>NC_142137.1:45093195-55093195 GCF_024610735.1 Ursus americanus | reverse complement strand
CAATGGGATGGTATCAAACATCACTAAATTCCAAATTGAGCTAAACCCAAATGTTAATTATTTTTGGAATATCAATCAACCAGTTTTCATAAGGAATCTGTTCACAGTGTGACACAATCCGTTGATTTTTTTAAACTACTTCTGAATTGGGCCGCCAGAACATTCTCCAAATAGAAGCGATGGTAAATTTGGTTTGAGATTATATCTATTCCAATACAATTCTGAAGCCAATCAAGAAGTCAGTGGGCAAATTATTTATGAATTATTGGCCCTAAAAAAAGACCTGTTTCAGCAGAAATTTCTATAAATTGCTCACCAATGATGTCTGCAAAATAATGATGTATTCAATTTATTATTATATATGCAACATAAAATGTTGTTAAAATTAACTCCAAAATAATTTAGAATGAAATCAACTGAAATATAATACGAAATGAGTCTTTTCTTCTCTATTGTCATGAGCCATCTTGATGCCCCTGAAAAATTCTGAAGCAAATTAATAGGGAACAAACTGTATTAGTTTGCTAGGGCTTCCATAACAAAGTGCCAGCCTCATCTCCTGGCTCATCTCTCTTCCATTTCTACACTTCAGATAAACAGCGAGTTGCTCTCCTTGGGTGTCTCATCTGGGCTTTAGCCTGAGACTCTTATTCTGTTCTGTTAGACTCTGAGTCTCCTGGTTAACTCCACTCATCTGTCCATCCTTTGGGTTTTAGCTCAAGAGTCATGCTTCTAGGAAGTGTTCTGACCCAACAAATCTGTGTTAGATGCCTCTTCTATGGGAATTCATGGCACCATATTCTAGCAGATCCATATAAGCAAAGATAAAATTAGAATCAATGGAGCAAAATGAGGATATTAGTAACAAGTTGTCATCTGTCTAGGAACCAGAACATATTAGCATTGTGGTCTCCATGTTGACTTCTAAGCTAACTGCACTGTAGTCAGAGAATGTTTACTGCCTCAAAGCAATCTTCTAAAGTTCTGAACATTTCTTTTGTGACGTAGTGAACAGTCAATGTTTGTGTATGTTCCACGTGTGCTTAAAAGGAAAATATAAGATGTATACATATCTATTTGATCAATTAGATGAAGCTTGTCAATCACGTTACTCAACTCATCTCTATCCTTACTCATGTTGGAGTATTCTGCATCCATCATCAGCTGGAGATTTAGTAATAACTCTCACGATGACTCCGGTTTTATCACCCCAAAACTCGAAGACTTTTTCACCAGAACGATCAATTCTTTCAGAAGGGGCCAAATAGCATTGAGATATCAAAAGTGAAAATAGGTGATCTACATGGGCATAAAACAAAGTGGGAATTCAAGGTAATTCTCTTTTCCTTGTTTCACTTATAAAGTGACACGGAATACATTTTTACTTAGTAGTTTTTCAGATGTTTTGAGCAACGCTAACATTGTTGGTATAAATATAAACTCCCAATGTGATGAAACTAAATATTAAGGCTCTTTTGACTATATACGGTTCTGTTATGTTTGTTTGACAATGTAACATTACTACAGGCACATCTCATCCATTAACTTGTTTTAGAAAAACAGATCTTCTTCAGAGTACTTTGCAGCGGTAGTTGTAAGATGAGGCACATCACTGATGGCTGATAAAAGCAGAAAGATATAATGATTCAAAAATTATTCAGTTAAACAGTGGACAGTGTTTAAAAAGCCATTCAATATTATGCAGATTCAACAGACTGTATCAAGCCTTGGCTGAAGCTTTTGATGCTACACAGAATAATTTTACTTCTCTACACCTAGGCACGGAGAAAATTATAACGAAAGAGATAATATCATTCTTCGTTGTTGGGGAGAAGCTACAAACTACCTAAATTACAATTTTGGAACAGAATAAATGATGTAAACTACTGATTAGTAAGGACTAATATGAAATCAAACTAGAAAATGGACAGAGTAGAACAAAGAGATTTATCCATGCTACCAGAAAGAGCAATGCACAATGACACTTGTACTCCCTATGCAAAAACATGGGCTGTGGATTGGGTAGTCTTACTATGCTTGAAGGAAAAGTGTGGCAATTCTGCCTGCTAAGTAAGCATTCACCTTCTAACTTGTCTGTTCTTTTTTAAAGTATGTAGGAGAAGGAAGGGAAGAATGAAGGGGGGGTAAACAGAAGGGGAATGAACCATGAGAGACTATGGACTCTGGGAAACAAACTGAGGGCTCCAGAGGGGAAGGGGGTGGGGGATTGGGATAGGCCAGCGATGGGTATTAAGGAGGGCATGTATTGCATGGTGCACTGGGTGTTATATGCAAGTAATGAATCATGGAACGCTACATCAAAAACTAAGGATATACTGTATGGTAACTAACATAAGATAATAAAAAAATTATTAAAAAAATAAAGTATGTATTTTGTATTTTTACTTAAGCTAATACATATTTGAGAGGACTACTTAATATAATTGAAAACTTAATTCAGAATTGGTATAACTATCTTAATCATAGTTTTACTTCTAGCTTTGAGATAGGGACAAGAGTGTCATATGTGTATATACATCTCAGATGCTCTCGTGCATATTCTATTAGTTTTATGTAAGACTCTATTATAAATGCACACTATAATCTGGGAGTCCTTTTTAAATTTCTGTCACTTATTATTGTCAGAACTCTTATAGAAGCATCTCATCAAAACCTTGCACTGACTCTCCATTCTACCCAGAGTAGAATGTCCAGTGACCTACAAAGCCTTACATGAACCCCCAACCCTTCTCCATCTTTGATTCCCATCCCCAGATCTTTGCTCCAGCCTCAAAGTCCTCTTCGCTGTTCCTCAAAGAATGCATTCTTCATTCAGAGACTGTTCACTTGCTATCCTTTCTATCTGGAATGCTCCTTAACAAATCACCATGATTATCATCATTGTCCTATTTGATAGCAATGATCTTTTAACCAATTTTTACCTTGATCAGTGTATATCTCGATTGAAATATTTGAGCAATTGGTCAGGTTACATATTCAGCAGTTTCCTTAATTTCTGGTTCTACTTGGTTTGCAAATCCAAGCTCACAAATATAAGTCACTGGGAATTACAGCAAGTCTTTCATGGCTCTGCCAGGTGGGAGTAAATATTAAAAACAAGGATAGAGACAGGAATTTTGTCTTCACCAAAGCACTTGTCATTCAACAATTTTGACAAAGGAATTTTTTAGACACTTTTTTTCTGTTTCCCATATACCCACTAACCATGCAAATGGCCCTTTAATGGCCCTTTTTATGGCACCAACCTTGTGCAAGTCATTATTTCTAGAATTTTTTTCCTGCTTCTTTGTAAACCATAACAGTGATTACTAAATTTGTGACTGGCTACCAAGCTTTCAGAAATATTATAACTACATCTTCTTTTGCTACGAGGAGGGCCTCTGTACTTGTATATTTTTCTCCATCTTTACTGAAATAATTCATCAACTATATACTAAAAATATTATTTTGACCTTCTTCTGGAAACATTTGATTGTTTTACTCGAAATGTCATGGTCTTTGTTTGAAATTGACATGAAAGCTTTGCTGGCTTTGCACCACTTGTGGCAGACAGGTAATAAGGGGGTCCTCCTGGTGGCTGCCTCCTGTATTCAAACCTTTGTGTAATCCCCTCCCTTGAGTATGAGTGGAATCAGTGACCTGCTTCTAATGAATAGAACATGGCAGAGATGACTGGGTACCACTCCCATGACTATGTTATCCTCTGTGGCAAAGGAGATAGGGTTTTTCTTCTGTGATTATGTTATATTCTATAGGACTTCTGCTTTGACAGCTTATCTGCTTTAGAGTCTTGCTTTCCTTGCTGGTTCTGAAAAAGCAAGCTGCTATAGGTCCCAGAGCAGCAAAGATCTGAATTATGCCAACAACCAGGGTAAGACTGAAGCAGACCCTTCCCCGGTTGAGCCTCCGGATGCAAACCAGCCCTGGCCAACGACACCTTGATTGTAGCCTTGTAGAGGACCCAACTAAGTTGGGCCTGGACTCCAGATGCATGAAAACTGTGAGATAATTAATGTGTGTTGTTTTAAGTTGTTACATTTGTGGTCATTTTTTATAAGGCATAGAAAATGAATACTCTACTGTTGTGCAAAAATGTATCACTGAGAACATCTTAAAGACTAGAAACAGATGGACGAACCAGCCCAAGATAATTGAAACATCATTGTTATGTTTCCTACAATGGTTGCAAACAATAAAAATGGTTAACTTAAACAGAAAAGTAATTAATTGGAAGGATATTGGGCAGCTCATGGATCAAGGTCAGGGCAAGAACAAGGGAACAAGGCACAGTAAAGATCCCTCAGGAGAACCACCTGTTTAGGACACTGCCCCTTGCAATGCCACTGTAGGACACCACATTGGTCTTTCATGCTGCTGGATCCCACAGCCTCTGGACACTCCCTACCCACAACCGGGTGCTCAACTGTCCCAACCATCATGAAAAATCTCTAACAAACCTTTGCCTTATGGCAACTGTCCAGGTTAAAAATCTGGAGCAAGTGCATCTGATGGTGATAACTAGGCCACATGCCCAACTGCTGACTGCCAGCGGATGGGAGCATCTGATCCACACTCAGCTAGAATTTAGTTCCCCCAAATAAGAAAGTCACTCAGGTATGAGACAGCCCAAAGGACTTGAATTTATACTTTAATGAATTAGTCTGGAGTCATTCATCTATTTTTGTGAACTGAGTACATATCATGGCCCAAAAGATATAAGAAGCAAATTTCATAATGAAAACAATAATTCACAAATGACCTGCAAATTCATTGTGTATGACAAAATACAAGCATCCCTCATTTTATTGTGCTTTGCTTTATTGCACTTCACAGATAATTGTGGTTTTTGCAAATTCAAGGTTTGTGGCAACCCTGCTTTGAGCAAGTCTATCAGCACCATTTTTCCAATAGTATTTGCTCATTTCTTGGCTCTGTGTCACATTTTGGTAATTCCTGCAGCATTTCACACTGTTTCCTTATTATTATATTTGTTATGGTGACTTGTGACCAGTGATCTTTGATGTTACTATTGTAATTGTTTTGGGGAGCCATGAGGTAGGCCCATATAAGACAGTGAACTTAATAAATGTTGTGTGTGCTCTGGCTGCTTCACTGATTGGCCATTGCCCCATCTTTCTCGCTCTTCTTGGGTCTCCTACTCCCTGAGACACAACAATATTGAAATTAGTGCAGTAGAGTGCAGAAGAGTTGTGTGGCTCTCATTTTTAACCAAAAGCTAGAAATGATTAAGCTTAGTGAAGGAGGCGTGTTGACAGCTGAGACAGCAAAAGCTAGGCGTCTTCTGCTAAACAGTTAGCCAAGTTGTGAATGCAAAGGAAATGTTCTTGGAGGAGATTAAAAGTGCTACTCCAGTGAACAGATAAATAATAAGAGGGCAAAACAGCCTTACTGTTGATAGAGAGAAAGTTTTAATGGTCTGGGTAGAAGATCAAACCAGCTGCAACACTCCCTTAAGCCAAAGCCTAATCCGGAGGAAGGCTCTAACTCTTCAATTCTGTGAAGGCTGGAAGAAGTAAGGGGCTACAGAAGACAAGTTTGAAGCCAGCAGAGGCTGGTTCATGAGGGTTAAGGAAAGAAATCATCTCCATAACATAAAAGCGCAGGGTAAAGCAGCAAGTGCTGATGCAGAAGCTGCAGCAAGTTCTCCTGAAGATCTAGCTCAGATCATTCATGAAGGTGGCTACACTAAACGACAGATTTTCAATGTAAACAAAACAGCCTTACATTGGGAGGAGATGCCATCTAGGACTTTCACAGCTAGAGAGGTGAAGTCAATGTCTGGCCTCAAAGCTTCAAAGGACAGGTTAACTTTCTTGTTAGGGACTAATGCAGCTGACGACTTTAAGTTGAAGCCAATACTCACTTACCATTCTGAAAATACACTGGCCCTTAAGAATTATGCCACATCTGCTCTGCCTGTGCTCTGTAAATGGAACAGCAAAGCCTAGATAACAGCACATCTGTTTACAACGTGGCTTACTGAATATTTTAAGTCCACAGTTGAGACCTACTACTCAGAGAAAAAGATTCCTTTCAAAATAGTACTGCTCATTGGCAATGTACCTGGTCACCCAAGAGCTCTGTTGGAGATCTACAATAAGATTTATGTTGTTTTCATGCCTGCTAACACAACATCCATTCTGCAGCTCATGGATCAGAGAGTAATTCTGACTTTCAAGTCTTATTATTTAAGAAATATATTTTGTAAGGCTATAGGGATTCCTCTGATGGAGTCTGGGCAAAGTAAATTGAAAACTTTCTGGAAAGGATTCACCATTCTCGATGCCATTAAGAACATTTGTGATTCATGGAAAGAGGTCAAAATAGCAACATGAGCAGGAGTGTGGAAGACGTTGATTCCAAACCTCATGGATGACTTTGAGGGGCTCAGGATGTCAGTGGAGGAAGTAACCACAGATGGGGTGGAAGAAGCAAGAGAACTAGAATTAGAAGTGGATCCTCAATATATAAACCAATCACTGTAATTTCATGATAACACTTGGAATGGATGAGGAGTTGCTTCTTATGGATGAGCAAAGAAAGTGGTTTCTTGACATGGAATCTACTCCTGGAGAAGATGCCATGAAGACTGTTGAAATGACAACAAAAGATCTAGAATATACTACATAAACTTAGTTGATAAAGCAGTGGCAAAGTTTGAGAGGATTGATTCCAATTTTGAAAGAAGTTCTGTGGGTAAAATTCTATTAAATAGCATCGCACGTTAGCGAGAAATCGTTTGTGAAAGTAAGAGTCAATTGATGCGGCAAACTTCACTGTTGTCTTGTTTTAAGAAATTGTCACAGCCATGCCAACCTTCAGCAACCACACCCTGAGCAGTCAGCAGCCAAGGTAAGACCCTCCCCCAGCAAAAAGATTATAACTACTTGAGAGCTCAGATGATGGTTTAAAGTAAACATAACTTTTACATGCACCAAGGAACCAAAAAATTCAGTTAACTTGCTTTATTGCAGTATTCACTTTATTGTGGTACTCTGGACCCCAACTACAATATCTCTGAGGTGTGCCTATACACTATGTTGAACACATGTTAGCCAAGATGAACTAACACATGGGCAATGTTTCAAGATGTGACAATTGTGGCGCCTGGCTGGCTCAGTCGGTAGAGCACGTGACTCTTAATCTTAGAGTTGTGGGTTCAAGCCTCACGTTGTGTGTGGAGCCTACTTAAAAATAATAATAAATAAATACATGACAATTATTAAGAAAGAAATGGGATTTCTGTAAAAATCATAATTAATCTTGTATTTTAAATTGGTGAACCAAATGGTATAATCACACTTTTCTTGAAAACCAACCGCCTACACATTGTGTGATGGACCATAGATGACCTTAAGTGATATTCTGAATGCTCTTTGAGAAACACTGATATAAAGCATTCGGAAATAGGCTGCAACATATATGGCAAGTAATATATAGTAAAGGTGATAGTTCAAATGAATCATAAAATTAATGAATAGTGTGAAGAAATACACTGGTAAAGAAAATAAATGAGAATCCTTACATCACTCCTTGCATAAAAATGCATTTCATATATATAACAAAATACATAACATTTCATATATATAGCAAAATATATCTAAGATTTCTTATATATATATCACAAAAGAGAAATCATAAAAGTAATAGAGAAAAGCATGGTTCAATTTTAAAAAAACAAATTAGGAATGGGACAACTTTTCTAAATGAGATACAAAACCCAGAAGACTTTAAAAGCTTTATAAAGGTTATTAGAGAAATAAAAAAGTTCTGCATTTGTACCATTTATGAAAAGGCATAACACCCTTAATATAAAGAGCCATCATAAATCAAAGAGAAAACCCTAGAGTATAATGGGTCAATGTCATGAATAATGAAGAGATTGGTCACAGAAAAGAAGTACATGTGACAAGGACTAAACAAAAACAAATTAAAACTGTATGGTGACTAACATAATATAATAAAAAAATTTTTTTAAATGAAAAAAACAATAATTAGAAATTATTTTTCACCTCTGGGTTGTCAAGAAATAAAAAATCTGATAATATCAATTGTTGCTGAGGAGGGGGGAAGGACACTCTCATATATTGTTTGTGCTAGTGTAAGTTGATCGAAAGCTTTAGAAGGACATCTTAGCAGTATCTGTCAAAAATTAAAGAGCATGTTCCTTTTGATCTCACAATTTCACTTCGAAGACTTTGTCCTGTAGACAAATTTAAGTCAACGAAGATTTCTGAATATGTGTGCTTTGGGTGGTGTTTTTATAATAGAACACACACATACAAACACAAACATCCTAAATGCCACCCCCCCCAAGAAAACGAACTGGTTAAATACACTTGGGAATGTCCCAGTAATGGAACTGTATTTAAAATATCCATACACTTCCAGTTATAAAATAAATAGTCAGGGAGATGAAAAGTACAGCATAGGAAATATAGTCAATAATATTGTAATAAGTTCGTATGGTGACAGAGGGTAATGGTGAGCATTGCATAATGTACAGAATTGTGGAATCACTACGTTGTGCCCCTGAAACTAATAAAACATTGTATGTCAGCTATACTTCAATAACAAAAAAATTTAAAAGTCCATAATACCAATAGGGATAGACAGCCAACAGATGTTTTTAAAGTTAAAAATCGTTACGTAAGGGGTGCCTGGCTGGCTCAGTTGGAAGAGTATATAACTCTTGATCTCAGGGTTGTGAGTTTGAGCCCTGCATTGAGTGTATACTCACGAATAAAATCTTTTTAGAAAAATTACTGTTATGTAACTATACGTATAATCCAATTTGGGCTAAAAAAAGAAAATATATACTCTATGTAAGTGAATAACACTTGCTATCTGCAAATAACAAGAAAGTAGACAGGATAAATGTCATATGTTTGCATATATAAGAACCTGTCCACCAGCTTAATGATAACAGTAAATCTAAAAAAGATTCAATTTCCTTCACGGCAGATAAATGTTCTGTGCATAAAAATTACTTTAATTTCTATGGTTATCTAAATTAGTTTGTTCTTCCTTTAAAAAATGAGAAAAAGATTTAAAATATTGATGCATTAGATTTATAATGCCCTGTTAATTTGTGACTATAAGATCCCATGGGGACCAGACCCTGTTTTATATGTGCTGCGATATCTGTTTTCTTTGCCAGCCACATCCAACGAGCAAATATTTGTGGCATGCAAATCACCCAGGATCTGCCTGCAGCAATCTGCACATGCCCAGCTGCACACTCATCAGCTTGACACCTTATAATACAGATGCTGTTGGCCTTTATCAGCTTTGGCACGAATCCAAGGCTCATTCTCCAGTGGAATAGACAAGAGATAAATCATTGAACTGGCTCAGCCTGGCTATCATCAGACTCCTTTGTTGTGAACACTTCTCATACAGTGAACACAAACTGATCAGCAGCCTGAGTCACAGCTGGCCTCAAGACCTCAATTTAAAAATCCAACCAGCTCTTCTTCAATAGCCTCTGAGTATGTAAGTACCATCTTCAAATATATAGACTATTATATATCAAAATGAAAGAATGCAAGTTTCATTTTCAGCCAAGTTGCCCTCTCATCAAATGAACAGGACTAAGTGTTCTCATTCTAGCAAGATCGGACAGCAGGAGAATAGATTTGTTTAATTACAGTCTTTGCAGAGAATGGTACATTCTTAAGTGACAACTTTCTAGAAGAGAACTTAAAACATATTAAGATGTTCCTTGAAAGGGGTTCTAATGCAGAACTATAATGTTATTATTGGGTTATTTGCAAGGAAAAAAGAAATCTTGTTCCTAAAATTATCACATAGGTAAGCATGAGACTTGGAATTTAAAATTTTCTATATGAGATTCTCTTACTTTCTCAGTGAAGACAGGCATACTTGTGCTCACTAATGTTTTCTAAAAGTAGAAATGAAATACAATGGTCATAGTCATTTCAAGATACTGCCTTTGTTTTTAAACCAAGACTCTTTCTACTTCAATCTCAAACCTATATTTCATCTTAAAAAGAACAACTGGAGCCTGGGTGGCTCAGTTGGTTAAGTGTCCAGCTCTTGATTTTGGCTCAGGTCATGATCTCAGGGTTGTGAGATCAAGCCCCACACTGAGCTCTGTGCTGGGCATGAAGCCTGCTTAAGATTCTCTCTTTCTCTGTCTCTCCCTCTGTCCCTCCCCTCCTCTCCTCCCTCTCTCTCTTCCACTCTTAAAAAAAAGAAAAGATGAAGAACTGGACATCCATTTGCAAAGAAAGAAAGAAAGGAAGGAAGGAAAGAAGGAAGGAATAAAGAAAGAAAGAATGAATGAATGTATGCACAGATCTTACACCCTTTGCAAAAATTAACTCAGAATGGATCATGCACCTAAATGTAAAACAAAAACTATAAAACTCCTGGCAGATAAAAAAGAGAAAATCGGGGTGACCTTGGGTACGGTGATAATTTTTTAGACACAGCACCAAAGGTATGACCCATAAAAGAAATAATTGATAAGCCAGACTTCATTAAAATTAAAAACATCTGCTCTGTGAGGGGCACCTGCCTGGCTCAGTCCGTGGAGCATGTGACTCCTGATCTCATAGTCATGAGTTCAAGCCCCATGTTGGGTGTAGAGATTAAATAAATTAATTAAATAAATAATAAGCTTAAATAAATAAACTTTCAAATATTAATAAATAAAACTTTTAAAAACTATGAAATTTGTGCTCTGTGAAAGACAATGCCAAGAGAATGAGAATACAAGCCACAGTCTGGGAGAAAATATTTGCAAAGGACACATCTGATAGACGACTGTTAACCAAAATATACAAAGAACTCCTAAAACCCAACAATGAGAAAATGAACAACCTGATTTAAAAATGGGCAAAAGATCTGAACAGACACCTCTCCAGAGAAGACATACAGACGGCAAGTAAACATATGAAAAGATGCTCCTCATCATATGTCATTAGGGAACCGCAAATTAAAACAACGAGGTATCCTACACACCTATTAGACCAGTCACAATACAAAACACTAAGAGCCCCGGATGCTTTTGAGGATGGGGAACAACAGAGACTCTCATACATTGCTGGTGGGAAGGCAAAAATAGCACAGCCACTTAAGAAGACAGTTGGACAATTTCTTACAAAACTGAATACGCTCTTACCATACAAGCCAACAATCGTGCTCCGTAGTATTTACCCAAATGAACTGAAAACTTATGTTCACACAAAAGTCTGCACATGGATGTTTACGGCAGCTTTATTCATAATTGCCAAAAGCTGGAAGCAACCAAGATGTCTTTCAATAGGTGAATGGATACATTAACTGTGGTACATCCAGAGAGTGGAATATTATTCAGTGTTAAAAACAAATCGGCTGGAGCGCCTGGGTGGCTCAGTCGGTTGAGCATCCGACTCTCAGCTCAGGTCTTGATCTCAGGGTCGTGAGCGGACCCAGCATGGAGCCCATTTAAAAATAATAAAATAAAAAGAAATGAGCTATCAAGCCATGAAAAGACACGGAGGAAACCTAAATGCACATTACTAATTTAAAGAAGCCAGTCTGAAAATATGACATTCTAGAAAAGGCAAAACTATGGAGACAGTATAAAGAGTAGTGGCTGCTAGGGTTAAAAGGGCGGGAGGAATAGACAGAGTACAGAGGATTTTTAGGGCAGTGAAACTATTCTATATGACATCACAATGATGAATACATGTCATTACACACCTGTCAAAACATCATCAAGAGTGAATCCCAATGTAAACTATAGATTTCAGGTGATAATGATGTGTTAATGTAGGTTCACCGAGTGCAACCAGTGGATCACTCTGGTGGGGGATGTCGACCGCAGGGACAGTTGCATGTGTGTGGAGGCAGGGGCATATGGGAACTCTTTGTACCGTCTGCTCAATTTTGCTGTGAACATAAAACCACTCTAAAAAATGGATTATGAATTTTAAGAAGTCAAACATTCAAAGTTCTTTATTTGCTAATATTTATAAATTCTAGCTAAACTTTCAGTAACTTGGATAGGTATCTAAATAGGGTTTTTTAAAAAAATATAAATACTTAGGTAAACTACAGATACCCAGAATAAGTTATAAAAACATGCTTATTGTCCCCCAAATAGAAGCTGTCTAAAGAACAATATTATGCAGACCTCAAAAAAGCAACCTTTTCTAGGTGAGTTTTAGTCAGTGCTGAAGATGGGGAAAAGAAACAGCTTAAGTTTCTCCTTTTGGTGGTTAGTGTACTTTTACTTTTCTAATTCTGGGAAAATGCACAGTGAGCATTATTGGCTTAGCATCAGGTCAAGGGAGGGTCAGGGTGAGGTGGGTTTGGGGGTGCAGGCAGGCCTAGGAAGTGAGTCATCTCAGTCCCTTTCTCAGGCTTCAAAGCCTAATTTGTGTGAATGTGTTGTTGGCTTATTTCCATCACTACTTTTTTTCTCATATTAGTTTCAACTTTCCAGAATAAATGACATTGTACCATAACAGCGATGGATTCATAACCCTAGAAATGGAAGAAATTTGATTTTTAAAAAATGGCACTGCAGGGGCACCTGGCTGGCTCAGTCAGTAGCGTACATGACTCTTGATGTCAGGGTTGTGAGCTCGAGCCTCAGGTTGGGTGTAGAGATTACCTACAAATAAAATCTTAAAAAAAAATGGCACTGCAGAATAAAGACTCTCAGGGTTTCCATTATTTTTGTGCTTTTCTCCTCACTCTGTTTCTCAAAAATGCTTTGTAGAGTGTGTGCCCTTTATGAGAAAATTAACATTTCTAAGATGTACAAAGAGTTCCAAGGACCGGGCTGCAAATTTGTCTTTGTTGATGAGACCCAGTTTGTGGGATTTGGAAATGAAGCTGGACATTAGCTAGATTTGTGTCCTTGTCTTCTCCCTATTACAACGAGAAAGTCTTCATTTCAATGTAGTACAGAGTGAATAGGTGTACCATTGGCACAGGACCACTGCCGGTGATGTGGATGGAGCCAGGAAGGGGGAAGAAACCCACTTTCCTTGTAGAAGCTTAAGTCTCCTTGAAGTGATTCCATGCACGGAGAGTTAGATATGGCATACACCCCCCTTTATTAAAGCCTGATATGGGGGTTCAATTTTTGCATGAAATACTTTAACTCCTTATGACTTTCAACAAAAGGGCTGGTACAGAGGAAGAGAAGAAAGGATTTGTGGTTGAATGCATTGCTATAGCTTGTTAGCTTGTGTTGCTTAAAGCAACCACTGAAAACATGATTTGCATGGGGCATTGGTTATGAAGAAGACCTATGAGTAACTTGTGAGAGAGATACAGGGTTGAAAAGATCCCTTCATTGCTGCCCCAAGTGAATTAGGTATGCCTGAGTTTCGATTCAACAAAGGAATTTACTTTGCCTTACCAAGAGTGTTGTACAAGTGGAATTCATCCTTATGATCTTCATTTATTTTAAAAATAATGTGTCACGAATGGGGCTTTACAAATATTAACTCATGTAACTTATGTAACAGCCCCATTACGGGTTAACGATAGCTGTTTACGGAGTCGAAAATGGTTATCACAAGATTTTTAACTTAGTTTTGAGTCATAATTAGGGAATAAATGTGCCAGATTAGTAATAAAAATTGGGTAAAATTAGAACTTGATATACAGTATTTACAGAGATCTTTAATTTCAAAGATTTGGTGTATTAACGTGTTATTTCTTAAATTTCCTCTAAAATTAGACAGACTTAATATGCTTGCGTGTGCCTTCCTAGCCATACTTCATTTTCTCAATGTTTATATCCATACCAATAAGAAACATTTTTAAACAACAGTAAAATAAAGACTTTAATTATTTAATCTTAAAGAATATTTGTAAATACTCATTTTAGTATCATAAGAAAGACTCAAATCCCGTTATTGACATTATTTTGGTCAGGTACCCAAGACTTGCATCTTCCTCTTGCCACAGACGTTACCTTAACAGAAAATGCAAACCACAAGAAGGTGGAAATATGCCAGCAGAAATTCTGTCCGCTGCTTTTCAGAGGTCAGCTCATATTGTGCTGTCTGCTCGCTCACAAGGCCTCTGATGCCACATACTACAGATGGCACATTTTACAGGTTGTTTCCAGCAATGAATAACACATTATAGAGAACACTCTAGATGAAGCTAAGCAGCAGTCTGAACACTCCTTTAATTTGAATTTCATTATCTCAGGGCTGAGAATTCTTGTCCTGGAAGAGCGCACTGCTCTGTTTTGGGCTCCCTTTCAATAAGTGTCTCCTTGGAATTTCTTCTTCCCCTTGGCAGCACACTCAACAAGTAAACACCAGCACAGTACTTATACACGGGACACAACACTTCAAGCGAAGGGCCACCTACACAAGGGAGCCTACTCACGCCCCATAAGGTGACTAGTAAAATCTTCAGCCTCCTCATACCCACAGGTCTCACTCATCTGGATCACCTTCCATGCCCATACTCAAGGATGTTCAGGGGAGGCACCATTTTGATGCCGAACTGTACTTCTCCATCACAGAGAGGTACCAGTTACTTTGGAATAAAGCCCAAATTACCTAATTTAATATTTAGCTGATTCCCTGCCAAAAGTGGGGCTTGATATAAATTCAAATGCTGAAACTCCACTTGTTTTTAAAAATACCGCTGGAAGGAAAATTTAGACTTTAGCAGAAATATGTTCTGCTCTTTCTGCGATGGTAGAATTCTGTCCCTCTTAGCAGAACTGGATGGCCACCTTCTAATTTTTTTTTTTCCCACAGAGATGTCTGGGAAAAGGATGTATGATCATATAACAGATCAATATTCATACTTGGAATTAGAGAATCTTGTTATTCTATGGGCTTCCCTAAGAACCCTATACAATTACACCTCCCTCACTTATAATGTAACTATCACCACCACCTTCTATACTGACTGGGCATGTGCTTTGCTCTATTAAACACTGGGCCTAAAGAGATCAGTGAGGTCGTCTTTGCCCTCAAGGATTTGCAGTTCAACAAAACTTTTACCTCCCTTCCCATTGGCCAGGATGGAAAGAGAAAAAAACCCGAATAACCCAAATACAGCCTAGCGACAGTTGACATTAGCACTGCTAAAGAAATCAGACTGCTCCAGCAAGAAAGACCACCGTGATAGGCTGAATAAGCAACCCCTCCACTCCCAGATAGATACATCCTGATCCCTAGAACCTGTAGATCCTTCCATGGCAGAAGTCACTTTACCAATGTGACTAAATTAAAGATCTTGAGGTGAGAACATCCTGGATGATCTGGGTGGGCCCAATCTCATCACAAGAGTCCTTGTAAGGGGAAGGCAAGAGGGCTGGAGTTGGAGGGAGAAGACGCAGGGACAGGAGCAGGTTTGGAGAGGAGAGCGTGTTATGCTGCTGGCTTTGAAGATGGAGAAAGGAGCCACATGCCAAGGACTGTGAGTGGCCTCTACAGGCCAGTTTTAAAGGCAAGGAATGGATTTCTCCCCTAGAACTTCCAAAGGAATGCAGCCCTGCCCACACATTTAGACTTCTGGCCTCCAAAACTGTAAGATAATAAATTTTTGTTGCCCTAAGCCACTAAGTTTGTAGCAATTTGTTACAGCAACAATAGGAAATAAATCTAGACATGCTACAGACCCAGAAGCTAGATCTGGTTCGCAGCACAAGGGACAGATAAACTTGATCCTTAGAATTCTTTTTTTTTTTTTTTAGATTTATTTATTTATGGGGGGCGGGGCCAAGGGAGAGGGTGAGGGGAAGCAGACTCCCTGCTGAGGGCTGAGCCCCACATGAAACCAAGAGTCAGATGCTTAATCAACTGAGCCACCCAGGCACCCCAATAAGATTGGTTTTTGAACGATCATGCCATCACTTACACAGCGGAATGAGTAGTCTGCCTAAAATCAGTTCGATTGTGAGGGGCTTCACTTACAGCTCAGAACATTTTTCTAACTTGGAATTGCCGGGAAAGAAGATATACAAATGGCCAAGAAGCACAAGAAAGAAAGCTCAATGTCATCAGTCATAGGGAAATACAAATCCAACTGCAATAAGATACTATTCCACACCCACTGGGATGGCTGTGACTAAAAAACACAGAAAGTAACAAGTGTTGGTGAGGATGTGCACACATGGGAACCTCATATATTGCTGGTAGGAGTGCAAAATGGTGCAGCCACTGTGGGAAACAGTCTGGCAATTCCTTAAAAAGTTAAGCCGAGTAACGACATGACCCAGCAGACCCAGCAATTCTACTTTTAGAAGAAGTGAAAACAGGTCCTCAAACAAACACATGTACACAAGTGTTCACAGTAGGACTACTCACAACAGCTAAGTGGTGCAAACAACCCAGATGTCTATCAGTGGAAAAATGGCTCAACAAAATGTGGTCTGTCCGTACAGTGGAATATTATTCGGCCCTAAAAAGAAACGGAGTACTAATACGCACTACAGCGTGGATGAACCTGAAAAACATTATACTAAGTAAAAGGTCATATATTGTGTGATTCCATGTATAGGAAATATCCAGAATAAGTAAATCCATAGAGGCAGAAAGCAGACTGGTGTTTTCAGGGGTGGGGGGGAGGGGGTGGAGAGAAGGGATGATTGCATTAATGGGTGCAGAGTTTTCTTTTGGGTTATGAAAAGATTTTGGAACTAGACAGAGGTGGTTGTTGTACAACACTGTGAATGTACTAAATACCACCAAATTGTACACTTTTTTTTTTTTTCTAAATACACGCTCCACACCCAGTGTGGAGCCCAACACGGGGCTTGAACTCACGGCCCTGAGATCAAGACCTGAGCTGAGATCAAGAGCCGGCTGCAAATTGACTGAACCCCCCAGGCGCCCCCTGAATCGTACACTTTAAAATGGTTAATTTTGTGCAAATTTCACCTCAATTAAAAAACGAAATTTTTTTTTTAAAGACGAGGAAAGCCTGTCTTGAATTGTCCAAGGCATCTACACAGTGGCATAGTATGCTGCCTTTGGCTAGGTGCTCCATAATATTTATGAAATTGAACAGTAGAAAATATTCATGCCCCGCAAGTAAATTTATTTTTTGGAATTAGTCAAGACCATTCTAGGCCAAGTCAGCTGAATCAGGTGGTTATCAAATGGAGTCATGCCATCTTAGTTTTGAAAAGAATAAAGTGTAACTACACAGTAAAAGACTGCTGTCAGAAACACATTTCCCTCCACCTGGCAAGCGTGAACTTGGTTTTCAAACACTCCAGCCTAAATGTCACCTCCCCTTGGAGCTTCCCCTACCTTGCCAAGTGGAGCTTACCTCCTGGGCCTCCCACCTTAAACAGTTCATGGCTACCTAAGCACTTCCAGTTCTATAACTTCTCTGTCTTCCCCATAACGGTGTCAGCTCGAAGGAAAGCAATGGCTCTAATTTATTGACCTACACTTAACAAGAAGCACCATGTTGGCGGAGAGAAGGCTTCGCAAATGTTTGTCCAGCGACAGAATGAATGAACTCATGAAAAACCAAATGAATAAAGTTTTGTTCTGGCTTGTGAACTGGCTCCAAAGACAATTCTAAAATTAAATTCCAAACTTGTTTGGAGTAATATCAACATTCTGAAATGAATGCAATTCTTTTTTTTTTTTTTTAAGATTTTATTTATTTATTTAACAGAGAGAGAAAGACA
Source organism: Ursus americanus (assembly GCF_024610735.1). Classification (NCBI taxonomy): domain Eukaryota; kingdom Metazoa; phylum Chordata; class Mammalia; order Carnivora; family Ursidae; genus Ursus; species Ursus americanus. The sequence continues at coordinate 55,075,509 of NC_142137.1, read as the reverse complement.
GCCAGTGAGACAGGGAACACAGGCAGGGGGAGTGGGAGAGGAAGAAGCAGGCTTCCCAGTGGAGGAGCCTGATGTGGGGCTCGATCCCAGGACTCCGGGATCACGCCCTGAGCCGAAGGCAGACACTTAATGACTGAGCCACCCAGGTGCCCCATGAAATGCATGCAATTCTTGAAAGATACTCTCTTAGGCTGTTTAAATTCTCATGTCTTTGCTAAAATCCATCCCGTCCTTTTTTAATTGACCCACCTTATACATTCTCCCTGGGGTGAACGGGGTGCACGGCCTAGTCAGGCAGATGCTCTTAAGACCAAAGTTTTTTATAATAAACATGTGCTAACTTGTTCTCTATAAGGGTAAACAACGGGTCTTTGTCACTAAGGAAGAAATGTTTTAATATTTTTGTAATCAAGCTGCCACCACAATTCTGCCAGCCTTTCCTTATCTCATGGGAACATCCTCTGATAACAATGCAGTTTTGTGCTAAATTTCAAACAAATCTGGGCCACTGCAGGTTTGTCAGGGGTGGGGACAGTCATGTAATTATGTGCCTTCATTCTGTTGTCACACAAAACAAGACGAAATTCTTAGCATTTTTCTTTGACCTTGGAACACTTCTTGAAACTTGAAACAGCACGAAACTTAAAGGATTCAAGCAGATTGAAATAAGAAAAAATAGTGTTTACCCGAAACTACACCAAATTAATAAAAGACTTTAGGAAGCTATGCTTACAAATCTCCCAGGCTTTGTAACTCAGTCCTGTTCAGAGTGGGATGAAATTCACATTACTCAGAACAGCACACCATCAACCCGCTGGACCACTCTGCTTTACTTTTCCTCACGGCCCTTCTCACTGCCTGGCCTTATGTCAGATATTTGTTTACACGTTCATTTTCTGTTTGCCCCAGTAGAACGGGAACCCCATGGTAATATGGACTTGCTATGTCCTACCAGTGCTGTGTCCTCTGCAGCTAGAAGACTGTCTAACACAGAAGGTATTCAATTCGCATCTGTCGACTATGTCTTTCATCTAAGTTATAATGTAAAATTGTGATCGTTAAAGGAAAGAAGAAAGAGGTATTTCAAAGTAATTCAAAACCATAAGCTTCACCCAGTTATTGTTAACAATTGCAAAACGCCCACGCTCACTAAAGGAACTAAATCTATTGGAGGCACGTTGGTACGATACACAGGAAGAGAGAAAAGCACAGTAGCTCCTTGAACAAAGTGAAGTGGAAATCAACATAGAGCAGACACTGATTTGATAAGGTATCAAATATCATTTGAATGAACTGCCCAGTGGCAGTGTAGTTTAAATTCTGAGTCACCAAGTAAAACTTTGCTGTATCTCAAAAGAAACACAAGTCTGGCACAGAAATGATCTCATCCTGTTCTGTATATGTGACCTTATTTTTACCAGGAGACAAATAATGCACTCGGCAAGTATTCATAACAGGAGACTGGGGCATAGTCCTAGATCTGCTCCACCCTGATCCTTGACTCCTGGTTCATTATGGTATTTTTTTCGGCTCCTGACTGTGTTCACCACCTCTCATTTCCATCACTGTTCTCAAGTCTTAGACTCAATGACAAACTCAGCTTCACCCCTTGTCTGCACCTGTACACACACTTGGCTTCCCTTAGGAAGCAGCTCACCTGATTCAGTGCACCCGTGCGGTCCTTCCTTCTGGCCTGGAGCCCCTCAAAGGCAGTCTGAACACAATGCCCCCACCCAGCAGACACAGGGTATTTACCCATCTGAACACAACCACATATCCTGAAAATAAGCTGCTTCCTACAACATTAAAAATGACTGGAGATGTATTCCCAAATTGCATATTTTACCCATAAACCTCAAGTCTCCTCTCAACATAGGAAGATAGAAGAAAACCCAATTACAGTGTTCTCATTGTGATAATACTGTACGCAAGTCAATCACTATGAGTCTTGGTCCTAAGAACTAACAAGATTTTGCTGATTAATAAAAGAACGAGTTCAATAATAGCACGTGTTGGGACAGGGTGGGGAACGGGTGGGGAGGCTGGGCCTTCCAACCATTCATCCCAAGTTACTGTGGGGTTGGGACCTCTGTCAGTAGCATCAGGGGTGCGCCTAGAATACAACGTGTCCCCCATGCTCATGCGAAGTAGGTGCTGCCTTCCAGTTAACTGAGTAAAACAAAATTATTGCCTTTGAAACATTTCTAAAAGCAGTACATGCTTATTATAAAAGCAAAACCAAAGAAAACCTCAAACAAAATAGAAAAATATGAAGTAAAATACAAAACTTCCTCTTTCATTTCCCAGGGATTAAGAACTGCTAATAGCTTGGGCTATATTCTTTTCAGACATTGTTCATGCACGCACAAACTCATTTTATAAATTTAACAAGCTTGACATGCCATAATCGCATTTGCTTATTTTCAATAGTTCAGAACTATTTCCCTCTCATCTAGGTATTATGACTAAGTTTCACACACCGCCCCCCCCCCACGTATTGAGAACAAGGGATAATTTAAGATGCTGATATATTGGGGCGCCTGGGTGGCTTAGTCAGTTAAGTGTCCGACTCTTGATTTTGGCTCAGGTCATGATCTCAGGGTCATGGCATGGAGCCCCGCATGGGGCTTCGCACTCAGCCGGGAGTGCTGGGGATTCTCTCTCTCCCCCTCCCTCCACCCTCCCACCCTACTCTCCCTCTCTCTTTCTCCAATAAAAATAAATAAATCTTTTTAAAAAAGGATACTAACATATTTTAGGTATTTTGAAAAAGAATTTCTCTTTCTAGAGAAGGTAATTAGGAATGTTCAAGGAAAATGGATAAAAAGTATTGCTAGACTGAGCCTTTTTTCAGATTGAAGACTGGCTTCCTTTTACTCTCTCCTTATGACCAAATCTCAAATGCCTCATTCCTTTGGTATAATCAAATCCTCCTTGGGCAAAAAAATTTTCTTCTTGGTATATGGTACTTCTTCTTCATGCAATACCAAATTCAATATACTTGTTACTGTAATTCTTACACATTCTATCTTCTCCTGCAGGGAATCCCTACAAAAATATACATTTTAAAATTCTAAATTTGGTTTAATGGCAATCAAACAGAAAAAAGAAAAAACTCCAGATTCCCAAGAACTATTCCTGGATGTATCAGGACTTTACCAACATCATCAAGCAGGCAGCTGTGTTTTCCAGATTTGCATCCAAGTGCTTTCCCTTCAGACTACCCTTTTCTCCTTAAACTTTCAAAAATGTATATAATAAGAATGTACAAACACACCAGTGTGCTACATGGAACATTTTGCGGCTTGGTGACAATGGTCTGAGCAGGGAGTCAGCCAGCAAGCATTTAGCACCTACTGTGTGCCTCCTGGTGTGTGAGGCCTTAAGGAAACGAAGAAGGCAAGGCTGCCCTTGAGCAGGTCCCTGGCTGGTGGGGAGAGCTCAGGGAGTGGCTAACCCTGCCCCGGGGGTGCAGAAGGATTTCCACATGTCCTGAAAGACAAACAGGAATTCTGCACATGAAGAATGGGGAAGGAACAGAGCCTGTGGCAGAGAAGGGAAGTGAGAACACACAGCCTTGGGAATGAGATGAAGAGCCTGCGGTGCGGGGACCGGGAGGTGTGACTAGAGGCGGGTGGGAATGTTGCTGACACAGGTGGGGGGCCATGCAGACAAGCACTTTGGGTGAGACCTTTACCTTTCATTTTATCCCTAGGGCATGGGCAGGATCAGATTTTGTCCAGAACCGGGAAATACACTGAACAGCCACTTAGTCCAAGTACATGTAAAAAATTCATAACCTCCAGCCCCTACAACATGAATCACAGGAAAACGCCTGCGGCCCTCCTCAGGGGGTCTGTGTATTATTATTGTGGACAGAAGAAGAACAATCTTGATTAGCTGGTTTCCCAGGCCGCAAAAGATAAGAAACAGCACACGTCAACTTCTTCATATCTATAGGACGGGATGGCTGGGAACTAACCTGACCGTGGCGATCACTGCACGGTATATGTGAGTCAGGTCACCGTGCTGCACGCTTGAAACTTAGCCAGTGCTGGGGCTCAGTTCTACGGCAAAGGAAAAGAAAAGAAACAGCACAGGAAAGGGAAGGGCAGTGGGAGCTGCCAGAAGCAAGTGCCGGGACCACAGCAAAAAGGGACAGCTGAGGGTCAGGAGATGCAGAGAGGAATGCGGGGGAGCCAGCCAGGGCGGGCTGATGGCAGGGGCCTCGCGACCCCGAGGCGGGGCTGGGAGGGTTCCATTAGTTAATGTTGGTAACAACTTAAAGTGCAGGTTTAAGTGTGAAACCAGTTGTTGTGATGTTATTCTACCGGCCGGGTATAAATGAACCCTCTACTTGGATGAGGAAAGTGGGGTGAGTCAGCCCGAAGGCCCCACGCCAGCAAGTGAAAGGGGCTCAGCCAGGAACGCATCCTCCTTTCCCGACTCCGAGCCTAGTTTCCTCACGCTATTCCAAGTGTTAGAGTATGTTCAATTTGAGAAGGCAGGGAACTGTGACAAAATATAAGCAAGAGCTGCAATTTAACAAAGATTCTCACTCAAAATATAAAGTCACACGTTGGTGGTGAAGGGGTGAGCTTCCTCACAGCTGCTGGCTGCCCATGCTGTTCCAGAGAGAGGTGCCGGAACTGTACCATAAGCTGCCCTTCTGGGCTGAGGGGGCCTGAGAGGCCTCGTGGTGCCTGGGAGCTCATTCCTAGTCTCCCGAGTTTTCTTTGTTGCCAACTCACACCAAATCGAATAAACCAATATAAAATTTATGCAGTCCTTTCAACATCTTCTGTCAACCCCTTTCATAAACTAGCATCTACCTCAGTCTGTCTGTCTAATTTGTCCAAATCCCCAGCCTGATACTCCCATCCCTACTCTGGAACTGGACCTCCACACTCAATCTCTGTGGGAAAATGCCAGGGCTTCCCTAATCCTCCTACTCTTGTCCCTTCCCCGGGATATGTACTGTCCCTCCATCTGCTCCCCTCCTGCCATATCAACATATGTCCTTTGTATGCTTTGTCCCCTAATTAATGAGCCTCTACTGGAATTTCCAGCTGATTTCCAGTCCCCGATCACCTGATTGCATATCCTAGTACAGACAGCTTCAGGATAATGGATTGGGACAGTTGTGTTTCACGGACACTGTGACCAAAGCCATTTGGCTGTCTTCCCCAGAGACAGCCTCTGTGGCCAGGACAAATATAACACATTCCCCTGAAAAACAATATTGCATGCAACCCAAAGGGTAAATTGTGCTTGGCTTTCCTTCTGTGTAAAAGTCAATGGGAATCAGATTTGGCATGGCCCACGCCTCATGAGTTGGCAAATGGCCAACCATACACTCAACCGGACATGCTTTTGTATGTCAGTGCAATGTTTTCCATGTGCAGTTAAGCTGTGCGTGGGGCTACTCTCTGATAATAAATAAATCCACTTTTTTTAAAACTTAGTTTCCTATCTGTAAAAGCAGAACTGATCATTTGAAATGTTTACATAATTCACTGGCACACGGTGAGAAATGAACTATATTGGTAAGCATTTCTGAAGATGAAAGGGATATGATCGTGGTATGTACAGCATTCTAAAAAAAATAAATCACTTATCTCGAGTCCTGCATTTAAGACATAGTTTTGTGGAACTTGATTTTGTGTTAAAATAACCCAGGCACCTAAAAGTACATTAGAAGTTTTTTTGAGTTCTGAGGCTTCATGAAAAGCCTCGTTGGAACTGCTGGGGACAAAGCCCATGTGTGTTAGTATAAGAGACACCGTTGTTTATAGAACCTTAGCGTTGTGACAAAAACTGACACAAGCCAGGAAATGTAAAAGCTAACGGTGGTACTTTGTGCTACATGCATGCTACAGGGCTGCTGGTTTTCCACAAAGTCTGGATTTTAAGGACAAGGTTGGCTTTAATTTCCAACTCTCTGGCTTTTTTCAATGAGAGTCATAGTCACACAGTTATTTAAACAAACGTCTTTGAACTTCCTTCATTTAAAAGAAGTGACCCTGAGGTTAATGAATGTAAAATGCTTATTGTTTGAGCCAATGAGTTGGCTCCACCTACTGACGTCTCCTCTGTAAGTGCCACCAACCGAGCAGACCAAGGACCAAGGACCGCTTCCGTGAAGACCAAGGTCTCACACAGGAAACTCAAGATATTTTCACTCTTACGCCATGCTGACTGTTCTCTAAGGTCAAGATCGATCATCTTTTCTGTTATCCCCATATTAAAAATGCCCCAAATGAAGCTGCTTATTAAAAAACAATGGTTGCCAAATTTCCATTACTGAGCATACAACACCCAAGTATATGAAATGCAAAGAGAGGCGTCCAGCAGGCGGTAGACCAAAGGCAAGCTGGGTGGATACAGTTTTAAGCAGGTCCTGGTTAACACCAGGACACTTAGTCGGGGGCCTCTCCCCAGTAAGTGGATCTAAATTCGCCACCACTCCCAGGCAACAGTCTCACCGAGAGATGCTTTGTTTACAGGTCAACGAAGGCCTCCGGTAGGCCAGTCGGAGCATTTTTGCAAATGACACAAGATCTTTATGGTTCTAATTATGTACTTTCATATTGCAACAATCAATTCTCTTAATAACACACAAAGCAGAGGAAACCTGCTTTGAGCAGCTACTTTGTATCTCTCCCTTAGACTGACAATGGGTCTTAACAGGGATGTGCAGTAGAATCCTCTGAAAAATCTTTTTTTTTTTTTTTAATTCAGGTATCCCTTTTTCCCATGGGAGATTCTGAATTAGTAGGTGTGATGTGGGGCTGGGATGGTGATTGATTGACTGATAGATAAATATAAAGGAAGACAGATGATAGGTAGGGAGGTAAATAGGCAGACAGACAGAGAGATATAAAACAGATAGGTTAAGTACGTAGGTAAATAGACAGACAAATTTTAATTCTACAAGTGATTTTGATGGGCTCTCCATTGCTCCTCTCCGAAGTGGTATATGGTCACATCACTCAACTGCCAATAACACTTAATTCATACTTTCTACGTAAGTACTAGCACACAATAAAAGACGCACCACAGGCTTGATTTCAGCCAGTTTTTGAAAATGTATCTTCTGCCAGGTGCTGTGTGAGGTGATGAGTTCACGAAGAAGACATGCCCCTGTCCTCGACGAGCATGTGGCCTCATCAGAGAGGCAGACACCGAGAGTAACATTACAGTAGTTTACCTGCTCATGTGCTGTAATTGGGTAGGACAGTGTTCTGTGGGAGTAGAGGAAAGAGAACACTAATTCTATCCAGAAGAATTACAGAAGATTCCACAGAGGAAGGGACACTTGAACTGGGTCTTACTCAAGAACAAGGCTTGTCAAGGTGGCAGGAGAGGATGCAGAGAAGCCAGTGACTTCCACAGAGACGGATCGGCATGTTTAAGTTATGTGCGTTTCTGGGGTGTATTGAGAAGTGCAGAAAGGCCAGTCCACAAGATGTGTGAGTGAGGGGGATGGGGAGAAGGGCAGTTAGGGTGGGGATATGAGGCGCCCTTGTGTAGGGGTGATGCTACTGGAAGATCAGGATGAGGGCTGGTCCCTTGGAAGGCTCCTTTGTCATTCTGTGGGAAGGGGGAGATCTCCAACCAATACTGGATGCTTTATTTGTAGTAACATTTAGGATTAAAAACCCTCTGTCACTTTTCAAGTGATCCCTACAACCACATGAGATAGTTAAGTGAAATATTATAAAAGATGGTTTTATTGAACGTTATTGTTCCCATTAAAAGGTATGCATTAAGCCTAGTGTAAAAAGCACCAGTTATTACCCAAAATACTCAGAAAACAAGCTATCAAATCATCCCTTTGCTTTAATATTTAAGATCTGTTCAAAATGATCTTACACTCATTTTGAGGTGTGTGCGTGCGTGCGTGTGTGTGTGTGTGTGTTTAGAGGGGAGAAGTATAAGGTGGAACAGGACCTATTTCTCTATCACTAAAAAGCAGGACGCCTGTGGTGAGTCACATGATATAACAAATATAGCATCGGTGTCTAATAGTGGCTCTGACCCAGCCGGTCGGCACAGATACACACTTAGTGATGATTAAATCATAGCAGTGCTATTTGGGGTCTAATAATGTACCTCTTCTGTTATATAAAACTTGACAAGGGATGTTTAACATCTCTTATTAGTTAAAACTCACATGTAAAATCTCACTTGATAATAGTTTATGCCACCGTGGTGAATCTTCGCTCAATATTTAATTTGCTTGGGAGACACCGGAGGAGAAAACATGCTTCCTGATTAGGAAGTAGGTGATTAAGTCTCTCCAGAGCCGCCTTCTTTGATCAGGCCCACGTACTCCAAAAGGATGGATTACAGAAAGCTTGGATTCCGTTTACTTTGTTCCTATCCTGGTATGTCATCCAGAAGCATGCTCTTGCCTCTGCTTTTTTCTTTCAGCTGTATCCTTGGAGATTTCACTCACTCTCACAGCCTCTGGTCCCACCTGCCAACAGAGAAGTCCCCAGCACAAATCCTCAGCTAGATTGGCCTGATACTCAGGGAGAGGGGGAGGGGGCAGAAAAGCCGGCTTCTTACTCCTACGAGGTAGGTATTTCTGAGGGTCTGTCATGGTGGTTCTCACCCTGGTTGTCCATTTGAACATTCTGGGGAACTTTTATATAAATACCAATGTCCTGACCCTCTCCAGGGACTCTGATCTGATCTAATTTGTCCAGGGTGAGGCCAGAGATTGGTATATTTTAAAAGCTCTCCAGGTGATTCGAACAGGTGGCCAGATTGGAGAACAACCACTCTAATTCGCTGGAGGACACAACAAATGGCTCTGATGTGCCAACTGGCTTCAAGATGCCTACAATCTGATTGGGGAAAAAAGACGGAGATAGAGAGTAAACTCAGAGTACCATGAAGTACAAAACTGTGTGGCAAGAGCCTTTAGTGCCCTGAGAAAAGACAGGGCTCCAAGGCCAGCTGGGAAGATGGGGTGTGTGCTGGGCCTTGAAATGCGGCTGAGGTTTTATTAAGTTCCCTCTTCCCATCTCCACGGCCACCATCCCAACAAAGTGCCTTCTAAGAGGATTTCATTCTTGGGAGCTTCTGTCTTGCCTCTCTCCTCTCCATTTTTCCCATGTTTATGCCTTGAAATCATCAGTCCTACCAGGTCATGCCTCTGCCTCAAACCCTTCAAAGGCCCCTGAGAGCTCCTAGAACTACCTCAAATCTCAGACCCTCCATGACTGGCCTAGGGGTCTTTTTCATTACCATTCCTTAGCAAGATGGCCTTGCTTTTGTTCCTCAAATGTTCCAATCCCTTTCGTGCCTTGGGGCTTCTGTATCTGCTGGTCACTCTACTTGGGACACTTTTTCCCTGGCTCTCAACGGACTGATTCCCCTTTACTCCTGATGTCTCAGGCTGCATGTCCCCTTCTCAGGGAGGCTGTCCTTGACTAGCCAGTCTAGAGCAGTCCCCCACCCCAACCTCATTCTCTACCCACAAGCCAGTTTATGAACTTAACAGCACCAATCACAACCCAAGTATTTTATCTATTCATTATTAACTTCTGCTTTCTCTGCTAGAAGGAACTTCTATGATGGCTAGCTCTGACTCGTTCCCTGGTGCCCATGCTAACCCCCACAGTGCCTGGCACAGAGTCAGTAATAAAGACATAGTTGGATATATGGATGAAAGAATGAATGGGGTGGAAGGGAAGGCATTCTAGGTGGGAAGAACAGCAAGAACAAAGAGAAGGAAGGAGAATATGTACGTGTGTTGGTGTGTATAGAACACAGAGAAGACCGGACCCGTGGAAGTAGAAGATACGTGAGATATAACAGGATAAGGGTGAGCAAGTCATGTAAAGTTAGTTACTAATATCTGTTACTAGTGAAAGTCGGAATTTGAACTTCACATCTGTTAAGGTGTAAAAAAAATAACTGCACCAGGACTGAATGATTCAGGTCTAAGAAAGGAAATCATGTTTCTAAAACCCAGAAGGTAATGGAGCATAATTTAAGTCACTATACATAATTAGAAGATTAAATACTTGGGAAAAATTGGTTTATGTGAGGAAATTCAAAGTATAATTTGGGGGGATAGATAGCTGGATGTTGGGGGTCCATCTTCTATAAAAGAATTATAAAGAGCGGCTTATGGAAAAAGTCTATACATACTTTATGTCAAACAGTAAGAAGATCTGTTAACCTATCTTTGAAACAATGTCTTCTCATGACACATCTATCGAAATTTGAATAAATGAGAGTATTATTTCACAGCATGTCTTCTAATGTTGCCAGGGTTCAGAGTCATGGAGAGTCTGAAAAGAGGTAATGTACAATGTAACATGTTAGCATTACTGGGGAAGGCTCTAGCCATGCACAGATGTGGTGAAAACAAAATTCCCATTACTCTGTGATCTTCCTCTAACTATGATCTTTCTGGAAGAAAATGAAAGAGTAAAAATTCTTCCATATTCCAGAAAAATTTGTCTAAATATTTAACTATCACTTAAAAATTCTTCTATGCCTCTTTTCATAATTTCTGTTAATGATCCTAACATTATAATATCCTTCAAATGAAATTTTTAAAGATTTATTTTTATTTGAGAGAGAGAGCGAGAGTGGGGTGGAGGGGCTAAGGGGCAGGGGAGAGGGAGAGAGAAACTCAAGAAGACTCCACTCTGAGTGCGGAGCCCGACGTAGGGCTCGATCCTAGGACCGTGAGATCAGGCCTGAGCTGAAACCAAGAGTTGGATACTTAACCGACTGTGCCACCGAGGCACCCCCCCTTCAAATGAAATTTTTGAAGAATTTTTTTATGGCGGTAACAAATTTCATAGGTGGACTCTATCAAAAAGTATTCTATTTTATAAAATGTATGAATGTTTGTGAAAGAACACTTCACAACTGTATTTTTTCTAACCCATGTACCGATCTCTATCTAATAAATTATTCAGATATGTGATAATATTCTGTTTGATATTTAAAAATGAATTTCCTTTTGAAAAAATTGCCCTGAATTAATGAAATGACATATATGATTTAATTTTAAAACATTTCTTACATGCTTACTACATCCCAGACACTGGACTCAATGCTATGGAAGATGCAAATGAGGAATCTCTAGTCTCAAAGCAATATAATAACACAAAAAAATGGTGGGTTGAATTTTGCTATTGCCAAAAGATCTGGATTTGAGTTTATAAATCACCCACATATTTATTGACTGAGTTTGTACTTAGCCTCAGTTTCCCCATGTTTGACTTGGGGAAAATAATCTTTACTTACCGAATGATTGCACGTATTAAAAAAAAAAAAGAATGGTTCCAAGTATTAATGAGGTAACACGTAGAAAATACTTAAGTTGATGCCTGGAACATACTAGGCATTCAAAAAAGGTAAGCATTCTTCCCTTCAAGACGTTTAATATTCAGTTAAATATGATTTGCCTTTGTTATATATGTTCTTGATGCCCGACTTATAAAATAGAACTTCAAAATTAACGTTTTACACACAAAATCTCCTAACATCCATTTTTAACAATTCATATGAAACGTTAGTTTGGATCCATAAAATCTGCACATTACTCCTAATTTCATAGATGTAACGGAATTCCATTCCTTTCCAAAGCCGACTAAGTCTAGCGAGCTGCCTCTCCTTCTGTACTGCATCTGATGGTGACACTAATGAACAATGAAATGCCCCAAAGGCTAGAACAAGGAAGGAGAAATCCTGCACATAGATCACACAGATATTTAATTTCAAAATAAGCAAGCTCTCATATTTATCCAGGTGAATAGTTTGCTAGTTCTCCCAAAATGGCTTCTATATGAGGAAACAGGAAATGGAGAATTCGGGAGAGGAAGAATAGGGTGAAAATGAAAAGCAAAAATGAAAACGAAAGGATTTTAACAGTGATTCTTAAATCTGAGTTCTATACCCTGTTACTAGGCGTCCCCTGGAGAACCTGTAGTTAGTCTAACTAGGAAATGCTACATTCTAGATTCCATCTTGGGACTTCACAACAAATATCAGCACAGGCAAGGAATTCTGTGCTAATTCTATTAGCACGTTAAGAAAAAAACCTGTTTAACAGTCAAACTCAGCAATTCCCAAAACTGCCTGAACACTGAATTCTCTGTGTGCATAGATATGAAAAGGGAGTGAGATTTAACTAATATCCTATGGCATTCGTGCAATAACATATCATTTAGAAAATGTTGGGTTACTGATTTCCCTTCTCTGCCACCAAAATGCTTTCTTGCTGACTCCCCGTATCTCTTCCACTGTTTCTTCTTGATCCAAGCAAGCCATCAGACAAGAATTCTTATTTTATCTTATAGATATAGAAAAATTCATTCTGCCTTTGGAAAGATGAGTGGTTGCAAAGAAAAAAAAAAAACCACTCAGAACTAATTCTAATGATCAGGGGAAAAAAACAAAAACCCCAAACTTTGTTTTAGAAATAATGACCTTGTCCCCACACTCTTAAGCCAAGACTATTGGTTTATTCTCAGGAGGTCAAAGTCCCTCCAAAATTAGAGTACGAACTCAGAATCAGACCTATAAATACAAACTGATGGGTGCTAGAGGGGAGGGGATGGGGGGATGGGCAAATGGGTGAAGGGGAGTGGGAGACACAGGCTTCTAGTTATGGAATGAAGAAATCATGGGAATAAAAGGTACAGCATAGGGAATATATCAATGATATTGTAATAGCGTCGCACGGCAACAGATGGTAACTATGCTATGGTGACTACAGCATCATGTATAAACTTGGGGAATCACTATATTGTACACCTGAAACTAATGTATCATTATTTGTCAACTACACTAAAATTAAAAAAATAAAATAAAAATAAGAAAATTTAGTACCACTTTTCAAGTATTTTTATATACATGAACCTATATTTCCTTTGACCTTTTTGTTTTAAAGGAGTGTGATTTCTATAATAATAATGGCACTTCGAAAACAGACATTCCAAAAAGCAGATTCTTTGCTAAATTTTAATCTCTCCCTGAGAAAAATATCTTTACATGAATCTGGGGTACTCCTAGAAATATTTATTTGGGGACACCTGGGTGGCTCAGTTGGTTAAACGTCTGCCTTTATCTCAGATCATGATCCCAGGGTCCTGGGATCCAGCCCCATGTCAGGCTCCCTCAGCAGGGAGTCTGCTTCTCCCTCTCTCTTTGCCCCTCCTCCCCAACTCGTTCTCTCTCTCTCTCAAATAAAGAAATAAATCTTTAAAAAAAAGAAATACTTACTTGATGAACTATAAACTGCTACAACAGCACAATGGGCTTCACAATAAACACAAAGGAAAATACTTACTTGTTTTATTGCAAATAAAATATTCAATAATAAACATTTTTATGACGCAAGAGGCATTTCAGAAAATAAGAATCAATTCCTTTTTTCAATTAAAGAGAAAATCTGTTCAAGATTTTAAATAAGTTTGTTAAAAGACCTAGCAACATTATATTCCCCTACATTAAAGCTTTTAATCCCCAACCGAAAAATGCACACACAAGTACATATATAAAATGCATTATATGCATGCAAATGTATGCATATGTATGCATGCCTGTATATAACATTATTATATTTCTAAAATGTGTCACGGTTAACAAAATTACAGCTACTAAAACCAAGGTATCATGAAAGAAGGGGATTAGAGGGAAAAAATTTAAATGGCACCAAATATGGTTTTCAAACATAGTCAAATGTCCTAGAAAGCATTCATTTCCAAATCAAATTAATTCACATAGGAAACTGTGCTCCATGAGGTAACCCTTCTCCCGAATCACCATCTGTGGTTGTGCAGGAACTTGGCGATGGCAGCCCTAGCTGTTAAGGTAGCTTCTCCTCGGAAAGTTTTGTGAACCAGTTTGAAATAAAATGTGTTTGTGCTTACAGTTTCTTATATAACAGCCTAGCCTTTACCAAAATTATTTCACTGCTTAGGGGCATGTGTTCCCGGACCTGGTCTTCTCTCCATCTGTGTTGAAAAGATTGTCAAGAAGCATCTGAAAGTCTCTTTTCTCTACATCACCTATAGGATCCCCCATAGGCTGGGGGGGCAGGGGTAAGGAAGCAGTAGCTGTTGTTGGGTTTATTGGGATGAACTAAACAGAGCAGATTAAAATAGAAAAGATTTTAAATTGGAGGTAGAAAACAAACAACCCTGCATTATTCCAAATCCATGGTTAGTAAGGAATTTCGTGTGTGCACATGTGCCTCTGTGTGCGTGTGCGTGTGCGTATGTGTGTGCGTAAGTCATCACTGAACAGCTATTAAGGCCAGCGGGTAACATAGAGGTATTTCAAACTCAACAAGTCCAACATAGAACTTACTGTTTTTCCCTTAAAACTCCTCTGTATTCCACTGTATAGGATTATTATTATTATCTTAGATTCTCACTAGAAACCCCACAAGTCTGCTTTGATGGGTCTCCTTTCCCCTGCCTCCTTATCTACTCATCAGGCTCTCCTGATACAATGCACCCCTCAATCCTATCCCCATTTCGCCACTGACCTCAATTTCCGATTATGCTCTTGGTGCAGCCACCTGCCTGGGGTCTGATTCTAAGTGCCTACCTTCCCGCACCATCATCGCACGGCGAGAGCCATCCTGCTAGAGCAACATTTAGTCATAAAGCAACACTGCTTCAATATTTGGATGGTTCTTTAAACAGCCAACATGCATTGAGAAGGACCATATGCTAGCCATTGTCCCAAATTTTACATGTAGTATCTTATTTTCTCTTCATAACACTCCTATGAGATGGATACAATTACTGTTGGCACTCACAAATGAGAAAATAAATGCACAGGTTTTGGATAGCTTGTTCATGGTCACTGGGATGGCAGGTGGCAGAGCCAGTGTTCCCCTAAGATTATCAGATGCTCTTGATCATTCCTTTATAAACCTTCCCACAATCTGGTTCCCAAATAACCCTCCAGTCTTTTTTACAAGGAACTAGAAGACTGTGAACTTCTCAAATTCAGTTACTGTGCCTCAAGGGTCAAGAGCCTGTAAGTCACTAGGCTAGAATGTAAGGGGAGGGCATAGTGATTCTCCCTGCCACCCACTCCCTTCCACACAAGTGTGCCTCTTATGACCCACGCACGGTAGTGGAAACATCCTGATCTCAAGCAATGAAAAATTCACCCCACAAAGGCTGAAGAACTTTTTACATACTCTGCCCCTGTAGAATATGGAATAACATTTCAAAAGCACTGTTTTTCAGGCATCAATTGCACACTACTCATCAGCTTTGCTGTAACATCACTTCTATGACTCATTCATGAGAACCCCTTGAGGAAGGGGAGCGAGAGGAGCAGCGAGGGGACACAAAAGCAGGGACAGAGTAACTTGGACTGCAGCTGTAGTCACAGACTTGTTTTGGGTAAAGGACCACCATTTGAGTTGTTACAGAATATACAAGAAGAAAGAGTCACATTAAAAAAGAAGAAGAAGAAAAGGTTAGATATTGCTAAAACTGCCCTGACATATTCCACATGCACTGTTTGATAAATATTTTATTGTTATTCCAGGAAAGGCTTTTAAAGGAATACATAAGCCAGCAATTATGGGGAAGGGATGTCTCCTTCTCAGAGATAGTAGGAATACCAAAGACAGCTCTCTGCTGCTAAGGAAAGGGAGGACAGACTCACATGCTTGCTGAACTGTGCACAGACAGGCGTAAAAAGCCAGAGTCCCAGGCAGCAAACTCTTCCTCATGTGTTAATAGCAGAAACCAGGCAAATATCTCCAATGCGATGTTCTGGGTGATGTCCATTAATGACAGGTGCTGGGCCTGTGTGTGTGTGTGTGTGTGTGTGTGTGTGTGTGTGTGTGTGTCTGTGTGTACTCATAGTTGCATTTCTGCCTCACAATTATCCAAACTCCAACAGAAACCTGCTGGAGGAAGGCTTTGAAACTGCTGGTTTAATGGTGAGAACTGTGCCCAGTTCTGAACTGCCAGCCTCTGCTCTCCAGGGCCTGAACCCATGGCCGACTGGACACATATAGGCAGATACTCAATATTATTCCCTTGTTTAAATCAGATGGGAGAAATTGCAGTGCTCCAAGTTAACGGGGTGTCTTGGTCTATTGCTGAAGGTATTTCCAGGGTGTTCTTATTTGTTTGGGTGGTTGGCTGGTTTTTTGTTGTTTTGTTTTGTTTTGGCCACTTACCAATACTATCTTAAATGCCCTCCCATAGTCAATACAATTTATTGAAGTGTGTGTGTGTGTGTGTGTGTGTGTGTGTGTGTGTGTGTGTGACGGATGTTTACATTTCCCTGCTATAAGAGAGGCTGTTTACATCATCAAAAAATTACCATGAAAAGCAATCACTGACAGTCACTTGGCCATTATAAGAAAGATGTTACTTCTGAAATACTCAAACAATGTAATTTAAAAGCCTGTTATTCCACTCAGAGGTATACATACCTATATCGGAGGTTTCACCAAAAATTTGAAATGATCTAGAAATTGCTGCTTTAAAAGCCACTTGACAAAGTGCATAAATATTCTTAAGTGTGTCAGAGGCAGAGGTATTTTATTAATGGCATTTAAGAGCATAAATAAATTTAAGTACAAATTGAGAAAACACTATCCCCCTAAGCTATAGTTAGTCAAAGAGTAAATCATAACCCTCAGCATTTTTTATACCTATAAAAAGGCTGCTACAGTAGTTTCTATCCTTTCCTTAAATGGCCTTTACATAAATATATGAGTCAGTTAAGAAAGGCATTTACTTGAATTAAAGTGATAATTCTGCCAGGACGTCAGTATAATTAATTGTGGGTGGCAGAAGTTTTAAATGAGGCTAAGTTAGGGATTCTAGTTTATTTATTTTTTACTCACTCCGCCTCTATAATTAGAGAAGTTTTTGGTGGATCTTGAGATTGTCACGGAATATCATGCTCTTATGACAAGCCTTATGGCATATTTTTTAATGACCAAAATGGGGGGAATAATGTATATACCTATTCACCATATGCACACACATCAGTCCAGCCTCCTTCCTCCTACTACTATTGCTACTACACACACACACACACACACACACACACACACACACAGTTGTTGTTTCTTCCACAACCCTGAAATTCTCCTCCCTAAAATTTCATGGTTCCAATTTATTTCAATGCTTTCAACATCAACTACAAAATTATTTAAGTCACAGAGTTTTATCCCTGGTAAACTATTTCATAAAAGAACTCAAAACACCCTGCCTTCGAAATTTCTGCTTGCTTAGGCTACCTGCACCAAGGACTGAAATAGCTACATGTCATAAACAAATGTGTTTTACTAAAAATGGGTGGTCTTACTGTGTCGGACGTGTTTTAAATGATGCATCCTGTCAGCAGGGCTGACCGCGTCTCAAGGCACTGGAGGGCATCACTAGAAAACTGACAGCAGCTGAGAAACTGAACTAATGAGCTTCAGGAGACAGAGAACCCACAACCCATTTGGGAGAATTCTGCATTTAGCGTCAATAACACTGAAATGAGGAGCAGATCCCTTCTCAAAGTTCAATACAGCAAAGAAAAAAAAAGTTCTGCATGAGAAATAATTTTATGCTAACCATTTAAGTGGCATTAGAATATTTCAACAGTTATATTTGTCCAGCTAGCAAGTAAAGATATTAAAAACAAATACATTTTTAAAAGGTCCATGCATGATTGGCCACTCAGGTCTATACTCCGAAATTAAAACCTCAGAGGATATTGAGACATTGTCTACGTTTCATCCTAACGTGAAGACGAAGCATAAGACCCAAGAACTCGTCTGCAATTACACTGGGCTGTAAAAACAATTGTGTTTAGCTCATTAACTCCATCTACCTTTTGCCACCCCTTCGTAATAGTTTTCTCATCAACTGTATGCATTTTCCACCATCTGTTTCGAGCACAAAAGGATCACACAGCACACTTCGTGCAGCCTAAAGAAAATAACAGTGCAGTCTGGAAAAAGGTGAATGTGGAATTAGAATCTGCATTCCCAATTCCTGAACTTCAAAGCAAACACTGATCGCCTAGTGGACAAGGCAGCAGGGTTAGCACATTCCCTGTCTCCCGGGCTTGAACATTTAAGGGCAGAATGAGACCAACAAATCAGCAAACCTTCTGCAGCAAAGGATGCAGCCTGCAAACGAGCCCAGAGGCTGGGAAGAATTCACGCTTGTTTTACCTACCGGCATTGTCCATGTTTCAGGAGTGGCGAGGCGGGTTCTGCAGCCTGGAAGCCGGGGAGCCCCAGCTCCTCTCCTGGCTAACGAAGCACCCTGCCCTTCCTCTGACTATCAGTCCTTGCTGGCACACAGTGCATACTTCATGCACTGTCTGCAGGAGACACCGCCAGGAAATTTATATCTCCAAGGATGACAAACAGCCATTAGCTCCATTACAGGCTGATTAAGAGAGACTGAGCCTATCAAGTGGATACTTGAATCCACTGGGGTTTTCACCTCTGTTCCAAGCAAAGGAGAAAAAAAAATCACTGCAATGTTGAATGTACTGCACATTTCAGAAAAGAAGTGCACATGCTATGCAGAACACGGTGCTTTTGCCAAAGATGCCAGAGCAAACATGAGCAGGAAGAGGCACCGATAATTAAAAGGTAAAAAGGAATCTTGAAAACTATAATACATTATCCCTTCTTTGGGGTTGATCTAAATGTGGTCCAGCCTTTATCACTGACATCACCGAATGACTGGGCAACTTTTCAATTGAGGATTTTAAAGTTTGTGGTGGTGGCTGTCACTGTCACTGGGGGTGGGCAAGGAAGAGCAAAAAGACCACTTTAAAATAAATGCTATCTTTAATATTCCGGCACTAATTCAATGCTGAGGAGCTGAGTATTGTCATCCTGTTTAGTTCTGTTTTCATCATGACGAGTGTCCCTATTTCTGGTCAGAATTTCTGCCCACCTATCCTAACAGAGAAATTCAAAGGAATTTCACTAACCGTCATCAATAACACTGGAAAGAACTGTCAAAAGGTATCAGGGGACTCTGCCGCATGTTACAGTCTGTAGCCACCTAAGTAACAGAATGCTGAGGATCAAGAAAAATGCATTTACAAACACAGGAAAGTATATTTCTTTTCTTTAATTTGGCAAAGATGCAAAGTCACCTAAAACTACGTACGATATCAAGGCATAAGGATGGGCAGAATGCTGAAGAAATTATGTGTCATAGCCTGTGGTTGTTATGACATTAGGTTCTGGGGACAGCACAACTCTGTCTTCTGCATTCTCTCAGATATAGTAAAAACATTTACAGTGCCCTCATTTGACCTATGATACAATGAATCCACAGGACAGAAAGGGCTACAGCTTTTCTATGTGACAACATTTACAAAAACAGTTGTGGTGTTATTGTACCCTCAGGGTTGTTCAATTGGAAAAGCAATTCATTTATTTCACATTTTTGCATGGCACTGGAATTCCTGGTGACAAACCACTTGCAAATTATTTATAATCTTGTCTTCCATTTCGACAGCTTGGGAAGTATTTGTTTTTAACATAACTTCCGGTTTTCCTATAAATTTGAGGTTCCTTCATTGCTTAAACAAAACACTCTGTTTATGATATTTGTACTACTACGAAAATATTTGCTTCAAAGAAAAGTTGAATTTTTGCACTGAGACTTTATCCCCCTTATTTCAATTCCGTCACAGTTTTGAAGATATATCACTCAATTAGTTAAAAAAAAAATTCTTCACATAGTTTTTTTAAATGCCTGGATCCCATAAGACTGAAATCACTGTGGCTTCCATATCTCATCTACTTGCCCTGATTAAGACTGCCAAGCTCCCAGACTGAGTGTCATCAGTAGAAATCTAGGGCAAGCTAGCTAGAAGTTAACAGGGAAATATGAATGACAAAAGGAAGAGAAACTATCTCATGAAGTTTGAGATTTTGGTAAGGAGTAGCTAAGAAGTGTCACATACTGACAGTGCATATTGACTGATAGGAATATATTTATACTAGCTTTGTACACAGTTCAAAATGAGACTCTTGATTATTTTCATTAATACAATTTAGTCACCAAATTATAAATGGATTGCGTGCCAAACGTTTGTTTTGTTGGTCATTTGAAAAACAATTGGTCTCCTAAATACTGATTAGGTTCCAAGGACAGACCATTAAACGCTGCCTAACTCGTGATGTGATTTATATAATAACCAAAATCTCTTATACACAATTCCAAAATCCAGTTCTGAAAATCTTAAGGTTGTTTGTTTTTTTAAGTAGGGCTCCAAAATAAATTTGTGTCACAACATGACTTGAAGGGATGAGAGTCTATTTAAGATCTTTGCTTATCTCATTTTGAATAAATAACGTGTTTCACAATAAGAATTTTAATGTTATTGTTATGAGACTCTGTTCGGACCCTGCCGGGGATGATACGCAGTATTCTGTATATGCATTATGTTACCTTCCCAAAACGCAAAAGTTCTGAATTCTCAAACACACCTGACCCCAAGGCTTTCAGATGAGGGACTCTGGTCCTTCAGTACCTTTTTGCAATTTAAAAAGGGTGGAAAATAATCCTTTATACTGTTTTGCCACAGACTCCCCTCACGCTCCCTCCCTCACCTGATGGCGACCCTGCTCAAACCTCTCCAGCTGCTTTGGAAGATGTAGGAGATAAACAAGGGATGAGCAACATAGAAAGATGGCTAGCTATAACAAAACTAATGCAGAGTGGCTATTAGGAACGAGGCTGTTGACAAACAGCATAAATTGCCACATATCCATCTGCTCCATGTCCCCTGCCTTTGCCGCCAGCACCCCCACTGCCCTTCCGCTCCTACCTGCCATCAGAAGATGGCACTGTAACAATGAAAAAGCACAATGAGTGGGACATTTTCCTCAAGCTCCGGGGAGAATCCACTGCCTCCCCTGATTTCACTCAGGCCCATGGTTCATGTGCTCTAGTTGGGGAATGCCTGCATATGAAATGCTTACCAGGCCCTTTCTTATTGTTCCAGAGATGCTGTGTGGCCCAGTAGGAACACCAATAAGTCGAAAGTTCTATAGCATGTTTTAAACATAGGCTTAGTTCCTGTTTTTGTTAACCTTCGCATATGCACATTCCTTAGCTGTCTAAAGATCAGACTAATATGTTTGAGGCCAGTGCTAAATTTGGAGCCCTGCATCGCAAACACCCCCAGTGCCATCCCACCTACAGAAAGAAGGCTGCAACTTGTCACCAGGGAGGTGGGGGTAAAGGATTGTTGGCCTAAGGTTGGTCACAAAATGTCTGTGATTCCAGGCCTGACCCGTTAAGGTAGCAACAGCAAGGCTACCAATGGGCATCTAGTCCTTCAAATGCATCACCATGCACCTGCTGAAAACCTAGTCATTATCACATCTTTCTTCAAAACACTCTATTAGCAACTCTCCCTCTCTCAATTTCAAAGATTAAAACATCCTGGCTTCCTAGAAAAGTTATGCTTATTTGATATTATTTCTTAACTTTCCTACAACATGCTTTCACGTGTTGGGGACACAGAAGGGAGGTGGCGGTAATCAGGGTAATCTGACTGTAATCCAAGCCCAAGCAGGTCAAGAGCAGTGCAAATGGCTACTGTGGGGAACACAAAGCACATTTTTCCAAGAGGTGTAGCAACTTCAGAATTATAGGCTAAAACTATCATGGTTTGGCTTTCAGGGGACCGAGTGGAATACTTCTCAGCAAAGCTAGACTTTGTTCCTTAGAATGGAGAAATTAAGAGAATGAATGGTCCATGTAATTATATTGCTTGGCCCAGCAGACCCCTCGGACACCCAGATCAGCCTATCAGCCCTTCTTGATCTTCTCACTTTCTGATTCACCCAGAGAAAGAAAGAAGTGCTAGGATATTGACTACCAATTAGAAAGTAGTCAAGCTTGCTCCCAGTTCCTTTGGGAATAGTATTCTACTGGAAATCTGTTTTGAAAAGATTTCAGATACTGCTTTTACAAGAACAGCTATCGTATATTGATAGTGACAATGAGCAAAGTGCTTGGATTTATAACTCTCCTAAGTACTAAACCAAATCCCTGAACTATTAAAAAAAAGTTCACAGGAAGTTTTGCGACAGATAGTATTTCCAGGAAGATCAGGGCAAAAAAATTAGACATTTATCTAATGTTCTATTATCTGGACGTTAGGAGAATACTTACTCGACATGCCTATGTTTTCCATTATTCCTAACCATTCTCCTTTGAGATTTCTCTTCTGGCGTAAAGTGGGAGGGGGTGCCTCCTGAATTACTTATTAACATTTGCTTCTCTTCCCTTGTACACAGTCCTTACAAAAAGCCTTGTATTCACACAGACTTAAATAACACCTTCATGGGAAGCCATGACACTTTTCAGCATACTTGGAACTTGGCTTGGCATCTAGACCTTAATGAAGTTATAACTACCAGACATGGTCATCTGACATGTTTGGACTTTTGGTCAAGGTGGTTTGGTGAGTCCACTCTTGGACATCACCCTTCTGCTTCACATACACACAGCAATGACAGACAAAATATTAAACAGGTAAGTGACAGTGAGGCTTAAAAAACTAGGTAACCACTCCCATGAATCAGAAAGGAGCTGAAAGCTCCAAGTAACACTAGGCTTCTGCTAAGGGTGCTGTGGGCTGGTAGGCCATGCATGGCTCCTACGTGGTGACGAGTTCCAAAGAGCTCCATGTGAGAAAGGCAGGGTGAGAGCCAGGCTCTGCTTCAGTGAGGTCCCCTGAATCAAGAAAGGAAGTTGGAAAAAATAAATGGCTGTTGACTCATTTCTAGAAGCCATGACTTTACAAAGCCTAGATGGGAACAGGGAGGATAAAGTCTCAAAACCAGGAACAAAATCAGCTTGACGCCGGCTCCCTCCATACTAGATCGGCAACATCCCCCTCAAAATCATGCAGGAACCCTAAGACGTCATTAAGACGTGATTGGAAGAGCCGACTCTAGACTGGAAGAGAAGAGGGCAAGGTGGAGGCAACTTCAAACCACAAAACTGTGAAAGAAGGGGAGAGAAAGAGAGTCCAAATCAAACCAAAAAAGCAAAAAGAAGATAAAACCTTCCACTCAAAATGGATGTGCATGCTGAATTCCAAATTAAGATCGCTAATATTTCAAAAGCAAGTAAGTAAAATAATCAATAAAACATGATTTCAATCTTGATGATTTCAATGTTATGGACGACCTCATAAAGGTTTTTTAATAACTGTGTTTATCAAAGAGATAAGTGAAAGCATGACATCAAAAGCAAATAGAAAAAAAATAAAACCGAGACAAAAATACAAGAATATGGAAGATAACTCGCAGGAAACCTTGGAAATGAAAGAGAGTCATGACACTGTGACCAACACAGACTGCTCATTAGCAGTCTCTGAGGTCAGCAGGCAAGATGCTGAAAGAAAGTAGTTATCAACCTTGAATTTCACATTAGGCTATACTCCCATTCATGAGCAGAACATTGGCACTTTCATAGACACAGATACAGACACTAAAAATTACTAAGAGATGCACTTTAGCAAGATGAGATGTAAACCCAGAGAAGGCACAAGATGAAAAACAATGGGTTAGAAGCTGATAACGTGTATTAGTGTATTTAAATAATTATTGATTGTGAAACAGTCATTTCAAAATTAACAAAAACACTGACAAACAGAGGTCAAACTGGAAAACCATGACAAAATACGAGGGGGATGGTCAATGAGAATTCCGAGTGTGAAAGGAGAAGAGAAACATTGAATAGTTTTAGATTTAGATTCAGACATAATGAGCAGTATTAGATTTTAAATTGGGATATATATATATATATATCTCTCCACTAAAAGAATAGAAGTAGTTTGGTTACTTATACTGATAGTCTCTATAACGGATTGAATACACACCAAGGAGGGTACAGAGTGATCCACTATTGTGAGGAAAGAAATAATTAGAACTTCTATTAACATTTATGTTCATATAAAAGATAAGTTATTAAGCTATAATAATACTTAATGTACAGAGTTTCATGGCACCTTCACTTCTCTAAATGTCAGACCTGAAACATACAGTAAATAGTTCCACAGCATGGAATTAATATAGATTAGGAAACTGAATTCTTTATTTGGTTTGAAAAGCTTCAAAATGAAGAATTTCAGTGAATTTTCTTTTGCTTTTCCTTTCTATGTATGTGTACATTTTCAACTCATTTGCTAAAATCCAAAGATGCATCACATATCGATTAGTTTTCAAGAATAACCAATGACAATGGACAAGAAAGCCATTTACTAGCTGAATCGCAACCAAGAGTTTGGATGAAAGGTTGCTGGCAATGAATTAGGATTTTGCAAGCTCAAAGGTACACTTCTTCAAAGAGATCTCTTTTCAACTCTGATTGTCATGAAAGCCACGTATCAAGATAAACTCCTAGAGGACCAAGCCATGGGGTTGCTGTTTCTTACAACATTAAACCAAGATTTGAAAATTAATAATGCATACTCCACCTTTGCTTTGTTAAAAAAATTAGTAATTTTTGCCCATAGGACTTCAGTCTTTTTAAAACAAACTTCTGTTATTTTTGAAATATTGTTTATTTCACCTTGATCTTGACCTTAAAAGTGTTTGGTTTTTATGCTACATAGTATATATGATATAATATTACAGTGGTCCATGTATATAATTTCTAAATTAATAAATATACATGTATCGAGAGAACATGCTAATTTTTTCTGATTTAGATTACTGCAGTGTTCTGCTTGCTAGCCATCTGTAGCACAAACTCCTTCCATCAAAATTCCATGTGTTCCCCTGATTCTGATTTTACTCTTTGTTATCTCTTTTTTCTTTTTTTAGGGCCTGGTGCTATTACCACAGAGAGGGTCTGCATATCCACCTTCTCTCTGCTGGTCACTGAATTCTCAGGCACATTCTCACTCCCCTTGAATCTCAGCAGATCCCATGTCCCATTTCTCGGAAGAAAGATCAGAAAGGTGAACTCTCTTTCATGGACCCTTACCTCTTAATATGCTCTACCAAGGTTTCCCAAACTTATTTCATCTCCTCATGGTATAACTCTTATAACTCCAATAGAACTCATGTTTATCTGACAACAGTCTGGGAAAGTCAAGAAAGAAAGAAAGGAAAGAAAGGAAAGAAAGGAAAGAAAGGAAAGGAAAGAAAAAAAGAAAGAAAGAAAGAAAGAAAGAAAGAAAGAAAGAAAGAAAGAAAGAAAGAGAAAGAAAGAAAGAGGCATTTAGCCCATAATTTTTGTCTTGAACCTTTCCGGCACTTACTGTCAATTTCGGTTACTGCTCCTATGGTATGAGAAAGACAGGCTTCCAACTGCGTGCTCAGGGAGGAGCCCCTGCACACAGAAGTCCCTCCTTAGCTACAAAAACGGAAGTCCAGGAAAGCATTTCTCTTACCATAACTGTACAAAAGGATGAGAGGGAATAAAGGATCATCTGGACCAAGGAGTGCACACTGGCAGATCTTACTCGACGGTGAATCTCAAAATAAATGCACTGGTGGCTAGAAAGCCAAAAGGAGTCACCAGACCATCTCAGTGAAAGAAATCAAGTGAAACATGACAAAGTCACAGAGAGACGGTTCCCCGATATGCAAGATATACTTAGTTTTTCTAATACAACCAATAAGCCAGGGGTGCCCTAAGAAGTACACCCTGCATCCAAATGGGATTTCTTGGGTGTAAGGCTAGTAAGCCTCAGCCCTGGAGTTGTAGCCCAACACAAAACTGAAGGCAGACCTATGCATTGGCCTAGCCCTGCACAAACATTCAGGGGAAGCCTTGGGTGGGGGGGGGGGTTACGGTGAAAAACAACTCATCAAGCATTGCCTAGCAACTTGCCCCCAAGACAGCCTTTCCCCAGATGCTTCTGACTGCGGGAGACCACTGAGGAGCTCCTTCCTTCTCTTCCAGAGACACCTGTGTCCGAGTTGCAGGCTACTCACCCTAAGAGCAGCTCACATTTTTGAGCACTGACTATCTGCCAGGCACTGTGCCTAATTCTTTCCCTGTGCATTATCTCACTTAAGCCTAACGATAAGACTGAGTTCAGGACTATTACCATTATTCCCATTTTGTAGATTAAACAATCAAGACCTGGAGAGGTTAAGACAAGCTTGACTGAGGTTGCACAAATCATAGATCTGGACTTACACTTAGGTCTTTTTATTGTAGCAGCTTTGCCTGCAAACTCTACATGCTATGGAATTTATCAGGAATGGGGAGGCTCTCTGGAGACACCCAACCGCTTTTCATAAAATCTGATTTTGTTGAATTCCCAATTTTAACAGCAAAGAGTAATTTCTTTGAAGGCTTCAAGTTTCCATCTCAATTTGACTAATAAAATGTTTAAAGCTCATCTTCTGTGCCTTCAAAAAAAATCTCTTGGTCTTCAAAAGTACTCAGTAGCATCAATATGAAAATAAACATGTAGAATTTCTGCCTGTAAACAGATACATGCTCTTTCTAAATTCCAGGAGATAACTGCATTTAAAAATTATTTCTGAAGGGAGACGAAATTATAAATCTATAAATCAAAGCAGAATGATATATGCTTACCATTATCCAGCCCAATTTATTTATCACTTCAAGGATTTTTAAAAATAGTTTTCAGGAACTTTACATACACTTTATTATGGCCAATGCTCAAAAAATTATTGAGTCGGCAGCAATACAACTGGGTCCCCGGAATGCAGAGGAAGGCATCAGTCTGATTTGGTGCTGAGTAATTGGCAAAAGAGAGCTCCTGACTCCATCCATCAGCCAAAAGAGTGGCCTGTTGCTTAAAAGGCCATTACAGCTGCTTTGTGCATGAGTCTACTGTTATAAAACCAGCAACCAGAGGGAAAAGCGGGTTCACAGAATCTTCTCCAGGAATATACAGCCTGAACAATTTCTCTCCACAAGCCATCACTTAGTGAAATGCATGACAGATGCTCATCCCAAACAGATAGCAAGGTCCCCCCAACTGACAGATGGCTGGCAAGTGCACACTGGCCTGACTGAGGGCAGCCTGTCACCCAAACACTCAAAGACAACTGTCTCTAATAGGCTTTCAGAAAGGGTCAGCCTACTGTTTCCAAGATGAGCCATCAAGGGCTGCCAACTGGCAGTCTAATCAAACTTGGCCTGCTAACATGAATGTTTGGTAAAGCCAGACCTTGAGAGCTTTCGGCAAAGCATACGCTCTCAATTTGCCAAAGTATGCACTACTCCCAATTGTCTTCCACTGAGCCACACACACCTATTTTACGTACCTGGCTCCTAAAAGCATTTGTGCCCAAGTCAGCAGAATGGACTGAGGGCCTCTCACACCCCTTCCCAACTCATGGTTCTAGAAAGAAACGGTGGGATATTTTAATTAGCTGTATAGCATGGAAAGGGGGAAAGGTTGAGGCTGGATCTTAAAGAGCTTTTCCTAGGCCAGCAAGGGCAAAACCACTCTGCAACCAAGAGAACTTCCTTCATGGGATACTTCTCTGGGATTCATCAAACTAGGTATCCTGGGTTCTGAGTGACTTAAACTTAAGCAGCTAAACATTTTTTTAGTAACAAGATGTTTCTTACCTTGGATAATTCCTTATCAAATATGTATTGATTAGTTCCGCTATAATGTACAGTCCCTGAAGACAGGGATCTAGTCGGTCTTCACAGCTCTGAGAATATTATTAAGTGCTCAGCAATTGTTTCTAGAATGCGTACCTGACTAGGTAAGTGACACATGGAGAAACAGACAAACACTGCAGTCCCGGCAGGGCCTGTTCTTAACATCAGCCACTTCACTTTCACCAACAGGAGAATTCCATCATGCCTGAAAAGTACTGGTCACTTTTTTTCCCACTCATTCATCAATTTCTGCCTGATCTTCTTAAATAGCCCAATGAAAATTTAGTTTCCTCTTTCGAAAGTACATTTTGCCATCCATTAGTAAAATATGGTAAGTACTAATACTTACTTAGGCTTCAGATTAATTGGGGAAATGGTTCTTTTTCACCATGTGGCTTTTAGCTCTTTATTCAGGCACTCGCTAAAGGAAGACGTAGACTACCCAAATTTCTTGTATCAACACAGGACACCAAGAGCTAAGTGCTGAGTACCTAGAAGGTAATCGATGAGTTTGCCTGATTGATTTAACTGGAAATTAAAGTCTCAGAATTTTCCCACTAAGACCATTTCTCTACGGAAATGAGGGATAAGATCCCACATTTAAGGACTAGGGTCTCATCTCATTACCATTCACACCACTGAACTTGGCACAGACAGCAGTGAGCATCCACACCAGCCATCTAAATGGTTCTAGAAGAACTGATGGGCACCACAGCAAACACGGAGCTACCGTCTTGGAGGAAGATGCCTCCAAGATAGCTGCAGAAGAGTTCCGGAGAGCCAAGGGGGAAAGGAGATAAACCTTTGTCTCTGGTATGAAGGGCAAGAGACGGAAAGGCACTGGACAGCAATCAGGGTTTAACCAGGCTCTCGCTTATCAGCAGGTTACATAGGCCAAGATGGGGAGCTGGTGTGGTTGCTCTTTAAGAAGCAGGGAGCCATCCTGTGGGTGCTTTCTCTCCTTGAGTCACAGTTCTGCTTCCAGTGTGCTTTTTGCATTGTCTTTTCATCTTTAAAATTTTTTAAAAAAAATTTTTATATTTTTTAAAAAAATTATTTAAGTTCCATTACTTAACATAGAGTGCATTACTAGTTTCAGATGTAGAGCTCAGTCATCCATCTGTTGCATATAACACCCAGTGCTCATTACATTGTGTGCCCTCCTTAATGCTCATCACCCAAGTATACCCCATCTCCCCACCCATCTCCCCTCCAGGAACCCTCACTTTGTTTCTTACAGTTACGAGTCTCTTATGGTTTGCCTATGTCTTTTCATCTTTATTAGTTTCCTGTTGCCACTGTAATAATTCACCAGAATTTAGTGGCTTATAACAACCTAGATTTATTCTTATAGTTCTGGAAGTCAGATGTCTGAAATGAGCCTTCTAGGGTTAAAATCAAGGTATCAGCAGAGCTGAATTCCTTCTGGAGGCTCTGAAGGAGAATCCACTCCTCGTCTCTTCCAGCTTCTAGAAGCTGCCAGCCTTGGCTTATGGCCATATCACTCCAGTCTGTATTTCTGCTGTCACATTGCCTTTTCCTCTCTGACCTCCTTGCCTTCCTCTTAAAGGACTCTGGTGATGATATACAGCTCAGGTAAAGAATCCAGGATAATGTCCCCAACTCAAGGGTCCCTAACTTAATCACATCTTCAAAGTCTTCTTGTCATGTACAGTAACATATTGACAGGTTCTGGAGACTAGGATGCAGACCTCCTGGGGGTGGGGTGGGGGGAGATACTATTCAGCCCAGTACATCAATCACCATTATCTTAACAAACTACATGTCATCAAGCAAGTAAGTTCCCTCTCCCTGGGAATGGGCTGAAAGACAGCCCAGATGCCCGCCGCTGCTCCCCTAGGTGCACCTGAGGTCTTGAATGGGGGTTAATAGGTAGAAAACATGGTAGGTGGTGGAACTATACCAGAAAAGGCCCCAGTAGTGGGATCTGAGCAGGGAATGAAAAGGTGTTTAGCAGGAGAAAAGAGTAGAGGGATTATAAAGAAGAGTTTCAATACTGCGGACTTGGGGGACTTCCGAGAATCTAATTCTATATGGCATTAAACAACTGGGTCTAGGATGCCCCTGAGGCTAACACCAAAAGTGCTGAGGCCAATGTTGGGTTAAGAATTCAAAAATCTTTTAGCAAGAGCACAGCTGAAACTCTGTATTATGGGAGGCAGCTCCCCTCAGCCTTCACAGCACTCCTTCAAGGAGCGGACAGCAATCAGCTCCTAAGCAGCCTTTCTCCCATTTCTCGGAGACTAGGCTGAGTAACAGTCTTCCTGGAATTCACTGGGTTTTCCCAGTGACTACAATGGGTTTTCCCAAAATAAAAACGAATGGGCTCTTCGACAGTATGAGAGTGAGAACATGCGAAGGGAAATGATATGCCAGGAGTAGAAAGAACGATCCAGAGTATAGAGCAGGGTGATGTGGCCTGGATAGGGATGCTGGGAAGAAAAACAAAGGAAGGGGGGAGGCAGCAGTGAGGGCAGGACACTGGGCAGACCCAAAGGAGTGGGGGCCACCTGAGTGAGTTCACAGGACTTGCCTCAAATGCTGTGAAGCTCTAAAAACAGCCTCATAGTTGGATGCTGTGATTCTTACAGAGAGAGCCAGTATTTCTATAGCTAAAAACCTCACTTGCTGAAAACCCGTTATAATATATTCAGAAACGTATACTGTCAACATTTATTACTGATACTCTGATATAAACATAAATAAGACAGTGCATTTGCCAGTGAAGCCGGGCCAGGGGCGGGGGGGATGAGAGCCTCTGCCACTAGCATAACCACCAAGAGGAAATCTTCTGAGAAAGGATGACCAGCCTAGTTAGTTACCCTTAACCTGGAAAATGGAACATATGCTAAAAAGACACAGTATCAAGACAGAGGAGACAAGGAATAGAGTGATACGAAGATCTGGCTTGCTGGGGACAGGGCAAGTATTTTCCGTGGCCAATTTTGCAGGACCAACTCTCAAGATTCAGATCCCATCTGCATAGTGTTATAAAGTGTCTGCAACTCCTGTGAGATCAATTACTTACTAAATCTGATGATCTGTAAGCTGTCTTACCTTTACAGAATCTCTATGAACGGAATAATTCTCCGATATGCTCTTATTCTTTAAAGCACTATTTTAAGAGCTCCCCAGTTGCGACTGCTTATAGCAGAAACAGTTTGAGCCATCGGAAAACTTAAAAGGAGTTTGACAGGAACAAACTCTCCCCTAAGTGACTCTACCTATAACCCACCTACTCAGTAGACAGGAAGCAGCAGGAAAAGGTTACAGAATTAATGTTAAAATAGTAACATCAGCACGCAATGATTCACCAGTGTGTTTATCTTTAGAGGGCTAAATTAAGTAGAACATTCTGGCAACGCTCTTTTTCTTTATTCTAACAGCATTCTTTTCTCTCTTTAAAAACAACAACAAAACAAACTCTACTTCTCTTTACGAAAGCCTTCGCTCAGGACAAGAACGGATGCCAAGCTCTGTTCCCTTGAAATTTGGATAAAATTTAAAACTCGTAATTTCAAATGTGAACACCACAGTAAAATACATGGCTTGGAATTTTCAGTTTGTATCTGTTTAGCAAGGCATTCTACAGCGTTTGCTTTGGGCACATCTTACAGCTTGCTCTGTGAAAGCCTGAATTAAAAATATGTTAGCTCATCAGTCATCTGAGTCTGGAAACATTTAAATAATTAAGCTCCAAACTCAGTCAGCACCATAGAATGCTCATGACCCTGGAGATGTCCCGGGCTCTGTCCGCTCTGCTTTAATAGATCAAAAGACTCCCCCAGAGCTCAGTAAATGTGGCACAACCCCCCCCCCCCCATCTAGTAAATGTGGGATGAAACCGTCCATTTTAGTTTTATGCCAAATAAAGCTAGGATAGCTACCTCCTTCTTTCACCTAATTATCCTTCAGTGTGTCATTTGACATACGTCCCTGAGCTCATATATATTTTAGTGGCCATCATGTCTTTGCACTTATTACCAGGCAACGTCACTCCTTGGCCATCTATATTTTGCATCAAATGCGTCACACCTGATGAAGGTTCCTAGATTGGTTCTTACTACAAGAGCCTAAAATTGGCTTGGTTCTAAAACCTGATCTGAGAATGTAATAGAAAAAGACCTGTTTTAGGAAGCTATGTGTTATTCATAAAATCATTATGTAATAGCCTTCATTTCAGCACTTCTGCCCTCAGCTGAGGCGTCTGCAAAGGAGGTCTGCTGAAACAGCTGATTGGAAGAAGCGGGTTAGACGTCACCAAGACCCGGTTCGCCCCTGATAGCCTGGTTCATTAGAGCAAAGCAGGGCCAAGCACTCTGTAGCGGCGCCAGCACGGTCTCCGAGCCCAAGGCAGGAGCCAAGCCCTGCTTGCCCAGAAGCGCGGGCTTGTTGGCTCCAGACCCATTGATGGCAAGCTCTAGAGGAAGCCCACGTGCCGCCAACTGGGTCTCGCCAAGGCCGGCGCTGAGGCAGAAGCCCGGGCTTGCTTCCTGGACTGTAATCAAGTCAAGGGCTTCTCCTACTCTACTTCCTCAGAGGCAGCAGTGACACCCCATCTTCCTTGAGACGAGGATTAGTGGTGTTCAACCTATGCCAACCCCTGTGTATTGTTTCCAAACTCCACCAGAATATTCCCATGGGTTCTAAGTGCCAGTAGTTAACTTTTCATGGGTTTTCAGGCGAACAGCTGTCAAAAACACATGCATTCTCCAAATTCATTCAGTCAACACTCACTGAGCACCATGCTAGGCCTGCCATGGAGCAGAGTGGAAGGCTGACACTCTGAGATGTCACAGTGGGGCAGGGAGATGAGACGACCACAAAGGTACAAATGGAAACCCACACTCTATATGTCTAAACATTGACATTATAAGTCAAGCTAAAAACTGTTAATTAAAAGATGTACTATCCTCAACTTAACAAATATACATGTTTGATGACCTGGAAAGTGGCCGCACTGAGAGTTGGCTTCTGGCCTGAGGCCCACCCTTTGCTGCTGCCCCCAGGCCTGTCCTGCTCTGTAAGAGCCGTGAGCTCCGCTCATACCCACATATGCACTTTCGGTCAACACAGCCTGCCAAGGGCCCCCCTTCTGGCCTACAGGTACAAACACCAGCAGTACAGTCTACCCTCCCCCTCATAAAGATGGGTCAAGGGAGGCAACCCAGACAGGCCCTGGAAGTGGGCTGAGGGCTGTTTGGACCAGGAATTGCAGGACCCCAGGTACCCAGGGCATGGCCCAGGAAAGGGGGTCTGGGCTCCAGGAGGCACATTCCCTGCCGTGTGAGAGAAGGGTAACTAGAAGAGGCCAAGCCCAGAGCAAAGGTAACCTTGTGCCTGAGTCTAAGGGCGGCACTGGGGTCATCACCTATGTATACTGGCATCCTCTGAGAAGTCCCTAATCCCATTTGGCCTTCACTAGCCTCAGGCCAGAGACCCATGGAGGTCACTGCTATGGACTGCCTCCTTCCCAAACTTTCCAGCAGCCTCTGGTCTAGGGCCTCTTCTGGGCCATGTTCATGCTATTCTTGGGTGCTTGGGAAGGAACATTCTGCTGCTCTCACATAACTCTGGGCTGGGGAAGGCAACCTCACTGCTCTCCTGGCCCCACAAGCTCGTTCTCGGCTCATGTGCCACACCTAAGTGCAGAAGGTGATGGCACTCTCAGGCAACCTGCCTAGACTGCCACATAGGTGTTTCTTTTTCTTTGTCAACCTGCTTGACACAAGGTCACTCCAACAGTGTCCTAAATGGATCTGAGACCATCTGCCTCCCTGAGTATCTTCAAGCAATCTTTTCCAGTCTTTTACCCTATGTCAGGCTTCAGCTTCTAAAACTTCAAAGTCAAGAGCTGGCTTCACTGTTCTTTGCCTGCTGCTCAGTCACTCTGTCCTGAGGAAGTGAGTGCAGAAGGCCCAGCTGCCTGGGCAAAAGAAAATGTCACAAGGCACAAAGAATTACAGAAAAAAAAAAAATCTGTCAGTACCTCAAAATATTGTCTCAAAAACTCCAATAAAATTATTGTGGGAAATGCTATCCTTCATATACAAATACAATTATACTGACCCACTGTGCACAGGATACAAATGTCGAGTTTTTCTGATAGTGGGTACAGATTCGTTCTACTTCATCCGTGGTTTCAGCCAATGCACCTTGCGCCTAGCCCATGTATTGGCAAGATGGCCACCTTGAATCGGGGTGGGGGGGAGAGGACGAGGCCACGCAACTGGGCAAATTAGTCCATCCTCACGAAGACACCGTAACGGATTGTCCTTGTGACCTGAAGGTGTTTTTTTTAACACAGTGACCTCAGTTAATAAGACACAAGGCCCTTTCTTGTTTAGATCTTCAGATACAACATATAAGACAGCTTGTTCCTGTTACTAAAGAAATACATAAATAAGTAAATAAATAGAAAGTCTTTGAACTGGAGTGATATTTAAACCTATAAATTTCCTGAATAGTCTTTGCTTGACTGTATTTCCTTTATTTTTCCTCTTCAATAACACCCACTCATGATCGCAAATGCCTATGGACTGCAAAATCCAGAATACCGTAATTAGCTTTCCAACACTGATTTTATATTAAGGCACACAAATAACATAGGGGAGGTGAAATGCTATGTTCCTCTTGATCAGTATCTTAAAATAACAGATGTAAGCAGCCACACGCTGATAGACATTTGCTCCAAGAGTACATTTAAAATCAGAGGCTGGCATTCTCCTCTGAACGATTCAACCAGAAGCTCATTAGGACTTGTGTGAAAACTAGCATGTTTTTATGAATGTGGATCCTTCAGCTTCATGGTGGTGTTCCTGAAAGGCCTCGGCAGCACATGAAAAGCTCTAATGAACATAAGACCAAATATGGAGAAGGTATCACAGTAAAAATCAGTTTTATAAAAGACCTGTATATTTAAAGAATGTAACACCACCCAAAATTCCATGTCTTATGTAAATCAAATTCACCTTCAAATAAGTACATTTTCTTCAATCACTAAGTACAGGTAAACTAATCAATTTTAAACTCTTGTTACCATGAATTGTAATCGCTGAGCACAGAGTTTTAGTTCCTATAATATTCTGTAATAAACTCAACCCTGTGATTATTATATTTTTCAACACAGTGTTGGGTTAGGTTATAAGTATTTTTAGGAATTTTCCATCTGCTCTTATGAGTGAGATTAGTTTTCCCTTCTGACCTTAGAATGAGCAGGGAAAGGGGCGCCTGGGTGGCTCAGTTGGTTAAGCATCTGCTTTCGCCTCAGGTCATGATCCCATGGTCCTGGGATCAGCCCTGTGTCTGGGCTCCCTGCTCAGTGGAATGTCTGCTTCTCCCTCTCCCTCTGCTGCTCCCCCCTGCTTGTGCTCTCTCTCTCTGGCAAATAAAATGAGCCAGGATATGTTTCATCATTTTCTGTAATATAAAGAAGTTTGTGTAAGATTAGTGTTATGGGCTGAAATGTATCCCCCCAGATTCATATTCAAACTCCCAGCACCTTGGAATATGACTATTTGGAGATAGGATTTTTAGAGATGATTAAGTTAAAATGAGGTCCTCGGGGTAAGCTCTAATCCAATTTGACTGGTGCTCCTACAAGATGAGGAAATTTGGATCCCCAGAGAGACTCCAGAGATGTTCACATATAGAGGAAAGACCTCATAAGGACAAAGCAGGACAGTAGCGTTCTGCAAACCAAGCAGAAGCCTTGGAAGAAACCAAACCTGCCAACACCTTGATCTTGGACTTCTCCAGAACTCATACATTTCTGTTGGTTAAGCCATCTAATCTGTGGCATTCTGTTATGGCAGCCCTAGCAAATGAATACAATTAAAATGACTTGTTCCTTGAATGCTGAGTTGAACTCACTAGTACAATGTTAAGGGTCTGGTGAAACAATTTGATTACTGATTCAAATGAGTTAATAATTAAAGGACTTTCCAATTTTCTATTTCTTCTTGAGCCAGTTTTGGTAAGTTAAATTTTTGAGGAATGTGTACATTTACTCAGTTCTCAAGGTTATAGATATCAGCTTGCCTATAATATCTTCTTACTATCTTTTAATCTCTGCAATCTCTACAGGTGTGTTCCTTTTCCATTTCTAATACTGTTTATTTGTGCTTTTTTTCTCTCGCTCATGCATATTTGCAGGTATGTCATGTCCATTAGGCTTTTCATAGAACCAACTTTTGGCTTTGTTGATCCTTGCATGTTTATTTTCTGTTTCATTAATTCTTATATTTATCTTTATTATTTCCTTCTTTCTGCTTTCTCTGGGTTGACTCCAAGAAAGCCTTACTCCGAGGATTGACATTTGGAACATCTAGTGTCAATTAGTGTTTTCAAATTCTGCTCAGCAAGACCCTGGGATATTCTTTGGTGGTGTCTCAGAGATTTCCTGACTCCCACTGAGAAAGGTTAGCTGTTTTAATCAAAGCAAGTCTACT
The DNA here is from genome assembly GCF_024610735.1 of Ursus americanus. Taxonomy (NCBI): domain Eukaryota; kingdom Metazoa; phylum Chordata; class Mammalia; order Carnivora; family Ursidae; genus Ursus; species Ursus americanus. The sequence goes on along the minus strand of NC_142137.1, from coordinate 55,039,412 downwards.
TTTATCAGTTTTATGTGTGAGACTTCCAGAAAATTTAGGGGGGGGGGGAATGGTTGCATTCTCCAAAAATGTTTTTAAAAATTTGAAGACTTCAGAGGGACGAGGCTAATGAGATCTATTTCTCCCATAACTTTTAGCACTTACAGACATGCATATTTCTATTGACAATGTAGTGAGTTACGAAGTACCAATTTATAGCTGCGGAATATTGTCCACATCTGTCAATGCCAGAATCCTTCTAAACTGGGATTCTGTAATTCTATCTACTTACATAAGATCGATGATCTTAAGTATAAAAGGTTTTAGAAGATCCTTCACTGCCAGTAATATTTAGAATTTGTGCTGAGTATTGGACTAATTTTTTACTCTAAATAACCCTTCAGGTACAGTTCTTACAGAAGGATGAAAGAACAGTGTTTCTTAATTTCAAAACAGACAACTTTCTTGCTTTGAAATATCGCATTAATTTGTTGCATATGTCCCTGAAAAACTGTCCCAGCTTTTTTTGTCAACAGACTCCAGACTTAATCTCTTAATTTTATCTTCCATGAGTTGCTAACAGGCTTTTGGTACAATTTTTCCATTATAGATCACTGCCATAAACCATTTCACGTTACTGAGGGATGAATAAACAATAATGTCAGATTGGAAAAAAAGATAATGTCAGATTGTATTTTTTAATATAAAACATTAGTTCATCCGATATGGGCCTTTGATTCCATGGACAGAAACAATTTATGGACTTAACTATATGATTTGGCAGAGATAGTCTATAAATGTTTCTTTAATGTCTTATCATATATCATTGTCAAAAATTAAAGTGTGGTGTCTTAGAAAAATAAATTAAAAACTCAAATGCTATAGACCAGGACTGAGTCTTAGTTACAACTCCCCCCTGCCCTTTATACTTGGAGCTAAGTAATCTGATTTATAATTTAGAATAATTATGGGGTACCTGGCCGACTCGGTACAGCATGGGATGCTTGATCTCAAGGTCATGAGTTTGAGCCCCATGTTGGGTGTAGAGATTACTTAAAATAAGTATATAAATAAATAAACAAACAAACAAACAAATATATAAATTTTAAAAATTAGAATAATTATTATGTCTTTCCTTCATGGCAAACATGATTATCTGTCTTCATGCAGATGATGTGGGTTTCACAAACCAGGAACCATAATGCTAATTACTGTTAATTAGCTAATTACTATCAGGAAAAAAAGGCTCAATAATAAGAAAAATCTCAGTTGCTGGGTTAGACAATCTTTAATATTGTAACACATGGTGTTAACATCACTGAATATGGGCATACTTTCAGAACTTTTGAGAAAGACACATTTCAGCTAATGCAGCATGATGGACCCATGTCAGGTCTAACCACAATTAGACATACCATGCTTCCTTTGAGCTGTGTGGCCAGTTGGTACTATTTTCCCTTAAAATTACCCTGAACAGAAACTTCTCTTCCATTTTATATGTTACAGAAGGCCCAGGTCTCATCCAAGCACGTGATAATTGTTTCCAAGGTTTATGTTTTGTTTTAAAGAAAAAGGAATCTGTCCTTTCCATGAATTGCTAGCCATCCCAGCTTAAAATCCCCTGCTGCTGGGCTCACCCGCTCCTATTAAGCTTTCAGCACAACATTAATTCGCCGGCCAAACCTAATTGCAGAACAAATCACTTTCGAAGTCCCATTATCCAGATCATTTTGAGCACAGAGTCACTCATGTAGTTCATTCACCCACGAACATTGTTTGAACACCTATCAGGTACCAAGTCCAGAGATAGCCAGGAAGATCCCTCCCTTTAAGAACCTTGCTCTCTAGTTGTCTTGGTCTTTTCAAAACCCTGTGTTCCCAGGACGACACCATCAGCCTCCTATACTGCTCCCTGAGCTACGGAGCCGCTCTGTGGTTCCCCGCTTGTTAGGAGCTCTGGTGACTCTGCTTCTGAATCCAATTTTCCCCTCCTTCAGCTCTCTGTTAATAGTGAACCCGCTGCCCTACTTCTGTTGTGTTGTCCTTGCTCTGTCTGGTGTTTCAGTTTACACTCTGAATGGAGAGTTTGCCTTGGTTAAATCCAACTTACCCCAAGACCGAAAGTCACCTTCCAACCCCTTCCAGCAACTGGAATCTTGCTGCAATGGACAGATCTGCTTCCTAACAGTGACTCCTGAGCTGGGTCTCCAACGCCCTCCCTCCTCCACATTGCCTCTCATGTTGGTGTGGGTGTGGTTCCCACCCCACTGAGTCCCACTGTCAGTCCCCGCAGATTATTAAGACTCTTCCATTGGTCCGTTCGCTGTGCAGGTCCAGTGCTGTGCCTTGTCCTGCCCATCAACCATGCCATAATTGCTGATGAAATATGCGTCTCTCCCAGAGAAGGACTTCAGTTTAATCCACATAATCCATGACACTGAGGTCAGGAACTATGTCTTTTAAAAATCTGTATCCATAGCGCTTGGCAGTATTCGAAATGTAGTAAGTTTCAGATCCAAGAAACACTTGTTGAATGAAAAAATGAGGTTGTACAGGCAGGAGGAACCCCTTTAGCCCTTGCTCTCACCATTAAGACACGCTGCCTTCCAAATAAGACGGAGGTGCCTTATGGCTCTGTTACTGCTCTGTTTGATGGTATTCATAATCTATAGACCTCTTTTCGTAAGTACTTACCAGATTCCCTGCCTCTGTGACTGAGCAAAGTGAAACATGTCACCGTGTCACTTAGCAACTTCAGGATAAACCTCCAGAGTGTAAACCCGTGTTCTACCAACCCTGAAAGTGGGACAGGGATTGTGTTTTCTTTGTAGACGGTTCTGTGCAGATGACAACCTGAGGACAGTGGCTAGCATGCATCTCTGTAATCCAACCCGATGCGGGATGACAAGTGCTTTCAACAACCAAATCACTGTTCAGTAAAAAATATTGCATCTTCTCAATGCATAGAGGTGGAAGGATTGTGGAGGCATGCTCTTCATTGCTACCGTGAGATGTGAAATCATGGTCAAATCACTGGTATCTAAGTGGCCATATCCTGGCTCTAATGGCATAAATAGTTCATACGCGATCACATCCAAAGACAGGAACAGAAATTTACTAACTCCTAAACTCCCTGAGAACTTCTTACACCCAAAATAGAAAGATTCGGTATGGTGTTTTTAATTCAAGTAGGTGAATGTTGACTGCATTTTTAAGTGCATCAGAATTTGAAATTATAGTCTATCTGTGCAAACTATTATTTATACATTTTTATACTTAAATTCTTTGTAGGCTTTTCTCTTTCAATACAGCTGAAACCTCCAACAAAATCTTGGCAAGACTTTGCCAAGTCTTGATGTATTCAAGAATACATCGAGTACCTATTTGAACAGAATGCTGAATACATCGAGTACCTATTTGAACAGAATGAAATATTTTTGTGTAGCTAAATAATTTGGAGAGCTGAACACTGCCATTTTAACAAGCAGTTTTTGATCTTGCTCTTATCCCTTAATATTATATTGGAAGCACATCCTCATGTCATTAAAACTGTTCATAAATGTAAATAATACTATAACATTTCTATCATTTACTTATTCACTGCCCTATTCTTGGATGGAAGGTTGTTTCCAAGTTGTTGCTTTTTTACTATTTTAAAAACACTATGATGAATATCATTATATGTCCATATCTGATCGTTCTTTAATAAAAAATTGTAGGAATCATGTTGCTGAATAGAAGAGAATGAAAGGTTTTAAGGCTTTCGAGTAAACAGCCAAATTATTTTCCTGGTCCCTGCCATGGACTCAAATTACCTGCTCCTCTTCTGCTGGTATCCACTGCCTATACTGATCATTTGGAATCTGATTTTTTGTTACCTTATTTTCCTTCTGATTCCCTCCCCTTGTGACTTTTCCTAGCGTATTTTGTAATTTTGATTTGTAAGCTCATGTTCAGTTGAGGATTTGTGGGAATGGCATGAAGTTGGGCTGAGGCTCCATTTCCGTACAGGACTGACTCGGGATTATACGTACCAGGAGCCCATGGTGCTCTGGTCCAGAACCACTCTATTTGTTTGGCTTGGCATTTACAGGCCCCAACAAGTAACTGCATGAGGGTGAACTATGGTTATACATTTTTATGGGAGGTGTTTTTCCATCCACAGCCTAGGAGAAAATAGGTAAGTTTCCTGGTGTCTCTTTAACGACAGATTTTTTTTTTTCTTCTAGCTTTTCCTTTTACTAAGGGTGCAGCCCTTTATCCGGGGTTGATGTGACACAGCTAGCATTAAAACCCAAGGCCCTGGTGCCCATGCCCAGGAGGCTGCCTTGCCACCTCCATGATCTTGGGGCGAAAGACTGGGTGTGGAGCCTACTTAAAATACATAAACAAACAAACTGCTTCGCGATTCTTGTAAATATCCATGGTGAATTCTCTCTTCTGTGATACACAACAACCAGCTCAAACCCTCTCCAGCAAATTGTGACTCTCCACAGCCCTGAACAAAAGGACTGTCCTACCTCACAGAAGACATGGAAGCCATCACAAGAGAATGTCACTTTTCCTGCCACCACATTCCAATCGAACTAACTACACTGTGGTAGGCAGCTGGTCCCTGAGGATCCCAACTTCCTGGTATTCACACTCCTGTGTGATCCCCTCCCTTTGAAGGTGGGCTGGACTGACTCCCTTCTAAGGAAGAGCCCAGCAAAGTGACAGGCTATTGCTTCTGAGGTTAGGTCACACGAAATCTATGACTTCCATCTTGCTTCCCTCTCCTGCTTCCTCTCCAGCTCGCCCTGCCATGTTGCGAGACACCCATGTGGCAAGAAACTGAAGACGGCCTGTTGGACAATGGCCAGTGAAGAACTGAGGTCAGTCTGCCAGCTCACAAACACCGGAATCCTGCCAACAACCTTGTGAGTGAGCTTGGAAGCGGATCCTTCCCTAGGTGAGTGTGGAAATAACTACAACCCAGGCACATTTCTTGATCACAACTGTGAGACATTCTGAGTCAGAAGTCCCAGTGAAGATATGGTTGGAGGCCTCCTGACCCACAGGATAAATGCACGATAAATGCATTGTGTTAAACAGTCACATTGTGGGGTAATTTGTTACACAGCAATAATGAGTATATATACCCACTCATCCTTCCTGCCATTCCTCTTGCTGCAATGGAAAAAGAGCCTCTCCTCTAGTCTAAAGTAGACTCCACTATCTATGGAAGAGGTCCCTTCCCTTCTCATCCTCCCAGGTATTATTGTGTCCCCCATAAACAAGCCCCTCCTCCAAGATCTTGCCTGACTGTGGGTGTCTCATCACACTTGTCCCCTCGAAGCTTACCTTGTCTCTGTCTGCCCCAAGGGTGTCAGCTGTGTGAAGACAGAAGCCATGCTGATCTGATTCATTGTTTTACCCTCAATTCCTACCATCATCCTTGGAACACAGAAGGCCCTTCATAACAATATAGTGAATGAATATATCATGAACGGATACCAAAAAAAGTTCTTGGGGACAGTCCATTAAATTTCTTTGGTGTTGGTTAGCATTACCATATCACCTGTTTTATTTTTAAATAGCAGTATAAACTTTTATTTTTTAATTTAAATTCAATTAATTAACATATCATGTATTATTGGTTTCAGAGGTAGAGTTCAGTAATTCATCAGTCTTATATAATACCCAGTATTCACTGTATCACGTGCCCTCCTTAATGTCCATCACCCAGTTACCCCATGCCCCCCATACCCCTCCCATCTGGCAGTTTGTTTCCTGTGATTAAGAGTCTCTTATGGTTTGTCTCCCTCTCTGAGTTTGTCTTGTTTTATTTTTCCCTCTCTTCCACTATGATCCTCTGTTTTGTTTCTTAAATTCCACACATGAGTGAGATCATATGATAATTGTCTTTCTCTGATTGACTTATTTTGCTCAGCATGATACTCTAGTTCCATCCATGTCGTGGCAAGTGGCAAGATTTCTTTTTTTTTTTTTAAGATTTTATTTATTTGACAGAGATAGAGACAGCCAGCGAGAGAGGGAACACAAGCAGGGGGAGTGGGAGAGGAAGAAGCAGGCTCACAGCGGAGGAGCCCGATGTGGGGCTCGATCCCACAACGCCGGGATCACGCCCTGAGCCAAAGGCAGACGCCCAGCTGCTGTGCCACCCAGGCGCCCCTAGATTTCTTCTTTTTTGATGGCTGAGTAGTATTCCATTGTATATGTACCACATCTTCTTTACCCATTCACCTGTCGCTGGACATCTGGGCTCTTTCCACAGTTTGGCTATTGTGGATATTGCTGTTATAAACATTGGGGTGCAGGTGCCCCTTCAGATCATCTTAAGTAGGCTCTACACCCAGTGTGGAGCCAACATGGGGCTCGATCTCACAGCCCTGAGATCATGACCTGAGCCGAAATCAAGAACTAGATGCTAACCGACTGAGCCACCCAGGTGCCCCCTGCCTTTTTTTGTAAAGAGGGTTTCCTTTTCTCCGCAACCTCGCCAACATCTGTCGTTTCCTGACTTGTTAATTTTAGCCATTCTGACCGGTTTGAGGTGGTATCTCATCGTGGTTTTGATTTGTATTTCCCTGATACCGAGCATGTCACCTGTTTTAAATCCTCAATATGAAAATCTAGTTAAAAACTATACACATAACAGAGTAATTTGCTGAAATTGGTGTTTTTGCTGGACTTTTGTTGTTGTTATTTTTTACTAATGACTCACCTTCCTCCCAAATGAAAATATTTTCCTTCCTTCAACCAGGACCTCCCTTAGCCAATAAGGCTCTTTTATGCAAAAATTTTTAAAGACTGCCTTTTCCTCTTGGCAGCTTGCCCAGCTTGGCAAATGGTTACAGGCTGGATTTCTAGCCACATTCTCTCCCATGGCCAATGCTCTTGTGCAACGAACAACCTACATTGCTACCCTGCTCAATCCTTCTACCAGGGAAAGCCCAAGGCTGGGTGTTGGTCTCTTGAGTTCTGAGCTCCCTTGCCTCCCTAAGGAAAGTCAAGAACCAACAAAGGTTGAATTAAACTAGATTATCCAAGAAGTGGGGAGATGGAGGATGATGCTTTGCACTGGAAAGGGGAAATGGGTAAATCCAGCTACGGTGAAAATGGCAGGTTTGGGGAGCCCATCTCCAGCAGCCACAGAGCCCCACACAAGACTGCACTGTTCGGGGAAGGAGCAAGTGCCATGGTGACCACAAAGGGCAGAGAATGAGGCTCCTTCCCTTCTTGTGCCTGTATGGCTACTGATGTAACCTGCAAAAGGGGAAGATGGCCTGGCAAGTAGATGGATTCTGGAAGTCTCAGTACTGGCGAATGAACAAGGATGGCATGCCTTGGACCAGACTTCGATTAATTTAGAATGGTAAATAATTAGACCTCACCTGCACAGTATATTATATTATTACCTCTATACCCATATTTCCCTCACCAGAGCTCACATGTACTCCTTGTTTCTAGCTGCACTCCCTAAACCACTGCTGAGGCTCTACCGATGTGTAGTTAAGCTATTTAAATAGGTGCTCCATGGCTCTCCCTGCAGCTCTCCCCCTCACTTCTTTTCCCCATCTATTGTAAGATTACCAGATTAACCCCTTTCAAACTTGACTTTCAGGACATTACTTTGGCACATAAACATTTTCACCTGTTCTCCACTAAGTACAGGCTGGAGTTCAAAGTCTTAGCCTGTGGTTTAAGTCCCTGCACCATACCGTCTCAATTACACCCATCTGGCTTCACGCCCTAACCTGTGATTCCAGCCAAACTGAAAATGCTCATGTCCATGCCTCTGCCCATCCTGATTCTTCTGGTTGGGGTTTTTCCCATACCTTCTTTTTTTTTTTTAAATGAAAATCTTATACAACCTTTAACACATTAATGGTTAATGCATTAACGTTAAAAATTTCCTTTCTCTGGAAGCCTTTCCTAACTCTTTAATGCCTCGGGCCTTTTCTTGTCTTTTATATTGTTTGTGGTCATAATTTAATTTCCCTATGTTATGTAATATTTGATTTTAAATATTGACTTCACTGTGAGATCCTAGGGGCAGGAACCAGAGCAAGTTGTCTACCTTCGTGTGCCTACCATGTTGCCTAGCACAGGGTTCTGCACAATAACGAACAAAATGATTGACTGATCAATTCTTCTTTTACCAGAAGATCCGCTGTAACAAAATTTTTGTTGGACTTAAAATAGGACTTTTAAAATTAAAAAAAAAATGTTTACATTCCATTCAACTTCTCAAAAAAAATTTTTTTTCACCTAACTATAAAGTTTAATCACAAACCTGAAAGGTGCATTTTAGCAAAATTAAAGAACATAAATATATAATCTGATATAGAAGTTTTTTGTTTTGGGGGTATAGTTTTACATAGAATATACCTACAATATAAGCTATGTAATAGAAAATCTGGTGCTCTTCAAGGAATATTAGGTTATTAACTTTAAAAAGAACAAATATCACCTCTTTCGGCTTATGTTTTAAAACTGGAAAGGTAAATATTAGAAATAAACCTTCCACTTCAGGCCATGGAGGTAGTAATGAACTCTATTTCTAAAAATCAATAAATGTAAAGTCTGTTAAATGTTTTATTTTCCTGTATTTTTAAGCCCAGCTCCTTCTTGAATGAATGAAATTCCACGAAATTTCTTTTCCAGGAATAGAAATGACCTGTGACTTGTAAAATATATAATCCAGAAAATACAGGAGGGTCACACAGCAGCCTCTCTCCCTAGCCAGGCCCTGGGCGTGGCTGGACTTAAAGGTGCCTAAAAGAACCAGACTTGGACCTCAAATCCTATCATACACAGAGTAATTTAATGTGAGGACACCAAATTTGGAAAGCCTCCAAATTTCCCGCCAACATAAGCAAAAACCCTATGGATATAAAGATAATAACATCTACATTAGCTCTGTTGGACATGAATTCAAAACAGATCAATTTAGCCAAGGGCATTCACTTTCTCTGACATATCTCATTCCAGAAATGTGATTATGCCCTATTAGCTGAAAACAGCAACTCTTAAAAACTTGCTAAAAAGTATTTGAAACAATTGTCCACAGACTGGACACAGACTGTTTTTTCTAAAGTGAAAACAAATGTCCACTTAGGAAGACTTAATGTACTTAAGAATCAATTGTATTCTGAAAACAATTTACCCTAAGAGGGACTGGATTTTTATTTAACAAAATGGTCCGATAATGGTTTTAATAGATTGGAAGATAAGTAAAGATTAAGTAGTTAAAAACAAAAAGTAATTCATCTAATATTGCTTCTCAGGGACCACAGTACTTTACAAAAGCAAAAATTCAAACAACACATTTATAGGTACATCTGTCTTTTCAATAGAAGCTATTAAGTGCAAATAGCAAGTCTCTTGTGTCTGACAGTACCTTTGCTGATCAGTATGACCACTACTCCATCTAGTGTCCAAACTGAAAACAGCAGCTAAGGAGAGATTTTTATTTATTTATTTATTTTTTTCCTGCAAGCCCATCTCTGAATGCCATTTTATATACTAGTGTTTGGAAAATAGTTTATTACAAAGAATATAAAGGACAGATTGTTTATATATAAACTGTTCAGCACTATAACATTTCACAGTGTGTTAAGGAAATTAAGATGTGGTACCTATAAAATATCATACAAACTATATAAAACAATTTTTTGAACATAGGTAAAAACGGGAATTTTTTTTTAAGACTTATTAAGTCTTTTAAAGACCTTGTAAAAGACAAAGTGAAGATAATGCATTGAACAGTAGCTATGAATCACGATATTCATAGATTATACAAACAGAATGGGGGAAATAATTGGCAGATAGAAAGTCAAACATAAAAATATGAAAATATATGCAAGAGAATAATTATTGGTTGGAAATGCTTTTGGAGTTGTTGATGATTATTTGTTTATTTGCCTAATTATAGCTCTTAATTATTTCAAGTGGATATTTTGTTGTAATTAACAAGCCAAGTAAATATTTATAAATCTAATGTGACAGTCACATCTAGCTCTTCTGCAATTTAAAGAAGAACCTGGCCAAATTCTACAGGTCCCCATTAGAAGTATTAATTTTTACATTTGGAAAAGCTTTTTTTAAAATATCATTCTATTATTTTAAAAAACAAATGGCAGAAGGCCAGCTATTAGATTTAAAATTGAAATGCTATCAGAGAGAGTGCATCATTTTGGGGGGTTCTTTTCCATATTGCTACTGGGGAGATCCTGGTTTGTTTGGAACATATTTACATGAAATTTCAATGCAACCAACTCTAGGAGCTGCTACTTTTTAAACATCATTAAAAGAACATAAAAATATTTTGAAATTTTAAAACATGTCCTCAAGAATCATTTTATGAGTATTTGTAAAATGATTCAACCTAAACGAAATGCAGGTGATCATAGAAAGAAATGTCGGGTAAATGCAACATCTCTGCAGGGATGAAAAAGAAAATGCCGCTATAATTTTAAACATCTAACTGAATTCTATAGGTGCTAGTAGAGGGGTATAAAATCCACTTGTGGAGGGGCGCCTGGGTGGCTCAGTCGTTAAGCGTCTGCCTTCGGCTCAGGGTGTGATCCCAGAGTCCTGGGATCGAACCCCATATCAGGCTTCTCCGCTGGGAGCCTGCGTCTTCCTCTCCCACTCCCCTTGCCTGTGTTCCCTCTCTCGCTGGCTGGCTCTATCTCTGTCAAATAAATAAATAAAATTTTTTAAAAAATAAATAAATAAAATCCACTTGTGGAGCTAAAAGAAGACACTTTACACATGAGCATTTAAGGTAGTGTAGAGAACAGATCCTAAGGTGACCTACATAATTTGCCACCTCCTGATGTCCATGCCTTTGTGTGGTCCCCTACCCTTGAATGCAAATGGGACTTGTGAATGGCTTTTAGCCAGTAGAAAATGGCGAAGTGGACGGATGTCACTTTGTGATATGTTATACTCTATGAGACTCTGTTTTAGCAGACTGGAGCAAGAGAGTCTCCTTCCTGGTTTAAGGAGTGAGCAGCCATATTGAAGACGCCTGGTGGGAGCAGCCTGCAATCACCAGCCAGCAAAAAGCTGGGGCCCTCAGTCATACAGCCCTAGGAAATGAATTCTGCCAACAAGCCAAATGAGCTTGGACACCAACTCTGCCCCACTCGAGCCTCCAGGTGAGAACACAGCCCTGAGTGGAGCCTGGTGAGACCCTGAGCAGAAAACCCAGTTGAGCTGTGCCCAGCCTTCTGACTCATGGAAATTGTGACTTGTTTTACTTGCTAATGTTATGGTAATGTGTTATGCAGCAATAGAAAATGAACAGGTAGTATGTTAAATAAAATTCACAATTCTATGGTTATTGAAAACTAGACCCAGGTCTGAGTCTGGTATAGAGTAGGTCCACAGAACATAGCTCAATGGATGTACTATACCCTATACAAGTTCTAAAAGGCAGGTAAGAGTTTAATGCAGTTTCAAGGACATCATAATCTACTTGAGGAAAAATGGACATGTAATTAACCATGATAACAAAATATGAAACTAAAGTAGCTAAAATAAATGCTAACATAGGTACAAGTAACATGACTGGATGCACAGAAGAGTCTATATCAATAGAAATCTTTCAAGCTACAGAAAACCCAAATCAAAATTACTTGGAAAAAAAAAAGATGGGGTTGGAATTCATTGATTCACAAAGTCTGGAAGTAGGACCAACCTCATGCTTCGATGCATCCATCCTCAAGGCTCCAAAATTCTCTAGGCTCTTCCCTCCTAAGCATGTCACATACAAACTTCGGCAGGCTGCTCGCATGTTGACAAATAGGAGCACAGGGGTTATAGAATGCCATACTTCTCTTCCATAAGCCCCAGTGAAAGGCCCTATGCTTCTTACTGACCTGAGTCGGATCGTGCACACACCCTGCAACCAAGCACCACAGCCAAAACTGACTAGTGAAGGCCAGGTAGAGTCCAGACCTGCAGCAAACAATGGCTCATTCCCTCTAAGCCCCATAGTTGATAATGCCATGTAGAGACGGTTTCCCCAGAGGAAAAACTGAGGGTAATTGGTGGGAGTCAAAGGAAATCAATGGTAAGGTGGTGACCAACACATGTCGACCACGGGGCCCTACAAATTCCGAGTGGGAAGATCACAGATGTAATAGACACTGAAATGCAATGTATAAAGAAATAATCCATATACCCAAGTGAAGGATCTATGAGAACACCCTGTATTAATTTCACAACAGTTTTGTAAAGATGACAGTATTTCAAATTAGAAAGTTAAAAACATTTCACTTCTTATTCTGGATTAGGTATGATGGAAGCCAAACTTCCACAGATGAAAGAAATTAGGTTTTTAAAATAGGATAATTTAAAAAAGATCTGTAGTGGTAAAATTTGTGAATTTCAAAAGAAAATAAACTATTGTTTTGTTAGTTTTTGAGCCTGAAATAAATCTATATTATATTATGCACACACAAACACACACACACACACACACACACACACACTAGAAAAATATATGTATTTGGGATACATTTGATGGAAGTATTTAGACCCTCTAGTTTCAGCCAAGAAACTTTCTAGTCCACTTCAAAGTTGAGCTGGATATATTGATTGAATTGACTGGAAAATTGGCACAAGGGTCAGAGAAAGAGATACGATACCAGGACTTCAGCAAAAAGCTAAAGTGTCAGGATAAAATACGAGAGGAGAGAGGAATTTAGGCCAGTTAGGAGCTAAACTGCAGAAAAGGAATGTCAGAGAAAATCTATGAGGGAGAAAAGAATTTTTTAGCAATAACAAAATCTAACAGCAAGAAAAAGTCTAAAAGGTATCAACTCTGTGGTTAGGTGCAAAAAGAAATAGAGAACCAAGAGAAAAGCACAGCAGATCTTTTGGTGAAAACCCTGATTGTGTGGCATCCCTCCCCCCTTATTTTTTTTACCATATATAACAACATAAAATATTCTTTTTATAATCTGACATGTGGAGGGACCCATGTTTCACAATTAATCAAGAGCTGTAGATGGTAAGAAATCATCTAATATCTCCTACGTAAATATCTCCCACAAGGCAAAATTAATTTTCAAAGAATATGAATAGAATGTTATAAACAGAACATTAAAGCAATACTGAAATGAGCCCTCCTAGGAGAATTGGCTGGTTCTAGGATGGGGGCAGGCACACAAGATGAGCCTGGGACATCCTGCAGGGCCAGAAAATAAGGAAGTGATTTGAAAAAAATGATGGAGTTGGGGCACCTGGTGGCTCAATTGGTTAAGCGTCTGCCTTCAGCTCAAGTCATGATCTCCAGGTCCTGGGATCGAGCTCCCTGCTTCTCTCTGTCTCTCTCCCTCTTCCCCTCCTTCCTGCTTGTTCTCTTTCTCTCTCCCTCTCATAAATAAATAAATAAATAAATAAATAAATAAATAAATAAATAAAATCTTTTTAAAAATTAAAAAATGATGGGGCAAGTCAAAAGGATCTAGGAGCCAACGTGAATGAGCTCTCAATAGCCAAATACACAACAACTTGGGCAACAAAATAAGCAACGATAGTAATGGATTAAAATATATAGATTAAATAAATATCCATGGTCTGTACTGATACAAATGAATAATTGAATGAATAATAAATAACTCCGAAGAAACATCTCTTCCTTACAGTGGAATTCCAATTAATATATGTAGAAGGAATGCCAGAAATAGAAAATCACCACAAGGCAAGCACCACGATAATAAAGGCTGCAGGCAAAAACTACTGTCGGTCATCAGTGGAATAACTGGCTAAACTGGAGTCAGATCTGTAGGTTAGTTAGTAGTATCTGATCAGCGTTCATTTCCTCATCTCAGTAACTGTACTATGGTGTTTTAAGAGGTTATAATTTGGGGAGGCCAGGTGAGGGGTATATGGGAACTCTATGTAAAGTTTTGCAACAGTTTAATGCAGCTAACATTGTTTTAGTTAATTTAATTTAGCTTTCTATTTTGTGAAAATAATATGAACATAATTTGCCTCCTCAGGTCTCAGGGTCTTTATGGTAAATATCAGTCTCCACTTTCAGAGGCATTCATCGCTTGGGTTAAGAAAATCAGGGCAATTGTCCTCGACCTGCATTTAGAGTAAGAGATGGAATACAGGGGAGGGCTCTGTGGTTGGGAAGACCCAGAAAGACACCAGCATAGCAATAACGCTGACCGTCAGCTGCTGGAAGTAGTTGCAATGACATCCACTCAGCGCAGACATCCTCCTACCAGAACAAGTGGATAGATCTACCAACAGCTCTGCTCATTGCAAACATACCTCTCTCCGGCCACCATTTTGTGGACTGTTTCCCACTGTAGTTTTCTCTAAAGCCGCTGCTAAAGGGGTTAATCTCCAGAATAATGTGTGGGTCTAAGGGAGGAGGAGCAAAAGACGGAGAAGGAGAGACACAGGAGAGTGAGGAGGGGGCAGACACACCTGGTGTGGGATGCCAGTCACCTCCCCAGGAACAGCTCTGAGAGCTGTGCTAAAAATGCCCATCAGTTGAAAGCTATCAATAGAACATCTTCTCAGCTACATTTGAAAGGCAATGTATGATGTTACCACACAAGAACAGTGTTCATTGTCCACGTCGCTGATAAATACGTGACTTCTCATCTCATAGTTGAAATGTCCAGCATACTGAGAGGAAGTCACAGTATCCCACTAGACAGTACAACCATGAACACCAAGCCATCTGTCATTAGGGCCCAACAGATGGCAAAAGATCGGAGCCAATGCGGCTCCACTTGTGACTTTAGACCAATGGCAATATCCGCTCTGAACATAAGTTCAACAAATCTTCATTTGAAAAATGTCAACTATACCCACAATATTTTATTTTTTATTTTTATTTTTTTTAAGATTTTATTTTTAAGTTATCTCTATATCCAACGTGGGGAGTGAACCCACAACCCCAAGATCAAGAGTTGCATGCTTTACTGACAGAGCCAGTCGTGCAGCCCTGCCCACAACATTTCAAATTCTTAAATGTCATGATACCACAAATGCTAATCTTTGGTCAAATCTGAAGTGAGCCTAATACCCTTAATGTAAACAGAACCTCTTAAAGAACAGAGAAGAATGAGAAAAACATTCCAACTGACCTCAAAGGATTGGGGCTTTTATTATTTAAGTTCCTGAATAAAAATTAATATATATATAATTAAAATATATTATATTATATATATTATATTTATAAATATATCATATTTATAAATACATCATATTTTGAAGGAGTGGATATTTATATATATATAAATTTATATATATATAATTTATAATTTATATAAATATAAATTTATATATATATATATATATATAAATATCCACTCCTTCAAAATCATTTACTAAATTTAATGCTAAGCACTGGGAGTCAAAAATAAAAGTCTCCCTGTCTGGTGGAGATCTTTAATAGACATTCCATCAGATAATTTAGCAGATAGAGTATCTCCCAACCCCTCAGTCATTTGAATACCACCTCTTTGATTTTTGTCATATCTGCATGCCAATTATACTTTATCTCTTTCTTATTTCTCCTTAAATCACTTCATTTTCACCAAAGTTATTTTAGAAGGAATATTTCTGTAACTGCTATGAGTGGAAAAGGAGAATCGCTTGCCATAAATAGAAACAAACCATCCATGTAAGTATCTAAAATACAAACAAGTCTATCTATATCCTACATAAAATGATCTCACATGCCACTAGTGGTGTGCATGCCACAGTTTGGAAAATACTTCAATATAATCTAAAACAAATGTAGACACATCAAATTCTTAAGGATTTATTCTCCACATACAGGAAAGACTTAAAGAATAGGTTGAGGCCATTTCAGAGACGGAATGTGCAGTAGTGAGGAGAGACTAGATTGTGCCAATAGCAAAAAATTCCCAGATCTCGTTGGTGTGACACCAGCAAAAATTATTTCTCAATCACACAGAGTCCACTGTGGGGCCAGGTAACTCTCCAAGGAGATAGTCCTCCTGTGGTAACTCAAGGTGGAGGCCAATGGAGACTTCATCATCATGAATTTGCAGTCTCCCATCGATGAGGTGAGGAAAGAAAGTCCAGAGAATTACACACAAGCTTCCCACGGCCTTGGCCCATTCGTGACACACATCTTTCCCTCACAGCCTACTGGCTGGAATTAATCACAGCCCTCCCCAACTGCAAGGGAGGCACAAAAGTGCAACTGCTTCTCATGGATGAGTGAGCACTAGAAGTCCCCACCAAATATGGGTTGGGAAGATTAAGAGACTAGTCCAGAAGAAACAATCTCTAGGGAGAAATGGATCTGTGAATAGAAATAGAGGAAAGAGCCGAGGGCGCAGAACTGAAGGGATAAGAGGTATTTTCAGACCACATCTGCAGCTCTGATGAATAAAATCCAAAATGCACATACTGATCTATTACACTGCAGAAATGCTGTAATCATCTCTTCAGTGGGAAGAGAAGTGTACATAGTTACCATATTTGCATGCATAATTATCTTCTGCTTATACCTTAATTCAGCTCCACATACATCTACTGGATTCCTACGACGTGCGAGACACACACTAAGTTCTAAGCACATTCAATCTAAAATATAAAAATAAAATGACATGTGAAGAAGGAGATTTTGCAAATCATCATGAGAATATCAGAAACATTTGAGATCCTCAGCTCCACTTATTTTTTTTTTTTTAAGTTTTCTTTATTTATTGGGGAGGAGAAGGAGAGGGAAGGAGAGAGAGAATCTGGAGCAGACTCTCCACTGAGCCCAGAGCCCTATCCAGGCCCATCTCACAAGCCTGAGATCATGACACTTAACTGACTGAGCCACCCAGGCACCCTTCAGCTCCATTTATAAAGGAATCAGAGTAACAATTCTTCCAGCATTTAGTGCATTCTGGATGTAACACTTCAGCCATGCTTCAGCAATTCACAATTCCCCACTGCTTCTATGTAGGGAAGGAGGAGATGTGGAGAAGAGCGCTTCTTCCAGAAAGTGCAGCTCAAGAGCTATTTGCTGAGCCCCTACCCTGAGCTAACGGGGCACAGTCCGAACTGGGGCACTCCTGTTTCCCTAACCTTCAGGCTCTGCTTTCAAGGTCCAGCCTATGACCAACAGGGAGAATGAGTTTCTACAACCACCTCGCTCACTTCATCTAAACAGAGATACGAACACATTATTTCTGAACATTTGTTTACAAAGGCTCTATAACTTCATTACTTCATTTCATCTCTGTAACAACCCTGTGAAGTAAGAAATATTTAATGAATGGAGGAGAAAACCTGGAGAAATTAGGGAATAGGGCTTTGGACACATTTCTAGTTCAGTGGCAAAGCCAGGCCTGGGATGCAGCTCTCTTGACTCACGGGTTCCTTTTTCTATCCAGTAGATTCATCTTCCTCCCCAGAAAGAATTCCTTGCATATTTGGATGTTTAAGAAATTGAGGTAAAGGAAAATATGTAATAACAGAAAAGAAGTGTTTATGATACTGTAGTGAATGAAAAAGAAGTAAAATTTTATATGATCCCAATTATGTGAAAAGTTACCCAGCGGACTCTTCCAAAATTCTCCAGATGGCATTGAGAGAGCACTGTGGACTGCAGACACCTTTTTTTAAAAAAAGATTCATTTATTTGAGAGAGAGAGAGAGAGACTGCAGGGGGGAAGGGCAGAGGGAGAGAGAGTCTTAAGCAGACTCCACTCTGACTGAGGAGCCCGACGTGGGGATCCATCTCAGGACCCCGAGATTAGGGCCTGAGCCAGATGCTTAACCAACGGCACCACCCAGCACCCATGCTGACACCTTTCTAAAGGTGAAGTTTGACACTGAGTGTTTCTCTGTTCATTTTTTGAGCCCCCTTCCTTCTCTCTACCCTCTTCAACCCAGAGCCTACTTTAAACCTCAATTCAAATTTATTTGCAAGAGCCAGACTCACGTAAGCCACATCTGTTGCTTTCAAAATGACTCCAGAATACTTTCTACACTAAAGCCACTTGGGTGCACAGAGGCCATGAATTAAATAAGTGGAAGTGTCCTAGTGACAAGACAAAGCAACTGATCTGGTAGAGAGAGAAGAGTGAGCACAACCAAGGGATTAGGGGGGACACAGAACCGAGCGTTTGTTTGCAAACAGCTTTAGGCAAATCATCTACAGATACATTTCAGAAGGAAATTCTGAACCAAACGGATGGATCAACCCTGTTTAGATCCTGACTCAAGCCATCGTTTAGGAGACAACTGGGGAAATTTGAACACTGACTGAATAGTTGATGATATTAATGTTAAAATTTTTTTTAGTGCGATAATGGTATTGTGGTTTTGTTTTTTTTAAAGAGTCGTCGTTTCTTAGGGTTACATACTGAAATATTTACAGGAAAAATTATATGATGCCTGGAATTTAAAATATTCTGAGTTGGGGGGGAGGAAATAGGCGCACAGAAGAACAGATCGGACGAAGTGTAACTGTTGAAGCGTGGGGGACGGGTCCAAGAGGGATCACTAGACAATTCTACTTTTGGTATGTTTAAATTTTTCTAAAAAATAAGCTTAGGGGCACCTGGGTGGACATTGGTGGAACATCTGGCTGTTGATCTCAGGTCTTGATCTCAGGGTTGTGAGTTCAAGCCCCATGTTGGGTGCGGAGCCTACTTAAAAAAAAATAATGAAATAAATAAAAATTTAAAAACTTAAAAATAAGCTTTAAAATAGAAGACTGAGGCCTCTTTAGTGTAGCTATAGTTTTTGTCTCACCAGCATTCCTTTCTCCTTTCTAGAAATAACCCTCTCCCCCTTTACTCACAAAACTTCCCCTCCTCCCGTTCCATTTGGTTCTGTTGGGACCAAGAGCCACCATCCACAGGGGTCACACCAGGGGACTTAATCAGGCCTCAGCAGAGCCCTTGGGATTTTATGTGTGGACCCCCACGGGACAGAAGCTCTGACTTTTCTCCGGGATCTCTCACTAAGATGACTGAAGCATGGAATTACTGGTGACCATACCTGATCCCACAGTAGGAGAAGATGAACCCGCCTCAGACACTCAGAACCAAGAGAGTGGGGCTGGGGCAGGGTAGAAAGAGAATAAAAGGAGAGGAGGGCATGTTTTCAAGGTCTGGATCCAGTGTCCACTTCCATCCGAAGCTCACCGCTAAGTAGGGAGCCATTACGAGGGCTTTCAATGCCAGAGGTTCACTGCAGTCTGCATCTCTTACCGGAACTCAGACTCAAATAACTTGCAGATGCAACTGACTCAAGGATCTGGAGATGGGAAGAGTCCCCCGTTTAGCCAGGTGGGCCCAATACAATCACAAGTGTCCCCATCAGAGGAAGGTGAGAGGGTCAGAGCAAGGAATGTGAGGACGCGGAGGTGGGCATGGTGCACTCTGAAGATGGGGGAGGGGCGGGGAGGGCAAGACTCAAGGGCCACAGGTGGCCTCTGAAAGCTGGAAAAGGCAATGCAACTGATTCCCCTAGAGCCTCCAGAGGGAGCACAGCCCTGCCAACAACACCTTGACGTTTAGGACTTCTGACCTCCAAAATTGTTAGCTAAGTCTGTGCTATTTTAGGTGACTAGATCTGTAGTCACTCGTTACAGCAAGGACAGGAAATGAATACACCCGTCGTCTACTCAACACCTGTCCCTGGGTGCCTCACAGACATCTCATTCTCGACGGATCCAGAGTGAACTCCCTATCTTCAGCCCACACCTGCTACACGCACAGCCCTCCCTCTTCCAACCTATGGCAACTACATCCTTCCATTGCTTCGGACAGATACCTCCGAGCTGTCCTAGACTCCTTCTCTCACACACCAGATCACCTCCTTCAAAAATCACGCTAATTTCACCTTTGAAATGTATCCAGATCAGGACTCTGTTCCAGTACCTTAGGGCCACCAGCCCATTCCCAGCTACCACTCTGTCTCCCCTGGAGCTTAGGAATAACCTCCACACAAGTCCTACTTCACCCTCATGCCCCCCAGTCTACTGTCAACATAGTGGCAGAGTGAAGCCTTTTAAAATCTTAATGAAGTCAGGTCACTCCTCTGCTCAGAACCTTACACAGGCTCCCCTTTTCATCCAAAGTGAAAGCCCACTGGCTCTCTCCTGTCATTCTCCCCCACTCACCCTGCAACCATCAATCAGCAGGCATGCTCCAGCCCTGAGGCCTTCAACCACTCTTGCCCAGAATGCTGGTCTCCCAGTTATCTGCTAACTCCCTGCTCTAAGCCTTTGCCCATGCATCACTGTGGCCATAAACCTGACCATGACCACCCTAATGCAGCCACCTTCCCCATGTGCACATCCATTGGCATGCCTCAGTTTCCTTTTCCTGCTCTTCTTTTTCCTTTTTCTGTAACACTTAACTGTTTTCTAACATATGATATAATGCACATATGCATTATGTTTATTCCTTATTTTCTGTCTTTTCCTGCTATAACATAAGCTTCATGAGGGCAGAGAATCTGGTCTTGATTTGGCTCACTGATGTATTCCAAGAACCGAGAATAATGCCTAGTCTATAGTCGTTGCTCATTAAATACAAGTAGCACAAAGAATGAATAAGTGAAAGCTAGTTTTAGCTCCAGTCCAGCTACCTGTGACCAGAAAACTCCTCATATGCTTCTATTGACCTGAGTTGTCATTCTTGCTAGAATCTCTGCTGATGGTGACTGATGGTTTTACACCACCCTCCTTTGGAGAAAAGATGAGCCTCCCTACTTGTGATCACTATTCATGCATCTGGTCAAATATACCGATCGATACATTTCCCATTATACTTCCCACATATAAGGGCTTTCATTTTGCTGGGGTTGCGTGTGTTATTTTTAGGGCTTCTTACGGTTTGTGACTTTGCCATTTAGGTTCTGCCCAAGCCTCTGCTTCTGATCAGCAGCCCTTCTGAGAACCGACATCTGCGGTACTCACCGGGCACCTTCTCCCGGCATTGTGCCTCAACCTGATCCAAAACACAGCCGCAGGCCTCGTCTTCAGCTCTGACGGGCTACCTCGCGCCCCACACCACTTACTTCCTGTTCTCCAACTCTTGCGTGGAGGGCTTCCCCCTCTGATGAGTGCCTGTAAATGTGCGTGAGAGTTAAAAATGCAAAATCCAAGCAAGGGATTTATCTGACATAAAAGAGGGCTCCAATCCCAGGAAAATAAAAATATAAAAAACCCACTAATAATGTTATAACTGTTCATCTAATTTTCACTCTTGAGTATGATTTGGACCTATCTAATGTTAAAACATAGATTAAAAACTAAAATTAACCAAGGAAATTAATTTTCTAAGGCATTTCAAAAAAAGAGGCATTTCAACACCCCAAGTTTCAGTTATCTCATCTTGCAAAAAAATTTTATAGACAGAAGCTTATTTTAATTTTTTTAAAAATTTTATTTATTTATTTGTCAGAGAGAGAGAGAGCACAAGCAGCGGGAACGGCAGGCAGGGGAGAAGCAGGCTCCCCACCGAGCAGGGAGCCCAATGAGGGACTAGGTCCCAGGATCCTGAGATCATGACCTGAGCTGAAGGCAGATGCTTAACCAACTGAGCCACCCAGGTGCCCCTACAAACAGAAGTTTAATTCGAGGTTGGGAAAAAGCACTTGCTGCCAATGATATAAGTTGCAGAAGAATAAATGCATATGATAGAATCTTCCTGACTTTCCTGAAAAGTGGCAAGAAAAAGAACACAGTTTTTCATCTTTTGCTAGAATCTGTAGTGAGTTGGATCCCATGTAACTGGTTTAATACTTTTGAACTATGCTGCCTTTGTGTCATTGTGATATTCTACTGAAAATTCTTTCATTTATTTCTTTTCTACTCACTGCCTTTGTTTTAATTGTGGTAAAATGTACATAACATATTTCAACCATTTTTTATATATGCAATTCTGTAACATTCAGTATGCACACCATCATTTCCAGAACTTCTCACCATCTCAAACAGAAACTCTGTACTTGGTAAATAACTCATTTTCCCCCATTCCTCCTAGCCCCTGGCAAACTCTAATCTCCTTTCTGTCTTTATGAATGTGCCTATTCTAGGTATCTCATTTAAGGGGAATCATACGGTATTTGTCTTTTTTGTCTCTGATTTATTTCATTTAGCATAATGTTTTCAAGGTTCATCCATGTTGTAGCATGTATCAGAATTTTATTCCTTTTAACAGATGAATAATATTCCATTGTATGCATACACCATATTTTGTTTATCTAGCTACTCATTACCTTCTAGAAAAAAATGGGGTTGATTTTTCTTTTTTGTAGTTGATCTGTTTTGAATGCTTTGGACATGTTTCTTATTTTTGCTTTTATCTTTCATAACCAGATATTGTGACATGAAGATGGGATGTGCAAATTTTAACACAAAGTTATTGTCTTTGAAAACTAAGAGCCCCATTGGAGAGACAGTCAAGTAAACACATCATCCCAGAGGCACAGTGATAGACTATGAGACCACAATGAAGACAGCAAGTAACTCTGACCAGAGGAGCTAATTCAGTTTTCAGTGAGGCAGCAGCATCTGACAGGGGTTTTGAAGGATGACTGAAAGCTCTCCATCAGAGAAAGAATAGACAGGAGCCTTTCAAAGCACAAGGAATCACACATGTCAAGACATGGGGAGAAAAGTGAGGCCATGTTTGGAGAACAGGACACAGTTGAGAGACCAGGATCAGAAAACAGTCTCCTGCACCTCCATGACAGTCTTTTTTTTTTTTTTTAAGATTTTATTTATTTATTTGACAGAGAGAGAGAAAGAGAGACAGCACACAAGCAGGGGAGCAGCAGAGGGAGAGGAAGAAGCAGGCTCCCCACTGAGCAGGGAGCTTGATGCAGGGGCTGAATCCCAAGACTCTGGAAACATGACCTGAGTGGACGGTGAATGCTTAACTGACTGAGCCACCTGGGCGCCCCTCCATGAGAGTCTTGATGGAAGTTAATATCCAAAGAGACCTGAACTTCCTTAGACTTCGCGAGCCAGTGGTTCAGGGTGAGATCCCGTAAGTGGTAATAACCCAGTTCCGTCTGCCTCACTGCCCCATTCCAGCCCCACTCCAGCCCCACTCCCGATGCGGGGCTCCGGGTCCCCCAGCAAAGCAGTCCCATGAATCTGGGAGCCTCCATTCCCATTCTTGCACTCCCTCAGATAGCCTGCCTTTCAAGGTCACTTGACGAGGTGTCTCACCCCTACAGCTGTGGGAACGCTGAGGCTGCGCCAGGGGCCCCGGATGCCGCTCCCCCGGTAGACCTGACTGTGCCGGGTGCACCGAGAACCGATCAGACCAGGACACCGCGTCTCCCCTGCACTCCGGGCCCACCGCGGCATCTGTACATCGGCCCACTTCAGCCGTACAGCTCCTGTCTCCAAAGGGCTAAGACCCAAACCATGGGGCCTGCTGGGTGCCCACCACAAAATTTCTTCCTGAAAGCTCTTCTCCAACAACCCCTCCCATTCAGCCATTCCTTCAACAAATATTAACTATCCAATAGTCTATTATTCTAATAAAAGACAGAGTTAAAAAGAAGGTGGCATGTCTCTGTTCTCCTGAAGCCTATTTTATTTTCTAGCCTGCGTATGTGTGGAGGGGAATGCAAATGAAACACAGCAAGATCATTTTAGCAGGTGACAAACTGAATTATGTAGGGAAGGCAAACAACAGGGGCGCGGGGAGCAGGATGCCTGACTGACTGGCAGGGGAGATGGGGTTTGGAGCCGGCCTCGGGCGCTCAGCCGACGTGGAACCAGGCGCGCCCGCAAGACGCTTTGAGAGCAGAGACCAGGCGTTCTTACGAGCCACGCTACCCAACTCACAACACATGGCCTTGGTTCGTGTGCCTGATTTTGTCTTTTGACCAGAACCTCTACAAAAACCAAGAGAGGATTGACAGCAACTCAACATTTTATTTGTATGAATAGTCTATAAATGTCACTTTCTCAGAATTACTGAATTAAACTGAGAACAGAGTTAGGAAACTCCTAAATAGTTACTCGTATTTTTTTAAAAGACACGCTACATACTAATAATATTTCAGGTTCAAATTAAATTTAAAAAAAATTTTCCACATTCATTTTTGTCTCCACGTATAATAAAAGGAGTAATATGTAAAGAATAGAAGGAAACACTTTGGGTTAGTCATTTTTAAAGGGCAGCTCCTTCCTTCCTGCCTGGTCTATGTCCGATGTGATGTCACCCAGCCTTTTTGGACGAGGCCCCACTGTGAGCAGTCGGCTTGAAGAAGTAGGGAGTACAGCCTCTGTAGTCTCCTCAATACGCAAGAACCCTCTGCTTGTGTTGGAGGGTCTGAGGGTCTTCACACCCACCAAGCTCAGAGAGTCTGTAAGCACTGTATGAATGCGTTGATTGAACAGTACTGGAATGCCCCCCCCCCCCACCAGTTACTGACAAGCCACAGCCTCCTGAAGGGAAACCAGGCTCAGGGGTCCAGAACCTCCTGAGAGGGGCAGAACAGCTCACCAGCAGCATATGCACCATGCCAAGGTCAGAAGGAGGTCAGTCCTGCTGCATCTCCTCCAATCCTTGCCTATGTTTGAGATGTGCTGGGCCTATGCCAGCCTGGCCACCCACTAAGCCGAACTGGGTCCAAGACTGATTAACCCAGTCTGGCGGCCAGGCTCAGGAGTCTGGCCAGATCATCACTTAAAGTTCCCTAGGGTGCCGATTGGTCCTAAGCCTAGAACTCCTGTCAACTCTCGACATCACTCTCCTCCCACATCTCACCCCCAATCTCTCTCTCTGTCTCTCTCTCTCTCTGTCTCTCTCTCTCTCTCTCACACACACACACCTTGCATTTTACATTTCGACTATCTTCCCATGGTCCCTATACTCCCTCTCATTCATGTACCCACACTGCTCCCCTTGCCTGAAATGATCTCTTCTCTCTCACTTGGTGAATGTCCACTTAATCCTTCCTGACTCAGCTCAGGTATCCATTACCTCCCCTGGGTGGCCTCTCTTGACAATTCCAGTCCAGGTCAGGCCTCCCTCCTAGGGTAGCCCATATTACATTATGCCGAATGGTAATGGAAATGAAATTAGTCAGAGGTCTGTTTATGTCACAGAAAAAAGATCCTAAGTACAGAGGCTAATGATGTCTAATTCACTTTTTCCTGTGACACCTTCCATATAGTAGATTCTCTGTCATGGTTGATCAAATGAATAAATGAGTAAATGGCATAATCTAAGTAAGACAGCTCAAGACAGTTACCCAAAACTGAGTCAGATTTCTGGGCATTTTTAATTGGCTACTAGTCCCATGGGTCACAGATGAATTAGCCCAATTTAAGATGTAGAATCAATCAAACACTTGCTCCAGTGCCCAACGGATCAATCAACTGAATAGAAAAATCAGAACTGCAGGGCTCTTTTTATAAAGATAAAAACTGCGTGGGGCGCCTGGGTGGCTCAGTCAGTTAAGCATCTGACTGTCGATTTTGGCTCAGGTCATGATCTCAGGGTTGTGAGATCAAGCCCCACGTCGGTTCTGCATGAAGCGTGCTTAGGATTCTCTCTCCCTCTCCCTCTGCATGCCCCCCAGCTCACTCTCTCATTCTCTCCCTCTAAAAAAAGAGAAAGAAAAGAAAAGAAATTCTGCAACATACTTTTCCCCAGGATCTCTCTCCATGAGTACAGTCATTTAATTAGGGGGTTGATTTTAATTTTTTTTAAACCTAGAGAATTGCATTTTAGTAAATAATACTATGCAATATATACTAAAAAGTTTTAAATATCAAATTATTTATTTTCTTAAAACAATTCCTATACACAAGAACTCTACATCTTGATAATGTTTTCATAACAATCCTCATAATTCCTGCTCTCATATATATATTTTTAATATTGGAAAATAACTGGCAACATTTGCTATACGGCAAAGAGAGGGAAGAGAAGGCATTGTCTTTCATGCTCATGAATGAATTATATTCAATTTCTTCCTCCATTGTCTCTTCCTACTTCAGATCCAGGAAGAGCGAAGGGTGGAGATAAAGGGAGAGATGTCAAGATAGAGTTACCATTGATATACATAGTATCACAAACTAATAAATAACTCATAAGTCTTCCCCTTCTCCCTCTCCTTCCCTTCTCCTGACATTTCCTCTGTAGGATCAGTGACAATTTCGAAACAGGCTGGTCTCACATTAGATCCAGGGGACCTGGCTATGAATTCATCATGGCCCTCGAGATGTGATTGGAGCTGACCCACTCGATCAGATGCAAATAAAAAGCAGATGCCTGCAATGAGAATGTTTCAGCCAAGATCCAAAGCTACCCCAGAGAAGAAGAGGACAAGGACACTCGCTCAACTGGAACAATCATCTATATATTACAGTGGGGGAAAGCCTTGATCCCATTCCAGGAAATCTTCACAGACCATTAAAGATTAGGTCATTCCTCATGTGGCCCAGCAAACCTCCACTCACCCCATATGTGGGAGAAGCCAAAGAGGGGCTGGGAGGGGCTGCAAGCTACTCTGACCTGTTTCTCCTGCCAACAGCCCCCTTTTCTTTCACTGGGCTTTGTAACAGACCTCCCTTCCTCCCAGGGACTGAGGGAGGGAGAAGCCTAAGCCATACCCACGCATTCCAGCTGCTCAATCATCAGAGAGGAATTTATGCACTACCAAGCTATCTGATCACCACTCTTGGTCCACAGTGTGCAGCAAAAGCCTGAAATTCTCTTCAAAAGTCTAAAACTCCAAATACCTGTCTAGTCAAATGCCCGTTTGTAAACTGCCAGCATTAACTGATTTTGTAAGAGGACCTCGACCTCTTTCCATTGTAAAAAAATCTACCTTGCCACTACAGAATTCACTTACATATCCTCTTTTCCTTCGTCTGCCCAAGATATTGCTAAGAAAAATTATGAAGATAAGAATAAGGAAAATAGCTTCCTGGTCTCACTACCATGTGTCCTAACAAGTGAAAATGAACATGGAAACATTTAATTTGGTCTTTATAATAGATCTGACACTCACGACTTATTTTTTAAAAACCTAGCACTATTATACATATGAACTTAGAAATGTAAGATTTCTAATGCAGATAGAAGATCATTTATATGGTAAAGGGAAGAAGCTAAGTAAGAGTGATTTGAACATTTTGGAGAAAAAAAGGTAGACAACGTCATTCTCCCCATAATATTGTTAAGTGTAAACAGAGGGAGATCATTATTTTTTTTATTTTTAAAGATTTTATTTATCTATTTGAGAGAGAGAGAGAGCATGAGCAGGGGGAGGGGTAAAGGGAGAGGGACAAGCAGACTCCCCGATGAGCAGGGAGCCTGATGAGGGGGCTCAATCCCACAACCCCGAGATCACGACCTGAGCTGAAGTCAGATGCTTAACTGACTGGGCCACCCAGGTGCCCCAAGACCATTATTTTTTTAAAAGCATTACCACATTATCACTTCACACCTAAAGACAATTAACATTAATTCCTTAATATCAAATATCCAGTATTACCTTTTTGTACAGATTGTTTGAATAAGAATCCAAGTAAAGCCCATACATTTTGATTGAACAATGTTTCCCTCAACTCTTTCCAGTTGTACATTCCTAATCTGGGGCACAAATGAAGACATGGGTCAGGAGGTAACAAAGAAGCACCGGACTCAGGGCAGTGGGGGGACCCAAGGGAGGCTCGGGGAGGGGGGTGAAGGGCTCATGCTGCCGGGGCTCCTGAAACAGGCGAGGCTGGACTAGACATGAAGGATCCTGCCCATCCTCCACGCGTGTTTCTGAGGAAGGAATAAGGAAAATGAAAGCAGCACTGGGAAGGGTGGTCTGGCAGCAATGTGCAGATGGTGCTCAAGGCTGGAAGATGGTTCTAGCTTATTCCATGGACCACGGGCCTAAATTGGACCAGCTCAAGAACATGGCTTGACTTACGTTTCCACTCAGGAGATGTCACCTTTATGATTCTTTCAGAATCCAGGCAAAAGAAACTATGTGTCTGGGTTTCTAAGGTCATAGCATGCTAATGAGGATGGAGGGGTGGGGTGGGGAGGAAGGGATGGGGGGGAGGAAGGGATGGGGTGGGAGTGGAAACTGCCAGGAATTGGCATGTTCAGGCCTGAGATGAGACCATCTGGAGGGAGAAGTTGGTCAAAGTAGAACAGCCAGAATCTGGAGATACTAGACGAGGCCGCACGGAGGGGTCAGTTCATGGGACATCAAGAGCCTGGGCAGTGTCCGCAGTGGGCTCTCTCCCCATCAGGCCACACCTGTTGCTGCCCACCTTGCTTCTGACACTTCCATACCCTCTCGCTCCTCCTCCCCAATCCCCAACCAAAGTGCTTGTTCCCACAGATGTGGGAGTGTAATCCATCTGATGGATTACACTAAATTTGGAATCAGAAAACCTGGGTTTGTGTTCTGCTTGGCGTTCACTGGCTGTAGGACCCAAAGCTGGAAACTCCCTCTCACTTCCCTCTATCCTTGAAAAGGGGTAAATAAGAGTCAAACTGGATACAAGCAGTTTTGAGGATCAAAAATGTTCACAGTGAGTTTCTCTACAATACCACAGTGATGATGATGGTGATGATGATGATGAAAGTACTTTACACACATATGAGTGTGAACGACCATTAAATGGCCTTCATCTTGCAGGTAAGGTTTATTTTTTAAAAGGAAAAGTTGGTCAAACCAAATGAATTTCTTATTGGCGAACTCTGTGGAGAAGGTCCAGCCAGTTCCTCCGACCCCCCCTTTAAGTGAGGCTGGGCCTAGTCAGGCCCCTTCTTTCTGGCCTCATTTTTATTTCAAAGACAAATGTGGTTTCTAGGAGGAAGGAAGACAGGAAGCAGCACATCTGCCCATGTCTTTGGACATCATTTGATTAACTCTTGGCATCCAGGAGCACTGGACATGCCCAGAACAAGAGTCCATATATAATGTCTTGAAATAAATTTAAGGACTACAGTCCAGAACAACCAAGGGTTAGACCGTATAGTACCTCAGTCTGTGTTGAAAAATTCAAAGCTGGAGAATTTGGTAATTAGCTACAGAGAACAGAAACCTGTCTGAGGTCCCTGAAATATGTTCCTTTATTAATTTCTTAAAGATCTTGAGTCTTCACTGTCCCTTCTACTACTAACTCCAGTGTGACATTACAAATAGATTAATCGCTAAAAGTAAAAAAGCTTTGGTTTCCTCTTTGTTTCCTTCCTTCTTTCCCTCCTTTCTTCCTTTTGTTCTTTTTCTTTTCACTTCCTTTTTAAAAAAAGGATTTTATTTATGTATTTGAGAGAAAGAGAGAGAGCATGAGTGGTGGGGAGGGGCAGAGGGAGAGGGAAAAGCAGACTCCCCGCTGAGCAGGGAGCCCAACTGGGGACTTGATCCCAGGATCCTGGGATCATGACCTGAGCTGAAGGCTGACACTTAACTGCTTAACCAACTGAGCCATCCAGGCACCCCTAAACATCACTTTAAATATAAAACGAAGGGCATCTGGGTGGCGCAGTCAGTTAAGCATCTGCCTTCGGCTCAGGTCAAGATCCCAGAGTCCTGGGATCAAGAACCGCCCCACCTTCCTGCTCAGCGGGGAGTCTGCTTCTCCCTCTCCCTCTGCTCCTTGCCCCTGCTCATGCTTTCTCTCTCCCACTCTCTCACTTGCTCTCAAATAAATAAAATCTTTTTTAAAAAGTCTAAAAAAATAAACACAAAATGAAAATAAACAAAAAATGTCAACGTGCCCTAAATTCTTCAGTGTTTGTGATTATATTGCATGACAAGAACCCATCCTGAGGTGATAATTTGATTTTATCTACAAATGGAAGTGGGGGGATGAGAATAGGTGGTCCTGTCAACATTTCAGGAAAACAAGGCAACTGACATGGTTAGTTAGGAAAAAAATTACTCAAACAGGTGGCCAGGGTTACTATCTGATCAAGTAAATTCTGACACCCTATGAAGTGCTTGTCCATTGTATTTGCCTCTCTGTGGCCAGAAATTTAGGAATGCAAACTGGACCAAGAGGAAAAGCAGAAAATGAACCCATAAAGGACATGCAGAACGTCTCTGTTGGCGATCATCATGGTAAGAGGATAAAAGACACAAGAAAGCACCCCACCTTGTTCCGCGTAAGTTTTCACTGATGGTGATATTAGCTGTTCCCAAACGCAAGCAAGGATGGGGGGTGGAGGCAGGGACCTGCAGCAGCAGCGCTGGTGCAAAAGCGGTAAAGGTTTTTGGCTCCAAGTAACACCTTGCAATTTGGCCAGCAACAACAATAGCAACTTGCTTCAGGCGGGGTGGTGTCCCACATTGTAACTGGCCCCTGAGAAAAGATCCCCGAATTTCACAGATGTTCACAGTAATCTGACCTGAATGTAAATACACTCTCTTTTGAATCACCGCCCCCCCGCCCCCGGCCCTTGTTACACGAAGTTACACGCACGCCCCGAGCAAAGGCTCCGGCAAAAGCAGGAAGCCTCCCACGCGAGAAAGGGAAGATAAGCATCAGAGAAGCCCGAATGGCTTTTCTTGAAGGGCATTTCAAAGCAAATACAGACATATATGGCATATTTGTAAATCCTCTGTGTATAAACACGCACCTTCACATATCAAAACTGGATTGTTCCTGAGCAACAGAAGGGCGAAGAGCAGAATGAAAGCGACTAACAGCAGAAAATAACTTGCAACGGATACATCAGACAAAGGCTCATGACCCTTAATACCCCAAGAGCTGAGAGAGCAATGTAGCAGAAAAACGGGCAGAAGACGTGTGCACCGGGGAAAACTACAAATGGCCAGTCATATAAAATACCCTCCAGGTTCACTGGTGATCGGAAAAATGTAAAATTAAAGACATAATATACACCTGTTAAACTAGCAGAAGCCAAAAACTGTTAATTAATTTCCAGTCCTGGCCTGGGTGGGGGGAAATCGGCATGCATACTCTGCTGCGAGTAAAAATTCAAGACGACTTTCCGGGGGAAACGCAGCAGTACCTATTAGATCTTAAAAACTGGTAACCTACCATATGTCGATTATATCTCAATAAAACTGGGGGGGGGAAGCTAATACCCTTTCATCTGGAAATCTTCTCATGGAAATAAATACTCCCACATATGCAGAGAGGCACAGATGTCCAAAGTTCCCTGAATGTGGGTTGTAATATCAAACGTTAGGCCAAAAATAGAATATTTGCTGCAGACACTGAAAGGTACAAGGAGTGGATATCTGAGTTTGGATCATGCTGAATTCATTCATGCACACTGTGAGAAACCTGCCTTAAGTGTTTGAGTAATAATTAAATGTATTTCACCGTACAAAGTGATCTATTTTTTCAAACTTTCGTAACAGTAAGAATTAAAAAACAAAAGCCTTATGATTCTGAATAAAGGTGATCTTTTTCAAAGCTGTGAAAAAATGGAATGTTGATCAACAGGGAAGTACTTACACAAAATATGATTGATACGTATACACGGTAACATTTTCTGCAAACTTTATTTTATTTTATTTTTAAAGATTTTATTTATTTATTTGACAGAGATAGAGATAGCCAGCGAGAGAGGGAACACAAGCAGGGGGAGTGGGAGAGGAAGAGGCAGGCTCAAAGTGGAGGAGCCTGACGTGGGGCTCGATCCCGTAACGCCGGGATCACGCCCTGAGCCAAAGGCAGACGCTTAACCGCTGTGCCACCCAGGCGCCCCTTTCTGCAAACTTTAAAATGGATAAATTAGAATCATGTGTATTGACACACAAGAATGTTCAAGAAATTTCTGAGTAGAAAATATAGTTTGCAATTCCATGGCAATTTTTAAGCTGAGCTGCTCTAGTAAATACACTGGATAGTCTTGATAGTTGAATATGGAATACAGGCGCAGGGAAAGGAAATAACGTTGTACTTTATAACCACTGTATTGTAATTGCAATGTCTTAAAATCGTATTTAAAATTGGCGCCATAAAAAAAATGTAGTTGGCAAAGAGTACACATAGCATAATTCCAAATTTGTGTAGGGAAAAAAAATTATTCCTGCGTAGCTGTGTGTGTTTCCAGAGAAGTAGCCTGAAAGAACACAAGCTGAATGTGAGAGGAACTACACTTTTATTATATATATATATATCTCTATATATATAGATATACATATATATCTCTATATATATATCTGTATCAGTTGAACTTTTTTGTTATTTATTTGTTTATTTATTTAAGTAATCTCTATACCCTGCGTGACGCTTGAACTCACAACCCTGAGATCAAGAGTCGCATGC
This sequence comes from Ursus americanus, assembly GCF_024610735.1. Taxonomy (NCBI): domain Eukaryota; kingdom Metazoa; phylum Chordata; class Mammalia; order Carnivora; family Ursidae; genus Ursus; species Ursus americanus. Next base: position 55,007,173 of record NC_142137.1, on the reverse strand, counting down.
TCCACAGACTGTACCAGCCAGGCACCCCTCGGTTGAACTTTTTATATTACAAATGTATTATTCTAATGATGGGGAACATCTAAACTGAGTTTGCTGTGGCTGGAAAAGTGGAGAAATGTTGTGCCTTAGTGTTCAATGTCAAGGTGAACTGTTGGAAGTGAGATGACATTCTGAAGGTTGTCCATTAGCTCAGCCACACCACACAGCGTTAACTGGAGAGGATCCACTAATTTGCTATTTACTGTCCATTAACTAAAGGACGTGGGAAAGAGGAGGCAGACACCATCGCCCTGTCACACGTGTGCACTCACTTATCCACTGATAACTGTGTGAACCAAACAGTCCTCTTCCCAACTTCACTTTCCACATTTTCATTAAACATGACACCCGTCTGCCCAAAGTTCTCCACTGACTTCCCATCTCAGAGAAAAGGTCAACACCGGCACAATGTTCTACAGAGGCCCCCGGCCTCCGGTCACCCGTGTGAGTGTACATCCTACCCTCTTCCTGGCTCACTCCACCCTTCAGTCCTCTCTTCCAACAAAGGAAACACCCCTGCCTCTGGCCTTGGCCTTTGCTCTTCTCTGCCTGAAGGCTCTTCCCTCAGCTACCCACCATCTCTCACCATCACTTTCCTCAGGGCTTTACTCAAATGTTCCCTCTATCCCAACACTCCCTATTCCCCTCCCCAATTTTATTATCACCATCTAATAATATTCTTTATGTATTTTGTTTATTGTCTCTCTCGACTGACAAAGATTCTCTCCCTGACTGTTTCTCTCTGACTTGACTAGGCCTCAACCTTGGCCTATAAATATTTGAACAAACACTAAGATAGTTTCTAATAGCTCCAGGTCATGTCCCTAGGAGGACCCTAGCCACTGCTCCCAAACCCTTAAAGAGTCTACCTGAGAAAACTCAAGACTGCAGAAAGAATTTACTATTTGTTCCAGCAACACCTGACGGTAGGGCCCCTGTTTCTCAGCCTCGGTGGGACGGTAGGCACCTAACTTTGATGAGCACCAGTTAACAAACCCAGCTGGGTTTCCCATGTAGCAACCCCCACTTCCCACTTCTTGTAATTTTTCACTTCCTTGACTCCACTGAACCCCTGCTCACCCCCCTCCCTTACTCCCTCATTCTCCCTTTAAAGTGCCAGTCACCTCCATACGAATCGAAAGTTGTATTCAGTTCACGCTGGACTCTTCTCTGTTGCCGAAGTATGTTACTGATGAAAATCTGACCTTTTCATTTTAACTACTGTCCAGCCTTGTTCATCTTTGACATTCTCCACTGTCACGTAGGCTCCACGGGCTGGGTTTTGTTTTCTCCCCGGCACACAGCAGAACCTCACTAAGGACCCCACTGATACATCAACAACCGTGCATGGGTGTTAGCCCTATGGGCACACGGCAAGGCTGGGACAAGCCCCTCTAAGCTTTTGGATGAAATATCATTGCTCACTTCTTTCCTTGAACACCTGGCAAGTGACAGGTGGCTGAACATGAAAGATCACGCCAGCCTTTCAAAACCGATCTTCGATTTGTTTTTAATCCTGATACAGCACCATCTGCTACGGGCTTCGCATCATCCATGAGCAAGCACGACCGAGCACAGAACACTACACAAGTGGAAGATTACTGAAAGGTACTGTGTGGAAAGTATTTGCTTCACAAGAAGACTCTTACTGTTGATGCTGACTTCCTCCACCCCCCCTTCATTTCCATCTGTGGTCCTGGTCCTGAAACTTCCCTTCAACTCCAGCTCCCCCAGCGCCTCTCTGGGTTTCCTTCCCAGAACCTCACTGAAAATGTTCTGGCTGTGAATTCTACTAACTTCCTTCAGACACAGTCCAATGATGTCTTTTTAGCATCTATTCTTTAGATTCTCTTAGGTGATCTGAGCGCTGCTAACCTCCCTCACCACACCCTCCCTCTTACTCTTCCTTTTTCCCCAGCTGTGGCTTCTCACTATTTCTAGGTGACTACAGATACTCCCAAGTACAATCTGTCACTTCCAGCAAATGCTCTATAAGCAAGTACTATGGGCGAGGCACTAGGAGTTGACAAAATTCTAATACCGAAGGCTGTGCTCAAAGAGAGGGGAGACCGTGCATATTCACATGAAAAGTTAAAGTTTACTGCATAGTGGTTGCTTTGAAAATAATAATTTGTTGAATGTAGTGGTTACGTGGGAACATTCTTGCAATATCCAAAGCAGTAATAAAGTGTCACGTGACCGACACAATCAATAAGTCAAAGTTCTCCGTTTAGAGCTGCAGCCTCTCTAATTGCTGTATTTCTCACATCACAGGGTATTTTCCACAGGTATTCTAACATTAACCACAGTTGACAAAACTAACGTCATCTTCTGATTGCATCCTCAAATCTGCCTATTTTCCAGCATTCTCATAAATATTGGGGGCAGAACCAACACTCTGATACTCGGGTGTCCTTGAGACGGAGGTACACGGCCTGTCCATCACGGCAACAGCTCCCGAGCTGTCCCTTCTGATTTCTATGGTCACAGCCTGGTCTGGGCATCAGTAACCTCAGCTCCCCTCTCCTTCAGCTTTTGCCCCTTCTTCTCTACAAAAGGCATCACCGACCCTGAGGAATGAAGAATTGAAAATTCTCCACACACATAAAACTTTTCAAAAGTGTATATTCATTTTTCACTCTTGTCTTTTCATGTTTTAGGTAATGCTATCTTAAGAAACAGATTTGAGGGGCACCTGGGTGGCTCAGTCGGTTAAGTGTCTCACTCTTGGTTTCAGCTCAGGTCATAGTCTCAGGGTTGTGAGATCAAGCCCTGTGTCGGGCTCCACGCTCAGCAGGGAGACTGCTTGAGGTTCTCTTCCTCTCTCTCTCCCTCTGCCCTGCTCTCTCTCTCTAAAATAAAACAAATATATCTAAAAAAGAAAAAAGAAAAAAAGAGAAATAGATATGAGTTTTGAATTTCCAGTGAATAAAGTATTTTAACCTTTTAAAAAAAATTCTAGGTGAAGGCGGTCAAACAAACTTCATAAGTTGTAAGATAAATAAGTCTTGAGAATGTAATGTTTGATAGTATATATATGATAATATATACACACATATCAAATCATTTATGTTATACAGCTGAAACTAATACAATGTTATATATATCCCCCCCAAAATCTACTTCTATCTTTTTTCAAGTTTGTTTGTTAGTTTTTATGTAATCTCTACAACCAACATGGGGCTTGAACTCACAACCCCGAGATCAAGAGTGGCATGCTCTTCTGAGCCATTCGGGCACCCCTCTACTTCTATCTCTTATTCCTACTATTTACTGACCCTCTAGACACAAGACTCTAACAGGTTTGCAGATAAAGTCCCAAGAGCCAATTCACATGGTCACTCGTGAAGCAAAATATCCTATGTAAGTGTAAGTCCTAAACACCCCCACCCCCAAATCTTTCAGTGCTTCCAACTACTATAAATAACATATAGCAAGGCTTGCCAAAGAGGAAGTCAAGAGTCGACTTTCTTTTTTTTTTTTTTTTTTTTTAAGATTTTATTTATTTATTTGACAGAGAGACAGCCAGCAAGAGAGGGAACACAGGCAGGGGGAGTGGGAGAGGGAGAAGCAGGCTCCCAGCGGAGGAGCCTGATGTGAGGCTCGATCCCAGGACCCTGGGATCACGCCCTGAGCCGAAGGCAGACACTTAACAACTGAGCCACCCAGGCGCCCCAAGAGTCAACTTTCAAGCAAGATGGAAGTCTCCCTGGATGGAATTTTGAGGTACATCAATGTTACGAGAATTTCCTCCTTAAGATAGCTGACCTTGTGCACAGAGGCATGCTCCTGACGGTGTGGTACACTGACCAGCAGCTTCAGCACAACGAAAAAGCCTGTTAGAAAATGCAAAACTCAATCTCGATCCCGAACCTACCGCATTTCAGCAAGATCCCCAGGTGATTCATAAGCACAGTAACATCTGAGAAATGCTACATTCGATAACGTCACTGTCACCTAAGTTGGATGCGAACTCAAATGAGAGCTCTAGTCAACAGACCACTACAGTTGATTTGAGTCACCCACTGAGGCATCGAAACATCACCAATACCCTTCTAGAAGCAAATGGCAGACTTGGTGCTTTCTGGTGTGGCTGATTAGGACTTCAATTTTCCATCCTTTATCGCCTGTTGACTATTAACAAAGCAGCAAGGTGATAATGGCTGAAAACCACAGCCCGGGATTAAGGGCTCCCTTGATGGGGCACAGGGACCAGTTGAATCATATCGAGACACCTACACCCCCAGTCCTCAGTAATACTTTCGCACAGGTGAGGGCCTGCAAAAATGATCATCAAGGGAAGGCTGGGAGGGAGAGGGCTCAAAGAGCAACAGTAAAAGTAGGTGTGTACAGAAGAAGGAGGAGCAACAGCTAGGGAGTCAAAGGAGGAAGCAAGACTGGAATATTTGCACACAGGTTCTGAGGGACAAGGTAGATTTTTCAGCACCAGAAAGTTCAGAACACCTCTTTCTCCTTCTGCAGCTGCTTATCAGCTGGTGGGCCCTCCAGTGTGTTCCTGGACCTGAGAAAACATTCCCATCTGCCATTACCTGAGGCCACGGACGTCTTTCAGATCCCAGCTCTCTGGGAATTTGTCATCCCAGTGAAAAACTACAATCTTGGTCTGGACAACTGCTTGTGACCTAAGGCCAAATCTAAACCCAAGCTGAGAAATGTTTAATCAGACCAGGCCAGAAGAATGCCATCCCATGTCCCAAACAGGCTCCAGAAGCCAGGGTTGCCATCTGGTTGCCATCTCTCTCCAGAGAGCCAGGGTTTGAATTAAACTCACTATCACAGGATTGTATTTGAAAAGAGGCAGAGGCCTGATCTACTTGTAAAACCCACTATTAAGGTTCCTAAAGGAAGGGGAGGTCTGGTAAAATGACCATGGAGGGCTGAATGGAAATAAAAGGGACCCAACTCTGGAAAACAGTACGGAGTTTCCTCAAAAAGTTGAAAACAGAGCTACCCTATGACCCAGCAACTGCACTGTTTATCCAAAAGATACAAACATAGTGATTTGACAGGGCACATGTGCCCCAGTGTTCATAGCAGCAATGTCCACAATAGCTAAACTATGGAAAGAGCCCGGATGTCCACTGACAGCTGAATGGATAAAGAAGATGTGGGGTGTATATATATACAATGAAATATTACTCAGCCATCAAAAAGAATGAAAGCTTGTCATTTGCAACAACATGGATGGAGCTAGAGGGTATTATGCTAAGCGAAATAAGTCAGTCAGAGAAAGACAAACACCATATGGTCTCACACAGGTGGAATTTAAGAAACAGAACAGATGAACATAGGGGAAGGGAAAGAAAAATAAAATAAGATGAAAATTGAGAGGGAGGCAAACCATAAGAGATGATGAACTCTAGGAAACAAACTGAGGGTTGCTGGAGGGGATGCGGGTGGGGGAAGGGATTATTGGGTGATGGGCACTTGATGTAATGAAAACTGGGTGCTATATGCAATGGATGAATCGCTAAATTCTACCTCTGAAACAAATTTTTAAAAACCCCTAAAAGTAAATAAAAGAGGCCCACATAGCCCATGGTAATGTGTACCCTATAGCGGGTGTGGTGGTTGTTGGGGGGGACATCAGGTATCCCATCACTCAGGTGAGAGAGAAGGATGTCTGTCTTCATGACCATATTCTTTATTCTTCTCCCCTATATTTTTTATTCTGCTTGCTCCCTGTGGCTCACCCCTCCAACATGCTCCCACCCTGTACTCCAGCCAATGACTTCCACACCCTTGCTGTTCCCCAGGAAAATTCCTCCCCCTTGCTCCCATCCCCACAAGTCCAAGACACCCCACTGTGCTACTGGAAGCTCACTTCATTAGAGACAAATGTTTCCTGACCTTGTGTAATTTTGTTACTCCGCCCCGTCTCTTCTTTCTCACCTTAACAAGCATTTGACTTTTCTCAGTGACGCTTTAGCTTCCCAAAGCTCAGGAATTCCTCACCTTGCTGGTCCTCTGGTGCACTGAGGTAATGTAACTTTAGATGTGTTTGCCCACCACCCCTCATCTCTTACCTGCAAACTATCTTCACACCTATGACGGTACACACTGACAGCCTCACTTGGCTCGCATAATGGATACGGCCAGTTACAGAAAAAGCTACCTGGCCCAGGCCGGGCATCTCAACTTGGGATCCAAGGGCACTGAGGAGTCTCTCTGCTCTCTGGAACTGAAGATGTGTGAATCTGGGAACTCTGTGGTAAACATGCTCGCAACAGCAGAGAAATCTGGTATGGGAGGGTGAATGGAAGCATAGGTATGTGGAAGGAGATGGATACATGGACAGATAGATCCTTAGAAAGAAAAAATGCAGGAGGAATGGAGAGAGTACCCTTCTTGGCCACAGGTAACTTATCAGTTCCTGGGTCTGGGCCTCATGAGACGCAACTCTACTTCCTGGTTTGTGGCTCCTCTTGTATCCTTAATAATAATAATAATAATAATAATAATAATAATAATAATAATAAGGGGTGCCTGACTGGCTCGGTTGGTGGAGCCTGCAGCTCTTGGTCTCAGGGTCTCAGGGTCTTAAGGCCCACGTTGAGCATAGAGCTTACTTTTAATTAATTAATTAATAGCAATCTCTTCTGTTCTGCTCAGACAAGGCAGTCTCCATTACTGGCTACAAAAATGTGTTCATTTGATCAAATCCTTGCTATGGCAATCCTCATACCCATCTTACTAAGTACCCCCCACCCCATAATGTCACAGCTGCCTTCTTTCCTTACTTAATCTCAGAGTCACTAGACCAACAATCCAAACTGGCCTGCCTGCTAGCATACACTTCTTTGCATGGTTATATATTTTGGGGGTATGAAGTATTACTATAAAGTAATATGAATGACTTAGATGTTGAAATGATTGTTATTCCCACCAAAGTAATCATGCTGGGAGACAAAAAATGTACTCCCACAACGGGGTCACTATCCCAGCCATTTCCAGAATGCCTTTTCACATCTGTCCCACCGACATAAAACTATGTCTCTGAAAGACAGACATGAGTTTTAGAAAGAGCTACAATTGCGCTGTCATCCAGGCAAGCGGCTAAAATGAGGGATCATTTTAACCGCAAAACTTTAAAAAAAAAATATTTTATTTATTTATTTGACACAGAGAGAGAGAGCAAGCAGGGGGGATGGGAGAAGGAGAAACAGGCTCCCCGCTGAGCAGGGAGCCTGCTGTGGGGCTCGATCCCAAGACCCTGAGATCATGACCCAAGCCCAAGGCAGCCGCTTGACCAACTGAGCCACCCAGATGCCCCTAAAACTTTTGTTAAACAGTTTTATACATTAACATCATACTTGAAATAAGCAGGGGCGCCTGGGTGGCTCAGTCAGTTAAGCATCTGCCTTCAGCTCAGGTGGTGATGGGTCCTGGGACTGAGCCCTGCCTTGGGCTCTCCGGCTCCCTGCTCAGCAGGGTGGAGGGACAGGGTCTGCTTCTTCCTCTCCCTCTGCCCCTTCTCCCTCCCGCTTGTGCACTCTCTCTCTCAAACAAATAAAATCTTTTAAAAAATTATAATTGGAATAAGCATATACTCTTCCAGTATGATGCTTTAAAACATAACATTTGTTTGAAGACAGAAGTTCTATTACATTTTTTTAAACTATCAGTCACATTGTTCATCATCATCACATGTTTCTATCACCTTCATCCAGGCACCTGGAACAGAAACCAGAGATTTATAATGCCCAATAGGTTGGAAAAGGCGGGTTTAAGGTATGTTTGTTATCAATGTTTAGGCTATTTAATAGAAATTAGACCTCAAAAGAAGATATGGCAACATTCAGGTGGGCTAAAATATACATGAAGACAAAACAAGATTACAGACCAACACTGATGATGGGAATCATGGCCCTAAATTGCTTCAAACTTAAAATATGTGAGTTGCTGATCCAAAATCAAAACATCACACCTATGATATTCTTGCCCTGGTCATAGTCCTGAGCTCTGGATACAGATAATGTACTTTTGTTTAGGTCACAAGTTTCTTCCTGTTATGAAGGATAAGCAGCCGCTGTTTTTTCTCAAGCCTTCACAAAGACATCAAGAAAACTGCTAAGTAAGGCATATAAATGTCAAGTTTTAGCCAATAGGTCACAAAGGGAGCCAGATCTCAGAACCCTTCCTAAGGCAGGCTCGTGCAACCTACTTCTCTGTGCAAATTTCAGCTAGTGTGATCAAAGATAATGAGTCACCCGGTACGGTCTTTTTAAAACACTAAAGGTGCTTCAGTGTTGTGTTTTTTTTTTTTCCCTGAGCTTCACGGTAACTGAAACTACACTTGTACTTTGAGACAAGATATGGTTCTTGTGCATGAGTCCAAGATTGAGTAGTTTTCGTTGAAAACAATGCACTTAAGTAATGATAATTGATGTGTACTTGCCTGAAAATATGGGATCCCAGAATCCTGTCCCAGTTAATTCAAATTTGCTATTTATATGAGAAATCTGAAGTGTTGGATAGATTTTAAAACAGACAGATAATTGGCTGCAGCCTTAAAATGAACTTTTGAGAGAAACAGAGGTTTATTATGATGATCTCTCATAATCGTATTTGTAGAGTAAAACATGACACAATTTCCTCCCTGTGGGTGGGGGGGGGGACGTGTGAGTTGTTTGCTGGGAGAGGCAATGGACATGCACTGTGGTAAGCATGCGGTAGAAAAGAGTGGGAGCCCGGAGGTCAGAGAGATTGGGGTATTGGTTGGACTACTTCCCTGCTACCTGTGGGACTTGGGTGGGTGACCCGACCTGAGCCGGGTTCCTTATCTAAAAAGTGGAGCTGTAGCAGGGTTGCTATAAAGATGAAATCTGATAGTGGGTGTAAATAACGCAGGACTGGATCAGCAGGAGGACACGCTTCCTTCTCCCGCCCGCTTGACTGCACACGTGCGTCCATGCGGCCCTGAATTCCAGCGAGGCTGCGGAAGCCTGGTTACTTGGATTCCATCATCACCGGCCTGAGCTGGACTGACATGCACAACTTCCCTTTCACAAATTTCTTCTGTAGATGTTACAAGGGCAAGTTTCCACAATACCCCCAAGGAAGAGCTAATCTTCTCAAGAGCGGCTCTTCAAAACTCTGGTTAGTTCATTTTTTTCATTTTAAAACATTTGGACATCAGAGCTTCTACCCAGTGTTCGATTTTATTTATTTTGCCCAATTTTTGATGTAGAGATACTTGATGTCAAAAAAATGGACTTTTAGGTAATTCATGCATTAATTCTGTAAACATCTAGTAAGCACCTAGCATATACCTGACCCTGGCACCAAGCATGCAAAAATAAATAAAACATACTTTCTCTTTCCAGTGACTTTTCAGTATGAGGAAGGAGACAAATCAATGCATAATTTAAATATACCATAGTAAGTCCTATAACAGAAGGAGGCACTTTCAAGTTCAAGTTTTTCCATGTTTCAGCCTTACAAAAATCCCATGAGCTAGGTGTTACTGTTACTGATGGTCTCCAGGTCAGATATAAAGATGCCAAGCAGAGGGAACGGAAGTAAGTTAACCAAGGTCACACAGATAATAACCACGGTTCTGTGTCTCAAATCTCAATTGTCTGGGCTCCTCCCACCATTGTCACTCAATGTTGACGTCAGAATACACTCAGAATACCACTCTATCAAGCTTGCAAATGCCTTACAAATGTCACCTAAATTGTGTCTCCCGGGGAAACATTCAGACACAGGAATGCTCTCATTCTCTGGCCTTGGCCTAGCCCCCAGTCTCCCTTCTCTCTCCTTTCCCGCAGGAACCCTACCATCAGCCCAGGGAACTGCTCAGTGTTCTCTGACAATGCTGGTTGTTTCAGGTCTTGGTGCTTATACTGTTTCCTGTCCCCAAACACTCCTCTGCCACTTCCCCCAACACCACCTTCCAGTTCCTCCTCTTGCATGGAGATAGCACAGGCTTCACCTCCTCCAGGAAGTCCCGCCTGATTACCCTGCCCTGAGCCATTTCATAGAGCTAAGCCTCTGGGGTTCTCCCCGGGGCCTGGAATAGGGCCCGAGTCATAGCTCATACTTTACTGCATTGCAGCTGTTAGGTTTATTTCCCTGTCCTTCCCCCACTGGACTGTGAATTCCTTAGGAATATCTTTGCAGCCTGTGTTTGCTATTAGCTGTTTGCTAATTGAATGAATAAATGAAAAATCAAGATAGGATCCCTCTCCTGGTGCAGCCCCTGCAGTAGCTAGAGCTCAAGATAAAGCCACAGCTTTGCCATCGGTCTCGATGCTACCAGTGAACTACCGATGCAAACTAGAGCTTGCCCAGTTTGGGTATAATTAGCTTTTCATGCATCCTCTGGAAACAAGAACACATCATCATCATGTCCCTTTTTTTTAGCATAATCATGGCAAATAACAATGGCTTAGATGACCAGACACGCCACTGTACCGGGTCTGCAACACCCTATCTGAACGGTTTCTGCTCTCAGTGGTACCCCCACAACTGCAAAACCGCATCTGCTGAGACACCTGGGTGGCTCAGTTGGTTAAGCGTCTGCCTTAGGCTCAAGTCATGATCCCAGGGTCCTGGGATGGAGCCCCCTGTCAGGCTCCCTGCTCAGTGGGGAGTCTGCTTCTCTCTCTCCCTCTGCCCCTCCTCCCTGCTATGCTCTCTCTCTCAAAGAAATAAATAAAAACTAAAAAACAAAACAAAACAAAACAAAACACCACATCTGCTTACCTCTGCACATTCAGTGCCTGGAACAGTGTCTAGCACATCGTAGCCCTCAACAAATACCAGATGAATGAATGAATGAATGAATGAGTAAATGAATGGAAACTTCCCCGGGCTCAGTTCTTTCTAAGTGACCATATTGGCACTGTGTGACCCCACCTCCAGACCACAGCTGGTTTGAGTTTGGGTGGGTATCCGAACAAGGATAGACAATCCCCAGGCTTCTTTATGACCTATGACCTATGGCCTACTATGAAAAGTGGCTGCAAACAATAGATCTCTTCCAGGAAATGTGAGCTAAGAAATATGAAGAAGTGTTTCCAGGTAAACACAGAGGCAAGAGCTAAAAGGAAGCAAAGGTAAGGCTGATGTAAGGTAGGTAGAAGCCATAATGTGGTTTTTTTTTTTCTTTTTAAATATTTCGTTTTTAAGTTATCTCTACACCCAGTGTGGGGTTGGAACTCACGACCCCGAGATCAGGCGCTGTATGCTCTACCGCCTGAGCCAGCCAGCCTGGTGTGGGTAAGCAGGTGGATGGAGAAGCACCTGTGAGGCCAGGAATCTGTTCCGACTCGAAAGGGAGAAAGCCGGTCGGCAGAGAGGAAAGAGAAGCTCCACGCCAGGTGAGGCGCACGAGGAGATGCTTCCAAGTGTTGCCTCTGTTCCCGGCGCATTTCTGGTCTCAGCCCCAAGTCAGGTGCAACCTGACTTTACACATAAGTCCTTACCTAACAGGTGAAGACGATTTTTAAAGTGTTTCGGCCTCTGCTACAGGGTAACAGGTGAAGCTGAATTTTCAATTGTGCCAGCCTCGGTTACGGGGCCCACATCAGCTGACGGGGTGCCTCTGTGAGAATGAGATGAAAGACACTGCCTCTGTGATGAAGCCTGACTAAGGGTGGCTCCTGGACGGATGGGAAGCCCAGGGCCTTTGTGCAATGGGAGGGGAGTGTACCTGTACACCAGGGCACAGCTTGATCAGGGCAGGCACACGCTGGATCTGAGCACCACTTGTCTGCTCTGCCCAGCACCCACCTGCACTGCCCAGACCGTCCCCCCTTTCCCACTAGGGCAGCTCTGCTCTTCTGTGAGGAGGCAGAGACAGAGAGTAAACTTAGAGCCAGATGGCCTTTGTTTGGTAAAAAATCACTCTGAGCTACACAAATGGAAAGTGAGCAGGGATCCACAGTTTCTGGCCTGGGGCAGCTCCAGCCCAGCTGTGAATGGGGCCCAGGAGCCCCTGGGGACGCAGCCACCGGGCAGAGCATTAGGCTCTGGAGAACAATAGCTGACAGGCAAAATTGACCCAAAGAGTTATATCCTTGGAGGTCAGTGAAAGGTGCTCTGAGAGCACAGGCAAAGCGTAGACAAGCAAGGCCTTTCCCCAGTGGGACAGTGACCGTGAGCTGCAGAGCCAGTCTCGGGCAGCAGCATCTCGTGCCGGCAGCCAGGCAGCTGGACTGAGAAAACATCCAGGCTTGCGACATTGCTCACTCCCTCTTCACTGAACACACGAGGGATCAAAGACTCCAGACAAAGACCCTGGCTTTGCCGTTACCTGTACGCCTCCATGCACCGGGGCAAGGGATGCTGGAGAGATGACCCAGGTACTGAAAGAGATGAGACTGTTCCTGTACATCGTTTTATGAAGTGGCCCATTCACTCATCCCTCCCTTTTTTGAGATGCCTCATGGAGTCCTCTGCTCTGTGCAGCCCCACGTGCAAGACAAAGAGTCATTGCTTGAAGACAGCAAACACCTCCTGGCCCAACGCATCCAGCACAGCACCTGGCAAACAGAACTTGCTGAAAGCTTCCAGAAGGAACATGCCCTGGGTTGTATCCTAAGGTTCTTTAGTCACTAAACATTGGGCTTATCAGAAGAGCACATCACAACCCACTGACAATGTTGAAGCCACTAAAGCAGGAAAAGATGGGTCTGAAAATTATACCAGGAAAAGCTTATTTCAGGAATTTTTTTTAATGGGTAAAATATCATTCTATTTACAAAGAAATGCCAGATTTTAAATATGCAGAACTTTTGTTGAATTCCAGAACCGTGAGTTCAAAAACCACAAAGCAAAATCAATCTGGATTTTTCTAAAGCAAAATCAATCTGGACTTTTCTAAAACAAAAGCGTCAGTTTTTACAAGCTCAATAAAAGGGCTTATGTATCAATTCTGATGTTATTTAAGTTATGGTTTTTAAATGTACTTATTTGAATATATTTGGGTTTCTTCACATTTTATATGGATGTTAAAATATAAGACTATAGTTTTTATCGACAAAGCAATGCATTTTTATCATGTGATAAAAAATAACTGCTCAAATCCCAAGTTAAATAGAAGCCCCCGAAGTCTGAGATGCTGTTCTTGACAAAAATCTAGTAATAAAGCACAGACAGGAAGAGTGGGATCTTTCGGGATAACCCAGGAGCATCAACACAGCGCTCACACAGAGGTCTTTTAAAAATACGCTTCATATTGGACCGACTCTTATTGCCATTTTTGGCAAAATTTTAGAGGCCGAGTTTCAAGTTTTTGGTTATTCTTTCATGGAGAGAAGAATGGACCGGAAGTAGGGATGGGGTGACAGATGCAAGCAGCCCGGGAGTGGGTGGTTTTTTGGACTGAGGCTCATCTTTGACAACCCATGACACCTTCCAGTCTCCTCTTCCTTCCCCTCTCCTGCTCCCTTCAGCCATACATCACAGCAAAACATGGTGTCTCCTCCCCACTCAACACTCTCCCAAGGTGAGTTAACTCATTGTTAGAAATTAACCCTTAGGTGGGGCGCCTGGCTGGCTCAGTCAAAAGAGCCCGTGACTCTTGATCTTGGGGTTGTGAGTTGCAGCCCCACATTGGGTGCAGAGATTATTTAAATAAAAATAAAACTTAAAAAAAAAGAATTTAACCCTTAGGAAGGACTTACTGACAACTAGGTAGCATCAAGAATGGGAGTGAGAGGTGCCATGTGGGAGATGGCAGCCGCAGAAGAAAGCACCCATGGGGGCGTGAGAAGGTACTAAAGCAAACCCTTCAAATTACACTTGCCCAGGACAACCCCGGCCACAGCATCACAACACACATGGCAGCACGCTCTGCTGACACACCGTTCGCAAGCTCTGCTGCGCGGCAGAATCACCCAGTGCCCAGGCTGCACCTGATGCCACTGCAGTCAGAATCCCCGGGGGGAGGGAGCCAGCCATAAACTGTGGTGTTGTTGTTTCAACTCCCCAAGAGACTGACTCCTGTGCATAACCAACTCTGAAAATCAGTGTCAGAAAATAGGGCTTCTCAAATGTTCTGTGCCGGAGAACGACCTGGGAACCTGGGAAATGCAGATTGGGATGAAGCTGGTCTGGGGTGGCATCCGAGATTCTGAGGTGAGGCCCATGCTGCTGGTCTGGGCCAGTTCTGGTAGGACCACATATGATCCAGCTCTGGCTATTGCCCGTGTGGGTGCAGAGCTCCTGGGGAGGGCCTGGAAATTGGGCTGCCCTACACCAGGCCACGCGATGTTTTCCCAAGGCTGTGTAACGTTCCCATCGGGCTCTAAGACAATTCTGTTATCCCAGGCCTGTCGTCTCGCTGCTTCTCTGACATGAATGCAGAGGCTGCAGGATTCTGGGGAAATACTGTGTGTGTGTCAGTGAGGGACTAGCTCATTCTCTTTCTCTCTGACTCTAAGAAAGGCAGGAAGCTCCTGGTCACACTTAGCTGGCTCTTAAAGAAATGCAAGGCTCAGTTCTGAACCCGCAGTACAGTAATTTAGAAGAAGTTCACTCCTTTACGTGGGTCAGCATCCTGGGGTGCCCGGGACAACTCAGCTGAAAGTTGTCACTTCCTAACACCTTTTAAGAGCACACGGAAGATACAGAGTTCTTGGAAGGAAAATCACTTTACAAATTGAAGTCCATAGTTCATATTATGTGTACTTTGCACACCCGCATTTAAAAGTTCTTTACTGCCCTTTTTCTGCACACAGCCCTTAATTTCTATCTATGAAGATGAAAAAATGATGACACAAGTTATGCTTATGTTATCTAGTCACCAAATTGACTAATTTTTAGTAGATTCTTTAGAGTCATCTGAACGTTGATCTTTGTACAAATCAATCAAGACTATCCATGGGTCAAGTTTCGTCTGGCCGAGACATAACAAGCAGGAGGTAAACTACATTCAACTCAATGCTTTTCACAATATGAATTTGGCAGGAGGCTCTTTTCTCAAATACCATGACCTACATCCCACTACCTGTATTTAACAATTCCGTGCGGCTTTATCCAACACGATCTGCAAAGTCGGATTAACAACACCTCTGATATTGTCTAAGTATACACATTCTCCAGGGAAACAATATTACAAGCACAAGAAAATGGGGGGTTCTGATGGGAAACAGAGCTACTTAGCTGGAATGCAGTCAGAGATACGGAAATGTGCCTTTTTTGAACAAGAAACGGCTTCAGGTAGATCTGAGGTTGAGTCAGAGCTCAAAGGCCTGACCTCAGGTCACGGAGCCTGAGGGGTCATGGCGGAGGGCGGTGGAGGGTGCACACCACTGCGAGGGCCTCTGGCTGCTGGACTACTTTTGATGTAAGCTTTCGTTTCCAGTTTCCATGCATCCCTAGATTGCAAATCAGAAAACAATCCCTGGGCACTTAACAAATCGGTTTTTAGAACTGTTTTTAACAGTTCTGCAGTTCTTAGGCTAATGCTTTGTTCAAAAGCATTTAAAAATGATTAATTATTTAATCCCCATAACCTCCCTGTGTGGTAGTTCCCCACTCTCATTCCCTCTTTAAGTACCGAGATACGAGAGACAAGGGTAAGTGGTTTGCCCCACGTTACACACAGCGCGACGCTAGCAGCACCCGCCCGCGGCCGAGTTCCTGGTTCTGCCGGTCCCCGTGCACAGAGCAGCCCCCAGCACCTGCCGTAGCCCCGCGCAGAGGGAGGACCGACCGGGGCGCTAGGCATGGGCCGAGCGGATCCGTACAAACGCAGAGGTGCTGGCTCGAGCCTTGGTCAAATTAACAGTCAGAACCAGGGGAGGACACAGCTCGGCCAAACTCTCAGCACCACCTGCATGGGTTTTTACAGGGCGGAAGAACTCAGACCCCGGGGGCTCTGACCAGCAAACCCCAAAGAACTCCTTATTTCAGGAGCACGAGCCGTTAGGAGGGTTTCCAAGACCTGCATTGACCCTAGCCCCCAGAGTGAGGGGACCGCACCCTTCCGCGAGACCAAAGTCTCTTCCTGACGGACGAGCCTAAGAACCAGAGCAGCCGGGGCTCCCGGCACCGCACCGCCGCCCGGCCGACCTAACCCCCGGGGCTGCACCCTCGCTCGGACAGACGCGCGCCCACCCGGAGCACCTACCGCAGCCCGGCTGGAGCATCTCCGGCCAAGGGCCAGAGCCGCTGGCAGCCGAGCAGAGGACGGCGCGGGGGAGCTCGGCTTCGCCCTCCCCAGCCACTCCCCTCCCCTCCCGCCGGCGTCCCAGGCTGGCCGCGTCCCGCCGCCACCTGCCCCGGCCGGCCCTCCCCCGGTCCCCGGCGCCCCGAGGCGCCTTACCTGAGCCAGAGATGTGGACCCGAAGCGGGCGGCCCCTGCTGGAGCACGACGATAGGTCGCTCTGGGAGCGGCCGCGGGGGCTCGGGTCCCCCGGCAGTCTTCGCAGGGCCGTCGCCGGCGGCGGTGCGGGCTCCTGGGGCTCGGGGGCTTCGGCCGCTGCCTGCCCGGCGGGCCCGCCCGGGGGCTCCGCGGAGCGTTTGCCCGCCTCGGCCATCGGCTCCCGGCAGCGGCCGGCCCGGAGCACGGGGTGGGGCCGGCGCTGAGGGCTTGCGCTGCGGGGCGCGGCGACCCCGAGGCAGCGCCAAGGGCGGGGAGGCTGGACGCTGGGCGCCGAGAAGCTGGTGGGGAGGGCGGGAGGAGGAAGAGGACAGAAAAGTTTGCACAGGAAGGAGCCGCCTACAGCCGGCTCGCGCTCCGGCGGGCGAAAGCCGCAGGGCTCGGAGCTGGGCCGCCCTCGGTGCCCGGGAACCTACCAGGCTGCTCCTCCCCCAAGCCCAAGCACTGCCCTTTGCAAGAAGGCGGCTGTGGGGTCCCCTCTGGCCGAGCGCTGGTCACCCAGCAAGTGGACCTCAGAGAAGGGGCGTTTGGGCTTCAGGAGCTGGGATGCAAGATCAGGGTTAATGCCGTTTCCATTTATTTGGGGTGGGGGGGAATGCCAGGTACACACACTGGAGTCGCCTTGTGATGGCACAGAAATGGCCATACCGAGTTGACAGGAAACTGCGACGCCAAAGGGCGCGGGACTTGCAGGTGGGTTAGTGGAATACTCTGGAATCCCTCAAGTCCAATGCCCTTCTCTTCTCACGTCCAGCCCTCAAAGCCCGTCTCCACCCGCCCCTCCCCCCCACCGTTGGCCACACTCCTGGGTTTCTGTCTGCTGGGTAAACTCAAAGGTCATGTTTAAAAGGTCAGTCTTCAGAGAACTGAATAAATAACAGATTTGATTAACTGAGTCTATGCCTTCTAACGGAAAGACAGCTCTCCTGGCCACTGTGGACTGGAAACATCTTAGGTGACACCATGCCTCGTAGGATTTTGCAAACTGGGCAGCAGAGATTTTGCTGATTCGGTTGGGTATGGCGCAAGCTAAGCTTTATCATATCGCCCGGTCCCCAAGTTGTGACTTGCCCAGAAGGGAAAGATTGTAAATCAGGCTCAAGAGTCACCTGAAGAGTCATTCCTGAAAACTTGCCCCAGGGTTCACTCACAGGCCTAAGACGGGCTGCAGGAAGAGAAGGAGATTGTGGGGAGGAGTCGTCAGGGTTGGCGGGGAACATTCATTGACTCACATGCCCCTATTTCAGGTGCTATGTCAGACACTTTGCATGTATTTCATCCTTTAATAAGAAAACCAACCCAGGGCGCCTGGGTGGCGCAGTCGTTAAGCGTCTGCCTTCGGCTCAGGGTGTGATCCCGGTGCTCTGGGATCGAGCCCCACATCAGGCTCCTCTGCTAGGAGCCTGCTTCTTCCTCTCCCACTCCCCCTACTTGTGTTCCCTCTCTCGATGGCTGTCTCTGTCAAATAAGTAAATAAAATCTTTAAAAAAGAAAAAGAAAAAGAAAACCAACCCAGGCAAGAGGTAAAAGAAAGGAGGGACAGAAATGAGGGGTGCAAGCTAGGGAGGTCACTTACTACCCAGAAAGGCCTTTGTAGCAGCTAGCTCATGATAATAACAGCTCTCCCTTAATAATTTAAAATGGCTTTCACCTACAATTTTCACAGCAACTCTGCAGGGAGGGTACGATTATTCTAGCTTTGCTGTGAAAACCATCCAAATACAGGTCTATTTCTACACAGTCAGCCACACTTGCTGGTCCTGCTCTAAATATTTCCTCCTTTCCCACCTCTTCAAATTTACACGCCTCCAAATGAGACTTGACTTGTTGGGAAGGGAGGACAAAAAAAAAAAAAGGTCTCTGCTTCTGAGCACTGACTTGCATTGTTTAGTAGGTAGGTCATTGATAGGATGCAAGGACAGCTAGATGAGTTCTCACTCTCCCCAAATAATCAATGTGAGAGGACAGTGGCATTTCTCATCATCAGCAGCTATCCCGTGTATTGTATCTGACTCCGTAGGTCCACGTCTCAGCAGTTAGCTCCCCCTTGCAAGCTGCCCACTCTCTGGGGCGCACATCCCCGTTCCCTGCACGTGGGCCTCACCCCACATGGCTCACAGCATGAATGCTCCCACCACCCTTTCAGGACTCCTGCTTCTCCCTTCTCTGCTTTATCCTCTATGTCATCTCTTGTGAAGAGAAATAAATGAGTAATTAAGTATGTCAGAACACAGGACGTCTTCCCCGGTGTATTATTCAGTTATTCGGCAATTTATCGTTTCAGCTGTTATTCAATAAATACATAATTGAGAGCCTTTGTGGGCCAGGCACTGTGCGAGGTACTCCATGCCTTCAAAGAGCCTCTCAGCCCCATGTTCCGCGGTTCCTTTTCCCCTCGCTGTCCAGCTTCTAGAAAGTAGCATCTGCTTGCTGGTTCCCACTACCAGAGGGGTGGAACCGCGTGGGCCATGATTGCTTTGGAGAACCTACTTGTCGAATGCACTGGGAGCCTCTCAGGTCTGACTTAATCCAACGCCCCACTGTGGCTTTTGACACTCTTGACCACTTATCCCCTTTCAGGACTCTGCTTCCCTGGTTTCTGGGACATTCATCTCTCTCAATGTTGGTCCAGACTCTGCCTCCTTGTTACCCTTTTCTCAGGATCTCTTTTTCCATCTATTCTTACCTGATGGTCCCCAGCAGCCATCCTTTCTCTTCACACTTGACATGTTTTGCTAGGAAATCCCCCTTCCACTCTGAACTTCACACAGATGACTTCCACAACTCTATCCGCAGCCCAGCTCCCTCTCCTGGTCTCGGGACCCCAATCCTGCTGCCTACCAGGCTGCTCTTCTTTATGTCTCCTTGATGCCTGGCAGTCAACATTCCCAGAGCTGAACAACTCCTCCTTCTCCTCCACAAACACATTCTGTCTATTCTCTAGCTGCAATAAATTTTTCCAGAATCTGTTTCTTCCCTGTTCTTCTACTGCCCCTTCTTTAGGTTGAGACTTATCTTCTGTTTCCTCTGAAAGGGAGGGCCTCTGTCTCGAGGCTCACTTCCTTCCACTCTGCCCCTCTCTCATTCCTAGAATGAACTTTCCCAAACCACAAGATTTTGCTGTTCCTCCATTAACATCCCTTCAAGACGAGTATCCATGACACACATTCAGGTGTATACTCCTCAGCGTGGCACGTGAGGACCACGCCCCATTACACTATTCCTTGCTATTATACATAACTGCTCTATGGTGTGCGGATCTATTTATGGCTCCCTGTTCATCTTCTCATGGTACCTTTGTACCCATTTCCTTGGCCTGCAGTACCATTCCCCACCTTCCCTAACCAACCAACCACCATTCATCTTTAAGCATCATGTCAAGTGTCCCCCTACCCATGAAGCTTTCCTAAAACCTCCCCAACCTCCAAGTCAGGCAAGTGCCCCTCCTGAATAGTGTTGGAATGTCCCATGTGTATCTCTGTTATGTCACTTTTCACACAGGATTGTAGTTTTTGGGGCACTAATCTGTCTCTCCTGCTCCCCATGATCTACCTCAGGGCAGGAAGTACTGGGACCGGCCCTTGGTCTCCCAGAATGCTGTGTGTTGAATGAATGAATCAATGAATGAAATCTAATTGGGAAGATAGACGTTAACAAATAATTACCAGGAAATTCATGGCAAGTGACAAAACTGAGATGTAAGTGGAAGGTGCCGTGGAAACCCAAGGAAGCAGGCACCTAACCTGCCTGACGTGAAGGATCAGGAAACGCTTCCCAGAGGAAGTGTTGTCTGAGAGGCAAAGGCAAGCCAGGATGGGAGAGGACGTCTGCAAGGACATAGACGCTTGAGGAGAATGCTCCTCAGGACGCTGTAATGTATGGCTGGGGAATAGGAAGTCTATGAGGAGTCTAAGTTTTGAACCTGGGAAGGTGGACAAGAAGTGGATTAGGACTCACTTTTCAAATACCATTATGTCTGTGCAATCCTAAGATGGTTAGACATCATATTTATTTGGGGTTTTGTTTATTTCTGTTTTTTTTTTTTTTAAATCCTGTCTTACTCCTGCTATAAGATTTCTATTTTCTTACCAATATTCCCTTGGCACCTAGGACAATATTTTGCCCAGCACTTAATAAATGTAAGCTATTTAACAGACTGATAAAAAGAGAACAGACAGTTCCGTTTTCCAAAGTAAAATGCTTCTGAGTGCTAATAGCTTCTCTGGCTATTTTCATTAAATATCATTTCTGAAAGGTTAGATAAAAACTGAAGATATAAAAGGAATTACTTTTCTATTATATATAGTGTTGTAACATGATTTAACACACCAAAAATATAATCTGTTTTACCATTTTCTTTAAAATCGTAATTTATGTAACCTTATAAAAGACATGAAAGTTTATCAACTACTTTGATCTGCCCATAGAGCTTAGAACACTCAGCTTTCAACAGAAGCATGTGGTTGTGGTATGGAATGCAAGTCCTTGGAGGCCAGTGTCCTCCTCCTTCCTCCCTGGGCCAGGTGAGCCTCTCTAAAGGCACAACTGACTTCAAGGGCTCTTTCTATATTATAGTTCACTTATGAAAGAAGGCCTGTTGTTTTGTGTGTGTGTCTTTTTTTTTTTTTTAAGTAGGCTCCACACTGGGGAGCCCAGTGCAGGGCTTGAGCTCAGGACCCCGAGATCAAGACCTGAGCTGAGGTCAAGAGTCAGATGCTTAACCAACTGAGCCACCCAGGCACCCCTGGAAGGAGGTCTTTTCATTCAAAGACTTTAACACATGCTAGGGAGCTGAAGGATATTTTGTAAATCCTCGATATGTCATAGCATGGTAGTTTTAAAGATGAGTGGTGCCCAACAGTTGTGCTGCTCAGGTTAAAGTCAAAGTTCCTGAAGACATTTCTTCCTTCCTTCTTTCCTTCCTTCCTTCCTTCCTTCCTTCCTTCCTTCCTTCCTTCCTTCCTCCCCCCTCCCTCCTTCCCCCCTTCCTCTCTTTCTTTCTTTCTTTCTTTCTTTCTTTCTTTCTTTCTTTCTTTCTTTCTTTCATCAGAGAGAAGGAGTTGGGGGGGGGGAGCAGAGGGAGAGAAAGAACCCAAGCGGACTCCATGCTGAGCATGGAGCCTGACCCAGCTCCACCTCATTACTCTGAGATCATGACTGGAGCTGAAACCGAGAGCTGGATGCTCAACTGACTGAGCCATCCAGGTGCCCCTCTCTGAAGACAGTTCTTGAAGACAATACCGATCTCCTTGTAACTTGGACTACTCTTTTTTAAGATTGATTGATTTATTCTAGAGAGAGAGAGAGAGCAAGAGAAAGCGAGAGAGAGTGAGCGAAGGCGAGCAGGGGATAGACAGAGGGAGAGGGAAAGACTTTCAAGCAGACTCCCCACTCAGCTTGAAACCCCCACGGAGCTCAATCTCACGACCCCGAGATCACAACCTGAGCCAAAATCAAGAGTTGGAAGCTCAACCCACTGAGCCACCCAGTGCCCTGGATTACTTTTTTAAAAAGATATTAATTAATTAATTAGAGAGAGAGAGAGTACACAAGCAGGTGGGGTGGGAGAGGGAGAAGCAGGCTCTCTGCCCAATGTGGGACTGGATTCCAGGACCCTAGGTTCATAACCTGAGCAGAAGGCAGACACTTAACTGACTGAGCCACCCAGGTGTCCCTCCCTGGATTACTTTTATAATTGTAATTTTATTGTGCTGTCTTCCCCTGCCCACACATATACACAAATTTCCATTTATGAGACTTTCTATATATAGCATGCACACAACAATATGATATAAAAGTTTCTTAGGAAATATCCTCCCCAAATACATTGCATCAGAAATGAGTATCTTTCACAGACAATATTGCTTCCTTAATACAGATAGATAAAGTCGACAGGAGTGAATGTAGGGGGATCAAAGTAATATCTGAAAGAAGTGTCATCGATCAGAATGGATGATACACAATCAAAATGAAATAATGGAAAACCAAGGAATCTAGGTAATAAACACAGCTTGATAACAACAACAACAAAGATAAGAGACCATAAAATGTGAACGTAGGCCTGCATTTAAGGTTGCACTAAAAAAGAAAAAGAAAAAGAAGAAATGGGAAACTAATTTTGATGACCTCTAGGGTTTCTTCTAGTCTGAGATTTGATGGTTCTAGGAGAATTTTTATTTGTATTTGTTTTAAAATTGAAGATGAAATTGTTTTATAAGAGAGGCCAAAGCTGGTACATAGCTTTGAGCCCAAACAACCTTTTCTCTGTGTGGTACTAGGCTACAAAAGTTAAGCATCTTCCTTCTTTTTCCCCTCCCCCTTTTCCTCCTACCCTTTCTCCCTTTCTCGTGCTTGACATTAAACAGCTACTCTGTCCCCCTGTCTAGGCTCTGTATTAGGCACAGAGGGAAAGGAATCTCTCCAATTTCAGACTAACAGCCACGGAGACAAAGGTGTACCAACTACAGTGGTGAGACAAAGGAGGCAATCACTGACCCTCTCGTATGAGTCAGGAAAAACTTCAAGTGAGAGAATGCAAGAAGGAGGTCCTAAAAAACAGAGGGGGGGTGAAAAAGAGAAAGAGGCAGGGAAAGCATGGGAGGCAGAGGGAGTACCACATGCAGGGGCCCAGGCTAAGCAACAGTAGAGAGACGTAGGGGGACGTGAGTCCGGCTGAGCCTTGGAGGAGAGTGGGGAAATGGTGGGATATTAAACAGAGAGAGTCACCAAAGGATTTAAGCAGCATTGCGACATGATCAGAGTCATTGTGTTTTGCTTCAGTTTTGATACCTAAATTTGATACCTAAGTGGTACATATACTTAATTTGTTGTTTTAAGGATTAGAAATAATGTATATAAAGTGCTGAGTGTAACACCTGGCATAAACAGGTACTAGGGACCCAATACAATGCTCTAGGACAAATGGGGTATGCATTCTATTTCTTTATTACAAGTCATACCCAGCTCAGCCCCATCTACAAAGGTGGCCCCAAAGACTTTTTCTAGGTTCCTTTCTTCTCTTAGAATCAAACAAGAACTTTAGTACTTATGGTTTTAAGAAGGTAGGAAGGGACTGTCCTGTCGTTGCTAAGGTCAGCTATAGGGTCCTTCCTCTAGACTTCCAGGCATCAGTGTGTAGTGCCCATGACACTCAGTCAACATAGAAGTCACCCCTTCCACGTCCTGACTCCCCAGAGACTGTCTGTTAGAGGGGGTGCTATAGTACCCATCACTCAGACATCAAAAGTTTCAACCCCATTCCCCGTTGGGGGTGGAGGTGTCCAATACACCTGGGGATTGGGTCCTCCTCAATTCAGCTCTCAAAACACCGAAATCAGTTTGTTGGTGGAAATGTAAAATGGCACGGCCACTTTGGAACTAGTTTGGCAGTTTCTTAGAAGGTGAAATGCACCCTTACTCTGTGACTCAACAATCCCATTCATAAGTTACCCAAGGGAAATGAAAACTCATGTTCATGCAAAAATCTGAAAGCAAGTGTTTACAGCAGTTTTATGCATAATCTCCAAAAACTGAAAACAACCCAGATAAGTACATCCATACAGTGGAGTACTACTCCGCAATATAAAGGTGAGAACTGCCCATATGTACAAGATGCAGGAATCTCGAAAGCATCACAGTAAGTAAAAGAAGCCAGACCCCAGTGAATTCATGGAGAATTAGTCCACTTCAATGACATTCTGGAAAAGGCAAAATTATAGGGACAGAAAAGAGAGCAGCAGTTGCCAAGTGCTGGGCATAGGGAGAGGGGATGATTTTTTGGCTAATGGAACTGTTCTATGTCTTGATTTTAATGGTGATAGCACAGCTGTATTTGTCAAAAGTCAGAATAATATGCCAAAAAGAGGGAAGTTTACCGTGATTAAATGATACCTCAGGGAAAAAAAGAAGAGGAAAAAAAAATCCCCACCATGTTGTTTTCCCTTTCCTTCCCTTTGGGGATTTAACCAAACCAAATGACCGTTTGGTCACCCAACGCGCAGCAAGCCAATAAAACCTGACCCCGAGCTTTTACAGTGGGGAAAGAGGGGCTATTTATTGCTGTGATACCATCCAGAAGAATGGGAGCTAATGCTCAAGTCCCCAGCGCTCCGATGGCTTACAAGAGTGGGGTTTTTACAGGGTGAAAAGTCAGGATAAGGGTCTCAGGATCTCGGATCCTGCTGATTGACTAGGCATCATCAATGGCCAGCTATCGTATTTCCTCTCTGGATCACCTTGTCCCTTCTGGTGACTCTCTGTCTGGGTTCGGTGTGATTGCAGTGAGGTGGTCGTTCTGTGCTAGGGGCCTGGAGCTGCAAGGCACTCTGGGCAGATGGTGTTAGCAGTGTCACCTCTAGAGCACAAAGGCAAAAGTTCTCCATCTCGTGACTGTGACTACGCCGCACATTATTATTATTTTCTTGCAAACACGTCACATTATGTTTGTGATCTCAGGCAGACCAGCATCCCCTAGACTTTTCAGGAGGCAATGTTGTGTTATTTCCTGAGGCAATTTTAAAGGGTTTCTTTAATAGTAACCAAGGGCTGGGGTGGGAGGGAGGAAAAAACAAAACAGTAACTAAGGGTTATGTGACTCTGGTCAGAGGCAGCTAGGAGCCTAAATCGTGGGGTCTGTGGGGGCTTTCATCCCTGCTTTCAGTCCCCCTTGTCTTTGGCCACTCCTCAATCTTCAGGGATAGGGAGGAGGACCACTCTAGCTACCCCCTGCTGCAGAGGGGGAAGGTTGGGATTACAGGAATGAAACAACATTGCTCCTCTAACTGCAAGTACTCCTAGGTGCGGGAGCCTTAACCTCAGTGCTTTGGACAACCGTGAAATCAGTTTCTGTTTTTGCAGCCTTTGGGTATCATCTCATGCCACATTTTATAAGTAGAGAAATCCCAAAAGAAGAGCCAAGATAGATAATCCCCATTTTGGTTAATTCTCAGAGTACTGATCGATACTGATCGAATTCCTTGAGGAATCCGGGAACACAGACTAAAAAACCACTCTCATTTTGCTCCTAGGACTTCAGCAGGAATTTGTTGCAGACGGGTGATTTAATCACTCATCTTGGCTAGGTGGGTTTCCACTTCAGCTGATGAATGAAGGCAAAGCACCAGGAGGAGTTAATTATCTTACGTATTCCTCTTTGTTCTGCCAAAGTAGAATCCAAGCCCATTCTACAGACCAGAATTACCTGGGCCAAGGAGTCTAATAATTTTTATTGGGCTGCTATTGCTTGATCAGTGATTGACCAAAATTACTAAGATGATAGAAACATCCTTGATCATGTGTTCATGAGCCCTTATTCCCCACCAGGGCAAAAATATTCTCCTAAATGAATATCAAAATTTGTCCTCTTGGGGAACCTGGGTGGCTTGTCAGTTGAGCGTCTGACTCTTGATTTCAGCTCAGGTCGTGAATGATCTCAGGGTCCTGAGATCGAGTCTCATGTGCTGAGTGCAGAGTCTGCTTGTTCCTTTCCCTCTGCTCCTCCCACCCAAATAAACAAATAAACAAACAAATAAATAATTTAAGAGGGTTAGTCCAATGACTGGTTTCACTGGAACTCTGAACAGAGAAGGAGTAACCAAATTCCCTATTAAGTAGATCCCTCCTATTTTCCAACTGTCAAAACATGGATAAGCCCAGGGTCAGTTAGAATGATGGGAAATCTTCCTTTTGACCAAGAAAACATTACAGATCAACATTGTATAGAGGTCACTTTTAGACAACAGGCTTCAGCAATGGAAACTTACCAAGGCCAAAGGTCCCTCAGTGACCCCCTGGCTGAATACAGACGGGCCCACCAGGCGACCCACCTCAAAATATCCACAGGCCCTAACTGACCAACGGCTGCTTACATCCAGGCTCTGCTACCCCAAGAGGGAAAATTCCGTAGGTCACCACCTCCTCACCTTCCCTCTTTAAAAACAGCCCCCACCCACTGCCTCCTTGCGGAGCCTCTCCTCTGCAGCCCTGCCTGCCATTCCCTTGCAATGTGTTCAGTAAACTTCTATCACCTTTGTTCTGCCTCAGGTGAATCCATTCACCTGCACCACAGGCTTCCACCCGATTGTTGCCCCACCTTTGGAGGCCCCCATCGGATCAGGAGAGACACCACTTTTAGACACCACACCTTGTTTCCTCATAGCCAGAGTTTAACCGTTTTGTACTGGGCCTTAGGTAGGAAGTCTGTTCCATACCTCAGGAAACCAGTCGTAGTCTTGAGGATAGGTTGGTTCAGTTAACCCGGTGTGTCTTATTTCAGGAGGCAGTCCTGTAGGTGGGCTCTCAAAGTTAGGCTCTATTGTGCAAGCAGTCAGGTTAATTAATAAGAGGTATTTCTGTGGAAACAAAAGAAAAACACAAGTTTATGTTTGGAGCAAATGAGAAGCCCAGTGTCTGAAGTGAGAAGATTCCTAGATGGCAGATGGATTGAGGACACACTCTCCCGGTCTGCGGTTTGAATGCCTCTGGTGATCTTTCCAAGTCGCCCATTCAGCAACAGACACATATACTGTGTACACACGGGGCTCCATGTGTGGCTCAGTCGGTTAAGTGTCTGCCTTTGGCTCAGGTCATGATCCTGGGGTCTTGGGATTGAGTCCCGCATGGGGCTCCCTGGTCGGCAGGGTCTGCTTCTCCTCTCCCTCCACCTGCCGCTCCCCCTGCTTGTGCTCGTGCAAGCATGCTCTCTCTGTCAAATAAATGAATAAACTTTTTTTTTTTAAAGAAGATTGTAGAAACATGAGCTGTTAGGGCAATTTCCCTGAAGTTTACCTCTATTCACCTCGCCTCAGTGTGCAGGGCTTCAGGGAAAAGGGCAAGGTTAGTGCAAGTCAAAGAATGGGAGAAAATTGGAAACCTTAGTTTGGGGAGTGATAGTCAAGATAGCCAAGGACACCAGAAGAATTCAGGATCCAGCCCAGTTTTATAGGCAAACGATAAACATTGCTTTTCCTAGTCTGGACCATATCAGTTGACCTCGGGTCCAGTCTTCTATAGATACAGCTAGTGGGTTTGTTAGGTCTGAAAAAACACAATAGCTCATTAGGGGGGGAACGATTCTCTGAAAAACAAGGTTTAAGCTTTCTGCTAGTTTCAACCTCATTAACCCAAGGGGCAGAGTTTCAATTTCTCCAGAGTTACGATCATTCCTCAGTCTTGAGGAGTTGGGACGATGACGGCTCCTGCTACGACCTTACTCCTTGGGTGAGGTAGGTATCAGGTAAAGAGCAGTTTTTGCAAGGCTTAGCTGTAAGCAACATTTCTTTTATGATTAACACGCCTAAGTGCGAGGCTAAGCAGAAGTTCCTAACCTATAGGTCACAGCAGCAAGGGAAATAGAAAAGATATTAAGTCAGACATGCCAAGTTTTTCCCTGTTACAGTCAGAGCCTTGGTAATATAACCAACATTTCTAATGGTGTCCTGTTACAAGGAGAAACAGATTTTTATTGAACTGATGCAAATAACTATGATTGCCATGAAAGAAAGAATACTCAGAGTTTCTGAATTCTGGAAGGTTTAAGTAGGGAGAAAGACAAATGTTTCAGATTTGTTTACAAAGGAATATTCTACCAAGTCATGGATGGCTTAAGAGAAAAAGTTTCCTTAAATCTGGAAGAGCAAATGTTGGAGAACTAACAATGCTTTAAACAAGAGTCATAAAAACTATAATCATTTTTCTCAATTCATCTAGTCTTATGTATTAATTCTTGTTCTGTTTGAATGTAGTTTTGCCATTAGTTCCAAGAATTCTTACTCAGTTTAGTTTTATGACCTTAAAGGTATCAGAAACCTGTATTTGTCAACAGTCTTTTCTATGAATCTCTTTGAAGCCAAAACACATTTGCAAGAGCCTCAGAGTAAAACACTGACTGTAAATGACAAGACTCAAAAATGGCTATGGTTAAAGATCTGATGAGAATTCATTATAATGCAACTGACAAGAAAATTTGGTTATTTCCATGACACATAACATTTCGATAATTAGAATTACAAATGGTGACATTATATCAGGACATATTAAAACTTTAGGAATTTCATATGGCTTCTGGGAGTTATAGTATTTACCCCTATAATGTAACCTAAGGTTCAGCATCACTTGCTCGACAATGTTCCCCATGGAATTTAACATATCACATAAATAAGCCTGATTAGTCAAAAAGACTTCATTTAGAATTTGAATTTTGGGAACTTTGTAAAAAATATCAGAAGGTTTTGGGGCACCTGGCTGGCTCAGTTGGTACTTGATCTTGGGGTTGTGAATTTGAGCTCCACAGTGAGGGTAGAGGTTACTTTAAAAAGTTGTTTTTAACCTTCTTTAAAAAATCAGAAGATTTTAAAGCACATGCCTAAATAGGTTTACAGATCATTACAAAATGTAAGAATTATTTATTTAACCAAAGTGGCAACAAGAACTTCTAAAGGCAAATACAGAGGATTACATAGTTGTTAGCAAAATTTAGCTCTTTTAATATTGAGAAGATTCAACTTCCTTAAGTAAGCCAAGACCTGATAAAGACAAAACATAGAAACTTTGTTTTTTTTGGCAGATAAAGAAAAACTTTGTTGGTAATTTCTTATTAAGAATAGACCAATAATCTAAGAAAACTTTGTCATTTTAACAAAGAGAAAAACTAAATTCCAGCTTCATACCAGTGTACTTTTGATATTAAAACTCATTCAGTTCAATCTTACTCAGTTCTAACCAATCATAAAATTCCCTTTCCACAAATTTTCTACAACTTTCTTTTTACATTTAGATTTTGTCCTGAGTTTTCCCTCTTTATTTTTTTAAAATACATAAAAAAAAAAGATTTTATTTATTTTAAGAGAGAAAGGGAGAGAGTGCAAGCAGGGAGAGGAGTGGAGGGAGAACGAGAAAGAATATCCCAAGCAGAATCCATGCTGAGAGCAGAGCCTGACACAAGGCTTGATCCCACAACCCCGGGATCATGACCTGAGCAGATCAAGAGTCAGACGTCCAACCGACTGAGCCACACAGGCACCCCCAGTTTTCCCTCTTTAAAGAACGAGTCTCATTCTAGGACAAAATTACTCTTTTCCTTGAACAAATAGGTATTTTCATCCCTCATACTTGTCTTACAAAAACACATTTCTTACTTTCCTTGCATACGGAGTAGCTTCTCTTATCTTTTCCAGCAGTCTCAATTACATTTACCAGAATTTTAACTCTTAGAAACCTCAGTCTCCAGCAAAAACTAAGTAGGGAACAATCGTGAACTGTTACATCAGAATTCTTTAGATTGGCAAATTTGCAAATATATTTTGTAATTTCTAGAAATATGTTTTTTCAGAGTATAATCTTTTAATAAATCATGAAATGTGTTTACTAATAGACCCAAATATCTTTAGCTTCCCTGTAATAGGAAACCAAAAGCAGATAAACCTATGTTTTGTAATTAATGTCTCAGTATTTTATCTTATTTGGAAATGATCTAGATATCCAATTTAACCCAATTTATCATTTAACCTAGCAAAGCTTTAAAGTTTTAGGTTACCAGAGATTTCGGAAGCTATTTAAAAGTTTATCTAAAAATCCTCTTTTTTCCCCTTATTTATGTCTATTTAACTTACTCTTGACAACTATTCTTAGATTATCCATAAAAATCTTGTAAGATATCAAAGTTGGCCATTCTCTCAAATTTTATGTATCTATATATCAACACATCTATAGATATATAACATTTTGTAACAGGGATCAAATTTACTTAAGTAAACCCAGGCAGAATAAAAATTTTAATGCTGGTAACTTTAAAGGCACGTCTATTTTAATTAACCAACAATCTTAAATTAACTTTAACATCAAATATTTCTTGAAAAACATTTGGATTAGCTTCTATCTTTCTGATCTTCAGAATGCCCAATTCTCATAGACTCTTGCATCTGAACCACTTCAATAGAGCTCTCTTACAAACCAATTTTAGTAATACCATCTGGAGTTAGAGAAATATCTCACATTTATAACACACGCAGACACACATACACAAACAAGATGCAAACAAAATCCAGTCTCTGTTTTACTAATATTTGTGAAGAGGACATTAAAGGCCCAATTTCCAAGTCCCTCTTTTTTTCCACTTCTCTTTTTGGGATCGGGTAATGTAGACATTTTGGTGTCACCATGCTGCTGGAGTAAAATTTAATTTTTTTTTTTGAGCCGGCTTATTTTCATACAAAAGCATGAAAGATTGAACATAGGGTATTTCATCCTATTGTTAACAATACAGACGGTGACAAAACAACCAGATACCGGGATAACCCCTGGAAAGGACATTTCTTTGTACGACCAGAAGGGGAAGATCCCCCTAAATCATATAAACCCCAAAGAAGTTTATAACAAAAAGTAAAAGGGAAAGTTCTTTTTGGTGTCATCACTCCGCAGGGTTCCTTATCAGGAGACGGCTTCCCAGACCAAAGGAAGCCTGGTGCACCGTTTCTTCTACTGAAAACGAAGACCCAAAGCGCGATAAGCTGTTGTCCTGGATGCGCCTTTAGCCGTGAATGCTTCCGCCCGCGTCCAGAGTAATTTGGTCCTTGCAGCCACAAGGCTGGATCTTAGCATTCCATCCTGGGGCGGGGGCCAACCAACCCCAGGTGGAAGTCCCCACTAGGGATAAGTTCCCTCTGTGGTCACCAAATTTGTAGCCAAACCAAATGACCGTTTGACCACCCAAAGCGCAGCAAGCCAATAAAACCTGACCCCGAGCTTTTACAGTGAAGAAAGACGGGCTATTTATTGCTGTGATGCCCCCCAGAAGAATGGGAGCTAATGCTCAAGTCCCCAGCACTCCGATGGCTTACAAGTTGGGATTTTTACAGGGTGAAAAGTCAGGATAAGGGTCTCAGGATCTCGGATCCTGCTGATTGACTAGGCATCATCAATGGCCAGCTATCGTATTTCCTCTCTGGATCACCTTGTCCCTTCTGGTGACTCTCTGTCTGGGTCCGGTGTGATTGTAGTGAGGTGGTTGTTCTGAGCTAGGGGCCTGGAGCTGCAAGGCACTCTGGGCAGATGGTGTTAGCAGTGTCACCTCTAGAGCACAAAGGCAAAAGTTCTCCATCTCGTGACTGTGACTACGCCGCACATTATTATTATTTTCTTGCAAACACGTCACATTATGTTTGTGATCTCAGGCAGACAGCATCCCCCAGACTTTTCAGGAGGGTGTTATTTCCTGAGGCAATTTTAAAGGGTTTCTTTAGCAGTAAACAAAGGCTATGTGACTCTGGTCAGAGGCAGCTAGGAGCCATGGGTCTAAATTGTGGGGTCTGTGGGGGCTTGTATCCCTGGTTTCAGAGACAATCCAGCCAAATTTCCTTGAATGGCCAAAATTTTCAGCAAACAGAGACCTGCTTAGAGGTTGCTCTGTGCTTAGAAACTTCTCTGGTTTGCAGGCCTTGTACTCACATATAAAAACAAAAAATGTCCAAGTGCTATTTTATGGCTCCCAGGAAACAAAGGTCTACTCTTCTGGAAGGGAGACAAAATTATCTTTTGTCCTTTCTTGATTCGTCTGCAGCTGCATGAGGATGGGGTGGGGGTGGGGACCCAAACAACAAAACACGATGTCAGTATAGGAGCTGCCTTTTGGACTTGGCATTTCAAGTTTGTTTGTTTTCAAGCAAATAACTCCCAAACAAATTGAACTTTCAGAAGAGGGAGGAGTAAATAAAAATTACCATTAATTCTTTGAGGAGATGATCCTGCAGGAAAAAAAAAAAGACAATAACACTTCTTGAAATATTTTCTGCTATATTCTTGCTCAGAATAGCATCCCACCGCAGGGTTTGTTCTGTAGGCTGGGTCTGCTGGGGTGCGGGGAGAGAAGGCGACTACAGGGAGTTCAAGAGAAGCGAGGAGTGCAGAGGGAGGAAACAGACAAACAGGGTCATTTCTCATGGGTATAATCATTTCTCATGGGATATAGGGAAGGTGATCTAACAGAAAATAGCTGGACAAGAGGGTCCTTCACTTAGGCGGGCCAGGGGAGGCCTTTTTGAAGATGGAATCTAAAAGGTGAGGCATTGCAGGAACCAAGGGCACAGAGGCTACCATCACAGGAGGAGGGACTGGCAGGTGGGAAAACTGCAAGAAGGATGAGCCATGGAAAGGCAGCCAGGGAGGCTGGGAAGTAAGGAACAAGTGTGAGGAGGGGAGCGGTAAAGGTGACATAGAGAAGTTAGGTGGGGGTTCAGAGCCTCTACTAATCCAAGTGGAATGAAGTCCAGAAGATTTTAAGCAGGAGAGTGAGAGGACCTGAATTACATCATTTTGGATTGTGTGTGTGTGTGTGTGTGTGTGTGTGTGTGTGTGTGCAAGTCTGGATGGATTAGAGGAGGAAGATGAGGGAAAGTGGTGAATTGGGGTCACTCCAAGAGTATTGGCTTGAAAATAAGTGGTACAATTAGATTTTTTTTTTAAAGAACCAGAAATGAGGCAGACTGGTTTTATTCAATATTTTAAAAATAAGACAAAGCTATAATAATTAAAACAATGTGCTGCTGGCATAGGCTGTTAAGATTTAATATATGCAATGCATCAGACATCAATCTAAGTACTTTAGATGTGTAACACATTTAAGCCTCACAGAGACAAGGACTTTGAGGAACAAAGGCACAGAAAGGTTAAGTAAAATGTCCCCAGGTCCCAGTGCTCTTATACAATCTGTCTCCAGAACCCATGATCTAATCACACATCACATTACCCATTCTTGCCAATGAGATGGCTAAGCTCATAGGACAGAATATGGAATCCTAACAAGTCCCAAATATAACCAAATCTTCGTCTGCCATAAAGGCACCATCACAAATCAATGGGAATTAATCAATAGTGTTTGAATTTTTTTCCAGAGTATTTGGAAACTATTTTGTTAACCTTCTTTTGACATATTCGCTGATAAAGGTACACTAAATGAAGATGGATTAAAGAGTTAAACGCTAAAAACCACAAACCATAAAAAGTTAGAAGAAAAAATGGGACAGAAAAGCACTTTCTAGAAGTGAAAATAATGGAAGAAATTGCAAAGAAAAAAATCAATAGGTTTGACCTCATAAAAATTAAGAACTATAATGTAAAACAATTCAGAAACAAAATGAAAAGTAAATTGCTTTCCAGAAAATTGTATCCAGTTTACAGTATGGTTCACAAGATTGCATCAGTTTATACACTTGCTTGTAGTACTTGAGAGCACTTGTACTTTGCCAGCATTGGCCATAAAGTTTTTGAAAACATTTTCGAAATTGACAAGAAAGAAAATGGTACGTTTCTGTTGTTATAATTAGCATTTTTAAAGTCTGGGGATTTTGAATGCCTATGTGATCTCTCTATTGGCCATCTGTGTTTTCTGTTTGTGAAATGGCTACTCATGCCCTTTCTCTGTTTATTTAGCCTTATTGATTTGTGGGAGCACTTTATGGTTTAAGAAGAGTACAATTTTTTTTCATATTTGTAGAAAACATATTCTTCCAGTTCATTGTTTACCTTTTAGTTTCTATTTTATATATTTTTTTGCTATTGTTAATGATTTTTTTTTTCAAGACAGTTGTTATGTATACAGGAAAATATTGATTTTTATATCTTTGTGACCTGGTATCTTATTGAACTCTTTTTTAGCTCTTAGAGTTTTCAGTTTATTCTCTCTTGGATTTTTTGGGCCCATAATAATATCATCTACAAAATGGAGGGAGGGATGGAGTGAGGAAGAGAGGAAAGGAGGAGGGAGGGTACTTTCTCCTCCTTGCTAATAATAAAACTCTTACTTATTTGATATGCTTTTTTGTTTTTTTTTCAGCTAGAGTTTCCAGCAAATTTGGTGATAATAAATATCACTGTTTTTTCTTTATCCTAATGAGAATGTTCCTAGAATTTCACTCTTAAGTATGAGGTCGGCTGTTGATTTGATATAGAAATTAAAGACTACCTTAGGAATGATCCTTCTAGTCTAATTTTTTTTTCAAGGACATATTATAGCACAATATTATTCCTGTCAAAGATGGTAATAGGAGGCAGAAAGCACACCAGCAACACCATACATTCAGTTTGAGGGTAGGAAAAAAAAAAGTCCTCCTCAACTATTTTTTCTCTTGTGGAGAATTTAAAAACAAAACAAAACAAAACAAAACAAACCTCAGTCCTTTGATTTTCCTTTGGGTAATATTCTTCTTCCCTTTGTAAAGATCAACTTCATTTAAGTTTAATTTATATACAATATATTGTGTCAATTTAAAGGTATAATTTGATGAATTCTGACAGATGGACACCCTGATGAAATTGCCACAGTCAAAACTCTGACCATTTCTATCATCCCCAAAAGATTTCTCCTGTGCCTTTGCAGTCCATGTCTCCCTCTGCCCAAATCCCCAGGCAACCACTGACCTGCTTTCTTGTCATTATGGATTACTTGACATTTTCTAGAATTTTATGTAAATGGACATTCTGTATGGATTCTTTTATATCTCTTTTTTTTTTTTTTAACTTAGATCTACTCCCACTTCTAGAAAGGTAGATGTGGCCCCTTGAAAGGTAAAGAAACTTGGCACGACTAACGGTAGCCTTTCTCTACCTTTCAAATAGCCAAATCTACCTTTCTAGAAGATAGGTTCTCTGTCAGGTTCCCTGGAAGCACCAAGTATAATTTTACTTTAGGAAATTAGTGAGGAGCTCCAATATTATCTGTCAGAGAGGCTGACTTAGAGCCTTTGCATTTGGAGGGTTTACAAGGAAAAGTGTACTTACTCCTGGCATTGATTCTTACTCTCTGGGAGGGAAAGGGGAACAGATGTTTAGAGATCATGAGGACTTAGACTCCAGAACCAGTCATGACCCAGTGCCCTGAATTTCTGAAGTTGGCCATGTATGTAAATGGAAAGGACTCACAGTCTAGGCACAAAGAGAGATGGCCACTCGAGTGTGTCAAAATTGCTAACCATGGAGAGTTCTCACCTTGGAAATCTAGATTTGGGCCCACGAGCTATCTGGGGTGCAAGCCAAAAGAAGTGATCATGGAGAGCGACCACCTTGAAAACCCCGGTACCAGTACCCTGGGGATTTGGAGGGCGGATCATATGTGTACGTTAGCTTCTCACTGCTGCTTTAACAGATCACCACAAACTTAGTAGCTGAAAACAGCACAAATGTATCCTCTTACATTTCTGGGGGTCAAAAATCCAAAATGGGTCTCACTTGGCTAAAATCAAAGTATTGGCAGAGCTGTGTTCCTTCTGGAAGCTCTAGGAAAGAATCTATTCCTTTGCCTTTTTAGCTTCTAGAGGCTGCAAGCATTCTTTGGCTCCTGACTCTCTTCCATACTTAAAGCTAGCCGCGGTCAGTCAAGTCTTCTTCACGATGCCCTCCTTCTGGCTGACTTCTGCATCGCTCTTCTCCATTTACGGACCTTTGTGACTACCTTGGGCTCACCCAAATAATCCAAAGGAATCTCCTTACTTCAAGGTCAGCATATTAGCAACCTTAATTCCACCTGTACTCGAAATTTCCCTTAGCCACATAACATACTACATACTCATCATGGGTTCTGAGGATTAGAAGTGGACATCCTTGGGGAGGGGGCAGGTATTATTTTGCCTGCAACAGTGTGTGAACCGAGGAACTGACTATAAAGAGCTACCACTTTGAGAACCACACCCCAGCATGCTGGGCATGCAAGAAATCACCAGCCGTGGAAATTCAATTTTCTAGCCATGGCGAGCTCACTGTTGTAAGAACCCATGCATAGTCGTCCTGGGCAATCAGGGAAATGACCATGAGTGGGAGGGAAGGACTGTGAGAACATCCTCCTGTGAAGAACCGAGGGGACCAGCCCTAAATGTGCCACAGCAGAGAACCAGGATTATTTGTTCAACTCCATAGCGCGGTTTGCAACAAAATACACACCGAGCTCCGGGAGCAGCAAGAAGGGGGACAGTCGTGATGGTCCAACACCAGTGCTCTCCCCACTGGGATATGGAAGTTGAGCCTTTTTGTTGTTGTTGTTGAATATCGTGAGCACCTACAACAGCTCATGTGCAAAGGGAGAGATACTGAGCTTTCTGCCGAAAAAGGCAAGTAGATGCTTGAGTCAGAATTAATAAAAACAAATAAAACAGGATGAACAAGTTATCAAAATTTTAAATAGGGGCACCTGGGTGGCTCAGTCGGGTAAGCATCTGTCTTGAGCTCAGATCCTGATCTCAGGGTCCTGGGATCCAGCCCTGCATCGTGGGGCTCCCTCCCTCTGCCCCTCCCCTCCCTTTGTGCTCTCTCTCACTCGGTCTCTCAAATAAATGAAATCTTTTTTAAATTTT
Source organism: Ursus americanus (assembly GCF_024610735.1). NCBI lineage: Eukaryota > Metazoa > Chordata > Mammalia > Carnivora > Ursidae > Ursus > Ursus americanus. The sequence continues at coordinate 54,970,444 of NC_142137.1, read as the reverse complement.
TAAATAAAGATAGGATCCAACACTGCGCTTAAGGAAATAAAAAGAGTAAATGAAAAAATCCTGTTATTCTGAGGATGAATCCATACATGTAAGATCATGTTTCTACATTTTACAAAAGTCAGGTAGTCCTGAAAGTTCTTTATTGGTTATGTTGCTTAGTAGCTGATATAGAAGGATTTAGATATGGATTTTGCCTTCAAAATTAAGCAAGATTTGGGGGCACCTGGTTGGCTCAGTCAGTTGAGCCTCCAACTCTTGATTTCAGCTCAGGTCATGATCTCGGGGTCGTGGGATTGAGCCCCAGGCCTGGCTCTCTACTCAGCAGGGAGTCTACTTGAGATTCTCTCTCTCCTCTCCCTCTCCCCCTCCCTCCCTGGCTCTCTCTCTTTCAAATAAATAAATAAATCTTTAAAAAAAAGCTTTAAAAAATTAAGCAAGATTTCATAGTCATTTCTGAAAAACTGAAATGAATAAGGGTTCATTTTTACAATCCCATTTTACTTGATGAATAACTATACAGTTTAAATTTTAAATTTTCTATGAACATTGGGAAAACATAAAATACAGAGAATAACTCTTATATACACATTTGAGGGAGTCTTTTACTTTTTAGAATGAAACTGTGACCAGTTTTGTGGTCAGATAATGTGGACTGTGTTGATCTTCGCAGAATGAATGAAGTTCTTTCTGATAAGTTCTCAAGTTGTCAATATCCGTGGATGAAGAGAATGTGTTGTAAAGGGAACTGGGATGTAGCCCCCATCTAGAGAGTTCAAGAACTGCAGTCATGTGTCGTACACATGTCGCCATCTTTATTCCTTGATAAGAGGGTCTATAGGTAATGACATGAGAAAGGGGTCTTTGCGTGGTGCCAGGCTGTAGGGCATGGCATCTCTTCAGATGAGCCAGCCATCACCTCACCAGTGCACGCACTTGCTTCTCTGTTTTGACCACCGTGTCATGATGCAATCTTCGGTAACTCTATAGATCTTACCTATTGTAGCCTCCCATGGGACCCTGGTCATCATTTTTTTTTTTTTTTAAGACTGTATTTTTTAAGGTATCTCTCCACCCAATGTGGGGCTCTAACTCACAACCCAGAGATCAAGAGTGGCGTGCTCTACTGACTGAGCCAGCCAGTTACCCCAGGGCTCTGGTCATCTTATGAGAACATCATAGCAATTTCTTCCTAGATTCTGTCTGCAGGATTGACTCTTGATGTCTCTTATGTCTTCAGCTGTGCTGGTAAATAGGTAAGATTCCCTGCCTGCCTCCTGTGAAAATTGCTGGAGGCTTTTCTAGTCTTCCTTACAGGTCTTACCCGTAGATTGCTGCGTAGAAAACTCTCTCCCCCAGGGCTTTCCCTCCCCTTACTTAAATGCTCCACACATCTCTCTCACAGCAGCCCTTAATCATTGCTTATCTCTGTGGATACTTTATCTCTTCACACGGGACTCTGGCTTTTGAGGGCAACACAGTTCCTGGAAGCTTCTCGAGAGCTGGTTTTTTATCCTGGGCACCTGACCTAAGCTGATGGCCTCTACCTAGAACACCTTTGCTCCCACTGTCTGGTTAACCTAATTAACTTACTCATCCTTGAGACCTCAGTTTGAATTTTAATTTCCCGTCTCCAAGCCACAGACTAGATCAGGGCCTCCTGCCATATACTTTCATAGTATTCTGTGCTTATTTGGGTGGTCATTTCCACTTATTTTCCATTAGAGAGTAAGCCATCTGAGGGATAGGACTGGATCTGTTTTCCTGGCATTGCAACTGCTGGGCCCAGTTCAGTGCCTGGTGCAAAGGAAGGGCTGAATAAATATATTTTGACCTAATGAAATAAAGGAGTAATGACAGTTGGGGCAGCTCTGAGTTTAGCATGATGGTTGAAAATATGGGCCATAGTCTATTTGGGCAAGATATTTAGGCTTTTTCTTGAAAAAAAAAAAAAGAATTATTTATTTTAGAGAGAGGGAGAGAGAGTGCACGCTAGCAGGAGGCAGGAGGGGCAGAGGGAGAGGGAGAGGGAGAGAGAGAAAATCTCCAACAGGCTCCACACCCAGTATGGAGCCTGACTCAGGGCTCAGTCTCAAGACCCTGAGATCATGACCTGAGTCAAAATCAAGAGTCGGGAGCTTAACCAACTGTGCCACCCAGACACCCCTAGGCCCTTTGTGCCTCTTGCAGAACGGGGCTGAGAAGACAGGCCGGCGTATAGTGAGCACCAAGCAGTCAGTACCAGCCACGCCTTAAAAGCCTCCTCTCCGTGATCATGCCAATTTCATGATCACCGCGTTCAGCTGCTGCTTTTCTAATGCACTTCCTCTGGCTCACAATATAAATATTTCATCTAATCTCTTTGTATATTTTTAGTGCTTATTATCCTCTTTCTCTAAGTTCCCCAGGGCTAACTTATCTATCAGAGCAGTAGGCACAGTGCCCAGGGCCCACAATACTTGTCAAGGCCCATAAAAATATTTTAATTTCTTCCACAATTTGAGAGAGAGAGAAAAAAAAAACCCAACAAACTTACACTTTAAAGAAAATGTTTATATATATAAATATAAATAAACTATATTTAATTTTAGATATATTTCACATATATGCCTTTTATATATGCTTTATACATGTGTTTTACATATTATAAAATATATCAAATATATTTACCTTTCTACCAACAAAGCTATCCTATATGTAATATCTGTTTATGGAGGAGGAAGGATCCCACGGAGGCAGCAGGCCAGGGAAGCCAGAGGGCCCGCGGGCAGCTCTCCATCAGTCTCCCCTTTCCAGTAAACACAGAGGGGAACTGAAATACCAGGGCGGTGGCGTCACAAGCTGCGAGCACCCTCTGAATGGCTGATGGCGAGGGCAGGCTGCTCACTGCGAGGGGACATCCCAGCAGCAGGTGACCCTGCTATTCGGGCTCTATTCTCCGAGAAGAAAGGGGCTCCACCAGATCGGGCTCTAGAGAGGGGCTGGCTCCCGGTCCTCACCGCCCAGCCCTACCGCTGGGTGCTCTGCCCGCCAGCTTGTCCTCCCGCAGATCTCCCGCCCCCTGCTCACCTCCTCTCCCCCTCCCCTGGTGTGCCCAGGGGACTCCTCCCGAGGCCTCCTCCCGGGGTCGAGGTCAGACGGCCACCTCCTTCTCCGGGGACAGTGCCGGGCTCCCTCCTTGCGCTGGGTCTTCAGCCTTTCATTTCCCTCCCTGCACGGCTCTCCTCCTCCCTGCCTTCTCTTCACTCCTTGCTCTTGCGCATTGTCTGCCTTTCTTGCCCCTGTGGTTTCTTTTTGATTCCAAATTTCGGGCACTCTTCGTTTCTCTTGCTACCTTTCTGTTTTCTCTTTATTATTTTCGTGGTCTTGTGTTAAGTTCTCTCTCTCTCTTTTCATTTTTCATTTCTTTGAGTCTAGTTGGCACACGTGATGTTACACTAGTTTCAGGTGTACAGCCTAGTGATTTGACAAGTTTATACGTCGTGCTATGTTCACCGCAAGTGCAGCTGCCCGTTGCACCGCTATTACGATATTGTTAACTACCCTCATTATGCTGTGCTTTTTATTCCGGGGACTTGCTCACTCCATAACTGGAGGCCTGTAGCCCCCACTCTTCACCCACTTTGCCCACCCCCTACCGCTTTCCTCTCTGGCAGCCATCAGTTCGTTTTCTGTATTTATAGGTCTGATTCTGCTTTTGGTTTATTCTTTTTTTTAGATTCCACCTATGAGTGGAACCATATGGTAATTGTCTTTCTCAGTCTAACTTATTTCACTTGGCATAATACCCCCTACGTCTATGTTTTCTCAAATGGCAAAATGGCATAATTCATTCTTTTTTATGGCTGTGTGATATTCCATTATATATATCCCTCTCTTGGTGGACACTTAGGTTGCTTCCCTACCTCGGCTGTTGTAAGTAACACTGCGATAAACATGGGGTGCACGTATCTTTTTGAATTAGCGTTTTTGTCTTCTTTGGGTAAATACCCTCTAGTGGAATTATTGGATCATATACAGTACTTCTATTTTTAATTTTTTGAGGAATCTCCGTATGTCTCCTTTCTCTCTCTTGCCCAGCTCCTTTTCAGTCTTCTCTTAGTTCTTTTTCTTTTTCCAAGCTCTCTCTCTCTTTAATGAGTGCATGGGGGGTGGGGGGCAAGGGGCAGAGGGAGAGGGAGAGGGAGAGAATCTCCAGCATGTCATGACCCTGAGATCATGCCTTGAGCCAAAATCGAGTCAGTCCCTTAACCAACTGAGCCAACCAGGCACGCCTCAAGCTCTCTCTCTCTCTCTTTTTAAATGTTCCTTTTCTGTTTTTTGCTTCCTCTTCCTCTGAGGACCTGGCCCTTCCCCCCACCCCCACGCCCTGACTGCTAACCAGGGCTGTGGAAACTCTACCCCGTGCTCTGACCAGCAGAGCCCCGGGGAACTCAGCTGCCTCAGCCATGAGCGGCACTGGCAAGGAGACTTGATGTGTGACACAGACCGCTTCTCCCAGACTTGGGCCTTCATGCCCAGGCACAGATTAGATCATTCGTTATTCAATGAAGACATTGGGAGGAGAGGCACGGGAGGTGAATGTGGTGTACATTCTGGTGTCTCGCCGTGCAGCAGCAGCATAAAATCACTTGGTGTTGCCCGCTGTTGCGCAGAGAATATGCAGCTACTTTGTTTTGTTTATATTTGACCTGCTTGCTTTTGCAGACCAGCGTATCTTTCCTCTTCCCCATACACACACCAGTTCGTTGGGAGGCAAAATTAATTGTTCAATTCGAACTGAATGCGGAAAACCGCTATAAATTATGCAGCCTCTTCAGCAAATATTGAGGCTATCCTTTGGGTTAAAGTGCCCGGAGTCTCAGATGCCTCCCTCTCCCCTGTTCCTCCCTCAGGTGGCAAGGGGTGGGGGGCAGGGAGGCTTAGTTGTTGTCCTGCAGGTGCTGGTAAAGATCATGGTACCTTTCCTTCTTCTGATCCCAGTGGTGCCAACACTTGTCCTGTTGGTGTTCCCAGATGAAGACTGAAGCTGCTCTAATTCATGATCTGGTCTCTGTTGGACCCACCTCTGTTTTCACTGGTAAGCTCGAGTTCTCTGAGCTATGGCTACAAACCCCACATCCTTGGTATAGAGGCCGGGCCTCAGGGAACCACTCGAGCCAGACTTCCTGTTAAGTTCTCAGCTACTTCTAGGTCCTGTTTGCATCACTCAAGTATCAAAGTCACCCAGAAAAGTTAAAAAGCAGCCTCTTCCTCTGCCTAACAACATGGCTCCACCTAGTTAAGCTCGCCTGTCAGCCTAAGATACTCCCTCTGGAGTGCTAAGTGGGAAGCAGGACGGAAATGCCCCTTTCAGGGCGCCTGGGTGGCTCAGTCAGTTGAGTATCCAACTCTTGATTTCAGCTCAGGTCATGATCTCGGGATTGTGGGATCAACCTGGGTCGGGCTCCATGCTGAGCATAGAACCTTCCGGGAAGTCTCTCTCTCTCTCTCTATCTCTCTCTTGCCCTCTGCCCCTCCCCTCCATTCATGTGCATATGCTCTCAAAAGAAAGAAAGAAAGAAAGGCCCCTTCCCTCAGTTTCGCCCTTATTTATCTAACACATATAATAATACTAATCTACAATTAGCTGAGGCTTAACACATGCTTTGCATGATTTAATTCTCACAACAACCCTATAAGGAAGATGTACTATTACCATGCACATCTAAGAGGTGTGAGGCACAGAGAGGTTGAATGACTCACCCAGGATCACACAGCCCTGTGGAAAAGGGTGGGGCCAGTGTGGGAGTCCTGTTGGCCTGGCTGCAGGATCTGTGCTCTTCACTCTGGCCTGTGCTGCTGTCCTGGCTCCTCTGAACCCCTTGGCCTCCTCCCTTCATTCCTCCTTATTCTACTCCCTGCCCCCACATGTCTTATGCTCTCTCTATCATGAAGCTGGTTTATTTACCATATAAAGAAGGGAGTGGGTTCAGTTTGTTCTGAATGCTTTTCTTCTGCATTTCCAGAGAAAGACTGTGTTGATGTTAGCTGTGAGGCAAAAGTTTCACTTCTTCCATTGTCCACTTTCGAAGGGGGGGGAAGCCAACCTCAAAGTAGGTTAGTAAATGCTTTATTCATCGTCTTACTGAGGACTATAGCTGGGGAGAGAGTCTTGCAGATTGCTCTGAAGAATGGCCCTGAAGTTTGTCTCCTTTCAGGGGTTTATATGCAAAAGGGGAAGGGTATACATGCTTGCAAACAGTTCTCTGGAAGTATAATTGCTCATCACAAGGTATAATTTGCTTGGTGGTAAAAGTTAAGGTTACTGATTTCCACACAGACATGTGAATGACCCCTAGGTCATCTGAATGAATTACGTTTCTATCATATCTGATTGTTCAGAAATATTGCCCTGCGTGCCTCCCTTAGCTGGTTTTCCAGTTCTTGTTTTTGGTTTCTCCTTGAGGTCACTTGAGAGGGTCACAGGAGGCTGACCTTAGTCACCTACTGCAATTTTACTGCAAGAGGACTTCTGGGAACTGCTGAGATTGGTTGGGGACAGTCCCCCAGCTCCCACATGGAGATCAGACTGTGTCCTGTGAGCCTCATTCAGACGTCAGCTCCGCCCTCAACAAGGAGCGCTTTCCCTGAGGAGATCAGCAGAACGATTACCCGCAATGAAAAAGTCAGCCAGGGCTGGCCTCCTGCTTTCTCCCGCTGGGAGATCAGGAGCCGAGAGCACTGGCCCCGCAGCTGCCCACCATGTGGCTGCTGGCCATCGTGACTCCACAGTGAGGGACAGCTCGTGCTACAGGGACGGAGACTTTGTCTTCTACTTGGCCTGGCACCCCGAGTTGACCTCAGACAAACAGGATGCGATCAGGGCTCTTTGACAGTGTTCCCCACTGAGACCTGAGGCCCCCCAAAATGCTTTACAAATGAGCCACGTGTTGTCTCAGTTATCTGGATCCTCTATCAAAACCTTTAAATACATGGTTTAAGCCTGCTAAAGAACAAAAATTCGGGGAGGGGGGAAGAGGAGAGGGGGTAAGCCATAAGAGACTCTTAACTGTAGAGAACAAACTGAGGGTTGATGGAAGGAGGTGGGTGGGAGATGCGCTAAATGGGGGATGGGTATGAAGGAGGGCACTTGTTATGACAAACACTGGGTGTTATATGTACGTGATGAATCACTAAATTCTACTTCTGAAACCAATATGACACTGCATGTTAACTAACAAGAATTTAAATAAAAACTTGAAACAAGCAAAAAGAACAAAAATTCATCTGAGTAAATTTGAAGATCTAATTGCTTTTATTCAATGATTCATGAATCGGGCAGCATCTCATCCAGGCAGAAGCTCTGAGGAGTTGTATCAAATGGAAGGTTGCTATAGAAACAGAGTGGGGCAAGGAAGTTGTTAGCAAAAGAAAGGATGGTTTCAGGCAAGGTCACCTTCTCTTAGGGGTAGTGGCAGGGGTCTCATCCTGCAGAAGACCTCGCTAGCACTGATCAGAAAGTCCCAGACTGATTGGTTTAAAATTCCACTCCTGGGAGAGGCAGCAACTGCAGTTAAGTTAGATATTAAGTCTTGGTGGAGCTTCACATAAATGACTCCATTTCGGATCTGTTGCTTCCTAACAAGCCTCCGTGCCCGCGTGGTCTGCTGCTCAACGAGCAGTAGCTTTCAGTGAAAAGACTGTAAAGCATCATCTTATAGAATGTGAAGTGCAATCTAGTCCATGCGGGTCTCTCCTGAAGTGATCATGTTCTCAAATATTTCATAGATTTCACTCCTCGGTTATTTCACAAGTATTGTTTGAGCAGAGTCTCTTCTCCCTCTTAATTTCCAAATAAATCTATTTCTTATTTATTCCAAATCCTGGATCAGTGGTTCCCCACCTGGTATCCTAGGATTCTTATGTGTCCTCAAGGGCAATAAGACAGGCCTTTTATCCATTTTCAGTATTTCCTACAGAAATTGTACTTTTATGATAAGGTTGTACTTACTAAAAAAATTTATTTGCCTTTAAGTGAAATAATATGTGACCCAAGTGACATTTATGCAGATCAGAAGATCTCATTAGCATTCTTTAACTGGAATAAATGGAAATGTAAATAACTTATTACATGACAGAAGAAATTTGATTGGAAGATGGAAACCTTCAAAATGCGGGGTTCAAGGGGCAGACAATGTCTAATGAGAAAACATAGAACCCCACTGCTGCATGGTCACCACTATGTCGACTGTCCCTTTGTTACCCGTCAATCTATCATAGTCACTAAGGATAGGAGTGGGGGAAGCCCTGGCCCGCTGCCTGGGGGCCCACACTCTGCTGGAGAATCCTGAGAGGGCTGGACAAATCAAAAGCTTAGCTCCTGGCTGGGATTGTCAACACTGTTGCTGAACAAACTCAGATACGCTCAACACAAGAGAAGCCACTAACTCAAGAGATGAGGGCTTGGAAATGAGAAAGGGAGAAATTTAGTTCGAGTGCTGGCAGCCATGGCAGGCACAAGCCTTAACATCTAACCTCTCCACCGACAAGAGGGACACCTAGAGTCTTATAAGAAGAGGTTGGAGAGTACATGCAAGAGAGCAGGCAGAGTGCTCAGTGATCACAGGTGGGGCTTGGAATGTGTTCAGTCCATGATCACGGGCAGGGAAGGGAATGTGTGGAGTATGATCTTTTAGGTATTCCATTGCTATCAGGGCTTTTCTGGTCTGGTGGCTGGAAAATGTCTTCTTCAATGCCTCAAGAAAGTGCGATGAGAAATAAGCACAGTGGGTTTCAGTTAGAGCCAGAATTAAGTAGTCTTGTCTATTTCTGGTTTTAACTGTTGTGGTCTAGAGTTGTGCAAGAGGACTTGCTGACACCTTTGAGAGTTCAAAGCTGTTGGCAAGGAAAAAATTTTATTTAGCCTTTGAAGCTTCTTCTGGCTGGTTAAGAATTTAACTGACAGGAGACACATTAATTGGAGAAAATCTAATTTAATTTTATATGTATACAAGAACCCTACATACATGAGAGATTCAAAAACAGAAAGGTAAAATGAGGTATATGCCACCCTAAGCTAAGGAATGGGATAAGGGGCTGGGGATTCAAAGTCCTGGGCCTCTACAGTTCCCTCCTCTGAAACTTCCCTGAAGTTTCACATGTTAAAATTTGAGCTGGGAGGTTGCTTCATCTCATTGAACCAGTCTGTTAGTCCTGACAATAGGTTAGTTTAATCAAACTCACTTCAGGTGTATTCTCAAAGTTAAGCCTATGATTCAAATAATCAGATATTAAATAAGAGGCATTTCTATGGAAACAAAAGAAAAACAATGGCTAATGAAAGGGTCAGTGTTAAGCCAGTTCCTGAGTTCGGAGGGTAGCCAGTTGAGGAGACAAATTTTAAGTGTCAGATTCAAGCTTCTTCAGATAGAGGGCAGGTGGTGGCAATCTGACAGATCCTCCTGGTTTATAGTTCAAATATCTCTGATGTTCTTTGAGTGGCCTGCTGAGCAATACGAGTGAAGATGGTCTATTCGTGAGCTACTGTGGCAATTTCTCTGAAGTTTACATCAAGTCGTTTATATTTAGTTTGTAGAGCAGTTTTAGTTCTCAAATGATTCCAAGTCAGAGGTGGGAGAAAAATCAAAATGTTAGTTTGGAGAATTGTAGCCAGGCATTGGAGGAGACTAAAAGAAATCAGGATCTAGTCCAGTTTATAATAAATAGTATTAAAATCTAATATCTACAAGCATGTGTTATTGAAACATTTTCTTTAAAATCACTCTCATTTTTACCAAAAATAGCCAAATTAACACTAATTTGTTTGCAAAATAAGTTTAGTTAAAAAAAAAAAAGACTCGGCCTGATTACTTACATAAGAGCAGCAAGAATAATGGTTGACCATATATACTCTTTAAAACCTGCTCTGCTGGAACTTTTCATTAGCTCTCTAGATTGAACTGTTAACAGTCTCTTGAAACCCAAAGCCAAGCCAAACACTTGCTATCAGACTTTGTCTGCAATACCTATGAATTTGGGTGAATTCCTTTCTTCTCAAGTTCCCCCTAATATCATGAAATTCTTGCACCTGTCAGGAAGTGATCTTCTTTACTCACCTGGTAAGACTGTTGGGAACTCTGTGAGCAATGTATCAGGCTGATATTTCCAAGAGGCTTAATTGGCTTCATAAAGTCAATGTTAGTTACCTAAAGCTGTCTGATCACATCTGAGTCTATGCATGTCTCTCTCAAATATGACATTTCAGTCAATGCCTTAGTAATATAACCAATGTTTCTAATTGTGCCCTGTCATAAGGAGAACAGATTCTTATCACACTTATTTAAATAAATATATTGTCACAAAAATGTAAGAATATTCACTGAGAGTTTCTGAATTTTGGAGGTTTCAGGTAGGGAGAAAAAATAAATGTTTCAATTTGTCCACAAAGGTATATTTTATCAAATTGCTGCAGGTCAGTTAGCTTAAGAGGAAAAGTTTTCTTAAATCTGGAAAACAAAACACTTTTAAAAATGTCAGCAATATTTCAAATAAGAAGTCATAAAAAGTATAATTATCTTTCTCAGTGTATTCAGTCCCCTTCATGTTATTAATACTTGTTCTGATTGAATCCAGTGTTTCTACTAGTTCTGGAAATTTTTACTTAGTTCAGTTTTATGATCTAAGACCTAAGGTCACCAGAACCTTGTATTCAGTTTTGTTTTGTTTTCATGAATTTCATTGAAGATGAAGCACATTTGCAGGAAACTTTTATAAAGGCATCTGAATAAAAGTGTAACTGTCTAAATGATAAAAGACTTAAAAATGGCCATGGCTAATGATCTGATTAGAGTTCATTACAATGCGGTTGACATGGAAATTTGGTTATTTTTGTGGCATATGACACTTCAGGATAATGACATATCAGGACATCAGATTTCTAGGTGTTTCATATAATTTTTACAAACTTATTTTAATAACATATCTTTATAAATATTATGTAAGAGAGTTAATATCACTTATTTGACAATGTTTCCCATGTAATTTAACATACCAACTAAGTCTCATTAGTTTAATTTCTCATAAAAACAGTTTTTCTGGCATATTCCAGTGGCTCGCTGGAAAGTTTCAGCTAGATTGTGGTCAACAGACTTCATTCTAGAATTTAATTTTGGGAAGTATGTAAAAAAAAAAAATCAAAAGGTTTGAACATTTGATTAAATAGGATTACAGATCATTATGAAACAATAATTATCTACTTAACCAAAGTGACAAATATTTCAAAGGTAAATGCAGTAGGTCACATAGTTGTGAACAAAATTCAGTTTCTTTAATATTAAGACTCAGTTTTCTGAGCTGATAAACATAGGAAATTATTTTGGCAAACACAGAATCATTGTTTTTAGGTAGACAAATTAAAAGGTGAAGAAAAACTTTTATTTACAATTTTTTATGAAGAGCAGGTCAATGGTTCTAGAGAAATCTGTACTTTTAACAAGGAGAAAAAGAACTTTACACCAGTGTACTTTTGATATTAAAACTCATTTACTCATTCAAATTATCCTAATCTTAGCAAGTACTGAGCACACATAAAATTTTTTTCCAAGGATTTTTTCTCCATAAAACTTCCACAACTTTTTTTTTTTTTTTTACACATTTAGATTTTGTCCTAAAATTTCCCTCTTTAAATAACTAGTCTTACTTTAGGACAAAGCTATTTTTTCCCCTCAACAAATATATATTTTTATTCGTTATACTTTTTCTTACCAAAAACATGTATCTTACTTTTCTCACATACAGAGTTGTTTCCTTTATTATTTCTAGTAGTCTTAATTATATTTATTAGAATTTTTACTGCTTAGCAACCTTAATTGCTAGTGAAAACTAATTGTGAACCCTGTTACACCAGAGTTCTTTAGATTAGCAAGTTTATTAATATATTTCATAATTTTTAGGAATGTGTTGTTTTTATAGTACAATCTTTCTTTTTCCCTTTCTTTTTTAAAGTAGGCTCCACTCCCAGCCCACTGAGGGGCTCGAACTCACCACCTTGAGATCAAGACCTGAGCTGAGATTAAGGGTCAGATGCTCAACTGACTGAGACACCCAGGCATTCCAGTAGTACAATCTTTCAATAAAGCATAAAACATGTTTACTAACAGACCCAAATTGGTCTTCAGTTTCTTTATAAGACAGAAGTAGGTAAACATATATTCATTATTTTATCTTATTTACATCTATTTTAATTAACTTGTTCTTAACAATTATGCTTAGACCACCCACAAAACTTCATGAGGCATTAGACAAAGTCAACCATTATTCTGGGGGTTTTTTTGGACAAATTTTCTAACAGAGATACCATGAACTTTTAGAAAACACAAGCAGAATAAAAGTTTTATATTCAAAGCTGATAACGCTAAAGACATGTCTATTTTAATTAAACCAACAACCTTAAAAGCTTTAAGACAGAATATTTTCCCAGATCATGTGAACTTGAAAAACATTTGGGTTAGTTTCTATCTTTCTGAGCTTTAGAATGCCCAATCCTTATAGTGTGTGCCTTCGAACCACCTAAATAAAGCTCTTTTACAGAGTAATTTTAGCAATACCATCCAGAGGTAGCGAAGATATCTCACATTTATAACATCCTTGGACACACACATACAACATACACAGACAAGATGCAAACAAAATCTTAATTTTTTCTACTAATATTTGTGGAGAGGACATTACAGGCCCAGTTTAAAAATACCTTTCTCTGTTTTTTTTTTCTTCAGTCTCAGGAGATTGTGGGCTGTGTTTACATTCCAAGATATGATAAGATTTATAATTTCAAGGGACAGAGAAAGACTGTAAAAACTTTTTTCTAGAGTTTCAGGGTAGTCTCTATTTAAAACTTACTCTTTTTTTTCTAAAGTAGAGAACAATTTTGTTCCAATAACCTGATCTACAATAGCCACAAACATTTTGAGAGGAATAGTCAAGTAAAGATAGGTGGGCTTTAACTTGTTTCTAGAGTTTTGCTCCTGGTTTTGTAGAGATTTGTAAAATAAAGACCGTTGTTCCTAATTCTCCAAAGACCTGGATTACAGCTCAAATATCAAGGGATTGGCTCATCTTTTTAACTAAATTTGCTTCTTTATATCAGGGAGAATTTTAACTAAAATGGGAACCAAATGATTTATCCCTTTGTAAAATCTGCTTAAAGCATTTTTAACAAAAGCCTTTTTTTCTAGGTACATAATTTAACCTTGAGTCCATTAGCCCCTAATACTGGCCCTTTGCAGACCATTTTTAGAAAGGCCTAGGAGAAATTTTGGTCATCTATTTCCTAAGTAAAGGGAAGGTTGTAAATATAGTCATATAATCTTTCTAATTACTCTCTAAATTTGGTAGGATCTTTTGAAAATAGAGGTAAATGGCTATATAACTTAAAAGATCTGCTGCTGTCCAGGGGACATAAATTTTTTTGCAGTGGTGGTGGGGTGGGGGTGTCTAGGATAAACCTGCAAGGAACACTGTATAGGAATGGTTAGCGCAGGCAGAACCTGATGACATAGTCCAAAGGTAGGGGCAAAGCAAGCCTTATTGCCAGCCTTGGATGCTTTGGTTAAATTTATTTTCTGGCTTTCAGCACTTACATGAGCAACCTATATATTTAGAACCTAGAGATTAGGCCAGAGGAATCTCTGTAAATCTTTTAGGAAAGGGAAGTTAAAACAGGCAGGTGAGGCTGGATTTTTTTTTAAAGATTTTTATTTATTTATTTGTTTGTTTGTTTGTTTATTTATTTGAGAGAGAGAGAGCATAGTGGGTGGAGGGGCAGAGGGAGAAGCAGACTCCCCACGGAGCATGGAGCCTGATGTGGGGCTTGATTCCAGGACCCTGAGAATATGACGTGAGCTGAAGTCAGACGCTTAACTGACTGAGCCACCCACGTGCCCCAGGCTGGATTTTAAGAAGAGAAATTAACATTGGATGTGGACATTTATTTTTGAGTCTTAAGTCTAATTTCTATGCTTTTACCTTGTCAAGGGAGTCCCTAAGGCTAGCTGTTATACTAATAAGACAATTGAGAGCTCTCTATAAAAAATATATATGTAAGGGCACCTGGATGGCTCACTTGGTTAGGTGTCTGACTCTTGATTTTGGCTCAGGTTGTGATCTCAGGGCCGTGAGATTGAGCCTGTGTTGGTCTCCATATTTGGCATGGAGCCTGCTCAAGATTCTCTGTCTCCCACTACCAGACCCGCCTCCCCCACCCCCTGCCCCCTGCCCAGCTCACAGGCTCCAAAAAAAAAAAAAAAATTGTATATTTAAATACAGCCAATTTAAATGATCCATCATCCAGCCATTGGCAAATAGGATCTATTAATAGTGACTCAAAGCAATAAACCTTCTAATGGCTTAACCAAAGACACAAGAAGTGTCCAGAAGGGCATAGATGATGTAGCCCTCGTGATCCAAAGTTTACTCCCAAAATTAGTCTAAGAAAGCAAAGGTTTTTGTTGCATAGGCAGTAAAGATGGTGTAGTGAAAATGGTGTCTCTGGTCTCCCATGAAAATGTGAGATGACCCACGAATCTGTGACACCATACAAATGCTTCTGGAATGAGACTTTTCAGCACTACCAAGCAACACAAGTTGAGACAACAAAGATTCCTAGGGGCTAAAACCTCTCATGACAAAAATCCCTGAGAACTGGCACAGCCGGACAGAGCCAGAGATACTTGGGTCCACAGTCTGTTGGACTGGCCACCAAAGTGCACCCGGGAAGTACATCTCCACCCAGATGGTGGAGACCAAAGAAAATTCTTGTCACAAAGCCAAGCTCTCAGGACACAGAACAAGAGTAACAGAAAAATCCAACAGCTTTAAGCCTTGGGTCTCTCGGAACCACACTAATACCCAGGAGTGCTACGCCATGTGGTTGGGGAATGTGTGTTGCTTTACAGTGTACCTCATTGTGTGGAAGTTTTCTTGAAGTTGGCGGGTGACCTAGTGTCAGCCTAACCCATTCTGTGACCAACTTATCCTACCACGGGAGTCTTCTTGAGATGGCGAGCACTCCAACAGCTTTTATTTGTTCAGCCCGTACCCATGAATTTTGCAGCTTTAACTTCCAAGATGTCCCTTAGCAACAGATGACAAGCAACATAAAAGACACAGACAAAGGAAGACAAAGACCTTCTCTGGGGGGAAGCAGACCAGTAACCACAGTACTCTAACACATTTAACCAAAGAGTCGCCAGGCCCAAGGAACTAGTTCCACAAATATTTTCTCCTGCTGATCTCAATTTACAAAGAGAAAAAGGCCTCTCATGGCTCTTGCTTCATTGGACTCGCAGCTAGAGATTCTGGGAGGCTGACGTGGCAAGAAATCTTACCTTCTGCTGGCTGTATGTCAGACGTCCCAGACCTCTCAGCTGCAACAGTCCTGGGGCGAGCCACGTCCTGTGGGTTAGTGTCCTGCTGACTAGGCCAACTGTCAGGAAGCAGGAATTCCTGTCCCCTCAAGGTCCGTCTAGCTGGACTAAGAATCAAATTGACACAAGACAGATTAACAGGAGGAAACGGGATTTAATAGTGTACAGATGGAGAATCCACACAGACATGGAAATTCCAAAGACAGTCGGGCAAAACGAGGTGTATGTGTCATTCTGAACTAGGGGGGAGGGAGCAGGGGTCTGGAACTTTAGAGGAAAGGAATGCCATCCACAGGGTAATAAGAGCAGATGTGTGGTAATTCAATGTTTGCCCTGCCATACAGATGGGTCACTCAGATAAAATTTATCTCAGCTAATAATGCTTATTCTGGGAAAGATTTCCAGTTACATAGTTTAGGGAGGGGCAAAAGTTTCTCTTGAGCCCATAGGGTCTCTATTACCTTCAGCCCAGAATAATCTTCATGCCAAAGTGGCCCATCTTGGGGAAGTCTGCCCTCTGCCCCTAGAATAATAAAAATTATCACCCTACTTTATCACTATTGCGATTGGTCATGCATGCTCAGCAGTTCCTGCCATCTCTCTCTTCCAGGAGACCCTCACCCTGGGAAGACTGGGGCCCTTATGGCGGAGCTGTGATCCTGGGGAACCATTCACACTGCCTCAAAAGGGGAACTGCCCTTTTTCCTGGGATGCTGCTCCCATGTCTGCAGAGATCCGACAGTTGGTGTCATTTCCTTCTTCGTTCTTTCATGAAGCTCAATAATTAGAACCCCAGTTCACTGAGGGACTTCAACAAATATGCTTGAAGTACTGCTCCATGCCAGGCTCTGCTTTAAATTCAGGATCTACAGAAATGGCTGCCATCCCTGTCCTCAGGAAGCTCACAGCCTAATGGGAAATAAGAGCCGTGGCCTCCTAACGACAAAATAAATGATCAATGGAATCCTTTATTAGTGGTTGGAATAGATGTTAATTGGAACAGTTAGTGGGTAGTAAAACATTTGGGAGGGAAGGTGGTGACAGAAAGCTGGGAGGAGGTGACATGTGAACTGGCCCATTAATGGTGGAGAGAGGTTTTGCAGGAGCAGAAGGGATTCTGGTTTTACTCTAAAAGCCTTTAGGGAAGGGGAGAGGGGAGCTTCTGATGATGTCCCTTGACGAATCCTTCCAAGTTTCTGACTGCTTTCCCCAGGACTGCAGATTTCTTAAACATTCATGCCACTGGTCTCACCTTAGAGCACCATGTCTTCTATTGCAGTGATTCTCAGTTCCGGGACCAGGACCAGCAACATCACCGGATCTAGGACTCGGTTAGAAATGCAAATTCTGGGCCCCCGACCTCAACTGGAAACTGTAGGGATTTCACATGACACAGACTCGGGGTTGACCGCCACGGGTCTAACCCACGCAGAAGCTTGGTGGGCGAATGGTGGTGGAGGTGGCTACTGAGGTCGAGAATGATCTGGGTTGTTTGCGTGCATTGGACCTGCAAGGGGCTGGATGACCCGCTCGAGGTCCCTGCCTTGGCCTCCGGGTGCAGGGTTCCACCCGGACAGGTCGGTCACGTAGCGCTCCCTTAGTTTCTAAGGGTCGTGCTGCTCCAGCGAATACGAGCTCCCACAGGTTTGTGAACTTGCCTTTCTTCTCCGCGAGGCGGACAGACCGGGCGCTTTAGCTAAGCAGCCTCGGGCCGGCTGGGGGTACCACCCGCCTCACTGGCTTTGCACTGGAGCGCTGCAGCCCTCCTGGGGTCCTGGGGCTGGAGCGGGGGGGGGGGGGGGGACAGCAGAGCAGGAGGTAATAGTCTGGTAATAGTATGGGAAATACTATTACTCCCACGCCTGCGGGGAAGGGTGCTTTGTCCAGACAGCGCGGTCAGGTGACAGCGCGGAGCTTACTTAGCGGGAGAGGCGGAAGGACGCGCGCTGGGAGGCCGCGCCAGCCGCCGGCGGGACGGGGAGGGGCGCGCCGACATGCGGCCCCAGGCGCTCCCGGGGCTCGGGCTGGTGCTCCCGCTGCTGCTGCTGCTGCTGCTGTCGCCGCCCGCGCCCAGCACGGCCCCCCGCGCGCCGCGCTTCGACCCCACCTGGGAGTCCCTGGACGCCCGCCCGCTGCCGGCCTGGTTCGACCGGGCCAAGTTCGGCATCTTCATCCACTGGGGGGTGTTCTCCGTGCCCAGTTTCGGGAGCGAATGGTTCTGGTGAGCGCGCCCCCCTCCGTCGGCTCCGACTCCGCTTGTGTCCCCCCGGCCCACGGTCGCGGCTGGTCTGTTGGCCCCTAGGCGGCCTCGCGTCCCGCGGTGTCCGCGGCGTGCGGCACTTCCGGGTGTTAAACGCGTCATCCGCTGCCCTTGTCGTCCGCGGGGCTGCCGGCGTTGTCGGCGCTCCGAGCGGCCCTGGCTTCTGGCGTCTTGCTGGTGGCACGTGTCAAGCTGGAGTTACCACACTGTAACCACCGAGTGCTAAGATGGCAGAAATGAATCCGGTTGTGTGGGGGTCGTAGGAGGAACGGCGAGGCTTGGTCCATGGAGGCAGACCCCTGTCCCATCGCTGTTCTGCCATAAAGTGTGGTTAAGGCATAAGTTAGGAGTGTGAAAGTTCTGTTCATTTGGACATGCATTGGCTCTTTATTTTTTTAAAAAGATTTTATTTATTTGAGAGAGAGAGAGCGAGCGAGCACGAGCAGGGTGAGGGGAAGGAGAAGCAGACTGCCAGCTGAGCAGGGAGCCAGATGTGGGGCTCCATCCCAGGACCCCCGGATCATGACCTAAGCTGAAGGCAAGTGCTTAACTGACCGAGTCACCCAGGCGCCCCTATATTGGCTCTTTAATGTTAAAATGTGACCGTGTGTGGCTGTAGGCATTAAACAAATGTTCTAGAGGGGCACCTGGGTGGCTTGACTCTTGATCTCAGCTCGGGTCTTGATCTCTGGTGCTGCGTTCAAGCCCCTGTTGAGCTCTGCGCTGGGCAGGGAGCCTACTGAAGAAAAAAAAAAGTTCTAGAATGTTATCCTAAAGAGACTTCCTAATTATTATATGAAAAGTGCTGCACAAAATATTGCTCCTTAGACTTTATTGAGATCTATGTAAAAATGTGAATGTAATCTCTTACAACTTTAAACTGTTTCACCTACCTTTCCCGATTAAATACTTAGGCATTAAGTTCTTCAAGATAGAAATGTTACCGAATGTGTGTGTGTGTGTGTGTGTGTGTGTGTGTGTGTGTATATATAATGTGAACACATATATGTATTCCTGTGTAAAACAAAATAAAGGAGTATTTAACTGTATTTTATACTATATACATAATATGCATCAAATTTAATATCTATAATATATAGTAGATACAATAGAGTATAAACTATATTATATTAACATTAAATGGTATACATTGTACCACTTTCTACAAAGACATTGACTTTCTTTAAGCAATAACCTTTTTTATTAAGTTAGGCCAACTGATGTAAAAGAATGTGTAAGCTATGGGGCACTATTCATTCACTCTTTTGAAATCAACTGGTAAAACAAGGGACTCTTTTTTCCCATACTATTACCAGACGTGTTTACTTCAGGATGTTATAAATCTTTGTTTGCAAGTTTTGTGCTGTAAGGCATTTTGAGTTTATTTTTGAAATGTTTCAGATTAGCCAGGTACCTGAACTAACAGATTTTCTTCCCCTCATATTAAGATGTAATAAATTATATGTTACCTTTTTGTTTCACCAGGAATACTAGGTAAATATACATTTGGTGCTAGAAGAGGATTTGATGTTAATTGAGACGAGTGCTGTGCCAAAAATACCTAGTTGTTTTTTTTTTTTTAAAGATTTTATTTATTTATTCGACAGGATAGAGACAGCCAGCGAGAGAGGGAACACAAGCAGGGGGAGTGGGAGAGGAAGAAGCAGGCTCATAGTGGAGGAGCCTGATGTGGGGCTCGATCCCATAACGCTGGGATCACGCCCTGAGCCGAAGGCAGACGCTTAACCGCTGTGCCACCCAGGCGCCCTGAAAAATACCTAGTTTTGAGTCATATTATTCTTGGCAATAGTTAACTTTCCGTTTTCTACAAATAAACACAGGGTTGTTTTGACCTAGAAGAATAAAGATACTGCTCATATAAAACTAACTAGAATATATTTCGGATGGTCTGGAAGTACATTAACCCTGTAGAAGATTTTTTTTTAAATGTTCTATTTATGTATTTATTTGAGAGAGAGAGTGCGTGCAAGTGGGGGGAGGAGCAGAGGGAAAGGGACTCTGCACTGAGTGTGGAGCCCTACACAGGGCTGAGATCATGACCTGATCAACCCTGAGATCATGACCTGAGCCAAAATCAAGAGCTAGACACCCAACCGACTAAGTCACCCAGGTATCCCAACCCTGTCGAAGATTCTTTAATTATCCATGGCCTCCCTCTGTGTCTCTTCTGAACCTCTGCTCCCCACCCCAGTTTGACTCAGAACAGTCAACAGTAGAGATATCTGACTGTCCTTAGTGGCAATTCAAACCCAGATATAAATGATGGATTCTTTACAGTAAGTGGCTCTTTTCATCTCTATTAATATGGAATTTGAAAAGTAACTCTAGACTACAGTAGAGAATGCAGGTTCAAATTAAACTGTGCTGGGAGAAAAAGAAATCGCTCATCCTTGTTTAGCCTTCTGACTGTCCCAGTTTGTCTTTTGTAGTTCAGTTTAAAAGGCAAAAATGCATCGTGGATCAGTTAGGATACTTTCACTTCAAGGTACAGAAAGCCTAAGTAAGTGATGTAATAATAAGGGTTTGTTACTCAACATAAGAAATGTACAGGCAGTTGTCTCATTGAGGAAATCAAAGAACTAACCTCTTTCTGTCATCCTCAGCCTGTTGACATGTCCCTTCACAGTCACATGATGGCAGCCTGCCACTGCTTCATACAACCAAAGGCAGGAAGGCCTGGCTCAGAGTGAATGTGTAACAAGTAATCCTTAAAGGCTGAGTCCATATATTAAGATAACAGTATCATTTAAATTTTACTGTTGCCAACTATCCCACTTGTTCTTTGCTAGTGAATATAAGAGATGCATATGGTTTTAAGCATGTGATCTTCCTTTTGAAGACTGTCACTTATGTTGCAAAAGACTATGTAAAGATAAATACTACATATTTAAAAATGAGGAATTAAGAGCAAATACGTGGCTGGGTTGTCTAGAATGTTCAGAGGGATAGACGGAAAACGGGGAAAGTTTACATCAAACTAATGGGGAAGTGAGAAAGAGAATCTGGGTAATATTTGAGTAAGGGGGACTTAGTAAGGGGAGCTGGGGCAATTATTTCAAATGTTTATGTGTATGCCATTTATGTGTTGTTTCTCTTTCTCCCTTTAGGTGGTATTGGCAAGAGAAAAAGATACCGACATATGTGGAATTTATGAAAAATAATTACGCTCCTAATTTCAAATATGAAGATTTTGGACCACTATTTACAGCAAAGTTTTTTAACGCGAGCCACTGGGCAGATATTTTTCAGGCTTCTGGTGCCAAATACGTTGTCTTAACTTCCAAACATCATGAAGGTAAATAAATGCCATATTTACAAACACTGACAATGGTTATGAGATGTAAAGTAGTTCTTTTGGAAGAAGAAACTAAAATACATGAACTCAGTTTTCTCTTAGGAGCAGCAGTTAGTGGCTACTGACATTTGCCTGTAATTTAAGGGACCATATATTCCATCCAGTTGAGAGGCATTAGGTGTGTAGAACAATCAGACCCCCCACATAAAAATGAAAAAAAGAAAAAAGAAAAATGATCACATTTTGTTCTGTGCATATTTAACAATATTTCCAAGATCTCATTTGAAGCTATTTGAAGTGAGATGAGGGTTACAGCTCCAAGTTTATAATTAGAATTGCTCTCTTTTCTCCTTCCTTCCTTTTTTAAAAAAAAATTTTATTTATTCACCTGTTGTAGTCTTGTGTCATTACCCACACACCTTGCTGCACTTTTGGCCAACTCTTAGACGGCCAAATGGTGGACAGTTTGCTAGCGATGAAAGCAACACAGATCACCTAGGACAAAGATTCTGGGACTGTAATGGTGCCCATAAATGTCAGAGGTGGTGGTGGTGGTGGTGGAAGAAAATCTAAAAGGAAACACAGTGGTTGTATTTGCAAGGTTCTCCAGAGAAGCAGAACCAAGTGGAAGTATGATATATACAAAGAGGTTTATTATAAAACATTGGGTCATGCAGTTATGGAGCTGAGAAGTCCAGACGCATGAGAGCTGGCAGTACAGTTCCAGTCTGAGGCCAATGGCCTGAGAACCAGGAGTGTGGATGATGATTTCGGTTCTAGTCCAAGTCTGAGTCCAGAGAGAAGGTGTGAGCTCAGACAGGCAGAGAGTTCTTACTCAGCCTTTTATTCTGTTTAGGTCTTTAACAGATTGGCTGAGACACACGCACACTGGAGAGAGCTATCTGCTTTACCCAGTCTACATATTTAAATGTTAATCTCATGTAGAAACACCCCTATGGACACACTCAAAATAATATTTAATCAAATACCTGAGCGCCCTGTGGCCCAATCAAGTTGACACATAAAATTATCCATCACAGGGGTCCTACATTAATAGGATAGTTTCCACCCGTTACTGTTCTGGTATCCAGAAGATCAAGGAAGCATCATTAAATTGTTACTATCCCAACCGCATGTTAATTTGTTTGACAATTTCCTTTGCATGACCATCTTTGCCTGGTAGAAGAAAGTTGGCCTCAGTTTTTTCTCCAGAGTGGGGAGGAGAATAGGAGGGAGAAATCAAAACCAAAAATCTGTAATTATCTTAGAATACTTTTCCCTTTGGCTACATTCTAGTGGCTTAATGACTTTCTCCTATAGATGTTTCTCCTACTGAGGTAGATATTTAGAAAGTGTATTTGCTTGAACATGTTGATTTCCTGATGCCTGGGAACTCTTTAAGCTGTATGGCACAAAGTATTAAACATAGTGAGCTTATTTAAAAGCAAAACAAAATAACTTTTAATCATATTGCGAGGACAGATAATTAAGCCCCCATTTGTAAACTTTCTTTTTTTTTTTTTTTTTTAAAGATTTTATTTATTTATTTGACACAGAGAGACAGCCAGAGAGAGAGGGAACACAGGTAGGGGGAGTGGGAGAGGAAGAAGCAGGCTCCCAGCGGAGGAGCCTGATGTGGGGCTCGATCCCAGAATGCCGGGATCATGCCCTGAGCCAAAGGCAGACGCTTAACGACTGCGCCACCCAGGCGCCCCCCCCATTTGTAAACTTTCAAGGACTCATGTTTTCATTGCTTTATGGAAAAAAACCCACTGAACTTGGTAGGCAGGAAGATCTCTCTGTGAGCTTTTATGGTGGTGATGAAGACCCATGTGGTTTTAAAACTGTCTGGCAATAGAGCCTGTCAACTTGAAACTTTTTTTTTTAAAGTATTTTTTCTTATTTTTAAGTAATCTCTACAACCCAACATGGGGCTTAAACCAGAACCCTGAGATCAGGAGTTGCATGCTCTACTGACTTAGCCAGCCAGATACCCCCAACCTGAAACATTTTGAACAGGACTTTAAATATTGACGCTGTTTTGAAGCTTACCGCAAACACCTTTGGAACAAGAGTGAGCTGTTTTAAATGCTTCTTGAAAATGAATCTGAAGACTGTGTCCATCTTAGACTTGTCCTAATTCACGAGAGTAAATACAGAGTGCCTTATGTATGTCTGTTCTCAAAGATTCGCTTAGATTTCAGTGGGACAGTAACAATGTACTATGTTCCTAGGCACCAACTAAATCTTTTGAGGCATTTATATTATTTCGGTTTATATAGCATTTCTATTATTTTTTTTTAAAGATTTTATTTATTTATTCGACAGAGATAGAGACAGCCAGCGAGAGAGGGAACACAAGCAGGGGGAGTGGGAGAGGAAGAAGCAGGCTCACAGCGGAGGAGCCCGATGTGGGGCTCGATCCCAGAACGCCGGGATCACACCCTGAGCCGAAGGCAGACGCTTAACCACTGTGCTACCCAGGCACCCCTCTATTATTTTTATATAGAACAATCTCCATGCAAATTCCTTTCAAAATATGAATTATTTCAAAGTGCTTATTTAATGGCGGGTTATTTTTTGTTACCCATTTAATTGGTAGGTAATTTCAGGTAGTTTAAAGAGCAACATCTAAGTTTATGACTTAGAGAAGGATGAGATTACAAATGGTGGGAATATTTCAAAGTACAGAACTCCTGGGGAAGACTATCTTTTCCCCTTCTGGTGATAAAGGACGAAAGACGAAGCTAAAGGGCCTCTATTAGATACAGATCGCCAGCATTCTAAGACTCACACTACATAAAATCATGCCCCACCTGGGAACATACTTTAGTCTTTGGTTTGGGAGACAGGTAAGAATCTTGCAGGAGTGCATTTCCGGATCTTCATTATGAGTAGTAGTAGTCAGTGGTTAGCACGGTAGATGTGGAAGATGTCCCCATCTTAGCTGCGAAATGTTCGTGTTGCTAGTTGATTCTGTGCTAGACCCTGTGCTAACAGTTGGCTGAGGACAGAGCAGGGAACGCTGCAGGCATGATGCTATCCCTCAAGGAGCTTCTATTCTAAGAGGAAGAATATAGGAGATAGATCAGACTACACAGACCTTAAGGGGCATACCCAGAAAGTTACTAAAAAACCCTTGGTTCCACCTGGACATTCTCATTTGTTGCTCATATAAAAGTAGAATATGTGCTATGAAAACCGTGCCGTAAAACCTTGCTTGTAGAAGTGTTCATATGTCACATGTACTATCTGGTTTGCTTTGGCACTTGTATAGGTGGAAATTTGCTAAAACAAAGACTCAATGTAATTGTGCAGGCTTTACCTTGTGGGGCTCCGAGTATTCATGGAACTGGAATGCTGTAGATGAGGGGCCGAAGAGGGACCTCGTCAAGGAACTCGAGGTAGCCATTAGGAACAGGACTGACCTGCGTTTTGGACTGTACTATTCTCTTTTTGAATGGTTTCATCCACTCTTCCTTGAGGATAAGTCCAGGTCATTCCAACAGCAACAATTTCCAGTTTCTAAGATGCTGCCGGAACTCTACGAGTTAGTGAACAAGTATCAGCCAGAGATCCTGTGGTCGGATGGTGATGGAGACGCCCCTGATTACTACTGGAACAGCACAGCCTTCTTGGCCTGGCTGTATAACAAAAGGTGTGTATGCTGTTAGATTGCTGTCATGACCGTAAATGTTCCTCAGACATGTATAATATTTGCTTTGAGAAATATGCCCTTTCAGGCTCATCTATGGTGTGGGGTAGGAGGAAATCATTGTAAATAATGCCTATTAGATTTATCAGTTTTTACTGAGAGTAATCAATAAGCGAGAGTTACAAATCAGGAGTCAAATACAACTCAATAGTCTTTGATTTTGAAATCACTAAAATCATTAAAAATTTGGAATCGCTAAAAAAATATAAAATCACAAAATCAAGACATTAATTTTGTGGGTCCCGCTTTTCATCTCCTATTCTGAGACAACAGTTCATCACTATTCATGATTATGTGCTTTTCAATTCCTCTGATTCCTTCTTTTTATCTTCTGACCCTTTGAATATCTCTGCTGCTTGCTCACTGTCACCCTTGTCTGCCTCCTCCTTCTCTTCCTCAGCATTTTCACCACTCCCTGTTCTTTCCATGTTGCTTTCTAGCATGTTCCAGACTGCCCCATTAGAACAGGGAGTTCTGGCTGAGCTCCTCTATTAATCTTAAACCATGTGGACCAAATTTATATTTGTAACTAGAAAATACTCAGTATTGTGTGGGTTTTTTTTTTTTAAGATTTTATTTATTTGTCAGAGAAAGAGAGCACAAGCAGGGGAAGCAGCAGGCAGAGAGAGAAGCAGACTCCCTGTGGAGTAAGGACCCTGAAGTGGGACTTGATCGCAGGACCCTGGGATCATGACCTGAGCCAAAGGCAGACCCTCAACAACTGAGCCACCCAGGAATCCTTGGGTATGGTGTTCTGAAGTTAGGGAGTGTTCTACGTGTGTTTCCTGGACACACTTGGGATGTGCATGAGAATATTCTGGAGAGCTCTTTCTTCTTAAAGCAGCAGTTTCTCCGGGTACTTCTTCCAAGAGGAAAGACTGGGAACCACCCACTTCAGTTTGTGAAGCAGCCTGTCTCTTCTAAGTGGGGAGCTTCACACCTGCTCTGATAATAATGTTGTGGTGTTTATTTCGTGCCCTGTAAATTCCATGATGGCAACAGTCCACTTTCCGGAGATTTTTCAACATCAGGCACAACTGTAAGAGGAAGGCTAGAATATATGTATGAGATTAGTCATAGGTGAGAAGAATGTTTTGAATGTAAACTCAATTCTGGCTATGACTCATAATATGTGGGACAAGGAGTTTCAAATAAAGTATGATAATCTTGTAAGTGCTCTATGTGCTGATTACTGGGCTGGTAGTTTTACATAAATTATTTCTGTTCTAATAACAGATGAGGCAATTGATTCTTCAGAGCAGTTAGGTTACTCTGGGTAGGGAGCTTAGAAAGTGACAGAATCAGGATTCCAACTAACCCAGGTCTATTTGACTTCAAAACCATGGGCTTTGCATTATATTATGCTATGATGATTTTTCAGGAGTGGATTTGTTAGACATCTTTTCAGTGACATTTCAAGTAAAATGTTTTACATTTTATTTAAAAAATTATATTTCAGCCCAGTTCGGGACACAGTTGTCACCAATGACCGTTGGGGATATGGTACCATCTGTAAGCATGGTGGCTATTATACCTGCAGTGATCGGTACAACCCAGGACATCTTTTGCCTCATAAATGGGAAAATTGCATGACAATAGACAAGTTTTCCTGGGGCTACAGGAGAGATGCTGGAATTAATGACTATCTTACAATTGAAGAGCTAGTGAAGGTACGGTAAAATGTCTGGTGACTACTGAGGTAATATTTTTAATTGTGTGGGTGTGTGAGAATTATTTCTTTATAGTTTGTATAGCTCAATGGCCTGTATTTTATTATTATTCTATTTTCTGTTTGTTTTTCTGGATGGTGATTACATATGCAGGTGTAAGCACACAAATACAACATATTATTAACACAGTCACAACGGGATTGTTTCATCTACCTAAGAACTTTATTTATTCTTTTTAGCAACTTGTAGAAACAGTTTCATGTGGAGGAAATCTTTTGATGAATATTGGGCCCACACATGATGGCACCATTTCTGTAATTTTTGAGGAGCGATTGAGGCAAATCGGGACCTGGCTAAAAGTCAATGGAGAAGCCATTTATGAAACCCACCCTTGGAGGTTCCAGAGTGATGATGTCACCCCAAACGTGTGGTAAGTTCTTCTTGTTACCAAGTACTATTTGAAGGAGGAAGGCATCTAACATTTCTCAGAGATATAAAGAGAAAAGTAGGATAAAAAAGGAAATTGGATGCATGCCTATTTATACAAAGCACTTTCCAAACTTTAGAAGAAGTCACCATGTTTTTGAGCACTTATTGTTTATCAAATCAAGCTTAAATCATCCCTAGAAACTTCCTACTAGTGGGCAAATTTTAGTGGAAAATAGCACTTATAAAAATTGTAAGTCATTCAGAAAAATGAAAGATGTTGAGTGGTTAATCCAAAAGGAAGACTTCTGTTTCGTCATTTAATTCTAATTTTTGCAGATGCTCCTTCTTATGAAATTAGCAAGAAAAAGGTGCCAAAGGGCAGAAAAAAATATTTAAAATTAGCCCAGATAACAGCATTATTTTAATTGAGAAACAACTTTTGACTTGTTCATATTATTCTAATAAATCTAAACCTGAAGTTTCTTTGAAATTAATTAACTTGCTAATTTTTCTTTTAACTAGAATCTTCTTTAAAAGCCTTACTTCAGGCTTATGTCTGAGCTTCCATGTGCCAATGAGTATCTGACCACACTTTGCAAATATGATGGTTTCTGATGTGGGATCTTAAAATATATAAATAAGAGTAGTATTAGCAAAGCTCTAAAAATTTACCTTTTGTTGTCACCAGGTGAATATAGCCTGATCAAGTATAAATCAAAAGATTAGACTAAATGTTGTTTGATCTTACTTATGACTTAAAACTAATTGTCAACTCACTGAAGAAAACAAATAAAACAATCTAGACAGAAGCAACTAATTGTAGAATTTTAGAATGTCTGGGAGAAGCCATAGTGAGTACTCACTACCAATCTTTATTTTACAGAGACTAGTTTAAATCTGGTTTTGGAATTTGTGTCTGGGCATGTATTTGACTACAAGGGGGTCTGATTATGATTTCACAAGTATTTAACCATTATTCCATTAAATTTTATTTCAATAAATAAAAATAAAAGCCAAAATATTTAACAAGGCCTGTGAAGCCCCTTGTCTGGCTCCTACCAACGTCACCAACCCCACATGGCCCTCCTTCCTCCCCTCCCCACCCCCCCCCAAGGTAGAAGCTCTTCCCTATACCATTCATGCTGCCCCTCCTTGCTGCAGTCATCTGTAGACTCCCTTACCATCCTTCAAGATTTCAGCCCTGGCTCACTGTCACTGTTCCTAGAACTACTCTTAACATTAGTTCTTAGTGATTTGAATATCTATATTCACATTTCTTTTAGTTTGCTGGCCCCTCAGTACTTGGACTCTCTCTTCTAGGGTTCTTGTCCACTCTACCTTTGCTACCCCCTTTTTGGGTCATGCCTTAGGTCCTGCATTACCAATAACTGAACCTCTTCCATGCTGTCAGTTTGAAGCATTGTCCTGTGTCCTACCACCTGTTATATTTCAGCTCACTCCGCACAGCACTTGGGCTTCTGGAGGGATGTATAATCCACTAATGATACCATCTGTGACCCTCTCACTTTGCCTCTGTCCCTCAGCCCTCTTCCTTACCCTGGTCAGATTCTGTGGCTCATTACTCCATTGCATACACTCTTTTTCTCTCGGTTGTACTCACCTGACTTTGATTAAAACCTCAACTTCTGTTAAATTTAGCTCTACTTTTTCATGCTTGCCCATGGGTACCTCCATGTGACTGAAATACACAGACATAGACACACACACACTCTCAAATATTTCCTGGTGTCCCGGATCCCAACCCAAATTAGCCACTCAAGGATATTATTCTAGCCTTTCTCTCCTTTTGCTCCTCATCTTCAATTTTCCCTCTTTATTAGATCCTTTCCTGTCAGCATACAAATGTGTTATTT
The DNA here is from genome assembly GCF_024610735.1 of Ursus americanus. Taxonomy (NCBI): domain Eukaryota; kingdom Metazoa; phylum Chordata; class Mammalia; order Carnivora; family Ursidae; genus Ursus; species Ursus americanus. The sequence goes on along the minus strand of NC_142137.1, from coordinate 54,941,779 downwards.
CTTACATCTTAAAAAAATACTTTTAACCCTTAGATTTCCAGGCACCTCCCCATTTCTCTTTCTTTTATAGTAAAATGTATTAAATATATATATATATATATATATATATATATATATATATATTTTTTTTTTTTTTTTTTTTTTAACTTGTTAATTCCAATTTCTTGTTCCAGTTTTCTCTTGCACTCACTCTGGTCAGGCTTCCACCACCAGACTTGCTAACAACAACAAAATTATTGTTATCAAGGCCCTTGATAACCTGTCCTTCGCTAAATCCAGCGTCATTTCATGGTCCCTGTTTTCTGAGTTTATGGCAGCATCTGACTCTGTTGATTGCCCTCTCTTCTTCTTCTTCATCTTTGTCATCTTTCTTGGTTGTCGTCGTCTTTAAGATTTTATTTATTTATCAGAGAGAGAGAAAGAGAGAGAGAGAACAAGCAGGGGGAATAGCAGAGGGAGAGGGAGATGCTAAGATCATGACCTGAGCAGAAGGCAGACTTAACTGAGCCACCAGGCGCCCGATGGCCATCTCTTCGTGTTGGCTGCTGCTTCTTAAGTGTTGTTTGCTGGTTCCACCTCCAGTTCCCAACCACTAAACCTTGAAGTGTCCTGAGACTTAGTCCTTGGACTTCCATCCTTCCTGTTTATTTTTATTGCCCAGGTGATTGCATCCATTTTCACAGATTTAAATGCCATACTGATGACCTCTGCAGGTCTGACCTCTTTTCTTGAACTCCAGACTCACATAATCAACTTCCTCGTCGACCATTCCTCATGGAAGTATAAGCACCTTAAACCCGGTATTGTCCAAAACAGAGGTCCTCTAATTTGTAAATTTTGCTCTAAACCAGCTCCATGCAGTCTTCCCGATCTCAGTTAATGGCAGCTTCATCTTTTTAGGTGGTTGTGAGGCCAAAAATCTTGGAGTCCTTAACTCTCCTTTCACATTTCACAGCCAATCCATCAGCAGATACCATCATCGTCATCTTCGAGGTATATCTAGAATCCAATCACTTTTCATCCTCTCTCTGGCAACTCTCATGTTTTTAGGCTCTGTTCTCTCTCCCCTGGATTATTTCAGTAGCTTCTTGAGTGATCTGTTTCCATCCTTGCCCACTTAATCTTTCTGCTATAAAACCTTTTAAATAATAAAGCCAGCTTATGTCACTCCTATGCTCAAATTCCTCCGATGGCGTCATAAAAACCCAGGCTTAGAGAATGAGCCAGGTCTAATAGAGGCTTACAAAGTCCTATAAAAACTAGTTCCTTGGGGTGCCTGCGTGGCTCAGTCGGTTAAACATCTGCCTTTGGCTCAGGTCATGGTCTCAGGGTCTTGGGATCGAGCCCAGCAGAGGGCTTCTTGCTCATTGGGGAGTCTGCTTCTCCCACTCCCTCTGCCCTTCTCCTGCTCATGCTCTCTCTCTCAAATAAATTCTTAAAAAAAAACAAAACCCCAAAACAACTGGCTCCTTGCTGTCTCTAGTCTCTCATCTTGTCTGCCATCCTGCTGTCCGTCATTTGTCCTTCTGCCTCCTTGCTGCCTTGTCAACAGGCCAAGCATTCTCTAGCATGGGGACTTCTGTGCTTGCTGTTCTCTCTTCCTCCAGATACTCACATGGCTCTCCCTTACATTCTTAGGTCTCCTCAATGCCATCTCCTCAAAGAGGTCTTGCTTGAGTATTCGATTTAAAATAACATGTACACCCCTCCTTTCCAACCTAGCACGCTCTGTCCTCACCTGGCTTCAGTTTTCCCCATAGCACTTAATCAACATGCTCATTCTAATTTTTCCCACTACCATGTGATTTCCATGAAGACAGGGACTGTGTTCAATACTATGTCTCCAGCTCTAAAACACTGATTAGCATTTTAAGATTTCAATAAATATTTGTTGAAAAATGAAATAAAAGAATGAGTTCTGTTTCCTTTGTCTAGAGCTTACGCTTCTTACCTTTTCTCCTTTTTTCTCATTCATCCTTTAAGTCTCAGATTAAATGTCATTTTCTCGGAGATGCTTCTTGCTGATGGTCTAATTTAAAGAGATCCCTTCGTTATAATCTTTCAATTTCGTTTTCTTTCATTATGCTTGTCAGAACTCACACTTTGACATTATTTGTGTGATTATTATTGAACATCTGTCTTCCTCACTCTAGTCTAAGTTCCATAAGATCAAGAACTAGGTGTGGTTTGTTTTCTACTGTATCCCCAACACGAGCCTCAGTACTTGGCCCAGCACTGACACATACATATCTGCTGATGAGGGAATATGAAGATTTTGAATCAGCAGGTGGAAAGCCATTTACTCTCACATCTTACCTTCTTTGCTCATATTCCCCTGCCTATTTCCAGCTCCATGAGAACTGTCTGATGAAGAGTAATATTAGAAAAGTGTCTGCTCCTTTTAGTAAGGGGAAGTGGGGGGAGGGAGGTACTAGGATATTATGGTTTACAATAACAAGTATATATTTGGTCCTGTCTCCATTTCTGGCACAGAGCTCCTAAAGCTCTTGGTATTTCCTAAGTGATGAGAACTATAAAGATGTCTTTTGTTATGTTCCTGAGGCGACTTTTCCACTTCACTGAAGGGTGAGGCTGGTTGCCTGGAGATCCAACCTTGTGATTACAGGGCTGGAACTTTCGGTCCGGTCCTCCACCTTCAGGTTGAGGAGAGAGGCTGGAGGTTCAATCAGTCTCCAATGGCCAATGATTTAATCAATCATACCCATGTAATAAAGCCTCCATAAAAACCCAAAAAGACAGGGTTTGGAGAGGTTGAGGGTTGTAGGGAGAGTGTGTGCCTGGAGAGTTCCTGGAAGCTCCAAGCCCTCTCCCCATACCTTGCCCCGTGCATCTCTTCTCTCTGGCTGTTTCTGAGTTTTATCCTGTTGTAACAGACTGGTAATCCAGTAAGTAAAATGTTTCCGTGAGTTCCATGAACTGCTGTAGAAAATTAATCGAACCCAAGGAGGACGTTGTTGTAACCTCCCATCTATAGCTTGTGGGTTAGAAGATGTCACCAAGTGATAACCTGGTCTTGTGACTGGTGTCTGAAGTTGAGAGTGATGCAGGCAAGCAGTCTTATAGGACCAAATCCTTGACCTGTGGAAATCTGATACTATCTCCAGGTAGATAGTGTCAGAATTGAGTTGAATTATAGGACACCCAGTTGGTGTCTGAGAATTGTTTGGTGGGGTAGGGAACCCCCCCTCCAGCCCCCAACACACACTGGAATTGGGAACCCCTTTTGGGTGCTTTTTATTCTACCATGGAGTTACTTTTCCTTCCCTCTATAATGAAGACATTGGTAAATATTTACTACATGGAAGTATCTCTATAAAATAATTCCAAACCTGACCTATAACGAGAAATATTACTATACTTCCCCCCCTTGTAACCAGGTACACATCCAAACGTAAACAAAAATTGGTCTATGCCATATTTCTTGAATGGCCCACATCAGGACGTCTGTTTCTTAGCCAACCTATAGCTACTCTGGGAGTAACAAAGGTAAGGGAGTTTTATCTTTATTAATTATCTTTATGTTCCTTTTATACCTTATAAGAGTACAGGTTTCCCCACTATCCGAAAGCAGAGCATTCCTATGAAACCTTCCATAAACCGAAATGGTATAAAGCAAAGAAGCAATTACAATTAACTTATGTGGAAGTTTTTTTGAATAGTCCCAGACCCCAAAAGTAACCTCTCTTAGGCTCTTCTGATACCTTAGAACAAACACATCTTGCTAATGGATGCACAGACTGAGTGGAGATAAAGTGCAGATGCGCCCTGACACATTCAGAGCTGCGGCAGCTTGCCGCCGAGCAGCGAGCATAGGAAGGGCTGCTGCCGCTCTGGCTGCTGCCCGCTGTGCGCGCTGCCTCTGACGGGCTCTCTGCAATACAAACACTGAATGCCAGTTTCCCTTGCTGCCTTTTCTTGTGAAAGTGAAAATCCTCTTCAGATTTTTTTCAGTTACAAAACCAGGTACTAACTACAGGAGATCTTTCATAAAAGTGAAGTGGCATAACACAGACTTTCAGAAAGTGAGGGATACCTGTAATTTTAAAATGAACTTCATCAATGGCAGCGTTCAGCCAAACCTTTGAAAGTTTTCTTTCATTTCCCAGAAAACTAAACTTACAAACTGCTATGTTATCTCCATGTATATCAACATAAAACAGATATTCTTTCTGACAGTTATTTTAGGTTGTTCAAGTTCTGCAAGCATCCAAAATGAATTCTGGAATTCATAGATACATACACATACATACATAAAATAAATTCAGACTCTCCCCCGGACATCCCATCCCAGAACACATCTGAATAAAAGTAAGATGTGTGGCCTTACTATTTTAAGGTCATTAAAAAAATCTGGAGAAAGTTAAACTAACAGTTACAACCAACAGATCTGGCATTGAGTTCATTTTGATATATTTTATAGCTTATTTTTAAGAAACTGACAATTTCCTGGGATGTAAATTGTCCATATGCTTCTTCTTGCATTATTTTCCACATTTCATTTCTGACACTGTGGTTAATCAGGCAGAAAGATGGAGTTCGAATTTGATGTTTAATTACAGCTTAGTGGCCTGGGTATGACATCATCTTTTTGTTATATCTGTATTCTGTTGCGCTCCCATTAATACTGTTATTTAAAAGTTCATGGATTTTGTTTTTGTGTTGCTCTACATGATAGGCAAAGTTTTCTTGTTCAAAATGACTGCAGATATGTAGGAAATTACTTGTGTCTAAATCCACTTAGTATAAGACTAAGGATATAAAACAATTACAGTAATAATTGATCAGACGTACATATTGTTGATTAGTTACTGGAAAGTCCGGGGAGGAAGGGTTGCTAGATAAGGGAGGGAGGCCTTTCTCCAAACATTCTGTGCAAAAACTACGCAGACCTTATGTTGGGCAGATTGGTTGCAGAGTCTTCCCCAATCCTCTCTCTTCAGGGTTTTCCCTACTCAGATACTGTTCAACCTTTACAATTCTTCTTTTCCAACTCTTGCATGCTTTTATATGAGGGGAACACATGAGCAAGACACATGCATGCACTCATTTGGATCAAAGGTTAAAACAGTGTGCGAACCACTAAATAAAACCAAAAGATGAGTTTCCTGTCTATAGTGTTTTAAAGAAATACCAGCCACTCTTATGGGTGAGTCAAAGAGATACATTTGGAGATATTTGTGTGTGTTTTTAATTTCAGATTAAACTGCTGGGACATGGACAGCCACTTAACTGGACTTCTTTGAAGCCAAATGGCTTAGTGGTAGAACTGCCACATCTAACCTCGCATCAGATGCCATGTAAATGGGGCTGGGCTCTAGCATTAACTAATGTGATCTAATTTGCTGCAGAGAGGTTCATGCCGCAGGTACACTGAAGACTGGAAAATAATCAGGTTTCTATAATTGTAGCACACAGAGAAAGCGATTGTAAAACTGGTCAAGAAAAGCCAGGTAATTATTTAGGCAATTCAGCCCTTTCCCCTCTTACTCCTTAATGTTTTTTCTGAATTACCCATGTAGCTGTTTTAACTGTCCGGTGTTACTTTGCCATCAAAGTCTCTTCACACTGAATTTATTTCCATGTGTGATTACGAGGTGGAAATTTTTGTTTTACAGTAGCTAGGAATTGGTGATGGTAAGGACTGACTGAATTGTGTCTCCTGAATTGTGTCTCAAATTCATATGTTGAAACCCTAACCCCCAATGTGCCTGTATTTGAAGACAGAGCCTTTGAAGAGGTAACTAAGGTTAAATAAAGTCATTAAGAATGAGAACCTAATCAAGTATGACTGGTGTCCTTATAAAAAAAGAAAGAGACACTGTGGATGCAAGCACACAGAGGAAAGGCCAGTGAGGACACAGGGAGGAGGCACCATCTGCAAGCCAAGGAGAGGGACTTAAACCCAACCTGCCAACACATGGGGCTGTCAGCCTTCAGAATTGTGAGAAAATAAATTACTATGGTTTAAGCCATGTGGTCTCTGGTATTTTGTTATGGCAGCCCTAGCAGACTAACACAGGTGGTAGGTATGTAATAAATTTGTCCTGATACGTATTTCCAATGCACGTAGTAATTGTCTTTTTATAAAAATTCTTTTTTTCCCTCTTGGTAATAAAATGGATACATGTTTACTGTAGGTATTTTAAAACATACAAAAGTGCTCAAAGCATTTTAGAAATGCTAAAGCCACTGTTTAGATCACCACTATTAATATTTTGGTACATATTCTTTCAGGGTTTTTGAGGTGGTGTGGAGGGGGTGTGGGATTGGAGGTATAGGTCAATTTTTGTAGGTGAGCTAATTTGAGCTCCAATTTCAATTAATATGTTGCCTGTATTTGCCTTCAAGCAAATTGAATTTGAAAACCTAGTTGAAAATCAGGAATTCTACTCAAATCTTCCCTAAGAATGAAGCAAAATAATGAAGTAAAAATCAAACTGATTTTGATGTAAATTTAAAGAAACCACTGATTAGAGAACTCGTTCTCCTCAACAAAAGATGTTTAATTGGCCAGACCTTTATTTGAAGTACTGCAGGTTCCATTTTGTTACATTAATCAAATGCAGACATGTCACTGTTTCCAAAAAATGCTTCAAATAGAGAATGAAATCAAAGTACATATTTGTTTCCTAAAATCATGCTAATGTTGAAAACTTAAAAAAATTACTCATTGTTGAAGTTCCTAATTACCAAATTTTTGAAACCATGCCAAGGTATTTACATACATACATATGTTAATAGTTGTAAATTCCAATTAATATTTTATTGGAGATCTGACTTGGACAGATTTATATGATCCCAAACACTAGACTAAAAAAAATAAAAAAGGAAGTGTAGTTATTTAGTAGCTACGAGGGAGCTAAATGACAAAATATAGTTCAGCTTTTAACCCAACTATATAAAAAATATCTATGATACGAGGGCAAGAATTATAGTAAGGATAATTAAAAATCAGATCTCTCATTACCTATTTTAAGCCAATAGTTTTTATCCTCCAAATAATCCTTTTCCCAGAGTTATTAAATAGGCACAAAATGGCCTGATTTGAACTTCAGTAACTTCTGATTTTCCTTTAATGACTAGAGAAGTATTGAAGGCAAAGCAAACTAGATTATTAGACTGAATAATCTAGACATTTAATTATGGATACCACTTTAATAGATTCTATCTCATTTTCTTACGAGTGCCATATTCAAGCAACACAATTACTCTAAAAGATCAGGCTATTCAACTAAATATGAATTAAGACAACAGAAGACAAGACAGATGTTTTGCCTTCTGTTCATTTCAGTTTTGTAAGCGAAAGACCTGGTTAGATAAAATCTTCCTACCTTCCAAGCAAATAAAATAAATGGTCTTATCAAATTGTTAAATATACACAGTAATACAAGTTTAAAGGAGAAAAAGTAGAAGCAGTTTTAAGTAATCTCCATTCAGCCAATTTCCTGGTTAACTGATGCTCTCCATCTCCTTGGAAAAGCATACAGATTGGTTCCTAGGGTAAGGTACATGCTTTCAGTTAATAGACTTCTGTCTGGCACACCCTTCACTTCGATTTCTACTTGCTGCAATCAATGTATGTCTACCAAGTTGAGTTTGTTATTATAGTGGGTTGAATAGTATTTCCCAACTATTCATGTTCACCTGGAAGCCAAGAATGTGATCTTACTTGGAAATGGTGTCTTTGCAAATGTAATTAAATGTTGAGAGAAGACCATACTGTACATAGGCAGGTCCTAAATCAGAGTACCCTTATGAGAGAGAAAGAACACAGACACACAGAGAAGGCCATATGAAGACTGAGACAGAGACTGGAGTTTGCTACTATAAGACAAGGGACACTTGGGCCACCAGAAGCTGGGAGAATCAAGAAAGGATTGAACAGTCTTCCCTAGAGCCTTCAGAGGGAGCACAGTCCTGCTGACACCTTGATTGTGGACTTCCAAGTACCAGAATGGTGAGAGGATAAATTTCTGTTGTTTTAAGTCACTTAGTGATAATTTGTTATCTAGGAAATTAAAACAGTTATCAAACAGATTATGCCAGTTGAACTTTTTATCATGATTATACAATCTGTGATAACGTGAGTTTGAAGAGTTGTAGTCTCTGCAAAAACCAAGCTGAACTTTGGAAAGACTAGATAAAAGTGTGTTGCTTTTTTTAGGGGAGCTTGGCTGGCTGTCAAAGGAACATGAGACTTGATCTTGGGGTTTTGAGTTCAAGCCTCACGTTGGGTAGAGATTACTTAAAAATAAAATCTTGAAAAGCATGTATTGCTTTTTTTTTTTTTAATTTAAATGTATTGGTAAATTAACTGTGGGCAAAACAGTTCTAAAAGATTAGAGGAAAATAGAGCAAAAATCCACAAAAATTCTGCATCCCTGGTTCACAACTTACAATGTAATGCAGTGCATGTGATTTGTGCAAGAAAGATAATTAGAGGACGCCTATAAGCAGACCTGTACTAAAAAGAAAACACCTGGGTCCTACATTAAATAATTGACAAAGAATATTTATATTTTAAGTTAAAATATGTAAGAAGAAGTTTTTTTTAAAGAAGATTTTATTTATTTGAGAGAGAGCGCACGTGCACATGCAGGGAGAGGGGCAGAGACAAAAGCAGACTCTCCACTGAATAGGGAGCCTGATGTAGGGCTCGATCCCAAGACCCTGGGATCATGACCTGAGCCAAAGACGCTTAACCAACTGAGCCACCCAGGAGCCCCTAAGAATAAGTTTTTTGTGTGTGATAAGTGCTTTAAGTGACCTTTTGGATTAACTGAACTAAGGGTCCCAGGCAAGAGGGCACTTACTGTACTAGTTGAAGACAAATTTTCAGTGTCTAAGGCCAGTTAGCTTCAAATACGTGTGGTTTTTACCTTGGCATCTCTTCAATTGCCACAACTCCACAGATGTAGAGGACTCCAGGTGAAAATTGTCAGCTGACCAGATTTTGATCCTTTTATAAGGCCACACCTGTTCAGTCTCAAATATTCCTTGGATGAAATCCTGGGTTAATACTGCTGGAAGAGATGCATGCCCTATTATATACACATTCACTAATTTTCCAAAATGCAGTTTTTCAGTCACCCCATTAGAAAATAATATCACTATATTCGTCAAATTTTGAAAAGAAGCATTTGCTCTCCTCACCATTTTTACGTTTTTTTCTTTTCTTTTTTTTAAACACTGTAGACATAAGACTCCTTAGCAGTTGATTCTGGGCCTTGCCTCAACTTAGAAGAGACTTCACAATTCATTTTGCACCTTCTACTACTTAGCTATATGTTATGTTGGAGGAACATAAAGTGATGTCACTGAAAATATTCTTATATTACTGAAAATGTATCTAATATACTGATGATTCATTTTTTCTGCTCTAATTACCCTTATAAATACAGAATATAGATTTAACTAGAGACAATGAATTATTTCTTTTCAGAAGGAAATGCTATTTATTTTTTCTAAACAAAAAAGTTAAAAGAAAGTATCAATTATATTACCAGTTAAAATAACTTGGAAACTAGCATATTCTCCCAAAATAACAGCAAAAAATGCTATAGGACAAATAAAAATTAATGGCTGTAAGGTATTAATTCAACAAAACCATATTTTACCAAAATATTTTATTGCAATAAGGTATTTACTGTCTCAAGATCAATACAAAGTTATTAAAATTATTTACATAAGAATGAATGAAACTATGTAGCTAATACTACCTGTTGAGTAAACAGCATCAGCACAATTTTACCCTCTAAATCAATACCTAATTTTCTAAGGATTATTAACAATAGTACAAAAAAAAATTACTGATCATGGTTGTTAAATTCACTGATTTCCATAAAAAGAAAAGTCCTTCATCAGGTTTATTTAAGATAAGAAATTTATACCTTTGAAGAGTAACTGGAGAAAAGTCTGATTCCTTCATCTATCCTGCAGTCCAGTGAACTTTATGATTAGTTAAGTAGTACATTTTTTCTAAACTTCACACTTATTTCTCAAACAGATTTTTTCTCAGTATTAATGTCCATGTATATTACATTTCACATAATATTAAAAAAAGTATCTACACTAGTTTTTAGTCAGTTTGGAACTAATATCCACGGTGTAACAAATATTTGCACTGTGTACACTCAGATATGCCCACAAAAACTAGTCTGTTGGTGACTTTAAAAAAATATATTAGGATGCCAAATATATCTATTTTATTATGAAATGAAGACTTTGATTAAGAATATATTTTTATTAGGCATTTTGGTAACAAATCATTACCCTATATATAGTTGATTTATTCAGTGTATTTTTAAAAGTAAATGAATTCCATTGTAGTTTTTCTTGAAGGAAAAGAAATCACTTCTCCAGTTGTTGAGGAGTACTAAAAGCTTCGTACACATTAGCAGCAAAGTCTTTCACTTGCTCCATCATCAACAGATCCTAGCAAAGATGACAGTAAAACATTACAATTTGTAAGAAGTATAGATAATTTGAATCCATAGCTGCAATTTGAGCAATGAATTTAGCTCTAAGTTTTATAGCATTAAGGCCAAAAAGAAAATCATTTAATGAAAGGAATATTTGTTCTTATAGTAACTTCTAGGAGATATTTATTGTTTAGGCTCTTACGTGAAAGATGGTGAGTATGAAAAGTATTCAAGTGTGACTTTGAGAAGAAAACCCAAAACAAGTCTTCCAATGGACTTTTATGTATGCCAAGGGCTAGATAACATTATCTGTTGAATAAATGATTACAGTACTAAAGATACAAACCTAAAGGTACTTTTGCTAGAAGCTGACATAACGCGGTTGTGGGGTATATTAGTTTTTTAGAAGATCTAACATAGAATACATGTAGCATGTCATATACTATTGCATACATGTACATAAACCGCACATAGACACTTTTGAACAAGGGCTCTTAAGAGATTTGTAAATGTAAAAATAAGAAAAAATTGTATATTTGTTTTCATTAACCCTTAAAATCTAGTATTTCTTTCAATTATGGAATTGCCAACCGTGATAGTACTAGCATGGCCTGTGACTTTGTCTTCAATGTCCTCAATGGAAATCAGACATTTTCACGTATGATAGTTGTGGAAGCTGCATGAACTGCTGTTATAGCTTGTTATTTAATGTGTGAACAAAAAAGCAATACTGCTTCTGCATAAATTTGATTTTAAAAAGCATTTTTAAAACTGTATGTAATTGGTTTTCTTTAAAACCTTTGTATTTTATAACATGTATTTGTAGACATTATTCTGAGAAGGGGTCCACAGGCTTCACCAGACTGTAAAGAGATCCATGACACGGAAGCAGCTGAGTGCCCCTGTGAGCACCAGAGAAACAGTAAGTAAAACTGTCCTTTGTGTTCTCTCTTAAGTATCAGAAAACCCAAGTGAGCTGTAGACAAGTCTTGATCTCAACAAATTCATGATTAAATTCTTTGAAGGCAATGTGGCATTTTAATGCATAGAAACTATGGTTAAAAAAACTGGTGGAGTCTTTGTCAATCAATAGTGTAGTATATAAGTTTAAACTACAGTCACACTCAAAAACTTTAACAATATCAATGGTGTTTTTATTAGATTGAAATCTTTTGTTTTTGTTATTATTCAGATTTTAATTAATGCAGTACATGAATTACTTAAGGATTAAAGCTGGTGGTGGTATATTATGATTGGCTGTATTTCCCACTTGTTGCCAAGATGGACAGGCTACTGATAAAGCCAGAGACTTATATGAAAGTGGAGAAACGTAAAGTTAAGGTTTAATGCCAGAAGTTGCAACCTTTTTTCTCTCACTGATTTAGAAATTTAAACTAAGTTTTTAATTAAGAAATTGGGCTTAAATTAAACTTTAAGTGAAATGAGATCAGTCTTATTCACTCTTCCTTCTGCAATATGAATGTCTAACTGTCACGGGTGAGAAAGATGACACAGAAGACTGAAGAGAACAGCATGTAAAGGACAAACCGATGACATTATACACAGAAAAAAAGAAACACAATCTGTAGTGTCTCAGTGCTTTTCATATTCCCAAGTAGAAAGTACAAGGAAGATAATCTAACTTGTCTGAGACAGATGGTACTGAGAAGATGCCATCCTGACACTTAGGCCTTAGAGTGTCCTCACTGTCCATTACTGCAGTAGTTTGGAATTGAGGTGTATTGCAAACAACTTTTTACTTTTTTTTTTTTTATTTTAAGTAGTTCCATGCCCAGTGTGGAGCCCACCACGGGGCTTGAACTCATGACCCTGAGATCAAGACCTGAGCTGAGATCATGAGTTAGAGGCTTAACTGACTGAGCCACCCAGGCACCCCACAAATGAGTTTTTACTTCTAATACAAGTTTTAGTCTTCTAAACCAAGTTTTCTAATCCAAGTTTGCAAGTGACTCAGAAGAAAAGCTATGTGGATTCAAAGTTACTATTTCAATATCAGTCTTGATGCATTCCAAAATGCTTTTCTAAGAAAGGATTGAGTTATAGGTATACTGTCTAATGCAGCTTTTCATGAGATTAGTGAACTCTTAATAGTCATATTAAATCTAAAATGCTTTACTTCCCACAAAAATTTTTTAGTTTTCCTCAAAATTGGTGGAACTGCATCACTGATCTCACAGTTCAATCTTATGACCAATAATTTAATGCAAAACATTAACACAGTAAGTTCAACTGACCACCAGAATGTATGTGGACTAAAAATGCAGGCGAGTTGGTGTTGGACTATAACACGGAGAAACACGGAGAAAGGTATTCCCAACCTCATAAGTTTGCCATGATACACTGTTGCTCTCATGGGGCATTCTACCACACTCTATGTGTGATTTTAAGTTTTTGGTTTCTTTGAACAAATATCATAGGAGAGAAATGTAATTTTATTTCAGACAAATATAACCACAACCAAAGATACAATGTTTTTAATACCCCCAAACTTTCTTCTTACCTGAACAAAATGACTAGGTGTTTCACTGCAAACTGAATGGATCTGTCCATTTACTATTGGAATTATCTTAGCTAATGGCAGGCTGACACTGGAAAGACTGAAAAATCATCATAGTAATAATTATTTTCTGAAATTATCTTATAGGAACTTAACATTTTAATTATAGTGCAACACAGGCACTGAAGAATACTCACAGAAACATATTAAGAAGAAAATAAAAATCACACATAATTCTACCCCGTAGAAATAACAACTGTAACTGACACCATAGTTAATTTCTTCCAGTAATTTTTATACATATTTATGTTTTGTGTGTTTTTTAAACACAAGACTATAACCTCCCCAGCAATATTATTTTATATTTTTATTATGTCATGAACATTTTTCTATCTTATTAAATGTTCTTCTAAAGTTTTAATCTAGTTTTTAATGATTATAAAGCTAATTCATCCTCTAGCTGTGACAATTTAGATCTAGCTCCTTGGGGCTGGGCATTTAAGTTTTTGCCTAATTTTCCTTAAGTGGTTCTTTGTATTAACAGAGAATTACTGGGTCAAAGGGTATGATTTTTTTTATTAAATTAAATTAATTTATTTACGAGAGAGAGCGAGAGAGAGAGAGAGAGAGAGCAAACTGGGGAAGGGACAGAGGGAGAGAGAGTCCAAGCAGATTCCCACTGAGGGCAGAGCCTAAGGTGGGGCGTGGTCTCAGGACCCTGAGATCACGACCTGAGCCCAAATCATGAGTTGGACGTTTAACTGAGCCACCCAGGTGCCCCAAGGCTATGAATATTTTTAAGGTTTATAATGTATATTGGCAGATGCCCTCTACTTCTCCAGCAGTGTGTGAGAAAACCTGCTCCATTATGCCTTTCTACATCAAGCATTAGCTTTTAAAAAAATCTTGGTATGTCTGATGCTCAAAATGGTATCTTACAGTTTTAGTCTGTGTTTCTCTCAATTACTAGCAATGTTGAATGTTTCTCCTCCCTAGTCCAGTGAACGACACTATTATCTATCTGGCTGTACAAGAGGAGACCTGGGCTTTACTTGGCACTTCTCTATCCTGACTATATCGAATCCCTCCACAATCCTAAGTATTTCCTAAGTGTGCCTACGTCTCCCCATTGCCAAACCTCATCCAGGCTAAGCAGTTTCTCTTGTCTGGACTATAGCAGTGACTTTCTAACTTGTAAGTGCTCAACAATCATTTTTTTTTGGTGAATAAATATTTATGTGATTATGGATGATAAAATGACTGTTAAATGATGAAACAATTTGTAAACAATGATGAAATAATTTTTGTATGTGGGTTATAGACTTAGGTTTATTGCATTAAATGCAATACTTCATATATTTATACCTGAGGCTACACTAGAAATTTCCTTTTAAATATCATGAAAATGCTGAAGCTATGTTGTCTAACCAGTATGCTATGCTGAGATTTGAGGCAATGCATAAAAAGAAAAAAGGAGTGTAGAGATTTATTTATTCCTGAGAAGATTACGCATTGTTGTCCTTTATGGTAGCATTTTTCAAAATCTGTCAAGTTTTTGTTTACTTGTTTGATGTCTCTCTTTGTACATTAATTTTTCTTCAACAGAAACTGAATACGCCACTATCATACAAGGTCTGTGAGGTTAGGTACCACTGTTTTACTCACTGTATTATCCCAGTACTTAGTAAAAGGCCTAGTGGACAGTATGTGCTCAATGCATACTTCCTGAATCAATTAATACAATTCTTTGTTCATCCACTGCTATATCCCACCCCAATTCTCCTTTTCCAATTCCTTCTCCACAGAGCAATCCAAGTGACCCTACAATATAAATCCCATCGTGTAACTCTCCTGCCACTTCTCTAGTGGTTCCCCAGCACTCTCAAGCTGACAACCATAATCTGTATGTGCTCAATTCTCCAACTTGATCTCACACTCCCCCTTTTCCTAGTTCCAGCTGTTCAGCTGTCACACCAGCTTCTTCCAGGTCCTCAAGTGTACCATGGTCCTCCCCTTTTCAAAGTCTTTGCCCTGTGGCTTCTGTTCTAAAAGTCAACTGCCCCACGCCAGTCCAAGGCTGTATTTAATAGATGCTCATCTTTTAGTTCTCAGTTCAAATTATTGCCTCAAGGAAGCTGCTTGACTTTCCATGTTTGTTCAAATACTTTTGTTCAATACTTTTATCAGTGTTTTTTTCCTTTTAACACTTACCACAGTTTGTACAATTATGTTTATTGTCTATTTCTCTTCTGTTGTAAGATCCATGAAGACAGAGACCTAGTACAGTGCCTGATACATAGTAGGTGTACAACAAATATGCTAGATGAATGGAAAAACTGGCACTTCTACTTCTCTTTTCTTAGTTATCTGTTTGTGTCTCTGACCATTTCTTTCTTTGGATGTTTCCTTCCTTAACTAATGTGTCCATAATGCTGTTAACCTCTTTGTATAATATATACAGTTTGCAAACATTTCTCCCAACATATCATTTGCATTTAATACCAATTATAAAGCTAATAAAGCTTGTTTGATCTGTAAGTCTTACATTTTACAGCCAAACCTATCACTTTCTTTCGTAAAGTTCTCTACTTTCATTCCTAGACTTTCTCCATCTTGAACTCTGACAAATATTCATCTGTTCGTTTGTTCTTATTGTTTAAACCTCCTGGATTTTTTTGGCTATGTGTGTGGTACAGAAGGTCTAACTTTATTATTATTTTACATTAGTTGTTGTAAAATGACTAATCTGTCTTATCATTTACTAAATAATACATCTCTTCCTCACCTTCATGATGTACTAATTTCCTGTATATTTTAGACCCTGTTTCTGGATTTTACATCCTATTCCATTGGTTTATCTACTATGAGTAACATATTATTCTAATAATTTCAACTTATATGTTTTATAAGGAAAGTATATTTATTGCTTACTTTTTCAATAGTTTCTTGAATACTATATATTATGTGCATGTTATATATATAGTATATACAGGAATATATATATATATATATATATATATATATATATATATAATTTGAGCTTGTATTAGTTAGCATCACTTTCCAGTTGATTCTCTTGAGGGTTCTAGAGCCTTTTTGTCTCTTTGCCAATAACCGAAGATCTTTTTTCTTGACTTACTGTGATGGCTAGAACTTTCACTACATTTTAAATAAAAGGAATAACACACGGCATGATGGAAATATTTCTAGCATTGAATCATGGAGTATGAAGTTGATAACCAATACAGAAGAGAAAAAACTTAAGACAGGAAATACCTACTAAATACCTAGTGTGTGTAATGAAATATGAAAGGGCATTAGATAGTCTCTGACTTTGAGAAGAGGCTTAAAATATAACAGGACTACAATTCCAGTTCTAGGTGAAAAATGTGGGTTGTATAGGAAAGTAAGTAGGGAGTACTGTAGGAGTTCAAAAAGGAAGACCATCAATGGCTGATGTGGTTATAACAAAATTTTTGTAATTCTTTAGGGTACAAGGTCAAGTATTTTTGTTAAAACAACTACAATTCTTTATCACTACTCAGGAAATAACTAACACCGTGCTACGTGGAGATTATAGTGAAGTAATTGGAGCACCTTCATTTAGGGAGTATATAGGGACTGAAACTTATTTTTGTATAACTTAAAGAAATCCAAAAAAAGATGATATTTAAATTGTTTAAGAAAATAAATGTTATTGCTCTAAATATTCCAAGTCCTCAATGTTAATTGCAAATTATTCTTTTTAAATAAAGAAGGGTTCCAGAGAATGAGTTAATAATTTCTTGCCCTATGTATTTAAGAATTAAATTGGATATTGCACATACATACTGCATATCACTTACTGTTTCTCTTCATTTTAATGGACTAGTTTATAGTCAGTTAACATTGGTTTAGTATTTATTATTTTCTGAGTTTAATATAAAAAACTACAAAACAGGTTATTAAAGAGTTATAAATTCTACTAGGAGATCCAAAATATTCATGTTGAGATAAGGATATAATAAAACATATGATACATTTCAGCAGTATGAATGTATGACTTAGAAATAGTTATGATTAAAATTACTAACAAGTGCACTAACTAAATACTCCCAATCCTACAATAAGAGCTAAAAATGAATACACTATATAGTTGTAGAAGTAAGAGATAATTCATCAAATGGGAATTTACAACAAGAATGCCTGGTTATTATAATGACCAAACTATTGAATTATGTGGGCCAATTATGGCTTATAGTAATTAAATACATTTTCAGTTTTATATTCTAAAGAATTAAAAAAAAACCCAAGGACTGGAATTTGGTTTACAGAAAGGTAGTTTCACAGCTTATTTCCATATAGTGGCAAAATTTGGGGAAGAAATGAAATTTTTAATATTGAATCCAGAAGGAGTCATTCTGTGGAGTCGTTGGCTTAAGACAGTTTAATTTGTTGACAAATGGCCAATCAAATTTATCCTCTAAGATTTTTTTTATTACCTGGAACAAAAAATAAACATATCCAAAGCTCTCTTTTATTATTCATTACACACATAACATTTTTTGTCATCTTACCTACTCATGGAGTTGCTGCGTTGAAGGTCCTGTTCGGTAGGTCGAAAGAACTCAGCCATATTGTCTAGCAGTCTGCTAAAACCTCGGTTTAAACATGTATTCAAAACTGTACTAAAATCTGGACTATACAAAATAAGAAGGAAAAATTACTTTAGATTCTCAATGGAAAAGGAAATAAATTCAGTAACTATGTTGTTATCTTTGGCAGCCACCAACATTTCTAGTCACAACCTACTTTTTATAGCCTAAAACATTTTAAGAGTATATCAAGGAGTTAATCTTTAACAATTAGGCATAAGAAGTGAGCTTATTATTTAGCATAACACAGTGAGAATTTTCATCCATTTTGCAAGATCTTCTTATATCATCCAGCACTTTGTACAATGTGTTTTCAAAAATATCAGTAACAGTATTACTTTTCTTCAGGAAACTTTTTTAAAGAAGATTTTATTTATTTATTTGACAGAGCGAGTGAGCACAGGAGCAGGGGGAGGAACAGGCAGAGGAAGAAGGAGAAGTGGGCTTCCCGCTGAGCAGAGAGCCCAATGTGGAGCTTGATCCCAGGGACCTGAGATCAGGACCCGAGCTGAAGGCAGATGCTTAACTGACTGAGCCACCAGGCACCACTCTTTAGGAAACTCTTGAAGAGGAATCATCTTACAGTCACAGATATTGGTTTGCTTTACATCCTCTGTCATGACATCTCAGTGAGACAGAAACTTTTATTATCATGTATGGATGAGAAACTGGACACTTAGAGATGAAGAAATTTGTCCAAAGTAACTAGTAAATGGGAGAGCTAGAATTTGAACCTAGGTCTTTTTGATCTTAAAGTTCAAGCTCTTTTTGTTACACCATGTAAATATCTCACAAAACCTCTTTTTTTTTTTTTTTTAAGTAGGTTCCATGCCCAGTGTGGAGCCCAGTGTGGGGCCTGAAGTTACAACTCTGATATCCTCTATCCAAAAAGGATAGCCAAGAGCCAAGATCAAGAGTTGGATGCCTAACTTACTGAGCCACCCAGGAGCCCCAAAACCTCTTTGATAAAAAGAATAATATATATGTGCTATAAAGTTAGAAAATACCTAGTTGAACAGATTAGTTTGATATTTGACATCTGGAACTCTCAAGCTCATGGGAATGTTAGGCTAGGGGCTATACATTTGGGAATTATTAGCATACAGACAGTGGTTAAAGCAATGGGGGAATATGAAATTGTTTGGGACAGCTGAGGATGAAATGAGAACAAATACCTTAGAAAACTAATGTTTATAAGAAAGATGGACATAGGGGAAACTAAGAAGAAATAATCTGAGAACGTGGAGAGAAATTAGGAGATTACACTGTCATGGAAGCCACTTGAGAAAAGAATTTTAAGAAAGGCTTGATCAACAGTGTTAATTCTCAGAGAAAGGCCCGGTAAGATGAACGTTGCAGGTTGACTAGATTTCACAAGAGATCATTGATGACCTTTTCTAGAACACTGTGGAGTGATCTGGTGGGAATCCGAGTAAGAAAAAACGTGGAGCTGGCTATTGTAGAAAGTCAAGAGACTAGAACTTGATGAATTCAGATAGTAGATTCGGTAGCTGAGTTAACCTTTAAATTTGCTGATTTTTGTCATGATCATGAAAATATCTTATAAGCAGAGGATATAATTTCCTCAGAAAACACAACTAGAGAAAATGGTCCTAAATTATGTTTAGGATGAAAGAAACTTTGATATTTTAACCACTTAAGATAAAGTGCGTAAGACTGGTATTACTACTCAGATTCTACAATGATAAAACTACCTCAACATTGGCTCAGCCAATGTTGAACAGCTAATTAACAGGAAAGGCAAACTTGAAGCTAGGTCTTCAAGTCTTCTAATGCATAGTCTTGGTGCTTTCTCCATTTTTTAACACCCTGGTTGTCTTCTGGGTGACTTAAAACAGTAATACTCAGTTTAGGGAAGATGTAAAATTTTTATCACTCAAAGTTTTAGGGACATTATATAGTCTATCCTGAGAGGATCAGGGGGAGTAGATCTCAAAACTGAGTATGTATGTGTGTGTGGGGGGGGAGTATACACACATCGAGTATGTGTGTATGTGGTATACATGAGGATTTGCTGGAGCTGGCGACCTCTGGCTCGAAAGTGCATTTCTCCCCAACTCCTCAAGTCAGTATCAAGTAATTTCAAGTTGGTAGTCAGAACCGCTGCAGCTACAAATTCAGTTTCTGGTTTGTTTGTTTTACAGAGCTAGTTGTTGAACTTTTACAAACACACTGGGTATAACAGAATGACCCCTGAGAGCTTTTCTCAAAATATAAATGCTAACTGTCTTCAGGTCCTTCAACCAGTATTTCAGAATCTCTAGGCTAAGGAAGTAGGTTGAGGAAGGCATGGGCATCTTGAAAAAAATCTGTTTCTCTCATCACCTTAATAAAAGAAACACTAGTTTAGGTAGGAAATCCTACCTAAAGACAGGGGAACAGATTCAAAATGTAATTTTAACAAGATACTATGCTACATATGTTGTTTAAGAAAAGCAAAAAAACCCAGTCATAAGTACATTCAAAATAGAAACACATGTTTTCTATTACATGCAGTATACATACCTTTCCAACATGTCTCTAGTTTCATTGAGTAGTTTAATAGTGGTAACATCTCTAGGAGAAAGCCCGCAGGCCTGTGAAATTAAAATGCTATACTTTAGGGTTTCAAATGTTAGCACACAGTTATGATGAAACTAATCATATTAAAAAACCCCAAGAGTTCAGGAAATCTACAAATCTATGTTTTATCAACAATCAAGAAATGAGTTTTTAAAACTCAAACTGTAAAAGTTCATATGTACAGGTAAGTACTATTTAAAACATGAATCAGAATCTTAGTTATTGTAAATAATGTTGCAATACACATAGGAGTGCATATATAAAATTAGTGTTTTTGGTTTTTTTGAATAAATACCCAATAGTGGAATTATTGGCTCATATAATATTTCTATATATACACACAAGGGAATATTACAGAGCCATAAAAAAGGATGAGATTGTACCGTTTAAGACAACATAGATGGACATAGAGGGTATTATGCTAACGGAAATAAGAAAAAAAATACCATATGATTTCACTCATATGCAGAACACAAAGAAATGAATAAAACAAAAAGAAGAATGAGACCTATAAATATAGAGAACAAACTGATGGTTGCAGAGGGGAAGGTGGAGAGGGGCTGGGCAAAATGGGTGAAGGGGAGTGGGAGATAAAGGCTTCCAGTTATGGAATAAGTCAGTCATGAGAATGAAAAACACAGCATAAGAATATAGTCAATGATATTATAATAGGGATGTATGGAGATGATAGTTACACTTTTGGCGAACAGAGCATAATGTATAAGTTTGTGGAATTACTATTTTGTACACATGAAACTAATGTAACATTGTGTGTCAACTACACTAAAAAAATGAGTCAAAGTAAAATTATATTTTGTAAGATCCTTATTTATTTGGCCCCTCTTGAACACATTTCTAGAATATATTTACAAAGAAAAAGATAGTCCTTTGAGGTTCCAGAGGCCTGGGATTTTTTTTTTTTCGTTCTTTAATTGGTAGGACATTTTATCAAAATCTGTGTGTCTTTTTTCATCAAGTCTAGTCTGGGACTCTGTGTGTCCTTTCAACCTAAAGTTTCAGGGTTTAATTCAGTTCAGGTAAGATCAGATCTGTCACTCTTTCCTTTACCTGTTTTTTGAATCATTTTATTTTTTAGTTCCACTGTTGAATTTTAAAATTTGGAAACTGTTTTATCATTCCAGAAAGTTTTTTTAATCCTCTTATTGCATCTCCTTGAGATTAGAATTTGTAAGTAAGTTTTCTCCTGTTTCTTTCATTAATTACGTTCTATCTATTCTGCTTGTTCAGTTTAGCCTCCACCCTGCAGGTCATGGGGTTCCCTTAAATGGCTGCAACCATTTTTTGGCCTACTCATGAAGGCACGGTCTCTGGACACCCAAACAGGTCTATCTTTGGGGTGGAAATACAGCAGGCAATGAAAACCATTGTAGTGTTTGTTCTAATGGGGCCTCTAGGATAAGGTATGGCTTAGGAGCCTCTTTGGTTTAAGGCTTCTCCAGTTGTCAAGTGAGATATTCTTCTCTTAACTATAAAGAATGTGTATAACCCGGTTACGTGTGAAAAAAAAACAGTAAGATGAGGTATATAACTGCAATCTTTGACATTTTTCTTATTCTTTTTTTTTTTTAAGTTTATTTATTTAAGTTATCTCTACACCCAACGTGGGGCTCAAACTCATAACCTGAGATCAGGAGCTGCATGTTCCACTGACTGAGTCAGCCAGGCACTCCAACATTTTCTAATTCTTAATAATTTAAATAACAACTGCCCAGGACACACCAGTGTGGAGCAACACCACAGCTGATAACTGTTAGATTAGACCTTCTTTGTTTCTCAACTGGATGACTAGAATTTCCTTTAGTTCATTTTGATACTATCCTTATTGATTTATTTTAAAAAGCAGATTGTGTAATTGTTGGGCACCTGGGTGGCACAGAGGTTAAGCGTCTGCCTTCGGCTCAGGGCGTGATCCCGGCATTAAGGGATCGAGCCCCACATCAGGCTCCTCCACTATGAGCCTTCTTCCTCTCCCACTCCCCCTGCTTGTGTTCCCTCTCTCGCTGGCTGTCTCTATCTCTGCTGAATAAATAAATAAAATCTTTAAAAGAAAAAAAAAAAGCAGATTGTGTAACTGTGGTACTAGCCTGGTTAAAATTTATCTTTTTCTATAAATTGAAGTTCAGACTCTTTATCTTGACATATAAAGCTCTTCATGATCTTGCCCCAGCTATCTGCTCTATCTTTTGCTACTTGATCACATATAAATACGGTTTAGCCACATAAACTGAATTTATCTCCTGAGTTCCCCCAAATATAATTAACATGTCTTATTCATTTATATATGAGTCACATACATCACAGTGTCTTTCACATAACTAATACTCAATAAAAATTTGCTGAGTATCTAAAATTATGTTGCTAATTAGAAATCAGTCATAATTGCTGTTTGTTTTCTAAATTAATGAAGTTTTATTTAAGTTATTGGAATACAGGCCTTTTAATCACTTACCTTTCAAGAGCCTCAGAAATCTAAATTACAAGAGATAGTAAAAAATTTTAAAAATAGAGAGTAACTGGTTTGGTTAAATGGTTATGAATTAATCACCTGAACTGCTAATGGAGTTTCTTCATCTGGCATCATATAATGGCATAATAAAGATTTGGATCCATCTTTATTAATCCAAGAAGATGATTTATGCTGCTCAACTAGATTTCTGATTTCTTTTAGTTTTTGCTCCAAGTCCAAAAGGGACAAAGAATGTTTAAGAGAAACGCTAGAAACAGAGAAAAGGGAATCGGGATAAATTGAAACTATACAACACATCCTATACACACTCTTTTCTTAACAGATTACTCTGAGATCCAGTCAAACCTGAAACTGCTGAATGAAATCAGCTGGAGATTAAGAAATCAGCCATCACTTAAGTGTCATCCTTAGAGAGCCACATCAAGTCTTGCTGCAGATTTCACAAGAAAATTCCCACTGTAATTATAGACCCTACTAATATAAATGGAAGATAAAAGGCTCAGAGGCAGATTTTAAAGTAGGTGTTTTATGTTATGACCCAAATATTTCTGGTTTGTTTGGAAGTCAATCAATAAACAATGAAACATTAAATCTTTTCCCTTAGTATCAAAAGGTTGGCACTAATGCAGAAAATGGATTCACAATGCAGTATCTCAGGGCTGTGTTTGTATAAGGTTACAAAGAATTTCACAAACTACCATTTGTTAAATCACCAGCTTCACTAGAACAATTCTAATTTTTCTTTTATTCACCAGAATCAGGAAGTCAGAGAAGCCAAAGCAAAACGCCTTACCTTCCTAAAATCTTCTGCACAGCTTGTTTAATGACCGTGATCAATTCTGTCAGGCCTGTTAAAGGAAAAACAAACATAAAAGCCTTGTTCACTTTTTGAATTCCTCAATAATAACAATGAACAAATTAAAATTAGTTTCCAGGTCACAAATAAGAATCTTACCATCTCCCAGAAGGTGCTGAATACTTGATAAATATTGCTGTTGAACATCTGGGGGAGCAAGAACTGTCTGTACAAAATAGAAATAAGGTTAAATTATCTAATATTATTAGTAAATAAATAATATTTTCAGTATAACTTGAACTGATATTTTTCAGGACCTGAAATGATAGGAAAAATAATATTCTTTTAACATAACAGTCTAGTTTCAAAATATGAAAAACAATGCTGGAAGTTTATAATCGTGTGAAATATAAAGATATTTATTTTATAGAAATTATCAGGATAAGTAATATTCAGTTAAATTCAGTTAAATCTTGAAAAGGCAATATCTATGTAAGTCTATGAAACTTACAGTGCCATTTTTGCCAACTGCTGCGTTATCCAG
Organism: Ursus americanus; assembly: GCF_024610735.1. NCBI lineage: Eukaryota > Metazoa > Chordata > Mammalia > Carnivora > Ursidae > Ursus > Ursus americanus. The sequence goes on along the minus strand of NC_142137.1, from coordinate 54,917,774 downwards.
GTAAATATATCCACCAATTATGTTTAACTGGACTCGCAAAAGAACCACCAGCATACAAGTACTGTATACTGCTACGATACTTCTTGTGAAACCTTCACAGAGAGAAGAAAACCATTTGGTACTATTATTAAAACAAATATGTAAAATCACAAACTATCCCTATGGTTATTATTTTTTTTACAAGATGACTTTAAAAAATACATTTGTAACTGTTTCAAGTACAAAAATATATCAATTCAAAATATTCATAGTCTATTTCCTTATAACTTGTTTAATGTAAATTAGGTATGATCTCTTAACTGAAATAACCAATAAAAGCAATAACCAGTATATTGAGTAAAGGGTTATATATTATTAGCTTAGAAAGGAGAACACAAAAGGACTGAGAAACACTGAGATCTGCAGCCTCAGAACTCTGAGCTGTCCAGGAAGCTAGCTGAGAGTTAAGAATAGAGGGCTGAGCATGGAAGAACTCCAGCTTGTAATGGCAGGTAAAGGAGGCTGAGCCCATTTAAGGGCTAGAGAAAGGTACAGATGGGGGACACCCAGAGACTAGGTTTCACAGCAGCCTGGGACAGAGTGTTCAAAACGGAGGAGAAAGTAAAGGTGCTGAATGTTGCCAAGAGGTCTAGGAGGAGGGGCGCCTGGGTGGTGAAGTCGTTAGGCGTCTGCCTTCAGCTCAGGGTGTGATCCCAGCGTTCTGGGATCGAGCCCCACATTGGGCTCCCTGTTCCACTGGGAGCCTGCTTCTTCCTCTCCCACTCCCCTTGCTTGTGTTCCCTCTCTCGCTGGCTGTCTCTGTCAAATAAATCTTAAAAAAAAAAAAAAAAAAGAGGTCTAGGAGGAGGAAAATGTCCAGTGGATTTACTAACACAGAAGTCACTACTGGTGCTTGTAAGATATATTTGGGTGGAGACACAGAAGTAGGAGCCAGGCTATAGGGTGTCAAGGAATGAGTGGGAGGGAAGAAAAGGGAATGTAGAAGTCTTTGGTATTATATAAGGGGTGGCTGAAATATAGGGTACTATAAAGGTTTAATTTATTTTTAAATAGGCAAAGCTTAAGCATGATTTAGTTGCTAAGGGTCAGATGAATGGATGGGAAAATGTAGGAATAGTTGGTAGTATGAAGTTCTCAGACCTGTGTGTATACTCTGTATACACTGTATACTATGCCCCTCCCTGTCTCCTCGTGCACTCTCTCTAAAAAAAGCATAATATTGCATGCATCAGTACCCAATGTAGGCATATGTGGTCTAGGATAGGTTTACATATCATAACAACAAGAGTAATACTACCACCACCAGTAATATTTCCTGAATACTTTCTAGGACCAGATATTGATCAACTTGCTTTTTGAGAATTATTTAATGCAGACAACAACTTTATGAGGTAAAAAAGAGTCATCCCCACAATGGAGTATAAAAATTTCCCTTTATAAATATTTCAAAGATGTGCTGTCACATAAAGTAGGTAGACTTACTTATTATCTTCAGATCCTCCCATATTTCCAACTTGTTTGAAGGCCTAAAGAAGAAAATATGAGAATAGTAATGATCTATTAGAAATCTAATAGAAAACTTAGAACTTTATATCTTTCTAATTAATTATATTTTATTACAGGATAACTATAGGAACTATAGAAAACAAAAGCCCACAAAATATAGTACATATAGTAAAAAAGCAATTGTAATTTCAGTAACGAAAGATAACAACCATTTTCGCAGGGTGCCTGAGTGGCTCAAAGTGTCTGCTTAAAGCCCAGGTCATGATCTCAGGGTCCTGGGATAGAGCCCGGCATGGGGCTCCCTGCTCAGAGGGGAGTCTGCTTCTCCTTTTCCCTCTGCCTCTTCCCCCTGGTCATACTTGCTCTCTCTGCCTCTCTCTCTCAAATAAATAAATAGAATCTTAAAAAAAAAAAAAAAACCTAACCATTTTCACTAGTGTATTGGTATATATCCTTCTGGTTTTTATCCTTCCTCTGAGCATGTGTACGTATGTGTATATATGCTGTAAAAAAAAAATACACACACACACACACATATAGTAAAATCATACAGGAAAATCAAGAAAAATGTTTATTTCTTTCCTTCATTTACTGTTTCACAAATAATGAAACATGTCTTCAAAGAGAAATAATAAAAGTATTTTTTGTTTTAAAGTATCGTTACAAACATAAGAATTTAAATATATATAAATATATATTTGATGTTTGATGTTTCAGCTCACCATAGTTATTATTCTTATTGTGTTCAATTTTAGTATATGTGCTGCCGAAGCGAGCACTACTCTTATTGTGTTCAAATTGCCCATTTTTGACCATTGGGGGTACTACTTAGATTGGTTCCTGAATCCTTCTGACATTACCCTATTAGTCTTTTTTTTTTTTTTTTAAAGATTTTATTTATTTATTTGACAGAGATAGAGACAGCCAGCGAGAGAGGGAACACAAGCAGGGGGAGTGGGAGAGGGAGAAGCAGGCTCATAGCGGAGGAGCCTGATATGGGGCTCGATCCCATAACGCCGGGATCACGCCCTGAGCCGAAGGCAGACGCTTAACCGCTGTGCCACCCAGGCGCCCCTACCCTATTAGTCTTTGATAGCTTTCTTGCTTACTGACAAGAAAAGCTGTTCTGGATTCATCTTTTTTTTTTTTTTTTAAGATGTATTTATTTATTTTAGAGAGAGAGTATACAAGGGGGGAGGAGAAAGGGGCAGAGGGAGAGGGAGAGAAAGGATCTCAAGCAGACACCCCATTGAGCGTAAAAAAGGACCCCTGAGATCACCACCTGAGCCAAAATCAAGAGTTGGACACGTAACCAACTGAGCCACCCAGCGCCCCATGGGTTCATCTTGTTCAATTCTTGCTACAGACCTGAAATCACCCATTCTCCAAGAGTCCTGCTTCCAGGGCACCTGGGTGGCTCATTGGTTAAGCATCTGCCTCCGGCTCAGGTCATGATCCCAGGGTCCTGGGATTGAGTCCCGCATGGGGCTCCTTGCTCAGTGGGGAGCCTGCTTCTTCTTCTGCCTGCAGCTCCCCCTGCTTGTGCTCCTACTCTCTCTCTCTGACAAATAAATAAATAAAATCTTATAAAAAAAAAAGAGTCCTGCTTCCTTGTAGGAGAAAATGGTTATCTGTAACTGCAATCTCTGATTAAGGATATTAATTGCTACTAGATAGGTCACTGTTGCTAAGCCCTTTTGGTAGACTAAGCTAGTAACTGTGTGTTGAAACTACAGGGTTTTAAACTTCATCTCCTTGATTTTACATCTATATTCCTTTTTGCCCACACTAGCAATCAGTGAAACCAATGTAATTACTAATTTGCTTCATCCTTCCCTCTATGAACAACAGTCTCAGAATAGCAATAGCAATATTGAAGAGTTTTAAGGATTTTGCACCTGGCATAGTTTTTATCTTTGTGATTATAACAGCAACTACACATTTAGGTTAATTTGATTTATTTTACCATCTCTTTTTAGACATTGCTTTGCAAACACCAAATATAGTTTTATAAATACATAAAACATTTACATGGTTCCAAAGTCAAATATACACAGCACAGTATATTCAAAGAAGTCTTCGTATTCCCCTTTATTCTCTCCCTTCTTCATAGGTGGGACTATTAAAAATTTTTACTTTAACTTACCACTGTTTTGCCTTTTATAAGCAAATATGTATATATATTCATATCTGCCCTCTTAGATAAATGGTAGCATACTATACACATTTTTCTTTAGCTTTAAAGTATATATAAAATAATATATCCTGGAGATCATTGCATGAAAATACACAGATAATAGCCATTTTTTTTTTTTTAAACCATGGCATAGTGCTCCACTGTGTGGATCTACCATGTAGATGGAATTCAGTGCTTTTCAAACCATCTACACGGAAGGACCAATTTTATGTTTCTTTCTTATTTCCAATCTGTCACAGACTGATACTTTTGGAAAATACAATAAAAATAATCAAAAGGAAAATGAAAGTAAAATCCACAAAGATATACAAACTACAAACCCATATTCTTTATTATTATATTTAGACATAAATTTAAGTTCAATAAAAAGTTGAGTTTCCATTACAATTGTGGGATATTACTAGCTTCTTATCTTTCTTTGCCACTAAACTGACTCTAGAGTTTCAGTTATCTCCTTCCCAGATGACACAGATTCAACAGTATGATGTAAATCCTGCAAGGTACTTAAATCCTAGAGGCCTTATTTAAACATGCTTTGTAAGGGCTCAAGTGCCTCTTTATGCAAATATTTTTCAAATGGACATTTTTACCCCAAACTACAAACAGTAATTTTCTATCAAAAGAAAGGCAAGAGAAAAATAACATTGAGATACTTAAAAACGAATGAGTGAATAAGGAATAATAAATTCAGGAATTTAAGAAATTTTGTGTACTAAGAAAAGAGGAATGACACCTCTTCTTGAAAGCTGTCCAGGGTTATCCATCAAAATAAATCCCTTTCTTCTTTAGCCTCCCACATTTTCTACCCACATTTTGCTTTCACTTTTTACCACAGACTAAACACAGTATGTCCTGAATTATGATAATTTATGTCATATATTCCCTTCTTTGGGTGACAAAGTCTTAAAGGGAAAGAGATCTTATCTTAATTATCTTAAATCCTCCAAAACATAGGCAACACAGGGCCTTGCAGGAAACAGTCACCAAGAGGGAAGACTGCTACTGCATTTATTTTGTCTGTTATGATGTTGCTTTTATAGAAGTGCTACTCACTTACTTCATTTGTCTTACCTCCCTAGAAAGACTAAAACTTAAGGCAATTAAAACCTATTTCTGTTCTTTATCCACTTCTTATGTATGGATTTTTTTTTTTTTTAAGATTTATTTATTTGAGACAGAGAGAGTGGGGGGAGGGGCAGAGAGAGAGGGAGAGGGAGAGAAGCTAACTCCCTGCTGAGCTTGGAGCCACATACAGGGCTCGATCTCACCACCCTGAAATCATGACCTGAGCCAAAATCAAGAGTTGAACACTCAACCGACTGAACCACCCAGGTGCCCCATGTACATATTTTTTACCCTCTACTTCTGTACCTATAGGTGGTAATTAAGCATTTATTTGCCCAAGAGAAATCTGCTTATATGTTTCTTATGTATATAATTATATGAACTAATTTATAAACTAAACTTTATTAACTATTAAGTGGTGAAAATGCATCACCCTCTACAAATGATAAAATTTGTATTACTAGCATTATACTTTAATCACATTAAAAAATCCCAAGTAAACAAATCTGTTGTTATTTTGGGAGGTATTCTCTGAATATAGAAAATGCTTTTAAAGAAATTTTCTAGCTTGTTATTTAACCTGAGTAATAAATTCCTCTCTGCCAAATACAGATGATAATATCTGCCTCGCAAGGATATCGTGAAAATGAAATGGGAGCATGTATATAAGGTATCTAGTACTGGGCTCTGCACAGAGAGACCCCCCAGAAATAGTACTTCCTTCTCCCTGGCTATTGGAAGGTAATTACAAGGAAAGTGAATATTTCAGTAAGGTCACAATGATTAAAATTTATTTAGTGAAACCATTTCCTTTCATCTTGTTCATTAAAATAAGAAGCCATTTCCTTCTGGAAGTCTCAGTGAACACAGCATCACACTAAATTACAAAATCCCAACACACGCTGTACTCCATATATAAAGTCCTATGTATAAAAGTGCTTTGTGCTCAGTGAACTGTCATGGTAAGGTAAATTATCATTATTGTACGCTCATGTTATATCTGCACTTCATTTCGTTAACAATATAAAATGTAAGTTTATATGCCTTACTCAAAATGTTCACACGTTTTACCTATTATACTGTAAACTCTTTAAGAAGCACAATGTTTAACATAACTTAGCTACACAACATCTGGTTCAGGAACACATTCCATAAGCACTCAATAATTAAATTTCTGAGTAAGTGACATAAGATCTATTTATATGAAAACCAGAACACACATAAATATTGTTGACCTAAATACTTTGTGCACCAAGGTGGAGCAAAAATACATAGACAAAACAGAATGAATTCAGCAACAGAGTCACTAAATATTTTTTTCTAAATCAGTCTCTATATTACAAGCATCAATTAGAAAGAAAAATAAGAGAACAAAGATGTTTGAAAAATATTTCAGTTCATTCTATAAGTTTAAGTGCCCTCTATAAGCAAAAAATGATGTTAACTTGTGTTTACCTGTTTTTTAGCAGAGCGGTTAGGCTCTCAGAATTGAGTTGTTGCATTAAGGCCTCTCTCAGTGTCGGAAGCATAGACAGCACTGTAATGCAAACAGAAAATAAAAAAGATCGCAAGTGATATGACTGCCTTCACTGAGAAATACACATTGTTTTAGGCTACATGACTGGACTAGCAACTAGCAAGGGTTGGGAGGGAATGTCAGGGCTAGACTTTTCAAATTGTTATTACTAAGAATAACAAAAACTGAGTTTATGCTAATAAATCATTTATCTGCTTATGTTAAGTGAACAGAATTATATATACACTATGATCACAGCAACGTAAACAAGTACACGTACAAGAAAGAATGGGAAGAATTATTCCGAGATGTTAATGGTAGTCTCTGGATGATGATGAATACCAATAATCATCTTTTTTTCTCCTCTTTTCTGTACTCTCCAAATTTTTTTGCAATGATTTTTTTCTGATATAATAAAATGATCAAAAACATTTTTATCTTTATACTTTTTGTTTCATATTTTATTTCTATTTTTAGAAAAGTTTATTAAATATTACAAAGCAATAAGCACTTAATTGAAACCTAGACAAAAGTGCATCAGGCTGGGAATTAAGAACCACTGAGTTGTACTTTTGGTTTTGTCAATGGTTACTGCCTGTAACTCCCAGAACAACATAGTGCTCTACGGAAAAAAAGATTGCATGTAATTTACAGAAGTTACTTTATTTATGGCTCCTGCACGGTATAAGAAATGTTGGAGAAATGCACATATAACAATTTAAAATGAGTTTCTAACACTAAATAAGTATGATAACAAAATGAAAAAAGATCGAGAGAGCATAAATACCACATTCTAAAAGGGACAAACTTCAGTGTATAATTTTTATCTCTTGACTAGGTAAGACATTAATTATAAAATCCATATTATTTTTTCTACAGGACATTTAGCTTTTAGCCTACTCTAGCATCGATTTCAGTGCTGCACTATGCAGCTTCAGTGCATTTCCTCAAGCTGTATGATTAAATCACCTAAGTCATTTAGATTATTAACTAAAATCACAGCTCAGAGCCAATGTAAAAGGTAGCTTATCTCTTCGTGTATTTCGTATACATACCTAGCTCAAATGTGGTATGTTAGCCCACCAAGAAAAATTAAGGCTAGAGTCTTACATTCAGAAATTAGTAAGGAGTTAGTAAGGAACTAATTTAAAGATTATGTGGTAAAACAACATGATCTGAGAGGAGTACTCTTCAACAATTCTTCTGAGAGATAAGAGCTTTTTACTTATCCCTTCAGCCTATTCAACCAAAGACAAGTCAATTATTTTCTTCCAGGCATTTTTTTTTTAAAACACTGAATAAATATATTTCTGTATCTAGTTGAATACAGCATTCATGTTTTCCTTTAGCCATCTGGTCTCCATGATAAACACCCCCCAGTCCAACCACAAATCACAAGACAACCCTTCACCAGCTATGAAATCTGTGAGAACCTGAGCAAGTTATTTAACCTCTCAGTGCCTCCATTTTCTCTGTAAACAGAGGATAACACTGGATCTACCTTGTAGAATTGTTGTGAGGATTAACTGAGACATGTAAAGCATTTAGAATATCTGCACATAAGAATGCTCAGTAAGTGTCAGCCCTTATTATTATCCTTATTTGGCCTCTTCTGCACATAGTTTTTATCTTCTTTTTTTTAAGATTTATTTATTTGAGAAAGAGAGAGGGAAAGCATGAGTGGGAGGGGCAGAGGGAGAGAGAGAATCTCAAGTTGACTCTGCACTGAGCATGGAGCCCTACCCAGGGCTGGATCTCATGACCCTGAGGTTATGACCTGAGCTGAAACCAAGCGTTGGACGTTTAACTGACTGTGCCACTCAGGTACCCCTCCAGTTTGTATCTTATCATATGAGAGGCAGAAATGAACCTCTACTCTGACTACTCCAGAGCATGATGCAACTACCTTTGATCTGAATCCCAGATTTTATTATTGTAGTCTAAGATTAAATTAGTACTTCTAGAAGTCATATCAAAGTGTTTATAACCAGCTAATGCTCAACTAGAACTCCCAACTCTTACTCATATATCCTGCTTGCAAGCAAGCTTAGATAATTATGTATCTGTACAACTGACTTTTAATGCAGAACAATTCATTTATCCCAGCCTGGCACTGTGTCATGTAAAAATTTAATAAGCATCTCTTCTGAATCTTTAGTAAAATTGTGAAGAAGATAGTCACTGGGCAGAACACAGAAGCATTTTATTCAGTGATATCTTTCAAGTTGGGGCCAACTTTTTGGGTAAAAAAAACTAGCTCTATTTACCTAAAACTACTAAATTTTTCTAGTATATCCATTGCATCTTATTCAAAAGGATAGGAATTTAAGCATATGATTTATAACCCCATTATCAATGCATACCAGAAAGCTAATTTGCAAAGTTTTCCAGTAAACTTATATTTGGCTCCTACCATATTTTATTTTTAATTACCTATCTGCAGCCATTTATTCACCTGAGGGTTGTGATGGTCATGGAAATGTGCCACCAAATCTGCTAGGAGAAGCATGGTTAGCTGGCAGCCCCTGCTGCCATCCCTCTGGATCCATTACTATGTCTGCACCACTCCCAGCCAATAAGAGTGGTCTGTGGCGAGACTAACACAGGTCCATTCCAGGGAACTCTGACTTAAGGACTCCCAACTGGCCCGTGAAAACTTTCTTGAAACTGCTGCAGGCTGAGACTCTTCTTAAAATCTTTCCTTCTCCCTTTCTATTCATATGTAAGACCTGCACTATGGTCTAAAGGCTTTCTTTGCCTCCTTCTGCTCCCTCCCCTTTGTTCTTTGCAGGTGTTCCCCCAGTATATCTCTTGTACATCTAATCCCATCTTAGCATCTCTTTCCCGGGGAACCCAAACTGACACAAGGGTCCATGTCAAATTGAGATGTATTATCAGACTCTAGACTAACTTTTTCTATTTTCTGAAAATTTGAGTAATAACCAGGAATGGACTGTCCTTATTTTCTAAAAATTCATTAAAATGTCCTTGGTAGCTTCATTGAATGCTGAATATCAATTTAAAGAATTATGTAATTTTTTTTTTTTTAAGTAGGCTTTACATCCAGCATGGAGCCCAATGTAGGGCTTGAACTCATGACCCTGAGATGAGCTAAGATCAAAAGTTGGATGCTTAACTGACTGAGCCACTCAGGTGCCCCAAGAATTATGTAATTTTTAAAAAGTTATCATTTACTGAGTATTTATTATGCACCAAGCACTTTATATGTATTATTTCCTCACATTCTACAAAACATTTATGAAGTAGATTTTTTTATGTTTATTTTTTAAAAAGATTTTATTTATTTATTTGACAGAGAGAGAGAGAGACAGCCAGCGAGAGAGGGAACACAAGCAGGGGGAGTGGGAGAGGAAGAAGCAGGCTCCCAGCAGAGCAGGGAGCCAGATGTGGGGCTTGATCCTGGGATCAGGCCCTGAGCCGAAGGCAGATGCTTAATGACTAAGCCACCCAGGCGCCCCTGAAGTGGGTTTTATGATGATCATTTTATAGAAGAGAGAACTGAGATTTAGATTTGCCCAAAGATACAGGGATATTACAAGGAAAACCTGGGAACTGAATTCACTGTTTTTAACAAAATTTTTATTTTATTTAAATTCAATTAATTAACATATAGTATATTATTAATTTCAGAGGTAGAGTGATTTTGTTGAGGCAGCTGATTTTGTTATGGCATTCTCCCAGCAGGCTTCTGCTCTGGAGGTTAAATTATTACCATTAATTCATGTTGATTAGTGTACACTACTGTGCTACACTCATGGGTCTGTAGTTGCCGACTGTAAATTTAACATACTTAGGAATTTTTACTACAGCTATTAGGCCTAATGAAATCAGGCCTATTCTTGTAACCTTTCTTCCTACTACTCTTCCATTGCTCATTCCGCTCTAGCTACACAGCCCTTTTGCTATTTCTTGAAAGTGTCAAGCCTGTTCCCACCGAAGGCATTTTGTAGGGCTCCCTCCATTGAATCATTCAGTTCTCTTCAAATGTCACCTCCTCAAAGAGGCCTGACTCTCCTGACTGCCATTTCTTAAAGAACATCCCCACCGCTCACACAGCATTATTCTCCTTATAGCAGCCATCAGTGCCTGAAGTTATTTGTATTTTTTTTATCATTTGTTATTCTCATTAGCATATACATTCTAAAGGTCAGGGATTTTTTTTTTTTTTAATCGTTCACCTTCTGTTTCCCCAGCACTGGGTACCCAAGTATTTGCTGAATGAATAAATAAAATGAATGAACAAGCATTTACTGTATATTATATATTGATTTATAATGATTTTAAAAATCAACATTTAATGATGTATTTCAGTTAAATCATATAAATCCTTCCTAGATTTATCATTCTTCTTTTGCTTTTTCCTCTAACTTTGGTCCTGGAGGTATGCAAATTAATATAAATCATCAAGTAACTTTATACACGTATAAATGTTTCTCTTTGCCTTACCTGTCATATTGCAAGTCCTCTGGTTACTTTCAAAATGATACTGTCGTCGTGCTTGAGCAATGTACTCTGCAGCTTCTCTTTCTTGTATTTCTCTGATTTTCTTCTGTCCGTATTTTCCCAGGATATATACTCCTAAAATTATTTTTTAAAACAAGCAACTATGTTAATCTAGTTAATTAGAGTATTAAAAATTTCAAACAGTATTTTTAACCTGCTTCATCCAAATATAAGGTTTATATCAATGAAAAGTTAAAAACACAACTTTTAAAAATCTAAATTAAAGACTTATGTAGGAATTATGACCTAAATAGAAGGAAAAGGAGATTGGCATTTTAACAGCCAATGATGGGTACATAAAGCTAGGTCTGAAGAAACAGAAAGGAATTAATTGTACAAAGTCTGGCAATACCTTTAATAGTGACCTGGAGATATTCTAAGTGTCCAGCAATAAGGGATTATTTAAATAAATTATCATCTATCCAAATAATAATCTTATGAAATCTTATGTGGCTGTTAAAAACTACATTGCTAAATTGGCTAATGAGTCAAGGAAATATCCATATATATTGTTAGGTTATAAAGTAAGATCTTGATGTTTCCCTTTTTAACATAAGTAGATACACAGAAAAAAAACAGATGGGTTTTAACATAAAATAAACTATAATCATTGTTGAATAGTGGGATAGCAGCTGATCTTTTTCTTCTATTTGCTTCTTTGCATTTTCTATATTTTCTTCAGTCAACATATAATACTTTTTTAAAATGTAAGATAAAATTTTTATTTGTTTACTTAAAGACAAAATTTTTAAAAGAAAGACTACAAGAACGGTAGGTGGTCAGGCAGACATCGAGAACTAGTACTTTCAGTGGAAAAGGGAGAGGGAAGAAGGTACAGAAATTTCTAAATTATAACACCACAGCATAAAAATATAGGTGGGGTCCTGAGGCCTATAATTTTGTTGAACACATTACAGCATAGACAGATGATATAAATGTGCACATTTTGGTCTATGCCCCAGGGGCAGTCAGTTGTCCTAACTGGGAATGTGAATACTCCAGAGTGGTTGGTTAGCATTTGACGAAAAGCCACACTCCAATCCAAGGTTTAAGTACTTCAACTAAATTTTATCTAGCATAATGAATATCAGAAATGGATTTTCAGAGATTAAATTGGTGGCATTTAAGATACTGGATTAGGGGTGCCTCTTAACCAGATACTGGATTAGCCAAAACATTTTAGTAATACTCATTTGAGCAAGAATATATGAATCTAGCAAGTCCTTTATCCTTAGGAATGACTTAGCCTTGAATCCTCAGCTGCTGATTAGGACTCTAAGTCAAAGGAGATAACCAAATTGCCAGTAGAATCCTCCAAATGGAATACCGTTGCATTTCCTTCAGGTAAATCTTTTTCTTTCTTTTCTTTTTCTTTTTTTCTTTTCTTTCTTTTTTTCCTCTTTCTTTCTTTCTTTCTTTTCTTTCTTTCTTTCTCTCTTTCTTTCTTTCTTAGAGAGAGAGAGAGAGAGAGAAGTGGGGGGAGAGGCAGAGGAAGAAAGCAAATCCCTAGGGCTTGACCTCAGGACCCTGAGATCATGACCTGAGCCGAAATCAAGAGTCCGACACTTAATCTAACTGAATGAGCCACGCAGGTGCCCCATCTTCAGGCAAATCTTTTACGCAAGGTCTTGTTGCAGCACTGAAAGAGTTTACTGGGACTTCAATAAGCTTATAAAACAAGTGATGATACTGTTTAATTTATACTGGCTAATAGGATGTTTTTATGTGTGCCAGCATGTGCTCCATTATAACCTGGCAACAAATTTATAAGGGAGTAACTAATCCTCACCTATCTCCAACTGCTTGTGGCCCTCAGTATCTATCAAAAAGAACCTAAGAACTGTGCAGGACCTAAACAATTTGATTTAGTCTGTCTGTCCCAAGTGGGGAGGAGACAGCACTGTAGGGACTGCAAAGCAAACACACATCCTGAAATATTTTCACTAATATAAGCATTATAGATGAACTGATAACATATTATATATATATATATATATATATATTTTAATGTTTTTTTAATTATATTATGTTAGTCACCATACAGTACATCCCCGGTTTCTGATGTAAAGTTCGATGACTCATTAATTGCGTATAATACCCAGTGCACCATGCAGTACATGCCCTCCTTACTACCCATCACCAGTCTATCTCATTCCCCCACCCCCTCCCCTCTGAGGCCCCCAGTTTGTTTCTCATAGTCCATAGTCTCTCATATTATATATTCTTAAAAATAATAGTTCAGTAAGAGGAATGTCCTGCAAATAATTAGACAGAAATAAACTACGACTGCTGCTATGTTTGTATTCAAATACATGTATTATGATCATGCTTAAAGAGTAAACGAAATTTACATAACTGGCTTCATAGCTATCTTTCTTGTAATCCAAACTCAATAAACTGATGACAGTGCCATAACACCAACAGAATGAAGAAACTGACTTATATTTCACAAAGTAACTCTTTGATAGGCAACTCTTAGGTAACAACTACTCAAAATGAATTGCTTGTATTTTATTTGCACAATAGATTGCTTAAACTTACGTGTAAAATGACTGCCATTTCTCAACTAATAATAATGTAAGGTGAAACACTGCAATGATGACATTTGTGTATTTAAGAATTTTCTGGAATAACAATAAATGACTGATATATGTGTTTTCTGGGAGAAAAGGTATACTGCTTACATTAGATTCTCAACAGTGTCTGATAAAAATTTTTCAGCTACTGTATTTGTGTTGTATATTATAACTAAAGCTAAAAGAAAATGAATTATTATGGGTTGAACAGTGTCATACACGCCCCTCCCCCATTCATATGTTGAAGTCTCCCTAATTCAGAGTGTTACCTTATTTGGAGATAGGGTTTTTTTTTTTTCTTTTTTGATGTAGTGTTCCATGATTCATTGTTTGCGTATAACACCCAGTGCTCCATGCAATATGTGCCCTCCTTAATGCCCATCACCAGCCTATCCCAATTCCCCACCCTCTCCCCTCTGAGGCCCTCAGTTTCCCAGAGTCCATAGCCTCTCGTGGTTCATTACCCCTTTTGTTTAACCCCCTTCATCCTTCCCTTCCTTCTCCTACCGGATCTCCCTGCTATTTCTTATGTTCCATAAATGAGTGAAACCATATAATTGTCTTTCTCTGCTTGACTTATTTTACTTAGCATAATCTCCTCCAGTCCCGTCTATGTTGCTGCAAATGTTGGGTAATCGTTCTTTCTGATGGCTGAGTAATATTCCATTGTATAAATGGACCACATCTTTATCCATTCGTCTGTTGAAGGGCATCTCGGCTCCTTCCACAATTTAGCTATTGTGGACAATGCTGCTATGAATATTGGGCTGCATATGCCCCTTCTCTTCACTACGTCTGTATCTTTGGGGTAAATACCCAGTAGTGCAATTGCTGGATCATAGGGTAGCTCTATTTTTAACTTTTTGAGGGACCTCCACACTGTTTTCCAAAGTGGCTGTACCAACTTGCATTCCCACCAACAGTGTAAAAGGGTACCCCTTTCTCCACATCCGGAACCAGGGTTTTTATAGAGGTAATCAAGTTAAAAGGAGGTCATTAGGGTGGGCTCTAATCCAACATGACTGGTATTCTGGTAAGAGGCAATCTGGACACAGGTGTAGAAGGAAGATGATGTAAAGACACGAAGGAGATAACCATCTACAAACTGAAGAGAGGGGCCTACTGAAGATCCTTCTCTTATAGCCCTCAGAAGGAACAAATCCTGCCAACACACTGATCTTGGATTTCTGGACTCCAGAACAATGAGACAATACATTTCTGCTGCTTAAGCCATTCAGTTTGTGGTACTTCGTTATGGAAACACTAGCAAACTAATACATCAAATTAGGCTAAAATCCCACAACTCATTATTTTTTTTTTGAGTTAGCACTGAAGTAAGTTACTATACAAAATCAAATTTAGCCAAGCTCTCATTCTTAAAATTAATAAATTCTGATTTTTTTCTTCCCTAGGAAAATAAGTATGAAGGCAGAGCATTCATTAGCTAAAATATGGGATTCAGGATCATCTACATGCTCGACTGGCTGCCTGAATCTGACCTGAAGACAAGAGATACTGATGGTTGTGGCACCATCTAGGTAGGTAACTTAGAGCAAGCCTCTTCCACTCTCTGCATCTAATCTTTTTTATCCATAAAATGAAAGGCTGAGATTATAAGGTGCTTTAAAATTTCTTCTGTAGCTCTGACTTTATTTATGAATAATGGAAATAATCACTAAATACCTCAAAAAATGGGGATGGTTTCAGCTCAGGTCATGATCTCAGGGTTTTAAGATCAAGCCCTGCGTTGGTCTGCATACTCAGCTCAGACTCGGCTCGAGATTCTCTCTCCCACTCTCTTCTGCTCTCTGTCCCCACCCTTGAGCTATCTAAAAACAAAAAACAAAAACAACCCCCCCCCTCCGCAAATCAATGTAAAATGTTTTGGGGTTCCCTTTCAGAACATTGCCGGTAAAGCAAAATATCTTCTAGTCTTTCCACATTATAAATTCAGTTTTTCTAAACTATCTTTTAGTTGTCTTCCTTTCTTGGATGAAAATCCCTGCAATACAACTATTTTACTAGACTATTACTAGGTTAATAATTTCAATAAGAGTTTGAAAATAATCTATTATCATCGCCCAAAATCTAACAAAACACCAAACCCTGCTAGTCTGATTCTATCTCAGAAATATTTTCTAATTTTTGCCACTTTACTCCAACTTCTTTACCATTGTCTTCATTCAGATTCTGAATAATGCTCTTAAGAACTGGTTTCCAGCTTCCTCCTCTCCTCTTTTGTTCTGGTCTCACAACTTTCCGATTCATCTTTCATATGTCAAGTGATTTTCTAAAATTTAAATCTGACTACATATTCCTGTGTTTAGAATTCTTCAACACCCTGCTGTCTTTTCTTAATGTGGATTCCCTGTTCCACTTACATCAGAATTACTTGAAGTACCTGTTAAAAATGTAGCCTTTAAGAGAGTTCTCTGGAATCACCCCCAAATATCTTGCCTTGTACAATGCTGCATCCCCAATACATAATATTGGTACAAAGAGGGAGCTCAATAAATACTTGCTGGATAATTGATGAATAAATGAACTGGTCTGGACCAAAAGAATCAGAATCTGGGAAAGGGAACTGTGTTTTTGGACGCCAGGGTGGCTCAGTTGGTTAAGCATCTGCCTTGAGCTCAGGTCATGATCTCAGGGTCCTGGGATCGAGTTCCGCATCCGGCTCCTTGCTTAGTGGAGAGTCTGCTTCTCCCTCTGCCTGCTGCTCCCACTCCCCCTGCTTGTGTGCACCGACAAATAAATAAGTAAAATCTTAAAAAAAAAAAAAAAAAGAACTTAGCTCTGTATTCCCAGAGCCTGATATAGTGAGAGGAGGCACTCACTCTCATTCAAATGTTTGTTGAATGAAAGAATGAATAAATGGAAAACTAAAGAGACCAAAAATTACAGGGATTAAGATATAAATTATAAGTCCGTGCTCTGAGATCTTTAGAAATCAGCAAGCCAATAAATAAAATCTGGTTATTCTCTGTTCTGCAACATTTTCTCTTAAATAGTGGTTCTCGAAGTGTGGCTTGGATACTCTTGAAGGTGTTCAATACTTTTTCATGGAATTTGTAAGTCAAACTATTTTTGTAGTTTTTGTCTCTTTCATTCTCATTCTCTCATTCTCTCATACAGCAGAGTACTCCAGAGGCTACATGACATGTGGTAACACAACTGACTGGATGCAGAAACAGAGATGGGAATCCAGCTTTCTTCAATTAAGCCAGACAGTAAAGAGATTAACAAAAATGTAAAATGATGCCATTCTTTTCACTATTTTTAAAAAAATAATATTTGTATTAATATGTAATGGGTTTACTATTGTCACTTAATATTTAAAAAATTTCTTGGTTTTAATTTCTAATATGGCAGCCATTAATAGATACAATTTTTAAAAGGCTGTTTAGAGTCTTTAATTTTTACAAGTGTAAAGGAGACCTCTGGCCAAAAAGTTTACATTTCATAAACTGGCGAGATTGTACAAATTGGTTTAAAGCAGTTACTCATCCAAAATGCAGGAAATTCCTATGTAAGGCCTGTAACCCAAAGTTGTAGGTTTTTTCCACCAATGAATGGCCAAACCTCTTTGAGCAAACATGTTGATATCTGACCTAGTTTTCAAGCCTGACAAAATATGCCACTTCTTCCATGAAGACCTCTTCTATTTTTTTCCAACTGCACATGCTATCTGCTGGTTTGATCTGTATGCCATTTCCCCCCCAGCTATCTTATTGTTTGTATTTTAATTATTTGTGTACTTGTTATGATCAGAATGTTTGTGTCCCCCCAAAATTCACATGTTGAAATCCTAATGCCTGATGATATTAGGAGGTGAGGTCTTTGGGAGGTGCTTAAGTCACCAGAGTGGAGCCTTCATGAATGGGATTAGTGTTCTTAAAGGGACTTCAGAGAGACCCTACCCTTTTTGCCATGTGATGATACAAAAAGTCTGCAACCCGGAAGCAGACTCTCACCTAACTTTGCTGGCACACTGATCCAGCCTCTAGAATTGAGAGAAACAAATTTCTGTTGTTTACAGTCACCCAGTCTGTGGTATTTTATTGTAGCAGCCCTAGTGGACTAAGACACTTGTTTTTCATTCCTGTCAGACCATAAAGTCCATGAAGGCAGAACGGTATAGTGTGCAAAGAGAAAGTGCTTCAGAATCTAACACACCTGGTTTGAATTCTAGTTTCCTTATTATTAACTCTGAGATCCTCAGCAAGTTTCTTCAATTCTTAGGACTCTAGTACTCACATTTTTGAATATAAATAACAGTAACTACTCTTGTTGTCCTGCCCACTGAAGAGAAGAGGTTAGCACAGTGCCCGTTGGGCACCCAATAAATGGTAGCTATTACTATTAAAAATCTGTAACTCTTGTATTTCCAATCATATTACCTTAAACACTATAAGCACTGGATAAATGTCTTAGATTAACTGAAATGTAACATAGTAAGATATAAAACACTAGAATTATTTTCTCTTTCTGTCCTTCGGAATTTTTTTCCCTTTCTTATTTCTCTTAATCTGTAATTATAAAGCTCTCAAAAGATTTTTGAAAAAATCTGTAATTATGTCTTAAGTATACTTTTTGCTTCCCTTACGATTATCTCTAATATACCATTAAGTTCTTCCATAAATGTGAAGGGATATGCTATTCTGAGATTGCTAAAGAGAGATTATTTTCCTTCCTTCAGAAGAGGCAAAAAATATTTTATTTATACTTCTTCCATCATATGTATATCTTTAACTACTACAAATAAAATGGACTTAGTAGTCTTAGCATAACTGAAATATATAGATAGACCCTGAATTATACAAATTTTGACTTTATGACGATGCAAAAGTATTAAACATTCAGTAGAATCTATACTTTAAATTTTGATCTTTTGCTGGGCTAGCAAATATGCGGTACAATACTTTTGTGATGCTAGGCAGTGGCAGTGAGCCCCAGCTCCCAGTCAGCCACGAAATCACTGAGAGTAAACAACTCTTACAATGATTCTGTAATCATTCAACCATTCTGTTTTTCACTTTCAGTACAGTATTCAATATATTACAGGAGATACTAACACTATAACAACAACAGGCTTTGTGTTAGATGATTTTGCCCAACTGTAGGCTACAGTAAGTGTTTCTAGCACATTTTAGGTAGGCTAGGCTAAGCTCTGATGTTTGGTAGGTTAGGTAACATTAAATGTACTTTTGACTTATGGTATTTTCAACTTACTATGTGTTTACTGGGTCGTAACCCCATTCCAAGTTGAGGGAGATCTGTACATTAGCTGCCAGTGGCTGAAGATACTGGAAAATTTATTTGTAAAGGATTTCTCAAAGAATGCTGTAAAAATTCACATAAAAATGTACTGATTTGTGAAAGATATCAGAGATGAGGAAGACTCTCCTTATCTCATCAATAAGCTGATTTCAAATTTTCCAGAATCAACAGATCTGAGTTACTGATGCCAAAAGTATTGTTAATTTCAAACTGTTTGGGGGCAATAGAATATAATCTAATAGTAAGAGAAAAGCAACCAAATTCTTTAGAAAACTTCTGTTCTTGTTTTTTAAGTACTTCTGGAACCAAAACATGTAGTTAGTGATATTTCTCAAAAAAATCAAATGCTAAAAATTCCCTCTTAACATTCCTACATTTCCTTCTATCTCACAAAGCTTTTCATTCTCTCCTTCAAATCCCTGCATATTGTGACATGATCACCACACGAGGCAAAGGCTCTCAGGATTATCCTGTTTCTAAATGTCTTCTCAGCCTCAGCTGACTCAGTTATGTCAGCCAGACAGATGGGCATTGATCTTAACCTTGAAGATCCTGAGGAAGATTGCACAACATCTTCCAAACACCTTCTTACTGCATAATTTGTATTCTAAAGGAGCAGGAACAGAACTAAAATACTGATTTGTGTTTCTTTGTCTAGTATGTATCTTCCAGTCCTTTAGTCTACCTGTGTGCTGTTTTAAAAAAATCAAATCAACTTTAAACAACACTGGAACTGCAGGCTTTAGGTTCTCCTAGAATAATAAAAAACTTCTGAGGATGAAAGCCAAATAAATTAGCGAGAGTGCCAACACAAACGATGAATCTCAAAGGAAAACAAGAACTTAAAAATATGTGTTAAGAGAATGGCATCTTGAAACAGAAACTTAATTGTGGCAGCTTCTCCCAAGGTCCGTGAGAAGAAAGGATAGGAGAGAAAGAGAATAGGCGGCAGTGTCAGGACAAAAGACACAATTACACAACTGCAGAGGTGTGGAGAACCTTAGAGGTTTGTCACCCCGCATCCCGGCCGACGGATGAACGAGTCTCCTCTACATACCCGGGACTATGATCGCCCGGCCTCTATTTTAGAAAACAGTTACCTCTCTTCCTCCCCTTGCTCCCAAAGTCCCTTTCCGAGAACGCTGTCACCCACCTCCGAGGACTGTGCCCAGGAAGATGCATTTCTTTTTATGACGTTTTAGAAAATTCCACGTAGATCTCAGCATCTTCAGGCCCTGAAGGTAAGGGCTGCTTAGGGGCGGCGGGGTGAGGTGGGCAGTTCGCCAGGAAACCGTTTCCTCGTCGCTTGGCCCAAACGGCCAGGCAGGACCGCCGTCGTCCCGCGGGCGCTCTCCAGAAATCACAAACGCGACTTTCCGCAGAGACTGTCACCGGGGCGGGAAGGGGGCGTGGACTACAGCTGAGCAGCTGCGCTTTCTGCGGCTGCCCCCGCGCCGCGGTCTCCGCTCACTGGTCCAGGGCACCCAGGTCCGTCCAGAATTCGCTCCCGAGTGCATCGTCGTTCGACTTCCCTGGAAACGGTGGCCGGCAATCGCCGCGTTCCGCTACCCGCGCTCCTCTGCCGCCCCAGCCTCTGGCGCCCAGCGCCGCGGCCCGGGTGCAGTATGGAGGCGAAGGCGGCGTCCACGCCGGCTACTGGCGGCGGCGTGTGCTCGGTGACCGCGGAGGAGACCAAAAAGTGGATGGAGGAAGCGATGCAGATGGTGAGGAGCCCAGGAGGTGGCTGCCGCGGGTGGGAACTTTTTTTTAGCTCTCTTCTCGACCCGAGCATTTGAGCAAACGCCCTGAGTGTGCTTTCTCGCCACCATAATCTCGATGGCGGTCACATTTTCTGGGTAGACAGCTGGCTTTACTGTCCTGAAATTTTCTTTAGCCCATTCTCACAGTGCTGTAGGGGAAGGAAGAGGGCAAATACAGAAGTCATTTCTTTTTTCACCGGCATGGCTGAGCCAAACATCCTCATTCAGCTGCTGCTGGCACGTAACGTGCTGCGCCCCCTTCTTTCCCGGGGGACACACTCGCAAATCCGGAAAGTCACATTATTCTGTATTTATGACCTCTCGAACCTATCTAGTAGGAGAAAGGACGCTGAGGATGTGTCTGAAAGATCAGGATAAAAACAAATCCCTGGACAGCCAGATCCTACCATTCATCTATCCTCCTGCCGTCTGGCCTTTAAACTCCCTTTGCTCCCTTGAGGATTGCTAAGAAGGGCTCTAATCAGATTTGTGCGTAATCCAAGTTTTACCCATACTTCTGTGTGCCAGTGAGCTCTTTAATAGGGATAAGAGTGTGTTTGGCATATTTATGTATATGTATACAAACATATGCACCAGCACACACATGTGTATGTCAAATGCTCTTCAGCTTTACATTCCTCTAAAGCTGCTGTAAAAGGATTTTTTTTGTACATGGTTTTGATTATATTCTTCCTATCCTTAGTGGCCTCTGGTCTCCTATAGTTAATTAATTCCATAATTATGTATTCATTCACTCCATAGATGTTTATTGAGCACACTATGCTTGGCATTGGGAATTCAGCACTGAAACTGATTTTGGTATATTTCTCTCTGTTCACTTTTCATGCTGTTTCCCCCTGCATTCATTCACTATTACAGCCAAATATTTTTCTCTAAGCCATGATGCATTACAGCGTCTATCCATTTGTTTCTGCTTACATAATGTCCTTTTAAACTTGTTTCTCATACTTTTTGGAAAGTGACTTCCAGTGAAAAAGTCTATTTTATATTACAACCCAGTAAATACACATATAGCTATAACTGAAAAGTTTCACAGAACAGTACTTAACCTTCCTTTGTACAGTTTTCCTGGTATTTCTCTTTTCTTGGATGGGGGGGGTGCTATGTATTTATGACAAATATTGCACATCTATGAGCCTCTCCATTCAGAAGTTCTTTGAAACAATGCTGTTGGTCTTCACCAGTCGGAGGATGGGGTCGTCTGACTCACCCATCCTGCGAATGGCCCCACAAATAGCTTGGTGTAAACTGGCCTTTGAACTTGCCTGCCTGTCACCTCGTCAACCTCGCCCCCGTTCGTCTGCGGGACGAGTGAGCCTTGGTGCGGATGATGCGGTTGCCGGCAGAGCATTTCTGCCTCAGGTCCATCCAGGTCCATCCAGGCCCACGAACCGGTACGCATCGCTCTCCAGGTCCAGGGCGCTCCTGCCGCCACTGCCAGGAGCGGGAGCACAGAAAGCTCTTTCTCGATTTTTGAAAAAAACGCTGGTCCTGACCCACTAACTTGATTTTAGGACCCATTCTTTGAGCTTACTTCATAATTTATTTCCTCCAATAAACTTACAAGATATGTAGCATTCCGATACTTTAATTACTGTTCACATATACATTTAAAAATTAATTTGTAACTTGTATGGATTTGTTTGTCCTGAACCTCTTTTATGTTACTAAATCCTCTAAGTTGGAGACAAGGAGTTTTCATGTGATATCAAAATCTCATTCTCCCTTTCCCAAATCATTTCAATAATGTCCTATGCTGGGCAGCTTCTTTCTAAATAGTGAGGAGGCTAATATATACACACAAAGTCTAAACTATCTTTGAATAAGCTGCATTCGTATCCTTCCATGGGTGAGAGATCTGGAGGGCAGATGATGCCTGAGTGCTGGGCAGTCAGAATATTTTGGGCTCTTCTGTTTATTTTCATTTGCTTCAGGAGCTCTCTCCCCAAAGTATTTATGTGTGGAGCTTGCTTAGATGAAATTTTCAGAGATGCTACCATGGAGGACTTACTAGTGTTTTTGAAAACAGCTAACTTTAATCAGTCATTGGGCTTTCCCACTCATGTAGCAGAGCTGTGATTTCTTTTCTCATCCTTTCATATTTTGGGTCTTTATTTTCCTTTAAGCATCTTTTGGTCATAATATATTGGAACATTTCCTCCGCCTATCTCTGCACTGTTCTCTAGACTTCTGGACTAAACACTTAAGTCCTTTTACTACGTTTTGCTGTGACCTTGGGCAAGTCACTCCCACCCCCGCCCCCTGCCAGCCCTTTCCCTTCCTACCCTATAAAATGAGATTGTTGAAATCCACGTAGTTTCTCAGATCTCTCTGGCCTTGACATTTTTGTCCCTTAATTGGATTATATATTTTTAAAGATTTATTTATTTGACAGAGAGAGAGCACAAGCAGGGGGAGAGGAAGAAGCAGGCTCCGTGCTGAGCAGAGAGCCCGACGTGGGTCTCCATCCCAGGACCCACGGATCATGACCTGAGCCAAAGTCAGATGCTTAATTGACTAAGCCACCCAGGTGTCCCTCTTAATTGGATTATAAACACCTAGGGGATGTGATTACCTGGTTTATCTATTCCTACATAGGATCAAGGAGGCCCTTACTTAGTACTTGTATTTTGGTTTTGGCCTATACATGTTCTTCCAGGTCTTAAAGAGAGGGGAAAAAGTGCTTGTCATAAATCCTGTGCTTTGTTCAGTCATTCCCTCCCCACTACAGAAACTTCAAATCTTGAACTACTTCGAAGATTGTTGAAGTAATTCAAGGTGTACGATGTACTTCTGAGAAGAGTTTAAGATTAGACAAGAAGCATAGCTAGTGCCAAATCTGTTCACCTCTGAGGAATTTGAAAGTGAAATATGCAGTATACGTGTAGTAGGGAGGATACTAGCGTCTTCACAGCATCTGTGCAGATAGACATATTTATATGGCCAATACGGGTAAGTAGAATGAATGTCTGGCTCTGATTGGACCAACCAAATCATATAATATCTGGGTCTTACTAGTTAAAATAAAGGTGTTGCACTAGAAAATTTCCATCCTAGTCTATGATTTTAATCTACAGACATAAGCCTGAATTATAAAAGAAAGGAAAACAGTTTTTGAGAAAGCTTAAAATCTATTTTTTTAACATGTTATCTAAAGCAAGTGAGTCTGTGCAAAAATCAGTACAACCCTAACAGTCCAATTGGTATAACATTTTTGGATGGCAACCTGGCATAATATAATTAACAGCCTCAAATAAAATGTTCCTATAATTTGACAGTAATATAATTTGACAGTAATATAATTCTGTGGCATTTATCTTAAGAAAATGGTTTAGAAAGATAAAAAGCAATCATTGTCATTTCAGTGTTAAATATAACAAGGAAAACTAGGAAGTATTTCAAACTTCTGATGAAGGGAAATAGTTAAGTTATGGTATATTACTGTGTTGAATAATGTGCTGTTATCAAAATGGTTATGGATATTAGGTACAAACATGGCATTAACTATCACAGCTACATGTGATATCTAACATTAAGCAAGCAGACTACAAATTATTTTATACTATACACGTACATTTAGAGGTTAGAAAGGCATATGTTCAAACCTAGGATGGCTACTGACAGCCAGCTAACCTTGACAGGTTCTTAACCTTTCAGCCACAGAGGCCTCTTTTGTAAAACAGTTATATAGTATATATGTCACACGGTTGTATAGATTAAAAGAGATCGTGTTTGTAAAGTCCCTGACACATTATGTTCAATAAATTAAAGCGGTTGTTTTTTTTAAACTGTTGAGTTTTTTTAAATCAAAGACTAGAGGAGAACACACACAAATAATTAGTTAACATGGTAAAGATATGGGTCTTTTTTTTTAAGATATGGGTCATCTTAAAGAAATTTTTCACTATGCTTTTGAGAGTTGGAAACTATGAGATGGGATGGATTGAAAATTATGTTAATTATTTAATTAGTTTAACTCTATTTTGAACTTGACAGCAAAACAAATATGTATTTTATTGAACAGCATTTCACCTAAAACCATTTCCGTGGGGTTTTGGGATTGTTCTCACCACCTCTTCCCTAACCCACCATTCCCAACTGCTTAGCCACTCCCCCTCAGCATGGTGGGCTGGGCTATTCCTCATCAATAACCTGATTTGCACTTTTAAATACTCCCACCACTCATGTTTTCTCTCTATTTTGGACAGCAGTTGAAGGCTTTTCACAAAAAAACAAGTTACTGTAAGTAAATGGGAAGATAATCTTGAGAGGTGGGACATGGAATAAAGGAGATACATTTGCTGGAAGGAAAAGGAGAAAATCTGAAAGAAAGAAGGAAAGGCACATGCCCAGTCACCTGGGGGCCTGTGTGGAGTGAGAAGCTGCCAGGCTTGCTTGCAGGTGACCTAATTCAAGACTTGGAACCCCACTGGGCTACACGGATTCTCTCTGTCCTCTGCCACTTCTCCTCCTTCACTGGGTCTTGAGTTCTCATCTACGTGCTTGAGATTGCTACACACACACAGAATTCTTCAGGAGATAGTTTTGCAGAAAATCTTTATCGTGTGGCCCCCTCATTTGTTTCTTCTCTTGCAGTTTTTTAGCCTTAAACTTTCTGGGTCTCACTCTTTTAAGTTTTCCTTCTCTTTTGTCCCTTGAAGTAGGCCTATTTTGAACCTAAAAGGTGATAAAGTAGCTGATCAGTGTTGACCAGAGTAGAAATTTGAGACGGAGTGGCCAGGAACCTGTACCTCATTGGTGTTCCATAAATACTGTTGAAGAAATGAATTTCTGGAGCAGATTGCCTGGATTCTGGCCCCAGCCTCTCACACGAGCAAATCCCCTAACTTGGCCATGTCTCCATTTACTCATCTGTAAGCTGGGGAAGCTCACTGACTCCATCTCATTGGGTGGTAAACGAAATTCGTTAATTCTGATAAAGTGCTTAAATAGTCCTGGGTCAAAGTAAGTTTTTCCATAAGTTGTAAGCTCTTAGGATCTGCAAGCTCCGAATCAGAACATTTGTTATGTAGACATAACAGTCTGTGGTAATAGTTGGAAGTTAGAAATCTAACCTGTAGATTGGTCACTCTTCAAGCCACTGGTTTTCATTTCCACCATTCCACCAAAATTGCATCTGTGTCACTGACTCTATTTTCTTGGCCTATTTATTTTTTATTTTTTATTTTTTTTTCTGTGATCTTCTCTAACAGCAGATAACTCCGGTTTTTCTCCTACCTGACTAGGCATTTCTTCTTAATCTCCATTGCAAGATATTTCTCGTTTACGCCACCTTTATTATTATTTTTTAAACTTTTCCTTTTGAAATAATTATAGATTCACAGAAGTTGCCAAAAAAAAGTATATTAGGGAAGGCTCATGTACCCTTCACCGAGCCTTCCTGTGTGGTAAGGTCTTTCGTAACTGTCATGCAATAATCAAAACCAGGAGAATGACATTGACGCCAACTGTAGAGCTTAGTCCGATTTAATCAGCTTTGTATGCACACGTGTGTGTAGTTCTATGCAATTTTATCACATGTTTAGTTTTGCTGAACCACCACCAGAACTGCTCAATCGCCACAAGTCTCCTTCATGCTGCCCGTTAGAGCCACCATTCCCTTTCAAGCCCTTAAGCCCTGGCAGGCACAAATTCGTTCTTTGTAGCTGTAATTGTGCATTCAGGAATGTTATATATGTGAATATGGAACCTTTTGGGGGTTGGTTTTTTCATTCAGCATGATTTCCTTGAGGTCCATCCAAGTGCTGAGTGAATCAGGAGTCTGTTCCTTTTCTTGCTGTGTGGTGTTCTATGGGGTGGATGTGCCGCAGCTCGTCTGTTCACCCTTTGAAAGACATTTGGATCATTTCCAGTTTTTGCCTATTCTGAATAAAACGCCTATGAACATTTGTGTCTGTATATGAATTTATGTGCTGTATGACCATCAGCTTTCGGTTTCTTGGGAGAATGCCTGAGAGTGCAATTGCTAGGTTATATGTTAACTGCATGTCTTGCTTTTTGAGAAACTGCCAAACTAGTTTCCAGAGTGGCTGTACCATTTTACAGCCCTACCAGCAGTGTATAAGTGATCCTGTTTTTCTTCAGCCTCACCAGCATTTGGTGTTTTTACTTTTTATTTTAGCCATTCTGATGGTGTGTAGTGGTAACTCCATTGTGATTATAATTTGCATTTCCCTAATGGCTAATGATATGAATATCTTTACAGGTACTTATTTGCCGTCTGTATGCCCTCTTTGGTGAAGTGTTTGTTAATATCTTTTGCCCATTCTCTAGTGGGATTGTTTTTGGGTTTTTTTTGCTGTTGAACTTTGAGAGTTCTTTATATAGTCTTGATAGTAGACCTTTGTTGGATATGTGGTTTGCAAATATTATCTTCCAGTTTTAGCTTGCCTTTTCTTCTTCTTAACAGTGTATTAGTTTCCTATGGCTTCTGTAACAAATTACTACAGACTTGATGGCTTAAAACAACACAAGTTTATTCTCTTACAGCTCTGGATGCCAGGTGTTTGAAATTCATTTCATTGAGCCAAACCCAATCTGTTAGCAGGGCTGCGTACCCTCTGAGGGTTCTAGAGGAAAATGTGTTTCCTCACCTTTTCCAGCTTCTGGAGCAATATTCTTTGCTTGACTCATGGCTTCTTCCTCCGTCTTCAAAGCCAACAGCGTAACGTCTTCAAATCTCATTCTCTGCCTCTCTTATTAAGACCCTTGTGATTGCATTTAGGGCCACCTAAATAATCCAGGATAATTTCCCTATCTCAAGATCTTCAACAAATATTTGTTGGATGAGTAAATGATTTCTCTCTTGTGTGTACTTGGGGTTCTGTGTACTCCAGTAATAACATTTTTCACGTGCTGATTGGCTTAACTGTGTGGTTGCGTAGCATTGCCATCCTCACTAGCTGTCAGTCCTCCTCCTGACTTTCCTTTCTCTAGTAGCCAATGGTCCATTTGTATATTTATTTGTATATATTCACCAATCCTTGGAACTCTTCAGACTTTCGAACTTTGTATAACCTGGCATGCTTTAACCATTGTTACAGAACTGGAGAGAACTAGCCTGTGGGTGGTTCCTGACCCAGTTCAGAAGAGTGCAGTCTTACTGCTTCAGCTGCTCTGTCTCTACCTCTGTGCAGGTCCTAGCTCTGTCCTACCACCCTAAGGAGGAAGGAGAGAGAAACAGTTTGCTACCACTGTGCTGTGTGCCTCTCCTTTTACCTTTATTGGCCCAAGGACAAGTTAGTGCCAGTTGAGCGTGGTCGAAGTGGCTAAGCAACCCATGTTATCCTGATGATAGGAAGTTACTGCTACTCCAAAGTATAGCTGGGAATAGGAGCTAGTGCGGTCTAAAGCAATGTCTTCAACTTTACACTAAATATGCTTTATACTGTGAATACCTACACTTAATTTGTAATCTCGTCTTCCAGAGCGTCTTCAGGCCCATCAAAATAAGAAATGCTGTGCCTTTCTAAAAACAGCCATATTTGGATTTTCTTGACTGCAGTGAGATGGAAATGATTATACCCTAGTTCAAAGGTTGTGTTCTTCCTTTGTTCTCTCAGCAACAGGATCAGGGAGTATGCAGCTATAACCTTCTTGCTTTTGTTCTCTGCCCAAAGAAATATTCTTTAACTGTCTTGGGCCTCGACTGCTCTGGTTCAGTCAGCGACAGAGCTAGAAGAAAAGTGGACAGCCTCTGATGGGGGAGGCTTTGCAAGTATGACCAGTGGTTTGCCCTTTCCAGGATGGTGGTGGGGGAAATATTCTTAAGCTTATTTTTTCTAATTTGTATTTTTCCTTTGAGGTGTACTTTACAATGAAATGCACAGGTCTTAAATCTGTTGTTCATTCAGTTTCGACAGATGCAAACATCTGTGTAACCCACACCCCTTTCAAGATAGAGTTTTGACCACCCTGGAGAAGTTCGTTGTGTCCCTTTCCCATCAGTCTACACATGGTCTTCCAGGAAGAAATTGCTATCATCGTGTTTAGTTTTGTCTGTTCTAGTACTAAACCTGAAGGGAGTGATACAGTGTGTATGTTTGTGTTTGACGTCTTTTACTCAGCATGTCTGAGATTCACCCATGTCGTGTGTATCTCTAGCTTGTTCCTTTTCATTGCTGAGTAGTATTCCATCATGTGACTGTGCCACAGTTTGCTTATCCATTCTTTTGTTGGTGGACACCTGTGCTGTTTCCAGATTTGGGCTATTATGAATCAAGCTGTTATGAACATTCTTTTGCAAGTTTTTTTTTTTTTTTTTTTTTTTGTGGGCGTGTATTCCCTTCTCTTAAATAAATACTTAGGATTAGAATTGGTTCATAGGCTATATGTGTGTTTACTTTTTAAAGAAATTTCCAAGTGCTCTCCAAAGTGGTCGTACCATTTTAACATAGAGTGCTCCAAAGCTTTTCTTGTGTCAAAGCAGAAATAGCACAGAGAGACATCCAGTCTGGTTACTTTTATGCTGTTGGAACTCTAGAGGGTATCTTCTATAATATTTAGTGAAACAAAAAAATTAAGCAAGTAGATTTTTTTTTAAAGATTTTATTTACTTTTTTGTAAAGAGGGAAAGAGAGAGAGAGAGAGAGAACACGCACACAAGCAGGGGGAGCAGCAGAGGCAGAGGGAGAAGCAGGCTCTCCGCCAGGGAAGGAGCCTGATATGGGACTAGATCCTAGGACCTTGGGATCATGACCTGAGCCGAAGGCAGACACTTAACCAACTGAGCCATCCAGGCGTCCTTAAGCAAGTTGAATTTCAACAAGGAAAGGACTTCAATAAAGTATTTATACATGTTATTTATTCATTTCCTTTGTAAATATGTACGTGATCTCTGAAAAGTTGTTCAGACCCTGCCACCGTAAGAATAAGAGTAAATGACAGCCATTTGCTCACTTCTGCTTCCAATGAGAAGAAAAAAATCAGGGGCTCAGAACCTGTGAAGGGAGTTTGTTCCTGAGTCTTTCTTAATATGGATATAACAGAGAACAAAGGCACTAAGTACTGAACTATACTTGAGGGAAGGGAAAGCTCAGCTGTATTTGTTCTAGTGTTTATACATGTGTGCTTATGCTGCATCTATTTCTTTCCCGTAATCTTTTCAAGTATTGAACATTACATCTTAAATTTTCCACTTTGTCTTTTAGGCCAAGGAAGCCCTAGAAAATATTGAAGTTCCTGTTGGCTGCCTTATGGTCTACAACAATGAAGTTGTGGGGAAGGGACGAAATGAAGTGAATCAAACCAAAAATGTATGTCGATTGAATAGTTTAATTGCAAACATACAGCAGTAAAGGTAGGAGTGTACTGAATTTTATCACAGTTGGCGAGAAGGTGGGTCTGTGTTGAGACCTGTAGGTATCAAAGGAAGTGTGGTTTCCCTTAACATTTCTTTTTTTTGAATGCCTTCCTCTCTGATTATAAAAGTGATCCATGTTGGTTTTTTAAAATTTGGAAAATTCAGAAAAATTTAATGAAGCAATACAATCTTTGGGGCTAATTTTCTGTTTCGTGGAGTTTTACTTTAGCACTTGAGTGAAATTCAAGAAGGGATTTTATTACATTGGAGTGTCAGTATTGAAGAAATGAATCTAATCTCCATCTTAAGCAAATCTAATATAGCAAAATTCCACTTTACAAAACACATCAATTTAGCTCATATCACATTCTTTAGTACCTTTAAATAATGTTTTCCTCCTGGTAAATTAAAAAATCACCTTCAGTTTATATCTTTGGAGGTAATAAAGGATTGTATAAAGGAAACTGTTCGTATATTAGATAATTCAATGGAATAAAGTCTCTACCACCCGCTCTCTATACCTACATGTGGTATTACACTTTATTATTTTTTTTTAATTTTTATTTATTTTTTTAGAGAGAGAGAGAGAGAGCACGCATGCATGAGTGTGGCAGGAAGAGGGAGAGAGAGAATCTTAAGCAGGCTCCACACCCAATACAGAGCCTAATGCAGGGCTCAGTCTTATGACCCTGAGATCATGACCATCTAAGCCACCCAGGTACCCTGGTATTACACATTAATAGTTTATGTGTCTTTATATTATTGTGGTTATGTTGAGAAGTTCATGAATTAAGGCAACACTTCTTGGTATCACAACGGTGTGTCACGGTAAGTATAAATGAAGTATCCAGGTTTATGATTATCAGAAATACTAGGTGGACTCACAGCTTATAACCATAACACCACTCACACAGACTTTGATCTTATCTTTTGCTCATGGGAACCAGAGAACAAACTGATGCTGGTCGCGGTGCTATGGGGCATTTAATGTTTATCCATCACATCTATCAAAAAGAAAACAGATGGGTAGTAAGGAGGGCATGTATTGCATGGTGCACTGGGTGTTATACACAACTAATGAATCATGGAACTTTGCATCAAAAACCAGGGATGTATGGTGACTAACAAAATATAATAAAAAAAATATTATTATTAAAAAAAAAGAAAAAAAGAAAACAGATGCAAACTGGGAACCCAGATTCACAAATAAATTATTACTTGGATAACAGAACATTTGTGAGATAAGTGATAACCATAACGTAGCAATTAGTGAATATACAGATACTTGTTGGGGAGTGGAATTCAGTATTTTAA
The DNA here is from genome assembly GCF_024610735.1 of Ursus americanus. Taxonomy (NCBI): domain Eukaryota; kingdom Metazoa; phylum Chordata; class Mammalia; order Carnivora; family Ursidae; genus Ursus; species Ursus americanus. The sequence goes on along the minus strand of NC_142137.1, from coordinate 54,886,690 downwards.
AATAATTTAAATAATTAAATCTCCCTGTTTTGTATATTTTGTGGTTTGGTATGATATCTTTAATATCAGAACTTTGAATGCCCTGATGTCATCCATCTAAACCCCCAATGACCTGGGTTTCTTCTGTATCTTGAAATTAAACTGCATTTATTTTGGTTTGTGTGTCCTATAGAAGATCACCCTATAAAACACTATAGAAAGATTCTGACCCCAAATGAGGAAACCTGAGTCCTACTTTTGGCTCTGATACTACCACCACCCTCATCACTACCATCACCTCTCCCGCTGTGTGTTTTTAACATGTTCTAAATTAGCTTGTGGTTCTTCAGCACTAAACGAGAGGTTGAGGGGCGCCAGGGTGGCTCAGTCAATTAAGCAGCCGTCTCTTGATTTCGGCTCAGGTCCTGATCTCAGGGTCCTGGGATCGAGCCCTGCATCTGGCTCTGCGCTCAGCGGGGAATCTTCTCCCTCTCTGTCTGCCCCTCCCCCTGCTCTCCCACGCTCTCTCTCTCAAATAAATAAGTAAATCTTAAAAAAAAAAAAAAAAAAAAAAAACACCCAAAACAAAGAACACTTTCTTCACCTCCTTCCAGGATACCACACCACTCTAGATTTTCTAAAAAAGAGAGGTTGATTGCAGGGATTCAGTTCAACAGTTACTTACTTATTGAGAATTCTGGGGTATTTGATTCAGTAATTCTGAATCTGATTGTTAAAAAGCCCCTGAATTGGGGAAAATTTTTTTTAAGCTCCCCAGTCAGTTCTGGTATGCAGGCAGCTTTGGGAATCTGTTCACTAAAGTACCTTAAAGCTCTGAGATCATAATTCTGGACCAGCATTGCTTCCACCTGCCTCTAGCTTCTATGGGACCTCGGGCCACTGTGCCAGCATCTCTCACACTCTGTATCTCAGGTTAATGAGCACCTTTCTATTTGCCCCAAGCAGATGTTATACTTGCTGAAGACATACTTTGTAATCTCACATAAGATTTAGCACCGTGGCTTGTACATAGTTAGCAATCAGCATAAGCTTATTGATAAATGTGATTATCCTGAATATCATTAATAAGTATTACATAGCAGAGCACATAGATAGCACACAGCATGTTTCTTGTAATTCAGTGTTTTATGAGGTATAGATGCCAGTGAACCCCCTTTTTACATATGGGGGAACCAAGGCTTAGAGAAGTTACGTAACTTGCCCAAGGCCACATAATTACTTATGTTACAGTCAGGATTCAAACTTAAGTATGGTTATTTCCAAATGCTGTGTGATTTCTCCTATATTCTATGCTACCCATGAGGTATCGGAGACTGATACCAAATCTTTGCTTTTCTCTAGAGTCTGCCAGAATATAAAATCTCATCCCAAAGAAAATGTAAGGGATGACATTCCACTAACTAACTAAAGATTTGCTTAGAGTGAAGTGAGGGATAGCCTTGAAAACATCTGAAAATGGAGCACATTCCTATGAAGACTTCAAGCTTCCCCTCGAATATTCGCAAACCCTATAGACTCCCCCCCCCCCCGACTTACAGTCTCTATGGCGTTTTAATTGAAAGGGCATCCCTTGAGGTTCTGAGGTACTTAACTAAAAATATAGCATAATTCTCACGACATCTATTAGGTGTCTTTTGATGGTGAGGTTATGGGACTTGAACTGGGAAATATGCTGCAAAGTGCTAAGAGCATCCCCAAAACCTTTATTCATTAAAATGTTGGCAGACACATTAGGCCCATTCTTTTGGTATTTATGTTTGAGTGTTTGCAAAATAGTTACATGTTGATGCAAGCACCTCTGTCTTTTCAGGCTACTCGACATGCAGAAATGGTGGCCATCGATCAGGCCCTAGATTGGTGTCATCGAAGTGGCAAGAGTCCTTCTGAAGTATTTGAACACACCGTGCTGTATGTCACCGTGGAGCCATGTATTATGTGTGCGGCTGCTCTCCGCCTGATGAGTATCCTTTGACTTCATGAGTTAATGTTGTGTGCCCTTCCTGTAACCTTGAAAATGGCCAGACACGTAACCTGCTTTCTAGTACGTGAAAACAGATTTATGAAACTAGTTATAAAATATTGTACCCCTTGGCTGAAAAATTTTTAGAAATGATTTTTAAATCATAAGATTTCTTCGTTTTATATCAATAGATGTAAAACTATTAACCAAATAAACTAGAAAAAGAAAAGCTGAGAGCTAACAAACTTAAGTAAGGATAAGTCACAAATTAAAGTAGATTATAAAACTGTGTGCAGGGAAAAGGTCTGAAGAATATGCACCTTTGAATAATAGATTGTAGGTGTTTTAAAATTTTTCTTTCTTTCTTTATATGTTTGTTTATTTTTGCGACAAATACCTATTACAATGTATGAAAAATTTTAAGTCAAAAGTAAATATAAGGTAAAAAACAAGTAACTTATGATATTTTAATTATAAATAAATGGGAAATTGAGAAAGTTACAGGTCTTTCAGTTGTGTCTTTCATAGAGTAAGCGACACAAATACTGAGTGTTAGTAAGTTCATCTCTAAGATCTTTAAAAAATTATTTGCTTGTTCAAAAACTCAATTTCGTACTTGCTAATTTTTTATGTATTATTTTGCTATGTATGTGTGAAAATTTTTATCACTTTAAAAATAACAGAAGGTTTTGAGTATAACATGTACAGTCTTTGCTTTGTAAAGAGGGGAGTTCTGGTCAACTTAGAACCCTCTCCCCATCCTGCCTGACACGGTGGCTCATCTTCAGTCTGCTTTATATTGGGGCATGGGTTATATTTTATTTGGCAAAAGATTAGGGGACAATTCTATTTTTAAAAGGTGGAAATCCCTGGATTAAATTCCTACTTCCTTTCTGGCTCCAATTCTCTAATGACCCAAAAGAAAGTGAGTTAGGAAAGACAAGAGAGAACACCAAACTGTGAACATTTAGCAACTGTGTATTCAGTTTTCATTATTTGCAATAGTGAGATGTTAATCTCTAAATCCTTTAAACCTCTTCTTTTGTGTAACGGGATAATGTAATTTTTAAGCCTAAGCCTAAGCTTAACTGTTTTTAAAAGTAGCGTGAGCTTGTTTGTCCAGGATGGCCTGGTTTTGTCACTCTACACACTCGAGCTGCGCACTCTATTCAGGACCTTAATTCTTTCTCATAAATCCCACTGGTTGTGTATGGCTGTCAGAACGAACGATTTGGCGGTTGTGGCTCTGTTCTAAATATTGCCTCTGCTCATTTACCAAATACCGGGAGACCATTTAAGGTAATGTGACCCGTTTGTGCTTTTTCTTGTTAATTACTTTGATCTCTTTATGGGGTTGGGAATAGTTCACGCGTGGGCAGTATACCAAAAAGCCATGCTGGAACCAGGCAGACTCTGGGACCTCTTGTCAAGTTCACGTATGCCTCAGTAGAAGACGACAGTTATCATTTCCAGGTGAGTGCTTGGCCCTCTTAATTAGCAGACTGTCTCCAGAAGGAGAGGCCATGGCCTTCCCAGTTATCTCCTGACAGTCTTCACCAACGCCATCAGGTATGTTTGGAGATGCTGTCACTGTTGACATTTTTCCCCAGCTCCATGCTGTTCCACGCTTGTGTGAAGCTTGGCCTCTGTCAGTGACGGTAGATGCTGTTTACAGTGCACACACAATATTTTTGCACAAAGCCGATCGTTTTTGCTTTGTTGCTATGTACTAGTTTTTTTTTTACATTTTTAAAAAAGATTTTATATGTATTTATGAGAGACACAGAGAGAGAGATTGTGGGGGGAGGAGCACAGGGAGAGAGACAAGCGGACTCTGCGCAGAGGGTAGAGCCCTACATGGGTCTCAGTCTCAGGACCCTGAGATCATGACCTGAGCCGAAACCAAGGGCCAGATGCTGAACTGACTGAGCCACCCTGGCATCCCTGTTCTATGTATTATTTTTGGTGTCTAGCAATGAATACCTGTATTTTCATTATTTCCCCTCTGCCTTTTCAATATCGAAATTTCCCCCAACCCAAGAATTCAGATTGCTTTCATCTTCTCTTAAAAAGTCTACTTTCCCTTTAATCTTGCTACCTGTCTCCAGGTTTTTATATTTAAGGCTATAAGCATCAGGAATTGATATTTCAGAATTTGACTAGATACATAGCATTTTTCAGAAACCGGTTTGATTGTTTTTTCTCTCTAAGGTTAATCCTGAAATATTATGTTTTAAAAAGAAAAGGATTTAATAAATGCTGGACATGGTGGGTGGTTAACTTCAAAGACCTCAGATATTCTTAGGAGAATACTGAGTACCTATGAAGGGCTAAATTTGGCTGAATCCCACTGAGAACAAGTTTTGGAAAACATTCTATTTTGAGTTTTCCCAGATGAACATTAGCTTTCCTAACAACTTCTGTACATTTGAGAATAGATGACTTTTAACATCGTATCAGAAAAGAAATTGTAATAAAATGATGGAGAGTAAACAATACAGTCAGCTTGACCATTAAAAAAATCTGCAAAGTAATTTAATTTTTCCAATCACATATCAGTAGTGCAAATTTTGCTTACATAACTCTTTGCAAGTGAATTGCTGATTGTACTTCGTTTATAAGGAAGAGCTAAAGAATTTCTCAAAGCTTCTGGGCAGAACAAAGATGTGCCCTTGGATATCTGACATGGGTAGAAAATTTCTCTCCAACACATCAGTGACATTGGGTACGTAAACAGCCCTCTCCTACACGTCTCTGCACAGAGTTGATCTGGCTGAACCGAAGAATAAGTTTGTTTGTGGTGTGTGTGCTTGACCAGATTGGCTCCAGGGAAATGAAGGACCATTGTTTGAAGCCATATCTCCAGGTTTGAAGCCAAATTATGGGATTTTTTTTTAAGTGTTTTGAGATTCTAAAGAAAACATTGATACCTTAGGTTTCTGGATCCTGTGTTTCTTCCTTTATTGGGTCGGGTTGGGTGGGAGGGTTTGTGGGAGGTGGGATGCTGTTTTTGTATTGAGCAATTCTAGAGTCCTTTAATGCTATATTATAAGCAGCATTAAGCTCATAGAGGAGACCTACAGAATTCTTCTTTTCAACCTAATAATACATACCTGGTCCATTTTTAAAAGTTTATTTTAATAAGAATGTGTGCTTTTTATTACAGCCACAAATTTGTAGCTGTAATGGATAATTGAAGATATTGTCTTGGTATCATAGAGTGATGCAGTTTCCTTCTCCATCTGTAATTCAGTGGGTCTCATCCCGGACTGCATATTACAGAGCTTTTAGGTGTGACTCTGGGAGGTCCCCACCCCAGACCAACTGGATAAGAAGGCGAGAGGGTGGAAGAGAATATTAGGATTTTTTTTTCTTTTTTAGTTTTATTTGTTTTTCACAGACCCTTGTGTCCAGGGGTGACTTTCAATAGATGGCAGGGAGGGAGCTGCTCTGCTGCATGGGAAACCCTTCACCCAGAAGCAAGTTTCCTATGAACATTCATTGGTGATGGGCGAGAGGACAGGCTCCTTTATGGCTTTGCCCTGTTTCCCAAAGAGGGGCTTACCATACCAGACCCTGGACAGATGGGACTCTAGGGGTGTGGGGGGTCGCATAGGCAGCCTTGGGCTGGGACGGCAGGGGTACGGCTATCTGAGGCTATCCGAGGCTCCATGTTGCTATCTTATCTCCCACCTGGGTGGGATTCTGACTTAGAGGCGTTCAGTCATAATCCCACAGAGTTCCCAGATGATTCCACTGAGCAGCCAAGGTGGAGGGCCATTGGTCTAACCTCATAGGAGAGGAGAGTGCTTTGTGCTGGTTGGTGTTCCCGAGAGCATGAGGAGAGGCGGGAGCTCTGAGGAGATGAACACTTCATGTGGCACGAGGAGAAGGGGACTGACCCCCCCATGGTCAGAATGATCTGAGAAGGTTGTGAGAACTGAGAAGCCAAGGGAGGAGAGAGCTCTAAAAAGAAGCGAGAACGATCAGTAGTCTCCACAACTGCAGAGACTTGAGGAGGTTCGAAAGGGCACCAGTGTTTTGGTCGGTAGGGGCCCTCGGGATATCTGGAAGCACGAGCCAGCGAGGCTAAGGTTGAAGAGGAAATGAGAGCCACACAAGCAACAGCCAGGAGTCTGGAATGTTCTCAGGGACCAGCAGGGTAGCAGCTTGCCTGAGGGGCAGAGTGGAAGGAAGGTTATTGGGATTTCTCCTCCTCCAGCTTTACTGAGATATAATTGACATATAACATTGTGTTAAGTTTAAGGTATACAATGTGGTGATTTGATAGACGTATAGATTATGAAATGTTTACCACAATAAAGTTAGCTAACACACCATTCACCTCATGTAATTACCATTTTGTTGTTATGGTGAGAACATTGCAGCTCTACTCTCAACAGTTTTCAAGTACACCATATAGTATTGTTAACTGTAGTCACCATGCTGTACCTTAGATCCTCAGAACTTACCTTATACTGAAAGTTTGTGTCCTTGGGTCAGCTTTCTCTTTATTCCCCCCATCCCCCCACCCCTCCACCCCAGACAACTACCGTTCTGCTCTCTGCTTCTATAAAGGCAATGTTTTCTGTATATATTTCATTATATATATGCAATAGACTATTCAGCCATAAAAAAGAAGGAAATTCTGCCATTTGGGACAATGTGGATGGACCTTGAGGGCACTAAGCCAAGTGAAATAAGTCAGAGAAAGACAAATACCGTATCGTCTCACTTATATGTACAATCTAAAAACATTGAACTCCAAAAGGTTATTTCTTTTAATGGGGAAGGTTTATGCAGCCTTTATAGGCCCAGGGAAGAGCTGATTGAAGGCACAAGAGAAAGGGAGTTTCATTCTGCGCTGCGGACCACAGCCAGGCCCTTATGCTTGTGTTCATTACCTGCTTCCCTTCCTGTGGCTCCTTCCAGATGTGCCTCCCTGGAATCTCTATTTTATCATTTCATGCACCTGAGAAGGATGCCACATATAAAGTCCAAACTCATGGCACGCCTTCGAAGCCCTGTATGTTTCGACCTCATTTTATCTGCTTCTGTGTCAATAGGCCCTCCACCCCCCCATTAGCCGGTTTCCTCACATAGCCCAAGCTTCTTACTCTTTCCCTGAAATGCTCTGCTTAGTGTCTTTAAATATTCGCTATTTTTTAATTTTTAATTTTTATTTATTTATTTTCGAGAGCACATGTGCTGATGGGTGAGTTGGGGGGAGCAGAGGGATAGGGAGAGAGAGAGAATCTTAGGTAGGCTCAATGCCCAGTGGGAGCCCGTTTCAGGGCTCAATCTCATGACCCTGAGATCATGACCTGTGCAGAAATCAAGAGTCAGATACCTGGGGTGCCGGGGTGGCTCAGCCGTTAAGCGTCTGCCTTCAGCTCAGGGCATGATCCCAGGTTCTTGGAATCGAGCCCCACATTTGCCTCCCTGCTCGGTGGGAAGCCTGCTTCTCCCTCTCCCACTCCCCTGCTGTGTTCCCTCTGTCGCTGTCTCTCTCTGTCAAATAAATAAATAAAATCTTTAAAAAAGAGAAAAAAAGAGACACCTAGCCAGCTGATCCAGCAGACACCCCGAATACTTGCTATCTTTAAGGCAAGTTCAGATTTCATCTTCATGTGGTATTTCTGTGATTTCACTCTTTACCATTATCACAGTTTTTTATTCTTTCACCTATCGACCTCTTCTCTCTAGTTAGATACCAAAGATAAATCAAACTGAGCACTTTTTAAAAACAGATTTATTTATTTGAGAGAGAGAGCACAAGTGGGACGGGCAGAGGGAGAGAGAATCTCAAGCCGACTCCAGGCCAGGCACGGACCCTCACATGGGGCCCAACCTCACGACCCCAAGATGGGCCACTAGTAAATAACAGTGGATAAAAATAGCTCATGCTTGACAAACACTTATGATGTGCCAGGTATGTAACAGGTGTTATTCTGTGGAATCTTATTTAATCTTCATGAAACCCCTCTGAGGTAAGTGCTATCATTACCTACATTTTACACACGAGGAAGCGGGGGCACGGAGTTTATCCCACAGAGATCACAGAGCTAGTAACGTCAGTAGTACTTGACTAAGAAATAATAGTTGATTTGAGAGATGTTTGAGTGCGTACGTCTGTTCTTTTGGTCATGTACTTCCTTACCCGCGTTACTGCTATCCCCAAAGTGTATTAATGTCATCTGAAATAAGTTTATGTAATTATGTCTACATGGCTGTGTTTATGGGATATGGGCCACGTCTTCATAGGCTGATATTCATTCTCAGTTTTTTCATTTCGTCAGTGCATTCCCGGGTATCGGGCCGAGGAAGCGGTGGAAATGTTAAAGACCTTCTACAAACAGGAAAATCCAAATGGTCAGTTTCCCTTGCTGTACATAACGGAACCTCACTAAAGACAAATCACTGTGTAGAGACTCAACAAGGGCCTACCTCTTCATTTTCTCTTTTTCCTTCTATTCTTTCCACAGCACCCAAATCAAAAGTTCGGAAAAAGGACTGTCAGAAACCTTGAACTTGTTCTGCTGGAAGGCTGATGCCCCTCGATGATATTCTTGGACTGAAAGCTGTTGACATCGTTGAATCATGTTTACATATGTCCTTAACTCCTGAGAAGATCATCCCTCACTATTTGCTCTGTTGAGGGAACACATTAGCACTTTCTAAAAGTCTCTCAATTGTTAGCAATGATTAGCTTTTCCGTAAGCTTAAGGAACATTTTAAGAAGGGGGAAAAATAAAGATTGAGGTTTTAGAAATTAGTAAGCAGCGCATAATCTTCTTGCCAAAATCATTGTGCCCAGGCCAGGAAAGTGCTCATTTCAGAGAATGTGCATCCAGACCCAGTTAGCTGGCGTCTGTCCGGACTAGAGTGGCCACACCGTGGACACCTGCTTTAGGCCTCGCTTTTTAGAACCGGATCCTTCATTCTTTATAGCCACTCTGTTCTCCCAGAGGTTGAGGGCCTGTGACTTCCTTGGAATTTGTATAGGAGTTATGTACATATAGACTATGAATGTGTGCTCCTCGGAACAGGTAGTTTTTGTTTTTGTTTTTGCTTTTTTAAAGCAGTTATAGAAAATGCATACTTTTAAAACATCAATTTTAAATCATAGCATATTGCTATAATAAAACCATACTTATGCCTTCTTTGAAGATGAAGGTGAATATTTTCTTAAAAATAAAAGATAAAAGCATAAATGAGACAATTCCTTCTTTATTATTGGGCATCTATACTATGCCAGGCTCCATTTATTTGTCGAATCCGTGAACAAAACGTGGACCTGTTATTTTAGCAGCAGGAGACAGATCACACGCCTCATAGATTATATAGTATTTTAGAAGGTGTTAAGAATTATGGCAACAAGAAAAAGAGCAGGGTAAATGGGATGGACGTGGTATTTGGAACCGGTTGGGACTGCCGGTTGCACAATTAAATAGAATGGTTCGTTTAATCTGAAATCAAATTGTTATCTTTTTTTATAAAAGTCCAGATTTAGAATTAAAATCTAAAATTTAAAAATGTGCACGCAACCCTGGAGAGGGTCTCTGGAGCAGCAAGTCCCAGATACTCAGTTTTCTGGCTGCAGTAAGCAAAAGGTTGATGCTGATGAAAGAACAGCCTAGCAGAGCCCTGCTCGGGTTCGCTGCGTCTGCCCAGAAGGGGGCCTCACCGTTCCACCAGAAGCCCAGCTCCCAGGCCCCTGCTGCGTTTCTTCAGTGGATTCATTTCCTTGATGCAAAGCATCTGTATTTGTTGGTTCTGCCATTTGAGCGATGTCTGACTTGTTTGTTTTGAATTACATTACAGGCTGGAATGTAATTGTGGTGAAAGTATTTTTATATTGCTGAGAGTAGCAGCTAATCACAGTTACATGCTTCAGAGGATTTTTAATTGCTTGGTTTTGTACGTGTGTGTTTTTAACTGCATTTGAGAAATTTTATGGGGAAGAATATGGATAATTTAAAATCTGTAATAATGTTATATGTAACTTCTTTTCAATTTTACCTACTTTAAAAAATTATCCCTTCATTAAATTTTAGTGCTTTGACTAGTTTATTCCTTTTTGCAGTTGGTGATAAATCATTTCTGGCTCCTTGTGCTTTTCTGCAAGCTGACTTTAGTGCACTGGCTGTCTTCATATCATCGTTTTCTCAGGGATTGTTTGTAGACAGAAAATCTGGAATCTTTGCTCTGGTGCCAGTAAGGACCAGTAAGTCTGGCTAATGCATCTATGTCAAGTAGGTTCTTGAACATTTGTTAAATAAGATTATTGATTGAAGTTTTGAGAAAAATGAATACTAAGGGGGAATATCTAGGATAAAAAGTCAATGCCAAAAGTAGTAAATGGGTATTTTAGCTTATAAATAGTCAATACTGCAAGTGTCAAGAAAGTAATAAAACGAAACCAGGAAGGATAGAAAAGACTTACCGAGGTGCATATGTTCTGTCTCTGCTGTGTTTTGGAGAATGGGTACTTCCTAATTCCTAAGCATGGCTGAAAATTTTAATTTTGGTTACGACTTTTTTGATTCTCTCTCCAGTGATTGATTGACTTATAGAAAAGTCTCTCCTATATTTTGGTCTCAGGCAGAGTTTCCTCTTCTGCTTTTGGGGAAAAAATCCGTTCAGACGGCATATGGCAGATTGGAGGCCAGCACCTAGTGCTGATAGAGGAGCACTGGGAGGGCATAGACACTGAGGCTTCGGGGTTCCGACGGCAGTTTCAAAGCGGTGGTGAGTTGTGGATATATGATGAGGTCATCCTGCTTCCTGAGTTCCACATTCTCTAGCTACTTAGACATGGCTTAAAATACTAGGGTGCTCCAGTTCAGACTGAATCCAATCGATTGACGTTGATAGTGACTGTCTAAGAGACTGACTGAGATACTTGTTTGTGCATGGGATGATTCTGGAAGTTGTGGGATGTGAAGAGGTTTTAGAATCACGGCCCTGTTTGGAGGAATTACTAGGAATTGATTGCATCTAAGTTGCTAGAGTACCCAGTGTTTGCTGATCTTTGCAGTGGACTCGGGGGAGAATGGATGGCGCGTAATGCTTTGGCAGGCTTCAATCACTGATAAAAGATTATGTTAAAATATCTTTGCACTTTCTTGTTATTTGGCATAAGCATCTCTTCCTGTGTTGCATTTGGAATATTATGGAGGGAAAATAGGTAGCCAAGAATGCCAATGTGGAAAGAACTGTTAATTTTTCTTTTCTTTTTAAAAAAGATTTTATGTATTTATTTGAGAGGGGGGAGAGGGAGATAAAGAGAGAGAGCACAAGCAGGGGGAGGGGAAGAGGGAGAAGAATACTTTGCGCTGAGCAGGGAGCCTGATGTGAGACTCGAACCCAGGATGCTGGGGTCATGACCTGAGCCAAAGGCAGACACTTAATTGACTGAGCCACCCAGGCTCCCTGGCAAGAGCTGTTAATTTTTCTATTTCTATTTCTGTCTAACTTTCTATTTGCAAATAATTTCAAACTTAAAAAATTAATTTGTTAATAATTTATACCTTTAGCTTTATCATTTGCTGTTTATTCTCTATCTGTATGTATGAATGTATATAATTTTTCTTCTGAACCATTTGGTAGAAAGTTACACACATCACACATCATGGCCCTTTGCTCTGAAATGTTTCTCTATTTCCTAAGCATAGGATAATCACAGTACAGTTATTGGCTTCAATATATTTAACATTAGTACAATACTTTTATCTAATATATTGCTTTTATTCTAATATTGTCAGTTGACCCCATAATGTCCTTTAGAGAATTTTCACCCTACAATATTGGCATATTCTAAGGACAGATATCTTATTTAGTTGTCATGCATCTTTAGCTTATTTTATTTTTTAAAAGATTTAATTTTTTGAGAGAGAGTGAGAGCATGCTCGCGCGTGCAATCAGGGGGAGGGGCAGAGGGAGAGGGAGAAGCAGACTCCCTGCTGAGCAGGGTGCCCCACCCAGGGCTCCATCCCAGGACTCTGGAATCATGACCTGAGCCAAAGGCAGAGGCTTAACCAACTGAGCCACCCAAGTGCCCCTCTTCAGCTTATTTTAATCTAGAACATTTCCAGAGCCTCTCTTTGCCTTTTATGACATCGACATTTTTTGAATCATTCTGCCCCCACTCAACTTTTCTCTTTTTTAAAATTTTTAGAAAAGATTTATTTATTTGAGAGAGAGAGTGAGTGCACGTGTATATGTGCACACAAGGGGGGGGGGTGAGGACAGAGGGAGAGGGGGAGTCCTCAAGCAGACTCCCCACTGAGCCTGGAGCCCCATGTGGGGCTAGATCCCAGGACTCTGAAGTCATGACCTGAGCTGAGCTCAAGAGTCCCACGCTTAACCGTCTGAGCCACCCAGGTGCCCACTTTTCTCCTTTTTTTAATAAGGGTGTTTTCTCATGATTAGATTCAGCTTATGCATTTTAGGTGATGTTATGTTCTCAGAATATTAAATCTGAAGGCACCCAAAGGCCATCAGTTACTCACTGGTGATGTTAATTTTGGTCACCCAGTTAATTTTGATCACCTGACTTCTGTACTATATAATTTTTTTTTCTCCTTTGCAATGAATAAGCAATCTGGGGAGAGAAACTTAAGTTTTTAAAGGAAAATGTATTTGACGTTAGTGGAAAGGAGGGGGAAAATCAATGATATAAATTTCAGAGCAACTGTTAGGTTATTTGATTGTATTCTTTTTATTATGTCTGCCAAAATTTACAAAATTCTTTTTGTAATAAGAATATTTTAAATAGGGATGTCTTAACAAAAATGAAAAGGAAGCCTCAAATAAGTTCTTTCTCTCCTGATCTCATCAGCAAAACTGATACATTGATTTAATTATATCTGATAAGAGAGAGTTTTGGAAAAACAGGTCTGAGATGTTTCTGGTATCACAGATGGCCCATAGTGATCCAATAGAACGTATAATCTAGGTAGGCAGTCATTGGCCATAAAAGCGGAGTTCTCTTGGGTTTCCATAGAGACATCTAGACTTAAAATGTTTTTAAGCACTGCTGCTTTTAAAATGAGTGTCAGTAAAAATAGCAAAAACCAAGGCTCTTTAAAAAAAATCATTAAAAATTTTTTTAAAGTAGTAAAGTTCCTGGTTAAAAATCCACATTGAAGCCAAAGCTTGTCCTTCACAGTCATTCTGCATCAACTGGCCTTGAATGGCCTCGGGGAGAAGAGGCATCGAGAACTGGTTTCTCTGCCTTTTGGCAAAGGAATGAGACTACACTGACTTCATCTATGAAGACAACTGCCAACTATTTTCTTACTCCGTAAATTGTTAATTGTGTGTGGTGAAGAAAAGGGTGATGGGTGACGTGATTTTTATGGGTAAGACTGGCATAAGTTCTGGTGAAAGTTTGACATCTTTAGGATCTTATGTTTTTTCAAGTTGAGCTAATAAAAAAAGAGCCTCATGGGATTATTTCACACCCGATTTTTAAGGGAATATTGAGCTAAACATCATGTGTCCATGACTCTTAGGGAGACTTCGTGGTGTGGTTGAAGAAGCATGAACTTGTGAGTCTAGAACAGGAGTCTGCAGAATATGGCCCGTGGGCCAAACCCAGCTGCTGCCTCTTTTGGTACCACTAACAAGTTAAAAATGGCTTTATGTTTTGAAATGGTTAAAAAAAAAAACAAGACTTTAGCGACCTGTGAACCTCGTATGAAATTCAAATTTCAGTGTCCACCAATTGCTTTATCGAAGCGTAGCATGCCCGTTTTCATGTGGTCCGGAGCTGCCCTGTGCTACTATAGTGGGTTGAGTGGTGGTGACAGAGACCAGTGGCTCCCAAAGCCCAAAATATTTCACGTCTGGCTCTTTAGGACAATGTTTGCTGCCCCCGGTCTAGAGAATATAAAATGTTGAGGTTCGATCTCTCAGGTGCCTGTTGAAGTTCTAAGACGTTGGAACTGAAGAATGTGGCTCATTGGGCAGTGGTGATAAATTGCTTTAGTGCCATGATTTTTTCTTCTTTTTGAAGTCATTTTATAAATACGAAAGAGAAATCCAAGCCCCTAAAATATTTATTCTGGCTTAGAATATTTTGCTTTCTTATATACAGTTTAAGAGGCAAGGAGAAAAAGATCAACTTATTTGGGTAAGAATAAACAATATTTTGTTTATGATTTTCACATTAAACATATTATCAAGCATTTATCATCTATAAGAAGTTACTTTAATGACAGAAATCTATTGGGCCCTTTTGAAAACCAGGACTCAAACAGAAACTGTCTCCAAACCATCCCCATCACTGTGCCTCCCCCAGTTCTCCCTGTAACAGGTTTGGTAATCCTTCAGTGCTGGAATTACATACACTGAGTTTGAAGAAAAGACAAAAAATAAGCATTTATTAGGAATTTTGTTTTTTTACCGAGCGTTGAATTCAGGACAAAGCCTTATGTGCAGCAAATACTATGTCTAAATTTTCAATTGCAAAACAAAAACAAAAATTCTAAGTTGCACAGTAAGGCAGGATTTGAAGGAGACTTATGGAAAAGGAGGACACCTGCTATGCCCGGAGAGGCCCGCGGGGTTGGGGAGGTAGGTGGGAGGGTGAGGGACAGCACGGTAGCAGGTGTTGGAGTAGAAGGTGACCAGCGTGTGAAGACACGGAGAAGGGATGCTTGGACCAACTTCCCATAAAATCGCCTTTTTTTCAAGAAGGGGTAATTTTTCATTTCTTTCTGATGTGCAATTTGCCACTCATCCCTAGAGTATGTGTGTTTTGGGATGGGGCATTGCCAGGGACGAAGGTTTTGACATTACAGTCCCCGTGGTAAGAAGACGGGAACCACACATCACTCAGCAAGATTTGAGCTGTGAGGGGACGGAGTGTGCAATAGCAGAAGCTAATATTCACGTAGAACTTGCCAGGTTCTAGTCATAGGGTATCTTGTTAATCCTCATACTGTTACCATCTCCCCCGTTACATCCGGGGAACGGAGACCCAGGGAGATGCAGTACCTTGCCCAGGGTCATAGAGTACTAAGTGACGGTGTCAGCTGAATCAGCTGGGTTATGTCCAAGTAATAGCCCTCAGGTTTTCGTGCCTTAGAACAAAGTTTTGATTCCTTCTTGCTTCACTTCTTGGCCATCTCAGGGCAGGCCAGCGGTTTAGGTTAAACTCCACTGTCTGAAACGTCATCGGTCACAGTGGCAGGGATAAGGGAAGATGGTGCGTATGGCTCTGCGTCTTAGAGCAGGGCTTCACCAACTTGACTGTGCATATGAATTGCCCAAGGGGTTCGTTAAATGCACATTTTGATTCAGGAGGTCTGGGATGGGCCTGCCCTTCCGCATTTCTAGCAACCTCCAGGGGAGTCCTACACTGTGGGACCAGGGACCACTCTAAGTAAGGAGTGCTTACCGGCTTTTGCCCAGAAGTGACAGGTCATTTCTGCTCACATAAGTCACACAGCCATGCCTAACGTCCAGGTGGCAGGAGATGCAGTCTACTCTCTCCCTCGGGAGGAGGAGAATTGAAATATTTGGGAACCATTCCAGTGAAGAGAAGATGCGCAGTCAGGATTTGAATTCAGACAGGCTGTCCCCAGAGTGGGTGCTCTTTATCACTCCATGTCATCGATGTTGGTCTCTGTCGAGAAAGGGCAGCGTGATGGCCGCTGCCCTACTTGCTGGCCTCCAGTCAGGGTCACCCTCGAGACTGACCAGTTGCAGTTGACTCGTGTGACATCGATCCTGGGTGTCCCAGGCACCTTAGTGTCAAACACAACAGTTGTCAACATGATGTCGCAACTCTGAAAATGTTTCAATTCATTTTTTTCTTAATAATAGGCTGACGTCTATGAATTATTTATTTTTATTCAAAGCCTACCTTGGAGCAGATGTGAGCCTTTCCCTATGACTCTCTCTCATCGAATATTCTGCCATGCTTTCCTGTTTTGGACAAGGGGTGCGGTTAGAGCCAGCATTCAGGGAATTGTGCAGGATCCTGGGAATGCCCATGGGTGTGTGTCCACACAGGCACACCACTCATCATGCACGTGTGCTGCAAAGCGCTGGGGCTGCTGCTCTGCAAACGTCCTGGGCTTGTGATCAGCGAAATAAACACAGTTCCCAGATGGTGGTGGCTGAGAAGCCCCTTCTCGGAGCCGGCAGCCTACCGGCAAAATTGCGAACTTCTGGTAGGATCATGCACTGTTGAGAACGGGGGGGGGGGGGGGGGGGGGAGTGAGGGGTGGAGTCCAGGCTTCCGTGAGGGTCTCTGCATGGAGCACCGTGGACTGGGTTCCTCACAGCCCAGGGAGCATGGTGCTGCCTATGACTGGCCTTCCGGCGCCCTCAGAAAGCCCTGCTCTCATTTCTACCACAGCCCACTCTGCTGTCGGTTCCTAGGCTGAAGTGTAGACAAACAATTCAGAAACATAGGTTTCAGCAAGACCTCTGTCCCCTTTGTGGAAAACTGGATCGGCAAATGATACTTGGAATGATGGAAGATTGTTCTTCCTCCATTTAAAAAAAAGAAAAGAAAAGAAAAGAAACAAAACTTTCCCAAAAGGAAAAACTGAAATAAAGCTACATCTCCGTTTTACATAATAATTACAGTTAAGATTTCACAATTACCCCACTACACTAGGTGATTCAGTCAGCAATTTAGCTCAACATGAGGGAGAAAATGGGCCTTGACAGCTTTTCCTTTGGAAAGTCAGGTTTGCCCTGTTGAAAGATGCTCGCATCTGGCCCACCTGTTCTGTGACCTCGGGGAGAGCTGGATAAACTGGATCATCCCTCCAGAGGCACTTTGGGCCTGTAATGCACAGAGTTCAATTAAAATATGCAGATGCGTGCCAAGTTAATAATTAAGGGAAAATAAGAAAACGAAGTATTACCATTTTCATTAACTACTCACACTGAAACCCACAGTATGCCTCTTCTAAATGAATGGAACAGAATTCTGCTGCTTGCCTGTTGTAATCCTAATCCTAGGCGGTGTTACCAGTGATCTTTCTCGGCTGTTAGTGCCCTTTGGACACCGGTGATCCTGACTGCACACGAAAATGCCCTCCAGCTTTTAATTTCGCCTGTACTGGCGTGGATAGAAAGTCATTTCTTTCAATGACATTTCTGTATCAGAGGGCTAAATAAATTAAGGATGTCAGCTTGATTTTTGTAGCGGCAATGTCACCATCCTGATTCAAATGCTAAGCAATTTCAGGAAAGATTAAATTTCTTCTCGACCTGAGAGAAATCCCATCTTCTCAGTGCGAGGCTCTGCTGGCAGGACGTCGAGGGGGTGTGCCTCCGGCCGCTGGCGTCGCTGGCTCCCCTCCCCACGTAAGCCCGCGACACCACACGGTGTTCTCTCATCCTAAGCACATTTCATCAACTTCATAAGCCTCTCGCATGATTTTACTCTTCCCTTCGAAGTCCTGCGTTCTCCATGAAATCTTTTCCAACGACTCCAGGCCACAATGATCGTTTTCTTCAAAACTCCTACTTAGTGTCCCATAGTTTAATCTCAATTGGTCTCTAATTATAGTAATTAGATTGTAAGCTCCTCCAAAGCAAGGATTTAGCCCAATGCTAGGCCCAGCGGCGGTTTCAGTAAATGCTTGCCGAGTGATGGATTTGCAGTTCTGGATGGTTTCCAGTTAGCAGAACAAACGGGTGAATTAGCACTCCCAGGAGAAGACCATCCAGCCTTCCTGCACCGAACAGACCCCGGTCCGCAGGCACTTTTGCTAAGGCCGGCACTGCCAGACAGTAGGGCAGCCAAGGGGGCACGGTGTAGATGATCCCCTATGTCTTCCTCCCCCTCATCTCTTCTCATCTAGAAACCTGCATTCTTGACTGGGGCTTACCATTTCCCATGGTTTGAGAAATCAGGAAGCGGGAGAGGGTCATGGAGGTAAAAAAAAAAAAAAATTCTATCTGCTTTGCTAGAACCTGACTTTCTTGTGGAGGCATACCAAATAAAAGAGAGGACACGTTGCGTCTTTTAGAGCAACTAAAATGCTGTGTGGATATTGATTTATATAACTTTCTTGCTAGATTAGTCCAGAAACTGGATTAATATTTTAATCATAACCCCTGGAGAGGAAAAGGCAGCTGGTGAAATTGTTGGAGGTGACATGCCAATCTACATAGAAACCAAGTGTGGTTTGGAGACCACCATGGAAATAGTAACTTCAGTCATTAAGTGGAGAATGAAAGGAAGAAAGAAACCAGATAAGTTTTCCAGGATCAAGAAGTTATTTTTATTATAAACTAACCTTAGGGAGACCATAAGATTTATTATTATTTTAACATTTAAATTCAAATACTGATGGCTTTATCTCTTCACTGCTGATTACTCTTGGCAACAACAGTGTGCAAGGAGTGCAGGAGAACATCCTTCATCTTTTTAAGTTGCCATTTGTGTATATAAGCTCCGTGGTGCAGGCAAAACATGGCAATGAGCACACGGTGGCACAATTCACGTCTCGCTGCAGGATGGCTCTCTCCCTGTGAACTTGACTTCCCCAGACCTGACTTCTAACCTTTGGTACGAATTTACTGGCATCCTGAAATCAAAAGGAAGACGGAGGTCTTTTTTCTGCTTTTGTTCCTTTGCAGACGTGAATAACACCAAATCTTTACAATGGTCTGTAGTTGGCACTGGCAACAAGTATCTGGAGTGTAACGTGTTGGGCTCTGGGAAATGCAATCCTCTGCTTGGGAACTGCCCTCAGATGGAAACTGATGTTTAGATTATTACTGGGAATTTGTTTGTGCTTCTGAATTCTGTGGGATTAAGGCTGGTGCTGTGATATTCTCATGCGTTCCGTTGACCCTTAGGTATTTTAGAAAAGAGGGAAATGAGAGTCTGAGGGTTGAAATAATCAAACTTTGGAGGTGCTAAGGCTCCACTCCGATTATATTGGCAGACGGCCCAGGGCGCAGCTGCTGACGAAGAATCCCAGATTCCACCCGAAGGCCCAAATACCACTTCTTCTGTCTGGAACTGAGTCAGTAAAAGGAAATAGGGTAGGGCAGCATTTTGGACTGAAATTTCTCTGTGGGAGCAACGGATTGAATTGATAATGGGAGAAAGTTTGTATTGTTAACTTTTATAAGGTGGCCCAGTAAATTTCATGAGTTTTATAGGGCTGGCATATTATTTGGGCCATATTTTCATCTGGTGCTCATTGTTCACCCTGCCTGGTTGGATAGCATAGCTGAGTGGGATCCAAGATGAGAAAGAGAAGTGGGGCTGACTGTGGCATTGGGGCTCATGTAATGAATGTCCTGACCTGTATCAGCTGCTTCTGGAGGCCACAACAGAGAGGCATTCATAAAATCCCTGAAGGGATAAGGTGGCCATCTCTTTGACACCGGGAACATACAGAGAAAGAGAGGTTAAGAGAAGATATGGAGGAAGTGGCTCCATGAAGGGGAGTGTTCTCTCCCGTTCTCTCTTCCTGAGGAGGAAAGCATCACTTGGCATAGACTGTGGCTCTGATGATTAATTTCATTGGCTTAATATGAGAGATAGACAAAAAGGGAAGAATATTGGTGTCTAAGGAAGGTAAGTCACTTCTCTATTCGTTATCTTGATTAGTTAGGGGAAGAGTGTTGATTTGTCTCCGTGCTAATGGACAAAACTACAGTGTGAAGTTAGAAGGCACTCTGGACTCTCATAAGAGCCTGGAAAAGATGGCTTGGAAGCAGCTGAGAAACATCGCTCTTGGCATTTGTCCAAACCCTGTGTCTTCTCTCTCATGAGTGGCTTTTCCTTGCATTGGAACGTAACATCTGAGGTTCAGTTTTTGATTTACATTTAGAGTGGCTATGGGTAGTTCCACACCAAGGGCTGTTTTGAATCAAAGCCTATAAGCTCACCTTACTTAGATAGTGTTCTGTACAATGTAGCCTAGTTAGAAATGAAGCTGGCAGAACACATGCTCCTTCGTTAGAATAACTAGTAGTAGCTAATATTCATTGCCTCCCAATTGTGTGCCAGGCACAGCTGTAAAGGCTTTGCACCTATTACATGATCCTTGAAGCAAACTTAAGAGGGTACTGTTCTTTTTCCCACTTAAGGAGTGAGTTAATAGAGGTTTATAGGGTTTAATTTGCTCAAGATCACAGAGCTAGTCAGAAGCAGAACCAGAATTTAAACTCTGGAAGCTCACATTTCTTAACCATCATACTAAACTATTTCAAGAAGATTACTCAAATAGGAAAAGAACAAAAAGGTTGCTGATTCTTGTTCTCTGCCCAGCCCTCCACTGAAACAAAACACCATAACTTGGGTTTATTCATGAGGCTAGCCTTTGGCTTCTTTCAGTAGGTAGTGAATTTGAATGTCTTTTTCTACTGTGTGTGTTTCTTGTATTTTAAAAAAATTTAACAAAGCAGATCTTCTAGAAGGAAAAGAACTGTTTTACTTGTGAGAACAGATCCCAGGGTACTTATAAAATTTAAAAAATACAATTGGATCATCAGCTTGGTTCTTTGCAAAAGCTGGAAATAAAATTGCATGATTCTCTAAAAAAATTCCAGTGAGACAGGTCCTTTTAAGGATGCCTGGATGAACTGCCAATACCTTGCATATTCTGTAATTGTTTCTTCAAAACAACAGCACACATTTTCACTATTATTGTTATTATTGCCATTAGGTATTGTGCTAAGTGATTTACATGTATTTTCTCACATTAAAATGTATGTGATAGGTTTTACCATCATGTATCACTTACCTACTATCACAGCAATGCTGCATAACAAGAACCCACAAAACCTCAGTGGCATACAAAAATAACTATTTATTGTTTATACATCTAGAGTGATTGGCTAAACAGATCTGCCAATCTTGGCTGACTGGCTTACAACACATAGGGTTTGGCTAGCTGAAGACTGATCTAGTCTGGCCCTGGTTCAGCTGCATTCGGGCAATGCAGCTCCTCTATTTATTTGTCTCTTATCCTCCAACAGGCTGGGCTGGGCATGTTCTGCTGGTGATTAAAGAGCTACAAGCCCTGATTGCAAGCTCTGAAGAAGCCTGGTTGCGTAAGTCCATTTCAACCTTCTGCTTGCTGTGTGTCTGTTAATACCTCATTGGCCAAAGCAAGTCATGTAGCTAAATGTAAGGATGGGGAATTGTGCACTCCATCCCTTGGGAGAGCATTGGGAAACAGCACGGCAAAAGGCATGCGTATAGGCAATGCTGAACAATTGGGCCCATTTTTGCAATCAGTCACATATTCTTTTTTTTTTTTTTTTTTTTACAGGCGAAGAACTTGAGACATAGAAGTAAGTGGCTTGCTAGGGTCACATAGATATTAAGTGGCAGAGCTTGAGCTTGAACCTGGTTTTATCTTTTCTCAAAGCTGGAACTCTTAATAATGTACTATAAATGCAAGATTTAGAAACTAGTTCTGCCTCCATTTCTTTTCCAGATATGAACAGTCTTTTCGCTCCCTTTTTAGGCATCTTCACCAATGAAGACAAAATGCAGCTGTCGGTATTGTAGAATGAGAATGCTGTGAGGAGTAATTAACATTCGCAGATTCTCTGAATAAGTGCTAGGTATTATGATCAAAGAAATACACAGACTTTTAAATCAGTGCTTGACCTCATTTTACATTTTGTAGTCTTTCAGATCTCTCTCACTTGCCAGAGTTTAGAAATGTACTGAGTATAAAATCTCTTAATGCTCTTCCTCCTCTCCTCTGCAAACCATCCTAGGGGTACCCCAATCTGCCTGTATTAGCAGTAATATACATGATGATACTCCATACAGATTCCTTTTTCAAAAATGCCAGTTGACAGTAACATCTTTAAGACTGTCCAGAAAGTTGTACATTTTAGCAATTGGCAAATGTGGCCTCTGAGCTGATAGAAAATCTAGTCTTTGTATCAACTTCCCTTTCAACAGATGTGTCTTAGCCTAGTTTTGCCTTGTAACTTGCTGCTACTATTGTTATTTCTTTTATTAAGCCCATGTCATGGCACTGGGTTTTGAAGAAAGTTGAAAAGTGTTTTATACTTCTGTTGACCCTGGAAGCAAAACATCAGAAGGGCACATTCATACATGGTGCTTGCCAAAAATGCATTCCTAAGGAAGAAAATCCATGGTGTACCCTTTGGCTCTTGGCCCCCTGGTTCTGTCCTGGAGCACTGACAATATAACAGACACAACCTTCTGCTTTCAAACAATTGAAAGGAAATTTTTTATGGACTTCTGAGGACACTGAGGGTCATCAGGGTCTTTGTGAGTGCCCCACGGGTCAGAAAGGTGTTTGGGATCTCCTTAGAAATTCAGAATTTGGAAGGGGCACTATAACAAAGAAAGGGGGGAATTTAGAGAGATGATACTGTGAAGATGAAGGGACATTGGCTCTGAAATGAGGGAAAAACCAAGGCTGATCGGTTTCAATCAAGGTAGAAATGATTGAGAAAGAAATTCAGTTCAGATTCTTTGTGAACATAAAAGTTTGGGGAACTTGAGTATGTGTGTGTCTTGACTGGAGTCACTATTATTATTTTTTGTATGAGAGAGCACAAGAGAGAGATAGCACGAGTGGGGTGGGGAGGGGCAGAGGGGGAGGGAGAAGCAGACTTCCTGCTGAGCAGGGAGCCCAGTGCGGGATCTGGAATCAGGACCTGAATCGAAGGCAGACGCTTAACCTACTGAGCCACCCAGGCGCCCCTTGACCAGCGTTATTAACACAGGAGAGCTCAATGCATTACACTAGTGTCTACTACATAAATATTTGCTAACCAAATGTCCCAGAAGAGCTAGTACTTCTGTAGTTGTCCTCTAGCAAAAACTCAGAAACTGCCTTTATCCTGTACAACAAAAGAATAACCTATGAGTTGAATGTAATGTGGGAATTAAATAAAATATAACATCGGTATTTAATTGTGTCCTGAAGGAAATGTTTCTCATTGTGGCAGGGAGGGAAGGAACATCACTGTAAGTCAAGGGACCGGTCTTCTCATTGTAGCTCTGGCTTTGATCATGGTCACATGACCGAACAGCAGCTTGCCCGTGTATCCAACTGGAATAACAACTCATGTGTTATATTTGAAAATGCTTCAGAAGTAAGAGTACAGATTAACACTAGGTACCATCCTTGTATAAGACACAAGTCGAACTGGAAAGTGGAACTCCAGATACAGGAGCAACGGAAGCTGCCGTCTTTTGTTTTTCTCCCCCTGCGCAGAAGTCCTGTGCCTCGCCTAATGCATGATCAACAGCCGTACTCGGAATGTGTTTGTGGAAGGAAGGAATGATCCTCAGCTGCAACCTGGAATCATAAAGACGATCTTAGATGGCTGTTCTTGTCTCTTTGTTTATAGATGAGGATTTTCATATATTGTTGTCATGCAGTTGAATTTTAAAAATTTTGCAAGGAATATAGAGCCATAAGACAGAGTTTCTGCCCTTAAGAAATTTTCCATCTCATTGGTTCACATGACTTAATTAATTCCTTCCTCCTCAAATTAAACAGTAACAAAAGGCAATAAGAGAGTCCTAGTTAAGTTTATTTGGATGTAGGGAGGAATATTTACTCTGGCCAACTTAAGGGGGAAAAATGTGTGGTGCGCAGAAATGAGGGACATGTGAAGAGCCAAGTCCAGCCAGATCCTGTACCTCCCAAGATCTAGGGGGTGGACTAGGACATAGGCTCCCCAGGTCTCTGCAGCATGGCTGGTTTAGCTCCAACCATTTTCTCCTTCTGTCACTCCATACAAGATTCACATTCCTGGGAGAGAGTCTGGTGGTATGACGAAGCATACATGCTCACAATTTGGCCAAGAAAGAGCAGCTAGGCAAGACTTCATGAGGTACAGGCCATGTAGCTCTCTGAGCACAATTCAGGTGCACCTCTGAGATGCAGTGGGTCCTATTGCCAGTATTACAAGAATTCAGAGGAGGGAGATTTTGGTGAGACTTCAAAGACGCCAAAGGGCTCAAGCTGGACCTTGAAGGATGGGTAGGAGTGAGATAAATGGAGAAGAGGGAAGATTTCAGCTGGGGTCACAAGAGGAGCAAAGGTTTAGGGTTAGAAATGAGCCTGATGTGTTCACCAAAGTCCGAAGTGGTAGAGACAGAGAAGACAGATGTTAATAAAAGGTCCTTGGATTTATTTCTGTATAGAAATAGTGAGGATAGATAACAGGTTTAAACAATAAACCAATGATTCAAGCAGAGAAACAATAAGTACAGAGCTAACTGTACAGAAAACATTCAGTGAAAGCATAGGGGAGGCCTACGTACTTTTGAAAGAAAACCAAAAAAGTAAATGGTACATTAGAAGAAGCTTCTGGGTTTGAGATCGAGAGTACCCAGGTGAAGGGGAGAGTCTTGAAGAAGGAGAGAGTCACTGCTTGTCCAAAGGCTGAAGAACAGGATGGGGACTAGATGGGGATGAAGACACCAGCATAATGGTTTAGATGACACTTGTTCTAAATATACTAAGTCTTAGCAACATGAAGTAGAACTCACTGAAGGGGAGCAATGTTGGATGAGACTCAGAGATGAAGATGCTTTAGCATATCCAATGCGCTCAGGCCACAGAGCTTAGGAATCAACAAGGGGTCAGTGAACAATTACAAAACAACACCTCCGCTTGGTTAAAGTTAGCATGAATTCGAGCAAAGTTTCCAGATGACTGGATGGAAACTCTTTTTGGTTAATATTCAAAAGCTGGGGTTTCCAAACCTTTGGAGCAGATTTTAAAGATAAGATAATTTATTCAGGAATTTAACTTTTGTTCCTAGACTTAAAGGATTATTGGAAATATTTGGAAGACAGCAGATTGGCATATGTTTTGATGATTTGCACCCTTTATTTACATATGGAGCAGTTGCCACAGAAGTCTCTTGATCTTATATCATTTCGTAAAATAAATGTATTACTAGAAACACCAGACATTTTAGTGTTTGACTTAGCACTGAAATAGCACTGAATAGAATATGTTTAGCCATTTTCAAACTTCTTCTGTGTTTCTCCAGTATTTATGCTGGAGTTATCTCAAAAATGGACTCAAGGAGAAAGCATGAACCTACAAGCAATCCTTAACCTCAAATATTTGATCTATGTCATCACATTTAAGTAGTTCAGAATCTGCTTAGAAAAGACAAACCAGGGAGTTTGGCTTCTCTTTACCCCTTTGAGAGTCAACCTTCTTTAAGGCTTGTTAGTGAGCCAGATTCTCCCCACCCCTAGGCCATCCAGCCGTGGCCCCTTCTCAGTCTGCTTAAGGCAATGCACAAGTAATTGCTTTATGTCATAGACCCGTTTCTGCAAAATTAAAAGTAAGCCAAATGCTATTTGCTCCCCCCGAAAGCCCACGAATCCTGTTTTAATAAAAAGAAAAACCCACTTATTATATATCTGTTTAAAATGTCATGTATTGGATTTACTTACAGTGAGATACATTAAAACTCTAGAAACATGGTCTATGGGATACATATCTTGTCTTAAAGGGGCTCATTAGTGCACAGTGTATAGTTGTTCACAAGGAATAGCCTCGTTGTTGATGGGACTTATCATAATAGCCTCAATAACAACTATGGAGAATTCTGTAAGTTGAGTTTGTACTGAGTTCTCTACAAATATTGTTTACTGAATATAGATCATCACAATGGAGATGGGAATATAAATAATCATAATCAATCATATAAAAAGGGTATTATTTTGACAAGCTACTTTACATATGAGTAAACTGAGGCTTAGGAAGATTAGGGCATCACACAATAAGGAACAAGGTCAGAACTGAGGCCACATATGGATAGTTCCAAAGCCCATGCTCTCACAGTGCATTATCATTTCCTGACTTATCAAGCGCTCCCATATATGACCTTATGCTAGGCTCTTCACCAGCAGCCTATACCCTTACTTATTCTTTGTCTTCAATATTTTTTAATTAAAAACTTCATGTTTTCTGTTTTAAATTAATTTTAAACTTAATGATGTTGTAAAAACAGTACAAAAAAAATTCCTGTATATCTTACATAACCACAGCACATTGATCAAAATCAGAAAATTAACATTGATACAATTTTATTACATCATCTACAGACCTTATTCGAATTTCCCCAGTGTCCCCATTCATGTCCAGGATCTAAACCAGGATGATATGTTGCATTTAGTTGTCACGTCTCCTTGGTCTCTTTTGGGGCCAACCCCATACTCGCATGATTTCAGGGGTAAGCACCTTCTCCCATTTTTCATCCTAGCCACTTTGCTTGATTCATCCCTTTAAACTAGAACAGTTCATAGTCTTTGTCTTTCATAACCTTAACACTTAAAAAAAGTACTTGCCAGTTATTCTTGCAGAATGTTCCTCATCTGGGTCTGTCTGATGTTTCATCATGAATAAATTTGGGTTGTGCATGTTTGGTAAAAATACTATGGAAGTTACGGCGTGTCCTTCTCAGTGTGTCATACCAAGAGACACATGATTTGTCACATCACTGGTGATCTTAACCATGGTCATTTGGTTAAGGTAGTATCTGCTAGATTTCCCCACTGTGAGACAAATATTTTTCCTCTTTAATTAGTATTTTCCAGGGGAGCGACTTTGCAACTATGTAAATAGCCGGTTTCTCGTAATAACTTAGCCACTAATTTTATCGTTCATTGGTAATTTTGGCCTAAAACAATGATTACTATAGTATTTTAAAATGGTGGCATTCTTTTTCCATCATTATTCATACATATATTAGTTGGAATTCCATTGTAAGGAATAGCTATCTCTTCTTCCCTTCTTACTCAATTATTTATTTATATCAGTATGGATTCATGGATTCTTACTATATTCTGTGAGGTATATTAATATCATTGGCTATTTTGTTTGTCCAAACTGTCCCCTATTTGGCCAGAAGAGCCCCTTTAAGTTTGGCTGTTATCCTTTTGGCATATTTCCCATCATTTTGTGGTATTATTTTTGTTTTTTTTAAGTGAACGGCCTTTTTGTCGGAAAAAAAAAAAAGAGACCTGCATTTACAACTTGAAATGGATGTGCATTGTAATTTCTTGAGCAGCAATGTTGATGCTTGTGCTGTAGTCCACGGCCACAGCCTGCTCTGCCGGCTCCAAGTCACGGTTCAGAAGGTTTTAAAAACAGAGTCCAAAGATGTTCCCTTGGTAAAGGTTTCTTTTTAAAAATTTGTGTGCACAGTGACAGCCTGACACCCATTTTGCTCTAGTACGACACAGACAAAGCTAAACCAACACACGCAGCATGCCACCAGGATGAGTGTCGTCGTCACCAGGGGTGGGGACATACGGAAGTACGAGAGGGACGTCCTGCTAGGTGGGGCTATGTCTAGACAGTTTATCCTTCACCCATGCTTCTGCACAGCATCCTGAGATAAACCGATTTTAAATGTTTGCTTTCAGTAAACCAGCTATGACAGTTTATACTCACGAATTGAACTAGAACCCATTTGAATGCGTTTTAAATTTGTTTCTTCATTTTTCATTTTTAATACAAATGACTGACTGTGCTCAATTGTCAAGCTGCATGCATGAAAAACTGGCCCGCCCAAATGTATTAATCATGAGCAAAGGGAACTGCAAGGAGTCTGCTAAGGGCTTCCTTATCATTAAGGTAGTACAAGTATTTATATTGTAAAACTGACCTGTAGCTTGATCTTCAGGGCACAGGACCACCCACCAATACATGCAGATTTTGTGTGTGTGGACAGAAAGCACTTTTAACATTCAGTTTTGCGATATAGAAACAGAATGAGTAAATAGCTTTTTTTTTTTTCCAAGAGGTGAGTACAAGATTCAGTTCCATTCTTCTAGAGGGGGAAAAGGAGTTGAAAGTAGGTCTTCATTTGGCAGTCATCTGTATGAATTCTTCATAGCTGACTTGTCCATCTCCACCAGTATCTGGTTCTCTGATCATTCCATCTCCTTCTTCATCCGTCAGTTTTTCCTAAGTTGTCATGACATGCCGTAGCCCTGCTGCACTGAGGTAACCATTGCCGTCCTTGTCAAAGACTCTGAACGCCTCGCGAATTTCTTCTTCACTGTCTCTTTCATTTTTCTAGCCGTCGGAGTCAAAAATTCTGGGAAGTCAATGGTGCCATGACCGTCAGCATCCCCTCATTGATCATATCCGGCAATTTGTCTTCTCTTGGGCTCTGACCCAGTGACCTCACAACAGTTCCAAGTTCCTTTGGTGTGATGTTCATCACCATCTTTAATAGGGAGAATGCCTCCTTGAACTCAGCAGTCTGTCCTTCGGTCAGCTGATCATCCGTGATACCAGCGAAGGGAGGAAGAGCAGAGGGAACGAGGGTGGCTGCACCAATGCAGGGGCGTCCCGGGAGGGGTGAGGGGAGGCGGTGCATCGCTGCTGCTAAGGACTGGGCTGTGCCACCACCCCCACCCGGCTGCTGCGAGGACCAGGCGGCCCTCCCGCCCGCCCCCCAAGGCTCCCAGCACCCACTGCCCTCCCATCATTTTGCTTTAAAACACTTGCCTTTTTGGGACGCCTGGGTGGCTCAGTCGTTAAGCGTCTGCCTTCTGCTCGGGGCCTGATCCCAGGGTCCAGGGACCTAGCCCAGCATCGAGTCCTGCATTGAGCCAGGCGTCTGACTCCCTGCTCTGCTGGGAGCCTGCTTCTTCCTCTCCCACTCCCCCTGCTTGTGTTCCCTCTCTTGCTGGCTGTCTCTCTCTCTGTCAAATACATAAAATCTTAAAAACAAAAACACTTGCTTCCTGGCATGACAAGGTGTTCCAGGCTCATCTTGTACTTTCTCTGCCTAGCCATGGCATGACCATTTCTCTGAAAAGCCCTGGTTCCTTTTGTTGGAGAATGGTATTTAGAAGCCCAGATCTGGGCATTCATTGCTTTGGGTTTCTCCTTTCCTTTCTGTGCGGTTCTGTTCCTAATTTGTTATGATGTAGTGAGGTTGATTTGTTTGTCTTCTCTGCCAGTTATTCATGGATTGCCTCTTATCCAAATTCACCCTTTGTCACCTACTCTGCAATAATGGGGCTGGAAATGAAGCATTTCTCTTCCACAGAGAGCAGGGCATTATGATTTACCAGTGAAGGGCACTGGGGGGACATTAGAGGTGACAGGTGCTTCTCTTCCTGGTTCTAGTGTGCTGCTGTTTTGTTATCCCCTCACTCCTACCACATGGCTGCCAGCAGTGTGTGGAAAAATGCAGTGCTGCTCTGCCCCAGCTACGTGTCCAGACCACATAGTCACTTGGTGAGCTCACAACCTTGGCCCCCGTCCAGTGACCACCTCACTGTGGCGCTCCCACCATGGACATCACACACTCCAGGCCTCATGCTGCTCTTCGGGTGAGCGGGCTTCCACTATCCCAACCCCTTTTGTGTGCCTGTCTGTTGTCTTGGCCACATGTCCCCCAGGGGAGTCCTTCTGGCTTGCCGGCCCTGGCTGTAGTTTCTTCCTGCCAGCTCTGCCGGCCTGCACCCCAGAAGGGCATTTCCTGCTTGCTTGGTGACTGTGGAGCAGCTCTGGCCCAGGGAACCCACTAATTTTCAGCATTCACTGAATGTCTCCATCTACCACACCCTCTCCAGTGAGAGCTGAATCTCATCCTTGGGGAGAGGCCCCTTCCAAGTTTGTTCATCCTTAGGCTCTCCGTCTCTGCCTTAGAGCATTCTTCAGCGTTCTCTTTACACCTTTACAGATATTCCCCTGTGATAGTTTATATTAAATTTCCCTGTTCAAATGACTGCATGATTTCTACTTCCTGATGTGACCCTGACTCATAATACCCCGTATCAGATTCCCTTTCCCATCCGTGTTGATTTTATTTATCTACATACCCTCCGTATGTGAATCACTACGAAGGTTGCTACAAGTCCAACCTATATAAAAAGACTTAGTAGGAAAAGTCTCTCCCCTCTTTCTCCCCTCCATTCTGTCCTGTTCTCATTTCCCTATCCTTTCCAACTCATTCCACCTACTCCTTATTTCTAGCTCACTAGGTTCTGGTTTCTCCTTTATTTCCTTTTGCACTGTTGAGAAGATACATGCATAATTTCTGATTTCCTTTTCCTCAATAGGTAGCATCCTATTGACATTCGTTTACATTTTGCTTTTTTTTTTTTTTCGCTTTGCAATAGATCCTAGTAAGCGTACCACGCCAGTTCACGGGAATCTTGGTCATTCTTTTCACAGCTGTGTAGCAGTCCACTGCCCGAGTGTCCTAGAGTTTACCCAGCCGCTCTCTCAAGGGTGGATATTGACGCAGTTTCTGCACAAGGCTGCAGTGAATAATCTGTATGTACATATTTTTGTATTTTTGGAGATGTATCTTCAGGGTAGATTCCTAGAAGTGGGATTGCTCAGTTGGAAAGGCAGTCCATGAATGGCTTTGTTAGTCATTGCCAAGTTCCCCTTTCAAAGGGCTGTGCCAGTTTGTATTCCCACAAGCCATGCATGAGAGTGCCTGTTTTCCCCAGTCTTGCCAACAGGATGTGTTGTCATCCTTTAAAACTGCTGCTTATCTGATAGGTGAGAAGTGGTGTAGTTCTAACTTGCGTGTCTTTAATGATGAGCTGTTTGAATATCTTTTCATAGGTTTCAATGCCATGTCTATGTTTGTAAGTGAATTTTCTGTTCCTGTCTTTTTCCCATTCTTCTGTTGATTTTGGTCCTTTCTCCCTTTTTAAGAATTCTTTAAATATTGAGGGTATTAGCCCCTTGTCTGTGGTGTAAGTTCCAGACATTTCCCCCAGTGTGTCAGTTGTCTTTTGACTTTGTATATGGTGCCCCTGCTGTGCAAATGTTTTTATATTTTTATGCAGCCGTGTTTATCGATCGATTCTTTTATCTTGTCAGGATTGAGAGTTGTGGTTAGGAAGACTTTCCCTGTACCAAGTCAAAGAGGAATTTACCCAGGTTTTTCCTTGTATTTCTATAATTTAAATGTTTACATTTGATTCCTGATCCATTTCAAGTTTGTTCTTATATATGGCACAAGGTACAGATTTTCTCTCTTTCCAGTAAGTACCCAGTTTTCTCTATCTTTGCCCCAGCAATTTGAGATGCCCACTTCATCACACACTAAATTTCCATATGTATAGCGGTCTCTTTGGGGACTTTTTATTCTATCCCACTGGTCTGTCTTCCTGATCATGTGCCAGTTCCAGACTGTTTTAGATAGAGGCCCTAGAGCAGCCTTTGGTGTCTGGGAGAGCTAGTTTCGCCGACAGTGGTGCTTTTTAACTGATTTCCCAGCTATTCTTGTATGTTTATTTTTCCATACTAACCTGTCCTTGATAGTTCATATGATTCAATTACGTGATGCTAACTAAATTGAGGAAGTAATTCAGGGGCTCAGAGGTACATTTGCTTTAACAGTTAATAATTCAGGCAGCGGGAGTCCACAGCAGAGACCTGGGCCCTGGAAGAAGATTGAGGACCAGGTACTAGTACCCCAGATGGGGTGAGGAAGGTCAGAGAGGTAGGAGGCAAACCCAAAGTAAGAGCTCATCCGGGAAGTCACAATTGGCTGGAGCATCAAATCAGAAGTTTGGAAGCAGTGATCAGGACCGGAAGAGGCCAGGGAATCATGAATTTACACAATGGTGGCAAAGAGCCCTTGGGTTCCATGTGGGAGTCCACCCGTTCCGAGTCTGCAGATGAACTGAGTTTATATTATCTGCTTGGTAGGAAAATTCTCCACTCTCTCATTCCAATAGTCAACAACACGGCTTTAAAGGGTTTTGGTCAAGTGTATTTATGCCCGACATATTTCTGAAGTAAACTTTGTTTTATTTTGTTCCTGGTAAATCTAAGTCCTTTCTTCCAGAGTTCAATAATTTGAAACTAAAAGTTTTAAATGCATTTTAAACAGCCACTTTCCCTCCCCTACCCACACATTTACGAAAATAAACAGGGCCACCCTACCAGCCGCTCTCTGATTTGCATAACAGCGAGAGCTGATGCAAATTCTCACATTTGGGGCTATTTCAGACTTTGCGGAGACGGCAAAGGGTTCCTTTCCTTAAATAGTCTTGAGAATGGTACCTTGGATGCATGCTTTCTAAAGCACTGTTACTGTAAAGTGAAAATATTTGACGAAATAAAATGCTAATGATTAGTGAAACATTTCCGATGCTGTCAGGTTTGACTTCTGCAGTAAGACAATGTCGCAGCCCTAAGTGGAGGGTCAGAGTTTGTGGCCCCGCTGTCAGCTGTGGCTCTGCCCTGGGTCCCACCCTGCTCCCTGCCCCATGGGGCCCTGCCAGCCCTGCCCAATACACACATTTAACTTCCCTCCTGCCCAAAAAAGTCAGACGTGAAACTTCTTTGTACTCCCTCCCCCAGAGTATCACACGCGATTGCATCGTATGGCATTTAGCACATCTGTTCGTAAATAGGAATATGAGACACCCTGGGTCATCACACTGGGCGATAAGACTGTGAAGAGGGAGCAGTTTGCCATGGCTTTTCTCCCACGGCATCACTCATGCTGCTTTACTGGCTGGAGGAGCTCGGTGTCCCCAGTTCTGGGTTCCAGTTCAGGGATGGATAATGGCAGGTTAACTGGTAAAGTGAACTGGAAGAAAGGGGAAGGGGATTAATATCTACAGGGCAGCTACCTTGTCCAAGGCAAAAGCCGTTTAAATACCTTTCATCCAATTATTCTAGCTTCCTATGAATTGGGCATTTATTTTTATTTTTTACAAGCTAGCCAGTAAAGGGAAGAGATCATTTATTCTGCCTTCTTTTACGAATCACTCCAACCAACCAAGTAGTTGATGAGATGTTTCCTTTTCGTTCTTTAAAAAAAATTGTTTTTGAACTGGGCATTTTTATCCTCAGTTTTCTCTGTGTCATTAGTCGAGCCAGGATTTTCTCTCACCTCTGCTTGACCCAGAGCCCTTGCTGAATTATGGTGCTTTTTGAGTTACTCAATGCCTAGGACAGTGCCCAGGGCATAGTAGGTACTTTAGAATCTTGGGGTTGCTCATGGACTTTTAAAGATTCAAAGCCCGACCCCAGTATCATAGCTTTCAAAGTTTCGGGCACTAGCAAGGATACTTTGGTAGATGAAGGCTTTTTTCGGTTTTACCCCTTTATTCCAGTCTCTCAGCTCAGCAGACTGCCTCATCTGACCCTGAGCCTGACCCGCCTCTGACTCCTGCGATTCTGTGCCTTTGGCTGACCCCAAATTTAGAAAACCTCATAACATAATTTGGCCCTCTAGATTTTCTCAAAAGTAAGTCTCTCCCTAATGACTGAGCTGACTCCACAGCTGAAGTTCCGGCAAAGTCTGACCTCAAAAGCACTGAGTCTGTTTTTTCCTAATTGAGAATGTCATTCACATTTCTTTGAGGATTCTCCCCAGCACAGGAGGCTACTGCTAGGGGAAGCCAAATACAAATGACCAGTAAATCTATGTATGAACATGCTTGACTTCACAAATCATCAGAGAAATGCGAATTAAAATTGAGAAGCCATTTGTTTTTTCATCCAACAGATTACCCCAATTTAAAAGATTGAAAACACCCAAAGTTAGCATGGATGTGGGAAAACCTACATTTTGAGGAGAGATGGACATTTGTAGGTGTCCAGTTAAGGGTGTTGATCAAAATCTGAAATATGCATCTTTGCTAGTTTACTTTTGGTTGTCTTCTCATCATTTTTTGAGTTTTTGTATCTTTTCTTTCTTTCGATAGAAGTCAGGGTTCTCCAGAGAAAGAGACCAACGGGAGATTATACCTATATCTGTATATCTAGATCGACAGCTCTATATGGGATACAGAGATTTATTGAAGGGACTGACTGACACTCTAGTATGGAGGCCAAGAAATCCCAGGGTCTGCCATCTGCAATCTGGAGAACGAGCAAAGTCAGTGGGATGATTTAGTCTAAGACCAAAGTCCCGATAACCAGGGGGCCAGTGACGTAAGTCTTGGTCAGAGTCTGAAGGCCTGAGAGCCAGGAGCACTGCTGTCTGAGGGCAGGAAAGGTGGATGACCCAGCTCCAGCAAAAACAGCGCATTTTTCCTTCCTCGGCCTTTTTGTTCTCTTCAGGCCCCCAGCAGATTGCACGACGCCCACCCACATTGACAAGGGTAGCTCTTCACCCAGTCTACCTATTCAAATGCTGATCTTTTCCAGAAACTCCCTCACAGACACACCCAGAAATAATGTTTTACCAGTTATCTGGGCATCTCTTAGCCCAGTCACACTGGCACATAACATTAACCATCACACTTTCTTCCTTTTTTGTTTTTATCTAGAAATCTTGCCGGTTGAAATTTGCTTCCTCAGGAGCGTCTCCTTGTGATGTAAGCTCCTCGCCTGCCTTCCCTGTGTTCCTTTTATGCTTGCTTGCCTAGAGAGGGAGAAGCACCTAGAAGCAGGTTATTTTTTATTTCAGGGACTTCGCTGAGAGCCACCCTCGTTCTTGGAGGCTAAAAATAAATGAGATGTATTTCCAAGGAAAGGAAGGAGCAGATACAGAGAAATGCCCCCCCCCCCCCCCGCCCACAAAGGGGCTGACTCCATGTAATTCCAGGAGGTGGACCTTCTCCCCTTCATCCTTGGCCTGTCTGACTCCTGGATCTTCAGTCTCTAACTGAAGACCCAGGGCTGCCTCGAGCCCACACGGGGCCCTGTGTGAACTGCAAGAACGCATCTCTTTGGGTGAGAACAACCCTGCTGGCCCATGCTTGGTGAGCAGATGTTGTCTTTGTGTGATCTGGGAGAAGGATTTATCTCTGTTTGCAGAACAGAGTGTGAGCTTGCTTCCAGCTCCTTCCAGTCGTCCCCCGGGCCAGGCATCTTTTTGCAGGGCACTGGCAGCACAATGGTACCTGAAGCCCCGCAAAGGATGATGGGTTTGTCTTTCAGATCTGACCCTTGGGATATTGGCATTTTGCCTGAGCCCTAGGGATGGTCCTCAGCCTCCTTCCCTGCCTCAGTCCGGGCTTTAGAGGTTTTTGGCAGTACGTTCTGTAGTTTTGTTTGGGGCCTGCTCATTTTTTTTGTTTCAGTGAGTTTTAAGAGAGGAGAGTAAAATAAAATCCCTCCTTCCTCTACCATGTTTAACTGGAAGTTTAATTTCAGAAACATAACATCATACCTTATTTGAATTGTCTTTCATTTTTCACTTCCTTGCAGTGCTTACTCACTCACTCATAACTGGCTTGTGTTCGTCATCACACGCTCCGCGGAGAGAACCGTCCTTAGATTGTTACAGTGACAGCGTATTGTTCAAAAACACTCTTCCCTTGACTTTTGTGCCTGCACCACGTTTCCCAGTCCCCTTAAGGTCATGTATGCTCTTCTCTGTTTTTTGGGTTTTTTTTTGGGGGGGGGGGAGGCTTTTTTTTCAGTTTTCTCAAGAATGCAGCTACTGGAAAAGGATTCTAGAGGGATCGACACTTGGATCATGGAACAGTTCACCCATTTCCAGTAAACAGCACTAAACCATGCATGACTTGTTCAGAGCTCCAGTTGACTATGACGAGCGTTTCAGCTAAGCTCTCGGCTGGCGGCCGGATGGGTGGAATGGTTTCAGAGAGCCTGTGGCTGTTTGTGTGTCCATCTTGGAGAGAGGCGGGGGCAAGAAGCAACTACTCCATTAAGAAAGGTCAATTCTGTTGGAAATTTTTTTTTGTTTTGCTTGCTTTTGAATTTCATTTTACTAGATTGTTCACTCCGATAGAAAAAAGACCAGTTTACATTTGGCCAGGTAAGTAAAGAGTTGAGTGTGGACATCCAAATTAATTGGTGACATATTTTCTCTAATTTATTCTGGCATCTTACAGATTGCCACCTTGGGCAACTGGTTTTGTTTGTAGGCAGCCACAGTGAGGAGAGCTCTGGAACACCTTTCTTCCCTGGAGGCTGTCTTTTGACCTTAGAACAATTGCTGATGCGTTCTTAAGGCAGGCCAGACTCCTCCGGGGCACAGAAGCTTCTCCTGCATACTTCGACTTTGTGATGGAGACTCCAGGGTTTGAACAACAGCCCTGTGTGTAAATAGCTTCAAAAGAACACCTCAGTATCCCCAAAGATATATCGAGGCACTTCTGCCTGTCTTGTAACTTTGGTTCGTGGAGAGCAACTATTTCCTCAGGAGAGAATGTTTTCTTTAAAATATTTTTTAAAAGATTTATGTATTTATTTGAGAGAGAGAGAGAGAAAGAGAGGGAGCACGTGGGGGGGGGAAGAGCGGGGAGAAGAGAGGGGCAAATGGAGAGGGAGAGAGAGAATCTCAAGCAGACTCCTCACTGAGTGTGGAGCTGGATTCAGGACTCGATCCCATGACCCCGGAGATCATGACCTGAGCCAAAATCAAGTGTCGGACATTTAACTGACTGAGCCACCCAGGCACGCCGAAAATGTTTTCTTTTAAAGAGTCTTTATTTTAAAATAATATTCTTTGGTGTCTAAGTTACTTTTTATGAGGAGAAACCATTAAAACATTGGTAAGGAGGAGTGGGTAAAGAGAGCGTGAAAGCAAGGCATGCTTGAACAAAACAGCTGTGACAATGCTTTAGCCTAACCAGCATGGTCCAGGACACTGGGAAAAAAAAATCTCAGTAGCCCACAAACCTCTGTTCAAGGCAAGGAGGTTGAGAGTGGTGTCAGCCCACCATCTCCTTGGCCTGCTCGGGCGGGATGTGCAGGGGAGGCTCAGAACAAGAGAACGGATCGTCAGGAGCACCCTAGCCACGTGAAGCCCTTGGGGGACGTACAATAGCTGAGGGGCTTTGCGTGGTCACGTGTGTGTGTACACCCGTTAAACAATACGATCTTACCAGTCATTGCCACACTAAATAATAGCTTTGCCAGTCTTGCTAAGATGGGTCACACTTCTCTGTTTCTTCAAAGCACGATGAACCAAATAAAACCTTTCTTGATGTTTAAGTCAGGGATAACTTTAAAAGCATTAACTGTTGCACTGAGCTGCTGGCAGAATCTGGTCCCGGGCCCGAGGAGGTTTGGGAGAGAGCCCGGAGATCATCCTGTCTGAGTTGTGTGTCTGCTTTGTTTCTGCTCTGTTGGTGGTGTTTCCTGCTTTGTTCTCTGGGGCACCTGAGCACCATCCAGGGTCTGGCCTGTGGCTCCCAGCCTGTCAGAGCTTCTCTTCTCTTTATTTCCCTGCTCTTCCCAGCCTTCTGCGTGCTTGAAAACCCTGCAAACAAGCTTGTTAAGGTGATTAAACCGGAGTCCAGTTCCCCAACAAAGGCCTGAGGGGACTCCCCACGACCTGTGGCGTGCGTTCACAAGGGAGCTGTTTCTGCCTTATGGATGGCTTTTAGCTTACTGCCTGATCTCTGGTGGTGTTCCGTGAAGAGGAGGGCTGTGTACAATTTAATTTAAGACAGATTAGAAATCGTCATAATTTGAAGGAATGAGATGAATAAAAGTATGGTAAAGGCAATATCGTATTTGGAGTTTGTTTCCTACTCTGACCACATTAAGAGAGAATCCCCATCCTGCTTTACTGCCACGTGGCTGAGCAGTAGGAAAGCTATCGCCAAGTCTGGACGGTTGGGGGACTGGATAACCGGAGCCACTTCGGGTAGCCTGGGTTGAAATTGGTCGAAGAAAATGTTACTTCCTATTCTGGTTCTGTTGCTAGCTCGAAAAATTGACCATTCACCCAGGATCTGTTTCCTTAACTGCAAGTTGAAAGATTTAAAACAGAAAATAAGATTCTTTTAGCTTAACATTTTTAGAGGGGTGTGTGTGTGTGTGTGTGTGTGTGTGTGTGTGTGTGTCTTTAAAATCTTTTAAAATATAGAACTCATGGGGCGCCTGGGTGGCTCAGTCAGTTGAGCATCCTCTTGATTTTGGCTCAGGTCATGATCTCAGGGTTGTGAGACTGAGCCCTCTGTAGGGCTCACAAGCTGGGCATGGAGACTGCTTAAGATTCTCTCTCCCTCTACCTCTCCCCCCTCCCTCTCTATCCCTCTTGAGAGTGCTCTCTCTCTCTGTTAAAAAAAAAAAAATTTACAGGACTCATGGCAGATGGCCAAACAGCATAGCACATCTAGTGCTATCCTGAGATAGGATACCAGGACAAGGTGACAGAGCAAATTACCTGGGCCTCTCTCATCAACCCCGACTTGATGAAACAGGCAGATAAGATTAGAAATGGGATAACTTTTCGGCACAGAAACCTTTTAACCAGCATCCATTAGTCAACAGAGCATGAGCTGGTGTCTGCTGGGGACCCGTCAACATTGATCAATAAGAACAATTATGATACAGTCCTGGGAAGGTGGGCTCTGGTTGGTGTTTGCTGTGCCGTCTGAATTTTATGATCCTCTCATTCTAAAAATGTGAAATCTCGTCCTCCATGTTCCCTGATGATCGACGTTTAATGTTTTTTCTGCCCCTTTAGATGTTGCCCTCCGCCTGCTGATGTGTGAAGGAGCATCTCCTTCTGAAAATCTTAAGCAACTTTCGTTTTTAAGCAAACTGCAAAACTCATAAATTTTAAAAGGAAGCAGGAGGGAGGCACGTTTTACTTTCAACATGTTGTCAGAAATGAGTGAGGTACAGTCTGGAGACAAAATCTTGGCCCTGAAATGATGACTTGAGACCGGTGATTCGGATCTGTCACAGTGATGAGAACAGACAGATTGGTTCTTCCTAAGAGGGTCCTGGGGGCCTTCTGAGGGTGGAGGCTGGTTTGGAGTGCGAGCTAAGGTTTCCCTCTCTCCCTTTCAGACTGTGTTCACGGCATGCTCGCGAGCCACAGGGTCTTAGCAGAGCCACCGAGAACACGATATGCAATGTGTAGAATGCATTGTATTTTAAAGTTGGATATCATTCACGACCACACACGTGTTTAGGAAATGGGGTATACATATGTTACTTGAATACTCATGGTACAATATGTACACTTGTGGAAATATGTCTATGTAAGGACTAGAGTCTCCTACAAGGTCCAAAAAATCCCGTGTGGCTCTGTTCAGCTTGTAGATCCCAGGCACACATGTGAGCCTGAGTCAGGCATCCATTCACACATGTCCCAGGCACACGGAGAGCTTCTAGGATTGCCTGCTGAGGTCTAATTCATACACCATGTTTACAGGTTTAATTATAAGCCTATTCTACTTCAATCTCCCCGTCAATTTCCCATGACACACAATGGTAAGGTCATATTCCTTGCTATGAGTTACTGTAATCTGGCCCTTGCCGCATCTCCTACCTCCTCTCTTCTCCTTCTCCTTCCCTATCACTCTCCTTGGCTGACCTCCCTGACCTTCTTTCTGTTCCTAGCACACATGAATCTCCTGTGCTCACAGACTTTGCACTTCCTGTTCCCTCTGCCCGGATGCACATCTCACTCTGCAAGGTTGGTTGCTTCTTGTCATTTAGGTCTCTGCACAAATGTCACAACTGCAAAGAGGTCTTTCCTAACTCCCCTTTCAAAGGCTACCCCCACCCACCACTTCATCATGTGAAGGTTTTATCTTTCTGAGACACGTTCTCACTCTGGGGACTGCCCTCTGTTTATTGACTTGGTATTTGCCCATCTCCCACACAGGAGTGCGAGCTCCGTGGCAGCGGGGACACTGCTGGTGTTGTTGCAGGCCCCGGGCTAGCTCCTGGAAGACGGCCGGCCCAGAAGAGTGGCCGGACACCCACTGTGGACTCAAGGAGCACACCCGCGCTGGCTGCAAAGTGGGCTTTGCTTTGAGAGCCCGAACAACAACAAACTCTTCTGAATAATCATCCCTAGCGTGTCATAAATCCGTGCTTCCTGGTGGATTCACATCACTTGCTTTTGAAGAGATAAAAAAAGCAAAATTCTACGATCCCATAGTCTTTCCCGCTCGCGTGGCTCACTTTCATCCTTGTCCCTTTGGAGCCCCCTCTCTGCCCGCCAGGCTCCCTGGCTCCTCCGAAGCCGGCTTCAGGGCGCCCCCCTGAGGATTCTCACCGGCCCTCCTGCCCCCCGCGCATTGCCGAATGGCATCTGTGTGCCACTTTGCGTTGACTTATATCCTTTGCTAGAAGCGCGGTTTTATTCTCTGGGGTGTGCAGTGACGGGGAGGGGACAGGCAAGGGAACTTGGCACTCGTATTTTCAGGTATTTTAAAGGAAAACTTTGTGATTTTTTTTTCTTTTTCCAAACATTTTCTTACACGATTACCTGATCTAAGAAGCCGTCTGGGTCTTCTATTAAAGGGGTCTGCTGTCTTCTTCAGAAAGGTAGTTCGTTGCTTGAGAGAAAGAACAAAGTCATATGTGTCTACTGCCTAAAATTTAAAGTGCCCCATGAGTGTCTTCATTAATGGACTCATCCTTTCCAGTAATAAAAACGTGCAAGTCCATGCTCCTTGACGGTGGAACATCATGAAGGGTACTCACTCCTGTGAATCACAGGGCTGAAGGATGTTGGAGGTCTTCTCTGCCAGCCTCCCACCCAGGAGAGCCCCTGTGAAGCCACTCAGTGATGTAGCACAAAGGATAATAGGGTTAGTCATCTCGTCCTGTCTCCTGTCTCTGGGCAGCGACACAGCTAACCCACTCTAGTCGAAGAGAGAGCTTTTACAAGACACACACTCTCTCTCTCTGGCATTTCCCAAGGCAACACCGCGGTGTGGTGGTGTGAAGTGACAACACAGGAAGTCGCTTGTGGGACCAGACCAACCGGGGATGCTCAGTTCTCTCTCCCAGGCTCAGAGCCCAGCCGGTATTCCTGCAGTTTCCATGGAACCGAAAAGTTTGTGTGGGTTTGGTAATCTTCAGCAGAAGCTGGTCATGAGGTGATGTCCTCCTTCACTAGTGCCGGGAGGATGAACCTGGTGACTCTCTACAGTGGGCGTTTCCCCCACAACCTCCACCTGAATTTCTGAACCGGAAGGTTTCATAACTCAACCAGACTCAGAGTGAGGTGTTAACTAATTAAATGATAAAATGAGGGTACATATTTTTCCATGTTCACATCTGTGGGATTTTGAACTACGAGAGGAAGAAGAAGAGAAAGAACAGAGGTTGGTGAAACCCTATAAATCATTTTCGTTTCTCACCATCCCTATTTCTGATACCCAAGCGTCTCATTCTGCTACCATTTTCTCCTCACTGAGTCCTCACAGCTCAGGTAGAAAACAGACAAGGAAAAGAACCAACGGGCATGATCCAGGGAAAACTTTTCCTGGGAGATGGGGGACGAGATGGGTTCACACCTCCTGTGTTTGTCCCGCTGAAGCTTCACTGCTTGGGTCTGGTGGGAATTTGGTACATGAAGGCCAGCTGCTCACACCCAGGTGCAGTGAGCCCCTCAGCTGTGATTGATGGGTGTGTACACACGAACCTGTGTGTGCGTGCCTCTGTGT
The DNA here is from genome assembly GCF_024610735.1 of Ursus americanus. Classification (NCBI taxonomy): domain Eukaryota; kingdom Metazoa; phylum Chordata; class Mammalia; order Carnivora; family Ursidae; genus Ursus; species Ursus americanus. Next base: position 54,845,417 of record NC_142137.1, on the reverse strand, counting down.
GTGTGTGTGTGTGCAGGGCGGAGGGCCATGGGATGGGGAGGATAGGAAAAAGCCTAAAAATTCCACCTGCGAAGAGGATGTTTTAATTCAAGAGAGTTCCCACCAAAGAACTCTAGTGCAACACTAGAGACAAACACATGCTTTTTTCAAAAGGTGTTGCCAAGAAACATGTCGAGTACTTGTGCTTTTCATTCAAACTTAGAGTTAAGGCACATTTAACGTGCTCATCAAGATGGCTAAATAAGGATTCTAGCCAGACCAGAATTATCTAGAGCTCCGCAAGTAGTCGGCCACGTGCTTGCTGTCTGTCACTGGTTCTGCCAATGTCGCCGTGTCCCGAGCATCCTTCTGAACTTGTTATAGCCAATGTTTACACTGCCTCTCCGCCCCCCACCCTCATCAATCATTTTATTTGAATGATCTCTCATGTGTAGCTTTCAAACAAGAAGTGGGAGGTATCACTAGTGCCCTCTGATGGAGTGTCACAGAATCAGGACTGGGGCCTTTCAACAGCAGCACTCCATGAGTGAGCCAAAGTTGTCCCTGCTTTGCTAAATGACGGATTAAGGGGGACGAAGAAAGGACTTTTTCTCAACTTCCGGCTGTTTTGTATTTTAATGCATTTTCAGTCAGGTTACGCAGGATTATTATAACATTTTATAGCACTTTAGAGAAATGATTTGCAGGTCATTTTCTAAAGCCTGAATTTTATCGCCAGCTCATCTGTTGACCTAGTAGCATAGAACCCTCTCAGTTTTCCCATTTAAGAAGAGGGGTAAATGAAGGGCACCTGGGTGGCTCAGTCACTTAAGGCTCAGGTCATGACCTTGGGGTCGTGGGATTTAGCTCCATGTCCGGCTTCCTGCTCAGCAGGGAGCCCTTGTCCCAGTCTCCCTCTGCCTTTCCCCCTACTTATGCTCTTTCTCTCTCTCTGTCAAATAAATAAAATCTTAAAAAAAAAAAAAGTAAGAAGAGGACAAATGAAATTGGCCTTCATTGTGTCTTCAAGAGGACATGACTTTTAGAGTCATTTTGAGCAATTTAGAAATGAACACAATCGCTTTTTCTGTCCCTTGGCTGGTTAGTAGAGAATAGGGTTTCTTGAGCTAAGAGAGGGACTTCTAGAAGAATCATGAGGCTATACCTCTGGATGTCTCCCAGCCGATTTTAATAGGCAACTCAGGTCTGGGGTGGGATGGATGGCTAAGCCCCAGCTTAAATCAAGTGTGGTGGTGGTGGGTGGGGTGAGAATTCAGGAGGCAGTTAGGAGTACAGCCTCTGAAACGGGACAGGTGGAGTTCCAATTCCAGCTCAACCAGTTATGTATGAACTTGGTCAAGTAATTTGACATCATTCTGGATCAGAATGATAAATAACATTGAGGTGCCTGGATGGCGCAGTCGTTAAGCGTCTGCCTTTGGCTCAGGGTGTGATCCCAGCGTTCTGGGATCGATCCCCTCATCAGGCTCCTCCCCTGGGAGCCTGCTTCTTCCTTTCCCACTCCCCCTGCTTGTGTTCCCTCTCTCACTGGCTGTCTCTCTCTCTCTGTCAAAAAAAAAGAATGATAAATAACATCATTATGTTATATTATGTTTGCCCTATTTAAAACAAACTTGGTTCATCAAAAAAAAAAAAGATTTATTTATTTCAGAGAGAGAGAGAGAGAGCATGAGAGAGCACGTGAGTAAGGAGAGGAGCAGAGGGAGAGAAACTTCAAGCAGACTCCCTGCTGAGCAAGGAGCCTGAGGCAGGGCTTGACCTGACTGACAAGATCATGACCTGAGCCAAAACCAAGAGTCGGATGCTCAACTGACTGAGGCTTCCAGGTGCCCTGAACTTGGTCCATTTTTGAGTTCTTCGATTACACTTAACTATTTTCAAAAGCTTGGGGGAAGTTCTTACTGAAAATGCCCTGACAAATTCTAGAATTACAGAAATGTCTTCTCAAAGTACATCCAAAGACACAATTCTGTAAACTGTTAGATATAAGATAAATAAGGTCTGTGATCTAGTATATAACACGGTGACTATAATTGATAACACTGTATTATATCATTGAAATTTGCTGAGAGTAGAACTTATATGTTCTCATCAAAAAAAAAAAAAAAAGTAAATATGTGAGGTGACGAATGTGTTCATTCATTCACCGGGGAGATTGTTTCACAATGTGCACATGTGTCAGATGATCACATTGTGCATTCTAAATATCTTACAATTTCATTTGTCAATTATATTTCAATAAGCCTAGGAAAATAAATAAATAAGAACAAATGGTTCCACCTCCTCTCACATGGAAAAAGATCTTCTTTGGCCAAGAGGAGGAAATTTCTTTTCCTCACTTCTCTTCCCAACTGTCACTGCAACCCCAAATCTAAATTGTTTCAATTCCCCAATTTTCTTAACAGTAGTCTCCTAATGCTTATTGTTCACCCATGATTGAGCTTCTTTCTCCTCAATTCGTTTCAAAAACTGGAGAACAAAGTACCTGCTCTGAGTCCAAAGTGTGTAGAAGGATAGAAATTTCTGCCCCATGGGGCAATGGTGGGTATGTCTTAGCAGCAGTGTGTGGAAGGGAGGTCTCCAAACTGGAAAAGTCAGAGGCTGCTCCTTCCAAGTTTTGTCCGGCCTGGGGATCAGAGGGGTGGTCCCTCCCTCCATGAGGCAGACCTGGCCCACTGACCATGGCCTCTGCTGTAATGGCCCTTCCTCCAAATCCTCCTCCTCCCCCTCCCCCTGTTCACCTGGGCTATCTTGCATTTCCCCAGCATGTCTCCGTCTGCCCCTTGGGGACCTTGCTCTCTACCCTTAATGGCTTTGGCAAGAAGAATAACCCCAGGCCTGGTGGTGGGGGTGAATTCAGGACAGGCTTTGCACCATTTCTGAATTTCCTAGGTTTTGTCAATGGAAGCCAGACTCTTAATGCTATTTTAATGCAGTTGTTTTGTGTGTGAATAATACGCTCTTTTTGCCAAACCTCAAGCCCTGGAACTAAGATCTCATAAAAATGCCTAGAGTCCAAAGCTAATAGCTGTTATTCAGCTGTTATGGGGTAAGGACCGAAAAGCTCTGGACTGATATTATCCTTACCAGGGCAGTGGGTGGCATGAAGCTCCCCAGGGGTGGCTGAGGCTCCAGATGCCAGAGGATTGGGAAGAGCTGTGCCCCGTCAGGCTGTTCGAGGCGCTCCCCATGTGGACGTCTCTGGTGGAGATCTTTGTGGTTCATTCCCTCTGCAGCCCCTGGTCACCGCTTCCCCATTTGTGATCCTGAACTCTGTGAAGGGCCTCACTTCCCACCCAACCCCTGCCCTTTTCACCATATACACCCGATCATCAATCATCACCAACATTCATTCAACAAGAACTATTTTATTAAATTGTAGCTGGCACACAATGTTATATTCAGGTGCACGACACTGTGAGTAGACAATTTTATACATTATGCAATGCTCACCAGGACGAGTCTAGTCACCATCTGTCACCACACAACGTTATTAGGATATCGACTATCTTTCCTATGCTGTACTTCTCATCCCCATGACTGATTTATTTCAGAATTGGAAGTTTGTACCTCTTACTCTCCTTCGCCTATTTTGCCCATTCTCCCACCCACCTGCCCTCAGGCAACAACTGGTTTGTTCTCTGTAGGAGCGAGTCTGTTTTGTTGGTTTGTTTGTTCATTTGTTCTGTTTTTTAGATTCCACATGTAAATGAAATCATATTGTATTTGCCTTATTTCAGTTAGCATAATACCCTCTAGGTACATCCATGTTGTTGTGTGTGGGAAGATGAGAAGAATTTGTTCTTTTTTATGGCTGTGTAATATTCCTGTGTGTGTGTGTGTGTGTGTGTGTGTGTGTGTGTGTGTGTGTGTGTGTGTATCTATCTTTACATCTATCTTTTTAAAATTAATTAATTTATTTATTTGAGAGAGAGAGAGAGAGCACAGAGGGAGAGTAAGAGAGAGAAGCAGACTCCCCACTGAGCAGGTAGCCTGACATGGGGCTTGATCCCAGGACCCTGAGATCATGACCTGAGCCAAAGGCAGATGCTTAACTGACTGAGGCACCAGGGGCCCTTGTTTGTTTGTTTCTTTCTTTCCCTTTCTTTCCTTCCTTCCTTCCTTCTATCATCTATCATCTATCTATCTATCTATCTATCTATCTATCTATCTATCTATCTATCATCTATCTAATCTATCATCTATCTATCATCTATCTATCTATTATCTATCTATCTATCTATCTATCTATCTATCTATCTATCTATCTCTCTCTCTCTATCTATCTATCATCTATCTATCTATCTATCTATCTATCTATCTATCTATCTATCATCTATCTATCTATTATCTATCTATCTATCTATCTATCTATCTATCATCTATCTATCTATCTATCTATCTATCTATCTATCTATCTATCTATCATCTATCTAATCTATCTATCTATCTATCTATCTATCATCTATCTATCATCTATCTCTCTCTCTCTCTCTCTCTCTCTCTATCTATCTGTCTATCATCTATCTATATCTAGCACATCTTCTCTGTCCATTCATTTATTGACGGACACTTAGGTTGCTTCCATATCCTGGCTATTGTAAGTAACGCTGCAATAAACATAGGGGTGCGTTTTTTTCTCATTTAACAAGAATTTATTGAGGGTCTATTACAGTCCAGGCACTTTTCGGGGTGTGATGATAAAATGGCAGCCTGCTGGTAAGAAGATTCTAGAGTCTTATATGACTAAGAGTATGGACTCTGAAGCTAGAGGTCACATGATGGCTCTCCCACCTGTTAGCTATTAGCTCAGTGACTTGGGGCAAGATCTTCCTGTCTCCCTGTGTACAATAAGGCTAATAATGGCACCTGCTTCACAGTTATTTTTTGATACATAAATGGGTTAATATGTCTAATTCAGTGCCCGGCCCATGGTAAATACCATGTAAGTATGTAAGTGAAAAACAAAATAATGGAGAAGAGATGGGCATCAAAGCACTCACAAAACCATGTGAAGTACCTTCTGGGAGAAGGCAGCAGCCTGTGAGAGCTGAGAAGCCTGGGCTGGGCTGTGAAGGACGGGAGGGCATTGTGTCCTGTGGGCTCCTTCTCCTGCCACTCTCATGGCTCAAGCCATGGTCACCTCTCCTCTGGACCACAGAAATGTCCCCGTAAGTGGTCTTCTTCCCTGTTCCCCTCCTCTTCAGACTGCAGCCAATGGGGTTTTTCTAAATCTTAAGTGTGATTGTATTATTTCCTACATGGCATTCTTCAGTGGTCCCCAAGTACCCTCAGGTTTCTGTTCAAAGTCCTCAGCAGGCTTGCAACGCCCTTCATCATTTTCTTTCCAGCATTGTCTTGGCCTCCTCCCACTTTCCTCCTCAACACCCAGGATGTTCCCTCACATGCCATCCTCTAATGCCGAGGAACTCCTTTTAATTCTCTCTGCTGGCCAGTCTTTCATCCCTCTAGGGCTTTTCTCTTCCTTTGTAAGTTTGTGCCTCTTAATCCCCTTATTCTATTTTGTCCATTTTTCCACCCACCTGCCCTCTGGCAACCACTGGTTTGTTCTCTGTGGTTCTCTCAATCTATCTATATCTACCTGGAATACCCATTGGCTCCACCCCACCTTTCCCCTGGCAGATTCCTAGTGGCCTCCAGACCTCCACTTCTATCTCATTTCCTCAGGGCAGCCTCCCTGAGGCCCTATCGCAGCACTGATCACTTTACTGATTGTGTAATTTTGCTCTTTACTCTTTGTACTCTTGACCAAGCTCTGGGAGAGTAGAAACTGCCTTTCATGTTCAAGAGTGTGTCCCCAGAATTCAGCACACTGTTTGGCATGCGGTAAGCTCACAATACACATTCTGGGTTGGATTGTGTCTCCCCTGAAATTCATATGTTGAAGCCCTAGCCTGCAGTTCTTCAGAATCTGACCTTATTTGGACATAGGGTTGTTGTAAATGTAATGAGTTAAGTTTACGGTGAGCTCACCCTACTCCAATATGACAGGTGGCATTATAAAAAGAACGCCATGTGAAGGGAAAGACACACACAGACAGAAGATGATGTGAGGCTATGCAGGGAGAAGGCAGCCATCTACAAGCCAGGGACAGGGGCCTAGAACAGACTCTTCCCTCCCAGCCCTCAGCAGGAACCAACACTGCCAATACCTTGATCTCAGACGTCTAACCTCCAGCACTGTGAGACCATAATTTCTTTTGTTTAAAACGTCCAGTGTGTGGTATTTTGTTACCGCAGCTCTAGAAAATGAACATAACATATTTCTTCACAGACTGGGTTTCCAACTCTTTTAAATGTGCTCCTATAAGTAAAGACTTCGCATATACACAAATACACCCTAAACGTCTCCATATTCCACAAATAGATGGAGCCACAAGAATGGCAGGCCCAGGTGGCTGTTAGTCATCACAGCAAGCAGCCAATTTTAGCTTCGAATGACCCCCTCTCCCTGGGTATTCCAAGAACTTCACCCAAGTGGGCAGGGGAGGCGCCCCTCTCAGCAAGCCCCCACAGCAGGGGGAATGTGAGATGATGGGCAAGCAGGTGTTTGTTTTTCTCTCCCTGCCAGGAGAAGCAGCTGAGAAGGAACCAGGGGTGGGGGGTGGGAGTGGGGGTGCGGATGGAGTGAGACAGAGCAAAGTGCGAGGAAGGGAAATAAGAGCAGGAATGTGCAGCCCGAGCCGCATTCATTTTGGACTCCAGAACCATACCACAGGATGTCAGTGCAGGCTGTACAGAAGCCAAGATGTCAGGGAGGAATTTCCCCCCTTCTCAAAAAAAAAAAAGTCCTTCTCCATTTGATTGCAGCCTCTAATAAGCAATTCTTCCAAATTTCTTCTGACTTAAGAAGTTCAGAGTATGTTGAGCTAAAGAAACACTAGGATCATAATTACGGTTATTATAGGGAGTTGTTGTATGCCCATCACCACAGCATCTGGCTGTAATCACATGCTTAATGGAATGCAAGATGATCCACTGCTCATAATGGGTACTTTCCAAGCCAGGCAGCCACCATGTGCCCACCCTCCCACTCAGAGGCCCAACAGAACAGATGTTTGCGGAAAGAGAAGATGCTTGTGCCTGTCTGGAGGGCCAGCGACCTCAGGACAGTGCTAGGGAAAGCCAGTTCCATAGCCAGGTCTTGGTGCTTGTATGGTTCTGTCCAGCCAGCAAGGGTAAGAAGCTCTCTCCTCACTCTGGGTATGAGGGAAGTGGTGGGAGGGGGGTGTTCCAATGCTCACTTCTGATCACATTGAGCTTCCCTGACGGTGAAGTGGAGAGGGGTGCCTAAGGGCTGTGGAACCATATTTGCTCCTGATAACGACAGGCCCTCTAGCCCCATTCTTTAGCAACTAGTATGCCTCAACACACTCGAAATGCACAATGAAAATCCCTCTAGTCAAACAATTCCTCTAAAGCACAATTGTCTTAGCTTGCGCTGCTATGACACGACATCATAGACTGGGTGGCTTAAATAACAACATTTATGTCTCACAGTTCTGGAAGTTGGGAAGTCCAAAATCGAGGTGCTGGCAGATTTGTTTTTTGGTGAGGGCTCTCTTCCTGGCTTATGAATGGCTACCTTTGCCTTCTCAGGATATCCTTGCATGTTAGAGGGAGGAGCCTCTAGTGTCTCTTCCTCTAAGGTCACTAATCCCATCATGGGGGCTCCACCCTCACGACCGCACCTAAACTAATCACTTCTCAAAGGCTCTGGCTCCTAATACTTTCACACTGGGGGGTAGGGCTTCAACATATGAATTTGGTGGTGGTGGTAGTGGTGGGGAAACACAAACATTCTGTCCATAACAATAATCAAACTCATTATCTATTCTGTATGTGTGTGTGTTACCCATTTCTTTTTTCACACCTCAGTTTTGAGAGCCAAGAAGTCACAGATGGCTGAGCAGACCTCATCCCTTACAGACAGGGCCTTTCAGGGTCTTTTGGCCTCACCCTGCCCCAACCTAGTGACTGTACCAGAGTTTGACTATGGTGGGGCTCATGTCTTCAGTGAGTTCCTTTTGATTGGTACTATTAGAAATCCCAAAGCCACTTGATTGTACTGTACCATACATTCTAGGTATCTTTGTTGACTTTCCCTTCCCGAAACATAAAACCTTATAGTCACATGATCTTTCCTACATCTTCATGCTCGGTCTCTATACGTCTTCCTTTTTATTCTAGTTTTCCGCTGTTGTCTTCCCTCTGTCGTTCCAGTGCAACTAAACTTCCCTAGTTCCTTAACCAATTCCATATCCAAAAATCTTCTACATGTCCCCATGGGAATCTCCAATTCAACATGGCTAACAATTAACCTTTAACATCTCCTTGCCCACCCTACCCCCTATAAACCTATGTCTCTGCCATCGACTAGTTCAGTTGGTAATACCACCACCCATCCAGGTGACTTATCCTTCTTCTTCCTTCAACATCTTAGCTATTAAGTTCTACAGGGTTTGCTCTCAAAATACGGCATATATTAGAAGAAATAAACATTTAGCATAGAGCCCCCTGGTTTTTTCCGTTAGAAGATCATCCCCCCAAAAAACATTTTTTGAGGGGGGCTAATTTAATTGATACATAGTCAAATGTCTATTTATATTTTAATTGTTAACTTAGCAACATATGTATATTTAAAATAATATGCAAAGTACTAGGTATTAGTTTAGAAATTAATATACTCGTACATATTTCATGAAACAGTTTTATTTAAATTCCTCACATGTGATTTTGACATCAGGGTCTTTGTCATCACTGGAGGCACCTGTAGAATTAATATGGTTTTCTAGAGCAAATCATGGCCAATTCTGTGGTGTTTGAAACACAGCATTTTTAGAATCCAGATGTGATTCTGTATCTGGAAACATTTCCTAAATGTCACAAGAACCCATGAAAAAGCTGGTTTTCTCAATTGTGTATTGTAATCATCACTATGTAATCACTTAATATGTTTATTTTAAAGTAACCTTTCAAATGCTTTTTTATAACACCATCTAACACTTGGTATTGTGAGTCATAATCCCAGGAAAAATTATGCCGTTCCATTAATTGACTTTGCCTTTAAAATTTTTCTCAACTGAGTCTGTCAGAGGACCTCTCTAACAACCAAAACTAGCATTGATTCAAGCCATTTCAGGCCAATGTGCCTTCTCCAAACAGAGGACAACCATATGCCCAGTTGGCACGGGACAGTCCTAGTTTAACATGTTGTCCCTGTGTAATTGTCATTATAACCAATTTAGATACTTAATCATATCATCAAGTACCAGTGTGTTGTACCAATGAACGTGAGTGAGAGAACTCCCCTAATAAGGACCTATAAGGATTCAGATATGAGATCTCTCTGTCTTTTCGGATGGATATGTGGGGATGGGAGCACTGTCTCACCTTTAGGCATAAACAGCATTTCTCATGAGCTCTCACAGTACCCTCACAAGTGGTTTCTCCGCTTTCAGCTTGTCTCCCTCAGCACAGCTTCTACTGTGCTGTCTCTCTCCTGCTTATGTCCCTACCAGGTTCCCCACTGACTGGAAGATGCTATCCAAGCTCCTGATGTGGCTTTCAATGCCCTCTTTTACTGGATTCCCTTTTGCTTCCTAAAGCTCTTTTCCTGCCGTTCCTTACGTACTAGAGTGAATCATAGCCCCTCAGCTATGTCTACATCTCAATCCCTGGAACCTGTGCATATTATCTCATACAAAGGGACTTTGCAGATGTGATTAAATGAAGGATCTTGAGATGGGAAATTATCCTAAAATTATCTAAGTGAGTCTGAGGTAAATACAGTGGTCCTTTGGAAAGGGAGGCAAGGTCAATGAGGAAACAGGAAATGGGAGGCAAGTCAGAGTCATAGGAAAAGGTGATATGATGACAAAAGGAGAGAGTGGAGTCTTTAATTTTGAATATGAGGGAAAGAGCCACAAGGCAAGGAATGCAGACCCAAAGTAGAAGACAAAGGCAAGGAAACAGATTCTCCCCTGAGAGCCTCTGGAAGGAGACAATACCGCCATCACCTTGACTTTAGTCCAGTGAGAGTGAGTGTGGATTTCTGACCTCCAGAACTGTAAAGACAATATATTTATGTTATTTAAAGCCACCATGTTTGTGGTAATGTGTTACAGGAGCCATAGGAAATACTATTTCCTACTAGTACTTTCTGTTCCAGCAACCCATGTCTGCCTGACACTCACCACCAATCATTCTCTTTCCCACTTCTGCTATTCCGCTGCCACTCCTGCTGCCTGGAATGCCCTCTCTTCCCCTCAGCGTCCTTTCTCCTTCCAGCCACCATTGCTTGGTTGATCCTATTTGCCCATCTGACTCAGCTTGGACATTCCCATTGACCTCCACCTGGGAGGGGTCTCTACCCCTCCTCTGGCTCCCACAATCCCATTCACATTTCTCTAGCATTTCTTTTACCATAGTTTACTAAAATTGTCTGATTGTCATCTCCAACAGTCCAAGAAGGGACTGTGTGAGGGGACTGTGTCTTATTTTTTTTCTCTCTCCATATTCAGTAGGCACTCACTAACTGTTGAATTAAAAAAAAGAATTAAAATAATTTAATTAACAAATATTTCTTGAATAAGAAACATTGGGTTATTCCTTGCCCACTTCCAAGTGATTTGAGGAAGAACTACCTATGTTCAATATTGTTTTATGCATCATCCTAGAAGAAATTGTGATTTGCTGTCAATTGGAGTGATCCTAGGAGTCAAAAGGGGAGAATTCCAGGGCTCTTTCATCCCCACTGAGAGGGCTTTTTGGAATCTTGGCCCAGCGATAGATGTTTAGTGTACTAGAGGAAGCTTCCCCTCAGATGGACTCATTCACCAGGATCCAGAGGTCCAGGCTCTAAGCTCTGTTGGGTAATGGGGGCTGAAGTTCAAATCTCTGTGTACCAGAAATGTCTCACCTCGCACTTCAGCCCAACTGGACTGTGCCTCTCTTCCTGTCTTGACACCTTTGCTCACTCCCTTCCCTCCTCCTAGAATGCCGTTCTCTCTCAATTTCCATGTGTTCGTATTTCAATCTACCCATCCACAGAAATACAGCTTCTAAAACTATCCCATATCCTGGTTGGCCATTTCACAGTTCAGGTGAGAGGATATGAGTAAATCAGCCCAATTCATCACTATCATAAAAGCAACTGAAGGTCAAAGTCCTCTAAGACGGAGCCAACATCTTTCTCTACAAAGGAGAGCACATTTTCAGAGGAAAGCAAGCACAGCTTTAGCATGGTGGTGAAATCTGCCATATAGATCTCGGAGCATTCTCTTGTGTATATTTTGTGGCCCATTATGGTAATTTTTTCTCCTCTTTACCTTCTTTGTAACTGGGCAATTATACTTCCGATCCCTGGGTACTATAATTTGCATTGCAATATGAGGCTTCATTTGATGCTTGCAAATTATGGGCCCAGGGCTGAAGCTCTGATGTGGGAGTTGCTTCCACATAAGTCAGAAGAAGTTACATATACATGAGTGTGCTCTGGGAATAAAGAACCTCTTTTCATAATCACAATTTAATATTTAAAAATAAAACCTCAATTAGAGAAAAATAATAGGAGCAGGCCCACCATAAAAGGAAGAGAACTGAAGTGAAGTACTCTCATGAAAGTTTCATAAAATACAACCACACACATATTATACACTGGGGAGAAATGCCATAAAATTTCTACGCTGGAAGAGGCAATGTTCCCTCGATCTCCTCTCCTGTTCAACAGGATTTGGCCTGAATTCTGAAGTCCCTACAGGTGAGTGTTGATAGGCATCACGGCATCTCAGAAGAAAGAAGACACAGTCACTGGGCTGGGAAGATGGGAAAAGAGAAATGAGCTCCATCCAGGGAAATCATAGGGTATTGGTATCAGAGGACAAGGATTTTCATATAGATGTGTTCTTCCTAACTCAGGTTTTAGAAGAATGCGCAGTTTCTGTTGATTGTGAATTCAGGATAAAGCATGATAGGTTGAGGAAGAGCAGTTTCTCTGGAGGTAAGAGGACCTGGGTTCTAGTCTCATTTCACCTCCTATTTGCCCAGCAACCTTTGAACTAGACTTTGGTTTTTTCATCTATTTGTTATAGAGGTTAAACGTGGATATCTTCAAGGTCCCTTCTATGTTTAATAGTCTAGTTCTGTCATCCAGTGCTCATGGTATATGAAGACTAGTTTAGTCAGGATCACATCATAGCCATCAAGGCAAAAATCTTTACCTGGACAATATTATTCCAGCACTGACCTACGTAAAGGAGTTAGCGAGATACTACATCCAGACCCTGGTAGTTGGCACATTTCTGTTTTGTTGGTTTGGGCACAATGCATTATATTTTGTCCCCAAAATCTTCTATAGAGTTAATTTCTCTATAGAAGACATGAATGTGTGTGTGTGTGTGTTTGTGTGTGTGTGTGTGTGTGTGTGTGTGTGTGTCTGAGAGAGAGAGAGAGGGAGAGAGAAAGAGAGAGAGGCAGACAGAGAGACTGAGAAAGAGTGAGTATACTCTTAGAAGTAGTGTTGAAATACATAGAATTGGCAAAACCAAGGGCAGACGGGTGAAAATGAGGCTGTCTTGAGCCAGTCTGTTCACAGAAAGATAGCAACAAGAACGGACTGATAATTGTAAATAACCCTTAGATAATGCTCTGTTCTCTGCACTTTAGCTATTGTTCATTTAAATAAGATTTATTTGGAGAAAAGCAATTTCAGGTCTTAGGAAATTCATTAAATGAAATTATTTGTTTATTTAAAAATTGTGTATGATGAAATTCTACTAATTTTCAGTTAAGGTCTACTTATTTCAAAAACTAGCCAATAAAATAAGATATGATAAAAATCCTGGGGCTGCTGCCCAAGGACACAGAGGCTATCTTGACTTTTATTATGAAATTTGACTCATATGGAATTTTACATAAAATAAACTGGTAGGAACAATCTACAATGACAATTAAATCTTATTTTCTAGTCATTTGACCTATTTGAGGGCAGCATGGTAGAAGACAAAAAGTTCAGACTTTGCAGCTAGGCAATCCTGGTCTCAAATCCTGGCATTGCCACTTTTTTTTTTTTTAAAGATTTTATTTATTTATTTATTTATTTATTTATTTATTTATTTATTTATTTTAGAGAGAAAGAGAGAGTGAGTGCACATGTGTGAGTGAGGTGGGGAGGGGGAAGTGCAGAGGGGGAAGGAGAGGGAGGGGGAAAGAATCTCCATCAGACTCTGAGCTGAGCACAGAGCCAACATGGGGCTCTATCTTGTGACCCTGAGATCATGACCTGAGCTGAAACCAAGAGTCAGAAGCCCAACCAACTGAGCCACCCAGGTGCCCCTTGGCATTGCCACTTCTTATGTGACCTTGCGTGAGCTCTATAATCTGTCTAAACTTCAGGTTCTTAAGGGATGGTGTGAAAGTTAGAAATAATGTATTTAAATACACAGTGAATAGAACTTGATAGGAACTAGAAGAGAGTAGCTAACATTACTCCACACAGATGACCTAGCCTATTGCAGAACTCCCAGCTACACATCTACACCCTGAATGAGAAAACACCAATATATCCCAAGTATAGCCATGAGAACAGGTTTTGTCTTTATTGAGGTAGAAGACCAGGGAGGAATCCCTGCTAATACGAACACACGTTCATACACGAATCATGTTTAGTTACATGAAATGTAACTAAAACTCTCCGGGAGTCACTCCATGGTCATGGGTGACTGTGCTAGGATGGGCTCACTCACTCCCATTCTAGCCCCACTGTCATTGTGAATGCTCCCCACCCCCCACCACTTTCTGTATTCTCATTGGAAAGTCTAATGACCGCTTCTGAAGGAGGTCCTTACCTGCATGAGATGGGAAGCTGGGCTGGAGCTGTCTTGAATCCCTTCAAACAACATACAGAATTTACAGAGAACCCAGTCTGGGAGAAGTGCTAAGAAACATGCCAACACAAAACCCCTGGCCCCTGAAAAAGGTCCCGTCGTGCCCCTCTCAGAACACCCCAACAGCTTCTCGTCATTTTAAAAAACAACAAACCAAACAAATAGAGTTCTCGTCATTTTAAAAAACAACAAACCAAACAAATAGACAAAGAGAAAGAGATTGAAAATGCCTCAGGCTGGTCTACACTGTCTGATAGGATCTAGTCCCTGCCTGTTGCCCACCATTCTCTTCACTCTGCTCTGGCCACACTGGTCTTGCTTTAGGTCCTCGCATTCCTGTTCCTTCTGCTTGCAAAGCTCTTCTCTGGATCTTTGCCTGGCTCACTCTCGCGCTACATTCAGGCATCTTCTTGAGGAGGTTCCCCCGCCACTGTAGGTAAATAGCTTCCCCCACTTTCCTTCCCCTTCTCTTTCCCTCCTTCCCTACCTTCTTTCCTTTCCCTCCTCCTATCTCTTTATCTCCTACCCTCCCTTATTCTTGTTATTCATTGCACTTAGCATTACTGGGACTTTATTTATTTATTTTTCTCATTTTCTTTTAATTGTCTTTCTTGCCCACGTATATTTTTCTTAAGTCTCATGAGTGTAAAGGGTTTGTGTCTTGTTCATGGCTGCATCTTGATTGCTTACAACACTGCCTGCTATGTAAGAAGCACTCAGTCAATATTGCTACACGGATGACTAAATACAGAGAGGAGCAAGTGTTGGTCATCAGAATGATGTGACTGCTGGTTGACCCATAAACGACCTAGGTGACCTGAGGCTCCTCACTCCCTCACCTGTCCTTGGAATGTGGGTTCTGCTTGCCTTTCCTGCTCGTAGAGATTGCTCCAAGGACACAACCTTGAGATAATGATGTGGTATTGAGAACGCCTGCACAATATACTTGCTTGAAACCAGGTAAGTCCTCTCTTTACACAAACTTTAAAAATCTGGAAGGTGGCTGCAGGGATTCATTCGTCTTGCTGTCACCAAGACAAGCCTCATATGTGAGTTCCCTTTGCTTATTAAAACTGCCACCTACCAAGCTGGAATGGCTTGCCTCTTTCTTTCGTCTCTCCCTGGACTCTAAATGTGGGGTTCAAGTTCAGATTACACCAGGGAAGCTCCCAAGAGAATTGCAAACCAACAGCAAGAGAAGCAGGAGACTAGATTTTCTCTCCTACTAGATCATAACTTTCCAACTCTAGGATGCTAGAATGTTTTCCAAGTGCAATTAGGTTTGGAGTTTTAATGAATTCTTATATTCACTTTGCAGATTTACGGTGTTTAAGCCGCCATGGTTGTGGTAGTGTTACAGCAGCCATAGGAAAAGCTACACCTTACCTAGTACTCTATGTTCCAGCAACCCGTTTGCCTGACACTCACTATCAATCATGCTCTTTCCTGCTTCTACTATTTTGCTGCCATCCCTGCTGCCTGGAATGCCCTCCACACCCCCCACCTTCCTTTCTCCTTCCAAATCCTATTTGCCCATCTGACTCAGCTTGGACATTCCCACTGACCTCCACACCTACATCCACCTAGGAAGGGTTAAGTTAAGTATCTTTTCCAAAACTACCGCAGCTAGTAAATGGCAAAGCCAAGATTTAAGCATAGATATATGTATTGATGCTACCATATGTATGGATTTATTTATGACGTGTAAATTATGTGATAAATCATTCTCATGTTTATTTTATTTTCAAGAAAGGTTATAGTTAAAATATAACCTTTTAATTTTCCTTATAAAATGCTGGCTTTTGGGAGAAGGGATGACAATCAAAGAAAGATGTCAACAAGTTTTAGAACTAAGAAAGGAGATTTTATTTGTCATAAAATGTAAACACAGGATATTTATTTAATAACAAGTTAATAAAACTATATGAGGATGTTAGGAGAGGGAAACTGTCTGTGGGTGGGAATTGTAAGTGTAAGAGGCCTAATCCCTCATTACCACAGTAGGAAGTCAATAGGAAAAAATGGGAATATTAAGAAAAAATGGTAAAAACCTGTGCTAGAAACATGGAGGTAAGTATCAGAAGATACAGGGAAAAGAGTTGAAAGTCATAACGAGTCGTGTAACAAGACTTGAAGATTGGGAGGGTTGGAGCCTTACAGTACACTTGACTTTCAAAATTTAATTTGAGTATTGTCCTGATACAAAATAAAATAAAACAAATGTATGTACATTGTAGGTAACATAGAAAATACAAATTAGTATAGCAAGAATGAAGAGTATCTCCGAAAATTTTCACCACCCACATTTAGCCATAATTAGCATTTTAGTCTGTTTTCCTTCAATAAATATTTTTGTCAAATAAATATATTTATATATGTTCACATACCTATTAAAAAGGATTCTTTTAAAAAAAATACTTAATATTGAGGCTCCTGGGTGGCTCAGTTGGTTGTGTCCAACTCTTGATTTTGGCTCAGGTCATGATCTCAGGGCTTTGAGATTATGCTTCACGTCAGTCTCCATGCTGGGTATGGAGCCTGTTTAAGATTCTCTCTTTCTTTCTTCTGCCCCTCTCCCCCATCCCACTCTCCCTCCCTAAAACAAAACCAAAAACCAAAACCAAACAACAAACAAAAAAACCCCTAAACGCTTAATATCACAGGTATTATTTTATGTGATTAAAACCTTTACTTTTTTTTTTTTTTACTTAATATTCATTTGTATGGTATTATATAATTAACCATTTTCCTACTGTTGGACATTTAACTTTTAAAATGTATTACTTCAAAAAAAAGTATTACTGTATTACTTTATTTAATCATTACAATAGTATTATGAGTTACTTCTCATTATAGTCTGCTTTTTAATAAAAGGAACCTTGAAAAGATTATATGATGTGCTGTGATGAGCTGAGTATGTGTCCCCCGTTCATATATTGAAGTCCCAACCCCCAGCACCTCAGAAGGTGACTATATTTAGAGAGAGAGCCTTTAACAGGGTAATTAGGTTAAAATGAGGTCATTAGGTGGGCCCTAGTCAGTACGACTGGTGTCCTTATAAGAAGAGGAAATCAGGGCACAGACAGGAACAGAAGGAAGACCATGTGAGGATGAAGGGAGAAAAAGAATCGTCATCAACAAGGCCTCAAAAAGAACCAGTCTTGGTGACACCTTGATCTCACACTTTTAGCCTCCAGAACTATAAGAAAACAAATTTTTGTTGGTTAAGTCACTAAATCTGTGGTACATTATTTTGGCAGCCCTAGCAAACCAATGCATATGCTAAGATCATGTCACCATTGAGGTCTAACTCTGGGTACAAAATACAAGTCTTTGGACTCCCTGCACATACACACATGTATACACATTCAGCTTTCCTGATAGTCACGATCACTATCGTACATAAGTTGAAGCTCTCATCTCCCTTTGCTTTTGTTTCTATTCTTCTCTCTACCTCTTAGAATGTTTCCAAATTTTACTTCTTCTTTCCTTTGTTCTATTCTTTCCTTGGAAATGCTTGGGCAATTTTTCTTTCCATAAACATTGGGTTTGGGAGACTCAGATCTACTCTTTATGTCCTGACTTGTAAATCTGTAACCATCTTATGTTCTGTCTCAATTTGTTCTTCAAGCCACATTATGGTTGGGAACATAATGCACCCGAGTTCTTGGTTGCTACTGGGGATAGACGGGGCAACAAACTCCACAGCCTGGTGTAGCCTGTAGTATGACTTAAGATTCGATGTGATTAAAAATAAAAAATAAAAAAAGAAAACAGTCATTGGCCTGGGACGTTCTTGACTTGTAACTACCATAATTTTTACCTAGTTTCTCCTTTTGTTATACTCTCCGGGCATTGTTTTTCTCCCCCCCAACAAACCGCACCTTCTTCTCCAGGATCCTATGATCAACAAAAATTAGTCACACTTTTTGTTTGGAGCAATTATTGCCTTTATTTAAACAGATGCTAAATAATTATAGGCATACTTAGCAATTTAAAGGCTGTGTTTCCTTTTAAGTCCTTAAAGCACGTGTTCACATTCACATTTCCAATGGAGAAAACAGATTTCACAGAGAAGAATCAAAGAGAACAATAAAATTTGAAAATCTCAAATCTTGACTAGTTCTGGTAAATAGAAATGGGACAGGTGGTTTCATCCTCCTGGAATCAATATTTTATTCTAAAGAGAATGGAAGTCACACTGGCTTAGAAATGAGAAGGGTTTGAACTCTTCTTTCTTGAAGTGCGGATGTGAGTTATTATACTTTCTGGGTAGTCACACACCATTGGCGGAGGAGTTGACGTCCAGAGGTTAGTTGTGCTGCGTATCTATTTTCCAGGCTCACAGATTTAAAATATCCTGGCAATGACAATGAGAGTTGATGATGAGGGTTGCTAGACTCTGAAGATTTTTTGGGAATTGCTATTCTTGTATCCTGGATCTACTTTCTTGAAAGTCTTCAAAAATTTGATACCATCATCTCATATTTCCCCAGTGGTTTTCTAAAGGCAGTGAAATGGATTTAAATGGTCTCTCAAGATCCCTTTGAGCCTCATTGAATCTGAGTTTCCTACCTACCCTGCCAGCCACCAGGTGGTATAAGCCATTAACCACAGGAAGTGCCATGGTCCATGAAAATGGTAATTAATGAAAATCTTGCCCTAAGTTGTCATGGGATCTGTTGACCTTTTTCTCCTCAGATGTTTTGAGTGGGTTAGAATTAAGGTGAGGGATGTCTACAACATTCAGAGAATTGATCTGCAAAAACATTAAAGAGGATGTCATTTTCTTTCATCTTTTCATTTGTATAATTTCTAATAAAGGTAAGTCTGTGGAGATGCACTGATCTGTTCTAAAGAGCTGTGATTGCAAGAGTTTAAACCTCTGTAATCTGGAATTTGAGTTAAAAAACACAACGAAATTACAAGGGCGCCAATCATCCTTCTTTTAACCACATAGACGAAATATAATCCCAGCAGAGTTTTTCTTAGAACTCATTGGGATGCCTGGGAAAAGTACTATGAAGAATACAAAATGTATATGCGTGCATAAAATAATGAGCATGTTTTTACGTGTTTCAATTCGGTGAAAAATTTTCACTCCATGAGTGTGAAAGTAAGCTTCAATCTAGAAAATATTCCTGGATTGTATTAGGACTGCTATTCTTTTTCCCTGTAAAGGCACATATTTTTAAAAATTGCAATTGTAAGGAGATGCAGAGAATTGAAACTTGCATTGCAGTAAAATCTGGGCAATTGTATGATTAAACAATTTCCTTCTTCCCTAGAGACACGTGAATAATAAAAATAGCCCCAGAATCACTTAGTGTAACCTTTGTTCATTCAGACATTCACTCAGCACTTCTCACTTGTGGTTGAGTTTCTTTGTTAATGCATTATTTATCTGATCCCAATTTCACTTTCACCTTTAAATTCTAAGTATTACAATAACAATTACATTTATGGAAATATTATTTGTGAAATTTAAAGTGAACATCTCTCTCTTTTTAAATTTTTTTTTTCTGGAAAGCACAAAGTCTTAATGTTTTTTTATTTATTCTCCTTGTTGTTTCATTTGCTGTCATTTTTATGACCTCAAGTCCATACTATGGGTAAAAGATAATTCAACATCCCTGGACATTCTTTTTGTGTTCAACTTCATGTCAGTGTACCTATTGGGGGGATGCGGATAGGTTTAAAGCCCTCTACTGCTTACCAGATGGCCAAAGTTCATTTTCTTCCATATATTTCTGGTTTTAATATTTTGAGTTTTCAGTGGGCAAAAAGTGTTGGTAGTTCTTAAGGTTCTGCGTTTTCCTTTCTCGGCTGGTCCAACTTAGGAATGGAATCCTCTCATGTCATAAGGGGAGAGGCAAAAGCCTTAGTTGCTCCTATGTTACTGAAATCTTGAGGTAAAATACCACATATTTGGGTCCTTGCATTTCACATATGTTATCTTGTCTTGCCTATAACACTTAAGCTTTTGAGGTCAGAGCTACGTCTCATGTTTATTTTGAATTCTTCTATCTGGGTCCCTAATAGGCATTCAGTAAATACTTGTTTAAGTGAAATGAACTTTTAGTATTTGAGGGGATGGCAATTACCCGTGCCAAACAGTTTGGTATTAGAGTTGTGTCCTTGGGTCATCTTGACAATCCCGGAGCCCCAGTGCATTTCTCTGTTTGGTAAAGTAATTCATTCAACTATTCTCAAGCAATTCACTTTTAGTTTTCCTGATTCAAATAGAACTCTGTATCAGTCTTATTTTCTTCATGTTCATAATCCTTCCTAAACTTCTGCATCTTTGTATACTTCTGTGTCTTCCTGTACTTCTGTATTCCAAACTTCTCTAAGTTCCCGAACAGCTGAACTTTGACCTTCAGAGGGATTTACCATCATTCCTCCAAAACAGTTGTTGGGTATTGTGAGCTCATTTGTCTGGAGTTTTTGACCACAATGAAGCCACTTATATTTGCTTTGGATGCTTGGTTGCCCAGACCTACATGATTATTATATTTCTTCCCATCTGAGTATACCTCGGCGTGGGGGGTGAGATTGGAGGGGGGGGTTATAACAGTCTTCATGTGTATTCAGTTAGGTCAGAGAAATCACTCCTGACCTTAGTCTAACCAAAAAGGGGAAATTATTGGACAGTCACGGGGTGTCTCATGGAGAGGAAGAACTGTGTAACCCGGGAGTCAGATCAGCTGCAGGCGTGTCAGGCCTAAAACCAGGAGTTCAGTAACCATTCCATTTCTGCCCTCCCCTTCCCACATCTCATTCCTCCATTTCCTTCTCTGGGTTGGTTTAATTTTCTCCTACTTCTTACAGGCTTTGTACATGTAGTAAAAACACGTTATAAAAATATGGCTGGTTCAGACTCATATCCTTCCAGCTCTATAAATGAAAAGGCAAGATCCTGTTTTAAAAAAAACAGTTAAGGTTTTTGCTGTGGCGGAGGTCGGCGAGGGAGCGAGCGTTGGTGATGTAGAGAGAGACTGATTAGAGAGAATAAGTATAAAATAAAATTAGAGGCCAAAACAAGCTCTTCGGGTATCTGTCCGAGTGTTCAGTGCCGGCGGGTCAATGTGGAGACTGGTTTGCTGTAGCAGCGGGCGAGCAGCTGGTGCAGACCACCGGTTTGCCTCTCCTTCCCCCTGCGAGCACCGTCGCCATTACTTGATCCAAAATGGAAATTCAGATGAAATGAAATCATCCTCTACATATGTCCAAGTCTCTCTTTGTAGACGTTTCTTCTGTCATCCTGTGTTTCCCTTTTGCTAAACTTTTCATCTTTAAAAGATGTATATTTTTGTTCCGCTTATTAAAAAATTCTGTTACTTCTCAACTCTCTTCAGTGTAGTTTCTCCCTTTGTCACCCCGTGGAATCATCCTGCCAACCTTCACAATGACCTAGGGGCTAATTTGTGTGGTTCCTTCTCCAACTGGTCTTCCTTGTCCTTTCCAAGACTTGACACTGCTCCTGCTACATTTTCAAAACTTGTTCCTCCTTCGTCTTCTAGGATGACACTTTCTTGTGATTCTCTCTCTGTATGCCTTTGCTGACTCCTTTTCCCTGTGTTTCCTATAAATGTTGGCATTGCCAAGAATCTTGACCTTTTCTTCTGGTATTCTTCAGGTTCCATTTGGATGAGTTCACAAATATTTACTTCTAGGGCGTTTCTTGATCTTGCTCTTCAGATCTGTTTTTCTAACAACCATTGGACAGCTCCATTTTTATTGTCTCCAAACCCCTGAAACTCAACATGATACACACAAATTCTTTCTCTTTTGTCTTCACCTCTTCCTTCTTTACTCTCTATCAGGTTCATTGGTAATATCCTCCTAGGATCAGCTGGGGCAGAGTTGCTGTTGTCTCTCAATATCTGTTCTCCTGTCCTTCCATAGTAATACAATTTCATATTTTCAGCTGGATTAATGACCACTCAGAATAAAGGTTACTTTCCCAATCTCTCTGTGGCTAAATTTTGGCCAAAGGAATGCAAATAGATGCGTCATGTGCCGGCTTTTGAAAACTTTTAAAATATTGCTAGCATCTTTCCTTTGCCCTTATTTTCTTTGTTCCTTCCCCCATCCTGCTGCCTGGAATGTGAACGTGATGACAGGAGCTTGAGTGGCCATCTTGGACCACAAGACTGAGAGCCACACCTGGGGAATACTAAATGATATGCAGGAAGGAGCTGGGGTCTCTAAGGCTTCGCGGAGCAGAGTTCTTCATCCTACATCGCCAACTTCTGGATTTACACATGAGAAATTAAGCATCAGTCTTCTCTAGCCTTTGTTATGTTTTGTCCTTGTTATTCACAGCCAAACCTAACTCTCCTTGATAAATCAGCCAAACCCAAATCTTAGAGTAATGTTAGACTAGTCCCTCTCTTCCAACACCCACATCCAATCAGTCATCAAGTCCTACTGAGTCTACTACTCCGGTATCTTTCTCTCTTCTCTTAAGCCTCTTTGTTTTCAATCGTGGCCTTCAGTTTCGTCCTTGTCCAATATATTCTCCACACTGCCCCTGGAATGACCTTTGCAAAACAGATTAAATCCCTGATTAGCTTCCTGCAATTATTCCCACTGTCTATAGTTCTTAGTATGGAAAACTCTTCATGATTTGGGTCTCACAGTTCATTTCTCGCCACTCCACCAAATCGGTGACTCTCCAAATTATAGTTCTGGACCATCCCACCCTATTTCATATCACTGTGCTTTTGTATGTGCTGATTCTACCATTTGGCATGCCTGGTCCTTTTTCTTCCTCAACATTCGTCTAGATCCTTTATGGAGCATTTTCCTAATTCCCAAAGAGAGGAAGGGGACCAATAACTTCTCCCTTTGTGGTAGGTGAACCATACATGTACATGTGTATTGCAGTATTTATTCTGTCCCAAAATTACTTGTTTATATGCCTCTCTCTTTTAGACTGTGTGCTTTTTGATGATAGAAACCATATCTCTCCTTTTATCATTAGCATCGAACCCAGGGTCGGGCACATGGTAAGTGCATAGTGACCTAACTCTCTCTCTGTTTCCACCTGTGCACTCCACTTGTATTAGTTCTTACTGTTGCTGTAACAAATTAGCACAAGCTTAGGGGCTTCAAACAAAGCAAGTTTATTATCTTAGATTTCTGGATATGAGAAGTCTAAAATGTGTTTGCTGCATTCCTTTTAGAGAGTCTGGGAGAATCCATTTCCTTGTCCTTTCCAGCTTCTACAGGCTGCCCACATTTCTTGATTCATGGCCCCCTTCCATTTTTAAAGACAGCAGTGATGGTCAAATCTTTCAACATTGCATCACTCCGACTCTGACTCTCCTAGGCCCCCTTTTCACTTATAGGGACTCTTGTGGCTACATTGGGCCCACCCAGAGAATCCAGGATAATCTCCTTATCTCCCCCATCTGATTAGCAACCTTAATTCCATTTGCAACCTTAATTCCCCTTTGCCATGTGACATAGCAAATTCAGAGGCTCGAGGGATTAGGATACGGACATTGTTCTACTTACCGTACCATGTCAAGTCTATCCTGACCACATTAGCCATCAGAATGGTCTATTAAAACATTTGTTAGATAACATCACAACTCTGCTGGAAACCTACCAGTGACTTCTGCTCTCAGTTAGGGTAAAAGTCCATGTAGTAATACTTCTTACACTTTACATTGTCTGACACTTTTCATGCTCTCTGACCTCTGGTTTGCTCTGTCCCAGCCAATCCCAAACATACCAAGGACAATCCTGTCTCACGTCCTTTTCCTCAGATAGCTATATGGCTCCCTTCCCCATTAGCTTCAGGAATCTGATCAAATCTCAACTTATCAGTGACTTTTTTGACAAAATTATATGAAATAGCAACTCTCATTCCTCTGTCAATTCTTAATACATCATTCTGTTTTATTTTTTCTATAGTCCTTATCCTTATGACCTACTGTATATTTACTGTTGTCATTTTTAATTTTCTGTCTTACCCAGTTGGATTTTTTGTTGTTATTCCTTGTTGTATCTCTAGTCCTTAGAAAAGTGCCTGACACAGAAAACTTTCAATAAATATTTACTGAATGAAATAAATGGATGGATGCATGCATGTATGAAGTACTGTTGCTCTATCTAGAGCTGGAAGGGATTTATGAGGTGAAGGAAAACGAAAGGCCAGTGTTAAGTTGAATGCCTGGATTTATCTCAAATCTATTTTTTAATAAAAAGAATTCTCTCATCTTTATCATTAAATGAAGGGGCCCATATCAGCCTCTAAGGAGAGTTCATAAGGCAACATGACTAATTTTTCAAAGAGTTATAATATTTTGCTTTAACTATACTTTAGGAGAGGGAGAGATTGCCCAGTAGCATGTCAGTCCCATGGCAGGCACCATGCAGAGTCAGCACCCAGAGACCTTCTACAAGCATGTTCTGTGAGCCTCAGAGCCAAGACAAAAAGTAGTGCATCTTAAGATTGACATGTTTTAAAATTTTTAAAAATTCCTCATTTGAAAAAGTGAAAATGCTTCCTGTTAACTTTCTTTCAAATTGTTTTCTCTCTGTTTCCTGGAAATGTTGAAAATAGCTAATGCCCTCTATAAAGCACATACATGTTCCTGACAGAAATCCCGCATTATGCAAATATTTAAGTGATAAAACTTATAAGATGAAAAACACACATGCACACACAAGAAAACGTATATTCATCAACTCTTAAATCTCAGAGTGACTTTTCTGGGGACAATAGAATTCTCTTAAGTGTGGGCATAATGGTAATTTATTGAAAGTAACCCAAATTTCATGCAAAAAAAATGTTCTGGGAATGGTTGACAGCTCCTCCCTGAGGCAAGTGAAGAACGCTGATGCAGAAACTACCTCGTGCTTTTCTGGGTCCCAGATCATGTGTCTGAACCTAATTCTTCCCTCCATCCCATTCCAGAACTTTTGCCTTATCTGTAAGATTCTTTATATAATTTTGAAATTGGAAAAAAAAAAAAGAAAAAAACCCTGAAAGAACCTAGGCCAGAAAAAGCATCAGGATATTTTTTGCTGCATTTTTATACTAAAACAAACAAAGAAACAGCTGACAAAATTAAGTGTCCTTTAATGTTTATCCAGCATCTGTTTTTCAGGTGCACTAATTTTATATATAACTTTCAGAGCGATGGAGACGCTTACTCTCTTGATTGTATCACGACTTATGGTATATGCATATGTCAAAACATCAAAATGCACACTTTAAACATGTGTAATTTATTTTTGCCAATTATACTTCAATAAAGTTTTTTAAAAATTTAAAAATGCACACACACACACACACGCTTCTACCTACTAAAGCTCAACTGCCCAAGAAACTCCTGTAGCTATTTACATTAATTGAAATGAAAGAAAATTAGAAATTCAGTTCCCTAGTTGCCCTAGGCACAGTCCAAGTGTTCAGTAGTCACATGTGGCTAGTGGCCCCCATGCTGGACGGTGCAGACACAGAACATGTCCATCATTGCAGAAAGTTCTAGTGGACAACATTGTTGTAAATAATTCTCCATTTGCCCCTTACTCACATTTCCATGCCTCACCTTACTTTATGCCCTTATCAACGCAGAAGTCTCCTGCTTCCTTTCTCATAGAACTAGGGTAATTTTTCTAAAATACAAATCTGCTTGTCACTTTCCTGCTCAAAACCCCCCCAAGATGAAATCCAAACTCCTGCGAGTGGAAGTCATGAAAAGACCTCTCCATCCTCATTTCCTACCTTCTTCTTCCCCTTCATTCTCTATGTACCTGTTCTCTAGAAATGGTTCATTCACCTCCTTTGTCCAGAAAGCTCTCTGCTTAACCTTTCTACTTATTATATTTTTTAAAATATTTTTTTATTATATTATGTTAGTCACCATACAGTACATCCTTGGTTTTTGATGTAAAGTTTGATGATTCATTAGTTGCGTATAACACCCAGTGCACCATGCAATACGTGCCCTCCTTACTACCATCACCAGCGTATCCCATTCCCCCAATCCCCTCCCCTCTGAATATTTATGCTTATACTTTTAAATTAAAAATATGATCTTATCTGTGAATTCTTCCTGCTCAGGTGGACAATTAAGTGGCTACTATCTTTTGTCCCATAGCCTATTTATTCCAGAGATTTATTAAGATTTTCTTTGTGGGTTAATATATAGCCATTTCTATCAGTGTTCTATGTGGACCTAAAAAAGAAGGTACAATATCTGATTATAGAGTGGAAGTGTGGTATGTATATTTTACATCATCCCCATTAATGGCATTTTGCAATACAAACTGTATTTTCTCTCTTCAGACCTAGTCTAAAATATAACATAATCATATATATATATATATATATATATATATATATATATATATATATATATATATATTAAGATTTATTTATGTATTTTAGAGAAAGAGAGCATGCAAGCAGGAGTGGGGTGGGGTATAGGGAGAAGGAGAGGAGAAGCAGACTCCCGGCTAAGTGTGGAGCCCTACGTGGGTCTTGACCTCACAAGCTGGAAATCATGACCTGAGCTGAAATCAAGAGTCAGATGCTCAACCAACTGAACCACTCAGGTGCTCAATATAATCATATTTTTAATGGAAGTTTTTTAAGGCTTTAAACCTAATTTCTTTGATTGTCATAATAAATTGTATATCTGAATTCCCTCAGAGACAAAAAATTCAATACAGTTTTAGTCTCTCCTATTCTTGACCAAACACTCCACCATTTCTTAAACTCAGGCTTCAAGTCAGGTGATTATGTGTGTGTGTGGAATATGCCTATCTATCTATCTATCTATCTATCTATCTATCTATCTATCTATCTACCTACTATGGGTGGGGCCCTCATGAATGGGATTAGTGCCCTTATAAGAAGAGACATGAGAGCTTCCTCTCTCTGCCCTCCGCTATATGATGGTACAATGAAAAGATGGCTTTCTGTAAACCAGGAAGAGGGCCCTTACCAGACACTGATCCGCCAACACCTTGATAGACAGCCCAGCTTCCAGAAATGTGATAAATAAATGTTTGTGGATTAAGTCACCCAGTCTATGATATTTGTTGTAGTAGCCTGAACTGACTAAAACAGTATATCTATGTATAGGACACACACACACACACACACACACACACACACACACACACACACTATAAATCCTGAATTCTGACACCTCTCCCCACCATTCCTTCCCTATTTGACTCCTAAAGCACTGGCAATCAGACCTTGGCCCTCTAGGCCCCCAGGCAGGAGTTTGTAAGTATCTTCTCAGGGTATCTGATAAATAAAGACCTATGGATGTAATTGGACAGCATCTAGCTGTCCAGATAAATAATGTGAAGTGTTCTGTGGACAATCCTCCCCACTTGCTTAGAGCTCCCAACCGAGTTTTTAGTCTCCCTCTTTTAAACATGAGTGGACAAATAAGAACTCTCTCACTTCTGAGACTAGTCTCTAAAATGAAGGAGAAGCACTCAAATAATTAAGTAGCAAAAACAACTTGTAGTGAGGAAAAACCATACAGAAAGGAAGAATATATTTAAAATGTTATCAATAGCTGCAAAAAATAAGTGAAGAAATTGTATCCAGAAAACAAGAGCATATATATAATACTATAAATAGGAACATTCAGGAAACATAGAAAGAGCTTTTGGAAATTAAAAACATGTTAGAAGTTGAAAAGTTCAAATGAAGGATTGGAAGATAACATAAGGAAATTTCTACAAAAGAAGAGCAAAAAGGCAAGGACACAGAAGATTAGAGGGAAGACTGAAGAATTGGAGGACTAGTCCAGGCTGTCTAGTATCTGAATAGGATTTCCAGACACAAAGAACAGAGGAAAGGGAAGGGAAGAAATTACCAATTAGTAATTGAAGATATTTTCTAGGCCTGAAGGACATGAGCCTCTTAATTAAAAGGTTTGAAAAGGATCTCTGCTTAGCACTATAAATGAACACGATGGATTCCAAGGCATATTATCATGGAATTTAGTAATGTTGGGTATGAAAAGAAGATTCTACAAACAGATACTCTGTGACATGTATCAGACACATACAAAGTATCAGGAGTCAGAATGATTCTGGACTTCTCAACGCAACACTGAGGCAAACGATACAGAGCTAGAAGACAACAGGATTCTGAAGGAAAATTCTTTCAGACCCAGAATTCTATGCTAACTCAAACTATTCACTCACATGTGAAGATAAAAACAAATTTTCTGCTTTTAGACATGCAAAGTCTCAGAATATTTCTATTTATCATTTCTTATGATGCTACTAGGAAACATACCAAGTACAGAATGGGAACAAACCAAGAAAAAAGAACCGTGGGATATGGCAGAACAAAAAGAAGATCCATGACTGGAGAGAGGTGGCAGGAATCTCGGTGTACCAGGCAAGGGAGCAGCCAGTGTGACTCAGGACACAGGCATATTGAGTGGCCATCACCATGACACTTTTGGCCATTGTCTCTATGTTTAACCTGACAATACCATAGTGTGCCTGTCCAGATTCTGATCTGTACTTGGCTTGTCTAAACCACTTGCTGATGAGTTCCTTCTCTCCCTTCCACACTCTGCTGCCAGATCAGCTGAGGATTTTCATTGCTCTACTTTGACTTACTTCTGAGGGCTAGAGATTGGCTACGGTAGAAGCAGAGAATACAGAGCAACCCCTGCATCTGGTCTACACTAGATTCCTACCAGATGCTCTGAGTATGGAGAGCCTCATTTTTTCAGAACTTACTAATGGTCTTGCCCATTGAGAGCCACATAACGGCCTCATCTAACTGCTTGAGGAAACTGACGCCTATGAGCTAGACTGTTGAGCTTTCATCTTACACTGCAATGTAATTGGCTTTTTCCTTACACAGGTAAATTTGTGCTTGATACTTTTTTCTTAATTAATCAAAATTTAAATATGTTAAATTATTAATAATTAAATGTTTGTTTGATGGAAAAAGAATGTTTTCATCCTTGGGTCTTGATTGATCCTTGCAAGCAACACAGGAGTTGAGGACATGGTTGTATGGGAGTATCATAAAGGTGGTCTTGACCTGTGGATGATTAGACTGAAGACAACCTAAAAATGATGGGTAATAGGAGCCGATGGGATCAGTGGTTGACTGTCCCTGAAAGATGCCTAAGATCGTGGGGCAGAGGCAAGCAACCTCATTACTCTCTCCACAATTATCTTATTAAAAGCTTATTCCAATGGTCCCTTTTGATAGGACTGCCATACCCATTAGGGCACAAGGTTAAGACTCAGGCCAATTTCAATATGTATAGTCACAGCATTTGTCCTCCAAAATCTTGTGTAATTTCTGACTCTCCCTGGATTTTGAGGATGTTGAAAACAGTATAGGAATTGCTATACATTAAAAATTACTGATTTCTTAGAGTTAAAAGTTCTGTGCCCTTTGTGGCATTTTGACACCCTTCCTCAGTATTCACAAATTTCTCATCTCCTACAGCGGCTATTGTCTCTAATAACACTGACCTTTTCCTGAAATTTTGTTGTTATCTTCTCTTTGAATTTGGTTTCTTGATGAGACTGTGAGCTCCCACCTTCCACTTCCAATTTTCCCTTTAGCTTCTACCACATTGCATCGAAAGAGTAACGCCGGTTTCCATCCTTTCTTATTCTGAGCCAGGTTAAACACATCATAGCTCTCTCATTGCACATCTGTGACAGCTCTACCAGAAAGGGGAAGTCAGTCCCTCCACTCCCCAGAAGAGAACACCGATGTTTAGAGGGGTTCATGGTGAGATCCCTCAGCCAGTGAAAGGCAGAGCTGGGAGTCAATCCTCAGCCTGTCTGATTGTGCAGCTTGACATGCTAAGCACTATGCTATTGGAGCTCGCTATTCAGTTCCTTTTTGTTTCAGACAGAATAGTTTCCTTTCCGCTTTAGGAGGGTTAACTTGGGAAGTTGTCGCAGAGGCAATGAACATTGTTCTGTTCCGTTCTGCCTTTTCTTGTTTCAGCTCTCTGTCATGATTGTTCCTTTTTACTAACTGAGGGGCTGTGGCTGGGACAGTGACAGGAATGAGGGAATGCTGAAGAATCTTGGGGCGATCCAGAGTTTGGGGGTCTGTGGCAACAATCCATATGTTAATCACCTAACAATCATCAAACAATTTAACAGTAATACGTCCAGTATCCTGGGAATGGTACTTTCCCTTTCTATTCCCCTATGAGGGAGGGCACAAAAGAACACTATTCAAGATTAGCAGGGGTCCTGGCAGAACCCCAGCTCCACTCTGTCCCCATGCTCACACCCTTGTCTCAAGCCCCCTCGCCTGTCATTTCTCTGCATAAAAGGGATCAAGCCTTTCAGTGGTGGGGAGTGGTGAGCACTCACATTTAGGCTATGAAGCCTGCTGTTGCAAAGAAGGGGAGAGAATGAAGATTATTGGTGGGGGGGGGGTCAAGCGGACAGGAATAAAGAGAAGGGGCTGAAGGATGATAAATGGGCAAAAATAATGAGTTGAGCAACTGACGTGCTAGCAAATGGCCAGAAATCTGTGAAGCGGAGGAGGAGAGGGTTTCCTGTGGAGAGTGGGGGTGAGGCACGAGACAGGAGAGAGGGCTCCCTGAGAGAAGCGAATAGGGTGCTGCTGCTTTTAATACGGATCCATGCTGGGGCCATCCCCCAATTACTTTTCCTGTATTGTCTTTTTAAATGTAACATTTGATACATGCAGAAGAATATGTATAGATCCCAGGTGATTTTTAAGCCATTAGAATTTCATGCCTAAATAAAATGAGAGAAAGCATATAGTAAGTAAAACGGTTCTAGTCCTGAGTAAGAATGGAAGAAGGAGAGGTACATGGAATAGGAGCCTGATAATTTCCCCTTTTACTGCTCGAAGGAGTATATTGTAGGTAAAAAAGCCATTTCTGTTAGGGATGTGAACAGCTCTCCTCAGTTTACAGGGCTTACATCTACATCCCTACACAGCTAGACTGGGGAGAGACTATGCTTAGGCCCTCCTAGCAGGAGACAGTATTTTCTCCTGGCCTCAGTCTTAACTGATGTAAAAATGATAGAGCACTCTGTGTCCCAAAGAACGTCTTCTTTAAAAATTTAATTGTGTAACAGGAAGTTAATTCAGGGAACATTACCTGCAAAAAACAATTCCAAAACTTGAAAGTGCATTCATCAAGAGTGAACCACCTGAAAAGGAGCCTGACTAAGATTTGGTCCCACCACATGGTGACCCTTCATGGATGACAACCCAAGTGTTTCCACCTTCTATTTATTGAATGTCTTCCCATGTTCTCTGGGTCTCTGCCTGAGCCCACATGACATGGATGGAGGCACACAGGAAGCTGAGAACAAGAATGTCAAGATGTCAAATTCTTGTTCTTTCTGTGCAAAAATACTCCATCCAAACATGAGACAGGAACTGTTTGGGAGAAGATGCTGTTGGGTATTCCTGGTCCCTGTCATGAGCAGCTGGGGGCCTCAAAGCTGGAGAGGGAGGCTAGAGAGCTGGAGAAGAACTGAGAGAGTTGTTTCCAGAGCAGGGGGCCTCAGAGCCCTCTCCCCACATTGAGTGAGCCAAGTCATGGTGGGAGGGGGTAGAGGAAGATGGAGGTATGCCACGTAATTCACATGTTGCTCAAGTAGAGGCAACCCAATTCTTGCTTTTGGTCTGGAATTCTCTCCTTTGGGAGTATAACCAATAACACAGTGTGTACAAATATAAACACACCATTTGTTTTCCTTTTTAATGGGACTTGTGGAAATAACATTTATAAGAATCAGTGTTCATAAGGCACAAACCATACAGACAGCAGTATATTTGTGTGTGAAGTTGCATGTTTCATTAATCTTGACTATTAATAATAATAATAAACTCTTTAGAGAAAAAGGTAAATTATCTTTCTAGTTTTTCCATTGAAGACCATATCACGAAAACAAACAGTACAAGTCAAAAAAGGCAAAAAAGGCAAAAAAAAAAAAAAAGCATAGAGGAGAGGCAGGGAATTACTGAGCAGTAATATTTGTTACTTTTCTGGATTTTCTGTTTGTGGTCTTTGTCAGCTTTGTAAATTTAGTGATTTGTTGTGATTAAATAAATGTGTTTGTACATAATTTTTAGTGTATACTGCATTCTCTTTCTTTAAAAGGCCTTCAAAATTGTTTGATTTGCTGTCCCACAAAACTGTATTTGCTTCTGATTCAGTTATAGGAAAAAAATAGAAATTTTTGTACACTGAATCCATGTCTCAAAAATACAACCATGGGTTAAAAATACACTCAAGAGGTACCTGAGTGGCTCAGTCGGTTAAGTGTCTGCCTACATCTCAGGTCATGATCCCCAGACTGAGCCCCGCATCAGGCTCCCTCCTCAGTGGGGAATCTGCTTCTCCCTCTCCCCCTCTCCCCCTCCTCTTTCTCTCTCAAATAAATAAAATCTTTAAAAATATATATACTCAATATGCAAAATAAATATAATTTTGTTTTTAGTAGAGATTGTGCTCAATTTTTTCTTATTTTTTTCTACAGTACTAAATGCAGTTTCCTTCAGTGAAATTAACTTAACCAGTCTCGGTAGGAGACACTGTGGTGTGGGGAAAGGAATGTGGTCTAGAGACAGACAGGAAAACATCTGCGTTCTAGCACTGCCGCTGACCAGTGGTGGGCTCCTGAGAATGTCTCTGGTCTTCCTTCAGCCACAGTCTCCCATGGGTCTGGGAATGACGCATACATAGTAAGTACACCGTTGTGAATCAGCCTACCACCAGGATCAGTCTCTCCCTATTTCAGAAAGACCTATGACCCTGGCCCCTCTGTCAGACATAAAATACTTTCATGAGTAGATATTTAAGTTTGTCAGATGTTTTTCCTGTATGTATTTAGATGATTGTGTGGTTTTTCTTTTCTGCTGAGCCAAAATGGTGAATTGATTGATTTTTATAATGTTAAACAAACTTTGTATAACTGGGATAAACTCCACTTACTTGTGGTGTATTAATTATTCTGTTGATATATCGCTGAATTCAACTTGCTAATGTTGTGCTAGGATTTTTTGTGTTTGTGATCTTGAGGGATACTGGTCTGCAGATTTCTTTTTTGTGTAATGTGTTTTGTTTTGATATCAGCAGGAGTGCACCTAAGGTGTGTGGCATTCCAGGCAAATATTTTTTGCCAGGCCTTTGTCTATATAAACAATTTGACTCGACATGTACTGTAAAGTCCACAGGCCTCTATGGGATATGGCGAAGAAATAAAAGAGGTATTTATGCATTTGTTTATTATCTAATTGGTGCACAGGAAGTTTCTTTGAAGAGTCCATGTCTTCCTATTTAGGGCCCCAAACCATTTCTTCCAGTTCTTTATCATCCAGTGTATTGCTTCTGGCTTATTTCCAATATCCCATGTAGAGAAAATGTAACAATGCTCTTAACTCATAAAGCCAGAACCTATTTGTATCGAAACAGCATAGATCATCTTACATCTGTAATTCTGCACTGCCATTGACTTGATGTTGATTAGATCATTACTCATGATGCCACATCACCCATCTGCCACGCAAGAATACTGGCTTCCAATGAGACACAGCAGAAGTCATTATTATGCTTTGTTGGTGATGACCACAAATGCAGGTCTTATCCAAGTGTGCAGGAAAATGTGAATATTTCATTTTCTGGTCATGTTTAATTTACTTTTTGGTACTTTATAGCATAAATGAATAAGTCTTAGGTTCTAATGGGTGCATTTCTAGAATGTGATCTTTTTCAATGGTGACCACACTTCTGCATTCCATACGCTGCCACTGGCAGGGAGAAGACATGAGGAAGTCTACAGGTGAAGCAAGAAAGGCAGTCTCATTTGTACACAAAATGTCCACCTGTCATCTGGTGTGACCTAAAGCTATCCTGGGGTAGGATAACCAATTGGAGGCAAGAGAGAACATCAATCTGAAAGACAATGGGCATTGCAGAGTAAGGATCTCAAAAACCCTCAGAGGAGACACGCACAACCTCTTCCAGAGGACTGCTGACATGTCTTTGGAATGCATAGAGGGGAGTGGGTGATCAACCAGGATGTGGGAAGTGCATAAGGTAAAGCATTCTCACCATCACAGATGAAAGACACCTGCTGCCTGCAGGTGCTGTGATCGTGGGCAGCACTGTAGTCAGAATGTAGATGGGTAAGCGTTGAAGCATAGGTCCAAATATGTAACTTGAATCCAAGGGTTGGCAGTGAACTCTTAGTAGCCTGGAAACCTAAACTTGCTATATGTCTGATATGAGTGAGTGTTGCTCAAAATCAGCATGTCAGTACCATTCTGGAGGCCCAATCTTTCATGTTCCTGTGAAAGCAATATTGTGCTAGCCAGAGGGAGTAATCTGCTTGCAAGCCATCTCTCCCAGAATTAGAACCTTGCCATTGGGTCCTGGGTTGACCCCATAGGTATGAATCCCTGAGCGAATTTGGGCATATGGTTGACAATAGGTGAGGAGCAGAGGGTTAGAGATGGGAGAATATGGGACCAAAACCAAGAGCTACCAGTCTAATCTCAAAGCACCCTATCCAGATAGCATTGCTAGTTTCAACTGGTCCCAGTCACCAGAGAGGGACTTAGAATATCTTGAGGAGGACATTCTGAGATATGGGGTTCTCTGGGGCATAAAAGCCCAGAGCAAGCTCCCTGCTTGCTTGAGTCTAAGGGCAGTCAGTACTGGATATCAAGGTGATGTTGGCTTCCTAGAATATTCCTCCCTCCTCTGTGGTCTATAAATGTTTGTGCAAGATTAGTAATATTTCTTAGTTAAATGTTTTTCTGCCGGTTTCATTGAGACATAATTGACATGTAACATATAATTTTAGGTGTACAACATAATGATTTGATATATGTATATATTGTGATATGATTAGCAAATAAGTTAACATCCATCACCTCACATAGTTACATTTTTTTCTTATAATGAAAATTTTTAATATCTACTTTCTTAGGGACTTTCAAAATACGATAGAATATTGCTAATTATTGTTGCCATGCTTTACATTACATCCTTAGAACTTATCTTTTTTTTTTGAAGATGGCCAAAAGCAGAATTTATTTATAAGTGATGTACCTACATCCTCCTTCCAACAATCATGGTAAAAAGACGGTTCTGCAGAAAAGCTGGCATTATCCTCAATAGTTCAAATGACACAGTTATCGTATATTTAAAAGAATTAAGTAAATCAGTCCCTGAACAGTGTATAATAAAAGAATGGGTTGATGAACACTTTTCTTTTTTGTTGTTGTTGCTATTTCAAGTTTTCATTTAAATTCTAGTTATCTAACATATAGTGTAATATTGGTTTCAGGAGTAAGAACTTATTAATCTTATAACTAAAAATTTGTACCTTTTGACCATGTTTACCCCTTTTTCCCACCCCCATCTCTGGCAACCCCCCTATCTGTGGCAACTACCAATCTGTAAAAGACTTCTCAAAGTAGGGGTTGGTGTTATTCTTTTAATGTTTTATAAAATTTACCAATGAACCCATCTGGGCCTGGAGTTACCTTCATAGGCATTGAGTTAAGAATTAAATTTATTAAATTTATATAGGATATTCAGATTTTCTATTTCTTCTTGAGTCCACCTTGTTAATTTTTTCTTTTCAAGGAAATTGTCTATTTTATCTAAATTTAAATTATTGGTATAAATTTGTTCATAATTTTCTCTTAGTACACTTTTAATGCTTATTGAGATTTCTAGTGTAGTGTAGGATTTCCCTCTTTTATTTCTGATATTGGTAAATATTTATCTTCTTTTTTCTTGATCAGTTTAGCCAGATGTTTATTAATTTTATTGATATTTTCAAAGAGCCAGCTTTTGGTTTCATTGATTTTCTCTATTATTTGTTCATTTTCTATTTCATTCATTTCTGTTCCTTCTCTTACTATTTCCTTCCATCTTTGACTTCAGGTTTGTTTTAATTTCTTTTTCTACCTTTTAAGATAGAAGATTAGAGAATTGATTTTAGATCTTCTTTTCTAAAATAATTATCTATAGCTATAAATTTTCTTTTAAGCACTATTTTAGTTATAGCACTCAAATTTTGATATGTTGAATTTTCCATTTCACTTAGCTCGGTTTAATCCAATTGTAGCTGAACAATGTACTATGATTTCAATCCTTTTACATATTTGAGACTTATTTTATGGTTCAGTATACATTCTACCTTGATGTATGTCCCATGTTATGCTAAGTGAAATAAGTCAAGCAGAGAAAGACAATTATCGTATGGTTTCATTTATTTGTGGAACATAAGGAATAGCTGGGAGGACATTAGGAGAAGGAAGGGGAAAATGAAGGGGGGGGAATCAGAGGGGGAGATGAACCATGAGAGACTAAGGACTCCGGGAAACAAACTGAGGGTTTCGGGGTGGGGGTGGGGGGTGGGCTAGCCTGATGATGGGTATTAAGGAGGCACATATTGCATGGAGCACTGGGTGTTATACACAAACAATGAATCATGGAACACTACATCAAAAACTAATGATGTACTGTACGGTGACTAACATAACAATAAAAAAATTTTTAAAAATTCATTTCCATGTTAAAAAAACCAAGAAAGAGAATGTGTGTTCTGCCTTTGCTAAGTGGATTGGTCTCTAAATGTCAATTAGATTTAGTTGGTTGATAGGTTCCTTAAATTTCTGTATCCTTGTTGATATCTTGCCTAATTGTTCTATATCAGTTACTGAGAGGGTTGCCGAAATATCCAATTATAATTATGGATTTGTCTATTTCTCTTTCAAAACTACTACTTTTTCCCTTATATATTTTGAACTATTGTTAGTTGCACATGCATTTAAGATTGTTGTCTTTTTGATTAATTAGCTTTTTTTTTTTTTTTTTTTTTGGAGAGAGAGAGTATGCATGCGTGGGTGGGGAGAGGGAAAGAGAATCACAAGCAGACTCCACGCCCTGGTGCGGGGCTCAATCTCACGACCCTGACATAATCACCAGAGCTGAAATCAAGAATTGGATTCTCAACCAGTTGAGCTACCAGGTTCCCTGATAAATTAGCTCTTATGTTATTATAACATGTTCTTCTTTCTTCCTGGTAATATTCTTTGTTGTGAAGTTCATTTTTTCTGTTATTAGTATAGCTATTCTAACTTTCTTATGACTAGCAGTGCATGGTATATACTTTCAATCCTTTTATTTTTAATCTGTATCTTTATTTTTAAAATAAATTTCTTATAGGAAGAATATGGTTTGGTGTTGCCTTTTTACTCAGCCAGAAGATTCCTGCCTTCTATTAAAGTATTTAGATTATTTATATTTAATATAGTTATTGAATGGTTGGATTTAACTCTAAAATCTTATGATTTATTTTCTATTTGTCTCATCATATGTATGGTTCTTAGTCCCTTTTTTTTTTTGCTTCCCATTGGATTCTTCATTATGAACTTCACTGAGAACTAATTCATGTACAAGACACTATATTCTCCTAAAATGTATAATTTGATGAGTTTTGACAGTAGCGTATACACATAGAATCACTACCATAATAAAGAGACAGAACACCTCAATAATTGGGCATTTTTAGTATTCCATTTTATCTTCACTGTTGGTTTATTAGCTATATCTCTCTTTTTTAGTAAAAGGTTTACAACTTGCATCTTTAAATTATGATAGTTTACCTTCAAAAATATCATACCAACTTAGGAATTATGCAAGAATCTTATAAAATTTCCTCCTCCATTCTTTGTGCTACTAAGTATTCATACATTTCACTTCTACATATATGTTAAGCCCCACAATATATTGCTTTATTTCTGCTTTAAATATTCATTATCTTTTAAAGAGATTAAAATAGGAGAAAAATGACTTTATATTTACCCACAAATTTCCCATATTTAATGTTCTTCATTCTGTATGGATCCAAGTTCCCATCTGGTGTCATTTGTTCTCTGCCTGTAGTGCACGTGTAATGCTGATGACAGATTCTTTCAACTTTTGTTTGTCTGAAAAAAAGTCTTTATTTTGCCTTAATTTTTGAAATATATTTCCCTGGGTATATAACTTTAGGCTGACAGTTAATTGCTTTCATCACCTTAAAAATGCTATTTCATTTCTTTGGGCTTGAATAATTTCTGAGAAGAAACCCAGGATTCTTATTTTTATTCCTCTCTATATAATGTACCTTTTTTTCCTGTGAATACTTCTAAGATTTTCTCATTCTCACTTGTTTTTAGTAAAATGATTGTTTCTCTTGATGTGTTTTTCTTTGTTTTTATCCTGCATGTTATTTGTTGAACTCAAATTGGGAGATTTATAGTTTTTAACGAATTTGGAAAATTTTCTGTTATTTAGTCAAATATTATTTTCTGCCTCTCCCTCCTTCTTTCCTTTTATTAGGGCTCCAATTACATATACATTGTTCTATAGGTCACTGAGGTTGTATTCATTTTTTCCCCAGTCTTTTTATTCTCAGTGCTTCAGTTTGGATAGTTTCTATTGCAATGTCTTCACATTTTTTGACCCTCTTTCCTCTGTAGTCTCTAATCTTCTGTTAGTCCCATTCAGTGTATTTTTCATATCTAAAATTTTTGTTTGCATTTTTTATATCTTTCATTGGTCTTCCACTCCTGTTAATTTTCCCTCTGCTTTCTTGACATATGGAATATAAGAACTGTTTTAATGTTATTGTCTGTTAATTTCATCTCTTTATCAATTCTGAGTCTGTTTCTGTTGATTGACTTTTCTCCTGGTTTAGGGTCAAGTTCTCCTGCATCTTGGCATGTCTGGAAATTTTGATTGGAAGCCAGGCATGATAAATTCTGTCTTGAGTATCAGATATTTTTCTCTTCCTTAAGGAATATTGTGCTTTATTCTGGCAGGCAGTTAAGTTTCTGAGGATCAGTTTAATACTTTTGAAGCCTCTTTTAAAGCTTTTAAAGAGTGGGTCTTGAGTAACTTTACCCAAAAAATGTGACCATCACTTGACCCTTCTGAATGCCCTGTCTATTCAATGAGGCCTCTTCACTCTGGCTAAGTGTGACATGAATTATTCCTGGTCTAATGTGAGCTCTTGGATTTACCCAGAGTATAGCCCCTCAGTAATTGTTCTTTCCCCCAAACTGTAAAGCTTCACCATATTCATGTGAAGATTGATACTCAGCCAGACTGAGAGGACTCCATGCAGATTTCTGGAGCTCCTTCGCTTCATAACTCCCTTGTGTCCAGTGCTCTGTTCCACAAATTCTAGTCACCTTAGTCTCCCTGAACTTAACTCAGTGAGGCCACTGGCCTTTGTTTGGGATTCCCCTCCCTGTGTGATGATCTGGAAATTGCCTTTAGGCAGAAAGCCAGGGTGAGCATAGGGCACACACAGTTTATTTACCTTTCTTCAGGGATCATAGTCCTAAGCAGCTCTGTTGACGAGTGTCTGAAAATGAATGTTTTTATTGTATTTTACCAATCATTTCTAGTTTACAGTTGTGGGGGAGATCATTCCAGACCCTATCACTTCTTCGTGGCAGAAAGCAGAAATTCCCCAGACACAATATACTTCTTTCAGTTTTGCTTATTCTACCTTGAGTGCAGAATAAATGTTGCAGATTGCTGGCCTCTCTCACAAATGCAGCCTCTATTTATTCTGGGGCTTTCCTCCCTTATCTCTTATACCCTTAGTTCTCAGAAACTTTTAGCCTAGAATTTCAACTGGACTGTTGAAATCAATGTACTGACCTCCTGAATTATAACTTCACTAGCACCAAGATTATAGTCTCAAACTGAGCCAGTTTAAATGGAAAATTCATTTCTGGGAGGCACGTTATTGGGGATCTGTTTTTGGAAAACCACGTTGTAATATAAAAAATTCCAAAATTAATGATGACTGTAATACAAAATTTATATATATAGGAACAGTGGTAAAGGATGACGAGGGACATTTGTGCTTCCCTGGAACTGCCAAGTAGAATCCATGGTTCAGGATAAAATTTGCCAAGCGTCTCACCTTTTAAGTTCAGAGGAATGTCTTATGGATGCCAGTCTCACCCTGAGATTTGCTAACAGAAGGCATCCAGCAGAACCAGTTTCTTAAAACCCACTCCTTTGGTCTTTATAGAATAAAGGACACAGGGGGGGCAAGGATATTAAATCTTTGAAGGAAGGTTCTTGAAGTATTAACAATGCCTTCTCCCTCCCCTTTCCTTGTTGGAGAGCCTGGGAGGCAGGGAGCAGGGAAGTTTCTATTTGTTCCACCCTCTTGTTTTGAAATCTGTGTTTCCCAAGTTTCCTCCACCCCCAGTAAGAACTGTGGGGGTGGGGAGTAGGACTGTGTGCCGCTGAGCTGACAGAGCATTTGGTGTTGTTGATGGAGCTGTGAGAGAGCGTGCCCCAGGGCAGCCTGTGTTCCCACCCTTGGCTTGGCAAGGACTGATGAGTGCTTGCCATGAAAGGTAGCTGGGCCTTGCCAGAAGCAAAGACTTTTGGGTGGATTAGGTGTTGCCTTGGTAATAGGGGAGAAGAGGACAGGGGAACTGTGCAAGGGTGGGCCCTGTGGAGCTGCCTAATGAGCTGACAATTTCATCCCCACTCAAACACTTGATTCCAGCCCCTTGGTGTTGGGCTGGGAGACAGAGAAGCACTCGCCAGCTCTGATGTCATTTGCTGTGTAAGCAGAGATCATCCCCCCTCTTCTCCAAGCACAAGGAAGACAGAGAGGGAGAGGAAGTTTTGACAGCTTGGATTTCAAAAATTATAGGATCAAATATTAAAGTTGGATGAAGTGAAGAAATAAGATGTCTGACTTTGTGTAGGCAGGGTGTAGGTTTGGGGACCCAGAACATTTAGTGTTGCTTGAAAATAAATGAATTTCATTTCTGCACATATCTATGTTGAGACTACTCTATCAAATGTATCAATGTGTTTGTGCATGTATGTCA
Source organism: Ursus americanus (assembly GCF_024610735.1). Lineage (NCBI taxonomy): Eukaryota > Metazoa > Chordata > Mammalia > Carnivora > Ursidae > Ursus > Ursus americanus. The sequence goes on along the minus strand of NC_142137.1, from coordinate 54,804,596 downwards.
AACTAGTGATAGCCTTTTAAAAAAGCTTTCATATTGTGTCTGATATTACACACTTGCAAAATTCCCTTAAGAGAATTTTACTGCATGGATTGATTTGACTGAGGCTTTAAAAGTATATTTCTTCAATAGAGGTCCACCATAAGATACCTACCTCTCTTCCTGCCAAATCTCCTTGTGGCAAAGCATAGGCATTTATTACTCCCAAACCCTTTGAATGGTACTTGAGATTAGGGTCATCTGTCTCAAAAATTTTCATTGCTCTGCTGATGAGTAGGCATGAAAGTGTCCAAATGTCTTCGAGTGTTTCCATGGGGACTCCTTCAGTCATCTTCAGCACTTTCATTTCAATAAATCAGATGAGTCTGAATGACTTTCACTGCCTTGTCAGCATTGGATAATTGGTTTGGCTTCGTGAGGGACAAGTTTGATCACTCAGTTATTAGAGTCACAAATATGAATTTTGGATATTACCTTGTGGCTGTTACTCTGTGTGTGTGTGTGTGTGTGTGTGTGTGTGTGTATGTTTTAGCAAAATGCATAATAGCCCATATAAATATGTAAAAGTGCTTAATGATAACATATGTATTAGTTTCCTATTGCTGTTGTAAAAATATTACCACAAATTTAGTGGCACATTTATTACCTCATAGCTCTGAAAATCAGAAATCCTCACGTCAAGGTGTCAGTAGAGTAGTATTCCTTTTGAGCCTCCAGTGAGAGAATCCATTTCCTTGCCTGTTTGAGCTTCTACAATCTTCACCCTTCCTCACTCCAACTGCTCCTACCATGGTCACATCTCCTCCTCTCACTGTGACCTCTTCCCTCCCTCTTATAAGAGCCAATGTAATTATATCGGATACACTGGATAATCCAGGATAACCCCCATCTCAAAATCCTTAACTTAATCACACCTCAGAGTCCCTTTTGCCATGGAAGGTAATGTATTCAAAGGCTCTGGTGATTAGGATGTGGACATCTTTTGGGGTTACTACTACCACATTATATTAACTCAAAAAGCAAGAAATAGTATGATCTCAGGCACCTCTAAAACTTCAAAAGTTAGTTTCTGATTGTGACTTCCTGTCTCTCTATTCCTTCCTGTCTCTCTATTGCCTTCATTTCCTTGATCCATCTTTTCCCCAACTTTATTGAGCTTACCAATTTCTGAACCCTTTTATTGTGTCCCAATGTCATTCCTCTATCTTTCCTCTTCTGTTCCTTCTAGACCCCATGATTCATCCTTCCAGTCACTCTTGCCAATACCCTGACTCTCACCTGCTAGCGTGTATTATGCTAAGTGAAATAAGTCAGTCAGAGAAAGACAAATGCCATATGACTTCACTCATGCATAGAAGAAATAAAACAGATGAACATAAGGGAAGGGAAAAAAAGAGAGGGAAGCAAACCATAAGAGACTCTTAACTGTAGAGAACAAACTGAGTGTCGATGGAAAGAGGTGGGTGGGAGATGTGCTAAATGGGTGATGGGTATGAAGGGGGGCAGTTGTTATGACAAACACTGGGTGTTATATGTAAGTGATGAATCACTAAATTCTACTCCTGAATCCAATATTACACTATATGTTAACTAACTAGAATTTAAATAAAAATTTGAAGAAAAAAAATATATATATATTCTTCTTCCCTTATCTTTATTATCAGATCAGATATTCATCTGTATTTTCTTATATTTCTTCTATACCTTTTTTTACATTTCATCATTTAATCTATCCAAAGTTGTGTGTGTGTGTGTGTGTGTGTGTGTTTTGTGTGTATATGTGTTTCAAGGGAGGAATGTAGCCTTTTCTTTTTTACCAACCAGTTAGCCATTCCTTGTAGTCCACTCATTCAATCATTTATTATGCTCTTACTGATTTGAAATGCCGTTTTATTAGTTGCTAAATTTATATGTATAAATGAAAGCCAGTTTCTGGGCATGCTTTCTATTTTGTTGATTTTTCTTTCTATCCTTGAACCATACCACATTATTTTAATTATCACAATTTTATAATAAGTTTTGATGATGTGAGTATGCTTTAACTACTTGTTCTCAAGATTTTTCAGTTGTTTTACTTGTTTATTCTGTTAAATTTTAAAAAGTTTGCAATTTTAGAATGGAGTTGTATAGTACCTATAAATCATTTGAAGGAAGAAATGGCATCTTTAAGAATGGAATTTTCTTTTCCAGAATTTAGTATATCTTTCCATTCTATTTGTCTTTTGAAAAAGAGAAAAATATACATTATACAGTCATGAAAAAATATAATTTTATTATAGTATTAGATTTATAGTGCTAGTATTTTATCTATGATAAGTGAAATTTGGTGCTCTTTTGGGTTTATTTTGAGGGGTATATTCAGTAAAATAAGTTGAGAAGATTTTCATTGTTCTGTTTCTTTGGTGTGATTTCTTTTTATTATTTGCATTATTTAATTTTTAATTTTCATGTTCCAGAAGTGGAGCTAGAAATACATTCCCCCCAACTCCAAGATTGTGGATGGTAGATTTCTCTTTACATACATACACAGAGAAGAGGGTAAAGCATGAACATCCTCCTGAGAACTGATGGGTGAAAGTGGGAGCTTGTGAGCCAAAGGGAGAAATCTCTGGTAACTTATTCCTCATCAGTCGGTGATTACGCAGCAGTCAGTCAGTAGACTCATCCAGTGGATTCTACCCCAGGGCAAGCAGAGTTTCTGTGATGGCTCAGTGGGTGCATTAGCTTGGTAGGCATGTCTTGGTGCATTCCACGCACCTGCTGAGACAGCCCTGGGCATCCTGTAGGATGTGGGGCTGGGGTTCAGGGGCTGGAGTTCCTAAAGCAAAAATGATTTATCATGAGAAAACCAAACCAAACGCCAAAACTGATCACATAATTGTATTTCAAACAGAGCAGTGATGCAGAAATCCAGATTGCTGCAATGGACGTAAGTGGAATCAGCTTTAGATCTAAAGACCACTGGCATCAACTTCTTTGGCTGTTACTTTGGTGGCTCAAATAGGAAAGTGTTATTTGCTAGAGGAGAGGAATAGTCACAAGGTCCCAGAGGAATTGTCCCAGGAAGGTCCCAGAGGAATTGTCCCAGGAAGTCCTAAAAAAAATTCCACTTCTTCAGGTTTACTTTCTGGAGAATCATGTGGAGAAATGGTTTCCTTGTAAATGGTGGCTTTGCTCTTTTTCTGCTTTTTCTTAAAACATTCACTTTTCTTTTCCAATATCAATTCTGTAGTTACATACCACTTTTTCTTTTTTAACATAAAACTTCTCCACTTCAGGTCAAAATATAACTTACTCGATGCTAGACCTAATATTCTCAAAGACCTCGGAAAAATAATAGTTACAGTGTCATGGACATCTATATCTTATTTCTTATCTTAAAAGGGAATGCTTTTGGTGTTTGAGATGACTTTTTCTTCTCATGATATGGGGTACTTTTATATTACTAATGTTATCATCAGAAATAACTGTTAAAATTTCTCAGATGCCTTGGAGCAACAATGGAGAGAATCATATGATTTTTTTCTTTTGTGCATTACAGTGGTCCCCACCTTATCTGAGTGTTCGCTATTCATAGTCTCACTTTCCGTTGACTGCAGTCGACTGCGGTCCGGAAGCAGATGATCCTCCTTCTGACACAGCGTCAGAAGGTCAATGGTAGCCCAAGGCTACATCGCAGAGCCTGTGTCCTTCACCTCATTTCATGTCGTCCGTAGGCATTTTATCATCTCACATCATCCACCATGAGAAGGGTGAGTACAGTACAATGAGATATTTTGAGAGAGACTACATTCACAGAACTTTTACAGTATATTGTTAGAATTGTTTTATTTTATCATTGCTGTTAATCTCTTGTGACTAATTTATCAATTAGACTGTATCATAGGCATATACGAATAGGAAAAAAACATAGTATATATATGGTTCCATACTGTCTGGGGTTTCAGGCATCCACTGGGGATCCTGGAACGTGTCCCCTGCAGATAAGCAGGGATGATTGTATTGAGACAATGTTTTTGAATAAAAATCTTAGTATTTAGCCATCCTTCAATTTTTAGAATAAAGCTTATTCAGTTTTGAAAAATAATTTATAGAGTATTGGATTTATGTTGTGAATACCTTAGTTAAATGAAAAAAATTTTTTTTGCTACGTTGGCTTTGTTTTGAGGGTTATATTAACTTTGATAAATAATTTGGGAAGTATTTCATCATTCTGTAATCTTGGAACAGTTTAAATAACATGAGAGTTGTTACTTGAACGTTTTCAAAGACTTGCTCATAAAACACTCTGAACCCAACTCCTTTTTTGGAGATTGTTATTTGAACATTAAAAAAAAGTCTTCCATGAATATCAGTCTATTACAGCTTTCCAATTCTTATTGAATCCCATTTACTTGAAAATTGCACATTTCGTTGGGTTCTAAGAATTTGTTGCCATAGAGCTATAAAGTTTATTTTTATAATTAAAATAATTTGTTTCACATCTAGGCTTATATTGCCAAGTATTTGTTTCTCTCTCTCTTGTTTACATATTTTAATGCTATTTGTATAGATGAGATACTGTGTTTATTAATCAATTTACTTATGTATCAATTCCACTGTTATTTTCCTGCTGTCTTAATTTCTGCTTTTATTTTGATTAGTTTTTTCCCTACATTTTTCTTTTTTAAATTATTAATTAATTAACTAATTAATTTATCCTTACGTTGTTCTAAGATGTATTTCTATGTATTCTCTACTACATGTTCTGCATTAGTCTTATTTAAAAGTAATTATGGTCAAAGATTTTGTAAATTAGCTTTTTAAAAAAATTATTCTTTTTAGATTTATCAAAAAGATACACATATTTAAAATCAGAAAATAATTAAGAACTAGGTTCAGTAAACCCATTTTCAACAGTGGAAGCAAAATAAGAAAGGAGACACCAATGTTGAATATGCCATGCAGTTATCACATTGGGGTTGTTTGGTCTTTATTAAAGTTTCAGTTTGCATATAGGAAAAGTTTCATAAGACTAAATCATGAGATCCAAATACACTCAGGGTTTTAACTAAATTGATGTAATTATTACTAACATTGCCTGTTTGAGGCAACTGTGACATTATTGCAATAGGGAACAATCCATCACATTTCCTTCAGACTTGCCCTGTGGCCCAGGTTCATTTTCCCAGCCTCCTGCAGCACTTAATACTTGAATGCCTTGTTCTACATCTGCTGCTTTGACTTTCACATATTTCTTAACAAGAAACACAATAGAGTTTTATTTTCCTCAATTAAATGGAATTACAATTGTAAAAATTAAAATCCAATGACCAATTTTAGTTTTAAGAACTAGAAGAGGGAGAAAAAAGATGTTATTATCAATAATGAATTTGGAAAGAATTCTTTAAAACATAATGAGGGCAAGTTATTTGGGATATAAGTGTATTCTATTCTTATATATGTTTCTCTGTAAAGGTGCCCCCTTCCCCCCACCTGGGGCAGGGAGGCGGAGGTGAATTCCACTGCTTTCTTGGATGCTTCCTCTCCTGCACTGCCAATGCCCAGGGGGTAACCAGTCTTCAATGGCGGCTCAATCCAGCTCTTTCATTTAGAATTAGATCTCATTCCAACTTAGGCTTCTCTTTCTCTTCTTCCATACCTAGAAATTCAGGCACAGTACTTTAACATCAGATTAAACTGTTAGCAGGTTTGCCAAGGCTGGTCAAAAAAATGCTCTCCTATCCCCACGTTTCCCCTTCTACTCTGCTGCACTCATCCCTTTTCTCCTAGCTTAGAAGGAAAATCTTTTACAACTTTCTTCAGAAACTTCCTCAGTGACCTCTGTCCCCACCCTTTCCCCCCAAATCAGGGCACACCCAGGCCTTACGGCTCCTGGGAGTGATGGGTGCAAGTTAGTTCTTGACTCATTGAGTTTGCACAGAAACCCTAACCAGACCGCTTTGTAACCAGCTTCTAACAACAGGAGGTGTGCAACTGATGAGTCTCAAACAGACCTAATTTATTTTTATTTCAGTCATGTTTCTTCTCAAGGCAAGGACTGGATTTTCAAAAGTCAAAAAAAATTTTTTTTAACTCATAGAGAGCTTATTAGGGATAAGAACAATCCATACCTTTGTGTACTTAAACTCAAGTTCTCCTTCTATTCAACCCAGTCCTGGTAGAACTATGTTTTACCTTCTGAGGGACTCATATGTAGTGGACTAGTAAGAGCTTTGCCTGTTGTCTGTGGTGAATAGTTAATTAATGATGTTTCATTTTCCTGGAGATGAAAATGTTGAAGTCATTCTCATGAATTAAAGTTAAATCTGGTAAATACTCCCCACTACTTCTTTCTTTTGCTTCTTGCTAAATACTCATCTTCTGAAACAAAATTCTCAGAGACTTTTGCTGGAACAAAAGAACCCCAATATTGCTTTGCAAGTTTTGTTGGTATTATTTTATAAGTTATAAGTTCTCTGAAGGCAGAGCCCTTAACTGGTTTGTTTCTGATAATATCCCTAGCACCCAACACAGTATAGACTCATAGTTGGAGCTCAATTAATCTTTATTGAATCAGTTAATAAACAATGAACCTAAGGAAAACCTCAGAAGGCTATGCTAGTGGGAAAGCAGAATAAAATATGGAACTTCACAATATAAAAAAATTTAAAGCCTAATCCCAGAGGGTCATCACCATAGGGCCTATATTAGGAAGGACTCCCCTTCCCCCCAGCTCCCAACTCCCAATATCTGTTTTGTGGAATGTGGGTAACATGCTCTGAACAGGTGTCCTTAGACAGTCTTTCAGGTTTGGTTTTCATGACTAAGGAACTGGCAGAGATCTGTAACACTTTTTCCAAAGTACTTCTCAGAAATCATATTAAGGAAAGCTTCAGATTGAGGAGTAAAGACATCTGAAGGGAGAAGAAATTGGGTTAAGGGGAAGAAGGCCAGGAGATGCCTTAGTTGTTGGTAACCAAGGCAAAGGCAGAAAAACACAACAGGGACTCTGTTCAAACAGCACACATGACTTGGGTCCCAACTTTGTCCCATGTTCCCTCTCCTGTGGAGAAGCTCTCAGGAACTAATAACTGCTTGCTTTTCTTTAAAGTCTGTTTCCTCCTAAGTGTTCTCCTGCAGATGGGTTGACTTGGCAGCAATAGTGGAATCTTCAAAAGTGGGGGTGGAGAACAGGGGGTGTTCATTGACCCAGACAGGAAAAATGGCTCCCCACCTACTTTAGTTTGGCAGCTTTGAGGTAGAGGGAAAAAATTAGACAGCTGTAAATAATATTTGGAAGAACCAGAGGTATAATTTCCACACAAATAGCAGAAAGAAACCTGTCACAAAGCTGAGGCAGGATGTGCTTTTGGGAACATAGAGGAAGAGTTGATTGACCCTGAGAGAGTTAGTCACATGTGATTCCCCCAGGCAGGGAGAAAGGCTCAACCAGAGGGCAGCACTGGGACATTGCAGGCCTGGGTGGGCCTGTGTGGGACATGAGCTGGATGGGCAGCTGGGCAAGGAGGTTTCTGTCACATAGGCCTGGCTCCAAACTCCTTTCTCTTTTGCTTGCTTTCCCTGTCCTCACCCCAACCTTTCACTTTTGGATACTTTCATTTCTGGTTGTATAAAGTTTGACTTTAATAAGATTGGTCACCCCAGTTAGACACACTGGAATTGGAATAAATTCTTAGATTAAATACAGAAGTATGTCAGCAGTTATAGGTTGAATTGTGTGCACCCCCTCACCGTGCCCCCAAATTCATACGTTGAAGTCCTAACCTCAGAACCTCAGAATGTGAGGTGTGGCTGGACAACTGTTTGCTAAAGAGATTAGGCATGTCATTTATGGATCCAATTAACCATTTCAGCAGAAGCCAGGAATGATCTGTAGGGGACCTTCTTGTCTGATGATTTGGGCCCCTGTGAATTACATGGGAAGCCAATAAGGTTTTTTGAGAATTTTGTACCAGCAGAAACACTGCTAGCCTGGGCTGAAAGGAACAGAGACAGCATGAAATGAAGGAAGAATGACTCCTAAGGTGGTTCAGGGTCTACCTTCCTCTAGAAGGTAGGGCCACCACCCAGGGGCAGGGACACACCCTCCTTCTGATGAGCTCTGTGGATGGAGCATTCAGCCAAAGAGGATCATTCTCAAGCCTTTAAATCTAATAGAATTTGCCCTATGTTTCAAACTTGGGTGAGAACTGCAGCCTACTTTTCAAACCCTGTGATTTCTCCTTTTTGGAAAGGATATGTGTATTCTATGCCTGTCCCACCATTGTGTTTTGGAAGCAGATAACTTTCTGTATGGCTTCACAGGTTCGCAGATGGAAAGCAGTTGTGCTTCAAGATGAATCATACCCCAAGTCTTAACGACACCTGATTTAGATGATATTTAAGATGAGATTTTGGACCTAAGAGTTGATGTTGGAAAGTCTTTTGGAGCTGTTGGGGATGTATTTTGCATGAATGAAATACATGAATTTTGGGGCAGAAAGCAGAGTGTTATGGGTGGAACTGTGTCTCTCCTCAGAATGTGATTGTATTTAGAGATACGGTCTCTACCAAGTTAAAATGAAGTTATCAGGTTGGACCCTAATCAAATATGACTATTGTTTTTATAAAAAGGGGATATTTGGAGACAGCCTCACACATAGGGACAAATGCCATGTGAACATGAAGACAACCATCTACAAGCCAAGGGGAGAGGCCTGGAACAGATCCTTCCTTCACGGTCCTCAGAAGGAATCAATCCTGCCAATACCTTAATCTTGGTCTTCTGGCCTCCAGAACGAGGAGACATTGCCCTTTGATTGTTTAAGCCCCCAGTCTTCGGTACGTCACTGTAGCAGCCCTAGCAAACCAATACAACAGTCACAAACCCTTGAAAGTAACCTTGAGTTACTTTCCTTTAAAAAGAGCAAATGCCTAACTATTAATTTACCCTGTTTCAAGGGCTTTTTGTTCATAGTACATATCAGGTTGGACTATTTTGTTACCTTATAAACTAGGTCCATGGATCTTAGTGAAGTTTCTAACCTCCCGTGTGACTGGCTTTTCAATGGTGACAAACTGATGGCTCACTAGAAGTGACACTGGATTGAACATTACCCAGGCTGTCTCTGCAACCATCTGTTTTGGTGGGTCACCTAGGATTTCCTGGCTCAGCTGCTGCTGAGTAAAAAGAAAGGGCCAGCTTGGATGGTTTCTAATATCCTTTTCAATTTTAAGATTCTGTAATAATGTGATTTTATCCCAAAGTTGAAGTCAGTATAACCTAACCAAGTGGAGGAAGTGAAGCCATTAAAAATCGTTAGGGATACAAGGAAGGGTGCTTAGTGTGGTATCCCTGCTTCTTGGGGGATTTTGTTTGGGGTATAGTAAATGTATGCAGGATTGTAATACTGTACTTGATTTTATTTAATTCACAGCACACACACACACACACACACACACACACACACACACACACAGCATACACTGCTTTTAATCAGCAGTTTCAAATTTAACTATCTACAGAAGCAGGCAGCTAAGATGATGGAGAAAAGTGGCCAAGTGAGAACTAGGAACACTTAGGGAGCCATCTCAAGGGGGCAACTGATCCTCAGTTCTAATACATTGTTGCCAGAAGAGAACAGTGAGCTTGGTGTTGCCAGATCCTAAACTATTTGATAAGCTGATGAATCTGGCCTGTATGTGTAGTCTCCCAATTTTTAAATGTTATTTTAAAAACAAAAATCCCACTATGTTGGTCTAACACAACATTTGGCAGGTCAAATTTGGAGGAGGCCATCAGTTTGCAATCCTTCTCATAAATGAAAAGCAAAATGTGCCTACTTGACATGAAACATCTGCTTCAGTGGAATTAACTAGATGGTTCCATGTAGATAAAATTAATCTCCATATCTAAAATGAGTTACGAAATGTTAGTCAACCTTACATAAGAGAATGGCACAAATTACGTTGAGCGGATCATTTAAAAAACCCTTAGTTTCAGTATTCATTTTAACTTCTCACTCAAAGCTGCTAAAGAGCAGTATTCTACCAATCTACACTGGATTTTTCTTCTTGGTTTTCAGGCCATCTTCTGGTAGAAGTAGGAGAGCAATGGCCAAATGACCATTGGAATCAAGCTAATCAAGGGGAAAGAGTCATAAATACTTTTTGAATAACATATATTAAACATATTAGCCTAAATTTAAATATGGCCTTTTTCCCAAGAAGCTGAGAAAAGTTTACATTTTGCTCTTAAAATATTTTTGTAAGTTAGCTAAATAATGAGCTAACTAATAAAGATCCCTATTCCCATTAATTTCTGGTTTCCCAATTTTCTGGTGGCCTGAACTGAAGAAAAAATTTTGAGACTTTTTCTAAGAGAACACTTATTAAAGTCAAGCCAGCTGCTGAGAAAAGAAATCCTCAAATTCCTCTGGGCCATTTACCACGGGCCAACACCTTGACACACACAATCTTAGAAGATCCACACACAAAAAAGTCCAATCCAGTAACCGTGCAATGACTGTGTTTTATTTGTCTAATTAGATCAAGATCCTGGCACAGTGTTTGGCACAAAGTAGGGTGTTCCATGTTTGTGGAACAGAGATCATTTATGGGTGACGTCTAGAATGTTGTGATTATATTGGCAATGCCCAGAGCTCTCTAAAATTCCCGGACCATCTTGCCTTTGGATATACTTTCATGCAGGGCTCAAATGGCTACATACTGTGCTGTTGCTTTTTCCACCTTCCCATTTTTCTGCTATCTGACATACACTTTGGATAGGGTGTGCACAGCTTGGGTAAGATTACGTGCCTTGCCAAGATGGAGGCTCTGCCATAAATGGAAACAAAAGAGAAATCAAATCAAAGGTTAAGAGAGTTTGGCAGCAATCAAGTATTACCCTTTATTGTCCAGGTCTCTTTGCCACCTTCAGTCCTTGAATATGACATTCACTGGTGAATCAGAGTGGCCACAGGCATTTTGTGCTGCTGGGAGTTCTAGCAGAAAAGTGAGGAGACCTCTCTGAAGCTACCATGCTCACACAAAGGATGATGTAAGAAGTGGAGGTCTGGGTGGCTTTTAATGGGACTGTTTGGTTACATTTAATAATTTATCTATTTATTTGGGGGGGTCCCTTTAGCTAAGGCAGTATTTTGCTGATCAGAGTGAACTTCCTAAATTTTTTGTTGTTGTTAACACTACATTTCTCCCTATAAAATTTTATAGACATGCTTCTTTTCCCTTAGATTTGGATGTTTTACTAGCTAATAAGACAAAGTGAGTAATAAACCTTTCAGGTAACTGCCAGGAGCTCTTAAATTAACACTGTGTAGTTATAAAAATGAAACTCTTCCTAAGTGATCCTGTGCTATGATGGAATTTTCCTTCAGTGTCTGCACACACTCTTTTAGACAGCAATTTTCCAGTTTTATGCTCCCCTAAACAATACTTACTTCTCTGTGTATCCCAGATATAACTGTTCAGAACTTCTCCCAGCAGGTACAAAAAGTTCATTAAGATGGTTGTAGACCCAAAGAAGATGATTCTGGCTCCTGGGCCAATGTGTTCCAGGAAAGGGTACACCCACATCCCAGTTACATGATGCACCCAACACACCCTGCAATAGAATTGGAAAGGAGACAAAGACAGAAGTTCCTCTCATGTCAGATTTCAAAGCTCCCGCTCTTGCGAATATAGACTCCCCCCCTCGCCCCCACAACTGTTCTTCAGCAATGCCAGTCACGAGTTAGCTTTGATGCTCAGGAGCTACCAGAAACGTTGGTGTTGTTTGCTTACTTTCTTTACTTTCTTTAAGATTTATTTATTTATTTATTTGAGAAAGAGAGAGAGTGCATGCACGTGCACGGGGGGGAGGGGCAGAGGGAGAGACTCTTAAGCAGACTCTGCACAGAGCACAGAGCCTCATGAGGGGCTCAATTTCAAGACACTATGATCATGAATCGAGTGGAAATCAAGAGTCCGACACTTAACTGACTGATCCACCGGAGCACCCCTGTTTTCTTTTACTTTTTATTCTAAAATAATTTTAGACTCACAAAAGAGTTGCAAATGTGGTACAGAGTTCCAGTAAGCCCTTCACCTCAACATCCCTGAATGTTAACATCTTCAATAATCACAGTACAATCAGTAAGGTGAAGCCATTAACACTGGTACAACACTACTAACTGAACTGCAGGCTTTACTCAGAATTCCCATTTACATAACATAATAAAAATTATTATTAAAAAAAAAGAATTCCCATTTCCTTATAAATGTCCTTTTTCTGGTTCATGATCCAACAGGGTACCTGGTGGTCACATCCCCTTAGTCTCTTCTGATCTGGCAGTTCTTTGGCTTCTCCTTGTTTTTCCTGACACTTGATGGGTTCTGGTTAGGTATTTGAAACCGTTATTTTTCTCAATACTGTTATATAATCTTAATTTCTTCCTTACGTATGGAAACAATACTGCATCAGGCAAGCACACTGGAATTAAATCTAGGTGAGTATGTGCCAGGCATCTTGCCATACTGCCTTCCAAATGGATAACAGTGTGTGCTCTGCAGTGTACTCAGTGTAGACCGCAGGGGGTACCTGCAGATGGAGCCATCCTGTAACCTCACCGACACCTGGTTTCCCATGCCTGGATCTTTGGATCCTGTATTTGTTTCTTTTCTTTTTCTTTTCTTTTCTTTTTTTTTTTTTTTCCTATTTCACATATACAGTGGAATATTACTCAGCCATCAGAAAGGATGAATACCCACTATCTACATTGATGTGGATGGAACTGGAGGGTATTATGCTGAGCAAAATATATTAATCAGAGAAAGACAATGATCATGTGGTTTCACTCATATATGGAACATAAGAAATAGTGCAGAGGATCATAGGGGAAGGGAGGGAAAACTGAATGGGAAGAAATCAGAGAGGGAGACAAACTATGAGAGACTCTTGACTCTGGGAAACAAATTGAGGACTGTGGAAGGGAAAGTGGATGGGGGATGGGGTAACTGGGTGATGGGCATTAAGGAGGACACGTGATGTGGTGAGTACTGGGCATTATACGCAACTGATGAATCATTGAACTCTACATCAGAAACTAATGATGTACTATATGTTGGCTAATTGAATTTAAATAAAAAATACTTGCTTGTAATTATTCTATTTGTGTTTAGGAGACATTTTAGGTTCAGCGGGAATACAAAATCATTAATCTCCACTGTTTTCAGAAGTTTAGTTAGAATATTTGCTTGATTGGTTGGTCCTGACACAATTTCTAAGAGCAATTTTCCAAAACATTCTTGGGTTCATCACTTTATCAGCTCTTGTCAACGTCGAAGACTAATGAAAATACAAATAACATTATTGCATGGGGAACAAAGATTATTTTTTATACTTATGTGTTTGGTGTCATCTTCCTGGTAATTCATGGCTTCAATTTTTGTTAAGCAGTTTGTCTACATATCTATTACCTACATATTTACCTCACTGAGGCAGGAAACCTGGGGATCTCTACCTTAGAGCTTGCCATGTCAGTGAGGGTGATATCACTCCTGCTCAAAGAGGTGAAAATTGGTTCTGGGAAGGTGGTGAAGAAATCTTACTCTTTTTATGTGTAAAACACAGATACATATATACATAGAACATAAAGAGATACACAGTTTATGTGTGGTCTTAAAATTTCAAAGGCCCAGCAATTTCACCTCTAGGTATATATCCAAAAGAACTGAAGGCAGTAACACAAACAGATATTTGTATACCAATGTTCATAGCAGCATTATTCACAATAACCAAATGTGGAAACAACCCAAGTGTCCATCTAGAATGAACAGATGCACAAAATTGGTCTATTCATACGATGGAATATTATTCAGCCATGAAGAGGAATGGAATTTTGATACATGCTACATGGATGGACCTTGAAAACATAGTATTAAGTGACATAATCCAGACACAGAAAGACAAATATTATATGATTCCACCTATATGAGATACTAGAATAGGCAAATTCATACAGATGGAAAGTCTAATAGATGTTACCAGGGACTGGGGGGAGTGGGGAATAGGGAGTTAAGGTATAATGAGTACAAGTTTATGTTGGGGATAAGGAAAATGTTTTGGATAAAGATAGTGGTGATGGTTATGTAATACTGTGAATGTATTTCATGACACTGAGTTGTAAAATTATAAATGGTTAAAATGATAAATATGTTATGTATATCTTATCACAATAAAACATTTTTATGGGTTGGAGGTTTTGTACCTAAAAATGTTCCTTGGTGGGGGGCTCAATAATGAAAGAAAGGTGGAGAAATGTTGTCTTAGTGGGAAGAGATGGTCATTAGGTCCATCTGGGTCAGCTTGAGTAACTGTCCAAACTAAAAGTTTTTTTACCAAAAGAGGAAGCAGAGCTAGTCAAGATTTTTCTTTCTTAAAAAATTGAAGGATTTGTGAGAATCAGCAGAACTTAAATTGTTATGAGTACCCTGTGGGATTCTGATGCATCATATTCTGTTTCTCCATAAATCAGAGGCAGTTTTATCTTCCTAATCTTTTCTTCACTAGTGTAAGGAGTATTGTGTGCTCATCAAGTGGCTTATTAATTTCCACTGAGATAATAGGCAATATCCCAAAAATGTAATACCATAAAGCTATAATTGATTTTGCAAATCAACTTATAAAATTATAATCTGACTCATTGTAAAACTGTTTCCTCAATTAGGCAAATTAGGAACCATTCAAATTATGAATGCTAGTTATATTTTTTTCTACCTGTTCCTGGCTTTCTACTTGTTTCTGGTAGAATGAAACTGTCACTAGCAGCTTTTGGTAAGGTCTCTAATGCAGGCCTCTGCTCCTCTGACATTGTTTGTGATGCACTGTTGGTTTGCATGCAACCACCTCATACTACTGAACAGATGTAACAACCACAACCACATCCCATCTATCTACAGATGACTCCTAAATTTATACCTCCAGTCTTGACCTCTTCCTGATCTTCGAAGTTCTATACCCTGGTACCCACTGCATATCTTCCATGGGAGGATGCATCTCCAACCTGACACTTCCATGATGTCCTCATAATCCCTGCATCCTAATTCCTTCATGATTCTCCCCCCACCTCCCCTCTAACAGTGAACATGCATCTCCCACATCTTTCCCTTCTCACACCAGTGATCACTACATTACTGCAGCAGTAGCTTGGGGCAGAAAATGCCGAGTCATCTTTGACTTTCCTTTTCTCACAATTCACATTCAATGCATCCTTAGATCCCATTGGCTCTATTTTCCAAATATACCCAAGACATTTATTTGTCACCATTGCCACCACTACTATCTGGGTTCAAGCCATCATCATCTCTCACCGAACCCCTGCAATAGCTTCCTGTGTATTTGCTTTTACATTTGCTACAGTCTAGTCAACAGGCTATTCTCATTGGAGCGGCCAAACTGATCTGGATTAAATGGAAATCAGGTCGTGCCACTACTTTGCTCAAAACTCTTGCTTCCCCTCTCATTAGAGTAAAAGCCAGAGACCTCTGGTGGTTCTTCAAGGACCTACCTTGCTTGCTGGGCACTTTTCTTACTTTTCTTCTCCTCTTCTCCCTCTTGCTCATCCAATCCAGCCACATTGACTCGTTGGCCTTCCTTAAGAACACTGAACACTATTTTGTCCCCGTGCCTGGAACATTACTCTTTACCCTTATCTCCCCTACAACATTCCCAGCACTCCCTTGTGTCCTTCTGGATTTTGCTTAACGGACACCTTCTCAATTAGGTCTTCCCAGGCCACTGCACCTAAAAGTTGCAACCTTTATCCTGAAAATTCCTATTCTCCATCCCTTTATTTTTCTCCCCAGCCAGCTAATACACTGTATTTATTTTTACTAATCTGTTTGTTGTCTGTCCAACAAGCACAGAATTTTTATCTGTTAGGTTCATAGCTAGATTCTGTGGCCCTTGGAGCAGTGTCTGGCACACAGGATGTGCTCAATAAGTATTTGTTGAACCAGTAACTGAATAAAGAATATAAAAAACAACAGCATCTGTTTAGTAAGCCTTTACTATACGACAGGCACTTTGCCAATAACTTAAAAAATTTTTTTTAAAGTCTCAAACTCACCCTCCTCCCCAATATCTATGCCCTTTTCTGTAGAGAACCAGATAGTAAATATTCTCAGTTTTGTAGACCATACGATCTCTATTACAACTCTCAACTTTGCCATTTAGTGCAAAAGTTGCTATAGATAATATGTAGACAAAGGAATGTGGTTGTGTTCCAATAAAACAGTGGAAATGTAAAATTCTCAGGGCAGGGAAGTAGATAGCTATCTTGAGTATGGTATGTTACTAGCATATGTAATCCCCTTCACCTAATTCAACCACCCTATGAGGTATGATTATCCTCATTTCACAGATAAAAGAGCTGAGACTGGACTAAAGGACCTGCCTAAAAAATAGCAAAGCAGGGAAAGCAATACACAACTGGTTTCTTTTCTGTTGCATGCACTTGCTCCCTAAACGAGGAATTCAATATAGTCTCCAAAAATGGAGTGAAGCTTTTCTTTTTAAAAAAGTTTTCTTGACTACATCTCAGATATAGAAGTCCTGTTATGTGGGTTTCAGTGGATTGGTGTGAATGATGCACCCACTTGTCCTAACAAGTTGTGCTTTCGCCATTTGTTTCCTTGATACAATCAGGGCTCAATTTCCTGCACAAAAATGACTCATGGCCTTGCTCATCTATCTGTGGAGAGTTCCCAGTTCTTGGTTGACTTCCATTTCTATCTTGTTCTAAAGCTTTCCTGTCTTAGTGCCCAAATGGCTTATTCTTAAGGTAATGACACCAAATTTAATTTTAGTCTAAAAAATTGATAATTGTGTCGTGTGTGTGTGTGTGTGTGCATGTGTGCATACACAAAAAAATGTAGATATTCCAGTGTCATGAGACTTCCAGGATTGTCTATTTTATTAAATATACTTCTATTTTAATTCACTTGAATGTGCAATTTAAAAAATGACATTTATTAATGGCTCCTATCTAAGTGCTATGCAACACAAATTTTTTTTTAAAGATTTTATTTATTTATTTTTCAGAGAGAGAGAGAAAGAGAGACAGCACAAGGAGGGGGAGCTGCAGGCAGAGGGAGAAGCAGGCTTCCCACTGAGCAGGGAGCCCAATCTCAGGGGGGAGTGGGACTCCATTCTGAGATCGTGACTTGAGCCAAAGGCAGATGCTTAACCGACTGAGCCACCCAGGCATCCCTTGATGCAGATATCTTTAATTATTAAAGCACAACCAAAATGTTTCCATCAACTTCATAAATACTGTTTTATATCTCTTCTTATCTTCAAAGGCAAACTTCTCCAGGGAGTCTGTACTGGTTGACTCTGTATCTATACTTTGTAATCATTCCTCCCACAACAGTCTGGCTTCTTGTCTTGATGCTCCACCAAAACCAGCAGCTCTTTTACGTCAGTTTCTCCTGGTTTTCCTCCTACCTCTTTGGCCACTCTTCTTGGTTCTCTGTAAGTTCACCCTCCACTACCCACCATTAAATGTTGGATTTCCTTAGGGTTTGGTTTTTAAGCCTTCTCATGTTGTGCATTCTCCAGTAATGAGTTCATTTATGTCCACTGCTCCACTGCTTCATGTTTATAACCTATACATAGGTATTTCAAAAATCTAAGTCCTAATCCAGACCTCTCCTCTGTTTCAGAGAAGTTTATCAAACGGTCCTCAGAACACCTTAAACATACCTCAAAATCCATATATCTACAGCCAAAGTCATGCTCTTCTCTCTCAAACCTAGTCCTCCACTGGTATTCCTTATCTCTGTGAATGGTATTACCAGTCATTCATTTTTGCAGCTCAAATCTGGGAGCCATCTTTGCTACTTCTCTCTCTTGCATCACATATATTCAATCCATTATCCTGTCCTGTCAAGGTTATCTCACATATCTCTCTAATATGTTGATTTTCCCCCCAGCTCCATCACCAACATCTTAATTTGTGTTATGATAATTTCTGTTTGGAGTACTGTAATAGTTTCTGTCTCCACATCTACTATTGTCTCCTTCTGAATCATCCTTACAACCGCCAGAGTTATCTTTTTTAGAACCAAAAATCTGAACACATTATATACCTGCTTCAAACACGTCAATTGCCTCTCATTCTTTTTTTGTTAATGACCTAATTTTTTTTTTAAGTGACCCTGAGATCATGACTCTGAGATCAAGATCTGAGCTGAGATTAAGAGTCTGGACGCTTAACCAGCTGAGCCACCCAGGTGCCCCAAAGACCTAAATTTTCAACAAAGTCTAGAATGTTCATCATAGAGTGGCTTCTGTCTCATACTCCCTCTAATACCTGGTTCTTGTTACACTGGATTTCATTTGGTTCCTTGATTTTACCCTTCCAGCCATGTGGATTTTTACATGTTCCTCTTTCTGCCTATGCTGTTAGTTTCCCATTCCTTAGACTCATTAGTTTATATTTCTCCTTTATATCTTAGCTCAAGTATTATAACTTACCAGTCACCACTTAGGAAAATTTTCCTTGATCTACTATGTTAGGTCAGATTTTATAAGCTCTTATTGAGTCATGAATCTATTTTTTAAGTTCTTCTTTTATTAGCACTTAAACTTGAATGATATGTTTATTTGAATATGTTTCTTCCCATCTAGAGTACTAGAGTATCTAAATTCTATGAGGTGAGGGGCTGTTTTTACTCCCCCCCCCCTTTTTTTAAGAGAAGGAGGGCAAGGAGGGACAGAGGGAGAGAGAGAATCTTAAGCAGGTCCCACACTGAGTGGAGACTCCACACTGATGCAGGGCTTGGTCTCACAACCCTGAGATTGTGACCTGAGCTGAAATCAAGAGCCGAAATCAGCTTGACTGACTGAGCCACCCAGATGTCCCTACTTTTACTTCTCATTGTATCACCAACCCTTAGTCTGTCTGCCACATAGTAGGAGAATGAATGAATGACTGACTGAATGAATGAATGAATAGCATTTAAGCTGTGATAGGAAGGATAATAAGAGTCAGGCGAACAAAGATGGGAGGCGAGAACTTTCTAGCCAAATGGAATAGCATGTCCAAAGACCTGAAAACAAGGGAGAGCTCCCAGGTGTTCAAGAAGAAAGAATTTTTGTTGAAATCAATGGAGAGAAGGTATGAGGGGGGCAAGCAGACACCAAACTGTAGGTGGCTTTTTAAGCTATGGTAAGAATTATAGACTGTGTTCTCCTGTGGAAAACAGGAAGCCTTTGAACAATATTAAATAAATGTGGAAAGGTCAGTTGACCTGGAAACCAATTATATCAGAAATGGTGGTAACCAAGACTGGAATGGTAGCACTGGGAATGAAAATTAGTGGGTAGGGTTAAGAAATATTTAGACCAGCATCTATGAGTCTGTAGGTCATAAGCAGTGGCATGCTGGAGATGGTCAGGAGAGCTGATTGTTGGATCTTTGGGATGTTTGCAAGCTCTTTGGTTGGTAGCTTAAATTCACCCATAGTGGGCGTATTTACATCAAAGACTCAAATGCTACACATAAGGCTCCCCCTTCCTCACCTCCAGAAGAGCTGGTTGTTAAACACTTGCCAGTAATCCATTGGTTACTAGCATTTTAAAAAGCAACACCAGCAGAAAACACAACAGAAAATGTCAGAAAACTTTGCATAAAATGATGGTAAAAATTGCTTTGTGAAACTTGTGTTTCACTTTTGTGTGTGTGTGTGTGTGTGTGTGCACGTGCATGCACATGCATGCTGGCATGATGCAAAAGATGTTTCTTTCACTGACAGTAAAATAAATTTGAGAGATACTGAATTAGGAAATAGAATTAAGAGAACTTGGTGATTGATTGGATTTAGGCAGTGAGGGAACTGAGATGAGTTAAGGATGAATCATAGATTCCTGGCTTGATTAACTGGGTGGAGAATGCTGCCATTTCCTGAGATAGGGAATGCCATAAGGGAGTCCGTTTGAGGGGATGACAAGTTCAGTTTGGACATGTTGAGTTTGAAGTGTCTGTAAGAGATCCAAGGGGAGATTTCCTGAAGGCAATTACATGGGTTTGGACTGTAGAGAAAGGACTGATGTGGCAATACAGATAGAGGGTTCATTGGCCAAAAGATGGTAGTTGGAGCCATCAGAACAAATTGAGATCACCCAGGTAGAGTATAAGGCATGAGGGGTCCATGAGAGAGCCCTGGAAAAGATCAAGATCTAAGGGGTAGTTTGAGGAGAATGAGGCTAAGAAGCAGACCAAAAAAAAAAAAAAAAAAGCTAGTGACAGGGAAGGAAGACAGAGAAGTATAGTGTCTTGCAGGCAGATGACAAGTGGGAAAAGAATAGACAATATCTAGTAGCACAGTATCTTTGAGAATTGAGAATAATTAGAAAACTGACTTTCCTCCTACGAAGTAGAAACAAGAAAATTTTCAGATTCCAAGTGATGTGTGTCTCATTCAAATCTCTTCTGGATTTTGACTGGGCATACATGATAAATAGTAAGTAAAGAAAAATTGCCCTTGTTAAGCTCAGTAGCTCTGACGCCACCTAGCCAAATTTCATCCCATCCCATAAATCAGGAGTTGTGGCAATCACTGGAGCCCTTGAGAAGATGTAGGGAGGAAGACATATCTTTCCTTTTCTGCCTCTGTCACCCTTATTTATCCTGGATAGACAAAGGTATCTATCTCTTTTACCGCTGATGACCTTTCAATTCTTAAGATTAGTTTATTTTTAAAAGGATTTAAAAATTGCTTTTGTTATTCACATTTAGATAAGGAGCTAGGCTATTCAACAGCAGGGCTATTGCTCATAAGACACATAGGACACAGACTCATGCAATAACAGCTAATGGCTAACATCATTGAATTCTCAGTGACAGGCACTGTACTAAATGTTCTACATGAGTGACCCTTTGGGGAAGGCGTTATATTATTACCATTTTGCAAACGAGGACACTGAAGCCCTGAGAAGTTCAGTAAGTGGAGAAGCAGGGGTACACATCTCAGCAGTCTGGTTCTCAGCCTATAGGCTGGCCTCCTCCAGAGCTCTGCAGAATAGGAAGCGATGGATGGGAACAGGATTCTGGACAGCTTTTAATGTGCTCAGAATCAAAAAGTGATCCAAGTATGAAATCCCTGCGTAAATTTTTTTCTTTTCCCCCCCACTGATTATAAAAGTTATGGAAAATGTGTGAGATATAGAAATGTTGCAAAACGTAAGATAAATCAGTTTTGGTGAAGTTTTAACACAAGATTGAGTCTCTTAAAAAACTTAAGGGTCAGATTTTACAACTTCCTGAGAGGAGAGGAAAACCACTGCAAGGGTAAAGTAATAAACACTTCCTTCAGAAAAGGCATTGACTTACCTCTTAAGAAAGAGTCATATCATATGTGCATTTAGACTACTGGAATTTCCTATTCTGCTTGGCAGGGAGTGAGCACATGCCCCAGGGTGGGGCAAGATAAGGGATGTGCATTGCATCAGCTTCCCGACCAGTGGGTCTCTGTGTGTCTCGCATGGTACTTCCAACCAGATGCTTCTGAAGGACTTGCCAAGAACAGTTTTAACTTTTAGTTCAAAATGCTGACTTTAGACGTGGCCCTCTTTTTAGATCTAATCATTTCAATTTGGGCAATATAAAGGCCCCTTGGACCATCTCCTGACTATTGATTGCAAGGACATTTGTTCTTGCTACATGTTTGAGAATCTAGAATTCTGCTGGAGTTTTCTGGAGTTTGTGTACTCATTCATTTATTCAACAAACACTTCTTGAATCCCTTCTGTGTGCCAGGTAGGGTAAGCAGCTGTAGGGATGCAAAGGTGTGCCATTGAGGAGATCATGGTGCAGAGGGCAGTCAAGTTTCCCACTGTAATGGCCGTGGACTCCAGGGAATATGGCAAAGGATTCTGCCTAGGTGGGAACAGGATTCTGGGAACAGGTCTCAAAAAAGTTCTCTATGGTGATGTGTACAGTAGTGCTAGAGAATTAATGCATCAACTCATAGGCAAATACCACACAGAGGGATCCCATCTGAAGCAGTGTTGAAATACCCTCTAGTTCAGTTACAGAGATAATTTTAGAAGTTACAGTTGTAATTATGTAACTCTTCATTTACCGTGGGTTTAATAGAGTATTCTTCAAGATAATCTTTTAAGGTATAATTGTAATTTACAATCTATTAATGTCTTCCCAATTTTCTCATTGGAGCTAGCCCAAATTGACATATGTGGGAGGTACCTAGACATGAGGCCAGCTTTATGAATGTTCACCTTATGCAGTCACCTGTGGCCCTGTGCTCAGAAGGGCCCCACACTTGGTTTAATGCTCTGCTTCCCTGTCTTAAAATTCTTAATCATTTATGAACCAGGGGCTCCAAATTTTTATTTTGCCCTGTGCCCCACAAATGATGGAGCTGGTCCTGTCTATGGAGCTGTACCAGCTATACCTGGGATCAGCTCCCAGCTTATCCACATAGTAGTTAGGTCACCTTGAATATTATTTAACTTTAGGAACCTCTGTTTCTCTCTGCTAACGGGGTATGAAGAATACTATCTATCTTAGAGATCTACTCATCAGATAACATAAAGTTGTTAGGACAGTCAACTTAGGTTAGATGAAAACGAGCAAACAAAACAAAATCTTTCCACTGCTTCTCCGTATGCAGAAATATATATATTTTCTCTACTTCTCACACACAAAAATATTTTCGAGGTTACAAGTCCCTCCGCCCATCCCTGGGGAAAAGGCAAATTGTGCATGCCTCCCAGAATGAATTCCTGTAATGAGGTAATGAGGAAATGTGTTTTCTTTCTGATTCTAAATCACAAATATCAGAGTAATTTATCCACACAGGCTGGCCAATAGTCTTCTTCAGAAATTTTCTCCCAACACATTTCCTGGCACATGTCTAAAAACCAGTTTGAAATGATTTGCTTCCTTTGAGTCCCGCTTTCTACAGCCTACCTGATCTTATGGTGATATTTCCCTCAATTTGAATTTCCCTTAATAAAATTCATGACCGGTTTTGCTTAACTTTAATCATTTGGACCTTCTTAAAGTATATAGATGCCAAACATCAAGTTGACACATTAAACGTTGTAGGAAACATGTTCTTTCTAGAAAGAGGTGGGGAGTGTGGTCAGCAAGGGACTCTTACGACCTGAGCAATCATCAGAATTGGCTGTGGTAGTAAGAAACCCATGCATTTAAACTGCTAGCTCTGGAAGGGAAAGAAGAACACCCTAAATCCCACATTGGAGAATCATAATTTTCCATATTTTGTAGAAATGATCTCTAGTGTCTCTCTAGCACATTTTGTGCTTCTCCATCTAGTAGATTCTTATTTTTAGGACTGCAGTGTTCTCGTTATCCCTGCTATGATTACATCTTCCTTGATCCTGCCACCTCCTCGAACTACCAATCTCTCTCCCTCTCTCTTTCTAATTGCCAACCTTCTTTAATAAATAGCAAATTTCCAGACATCTCTTGAGCTCTTGCTTTGTGTCGGTGCCCAGTCTCAAATTGCAGTGAGGCCAGTTCTGTATTATTTGTCACATCTGTCCTCTGTGTGCTTCTTCTGTAACTGTTAAATGTTTCTTTTTTCATTCAATAAATATAAACCAGTGTCTAGAATGTGTCAGACACATAAATATAGCAGTATGTAAAGTAGATGTGGTCCTGCCCTTGTGACGGGGTTTCCAGTATATCAGAAATACAGACATTAGATGATACCATAGTATGATGCCCTCACTAGTGCAAGGGAGGGGTGAGGGGGTCAGTTGTTATTATTTTTTCAAACTGAGTTGTAGTGTTCATTTTTCAACTTCATTTAATTTTTATCAAAATTAAAACATCAAAAGCTCTAGAAAGTTTATATTAAAAGGCAGAAAATCACTGCCATGCCCAACTATAGGCAGCCCTTAATCTCCTTCCTGTACGCTGTCCAGATTCCCAGAGGAAGCCATATTTAACAATTTCAGCTGTTCCTTTAGCTTTTTACATTGATATTTCTTAAAAATAGCCATATATTGCAATATTCTTGATTTATTAACTTTAGATAGTATCTTCTGATTCCTAACATGAAAGATATGGGTTCAGCTGTCTTACAACCTCTCCCCTCCTTTTTTCTTATCTTTTATCCACCAAATATATTGATATTATATTTGGGTGGACTAAATTAGTCTTTTGTATTTACTTTTCTTATGCTTTTGGTGTTGTATCTAAAAACTCCACCAAACCCAAATTCCTTGTTTTCTTCTGGAAGTTTATAGCAGAAGTTTGAGCTTGACAGGGTTATGACACATTTTGAGGTAATTTTTGTGAAAGGTGTAAGTTTTGTATCCAGATTGATTGTTTTTTTCATATGGACTTCCAATTGTTCCAGTACCATTTTTGAAAAGTTATCCTTTATTCATTGAATTACCTTTGCTCCTTTGTCAAATATCAGTAGACTATATTTATGTGGATCCTTTCTGGGCTCTCTTTTCTGTTTTACTGACCTTTGTGTCTATTCTTTCACCAGGACCACATTGTCTTGATTACAGTAGGTTTATAGTGACTCTTGATGTCAGGTAGTATCAGTTCTCCAATTTTCTTTTCTTCAACATTGAGTTGGCTATTCTGTGTCCTTTGCATTTCAACATAAACTTGGTTTATGTTAGCATTGGTTGTCAAGATCCACAAAATAGCTTGCTGGGATTTTGATTGGACTTGTGTTGAATCTATAGATCAAGCTGATAAGAATTAACACCTTAACAATATTGGGTTTCTCAATTCATGAATATAGATAGACTCTCTCCACTTATTTACATCTTATTTCTTTCATCAGAGTTTATAGTTTTTGCATATAGATCTTGTACATATTTGTTAGTTTTATATCTAAGTATTTCATTTTGGGTGCTATTGTAAATGGTGCTGTTTTAAATTCAGATACTACCTGTCCATTGCTCGTATATAAGAAATCAATTCATTTTGAACCTTATATCCAGTGACTAAGTAGTTCCAGGAGTTTTTAGTTTTGTTGTTGTTGTTGTTGTTGTTGTTGTTATTGTTAATTCTTTGGAACTGTCTACATAGATAATCATGTGATCTGTGAACAAAGACAGTTTTATTCTTTCCTCTCAATGTGTATATAACTTTTACTTTCCTTTCTTGTCTTATTGCACAGGCTAGGACTTCCCATATGATACTGAATAGAAATGGTGAGAGAGGACATCCTTGCCTTGTTCTCAGTCTTAAGGATAAAGCATTCATTTTTTTACCATTAAGTATGATATTAGCTGTAGTTTTTTTTAAAATAGATGTTCTTTACCAATTTGAGGAAGTTCTTCTCTATTCATACTTTGCTGAATCTTCTTTTTTTTTTTTTTAAAGATTTTATTTATTTATTTGAGAAAGAGAGAGCATGCATGAGAGGAGAAAGGGGCAGAGGGAGAGGGAGAAGCAGGTTCCCTGCTGAGCAGGGATCCTGATGCAAGGCTTGATCCCATTATGACCTGAGCCAAAGGCAGACAATTATCTGGCTGAGCCACCCAAGTGCCCCAAGTCGTCGTCTTCTTCTTTTTTTTTTAATCATGAATGGGTGTCGGACTTTGTCAAATTACTTTTCTGCATCTATTAATATGGTCATATTATTTTTCCTCTTCAGCCTATTGCTGTGGTGGATTATACTAATTGATTTTTGAATGTTGACTGGCTTTGCATACTGGAAAAAATTCCACTTGGTCTTGGTCCACTTGTATAAAAATTCTTTTTATACATTGTTGGATCGGATTTACTAATATTTTTTGGGGGAGGGGGTTGTCACTTTATATTTCATATTCTTTTTTTCTTTTTTTGAGTTTGTTATTCAAATTCAATTTAGTTAACATATAGTATATTATTAGTTTCAGGGGTAGAATTTAGTGATTCATCAGTTGCATATAACACCCAGGGCTCATTATATCGAGTGCCTTCTTTAATGTCCACCACCCAGTTACCACATCCCCCCATCCACCTCCCTTCCAGCAGCCCTGTTTGTTTCCTATAGTTAAGAGTCTCTTATGGTTTGCCTCCCTCTTTGTTTTTATCTTATTTTATTTTTCCTTCCATTCCCCTATATTCTTCTTTTTGTTTCTTAAATTCCACATATGAGTGAGATCACATGATAACTGTCTTTCTCTGACTGACTTATTTCACTAAGCATACTACCCTCTAGTTCCATCTGTGTCATTGAAAATGGCAAAATTTCATTCTTTTTGATGGATGAGTAATATTCCATTACATACACACACACACACGCACACACACACACACACACACACACACACACACACACACCCCACATCTTCTTCATCCATTCAACCGTCAATGAACATCTGGGCTCTTTCCATAGTTTGGCTATTGTGGACATTGCTGCTATATACGTTGGGGTGCATGTGCCCCTTTGAATCACTAATTTTGTATCCTTTGGATAAATACCTAGTGGGATAATTGCTGGGTGTAGGGTAGTTCTATTTTTAACTTTTTGAGAACTTCCATACTGTTTCCCAGAGTGGCTACACCAGCTGGCATTCCCACCAACAGTGTAAGAGGATCTCCTTTTTCCACATCCTTACCAACATCTGTTGTTTCCTGAGTTGTTCATTTTTAGCCATTCATTGTGGTTTTGATTTGTATTTCCCTTGATGCTGAGTGATGTTGAGCATTTTCCATGTGTCTGTTAGCTATCTGTATGTCTTCTTCGGAAAAATGTCTGTTCATGTCTTCTGCCTATTTCTTGATTGGATTTTTTGTTTTGGGGGTGTTGAGTTTGATAAGTTCTTTATAGATTTGGATACTAGCCCTTTATCTGATATGTCATTTGTGAATATCTTCTCCCATTCTGTAGGTTGCCTTTTAGTTTTGCTGATTGTTTCCTTTCCTGTGCAAAAGCTTTTTATCTTGATGAAGTCCCAATAGTTCATTTTTACATTTGTTTCCCTTGCCTCTGGAGATGTGTCTAGCAAGAAGTTGCTGCAGCTGAGGTCAGAGGTTGCTGCCTGTGTCTCCTCTAGGATTTCGATGGATTCCTGTCTCACATTTAAGTCTTTCATCCATTTTGAGTCTATTTTTGTGTGTGGTAATAAAGTGGTCCAGTTTCATTCATCTGCATGTAGCTGTCCGATTTTCCTGACACCATTTATTTAAGAAACTTTTTTCCATTGGATATTCTTTCCTGCTTTGTCAAAGATTAGTTGACTATAATGTTGAGGGTCCATTTCTGAGTTCTTTATTCTGTTCCATTTATCTACGGATCTATATGTTTTTGTAACAGTACCATACTGTCTTGATGATTACAGCTTTGTAATACAGCTTGAAGTCTGCAATTGTGATCCCTCCAGCTTTCGTTTTCCTTTTCAGTATTCCTTTGGTATTTGGGGTCTTTCCTGGTTCAATACAAATTTTAGAATTGTTTATTCCAGCTCTGTGAAAAATGCTGGTGGTATTTTGATAGGGATTTCATTGGATGTGTAAATTTTTTGGGTAGCATAGACATTTTAACAATATTTGTTCTTCCAATCCATGGGCATAAAATGTTTTTCCATTTCTTTGTGTCTTCCTCAATTTCTTTCATAAGTGCTCTATAGTTTTCAGAGTACAGATCTTTTATCTCTTTGGTTAGGTTTATTCCTAGGTATCTTAAAGATTTTGGTGCAACTGTAAATGGGATTGATTCCTTGATTTCTCTTTCTTCTGCTTCATTGTTAGTGTATAGAAATGCAACAGACTTCTATGCATTGATTTTATATCCTGCCACTTTGCTGAATTCCCGTATGAGTTCTAGCAATTTTTTGGTGGAGTCTTTTGGGTTTTCTACGTAGAGTATCATGTTGTCTGTGAAGAATGAAAGTTTGATCCAATTTTGATGCTTTTTATTTCTTTTTGTTGTCCGATTCCTGAAGCTAGGACTTCCAGTACTATGTTGAACAACAGTGATGAAAGTGGACATCTCTGACTTTACAGGAAAAACTCTCAGTTTTTTCCCCTTGAGGATGATATTTGCTGTGGGTCTTTCATATATGGCTTTTATGATGTTAAGGTATGTTCCCTCTATCCCTACATGGTGGAGGGTTTTTTATCAAGAAAGGATGCTGTATTGTGTCAAATGCTTTTTCTACATCTATTGAGAGGATCATATGGTTCTTTTCCTTTCTTTTATTAATATGGTGTATCAGTTGATTGATTTGCGGATGTTGAACCACCCTTGCAACACAGGAATAAATCCCACATTGTCGTGAATAATCTTTTTAAAGTACTGTTGGATCCTATTAGCTAGTATCTTGGTGAGATTTTTGCTTCCAGGTTTATCAGAGATATTGGTCTGTAATTCTCCTTTTTAGTGGGGTTTTTGTCTGGTTTTGGGATCAAAACCCAAATGTTTTTGCTGGCCTCATAGGATGAGTTTGGAAGTTTTCCTTCCATTTTTATTTTTTTGAACAGTTTCAGAAGAATAGGTATTAATTCTTCCTTAAATGTTTGATAGAATTCCCCCTGGAAGACATCTGGCCTTAGATTCTTGTTCATTGGGAGATTTTTGATAACTGATTCAATTTCTTTGGTGGTTATGGGTCTCTCCAGGTTTTCTATTTCTTCCTGTTTCAGTTGTGATAGTTTATATGTTTCTAGGAATTTATCCGTTTCTTCCACATCACCTGATTTGTTGGCATATAATCACTCATAATATTCTCTTATAATTGTATATATTTCTGTAGTGTTGGTTATGATCTCCTCTTTCATTTATGATTTTATTTATTTGGGTCCTTTCTCTCTCTTTCTCTTTTGATAAGTCTGACTAGGGGTTTATCAATTTTGTTAGTTCTTTCAAAGAACCAGCTCCTAGTGATCTGTTCTATTGTTGTTTTTTTAAAATTTCTATATCATTGATTTCTGCTCTAATCTTTATTATTTCTCTTCTCCTGCTAGATTTAGGCTTTGGTTGTTCTTCTTTTTCCAGTTCTTTTAGATGTAAGGTAAGGTTGTATATTTGAGGCTTTTCTTGCTTCTCAAGGAAGGCCTGTATTACTATATACTTCCCTCTTAGGACCGCCTTTGCTGCCTCTCAAAGGTTTTGAACCTTTGAGGTTTTTGTTGTGTTTTCATTTTCATTTGCTTCCATGTATTTTTTAATTCTTCTTTAAGTTCCTGATTGACCCATTCATTCTTTAGTAGGATGTTTTTTAACCTCCATATATTTGTGGTCCTTTCAAATATTTCTTTGTGGTTAATTTCAAGTTTCATAGCAGCACTGTGGTCTGGAAATATGCATGGTATTATCTCAACATTTTTGAGACCGATTGAGACCTGATTTGTGATCCAGTATGTGATCTATTCTGGAGAATGTTTTATGTGCATTCTAAAAGAATGTGTATTCTGCTAGTTTAGGATGAAATGCTCTGAATATATCTGTTAAGGGCATCTGGTCCAGTGCGTCATTCAAAGTTCTTGTTTCCTTGATCTTTTACTTAGATGGTCTGTCCATTGCTGTGAGTGGGGTGTTAAAGTCCCCTACTATTATTGTATTATTATCAATAAGTTTATTTGATTTTATTATTAATTGATTTATATATATTGGCTGCTCCCAAGTTAGGGGCATAAATATTTACAATTGTTGGATTTTCTTGTTGAATATACCCCTTTATTATGATATAGTGTCTTCATTTCTTATTACAGTCTTTGGTTTAAAATCTAATTTGTCTGATGTAATGATGGCTACTCCAGCTTTCTTTTGATGTCCATTAGCATGATAAATGGTTCTCCACTCCCTCATTTTCAATCTGGAGGTGTCTTTGGGTCTCTTGTAAGCAGCATATTGATGGGTCTTCTTCTTCTTCTTCTTCTTTTTTTTTACCCATTCTGATACCCTGTATCTTTTGATTGGAGCATTAAGTCCATTTACATTCAGAGTAATTACTGAAAGATAAGAATTTAATGTCATTGTATTATTTGTAAATTTGCTGTTCCTGTAGATATTCTCTGTTCTTTGTTACTTTTGGTCTCTCTCCTTGCTCAAAGGGTTCCCTTTAATATTTCTTGCAGAGCTGGTTTAGTGTTTATGAATTCCTTTAGTTTTTGTTTGTCTTAGAAACTCTTTATTTCTCCTTCTATTCTGAATGACAGTCTTGCTGGATAAAGTTTTCTTGGCTGCATATTTTTTCCATTTAGCATGTTGAATATATCATGTCAGCCCTTTTTGGCCTGCCAGGTATTCGTGGAGAGGTCTGCTGCCAGCCTTATGTGTCTACCCTTGTAGTTTAAGCATCTCTTGTTCCAAGCTGTTTTCAGGATTTTCTCTTTATCTTTGTAATTTGCAAATTTCACTATAATATTGAGGTGTCGATCTATTTTTGTTGATTTTGAGGAGAGTTCTCTGTGCCTCTTCGACTTGAATGCCCATTTCCTTCCCCAGATTAGGGAAGTTCTCAGCTATAATTTGTTCAAATAAATCTTCTGCCCCCTTTTCCCACTCTTCTTCTGGGACTCCTGTAATACAGATATTACTTTGCTTTATGGAATTGCTGAGTTTCCTAAATTTACCTTCATGATCTAATAGTTTTCTTTCCTTCCTTTCAGCTTCATTATTTTCCATAATTTTATCTTCTATATCACTTATTCACTCTTCTGTTTTGTTCATCCTTATTTTTATGGCCTCCATTTGGGGCTGCGTCTTGGTTATAGCATTTTAAATTTCAGCCTGACTAGATTTTAGTTGTCTTATCTCTGTGGTAAGGGATTCTCTAGAGTCTTCTATACTTTTTTCAAGCCCAGCTAGTATCTTTATAATCATTGTTTTAAATTCTAATTCAGACATCTGACTTATATGCTTATTGATTAAATCCCTGGCTGTGAGTGCTACCTCCTTTCTTTCTTTTGGGGTGAATTTTTCCATCTTGTCATTTTATACAGAAAAGAATGGAAGAAAGAAAAAGAAAACAACAACAGAAACTTCAGGAAGTGTTTCTGGTGTATGCTGCATACACTCTGCTATTGCATTTTGGCTGCGTTTCCCCATGGGTCTGTCCTTTACAGGGTTCCTTCTTGCTTGCAGTGGGGAGTGTGTGGACCTTTAACTAGGTGTGCTTTGACTTGTTTGTTAAGATAAATCTGGAAAAGAAAAAAAAAAGAAGAGAAAAGGAAAAAGAACAAAAATACAAATGAACAGACAAAAAACTATAAGTCTGACTCCAAAGAATTAAGAAAGAAAGAAGGAAAAAAGAGTAAGGAAAGAAGAAAAGAGAAAAAAATAAGAAGCCTGAAAAATAAGAAAAGGAAACAAGCCAACCAACCGACCAACAAATGAATGAAAAAATTATAAGCCTGATACAAAAAAAAAAAAAAAGATAAAGAGAAAAGAAAAATAGAGAAAAAAAGAAAAGATAAAAAATAAGAAATAGAAAAATAAAAAATTTAGGGGAACCTGGGTGGCTCAGTTATTAAGCGTCTGCCTTCGGCTCAGGTCATGATCCCATGATCGAGCCCCACATTGGGCTTCCTGCTCAGCAGGAAGCCTGCTTCTCCCTCTCCCACTCCCCCTGCTTGTGTTCCCTCTCTCGCTGTGTCTCTCTTTGTCAAATAAGTAAAATCTTAAAAAAAAAAAGAAAAAGAAAAAAGTTAAAAAGTTAAGAAGAAAAAAAAGAAAGAAGGAAGCCTGGTCCTATTTCCACCAGAAGCTGACATTTTGGAACAATCTTCACTCAGTAGACTTGGTACTTGTGAGGGGCCTGTATTGGTCTTCTGAAGGAGAAGTCTGCTAGGCTGGCACACAAGTTGACTTGTCCTTGTACAGATGCCCCTGGCAGGTGCAGGGGGGCATGAGGTTTAGTATATGGGACTCTAGCCTCTACTGTGTCTCTCTCTGAAGTCTGACTGTGCTGGTGGGTGTTGGAGGAGTGGTGGTGGAGGAGGAAGATGGCATCACCCGCCCTCTCATCCTTAGGAAGGGGAACTCCTGGCCACCACTGTTTGGAGGCCCTCAGAGAAAAGGTAACCGAATGCCAGGATTTTGTTAGCTCCCTGACCTTAACCTGTCTGTGCCCAGGCCGTCCACATACTCAGCACCACAGATCTCCTGTATGTTATCTCTTCCCAGAGGAGAGACTTGTGGCTCACCAGCACCATTCTGTCCCAGAAAAGCAGTCGCACAGTGTGCACACAGAGGCTAGAGTTTATTTTGATGTACAGCGAAAAGCTGCAACCAGGTTATCTGCCACCTGCATAAAGACTTAGTCCCCTACTCCATTCTGTCCCAGAAAAGCAGTTGCACAGAGGCCTGAATCTATTGTGGCAGACGGTGAAAAGCAGTGGCCAGGTTATTTGCAGTTTGCACGTGTCCTGTTCTCTGTTCAGATCTGTCCCAGAAAAGTATCCACTCAGCATGCACATGGTGGTTTAGGTCTAATGTGGCTCACAGTGAAAAGCTGCTACAAGGTTATCTGCCCTCTGTGCACACCTCTGTTCCTGCTGTTGAGCACCATTTGATGGCCTTTTGTCCTTAGAGTGGCAAAATATGCTCCTTCAAATGTATTCTGGAAAGGGGAGTGATCTCTCCCAGTGCAGCCCAGGGGATCCTCTCACTACAGCTTATTGTGTAAGCCCTACCCACTGTGCTCTCTCCTGCTATTTCCCTTTCCATGACTTTGCTCCACAAAAATGGCTCCCTCACCTTTGTGGCCCCATGGCTTTCTTTTCCCACAATTCATGGCTCCAAACCTTGCATCTGCCATGTTCTCTTCCTCCGACTGTACAGATGGTTTTCTTAATCCTCAGATCGTATTCCTAGTTGTTCAAAATAGTTCAATGTTGATCTAGCTGTGTTCAAGGGACAAGGTAAGATCAGGGTCCTACTACAACTCCACTGTCTTAACTCCTCCCTGCTTTGCTAATATTTTTGAGGATTTTTGCACCTATGTTCATGAGAGATATATGTCTGTAGGTTTTCTTTCTTGTAATGTCTTTCTCTAGTTTTGATATTAGGATAATGTTGGCTTCATAGAATCAGTTAGGAGGTGTTCCCTCTTGTACTATATTCTGAAAAAGATAGTGGAGACTTAGTATCATTTCTTCCTTAATTGTTTGGTAGAATTCACCAGTGAAACCATACGGGCCTGGTGCTTTCTGTTTTGGAAGGTTACTTATAATTGATTCAATTTCTCTAGCAGATATAGGCCTACTCATATGATCTATTTCTCCTCGAGTGAGTTTTGGTAAATTGGTCCATTTCACCTAGATTATCAAATTTGTGGGCATCAATTTTCCTTAATTATTCTTTTAATGTCTATGGGATTAGAAGTGAGACTCCTCTTCAATTTCTATTAGTAATTTGTGTCTTCTCTGTTCTTTTCTTGGTTAGCCTGGTTGGAGCTTAATCAATTTTACTGATGTTTTCAAAGAATTAGCTTTTAGTTTTATTTCCCATGTTCAATTTCATTGATCTCTGCTCTATTATTATTATTTCCTTTCTTCTGCTTGCTTTTAATTAAATTGCTCTTTTTTCTCTAGCCTCCTAAACTGGAAACTTAGTTGATTGCTTTTTAGATCTACTTCTTTTCTAATGTATGAATCTAATATTCTAAATTAACCTCTAAGCACTGCTTTCTCTGAATCCTACAAATTTTGAAAATTTGAATTTTCACTTTTTTTTCAGTTCACAATATTTTAAATTTCTTTTGATGCTTATTCTTTGGCAATATGTTATTTATTAGTGTGTTACTTAATCTCCAAATATCTTCAGATTTTCTAGCTATCTGTTGTTGATTTGTGGTTTATTTATTTATTTATTTATTTATTTATTTATTTTTAAGAGAGAGAGAGAGAATATTAAGCAGGCTCCATACCCAGTGCAGAGCTTGACATGGGGCTTGATCTCACCACCCTGAGATCATGACCTGAGCTGAAATTAAGAATCAGCTGCTTAACCAACTGAACCACCGAGGTGCCCTTGATTTGTAGTTTAATTCCATTGGGGACTGTGAACATACTTTGTATGATTTCTATTCTTTTAAGTTTGTTAAGGTGTATTTTATGGTCCAAAATATGATTTGTCTTGGTAAATGTTCCATGTGAGCTTGAGTAGAACGTGTACTCTGCTTTTGTTGAATAGAGTATCTTATATATGTCAATTAGATCAAGCTGATAGATGGTACTGTTCAGGTCAACTATATCCTTGCAATTTATTTTATTTTATTTTATTTTGCCTGCCTGATCTATCAAATAGTGAGAGTTGTTGAAGTCTCCAACTATAATAGAGGATTTGTATGTCTTCTTGCAGTTCTATCAGTTTTTTGCCTCCCATATTTTAATGTTCTATTGTTAGATGTATACACATTAAAGATTATTATGTCTTCTTGGAGAATTAATCCCTTTATCATGTAATACTTCTCTTTATCCATGATAATTCTGTTTGTTCTAAAGAGTGTTTTGTCTGACATAAATATAGCTACACCATCTTTAATTTGATTAGCATTAACATGTTACATATTTCTCTGTCTCATTAAGCTTAGTGTATATATGCCTTTACATTTAAAGAAGGTTTGTAGTAGGTAACACATATTTGGTATTGTTATTTTATCTACTGCCACACTCTTGGTCTTTAGAGTGCTATATTTAAATCATTCACATTTAAAATAACAATTGAGGGACACTTGGGTGGCTCATTTGGTTAAGCTTCTGCCTTCAGCTCAGTTCATGATCCTGGGAGTCCTGGGATTGAGCCCCACATTGGGTTCCCTGCCCAGCAGGGAGTCTGCTTCTCCCTCTGCGCTGCACCCCGCTTGTGTTTTCTCGCTCTCACCCTGTCTCTCTCTCTCTCTCAAATAAATAAAAATCTTAAAAAAATTAAAAAAGCTATTGATATAATTGGATTAATAACTACCCTGTTTGTGTTTTCTATTCATTGTACTTTTTCTTCTTTTCTTCCTCCCTTTTCTGTTTTCTCTGCTTTAATTTTATATGCTTCCATTTTCTTTTCTTCTCTCTTAGAAGGTCAATTATGCCTTTTTTTCTTGCAATTTTTTCTAGTGTTTCCCTAGAGTTGCAACACAAATTTACAACTAATCTAAATCAGCTTTCAAATATTGATTCATAGGTGTGCAGATACCTAGCAATAATATTATCAATTTCTCCCTTCCATACCTTATGACTTTGTTGTCATTCATTTCACTTATCCACATATAATAATCACCCAATACATTATTACTCTTGTAACTATGAACAGCACTTCTCTAATACATCAATTAAGAATAAGAAAAGTAAAATCTTTTATTTTGCTTTTACTTATTCCTTTTTCTATGTTCTTCCTTTCTTTATGTAGATCTAAGTTTCTGACCTATATGATTTTCTTTCTCTCTTAAGGACATCTTTTAACATTTCTTTTAGGGCAGTTCTGTGGGCAATGAATTTTCTCAGTTTTTGCTTGTCTCAGAAAAATCTTTCTTTCTCCTTTACTTTATTTTTATTTTTTATTGTTTTAAAGTAAACTCTATGCCCAACGTGGGGCTTGAACTCACAACCCTGAGATCAAAAGTCACATGTTCCACTGACTGAGTCAGCCAGGCACATCTCCTTCCCTTTATAGAATAATTTTGCTGGATGTAGAATTCTAGAGTTTTTTTTTTCTTTCAACACTTTAAATATTTTACCCCATTCTCTTCTTGCTTGCAGTGATTTCTGACAAGTATGCCTTAAATCCTATCCTCTTTGTTTTATAAGTAAAAAGTATCCTCCTCTACTCCTGCAACCGTACTCCAGCTTCATTCAAGTTTCTGCAGCTTGCATACAATATTTGTAGACTTTTTGGTACTTAACCTGCTTGGTATTCTCTAAACTTCCTGGATCTAGATCTGTGGTGTGGTGTCTGTCATTAATTTTAGGAAATTCTTGGCTATTATTACTTAAAATATTTCTTCTGCTCTGTTCTCTCTTCTGGTATTCCAATTTGGTGTATGTTAGACCTTTTGAGATTGCTCCAGAGTTCTTGGGTATTCTGTCTCATCTTTTTTATTCTTTTTCCTCCTGCACTTCAGTTTGAAACATTTCTACTGACATATTGTCAAGCTCACTGATTCTGTCCTTGGTTGTGTCCAGTCTACTTATGAGTCCATCAAGGCTGTTCTTCATTTCTTTTACAGTGTTTTTGATTTGTAACATTTCCTCTTGATTCTTTCTTAGAGTTTCCAACTCTGTTTCCAATGTTTTATTGTTTTTATATGTTGTTTACTTTTACCATGAGATCCCTTAACCTATTTATCATAGTTATTTTAAACTCATTATAATTAAAAAATCTGTGCCATAGCTGATTCTGCTGCTCACCTTGTCTCTTCAGAATCTATTTTTTCTTTACTATTATCATACCTTGTCATTTTTATTGATGTTTTAAGTCAGACATGATGTTGCTGTAGTAGACCCAGAAGTAAACAGAACTTTAGTGCGTTAGTCTAAGACTTGGGCTGTGTTTAATGTTTGCTATAGCCATAAGTGCCAGAGGCTTTGATTTCATTTAGTGTCCTTGTTTTTCTTTCCCTTTATCTTTCAGTTTCCCTAAGAACTCCTTCTTAAATCACATCTATGTCTTGTAGCTTCTCAGTAGTAATCCACTATTGTACTGGAGCCCTGTTGATGTGGTGGGAGGTGTGGGGATAGGGATGTGTTCAATAACCATATGGTTAAATCTTGGTCTTTTAGTAAGCCTGTGTCTCTGGGCTGTGAGATAGGAAGGTAGAGAGAGGGCTACAGTTGAGTAACTTCTCCTCCCCCATGTCTATAAGGCTCTGGTAAAGTCTTTTCCCTTTCCAAGAAGGTCTGTGTTGTTGAGAATGCTCTGGGTGTATATAACAATTATTATTTTGTCTCTTTTCTTTCCAGAAACACAAGGGTTTTTCTTGGCTTTTCACCATTAATTTCATTCATCTTTGAGTCTCTATAAGCTAACGTAGCCAACACTGAGTGAATAATGTATACATCTGTAGTACAAATAAATCAGTGAATAAAGGTTAAGTCCATAAAGATAGTTTAGAATAAAAAGTAAAGAGTATTTGCACCTCAACACTGATGACTGCCTTCAAAATGCAGGGCAATTTAAAATTTATATTCATTAAACAGAGGCAAAAATGTTCATTTTTGCTAATTTATAAAATGGGAAAATAGTGGTGCTTTGTAGAATTCTATCAGGCTGGCCCTTCCTCTGGTCTGGCTCCAGAGGCTCTGCTTCCACTCCTCCCTGCTCACAACATTCTACTGTTGGTCAGTAGTTTCTAGTCCTGGTGACCTTGAATCTCTCCCTTTCCATTTTAATCCTGGGTCCTTTCCATTTCTGCATCACTGGCCAGATTAATATCTTATTTCTTATTAATTCCCTGTTCTCCATCTCATTGAAGTTTTCTTTTTAAAGTATTTTAAAATGTATTTAATGTATGATAGAAATTTTACATACCTTCATGTGTGTTATACATACTTAGGTCATTTATAATGAAGGCTAAAACAACTTGGGAAAGCCATACAATGCCCTGTGGAAATCTCATAAATTAAAGTAGCTAAAACTGAAGTACTAAAATCCTACCAGTTCATAAATGTTTTCAGATCTCCTAGCCTGGGGGAAAGAGAAAATTAAATTAAATTAAATTAAATTAGAGTTACACTTTTTACTCTCTCCTGAGTAAGTGGCAGAAATGATGTTTTGGCAGAGCTGAATAAGAAGACTGATGCTAAGCCTTAGTAAATTCTTTTCTTTATTGGAACGATTGCATATCACATGACTTCTGTGGTGATCTCTGTTAGAACAAGACAGGGCTATGTAATAAAGCTCCCACATGATGTTATGGACTCAAATAATTTAGTCACAACCAAAGGAAAGTGACACTTACCAGAATGCATTTGTTTTAGACAACAAAGACAATGAGAAACCCATGTGTTGAGTCACTAAGAAAAATGAACACATATACGAACACAACAAAATCCAAAGCTATTTTCATTTTTAATGTTATCCTTATATTTAAAAAGTTGATCTTTTTCTTCTACAGTTTTCATTGCACTCTTATTAGTGTACAATTGCAAACTTGTATTTTCTTGGGTTCAACACTGATGAAATGATTCTATCCATCATTTAATTCTGTTTGTCCCTAGAGTATAATATGAGGCCCCTGAAGGTCATTAATAGGACATAATGTAATAAGATCAAAGGGACACCAGTCTCACCTGGTGGATGCCTGCTTAAAAGAAAACCTGAGGAGACAGCATGTCCTCCCTCATTGTCACACCCAAAGACCAGCTTCCTGACTATACTGGCATTATTAATATTCTATTTCTTTTCATTAAGCAGTGACATGGTGAGTATTTGGATACTGTCTATGTTACAAACGAGAATAACAAAAGAAGGAGTGCTACCATGGAAACCTACCTGATGGCCTTTGTGGTGAGCTTCTTGCTACTTGAATGCAAGCAAACTCCACACAACAAAGAGCCGATCAATGTTAGGCATAAAGCTTCTATGCAAGAGCACTGATTATTAACTTTAATGAATGCCTTCAACATCGCAATCCAAGGCAGCATTATTCTTGTCCAACCTCATTATTAGATAAGCACAGGGGAACTTGCATTAAGATATATTTTGGATTGCAAAGCAAGAGCCAATTTAGGGCCATCTCCCACTATTTGTCTCTTGTAAAAACAAGCTATATAGCTAGTTTAAAGATGCATGCACTTAGAAATAAACTATTAAAAGCAAACTAAGAAGCTGGACTGTTGCCAGCTACATTTCAATAGATCAACCTCACTTAATTTGTATGTGTCAGATATTTCTTCCTCTACACAGTGCTTTCCTCAGAGGAAAATTCATTCAGAGGCTTGGAGCATACCATGTTTTAAATGTAGCTATATTTTCTGTGTGGTTATTTTACAGAAGGATTTATTTGGTCAAGTTCAGGCAATATCCCTATTAACCCAATATGCTATTAAAAATCCAGATTTTTCATAATTTAATAATTTGGGGGAGTATACACAGCCAAAATTTTAATTGAGTTAACAAAAAGGAATAAAAAATTAAATTAACAAAATTGATGGTAATGGGGAAGGCATATTACTAATAGTTTTATTTCTTTTGGAAAACCACTTTAACCCTCTTCAATGTCAATTAAGAGGCTATCTCTAATGCTAGATTACATTTGAGATCCTGGCTAGTACTCTATTCTTTCTTTTCTATCTGTGTCCACCTGAGTGCTGCTTTCCAATTTTGTTCTAGAAATCTTCATTCAAGGATGGAACAGCAAATGTGGACAAAGAAAGAAAGGGGGAGAATTGATAAGCTAATATTTCCGAAAAATTTATTTTTAGCTTTGACTGGAAACTTGTTCAGAAATACAAACATATATATTTTGACAAATATTCCAATTCTCCCTTATTTTTAAAGGTGTGAAAATTCATCTGGAAAGAGTTGCAATGACCATTGTGTTGGAAAGACATTCACATTACTGTCCTGCCCTAGTTCTTACCATCTTTGACCCTCATTTATTCATGTCTCATGAATCCTCATCGTTTTGAAAATATGCATCATTCATTTATTTATTCCTTGAAAATTTACTGGGCCCCAGTTGTGCACCAGGCACTGTCTCAGGTGTTGGGGATAATTTGGAGAATGTCTTGGTAGTTCCTGCCCATAAGCTTATAGTCCAGTGGTGGTACAGGAGTGAGGTTTCAAAGTAGTGCTGTAAGTGCTATGATGGGGTGATTAGGGGTGCCATGGGAATACTTGAAAGGGGCACCTAACACCCACCAGAGTGTCAGGAATGGTTTCCTGGGTGAAGCGACATCTGATCTGAGAGTCAAAGATAGATGGTAAGCAGAGTAAGTCCTGGAAGCGAATGGTCCACACAGAGAGAATGAGTGAGTGAGACCAAGTTCAAGGAAATACAAGAGGTTTAGTAGAGCTGGTGTATGGAGTTCTGGAGAGGAGGCAGAGCTCACATCAAAGGGTTTTGTGTACAATAAAATTTTATGGGGGCGCCTGGGTAGCGCAGTCGTTAAAGCGTCTGCCTTCGGCTCAGGGCGTGATCCTGGCGTACCGGGATCGAGTCCCACATCAGGCTCCTCCGCTAGGAGCCTGCTTCTTCCTCTCCCACTCCCCCTGCTGTGTTCCCTCTCTCACTGGCTGTCTCTCTGTCACATAAATAAATAAAATCTTAAAAAAAAAAAAATAAAATAAAATTTTATGGTAGTGCAGCATTATTTTGTGGTATCAAATTCAACCAGGCTTCCCTGTGGCCTGAAATCCTATGCTTCCCTGTAAGTTCCTTCTCCTTTTAACTATGTGGATGCTTTATACATTCACACTTCCATTTTTAGACAAAAAGCTGGAAACAACCCCCAAATGTCCATCAATTGATGAATGGATAAACAAATTGTACTATATCTCTACAATGGACTGCTATTTGGCTGTACAAAGGAATGTAGTGCTAATACATCTACAGCATGGATGAATCTTAAAAACATCATACTGAGCAAAAGAAGCCAGACACAAAAGGCCACATATTGTATGGTTCCATTTATATGAAATATCCAGAATAGGCAAATCCATATGGACAGAAAGTAGAGTAGTTATTTCCAGAGGCTGGAGGGAGGGGAGAATAGAGAGTGACTGCTTAGAGGGTACAGGGATTTTTTTGGGGGGTGGTAAAAATGTTCTGGAATTAATAATAGGGATGGTTGCACAACCTCATGGATATTTTTAAAACCACTGGATTGTATGTAAATTCTATGTCTACAAAAATCCGACAAGTTACAGGTGTAGATGAAACAAGTTTGGCAATATATTGGTAATTATTGAAGTTAGGTGTTGGTTAGTAGGAGTTCATTGTATCATTCCCTATTAAAAAAAACAAAACAAGCAAACCAAAAAACCCTTTCATGTCACAAAGACAAGAAGCTAAGAGATAACAACTCACACAGCTTGTGGTCACCAAACCTTAATGTTTGCTTACAGTTCCTTTTTATTCATTCATCTCTGTGTTTAACCCATGCTTTGAGCCAAACATTTTGCTAGGAGGTGGGGATATTGCAATGAACACAAGAGGCATAACTCCTACCCTCAGAACTTTGCCATCTGGACGGAAAGCCAGACAATAGAGTGACAGGTGAGGGAAGGACAGGGTGTGAACATCTTGAGGCAGGAGAGAGCACTGTGTGTCTGAAGGATGGAAAGAAGTCAAGTGTGACTGAAGGGTAGAGGGTGAGCGGGCAAGGGCAGGAGATGAGGTGGGATAGTTAGGGAGGGGTGAGGTTATACAGGGCCTTTAAGGCCACTAAAAGATTTCAGCAATAAAAAGCTCTCCTGATGCTGTAACTTCTTCAAGGCCAGTTCTTTTTCTTCTGTGTAAGCAGGAAATGAAAGTATCAAGAAGAATCGGGAAGTCACTGTTCTTTCCCTCAACAGTGGCTCAGGCATGAGCAAAAATGTCTCTGCTAAGGATGATGATCAGTGTGCCTGGTTGCCCAAAACAACAGGATGTCATGGTAGGTGTGGGACAGAGGAAGAATCATATGGATGGCAAATCCAGAACAAGAGAAGTATCTGCCACCAAAGAATGCTATTGAATGTGGCTCTCTTCCTACTGGGTGGGATGGGGAATGTGACCCTGCACCTGCAGCAGTGAGTCCTGTAGCTCCTGAGCAGCACCAATGTTGTTAAGTGAAGCTCCCTTGAGCTTCAAGGCCACCTGTCACAGGTCCTGTTTGACACCTGCAGTAGCCCAGCTGTGCATGGTGCTATTCTGACTGTGCCATCTCTGTATGCCTCTGGCCGTACGCAGGTGGGTATATAGACTTGGGTAATGGTGTCACCTGTCACCCACACAATGCCCATTTATGAGGGTTACACCTAGTCCCCGTTAGCTAATTCTGAACCCAGCTAGCTGAGACTTGGAAGAATTTTTCTAAAGGTTGTGAGAAAAGGATGTTATAACTGCACTACCACAGAAGAGAAGGAAATTGTACATGACATCAGGAGAAGTGGTACCACCCTATCCTGGATGTCCAACAGGAGGTACTGCTGCTTACCCACGTCTCTGGAGAATAGAACTGAGCTCCCTGAGGCCAGCTCATTTCCCTCTGGAGGGAGAGAGTCTTAGAACCAGCAGCTCTTTCTAGCCACCCTTGTTAGGTGTGGAATCACGGAATTCACAAGAATGCCTCTAATGCAACCATGAGATGTGATGCTTATTCTGGGAAAGGCCTAGATGCCAATACAATGTGTACCGCATGGCTGGTGGTATGACCAAGTAGCCCAGTGTTACTCACTTTAGAACAAAGATGTCACAGCCCTGGAGCCAACTACAATAAAAATTAAGATTACCACTCCTTTGAGTGCAGTTGTGACATCTGGCTACTACTCCTCTGACCTTCCAGCGGATGTGGATTAGCAGGAAGAACTCATTGGAGTTCGGCCTGTCTGTTTGCCATTGCAAATACTTTTAAATGGACTGCTGGCAGATACATAGCCCTTTTCTGGACAAGTTAGTTCATACGTACAGGTTTGCCCTGGCAGGGGTACACACCCTGTTAGACTTATCCACCTGGAACATGCCGTTTTAAAAAGACACCTCTCCTCATCCGACAGGAAGGCAAATAGCACTGTTTAGCATTGTACTCAAGTTAGCTATTTTTTGATAATACACATTCTGAAATTCTGTACATACATTTCGTTTAAAGTTTATACATTCGGTTGGGCATTCTGTGTGACAAAGAGAGGCTAAGGGTAATGTGTTTATGGAAAGGACTTGGCCTGATGTGATGGCGTTTGGCTGACTGACAATTTCATGTGAGCTGTTCGCTCCTCTGGGGCCTGATTAGATCTGCACAAAGTACTAATGGCAATTCCTGGATTTCTCGAGAGGATGGCAAGACTTTATGAATGAACTGTCACTTCTTTCTTGCAGTCTTCCGGCAGAGCTAGGAAACACAGCTAATCTAAGCCTTCAGACTCCATTTTCCTTCTTATCCAATGTGCTTTCAGCAGAATAGCACAGCGCTTGAAGTACTCAGTATAGTTGCAAAACAATTTGTGTATTTGTACCTGTAAATTTATGCATTGTCTTAATTTACGTAAGATTTTGGTACGTATTTCTCAGCTTTTAAGGATGACTTACACATCTTATTTTTCTACTGTTATGTGAGAATATCACAGCCCAAGGATATGTCATGGCGTAAGGAAAAATAAAAGTGCTACCCAAAAAGAAAAAAAAAAACCCAAAGCAGGAAAAAACAAACTATTGAAGGTTTTAAGTAGGAGATTGACATGATCAGATTAACATTTTTAAAACACTCTGCCTAAGAGGTGGAGAGCGGACAGGAGACAGTGTGAGAAAGGGAGTGAAGAGGGTTTGAGTGTGGGCAGGGCTAGATCAACAGGGCCTGCCAAAGAGAACATGAGGAGGATACCAGAGAGAGCATGGCATCATAGGAAATGGGCAAACCAACTAACCAACCAACCAAAGGAACGCACACAAACAGTTTCAAAGAAGGATATTGTAGAGAGGTAAAATAAAAGTAGTTCTGGTGGGAAGGGGAGAGGTAGTATTGAGCTCGTCCTGATTGGAGGAGGGCAAAATGTGGCCAGCTCCAAGTGCACTGAACTTTTTTGCCTATGATTTGCTTCCAGGCCGTCTCCTTTCTCTGCCTGAGACACTTTTACCCTGGCCCTTTGTATGGCTAACACTTACTCACCCTCAAGGGCCAGCTTCCATGTCACTTCTTTCAGAGGCCTTTTATGACCATATGAGTCTGGGTTAGCGAATGTTCCTCTGGACTTTCAGAGCCTTCTGTATTTCTACTATTATAAACAACCCATATCAACTGTAAGGTAATTGCTTTTTTATTTTTCTGTATCCTTCAATAGACTGCCAGCTTCTTGAGGGCAGAGCTGAAGCTTAATACATTGCTTAGCACCCACACCTAGCATAATGCCTGACACACGGTAGGCACTTGTTTGAGAGAGTTAATGAATCTTGTCCTGAGTCTACATTGACCCAGATCTTTCAGATTAAGGGAAAATTAAAATGTTATCATAATAATCAAGCTAGTTCCTTGTTTTTGAAAATTACTAGGAAAATGGGTCTACTTAAAGGTATAAAGTCAAAGTTTTGCATGGTTATTTTAGACTAAGTTTCTTTTGCCATTTCCTTTATATCTCAACCAAAAGGTTGTTTTAGCTGCAGATTTCTTTTCACTCTTGTGGCATAAATTCAAATCTGGTACTGATGCGCCTGGGTGGTACAGTAGGTTAGGCATCTGACTCTGAGTTTCTGCTCGGGTCGTGATCTCAGGGGTCGTGGGATCAAGTCCCACGTCACTTAAGACCCTCTCTCCCTCTACATCTGCCCCCCCAACCGTGTGCACTCATTCGTACTCTCTCACTCTAAAAATAAATACATAAATTTTTAAAAAACCCTCAAATCTGGCACAAATATGTCCTCATCTGAATTGTTTATTTTCAATCAACATTTATTTTGTGCCTCAGGGGAGACCAGCAATTATGGGTGCTGTGGGAGACACACATGTCTGTGGGCTGTGGAAACCCTGTGCCGAAGGTGAGACTGAGCAAGGGCTAATGGTCACTGTGAAGATGTTCACATAATCCCCTCCTGCAGCCACCAGAGAATATGTTCTGAACCTTCAAAATGCTCCCATACCCCCAAAGACACAGAAGGCTCACCTCAGGGAAATGAAGAGGCTATAATTTAGCTAATAAATGGATCTTTCCTCTACTTGAAATGTTTTTATTGCATGACCTGGGTCACCTCCCATACATAGGATGCCACTCAATTAAGGAGTGCAGTCTGTGTGGTTCTTTCTAGAAATCTATTAGCTTCAGTTGTCAATTTAAGTGAATCAGGCAGGTGGGAGAAGAGACAAGTTGAAATTCAATATTAGAGAAATGGGTGGTAGGAACATTGTAAACTATTTTATATGGTTACCATTGAGCTAAGTGT
Source organism: Ursus americanus (assembly GCF_024610735.1). Lineage (NCBI taxonomy): Eukaryota > Metazoa > Chordata > Mammalia > Carnivora > Ursidae > Ursus > Ursus americanus. Next base: position 54,759,601 of record NC_142137.1, on the reverse strand, counting down.
AAGGTAGGTGTGTGTGTATGTATATATGTATAATTTAAATTTTCCCTACTTTATCTGCTTGCTTTTAAAGCTCACATACTGTCACAATTTCTCTTATTAAGCAATCTATCTTAAGAATATTTTCTGACATTTTCATTGACATGATGTCTAAAGGAAATGTTTTGTATTAACCCTTAGAAAACTGTAGCCGGGGAACCTCTCTTTATTTTCTTTAAGACCAGTTTAACTGCTGACCTTCCTCTTGCTCTAGATAGTGAACGGAGGGGATCTGGGGAGGCAGCTTTGGAAAAAATCAACCAAATAACCACATAACAACTGCTTTTTAATTCCTTAGATGAAAATGAATGGGGCACTACAGTAGTGTACCATAGAGAGGCTGAACCAAGTCTTGGGAGTCAGAGAAGACCTCCCTGTGAAAGAGATAGTTGAGCTGAGACCTGAAAAATGAGTAGGCTTTAGAATTAATAATTGTGGGGGCATGACTGAGGGGGAGGTTGGGTGGAGGTCTGAGGAAGGTGAAAGCTTTGAACTTAGAAGAAACTTAGATTGCTCTAAACCATTAGAGAGAAGGTCACTATGGCTGAAACTAGCAAGCAAAGAGGGCAGAAGAAGACAAGGAGGCTAGAGACATCAGTGGAGTCAAATAATGCAGGTCTCCGAAGCCATGCAAAGAAACTTTGGACTTTATTCCTAGAAGCAATGGGAAGTCATCCACACTCTCCGAGCAAGGGAGTGACATAGTCATGTGTGCTTTTAAAGGATTGCCCAACGATCCTGCAGGTAGATGGTGTGCGCACGTGTGTGTGTGTGTGTGTGTGTGTGCCAGTTCTGTATGTGGCTCGGGAGAGGGATAACAGAAGCTGGGGCATGGTGTTGGCTGTGGAGAGGGAACAAAGGGCAAAGATTCTTCAAGTACTTTGAAAATATAGAAGCCAGAAATTGGTGATTGACTATCTATAAAAGGCCCCAGAAAGATGGGTTCTGGGTGTCTCATAGATTTCTGGCATGAACACCTGGGTGGATGGCAATGCCCGGAGCATACAGGCTTGGGGTGCAGTTGGGAAAGCAGGTACTGCTTGAGCTTGGTGTGCAATTGCAAGCACAAGAGGCTTATGAGTAGGTATCAGAAGAGAGCTCTGAGTGGCAGATGTGGGATGGAAGAAATCGCAAACACAGAGCTGATGGGTTTACTTAGGGGCAGTAGGTAGTAAGAGAAAAGGACCTCGGTGAAGAAAGTGGATTCCAAATTGGGTATTCTCACCACAATAAAATTTAAAAAGTTAATAAATAAATAAAAAGGGGTGCCTGGGTGGCACAGTGGTTAAGCATCTGCCTTCAGCTCAGGGCGTGATCCCAGCGTTATGGGATCGAGCCCCACATCAGGCTCTTCTGCTATGAGCCTGCTTCTTCCTCTCCCACTCCCCCTGCTTGTGTTCCCTCTCTCTCTGGGTGTCTCTATCTCTGTCGAATAAATAAATAAAATCTTAAAAATAAATAAATAAATAAATAAATAAATAAATAAATAAATAAATAAAGAAGACGACGGAGGGCTGAGATCCAAAGTACTCCAGCTCGGGGGGGCTAGGTAGAGTGGGAAGAACCTGCAGAGGCTGCTACGAGGGATTGTTTTGAGAACAGGGAGGGACAGTGGGAGATTGTGGCATCATCCAAGGCTGAGAATACACTGATTCAGGAAGGGGCATAATTTGGTATCAAAACTGCTGAAATATCAATGAAAGAGGGGTCTACAAAGCATTCACTGACTTTAGCAAAGTAGAAATCACTGGTAAAATCAACAAAGATTTTGCTAAAGTAATATAGCTTAACTCCCATTGGAGTGGGTTCATCATGAAAACTCCAGGCTCGGGCTTTACATCCACTAAAGATTAATGCTGTGTTAATTATCACAACAACCCTATGAGACAGGTGCTTTTATTATGCCATTCTACAGATGAGGAAGCGAAGGCACAGAGAGGTGCAGTGACTTGCCCAAAGTCATATTGTAGAAGCAGAACCCAAGATCAGGCAATTTGACTCACGAGTCATTCTTTTAGTGTCTACACTGTCCTGTTTCTTAAGTGTGCAAACAGGACTAGAGGCAGTGTAGACAACTCTTCAGAGAAGCTCGGCTATGAGTAGGGAGACGGTGTGGTAGATAGGTGTAAAAGGGGTGGTCCCAGAAGGGTAATTTGTGTAAGGTGGGATTAGGATGGAGAATGTTCTAGTATCCATTGGAAGGGCCTGTCAGTGGGACTGAAATTCCAGGAAATGGAATGATGATGGATGAAGAGCTGGAGCGGGGAGGAGCCAGAGTGCAGAGGGATGGTCACCTGTTGAAAGGTAGAAATTCCCTATTGTCATAAGGAGGGAGTGGGTACAGTAAGGATGTTTGCAGGAAGAAATGGAAAGAGTTCCTTTAAAGTCTTTTAGAGTCTCTATGAAATACAAGTTCAGGCCATCTGCTGAGAGACGACTGGGGGGTGTGAGCTGAAGGTGGAGGGGGGATGGACAGAGCTGGTAGAGGAAATGCAAAGTAAAATTGCCAAGTAACATCAAGGACACAAACAGCATCGAACTGGTGATTCCAGCAGACTACAGGGAAAAGAAGTGGTCGAGTTGCTCTGGATGTCATGCTGGGAAGTATGGGAAGGGTCATAACCACACAGAAGATGATTTGGGGGGAAGGCATGGTTAACAGCATATGGGGAATTCTCGCTCTTTATGTGCTCCCATCAGGTCTGAGAACCAGCTGTTGGGGGTAGGAGAAGACGAAAATCAGAATAATAAATACTGGGAACTGAGATGGATTATACACACAAGTCTCCTCTGTCCAGATGCAGATCTAAGAAACTGATTTAATCAACACCCAAGTGGGCACTCTGAGGGGCTGAGCGCAAGCCATACTCCCAGTTGGCAAGCCCTCCATTGTCCAGAAGATGAGAAAACAACAACTCATCCCAACAACGTGTTTGTAAAAATAAGCAGATTGGAATAATGGGAAAGCAATGACATTCTTGGTTCTCAGGGGAAAAGCAGGGCTTGGGAAATAACTTAATGTTCGAACTGTAAGAAATTTTCAGAAAGCTCTTTAGCATTCTTAATAGGTTTTGAGGAGACATGAAGCCCATGAAGAAGGACCAGAATCTGTAAGAGGAGCAGAGGATAAAATGAAAATAAGGGTTGTGGGGACAAGAGAGAGAAAGAAATGGGACTTTCCCATATACTCCTCAGACAGTTAGGATTCTTGTAGTGGTAGGAAGGAAAGACACAATCATTTCCCAAGGACCCCAAATGCTTGTTAATCCTCAAAGCAATTCTGTGGTGTAAGCCTTACTCCCATTTTAAAGGTGGTGAAAATGAGGCTCAGGGAGGATAAGTGATCTCCTCAAAGCAAGGGAAGAGGGGAACTGAACAAAAGATGGTGTGACTTCAAGGATCTGGACCTCCACCTCTCAGAACAGGCACTGGAGGTTAATGGGGGAAGAAACATGTAGAAAGGAGCTGGGGTTAGGCTACTTTAGGTCTGAGTATTTTTAGCGTATAAATAGAACAACAACAATGGCTACCATACTAAGTGCCAATTATATGGCAGGTGGGGGTGGGGGGGAGGGGCAGAGGGAGGGGGAGAGAGAATCTTAAGAATCTTAAGCAGGAACCAGGTTCAGCGTGGAGCCTAACGTGGCTGGATCTCACCACCCTGAGATCGTGACCTGAGTCGAAATCAAAACTCTGAGGCTTAACTGACTGAGCCACCCAGGGGCCCCTACACCCATTTTTCTGATTCTCACAGTAATCCTGCCTAAGTATCATGACCCTCTTTTTTTTTTTTTTTAAAGATGCAGAAACTGAAGCCAACAGAGACTAAGTGATTTGTCCAAGTGTGTAAGTATTCTACTGTTGGTATAACACATTGCTACAAACATTGTAGCTGAAAACAACACACATTTATCTTACAATTCTGTAGGTTAGAAGTCCAACACAGGTCTTATGGGGCTATAGTCAAGATGTTAGCAGGGCTGTGTTCTTTCTGGATCCGTCTCCTTGACTTTTCTAGCTGCTAGAAGTGGCCCACATTCCTTGGCTCAAGGTCCCCTTCCTCTATCTTTAAAGCTGGCAGGGATGGTTTTGGTCCTTTTCCTTAATATCTATCTGACCTTTCTCCCACAGTCCTGCTCCCCTCTAACCACAGCAGGGAAACCAGATGATCAGCTTGGGTCCACTTGGATAATGCAGGCTAACCTCCTCACCCCAAGGTCTTTAATGTAGTCACATCTGCAAAGTCCTTTTTCTCATGTGAGGTGACATTCACAAATCCTGGAGATTAGGGTGTGGACATTTCTGGGACCATTATTCTGCCCACCCTATCAAGTTAAAAAGGTATTGAAGGGCTAAGCCCAGAGTTTAACTTAGATTTGGTCAAAATTAAGTAGGAAATCCTATCGGTTCTATCTTCAAAACATATCCAGAATCTTTCTAGTTCTCATACTACCATTTCTACCACCTTGGTCCAAGCCATGCCACTGCCTACTAGAAGAGATTACCCCTATAGCCTTGTAATTGTTCTCCTGCTCCATCTTTGCCCACAGTCCATTCTCAACATAGTAGCCAATGTGATCCTTTAAAAATGTCTCAGATTATGTCCATTTTCTGTTCAAAACCTTCCAATAACTCTTGATTTCAGTATGAACTAAGGACACAGTCCTTACATTGCCTACAAGGCCTACATAATCCTTCCTCCACTCCAGGGGTCTTGCTCTGCTCCAACCCATGGGCCTTCTGCCTGCATTGAACACACCAGGATTATTTCCAGAGTCTTGAGTGGGAGGGGCTCTGCATTTTTGTTCTGCATCCTCCTCCAGTACCTTGAAGTAGAATGGGAAGGCATAGCCAGGTTCTGAGATGTCTCTTCCCTAGCTGGGGATCTGGGAGGGGAAGTGGGAGGAGGATGAACATCTCCTCACTTCACTGCCCATAAGTGTGCAAGTGATTTCCTCTTTTTCTCTACTAATACCTACTCTCCACTGATAAATGCTGTGAGGCTGATGTTTAGATGCCTACTTTTGCATGCAGTACATATTGTGAGGTTTGTAGGGGTCTCTGAGGGGCTTCTCTACTGAAGAAGTCCCATATGTGGGAGATGGACTGTCTCCTGCTCATAGCATCATGCTATAATTTCTTGCTGTTTGGAAACCCTTGCCCAGGAGCTGGCCTTCTTAGGTGGGCTACCATTAAGACAGCCCGAGCCCAGGGCTCTCCCTCAATGTCAAACCAGATACACAAGAAACTCACCCATCTTTGCCACATACAAATGATGCAGTCATAGGCTGCTCTATAGCTTCCCCTCCCTCTACCCTACCACATCCCTCCAATGTTCTTTTCCTTGCTCAGGCAAGAGGCAAATAAAAGTTAACAAGTCTGCTTCCTAAGTAAGACTCCTGTCGTATACCTGATATTACCAAGGATTCTCTTGGAACCTCTTATACTTGGGTTTGGTGAATATGGGGAGGCACTTCCTTTCCCAGTGGCTCCCCTAGACCCCAACTCAAGAGTGCAAAACCCTCTCCTTCTCCCTAGCCAGGCAGAGGAAGGAAGGTTACGAAGATGAGCATGACAAAGAGTGGGGATGGCTCTGGTGATGTGTAAGGTAACAGTGTTTGGGCTGTCTTTTATAAGCCCCAAGAAAGGCACCTCTTTTCAGAATGCAAGGCGTATGCTGTGTGACTCCTTCAACTTGGTCCCTGTTCTCCACTGCCAGGAAATCAGGAAAACTTTTACACACAGTTACTGATGTAGAGTCATCAGGATAGGTAGTTATGGTAGAGTGAAAGGTTCAAGTTGAACAGAGGAAAATGTCATCTGCTGGTCAGAGAACAACTACATGTTGGCCAATTTTGCTTAACTGGTGAAGAAGCATCCAATTGAGTAGGGGGACTTTACATGTGGTCTAAAATTTCACTTTTTTTAGTGAAGAGGGTGTAAATTTTATGCTAAAAATTTTACTTATTCATGGCTAAAAATTCTTTCCAAGACTTAAATTGAGTACAATCTTATTTTTAAGATTTTTTCCCTCTATTTTAAAAAACAATGTTTGTTTCCAGCACAAACATGAGGAAATAAAGAAAAGTTTCAATAAGAAAGCAAAAAATAATCTGCAATTGCATAGCTAAGTTATGATCAAGTTTGGTGGAGATAGAACTCTGATTTAGGGCAGTTTAAGACTATATCATGAAAGAACACACTTCATCTTGATTTTACTTTGTTTTATTTTCTGTTTTGAGAAGTTGCACAATGGACACATTTGGGGTAATGAGATTTGGAATACGAAATTTATCAAAAACCATTAGGGCCCAGAGAAAACAGAAATTTCTATTCTGCTTTATATAAGCTCACTGTAGTGACAGGAAATGTTTATCCATAAGAAGAAACTCCTACAACTCATTTTCTGCCCTTCCCTAATGTCTCCTTGCTCCTGACTGTGCCTTGCATTTAGTGTTAGCATGTATTATGCAGGGGCCCTAAGATCTCATGTGGGTTCTGCTGAATGATAACCACCATGGGAGGGGGGAACGGGCAGGGGCTGGAAGAAACATTTTCAGGACAGAGAAGACCCATTGCTGAAACTTTGGGGATATATATATTTCCTAGATCTGGGGTGGTTTTCCTTTTTCTGTGTCCTTCAGAATGAAAAGCAATTGGTGAGCAGCACCAGTACTGCAGGGAGACAAAGATGTGAGGTGCTGGGGGGCCACAGCCAAGGAACATATTGGCAAGCAGGAGGAGTCCTACGCAGGTAGAGTAAGGATATCTTCTCTTACAGAATTTTTCAACTAGAGGGTGACAGCAGTCGACATTCCATGATCTTTTTTTTTTAATTTAAATTCAATTATCCAACGTATAGTACATCATTAGTTTTTGATATAATGTTCAATGATTTATTAATTGCGTATAACATTCCATGATCATAAACCTCTCTGTTTTACTCAATCCCCCTTCAAGATTTCCTAATGGTCCTTTTAAACTTAAAAAGCAAACAAAAGTGGTATTTTCATATCCTTTAAGGCTATTTTGGGTTTTTATAGTAAAGAGTGTATGAACGAGTGAGAAAGAATAAAAGTAAAAGCAAAAGGCTTACAGCATTGTAACTACAATTCTCAAACCTTTGATAAGAAAATACTATGTACTCTGCTACTATTTGTTGTCCTCAGAACAGTAAGTATAAAAATACCAATACTAACACTGCTATTATTACTACTACTAACAATAAAAGAAAATATAGAAATTTTTTACTGTGTGCCAGGCATTTTTCTTGGGTTCTACATACAGTAACTGAATCCTCACAACTGCCCCGGGAGGTCCTTGTCTCTATTTTATATTTGACTAAGTTAGAGCTCAGAAAAGTTACGGGGTAAGAATTCTAACCCAGGAAGTAGTCTTAACTATTAGACATGCTGCTTCTGATGCATTGCTTTGAAACAAAACCAATACTAAACACACACATAAATCTATTCACCCATAGAAGTACTCTTCACCCAGAAGGAGGCAGTGGAGAGCATAGTGACTTGTACAGACTGTAACCACATACCAGGCTTGCATTCCAGAACTGGCAACAACAAGGACACTTGGCTTTTCCTTGGGCAAGACATATACTCTCTAAGCTGTAGTTTCCTTACCTGTAAAATAGGCCAGATAAGGCCTATCTCAAAGGGTTATTTGGGGAACTAAATAACATAATATTTGAAAAGCACTTGGCACAGAACTCAAAAGAATGGTATTCATTACAATTCCTGTTAATTACTGTTGCATTAGAAACCAAAGGACCTCTGTGTTGTATGCAGCATAATATAATACATGTCATCTAATTTTTTAGGGGAAACCCCATAACTAGGGTGCAGAGAATGTGTGGGGGAATGATGATGGAGGGGGGGTATGCAGAAAAGGTATTAAGAGTCCACCATAAGTGGAGAGGGAGATGCTTGTGTCCCAGATCCTGGGTAAGTGGAGAGTATGGTGGGAGGCAGAAGGAGGCAGAAAAGGAGTCTGGGATGACTTCTGATGCTCAGCTTGGGAGGACTGAAGTAGGGGTTGGGAAATGGAGCCACTCAGGGTGGCAGCTCAATGGGCTCCAGTCTATGAGTGAAAGCACCTGTATGCTGTCTCAACTTTAGCTATCCAAATCCAGGAAGGACCAGGTTCAGATGGGGAGGGAGACATGTAGGAATGGACAGTGAATGGGAATCAGATCAGAACATGGACAGTCTGGCCAGCAGATGCAGAGGTAAGGATTCAGCTCGACCACACAGGGGATGGCAGGGGAGATCTATTTTTCTTATAATTAGCATGTGATAAGAGGAATGCTTTCTTCCATTTTGGCACGAGGTTCTGGAATGTCCAGTTACAATCCTGGTATGCCACCAAAAGATTTCATATCCTGAACCTTCTACTATTGTGTCACTGGTACGGCGGCTCTGAGATAGTCTAGTAGGAAGCAAAAGCCAGTACCTTTTTGATAACAATGAAAATCCTTGGATTTATATAATATGACATGATATGAGGGGCATTGTTTAGCTCTTGGCATAGCTATGAATACCTAGGGCAGAACACCAAAGGAAAAAGTCTACTTTGAAAGCTCTCTCAGAACAAATCTAAGAGAATTTGCTGGTTAATGCAAATACATGTCCAAACAAGTACTGGTTTACTTAGGGAGTATGCAGAGCTGGCAAGCTTCACTTGGCATGAAGAGCATGAGTAATGATTCATTTTAATGAGGGATCTTGGGGGTCTATAATGAAGGCTGTGTGGTATTTCCCATGTGTCTCTTTGGAACGTGGACTGAGTGTAACCACAGTGGAAGAAAAGCCATTGGAAAATACAGAGTTCGCGAAACCTCTGGGGCTCTATAAGATTTGGATAATTTAATGGCATATAAATGAATTCACAGAAATACACCCAGAGATCTCAGAGTAAAATCTTTCCTTCCCACAGGTAAGCAAAGTAATGAGACTATATTTTGGGGGGAAGGGGGGATTTGATTTTTAATGATTTTTTTATTTTAAGATGAATGCATCCCTGGAATAATTCATAGCCTTCCCACATGACTCTTTTGAAAGATAAGATCATATGAATATCAAGTTCATATATATAAAGTACATATATTCATTTTTGAGACATAATTTCAGTCACACTTCACCTGTGAGCCCTGATCATTTGGACCTTTTCTATTAGAGAAAATCAATACTTAACATTTTAGGTGGAAACAAAAAAATTTAGAAAGTGACAAGGAAAACAATCATTCCCCAGTCTTTCCAATGGTCTTTGACTATTCAATGAAATGGCAGATAGAAGGAGCATTACTGCATGTTTGTTCTGGGGTCTTTCATCTGGATGTCTGCTTAGATCCAGCCACAGGGTATGACTTCCTAGAAACAAATTTCCTGTCTGGTCAGATCTGGGGCATTATGTGATCATTCATGCAAAGTATGTGAAGTACTAGTACTGACCCTTATTTTGTATTTCTGGGCTGGCTAGAGCAAAATGCTCCAAAGAGCTCCGGGATTTTGGAGGGATTAAACACAGTTCTGGGGGTGTTTGGAAGAACGTGATTCTGTCCTTCAGGCTTAAAGGAGGGGATGGTGACCCAGAACTCAGGACAAAAGAGTCCCGAGAGGCAGAAATGCTGGTGGGAGGAGCCTCTTCTGTGCGTATTAATATATCAAAGAGGACTTGGAATTCTAAAGAGAAGTAAGAAATTCTGTCTTAAAGGAAATAATTTTGAAATATTAAAACATGGTTAGAACTGAAACTAATGCGAAGTAAATTCAACAGGCAACTGTGCTGTTATCAGATAAATGTGGCACCACCCACTTGGGACTTATTCGTGCCCCACAGACCAAGTGGAGATTTCCTATAATTTATTTATCCCAACTTTAAAAAACAAAACCCTTAAACGCCTGCTATGCGTAACCGCTAATTGTAAGACAGGTTCTAAACTGACTCAGGAGAACGTCCATTTTCACTTGTTTCCTATGAAGTTTAAGGTCACTCCTCTAAAGAGGCCATTTCTTCTGTCCTCATTTGCATTTGCTCACCAACAACAGCAACAACAAAAAAAATCCCAAGCAAAAAGCCCTTAAGCAATAAAACTGCTGTCCAAGAAAAACATTTAGTTTGAAAAAGAGTTGAAAAATGTAGCCTTGGAAGAACCATTGCTTACATGGGATTGTTCAACAAATTCCTGTTGTGTGAGGTTTGGCATATACTTTCTAAAAATATAAGCATCTGGGGAAATGAGACAAAGCCCAGGTCCTGGACCAAATGAGGCACGCAGTGTGAATCTGTTAGTGATTATATCCATAATGAAATATGTGCCCAAATTTAGCTGTGCAAAATCTAATACAATACGAAAGCCCAGCAGGCACTGTCCTTACCATAATATATAGCCAACAGAGAAGGTACATATGGCGGCGAGTCCGCTGCTCCTGCTGGGATACGCATGGTGTGATGTCCTCATCTCGATTAATATAAAGGGCAAAACTGTTGTGTGCTGAAAAAGAACAGAGAGCAGGTGACACAGATTCTTATCATCGTCCCTCAATACTTGTTTTGTCTCCAGTAGGAGAAGGGATAAGTGCAATCCCTAGCAAAGCTCCATAGCAGAGAGCAGCTGTATATGGCTTGTCTACGAGGTAGGATGGACAGGAAAACATGCGGTGCATTGATCGCTCTACTAGTGTTTTTTTCTTCTGTATCTGAATTTTTAAAACTTTATTTTATTTATGACTGTCACAGGAAATTTGATAATTTTGAAGGATGTATAGGGAAAAAAAAGGAACATAAGAAAGGAATAAAAATACCCACTGCTAACATTTTGGTAGATGTCTTTTCCCCCCTCCTTGTTCGTATTATTTATACATAGTTAAGATCATACAGTGCACGGAATTTTATTTTGGGACTGTAACATGAGAATTTTGGGGGGGTGTGCAGAGGGAGAGAGAGAATCTTAAGCGGGTTCCACCCCCTGCATGTGAGCCCAACTGGGGGCTAGATCTCACAACCCTGATATCATGACCTGAGCTGAAATCAAGGGTCAGACACTTAACCAACTGAGGCACCCAGGTGCCCCAACATGAGAATTTTTGATATGCCATTTTAGAAAGTCTTCTAGAATATTAACCTTGACCATAGTTGCTTGAAACTCCATTTTATGGATATATTGGATATACCAAAATTTATTTGACCAATTCCTGTTCTTGGACATTAAGTAGTGAAAGATTTTTAATTTTTCGTTTATGAAAAATGTCATGATGAATATCTTTCATAGAATTCTTTGTCTGAATGTCTGAATGTTAAATGATTTTCTTATAGTTAAAGTCATAATGCCAAATTATTTGTGTACCAGCAGCAGGTTAAGAAATAAAGCCAAATTGGTTTCCAGAAAGGATGTACTGGTTTGTACCAGCAGAGTACGGATTTAGATACGATGTTTGTAGACAGTCTCCAAAGAAGCTTAATGAGACCTTCCCATTTGTTGTTTTTTTTTTTTTTAAAGATTTTATTTATTTATTTGACAGAGATAGAGACAGCCAGTGAGAGAGGGAACACAATCAGGGGGGTGGGAGAGGAAGAAGCAGGCTCATAGTGGAGGAGCCTGATGTGGGGCTCGATCCCATAACGCCGGGATCACGCCCTGAGCCGAAGGCAGATGCTTAACCACTGTGCCACCCAGGTGCCCCCCCATTTGTTTTTTGGACCCAGTCACCACTCTGATCCTCAGTTCAGTGGGCCAAGATGGGGATGAAATTTGTAAGAAGAAAGGAAAGTCAGCTCATCTTGGTGTTGAAATTTGATGGACAGATACAAGGGACAAAGGTCTCCTTAGGTAAAACTGAGTTAGGATATAGAGTTATCTTCAAACATTGAAGTTTTTCAAGAGTAAGAAGATGGCAGAACTGAGAACCCAACAACGAGTAAGTTTGAATTCTACATAGTACCTCCTTAATGGCCATGAAAGAATCTTTGCTTTGCTCTCACTGTATTGTTTGCCTATTCAAGGAAAATGCAGGAAATCGAATGTTATAATTTTCAAACTCTAATAAGTATCATGGCACCAGGTGGCAGGTGGGCCTTGGCAGGAAAAGACATGGTAGTGATATCAAAGTGAACATCTTTGAGGCAACATATTGTTTATAATTATAGAAAAAGAAAACAGAAATACAGGATTTTTAAAGAACTACTAAGATGTTGGAAATTCTTTGCTTTATACATTCTCCTCTAGATAACTGTGGTGACTGCCAATATATTAGTAATTAGAGTATGGTATTCCTAGAATGTCAGGTGGGTGATTCCACGGTTGGGTAGTTTTCTATTCCTTATCCTTTGCTTCTCTATTGTTATGCTAGAACAGTGTCATTAGCTCTGAAGGGAACCATACAAAATGTACATGTGTATTGATACAGAGACAGTATGTGTTTTAAAGATCTATTTTATTGTTTTATTCACTATAATCTAGTCACCTCAGATGCCATTGGCCTGGAGTTTCACCAACGATTTGAAATGCCAACAGTAGTTTTTGCAATGGTGCATTCATGTATAAAATTCAAATGTATAGCTAACAATAAATCCAAGTCTTGTCAAATCTCACACAGAAAAAAAAAAAATCCCTGCAAATCAAACATTGATACTGAAGATAGTGCTGACTTTATGGCCTGTGTGGGTTACAGAAAGATGATGATATGTTATTTTTGATTTGTTAATATTAAAAAGTATTTAAATTCTACCTCTTTATCCATTGTTTCAAACAGTGGAAAATCATCCATTTTTCTATAAAATTATATAAGTTCGAATAACTAATCTGAGCATTCTTAGTTCTCCAGTTATCATTCTTTTACTTAGCCTACTTGGTGATTATCAGATGTCATACCTGGAGGGTTAGGATGTACTTTGATGATGCCAGACAGAAAATCTCTTTGAAAAATGAAGATCTTCCTAGATCACTTCATTAATGGCATCATCACCACTAAAAAGGAGCTACTTGTTCCATCGAGGACATCATCAATGACAAAAGATCTTTTTGTGTTCCAGTTGGCCCCTTGGCAAATCTCAGGGGCACAACATACCTCAGAATTTTCAGGCGCTAAAGAATGCATATCTACCTCTCTACAAATGTGTAATGCAAATGATGTTTACTGTTAAACAATACGTATTGATAAAAGTAGTATAAAATACTTATAGCAAATATAAACATTGCTCTGCAGGTAGCTAAGGTTTTATAAACTAAGAAAATGATAAAAATCTATGAATGGTCCTGCTGAATCTCTAAGTAATTTTTGGCAGCTCAATTGTAATCCAAAATCTGTAGCAGCAAGAGGGATAATTATTTTAGAACTACAGGTACAAGAAATCCAGTTCTAATCCACTCCCAGGCAATATTCTGCTTGAGTGACTTAAGAACCAGGAAGGAAATATTCAAGTCCATTCAAGACCACCTGTTGCACAAGAACAGTAATACTATGTTTTGTTCACTGTGGTATTTGTAGAAAAGAGCCTGGCACATAGGAGGTGCTCAATAAATATTTGTGGAGATAATTTAATCTTCAAAACAACATTTTTGATGGGAATTATTAACTCCATTTTGCAGATGAGGTAACAAAGACTCAGAGAAAATCATTATCTTGCCCAAGTTCATAGAGCTAGTATGTCTGGAGGTCGGGTTCAAGACCAGTTCTGTCTCCAAATGCCAGGCTCTGTTGTCCACATTAGAATTATATTTTTAAAAGACATAGTTAAATAATCTTTGACTTAATAAACCAGTGGGAGTGCATGACTGAAGATCACTTACGTTGTCACTCAACTGACCAGAACTATTTTTTTCTTGAGCCTCAAAACAAACAAAGAGCTCTTCACTGTAAAAAATGTATTTTGCCAAATGTGTTCTTTCCTGTGGCATAAAAGCATTCTGAATAATAATAAACAATAAAATCAGCTGGCATCAAGTCAGGACTTTTCATTGGTGCAGTGAGAGAGCCGGCTGGAGGGAGCTCTTCCAGCTTTCGGATCAGAGGAGGTCAAAGTGCAACTTTCTTGGTCATCCTGTATCCAGGTCGATCTAGCAGCTGCCTTCCCATGTTGCCGAAACCCCACCCAATGAGTTCGAGTCATAGACCTGAAGTGCATGAGTTGGGAAGTCGGTGCCATGTCTGCCCCAGGCCCCAAGACTGGACCCTGGGTCTGTCTTCCAAAAGGGTTGGTGATGACATACAAGGCAACAGGTGACTGGAAGGGTCTGAAAATGAGAGTAAAACTGACCATTCGGAATAAACAGGCCCAAATTGAGTACTACCTTCTGCCTCTGCCCTGGTCAAAGACCCCCAGGAACCAGTCAGAGACAGAGAGGAGCAAAAGTTCATCAAGCACAGTGGGTCTCACGTTCAGTGAGATTGTCAACATTGCCTGAGAGATGCGGTACCTATCTTTATAGTCAGAGCTCTCTGGAGGCATTAAAGAGAACCTGGGGACTTCCCAGTTTCTGGGCTGCAGTGTTGATGGCCGCCATCCTCATGACTTTGTAGATGATACCAACAGTGGTACAGTGGGATGCCCAGCTAGCTACGAACCGCAAAGAAGAATACTTCAATAAAGGATCATTTGACAAAAAAAAAAAAAAAAAGCATACCCCAGAATGATCTATTTCTCAAACACAAATACCTTTTACTTTATTATTATTATTTTTTAAAAGATTTTATTTATTTGAGAGCGAGCGAGTGTGCGCATTGCGCAAGAGCAGGGGGCAGGGGCAGAGGGAGAAGCCGACTTCCTGCTGAGCAGGAAGCCTGCCCTGGGGTGGGTCCCAGGACTCTTGAGATCTTGATGAGCCAAAGGCAGATGTTTAACCCACCAAGGCACCCAGGCGCCCTCACAAATACCTTTTAAAGTTTTCTCAGGTGTAGATACACTTTGGATGAGCAAAGAAAGAGATAAAGTCTGCTTGCCGGAGGGGGCTCTTAGGAATTGCATTGGACTGTTCTCTGCAGTGCATTGTCAATAGAGCAATTGCCCGCAGCTGAGTTACTGAGGTTCTACTGTTTGTTTTTAAGTGCTAAGTAAGATGAAATGTTGATAGCCCAAGGAATAAACCTTTGATCTAATCTATACACTCTGCCGGAGAAACCCCTGGTCTAAAATACAAGCAGTTATCCTATCTCAAGCTCCAGTTTCCAGTGCTGCTAATTTTAATGAGACTGTGTTCAAAAAATTGCATCCAAGAAGGGAAGCCCAACTCTTTCTCAGGTTTTGGCATCCTTTATGGTTTTCCTTAATGGGGTTTAGGGGGGTTTCCTTTATGGAGCAGTGATTATCACTAGGAACAGACCAGCATCCCAAGGCAAAGGTCAGCCCGCAGAGAGGATCCACCAGGTGTCACCTCCACACAGAGACACTCAGCCTTGAGCAGAGGGAGAGATTCAAGGAGGGACCCATGACTTAATTATGATGTGAAGGAGATGGGATAAGAAAAAGGCTTCTGGAGGAGAGGCTCCAAGGAAGACTGCAGTGTAATTAAGTAGAAAGATCAGGAAACTGGCATTTGGGATCTAGTTCTGATTGTGTTCTACCACATTGTAAGACTTTAGTCAGGTTCAAATACATTTGTGAAGCTCCGCAATTCTTTTTTTTTTTTTTTTTTTTTGGTAAAATGAGGGCGTTGCATTAAACTAATGCACCTCAAACTTCAGTCATGACAAACTAGTATTTTAAGCTTTGCTGTATCACATAGTAGGGCTCACCCAGGCATTAGGAGGGGTAGACATGGTGTCCAAGGCCCATGAAAATGTTTTAACTTCTACAATCAGAAGATAAATATGAACTTTCAGAGTTGAAGATTATATTCA
Source organism: Ursus americanus (assembly GCF_024610735.1). NCBI lineage: Eukaryota > Metazoa > Chordata > Mammalia > Carnivora > Ursidae > Ursus > Ursus americanus. The sequence continues at coordinate 54,743,720 of NC_142137.1, read as the reverse complement.
TCTTTATAATAATGCAGTCATAAAATGTTTCATATGTAATATATATATACATATATACACATATATAATATATAAAATATATAATAAATATTTATATAAATATATACATCTAAATAAATGTATATACATATATATGTACATATAAATAAATGTCAGTAAAGACCCAGAAATGCAAAGTGCCTAGGGCCCACAAAAGTCAAAAATCATACTGCAGCCCTGTCACATGCTACCCCATTTAAAAAAAAAAATTCTTACTCAATTCAGATTAAAAAAATATACGGATTTAAAGGGAGACTTATGAGACTTACAAACTCTCATAAAGAGAATATCACTTGATAGAAGATAATCACAAAAATAAATACAATGAACACTAACTGATCTTAATAAATGTTGGCTAGATATTGGGCCTGATTGATGGCTCAGACTCTGAGGCCTGAGCTTGATGTGTTCAGTAGGGAGGTTAGTAAGCATTAGGGGGCATTAAAGACACACTAGCATGAGATAGAGACTCCCCTAAACTGAATCAGAAGGATTGAAAGATAACTGAGAGGGAATTACCTTTTCACTGCGTGATTCGGTATTGCTTAATGCCAGGTCCCCGTGCCACATAAATGATCTTATCTAGTATCAGAGCTACACCGTCGATGCACTGGAACAGATTATCTGTAGGTTGTAGCTCTACCTTTTAAGTGCTAAATTATTGATTTATGAACAGATGTTCTTTTGCCAGAAAAATGGAGAGAAGATGAGTAGGAAGTTGAGGTATCGATGGAGGAATTTAAAGGTATTTAAAGGGTTAAAAAGTGGATTTACATCTCTTCCAGATTGCTTAATTTATTGGCATAAAGCTGTTGATAAAAGTTTCTAATAATCCTTCCAATTTCATTGGTGTTGGTTGTGACCTCTCCCTTTTCAATCATAATTTTATTAATTTGGGTCCTTTCTCTATTCTTTTGGATAAGTCTTGCCAACAGTTTGTCAATTTTGTTTACTCTTTCAAAGAACCAGCTTCTAGTTCTGTTGATCTGCTCTACTGTGCTCCTGGTTTCTAATTCATTGATTTCTGCTCTAATCTTGATCAACTGCTTTCTCGTGCATGGATTAGGCCTGTTCTTCTGTTGCTGTTCCAGCTTCTTGAGGTGAGAATATAAAAACTGCATTTTAGATTTTCTATTCTTTTGAGTGAGGCTTGGATGGCTATGTATTTTCCCCTTAGGACTGCCTTTGCAGTATCCCATAGGTTTTGGACCATCATGTTTTCATTCTCGTTGGTCTCCATTAATTGTTTAAATTGATTTTTGATTTCCTGGTTTATCGAGTCATTCCTGAGCAGGATGGTTCTTAGTTTCCAAGTGTTTGAGTTTCTTCCAAATTTTTCCTTGTGGTTGAGTTCCAATTTCAAAGCGTTGTGGTCTGAGAATATGCAGGGAATAATTTCAGTCTTTTGGTATCGATTGAGACCTGTTTTGTGACCCAGAACATGGTCTATTCCTGAGAATGTTCCGTGGGCATTAGAATAGAATGAGTATTCTTTGGTTCTGGGGTGTAGTGTTCTGTATATATCTATGAGGTCCAACTCGTCAAGTATGGCATTCAAAGCTCTTGTTTCTTTGCTGGTTTTCTGCTCCGGTGCTCTGTCTATTGCTGATAGTGGAGTGTTGAGGTCCCCTACTATTAACGTATTTTTATCTATATGTCTCTTTATTCTGGTTAAGAGTTGGCTTGTGTATCTTGCTGCTCCCCTGTTGGGGGCATATATATTTATAATTGTCATATCCAAATGTTGGATGCATCCTTTAAGAATAATATAGTGCCCTTCTGTGTCTCTAACTATAGTCTGTAGTTTAAAATCCAATCTGTCTGATATGAGAATTGCTACCCCAGCTTTCTTTTGAGGTCCATTGGCGTGAAAGATGGTATTCCATCCCTTTACTTTCAGTGTGAATGTATCTTTATATTCAAAATGAGTCTCTTGTAGACAGCAAATGGATGGGTCATGTCTTTTTATCCAATCTGCAACCCTGTGGCATTTATGGGAGCATTTAGGCCATTTACATTGAGACTGATTATTGAGAGATATGACTTTAATGATGCCATGTTGCCTGTAAAGTCTTTGTTTCTATAGATTGTGACTTTCTGTTCTGTATCACTCTTGGGGCCTTTTTACTTTTATAGAACCCCCTTAACATCTCCTGTAGGGCTGGTATCAAAATCCTAGAGGAGAACATAGGCAGCAACCTCTACGACATCGGCCACAGCAACCTTTTTCATGACACATCTCCAAAGGCAAGAGAAACAAAAGATAAAATGAACTTGTGGGACTTCATCAAGATAAAAAGCTTCTGCACAGCTAAGGAAACAGTCCAAAAAACTAAGAGGCAGCCCACGGAATGGGAGAATATATTTGCAAATGATGCTACAGATAAAAGACTGGTATCCAAGATCTACAAAGAACTCAAACTCAATACGTGAGAAACAAATAAACAAATCATAAAATGGGCAGAAGATATGAACAGACACTTTTCCAATGAAGACATACAAATGGCTAACAGACACATGAAAAAAATGTTCAAAATCATTAGCCATCAGGGAAATTCAAATCAAAACCACACTAAGATACCACCTTATGCCAGTTAGAATGGCAAAAATTGACAAGGCAAGAAACAACAATTGCTAGAGAGGATGTGGAGAAAGGGGATCCCTCTACATTGTTGGTGGGAATGCAAGTTGGTACAGCCACTCTGGAAAACAGTGTGGAGGTCCCTTAAAAAGTTAAAAATTGAGCTACCCTATGACCCAGCCATTGCACTACTGGGTATTTACCCCAAAGATACAGATGTAGTGAAGAGAAGGGCCATATGCACCCCAATGTTCATAGCAGCTTTGTCCACAATAGCTAAATTGTGGAAGGAACCGAGATGCCCTTCAACAGATGACTGGATTAAGAAGTTGTGGTCCATATATACAATGGAATATTACTCAGCTATCAAAAAGAATGATTTCTCAACATTTGCTGCAACATGGACAGCACTGGAGGAGATAATGCTAAGTGAAATAAGTCAAGCAGAGAAAGACAATTATCATATGGTTTCTGCCATAGGACATCGCGGGCACCGTGGAAACAAAGCCAATGCGGGCTCCTAGACATCTAAATTTTTAACTCAGAAAACCTGCCCACATGTTTTATCCCTGCCACCAGAAACTGTCTTTATTAATTTTATTAATTGGTCAGCTCAAAATTTGTCATCCTCCCTCACTCTCTTCGTAGCACAGATATTTTAGTGCTTTGCAGGACAGGGAACTGCCCATCTTAAGCACTGTAGTTTCCAGTTCTGCACAAGTCAGATGGCACCTTCCCTTGGCATGGGCTTCCTGCTCCCGAGGGCTGAGGTGCTGCTGTTAGTGGGGCTATGCCACAATATGTACAATCATGACACAGAATCTTTCCAGAAACTGCCAGAGACTTTTTGATTGTGCTGTGGTGGTGGATAGCTGTCTCTGCTGGCTTACACGGGCATCTCAGAATACAGAACGAATGAATCATTGAACACTACACGAAAAACTAATGGTGTACTGTATCTTGGCTAATTGAATTTAAATAATAATAAAAAAAGAATCAGGTTAGAAATGTGACCAAGGGTCAGAAACTTAGATTCGGATGGAACCAATATTTATCGAGTGCCAGTATGTTCCAGGCATTTCCAAAACTATTCATGAGCTCAGTATCCAATGTGGGACTCACCCAGTCCTCACATTAGCTCCAACCATCATTAAGATACGGTTTTAATAATTAGGCCAAATTAACAAAATAGTGCCATGCATGACACCAAGACAGGCGTATCTTTGCAATTAAGAGCAACCGGTACATCACAGAAACAATTACAGTGGGACAGTGGCACCATTTTACTGGGCTATTATATTTGCATTTAAAAAACATTTTTAATACGACCTGAGGCCAGTTCATACCTCTTGCTGAATCTTCCTAAGGAAGGTATCCACAAGATGCTAAGGGTCTGTGGCACAGTTAGGGAGCTTCAGGGAGGAGCCAGGAGCCAGGGGGCCACCGAAGGAATTCTTTTGGGGAATGTGATGCCAGAGGTGATCCATGCTGTACCTTAAATTGTAAAAGCAACTTGAAAGTGACCTATATTCCCTTCCTCCATGAACATGGCACAGTGAGTGTTCGCAGTTCTCACAGAATAGCACCTCTAATTATTGTCCTCAGACAGTCAAAAGATTACAATATGATGAGACACTTGCAGGCCTACAGACCTGTGATGGTACAATGGCCCAGGGGATCTGGTTTGCTCGGGGTGGGTGGGGGAGACGCCACAGCAAAACTTCACATGGCAGGAGGCATACGAACCGGGTCTTTAAGCGTGACTGGGGCTTCAAGGAAGACGTTCATTCACAGAGCCAGGAAGAAGTGTGTGAAGGCACAATCACTGAGAGGTCCGTTACCTACGTAGGACATGAGGAGAACGAAGAGTTCAGTTCCCACATGTCAGGTAGGCATAACCCAAATCATGGAGGGCTTTATATGGACTTTGTCCTGTAGCAGGCTTTTAGACTCTTTCCATGGCATTTGATGTAGATGAGGTGGGAGAAACAGACTTGGGCTTTAAAATTTGGTTTTTAAAAAAAGAAGGTTCTTTAGGATCACTGAAATCTGCTTGTACACTCGGATAGAAAAGTGTGATGAAATTATAAAGGTCAGTGGAGATATGTTACTGTTTCTCACTTCAAAAAATTAATAACTCTATATATTTTGTGGATATGCAGCTTTAGTTTGGTGACTTAGTCCCGTATGAATATGGTTTGGAGCAAAGTACCCCCTTCTTCTGTAATAGAAAATTATAGGTTTTCTATAATTTTCAAGATTAATGTATTTTTTAAAAATTACTTATGTATTGCATCCAGGAAATTATTTTTTATTCCTCTTAAACTGCTGGGTTTTTAAATAACAAAACTATTTGAAAAAGAGGGTTTACTTAAGAGAAAGTCATACTGTCATGGTCCTTGAACACAAGTTTACTGAGACCCTATTAAATTTCCTATGTAGTACAGGGAGCTGAGCATACAATGGCCAGTAAGGTCTGTTCCTTCTCCCTAAAGAACTGTTCCCACTACATTGGGGTCTCCTTCCTTCATGCTAACTGTAGCATTATGTGGTATATTAATGTATTATATAACCACCCCAGCTTGGAAATGCATTGTTCTAGAAGTGTCCACATCACTTCTTTTAATAATAGGCCATTGAACAGAACTAGTCACAATGGCCCCACCTAACTGTGGAGGTGCAGAGAACCATGAAAGATGATTCTTTGGTGAGCAGAAAATGACCCTGTCTCAAGTATGTACTACAGAGAAGTCCCAAACGTCACGGGGTTACAGTCAGAGAGAAGAACATGAGCAAAGGCATGAACACATGAGGCCTTTTGGGGAAACAGTGAGAGTTGCTAGTGAAATGGTCTGAGGTTAATCTAGAAAAATAGGTTATCCCAAAGTACAAGCCTTTGAAGGCATGTTAAGAAACTTGGACTTTGTTCTAAAGATCATGAGGAGGTTTTAGAGAAGGGAACCAAATGGTCAGAATTGTGTTTTTAGAGAAATGCCCTTACAGTGGAAGATGCTGATATATATGGATAAGTGGATTCTGTTGAGCTCAGAATAATTTTTGAGAAGCATGCAAATAACATTAAAATCCTAGTTTCTTATTTTTGAAGTTTCTTTTTTAATTTCAGAGTGCTCCTAACAGTGGGTTTGTTTTCTATACTTGCTCCCTAAACTTGTCAGTGCATCACAATCCTTAAGAAGGTTTTAGGTTTTACTGACTACAGAAACACCTGATTACTTTTCCTCTTCCCTGGCCTTCTCCTTGTACCATCTCCCGTGGTTCTCTCTTCCACCACCCCTCAACCCACCTCCTAAAGTGCTTTGCAAAGCTTCGAAACACTTTTAAGGAGGGTCGGTCAAAGATAAGACAAAATAGTAGCATGAATAGCATCTCAGAAATAGAGTGCCTTTCTATGTCAGTGGATTGGGGTTATTCTCACCCCTGCCCCTCTAGGTAGCTGAGGCCCTCAGTACACATGGGATTTACCCCCAACCATGAGCAAAAAGTCTGGTCTGATAGCCTTTCTTGTAAACTTAAATGTAGAGCCATTCATATCTCAGTCCCTGAAATCTTCCCAAGGTGAGTGGGTGGTTGAGAGGAGGCAGGTTCCTTCTCTCGGGAACAGCCACGAAACCAACAGGTACCCTTCTCTGATACCAGTTCTTTCACTAGCTATTCCCCATCCTTGGATCTTCCCAGGTGCTCCAGAGGCAATATAGCATCATGGTTCAAAGGGTGGCTCCAAAGCCAAATAGCCCAAGTCTAAGCCCAAATCTACCACCTTCCTGTCGGCAACCTTGAGCAACTTTCTCTGGGCCTCAGTTTTTGTAAAATAGCATTGATAATAATATATGCCTCAAAGGATCATTATGAGATGTAAATGAGTTTTAATTCATGTAAAGACTTACCACAGACAATCACATGTAGTAAATGTTAGACAATATTATTTGGCAACATGTCTCAAGTGGGAGATCTCACAAAATAACTTCAATTATTTTTTGCATATACCACACGAGCTACTGTTACTATACGATTTCATATAATCCTCATGCAACCCTAATGAATTTGGCTTTTTCTGAGGTGAGAGACTTCAAATCTGTATGAGCTTAATTTTTTATCTTATTTAAATTCAATTAGTTAACATAGTGTACCATTAGTTTCAGATGTAGAGTTCAGTGATTCATCAGTTGCATGTAACACCCAGTGCTCATCTACACCACATGCCCTCCTTAATGCCAGTTATACCCAGTTATACCCTATCCCCCCACCCATCTCCCCTCTAGCAACCCTCAGTTTGTTTCTTATAGTTAAGAGTCTCCCTCTCTGATTTCATCTTGTTTTATTTTTTCCTCTCTTTCCCTATGCTCCTCTGTTTTGTTTCTTAAATTCCACATATGAGTGAGATCATATGATAATTCTCTTTCTTTGATTGACTTGTTTTGCTTAGCATAATACCCTCCAGTTCCATCCACATTGTTGTAAATGGTAAGTTTTCATCCTTTCTGATGGCTGAGTAATATTCCATTGTGTGTGTGTGTATGTGTGTGTATATATATATATATACCATACCCTCTTTATCCATTCATCTGTTGATGGACATCTGGGCTCTTTCCATAGTTTGGCTACTATGGACATTGCTGCTATAAATATTGGGATGCAGGTGCTCCCTCAGATCACTACATTTGTATCTTTCAGGTAAATACCCAGTAGTGCAATTGCTGGGTCATAGGGTAGCTCTATTTTCAACTTTTTGAGGAACTTCCATACTGTTTTCCAGAGCGGCTACACCAGCTGGCATTCCCACCAACAGTGTAAGAAGTTTCCCCTTTCTCCGCATCCTCTCCAACATCTGTCATTTCCTGACTTGTTAATTTTAGCCATTCTGGCTGGTGTGAGGTGGTATCTCTTTGTGGTTTTGATTTGTATTTCCCTAATGCTGAGTGATATTGAGCATTTTTGCATGTTTCTTTTGGCCATTTGTAGGTCTTCTTTGGAGAAATGTCTGTTCATGTCTTCTACCCATTTCTTGATTGTATTATTTGTTCTTTGGGTGTTGAGTTTGATAAGTTCTTAACAGATTTTGGATACTAGCCCTTTATCTGATATGTCATTTGTGAATATCTTCTCCCATTCTGTCAGTTGTCTTTTGGTTTTGTTGACTGTTTCCTTTGCTGTGCAAAGGCTTTTTATCTTGAAGTTCCAATAGTTCATTTTTGCCTTTGTTTCCTTTGCCTTTGGAGACGTGTCTAGTAGGAAGTTGCTGTGGCTGAGTTCATGGAGATTGCTGCCTGTGTTCTCCTCTAGGATTTTGATGGATTCCTGTCTCACATTTAGGCCTTTCATCCATTATGAGTCTATTTTTGTGTATGGTGTAAGGAAATGGTCCAGTTTCATTCTGCATGTGAATATCCAATTTTCCCAACACCATTTCCCAACACCATCTTTTTTCCTCTGGATATTTTTTCCTAGTTGACCATAGAGTTGAAGGTCCATTTCTGGGTTCTCTAATCTGTTCTATTGATTTATATGTCTGTTTTTGCGCCAGTACCATACTGTCTTAATGATCACAGCTATGTAATAGAGCTTAAGGTAAGGCATTGTGATGCCACCAGCTTTGGTTTTCTTTTTCAACATTCATTTGGCTATTCAGGGTCTTTTCTGGTTTCATACAAATTTTAGGATTATTTGTTCCAGCTCTGTGAAAAAAGTTGATTGGGGATTGCATTGAATGCATAAATTGCTCTAGGTAGCATAGACATTTTAACAATATTTGTTCTCCAATCCATGAGCATGGAATGTTTTTCCATTTCTTTGTGTCTTTCTCAATTTCTTTTGTAAGTGTCCTGTAGTTTTTAGAGTACAGATCTTTTGCCTTTTTGATTTGGTTTATTCCTAGGCATCTTATGGTTTTTGGTGCAAGTGTAAATGGGATTGACTCCTTAATTTCTCTTTCTTCTGCTTCATTGTTAGTGTATAGAAATGCAACTGATTTCTGTGCATTGACTTAATATCCTGCCACTTTGCTGAATTCGTGTATAAGTTCTAGCAATTTTTCGGTGGAGTCTTTTGGGTTTTCCACATGGAGTATCATGTCATCTGTCAAGAGTAAGAGTTTGACTTCTTCTTTGCCAATTTTGATGCCTTTTATTTCTTTTTGTTGTCTGATTGCTGAGGCTAGGACTTCTAGTACTATGTTGAACAACAGTGGTAAGAATGGACATCCCTGCTGTGTTCCTGACCTTAAAGGAAAAGCTCTCAGTTTTTTCCCCATTGAGAATGATATTCACTGTGGGTTTTTCATATATGGCTTTTATGATATTGAGGTATGTTTCCCCATCCCTACACTGTGAAGAGCTTTAATCAAGAAAGGATGCTGTACTTTGTCAAGTGCTTTTTCTGCACCTATTGAGAGGATCATATGGTTCTTGTTCTTTTCCTAAAGAACCTTCTTCACTGAGTCTCCAAACCCAATGATTCCAAGTGGTTTTAATTTACCCTTGTTTATGATAAAATAAATGTTATTCTGATTGATTGGCAAATGTCTACCAGCAGCAATAAGAGCAATTATGTTTGACATGAAGACATTATAAAATCTATAACCCAAACCTTTAAAGCCCGATTTGAAATGTCAAATTTGACTTATGAGAAACAGTTATAATCCTGCTTCATGCAAAAAGCATTAGGTTAATGCTGGAGCAAAGTACTGTTGCCAAGCATGCGCTGGCATAATTAATCAGGGATATTTCAGAAACGAATCGTCTCCAAGAGGTTATTGATTTACTGTCACGACAATTTTCCTTACGGCGGCAATGGTGCTCCAGAGCTGGGATGCACTGGCATGTGTGTTTCACTGACTAATCCTTGATCTGTCCTCCTGGACGCCTGCCATCCTGCACTGACATCTGCAAACACTCACATTTGACAGTTTCATGCCTGAGCGTGGTGGCTTCCAAGTTGATTAGGATTAGTTCAGAGGGGTTTTGGACTAGTCTGAGTGTAATCGAAAGCAGAGAACTGTGAGTCTCCAGAGAGTGACATGTACCTAGTAAATGGCATCATATTAATAGAGAATGTGCATGTGCATACACATGCATGCAAATGTGCATTTGCAAATACATCCATGCACACACACATGCAAACACATGTGTGTAAACACACCCATGCACACACATATACACGCATAAACATACTCGTGCACACACACGCATAGGTACAAATGGACACACGCACAGAGCATACTTAAGGAATGGTGCAGATTTCAGTTTTAATATTGAAGCTTATCTCTACTATCTATTAAACTAAATTCAAGTCTTACAGAAACGTTATTTGAAACACATACAAAGCAGCTATAACTTAGCTCTTTTTCACAATGATTCCATGATTTAAAGTAATTCTATCAGAAGAAGGTTTCGCAGCACAGAGTATTCAAATGTTCTCCCAAAGATTACAGGGAAAAGTCAGGGGAGAAAGTGACAATTTAGCTCACAGCTCGCAACTTTTTCTCTGTAGCCCCTTAACTTGGTTTTGCAAACAGAAAAGGACACAATTTCTACACAAAGTAATGTTGATGGTTACAGAAGTATGGATGGACTGATAGTAGATACTGGGTGGAGAGAGGTCTCCAGGAAATGGATAACATCTCTGCTACCCTGGACACAGTGCATTAAGTTCAATGTCCCTTCTAGGTCTTTTTGCAAGCCATATTCCCCTGTACATTTTGTGTCCTGCTTAGGCTGCATTGTTGATTGTACGGCCAACACTGAGTACGGATGAATGGGGACTCAAGTGGCTGCATAAGCTCTTCTCTCAATGGGGAGATGAAGAGAAGACAGAGCCAGGAAGCCATTCACCCTTAGCAGTCTACATGACTTCAAGCCAACTGGAGTCCTTCTGGACCCCAAGCTCCTCATCTGGAAGAGTCTGCAGCAGTTGACTGAGGGATCCTATTTAAGTCCTGAGAATTGATGCCTACATCCTTGACAATACGCTTCTGTATCCAGTGTTTATATCTGCCCTTTCTTCCTCCCTCACTGCGTAAACTTTCATCTGAAGTATGACACATATAGTGCACAGATAGTAAGTGTCCAGGAGATAAATGTTCACAAAGTGAACTCACTCCCAAAACCGGCAGCCACATGAAGAAACTGAGCATTATAAGTCCCCCAGAATATCCCCCGCAAACCCCCTCTTGTCACAACTAATTGCCCCCCTCAAGGTGACCAGTACTCTGACTTTGAACACCACAGTGGTTATGTTTCACTTTAAAATTTACATGAATGAAATACAGTTTGTTTGTTTGTTTGGTGCCTGGCTGGTTTTGCTCAATATTACGTTGGTGAGATTCACCCATGTTGAGGTGTAGGGTTGTGGGTTTCCATTCTCACTGCTGTATAGTGCTCCATTGCATGAATACAACACAATTTATTCATTTATTCTACTGTGGATGACACTGTGGCTCTTTGCAGTTTGATCCATTTAGAAAACATGCTGCTATTAGCATTCTTCTGTGTTCTTCTCTTGGTGAACACATGTTGGCATTTTTCTCGGCTATATACTGAGGAGGGATTTGCACTGTACACGACTGGGTGCTCAGCTGTAGTAGACGATGCCGAAGAATTTTCCAGGGTGATTGTACCAACTTACACTCCTATAAGCGGTGTATGGAATTCCACGTGTTCCACATCCTTGTCAGCCTTGATACCGTCTGTCTTTTTCACTTCAGTTGTTCTCATGCTTGCCCTTTAAATGACAATATTGCACGCCTAACTGTCATCACCTTTGGACCAGGCTGTCACAGTGTGGTAGGTCAGGTTCCCTGTGGAGCAGACCCTGAGATGGAAACCCGCGTGCAGAAGGTTTATCGAGGAGTTTCTGAGCATAAGCGCCTGTCAGGGCAGAAGAAGGAAGAGCCATGCAGCAGAGGGAGAATGGAGCCAGGGACATGGTCTCAGCATGGCTGACCCATGGCGAGCTCGGAAGCCAGCCCTGCCCTTCAGAGCTGCCTCGAACTGGAGTAGGTGGGCCAGGTCTTCATACCCTCACACACCAGTTATGGGGCGCAGGCTGTGACAGGGAAGGGACCTGACCTCTATCAAGACAGTTCTCCTTGGGATACGGTGGTTCCAGGAGAGGACATCTGGAAGCACTGAAGAGGGCAGCACTCCCAGCTGCTGGCAAAGTAAGTGCTTTGTCCCAGAGGGGGCCTGGGTGGTACAACACTGCCTCCTCTGAACAGGGATGGTCTTTGTTCAAGTGCTATTTGCCAGCGCATTCCGTGTCTTGGCCATAGAGTCAGCAGTGCAGCCAGCTAAAACTCTATTTGTGAAATTCATTAAGGGAATATCTACCATGACGAGAGCCTGACAGTTCACAACTGCTCTGCAGGACTGTAAATGCGCTGACGTTGGCATGGATGAGAACTTCGTTTTTTAGGAGGCAAGCAGCTGGTCAGTACGTGGTAAAATCCCTCACTAACCATTTCATTTGGGGGCTATAAAGTCAGCTGTTGTAATTTTACACATGGTCATGCACGACTCATCAGCCTCCTTGACATGCCACTGGGTTTCTTATTAACTAGGGTATAGTTGGCACTTCAGGCTCTTTACAACTTGTTATCAATTTGTAGCTATTCAACAATTTATTCAGCTGAATAAGGCATAGGCTAGACCATCTAGTTTTGGTGAGCACGGATTTGAGATTCTAGGAATCATGCCAGTCACATGGACGACACATTCTCTTGTGAGACTGTGCATATGGGAGGGATTTCTGGAGGAAGAAGTGTGCTTCAGGCTCCAAATCTAGATCTTAACAAAGTGACCCTAGGTTTTATTTTTCCTTATGGCCTATCCTTTGTTATTTGCACCCACAGACCAATATTTTAAACAACTTTATTTCCCAAACCATATATATCAACTCTTAATCCTCCCCATTTTAATATAATTAATCAAAGACATACATTTTGGCCAGCTTCGGATCAGAATGAGATCAACAGTATTACTGCACAGCTCACAGAGTTCAGCCAAATCAAAGAAACCTGACATTTTCATTAGCCTCTGCAGCCTAATCAAGGGCAGAAATACATTTTTGTAAGCTTAAATGCAACTCGTGGGCTGCTCCCCACACCTATTTTCGTTGACCCCTAGGAGTCAGCTCCCCATTGTGCAGCTATCTTGGGTAAGCAGAAAAATCCCCAGTGAACGTAGTGCTGACTGAAATTTGTGTCTCTTTACAGGAGCCCACCTCACTCGTGGATATTGGCCTTCAAGGGCTGTTCATGGGCTTTTGTCTTTAGGCCGACCCCTTGCTCCAGCCAATGTATCTCCCTGACTCAATATTCTTCTTGCTCCTACAGTCATGAATCGAAGCTTTCTGGGAGCCACTAAAGAAGGAAGCAGGATGAGAGCAGAGCTCACTCAGAGGCTTTAGAACCCTCGCTCTCAAAAATCAGAGCGGATGGAGGGGAAAGGACAAGAGAAAGACTATTCCACAGTGTAAAATGAGGAGCATTATGGGCTGTGTGAACTAGCTGTAGCAGGCAGTTCCGGAATGCTGGGGCTAGGAATAAAGCGAGCTGAGGGTTGTACCAAAGCTGTGTGCTGTGCTCCACGAGGATGGGCACCTTAGGGGTTATGGAAGTGGAATACACTGAAAGTGTAAATTGATTCAATAACTGTTTTGCTAAATTCATGAATATGACCAAGCATAAAAGACTAGTAGAGAAAGCGAGGGTGCGTTAAGACTATCAAGCGTCCTTAGAGTTAAGGAAACTCAAATAAATCCTTCTCCAATGTGGAGGAGGACCCCTTCCTCTGGCCTTAACTGATCTGGGGTCTGACCCACCACGGTGATTGCTTCAGTCTAGAAGAAACAAGGTGGCTTCCAGTATTTGAGCAGAGATGTAGGAATCCTTCAGACGCTTGAGCAGGAGCTGGTTTACAAATGTAGATGAGGAACAGGAAAGGGAAGGAGAGAGAGGCAAGGGCCAGGTTGCTTCCCTGAGTCATGTGCATATTCTTGGGCTCTGCCTAAATTGGTCCCTGGTAATATTATTGTGTTTGATCAATTCTTGACAGATCATCTCAGGTGATTTCCGTTTCATACCTGCAGGAAATGGGCCCCAGTCTTATCCTTGATTCCTTTTAATTCATCACCTGTGGAGCATTACAGATAAGCAGGATTCTAAATCAGAGTAATGAACAGAAATGTCACTGAACGGTATCTGGATGCCCCTGGTGTGGGAAGAGCTAGAGATTAAGCAAATGAAATGCATATCATAAGAGGCACTGACTTCACAGCCTTGCAGGGACAGCCGGGAAGGAACATGCGCACAGGGCTTTCAGACAGTAGGTGCTTCCATATCTTTGTGCCATGAGGGAATGGGTGAGGCTTCTGCAGAAACACGGTGAGGCCAAAGGCATGACGGGGTTACTTTCTGTCATTTTAAGTTCACGGGGAGGATGAGCCAGTCTTTCTATAAGGGTCTCTCTCACAAAGCTCTCTCCTCCCAATGAGGTATATTGTGTTCAGCTCTTGCCAAACTTAAATTGCATCCATGTTAAAAGAGGAAAAAAGACTTTAGCACATTCCTTAGGGGAATGGAAACAATTTATTTTGTTTGTTTCTAATGGAGAGGGTTAGCTCCAAAATCTCACTGTGAGGTCTGAGAATCTGGGCTGAGGACCGCCAGGCAGCCAGAGGGAGCGGGAGAAGGAGAGAGGGAGAGAGAGAGAGGGGTGAAAGAGTGGGGGAGAAACAAGGAGAGGGAGAGAGGGTGGAAGAAAGGGGGAGAGAGAGAGACAGAGAGAGAAGGAGAGAGAGCAGCCACTGAGACCTTATCAGGTGATTGAGACAGCAGGGGCAGCCAGTTATAAAGCCACTGCATAAACTATAGTTCCCGGATTTAGGGCAGGAATACATACTTAGCGAAGTATTATATGAATTGATGTGCTTTCACAATATTTAGTTTTTCTTAAAAATGCTTGTTTTCTTTTAAAATTGAAACCTTTCTCTGCTGCTCGGCACAACCAAGTACAACATCGTTTGAGGGGGTGGCGGTGTTTGTTTGTTTGTTTTGTTTTCCTCCCTGATACTCAGAAAATGGAACGGCCAATCTTCCAGTCACCTCGCTTCAGAGGAGGGAGGTAGAAGGCATAAATGCAAATGACCTGGGCGATCACAAGTAATGAGCTTTTGGAAAGACTCTCTGATTTCCCAACATAAACTGGATGATGAGAAACATAAGCATGATTTCTCATCTTCTGGTGTCCCCAAAAGCTTATTTTGTAATATAATTTATTTCCAAAGGGTGGGCTTAGTCTCCTAACAAGAGTGGAGCATTGTCACTGCAAAGCTGCAAATGTCAGCATACAGCCTCAGGGTTAACATGAGCGGCATAAATAACCAGGAAAATGCATCCTTCTCAGAGTTCCCAAGCCTGTAATAAGACTGCTGGCTTTTCAGTGATATACAGTCTCTTTTTATGTTCGGCAGAGAGCAGTATGGTTTGGGTCTTGGAGATACTGTTTGATTGCTTTACAGAAACCAATCAATAACACACAGGTAAAGTTTTCTGCAAGATACATAAATCCTAGCGAGGGGAGACCAGCTGTTGTGAGATTCTGGATGGGCTCCAGTTTCCAACTGGGGAGTCTCAAGGAAATGATCCTGAATCTGGGGCTTTGTTTGGATTTCAATGGAACATAATCGGGTGACATCTGGTCCCCCACCTTGTGCTGGCTTGGCCACACTTCCTCCGCCGTGGCTCTGGGCACCTCCTGCAGGGCTTCCTGTGAGTGCCAATAGGACCAGTGCCCTGCCTGTCACCAGCTGCCAATCAGTTTCTCACAGTGGGGGACAAAAAACGAACTGGGGGCCCTGAAGATGCCTGCTGAGAATGACTATAAAAATGATCTTCAAATGCAATTTGGGTCCCGCTGCCCCACAAGTTACTGGACATGAGACAAAAAAGAATTTTAAAACTAACTTTGGGGCGGGAGCTGGGGGGGAGCTAGCAGAAGGGAATCAGGAAAAGCAGAGGAGACTGGCAGCAGTGTGGGGCACAAGGTACAGGAAAGGTGAGGAAGGGGTGAGAGACCTAATGAATAGGGAGAATAATAAACAAATTCATGGAAACACATGCACTCTTACTAATAAGCAGTAACATTCAAGTGAAAAACTATTTTCACATATTAAATTAGCAAGTCTTTCTTTTAAAATAAGAATACTCCGTGTTGCAAGGAGGAGGTGAAAAATGCACGCTCCTGAATGCTGGACAAAGAATGCATGGCAACCGCTGTTTTAGATGGAAACTGACCCTATTATCAAGGGCTGCGAACCCTTTCCCAAAGACTGAATTGAACTTCTAGGTCTGTGCTAAAGAAATAATAATCAGCCTAAATAAAACAAATAAACACAAGATAAAAACACATCCTTCCTCAGCTTAGTGAACAAAGATATTTTCCCTAACCCTATTTACGACAGCAAAATAATTAAAAATTATCTTAATGATCTCTAGTGAGGGAACAGTTTTTAAACTAAGATATATCCACTCCACGGAATACTACATAGATACCAAGAAAAAATACTTATATTATCATACTTAGACATCAAAGAACATCAAAGACTACTTATATTATTAAATGTAATTTCAAAAATCTTGTTTTTGTTCCTAAAAGGAAGACATTATAACGTTAACAATGACTTCCTTTGTCTGCAGGACCATGAGTGACCATCTTTCTTGTTTCTACACTTTTGTATTTTTTCAAATGCTCTTTAATTTGTACATATTACTTTATTATTAGAGATAACTTCATGAAAATTTTTAAAGAATTCACTAAAGAAAATGTTGCCTATGTATAGGAAAATACATGAATGTTTTAAAGAAAACACAGAAATATGAAGAAACAGGGCTCAGCTTATAGTAGAAGCTGAGAAGAGGAGCAGGAAACAGGGTAAAAATGAGCCCGTTCCAGATATGAGAAATAAAACAGTGAGGAGGAGGGAGAAACGTTAAGTCAGTGATAAGAAAGAAAGAAAACCAGATAAAATCGCAGGACACAGAAAACGAAGAATACTGGATCCCTATGGCTTTGCCAGAGGACATTTCAAAATGCTAGGTCACCAGAAGCAGTACTGGGGCAAGGTCACGTGCCTTTGCACACGGTGAGGTCAGAAGATGATTGGGCTGAGGGGAGGCAATGGATGAATCTGATTTCCCTTGTCCACTGTCACGGCCAGGAGTCCTGGAGTTTTCAGTTTCAAGTTTTCAAGTCAGTCTGTTGGGACATATGTGCCCCAACACATATTCCTTGTGGCTTTGCCCTGCTAACTGGATGGTCTCCCGCTTAACTCGGGTGGTCATTTGATGCATGATATCTCAGGCTAGCTAATCAGATTTGTTTGCAGAGAAATGGAAAGGTGAGAGCTTAGAAAGGATTGCAATAATCGTGCATATTGAAAATTGCTGAAAAATTGATAATGTGTAGGCAGAAAGGTATACATTGCATGATTCTCATGTGTGGTCCCCTATGAGTGTCTTTCTCTGGCCCTTTGGGAAACTCAAAGGGAAAGCATAATTGTTATGTGTCTTTCTAAGATCTTCCACTTGCTAGATTGTAAACCTTTCTTTAAAAAATGAGTCTTCGATTTTAGTTCTGTGTGTTGTATATTGGCTGCCTCTATCCTTTTCTAATCCTGCCTAAAATCCCTTCCTTCACTCTAGATAACCTTAAGAATCCCTACTTCTTAAAACCCATATATGATCAAGTAGTAAGTAAATGGGATTTCTGGCAGCAATTTCCTCCATCTGAAGGCCACAGCTTTCTAGAATTTCCTTATTTTCTCTGCCTTTGCTTCCCTTTTGGCTCTTCAGCTTCCCATACAGTCAGATAAAAGAAGGCAGTTTCTGTTTCCCAGCACCACCATAAACATCAGGCGGGTCTGTATGGTAATGTTTTTCCCCACAGTAAATAATTCTTCCTAACTCTCGCTTGTGGATGGAGCCTTCAATTTCCTAGAGAAAAAGTATCTTGGTGATGATGTCACCCTGTTTTAACAACATGAAGTATTTAATATTTCCTGTGCTACTCGGATTATATAAACCCATTTACCTTCCCCTGGTACAGTTTAAATTTGCAAGTAGATTTAATATAGAGATGTTTTTTGCTAAGCCGTATTATGAAAACACTTCCTCTTGCAAATTCTCCAATTGCCTTCTGTTATTTATTTCACTGCCACGTCCATGGCTGGGCTGCAGCAATTGTGGAGATCCTCTTAGCAGCAGCACCTTGAGTGTGTCATCTAAGTCTCTTTTTCAGTAGTGGGATGAGTTAGATTCCCTCTCTCTCTCTTATAGCTCACACGTTTGCTGAAAGATAATCATTGAGAGAAATTGACCATAAACTAACCATTTGCTTTTCCCAGAGTCCAAGGATTACCAGCCCATTTAAATTACTGCACTAACATCAAGGAAGGAAAAGAACTTCAAGAAGTTCCTTAAGTCACTGCAAGGTTAGAGTTGTTTGCTTAGCTCATTGCTCTCATTGGAGGTGTCCTTAACTGGATTTCTCTTTTTCACTGAAGGCAGTGATAACTCTAAGCGAATGAGGGTTCCTCTAACTTTTCATTTTTTGTGGACTCAACCCACTGTAGGGTTAGTTTGGAAGTGATTCTATTTCTCCAGGTGAGTTGACACACTTTCGACTCCAGCATTTGAAATATTTTTATAAGGAGGAAAGGTGTTACGATTTTTATGTGTTTTTGTAATAGCTTTATGCTTCTCCTCTGTAGATTCTGACATTTAACCAAAGCTACTTTTCAGGGGAAACCTGTCTGTTTAGGTCAAGGCCATCGATATTCACACTCCACCCCCAAATCCAGCTTTGCAAGTTTTGCAAGTCACCAACATCGAAGAGCAAGCAATGCTTTCCTTCTTCCTTCCCCAGTCCTCTGGAACATCAGCTGTGCGTGGGTCACAATGAGGCTCCCAGGTCATCTCTAGGCTGTTTGCATGTGTTTGAAACCCTGGGACTCTCATTTTTAATTTTCTCCCCCTTTTTTTTTAGCTAAAGAGCTGAAGTCAAAGAGAAAGCCACACTTTTTTTGTTTGCTACTTTAAAGGAGTGAAAGTAAGACTGAGGCAAACTGTGGGCTTTCTCTATGCAAAATGTACTGATCAATGAATAAGGAGCTTTTGCAGGTGTGAGATGAGAAGCAACTGGTTAAGGGAAGGGCTCTGAAGTTGGATGTGGGTGGCATTCTAGCTTCGTACTTACTAGCTTTGGGGCAGAGAGTCAGCTTATTTAAGCCTCAGTTTACACATCTATAAAATGGGGTTAAAAAGAATAACTCACCTAATGGTATTCAGGAATAAATCAGACAATGTATATAAAGTGTTCATCATAGTACCTGGCACATAGATGTTTGTGTTGTCATCGTTTTATTGTCCCAACTGTAATCTTTCCTTGATTCTTCCTTGTGACCACAGTACACCAGAGGGTTTTGAGTGAACTTGGAATACAGTGGCCTTAACGAGCCCATATAGGGAATCTATGATCATGGATGGATGACTGAAAGAATAAATGAATGGATGAATTTTACTGGCTCTTAAAGAGAATCAGAGGATAGTAGTAAATTCCAACTATTTAATAAACACTGAGTACAATTATATATATTGACCTGATGTAGTGGGGTGGGGAGGGGTGTCTGTAAGAGTAGAAGACCCTTACTGTCTTTATTTACCCCCTTCTCCAATATGACTTTGGCCCACATACTCTACAGAAATGGTTCATTTGGCCTCCAGGTCACTATAACCAAATCTTAATGTACTGAAACTTTTAGGCAGTTCATATGCAGTAAGTTTAAAACTAAATTCATCACCAGCCATCTTTTCAAGTTATTGTTCTTCTAGTGTTATCCAAACAAGTGCTCAAATAAGACACTGAGAGTCATTCTCACTTCTTCCCTTCGTATTTCTGTTGGTAAAACTGATTAGGAAACACTAGGAACAAACTAGGGTCTTTTTTTTGGGGGAGGTATGTTCCTAACTTTGGCTACGAGCATATTAGACATTAGAAGCCTTATGATGATCAAGTACATGTAAGTCTGGAGCTTGGAAAGAAGCTTTAGCTACATGGTAAATGAAGTCTTGGGGGTAGATAAGCTCACTTAGGAGAAAAAGTATATACTAAGACCAGAGGGCCTAAGAACATGCCTTGGAGAACTCCACGTCTTGTGCTGGATGGAAGAAGATGAGCCTGCAATGCACAGGAGAGGAAGTAGCCAGAGATAAACAAGGAGAACCAGAAAATGTTGTGTTAAGGAACCAAGGGAAGAAAGATATGAGGAGAGAGCAGTCAGTAGCATTTAATGCTACTGAGAAGGCAAAATGAGGACTGAAAAATGTCTACTGATGTTCTGGCAAGTGGAGGTCAGCAGAGACCTTGGTAAAAGCCACACAGAAGTTGATGAAGACAGAAGACAATAGCGTAGTTGATCCTGCTAGTCCATATTATCCGATCTAAACTCTTAGGTCTGGAATTTAAGATCTTTCCTTAATTGTTCCTCAAATTGTTTTCAATGTAAGGTTTCATTTATAATCTCCAAAGTGGCTCTTCGCTTCAGCTATGTCAGTGTCCCCCCCCCCCCCCCCGCCATGGATTTCTTTCTCCATTCTATTCACATGTCCTTCTTTGATTTTCTCTGCCAATTAAGTGAAATACCTTCAATAGTTAACAGAGACTGCAGGGTAAGAAGAATGCGAGAGAAGAAAAATCTTTAAGCAAAAGTTTTATGAGTTTTGCAAAAGGGTGTGGGTGAGAACAGAAGATATTGCTTTCTTTAATGTTAGCAATGATTAAGAAGAAATCTTTGCACTGGGATGACTTGTAATTCAGCATTGCTGAGTCAGGCAAACATTAATTCTCTTGATGATTTGAGTCATAATTTGCCAGTTGGTTGTTCACAATTCATGAAGAGGCTGAATGAACTCAGCTCATTTGAATTTGTTCAGCATGTTCAATACTTTCCCATTTTATGATAGATTAAATGATAGATGAAAGAATAAATGAATGGATGAACCTCACTGGCTCTTAAAGAGAATCAGAGGATAGTAGTAAATTCCAACCATTTAATAAACACTGAGTACAATTATATATATTGACCTGACGGGGAGGGGTGTCTGTAAGAGTAGAAGACCCTTACTGTCTTCTACTTACTTCTACTTACTGTGGAAGACTTTTGTCTTTATTTTACTGATGAGGAAATTGAAGGCTTGCATTCTCTAGCATTCGTATAGAAAAGGTTTAGTCTAGTGGGAAACATCTGGCTTTTGTCTTTGGAGAAACCTAGATTCAAACACTGCTGATGTTAGTGATTAAATTGGAGGACTGTGGATATTTATTTGGCTTTTCTGATTCTCAGTTTTCTCATCTGTTAAACAGGGATAATACACATGGGATTGTCATGAGGACTAACTTATATAAACCCATAGCTGGGCATAAACAGGCATTGAATAGTTTTTAGTTTCCTTTCCTTTCCCTCCTTAACTTTCAAAATCCCAATAGAGAAAGCATCACCAACTGCACATGGGTACACTTAACCCTGAGAGCTAGCAGGGTGTGATGAATGGTAAGAGGACTCAGCCTCTCACCAAAGTGTATGTGTTTGTAACTAAGTCTCCTTCTTCCACAGACATTATTGTACACAAGTAAGAATCAGAGCTCATGAAAGGGCTCTCTTGGTCTGTTGGACTGACTGAGTTCATAGGGTCAAGACAGAGTGTGCATGTGTGAGGAGAAGGACCACGATTTACCTTTCTGTCTCCACATGTCTTAGTACAGTACCCAGAATCTACCAGACAACCCAAGAAACATGGGATGGTGTTGGCTAATGTAACAGATGAAAAAGCCTCGGTAGGGCGCCGGGGTGGCTCAGTTGGTTCAGTGCTGCCTTCGGCTTAGGTCATGATCCCAGGGTCCTGGGATGGAGTCTCGGGTGGGGCTCCCTGCTCAGTGGAGAGTTTGCTTCTCTCTCTTCCTCTGCCCCTCCTCCCTGCTCGTGCTAGCATGCACAGTCTCTCTCGTTCTCTCTCAAATAGATAAAATCTTAAAAAAAAAAAAAAGAAAAAGGAAAAGAAAAAAGCCTGGCTTAAAAAAAAAAAATCTCAACTTGGCTTTGACACAAACTCTGCTTGACCTGGGGCAAATTACATAAAACATCGCAATTTTAGTTCTTTGCGGAGCCATTTAGAGCCAAAATTTTGTGAGAACCAAACTAAACCAAATACAAACCAAAAAAGCAGGCATAAAACTTTTTGTAAAAATATAAATGCTTAACTCTAATAGTTTAACCCATACACACATGCAGAAACTGTTATATATTCCCACTGAAAACCCCAAAGACTCATAAGTATTGCATTTGTACTAATTTCACAGGCTTCATTTGTTTTTTTAAGGGTTTTCTCAATTCTTTGCAGAGGTCGGTGAATTTTTGTTTCTGTTGTATTTTACAAAGTTATGCTACCTGGAAATATTCAAATTTTCTCTAAATAGTGAACAGTACATTTTAAACTTTATTTTAGTGACTCAGGTGGTATTGAGAAGGAACAAAATGGATGGGACCCCAGGATCTTGGAACACTCCCTAAAAGCCATCCGGCATGGATCAAGGCAGTAAGCTGCCAGCTGTCTTTGAAACTGACAAAGTGACTTCAGTTAAAATGACACGGCAGCTTTAAAATGATTCTTTCCAAAATAGCCATTCACCAGGAAGTCATAGGTTGTCTTAAATATTTAGTTTCTGTGACTCCAGCTGCATGCTTTAGGGGCAAACGAGACCAAAGGTTGAAAATCTTTCCAAAGACAATTAGATGATTTAAGATTTCCAGGCTCCTCCTCTCATCATTGTCCTCAAATGAGGAAAGAGAAGTGAGCATTGTCTTAATTTTCCCATCTACTACTGACATTTTTACAAAAGACTGCAGTCAGAGGAAATAAATATATATATTTTTTAATAATATTTTTTTATTATATTATGTTAGTCACCATACAGTACATCCCTAGGTTTTGATGTAAAGTTCCATGATTCATTACTTGCGTATAACACCCAGTGCACCATGCAATACGTGCCCTCCTTAATACCCATCACCAGCCTATCCCAATCCCCCCCTTCCCTGAAGCCCTCCGTTTGTTTCCCAGAGTCCACAGTCTCTCGTGGTTCATTCCCCCGTCTGATTACCCCTCCTTTCTTTATCCTTTTCTTCTCCTACTGATCTTCCTACTTCTTATGTTCCATAAATTTTAAAAAATCTTTATAAAAAACTGGGAATATAATTTTCTTTATTTCTTCGGATAATCTCAATATATAAAGAGAGTACTAAACAAAGAAAGTAATATATACTAAGAACAGTTGATGGACCTGGTCCCATCCAAGGAATTCCA
Source organism: Ursus americanus (assembly GCF_024610735.1). Lineage (NCBI taxonomy): Eukaryota > Metazoa > Chordata > Mammalia > Carnivora > Ursidae > Ursus > Ursus americanus. The sequence continues at coordinate 54,720,669 of NC_142137.1, read as the reverse complement.
TGGAGTGTAGTTTGCATTAGGGAAATACCTTACTGATAATGTATTATATTCAGCAGGACCCTTTCTGACCCTATTTTAGCTCTATGTTCCATTTTTATCCACTCGGCATCCATGATAGATTTTGTCTGGATTTAATACCTCCATAACTAAAAATAATAATAATTTGGAAATCACTGGGCAAGAAAAATGTCTAAATCTACGAAAATAAAATTTATCAATGACCAATGAAAATCTAAAGTTTGGTTTTAAAACGTCAACAGCACAAATATGCAATAAAAATGGTAGCCTCTGGGGCGCCTGGGTGGCTCACTCTGTTTAAGCGTCTGACTCTTGATTTCAGGTCAGTTCATGATCTCAGGGTCCTGAGATTAAGCTCTGCTTTGGGCTCCTGCACAGAGGGGAGTCTGCTAGAGGTTCTCTCTTTCCCTTACCCTCTGCCCCTCCCTCTGCTTTCTTTCTCTCTTTCTCTCAAATAAATAAATAAATAAATAAATAAATAAATAAATAAAATCTTTAAAAATAGTAGTAGCCCCAGAGAAGAGCATATGATAGGACCATATAAAGATGTGGACCTAGAGGATGTGGAGAAAGGGTAGGGGTAATTTATAAAGTATCAGTCTTCCTCTATTTTCCATTTAAAAAATTCTAATTTCTTTCAGTTTTTACCATAGGGCCCATCTCCCTGACTATTGGTTTTCAGTGCGCTCTTCTGCACATTATATAGGCATGAACAACACTGCCCATAATTGGGAAGTTCAACTTTATTTATTTATTTTTGCAATACTATTATTATGTCCTAAATTCATAATTGGTTTTTAATTTGCAATTCTTTTTACCTATTTATCTGATTTATTTATCTGATTTATAAAACTATATTTTTCTTAAGCACATAAGCCACCATTTCCAATGGAAGACACTCTAAAAGTATACGATAACGAAAAATACAACATCATCATGTTAGTAATCTTAACAGGATAAAAAACCATGTTCTTTAATGATTCCCTAATCTTTAGAGAGAGTTAACGATTTGTAGCCAAACAACATATCTTAAAATCTAGACAGGATGGAGCAACAGAGTTTATAGAATCATAGACTCTTCGTGAAGGATCACCATACAGCATCGTACCTAGAAAAGTAATTAGAAAACTTGATGTGAAACAATGTGTTCTATCTATTAGCATTCTTTGAAATTCTCACGAAAGGCATGAACTCTCTCTCTCCAGAAAAGTCCACAAATGCACACGCTCATACGCACATTTTCACAAGCTAGTTTTGACCTTCAATCCTCCCATAGGCATTGTTGGTAACCTCATGTTATGGACTGAATTATGTTCCCCCCAAATTCATATGTTGAAGCCCCCAACACCCAATGTGACTGTATTGGAAGATAGGGCCTTGAAAAAAGTAATTGAGGTTCAAGGAGATCATAAGAGTGGGGCCCTAATTCAGTAGGACTGGTGTCCTTACAAGGAGAGGGAGATACACCAGGAGCATGCCCACACAGAGAAAAGGCCTTGTGAGGACACAGAGAGAAGGTGGCCATCTGCAAGACAAGGAGAGAGGCCTTGGGAGAAACCAATCCTGCTCACACCTTGATGTTGGACTTCTAGCCTCCAGAATTGTAAGTAATAAATTTCTGTTACTTAAGTCACCCAGTCTGTGCTATTTCGTTACGGCAGCCCTAGAAAATTAATACATCCCGTGACTGAAAGATCCATTATTATATATGATGGACAGTGTGGTTTGATTGATGTTGCTAATTGCAGACCAGGGCTGTTCTATACCTGAGCCCTGGCTGATGCTTGTACCTGAGAGTTTACTTGAGATCGCAGAATCAGAGACTTCTAGAGTGGGAAGGACCTACTTTTAATTGCCTTATAAGTTATCATAAGTTTATTAACACCTTCCTTAGAAAACAAAAATACAGTTCATTAGAGCTAAAAGTGTTACAGATCTAAGTCAGTGACTTAAATTGGGGGGGTGGAATGCTCAACAGAATTAACCCATAACTAGTTTATGAGTCTATGAGTCAATGTCTAAGAAAAAGAAAAATTCTCTGGAATTTTCAGCTTCAGGTTGTATTTACATGTGAAACAAAACAAGTATATCATCGGGTTGGCTAGGTCATTGCCTCATGACACGGTCTAACTGCTAAGGTGCCTGAGGAAGATTCCCACTTAAATAACTTAAGTTGTTTTAAGTTTGGACTTTGCCATGTCTAATTTTCACCTGGGCCAGAGTTTCCACCTACAGATGGGCCATGTTAGATGCCATTCCCTGCTTCATGTCAGTCACAGAGGCTGCAGCACAATTAAGAATACGCGTGTTAATACCCTCTCCTCCAAGTAACACCGCAAAGTGGTTTTCCTTTGATTTCCACATTTTCTCCAGGTCTCTCTGAAATTACCAAGACCTACTACTGCTGCTTATTATTGTTGTTGTTTATTGCTGCTTACTGCAACAGACCCACGTAAGGCAGGAACCCACCATTTTCAAAAGGTGTTTTCTCCCTGCACGGAAGGGAAGAAGCCTTTGAAGAGGAAACAGGTCAATGGGGGCTGAGTTCAAAGCACTCCCCAATGGCTAGGAAGCAAGAGAAGACTTCAAAAAGGAAAAGGGCCTGTCTTTGATGAATCTAAAAAATTCAAAAGAATTTCTTCTGCTAGCCGAACAGGGAGATTCTTCCACTCTGAGCTGGAGGAAGAGGAGGTGGCATTGTTACTAACCCATGAGATTGAGCGTAAACAAACCAGGACCAGGAACTTCAGCACAGGGGATTGCTACGGTGGAAGATTTGTTTAGTCTTAAGAATTTAAAAATGATTTGAAATGGTTCCTTAAATTACACATTATGAAAGACTCTGAAAATGATTTACTGTCCCCGTTGTAACATTTAGATTTTTAATACAAATATCACAGACTTCCTAGAATGACTACAGTAAATGCATCATTGATAAACATCAGCTTGTGGATAAATATTTTGCTGGAATAATCTGTTCATATACTTAGTGTGAAATAGTTAATGAGCTCCTGATGGCAGAAGTACAGAACTCCTAACTTCCCTACATGGCTATGGTGAAGATCTGTTAACTGGACAATTTGTCCCAGCATCTCAACTTGACATTTGGGAAGCATATCCTCATAGAATAACAATGAGTATTGTTTTAATAAGTATAATAAACATACTTTAAAACATATTTAATATATTTTAAAATTTTGATAATAAATAAAATAAATGTTGGTTAAAGTAATATAGTTAGCATGATACTTGGTATATTCTGAGTCAGAGGACCCTTACCTGGTGGTAAGTCCAGGAATCTAATTCCATTTACATAAGAAAAATAGACTAAATTCTATATCCAACTGAGCAAGAAATAACTTTTTGGAACATGACCCATTCAAAATAATTAGAAATACATAAGAATGCCTATGGTAGTTACCAGATGGGGTAGACAGTTCTAAGATGTGTTTTCCATGATCCCAGCTTCCTGGTATTCATGCCTTTCAGTATATGCTGGCCCACTGGCTTGCCTCGAACTGAAGTATATGGTAAAGTCGATGGGCTGTCACTTCTATGACTGGGCTAGATAAGATTGTGACTTCTGTTTTGCTAGCAGGCTACTTCCCTTGCTGGCTTTGATAAGGCAAGTAGCTATGCTGGGGAGGCCCACATGGCAAGAGCTGAGGGGGTATCCTCTGGCCAAGAGCTAGAAACTGAGGCACTGAGTCCAAAAGCTCTGGAAAAACTGAATCCTGCCAATGGCCACATGAGCTTAGAAGGAGATCCTTCCCCACTCAACCCTTCAAATAAGACCACAACCCTGGCTGATGCATTCACAGCACCCGGTAAGAGGCCCTAAAGCAAGTGACCCAGCTAAGCCATGTTTGGAATCCTGACCTACAGAAACCGTGAGATCATAAATGTATGTTTTCAGCTGCTAAGTTTCTGGCAAATTGTTATAGAGCAATAGAAAAAAACTAAGAAAGCAAGTGTAGATTCATCTAAACATTTTGATTTTACCCATACAAATTCGGACTAGCCCACTACCATTTCAACTGGGCTTTTAATGTTGTTTCAAAACAATTCTATTTATCTTATTAACTTCCTATCACATTAAGGATTTTATCACAAAATTTCTCTACTCTTGTTGAACCTCCCCATTTCCCCGCATTTTCCACCTATTCAGTGATCTGGTATGTTGTGTTCTGCACTGTGCTTTGAGAGGCGATGAACCCGATGGTAGAGCACTCTTAAGTCTGCCAACAGGGGTGGTATTCACATTAATGTCTGGTTTTCAAGAGATAAATAAATGATACAGAAAAGGGATAAGGTGGCGTGAAAGTTCCAAAGAGGAGAAAGTTCTATCTGTGGGGCTGGAGTTTGATTAAGCTTTAGAGCTGCAGGGAGGGAGAATAAAAATGGAAAGAAGCTGTAATGGGGTTTATTTCAGAAACAACAGTTTGCTTCGTTTAAAGGGAACAAAAGGGAGGGCCAATTGCATTTCTTACCCAGAATGTGTATGTAGGTGGTGGAAGGAAGAACAGTGGAAAGAACTGCAAAAGGCCGGAGACGGGGCCAGGATGGAAAAAAAAAAAAAAAAAAAGTCCGGTAAAGCTGCAGCTTTAAAATGCAGTGTGATCTGGGGCTAGAGGGGTCATTTGGGTGCATAGAACCAGAAAATTAAAAAAAAAAAAAACCAAAAACGTTTAGAAGGAATTCATCTGGGGAATTCATGCATTCATTCAACACACAGTATGAAGCACCTGTCGTGTGCAGTGGGTTCCACTGTCACAGAGCTGGCCCTGTGGCCACCTCAGGATGGCTTGCCACAGGGCTATCCTGAACCTGCCTCAGGCCAAAATCCACCCTCTTTTGCAAAAAAAAAAAAAAAAAAAAGCGTCCGATTGGCTGGTTCTCAAGACAAGAAGTCTGGAGACTTCCATGGAACATTTAAGGTAGTGTATGTATTAATTTCCCAGGGCTTCTATAAAGATTACCATAAAATGGGTGGTTTAAAGCAAGAATAATTTATTCTTTCACAGTCCTGGAGGCAAGAAATCTGAAATTAAAGTAGTGGGGAGGCAGTCGCTCCAAAGGCCTCCTTCCCTGCCTCTTCTGGCATCTAGAAGCTGCTGGAGTTCCTTGGCTTGGGGCTGCGTTACTCCAGTCCCTGCCCCTGTGGTCATGCTGCCTCCTCCTGTCCTGCGCCTCTGCCTCATCTCGCACCGCCTTTCTCGCAGAGGGGCACTGGTGATCCAAGAGAAGCCCCTCCTTCCCAGATCCTCAAGCAATCACATCTTTCTGCCATAGAAGTTAAGAATCACCCTTTTGCCATAATAGGTAATATCCACAGGTTCTGGAGATTAAGATGTAGACATATTTTATGTCAAGACTTTTTTTTTTTTACATTTCAAAATAAACTTTCTCACGGAATGCTTTTGAGATTTATAACTTCCCCAATGTCTGTAATTCTAGTTAGCCCCTACTCAAATCACAGTAATTAGCAAGAAACATTTAAAAGAGAAAAACCATGAGTTATTTCAGGGAAGAATATAAAGAGCTGCTTCCTATTCCAGAGCCAACCTTGACAGGGAAAGATGACACAGGTGATCCCATTTAGGGAAAAGAGTGATGAAAGCCCAGGGCCTGTGCACAGGGCACACAGAGAGCTGGGCCAGAAAGGGACAAGGCCTGAGGCTCAACTAGCAGGGGTACTGGTATAGCTCGCCTTGTTTTGGACAGGTCACAGTGTTCTCTGAGAAGCCCCATGGCTTGAAATGCTGTCTATCCCATGACTTGACTTTCCTGGTTGAAGCTAGTTGGACGAGGAGCCAGTTCTTGATCCAAAGACAGCCAGCTATAGGCAGGCAGCGGCCCCGATGGTGACCTGCCTGTGGTAATATATGCCCCATGGAGCTGCATATCTGGGATCACAACCGCTGACCCTGGTCTTTCTTTTAGAGGCTTTCAATGGCAGATGCACAAAGAGCATTAGCAAACAGTAGGGTGGGCTGCAGCAAAAGACACAGGAAGAAGGCAGGAAGCAGAAGCCATGAGATCCTAGAAACTCAGAAGTGGAAAGGTAGTTTGTAACAGCAGCAGAAACCATGAGGTGGTCGTGGAATAGGAAGTCCGAGCAGGTAGACAGAGAGACGGATATAGAAGAGCTGAGTATCGAACTTGCAAGGCTATCAGAGCTGCTGTTGGGTTTCCGGAACTCCTGTCAGATGAAAGGAACTTCTGTCCAGGCTTGACTATAACAATGACCCACGTTTGCTTTTCTGTGAGGTGCCCAGTGTTTCATGTCTTCCCTTCCAGGGAAGGGTAGGTGACCCCGCGTCCTCCTACTGCATCCACGTGAGCTTGAGTAACACATCCTGGTCTCTTTCTCACAACTGAGAAAAACTTGAAACCCAGCCTGCATATCCCATTGGTGCCAAAAAATGCTTAGTAACTGATTATTCTGTCAGCGTGATAGGAAGTAGCTTCAAACGACCATTTGTCCCCACAGAAGAAACGCCAGTCAAAGGACAGCTCCATACCTAGAAGTGGCTTTATGATTTCCCTCAGTTGTGGTCATTAACATATGGTGTGAAAACACTTCAAAAACTGCAACATATTTATAAATGATAATTAAATTACTTTGTGGTAAACGTGCCCTAATTTTAAAAATATGTATACTATATAATTATGTGCTTAACTTTCAATTAACACTATCAACCCCTCTTATAAGCCAAAATTAAATAAGTGGGGACCGGTCATTTCATTTCCCTTAAAGGGAATGAAACTGGATGCTGAAAATGAGTATAGATGATAGGTTGTCTTGTTCCACACATTTCACAAATTTCAGTTTTTCAATGGTGGCATAATTTCAGATCTATTATGCTCTTGACATTTGCTGTGCTTCAGAATCTCCGTGGAACTTAAACTGTATATATAGTTGCTTAAGCCTTATTCTGGGAGATTCTGATTAACGAGGCATTCAACCAACGGAAGGGGACTGTAGGAAGTGGAGGAAAGATACGCTTATTTTTTGCCTCAATTCAAGTTCAGTTGACCGAACTCACACAGCTTGACTCCTGGCTGGGTGGTGAGCTGACCTTGGACACCAGCATGATCTGTGGGTGGGAGATGCCACCCCCTTTGGTTTTCCTCAATGATCTTTCTCTGTTTGCAGTAGTTACTCAGAAAAGCTCTTCTGGAGGGTGGTGTGGGGGGAGGTGTGGATCTCCTCCCACTTCTCCCCTCACAACCATCCAGGCCTGACAAACAACAAAGATCTGGTTTTTAAAGGAACAAGTTGTAACCTGCATCTGTAATTACAACTTAAATTTCAGGGTACTGGAGACAGCCGCCCAAGACATGAAACTGTGCCTTCAGGAATATATGAGAACACATGACTCTTACGTGTGCCATTGTAATGTACTCTACGCAAACAGGTGGCTCTGACACCGCTTTCACAAACACTTGGCATTAAACTTGCATGCATATATTGGTAAGGCCTGGTAGCACCTTTTTTTTTTTTCCCCATGAAGAAATAATACAGAACTATTAGCTTCATTGATAATACTATTTTCAAGGCTCATAAAAACGCCATTGACTCTTAATAATCACTCCCAGGAGATCACAAAGGAGCATTTTCCTTTTGAGACAGACGCTGATGCTCAGAATGGCTAACTGTGCCAGAGGGAGAACTTAGCAACCTCACTTATTTCAAGGGTATAAGAGGCAGGAGCCCTTTAGACAGTGGTCAGTGGGCCTCTTGTGTTTTTGCAAGGGAAAGCCACAGGAACACAGAAAGACCAAGAACTCTTGAATCAGATCCACCCAAGATCAAATTCAGGTCCTACCATTTATCAGCAGTCTGGTCCCAGGAAAGTCAATGGACATATCTGTAGGCAGCAAAGAGGGATATGTACAGATCCCAGAGAAAAACTGCCTGGATCTGAACCCTGGCTCTCTTGCTTACCAGCTGGGAGCTCTTAGGCAAGTTTCTTAACCTCTCTGCATTTCATTTGCTTCATCTATAAAATGGGAATGCTAGTAGTGAAGAATTAACCTACTCAAAGAGAGGTCTGGCCTTTGCTCCCAGCTACTAGGAGCTGCTCTCTACACACCTGGAATAACTTGCCTGACAGGAGTGTCTCTGCCTAGGAGCTTTGGCCACCAAGCAGTCTGACAATGTGATTTTATGATGGGGGCCACATGGTAGCAGTTCTGCCTCCACAAAGGCCTGGAGCCTAAAGGTCAGCCATGTGATGGCACACAGCAGTGTGTGACTGAGCCCCAGTGCAAACTCTGGACACCAGCGTCCCTGGTTGACAATACTCCACACATGGTGTCATACATCCTCACAGAGAGGAACTGGTGCCATCCATAGGTCCATGGCGAGATGCCAACTGGAAACCCCATTATTTGGATCTGTCTGGACTCTGCTCTCTATGCCTATTCCTTTGGTTTACTTTAATCTCTATTCTTGTAAAAAACCACAACCATCAATAGAACAACACTCAGTGAGTTCTGCGAGCCCTTTTAGCAGAGTTTTCAACCTGAGGATGGTTTTGAGAACCTGTGAACTTGCGAATGGTGTCACAAGAGAGGATGGTCTTGTGTGAACACTGTTCCCTCTAGTTTTGTGGTTGGTTAACTCTCATAGTGGCTGAAGCTTCTGTATTCCCTCATGGAGCTGTTGGAAGGACTACAAATTCTGAAGGTAAAACACACAGAGCAGTGCCTGGTATATAAGGTGCTCAGTAGGTGTTGGCTACTGCCTTATGAACATCACACACAAACACCAACAAGTCATTTTTAAAATCAACATGTACCATGTTGTGTGTTGATGCCAATTTGTGTGTTGAAGAGCTCAAATGGATCATCTGAAATCCCAATGAACTCTAAGAGTAAATGAAAAGAAACTTAGAGGGGCTTAGTAACTAACGTACATCAAGTCAGTTAGTAAGCAGAAGCTAGAACTTAAACTGTGTTCCTTGTGACTTGAATACAGACCCCTATTTCTGAAAGCCTATGCTTCTAGCTGTGAGGCTAGGTGCCCCATAAAAAACCTCTGTTGAAGGTGTTCATCGACTACACAGCTGTAAGGGTGACAGATGATGTTTGCAAGCACCGAGGCAAAGTGACCCATAAACAGGAGCAGTGGCTACAAACTTCCCAGGGTTCCTTCCTGCAGGATGGAATCATCCAAACAATTCTACTGGGAAATCTGGATAAAGAGCCCCGTTTCAAAAGAGCACCCTCATCTCAGACTTGTTTATTCCTTTTCAAAGCAATTATCATTTTGTAGGATTGTAGTTTTGGAAGGGGCAATATTCATTCTTGATTGGGTTTTCTACTGACATATGAAATGAATAAACATTTTAGTTTCTGAATTAGAGTGTATCAAATTCCATTATAGTATCAATAAAATGAAAGAAGCAGTAAATTTAGGGCAGAGCCCTCGGGGGGAAAAATCAAATCATCATGAAAGTCTACACACTTAAAATCTTCTATAGAAGCCGTGTTCTTTTTTTTTTTTTTTACTACTTTTGTATAAATAGATGCCATTTCAGTACACTTTGCTGCTGCATATATCAAAATGCTGTCTAGAAAAAGAACTGACAACAATTCCTGCAACTTCTCTCATTTGGTGGATCGGACTAATTACGCGCCCACTCCTTCACCTCTCCCCAGCAACTAGCACCTCTTCCCTCTCTCCTTCCTGGTCTTATTCATTTCAACCTCCTTCCCTTTTCTTCAGTTTCTTACAAATTTGACTTCATTCTTCATGTTTTCCGGCACATTTTGTACTTATGAACATGTGCTATTAATAGCAACGATTCAAATTGGGATAATTCCTCAAATTGCATGCCGCCTGGTTGCCATGGGACCCAGTCTGTTATAGGTTCATTTGGTTCATCTTTGGGGTGCCAACTCACCTTGAAAAGTATTACAGGGTTCTCATAAACCTAAGTACCCCTCTATGATTTAACTGGCATGGGATAAGAAAGCACTGAAACAATTGTCCCCAAGTTCTCACTATAGATAATTACTCAATCTTCTGTTCTATGCTGTTTGTATAGGTATTTTGTTTCTTTCTCTTTCCCTCCCTCCCTCCCTCCCTTCCTTCTTTCCTTCTCTCCCTCCTTCCTAGGTATCTGTTAAAAAAAAAATAAATCCGTATCCTAGATAATGGCAATACTTACCACTAAAATATGTTTAATAATACTTTTCAATCTACATTGAATGGTTATTGTGAGTGCCAAATAATAGAATGTAGGTGAAAGAAAGTGATTTGCCAACTATCCTATACAAATGTAAGAGATTATTATAATATTAACTTGGGTAATGAGGCTAATGTTCAATGTTTTGAAGAATAAATCCAGAAGCCTTTTTTATTACCTAGACTTTAAGAAGTGCTGCCCCCAACTAAAAGTGATAATGGTCACTGATCCTTAATGATGCTAATTTAGTGATAACAATGTTATCAACTGCTTCTTCTTCTTTTTTTAATTTAAACTCAATTAGCCAACATATAGTTTATATTAGTTTTAGATGTTATGTTTAATGATTCATCAGTTGCCTATAACACCCAGTGCTCATCACATCACGTGCCCTCCTTAATGCCCATCACCCAGTTACCTCTTCCCCCCACCCACCTCCCCTCCAGCAACCTGCAGTTTGTTTCCCAGAGTCAAGAGTCTTTCATGGTTTGTCTCCCTCTCTGATTTCTTCCCAGTTTTCCCTCCCTTCCCCTATGATCCTCTGTGCTATTTCTTATATTCCACATATGAGTGAAATCACATAATTGTCTTTCTCTGACTTATTTCATTTAGCATAATAACCTCCAGTTCCATCCACGTCTATGTAAATGGTAGGTTTTATCCTTTCTGATGGCTGAGTAATATTCCATTGTGTATTTGTTTCTTCTTCTAAGGTTCAACTATTAGATTAATGGCTAAGCGTATTTCCTTTGTTGAGTATTTCTTTAAATATAATGACTTCTCAGAGATGGAACCTAAGTTTAAGTACTCTGGGTTGTCAGGAAAGGCTATAGTGGTAACAAAAGCTATAACTTGTGAACCCAAACTGAATTTACACATTTAATGAAAAAAAAGAAGTAACCTGCTTAAACAACCGATCATAAAAGCCCCTGAGTACATGTTCAGATGCCAGGACTCTTCCAAACTCCCCACCTTTTCCCAGCTTGTATGGGAATTTTCACAATTAAATCAATTGTCCATCTGGTACCTTTAAGCCCAGTGTTTTGTTTGTGGCACTTCAGGTTAAACTGCTGAGGGGAAAGCCTTTTTTCTCCTGGTTCTTCTGCTCCAAGTACATTGTGAGTTCTTAGCAGTGACATTAAAAGAGTATACACCTATGTGTATTTACGACGGGTTCAGGGGCTGGCCAGTGTATGGTGGATTCATGGGGTCATTGTAATCATTTCATTGCCCTCAAGGAATCCACATGCCTCAGACTGGGAGTTTTTCTACAAAAACAAACAAACAAAAAACCCAAAAATCAAAACAAAAAAATCCTTAAGATCTTACCTGGCAAACAGGAGGGGCAGGTCTTGACCCGAGGCCTGCCTCCCACCCCCACTCCTTGCCATTCTGCCACTCAGACCCTAGGCTGAGAAAACATCTTCATAGGCGGTGCTATTTAGAGCTCCCACGCCTATCCCACCTTGACTGAGAAGTGAATTCTCTCCTCCTTCTAGCCTCATTCATATTCATTTCCTCCAGGAAGCACTCCTTCAGGAATAGACAGCTACTCTTCCTTCTGTGTTCCCACACCACTGAATGTATAATCCTGCTATTTCATCTTGCAATTTTGTAAGCCACTGTTGCTAGGTCTGTTTCCCTCAATAGTCTGAGAACTGTTTGAGGTCAGATGCTGTTTTATTCATCTTTGCATTACCAGCGTGGAGCAGAGAAAGCAAAGAAGTTTCAATTCATGTGCCTATCGTTGTGGCTTGAGAGGCTCTCTGGAGCACTAGGGTGGGAAGGATTTTGATGCCAAATTCGGGTACGATAGAGGAGAGTGTGGTGATTGATTAGCTGTGTCTGTGTTGAGAGCAGAAGGGGAGAGCTGAGCTACGAGTGCCACATGCACACACTCCCATAGAGGAGGAAGCTTGATAACGCCTGTTGTGTGCACGGAGTATACTTTCTGGTTCAAACCAAATGGACATCCAGTCACAGATGAGCCTGGCAAGCATCCATGATAAGTGTCTGTTGCTGTTTTATCCCCCTTTAACCTCAAGTCTTTCCAGAAAATCTCCATCTATTAAATCCCACTTTCCCTTTGCACACTGGGGGATTTCTTTTCTTATTGCATCCTCAGGAACAGTAAGGCAGTGGTCTAGGGTAATACTTCTGAACCACAGCCAGCCGGCAATACGGAATAATTTCTCCTCCTAAGCAAACACAGAGAGTCTCCTTCCGCCACTGCCTTATATCCCTACAATACCCGTGTTACCACTGTTTTACCAAATAAAATGTACAGGTTCATCTCGGGTGACTTAACATCAGATATCTGGAAAGATGAGACTTCACCTGGTCAAAAGATTCCTGGCATTCTGGAATCCGGATACTTTATCTGGTTATTTTTAACTGGGAGGTCATTCAAAGAGAGATAAGACAGGGTTCCAAGCAAGTATGTAATTATGGGGAAGTACCTTGCCAATTCCAAGAATGCATGGGCTTCCTATTATTTATTTTTTTGAAACTCCTACTAATGCTATTTTCACAATTTCACTTGGCATTCCAAGAGTATCATTCTTTCTGACCCATCCTGGAATTATCTGGCTTTTATTATCTTCTTGAAATGCTGTAGATAAACTGTGAATATCCTAGATAGAATTCCAGTTCTGCACTCAATAAGGCTTAGCATCAACATACGCAACTACAACTGTTGCCACACAATCAACTGATTGTTATCAAGAGCTGAAAAAAAGCTGGACCAAAGCTCATTGTAAAAGGAAGGGCATGAATTGATACAAGCCCTGTGGAGTAATAAAAATACCCTCCGGTCTGGTCTCAGGAACCAACTCCATCTGCCAACAAACTTTATGTAGATCTAGGATGGAAATAATGTTGGCAGAACCCAATAACCCTAGTGGGTCATCCATCCAGGGCATCAGATAGGAGTCATTTTGTCTTCCACAGACCACACACAACCTGGTCTAAGAGAGACAGATACCCCAAGAGTTTCAGTAAGGTCATATTCTCAGCCATCATGTCACACATATTTCTCTTGCAAGGTGCATATGACATTACCACCTGCATGAAATGGAAGTGTTCTGTATCTAGTTATTGGGTGGCTAGGTTTATCTTTCTTGGGTTTCCCCAATTGAAAGCAACAAATAACTAGTTTTATCTGTAGGTGCCATAGTTCTGACACTTCTTGGACACATATTGACTTGACACACAGATTTAGAATCCTCTTCATCCATTCCTTGATGTCCTGGGGTCTCTAACTTTGATTGTATGGCGAGTAAAAATGACCTATGATTTGGAGTCAGGCTAGAACTCGCTAGGAAATTTTTGCTCTGCCAATCAGTAGCTGTATGACCGAGCAAGTCGTTTTACCTCTTTGTAGCTTTAACTTTTTCATCTGAAAAATGAGGGTAATACTGTCTTTCTCTTAGGGTTGTGAAAGATTGAACAAAGGTACATATGTAAGCCACCAGATAGTAGATATTCCAAAAAGTATGGCAATTTTATCTTTATTGTTATTGTTACACATGTATTATTATGTCCTTTGATATGAGTTTGTTATGATATATATGTGATTTTGCTTTTCTCTTCTCATATTATGTACCAATCCTACCACTCAAATTTGTCTTCCCTTACTGTGGCTCAGATCCCCTTCTGTTATTTCTGAGATTTGGATGCTTTCTCATGCTGGAAATCTTGAGAATTCTCAGTTCTTCTCAGACTGCTATTACTCCTGCTCATCCTAAACCCTTCTCTCTACTTTTCTTTTTTATCCCAGAGGAGGAAATATGTTGACACAGATAAAAACCCAGCTGTGTGACCTTGGGATGTTGCTTAAATGTTCCGTACTTTTGTTTCCTCATCTATAAAATGGGGAGAAGGATAGAACCTATGTCATAGGGTCATCGTGAGGATTAACGGAGTTCGAATAGTACCCGACACACATAAGCACAGTGGAAGTATTTGCTGAATAAAAATAAAATGAAATAAAATATAAAGTGGAGCTCTGATAGGAGATGTAACAGCAGGGCTGCACGGTAATAAACTCTCTTTGCCTGGCTCCTTTCTTTCTGTCTTTTAATGTTCTATTCCAGAAGTGGGAAGATGGTGACAGTCCAAATATGAGTTTGGATCTGAGGGAAAAGTTGTCGAGGAAGTTTAGTTTGAGCAAGGAATATAGGCCGAGGGGTAAAGAGGCTCCGTGTGACTCTAAAATGGCTCTGTCTCATTCATGAGGTCTGGGGATCCCTCATGGGCATTTAGACTAGTTCTGTGCTAAAATAGTGTTTCTCAAGTATGCCCAGGGTCTGTCTTTCAGGAGCTCTCTCAACCCTTTGTTAAAAGTGACTTTAATATCTTCCTTGTGTCCAGCAAAAAGAATCAACTACAGAGGCTGCATTTTTTTTTTTTTTTGGTTTTTTGTATTTAATTTTCTTTAGAGCATTCTTCCAATACCCTCTGAGGATAGACTGAAGTTCTCCAGAGGGCTTTGCAAACATTAGGTCAACATTTGCATAGGAAAATCTATAGAAATCTGAGTAACTTCCTTATAAGCAAAGAGCAAATAGGAATGTGTAACATTTCTGCTTCGGGGTAACAAACTCTTCATGGAAGTCCTTTCAGTCAAGACACTCAGAGTTTGGTCTGTGGACCAGTGACTGGCTGTTAGTACAGATCCATGAAAAGATGAGTACAGGAATTGAGAATAAGCATCTAGAAACTTCTAATGCAATTTGCCCATTGAACGTTAGGCAAGATTTGGGGTTTGAATGTTGTTTTCTGTTTTCTTTTTCTTGTAATCAAATTTTTATTGTATTTTATAAAAATTTGGTTTTATACTAAATTGGAAATTAAAAAAAACCAAAAAACCCCAAAAAACAGCTCCTTTGCTCCAGATAGTTTTAAGTGCTGGGAAATGTCTACCAGCCGTTGGTCCAGAGGTGAGGAGCCGTGATTGATCGATGGCTCAAATCTGTGATTCCATAATCTCATGAACCTAGGGAGAAAGTGGTGTCTGTGGTTTATGTGTTTTATGCAGAATTTTTCTTTGTTAAAGAAAAATATTTTTATGGAAACCTTAGTTACTATCTAGCCTTGTTAAGGTCCATAGATTTCTACTAGCAATCTATTTGTGGTCATTCAAATTTCTTACAACAGGGGTTGTAGTGTCAGACCTAAATTTCAATCCCGATTCTGTCACTTGCTACCTACTTGACCTAGGAGATCCTGATACTCATTTAATTTCTCTAAGCTTTAAGTGTGAAAGTACTATTTATTTCCTAGGGTTGTTTTGAAGCTCAAGTAGTTAACACCTGTATGGTATTTACTATTTGCCAGGAACATAGTAATATAAAACAACACGCATATATTCATTTAACCCTCACAACAACCTCTGAGGTAGTTACTATTTCCAGTCCTACTTTTAGATGAGAAATCTGAGGCATAGAGGAATTAAGTGATTTGCCCAAAGTCATATAACCAGGAAGCAGTGCATTCAAGCCCATGAGCACTGGCTAGAGTCTATAATTTAACCCCCTATATCAGGATTCTTTTAATGAATAGTTCAAATAAATGTTTGCTCCTTGTGCATTTCATCTCTTTTCCCATTGTAAGTAGGCTTAGGTGGTGGCTCAGTTCTATCAGATCCTCATATGTTACACATCTCTAAATATAGGGAGTCCTGCCTTCACTCCACTTCCTATTGACATATTTTACAAGTTCTACTCAGGTAAAACATCCTGAGCCAGATATGGTTAATACAGTGAAGTGAGGAAAGTACTTGATAAGCCAAACATAAATGTTACCGTTGGCCAACTTCTCACTTCATTTATTCAATCATCAATCTGTTCAACATCCATGTTTTGAACACTGATAGCATGTCAAGTCTTGTGCTAGAGCACAGGAAAGACAAAGATGCAATGACACACCCCACTGTTAAGGAGGTGAAGTTTACTGGGTAAGATGGGTTCATAAATATGGATGTGGAAGTGGAAAGGTGTGAGGAAAATAAGATCACATGGTAATTGAAGTGGAGAGCTGACTACATGGTCCTTCCTCCATTCATTCCTCCTGTCCCTGCCAAGGGGGCTTCTCAGCTCCTCAGCAAGCAGCCATAGATAAGCACCCGCAACCTCAACATTCTGAGGCTACAACCACAGTCTATCTCAACAAAGAAGAAGAGCACAGGTTTTCTAAGCAGTGGGTGTAAGCGTTGTTGGTTCTTTGGCTCCTGAAAGTGTTAATATTAAATATCTGCTAAAAAACATCCAGAGGACTTCAACTTCTATTATAATTCTCTTGGACTAGATTGCCCTTCTCCTAAGTTTCAACTCTGGATGCCTTTTTTTTTTCTTCCCCTTCAGAATTGAGCTCAAATGTTATTTCCATTCTACATCCTCCCCACATCCTCATTTGTCCCATTCCAAGAATTGGCAAGTCCCTTCTCACTGTTCCAACTGTATTCTGTAGATACATCTAGTAAAGCATTTATTGTACTGCAATTTCAATTGAGAATGTATAAGTATATAACATTTTTTGCCAGTAAGTGGCTGTATTTTGTTCATCTTTGTATCTTAGTGCCTAGTTCAATAAAGACTTTTGGAAGACCAAGGTTTGTTCAAGCTGCCACACTGAATGTCAATCTGCCTTGTTAATTACTTCCACAGTGTCCAAATTTAAGACAAAAAAGAAGTTGTCACTAGTCCTTCTCCATTCCAAATACAAGCCAGTCATGAGGAGTTCATGTCTCTTAGTGACAATTTTATCCCTTACCTTTCTCTTCTAAGGACTCTTTCCTCTGGTAACAAAAGATCTTTTTGGACAACAGAAGTTTTTCTTTAGGATCTATCTTTTCTAGCATTATCTTGAGTATTCCCACATGTTGTAGTTTCTTCAAGTGTTCTTGGCTTTTCTAGAGCTAAATGACCATTGCTAGTGTGTCCGCTTTCTCCCAACTCTCTATGACTGACATCCTTTATTCCTTATAAAACAACCCAGATATTTAGCTGGTGGAGAGTCCCCAACTGCAGAGAAAGCAAAAGCCTCACCTTCAGATCCAAAGGATTAATTATGATTGGTTTAAGGCTTGATGTGTTACCAAGTTCTAGCCAATGAGATAAAAAGGAAAGGCTGGTTCCTTTTCCAGAGTGGAAAACAAAACAAAACAAAACAAAACCAGAAACAACAACAACAAAAATGCCACAGTAGGGAGAAAGTCTTTTTCTCTTATGGCTTCCTTTTGGCTTTGGATATCATTACAAGAGAATAATTCTGGAAATAAGGGCAACCATCGTGGAACCACAGGCAATAACTTTGAAGATAAAAGGCCACGATACTAAGGGTGGCAGATTGGAAACCTAGAAAGAAACTAGGTCCTTGGTGGCATTGCTGAGCAAATGAAATAACACCAGAAACCCTTACCCTTTGACTTCTTTTTATGGGAGAAAATAAATCCCTAAACTTTTAAGTCACTGGTCATGTTTTCTGTTACTCGAAGCCAAAAGCTTCCTGATTAATAGAATTCTTGAAGTTTTTCCTGCTTTTCTTATGAACTGAGACTTATTTCTTTTCTCTTTCCCCATAGTTCTAAACCCTAACCTTCTTTCAAAGTCAAGTTCAGTTAGAGTAGAAATGATTTTTCCAGAGCTGGAGGTAAGCTTACATGGTATCTGTTCAATAGATGAAGAAACCAAGGGAGAGATAAGTTCAAAGATTTAGCCAGGACACACACAATAAACACTGGTGCTGGCATCCAGCTCTTCCGATTCCTAATCCTGGAACTGTGACTCCTGAGAGTCCTGACATACTGGAAAGACGAACCGTTGGTGTAACACAGTTAAGGGATGGTACCGTTTTTGACATTATAGCTTCAGCCCCTAGCACGGTGACTGTATGCTGTTGGTTTTAAAGGTTCGTGAAATAAGTAAATGTAGCCCCAACTATATCATAAGCCCCATGAAATAAGCCTTCTTCATAATTGGCTACTCAGGGCTCAGCGTGGTGCATGGCACACAATAGATTCTCCATAAATATTTTTTTTTTTTTGGTGCGTGAATGACTGGTAATTGCCAATGGACATGTGATGCTATTTTTGAGAACTGAGTCAAAGGCACTGAAATTCAAAGCATTGGATAATTGTTATCAAGATGGGGGAAGGATACACAAAAAGTTAAGCTCTTGCACTAAGAAGTCAGTCAGTGGGCTTTAGACTTAGGTTTCATCATTTACCAGTGGCATGGTCATGGGTAAGTTACTTGTCTGAGTTCTAATTTCCTAACAGACAAAAACAGGGATTGGAATGGTGCCTCCTTCATTGGGTTTTTGGGAGGATAAAATGGAATTATGAGAACATAAAACGTATAGCACAGTGCCTGGTATATAGAAAAAATTAATATATAGTCATAATTATAATTGTCTATGTTTTTTGGAGAAAATAAAATTCTTAAGGAGGTAGGAGAAAGGACTGTGGCTTAGAACAGACAAAACAGTCATTTAGGTTGACTCGATGCGAATGTGTTTAAAAGGTGGGGGTGCATTTTTGGTTTAGGTAGCTCATTTTGCTTACAGTTTGAAGAGGGAAAAAGCGAAGCAGATGGCACGGTGACACAAAGGACTGCAGCCTACTGCTGCTAGAGCTTGTAAAAATGGAACCCCATGGCTGCCAGCTTGGCTGAACTTCAAACAAGTCCCACAAAGAGTGTAACTCGCTCAAGAGGGGGCAGGAACTTGGTGTGAAGCTCTCTAAAGTGCAAAGAACATTATCATTACATTCATGAGAGCTTGACTCAGTGCTGGGGCCTGGCCCAGATGGGAAGCTGGTGTCAGAAAACTGCAATCGGAGAGCGCGCCTCATGGAGGGACTCCAGAGATGGAGGCCTTTGCAAAACCCTTACCCCAGAATAACGACAAATTACCAACAGATGGCGTGAGTCACGGAAGCAGGGTCTGAGCGGAGCATCTGCAAGCTCCCGGCAGAGGCCGTGCCCTGCTGGGCGAAGCGGGCAGAAGCAGGCCGGGCCCAGATGGCCGCGAAGGTCACCAGGAGGGGCACCAGCCATACGCGCTCTACTCCTGAGAACTGGCACAACCTGTCAAGCCCACAGAGGCTTCCCAGGATCAAATAAACCAAAATATCCTCATCAGGGAAAACGTCACACTTCCTTTTGGGCTTACTGGTTACAAGAAATAAAAATGTACTGGGGGCAGGGAGAGTAAAATTCAGAGCCTCGGGAGGTGTTTAGCAGAAAATGGCCACACTTCTCCATTCCAAGAGCTGATTTGCTACTTTTCCTTTCTCGTGTATAGGTTTAGCTTCCAATCAGAAAAATACTGTGGATTATGTACCTTTCCCACATATTTTCCCTGCCGCGATTTTATAAAATCTAGCCTCATGCAAAGCTGAGTGCAAAAGTATCCAAATAAATTACAGATTTTTTTTTCTTCCAACAAAGGAGAAACAGGTACATGAAACATGTGCCCTGATGGGAGACTTCACATGATGAAAGAAAATGCTAAAGTCTATTAAAAAGAAAAGTCTTGCACGGAATAATGACTTCACAGCATTCCATTTGAGGAAAAGCCTGTCTTCTGGGGGTCCGCAGCACCTCACACACATCCTACCCCCTCACCCTGGATGTAACCATTCCCTAACCCACTTCTGCCGCTAGAATTTCAGCCCCCCCAAGTCAGCATCATATAGCATTCATTTCTAAATCCCTGATAACCCCCCACCTAACATTTAGTAGGCCCTCAATTAAGGACTGATGAATGAATGTATGCATACTGGGCTATGGAGTAATAATGGTTTTTTTTTTCCCCTTTCCGGGAAGAGAAGTGCATTTGAGCTCAGCACGGAATAATCCCTTTGCCACATCCTCAGCCAACCTGATTGAAGTTCATTTCATCCTCATCTCCCAATTGGTTTTTCCTCATATTATGCACTGTAGAATATTTACCCCCAGTCGTGAAAGGCTGCTTTCTAAATGAAAGTCTAAGTATTTCTGTTCCACATTGTTATCAATGCTGTTAGATTAGGGTCTTAAGTCTAATCTGTTCCCTTCTTCCCTGATAAAAGGATCCTAATCAGGACCTGTCTGTGGAATCCTCACTCACTCCATTCCCAAAAGAACATTTGGAAAATCTAGGTTAAGAAAAAGGAGGACCTAGCAAGGTGACCCTGGCTGGAGAGATTTTTTTTCCCTTCCTACTTTATTTCTCCAGCAATTATTATTATTTTTTTCCATGTAAAGACAAAACCTAGTCAGTAGTCAATCAAAATTTTCTTCTTTCTTAAGACAAAACTGGTGAAAAGCATCTGATGCTCCCAACCAGGTGGGGCAATCACAAGGAATTTCTCTTTTTTTGGGGGGGGGGAACCCCCATAGGGATACTCATCTTATTACTATTAATCACTTTAATTGACCTCCAAAAGAAGACAATTGACAAAAGCAACAGGAATTGACCTCATGCAGTTTTCCAGAGCGTAATTACTTTTTCTTCTTTTATGAGTGACCACATTGTGTGAAGAGATCATGAAAAGACATCTCTTAACTTTGAAAAGGCAACTTGCCTAGTGTTTTACTTTAACAGTGGGAAAAAACTGTCAAAGTCCAGCTCTTCCTCTCCTTCTGGTGATGTGGTCCACACTCACTTCCCACATGCTATCCCCAACCCCACGTAGCCAGGCAGAGGTGTGTTTTTTTCAGAGGGGGATTTATAGTTTTCAGAACATTCTCACTGGTGCTCAAGCACCATGGACAGATGCCAGACAGCTAGCTTCCCAGAAGCACCTAACTCAAAATGCGGATCACTTTTTTTAAAAAAGTAAAAGAAGAAAACAAGCTTTTTCTAATGATTTACTACCTTGGTAAACTGTGGACATGATAGAGAAAAAACAGCTCTTGGTGGTTATTCACCTCTTGGTGGTTCCTCAACTACTATAAATAAGGTTCATTTGTCCTTCTTATTATCTCATCAAACCACCCACCATTCTCAAATTTCCTGAACTGTAATTGGAGCAAAAGGAATTAACCAAGGTTATGTAGTCTGAGGACCTGGTTTTAAGATTAAAAAAACTGTAGATTTTAAAATTCATGTCTCAAATAATTTTAGAAATGGCTGCAGTGCCAGGCAGAGCCATCGCTACTGTCCATGCCCTGAGGTGACAGTCATTATCATCACTTCATGCTTCAGGCACTTTCTGGGCTTCAGGGACAAGTGGGTTGGATAGTGCCTGGAGCAGGGCCAGATGTGAGACTCATGGACACCCCCTCCACCAATCCACACCTCCCTCTGCTCATGGCCTCCAGTCTCGCTGACTATTCCATATACATTTAAGTTACTATTATTTGGCTCAGAGGGGTTAGCATAGGCTGGGAGCTCCTAGAGCATAAGAAAGAGGTGGCATGGCCAGCATATTACTTGAAAGAACACCACTTTACATTTCTATGTTCATTTGTTCTACCCTTAATACCTTAAAATTTATTGATATGCTGTCTTTTCTATTAGAAATCAATGCAGCTGAGAGGGCACTGTGGAGCAAAATGGTGGAAGAGCAGACGGGAAGAAGAAAGGGCCCCAGGAAGCAGACAATCTTGAGAACAAAATAAATCTAGGTAGTTTGTTTTCTACCATAAAGGGAAAAGCAAAGTAAGGAACTCAATTATAAGCAGGTTATAATGATAAAATAAGTAACCTATTTAAGACTTTGGTCTTTTTAGAGAAGACACCTAAGAAAATCACTTTTTACCTCAAAGGAAAGTTACATTATCTAGAATTTCGGGGTACATATATACCTTGCCATTAAGGACAGATGGCCCGCACACGTGCATTCAGTCATGGCATGATGCCTGTTTGTACTACTCTGTAGTAGTTGGTGGAGGGCAAGTTCTATTTGACTGAAGAACTCCTCACCAGGAGCTGCTTAGCCTTAGCCAGTGGTGTCCACATCCCAACCTTTTCTCTGTTACAAACCGATATTCTTTGTTCTCCTCCCACCTTCTCCTTAAAATTCTCATGAAGGCCCCCCAAATGACATGAACTCATAAGACACTAAAAACTGATAACAGCTGTCTACTAATTGCGAGTTTATATAAAAGCTTCATTAAATGCAGAGAAACACAACAGTTTGAGAAACACCGTCACTGTTCTTTGCACTGAGCCTCTCCAATCAATCCTTCACACAGTTGTCAGCATCAGCTTTCAAAAACCCCAAATGTGATCTACATAAAATCTCTCAAAGACATCAAAGGCTCCTGAATGCCTTCATGATTAAACTGAGACTCCCCTAAGCTGGCATCTAAGACCTTCGTGCTCTGGTGTCTGACGGCATCGCCTTCATCTCCCACCAGGTATTCACATACAGCCTGTGCTCTAGGCATATCAAAGAACTCCATTTATTTAGTATTCCAGACTTTTCCTCTGTCATTTATGCCTGTGCTATCAAATACAGTGGCCACTAGACACAGGTGGCTATTGAGCACTTGAAATGTAATAGTTTGAATTATCCCACGCTCTCAGTGTAAATAAGCACCAGATTTCGAAGACTCAGTACAAAAGAAAAAATGCAAAGTATCTCATTAGTCATTTAAAAATGTTGGTTAGCCTTTCAATAATAATACTTAGGATTTGTTACATTAAATAAAATATGCTATTACAACAGATTTCACCTGTTTCTTTGAACTTTTGATTCATCTGGGTCCCATTCATGGTTTGTGTGGCATTTCCAGCGGGCAGCACTGGTCTACAGTTCTGCCCATGCTCCCTCAACAGGAGGCCTTCTTTCACTTCATCTACCAAGGTAGCTAGTCCTCATCCTATAAAGACTCAGCTTCAGGGGCGCCTGGGTGGCTCAGTCATTAAGCATCTACCTTCGGCTCAGGGCATGATCCCGGAGTCCTGGGATCGAGCCCCGCATCAGGCTCCTTCACTGGGAGCCTGCTTCTTCCTCTCCCACTCCCCCTGCTTGTGTTCCCTCTCTCGCTGGTGGTCTCTCTCTCTGTCAAATAAATAAATAAAATCTTTAAAAAAAAAAAAGACTCAGCTTCAGCATCACTTCTCCTGGGGAAGCTTGCCTCGTTGACTTCATGCTCCTCATATCTTTATTATAAAAACATCAATACCTAAATTGTAGTCACCTTTTTAGGTGCTAGTCTCCTCCTTTAGATTGACTCTTTGACGGTAAAAACCCCATTATTTCTGCACGAAGGACTGTCACCCCATGAATCCTTGCTTAATTAAATAAATGCCATTCCAAACTTGAACGTCGGTGGTATGCACCCTAACACATATTTAATGAGTACTTGCTATGCACTGTGAGAGATATAAAGCTAAAATATAATCGTTTATATTTGTATAATACATTGCAGTTTACAAAGTACTAGCATATTCAGTCACTTTCTTCAAAAACCTCTGTCAGTTTCAGGAGACTTATTTATACTCCTTTTTCAGATGAGGAAACTAAGGTCCCAAGAATTTAAGTGAAATTCCCCAAGTCATGCAACATTAGAACACAAGAATGGGAGATGTGACAGTTAACTCCATATTCAAGAAGCAAAAAATAGTTATGAGTTGCTGAAATAAAGGGTGTGAAGACACACAGCTGGAGACATGCTGAAGAGCCAAACTTTTTCCAGTTGGCCAACACTCTTCAAATTTTAGCCAGTCCCTACCATCATTCTGAGCTTTGGCAATTCAAGAGCAACCCAGACTATTACTTACTTAGTATTTTTTAAATGGATTCTATATTACTCACTTACTTTACTTTTCATCCTAAGCAGTAATGTCAATGGTTTGGTATATACATATTATTATTAAAATACAATAATATGATCGTATACTATTCTTACTAATGTGTAATATATTCCTAGTATATAATAATTAAGATACAGTATGTTACATATTATAGTTTTACTTTAATATATGTTAAATCAACTAAACAAGGAGGCCATTTAGATTGAGTTGGTTCTAATGCCTTATTGGCTTATATAAGCAAACCAAAATCTAAGTGTATAAATGTCTCAAGATTAAGAAATTGAAACCTAAGGACAGTTATAAACAGTCAAAGAGTCTTTTCTAAATAAAGCAACTCCTTATGCTATAGCCAAATAATCTCCTTGTTTTGTTATTGTGTCTTCTCTATAAAAGTGTTGCCCCTAGCTCTTGTTTGTAGAGGGTTTCTAACCACTTCTGATTCAGGTTGATGTTTGTTCAATTAAACTCAAAATTTTAATATGATTCAGTTTCTCTTTCAACATATTTATGTTTATATTTTTCCTAATGAACCATAAAATAAATATATATTTTTCCTAATAAACAGTAAAGTAAATATATTTTGCTTATATAAACATGAAAGTAAAATAAATACATATAAATATATATAATACATAAACAAATATAAAATAAATTCCATTAGGAATATCCACACCATCCACTGGGAAACTGCAATGGACATTAGGAATCTATTAAAAGATTTTAAACTTGGAAGCGACATAATGAGGTTGACATTTTAGACTCTCGTAGCTGATCTCCTCCTAATCTGAGGGAAAGGAAGGAAGGTGATGGGATGGTAACTCCAGTCAATAGTAAGTTAGAGAAGTTAATGTGAACTTGGAGCCACATTTTTAATTACCTTTAAATAAAAGAGACACTGAGATCATGAAGTGCCATGTAGAGTGTGATGTCATTTCCTGCCTCTGAAAGATGAGGCTTTGTAAATGGGGCAGGCGGCACATGAAATAGTGCCATACAGACCAGCGAAAGTCTTCCTTGGCCATGGTCAACGATCATTTTTCTGGAATTCTAACTACCAGAAGCATCCAAATAATAAAATTATTATAAGAGAATCAAGAAAAAAGACCCAATTAAATAGCATTGGTCCAATCGTTTTCTGTGGAGGGTGGTTTGTGGAGATGGTGTTATCTGCTGAAATAAGAATGAGTTGGCAAGGTCACAGGGCATAACCCTTTGAGACATGTGATCAGTGACATCATTACATGATAAAACGTCTTTTTTCCAATTCTGAACAAGCTGCATTTATCTGTTCGTAATGGAACCCCAGAGAAGATGGAAGAGAGTTGACAACGGGGCTGTGGGAAGGCTTTGCTGGGATTCCCAACTTAGGCAATATTAGCTGTAGAATGCTGCTTTCACAGAAAGAGAAACCAGGAAGCTAAGCAAGGGGAACTCAATTACACAATAAGCTGGTGTCAGTGCCACAGTTATAACTTGAGTCTCTTCGGACTAATTGCTTTTTGCAGGGAAAGGTCTTCCCATGTCAGTGTAGTAAGTACAAATACTTTTATGTGCTTTGTTCATGTTGCAGGAAACAGAGCTGCTTTCTTCACAGTGCCGTAACCGCCTAGTCCAAAGGCACTCCTGGAGTCAGGCCTTCCCTCTGCTGGCGGCACAGGACCCACTGAGGGCCATATTCTGCTTCTTCTGGCTGAGAAAATCACAGCTCCTCCTATTGGCCCCCAATCTGGGTTTCTACCATGGTGTTGGTACGACCCAACACTGCCAAAAAGATCTCGGCCAGGCATCCTTCAAGGCGATGTCTCATGTGGCCACAAAAGCAACTTTTGCCTTTTCCCGGGAATAAGAATTGAACTCTTAAATTGAGAGTGAGTTGGCGTTTTACACTTGACATCTTGAAAATGGAAAGAACACATTTTTCAAAAGCTAGCTAGCTCCACACCTACACAAAGAGGCAGATGAAGGTTACCTTAGTTTTCTCTGCTCTCCAGACCACACCCATCACTTTGTTGACACTCATTTCTTTCTTGGTTTTGAGCTTCCAACAGTCCTCTGAGTCTTAAACCTCCTGAGTCTCCCTCATTTGTGTAAGTCAAGGAGGTTCAGATCCCCATAGTGGCTGCTTAGATTCTTTTTCCTGTTCTTCAGCTCTTCCCTCCTTCGTGGTGGCCTGTGGTTGTTTGATGTTTCTGCTTTTCCATATATTCTTCCAGCTTGGCTGCCAGGACACTCACTCCCCACCATAGTGCACTAGACATGGCAGTCATGGAGCCTGCCACACACACAGTCCCTGCTGTGGTCACCACTGTCCCCAGCCCCACTTAGCCCAGTGTCTAGAATACAGCAGGCACTGAAGAAGCATTTATGAACAGGCTGACTAACTGGCCAGAGGTAAAGAGTCTTGTGTTCTGGGACAGCCCCCTATCCCCAACTCCAACACACACCTCTGAGAAGTCTATTATCTTTGCTCAAGAATCGTAACTCAATGACAGAAATTCAGACAGTTAATGATCCTTCTTTAGGTTAGGTAATTTCTGGAAATAGGATGCTTGGTGGCTTGCCCTGACATCTCAAGTTCCTTGAGAGGAAATGTGAAATCACTACCTTTCTGTAATTCCATTAATTTTTTTAATGGTCATCTAAGTTGAGGAGTTTCTACACAATTGTCTACATAATTGCAAATTCTGAGGCCCAAGCATTTCAAATTCAATGAGTTAACTGCCTGTATTTTCATTTTTGAAAACTCATAGTGAGATAAAAGTCTTAGGTAATCATATTCACAGCAGTTGACAGAATTATTTGAGCGATTATTTAATGTAAAGAAAATGATCTCTTGAATTAAAAAGTTACAGAGAATAAGCCCAAGATCTGTCATTTTAAGGTAAGATTGTACAGGTGTGACTTTTTTCACTCTGCCGGAGCACTTTTGTAAGTGAAACAAGTGGATAAATACCAAAACAGAAGTCAGAAAATTATGACTGATTCCTCTGTTACCATCATTTCAAATGATCTCTTTGCAAACAAGGAGCTTCCTCTTAAACAGATTCTGAGCACAGATGTTCTCTTAAAAGAATTTGTATGTCTTATTGACTATAAAACAGTTACACAAACAAATATATACCAAAAGAGATAGTAGAGACACATTACCCTAGAATACATACAAATTGCTTCTCAAATTGGGACAGAAGCAAGGAAAAAGCGAGGCAAATTTCAGAGTTTGGAGAGAGGCAGTCAAGAGGACGGGCTGTAAGTATTTTCCAATGCCTGAGTTGTAACAGATGCTTGACTTTCACTGTAGGCATGTGTCAAATTTGCTTCTTTGACCAACAATTTTTTAAAAAATTATCAAATTATCTTGTCCTTTTGGGCAAATCAGGCTAAACAATTCAATGTGAAGAGTCAGGGGAAAGTTGTGCGTAGTTTTGGACATTTACGATCACTGACTTGATGGTTTTAATTTCCCAGTTCTTAAAAGAAGCAAAATAAATGAGTATCACTGCTATATATTTTTAGTTACTTTTGCCTAACTGAGGAAGGTATGGCGGTATTTAATTATCAGCAGGGCAAAAGTGACTTTCATTCAGTCATTCATTCATTCCATAGACATTTACTGAACTCCTCTTACGTGCAAATTATCTGAGGTAGAAACATAAACCAGGTGTACCTGCTACTTCCTCTCATTTCTCTTCCTCCTACTTGTGAGATGACTAAAACATAAAGCTGATTAACCACAATACAAAACAGAGTGCCCCCCTGTGCTAGAGGATGTGAATGTCACATTGTGAGTTGAGTTCAGGGGGCAAAGGGAGACCTTTTCATTGAGCAGATCAGGGAAAGCTTTTTGGAAGATGTCTCACATCAGCAAGAAGGACAAATTGGATTTCAACAGTGGAGACAGAAAGGAAAGATGTAAGGGTCAGGCGAGAGCACATAAGCAAAGGCACAGACAGGGAAACAAGGAAACGGGGGAGTTTGTCAGGAACTTGCTATAGAGAAAGGACAATGCTTGGAATTAAGTCTGAAAAAAACAGATTGGACCCTGTACAGGAAGACTTCAAACGTTATGCTGGAGAAAGTTTATTAGGTGAGCAATAGCAAGTCATGAAAGGGTCTTGAGGCAGACAATGGTTTAAGAGCTGGAGTTTCAGAAGATTAATCTGACAAGAGCACATAGGACATATTAGAGGGGAGAAATGGAAGGCAAGGAGCTCAACCAAGAGAACATTACTATCCTCCAAGTGACAGACTAGGGACAGCTTTGGGGACTGGAGGAATGAAAATGCAGGGCAGTTTCAGAAAACACTGAAGGCAAACATTGGAATGGCCAGAAGAAAGAGAAAGGGGACTAGTAGTTATTGAGAACACACTACATGCTACTCAGAACACTGAATATATAGGATGAACACAAGTCCTTTTCTGTTCATGCTCTTTTCTTTGACCATGAGATAATTATTAACTATAGCTTCTTTCAGTCTCAGTGTGCTCTGGTTTGGACAATACACTACACAATCCTACTTTTGTATACTTTTCCTCTTTGCTTCCTCAATACAATCCTCCAGTTTACACCTGAAGAAGCTGAACATCTGAGGACTCACCTCATGGCACATGGCCAGTAGGTGGCAAAGCCTGGATTTGAATCCAGATCTATACATTCTGAAACCTGTGAAATTTCTACTATACCTGGTTTCCTGCTCCCAACTTATGACAGCTTGTGATGGGCACGGAGAGGGGGAGGTTCATTAAAAGAAACAGGAATGTCAGAGAGAATCAAGTTAGGCTCCATGATGACCGGTTCTGGTTTGCATGTGTGGTCTGTAAGATCTTTAAGGTGATGGAAAGATATAGAAGGAGTTGGAGATATTGGCTGGAACTTGGGAGCAAAATCCCTCTAGCTACAGACTTGTGAGCCTTCCAAACCAACAGATGTGGGACCCTGGGACTGAAGGATGTGGCCAAGCTTGAGTCTGCAGGACAAAGGTCACAGCTCAGATGCCTGCAGTGGCTGGGCAGGTCACACGCGTGAGTGAGGGGGCAGATGTGAGATGTGACAGACTGGCAGGAGGTGTTTGTGAGGATGATTTTCATTCTTCCCAGAAATTGCCATTTTGGATAGAAACAACATAGTCATTTAAACAGTAGTCTATTTCTTTCTTTTCTTTTCTTTTTTAATGGTAGTCTATTTCCTAATTAAAGCTGGTAACTAGAGTAATTTCCAGTATTTAATTTTTTAAAAATCACCGTGTATTTATTTATAAAAATAGTTATTTTGTTAATGATAAGACTAATTAGTAGAACAGAAAATTATAAATTATAGTCATTCAATTTTTGTCTCCTTTTTTCCCCCCAGGAGAGCTCTCAAATGAGAATTTTTTAAAAGTACAATTAGTTCTTATAAGAATCACTAGTTCCGTGCAAGTATGTTAAAACAAATTGCAGTGCATTTTTGCTGACCTAAACAATGGCCAAGTAACTCAGACACCATTTCCAGGAGCATGTAGGTGAGGGCAGGCTTGGGACGTAGGATAGAGGAAGCTGGGGGACAGGAGGTGGAGAGCATTTTAAAAAGCAATATGCCCAGTTCAAATTTACTTACCAGCTTATTTGCATTAGAAAAAAAAATTTACTTATGAGAAAAAGTTAACTAGTCTCACCATTGCTTCACACTTTCAGTTCAAAGGTAATAAATGCGTGTAGCCTTCATGGGCCCACACCAGTGGTTCTCAACTTTTCCCAGTGTTAGATCTACTTGGACCTCTTTACTGGAGGACTCATTACAACACAGATTGCTGGGCCACCTCTCAGGACTTTCTGTCCGTAGGTCTGGGATGGGTCGTGAGAGTTTGTATATTTAACTACTTCCCTAGCAATGCTGAGGTTCCTGGTCCGGGGACCACACTTTGAGAACCGCTGTTCCACACACTGGTGGGCATCCTCGGCAGGGGCTGGCCGGCTTCTGCCTTTTTCAGAATTACTGTGGAGCATAAGCATCCACGAAGGCCCTGTTCCTCATGGCACTCTGGAAAATGATTCAACGACACGGCTTGGAAAAGAGGTCCAACTTTTTGCCTCATTGTCTGTGTTCTGAATCCAACCTAGTTTAATATTTTGGAAAATGTTACCCTTTTCTGTACCGAGCAAAGTAAATATTTTGTCAGTTGTTAAGGATGAGCTGCAGAGTAAGACCTAAAGATGTATCCAAATTCAGCAGGAAAGCTTGGAGCTGCTTTGGAACTTTTTCCAGATTGTGATTTGTAATGTATTTCAGAAGCCAGCAGAAATACCAACCACTCGATCTATTAAGAAAAGGCTGAATGAACCTTTTCACAGCACATTTTTTTTTCCACACCAACTCTCATTACGCTTGGCAAAGAGAAGAGAAGGAAGAGAAAAAATGCTTTTCTGTCCATAGGATTTCATCTGAGTATTGTTCTCACATAAAGAACGTAGCGGCAAAGAGCTTCAGAATTGGAAGACATTTTTAACAATCCCTTTTTGACAATTAAAACAACTAAGGCCCAAGGAAAGTAAGTCATTTGCCTGCAGACCAGACAGTGGCGGAGCTGGAGCTGGAATGAAGCTCAAAGGCCCTTGGCTCCTGGGCGAGCACTTTTCCTAGCACAACACGCCACCTCCCATGCAGCAGAATCCTCAGAGACCCATTTTAAAAACAAACAAAAAACAAATCTTACCAATAGCGTAGTTCATGCTGTGCTTTCCCCTAAGACACTTGGGTATGGTTGGCTTTGCACACTGGCGACAGTGCCGGGGAGCAGACAGGAGAGGTCCTGGAAGGAACTTTTCGCATCTTCCTTGCTCAGCATTTCCTGAATCATCTTCCATTATAGTGATTTGGGTCTTTCATGTGATGCGTGGGCTGCGATGGTCCAGACACAAGCCTCATGGTGAGGAAGATAAGCTCCATATTTTGACAAAGAAACATGTGGGGAAGACTTAGAGGGGCCAACGGGTCTTGGAGATCATTGGGTTCACACATCTCACATACAGATGAGGAAACTATGGCTCTCGGGAGCATAAGAACATGCTGGGTGTTCTGTCTATTCAATGGCAGAGCTCATGGCTGACCACAGATCTCTTGCCCTGCAGCAGGATGCTGCTTGGACCTTCTCATCCTGTCTACTATAGTATAGTGTGTTGATTTAAGCCAGAAAAATGCATGCTTCACTGTGAGTCTAGATCCCAAAATACTGAGTCTATTCAGTACTAAGAAAGAAATATGGTAATAACATTTCTTGAGGGCTAACTCTATGCCAGGCACTGTCCTAAGCACTTTCCATGGACTATACGTCTACTCCATCACATCACTGAAGAAAACCATAAGGTAGGAAATAGAAATTAAGGATGAAATGAAATAATGAGTGTGAAGCATTCACAAGGCCTGTGCCATTTTCCCAGGAGATGCCATTATCTATTAAAAGTGATAACGCAAGTAAAGGGTTGAGAACAGTTCTTGGCTCACAGAACATATTAAATACTAGTCGTTATTATCACATTTTCCTCTATTTCTTCAGGGGGAAAAGACCAAAGAAATGGGATCTAGATAAAAGTTATGAACCATATTCGATTCAAACACAGGTAATATCCTTGGAAACCAATTGCCACCAGCAGAGACAGAGACCACTATGTAACTTGGATGGAAATGCCGTCCAAGGCAAAACGCTAAAGCCAGGGACCACAAAAGAATGGAATTAAACAGGTTTGTACTGGGCCTTGGTTTCAAGGAACTCAGCAGGTTTACTAGTCTTCTCCTCATCAGCCTTTATCACACCCAAGTTAGAGAGGAAGTGAATATAGTATGAAGATGTCTTTCCTATGAAGGCAGTTTGCAAAAGCAAAACTGATCATTCCAGGCCAGTGATGAGAACCCAATTTCCTTAATCAGAATGCATGGATCTACTAGTGAAGGACAAGAATATCACCAATAATTAAGACGAAACAGCAGCAGTACTACTCATTACAGTACCCGAGGCAGGTAAGCTGCCTTGTAAATTGCCCACTTGGCAATGTGTGACTTACCAGGTACTGGCATACTGGTAAGACACTGGGGAAATCCGGAAATCCAGACAGAGTCCACCCAGCTGCTGCTCACTGCCTCTTCTGCCTGGAGGCCAGAAAGGATTCGTTCTGTTTCGTTACAGAGGGATAAACTAGGATCACTTTGTGGAAGACTCACGAAGGTAGAATTGGGCTCAAGAGAACACATTTTAAAAATCAGATGATCCAACAATGAATGTGCTGCCAGTTGAGGTGGTGTATGCTCTGTAGGGGACCAAGGAGAAGCTCTGCGAATACTCAGACAGTGTGCAATTATTGGCATCCTAATTTTCTTTATCGTTGTAATCATTATCTTGGTAGCATCCCATCAGGTAAATACGGGCACTGATTAGTGTTGAAACGGCTCCACCAAGAGAGGCCCAATAAGTTCCGTTGGTCAAACTTGAGTTTGAAGGAAGGTTCTATCATCTACCAGTTATGTGACTTTCAGCTCGTAATTAAACCTCTCTGAGCCTTCATCAGTGTCCTCATCTGTACAACAGAGATTACAATAAGTACCTCTCCCGTTCATTTATTCATTTGCCCCATACTTACAAGGCATCTACTGGGGGCCAGCCACTTTTCTAGGTGTTGGGGATTTGGCGATGAACAAGATAGATAAGATCTCTATTCTCTATCAGGTTCACATTTCAGTGTGTGTGGAGAGATTCAGAAACTACACAAGATAAAAATAAACTAACAAGCTGATTAAATACTTATGCAGGTAGTAATAAATGTTGTGAATTAAATAAGACAGTATATCAAGGATATCTTTAATTAGAATGGCCAAAGAAGACTTCTCCTAGAAGGTGATATACACACTGGAACCTAAAACAAGAGAAGAGGACCTCTGACCCCACTGAGTTAGACCAGTGTGTCTGGAGTGGGTTGGGGTGAGTAGCTGCAGATGAGGTTGGTGGTGAGGATTAAAGGGGGAAATGTAGGTTGATCTGCCCTGCAGTTCATGGCACACAGGAAGTACTCATAGTATTCCTACTAAAAAAAATCCCATTACGTATTGATGACCTTGCGTAGTCAGGGTCGACAGAGGCAACCCTTCTCCATTCTTGGACACCCCAAAATTCCTGGACCTCCCTACTCTGCTAATCTCGCCACTCTGCTAACACCCAATTCAATGCTACCAAGATCTAAATTTGAACCACTGGAGAGTAAAGAATTTCAAAGCTGGAAAAAACCTATGTCAATGATCACATCATGATAATAGGTAATCTGAGGGCTCCTTGGAGCAGCCTCTGAAGCCCCCAGAAATGGGAGGTTTGGGCTGTTAAGAGGATGGGACCATAGGCCTCCTGCTATTACTTCAAACAAAAGAATGCTACAAGAGTCTGCTTTATTTTTTATTTTTCACTTGAAAACAGAGTTGTTTTGCTAAAGACAAACCTACAGTTAGAAAATCATCAACTGAGTCCAGTTTCATAGGTAAGGAAACTGAGTCTCAAAGAGGTTAAATGACACACTCAAGGTCATTTAGCAGGTTTGTGGCCAATTGAGACTAGGATCTGTGTTTTACTAAGTAAAACACCTATACCCATCTTTATAGGTATGGGATTTGTTTCTGTTCAACTTCACGTGAACCAATTCCCTTTAATAAAAGTGTGTATCTGAGTTCTGATCCTTTGGAAAATACCACTTCTATTTGATTAATTTTGAACAAATATAGGTCCTGTTTTCAGGATCTTATAGCTCACAGAGGTTTCCTCAGAAAGAGAAGATGTTTCAATTAGAGTCTAGGAGGAAATTTTGAGGGAACAGGATTAAGGCAGAAATTTCTGTAAACATTTTTTAAAAAGTTAAATTAGTCTTTCCTCCCTCAGGGAAAACTAAAGCTGAAAATTGGGGACCTACACCCATTTGGTGTAGTTTGCTAGAAAATTGGTGTAGTTAACTAAAGTGAACTCTGGAGACGGGGGTCAGAAAGTAGCAGAGGTTTAGGAAAACGACAAAAGACATGATTTGCACGACGTTGAGATTGAACAAGGATGCCCAATTTTAGGAACCACTACCTTTGATAGTGGGAACGGCTCGGGTGTTCTATTTAGACTCGAGTTCTGGTGGAGAAGGGGGGGCCGCTTGGATACTTTAGAACATTAGAAGCAGTTTTAGAAGAAGATGGAAATCTGCAAAGGTATGTAAAGACATATGTCAAACACCTGCTTCAGGGACAAGAAGGTGGGCAGGAGAGTTAGGTCAAATGGAGGCAAATTTCCTAGTTGGAAAAGAATAGTAACAATGGGGAGCATATGATCCTTTTTTCCTACTTTGGACCATCGAAGCACTACTGCCACAAAGAATGAGGTAATTTAAAGTGTTTCCTGAATTAGCTGACAATAGTTAACGGATAAGTTGTCCTCTTTTGGTCAGTTAATGCTGGCAGCTAAAGCAAGGGGACAGGAGCATTTTCACAAGGTCACAAATCTTTAGAGCTCAAGGTACTCTCAGAAGAAGGCTAACAGCTTTCTTTTCAAAGGAGAGTGAAGGTGTTCCAAAAAATCCTACAGCTACAAAAAATTAAAAAAAAAAAAAACCAACCCAAATGAAGACAGTTCTAGCAGTACTTCTTCATTCTCTACAGACTTTCATTCAAATTGCTAAAGAAAAGTAAGTAAACTCAGAAATGAGAACACACAATTAGTAAACACACAAATGAGGAAACGTTCACACTAAAATCACAATGAGATGCTGGACTTCCTCCGAGTGCATGAGTGCTGACAAGGGTGCAGTGAGGCTGGTGACCTCATGCATTGCAGGAGAGCAGTGTAAATCGATACAGTCCATCCAGAAAGAAAGCAATTTGGCAACACATCCTGAGCTATAAACATGGTCATACCACATGACCAGTAATCCCACTTGTGAGAAGACATCTTAAATAAAAATATGTGAAAAGCTATATCCGTAAAGATGTTTGTTGGAATCCCGTTTAAAATATTACAAAGTTAGAATGGGCAAGGAATTTCAACTCAATTCAGCAAATGGTAATTGAATACCTACCAGTAGCTGGGTATAATAAAGGAGAGTTTCTTCCCTCAATAATTCATAATCACAACTTAATGCCTGTACTCTTTTCAATATTATGCAACTATTGGAAAGGAGGCTATAGAGACACTAAGAGATTAAAATGTGTGCAATATATTAAATTTAAAAAGCTGTATACAAACATTACATTTACTATAACGTTTAGAGGAAAAAAGCATATGAAAAAGCCCTGAAGGAAATAAACCGAAATGGTAACAATGATGGAATCATGGCTCACGTTTTATCTTTATTTTTCTGCAATGTTGGTTATATTACCTTTAAAATAAGGAACAATGATAAAGAGGAGAAGAGAAACAGAGAAAAATAAAGCAGTGATTGAATAAAGATGAAGATTAATGAGGAAAGTACCAAGTACACTTAAGAATTTTTATTTATTTAAAAATTGCTTTTAGTTGTATATCTTTAGTAATTGACTAGGACTAAGGACTTGCTAATTTTATAAACTTATTTTATTTTATTTTTTAAAGATTTTATTTATTTATTGGACAGAGACAGCCAGCGAAAGAGGGAACACAAGCAGGGGGAGTGGGAGAGGAAGAAGCAGGCTTCCAGTGGAGGAGCCTGATGTGGGGTTTGATCCCAGGACTCTGGGATCACGCCCTGAGCCAAAGGCAGACACTTAATGACTGTGCCACCCAGGCGCCCCTATAAACTATTTTATTTTAGTAGAAAAATTATGAGGGTGCTAAACCAGAGATTTATTGAACCTCACTCCTGGAGACCTTCAGAATCTCACATAAGTAAGTTACTCTGAAGCAGGAGTTTAGGAGATGCTGCTACCTAAAAACGATAGGATGAAATTCACTCCGAAGTTTTGGGGTTGAAGAACAGATAAGATTCTGGTGTCCTAACCAAGACAGGAAAAATGGCTTTTCCTGGCAAGGAACTTCCTGCAGGTAACGGAGCAGCAGCATCTCTTCAGCAAGGAGGCAAAGCCATGGCCAAGGGCAAGGGAGGCCCATGGATGCAGGAATTTCTAGAATTCTGAGTTCCCCAAATTAACTGCTCCAATTCCCTGCTCTTTCCAGGACACCTGAAGACACTGTGCATTCAACTAACATTGTGATTTAAAATCCCACAGGATTGGGGCACCTGGGTGGCTCAGTTGGTTAAGCATCCAACTCTTGATTTCGGCTCAGATCATGATCTCAGGATCGTGAAATCAAGCCTCACTTCGGGCTCCGAGATGGGAGCCTGCTCAAGAGTCTCTCCCTCTCCTTCTTCCCCTCCTCCCCCTGCTCTCTCTCTAAAAACAAACAAACAAATATCCCACAGGATTAAACTTTGCAAGATTTAATTTTTTTTTTACTAAAATAGCTGTGCTTTGAGGCCACAGAAAAGAGTTCTTTTACATGACCATTGAAAATTCTTCGATTTTTCCTGTACCTTGAACCACACATGTGTGGTTTTGAGCTCCTCATTCTATTCCTCACCTTAGGGGCCTTGACTCTCTCATATCTTTCCCCCCTTCTATGGTGGTGGTAATCCGAAACCTTGCCCTCCTTCCATGAGCAGTTGATGCTAGATGAACACAGATGCATTTAATTAAGTCATTCACCACTGGGTGCCATAAGCTGTTAGAATCACATTCTGGATATTAAATAGGACTTTCACTCTACTTAATATAGGTTAGAGAATCAATTCCTGAGTTCTTCATATTTCCCCAAGAGTCTGTTTCTTGAAACCCACTCCCAGGATCAATTTCCATATCAACCATAGTTCTTGATTGCAGGCAATAGAAACTGATCTGATCATAATTAATCCAGCAACCCCCCCCCACACACAATTTTTGGAAGGGCACCAGGGGCTCATAGAACTAAATGGAATCTGAAGGATCAGGCTCATAAAATACCAGGAACAAGAGCTCTAGAAGTGTTGGTTGTGAAAACCAAGCAAGATCTCACTAACAAACTGGTTCAAGTTCTACATTAGGAAGAAATTATGAAAAGTAATGAAAAGTATAAAAAGATCTTATTTATATGTGTGTAGTATGTGTAATGAAAAAATCCATTGACCTAATTGTGATTTTACCACTCACTAGTTGTGTAACCCTGCATTATATTTCTGAGCCTTAAATAACACCCTCTGTAAAATGAAGAACCAGGTTAGAGCCTGGTTGAACTATGGCCTCCTTCTAGCTTTCATGATCCTTGAGTTTATGCCAGCATCAGGGACCTGCCTGAGACCCCTCTGTCCTGCGCCCAGGCACCTGGGAGGACACCGCTAGGGAAGCACAGACCACTTCTGTTAAAACCCAATGCAGCCACAGAATCCTTCTCAATTCAGAGCTCCAGATAGCTACTATCCATCAGCTGGAGTTTGCAGAGAATGAGAAATCAATTTGCCATTCCTGCCTGTACTGTATTGTTCTGCTTTCACAGGATGAGCCAAACCAGAAAAGCCAAGATATCCTAAGAGCATCAGGCAAAGTCTTTGCTGAAAAGAATCTTCAAGACCAGCTCGTGCCCTGCTGCTAAACATCAGTTCAGCTTGTAAAATCTCCCTGGTAACACAGTACAATAAGGCATCATCCGGTCCGCCTGGAAGTTTTATCATATAATTCAAACACATTTTGGGAGCTCTCAGCGTGGCGTTCTTCATTCAGTTCTCACAGGCCTTGTTTTTTGTCCTCCGTTCTCCTTGTCCACACACCTGACGACTGTCCCATTTATATTCTGCTGGAATCCTCCAAACTGAACATAATAGAACTGAGGGAAACCTAGAAAAGCCCGGGAGCTGATTCACTCGGTCTTCATAATCAAAAGAGTCTGGGAAACAGAAATGTCAGAACTTTGTAAAATTCAATCAGGATAAAGTAAGGGAGAAACAGTCTACTGAAAGAAAAAAATGTTCAAAAATGAAACAGGAGCCTTGATAATTCCTCTCTTCCAAATCAGAAGGTTCATCTCACCAAACAAGCTGCATTCGTTAGGGTTAGATGTGGCCACAAACATCACAAGGACTCGACGTCTCGGTGCGGTGGCGCAGGGATCAACAAGTGGCAGCCCATGGACCCCATCCAGCCCCCCACCTACTTTTGTATATTGAACTTGGATTTGAACACAGTCACTCGAGTGCACATGTGTCGTCTGTGGCGGCCTCTGCAATGGAACAGCAGAGCTGAGCATTTGCCAGAGATGATAAAGCCTATAGAACCTAAAAGGTTAATTAGCAGACTCTTTGCTACAAAAGTTCGTGACTTGTTTGTTCATAACTTGTAAGTTTGTAAGTTATTAACTGCTGCCTTAGGGTGTCAATGTAGCCCCCTCACGTAAATAAGCCCAGAGGCCAGCGACACAGGAGTTAATAGTGTCATCAGAGAAGGGACTCCTGTCCCTGTGCTTTGACATCCTCACACACGGCTCTCCTCAAGACCACCGCAGGGCCCAGAATGGCTACTCAGACTCTCGTTACCATTGCTAAGACGCAGGTTAGAAGAAAGAGGAAAGAGGAAAAAGAGGAAAAGCAGAAGGGTAAAGGAGGGGACCTTCCTGACGAGCCCTGATTAAGTAGCCTTCCTAGAGTCCCAGAAAACACTTCCATTTACATTGTATTTGGCAGAACTTAACCATTTGCCCTATCTAGCTGCAAAGGAGACTGGGAAATAAAGATTTTTTAAAAAAAATTTGGTGGCCCTGTGCCCAGCTAAAAATAAGTCCATTATTTTGGAGAAAAGAGAGTACGCTGAGTTAGCAGGTAGCAGTCTCGGCTACAAAACGCTACTTAGTGAGATCATGCGTAGCCGATTTACAGGTAACTGATATCTTGTTCCACTTTGGGGAGGAAGTTTTTGAAGAATTAAGAATTTGTATTCTGGCATTATAAATAGTACTACTTTTGTCTTATGTTTAATCACTTGGTATGTATAGTAGTCAATTAATGCCAGTGACTGTCTTAGTCCATTCTGGCTCCTTTAAAAAAAAAAAAAAATTATTTATTTATTCCGGGAGGGGGGGGCAGGGGCAGTGGGAGAAACTCTCCAAGCAGACTCCCCACTGAGCATGGATGCTGAGGCTGGGCTCCATCTCACGACCCATGAGATCACGACCTGAGATGAAACCAAGTCAGATGCTTAACTGACTGAGCCACCCAGGCGCTCCCATTTGGGTTTCTTTAATAAAAATATCAAAACTATCATGCACTGGGAGTCTTAAACAATGAACACTTACTTCTCACAGTTCTAGAGTCTGGAAGTCCAAGACCAAGGTGCCAACAGATTTACGTGTCTGTTGAGGACCCAGAGTCTGGTTCATAGCCAGCCTTCTTCTCACGGGGCCTCATGTGGTAGAAAGAGAGAGAGCTCTCTGGGGTCTCTTTTATTAGGGCACTAATCCCATTCATGGGGGATCCATTCTCATAACCTTATCACTCCCCCCAAATGTTTCACCTCTTATATCATAGGCTTTTGGGTTAGGATTTCAACATAGGAATTTGGGGGGAACACACATCAGTCCATCGCAGTGACTGATGGATTCACTCATACAAGACTGACTGAGGACCTACACTGTTCCGGGCACAGTGGGAAGCAAAGACAAAGTGCAATGACCCCTAGGCCCTGCCGTCAAGGAGTCTGAGTCAACAAGGGAGAGAGGCAGCCCACGGACAATGGCCTTCCAGGGAGAGAAGTTTCCTGGCGAAGTACACACTGGCACATATGGAAAACACACAAGAAGGTCTTAAAACTTGCACTGAACGTTGAGGAGCTAGCTGGAGGTACTTTGCGGGGTGAAGAACTGGGAGCACGGGCATTCCAATATGAGGGAGTAGCGTGT
The DNA here is from genome assembly GCF_024610735.1 of Ursus americanus. Lineage (NCBI taxonomy): Eukaryota > Metazoa > Chordata > Mammalia > Carnivora > Ursidae > Ursus > Ursus americanus. Next base: position 54,680,825 of record NC_142137.1, on the reverse strand, counting down.
GCAAAGACATGAAGAGAAGAGAGAGTGGCCCATATAGCCTGGCTGAGGACACACAGGGTATGCCAGGGGGCACAAGAGATCATCCAGAGAGGTGGGCACAGATCATCCCCAGGACAGAAGGGACCTTTGCACAAAAGGCATGGAGTTTCCCCTGGACAGTGAAGAGGAGGCACTGAGGGGTACCACTTAAGAGAGGGGCATGATCAATCTGTGTTTCATAAAGATCATTCTGGTCATGGTGAGAACAGATTGGGGTGGAGTGGGAGGTAGAAAGACAGCAAGAGTCTTCCATTTACCCCTTGTCACATATTTTGCAATTATGTTTAAGTTAAAGTACGATCTTGTATTGTTGTAGGAGATCCATTCACCCAATGGCTACTTAAGCAACAGAATGGATAAAAATCACCTAGATTTCATTTTATCTTCTCGGTCATTCTGTGAAGGCCCATGTTATGCAGGAGGTCCTTGAGGCTCAGAAAGGTAAAGTAGCCTGCCTAAAATCTCAGCTAGTAAGGGGCAGAGTGGGGCTTGCATTAAGGTTTTCTGATCCCAAGTTCGGTGCTCTTTTTAACTGCATGTGGAGAGCAACAAGCATTCCAGACTCAACCTGTCACCCCTAATCCAGTCCAGGCAGTACTATTTGCATATCTTGGCAATAACATATCTTAGTGGCTTTGAATGTAGGAAAACACGGAGGCATTTCCCTTCGGTCACTTTATGAGGCAAGATATCAAGAGTATTTTATTAGGTTTTGGCAAAGACTCCTAATAGGAAAAATCAACCATATATTTTATTATTCTTTTGTTCAGTGCTGTGGCAATTATTCAAACACTCATGAAAGATCTATGTTTCTGTATGATTCCAACTTTCTATTTGATTATAGTCCATCTTTCATCATTTATGTGGGGAGTAATAAGAATTCTCAAAATAGACTTGTTTAAAGTCTCAAATCAACTAAATTAAGTAATATTTTTATTTTTTTAATTGCTCTTACAGATTTTTGTCTTCTCGGAAAGAACTTTCCAGGTACCTGTTCTCTTCCCACGACCTCCATGTTCGAGTTAGAAGCTGCCCCTCATTTATTATGCTATCCTATGCTCTGCCGAAACACTTAAAAACCTGCACTGTGATAGTTTCCTCATCTTTTTCTCCACTAGGCAGTTAGACCCTTGAAGTCAGCAACACGATATGTATTTATCTTATATCTCCAGGCACACTAACCGGCATTTAATAGCACCACAACTGTTTGTAGATTAATAAAATGGACCAATAATATAACTAAAGACACACAATTATACTTAAGATGGGACTGTGATAGAATATTTAACCATTTTAAAAAAAATCTACCTTTGCTGTAATTTTACTGCAAAAAAGCAAAAGCTCTAGGAACAGCTTCAGGGGTGTAGAATCCAGTGGGGCTATTTAAGGCTCCATTTTGACATTTGTTAAGACTTGGGATCACGATGCTTTTTAAGAAGTTGATCCAGAGATGGCTGCTTCGTGCTTCCATTTCTTCCTCTCCATCACATCCCACGCAAAGCATAGGCTCTACAGAGTAAGTCTGCCTTTCTTGGTTTCAAAGCAGAAAGTCTTTCTGTGTTGCTGAGCTGCTGTCTTTTGAGAACAGATGTATGCTGGGCAGCCAGGCCTTTAAAATTCACTTTAATTTCTATTGTCTGACTGTTCTCCATGCTGGCACCTCACAGTCGGGAGCTTCTAAGTTTTGGTCCGAATGGGAGTTAAACTCAAGGGACCCTCCTGTCTCAGGCGTACCTACTCAAAGCTCTTCCACACTCATATATCTCACCTTTTCTCCTCAAGAGCGCAGCACCATATGGTCCCAGGTTTACATTTTATGACTCAGTCCTAAGGCCTGAAGAGGGGTCACTATAGAGCAACGAGACATTTTCCCCAGCAGAAGTCATAATCTGTTGGTACTTTGCTGCGAACTGCCACCTTTCAGAATTGCCTTAGGCCCTGCTCATATCCATGTTCTTGACCAGTCTAGAGCTCTAGATGGTTCTTTCTACCCTGACCTTTCTTTTCTACTTTGTGGGCAGAGTGAGACCCAAAACCCAAATCAAACTTCGCGCAGGGCAAAGGGGAGCTGAGGGCTGATCATCTTCCTTCTTCCTTCCTGTACACACTCCTTCCCATCCTGAGGCAGCCGGCCTTAGAGGGGTGCATGTGTGTGTGTGTGTGTGTGTGTGTGTGTGTGTGTGTGACTTTAAGAAATATAACGGCTGAGCTCCAAAGACTGCAGTGTCACTCAGAAGAAAAGATGGAGACGAGAATGGGTTGGAAGCATTAGGCAAAGTCCTTGGTCTTCGAGGAGAAGTGGAATTTGAATTATTGGTGGCTTACTACTGCTTCTCAACCCAGGCCGATTTTGCTCTCCAGGGGACATCCAGCAATGTCTGGAGGCATTTTTGACTGTCACACTTTGGGGCAGGGAAGGGTTATTGGTAAGCGAGAGGAGGCCCACCGTGTTGGTAAACATCTTACAATGCAACCCCTTCCCCACAACAAAGAATTATCTGGCCCAAATATTCAATACTGCCGAGGCTGAGAGATGCTGGGCTAGACAATGGACATTCAGAGCAGGTGTCACAATATAAGAAAGGAAAAAACGTAGAAATTAACTTATTGTTGGAATAAAACAAAATCATTCAGATGACATCTCATCAACCTCCCCTCAGCTAATGTTTGCATATGAGGCATTTATGCAGACATTTTCACATATAAATATTCTTTTGCTCTTGGCATAGAATGTAAGGAGGAGACCTGCAACGTGGCTGGCTTCTGCTGCTCCCCGAACTGGGTTAGTCCACCCCGGTATTTATTCACTTTCTCAGAATCCTGTGCTCTGTATCTCCTTCCTGGCACCAGTCACCATAGACATTTGTGCCATTCTTATCTGTGATATGCCTCTCCTACCAGAGAGTAAGCCTCAAGAGGGACTGGGTCTATTGAACTTCGCGTCTATCCCAGGACCCAGCCCAGGGTCTGGTGTATGGAGGCGGAGAGGGTCAGCTAAGAGAGTGGACGCTGGCGTCAAACTGCCTGAGCTTAAATCGGCACTCCACCACTAATTCACGGTGCAACCTCGGGCGAGTCACTTAACTTTTGCAAAGACTTGGTTTCCTCATCTATAAAAATGGGGATACGTGGCACCTGCCTCATAGGTAGAATTAAATAAGTTAATATGTACAAAGTGCTTAATGAATATTTGATGGTGAGTGAAGCACCAAAAAGCAAACAAAGATAAGGTGAAACCTCTGCTGGCACACCAGCAATGCAGAAAATGAACAACAAAGAGAAACACATAAAACACCCAGATTTAACTTTGCGGGAGTTTCTAAATGTAATATTTTTCTTCTTTGTGATGTAACAAATGTGGAAGCCATTTGTTAATATTTACAGGCAAAGCAGTGGAAGCCTTAGCAGGATAGACATTGTTGCCATATTGATTTTACTTCACAACAAAAGTTCTACTCAGTTTCTCTGCTAGGTCCAGTTTTCTCACTCTATTTACTGCTATAGGTTAATTCCATTTTTTACTGTCTCCTGATAAAAACCGATTTACAGCACTATAGTAAGTCAATCTAAAAAAGGAACTTAGTTTTCTGTGGTTGAACACCACTGGTCTTCTTCCTGTATAAAAGTTACTTCCTTCTGCAGTCTTACATTCTTCTGTATTATGGGGTTTTTTAAGCACACAGAGTGTTTAAATCTTAATTGTTCTGTAATTGGTGTTTTCTGAAACTTTACTGTGCTCTTTAGATCCACTCTCCCTGTGGGTCTCTGATCCTTTACTACCGTTCATTGTCTTGTGGTGATTTCCTATGTATATATCTTGCAGAAGCTCCAGAAAGAAGCTTGATTTCTAATCGATTACTCATTCATGCACACAATTATTCACTTTGCACACAGGAAGCACTTACTGAGCACATATGTATTGCGAACTCTGTTCGCAGCTCCCAGAATGAGGAGTGAACACACAGGCAGGGTCCTGCCCTCCTGGGTGCAAAGGGAGACCATAAGAAAATAAAGAAGCTAATGAACAAGGTAATTTCTGACATGATATGAAGGAAATCAACAGCATGGTTACAGTGGTTTTCTATGGCCACTACAACAAACTACCACAAACTTGGTGACTTAAGACAACACAACATCTTTGTTATAGTTTCTGGAGGTCAGAGGTCTGACATGGGTGTCACTGGGCTACAGTCCTTCTGAGTGCTCTAAAGAAGAATCCATTTTCTTGCCTTTTCCAGCATCTAGAGGAGACCATATTCCTTGGCTAGTGGTCCTTTCTTCTGTCTTCAGAGTCAGCAATGGCCGGTTGAGTCTCTCTTCCATCTCATCACTCTGACACTGACCCTTCTGCCTCCCTCTTCCACACTTAAACGACCTTGTGATCACACTGGGTCCACATGGATACACCGGATAATCTCCTTACCTTAAGGTCAGCTTATTCTTGATGTGCATTCCAGTTACAATCTTAACCACGCCCCTCCACTGTGTAACATAACATATTCATACGTTTCAGGAATTAGGGCATGGACTTCTCTGGGAGCCGTCAGTCTGCCTACCACAGTGATGTAAGAGGGACCATAATTTTAGTATCTTGTTTGCTATCTTCATAGAATAGATGTTTAATCAATTCAATACTTAGGAAATGGATCAGAACTGTAACATTTGCTTCTTGTTAAATCGTCACAGTGAGAGCTGTGTTTCCTTTACTGGAAAATCAGTGAGGGGTGGAGTGGTTTCAGCCAACCTTCCAGGTATACACAAAGTTATCCCAATGCAGGGAGAGGCTGAGGGCCCATGCCACGTGAAGCTCTGGAGGAAAAGCTCCCTCTGCATTTCACGAGCTTCTCCTCTGGGGCTGGCCCCCCGCCAGATCACTAGTGCAAGACCCCGATGGTGATCTTTCCTCCCCTCCTCTTAGCAGCCCCTCTGCCCCTCTGCCTGTGGCTTGCGGAGGGCTCCACCACCTTGATTTCTCTTGGCTGTGGCAATTTTCCTGAATTATAAAATGGAGGATTTTTTAAGGATCCTAGGATAAGGAAACTGAATTTTAGAATAGCTGGGGGAAATATCGGAAATGGTTGAGAAAGGCTTCTGGTTGGTGAATGCAACGTTAGAGAGTTTTATGGGGTTGCTTTGATGCAGTATCAATATGGTGAGTTTAATTTTTAATTTCTGCAGTGTTGTTCGATTTTATGATGCCGCTCGTTTGCTGGATGCATCTCAAGCCCGTTGTTCTTCCTCCTCACTAAATTACAGCCTTTGCTTCCTCAAGATGTCTCCTAAGAATTACGCCTTGACAGTCTAACAAGACCTTGCATCACTGACCCTTTCTGCCCCCCGATTATATAACACAGTTGGCTGCTTATGTGTCACTTTGCTTCTTTTGTTTGTAGCCCATCGATTTCACTCTGGGTTCAAGGCTGTGCTCTCCACGCAGCAGGAAGGGAGGAAGTGGCCCATTGCTCTTATTTTGCTTGCATTTCTGCACAACGGCTACAAAGTTCTGTGGCCAAAAGTTGCTGAATTTGATTATCTTAATAAAGGTTGTTGCTTGAATATGCTGCAGAAAAGTATTAATTTTATTTCCTAGCTAGCTTTTACCTGCACAACAGAACACGGGCTGTGTCCACCAGAAAGGTTTGGGAATTAGATTTTCAGAGAAAATGGCTAATGCCAAACCACGTTTGAACACTTGAGAAGGCCAGCCCTACCCACATGAAGATAAAAACCCAGCCGCGCGTTCCTTAGCATGATTCTCCAGATGTCAAGCTCATCGCACTTTATACGGAGTGAGATCTAATTAGAAATTACCATTCACACAGACATTTTTATTTCTTTGTAGAATGGCCACTGAAATCTCTGACCTATATGGTAAAGCAAACCTGAAATATCCTAAATTAAAGACATGCCTTGACCAACTGCAATTCTAAGAGGGAAAAGTCTGGGCAAAATAAAAATGTTACATCTATGCTTCACAAAACGAGCTGTGAAAAACTGGAAACTTATTTTGTTTCCTCTCTATTTTTTCCTTGAACCCACCCTAAGGATTAAATATCAGTACCAGTCTCATTTATTTTATATTGTACTCCCTTTTGGAATTGAGAACAGGGAAGAACCCACCTTCTATGGCTCAGAAGGTGAGCTGTCTGAGCTTTCATTCTGCTATAGAAAGAAGCACAAAGAAAGGGTCACACTTCAGCTCTATGGATAGCTCCATAGTTGATTACACGGTGTTGTTGTTGTTTTTTTCTTTCATTTTTAAATTTAAATTCAATTAACCATCATATAGTACATCATTAGTTTCAGATGTAATGTTCAATAATTTATCAATTGTGTATAACACCTAGTGCTAACACAGATTAGAAGGTGTGTGTGTGTGTGTTGTAATGGTTACAGGAAATCTAAATTGAAACTTTGCTACATGGAGCTATAATGTTCACTTAGATAATTGCTCTTTTTGTAAACATAGTTTCTTACAAAGTCTTAGCTTGCTGCTATGGAAGCAATGACATTAACAGAAATAACAGTGGTGCCACAAATCTTCAGGGATTTTTTTTTTTTAATGGAAAGGAAAATTCTAAAACTAAAAATATACTTTTTATTTGCAACTATGGGAATACAAACACCAGAAAAACACAAGAGGACTGTATAATTGGGACATGGGAGGTATGCTATCTGGCAGTTTTAGGGAAAGGACAGTCATGGGATGGAATCTAAGTCTTAGGTCATTACAACTTGGTCAAAAGAGAAAAAAAATCTGCATTTACAAAAGAGAATGATATGTGGAAGGGAGAGACAGCTTCCTCAACTTGTTCCTCCACATGCCCTTTGCATTACTTTTATGGGGCAGGGGATGTCCACCCTAATGTCTCCTGAGTTTGCATTACTTAGGACATCATGAACCTATGTCCCCTGGCATACAGTTTTTAAACACAGAAAACCACCCACTGCAGACATACTATCCCCTATTTTAACTGCTAATCTTAATTGATATTTATTTATTTTACAGAATCCATGAAAAATAATGTCCAGATCTAAAATTTTTGAAATATAAAAGAAATACCTTCTTCTTTATCTCAACTGCGAACATCAACACCAGCTGGATTTGAAGGCATATTATTAGGATCAGTGGTCTAGCTCATTTAAATTGGCCTCTATTAGCACTATTAGCAAAGACCATGACATCGTTTTCTGCATGCTCAAACTTAATGATCTTTTGATTATAGTTGTAAATTATTTATATCCAAATGTTGATTCATAAAACTCGGTTACAAAAAAATTTTCTTTCCATTAAGGAGCACTGTGTTTGTTTTGTCTTGTTTTGTTTTTAATATCTTTTGCTTTCTTGTGGATCTTAAAAGTGTTAGGGGGTTATAAAGAGAAATCCTGCTTTCTATATTTTAAATCCACTGTAAGGCTACAGTAAGTTTACACTAAAAAAGCAAAAAAACCAAAAAACAAAACAAAAAAAAAAACTTGCCTGTGTTTCTCTTATCAAATAGGTATTTGATAACAACAATACCCATGGAAATTGAAGAAGAGGAGAAGGGGATTTATGCCCTCTGGTAGCAGGGTACAGCAGCATCTTCTTAACCAAAGTTGAATATAGTCTATCAGGAATGTTTTTATTCCATTTAATTTTACACCAGTTAATTGATTGAGCAAAATATGATTCCAAATTTTTGTAATAGGGAAAATATGATGGTTAAAGACTGAAAACTACCTTGAGAAAGAAAAAAAAATTAGTTGTTACTTAAAATAGGTCCAGAATGACCCCATGCCAGAGTCACATCAGCGCTGCATTGAAGAAAAGTTGCCTGCTCACTATTTACAATGGACGGTGAAGAATTCCATTTTAATTTTTGCAGCCTGAGCTATGTCACACATGGGGCAATGTCAGCTTGCACTGAAGTTTGGATCTGACAACATACTATATAAACACTGGAGCCGACAGAAACTTAAAAGTAAAAGGAGAGGTTGTAGAAAAACACAGTCAGATATCTGGGTCATTGAAAAGTTTCAATAAATGAATAGATATAGACAATGACTAATGGTTTAGAGGAATGAAATAAGAGAACGATTACAGTGTATTTCCATTGGCAAGTTTATCAAATGTTGATTTCTCATGTACTTTTGCTATCCATAAATTCTCATGGTTGATGCTTTTTTTTTTTTTCACCCTGGAATCTGTAGTTTATTAAAAACTTTAGTTTGGGGAATTCTTTGCTGCTGGCTGAAAGAACGCATGCATGCCCTGGGGTGTTATAACAGCACATTAATGCAACATTACATTAATCAATGGCACCACAGACATATACTATTTTAAAAAGAAAACAACTGCAAAATCCACATGTGTGTTGTCTGGGCAAGTGAGAGTCTGACTTGGCAAAACGTCACATTCCAAATTCAGCCATCCTGAAATAAATCCAATTTGTACACTTTACATCAACAACAGAATACACTGATTGAGCAAAGTAAGGTATTTATGCATCCATCATTTATCACCGGAATATATAATACGAAAAGAATGAGACATGATGCCAAAGAGAAACATTCCTTTAAAATTAATTAGCAAGCTTCTAAAGATACTTATCAAAAGGATACATACAGAAGACCTGCACTGATCAACCCAATCCAACAGCTCTGGGCATACAACAGGAGCCAAGCCACAAGCACTACAGCTTTGAATACCTGCCAGAATGTCACCCTCATGTGGCTCTGTGTCTTTATCCAGAAGGGGCTTGGAAGAGATTATCTGGATAATTTGTAGAAAGCGGATTTCACGTTTTGCTACTCAAGCCTCGGCGCATGGCTGGTCTGCTCAATCCTTTTAGCGTGGACTGGGAACGAAGCCACAGATGGGCTCATTTTCCAGGGAGACCAATTTACTTGCCCTGTAGCCCTGGAATACACTAGTACACTGCTTCATGGGGTACGTGAAAAGCACTGAAAATATGAGCCAAAAACCTTGCAGTGACTTCAGACTAAAGTCTGTGTGAGGCATGCCTCTGGTGAAACCAGTGAAGATACATTATCAGAATGCAGAAACAACCCAGAGGTAAAATATATGGACAGGGGCTGGCTAGCCTCGTTTCCATTACACAAAACTCCCCTTCCACTAGATAGCCTTAGATTACTTGAACTCTCTGAAAATAACTCCTTCCACTTTCTCTTGCTTTCATTTCAAAGTCTGCCTTCCTCTCTGGAACCCTTTCTCTTTGTTCTTATCTCCACGGCAGACATGTTTGTCCACCATTCTCAGGATAATCCTTCACCTTTGCTTTCAACTTGGACTCCCCACACTGTTCAGAGTCTTGTTCCATCACTTGTTTCTGTGGGAGAGTAAAGATGGCTATAAATTCTTTGTTGTTCCTCTTGTTGAGAGGTGGCAGCAAGCTCCTTTCCCCTTGAATCTGACCTTGCCTTAGTGACTTGATTGACCAATAGGATGCAGAGGAAGTAATGCTCTGGGCTTTTGAGGTTAGGCCTGAAGAAGCCTTCCAGTCTTGCCCGGACCTCCTGCAGCACTTCCCTGGGAGCCACACGTGGCCACATAAGAAGTCGGACTACCCTGAGAGACTGGTAAGGCCATATGTAGGTGCTCTGGTCAACAGCCCCAGCAGAACATAGTGTCCGGCCATCCCATCAAGGCACAAGACTTGCCGGCTGAGGACCACTGAGTGGTGGAGCCCTTCATGTCACTGAGTTGATACCTTGTGGAACAGAAAATTCACCCAGTGAAGTACTGCCTGAATTCCAGATCTACAAAACCCTGACACAGTACAGTTACTGTTGAAAGTCCCCAAGTGTTAGGATAGTATGTTATACAGCAATCAACACTGGAGCAGAACTCACCCTCTTTTAATTTTTCCTTTTTCATCAGTTCTTCACCTTCTATGTACAAATCTGCTTCCTTCTTCCCTGTGTTAAAAATCTTCCCTCAACCTTACCATATAATACAATAAAGCTCTGCTCTTCTCAATGGTAACCATCTTCAAAAGACTAGTCTATACCACTGCTTCCGTGTCCTCATTTCCCACTCTAAACACACAGCAATCTGGTGTTCACAATCTCCATTCTAAAATGGCAGAATTTCAACGTTGGAAGGGACCTTAAAGGCCACGTCATCCAGCCATATGTTCTCTCCTGAATTCCCCTCCATAAGGTTCCTTCTTAGTAGTAGGCGTCTTGACGATGCTCTAACAACTCAAGGAATGTAGCACTTGGTGCCACCCAAGGATGCTCATTCTATCTTTGGATATCTGAGATTATGAGGAAGTTCTCTCTGATTCTGCACAGAATTCTGTCTCTGTGAAGCTACCATCCATTGGTCCTAGTTTTCTTGCTCCTGATTTTATAGAAAAAGCCTAACCTCTTTAATTTGGAGACACTTAAAATCATCCAGGTAAGACATAGATTAGGTGGTGGCAGTGGAGATGGAAAGAAGAGAATGTATCTTATGTTTATTCCAGTGAAGACATTTTAGTGTCCCAGTCACCTTTTATCTTTCTACAATGTCATTTAACTTGTCTTGAGCCACTGCTCTGTTTAGTTGTGGGAAATGTGGAGACTGTTGGGACAGCATGATACAGCATAAATGATGGTTTAGGTGATGGCCTGTGAGGTCAGACCATCGGGCTAGAATCCTGGCTGCAATACTCTCTGGCTATGAGACCTTGAGTAACTTAGCTACTAAAACTACAGCCACTTCCAGGGAACCTCGGTTCGGTTCAGTTATTTCATAGTCAAATTCAGAACTCCAACACTCAAATTAGGGTTATGCCCTTCCTTCTCTTTTTCCTACAGTAGGATCTAAATTCTAAGAAGACCCATATGTGTCATGGCTTCAGGAAGGAGCCATCCAGTCTGTTAGCCCCCATTCCTGCTGATTTTTGCTGGGGATGTCGGCCCACATTGCTTTTGCCGCTGACGTTGCTTCTGTTTCCAGAGCCTCCAGCACATGGAATCCACATCACATCTGCTGATGGCGTCCCTTCTGCAGGACACCAAGGCCTTTGGGAATCCCTCCCAGGGCAGCCTCTGGGGACACAGGGAATTTTAAGATATTTTCCATGTAGCCCAGACATCTCAACCAGTCATTGCTACTTTTCCACTCCACCATCATACTGCTGCAAGATTTCCCTATTAGGTGTGGCCTCTTCTGAAATGACCACTGGATGCAAACCCAGGTCCTCTGGGATTTCCCCAAATGCTTCTGGGGTTTCCGTTCTCTCTCGTCTCCAGAGGCACCAGGGCATGGCGTACCTTCTCAGGGTCCTTCAGCAACTCAACTGCAGATTCTTCTCCTGCCAACAGCTAAAATGTCATCTCCTGTGGAACAACAGGCTTCTCCGAACTCACCCTTCATTCTCCTCAACTCTACTAAATTGTCAGTCTTTGGCTTTTGATAGGTGAAGCAAACTTTGATGGTATTTTTTCAAGTTTATCTTTTTAAAAATTCTGCCTTGTAATTAACAAAGCAAAACAGAAGAAAATCAAAAGGAACCCTGGCTCCAGACTCTGTTATGAATCACATGACCCAACTGTAGAAGTCAACAGCCAAGAACTTGCTTCTTTGTTTTCTGCACTTAGCATGTCCCTGAAGCTAAGATCCTCAGAGATATGAGGTAAAAGAGAATTACCAAGAAGGAGAAAACATTGGTTAGAATTTTAAGAGTCAGTCCCATTACAACTGCACTTGATTTGGTAGTGCTTACTTTATTCCTGAAAGCTGTTATTAAATTAAATTGAGGATACATCTTACATCAATGGCACGATAGAAATGAGGGGGTGAAGTAATTCAGAGGTAGTTTCTGTTCAGCTTGGTTTAGGGGGTGGTGAAGAGGGTAAAAAGCTAGAACTGAATAACCTGGAATTAAATCCTAGGTGTCTTTGAGCAAGTTACTAACTTCCTACACCTCAGTCCCCTCATTTGTTAAATACTAATAGTAATAATAATGAACTCATAGTTTGTTATGAGGATCACACGAATTCACTCATGGAGAGCTTTGGGACAATGTCTGGCACAAAGTAGATAATCAAGTAACATTAGTTATTATTCTGTGTGGGATATGGAGAGAGGTATAGAGGTAAGGACAACGCTACTAATTAGATTTACAACTAACTTGGTAGTTCCTGAGGTGGAACTAGAAACATGTTCTCCTTCCTCCAAATCATTATGCCCCTCCACTGGGAACCTAGACTCATAAGACATGGATAAAACTCCCACCCCCACTAGGGATGGAAAGTGTCCCCAGTTCCTCACCAAAGAGAAGTAGGGTTACTGTTTTTGACCACTCCAGGCAGAGTAGAGGATGGTGGAGAGGTCCACAGCCTGTGGATTTCTAATCTGATTGATAGAAAAGCAGCATCTGCATCTCTTAGATGAATTGTGGGGTCCCTTCTACTTATGGAGCCCGTGGGCTACTCCTGACTATAACTGACCCACAAAATCCTTTACAATATATAGCTTAAAGTCAACCACAAATTTAAATTTACAGCCAGCATTGGTGCCTAAATCAAACTGCTGTGTTGCAATTAAGTTATGTGGGAAAATTTTATTTTTATGGCTTACACACTTCACCTATTTTAGGGAACAGTCTAGGGATCAAAGGACATCTCATAACAAAGCAGTATGTGCTTGGGCTTCCTAGTGGAATTGTCCTGTGGACCTTTTGCAAATAAAATGATTCACTTTATGGGCCAGAGTAGCAAGGTGGATGGTAGTGACATTTACTGAAACGGAGAACAGGGAGGGAAGTGGGAGTAGTCCAAATTTCAGTTTGGGATGTGTTACATACAAAATACCTATGAGAAATCCAAGTGGAGCTATTAGGTAGGTCCAGAACTCAAATGAGATATAAATATGGGAGTTTTGTTGACTTTTGTTGGGTGAAATCATAGAACAGGAAAAACGCCTCCAGGAGAAATTGTAGGAAGAAAAAAATCCAGCATTGGTCCCAAGACACCACAATATGTAAACGTTTAGGAGAGGAGGAACCTGCAAAGAAAATGAGAAGCAGAAGCCAGGAGAAAACCAGAGGCCAAGAAAAGAGAGTTCCAAGGAAGAGGAAGTGGCTAGTTAGGTAACATACTGCTTTGAGAGTCAAGGGAAGTGAGGAGGAAAATGTGTCCATAGAATCGGTCAACATGGAGGTGACTGTGAACCCTCCATGTTGAACTGAGAGCAGTTTCAGTGGAGTGGTGAAGCGGGATTCTGATTCAGAGTGGGTTATAGAGTGGATAGGAGTCAGGCGGTGGAGACAATCTGTGTAGACAACTCTGTGGAGAAGCCAACTCTGTGAGCGTAAGGAGTGCTGAGAATTCAGAGAGGGACAGGGAAACAGAGGTTGTCTGTGAATCAGGGATTCACCCTGTCTTTAACAACACCTGAAATCATTCATGCTTTCATGGTGCTGCTTTTATGGTGCTGTTGTTGTCAAAATCCTCTACTCTCATAAAACTGGCCTTAAAAAAGTCTTTTCTCCATTCTCTTTAGTAGTGAATTCATCACCTATCCACAGCTTCAACTAGCGATTTGTGCAGCTGACTACCCCCGCAAACCCCTCTGTGCTCCAACACCGTATCTGGAGATAGGCAGCTCATGTGGAGTCTCACCAGTGTCTCAAAACCAACATGTCCCTATTAGAAGTAGAAATTTTCTCAGCCAGGTCCTCTTTGCTCCCCTATTTCCTTTAATGGGACATCCAGATACTCACACTTAAAACCATATTTTCCTTTTCTGTCATCAGGAAATCATCTCATATTCTCTGGCTTGGAGCCTTTCTCTTGGTGGTCCCCCGGCCAGACCACTTTCCCCATCACTTAACCTACCCATCCTTTAAAGCTTATGACATGCGATCCAGGAAACTCTGCTGATCCTTCCAATTTGATGGGATCTCTTACCAGTTAAGCCTTCTTGTGCACTTCTCCTCAGTTAGATTTATCTGAGAGATTGACTTTTCTGCCTGATTAGACTTTAAACGTACTCATTTTTGCATCCCTGGCATCACTAGATACAACAGGCACTCACCAACTTTTGTTTCACTGGCTCAAAAGCAAATTAATAAATTCTTTAGATGAAATGAGTTTTTTCCAGTTGTATGCATGCAGAATAAATAGTACACTGGAAACTTCAGAGTGCACTCAACTGGAGTATAGAAATGAGCTCATATGAACTGATCAGGGCACTGCCAAAAATTGCTTTTCTTTCCTGGAACGAGTATTTATTTAACTTTTTATTATGATATGGAATATTTCAAATATACCTAAAAGTAGAAACACTAGCATAATGAACCCCCATGAACCTATGATCTGGTTGCAACAACTCACAATTATTTTCCCAATCTAATTTTGTCTATTCATCAACTCCCTCCCATTTTTTCCTGGAGTATTTTAAAGCAAACTCCAGACATCGTATCATTTCACTTATATATACCTCAGTAAATATCTCTACCAGATGAAGTTTTGTTTTATAATTTAACCACATGTCAAACCTAATGAAATTAATGCTAATTACTTAATATGATTTACTATCTCGTTTTTGTTCACATGTCCTAAATTTGTTATAGTCATTTTATTCAGAGAATGCTTAGTTTAATACTTATTGCCCATTTTAAGGCAATTTAGTGCTGGACATTAACTCTTGATTCTTTTAGCACATGTGCTGGAAGAGGTTAAGGAAAAAGGAGATATTCAATTTTTGAATTACTTAGTTTCCTTGATTCATTTCCTTCCCTCTTCAGCCCTACTGCTGTTTTACATCTTTCTCATTATCATGTTTATTAAAAAATGGGAAGGAAAAGAAAGTGTGGCAGAAGCTACTATTTATTTGTCCCCCAATGTCTTTTGTCCCCTTTCTCTAGAAGAACAGAAGTATCAGCTCAAGGCTCAAGATGACATCTCCTAGACTCTCCTGCTGTTGGATAGCCACAAGACCATGCAACTTTTTGAGCAAAAGTGATGTGTGCAATTTCTGGGTCATGCCTTTCACTGGAAAGATGTGTGCTGTCTCATCTCTGATACCCCCTTCTTAATGGCTTAAATGCAGATGTAGTGTGGTAAGCCATCTGCCACCAAGCAGATGATGAACAGCCCTAGAGGATCCAGAAGCAACCAGATGAAAGAGCCTGGGGCCCTAGTTGACCTCATCAGGAAGAAAGGGCCTGCCAACATGCAGACCATCAGTTTTAAACTACTGTTATTTTGGTATCTGTTACAACAGCTGTCCTGATATCTTAATTAAGTTAGAAGGTAAAACTCAACAATGTCAGTATTATAAATCAAATGAAAGTTTTCTAAAAATCTAATGAGAGTTTCTGTTCCCTACATCATAGTCAAATGTTCTCTGCATATGTTTCCAATTATCATTCTGTCTGGGAGCATGATAATCAACTGACATTAGTTAACTGATTGTATACCACGACAAGCAGCGATGTAGAAAGACTGGCTGGATTTGGTTCCAGACAGATTTATCCTCCCTTGCTACTTCTTGGCTAAGAAGAAATTATTAAAACTATGTGACACTTCAAAGATCTGTAAAATGGGAATAACAGAGTTCCCTAGAAGATTAATTAGGGAGAATAAATAAGTTTGGTGTATATCAGAGGAGTGAACACAGTACTCAGCACAGAGAGGTATCCAGAAAAGGTTAATTTCATTTCCTTTGGTTCCCTGTGTACATAAGCCCTAAGGGTCTGATGATATTTTCCAATAATCTACTATTCTATAGCCATTCAGGTCTCCAGTCCTTGTCCAAAACAGCAAAAATGACCGGACACTGAGTAGGGGCCCTGAGATTTACAATGCCAGTCTCTTTTTAAAGGCTGTGAAAGAAACCGTAGAAAGCACTTATGGATGGAAACCTTTCCCAAGGATTATATGGCTGCTTAGAAATAATGTTGATAAGCAGTGCATTAGTTAGGGTAACACTAGCCAAATAGCACACTACTCTCTCATCTCAGAGGGTTTGTCTCCTTTGTGTAACACAGGGATTCCTAGAGTGTGATGTTCTGCTCCATCCAGTTATTCAAGGGTCCAAGAGGGGCAGAGTCACTGGCCAGCCTGATAACAAGGGATGGGAGGATTATGTGGAAGGTATTTACGGGCCAGGCCAGGAAGTGATTTCATAACTTCCGCTCACATTCCACTGTCCATGAGTCTTACATTGAGACCTAACTGCAAGGGCTGCTGGCATATATGGTCTGGTGAGTGCCCAGGAAGAAAAGAGAGAAATGTGGGGATCGGCTAGCAGTATCTGTCATAAGCAGTTACCCTGAAAGAATTTACTGAACTATTTTATTTAGCTTCGACTTCAGTACAGGGAGAATACACTTAGAAAAACTGGGCTAAACCCTCGATTAGCAGTGTCTCACAAAAATCCTCGTATGATACAAGAAATGAATTTAGGGAAGATAATTTCTTAAAGAATTGATCAGGCAAACATCTACCAAACACTTCAAAGCGACTTAAGTAATAGTAATCACTTAAAAAAAAGTTTTAATGGCAGAAAACCCAAATTATTTCAGTTAGAAAAAGACTCAAGACTTTAGTTAGAAAAAAAAAAAGCACTTTTGTTTAGCAAAGGATTTGAGCTTCTAAGGGATTTTCAAGAGTCATTAACTTCACGTTGTCTTTTCCTAAACAATGGTGTCCTAGTTACTGGACCAACAGCACACAGGTGGCCCAGAAAGCACACACACATTGGTCACTGCCACTGTGAGAGTCTCTCAGACACATGGTGAAACCGGCTAAGAGGCTGCAGACGATTATGTTTCATTATAATGATATTTCCAGAAATAAAGGGAATTACACATTAATAAAGCAATGGAACTATGTGGGTAACCATGACAACTGCTGCAAATTTAATAACATTTTATACTCCTCAAGAGTTTTTTTTTTCTTTTCTTTCTTTCTCTCTCTTTTTTTTTTATTGCCAGAAAGATGAGAGAAATTCTGAGAAAGAGCTGAGAGGCACTATATCTCTTCTCTGTACCCTCACAGTTCTAAAGATGTCACAGGCATGCTCAGCACATGATAATACTGACTTCACAGCAGCCTCTGGAAACGCTCCTCCTGGTTCTCACATGTGTATTTATCTTGAAGGATGGTCACAGCCTGGAACCCACAGTCCAGTGTCTTTAAATGACATCTGGTCAGAGAACCATTTCTCTAAGTCAAGTCCAATTTCATTTGTTTTCAAAAGTACGTTTCTCTTTTTGAATTCTCACCAAAGCAAATGTCTCTCGTGCATGTCTACAGAAATTTCTGAAGCTTCCTAAATACCTAAACAGAATTTTACAACATTTTATTTTTTTTAAAGATTTTATTTTTAAGTAATTTCTACACCCAATGTAGGGCTCGAACTCACAACCCTAAGACCCAGAGTCATATGCTCTACCAACTGAGCCTTCCAGGTGCTGCTTAGAATATTTTAAAGGAAGACATAATCTAAATTATGCAGGCTTCCAAGTAATTCCAATTAATCCAATCATCTTTTTGTTTTTGTTTTGCTTTTTTTGTGTGTGTTGACAAATGAGAAGTCACAAATGGGAAGGATTATTTTAAAGTTGCTCTTCCTCCTCCCCCAATTCAAGGAATGCACAACATGCAACTTCTTTTTACCATTTTTCTGCATATTCTCCTATGATCTGTCCTTACCATGTGCAGATTAACAGTCAGATCAATATAGAAAGCGTATTCCGGATGACAGTGCATTAAGTGGCAGAAAAAAGACCAAAGGCCATTCCCATGTGGCTAAGGAAGCTTTCTGACCCTTCTAAGGGCATATGTCAGAAATAGTGCCTCTTTCACTTGGAGAAAATGAGGGTCTTGAGGAGGTGAGGCCAGCAAGGGAAAATTATCTACCCCTCAAGTGCTGTTACTCCATCTGCCCTTTTTTCTGGCTCAAGTGAAAGATGAAGCGTTTCATCTCCCTCACCTCAAAAACTACCATATACATGGGATTTTGTTATTGCTTTTTGTTATTTAGGCAGGCTCCTCTTTTCTCTATGGCTTGTCCCCTTGTCGTAATTTTGCTGTTCCTCGGCACCCATGCCAGTCACTGTCCTCTGATGGGACCTCCCAGTGGCTCAGGATGTTCCTTCTTCTGGAAGTGCCCTCCTCCAGGCTCCTCCACCCCCTTTCTTCCTGGGCTAGTTTCCCACGCCCATGACCTCCTTCTCAGTCTTCTCCCCTTCGTATAGGCACTGGCCAAGTCTCTATTCCCAGCCTTTTTCCTCCCTCCTAAACCCAGGCTGCTCCCGTCACTTCTTCCTCTCAACCCCGAAGCAGGAAGCCTTTTAAAATGCTGCCCTGACCCCACTTTCCCTCTGCTTAAAATCCTTCAACAATTCCCCAAAGCAGGATCACCTTCAGTCTCCTCGGCCAGGACACTGGAAGCTTCTGGCTTGGTTCTGGGTGACTGCCAAAGGCCTTCACCTCCTGGCACCTCTTCCACAGCAGGGTCACACTTTATGCAAGTTTGTCAAACACATGGTGGCATTTCCTGCCTCTGCGTATGCTGTTCTTCCACCTGGGCTGCCTTTCCTGCCTTTCCCCGTCTCTCTAATGTGTAAATCGAATCATCTTCCTCATGCAATTCTTTCCCATGCTTTATCGTTTTTGAAAGATAAAACTTAAACTAGTTTTTGGTCCATAGGGCTCTCCTAGATCTCAGCCCCTGCTTCATTCTCTAACCATACCTCCAGTTACACCGCATCTTTGACTCTGCTCCCAGATAATCCAGTTACTTTGAGTCCCTGAATGCAGCATGAGTGGAAGTTGTTCCCCAAATCATCACATCTGCTCTAAACCTTCAATTTCAGCTCCCCAAAAGTGGTCCCTGGAACTCTTCCCCCTTCTGCCCCTTCTTGGAGCTTTAATGGTCTCTCCCTTGACTGGCTGTTCTTTCTCTAGAGGAACAAAATCAGTGCCCAGAATGGTCCCAGGCACAAGGGGGTTAAGTAAATATCTGTAGAGCAAATGCCTACAAAAGGGTTAATCTCTGACTGTGACTCTTCCTCATTCCCTGGAGAAGCCCAATAGTACTGCCCACAATGGAGCATCTTTTTTTCCAGTGTGACTGGACAGAGAGGATCCTGTTTGTCTTTCTGCTCTGGCCAGTCTCAGATGTGCCTGGAGAGCCTTGGGTGCTGCTCCCGGAAGCAGTAATGACTGGGACTTGCTGGGGGTCAACTGCCAAG
Source organism: Ursus americanus (assembly GCF_024610735.1). NCBI lineage: Eukaryota > Metazoa > Chordata > Mammalia > Carnivora > Ursidae > Ursus > Ursus americanus. The sequence continues at coordinate 54,661,584 of NC_142137.1, read as the reverse complement.
AGGAAGAGGGATCTAGCACAAGTACTGACCTTCCTGGGATCTGGGAGTTATTGCAGGCTGGAGGAAGGGTAAGGACTGGCCCAGAAGGATAAAGACTTTAAGGTTTCTGTCCATATATTAAACTGTATAACTTGAGATTATCCAAATAATTATGTGGATTAAAGGGATTTCTAAGTATAACCCCTCCACCAAAGTTATGATGTCTACAAGAGAGAATGCCTCATATAAAAAATAGCTATTGGCATGTGACTGTTTGAAGCCTCATGGTCAACAGAGCATGGGATCGGCAGGAAGAGTAATTCCCTTATAAATTACTTGTGATTCTTCCCAGTCTTCTGTGTTTTACCGATCATACCTGAAGCAATTTATTTCTCTTATATAATCCTTTCTCTTCCCCTACTTTTTCTCCCATCTCTTGCCCACTCACCAAAAGAAAGTTTATTTCCTTGCTTTCCCCTTAGCTGCTTAAAGTCCCTAACCCTCAGTTTCTACTTCTGTGAAATGGGAATAATAACAGGGCTATGAGGATTAAGTAGACAATATCTAGAAAGTGCTTAGCACAGTACAATAGAGGAGCGTGATGAATGTTAACTGTGATCATTGTCCTTTATATTCCATTTATGAGTGACAAACAGAAGACAATATAATAAATAAATCCTTATTAAGGTTAAAGAAAAGTAGTAAGTCTTACAATGCAATTAACATATAAAGCCAGAGCCATCAAATTCTTCTTCCTCTTTAAAATAACCAGACCTATCCTTCTGAATTGCTATACTGAGTATAAACCATCAATCAATACTTATTGCTTATTCCTAAGTGCATGACTTATTCTAGGTCATGTGGAGGATACAAAAAGAGAGCTTTGAGGAATTGACACTCTAGAAGTCATATCTATTTCTTTTCTATTTTTGTAATGTGTATCCTAGCTATTCCTCAAAAGGACAAGGCAGCTTGTAGTAAAATGCTCAAGGTGGTAGAAATCAACACAGAATGAAGAATCAGACAAAAGAAATGGTGGGAAAGAAGGACAGAAAACTACATTGGAAGCCACAAGTAAGCTGGCTTTTTAAAAAATTTCAACTTTATTTGGCCAGTGTGTTTGATTCCAGTATTACAGTAGAAATGCCTGAAGAATTGTCAACATTTGATTCGACTCAAGCATCTTTGGCTGTGTCCCAGCCTGGAAATGGAGGGTCCTGGTTCTGCCTGATGCCGACCGCAGGCTATGCAGGAAGTCACAGAGGAGGGAGAGAAGGGAGCTGCCCACACCTGTCCTGGGTCTCAGCCAGCAAATGCCCCTCATCCAGTTGTAATAGGGCCCATGCTACGACAGAGACCAGAAGTCCCTGTTTAACCAAACAGTTCGAGAGACATGCTTGGTCATGGCCACAGCGGCATGAGGTGAGAGTGACTACATCCAGCCTGACTCTGCCCCTCCCCACATGGGGACAGTAGTCTCCAGGGAGTCCTGGCTAAGTGAGAATGGACATCCTGACAACCAAAAATGTCTAAAAATCTCACAGATGGAATTTTAAAATAAGCGATAGTATAAACCTCACAGAAAGGAGACATTGCCAGCATGAGGTTCCAAAATGTTTTAGAGAGCACTCTGGAGAAAACCACATATGAAAAAGTACATTACAATTAACAACAAAAGAGATGGCCCATGAAAATGGGCTGGCCTGGAGATAGATCCCTTTCCAAAAATTGAAAAGTGAAAAAAAAATAAAGATGGGATTATTTTTTAAAAGTTTTTAATAATTCCAGTTAGTTGACATACAGTGTTAGATTAGGTTCAGTTGTACAATATAGTGATTCAGTAGTTCCACAGTCACCCAGTGCTCATAGTGTGCTCCTAAATCCCCATCACCTGTTTCACCCATCCCCCACCCTCTCTCCTCTGGTAACCATCCGTTCTCAATAATTAAGAGTTTGTTTCTTGATTTCTCTCTCTCTCTACTTTTTTCCCTTTGCTCAATTCTTTCACTTCTTAAATTCCACACATGAATGAAATCATACAGCATTTGTCTTTCTCTGATGGACTTATTTTGCTTAGCATTATACTCTCTAGCTCCATCCATGTCATTGCAAATGGCAAGCTTTCATTCTTTTTTATGGCTGAATAATTTTCCAGTGTATGTATATACCACTTCTTCTCTGTCCATTCATCAATCAACGGACACTTGGGTTGTTTCCATATCTTGGTTATTGTAAATAATGTTGCTATAAACATAGTAGTGCATGTATCCCTTTGAACTAATGTTTTGGTTTTTTTTTAAGATTTTATTTATTTATTTGACAGAGAGACAGCCAGCGAGAGAGGGAACACAGCAGGGGAGTGGGAGAGGAAAAAGCAGGCTCCCAGTGGAGGAGCCCGATGTGGGACTCGATCCCGGAACGCCGGGATCACGCCCTGAGCCAAAGGCAGACGCTTAACGACTGCGCTACCCAGGCGCCCCTGAACTAGTGTTTTTGTATTCTTTGGATAAATATCCAGTAGTGCAATTGCTAGATCATAGGGTAGTTCCATTTTTAACTTTTTGAGGAACCCCCATACTGTTTTCCACCGTGGTTGCACCAGTTTGCATTCCCACCAACAGTGCATGAAGATTCCTTTCTCACCACATCCTCGACAGCACCTATTATTTCTTGTATTGTTGATTTTAGCCATTCTGACAGGTGTGAGGTGAGATCTCATTGTAGTTTTGATTTGCATTTCCCTGATGGTAAGTGATGATGAACACCTTTTCATGTGTTTGCTGGTCATCTGGATGTCTTTTTTGGAGAAATGTCTGTTCATGTCTTCTGCCCATTTTTAATTCGATGACTTGTTTTTTGGTGTTAAGTTTTATAAATTCTTTATATGTCCGGGATAAGAATCCTTTATTGTATATGCCATTTGCAAATATCTTCTCCCATTCAGTAGGTTGTCTATTAGTTTTGTTGATTGTTTCCTTTGCCATGCAGAAGCTTTTTATTTTGTTTTTGTATTTTTTTGAAGATTTTATTTATTTATTTGACAGAGAGGGAGAGAGAGAGAGCACAAGCAGGGGGAGGGAAGGCAGAGGGAGAGGGAGAAGCAGGCTCCTTGTTGAGCAGAGAGCCGAACAGGGGGCTTGATCCCAGGATCCTGGGATCATGACCTGAGCTGAAGGCAGACGCTTAACCAACTGAGCCACCCAGGTGCCCCAGAAGCTTTTCATTTTAATGTAGTCCCAGTAGGTTATTTTTGCTTTTGTTTCCCTTGCCTTGGGTAACATATATCTAGAAAAGGGTGGCTAAGGCTAATGTCAAAGAGGTTGTCTTCTCTTCCTGGATTTTTATGGTCTCACATTTAGGTCTGAAAAAGACAGGTTTAAATTTATATGTGTATTAGAATGAAGTGTTGCTTCAAAATTTTTCTGCATTTCTGATCAATGTCCCCTCCTTATGGTGAGTATCTACGTAGTGCATGAGAGCACTAAATGTGGCATCAGAGGAGAAGTGGAAACAGCTCGTATTAACAAAAAGGATCATGCCAGCATCAGGAGATGCAGCATTGTTTTCACTACTAAATTCTAGGAGGTTACTGCATAGATACTTACATAAAAAATATTGAGTAAACTAATGCGTGTATCTCCAGAGTGATTTTGTAGAACAGGCAGTTCAGACTGGAAGTCTGGAGTCATATAAGTCTATATAAGCGTGACTTACTCTCAGGCTCTTCTCCCTAAAAATGGGCAGAAAGCATGAACAGACATTTCTCCAAAATGGAGAAATTGGACACATTTTTAACTTCCGAGACTCGGCTCCTCATCTGCGAGATGGTGGTAACAGTCCCTACTCCTCAGGGTCACTCCGAAGGTAAAACGAGATAGCAGAAGTAAGTGGCTGGCCCATGGCAGGTATTTATAACAAAGATTGTACCTTCCTATCCCCAGGTGTATCCTGTACAAATCTTCATTATTCCTTGTACAGATGTATGGACTTTAATATTCATACTGTGACATTTCATAAAAATGGATGAATCACAGGTCATCTACTTGTATAATTATTTCATTCCCTCCCCCACTAACTTACAAACCCTACAAGGAGAGGGGTTTTTCCTGTTTCCTCCTAGTGTAAGTGGTAAGGAGCATATCACACATGGTACAGGGTCTATCAGTATTTGTTGTAGGAAGGAAAGAAGACATGTTTTACTGAGGACTTACTAATATGGTCTAAGCGTGTTGCTCTTTGGTGGCCAACTTGAAGCATACATGTGGCTTCAGAGACTCTCCAAAGAGAATGGTTGCTGCTCTTTTGACTGGCGCTCTCAAATAGCAGCATTAGATGTTCTGAACACCCGTAGGCTCCTCAGCCTAAAGCTGCTTTCACTCCAGCACCCAGATTCAAGTGAAAAGTTTGAAGTGACTCAAAAATGGATTTTTTTGCTTTTATGTACTTTTGATCTACAAATTCTCAACAATAGAGTCTATTTATCACTATAAATGCACAACCATTTAGTTTCAAAACAGAATGAGGGGAGATTATGAGCTAGCTTCGAAAATTAATTACCACTTATGTAACAAAATTTTTGTGGTAAAATATGTTCTCAGCTCCAAATGACTAGCTCATGAATGAACTTTTAAAACCCAAACCATTTGCACTTCAGGGCTGTCAATAACACACTGATGAGATACTATGGAAGTTTTACCTTTATAAGGTCATTAATTTTTTTAAAAATGTAATCTAAAGTAAAATCTAAAGCCTCCTTTTTTTCCTTCCTTCTTTCTTCCCTCGCTCCCACCCTTCACTCTCCCCTCCCCGTGTTTCCCAAACACAGTTTAAAAAAAAAAAAATCCCCTGTATTCCAAGCTGCATTGGCAGAAGAAGCTCCAAAAAAGTGTTAAGACTGTGACTCACCTCATTGTAATTCTGCTTATAGAATTTATGGAAAAGGAATGAAATCCAAGAAAATAAAATAAAACTTTAAAAATCCCACTGATAAGCAAAAATCCTTTCTGTAGGAAACAGAGTTATATAAAAAGATTTATATTTTGTTTCGTGTAACTCAGAGGAAACCCATATCCCTGTTAACTGCCCCCTCTAATTAGTTACAGACCATTTAACTCCATAAATATTTTCAAGGATTAATGATAATTGACACATGTATTATGCTTTTAATCTTTTAAGAATGTTAATATTGATCCTTTTTCCTAGAATCTTGGGATGGCGCCAGTATTATATCCCTGTAGAAAAAGAGGCAGAGATGCCATCTTGTAACCAGCCCCGTAATGGTTAAGTCAGCCTGGTTACGTACGTTGGCCGGGGTCTGTCTCTTTGCCACATCCTCCACTTAGCTCAGCTCCAGGCACAGCCAGGGTGATTTCCCTCTTTGTGTTCTCCCATTAACCACTTTCATTGAACCCCAAGGAGCCTAGAGACCAATGAATGCAAGGATTCTCAAACTTGGCTGTGCTTCCCCAACCATGTGGGGAAGCATTACAAAGAATACAGATGGTGCATGAGTCCCATCCCGGACTGAGTCCATCAGAACCTCTGAGAATGAGACTTGGGCCAAACAGCCTTGACCAACCTTAGTGTAACTTTAATGGAAACAGAAGAGCATTATTCAGACCTCTAACAAATGGAGTTGACTTTTAAAGGAAGAGAAGAGTTTTTGATGGGGATCTGTCAAGGTCAATTGGGCCACAGGGTACCTGGGTATTTGGTTAAACATTATTCTGGATGTGTCTGTGAGGGTGTTTCTGGATGAGATTAACACTTGAGTCAGTAGGCTGAGTAAAGCAGATTGGCCTCCCCAATGGGGGTAGGTGTCATCCAGTTCACTGAGGGCCTAAATAGAATCATAGGATGAAGAAGTGAGAATCTACTCTCTCCGCCTGCTGTCTTCAATTTAGGACATGGGTCTTCTCCTGCCTTTGGACTTAGACTTGGACTAGAACCTCTGCCAATTGGAAGGAGCTGTGTGCAGGGATGCAGAATGAAGTTTTTTTTTTTTTTTTAAATAAGAAAATACTTTACATTCTATTCACAGACACATAAATAATCTCATATGATTCTAAAAAAATAGGATGGTAGACTGTGAATATAGTTTAAAGGTGAAGGTACTGTCTGACGTTATTGAATAATGATCAGCTCCCTACCTCTTTGTGTCTAAAATGTTTACCAAAAAGATAAAAGAAAAATATCATCAGGAAGAGAAAGGCAGTGCTGAGTGCCGAAGTCAGCGGGATGCAAGGACACAAGGAATCTCAGGGTGTCAGAAGCTCATTGGCCTGGGCCTTCTTTTTTCATTCCCTCTGGGTTCCTGTGAGCTGTGGTCTCTGATATTAAATACCAGAAGTGCTGCTGCTCCTTATGGTTGAGGCTCCCTGCTGCATTTGCCTCTTTTTCTCACCCTTCTTGACTCTCTCTGTCTCTCTGGTTTTTTTTCATTCCTTCTTTATTTAAGCAGTGGATAAGTGTTTTAGGAAGTACATTAAAAATCAGTCATATTAATATGATGGGGTCTAAGCTAGGGATGCGGATTATTTGGGGACAATGTGTTCTCCAATAAAAACATTTAAAAGTGAAAAAAATGAAAAGGTCTGGTACTGCAATTTAAAGCAAATCACCTAAATACAGATAGATAAATAAAATAGGGCAAGATAATGGCATCTTTCTGAGTTTCCTATGCCAGAACTTTTCAAGCAAACTTAACATGCACAAGCAATTGGGGGAAAAAAAATTCACAAGTGAATAATTTAGCATATAACCTTCAGCAAAATCTAATGAAAAATCACCAAGCTGGATTTCAATACAAATTGTTGCATACAAAACCTGTTTTGCAAATATGTTACTGGTTTTAATGTAAGTTGCTGCATAAAATGTGAACAGCTTTACAACAACTATATTCTGTAATTTAGATTTTTAGCTTAGTTGCATGGCTTACTTATGTAACTACAAAATGATGAGTCTGGAAGGCTTGAGCTTATAAGGGGAAAATGTCTTCACTTTAGTGATTCCAGTTTAAACTTACAGAAATATCAAATTACTTATTGAAAAAAATCCCAGATGAAGTAAAAAGGAATGTTCTGGGAAGTTGCCATTGACAACCCTGACCTGATCTTATAGATGTTTGTTTCCCAGGATTACTTAGTGAGGAATATTAGCATTTTAAAAATAATGGCCAGAGGTCTTTAACAGTCTCATCAGAGGGTTCTAGAGGGGCTGCATCTTTTTGTTTTTTGTTTTTTAAAAGAAATAGCTAACCTAATTCTGTATAAAAATCTGAGCACAAACTAATGAAGAATAAAGATAATTAATTAAAAATTAATTCAGAGACTATGACTTGTTCCCCACTGTTCTTCCAACACCCCACCCTGACCTTGGACTGTCTCTGCAACCTATGACTGTAGAGACGAGGTCATAGGAAGGGAACCTGAGGGGGACCTTTCCAAATCCTATGAATCTAGGAGTCTGATCTCTGACTTCCAAATAAGGTTAAAGCACAGCTTTGTTATCCAGATCCTGAAATGTCAGCCAACTTCACCAGCATGAGGAGTGCAATCAAAAAAAGACACTGTGCACCAACAGAAATACATCAGTCACTAAAATGGAAAGCCATATAGCAACAGCTGATGTCAACGCCAATGAACATTTTTAAACAACAACAACAGATTACTACATGGGTGTGCATACCAAGATGAAGGAACGTTCTCCTAGAGCTTAAACCTGCTGAGTAGGAGTCTTATCAACTGGGCAGTAAGCTGCATACAGAGAGGTACCACTTCCTCCTGCATTTTCTTTACTCACTAACACCATCTTCACTTCCATTTGCAGCTTACCCTTCATTTTTTTTTTTTTTAAGATTTGCTTATTTATTTTAGAGGGGTTTAGGAGTGGCAGAGGGAGAGGGAGAGAATCTCAAGCAACTCCCTGATGAGCACAGAGCCCAACACGGGGCTCGATCTCACAACCCTGAGCTCGTGACCTGATCCAAAAGCAAGAGTCTGGATGCTTAACTGACTGAGCCACCCAGGCGCCCCTCAGCTTACTCTTCGTTTTAAACTCCCATGTCCTTATTTACACTTGGACCCTTGGACCGTACTCCTTTCCTCCAGCAAACGTTGAAACAAAAACACCTAAGAGAAACAACATTGGGATGCCAATTTTCACCATTACCTAATTTTTCCAACCTGTTACAAAGTGCAACTCATAAAATCAAGAGGGAGCATCATTCTTTGTGTGTGTTAAACACTCATGGTAAAGCGATACCAAGTAAAGGAGCCAAGTTTCGACAATGTGGCAGATACCCTCCTGGAAATCACTTGTGAAATGGCACTCCTTGAAGGCCCATATTTCATTAACTTGGCAAAACTCCCTTTCAAGGTCATTTCCAAATGCTCGTCTTGTGCAGAGCAGCATGCGTGTAGCAGCACCAGCATGGCACTAGGTCAACCCATTAGTCATTGCTGGAGTGAGCCTTCTGTGGAGAGGCAGCCTGCTTCAAAGTCAGATGGGCTTTGAAAAGCAAGCCAAGAAAACTTTCAGATTTGAAATGCTACAGAAAAGAAGGTCACAACATCTTTTAATTGCCTACTAGCCCTGCAGAAGGTTGCTTTTCATATTTTTATGCAAATATTAATATCTGCCCAGTGTGAAAACCAGGTTAAAAAATGTGGTAAGTGAGTTTGCGCATATGTCTTCAATTGAGCGTGGTGCCGAGTGCCAAACTTCAACCAAGCTGATCAGACCGTAGGTCTGTGTAAAAGCCGAAAGTGCTGGAATCTAGTTGCTATAGCTGCAAATTAAACAAATAAATGAGACACCATGGAATGCAGCAAAATATCTGTGGTCTGATTAGTTCATATTTGCCATATGTGTGAATATTAGCAGTCAAATTCTGAGTTTAAGCAAAGTGCTTCATAGAAGGTGCAAGCGAGGGGAAATGCTTAAAAATAAATGAGATTTGAATTCTATGTCCAAGGATAAGTATCTTACCTTTTATATAAACTTTTAAGGAATTTCATTACCTTTTTATGTTAGGAGCATGTACAAATTCAGTGTTGCTAAAAATACAAGATTTCCACCCAAGCATTTTTCCTTGAAGTTGTCGACAGAGTTTGACTCTAGCTTCTTATCTATTATATGATAGTAAGTGAACATCATTAGCTATAGGGAAATTTTATTTTATCTTGGCCACACTATTCCTATCCTATCCTCTTTCAGGGGACTTCTATTTACGGAGCCTATTACGAAGCACTGTGCTATGTGCTTCCAGGGCCAATCTCAGGAAGTCCTGCAAGAAGCTGTAAGCTTCCCACTCATGGAATCCAGTAGAGAAATTTAAAAAGACCATTGAACAGTGAATTCTATTCTGACTAATCTCTTAAATCACTTATACTAAACCCTTTTCAGAGAATGATAAAAACCAGAGAAAACTCGAGAGGTCATCTGGTTCAGTGGCCCTTTCGAGGTGGCTCACGTGTCTGCATCTCTTAGAAGAGCTGTCTACAGAAACAGAGTGCCTTTTGGGGTTAACCCGGTGTGAGAAAGAGAATGGAACAAAAAAGACACTCTATTATGTGTGTGGCAGCGGGACAGGTAATAGAAAGGGATGTTTACTAACATCAATCTTTTTATCCTAACGCATATAGACAGTAGGAGTGTGAGGAGTAGCACTTGGACATACCAGATAATTTTATATATTACCAGGTCACATGAATGAATGTATTTGATAAGGATGAAAGGGGTTGCCTTAAGGGGAAACATTTCCGCCCACCAGGGCTAATCCTTACAACTAACTTAAGACACATCTTAATTAGATCATTAAGGACAAGCTCATTCTCGGAATATGGATATGGTAAAACAATAGAAAAAAGTCACCCTTGCTTAGATGAAAAGGAAACTCATCGAAAATGCCAGGAACATTTATTAGTGTCTTGATGAGATATGTTTGTGAAATATAATGACTATTCATGGGTAAAGGCATCTATTCACTAGATATTAACAAAGCTCCATGAACAGAGGCCCTGGGTGTGATAAATGTGATGGGGTTGGTCAGCTCAGCATCCTACCCCCAGCTAGGGAGCTGGCTAGCTTGTGCAAGCCTGGGCAGTTCTCGTGCTGCACCCTTGAAGGCCAGCGGATACAGTTCTGCTCTGGAAAAGGGTAAGACTGGTTTTGAAAATTATAAGCCAGTGAGCTTGACAAGGATGTTGTAAGGTTCTAAAATGGATCACTGAAGGACTCAGGTAGGAAGCAGAGAGAAGTAAATGGTGATCATACGTACCAGCCTAAGCTCACTTAGAGAAAATAATCTTATTTCCTTTCTGGAAAGAGTTACAAGGCTGGGAGAGTAAGGAAATAAGATAGAAATGCATTCACTCTACCATTATTCATTCATCCTTTCCAAAACATTTTCTGAGACCTACTATGTGCCAGGCACTGATGCAGAAGAGGGGGCTATGCGAGGAAGCTAAGAGCATACACTGCAGTTAAAGAACGTCCAGTTCCAGACAAAGGCAACAACAGACTCAAGTACAGGACAATGGGCACTATCATGGAGGCACATATGGGGTAGAGGCTTGTAAACCAGGGACGGTCAGTTCTGTGATGTAAGGCAGAGTTGATGCATGAGTAGACTGGGAGGAGAAGGAGGGATTTGACAGGGAACTGAGGGTTGGGTGGACACTCGGTCCTGGAGAAGCCCCATCTTAACCTTAAATAGGCTCATGGAAGTTAACCAGTATTCCTAAAGGACCAGGCAGTTTGGGAATAAATTTGGTAGTTTAGGTTCAGATTCAAATAGAAAGAACGATTACCTAACATTTGCAGCAACATGGATGGGACTGGAGGAGATTATGCTAGGTGAAATAAGTCAAGCAGAGAAAGACAATTATCATATGGTTTCACTCATTTATGGAACATAAGAAATAGCAGGAAGATTGGTAGGAGAAGGAAGGGAAGAATGAAGGGCGGGGGTAAACAGAAGGGGGAATGAACCACGAGAGACTATGGGCTCTGGGAAACAAACTGAGGGCTTCAGAGGGGAGGGGGGTGGGGGAATGGGATAGGCCTGTGATGGGTATTAAGGAGGGCACATATTGTGTGGAGCACTGGGTATTATACGCAAACAATGAATCATGGAACACTACATCAAAAACTAAGGATGCACTGTATGGTGACTAACATAATAAAAAATTAAAAAAAAAAAATAGAAAAAAAAAGAAAAAGTTGGGTTGAACATTTCCTGGTGGGTTGCCACAATCTTTCTTTGCTGTTCTTTCCTCACTTTTTTTTTTTTTTTTTAAGATTTTATTTATTTATTCGACAGAGATAGAGACAGCCAGCGAGAGAGGGAACACAAGCAGGGGGAGTGGGAGAGGAAGAAGCAGGCTCATAGTGGAGGAGCCTGATGTGGGGCTCGATCCCATAACGCCGGGATCACGCCCTGAGCTGAAGGCAGACGCTTAACCGCTATACCACCCAGGCGCCCCTTTCCTCACTTTTCAACACGACGCAGATAAAGGAGCGTGCAGATGAGATGATCATGTCTTCATGTTCTGGTGTGGACGTAAGGATCTGGCACAACGATTCTGGGCTCCCAGAAAAGTTTCTTTTCCCACTTTATCTAAATGTGACCAACACAATGACCCCTTGGGATCTCTAGATATCTAGAATCCAGACAAATTGGGAAACAGCAACACTTACCCTTCACAGGTGAGTTTTGTCCCCAAGCTACCATCCACCTGTTGCCAATATCATCTTATAACCCTTTCCTCAACAGATCCTCGTCCTAGAACTCTCTCTCCAGTATACGTATTGCATTAATTTCCTATTTCTCCATCCCTGGATATATAATTTTCAGTGGCTAGTACCGCTGCCCGCTCTCCCCTTCTGCTACCACATAGGTCATTTTTATCTAAATACCTGTCTTGACCTTAGGAATCAACCATCCTCTCTGCACATGGTTACAAAATGGTTAAAATTTACTGCTCTGAAAAATCAGTTATTTTGTTACTGACTTTACTCACAGCAGGAGACTCCAAAGAAGGTTCAACTCAGGCACCTCAATTCAAAACAGTTTTATAGGTCAATCATTTTATTAAATTCCAATAGATCCATTTAATGACCCTTAAAATCTGAATACTGGGGCTTCCCCAGAGCCCATGCTCTACTCAAATTGAGTTTAACAAGATGGAAATCACTAGGAATACGCATAAGGATCCTACATTTTGTATATAAAAGAACAAAATAACAACAACAACATCAAACCTTAGCTAAACCACACACTGGTCAGGTAGGCAGTGATGTGCAAGTTTCAGTGTATGAAACTGCCAAAAAAAGCTAATGGATCTCGGACAACACTAATAAGCCAAGACGCTGGCTAAACTGCTCTGCTGTGCTCTTGCCAAATCATACGAAACTGTAAAAACGAATCTAGACAAGCCGAAGACTCGTCAGGGGAGACCGAGCATGATGGTAAAGGGCCTGTGTACCATTTTCCCAATAAACATTTACGGAGTGTGCAGGAATGCCAAAGACTATGCTAGGTTCTGGAGGAAAAGATGAAAGAAAAACAACAACAACATTTGCTGCCCTTTATGGCCTCATAGCCCATTGGGGGAATCACCAAATAAATACTAGTCAAACAATGTGATAAGTGAAATCCTAGGTGTCGGGACAAAGTGTTCTGAGTGCAGAAGAAGGGACCCATTCACTCACAGGTGGAGGCTGAGAAACGGATGTAGCAAGAAGCCATCAGAACTTCAGCTCTTCTAGAAAGGTAACTGAGGCAGCAGTGTGGAGAAAGTTCTGGTGAGGAGGGAGTGGGGAGGCAGGGAGATAAGAGACGAGTGTATTGCCTCAGTTCAGCTTGCTGATGACGAAGCCCTGAATAAAGCCGGGATGCTGGCAACGAGGAGGCTGGGGCAGCTCTGGGAGCCACTCTGGAGGTATATCGCATAGGACTTGTCAACGAACTGTGAGGACTGTGTGCAAAGAGGGCTTTCAGATGCTTCTGCCATTACTGAAGTGGCAACATGAGAGGAGTACCAAGATGAGAGGAGGGGTTAACGTGATGAATTTGTTTCAGTATGTTCATCTCAAGGTCCTTGTGTCAAATGCTGAGCATGATGCCCCTTGGAAGTTGGACCAGGAAGTACAGACTTGGAATGACCCATGTATAACAGAGACTGGAGTCATGGGGAAGAGTGAGATCCCCTTGGAAGAGAACATGAAGAGAACAAAGACAGCTGGTATTTGAATCCTGCAGAATAGATGAACGGACTGGACGGATTTGAACTGGAGGAAAAAAACAGAAGGTTCGGTTCCTCGTGAGAGTCTTCCCCTCAGCTGAAAACCCCATGGTCCCGGTCCACTGTTGAAGCTCCATCCCTGGAGATGCTCACATAGAGACTGGAAGGGAATATGCCAAGATATTGTTCAGGGAACTGAGGTATCACGTGGTGTATGGACCAGATGGTCTGTAGAAACACTTCCCGAGTTTTAAGATGCTAGGATTCTGTGTCTCTATGATAGAAAATGCAGCTTTGTTTTTTCACTTCACTTTCTTTGGCAGCTATCACTGATGCTTGCTGAGGTTGGAGCTTCAATTAAAAGGGAACTGGAAAGGATATAGGGATGGACTTCTGCCAAGGATCTGGGTCTGTGGCTAATGAATGATCTGTTTGTGGTAATGAAGAAGGAAGCCAGTTCCTAAGACAACACCTTCAGGCCTGGCCCTACCTCTCCCCCAACTATGAAGAACTGAGGGCACATGAATGGGAAACATATGAATGAAGTTTACTTTGAAATATCTATGGATTTAAGGATTAGGGGTAAAAGAAGTTGAGTAAACCACACTTTGGGTTTTGCTGACCCCAAAATATCTGAATGTGATTTATAGACCTTTTGATGAACTCAAACTACTGCTGGGCCTGCTCATCTATTCAGTGTAGCAAGGAAAAGGGCAGAGTGTAAGCCAAGTAGTATTAGCCTTGAATTCTATCCTTCCGTGGAAAATTAGTTCTAAGAAGGATTTTGTGATGTCAGAAAGTTGCTTTAAAAAGCCATAGTCTATTACCCTGGAGGAAAAAAAAGCCACCTAATAATCAGATAAAATAATCAATATATGGAACTGCTTTCCAATAAATTTGACCCAGGCACTTCTATTTACCTGGCCTGTAACTCTCAAATGTCCCAGGGCCACGCTGTGTTCGTTGGACATCATTTCAGGCCTTCTCAGGCAGCAGTAGCAATATGGTATGTACCCACCAGTAAGACCCTCAGAGGGGACAGCAGGCCATGTATGTGAGACTTTACTGTGGTGCAGCTGAGATTGAAGAGGGAAGTAAAACACAAGTTAGGAAAGAAGTGAATGGTTTGGGATTGCATTTTCTGTCAACTATTATGAAAAGGAAAAGACAGAGGAGGGAAAAAAAAAAAAGGACAAGAGAAAACACAGACATAGACTATTGGTCAAATTCATTCATTGATGCAACTAATACTCGTTGATTTCCATTATGTAGAGGCACTGTTTGAAGCTCTTGGGATAAATGAGGAACTGAAAACAAAGACCTTTCCCCTTATGAAGATTAAATTCTAGCAGAAGGAGATGGACAATCAGCCATAAATACAGCATGTAAGTAAAGCCAGGTAATAGGTCAATAGGTAGCACCAGGGGCATGAAAGCAGGGTAAGTAAGGGGACCCCGGAGATACAGGGGTAGCTGGCAATATCTAATAGGCCGCTCAGAGTGGGCCTTACTGAAAAGGCGAGACGGCGCAAATGAAAACTCACAAGGAGAAACCTATGATCCGTAAAATGAAATATGAAAAAGCTTACACATGAGAACCGTATGCAGTAACTGAAAGTATCTGCCTCACTGTGGATGGAACTCTCCTTCTCGTTTCTAGGTCTTTGGGGTCTTATTTGTTTTCTTTGGGAGGTCCATTGGGAGTCTTAGAAAGTGGTTCCCAAGAAATCTCTGACCTCTGTTCCAGTCTTACTTTTTATTTTTGAAAATTTCCAGATATCTTTCAGTTACTTTAGAATATATTAGGAAAATAAGAAAGGTCGGGGTTTTTTTATATGAAAAAGAAGATAGCGTTCTCTTGACCAACAGCTTATTTTGTGAAATACCCAGTATCAGGGTGGCACAGACTCCATGGGTCATGAAATGCATCCTCTGTGGGGCCTGGAACTGGAAACTTTCCATAAGTTGTGTTATTGAACAAAAGAATAACATCAAATCTGAGTTCCTGCAAAGCCAATGATCATCCAAGCAGTATTTAATGCCTTCTCTTCTGGGAAAGACAGATGTACAAAAACTTTAGTAATTACCAAATGTCAAAATAATATTGAGCAGAATAAATAGTTGCCTAAATTAAAGTTTTCTTGAGGATCAGTTATGTATAACAAGAACAACTGACAAATCAAGCATGAAGAGAGGTGGGGCTTATTTTTTTTATTTCCTTATAAATTATATGGGGAATGAACAACCGCTGTGATTTTAAGAATATCTAGGTCATGTATGCTTAAAGATCTGTGATAATAATAATAATATCCAAACTTCTGCAGTGCTTGGCATTCTCAAAGCATTTTATAAACATTAATTAGGTCTTCGTGAAGCAGAGACACTGTCTCGTTGGTTTTTCCTGTTCTAGCATTGCTGAGAATCTGCAATCCTTCTAGAGTTTAAATATTTATTTATTCATTGCTTTGAATGTATACTTACTCCATTGACAGTGCTTTAAACTTATAATCAGCAGAAGAGACGGGCTCAGGGGTCTATTTTTGCAACCAAGAAACAAGCCTGAATAACAATATGCTTCTCGTTGTCAGAGTGAACACAGCCTACGGGACACTACTCTGTTGGCTTGTGGAATTGTTTTCCTATTCCCCTTCCACCACATCAAATAGGCCATTTCTATCCTTTAAAAGTGCAAGTATTTTTCTCATCCTGTAACCACCCAGTGCCTAGCAGGGTGCTTTGCATTTCATAGGTCTTATCAAAAATAAATGTTTGCTAGATTGAATTGAATCAAAGCTCAGCTCCCACAGGTTGCAGCCACGCAGACCCCAACCACAACTGCCCACAACCACTAGCATTACATTTTGCAAAGTGATTCATTTTGCTGCTATCTCTAGTTTTTTCTTGTCTTATCATCAGTGGACTGAGGATAGAAAGGTGGTAAAGAATATAAATATAAACATGACATTCTTCTAAGAGTCTTTTCTTTCTTTTTTTTATAGAGAGAGAACGCACGCACGCAGGTGTGGGAGTGTGTGTGGGAGGGGCAGTGGGAGAGGTAGAAAGGGAATCTTAAGCACAAGGGCTCAATCTCAGGACCCTGAGCCGAAACCAAGAGTACGACACTTAACCGACTGAGCCACCTAGGCACCCCAACATTTTTCCAAGTTTCAAAAACAAACATGTAAATACCCTTTTAATCACCAACACTTAGTGAATGCCTAAGGGGCGTCCGGCGCTGTTCAAATTGCTGGAAATACAAAAATAAATAGGGCTGCAAGGATAGAACAGTTTTTGATTTCTGGATATTGAAGTGACTTCAGTTAAATGTGCTATGTTTTATAGGTTTATATTTTTAATTATAATAAATTAAAATTGCGTGTGTGTGCACATGCTATTTTAACAGAGCCTGGAGATAAGCTAGCAGTTACACAACGAAGTTGTATTACTGTTACAACTCATCTATTTACCCATTTCCTCTTTTCTTCTCCAAAAAAATTCTAAGATTGCTTGCTGAGAGAACAGAGGTAAACAATAGAAAGGAAGAGATAGGATAGTTTCCTTTAGTTACAATCATGTCCAACTTACGGGTACTTCAGAGTAAATCAAAAGGAAATCCCGTGAATTTCAAATCGTGTGAGTTTTCTTTCATGCCTACTTTCTGACTAATTTTGTGCTGGGCAGTTGAGTGCTATAAATTCAAGACTGACTTGGTGACGTCTTCTGAAATGGTGCTGTGACAGACTTTATACCGCATCAGGCCTCTGGATCCCAAGAGATTATGCTGAGACTCTTCAAACAGTTAAGTGTGATTCTATACACAAGAACAGGGTACATTCTCTCTTGGAATTCTTGTAGCTACAAAGATCTAGACAAACAATAAAAGGCCTAAAGGGCCATAGGCCATCCGCAGAAATATCTAAAAGTTACAAATTAAGCTAGTAATATATTAAATAAAATATGTTCTATCCTCCTACATTGTTAGATATATATTTCATAAAACAAAATAAAAAATACATGATTGTATGGGTAATAAAATAGACTTATAGATTTATCAATTACAAATTTGTGAATTATGAAATTATATTATTTAATATAATATAAATATAAACACTCCAAAATTTAATTTTCTTGTCTTCATTTCAGCAAATTCACTGAATATATTGTTATAATGGAACTTTTCACAAAATTTAAGCTCTACTGATCATATTAATCTAAGGCATTAATTAAAAATAAAATGTAATTATTATTAAAATATACACAATTTGAATGTTTTCATCAAAATACATTCAAATGAATGTAAAAATTTTTAGTTGAATTATTTTCATACTTCTAAACTAAATATTGAAAATTAGTTATTAAAATTAAAATACAAATGATAATTATTAAACTTTTAAATAAAATTTAAATAAAGTTGAAAATGCTTATCTGATTTATTAGTATTTCATAAATATTTTTATACATTTTTATAAAAATTAAATTATTTATGATTCCAGCAGTTAATGTTCATATTTTAATAGCCAATCTAAAGAATCAGCATCCTATTTAAAGTCACATACATACGAATTTGGAATAATGCAAATTAATATTGCAAAATATTCCTCAGC
This sequence comes from Ursus americanus, assembly GCF_024610735.1. Lineage (NCBI taxonomy): Eukaryota > Metazoa > Chordata > Mammalia > Carnivora > Ursidae > Ursus > Ursus americanus. Next base: position 54,643,755 of record NC_142137.1, on the reverse strand, counting down.
CACCATATGCAACTTCTTTGTTAGTAATTCTGAAACCATGAACTGGAACATGAAGAAAACCAAAGAAATGGTCATTCATCTCTACTCACAGACAAAATTCATTAGGAAAGAATCTATTGAGCTCTTACTATCTTAGAGGATTTGACATGTTGATTCATTTATCTTTTCCCTTTCCTAAATATCTGTGTCACTCAAATTCTCCTTGAATTCCTAAGTAGTGTTTGTCTCCAAGAGTGAGAACTTTAACCCATCAAAGTGACTCGAGGGGAAATTCTAAGAGTCAAGTTATAGTTCTAATGGCCTCATGAGTACTTAGAAACCATCCGTTCGAAACGTTAAGTAGCACCTGGATCTGCAAAGGTGGTGACTTATTCTCTGGTGTACAGGTAATATTGTGCATTTGAGGGATGTGGACGACAGCCCAAACAGTTAAGGCCTGTACTCCTATAGCACACGATGCGACCACTGGTTCTCAGCGAAGGCCCTCCTCGTGTTGTTAATTTCATACTGTGCCTAATTTATAAGCTAAACTTTATCGTAGGTATGTACGTATAGGAAAAAACATAGTATGGTACTGTCGTCGGTTTCAGACATCCCTGGGGATTTTGGAACAGATCCCTCTCAGATAAGTGGGGGGGTGTCGACTGTATACAGAATTCATGCATCAGTCTTCCAAATAAGCATTGATGCTACTACGTGCCAGGTGGGTGGGTGGAGTGCTCGGGCCTGGCAGGCTGCTGTTTGCACTAGGAAGTAACACTCCTGTGAGGGATACCGACATGCCTGATGGAGATTTGAAGGTGCTTTTCAGGCCGACAGGAGAGCTAACCTGGCCTGTGGGGGTGAAGAGAGTCTTCTGAGAGATGTTACAGAAGCTAGCAGGGTGAGCAGGGGTTCTCCAGTAAAGAATGGGAAGGGCACTGGGGGCGGAGGCTTGCAGACACTGGGTTATGCAAAGGCTTTTCACATTCAAGAAAAGTCAAAAGTTGGAGAGGCACAGAGTAACCACATAAAGACCCTTCGACGGCAAAATGAATCTGACAAGACCCAGCTAATTTGTTTGGAACTAGACCAGAAGGGCCATGTTAATCCTTCAACAGCACGGCTCTAATTGGACTCAAAGAAAATGCCAGTTGTCTGAGCTGTGTCACTTTTGAGGAGTTGGCTTAGGAAAGAATTAATCAAAGCCCCTCAGTACAGTAATGTTTGTTTGTTAGTACGCACCACTTTTCTCCAAATATACCAAAATTGGGGGCAGAAAGGAAACTTATTTTGGACCTATGACGTGTGATGTCTAGCTCTTCGTTCCCCTATAATTTCTCTGATGGGTTGCCCTTTTCACCAGGAGCACCCAGTGACATATTCTAAAAATTGCCGTAACCAAAAAAGTGTAGGCTTCTTAGTTAATAACAAAACTGCTCAATTCCAGAAGCAGAAAGGGAAGACAACACAAAATTTCTCTGCAGAAAATATATCCTCAAGTCTTGTAAGGTGACATGAAAACCATCCAAAATATTTGATTTGAAACGTGTGAAGGCAACACCGTGGCTAAAGCATCAGAAGGAATCAGACGGAGAAGAAGGGAAAGAGCTAGCCACCCCAGGCAAATGCCCTCCAATGGGCACAACCTGCCAAGGACACTTCCAACACTTGTAGCAGCTCTCTGAGAGAGTCTTGCTGCTCCTCCAGGGGCAATTCTCCCGGTGCCCTAGTTACATCCAACACAATCCCCTGATGTGAGATGGAAGAACAATGGGGCCTCGAGAGTTCTACAGGTGGGACTAGGTCCTTCTCTCCAACAGGGGACAAGCCTTTGAATGGCACAGAAATTAAAGACATCCATAGAGTGAACCAATTGTATTATCCAACAACACCGACACCTTATAAACTGTGGATTCATCTGCTACGTAGTTTTAATAGTGACTCAGTTTCATGGGAAGATTTTTCTTTTTTTATTGACATTCAGTATTCTTCTCTAATTACAATCTCTCATAATCCCCCTCATTCCACCGCCAGTTAGGCACATTCTATGGAAAGCCCGAATTAGAAAATAGGTCTTTAATAGATTTTTTTTTTTAATGAAAGGAAATTATTTGTTTTAGTCTACTCACCATTCCATGATTCAGCCACCCTGGGATAAAATTATCCAGCAACTTTGGGTAAATCATCTCTCTGTCATAGGCATAAATGATCCAGAACACCGCTACCACGAACTGGAAGGGAAAAGAAATCCTTTATTTAAAATTCACAATATACAACGTGTTGGTTATCCATTGTTCAAAGAACCCAACAGAACTGTAATCTATAGTGAAAGACGGATCCGTAAACCAGCTAATGACTGGAAAGGGATCTCTGACTTCACTCCATTAGTGGTAACGCGTGGGGTCCTTCTTCCTTCCTTGGTCTCCCTACTGTGTTCTCGCAGGCAAAGGGATCTGTTTTCGAGGGAGAGATAAATGATCTGTCTGTCATCTGGAACAGCTCCCTTTTAGGGCTAATTGTGTCGGTTTGAATCCTCTCAAGAGGGTTTAAAAGTTCACTGGTGGTTTTTTGGATCCCATTCTCCACTGTCCAGAGTCAGCACACGTTCAAGAAACTATAGTGTATTTTCCTTGAACCCATCATGTGGTTTAAATTAATCTTCACATTCTCAAGTTTCCATTTCACCACTAACGGCATTAAAATCACTGCTATATAAAATGTCCCAAAGTCACATTTCCTGCAAATGTATTAATTTATATAGCCTAAGCAGGGGCTTTGGCTGCATTGAAAGCAGATTGTATGGAACACAAAGGAAGAATCCTAGTTCTCCTGGAATAACTCACATGTTCATCTGGGTTCCTGAGGTTTATTTAGACCAATCAGCAAAATTACCATCCGAAGAGAGTACAGTACTCAATTTATTCTCTTATCTTTCTTCAAACTAATGGTGAGAGAAGTTCAGATAAAATAAAGAAATGAATGGTCCAGGGTCTTAACCTTCAGCATAGAATTTTAAAGAAGATGCAAATGCTTTTGTACGTCGTCAATAAATGTGGCATGGAGAAAGCAACTACCCCAGAGAGAGGGATCAAAGTCTCTGCAGAGTTACATCTCATAACAAATGCTACAAGCGATAAAATGCAGACGAATGTTAAGCAGAAACAATTTTTATCTCATTTCTTGTAAGTCATCCATACCCCCACATTTTATTAATAAAAGTAGTAAATATTTTAATGCCACTTTTTATAAAACTCCCAGCACAAGCTAGTAATCTGAAGGGTTCCAAGTTCTTTTCCAAGTATGTCAGTTATGACATGGGTAATCGTAGCCTGAAAAGAAAGTTTACCCTTAAAACCTAAGATGTTATGAACATTTCTCATTTCATAAAACATATTGAAGGATAATTACAACAGGCAACCAGAGATCACACTCACAGTTTCAATACTGGATTGAGGTCTTCAGTTATTTATCCTGCTTTTGCATCAACTATTTTTCACTCAGTTGATAAATGCACAAGATGGAAAAAAAATTATTAGCTTAATGTTAACCATCATTAGGATCTTTCCAAGTACAATGAGTAATTTCAAATTATTCACAACTTTGGTTTATTCATCCCACTGCAGACTTCGAATGTCCTGAATACCAATGTTACCTGCCCTCAGACCTGGGTGCCAAACTTTACATCATCGTGACTCAAAATGCAGTCCCCAGATCAGCAGCCCCCATGTCACCTGAGAGCTTGTGAGATGTGTGGAATTGCCAGGTCTGTCCTGAGATGTTCTGATTCTGCATCTTTAATGAGATCCTGGGGTCATTCATATCCACATTAAAGTCTGAGACGTCGGCTTTGGAAGGTCCTACTCCAGCCACCTTGATCCTCTGGCCCTCACCATGGAGTGAGGCAGTCCCTGAGCCAAGTGGCTGGTCTACCCAGAGTCTCCACCTCCTTTTCTAGACCACATCCTGGGAAACTGTGATCCTGGAATTTCCTCCCGAGAAAGACACAAGTATGTCTCAGGGCCTGTGTGGACCTCCTTCCTGGGTCTGACCTAGAGAGTTGACTGTACAATCAATGTGTATACCCTCTGACCTGTGAAGTGGTTAAGATGTATCTCTCTCTGAAGGTGAGGACTAGTTTTACATTTCGTCTGGGAGTCCACACGCAAGCACGAAGCTACTTTAATCATGGATGGAGCTATAGGAGGAAACCCCTTCACCTTTGCCATATAATGTAACCCAACCATGGGTGACCTCCCGTCACATTCACAGGCCCCCTCCCACACTCAAGGGGAGGGGGTGATACAGGCCTGCACCACAGGGTATGCAATCTTGGGGCCGTCTTAGAATTCTGCTTACCATACGCTTCCATTCTTCTTCTTTTCCAAATTCTTTCAGCTCTTTTAAGTCCTTTGCATTTCCATTTAAATCTTAGAATCTCAGCTTGCTAATTTCTACAAAAACATCCTCCTAGAATTCTGATTACGACCATACTGAATCAATATATTCAATCTGGGTTGAAACAACATCTTCATAATATTGCATCCTCTCACCCAGGAACATCATTGATGCCTCCATTCATGTGGATCTTTGGTTTTTCAGTTTGTAGCTTTCAGTGGACAGATCTCACACATATTTTTAAAAAATCTCTCATCAAACATTTCATTTTTTTATGCTATTGTAGATAGTACTGAATTTGTTTTTACATTCTTTGTGACTCGTGTATGAAAGTACAAATGACTTGTATGTTGAGGCTGTGTCCTCTAGCTCGGCTAAATTCACATAGTTTGAGCAGTTCTTTCGTAAATTATTTTAGATTTTTATATGCACATGATCTGCAAATAAAGACAGCTTTTCTTCTTCCTTTACAAACCATTTACTTCTTTCTCTTTTCGTAACTGCACAACCTATAAGCGTCAGCACAATGTTGACTAGAAGTGATAAGCAGTGAGCACCCTTGCTTTCTTCCCTCTCCTAGGAAGGTGTCCAGTCTTTGAACATTTAATTTTGATATTAGCTGCAGGTTTTTCTTAAATGCCTTTTACCACTTTGAGGAAAATCTCTCCTATCCTTCATTTATGTATGTAATGGACAAGTGCTGAGTTTTTTCAGATAACTTTGCTCTATATTCTCAGGTGATCAGATAGTTCTTCTCCTTTATTCTGTTAATATGATGAATTATATAGATTTTAAATGTTAAACCAGCCATTAATACTTGGTCATTATGTATTACCATTTTTATATATTGCTGGATTTGACTTGCTGATATTTTGTCAAGAATTTTTCTCCCATCTTAATTTATACAATACATCAATCCATAGTTAGTTTCATTTTCTCATATCTTCTTCTAGTTTTGGTGACAGGACAATGGTGGCTTCAAAGAAATAAATTGGGAAAAGCTCCCTCCTCTAGTTTTCAAGGGACTCTGTGCAAGATTGGTATTAGTTCCTCCTTACCTATTTAATGTGCTACTTTTTTTTCTTTTCTTTTTTTTCCAACTTTTTTTTTATTATGTTCAGTTAGCCAACATATAGTACATCATTAGTTTTTGATGTAGTGTTCAGCAATTCATTAGCTGTGTATAACACCCAGTGCTCATTACAACACATGCCCTCCTCAATACCCATCACCAGGTTACCCCATCGCCCATCCCCTCCCTTCTGTAACCCTCAGTTTGGTTCCTGGATTCCAGAGTCTCTCATGGTTTGTCTCCCTCTCTGATTTCTTCCCATTCAAGTTTTCCCTCCCTTCCCATGTGGTCCTCCACGCTATTCCTTATGTTCCACATATGAGTGAAACCGTATGATAATTGTCTTTCTCTGCTAGACTTATTTCACTTAGCATAATCCTCTCCAGCTCCATCCATGTCGATGCAAATGGTGGGTGTTCATCCTTTCTGATGGCTGAGTAATATTTCATTATGTGTATGGACCACATCTTCTTTATCCATTCGTCTGTTGAAGGGCATCTCGGCTCCTTCCACAGTTTGGCTATTGTGAACATTGCTGTTATGAACATGGGGGCGCATGTTCATTACATCTGTATCTTTTTTTCATTACATCTGTATCTTTGGGGTAATTTTTTTTATTTAAATTCAATTAGCCAACATATAGTATATCATTAGTTCTGGGGGTAGTGTTCAGTGATTCACGAGATGCGTGTAAAGTGATAAGCTGCTCTAGCGGAGCTATCTGGACTTATAACTTTTCTCATGAGAAGATCTGTGAATTCAATTTCTTTAATAGATACAAAGTTCCCAGGTTTTCGGCTTTCTCTGGAGAAAAGTTTTAGTTTCTCAGATTTAGTCATTTTTGTCCTTTATGGAATTTCTCTATCTCATCTAAGTTTTCAGCTTATCAAGCTGTTCTCACTCTTCAGCTACAGAAATCAGCGAAAGCTACAAATCAGGTGTTTTCTCCTTGGAGAGCCAGTTGTTAATCATTGACTAGCACACCACTGTGGAGAGCTGCTTTCTGTTCGCCATACATGATCATTCGTGGTGTTCCCACCACATGGAGAGCATTGTGGGGTCAGTACTTACTGGCGTAATGTGATAAATCCTTTCACCCCTAGCATATATTAAGGGAATTTCGTGGGTTATTAAAAGTGAAGTGACTTTCAAGAAAGTGTTAGTCACCTTTCTTAGCATAACACTAGAAGGCCAAGAGGCCCAGCTAACTGAATAATCAGCCTTCTAAATAATTCTTGAGAGAGAAACACAGCACAGATGGTGGCTTCTTGGCTTCATGCACTGATATCCTCTTGATAGTATGGTCATCAGCAAACCCAAAATAAGTTTGAACTCTACCACCAGGGCATGAATATGAAACAAAAATAGGTTCTCTTGGACAGGGGAAGTACCACTGCAACGTTCCACCATAGTGGCCAGCTCTTTCTCAGCGTGCACCTGCTGGTTCTCAGCTGCCAGCCCCAGAATACTGTACTTGAACGGAGAGTAGAAGGAGCTCAGGCACTCTCCAGTCCTTCAAGCTTCCCAGACAAGGTACTTGTATTATGGCTAGTGGTTGAGGGCTCATCTGAACCCCTGGAACAATTAGAAATGAAGGCAAAAGAAAACTGGATTTATGCTTTGTCTCCTTCTGTAAAGAGTCTCTTCTATGGTATCCAATAGAAGCTGAAGTTAATCAGCTTTAGTCCACTTCTAGAAGAAGCTTTACTGATCAGTGGGAAATTCTTTGGCATTTAGTAAAACTGATTAGAGTGCAAAGGATGTTGCAGAGAAATGTACCATGAAGGAGGTCAAAGAGAAAAGTCACTTATCTATAGGTTGGTCTATAAAGGCCATTTAGCATACCTCAAACATCCACTGTTGAAGGAGGGAAGGAGAAAATAAATGAATACATCTCTGAAGTCTTCAACTTCAGTATGACATGATCCTATGAAATCGCTTTCCTTTAAAATTAATCTATTAGTACTCAGAATTTACCAAATACCTACTGGAAAAAGAAAATTGAATCCTGATTTGAGCTCTATTACTTTGCTTCCAGGTTTCCTTGTCACAATTTCCTTTCCCATCACTTATCTCCGGGTAATATATAGACATGTTTCTCATTGTGCTTTCTCCTTCCAAACAAACAGAGCATGAGAATATGTTGTGCGTTTTGGATGCTAGCTGGCTTTGTCTCTGATGGTCCCCAAGCAGACAGAGACTCTCTCATTTTGACAAGGCCCTTGTCTTCCCACCCTCCAGGTCTAGAAGATTCCGAGTCCCGACATGTTCGCCTGGCTGACTTCCCTCAGCCATACCCTCAAATTCAGCAAGGCACAGCCAAGCATAGGCCCCTCTGAAATGTTACAGTATCTTTTGTTCCAGAGTACAGTTAGTTTCTAGTACTCATTCCTGGAAATGTGACATAGAATACCTCTACTTGTAATTATGAGGCTGTGAGTAACACTACATTTTTTTACTCTGTGCACGATGCTCAAATTACCTTAAAACCAGCATCTGCATTTAGAGAGCTTCTGAAGCACATGTTGCCGCCTTTTTTCCACAGCCTTCAACTATAATCTTTGTGGTAGAATTTATAATTTATCCATGTTTACCTACATTTAGGTCCTTAATGGTCCCTTCTGACTGAGTAAATAATGTGAGAATAAAAGCCCAGCTCCTATAGTGCCCATTTGACTCGCCGCCTGCCTTTCTCTCTGACCTCAGATTGTACCACATTGTCTCTTGCTCCCTAAGCTCCAACTGGCAATTCCTTCCTGAAACTCATTAAGCTCTTTGGTGCCTCAGGCTCCTCGCATTTCCTACTCTTTCTGCCAGGAATTCTCGTACCCCATTTTCACCGGGCTGCATTCTCTGTCCCTTCAGGTCTAGCTGAAACGGCACCTCTTCACCAACGCCTTGCCAATGACTCCGCTGCCCCGTTCTTTTCTATCATAGACGCTGATAGAAAGTAAGTTTGTGTTGTTGTTCAGTGTCTGGCTCTCTTCTGAAGAGGAGAAGCGTCAGAGAACAGGAACTTGTCTGTCTTGTCTGTTGCCGTTTCACCACCACTTCACACTTGTACGTGTCATAAGAGCAAGCACCCTTCTAAGCCTCCAATTTTCTTCCTAATGACCTAAAATCCCTTTTTCATGCTCTTCATATTTTTTGTCCTCCTGTCCGTGAGGAAGAGAAGCCCTTCTTTCCAGCATTATTCTTCTAGCCCAACTCTTCTCAGACCTTCTACCTGCCAGCCCGTCCTTCACCTGTTTATGTCTTCTATCATCCTGACATGATCCTTCTCTGGACTTCTCGATCAGGATGGAAGACCAAAGGCTCCCTTTCCCCAAATCAACCAGACACAAGGACAAGTGAAACCAACAAAGTAGGAAACACCCATAATCCAAATACCACCCTTTTCAATAGGCTGCTCAATATTAGGAAAGTTGAGCCAGGACAGGGCAAGACTGATGTAAGAAATGAGATCCAAGGCTTCCCTGGTCGAGTGAGCAGCACAGAGAGATCGCTGCAGGCGGTGCCCTCTAAGAGACACTGACTGACCCTTGCTGGGAACAGGAGGTCTGAGATGCATGGGAGCACTGGGGAGATGTGCTGATCCCTGCTTGTCTTCATGTGTCAGAGGTGATGATGTGAAATGCGGCCACGGGCCAGCATGTTATCTCTGCAAGGAGCAGGATGTGGGTACGTTATGGTAAACAAGAAAGGATCTGTGGTAAGCAGCCTGAATGGACAGCTCCTGCTCACCTGATGAACGCTAAGCTTCCTGTCACCATACAAAACGGTTGTGATCAAAATGCGTCCTGGAGAGAGAAATGAGTGTAGCGCAGAAAGAAGCCACGCCCCAAAGGAGGTGGTGGTGGGAAAGAGGCAGAAATTCAAGCCGCCCTAGCTCAGTTCCCTAGCCTGTCTCCAGTTCTATCCTTTCGCAAATAGCTGGCTCGGAAAGAACCAATTTAAGGATAAGTAATCATAAGAAAAGAAATAGCATGGAATGTATTCATAAATACCACGAGAGAGAGAGAGAGATAAAGTGGAATATGACCACCCCCCCCAAAAGGCAACTGAATACAAACCAGAAAAATGATTAATTAATGTTCAAATAATTCTCCGTTAAAGAAAAGAGGTCAAAGATGAAAATCTGAGATTAAATAAAGAAGACAGAGCAAGAGAAGAGTGGAGAGCTTAAGAAATAAAATATATAATATAAAACTACATAAAACTGAAAGTCACATTATAAGCAGTAAAAGGAAAAACTGCCTTTGGTAAAGACAGTGAGGGTTTAGCTTTCTTCAGTACTGTAGACTAGATACACCGAAAAACTTTCCTACTGTGCGACACTAGGTGCTAAATAAATCACAACAAATATACTTTCAAATATATTGCTGAGCAGACAAAAAAGGAAGGGAAATCACTGGGAGTTGAAAAAAAAATACACACACACAACCTATACAGACAAAAACAGAACAGGGGCAAAACCAGAACACTAGCAAACATAGAAACTGGGGCCGCCATGGCGGCAAATGTCCATACCAGAATCAGAGTGCTCTGTGGACCATGGCCATGGACACGGATGACCGTGGCCTTGCGCTCATGCACATTGGTGGAGCAGATACGGTGCCCGTGGACCTTGTCCCACAGAGGGGCCAGAGCTTCAGTGAAAGGGCAGGCTCGAGGAAGTGCTCATCAGGCTAAATAAACTGCTTTCTAGTCTTAATTGCTAAGATTTTTTAAAACCAAAAACGTTTTCATTTCACTGAATTTTGTGCTGCATTAAGATCATCATTTTTCCTCCTTTATCTTCATATTCACACAAGCTAAGTGTGGTCATTCAGCAACGTCTGCAAAGTCAGAGAACAGCTTCAATGCTTATATCAAATAACGGGGGAGGGGGGTGGGTATTGTAGTGCTTCTCCCAGATTCCCTCTTCAGGGCCCATGTGTCCATCCCCTAGGTGTTGGGGATACTGACTGGTTGTTGGCCCCTGTGAGCTGCATCCCTCATTGGGAACTGCAGGGAACTGTCTTGCCCGAGTCATGCCCCTTCCTGGGGGGCAGTCTAAATCCAATGACTGACCGATGCCAAGAAACTAACACCCAGCCCCTCTGCCCCACTTAGGGCAACTCCGAAAGGTCATCCCAGCTCTATAGGTCCCAGGATGCAAGTTACAGCTGCCGTGTGGGTCATCTCCTTCTACCCAATACTGTCTTCCTTCCTTCCAAACAGGTATTTCTCCCAAGAACCCCCTTCTTCTCCATGCACCCTCCGTCCCTGAGCCTGTTCACAGGAAAGCCAATCTAAGACCATTCCATGCACGTATGAGTGCCACAGACAGACACATTTAAGCATGAAAATATCTGTAATACATCACCATAAAGAAATGTATAAAAAGTAAAAGTTCTTTGTAATCTCGCCCTATAGAGACAGTCATTGCCAAAAGGATAGGTATACCCTTAAAAGGTCTTTTCCTACACATCTAAAGGGCATTCCATTCACTATTTTAGAGAATTAGATCACACTTTAGCTAGTCTTCTGCAATTTTTTTAACTTAAAAATGTTTTACAGTGATAACCCATTTTTCTTAAGCACTTCAGAGTACACATTGCGTGATTATGCGCCATAATTTACTTAAGCGCTCACTAATAGAGATGTATCTTCATTCCAATTGTTGCAGCTGCCAACGATGCTGCAATGGGATGTCCTGTGTATGTTTTTATGCACCCACATGGGTACCTTTCTCAGAGGAATAAATGACTAAGAGTGAAGCTCCTGGATCCGAGGTCACCATCACCTTTTGAGCTGACTTTCACAAAGTCTCCTCTGTCATTCCCTGCTCCCAGTGTCTACTGCCTTTACCCCAGTTCCAGACCATGCTGTCCCTATTCTGGACTGTTGTGGTGGCCCCTTGGCTAGAGCCACTGGCATCAGTTTCCTTTAAATTCTATCCATGCTTTATCTTGGCCTCGGAGTTATCTTATTAAAAACGTTTAAGACCTTCTCAGTTTAAAACCTCCAATGGCTCCCCCTTGCTTGCAGAATAAAACCAAAACTCCCGTTGTGATCTGGTCCCAAATTCTCTTTCCAGTCTCCTTCCAGCTTCTTCCAGGAACCCAATCAGCCGACTATGTATAGTTTCCCAAACTCACCACACACTTCCAAGTATCCATTCCTCTGTGCTTTCTTGTAACTGCAGCTTGAGATTCATTACATTTTTCCCCCCAAATCCAAACTCTATCAAGTGTTACTTTCATGGCGCAGTTGTCCCCACCACCTAAAAATCCCCTGCAATTTTTCATCAAAAGTAATTACTTCTTTCCCTGACCCACCTCAGGCCTCTGCTCATAACCCTTACACATCCTTTAACTTGCTGGCCCCCCTAAGCTGCTGGAAGTCTCTGTCTGCCCCTCATCTGCTGCTCCATTTACCTGGAATGCCTTCTACCAGCCCTGCCAGCTCACCGTCACCATACAGACAGGGTCCGAAATAGCATAACCTCCAAGAAGCCTCTCCTGCATTGCCCCTTCTCCTTGCATGAGCTCCAGTAGCACATTATGGTTTTCCTTCACAATGCTCAGCATAATCATGACGGAATCAGTGACAGTGTCATTACTGATTTCTCTTCCCAGTGGGATGGGAACTCTGGGAGAGTAAGGACCAGTTGATTTCCTCTCTGTTGCATCATCACATCTTCCTTGGCGCTTTATATGTTTACTTCTTAACTCTTTATTTTGAAATAATCAAAGACTCACAAGAAGTTGAAAAATAACACAGTGAATTCCTGTGTCTCTTTCAACCAGCTTCTCCTAAGGATAACATCTGATGCAAGCCTGGTACATTTTCAAACCAGAAAACTGACATTGGCCTAATACTATAAACGATAGACCCATTCAGATTTCACCAGTTTTTACAGGCATTCATTTTCTGAGGGGCCATGTTGAACTGTGAAATTTGACCACATGTACACATTTGTGTAACCTCTACCCAATCAGGATTCCAAAGAGTTCCATCACCACCCAGAAAGTCCCCAGGGCTACCTCCTCGGGGTCATACCCTTCCTCAACCTTACCCCTGCCAACTATGCATGTGTTCTCCACCACTGTATTTTAACATTTTGAGAATATTATGTACATGTACTCTTTTCCAGGGCTTTATGAAGGCTGGTTTATACCTATTTAGCTTCTACTTTGTCTAGGTCAGGGGCTTCACAGGCAAAATATTATTTCAGAATTACAACTATCCTGAGGTAGCTACTATTATTCTTCTGGTTTTATCGATGAACAAATTAGCTTTAGAAAATTTTAGTAACTTTCCCAGGGTCAAAAAGTGGCCAAGCTATTATGTGAAGCCAGACAATGAAACCCCAGAGCCAATGCTTTTAACCTCCCTTAATACTTCTTGTACATAATAGTACATACTTTTGAAGCAATTAATAGTTGAATGAATGAATGATTAAATGCCAAAGACTATTTCATTTCTAAATCCTCTAAGAAGGCCTGCATATAACAGGAACTTGATGAATGTCTGGTGAGTAAATGATTGGTTAATCATTCTAGGAACCCAGAAGAAAAAGAAAGATGGTGACACATGGAGCAAAATCACCAGGCTGCTCTTCTGGATCAAACATGGCACCCAAAGCCATAAGACAGGAGCACGGAATGCAGGACCAGTCAGGAGACCCATTCTTGTCTTTGCTAGGAATAAATGCATTGGTGGCATCTCAAGCATCTCAACAAGGATTATTTGACCAGGTTCCTCCTCCCTCCAGCAAATTCATATTCACTGGAGAGAGAAATAGAATATTTGCTGGTCCTAACTGATATTTGGGTCTTGTGTTACACCTTGCAGTCATGCTCCCCTCCTTACTCAAATTTTACTTAATAAGCTCCTATCTGATTCTCATGTCATCTTTGGGATGCAAGTCTTTCCCCAGAATACCAGCTTATGGGTCTGGGTGCTTATGACCCAAGTCCTCAGATGCTTTGCCCAGGGTCAGGCGGGTACTACCCTGTACCTACAGGCTGAAACCACACCAATCAGGCTCTGCCTCTTTTCAGAGTCTCAGGCATCTCTGGTTGGCCTGTTTCAACACTGACTGAAACATAGAAATGATAGCTTTTATGTTTGCTTTTATTCCCCATCAAGTGGACCCAAAATTGCCTGCGAGTGGCTTCTAGCGGTAGCAGCCTTCTTTTGAAGTCTTATTACACTGCATCGAGAGCATCCTAGAGGTTGTGGGCCTGGTTAGTAAGATGGTATGCACTGTGCGGAGGTAGGGTGTGGAGAAGATGAGCCCCTGGGGGTAGAAAGTCTGTCCATTTCACTTTCTGGTCATCCACCAAGCTACAGAAAGAGATAGGGGGAGAAAGATACTAAGGTCTGACTGATATGATAAGCGTGAATCGGTAGTTGCAAATCAGTTGGAAAACTACAAAGAGCACAGCCAATTGCACAGGTGGGCTGAAAAGGGTGATCAGGCACTGCAGAAAAATGCACAGTAATACAGCTAGAGCTAATAAACACAATGGGAACAGTAAAGGTCTTTAACTCCACAATGGTATGGGGTTAACCCTGATATATTTGGCACAATCATTTCTTGAAAAAGGACTTCAAGGTAAGATAACTTCTATCATGGAGACACTCATACAAAGGAGATTCAGTAGGAGCCACGGGTGAACCTGTTCTCTAGATAAGATGTGGTAGAAAGGGAATCAGAACTTACTTATATAGCTTTATGGTGGATATACTCTCCCTCCCACATTCATTCTCTCAATGAAAACCACCACCACCACCACCACAAAAAAAAAAAAAAAAAAAAAAAAAAGCTTAAATAAATATTTAGGTAACCATATATTAGTTTCTCTTTCATCCTTTCAGTGTTTCTTTTTGCAAATACAAGAAAAAAGGTACACACCCACACATATAAATGCCTATATGTTCATATCTGTGTGTGTCTCCCCTTCTTAAATATACATATCATACTATATAACCTTGATTTTGTTGTTTCATAACATATCCAGGAAACATGAAGCATCTTTTAAAATAAACCACTATGTGACAAAAAGTAGCAAAACTAGATGTCAAAATAAAGTGAGTGAGAATCCCAGGAGATCAGCAAGCACCAGAGGCTAGCTTTCTTCCAGAAGTATCTGTCAAACCACAGTGACCCCAACCTTATCTTTGGTTGCTCTGTGGAATTGAGGAGGTAGGAGATAAAGACTGTCCAAGGTGGATCATAGGGTAGGTTCATAGCAGCATTGTCCACAAGCTAAATCGTGGAAGGAGCCAAGATGCCCTTCAACAGATGACTGGATTAAGAAGATGTGGTCCATATATACAATGGAATATTACTCAGCTATCAAAAAGAACGATTTCTCAACATTTGTTGCAACATGGATGGCACTGGAGGAGATAATGCTAAGTGAAATAAGTCAAGCAGAGAAAGACAATTATATGGTTTCTTTCATCTATGGAACATAAGAACTAGGAAGATTGGTAGAAGAAGAAAGGGATAAAGAAAGGGGGGTAATCAGAAGGGGGAATGAAGCATGAGAGACTATGGACTCTGAGAAACAAACTGAGGGCTCCAGAGGGGAGGTGGGTGGGGGAATGGGATAGGCTGGTGATGGGTAGTAAGGAGGGCACGTATCGCATGGTGCACTGGGTGTTATACGCAACTAATGAATCATCAAACTTTACATAAAAAACCAGGGATGTACTGTATGGTGACTAACATAATAAAAAAATATTATTACAAAAAAAAAAAAAAAGACTGTCCAAGGTGGGAAGCCCTAGTGAGGCCTCCACCTGAAGCTAGTACCCCAGAGGGTTACACCCTCAGTGAAAGGGTGACCCTCAACTTGGCAGAGAAGATAGCACTAAGGAAAGCATACCTGCTGGAACCTTAGTTCTGTATTGAGAAAAAAGAGAAAGAAAAATTACCCTGAATATTCATAACCATAAGATAGCCATCAGAACCTTAAGATAGCAATCATGTGGGTTTGTGGCCTGATATGAGCTTTCAGGAAGATGTAGTGATCTGAATTTTGTGTTCTTTTTAAGCTCAAGTTAAGAATATAAAAATCTGCCACCATTTAAGCCAAAAAACAATTTTAAAAAATTGCAGAGTATTGGTGTCTTACTGATCATAGCCTCCGGCCAAAGTGCAATTGAGTTTGAAATCAATAATAGAAACATAAAAATCCCTGTACATTTGGAAACCTAAAAACATACTTTAAAAACTGAGGGATAGAACACAAAATCGTAATGGACTCTTGAAAATATTTAGAAATAAACAGTAATAAAAATGGTAGATACAATTCTTGTGGGATGTAGTTAAAGTGTTAATTGGGGGAATTTTTACAGGCTCCTATACTTACAGTAGAAAGGAATGTGTAAAAATTAATGAGTGAGGTATACATGTTTAGAAGACAGCAAAGAATAGCCAAATGATTAATGAAATAGAAAACAAGCATACAGGAAAGGATCAATGAAACACCTCTAAGGGTGCAAGAAAAAAAAATTGATAAAATGTGGCAATCATTCTTGATAAGAATTCTCAGCAAACAAGGAATAAAAGTCCCCTGCTGGGGAGTATGGTACCCCAGACCATACTCAGATTCGCAGGGGTGGAGGTGATCGACATGTGTTGGCACACTTGTATTTCACTGCAGCATACTGTTTAGGAACATTTTTCCTGAAGAATCTCTTATGTATGTGGAGCAGGAGAATTAATGTACAAGAATGTTCAAAGCCGGGGCGCCTGGGTGGCACAGCAGTTAAGCATCTGCCTTTGGCTCAGGGTGTGATCCCAGCGTTACGGGATCGAGCCCCACATCAGGCTACTCTGCTATGAGCCTGCTTCTTCCTCTCCCACTACCCCTGCTTGTGTTCCGTCTCTCGCTGGTTGTCTCTATCTCTGTCGAATAAATAAATAAAATCTTAAAAAAAAAAAAAAAGAATGTTCAAAGCCGTATTGCCCAGAACTGCCAAAAACTTGGAAACAAGTCTAATATTCCTCAATAATAACATAGATTTCTCTGATGAAAATTCTAAAGACAGGTCAGATCTTTTAAGAAATCAGGATTTCTTCCTCTTTTGTGCAAATTTCAACCCTCTAGTTCAATCAATCAGTTGCTGATTCACACCAGAAAATAAAACATATCCACCACGTCCAAAATTTCCAGGTGAACTAAGTTGGAAATTATGGGTGAGAAGGTTGTAGCAGAGCAGACCCATTTCTACCTTACAACATAAACCCCACTGATGGTATATTATTTTCCCTTGAAGCCTTTTACCAGTATTTGAACCTTTCCTCCCACCTTCTACTGCCTTCACGAACCATAAGAACTTCTGGGATTCTGCATGGCATGACCATATATACCCTTGGAATTTCAAGAACTTGCTCCCTCTAACCTTTTGAATGAGTGTTTGCAATGGGGCGGTGTAAATACTTTGCTAAAAGATGCTCTCATCTCTCAGGACATTCTCTGTGATGTGAGGCCACTTTTGGGGCAAACGGAAGGAAATTGACACTCTTTGACACCTTGTCATCCTGCTGGATACAGTTCTAGATACTCTGTGTCTTTCATTATCCTTTACAATAACCCAAGCGAGTTAGGTTTCATTGAGCCCACTCATCACATTAGAAAACCAAGATTTGGGGAGCCTATGAAATGTGCATTACGAAGTGGTGGATCCAGAATTAAAACCCACATCTTTCTCCAAGGCTTGTGTTCTTTTGACTACATCTGGTCTCTTTATGCCTCACACAGGTGAGATCGCCCCATAAGGTGGGTCATTTTTGCATTCTAACATCTAACCCTCTTTTTATGGGTTCAAAGTTTAAAACGGACCCATTTTAAATTGAATTCCACTCCAAAACAAACTGAGTGAGGCATCTTTGACTCTCTGTCAAGTGACAACAAATAAAATAATTAAACATATCCATAAACCTCACATGAGGCTATTTTTATTTTGTTAGAGAACCAGAGCCAATCAAATAGCATTGGCAGAAATTTCTTTTTCAAAAAACTATTTAGACCTTTTGTCACATAAGATCACTCAATAACCAAACTCTGGCTCTCTGGCTCTCTCTCTTTTGATAGAAGGGGATAGTAGTCTATTATTGGATGGGATTACATTAAAATGAATATCCGCAAGGCAGCTCTAAGTACACAGGAGAGACATCCAGCTAACTTCAACTTGAATTTAAAGTTACCACCTGAGAATAAAATTAAGAAAGATCTAATTTAATCTAGTCTGATAAAAGTTAAGTAATTAGCACATCCTTTTGTAGAAGCATCCTGTCAGGTGACTGTGGATCAATGACTGCCTATATTCAGTGCCTTGGGTACAATATCACAATGGCCTGACCAGAATACTATTATAACAGTGGAATCTGAAGCCTGATTAAATGAATTACAGGCTTCCCATAAAGGATATGTTAACAGGGAAAAGTATCATCATAGTGGGTAGGCTTTGGATAAAACAGGGCAAGAATGGGTCTTCAGCTCGCATAGAGGACAGGCACCCCTGGCTACCCAAGGTAGCTTCCGATCTACCTGGCAGGTGAGTCCCTATGGTGCAAAGGATGCATTGGACTAGAATTCTCACCACCTGCTACTAATATCATCCAATTACTGCCCCTTGCCTTGGATTTGAGTTCACCCGAAAGTCTTCTGGCTACTCTTTGTCTTCTTCAAATTGTTCTATTGCAGGGAGAGTTTATGCAGATTCTAGTCTGCCTGACAATTTCTTTTTTGTCATTACAAATTATTCAATTATCTTTCTGAGCTAAAAATTTAGTCTGTAATCATTTAGTTAGCATGAGCTCATTGCCTGAGAGAAGGATCACCTTAGAAAAGATGGACAAAATTGAGTGTCTGGGTCTTTGGTCCTGGACTACAGTGACATTTAAGTATCGTCCCAGCACACTGGGACACCCACAAATGGCCACTTTGCTCTCCCTGAATTGCTATGGAGATAGGAGATGAAAAAGGCTAAGGTTTTCTTTGTTTTGTTTAGTTTAGATTATATGCATAAACAAACCAGGAAAATACGTAGAAATCTCTGTGCGTAGTTTGCAATGGGGAATGAACTTTTGGAAAGGTTGGTGCATTTGTTTTTGAGCATCGTATCAACTGCATATCAATCTTCTTTCTTCCTCTAGGAACAATTAACCTTTAAATTTAGAGCATAAACATCTGCAAATGACAATACATTTGCAAATGAGAATACACATGAGATGTTCTTATTATAAAAGAAATAAATGCTCATTATGGAAATTTGTGTGGACTTTTGTCTTTGCCCTTTAAATTATTCTATGATGCTCTCTGCTGTATAAACAAAGTGGAAGGAGTCAACAAACAAATGGTCATCTCTGGAACCAAAATGGCTCAAACACGCATCTATGCAGCCTAAGCATCAGCACTCCATCTGCCCAGCAGCATTTCAAGAGTTGTGTCCTGGCATACGATCTACCTGAATTCTTTGTCATCTGCTTAGGCCCCTCTAGAATTGCTGATCGATTATGGACTTTTTTTTTTTTTTTTGGTTGGAGAAAGCCTCTTGTCAATTAAAAGCCAGGAGGTTATTCTAAACTAAGTACTTTGAAGGTCAGAACTTCAGGAAGATGCCAAGATTGGGGAGAAAATCTACCTCCTGTGGATGATTCTTTTGCCCTCAAGCTTTTTCTTTCTTTCTTTCTTTCTTTCTTTCTTTCTTTCTTTCTTTCTTTCTTTCTTTCTTTCTTTCTTTCTTTCTTTTTTTCTTTCTTTCTTCTTTCTTTCTCCTTCCTTACTACCCTTTTTGCTTGAGACTCTTCAAGAACCTTCATGCGTCAAGCATTACTGACCAGGTCCAATATGGCAGGCATTATTCTCCAGGTAGGACCGAGCAGAGCAAGATTCGACTACTGAGGCCTGTTGTGGCAACAGCTTGTTCACCCTTGCTCAGTGCGCCAGTCCTTGTGCTGGGATCACAGCCTCAGGGATGAGTAAGCTTCCTCCTGCCTACTGCCTCCTGTTTTTATAAGATCCCCTTCTAGAGTAAGTGAAATTGTGTGAGAGCGTTTAGCATAGTGACTGGCACATAGCACTCGATATATTTGCCGGAAGATCTATGGAAGATTTCTCCCCATTTTCCTGGCTTGCCTGACTTTGCAAGATAAAATGCACAAGGAAGTTCTTCTGCATATCCTGCAACATAATAAAGAAGACACTCATCCTAATAGACAAGGTTATTTACAGGCAGCCTCTGCTGAACAAGGCTGAGGTCCAGGAGACTTGGTCGCTTTGATGAACTGATCTGATTTAGACCACCTCAAATCCTTGGTGAAAATAGGTGGAGGTATAAATTATAAATTTAAAAAGAAAAGCAGATTTGACTGAAAAGCCTCTCCTGATAAAGCAGAACAAAATGGCTTTCAGGAATTCTTAGTAAAATATTCGGTGGGTAGGCACAGTTCATTTGTTAGGATACCCATATGGAATGTACTGGATCATTTCTTGCCAAAAATATTCTTTTGCAATCGTGTAGCCATGAACTGTGCCTTCTTGCAAGCCCAGAGATGAGTTGCAGATGACACTGGATACATTTAGTAACCATTTTTAAAAATGTAGCTAATTCTATCAATAAAACCTGATTTTCACATATTAAAAACAAGCACATTGGGTAAATGTGGGAGCTTAAATCTGTACTCAATGGTTGAAACAAGAAGACAAAGCAGGAAGATGTTCTCTTTTTTTTTTTTTTTTTGCCAAAACTTGTACTTTGCAAAGTGGCCTGCAAAACTGCATAAAACCATTGGCTTCATGATGTAAAACAATGTATCAAATGGAAACAGTAAAAAGCAGAAATGAACAGCTTTTGTTACACAGCCTCAAGGAAAATGATAAACAGTGGCTTTTGATACAGATTCTGCATAACTCCCTTTCTTATTCTGATGCATTCTCCTAAATTAGAAACTGTGGTCAGCTCAGAACTTCTGTACATAGCTAAAAATATCAATCAGGCGAATGATGAAAAGCTAAGTTAGGTCTGGTTTGTCAAAAAGTTTAGAGTACCCGCTAACAGCAAGCACGCTGTTGGGCAGGGTCTGGGTTAAGTTCTGGCTGCACCATGGACCTCAGCCACGTGACCTGTAAGGTGGGAACCCCGTCTGTAAAACTGTACAATCGAAGCATCTTCTGTGAGGTGAGAATGAAGGAAATTCCTAACGGTTTGGGGCTATGAGGGCTGAATACGCAATTAAAGTAAAGCCCTTAGCACAGTCTCTGCAGCACGGAGCAGAAGGCAGTGCTCATTATTAGATTCTTCAGCCTCTCAGTTGTTTGTGGGTTTTGCCTCTGTGGGAAGGAGATGGTGAGAAGTCTCAGAAAGTGCAAAGGGAACTGCTCTCCACTGGCTAGAAACAAGAAAGAAAGGCCATCACAAATGCCCCTGGGTATGTGGTGTCTTCTTTAAAACCCTAAGGTAATTGCAGTGGGAAGGAGGCGCGGTAGCACTTCTGAATATTCAGACAAAAATGTTACTGTATTAATGAATCTGGGGGCTGGTTTTCTTACTTGACTCAAGGCTAAGTTTGACAGCATCCTCTGGGCACGTGCATGCTCATGTTATTTTCTAGGCATGGTGGTGCTGAGGCTTCTTCCTGTTTTTTGTTATTTGTGCTTGTGTGAAGGCAATCATTCTAATTTTATAGTCGATTTTTAAGGTGAGGAAAGGGGAGGGGCCCTCCTTAAGGTGAAGGGGCGAGGTGATCCAAAGGAACACAGAAAACTCGTCTCCGTTCACGCCGTCCACGTGGGCGCACCACCACTTATGCTCGGAATTTTCTTGTTTCCCATTCTTCCCCAGTCTCCCCTTGGCAAGCAATGAACAAAGTAGGAGAGCACCCAAAAGGAGACTAGGACAGAAGAGCTCCTTCTGGTTCTTTCTGGGACACACTCCCTTCATTTTCTCCCCGTCCATCAAACCTCAGCAGCGCAGCCCAACACCCAGTGTGTTTGTTCCTTTGTGTGAACGGAGCACAGACGTAACCTACAGGATAAAGGGGCATTCTGGAGAGGGAAACCTCTTGGCAGGTGCACTTCACAGGAGCTTAGGAGACAGTGAGAGGGGCTCCAGGCCTACCTGTGAGCTGTGGCTCCACACATGCTCTCCCCACACATGTCCCCCAGCTCCTTTCTTCCCACCTTCCCACCTGTTCCCCACATCCCCCAAAGTCAGAATTATGCCTCAACTTCCGTTCCTAAGAGAGCTATAAAAAGGCATGATGAAGGGAAGTCCTATCCAGGACCTGCTATTTGCAGTAAGATAAGCAAATCATTAACATGGTCATCCCACAGGTACAACTAAAAGTTCATAAACTCTGCGTAGGTGGAAAGTCCACTGGCTCCTTCCTTGAGGGGAAATGTTCCTTCTGATATCAGCTGATGTGACACAGCACATTTCGATCCAGCTAAAACAGGTAAGAGTTACCTCAAAACGCCCACAGGGACTGTAGTAATTTCAGGGCACCCACACAGCAAATCACTGCTTCTGCTTCTACAAAGAAGGAGATGGGGTTGGGGTAGAGCGAGAAGGGGAAAAGGTGAGAGAGAGAGAGAGAGAGAGAAGGAGGAAGAAAGATATGCAGAGAAGGAAGAAGAAAAATAGTGTGTTCTTTTCTTCTTTTCCTTTTTAATCAACAACTTAAATATTGTTGCAATATTGCATCTTGTTCCTGGTCTCCCAAACAAGGGCATACAAAACTCCCGATTTGGGGGGTCTTATTTTTGCCAACAAGAATCATGTGTCTGTTTTATAATACGCATCACATTATTAATGTTACTGAAGATCACTTCTACCATTTCTTAATCACTACTTCAAATATGTATCATACTTATGGATATAAATATGGAAAAAAAGATTATCTTCATTTCCTGAGACACTTTTGTGGCCCTTAGGCCCAGAGAGAGTGGGAACTCTGTGAAATGACACACAGAGTGTGAGCGATCTCTACAATTTCTAGGGGACTATTCAAGGAAAATTTTACTCATCGAACCTGGGTCTGCATATCTGAGCTGCTGGTCTATGGCAGGGCCAGCCCTCACAAATTTCCTCTGGAGTTTCAGAAACTGAACAGAAACCATTTCATCAATGGTATAACATATGGGACTTTCTCTGAGAAGAACTTATTCAAATATCAGATTCTGATAGTTGTTTATAAGAATAGGAATGAGAACATACAAAATATGGTGCAGAGACTGAATGGAAAAAAATGTGCCTTTCTCAGCTCAGATAGAAAATGTCCATGATTAGTCTCATCAGTTTTACTGTATCTATTTTTCATGAAAACATAAATAAACAGGAAATTACTTAAAATCCTGTTAGTTTTTACTCAGTTTACATTTAATAGTTGTTCTCATTATTTGTTACTTTTCATAGTTCTTAAAACTTCCTGATTTTGTTTGGGCAGCAATGTGCCCAACCCATATGGATAAATCATAATTCATTGAAGCCCTCACGGTAAGCTCATTTCCTTCTCCCACTGGCTTTCCCAGTCCCCCATGCAGCTGGTTCTAGCCACGTGACTCTTCTAACCAAAGAAACCAATGAGGAAGTCTGCTGACGGGGCTTATAGGAAATATTCGTTATCCTGATGAAGAGACAAACACATGGGGACAGCTCCCTAAAGAGCTTCTTCATCTTCTTGCCCTGTCGCAAAGGAGGTGATGTCTGGGACTTTACCAACCCTCTCGAGCCTGTAGGTAGCAAGTCCAAGGACAAAAAGCCAGCACTTTGGAGATAGAAAAGTGGACAATAAAAAATGCCTAAACATCAAATGATAATACTGAGCAATACCATCCTGAAACACCTGCTTACAGGCTTCTTATTTTATGAGATATTAAATATCTTTATCACTTAAGCCACAGTTGGATGGATATTCACTCAATAAATACTGAATTATTTAGGCATTGCTCCTGAGGCTTGGGTTATAGCAGTAAATCAAGCACACAGCCTCCCCGGCTTCACAGGGTATGTACCAAGTCAGAGGAGACATACACTATAGAAATAAAAGAATGAACATAGAACATACCAGGTAGTGGTAATCATTATGGAGAATATAAAGAAAGGTAAAGAGATTGAGAATAATGGAAGGCTAATTTATATTGATTATTCATGGAAGCTTTTTTGAGAGGTAATCATTTGAACGGAGACTTGAATGAATTAAAAGAGCTAGCCAGGTGCATAGCTGTGGGGGTCCTGTTACTTGCCGCTGAAAGCATCATTAACTTATACATCCAATAAGTTTGTAGTCATTCGTCAAAGCAGAGCTCCGACATCATCATTTTTGGGAAGTCCTCCAGGACCTCCCGCTCACTAAAATCAATCCCTTCCTCTTCTAGGATATTTCTTCACCTTAGATCCATACACTGTCATCTACACCATGCCTTCTTTTACTTTACTTGTTGACAGAACTTATAAAGTCACCTTCTCTAGACATTGAGACTCTTGAAGGACAAGATCAAATCTTAGTCACTGTTATCTTGGCTCTTAACACTTGGTACTGTTTACCTAGTGAGCTCCACGTACCCCAAAAAATTATTGACTTGACTAGAGCTTCTGTCCTTTGAATGTTCTGATATAAATGTGCGGTTTCCACTGTTGTGTGATTAAAAGTGGGCACATACGGAAAATGTTATTAAAGTGTGATCATTTTTTGTGTTGAAGAAATTTGTCTTGCAAGCACTGAGCAAGCTGACTGCTCTGAGTCTCCATGAATGTGTACAAATTAAATAGGTCACTTAGGCAGAAAATCTTTGGTTTCCATTTAGGAGACAAAAATACATAAGATGGTTGAGAAGCAACCTGGTTCCCTATCAGGTACATCTGTCTAATCACATTATGTCCTTGGTCTTTGGAAAAGGCTATCCAAAAAATGATGTAAGACCACTCACCTAGGTTAGATAATTACAGTCTCCTGAGTATTTCTCCTGGTAGGGGAGGAAAAAGTTCATTTTGTTTACTGATCTTGAAGGAATGCCCACCTGTGAAACTTCCGTTAGGCAACCCAACTCACACTCACTTCAGTGCAGGAAGAAAGCATATGATTGATTCAACCCAAAATGAACTGGGTTTTGCCATAAAATATGACCTAACAAATATCACATTTTTAACTTCAAAGGTGAAGAGAAAGGAAAAGGGCATTTGACGAAACTTAAAACATCAATGAAGGCTTAAAAAAACCGAAGAGTTTGGTTTTAGGTACCTGTGTGAAAATTTAATAAAGAGAGGATCAGCGGATTATATTAAGTGTATTTTTATATTAAATCCAGAGTTTGTAGAATAAAGTAAATAATGTGCTTTTTAAAAATTTCCCCTTAATATCAAAACAGAAGGAAAAGCATTTGCTTCATACACTCTCAAACAGAATGAAATTTCCTTCCTTTATGTGTTCCATTAATAGATATTAATATTAGTAATTAATATTAATTAATGTTTGTTTTCCATTTAAGCCAATCTCTTACTGGAAAATCATGTTTTTAAGATTGTAGGGATATGATGATCTGAATTTGTATGCTTCACAACATTTTTCTGAATAACGGCTTAGAGTTTGCTGGTATGTCAATAAACGAAGTCTACAGAATCACTTTTTGAAAATACTTGCTAGCTACTTTTTCTTTAAGTTTGCATTTGAGATTTCAAATTACATTTTCCATATTTCCTAAGGAAGCATGTATCACACAGTCCCCATCACAAGCAAAAACAAGTTTTCAAGGCATCTAGACTAGGTTGGAACATATAAAATCTTCACCACGTCTTTACAAGAACATACTTATAACACCAGAGATGGTTACTGAACAAATATCTTTGAGACTAAACTCAGATAAAAAGCCCAAATTCCAGAAAAACTTATCTTGGCACATGTTGGTTGGCTTGGGATACATTGGATGCCCATCCCTGGTTAGAACAATCCAAATCTCCAGGTCCTTCTCGGACCCACTCCCCCGCTCTCTACAGAGAGGGGCATCCTCATCTTCACCCATCAGTCAAGGTTAGTTTAGCAACAGCCCAGCTTCTGGTCTAGAGCAACCCACGTGTCACCAGGGACAAAGATGTACCAGGGAGGTGGCGAGATTTGATGACATGTCTCGTGCAAGCTGAGAAGCTGCAAATGAATGGGATACGTGCACTTGAATTAATGGAGAAAGTGTGAGACCTCTTTGTCATAAAAGGGGCTGTTTTGGATAGCAGCTGGAGACACATTTAGAAGTTCTGAGAGAAGCAATTTCATACTCATCGCTCTCAATTTTTTTTGCTATTCTTTCTCTTTTTCTTTATCTTTTTGTTTGTTTGTTTGCTTGGTTGGTTGCAAGTCTTAGCCAATTCTCTTAACTAGAAGGGTATCTGCTAACACCAAAGTCAACAAACTCACAGGAGACAAAAGACATTCTTGGTTTGATCGCTCCTAATAAACCTCAGGGCTTCCAGACCACATAATGTCATAGAGTTATTTGTAATGCTTCTTTAAAAGGGTGACAGGGTTCAGAAATAAACTGCACATGGTAAGAAGAGCCTCCCATGGGTTACCCCTGCAAAATGAGTTGCAAGGCTTTGGGAGTGGTGGTGGTTTCCGGCCATTAGCATTACTAATCAAGGCCAGCTTTGCATTTATGGGAATCTACACAAATCAGGATGATACATGCTATGTTCACTCAAGCAACCCTGCCTGATTTCTTCAAGGTTATGCTCAAACAAAACTTTACTCCAATTATCTTTGATTGGAATGCTTCATTGTTTTTATATCTCCTAGAGATAGAGTCTATGAAGTAGATGCATTAGGTCCACGGGTCACAAAATTCATATTTAGTGCTTCATGCCCACATAAAGCAATTACTGTCAACTCTCAATTAACCTCGTTATTGAAGGAAGCATTAGTGGAGACAACACAAATCCTAGATAACCTACCCATGTCTTTCTTGCTGCCACAGTTGCAGCTGAGGTGAGAGAGAGAGAGAAAGAGAGAGAGATAATGGGAGCGCCAGGCAAAGCTTGGGGCTCAGAGGTCTCTTCAGGAAAATTTGAGCAGAGCTGTCACTCTGCCCCCTTATCGTGCCCCTTGCCTTTCCGCCCTGCACTGGGAAGCAAAAATAACATTACTTTCCCTGCAAACTTCTGGCTGACAAACAAAAGACGAGGAGCAGAGGAAGCCAGGAGAAAGTGGGGTTGGGGGGAGGTACTCTGTGAGGCTGGCAATCACCGGCAGTCAGAGCCTGGAGGCCGCTGGGGACTACAGGCAGGATCTAAGTGGGGGCCTGTGCACCTTGCTCCTTAGGAAGCTCCAGCCATACCCAAGGCTCTCGGGGCGCAGGGCGAGTGCTCGGGAGTTTTGTCCTTTTGGATTCTGACTGTGTCAACCAACATGGTAAAAGGTGTTTAATTACAAATGTCATAATTAATCGCTCGCACACATGATAAGTATTCTTACACCACAGATGCCTACAGGTAGAAGGACATGCCCATCGAGTCAGGTCCCAGGCATTGATGCTACTCCCATCCTTCAGATGAAATGTCCCCGGCCAGGAGCCACAGGAACAGTAAAGATGACACCTCTTTAAGTGATTCCGAGTGGCTCTGCTCCAGAAAGGCTTTGCATTTTAACAAGGAAGAAAAACTTCAGTGATAAAACCATACTGAAATTCCAGACCCTTGTGAGCAATGGGGGGGGGGGGTGGTGGCGGAGACACAGGAGGGGCAGGGGAGAAACTTGGGAGACCACAGCAAAGACAAGGGAACATTGGAAAGGAAAGCTAGGAAATTAACTTGGGCAAAGAAAGGCAAAAAATCATAAAATTATGTTTTAATGAAAAAATAGTTTGTGTTAAAATGCTTAGAAAGAGACATATTTGTGCCCTTTAAAAATATGACTTTGCTATAAAATGAATAGAGTGTGGCTGGAAGGAAGCCATTTATCAGTTTTTTGCCTCAGAATGAATTTCTGTGTATTAGCTTGAGAAACTGGGGAAATGGAAACAAAAAGTCAAATTACAGTAAGAAACAGTGGAAAACGTAAGAAGATTTCTAGAGAATATTGGCCAGATTCTTCCTAAAACCAAAGAGAAAGAGAGACAGAGAGCAATGTAACAGAGGGACTTCAAAAAGTATGACACAGCAACCGTACTACTAGGGATTTACCCCAAAGATATAAGCATAGTGATCCGAAGGGGCACCTGCACCCCAATGTTCATAGCAGCAATGTCCACAATAGCCAAACTGTGGAAAAAGCCCAGATGTCCTTGGGCAGATGAACGGATAAAGAGGATGAGGTATACACACACACACACACACACACACACACACACACACACACACACACTGGAATATTACTCAGCCATCACAAAGGATGAATACTTACCATTTACATTGACATGGATGGAACTGGAAGGTATTATGCTGAGCTAAATAAGTCAGTCAGAGAAAGACGATTATCATGTGGTTCCACTCATATGTGGAATATAAGAAACAGTGCAGAGGATCATAGGGGAAGGCAGGGAAAACTGAATGGGAAGAAATAAGAGAAGGAGACAAACCATGAGAGACCCCTAAATACAGGAAAAAAACTAAAGGGTTGCTGGAAGGGAGATGGGTGGGGGTATGGGGTAACTGGGTGATGGGTATTAAAGAGGGCACGTGATGTGATGAGCACTGGGTGTTACATGCAACTGACGAATTACTGAGCTCTACATCTGAAACTAATGATACACTATATGTTGGCTAATTGAATTTTAAATAAAGTAAAAAAAAAGTTCAGGAAAAAGAAAAGGTGAGTGGCTGTAAAGGGAAACTGACACATAATAATGGGGAAGATTATGAAAAATGTAAATATTGACTATAAAATATCAGTGGGTAAGCCAAAAATAAGAGTTAAAGAAATGAGTGAAGCTGCTCATCTGATTGAGTCATTATTCTTTAAATTCTTCTGCGAAACTCATCAGGTAGGGAAGGTACATACGTATGCGATGAAATGTGATGTTGTGACTTCCGGGTTAAAAAGAAGGGTTGAAATTAAAAATATAATCATTTCTCGTCCCTTTTTCAAAACACAGAGAAAACAACAAAAATAGTGAAACAGAGGAAAGTATCAAATGTAATCAAACAAACAAAAAGTCCCCCATCCTTTTTACAAACCATGAAGAATACATGGACCCAATTCAGGAAGGACCTTGAAAGCTGACAAATATCTCAAATCTCAAGCAGGTGCAAAAAGTTTCTGGCCAAAGTAATGTCAAAAATGTCTAAAGGGCGTATGCAATGTGTCTTTGATGAGAGTGGTAAGAGGCACAGTTTAAGCCCTAGAGACACAGTTTGATTCGGCACAACAGAGGGAGAGGCAGAGCTAAGAGAAAGTGTGTTAGTATTGTATTCCTATTTACTTTTGTATTGTGTTACTGTATTCCTTCTAGCCAAGGAAGACTTCCAGAGGCAATGACATGCCTATAGAAATTCCAAGGGAATAAGCCAGTAAAAAGAAACGAAACACACAGAGACCTGGATTTTCTAGATAATGCATTCATGCACAGAGTATCAATCTTCATACTTTATGCCAATGGAAATTTTCTCTTAGAAGATTATTCTGATAGAAAGTATTTGAATTTTATATGTCAAGTCCAAAGAAGAAAATACTAAATAATATGGAAAGCATCTACTCCGTCAGGTTAAGCAACAGAATTCGAGAGATTTGCTAGATGGTTTCAATCTGAGCACCCATTTATGTTCTCAAAGGAAAAAGACAACAGAATGAGCAGAGCAGTGTGACCAGATTATAAGACTCTCCTTGTGTTGCTTTCAAGAGCTAAGGACTACTTCATCCGAGAAAATACAATTCAGTACATAGACAAAGTAATTCAGTGATGGTCTGGGTGCTCACTAATTGGTCTTGGAGCAAGCATCTTCTGCCAGCTTTAAACCTGGTAAGTATGAGTAAGAGCCACTGGAAGGATTTTAAAAAACACCTTTCTGACTCTGCTTTCCATGGACCTTGGGCTTGAAACACATGCTAGACTAGATCACCTGGGCTGTTGTTTTTCCTGTGTTGGCTGGCAAAGGAAAGGTCTGAATTTCAATTAGGTAACACGCACTTCCTTGTTTTCACAATCTGAGATGTGTGGAGTTCTTTCCCGCTTTTCTTGGTGATCCTCAGATTAAAATCTATGGAATTTCATGAGGCCCTGGCCCTTTAAAGAAACATGGTTTATGGACAATGGACGATTGACGAACTTGTGAAGGAAGTCAAGCAATGGAGGGAATCTAACAGAAAATAATGAAAATCAATGAAGCCAGAACAGACCCAAGCATCAAACAGCATTTACTTAAGTGCTGTTAGCCAATGGCATAGTCAGGTGAGCGAAGCAGTCTGAGCTGATGCTGACTGCCTCTCTCAAGTTCAAAAAATACTAGAATGGTCATAGACCCAAGGACCATACATTTCAAGTTTGGGCTGCTAAAGAAACTGCTATGGGTTGAACTGTGTCTCCCTAAAATTCATATGTTGAAGTCCTAACCCCCCAGTACCTGGGAATGTGACTGAATTTGGAGGTACGGCCTTTACAGAAGCAATTAAGGTTAAATGAGGTCAGTGAGGGGCCCTAATCTGATATGACTGATGTCCTGGAAGAGGAGTTTAGGGGCGCCTGGGTAGCGCAGTCGTTAAGCATCTGCCTTCGGCTCAGGGCGTGATCCCGGCATTCCGGGATTGAGTCCCACATCGGGCTCTTCCGCTGTGAGCCTGCTTCTTCCTCTCCCACTCCCCTGCTTGTGTTCCCTCTCTCGCTGGCTGTCTCTCTGTCAAATAAATAAATAAAATCTTAAAAAAAGAAAAAAAAAAGGAAGAGGAGTTTAGGACATGGACACCTACGTGAGGAGAACGTGTGAGGACACAGGGAGAGGAGGCCATTTACAAGCCAAGGACAGAGGCCTCACAAGAAATCAACCTTGCGGATGCCTTGATCTCACACTTCTAGTCTCCAGAACTGTGAGAAAAGAAATGTGGTGTTGTTTAAGCCCCCAAGTCTGTGGTGCTTTGTGAGGGTAACCCTAGCAAACTAATTCAGAAACCTGCTATATAATCGACCCATCTTTTTCTCTTAGAAGTCTGAAATAAGACCCAAGTTTCTTTTGTGGTTAGATGCATTCTACATCATACTCACAACCCCAACAGGAAAGGCCAGTACGGCTAACATCCAGTCCCGGAGCGAGATGAGCTTCCTGAGCTGCCTTTCTTGTTCTTGGTTCCCACTTCCTCTAGTCAGGAGGCTGGAAAGATCAGTCAGCACGCAAATGCCAAAAAAGACAGCCTGGATGACCTGGAGGGAGACAACATTTGGGTTAGTCAGGAAGACCTAAGAAGGCCCCAGCTGTAAGGCAGCAAATGACCAACAACTTTGCAACATGACACATGATAAGAGAAGATCAGAAGCATATTTAAAAAGCTGGCCCAACAAATAAAAAAGAGTAAGATATTTGCAAATTGCTAAATAGGTAAGAAAATTCATCCTAAAAACACTGCTTCCATTTTTGCTTACCTCAGGACAAATGTGAAGTATGTATACACATACATTTGATACAAGCAGTATCAAATATCATAATAACATGTTCATTATTTTGAATATATGGTATCTGTGATCTAGTTCTACTGACTAGTGTGGTTTAACGAACATCGAGGAAGCGCTAAGAAAAGAATCAGGGTAGCCTGAGTAATAAACGAGACACTTTTGTCTGAATGTGAAGAACTCTTCCTATGCTTTAATCTCCTAGATTTAGAAATTTTCTCGCCAAAGGAAGTGGTAGAAAGCTACTAGTCCTTGAGTCACAGAGAAATCAACTGAATGCAATAATCAAAACTGGTACAGGGTGATTTTCTGTTGTGAAGCCTGAACGATATGACCTCCTTCTCAGGTTTTCTGTTTTTATGAAATAAATTCTTCCCAAAGTAAGATAAACAGAGATAACCCACACCATATTCCCAAAAAAGCTTTCAGCTGTACATTCCCAAATCAATTACAAATGAACTTACTCACATCAACTACGTGTAACTTGGACTACCATGGGGGAGGACACTGAAACACTACAATTCAGTCATCAGTGAAATTCCTGAAGTGGGGGCAAAAGTATTGATGATCCAGAGCTGTGAGTAGAGGCAGGAAGCATACTGTCATATAGCTTAGCAAATGATCATTCAAATTAGGGAAAGGGCAGAAAATATATTCCCTGGGCTCAAAGTGACCTCCATTTAGCACCAAGAATAGATTCAGGGTAATTTTTCTGGCTTGTTTTACCAGAAATCATTTACTGATGGTATATTTGTAAAAGATACAATTTTACTCATTACCTCTTCAGAAAACAACAAAAAGTTTTGTGTAAATGTCCATGTTGGCAGTAGAAAGAATCTGTGATTGAGTGGATGAGTGGATGAGCTCCTCACTGAGGCACAGAACAAAGGGAAGAAAGACCCTCAAAATCACATGTTCCCATCCTTTAGCTTTGCACTGGCACACTCAGATTGTCAATCATTCTGTTCAAAGTCTTATCTAAGCCATTTTGAAAATTCTGAATCATGGAGATTCCATTGCTGGCCTTAATCAAATAAACAAAAATCCTGTAGTATTTTTCCATATAATAAAATAGCTGTGGTCTGCCAAGCTCACCAAATCCTGCCATTATTAGCCAATCTTAGCTAACGTAATGCTTTATTCCTTCTCATAACTTAGCCTGTCTTTTAGCTTCAATGACTTAAGGTTTATTGTTATTCTTTCTACAACCAGAAAAACCAGAGTGGGAGAATAGTCTGCCATAACCGAGCACGGCCCAACTGAAGGGTTGGCAAGAATCATGTTGTGATGACCAGAAGTAATTTCAATGACTCGGAATAATTTCACACTTAGGAAAACTTTCCATACCATATCTTATCACTTTAGATGTTTGATCTTGATGTCAACCCTAAGGGGTTTTGAGAAATTGGAGTGGCCAGGCTGGGGAATAATAGTCTCCATGCCAATTTGGCCGTGAACATATTAAAAGATGTCCTACCTGATCAATTATCAGGGAAATGCAAATGTAGATGACAATGAGATAGCATTTCTCACCCATATAATTATCTATAATTTAATTCTGACAATACCACTGGTAATAAGGATGTAGAACAACTGGAAACCCTATGGTGGGAATGCAAATTGGGACAACCCCTTTGAAGAATACTTGGCAATGTCTAGTGATTTAAAGATGCATATACTCTATCATCCAGTGACTTCATTACAGAGGGTATTCCCTTACTGAAACTCTCATACATGTGTTCTTGTCACTTGCACACGAAAGTTAATTTCTGCATTCATTGCTTCAAAAAAGTCGGCCTATATGTCTCATTTATTGACTGGATAAATAAAGAGTGCTATATCCATACAGTGGAATTCTAAGTACATATCAACTTTTCATTCTCACAACAAAACATTAAACAAAAAAAGGAAACGAAAAAATGCTACATTTTGATATTAAAGTAAATTTCAAAAAACTGCAAAGATAATTTTAAGGATGCATGTATATAAAGTAAAATATGAAGAAATGCATGGAATTAATAGCACTGAATTCAAGTAACTCTACAAGGAGGATAAGACTTGGGGCACCTGCATGGCTTAGTTGATTAAGCAACAGCCTTCAGCTCTGGTTGCGATCCCAGGGTCCTGGGATCGAGCCCCCCATCAGGCTCCTTGCTTCTCCCTCTCCCTCTGCCCTTCCCTCTTCTTGTGTGCTCACTCTCTCTCATGAATAAATAAAATCTTTAAAAAAAAAAAGGAGGATAAGACTGGAGGAAGGATACAAGGGCCTCAACTCTATCAGTAATACTTTATTTCTTAAGTTGATTATTTAGGTATATTAAAGTTTATTGTATTATTTTCTATGTACTTCATTATTATGAAATATTTCCAAATAACTTAAAAATAAAAGGTAAAAAAAGTGGTTTTCAAACTTTGGGGATATAGTTGGCTAATCTCTTTCAGTTGTTTTCCTTCTAATTCCGTTTCCTCTATTTTAAAGATAGGCTAGTAATAGCAGGATTTAGTGAGCTCCAAACAAAGTGAATTTTAAAATTTCATGATCAAGTAATTACTACCAGAGTTGCCTTCCCACTATGAACAACTAGACATTTGTACTAAATATATAAATCAGCCTTTTCATGTATTGAACTTTTTCCTCTGCAATCGGCAAAAGACATCTCTTTTTTTAATTAAATGGCTCACCTGATGAGGCCAGGCCCCCTTGAATAATTCTCCTTCTGCCACATACAGTAATGTAATTACAGAGTTGGTTGTATTCACAGGATCTTCCAAAACCCCACGGGAGGAGACTATACAATGGTGAATATCACTAAAAGTCATTTTATTATTCCACACACCACAAGCTGTGGGTTGAACAACTTTCCGAGCTCACTCAGAATGGAGAGTTATTCCAGTTCTGACCAGAGAGGCCTTACTGACTACAGCAAGCATTCAGTAGAGACCTAAGAAGTTCATTACCTAAATAGTGATACTAAAGTAGCCTTGAAATAAAGGTTACTTTACATCCACCCCAACAATACTTACAAAGAAGCAGGAAAAAAAAAAAAATCAAGCTGATCTACAAGTAACTTAAATACCTGCAAAAACAAAATTCTACAATTTTTAAAGGAATATACCAAAATCCAGACATTCAACAATATCCAACATTACAATATGCAGCATCTAATCAAAAATTACTAGACTTTTCATGAAGTAAAAAAAATCTTTAACCAAGAGGAATCCAATTAAATAAAAACATATCAAAATGACAGAAATACTGGAATTAGGAGACAGGAACATAAATCACTAAATTAAAGTAAGTTCAAGAAGTTAAATGTGAGTGAAAATTAAAAAGACATTAAAAAGAACCAAACTGGGGGCACCTGGGTGGCTCAGTTGGTTATGCAGCTGCCTTCGGCTCAGGTCACGATCTCGTGCTCCTGGGACTGAGCTCCACATCAGGCTCTCTGCTCAGCAGGGAGTCTGCTTCTCCCTCTCCTTCTGCCCCCACACCCCACTTGTGCTTTCTCAGTCTCTCTCAAATAAATAAAATCTTTAAAAATAAAATCATAATAATAATAAAAAGAACCAAACTGAACATTTGAAAATTAAAGACATTGCCTGAAACTTAAGTCACTGGGTGGAAATAATAGCGTATTGGACACTGTGGAAGAAAAATTTAAAAATTGAATATATACCAATGTAAACTACCCAAAATGAATCAGAGAAATAAAAAGATTTTAAAAATCAACAGAATCTCAATGAACTGTGAGAAAATGTCAAGCAGACTAACCTACGTGTATTGGAGCCCTAAAGGAGCAAGGAGGGAGACATGTAGAAAAAGTATTAGAAGAAATAATGGCTGAAGTTATTCCAAAACTTCATTAAGACTATAAACCTACAGATCCAAAAAACAAAACAAATGGAGTAGACACAAAGAAAACTACATTGAGGCCTAGTATGATCAAATGTTGAAAATCTGTAACACCTTAAAGCCCCTGGAGGAGGGGTGCCTAGGTGGCTCACTCATTTGAGGGTCTGACTCTTGATTTTGGCTCAGGTCATGATCTCAGAGTCCTGAGATCCAGCCCTATGTCAGGCTTTGCAGTCAGCAGGAAGTCTGCTTGAGGATTCTTTCCCTTCCCCCACTCACGCACGCACCTGCTCTCTCTTTCTTCTAAAATCAATAAATAAATCTTAAAAAAAAAAAAAAAAACCACTGGAGGAAAAAGACATATCACATTCAGAAAAATAAAGATAAGAAATTTCACAGACTTCTCACGCAAAACAACACAAGCCAGAAATCATTGGAATGATAGCCTTAAAGGCCTATAAGGGGGAAATTTTCTTGAAGGTGAAAGACTTTTTCAGACTAACAGAAGCTGAAAGAACTTCTTGTCAATAGAGTTTCACTACAAGAAATGTCAAAGGAATGGAAAGCATGATACCAGATAATAATTTCAAATCTATACAAAGCAATGATAATTGCTAAAAACAGTAAATATGTGGATAAAATAGAAAAGATTTATCTTTTAATTTACATTATTTTTAAAAAGATAATTGACTAGTTAATATGCAAAAATATGAGAACTTATTGTGAGGATTTAAACATATTTAGAAATAAAATTATAACAGCACAAAGGGAAAGAGAGAAGAAATGGAAGGCATAGGTTGTTAAGTTTTTAATTTTACACAAAGTGGCCTAATATTATTTGGCAGCAGACAGTGGTAAGTTAGGGTGTGTACCATAAACCCTAGAGGAACCACTAAGAGAATAAAATGGAGATCTTCAGCTAATGCATTAGTTGTCTGTGCTGCATAACCAATTACCACAAATGTAGCAGCTTAAAACACCACCAGTTTATTCATTCACAG
The DNA here is from genome assembly GCF_024610735.1 of Ursus americanus. Lineage (NCBI taxonomy): Eukaryota > Metazoa > Chordata > Mammalia > Carnivora > Ursidae > Ursus > Ursus americanus. The sequence goes on along the minus strand of NC_142137.1, from coordinate 54,607,863 downwards.
TTCTATACTTCTGTCAGAAGCCTGGCTTCTATGCCATTAAAATCAAGGTATTGGTCAAGCACGGTTCTTATCTGGAGGCTCAAGGAAAGGAGCTCCCAAGCTCACTCTAGCTGTTGGTAGAATCCAGTCCCTGTTGACTATAAGACTGAGTTTCATACTTCCTTTCATGTGTTGGCCAGTCATTCTCAGCTCCTTGGATCTGCTCTCCAACACTTGCACCTTCTCCCACCTCCCAGTCCTCAAATCCAGCAACAGGATATCAGATTCTTCTTGTGCTTCAGATCCCTCCGACTTTCCCTTTGCCATCAGTTTGAAAAAGCTTTCTGCCTTTAAGGTCTCATGTGATAAGATCAAGCCCACATGAGTGATGTCCTCTTCTTAAGGTCAACTGTGCCATACATCATAATACAATCAGAGAAGTTTTATCTCATTAATTCACAGGTTCTCGGGGTTAGAGTAGGGCATCTTTGGGAGCTAATTTAGAAACTCTGTCTATCACAACTAATAAGCCAATACTGGAAATAAAATGGAATACTAACAGTACATTAGGGTAATCCAAAAGAAGTCAGAAATTGGGAAAAAGGAACAAGGACTGGCTGAGACAGAAAAAAACAGTAAGATCTCGGACTTTATCTCAATAATGCCTATAATTACATTACATTACAAATGGTCTAAACTCTCCCAATTAATATCGGAGATTGACAGACTGCATTTAAAACACAAACAAAAAGCACTTTAAGTCAATAGATATGGATTTGTTAAAAGTAAATGGATGTAAGTACCAATTTTAAGAAAGCTGGAATAGCTATATTAACATCAAAAAGTAGGTTTCAAGATAAAGGATGTTACCAAAAATAAAGAGAAACATTTCATAATGATAAAAGGGCAATTCCTTAAGAAAGCATAATGATCTTAAAAAGTAAAATATGGGGCTAAATTACTCAATAAATGTCTAATAATAATTTAACAATGAAATAATTCATTGATTCTTGGGAAATAGGTGGTTTTATGACGATTTAAAAGAAAAGGAGAGGAGAAACCTTAAAATGCAGGAGGGAAAAAAGGAAGGGGAGAAACAGTATCTCATATTCGAGAGGAGAAAAACAAACGTAATTCTGCAAATACAAATGTAATAGTATAAATAACAGTTTGCCAAACTTGTAAGATTAATCGTATTACGAAGTCTTAATGCCCTTCTACGGTTGATCCATCTACTTATCCAGTGTTGTCATTTGACACAGCAGTCCCCTCACTATTACCTGGTAGCTACCCTGTCCCTGTCTGTAGACCTCTCCACGGGCTCTCTCCAGCTTGTGACCCCAGTAGGGCCCGCACCCCACCTGAAATATGGAAGCCTTCTCCAATGAGTTTGTGGAGTTCAGAGAAAGGAAGTACCACAAAATGATTTTCTCCTCATTTCCAACCATCAGGAGACAGAGAGGAACTTGTTGGGTTTTGTTAGATTTTTTTTTAACTCATAATTTTCAAAAGATAATCCCTAAAATTTATAGAACAGTCCACCATTCCCTAGGGAGAAGCACAGACTGACTTCTGCTTGTATTGCTCATTTAAGCAGTCAGCCAATACTGTTAAGCTAACACTTTAGATTTCTGCTACTTCACTAGAATTTGATTTGAGCTGACAGCCAACAAATCACATTAGAGACAATTTTACTCTATTGCCTATATGTATCATGTTGTCCACTGTAACTTAAAATTCATTAAACTTAAGAATGGGAAAGTCCTATGGAGATGCACAAGTGAATCTTAAGTAGGATTACCTTGAAGCATTATTTGGCTCCAGCCATTCTGCAGAGCTGGCATTTCCAAACCATCAACTCAGCATGACACACATATACACCATCTGGCTTTGAGTTCTTAGCAGGCTGGCTGCTCTTATTATTTTGTATCACGTGTAGAAATGAAGTGGTCAAATGTACCATATCTCTCCAAGAAATATAAATAGGAATTTATCAGAATGAAAAAGAAAAATCCCAGGATATTTTGAACTCACTCTAGTATTTGTGCCTCTAGAATGTTCTCTACTGTTGAATAATTCCTTCTGCATCTTCTCTTCGCCCCCTCAACACTCTCTGTCAGGAAGTAATAGATTATTTACTGAGTAATTTTAGGTTTAGGATTCATTTCCACAAGTATGGAAATGTACCCAAATCCCATTCATATTCTTATCTTTTCTTAGCCATGAGTGGTTTTCATTAAATTAACTTAATATTATTTTCCTTTTTTCTCTGGAACGCACTAAACTATTACAATTCTGCTTCTAGTATAGGGCAAATTCATTAGACTTCTACCATTTATTCCCCAACATAAACGATATGGTTTACCCAGAATAGGTTTTATTGCATTTCATTAGATCATCTTCAATGTCCTCACTTACATGTAATTACACCAAAGCTTTAGTCTGTATATCAGGTTATGTCATTATTATAATTAGTTGCTAATTTACGTTTCCATCTAATAGGCCAATCTCAGACAAGAACAAAGAATGCACCAAAGTAGGAAAAGCAGCATTTTAAGTAAGAAATACAAATCATTGTTTATGTGAATTTTTAAAGACCACAGTATGGCTGTCTTGACCACTGGGAGTAGGACTTCCAATGACATGTATGTACCATGTACCATGTTTTGATTATATTGGATTTCATAAGATTAACATAAAGAATACCATCATATTTGAAAATGTTGCTTATTTTAAAGTTAATTTAGACATGGTAGACCGAAGAAACAAGAAGACAGAACTCTAAGGAGAAGCAGTGGACAACGGAGTGATGTGGATCATGGGAAAAACAGATGGAAAGAAGGCAGTAAGATTTACAGGTGTCATAAGGGAGGGCCTGGGGGAGGCCCCTGTATGAGGATCAGAGCATTAACTAAAGGGAGACTTAGATAAAGACAAGAGCAACTCCTGGCAATATCTGTGTTCAGTGAAGAGTGAATTTGACTGGAGTGAATATGTGGAAAGGATATAAGGGCCATAAACTAGCAAGACTATAAAACATAGTCTTCAAGGAATTCCTCCTCTATTCCACAAATATCATGCTTTTTAATAGCACATAATTCCTTCTCCCTGTTATTAAGATAAAGAGTGAATGCCCAAGGTATTTCAGGGCCATGAGACAGTGACTCAGTATGAAGTCAAATCAGTGAATTCTGCAAGGATCTCCTTTGCATTTGTTTCCAGTGCCTTCTTTGCCTGAGACATCTGAATATATGTAGCAATTCTACCACCCCAGAAGTCCATCAGCTATAGGGCGGAGACAATCAGTTACACGTTTGGATGCTACTTTGTAGAGAAATCAATGCATTTAAAACTACCCCAGGCTCCGTCTGCCTCCCTCATCCACTGAGACTGTACCCATCACATGCACCGGCTGGTGAATTTTCCTCTACTCCCTGCCCTGAACAAGCCAAGATGGCTCTCTCACTAGTGACTGTAACTCCATTTTTCTAAGTCTGCCATTTAAGTGGTGTGCTGTAAGCCCAAGGTTTTTCAAGAAATCTTCACCACAAACATTTTTGAGGAGATGGACTCACTGCATCATCAAGCCCGTGGTTTTCAGAATGTGATTTAGAATCTTTGCCCATGTACACAGCCATTTACCTCATACTGCTCTATCTCATTACTGAAAATCGATGAAGTAAGCCATAAGTCACCGCTGGCAAGCAATCCATTCAGACAGAAAGAAAAATAAGCTTTTCAGTCAGAAATAACGCACTTCGATAAGCAGCTTCGGAAAGGAAATCTTGTCAACAAAATTCATTACAATATCACATAATTGCTTCCAATATATAAGGAGCAAGGAGAACAGTCATCCAAAGAAGGCACTTGGATGTGCTTCATAAAGTAATGGGTGCAATCATACCATGTTCCAGAAACAGCCCATTAAAAGTACAGCGGGGACCTTTCCAGAGACTCCATTCAAATCTGCAAATAATGAGAGAAAATTCCCCTCGGGTGTTCTCACTGCGCTTCACTGATACTATGAGCTACTCGAAACTTGTGTAGGCTTAAAGATTTTTTAAACTATTAATATTAGCATGAATCCCTTTTGAACACTGAATTAAACACACCATTGATTTATTTAACAAATATTTATTGATCACTGTGTACAAAGCACTTAGTGAACTAGTAATGCAGAAACTTGGGCTATGAAATGATTGTGTGTTGAGTTGCAAATGCGAATGTGTTTAGAAGTGTCTTACCTCTAATTTGGTGGAATCTACATCTGTTAAATACAGGATATCGAGATTTAAGCACAATAATAGTGATAAACAATTACCGAAAAAAATGTTATGTCTTAACACAAATCTGTTCTGGAATGCATTACATTTTCTAACATTGTGAAATGTTATCTTACTACTTTTTACTCATTTCAGCAAAAGATGATTTAAGTGCCAAACGTAATCATTAAAGAGCTAGATAAATCGGAAAACTACATTAAAAAGGATATTGACTTGAATTAAGACCAAATCAGATCTTAATTGATTAGATGATATAGAATCAGATAATCATAACCTGTGCATCATCTATATATAATAAGATGAGTTATATATATTAAGAATACACACACATAGACATGTGAAGTTATGTTAATAAAATGGTTATGAAGATGTGGGCCCTGTTCTTAGAACTTTCTATTTTCAATATTTAATAATCTATTGATTTTGATCTAACATTGAGTCTGCATAAAGGGTATGTGTCTATAATTGTAGATAACTACTTGGCAGGTAACTGAATGGTTAACATAGTTATAAAGGTGCTTCTCTGTTTCTAGATACTGATTTCTGCCCTCAGAAACAGATCTTTCAGACAAAAATATCTGGATGGCTTTGAGAGACCTTACTCTCTTTCTTAGCCAGTATTTGCTCAAATTGGCCAGTGTTCTACCATATTCACTAGTTTAACATATCATTTTGAAGTTTACTGTTAGAGCCTGAAAAGTAGAAGATGAATAATTCTTTTCATGTCTACTGTCCACTAGTTCCTGTAAGACTCCACAATATCTACCTCTAGATTGGGAATATTAATTAAATCCCAGAGCCCTTATAGTTTGAGAAAGTATGAAGCTAGCACTCAAAGAAGAGTCTTCCCACCATCCAACTTAATTGACAATGAAAATCTCAAACAAAATTGAAGGTCCCTAAGACATTTTATAATTTCATTAATGACACAGAAAAGTCTGATAATATCAAGTATGGGAGATAATATGGAACAAATTAGTGGGAGTATAGCTTTGTTCAATCACTTTGAAAGACAATGAAACTGAGGATTCATATATCTATGAATGGTTTTAGGTACATCTCCTGGAATCTGGAGTACACAACTCAGAATGAGATTGGAGATTTAGATATAGCTTTTCATCCTTCAGGCTAGTATGAAATTAAAAAAAAAGCGGTACCACTATTTATTACATTAGGTAACAAGGAAATACATTTAATTCTCAGTTACTTAGGTAACAAAGTAAATACAGCCATGATTTTTTTTTTTAAGATTTTATTTACTTATTTGTCAGAGAGAGAGCGCAAGCATAAGCAGGGGGAGCAGCAGGCAGAGGGAGAAGCAGACTCCCTGCTGAGCAAGAAGCCCAAAGTGGGACTCGATCCCAGGACCCTGGGATCATGACCTGAGCTGAAGACAGATGCTTAACCAACACCCAGGAGTCCCCAGCCATTATTCTTTTAATGAAGTTATTACCTTTAAGTTTCTCTTAAGAAACAAGCTTTTCTTATAGGTTCAAAAGTAATCCAATGAACATAACTAAACTGTAATATGATCTTCTAGCTCTTTAAAGACTTGATGACATTTAGAACACTGGAACTGTAAGTTTATGTTAGGTTTTAGAATTGAAATCATTAATTTTTCTTATAAAATGGCAGAGGTTTAATATAAAGAACATTTGAGCTATCATAAGAGAGTAACTGCAAGATGTAACAAGAACTCTAAAAGGTATTCTGTGGCTCAGAGAGAATAAGAACTTAGAAGAGGTCATCCTCCCCAAAAATGGGCTTCAGACCTCACTGGAGGAAGTGTGCTTGCAGCCTCTTGGACGGTAGGAAAGTTCTCTGGGATGCCTGGGCAAGATCTGGTCTATAGTCACTGGGCAAGGAGGAAGCAGCCTTCTCAGGTGCAGATGAGCCTTGGCTGATGTGTGGGAGCACAGAAGGCACTGAGCAACCACTGTGGACAGGAGACTTGGAGCACGCGGTGCCCTTCTTGGGAGGGCCACGGGATGTGGTCACTAAGGGTCCGCATACCCCTGCCTATGGCAGGGGAGAAGCAATATTAGACATCCTCCTATCCATGCGGCTGGGCAGCAGCTGGCACCAGTAAGCAAAACCCCTTCCTCCTGCAACGTCCCTTCAGCACCCTCTACTTATCACTGTGAAGGAGAAATGCTTTAAAGTCGAGTCCATTATGGAAGAGCAGATATTACAGGGTGAATCTGGAGCTGAGAAACAATATACACTCATTGAATTCACCACAACTTCATTGGTATTTAATAGCACTGAAGACACTGTTTCATTTATTCTAATGAAACACAGAAGAATCAGGGATGAACATTTGCTTTTAATTATTCAGCCTTGCAACATGAGCCCTACCTCCTGACTTTGGGCCATTTAATTATTTTATGTCATCTTTTATAGAGAGTAAATTAGGAAAACCAATGGAGATATTATCTTAATATGTTAAATATGGTAGAACATTCAAGGTGGTCTATTTTGCTACTAATTTGTGATACTTGCGTTAGACAGAGAAGGCTGAAGTGAATGGCCAAATGAAATTTTACATCTGTGTTGAAATTTAACCAATCATTATCGTAACCTTCCTGCTCATTTCAGAATTGTAATGATAAAAAAATTGAAAACAACCCAAATGGGCACAAATTCAACCATGGAGTTACCTGTAACAACACAGGTGAATCGTTCAAGCATAATGTTGAACAATCAAAGTAAGCTGGAGAAGAAGGAAAAGCTATGATATCATTTAAATAAAGTCCTAAAAAAACTGAATAAAAATCCACAGTATTAGCCCAGGAATACACATGTGGTAAAACTACAAGGAGAAGACAATGATAATAAAATGTCACTCACAGCCGAGTTAAACCTCCCTCTCCCCTTACCAGTACACCGCTCAGGTCACCTTTTACCTTATACCTGATTCAAGTATAATGAAATCATCAATAGTGTTGCTGTTTTATAAATACCTGACTCTCTTGTAGGCCAATGAGGGGAGGGTTTGGCTTTAATTCAATATTGCAACCCTTGAGATTGCCACAACATGTGGGGTGTAATATTAATACCCATTTGCCAATTACAGAATTAATACTAGTGGTGACAGCTGAATGGGTGGCAGGGAGCCTGACTTGGGACTGGTGGAAGGATGGCATCCAAGTGCTGAGGGCCCCGTAGAGAAGGCGCTGGCAGAGCTATATTTCCACTGACCTGCACTGCCATGTTACTTGTTTTTAATTGTGCTTGGCCCCTGGTTATACTGTATCCAAATGGGACCTAATGGGTTTGAGGGTTTGGAAGGCAAGCCCAGCAAGACACTAGAGCAGTGAAGGTATCAGGAGATGAGTAAGGAAAGATAGATCGCAGAGTTTAGACTGGTTAGAGAAAAACAAGAAGTTGAGAGAGAGAGAGAGAGAATGGGAGTCCTTTGCCGGGTGGGGGCGGTCACCTGTCTGGTGGGAGCGCACCAACTGAAAGATGGGAGACTGTGATCAGAGAAGGAGTTAGAGGTCAATGCCAATGAGATCCAAGGTGGCTGTGGCACCAAGCTCCAGGCGGGATGAGATAAAAATCATCAGAGTTGAGGACAAAATGTGTTGTGAGGAGTGAATTTCATGTACTAATTATGTTATTGTAAATTTGGGGAGAAAAATTTTAAAAAAGTTAAAAGAAACTGGAGTCAAAATACAAAGAAACATTGATCCTAAAAAAAATTTCAGAGACATTTTAGGAATCCATCAATGAAGTATATCAATATAAAATATGTTTATAAAACAATGACTAGTAACTGAGTGTCTTGCATCAATAGAAACATAAACAATGGCATCTTTCCTTTAAATTACATTAAAGCAATGCATCTTCTTTTGACATTGACATATTTCTGTTCTTACAAGCAAAGTGTGTGTGGAAGTGCTAATAAATATAGGGAAATATCAAAAGCCAAAACTGTACATGGAGAGAATAATACAAAAAAATTGATGAGTATATATCAATTTGATACATCAGTTTGATTTATATCTCACAAAGGGATAAAACTAGTCTTGCCAAAGTCCTTTAGAGAAGTTCCAGCAGGTATTAATAAAAATATATATTTCTTCTAAAAACAGTATTCATTCAGAAACCTCTGAGAGAAGGTAACTCAATACCGCACATCAAGAAGTCAAATAAAATTTAAAGTATAAATTCAGGAAGAAATAACACATAGAGCTCTAAGAACTCAGCACACGGAAAATACATATTTTATGTTGCTTCATTGGGTACATTAATTTTGAAAACAAGCAATAATTTCCTCACTAGAATAACAAAAATCATCAGCTCTTCGTTAGAAACTGGAAAGTATAAATCTGTACTAAATTTTAAAGATAGCTAGGAAAAACAACTTTATGGAAAACTATCTTGTTCTGCGTATATTAAATTTAGTAAAAAAGCTGTTTAGAAATTTCTAAGTGATTCTGAATGAGATTTTTTCTGAGAATATTTTTTTGTTTAAATCAGAATCGTTAAGAATAATATTATTTGAAATAATTACCACAAGGTTTTACCAGCAGAAAATCAAATGCTTACTTAGGTTTACAAGAGCTAAGCACTTGTACAGTGATACAGTCTTGGTTGCTAACCACAGTGCAAACACAGTGGCTCTCACAGCTTCTCCAAATAGCTAACAGTGACTATTTACGGCAATTTTGCCTGTAGGTAATGAAGGAAGGAAGAGAGAGAGGGGTGGAAGAGGAAGGAGAGAAGGGGAAAAAGAGTAAGGAACATCTTTGGGAGAAAAGCTTAATGTAACGTTGTCTCAGTCTGTTTGGACTGGTGGAGGAAATACCATACAGTAGGTGGTTTATGAACTACAAAAATTGATTTCTCACAGTTCTGGAGGCTGGGGAGTCCAAGATCAAGTACTGGTGAAAACACCATTCCCAGATGGCCATCTTTTCACGGTAACACCTCACCTGTCCCTGGAACCTTTTATAAGGGCATTCATCTCGTTCATGAGGGCGCCAACAACTTGACTTAATCACCTCCCGAAGGCCTCACCTGCTGACACCATCACCCTGGGAGTCAGGATTCAACACAGAATTGTCGGGGGAGATGGGGAGGGGTGAAGCGGAAGGACAGGACACAAACATTCAGTCTGTAGCAAATACATGTTATAAAATGATCAGGTACTCTGAAAAATATATATACCTCATTCTTAATATAACATGAGATGTGCAATTTAGTCAGTAACTCTCTTGATCAGAATGCAGCAGCTAAAGGTTAATGCTTCAAACTGGTAAATGCTAGAGAATATGGCGGACAATAAGAGTTAATCTATCCATCATTTCTATCATAACAGACACGGGACACTAGAGTTGAATTGAAAACATTATCTAAAGGTGATCAACAAATTATGTCAAATTTACAGACTGCCCATGAGTAAGATCACATATATAACATCAGCCTCAGTTACTTTCTAAAAAATACACCATTGATGCTGAGCCCAGGACAGACTATTTAGTCAACATTATAAAGACCAACTTTTCTTTTGTGACTTTAAGGTATCCTGAATGAAATCTCTCCAAATGCAGAATCAGAAAAATCTTTCTTTTAGGGGCATTATTTTCCTTTGTTATGCTGTGATTGTGCCCAGCACACCAATCAGTTCACTGAATAGGGTTCACAGACAGGGATGAATGCCTCTATCCAAGGCTCTCGAGCCAGGCAGAAGCCCCAAATTCCAAACAATGGATAAAGGGAGGGATACACCACTGAGATAACTAAGCCCAAAGTACTCATGAGCAATTGCAGACACAGAACTGTCCTCTTTACCTTAAGAGAAGGCTGCACAGTTTTGTAAGCCCACGCTGCCTCTTGGGGTACAAGGAAGCACCAGGGCCTCAGCTCCATTCCCTCCCACGGTGCACCTCTGTTGCATTCAGAACAAGTTGCCTGTATGCTTTGGGACTCGTGTTTGTTACCCACTACTTAGAAAAGGATTTTACTCCACTCACCCAAATACTGCCCCATTGAGGGAGATCTCTCGAGAGGCCGCATCCTATGAAAATTATTACATGCTTTCAAATTGCTTAGCCTTTAATAATCTCTAATTTAAAGATCTATGTTGCAAGATTTATGATGTGTTTGATATTCAAATGAAGCACATATAGGCAAAAGCTAGGATCCTCTGGTAGCCGCAGTGCTCCGAGACGTGATCTTAGAAATTTTTTGGTAAGAGAGAATGACAAAGTCCTATGAAAATGCTTTCTTTGGGACACCCTCCAGAAGCTCTGTATAGGAGTGGCTTTCGTGCTGATTTTTCGTTAGGTCTCTCAAGTTCCTCATTGTTGTAAAACTCATCCTAGGATCTTACAATTCAGTTACTTATTAACACTATCCATTGTAAGGCAACATGAATGGTAAGTTCTGAGGTTATGCTACTAAATTTCTTTTTATATTCATATTTATTTTTATCATGGTAATTCTACTTACCATGAGATCTACCCTCTTAACAGATTTTTTTAATTGAACCATAAAGTATTGTTAACTACGGGCCCAATGCTGTACAACAGGTCCTGAGAATTTATTCTTATTGCATAACTGAAACTTCACACCCACTGATTAGCAACTCCTCACTTCCCTCTCCCCCGCCCCTGGCAACCACTGTTCTACTCTCTGCTTCTAAGCGTGTATTTTAGACACCTCATAGACGTGAAGCCAGCAGTATTTGTCCTTCTCTGACTGGCTCGCTTCTTGTAGCATAATGTCCTCATGATGCTAAACTAATTTCCGTCAATTGAATGCATATAGTCGACATATGGAAAAGCCTTCTATGCATACAAGAGGACAAAAGCTGACACAAACTATTTTCTTGAAGGTGTCTTTAATGAAGAAAACCTTGCCCATATCTTAAGTCCAACAGGTATGCCTTACCTTCATGTTGAAAGCATACTGTAAATATCATACACATCCATTTTAATAATGTTTTAATCTTTGTGGACCTAAATTCCTTTTGTGCTTTTCTGAGTCAATGTTTTTACGCAGCAAGTTTAGAAGCTGAGGTCACTATTTCTGCTTGAACATTATTGTGAAACATTCTGCACAGGGCTGCGTGGAATCAGCTCCAGGAGTGCCCACACATCCTCGTGCTTGAATCAATTCCTGAGAAAAAATCTTCAAATCTTTCACATCATGAGGACAGCAGGTCATCATTTAGTAAAAAGATGGGTTTTTGGCAGTGACCCTCGTGAGCAAGGTAAAGGCTATACATGAAAAATATCCCAATCAAATCTTGCGCTAAAAATCATGATATACCACATTTTTTTCAAAAGCATATAATGGTGAGGCAACCTCACGATCACCTCCATGGTAGTTTAGGACCCATAATGAGCTTTCACATAGGTTGTTCTGCAGGTTGGCCTTTTCATCTTTCCCAGTGGCTCTTCCATCTGTTTGCGTTTTCCTCCTTAACTTCTCCACTTCCAAACTCTGGTGTAGCCCAGGGCTCAATCACTGGACCTCTTCTCTTTCCCAGCTGCAGAGATCTGACCCAGTGTCCTACTTTGAATATCTTCTCTCTGATAATGGCTCCCACATTGACATGTCTAGCTTTGACCTCTCCCTTGAATGCCAACCTCTCCATTTGAATGTCGAATAGGCAACTCAAACTTACCAAGTCCCCAAATGAGCTCCTTGAGTTCCCTCACCAGTCCGCTTCTGCTACAGCCATCCTCATCTCAACTGATGGCAACTCCGACTTTATAATGACGCGGGCCCCAGGCCCTGTGGATGCAGTCCATGAGCAAATCCTGTTGGCTTTATCCCGTTGATACCATGCACTGCTTCTACTACTATCTCACACTCTCTGTTGTGCCAACTCTCACTTGGTTGGTTGGACAAGCCTCCCAATGACCACCCTGCTTTTCTGGTCTTCTCCCCTCTGCTCTATACAGCAGCCAGGATGAGGCTGTTACAAGTCAGATCATGTCACCCTGTTCAAACCCCTTCAAAGGCTTCCTATCTCAGGTCTAGTAAAAGCCAAAGTCCTTAACAACACGTCTCCTGCCATTTCCCCCCTCATTCACTCTGCTTCAGCTCCACTGCTCCCCCACTTGGGGCCGTTACACCTGCTGCTCCCTTGAATCACCCCTCCACTTGCTTCATTCAAACATTAGCTTATAGTGAGGCTTTCCCTGCAATTCTGTAAAACTACAACCCCTCCTCACTGATCATGACATTCTCTAGCTGCCTTTACTCCTTTCTTCGGGGGAGAAGTTTTTGTACCCTTTCCCCTCCTCACTGGAACCTGGACTCTATGAGGTCAGGTGCTTGATATATATGTTACTTACTGCTGAATCCCTGGCACTAAATAAATACTTGACAAATGAATGAATAATTGAGTTTTGCCTCTTTCCATTTTCTCGCTCAAAATTCAGACACCAGCCTTGCTCAAAGTCATTCAACAAGGACATTTTGAAGCCTAAATGTGAACTCAGGTCTTTTGACTGAAAGCCCATACTCTTTGTACCAAAGCATGCCAGTTAACCTACATCCAGCATTCCAAGGCTGGGCGTGCTTTTATCATTGCTTACTTTCAACCCCAAATACCTACCAGTGCACAGATCAAATGAAGAGTACAAAAAATTTCACTAAATATAAAGAGAAGAAGGACTTCATCCAGAAAAAAATGCTAACCACTTCCTGTCTAGATTGTGAACCTATCCAGGGCAAAGTTATATTTTATTCATTGTATCACCAATGATACAGGCTCAGTGCCTGGAACAAGGCAGGAGGCAAATGCATGTTCCATCAAGGAACAGAACTACATCAAGTTAACCTGAACCAGGTTAATAAAAAATGTAGAGTATAGCTGCAAAGTCACGGAGTTCTAACCTCAGCTCATGCATGGAGCAGCCAGGACACTTAATGGGAACTCTACTACTGTATATCATCTATGGATCCCAGAAACTGAGGAGGGCGAAGGCTTGCTCTTCAACAAAAATTACACTCTTGGTCAAGAACACTGTGGTCAACCCCAGATGCTTGCGACGTGCCGGACCTTTGCTTGGTGCCTTTCATGCACAGTCTTATTTAACTGCCGCAAAGTCCTTAAAGCATAACTCTGGGAGGGAGAGTGACTTCAAGCTTATAGAGATTCCTATATCAGTCGGTATAGGAATCAGGCCTTTTGACTTCAATGCAATGCTTTTAATTCATCACACAAATGCTTCTTTTAAACATGAAAAATAATTAAATATCATAATATATTTGTCTTGTCTCCTATGGTACAAATGAATGCAAATATTCTGGCTCTGAAACTTACAGGCTTCTCTAACATTTCTCCACATTCTTCTGCATTTACTTAATTCTTATTTAAACACCGTAATACAAGTGTGCACTTCCAAATGGGTAGGATCTTTCAGGGATGTAATTTGGACATAAGAATCAAAAGTCTTTAAAATACTTTTAGAAATTTATCTTAGTTGGTCACAAAGACTTATGGATAAAAATGTTTATTTCAGTGGAGTTTATATTATTAACAATCTGGAAATTACTAAATTGACCAAAATGACATTACTTAAACCTTGAGGGAATAGTGGACTCTTCCATAATCTGTGAAACACCATGTCTTTGAACAACAGTTAACAACTTGAGAAGATGATAAAGTTAGATGATCAAGTATAAAAAACAGCAATGAAAAGTAACCATCATCCCAACAGCAACAACTATTATCACCCGAATGCTGACAGAGTGCCAGGCACTGTGCTGGGCACATTACTAACCCATCTCATTTCATCTTTACAACAATCTCATGAGCTGGGGCCTCTAATAATCCTGATTTTACATAGGAAGAAATACAGGCACAGAAAAGCGTTTTATATACAGTATGATCTCAAATTTATGTAAAACATTTATACAAAGAAATAATGATCTAAAAATAAAGTTTTTAGTCAGGATACTTCAAACAATTGATGATCATATATAGTGGTCAAGTACCTGTAAGCTGACATTTATTGAAAATTTGATAGCAGTTTAACAAACTTTTTTAAGTGGAAAAATAGGCACTTACAACCTGAACATTTTACTCAAATTACAACTCACTATGTCTAATTGTTAATAAAATAAAAATAGTGCTGGCCTCGTATTTGCTCATATTCTCTTTCTCTCCCTGCCACCCCACCCACCTTTGTACATTCTCTTTCCCACAAATTGAAAGTGCAATCAGAGAAGTTTTTCCATTCATGTTTCTGAGAACTTGTTGCAAATGTGTAACTAAAACAGCAAGCAAAAGCGTAAACTAATTATGTCAAAGGTTCTTGCAACCTTTCCCCTTAGGAACTATCTAGTGTTGTTTTAAACTAGTTACGCTGTTTTTTAGGAGGGGGGGAAAAACCCAGGTATTAAATTTATTATCCCTGTAAGATTTTTGAAAACAGATATGTGTTTTGATAGCTCAACTTGAAAATATACTTTTCTACTAACTTTCCTGCTCTTCGGGGCCACGAAATAGTTGAAGCCTTTACCTAAATGTTTGGGTTGGTTGTTAAGCTTGGGATTTTGTTTGCAATCAAATTAGGTTAAGAAAATGTTTACAGTACTTCTCTGTCCTAAGAGAATTTACAGAATCAAAATGTCCTTCTAGTACTTCTCAGAGGATGAGGAGCACACCTACTCAATCAGCTTTGGGGAAAAACATCTAAAAACGTATTTTAAATTGTGGCTACCTGAATAGCCTGGGCTAGTTTCTGGAAGGGAACTGTAGATAACATTAACTGAGGTGGAAACACACAGGGCAGCACTTGGTTCTCCGACGTGTGTCTTTGCATTTTCTGATACTCATTTATTTACTTATTCATGTGCTCACCATTCCTAACCACTACCATTTCTTCCCAAGCAGAAGGCTAGTTCACAGGGCTGTGTTTTACAAATGCTTTTACCTCAGCCTGGCATGCATTTCTAATTCCAGTCCACCTCTCTCCCATTACTCATCCTTGGCGACCCAGCTCCTCTAGCCCTGACAGCTGAAATGACCCTATATGCCTTGGTGCTAAGATTTTATGTTGTATATTCCTCTATCCTTGCATGTATGTCGCTGTATTTAGATGTCGTTTCTGTCTGTCTACTCTAGAAGACTGTGAACTTCATAGGGAGGAGCATATGTTCTATTTGTATATATCTATCTATCTAACTATCTATCTATATATATATGTCTATGTATATATATAGACATAAATATATATATATATATATTTGTGTGTGTGTAAGAATGGGAGAGAGGGAGAAGAGGTAGGGACAAGGGCAGAGAGAGAATCTTAAGCAGACTCCATGCCCAGCACAGAGCCCCACATGGCACTCATATAGACATATATATATATATATATATAGACATAAATATATATATATGTGTGTGTGTGTGTGTGTGTGTGTGAATGGGAGAGAGGGAGAAGAGGTAGGGACAAGGGCAGAGAGAGAATCTTAAGCAGACTCCATGCCCAGCACAGAGCCCCACATGGCACTCATTCTCACAACCCTGAGATCATGACCTGAGCCCAAATCAAGAGTCATACGCTTAAGTGACTGATTCACCCAGGTGCCCCTGTCTTTAGATTCTTAAGTCCAGTCTACTTGCTTGAGTACTCAGTTGTCCTTAGGCAAGTTCTTTTTATACTCTGAACTTCAGTTTCCTCTTCTGTAAGATGGTTGTAAGCGGATGACTACACAGTTGTACTGTGAAGATTAATCAAAATTATGCATGTGGAAGCACCTAGAACATGGGTTCTCAATTAATGCTAAATTGAATCTGGATCCATCCACGCACCCCTGCAACACACATCGCAACAGTAAATCAGCACTTGGCAAAACGACTGATAGCTAAATCCTCAATACATGATTACAAAATAAATAAAAGAAACATCAATCAAAGTGTATAGACCAGTGGCCCTTTGAATTACAAGAACTTTAAGGATATGATGAAAATTATAGCCTTTCTCCCTATATGCACAGCCCCAATTTTGCGTGGAATTATAGGGACTCTCCAAACTCTCTGAAGCCCTGTCATGGTCCCTCGAGTCTATAGGTATCAGTAGGAGTTCCCTCCTGTAGACAATCTTGTATAAAGGCTAGATTGCGTAGGCCACATGAACTTCCTTCTCTGACCGCTACAAGTGTTGACTCATCCCGAACAGCATGAGGCTCTGGCCATTACCATTCAGGCCTGGGAACCTGCCTATGAAACAGCTATCAACCACGAAGTGTCCTCTCCTGGGATGTGAGTGGACAGAAACCAAAACGTAAAGATCCACTTTGCTGGATTGTTTTGGGGATTTAACATTATATGTGGAGGAAAAATGCAGTTTGGGCCTTCCAAGCATTTAGGTTCTTCTTATTTACCATAAAGGCAAACATTTACAAAGTCAGTGTGGACCTTTTTCTCAGTTAGGGTTAGAATTTTTGTCAGAGAGCTCCTGGGCACACAAAATAAGATGCTGATTCTTTCCAGTCTCAACTAAGCTGAATGTGTGTATCTCTCCAACTGAACCACCTAATGTTTATTTACATGTTCAGGTATCATTGGCAAATATTTTAGCTCCCCTGCAGTTCTGTGCGTCTGGAGATCTGAATGAACAATTTCTGGACAGCATCTGGTAAAACTGGCTATGAATTTACCAGGAATTTTCCTGGAGATAATCTTTACTTGGAGGATTGTTTCTCCACACATCATTTCTCCGGAGATCCCTCGTGTATACCTAAACAGAACTTTCTCAGACCCAGAATCAGGCGCTCCTTCTTCTATGTTTGAAAAATACCTGTAATGTGACACCCATCAAATTACACAGTAATTATCAGTTCCTGTTTCTGTCCTTCTATATTGTGAGAGACCCACGGGAAGAAGCAATGTCTTAATCTTTGCAAACCTATTGCCTAACACAGTGCCTGTTTATAAAAGCAGCCACAGAGGAAAGATATAAACATAAAAGGCATGTTCCTTGCCTTCAAGAAGCTCAGAGTGGGGTGATCAAAATAATTATAATGCGATAGAATATTATCCAGACTGGTGGGGAAGGATGAGAAAAGGTTTCCCCTAGGGTGTGTCATATCTGAGTTGAGTTTTGGAGAATGAATAAGAGGCAGTCCCCAAAGGAGGGCAATGGATAAGGAGGGCGGTGTGCCCGTTCTAGGCAGAAGCAGCAGCAGTTCTGAAGGGCAGGCAGAGTGATGGAAGGAACTGCATGTAGTTACGATAACTCGCATGTCATGTGAAAAAGGGGTAATGTCCAGACGTGAGACTGGAGAAGGCAGATGGGGCTTGAAGAGGACTCGCTTTTGAAACCATATTAAGAAGTTTTACTTTTGTGTTAAAGGACCATTGCAAAACTCTAAACAGAGGAGTAGCACATTCTGGAAAGATCACCCTGAGAACATAGAATGGTTTGGACAGTGACAACATTGAAGGCAGAGAGGCTAAGGAGGAGGCTCTTTGAGTAAGCCAGGTGTGAGAACGGGAAAAAGGCAGTGAACTAGAAAGGAGGGCCTGGACTGGAGCGTAGCCAGGATGTGGCCGCTGGCTCTGGGGGGAGAAAGGAGAAGAGCCCATAACTACTCCCAGCCTTCAGGTCTCCTGGAAAGGGTGCCATTTGCAAGATGCAGAGCATGCTAAAAAAGTTTCCTCCTTTGACATATTAAATTTAAGGAGTCATCGGGGCACTTAAACAGAGAAGTCCAAAATGCAGTTGGGCATAGGTGGTAATAGTGATGCGTCGGTGAAGCCACAAGAGTGAAGAGTTCCCCCAGAAGGAGAGCTCACAACGAGAGAAAACAATGAGTCTGAAGCCGGCCACTTGCGATAGCAACATTTATGGAACTCAGAGCGCCTGAAAAATAGCTTGAGAAGCAGTGTCAGAGAGGGAGGGGGAAGACCACGGAAGAACAGTTCCACGGAGAAGGAACCTCAAATGTTGAAAAGAAACTGGAGAAGTGCACACGTTTTCACGGATCCGACGACGAAGTGCAGTTTCAACAGACTTTAGGAGATACCGGCTAGTGTGAAAAGTGAATTAGAGCCGAGACGCCAGACTCAGTAAGAAATCATCCTTCCCAAAGCGTGACTACGAAAGGGAAGGAAAATAGAGCAAGTAATTAGAATTCCAAGAGACTTCAACTCTGAAACAGTAGCTCTCATTGACTCGTGCACGATTTATTAAATTTTGAAGATTTTTAAAATTTAATGGGAAATACACTTGTTGGTGAATTCAACAAATGTATTCCTTACTCAAGGTGACCACCTTGAGAATATTTTGATCAGTAATTCTGCAACTTTTTATCTCTGGTGATTGGTGAAGTTAAGTCAAAGACTTAGGAAGGTAGGTCCAGGATATAGTCTATTGGCTTGGAATGGGCATTCACCTCACACTGGTGAATGTGCTTCAGACCTAAAATATGCATTGGTTTCTTCATTCAGCTATGCAGTTACCCAAGGCGGTAAGTCAGTCTGCTTCTCAATATACTCTGTCATTCTTCCCACGCACATCTGCTGCTTTTAAGGATCTTCCAAAGATTCCATCTGGACAAGACATACTACCTCTCACCTACCTCAAATCAACAACAACAACAAAAAAACCCCACACCTCCTCCTCAAGGCTCAAGGGCGCTTCCTCTCTTCAGTTTCAAAATAGAGTTTCTCTGTAATACTTTATTTAAGGGTGTGAGTCTAAAGGAAGAGTTTTCCTCTACACAAACTAGAAGCAGCTCTCTACTAAAAACAGGGCACATACCTCGTAATAAAGCTAACGAAATATGTGCAAGATTGCCACAAAGGAAAACCACAAAACTTTCCTCAGATAAGGTTAATAAAGGCCTAAAGACATGGAGAAAAATACTACGTTCTGGAAGGTACAATATTGCCAAATGTGAATTCTCCCTAAATTGATTATAGATTCAATGTTATTCCAATTAACAATCTAAAATTTTTTTGTGTAAAATCTGGCAAGCAGATTCTAAAACTAAATGAAAATGCAAAAGGCCAAGATGAATAAAAATAATATGGAAAAACAAAGTTGGAGGACTTATATTACCAGATATCAAGATTTAATTTATAGTTATAGTAATTTTAAAGGAGTGTGGCATTGGTGCAAGGATAGACTAATAGACCAAATGAGCAGAACAGAGTCCAGACACAGACTCACATATGACTGGTCATCTGATTTATAGCAAAGTTGCCACTGCTAGCCTTTGGGCAAAAGACTGGATATCCATGTGAGAAAAAAAAAATGATCTTTCACTCCTACCTCACACCACACACAAAAATCATTGTCAGATGGATCATAAACGTGAATGGCTAAATGACAAAACTTCTAGAATACAGCATAGAATTTCTTCATAACTTTGGATTATGTAAATATTTCTTAAAAGGATAATAGAAAGCAAGTACAGTAATGCAACAGATTAATAAATTAAGCTTCACTGAAAGAACTTCCACTGATCAACAGATGCTATAAACAGTGCAGATAAGCTATAGAGAAGGAAATGTATTTGTAATATATGTATCTGAAAAAGGACTTTAAAAAAAAAAAGCCTCCTACAAATCAGAAAGTAAACAGGAGAGTACCCAACTTTTTAAAATGGCAAGCACTTCAATGAGGCTACTCAAATGGCCAATAAGAAAATTTTAAAAATTGACATTATTAGTGACATTATCAGTGAAATACCCATTGAAACCACCAAGAAGCACTACTGAATACCCCCAAATAGCTAAACAAAAATAATAAAATAAAATAAATCCCCAAAATGGACACTACAAAGTGTTGGTGCAGATACAGAATAACCGGAATTCTTAAACACTGCCGGCAGGAATGTATATTGTTACAGCCACTCTGGAAAGTATCCGCAGAGTTTGGCAGTATCCACAAAGCTGAACATATGTGCGCCCTCAAACCCAGCGATTCTACTTCGAGACACACATGCACATACAGGGGCACAGACATATTTATGCACATGCTCATAGATGCCTTAGCCTTGATAGCTAAAAACTGGAAATGACTCACAAGTGCGTGAGCAACAGAACGGGAAACACATTTAAAAATATACAAGATGGAATTCCACACAGCAGCGAAAAAGAACACGAGGGCTACCTGCAAGCATAGGGTAGCAGCAGCCCTCACAGACACAATGCTGAACCAAAAGAAGCTAGAGGAAAAAAAAAACGTACGTGTTGCATGATTCCATTTCTACAGAAATTACGAGCAGGCAGCACTGACCTACAGTGATAGAGGTCAGAGGTCAGGACGACGGTTACTTCTGAGCGGGGGAAGGATGTGGAGGGGACGCAGGATGGTTTTTAGGGTCCTGCTTGTATTTGATATCTTGTTCTGAGTGGTGGTTATGCAGATGTGTTCTCCTTGTAAAAGTGTTTTGAACTACTTATATAAGATTGTGTACGTCTCAATATGTCTGTCGTGCTTAGAAAATCAATCAATAGGTCAGAGTAAGCAAGATGGAGTCAAGCGTATGGAATCATGGTATTCCACTAACACACCTATAGTCCAACAATAAATACCCTACAAAGGTAAATATCTATGGGTATGCTGTATGTATATATATCTGTTTGAAACTGGCAAAGGCAAGTGTTAATGTCCTCACATACAGTTAAAAGAGTAATTTTATACACCAGAGCCAGATTTGGGGCCCCGTCCAGCTGAAGTTAAGTGAGAATTCTCTGAGCTGCAAACTGTCCTTCTGTTTTTTATTCCTAGAAACAGAGGTTAGATCAGGGAGAAGGAAGAGCAAGGAGTTCTATTTCGCTTGTTGCACTATCAAATAGATGCCACAAACATTTGACCATCATGGTCAGAAGACATTTTCCTTCCAAGTCCTTTTGCTTGGATTTAGGTTTCTCAAGATACTGTCTTAAGTTGAGTGAATTTTTTTTCCTTAAATGCTAATGTAGTAAGAAATCTTAAAGAAAAATTTTAGTTCACCATTTTAAGCAGAGGAAATCTGGAACGTTTTAAAAACAGATTTGAGTCTGGTCCCTGATTAGCACAAGCATTGCAGAAATCATATGCAGCAAACACCGTAGCGAGAAGCCACTGAGGAGTCTCCTCTGACCACAGAGGAGATAACCATCCCTGTACTCTGGAAATACTTTTTACTTAACTGCAGATTGAAAGATGTAATTCAGTATAAAAGCTTTTGTGCAGCCATTTGCAAAATCTAAACATTTAAGCAAAACATATAACTCCAGTTAAAACAACCCTAATTCAAGCAAGTGGGTTTTCAGATGGAAGTTCTATGTAAAACCATGCTGTCCATCATATATTTAACTGCACCAAAAATTTAATGGAAGTACATGTACTTCATTTCCCTCTTTAAGAAAGAAATACAACAAGACAAACACAAAGAACCACAAGAACTGAAACACAAAAGATAAATTGAGTTGGAAGTGTTTTGAGGCTATTGTGGCATAAGGGTATTTTAGTTGATCACCAAGCTTCCAGAAAAAAATGTCTAACTTAGGGGTTCAGAGAACTATTACGGAGGGGAGATCCTTTCCACCTGACCCAAAATTTCTCTCCTCTTCTCTGTGTTCTTCCAGGTCACCTCATCCTCTCAAAGTTTCCAGAGAGCTCCTTCCCCTCTGCCTTTCAACGATTCGGTAGAAAAGTGAAAACTCAAGTAAATAAATGCTGAGGCTTCCACATCTGGCCAGGTGGCATATTTTTGTTGCTTGCATTTATGGGGAAACATTTTCCAGTTGACTTTTAACAACCTGCATTTTCACTTAGCGTTCAAAGATGTGTCACTTCACTCACGTATCACTGCAGTTTTGTATAGCTAGTTTGCACAATCTAGATAGTAAATGTCTACATCTATAGATAGGTTTTGGATAAGCCATCGCTTTGCTCTGTCTAAATAAATTGTCCACTTATGCTCTTTATTTACTCAAGAACATCTCTCTGTAAAGAGGAAGTATTTTTACATTAAAATGAACCCTTGATTTTTGCTTTTCTCCCCTCAAGACAATCTTAGCCAAACGTCTGATAAAACCTATACAAATTTTAATGCAAATAAAGGCTTTTCTAGAACAGTGGTATTAAAAATATCACTTGTCTGTAGATACTATGAAAATTGTTATGTTTAACTTTTTAAATACAGAGATGATTCAATGAAGCTTAGTGGGAGGATCTGAGGAAAGGAATTAGTCGAAGCAAGCCACCACCCTCAATCTAATCCAGGGTCAAAATTACTAAATTGGAATATGTTTGAGAATTGGAAGAATAGAATATATGCTCTCCTGTTTGAGAGAGATTCAAATTTTTTTTGGTAGAAACCAACAGATGTATTTATTTATTCCATAAATATTTGGGGGTCCCCGTTCGTGTGCTAGAGACTATTCAATGTGATGAGGGTTTGTATATGCCCAGAATGTAGTCCCTGACCTCAGTGAGTGCAGAGTGCATTGGAGGCAAGAAGCACAGATAATACACCTATTCATTTTCTAATACCACAAACGGAATGGCTTAAACAACAGAAATAGATCCTCTTACGGTTCTGGAAGCTAGAAATCTGAGATCAAGCTGTTGAGAGATTGGTTCCTTCCGAGGGTGGTGAGAGGAAATCTGCACCATGCCTCTCCCTTAGCTTCTGCTGGTTTCTTGGCACTCCTTGGCTTATAGAAACATCCCTCCAATCTCCGCCTTCATGTTCACGTGGTGTTCTCCCTGGGTACGTCTGTGCCAATTTTCCCTTTTTATTAAGGACACCAGTCATCTTGGATTAGGGGCTGACTCTATGCCATTACGACCGGCAACCACCCTACTTCTAAATAAAGTTCATTCTGAGGCATCAGGGGTTAAGATTTTGATATAGGAATTGGGGGGGGGGGGCACAATTCAATCCATAACAATGTAGAAAAAAAGGCATGCAAGCTCACTGTAATCATTTACCAGACTTTGAGGAATCCTTATAGAAAAGCCACCGTATTCATAATGGCTTCCAATCCTACCACCTGTTTCCACAAGCCCATCCCCTATTCCTACCAACTTCCCCTTTTGGAGTTTGGCTGCAGCAGAGACAGAATCTCAATGAATAGGACCTACTACAACTGAGTGAGCAGAGAGCTGTGGGAAGGTCCTTGCCTTCTACTTAGCTTCCTAAGCAAAGCCCTCATCAGAACCCTGACTACTGAAATTTCAAAAAAACAAATTGGAGAAGTCACTAATACATTCCCCTACAGAAAATGAACCATCTCACTCGTGTTGCCAATTCAAGGATAGAATTTTGCTGTGGATACATTTTTTCTGGAGCTGTGGGAAAAATATTGATATCATTTGACACTTTTTTCTCAGTAAAATCTACACTTCGTGGTGTTTATAGTCAACTTGAGGAAGCATTCCAGCGATCATACTCCCAGGAAGACATTTTAGACTCAAAGATGTATGTGATATTAAAATTACAATACACAACAGATCTCTGAACTTCCTGATTTTTCTCCCTGAAGGTCATTACTCTGTTTGCTCACCCCTTGTGGACTCAACAGCAACCTCATTTTAAAGATTCCTTGAATCTCCCCCTTCCGAATGCCATGCGGGGCTCTGCCTTCTCCCCTCACATGCTGCTCCAACACTTAGTGTTGTCTTGCATTTTCTCTCTTTGGTCAAATTCCTTTGGTTTATCTGACTTTCTTGGCCTGGGATGCTTCCTTAACCACTTATATCACCTCAGCTCAACCACGTTCTCAGTAGTCTACTATGTTCTCATTGGCCTGTGCCATGTTGCTCTGATTTTAAGCAAAATTTAGTAAAAAGACAGAAATGTGGTAATGAGCTGAGAGGCACAACGAGAATCCTATCTTTGCTGAGCTAAATTGCTCGTATGCCATTTTCTGCCCAGAACACACATCCCCATTTCTGGGGTTTAGTTCCAATTTACAGTTCTGGGATACATTCAGGATATTCTATGGCTTCTGAGGTTTCTCTCATTCAGCACTGAAAAACAAAAGCAGAAGAGCTCACACCTGGGAAAGGCTAAAATGTCTTTAGTGAACCAAATGTCACACATATATACTCAAAGGTCTTTAGAACTACAAAGTGCCCCATTGAGACAAAGGACCACTGTCCTTCTGCACAGATGGCATCCTCAGGATGGAAAAAGGGGTCCTCATGAAGAAAAAAATCCCTCCACTAAAATGAGGTCAGATGGAAGCACCACCCTCAGAATTAAAAGAAAGGCCAGAGTCCTTCACTTACTACTCCGAAGGGATTAGAGGGATCTAAGGCTAAGGCCTTTATATAATAGGGCTGTAAGCACTTCACCTTTTCAATGTTTCTATTTTTTGTTCTAGTACCTCATCTGTTTCCATGGAATTGAATGATAAGCTGTAAAACTCTTAAATAAATTTTTTAAAAAAGTCATCCTAAGGAGGCACTAGAAAGGTAACAAAGAGGTTTCTCAGACACCAATATAGACCGACTCTTAGTTCTGCATTTGCTTATCACATGGCTTCTGGGGAACACCTCTGGGGTTGATCAAAATAAAAACAGAAATCTCCTTCCATCACCCCCAGCATCCCCAGCAGCAGCTGCTGCAGCAAATCAGAAACACTGTCAATTCCTTCCATTTAGGGCAGAAAATCAAGGCAAAAATATTTTGATGGGCAAGTATTTTTCACTCAGTTACTCATAAGGATCCTGGCTAGTGACCAAACCTTTTCCAAGGCCCTAGTAATTCTCCTTCAGTGAACAATTTTGGGTTAGAATTTATCAGGAAAAAGGACATTCAGTAGCTCATTTTAGAAAACATCTATATTTATCACATCTGCCCCTGTCAATGCTATAAATGAAACCTCAATGAGCTAAAACAGTGAATTTCTAAATACAGCCATATACTTCACCAGGCAAAGGCAGAATGGATATATACATTCCGCCAAGCAGTGTGGATCTCTATGTAGGTAGACTTACTGTAGCTAGTCAGTGCCACCTTAGAATCCCGCAATGATGCTTCGGAGTAGGCTTTTGAATCCCTCATAGGATCCGGTGTATCCCTCTCCCTACACTTCCACATTGTTTTGTGAGTGTTGGGGCCTGACACTCTCCTTGGACTGCAACATCTTTGAAGGCAGGACTTTATATTACTTGTCACCATATTACCATAATCTAGCATGTGGTACATAGTAGGTATTCAGAAAGTGTTTGTTGAGTAAACAAGTCAACTAATAAAAATGGCTATTCTTCATTGCCTTCAGGTTGATTTTAAACATACAATCCAGGGACACTTTCCAAAAGAACAGATTCACTGATAATGGCCTAAGAGATATATGTATGCTAGATATTTGTGACTAATGTATACACAAATTCTCAGGACTTTGGCATAGTATATATTAAAAAAAAATAACATGGCAATCCGATGAATGGAGTTTTCTTTTTTTCTTTCTTTGGTTTTGGCTTTGATGAAAAACTAAATGACTACTTTGACATGTCTACATCTGTCTCTGCTTATAACTAATCCTTGTATTTTATTAAGTCAGATATCTTTTAACAAAATAAAAAATAAAGGTGTATGATGGTGATGAAAAATATTATCAGCCATTGTTATTTTATCTAGGACACTTATATTCAGGGTTCAGAATGTTAAAATGAATGCAACAATGTAAAACTAACACAATCTCCCACTGAGTGTGCTGTGTCTACAGTCTTTAAGAAATACCTGGAGTCCTGAAAGGATGACGTTTTCATAGAACATCTCCTGGACATTTTAAGTCATTCTTCTGACTGAAAACGTTTGCTCGGACATTAAGTCAGGAGTCACAGTAGATGGTTTCTACGGTGATTACATCTGACAAGCCTTTCTGCACTCCATCTTTCCGATTTTCAGGGCCCCATCCCTCATGCTGTCCTCCACCAGTCTCCAGCCTCTGCAGGTCTGTACCTGCTCCAAGCTCTATTCTAGAAGGAATTCATGCCCTTAAGTATGATCTTCCTCTCCCCACCCTTCCAACTCAATCCTCTTTCTTCTAACCAATAATTCCCCAGAAATTAGGCTAAGATGGTGGAAGGCAAACAATGTGATTACCTAATTAGAGTAATTCACACAATGGTGTGAATAATTGATATGTACCACTCTTTCAGGCTACTTGTACTTTAACTGATGGAATGTTCTCTCCAGGATTATTTTGATCATTGGGTTCAGTGATCCCCCAGATGCCTCAGCATGTGTCATCTCACTATCACATTTTCACCTTATTTCCCTAAAATAGAAGTTTAAAGAATAAAAGCCAACAATGTGACAGCTCATTTTTATCAACTTACCTATATCTGCTACTCAAAGCAGTTTAACATAAGTAAAAAGAGTTTATAAGAAAAATTAAAGCTTCTCAGATATGCGTACAAAGATGGTACAAAATAAAATTCAAACTTTTTTAACAGTGAGCTTGAATTAATTATTTAAGGCAATAAACTTTAAGTATGACTCTATTGTTCTATTCTCCACTAGCATCTTATAAAATCTTCATGGGGGGGTGTATATCTCACTTGCCTTTTAAAACAAAGGGAATAAAGAGAGATCAGAATATTAAGAGAGCACTTTTAAAATTACGTAGCTTTAACTAATACGGTTTCATTAATATGGACCCCTATTATTTCCTAAAGTAAATGTATGCTTTTTTATTTTGTAGATTAAAGTTATGGCCAAATGTCAGTTTCTTCTGTTTCTGCTTTCCTTATAAAAGTAATTGATAGCATTTTCTATCCAAATCATATTGAGACAAAATGCTGAAGTCGGAAGAGTAATTTTAGTGAAAACAAACCCCAACCATCTCTGAGACCAAAGTAAATAACCTGGGTCAATGAGTAGTACTTGGAGTTTTCTAAGAGCAAGGGGAAGACCTCTTCATGTAAATCTTATGGTTCAGAGGATCAACTTGGCAGTTGATATTGGAAGAACAGAAAATACTAGCATAAGCAAAGGCAAAAACTAAGCTAGCGTAGTCAGTGGGTGGCATCATGGCCCATGAGATATATCCATGTGTGTTTAAAGTTTCAACAATGCTGATCGAAGCTATAAAAAAGGTAAATACATTTTAAAATCAGTATTGACACCATTGGCAAACAAACACAACTAACTGTACTTGAATGGAATTCAACTTTGGCTGAATTCTCTTAAAAAGCTGGCCACAGGTCTGCCATTAACACACATGTTTTGGTTTGGCACTGGGCCTCCCAAACAACAGAGCAGGTGAATTCCACAAATATACATTTCTAATAAATCATTCTGTCAGTTAGACAGTAACATTTACATATCACCCTTCCAATTCCTAATTGTCTAATCAGTTGCAAGACCAAATTACACAGCACTCAAGGCAATATAAAACACAGGCGTGTAAACAGTATCACAATGGCTCATTGTACTGTCAGATTTGCCCTCCTCAGACATGCTGTTTCTATTTGGATAAAGAAAGCTTCCATAATGATACCATTTTTATAAAGGCCTTAACCAAAACTAACCAACACAATATATTGCTTAGAAGTCCATGCTATTTTTTTAAAAAGGGAACGATAAACACAAAATTCAGGATGGCAGCTAGCTCTAGGTAGAGGGCAGAAATATAGGATGAGAAAGGAACATGATATGGAAAGCAACAGTGGTAATAAGCTCAATTTTATAATTATACTTAATAACTTGTGCACCAATCTATTATACTGTTTTATGTTTATCATCTGTCTCATGACTGACTTTTGAAAAGTTTTTGTCTTCTTTGGAATGTGGAGTACTCTACGCAATAGAGCATAGCAAGCCTGGATTATGCAGAGAGAGTACCGATATGTATTGTTAGTTTGAAATCCCTTTGAAAGCTCTTTGATCTTTGTGATATTACTGGCTAAAAAGCTTGTGAAGTTTTCTTCAGGAGCAGCGGCATATAAAAAGAGATAATGATGCATTTTTACTTTGATATTTCATATTTACTTTTTTTTCAAAAGTAAGACTGTGTTTTTATAGATTTATTTTATTTATTTATTTTAGGGACAGAGAGAGAGTTCAAGCGGGGGGAGGAGCAGAGGGAGAGGATCTCAAGCCAACTCCATGCTGCGCACAGATGTGGGGCTGATCTAATGACCCTGAGATCATGACCTGAACAGAAACCAAGTTGGACACTTAACTGACTGAGCCACCCAGGTCCCCCCCAAAAAAGTAAGACTATTTTTTAAAAGCAGTTTTAGGTTCACAGCAAAATCGAGGGGTGGTACAGAGATTTCCCATGCACCCCTGCCCCTCCTCCACAGCTTTCTCCATCATCAACATCCCCCTGCCAGAGTAGTGCATTTGTTACAAATGATGAACCTACATTGACGTGTCATCATCACCCAAAGTCCATAGCTTAATTACAGTTCACTCTTGGCATTGTATATTCTATTGGTCTGAACACATGTATAATGACGTGTACCTACCAACACACAGAGTATCTCCACTGCCCTAAATGTCCCCTATGCTCGGCCTATTCATCCCTCCTCCTACCAACTCCTAGCAACAAATGATGTTTTTATTGTATCTATAGTTTTACCTTTTCCAGAATGTCTTGTGTTGGAGTCATACTGTATGCAGCCCTTTCAGATTGGCTTCTTTTAATAATATGCTTTTAAAATTCCTCCATGTCTTTTCATGGCTTGATAGCTAATTTTTTTTTAGTGGTGAATAATATTCCACTGTCTAATGTACCATGGTTTATTTATTCATTCACCTACTGAAGGACATCTTGGTTGTTTCCAAGTTTTGGCAAATACAAATAAAGCCACTATAAACATCCATGTGCAGGTTCTTTTGTGGACACAAGTTTTCAATGACTTTGGGTAAATACCAAGGAGCACGATTGCTAGATCATATGTATGAGCGTATTTAGTTTTGTAAGAAAGAGCCAAACTCTCTTCCAAAGTGGTTGCACCTTTTCCAGCAATGAATGAGAGTTCCTGTTGCTCCATATCCTTGCCAGCATTTGGTGTTGTCAGTGCTCCAGATTTTGGCCATTCTAGTAGGTGTGTAGTGGTTGCTCACCATTGTTTTGATTTTTATTTCCCTGATGGTATATGATGTGGGGAATCTTTTCGTATGCTTATTTGCCATCTGCATATTGTCTTCGGTGAGGGGTCTGTGAAGGACTTTGGCCTATTTTTTAATTGGATTGTTTTCTTACTCTTGAGGTTTAAGAGTTCTTTGTAGATTTTGGATAGCAGTGCTTTATCAGACATGCCTTTTGTAAATATTTTCACCCCATCTGTGGTTTGTCTTCTCTTTTTCTTATCTTTCTCAGAGCAGAAGTTTTTCATTTTAATGCAGTCCAGCTTATCAAAGATTTCTTTCATGGATCATGCCTTTGGTGTAGTATCTAAAAAGTCATCACCATGCCCAAAGTCATCTAGGTTTTCTCCTACATTGTCTTCTAGGAGTTTTATAGTTTGGCATTTTACATTTAAGTCTGTGATCCATTTTGAGTTAACTTTTGTTAAGGCTGTAAGGTCTGTGTCTAGATTCATTTTTTGCATGTGGATGTCCAGCTCCAGCAAAGACTATCTTTGATCCTTTGTCAAAGATCAGTTGTCTGAATTTACTTGGGTCTATTGCTAGTCTCTCCTATTCTGTTCCATTGATCCATTCATCATCCGTTCTTTTGCCAATACCACACAGCCTGGAGTAAGTCTTGAAGTAGTATCAATAGTATCAGTCTTCCAACTTTGTTCTCCTTCAGTCTTGTGTTGGTTACTCTGGGTCTTTTGCCTTTCATATGAACTTTAGAATCAGTGTGTTGATACCCACAAAATAACTTGCTGGGTTTCTGATTGGGATAAGATTGAATCTAAAGATCAAGTGAGGAAGAACTGACATCTTGACAATACTGAGCCTTTCTATCTATAAATATGGACTATGTCTCCATTTACTCAGTTCTTCTTTGGTTTTGTTCATCAGAGATTTGTAGTTTTCCTGTACTTACTATGTTAGATTTATATCTAAATATTTCATTCTTGGGGGTTCTAATGTAAATGGTATTGTGTTTTTAATATCAAATTCCATTTGTTCTTTACTGGAATATAGGAAAGTAAGCATATCCTGAAATCTTGCTACAATCACTTACTAGTTCCAGTGGTATTTTTGGTCAATTCTTTCAATTTTTCCACATAATATTACACTTTCTAATTCAGAAACAAATATGGACACCTTTGGCAGAATAAAAAAAATGTGTGGTTACCCTCCTAAACCCTAGGTAAAGAATGCTTTTTTAAAAAAATCAAAAACCTTTTGATAAAATTCATCCAAGATTTAAACTGGTTGGAGGATTTTTTTTTTTTTTTGCATTATGTGCTTTGGCCAATGTGAAAATTATTAACTACTTTTCACAACTTCTCACACAAAGGGATATTAGTTGATCATTTTCATCACTTAATCACTACAGTAGCTGCCCAGGTAGGTTGAAAATTTCAAGAGCCAGATACGGTTGCTAAATTGTTTACATTTTCAAGCCCATTTTGAATAAATGAGATGTCCTTTGGGAAAATCCATAGAAAATACAAATAAAAATTCAATTAACCCATAGAAACAACGCACTCTGGGTGTGTTCAACACCACCGTCCTAGATGATGGTGCCATTTACTGAGATAGAAAACACTGAGGTAAAATAGGAGGTGGGAGGTGAAACCAAGAATTGTTTTTGAACTCAAGTTTGAGATGCATAGTAATCCTCTAAACAGAGCAGAAAGCAAGCAGTTGGGTATAGGAATATGGAGCCCAGAGAGACAGGGACTCAAGATATAAACACGGAGCGTCATCATCCCAGAGAATTTATTTAAAGCCATAAAGCTTGATGAGATGCCCAAAGAAGTGAATATAGACGATACAGAGAAGAGGGTTCAGGACTGATTTCTGGAGCATTCAACATTGAAAGATTAAAAAAAAGGAAGAGAAACCAGCAAAGGAGACTAAGAAGAAACAGAGAAGTAGAAGGAAAGTCGGGAGAGTATGTTTGCCAGAAACCAAGTTTTAAGAAAGCATTTCAAGAAAAAGAAGGTGTATGACTGGATCAAATGTTCTTGAGAGATTACAATAAGTGAAGACTCAGAATTGACTGCTCTGTTTGTCGGTGTGGTGGCCACTGATGACCTTAATTAGAACTCTTTCAGCAGAGCAGAATGGGTTTAAGAGAGAATGAGAGAAGTGGAAACTGGAAGTGTGGGCAGTCCTTTCAAGGAACTTTGCTGAAAACGGAACAAGAGAAAAAAGGTGGCACTGAAAGATTCAAGACCGAGATAAATTTTATTTTGTTGTGTGTCTGTTGAGAGATAACACAGTATGTTTGTAGATTGATGGGAATGAAGCAGTCAAAATGGAAAATTGTGTCCTACAGGAGAGAGAGGCAGAGAATCTCAGAGAGGGAATGCTCAAGTAGGCAAGAGGTTGTGAAGTGCAGGGCGCAGGAGGAAGAACTGTCCTCAGACATAGACAGTTCATCCGTTGTAACGGGAGGGAGCGTGGAATATAGTTTCCATAAGGATGGATTGGCAAACCTGATGATGGGAGAGTGTAGAACTTTTTTATTCTTTTTTTTTTTTAAGATTTTATTTATTTATTTGACACACAAAGAGAGAGAGAACAAGCAGGGGGAGCGGCAGGCAGAGGGAGAAGCAGGCTCCCCGTGGAGCAGGGAGCCCGATATGATGGGGGCTCATCGATCCCAGGACCCTGGAGCATGACCTGAGCCAAAGGCAGATGCTTAAGATGGAGCCTCCCAGGTGCCCTAGAAGTTTCTTCTGCTTGTGCTTTCTTATTGAAACAAGTCGCAAGTTC
Organism: Ursus americanus; assembly: GCF_024610735.1. Lineage (NCBI taxonomy): Eukaryota > Metazoa > Chordata > Mammalia > Carnivora > Ursidae > Ursus > Ursus americanus. Next base: position 54,575,815 of record NC_142137.1, on the reverse strand, counting down.
ATTATGCTCTTTGGCCAATAGGAAGATTTTTCTCTGAGAGAGGAAGAGATCTAAGAGAGAGGATCCGGGAGGGAATGCCCAAGGTTTGAAGACAGAGGAAAACAGGTGCAAGAGGCACTGTGAGAACAGAAGATTCAAATGACTAGGGGGATGTAGTACACTGTTGGGCAGTACCGAGGGTCCCCTTGATGTTCGTGGTCGGAAATATCAAGCAGGACCAAACATCATGCTTCCGTGATTTTTCTTAAATACACTCAGGTGCTCAGGTACAAGCATAAATAGGCAAGCGGTTGGGTTTAATCAGAATTACATATATTCTAGATAAATAAGATTGAAGGCAAAAAGGGATACTGTACTTGATGATTTGCAAGAGTGTGCTTATAATATCAGATCACAGAACCTACGCTAAAAAAAAATGAGGGGACATAGGACTAGGAAAGGTGCTGCAGTAGAGCGTTTGAGAAATTCTCCCGCTACAAAATAGCACAGCAAGCCCCATTTCAGCAAAAAAGCAAGGAAGGTTACATCTGACAGGCATTCTTCCAGGAAAAAAAAACGTACTTTTCCTTTGTGATTTAGATCCTTTGCTACAGTGCTGCTCCCTTTCTATTTGTGCCAAAGATCACTAATGGCAATTTTTTAAATGTCAAATTAGGTCACATCATAATGGCTTTCTGTGGCAAACACGAATTGGCTCAGATATGTTTAGTACAGTCAAATTATGAGTTTAACTGGTGTTAATCTATGGAAAAAGTTTAAATATTATTAGAAAATGTTCATTTTAAATTATAATGCTAGGTTGCCCTCCAGTAAAAATGTAAAGTAGAAATAAAGCAATTGCCAATTGTATTACAGTATCTATGATACGTTCCTATTTACTTCTAACTTACATTTGATAAAGACCCATGTTTTGATTGAAAGATATCTTTTTTCTTTTTCGAACTTATTTTTTCAAAGATATAGAAGTCATTAAGAAAACTGCTTCTCAGTTATCGTCATATAGTATGGATTCGCCATATCAGCACAGCACTACGGTAGCGTAAACATAAATGAAATCTTAATCCGAGGAAATTGATATTGTGAGGTATCAAGCTTAAGTCTTATTTACAGTGACAATAACACAAAGCCCTTCTTCTTTTTAATGCTGTGTTAATTGAAATCACAATTTAAGAGCAAAGAGGGGAGCAGTCTGACTGGATGGGGTCTTTAAAATATCTTAGTCATTCTCATTCAAGATAGGCCTAAATGAAACTGGAATTGACCTTTGAGATTGACTAATGATAAAAGCATTCTAATGGTTTAGAAAAGATAACTTAGCTAGTTTAGGCATAATAATTTATATTCATCCATGTAAATTGCAACGGAAGCAGCAAAAACCAACACTGCTCAGCGTTGTACTTTCAGTTACCGGTTGTAAAACATTATCATGTTCTCAAAGTATATCTCTGCTATGAAATATTTGGTCTTATTAGGTCTATGTAGAATTTTGTAAGCTTCCATGTAAATAACTCCACTCTATTGAGAAGGCATTTCCCCCGACTTACAGGTTGGTTCTCTGTCACACTGAAGTAATGGAGCACATGAAAAAAGAAACTAAATCCCAGAGTACACCACTACTAACAGGTCTCTTCTTAGCAAGACGCTCCAACACTTTGTTTGTGTATAAGACATCTCCCAGAATGCAATGCGCTTCTGTTAGTCTTCTTCCTACTTCCTTCCTGCCCTCTTGTTTTCTGGGTCTTACAAAAACCAGTCAGACAACACTTCGGCTGCCTTCCAGATCTACCTCTTGGAACAAAAATGTCTTTCCAGATACTTTATCCCTGAATCAGAAATAAGAAAAGAGCTTCAGAACCATCATCTGTTTCATTTTGTTGTTTTTACAATGTATTTATTTATTTTAGAGAGAGTGCAAGCACGTGCATATGCAAGCCAGGGAAGGCTCAGAGGGAGAGGGAGAGAATCTCTGGCTGACTCCACTGAGCATGGAGCCCAGGGAAGGGCTCAATCTTGCAATCCCGAAATCATGACCAGAGCCGAAATCAGATGCTCAACTGAGTGACCCACCTAGGTGCCCTGACATCATCTCAGCTTTCAGACGAGCAGATATGGGGGGCTATCAATTACATATTTGAAAACAATTTCACTAGTCCTGGATTTCATGGACTGTTCTCTCAGATTCTGGAGAATAAATCTGGCTATAAATTCTAAGCTTTTGACATTACTGTGAATGTTCATCCTTTCCATATATATATATATATATATATATATATATATATATATATATGATCAGTACACACACACACACACAAATGTATTTCTGTCATCCCCAACTTTCAGATGAAGAAACGAAGTCACAAAGCAGAGATTTTACTGCAGAGCCTGTGTACTTAATCATTGAACTCTCTATCCTTTCTGAACGCTATACTTAGTGACACAATTACTTTCATCCTAAAATGACCAGAGTCCTCTTAAATCATGGTTCTTGTTTCTGACTATAGGTATACATGTAACAATTATAATAATGACAGATAACCCTTATTAAGTATTTGATACATGCCAGGCATTGGATTATATGATTATCTCATTTAATCCTCACAGATATATGTGATAGATACTATTATTATTCCCATTTAACAAATGAAAAAAAAAATTAGGCTTTAGAGAAGATAATAAATTTACCCAGAATCAGACAGCTGGTAGATGGAAAGGCTGGGATTCAAATTCCATCTGAATCCTGAACCTAAGTGCTCACCTCTTACACTGTAAAGCCTCTATGTTATAGGTATATAACGTGTTGCATGTAATTCTCCAATAAATTGAAAGCATATTTTACTAAAAGGTACATGTTAAGAAATATCATTCCACATATTCAACTATAAATAAATAACTTGTGAAACATAAATGTTCTTTCATCATATACAAATAATTGCAAATTAGCCAGAGACTTCTGAATACATTTGTGGTAGGAGATTTAAATTCAGTAATTCTTCCTATATAAAGATCCTTTGGTGGATCTTTATGCACTGCATGAAGAGGCTTTCTGACCCTATGACTTCTTACAGGGTTTAAACAATGAGAAGTACTGGCAGGAAATCAGACAGAAGAAGAAAAGGAAACGTGGGGTATTTGTCTCGCTTATTCAGTTCCTGAAGGGTCCCCACGTGCTGCATGGGCACCAAAAGTCCCTGCTCAGGCCTAGCAGTGGTCGCCTGCCCCCTGTTACTAGCCTACAAGTTTTGTATTGTAGCTTGTGACTTGCCTATACCCTGTCCACCCTCATAAATCATTCCTTCACTAAACTCACTCAGACTACCCAATTTAAGTGCCATCTTTCTCTTTCTTGGATGAGACCGAGGCTGACACAGAAGTGATCCGTTCTGGCCTAGAACACAGGCCTTCATATGTTAGAAGAGGATATTTCCACATTCTATATGCATTTGTATCACTCATGTGTCTTTTTTAAAATAGCAAAGATGTATCAGTACGATTACAAAGAAAAGGATGTGTAATGTTACAGCAAATACACTTTCTTCAGACTCCTGATGTTGGCTTTTCAAACTGGATCTTGCAAATCACTCATGACTCAGCTAAAGTACAATCTCAGTGCAAGACGAATGGAATGTACAACCAAACCCAGGATTATTGTGCACAGAAAATTATTCTTGCTCACTTTAGCCACGTCAGGTCCACTCTAATTGGGATGCTCTGGGCAACTGAAGATTTATGCTTGGCTCAAATATTTATGAGCCCAAACGAATTATGTCTAATACCATTGGTTTTTGTAAGCCTGGAGTCAAAGACACCTAGTCACTTACATTTATGAGATATGTGAGGAAATATCTGCAGGGCATCTCCTGGACAGGACACCGTGAAATTTAAGGACCTTGAGTGATCAGTGGAAGTATTTTTCTATTCATAGTATTAAGCTAGAATATAGAGAAATGAGTACTCCAAATATGGGAGAGTGTGTAAATCGATTTAAAGTCAAGATAGAGGCGCTTGGGTGGCTCAGTCGTTAAGCGTCTGCCTTCGGCCCAGGGCGTGATCCCGGCATTCTGGGATCGAGCCCCATATCAGGCTTCTCTGCTGGAAGCCTGCTTTTTCCTCTCCCACTCCCCCTGCCTGTGTTCCCTCTCTCGCTGGCTGTCTCTAGCTCTGTGAAATAAATAAATAAATAATCTTTAAATAAATAAATAAATAAAGTTAAGATAATCTTTTGAAGACTTTAGTATAGAATTCTGCCTCTAAGAATTTATCCGAAGAAAATAATCACAAACGTGTATAAAGATTTATCTATTCACAGGTTCAGAGACAATCAATACACACATACAAATTAAGGAATATGCAGTCATTAAAAATATCATGGAAGAATGTATAATGGCGGAGGTAAATGTTTACAAAATATGTTAGCTGGAATAAGAACAGGTATTAAAACTATACATAAGCTACTTCTGGTGTCAGCCAAGATGGTGAAAACTGACTATAGCCTATCACTCTCACTACTTAGAACTAAAAACTCTGAAAAGAATAAAAAAGCAGCTATATGAGGACTTCGAAAAGTACACATAGCATGTGGATTGGAAACTACTGTAAAAACTTGAATAAGGATCCACAAGGGGAGAGATATGTAGATTTTAATTTTCCTTTTTTGCCTAGATTTGACCTGAGGGCAAGCTGAGTCTTGTAGTTGTACAGCGAGCACTGACAGCCAAAATTCCAGGACAAATACTTTCTTCTAGCCAGAACACTGGGAAAAAGATTCCCACATGCTAGAGATTGTGAGGGAGACCTTCCCCCACCCCAGCTTTTCCCCCCTTTCATTCCCTCTCAGTTACAGAGCTGCACTGGCAATAGTACAAGTATTTAGAATCCCAAGGAAAACCCATCTCTCTAGCTAGAGGAACTGGGAAAAAGGAAGCGCTCTTGTATGAAGAGTTGGGGGTGGGGGAGTATGGTTTTTTTTTTTCCCTTGCTGCATCACTGTGAAGGCAGCCCCAACTGTGTAGGACTACATGACAGTATGGGAGGCTAAAACTCTGAAAGGATTCCATCTTTCTGGCCAGAGGAACCAAGAAAAGGAGCATATGAGAATTGGAGAGTAATGGGAGAAATCATGGACAGAGAGGAGCTGAAAAAAGGAAACTCTCAGCAAACTAGGAGTAGAAGGAAATATACTCAAACTGATAAAGAGTATTTGCAACACGATTTATAGTTAACATCATAATTAATTGTAAAAGACTATTTTCTTCCTGAAAAAGAAATAAGGAAAGGTTATCAACTCTCACAACTTCTGTCCGATATTGTACTAGAAGTCTTAACCAATGTAATAAAACATGAAAAAGAAATAAAAGCTATGAAGACTGGAAAACAAAAAAGAAAACTGTCTCTATTATCAGACAACATAAACTGCCTACATAGAAGAAAAGAAAGAAATTCCCATGGACTCTACAGCAAAACTCTTACAATGAATAAGTGAGTTTAGCATCTCTAAATAAATACTATAAACTAATAAAAAAAAACACTATCTGTTTCACTGAGGAGGATATACACATGGCAAGTAAGCACATGAAAAAATGTGCAACATTATTACCTATTTGAGAAATGCAAATTATAACCACAATAAGATATCACTACATACCAATCAAAATGACTAAAATAAAGAATATCATCAAATAACTGGCAAGAATGAGGAGAAACTGTATTGCTCACACACTGCTAGTGTGAAATGAAAAATGGTACAGCCACTCTGTTGTCCTGAGCAGTTTCTTTGAAAACTAAGTTTGCAAGCACCATACAACCCAGCAACTGCCTTCTTGAATATTTATGCCAGAGAAATGAAAACTTATGTTCACACAAAAACCTGCACATGAATGTTCATAGCAGCTTTATTCATAATAGCTCAAAACTGGAAACACTTCAGATGTCCTTTAATGGGTGACTAGTTGAACTGTGATACCCTCATACCATGAAATACTACTCAGCAATAAAAAGGAACAAACTATTGACACATGTAACAACTTGGGTGAATCTCCAGAGAATTAGTCTGAGTGAAAAAAGCCAATTCTAAAAAATCATATGCACATCATTTCATTTATATAAGATTCCTGAAATGACAAAATCATAGAAAGATGGAATAAATTAATGGTTGCCAGGGGTTGGGGATGGGGTAGAGGGAGAAAGTGAGTGTGGCCATAAAAGGGCTCCATGCGGGGTCCTTGCGGTGAGAGTATTCCACGAAGTAATTGGAATTGCCTCAACAAATTTTGAAGAAGAACAAAGTTGGAGGACTCACACACTACCTGCTTTCAAGACTTACAATAAGGCCGCCATAATCAATACAGTGTGGTACTTGTGAACAAACACATACAGCAGAAATAGACCCACAATGTAGTCAAATTGATTTCTGACAAAGGTGCAAAGGCAATTCAATGGTGAAAGGACAGCTTTTTCAAGAAATGGTCCTGGAACAATGAACATCCATTTGCAAAAAAAGGCGGGGGGGGGGGGGCAACCCAACTCAACACTTAGCTCACACCATATCCAAAAAAGAGTCCAGGTAGATCATAGGCCTAAATGTAAAATCTTAAACTATGAAACTTCTAGAAGGGAATAGAGGAGAAACTCCTTATGAGCTTGGGTTAAGTAAAAAGTTCTTAGATAAACATCAAAAGCAAATTCCATGAAAGAAAAAATTAATTAATTGGATGTCATCAAAATGATAAACTTCACGGGGTTGCCTGGGTGGCTCAGTCGTTAAAGGTCTGCCTTTGGCTCAGGGCGTGATCCCGGCGTTCTGGGATCAAGCCCCACATCGAGCCTGCTTCTTCCCCTCCCACTCCCCCTGCTTGTGTTCCCTCTCTCGCCGGCTGTGTCTCTCTCTGTCAAATAAATAAATAAAATCTTTTTAAAAAAATGATAAACTTCAGCTCTGCAAAAGGCACTACTATTAAAATGTAAGATACCTCACAGACAGGGAAAAAATGTTTACAAATCACATATTTGGCAGAGAACTTCTATTTGGCAAATACAAAAACTCCCAAATCTTAACAATAAGAAAACAACCTATTTTTTTTAATGAGCAAAAGATTTGAACAGACATTTTGAAGACGATACACATATGATATAAAAAGACTTAATAAAAGATGCTTAACATCATCAGTCATGAGGAAAATGCAAATTAGAACTGCAGTGTGATACCACTATAAAAGGGCTGAAATCTGGGGCACCAGGGTGGCCCCATGGGTTAAGCATCTGCCTTTGGCTCGGGTCATGATCCCAGGGTTCTGCCTGGGATGGAGCCCCACGTCGGGCCCCCCCCTAATCAGCAGGGAGTCTGCTTCTGTCTCTCCCTCTGCCCCTTCCCCACCTTGTGCCCTCTCTCTCTCAAATAAATACGTAAAATCTTCGTTAACAAAAGAAAACCAAAAAAACCCAAAAAACCAAACACAAGGGCTAGAATCATTAAAATAGAAGAAAGATTGACCACGCTACACACTAATGAGGACACAGAGCAACTGGAACTCTCATGAATTGCTAATGGCAATGCAACGTGGCAGATCTACTCTGGAAAATAGCCAAACATACACTTGCCGTATAACCAAACCATTCCACTCCTGGGTACCTGCTCAAAAAAAGAAAAAGAAAACTCATGTTCATACAAAAACTTGTATGTAAAATGCTTATAGCAGCTTTTTTCATAATCTCCTCAGACTAGAAAAAACTCAAATGCGCTTCAACTTATGAATGGATTGACAAAGCGGTACATCAATACCATGGACTACTACTCAACAGCAAAATATTGACGGAACAAACCATCAATATACTCAACATGGAGGAATCTAAAATGTATTGTGCTAAATGAAAAGTGCCAGACTCAAAGGCTACATATGGTTTGCCTTATATATATTTTCGGGAAAGGTAAAACTATAGGAATAGGGAACAAATCTGTGGTCCCAGGGAAGGATTTGACTAGAAGGGGTCAGCATTAAAGAATATTTTTATGTGATTGTGGTGGTGGCTACATGATTCTATGCATCTGTCAAAAATCATTGAACTGTACACAAAAAAGTGAATTTTGGTGTATATGAATTCAAAAAATAAATGTATACAAACCATATGTATACACTGAACTTCTGTTTTAAAGGAAAGTATATGGCTAAAAGGTAAATACCAAAATTCTAACATTGGTATCTCTGAGTGGTAAATATTTTTCCCTATAATTTAAAAGTAATTTTTTGTAAACAGTGTAATTTTTTGTGAAATTTGACTATATATGTGTGCATACACATATATACATATATATCTGCAGTCTGATTCTCTATGTATGTTTCTGTGTATGTACAAAGCTCTGAAATAAATACCACCTTGGGGTAGCTGGGGGACTCAGTCAGTTAGGCATCTGACTTTTTAAAAATCTTTTTAAAAATAAAAATAAATAAATAAATACCATCTCTTGAAGCACTAAAATACTAAGAGGCACAGAAAATCAGGGATCATTAAAATGGAATATAATTTCTTCCCTATGGCTTTCTGAATTGCACAAATTTTCTATAATTCTATGTATTGTTTTTGATATTAAAATTTTAAATTATAACAGTCTGACAGGTCTAAATGTAAGTCAATACAAAGGGGCTAGACCATTGTCTAACTGACCTTTTAGAATTCCATGCTTCCAAAGCCCTGTAAATGAACACATTTCATTTTCTCAAGCTTCAGAATGATAGTAATTCTTGCCACTTTGTAAATTCAAGCAATTTATCTGGTTATTCTTGATCAGCATATCTTGATCTAGCTTATCAAACTACCTTCCAGATCTTGCTCCTCTCCACAATGGATCCCATCAAGGGGTCTTTCACGTCCAAAGAGTTCTCTGTGCTCACTATACCTCGCAGGACTACCCTGCAGGTGAGAAATGGGCCCTTTAACTGTCTAGCCACAGGCGGCCAGACACAAAAGAAAGCTATGTTGTTATGGAATCTGAAGCAGTAAGATTTTTCCAAATATGCTTGGATCACAGGAACATCTGATTCAATATGGAAAATTGTACTATTGTTCACACTTCCACAGAAACATATGACATTTCAGGGGAACACAGAGAAACAAATGAAAACCCTCAAGAGCAGCTACCAATTTTTCTAAATGTTATACCAGACATGGAGGATGGCGGGGATGGGAAAAAAGTGACCTCAACTAGTGGTCAGATGACTTTCTGTAATTTCAATAACATTTGCAACTAAGAAAGGGAATTGGTGATTATATCATCAACTATTTCCCCCACTCTGACAAAACCAGGCCCCTATTTTATGTCTAATCCAAAAGAAACATTTTCAAAGAGGGTGAAGAGGATTCTATGTGAAGTGTTATACTCAAAATTCTTCCCTTGGGTTAAAAAAAAGCATTATTTCATCCTTAAAGTTTATGTGCACATTTTAGGGTCAAGTCTAATTCTACTGAAAAAAAAAATGTGCCATTTCACCCTCTTTGTAGGATATCCAAACAAAACAAAACAAATAAACAAACAAAAAACCCACCTAATTTTGTTCAGAGTACTCAATGAACTACTGGCCTTTACATGGCACTCTGTGGTTTTGACTGGCAAAACGAAGTACCATAGTTACATAACGATACACAGAATCTCTTCTCAAGATATTTTATTTCCTATTTAAAATTAAGCCATGAACTAGAGTCAAGAATATTTTATTACAAGTACATAAGTAAATATAAGACAAACTTAAATGCTTTAGTTAGTATACTTATGCAATTTATTCTTTTTAACATTTTTTTAAATGTCAAAAATTCTTAGCATGTCTAAAAGCAAAAAAATGTATCCCCCAGGTATACTTGACCATTTCCTGCTCTTTGAACACCCCAAGCTTTTCAACATCTGAGCCCTTATTTATCCTGCTCCCTCTGTGATTTTTTAAAATTCTTTTGCAATAAGGATTTAGATAACAAAAATAAATACCTAGATTAAATTACTTTAAGCCTCTACAAAAATGCCTTCACCCAGTCAAAATGTAAGACCATGTTTTTGGCTTTCATAAAAATCACGATGTAAGAAACATCAGTTTTAAGAATATTTCTATATATTCTGCTAAAAATCAATCAAAGGCATTATCTACGATGCTACCCAATGTCCTTTACATGACAATCCTTTACATGATAAATAACCTTGGAAAGTCAGTTCCTGGAAAGACCCACTCTATTTTTCCTGATAATTTGCTACGCTTCCTTTATTTCAATGCTAAGGACAATGCAATCAAATACATGTTCTTTTTTTGCCTTGGTTGCCCTGAAGATTAGCTAAATTTATTTTTCAATTGCAATAAATAACCTCTCCCTAGTGCCTAATACAAATTTGTCTCTTTTATTTCAAAGTTGTAATTTTTTACAACATGTTTTTAATTATGCCACAGTGAAAGTCACCTTAAATATGTTTCAAAATATGCTTAGATACACTTTAAATATAGTGGGCAGAATTAATATTGAGGCTGCTTCCTACAAGCTATTCCATGTTAAGTTACAGAACAAAACCAGTGTGGCCTAGGGCAGCATTCGCCAAACCAGAACATGCCAAGCAGTCATGTAATGGTCTTGCTGAAAGCATTGACTCTGTTCAGAAGGTCTGGAGTGGGGCCCGAGGTTCCACATTTCTAACAGGCTCCCAGATAAGGTCACTCTTACTGGCCCTCAGACCACACTCAGAGGAGGTGGGGTCTAAACAGTGCTCTGCCCATGCAGGAAGGAAAAGTCAGCACAAGAGAAGCAATGAATATGGTGAGCCTGAAGACACTAGAACCCTCACAATGGTGAACACTACGAATTAGAGAAAATGGCATAGCCTATTTCTGTTATCAATCTTTAAAAATCAAAAGGTCTTAAATTCAATATCAGTATTAATTTAATTTTTTATATAACAAATGTCCAGTTCATGTTTTTCAAAGAAGTTGATTCTGACTCATATGTTAGACATTGTACCATATACATCTAAAGAAAATTTGGGTTGGTATGTTTCAAAAATCTCTATTATTCTGAATGTGTCAGGAGGAAATAGGACAGGAAAACGCACTGAATATTTGGAAAGTTTCCATTTATTCAAATGTTTACTAAACACCTATTACACTCCAGCACTACTTGGAGGCCTCAACATACAACTGCCTTTTTCTTTTAATGTGTTTATTCTGGTTTTATTCTGATTCTTCATTTTTACTATCTTTGGGAGCAATTACTATATAACTTGGGGAATTACCCTTTAATCAGCAAATAAGTGAATGAATTTGCATCAATTCAAGAAAATTCATCAGCTGTGATACTGGCTAAGGAAAACATTAGTTCATTTACATTTTCTGGCTTTCTAGCTTATTTCTAGTTAAGAGAGTATTCCTTCTCCCGACATGGCCTGCTGCATAACGATAGATTCTAAAATACTTCACAGTAAAGAAAAGACCTAGATTTTCCGATGTCGTTCAGTTTTTATAGATTCTCATAGTGCCCATTGTCATGTCTCCTCTGCATAGTTTCATGGATGCAGTAGGCAAAAACCTATATTTTGGTTAAAGCTAATGCTAAAATTAACCAGTTATCTAATATACATAAAGCACTAGCTGAGTCACTGCATAAGTAAGACAACATTTAAGTTTTTTTCCGGGTCAGAGGATTTAAAACCAAGTGTACTAATTTTCTATTGCTGCTATAAGAAATTACCATAAAGTCAGTGGCTTAAACAGCACAAATTTATTGTTTTATGGTTCTGGAGTTCAGAAGTCCAAAATGGGTCTCACTGGGCTAAAATCAAGGTGTCAGCAGGATTTGGTTTCTTCTCAAGGCTCTAGAGAAGAATTTATTTTCTGTTCTTTCTGGCTTCTACACACCTCCCACATTCCTTGGCTCTCGGCCCCTTCCTCCACCTTCCAACACAGCAATGTTGTGTCTCCCTGTGACTTTCGTCCACAGTCACATCTTCTTCCAACTGACACTTCCCTTCTGCCTCCTTCCATTTTAAGAACCTTTGTGACTACATTGGGCCACATGGATAATCTGGGATAACCTCCCTATTTTAAGGTCAGCAGACTAGCAACCTTAATTTCCTTTGCCATGTAACCTAACATACTCATAGGTTCTAGGGATTAGCCATCTTTGAGGGGTCATTAGTCTGCCTACCATACCAAGACAGTGCTCCATTTTTATTTACTAACGTGAATTTTTGAAACACTTTAGCCCTCTTACAGTTTCTCAGTGCCAGGGAAAGAAGTTCTTGGGGAAGAACAGTGTAAGATTACTGATAGCAAAAACTTGTGTTTCAGTTTTTAACCACGAGCTCTGATGCTATTGGGATGACTCTAACACTCAATGAAAGATAAGGATATAGCTGGAATGGCCACTGCCACAGAACCCATCTGCTCCCAGACACATCTAGCCTGAGACTCCTGACTTACATTCTGGTAAATGGATGTGGTGGAACATGGAATCAGACTGTGGCCATCAGGATAATGTCCTGACTCTGCAATCCAAGTTGGCTAGAAAAAGGGCCTTCTCATTAAAGTTTTAGAAGCTAAACCCTCTTCCAAAACCACTCTAAGTAGCTTAGAATCATTACAACTGTCCAAGGGACTAAGTAATAAAGTTCATAGTTTGTTTTAAACATGGAAAAAAAGGAAAAGTCAAATAGGTAAATTATAGTAGCCTAATTTTTTCATGCCATTACTAAGGATTGCGCAGGTCACTGTCTCAACAACCTTACAGTGCATAAGCTCTAAAGACTCTAAATCTCTAACAATTAAAAGAATAACACTTTGCATGACTGTTTTGATGAATTTAGTCTAGACATACTTTCTCACAGGAACTCTTGATTAAAGATAATTATTACATTTCAATCAGAAGTCACAGAAAGTAAAAAGTCTGGATAACTGGCTGAAGGCCCTGCACAAACTGAATCCAAATATGAAACAAACCAAATCAAGTTTGAACTTATGGCCTGAATTCTAGTAGACAAAAGTGCATTTGTGGTGATTAAATATTTAAAACAGGCATGTGCAGTCATCAAATGCGAAAACAGAAACTGTATGGCAGTTTCCATAGAGTCAAATTGGCTCTACTGTGGTATCATGTCATACAAAGGTAATGAGAAGTATATTGTTTCTTGAGAGCCTTGGCTTTTTTTTTTAATTTTAAAGATTTTATTTATTTATTTGACAGAGAGAGAGAGACAGCCAGCGAGAGAGGGAACACAAGCGGTGGGAGTGGAGTGGGAGAGGAAGAAGCAGGCTCCCAGCTGAGCATGGAGCCCGATGCAGGGCTCGATCCCAGGACCCTGGGATCACGCCCTGAGCCAAAGGCAGACGCTTAATGACTGAGCCACCCAGGTGCCCCAAGAGAGCCTTGTTTTTTAACACACAGTAAGCAATGCCAATGTGAGAACTAGTCATCGCTCACGGGTTAACGGATACCCTCAATTTCTACCACTCTCGCCTGCTGACCCCCACCCTTGCTCCCCCCAAACTGTACCTAATACAAAGGGGCTTCTGAGGACTATTCATAGCTCCCGTGGCCCCGGTAGGTCTCCAACAATACTTCATTCAGCTCAGCCCTGCTCCTTGGTGACACTGGAGTGGGCCAGCTCTAAGTGAGGGCTGATTAGGAATGGGATAAGGTAGTGAGTGATACAAGAGGAATTTTATTTGCATAGCCCCTAAAAGAATTTCGAAAATCTATGCACATACTTTTAAATAACATCTAAACATTTTTAACATAAGTTTAAACACTTGAAAAAGGAACATGATTTCGAATGTTCTGATACATATTTATCAGAACCTCAGGGCTGCAGCTTTCACTCAATCTATGGAAAATGTCTGCTCTATCCCATAATTGGCAGAGCCCATTCTCATCGACAAGCCTATCAACCCAATTAGACTTTCTGTCAAAACAAGTCTGACTTCATTTTTTCAGTCAAACGGGAAGATAGTCTTGGTGACAATCTGTATTCCGAATGCTAAAAGTAACAGATAAATGCAGCACAGAGCCTTGTCATGAGGAAGAAGGAGGAAGAACTGGCAGGCATTAGCCGTGCTCAGAGGCAGATCGGTTTCAAGAAAGAGATGGAAGTTGAGGATCTGAAAACTGAAACCTTTGAAACCCTCTATGCCCTGGGAAGTCTTGGAGCCCAAAGGCACGTACATAGTTTGGAAACTGCTGAGAAAAAGCACTTAAGTTCTTCTTTGAAAGTATCTAACATGAAACAAATATAAAGTGGGGTCTCTAAACAAAAGCACCTCTGACTGCATTTCTTTGAGGGATCCTAAGCCTTTGGAAGTATCTTAACACACAAAGCATGTCGTCTTCATCAAAACGGAGGGTCAACAATTAGAGATTGTAATCTTGCTGATGCAGCCAACCTTGTGTATAATCCTTGGATGGGCAGTTCTGGTGTCCCAGGATTTGCTTCCACATTTTCTCTAATCCTTGGAACTCCTTGATTTGTTCTAACCCTCTACCCATATTTGGTCATCGTCGAGTGTGTGTTTCACCCAGTCTAAATTAGTCACCTTTCCCCCTTAAACTCCTAGATTTCACCCATCTCATCATTGGGCCTTATGCTCATGTTCTGATACTCTGACCTTTGTTAGTGCCGGAAGTAGATAAGCTTTTCTTAAAAAACAAAAACAACTGCAACTACCAAGGCTATCCTGTTGTGCCAACAGAGCTGCTTATGCAAACTATTGAGAACTCTTAGGTGGAAATATAAGGAGTGTAAAGACATACTGGAAATGCATTTTGAAAACCTCTCCCCTAATGTTTCTGGGAGAAAGGTTAGAAGTAAATTACTGACAATGGGGGCAAGAAAAGAGATGCAAAGGAGACAACTTTATTAGGCGCTTTCTCTTCTTTACGAGGATTTTGGTCCTTTCAGAGGAAGCTCCAAGTAATTCAACAATACCCAGTTTCCTTCAGTTGCTGCAACTTGATCCCACGGTGGATGCTCTGGAAAGCACGTTGAGGACGAACGGGTCTGAGGCCACGCACGATCAAGGTCGTCTGATCCATTTGTTAAGTTGAGACTCTTTCCGTGTCACCTCTCAGAAGCAGGTCTGTGTTCCCCTCCAAAGAGCCCACCACCTGGCTGTGCCCACCTCCACTCGTGCCCCAGCTACCATGAAACGGGTGGTTCAGAGGAGCCACTACGGCGGCAGCGAGGCCTTTAGACGCAACCACTGAGGAAGAGGCGAGGACACCGGTGGAGGCTGCAGGCGCGCGCGCAGGTGCCCGCGCACCCACCCACCCACCCACACCGACTCGGGGTGCAGGGCGGACGGGGGAGAGGAGCGGAAGGCCTTACCAGATCAATGAACGTCAGGAATTTCCAGCTCCCGCCGTAGGTCTGATGCGAGGGCATTTCGATGGCCTTGTAGTTGCACAGGATAGAGCAGTAGGACAGCAGGATCGCCACCCGCAGCACCTGGCACGGGACAAGCGCCATGTTCGCGAAAGGCCTGGCAGGCTGGAAGGCGAGGAGGGAGGGCTGGAGGCGCAGGGCGCGCGGGGGCGGGCGCCGGGGGAACCCTGGCGCTGCCGGCCGCGGGGCGGGGCGGGGCGGAGCGGGGCGGGGCGGGGTCTGCGGCGGGCGCGCCCCCCGGGACCCGCGACCGCGAGCGCCCGGCGACCTGCGCGGGCGGGGCGGCGTTGGCGGGCCCTAGCGGCGGCCGCGGCCGGGCGGCGTGGCGTCAGCTCTTTCGTCATCTCCGTCATTCTGCTCCTGCGTTCGCGGGGCCCCGGGAGAGCCGGCCGGGGCGCCCCCTAGGCGTTCTGTGGGTGGGCGGCCTCCGAGTGCGACCGGGCTGGGGAAGCGCGCGGCGCGCTGTGGAGCCGCGGCGGGTGGCATCTGCGGGGCGGAGAAGGAGCATGGGGCCGGCGGGAGGCCGGGAAACCTGCCCTGATGGAGGGGACCCCAGTGGGGACAAACGTCGCAGCCGGGGGGGATCGTGGCGGAGGTGGTTCCCGCTGGCCAAGGCGGGTGCTGCGTGCGGAGGGACCTGTGGAGGCCTGGACGTGGGGTGTAAACCCGCGCGCCGGGGGCTTCCGAGTGACTCTTTATTTTGAACCCAACTGGATGTTTACTGATAGACTATTTATCACTATGAACTTACCTTATAAATTCTGTTCCAGCGGATGGACTGCCCTGTGCTCCTCCTCCACAGGAGATTTATAAATAGCACGTCAATATATAATACAACAGGACAGACGGTGAACTTTGGACAAGAGGTTTATAAATAAAAGGTTATAAAGGGGTGTCAGATAACTGTTTCTGCTTCAAGATTGCGTTCAGCTTCAAAACAAATCGTTCTGAGTTTGGAAGCAAAACCTGGTGTGTAACTTAATACTAATCTTCTGAGGGTTAAACTGACATTGCCCTTTTACTTATTTTTTTTCCTACCGTACAATACCGGAGCTTAATGGAAGGAAAATAAATATGAACTGGATTCCCTCTGCCTTCCAGTAAATGTTGTCACAGTGAAGTTGCCTCAGTCTGTGGGCAGCATTTTTTTTTTTTTAAATCGTGATCACATTTCAGCCAACCAGATGCAGGGTCAGAGTATGAAAAGACAACATAGGTATTTCCTGTGGATCCATTTAAAACAGGTGTCCTCTCCAAATAG
Source organism: Ursus americanus (assembly GCF_024610735.1). Classification (NCBI taxonomy): domain Eukaryota; kingdom Metazoa; phylum Chordata; class Mammalia; order Carnivora; family Ursidae; genus Ursus; species Ursus americanus. Next base: position 54,559,163 of record NC_142137.1, on the reverse strand, counting down.
TCTCTGAGTCAGTGAATGTGGAGTGAGGGGGCAGGGAAAGCAGAGTGTTAGAGATAAAGAGAAAGTAGCAACTCCTAAAATGTTTTCCTGAAATTTTCCTATCAAACTCTAAACCAAAATAGAGAGACCATTAGTTTTTTTAATTGGCCTTATAATTATGTCACTAGAAATTGATGTCACAAAAATCAAGATAATTCTATGATTCGACTAGCATAAAACTATTCATTGTCAATAATTGTAGTTTTTGTTCATGTAAAAATTGGGTCTATTTCTTTTTAATTGTCATGTTCATAAGATCGCAGAATTAAAACGTAGATCTACTGAAGATTTTACTAGGTCCTTAATAAAGTTTTACAAGTTAATATGATAGTCTCCAAGTCTGATATACGTTTTAGAAAACCATTAATAAGTTTCTCATCCCCATCAGTACAAAATATAACATTTTCATAAAGCCATTTAAGATTTTAGTCTGTGGTCACTTTCTTTTTAAATAAATAATTATAGCACCCAAATAAGTGTTTGAACCCATTCTCATGGGTTTGCTTTTGTTATTTTGGATTTGACAACTATTATTAAATAATTTGGTAGAGTTGTTTTATTTTGTTTTGTTTTGGGGGGGGTGCATATCGGAGAGGCAAAGGGAGAGAGAGAATTCCAAGCAGGCTCCAGGCCCAGGGTGGTGTCCAGTGGGGGGGCTCGATATCACATCCATCTCACAACCCTGAGATCATGACCAGAGTGGAAATCAAGACTTAGATGCTTCACCAACTGAGTCATCCAGGTGCCCCTGGGGTTTTTTTTGTTTTTGTTTTTGTTTTTTTTAATGAAACATCTGCATAAACCTTCACTCAAATATTTTATGAGAACATCAGTCCACAATTTCTGGAACTTCTTGTTAACTATTTATTAGCATGTCCAGGTTGCTCTTTTGGCTTTTTATACCATATCTGATAATCTTAGTTATGTTTTAAAGGTATTTTTTGTGAGAAAAATTTACACACAGATTGTGTTTTTACAGTGTAAATAATACAATGGAATATTGCTTTTAAAACTGCATCCAGTAGACATAATTCCTTTTTATGAACTATAATACATTATTTACTGATAAGTATTTACATGATGATTCTGTACTGGAATTAGAGAGTACTGTTTTTCACTGTATAAAAGAAATACGTGCATGTCACTTCTTTAGCCTTTTCATTCTACCACACAAGGAGTGGTGATGGTGGAGAATAGCTTTATCCAGTTGAATTTCATGAAAATATGTTTCCCAAGGGAAGATTTCAAGACCCTGTCTTAATTTCTAGTTACCTTAGTGTTCTTTGATTATTGTAATAGCTCTTAACTCTTAGTCTATACTATATGGGCTGGAGAGACTCTTCCTTAAGAACTTCTAAAAACTGATACAGACTCTTCATCCTTTCTTTTTTCTTTTTCTTTCTTTCTTCCTCTCTTTCTTTTCTTTCTTTCTTTCTTTCTTTCTTTCTTTCTTTCTTTCTTTCTTTCTTTCTTTCTTTCTTTCTTCTTTCTTTCTTTTTCGAAGGAGAGCGTGTCTGACATATTGGTGATGATAATCCTTGCTAGTCTTGGAAACGACAGGGACCCCTGTGTCTCCCTTATGCTGTATTCCAAGTAGCCAACTTTACATAGTCGCGAGTCTTTGCTTAAAAATTCAGGAGGAAGAATTGTACATATGCATATCCTTACAATAGTCAATGTTTCTGCATTTCCTTTGGTTCTGTGTTTGTATTAAATAAGCATTTTCTAATAATATCAATATATTTGAGCAAATGCTTTTCTCCTCTTCACATTTGTCTGAACCACAAGGGTAAAAGTTGAGATGTTTTCCTTGGGCATGAGGAAAATCCCCTCAGTATTGTAGAAAAGACACCTTTGGGTTGCTTATTTTTTCCTTATTATAAAAGCATATGTATGATATTAAAAAAGGAAAATTAAAATAAAAATTACCCCTGCTCTCATCAACCAGAGAAAACACTACAAACATTTCAGCACATACTGGCCAGTCTCTTTACAATACATACATAGCTACTTGTGACACACTATGTAGCAATTTGTATCAAGCCGACTTTTATTTAATAAGAATATCCTCTTACTATTTAAAACTCTATATAATCATGCTTAATGATTGCATAGCATGATGTTATATGAATATATATTTTTCTTAAACTTTTCTCTGGTTTTGGACATTTAGGTTGTTTCCAGTTTTTTGGGGTTTTTTTGTTTTTTTTTTTGTCATTGTAAGTAGAGTGTAATGTCTGCATTTTGAATTAAGAAAGTCATTTTTAAGAATTATTTATAGCTCAAAACAATGTAAGAAAACACCCTTTTATAATCTAATATGTATATTTCTTTACACATGTTTATATGAACTGACAAAGGAGAGCTCTTTGGCCCAGAGGGCAGTTGGGAAAGATTAAGATCTAAGTAAAAGACGTAGGTAAAAATCATTCTTTTTTCCAGCAATTGATGCTCATTACAGATTTTTAAAATTCCTTTAGATATGAAACACAGTACCAATGCATTGCATTAGTCAGATTTTTTGCTCTAAACCAGGAAGAGTAGTTATTTACAAGTGAAATGAGCAGCAGCCCTTACTGGTTGTGTCGATGTTGTTGGTCGCTGAAGTTTTCACAGATTTAAAAGGGACTGTGTTTTCTATCCAGAGCTCTACTAAATTATGAGATGGCTAAAAACCAAGGATTCTATGGAAAGTCACGGAAAAGCTTCAGAACAAGTAGTGTTGAGATTACACACAAGGCACCGGCTAGATCACATACAGATCTGAGACGTCCCCCTGACTCCCTGAAGTCTGTCGGTGCATTTGCCAGTGACACTGACCCTGCTTGGGACATATCTTTGTGTGTGTGTATCCAGATCCAGCACAACCAGCAGGACTTGGCATAAACCCACTTTACCAATCCCTCTTCCAGGGTGCCTGGGTGGCTCAGTTGAATGGGCATCAGACTCTTAATTGCAGCTCAGGTCAGGATCTCAGGGTTGTGGGATCAAGCCCTGTGTGGGGCTCCTCGTTCAGCGGGGAGTTTGCTCAAGATCCTCTCTCCCCCTCTGTCCCTTCCCCCACTCCTATGTGCATGGCCGTGTGCTCTCTCTCTCTAAAATAAATAAATCTTTTTAAAAATTTAAGAAAAATACATACACACATACCTACATACATACATAAAATAAAAAATAAAAACACCCTCCTCAGGACATAGGACGTGGTCTTCCTACTGTGAACAATCCACATAGATGGCTTACTGGTGATTCAAATTCTACATGTACTCATTGTGCTCATTATTTCCTTCTCAAAACCTTGCCCCTCTGAAGTGTTCCTAGTCTCTGGGTAGAGCACCAGCATGCTATATTAGAAACGTCAGGATGGAGCCAGATGGCCTAGAGGTGCCAGTCTCCTAATGGTGCTAAAATATCTCTAGAAGTATGGCAAGTAGAAGATAATTCGCTCACCAGAATTCTCGGGGTGGGGACTGCGTGTTGTTAGAAGAAACATTTTCAGAATCAACCTAGGTGGATAGGGTGACAGGGGAATGAGACTATAGCATCTAGAATAACAGTAAATCATTGCTAATATTCTTCTCCCCAATGGTGTCAGGGCAATTGCATAGCTTCTGGTTTGCTGAATGAACTATATATAGGAGTTTGGGACTAGAACTCAGTTGCTCTGCGTCATAGAGCTGGGGGGGGGGTGCTTTCCTCCCCATAGCCTTCAGCCTCTATTCTAAATAAATACGGAGCAGATATTTAAAGATATCTCAGCGGTCTTAAGCTCAAATCCTTCAGAGGCCACTCGTGTATCATAATTAAGTAAAAGTAGTTGTAAGGTTATAGTGCATAATTTGGTCTTTCAAAAACCAGAGTAAATGCTTAACTAAATGCATTGCAATTCAAAATTTTAAAAATTTGAGTGCCAAAACACACACTCTCTCTCTCTCTCTCTCTCTCACACACACACACACACACACACACACACACACACACACACACTGCTCGAGTCAGCTGTAGGTACGACTTTGGAATTATCATTTTGCAAGAGTGCCATGTTAACATCTTACCCAGGGTGTCCAAAACAACACTGCCACTCCCTGGTCCTCATCATCTGTAAAAGTTAAGGCTACTTTGGCTGTATTGGACAACTCTATTCGTTGAAGCAGGATGAAGGAAAATATGAAGATGGGTGAAAAGCGCACATGTACACTGTCCCTTAAGGAAGGTTTATGGAAGAAGATGCCACACGATTCCATCTTGCCTCCTTAGTCAACACTCTTCCACATAGCCGCAGCTGGTGAAAGCAGCCTCCATTCTGGTTGGCCATGTGCCCAGCCCCAAATCAGGGTTCTTTTGGTGAAGAAGGGGGGTGTTATAGGTTGAATTGTGTGCTCTCCAAATAGGTATGTTGAAGTTCAAATCCCCACTACCTCCAGCAGCGGTCTTATTTGAAAACAGGGTCATTGCAGATGCAATTAGTTAAGATGATGTCACACTGGCGTAGGGTAGATCCTTAAGCCAATACAACTGGTGTTCTTATGAGAAGACAGAGTCACACAGGAAGAATGCCATGTGAAGATGGAGGCAGAGATTAGAGTCATGACAAGCAAAGCAATGACCAAGGATTGCAGACTACCCCCAGATGCTAGGCAAGGCCTGGAACAGGTTCTCCCTCACAGGCCTTAGAAGGAACCAACTGTGCTGATGCCTTGATTCTAGCCTCCGGAACTATGAGCAACAAATTTCTGCTGTTTAAGCCACCCAGTTTGTGGCACTTTGTTAATGGCACTCTAGGAATCTAATACAGGGCAGAAAACAGATTTTGGGAGACCACTACCAGTTTCTACCACAACATCCAACCAATAGTTAAATTCCAGGAATATTTTTTCTCTGCCACATTTGCCGAATCTGAGCCTTCATCTCTGTTTCTCCTGCTAGTGCCTTCTTGAATAAACTCTGTAACTTTTGCCTCTATCATTACATCTCCACACCACCCGTATCACTGCCACTAGAATTATCTTCCTGAAACCATAGGTCAGGTTACATCACTCCCTGTCATCAAAAATAGTCAGTGATTTCCCCGTGGTCTACAGGAAATCTCACTTTCTTATAATGGTGTTCAATGTCTCCCATAGTTTATCTGACCTTAACTCAGTGTTTCAACTTCCATGACTATACCTTTTAAACTATTATGCATTTCATTATCATAGGCATATTTATCTTCCCCCAAAACCCAATATTTATTTTTACTCTTCTATGCCCCTTGGGTACCAAGGATTCATATCACTTTCTCCATCTGTCGAACATCTATTCATCTCTCAAGGCCCAGCTCTGACAGAGATTTTCTAGCAGTGAGTATATTTGCAAATACTTGCCATCTAGGAAGCCCCTTGGCATTACACTACATGGCAATTGTAGCATCTTTTGATGCGGCAGCTCAGGAGCATTGCTGGGACAGCTACCATCACCCTCCCAGCAGGGGATTGCCCTAAGACGCCCTTCACATGGAAGTGGCCAATTCACTGGGGATGCAATTGTCAGAGAACTTTCTCTTTTGTAAGATGGAAAGCATATTTCTCAATAGTTTGAGATTACGTGAAGCAGCTAATTAAACTATCCCCTTGGGTCCCAGAATTTTTGTCCATAAAAGGCAAGACTTTTGGGGAACTGGTAGCCTCTGCAGTCAGGCAATATTACCGAAATGTGGAATGCAGGGATGGTGGGATGGGTTGCTCCTTCTTACCATATAAAGCAACCTTTTCCCAGAATGAAGAGCAGTCCATTTATTGGACCTCTGTGTTAGTTATCCTCAGAGCTAGTTAAAAGTCCAGTTTAGAGGCTAGTATAATAAACATCCAGCACAAAAGAGGAATTTGACAAAATTAAACCACACATCATTTTGTTTTCAGAAAACATATGATTTGCCATGAGAGATGGTAGCATCAAGCTATCCTGCCAAGTGCCAGAAGCTAGATTAAATTATCTGTGAAGTCAGCCAACTGAGAACAGAGAGAACTTTCACTTCCCTTCTCCCGAGGGAAGACCTTGATAGCCAAGCAGGCCTGCGGGAGCCAAGGCTAGTTCTGACACCTCGCCCCAGGAGCTGAGCATTCACCGCTGCTCTCAAAAGTTCATGTGTCGAAATTAGCAGGTGAATTGTTCACATCCCTGACAGCTGGACTCTGAACACAGAAGCAGATAGGACACCCATAAGGATGTTTGGAAAGTTGCCTGTGAACCCAAGGATCTGTTAAGCCAAGCCACGATTCTGAATAAAGTTGGAAACTGCTGGAAGGCCTTCTAAGAAATATTTTGCTAGCATAGCTTTTCCTTAGTCCAAATTTTCCTGTTTCACTGTGATATGGTGATTAGAGCCTGAGTAGCCATCTTCTCAGTATGAGGAAAATAACCAGAGATCTTGGCCCTGACATCCCTAAGCTGCTGAACCAAAGCCAACAGCAGCTTCCCTCCTTGCAGGCTTCTTGTGAGGTGCGAAAACCAGCCCCCTGTTTGTTTCAAGTGGTGTAGTAGGGTGTCCGTTACATGCAGCTAAAGGATGGTGCGGAGAGGTAATTGGGTTATTTCTTGGCATGCTTTAAAAAGTGCCGAATCACAGGACAGTAGGACAGTAGGCTAGTAGGATAGTACTAAGACCAGGATTCAAATTTAGGTTTTTTGTTTTTTTTTTTTTAACTTAATAAACACTCATATAACACTGTGGGCCAGGCTCTGATCTAAGCACTTGGCAAATATTAACTCATTTTCTCCTCACTAAGGATGGTTACTATTATTATTCCCATTTTAATTAAGAGAAAATGGAGGCATAGAGAAAATTAAGTAAACTGTCCGGGATCACACAGCCAGAAAATGGCAGAGCTGGGATAGAAAACCAGGGTTTTGGGTTCTTAATCATTACATCATTGTGCCCAATGATGCCAGTCAGTTCATACCCCCATCCCAGGTTCTAACTCCTCTTCTGCCACTACTGAGCCCTGTGATTTGGGTTGTGTTTCATCATAGTTTACAGTTCTGCCCCCACCCCCCCCCGCCGCCCCCCGCCCCAGGCAGCTGCCCGCCGCACCCAGGCAGACCTCTGACAGAAACATATCGGGCAGAAACAACATCTGTACTTAGCATCTGTTGACATCATTGTGTGATTCATAAGGATGAGAAAATTTGAGATAAGAGTTCCACAAGCCCACAAACCACTTTATAATAGCCTTCATGAAACTTCCATTATTGACAATCTTTTTGTTACCATTTGACCAAAGCGTTGAATTTCATGGCACTGGAGGCATCTGAAGTTATCTTGGACAAACTCGAGGTCTATCTTCTTTAAATGAATGCTTCATCAATACCTACTTATGCTCCCTTTCTCCATTATTCCTTTCACAGAAACTATATCTGATTACCAGATTCATCCAATAATTATATTCAGTATACTTTGTTTTCCAGAATTGTGTAATGATGTGCCTTTAAGTTTTGCTTAAATTGATGGATTATTTTCTTTCCAAATACTCTGCCCTCCTACCTTAATATTTATTGGAGGCCAGACATCTTTATACTGACAGTCACAAAATGACAGACGCTTCTATTTGGAGGAAAACTTAAAGATTGACTGTTCTAGACCCTTTATTGTATAGATGATGAAACAGGCCCAGAGATTTAAATGACTTGCCTCAAGATAGTTACTGGCAGAGCTGGATCTAAAACTTTCCTTAGGGAAATTTTGTCTTTCCTTTTTATTTTATTTAAATTAATAGATTTTAATTTTTTTAAAAAACAGTTTTAGGTGTACAGAAAAATTGAGCAGAAAGTACAGGAAGTTATCACCTACTCCCTCTCTCCCTGCCACACACAGTTTCCCCTATTAGTAATATCTTGCATTAATGTGGTACATTCATTAAAATTGATTATTACTGATTAAAGTTTATACTTACATCAGGGAAAACTACAGACTAGTATCTCTCATGAATACAGATCTTAAAATCTTCAACAAAATATTAGCAAATCAAATTTAATAATGCATAAAAAATTATACAACATGACCATGTGGGATTTGTGCTAGGTATGCAAGTTTTGTTCAACATTCAAAAATCTATTAATGTAATACATCACATCAATAGGCTAAAAATATAAATCATATGATCAAATCAATAGATTCAAGGAAAAGCATTTGACAAAATTCAACACCCATCTGTGCTAAAGAATCTTAGCAAACTGGGGAGATAAGGGGAACTTCCTCAATTTATTAAAAAACATTTAAAAAAAACCCTTCAGTTAACATTATTTGTAATGGTAAGCAACTAGATGTTTTCTCCTTCAGATCAAGAACCAGACAAGGATGTTTACTCCCATCATTCCTATTCAACATTGTACTGAAAGTCCTTGTTAATGCAATAAGACAAGAGGAGGAAATAAAAGTATATAGACTAGGAAGGAAGAAATAAAGCTGTCTCTTTTCACAGATGATATTGAATTGTTCATGTAGAAAATCCCAAAATGTAAATCAAAAGACTCCTGGAACTAATAAATGATTATAACAACTTTTCAGGATGCAAGGTCAACATACAAAGCTTATTCTTTTCCTACATAACAGCAACAAAGGCTGGAATTTGAAAGTAAAAAATAAAACACTGTTCACATTAGCATCAAAAATGAAACACTTAGGTGTAAATCTAACAAAATATGTGCAAGAAATATATGAGGAAAATTGTAAAATTCTGATAAAAGAAAGAAAAGAATATCTAAACAAATGGATATCCCATGCTTGCATATAGGAAGACTCAATAGTGTTAAGATGTCAATTCTTCTGAACATTATATGTCTATTCAATGCAATCCCAGTCAAACATCAGCATGTTATTTTGGAAAGCTATTTCAAAAGTTTATATGGAAAGGCAAAAGACTTAGAATAGCCAACATAAACAAAACAAAGTTGGAGGACCAATCCTACCTGACTTCAAGACTTACTATAAAGCTACGGTCATCAAGACATTGTAGTATTAGAGAAAGAATAGACAAGTAGATCAAGGGAGCAGAATAAGCCTACACAAACATGGTCAACTGATCTTTGACAAAGGAGCAAAGGTAATTCAATAGAGAAAGGATAGTTTTTTCAAAAACTGATGTTGGAAAAATTTGATGTCCACATGGGGAAGAAAATGAACTTAGACGCAAACTTTACATCTTTCACAAAAATTAACTCAAAATGGAACATATACCTAAATATAAAATGCAAGACTATAAAACTTATCACTAGATCACAAATAAAGTTTATCACAAAAAATAAAGCATACTCAATGCTATAGCTTTCCCCTATCATCCCAAATCCCTAGAAGTTCCCTAAAAATATAAAACTAATGAGAAAATCTAGAACCTTCCTGGAAGATTTAGAAAGGTGCCTCAGCACATCAGAAACTATATTGAATAACTGAAAGATGGAAAACAAAGTCAACTGAAGAATATGGTCCAAATGCATACAGAAAACTTTTTAAAAAAAGACTTTTTCATGCCCTGTGTAGGCAGATGCGGTAGTCAAGAAGGCATCAACAGTACTGGATTGGGTGATTAGTTGAAGTAATTCAGCAAGAGCAACCAAGTGAGTCAACCCCTGTGTGTGCCCCTAGTACCCACAGGGCAGGCAGCAACCTGCGGGTGGGAGCAGTGCCCAGGCTGCATGGGCCAGTGTGCCCTAGATATGAAACCCTCATTCCCAGATGTTACTGAGTATTCAGAAGAGTATGTTTATCCTTAAATGCATTTATTAGGAAAGAACGATTTAAAACAAACATTCAACCTAGTAGCAAAGAAAAAAAGAAAAATAAAAACCAAATAGTATCACTTGAAAAGTTTTGAAAGGCCTATAAAATACATAAACTCTGGCAAAATTTGCTAGTATTTGCTTTGAACTTCTGTTTCCATGTGCATAAGTGAGCTTGGCCTCACTTTGCATTTGCAGTCCTGTGATTGAATTTAGTGTTAAGATTAGAAAATGAGCAGGGTAGTTTTCTCTCTTACTCTAATTTTGTTTTTATATATTTGGCATAAAATAAAGATTACTTATTTCTTGATGGCTTGTTAAAAACTTGCAAAACTTTTGGGTATAGGGCCTCTTGCGCGATGGGTGGTCAAAGATTATTCCGCCTAAAAGTTCAATTTTTTTTAAAGGTTTTATTTATTTATTTGAGAGAGCCACAGAGATAGAGCACAAGCAGAGAGGAGAGGGAGAAGCACGCTCCCCGCTGAACAAGGAATGCGCGGGGCTGGTTCCCAGGACCCTGGGATCATGACCTGGGCCGAAGGCAGGCGCTTAACTGACTGAGTCACCCAGGCGCCCCTAAAAATTCAATTTTTTAAATAACTGCTCAAATTTTATATTCCTACTTGGTCAATTTCATGAGTACATTTAAATAAACTTGTCCATTTCACCTAAGTTCTCAGAATCATTAGCAGAAAGTTATTGATATGTTAGCTCATGATTTATTAATTCTCTACCAAACCTGTGCTTATATATCATTTCTAATCTCATTTCATTGTGACTTCTTGATCAGCCCTACTGGAAGTTTATCTTACTTATTAATATTTTTAAAAGCTAATGCTTTTTAGCATTTTTTGTATCTTTACACATATTTTCTTAGTTCTGCAACCTTTAGGTGTATTGTTTTCTCTTATAACTAGGTTGAACATTTACCTAATTTGTTTCCGATAGTTTGTATTTTGAAATAAATTTCTCTTTACCTTTAGCTGTATCCTACATGATTTGGTGTGAAGATTTCTAATTTCAGTGCATGGTGGGCAGATGCCACATTTTCTGTTACGATGATTCTTATGATGACATTTCTCTGGTGACATCCGAATATTGTCAAATATTCAGTGTGTGATTGAGAATTTTTTTTCATGTAAGAGAGGATTCTATACAGATATTAGATCATGCTTATTAACTGCTTTTTCCAATGTTCAAATAAACCTTAAAAAAATCAAATGAGTGTCTCTGTTTGTAAATTTGAGTAGTTCTATTTATTCTGCTGCTTATATACATTGTTATGTGTACGTGACAAAAATGGATTCAGTTTTCCATTTGATTTTGTTTCCTGATAGCCCCTCCCTTAATTTTCTTGACTGTTTTGAAATTTGTATTTATTGAATGTATTGTATGCAATATGTAAATATGATAAATAAAATGTAAATAATAAATGAATAATAAATAAGTAAATAAATAAATAAAATGTAAATATGAATTTATTGTATGTATTGAAATTTATTTTTATTGTTTGCTCACATTTGAAATTTAACATACGTATCTATTCTTGTAATTTGCTCATGAAGTGTGAGATAAGGCAATAGCTCTGTCTGGGTCTTGAACAGCTCAAGGCCCTTAGCTTTTTAGCTTCCCTTTGATCTTCCTTCATCCCGTGTTTCATGACGCTATTGGCATTTTATTTCCACCTTCTTTTTGACATAAAACTAATTCTATTGTTATTTACTGAATGATGACTTAGATTTGCTAATAGATTTTTCTGATTCTTGTACACTCTCTAATTTCTTGCCTCATATTTCTTTTCTCAGTATTGATACTTTCTGCCGAGTTATATTTTTAATAATTCTTTAAATAAGCACAGGTTGAACATAAATTCTCCTCATTTTTAAATGGTTCAGAAAATATGTTTTGCAAAAAATCTGGAGTAATATTTATTGGGATTAAATTATAAATTGAAGGTAAACTTTCTTTAGTAGTTTGAATATATTTTACCATTGTCTTCTAGAACTAATTGAAGCCAATGAGAAATCTGTTGTCAGTCTGCCTTTCATTTCTTATGGATAATCTATATCTTCTCCTTGGTAGCTTGCAGGCTGTTTTGTTTTGTTTTTTTGTAATTGATGTTATACATGATGTTATGTATCTAGATATGGATTATATATTTAACTACTTGTGCATTTCAATATTTATTCAATTCTAGAAATTTATCGGGTACTGTTTATATAACCTGTTGAATATTTCCTTTCCTTCATTCTCTTCATTCTCTTCTTTAGAGGTTCCTATAGTAAAACTCCTCCATGAGCCCTTTAAGACCCTAAATTTACTTTCACATTTTATATCTCTTTATCCCTCTGTGCTGAATTCAGCTATCTCCTCACTTGTTTATTCTATGTTGTGTCTAATCTACTCTTAACTCTTGTATTGTTTTTCTTATTTCAACAACCATGTATTTTTTACTTTGAGGATTTTAATTTGGTTCTTGCCCATATTCACTCATTCTTGATTTACAGTTACTGTCTTCCTTTTGTAGACCAAATACTTTATTTCTTTGAATGATTTATTCAAGTCCCTTTCAAATGAGTCTAATGTTTTTACTTCATTGGAAATTAACTTTTCCATTTACTGGGTCTTTAGTTTATCTTCCATGATAATTAGGTACTTAATAGCTTTAAAGAGTTCATCACATGTCCTTGGGCCTTATTATTGAGCAGTTTTGTGTTGCTTTTGCCCTGGCTCTATGAACCCAATAATTTTGAAGGAATTTCTACTTGGTTTTATGACTCTGAGTCTCTGAAGCTATGTGAATGTATTTTGTCCTAGGCCTGAGGCAAGTAGCTTGATTTATTCTCAAACTCCAGCTGAAGGGTGGAGAATTTCAAGTCCCTATGCACAGAAGTGTCAGGGGTTTCCTGCTCTCTGCTCTATGTAAGAAATCCAGTGCCATCAAGAGCTTAAGATCCCCAACCCTGGAGAAGGCTCCAGAGGATGTTATGGACCCCTAGAAAATATAGCTCCTACAGAAGATAAGCTCACATACAACAAGTGTAGTATAGTACGAGTCACTCGTGATAGCATGCAAATGAATAGAACAGAGATTGAAAGAATATGCAACAAACCAATAACTAAAGTTCCTGCTAGAGATGGTACTGGAAGAAATTGCTTTATGTACATTAAATGAATCTTTCACAATCATAATGTATTCATATGCTACTTGTGTAATTAAGAAGTTTATATATTTGAAAGTTAATACTGTATAGAGGAAATATGTTTTGACTCAAGGCAATAAATGTATACATTAATATCAAAAAGTGTCAACTTTTAATATAAGGTGGAAATAAAAATACAATCTTCCAGACAACTCCTGTAACAAAGATGAAAGAAACCTGATAATATAATATTGTATGAAAAGGAGCTAAATTATATCTTAGAAAAAATATTATTAAAAACAAGTTAAAAATATAGCTCAGGAAAGTAAATAGAGCAAAGTAAATCAAAAGAAAGAGGAGGATCTAAAACAATGATTAAAAATTAGAAAGCCAAAGATTAGAGTTTACTGATAAAAACAGAGAGCTATTATTCCAAAAACTGTAAAAACAAAACAAAATGGACAAACCAACTGATCAACACCTGCTAAATCCAGCCAAAGTAAAGCCCAAGAAAACACAAACATAATATTAGCAAAGAAAAGGGATGCAAAAAAGAAAGTAATGATTTTAAAATAAAGTTTGTATACTTTCCTGTAAATAATAGTTTAAAATAGATATTTTCCTTGGGAAATACAAACAATTGAATTTGGCTGAATAAAATCTAGTAAGCCTAAATCAATTAATATTCATAGAAAAGCTGAAAATGGCTCTGGGCTCTGTTGGTTTTCTCAAAAAAATTTTTATCAACTATTTAATAAACAGTTAAATTCTATATTATTTAACTGTTGGAAAGCTCTAAAAAGTGTAACTTTGATACAATAAACCTGATAAATATATCACATGATCATAGGCCAATCTCTTTGATAAGCACAAATTCAAATGATCTATTATGAAATATCAAATCTATAGTACATTAAGAAAGTAATATACTTTACCTGATCAAATTTATTCAGGATCACAAAAATTATTCAATGTAAGAAATATGAAAATTTAATGCAGAAAGGGCATTTTCTAAACTTCAACATTACTTCTGATTATAAGTCCTAATGAGCTGTGAAAGGGGCATACTTCCTTGACAAGGAGTAGTTTTCAGAAATTTTAGCAAATATAATACTCAGTAATGAAATATCAAGAATAATAACATTGAAGTCATAAGTTAAAGAAATCTTTCTGCTAATACCACTATCAGTCAACAATGTTTGGAGCTTCTGACCAATAAAAGAATGTAAGAAAAAGAAAATATTTATATTGGGAAAAAATGTAAAATCACTTACCAAAAATTATATAACTTCCTTGGAGCAAAACCAAGAAAATTATTGGATATATTTAATAGGAATGGAAAATAGGTACAGGAAAACAGTCAATTCAAGAGTAATACACCAAAAATCAGTAACAAGTCAAAAATGAAATGGGAGAGATGACTTATTAACAACATTAATAAGCATAATTAGAAATAAATCTAACAAGAAAAACACAAAATCTTTCATAAAATATAAAAAGCAACTGAAATACAGAAGAAACATAACCACATTGGGGAAAGAGTATGAATGATAAATTTCAATGAAGTTATGGCAACTATAATTGAAAAATAAATGTAGTATCTTCAGAATATTGAACATTAATTTTAAATTTCATTTGGAAAAGAATAAGATCAACCAAGAAAAATATTAAAAAGGTTAATGAAGTCTAGACCTATAATTTATTACAATGTATTACAAAAATAGTAAATGTACTATGAGAAAATGATGTTTATGTCGGGGGCACCTTGTTAAATAGTATCATGATAGAAACCATGAAGAAAAAGATGAACAGAAGGTACTATACAAACAAATAAGAGACAAAAGACAAAAGGAGAGAAATTTAACAGTCAATGTGTTAAATTCTAATATAAATCTGTGAGATAAAGGAAGACAGCAGTACAGAAAATACACAAAAAAATATGAACATAAAATTCACAAAACAACTACAGATAATCATTAAATGTAATTTAAAAAATGTACTCAAACTCACTTATAATTAAGTAAAAGTAAATTTCACTTAACTGGTAAAGCCTAAAAAGGATAAAAAGTTGACAATATGATATGACTATAGGGAAATAGAGATTGTCATACATTCCTGGTGGAAGTATAAATTGAAATAAAATTTTTTCCTAGTAATTTTTCTTTTAGGAATCCACCCTGCAGAAATATTGCCTCAAGAAATCATAGACATATGTATAATAATGTTACCTTCAGTAAAAACATAAACATAATCCAAACGTCCATGATGGAGAGACTAGTCAAATGAATTATGATACCTTCATATAATGGAGTGGCGAACTACCCAGTTATTAGAAAGAATGGGATGACTGTGTGTATTAATACAGAAAGATGCCCGATGTACATTGTTGGGTGAAAAAGCAAGTGCAAGTCACACACACACACACTGTATGATGTATTTTTGGTAGTATGTTTACATACAAGTTTGCATAAGCACAGTAAAAAAGCTGGAAGGATAGCCACCAGATGTGATCAGTGGTTTTCTCTGAGAGAGGGGGGTGGATATTTTCATCATTTGTTTTCTTCCTTCTGAATAATTTTTTCAATAATGCCTATGCGTTATTGAATATAAAACAAAGAAAAATATAAAATATAACACAAAGAAAATAAAACAAAGAAAAATGAAAATTAAGAATATATTGTATAAATGGGAATTCAAAGGTAAACTTGTGTCTAGCTCTGACGTAAATGCCTGAAGAGAAGTACTTTTGAAAGAAAATTACTTAGGCTGCTCCTAAATATCTGGAATTGGATAGGATTCACAGAGATTCTTACTCTGCCTTCTCCACTGATTTCTCTAGAATCATATACTGCGCTGATTGATGGAGAGTCCAAAGGGCTCTGCCCACGATCAGAACGCCAGTGTGAGATGACAGAGAGTCACCAAGCCCCAAACCAAATCCAAGCGTGATAGCAGGATCCCCCAGTCAACAAAACCAGGAACTCATGCCCACCAAAGCCGCAGTCTGACCTATTGAACCATTCTTCAATCATCTCTAGTCTTCCATTGTTTTATGAACCATCACTGAAAGCCAAGTAAGATGAGAGCAGTTGCTATCAGGAAAAACACCTGAGACAGCTGCTGGATTGGCAGAACAGGTGCTCTAAGGAAGTGAAAAGATACGTTTAATGTAGCAGGACATGGACTTGTAGGGAATGGTGAGGATATTAGAAATTAACTTGGGTAGCTCTTTTGGAACACAAATCGCTTGTGATAGAAGCAGAAATTCTCTTAGAGAAAATTGCAGCAAATAGACTGCAGCCACAAAATAAAGAATAGTCCAGAATATATGAGCAAGCACGCCTATTCCTACAAGTAACTGTATATTCTTACGGCGTCTCCTTCAAGGCTAAAAAATTTCATTTCCTGTACAGCTTTATAACTCTTCAGAGAGACGATTTTAAAAAACAACACCACTATTTACACTATTAAAATTTTAGCACACAGACGTACTTGCAAAATGGGATTAGATGGGAGGGAAATCCATATGGTAGTAAAATTATTTTATAAATTATTAACCAGCTGGCATTTTCATTTAAGTAAGAGAATCATGAATTTTTCCCAGCATCGCCTTTTAAAGAGATAATAAAGTGAGGCTGTAAAAGGGTTCACAACATCCTGCTGGAACAATAGATGATAAAGTCCAGGCAAATAGTTATTGGCACAAACTTGTCTTTCTTTTTATAGGAAGGGAAATTTCAAGAGTAACTCTGCAAACAAAGTAATTTTTATAGAGTGAAGGCAACACTGCAGTAAAATGTGCATTTGGCTGAGGTGGACTACTGGATTTAGGCCCAGTGGTGCTATTTATTAACACATGGAACAGCAGAGCTCATTCTGGGCAGCCTCCTCAAACCCTAAGCCTCAACTGCTTTATCAAAAGATGGGATTGAATGCGGTATCTATAGTTATCAAATACAGTGGAAGGTTTTCTACAAAATACCATAGAATATATATACATAGCCAGGTTATTTATTCGCAGGGAGTTAAGGAAGGTTGGAATGTGGAAGAATTGAAAGACGACCTATCTAAGTAAGGACTTCAGACCTATTAAAATGAAAAACAAAGGAAATGGGAACAATGGGAAGAACAGAAGGAGGGAGGGGGCAGAGAAAAAGGAAAGGGAGGGAAGAGGAGAAGAAGGAAAAGGAGTGAGGGAGTAAATTAAATTTAGAATGATTTCAGGTTTTCATCTGAAAACTAATTTTTATTGACAAGGAGTAAGTTGACTCTGTTTTGGTTTTTAGATGATACCGTTTTTAAAATGTGCTGTTTCAAATTGATAAGAAGTATGTTCTCAAAGTAGTTACTATGTTTGAAGCCATAGTATATGTTGTTCTTCACTGTTAAGACAGAGACAGTAGTATGGAGGCAAATGGGTCAGTTTTTGTGCATGATATACACAAACCGTATGCAGGAATGTCATATGACTGGAAGATTTTGAGTTGTACAATAACAAAAACACTCAGATCACATAAATTAGAACTGCTGTTTTCTCATTGACCAGGGAAAAGTGTTTATAAGAGAAAGTGGAAAAAGAAGAGAACACTGGTAAGAAGTCTAATTTCTTTTTAACTAAGATTTTATTTTCAAATGGCTTTAGTTTTATAGAAAAGTTTCCAGGGTAGTACAGAGGATCGCTAGATACCCTGTACCCAGATTTTCCTATTGTTATCGTCGCACAGTGGATGATACATTTGTGACAAACAGCACACAATCGATACATTTGAATGAAGTGTATGCTTTATTCAGATATCCTTCATTTTTACCTAGTGACCTCTTTCTGTCCTGGGATTCCATCCAGGATATCACGTGACAGTTAGTTGTACGGGCTGCTAATTTGAACCTCTGTACTGCCCAGTTCCCCACAGTCTGGTCCCTGCCTGGAGTTCTTCCTGTCCTGCAGGCAGAAGCCTTCCATTCCCATCTTTCTTAAGTTGAGCTCATACCAAGGGCTACTGCTGACCTAGCAAGTCAGTCCTGTAATACAGGCTTTCTACCACACTCTGTTCCAAAAACAGTTTCTGAGACCAAGACCCCTTTCCTTTTACTTGATTTAGAAATAAAGTGTCTCCTGCTGACCTTTGACTTCTACACATGCCCGAATCACAGTCTCCCTTCAGTGCCATGTTCTCAAAAGCCGGTCTTATCCCCACACCCACCCCTTGCTATGTGCCTGTGATTCTAAGTCAGGCTTCTGCCTCAATCCAGTTCAAGATCTTTCTTAAATCCCCTGCTTGGTTCTCCTCAGGAAGCTAGGCTCTTGTATTTGTGGGTAAATCTGCTATGGGATATTGGAATCCTGTCCCTGAAACTAGTCCTCTAGTTAAGGCCTTCCTTCCCCGGGGACATCTGGGGCTCTTGTGGCTAGGACCCACACCCACTGAGACTCCTGTTTTGTGTCACAGATCTCCCCTCTCGCCCCAGTCCTCTGACATGTGTGGCAAGGATTCCCTAGACGAAGATAATGATCGCCGGAGGCCCCCATGATTCCTGGCATTGAGGGTATCCTCGGTCAGTTTTTGCTGACTAAATGCCCCTGAGCCTGAGCCCAGCTGTCAGCCTTAGAACCTGGGTTGGGTTTCCCAGTGGACAGAGTGGGCCCTTCTGTCAGGCCTGGCTCCTCCCTGACTGCCCTGTCTCACTGTGAGTCACTGGCCACACTCTGCTAATGAAATACTCTCTTATATAAACAACTCAATGAAAGGGGGAGATTCAGTCTTTGAATGACACAAAATTTAGGACCATTTAGGGACAGTTTCTGACTTTATCTAAGTATGTGTTAAATTCCACACCGTATTTTGTGATTTAACTGGCCAAAATTATAATAGTGATCATCTTAAACAGTGACCTTTCCTTGTTGAAGGCTACAGAAAGAGGTCACCAGGTAAGAATGAAGGATATCTGAATAAAGCATACACTTCATTCAAATGTATCGATTGTGTGCTGTTTGTCACAAATGTATCATCCACTGTGCAACGATAACAATAGGAAAATCTGGGTACAGGGTATCTAGCGATCCTCTGTACTGCCCTGGAAACTTTTCTATAAAACTAAAGCCATTCAAAAATCAAATCTTAGTTAAAAAGAAATTAGACTTCTTACCAGTGTTCTCTTCTTTTTCCACTTTCTCTTATAAACACTTTTCCCTAGTCAATGAGAAAATAGCAGTTCTAATTTATGTGATCTGAGTGTTTTTGTTATTGTACAACTCAAAATGTCCTCCAGTCATATGACATTCCTGCACACGGTTTGTGTATATCATGCACAAAAACTGACCCATTTGCCTCCATACTACTGTCTCTAACAGTGAAGAACAACATATACTATGGCTTCAAACATAGTAACTACTTTGAGAACATACTTCTTATCAATTTGAAAAAGCACGTTTTAAAAACGGTATCATCTAAAAACCAAAACAGAGTCAACTTACTCCTTGTCAATAAAAATTAGTTTTCAGATGAAAACCTGAAATCATTCTAAATTTAATTTACTCCCTCACTTCTTTTCCTTCTTTTCTTCTTCCCTCCCTTTCCTTTTTCTCTGCCCCCTCCCTCCTTCTGTTCTTCCCATTGTTCCCGTTTCCTTTGTTTTTCATTTTAATAATAATGATTGGAAATGTGGTTGCGGTGAGCCACCTGCTTTAGCTCTTTTTATTGGACATGAAATTAATAAAAATTTGAAAATAAAATAAAAATATTTGGAAATACTTAAACCACCGGTTATGTAAATATAAAATTCTATTCATTTAGGAATCTTTTTTATCCAATGTGAATTTTTTTAAAGATTTTATTTATTTATTTATTTATTTGAGGAAGAGAGAGAGAGAGAGGGACAGCATGCGTGCATGGAGGCAGAGGGAGAAGCAGACTCTGAGCCTGATGTGGGGCTTGATCCCAGGACCCCAAGATCATGACCTGAGCTGAAGTCAGACTCTTAACCGACTGAGTCACCCAGGTGCCCTGTGAATGTTTTTTTTTTTTAATTTGAAAATTCTGAACATGTATTTTTTTTTTTACCCAATTCCCCAAATCAGATTTAGTAGCCAACATGAACCATAATTCCTATAACAATTTCCTAAAATAAGCTATGTTGATAAATACAATCTAGAAGGTATTTTTCCTTATATTCCATTAATTTTATTTAAAATTAATGTCTATTATTGTTATAGTTATTCTCTATTTATAATTATTGACACCTTTGTATTTAAGAGCTTCTGCAGTCTAGACAGGATACACTTATTTGTATGATAATAGATAAATGATTAGTGAGCTGTTTGCTGCTAATGTGATTGATGGACTCCCCATTGAATTACTTCTCTGTTCTTATTTTAGTTCTGATGCCAATGAGCTCTGTCACTCTACAATGCCTACGATGCCTGCATAAAAACAAACAGCGATCCTCATGTTTCTGAAATTGCTCTGTTTTTTCATTTCACAAAAATGGTGTTAAAAATGGCAAGGTACAAAATGGAACTTCAAATCAGGATATATTTTGCTCTGTTACCACTTTGCTATATAAAATTTATTTTTTAGGGGTAGAATCTTAGGGCTACTTAGTGGAAAATAAAAAGGCAAATAAAGTAGCATAGAAGTACCTTTTTGCGGCTCTGTTTGCAGTGATGCAAAATGATAGAGTGGGGCTTCTTATTGTTTCTGTGCAAGTTCACAGAGCTTGGAAAGGGTGCCATGACCGAGGCTGAGAATTTCAGGTACCCTCAGGAAGGGTGAAAGGCCATCAAGCAAATACCCATGCATCCCTTTTACTCACATTAGTATTAAAAGAAATGTAGATTCTTTATTTCTACCAAGAACAAGACACAAGGAATAGGCTTAAATTGAAGATGTGATATACATAGTACATAATTAATATATATATTTAATTGCAATCAAATTAAAATTGGAGAAAATATATTCAGGACCACAGGATATAAATACTAAATAAATTCAGTGTCCAGATCTTGGTTTCTAATACTATTCTCCAATAAAAGGACCCAGGATCCATGGAGAAATGGCTGATTCTAGAATTGGGGCAAGAATTACACAAAATGAGCCTGGAGCATTTTGTAGTGTCATGAAGTGAAAAAGTGCTAAAAACAAAACAAAACAAAAATCTAGAATAACAAGAAACCCTTAAGCACCATCACCAACACCACCACCAAAACCAAAGATGAGGGTATGTGAAAGGGACATAGGAGTCAATACAAGAGCTCTCAATGGCCAAAGCTAAAACAATCTGAATAAGAAAGACATAATGTAGTATTGAACTATAACCCAAAGTCTATAACAAATATCCACGAGTTCATAGTGATGTAAATAAATGATAGAATAAATAACTAACCCATGCAGAACAATTCCAGATAATTTGTATAGATACCGTCCCCTCAAGGAAGTAGAGAATAACTTCCAACCTTTAAGTATGGGCTACTCATAGCGACTTCCTTCCAAAGAGTACAATATGGAAAGGGGTGGAAAGAATGACCTCACAATGGAGAAACCTTAAGAACACTACCTCTGCCAAGTGACCAAGCTTAACAGCATCAGTGATGAGTCTGTTGACAGCATGTACCCTTGATATGGTGTGATAAAATGGTATTCTACCTCTGTGTTCTTCCTCCCCAAAATTATTAATAACCTCTGTCTAGTGATGAGGAAAACAGTACGAATTGAATAAGATACAACAAAATACCTGACCAGTATTCCTCAAAACTGTCAAGGTCATCAAAAACAAGGAAAGGCGGAGAAACTGCCACTGTCTAGAGGATCCTAGGGACACATGATGGCTAAATGATAACCTCTATGGGAACCTGGAACAGAAAAAAGGACAACAGGTAAAATCTCAGGATATCTCAATAAAGTATGGGCTTTAGTGAATAATAATGTATCAACACTTACTTATTGTGACAAATGTATGCTACTAGTGTTAGATGTTAACAATTGGAGAAACTGGATACAGGGTTTATGGGAACATTCTGTACTATCTTTACAGCATTCCTAAAAGTCTAAAACTATTCCAGAATAAAAATATCATTTAAAAATAGTTTAAAAAATTTTTTTAAACTTTATAAAGGTACTAGACCACAATATCAAAGTAGATAGAAGTTGGCATTCATAGGACCCTAATAATCTAAGATGCAGACAAAAATTACACATAAAGCTATTTAAAACAGAATTATTCAAGAGAGCAAAAAGGGAAAATTGGGGAAGATAAAAATAAAATGATCATATAGTCCTATGATGTAATATTAGGTAGGTATTTTATGTCAATTTTTAAAACATATAATGGCATAAGAAAATGCATGTGAAATATTGAGTGAAAAAGATAATATAAAATTGTACATATACTATGAACAATAAACGTATCACAGATGCCCAATTAGAAATACAAGCAAAGAATATAACTGGGGGAAAATGTTGTTAATGGTAAAGGAGATACATTTGAAAATAGTTTTCTAATTAATAATACCAAAGTACAGGCCAACTGGACAAAGGGCAGCTGACACTCTCCAACATCATTGGTGGAGGATATTTTGGTCCATGTGTGCTGGGAGGGTTTTGGCATTACGTTTTTAAAAAACTCAAATAGGCACAGCATATTGCAAGCCCTGAGGATGACTGCCCTAAAGACATTCGAAGCCCCTCTTCCTGCCTTTCCTATTATAAAAACTGAAAGGCTAAAAAAACCCCCCACCCCCAGGCTCCCTGGTAATGAGGGGTGTGCTAGTATGCAATGTAGGTAGGTGTCCCCAGGAAGGGCCTTTCCAAACAAAAGATGAAGTCTCGCAAGAATAAAGTTTGGGGACTTTCCTCCTGCTTTGGACCAGCGATGCTAACACGAGTATGGGCAAGTGTGGGGCAGCGATTTTGCAACACAGAGAACGCAAACCAAATGCTACTTTGCAAAGCTGAAAATCAGAAGACAGGACCCCCGGTGATGTTGAGGACCAGTATCAGGCAGGCCCTGACCCTTGTTTTCCTGTGGCCTGAGACAGACACCTTTTTAAACTGCTGTGATCGGATTTTGTTTCCTGTAGCCAGATGGAACCCTAATGGTTACAACAAAGAGACAGGGAAGCAGACAGTGCTCAAAGAGTGTAACTTGAGTAACTTGCCTACTTCTAGAGGCAGTAGAGCAATACGTGATAAAAGCTTTTTAATTTTAATACAAATATATTTCACCTATATGTATTTATTCTAGGGGAAAAGTTATGGATTTGCATAAAGATTCACATATATGAATATTAATTAGACCACCGTTAATAATATAAAAAAGGACTCCTTCATGTCCCAACAATGTTATTTATACAACTATTGTATAGTATTTACATCAATTATGACTAATCATCCAATGGAATTACTTAACAGTCACTAAAACTCAGGTTGCATAAGTTCACAGGAAAAGTTTCATAATGAGTGTAAGAGGGAGTTTTTCAAAGAAGTAGGAACTGTCTGATATTTTAATGATGAATTTATTAATATGAAACATTAATATACATTATTAATAAATATTGATTTTTGATATAATAAAATTTAATATAAGGTGTCATTGTGTGTCATAATATATGTAATTTATATAATCATAAATGTAATTATATAATTTAAAAATATATAAGATAAGAAATAAATATTGTTAAAGATGTAGAGAAAATGGAGCCCTTGTCCCTGTTATTGGGAATGTAAATTGGTACAGCTACAGTGGAAAACAGTGTGTAAGTTCCTCAAAAAACTAAAAATAGAAATATCATATGATCCAGTAATTCCACTACTGGATATTTAACTGAAGGAAATGAAAACACTAACTTGAAAAGACTTTTACAACCCCATGTTCATTGCAGAATTATTTACATTAGCCAAGATACAGAAACAACCTCAGTGTCCATCAATGGGTGAACAGATAAAGAAGCTGTTGTATACCTACACAACGGAATATTATTCAGCCATAAAAAAGAAGGAAATCCTGCCATTTGTGACAACATGGATGGACCTCGAAGGAACTATGCTAAGAGAAATAAATCAGACAAAGACAAATACCATATGATATCACTTAAATATGGATTCTAAAAAACATCCTTAAAATAGAAAAACAAAAAGCTGAACTCACATAGACAGAGAACAGATTGCTGGTTGTCATGTCAGAGGCAGAGGGTGGGTGAAATGGGTGAAGGCGGTCAAAAGGTACAAACTTTGAGTTATAAAATACCTAAGTCATGGAGATATAACATACAGCATAGTGACTACCAGAATTAACAATATTGCATTGTATATTTGAAAGTTGCTAATAGAGTAGATCTCAAAAGTGTTCATCACACACAAAAAATGTTTATGCATGCTGTTGAATGTTAGCTAGACTTATTGTGATGATCATTTTACAATATATGCATATGTCATCGTGTTGTATACTTAAAACTAACATGTTCTATGTCAATTATATCTAAATAAAAATGCAAAAAATAAAAATATAACTATTTACTTTATTTATTTGAGGAGAGAGAGAGAGAGAGGCAGAGGGAGAGAGAGACTCTTGAGCAGGCTCCACGCCCAGCGTGATACTTAACGCAAGGCTCCGTCCCACAACCCTGAGATCATGACCTGAGCTGAAATCAGGACCTGGATGCTTCACCAGGCACCTCAAAATATAAGTACACTAATATGGACAGAAATGTTTGGGGATTTTACTAACCAAAATTATAATCTTTGACCACGATATTTATTTTTTTACATTACATTTACATTATGTTTCACATTTTTTATATTATATTTTTCTGCATTTTCAAGAAGTTTACATTGATCCTGTATTACTTTTTAAGCCAGAAAGGAATAAATACTGTTTACCAAATTTTAAAACCATGCTTAGAACTAGGCTTTACTATGAATGTAAAGTCAATGGGTATGAAATTGTTTTTAAATGGTTGACATAGCCTTCTTGTGAGTTAAAAATGCATTCTGCTGTGAGAAGGCAGTCCGTCTTGCCTTTTAGAGTCTAGAAAACTGCAGTTTTGTGTAACTCTGAAGTTGGATCTTGTGATGGTGATACAACTTTCTTGCATGTTCCATGGAGTAGAGAGACTGTGGTGTTTTAAACATAGCCCTGGGAATCTGGAAAATTGAGTTCTAAATTTGGATTATTTATGTCTTCAATTGTGTTTCCAGTAAGTCTCCTCACTCTTTGAGAATTATATTTTGCTATATGTAAAAGGACACCGTCCATTATTAAATCTGAGGCATTCTGGGAAAATGATGTGTTCGGTGACACCATGCCCCCGGCAAAGGGTTACACCTAAAGTGCTTTCCTTTCGTGTGAACACATGTTACCTCACTCATCGCCATAACCTCCTAAGAGGCAGATAAGCAACAGATGTTACCGTTACAAGCAACCATCAGATGAAGCCGTGGAATAAACAGGCTCAGTGGGATGAGGATAAGTTGACTCGCAGACCATGTGGGAGGAGAAGCTTTCAGAGCCAAGGATGAATCCAGGGTTACAGTATCAGGTAAAAATGTACTTGCTCAACATTCCAGAGAGGGAACTCCTCCGCTGCCTGACTTCTCAAGGCAATTCAAGGCCAACTTCTAGGGTGGAATGAGAAGGCACAGCTCCCATGACTACTTTAGAAGGCAGAAAGGACACGCCACAATGAGTAAAAACCCCGCGAGTGACCCATATTAGCACCTTCTCATCCCCCTGATAGATTTCTAGGCGTTTCCACTTGAAAAAGGAGTTACCCTCAGCGTGATTCAGGGGCCTGGTGAATTCTTTATCCTCGGCAAGTCTAGCTTAACTCCAAGTGGACTGGGATGGAAGGAGAGGAGATTCTTTCCGGTTCTATCTTTTTTTTTTTTTAATCAAAGTGTTGAAGAAAAACACAGACCAGAGAAAAGATACAGAAATGTAGAAATGGGTACAATGTACTCCTGAAAAAAGGTCAAAGCTCTGCCACCCCCTCCCCCACCAATTTGTGTGGGAAAATGTGTACACTTTCTGAGGGATTTTTTGTTTTTCAAAAAGCCTGGAATTTTACCTAAGCGGCTGCAGGATTTGGGCACTAGGCAAGTAGCATGATTCCAGGTATATACTAACCATATCGATTTTCACTCTTGTGTTGAAAAGATATGAAATGGTGTTTGGAGATTGATTAAAAATCAGGAGAGTCATTCTGAAAACTGAGTTTACCAAGTGAAATGGGCCAAATGATAGTCATTTCTTTAAAATTGTGACTGAACTTCCCCTTTTCACAGAAATTCCGACGGAAAATGTCTTCTAGTGTTGCAATCCCATTTCTCAGTGCAAAAGACACCGGCGTTCTCCTTTGGATTCCCTCACAGAGCCGGCTGAACTTCAGCCAGAGCTCAGGCGGACATTGTGAGCAATTCCCTTACCACCAAGTCATTCGGGGAACAAGGTGGCTCATGCACTGGCTCTAAGCTCAGTTCCTGTGCACCGTGCTCCAAGCCCAGAATTTTATGATGACTCAAACCTTAGCTCTGTGGTCCTGCTGATGACCCATGTCTGAAGCTCTGTGCAGCCCAGCAAGATCCCACAGGGCAGTTTAACACCACCCTCCATCATCACTTTCTGACTCCGTAAAAGTTTAATAGTGTCTAAAATACCAAGATATGTTTCAGCGGGTAAAACTGAAAGCCAACAACATTTTTTGTTTTAAAGCTGATCACTTGATGAAAACCCACGCTTCCACATGTCTTTTCTTGTCTTTCTACTACAATCTACGACTCATATTGTTTCCTAGACTAACATTTTAGGATTGACTTAAAGTGGTAGAGTATGAGCTCTCATTTTTCATTCACTGTACATTAAACTAATTCCTAATAAAAGAAACCAGAGCTCCATAGAAAAATGGTTGATTCCAAGACTGAGAACAAAAAAAAAGTTCAAGATAAATCTGGAATATTCTGTGGTACCAGAAAATAAGGAGGTACTCCAAAATGATGGGAATATGTCAAAAGGATACAGGACTCAATATGAAGGAAATCCCTATGGCCAAATATGGAGCAATTCGTGCAAAAAATAAACAAATTGTACATTCAGTAGTAGTTAGAACTCTAAGTTAGCTTCCCTGCCCTGTTAGGACAGCAGGCCAGGGTCCAGGGCCTAATATAGCTCCTTGTTTGGGAGTAGCCTGAATGAGGCCCAAGTGTGCATTGAATTCCCTGGTTGGGTGAGGCCACTGGTTCTGCTCTGTAGACAAGGGAGGCCATGGGTTGTGCTCTCTGTTCAGGGGTCACTGAATATAGGGCTGTTGACTGGGCTATGCAGCTTCCCATGTACTCTGGTTAAGTTACTTGGTTGGACAAGTTGAAGGTTGTATTCATAGTAAATGGGTCTACAAATTAGATTCCCTGCTCAGGTGCAGTGGGAGAAGCGGCTCTAAAACCAGTAAAGCTCCTTGTTTGTTGTCTTAACTCAATCCAACCTACAATGCAAGTTCCCGGCCAAACAGGGCCACTTTGCTCTGTGAACTATTGGCTCTTTGTACCCTTCTTTTGGCTGGAGCACCACTGGGCTGCACAGTTTCCGGGTGTTTACACCAGCCCTTCTGGTTAGATGAGGCTGGAAGGCTCTACAATAGGTGGGTCTACCTCTCAGCCCCCTTGTTTAAGCTGGAGGAGGTGCTCCAGGCTATCTCAATTTCCCAAGTAGACTTTCCCATTGGGAAGGGGCCAGGAGCTACCCTTAGCCTTGGCTATGAATTAATCTCCTGCCTGTGGGAAAGCCCAGTACTGGCTTTCTCTGGGTATGATCAAAAAAATACTTATCAGAGATCACAGATACACAGTGCCTATTGCCAAACATCTAGGCACAGTTGTTTCATGTATTTTATCCATTGTTCCAGCTGTTTATGGTGGAAGGGGAGATCTGAGTTCTGTTCCTCCGTTTAAAGCTATATATTAAGGTCTACTATTTTTCTTTTGATTCACTAAATTACGTTTCACAAAGTCACTATTTCCTAAACCTGTTTTTCCCCAGACTGATCTCTATGTTTTATAGGCTGCAGAGGGCTTTCTGCTTCCCTTTTATGATTCAATTCCTTACAGCAGGACCTAAACAAGAACTAAGACCATATCAAGCTCATGAACTAAATAATGAATGAAACATTGAAATGCTCTGAAGGTCAAAGTGACATTAAATAAGCATAAAGATGAGCTGCACTTGATGGCCAATAACCAAAGTCTTTTCCAAGAAGGTAATGCTTTCTTATCATCATGCAGAATTTTATGAGTACTTACTAGGTATTTGGAGGGAAAGAGTTAATTAAACAAGAAATGGTTCTGGACCATTTTTGGCTCCTAAGACTTCTAACATCAATAAAGTCAAATCTAAAGATAACAATAGCCAAATTAAATAAACAACATACTAGCATTTTGTATCAGAAAAAGGAAAACAATATATATTATGTAGAGGCAATTATGATGTTAAGTGTATTTATTTCAATCTGTGCTTAAAAACCTTTTAGGAATCTCCCATGTCCTCAAGATGATTGGGATATAGACCTTTTAGTATCTGGCTGAATTCTATTCTCCTAGACACTTCTCTTCTTTCTTTCCAACTTTATTGAGATATCACTAACAAATAATACATGTAAGTTTAAGGTGTCCAATGTGATGATTTGATACACGTATACACTACAAAATGATAACCACAGTAGGTTGGTTAAACCTCCATTCCCTCACATAATTACTGTTTTGTGTGTGTGGTGATATTTAAGTTCTACTCTCAACAACTTGCAAATATATAATGCAGTATTGTTAATGGCAGGCACCACGCTGGGCATGAGAGCCCCAAAACTTATTCATCGTACGGCTAGGAGTTTGTACCCTTTGACTCATAAGTCCCCACTTCTTCCACCCTGCCCCAACACATTGCAACTATCATTTCATTCTCTATTTCTATTATTTCAGCTGTTTTAGATTCCACATATAAGTGGGAACATATAGTTTTTGTCTTTCTCTGTCTGACTTATTTCACTTAGCATAATTCCCTCAAGGTCCATCCATGTTGTCACAAATGGCAAGATTCCCTTCTTTTTATGGCAGAATAATATTCCATGGTATATACATACCACAGCTTTTTTATCCATACATCCACTGATACACACTTAAGTTGTTTCCATTTCTTGACTATTGTGAACAATGTTGTGATGAACATGGAAATACAGATATCTCCTTGAAATAGTGTTTTTATTTCTTTGCAATGTATACCCAAAAGTGGGATTGCTGGATTATCTGGTAGTTCTATTTCCAATTTTTTGAGGAACCTCCATCTTGGAAAACCATAGTGGTTGCACCGATTTACATTCTTACCAGGAGTGCACAAGAATTCTCTTTCCTCCATGTCCTAGCCAACACTTATTTCTGATGTATTCAATAATAGCCATTCTAACAGGTCTGAGGTAGTACCCCTTTTGGTTTTGATTTGCATTTCCCTGATCATTAGTGATGTTGAAACTCTCTTTCATGTACCTATTGGCCATTTGTATGCCTTCATTGAGAAATGCCTAGATTCTTCTTTTGACTTGCTGGCTTCTGTCATTCCTCTCCTACACTCCTCTCCTAGCCCATCTTCTTCCTCTCTGCCTGACGGGGACCTACAATTTTTATGACCCAACTCTTCTGGGAAGCTTCTCCTGGTTCACCTAAAATATAGTTTCTTACTTCCTCCTCTGTACTTCCATAACAGTTAGTGCTTTTATCTATCATATATTGTATTTTGATTATTTCTAATCCTGTATCACTGTTAGTCCATGAAGGCTGGAAAGTTCTCCCATCCCTATTTCATGTCTAGATTAAAACATTGTGGTTGACACATTTCAATCAGATAATAAAATTTTGCTGGAAAAATAAATCGGTGAGTAAGGGGATTAACATAAAACAATTTAATGAAGACATGTGGAATTTTATGCTTGGAATAAGACTAGAAGGAATTTGCTAACTAGGAGTTTGTACTAAACAGAACAGAATCAGGTCTTCTCCTGGCAAGCCTGCATGGTTTTGGGAAGATGTTTATGAACAACAACAAAATGTGTGAAGAAAGGAAAGGCAGGAGTCAGCCAGGGGACAGAGCATTTCCATGTGTCTTGATCTCATGGGGAATTTAATTGGTTGCCTTACTGAAGGTAGCTTCTTTTTAAGAGGCAATTTTGTCAAAGGAATCTTTGCAAAAAACATGGAATTTAAGGAACTTCTGTACCATTACAGGAACAAAGGATTGGGCAAACCATGCATGTAGGCAAATTATGAAAGAAATACAGTAAAGCAATTGCTTTGAAATTATGGTATATTGGGACACCAAATATATGTGACATGTGACATGATTCAATAGAAGATATTCATGCATTTTTAAACATTGGTTTTAAAAAACAATATTTTCTTATTCTATTCACATCCTTAGTTATTACTTCTGTAAGCTGCCCACAGCTCAAAGGATAACATTGTTATGCAGAGGAGTAATAAAGGGCATTCTCAGGAAACTTAGAAAGCCTCAAATTTCAATAAAAATCTCTATCCATCTGTGTACCCTAACATCCATATGAGGACCCAGGAGGCCAAACAAAAACACGGTGGTAGGCAAATAGAAAATTAGCATGTGTAAAAAATTTTTGCAATTAAATTCACTGAAAAAAAACATAATTCTTCAGAAGGAAAGAAATCAAACAAATAAGTTTTACCTCGATCAAATGGAGTAAATTGGGCCTGTGACAAGACTCACTCACCTGAAGAAGAGATCTGTGCTCCACACGCTTTATACCAAACCGTTCATCTGCTTCTTAAAATATAAACAGGAAGGCCGTAATTATCCAATTACTACACATTAACAGTTAATCTGATGAACACAAAGGGCAAGGCCTAAATTCTATAAAGCTTTATCAGAAACAATTTATGGCATAGGTTTTCACCATACTTAGAATTTTACCCTGTCTCAACTCTAAGTACTCTTTCATATTAAGTCTAAATAGAAATACAGGTTTTTATAAAATATCGTTAATTTTTAAATATGATAGAAATAATACAGACTTATTTCGATGACATCAATACTGTGACTAATATGTCCAGTTTTAAAAATATTTTTTAATATTTACAAATAAGATGAAACTGTTATGGTAAACATATATATATATATATATGTCATATGCATGACAAGCTTCTATGTATATGGTATGGTAAATATATATATGACACACTTCTACCTTTAATTGTAGAAATGAAGCACAGAATCGCACAATTTCACATTGAAAGCACTAGGGAAATTCGCTGTTCCTTTACCATAGATTGTCACACTTATCACATATTGTGACACTATATCTTATCTGAGTTAGGTACAATTTTCACCTAGAAAGAGGCAGATGTTTTTGACCTCACTGACATTATTCATTGAATGGGACAGGAGTTATCTTTTTTTTTTTTAAGATTTATTTAATTTATTGGGCACCTGGGTGGCTCAGTCAGTTAAGCATCTGCCTTCGGCTCAGATCATGATCTCAGGGTCCTGGGATCGAGTTCCACATCAAGCTTTCTGCTCAGCGGACAGTCCACTTCTCCCTTTCCCTCTGTTCCTCCCCCCTCATGCTCTTGCTCCCTCGCTCTCAAATAAATAAATGATTTTTAAAAGATTTCATTTATTTATTTGAGGGGGGAAGGGCAGAGGGAGGGAATCTTTTTTTTTAAGATTTGTTTATTTATTTGAGGGGGGTGTAGGGGCAAAGGAAACAAGCTGAGGGTTTCAGAGGGGAGGAGGTGGGGGATTGGGATAGGCGGGTGATGAGTACTAAGGAGGGCACGTATTGCATGGAGCCCTGGGTGTTATACGCAAACAATGAATCATGGAACACTGCATCAAAAACTAATGATGTACTGTACAGTGACTAACATAACATAATAAAAAAAATTTTTAAAAATTGGTGCAGTCACTATGGAAAAAAAAAAAAAGCAAAGGAAAAGAATCTTTCAAGCAGACTCTCCACTGAGCATGGAGCCCCAAAGCGGGGCTCAATCTCAGGGCCCAAGAGATCATGACCTGAACCCAAACTAAGAGTCAGACCCTTAACCTACTGAGCTAACCAGGTTCCCCAATGACAGAAATTATCTTATGTTGAGTTTCTTGGTCATAGAATAGCAGAGAAAGCAGGTATGAAAAAAAGAGAGAATTATGGGAAGGAAATTAATCTGAAACTTGTCACAGGAGTTTAGGATCTTAATTAGATTAGACAACAAGCTTAAATTTAGGTCTACTATCCATTCTAAGGCCGAGTCATTGAACTCTAACTGCTCACAATCAAAATACAATTCAGTAGTCAGGGCTGAAATTGGTGAAATGCAGGAAGCAGCATCCAAATACCAAGATCAGATTGAAGAATTCTCTCTTTGTGCTGATTTTAAATCTTTAAAAAATTTTTAAAAAAGACTTTATGTATTTACCTTAGAGAGAGCGAGCTTGGGAGCATGAGCGGGGGAGGGAGCGGGAGGGAGAACCTGGAGCAGACTCTGCACCCACTGAGGAGCCTGATGACCAGCTCAATTCCAGGACCTGGAGATCATGACCTGAGCCAAAGCCAAGAGTTTGACTGAGCCACCCAGGCACCCTGCGATTTAAAAATATTTGAAAGTACCCATGATAGCATCTGATGGAGCATAGATATTTAATGCACGTTGGCTTACCTTCTGTGAAATAGGAAATATAAGAGTAACAGGGCCGCTAGCCAGCTTGTAGACTCTTGAACAAATCACTTAACCCCTTTGATCTTTAGTTTCTTTATGTAAAATTTATACAGTGAGAAGCCCTTTAATGCGAAGATAGCTACAATCCAAAGCATTACGCTTTCTGTGCACTGAAGACTAGCAAACCAGTACAATTCTCAAGTGTGACTGAAAGACATCTCAACAGGCTGTTCATCTTTTCCTAAGAGTATTCAACTGGAGAGGCATCAGGCATTGTGTTCTGGGGGCTTCTGAGATGAATAAGACGCAGCCTCTCCTCTTGGGAGGAAACATCTTCTCAAGCATAATGCCAATGTCACTAGGCACTTCTTTTATTTCAGGCCCTGAACTCCTTCACTTCCTTCCATGTTTACGGCAACACAATGGTTAAGTTACTAGCATGGTGAAGAAGCCATTCAGAAGAGCCAAAGAAGAGGATAATGGTCACACCTTACACAAACAGTAGGTAATAGAATAGCGAGTATGGACCCTGAGTGCCTCACCCTGCAACACTGCGTCTTTTCTCAGGCCCTGCTTTACTTCAAGGCCGAAAGGGTAAGTACTAAGTGGCTCCTCCAACAAAATGCTCAAGAGTCCCCGAGAAAGAAAGAAAGGCTTCATTTTTTTAAGGGGCATTTGAATTGAAACTGTAACATCAGTAAGGTGATGTCAAAACAGTCTCATGTCAAAAGAGCTGGGTCAGAGTGGCTTTAACAATACATTACGTGTACCCATCATGGGCCAGGGAAGAAAACAAGATCCACTAGATGGGGACAGATGGTTTCTGAGGGAACTGGGTTGAATGATAGACAAGAGGTTTGGGACATGATGCAAACCCTAAATGTAGAGATTGGTCCTCCACTTCTGAGTCTAGCAGGGAAATGGTTCTAAGCTATGCTTCGAACCCCTTAGTGGAAGAGCTCTTGCTGTTCGATAGTTTCTGGTTAGTCAGCACTGTACCTCTTTGCCTTTGTCAACATTTTCACCCTGCTTAGAATATACCCCTCCTTACTTTTGCATTTGCTCTCCAGTCAATACAAACTACACTCACTCCATGAGGCCTTCCCAGCGTAGCCTTCCTCTGCCCGGGTCTCCCTAGTCTACGTGTCTGCACTCTTTAATAAAGTTTTTCTTAAAAAAAAAATGACTTTAGTTTTTCAGAAAAATTGCGATGACAATACAGAGAATGCCTTTATGCCTCTCACTCAGGGTCACTGAAGATTAACTCTTAAATCGCAATGGCATATTTGTCCAAACTAAGAAATTAACAAAGGTATATAATAATATTAACTAAATTACAGACTTAATTCAGATTTCACTGGTTTTTCCACTAACATCCTTTTCTGTTTCAGGATCTAACCCAGGATACTACATTGCATTTAGTAACTACACTTTTTAAATCTTACGTTATTATTTGTGACTCACAGATCACTTTTTACCTTGTATTTGAATAATCTGTAGACATCTATTCATCTACCAGACTACTGTTACCTCGAAGGCAGGATTCATGACAGGTCTGATTCATTTTGTTAACCTGAAGGGACTTGAACTGATTATACTTGGTAAATATTTTAAAGTTGTTATATATAAACTAAATTTTAGAGGAAACTTATCATTTCTTTACATTCTCTCGGATTTTCTTCTCCCTCATGGGCCCTTCATTTGCTGGTTGCTCTTCAGTGCAACGACTTCTAAATGTTTGTAGGTGAACGCCTCAGACTCTTTCTTTCTTTCTTTCTTTCTTTCTTTCTTTCTTTCTTTCTTTCTTTCTTTCTTTCTTTCTTTCTTTCTTTCTTTTCTTCTTTCTTTCTAATGCTGTAGGTAACCGTAGGTGATCTCATGCAGTCTTGAGACATTAAATACTACCAGTATGATAAGATTCTAAAATTGTACCTTTCGCCCAGACCTCTTTCCTAATATCTAGACTTACAAAGCATCTGCCTTCATGACCTCTAAGTTTGTATGTCTAATTGGTGTTGCGAAATTAACACCTCCCGAATGCAGCTGTGTCCTTCTTCCCCAGCCAGGCTCCCGCTCCAGCATCTCCCTCCACCTCGGTAAATTAAGCTCTGTTTACTCAGGTCAGACACCTGGGCGTCTCCTTCCCACTCTCTCTTCCACCCCACATCCAGCCTCTCAGAAAACACTGCTGCAGAAAGGTTTCATGTTTTGAATGATTTGCCCAAAGGTCACAGAGAGGCACGAGACTCAGACTCAAGTTCAGGCTTTTTGTCTATCATCCCATAGTTACGTTGGACATGAGAAGCCATGACGAGAAATTAAGTTGGTCCATGCAGGTTCAGCTGGGAGCATCCAGCAGAGAGAGTGTTAAAGTCAGCAACAGGGCATGTGCCAAGAAATGAGCAAAGGTCGAAGGACAGAAGCACCGAAAGTTGGAGTGAGATGGGATTCCCAAACCTGGGACAATAGCTAAGAACTGAGTGACTTAAACTGGCAGGACATGAAAAATGGAGAAGAGATATGATGCTCCAATTACCAGAGCGTTGAGGACAGAGATCTCAATCAAGGATTTTTTCCCTAAACTTCCCCTTATTCAGCAAATAGGTGGCACGTGCTGTCAGACACACGGGAAACACAGCAATGGGGAAGAGAAGTGAGGTTCATGCTTTCATATTTTTTACATTTTAGCAACAAAACATGAGCAACAAACAGGTCAACAAAGAGACAAGAATTTTCAAATAAAGATAAGTGCTATGAAGAAAATAAAGCAGGGTGAGGTGCTAGTCAGTAAAAAGGTCAGGGAAGGTCTCGAGGGAAGCTTCTCCGAGAAGGTTTCTGAGAAAATAACATTTGAGTTGAGCCATGAAGATTGAATTGAGAGTATTTCAGATAGAGGGAACAGCGTGTGTAGAAATAAAATAAAGAAATAAATACATAATAAAAATAAAATAAAATAAAATAAAATAAAATGAAATAAAATAACTCAGAATGTTATGGGAAGACAAATAAGACCAGGGTGGCTGAAGAGTCGTGGGGGAGGGTAGTATGAGATGAAATGAGTGAGGATAGGCTGTAGAAGGCTTCGTTGGCCCGGAGAGGCGTTTGTGTTTCGTTCTAAGGGCAATGGGAATCCTGATCTAATGGAAAATATGTAAGCATTGTATCTGAATTTGTCAACATTTTACAACTTGAGCTGAACATCTGGTTGAAGTGGAAATGGAGAGGCTGAGTTAAATCTTGATGCTAACTAGCAAATTTGACCAAAACAAATGGTCAAAGATAATTAATGACGGTCCTATCTCCCTTGCTCCAAGACAGCATTTCGTCTCGGCAGAATCTTACTTAATCCTTCTATCAGAACAAAGGGTCAGAACTCAAGAATGCCATTCTTTAATGATGGTATTCACCCTTTGGTAATAAAATTGCTATTTCAGGCTAATAACTTTGTAATTATTGGCATTAAATACTCAATACATATTTCTTTTTTTTTAAAGATTTTATTTGAGAGAGAAAAAGAATGAGTGAGCAAGAGAGAGAGAGCAGAGAGAGAGAGAGAGAAAGAGAGCACACAAGCCAGGGGGAGAGGCAGAGGGAGAGGGAGAAGCAGACTCCCCTCTGAGCAGGGAGCCTGCCATTGGCTGGATCCCAGGACCCTGAGATCATGACCTGAGCTGAAGGCAGACACTTAACAGACTGAGCCACCCACGTGTCCCTCAATACATATTTCTTAAATGGATGTATGAAAGTAGGTAGTGAACTTCAGGAAAAAAAAGAACTCACTTTTCTTTCTTCTCCTAAGAGCTTAGCTTAGCACATACCATGGAAGTCAGAACAATGTGATTTCGATGTCTTCTCTGGACTGCTGGCCACATACAGCACGCTTCAATTGGTAGCTGGTTTTCTTTCTCTCTCCCTCTCCCTCACTCCCTTTCCCCCCCCAAACTCCCTTCCCATTAATCCATAATGAAAATTCAGTCTATAAAACTGAAGCACCCACCTGGGCTTGCCACAACTCTGAATTCTGGGAGAAAAGGATGTTAGAAGGCAAGTGCACATCACCGAATTATCCTGCTGCCTCTTTAAAAACGCTGCTTCAAATTAGTCAGATTTCAATATCCCAGTTTTCTCTTCCGTTTGTAATTATCATTAGGATTCTATCAACAACAAAATTTTAGCCAATTATGCTACTGAATGCTGGGTTAAAAAAAAAAACAATTACAGATGGCAATCCACTTGGCAAATCTCTTCTATAAAAATAAAATAATTCGTTAAGTTGGTTTGCTGGCCAGACAAAAAAATTAAAGCAAAGAAGTTTGGAGCTTGTTTCTTATTTAGCATTGGTCAGTTGCACACAAGAAAACTGGCAAGAGGAGCTGCAGTACTTTCCATTTGGTGAAGGGTGCCAGAGAGAGTCAATTCATTTCCAGAGTAACCTTGAAAATGTTCTTCTGGTTTTCGGCAGATACGGTTTTGCTGAAAAGTTTTTGGCCTTTAATCGGGGTGTTTCTTTTAAATATCTTTCCTTTTTCTTCTTCTTAGAGATTATAGTGTTTCTGATAAAGTGATATAAATCTCAGTTTCTGCCATAGATCAGCACTGCTGAATTACTCGATTCTATAAAGGATCTGAATCAGCGGGCAGAATAAAAATATGATACACTCGCCGTCCGAAACGCCCATCTGAAACATCGCCATCCGCATGCTTATACGTTTTCTTTTATTCAAAAGTATTTTTCAAAAGATTCCAAACTGCATGGGAAAGTGGTAAGGAGTACGCTTGAGACATCGGGTCACGCGGGACCATATTTAAACAGTATCTTGTTGAAAGTTGCGTGTGCGCCCACACGGGTGCATGTGAGCGTGCATATACTCCAGTCGTATGCATTTACCCATTCGCAGCCAGAAAGTGGAGTGGGCCTCAAGGAGACCAACAGTCACTGTTTATCCAATAGAATAGGATAAGCCTAATTTAATGACCCTAGAGGTAATATAATTTTCTATGGATAATTGTTTTTAAAAACTGTTCATAACTCACTGGGCATTTAGAATTTTATACTATTTTTTAACTAAACATATTTAACTATGACTTATGCGCCGACCTACACATTGAATTGAGTAATTTCAATGATCACAGGTAATTTAAGGAATGCTCTTTGACCAATGAGTAGCGTGCTCTTTATGGGTTGCGATAATTTGGGTTAGAGTAGGTGCTTCCAACCATTTATTCTGTGTCATGTGAAAATTACATGTCAGATGGAAGTTTCCAGTAATAGTATAAGAAAATCTTACATGAATACCAAAAGCATTATTTATCTTTAAAAAGCCAAACTGAAGTTCGTGGAGGAAAAATAAGTCAGCATTTAATGGATGGAACAGAGAGTGGAAACATCTGACAGAACAGTAGGAAACTTTGTACTGTTTTGAATGCTTCACCACTACTCATACCATCTGTCATGCATTTCTCATGAAATAAACAATTTTCAGAAATGTTGTGTCCAGGGAAGACACATTTTACATTTTATTGATTTATTTATTCTACGTGCCCTAAAAGTCATAGCGCTTAAGAAAATCACTTGTGAGGGAGATAGCCATATACTACTAGCCGGGGGTTTTTTATTTGAAAGTATCCATTGAAGATCTGAGATGTGGATACATAATATAATAGATAGATCAAATGGGAAATGTGGGGGGTGGCCTAAAAAGAAGGCAAGTGTTGCCAAGAGCAAATGCTGAATTTCCTGCCGTTTTTATTTCCCCAAATCAGAGTTGCTGAGAAAAGTCTGGCTGATGGAAGGATGGGGCGGGGAAGATGACTCTTCTCCAGGGGGGTCTTCTTCATACAATTCTTGTACTGTTGCCACAATCTGGCCATATTTTTGTGCCAGAGGAAACATGGCATTCGCCTCATTATTTACAATTTTCATACTATGTCTCAGTTGATTAATATAAGACTCTTCCCAGCATTCCATCCGTGAAAATTAAGTTTTCTTAAATAGTTACCATTTCCTTAGCAGTCCAGAGGCATTTCCCATTGTAGTCCGGTGACACCCTTGACTTTGACGACTGGTGGCTTGTCGTAATGTTTTAACACTACATTTCTAGGACTTCTTCTATTTAATAATCTCACCTCAGCTTGTTTCCTTTTGTTTCTTCTACTCTGCAAATGCTATTTGCTCATCTGAGGAAGACGAACATTATAATATTAGATTCTGAATACAGTCTCAGATCCATTGTGGCTCTGCGGTCTTGGACACATTACTTAACCTCTTGTTACTTCAATCGTAAGAAGGCGATTCGGTGATGTGTGCTCCTCGGGACCCCGGTGAAGGTTGAATGACATAATGTATTTAGAGCATCTGGTTCATATTAGGAAATAAATGTTTATTCCCTCCCACACTGATTTCCTCTGTTTCTTTCATCATTATTCCCATTAGTATGTCCGTCTCTTCTGTGATGTCTCCCATCCATCAGCTTCTCCCCCTGCCTTGCATCCGTGGCTCTGCCTTTGTCCTTCTCATGGATTGATGACTGGACAGAGGTGCTGTGTGCTGAGGCCATGCACTCCTCCCATCTATTATGCTATGTTCAAAACAACTTCAAGGCTCCACAAGGCATACTTTAAGAGCAATAAAAGTAGCAGGCATTCTAAAATAACCAGAGAGATTCTGGCACTTTCTCATCCTTTTTCAACTTTAATTTATCTCTCACTGATACACTTCTGAGTATCTTCTGAGCTCCAGCCATATTTTGTTGCTTTCTTCTTTTGTTTCCCCATCCTCGTATCTCTCGTGGTAATTTCACCATTCCTTTGCTCTCTTGAATGCTTTTTCTCCCTTTCACTATTTTCCATTTGCTGTTAACAGTAATTTCTTCTGGTTAAATCCAGTGGCCTTGCATCTTTAAATTTATTTGCCCCAAGCCTGGTGTTAACCCTCATTCCTGGTCTTGCTGTTTAATCTGTTCTGTTGTAGCACCTGTTCCCTTGCATCTCACGCCAGGTCCTCATAATCACACGTGACATAGCTTCAACTTATGGTACCTCTTGATCTGAAACATCTTTAATAACCCTTTTTTTCCCCTCTACTGTTTTTCAGGACACTAAGACAAACTCTGAAACTCTACCTATTTTCCATTGTATTTGCTACCATGTTGTATTAGTCAGGGATCTCCAGAGAAACAGGACCGATAGGATGCAGGAGATTTATTATAGAAATTGGCTCGTGTGGCTATGGAGGTCACGAAGTCTTTCACTCTGCCAGTTGCAAGCTGGAGAACCAGAAAAGCTGGCAGCATCATTCAGTCTGAGTCTGAAGGCCTGAGAACCAGGGGGCCACTGGTGTACATCCTGGAGTCCAAAGGCTGGAGAACCAGGAGCTCGGATGTCCGAAGGCAAGAAAAGATGGAGCCCTTCTGCCATATGATACAACAGGTCTGGTAGCTGGAAGAGGGCCCTCACCCTACCACGCTGATCTCGGACTCCAGCCTCCACAACTGTGAGCAATAAATTTCTCTGGCTTATAAGCTACTCAGACTGTGGTATTTTGTAGTAATTTGTTATAACAGCCCAACAGACTAAAACAGAGGCTTTCTTCTTGGAAGCTCCCCTAGATCTTTCCAGTCTTTCCCTCATTTACCTTATAACAATCACTATAGTTAAATGTTAAAATCCCATTTTAATTCTTGCTGTCTTGTTCAGAAACTTGCCACACTTCTCGTTGTTGTTTTTTTAATTAGTATTCAAACCAAGTTTCAAAACTTCCCACCCAGTAGATTCCTGAAATCTGCTTATTCATTATTTTTCTCTCTAAGTTTTCTACATAGGCTTCAGGGGATGCAGAAAAGAATCCTGTAGTGGGGGTACTACTTTGGATACTCTTTGGCCGATGTGTAGCCCAGGGTAAAAGGCAGAGAAGCATGTGCAGAGTTATTAGAAACCATCATGGAGAAAGTGGGAAAAAACAAATGATTTGTTTGTGGACCTCTGTGCTAATTCATATCAAGACACCAATGGACCTACTTAGTATGAGCTCACCAGCTTTTCTCAGAATCAATGAACTGTTTGAGGCTATTTCAAACCATTAATATGGTTAGCTATTACTTCATATAAGCAAGATAAATAAATCCCTGGCCAAATAATAATAACTTGGGTTTCTAGCTCTGATTTTCAACAGCACCAAAGCCAAATATTCAAAGAAAAACATTTCTTACCAACCCCTTTCACAAATGCCATCTCATGGCCTCCATGCTACATGTCATGTTTATTATAAGGACTGGTGACGTTGTACTCACATGCCTAATAGATGCAAATACCTACTATGCCGACATTTTAATTGGTTTGGCATGATCCCCATGGTCTCTGCAGTAGGACAAGGCTAATTGGCCCATTTTCAACTCGCTGCCCAAGGATCAAGAGATTCTTCTCTCTCACCTTCTGCCACTGCATAGTCTCTCCACTCTCCTTTCCTTTCCATATTCATAGACCCATGAAATTGATGTAGTGTTTTCATGTAGTGTTTGGGTTGTTAAAACCAGGTTGGTCTCCCTGTCCTCAGTCCTGCATGGCATTAATCTATCCACCTGTCTCAGCAAGGTGAGGTTTCCTAGATCAGAACTTGGAGTTCTACTTCCTGCTCCAAGACTTCAATGCTCTTCCATCCAGGATACCATGAGTGGGGACAGAGCAAAACTTACACTTTACCTTTATTGTGTCTTTTGCCTCTCTTTTTTTCAAGAGGATCCCTCCCCTTGAAATATTTCACTACTTCCGTCCAATCTCAGTTTATTGAAACCCTATCTATCCTTAAAAAAGAATCTAGACAAAATTTCAGCTCCTCCATGAAGCCTTCCCAGTATTTCCTTTAAAGTGTTTTATTTATTGCTCTGAATTATAATTATTTGTTACCTATGTTATAAATGCAAGCCTTTTTAAGGCTCTAGAACTATCAGGGAAGCTAACCTTTTATCTTGCACTTAAAATTGTTATCTCATTGCTTCGAGAGACTTCATCGATTATAATCTTCTCATTTTATTCTCTACAGCTCTTGTTTCATTCTTCCCTAATATGTTAATCAGGACACACAGGTATATCTTTTGAAAAACAGTGCTAGCGTACGGTGATATGTTGGGTTCACACTGGCCAGTGAGAGCTGGGAGTTAGGAAGTAGAGGATGGTAGGTGAGCCACATATGTTAATTGAATAGATAAATATATTAAGATTATACACTTCTGTTTTATTTCCTTTTAGTCTATTCTTCACACTGCAGCCAGAATTATCTTTCATCTGCTCATGTTGCTCCCCTCCTTAAGCCTTTAAAGCCTTGCCATTGCTCTTAGGATGTGTAAACTCTCAAAAGTTCTTGCTGTGATCTGGGTCCAATTTACCTTTGTAGCCTATTTCTCCACACCACTCCACTTATCTCTTCGTGTTGAACTTCTTTAGGATTTGAAGTCTGGGCCTTTCTAAATGCTGTCGCCTCTGAAGGACATAATCTTCCTGTCCTTCTGCCACTCTCATTCCCCAGCAATGAGATCTCAGCTTAGACCCAATTTCTTCTGGGAAGCTCTCTGTGACTATCCTGGACCAGGATAGGTGCCCTTCCAAGATTCTCTTTTAGCCTCCATGCTTCTCCAGCATTGGTCTATGCTGTTATTGCCAAGTTATCAAGGTGAGTCCCTCACTAGATTAACTATGGGCTGGTACCCTGTTGTATCTCTCTACATAATATATCACGATGTGTGTGACTATATATATATTATATTACATTACATTAATATATATTTATAAAATATGTATACATATGTATGAAATAAGATGACAGATATGATGAGTTACGTCTGGATGTGTCAAAAAATGACATAGACAAAATATTTCAAAAAGCCATCTAACTTACATCCTGTCTTATATTTCATATCCTTAATAAACCTCCACTTCTCATCTGCATAAAATGTCTTCCTAACTCCTTGGTGACTTTCTCCTCCAGAATGATTTTTCATACTCCTCTCCTCCTGATAGAGTTCCACACTTGGACAGAATCCATGTGTTAGTCTTTGGGCACAGGACATCCATTTTGCACATCCTCAGCGAATCTTGCTTTCAACTTTATCTTATGACTTAAAGTAAAAGAGACTATGGAACAAATGTTTTTACGTTACTGACTCTACATTCTATTCTTATTGTTGATATTACTATCAGTATAACTAATTTCACTCCAGCAAACTCTCTGTAGCCTGAAGCCCATGAGAAGGTCTTGGAAATCATTTCTTTCCTCATAATTGGTCATCACGGGTCATTCTGTGTTGATATTCTCAGTGAGTCTGTGAAGGAAGACATTCAGTCACTAACAGAAATCAACTAAGATAAAAGTAACAGAGTATTCCAGAATAGAAATAATGGTTTATTTATTGGCAATTTTTGATGGTTTTCATCCGTCTTCTGATCCATTAGTATAGAAACTTGAGGAAGTCACATGTCTTAATTTCTCCTTTTTCAAATGCTGGATCACACCTTTAATAACCCACACAACAAGTAGTCAGCATTCAGTGGAAACATGCAGGTCTAGCAGCCTGGCTGGAGCCCAGCCCACATAATAAAGACGTGCTGTGGCCAAAACAGCTCCACATTCTTCACCCTACTCCCTGCTCAACTTCCTCATTCATCCTCCACCTTCCAACAACTCTCCCCATCCCTGCCCCTCCTCCATGTACTTGGCATCTCTGGCTTCTTGCCTTTCACTTCATCTACAGACTCATGATGAATCTCTTGCTTTCTGGTTTAACAAACTAGAAAGGACAGCAAGGTTATTCCATTTCTCTAACTGGACTTAAGAATTATTCTTATTCAGAAGCAACTACTTGTTGCTTCTGCGGCCTCCTTGCTTCTGGCTCCAGAAGGACCAATGTTGGTTGTTATCCTGTTATCCACAATCGTTGTGGAAATGGGAATGGTGAGACGCTTGAATTTTAGTCAATGTCGCTAAAAGCTATGTCACTTGCAAGCATGCAGTTCTTGAACCCACCCAAGTTCTCAGGGGAGGTGTTCTTCTCTGGGATTATTGATGCAGTTGAAAAACTCTGCTCTTCTAGACACTGTCAGTTCCCCTTTTCGTAATAACTATCTTGAGTGCTACCTTTATGATTCCAAAATAGAAGTCATAAATAATACAATCTACATACACATAGAT
The DNA here is from genome assembly GCF_024610735.1 of Ursus americanus. Taxonomy (NCBI): domain Eukaryota; kingdom Metazoa; phylum Chordata; class Mammalia; order Carnivora; family Ursidae; genus Ursus; species Ursus americanus. The sequence continues at coordinate 54,515,349 of NC_142137.1, read as the reverse complement.
TCAAAAACTCAGTATAATATTCAAACTAATATAAAAGATCTAATAGAAAAATAATTTATAATAGAGTAGTATGGATTTCATTGTGGAAATGCTTAGTTAGGAATGAGCACTCTAGAAGATGTAATAGTCAGATGTAGTCAGATGGTTTTATCTATGGACCAAACCAACTTGTGGCTACTGCAAAGGCAGGTGGTTAGAGGTGTGTTTTATTTGGAGACTCAAATGGCATAGAAGAGGAATTACTGTCAGAATGTGATTTTGAAAAAACAGTGGTAAAATCCAAGCAAAACAAAATACAATCTTACTCCTGAGAAATATAGTGTTGCTATATAAAATGGAATTAACTTCTAGATTCAAATAATATAAATAGGTTTTTGAGTTATACAAATACTTTCTGGGACATTGACAAGTTATGTGAGATGCAAGATAATTTTTATTGTCTGGACTGTCTCCTGTCTTACAGGACATCTGGCATTCCTGGATCTGCCCACAGCTCAGTCAAAGGCAGTAGCTTCTTCATCATGGTGGCCACCAAAAAATGTTCCTCCCCCCCATTTATCAAGGCCACCAAGAAAATGGCAGAGTACCCATTGAGAATCACTGCTCTAAATTTTCCATCTGCCAGGGAATGTGAAAGGGTGGAAGGAGTGGCAGTGATGGTGGGGGTGTGAATTGACATTTATTACATACTTACTGTGCTGCAATGTCTGCGAAGGAATTTTACATGTTTTTAGCTTCATCTTCAAAATCAACCGTTAAGGTAGGAAGCCTAGAGAGGTTAAATAACTTACTCCAGGTCACACAGCTAGGAATTAATGAGGTGAGTAGAGCTTGATCCCATAGCTGGTAGCATTCTGGGCTTTCCGGCTGTACAGAAAACTAAGAAATGGCCAATATCACACCCACAGCAGGAGAGACCCCTTCATGGAAATTTCAAGGGGGTTCCTAGCTGAGCCATGCCAGATGAATGAAAGCCCAGGCCAGGCAGAGAATGTCAATCAAGCTATTCACAAACTCCGGCTGAGTAAGGTCCTGTCCACCACTGTGCAGCAGAGTCTAAATCTTGGCCCAAGACCCAGCTCTGGAACAATGCCATTCTCTGTGGGGGTTTTCTTTTCTTCTTCTTTTTTTTTCAAAACAAGTCATTGTTTCCCCCTCTTATGATAGGAATAATAGATGCTCGTTGTAAAATGTTCCGACAATGTAGAAATGTATAAAACGGGGAGTGAAAATTCTGTAATTCCATTCATCAGAGATAATTGTTGCTAACCACTTGGTAGATATACCTTGGGATTTTTCTCCTGAGCATATAAAAATATGGACATGTCTTGGAGATACCGAAGGCTCGGTTCCAGACCACTGCTATCAAGTGAATAGCACAATAAAGAGAGTCGAATGAATTTTTTGGTTTCCCAGTGCACATAAAAGTTATGTTTACACTATACTGTAGTCTACTAAGTGTGCAATAGCATTGGGTCTAAAAAGGAAATAGACACACTTTAATTTTAAAATACTTTATTCCTAAAACATGCTAATCATCGTCTGAACTTTCAGAGAGTCATAATCACTGATCACAGATCACCATAATGAACATAAAGATAATGAAAAAGTTTGAAATACTGTAAAAATTCCCAAGATGGGACAGACACATGAAGTGAGTAAATGCTGTTAGAGAAATGACACTGATAGACTTGCTTGATGCAGGATTGTCACAAAAAAAATTTGTAAAAAAAAAAGCGTGGGGCACCCGGTTGGGCTCAGTCAATTTATTGCCTAACTCTTGATTTCAGCTCAGGTCATGATCTTGGGGTCCTGAGATCCAGCCCCACTCGGGCTCTGCAATGCCTCTCCCTCTGTCCCTCCCCCACTGAAAAAAATAAATAAATAAAAATAAACAAATAAACAAAGCATCTGTGAAGATAACAAAGTAAATTGCAATAAAAGGAGGCATGCCTGTAGTAATGTTAAATATCACACTCTACATACTGTTTGCCACTTGCTATTTTAAATTAACGATATGTTGTAACATTCTCTCCCTGTCAAAGTATAGAAAAGGGTCCCTCTCCCCCGTTTCTCCTGGTTGTGTAATACAGGATTGTTCGCCAACTCTTACACTAGACCCATAAGGAGACTTTGCCTGGAGGACATAGACCACAAAAAGTGATTATTGTTTTCATTTCTGCCACCACAAACAATGCTATAATGGGCATCATTGGGCATATATCTTTGTGCAAGGGTACAAATACTCCCACAGGATGCATTCTTAGAAATTGAACTGTCAAATTGCCCTCCAAAAACCTCTACCAATTTTCAATTATACCAATGGTACGTGAAACTCTCAATTCTCTACACCCCAGCAAACTCTAGTTGTTAACATTCCTTCCTTTTTTTTCTATTGGTTTTGGAAAAACAGTGCATGTTCCTTATTTTAAAATATAGTTCAGCACACGGAAAAGTGAAGATACCTTTCAACAATTTACACTGAAATATTTTGCTGCATATCTCTAGGGTACTGCTTGCTGCCCCCACAAGAGAGATGTCCACTGGGAACCTGTGACTTGTTTGGAGAAAAGTATCAGTGTCAGTACTTGAATTAGTCAAGGTTCTCCAGAGCAACAGAACTAAGAGGATATAATTAATATAGATATTAATAAGAGGAGATTTATTATAGGAATTGGTTCATGCAACTACGGAGGCCAAGAAGTCCCACAGTCTGTCATCTACAAGCTGGAGAACCAGGGAAGCTGGTGGTGTAATTCACTCTGAATCTGAAGGCCGGAGAACCAAGAAAACCAATGGTGTACTTCCCAATCTGAGGCCAAAAGCCTGAGAACTGGGTCCGCTAACGTAAGTCCCAGAGTTCGAAGGTCTGAGAGGCAGGAGCTCTGATGTTGGAAGGCAGAAGAGATGTGACCGATGATTTTGAGCATATAATCACTCTTAAGGCTTTAGAATATTCCATTATATGTATGTACCATGATTTATTTCATAACTTATTTAAGCATTTCCCTACTAAAAGGCATGCAGAGTTTCCCAAAATCTTTTTGCCATTATAAGCAATTTTGTAGTATATCTATTTACTTGACTCAATAAGGAAAGTTCTTTGGTGTGAAGTCCTGGGATTAAGATGGCTGGTGACAAAGCATGCTCATTTTACATGTTGAAACATACCGTCAAACAGGCCTCCTGCACAGTTTTGCTTATTTTCTGCTGGTGTCTGTTTCTCCCCATGCTGCCTGACAATGTTGCAACCGAGTCTCTTTAAACCTGGGTATGCAAGAAATGTCATTTATTTTATTTATTTAAACAAACTTAGATTCAGAGGCCTATCCTGTTGACATGGAAGAGGGGATTAAATTACACCCTTAATTGGGGATCTCCCCCAAATTTGGCCCCCAGGCCAAGCCACAAGGTCTTGAGAAGTCCCTGGAGGCTTCTTAAAACTACTCCAGCGTGGCGGAGAGCTCTAGCCTTCTGTCCACAGGGCTACTGCGGAGACACTCGTTTTCCAAGGCCTCATGGTCCCTTGGTGCCTGATGATTCTGCTGTTTCCATGCCACACTTGGGGATCTTTAAAGAGCTGTGACCCTGGAGCTGGTGCCTGGTTCACCAGGGCACTGCCCCAAGCAGCCCTCACCACCTCTGAGTCACTGCTTTCTTTCTTTTCCATGTAAATCACTCTCTCTGTGTCTCCATCTGTCTCTCTCTCTCTGTGTCTCTATCTCTCTTTCTGCCTTCTCCCCACTTCTCTATAAAGCCAGACGTAATCTCATGAAATAAGTTCAGATGTATGCAAATGTCAGGAAGAGCCAGGCAGATTTTGCCTGCCATATCCATAAAATATCCATAAAATAAGAGAACAGAAAGCCTGGTGAAGTGTAGGGCCTACTTCCAGGGAGAACAAACACACATTCATCAACTGTCAAGATCTTTTTATTTTTGAACTTTTTACTGATGGTCTCAATAGGTGTTTTTCATATCAAAAAATAGTCTCCTGTATTTTGCTTCAGTGCTCCAATGCTCCCACATTTTATTCTTCATATTCTTTATTGGCATATTTTTTAAAGATTTTATTTATTTATTTGAGAGAGAGAATGACAGAGATAGAGAGAGCATGAGCAGGGAGGAGAGGGAGAAGAAGGCTCCCTCTGAGCAAAGAGCCCAACTACATGGGGACTTGATCCCAGGACCCTGGGATCATGATTGGAGCCAAAGGCAGGTGCTTAACCAATTGAGCTACCCAGGCACCATTTTATTTGCATATTTAAATCATCTGGATTGTGCATATGTCATGTGAGGAAAGAATATAATTTTATTTTCCTATTTGGACTATCAAAATTTCCCAAAACTATTTATTGATTAATCGATCAGTTATTCATTGGTTTCAACTCTACTTTTCCCCCATTGCATTTTCTAATGAATATTGCCGATGTATAATTAGTTCTATGTATTTTCTTTACTTCTAGCCATATTACTGATCTCTAGTGTTAAGCTATTGGTTATTTCTCTTGGTTTTCTATATAACAGAATGATAGCATCATCAAAGAGAATTTTAACTCATACAAACTCCAGCAAAATTGTACAGTTTTCTTCATATGAGTTTTATGTATTTCTTGGTAAATTACTACTTGTTACTACTGTTGGGAATAGAAGATATATGTGAATGTGGGTCTGTTTGTCTTATTGCCTAAGTAAGACATTTTGAACAATATTAAATTATAAAGACATGTGTTTCCAGTATTTCTTCGGAGCTCCTTCCCCTCTTTTAAAAATTCTTTGGCTCCTAGTGAATGCACATTTAAAATATTCAAAGGGCTTTTCAATTTTTCTCCAATTTGTACTCCCACAGAGTATTTGAGAGTGTCTATTTCCTATACCCAGGTTGGAAAGGGGTCATGTTGTGTTGTAATTCATCTGGGCATAAGCAACCTTGAAAGGGCAAATCAGATCACCCTAACAATGGTCTGGCATATGTTTCTCCTGGTCCTGCTTTTCCAGTGCACCAAGTCTGGGCTCAAATTCTTTGCCATGGTGCTGGCACTTCACACAGCTCATGGCCTCTGAACTCACCTCAGTCTTGGCTCCAACCTAGCCACCCCCCCCCATTTGATTTGCTAACTCATCCCTACTTGTAGGAGATGGCTCTGGCTTCGTCAGTCAGATACTTGCCAAGTGGAGCAGAATATATCAAAGGTTGGGTTCCCCAGGGAGCGGAGCTCAAACTAAGTCCAAGTCCATAGGTTGAAATGCAAAAGATACCCTGTACAAACAGCAGGAAGACCATAATCAAGCACTGCACCCAAACTTTAAAACCCAAACCCAGACAGCTCACTTCTAAGATTATTAGCCCCTCTCTGACTTGGACCCAGTAACAAATCCTTAGGCATCATTGCTAATTTAAAAGCTTAAAGAGTGTTGATTGAAGACATTGCTGGAACCGTTCATATATTAGAATTATTTTTGGTTGTGGGTCATACAACTGCTTTCTCTGAAACAGCAGCTTAAATGGGGTGAAAATTCATTTTTTTTCCTGGGTAAAAGTGCAGAGGTGAGTAATCTAGGGCCGGTATCGTGGCTTTGCTGTACAAAGTCCTCAGGGACCCAGACTCCTGCAGCTTTCTACTTGACCATGCCAAGAGTAACTTTTCTTTTCAAGATCAGAGCTTAGGTTGGAGGAAGGGAGGAATAAAGGGCAAATTGCTGGTGACAACTGCCTCAGCTGGTTCTTAGCTGTTGGCATAGGACACTTTCACTGAGATTCCATTGGTGAGAATTCAGTCACTTAGCCACACCACGTTGTAGAGGAGGCGGAAAATGGAACCTTTGTTCTAGGTGGCCACGTGCTCAGGTAGAAGTTCTGTTATTGCAGAAGAAGAGGAGAATGAATATGGATGGGGTCGTTAGCAACTGTTGCCACAGGGGTCTCCTAAATGACATGATGAATTAGGCCTCCCAGTTTAACACAGGAAGACAAACACACGAATGAGCAAATGAACTACATTCCTATAGTACGGCTATTATGAAGCGTGCAAGAGGAGGCTGGGGTATCAAGGAAGAGCCGATCAATTCTGCTGGGAAAAGGGGAGGACGGGGAGGTTTCACAGAAGAGAAAAAGTTTCAACCATGTCTTGAAAGTTAAGTAGATTTTTGCCAGGTGCTCTCTAAAGAAGCATATTTGAGGTCATAGGAGCAGCTTAGGCACAGAGGAATAAAATATAAAGGCACCTTAAAAATATGGATGTATTTCCATTGAGACGGTAGGTACAAGGGAAGGTAGCTCAGCAAAGAGACGAGTCTGGAGAAGTAAGCAGGAGCCAGAAAATGAATAGCCATGTGTACCCTACTTAGGAGTCTAGATTCTGATCTCTAAGCAACAGGGGAAAGATCTGAGTTATAGAATTGTAAGTCATATCTGATCATTATTTTAAAGAATAATTTGAAGGGGGTGTGACTGATGAAAGCCATAAGGAGGAGAAAGCATTAAGGAAGTCTCTTGGATTCTTAGAATTGCTTATCAGGCACATCTGGCGTTTTCACTGTTGGCATCTTTGTGGTAAACATCTTTGCCACAAGCATTTTTACTGCAAACATTGTTACCACAAACATTTTTACCACATAACTAAGTGGCCATAAGGCAATTTTCCCATAAAAGATAAAATAACGGGTAGACAGTTTGGTTTCATTTCACCATTGACAAAGTTCCCATTTTTACATTACATAAATCTGAGCTAGCCTTCCTAATGGTCTATCCAGTGACGAGTAGATATGGGGGTCTTAAAATAGTAGTTAACCACTACATATATCGACTTAAAAAATACAGTGGTAAAACTTACTGAAAGTGTGAATAAGAGGGTATAAAGCTAGATTGCATCCTATATGGGAAAATGATGACATATCATTTACAATGGTAACAAAGCTCAGTGACAAGTGCATGACAATGTTCGCATTTCTTCCACATTTCCAATGGAACTTCGGGTTGTCTGTCAGCGGACATGTGACAATATGCCAAGAACGAACAACAGCAAAAGTTCTCACAAAGGTCAGGAACAAATATGCATCCTAGTATTTGGAAAACTGATACATTTTTAGATGCAGGAATAAATTAAGAATTATTTTTATGAATTTTTTATGTTTCATTATGTCCTTCATTAAAAAAGGACTTCTATTTTTTTGTGATTTTTATCTTTTATGGCAGATTTTTATCTTTTATCTTTTATCAGCGCTCTCCAGAGGAGCAGAAGCGGGGCGATTGTGGGTGCTGGCAAGTCTGAATGATGTCGGGCAGGCCCACGGGCTGGAAACCCTCAGGCAGGAGCTGCTGCTGCTGTTCTAAGGCTGAAGTTCTTCTTCAGAGAAGTCTCAGTTTTGCTTGTAAGGCTTTGCAACTGATTACATGAGGCTGACTCAGGTTATCAAAGATCGTCTCCTCTACTTAAAGTCATTTGATTGCAAATGTTAAGCTACATGTACAAAATATCTTCTCAGCAGAAGTGTTTATTTGAATAATTAGGTGATACAGCCTACATAGGTTGATACATAAAACTAACCATCCAGATGGCGACACTATTACCTGTACAGGGACTACAGGAGAAGCAAATTTGGTGGCTTAGGAGAAAAACAATGTGCTTGATTTTGGACTTGGAGAATGAGGAATCTATGTACATCTAGGGGGAACTGAGATATTATTTCACGTTTACAGATGTGTTCTGGATTCGAATTTTAGAGTCAGGGAGTTCACACCACAAGAAAGGATGAAATCACACAGGGTTAATACACAAGGAGTAGTTGCAAATGCTCACCCATGTGAGCAAGTTAAAGGGCTGGGTGAGGGGTTTAAGGCGATGAGGAGAAGTGAGGACCATGGCAACTGGAGACCAAGTGTCCAGTCTCTACGGAGCAACTTCCACTTCCTTCTGATTGATCGTTGCCCTGCCTGAGTATTGGTCGGGTGTTGTCAGATCTTTCTGTTTTTTAAAACTTGGAAAATCTAAATGAGTAAGTGAAGAGTTCAGGTCTTATATATTGTTTCTTAAATTTGCCTGCAATACTGCTGAGCCCAAATTGTGCACATCTGCACAGTTTATGGGCTTCCATTTTGAGAATTTTGAAGAAGAGTGAGAGTAGAAGACAATGGATGGGAACCGCAGCATTGAAGGGTCGATAAGAGAATGTGCCAATTGCATCCTATCAGGACTAAAATGAGGCCTTAGCACATGACCGTTAGAAGTTAAATGGTGGATTAGTCTGTTAATTGTTTTAGCAGTATTGTGGAGGAAAAAGGTAGATTATCCATGTTGAAGAAAGCTGACGCTATTCTATTAAGGCCTACCTTGTAATTTTTTTCACATAAGCAGTTTGCTAAATCCCTCCTTACTTTTAGCTCTTGGGAACGTAATGTACAAGTCTTGCTACCTTCATGGTTCTGTGCTCAGACTGAAGGAACATGTGGTCCGATGTTCCTAGAACACTTCGATCTTCCTGGTTCCTGTTTAAACCCCAGGAAAGGAATGCAAAAATATAAACTAAAACATAAACGCAATTTATTTCTACCAATAAATTATATGTAAGTGCATACAACGCAATTAACAAATATGATACATTGCCACGATTTGTGAACACTGCCCTAAAAAGAATCCCTGTAAATTCACATATTCAGCAAACATAAATAAATAAGTAAATAAATAAATAACATTTACACAAAGTACTCATTCTTCCCAAGATTCTCTGAGTCCTCTAGAGAGTAAGTTAATCAAAGGCCACACTTGAAGCTTGTAGCATGTACGCATGTCACTTGATAATTTGGGATTTAATCAAGCCCCAATCCCAGCTGTATTTTTCTGTATTCTAATACCAGAAAGACGAAAAAGTGCCCAATGCAATTAGAATGGCGTCTGCCTATGAATGAGGAAAAAGTGCTACTTTGTGTGTGTGTGTGTGCACATGAATGAAAAATTTTATTTCCTCGTGGGTTTATGCCAATCAGCAGGACTCTGCAAGCTGCTTTCATGCTCCACGAACAAACCCGCATTCTTGGTGTCAGACTCATGATGGCAGCCAGAAGTAACTGCTAATCCCTGAGCAGTGACTGTTCTTGGGAAATAAATGCAGAGTCTCTAGAGATTGACCCTCACCCAAAGGGAAGGGAGCTTCCGTGAGAGTTGAGAAGTTAAAGGAACGAAGAGAAGTCTGTTGCCATTGAGAGCCCCACCCTGTAACCTCAGTCCCCTTTAAATTCCTCGGGGATCCCACTGATTGTAGATGAATATGGGTCAACATGCTGAAGATACAAACTCCCAGGAAAGAAAGAGCAGTTATTCACACGTGAGGCTTGATTCGTTGGTTTTTCTGTTTATAGCTCTCTGAGATCAGCAGGTTTGAGATGATGTGAGTTTGATGGAAAAGGAAGCTGAAGAAAAAGAAGGTAGTAACCATTTTGGAAGCGGACAGCCTTCGGGGAGGCGTGCTGAGCTGAGCTGCCAGCGTGAAGACACCGGATTCCTGGGAGCAGGGTGGGTGCGGCTCTGGGGAAGGATAAGGAAGGGGTTAGGAAAAAGAGGATAATGAGAACCAAGAAACTGAGGCAAAATGGCGGGCAGCGAAGACAAATTCTATTTCCATCCGATTGCCTCTTGATTCTCCTTGGTCAGCTGATGAAGTGCTTTCCCTGGAGGTGATTCAGTGGGCTGCTGCCAGGGCTGGAGTGGGAGGTGCTAAGGGTGGGGGAGCGGAGGCCGATCCCACCCAGAGATGCTGGGCTGAAGTGAAAATGAGGAAGAATCTAATTAAAATGTCTCAAATTAATTAAGAAACCATGGTAGTTGAGAGAGGAATCATCAGACTGCTGCTGTAGAAATTACTTCTAACGTCCCCACCTATGGGAGAGGAATTTTCCTCAAACCTGGTTTCTCCATTTGGCTGAGCATATTGGAACTTTGTGTCTATGTGTGCATATCTGTGTGTTTAATTATAATAGCTGATACAATTTAACTGTACGGTCTTGTTAGTAACTCGATTTTAACTTATCACAGGTTATTTCTATGTGTGTGACCGTATTTTGGTCAGTTCTTGGATTTTGAATGTATTTTGAATGCATTTTGCCATAATTTGTATGTCAGAGGAGGAGTTAAAAAACTGGTGTTCAATTATCTTCAATATTTTATATTCCTATAGAGATTTGCAGCACTTTTTTTTCCTGAACAGTCAAGTTTAAGAGAACACTTCACCTTTTAATCTTCACACATCGCCTGAGGAAAGCATTGGTATTCTATTTTACAGCTAAAGAAACTGAGGCGCAGAGAGGCTCAATGATGAGGCTGCCAAAACGTAACTACAGGGCTCACCCCCGAGCCAAAACTCTGGGCAGCAGTATCGGGATGTCCTTCTGTTGGGCTTCCGGTTTATTCTCAACACGGCATAAAGGGGAGAACAGCTTCCTTCTCTACAGTGTCTGGGCTATTTATTCACACGAGTGTGCAGAGGGCATCAGGAACAGGCAGGCAATTAGGAGATAATCTTGTTAAGGTGGACACTTACAGAATGCCATAGAGTTTGATGAAGACTAGAACTATTGATATTTAAACCAGTAAAGTACAGCATGGGATCCCTAACAATTGGCCGTCCACAGGTTTTTGTAGTATCTATGACTGAGTCTAAGCAAATTTTGTTTTCGGTTTGTTGTGAAAGAGGAAATCCTTATCACTGCCTTAGAGCTCTTTGTTTTGTTTTGACGACCAAGTAAAATCAAATGAAGAAAAGAGTGTGACCAAATACGATAGATGAAAATAGGAGAACTATGTGTCAGACATGCAAACCTAAGAAGACCTATGAGGTTCCTACATTGTTATTTCTCTTAAGCTTCCCGGGGGATGCTAAATTTTTGCAAAAAGTCAGGAGGCTTAGAAACCACACAGAGAAACATTCCTTGGAAAGAGGAACTCTTCAATGGTCTAAGATTACAGATCCTTGAATTGGAATGGTATGCAGCCGAGTTTTCCATTCTCAGTTCCAGGAAAAAATGGGATTTTTTTCCCATTAAGAATACTGTTAGTTAGTTATTTTGAAGTATACAGTACATACATGCTTTTTTCTAAAACCACTAGATTTCAAAAGAGGCACACATGTGAGTATTGCAAACCTTCTCTGCTGATTTTAGATCAGACCTAGAGCTTAACTGTAGAACAAATCTCATTTTAAGTACAGAACAGAACAGAGGTATCCATCACATGGCTCCCAAAGTGCTCAAATTTATTATTTGTTTCTTGAGAATGACTCGGCATTCATATTTATAATGATACAAGCTACACAACAACTGCCAATAAATATTGGAAAGCCTGAACTTTCTAGATACGGTGCAGTAATTATTCTATCCTGACAAGACTTTTCTTCAGTCTTGATAGAAAAGAAAAAGTGCCTTAAAACATAAAAGGAATCTTAATTAAGTAAAGTATGATTACAGCACTGCCCTTTAAGTCAGGTTTTCTTTCTGTTTTGCACTATTAAGTACAGGCCAAGCTATAGAGAGCTGCTTAGGCTCCCTAAACCTCAGTTTATTTTCCTATAAAGCAGGGAAAGTGTTAACAGCCTGACCAAGATCATAGGACTCCTTTGGCTGCAAAGAAGAGATACTCAACTCAAAATTGCAAAAGGAAAAAAAAGAACGCATTGACTTTTTTTTTTTTTAAGATTTTATTTATTTATGTGACAGAGAGACAGCCAGCGAGAGAGGGAACACAGCAGGGGGAGTGGGAGAGGAAGAAGCAGGCTCATAGCGGAGGAGCCCGATGTGGGACTCGATGTGGGACTCGATCCCGGTACGCTGGGATCACGCCCTGAGCCGAAGGCAGACGCTTTAACGACTGCGCTACCCAGGCGCCCCTGAACGCATTGACTTTTGTATGTGAGAAGTCCGGGAATAGGCTTTGCATCAATGCGGCTGGGTCCTGGTTCAAACAGTGTTGTTAGGATGCAGTCATTGCTGTGGACTGAATGTTTGTGTGCCCCAAAATTCATATGTTGAAACCTAATCTCCAATGTGACGGTATTTGGAGGTGGGTCTTTTGGGAGGCAATTGGGTCATGAAGGTAAAGACCTCATAAATGGAATTACTGCTCTTATTAAAAAAAAAAAAAAAAGGCCCCAGAAAGCTCCCTATCCCTCTGCCCTATGAGGGCACAGAGAGAAGATGGCATCTATGAACTGGAAAATGGGTCCCCACCAGACACCCAATCTGCCAGCACCTTGATTGTTTGCTAGCACCTTGATCATGACTTTCTAGCTTCTAGAACCGAGAGAAATAAGTTGCTGTTGTTCACAAGCCACCCAGTTCATGATATTTTGTTATAGCAGCTCGAACAGACTAAGACAGTCCGTCTCTGTGTCTCTGCTTTACTTTCTTCTATTAGACCCAACTCTCAGGCAGGCTCCCCTCATGGCGCAAGATGGCTTCCAATAATTCCAGCTCATATCCAGTCTGTTTCTCAACTGTTACAACTGTAGTTCAATCATTGACTGGCAATGTCTCCCACTTAGCATGACGTGGATGTTGTGTTTATCTCTGAATCACTCCTTGAAATCAGGCAGTTGGGAAGTTTGATTAGCCTGGTGTAGGCCAAATGCCCACCCCATAAACTGAAGGTAGAGTCACCTCTACCCAAACGGTAGGAATTGGAGAGTAGGTGAGTTCTCCATAGAAAATCTGGGTACTGTTATGACAAATAGAGAGAAAAATTAGGGTATTTGTGATAATCAAATAGGATAGTAATTGTACATAAGATTATAAGTAAAATAAAGGGCTTATTTATTATGCCAGGTGTTATTTAATAAGAATATCTCTAAAAAACTATCTTTTCAATAATGACATTAGAGATTTTGCAGCTTGAAGCATCTGTGTCATACATCTCTTGGAGATCTCCATTTCAGTTTATTAAATTCTTCTCTGTAGTTATGGTAGCAAATTCCCGTAGAACTGATTGCAAGAGAAAAGAACCACCATTAAGTATTATCTTCAGTGTAAGTGTTTGAATTCCTCTAAAAGAATGAAGCAAGAATTAAGCAATTAAACCTCTTCCCTCCAAATAGCAAAGTGTCTTAAATGAGTAGGAGAGAATAGTACAATCTTAATTTGCCATTATAAAACAAATGATAAATTCTTAGAACAGTAAATTTGCATGGGAGCACAAATTTTTATTATTGGTATTGTATATTTGTTATTTGAGTACCTATCTGAAAAACAGTTCTCTGATTTTCAAGTCTTCTAGAGACTGGTGAGATGGTCACTGATCCTAGTTCCTGTTCTTTGCACCTGTGGGGTCTGGATTTACCTGCTCTTCCGTTTGCATTGGGTTGAGAGAATGTGACTTTGTCTGCTCAGTGGAATGTGGGTAGTGATGATATAAGCTGCTTCTAGGCCTTGCCCTTAAAATGTGTTGGGTAATCCTTTAGTCCTATCATCTAACGTGATGCTATCAGAAGTCACATATTTAACAGTGGTGTTAGATTAGATAATATTGGATGGTATTTATATTAGAAGGTTGAATCCCTGAGCTAACAGAAAATTGGCCAAGGGGAAACACCAAACTCACTTTGAGATGTTATAGAAGTGAGTAAACTTTTGCTGCAATAAGTCTCTTATTTTGGAATTGTTTATTATGACTTGCTGAATACAATAAGCAAGTCTAGAACAAAATAAAATTTCACTAATAATAGTATTGTTTCATTTCTAGACAAATCTACACAGGGTACATGAATTAATGAGAGCAGCAATTGATTCAGGCTTTCCTCGATCGTAGAGGAAGTTCTCCTTATCTTTTTCATCCTTGTGATAAAAATAGTTGAAAAAATAATTAACAAGTTTGACTCCTTTATTTATTTATTTATTTATTTATTTATTTATTTATTTATTTAATACAATGACTATATGTCAACATTGCACCAAAAGCTTTTATGTGCCTATCGACCCTCAAGCACAATATATCCAAATTGAATCTACTATCTTTCTCTATATGTCCCCCAAACCTCCACCTCAGTTCCCTAGGCCATTGAATGACATTGCCTTCTACCCAACTGCTCAGGCCAAAAGCTTGAGGAATTGAATCTTTAATTCCTATGTTTCTTCTACTAGGTCCTGTGGACCTCACCCATACATAATTCTCTCCATCTTCATCATCACTGCTCTAGTCCAAAGCATCTTTAACTTTCACCTAGATTACTGAAATAGACAAGTAATTACTAATATTACCTATTCTTTTCCAGTCTGTCCCTTATCCTAAATTCACTTTGCAGCCAGATTAATCTTTCAAAAAGGCCAGTCTGATGAGTCAGCCTCATGCTGAAAATCCTTCAATATTTCTATATAACTCTTAGGATACTCCAAACTCCTTAGTACGGCTTATAGTACTCTATGATCTGGCTTTTGTTTCCCTCTCCAGATTATTTCTTGTCATTTCCCCCAACTATTATAGTCCAACAATTTTTACGTATCTGACCCTTTCGAGATGGTATTTTTGTTAAGTTGTCAGACACGAGAATATTGAGAGTAAGTTGTATCTGCCTATGTAGTGCTCTTCATTCTACCTGCCCGTCAGGCTTATCACATTTGTGGGCCCCAGAGAAAAAGGCCCACTCACTACAGTCTAAATATTTAAAAGTTATCAATAGAGCGCACAGACTGTTAAAATACATTCTACCCTTCCATCTCACCAAATACATTCAGACTAACATATTCAGGTTTTTAATTTTGAATTCTCAGTTTCTTCAGCTATATTGGAACATGACAGTAGTGTGAGAAGAGATGGCCACAATCAATGGAACAGAACAGAGAGTCCAGAAATAGACGGGCACAAATATAGACAACTGATCTTTGACAAAGTGACAAATGCATTTTAGTAGAGAAAGAATCATTTTTTTCATAACTATTTCTGGAACAATTGGACATCCCTATGCTAAAAAAGAAAATGAACTTGGACCCATATCTTCTATCTTATTAAAAAATTAATTCAAAATGGAATATAGATCTAAATGCAAAACCTAAAACAATTACACTTTGAGAAGTACACATAAGTGGTAATCTCTGTGACCTTAGATCAGACAAAGATTTCTTAGAGAGAACACAAAAAGCATTAAAAGAAAAAATGGATATAATAGATTTCATCAAAAGAAAATGAAAGATGAGCCATAGACTTGGAGTACATATTTGCAAATCAGATATCTGATAAAGAACTTCAATACCTAAATGCCTAAAGAATTCTTAAAATTCAACAATATGAAACACACACCTCAATTTTTGAAAATGGGCAAAAGTTCTCAACAAACAGTTGACCAAAGAAAATATATGGACAGCTAATAAACATAGGAAAAGATGGCCAACATCATTAGTCATTAGAGAAATGTAAGCTAAAACCACAGTAGGATACCACTCATACCCATTAAAATGGTTGAAATTAAAGGACTAACTATACCAAGTATTGGCAAGGATGTAGCCGAACGAGAGCTCCCGTAAACTGCTGAAGGAAATGTAAAATGTTTGGAAAACATCTTGGCAGTTTCTTTTTCTTTTCTTTTTCTTTTTTTTCATTTTGGCAGTTTCTTAAGAAGTTAAACATATTCCAGCCACCTGAACCAACCATTTCAGTTTTAGATATTTACCCAAGAAAAATAAGCGTATATATCCATTCAAAGACCCGTACATGAATATTTATAGAATTTTTATTTGTGATTATCAAAAACTGCAAACTTAAATGCCCATCTACAGGTGGATGGATAAAAAATGGAATACAATCAGCAATGACAAATAATGAACGATTTGATGCATACGACAGCATACAACACATCTTTGTCTCCATGGAAAGTACTTCACAGCTTGCCAGTATTCTACACTTCCTAATGTTTGGTGCTATGGACCAAATGTTGGTGTCCTCCCAAAATTCATGTTGGAGCCTTAATTCCCAATGTGATGGTATTTAAGGAGGTGGGGTCTTTGGGAGGTAGCTAGGTGATGAGGGTAAAGCCCTCATGAATGGGATTAGTGCTTTTAAAAGAGACACGAGAGAGATGATCTCTGTCTCTGTCATGTGAGGATGTAGTAAGAAAGCATCCTTCTGCAAACCAGGAAAATGGTGAGCCAGGAACCAAATCAGGCAGCATGTTGTTTTTGGGCTTCCCAGCCTCCAAAACTGGAGAATAAATTCGTGTTGTTTAAGTAGTCTATGGTATTTTTGTCATAGCAGTCTGAACTGACTAACATATACGGATAGAGTCATTTCAGAAGAAGGAGACAGCCATCTTGTAATGCTTATAGAAGTCCACACACCAGGGGCTGGTAAACATTTTATGTAAAGGGCCAGACAGTAAATATTTTAAGCTTAGCAGCCACATTGTCTCTGTCACAACTATTCAATTCTGACCTTGTAGCATAAAAACAGCCAGAGACAATACATAAACAAATGGGTGTGGCAGGGTTCCAACACAACTATTCACAAAAATAAACAGTGGGTGGATTTAGTCCACAGGATGTAGTTTGCCAACCTCTGGCTTAGACTGTTAGAATTGGTGTGCGTCTTTCAACCTTCCCCCTACTTGGTATGTTGGATCTGGGTCCTATTGGCTATTTGCCTAAGCCATTGATCCTGGATATCAAGGAGGACATCAATGGATCTCAGCCATCTCTGTGATGCCAAGAAGCCTGGGTACTTACAGCTATCTGGAGACTTTTCCAGTGTCAGTAAGCAGGTTCTTTCTTTCACAAGATGCCAAAAGCCTATAAGAAGTGTGATGGATTAAATATGACTGCAAGTTCTTTGTTATCACCATGGAGAGATGGAGTTTCTTTTGCTCCCCTTGGATCCCCTTGGGTCCCCTTGGTGCTGTGACTAAGGTAACCACTAGAATGGATGAAAATGATGCCGTGCTAGTTCCACACCTACACCTTAAAAAGATATTAGAAGCTTCTGATTTTGCACTTTCGGGAGCCCTGAGCCAGCATGTAAATCATCTGCTCTCTCTATGAAGAGGCCATAGGGGGAGATCACGTGGTACAATCATGTGAAGAGCTAGAGTCTCAGAGACCTCATGGACAGAGAGAAGCCCAGCCGCGCCAGCACCCAGAGCTTAGCTTAGCCTTTCCGCCATCCCTATTGAGGCATCAGAGTGGGCCATCCTGGAAATACCAGCCAAGTCAAGCTACAGATAATTGCAGACTCAAAGAACATTATATGGATAAGGACAACTTCCCAGATGATCCAATAAACAAAGATGAGAAAACTATTTCAAGCTACTAAGTTTAGATAGGTCAAAAAAGGTGATAAGAACACTGAATGAGACCTTTATCTGAAAGAAGGGTTTAGAGTAGATTAGTGATCCTCAAAGTAGGTTCTGTGAGGTGCATATAGGTGTTCATTAAATAAGAGCATCAGGGTTTGTGTTCAATCATCAAGTTTTGTGTCCAAACTTCCAATGAAGGTTGGAAACTATTTTGTGAACCAAGATTAAACAGGTTTACTTAATGCAGAACTTCTCAGAGGCTTTAATATATACATTTTAATAATAAACATTATGAAACTCTAGGTGGAAGACATAAAATTTGCCTGTGACTTTTTAAAAAGATGTACTTATTCATAGCCTGAGGAAGGATTCCCAGAAGTGACAATGTTTAAGCAGTGTCCTGACCAAGAAATAAAGTCTGGGAGATACTGAACAACATGGTCTCTAAGCTTATTTCCAGCTCTAAAATGTCATTATCTAGAATCCATTATGAGATGGTCTCTCTTAGCATTATTAGGTCTCCAGTACAAGAAGTGGAGCAAGCACATGGAGTTCCTGGTGGATATCCAAACCTCTCATACAGCCTTCACTCAGTTCTCCTCATTATAGATAAAGGCTTCTGCTTTGAGCCGCTCAAATACTTCTGACTTCCAATCCTAATCAATGCCTTGAAGTGAAAACATGGTCATTGAGGATGGGAAAAAAATCATGATTTAATGGGGTGAGACCTCAGCAAAAACTTTGTACAAACAAAGATTGTCTAATTTGACGATCATATTTCAAAATAATATCATCTCTCCAATGACTCTGCTCCCTCAATTTGAAAATAGACTCAATTGGCTTTTTTTCCTTGAATTAATAAAAATAAAAGTGAAAGCAGCACAATACTCTTCAATCTCACCTTCCTGTTAGGATCTTATCTTAATTGTCCTCCTTGACATCACAACACCATACTTCTTGAATTAGTTGTCCATACTGTTTGCATAAGAAACGCAAACTTCCCTCTCTTCCCACTTATTTCATAATCTACTACAGTTTGGTTTCCTCCTGTCACTTTCAATTATTTAAAAAAAGGGCTCCTTTTCCCAGGTTGTCTCATCCAATACCAAATTCCGAAGTCGCACCTATACACTATATGACCAAGAGTAAGCAGTGTCCCTATATCTGTACACCAGCCCACCTCCTGCCCATACCTTAAGTCCAACACTTACACTGCAGACCTATATTCCAACTGCTTATTTCCACCTGAATATCACACAAGTATAAAGAAACCTCTCCACTCCCAATGGCAACGCAAGCCCATCCAAGTATTTATTCATTTATTCAACTAGTATTTGTTGAGCACCTACTTTGGGTCAAGAACTTTGTTAGGCATTAGATTCTAACAGTGAACAGGACTCTACCCTTGGGGAGCTTATGGCCCAGTGGTGAAGATAGATAAATAACCAAACACCTATAGAGGAAAACATGAGCTTCTATGGAATCACCCAGGAGAGATCCTTCATTCAGTCTTGATCGTGGTGATGAGGGGCTGGAGGAAGTTGGTGTAAAGGCCTCTCAGAATAAAAAATGACTAAGTGGAGTCTTAAAGGATAGATAGGGCAGATAAAGGAGAAGAGAAGAGCAGCCAATCAGAGGAAGTACCTTGTCGGAGACTTACAGGGAAGAGACTGTGTCACATCCACACATACTCACACGGCAAGTCATCCTGCACAGCTCGATCAGTGAACGAAGGCGGGCAAGAAGCCATAGGTGAGCAGTCCAGGTGGAAGGAGAGTTGCCTTTACAAACCCAAATCCCACGACGTTTTGGTATCGTGCAACAGTCACATGTTCCGTTTTTTGTTTTCCTTGTAGATGGAATATTTTAAATACATACGCCATGTTTCTAATAAAGTTAAACATGCTTTTACCCTGCGACCTAGCAATCTTATTTTCAGGTGTTTACCCAAGAGAAAGGAAAACATATTATATCCACACAAAGACTTGTACAGGGATTTTCAAGGAGGCCGTATTCATAATAGCCCCAAACTGGAAAGAACCCAAATGTCCATCAATGGGAGGATGAATAAACAAATTGTGGTATACTTACACAATGGAATAACACTCAATAATAAAACAGAACAAATGACTAAGACATACAACCAAGATCAACAACATGGTTGATCCTCAAAATCATTACGCTGAATAAAATAAGAGACACAGGTCACATACTGTGTGACTCCATTTATATGAAGCCCAAGAATAGACAAAATGTATTATGGTAAAAGAAATTAGAAAATGGTTGCTCTGGGTGTCAGGGTAATAGGAAAAAGACAGGGGGAACTTCCCGGGGTAGAGATGTTCTCTGTCTTGTTTTAAGTGGTGGCTACATGGGTTTATTCACAGTTCATGGAGTTAAACACTATGATCTATGCATTTTGTTGAATGGCAATTATACTCAATTTTTAAAAATGCCAACGATGTTGCTTTCAAGAGTCTAGGGTGACAACATGGTTTGCTCAGGTCTTGCCATGTGTTACACTGCAGTATAATGATTCTAAAATATACTTTCAAAGGTGTGGAAGAGAAACATAAACACAAACAAGATGTGAAAAGTTTATTCAAAATGATGATAAAACATAAATACTTTAACTGCAATAGATGTTTTGGAAGTTTTAGATTTAAAAAAACCTGAGAAATCAGTAACTTCTCATTTGGACATATAGAAAGAGTACTTCTTTTATCACCTGGGATTTAATTCATTAAAGCACTGAGGCTAAATCCAGATGAAAACTAATGGAATATGAAAGAAAGTTGAGTGACAAAATCAATAGAAATTATTTTGACATCAAGCAGTAAATTGTAATAAAAGTATTTTTTCAGATAAGACAAAGAGCAATAATTAATTAAAAGAGATAGATTTTTAATTAAAGTACTGAGTAGGCTACTTCTTCTTTGATAATCTAAATAATAAAGAAGAATGAATCACAAGAATGTATTGGAAAAATATTTACATTTCTTTCAAATTGGATATACAATACTGACATTGATAGAGGTAAAATCAGGTTCACAATATACCTTTACAACAGCACACTAGCTACAAGCTGATTCATAAATATCATCAATTGAAAGAGTATTTAAAATTATTCATATACAAGAAAATCTGTAATGCCCTAAAATCTTATAGCTCTTACAATTCACATATGAAAGAAATTTGACTGAGGTCTCTCTGTGCTTGACAACAATCCTGAAAATTTGCTTATATAATTATGACTAAGTTGTGCACCAGAAAGAAAACACATTTTGATCAAGCAGACAGAGGAATGACTGAATTATATAACAAATTCTTGTCCTGGGGTCACTAATATGCAATCAAAGCATAGGACAAATAAAATTATAGATGTAATTCAGGCACTTAATAAACAATAGTTCTTTCTTTCCCCTAGATTTTGTGATGTTTCTGGAATTTGTCAGAATTTCAAAACTTGTAATTTGTTGTGATTTCTTTTCTTTCTGCAATAAATATTCCCTTTCATTCTTATTTTCATATCTGTGATTTTGTATTCTTTTTCTTAAAATGCAGCTCCCAAGTTATATTATTGATAGGTCCCACCACCCCTAGACCCACCTGCTTGCTTTTTTTTAGATTGTGTATTCCTCAAGGTCAGAGATTGTGACTTTTTTCTCGTTGTATTACTGGCACAGTGCCTGACAAAAAGTAGGAGCTTAACGAATATATGTGCATTTAGATGGAGTGGGGGCAGAGAGACTGATAGCTTAGCATAAAACAAAATGTCAGTGATGGAGGGAGCAGTGTGGATAGACCATATCAAAGCTTATATTCTCTCCAGAGAATAAATATCCTTTTACCTCTTGGGGTACTGGTCTGGCGGAACTTAATTTTTAGTAAGGTTCGCCCAACCCAGCTCTCTTGTAACCTCAATGCCCTAGACACAAGGACTACTCAGTTAAAATGAAAAATAGGATTCTGTACCTTCTGTACCTCTGTTACCTTATCTATAACTTTCTTATAAGCAAGCGCATAAACTCAGTACCTTTTTGGTTTCATAATATTTTGGAGAAATATTACAAATGGTTAAGTTAGGTCGGAGCCTTTGCTGTAAATTCAACTATATCCTGAGTCATTTAGTTACCTACCTCTGCATTGCAAAACCCAATGAAAATACTTTTATAACAAAATTAAAATGATAGACATCACCAGTCCCAGTTTGCTAGGTGAACTGGAGTTTTCTGTTACTTTTCATGATTGGAAATAGAAGGGGCGGCATTACCAGGCTGTACATTTGCTTCAGCAGCTGTCTCGCCAGGCAGCGCCACCGCTGTCCCACCCCAACAGATGTGATCCTATTTTTAAAGGCTTCTGGGAAAGGGAGATTCCCTCACCTCTCTTAGCAACTGGTTCTGATATATTTTTTAAAGATTTTCTTTATTAGAGAGAGAGCAGAAGTAGCGAGAGAGAGCACAGAGTGGTGGGGGGGGAGGCAGTGGGAGAGGGAGAAGCAGACTTCCCACTGAGTAGAGAGCCCAGTGGAAGGCAGGACTGAGCCACCCAGGTTCCCCCCGTTCTGCTATCTAACAGCGCGTCTGCCAGGGATGCTGGTTCTCTGAGCCTGGCTCCAGTATTTTCATGTTTCTGCGCTGGTGTCCTTCCTTATTCCCATTTCCTCTTTTAGTATTACTTCTGTCCCCTCACCCCTTTGCCTTTTTCCCCATTAATTTTGCTTGTAGACATCTTTTTTCCCCCAAATACAAATGGAATTTAAACTTACCCAAAATCTAAAATAAAAGCAAAACAGGGAGAATATTATTTTCGACGTCACACGTATTCGAGATGAAAATGAATTTAAGCTTAAGTTTTATATAAATAGTACATAGGTATTTGATAATCTGTCCCTATCTCCATTAGATGTTTGTGAACTTGGGTAGGTTGAGGACATACATTATTTGATTGAAAAACACTATATCGTGGTAATTTTAAACATTTAAACGTGTTTGTAATTTCATTTTAGTTTTTAGTTTCTTTTGAATGCTCTCTAAATTCCCATTTTTTTCCCCTTAAGTCGATGAGTTCTGAATTGAGTATGAATTCTAACAGAGGTCTAGGGTAGTGCTGAATGTCTGGGGCAGAGCACATTTCATTTCTGCCTCATTAATTCAGTGTTTGCCTGTGAATCCATCAATACACCTATGTAGCCGACCTCTAATGCTTAAATACCCAGCGGACCAAGTCTCCTATGAGAGGTGTGGTTTGATGAGCGCCAGGAAAGTACTGTTGCTTTGAAATAGTTCTCATTTTCAGGTACCTGATTGCTCGAAATTCTGCTGTTAGTGATTCATTTAATTGGACCTGTTTCTTTGCAGGCTTTTTTTTTAAATGGAAGAACTTCTGTCAAGAAGACTTTAATCAATTTGCTCCAAAAGTCAGCAACTGGCCTGAAGCACTGGGTACCTGGTAGACGGCTGGGAATGGAGAGATGTAGAGAGAGGGTAACCGTTTATCCCAGTTGGCCCTGGACTGGTTTGGCTCATGCCCATTGCCCAGGCAGACACGTTTATAGCTTTTCCTTTTACTCTCAAATGTGTGAGCACCTCAGTAGAGTGAGCCAAAGTGGGGGACGGTTACTGAGGGCCGTGCTGACGAGTCTGGGGCATGGATTCAGAGGCCTCATACCTGGGCTTGAATCTCTCCTCTCCCACTTGCCCCCTGGGTGACTGTGGGCAGATTATTTACCTTCTCTCGCTCTCAGCCTCCCCACAGACAAACAGGGACTGAATATTAACTATCCCTTGGCGACATCTAATAATGGTGCAGCCATTATTATTGGAAACTCCCATTTTGCCCAGGCTTCGCACTTCTAAAGCATTCTAATCTACCAAGACACACATATTTTTCTACTCTAAATCACTCTCTGCCTTGTTATGTGTATTTCATTTCTAATTGTTTCCCTAAATTTCACTGTTTAAAATTTGGGGGGGGGTGACTCAGTCAGTTAAGAGTCTGCCTTCGCTCAGGTCATGACCCCAGGGTCCTGGGATCGATCGAACTCCACAACGGGCTCCTTGCTCAGTGGGGATTCTGCTTCTCTCTGCCCCTCTCCCCGCTTGTGCTCTCTCTCGCTCTCTCAAATAAAGAAATAAATAAAATCTTAAATAAAATTTTCTTTTATATGTACCAAGAAAGCTGATGGCTTTTACAATCTGCACCACTGGTTTAGCACTGACTTTCACCGTCATCGACATCGTTGGCTATGGTTCTGTGTGTGTTAACTCTGTCCTTCCTACCTTGCCCTAAGTTTCTCGAAAGCCTTAGGGCTCATCTTGCCTTTCCCCAGAACCTAGAACAACAGGAGGAACACTAAAGAACTACCAGATTCATGGGGCTTTGCTAAATTAAAACTCCAGCAACATAGCACTCTCAGCTTCATTCTCAACTTATTTTACCTGAGGGTGAGAGGTGCCAAAATTATTAACATTTCGTAAAGGGGGCCAAGCAGATTACAGGAGATTGAAACATGCTTTAGAAGGGTAGGAACTGCATCCTTCAGGATTGAGGTCCAGAATAAGAACGACTTTGATAGTGACAAGGGCTTTGCAGCACAAACCAAGAAAATGAGTCTGCCTTGAGCGAGAGGAAACTTCTACAGAGCTTGAGCTGTATCTCCACGGTTCACTGGGTGCTCAGCCTTCTCGCTGGGCCTGCCAATCAAGACGCTTAGGAGAGTGCTTTTTTGGCAGACAAGCCCCGACTACTTGAAATGAGGCAGGCATCACCGGAGCGTTTCAGAGGCCAGACACCAGATGGTAATAATACATTTCAACTATTAGAAGTTTGGATCAGAAAGCTAAAGGTGAAGGTCTTATCTCATTTGTCAAATGATGTAATTCATTATTAAATCAGGACAAACCAGTTAACATCTGAAGTATAATTCTGGTGGCTATTTATAACCCACTCACCGGTTCATTTAGCTTGACTGGCTTATTTAATTGTGTGCAGCATTTCACAAAAACGTAGGAAATGACCTATGCAAATCACAGTTCTGGATAAATCGAAATTTTTCTGCATGTGCCAATTAAATGTGAGCATATTTGAGTTACTTGAAGAAATTATGTCTTATTTAAGATAATTCAAAACAGAAAACACTCCAGGTAAATTTAGTGAGCTTCGGCAACCTGTGTGGGACTAGGGTGCTATACTTTTTTCAGAATGAAATCGCTCACAAAAAGTGCTCATTTGCAGGCTCTCAAAAAGAGACCGTGGCCATAAATGAGTCAGTTAATTCTTCAAACATGAATACCAAAAGTGAAAACAAAGACGTTAGCAGACTGGACACTAGGAAGTCTCTATGTATTTCTTAGTGAGAAGTGAATGCGTTTAGTCTTAAAGAACGTTGAGGAGGTAAAATCTTGGTAATTCTGGCAGTGGCTTGGAAAGGAGAGAGAATCTAATGAATCGGATACGGAATGTTTTACAGCTCTCACACAGTTTACCACTGGAGTCACAACGTCTTTCTTCCTCACCGGCGTGGTCATCGCCATCATCATCATGGCTAAGATGGATTAAGCACTTCCTACGTGCCAGGCACTGCTCTAAGAATTTCTACTCGTCTTAATTCATTTTATCCTCTCAAAAATTCTACGAGGTGAGTGCTCTCATTATGCCCATTATAAAGATGAGGAAAGAGGTCCCTGAGTAAGAATCACAGACTATCAAAGCTGGAAGGAGACGTAGGGCTCCCTTCTTTCAACTCTCAATTTAAAATGAGGACACGTAGGCCCAGAGGTTAATGTCTTGCTCTGAGTCACATAAAAAGTTAGTGGCTGAACCACAACTATTTAAACAACTGGTATATATTAAGTGCTTACTGTATGCCATGTAACCCTTCCAATAACCCTATGAAATAAATACCACCGTCTCAATTTTGCAGAAAAACAGGCTCTCAGAAATGTTAAGGTACTTGGGCCATCACCCTCAGGTCAGTGAGCCTGTTACAGGGCTTTGGACCCCAGCTTTTCCCTAGAGGTCTAACTAAATATCAGCAGACTTCCTCTCCCATCAGACCACCTCTCCTCTCTGTGTGCCTCCCCTTATGCCCCGTGGCCTCCTACCTAGGCTATAAATGGCTGCATTTTAATCTCTGGCCTCGGTAGGTCTCATGAGGGAGGAAACAGTTCATGGAATCCTGGAATGATTAAGAAAGAAGCCAAAATGAGGCTCAGTATGAGCCTTTCAGTTTGTTACATAAAATTAAACATCAATGATAATGGAAACCTTAACAATATATCTTTATGCTTTCGGATCTCCTGATATTTAAAATCATGCATATTTTTTTCATTTCCGCTTTCACTTAGGTTTCTTAGGGGCATTTTGCAAACACTGTCATTATGATCGCACAAATGCAATAAACTTAGTGACAAAAGCTCTTATGGAGGACTTACACTCAAATGAAATTGTCCTGAGCTTTTTCCTTGCTCAGATTTCACCCTGACCACGAAATTAGTATTTCCCATCATGTATGTTTGTTTTTTAAAAATCACGCCATGGTTTTATTTAATAAAGACAGTTTTAAAGGTGACAACTGGCAATTTGTTTTTAGCTTATATTTAAGTTTATATATGTTTGGATCAATAAGTATTATTATGCACGCTTTTTAAAATGAGAGATACACATACTTTAAGTACTAAACAGAAGATATATATATAGAGAGAGATACATACACACACACACACATACACATATATAATCTGAGATTTTATATAACCATTAATTTTTTCTAGTTACACACACCTGAAAGGGTTGATGCTTTCAGCTGCCCAGCCAAAGACCACATTTTCTGTATAAAGGGGAAAGGCTGAAAAATAAGATTTTCAAGAGCAAAGTAAATTTGAGGGTTGCTTCATTAACATGGAGATGTGATTTGAACTTGTTAAGTATTTGCTAATAAGAGAAAGGTACCCTTTACAGATATTCAGAAGGCTATTATTTTTACTCATCTACTCTGATAATACAATGCATGTTCTAAGACAAGCTGGGGGTGGTAACCAAGGGCTTCATTTATCTGAAATTAGAAGTGCCCATAATGGGTTGGCAGGGTTGTGGGCAGCATTGTGTGTTCCCCAGTTCTCTCTAATTAGCCATAGAAAAACGTGAAGAATAGCACCCACATTATCCAAATTCTCTTCAGGATTTGCTACCTTAAAAACTATTTTCCTTTTGTTATGTTCAATCTGTATAATTATGCTTTCAGAAAGCCCTCTGCTTTGGGATTCTTTCCTTGCTGACCTGCCGCCCAGTTGCAAGCCATATCCAGCAGCTACTACTTATTTACTGAAGATTCTTTTGGGAAAAAGTTTTAAAAATTAATTAAAAGAATATGTCAGATATATATATATTTAAATCTCCAATGTCTGTCCTCTTATTACAAATCACATACTTGATAAAGGAATCTTCCTCTGGCTTCTGGTTGCTTCTATTACATCATCTCTTACTACTTTCTCCCCCAGCTCTTCACCTCTCTTGTCTAGCCACACTGGCCTTTCAGTTCCTCATGGCATGAACTGCTTCTTGGCTTAGGAATTTAATACTTTCAGTTCCCTCTTCCTGAGGCACCCTTCTCTGCCCTTCCTCAGTCAGTTAACAGCCCAAATGTCAACTCTGCAGATACCCCCCCAAACCAATATTATTCCACCGTACATATTTACTGTCTACCGACCATCTTGTTTTATTCTTCACGTTATTTTTCATGATTTGAAGTGGTCGTATTTGTTAATTTGATTACTATTTATTCCCCAAGCAGAATGTGAGCACTGCAGAGTCCCGAGCCCTCTCCTGCTTTGTTTACCCTGTATCTCGAGTGACCAAACGGTGCCTAGCACATAGGCACTTGATACGCTATTTTTGGAAAAAAGCGATAGATAGTAGATAGATAGATAGACGGATAGATAGATAATACGTGTCTTTACTTCAAGGTAGAAGTTATAATATTGATTACCTCAGGGGTACATTAGCTGGGAAGAGGCACAAGGGAGCCTTCCGGAAGGTTAAAAATATTCTCCATCTTGATCTGAATGATGATTACAGAAACACAGGCACATACATATACAAAAGTTAATCTGGTTGTACATTTGTGATTTGTTTATTTTGTGGACCTAAATTTAAAAAAAATATGAACTGTCGTGTGAATCCATCAAGGACTAGACTACGTGCGTGGCATTTGGTAAGGCTGGTAACACTGCTGCCAGGGTCAGACATCTCTAGATGTCCAGCACAAAACCTTTGATTGTTGGAAAACAATCGTTGCCAGACAGATCTAAGACCAACCACACAACAGGACGCCTTTCCAAAACCACAGGTTGTTCTTTTAATGTGGATCTGTTTTAACTATGATCCTATCTATGTATTGTATAAGGCTTTATTTAGCTAAGGGAGTCTCATATTTTTTCCAGAGGCTATGCCATGGCTTATACACAGAGCCCAGGAAAAGATGAGAAGGCAGGAATAAAATACTAACTTTAAAACTCAGAGTACTTATTTACCATCGTTCATACCTAGCACCGCCTCTGCAGCTGAGGATTCCACAATGCAGATCAGAAGAAATGATTATAAAACAGTGATGGATGAAATCAGAGGGCCCTAGGGGACATGGGTGTATCAGTTTGCTAGAGAGAAGGCTTTGTATGCAAGAATATGCAATATTCTATATATGAAGAATGTCAGTGGGAAATGGCACACTGAATAAGTGGATCCTTTATGAAAATCTTTTTTAAAAGACATAAAACAAATAATTAACTTTCTAATACTGTTATACTCTATGAAAATCAATGAGAATGGTCTTGTTTATATAAGTGGACTTTTCAAGTAATTGAATCTTAACCCTCTTGAGTAAAAAGTATTTTAAAAATGATTTTAATGTTCTGTTGTAGAAATCTTTCTAAGCAATCATGAATTTCTTCCTTCTCACTTGCGAAAGGTATTGCTGTGACTCCTCTCTCCATGCTTTGAGCTCATCAAGTGTGTTGATGGTTGCATGGGACCCTCTCAGCGGTTACTATGTTGTTATCCCAGTAACAACAACCTGAACCTACCCCACTCCCTGTTTATCTGTGTACTTTCAGTATCTCTTTCCTTGCTGGGAACATTCTCCACTGGGTCTGGGATTACGTCCTCTACTAGCACATCTTCTCTTTAGTATAATCCTTTAAACTTATTACCTTGTTTTACATAAAATTTCTAGCTAAGGGCCTGAATCATTGCACAAGCTTTTGACAATTATTTGATTTTGTGTGTGTGTGTGTGTGTGTGTTTTTCTCCTCCTAACTCATGGTTCAAAGCTGTATAAAAGAGGGTCAAATCTATCAGAGATCTGACCAACAGACAGAATGAGAGTGGATCAAGTCTCTATTCTCAGCAATGCTTAAAGTTTAAGGACTGAGGTACCAATAAAAAAACTTCATCAGCTAAATTCAAGAAAAATGCATTTGTTCCCCCAAAATGTTTTACGTCTTGATAATGAGAAAGAACGCTTCTCATTTCTGAGCATATAATATATCAAATTTATATAGCATAGGTTAAAGCTGAAATCTCTCCCTCCTCATCCACCACAAGAACTTGGTAAGAATGTGAAGGTGCTTGATAAGCTCTCTCCCCTGTTCTTCCCTTTCTGCTCTCCTCTCTTCCTGTTCCTCCTTTTTTTCTCACCCTGGGTTGTCAGCAGTTCAAACTTCAGAATCTACGACAGTAAGGGCACCCCCCGTGGAAGAGGAAGTGGAGACCCAGAGAGGGGAGGCCAGCCTTGAGGTTAGAGCTGGGACTTGTGCTCTGGGCCACCTACTCTGCTCTTGCCTGAGAAGCCTACGTCAACATGGCTCCCTCTCCATAGGCCCCGGCAGAGGTTTTCTCGGTGGGTACCAAAGACCTCTTTTCCACTTTGCCTCTCACTTCATATTTCCATACCCTTTCCCCTTCAGTCTGTGTCCTATTTCTAGACCTCTATTGCCTCCCCACAGCAACCCTGCCCAAACTTGGGGCCTCTCTGTCTCACACCCCTCCACACCTCTTCATATCATCCCCATCCTATGCTTTGTCAAGATAAATCAGTTTGTCACTCCAGAAAGGCAATCTAATAAATTAATCTCTCATAAGAAGTTAATGACTTATTAAGAGCTTAGGATATTAAGAGTTCATGACTTATATTTGGCTTCTACTGGAAGATTTTCATCGATGCAAAGCCTTACCCCCACACAGTGGCTGTTAAGTGGAGGAATTTCAACTATAACCCATTTTGGAGTGGGGGGAGCTGATAGAAGAGCTGGGGGAGGGCTAATGTGATGCTCTGAAATTGTTAATGACGCACCATAGCCTACGTTCTAAGAGGGCAGGCCCTTCAGGCTTTACTTATTCTGGGCAGTCTTAGTCCTACTACTGACTGTTTCCTAATTTGATTTTTTGTTCCCCAGTCTTCTGGTTTTTCTATCTTCCTTAGTATAAAGATCTGATGTGGGCTGCCCTGGAGGGCTCTTTAGTATGTCAGAAGCTAGTCTACTACCAATTTTGACTGCTGAAATGTGCAGAACCCTTCCATAAACTGTGGGCATGGCTAGTCCTAAACTAAGCCAGAAAATCATCAAAGTTTGCTTGTATTTAGTTCATCCCCACCCACTTACCTCTCTCTCACCCTTCTCCCCACTGTGCATTCCTAATTCTGTGCCCCACGAACCTTTGTCCTCTCTCCATTCTTCTCATCCTCAGCCTTGGTTCATTTACTGGGGCCTTTTCTTTCTGAACATATGTTTACACAGATGAAATCTGGTTAAAATAAAAGTCACAAGAATATCTTTGAAGAATAAAAAGGGCTAACTTGTCATAAGAGATAACATGAAACCCGAGGAACGTGATCAGGTGCAGAGAAGGGCGTTCTCAGGCAATCAGCTAGCTCCATCTCAATCTTAGGGGCAAAGTACAAAGCGAAGTGAGTCACAGGTCGGGGGATGTTCCTTACGTACCATGGAGTTTCTCAGGCCCTAATTGTGAGGATTCTAATTTTACGAATTTAGGGGGCAGCCCAGACTTTTACAAAAGCTTTTCAAGAGATGTTAGGGACGCCTGGGTGGCTCAGTGCCTGCCTTCGGCTCAGGTCGTGATCCCAGGGTTCTGGGATCTAGGCCTGCATCTGTCTCTTTGCTCAGTGGGGAGCCTGCTTCTCCTTCTGCTTGCTGCTCCCCCTGCTTATGCTCTGTCTCTGTCTCTTTCTTCCTCTGACAAATAAATAGATAAAATTAAAAAAAAAAAAAAAAGAGGTGCTGCTACTGGTGGTCTTTGGTCTTTCAAATGCACCTAGAGAAACTCTGGAGTAGGGGGTGACAGGTAGTTGGTTGGAAGTCTATGAGCTCTGCCCATCCTATGAAAGGCAGGAGGATGAATGCTTTATCCTTCAATCCTAGCAGATGTCACCTTCAGTCTCGGTAAATATGGCTCCAGCTGACTGGTCCTTAATTACCACCCCCTCCCTCCACTTCCTAACCGGAGGAGGTTATAATGGGATAGCTGGTCTACATTAGAGTGTTGGGCTTGTATCCTATTAACAATTCAACAGACAGGCAGATTTCTCCCTCAAAATTCTTTTCTTCAACTAATTTTTGGAGTCCTAAGTTTTCTTCATGCCACACAAATCATGAAACTGCTGAATTCTTTTCCATATACCAAGTAAAACAGGTGAGTAGAAAGGGGGGAGAGCCAGCAGAAAGGCAATTCTAAATCATCACTCTTTAATAAGGCCCAAGGCCATATTCCGTTCACTCATCAGAACTCTATAGCAGGTAACCCCTTTCGAGTCTTATTTATAGTACTATAAATTTATCTGAGGGAATGGCATGCTACTTAATTCATTTTATACAGTTTTGTGGGGAGATTTATTGCAGTGATTTATATAGAATTTACAGCCATAAGGAGTTAGACACATCATTTTGACCTTTTAAAATAGAGAAACCAACACCAGAAAGTAAGGGCTATAGTGGACACACCCTCCCCACAAAGACTCCTTTTCTGTCTTTTTAGAACTGCTCTTTCTATCAGGACCACCCTCAACTCTGAGTCTAGGTATGGCCAATCAGATCGTCCTACTGCTCCTGCCCAGTGATTGATCCAAGGGCAAGGACCTGACTAAGGCTGCCTTGAAGGATCTGGGAAGAAGCTCTTTTCCCCTGGGGTTGCTAAATTGGGAAAATGGGCACCACCCTGCAGAATGCTTGTCTGAAGAGCAAAGTGAAGCAGAGGGATAGGAAAAGCTGAGAG
Organism: Ursus americanus; assembly: GCF_024610735.1. Taxonomy (NCBI): domain Eukaryota; kingdom Metazoa; phylum Chordata; class Mammalia; order Carnivora; family Ursidae; genus Ursus; species Ursus americanus. Next base: position 54,483,804 of record NC_142137.1, on the reverse strand, counting down.
AGGGAGAATGGACCAGGGTGAGATCATTTGAGCCCCAGGAACCGGCTGATTGGAATTTTGTTCTTTACTTCTAGTTGTATGAGTCAGTGAAGTCCCTTTCACTTTTTTTAAATTAACATACAATGTATTATTTGTTTCAGGGGTACAGATCTGTGGTTCATCAGCCTTACACAATACACAGCGCTCACCACCACACATACCCTCCCCAGTGTCCATCACCCAGCCACCACCCCATTACCCTCCCCTACAGCAGCCCTCAGCTTGTTTCCTGAATTAAGAGTCTCTTAGGGTTTGTCATCCCTTTCACTCTTAAACCAGCTTGAGTTGAGGATTTAAACTTGCAACTGATTAGTAACATGGACATGCCTGGTTCTGAAGCTTTAAGTACGATATCTCCTGGTACTCAGGTCTCCTGCGTGGATCAGCCTCCATGCTCTGTGGAAGTAGGTCTTGAGTTTTAGAACCCCTAAGCGTAGACTGCATTATCTGCCAAAAATGCAGATTCCTAGGCCCATAAAGATTCAAATTTGGTGGGACTGGGTGACAAAGGCCATAAACCTGCCTCCTTATCAAGCTTTCTCCTGAGTGAGAAAAGTCCTAAAAGTGGCTTACAAGGATGTCACCTTCTGTTCCAGTCACACTATTTCCCTTGAGGTCTACAAACACACCAGGCTCGCCCTGGTCTTAGAGCTTTGTCTTGGCTGTTCCTTCTATGTGAAAAGCTCCTAACTCCAGCTAGATCTACTGCTACACCATTCCCTTTCATTACTGGCAGAAATGTCACTTTTGAGAAGTGACTTGTCTATTCCGATCTCCCTATTTAATACAGCAACACAACACCCCTCACCCCACCCATATCCTTTACCCTATTTTATATTTTCCCCCATAACTCTTTTTACCTTCCATAGTCTATATATACCCTTTATTTCTTGTTTATTTTCTATCCTCTTCCTCCTCCATTTCCCCTCCCCCGTGCTAGACTGCAAGCTTCAGGAAAGTGGGGATCTTTATTTTGTTCACTGACGTATCCTAAGTATCTTCAAGCACACGGTAAGCAAGTAATAAATATTTTTTGAATGAAAGTGCTTTCAGTCCAAGGTGATTTCTGATTCTGAAAAAATGCCATCCTGCCCTGTGGATGTTAATTATTTTACTTTCTTAATACTTCTTAATCCAGATCACCAGATTTTCTTTTCCCTTGAAATGGAGAAGCAGTAAGAAAAGTAATGAAAAGAAAGTTCTTACCTCACTGCTGATGCTCCATATGGGTGCCCAAGCTGGGTCAGCTCTGTCTTATGCCCCACCCAGCATCACTTTCCTTAGAACCTCCTAGGGCTGAGTGCACAGTTTACCATTGCTGATTTTGTCTCTGGGAGTTTTCCGGGAAGAGGAGTTTTTCTGTTACTATATTGCACTTGCTTAGAAGCAACTGGACACGCATGTTGCTGCCCTAGCAGCTGGAGACAGGGATGCATTTACTTCAAGATAAGTGATTTTTCCCAAGCAGAAGGGATGGTAACTAGTCCTCTTTGGTGGTAGGATCAGGTCATCAAAACCGACGTATATTTGCTTTTTTTAAAAAAAATTATTTTAACTGCCCAATTAGCTGAATACCTTAATAGTCACATTATGCCACTTAATCTAGTCTTTTAAAGTGGCATTTAAGATTTCAACTAACATTCATTCTAGTGAAGCAAAATCTGCTTGCTATCCTTGCTCAGTTTCTGGGAGTTTGGGCAGCTGCTGTTGTGTGTGCTGAAGGGAAATTGGATTCTTAAAGAAACTGCTTAATCTTCTCTATTAAGCAATTAAATAAAATGGGCTCTGGGAGTATGTAGCAGGTGGGTTTGGAAGTGAAAAAGCATTTCAAAAATCATGTTTTGCGTTTCAAATGGATGTTTAAAAATGCAACGGCATACGTTTAAGAGAGAACGGTGATGGGAGGGTTTTTATTAAGTGCTTCAAGTTAAGTGAAGAAAGGCTGAAAATTCAAGAACTTATACAATGAAAGGAGAAACCGCTTTAGTGGAAGTAGGCCTTGAATTTAAATGAGACCAACCTAAAAGGACACAGTGAAATTTATTCCAAATCATTCAGATTTTTCTCCTTTGAAAAAAATATCGATAAAAAAGGTATCGCCGCCTTATTTTGCAGAATCGTCCTTCACGGCAATGTCGCCTTTGCACGGGGACTTCAGAAATCCACTGATTATAGGTCGAAATGAGAAACAAACCAAACCAAAACCGAAACCAGCAGTGCAATTGTCGAAGTCATTAAGGGGGTTGTCCTCTCATTTAATGTATTCGATTTTAATGAAAAGGGAAAGAAATATTTGATACGTTCTGACATTCGGTCCCTTTCCGCGAAATCTGAAACTTGAGACGCAAAACATTCTGCAGTTGTCGGTGAAATACCTGCCTTAAAAGCAGAACCACAGTGAATGTCTTTGGCCCGGAATTCCAGAGACTAATTTCCACCCCTCCCACGGAGTCACCTGCTCAGGGGGAACCCCGGCCAGAAATCCGGGTCGCGCCAGGTCAAATCTTGCGCGTCTCTTGTTTACTCCGCCCAGGGCAGGGCGGCGGCACGGCCTGGGGGGTGGGGAGGCCTCCCGGGCCCGCGGTGCCCGGGGCACTGGGCTCCGCTCCGTTCAGCACAGCTGCTCAGGCGCCCGGGAGGGACGGCACGCGGTTCTCGCCGGGCGGGGGGACCACCTGGAGGAGGCGCTCCGGGCGCGCGCCCGGCCCTGCAGCCACTTGCTGCGGCCTCCGGGGAACCTCCCCCAAGGGTGCACACGAGTCCACAAACGCAGGGTAACGGCTGGAGGGAGCCCCGGTGTCCCCCGGGTGTCGCCGGGTCAGGGAGGAAGCCCAGGGCCCCGGTCCCCACTCGCCTGGGATTCCCCCGCCCCGGGGCCCCGCTCTCCCAGCGCGGGCTGCGATTTCACTAGCGTCTCTTCCAAGGCGAGGGAAGCGCGCGGGCTGGAGGCAGCCGCTAGCCCCGGGTCCCAGCGCGGCCCACCAGGAAACCGGCAGCTGTTCCCCGCGCCGCTGCCTGAGCCAATTTGAATACCCCCGCGAGGGCGGGCCGCGTGCCCGAAGCTGGGTGCGCCCAGGGCGCCCTAGTGAGTGACCCCAGGGAAGGCAATTGGGGCATTTCAAGAGCGTGAAAAGTTCGTGCTTCCGCAGGGGCACGGAAAGTCCTAGTAAAAAGCTTTGCAAAGCTTCAGAAATGCAGCCAGGAGCTGGTCTGATTTTTTTTTTTTTTTTTGACTCTAACATACCATGAGTAGAGGCGGGGGCGAAGGAGAGCAAAGGGATCAGAGGTACACGGACAAAATCATAATAATACTAATTATTATATAATTCCGTTTGTCATCAGGAGAGGGAAGATTAGATTATACGGGGAAATGGGAAGTTGGGCGGGGGGTGGGGTGGAGGTTTCCACGTCCCTAAAGGAAATTCTCAGGCTCCTAGAGACGCCCAAGTTTTTTTGCATGACAAGTAGAGACCAGCTCTCAGGGGAGTTCCCCCATCAGAGCGATCGGGAGTGCGGCCGCGGTCTTCCCGCCTGGAGCGGCCGCAACGGGGCCGGGCCCTGCCCTCCCGGCCGCCTCCCTCCCCCGCCGCCCTGCGCGCCGCACATCCCTCTCTTGCTCGCCGGCTCCAGACTGGTTTTTCTGGTTCAGCCTCCCTCCCTGGGACGCGCTGGGGGATCCGATGACGTCGCTGGCTGAGTCTCTCCCTCTTCCTCCCTCCCTCCGCCTCTCCCCCCGCCCGCCCTCGCCGCGCACTCCTCCTAGTAACTTCTGTTTGGGGAGGCGCTGCCAGGAATAACCCGGTGCGTCCACAGCCCGGGAGGGGAGGCGGCCGCTGCGGCTCCCGCACGCAGACTGCTTGCGGCCCGGGCCTCGCGCTCCCTCGCGAGCCCCGCGGCCCCTGCCCCGGGCCCATCTCCGTATAGTGTCAGAAAAATAAATAAAGGAAAGAGGAGCCTGGGCAGGCGGTCGGGATCTCTTCCCTCCCTCCGCGCCCGCCCTCCCTCTGTCCTTAAGGAAATGCTACCAGACACCCCCCACCAGACACGCTCAGCCTTGGCGAGGAGCGGCCGCCGCGGCAGCGAGAACAAGGGCACCAGGGGGGTTTCCTCCTCCTCCTCCTCCTCCTCCTCTCCCTCCTCTTCCTCCTTCTCCTCTCCGTCCTCCTCCTCCTCCTTCTCAGCGGTGACTTTCCAGGTGAGCGGCCGCCGCTGCTGCGAGGATCCCCCTTGCCCGCTCGGGCTCGGGCCGCCGCGTCGCGCCCTCCTCCCGCCCCTGTCACCCGGCGGCGGCCGGGAGCTGACAGCCGCCCGAGGGGCTCGCGGCCCGGAGGCGGGCAGCCGGCGGGAGGCGGGCTGGAGGTGAGAGGGTGGAGAGGAGGCGAGCGGGGCGCCGCCGAGTGCTGTCTGTCCCCGCCGGAGGAGGGTCTCCACAAAAACATCTTCGGGGACTGTGGCACAAGTCTTTGCCAAGTTGAGTCTTGGACCTTGAGGCTCTCTGGAGCCTGGAGCAACTTGGAGGGTCTGCTGGCTCGTTAACAATATTCCTACACGTCTGGACTTTGGGGTGCTGGGTGCAGCCTTGGGGTGCGTGGAGGGCGGACCGACCATTTGGGAGAGCAGAGCGGCGGGAATCTGGGTTCCTCGGCTCGGTAAGTGGCCTAGGCGCCGTGTTTTTCCTGCCTCCTTTAGCATTGGGAGCTTGTTTCACTTTATACCGAAATCGCCTCCGCCGGACTCGGTCGCCTCTCGCGGCGCGCGCTCCCGGCCCCTTCCCGGTTTCCCGAGGGTGAGGGTCGGAGGGGGCGGGGATGGGGGAGACCTAGCCAGGGGGGTCCGGCGCGTCGGGAAATGCGGGGAATACCCTGGCCGAGGATCTATGCAGATGAGGGGAGGCTGCTTTGCGTAATGTCCTGGGGGGAGGGGGCAGCGCGGGAGCGCTGGAGGCAGGAATGTGCCTGGTTACTAATGAGGGACGTGCACCGGCGCGCACCGCCGGCCACCGCTGCGGCTGCCGCGGCCGCCGGCCGGCCGTCGTCAGGTAGCGGGGGAGGGGGCCGCGGGCGCGCGGCGCGGGCCGGGGGCGGGCGGGCGGCGCGGGGGCCGGGCCGCCGGCCTGCGGCCGAGCGAGCGCGGCGAAGGCGCTAGCAGTTGGCATTTCAGTGACTCCTTTCTCCTCCCGAGCGAGGAAGGAAGGAAGGAGAGAAGGAAGGAAGCGAGGAAGGAGGGGACTGTCTCGATGGAAGGTTCAGGCGGAGGCGCCCTCGCCTTGCGGGTGCACCGGCCGCAGCGCGGCTCCCGGCGCGACGGGCCGGCCGGGGGCGCGTGGAGACGGGTGGGGGCGGTTTGCATGCGTGTTCGTCTGTGCGTCTGCCCGGGGACCGGGAAGGGACATGTGTGTTTGGGCTCTGCACTGTGGGGAGCTGGGTCTGCGCCTTTATGTCTGTTCCCTGAAGTGGGTGGAACGTTGGCCCGTTCCGGGAATGTTCCATGACGTGGTGCAGCCACAGGAAGGGGGTTAACGAGGGGCTCTCTGCCGCGGCGGCTCTATCAAAGCAGATGTGCTGCTGCTGCTCTCACCTCCCTTCACCCCTCCCCCCGCCTTTCCATTCTGTGCGTCTGGTGTTGGTAGGGGCGAGACAGGAAAACACTGCTCTGTGTGTGGGGGGGTGGGGGGGTGTGGGGTGGGGGTGGGGGTGATGTATGTGTGGTGTCTGTCGTATTTGGTGGGGGAGACTCCAGATCAGCTCTGCCACCCCAGCTGTTATCACAGATCGGTGCGCTTTATACGCATGTGCCTCTCGCGTTCTGTCCCTCTTACATAACACATCCAGTGCAGCAGAGGACACGAGAAAATGCGACCCCAACCCTCCAAGCCCAAATTGGGTGAGGGGATAGAAGGTCAGGAAGTGTCCCTTGGTGTTGTCCTTCAGGGACGTGGCTTCCAGTGGAAAAGGGGAGGAGGGGAAAGAGGGTTTTCTTCAAGTGGCTCCTCTCTGACTTGAAAGCATCTAACTGAAAAGGACTGCAGGAACTAGTGTTCTCTAATGGGAAAGCTTTTACAGGCTTCGCCCAGGGAAAGTGGGTATTTTAACCTCGGGAGTGCAGAGAAGACCGAGGGTCCTTAATAGACACTTAGAGGAGCCTAGCAATAATATGTGTGGGGTAGGGGTCAGTGGGGATGGCTTTGAGGAGGCCAGAGAAGTAACCTGATAATAGGTTTCGCGGGAGGCCTTAGGACACCTGTAATGGCTTAGAATTCTCACAGGAAGCAGTGTGTGCAACTGACATTGCAAAAGCCTTATTCTCTGCACAGTTTCTTAGGCCTAAAATGAACATAAAAAGGCTTGTTTCCGGTACTTTCATTATAATGGAAAATTTGAACCGATTGTTCTCCTTCCTTTTTTGCCATTTTAAAAATAACTCAATTTACCTCCAAATAAATATTGGTACTCTCTCCCACCCCCAAAGGCTAGACCTTGATAATTCACAAGAGAGCTGTGTTTTTCTAGCAGACTCAGAGCTCTAGTCAGGGCTATTGATTTTTCTCTTCAGTACAGTTGTTTCTTTTGTAGCGCATAATCAAGCCCAGAAATTACTTGAAATATTAATAAGATCCATTTTAATTAAATTTGCAATGATCTGTCCTCCTAGAAAAGGCCATTTAACTTTATTAGAAACATTTCCTCCAGTGATATAGTAATGTTTGGTGATATTTGTCCTTGAGCAAACCAAGTTATTTTAAATATTTGCATATATATGTACATAAATATATATTACATTTATCTTATGTAGAGGACATATATATTAGTATTTGCAGATGTCTTGTGCTTTTCACCTTATGAAAGTGCCACAGCAAGATTTTAACCAAATAGATTGTATAATGTGTAGATTTGGTTTGATTTTTAAGATATAGGCCAAATGGTTTACCAGGACAGAAATCCCTTCTACGTGCTATCACTTTCATTATTAAGACAAAATTCCTGTGGAACACTAAGATCTCATGTTACCAGAGAGGAGAACTGTGCATTTTTATTTTGAGGTGAAAGGGATTTACCAGTATGAACTTAATGATAGTATGCTTCAAGTGTCATAATCCCTTTTGACCACTAGGTTTGAAATATGCAGTATCTTTCTTACGTACAGAAAAATGTTATATGACAATGGTGAATCTTTTGAAAATTGTCTGAGTTTCTTGCTTTGAACATAGGTCAGTTATAAAACAAAATTCATTTGTTGACATTTATATTTCTTGTGATGGTGGTTGTATTTTATGAGGTTGGCTTTTTTAGAGACTGTGTTTATGTAAGAGTGTTTATGATTAAATTGATGTGAAATTGATTTGGGGGCAATTTTGGGAGTGGTTGCATATTAATGATATTACAGATTTAAAATTTAACTGATTTTTAACTTGTTAGATCCCTGTGGAGGTCTTTGGGAAAATACCATTGAAGTAGAAAAAACATTTCTATATTTCTATAAAACATGGGATGTGAAAGTGAATTTACGATATGTGTATTATCACAGAATGAAATCATGTTATTTGACTGCATGGAAAGATTAGCCAGCGGAATCTTTTGATTGATTAGGCTCTTTTTACATGAGATGTGTTTTCAAATGTTCTTGTTACTATGAAAACAAAACAGAGACAACATGTATGCAGGCGTTCCTTGTGGAATAATGGTACATGTGTCTGCTTGAGCATTTGGCACTTTGTCACTATTCAGAAAACCAGGTTGAATTTTTTTGTGCTGTTTCAATCTAAAATGAAGAATTTTTTAAAAAAGAATTTGCCTGTTTTGATTTTTAAAGCAGGGCTTACTTATTTCAACAGCAGCAATAACAAATAACAGTCTATTTGTGTTGGTGTTAGATTTTTTTAGTTACCAATAATTAGCTGAGGTTAAGCTGAACGCTTCAACATAGTACAAGTAGTTTTAAAGACCTATAGAAAATGTTATTTGGCATGAGTGAAAGGCGTACTCCATTAGGGTGTGGAATAATTTAATTCCTGATATAGTAACTATTATAAGGGAAAGGTGGTTAAAATCAACTGGATGGGTGTTGTGGGATCCAACAGGTTGCCACTCACCTAACTCTGTTAAAAAACAAACACTGTTTTCAGATTTGGGTTCCTAGTCAGCCTCAGCAGGACTCTATATTGGTCTATGCAACAATCCTATAGGTGGAGAAATGGTTCATAATTCAAACCTGCACCTAAAAATACCAATGCTATGTTTCTAGTTAATGAATTTATATATGCACTCATCATGAATTCATATTTTGGCTAAAACATGGTATGTAAAGATTGCAACTTTTTAAGTGATGTTATAAAAAAGGAACAGAGGAAGTTTACCATCTCAACTCAGTGGACTTTTGGCTTTATAAGGAACTTCACACTGTCAGCGTGTATGGATTTGCTGTAACCACATAGGCAGAGCCTTCATTCATCTCGAGTAAAACTTCAGTGAATGTTCCAGTGAGGCTTCTCAATGCTTGAAGCTGTGGATGAACACAGAAGAGTGAGAGAAAATGGGAAATCTTTATGAAAATGAGATTGTGCTTGTTTGAAGGAAATTGTACAAGTGAAATAATTTTCTATTGGTTCTTGGTATTTGATCACAATAAAAGAAAAGCATTGCTTTCCATATGCTATTTATGGCAATGCTAACAAAAAGGAAGTTGTAAATCAGTATTTGTATCTGTGAGATGGCTCTAAGTAATTTGGAAAAATATTTGAGCTCTTTATCTGTGATTGTGACACAGCCAGTCTTCAAGTACAAGAGGATAACATAGCCTACTTGGTCTGTGCAATCTTTGGCTTCTCTGATGTGGACCATGGCTACTAGCATTAAGTTAGACATAGGGCTATACTGTTTCAAGACTGAATTTAGAATAGAATCAGAACTGTTTGATAATTTGTGTCACTATTTTTCTGAGCCACATATGTGCTAATCTTAACATATATTATCTGTCATTTGAGATATTAATTATGGCATTTGATATATTCTACAAGTGTCCATAACTTTGGATTTCCTATCAGCTTAAAATTTGGAGTCTAACTGGGTAGCCATATTTGAAGACAGTGCTTTGGAGAGAAGAGATGAAAATGTTTGTATGCCTGAAGACAGTTCTGGCAGAGAGCACGTGGGGTTTGACCTACCACTTCCGGGTCAAGAGGTGATTGGAGGTGAGGTCAGGAAGTACTCTGGGCCAGGCAGCATTTTTGACTTGTCATTCACATATAATCTTAGCCATTTCTTCAGAGTACTATGACAAGTGACTCAGTCATCATTTATCAATACAACTTATTCATCCATTCATTCAACAAGTATTTACTATGGATCAGGCCTTGTGCTAGACACCAAGGATAGAATGATGATTCAGACCAGAGAAAGAGCCTCTAATCTAGTGCAGTTGACAGATATGGGGCATGAGGTGAACCAATATAAGTAAAGCCACATTGTGAGTGCTATGAAAGAAACATGAAGGGGTGTACAATAAGGGGTGTATCACCCCTGTCTGAGGAGGTGATATTTGAGCTGTAACTGAAGCATAAATTATGGTCAAGTGAAAGCGAGCCAGTGGGACTAGAGGGCATATAACAAGAGAGGAGGGGCAAGGTTCGGTCAGACCATGTGGTGAGGACCACATGAATGATGATCTAACCTGGTATGAATGGGCACTGTCCTTGGAAAATCAGGACATATGATGAGTCTACTATCGGCTATGTTAGAGGTTGATGGTTGGAGAGGGAGTGTTGGGGGGGCAGGGCCTAGAAGTTGGAGGAGGCTTGCCTGTAGCAGGAATCTCTTTCACAGTACTTTGACATCAGTGGTACTTAACCCTTGGAGGTTTGTTATGATTCCATGCACTGACTTCAGTTTGAGGGGTTTCGTTGGAGATTAGCTGTTGTTTTTTGCAGATAATTTTTTTAAATAATAAATAATTTAAACTAAAAAATACTTATTTGAGGCTCAAATTAACTGAATTGGTCAACATCATAGATTCAATTAATGAATAACTGCCAATTCCGAAGTCTTTACCAGGTCGCTGTCTGAAGAACCAATTAATCTTTAGAGCCCTGCACGAGCTGGATCTATATGTTTCTAAACAGCGAGTGAAGCCTTCAGTACCCTAGGTAATTTCTCTGCATGACTGCAAATACCGGAACCTTTGGAAAAATGTAGGTCTTATTTTTTACTTTCCGAATGATTAAGGGTCAGTGTAACACAAAAGAGTAGGAAAAAAAAAGAGTAGAAAATAACATTTCTTTGTATAATCTTGGACTCATACTCCATTTTGTCAACTATTATCATTTAATTAATTTGCTCCCTGTTTTAAAATTTATATAATGTAGAAAATTCAATTTAGGCGGCAAAAAGAGTCAGTATATGTAGAAGTCTCAAGCTTGGGGTCTGGAGTCAGACTGGGGAGGGCGGGGGGGTCAGAATGAATAATTGAAAGATAAGAGGAGGGTGATTGATTCCTGGCTTAGGAACTTCTACAATGTAGAGAAGAGAAGGCATATGGCTTGTTACCAGTGGAAGTAGAAGATAAATGGAGGGTTTTGTTTTGTTTTGTTTCTAAACTGGAAAGATTAGAGGGTCTTTATGGGAAGAAGTGAGTTTTGACTCGTGGCCTTGAAGGTTGAAGTGAATTTCAGTAAAGCCTCCTGAGAGGGAAGGGTGGGGCACAGTGAATTTGATCTGGGGTGGTGAGTCATAGTTCTGCCAAGGGAGAAGAGGAGTATGGTGAACCTGGAAAGGTCCTTGTCTCCAGATCACATGGGGCGTGAAGCCCTCCTGAGAAAGCTGGACGTCACTTAAGGTTTTGAGCAGAGGAGAGATGCTATAATGGGTGTGTATTCAGAAAGAGTATAAAAATTATGGGCTGGACATCTTGGTGGCAAGGAGGCCATTAAATTGGTATAATGCCCCAAAAGGAAGTAATGAAGGTTGACACTACTGCATGACAGTATGAATTGTTTGATCTTGTGCATAGACATTTTAATAATAAATAACAAAAATGATTTAAATATTTTGATAAACATGGCCAAATTCGTCTGGCAGCTTGTGAGTTAGAGCTACACCTTAAGAACAGAGTACTACGTTATTTTTTCAGCTACTCTAAAACTTTTTACTCTGAACAGTATTCATAAATATTAATAGTGAAAGTTGACCATCAAACACTAACTTATAAAAATGGTCATACTTAAAATTAGAAGGCATTTATGTTTTCAGGTGTAAATATTTAAGGAACGGATCGATGATTCATTTTGTGGTTCATTAGAATACTGCTTTCTCAGTGGTACCCGGTTGTACCTAAATCATGACAATACTGGACGGATAGTGTAGTGCAGTGTATTTGAAAGGCAGTGCTTTTCTGACAAAGATTTATTTGGTGGTTTCATTTTCTCTGAAAAGGAAAGCAGGAGAGCAGCGAAGCTCTTCTTATTTGCATTGTTGCAGATTCACTCGATCTCAGAAGGCCAACAAAAAGGTGGGACTTTTGAAACTAAGCAGTGGGAAAATATAGACACACCCTTATTTTATGTGCTTGGGGATCTGTAGGCGTGCATATGTGTATAGGCATGCATGTGCGCGCACACACACATGTATACTAATCTTAGAAAATCATATGTATTCAGTAAGAAAGAAAATTTTGATACTTAAAACATAAGCATGAATTCTCATCCTGATAGTTGCAGAAAGACTTTCTTTTAAAATGGACATTGGGTCTAATTCCATATAAAGAAGATTATAGGAAAGGTAATTTAAATTGTAAGTAGCTTTGTTCAATAAGTGCTAGATTCATTTGCAACAGTGTTTTATTTCTTTTGGAAGCCAGACAACTAGTTTAATAGTGTACATATGAAACACTAATTTGGCTTGTTAATTGGATGCAATTAAACTGAGGTTATTTTATACTGCTTAATTGTCTGAAAATTACATGTGTTGCCATGCCTGTGTAATGTGAGGCAAAAACTGGGGTATAGTGGAAGCGGAGGTGGAGGGACGTAAGGTCTAGTAGTGTCTTTGCAATTAGCTTTCTGTAAAAACTTGGAAGCAAGTCGTTTAAACTCTCTGGACTTCATTTGGAAATGAAAGGATTGGAACAGATGGGCTTCTAAAGCCTCTTCCAACTCATATTCTATCAGTTTATAAATTCTACTTTGTAGTTATAGAGAATGCAGTGTCATTAGATTCTGTAATTACGGTATTACAAGGATGAACTAAACACTTTTATAAAATCAGCACAGTGCCAATTTAGCAAATCCGTTAGAAGGAAGGGTATTTAGGCTGAAAGAGCACTTACCCTGTGCCAGGCCGCATACCAGGCTCTCCCCGGTGATAACCGTCAGAAGATTTGGTATTACTACCTTCACAGTTACACTTAAGGAGATCGAGACTCAGAAAGGTTAACTGGTTTTTGCAGGGGCACTCTGATAGTCAATAGTGAAGCAGGATTTGAACTCAGGGCTATTTGGCTCCAAAAACATTTGGTCGTTTCATCATTTCATGCAGCAGCATAAGCAACTGTTAAACATCGAAATTACCGCAGAGATTAAAAAATTAAATTGCCAACCATGTTGCTCACTGTTAAACACTGTGCTACAGTGTTTAACCCTAGCAGTTTCGGCATATCCACCAGTGGGATACACACTATGTGAAGGAGATAGCCTAGGGGCTAAAGAGCTTGGATTTAAAGTCAGACAGAACAGGGTAAATTCCAGCTCTACCACCAGCTCCGGGGAATTTCTGAAGGTCACTTAACCTCCCAGAGGTTACAAAATGAGGATGATAGTATCTGTTTAAGGGTCATTGTGAAATTTTTATGAGAATGTGTGTACCTGTCTCACTGAGCGCATAGTAAACATTAAATACCTGGTAGCTATGATTATGATGAAGAAGGGATTAGACCCAAAGGGAAAAACAACAACAACAACAAAAACAACACAGGAGAACTGAAATTGTTGTGACAGTAAAATATCACTTACACGTTTTCAAATGGTCTGTTAAACTCCTGATTGAAATGGTTTTAAGAAACGATGTCAGAATGCCCATGTATTTCAACCCTTGACAAGTGGAAATATCAATTCTAGTTTGGGGTATTTCTCATGTAGCTCAGCCTGTACTAAACTGGTGAAGTGAACAAAAGTCTCTGGTTCTTCGTGGATCATCCTTCTGGAGTTTTTTGGTCTAAAAATAGCCCTTGGGGCCTGAATTACCCAACTTGAACTTCCCCGTAAATCGCCAAGAGCTGGAGAACCAGTGTTTACTCCTGGGGCCTTGGGCTTGCTAAGGAGGTGAATTGGAGTTGTTCCTGGGGTTGCTGACTTTTAAACAAACATCTATTAATTCAACAGAGATTTATTAAGCACCTACCTGCCCTGGGAAAGGTGCTATTCTAGACACTGGGGATTCGTCAGTGAATAAAATAGTTTAAAAAAATTCCCTGTCCTCATAGTGTTTACATTCCAGTGGACTACTTTAGAAACTGTTTTGGGGGACGCCTGGGTAGCGCAGTCCTTAAGCGTTTGCCTTCCCGGCGCTATGGGATGGAGCCCCACATCAGGCTCCTCTGCTATGAGCCTGCTTCTTCCTCTCCCACTCCCCCTGCTTGTGTTCCCTCTCTCGCTGGCTGTCTCTATGTCAAATAAATAAATAAAATCTTAAAAGAAAAAAGAAAGAAACTGTTTTGGGCAAATTTAGTTCATTCTACTACTTTCCAGGGTTTTTAGAAATCTCTACTTTCATATTGTGTCTCTCAATCCAAATAACAGTTAATGAAGCATTGCAAGACTTACCTAAGTCACTAATGAAAAAAAGCCCATTTATTAGACCCATATCTGTATCTTTATTTTTTAGAGTAACATAGGTTTTGAAGAGGTACTATTTTTGCATAACCAAATATTATAGTGCTTTTTTTTTTTTTAAATTCCTTTTTATGGTTTAGCATGATGGCCTTTCCTAACCTAAAGAATCAAGTTCTGGCTATTTTTTCATGAGGAAGAGAATAAAATGGTTTTTAAATGACACATTGTATTGTAAAATGTGTTTATAAGCTTGTTAAGGTGGAGATATTACCACAACTTCTATTTCGCATATATATTTTTCATCTTATTTAAATGAATTTTTCATTTTTTTACCAGTAATTTTTGTGATCAAATTTCTAGTGAATTAGGGTGGTTTATACTTTCACAAAAATGTGGTAAACACAGTGCATCGTAGACAGTAGGCAGGCAGTAGGTATGTGGTGAATGTTGAAAGTCATAATTCTCAAGAAACTTGTACTTCGGACACGTGGGTGCCTCAGCCTGTTATGCATCTGCCTTCGGCTCAGGTCATGATCCTGGGGTCCTGGGATTGAGTCCCATGTAGGGCTTGCTGCTCAGCCGGAAGTCTGCTTCTCCCTCTGCCTGCTGCTCCCCCTGCCTGTGAGCGAGCTCTCTCTTTCTCTGTGTCAAATAAATAAATAAACAATCTTAAAAAAAAAAAAAAAGAAACTTGTATTTGAAGTTATAAGAAAAGACATTGGACTTGCTGTAAGATGGCAGGAGGGGTCATCAGAACCAAATGATGGATGAAGTCTTGGCTAGTCTTTTTTTTTTTTTTTTTTAAGATTTTATTTATTTATTTGTCTGAGAGAGAGCACAAGCAGGGGGAGCAGCAGGCAGAGGGAGAAGCAGACTCCCCCCAGTGAGCAAGGAGCCCGATGTGTTAGTCGATCCCAGGACCTTGGGATCATGACCTGAGCCGAATAACCTAGCCACCCAGGCCCCTCTCTCTCTCTCTCTCTCTTTTTAAAGTCCTGGCCAGTCTTTGCTCCAGGTGTTTCTTCAGCTTTGCAAGAAGTCCTTTGGGAAACAGCTGTCTCACGTATACACCCAGCACTCACACTTCTTACAGCCTCAGTCAGGGTCTCCCTGAGCTCTGCAACTTCCCATTCGATTTTATAGCAACGGCCTAGGTAGAGCCAGTGTGAGGTAATTTTTTCCAATAGTTGGACTGGGAAGTTTATAGTTGACTGGGATTCTTCCTTACAAGATAGTTTTCCCTGGCCATATTTTGTTTAGGGTGCTCTGAAAGGAATGCGGTGTGAAGGTAGTTACCGCCTACAGGTGTGGGGCTTCCAGAAACGTTGTTTCTTGGTAGGCCCGCTTGGGTAAATTTGGCATAAAGAGAGAATGCATTCCTTTACTCCATTACAGATCCTTGCCCTTGGAAGCAAAGAAAAATGCAGGAGGGAAGGCTGGGGGTGAATCTTGTCCTCTCATTTGAAGTGATGAAATCTGTCTTTGCAGCCCAGCAGGGCCCCGTGGACAGTCCTGATGGCTGGCCCCAGCACTTATGGACAAGTCATGGGAAGTTCAGCTTCTAATTATCCATAGAATAATTATCAAACTTTATTTTCTTTCTTCTCCTGATGCTTACATTTTGAATAATCCCCGTTTCTCTAAGCAAGGGAAAAACCCAGGGTTATAAACATTCAATTTATTTTCATGTTACTCAATTTATTTGTCATGTGTCAAAGTTTATGTTTGGAGAAATACAAGCTTTTTGGGTAAAACGAGGATTTTGAACATCTTTGTGCCCTTGTTGTCAAGATGTGCTCATTAGAGCCTACTCCCGGGCCACAGAGGACACCCAAAGGGCTGCTAGTAAACCCTGACCCCACTAGTTCATTGCTGGCCTCATTATTGATTTTCAAAATGATTCAGGCGAAGTGGCTGTACTTCTGCTGTATTTCATTGTTTCTTCATCTGTAAAAAATGAAGCATTGTTTATAGCACTGCCCTACCTCCTGGGAGCAAAGCAGGGTAACACAAGAGAATTGGAGTGGCTATTTTTAGGATGTGAAGCAACACTAAGTTTTGAGAATAATTCAGTTGAAAAAAAATCTGATACACAGCAATACATTTGTGACAAGGGTTAGTAGAGTGTTCTTGAGATAATTGACTGCTATTGATGCAATTTATTATAGGCATATGTAATTGTTTTCAGAAAGATAATGGTTAGCAGCCCCACAGCTTGTTGTAATATCCCCCGCTGCATTTAAATTTTGCGTAGGTCACTAATGCACAAGTAACAAAATTTCAAGATAGTTATACCCATATTCAAGCAGAAGAAAAGGAATCCAAAGACATTTGTTTTTGAATTCATAATCTGTTTACTTGTTCCAATGGCCTCAGTAATATTCGTGATGAACTTGGTGCCCAAATTTAATCAAGTGTAGCTTTTAAAAGTGGGCTAAGTGGCTGAGAATATTCAAAATAATAAATAAATTTTTATTTATAAAAATTTTAAAATAAATCACCTGACAGTATAGAATATAACAAATAATTGGACATTAGTGTGGAGATTAGATTTTTTAATGGACAGACTCCAAATACGTTCAGTCATCAGTGGATTTTGGCCATCTTTCGAGAGAGTTTACTAATGCCGAATCTAATGATGTCTGAAAGTAGTTACGATGGGTATCAATAGCTGATCTGGAAAAAGTTCACATTTTAGCTAATCCCAGGGATTTATAGTGTGAGGAAATTGTCCTGCTAATTTGTCTTTCTTTTCTTATATTCTTATGGGTTATGTAGGATGGGAAGAACGAGAAGCAAACAGAAGGCACTTGGAAATTAATAACAGAATGGCCTGGCTTTGAAGCCAGTTGTGGCTATATCAACCCTCCTCATAGCTGTAAAAGCAAACAGTGTCTAACAGTGTATCTAGCATGTCTCCTTGACACCAACAGGTTTTGGTTTAAATTTCTTAAGAAATTTGGCAGTGTGCTGCACACTAGTGTAAATCAAAGTACTGTTTTCATGTCTGACATGTTAAGTAGTACTAAGAACATGAGGCAGGGAGAAGGGAGCAGTGCAGTAATGGAATTCCAGGGGTCTTTGGAGTATGCAGGTGCCTTACTTCCTTACTCAGTGTAAGCTTTCCCAGAGGCACGTTCCCCCAGGCAGGTCCCATCTAGTTTTGAGCAGGTGGCATCTTTCGTATCAGTTCAGCATCTAGTGAGAAGTTTTCCTTCTTCCTGTCCCTCTGATACACTATGTAGTTCTGCAAGTGACACCTTATTTAGGGCATCTCTTAAAGTGTCTGATTTAAATTATGATGATGGATTTGCATGGGTGTGGGATCTGATGTATTGATTTGTCAAATGATGACAGGGCACTTTGCAACGTAAGTCTTTTCATAGGATGTTAGGATTGGATAAAACCATTGGAGGCATCATTGCATCCCCAACTGAGCAAGGAGAGATCACTCAGGACAAGTCGCCAAGGACTGCCTGCATGCAGCCTCTACTTCAACACCTCTTCTTTGCTTGGGGAGGCAGGTTCCACTCTGGGACACTGCAGGTCATCAGCACTTTGGCCCTCTGTAGCTATCGGAGTTTCCTCATTGACCTGCAGGACATTCCTGCAATTATTTAAAGATAGCGATCATGTTCATCTTAAGTATTCTTTCCTCCAGGCTCAATATTCCTAGTTCCTTCAACTAGACCTCTTATTATGTCGTTTTCATTTTTATTTTATTAATTTCTTTAGGGGTCAAGCTGTTCACATCTGAAATGTACGCTAGGTTATTGTTTGGTAAGAATCCACAAAAGTAAATTGCTTATCGCCAGTTACTCTTCAGGATATAGCCTCTTATCAACCGGGTAGAAGCATTTTACAGGAAAGGCCTGAACATGCGTGCTGAGACTTTTACAGCGGGAACAGAGTTGGGATGGATAATAATGTAACACAAATCCGTTTTCAGAAATAAAGTTATTGAGATTCTCTTATGTGTGAGATGTATGGGAATATGAAATACAGTAGAGGTAGATATGGAATACAAAATATAAAGAGGAGTGTTTCGCTATTCTTATCGTCAAAACTTTTATAATCTACTGTACTGAGCAAAAGAGCTATGCAAAGGAAGCTATAATTAAAAGAAGCAGGTGAAGTACCACGGGAGAGGCATATGGGAAGTATTAAGGTGGAAAATCATCTCTGGCTGAGGCGTTCTGGGAATGTTTCATGGGAGAATGGGATGCTTTAGATAGGCCTTGACTCTGATAGGCATCAATGGGGGAGAGCGTCAGGCGTATTCTCAGAGAAGCATCTGACTTGAGGGCAGCATGAAATGCATATTAAGTGAGTGTTGGTGAAAAAGTTAGAATGCTCGAGATACCTTGTGTAAGGACTTGTATTCCAGCTTAAAGAGTTTGTACTTAATATGATAAATAATGGTGAACATAACATACTGCAACACATCAAGAGTTTGGCCCCTGATTTTGGCAGTTTCATCACTTCACAAACACAGTTAAATGAAATCAGACAGATAAAAGATATGTAAAAATGTTTATACAGAAAATTCTGTTTCATCTGCATTTTTGCATGAGACGTACTGGTTTTGAATTAGCATATCATTATTATTTTCTTTGTCCTAGAAGCCCAGCAATCTTTAGGATAATGGCTTTAATCATAAAGGTAAAGTAAGTATATTGCCGGTGGGCATTTTGTTATATTCACACCTGTGCCGGTTATTCATACCTTTTCTACTTCCTACTCTTTGGCGGCATAAATGACA
Organism: Ursus americanus; assembly: GCF_024610735.1. Taxonomy (NCBI): domain Eukaryota; kingdom Metazoa; phylum Chordata; class Mammalia; order Carnivora; family Ursidae; genus Ursus; species Ursus americanus. Next base: position 54,465,187 of record NC_142137.1, on the reverse strand, counting down.
TGGCACACTGACGCTAAGTTCAGCTCAGATGGTTGCCATTTTAGTATGAAGTAAATTAATCTTTTCTTCAATTTATATTTTCTGTTAATAAAAAATGAAGATATAGAATGTTGGGAAGCACTTCTATGCAGGTGTATGACTCGTAAGACTCTCCTGTGTAGTACCTGGTAGGATGCAATGAGTTTTGTTGCATCTTAATAACAACTTAGAAACATTTTTTACTTTAGCTCTGGACTGCCTTTAGTGTCTATGAGAAAATGCTTTCTTAATTTGCCTACACGGAATTGCTTATTAATCCACGTAATGAATGGTAAAGGCGGCGATGGGCACCTATTTCACAGAACTAGGGGACCTATACACAGAAGTGATATACTAGACAATATATTAGACAGGAGTAACATAATTATATGTTACTAAAACAAAAGTTACCATTTCCTGAGTGGGCACTTTGATTTTGGAGCTCTTCTTTTAACCACTGTGGAAAGTAACTCATTTTAGATTTAGCTCCGGTCACACTGTTAGTCTCCGGAGAAGTACACAGGACCCTGTGAAGGACTAGGCGAGAATACAGAAATACTGTAGTGTAATAGAGTAATTTATGCAGTTCATTAAATTTTAATTACACTTGAAAGCATGTGGAAACACTGATGTTTCAATAACACTTGACTATAGGCCATCTGAGCTCTTACTATTATTTAGACTTTATCGAGGGCCTATTCTGAAATATTAAATATAGACGGTGGCTGAAAAAGGAGGTATGCTCTTAAACACTGAAGTGCTGTGTAACATATCTCCATTTGAAGAACGTACTGACTTTTACCTAGAGCCTGAAAAGTCTGAGGTGATGAGGTCTCATCTTGTTATCATCTGGGAGAGGAAAAGAAGTCCTTGAACCACCTGTAGGTCCTGGTACTTTCTTAGTGACAAGTGCTGTCTTTTGTGAAGTTGTCCAGCCTTGAGGGCATTAAGGCACTAATAATTTGCACTGACGATCACTTAATGAAGAGAAGGTTGTAACTTTTGGGGCAGTTTGTAAGGAAAAAAAAATAATTGGGCTTGGAAATACTGAAGTAGAAAAAGATCTTATTGGAACCAAAGATTGTGGAGCATGTAGTCAGATAGCTTTATCACAAAGGGTTTATTCCCTCCTGTGTGTGAGTGTGTGTGTGTGTGTGTGTGTGTAATATAGTTCTCTCCTCATTTCTGTACCTTCCCCTTCCTGTTCACTCAATGAGCTGTAATCTTCGTTTGATTCTGCTTCACATACTTAAGCCGGGCTCCGCTTTGGGAAAGTACTGGCTCTCGAGGAACAATGCAGCCCTACAGTGTGTAATGGAAAAAGGACGTGGAGCTGAGAAAGAAAAGCGTCCTGATGATTTTGTTATTGCATTTCTTGGGAGCCAGTTTTCTGGAAAAACAACAAACAATTGGTGAATGCTTATTTGAGAAGAATCATCCTCAATATTGGATATTGTGAGAGAAGAATAAAGCCCTAGTATGCCCTGAATATTTTTGGAGGTGCCAGTTTGTGTGACAAGTCAGCGTCTCCCAGTCTCGTGTCAAGGACTATTCAGAGTCTAAGAAAATGTGGAGGCTCTTGTGGTAGAGAACTGGGAATCTCAAACACAGAGACCCAAATAAGTACTGTAGCAATTTGCAGTTACTCTCAAATGGTAACTATAGGTCTAAATGAGACTAACCCTGAATTAAATAGTTTTATTTAGTTTTTTAAAAGAATGGACTTGGAAAAGTTCAAGTCTTGATTCTTTATTGAATGAAATGATAATATGTTTTGTGAGGTTGGAATTGTGCAGTCTTAGAATGTACTTTAAAGCACAAAATTGGAGCATTTTGTTTCTAAAGAGAAAGTATAAGATACGTCATCCTTATAAAACATCCTTTTGTCCTTACAGTTCCCTGATATAAAAGAGATGCATTTGAAAATAGCAGAACCTGAAGAATTCACAGTTTATTATTATGGTTTATATTTTCAATTATTTTTTTCAATTATGTATTTTTCATGATTTATTTAATGCTAACCTACAGGCCTTTTTTATCCTCAGTCTCTACTAAATTTATGGTAATACTGATTTCATTTAGTCTGTAATTAGTATTATAAAACAGGATAATTTTTAGTCATTCCTCCTTTGTTCTTTCCAAGTGCCATCATCAGCAATTAAGTAGGAACTAGAGAGCATGAACTTCGAATAAAATCTTCGGTGAGCTTAGAGTGTATTTGGGCAGTAACTTGCAGCTTTTGGAGTGTTAATTATATACTATGGACAGGTGATTTAAAGGAATAAGTAAAAGTGTGTTCTAATCGAAACCATGAGCATCACTGCAGAGATTTAGTGGCTAAAAAAATGATTGATTTGAGGGGAAAAAAAAGGCAAGTGAAAAATATTGGTGTGAGATCACCCAGGAGACAGACAACCACTGTGATATGTTCTAGGACTGGACACATTGGAACCACTTTTACAAATCAAGAATCTTTTGGTACAGTTTGGGAAGTTCAGGGAAGTTGTTTAAAAGTTACTGTATTCAAACTAAGTAAATAGTTGGGGGCGATTATTTCATAGCCCCACCCAGCATTCAAACGCAGAGACACTGGCTACCTAGCTAGCCTAGAGCTGCCTATGGAGGACAGAAAGGGCGGTTTTAGTTTGGAGTTAGGAGTATGGGAATGGGAAGGGTTTGTGGTTCTTTTTCAACAAGGTTGAAAAGAGCCCGTCTGAGTTCCACACATTTCTCCTAGTCCTGTGTTCTTTGAGCCTACTTCTTGATAAAATGGGGATAGGATTATATGGGAAATAAATGGTAAACTCTAATAAGCTATGCAAGCTTAAGATCTTAGGTGTAAAGTATTTAATTGTGTTGTTGAAATGTTTGGAAAAATGAGACAATAGAAGAAGTACAAGGGGCTTTGGATCGCTTTAAGTGGAAGCCAAGGTAACCTTTAATATTAGGTAGTACATGACTGGGTAGAACAACTAACATTTATCAATTTGTAAAGTCTTTCAGGTATTTTAAAAATATATTTTAAAAAATTCAGTAAACTTTTAAAAATGTAACTTCTTTATCAAGGTGGGGTAGACCTGGATGATGAACTTCGTGAGAGCATAAAGCATAGACTTTGTAATGCTTAAGATTCATTTCCTGGTGAATCCATAGATTACAATGCAGTGCACATTTTAAATATCATGACACTTAGCCTAAATATATTTTTAAAAAATAGAGTTCATTTTTTAGAGCAGTTTTAGGTTCACAGAAAATTTGAGTGCAACAGAGATTTCCCAGATCACCCTGCATTCTGCACCATACCCTCAGCTATGCAGTCTCCCCCACTATAAAAATTTTACACCAGAGTGGTCCAGTTGTTACAACTGTTGAATCTATGTGGACACATCATTATCACCCAAAGCCACAGTTTACATTTGGTAAAGCCCTAAGTATTTTAACTCCATGTCCTGATGTGAAACATGGCTTAGTTCAAATATTCAAGATGTTGGCACAATGTAACTGTTGTTAACATTGATTCGCTGTGAGAAGATGCCTTATGGTCTTACTTTTAAACTTTATTAACTGTAAACCACTGTTTCTCTAGAATTACACATGCTTATAATCTGGTTTATGTTTTCAAACTAGATGGAAGGCTAGAAATTTAGGATAAAAGAAACGTTAAAAATCACCATTATTTTTACTGAATGGGTAATTTACATTTTAAAACATGCTGGCCATAAGTTTTGTGTGCTGTTAAAGCGGAGAAGTACAAGATTGAAAGCTTTGTAAGAGACTCTGATTTTTTTTTATATTAGACAGTTGAGATATAACAAACTAAGGACCTGATAAATAAAAGGACTTCATATGTTGTGTAGTGGGTGTTTTAATAATGAAAACATATAGAATATGCTTTTTAGAAACGTCTCAACAGTCTTGCCTCCTTTGGCCTCACTGGAGCTATGCAGTATAGAAATGTTCTCTTTCCTCTTTTCTGACAGTTACTTAAGGAATCTTCAATTAAGAGATAGAAAAAGGAGAAAACATAGCAACAACACTGAAATCATCTTCACTTTTGATTATTTAAAAATAACCCTAGTGGAAAAAAAAAGAGTCACCTTTGGGGAAATTACGTTAAAAATTAAGCTAAGAAATCTGTGCAAGGAAAGTGCTTTCTCTAACCACCTGGAAACACACGTCTTTCCGCGCAGTCTGGGAAATGAACGGGGGCGGGGCGGAGGCCAGCCCGCGGTGACCTGCGCGCAGCCCTGGACTTGCCCGGCTCGGTGTGGTCCGGGAGGAAAAGCGACTCCCCCACTGCGAAGGCGGGCGCTGCTCTCCGTGGCTCTGCCGCGTCCCTGCCCCTGCGCCGGGCAGGGCGGGCACCCCGCTCAGGGAGACCTTCCAGGACAGGGGAGCCCCGGCGGCCCTGCCCTTCCCCGCCGCGCCTGGCCCGCCCTGGAAGGGGCTGAACTTTGGCCCCCGGTCCGCTGACACCCGAGGGAGTGTGAATGCAATGACGTCTCCGCTCGGTTCAGCTGCACAACAGGAAATGCTCTCGGCCTCCCCTCTTCCTGCCCGGAGAAAGTGGGGCTCCTTTTTCCCGGCGGCCGCCGCTGCGCCGGCTGAAACCTACTTTCGGGGCCGCCTGCTCCCGGTCGGGGAGGAGGGGGCGGGGAGGGGCGCCGGGGACAAGGGACCCCGAGGAGGAGGATGCACTTGCTTTGCAGTGGCTCACTTTACTGATTTCGCCAGGGGACTCCGCGGTGCTGAAAAGACCGGGATGTCGGCTGACCACTGGCCCTGGGGAGTCCACATCACTTGCATAATAGAGGGAACACCCAGTCAGGTGGGCCAAAAGCATTGGCGGGCTCCCGAAATCGGACCGAATAGTGCTGAATAATGCTGACCACAGAGGCCTGAGCCGACTTTTCATCGCCTTGATAGAATGTACAATCTTCCTTTTCACAAAGCCCTGACAGGAAGCCTTTTGTTCAACCTCCTCCTAACTGTCACCTCTTACTTTGTTGTGGCGACAAAGATACGAAGAATGTTTAGTGCAAAGCGCAAACATCATGCTGTTACACACTTCAAGACAGAAGCATTTCAAGAAAATTATCTCAGTATTCCTGAGTTTAATCCTTGTTATTTAGGTCGTGAATCTTGTGTGAATAAATACGAATGATTTTGTCAATTTGAGCACAGTACTGTGGTCCTGGATTTACTATCCTCAAGTTATGGGTAGATTTTTTACTATTTTCCTACATTTTTGTTTTTATTTTTTTGTTATAGATAGGCTTACAGAACTGAAGCCAAGCAAGTAAATCCAGGATTTTTAATACAGGGTGTTTCAATTTGTGCTAATGCTCTTTCAAGTTACATTTTAGAATAGATGTTTAGTATTAACAATCTGTAATTTAGTAACATAGATCTTGTGTGTTTCATACACTTGCCAGCATGATGAAAAGAGTAGTATCAGCTGGGCAGTCATCATTGTGATTACTTCTCTGGTTGACTCATGAATAGGCTTTGTAATGGTAGATTGTTCTTTTGGTCACACAGCCAAAATGCCAAAGTTCACAGGGAGGTCTGCTAAGGTTTCTTCTATCAAAGACTTGACAGTGAAAAGATTTAATAGATGAAAATACCACTTAGTAGTTCTTAGTAAATCTACAAAAATACTTTACATTGGAATATACCTGTTTACATGTTGACATTAAACTGAGTCATAAAGCTAATCACTGATTTTTAGCTTTTATAATTGTTGCCTAAATGTTTTTCTTAAAAAAAAAAAAAGTCCCCATGGGATCATCAAGTGTGTATATAGTACAATATAATTTCCCTTGGGATGCTTTCAGCTGATTTATGCAATAAGGAAGTTAAAGATTACTTGAGTACATTTGGAAGAAGAGTTTTAGATTTAAAAATTATATCTTTTTTTAAGATCTCTTTTTTCTTACAGAATTTAACACAAAGATTCTCTCTCTTTACTGTCCAAGCCTTACTCAAGTTGTTATTTTAGCACTCTTATTTGGTTATGAAATGCACAAAAATATTTATACAGATATTCTCAGTGGCCCACTAAAGCAAATAAAGTTAGAAGTTAAGAACAGAGGGGAGGTTGTGGCTCCTTGGAACTATGCCAAAGAGAGCGGACTCCATTATAGTACACTCTGAATAGTTAAATGGATGCGAGAGGCAAATGGGTTGGTGTGAGTGGAAATGTTGTGCAAAACTGGAAGGCACTGTGCTAGTGCAAGATCATTTTTTTAAAAATATGATTCTCTTTTCCCTTCTCCCCCTATTGTAACATTATACAGAAAGTGCATCTGATATGACAAGGAAAACTGTTCACGTAGATGTTAGTTTCATCCTTTGCGACCACGTTATAGTTGGATCCCCTGCATTATGTTTATTTGCTCTACAATAAGATTTAACTGCTTTTAAACCCAGCTTGGCCATTTATAGAACTGGTATTATGAAAGCATTTATTTAGCGGTATTAATCGAAGGATCAATTACTCCGGCTCTGTATTAACATAATCCTTAGTTTTTATGTGGCATCTTGTTGGAGGTCCTAAGTAGCGTCCTTAGGCACGTTAGTTAAATCTCGTAACAACCAGGAGATTAGCATTGCTGTTTTATGAAAGTCATTGTGTGAGGAGTTCTTATAGATTGTACATAGAATCTGAATTTCCTTAACATTAACCCAAACCTAATACCTCATCTATAATTGTCTTCCAAACATATGTAATTTGATTCATATATGAGTTAGAAATATACCTATTTTGGGGATATATTCTGCTTTTTATGCTGCAGAAGAATTTTGTGCCTTTATAGTGACCAAAACTACAGCTCTGATGAGGGTGGGTGAAAGAATATCTTTTACTTCTCAGTTAAGAAGGCTGTGTTTTTTGGAGGAAAATCCTAGAATAAATGCAGTCCTCCATTATATCTTGGAATCATAGTTTGAAATATCTTAAAAAGTATTTTTTAAAAAAATAGGTTGACTACTGTCTGCCTTTCCCAATGAAGTGAACAAGCCAGGGCAGAGTTTGCCCCATCCCCACTGAATGCCCAGTGCCTAGAACCGCGCTCTACCAGGAGCGTTGGACAGGTGCTGAATGAAGAAATTAAGATGATACCACTATCTGTCATGTCTCAGATGCTGTTCCATATTCCTGGGCCATAATTTCCAGAATCCTCTTTTTGTTAAGTGACTTAAATTCAGCAGTCATGGGACATTATTTGATTTTTCAATGGAACATATAGTAGGTGTATAATACACATGTAGGAAGTTGAAAAACATTGAAAGAAGCATGATATATAGCAATGATATTACCATCCTCGGACTTTATCTACAATTCTAATTATTCGCAACCCTCTTTTTTGTCTAAGAGTAATTTTTGAAAAAGATGATTGACCTGTTGATTTACAAAAGAAGACATTGAGCAAAGCTGAGGAGTAGCCCACTTGAATTTGAGTCTTTTTTACTAGCACTTAACCTAAGGGTTTAAGAACCATTTGAGATCCAAAGATCCTTTGAGCTCTGAGACGTAATAATTTATATTTGACCATTCAATAGCTAACAGGAACTTTGATGCTGCATTTGAGCCTGTCTAGGAATTGGGATTGTGGATTCAAAGGCCACGGCTGTACTTTTGGTGCCTTGGATGGTGCCCAGCAAAAAGTCTAGGGGCTCAACAGGGTCACCTTCCTGGGTGAGCATGTGACCTGTGTGTCCTGTAGGGCCCGAGTTTGTTTAATGCTGTATTGCCATTGTCTTGAAATCTTAACTTTTTATTTTGTTTTAATTTAAAAATTTTTGGGAGGGAGTGGGGAGGGAGAGGGAGAGAGAGAGAATCCTAAGCAGGCTCCACGCCCAGCACAGAGCTCCAGGTGGAGCTCAATCTCTCAACCCTGAGATCATAACCTGAGCTGAAATCAAGAGTCAGACACTTAACCAACTGAGCCACCCAGGCACCCCTGAAATTCTTAATTTTTGAACAAAGGTCTCTGCATTTTGATTTGCACTGGGATCTACACATTATAAATTACATAGCTGATCTTGCCGCTTAGTGACCTTTTGTGACAAAATGAGGGACCTGACTATAGAAGTTACAGATTTAGATTTGACTTCGGAAAACATTGGTTTGATTGTGAGCCTTAGTTTCCCTGTCTCTCTGAGGTGCAGTAAAATGAGAAACAGACTGTTCGGATTCCATCTAATGAAGTATTTCAGCTACAATATTATTTGGAACTGAATGTGAATGGCCTTAAGAAAAAAAGCGTTTTCTAAGGCGTGCAGTATAACCTTTTGATTGGGTTGGGCTAAGTAAAAATGCTGATAGAACATCAAGGCTTGAAGCTAATTTAATGGGAAATGTAATAAGTAGTATCAACTCCTTCTTTATAATCTGTTATATCTTATTTCATGTTTATTTAACTATTAACTTTCATATATGTAATTATTAAATATTTCTTCCTATTACCAATGATATAATTATTCACCATTGGTTTATTAATAATAATGGGTTAGATATTTGGCAGGATTTATATTAAAACATGTTTGTTTTCCAGAGAATACAATTAAGTATGTAAGATAATAGGAGAGAGTATACAGCAGTAGAAGGAATTTGCTGTGGTCATCTGGTCTTTCCTTTGCCTCCAGAAGCAAGCTGGTCTTTTAAAAATCTTTACTTAAGGCTGTCCAGGGATGTAAATTTCATAATTCTTGTTGAGAGCCAGTTCGGTTGATTAATCAAATTTATGGCTCGGAAGAGTCATTTAGAGCATGATGGGGAGTGTGGGTTTCAGAGTGGGGCTACCTGGATGTGAATGCTGCCTTCACTGCTTTCTAGTTCTGTGACTTTGGGCAAGTTACATCGTTCCTCTTAGCCTCGGTTTTCCTCATTTGTACAATAGGGATAATTCCTGAAACAGACCTCAAAGATTGTCATGAGGTTTAAATGAATTAAAATATGTAAAGTACTTGGTCTACAGTAAGCATGCAATATATGCTAGGTGAGGAGGTAATTTTTAAAAGCCTACTTATTTATTTACGTTACTCAGAAATTTTCAGATAACAAGTGAAAGCTTACGTTGCTATTCTCAAAAGACTTCATGGTCTAATGAGGGAGCTGATTTATAATCCAAATACTAGGACCTTGTGGATTAAGTGCAAAAGTAGAAGGAAGTAGAGGGTGATAAGAAGGCTAGAAGGAGCTCTAGGCCATCTTGGGGGAGGGGTGAAATGGAATGTTCCCTCAGCTTGCCCTTCCAAAAGTCTGTAGGTATCCAGAACAGGCTTGGTGAGGTTTGAGAATGCATGGGAATGTCTGGGGGAATTCTAAATGTTTAGTATGATCGATAAATAAGGAACAACTGGGAGATCATGACTAACAGGGTAGAAATGTAAACTGAGGCCAGACAATGAAGATGTAGACCAGAGAGGTAGAAGGGCAACCAGGAAAGTCATGTCTTAGAAGCCAAGAGTCAAGAGTTTCTCCAAAAAAGGAGTGAGTGTCACTACCAAGGGGTCTGGAGAGTTGAAGTAAGGTAAGACTTGAATAATGATTTAGGAATTAGGAGAGGGCTGGCATTTTTTATCTGTCATTTGCTAGTAAGTATGAATGAATGACCATTGAAGGTCTATTGGTAAGTATAGGGAAGACATTTAATTTAGGCACAGAAGTTTCTGCTTAAAAGATAAGATTAAGTCCTTCAATTGCCAAAAGAGCCTTATGGTCCTTTCCTTCTTATGCTTTCAGATTAGGGTAAACCACTGGCTTGAAATTAGTTCATGGCCCCAGTAGATTGTAATCTTCAGTAGGGAGATTGCAGTAGAGCCTTTACTTATCATCGTAACTTTAGAATCCAATTAAGTTTTTAGTTCATAGTGATAATTAAAAAAAAAATATATATATATATATATATATTTTGAGTCTTGAGTGTGTGTGTGTATATATATATATATATATATATATATATATATATATATATATATATATATTGCTAGGCACTTTTCTAGACACCTTACATGTGTTAATTAATTTAATCCTTGTATCTTATTATCTCACCTTTTTAAATCTTTATCTTCTTATGAGTCAGGTCTGTTAGTCTCCTCATTTTATAGATGAAAAAACTGAAGGACAGAGAGGTTACCTAGCTTGTTTAAGGTTACAATGCTAGTGTGTCTTGGATCTTGAGTTTAAAAGGCAACTGCATTCAAACCCCAGACTCCTTTTTATCATGAATGTAGCCTTCTTCCTTACTGTAGTTCATTATACATTTGTTGGATATATGGGTGTATAGATGAATGAATTAGTGAAAAAAGACAGATTAATAATTACTTTATGCAGATGAGTAAATTTGGTTAAAAAATTTTTTTCTCCCTATGGTGGTAGCTTCCTTTTATTTTTCTAAGGGAAGTTATTCTTCTATTATTTCAAATAATAATCCAGCTTCTAAATTCTTGAAGTTTAAGATGTATTTAGGAATTTGTTTCTTGGTGGTTGGGGGCTAGCCAAATGAGCTCTCCTTCTGGTGTGGGTCATGGGGGTCTTAGTTTATTGGGGATGGTAATCCAAACACAAATGTGTCATCTGGATGGTGCAAGAGGGAAACACCACTTGGAAAGCTGTGAACCACTGGACCAAGACCAGCTCTGAGTGCCCTGACCTTTGGAAGCCAGGACTGGGGAGATACCAAAATAACTTAGTGATAAATAAGTAGCAGTAAATGATAGGAAGGGGCATTACTCTTACTTTTGTGGCTTTCTTTTTAGCTGTGACTCTGTGACCTTATGTAGCAGTTATGCAGAATGGCACTATAATTCTTATCTTTGGAGATGAAATGAATATGATGGGCTATAGAAAGATTGAACTACTGTGTCTTTATAATTAACAGAATAACTTTATATGATTAAACTAACTTTCCTGCTATAGAAATACTTTTAAAAAGTTTATTTATAAGCTTTTATAAATAAACTGGAAAATCAATAAAGAAACACTGGCTTTAAATGACATATTATACCAGATGGACTTAACAGATATATACAGAATATTCCATCCAAAAGCAACAGAATATGCCTTCTTCTCAAGTGCATATGGAACATTTTCCAGGATAGATCATATGTTAGGCTGCAAAACAAGTCTTAAACTTAAGAGGATTGAAATCATGTCAAGCTTTTCTGACCACAGTGGTATGAAACTAAAAATTACATGAAGAAAACTGGAAAATTTACAGATATGTGGAGATTAGACAACATGTTACTGCACAATTAATGGGTCAAAGAAAAATACAAAAGAGAAATAAAAAAAATACTTTGAGACAAATGAAAATGGAAATATATCAAAATTTATTGGTTGGAGCAAAAGCAGTTCTAAGAGGGAAGTTCATAGTGTTAAATGCCTACCCCAAGAAACAAGAAAAGTCTCAAACAACCTAAATTTACAACACAGGGAACTAGAAGAGAACAAATAAAGCCCGGAGTTATTAGAAGGAAGTAAATAACAAAGGTTAGAGCAGAAATAAATGAAATAGACACTAAAAAGACAATGGAGGAGATCAATGAAACTAAAAGCTGTTTGTTTGAAAAGATAAAGAAAATTGACAAGATTTTAGCTACACTCACCAAATGAAAAAGAGAGAGGACTCAATTAAATGAAATCAGATATGAAAGAGGATATGTTACAACTAATACCACAGAAATACAAATGATGATAAGAGACTACTCTGAACGGTTACATGCCAACAAATTGGACAACCTAGAAGAAATGGATTAATTCCTAGAAGCATACAACGCATCAAGACTGGATCATGATGAAATAGAAATTCTGAACGACTGATTATTAGTAAGGAGATTGAATCAGTAATCAAAAACCTCCCAACAAAGTTCAGGATCAGACAGCTTCCCTGGTGAATTCTACCAAATATTTAAAGAATTAATATCAATTCTTCTCAAACTCTTCCAAAAAACTGAAGAGGAGGAAACTCTTCCAAACTCATTTTCTGAGGCCAGTATTATCCTGATACCAAAACCAGACAAAGATGTCTCACAAAAATAAAATTGCAACTTGATATGTCTTATAAAAATCCTCAACAAAATATTAGTAAACTGAATTCAATAATACATCAAAATGGTCATACATCATGATCAAGTGGGATTTATTCTAGTGATGCAAGGATGGTTCAACATCTATAAATCAGTCAATGTGATACACCACATTAATAAGATGAAGGTCAAAAGTCATATGATCATTTCAATAAATACAGAAATATCATTTGACAAAATTCAACATTCATTTATGATAAAAACTTTCAACAAAGTGGGTATAGAGGAAACATAGCTCAATATAATAAAAACCATATATGACAAGCCCACAGCTAACATCATGCTTAGTGGTGAAAAGCTGAAAGCATTTCCTCTAAGATCAGAATAAGACAAAGATGCCCACTCTTACCACTTTTATTTAACATAGTATTGGAAGACTTAGCCAGAGCCATTAGGCAAGAAAAAGAAATAAAATGCATCCAAATTGGAAAGGTAGAAGTAAAACTGTCCCTATTTGCAGATGGCATGATATTATATGTAGATAACCCTGAAGACTCTACCACAGAACTGTTCGAATTAATAAACTTATTCAGTAAGTTTTCAGGATATTTATAAACAATACCCAAAAATCTTTTATGTTTCTATAGACTAATAATGAGTTATCAGAAAAAGAAATAAAGAAAGCAATCCCATTTACAATTGCATCAAAAAGAATAAAACACCTAGGAATAAATTTAACTGAGTAGGTAAAAGACTTGTCTATTGAAAACTACAAGACAGTAGTGAAATTGAAGAAGACGCACACAAAAAAATGGAATAAATGTTCCATGCTCATAGACTGGTAGAATGAATATTGTTAAAATGTCTATAATACTCAAAGCAATCTATGGATTCAACGCAGTCCTTACCAAAATTACAATGGCATTTTAAAAATTCACAAATAATCCTAAAATTTGTCTGGAACCACAAGAAAATCTCAAATAGTCAAAGCGATCTTGTGAAAGAAGAATGAATCTGGAGGCATCACACTTTCTGATTTCAAACTATATTATGAAGCTGTAGTAACCTACAACAGTATGGTGTTGGCATAAAAACAGACACAGGGATCAATGGAACAGAATAGAAAACCCAGAAACAGACCCATGTATACATGTTAAATTGCTTTACAACAAAGGAGCCAAGAATATACAATGGGGAAAGGACAGTCTCCTCAAGAAATGGTGTTTGGAAAACTGCACATGCAAATGAATGAATGAATGCATGCATTACCTTACACCATATACAAATGTAAATTCAAAATGGATTAAAGAATTGAACATAAGACCTGAAACCATAAAGTTCTTAGAAGAAAACATAGGTGGTAAGCAATTTGACATAGGTCTTGGAGATAATTTTTTACATCTGACACCAAAAGTAAAAGCAACAAAAGCAAATATAAGTAAGTGAGACTGCATCATACTAATAAGCTTCTGTATAGCAAAAGGAACCATCAACAAAGTGAAAAGGCAACCTATTGAATGAGAGAAAATATTTGTACATCATATATCTGACAAGGGGCTAATATCCAAAATATATGAAGAACTCATACAACTCAATAACAAAAACCCCTTAAACCAAAAAGCAAAAACAACCTCCCCCCAAACCCAATCTGAATAAAAAAAATAGGTAAAAGATCTGGGTAGGTATTTCATCAAAGAAAACACACAGATGGCCAACAGGTACATGAAAAGATGCTCCAATATCATTAATCACTAAGGAAATGCAAATCAAAACCACAATGAGATATCACCTCACACCTGTTAGAATGGCTGTTATCAAAAAGATAAGAAATAACTGTTGGCAAGGATGTAGAGAAAAGGGAACTCCTCTGCACTGTTGATGGAATGATAAATTGGTGCAGCCACTATGGAAAACAGTATGGAGAGTCCTCAAAAAATTAAAAATAGAACTACCATATCATCTAGCAATTCAACTTTTTGGTATTTATCTGAAGAAATGAAAACACTAACTTGAAAAGATATATGCATCCCCATGTTCATTGAAGCATTATGTTCAATAGCCAAGACATGGGAACAACCTGGGTATTCATCAGTGGGTGAACATATAAAGAAGATATATACATATATCTCACATATATCTATATATCTAGTTATATATATATATACACACACACACACACACACATATATCTATATATACACACATATATATAACATCTGTCTATCTATCTATCTATCTATCTATCTATCTATCTATCTATCTATCTAATATTATTTAGCCATAAAAAGGAATGAAATCTTGCCATTTAAGACAACATGGATGGACCTTGAAGGCATTATGCTAAGTGAAGTAAGTCAGACAGGCAGGAGTGAGAGGTTGGGAGAAAAGGGTAAAGTGGGTCAAAAGATAAAACAAAAAGAAAAAGAATGCAGCAGAATAGAGCAGAGATGAGCAGAGAGAGTCCCTCCTGATTCTGTAGCTTCACACTTCTTGGCTGCAGCCCCTGGATAAGGCCCAGCTGCCTTTAGATTCCATACGATAACCCAGTATCTATCAAACTAACTCCTTTGTTCGCTTAAGCTGGCTTTCTGTAACTTGTAGTTTGGAACATTGACTAATGCTGTGCTTTATTGAAATAAGAGGCCAAGTTGAGGACCAAAGAAGTTAGTTTACATTTTTCAGTAGGTCAGTTCCCCACTGAAAAGGGAATGTAGTTTCAGTGTCAGTTCCCCAGAAGATGTAGATAACTAGAATTTTGATGATAAGATCTAGGTAGGAAGGAGAAGGAGATTCGCCCCTTGTCTAGATACTAAGAGGTCTAGATGTCCAGGGCTGCACCTTCATGAAAGACCCAAGGAGGGAGGACCCTCTATCTTTTTTTCCTATGGATGAAGTCCAGATATGTTGTCTTCTCTGTGTTTGTTCTTCTTTTTTTTAAAGTTTATGTTTAGAGACATAAAAACATGCTTAAGAAAGCTCTCTGCTGGGGTGCCTGGGTTGGGTAAGTATCTGACTCTTGATTTCAGCTCAGGTCATGATCTCAGGGTGGTGAGATCGAGCCCTGCGTTGGACTCTGTGCTCATTGTGGTGTCTGCTTGAAATTCTCTCTCTCCCTCTCTCTCTGGCTCTCCCACCACTTGCACTCTCTCTTTCTCTCAAAGAAATAAAATAAATCTTCTAAAAAAAAGAAAGCTTCTGTTTTTACCCAGAATAAAGAATATGTAGAGAGGTTTTTAAAGCCTATGGTTAACATCTTATGGATAATTAATTCTTTGAGACATTTCTACCTCCATTGGGGACCAAGATTCTTTGACATTTAACACTAGTGACCAATGTGAAGTTAGCATATGTTTATTTATGATTTGTTAATATTATTTGAGGATAGTCATACTAAATGTGAAAGGGACAGAATGAGAGCCATGTCAAGGTATCTTTTAAGAAAAATAAATATAATTATCAATATTAAAAATGTGCTTTCCTGTTCTTACATAGATAATGTGTATTTCATTTTATTTCCACAAGCTTAATAGGTTTGAACATGGAGTTTATTTGTAAAAGGCAAATAAGAGGATATTATAAAAGTGGGTCTTTGAATAGAATAATGACAAGCTTATCCATGCTATGAACTGGATTAGGACATGTGTTTTAGGAAGAGCAACGTGCTTCTGAAAAAAAGGCCTGTATGTGAGATTACCGTGGACCTAGTTTACTTAGGAAGTATTTGTAGGCAGTTCCTGATTTGAGTTGCAGCTGGGAAAGCACATTTCTTTCTTTCTTTCTTTTTTTTTATAATTTTTATTTTGTTGTATTAGTCACCATACAGTA
The DNA here is from genome assembly GCF_024610735.1 of Ursus americanus. Taxonomy (NCBI): domain Eukaryota; kingdom Metazoa; phylum Chordata; class Mammalia; order Carnivora; family Ursidae; genus Ursus; species Ursus americanus. The sequence goes on along the minus strand of NC_142137.1, from coordinate 54,449,311 downwards.
CAACCCCAGTTTTTGATGGGAAAGCACATTTCTGATCTCACCAATGAGAGTTGAGTAGGATTCACTTTTTAATTTTTAAATCACAATTATGAATCAAATATTAAAATATAAAGCTCTGAAACTGATGAAGAAAACCACTATTATCAGGAAGGGGGCAGAGAATACTTCATATATGTCATACAAAGGACATTTAACAGTATTGTGTTCTAATTTTCCTTTTTTCTTTTATTTGATTTAGATCTTGTGTCATTAAAATAAGAGAGTTGAGGTGACTTACTTCAAAAGTCTTTATAATTTTCGAGAGTTCTTTTTGCTTGTGTTTCTATAAGACCTAAAATAAAAACACATTGAAAATACACTGGAATTAAGAAAGTCAGTGTGAGTGAATGAAGATGTCATTAAACTAGGTAGTGTTATGGCATGGCTTGGAGTTAACAAGACATTTAATTCAAACCAGAAAAATATGTCTTAAAAATAAAATAATCTAAATTGCTTGTAAAATAATATGCAGGGAATCATATACTACGAAGAAACACATGAAAGTGTTAACTGCAGATGTTTGTATTAAAAACAACAACAACAACCATGGTGAGAACGATTTAATCTGTGACTTCAGGCTCTCTCAGTTAAATTGCTTTTATGCCTTCACCATTTTCTGAAATACTGGAACCTGTATGTGTCAGAGTTTGTTTTTACATTGCTTGGTCATGGGAAAATGCGTTTATGTCGGTTCGGGCTCATTCATTCATTTCACCTTGTATTTATGTAATTATATGAACGTGTTAGTTCTCTAAAATTGAAAGAAGGGTATGTTTATTGGTGAATAAGAAGTCGTTATAGGGTGCTCTATTTTTACAGCTGTGTTTCAGGGTATCGGGTTCCAAAGAGGTCAGATGGGCATGACCTCACAGGCATGGATCTTGGGGAGACAATTGTGGAACAGCCACAGGCCTGCAGAGTTGAAAGCTATTGCAGAATATCCAAATGCTATAGTTAGGAGGCATCTAGACTGTTAAGGCTTTAATAGATTTGTCTTATTGGCATCCAAATTCAAAACTGAACCCAAAGATAAGAGGACCGGGTGGGCCTGTAAGGACCAGGTGGACCTAGCTACAAGGAAGTAGCATTTGCATCCATGAAAACTTTCTGTGGGTACTTTGCAGTTTTAACTCTGCATTTGTTTAGAAGAAAAAATAAATAGGAAGGTAGGTAATGAGAGAGTTGAAGGAAGAAGGTATTGAGAAGGGAATAGAGAGATTACTGTGGTTGTTTCATTTCATTATGAACACTGTTCTTGCTAAAATTATGGAAAAATACGGTTTTGAGAGTGTGTATGAAGCCACTTGAGAAACTGAATTTGTTTATCTGATGTACAGATTCGATTGTTTTTGAGAGTGCATAGCGTTGTTGTCTACTTTGGACTCCTTTGTAAATCATGTCCAAGGTGTGGCAGCTTTTGGGTTCACACCTATCATTAAAAGTTGTTTAATAAATTCAGAAATACATCTTCCCACCTTTTAAGAACGATGTTACATTGCCTTTTATCGTCCCGTTTAATGAGAATAAAATCTGTTGTATGCTCTCATGGTTGTTGCCATCTGTTCTGCGTGTAAGTTTTCACGGAGGTCACACACGTGGCTTTTGCTTCCCTCCCCAGCAGCATACCAACATATATACTCAGAAAGGTTTGAGGAAAACTTAATAGGGCTGGAGGAAGTAAGTGAGTCTTTCATTTTGATGATGTGATATCACTAGTTTATTTTTCTATTATGAGCACATTTTATTTTTCATATCAATTAGATGGATACAGAGAAGGAAGCATTGGTGGTAAAAACAACAGTACATCACATATGAAACTGTTAACTTTCACTTATACGTGGACTATCAGAATATGAGTAGGAAAGAAGTTATCACTAATCAGATTGGAAATTTTCAGTGACATAAGTTCGTAATTGCTTATGGCAGCATAACTATTAACAATACCATACTATAATAAATGTACTTAAAAAATCCAGTTAACCTAAATTGAACTATTGCCTACTGTATGCATTACATTAGTTGTATTGTTGTATGCTAGAGTAGAAGCTTTTTAGAAATTAAAAAGTACTGTATATATCTTTCTAAAGAAATGATTTGTATTACAATATGATAGACAATTAAAACACAGCAACTTCTCTGGTGTTTGCTTACCATTCTTTAAATTATGTAACAAATATCTATTGAGTGTTCTGCTGTGTGCCATGCACTGTTGTAAGAGCTGGGGATACAGCAGGAGCAAGATAGGCATGGACTCAGCCCTCATGGGGATCACTCATTCATATTAATCCAGTAATTATAGAGATGTGTAATTATAAATTATTATAAATTATATATAAATTATGCTTAGGTGCTGTGATGGAGATGAATAAGGTGCTAAGAGTGAGGACAATAGGAGAGCTTTGTCTCTTTGATGAAGTCAAGGAAAGATACTCTGAGGAAAGGAGTATGTTGAGCCAAGACTGGCTGATGAGGACACATTAGGTGAAGGGAGTTGGTGGGTTCTGTAGGTTGAGGAAGCAGCCTGCACACAGGCCCTGCCTTGGGCAGAATCATGGTTTTTTGATCAGAAACATCAAGGAGCACTCCTATGACTGGAGCAGTAAGAACAAGGGAGGTGGGACCAGGAGAGTCGGCAGGGCCATTCTACACAGTCCTGTAAACCTGATTTAGGATTTTGATTTTTATTGTAAAATGAAAGCAATGGAAAGCCACAGAAGTTGTTTAAACATGGGGATGAAAGGGTCATATTTGCATTTGCAAGTTACTTGGTTTGCATTATGGGGAACAAATTAAAGGATGGAAAGAGTGGATCTAGGACTAGTCAAGAGGCTCTTGCGGTAATTCAGGGAGCGAATCACGACACTGGATTAAGCCACTACAGTGGAATAAACCAGAGTAGTTGGTGGGGGAGAATGGAGAAAAGCGGGAAAACAGGAGAGACTAAAGAGATTTCTAGGAGGAGAAATAGATGGGATTTGATGATGAACTGCAAATGGGAAGTGAGTGAAGGAGAGGAAATAGCTAAGAATGAATCCTAAGTGTGTGGCCTGTGAATCTGAATGGCTGGAGGTGCCACCACTGGGATGAGATTCATGGTAGCAGGGCTCAGTTTAAGGGAGTGGTGACTTCGGTTTTTGGATTTGAGTTAAAAGTGGCTTTGCGTTGTCTAAGCGGAGATGTCAAGTAATCAGTTGAACATGGGCATCCAGAGAAGGGGTGGGCCGCCAGAGAAATTTGGGAGTCATCAGCATGTAGATGGTAATTGAATTGGGGGACATGAGAGGGTGTAAAGAGAATATTTAATGTGAAAAGAAGAGATGGCACGCAGCTGACCTTGGAGAAACTCCAACTTCTAAAGGGCTGGAATAGGGGAGTGTGGGAGCCCACCAAGAGGATGAGGCAATTCTGGCTCGAGAACACCAATGAAGAGTCGGTCCAGGGTCCCAGTCTCTAGGTGGGGAGACATGCTAGTTTCCCAGGGCTGCTGTGACAAAGTGCCACAAACTAGGTGACTGAAAACAGCAGAAATTTGTTTTCTCATCGTTCTGGATGTTTGAAGTCTGAAATCAAAGCGTCAGCAGGGTCGGTTCCTTCTCAGGGCTTTGAGGAAGACTCTCTCCCACGCTTCTCTCCTAGTGTTCTGTGTCTCTGTGTCTTCACACAGCTGTCTTCTCATCCGTAAGAACATCCGTCCGATTGGATTAGGGTCTGACCCTACTCCAGTGTAACCTCACCTTAACTAATTGTACTGGCAATGACTCTATTTCCAAATAAGGTTACATTCTGAGGTGCTAGGGTTAGGACTTCAATATATCTTTTTTCTTTTTCTTTCTTTTTTTTTTTTTAATTTATTTTTGCGGGGGTGGGATACCATTCAATGCATAACAGGAGGATACAAGCAGACAGCCTCTCTGTCAGGTCTTCAGGGGACACAGTGACAAGATACAGTTCCCATTCTCACATTATATTAATACAAAGTAGTACCGTTCTGTCCAATAAGGTCCAAATAAAGTGTGTACAGTAGCTGAAGTGAATGTAATGGGTAGGAATAGAAAGAGGACCAAATGGGATAAGATAAGATGGGACAAATTTTTCGGAGAGGAAATGAAATTTGAATTGGGCCTTGACAGATGTGGTTCAGAATTTAAATAGGTGGAAAATTGAAGTCGGGGGGGGGGAATTACAAGAGGACCAAACCTGCACAGAGTTTTGATCCAGAAACATGTTCCCAGTCTTTAAAAAGTAGGAATCTGTTAATGTAATTTGGCATTAAAGATCCATATATCTACTAGTATCTAGCATGGAGGACATGAGGGGAAAGAGGGGAAAACTGAAGGGGCTGGAAATCAGAGGGGGAGATGAACCATGAGAGACTATGGACTCCGGGAAACAATCTGAGGGTTTCAGAGGGGAGGGGGTGGGGGGATGGGGTAGCCTGGGGGTGGGTATTAAGGAGGGCACATGTTGTAATGAGCATTGGGTGTTATACACAAATAATGAATTCTTGAACACTACATCACAAACTAATGATATACTGTATGGTGACTAACATAACATAATAAAAGAAGGGATAGTAGGTGTTTTATGTGTTATGGGGAGGCTTTTGACAGGAATAGGGTTGTGTGGTACATTCAGTTGATTTAGTTAACAATTGTTTATTGAGAACTTACTATGTGCCAGGCACACTGCAAGGGCTGGGGATAAATCAGATTTTGATTAGGCATTTAACCACCACCACCAACCCCCAACACCTCTGCATTAACCATTGTTTTAACACAGAGTTTATGGGTAATAGTAGGAGGGTTTTTTTATGACTGCATCCATTTTCAGAGTCCTTAATTTGATGTTAGTACTTAACGATAATTGAGCATCTTACTCAGGGCCAAGCAGTATTCTAGATGCTTAAGCTGTACTAATGAAATTAATCTTTACCTAAACCCTGTGAAGTAGGCTCTACCACATTTCATAATGCTAAGGGGCCATCAATTGTAAGATGGTGTTATTTTAAAAGATTTTATCTATCTATCTGTCTATCTATCTATCATCTGGGGAGTGTGAGTGGGTGGAAGGGCAGAGGGAGAGAGAGAATCTCAAGCGGACTCTGAGAGCAAGCGGAGCCTGACATGGGACTTGATCCCTCCACCGTGAGATCACAACCTGAGCAGAAATCAAGAGTGGGTGACTTAACCAACTGAGCCACCTAGGCGCCCCCGTAAGATGGCATTTGATGTACCCCTAAGAAAGAATAAGACTTCCAATTAATTGACAGTTGCTATTGATAATAAGACAGTTTGAGTTCGGAAATGTTAAAATATGAAAAGAAAAGTTTATGTCATAGAATTGGTGGACAACTTTAATTGGATGGCATGTGTTTGGAAGTGGAGGCACCTAGAAGGTGTATGGCTTGCCCAGGGTTACACACGTGTATGCAGTGAAGCCCAGATTCTAATCCAGGGGGCGAATGGGAGCCCCGGTGCTCAGCATCATGCTCCATGGCCCGGATGTAGCATGACTGCAAAAATCTGAGCACGTCGCCAGCGCCTTATTTCCTATACTGAGAGCCTGATGATGTTTCAGGGCTTCAGGCTGACCTAGTGTGGGGTCTGTTGTGGTGGGAGAAGTGTGTGCAGAGTACCACTTGCTGCCGGCTCCACTGACCAAGAGCTCTGTGGGGCCGGTACTTTGGTTGGCTACTTTTTATCAATATAAAATGTTCACGGTACAGAAAGGCTGTCATGGTGAAAGCGATGGGGCTGAAGGTGAGGATGGGGCGAGAGTGGGTGACTTTTCTTGTGGAAAATGATGCATCTCGGGCCCTGTTGTAGGTTTCACTTCCTCTGAGAGCCGCCCTCCGCACCCCTCCCTCCTTAATGTGAATCTCTCCGACCGTCATCAGCTGTGCTCACGGTTGTGCTTGGTTTCCTTTCCTGTGAAGTTCCCTTTGCTCTGGTGTAAGGTGGCCCTGTAGGTAGCTCTAGCTTCCGTGGCTTGCCGGAAGGTGTCCAGAAGCTTAGATAAGTGTGGGAAACTGCATGCGAGTCGCTAAACAAAACACTAAGAGGTGAATGTGTTTGCTTCTCTCCTCCTTTTACCTTGTTTCCATTCTCATAAAGATCCAGCTTGTCCTGATACGTGGGTTTTCCCCCCTCGAACAGGTGTTTTTTTTTTAAGCAATCAGATCTTCTTCATATTTCGGATATATTGAAACTACTCAAATGATAACATGAAAGTAATTTAGGTTTTTTAGTCATCCCTTAGTCGTTATCAGAGGGGAGGTTTCACTTGGATGCCAAGGCTTGAATTCTTGAGGATGTTGTAATTGCATGAGTAAGAATTGAATTGATACAAACTTTTTGAAGAGCTCCTCCTAAGCTGTGCCTTCCAGCCTCAGTAGGTCACCGTGAGCACTGGGTTTGTCATCCTGCACACTGGGAAGGGGCCAAGGGGCCAGCCTCTGTGTGCTGGCTGATGGCCGTGTCAGAGGGCGGCTGTCAGGTAGCCGAGCACCTACCCTCTCTTCTGATTTCTCAGCTAAGTACATTTTCGGACCCACTGCTAGAATCATTTGGTTTTTCTCCTTCTAAAGTTACCAACGGCAATATTTGCAGCTAAGCAGTCGCCTCTTAGGAATGATTACGAAACCTCACCATGCTTTAGATTCTTTTTTATTTCCTCCTCCCCTTTATATCTGCTTTTTTATTTTCTGGATGTTCCCAGTTGTACTATATTCTACCTAGGACTCTTTTAATTAAGAACATACTCTGTGTTTATGGAACCCTTACTGTGTTAGGTTGTGAGAGGGGGTTCCAGTGGCTATGACCCCCATGGTCCTGAGGAGCTAACTGTTGGGGAGATGGGTGTGCACGTGGCTTTCAAGCCAACATCAGAACAACCGTGAAAGAGAGGGGTGGTGAGTGGAGAGGGTTAAGGGACTTCTGAGGAGGAAGGTTTGAATTTCAACTCCCAGGACTTGGGAAGGCTCAGTGAAAGGGCTGAAAGTTTGATCACTGTTAGCATGTGTTTAGAGCTAGATTAAATAACAATAGTTGTGTATGTTGGGGTCTGTCACTGTGTTTTCCATAAGAGTGACACTGGTACACTGTGTAATGATGGGCATGCCCTGTATCTTGTGCTGACCATATGGTAGCCACTAATCACATGTGGCTTTGGAGCACTCGAAGTGCGGCCAGTGCACCCGAGGAACTAAATGTTTGATTTTATTTAATGCCGATTTTAAATGTAAATGTAAACAGCCACACGTGGCTATGGTATCAGTTAGTATAGCTGGAGGAAACGTGTGTCACTAACCCAGTGTGGTGATTTCAGATGATCATTTGTTCACAAATCAAAGAGACTTTGACGGTAAGTTTTCAATATAATTTCCCATAAATGTTAGGTCTGGAGCATTCTTGAGAATACTAAAATGCACTACCTCATTTATTAAGAAATAGTAAGTGGTTCATTAAATTAGTCCGTGACACCTCCTTCACACATACTCTTGTGCATACGTGTGTATTCACGCACACGCATGCGCGCGCGCGCACACACACACACACACACACACACACACACAATTTTTTTCCTGGCTTCTTGGAATGGAAAGAGGGAGAAATATGATGTTTTTGAAAGGCTTACTGTTTTGAAGGACAGGTAATGAATTCGTGACCCTTCTACTGGGGGCAGTGTCAGGCTGGGCAAGGAACAGTCCCCGAGGGGAGGGAAGGACTGGCTCTGCCCTATAATAAGAACTCTGGAAAAGGGTCTCAGATGATTCTTAGTTTCCTCATCTATAAACTGGGGAAAAAACACCTCCTCTCTCTGGATAATATATATTTGTAGAAACTTCTTTTCAGGGAGATTTTTCCAAACCAATATCTCAGCTTTTTTTATAATCCTGCACTGGGGCACTTCTCTTTTTCTGTGTTGACTGTGGTACCAAGAGATATGATTGTACATATTTTCTCCTTGATCTTAAATGCCCTCTGGCAATCTCCGCACCTCTTCAGAAACCCACACTTGAAAAAAAATCTCTCTTTTTAAATTCTGCCCCAAACTTGTTTTGGAAGTCCTCCTTTATGAGTTCTAACAATATTCTGCTCAGTCCTTGACTCTGCCCCTCTCGCTGGACACTGAATGGCTGCTCTGTGCCCATTCCCTCCTCCTGAATGCTGCGTGTGGATGTTTTTAATGATTTTTTTTTTTTTTTCACCTCTGTGTTTTGTCTTCCTGGTTAGAATGGAAGCTCCCTGGGCAGAGGTGGCCTTTAAACTTTGTGTGTGTATGTGTTTTTTTTTTTTTTTTAACTTTTTATCCTTAATTTTATCTAGTGTTTTGCAGCGTAGCACTCCAGTGTTACAGGCTGATAGTAAAATAGAGGGCTTGGCCCTTTAGGACACTGGCTGACATCTTCAGTAAGTACCCTTTGATTATTCAGATTCATGTTTTCTGGCCTTAGCATGCTCAGCAGGCTCCCCAGGTGCTTTAACAATAATTCAAGTTTTTAGGCTCTATAAATATGATTCACTAGGTCTGATGTGGGGCATAGGAAACCTGAATTTTAAGAAGCAAATCTGATTAATTCTGCTGCAGGCACACGGAGGGCCAGTCTTTGAGAAACGGTGGTTTATATGTTATGATACCATCTCTAAGGACTTGGCTTAAAGAACGCTTTTCTGGCAGCAGGGATATTTAGGGTTTTTGTTTGTTTCTTTGTGTGTTTTTATTATTTTTTTAAATGAAGAAATGGAAGAGGAAGTGGGAAACTATAATAGAAATATTCCATCAGAGAGACCTGGCTAATTTTATCAAGCCACAGTGCCATGAAGCACTTACTAAGCTTTTACTCAGAGCGTATTTGTCCTTATTTTAGGCTCAATTTTAATAGGCTTGGTGATCTGCTCTGCAAGAGAAGTTTAGGAGCTGTGCATTAGACGGAAGGAGAATAGTATCGCTGGTAAGGATGGCACGTTAATTGCAAAAGTAATAGCTGACAGCCTGAAAGCAAAGAAGGAAATAGGCGAACTATAAAAATCAGACATAAGCTCTTAAAAAGGAAGAATAAAATGTAGGCCAATGTGGAATCGAATGAAGGGTAAGCAACTGCATGAGTCTTAGTACTTTCAGAAGGCATTCCCGGGTGACTCCAGTTCACAGTGGCTATTTGTTGATCTTTCTTCTTAGAATATACCTTCCACTAGGGCTAGGACCATGCCTGTCCCAACTGATACCGTATCTCCAGGGCTAGTGTACTGCTTATCTTACAGGAAAAATATTCCACAAGTATTTTTCTAGTAAATCAATTGAATAAATAAACAAACAAATGAATAGTTTTGCTATGGTAACCTATGTTCATGATAATGACCCTGAAAATTTTCTGGCTAAGAAGAGAGCCAAGTACCATAACTCTATATATGTTTAAATGATATAACATAAATATATATTATACATATATAAATATAATATAAGTATATTATATAAACATATATTGTATTAAACATAAATAAATACATAAATAGAATATAGTGTAAATATTATATATACATAAAAAAATCTCAACAATTTTTGGTGTGTGAAGTCTTATTCTATATGCTTACTAAGCAATTCATTCTCCAGTTCTCCATCTTTAACATTATTGGCCCTTTGCCTGCTGTATTCATAGTTAAATTGTCTTTAAATGGATGGGATTTATTTTTCAGATTATCAGTGCCCATATATATAGTTATTTATATACTAAAATATTTTGAATCATCAACAATGTACATTATACCAATGCCACAGGAACACAGAATATTTTAGTCTTCAAAAATAATTAGATAGATTACAATATATACAGAAAACTGTATATTCTAATTTGAAGATGTCTCTTTCTATGTAGTTAATGCTGAATCATATTTTATATGGTTAATCACCCTTTAATAGATCATAATGGTTTCCTTGGAGCATGATACATCTATTATAATAGATATTTTAGCATGCATACTAATTAAGAAAATGAATATTACATGCTAGGCAGACACATGGGCTCTGTATAATAGAGAAAACCATATTTAGATACCTTTAAAGTGGTATACCTGCTCTCAACGTCTTTCAGATTTGTATTCTTTCAACTTGTCCTTTAGTAGAGTTTTGTTAACTAAAAAAGGAAAATTGTTTTTTTTTTCAATCCCTAAATAGCATAAATTTATTTCTTTTCTTTTTTTTTTCCTTTAAATTCAATTGGCCAACATATAGTACATCATTAGTTTTTGGTGTAGCGTTCAATGATTCATTAGTTGCATATAACACCCAGTTTTTTGGTATTATATAAAACAGATTAAATTGTGTTTGGTTACTTTGTACTTTGTTTCAAACCTGTGTTTTAGTTGGTTGTATAGAATTTGGATTTCATTTTGTCAGAGGGTTGTGTCTTACTGGAGGGAGGAAGAGGTGAAGAGAAAGTCTCCCTTTTCCATAAGTACAGTTTTGGTCTTAGGCAAAATTTTGAAATAAGGGAAAGTGTGTCTTTGACAGTGACATCCTACCATTTAGCATTCCTTCCAACCCAATGGGCCTGAAAACACCAAATTGTCAAAAATTAGTCTGATGTTTCTGATCGCTATGTTCCATTCCAATCTAAACTACTTCCTCAAACTTGTCTAGTTTCTGAATCATCTGTTTCTTTTCCAATCAAAAGTCCCAGCCAACAGTTAAGTACCTACTCTGGTTTTGGCAACGGGCTTGGAGCTGTGTAGAAAGAAAGGTGAATCCTAGGCTATTCTCATTCTCATGGAGCATACATACAATCTGGTATTGGAATAAGACATGCATGACTAACTCATTATACTAGAAGACAGAATATGCATAAAAGAGATATAAACAAAATAAAGGGAAAGTTCAGAGAAAAATATGATAAACAATTGTAGGAACCAGGAAGGGTTTTATGGAAGACATGGGCCTTGAGGAGCAGTTGGTGTCTTTAGAATCAGAGATGGGGTTGGGGGATGGCATTCTAGGTGGAGAGAATGTTATAAGTGAAAGTTGGATCACCCATTATGGCTGCTCAAGAATTGAATATCGCTAAACTTTTGGGAGCACCATTCACATAGAATATTATATAAATGTGCCCCTTTTAGTTGTGCAAGTGTAGTAGCCATGAGTGAAAACCAGGAGGCAAGAAATGTACAGGGATATGATCAGAGAATCATAACTGGTACAGCTTGGACCATATTTCCATGGATTTGGACTGTAAGGGTGAAGTTGCTTTACCCCATCATTGGATCATTGAACTAAAAGTACTTTAAACTCTTTCAAACTCTGAGACTCTATGGTTTCTCTAATTCAGTTGGTAAGAAGGAGTCGAGGAAGATTTTTGAGCAATGAAGTGAGTGGCTCGAAATTTCAGAAGGTGAGTATGTATATAGGGTGAACTGAGTGGAGAGGTCACTAGACTTCACATGTGTGTCAGGTAGTTCTGCTTCTTTAAGGCCATCGAAGAGAAGCCAGAGTAATGCGTCAAACTGATATGCTGAGGGGTCCCAAGATGACCCCAAACCAGGCCCAGCCCCCTCTCCTCTTGATGCCATCTTTACTTCTAGATCACACTGAGACTTCATTTCTCTGATCTCTCATTTGGTATCCTTATTAAAATAAGCTTTGCAACACTTTCGCCTTTGACTTTCTTTCACCATTTAGGTCTTGTCTTTTCTCTCTGTAGATCACGTGCTCTCCGCCAGTACTTTTGGGAATAGGTCTTTTAGGGTTGGTCTGGGCTTGGGCTCTGTCCTGTGAACTGCCAAGTGGACAGCTTGTTGGTCGCAGCTGTCTGTTTCTGGGTATCAGTTCCCTGCGTTAGCTCCAGCTCCGTGAATCAGGAGCCCAAGAAAGACGCATGTCATTGGGTTACTGGAATTGCTTCAGGGCAGAGTAATTAGACTCAAACTACAGGAGTGAAATGTGGAAATTCATTTGTTCATTCATCAAATGTCGACTGAGGACTCTGGAGGGTAAGCACCAGCTTTGTGTGCTTTCCCTAGCTGGTCCTGCTTTCACTGCTTCCACCCTTCCTCCCTTCAAATTCTCGAAAAGATTTTTTTTTCACAACAGCTGAGTCTCTCTGGGAGTATCAGCAGGACCTCTGGTAGTGTTAGAAGGCGACAACCCGGGACAGCAGCAGCTGGTTTTATTTTTGGTTTTCGTCAGTCAGGTGTTTGTAAGTTGAGAACTGCCTGTATTCAAACAACGTGATTTGGTAGTGTGTCATGAACTCCTGTAGAAATAATGAATGTGGTACAGTTAAAAGGATAACAATGAACAATCCTTAACATCTCATATTAGATAGTCAACTTTTAAAGGTCTGGGCTGGATTAATTTCTCGGAATACATGGATATGCTGTGGATGGTTCACAGTCTCATTTCATGTGTATTTGAGTCTTGCTTTGCATGCAAAGATCTGGCCTTTGGTGAACTTGCTTGGGGAATAGCCCTTGTTTCATGGTAGGTACAGACCGATGCATTTGGGAGATTTTATTTTGGAGCCAATTTGATTTGATGACTGCAGTTCATTTGTTCTTGTCAAGTTTTAAATTTATCCCACAAGCAATATTATAGCACACAAAAAAGAAAGGACATAACTATCCAATCACCCTTTATGATATATCAACTTGATTTTTAACTTTTCCTTGGTTACTCTTCTGATTTTTACTCCTATTCACACATTTGGAGTGGTTATAATCATAATATTTATAGTCCTTATTTTCAATATCAAATTCTCATACACACTTTCTCTTTTGCTAATTTCCATATTCTCGTTTTAATGGCCATATAATTCTTATCTAATTTACTGGTCACAGTTTTCTTAAAATTCCCTTACTTCTAAATATTCAGTTTTTCTCCTGTGAGATTATTTGTCAAAAGTTATGAATATTTTTATTATACGTGGTTCCTATTTTCAGATGACTTTCCATTTTCATCACAATCATGCCAAAGAGGAAAAGTTCACTGCATTGTTGTTTTGGTTTGCATTTCTTTAATAATTAGTGAGGTTTCTTTCTTAATTACATTTCATTCTCTGAATTGGCTCGACAGTTTTTTCTAACTTATTTCCTAGTTATTTGTGAAAACTAAGGTTCTGTGCGCCCTTTATATATTATAAATATCAATTCTTGTTACTTAGTTCTAATATTTCTTAATGGGATTTAATTTTTGTTTTGTTATTTTATAAGCTTAACAATTTCAGCTTCATCTTACTTGGTGTATCTATTTCTGATTAGTTTTTGATGAATGTTTTCAAAGTTATTTACTTATTTATTTATTTTCAAAGTTATTGATAAGTTACAGTCACATAGGTAGTGTGGCTCTCTGCTTGTCATTATTCATGTTGCTTCTTGGTCTACTGTCAAGTGGATTGGATTCTATGTATATTCTAGAATCATGGAATGACCAAGCTAGAGGGGGATTATCAGTTTCTATTTTTAATATTTAGAGGATCTAGTAAATAATATGTATGGATAAATGTAGATTCACAGTTGAGAGTTTAGAAGGTAGATGAAAACCATACTCGAGGTCTTCTGAATACAGCGAATCTGGCTAGTAAATTAAGACGTGTTTAACTTCAGGTTTTAATAGCAAAAAATAGTTACATTTTATATTTATAGAACACCTTGAAAACATTCTGTTTGGAAATCAATTTTCTGCATGTGTTTCTGAGCATTTATGACAATGCTTTCCAGTGACTTCATTTTAAAATTTAAATATAATTTCAGAAATATGGCTTCAAATCACCAGTCATTTGCAAAAATGATTTTAGCCACCTGTTATGGGTGATCTAAATTATGCCCTGTTACTGGTTTTCTTCTTCTGAGGTTTAGATTCTGTTTCATAACTGGAATATACTTGCAGAATTTATAAAGCATTTCAACACTGTCTTTTTGTTGGTTTAATTGATCTTATAATCATTTTACAATAGCCTAAATTATCTGAGAAATATTTAGTTTACTGGTAGGTAGTTGAGCAGCATATTTCTCAACTGTGGTTCAGAGACAGGCGTTCTGTATATCTTCCCATATTTCATACAGGGGAGGGGAAGTTTAAAAAGCTCATGGAAGATTGTTTCCCTTAAGTAATTTTGGAAGATAGATTGTCATTCAAAAATATTATAAATAGATAAAAACATCATCAAAACAGTTATGAGGAAAATATAATTAAGTTAGTTTTAATAAATTGTAGAGAAGGAAGGGCCATGCTGGTTGTGTGCTGATAACATATTAACCTACTCTTATCCCAAATCAATAGGTGTGAAAACCAGGATTGCCAGTGGTTACTTACCTGATAAATAATGGTGTGGGCTGTGAAATTGAGATGATACTCTTAGAAAGGCTAAGAATGAAGTCAGGATTGACAGATGGGAACAAATGAATAATAAACTATCCTTGCGAATATTATACGTTTGCTTGTTACATGTTAAACATCTTTATTCTTGGTAAAGATATTGTTGTATGTGGGACTTTCTTTTTCTTTTGAGGGGTAAGAAACAGCAATTTAGCTCCTTCTTTGGTCACATGATCGGTTTTGGTGAGTTGCCCTATTTTCATTCAGAAAGAGCAAAGAGCTAATATCTAGAGTAGACCGGAGTCCACTCATAGGAAATGTATTAGCTCTGATAGTGTTTGGAATGGAATGTGACACTCATCTCTGATTCTGCACCTACTGTATTTCCTCCCAGATTTGAGTTTGATGTCCTGTTGTTCATGCTGAACAACAGATTTACAGAAACATACCTAAGGTATTATTGAAGGAAAGCACAGCATTGATGCTGTGACCTTTACACTCCAGTATTGCTTTCAAAATGTCAATTACTAAGGTTTCCAGGAAATGATTTTTAAAGAGGAGTGCATAAGAGGGATTCACAGATCATAATTGGGAATGATTAGTATAATAGATGGAAAACAAAAGTAGAACATGTGTCTTCAAGTTCATCTATATAATTTCCTGCTCCTTCATTTGGAGGGACTTGTCAACTCTATTAGTGGAAGTTTAGGCAGGGAGAATTAAGCCTGCAAGTCTCAGACTATACTAGATATTCACGTTTTGTATTGATACAAGCTTCTGTATTTACACTACAGTGAGTGAGCTTGCTACATATTGCTTAGTTCTTGCCTCTCTCCTCATTCCCCAACACCAGGTACCATTCTATGTTCTTGAATGTAGCAAAAGGGTTGATCGGTGTTAGGACACGTTCAGTAGAAGAGATCTTCAGAGATTTGTTTAAAGTGGCAAATTGTACTAAGATATGCTTTATTTTTGGCTTTTACTTTGTTTTGGTGGAATCATCAGCAAGAAGGCAAGAGAGAAGTGAAATAGAGAGAAGTATTGCAGATTCTTTTTTTTTTTTTTTTGAGAGAGGTAGTGGGGGAGGGGCAGAGGAAAGGGAGAGAATCTTAAACTGGGCATGGAGCCTGATGTGGGGCTAGCTAGTTCTCACTCCCTGAGGTCATGACTTGAGCAGAAATCAAGGGTCAGATGCTCAACCAACTAAGACATCCAGGTGCCCCAGTATTGCAGATTCTAAGAAGGCACTGTTGGTGATAACACGTTCTTTAAAAATGGATCCAAAGGGTACTGCCGTAGCGTCAGTTTCACCTTCTCTTTTGTTCCCTTACCTGCTGTCAGGTGTCAGAATCACTATGTGAATAAGTGGGGACCATAGGAGTCATCTCTGAGTAAGTGACATACTATGTTTCGTCTCAGAATATCCCGAATTTACTCTTGACAGGAGAGCTCCTAAGCCTGTAAATTGTTATTGTCATTGCTACTAAGGGGCAGAGGTAAGAGGTTTAACTCAGTAAATAGTCGTTTGCATTATACATTCAATCAACAGCAAGGGCAGATCCTTTGAAAGTTGTTGTCTTCTCTGACCTGAAAAAATTATATTTTCACATCATTGTTTGAATTGTCTTCCATGGATGATCACAACATTTGTTGGGAGTATAGTGTTTATGGTTCAATAGCCCAAAATCTTAAATTCTCCGCTTGGGTGATGTGTGGTACAGTAGTAATTCTACAAATTATTTACAACGAAGGAGAAAACACTGGATCTGTTTACTGCTTCCAGTTTTACAACAAGGGAATCTTGTTAAAGTTCCAGAGTAGCTTCAGTAGTTCAGTAGTTGAAATATTCCGCCCCCTCACCCCCCCCAACATCCTGTTTCATCACAAATATTTATCATTTTATTCATCGGTTCTCCACCCGCTTTGTGGGCTGTTGTGGTTGCTGTCACCCAGCCAAGAGGCTGGGGAATGCCTATCCACAAGCAGCATGGGGCATCCAGCTAGGGTGCTCCCAAGGTCCTGCAACAGGCTAACATTGAACTGTTGGCATTTTTGTGCCACTGAAATAGATACAGAGTGAGCCTATTTAAATAATTGCCAGAATCATCAATAAGAGGACCAATGTTGCTAGTTGTAGTGAAAATACACATACTATTTGTGGTAAGAAAAAAACTGAAGTCTACAACATTTGGAGATGTTATTCTGATGTGTTTTGAAAGCATCAAAATTTAAAAAAAAATTACTACCTAAACAAAATTATTACCTAAGAAGGCTGGTCTGCCTGAGTGCTTGGTTAACAGTTTTAAAGAATCATCTGATTTTCTGGCAAAGTTAATTTAGTATGAATTGGCTACTCACCTTTAGACTATTTACTATAATACAAAATATAATATGATATATGATAACATAACATAGCATACCATGGCATTCTCTCCTTTTTTCAGAAGGGATGGCCATTTTTTAAAAGTGTAGGCCAGGAATTTTGTAGACAGGAGTTACGGGTTTTAGGAAGGAAGACCACAGAGGTGAGGTGCCCTTCTTACTGCATTACGTTGTCGGGTATGGTCTGTCAACACCACTGATCACCGGTGATGTTAACCTTGAACCCTTGGTTAAGGTAGCGTCTGCCAGGTGTTTCCACTGTGAAGTTACTGCTTTTCTCTTCCCATATACTGTTCTTTGGAAGTCAGCCCACACTTAAAGGGAGAATAATAAAGCTTTACCCCTTGAAGGGAGGGAATATCTACAAAATTTCTTTGTTTGTTTGTTTATTTATTTTGGTATGGATGCATGGATATTTATTTTATTCCTTCGATTATCACCCAGTGCCGTCACTAGGTATTTCATTGCTCATAAACTAGTTTTTAACTTTCTAAATTTTATTTTGCTGAGCCACGTAGTAGTATGTGTAGCTTAGTGCATGCGTTACCTGCCTTTTTGGGCTCTCCTTCCTCCCCAGGTTTACACTCTCATCCTTCAACCCACTAGATTGAGTTTTGCTGCTCTGGTTAGCACATAAGGTCATTTTTATAGCTGAGTTTCAGTATATGCACCGTGGGAAGAGAAGTCATCACACAAAACTTCTTGTCAGCAGATTGGCAGATTCACCTGAGAAACTGAGACTCAAGGTCATGAGAATGTACGACTGGGGGCAAGTGAAGATTTCCAGGCAAGAAATCAAAATCCTTTTCTTTAGCTTTGTTACACTTGATTTTGTATAACTTGGGTCGTCATTCTTTTAGGAGATGCAAAATCCAAAAAAGAGGTGGGGCAATGAATAGTGAGGTTGCATTAGGAAATCACTTTGTGTTCTTTGTTCAGGTGTGTTCCTTGTTCATGTTATGTTTAAGATTCTTTTATTTGATCCTGAAATGATAAGGTAATAGCGGAGCTTTGAAACGAAAGCTGAGAGGGACTTGCAGAAGTACTTCTCTATTTGCAGTAGCGTTACAGATAGGATGTCGATTGTTGAGGCCTACTTGGGAAAGTACTCATCAGAGTATAAATAATATTAAAATTTGTATCAGATTTATCATGTCAGAGAAAATAGCTACCGGTTATTCGTTTTGTAGACTATTTACCATGTGTAGATTGGTTTACATTTTGCACTTCTCATTGACTCCCCTTCAAGGTGATCATGGGAGGGGTCCCGGGAGAGGAAGCTCACAGATCACACATGCATTCACATTTCTGCGACTGATTTTACAAAAACAAGAATCAGTTTGCCAGCAGTTTCCATTGTGGTAAATCTTACAAAGAGTAAGTTAAAAAAAAAAAAAAAAAAAAACAGGGGGAGAGAGAGAGGGAGAGAGCGCGCGAGCGCCTATGAACACGAAGACCAGCAACTGGAACTCTGAAATCCGAGTGGAATGAGTACTGTGCACTGATTCCTGCCTCTGCAGTTGGAGTACAAAGGCAGTGTGATCCTCCGTCTACACTACAGGGCTTTCAGCTCCATGGCAACATGGAGGACCTATTCTGCCAGAGGGTGTGCAGACAGGAGCGCATTCAAGGCGCAGAGTTGGGAGTGAGTTTGGGGGGCAGTGCGGGGAACCAGCCCTCCAAGTCCTGCCCACGCATTTTTATGTGTGTATGATAATACGGCCTTTGTGCAAGGGGGCCAGATAGCAGTTCATGTTCAGCTGCCCTGTGGTCTTTTACATGATCTCGCTGCCATCACCCACCTCCCCTTCTTTCCAGAAAGGAAGCAAGAAAAGGCAATTAAAGAATGCTGCTGTGAGGAAAAGGCTCTTCCCCCTTTCTCTTTTTGGAATGTCAACATAGTTATTGCTTTTCTGTGTGTCTCTAGGGGTGTTTGGCTGCTCCTTTCCACAGTCTTTCTGTAGGGAGAGCCCTGAAATTGTAGCTTTCGTGTAGTGTGGGGGCTCCTGAAAGCTGTAATCAGCTTCCTCCTCTGTGGGAAGGAGTGCTTTCTGTCGGTCATCTGGTGTCCTGCCTTTCACTGAGGGACCCGGGGTGGTGTGGAGTGATTGGAGAATTAAGTGCTCCTGCCCACAAATACTCGGCCTCTGGCAAAGCTCTGAAGCTTCAGGTTTCTTCTCTTACTCGTGCTTCCCAGCGATGCACATCCCCATCGATCCCACAGTCCTTTGCTTTGCTTTTTTCACTTTGAAGAGATAATCTCACCGTTTGATTATTTATTATTTGTCCATGTTCCTGTCCTGCATTTTAGAAATGAGAGATCAGTGTGAAAAATGTTTAGTTTTGCTGTGCTCCAGTTTTGCTCATCCCGGGGATAAATTGAATGTTCTGCTCTAACCTGGTTAGCTCTGTGAATAATTTCTAAGAAATCTTTGACCATTTTTGTACCACCTAAAATTTGAGGTTGAATAGGGACGGTTATCTGCAGTAGGTTCAGAGATTAGGGATCCAAGAAATATCCTGTTCGACAGAGACCTTTACCCTTTTCCTTTTACTCCTGAGCGTAACCCCTGCCCAGCATCATAGATGGCTCTGGTGGTGGTCGCAGGCAGCACTTGACGAGTGACCTGAGGAGACTTGCATAACACCACATGTTGTTTTCAGCTTACACTTTGGGCTGCATTCATCATTTCTTCACACAAAGAGTTGATCTACTTCCTCCATTGTTTCTGCTTGGGACAATCTCTTTGGCTTTAAAAATAAATGATCTGTAACTCAGATTATATATACTCACTCTTTTAAGGTGTACAGACCCAATTCCAACATGTAGGGGAGTCCCGCACACACAATATCTGGCAATTCTCTGTGTTCTACTGGTGTCTGAGAAGCCAACTCAATTCTGACACTGTTTACCCAGAGATAGCATCAGATTCCACAGGTTAAGGGTTTAATTTCTGCCCTCTACCCCTCACTTCAGATGTCAGTCATGAGTCTAGGTTGTTACTGTGCTTCTGACCCACAAGGTACAGATCAGAGGATCCAATGACCTCCTCCTTAGGTTCTTTGAAGTTGCTAGAGTGGCTCACAGAACTCAGGGAAACACTCATTAACCTGTTTATTACAGGCTGTGATAAAGGATACAAATCAACAGCCAGGTAAAGACATACATAGGGCAAGGTCCTGGGAAGAGTCATGTATTTTGGCTGTTGGATTTTCTTTTATAAAGTTCCTATTGACGTGTTTTGTCCATTTTTCAGTCTTAACTTCTGAGATTCTCCATGTGTTCAGCAACCTGGAAGCTCTCCAGACCCAGTCTTTTTGGGTTTTCATAGAGGCTTCATTGCATAGTCATGTTTAACTAAGCCATTGGCCATTGGTGATTGGTTCAAACTCCAACCCCTTTCCCCTCCTTAGAGGACAGGGAATGGCTCTGAAAATTCCAACCCTCTAATCACTTGATTGGCTCCATTCACAACCATCCCTCATCCTTAGATGCTCTCCAAAAGTCACCGCATTAACATAACAAAAGGCACCATGATCACTCTGAACACTTAAGAAATTCCAAGAGTTTTGGGAGCTGTGAGAAAGGAACTGGAGAAAGACCAAATGTTTATAAGAAACATATTTTGATCATCTGAATGGCCAAATATATATTTCTTCTAAATCACAATATCATACCCACATACCATTGATTTCATTTATTAACTATCTATTTTGACTATTTTTGACTTATTGTTGTGTGCTGGCCAGAGCGTACAAAAAACAGCAGGCATGTGTCTGTCTCTGAAGAGCTAATATCCTAAAAGTTAAGTGCAGACTGCAAAATACTGCAATACATTGTGAATCAGGCTGTAAGAGAAAGACGTGCAAAGCCTGACTGTAACATAAAGGGGACACAATCACCTCTTCTTGTGGAGCTTGACTGAGTTGTAAATACTTGAGCTGCATCTTGTGGGATGAGTATGAGTTTGCCTGGTAGACAGCTGGAAGAAAAGCATTCCAGGAATATAGACACTGACATGCAAAAGTCTAAAGACGTGAAAATGACAAGGTGTTTTGTGAGCAGTAGATCTTCATATGGCTGGATGACAAGGTATAGGGAAAGGAGGAGTGGAGGTCACAAGGGAAGGATCTGAAATGCTTAGCAGGGACCAGGTCAAGGAGGGTATGCCATGCTGGTATGTTGGAATTTTATCCTGTAGGCAATGAGGAGAGACATGTTCAGATTTGCATTTTACAAAGACTCTCGGGTAGCATCATGAGAATAAATTAGAGGGATCCACGCCTGGATTGGGAGACATAGTTTGCAGACAGGTACAGTAATCTTTAAAAGAAAAAACCGAGGCCTGAACTAATGCTGTAATAATCACAATAGCGAGCCCAGGATGGATTGTCAAGCGTGGGAAACAGTACTAGTGATGGAGTCAGTGTGAGGCTTGAGGGAAGAGAAGGCAATTTTCAGGACTGCAGCTGGATGACAAGGTGAATAGTGATAATATTGCCCAGGATGAGATACAGGAACGTGAGCAGGCCTTTGAGAAAAGCAGTGACTTACGTTTTACATCTGTGGTCATGTGTGGTCTATGAAAAGACCACTGGTTTGGCGATAGGAAAGACGTGAGATTTAACTTTGCTTCCCCAGCTTATCACCTGCATATTTTTAAGTAAGTTCCTTAATCTCTGAGATTCTTGGTTTCCTGGTCCGTAAAGAAGGGGTAATAATTATTGCCTTGCAGGCCATTGGTGAAGGGTGGAAGAGATAATCTGTGTAAAGCTCCTGACTCAAAGCCAGTTCTCAAATAAAGGGCAGATTATTGTCACTGCAGTGTTCTATAGGCAGATCTTGAGACCTGGAGTCCAGGAGAGAGGCTGAAAATGCCGACTTTGGAATCAAGAGCACGTAAAAGAAGAGAATTTATCAGTGGAGCTGAGGCAGCGTGCTCATTCATTTGTCTAGAATCATCGGGGGAGAGCTGGTGGGTGCTCAGTTCTGTACAAGAGCTAGGGAGTCCAAGGTCTCTGGCTCAGGGACCTTGGAGTCTATGAAGGTTACACAGAGAAGGAAATCAAGAATGTTTGTATAAGGAGAGGATCAGGGCAAATCAGTATATTTAGGTTTTAAAAATTGTGTAATATAATATATATTCAGAAAAGTACATATCGAAGTGAATGAATTTTTACAAAGGAAAGAGTAAATCATTAAACACAACACTATCGGCATTCCAAGAGACTACTTCTGTCCTTTTCCCGTCACAATAAAACTAGGGGTAATTACTATCTAACTTTTAACACCACGTAGGTTTTACCTATTTTTGTACTCACGTGTGTGGAATCGTATGCTATGTTCTCTTTTGTGTCTGGCTTCTTTCACTGAACAATATGGTAGTGAGCTTCATTCATGTTCTTGCATGTAACACTCATTCTCATTGTCGTATAGAATTTCATTGTATGAATATAGTATAATGCATTCATTCTACCATTGATGAATTTGGGTTTTGGCTTTGGCGATTACAAATAATGTTTCTATGAATATTTTAGTGCATATCTGTTGGGTAGATACCTAGGGGTGAGTTGCTGGATCATAGGGCTTGGATGTATTCGGCATGAGTAGTTCACTGCCATGCACTTCTTCAAAGGGGAGGTACCATTTTATATTCCCTCCAGCAATGCATAAGGGTCCCAACTGCCCCCACTCTGGTGTGGTATTCTCATTTTCCTTATCGTGGCCATTCCGGTGGTTATTTCGTGGTATAGGCTGGTAGTTTTAATTTTCATTTCTCTGATGATTAATGAAGCTGTGTCCCATTTCATGTATTTTGGCTGTTGGATTCTCTTTTATAAAGTTCCTATTGATGTGTTTTGTCCATTTTTCAATTGGGCTTTCTTTCTTTTTGCAGCATCAGTATTAAACAATGAGGATTATTTATCGAGGGCCTACCAGGAACTATTCTAGCACTGGAATTAGAGAGCAATGTAGTCATCCTCTCTGCCCTCATGACATTTATAACTTTGACTACTCTTTCAAAAAGTGTGGCTATGCTTAGGAGGAGAGAGGGACCCAGAGAGCATTTGTATATGGCTCTGAACCTTTTTATCTGTGCTGACAAGAGAGAGCCACTGGAGAAAGGTAGCTGATATAAAGGCAAGACGGTTATTGATTGAGCAGAATCCTGGAGCAGCCAGAGCCCTTGGAAGTACTGACTGGGGCAAAAGGAAGGCAGGGTAGGGAGGTGTGCTACTAAGTTTATGTTGAGGAAGTTGTTCCTTGAACACCTGATTATGTTATTATTTGATTTTCTGTGAGAAGGCAAAGTCATTTTTCTGGAAGAATTGGATGGTATTAAAGAAAATGGGGAACATTCAGAGTTGTCTCTGGAGGAAGAGGGAACTGACTGGAGCATTATGAGATGAAGATGCTGCATTCAGAGGGCCCAGCAGCAGGAGCTCTGTCTCCATCGTGGACGTTCCCCAGCCGCTCTGAGCAGGTGTAGGAACGGAAAGGATGGTGATCCAAAATAGTGATCCATTTTAGAATGGGTATAGTGAAGGACGAGGTGACAGATGAGTGGAGATGGTGGCAAGGAAAAGGTGAGGTGATTCACTGAGGGATCAAGAGAGGACAGTGAAAAGCCTGGAGGAGAAGGAGGAGGGGGAGGGGGAGCGGAAGGGGCTGGAGGATGGGAGGTAGGAGGGGAGGAAGAGGGCGAACTGATGGGAGGGTGGGATTGAGGAACTGGGTGTCTCTGTGAAGCCGAAAAATAATAGAACGTGAATGTGACAGGTTAGGTGATGTGACAAGACTGACTAGAGTAACCTGTCATATTGACCCAAATAGATCAGATTTCCCTGTGAGGTTTTGTGGAAAATGATCAACACGTAAGCAAAGCACCTCTTAAAAGAGATCACATTTTAAGTTTTAGCTTATCTTCTCCTGCATTATTAGTCCATACATATTTTTCATTAAATGAAGACTTCATTAAATGAAGTTTCATGTGAGTATTTTCCTCTTCTATCACCATTGGTTGGTTGGTTGGTTTTTCTTATTTCTTATGCTACACCTTTCATTCCCGTGTCAGCTGTTGGTTCTTAGCTGGTTCAGTGAAGTTGGTTTGAGACAATATAGGATAAATATAGAGACCCAAATGGTCAGGTTTTACCCTAAAATGAAATGCTGAAAATAAAAATCTGTTGCATCAGCAACCTCAGTTGAAACACGTCCCTTTAAGCAATTACATTTGTGGTCCTCCTTGGATCCATTTAGAGTTCTCATTTGACCCAACAGTCACGGTTATGTCTCCACATTGCTACACATTGAAATAAATAATAGAGTGTGCTAAAATCTTTGGTTTAAATTTAGTACATAAAATGCATATTGTGTGACACTCAGCCGAAGTCTAGAGAGTGAAGTTTACATTTTCATAAAACTAACATATACACATTGCTAAATAGAAAAGCCTTCAGCAAAAGAACTGCTTGTAGGAATCAGCAGATTGAAAATCCTGATTTATCCCAGAATGTTTAGAACTTACCTGGGCAGCTGGCTGAGAATGCAGGTTTGGGGACCATCCCTGGAGCTAATGGTGTGTAGGGCAGTTTATAGACTCTACTTGAGAAACCCACGGTAGAGCTTCTAGTTCGGGAAGATTACTGCTGGGTACCACCCAGAGTCATTATGACAAAGAAATAAAATAAACAGAAAGAAAGGGAAAATAGAAAAGAAGAGGATAAAGAAAAAAGAGGGATGAAGCCAAGAAAAGAAAGAAGACTAAGTTCTGAAGTAACTCTCCACAAAACTCTGTTTTAAAAGGCAAATGTCAAAGGACGCTAGATAGAATCACAGCCATTTTAAGATCACAAATGAAAAACAATGTGAAGTATGTAAGATTATATGCAAAAAATATCAAAATTCCAAGAAGAGCTAAATTGGCTATAAATTCAAACCACACATATTAAAATTAAAATGTAGCTATATGCTATATTTTTCCAACAAACTTTTAAATTGTAATGCGATGAGTGTGATAAGTTGTGTGATAAGTTTTGGTTATGGAACAGGACTGCTACTATAAACAATTAAGCTGGATAATTTTATTTTTCTCCTGAATATCAGATTACCGCAGGGAATTATCAAGGCAGCCTGCAGTCTCCAAGATGATTTACTACTGTTGCCCATGGTTCTTGTGAAAATTAAGTGAGATCTGAACTTGGATGCCTGAAGCCCTGTGTTCAAATTGTTGTTGTACCACTAACAGCTCTATACCTTTGGAAGTTGTGACTCAGTTTCCTCATCCGTAAAACAGGAATAGTAATAGTGCTTACCCATAGAATTGTTGCCAGGAATAAATAAATTAAGAAATTAATAAATTTAAAGGACTTGAAACAGTGTGGGACACATTGTAGACATTTAGTAAGTGTTATCCTAAATTCTGTTGCCAAATTTTCTGTTAAAAGTACCCAAATTAAAAACAAAGGTTATTCAAAATATAGACATATATATGCCTTTATAAAGTTATAGTAGTCCTGAAAAAATTTAAAAAAAATTAACAGATAAAATTATAGTACTCTTGAGCCTTACTTAATTAAATCATTGAATACATACTACCAAATGCAGTAAGACATCCCAGGCTCTATGATGATAAGTAAGAGATGACCCTGTCCCCCAGACACTCAAGCTTTGGGAAGTTACACTATTGACTTGGTTTTCGTGGGTAGATATTATGCCATATTGGGAAATAGTGTAGCCATTAATTGACACTGTATATTTGAGCACCAGTAAAACATAGTGCATTGAAGGACAGAAAGAGATGCTAATATATCATACCTTGATATATTTCTCAGCCTAGGGGATCATACAAGAAAAGAGGCTGTTATTTTTCTAGAGATAGATATAGCATCATGGGTGGAACATAGATATGATATCAGGAAACCTGGATGTTCAAACCTGACTCTACTGTTTTCTGATTATGTGACTATAGGCACTTGCTTTAACCTGTGCCTCAATTTCTTCACCGGAGAAATAGGCATATAGCCACCTTGCTGAGTCAGTTGGTTACATGAGCTAATGTTTACGAAAACACTTTATGAACTATAAGATGTTAAGCATTTGTATTTTTTTTTCACGATTTATATCATATGGGGCTTGTGGATTCCTGAAGATCTGTAGCTCAGAAATGAACACTTGGGGCGCCTGGGTGGCACAGCGGTTAAGCGTCTGCCTTCGGCTCAGGGCGTGATCCTGGCGTTGTGGGATCGAGCCCCACATCAGGCTTCTCTGCTATGAGCCTGCTTCTTCCTCTCCCACTCCCCCTGCTTGTGTTCCCTCTCTCGCTGGCTATCTCTATCTCTGTCAAATAAATAAATAAAATCTTTAAAAAAAAAAAGAAATGAACACTTAATATAGTTTTAATAGGTTTACAGAGAACTTTATTATTCTCGTAGAATTACCTGTAGATCAATACTGGATGGGTAACTTGCTGCAGAGGTTAAGACCAAACAACAGAAACATTCATAGCTGGAAGGTGAAACTAGTTGAGAGGTGATGGGACTGACGTAAGGGACAAGTTGCTGTTCCCGAGGGTTCTTCCTTCTGCTCTCCACGCTGTCCCCTGATGGTTTCTCAATTGAGTGAAAGGAATACAGGCTTTGAAATTAAACCGGGTTAAAATCCTGCTCTGTCACTTACTCCTTGTAACTCAGGCAAGTCACTCCACCTCTGTGAGCCTCATGTCCCTCATGTGTACTGGGGAGTAGAATTACGTGGCTGACAAACTTGTGAGCACTGGAGATCCTGTCCGTGGTAGGGTACCTGCCTAACAACTAGCTGATAGATTATTTTTCTTAGGATTAGACATGGCCAAATTTCAAAGCAACTTGAATTATACACTTGCAAATAGGAATACTAATACAACTAATACTAGCAACTGTTTATCATGGGTAGGCACCATTCCAAATACATCATGCATATGATTATCTTCGTTAATCTCCAAAACAGCCTGCTGATGTCAGTGTTACTGTGATTGCCACTGAGGCCTGGGAGTCGTAACTGACTTGACCAAGCTCACCCAGCGAATTTGTGGTGGAGCGGGTTTGCAAATCTGGGTGCTTGTGACTCCCGATCCCACTTTCCTAGGGACTGGATTATTCCTGTTCCTCCCTGGCCAGTTTGGGGATGTGGGGCAGAGAATGAAAGGACTAGTTGTTTCCCGAGAATCGTCTTTGAATGGGGTGTTTGCTTTCCAAATCTTCGCATCTTCGCTGTTCAGGAAGGTGGAAGGGGCCCGCCGTCAGCCATTATGTAACTCCTGAGTGAAGGATGAAGGTTCCCTGAGCCCCACTTTCCTTTTTGTACAGTTATTATACTTGTAAGGGCACAGCGAGCATTGAAACGGGGTGATAACTGTTGAGCACAGGGCTGGCAACTGGCTCCCTCTCGAATCTCTGCTCCCCAGTCCCTTCTTAAGTGGCAGTGCAGCACTGAGGACAGAGCCTTGGGGATCGCCTGCTTTCTCCTGGCATTTTAAACCGGTGGGGTTTGGGGTTATTCAGCATATCCATTTTTTAAACCAATGATGTTGTATCACAGGATATTATGATTGATCCCTGGAAAATATTGCCCACATTTTTTCACATTGGTTTGTTATACCCTTTTGATAAACTACATTTAATTAAGATAGGGGCATCACATTGGTCTTGTCATTGATTTGCATTCTGTGTCTGGATATGCGCACTTAGAACACAGGCCCTTTAAGAACCACTAGCTCTAAGCAAAAATAACCTAGAGCAGCTCAGGTTACTGCCAGGCTCCGAAGACTCTTCAGGGGGTCAGGTTGCTTATTTCTCTGGCACCTGCCTCAGCAGAGATGTAGAAGAGCTTTATCTGTACCAGTAGGGGGGGTCTGTGTGGATGTGGGTCCCGGGGGGCCACCGTTAGCCAAGCCCCCTCAGCCATGACTTCTTTGGGACTCGCCCTCCACTCATGGTAGAACGTTTCTCGTGGAGCCACTTAAATTGCTTTTAAAGTAATTGTAACTCTGTCCCCGGGCCTCGATGTTGGAACCTGTCTTCCTATCAACCTTGGGTTTTGTACTGTTTCTTTGAAAAATAAAAATGAAAAAAATATTAAAAGCCATCAAAACAAACAGGCACCTTCCATCGCCAAAGTGAAAGTGTGGCAGTGAAGTGGGGGAGTCACAGGAGGACACACCCATTTCCCTGGCACCCCTCGTGCCCGCATATGTCTGTCTTGCTAGGCTTTCTTGTAGAGGAATGTTTTTGCTGGGTGTACATAAGCCAAGCGATCAAAGAATAAGCAGGGCCTAATGCTCTCTAAAGATGAACCAACAAACAAATGGAATGAACTCCTTAATTAGGTCCAGTTTGTTCAACTGTAAAAAAGCAGTGAGCTATCGGAAGAGGCAGTAGGACGTATGAGAGGGGATGGAGAATCAGCCAGGACTTAGACCATCTGGAGCCTCGTCTCAGCAGTGTTTCTGAAGTAGCTGGGTTGCAGAAGGACAGCATTTTAACAGGGAGGTGGGGTGTGCAAGAGACTCACATTCTGTGAGGTCCAGAGAGGTTGGGTGACTTACCTGAGCTTACTCAGCTAGTTGACAGTACCTGTGGACCTACAGCCCAAGTACACACATCACTGCTCTCCATTACACTGCAAAGGCATGGTCCAGAGTCAAGGGCTTTCCAAGCCCCTTTCCTTACGTATAAATGGGGATCATACTACCTGATACTTACCTTCTTTGTAAGGTGTTATCAGGCTCTGCTGAGTGTGGGTAAAAACACTTTTTAAAACTATTAAGCTATATGTTAATATTAACCAATATTAAATTATATGTATACACACATAGTAGTCATGCAAATGGTTTAACTGAGAAAGTTATAAAAATAGCATTTAACTGTACCTTCTGTATTATTACCATACATAATAACGTGTTCTGGTGTGATACCTAATGTCTTGTTAAAATTCTTCTTGTGGGGGCACATGGATGCAAATCTGGACTCTCTTTTGGAAATGTGAAACACCAAGAAATTCCCTGGAGTATAATGGCAAGAACTCTAGACATGGAGTCACTAACCTGGTAGGTTTACCTACTAACCGCATTATTTCTTTGCCTTTCCAAAAAAATGGGAATAATAAAATTATTGGCCTATCTTGAGTTATCCTGAAGATGACTTTAAGAATGTGAAAGTACAGAGCAGAAATGAACTATTATTACCAAATATTGCTGAGGGCCACAGACCCTGTCCCTCTAGCACATATGGGATAAGAAAGGAGACAAGTGATGTATTCGAAAGCAAACTTCAACATTATCTGACCTTTGTGTCAGATAGATTGTATATTACAGTTATTGATCACAATGAATTAATGAATCCTTTTATTATAGTTTATAAGTGGACATGTAATCATCCTTGTAATTATTAGTCATTTCCTATAGACATTTACCCAAATTGTCAAGATACAGGTATAGTGCACCTCGTGTTTATAGGACATTATGTACTATAATAATACAGAAGGTAGGTATTTAAATGTTATTTTTACAACTGTCTCAGTTACACCATTTGTGCTACTATTTATATGTCTGATTTATCTGATTTGATTATTACAGTTATTTGTGAGTTGTATTAATATTACCACCATTGGACAGATCGGAGGTCAAAGATTTTCACAAGACCTCATGGAATGTGAATGGCAGAGCTGGGGTTTGAAGCAAGGTCTTAGGCTCCCAAATCCTGGGCACTTGCCGCTGTAATCTTTCTCTCTGGGTTGTGTTGGGGGGTCCATTCTCTGGACTGTATTATCCTTCATTTGTTTCTTTCGATGACACAGTCATTCACTCAACATGAATAGTCTATGTGGAACTCTGTCATATGACCTTCTCATACTTTAGGACTAAATCTCTTCGGATAGGATGAATTGTTTTAGGTTTGATTTCTTTAACAGAAGGGGAAGTATTGACCTTGACACTTGAACCTTACCATAAAACTGCTTTGAGTGGAAGGAGAGGAGACAGCACCTAAAAGGGGAACCCCTGATGTCAGAGTTGCAGTGAATCTTTGCTGTCCGATGAGGTAGTCCCCTGATCTCATGGAGCTATTTACATTTAAATTGAGATTAAAAAATCAGTTCCTCAGTCACACCAGCCACATATGGTTACTGGCTACACATATGGTACTGGACAGCACAGTCTATAGATCTGTGTCTAGTCAACAGCACTGAAACAGATAATTTTGCTCTCTGATATATGTCTGTATGTACAGTTGATCATTGGAAATGAAATTATCTGTTAGCGTTTCTACTTAAGACATAATAGTAGCTACCATGTATTGAGCACCTTCTCAGTCCGCTGTTGTTGGAGGCACATAACGTATATTATTCTATTTTACCCTGACACTGTTTTGTAGTTTGGGAACCTAAGGCTTAAAGAGGTGATACCATTGCCTGAGATGGCAGTGGGTTGAACCCATGGTTCTGCCGTGCTGTCTCTCTATGCAGTCCAGTTGAACTACATCAGGAGTTATTGTCAATGCGTCGTCCTCCCATTCGGTCCACTTCAGTTCAGCAGATGTGCAGGCACACACTCTGCTGGGAGCTGGTGATGCAACCACCAGCACAGCCCAGCCTCTGATCTCAAGCAGCTCCAAACCAAATAGAGTTCAGACATGTAATGAATAACTGTGATCCTGTAGAATGGTCTCTGATGCAAGACTTCCTATGATGCAACCAGAAGCCATGGAAAGGTTTAATCCGATGAGTGCTATAGTCAGATTTATGTTTTAAAAAGTTACTTTTGGTACTATAGGATAGTTTACTGTATTGACGTAGGGCAAGGAATATTGAAGGCTAAGACTGAGATCATGGTGGTGGAGTGAGAGAGAAGATAGGCAAGGGAGAGAGGCGTCACTTGGTAAAATTGTCGAGATTTGGTGATGAGAGCTGAGGGCAGGGAGAAGTTAAAGATGACTCTGTGCATTTACCTTGGGTGTTTGGTGAAAGTTTGGCATCATCAAAGGAGATCAGGTGTGAGGAAAAGGTGTGTGTGTGTATGTGTGTGTGTGTGTGTGTGTGTGTCTCTGTGCGTGTGCTCACACGTGCTCATGTAGGTGCGTTGCATGGTGGGAAAGGGTGAAGACAGTGGCTTAATTGACCAGGGGTCATAAATGCCCGGAAAGCAATCATATTTGCTAAGTGGAAAAGTCTGCTGTTAAGCAATGAGATATTATAAGTATGTGATTAAATAAATTAAAAATAAAACAGAATCCTGCCATAAGACTGAGACTGGAAGGGAGAACTAACCTTACAGTCTGCATGTGATGGGTCTGTCGCAGGCTGGGCCCAGGATAGTCAACTAGGGATGCATTTTCCCATTTTTTATAGAGCCACGGCATGTAAAAAGATTTACTATCATGGAATTCTATTAGTGACATAGAGGGTGGATATAAATACAGTTTCTAGAGAGCCTAGTTGAGTTGAAAAAGCGGATTTTTTGCTACATTATCTTCAGTATGTGCTCCCCAACTCAACCCCCAGTTCTGTACAGATAATTAATCTGGTCTTAATTTAGTGACTAGGTGATCGTGTTGTTTGATATTTCAAAAAGATAAAAGTTAGCAAGTGCCCCTTGACATGGTTTTTGGCATTTCTTAATATCAAGAAGTGGCTTAACTTCTTTGTTGCAGCAGAAAATAATGTCACAGGTTTTACTTATTATAATGATAGCATAGGGTAAGGGTAAGAAGTTCCATTTTCTTTTAAAAAGAAATCAGTTGTGCTGCTGATAGTAAATTTTAACAGAAGTGAAATTACTAAAACCAGGAGTGCTTATGCAAATAATTTCTTATGGAACTCAATCTGTGATCTCTGGATTGATAGGTTATGTCTGTGCAATTTGAAACAGTGCCTGCTTGGGAGATTGGCTTTGTTTTAAAATTATCTGAGGATCCTGAATTCAGACTTGACCAGCATAGATCACCATGACTGAAGGCTGTCAAATGTATGATGCACGGTGAAATCTGATTATTTCTGGGTGCCTTGTCTAGTTTTTGAGCTATTTAAAGACAATGAGCTTCTGTAAAATTCACGAAACATTTTTGGTCTCTGAGTCAGTTAAGTACATTCTCTCTTCTTCAGCAAACAAATATGTCTCATTATCTTCTCTGTTTGATTTTTTTCCGTTTAAAAATTTTTTTTCTTTATGCATTTTCAAAAATGAAACCTTGTGAAATAAAATGGACCCTAGATATAATTTATTATTCTACATTTTATGTGAGTAATTAATTGCTGAACTGTTGATGGCTTTTGCAATATTTGTGAGTGGGTGATACAGGTACATGTGTGTTTCTTCAAACCTGCCTCAGCAGTGCTCAACTAGAGGGCACTAGTGAGCATTTCCGTTTAGATTCTTTAAACTAGGCCACATACTGTTGACACATATGCACAGGAGAGAAACGTGAATGCTTTGCGAAATCTTAGTACTAAAAATAATTTTCACTTGTATTTATAGCAGTGGTATCATACTTGAGGAAAGTGATGTAGAACCGACCAGTATAGGAAGAAAAATGTCATCTGGTTCCTGTTGCTGGAAAAGTACCCTCTAGAATAAAGCAAAGCCCTTACATTTGTCAAAAGTTATGGCAATGTTGCTAGTAGGTGTTTGCCAATTTTGTGGGCAGGGTAGTTAATATCAGTAAGCACTGAGATAAATTCTATCACAGAGGAATGTTCTGTAGCTAGTAACTAACTGGGTAACAATGCAAATCTGTCCATTATTGGGAAAGGATCGGTAATTAAGACTAACAATAACAAGTAGGGCTTGCAAGTTTGGAGGCAGAATTTCGGGTTCTGTCAGAGACAGTTGCCTTTATTGTTCATTGTGTCAGCACATTTGCTTAAAGGAGCCCGGGAAGGAAACATTTTTATATATTCAAATATTAAAATGTGCAAAAATCCAGCATTTTCTAATATGAAAGCTATGTGAAAGCCCTTTCTATGCAGGGTAACTGTGCATATGTTTGAGTGGGAGGAAAAAGAGAACAGATGACTTGAAACTATTAAAATTGTTACACATGTAAAAAGTTAGTTTCCTCTTCATAAAATTAAAAAAAAAACCCAGGATTTCAGTCTTAGTTACCATCCTGTCACTTAATTAAAATATTTGTACATAACATTTCATTGATTCATTTATTCATTCACTTATTTGGCAAACAGTAATAATGCCTACTATGTGTAAGATACCATAGTAGGTGTATCTAATGCATGTGATAATTTTGTCTATAAATGATCAAACCAATGCAGGAAAAAATATACTTGCAAATACGGTATGCAGAATGTCAGTTTCATTGGTGAAACTTACAATTAAGCTCAGCTCTCTTTAAAAGCATGTTTTAAGAGGCTATAGATCAATTTATGTTATTTTCCTAACATTTATTTGGAAAGCAGTGCATGTTGTTTTTCTTTGGGCCAATTAAGTATGCATGTTTGGGGAGCTTGCTTTAAAAAAGAGGAACTGTTATATGAGGGAGAACATGAATAAAAGAGAAGATTACGTGGCATTTTATAAGATAGTTGGCGGTCCCGTTTAATGCTTATAAAGTTGTGTTAAAATTCACTAAACGGCTTGTTATTGCAGGCGCTTATTTAAACCAGCTATTTGTGGTTATGTCTGTTGAGATAGCTTGAAACTTCAACTCTCTCCAGCCATGAAACTGCAGCACGTTGACTTCAGGTCTCTTGTAAGAAAGTCTAAATGTAGGCTGTTGAATAATCCCTTTGAGGGCCCTGTAACTATTTTTATGCCTGGATATGCGTCATCAGTGGGTATTTTCTCTGGTGACTTGCTTACATCAGGTCTCCTACCATACATTCTATCAGTGAGTGACTTATGATTGATGGGAACCACGGCTGTTGTTTAGCTTTATCTGTGACCTCAGCGAACGGACAACAGGAATTTCCAGGCTGTTAAATTCCCTGAATGCTTGAAGACAGGGGCTCACGGTGTTGATCCAGGCAGGTAGCAGAGTGCTATTATTCACCAGCGGATGATGGGAGGAGGGACAAGAGAAGAAAGGGGAGGGAGAAGGAGGGGAAGGGAGGGGGAATTCCTTTTGTGAACAGCGGCAGTTCTCGCTCAGCTGGTTTCCTTAGCCCGAGAGGCTGTGTGTGGGGAAAGGTGCATTTCTGGAACCCGAGAAAGCGGACAGTCAGAACCTTGCCATTGGAGGCACCCAGGGACTCTGTGGGGTTGGCCGGGGCAGGCACTGAGTTCTCTTTAATGACTTGGGCTTTTGTTTTTCAAATCAGCTCGCCAGATTTTATCCCTGCGAGTCCGGACTGTTAGGATCCTGGGTAGAAATAGAGGCTTTGAATGGAAAGGGTGTGCTGGCATTCTTAGTGATACGTGGGAATCTGTGTTGTCTTTTATCTGGATGTGTTTGGAGGTGATTCTGAAAGTTAGCCTGCACCTCACATCGACAGGCTTTGGGGAGTAGAGCCGGGCACTGGTGGACGCGTGTGGAAAGGAATTATAAGTGCATTCACAAAAATGTTTTCTCATTTTCTTCTTTTTCCCCATGTCTTTCTTCCACCTGTGAGAATGAGGCTCCTGAAACTGTCTATGGAAATGGACTCACCAGCCTGGCAGCAGCTACATTTGCTACCCGATGTGCGAACCCATCTCCTAAACTTTTTTCCTAGTTCTGCCTTCCCATCTCCTCCTTTACTGCCTCTTTTTCTTTTCATCTCCTCCTCGCTCTCTCTCCCTGATGTTGCTTTGTTGGCAAAAGAGGTTCTTGACCTCTCGCTAAGTAAAGGAAGCAGGTTCTGTACAGATGGGCTGAGGTACACGTGTCAATCAAACCAACTGTGCTTTGCCGGTGTTTGCAGGCTATCTTTTCAGAGATGATTTTGTTTTTTAAATGACAATTAGACAAAATTAAAACACTCCTTTTAGTGTACAGCCATTACATCATTTAAGCATTTAGGCAAAATTGGTTTTCTGATCTTTTAGGACTGTTTCTTTGTGGAAAAATAGCATTGATTGATTTGGCTTTAGCAAGTCTTACTCCTCCCCCCCCCCCCCAAGGCATAGCCCCTTGATGTAACAGATTGCCAAGGTTACTTATCACTGTAACTAATTTCTTAATGGCTTGCCTCCTAGGAACCAAATTCGGAAATATATCCCAGAGCCTAGGACCCTGAAACAGGTGCTATGTGGGGTAAAAAAGCCCTAGTGGAGAGATTTTTGTTTCTTTTTTGCCTCTTACAATTCCATTGAGTGGGCATGGGCATACATAATTACTTTTATAGCCTCATTTCCAATTAGCTGTCCTAATGGTAGAAAATCTGTCCAACTACCCGGTCATATTGTTTTAATTTTCGACATTTAAAATTCAGATGATTGAAGGAGAAAGAAAAATGAGTGCCACTATAAAACTCACCTACAAAAAAACTTTCCTTTCAAAAACTTGCTTTTTGAATAAGCAGTATGACTCACGACAAGCAATTTATAATTTGAAATTTGAGAAAGATTAAAATTCAGTTTCATGGGTTTTGAGTCATTAGTCATTGAATGAATTAAGCTTTCATAATGCATCTAATTAGAAAGAAATCATTAAAATTTTGGTGAGATCCATTGTTTATGTTTATTTCAGCCTACTGTCCCCCAGGAGCCATTGGTAACTTGCTTTATTTTCATAAGAATGACATTATATGAAAAAGATACATTTGGGGGTTAGTTCAGATGCTAACATTCCTTTTTTGCCTTACATCATAAAGGATGTTATTAGAAGCTATAAGATTCTTCACCTTCTCTTTAAAATGTATGTATGCTTTTATGTGGAGGAGTGTGAGAGCAGAACCAAACATGGAGGAGGGCTATGTATTCTTCATTAAAAATATATTTCACAAAAGATTATAGTTTGTGTGGGAGGGAAATCGCTGCTTGTCTGTTGATTGCATTGTGCTTATTCCATATAAGAACTATTTGAGTTTAGTCAGGATAACCTCATTTTGATAATCTGATGACTGCTTCTGCAAGGAGAAGAGAATATAATTTCAAGGCTGCATGCTGATGGGCAATGGTAATTATTCTCTTTTTGGCAGAGTTTAGCATGGAATCTGCTTTGGTATTTTTATAACTACATATGCAAATCTTTTCTTCCAAACCTTTTTTTTTCTCTCCCCATGTGCAGAGCTTTTTGTAATCTTCAAGACTGTGAAATCCCAGAAGTGTAATATCTAATGATATCAGTGAATGATGATGTGTAAACCTAAGTTCGCGCAAAATCTTGGCTTGAAGTCTTCTTGTTAAAGCAGATCCTTTATTGCAAGTGAATTCCCCTGTATACTTGGTTTCTATGGAGACACTTTTATTACTTATGGATAATCAGACTGCTTGAATGTAGATGAGTGATTGGTGTATCGACTTTGGTCAGTGCAGCTGATAGGTTCCTGGTTAATATGTTATCCTTTAACTAAGGTTCCTATTATGTTGTAGGGCTTACAAGGGCGATGCAGACACCAAGCCTACCTAAAACACTAAGGTGATATGACACTTAATTTTACCTTCTTTTAGGTATGTTGCTCTGGTATTATGTAAGGGAAAAAAAACCCTCAAAATCACCTACAATTAGAATAATACCTAAGTGATAGTGTCAGAACAATTGAATGACCCTCTTATAAGGCTCATTTTGGGAGGTGAAAAAAATATTTCATTTGGTAAATGATTCTTCCACTTCTTACTAGGTAACTGGTACATTAATAGCATTGAAGGATTCCTTAGTTTTATGAATTCTTCTTAGTGATTATTCAAGTTCTAAAAAGTTTCATATCTTACTGTCATCATTTACAGGTGAAGATTATGAGGCCTCATAAACCAATAAACTTTAGACTCAAAACACATCATCTTGACAGTGGCTAAAGGACAAGTCCTCTCATTGGAGATGATCTGTTGGGGTTTAGGAGCTGGAAGGCTCTAACCTCGTATGTGTGATGTTAGGAGAGAGCCTGGTGATGCTCCGATAATGGAAACGCAACTGCTAATTAGTTAGGGCAATGTTTGCAGCTTTGCATGTGTTGTCTTAATCTTCCTGTGACAGAGGTTGGCAGCGTCCCTCAGTGACTGATGCATGGATCCACCATGAGGTACTCAGATTTCTACAACAAGATGCCATCATTTGAGTCAGCAGGGTAGAAGTCCCTGTTGAGTGGTGGCAAAGGGAAGGGCTTTCATAGAATAGGAGCCTGGGAGCTCAGGGATAGATGAAAAGCACTGTGTAGACAACGGTGGATGGAGATGGATGTGTTTGTAGTGGAAATATTTTATTCTACTCTTTTCACTTAGTCTGGAAGAAGATATATTTTCTATAAAAGAAAACTTCGTGTGGGTCTAACTATCCTGAAAGCAGGAGCTTAGAGGCCATTTTATTTTAAATGCAAGCAATGGGTCTCAGGTCCAGGAATTTTCATCAGAGGCATTCTTCTAACTTACTAAAGTTACATGATGCTATCTGATTGCCTCAAAACTAAAGGATGGCTAGGAATATCTTCTAAGCACATGTGTGGGGGAATTCTTGCATGTGTCAGGCGGGTTGCTGTAATTATCTACACTCATCTTCTCAAATTCACTTGCTGCAGAATTTTCTTTTTAAAATTTCCCCCTTTCCAAACCTTAGATTTTTTACTGGACATTAAAAGAATTCTTAACAGGGAGATTTATAGATATTTAAATAACTAATTGCCCACAAGTGCCTCATTTTCTGTAAAATCACAACCTGACTTTTGTGTGAACTAGGTAAGGTCATATTGAAAATGGTTTTCTTCTGTTATTTATTTAGTTTTATATGAATTGAGAGGTATTCATAAGACCATGTAGCATAGTCCAATAAATAATTTATCTTCCTCCTGGGGGAATAAGTTCAAGCAAAACCAGGAATATATATTACCAACTATGAAAAAGGATCTCTGCCTTTTTCACCATAAAGGATAAGATAAAAATCTCTGTCCTCAAGCAACTTGAGTCTAGTATGGGGAGAAGACTGCTTATGTCCCATGCCTGATCCAAACCGAGCACTAGAGGCATCAAGGATGACTGAGATTTGAGCCCCAGTGGCTAAGGAATGAGGGTCCCAGTAACAGAGAAAGTAAAGGAAAAACCATTGGGGCAAAGACAAATTTGATTTTATGGAACTGCTCTGTCCAGATAGGGTTATGAGGAACCTGTGGTTATAACTGTGGCTTTGAGTTGTGCCTGAGCATTGATGGGTGGGAGGAATCAAGATATAGAGCCCAGCTAGAGGCTGAACTTTGTCTGGACATTTGGTCAGAGTCAAAGCCATGTAGACTAAAGGGGAAGATTTGGGTCTGGGGTCTCAGTGGAATGGGTCAGTTTTCCCCATTTGTAATCAAGTGCTGAAGCAAACCTTTCTCTTTTAGGTGAAAGGCTGTCTTAGAGGAAGGGCACCAAATGACGTTAAAGGCGTAAAGCCCTCAGGCCTCAGAGAACCTGGACTTTGAAAGGCAAGTAATGATTCCTGAGAAAAGAGGCTTCTTTGTCATCAATGTAGGACACATTGGTGACTCTGATGGCAAAGGCTTGCCTGTCAATCCCACTTGAAGCTCAGTTGTCCCCACTGGGAGGGTCAAATTCCTCTCTGACCTTTGTTCCTTCTCATTGGAGTCTTTCTTTAAATTTTTTTTTATGAAGCTTCATCCTCCTGGAGCAGGGTTCAAGCTGTGGGTCTCTTAGCAAGAGTGCTGAGTTTGGGTCCTAGTGAAAATAAAGTATCTTGACATTCTCCTGTGTTTGTTGGTGGCAACTAGTCTCTGTTAGAGAGCAAACAAAAGGGGACTATAAGGGAGCTGAGTTTAGAACCCTTGGAAATACTTTTATTTGGGGGATAGGAAGAAAAATTGAACCTGATAAAGAGGAGCAGCAAGGAGGTAGGTGGAAGCCAAGAAGAGCGAAGTGATAGGAGAGATGGATTATAGGATTTCCTATTTTCATCAATTTCATTCATGCAGTATACATTGAGGATGTTCTAGCTGCCAGGCCCTGGGCTAGCTTCTATGGATACAATAGTGAACCAGACATCATCCTCGTCCGGAAAGAATTCATTGGAGGTGGAGCTCACAACCCAGGTGGCACTATTCAGTGGTTTTTGCTGGTATTGCCATGTAACCCAGGGAAACAGTCAAAGCAGCCTGTGGCGTGAGTCCCATTTGGAGGGGGGTGGGGCATGAGAAGAACAGGAGGAGTGCCCTGAGCAAAGAATTCAGAAGGCTGGTGAGGGTGTTGCTGAAAAGTCTGACTCTGTGGTCCAGGGTTGCCGAAAGAGCAAAAGTCAGATGGCCTGGGAAGGGACCTGAGATTAAGGGACTAGAAGTCTACACCAGGGTACAGTGCCTCCTCGGCAGCTGTGAGGAAGTGAAAAACATTTTGAGAAGGGAGTCTGGCACTAGCAAGTAGAGGTCTGAGTTTGAGATAGAGGAGAAAGAGAAGGTCCGAGAGAGTCATGGAATTAAATTTAGGGTATTAGTGGAGGGCTGAAGGATTGAGTGATTGGGCTGATTCTTATGGTAGCTCCTGTAACATTCTTCTGTAATATATTATTATCCCTTATGCTTAACATCATCCAAAAAAGATCCCCTACCTATGTTTCAACCACCACTACCTTAGAAAAGTTCTGCAATGTCACACCTAGTCTACTACAGCTTATTAGATGGTGTTCCTGACTCAAATTTCTCTGCCAGTGGTCAGTTCCTCATTTCACTGTAAGGCTCATCTTCCTAAAATACCGTTTTTAATGACTTACTGTGAAGATCTAAAACCTTTCCTGGCTCTCCATTGCCTACAACTTAAAGGATGTGCTTCTCCCTAAAATGAGAAATCTCCATTTTCACAAGACTTCATAATTTACCAAGAGCTTCTAAATACATAGTCTTACTGAATTGTTACAAAACCCTTATGGTGAACAGGACAGATGTTGCTGTCTTCTTAAATGTGTAAGTCACACAATAAAGGATCAGACAGCACCTGATAATGGGCCCAGCACCACACGGTTTATGAATGGCAAAGCCAGGAACAGAAGTCAGGTCTTCTGAGTTCAAATTTAAGGTGCTTTGTACCACACCCTGGTCTCCCCTTGCCTGTGGAACCTCATTTCCTTTCTCACCCTCTAGTTTCTGTAATTAGGATGATGAGGTGATGTGCCTCTAGTTCTAGCATCGTAAGGAGGCCTCTTGATGTCCCTCTAGTCGCTGGTCTGTCACAGCTCAAACATTGTGATCTAGAGCTGTCAACTGAGACACATTTGTGGACTGATTTCCCTTCAATAGGGAAAAGTCTGTGTTCTGCCAGGACATCTGGGGAGGCACAGACAACACTCTGTCCTTTCCTGATGTCATTCTCAGT
Source organism: Ursus americanus (assembly GCF_024610735.1). NCBI lineage: Eukaryota > Metazoa > Chordata > Mammalia > Carnivora > Ursidae > Ursus > Ursus americanus. The sequence goes on along the minus strand of NC_142137.1, from coordinate 54,409,172 downwards.
GCCTGCTTGTCTCGTATGGAAGTTGGAGAGGGTTGCTGCTGACTTTGCACTGGATTATGGGATGGCTTTTGACCACAGCCAGGACCATCTCTTCCTCCGTTAACTGTTCTCTCCAAGAAGGAGGACCTCTGAAGCGTGCTTTGTATTTTTACCCAGAGCAATTAATGGTCTGAAAACTTGTTTATAAAAATGCATTCTCTTGTTTTACTGATTAATGTATAGATTTGTTACTATTTAGTAATGAGTAGTTCTGGAAAATATATAGAAGGATGTGGAGCTGTGTTTTGAACTACATATTAAAATCTGGAACATTTGTTAGCGATGCAATGATTAATGAGTCTGTGTTAACGTGATTTTAGAGTACACTCTGTTTTCATCGTTTTCTCATTGTACTGAAGCCAATATGATTGGGGGTTAACAGAGTTTGGGGAGATAATTTACTGCGTCAGAAGTTTAAATGACAACAAAAATATATGCCTGACAATTGTCTAGAATATCATGAATGGCCTCCACTCTTATAAAGACTGATGAAGGAAATATGTGCATGCAGATTAGTGAAATAATATATGTCAAGAGTGCTACCTTGTCCTGTGGGCTGCTCTTAGAGCTGGAGCTGCGCACACAGAGAGAATCCCAGCATCTGTTTGTGACCCTGCGTGCTTGAAGTTGGGTTTCCGGGATTAAGGAGTGCATCTTTCTCATGAGAAAGCTAAGAAAGAATAGTTGCAATACTTTTTTGTAAAATAATAATAATTAAAGGGACATGCTGATTTAAAATAATCAGGCATATGTGTACTCTATGAGCTTGTTAGTACACATGTTGGACTATACAATAAGGTGAATGATACTTAGGAAGACTAGCTTATATTCTATTCAAAGTATTAGCAATAATAAAAGACACCCACTTGTAATATATGATAAAGAGAAGAACAAAAATATTGCAAGTTGATATTTTTGTAGATATCTTTACTCCATCTTTTAAAATGCAGATGCCATGCCACATATCCTGTGATGACATTTTTCAAAGTACTTAGCCATTTTGTAGTTTGCCACATTATTCACATTATTCCTACCTTGTTGAATGACTTTTGCTATCAGTGGCACTCTGCTGAAAGTCATTGTAACTTGCTCTGGTGCTATGTGCTCTTTAGTGCTGCCCCTGTGGCCCACGCTTCCCCATTCTTGGCCCAACAAATGCAGGTTCTCATCACTCTGGAGCTATAGACCACAGAGTCTGTTCATCAACATTCCTCAAATTCACGTAATCTTTACTAATGTCTCAAGTTCGTCACCTCCCGTACATCTTGCCAAAGCCCGTGGTCATTCTGTGTCTTCATATTTTCAACTCTTAATAGCATTTGGAATAGTTGACCGTCATGCCTTCCTTCATGCAATGCTTGGTTCTCCCCGCTTCCATGCACCACCTCGTTGGGAGGCATTTCTCCCACTGCCTCTTCTCAGTCTCCTTTGCCAGCCTTCCCCTAAGTGTTGTTGTCCCCTCCTGCTCTGGTCTCAATCCCTTTATCTTCTTTATCTAAATGCTCTTTCTAGGAGATAGCAATAATCACATGGTTTCAAATACCATGCATATGCTGATAATTTTCAGAATTTTATAGCCACAAATGCATCTTTTCCTGAGTTCTCAACTTAAATACTTCCTTAATACTTGCACTTGGCTGTCCTACGGGTTTGTCAAAGTTATGATAGTCAAAGGGGAGCTATCAGAGTCCTTCTGGCCACACATTGGCCTAGTGTGTTCACCCCCCTCCCTGACGCTGCTCGGAGTCACCTGTTAAGTATACATTATATAATGCATTCCCTTCCTCAAAATTTTACAATGAATTTTCCTTGCCCTTAGAATAAAATCTAAGCTGTTCAGGCCGGCAGCACGTCCTTCTCCACATGCTCATCCCTTATTAGGCTCCAACCTTGTTGGCCTTCATGCTGTTCTTGAAATTTGCTAAGTTGTTCCCATCTTGGTCTTTGCTGTTACTGTTTTTCCTGTTTAGAATGTTCTTTACCCCCATCTTCTCAGGTATGGCTCCTTCTTGTTCAAGTCTCAGCTCAAATGTCACTTCTTTCAACAGGACGTTTGTGACTCAGGCTTGAGTGATTTCTTCCCTTCATCTCCAGTTCACCTTTTATCATATTTTCTTCCTAGAACTTATCAGAGCCTGAAATGATCAATTTAATTGTTTATGTGGGGTTTTCTTTTTTCTTTTTTTTGGTCTGTTTCCACACTCCCGCCCGCTCCCCGCCCATGGACTTGCTGAGGTCAATGACATTTTGTCACTCACCCTTGCGTCTCAGTGCTTAGTAGAGTATATAGTACTTCAAAGTATTTGTTGATATATTCACCACCTTAAGCCTGGTCTCCTTATCTATAAAACAAAGGTGTTAGGACAGGTGACCTCTGAACCTGTCCCACCTAGATAGTTTTAATTCTTATCACATCTCCAGCTCTCTGATCAGTCCGGTTGACCTCCTTAATGTCCTGTAAATGGGTTGTGTTTTTTCAGGTTCTCAGGCCTTTGTTTATTCTATTCTCTCCCTAGTGTCTTTCCTTCTCTTCCACGCTAACCAAATTCCTTAAAGATTTTCCTTCTTCTCCTTTTGTCTATACACCTCAGAGGGGAATGTGATCATTTTATGTATACATGTCTTGCTTGTGCTTGATGGTTAGCTCCTAAGCATGGAGCTATGATTTATAGTTATAAGTCTTGAATCCCGATAGCAGCTGTTACGGTGCAAGCAGATCGGGGGAACTCAGTATATCCCTTATAATTCAATAATAAGGGCATGATGGCTTTCAAAAACATTGCTTTCAGAACGAGAATGTTTGCACTATTTTACTCATTTACATGGGACAAAATACATTTTTAAAAATCAAACAGGTATATCATTATTAAGCCCAAAATGGAGGGGGAAATGTGAAAAAAAAATTCAGACTTAGGATGACATGGTTTTTTGCAGACATTTGTAAGCAGTCTTATCAAATAATTTTTTATAAAAATATATTCATAGATGGAACTGAGCAGAGAAATATGCGGACATTGTTTTTCTAATTCATTTGGGTTAAAGCTTGAGTTGGGGTTTTAACTTCATTTGGTTTGTTCAGGTATTTGGAATTTAGAGAAGCTCTATGAAAATATCCCACCTACACATTTTGGATATCCTCTTCCTGCTTGTCTTTAGAACAGCTTGGTTCTTTTAATAGCAATGGCTGAGTGGAGGGGAACCATTTGTAGTGGGTAAATTTAAGTACAGTATGTCCTCCTGTTCTAAGTGAAAGGCATGCTAACTGCTTAGGGATTGGTGCAAATATGTTTTCTTTTTTTGCTGTTGGTCAGATTTCTGAAAACACAGTGTTTTAGAAGGACATTACTCATTCCTCACACAAGTAGAAGAATTACTGGTCAATTTTAAAAAAATTCAGGAGCTGGGAACACCTCATCTATTCTTGAGTTATTATCATCCTTTCAGAGGCTGTTCTTAAAACGTCCACGGGCTAGCTCGGAAGGGCTAGTGTTGAGGACAATCACAGCTTTGTTTCTTCACTTACTGTGTGACCCTAATGCTATATGATTATGCTTAAGTCAGTATACACAAATGGTTAATTCCTCTTAATCCAGGGTACCTGGGACATATGCGCTCGAAATGAAGAGTAACCATATATTCCATTCATGGATTAACTGTTTTCAAAGAATTCAGTCAAATACACTTACAGTATTTTTTTATGTTTAATAACATTAAAGGCACGTAGTGGCTCATGGTAATCACTGTGCACATCAATTATTTGTGAATAGTATTGTCATTCTAAATAATGCCAGTGATTGGATTCTCAGTCTATCCCAGAATTTGCTGTTTTGCCTAAACAGCTTTTTTTCAAGGAGGCATCTATTTCTTTTGCAAAACTAGAGATGAGAAAAAAGTCTGCTTCTATAAATATCTTGTTTGGGGTCAAGCCACCCCCTCTTTTTCCCTCTAGTGAGTAGATGTGAAGGATTTCGCAAAAGGTTGGTGTAGTTTTGCATGGGAGAGCTGGGAGAGCACGTGTTAGGTACACTGCTGAGGACTGAAGGCAGGTCAGTCTTGATTCTGTGTTTCTGTGCAGCAGCCTCACGCCATTGTCTGAGCTGCATGGTGTCTGGAAGGAAGCCTTGTAATGCTTTAGTATTGGCATTGCAAATCCTTTCTGTTAGGGGAACGTTGCTGATATGGTGTGTCTTATGCCTGCTGGTGTGACCTTGTTAGATCCTGTGGAGAATTAACATCTATAGAAGTTGGGATTGGGGAGACTGGAAATATAGAGAAATAGTGGTGCCTTAGTCAAAAAGGCTGGGAACTATGGGAATAATATATTGAAAAATATCAAATGGGAAATTTATGAACTGTAAGAAACCCAGTTTTGCATGAAATCTTACTTTAACTCTCAAAATTGGCCGTAAAAGGACTAACTTCAATTGCAGGAAGGGGGTAAATATTTAATTCAAACCTCCGTGTTTCGATAAATCGCAGTACCTCCTTAGTTTTGGTTAGGTAGGGTGACTTGGACTTTTTCCTTTCATTTTCAGGTAAAGATGTGAATGCTGTTTAAACGTGTTTCACTGAGTAGTGCCGTGATTTTCACCAATCATTTATTGAAAAGAAAAAAGATGTCATCAATTTGTATTTTAAAATAAAGCGAGTTTGAAAGGTTTTATGAAATCACTGTCCATTTTGATTAGGTTTTGCCAGTAGCTGCCTGCACTTAGGCTTTGTTCTTGGTTAGTCATAACTGTTTAGGAAAGATTGCTGCTTTTTGGAAATGGTCCCAAAGACTCATTGTTCCAGACATCGGACATCCTTATGTTATTCAGGTCCTACAGTACTTGGTCTAAAACAGATTAATTACTAATCTCTCAGTGAATAATTAACCATTTGACTTGTTCCCAAGTTATATACTCACTGGGTTAGAAATGATTTCCCAAACTGCTGAAGATAGGGGAAGGTTATTCCTGGTTTCACAATGTCCCCATTGTTACCAACTTGTGTGTATGTGTGAGAGACATCAGCTGATACCTACGCACTGGTCCAGCTACTCAATCAAACCACTTCCTGGGGTTTTCTCGGGTAATGGCAGTGATTCAGAAGATACCACAGCAGTTTTAAAGGGCTGCTCGCTGCGTGTTACTCTGGGCCTGAATGACTGAGAGCTGTCAAATTCAAAAGGAGCATTTTGGTTGCAATGCCCTTAAATCTGCAGCTTACTTTTGCTCAAAGTTGCATTTCAGCTGGGTTTAGGGCTGCTTGGCTGTGTGCTTTCAACAATACATATTTTAAGACGACTCATTTCATAGTAGTGGGCTATCAGCTGAATTTCCGGTCATTAGCCACTCTGTGCCTGGGTGGAGTTCCCACCATGGACAAAGTCCTGTGTTAGGCTTGGGGCAGACAGGCGAAGGTAAGTCACATGTGGCTGCCTTCAAGGGGTAGCGTGGTAGTAACTGCGGAGATGAGAGCTCACCGTGAAGGGGGTCGAATGAGGCGTTAATGCAAACATATGCAATTGTACTTTCATAAATACGTGTTTCTATGCTTTTCGCTTCTGAATCTATTCACACAGTGTGTTCCATAAGGTTAAATTTGTATTTTTAGGATTTTATCATATTAAAATGCACAGAGAACTATTTTTTTAAAGTTTTGCTTTGTTTTGCTTTATTATCTTTCTTAGAAGAAATAAGAATTTCAAAATTATTTTGGAATCACAGCAGATGTGTTCTGTTCAGGCCCTCCAGTTGCTCCACAATTGCGTTTTTGGCCATGGAGTGACCAGTTTAAATTTGGGAATTTAAGACGCTAGTTCTCCCCTTGGATGTTCTGACAGTTGACTTGCCTTTTTCCTTCTGATCCTTGCACATCTTCTCCTTTCCTCGTGGCTGGATGATGTCAACCTAATGAGACAGTGAATATGGAAATCCTCTCTGTAAGCTGTGAGGTGTCGTCAATCAGCACGTGTCAGCGTGATTATCATTGTCACTACTGTTTTCACGTATTCACTGCTTTCTGTTCCCTCACTACACATGCCCATGATTCACTTCTGCAACGTCAGAGATTTTCTCTTTGGAGAAACTACTTTCTTCTTGAGCTTAAGAAAATTTGGTTCACTGATGGACCTTGTCTTGGGCAAAAAGCTGATTTCGCCTGCCCTGCCATCTGTGTCCTGACTGAGGGCAGTTCCTGAGTCAGGCACAGGAGGTGACGGAGAGGTTTATGGAGGGAAAAGATTCAGGGTGTTTGTATTGTGGGGTGACTGTGCATTGTCTGGCTATCCGTGCGTTGGAAGGCTCCCTTTACAAAAACTGATATTCGGTCGTATAAATAAATTTATTTTTAAAGTGAGAAATTCTTCTCGGTAGTGGTTAAGAGTGTGGGCTCTGGAATTAAATCGTCATACCTCTTGTTCTTCTCCCCTTCTAACTGGGTGAAAATTGGGCAAGTTTTTCTCTGTGTGCCTCAGTTTTTTCTATATTTTAAAATAAGGGTAATTTTATTACATGGCAGGGCTTTTGTGAAGTTTGTTTTTTAAATTTAATTTAATTTTAATTTTTTAAAAAAGATTTATTTATTTATTTGAGAGAGAGAGGGCGTACATGAGTGGGTGTACAAAAGGAAGAGGGAGAGAGAATCTCAAGGGACTCTGCTGTGAGCTCAGAGCCCGACCCGGGGCTTGATCTCACTACCCTGAGAGCATGACCTGAAAGGAAACCAAGAGTTGGAAACTCAACCGACTGCATCGCCCAGGCGCCCTTTTGTGAAGTTTAAGAGGAAAAATGAATCTGAAGCAGTGTGCACTCATCTAGGTTCAAAGAGGAGCTAGAAGTCTATATTGAAGGGATGAAATGGACCATCTCTTACACTGTTTAAGGTTCTGTTTAATGGAATTTGGTTGATTTTGATAATATGTCTCTCAAGAGGAGGAGAAAGGGAGCAGGGAGGGTGGTTAGAGAGAGAGAAGAATGCATGAAGAAGAACAAAGTAGGTGCTGTGCTATAGTGACCCTTCTTAGGAACAAACACATGCCTTATGGGGCTTGGTGGTGTGAAAAGGTCTTCTGTGTACATTTCACCTCATCTTCACAACAACCCCGTTTTACAGATATGGGAATTGTGCCTCAGAGACACTCAGTGACTGGCTCATAGATAAGCAGCCAGTGAGGGGTACGGTCAGGTCGGAGGAGCGGACCTCCTGAACTCAGGTGGTAACTTCCTTTCTTCTGATGCATGGTTCCTTCTCTGCTACACAATAATGTTCATATTTATATTAACCTTGGTGCTGAATCCCAAAGGAGCAAAGGGTGCTATGCTGTCACAGATACCCCGAGGGGTACTGGTGGGGACCTAGGGACCTCCTTCTGTGGTACTGAGTGCACTAACCTGCAGCTGTTCGGGGCTGGCCTTGCCACTGTGGCTGGGAGGCTTTAAGCGTCCCCTACTCTTTCTGGCCTTGGAGTGAAGACTGTGTTTCATCTCTCTGAAGGGCTGTTTCAGATCAGTGTTCTGGGGGAGAAATCATCAGTCTTTCCTTTCTGCTAGGAAGGAAGGTAATGAACACCTGTTCACTGATTGAATACATAGGCTACAAGATTAGTGTGAATGTACTTTTAACTCAGGCCTTTTTGGGATTACTGTGTTGATAAACTTGAAGTTATAAAGTAAAGCTACTAACATATATAATCAAACCTTAGCTTGATTTAAGTAAGTCTTCTGATTGTGATTCACGTGTACATTTTACAATGCTGGTTGTCATATAATGTAGTTTGTCGTATTAAAAATCACGTGATCAGAGAAAATTCAGTGTTGTGCTTCAGCATTTTACAAATATTGGAAACAAATTTTAAAGTTGGAAGAATTATTTCATGCATGTTAACAACTAAAGATTAAATTGATTTTAGTATTATATTTGAATGCAAGTTTTTATGAAATCATTTTCTACTCTGAATGAAGAATTTGTATATAGTTGCTATATTTTTAGCAAATAAATACATTTGTTTTATGCATTAAAATTTTGATTAGCCATGATACAACTTTTTTTTTCTTTTGTCTATGAGCACTTTATTTTTCAGAAAAGAGGTAAGTAACAGTGACGCTTTTGAAGCCACATCTAGGCTAGGGTTGCTTAGCCTTGGTACTTTTGACATTTGGGTCTGGGCAATTCTTTGTTGTGGAGAATCTATTTTGTGCATTGTAGGGTGTTTAGTAGTGTTCCTGGCTGCTACCAGGTAGATACCAGTAGTATCCCCTGTACTCAGTCCTAACAACCAAAAATGTCTCCAGACATTGCCAAATGTCCCCAAGGGAGCAAAATCATCCTGGGTTGTGAACCACTGATCTAGGATTTTTGACATATATTCAAATCTTCTGCATCTAGTAAATCTGGATTATTCTATGATTTTGAATAGATGTTCAGAATGACACCAAGGAGGAGAAAATACTACAGAGGCAATAGATTGTACTTATACATTATGAAAAAATAAGATTTTTCGACAAAATGGGTTGAGATGTTTTCTGATTAACAGTTATCATAACAAATCCAATTAACCAGAATTTCAAACATCTGGGTGAACATTTTATCTCCTCATTTTCTTTCAAAATAGATATAGCCCCTTGATTCTGAATTAATTTATAACCATGGCTTGATAGTGTTTTTTGAAAACTGCAAATAAATGGAAATGATAATATGATCTGCCACATATTAAATGCTGTCTCTGATTAGAACATTCTGTGTGTTCCTCTTGTACCTACTGAAAGGCTTAACTGCCTTTGCAGGTGAGCATCTGCCTCAATGAAGTAAGAGTCCAAAAAGTGCTGAGGTTTGGTTTTCTAAGTCACTTTATGGTCTTTTTAGAGGCTGTTTTAGCATAAGGAGACAGAGAGATACACCTGGTTATTAGCTGCCATGGAGAAACAGACATTTCACTTGGCCCAGGAACTAAGGAGCTGCTTTGTAAAGTGTGTTTTGCCAACAATAGAACATATCTTTATTCTGTGAACCATGGGCTGAAGCTTTAGCCAATCAGAGGAAGGGATTTAGTGTATGGTAAAAGGAAGTATTTGCTTTGTTATTGTAGTACATGGCCTCTTGCCATCTTTGATAAAGGATTGAAGTGTTGCGCACCCAAAGTCTGCTACCCTCTTGACCCCTCATCCATCATCAGCTGCACCGTGAGGTTAAGTGAACTGTAGCTCAGTAGGGTAACTATTGTTTAAGCACTGTGTCACTCTTAAAAACGGAAATTTCTGACACAGCAGTCTTGCAATGTGATGTCTTTCCAGTTTTAAGATGATAGACATATGTTTCCTTTCTGGTGCTAATCTGTGCCAGGTTAGTGGTATAAAACGATAATATAGAATGCTTGGAACTGGCTTGTTCAGATGGGGGACTCTGAGACCGCTGGGAATTTCTTTTTCTTTTTAAAAATAAGGACGTCTACAAAAACAAGCAGCTTGTTGTCGCACAACATTTCAAGAACTTCACATGGGATCCTATTGGAATTTTCATTGTCTTAAAAACACTGGGCTGCTTTCCAACTCTTGCATGCTACTCCTTCACTGTTAATGTTTTAATTATTGAAAGCAGGTAGTTGTCCACATGTTTTCTAAGTAACTGATGGCACATACTGGTTCTTTCATGTCTTTTATTTATTAATTTTTTTCTGCCTAGTTTGGGAACGCTTTAGAAGAGCTATGTCCAGTATTCGAGGCTTTCTGTCATTTAATCTCGATCCTGCTGCCATGTACTCACACAAGCAGAGTAATGGATCAGCTGCAGCTGTTGCTGACCCAAGCTGTCACAGAAGTGGGCAGAGGAAGAATCAGGGAAGATGTGTTCAGGTTCTGGGTATCAAAAGCATATCTGTTGCAATCAATCTGGGATGACAACAACTGGCTTGTAGAAGGCAGTTCAAGCCAGATATTTCTTTTATCTTTGACCAAATGTACAGAAGGTAGATGCCATAGTGATAAATACCACTGATAGCTAATAACAAAGTGGTTGAACGTATACAGTTGCCTGACTTGTATAAGAAACACTCATGAATGGGTAGTGTTTGTTAGTTTTGGCTGTAGCCTTTCTGTCAAGTTGTAAACATAAAGCTTGATTCTTAATAGCATGCAAAGTTTTAAAAAAAGAGAAATGAAAATCTGTAATAGCAAAAGAGTAAAACGGTTGTTTTCTGATATAAGCAGGCAGTGGTGCTCTCTAATTAAGTGTATTTGGATTAAAATAAATATTTACACCCAGGCATATATCCAGCTCTTATTAGAGGAATACTAACACAACACTTACCAGAGCGGGTTAGAAATACGGGAGTCAGTATAGCCCTACCTAAATTTCCTCATAACCCACTGGATCTCCTTATTCCCCATGTTCCATATTCCCCCATTCTCCAGTTTACCATGGGGCAGGGAAGAGAACTAAGAATCCCCATCAAAAAATTGTGGCTCAGGGGCGCCTGGGTGGCTCAGTCCCACTCTTGGTTTGGGCTCAGGCCATGATCTCAGGGTCGTGAGATCAAGCCCCACATTGGCTCTGGGCTCAGCGTTGAGTCGGTTTGAGATTTCTCCCTCTGCCCCTCTCTCTGTTCTAAAATAAATAAATAAATAAATAAATAAATAAATAAATAAATAAATCCTTCAAAAAATCGTAGCTCAATTTTCATCTTCTCTTTCATTTTTTTTTTAAATAAAGACAACTCAAAGGAATGAGAAACATTTTTTTTTTTTCTTAGCAGTTAGAAAGGGATAATTGGCCTTTTTGGGCTGAGTCTGTTTGCATTTTAACCCAGTTGGGATACAATGCAATCCTGATATGGTTAAATGAATTAAGGGAGAGATTTACCTTAAAGATAAAGAGAAAGCCCTTTATAACTACATATTAGTCCTTGTAATAATTCTCCTCGTTCTCATTAACATCAAAATACACACTGCTTTTGGGATTGTCAACGTTTTCTGCATAACCGCTGTTATGTCCAGATACGTAAGACTGCAGGTGCCTCACGGAAACAACTTTCCAGACAAAATACTTGTGCTCTAGAGACTTAAGTGTAAAGACAAGCACTTTGATATGATACATATACATAGAGCAAAAAGATAAAGGAGCAAGGTCTCACCTAATTCCAAAAGAAAGCTTTACAGCGGAGATGAAATTTCAGGACCTGTTCATTGCTAGAAGTATCTGTGTGGCTGGACGTCGGGGGGAAAGGAGGTGCTCGCCAGTGGTCATGCGCAGTGATTTCTTATGAGCTAACAATTACTGAGGACTTAGGATGGGCCGGGCGGGCACGCTTCAGGCGCGTTAACTTCACGTGTTCCCCACAAGCGTGAGGCAGTTACTGTTACTGTCTCCCCTTTCCTTGATGAGGAAACTGAGGCACAAGGAGAATAAATAATGTGCTTGGTTAGAGGGGGTAAGAGGCTGAAGTATGCCGCTTAACCAATGCACCACCCCGTCTGTCTTACTTGATTTCCAGCCCAGCCCTGCAAAGGAGGGATTTTCTTCACTTTTCACAGGAAGACATTGAAGCCCAGGGAGGTCAGCTCAGTCAAAGTCGCAGGTGGCCAGTGGCAGAGGAAGGGTTTGAACTAAGGTCTGACCCTCTCAGAAGATTGTGCTTTTTCAAGGCAAGAGGAGGTCTTTTGGGGGAGGCTCAGAAAGGCAATAGCCGGCAAACAAAATATGGCAGGCCCAGCGCCTTCCCTGTGAAGACAGTTAGGGTTATAAAGAAGCCTGTATAGGTTGTTCATAATCCGTCGTGAGGCAGTGGAGCGGTTGTTTACTGAAGCGTGCAAAACCCCTTCTGGTTCAACTCTGTCGTATAGAAATCGTCTGTCTCTGTCATCATCCGGGGCTGTGCTTCATTTCATTTGGTGTGCCTCTTTTTCAATCTACTGGGCTGTTCTGTTCCTGTTTATAAATCTTTTAAGTGTGCACATTAAAGAAGTAATTAAATTGTCATTATAATTTATAGTATGCCTGAAGTCAGCCACCTAATTAAACTGCAAAAGAAGAGAGGTGGTAGGTTCATATGCATTTATTAAGTATTACTGTATTCATTATGCAAGGATTTTGAACCGAGTAAAAGAGAAAACTAATGGTAGCAGTAGTCTTTAAAAGTTTTTCCATTTCTGCTCTTCTCAGTTTAATAGGCTGAGACTCTCACTAGTTTCTAACATAACTCTAACATCTTTTTTGGTTAATTTTTAATGAAAATTATGATTTTTATGTCTTTTACTCAGCATTTCCTTACAGTGTTCTTGATAGCATTAATACACACCACCCCACATCCTAACTGAATAAGCAATTAGGAATACAATAGAAAACAAAATTTGAATTCTTGGGTTATATATAGCAGTCCAAACTCTATCTTGAATTATAAAAATGGTAGCATGTTAGATACCTCAGATCATTTAGAGCAGATTTGGTTTTTCTAGAGCAATCGTGACTGTCAGTATACTTATTTTCTTATCAGAGAATAAAAAAGAACTACAACAACAGAAACAAAAACCAAATAGACTGTAATAAAACTCTTGCTAGAGGAAACACATTTTGAAGAGTCTATTTTTTAATTTTAAGCCCTAGCACATATATATGTATATATATTATGGGAGGTGAGAATTGATCACTTGCCTAGGTGTTTCAGCCCCATGGGAGATAATTGCATTTGTAAGGGGATGCGCCGAAGTTATTCTTTTGGGGTTTGGGCCTTTGAGGAAAGGAGAAAATTGAGGGACATAATCAGAGTATTATCCAGGCAAATGACAGATTGTGTGCAGTGAATTTGCCCCTCCTTGTATTTAATTTTGCAGGGAGGCAGGGTGGGTTGAACTGAAATTCCAAAAGAGGCAATATTTTAAAGAAAAGAACGGGCAGTAAAGAGCAGAATAAAGGCATTGAACTGAGGTACGTAATAGCAAATGTATGATACCCAGAAGTTACGAGGTGCTCAAAAAATTATTGAACAAACAAGTGTCATGTGTAAAGGTTCCAGTTTCCTTGTCCTTCTATGTGCACATAAGGTATCCCCAACTTACAAACGGTTTTCTTGGATAATATTTATTTTTCTTTGCTAAGTCACAAAAACTGAGTTGACCTGTAAAGCACTTGCCGTATTAGTAATAGGTAAGGAGTCACATACCTGGGTGTCAGTTTCTCTGGAAAAATGCATTCTGAGTCAGAAGCTGTGACATTGGGGAACATGGCTCTTTCTGCTGTTGTGGGAGCAGCATCTCTTTCACTCCTGATTTCTTAGCTACTCCTAGAGTTCTTGGTTGTAGGGATCTGGGGACGCTCTTGCTGACATTCCTGTAGGCTGGAGAGTTGGGGAGGGAGCCAGTGATTCCAGGCTGCAGGACTAGGGGGAGAGAGAAATCCTCAAGGTGGGCAGCAGAGAGAAAAGAGAGGGATGCCCCAGACAGCCCTCTTGCTGCTCTGACTGCTGCCTGGGTGGTCTTTCTAATGGAAGAGGCAAAGGTAAATCATGCATGTTTAATTTCAGAATTGTTAACACATATATATCCTTTTAATATGACCTTGGTTTATAGCAGTATAAACATTTTTCCATACTGGAACAAAAGTTCCATAAAATAATAAGGATAAGATTTAAATAATGAATTTGCTTATAAACGTGTTTTAGGGACAGGTGAACTATAAATATTCCTTGAATCAGTTCTCAGTGGAATGTGGGCTTTTCCATAGAAAGAAATACATCTTATTCCTTATGGGATCCTAGCACCTGTCCCTGAGTTATCAAGAGTGGGCCGTCAAAATGTGTAGTATGTAAAAGCGTGGTTAGATGGAGGTAGATGTGAAGTGTTGTGAAAATTCTGATTTGATACTTCTGATTTACTCTAAATCTGGCATGACATTTACTACTTATTTTGACCTCTTTGGGGAAAGACTTCCTAAACTTTTATTTCCTCTTTACTTCTGAGATTTCCGTTAAATCTGTAGAAGGATTCATAACTTGATATTTGCCATGTACTGTCTTTAGAAATATTTTGTAATATTATATCCTGTATGCTTTTTGATTCTTCAGAAAGCAATTATTTTAGGAATTATTTTATGCATAGTAACTATTAATAGCCATTAATAGCCTAAAGAAGTTAATTCACAATTTCCAAAAAGATTTAGGGTTTTAAAACAAAAACAGTATATGTGTTAATGTCAGGAACAATGACAAGGCTGAGAGAAGATTTGGCTTGTATTTAGGATTTATAATAAAGAAATCCCAAATACTATAATTCAGAGTTTATTTATGCCTATATTTCTGATATCTGAGGTTTCGTATTAAATTTTGTGGTGTATTATGTATGGAGCTGGGGGCAGAGAATTTATAAGAAAAATATAACAAAACCTGTTTTTTCTATTTTTATATATTTCATTTGGTACAACAGCAAATCCATTACACTACTATTTTTTTTTTTTTTTAACTGTTGAAAGTAGTAAAGTTGCTTGAGGAAGAACTGACGCTTGTCTTTCACATCTGGAATCTAGTACAATAAATTTGTTTCATTCTTTCTTGTAATTATATTAGCCAACCCCATGTTTCATGTATTAGTGTTTCTTGTCTGTTACAGAGATTTGTGTAGTGGGAAAAGAGAATGTAGGGCAGCGAAAAGATTCAGGTATAAAATATTGATAACAGAGGCTCACAGAGATTGCCAGGCTGATGTGCCTCCTTTACTTTATAAACCTAAAATTTCCTGAGAAAATTTTCAAGTAACATTATGAAAATCTAAATGCTGTTTTATTGTTGTTGGTGGTGGTTGTAATCATTACAGAAATCAATAGCTCTCAAGCTGTTTTCTCCATCTTCTTGCAGCTGTCCAGAGCAACCGTCTGCTCTTGCAGGTGGACCAAATTCTAATCTCTAGCAAGGCTGCCACGCTGTCTGGTCTGCTTACCCTTTCTTTCTTAGGAGTCTACTTTGAAATGGAATCCTTTTTTAAAAAGAAGTTCTGTACCCTGCATTTTATCTATTTATAATTTGAAAGTGTGGGGCTGGCAACTTAGAACTTAAAGCAACATTAAATTGTTCAGAGGGAGAGGGATAATCTTAAGGGCACTTATTTAATGAGTTGGAAAGAAAGCCAAAAGATCTCTTTCTTGGAATGTTAATTTTTTTTCTTTTGGGTCAGCCTGATTGCAAAATGTAATTTGTGTTATTTTATGGTGTTATTCTGTTTTATACAAGGACACCTAGAAGAAACAGAATTATTTTGTTGGGCTGGTCATGTTGCTCATAGTTCATCAGATGTTCTTGGATTTGATCTTTGGTTTACGTGAGACATGGCATTCCTTTTTTTTTTTTTGCATATATGGAAACTACAGTTTATTCGTCTCAAGCCTATAGTACATATTTTAGAACTTGTCATTATTAGCACATTGCTTCTTAGAGATCAGTCATGTGAGTATTAATATTGGGGAAGGTCATTTTAACTGATCTGTCAAAGAGTAGGGAAAGATTTTGCTCCTTAGTAACAAAATATAACAATGATCATGTTTATTTCCAAGCATCCGGAAGCAAAGAGGCTTTGTTATTCTAACCAACATTTTCCTTTGTGAATGCACTTAAGCATTTGAGTATGCTGTTTTATTGCCTTCATGTTCCACTGTTGGTATGAGGCTCTGTTGTGTTTTTCAGTTATCTGATGTATATATGTACTAAGTAGCTTTTTAATTTCCTTGAAAATTGATCCAAGTCTTCTTTCTTTGAAATGGTGGTTGACTTAACTTCTGTTTCTCTTTAATACTTAAGTGAAGCACATAGGAATCAAAGAGGATTTACCTCATCTCAAAAAGTCCATTTATTACTCAGACAAGTTGCAAAATTTGTTAGAAATAAGGCCTACTCTCAGGGCTAGTAGTGACCGTAACGGATAGTTTGTAGAACTTTACAATATGAGTGCACATATAAGTAATTTTCAAAAATCTTGAAACAGATGATAAACACTATAATTTATTTCTGCTCATTTAAATTTTTGTCCTCTTGGTTCTTAACATTATGGGAATTGTGTAAAGTCAGCGCGTAATTGTGGCTCAGAGTTTTTCTTTATCCCTTTTATAGTTCAGAAAAAATTTAGAAGGTCTGAGGGGATATAGGCCTTTGATGAATTTCTGCCTTTCTTTTAAAAGGAGAATTTATAGGAGGAAAAAATGTTTACATTTTCCCTATTGTGAAGTTTAACCAAAACGAAGATTTGATTTTGGCTAGCATCCTTTCCCTTCAGTGACTTTCAAAGGATATTACCTCAACTTCTTGCCTAGCAGGATAGCAATAAACATTTTGTTTTCAACTTCCTTTAAATTTTTTTTTCCTCTGGTCCTTGTTTTGACAAGTTTATGCAGCTTAATTCTTACTGCCTTGCCTTTGAGCTGATGGCTGAGGAAATACCTCAGACTTTTCTAGTAGTGACCAAAAGCTAGAGTGTGGGTAAAAGAAAAACTTATAGACAGAAATCTGTGTTTTACTCCTTTTTGTATTTCTACAGTGTCTACACTGGCCCTGGCCCCAAACTAGGCAATCATAGGTGATTCATTTAACACCATTCAGCAGACGTTTATTGAATACCTGTTATGTGCGAGGTCCTGAGCAGTGAGCAGGGTGCAGTTTCCATCTCCAGGAGCTCTGGGTCCATAAGAAAGGCAGAAGCAAGCAACCTACAGTACAGTAGATGAGGGTTGGGCACGAGGGGGTAGGAGGTGAGCTAAAGGTGGTTGTGAATTAGCAGTGTATGGGGCAGGGGCGTTCATTCTGAGCAAATACTAATCAGACACCTGCTATTTTCCAGGCACTAGTCATGTGTCAGAGATACAAGGGGTAGCCAAAGCAGTATTGCCTCTTCTGAGAAGCTTCTATCCTCGTATGGGGGACGGATATATGTCAGCCTTACTAGCACACACGCTCTGTGTGTATGTGTGTTAATTAGTTGGGGAGAGGGTATGGGAGAAGGTGACATTGGAGCAGGGACCTTATGGGGTCAGGCAGAAGGAGCAGCTGCTCTTGTGATCATATGCACTACATACGAGTACTTAGATCTCTCCTGGAAAGAAAGGAGTTAACATTGCAAAGTGAGAAAGAGGAACAGCTTAGAATAATTGAGGTGATATGTCAGGCAGGGCACTTGATGCTTTGTACCATATTAAGGCCACCAGACTCCAGCCAGGTTCAGCCAACCTGAACCAACCATTGTCCTGCGCCCGGTTCTCGTCCCAGCCATAGAGTGGTGGGGTGTTGCCCAAGCCTGGGCTGAGATCCCCTTTCCAGGGGGCTGCTCCCTTCTTCATGAAGCCCCCGACCTAGTGTCCCCAGCTCTCTCTCCTACCCACACCTTGGCACAGGGTGGGCGCTGGCTTGGAAGGATAAATCTGACCTAAAATTAAACCCTGAGCTATAATAATAATAATAAAAAAAAAAAACCCATGATTAGGTGTTTACGGCACCAAATCTTCAACAATTAAAGAGAAAAGGTGTGGGTGGGGTAAAAAATAGCAATACCCACACTCTGAAGTTTTTGAGAAAAACAGGAAACTAGTCTTTTTTAACCAGTGATGCCCAGAACTGGTTATTGCAAAGAGGGTTGTTTTTCTAATGCATTGTGGTCAGCCCAGCTGTGCCAGAAGTAGATTTCTGCTCATTATAACAGCCGTCTGTGGATTTCTTTAGCTGACAAACCTATAGACAGGCAAGCATAATTATCAGTAGTAACCTGGTCATTATGGCCGGATGGTGCTTGGAAAACAATTTGCACAAGTCCTGAAAGCTCGTGAGAACATACAAAATAAGAGCGTTTGGCGAACATGCAGCTATTTCCGGGAGTTGTGAATGACCCAGACCTATGAACCAGACAATAGCTTATTGTAGAAGGACTGTTTGAAACCCCTCTTTCTTTGGATTTTTATTTTCAGTTGACAGATAACATTGGATGGCAAGTGACATAATATTTTTTTCTAATTTGCTTATTAACTCAAGCTCCACTTTCTAACCATGTTTTAGACCTCTTTGTTTTTGGCTTCTGTTTGCTGCTTGGTGGCAATTAAATAACAATCTCAAAAGTGAAATTGAGATCACAGAGATGTGGTCTCTTGTTGTCAGAATCTCAGAAATGCACCACCCCCACTGCATGCGTGAACAACGTGGGAAATGATCACAGGAGGGATTGTTTGGGCAAATTATCGATGAGATTTGCGTTCTTCTGAATAATGTAAAATGCTTTAGAGCCACGTCGAAATGGAGTAGTTCCCTTATCTGCCCTGTGTTCATAAACGGAAGACTAGGTTGGTGCGGACTAGTCACAGAGGTTTCCCCTCAACTTCCTGTGTGGGTTCAGTGTAATCGGGGAGCCCCTCTAAACCAGTGCTCTCCTTTGCAGGCCATTTCTTTGTGCACGTGGAGAGGTCATCTGTTTGGCACTCTAAAGGGGCATTTGTCTTTGGAAGTTGAGTACCATAACCTGGATATCATTGCTCATTCCATTCTATGGTCGCCAAGCCAAGCACTTGGTCTGTGCGTTGACGGATTTACACTTGTCCGTTTGTATCAGACTTTACAGTTATCTCTTTAATAAGTAAATTACTCATGCTTCTCTGTTGTGAAGCTTGTTTGTGGTGCTTGACCCAGGCAGTGTGTCTGGGCTTAGCAATGCCCCCTGTCCAGCTGACTGCCCCGGGCCGCTCCAAAAAAGGCAATCATTACTGCTATTGATTTTTTTTGTAGCACATTGGCCATGTTAGAGTTCTTTGCAGTGAAAGCAAACTCAACTCTTGGCATCTGTCTGCCTTTTCATTTTAGCAGAAAGGTACTGCAGTCTGCAGTCTTTCAATGGCAGTAACAGCAGTTGAAGGGGATTCTTTTCCCTCCTTTCTCTTAGGGTGGCGTGGGGAGAGTCCTAGATAGTAATGAGAAGCAGGAGGTAGAACTGGGGGAGGCCAGTGAGGATGGAAAGGGCTCCTATTTTTAATCCCTTACTACCTGTTTCTTAGTGAAATGGGGTGAGGATACCTGTCCTTTCCCCTCAACAGCATGTGGCAAAAAGTGGTGAGACGGTGGTGGTCCGGGACTCTCAAATGCATATGGCAGATGTTTTAAAGAGTACCAGCTCTTCCTGAAACAAAATAAAACAACAACAACAAAAAAACAAATCCAGAAAACAAACCTGCTTTATCAGAAGGCCTCGTATTTCAAACACATATTCAAATCCTGGTGTTTCTGCTGGAAAAACATAGCCCTGGGAAGTTGTGATAAAGTTGAAATAGTAGAAAAATAAATTTTTATTCGTTCCACTTCTTCTTGCATATGCCCCACCATGGCGTATTTTTAATGTGTTTTCATGTTCAGATTTTTAAAATCCTGGGGACTAGAAATATAATCTTTTACTTTCCATACTTGATAGGGCCTGAGTGTGTCTTTGACACTGTTACTTTTACATAGGCACACTAAGCATGTGAACTTCTAGAAGCATGGCATAAAAATCTTGGTGGCGGGTGGGGGGCTGGTGAGGGCAGGGGGGACATTTATGAAAACAGTCTCCTTTCTTATGGTAGAACAGTGAATGGAAACTATCCCAGCAGATGATTCAGTCCTGCTGAGCAGTTCCCTAGAACTAGAACTAACTTGGGTCTCTACCAAACGGATATAAATACGTAAAGCATTTGTCTGTTACTGCTAAAGGCTCCTCAAATTGGTGGTGTTGTTGCCTTCCCATTCTGCTTTTGTCTGCAATTTTTATTACAAAGACACAGTTAAAAACGCACTGTTCTCTTGCTCTGTCCTTCCTAATGAGAAGAGGGTGCTCGGGAGGTGATGGCTATCTGTGCAGGAGGCTGTGGCTGACGGGGCCAGAGTGTAATGATTAGTCCTTTCCCTGCTGCGCACACATGGAGATTGTTCCTTGATTTCTTACAGTCGTCGTTTCTAATACAGCCTGGAGCTCAACGGAGACTTGCTCTGTCAAGCTTGGGGCCATTTTTCACTTTTGTTCAAAAAGGCATCTCCTGTGGGACTGCTTACTGCCTGGCTGGTTCGTCTGCTGTGTTCCCAGACACCCCACCATGGGAACCCTCACTGCAGAGAGCTTCACAAGGTCGCTTTTTCCAACTTTCTTTGGGGCAGCCCCCCTCTCATTACCATCTGGGAAGAAAACAGATCATGGCAGTGGGGATTGAAAGGGAGGCTGGAGATGACCGAGTCAAACTCTTTCTCTGTTCCGTTGAAGAAAGAGAGGACCAGAGAAAGGTTATGTCCCCTGTCCTGGTCACAGAACTGCTTGTGCCCTCATTAGTGACCCTGCTTTCATTCTTTTTCACACATCCAGCCCTGGAAATGATTTCCTGGGGGGAAATGATTGTTCTAACACTGGCGTCCTGTGAGGAGCTAGCTGACACTCCTGGGTTGTCGTTGGATGCTCAGTGAGGAATACAGCTGCTGTCGATGGGAATGCTTAAGAAGCAGGATGTGGCATCCGTGGCAGGTTTCCCCGTCCACATGGGAGCTTGCACAGCACCATGCTCTAGAAAGCTGCAGTTATACCCTGGTGATACCAAGTTCATGCCATAGCCTTACTGCCAGGCTCTCAGTGTTTGGCTCTCTTGATTGTATTTCTGCGGTTAAAAATCGGATGTCATACTCTGTTAATTCTGAAGAATGATGTTGATTGTTTGTAGGATTTCTCTTCGTTGAGCATGATTTCCGCAGTAGAGTTTGAATAATATAGTGATCTGCAGGATCTCTGTGCTGTAATCACCTGCTTAGACACATCATGAGCACAGTAACAAGTAACGAAAAGTTACCACAGCACGCTTAGGAAGTTAGAGCATTTCTCAACTTGGTGCTGTTGAACTTTGGGGATGGATGATTCTTTGGTGTGTGGGGGGGGGGCTCTCCTGTGCATTGTAAGATATTAACCAGCACCTCTGGTCTCTACCTGCTAGATGACAATGGTACTCCCTCCCCAGTCGTGATAACCAGAAATAACCCCAGACATTGCCCAGTGTCCCCTGGGGGGGCAAAACCACTTGGATTGAGAACCTCTGTAGACGAACAGTCAATCTAAGGAGCATTGCACTTATGCCAGCCTGAAGCAGATTCCCATTTACAACAGAAGGCTTGAACTTAAGAAGCCAGAGAAGGAAAGTAAGGTTTGGAAGGGTTAAATTACTAAGTGATGAATATTCCTAATCCTGTGACCAAGTGAGTAGCAACCCAAACCAGGGGATTTCCCCTGTTGGTTTGTGGCAGGAATTCCCTTTCTCTTCCTCTTGCCCTCAGCTAGAGGACATTTCCTTTCACCACTGTTCAAGTTTCTGATTGACCTATTCTCAGGGCCAGCTTTTCTCTTCCACTCTTCCGCCACCTCAGTCGCTACCGGTAACCAGACCACCGCTGCTGCCTTTGTGAGAGACTAGTGCCACCAAGATTGTCCCTGCTGATGTCCCCGCACCATCACCCCGCTCCTGGAGAATGTGTTTTGCTGTTCTCACATTATTACTTACCTCTTAGGATTCTATTTAGCCTTCTACAGCTCATGTAGGAAAACGTGAGGAGTCCTGACTGGACTCAAGTCCTCAGCGTGACTATGTTTTTCGAATAAAAGCTATGACATGTGAGGTGATACTGGTCTGTAGTACTCCTATTACATCGCCTTAGGCTAGCCTGGGATGCCAGTCACTATTTGTGGCTCTGGTTCTACAGGGAGACATTCCAAATTTCAAATAGTAAGCATCAAAGTGAACATTTGGAATGTGGCTTATTTTTAAGAAGGAGCCATTTTTGCAGGCTGCAGTAGTCCAGCTTATGCCTATTCCAAGCGAGTTCTTCGCCAAATCCACAAGGAGACCCTCAAATAGGCAGCTTGGACTCTCCCTTCTGTTGGGACTTCCGACCCTAAGTCCCAGACTTGGAGGGCAGACAAGCTAGACCATCTATGGTTTACTTCTCTGATGTGGAAAAAATAGGCATCTGGCCGTCTTCTTGGATTGTAGATAATCTTTGCCAAATGGACTAGTCTGCCTAAGTCTGCCAAAGGAGGAAAAGACAAACACCTTAATCTATGGACTGAGATACCAACTGAAGGAAATCAATAACAAAACAACTGGAATCTTAGCAGGTTCCAGAAGGAGTAAAAAATGTTGTACACATATGCAGTTAAACTAAAGGGAGTTTAGATTAATTGAAAGATAAGAACAAAAATGTGATGCTTTTTGTTTCTACATCAAATAACAAATTTTTACATCAAGTTTGTCAAAGATAAAGATGTTTATCATTTCAGACTAGACATGTACAGTGGAAAAGACTACTACTCCAAGACTTGAAAGGGTCTTCTGTAATTCTGACCATGTTATCTGATTTTTCCTTCCCCTTTCTCTCTAAATTTGTCAAATTGCACAAATTGATATGTTAGACTCAGTGATAAGTCTATGCAAGCTAGAATAAGAGAATGGTGGCCAGTGACTTCTTTTGGGAAGTTTCTAGATCATCTATACTGATGATTTCCAAATTGGATTCTGGGTGCTCTGGGACATTTACCAGTTTTTGAAAGAAAGTATAGTTGTGGTGGACTTAACATGTGTCTGTTTTAACCACCTCTAAATTTGAGGCTTCAGATCATGACAGGAGGGATGCTTAGCTGCCACATTTTAAATTGGGTACACTTAGAAGAGAGTTGCCTTTCTCAAATACTATTACGTGGCTCTCTGATTGCATGGCTTGCCTTTTGTTATGGGATCTGCAGAGTAGCAATCTGTTTTTAGTGTCTGTCCTTCACTAGCCCCTAAGTTCCATGAGGACAAGAACCATGGCTTCGGGAGTACACAATTGTTGTTTGTTGAATGAATAATTGAATAAATGAGGGGGGGAAAAGGAGTTCACCATGAACATTTTATAAGAAAAGCATATTTTTTGATAGAAAAGTTAAATAAAGACATTTCCCAATAAAGTTAAAACACAGCTTAAGAGAATATCATGTAGTGAAGTTTCGTTTCTTTTTGGAAATTTGTGGCTTTTATTTAAGAACAAAGAAATACTGTATTTTCTGGAGAAGGAGAGCATGGAATGCCCTCCAAAATTAATCTAGTGGAACATAGGCATATAAAGTCCTCCAAACCCATCAATTTTAGTCTTACTTTATAGTAATAAATACTTTTCAGTGCCAAAGTAAATTAGGACAATGATCTGGGTAAAAAAGTGCTCTTGAGCTGTATAAGAAGGATTTTGATTTTGTTGCCCAATTTAGAGCAGTGACCTTCATTCTATGTGTGAAAGTGTTCCATCATTGTTGTGGACAGACGTGGTTGACCCACCTGAAACTATTGCCATGTGGTTCAGTCATAGCAGTATAGACAGTGAGTAATTGGAATGGTTCAATATCTTAAACTTTCTTTGGTTTGGCACTGGTGGTTCATTTGCCAGATCAAAATCATGAGTGAAACTGAAAACAGTGCAAATAATTGCTGGGTACTTGGATTTCTTCAAATCAAGCATCTTTTTATATTGCTACTATATATATGTTTTCAAAAGCATTGGTCTTGAGTCAGACTCACTGGATTAAAAACCATTTTCAGCCCTTACTGTGAGGCAATGGATACGTTTCTTAAACTTGGGGCGTTACATCTTCTGTAAGGGAGGTAATATTAATGCCTGCCTCATAAAGGATTTAATGAGAAAATAGACATAAATCGCTTAGGGCATCGCTGGAACACCAGGATTCAGTAAATGTTGATTATTGATTGTGCTGATTGTTTCAAACAGCATTACTATTTCTAGATCATTCATTTTCTTCATGTTTTCAGTAGTAAGCCCAAACTTTAAAGCTTCCTTTTTATGGAAATCAGAGCAGTCTAAACAGAGTCTAGGCTGTCAGACTATCTGCTCCATCTCATAAAGAAATGAGATAATGCTTGGTGTGTATGTGTGTGTCTAAATATGAAAGAGCCACAATCCTAAGCCTTGCCAGACCGAGGGCAGGTGGACCCCATTCTTGGCTGAGAGTCAAATCCTATTACCAGACTTTATTTATTTCAGGCCTGATAAAGTTGCTTCCTCTTGGTGATTTTTTTTTCTCCTTTCTCACTTAACATAAAGACAAAGGGAGTTGGAAAACATTTTAAAAAGAAGTACAAAAGAAACTTCTTATTTTTATATTTTCCAGAAACCAATTTGATAAGTCATTTTTAAGTTCTAAAGAAGCACTTTTTTCTAAACTTTTCATCATATGAATAAAACTGAGTTTTCAGTTATAATCATACAACACAAACCATTACACTGTAAAACTGCATTTTTCACTTGGTATCATTCCTAGTGTACGCTTTTCAAAAGTGCAGATATTTCCTTGTCCTGAGACAAGCCTGAGCAGGAGGACTTAGTTATAAGGTACTAAGTGTGTGAAAGGTCAAGGGGTTCTTCAGGGTACCACTTCAGAAATTTTCTTGGTACGCTCATTAACAATAACTTGTAATCACCAGGTTTAGGAATCTCCCTCTATCAAGGTGGCTGAATCCAATGTTTGAAAGTTTCTGAAACAGGCTAGTTTGTGCCGCCTCTTTGTCAAGAGCAATGTCTTTCATCTTGCACAATTTAAAGTTGGTTTTGATATTTCCCAATGGAAGTTGTTATTATTACATTGCTTTAACATTTGTTTTCGAATAAGAGCTTGAAATGGATGATCTATAAAGTTTTGTTCAGCTTGCAAGTTCTATGATCAAAGTTTACCTTTGCCTTTTAGAAGTTTTAAGATTTCTCCAGTTTCCTATGGTTTCTTACTGATTCTTTTTGGCTCCCCAAATCAATAAATACCCATCGATAGTTATAGTTAGTTGTTGAGAATCTGAAATTTTACTTTAACATAGTGAAGTCTTAATTATATCTCTCCACTGTGGCCAACATTTAATCCAGTAAAATGTTGTTAGGACTTTTTCTTTCGCCTCCCCAGGGCCATAACTAATAATAATTAAAAAGGTCTCTCAACTTGGAAAATTAAACATGCTCAAATATCTTCCATTTTGATGGTAAACAAACAAACTAGAACCAATATCCTAATGGCTTTTCTAGCTTCTATGTTACCTATCTCAACTGCATCACGGTTTTGGCCACCTGCTTTGGAAAGGAGTATCAGTAACCTCTTAATTTTGAAATTCAGTGAAATCTTTTAGGTCTTTGACTTATTTGTCTACTGTTGATTTGTATTTGACTCTGTTTATCATTTAAAGTTTTCTCTGCATGGCTCTCAGACATGGGGACCTGCTGCCCTACCTCTATTCCTAGACCCTCCCACATTCCCTGTCTTTGTGGCTTTCCCCAAAGTATAGCCCTGGGCCTCTCCTTTCTGTAACTCCCCAAACTGTGTACGAAGGCCCATTGTTTAGGTATCAGCTCTCAATGCTGATGACCCTCATGGTGTTCCAAACTGGATTTTCAGCTCACGTATCCTGTGGGTTCTGTATCTATATGTCTGCCTGAACATTTCTCTTGGAAAGTTTCTAAGGCATCTCAAACCTAGTCAGTTCTAAAACTGAATATGCTCTATTTCCTCTCAGATTTGTTTTTCTCCTTGTCTACCTTGGCAAGCACCTGCTGATGACTCCAGATCCTTTTCAAGTGTGTCCACTCTCAGCCCTTTCTTGACACCCACCCGTTGCTGGGGGCCTAGCAGAAGTAACTGGGGGCCCAGTTACAATAGTAACTTCTGCTATAACAGTTTTCATCCTGCCTGTAAGTTAGTTATTCACTGAGGTCAGAAACCACATTTGTGTGCCTTCTCATGCACTACAGTGCCTGGATAGGTGCTTAGTAAATGATGCTGAGGGGTGCCTGGCTGGCTCAGTTGGTAGAGCATGTGACTCTTGATCTCAGGGTTGTAAGTTCAAGCCCTATGTTGGGTGTAGAGATCAGTTAAAATTAAATCTTAAAAAAATAATTGTTGAGTATGCTAACAGATGGCAGAAATAGTAAATTATAGATATTGAGAAAGAAAACAAAATTTTTATTTCACCAGGCAGAAAAGTTTGTAAGTGGTTAGATATTAAAAAGATATTTTTTGTAGTTTTATAAAAAATGAAACCATCAGCCTTATTGTTTAGTTGTAGGCTCTAGGACCTCAGAGTATAAAAGAAGCTTCTACTTATTTCCTTCCTAGACTCATGGTTGACTTGGTGCTTGGACTTGGTTCGAACGGAGACTCACTCATGGGATTATGGCAGCAGGTGTAGTGTTTTGAGTGACTTTCCCAGCTAATTCAAAAAAACATCTGAATGCCCAGAGCAGAACTCAGCTATCTGCTTGGGAGAATATTTAGGTGCAAATATTTCCTATATGCACTTTCTCTCATTTATTCCACCTTCCCAGATGGGGCTTTGTGGGTCAGGATAAGGGCATGATATGTATGCTTCTGTGGGTCAGGATAAGGGCATGATATGTATGCTTAGGCAAAAAGTAATGAAAAATCATGATTTCAGTTATAGAGATGATGACCATCTCTCCTCCTCCATCCTTCTCTCCCTCCCCCTACGCACAGATAAGATTGTATATCTGGGTGTGCTAGTCGTACCCACTTAAAATGATCTGTAAGCCATTAATATTAAGTTCATCCTTGGGTAGCTTCATCACGTTGCACTGAAGGAACATTAGAAACACTTTGTTATTGGAATCCTTACATTGTTGGGATTAGCCTCTAACTAAACGGGACAGGTATCCAGATACCGTGAATTAATCCATGTTAATTTTAAAAATAAGAAGTCTTAGCAGTGAAAACTCATGTGTGACTATCCCTTATTGAAGATTAAGTTCTCTGCACTAGGATGCCGGACCATTGCAGAATTATGTTATGTAACTGTTTCCCTTTTGGCATTCATAAAAACAAGAAGCATGTTTCCAGAGGTCATCCCTCATAGAGCAAAAATTTTAAATACATGAATAAAAATTCCATCTGGCTTTTTTAATACTAGAAACTTCACATAGATTTGTAATTTTGATGTGTTTTGTAGTCTTATGCTGGTTTGGTAGTCTTCTATGAGGAACAACAAACAAAACATCCTGTTTTTATAATTTCCAGCATAAATCCCAGGGGAGTTATTACAGAAATAGCTTAGGTTCTTCCTATATCAGTTAGCAGCTTTTTTATTTCCATTATTTAATGTTTCTCCTCTCTTAGAAGTGTGACTAAAACTAAATCGATTTGTGTCCTCAGGCACTGAAGTCCCGCTAAGCGTTAATTGTCCAGGGTTTTTATAAAGGGCTTGAAGATCACGGAAGAAAGTGTGGAGCTTGACCCACCACCATGGCAATGGTGACCATTTTCAATTGCAAATATTTGTAAAACTCTTTTCAGTCTTTTTCTTTTTTTCTTCCATGTCATGGTTTCATCTTTTTGAAATTTACCAGGATGACTTTAAGTGTTTGCTTATGTGAAAATACGTGAAAATTGAATAGGAAAGATATTTTTAAAGGGTTGTAACATGGTTTAAGGCGGGTGAAACAGCCAGAATGATGATTCAGAAGCTGAAAATAGCTCTACATTTTATGCAATCAAGTAAAACTCTGTACCTTGGCCTTCCCCACACGGGATTAGCAAGGAGTTGGGAGCTCTTCCACCCCCAGCATGCACTGGGGATGACACGCGGGGCCTGCCTCAACGGGGCATGTGCTGCCCAGAGGCTCACCCTGAGGTCCAGGGTGGATTAGAGTTGAGTGATCTCAACTCCTATTCATTTCCTCTGAAAGGAAAACTCACAAGGTCCTCTCTGTTCTAATGAGCCGGTATGCAGTGAGGATTCTCATGATGGTGCCCCGTCTCTCCAGAGGCGGAGGTTTGCCACATTTGCCTTTGCTGCTTCCCTGATAGGGCTCAGGGACCCTTAGGGCATTTATCCCTGTCCCTGGGAATCCCACTGTAAGACCCCGAGACGGAGAGTGACTGATAGTTTTTTCTTCTACTCTCTTACAGACTTTTTTTTTCAATGTTGGTTTTCTTTATGTTTTTGTGCGAAAAGCTGTCCCACAAAGTGAGGAGGCTAGAAGATGATTCTTGAATTAACCCCATGTCTGCTGAGCAAGTGGTAAACTTTTCCGGGTACAACCTCTCAGGTCCAAGAGCTGAGTCATCTTTGTGACCGAGAGTTTGATGCTTCACCTTCAGTTCTGGTTACCCAAACTGAGACTCTGTGCTGTGTCCTGTCAAATAAACAAAACTGTCAGGTTATCATTAACGAGTGATGTTCCTCTAATTAAACAGAACTGATGGGAATGATCTGGGAGGATATTAGCAATGGAGCAGTGATGCTTGCATTTAAATGATCTTAATTACCCCTTAGACTTAATGCCCTAATAAGAGGAACGGGAGCATGTCACATCTCACTTAGCTGTATTGTTTCAGACAGTGGCTGCAGGCTGAGAAGGACCAGAGTGCATTAGCTTGCGCTGCAGTGTCTGCTTTTGGGAATGTATATTTTTTTTCTTTTTCTTCCTTTCTTTCTTTCCTTTTTTTTTTTTTTTTTTTTCTTCAAAGGAAATTAAATCCCAGCCCTGACAGGAGAGGGTGAAATCTCTGAGCAGACCTCCCCAGTGCTTGGAATTTACAGCCTCTACCACGTCCCAGTTTGCCATTGTCCTAAGGCAACACACTCCCCTGCTGCTCTTTGCATCTTTGGCCACTGGCCAGCCTCCCAGGGCCTCCGGCTTTGATGTGAGGAGCAGACTGTCCTCGGGCCAGGCTGTTGTTGCCCTGGCCGGGGTTTACTCGCCCAGAATGCCAGGAGGGATGTTCTGTCTCGCAGTATACACTTTGACAGCTCAAGCCACCATCAGAGCTTTCTAACACTCCCACGGCAGAGGGAGCCTGCCTCTGTCACCCACAAGTGGCTGCCCCCAGCTGCTCAGCTTTGCTTTGCTGGCGTTGGTGCTCAGTGTCGTCCTGGTGGGGGTGGGGGACTCTCTGCCTGGGGAAGACACCAGCTCTGCCAGGGCAGCCCGTCAGACCCAAGGGCCTCCTTGGCAGGGCTCAGGGGAACCGACCGGGCGAGTTGAACAGCTTTCTCTGGGGACATTGCATCGACCTTCATTTGATCTAGGCCTGGCAGCCTGGTTAGTGAGGACAAAAATTCTGGCTCAGGAAATCTTTCTCAACTGAAGCGATTTCCACCATGGTTCCAGGCTTATAGTGAGAAGTCTGTGCTGTTGCAAATTTAACTGCTGTCACTTCGAGTAGTATCTATTGGTAATTTTCTAAAAGCAGGTGGACATGTAAACACAGAGGATTGTAATAATAGATACTGAGGGAGGTAATAACAGGACTATGCCTTATAACTAAACAAAAGGCCAGACCCAGGAGGGAGGGAGGGAGAGGGAGGGAGGAAGAAGGAGAGAGAGAGAGAGAGAGAGGGAGGGAGAGAGATAGGGAGGGAGGGAGAGAGAGAGAGAGAGTTTCTCATTGATGAGCTGCCTTCTGAAGGGCCAATTTGATTCATATAGAAATTGTCTCAGAAAACTGAAAGCAGACCATATCTTGTTCTAGTTTAGGTGACAAGGTCCCTTGCACTGTATCTTAATAGGGTTAATAATAGCATTTCCCATGGGGGGGGGTTCTTGCATCTATTGTTGTAAAACCCATTCCCCCCAAATATGTCTCTTCATCAACCATTATTTATTTCTTTTTATGAAGTTTTATAATGTCCCAAGGTTGGTTGGTTTATGTGTTGTTTTCCCTAATGAGAACACATTACATTTTTGGCAGTGAAGTCTGAAAATGATTATTAGGTCTTTTTTGCAGTAGTTGGGGAATGCAGCCTGCATGATCCCGTGACCTAGTAAGGGGAGGACACCTGAAAAGGTTCAGAGTAGAAAGGGGAAAAGATTTGTAGAAGACAAACTTCGGTCTTTTTAGGGTATGACTGCATTCTCTTTTGCAAGCTATTCATGGGCAACAATTAGGTACCCTCGTAGTAATATCATTTTCTTGTCAGTAATGAGTGTTTGTGTGTGGGGGGGGTGTGGGTGTGTATTAGATTGGGGGGATAAGTAAATCCTTTGGTGCATCCTGAATGCTAGGGCCTCATTTAGCACAGCTTTCCTGATACATGTATTTTTTAAACATTCAAGTCTAGATACTTTGAAATTGCAGAGTTTTGCCATAATCCATTCCTAAATTCCACCTGCCAGCAAGCACAGGGAAGTTTTGTAAGACAGGAACATGGAAGGGAGAGAAGCTGTGGTTAAACCATAGTTATGGTTTTAACGTTAATAGGAAATGTAGTATTTGCCATATTCCACGTATCATTTCTTATGGCTTACGATAAGATGAAGTTGGTAGTTCCAAAAATGGAACTGGAACTCAGTAAGATTGTTGACCCGACCCAGGAGTGCTAAAATGTACTGTTTCTCTTTCAGCTGCTTCCCTTCCTTCCTGCAGCTTACAGGTACCCCATTTCCCCGTAATATTTTTCAGTAAAAAAAAAGTTTAGAGATCTAGTTTTCATGTTTATATTGCCTTTTGCAATTTTCTGGTTTTTTTTTTTTTTTTCTGTTAACCCCACTGGGAAATATATTGGACATATTGTAGGTCAGCAGGAAAAAAAAAACTTTCTAAGGAGATTTAAAAAACAACTAAGGTATAACTCATTAATAATTTCATTCTGTGTCTGGATGTGTTTTCTTCCCATTGTCAGCCAGTGTGGGAGGAAAGGGAAGAGTAATGCTAGAGCTGAGGGTATGTGTGGGTATGTGCCATCTAAAAGTATTTTATAGAAGAAAAAAGTGTTTATTTTTATAATAAAAGTAAAATTCGACATTCCAAATAACAGAAGACTATTAATTCTATTGTAGTGAAAAGTTACATTCCAGTGCTTTTAAAATTGTTAATCATTAGAGACATATGTTTATCACAGGCATACATATGCATATACATATATATGGTAAAAATGGTAATTTTTGCTACCAGGCTTAAATCTAAAATGTCATTAATAATATTGCTGCTGTTGCCAGTGGAGAAAATTTGCATAAGACTCAGTTAAATCTACCCATATCTCTACTGCCCTGGAATAGCATTTTCATTCCCAAACTTACACATTTTAAACAAAGTCAGAAGTTCCTCTCACCTGCTTAAAAGTGAATTCAAGTTAAAATTTCAAATGATAATATCTACACCCACAAAGCAGGTGCACTGCAGTTTTCTCTTTTCAGAACTCTCGGTGTCCCTTCCAGCATTGCCTTTCCTGGGGTCCTGTTCTCTCTCTGTCCACACCACCCCAAACCTGGGGCCTAACCGAGTGCAGCCTGCTCTGGGAAGCCGTTTGCCACTATTCTAGCCTCCGTATAACTCTTCCTGTTCTCAACATCTGTCATGCTTAGAATCATTACCACACATTTTAGCATTTAGCACTTAACCTTTTAAAATAATTTTTATATGTTGGCTCAGTGCTTGGTTATTGTCTACTTTATTATTCCTTACAACAGCTAGCACAGTATTAGACACCTTGCAAATGTTCTTATTTGGTTGATTGTTTTTCTGTTGTCTGGCTGTTAGTGAACCGGTGTTACAGACTGGAACCACTCTTCTCAAAATGGGGACCTCAGACCAGTGCATCAGCGTCACCAGAGAATTCGCACAAGTTGGATCCCATCTAGACCAATAGAATCAGAATCCACATTTTAACAAACTTCTCTGGTGACTCATAAGTATATTACAGTTTTTAAAGCATTGTTGAGGAAGGTTTCTCTCCCTGGGAAAGGTAGAGACCCCAGGAACCTTCAACTCTCCGTTTTGCCAGTGTCGTACTGTAGTCATTTAGGTACCCGGCTCTATCGGAGTGAAACTGTCTGCTCTTACTGTAACAGTGAGGCTGGAAATTAGTCTTTACATAGAATCTGCAGCCTTTAAAAGTGACCAGAGGGCCCTGGTGAAGAATCAGGACTGTATGTTCTGATTCAAGACAACTCTAGATGCAAATCATTCAAATCCCTTTAACTGGCTACTTTTAGAATTCTCATACTGAGAAGCAAAAAGTATGATTTCCTTTTCCTTAGTTACCTCTTTTTTTTTTTTTTTTTCTTTTTGCACTTGAAGTGCTTACACCCACTCAGCTTGCTATTTTGAACTCTGGGAAAGAAAATTTGTGGGCATCTTGCAGTCTTTCAGGAAACAAGGCTCAGATTAAATATTTGCCACATTTTCTATGTGTTTCTTTCTTCAGGAAATTGGAGAGGCACATCACTCATGCTTTCACTCAACTTGACACAGAGTGTGACGTTCACAGTGTGGATGAAAAAATAGCTTCTGTCCTTATTTGCCTACCTTTGTGCAGATATTCCTGGTGTTTCGCCTCCCGTTTCTTCTATTTGCCCTTACTTCCCTTTCACTGCAGTGTCTAGAATTCTTCAGGTACTTATACGTTTTATAAAATATAAGATTCCTTGAGAGTCCCTACGTTTGTTGCATCAAGGAAGGTAACACATAGACTCAATTAAATGTACAACAATATGTACGATATTCTCAAATTCATGGGTTTTTTAAAAAAGATTCATTTACTTATTTGAAAGAGAGAGACAGCAGCGGGAACACGGGAGGGAGTGGGGGGTGGGGAGTGAGGGGTGGGGGAAGCAGCAGAGGGAAAGGGAGAAGCAGGCTCCTTGCTCAGCGGGGACCATCCCAGGACCCTGAGATCATGACCCAAGCCCAAAGGAAGATGCTTAGCCGACTGAGCCACCCAGAAGCCCCTAGTCAAGTTTACGTTTAAAAGGTTATTATAATTTTAAGTTATTTGCATTTCTCTGTTGGTTTTGCCCAATCTTTGAACCTAGTTCGCAGATAGCAGAAATGAGAGACATTGGTTGGGTTGGAGAGCGAGGAGGATAAAAGTTTATCTCAGCCATTCAGCTATTTTTTAAATAAATTTGAGGCTGTGTCTTGTAAATATACTAAGAAAGTAAAGTGGTTGCGTGGGGTATTATTTTATGGTGGTTGTGTCATTTGTGTAGTTTAATTTCATCTTTGTTGAGGCAATTAAGATGTTTTATTTAAGCTAGAACTGACACTTTTCTATTTAATCACTGTTTGCCTACTCGTAAAAGATACTGTGCAGGGGATCTTGTGAGGAAGTAACACAATTCAGTTGCTGAAATTAAGTATTTCTAAGCAAGTGAAATGGAAATGTGGAAAGACACAGAACCAAGAATTTTGTAGAATGCAAATATTTATTGAATGTAAAAATGTAATAAACGTAGAGATGCACAATAACACACTATTTTTTTTACATGGCAAAACAAAATATTGAGAGGATGCTTATGTGTGATTCAACACAATTCTATTAAAACTTTTAATGGGATTTTTTTGGGTATGGCTGAGTATGGAAGGCAACTATTACACTTAATTAGATAATATAATCTGGGAAAAATGGGTGAGAATTTTGCAAGTCTCTATGTGCACATAAGGACATATCAAGGAGTGTTTAAAAAAGAGAACAAGGCATAGAATGTAGCCCTACTGTAGACTCAAACATACTATAAACAACAATGGTAACTTAAACTGCCCAACACATGAACAGCAAGTTCGTAAGATAATGCCAGTTACATTATATTTACTCAATCTGAACAAAGTTTCCATGTAGATCAGTGTAACAAAGTGGGAAGCCCATAAATGGACCCATTATGGTACAGTACACACATAAAATATAATATAGCAAGCTTAGTGAATGGTACTTGGATAACTTGGAATTTGTCAAATACACGCCAGATATGTTAAATGGCTAAAGATCTAAAGATAAAGAAACATACAGAACAATTTGTAGAGAAGTGAATATAGTCAGAAGAAAAAACAGAACCAAAATGTAGTCAAATTATATGGATAGAGGTAATTTTTACATTAAAAATGAAAGACAATGAAATTATTTTTAAATGGGAGGGTAATTATGGTCACCATTAGTATAAAAAGGCAACCCAAAAGTGCCATTTTACATTAAATAAACAACCAAAAAAATGTAATCACATAAAAAGGTAAGGAAATTTTGTGAAAGTAGAATGCTCAGATATTGTTGGTAGCTTTATAGGTGATTTCAATCTCTTAACATCAATATGGCTATAAATATGGAGTCCATAAAAATACTCATAGTCTTTGATTTAATAATCTCGTTTCTGTTAATATTTTAAGGAAGAAGAGTATCTCTACTATTAGTACTATCTCTAGTGTTGGAAATAAATGAGAGCAACTTAAATGTTCTCACACAGAGGAATGGTTGAGGAAATGACTAGTAGTCTACTATTTACAGTAGTCATAGTTATGCTAACTGTGGAATATTATATGGCTAGTAAAAATGAGAACTATATGAGTTACATGGAAATGTAGAATGTGTTTATGAAATATTGCATGAAAAAATCAGAATGCATTGTTATGTGTTATGAGAGCGTCTGTGTGAAAATATGCTTACATGGGCAAATAAATACATTTGTAAAAAATGTAAATAATTATGTTTGGGTGATGGGATTGAGGGTTTTTTTTTTTTTTTGGTTAAAAATGTCTTCAATGTTGATATGTATTTCTAGAGAAAAATAATACAAATGGCTAAGTAGGGCAGCAGTACTGACTCTGGCTATTAGGGTACTGCTTTCCAAATGTTATTTTGGAGCCCTGCCAAAATATGCCAAGATGTTTTGGGTCTCTAACAGTCTTAAGTTATTCTGTTTCCTTATTCTCCTTGGCCAGTTTTTTACTAGGTTTACAAAGAAGCAAGTTACTTGTAACCACGATAAAGAGGGTGGTGTGGAGCCTGTGCTATTTGCCGGTCTGTTCCTGCTCACTTTGCATTCACTGCCTCCCTTATTTCCTTCCCATCCTATATTAAGAAGCATCTTTAGCGTCGCTGGTGCTCAAAGAAGCTCAATGTTGTAAAAGGAATAGTAGTAGTGGAATAGTAGTCAGGAAATCTGCCTTCTAGTTGCATGACCTTGGGCAAATGACTGTGACCTTCTGAGTCTCAGTCTCATCATCAATAGAAGGATGGTGTTTGATGGCCAGGACACGGACTAAGGATTAGTCCAGAGATGTACAGATATCAGAGTTCACAAGCTCACTCCAGGGTGCCATGTGCTCCTCTAAAGTGCTCCAAAAAGGGCAAGTTTACTGTATCACTGTTGCAACAGTATAGACAGCTAAAGTGCTCTCAGGGAGTGCTCTGGTCAACTCAAAGGGCATGGTTCCTGTATACTACATGAGGTAAACCATTCAGCTAGAGAAAGTCACTCTGCTTCAGCATTGTGGCTATATCTGAGTTTTTATGCATAAAGATAGACCAGTTGGTGACAAGCATGATCAAATATTAGCTAAATTAGATATTTAGCTAATATTAGATAAATTACTAAATTAGTATTTAGTAATTGCTAAATTAGATATTTAGCAAATATTAGATAAATTACTCCATTGTTTAGACTACGTAACTGAAATACAAAGTTTCAGATGTATTTAGATTTTCTGATGAAGCCAAAATACCACTGACTGAGGTGTTTTGTTTTGTATTTTCCTTTTTCCTAATATGTAGAGGTAGGCAATAAAAACACATTAAAGAGAAGGTTTAGATCCAACTGTTTTCATCAGGTTATAAAATTATTTTAGGCATTGCACTGCTGTGTGGTATAGAAATTGTAGGGAACCTATTATCCTATCTTAGGTGTCATTGTTCATTTCTAAGGAAATGAACGTTTCTAAAGAATGTTGTATTGTGGTTTGTACACATGAGGCTCACCTGTGATGCAGACAGCAGATCCGTATCTTCTGTGCTAATTAGGAGCAGTCATTTGACTGAATCATCCATACAGATGACTAATATTTTGTACTTGCTGCTTTTGAGGTTTGATGTGAGGTGCCCATACCACCACTGAAAAATTCCTAAGTAATTTGAAATCACTGGCCACTCAGATACGCATAGTTAGATTGAAACGAAAACATACTTGCTAGATTCTGGATGAAAGACCTTTTGTGATTCTGGCTTAATGACTAGCCCCACGCAAGTACTGAAGTCCTTTTATGAGGCAAGAACTACATACCTTAAGAAAGCAGTACTCTAAGAAACAAAGAAACACAGGAAGAGGGGTGGTAGATCTAAACTTTTGTACAGGTCAGTTTCACATTATACATTGACAAATCAGCGAGAAAAGGATTCTTAAGAACCCTCAAGCCATGCTGCATCTTGAGGGGAAGTGCCCTCACTTTTCCTTGGAAAGTGACTAACAGAAGGGATAAGTTGCTAAACCGAGTACTAGCGCAAAACCATCACGGCAGTAATTCCGAGGCGATATTATAAAACAAGCTTTCAAACATTATTTGAAAGAGCCTTTGCAACTTTCATCCAAGCCTAGAAAAGTACAAAAATATTTTCACAGTCTAGATGTTCAAGTGTGAAAAATGGGTGTATTGTATCATTTTGCAACTCCTTTAGGTGCCTGTATTTGTTGATCCAGAATAATTTAAAATAACCAAACCATTTGACCTTTGTCTTGCCGTAGTTATGGCAAGAACCCTACAATAATAGGTAAGACTATTTGAGAATGAAGAAGTCTTTGAGACCATATCCACATGAGTTTTTTTAGATAACTATTTCTTGAACAGCAGTTAAGCCTAGAGTCTAGACATTAGATTGTCTTGGAAGTGAAAATGTATTTCTCATGACTACTGTGGATTTCTACTTAGTGTGTATAATTATTGCTATTTGTCTTCTCCATTGTTAGGAACGTTTTTGTTTTGTTTTGGTTTAGGATTTTAGTGTTTTTTTGAGCATCTACCTTCTAATAGTGGATAGCAAATCTATTTTAACCTTTTTTAAATATTGAGATTAGCTAAATTAATTTTACTAATATGTGTGGCAGGATTAGAGAGGAGTGGCAGTATGTGGCTAATTCCAAATTTTATGATTAAAAATCATGTGTTTATGGCTTTGGGATAGGTTTTTGATTTTTCACTTGAATATGGTTGGGTTTGATGTTCTGGGACTTTAAAACATACTAAATCTGCCCTGGGGAGACTTGATTTGGAAGTAGCTGGATGCCGTCCAAATTTGTATCTTACTCTTCTGCTCAGCCCTCCAGCATCCCATTTATTTTAGGCTCTCATCAGCTGAGATACAGCTTGCTTTCTCTCAAACTTTCTCTCGGAGCTGAGATAGTAATTTAATATTTAGGCTTTAGAAAAGGTGTGTCTTCTGGTAAAGTGAATGGAATTAACTGATGTTATTTATAAACCTAATTAAGCTGTTGATGGGTCTTTAGTAGAATAAACACTTTCTTTGGGAGGCCAGGTATAGCATTCTGAGAATGATTTCGAAAATCATGCCAGTGAATTCTCTCCAAATGATTGATCTTAAGTATTAGTTTATATTCCTCAACAGAGCTTATATGTAACTAGAGTTTAACTGCTTTAAGGAACTGCAACCTACACATTTGCATTGCATTGGTAAATTAATAGGAATCAATGAACTGAATTCCAAAGCAATCAGTTGCCTCTTTTTCTCACATCTAATTTTACATATCCTAACTGACATGATATAGCCATTGCTTCTGTGTGCCAATCAGTACTGACAGTAAACTCTTCTGCTCTCACATTTATTGTGTTATTTTACTGTTTTCTCTGTGCTTGAACATTAATTTTATCCAAAACTGGAAAATTTACTTTAATTGTCAGATGCTTTCGTTGTTTTATACTTTTAAGAAGCACAGTAACTTAGGAGAAGATTTAATTAGAATCTTGTTTTGATTTCTGTGTTATTAATGTATTGATCCCATAATGCTTCGCTGGTTTAAAAACTATTTGTTTTTGTTTTTGTTTTCCTTTCCTCATTAGGTGGAGTCTTTGAATTTTTAAAAAGACGATGGTAATGAGATCCACTTGAAAAATTAAGTGAATTGATTTGGTTGGAACACTCTTTTACCAATTCATTAACATTCAGCTGCTGGGTAAGTTGAGTCAAGTGCTTTTTATATGCTTTCATTTCAAAATTATTGGAAAGATCTTTTAAGCAAAATATTAAGCTTTATGTGAAATTTTGGCAGTAATGATTTGAGGCCCTCACTACCTGTGAAAGATGTTGGGGATGCTATCTAAATGAACATGTTTGTAAGTTTTTACAATATTTCTGGAAACGTACCAGTTAGGAAGATGAGAAAATTAGAAAATGTTGTCACTTGTAGTTTGGAACCAGATACTTTTATTTACTATTTTAGTAATTATTTGCTTGTTGAAATCTTGAGGTAATGTGATAATATCAGATTTTACTGTGAGTGAGATATTTATGTGTAATTGTACTGTATCGTATCACATTCAAATCTAAAATCTAATGAACGTTTTGAGTAAGTTAGTATCTCTCTTTATTTAAACCATTCTCATTTTACAGAAAGCTTGGTTTCTGTGATAAGAATAGAAACCTTAGAGTCTTGCTCAATTCAACTTCCTTGTTGCACTATGTTTCTGTGGAAAGCTCTCGAGGTAGAGAACTCCTAACCAAGAGGAATTTAGGCTTTTAGCAAATTACTGGTGCTGCCAAGACAGAATTTAGTGGGAACAGGACTTTGGCTACTGCTAAAATGTCAGTATCGTAAAGCCTGCTCTGTCAAACAGATTTTTGGCATCAGAAGTCTAAATGATACTGATTTTAAGGTTTGGTAATTTTTTTTTAATCCAGGCAAACTCATGCTTTAATTAACCCTTTATACAGTAACAGAAAATTTGGAAAAAGGTTTGTATTTCTAGTCCAGGTCACAAGATTTGAGTTTCTGAATTTCTAAATTTTATATACAGTTCTAAATTATACAGCTTTTTATTTAATTTTCCTCTGAATGAACTGAAGCTATTTAAAAACCTGATGGATGATAATGAATAAGAGAAGTGTCTAATCATTTGGGGAGCAGACTTTGAAACCAAGCGAACAGTGTCTGCTTCACCCATGAGCATCTTAAGACATGATGAGGTCAGGTGGTTTTTCAGGGATAGGGTTGCGTAATTCATATGATGCCAACACCTGCTTTAGGCTTGTCTGAAATGATCTCCCTTGAGACAACTGCCCTGGAACTTGATTTGTTAGTGTGGCTTTTGAGTATTCAGTGAGTGTAGAAATAAATATCAAGCATGGAAACCCCAGGACATCTTTTCATTTTGTCTGTAAGGCTCGTGACCCAAGATTCATTTGTGAGCAGTAATTTACATTGTTATGGGCATGTGGTGCCATTCAGGGGAAAAAAAAAAAAAAGGATAATTAAAGGGATATAAGTCGGTTAGATGAAAAAGAAAGAAACGTTAAAAAAGAGAAACGAAAAAGAAGAGAAACGTTAAAAAAAAGTTTCAAAAGCAAAACTCTAATTCTTCAATAGCTATAATAGATGTTAGAAAATGAAAATTAATACTTTGCACCACTAACCTAAATGTCTTTGTCTGCAACACTTAATTCTCCATGTACTCACAAGTTTGGCTTTTACAATTATTCGCAAAGTACGCCCACAGTGTTACAGTTAAATTTCGACTGGTGGGACCCAACTTCAGGGATGTTTAGGAGGCTGTATAGATTATGCTCTGTGAGTGCTGCCTGAGAATACACATGGCCTGGACATTGACTACAGTTGGCTTTCTTGTTTATCACAATGTGAGTTCTGGGAACCTTTGCTTAAAAGTCTGCTCATTGGGGTCACTGTGTTTTAAAATAATTATTTTTTTTTAGTCAAATAAATTCATAATATTATGTGAGGATTAAACTCCTGGCAGGTAGTAGGGACTCAATAACTATTAGTGTTTATGAGGATAGTTAGTAGTGGTAATGGTAGTTGTGTCATTATATAAACGTAAAAATACTTAACATTTTATTAATCATGAGACTGATTCTTTAGCTGGTCATTGAGGACAGAACTCATAGAGATGGGTACGTTTTTTCAATTAAACCAAATACTTCGATTAGGAAACACTTCATATGAAATTGGTATGGTTTTTTTATAATGGCCGCATTGAGTATAATGAGCAGTCTCTCCCTGACCTTGTCTGTGAACCTGACTTTGTCCATTAGCCCAAGTGAGGATATTTTTTTCAAATAATACATAAATTTGCCCAATTTCCCCACCCTGAATTGGTGGTAAATAGAAAACAGTTTCCAAGAAAGGAAAACTCTCACCATTAGGATGACCTTTCTCTTATGACACTTTTTGTAAAATATAGTAAAAACCAATGACTTTATCTTTTTATCAATATTATTGCTCCTTGCTTGTTGCCATTTTCTTTCGTGTAGCCAATGCTTTTGATTTGTCTTGAAATCATTCATTTTAAGGTAATACTAGCTGGACTATGGACCTTTAACAATGTGCTCAGATTTATATTCTTTTATTGCATCAGATGAAATTATTTAAGAATTATGTAAGTGGTGGAGCGCCTGGGTGGCTGAGTTGGTTGTATGTCCGCCTTTGGCTCAGGTCATGATCTCAGGGTTCTGGGATCGAGCCCTGCATTGGGGAGCCTGCTTTTCCCTTTCCCTCTGCCCTTCCCTCTGCTTGTGCTCTCTCTCTTTCCAATAAATAAATGAAATCTTTTTAAAAGAACTATGTAAGTGGCATTTCTTCTTTCAGCTGAGGAAAAGTTAAGAAGGACAGTGAAAATTCTTAACGTGTTCTGTGAGGTGGGCTCTATGCTACTAGAAGTGCTCAATCTTTTTAGAGTAAAAATTAAGAATCCCATATTCTTAATTTGGGAGTTAATTACTTAGCTGAGAATTACACAGTCATTATAGTTAGTAATTTTTGGACCCAGAAGTTATTGAAATCCAAATTTATTTTATAAATAATAAAATAAAATAATAAAATAAATAATTTAAATATATATATCATTACTTGGACAAAGATGGAAAATAAAAGTGAGGAAACTTTTAATCCATTCTATTTGGATGCATTTCCACAGATTTTGTAAAGATTTGATAAAGTTGCAAATTAGATTCACTCTCTGCTCTCTATGGGTTTGATGTAATTTTTGCAGCTATCACATAGAACTCAGAGTAGACCTTATGAGCTTCAATGTGCTGTGGCCTTCGAAATGTTTCCTTTTATGTGGGGGTCCTTTTTATAGCTCTTCAGATGCATACAGCTCTTCTGTTCGGGTCCTTTACATTTTTAGGTGACTGAAGAAGGTGTCAGTATTTAGGAATGAGTATTACCGGAACGATAGGAAGCCTAGAGCCAATCTCTGCTTACCAGGACTGCTGTTTCTTTTGCCATTAGGGTCTGTGTGAATGGAGCCCATTACCGTTAGCTTCTTGGGCCACATGGGTTCATTTTTCCCAAATTATTTCGTTCACTCTTGTCACGCACCTGAGACCTCAGGTTCTTCACGCATTTCTCTTGGCTACGCCTTCATTCATTCCCACATTCAATACTTTACTCCTTCATGTATTCATCATTCAGTGAACAAGCGTTAATTAAACCAACAGTAGGCACAAAGCACATTTTGTTCCATGAGCGTTTTTTTAGTCGTCAGAAAACTGACTGAGAGTTGCTTTTACATCATTTCATAGTATTCCCTTCTGCCTATCCTTCTTGCCTCCTGACTTCAGCTTGCACTGAAGGGTGGTTGTGGGGGGTAAACCCCTCATCTTCGACTCTCCACTGAAAACCTACACAGTAGGACCGGGTAATTATATTCCTTGTTTCTCTGGTGACGTGAACTACCATTTGCGTAATGCTATACAGTTTACAGATGCTTCCACGTTACATTACCTCGCTTTAGGCAATAACTGTTATGTACATACCACTCACATTTTATTTTGCTTAAGAGGAATCGGAGGCTCAGGGGGCTACAACTGAGTGATTTGCTCAAAGTCGCGGCAGTAGTGAGTCACAGAAGCAGACTTTTCTGGTGCCCATAACTTTAGATAGCATATCACTCGCTGCCAGGTCACCGGTCTGGTTGACTGCCAGTATTCAAATATTGGAGCTTTGCTGATACAGTCACTATATTCTGTTCAGTATGAATCAAATAAGGAAATAGAAGCTATGTGGAGGTTTTGGAGAAGAATCAAGTCTCATAGGGAATGTCGGAGGCAGTGTACCTTTACCTTCCTTGATGATACTGTCTCGTTCACCCAGTCACTCTCCCTGCTTTGAGAATCTCACAGACTCCAGGCAGCATCCCCATAGATGAAGAGTGGTCTTTGAGATTCTGATTCTCTTGGATGGTTTTCATAATAAATTGCTAAAGTGGATATTGGCCAAAATCACCCACTTAAAGATCTTAATTTTTGAACCTGATATCACATTGACTTCTCATCCATGAATTGTAAAAGGCAAATTACCTTTGCATTTTTCTGCCTCATCTGTTATTTGCACTATTGTTTTTTGGTTGATTGCACTTTACTGATAATGAGAATCTGGTTAACTATTTTATTTCAGTATTACCCATCTTCACGTTTTACCCCATTTCCCTCAGAATCCCCTTAATGAATCCCTCTCACACTGCTTTTTGTATGGATTTTTATGCTTTATATTAAAGTG
Source organism: Ursus americanus (assembly GCF_024610735.1). Classification (NCBI taxonomy): domain Eukaryota; kingdom Metazoa; phylum Chordata; class Mammalia; order Carnivora; family Ursidae; genus Ursus; species Ursus americanus. The sequence continues at coordinate 54,366,658 of NC_142137.1, read as the reverse complement.
ATTTCTGTGAAGTTTTTCTCACATGCCACCCTGTAAGCTGCTTGAGGGCAAAGGCCGTGTCATTATTTTGTGGGTGTCCTCTTCAGCCTTGAAAATGGTGATTGAAAAAAATAGTAGATATTCAATAAATATTTGTTGAATTCAATAAAAATATTTGGCTGTGAGTTTTCTTTTAAAATTCATTTTGGGGACTGCAAATTTATACCTGGGCGCAGATTTAATTTTAATCATATTAGTGAGATGAGTCAGCAAGTCTGATACTTATTAAATATCCAGAGCAGAGCCGTAAGAATAAATTTTGTGGTTTTTTCAGTGATATTTTTGAATGCAAAAAAATCTTCTCTATGTGGAATAACAACAATACTCTCCCCCACAAATGAAACAGAACAAAAACCCCTTTATTCCCCTGACAAGGACATTTAATTGTCCTTGTCTTGACCATGGGAACAAAAAATGATTGACCTGTGAAAAGGTTTAATGACATAAAATAAAACATGGCCTCTAAAGTAGAGGCTTCCTGGGAGATACAGGTGTAAATGTATTGTGAATGTGGGGTACAGCTGTCTTTGACTCAGGGACGGAGGGTATGCATTTAATTTAGTCTGTGGTGGTGGGAAGGCCCTGAACATTTTTGAGCAGAAGAGAGACACAATCAGAACTGCACATTAGGAAGATGAATCCAGTCCAGTTGTGCTGGATGGTGTTGGGGGGTAGTGGTGAGGGTGGGGTGTCGGGGGTAGTAATGAGGGTGGGGTTTCTGGGGTAGTAATGAGGGTGGGGTATGGGGGGGTAGTAATGAGGGTGGGGTATCTGGGGTAGTAATGAGGGTGGGGTATCTGGGGTAGTAATGAGGGTGGGGTGTCTGGGGTAGTAATGAGGGTGGGGTATCTGGGGTAGTAATGAGGGTGGGGTGTCCCGGGGGTAGTAATGAGGGTGGGGTGTCCGGGGGTAGTAATGAGGGTGGGGTGTCTGGGGTAGTAATGAGGGTGGGGTGTCTGGGGTAGTAATGACGGTGGGGTGGCTGGGGTAGTAATGAGGGTGGGGTGTCCCGGGGGTAGTAATGAGGGTGGGGTGTCCGGGGGTAGTAATGAGGGTGGGGTGTCTGGGGTAGTAATGAGGGTGGGGTATCTGGGGTAGTAATGAGGGTGGGGTATCCGGGGTAGTAATGAGGGTGGGGTGTCCGGGGTAGTAATGAGGGTGGGGTATCCGGGGGTAGTAATGAGGGTGGGGTATCTGGGGTAGTAATGAGGGTGGGGTGTCCGGGGTAGTAATGAGGGTGGGGTGTCTGGGGTAGTAATGAGGGTGGGGTATCTGGGGTAGTAATGAGGGTGGGGTATCTGGGGTAGTAATGAGGGTGGGGTGTCCGGGGTAGTAATGAGGGTGGGGTGTCCGGGGTAGTAATGAGGGTGGGGTGTCCGGGGTAGTAATGAGGGTGGGGTGTCTGGGGTAGTAATGAGGGTGGGGTGTCCGGGGTAGTAATGAGGGTGGGGTGTCCGGGGTAGTAATGAGGGTGGGGTGTCCGGGGGTAGTAATGAGGGTGGGGTGTCCGGGGTAGTAATGAGGGTGGGGTGTCCGGGGTAGTAATGAGGGTGGGGTGTCTGGGGTAGTAATGAGGGTGGGGTGTCCGGGGTAGTAATGAGGGTGGGGTGTCTGGGGTAGTAATGAGGGTGGGGTGTCCGGGGTAGTAATGAGGGTGGGGTGTCTGGGGTAGTAATGAGGGTGGGGTGTCCGGGGTAGTAATGAGGGTGGGGTATCTGGGGTAGTAATGAGGGTGGGGTGTCCGGGGGTAGTAATGAGGGTGGGGTGTCCGGGGGTAGTAATGAGGGTGGGGTGTCTGGGGTAGTAATGAGGGTGGGGTGTCCGGGGTAGTAATGAGGGTGGGGTGTCCGGGGTAGTAATGAGGGTGGGGTGTCGGGGGTAGTAATGAGGGTGGGGTGTCCGGGGTAGTAATGAGGGTGGGGTGTCTGGGGTAGTAATGAGGGTGGGGTGTCCGGGGTAGTAATGAGGGTGGGGTGTCTGGGGTAGTAATGAGGGTGGGGTGTCCGGGGTAGTAATGAGGGTGGGGTATCTGGGGTAGTAATGAGGGTGGGGTATCTGGGGTAGTAATGAGGGTGGGGTGTCCGGGGTAGTAATGAGGGTGGGGTGTCCGGGGTAGTAATGAGGGTGGGGTGTCTGGGGTAGTAATGAGGGTGGGGTGTCCGGGGTAGTAATGAGGGTGGGGTATCTGGGGTAGTAATGAGGGTGGGGTGTCTGGGGTATTAATGAGGGTGGGGTATCTGGGGTAGTAATGAGGGTGGGGTGTCCGGGGTAGTAATGAGGGTGGGGTGTCTGGGGTAGTAATGAGGGTGGGGTGTCTGGGGTAGTAATGAGGGTGGGGTATCTGGGGTAGTAATGAGGGTGGGGTGTCCGGGGTAGTAATGAGGGTGGGGTGTCTGGGGTAGTAATGAGGGTGGGGTGTCCGGGGTAGTAATGAGGGTGGGGTGTCCGGGGTAGTAATGAGGGTGGGGTATCTGGGGTAGTAATGAGGGTGGGGTGTCCGGGGTAGTAATGAGGGTGGGGTATCTGGGGTAGTAATGAGGGTGGGGTGTCCGGGGGTAGTAATGAGGGTGGGGTGTCCGGGGTAGTAATGAGGGTGGGGTGTCTGGGGTAGTAATGAGGGTGGGGTATCTGGGGTAGTAATGAGGGTGGGGTGTCCGGGGTAGTAATGAGGGTGGGGTATCTGGGGTAGTAATGAGGGTGGGGTGTCGGGGGGTAGTAATGAGGGTGGGGTGTCCGGGGGTAGTAATGAGGGTGGGGTATCTGGGGTAGTAATGAGGGTGGGGTGTCCGGGGGTAGTAATGAGGGTGGGGTGTCCGGGGTAGTAATGAGGGTGGGGTGTCTGGGGTAGTAATGAGGGTGGGGTGTCTGGGGTAGTAATGAGGGTGGGGTATCTGGGGTAGTAATGAGGGTGGGGTGTCTGGGGTAGTAATGAGGGTGGGGTGTCTGGGGTAGTAATGAGGGTGGGGTGTCGGGGGTAGTAATGAGGGTGGGGTGTCTGGGGTAGTAATGAGGGTGGGGTGTCTGGGGTAGTAATGAGGGTGGGGTGTCTGGGGTAGTAATGAGGGTGGGGTGTCGGGGGTAGTAATGAGGGTGGGGTGTCTGGGGTAGTAATGAGGGTGGGGTGTCCCGGGGGTAGTAATGAGGGTGGGGTGTCCCGGGGGTAGTAATGAGGGTGGGGTGTCCGGGGGTAGTAATGAGGGTGGGGTGTCTGGGGTAGTAATGAGGGTGGGGTGTCTGGGGTAGTAATGAGGGTGGGGTGTCCGGGGTAGTAATGAGGGTGGGGTATCCGGGGTAGTAATGAGGGTGGGGTGTCCGGGGTAGTAATGAGGGTGGGGTGTCCGGGGGTAGTAATGAGGGTGGGGTGTCTGGGGTAGTAATGAGGGTGGGGTGTCTGGGGTAGTAATGAGGGTGGGGTGTCTGGGGTAGTAATGAGGGTGGGGTGTCCGGGGGTAGTAATGAGGGTGGGGTGTCCGGGGGTAGTAATGAGGGTGGGGTGTCTGGGGTAGTAATGAGGGTGGGGTGTCTGGGGTAGTAATGAGGGTGGGGTGTCTGGGGTAGTAATGAGGGTGGGGTGTCTGGGGTAGTAATGAGGGTGGGGTGTCTGGGGTAGTAATGAGGGTGGGGTATCCGGGGTAGTAATGAGGGTGGGGTGTCCGGGGTAGTAATGAGGGTGGGGTATCCGGGGTAGTAATGAGGGTGGGGTGTCCGGGGTAGTAATGAGGGTGGGGTGTCCGGGGGTAGTAATGAGGGTGGGGTGTCCGGGGTAGTAATGAGGGTGGGGTGTCCGGGGGTAGTAATGAGGGTGGGGTGTCTGGGGTAGTAATGAGGGTGGGGTGTCTGGGGTAGTAATGAGGGTGGGGTGTCCGGGGGTAGTAATGAGGGTGGGGTGTCCGGGGGTAATAATGAGGGTGGGGTGTCTGGGGTAGTAATGAGGGTGGGGTGTCCGGGGGTAGTAATGAGGGTGGGGTATCTGGGGTAGTAATGAGGGTGGGGTGTCGGGGGTAGTAATGAGGGTGGGGTGTCCGGGGGTAGTAATGAGGGTGGGGTGTCTGGGGTAGTAATGAGGGTGGGGTGTCGGGGGGTAGTAATGAGGGTGGGGTGTCTGGGGTAGTAATGAGGGTGGGGTGTCCGGGGTAGTAATGAGGGTGGGGTGTCCGGGGTAGTAATGAGGGTGGGGTGTCGGGGGGTAGTAATGAGGGTGGGGTGTCTGGGGTAGTAATGAGGGTGGGGTGTCTGGGGTAGTAATGAGGGTGGGGTGTCTGGGGTAGTAATGAGGGTGGGGTGTCCGGGGGTAGTAATGAGGGTGGGGTGTCTGGGGTAGTAATGAGGGTGGGGTGTCGGGGGGTAGTAATGAGGGTGGGGTGTCTGGGGTAGTAATGAGGGTGGGGTGTCCGGGGGTAGTAATGAGGGTGGGGTATCTGGGGGTAGTAATGAGGGTGGGGTGTCTGGGGTAGTAATGAGGGTGGGGTGTCTGGGGTAGTAATGAGGGTGGGGTGTCGGGGGGTAGTAATGAGGGTGGGGTGTCTGGGGTAGTAATGAGGGTGGGGTGTCCGGGGGTAGTAATGAGGGTGGGGTGTCTGGGGTAGTAATGAGGGTGGGGTATCTGGGGGTAGTAATGAGGGTGGGGTGTCTGGGGTAGTAATGAGGGTGGGGTGTCTGGGGTAGTAATGAGGGTGGGGTGTCGGGGGGTAGTAATGAGGGTGGGGTGTCTGGGGTAGTAATGAGGGTGGGGTGTCCGGGGGTAGTAATGAGGGTGGGGTGTCCGGGGGTAGTAATGAGGGTGGGGTGTCTGGGGTAGTAATGAGGGTGGGGTGTCCGGGGGTAGTAATGAGGGTGGGGTGTCCGGGGTAGTAATGAGGGTGGGGTGTCCGGGGGTAGTAATGAGGGTGGGGTGTCCGGGGGTAGTAATGAGGGTGGGGTGTCCGGGGGTAGTAATGAGGGTGGGGTGTCCGGGGGTAGTAATGAGGGTGGGGTATCTGGGGGTAGTAATGAGGGTGGGGTGTCTGGGGTAGTAATGAGGGTGGGGTGTCTGGGGTAGTAATGAGGGTGGGGTGTCGGGGGGTAGTAATGAGGGTGGGGTGTCTGGGGTAGTAATGAGGGTGGGGTGTCTGGGGTAGTAATGAGGGTGGGGTGTCCGGGGGTAGTAATGAGGGTGGGGTGTCCGGGGGTAGTAATGAGGGTGGGGTGTCTGGGGTAGTAATGAGGGTGGGGTGTCCGGGGTAGTAATGAGGGTGGGGTGTCCGGGGTAGTAATGAGGGTGGGGTGTCCGGGGGTAGTAATGAGGGTGGGGTGTCTGGGGTAGTAATGAGGGTGGGGTGTCTGGGGTAGTAATGAGGGTGGGGTGTCTGGGGTAGTAATGAGGGTGGGGTGTCCGGGGTAGTAATGAGGGTGGGGTGTCCGGGGGTAGTAATGAGGGTGGGGTGTCTGGGGTAGTAATGAGGGTGGGGTGTCTGGGGTAGTAATGAGGGTGGGGTGTCCGGGGGTAGTAATGAGGGTGGGGTGTCCGGGGGTAGTAATGAGGGTGGGGTGTCCGGGGGTAGTAATGAGGGTGGGGTGTCCGGGGGTAGTAATGAGGGTGGGGTGTCTGGGGTAGTAATGAGGGTGGGGTGTCCGGGGTAGTAATGAGGGTGGGGTGTCCGGGGGTAGTAATGAGGGTGGGGTGTCTGGGGTAGTAATGAGGGTGGGGTGTCCGGGGGTAGTAATGAGGGTGGGATGTCCGGGGGTAGTAATGAGGGTGGGGTGTCCGGGGTAGTAATGAGGGTGGGGTGTCCGGGGTAGTAATGAGGGTGGGGTGTCCGGGGGTAGTAATGAGGGTGGGGTGTCTGGGGTAGTAATGAGGGTGGGGTATCTGGGGTAGTAATGAGGGTGGGGTGTCTGGGGTAGTAATGAGGGTGGGGTGTCTGGGGTAGTAATGAGGGTGGGGTGGCTGGGGTAGTAATGAGGGTGGGGTGTCTGGGGTAGTAATGAGGGTGGGGTGTCTGGGGTAGTAATGAGGGTGGGGTGTCCGGGGTAGTAATGAGGGTGGGGTATCTGGGGTAGTAATGAGGGTGGGGTGTCCGGGGGTAGTAATGAGGGTGGGGTGTCTGGGGTAGTAATGAGGGTGGGGTGGCTGGGGTAGTAATGAGGGTGGGGTGTCTGGGGTAGTAATGAGGGTGGGGTGTCTGGGGTAGTAATGAGGGTGGGGTGTCCGGGGTAGTAATGAGGGTGGGGTATCTGGGGTAGTAATGAGGGTGGGGTGTCCGGGGGTAGTAATGAGGGTGGGGTGTCCGGGGGTAGTAATGAGGGTGGGGTGTCGGGGGTAGTAATGAGGGTGGGGTGTCGGGGGTAGTAATGAGGGTGGGGTGTCTGGGGTAGTAATGAGGGTGGGGTGTCTGGGGTAGTAATGAGGGTGGGGTGGCTGGGGTAGTAATGAGGGTGGGGTATCTGGGGTAGTAATGAGGGTGGGGTGTCGGGGGTAGTAATGAGGGTGGGGTGTCTGGGGTAGTAATGAGGGTGGGGTGTCTGGGGTAGTAATGAGGGTGGGGTGTCTGGGGTAGTAATGAGGGTGGGGTATCTGGGGTAGTAATGAGGGTGGGGTGTCTGGGGTAGTAATGAGGGTGGGGTGTCCGGGGGTAGTAATGAGGGTGGGGTGTCTGGGGTAGTAATGAGGGTGGGGTGTCTGGGGTAGTAATGAGGGTGGGGTGTCTGGGGTAGTAATGAGGGTGGGGTATCTGGGGTAGTAATGAGGGTGGGGTGTCTGGGGTAGTAATGAGGGTGGGGTGTCTGGGGTAGTAATGAGGGTGGGGTGTCCGGGGTAGTAATGAGGGTGGGGTGTCGGGGGTAGTAATGAGGGTGGGGTGTCTGGGGTAGTAATGAGGGTGGGGTGTCTGGGGTAGTAATGAGGGTGGGGTGTCTGGGGTAGTAATGAGGGTGGGGTATCTGGGGTAGTAATGAGGGTGGGGTGTCGGGGGGTAGTAATGAGGGTGGGGTGTCCGGGGTAGTAATGAGGGTGGGGTGTCTGGGGTAGTAATGAGGGTGGGGTGTCTGGGGTAGTAATGAGGGTGGGGTGTCTGGGGTAGTAATGAGGGTGGGGTGTCTGGGGTAGTAATGAGGGTGGGGTGTCTGGGGTAGTAATGAGGGTGGGGTGTCTGGGGTAGTAATGAGGGTGGGGTGTCGGGGGGTAGTAATGAGGGTGGGGTGTCCGGGGGTAGTAATGAGGGTGGGGTATCTGGGGTAGTAATGAGGGTGGGGTGTCCGGGGTAGTAATGAGGGTGGGGTGTCCGGGGGTAGTAATGAGGGTGGGGTGTCTGGGGTAGTAATGAGGGTGGGGTGTCTGGGGTAGTAATGAGGGTGGGGTGTCCGGGGGTAGTAATGAGGGTGGGGTGTCCGGGGGTAGTAATGAGGGTGGGGTGTCCGGGGTAGTAATGAGGGTGGGGTGTCCGGGGGTAGTAATGAGGGTGGGGTGTCTGGGGTAGTAATGAGGGTGGGGTGTCCGGGGGTAGTAATGAGGGTGGGGTGTCCGGGGGTAGTAATGAGGGTGGGGTGTCCGGGGGTAGTAATGAGGGTGGGGTGTCCGGGGTAGTAATGAGGGTGGGGTGTCCGGGGGTAGTAATGAGGGTGGGGTATCTGGGGTAGTAATGAGGGTGGGGTGTCCGGGGTAGTAATGAGGGTGGGGTGTCCGGGGGTAGTAATGAGGGTGGGGTGTCCGGGGGTAGTAATGAGGGTGGGGTGTCGGGGGTAGTAATGAGGGTGGGGTGTCCGGGGTAGTAATGAGGGTGGGGTGTCCGGGGGTAGTAATGAGGGTGGGGTGTCCGGGGGTAGTAATGAGGGTGGGGTGTCCGGGGGTAGTAATGAGGGTGGGGTGTCTGGGGTAGTAATGAGGGTGGGGTGTCGGGGGTAGTAATGAGGGTGGGGTGTCTGGGGTAGTAATGAGGGTGGGGTGTCTGGGGTAGTAATGAGGGTGGGGTATCTGGGGTAGTAATGAGGGTGGGGTATCTGGGGTAGTAATGAGGGTGGGGTATCTGGGGTAGTAATGAGGGTGGGGTGTCCGGGGTAGTAATGAGGGTGGGGTGTCCGGGGGTAGTAATGAGGGTGGGGTGTCTGGGGTAGTAATGAGGGTGGGGTATCTGGGGTAGTAATGAGGGTGGGGTGTCCGGGGTAGTAATGAGGGTGGGGTGTCCGGGGGTAGTAATGAGGGTGGGGTGTCCGGGGGTAGTAATGAGGGTGGGGTGTCCGGGGGTAGTAATGAGGGTGGGGTATCTGGGGTAGTAATGAGGGTGGGGTGTCTGGGGTAGTAATGAGGGTGGGGTATCTGGGGTAGTAATGAGGGTGGGGTGTCCGGGGTAGTAATGAGGGTGGGGTGTCTGGGGTAGTAATGAGGGTGGGGTGTCGGGGGGTAGTAATGAGGGTGGGGTGTCCGGGGTAGTAATGAGGGTGGGGTGTCCGGGGGTAGTAATGAGGGTGGGGTGTCTGGGGTAGTAATGAGGGTGGGGTGTCTGGGGTAGTAATGAGGGTGGGGTATCTGGGGTAGTAATGAGGGTGGGGTATCTGGGGTAGTAATGAGGGTGGGGTGTCCGGGGGTAGTAATGAGGGTGGGGTGTCCGGGGGTAGTAATGAGGGTGGGGTATCCGGGGGTAGTAATGAGGGTGGGGTGTCTGGGGTAGTAATGAGGGTGGGGTGTCGGGGGTATTAATGAGGGTGGGGTGTCTGGGGTAGTAATGAGGGTGGGGTATCTGGGGTAGTAATGAGGGTGGGGTGTCTGGGGTAGTAATGAGGGTGGGGTGTCCCGGGGGTAGTAATGAGGGTGGGGTGTCCGGGGTAGTAATGAGGGTGGGGTATCTGGGGTAGTAATGAGGGTGGGGTATCTGGGGTAGTAATGAGGGTGGGGTGTCTGGGGGTAGTAATGAGGGTGGGGTATCTGGGGTAGTAATGAGGGTGGGGTGTCCGGGGTAGTAATGAGGGTGGGGTGTCCGGGGGTAGTAATGAGGGTGGGGTGTCCGGGGGTAGTAATGAGGGTGGGGTGTCCGGGGTAGTAATGAGGGTGGGGTGTCCGGGGGTAGTAATGAGGGTGGGGTGTCCGGGGTAGTAATGAGGGTGGGGTGTCTGGGGGTAGTAATGAGGGTGGGGTGTCCGGGGTAGTAATGAGGGTGGGGTGTCCGGGGTAGTAATGAGGGTGGGGTGTCTGGGGGTAGTAATGAGGGTGGGGTGTCTGGGGTAGTAATGAAGGTGGGGTGTCTGGGGTAGTAATGAGGGTGGGGTGTCCGGGGGTAGTAATGAGGGTGGGGTGTCCGGGGGTAGTAATGAGGGTGGGGTGTCTGGGGTAGTAATGAGGGTGGGGTGTCCGGGCGTAGTAATGAGGGTGGGGTATCCGGGGGTAGTAATGAGGGTGGGGTGTCCGGGGGTAGTAATGAGGGTGGGGTGTCTGGGGGTAGTAATGAGGGTGGGGTGTCTGGGGTAGTAATGAGGGTGGGGTGTCTGGGGTAGTAATGAGGGTGGGGTGTCTGGGGGTAGTAATGAGGGTGGGGTGTCCGGGGGTAGTAATGAGGGTGGGGTGTCCGGGGGTAGTAATGAGGGTGGGTATCGGGGGTAGTAATGAGGGTGGGTATCGGGGGGTAGTGGTGAGAGGGGTGTCCGGGGGTAGTAATGAGGATGGGGTGTGGGTTGCAGGGGGTAGTAATGAGGGTGGGGTGTCTGGGGTAGTAATGAGGGTGGGGTATCTGGGGTAGTAATGAGGGTGGGGTGTCCGGGGGTAGTAATGAGGGTGGGGTGTCCGGGGGTAGTAATGAGGGTGGGGTGTCCGGGGTAGTAATGAGGGTGGGGTGTCCGGGGGTAGTAATGAGGGTGGGGTGTCTGGGGTAGTAATGAGGGTGGGGTGTCGGGGGTAGTAATGAGGGTGGGGTGTCCGGGGTAGTAATGAGGGTGGGGTGTCCGGGGGTAGTAATGAGGGTGGGGTGTCCGGGGGTAGTAATGAGGGTGGGGTGTCCGGGGGTAGTAATGAGGGTGGGGTGTCTGGGGTAGTAATGAGGGTGGGGTGTCGGGGGTAGTAATGAGGGTGGGGTGTCTGGGGTAGTAATGAGGGTGGGGTGTCGGGGTTAGTAATGAGGGTGGGGTGTCCGGGGTAGTAATGAGGGTGGGGTGTCCGGGGGTAGTAATGAGGGTGGGGTGTCCGGGGGTAGTAATGAGGGTGGGGTGTCCGGGGGTAGTAATGAGGGTGGGGTGTCTGGGGTAGTAATGAGGGTGGGGTGTCCGGGGTAGTAATGAGGGTGGGGTATCTGGGGTAGTAATGAGGGTGGGGTATCTGGGGTAGTAATGAGGGTGGGGTGTCTGGGGGTAGTAATGAGGGTGGGGTATCTGGGGTAGTAATGAGGGTGGGGTGTCCGGGGTAGTAATGAGGGTGGGGTGTCCGGGGGTAGTAATGAGGGTGGGGTGTCCGGGGGTAGTAATGAGGGTGGGGTGTCCGGGGTAGTAATGAGGGTGGGGTGTCCGGGGGTAGTAATGAGGGTGGGGTGTCCGGGGTAGTAATGAGGGTGGGGTGTCTGGGGGTAGTAATGAGGGTGGGGTGTCCGGGGTAGTAATGAGGGTGGGGTGTCCGGGGTAGTAATGAGGGTGGGGTGTCTGGGGGTAGTAATGAGGGTGGGGTGTCTGGGGTAGTAATGAAGGTGGGGTGTCTGGGGTAGTAATGAGGGTGGGGTGTCCGGGGGTAGTAATGAGGGTGGGGTGTCCGGGGGTAATAATGAGGGTGGGGTATCCGGGGGTAGTAATGAGGGTGGGGTGTCCGGGGGTAGTAATGAGGGTGGGGTGTCTGGGGGTAGTAATGAGGGTGGGGTGTCTGGGGTAGTAATGAGGGTGGGGTGTCTGGGGTAGTAATGAGGGTGGGGTGTCTGGGGGTAGTAATGAGGGTGGGGTGTCCGGGGGTAGTAATGAGGGTGGGGTGTCCGGGGGTAGTAATGAGGGTGGGTATCGGGGGTAGTAATGAGGGTGGGTATCGGGGGGTAGTGGTGAGAGGGGTGTCCGGGGGTAGTAATGAGGATGGGGTGTGGGTTGCAGGGGGTAGTAATGAGGGTGGGGTGTCTGGGGTAGTAATGAGGGTGGGGTATCTGGGGTAGTAATGAGGGTGGGGTGTCCGGGGGTAGTAATGAGGGTGGGGTGTCCGGGGGTAGTAATGAGGGTGGGGTGTCCGGGGTAGTAATGAGGGTGGGGTGTCCGGGGGTAGTAATGAGGGTGGGGTGTCTGGGGTAGTAATGAGGGTGGGGTGTCGGGGGTAGTAATGAGGGTGGGGTGTCCGGGGGTAGTAATGAGGGTGGGGTGTCCGGGGGTAGTAATGAGGGTGGGGTGTCTGGGGTAGTAATGAGGGTGGGGTGTCCGGGGTAGTAATGAGGGTGGGGTGTCCGGGGTAGTAATGAGGGTGGGGTGTCCGGGGGTAGTAATGAGGGTGGGGTGTCTGGGGTAGTAATGAGGGTGGGGTGTCCGGGGTAGTAATGAGGGTGGGGTGTCTGGGGTAGTAATGAGGGTGGGGTGTCGGGGGTAGTAATGAGGGTGGGGTGTCTGGGGTAGTAATGAGGGTGGGGTGTCGGGGGTAGTAATGAGGGTGGGGTGTCCGGGGTAGTAATGAGGGTGGGGTGTCCGGGGGTAGTAATGAGGGTGGGGTGTCCGGGGGTAGTAATGAGGGTGGGGTATCTGGGGTAGTAATGAGGGTGGGGTGTCTGGGGTAGTAATGAGGGTGGGGTGTCCGGGGGTAGTAATGAGGGTGGGGTGTCCGGGGTAGTAATGAGGGTGGGGTGTCTGGGGTAGTAATGAGGGTGGGGTGTCGGGGGTAGTAATGAGGGTGGGGTGTCTGGGGTAGTAATGAAGGTGGGGTGTCTGGGGTAGTAATGAGGGTGGGGTGTCTGGGGTAGTAATGAGGGTGGGGTGTCTGGGGTAGTAATGAGGGTGGGTATCGGGGGGTAGTGGTGAGAGGGGTGTCCGGGGGTAGTAATGAGGATGGGGTGTGGGTTGCAGGGGGTAGTAATGAGGGTGGGGTATCTGGGGTAGTAATGAGGGTGGGGTATCTGGGGTAGTAATGAGGGTGGGGTGTCCGGGGGTAGTAATGAGGGTGGGGTGTCCGGGGGTAGTAATGAGGGTGGGGTGTCCGGGGGTAGTAATGAGGATGGGGTGTGGGTTGCAGGGGGTAGTAATGAGGGTGGGGTATCTGGGGTAGTAATGAGGGTGGGGTGTCCGGGGGTAGTAATGAGGGTGGGGTGTCCGGGGGTAGTAATGAGGGTGGGGTGTCCGGGGGTAGTAATGAGGATGGGGTGTGGGTTGCAGGGGGTAGTAATGAGGGTGGGGTATCTGGGGTAGTAATGAGGGTGGGGTGTCGGGGGGTAGTAATGAGGGTGGGGTGTCGGGGGTAGTAATGAGGGTGGGGTGTCCGGGGGTAGTAATGAGGGTGGGGTGTCCGGGGGTAGTAATGAGGGTGGGGTGTCCGGGGTAGTAATGAGGGTGGGTATCGGGGGGTAGTAATGAGGGTGGGGTGTCCGGGGTAGTAATGAGGGTGGGGTGTCTGGGGTAGTAATGAGGGTGGGGTGTCGGGGGTAGTAATGAGGGTGGGGTGTCTGGGGTAGTAATGAAGGTGGGGTGTCTGGGGTAGTAATGAGGGTGGGGTGTCTGGGGTAGTAATGAGGGTGGGGTGTCCGGGGTAGTAATGAGGGTGGGGTGTCTGGGGTAGTAATGAGGGTGGGGTGTCGGGGGTAGTAATGAGGGTGGGGTGTCTGGGGTAGTAATGAGGGTGGGGTGTCGGGGGTAGTAATGAGGGTGGGGTGTCTGGGGTAGTAATGAGGGTGGGGTGTCTGGGGTAGTAATGAGGGTGGGGTGTCTGGGGTAGTAATGAGGGTGGGGTGTCTGGGGTAGTAATGAGGGTGGGGTGTCTGGGGTAGTAATGAGGGTGGGGTGTCTGGGGTAGTAATGAGGGTGGGTATCGGGGGGTAGTGGTGAGAGGGGTGTCCGGGGGTAGTAATGAGGATGGGGTGTGGGTTGCAGGGGGTAGTAATGAGGGTGGGGTGTCCGGGGGTAGTAATGAGGATGGGGTGTGGGTTGCAGGGGGTAGTAATGAGGGTGGGGTGTCCGGGGTAGTAATGAGGGTGGGGTATCTGGGGTAGTAATGAGGGTGGGGTATCTGGGGTAGTAATGAGGGTGGGGTGTCCGGGGGTAGTAATGAGGGTGGGGTGTCCGGGGTAGTAATGAGGGTGGGGTGTCCGGGGGTAGTAATGAGGGTGGGGTGTCCGGGGGTAGTAATGAGGGTGGGTATCGGGGGGTAGTGGTGAGAGGGGTGTCCGGGGGTAGTAATGAGGATGGGGTGTGGCTTGTAGGGGGTAGTGTGAGGGTGGGGTGTCTGGGGTAGTAATGAGGGTGGGGTGTCTGGGGTAGTAATGAGGGTGGGTATCGGGGGGTAGTGGTGAGAGGGGTGTCCGGGGGTAGTAATGAGGATGGGGTGTGGGTTGCAGGGGGTAGTGTGAGGGTGGGGTGTGCAGGTGCAAGAGTCCCTGAAAGCACAGAAGCTACTTAAGAGGCACTTAGATGAGTTTATACAAGAGCTGTCACCTCATGGTGTGCCTTTTAGGTCTCCTCCTACACTTCTGTCACAGACAAAGCTACTTTTAGAAAACTTCAGTGTACACTCGAACCCAGGTTCAGGGGATTCTTTCTGACTTGACTTCTACAGTCTCTCCCTCAGTTTCTGACTTCCCAGGTATGCATCATGGTACCCTTGTGGCTACTTTCTGCTCAAATTGTTTTCCTTGGGACTCTTCTGATACAGGTCACTGCCTCTGCTCATTATCCCTAGATTCCATATACCTGAGGATGCTGTGCCTAGACCTGTCCTTTGAGAATTTGCCAGTTTGACCCAGAGTACCTTCTGATCTGATTTTGTGCAGTGGGATCTCGGACAGGTGTGGAAGGCCTGAACTGGCAGGGTGGCAATAAGGATTGACAGATCACAGATAATATAAGGGATGGTGAGCAGGAAGCCAATGCAGGGCCGGCTGATTGGGTTTAGGAGATGTGTGTGTGTGTGTGTGTGTGTGTGTGTGTGTACATGTGCATTTGTGTGTGTGTGTGTGTGTACATGTGCATTTGTGTGTGTGTGTGTACATGTGCATTTGTGTGTGTGTGTACATGTGCATTTGTGTGTGTGTGTGTACATGTGCATTTGTGTGTGTGTGTGTGTGTGTGTGTGCAATCCGGGGGTAGGGGAGCAGGAGGAAGCTGTCCGTGATGACACAAGGCTTTGAGACTGGGAGTTTGAATGCTGCTTTTAATAGGAAAAGAGAAGTAAAGACAGAAACTGGTTTCAGTAATAGGGTGATGAACTTGATTGTAAACTAGTTGAATTTGAGATAAAAGTAGGTAAAAAGCATATGTTTTATACTACTTGACTTTTCTTTTTCCATGAGGTTTGATAGTTGGAAACAGGAATTCACTGGAAGACCCGAGTCTTCCTCTTTTTGCTGTCCTTAAATATTTCCCAAGAGCTCAGGATAGTTTTAGGTTTTCTCAACCTTACCCCTGCCAAAATCCCCCACGAATTCACCTCCTCAGGAACATGTGGACTTGTCAGAGTACTCACAGCAGCCAGAAGTGTGCCTTTCAGCATCCAAAAATAAAAACAGGGGGAAAATAGCGATATTTTCCTTTTGAGGAGCATAATCATTGTCATCTCACGACTTGCTGAAATAGCACAGCAAAGGAACAGTTTTTGGCAGGCTGGAAAATCTAGGGGATGCGCAAACACACGCACTGTTCCTTTGCTATGATGTATCCGGTTGGAGCAGTCCACTTCAGGGAAGCAGTGGGGTTTTTACTTGAGTATGAAAATTAAAATAAAAATGTATTAGCTGTTTGAATCTAAAGTTATTCCCCCAATTGGTGGTGTTTCTAACAACAAAATCCGTAGGTTCTTAAATTTGATGGTGGCAGTGAGTTGGCGGGTTCCAGTGTAATCCAGCCCCATTCCCATCCACTGAGGAGTTTTTGAATTTTAGAAGAGATACTCTTGATTAAATCAGTTTAAGAGCATATAATGATCCTATAATTATCATTTGTCATTACCTTGTGTACTAATGATTAAAGCAAACATTTAATAACCATAGGGCAGTAAATATATTTTAGATCTTGAGCCATAAAAAGATTTCCATTAACAGAATGTTTTGTGCACAAATAAATTATTCATTGACTGTAGCAGAGCTTAATTCTGTCATCAGCCTTAAGTGGAAATTTTGAGAACACCAATCAGCACAGATGCCAGCACTAACTTGGCTTGAGCGCCCATCCTTCTTACATGGAACCTGAGCTTTTTTGGCTATTTGTAAAAGCTTCAGTTAGGTTAAATTCAATGAATATTTATGACATTTCTGCCATATGCAATTTAGTGTTCTGGTGGTTGGAGGAATAAAATGATGAGGAAGGCTGCATTTTAGCCTTTAGGTTGCTTATCAAATCTAAAAGAGAGATGAGACTACCACGTACCTGACTTGGATAGAAGAAAGCTTCAGTAGCATCCCCAGGGATGTGTCAGTAAAGTGTGTTGCCCATTCAGAGGAAGAAATCGTATGCACTTTCTTGTCGGTGTGTGAGGGGGAAGGGCTTAGGGATCAGGAAGTCTTTCCTGAAGAAGGCTTTAAGGATGGGCAACGTTTTGACAGGTGGAGAGAATTATATCCACATAGGCAAAGAAACAAGTGGATGGTGTGGGTGTCCTCATGGAGTGAAAAGTAACATGGTGTGTTTGTTAAGTGAGGAAGAGACATGGAAGAAACAGAAAGAATGGTGTCGAGAGATCTGGCGTGTAGAGGGCCTTCAATGTGTAGTTAGCACATTAGTTTGGTGGGCATCAGAGAACCTTTACCCATTTTGAGTCAAGGAGTAACATGATCAGATTATATTTTTGAAATATACCTCACTTCACCGTATAGGTAAGAGGTAGGAAACCAGGAGGTAGAGAAGTTAAAAGCTATTGGGATAGTCTCCATGAGAGGTTATTGGGTTGTAAACGGAGTTGGTTGAAATAGGAATACACAGGAGGGGACAGATGGGATTAAGTTGTCTACAGGTTTTGGTCTGTGATTGGCAATGGAGGGGTGGGAAACAGGAAGGAGTTAAAGATTCTGTTCAGTTTAACAACTTTAGTAGCCAGGAATGTGCAAAACATTGTGCTTGGTCCTAGAGGTGCGTACTGATAAAAGCAAGTGTGGTCCCCTTTCCAAGTAGCGGAAAACTTAGGTGTGGTTGTAAAATAGGTCCTCTGTTAACTAAAGTCCAAAGCATGATCATGATCAGTGTCGTAGCAGGAGTAGAACAAAGGATTATGAGAACACAAAGGAGAGAGGAATTAATTTTGACACTGGAAAAGTGGGAAGCGTACGGGGGAGAAGATGCTTCATCTGGGCCTGGAAGATCGGATAGAGGATAGATCCCAAGGTATTTGAGCTACCAGAATTATAGCTGGAAACCAACAGAGGCAAGTATCAAAGAAGCTAAGAGGGGAGGAACTTCCTAGGAAGAAGAGCTTTTACTTATTTTCTATTGTGTGTCTGATTTTGAGCTGGGAACTCAGTATTTAAGGAAGGAATGTCTAACGGTGTCAAGTGCTACAGAGTAGTCACCAATATTCTGATCTAAGAAAGGGCCACTGTCTTCTGCAGTTTAAGATTCACGCGTGGCTTTTGAAGAGATTTCAGTAGGGTAGGGGTGGAAACATTCTAAAGGTTATAACTTATCTTGGAGATATAATTAAACTACATCAGTGAAAGAAAAAGCCAAACTTCCTTTAGTGATTCCTCCTTAATGGGTCAAGTTCATATAAACCTTGGTAGATCTTAGTGCTCTGGCTGGTCTTAGAGGTGTCACCTGAGAATATGTTAGTCCTGAGAGGTCTTTGCAAAATATTTAAATATTGCAGAAAGGTTAGATTCTTAGATTATTGTCTCACAAGTAAAAGATTTCAACACTTATTACTAGCTTTCCCCTTCCTCCTTCCCACTCCTTCCCTTTAAGCATCCAGCTGGTTATGGTGAGCACATTTACCACACCCTTGGCTCAGGGTCAGGGAAGTCCTCGGGCTCTCCTTGGCTCTTTTCCCATGTGGGAGATTTCCATGGAGAACAATCCAGGGAAGTGCGTGCCCGCGCACGCATGCGCGCGCGCGCACACACACACACACACACACACACACACACACACCCCACCAGTTCTTTTCCTGTCCTCAAGGATATTCATGTGCCAGTAAACAGACAAAATATACAGTCATATACAGGCATATTGTGTTGCATTCACCGTGAAGAAACAGGGAAAGGATGCAGGAATCTAGTAGGAAGCAGGAGGGATACCACTGACAATTTAACATTTAGGAATAATAATAGAACTTAAAGAAAAATTTTGAATCGCCTTGTTAAGATGAATAGCATATTACTAAGGAATGTAAAGGAAAAAAGGTGAAATTTATATCATAGTTCTATTTGGTTGATTTTTGTTGTGTGTGTGTGTTTTAAATCAATTATTACAGCAAACTGGGCACAATAAAAGCACTTTCACAGAGGCGCACGTGTTATTACAAAGGAGAATTTTAAATTATATCAGACTACCTTGCAATTTAAAATAGAAGGGGGACACCTGGGTGACTCAGTTGGTTAAGTGTCTGCCTTTGGCTCAGGTCATGATCCCAGGGTCCTGGGATTGAGCCTTATGTCGGGCTCCCTGCTTGGTGCAGAGCCTGCTTCTCCCTCTGCCTACTGCTCCCCCAGCTTGTGTGCGCGCTCTCTCTCTCTCCCTCTGACAAATAAATAAATAAAATCTTTAAAAAAAATAAAAGGAATAGGAGACAAATGAAAAGGAATAATAGAATAGAGGAAGACGCAATGGCTCCTTAACCCCACAAATGCATAATAGCACTTGTTAAGTATGTTAAATGTGAGTGTATTTGTAATCATTCATTCATTCATCTGTTCACTCCTTTGATCACACAATCAATAAACATTTACTGAGTTCCTGTTGTATTCCTGGCTGGGGGCTGGGAAATATAGCTGAGTAGAGAAGAGTATTGTAACATTTTAAATAAAATACATCCTTCTTATGTGTTCAGTCTGCTAGCATACAGTATTAGATTGATGGGAGTGAGACTCCTCAGAGCTTCTGAAGAAATTGCCCTGCGTTTTTGCCAGACTTTATCTATTACAGCAGTGGGATTCTTTTTCCTTAAGAATTGAATGGGCAAGGTATTTTATCTGGCTGCTTTTCCCCGTCTTAGCAGAAGCTTTGGGATAGATGTTTGTTTTCTTGTGCATACATGTGAATATCCTAAATATCCTCAGGGAATTTCCCAAATGTAGGGACATATTCTACCTCTGAAAGCACTGTCAAGATTTTTTCACTAGCAATCAAACTCGGGAGTGAGAAGGAACAGTGAGACTGACTCAGGCTAGTCTCCCAGGGCACAGTAAATCTGAGAATGTAGGGATATGTCCCTTGCCAGCTGATACTTTCTCTTTTTACTCTTTTATTTATTATGTCTCCTTGCCTCATTTTTGTGATTTTCTACTTTTTTTGTGGTGATGTGGCTCACAGGTTTCTCTCTTGCAAGATTTATTTTATTGTAATTTCTGCTTGGTGATATTGTATGCGAGGACGAGGCCTTCAGTTTTTTTGTGTGTGTGTGTTTGTTTGTTTTAAGGCCTTCAGTTTTTACCCCTAATTGCTTTGCAGCACACATTCATGAATATTTGGGTCAGTATAACATGCCACCATGTTTACCTCTATTTTAAATAGTTAATTCAAGTTGAACTAAGAATCCTATGGAATCTTCATCACAGAACTCTTAATCTCAAGTTCTTTTGTTTCCAAAGCATATAGAACATAATATGTGCATCATATATACATAAATGGCAATAATTTTCATTATAAATGGCAATAACTTTCATTCCGTCAAAATGTAAATTTTGAGTTTTGGAAGTTGATGAACATATTAACATGTATTTTATAGACTTTCTATAATATTTTAATTAAATTATGTTAATATGGAAGCTTATAATGCGTATTTTAAGAATGCCCTAACCCAAGTTTAGAAATATTTATTTGACAAAGATGAAATGTTTATGTGGACCTTTTTAATTGTAGAGAGAAAAAAAAAGTTAATTTCACTCTGGTATTATTTTCTAAATGGTTTGCATTTGTGCCTGTATTATTTTCTAAACCATATATATTTTCTTACACCTTGTATCTGTGGCCACGGAGAAGGCAAGAACTAGTCTGATGTGTGTATATAGATCATTTATTCATTCACTCATTCATTCATCCATCCATCCAGCCATCCATCCATCCAGAGTAAGAATGGAAAGAAGTTGATCAATGACTATATTTTTGATTCTGATAAATGCAAGATAAACTAATGGATTTTTACTGGGAAATACAGTATTAGTGAGGGGACTGAACAACATGGAAACTTAAGTTTGTTGTACATGGATGGAAAATTGCTGGCTGGTCAGGAAATATATAATAGCATTATTTTGATAAACAATTAATTATGAAATTCCCTTTGATCATTTACAGGTCAAAGCGATACTGTCTTTTCAAAATATCGAGAACCATATGTGTGCTTTTCAATTTACATTGTTGTGAACCTTTACCAGCTGGCAGGTGAAATACTTTGGTCAGTTATCTACAACTTTTCCACTAGTTACAGTAAAAGTAGAGCTATTCAGAGTCCTCATATAAGCTTTTATATTTAAACCGTTCAAACATGTACCTAATGGAAGGATATATTTTATTTGTTTCCTGGAAGCAGCATGATTGGCCTGTACAGCATATGGAATATAATATCTGTCCACTTAGGATTTTATTTAAAATATAGAAGTGAGCCAGTCAATGAAGATAATGTCATTTATTTGAAGATATTTATTATTTTAACTATTGCTAGATTTATCATCCTTTATTATTTTTAATGTACCCTATCTTACATGTACATGTTTGATGCATTCTGGAAATCTGATAAAAATTTAAATTAAAATAATTTCCGTGTTAACATTGGCACTGTGAGTGATTCTTCAGAACAGATGCAATTAGTTAACATTTTCTGAAGAACACATTTTTAATTTTTTTTACTCACAATAACATTATCATTTAAACCCTCTTTTGGATATCTTAGAGAATTAAGTTCAGAAATGTTCTGTGTAATTTCTGTAATGTCTATTATTAGATCTTGCATTTTTACATTTAATAATAATATGTAAAATAATTTATAGGAAGGATGAATCTTAATAACTAAATGATTTCTAGGTTTTATTTTCTAACATTATCAAAGCCTTAATAAGTGATTTCTGAATTGAATAATACCAATATTACATGGCCACATATAAACATTACATGGTAGTTCACTGTGCGGGGGAGGAAGTAGTGATTTACTGGAAAGGTCTTTTTTCTTTTGGTTGAAATGTCAGGAAGCCACCTTCAGGAAGCCTGAATCTCAGAGTACAGCTGACAGACCCTGAGCAAGTAGTTCAGCCCTCCCCTATCCCAGTACCCACCTTCTTGATTTTATATACATATTATTATATATGCACTACACACACACACACAGATAATGAGATTTCTCTATATATCTGCAAAACCTATAAAATTCTTTCTCTGTTTAAAACATGAAAATCAAGACTTTATACAGATCTTTAAATAAAAGTTGATATGGATTATTGTAGGAGCCAGTCCCTTAATCCAGATGTCTAGGAAACATCCTTCCTCTAAACTTCCAAGTATAAAGGGACAACTCTATTCAAAACATTCTTTGTGCTCATGTAAATTGTTGGAAAAAACTTGCCGCAAGATTTATTCTCCAAGTTTCAGAACTGGATAATGAGCAAATATGTGAAAGGCTTGCTTCATTCTCTTTGGCCTTCGCTGCCCCTCTTCCTCCTACTAGACCTTAATTCTTGTAGCGTGGTAGGGAAATGCACAGGGGGTGTGGAGATGGCAGAGTAAGTGTCAGCCAAGAGCCTTGGAGGCAGGGAGAAGACAGAGGAAAGAAGGTACACAAAGTAAATGGTTTTCTTTGTAAAGGTATGGAATTCATCAGACTCAAACTGCAGAGTCCCCTCCTCTCTCACTTCTGGTATGTGTTTGCACTCAGTGATATTTAACTGTGGTTTGATATCTGGCTGAGATGGGGCAGAGGATATCCGAGATCGGCGGTGAAGGGCGCGGACTATTACCTCCCTGGCTCCTTGGACTGGATCTCAGCCATCACGTAACATGGTGACAAGATAGGCACAGTAATCTTTGTGAGATTCTAAAGAAGAGTGGAGGCAAAACCTGATGGAGCTGCTTCCATGACAATGTTGAGGGAGAACTGGTTAGAAGCCAAGCTTGGTTTGGACTTAAGAACGCAAAACTCGGGATTTGGCTCTGCCGCCAATATCTGTGGGGCCTTCAGGGCAAGAGTTCAACTGGAGGCCCATAGACATTCTTCTTAACCTGTTCAGTGATGAAATCTTTATAAAGAATACGAAGTTGCAGGGGTTTCATCTGACCTTGTCAAGTTGTGGACTTGATGAGAAAAACTTTCTGCCTCATTTTTGTTGTTTTGAACAGTAATTAAATGATCATTAAATAAAGAATTTGTCATGTCCTGTTAGTGAATTTTATGTGGGTCATGCTTGATAATAGTCTGCTTACTTGCATTGTTTCCAGCTTAAAAAATTTAAGCAGAATAATGTTTTTAGATTTTCTATTGCTTTTTTTTCTTGACTTGTCTTCATTCTCAGTGACCTAAGGGATTTAAATATAAAATGTTAATGGTATTCAAAGTATATAAAATACCAATATATTTTAATTAACAATGTAGAATAGAGGAAGTACAAATTCAAAAGCTAAACATTTTCAAAAAGCTATTTTTTATTAAATACCCCAAAGAACTTTAAAATCAAAAGGCAAGTCTATATTTAGTGAATGTATAAAACATTTTAAATCCAAAATTATTTAAATCCAAAGTTTTTTAACATATTTTTTGGAAATGTAATTGTCTTTTTAACTATTTTAATTGAAATAATCCACATACAGGCTTAGTGTTCAATGTTCGTTTAGTTGCTAATGTAAAGAATTAATATGTTTCATGCACTTTACATCATCACAGATATAAGAGTAAGAATTGTTACGTGTAAAATGTTCTTTGGGCGCGATGTGTAATTTTTCCAAATGCTGCACTAATGAATTGGTATTTCTAGAACTACTGATCAGAGCACTAAGAGAAGCAAGAAAAGGCACGCCTGGCAGTGCTTTGTTATACAGGAATCTGTTGCCTTCGTGCCATTTAAGAGCAATGACTAGGCACTCTGGGTTTTCTTTTACTTGAGCATTAATGCTGCTCACATTTTTTTCTTCTTTTGAAATGGTGTCTAATTCCACAGTCTGCAGTGTCACAACCCACAAACCTTCAGGGCATTCAAACTCAGTCACTTTTTGATCGAGGCAAAGAGATTGCTCACAAGATAAGGAAAAACATTTCCCTGGCATCTAAACAGCTATAGTCAGGAGCTAGGACATTTAGGGCTGCAGGACATTTGGATGCTGGTGACAGAGGTGCACATGTGTTTTTCAATACATTTTCTTCTCTTCTCTTCTCTTCTCTTCTCTTCTCTTCTCTTCTCTTCTCTTCTCTTCTCCTCTCCTCTCCTCTCCTCTCCTCTCCTCTCCTCTCCTCTCCTCTTCTTTTCTCTTTTAAGTAGGCTCCATGCCCAGTGTGGAGCTCAATGTGGACTTAAACCCTTAACCCTGAAATCAGGAGTCAGATGCTTAACCAACTCAGCCGCCCAGGCGCCCCTCAATACATTTCTTGTGTGTGTGTGTTTGTGGTATGTGGGACCCTCTAAGGTGTGGGCCCAGAGACAAGAACTCCTCCTGCCTGCTGTGGGATGTCTGAGCATCGGCATTCTCAAGAGGGGCACCTACAGCGGGCGGAGGCGACAGAGGGTTCCTGGATGAGG
The DNA here is from genome assembly GCF_024610735.1 of Ursus americanus. Classification (NCBI taxonomy): domain Eukaryota; kingdom Metazoa; phylum Chordata; class Mammalia; order Carnivora; family Ursidae; genus Ursus; species Ursus americanus. The sequence goes on along the minus strand of NC_142137.1, from coordinate 54,343,643 downwards.
ACACTAGGGGGAGCTGGTGCTGGAAGGAAGGAATAGCAGAAGGCGTGACTGGCTGTCAGGCTGCCTGTGGGGTCTTGTAAGTCTCCCTTGCTGGCATTCCGGAAGTACTTGGTTGGGACTTCTCAAGGGGCCTAGAGGCCCTGTGTGAGCAGGTGGGGCTGGAATGGGGGCTGGAATGGGGGCTGTGGTTAATTGATATTGATGCCCTTTCATCTGTAGATGCCTGTGGGGTGAGAGGGCCTAGGAGTGTTTGGGTAACTTATTTCCAAGTCCTTTTTTTGGATAGAGACGAGGAAAGATACTTCCATCCTGTAAGTCTGTTTCTCTCCACATATCTGGAAAGGATAAGAGAGTTCTTTTCCTTTGTGAAGACTCTGTGGAGAGAGCTGGGGACACACACAATTCAATCATTGATCCTAGATCACTGGAATTATAAGTGGATTTATTATTTACCTACATTGGGGATCTTAGCTACAGATAGAATTCAGAGGATTTGAGAGTCTGATTTAGAAAAAAATTCCAATTTTATTTCACTAACGTCTAACTGAACTTCGGCACTCCCTCCATTATTAATGTAGGCAACAGACAGAACAGTAGTTTTAGCAATATCTGTGCCTTTGTCTCCAGTAGAAATAACAGATATTCTCACATCATCACTGTTTGTGGCTAACATCTCAAACTATCTTTGTGATTATGACTACTCAAAATTATGGTGGATAATATCTTGCTCTATATCTTGTTTCTAATTTTTAATAAAGAATCACATATATTACTGTCAACAAATTTGTTTTAAAATTTTTTGAGATCATTGTATGTCATTATAATCAGTTTTCTTTATAATCCTCTATATTTAATTTTCTGTAGTTAAAACATTATGCTAGGAAGGGATCCACAGGCCTCATCAGACTGCCAAAGGGGCTCATGACAGCAAGAAGGTTGAGAAGCTTCGGTGTATATGAATGAGATCCCAAATTTCTCTATGGGAGGTCAAGACTCGGAGAATGTAATGCATTACTTAAGGTCACAGGGCACAGCAGGAATTAAAAGAGGTATCCTTCCTGGACCACGTGGCCTCCTGGCACCTCAGTCCTGATCTCGGTGCCAGGGAATTAGCTCCTTTGTTTTATTCAGCAAACCCTTTGATTATGATGAAGGCCAACTCAGTGTCCTTTGTTTGCACTTCCCTAGCCTGTGGTGTCCTTCCTCCCACCTCTCCTTTCCAGGTGGTGGTGGTGAGAGGTGGTTATTTCCAGCAGGGCTTGCTCCTAGGTCCCACAACATCACAAAGCATGTTGCCCTAAGATACCTGAGGGGGTCAACAGAAAGAATAGAAAATTTAAGCCTGGTTGCTTGGCCCAGTTTTAATGGTGGTATTTTAGGCAGTATTGATAGCCCCGTAATAGCAGGGGAAATCTTTCAGCCAAGTCCCTGGACACTCTTAAATTAATTTAGGAACTCTTGTCAGATTCTTTCCTCTTTATTTTAGACTAACACATGCCTGAAAAATCACCAGAAAAATGTAGAATTCGTAACTAATATTTAGATTTTTTCTTGTTAGTGCCACTTCTAAGCACTATATAATTCTTTTAACAATTTTAACATTATTATTACCCACATATTACAGATGGGAAAACTAAGGCACAGAAGGGCTAAGTAACTTGCCAGAAGTTATTTATGTGTCCACTTAGTATTAGAGGTGGGATTTGAAAGAGGTGTTGTGGTTCCAGAGCCCGTGGTCTGGGCCACTGTGCTACACGTCCGGCTGTCACATCAATGCCTGACACCACTATTGTCTGATCTGTTTTCCTTTGTTTGGGGTTAGACTAAGAACCCACATACCTGGGGTGAAGTCAGCCTTTGGATTATTTTCATGCAGTCCTGGGAGGAACTCTTTTCAGTCTGTTGGAGCTGGCTCTGAAAGGTAGCTTGTCATTTGGTTCAAAGTCTGTTGGGCTTTAATCCCTTGCTTGTATGTAATCAGGCAACACGGAGAAGGAAAAACATGCTCATACTCAAAAAGTTTAGTAGTGCTGCAGAATGCTACGTCTGGGTTGACTTTGTCTCCCTGTCAAGGACAACGACAGTGCTTTGATCTTTGCTTTTGAAGCCTTCTTGTCAGTGACATTGACAAATACACCTTGGAGAATTTATATATGAACTCTTGTGTTTTGCAAAATAAAGTTTGTGAGAACACCAGTTGATGTTTTGCCAACTAGTTAAACGTCTGCAAATCTGAGTGCTGGCTGAGAAGTGAAGCTTGCCGAGCCGGTTATCCCCAGATGGCCAAATTCCGTCGGTACCACTTCCATAGATGCTCACTGGTTGCATACTTGGGGTTAGGAGGCGTACTGTTGCACTTGTTTTGGCCGGACATGCACAGTACGTTACTTGATGGGTTGAGACAGATGGTATAGCTCAAGCTAAAATGATGGGGGAGAAAAAAGTGAAAAAAATAGAAAAAGGGCACTTGATTTTCTAATTCACATTTCGGAAGTGAATTTCAGCTTCTATGATTGACTAATAAATGCAGTGTTGCTATAGACTTGAATTCATTAACGTCTGTTTAAACAGATATAACTGAGTAATCAGCAGGAAGCAATCTCTTCCTTCATGGATGCTGTCCCACACTTCATGGGGTCGACTCCAGATTTGAAAATGTTGGGCCGTTGGAAGTTGTCAAAAATAGACCTGGGTTTTTCAGATTAAGATATACTACCACCAATACCAATCAAAACAGAAAAATCCCAAATTTTATTTTTAAACTGGAAAAAATATATAAATATATATAGCCTGGTGAAGGAGCGGTGATAAGCACAATTAATCAGTTTTTGTGCAGCTGCTTCCTGACATTTCTGCAAATTGTTGTGGAAAAATTAATGAAGGTTAGATCAGTAATGGTTTCAAGCTTGGCCAGTGGAAAGTATGACAGTGTTTCCATCAGCAATTAAGCTGGGCTGCTTTCTTTTTTCTATAGGGGAAGTGGTATGATGTGTGTTCTCCACAGGAAATGGAAAACGGCAGCTGAACTGTGAGCACAGTTATGGAGGAGCACTCCGGGAGTGCTCCAGCAGGCTCGCCAGGATTTGTGCTACGGATTTGCATTTTCGGCAGGAAGGAGTTTGTTGTACAACACTGAGAAATCATTCCTTAAAAAGAGTGAGAATTTTGGGATTTTATTGAGCCGCCAATGCAGAAACACAGATAGGCTATGAATCTAAACTTTGGGAACCAGAAAGTGGAACTTATGACAAACAGAAAGTGAAACTCACCTATCTAATTTTATTTTTTGAGCCAAAGGTAGCTCAGTATGGGCCCAGTTCACATCCTGTGTAACCCTATGGGATTTTCCCCAGTATTAGTTAAAAATTTTCCCATAGGGTCACACAGGATGTGAATTAAAGTAAACACTTAACAAGCATGATGAAAAGGAAATTAGCTTTCTAAATGACCCTTTCACTGTTAACATCCTGAGTAGTTATTGGAACATGGGAAAGGGTCCCTTCAATGTCTCATTATCAAGTGGTTACATTATTAATAGAATATATTAGTATTCTTCCCTATTACATATAAAATGTATTTCCTTATATATGAAACTAAATTGGAGAACATTAAAAAAACCAGCAAAACTCTCTGTAGATCAGTGGTTCTTAGCCTTTGGAAAGAGGTGTTCATAGACCTCTTTAGGACTAATAAAAGCTCCTGACTCTTTCTGCCCAGAAAAAAATGCATATATATACACAACATTTTGCATACAATTTTTAAAAGTCTCACAGATCCCTTCAGTGACCTTGAGCCCTGGGCAGTTTTCAAAGCACTGGGTTTTTATAGCTTTTTATAGACAGAAAATTATACCTGCAGCCATAAAATGTTAATTCTTTATGAGTAAAGTATTACAAAAGGAACTTCTTAAGAAATTTTAACTGTAGCAATAATAATTCTTTCCTTTTTTCCATGTGAAAACGCTTCCTTGTCCTTGGAAGGGAGCGCGTACATTGTACAGAACATACAAAGCTGGGCTTGAAGATGGCTGTGTGACATTTCAGCAAGTGACTTCAGTTGTCAGGCCTTAGTTTCAGCTTCTCTAAAATGGTGGCAACAGGTGACGATATGTCACTTGTGTCTGGTAAATAGTCCGCCCTCAATATATACCCCTTCCCTTCTCTTCTTTCCTTCCTCTTTTGAGAGCTAATATATTTATCTTTTTAAGTACAATTTTTTTTTTTAAGTAAATTCTGTGCCCAATGTCGGGCTTGAACTCATGACCCTGACATCAAGAGTCTCCTACTTTACTAACTGAGCCGGCCAGGCGCCTCAAGTTCTAGTTTAAATGTCATTTTCTTGCACATCTTTTTGCTACTCCTCAAGACACATTTTTTTTTTTCACTTTTCCCTTAGTGACCGTCTCTTGCTTTGTAAATTTCTTTACTCTTAAAATTATGTTGTCCTTCACTGGTTTACATCTCAAAGTGTAAGTTTTGAGGATCTTGTGTCTTATTAATAACGCTCTCTTTATCTCTATGCATGTTGTATCCAGCATAGTGCTTAAGACACACAGGCACTTCCTGTTCATTAAATTAGTAGTAACAGTCTAGTGCTTATTAGAAATGAAATAATTTGGATGCGGGCTTGTGATTGTTACTCGACTGTATTGATCTGACTAGTAGTCATCTCAGAAGAGAGGTCAAATGACCAGTGTACAGCCAAAGTGAAATTCAGTGGGAGCACAGAGTCTGAAACTGAAAGCATGTCTTTCCTAAGCTTTGACTACAACCAGAATGTATTCTAAACCAAAGCCACGGTATTTTGGCTAGAGTTTCAGTCAGGTTAATTACCAAGTGATTGTGGTGGGGGGGGGGGAAGGTGCTATTACCTTTCTAAAATGTATAGACCTATACATTACATGAGTCTCAGAAGAAAATTTGGGCTCCCAAAGCCTTAGCTTATGCTTTATTTTTTAGAATCTGGGCTCCAACGATAGCTTGAAGGACATACCCATTTGCCTTTCTTTTGATTAAGTCCTCATATGCCTGTTGATGCTTTTCAGCTCCAGTTGGACAAATGTGGCCTGTCTTCAAGGAGCTGTCATTTTTCAACTCCCCTTTCTCCCTGCTCCCAGGAGGAGGTGCTTTGCAAACCAGATCCATGGAAGGGACTTCAGAAGTAGCATGAGGATCCATTGAGGTGCTAATGGTGTGGAGTTGAGTGATGAGGGGATTGTCATAGTTGAACAATATGAACAGAGGCTTGTGCTTGTGAGATATAAATAAAGAGATGAATTTAGGATAGATAGAGAAGGGAAAAAAATACGTGTTGGAAATAGGCTGAACTCAGGGCAAAGAGCAACACAGTTGAAGATTTTGCTCAATAAATCATTGGCTGTGAATTCTTGGCTCTCATGAGATGCACAACCGTTCCTTCACCCAGGCATTTCCACCTCCTGGAAAGCCTTGTCTCTTCCTGTCAGAATTTTCAAGCCCTTATTTAACTTCTACCAGCTGCATAAATATTTCTTTCACAACACTAGCTCATAGCAATCTCTCCTTTACTGAGCTCATATCGTACTATTATAAATGTAGTGGCACTTAATTGATGTTTAAAGCTATAATTTAAATTTTCACTTGCGTGTCTTATCTCTTCAATGAGCCTCTAAACTTGTGTAGAATTGGAGAGTGTAATAAAAATATTCTCTAATGTCTAATATGAAGTCATGCATATGGTAAGTACTCAATTATTTTTAAGAGTTTTAAAGGATATTGAGTTTTTACTACATCCTTAAACTTTACTGGACGGGGCAAAAAAAACAAAAACAAAAACAAAAACCTATAAGACAGTCCTTATTCTTAAAGTACAGATAACCAAGCTGGATATTTTGCCTAGAAGATTAGCAATTTGATGGAAATTTGGCATTACAGAAAGAACGCTTTAGAAACGTCTAAGTTTTCTAGAATTAAAGTTAATGCATAAAAAGTATACTGCTCAGTATACTGCCTGACAGATAGTAGGTCTCCATAATTACTTTTTAAAATCACAATTATTAATATTCATGTAATCTGTTGACTAGGCCTTCCATCAATGATTTTCTTAAAGATTAATCTGTATTAGTGATGTCAGGTTCTTTACCTCCTGTCTTCGTAGGAATCTGGCTTCAACACCTCTAACTTACTGCAAGTATTCATGTTAAAGACAGCAATGATCTTTTCATTAGTGGACATTTTTCATTTCTTACTTATTAAGACTTTTCTGTCACATGTGACTCTCTCCTCCTTGAAATAGTCTCTTCCATTGGTTTTCATACCACTTTCACCCCTGCCTCTCCAATTACTCCTTCTCTGTGTGTCTGTCATTGGTTCTGCCCTCCATCAGTCCAGTAGGCGTGACAGTGCAGTGTTCTGTCATAGGGCTTTTTCATGTTACATATTCATAAGGACTGTATCCTCTTTCGTTTCTTTGACTACTGTTCTGTAGTGAAAGCTCTAGTTCCTTACTTCCACACCTCCAGCTGTATGCTAGATATCTCTGCTTAAGTAGCCCAAATAAATTTCATATTTGACACGTCCAGAATTGTATTTTCTCTTTAAGGCTTGTTCCCTCCTCCCTCTTTCCATTAAAAACCTCACCATCCCTGTGAGTCATTCACGCTAGAACCCTGGACTATTCTTCATTCCTTCCTCGCCTTCATGTCACAGAGAACCACACAACCAATTCTCAAATTCCATTGGTTCTTCTCCCTAAGCACCGCTTTAATCTGCAGCTCCTCCCTCTGCCCCACTCAGTTCTCCATTGTGTTTCCTGGAACTGTTGCAGGACACTCTTGACTGGTGCCCTTGCCTTAAGGCTCAACCACCTCCAGTATGTTCCCCACACTGCTTCCTAAGCTATTTTGTTCCTAACAGAAAACTCTTCCTTCTGCTTTAGGATGAAATCCAAAATCCTTACCATAATATACAGGGTACTTTATATCTTGACCCCCTTTTAATTCCCAAATCATTTCTCTCATCTCACTATTATGCCACACATAACTTATGCTTCAATAATACCCAAGTTTATTTATCCCTAAACTCTATCTCCTTTCCTCATGTCTCTGAGCATTTACAGCTGCTGGTTCCTCTGCCTCAAATGTCATTTCCGATTTCTCCATTACGTGAACTTCCACAGATAATTCAAGGTGTAAAGGTCATCTCGCTTGTGGAGTTTTTCTTCCTCCTCCTCCCCCTCATCCCTCACCCTGGCGGTTAGTCACCTTCTCACTTCTGCCCCCATAGCGCTTTGTCCAAACTTGACCACACATAAGATGTACAGCTATTTTCCCCCATCCAACCCTAGAGCATAAACTCTTCGATGGTTGTGTCTTATTCATCATTCTATTTCCAGTGACCAGCATGGGTCTGCAAAGCATTCAATAAAGTAATAAAGGAAAGATTGTGAAGAGATGCTGAATTTATGTTCTATTATAAATCATCTGAATTGATAATGAGGCATCCAGATTTAAATGTCCTGTAGTTTATAAATTATTGAATGTAAGCAATTTAACAATATGCTATTTCTTACTACACTAAAGGGGCAAATTTAGGGAGAGCTAACTAAATACGTGTGTCATCAGTGCATATCGAGTAATGAAATCTTGAGTGTGAATGATATTTTCAGAATCCAGAATGTTCAGCAACAGAAACTGGGAGATGTAGATGAACCAAAAGGTGGTTCAGTTAGAAACTCGATAAAAAAAGACAAAGAACATTAATTCTTCAAGTGAAATAAGGCCTCCTAACGGTTTTGATTGCATTAATATAATTGTCTACAATTATTGAAAAGTAATAGTCTGCCCATGGGTTTTTATTATTGCAATATATGTACATTATATGCACATATTATATGTATTATATATAGCTGGTAAAGTCAAACTAGTTATTTAAAACTGTAAAGTTATTTATAAGTTTTGTTAGTCCTCATTTAAGGTTCTTTAGCAGGTGCGGCTGGTCTTATAAACTATGTATAACCTTCAATGGAAAGATTGTAAAGTGACTAGTTTATAAAGCCATATACTTTTATTAATAGAAAAATAAGCACTTTCTCTTCATAATGTTAAGTGGATCTTCAACTATGTATGAATTTTATCTCAGCCTCCAGACAGTTGGCCTCATTTAACTCACAGACACAATTTTGGAACTGTGGACTTTGAGTGGGGCCACATATTTTGACTCTCTGTTTCATTTTAGATAATTTCTGCTGCTATGTCTTCAAGTTCAGTGGTCTTCTGTAATGTCGAATCTGCCTTCCAGTGTATTTTTCCTCACAGATTTTGAAGTTGCCCTCAGTAGAAGTTCAATGTGGCCTTTCTTATGTCTACCATGTTGCTACTATTTAACATATTTATTCTTTACTCTAGTTTCTTGAGCATATGCTGTACCATTCAAATAACTTTCAATGGTCTTTTTTTAAGATTTTATTTTTTCATTTGAGGCAGAGAGAGAGAGATCATGAGCAGAGGGAAGAGCGGAGTAAAAGAGAGGGGGAGAAGCAGAATCCCCGCTGAGCAGGGAGCCCGATGGGAGGCTCGATCCCAGCACCCTGGGATCATGACCCAAGCTGAAGGCAGACGCTTAACTGACTGAGTCACCCAGGCGTCCCTCAGTGGCCTTTTCTACTAATTCTGTCATCTGTGTCATTTCTGGGTCAGAGTTGATCCATTCATTTTTCTCCTCTTTGTGGGTCAGATTTTTCTGCTTTCTTGCGTACTCGGTAATTTTTTATTGAATTTTACGTTGTTGGGTACTAGAGACTTTGTAGTCCTAAAAATATTCCTGAGCTTGGGGAAATAGTTTGCTCCTTTCAGATCTTGCTTTTAAGCTTTTGCTAGGTAGAACTAAGGGTTAATCCCCACCTCCACCCTCCAACCCAAATCAAGATCCTTCTTAATACTCTAATTGATGGCTTCATAAAATATGAGGTTATCCACTCTGACTGATGTGAACAGGCACTCTTCTTGACCCTTGGTGAGTACTGGGCACTGTTCCCTCCCATACTTTTAGTGGTGTTTCTCCTGATTGTGTGTGGTTTCTTCATATTGTATGCTGGTCAGTACTCTACTGAATCCTTGATCTCTGGAGCTGTCTCGGTGCAGTGATGTCCTCACCAAGTTCTGTGATCTCCAGACACTTTAGGTTTCCAGCACTCCCATGTCCATTTCTTCAACTTGAGGAGATCACTGGTCTCTTCCTAAGTTTCCCCTTGCTGAACATGGTGAAAACTTTCTCTGGGTAGTAATCTGGGCTATTTAGGGCTCACCTCATTGGTTTCCCTTCTCTTGGGAATCACTGTCATTTGTGTTGGGTGTCCAGTATGTTGAGAGCTGTTGTTTCATATTTGTTGTCTACTTTTATAGTTTTTTGCAGGCAGGAGAATGACTCTGGTGCCTGCTACTCCATGTTGATCCTGAGAGTGAGTCAAGGCCTATTTTAGTACTTATATTACTCATTTATAGAATATTCATTAACCTGAAGAATTCAAGGCACTATTAGATAATCACTAAATAAAGGATTTAACCTAATGTACACACCTATCAGAGGGAGTTAGATTTGTGAAATCTTTGTTGAGAGAATGTGTTAGGAAGTATTTTCATAGCATGATGCAAAGTATTGCTGGCTCTTCTTTTTTGAAAACTTTTATCCATTTTTAAATACTTAAACTAAAAGTTGTGTGATTTAAATTCAGTTATGAATTTGTGAGATTTCAAAATAATGGCTCTTTCTTCTCCTATTCTCAATCTGACATTTTTAAAAGCAGCCACATTGTGTGGCGGGGGAGGAGGGGAAAGACTGGTGACATGCATGAAATTTTAGCCATTGCACAAAATGATAGGGTTTAGAAGATGTAAATAGTGTGGTTTGGACAAATCCACCTACTTTCTCCTATTTGTAAGAAGCCAGGTTTCTTAAATTGATCTTAAATGATCATTTTGCTTTCTTTCACTAACCTCTCTGCATCTACAATGGAAGAGAGTTTAGATGTGTTGCATTTTTAATGATTTGTCTTATAGTGCTTCTGAGGTCATTCTGTGGTGGAATGCTATCAGATCTCAATCTCTCTCTCCCTCTCTCCCTGCCTCTCTCTCTCTCTTGTTCACACACACACACACACACACACACACACACACACACCCCTCATGAAAACATAGACATCTTCCAGAGAATTTCCTGATGTACTGTTCTTTGAATGTGATGACATTGGTTTACACAGGAAGCTAGACACTAGATTCTTTTCTTTGGAAACTGTGTCAGATACACATTTTCCACATTGGTTTTTCTCAATATGGCATACATATGTACCACTTACATATTTAATGTTTGGGAGTCATGGAGACTGATGAAGAATTCTTGATTCGAAGTGCTCTTATCGATCCACTTTAAATATTTAATGTTGAGAAAACATCCTCTTTCCTCCCCACTGATTTTCTTTTTTAATTCTCATTGGCAAACCATGGAACAGAAATCAGATTGAAGACAGGCCTTAAACCTTACCTCTTGTGCCATATTTTGCATGTTTTTCCATCAGCTCAATACAGCCCTTAAAAATTCCTTTATATTTTCTTTGCCAGTTGGATTGGCATTCTTACCGGAAGCATGATAAATAATGTATAGCCCCAAGGATGTAGTCTATGTCTGTATGGGTTTCTAAATCAAATTTTTATGTTTGATTAAAGAAAACACTCAACATTTAAAAAATTATATATGTTTATTGAAAAAAATTATATATCAATATTTACTTTTACCTGTCCTCTTAATGTAGTACTTGGAATTGCTGTTATTATGAAGTGCTAATCAATTGCCAGAAACTATGTTAGGTGCCTTATTTACATAACTTCTAGACCATAGCCTGCAGGTTGGGCACTTTTATCTTCATGGGAGACATTAGGAAATCAGCCCAGAAACACAAGTGATATGTTCAAGATCACATCACTTGTAACAAACAGAGCTGATGTCAGGCTAAGTTCTACTACCCTAAGAGATTTAGCAACATGTCCTAGGTTGGTCAACAGTGATGAATGTATTTAGTAGTAGTATTTAGTACATAAACTAAGTACTTCTAAAGTAAAGTGCTTACTAAGAAACTTTTATTGAGAGCCAAATGTGGACCTGATCCTGCTCTGGGAATGACGGATTATAGAGATGAGTAAAGCTGACTTCTTTGCACTGAGGAGAGACACAGGGAGCAAGAAGTAGATGATAGTGTGCCAGCCTTGCTTTGGAAGGGTTCATGCATACAGTGCCTAGGGAGCATGGAGAAGGGTACCTAGAATCTTTGGGGGAGTACGGTGGGAAGAATATTCTTAGAAGGTGTCAAGGAAGAGATGGAGCATTGAAGAGGTAGAAGGTGATGACCATGACTGTCTCTAACAAAAGTTAACTTTAGACAAGAGACCTAACCTTTGTCTGCTTATAGTTAAGTCAAACCTAGTACTGTTTAGTGACTGAAATACTCATTTGTACCTAGTATGTAGCCTTCACATTTATTAAATTTCCCATTATGTACATTTGCCATCTGCTGCTAAGTACACCATATCGCTTTATTTCTTATATCTTAAAACACGTATGTTATAAAAGACCTTGTGCTGGGAGTTGTGTGGGATACAAAGATGAATGTAATTCAAACTTCAAGGACCTTCCATGTAATGAGGGAGAGAACTGTATTCAGATGTTTATGAAAGAAGGGAGCATACAGAGAGCTTCATAAAAGGAACAGAAGTGTACTACAGCACACTGACAAGAGAAAGATGACTACCAGCTAAGAGATTCACTTACTCACTCATCCATCCATCCATCCATCCAACAGACATATATATACAGGGCATGTTTTACATATTAGGCCTTGTGGAAGAACAGGCACACATGCTAGATCTTGTGTATACTAGGTAGGTTGATAGATCATGGTGGAGATGATGAGAGTTTGCCAAGCAGAGCTCATGACTTGAACAAGGACATAAAGATGGTAAACAGTCATGCTCAAGAATAATGACTAAGCCATCTTTTCTATAGCCTAGATTATTGGGATAGATGTAGTAGAAGATGAGGTTGGATAGACAGATAAGAACCAGATTCTGTAGGGTCATAAATGACAGTCCTAGACATTGGAACTTAGTAGGAAATGGGGAGTCCTTGAATGTTTTTGAGCAGGAGAACAATGAGATTAGAGATATTGTATTGGAAAGCTTCATGTGTCAGCCATGGCGTGTGGGTTAGGTTGGTGGGGAGGAGCCTTGGAGATAGGGAGACACCTGTGTAGCTCCATTACCCCCCATTACCCCAGGCAGTTTGCCCAAATGACTCCACAGGTTTGGGTCCAGTGGTCACTCCCTTTGTCCATGGCTGTTTTCCTCCAGCTGGTGGGCTTTGTGGCCTTGTGCATAGGTTTCCTCGTGGGAATCACTTTGGCCTCTAGTCCCACAGTACCTCCCAGTCCTACAGAGGCTTTGTTTCTAGGGATGGTTTCAATTCATTAAGATTATGACTGTGACACCCTCTGTTTCATTTATATGTGCACATTGAAAGTATTATTCTTTAGTAAATACAAATTATGGGACCATTGTTGTAGTATTTGGGGTGCTTCTTATTAGAACATTGATATGAAATGTTGTCCTCATTATAACATTGTTTCTCTGGAAAAATAAGGTTTAATTTCATAATTTTAACTTACAGAGATTTCCCAGGACTGTGTCCAGCCCCAGGTTGACACCCTTTCCTGTCTTTGGATGATACACACATCTGCTGGTCTTCCTCCTAGCTGCCCCCTTTAGCCCAGCGTTATGAGGCACTCTGCTTTCAAGATATTTTGATCTGGATGCACTGGTCATCCTCGATGCAAATTAAATATGGAGTGTACTCAGGGCATGCAAACTGAGTTTCGTATTTGCTTAAATTAAACATGAAGGCAGGGTGGCCTCAGCTGACCTTCCTAGCCTACAGTTCTCAATTCCTCTATGCAAAAGTACAAAGTACTAGTACTTGTACTAGTACAAGTTGACTCCTTGCTCACCCACTATTTCCCCTTTCTAGGCTGTTGATTCATTGTTTCATCTCCATGGGTTGCTTTCCCCTCTAATAACTGTTTTTAAAAGACTTCCAACTCTTCAAGGTCCACGTCTAATACCACTGTCCTTCATTCCACTATCCGTCGTTACTCCAACCACAAATACAATTTTTCCTCCTTTGGATTACTCTTGTAGTACTTGTCATAGACTATGAGCTGAGGCATTGCAGTGGGACATACCTGGATTTATTAAAAACGTGACAGGCTCTGATTTGCCAGGGTAAGTCCCAGTATTAAGTATTAATAGCGCCTCCTTTTGCTCTGAAAAGTGCAATGGTTTGGATAATAAATTTTATGGGCACCCTATTTTTGGAATATTTGCAATTTTGAATTGATCACGGTACTCTTCCAATTATATTGTTATTTATATTTCCTATAGATCTTTTGTCGCTTAAAGGATATTATAAGCTCCTTGAGAATACAAACCATTTCATATCTTATTTCTCCAAACTCTACCGAGCATGCTGGGAGTACTAACAGTACACTGGGACTAGGGCATATCTACAAAGCAGTGACCCAGTAGGTGCTAAGGTCCTAATGGTATTGACCATGATCTAAAAGCTGCCTTTTTAATGAAAGCATTAGTTAATGTGTAGATATTTTAAGCTATATGCAAGTGGAGAATAGTAGTTTTAACCTCTAATGGGAGGTCTGTCCACCAGACAAAATTTCTCTAGGGCAGAGCTCGTGTCTGTTTCCCCAGTGTAGACCAGGGACCAAGCACAGCACCTACAATATGGTATGTACTCAATACATACTTGTTGAACAAATGAGTGAATGATGAGGATTTTGGCATCTCACATAACTTGCGTGTCATGAATCTCTACCAAATTCCTCTTGGATGCTTTGCCGATGGCATAATAAAATAGACCTAGAGTCTGAAGAGCCCTAGTATGCCTAAAAATGAACTAAAAAAGTTTATGAAAGGATAGAGCTAGGTCAGGAGACACCTAGCCTTCTCAGACCTGTCCTGGAAACTGTTCCCATGTGGCCTTTTTCCCGAATAAGCTCCTCTTCCAGAAGTGAAGTGGAAGATTTCTTTCTGTAAAACTCTGCTTTACTTGGTCAGAGAGTGAAGAGCAGACGAAGGCAGGGCCCCTTTCCTCTCTGTTCCTGTCTTCCCACTAAGGGAAGAGCAAGTTCTGTGTGAAGGCTTCCTGTTCTAGGTGAAGGAGGATCTGGCTTTTTACCATTATAGTCTCTGAGGCTTGTTGGAATCTCTGAGGATGGGGAGAAGTTGGAGGGCTCCTTTAAAAGGAATGTTGGCGTTACTTCTTTCCCTTTCCCTGCATGGGGAATACAGGCTATATCCTTTAGGGTGGGGCTGGCTAGGAGAAGTGGCACAAGGTCATGTACCATACTTATCTTACTTCTCTGGCTCCTTATTTCCCTAAGGATGCCTGCTAGCTCTTGCCAACCCACATAATTTACAGCACATCTTCCTATTCAGTTACCTGGTGTACGTTCTGCATTTGGCTTATCTTAAAGGATGGATACCTCATAATCTAGCATCATACAAAGTGACATTCTGTTAGTGCAATGTTAAGGGATTTTGTTGAGTATGCGTTTCTTCTTTTCGTTCTTTATTTGGGACAAGAACTGAAATTTTGTAGTCAAATTTAAAGGACTGATAGTCCCCATTCATCTTTCTCAAGTCTATTCAAAATAATTTTCTAGCACTTTTCCTGCAGGAATTCTTTCAGCCTTTCTCCATGCTGAGATAAAATGGCCTTACATTCAGGCAAATGTTCTTATTAGGTTGCCCTATTTTCTTAAAAGAATGTCAGCTTTGTCCTTATCCCATTAACCATCTGTCTTACTCAGCTCGGACTGCTATAACAGAAGTGCCATAGACTGGCATAAACAACAAAAATTTATTTCTCACAGTTCTAGAATCTGAAAGTCCGAGGTCAGAGTGCCAGTGTGGTTGAGTTCTCAGTGAAAGTCTTCTTCCTGGCTTACAGATGCTCAACTCACTGTATCCTCTCAGGGCTGAGAGAGAGGGAGGATGCAAGCTCTCTTGTCTTATAAAGGCATTAATCCTAGCGTGAGGGCTCCACCCTCATGACCTAATTACCTCCCAAAGACTCCATCTCCCAATGGGGCTTAGGATTTCAACTTGTGAATTTTGGGAGTGGGGGAGGTCATCAACAGTCCATCGCATTAAATTCACACGAAATCTTAATGTTCATTTTTCAGTTGGTTCGTGGATACTACTCTTCCTCATGTATTTACCATACCACTCCACACATTTTCATTATCTGCCTGGTCCCAAAGGACTAGAATTGTGCACCTTGATATTCTAAAATTTTTTCTGGTATCAAGCTAGATCAGGAGAGTGTGAACCTATTGTTCTGTATAATTTCCAAATCTCGGCCCCTGTGGGACAGTCAATCTGGTTCAGTATTGATGCAATTTTTTAATGAGTGGCCAGGCCACCACCATATGTGGTATTCATTTATAATTATTCCCAAGTCCTTTGAACTCTTCACCACTAATACATGATTGTTGAATCATGTGCACAAATCTTCCCATTAGAATTTATACATGTTGGGTAAAAATAAACTGGTTATTGTGCTTTCGTGTGCAATTAAAATTTGAACTGGACTTCACTGCACTCATTGTAAACTGGCTCACAAATCTCATAAAATAATCAAGGGAGATTGTGAAAACAGGTAAAAAATAGTGTTTGATATTCATGTTTAAGAGCTCTGTCAGCTTAGAAGTCGAAACTCCTCAGGAGTTCAACAAAGGTTGATACGGAAATGAGAGACTTTGGCTCCTTTTCCAGTCCTTCCAGGCTCCCATCCCTGAGGACGTGGGTTAATGAAGGGCAACATCTCCACACACAGGGTGCCAAAGAAGAAAGGTTCCTTCTCTGCAATTTGGGCAGCTCTTGATTGGAAGGGAAGAATCACTTCATTGTTCTCTCTCCTGTTTTTGCTTCGTCCTGATATCGGCCACCTATAGGGCGAAGGTAACTACTGAGTTTATTTTCAACGTAGGCGTCTGTGCTCTCTTGAGTTGAGGAAGGATTTCTTCTCTTGGTTTCCAAGTGATGTGTGTGTGTGCACATGTGTAGTTGGTGCTTTTGCTTCCGTGTTGGTTACAGCTGTGCAAGAGCCAGACAGCAGCTGTTTCACACTTCATCCTAAGTCTCTGTGCCCACGTAGTGTAGGTGAAGTCTTTTTTTACCCTCTTTTTCAACTAATTATATGCCTTGCCTGTGCAACTGTTACTTCACCAACATCTGCAAAACCGAGGTCATTTCTCTTTTAAAATATAGTCAGAAAAGTAGCAGAAATAAGCCTATTTTGAGAGCTTGTGTGGTGAAGCAAATTCCACTAAGGGAAAGACATTGGAGCAGGAAGCATCGCATTTTATCACTTGAAACTTCTAGGTGATGCGGAAACACTGGCATATGGGCTTACTTTCCAAGTGGAGTTTAAACTTATACTTGATAGATTTCTTTTAGTGAGAATTAAATACACTAGCAATCTTGACTTGGTCAAATGAGGACTTCTAAAAAGTACTTTACTACAAAGTTTCGTATGATGGCTTTAAAAGACCATGCATTCAGTCTTGGTATGCTTAGTGACTCTACTTACAACAAAAATTTTAAGTGTACTTTCATCCATGCATTTGATCAGTTTTTAAACTTAACTGATGTTAAAATCACTTCGATATTAAAGCATCAACATCAGAGTTTTATGATGTAGAGTCTAACAGCTACAGAAGCACGATAGGTTTTTACCTCTTAGTATTAGAAAGGTGTAAAATTCTCTAGTAAATTAGACAGCAAGTGGACTCTGTCATGTTTTCTCTCTCTTTTATGTATTGCTAGTGAATTTTGTCTCTGTAAGATTCCCTTATTATGGGGTGATTCTTTTTTGGAAACTTAGGGTTTTGCCTATGATGCTTTTATTTTTTCTTTTGATGACGTAGTTTTTCATCCTTCCTACTGGGTTGGATATATTAGGAAAAGGAAGGGAAGCAGTGAATTAGTAAATTTTAAGTGAATTAGATCTAAATACTATAGGCTTTATGTACAGTTCTTTTTTTTTCCCCCTTCATATCTGTGTGGCCAAGACTTGGGTGTACCTGTGGTTCCTTTAGGAAGTATCTTTGAAATTTCTAGTATAAGACAGGCTCTGGGTGTTCACCAAACCTGCCTCCTGGTCTTCTGGAGTCATAATTAGATTGCATTTCACAGTTTCTCCTGCAGTTGGTGAGCCACGTGGCTGAGTTTTAGTGGATAGAATGTGAGTGGAAATGCTGTGTGCCACATTAATATCTGGCTCCTAAAACCCCGCCATGGACGACCTTCCATGTTTTCCCCTTTTGCCAGCTTGAAACAGGGTCATCATGGTAGCCTTGGAATCCTTCTTGTAGATGGTGGGCCATAGGTTACAGGGGCTTGGGTTCTTGGGTTGAGGGGAGCCATCCGTCAGGACCCTCATTTTGACTGCTGTTGTGAATAAGCCATTATGCATTTTAGGTTTTGTTTGCTACAGCAGAATACAGATACATTTCCTGCCTCCAAGAGCCTCCCATTCTAGTCTGAGAGATAAGTACATCAAAACGATGGTACGTTGTGATGAATCATTAGTAGAGGATCACAGAAGACTTGGGATACCTCAGGGAGGAAGGATTTACTTAGACTTAAAGATGAATAACAATAAACCAGATACCTCCATAGTTCTGTGAGATACCAAGATCCAAAGTTAGAACTTAAGTCATGACACAGAGGGCCTATGGTGAAGATACCTATAAGATAGTGACTGAAATGGGCCGTGAATATAGCATTCAGATCTTCCCATAACCTAGTGATTTCTATTTTAATATTATTTCCATTCATATAGATTCATTTAATTCTTAAAATAACGAAGGAAGGTAGCAGGGCAGGAATTACGATGTCCATTTTATAGGTGGCAAAACCAAGGCCCACTAATTTTAAGTGATTTATCCAGGGGTACATAAACAGGGGAGCTGAACTGGTGTGCTGAAGGAGAGGGGCCATGGATCAGTGGGAATATTGGGGTTCCTGAGTAAAAGACAATTAGCTTAAAATCCTCTTCCTGACATTTGCTATCTGACTGTCCTTTGGCCTTATCTAAACTTCTCAGCTGTCAAAAGTTATGTTTCGATGTTATCATGAGAATTCAATGAAATAAAGTAATTTAAAGTGTACTGTACTTTTTTTAAAAAAGATTTTATTTATTTATTCGACAGAGATAGAGACAGCCAGCGAGAGAGGGAACATAAGCAGAGGGAGTGGGAGAGAAAGAAGCAGGCTCATAGTGGAGGAGCCTGATGTGGGGCTCGATCCCATAACACCGGAATCACGCCCTGAGCCAAAGGCAGACGCTTAACCGCTGTGCCACCCAGGCGCCCCTGAAGTGTACTGTACTTCTGTAGCCCAGTGTTCTTTTCATGTTACCATATTACCTCTTACCTATAGCGGGGCCTCTCTGTGCCCCTCGTTGCCACTTTCTTTAATACTGGCCACTACTTTATCGCATAGCTGGTGAGGCTTTGGGAAAGATCCTGTCCCTACCGGTCTGCAGACAGCATCCGAACAGTATGGAAGGGCAGGCTGAGCCGCTGTATGAGCCATCTGGCCGGCGCTTTGCATGCCTGGTGTTCCCCACGCCGTGCAGTGAAGGTGCTCTGCCAGCCTCAGTCTGTTCAAAATGGAGAGGCTTCTCCATAATGATCACCATGTACCCAGTCTTTGTCAAACAATGCTATTATTTACTCATTAACATGAAGCAGCAAAGGATAAAATTATGATGCCTCTACAGCTATTGTTTGGTAGAGATGACAATTTCTATTTGGATTGCCTGTAGTTAGCTCAGGGAGAGACACTCAATACTCAAACAGAAGGATATTTCCAGTTTGGGGAAAGAGAACCAGTTCTTTAAATTATTTCTGTAGACAGTAATACTTTCCATGCGCTTTTAGGAATTTTTGCTCCCAAATCTCCTAACTTCTCCCTTTTCTTCTGCTTTTCATCTCTCAGGATATTAAAAGGAAAGCACTTATAAGATTTTATCTTACGGTTTTAAATTTAATTGAAATTTGAAAAACGAAAAATTTGAAATTGAAAAGCAAGTTGAAATCTTTCTCATCAAATAGATGCTTTAAGTAGTAATAAAATGTGTTCTTTTTATAAATTTTTATATATAAATTTACTCATTATGATCAGTCATGCCTTTCTTACCTCTAAGCATATTGGGTATATATAAAAATGAAGGCCAAATACTTAGACACTTGAGGTGAGTCTCTTGGAAAGCACTCAGGTGTTTCATCGAGAAACGTAAATCCAAGTGGAGCTGCCATCTGGCCGTTGAAATGCCACCTTATTACTCTCGAATTCTGCACTTCGTATGGTAGAGGCAGAGATGCTATTTAATAATGACTAATATCATACCATCGATGTTCACTGAAGGTTGATAAGTGTCTAAAAATTGCAGTAATGGAGACACACTTCCACAGCTGAATGTGGTGACATTTTCTCTCCTAGGTTCCGTGCCTCAATTATTTGTGAGTGCTTAAGACAGTTTTCTCACGCCAGTCAAATGTAGACATCTTCCAAGTTTTTTTTTTTCTTTCTGCCATCCAAATGTGTTGCAACCCAGACACTAAGTCTGAAGAAAAGGGAAAATATTTGCTGCTTAATCAGACTTCTGGGAAAGTTCTTGGGCAACAACAAAGTTTTTAACATGTTGTGGGGGAAGGGTAGAAATTGACTTTAGCTGTTTGACCTGCATTTGAAGAGAAGCCAGTATTCATTGATATTAAGGGGTAGGTGGATTTTCATGTGCAAGGTGAAGGTGAATAAATTTCAGACTAATCAGTGGGTCTGGGTCAGGGGCTGAGTGTCAGGGGCCTGGCCTTGATGTATCATTCCTTGCTAGCCTGCAAGGGGACTGTTCTCTCCCACTAACCAGATCTTAGCCCAGAGGTTTCCCTGCTTTCTGATGTCACCAGTTTGCCCCTCTACCGCTCTGAACTTTACAGTTTCGGCTTGCATGATAGAAGCCAGCTAACAGAGCTCTGATGTTTGGAACTTTGATAATTTTTTTGGCGCGGTGGGGTGGTGGGGATTGCTTTTAGCAAGTGTTAATTTTCCAACTAATTAGTTGATTTTGAAACCAACTACTAGTGACCAGAAATTACTAATTTTTAGTCACTATTCTATAGGGTCAGAGGACACAATGCTCAAGAAGATAATGCCTGATGCCTTCTCTCTCCTTTTTCTTGGTGCTTTAGTCCCTCATGGAGGGACTCCATGCCTGTCCCTGAAGTTGACAAGATTCATATTCCCATATGCTTTTAGACAGACTTAGGTGCTCCTCATGGGCTGCATTGGGGGCCTAGATGACTTTCTGGCTGACAAGCCAAGAAATGAGCTGTATTTTATGGGTAGTCATTCAATATATATAAATTGAATATACATTGATATTCTATTTAATAATTTTTACTTTATAAAATACAATAAAAACAGGGTCCTGAGATCGAACCCCAAATTGGGCTCTGTGCTCAGCTAGGAGTCTACTTGAGGGTTCTCTCTCTTTCTCTCCCTCTGTCACTGCCCCCTGCTCGCTCTCTCTAAAATAAATAAATAAATCTTTTTTTTTAAATCATAGGGGATCATTGACACCTTTAAAAACCCTTAAATATTCATATTTGCTTAGTGATACTTAGTCTATAAAAATGACAGGGCTCTGCCTTTAAACCCACATGGCACATTTACCCTAAGCCTTTTTTTTTTATGTTTTGACCATGACCCTTTTGACTATTATGATCCTTTCTCTTCAAAGGTGTTAACAATAAGATTATTTTTTATTTTGCAGAAACTGGAGAGAAGTGAATGGGAGGGCGGTGTAATAAATAAGCTTGGGGGGAACCTTACTTCATTAACTGCTATCATGACTTGTTTCATAAAAGAGATTTTCTTGTTTGTTTGTTTTTTTCTCATAAAGAAAAGGGAACAGAGGGTGGAACTCCTTACTCATAAGAAAAAAAGTAAGAGAAAAGAAACAATACGGGCATAGTACTCAGAACCTAAAAACATAAGCACATCATATGGAAAACACGTATAAATAGTACCTCCTCACCAATGGTTTACTATAAATGGAGGGTGTTCATATTCTTGTCAGCTTATTTTCTCTGACAAAAACATCTCAAAGAAAATTTCAAATGACTATATTGTTATTTGGTTTGATTTCTGTGAGACACAAAATAGAGTATGAAATAGTTATGCTTGAAAATTCTGGAGAAGGAATTTTTTTTTATATATATTTTTAGGCATTAACATAAACTTGAGCTACACAAATGAATCCAAATTGAATTAAAATGTTTAGTTCTAAATTGTTTCACAACTTTACATGGAACAAAGGGAAGAGTTGTTAACTCGTCAAAAGTAATACATTTGAAATACTTTCTTCAAGAAGACAGTAATTGGGACTTTAAGCTAAAATGGGCACAAATCATTTAGACAGTGAATGGAGATGATGATGTCACTCAACATTGTAAACAAAGGGCTATTCTGGAATGGCAGTTTCCCTGTTGCGTACGTATGTGCTTGCTATGCCCCAAAGAGTAGGTACACATGTGCCTGGAGAATCCTTCCCTTTGTTTCTAATGTAGTGATTTTATGTCAAGAAGAGTATTATAAATAATTCTGAACTGGGCTTCTCAGTAATAGTAGGCAGTGCCTGTCAAACATGAAAGAAGATTTTCATCCTGAGAAGCCATGAGAAATTTTCTCTTTCTTTGATTTGGTAGCGAAGAGAGGAAGTCAGGAATCTCTTTTGTCATTGCTACTAGCAAGAGAGGGGCCAGCCTCATGAAGAAACTGACACACAGAGGGGAGAGAGTCCAAAGAATCTCAGTAAAAGAAACCAAATCCTGAAGCCTTCACAGGTCTCTGGATCAAGCTTAGCCTGAAAGCACAGTACCCCTGGACCATTGAGGATTGTGAGTCAACAGTGTTAATATTTTTGCTGTAGAGAGTTTGGGTCAGGTTCTCTGTTCTTTGCTATCAAAGGCATCACACAAATGCTATGATAAAAACACCGTGGTTGGTGTTTCCACTTCTTAGATCTACCAGCACGCCCATGAAGAAGGCATTGACACTGAGGGAAGCGGAAGTTTGTACAGGTTTTCACCTGGGTTGTAATTTTCTGCCTCCCTTATTCCCTCAAAATGGGCTGACCTTGATGAACCATCCAGCAGTCCCATTAGTCTATTGTGTAACAAGCTTTCTGACTGTTTACTATGTTGGTAGAACTTAGAGCACTCGGAAGTAGGAGGTATGAGGCCTCAGGCCTTTGAATGTCTTCTGTTTTAGTTTCTTCAGCAAAAAACTGTTTTGTTTGTTAGTATCCACGACAACAATTTCTACTGTTTGGTGATTTATTTTTTTATTTTTATTTTTATTTTTTTAAAGATTTTATTTATTTATTTGACAGAGAGAGACAGCCAGCGAGAGAGAGGGAACACAAGCAGGGGGAGTGGGAGAGGAAGAAGCAGGCTCTTAGCAGAGGAGCCTGATGTGGGGCTGGATCCCAGAACGCTGGGATCACGCCCTGAGCCAAAAGCAGACGCTTAACGACTGCGCCACCCAGACGCCCCTGTTTGGTGATTTAAAATTGATAGCCGGGACGCCTGGGTAGCGCAGTTGTCAAGCGTCTGCCTTTGGCTCAGGGCGTGATCCCGGCGTAATGGGATCGAGCCCCACATCAGGCTCCTCCGCTGTGAGCCTGCTTCTTCCTCTCCCACTCCCCCTGCTTGTGTTCCCTCTCTCGCTGGCTGTCTCTCTCTGTCAAATAAATAAATAAAATCTTAAAAAATAAATAAATAAAATTGATAGCCAACTTTCATATGTCATCTCAATTGTTGGCTTATCAATAGAGGGGTAGAAAAGTGAGGCCAGCATCTTTATTCCCATTTTACATGTGAGGAAATTCGAGCTCAGAGAAAGTTAAGGGCAACCACTCAGTGTCAATCCACGGGAGAGGGGGACCTTAAACCTGTGTCTTCTGCCTGCAAATCTCATACTTGCTCTCTTAAAACTGGTCTATAGGCTCCATTTGGTCCACAAAAGGAGCCTTATGTTGGGGAAGAGGAGGCCAGGGAGCTGCCCGCTGATAGTGTGATCCATGAAATATTGTTGTGACCATGGCTTAGCCTCTCTGAGCCTTGACTTCCTCATGCTCTTCTTACATTAGGAGGATATTATGAGGGTGAAATGATAAGCTTTGAAAAATAACATAATGTACCTATACAAGGTAATATTAAAACATTTTCTTCTCTGTATTGGATTGCTACTCACCATTTCAAAGAGGTATTGTAATCTGCTTATTTGAATAATTTACACCCGTGTTAAAATCAGAGAGCAGATGCTGCAGTAACATTAGTACTGTCCCTTTGTCTAAGGCCCTTAATGAAATCAGTGCAAGCCTGATAAATGAAACAATATGATGAAGTATTTAATTTTGCAGTCTTCTGTTTTCATTTGCTTAATTGTTTTTGCTTATTTTTCTCTACTTTTGTTTATTTGATGAGAATTTTTGCTAATGGAGAATTCTTAATGAGATTTTTAAAGCAAATTCTTTGCTCTTCAGTGATATCTCAGAGAGGATGAAAGTGAGATATAACAAATATACAATATAACAAATAACATCGGTAAAAGGGAGTCAGTGAATTAAGACCATTTGTGGGATGGCCAACTGCTCTTAAAGCTGAAACAAAGCATGTATTTTTTTTTTTAATTTCTCATAATGTTTTTCAAGGTGAATTATTTCTGGCTGCATTGTTTAAATTGTGTTCTTCAGATTATTTATATGGGTGTGAAGAATGTAGAAATTAGGCCAGTATGTCCATGTTGGATATTGGTCAATGTTGACTGAAACCCCAAATTAGGAATCCCACACATTCTCTGGCATTTGGATTTATTTGAAAACAAAGATGAAATTAAATCATGTATAATTGGTTAATCAAAATAGCACTAAAAATGGTTTTTAGACTCTTAATTCATTTTTAAAAATTTTGGTAACATTTAGAATAGTTGATGCTTAGAAGTAGAGGTTGATTTGAGACTTGAAATACTTTCTGATCAAATGGATTCTAAACTTGCTCAAGTACGTGTGTCCAAATCTGATTTTATACCTTATGGATGTTCAACAAATAAAAAACATTCATCCAGCCCTTCAGTACACCATACAGGATTTGTGTGTAGATCTGCCAGTGTAAGTTATCTGTGTCCAAGAATATGTCAGATGCATTTACCATGTCTGCTGCTGAGCCTTGACAGTAGCTGGAAATTTGACCATGTCTCAAAGATAATATAATTTGAGCATATTATTTCCATATTATTCATATGCAATTCCTTAGAGAAGAAAAAATAATTAATGTTTCTCTTGAGTTGTGTTATATGTACCTTTCCTGTTCTATTTATGAAGTCCTTTTTTTTCTTGGAATCAATACAGGTGAAAGCAGAGGGAAAAGACAAATATTTGGAGAGTATCCACATTACTTTTTATATTCCTGGAACCAATTAGTTTTCACAATTGTGCTGCCCAAACACTGTTGAAGTATACAAATAGATTCAATTTTAGAAACAGTTCCCAACTACATTTATTATGTCTGTCGTAATCGTTCCCATTATTGAGGTGTGCATGTGTGTGTGTGTACATATTAGTAAGTGCGAGTATGAGACAATAGGAAACAAAAGTAGGAATAGTACTTGAAGCTAAAAATGATATTATTGTCAAAATACATGCCAGGAAGGCCTGTATACTTCCTTGAGGAAGGCCCCAAATTTAGATCTTAGCTTTTTAGAAGCCATCCTGAAGAGGAAGACTAAATTTTCTTAAAATGTAGTGTCTATAAAACCAGTTTTCAATAAAAATAAAATTCTTCTTGATACTGACAACAGGTAAATTTCTCCCACATGTCATCACTTTAGACAATTAAAAATTATAAATCACACAACTTCTTAATTGCTGAATAAACTAGAATAGACACCTTGCCTTGTCTATAGTAGCAAGCAATGCATACTTTAGTAGGCATTGAATTGGGGAAAAAATGTGGCATAGAACCATCATCAATTTTCTTTGATAAATTACTGATTAAAGCATTGAAAATATCACCTCAGTCACTAATGATACCATAAAAAGTGAATATTTAGGCCACCAATAATATTTTCTAAATGTTGATAGAATGAAACACAGCATGATTATTGCAATATTCTGCTTAGGCAGTAATATAGAATTAAGAGATATAATATCTTTAACTACTATATCTCTTCCTCACAGAATACCTCCTTGATCTCATTATCTTTTAAAAATCTATTTATTGAGTACCTACTATGATAGACACCCTGGTTACAACAACCATGATTGGGAGGAATTTTTGTTTTTATTTTCTGAATGAAGAAAGAAGGATCAAAAGGCTAAATAAATTGTCCAAGATTTCATAGCTACCAGGTATTAGAACTGGCACAGGAATACAGATTTTCTGACTCAAATTCTAGTATTCTCTTCATTACATCTTTTCTCCCTCATTTCAACAGTTTCGTGTACTTTCTCAAAACTATTAGATTATCATGTTAGTCTGTTCAGGCTGCCATAACAAAATACCATAGACTGCATGCCTTCAACAACAGAAATTTAATGCTCACACTTCCAGAGAGTAGGTGCCCAAGATCAAGGTGCTGGCAGGGTTGGTTTTTATCCTAAGGCCTATTCTCTTGTCTTATAGATGCCCTTCATCTCATGGTGTGTTCATAGGACCTCTTTTTGGTGTGCATGCAGAGAGAGAAAGTGAAAGAATGCTCTCTGATGTCTTTTCTTGTAAAGGCACTAATCCTATGGGATCAGGGCCCCACCCTTATAACCTTAATTACTTCCTTAGAAGCTTCATCTCATAGCCCATGGTTGGCTAGGGTATCAGCATATGAATTTGGGGGAGATACAAACATTCAGTCCATATAATTTCAACTATGAGAAACTTCATATAGAGGAATGCAACCAGTCACTCCTCCCTCAATCCTGTGCCTGGGGCATGCATTATGGTCTCAGTCTAGGCGCAAGGACTTAGGTTACTACCAGAGCAGGTTTAAGCGAGCCACTGTCATCCAGTGCATTCTAGGTTGGCTCTCTATAGTCTGGTTCCATTTAGAACTGGAGTGACCAAAGCCCAGGCTAAGTCTCTGAGGGCAGTTGTAACCCATAAAAATAACAACAATAATACTTGAGCAATTGCCATATGTCAGATACTCTACCAAGTGCTTTGGGTTCATTGAGTTCATTATGTCTCATTGAATTCTCACAATTGAATGAAGTTGGTAGGTGACATTTGATATTATTACTTACCTTTGTACTAAGATTTTTATGGTCACATAGCTAGTAAATGCTTGATCCATGATATGTTTGGACTGGACCATTTGACTACAGTGCTTTAAATACTGCCCTCTTCTTCCTTTGTACTTAGCACATAGACTGGCATCTTGATAGTCAGTGTGGTAAATATACTCTAAGACTGCAAGAGGTAGGAATATTCATGAACAACTCCTGGGTGACTTTTTTTTTTTTTAAGAAGGGGGAGGGGTAAGGGCAGAGAGAGAGAATCTTAAGCAGACCCCACGCCCAGCACAGAGCCCAATCTTACAACCCCAAGATCATGACCAGAGCCAAAATCAAGAGTCCGACAGTTAACTGACTGAGCCACCCAGGTGCCCCAACAGTGACTTTTTATATCTTGAGGGCTATTGGAGTCAACATTGCCTTATTTGTCTTGACCATTGCTCAAGGCCAAACTAGACATTTGCTGACGTGTTGCCTCAGGGCTTCAAGTTCTAATCCAGGAGCCATCTTTCTTCTCCCTGGTTTTCAGTGATCTTCACATTTATATATTTGGCATAAGCCCCCATACATAGAATCAGCAACAAATCTCACAGGTTTAAGTGATAAAAATGACCACTCCAATCAATAAGGAGGCAGGAAAGCAAGACTGAAAAACTGAAAAAACTAAGTTAAATTAAGATTTTATTGTTGACATTTTAAGTAAAGACATTTAAGCCTAACTCGTAATCACTTAATTTAGTTACTGTATTGAGATGAGATCTTTAAGAAAAGTTAAAGCAGTTAGATGTTTATACTTATTATTTGGTTAAAAAAAAGACCCACTTTTTTCCTACCTGAATTTCTAACATAACATCTAGCTTTTACAAAAAATCTTTTCTTTGTGTTTGGTAGCTGAAAAGGAGCCAGAAATTCTAAAACTAATTCTTTTTGAGGTTTTGAGATGCTCAGTTTTCTTAAAATCCACTGAGGTCAATCACTCAGTTTTAATGGGTTTCTGTGTCCTTGATTGTTGGATATGGTGGTAGACAGGCCAGTAACCCTTCCATGCTTTATAGATGAGGGTTTATGATGTGCTTTTTCAGTCATTAAGCAAGCCTCATGCCTCACACACACACACATACACACAGTGTATTCACACTCATTTATCAGTTCATTCATTCATTTACATTTATTCATATAATTCCTTTTTTTTAAAGATTTTATTTATTTATTTGAGAGAGAGAGAGGGAGAGGGAGAGCATAAGCAGGGGGAAGGGGAGAGCACAGAGGGAGAAGCAGACTCCCCACTAAGCAGGGAGCCCAACTTGGGGCTTGATCCCAAGACCCTGAGATCATGACCTGAGCTGAAGGCAGTTGCCCAACCAACTGAGCCACTTAGGCCCCCCTCATATAATTCTTTTCATCATTCATTCAACTGACAAGTACCTATTGACTTTCTAGTCTGCCAGCTACTGTCCCATGTCCTGTGAGACATTCAAATGACTGTTAAACTTTCAAGATCTTTCAAATGTGTTTGAATATATATAGTTATTTCAATAAGATAACAAATCCATATTCCAGATATTAACTAATAGTTTGATCATCTAAAACTCAGTAAGAGTTCTAAAATCAATATAGTGTTTATGTTTACAGTATAAAAGAGACCTCTTCAGCTGTGGTTTTGAAAAAAACAGTAAAAAAAATGGTATATAATTTTTTTTAATTGTCTTAAATCTACTCTTTATAAAGAGTGGCTTATAGTTCATCAGCCTCAGAGTTTTATTGAAAAATAAAAGATAAATACAATCTTTTATTGTATTATTTGATATGATATATTATATTATTTGGATATATTTATCAACTTAGATAAATTTTACATATATTCTGGTGCAAAACCCTCTTTTTAAATAGCCTAAGAACAAATAGTGTTCTTCCTAAGACTGTTAAGTGTATTAAGAACTCAGGACAGATGGATGTTTAAACTCATGAAGCCCTCACCAACTCGAGCTCCCTCTCCTATCCCTCGTCAGAGGACCAGCCTTCGACTTTTCTGAGCAGGTTGAAAACATCTTCAGGGAATTTGTCCATTTCTTTTCTCTCTATTTAAAAGGTTATCTTGCTTCATTATTTCTTCTGTCCTTCCAGTCTAAAACAGAAAAGTTTCCATTCTTTCTTCTGAAACTGATCCCTTAATCTGTGCTTTTGAGTTTCCTTTTCTTTCTCATTTTTCTGAGAGTTTATTCCACCAATTATCTTATTACTTGGATCTTTCCCCCTTAGCTTTTCTTCTCCCTTGTCTTAAACTCCTCTGTCTTGATTTTTTTTTTTCAGCCTACATAGTTGCAAAAATTTGCTCAAAAAGGGATGGAAAGACATGGGCTCTAAGGGTGAACTTACTAAAGTATCTCTGTGATTGTGGTAACCTGCTCAGGACCTCTGCCGGCTTTCATTATCTACCAGATCACGTTCCTTTATTGTCTGCCACCCTTTCCTTCTCAGCCCAACTTCCATTACCTCGGCATCCAGTATTCCCGTCACTGTTTCTTCAACATTCCTTGCTCTTCTCTCTTGGACAGTATGTTCACATTAAATGCCTTTTCTCTGTATCTCTACTTGCCAAATCCTAGCCTTTCAAGGCCTAAGATTGTGTTTCTTAAAGACAGCTTTCCCGAGCAATCTTTTGTTTCTGTGCATCCATAACACCATTTTATGACTCTATTGCTGGAGATTTTTTGTGTTCTTTGAGGGCAGGAATCTTGTCTTACTTATCTTTAAATTCCACACCTGGACATTATTCTTAATTCAGTTTTTCTTGGTAAGTTTCACTGAAGTTGATCTAAATTTCATATATAATATATATTTTATATAATACATATGATATTTAAATTACATATGTACTGTAAATAAAATGTAATATCTGCGTTCAAATTCAAATAGATATGAAATTTACATTCTAATAATATTTTATTTCATTTTATTAGTTTATAAAAGCTTTGGGAAAAATGTCTTTGATTGAGCAAAAGGGCCCTTAAATGGAATTCTGGAATTATCTGACAGAGTTTATCCAAGAGGATCTTATAAACACCTGCTTGAAACTTGGGTATTTTTCTAGCCTTAAACTTTGTGAGCAATGATATATTCCAAGATGGGGCTGAAAATATGAATGCAGAATATGAATTCAGAGTTTGTCAAAATGTCAGGAGAGTACCTGAATAACCACATCGCATAGGTAATTTTAAAGGTTTTCTGGTTACTTCCTTTGGGTAAACATGGAGTCTGTTTGAACCATGTGCCTCTGTTGAGACTTAGTTGGTTGTTCAAGCCCTTTTTGATCATATGCTTTCTTGAACTCCAATAATAACTGAGTGAGTTTCAGGATATTTGCTGTGTGCTAACGTTATGTCCATTTCTAAAGTCTGTGTGCCTTGCTGATCCAGGACTAGTGCTAAATCAAGAAGTGCTCTTTGACTTACTGAGGTTGTATACCTCTACACTGACTCATGGCTCAGTCTCCTCACTCTGTAAGAATTTTCAAGAGAGGAGATAGAATTTATTATTTCAGCTGCTCAGTTATAGAGGCAGACAGGGCCCATCTGGTTAGGTTATATGTATGACATATCATAGGCCTTGCCTTGATTTCTTTCTTCAGGGATCTTTATTGTGGGTAGACCTAATGTAGGGAGACTGAAGATGATTTTCCCCCCTGCCACCTGAGAATTGGTTGTGGCATGAGATATGAAATGCAATTCAAACTTTCAACTACGCATTCATGCTTTTGGTATTATTTCCATTGATATGGGAGGGTCTACTGTGAGAGACGGATTTTCCTTCAGGCAAGGTCAGCCTATTTTATGCATACTTATAAAATAATGCATATTTTACTATTTGTTTTCTCCCTTCTCTTTGTTCACATAATATGAAGTTAACATTGGCCTTTATGCTAATCTTGGCACATCCAAGAGTGAAAGGAAAATTGGAGAAGGAATCATTACCTTACTCATGTATACCTGTAGCAACCAAAGAGTAAACATAGCACTGTAAAAGGTACAACTTGAGAGCACAATATATTGGAATTATGACTTTTTTGTTGTATTTCTTGTTAGAGTATAGTAGCCAAATAGTCCTCCTCAGGTTTTATCCTCCAAATACTTAGTTAGAGTAAATATTTAAGATAGCTTGGCAGGAAGTGGTTATTTACCTACCATAATAACATTAAGGGATAGAATAGTGGGAATTGGAAGGAAGGGGAAAAGATAAGAATTGGACTATAAAAATAAAAATGTATCACAGCCAAGAAAACAAAAAAGATATTTTTTATTTTAATTCCAGTATAATTAACATACAGCATTAAATTAGTTTCAGGTGTACAACATAGTGATTCAACAATTTTATACATTACTCAGTACTCATTATATTAAGTGTACTCTTAATCCCTTTCATTTACTTAACCCATCCCCCACAGACCTCCCCTCTGGTAGATATCAATTTGTTCTCTGTAGTAATGGGGTGCCTGGGTGGCACAGCGGTTGAGCGTCTGCCTTTGGCTCAGGGCGTGATCCCGGCGATCTGGGATCGAGCCCCACATCAGGCTCTTCTGCTATGGGCCTGCTTCTTCCTCTCCCACTCCCCCTGCTTGTGTTTCCTCTCTCGCTGGCTGTCTCTATCTCTGTCAAATAAATAAAATCTTTAAAAAAAAAAAAAAAGAGTCTGGTTTTTGGTTTATCTCTTCTTTCTCTGTTCATTTATTTTGTTTCTTAAATTCCACATATGAGTGAAATTATATGGTATTTGTCTTTCTCTGATTTATTTGACTTAGTGTTATATTCCCTAGATCCATTTATGTTGTTGCAAATGGCAAGATTCCATTCTTTTTTATGGCTGAGTAATAGTCCATTGTATACCACATCTTCTTTATCCATTCATCTGTTGATGGACACTTGGGTTGCTTCCATGTCATGGCTATTGTAAATAATGCTACTATAAACATAGGGGTGCATATATCTTTTCAAATTAGTGTTTTCATATCCTTTGGGTAAATACCCAGTAGTGGAATTAGTGAATTCATATGGTAGTTCTATTTTTAATTTTTTGAGGAACCTACATACTGTTTTCCACAGTGGCTGCACCAGTTTGCATTCCCACCAAGAGTGCATGATGTTTCCTTTTTCTCTGCATCCTCAACACTTGTTGTTTCTTGTGTTTTTGACTTTAGCCATTCTGACAGATATGAGGTGATATCTCATTGTGGTTTTGTTTGTGTTTCCCTGATGATGAATGATGTTGAGCATCTTTTCATGTGTCTATTAGGCATCTGTAGATCTTCTTTGGAGAAATGTATGTTTATGGCTTCCACCCATTTTTTAATTGGATTGTTTGTTTTTGTGTGTGTGCTGAGTTGTGTAAGTTCTTTCTGTATTTTAGATACTCTTTATTGGTTGTATTGTTTGCAAATATCTTCTTCCATTCAGTAAGTTGTCTCTTAGTTTTGCCGATAGGTTCCTTTGCTGTGCAGAAGCTTTTTATTTTGATGTAGTCCCAGTAGTTTATTTTTGCTTTTGTTTCCCTTGCCTCAGGAGACTTATCTAGAAAAATGTTACTGTGGCTGATAGCAGAGAAATTACTGCCTAAGTTCTCTTCTAGGATTTTTATGGTCTCAGGTCTCACATTAGGTGTTTAATCCATTTTGAGTTTATTTTTGTGTATGGTGTGAGAAAGGGGTCCAGTTTCTTTCTTTTGCATGTTGCTATGCAGATTTCACAACACCATTTGTTGAGAGACTGTTTTTTTGTCCATTGCATATTCTTGCCTCCTTTGTCAAAGATTAATTGGCCATATAATCGTGGGTTTATTTCTGAGCTTTCTATTCTGTTCTGTTGATCTATGCATCTATTTTTGTGCCAGTACCATACTGTTTTGATTACTATAACTTTGTAGTATATCTTGAAATCTGGGATTGTGATACCTCCAGTTTTGTTCTTCTTTTTCAAGATCGATTTGGCTATTTGGGATCTTTTGTGATTCCATACAAATTTTAGGATTACTTGTTCTTGTTCTGTGAAAAATGCTGTTGGTATTTTGATAAGGATTGCATTAAATCTGTGATCACTTTGGGTAGTGTGGACATTTTTAACAATCTTTGTTCTTCCAGTCCATGAGCGTGGACTATCTTTCCATTTGTTTGTGTTGTCTTCACATTCTTTCATCAATAGTTTATAGTTTTTGGAGTATAGGGCTTTCACCTCCTTGGTTAAGTTTATTCCTAAGTATTTTGTTATTTTTGGTGCAAGAAATCAGACAAGAAAAAGAAATAAAAGGTATACAAATTGCTAAGAAAGAAGTAAAACTTTCACTATTTTCAGATGACATGATACTATATATTGAAAACCCTAAAGACTCCACCAAAAAACTATTAGATCTGATAAATAAATTCAGTGAAGTTGCGGCACACTAAATCAATATATAGAAATTTGTTGCATTTCTATACACTAATAATGAAGAGGCAGAAGGAGAAATTAAGAAAACAGTCCCATTTAAAATTGCACTGAAAATAGTAAGATTTTTAATCATACAAAACATTTAATTGGTCCTGCCCTTTTTAAAGAACAAGGCAGCATCCACCATTCTGCCAGAAAAATAGTAATTGTGGAAATGGGGTTACCGTATCTCCATAGGCCTCCTTGGTGAAATTTTGGTATTATGAACCAAGGGGTGTACCTCCATTGGTTGTCAGTGAAAGAGCTATCCTTGCTTTGGGGAAGACGATTGCATAATTTGACTTAAAATACTTAATTAATTTTTTTTTTTCATTGTAAGAACATAAGAAGCTTGATAACAAAATAGCTTTTGCTGGAAAATGGTTGAGAATTAAATAAATATTTTTGGTTTGGATACAAAATGATGTACTACTTGTAGAAATTGATTATTTTGACAACTGATTTTGCTAACATTTACTCATTTTGGAAAAATTAAAATTTTTATCGAATTTTTTAAATTTTCTGTAAAAATTGATTGCCAGTGCAATGGGGGTATTGGTTTTTAGCTACTGTTATTTTCTGTTTCTTTGACCAGTTAGTTTTAAAGTATGGATGATAAACATTTTCATTCATTCTAAGTTCAATGCTATTTATTCTTCAATTTTCATTCCTTTCAATCAGCTTCTGCATTATGGCCAGATCAATAAACTTTCAATAAGAGGAAGTAGTGTAGAGAGTGGGAAATAATTGACTTGAAAGTTTGAAGACCTGAACAATAGCTCAAACCCATCACAATGACCTGTTGGGTCCTTAAGGAAATCTTTTGATTTCTCTGGTTCTCACCTTTTTCTTCTATTGGTTGACTGATGGATTGAATGATTTCTAAAATGTTTCACAGTAGTTAATACTCCCTATATGATTTAGAATAGGCCCAAAAATTAATGGTGATAGAAGTGGATAGTTATATATCTGCTCCTAAAACAAGTTAGTCAGATATGACTTATTTGATGTCAAATGTGTGGTGAAGAAAACAAATCTCAGTTACAACTGTGATCTTGGAAAATATGACATGTGCTTAGGAACACGTGTGGAGAAGTTTGCATTGCCAATATCAGATGATCGCAGCCCAGATGCAGAGTAAGGACTAGAGAGCACTGTTCGATACTGAATCATCAAAGAAAGATTAAATTATGTTCAGGAGACTCTAATTAACTCAAGGAGAAGCCTAATGTACTTTGGAAAATAATCACTAGCAGATGTTAAACAAAAATCGTTTTCTCTGTGGCCTTTACCTAACCATAAGGTTGTATTAACTAGAACACCTTATTCCTTAACTAGAGCACCTTATTCCTTAAGTTCCGTGAACTAACATTTCGCCATGCTAAAAGTATATACAATTAGAGAGAAACTGGAATGATAGAGTCTTATATTTTTATTTCATCAGACAAGTATGTTTATTTCTCAACCTAACATTGAGAATTATGTACTTTTGTGTATTAACATAGTTTTCTTTAAAGACTTAACTTAATATCCATTGCCTCACTAAACCTGTCCTAATTTTCTTGATAGAATTGACTATTGCCTCTTTTGTGGCCTCCCTGTTCTGTGTTTATATTTATGTCAAAGCACCTAAAACACTTTGTTGAACTTATTTGTTCACAAATGTCTCCCCATTAGGCTCTGAAGTCTTAAATGGGGAGCTTGCCTCTCCCTTTTTGTATTTTGTAAACTTAGCCCATTTGCTGGTGCATAGTAGGCATTGATAAATGCCTAAAAGTGTCATAAAATAGTGAAAAAAGAAATCTAGTTAAGGAGGTTTAAATTATAATCCCTAAATCACATGTGCCTACTTCTTGGGTTGCTTTTAGTAGTATTAATTGACACAGTGTTTCATTTTGTATCTTGTCTGTTTCAGTACCAACTACCTGCTGAGAAGCAGCAATAGACCACAGGGAGCTCTGGGATCATTTTTACAAGCAGTTTCTAGAACCAGAACCCTAAACAAAAAGACTAAACAGGTGAATTTGACTCAGTTTGCCCCAACTTCCTCTTGTGGAAACTCCCTTTTCCCCACACACATTTTTTGACTTTTCAGAGCCCCTGCCTTGTCCCAGTAATTAATTGTCCCGTGTTCCAAAAATTACTACCTTTTCCTGTTCCTGTTTGTATAGGAAACAAACCTATACCTTTATCTTCTTTTTTTGCATTTAACCCTTTTTAACCCTTTATCTTCTTTTTTACATTTCAAACCTAGCCCCAACCTTCACTTTGATTTACAAACTGTTTCCAAAGGTCTAAGCTTATAGTCATCACACCGATCAGTGTGTGTGACTGAGTGTGTGTGTTTGTGTATTGTCACCATGTGTGCCTGCCTTCTCTTCTACCTCCCAGGCACGTCTTACCTTGCCACACAAGACACTCTGAAGTGGAACAAAGGGCCCATTTAGAGCCTTTTTTTTTTTTAAGTGGGGAAAAGATGCCTCTCTTCAAAAAACTGATGGAATTAATAAAATGTATCTTGAACATGCATTTCTCTTTATGTACCCTTCTCCCATCTTTACCTACTACTTTGGAATTTCTTTTACCACTATTAAATATAAGTATCTCTTCTCTATTGTGTGAAGAGTAGTGTCATATTTAAACGTGTCATATTTAAACTTGTCATAGTTAAACACTTCTTTTAAATGAGAAACCTAAGGATCATATCTTGTTTCCAGTCCTGTTTGCCATTTTTTCAAGAGTCGATGTGGATAATAATTATTTTTAATTGTCACGATGCCCATCTAAACTGTAACTGGTTTATCTTATCAGCTCTTCTACTAAAATTATGATCTAGTATGCATTTGTTTAACCTCAAGACAAAAACAAGAATGATGGAAGGTACTTATATTTGCACGAGAAGTTTGCCAATGAAACTTCAATGTTTTGCAAGACTCATCAAAAAGTCATATTAAACCATTAAGTCATAACTTGTCTTAAAACAATTTGGAAGAATAGAGAATTGAAATAATAAAAAACTCTTACCAATAATGGATATTTTAAAAGATATTTATCTATCTATCTATCTACCTATCTATTATCTATCTATCATTTACTATCATAGCTCAGTGTGTTCCTTGCTTGGCTTAGTGACAATGCCTTGTAAGCATCCCAGCATAAATACCTAATGCCAAGATTTTTTTAGAGTAGAAAGGTTGAGAAACCACTGGGACAGAAACAGTAATGTTCAAATTTTCCAAGTGTTTTGTTACAAATTGGAGATGGGGGAATTGGAAAATAATTTTGAGGAACTCTCCTATAAACCTGTAGGTGACAGAAAAGTCAGTCTGTACTTTGTTAGTAAAGTGAAAGATAATTTTCACCCCATATTTAGGAATGAATTTTAAATGACAGGATATTTAACAAGATCCATTAACACTATTTCCTGAAATGAAATTGTTAGTTTTATTAAATATTTAAGTTTCATTGCTTGATGATGTCTTATGAATCTAATAACCTAAAAGTAAAGTTGAAGAAATGAAAATCTCTTCTCTTTTACTCCATTGTTTGAGTATACTGTGTGAACTCTTGATTTCTAAGGAACATAAGTTGTCACACTACATTCTCAAGAGCTATTTGAGGAATGATTTTTCTTATATTTTGATAAACAAACTGAGGCACAAAAACTCACTTAAAATTAATGCAAAAATCATTTTCTGAGATAGTTATCTTCATGTCTTTATGGTAATAGTAATAACTGCCTCGCTTGTAGAGGCCATTACTGATTCTAATTTGCAACAAAATTATTTGTGCACAATCACCGAAGTTGGTATCATATCTTTCATGTTAATACCGCCCGGATCTTTGCTTTAAAATCACACTAATTACCTGGAAGTTTCTGTAAGGTAAAATAGAAATGTAATATCCTTGCCGATGATTTTTGTGTTCTCCAAGGGAAATCCAACATTGAAGAGGTCATGAATTTTAAGTCATGTGACAAAAAGAAATTTGATTCCTCTTATTGAGTGAAAAGAGGGATCTTCTCTAATCTAAAATTCCAGATTTATGTGCATGTCATGAGATAAGTGTTTCCTATTTCTAGTAGCCATAGTCCTGGAAAGTAAGCCTGGAAAAGCAGAGTCAGAACTGGGAACATTGCCCTGTCACAGCTTGTCTGAGGGATACTCTTGTGCTCTGTTTTGCCTGTGGAAGCTGTTGGCAAGAATGAGGATTTCTGGGATTGAAAATGGTTGGGTGCCTGTCTATAGTAGCAACTCAGTTGGAAGGAGTGGGTGTCCGGGCTGGCCTTCCGACGGTTATGTTCTCCTTCTCCCTGCTTGCCTCTTAGTTCAATGACTGTGGGATTGCCAATCGTAGGTGTCACTGAATACTGCAAGTCGTTGTTCCCTGTAAATAGCTATATCTGTAGAATCTTGGCCCATTTATGTCGTAGGTGAATTTTATTCAGAGTGCAAAATAGCTCAGTGATTTATTTATTTTTTTTCCTGAGGGATGCCATGCTTTGCTTTAGATTAGGTCATATTGCCAAAGTATAGTTGTTGTTGTTGTTTTTAAAGCACTTTAGCTTGTTTTTTTTTTAAGAGGTGTTATATGGTTTATTAAAAATATAGATATAGTTAATTATCTTATAGAATATGTTTTTTTTCAGTGTTTAATCAATCATATACTTTGGCTTTGATGAAGCTTTCAATTTGGAGAATAGTAGAGCTTGTCAAGTGTCATTTTAAGTACCAGCAAATGGTTGATTTGAGGCAAGAAGAACATAGTTTAAAAAAGAAAATAAATCTAGCATTTGCTTAATAATTTGCCCTTTGCAGCAACGGAATCTTATCTGACCACCCACATTCATCTGGCTGCTGACGAGGTTCTTGCTTCAATTGCAGAAGCTATTTTTGTACCTTTTGTGTCTTTTGAGGAACCAAGTGGGCCTACTTGCTTATAATGATTCATGTCTCAAAGTGCACAGGGTGTCCTAAAGCGCTACTGCGGCGGTGTGGAAAGGAGGGGGGGGTTAAAGCAAACTACTTCCTTCAAGCACTTGGAATGCTCACATGAAGGGGGACTAGATTAAGGCACATTTTGGCATGTCTTGAATCTTTAGTCCTTCCTATGAGACACTAACCTGTCTGGATGAAAAAGCAATATTTAAAAAAATGAACAAATATACAACAGCCATCTAAGGATAGTATAATAATATTTTATATGGGCCTTTTGTAGTGAGAGATAAACCATCTCAAAATGGTTGATTGGTTAATCTGTTTGGATTAAGTAGTTTGACTGACTTTCCATGCATTTCTTTGGTTTAGAGTTGGGTAAATATTAATTCTAAGTAGGAGAAAGTCCCTTTCTTTATTTCTTGTTAAGTCTCAGGATTTTAGTTTGGTTGGTTTTGGCTTCCTATTTCAGAAATTAATTTTAGCACAGAACATAACATTGCTGAAATAAACTATAGAAAGGAATTCACTACGAGATTCTCTGAGACTTTATCCTGTGGAGTTTAGTTGCCGGTGCACCAAAAGAAGTTTTAGGAGAATCTCAGCTTTAATGCAGGCCTGTGTCATGCCCTACCATGGCATAATCCCTAGTTCCAATAAGTTACGATAAAACCCAACCATTATTTTCCTACTTGCCTCCACTTTTGCTGGTATAGGCAATTCTCTTTTGAATACAAGTACTTGTTCAAAAGATTTAAACTATGTTGAAAGAGAGGAAATTTTTTTCTCCGGAAAAAAAAATGTCTTCTTGAGAGATCCTCTTCCAAATTTTCTTTCCTCAAGGAAAGCAGTTTGTATGAATGAAGAGTAAGCATGCCTCTTCAATTGACTACAAGTGCCATCATTTAAAAACTCTTCTTGTTCATTTTTTAGATTCCCCGAAGTTGTGCATGAGTTCCTGTGGGGAGAGTCGGCGTTGCGGAAGGCATCGATGGTTGTGATGCCGTTTTTTGATATGTGGATAACAGGTTAATAACTAAAATTTATTACTTTATTCTAATTGTTTCTACATTTAACTTGAAAAGCAGTTTTGGCGTACCATGTACCCCTATGTAAACCAACTTTGTCATTAAATCTGGGAGGAAAGAATGGATATGCCCTTTAGAGAGAAAAGTGTTGCGAAGGTTTTGTTTTGTTTTGCAGACCAGTTTTAATTATAATGCCCTTAACTGAGATAACCTTATTTAAGAGAATTTCTTCCTGGCAAAGTTTATTTTCATGTAAAATTCTACCTCATGCGTCCTAATTATTTTGGCTATACAATGGGGAGAACAAAATCACAATTGTAAAAAAAAAAAAATTGCAAACAACTTTTAGAGAAAGATATTGAGAGTAGCAGGCTACAGTCAAAATAAATCATAAATACCTTGACTACATATGCAAACTATCCAAGCATCTGCGATCATGCCCTCAGGGTAGCCAGCGTGGAAAAATATATAGTTTAGTTTTCCATTAGGTTTTAAATATCAAATTGGATTTTAACTTATGTCAAATTAGAGGGTAATCATCAAAATATTTTTACTTTTCTCCAAAAGTTCTCTCGATTGCTTGGCAGCGTTTTATATAATATACAGTATCCTCCTCTTATTGGCAGCTGGCTTATTTTAGGGAGAACTAAGGTTGTTATGGGGATTTTTACTAATAAAAGAAGCATTTATAATGAATTTGGCTCTCAGGATGGTGCCTTTTTTTAATCATCCTGTGGAAATAAGTCTGTATTCAGCTGGACTCTGGCAATGGTCACGGTTTTTTTGTAGATCCTTTTTCCCCTTATCCAGTCCTCCTATGTGGTAGTGATTTGTGAGACCATCATTGTGCCCTGAGATGTTCATGTATTTCTTAAAATATTTGGTAATTGATCTCTGGCATTTTAAAAGCAAATATATGGAAATGGCCTCTAAAGTTTTATTCAGTAATTACTATTTTAAGATGTGCATATTTGTTTACAAGCATAATATCCCCCCACTTCTCCCCCCTCCCAAAAAGCCAAATAACCACTTTGATTTTTAAAAATGTGTATTACTAAAATTTTGGAAGTGGAGAGGTAGTGTTTGTTGCCAGTCATTTTATACCATTATTATTTAGGATGTTATTATTTGATGCGCACTTGACTTTTGCCACCACTCAAGTAATGATTAATTTCCTGAGGTAAAGCTTTTTTCTAAGATAGTGTTTTTCTAAGCAAAAGATCCCAGATTGACAACCCTGGATACTGTAAGCCTTTATTCATCTGCAGAGCAAGCCTGCCTTCCTGCCAATCCCACCCAGCTGTTATCCTGAAGAGACCTCTGTTGAGGTCTATACGGGACGCTGTTTCTGTGCCTTTCCTTTCAAGGCCTGTCTGAGGAAATTATTTAACTGGGTGCCAAATTTATTTGAGTGGGACTGTGAAGAGTGGCCAAGGGAGAGGGCACGCTTTTAGAAAAATGGCAACTTCCATGTAACAGTCACGCAGAGGATACTATCTTTTTCAACACTGTGCCCCTCTGAAAAACGTGCTTAAGCTGCCAGGCAACGCCTGTCTTTACTGCCTGAAGGGCTCCTACTGGCTGGGGCACCATCCACAGGAAACCCCAGAGTTGCATCCTCCAACAAAATAGCTCACTCCTTTCGTAGCACGCAAAGACACTGGGAGAATTTTAAATGTGAACGCGGAATTGTGTTTGGAATATCTCTCCTTTGTTGGCAATGGGTGCCAAAAATGACTCTGCGTGGGTTTGGTTACCATAAAAAGAAATCTCACAGAAGGAAATAACTGGCTGTTTTGTTTTTTTGCCATGTGAGGATTGCTCTAATATTACATTTTTTAAGCATATCAATTGGTGGAGAAAACTGAAAATTTACTTTTAACTTTTAACATACATTTAGAAATATGAAAAATCAGATGTATCTCTGCGATGGAGAAGTAATACAGCTATAATTAACCACGTTACTGAGAAAATACAACTGAAGCTGCAGGTATACACTAGGCTATATTTGATGGGTTGTAATAATATTATTAATATTTCCCTATTAATAAGCATTTTCATACATTTAAACAATAAAACACAAGCTCTGGAATTTACCATTGTTGGTAGTTAGATTGCTCAGTAAAAGTATCACCTAACAAAAAAAGACGAACGTCATCGTCGCATCTTGGATTCAACTTTGAAAGCCTGAAGATTTTAAAAGTGAATTCTTCACTTGATTGGAAGCTGAGGAGACCAGCAGAGAGACTTTAGAATACTCCCAAATCCTGTTTGGTTTGAAAAAGACAAACATTCATGCCCAGTAATAGATCTAAGGTACACACAATTTACATGGCAGATTTTCCCCCCATTTCCAAGATAAAACAACTGTAGACAAGAGATTAATGAAAAGAGTCCACATATTTAATAGTTTAAGAATATGATCAGTATATTCCTCTACGGACCCATCACTCATGTTTTCTCCCTTCTATTTGCGTCCATATGCCTCAGAAACTGCAAGAAGGAAAGCGATTTTGTGGATAGCAGTTATTTGAAGCCTCTCCAAGGCTGTTGTTGAAGAGAAATAGTATATTCTCAGCCATGTTTAAAATCCAATGTAAAAGGTGCACGTGAAATAGGAATAACTTCCAGTTCCCTCCTAATATTCATAAGCTTTTCACTGAAGTAAAAAGTTAAACATTGAGGTTCAGAGGAAGGTAGACCAGAGGGATCCCCAGTGCTGCTGAGACCTCCAGCTCAGACACAGACAGAAGCTCTTCCTGTATGACCTGGAGTGGGGAGCATGTTTCAAGCGATCATCCAGGTTCATGATAAAATGGCAGGCTCGTCTTCAGAAATTTAAAAGGAAGAGATTTCCCTGACAGAAGCTATTTGCATAATGG
This sequence comes from Ursus americanus, assembly GCF_024610735.1. Lineage (NCBI taxonomy): Eukaryota > Metazoa > Chordata > Mammalia > Carnivora > Ursidae > Ursus > Ursus americanus. The sequence continues at coordinate 54,301,891 of NC_142137.1, read as the reverse complement.
AGTCAATGTATTTTTTGACCGGGCTCAAAGTTTTTAATTTTAAAATTTCCTGGATAATAAATTGGTCTGGAGGATGATCTTGCATTAGTATCAGCAAAATTGATTTTTTTAAGTAAAATAGTAAATTCGACTGTTTCTGATGAGCCTCTTTTCCTAAAATTTGAATCCCACAATTAGCTAAATGTTCTAGGTAATTTTTGTTCTGACCATGAAATATCAGCTTTTGAATCTTCTGTGTCACTTTTCTTTATCTTCTGGTTCATTCTTTAATAGCAAAATAGTATTGCCTTTGTGTGATTCTAATTTGTGCATCCTTTTTTACAGTATGTTCTTAGTGAATAAGAATTGTATATGTGTTAAGGTGTAATGGTTTTAATTTACTACTGTATACCACAGAAATTAAATGTCTGACTTATAAAGATAATACCTCATTCCTAAATGAAAATATTATACTCTATTTAATTACTAAATATATTATTCCAATCCTGTTTTTCATAAAATTTTATGTAATTGTTTAATTTGAAGTCAGTGTTTTAAGCAAAATTATTCTGGGTAAACCAATGAATGGGAAGTGACCTTATGCCTAATATTCACTTGTGAGCTTCTTACTTTCCCTAAAAAGGAATGCTTTTCAAAGAACAAAATAAAACATTGTTGTCATGATAACTTGTCATGTTCTCAAAAGAAGCTGCCCTCATAATACTGTTCTTAATACTTTATATTTTTACAATATATAAATAGTTTATGCAATATACAGATTTTGAACTTTATTTAAATCATGGGTTTGTGTGATTTCTAGGAAGTGGCATGTTGAGGCCAGTTTCTCTAGTACAACCATGCGAAACTCACCTATTCTCCCAGGACCATGAAAAATTTAAGCACTGGAAATATTGAAGTCCAAGGGACAATATTTAGGGGAAAGTATTATTAAAGATGTATTATTTTAAGTTACAATAAAACTTACTAGTAGAGGTGGATGGGAGAGGCGAGACCTTGTAGGCTTGGAGGTGAGCCAAATCTGGGTTTGATTCTGTTTCTGATAGTCAACCTCCTTAAGGGTCATCCTCCACTGTCAAATAGGTCTACTAACACTTATTGCATAGGGTTGTCATGAAGAGCCAAAAAGGTAATGCATATGAAACTCTGTACCAGTGTCTGGCATATGGTAAATGTGCAATGAACAACAAGCATTATCATTGTTATTCCTAGCAATGGATCTGCATACACAGGTCAATGTCATGTAAAATACTATATATGAAAAGTAACTTAGAAATTATTCAGTTCGTGCTCTGACTCCTAGTTAAGGAAAGGCTCACAAATGTTCCCGTCGAGTTGAAAATACACTGTACTTCCATCTTAGAGGGTGTAGTCACCATTAAAAGTCTGACAGTGGTTGTGTCTACATAAACTTTAACTATTTAGTCAATTAGAGGAAAAATTCAGTCATTTTGGGTTTGACGTTGCATATTCTTGTTACCACGGTTGCTCTGACTGACTGATGTAACTTTGCATTGCCGTATTATAAGGCCATTGCTTCTTTCAGTTTTTGTCTTATTACCTATAAAGGGATGCAGAGGGAGATCACTGTGAGGGAAAGATCCAATCCAATAGTAAAACTTTCCAGCAAAACGAAGTTAATATGCTTGTTTAGTTTTTCCAGCCACTGCTTTACAAATCTCTGGCTCTTAGCAGAAGGAACTTTTGATTACAGGTATCTTGCTACAAATATCTGGGGGCTACTGATTTCTCACCCAAAAGACTTACTGTTCCTTCAGCTCAGGTCATGATGTCTGGGTTGTGAGATTGAGCCCCGAATTGGGCTCCACTCAGCAGGGAGTCTGCTTGAGAGTCTCTCTCTCTCCCTCTGCCCCTCCTCCTCTCCACGCCCCCGCTTTTACTCTCTCTCTCTTAAAAAAAAAAGAAAGAAAAGAAAAAGAAAAACAAAAAGAAAAATTACCCAAAATCATGAGGTAAGAAGTACAAATTTCTTTCCTGGCCCTTCTTCTGACTCCCTGATTCTACTTCTTCAATTTAATTTAACTAGAGTTAAAAGCTGTTTAGCATCCCTGTAGAAATTTTCTGTGTATCATGCATTTCTCTTACACACAAATGGGATTATCAAATGCATCCTAGGGTGCGATGAGTTTTTTGTTGTTGTTTTTTTGTTTTTAACATTCAATTTTACTGTCTTGGGGATGAGTTCCTATATGGGTACTTATTGCTGTACTTTACTTTTTTAAACGGCTGAGTCGGCGCCGGAGCCATATTTTATCTAAGCAGTCCTTGTATGTGTGTCTGTGCACGCGTGCAGCTACCTCTGTAAAGATACATTTCCAGCAATGGACTTTCTGGGCCAGAGGATATGTGCTCTCTTACTTTGATAAGCACTGCCACATTACTTATCAGGGAAACATCTCAGTTTTCATCATAACTGATAGAGTTGAGCACGAAGTTCGCAGAATCCTCTGGGTATGACGGTGGCCATTCGCTTATGGAAGATGAGTATTCACTTAAAATCTAATTGTTTCTAAGTTGTCACGTTTCCCTGAGTCCTTCACAACCATCTGGAGAACTCCTGGATTTGTTGTGATGTAAATTGAGATGTGCAAAAAACCCCACTATTCTCAACTTTTTAATATTTAAGGAATTAGGGGCACCTGGGTGGCTTAGTCAGTTAAGTGTCTGCCTTCGGCTCAGGTCATGATCTCAGAATCCTGGGATCAAGCCCCTTGTGGGGCTCCCTGCTCAGTGGGGAGTCTGCTTGTCCCTCTCCTCTGCCTCTCCCCCTGTTTGTGCTCTCTGTCTTTCAGATAAATAAATAAATAAATAAATAAATAAATAAATAAATAAATAAAATCTTTAAAAAACATTTAAGGAATTAGAACCAGGCGAATAGTGTCAAAAAATGAAGATGTTTTGATATAATAATCTTATATATTAGAAAATACTACTCTAAATTTTTAATAATTTTTTCTCTCTTAGTTGTTTTTGGACACGGTATCAGTAGAAAGTTTACTGCTTTAGCGTAGTGTATTGAGAGCAGTCACTGGTTAATCTGTTTTTTCTTCAGGGCACATTGCATTGTGAGCCCTATTATGTGCATGAATGTTAAATTGACCTTTATATACAGAAGTGTTGTGGTTTCATGGAATAATTTTTCCTAACTGTGTTTATTTTCTACCCAGGAAGCGTCAAGACAATCATGTCCATGAGAATGCTAAACCATTCAGGTAATCATTACATTTTTAAACTGTCCCCAAAATATGTTTTGTTTTTCATATTATGAAGGTTTTATAATCACTTATTTGTATATACTTCCCTGCCTTTTCCAAAGTTCTGAGACAATCTTTAATACTTACAGCCTTTGTCTAGTTCTGCTAATCACCCGTTTTAATCTATAAAATATATCTGTATTGTATGTTAAATATGGACATATGTAAAATATATTACATATTTAAATATTTAAAATATATTTTACATATATCTGTTTGTTTTACATGTAAAATATATTTATACATATATTAATCTATAAAATATGTCCATATAGAGAAATATGTAGTACACTTTAGCATGCAAGTCATACAACTTGGTTAGAAATAGCCCTACAGGGGCGCCTGGGTGGCACAGTGGTTAAGCGTCTGCCTTTGGCTCAGGGCGTGATCCCGGCGATCTGGGATCGAGCCCCACATCAGGCTCTTCTGCTATGAGCCTGCTTCTTCCTCTCCCACTCCCCCTGCTTGTGTTCCCTCTCTCGCTGGCTGTCTCTCTCTCTGTCAAATAAATAAATAAAATCTTTAAAAAAAAAAAAAAAAGAGTATAGTTTAAAAAAAAAAAAAAAGAAATAGCCCTACATTTATTTTAATGAAAGCTTTTAAAAATCTTATGATTTTATAGATCATATCTATCAAAAGCTTTCTCTTAAATACTCTTCTAACCAAAATTAAGGAGTATTTAAAAGGATAACCAAAATTAAAGCATTGAAGAAATTTATGCTTATGACTTAATGCCATGTTTGAAATTAATATCCTTTAATTGTGGAACTAATGTAACAGCTATAAAAAGTATTCCTTGGAAGGGCGGCTAGGGGGCAGAGTCAGTTGAGCCTCCAGTTCTTAGTTTTATCTCAGGTTGCAATCTCAGGGTCATGAGATCAAGTCCCACATTGCACTCTGCTTTCAACATGGAGTCTGCTTGAGATTCTCTCTCCCTTTCCTTCTGCCCCTCCTGTTCATGCCCTCCCTCTCCCTAAAGTAAAGAAATACAATCTTATTTTTTAAAAAAAGTATTCCTTAGAGTAAAAATCATTTTCAATTTATCCAATGTCAGGCTGGCTATTTGGGATTGGTTTGGTTTCTAACTTGATAACTGTCATGACGATCTCTTTGTGTTTCTATTTCTTTCAGATCATTTTATCTTAGTGAAACTGGCGATTGAACTTTACTGTAGTTGATGGGCAAAATTTCTCCCAGACTATTCTTCCCAATTTCATGCTAGTTGAAAATATTCAAATGCCTAAGAAATCTTTATAGATTTGCACTTAGCTTTTGGATGGACATTTCTACAATGGAGAGAACTGTGTTATAGCCCTGGTCCAAGGACATTACCATCTAATGCCCATAAGACTACGGGGTGGGTGTGGAAGGTTCCAAAGAGGAGGAGCACTCAGCAAGTTTGCAGACACCCTGGAACATGGAAGTAAACAAGCTCTGAAAAGCACAGCTTTGAAGACACTCCATGAGTCTGCACGGCTTTCAAGGGAACTAGCACTTAAGACCTTGTAACAAAATGGACACTGGGGACACAGGTCTAGGACAAAAAGCTACCTCAAGGTCTGGAGAAACTGATAAGGCATCAGGTAGATGGAGACAGGAACAATCGGCTGTTATTAAGATGAGCACTTTTGGCAGTCAAGAAGGACAGCGGCAACCACAAGTAGATCTTGAGCAGATCGGAGACACAGCATCAGCACAACTCTTTGGTTCTGGGAAACTGGCCTCACCTAGCGACGTGGCGCAGCAAGTCACAGAGAAGCAATACCCACCGCACCGTCCAAGTCCTTACTCATGCCAACATTCACTCTCTTTCCCTCAGCACTCATTGCCACAGGGGGTCATGCACAGCAACAAGCCACATCAGAGCCTCGAAGGCCCTCCGTGGCTTTTCCCTGGCCCTTTGCCATCTGTTGCCTCCGAGGACTTATTTTCTTTTCCTATACATGGCCACAGTGGTGGTTACCCTAGAAAAAAGATTTCAAGTCTGAACCCTGCTTATAGCCAGTACTCTCAGAAAAGTATCGAACAGTCAGAAGACGCTCACAAGAAAGAGCACAAACCCAAAAAGCCCGGCAAATACATCTGCCCCTACTGCAGCAGGGCATGTGCCAAACCAAGTGTACTGAAAAAACACATCAGGTCCCATACTGGTGAGCGGCCGTATCCATGTATACCTTGTGGTTTCTCGTTCAAGACAAAGAGCAATTTGTATAAGCACAGGAAGTCACATGCCCATGCAATTAAGGCAGGATTAGTCCCTTTCACAGAGTCAGCTGTATCTAAGTTGGACCTAGAGGCTGGTTTTATTGATGTAGAAGCAGAAATACATTCAGACGGTGAGCAGAGTACAGACACGGATGAAGAGAGCTCTTTATTTGTTGAGGCTTCTGAGAAAATGAGTCCTGGCCCACCAATCCCGTTGGATATCGCCAGCAGAGGGGGCTACCATGGGTCACTGGATGAATCACTGGGAGGCCCAATGAAAGTGCCGATTTTGATCATCCCCAAAAGTGGGATTCCTTTACCTAATGAAAGCTCTCAGTATATAGGCTCTGATATGCTACCAAATCCATCTCTAAATACTAAGCCTGATGATTCTCACACAGTGAAACAGAAACTTGCACTAAGACTGTCAGAGAAAAAAGGACAAGATTCTGAGCCATCTCTAAACCTTCTGAGCCCGCACAGTAAAGGAAGCACTGACTCCGGTTACTTTTCTCGCTCAGAAAGTGCAGAGCAGCAGATAAGCCCTCCAAACACAAACGCAAAGTCTTATGAAGAAATCATCTTTGGAAAATACTGTCGGCTTAGTCCCAGAAATACACTCAGTGTTACCACCGCAAGCCAGGAGCGTGCCACAATGGGGAGGAAGGGCATGATGGAATCATTACCTCACGTAAACACCAGGTTAGATGTCAAGATGTTTGAAGATCCTGTTTCACAGCTGATCCCAAGCAAGGGAGAAATCGACCCCGGTCAAACAAGCATGCTGAAATCCACGAAATTCAACAGCGAATCCAGACAATCCCAGACTATCCCATCATCTATCAGGAGTGAAGGAAAGCTGTTTCCTGCAAATTTCCAAGGCAGCAACCCGATTCTCTTAGAAGCTCCTGTGGACTCCTCACCCCTTATTAGAAGCAACTCGATGCCAACCTCTTCAGCAACTAATCTAAGTATTCCTCCTTCTTTGAGAGGAAGTCACTCATTTGATGAAAGGATGACTGGTTCCGATGATGTGTTCTATCCGGGGACTGTAGGAATACCCCCTCAGCGCATGTTAAGAAGACAAGCTGCATTTGAGCTGCCTTCAGTACAGGAGGGGCACATGGAGGCAGAACACCATGGCAGAATGTCAAAGAGTATGACGGGCTTATCCTTGAAGGAAAAGAAATTGATTTCTGGGGACCGGATGGTGTATGACTATGATGTCTGCCGGAAACCCTACAAGAAGTGGGAAGACAATGAGACACCAAAGCAAGGCTACAGGGACATTTCCTGCTTAAGCTCTTTAAAACATGGGGGTGAATATTTTATGGATCCCTCGGTGCCATTGCAGGGAGTGCCAACCATGTTTGGAACTACATGTGAAAATAGAAAACGCCGGAAAGAGAAGAGTGTAGGAGATGAGGAGGACACCCCCATGATTTGCAGCAGCATTGTGAGCACTCCCATGGGCATAATGACTTCAGATTACGATCCCAAATTGCAAATGCAGGAAGGAATAAGAGGTGGATTTGCCATGTCTGGACATGAGAACCCTTCTCATGGTCACTCTGAGCGCTTTGACCCCTGTCGACCCCAACTCCAATCTGGAAGCCCATCTCTTGGGTCTGAGGAGTCACCCTCGGCCACTGATTCAGACAAGATGTCAGACCTAGGGGGCAGGAAACCTCCTGGAAATGTGATTTCTGTTATTCAGCACACAAACTCACTGAGCCGACCCAATTCATTCGAAAGGTCTGAGTCCGCTGAACTGGCTGCTAGTGCACCAGAAAAAGCCTCTTCACCTTCTGAGACCTGTGACAGTGAGATTTCTGAAGCCCCGGTGAGTCCGGAGTGGGCTCCACCAGCAGACAGTGCCGAGAGTGGGGGGAAGCCCTCCCCTTCCCAGCAGGCTCAGCAGCAGTCCTACCACGCACAGCCCAGGCTGGTTCGCCAGCACAACATTCAGGTTCCTGAGATTCGCGTGACTGAGGAGCCTGATAAACCAGAGAAGGAGAAAGACACCCAGAGTAAAGAACCGGAAAAGCCTGTGGAGGAATTTCAGTGGCCCCAGAGAAGTGAGACCCTTTCCCAGCTCCCAGCTGAGAAGTTGCCACCCAAAAAGAAGCGTTTGCGACTTGCAGATATGGAGCACTCTTCAGGGGAATCCAGCTTTGAGTCCACAGGCACCGGCCTCTCCCGCAGCCCCAGTCAGGAAAGCAACTTGTCCCACAGCTCCAGTTTTTCAATGTCTTTCGAAAGAGAAGAAACCATTAAGCTTGCTGCACCTCCTAAGCAAGATGAGTTTGGGAAGCATTCAGAGTTTTTGACCGTCCCTGCCGGTTCATACTCATTGTCTGTCCCGGGTCACCACCACCAAAAGGAGATGCGGCGCTGCTCTTCCGAGCAGATGCCTTGTCCTCACCCAACTGAAGTTCCGGAAATCCGGAGCAAATCCTTTGATTATGGGAATCTGTCCCATGCTCCGGTGCCAGGGGCATCGGCCGCCACGTTATCTCCATCGCGGGAGAGGAAGAAATGCTTTCTGGTGCGGCAGGCGTCCTTCAGCGGTTCTCCGGAGATCGCCCAGGGTGAGGCTGGTGCAGATCTGAGCGTGAAGCAGGAGCAGATGGAGCACCTGCACGCCGGCCTCAGGGCCACGTGGCACCACGCCCCCACCTCTGTGCTGCCTCCTCTCCAGGCAGAGGACCCCGGGAAGCAGATTGTGGGTCCTTGTGGCCAGCTGAGCTCAGGGCCACTCCACTTGGCCCAACAACAGATCATGCACATGGACAGTCAGGAATCTCTGAGAAATCCCTTGATACAACCGACATCCTACATCGCAAGCAAGCACTTGTCTGAACAGCCGCACTTATTTCCACATCAAGAGACAATTCCATTTTCTCCAATCCAGAATGCCTTGTTTCAGTTTCAATATCCTACCGTCTGTATGGTTCATTTACCAGCTCAGCAGCCTCCCTGGTGGCAGGCACATTTCCCACATCCCCTTGTGCAGCACCCTCAGAAGAGCTATGGCAAGCCTTCTTTCCAGGCAGAAATCCACCCCAGCTATCCCGTAGAGCATGTTGCAGAACACACTGGAAAGAAATCTGCCGATTATGCACACACGAAAGAGCAGCCTTACCCGTGTTATTCAGGAACATCAGGGCTACACTCAAAGAACATTCTTCCAAAGTTTCCATCAGACCAGAGTACCAAGTCACCCGATACTCCCTCGGAGCAGGTTCTTCAAGAAGATTTCGCCTCAGCAAATGCTGGGCCTTTACAGTCCTTACCAGGAACAGTGGTTCCGGTTAGGATCCAGACCCACGTCCCATCCTATGGGAGTGTCATGTACACAAGCATTTCTCAGATACTTGGGCAGAACAGTCCTGCAATTGTCATATGCAAAGTGGACGAGAATACTACCCAAAGAACACTGGTGACCAATGCGGCCATGCAAGGGATAGGATTCAACATTGCCCAGGTGCTGGGGCAGCATGCAGGCTTAGAAAAATACCCCATCTGGAAAGTACCTCAGACCTTACCCCTTGGCTTGGAATCCTCAATCCCCTTATGTTTACCTTCCACCTCTGACAGCGTGGCCACCCTGGGAGGTAGCAAGCGTATGCTTTCTCCAGCCAGCAGCTTAGAACTCTTCATGGAAACAAAGCAGCAGAAAAGGGTCAAAGAAGAGAAGATGTATGGACAGATTGTTGAGGAACTCAGTGCTGTGGAGCTAACCAGCTCAGACATCAAGAAGGATATGTCCCGCCCACAGAAACCCCAGCTGGTTCGACAAGGTTGTGCTTCTGAGCCAAAGGATGGCTTGCAGTCGGGGTCATCTTCCTTCTCCTCACTGTCCCCTTCCTCATCTCAAGACCATCCATCTGCCAGCATGCCCTTGAGGGAGCCATTCCCGCCCACCTCCAGGGCACCCTCTCTAGGCCAGAAGTCCAGTGGGCCTTCTGAAAGCAGAGAGTCCTCAGATGAACTAGATATTGATGAGACAGCATCTGATATGAGCATGAGCCCACAGAGCTCCTCGGTGCCGCCGGGAGACAGTCAGCTTGAAGAGCAAGGGAAGGGCCAGAAGCTGCCTGTTGGCATGCTGGTGCACATGGCCTCTGGCCCAAGTAGGAAAATGGCAAACTCAACTCTTCTTTTCACGGATGTGGCAGATTTCCAGCAGATTCTTCAGTTCCCTAGTCTGCGGACAACAACTACTGTGAGTTGGTGCTTCTTGAATTATACAAAACCCAATTACGTGCAACAGGCCACCTTCAAATCCTCGGTTTATGCTTCATGGTGCATTAGTTCCTGTAACCCAAACCCATCAGGATTGAACACCAAGACCACTCTGGCTCTTCTGAGGTCCAAGCAAAAAATCACTGCAGAAATTTATACTCTGGCTGCTATGCACAGACCTGGAACTGGCAAGCTTACATCCTCAAGTGCTTGGAAGCAGTTTGCTCAGGTAATGGATACCATTTCTAAAAGCACTGTAGTATGGGCTTGCTTGCTGAGCAGAATACATAGTGAAGGACATAAGGTCTAAAATATACAAGTGAAATGAAGGTCAGAGTTGAGGGAACCCTCCGCGACACTGATTTTCCTTCCCTAGTAAGAGAAGAAGCCACTGACCATGGACTGGGTCTTGGGAAAGTCTGTCCTTCATCCAGGTGCCACGAAATTCTACCACTGGGACCAATTCCTTTCAGTTCTTCTCCTTTCCGGCCTGTGTTAGTGACCCAGCAGATCCAATTTTCTTTTGATACGAGGAATTCAGTGGATTGTGAAATGTGGATACAGGATGTAGAACATTGTGAATGTGGGAATGGACACTGAAAAGAAAGATCAGGAAGGAGGTGTGCAAGTGTCAGGACTGACCTTTGCAAACTTCAGAGGGCCTGTTCCCACTGACAGTACTTTTTACTAAAATTTATTTTCTCTATTTCTCTCCCCAAACTCATTTTTCCAAGTGTTTATCTGATTTGTTCCTACATGAACAATTCATATCTCACACGTAAAATTACAAGAATACTAATAGGGACACTTTGGAATTCTTGCTAAGTTAATGAAACAAATAGAGGGTTTAAAAATATATTTTACTTAGGGGCACCTGGGTGGCTTAGTCGTTAAGCGTCTGCCTTTGGTTCAGGTCATGATCCCAGGGTCCTGCTCAGAGGGAAGCCTGCTTCTCCCTCTCCCACTCTCCCTGCTTGTGTTCCCTCTCTTGCTGTCTCTCTCTCTGTCAAATAAATAAATAAAATCTTTAAAAATATATATATATTTTTTTATTTAATCCAGTTGCCATTTCCCTTCAACAATTTTTGAAAATACATCCTTAATTGATACAGTTTTCATTGCTACTTCAGAATAAAGAATATGTTTTCTGTTTTTATTAGTGTTGCACAGAATAAGTGCCAACAGAAGAATATTATTTTTTTTAAGAAAATGTTGGATAATTCCGCAAAAGCTGTCATTCTTCTCTGATTTTATCCCTAGTGTCCCTTATTTTATGTAAACAGACTATGACCTTTTAGAATGGAATTTAGGCTATTTTTCAGAGATCAGAGAAGAGTGGAATGTGTGGGCTTCTCCTATGTCTTAGAGAAACCATATGAAATGATTCTCTTTTTTGTCTTACAGATGAAACCTGATGCATCCTTTTTATTTGGCAGCAAACTAGAAAGGAAACTAGTTGGAAATATCTTAAAGGAAAGAGGGAAAGGAGATATTCATGGAGATAAAGATATTGGATCCAAACAAACGGAGCCAATCCGAATTAAAATCTTTGAAGGAGGGTAAGGAAACATACATGCATGTGTGATACATTCAGTTCTAAGTCAGAGAAAATGGTCACGAATGTACACATGGAAAAAAATAGTATCTACTCTGGTTGGAAATATAAGGTGAATTCCTTCTCTATTCGCATTTCTGAAGTCTGGCTAGTAATAGATAATGAGTTCACGTCCTTGCTTTCAATGGCTTACTTTCAATGAAATGTTACATAAGGTTTGAGCTTCTGCTTTAAATTGTCACACCTCTCATGCACTAGGAAATCAACTAAATTGGTAGACTCGATGTCGTCTAAGATTCTTCATTCTTTAATATTATTTTTATGGGCATTTTTGTATGTAATATTAATGGACATATTTTAATTCGGTGCTTACAAAAATGCAATCATGTACACTCATGTATAATCCTAGGAACTAATTAATTTGATGGTCCATTTTATTGCTTTTATTATTACCTAAACTCCAGATTTTATTGGGAATTCATCAGTTCCATCAGTGTCCTCTTTCTGTCCCAGGATCCAAGCCAGGGTACCACACTGCATTTAGTTGTCATATTTTCCCTTTCCCTTCTGGTTTAAGGCAATCTCTCTGTCTTTGGGAATTTCTTTTTTAAATGTTGAGTCCTGAGTTGTAGAAACAGAAGTGATAAGGTCCAATGACTTTGATATATGTGCAGTAAAGAAAAATTACACATATGTGTAACATCTAGTTTTAGATTTCAATAGAAATGTATTTTCAGCCAGTCAGTCAAATGAGAGAAAAAGCTCCAACTTATGCTATTAAAATTTAAAAATATTAAAGCATATTAACCACATTTGGGGGATTATGTTATAACTAGCCTTCTCTATACAATAGATCTATAATTTACATGTTTCCATGAACATGAATTTATTCCAGTTACATTTGGAAGACAGAAAAATGTTATTTATTTGATTATAAAATGTTGAATGTTTACTGATATGAAATATCTATTTCCCACGTAGATTCACCAGTTTGGAGATGAATTATTAAAGTTGTTTTCCTCTTAGCGTTGGCCCCTTTGGATGGCTAGTATTCTCACCACTGAAACCACAGTTGCATGGCATGGAGTCTTGAAGCTTGTCTTGATATTTTTTTGACATCCCTCATCTTTTAACACAAACGAGAGAAATATAGGTTTTATCTTTCCCCAGAGACTGAGCGGTCCCTGTGACTGAATCAACACCCTTATATTCAGCAGTCTTCATAGCAGTGCACTTGTACTAGATTAGCAGAAACCTTCCCATTACATGTGCTCTGGGGAGCCCGTCTCCACTAACGAAGGACACAAGTGAAAAAGTGTATGTGAATATTTTATTGCTGTGTTTGATGATCCATAAAGACTGTGCCCATATATCATTTCTTCCTTCTTTCATTGCCCCATGGTATGGGCTACAACCCAGTTGTAAATTTCTTAATCTGTGACCTGACTTCTGCCTGGGGGGTGACCAGATGTTCATTCCAAGCAGTGCACTACCACGTCTTATTTTGGTGATTGCAAAGGGATAATTTTAAGAAAGAAGTATTACTGACCAAATTTTTAAGTGGATGTGTTCTTTATATTATGTAATTCCTAGATTTAGGAATTTAATTAAACATATATTTTATTTTTTTCAAAACCCATTAATTCTTGTATTAAGTAGATTCATGGGTCTGCAGACCTGTTGAAGGGTAAATATTTTATTTGCACAGATTTTTCTAATATGCAGCTTTATTTTGTACTGAATTTTACTGTTTGCAAGTTAATCAGGTAAGACATTAAAAATAAAATTATGTTACTTGAAGCTAAAATGCATTTCCCATCAACTGTGATGATGGGCTGCACTAAGCTTAAGGTGTCCTTCTGTGACAAAAACTAGCTCTCTAGAAAATTATTTGTTTTATTCCACATTTCTTAGGTAATTTTATCTGTTTAGGGGCACAGAATAGTGAAATTAAAAGATGAAAGATATTTTGCAACTTGAGGTTCTTTTGTTACAAAAGACAATGTGAAATAAAGCATGAAGTTTAAGAAAGTTTTGAAGAACAAGTTGAAGTTGGAAATTCCTTGTGAAAGAGGGAAGATTTAAAGGATGAAAAAACACGCAAAATTGATTATTTAATATTTTTTATACTACTTAATTCCCACCTGGAATTTTTGGTACTGACCAAAAAGTAAATAATGTTAAGATTGAATAGCATCCATAACAGAGTTAGTATTTAAATATGTGGGTGGATTTTCTCTCTTAAAAAAAAGTTGAAGTTTTATACCTGATGACAGATTAGCTAGGACAAAATAGAGAAGAGTGCATTGCTCTTAGGGTGTAAAACAAACAAAAAAAATGAAACAAACAAAACACTTGTAAATCTAGTGCCTTTAAAGGAAATCCACAGTGAATTAGGGCATTTTATATGGCAGTTTACATTTTGAAGTTATAAAAAGAGCCCCTCGAAAGAAATATTTTTCCAAGAATGACATTAGACCCATAATTCAAGCTTAGCTTTGATTTAAAAGATAATGACATTCATTGAATTATTCAGTAGAATGCTACTGTACGCTGTGATTGATCATGTTTCATTGTAGTCTAAACAAAATGTGATGGTTGAGCACTGGATAAGTTTCTTTCATGAGTTATCACAGTGGATACCTACAACTTGGTGAACTGATCTGATTAAACTAGATGACCTCAGACATCCTTTCAAGCCTCTCTATTAAATTCTTCTGGAAACAAATGCAAATTTGATTGAAAAATAGAATCTCTAGTTTTTATTATGTAACAGTACTTACCAGAAGCTACTTGAAATTTGGATTCCACTTTAGTGCAAATTCATGGTCCTTGGGAAGAGCGGATCAAATCTGTAGACAACAGTTGGTGAGCTCAGCTCAGCCTGTGTAAGCTAGAAATTTCGGAGACACTGTCATGCCAGGATTGTAAAAATAGAGTAAAAACTTGCAATGAAGAATTCTATTATCAGTTACACTTATTTTAGCAAATTTAGAGGGATGGGTGTATGTTGTGCATGCACATCTTAGACGATATAATGTTAACGAAGGATATATGTTGATTTGAATATGTTGGTATGACTTTTTGGATTTTTCTTGTGTGGAGGCTCCAAAAGTAGTAAGGCCCAACTCTGCAACTCTCTGAGACTTATGGAAGCCCATTTGAACATCTACACCCCGAGTCCATCTATCTACACTTCATAGAGGGACCCAATTCCATTTTGAAGACCATGTAGAAAAATTACATTTTGCTTTCAGTGCCAAATCTATTCTCTAGTTCTTTCAGGCATTTATTGCATAAATTTCGTAGGCTTCATAGAAGGAAAGTTGAATAGCTGTTTGTAAAAACCCTTATAAAAATTTTGCCCCTCAAAAAAAAATTTACCCCTCAAAAGATCAGCTTCTGGTTTGATATATAAAACATGGAAGTATTTGAAAACACACTGCATTCCCTTTTTCTAAACAGGTATAAGTCAAATGAAGATTATGTATATGTCAGAGGACGTGGACGCGGAAAGTACATTTGTGAAGAATGTGGGATTCGCTGTAAGAAGCCAAGCATGCTCAAAAAGCATATCCGCACGCACACTGATGTCCGGCCTTATGTGTGCAAGTTATGTAACTTTGCCTTCAAAACGAAAGGTACAAGTCTCAGCTTTTTAGAGGAAAAATACTTTTTTTATGGCTACCTTGGATTCCGAATACCGTTTTATAACTAACTTGCATTGACAATAAGACAGTTTTGTTTTTGAAATGTATTTTCTCCCTTAGTAAGTAATCAAAGGATGTACATGAGACAGCGAGGCTCCTTTTATGACTTAAGTGAGAGCGATAGTCTTGGGGCCAGGCTAGTTGTTTCCGAAGGAAGTGGCTAAGAATTGCCTGGATTGCTATTGCTATTACTGCATGTTGGAAATGTTGTGTGGTCTAGAAAATCTGCACCAGTATTGAAATACCACCGGGAGACAATCCATGCAGTGGCATTAGAAAAGCAAGGCAGCAGCTGGGAAGAAAACGTGCCCATGGTCAGTTTCAAGATTATAAATAATGTAGAGACCCACAGACTCCCAGGTGGGCCCCTCCATCCACAGTCGCATTAATTATGCATAGAAATTTGATAGCTTGTGTTCTGTGTATTTATCAGCACAGAGACGATTTCTTACTCTCAGGCCACAGCTGTGAATCTCATAAAACTAGGACCTGCCTTAAAATGATATGCTACCTTTAAAAAATATGTATGTTTTTTTCAGGTGGATTTATATGAAAATATTTTATACAAGAAGGTTGCTTTGATTATATTTCCATCGTTTTATAAAATCATGGAAATGTGCGTAAACCCAGCGTTCTCAGATTACCGACAATAGTGACTTAGAGGTGGTTTGAGTTTCGTAGAAGTACGTTCACTGCTTACTGTAGAAGTACTTTAGATCTAATGGATTTTTACCCCCTCACTAACTTCATATGATTTCTTATGTTTTAACTTTAAATTGGCAGGCCCATTATTCTGCTCCACTACCTGTCAAGAAAAATAAATATAAAATAAGATAGTCTTTGGTAGAGAAATGTGTACCTATTTTCTCCCATAGCCAAAATCCTAAATTGTCTTATTGGTTTGTCATAAATATAAATGTGTAGACTCTCAACATATCTGTTTCTTCTAAATTAAAAAGGTATCCTTAAAAAGGAGGCAGAGATGTCTCCTTTGAAGCCACATAAAGGAGGAGGGAGTGTTCATTTGCATTTCAAAAGAGATAAACATAAGGTCCTTTAAATACCATCCACCTTTGCACAGTCAAGCCTTTTATTTAGAACTTCACCAGAAGACTCCATAGGACATAAGAAAATATGAAGTTTTATTTTATTTTATTTTATTTTATTTTATTTGTTTAAAAATCTATTGTATTTATTGGCATAGTTGACATAGAACACTATATTAGTTTTAGGTGTACAATATAATAATTTATGTATATATTGTGAAATGATTACCACAATAAGTTTAGTTAATATCCATCACCATACATAATTATAATTTTCTTTTTCTGTGATGAGAACTTTTAAAATCTACTCTCTTATGAACTGCAAATCTGCCAGTCATTATAACTGATAGGTCTTCCCTGGGCATAGGGGTTTGCTGCGGGTATAGCTGTGTGAAATGCTGAGTGAAGAAATGTCACATTTCTAGGCTTTTTAAAATCAAATTTAAAAAAGTAATAATTAAAAAATAAAGACCTAGTCTCTATAACCTTAAAAAAATCAAATTAAATTTGGCTCCGAATCATTGTCATGGAATTTCAGCAGAAAATAATTTATTCTTGGTCATTATTGGCGTTTCCTTGTCACCCTTCAAGAATGTGCAAATGTCTCGGAATCTTAAAATGAGCACAATATCCTGGGAAACCCCTCCAGTTTTTGGTTGAAGTGACTGTTGTCCCAAACCGTGTCATCTGAGTGCAGATCCTGAGTGCACTTGAGCAATCGGCACCTCCTGCATGACCCGGTGCCTCTCCTTCAGGCGCCCTACCCCACTCCCCAGTCCGCCTCCCGCCCCCCCACCCGCCACTCCCCCCACCTTGCTGGAATCCTTTCGGAAGCTGAGGACTTCAGTCATCCAAAGCCAGGGTGGAGTTGTTTCAAGAGCCAGATTTCTAACTACAGACCTACTCTGAAGAGGAGATCCCAAAGCCTGACTGCCTATTGAAATGGAGAAAAAAGAGAAAGGAGAACAAACATAGGAGGAGAAACATATCAAGATCTAAATAAATTATCTTGACACCTAACGTGCACACCCAGTCCATATACACAGATTACTTGCACCTGTGCAGAACCAGTGACTTCCATTAATATACAGATGTATTAATGAATTTACAGATTTAGGAATTCTTGATCTGGCTCTAAAAATTTTTGAGATCTTTTAAACATTTTTAGATAAATAAGAGCAATAGGGGCCTAGAAATATTTTTATGCTTGAAGTTACCAAAATAGCACATAAAATTCATAGATATAAGTGCAATAAGTAAAATGCAAAGTAAGTAAAATAGTATAAAATAATAAACAACAGTGTCCTGATTTAGAATTGTGGCTCATATATTACATTAATGGTGAGCTCAACGCCCTCACAAAGGAACAAACTACTTTAGCAGGCTAAGAGTGTCCGTCTACGTTCAGTGGGCCTACTCTTTAAAATAAAGCATTTGCTGGTACATTGCTAAAGCATCATTGAAGGACACAGATAATAATATAGCCCTTCCTTACAACTGAATTAGTTCCTGGCTGTCTTTTGCTAAGTTATATATTTGACATGGAATAGTGTGTATACACACACA
Source organism: Ursus americanus (assembly GCF_024610735.1). Classification (NCBI taxonomy): domain Eukaryota; kingdom Metazoa; phylum Chordata; class Mammalia; order Carnivora; family Ursidae; genus Ursus; species Ursus americanus. The sequence continues at coordinate 54,284,289 of NC_142137.1, read as the reverse complement.
CACACACATATAGAGATATATAGATATATATATGTATATAGTTATGTGTAATATTCTATATTCTATATATTTTTATATAAATATATATATATATAAAATTTCATAGATCCTAGATCAAAGGTGATTGGATAAGTGTTTTAATTTCTCACATTCTGTATAACAATTATATAATTCTACACAAACACACACATATGTATTTATACATATAATTCTATATATATATATCATCATCATAATACATATTTGACAGAAAACCTTTTTTTTTCTTAGAATGATGGGAATTTTAAGATAGACAGGGAATATTGCGGAACTTCAGAAACTGCTGTCATAAAGTTTGCTAATGTAGACGGTAAACACTGAGAGTAATGCTCCCTGTATGTAGTTAGCTAAGTATTTGTATAGATCTTTGAATTTGTTTATAATGTTGGCCTTCGCATAAGTTTGCATAATTTTTTTCTTCTGACCAGTGAGGAGCCTGCGAAGTCAATCTAAATCTGATCAGTGCCAGAAGGCCTGGGGTGTAGGGTGTGTTGATGAGAATGTTTGATCTAAACTTTCTCTGAGATGTGTGACCCAGCTTATGTCACCCTGTTTATATGAAGGCCTAGGAGGCTGGCCCATTTGGGCCAAAGATATTAGATCTCTTCTCAGCCAGGAAAGCCTGGGATTCCCAATCTTGCTTGCACCTGCTCTTGAAAAGGTATGACCCTATTCTACAAGTCTTCTAGAATGAAGGAAACTTGAGTTTGGGCCAAAGTTCTGAGCGGTTGATACATTCAGGAGCCAGATTGTTCCCATTAAGTTTAAGGCAAGAGGGTAGTAGGTAGAAACAAATCTACGTTATCCCAAGTTAGTTCATTTCTAATTTTGGAGCAATCATCACATTTTTGTAATCAATTAATCTCTCTTTTTTTTTTGCCTGTGTTTTCTAGGAAACCTAACAAAGCATATGAAGTCTAAAGCACACATGAAGAAATGCTTGGAGTTGGGAGTTTCAATGACATCAGTGGATGACACAGAAACTGAAGAAGCAGGTATTACAACATTTAGTTGACTGACCTCTTCATTCTTCACACTGGAGCTTTGTGACCGGGGTGGCAAAACAAGTTTTGATATTTTAAAAAACTGATCACATTTCATTTTATTAAATATGAAATATAGAAAAGAAATCTGACATGTTGAATTGCTTATAACCTACTGAGAAGAAATAAATGCATTTCAGTTGTGACTGAAGGGAAAAAAAGGCCTCACTATGAAAATACTTCTATCTAGAACCGTAAAGGAAATCTAATTATACTTATGTTGTGACAGGGATTTCGATTTTTGTGAAACTTCTGGGGAAATTTGAAAAACAATTTAATGTGTTATTATTCCTATTAAGAGGGAAAAATCATCATTAACCTGAATAGAAAGCCTGAGAGCCAGTCAGATTTCCTGAGATATATCACTTTTATGTAAGTTTATACCTCTAGGGACAGATCGTTGCTTTCCTTTTCTTCTAGCCTCATTATTAACAGCATTATCCATACCCATTTGTTGAGGGTTTTCTATGGGCCATGTGCAATTGAGATATAAGGTCCTACTCTAGAGTTCTTTTGTTGGGTGGGGATAAATCAGATCAGTCATAAAAGGATAAGAGAGCGAGTGTTATAGGAGTTCAGAGATGAAACTATCTCTAGGGGCTACAGGTTAGAGGGAAGCTTTTGGAAAGAGATGGTGTCCAAATTAGCTCCTAACCTTGACGTTTGGACCTTGATCATAACTATCTGTTCAATTGTTTCAGAAACAATGGAAGATTTGCACAAAGCAGCTGAGAAGCATAGCATGTCCAGCATTTCAACTGATCATCAGTTCTCAGATGCCGAAGAATCAGATGGTGAGGATGGAGACGATAATGATGAAGATGATGAAGATGATGATGACTTTGATGACCAGGGAGATTTGACACCGAAGACAAGATCGAGAAGCACCAGTCCTCAGCCTCCCAGATTCTCATCCTTGCCTGTGAATGTTGGCGCCGTGCCCCATGGGGTTCCTTCAGATAGTTCCCTGGGGCATTCTTCATTGATCAGCTATTTGGTTACTTTGCCAAGTATTCAGGTTACTCAGCTGATGACACCAAGTGACTCATGTGAAGATACTCAGATGACAGAATACCAGAGGTTATTCCAGAGCAAAAGTACAGACTCGGAACCGGACAAAGACAGGTTAGACATACCGAGTTGTGCGGATGAAGAGTACATGCTGTCTTCGGAGCCCAGCTCCTCTCCGAGGGACTTTTCACCCTCAAGCCACCATTCCTCACCAGGATATGACTCTTCACCCCGCAGAGATAATTCGCCAAAGAGGTATCTGATACCCAAAGGAGATTTATCACCCAGAAGACATTTATCGCCTAGGAGAGATCTGTCACCCATGAGACATCTTTCACCAAGAAAGGAAGCTGCATTGAGAAGAGAGATGTCACAAAGAGATGTTTCACCAAGAAGGCATCTGTCCCCAAGGAGGCCAGTGTCACCTGGGAAAGACATCACGGCAAGAAGAGACCTCTCTCCCAGGAGAGAGAGAAGATACATGACCACCATAAGAGCACCATCTCCCAGAAGGGCTTTATACCATAACCCACCATTGTCCATGGGGCAGTATTTGCAAGCAGAACCAATTGTATTGGGGCCTCCTGTAAGTATGATTATCTTTCTCTTTCTAACGTATAAGCCAAAGCATATTGGAACCTCTTGATAACACACTTGTGTGAAGTTTGTTATCACATGGGTATCTCTCATGGGGAGCAGTGAACTTGGTTACTGACAATAGCAGGAAGATGTTTTCTCACATGCTGTTATTAGTAACATGGCTTTGGCATTACCCAAGTGTAGTATTGCATCAGAACAGTAATGCATCTCCAGCTGGGAGCAGGTGAGGCTTCTAGACATGCTTTCTAAGCTTCACTAATTATGGACATGAGCTGCAACCTTTACATGAGTAGGAAAGGTGAAGTCTTTGGAATGACGTGTCTACACAGACACCCTCAGGGCCACGGGGGTGTCAGTTATAGAACTTTGCCAAGTAAGGATCAGTGTACTGGCACTTAAAATATATTTTAAAAAAATAAACTCATGACCTTGCCCACAGTGTGTGGACATGTGAAACCAGTGAGTGACTAGGAGAGGAGACAGTGACCCACTTGGTATGTTGTGAGTCAAAGGCACGAACCTGTCTCCTTTTCTTGTCATTACTGCCACCTCCTGCTCAGTGAGAGTGCTCTCCAAGTGCACTGGCTTAGTGAGATGGTGGGCCCAAAGTTGGGAGAGCTCAGGGAGAAGCTTTTAGAGATTTCTATTGTGTGCCCTCATTATTAACTTAGATAGCAGTAACAGCCATGGATTAAATGTAGGCAGCGGGTTTAATGCAGATCCATAAAAAAGCATCTGCTCTGCCTCATTCCATGGGATGGCAAACCTTGATGTTTCTTTCAACGTGTATAGGATTTTAAAAAATGAATGAAGCAGACACTTAGCATAGACAGATGAATGGCACCTTTTGAATTTCTTTGCTTTAAATGTATTTTTGTTTCGTGGTCTCTACTTTTTGCTATTCTTTCTTTGTTCGGATTTCTGTTGTGTGGCTCAATATCGTCCTCCAGCCAAAGGCACTACCCCCTTCCAGCTGTCTTATCACTGCTCTGGTGACCAGGCACCTTCCTCTCATTGCCTTTTCACTACAATGAGTCGTGAGCTTAGGTTATCATGTTTAAACTTCAGGAAAGGTCCCTGCTGCAATTCACTCCCTGGCCCCCAATATTCTCTTTTTACAAGTTGGTACCAATTTAGTCTCTATGGTACAATTACTGCAGTTACATGCACACAATCCAGATGTGATTTATTTGCCAAGACAATGAATTAGCAAGCTAAGAAAAAGAGGTACAATCCCACAGGTTTTGTGTCTTGATGGTGCTAAGTAGAAAAGAGGGCTGTTCTGAAGTTTATGCCACTACAGCGTAAGTAGGGAGTCGTAGATCAGCAAACCCCTCTGATGCCAGGATACCGCATCTGGGGTATCAGATGCTTTCTCTGGTATAAACCAGTGATGCTGGTGGAACGTGTGCAGTGAGACTCTCCTGTTCTGGCCTTGGCCAGGTGGGCTGAGACTGGGGTATTTGTGGGATGTTGGGACTTCAGTCAGCTGCAGTCACAAAAATGTAAGTATTTATTGCCAATACATTATTGTTATTAAAAACTAATAGCAACTCAGAGTCAACTCAGGTAAAGGAGTTGAAGGAGTGGAGTAAAGAAGTTCATCTAATTTTTGGATATATGACCAGAAAGTGGTTGGAGGGAAACTGGTTTTATTAGTCACTGAGTTTGCAACCAGTTGTTTTTTTTATACCAATTCACCTGGATAGTTAATACAATGATCAAACTTTACCATTTATGAAGGCCAACTGTAGGGCCGTTGGTCTCATTTCCCAGCTTAATTATCTTTGGAGAACTTAGAGCCAGCTGCTTTGTTCATGTGATAAGAGGGAATAGATCTGGGAATGCTCCCTGAAGCAGGGGCGGTTGGTCCAAAGTACTTCCCATTTAATGTTTTATCACGTCATTTTTGAGGGGCAGTGGAGGAGTTTATCTTTATATGGTGTGTGAAGAAGATTTTTGTTGCCAGGGCAAAACAGACTTGATGATGCTATGAGAAGTATCTCTCCTGACTGCTGTATTGGATGAGTGCTGCACCCTCTCCGAATAATGTATGAAAATATTAAATTAGAATAACCCTAAAAATAAAACTTTTTGATGGAAATTCTTTTAGCAATATCTTGTCTTGTTGCTTAACATGGGCCAAGAGCTCACAGGTCATGACTGTGGCATGAAAGGATGTTCTAGGCTAGCAGGACAGACTCATCCTCTGGTTCAGTCTGGAGTGGTGGTATCCAGGGAGCAGGTTTGGAGGAGATGCTACTCAGCCACTGGGATCCTGCCTCTCTGCTGTTTCTGCTCTCATGCCCTCTGGTTAATTTTAATATAGATAGATGATAGACAGATGATAGATAGATAGGTAGATAGATAGATAGATAGATAGATAGATAGATAGATAGATAGATGATAGATGATAGATAGATAGATGATAGATGATTGATAGGTAGATAGATAGATAGGCAGACGATAGATAGATAGATAGATAGATAGATAGATAGATAGATAGATAGATGATAGATAGATAGATGATAGATGATTGATAGGTAGATAGATAGATAGATAGATAGATAGATAGATAGATAGATGATAGATAGATGATAGATGATTGATAGGTAGATAGATAGATAGATAGATAGATAGATAGATAGATAGATAGATGATAGATGGGAGGGAGGGAGGGAAGGAAGGAAGAAGGAAAGGTCTTTCGCTCATCAGTATTTTTTGAAGGTCTAACACGTGTGGCTCAAACATGATGATGAAAAAATATGGTTTCTGGCCTCAACTTTTTTAAACAAAAAACTTTCCCGTTCCATTTTTAAAGTTTTGGCAGGTATTGCATGGTGCACGGGGTGTTATACGCAAGTAATGAATCATGGAACTTTACATCTAAAACTAGGGATGTACTATATGGTGACTAACATAATATAATAAAAAAAATTATTAAAAAAAATAAAGTTTTGGCCGATAAAATAGCAAAGGACACAAAGAAAAATGTTTCCTGGTTTCCAGTATGTAGTGCAAAGAACATCGTGTCTAGTCAAAGAGTCAGTCAGCAGTTCTAGCACTTGCTATCTGTGTGATCTTGAGCAAGTCACTTAACCTCTTGGCCACAGTTTCTTAATCTGTTTGTGGCAGCCAGGGAGGTGGGCCAAGCAGATTTCTGTCCCTGAAAGAATTTGCCTTTCAGCTGTGAGGAATGCTGTAAGCTGACAGCCTCCTGCTGTTAGTGCCATCAGGATAGGCCTCAGTTTTCAAGCTGAGGCTATACTCTCCCTGCAGCCCCCAGCCAGTAACTGAGCCCGGATCCATCCCAACTGAACACCTGCTTCCTCTCCTCTTTACCTTCACATGCATCAGATCCCCTGCTCCCTTCGCCCCACAACGAACCCCTTGCACTCCTACCTCCTTCTTTGCGTTTGCTTCCAGAGCACCTACTGACAATGTCGAAAAAATGAGTGGGGTGATAGACCTGGTACATGGGATATACACACACACATATATATGTACCTATAATATAACCCACATGAGTTCATTATTTGCATTTCCATAGCAAGGTGTTTCTTACTAAGATTTACAATGATATCACAATGATAAGGCTCAAATTACAAAAAAAAAAAAATACGATTGCAAATAGGATAAAAACCAAGGTGGAAAAATCATATTGAGAGTTTCTCTGGAGGGTGAAGAAAGGGTGAATGCAAGGGAAGAGGATGTGCAGAAAGGCCTGGTAATGTTTAGAGCAGTGGAAGTGCTTACATGGTAGAAATTCTACTGGCACACTTACTTCTGGGGTTGTCATCATTTAATCTCTGATTGGCAAAGGTCTGAATATGGCACTTTCATTCTTAACACCAATAGAATTCTATTGAATTTTGAACATATTGAGTATATCCTAATATTAGAGGACACTTCATACCTCACTCCCTTTATTAGCCTTGAGTCAGAAACCCCACGGAATGGGACAGCTCTCTTTGGCCCCTCACAGACCCCCATTCTGGTTAGGTATGCAGTGGGTGACACGGAATAGCAACCAAAAGCAAAATGGAAAAATGACCAAACTACATTTTATTTGAAACTTTGAATCTTTGATAATTATAATTGAGAGGATTTATTTAATTATCTTCAAAGATTATTACTATAGGTATCACAGCTGTTCCACCTTAACTGATGTTTGATGTAGGAAATATCCCTTTTTCTAGATTGGAGCAAAGACAAGCGGGATTTGTTGTTGTTGTTGTTCTTGTAACATTAAAAACACTGTCATACGATAAAATTCTCACCTTCCCTAATTTAGGAGGTCCTTGTGATTATAGGATTGATGATTTCATTACTTCCCTGCACTTCCAGGATAAAAATTTGTTTCTAGTTTGAATAAGGTATAGCCCAAAACAGGGTAAGGGTTAAGCATGGCACAGAGTAACAGAGATAATGCATAATTTATCATTCCCAGGCTGGTTTCACAGCTAAATAGCACTGGATGAATCATTAATGGTATAGAGCATACCTTGAGCTTTATTTTTTTTTTAATGTTTTTTATTATATTATGTTAGTCACCATACAGTACATCCCCAGTTTCCGATGTAAAGTTCGATGATTCATTATTTGCGTATAACACCCAGTGCACCATGCAATACGTGCCCTCCTTACTACCCATCACCAGTCTATCCCATTCCCCCACCCCCTCCCCTCTGAGGCCCTCAGTTTGTTTCTCATAGTCCATAGTCTCTGATGCTTCATTCCCCCTTCTGATTACCCCCCTCTCTTTATCCCTTTCTTCCCCTACCGATCTTCCTAGTTCTTATGTTCCATAGATGAGAGAAATCATATGATTTCTTTCTCTGCTTGACTTATTTCACTTAGCATTATCTCCTTGAGCTTTAGAACTGAGACATCCTTGAAATGAATTAGAACTTTTTTTTTTTGGTCGCTCTCTTGGATTACTACCATACTTGACAAGTTACTATCTATCTGATTTTAAGTTCTCAAAAAATAAAAATAAAAATAAACTGAGTACCTTTTAGATAGATGACAGTCCTTTAAAAGAATGAATCTCAGGAATTGAAACCTGATAATCTTATTCAAGCCTGATAATCTCATAGTCTAAGTTGTGTTTTGCTACAGAAACAATTACAGAAAATAAGTTCTCTTTCAGAACTGGGACCATGAAATCTGGAATTCTGGCCCCCAGTGTTAAGTATCCTCATTCATTAATTACCAAGATGGTATCTAAATGAACATGATAATATAAACAGAAGATATTAAGACATAATAATCTTGGGTTACCAGCTGTGTCGTTGAATATGAGTTGAAACTGTCATATATTTAATGTTAACTATTTTGATGGATAGTTGTCTTACAAAAACTGGCCTTGATTCATCATTTGATAAAGAAGTTTGTCTTCCACCCAGGGTGCCTCTTGAGCGGGAATTTATTGCTTTAAACCAATGTCTTGCACATTGGACTAACCAATTTGTCTATCACCACCATTTTGTCATCTGTTCTGTGGAAAATTAAAAAAAAAAAAAGGCAATTCTCAGGCTTGTCACTCCAATTATGCTCATCAACACTTAAGAAAGATATTAAAAATCTTCCCAGTATATAAACAGATGGCAATCGTTTTACTTTCTTTTGAATTTAAAAACCTACTATTAGTGTTTTTTGCTCGGTGAAATTTTTCTGGTAATTATCCATTATTTTCTTTTCCTTCTCTTTTATGAAAAAAAAAAAAACAGAACTGAAATGTGTCTCTGTACCTAGTGGAAAACACACTGCATGTTTTCTCACGTTGCTGTTTAAAAACAAAAGGCACTTTTCACAGATCAACAGCTTCATTCAAGGATTCTAAAAGACAACTGAGAAATCTCTTATGTCCTAAAAAGTGAAAAATCAGTAAAGGGATGAGGTAGTTTTAAAGTGTTTTGAATGAGTGAGTGAGTAAATGAATGAATGAGTGACTGAAGTAGCTGACCTATTTGACCTCACGTGAAGAGTACTGGGTCCTAAACGCTGTGCTCTCTGCTTCCCCATGCAGAATTTAAGAAGAGGATTACCTCAGGTTCCTTACTTCAGTCTCTATGGAGACCAAGAAGGTGCTTATGAACATCCAGGCTCCAGCCTTTTCCCTGAGGGTCCTAATGACTATGTCTTCAGTCATCTTCCACTCCACTCTCAGCAGCAAGTGAGAGCTCCTATCCCCATGGTGCCAGTTGGTGGGATCCAAATGGTTCACTCCATGCCGCCGGCCCTTTCCGGTTTACATCCTGCACCCACATTGCCTCTGCCAATGGAGGGCTCTGAGGAGAAGAAAGGAGCCTCCGGGGAATCCTTCCCTAAGGATCCCTATGTCCTTTTGAAGCAGCACGAGAAGCGAGCTCCTCACGTTTTGCAGTCATCTGGTCCACCTAGCACACCCTCCTCTCCCCGGCTATTGATGAAACAGAGCACTTCAGAAGACAGCCTAAATGCAACAGAGAGGGAACAGGAGGAAAATATACAGACTTGTACAAAAGCCATTGCCTCTCTCCGGATTGCCACAGAAGAGGCCGCTCTGCTTGGGGCGGATCAGCCAGTGCGGGTGCAGGAAGCCCACCAGAAACCCTTGGAAAGTGCACATGTTAGCATTAGACACTTTAGTGGACCTGAGCCAGGTCAGCCCTGTTCCTCAGCCACCCACCCTGACTTGCATGATGGTGAAAAGGACAATTTTGGTACATCACAGACTGCATTAGCTCACTCTACGTTTTATAGCAAGAGTCGTGTGGATGATAAACAGCCGGGCTTTCACAGCAGCAAAGAGTTACCTTCAAGCACAGAGGGAGCCAATGAGCCTTCAGCGGAGAAGAGTCAGCTACATTGATCGGAGATGCATGGAGACTTTCATTTCCACATTTTCCCATTTTGTTTTTTGTTTTTGTTTTTCTAGAAATAGAGGTAATCAAGTTTATAGCATGCCTGTCCTAAGTTACAGTAGTTTGCTATTATATATACTTTTGTTATATCAAAAGAATTAGGTAAATTAACAAGTCATCATGAGCCTGACCAAAACAAAATTTGGAATTAACCTATTGGGTCTGGTACTTTTAAAATTGTACAGATGTTTGTGCCTTTTCTTTACTTTGCTTATATTCTTATAAGCATTTTTTAGCAGTAATTTGTACATATTTTAGAATTTGTGTATCTGCTTTGTAATAAATGTAATTTCTTTCCTTTTTTGGACACTTGGGTCTAAATGATGTAAAGCAAAACAGCATCAATATACATGTGAGGTTGCACTAAAGCATATTTTTATATGATTAAAACTGAACAGCTTTTATGTACAGCTCTGACTCTGTAATACTAATATTTATTTACTTTGTTTCATAAATTGTACATTTTTTCTTAATGTTGTGGATTGCTTTTCTATGTGAAGCATGGGATTTACTGTTGCGTAACTAGAACAAAAATGTATATTGTAAACAAGATATTTAAACTAGAGTATCTTATTCTGCACTTATGCATTAGTTAAAAAAAAGGTAAAGGATGTATCAGTCAGTTCTTAACTCTTGTAAATTTTTTTGTCTCTTGTTTGCTGGATTGACTATAACTTAAGTGCTGATTGTGATTTTAAACTTATAGTACCGTAAAGCATTAAAGTAAACAATGTGCTATTGTGAGTTTTTTCAAAGCTTTATAAATCAGTTATAAATAATATTAAAAGTATTTGGTCTTATGTGACCATGTTGATCTAGATACTCATCTAAAAATATGGGAAACATTCCGCCCCGTGTAAATATGTACAAGTGCATCACTGGTACAATTTTATGTAACTCAGTTGGACACTAGGTTGCCACAAACCTATGCTAGGGTGTCTTTAAAAATTAAAGTGACAAAGCACATGGGACTACGTAGAGCTTGGTTATCGGCCGGCCCGGTGGCTTGGCAGGCAGTGCTGTGCGCTGCCCATGGAGAAGACCTGGGCTCACAGATCTCCTTGGTTCTTGCCGCACAGGATGGTGACCGGAACTAAGGCTGCGACGGAGGGACGTGCGTGGACCGTGAGGGTTAGGAGTGGATGTGGGGAAGGGGCGTGGAGACCTCTCACCAGCCTTTCCTCTCAGCCAGTCCGCATGGTAACAGGGTTGGCATCAGCTTTAGGGGAAGCCACTTCACCCTCTTGAAGAGGGGAAGAGTGTCAGGCTCCTGGCTATCTCAGGGGGAACGGGGAAAAGAAGCTTTCCAGGGAAAAGAATTTGTGGGAGGATGATGTCTTTTGTACACAACGTGCAGAATGGGCTTTGGTTAGCGTGGAAGGTGGGCAGAGCCTTTGTTTGTAGGTCCGGAAGAATGGAAGAAAGGGAGGGGGTACAACAACACGTGTGCACACACGCACATGTGTGTGCATGCACACACACACACACACACACAATCTGGGTTATCTTTGTGCTATATAGTGGATTATAATTCTGTGAAACCAAGTTTGTATATTGAATTACATTAAGGAGTGTTCTTTAAAAAGAGAAATAAATATACAATTACATGCTTGAGGTGTCTAGTTTTTCATGTGTTGTTTTACATTTTAATTTCTCAATTTTGTTTCTAAAGAAATTTTGATGCCACCAACATACCATCTGTGCTTTTAATTGCTAGGCTTTGCCCATTCCGAGGTACGCTGAGCATGAATGTTTTTAACAAGTGAGAAGACAGTCATTGGCTTCCATATGTCATTCAATTAGGACAGATAGTGGTCACCACCGTGTGAGCTCTAGAAATGGAGTCACCGGATCCTAAGCGTGGGCATGGGCAGAATACATTGCATCTGCAGAGAGTCATGAATAAATCAAATGATCATTTCCTCGTCTGCCTCCCTCCCAGTAGGCATACATATCTGAAATCCCACTGGGGAAATCTCTTTATTTCTGCTGAGGTGACTGAAGGCAAAAACCAACTGAGATAAATATACCATAAAATATCCACAAATCACAGTTGTTTTTAATAATGGAAGTGGAGGCTCATTCAAGGTCAAAATCTGTCATTATCTCCATTATCAAAGTCTCAGATTGGTGGATTTGCAACTTACCTGCGTGGTTTTATGAGCCAGACTGTCTTTTGAAATTATGTTTTACAAAAGTGAATTAAAGGTCAACACAAGTAGCCAGCCTAAATCTGTTTCTCATTGAGAAGAAACCCTGAAACACTGAATTACATAAGGGTGATTTGTGTGTCTTATTCCTCATTGTGTGTGTGTGTGTGTGTGTGTGTGTGTGCCCTTCTAATTGCTCTGTCTTCTAACTCATCTCTTGTATTCACTCATTCATAAAACAGTTTTTGAGTGCCAACCATGAACTGGCTACTATGACGGGCATTGAGGATGACGAAAATGTTCCTGCCATCAAGGAGCTCAAGTAAAAGGAAAGACATGCATATGAGTGTATGTAATATGATGGTAGAGCTAAACTAATGGTATATTTGGTGTGTTTTGCTGTCACAAAGGAGAGCAGTTACCCTGCTGAGAATGGAAGGAGGGGCAGGACAGACTTCAACACAGAGGTGGCCTTGGAACAGACACTTGTAATAGTAGATGGACTTATTCAACAGAGAAATTCTCATCACCCACGTTAGGACACTATTCTTTGTGCTACTGCACAAAACAAATTCTCGTCTTCATAGAGTTCGTATTCTGATAGAGAAGCATTAAAAAAAAAGTGGGGAAGGACATGTTGGATGATCAAGGATGTGTAAAGCAGAGAGTGGGTAAAAAGCCAGATGGAGCGGGCTCCCTGTGTATGTGAGAGGGTGGAATGTGCTTAAGCCGGAAAGACCCATCAAAGTCAAGTTTCCTAATCCAGCCTAAGGACATCAGATCTGGCTCTGTAAGCAACAGGGAGGTGAGCCAAGGAAGGACTGAAGCAAGAAAGTGGCATTGCCATTGCACCGTTGTTCTTATTTGGGGAAAAAAAAATCACTGTGGCAGCAATAAAGATAGTGGATTTGAGGCAGAAAGAGTGGAGGCAGGAGACCAGTTGGGAAAATTACAAAGTTGTGTCATTTCCATGGAAATAAGAGCGGCAACTATCCAAGCAGATGATGGGGAAAGAAGGGACAGTTTTGCTTAATGAAGAACTGATAATAATTAGTGACTGCCTTGGTGCCTGGGATGAGAGAGATGGAGGGGTAAAGACTGGGGTTCTTGACCTGGGCAGTGGAAAGAGGGTGGTGACCCTAAACATCAGAGTAGATTTGTCCCAGCTGCAGGTAATGAAATGAGCTCCCTAAGCAGTTTGGAATGAGTTCAGTCTGAAGAAAGTCTGAAGCTGAAGACTTGTTTGTCGCTTCTTGTCGCTTAGTCACAGCTAAGGGTTCTGACTTGGAGGAAATCACTCAGGGCATACAAAGAGACAGAAGGAGATGTTTGAAGACTTCCGAAGGGAGGACAGGCAACTTGGGAGTGAACCACGAAGACGCATTTTTGAAATTCTTGAACACTTGATTTTCAAAAGATCTACAGGATTGTTTCTAGAAAGCAAAACCTGAAGAACATCAATTTTGACGCCAACTCTAGTTGTGGAATTTTAAAGTGATGGCATTTCTGAGCAACATCATGGCAGCTTATTGTTAAATAATTATTTTACAACCTGTCATTTACAAATGCCTCTCCGCAGCCCGTAGTTCAAAGAAGTTAGGTGAAATTTTTGAGGAGAAATAGGTCGTTCGCTGAGGAACCAAGGCTAACACCAAGATCCCCCACAATCCTGTCCAGATTTGCTTAAAGAGCGGTTTCTGATTACTTATGCTGCTTTCGTTTCGATCAGGGTTATGATCATACAAATTGACAGTGGCGATGCTGTAGTTGGACGAACTCAGTGATACAAGCAAACAAAGTCCATTTCTGCCCTGGATAACCGAGGTTATTATCAGTTCGGAATATGTTACTAAATATGGTTGTATCTACTTTACCACAGTATAATTTTTTTCCTCAGGGAGCATTTGGTATCGTATAAAGCATGAAACTATTCTCATTGGTTCCTGAGTATAAAGAAACCTCTGCTCACCCATACTCTATATTCATTAATAAACCAGTCTTGGCCATGCGGTAGTTGTACTAAAGAACAGAGAAAATGACAGAAAATCTTTTATTTGGCGTGAAAAAGTGCTAAGGATTAACAAGCAGCAGGTACAGCCCTCAATCTTCTAGAACTCTTAATGGATCATTTTATGTGTTCATATCTATTGCTTAGCAATAATTAGGATAACATTCAGAAGTATATGTTGGTCATTAAAATGAACCAAACCATCAGATTTTCTTTGTTCACCAAATACCTCAAAGGTATTTCAAGTTCAGGTATAAGTCCCTAGCACATTTTATATTTCTAGTAGATTCCAAGCTTTGTTATCTTGTTGAAATACAAGTTTGTGGTTTGATATGAATACAATTTGAGAAAAAAATAGAAGGATTAATGATGCTACATTTTATTAATTCATTAAAATCATGTTAATGGATGAAATATTCTAAAATAAAAAGCTTTTCTATTAAAAAATTGCCTAAAGAGCCACAAAATAATATCAGTGATTGAGTCGTGTCTCCAAAGCACAATGAAAAGCTCAGAATGTTTTGTGGATCATTTTGAAAGAAAACGTGAGAAATGAGCAACCGGACTTCTCCAATGGGAACAAAGCGTGGAATTACCTGAATAACTGTGGTGCTATTTGCATATATCAAACAGAAAGCTCGGCAGCAGGAAGCTGGGGGACTTCGCTCCGAGCACCCGATCTGCCGATGGAAATCTGCATTCTCGTAGGTATCGCCCATTTGCCGCCATGTATCCAGCTTTGGGAAGGGCAAGGAGCATGGGAATCATTTCGTCTTGGGCACTCTGACCCTCAGGGAGAATCTGTCTTGAGTTCCAGATTTGATTACAAGACAGCAGCCATCAATTCTAGCAATAACCCTTGTCATGATTGGAGGGTAGGTGGTGACTTTAGACTGCAGACTCGAAATCGTTATCCTTTGCGTCCATTCTTCTTGCTGTACTATGTAGGAAAAACTATAAACACACACTGTAGGTGGTTGAGGGGGACCCAGCTCTGGTATCGGGACAATGTCCCTACACTAAAGTGTTTTAAGTTAATGCTGATGAGAAAGATGTACTGGCCCTATTTCAAGTGTATTCATCTATTCCCTCATTTAAAAGTCACAAAATGGAGAGAAAGAATTTGCTTCAGTTTACACAGCTACTGAGTGGTTCAGTTCTAGACCAGCAATGTCCCCTAGAACTTTCTGTAATGATAAAAATGTTCTGTATCCGCACTTTCTAATACAATCACCCAGCCCTAGTTACCTGCGGCTACTGAGCGCTTGAAATGGGTTGATTGTAATTCAGAGACTGGATTTTAAATTTTACGTAATTATACTTATTTTAAACTTCAGTAGCCACATGTGGCTAGTGGGTCCTGAATGGGACCGCCCACATACCTTCAGCACAAGCTGTACCCCACACCCCTCTTTGCATTCATTCATTTTTATAAATATTGAGCTCCCTCATGTGCCGAGCTCTGTTCTTGGTATTGGATATGTAGCAGTGAACAACAACAACAAAACATCTGCCTTCACAGAGCTGTGTTCAGGGCTTACTGTTAAACACCCAGGTAAGGACTTTAGTGATGGAATCTTATCAACTCTTTCTCTTTCTATTGAGTCTTGGACCTCGGAACTCACCCAAAGAATAACAGCCAAAGCATAATTTTATGAAGGGGTAGACACTCTCCCTGTAGGTGACTCCTCTTCCTCCTGCTCGAAATCGCTGTCCAAATCTAGGATGCAGATACACCCTATCCTCAGGACTGATGTGGAGCCTCCCGGCCGGCCTTAGGCTAAATGCCTACCTTCAGTGGGTTCAGGAGAGAGATGTGTTCAGGCTCCAAGAAGGGCCCCAGCTCATCCTACAGCTTCTACACAAGAAGTAGAGGTCTAGGGGAAGAGAGCTGTCCTCTCCCTAAGCCCTGGAAATCCTGCCTGGATTTCTGCTTATCACACATAAATAAACAGGAGGGAGGCTGAAGAAGAGTCAGCACAGGGGCTTTGTCTTGAAGTCATAGGACAGCTCCGCCATTCTTTCTGCCACAGGAACGACGGGAGCAGAAGGAGGGAAGAGACAGAGGATGTTACTTTCTCTATCTGAGTTGCCATGCTGACTCCTACGTGAGAAACCTGGAAGAAAAGTCTTCTCTTTTCCACTATTTCCCATTGTTCTAAATAGCCAAACTGATGGACAACCATACTGCAAATTTTCCCCTCTTGGAGAAAACCTGCTATCACCAAGGAGCCACCTCTTCCCCCAAAACATATTCTATGATCTTCTGTTATCCTCTTGAAACCAGTGAGATTACAAATCAAGTGATATTCAACTGAAACAGATGAATTAAATAAAATAACTGCATCTTCGGTTAAAAAAAAATTAGACCGCACAGCCTCTTCTGGAGAGAATTAAGCTCATTAGAAAATGATTTGAGTAACTATTTTCTCAAATCTCCTAAGGAGAGTACCTAATTAGGACCATTCTCATGCATAGGATAGATGTTAATTCATTACATACAATGGGCGTCCTAGGGCACTAGGCTTGCTATTTCTATGGAACCCTGTTTGTGAAGGGGTGGACTAGGGTATGTTCCCCAACTCAGCAGAAGCCCCACCGCATAGTCAAATCCAGCTAACCAGCAGTTATGTATTGACTATCACAGGAAAGCATAAAATTCTCTCAAATGTTACTTGAAGTGTGGCTAGTTCGAATGGATACATGCTGTAAAAGTAAACCATATGCCAGATTTTGAAGACATAGCATAGGGAGGATGCCAAATACCTCATTTATAATTTTTCATATTAATAATGTGTTGAAATGATTCAATTTTGGATATATCAGGTAAAATAAAATGTTATTAAAATTGATTTCCCATGTTTCCCTTTCTAAATGTAGGTACAGAAAATTAGAAATCGTATATGTGTCTCACATTTTACTTCTGGGTGATGCTGGGGAGAGAATAAAGCCGATAGGGTGAGGGGGGGACATAGCTCAGCTCGGAGGCTATTTCCATAATCAAGGCGGGAGATGATGGTAGCTTTCCTATTTTTTGAAAAAAAAAATTGCTGTATCAGTGGTTCACAGTCTTGTCAAACCCAGTGCCATTTTCCTTTCCTGATATGTATTTTATAGTGGTTCTTCAAAAATTTCAATATAATATCCTAACTGCATACAAGGGAGAAAAAGCAGGAAAGTAATTTATAATAAATTTTTACTTATTTACTCAATAGTTCAATAGTCTTTAACTATTATAGTTAAAGATTACAATAGAAGGGGTGCCTGGGTGGCTCAGTCAGTTGAGTGACCAACTCTTGGTTTGGGCTCAGGTCATGGTCTCATTGGTCATGGTCTCATAAGGCCTCATGAGTCATGGGATCCAGCCCCATGTCAGGCTCTGCACTCAGCGGGGAGTCTGCTCTAAGTTTCTCTCCCTCTGCCCTTGCCCCCACTCGCTTGCTCGCTCTCTCTCAAATAAATCAATCTTAATAAAGAAAGCTTATAATAGAAGATGTAATGAAGGAGTTTGCTGCTTGCCCCTCTACCTAGATCACCACACGCACAGCAGCTGCAAGTGGCGAGCTCATACCAGCCAGCATGCTGGGCTGGAGACTCACCCACCACAAGTGACATTTGCCTCCAGGACATGATTTTCTGAAACGGTGAACAAATCTTGGGAAGCTCCCAACAAAACAAAATTTTTCTTGAGTTACATGCTTGTTGCCCTTTTAGAAAAAAAATCAGCCCATAGTTAGTTCTGCTATAAAACTTGTTTTAAAATTTGTTCCAATGCGATTGATATGTTTGGGGAAAATTTGAATATAACGTGTTTGCTTATGCATGACTTTTTCAGTGAGAAACACTAGGTGACCCCAGAAACGTGCACTTAGCTGGGTGAGCCCTGTAGGAATATGCACACGTACACACTCACACACTTGGAACACCTACCAGCCATCTCGTGTCACCACCTGCGCCCAAGCCGCATGCGGACACATAGTTTATGTTGTTGCGACTTTCTGTCCAGTTTCAGATAACCCTCCTCCCACCGCTTCACAATAGCACAAACCGCTACTCTTTCACCGCCCACTTCCACTAGCTAATTTCAGGTCTTTTTCAAATAAATTACCATATCTATTGTCGTACTTGTGTATTTCTTAACCATTTAATGTGTGTAAAACTGTGCTACTGTCCTTACTGGGGTCATAGCCTTATCTTTGTGTGTCATCGCTGAGTCCTCTGCCTAACCCCATCTTTCTAATATGGGCCGTGGTTTTTACTGCATTTGCATAGCACAGTCATTTTTAGGAACACGCATGTCTTCTATAGCAGAAATGACTTCCTAAACATCTATCCCTCCCTCAAAAAATTTGTCTTATTTGTCTTTAGAATAAAATGGAGTTAGGTTTAACGTTCGTATAAATCTAAATAGGTGTTTCACTTTCATGAGTGTCTGGAGAGACATTAGAAAGTTGTGCAAAGCTGTCCTGTGCCTTGCGGGGACTCCAGCACCCCAGAACCCCGTCTACTAAATGTCAGGCGTACCCTGCAATCACAGCACTGATCCAAAACCCTCCATAAATTCCCAAATGACCCTGGAGGGGTGTGTGTTACACTGCCCCAGTTGAGAACCACTGGTCTGTTTGAAGCTGGGGGAAGCAGATAAAGAGGATTAGAAATTCATCAGATAGAAATGTATTTATTTATCCTAAAAAGTTCATCCTCAATAACTCAGAGTCAAACATTTTGGGTTTTATGCCTGAGAAAACATTTCAAAGTATTTGACAGTTTCTGTAAGTTTATCCTGAACATAGTTGCTGACACATAAGTACACGCATAGTGTGTTAAGTAGACTCCCACTATTTCAGTCAATTTAAAAATAATGATGGCAAGAACTGCTTTTATATTATGGCCTCTTGCTGGTATTACAAAGACGATCAAGTTCAAATCCAAGTAAGCCAGACACCAAGATTTCTACTGTTTCTATTATACTGTCCTAGTCTGTGCAGTGTCACTATTACCCTGTTTATTTCATGTAGTAACAGAGAAGGTTTGGAAAACCTACACACATGAAAACATCCCTCTACACACACTTTCCAAGATCTTCAAACTGAACTCTACCCAATGGACTCGTATAAGAGTAACTGCATTTCTTCATTCTTTCCACAAACCAAGCTGAATGCTCAAAGCTACTCTCTATATATGTGTGCATTTTTGCTGTGGCCAGTTGAATTATATGCAGCTGAACTGAATCCTAAACCAGTTTATGCAAGTTTTGTGGATTATCGAAGTTACATAATTTAAATCTGCTATGAATCTATGAAGTATCAGTACAAAAAGAGAGAGTGCTTGCACCTGTAACTACTAACAGGGTAAGTGCTTTTGAACAACTGAATAAAGGGGACTCATTAAAAATTGTCATTGCATTTTGTGTGGGTGACACAATTATAAAAAATTCAAAATAAAACATGAAAGCAAATAATAATTTCACTTTCTGATTGATTCTTGAATGTCTTTAAATTCTCACTCTCTTGAAATACAGTGAAATTGGGATTTAGGCAATACGTTGTGATTGGGTTTTACCTAAGCTCATGACTAGGTCTCCAAACACGAATTCCTGCTCAAAGACAAGGGGGTGCACTACACTACATTAAAAAAATGGTCAATATATAGGCATTTTAGACTTTTAAATTAAAAGAAAATATTTAAAGATGTATGTTTCAAGTTTTTAATGATCCTTGACTTTTTAAAATCAAGCAACAAACTACTAGTTCTGGTTGCATTGGGTAAGATGACTTTTACTGTGCATGGCATTTCTAGAATGTGTCATGATAGAACAAACCACAACAGTCAATAATGGAGTATTCACAAGTAGCAGAAATGATATAGACATAGGTCGTCATGTGTTTGTCTTTATAACATTAGGTACAGTATAAGTAAAAATAACCTCTCTTGTCTACTTTCCTGAACCAAAACCGAACACCAAAAAAAACAAAGTCTAAGGAAAATTCCAAAATGAATACTTGTTAACTGTTTTCTTTTCTAACAACCTCTGTTTTCCTATTAATCATCTTCATTTTCCTGAGATGGAGAGGGGAGATTAATTAGCTGCACCCTTAATTTAAAAATGCAACCATCACCACAGACAACTTTTCACATTCTTTATCCATGAGTGAGATCTCAGAATTAAACCAGCTATTTTGAGTTCAACCGGTAGCTATAAACACCAATGTAAACAAATCCTGCATGGTGGGGAAAGATGGCAAGAATCAGCAGGAGTGGTATTTAGAAGGTCGATTTACTTCTCCGTGAATCTATCCCGGGGAAGGCCTGTTTTTCAGGTGCACTACACCATCCAACATTTAGGATGTGTACTTGTTCAGAATAGTCTATACCCGAACTCCCTCCTCTCGTTTTTATTTTCTGTGAAGCTTCAGAAACAAATCCTGTGTCCATTTCCTTAGTCATTTTAAATAAGGTGTCAAAAGTCTCTAAGGGATATAGACCTTAGAAAGTATGGGATGGTCCCACAGCCAGGCCTACACATCTCTCCATTCCCCCTCCTTCCAGCAGAAGGGCAGTATGCCTCCAGATTTGGGGAGCTTCTGGGACTGGGGACACTGCCGATAAGGTGGCAGGTAGAGATGGAGTTGAAAGAAATGGCACTGGGGGTTATTTATAAAATGAAAAAATTGGTCCTGTTCCTTGAAGGAACAGCAACAGGCCTCTCTCCTTGACGGTACCAAATGAGATCTCTTTTTATGAAAATCAGCCCTCCAGTGGCTTTTCAAGGCACAAGGATACAAAGTAGAACTCTTACTGCTTGTCTCTGAGCATCCCTTCTAACTCAAGATTTACAATGGGAGTGGCAATGAGAAGCACATGGGAATGGTTTTTCCACTTTTAAATGGCCAGAGTTTAGATGGTTATAGAAGTATCTGCATAATATTTTTCATTCTGCTTCTTGGTCCTCAAAGACTAAAATATTTACTCTGGTATTTTACAAAGAAGTTTGCTGTTCTTCGATTTAGGGACCCAACCTCCATCTACCTTCTGGTTCCACCATCATCAACAGGAGGCTTCCAGAGACCATTTGTTAATCTAGAAGGAACCAGAGCACACAGGATGAATGGTACATGAGAGAGTTTTGTGACACAGGCCCAGAAGAGCTGCATATCGGTCCCCCAACTTCGCCATATTCGAACAGCCAGCAATTGGTCACTTGGCCACCTCTAGCTTCAAAGGAGACTGGGATACATAGCCCAGCTGCTTTCCCAGGAAGCAAAAGAGAGGGGATGGAGAGAAGCCAGCTAGTCTCTGCCATAGCAGATTACTGAACTTCTCTGTGTCTCCTTTTCAACCTGTGCGAAATGGGAATAATAAACAGGATTTTAGAGAATTGAATGAGTTGATACATATCAAATGCTTAGAACAGAGCCTGGAACATCGCAGGTACTGTGGAAGTGTTTACTGTTATTTCTCTTTGCCTGCAGGTTAGAAATTTACATATCCTGCTTGACCTCTCCTCTCTCCCATGGTCCCATGTTCAATCCATCACCATGTCCTATTGACCTCTAATATCTCTCAGATGCACTCTCTTCTCCAGTATGCCACTGTTTTAAAATATAGGTCTCATTATTAGTCAGGTACAGTGAGGCCTACAGATCTGGAGATGACTGCCATTGAGAAGATAGTTTATTAAAGAGGTTTATTAAAGTTTATTAAAGATAGTTTATTACAGATAGTTTACAAAAAGAGGGATTACACCACTCTGTGGGGGGCCACACAGGGAAGCACCAGGGTTGGTAAGGAGCCAGAGGGAGAGAGGAATGGGCCAAGCAGGGTAAGCAGGTTTAGGATTGGTTAGTTCGAATGATTTCCGTGGGCTCTGAGGCTGTCCCTAGTTGTCTGGCACCTATCCCTGGGGTGACTGAGGCTGAGGGATAGTGACCCAGAATGTAAGAGCGGCAGGCCAGTTGTTTATAATCCCTGGGAATTAGCTAACACTGAGAAGGGCAGTCCTTCCAGATCAGCCAAGGCCCAGACGTCAAGCATCACAATACAGAAAGTAAAAAGATACCGTGAACAAAGTCACCACCCCTTAACTGGATTGCTTGCAATGTTCTTCTTTCACCCCCCTTACCCTTGTGAAAAAACCTTTCTCCTTGCAGGCAGAGTGACCTTTTGAAACCCTGCATGTGATGGTGTCACTAGCCAGCTTACAACTATGCAGGAGCTTCCTGATGCCCTTGGGAGAAAGATCAAAGTCATTCACAGGGCTGTAGTGTAGGCTTCTCTCCCACCCTCTTCCTGCACGGCTCTTCCCCTGGGCCTCTGCGCTTCAGGCAACCTGGCCTGTCAGTTCCTCCAACATGCCTTGTTCCTCCACCTACTGGGCCTTTGCACCTGCTCTGCCTTCTGTCAGAAAAGCCCTTCTTGCTCTGCACCCTCTCCTCCTTCCCTGTTTAACACATGCTTCAGCTTTCACCCAGATTCACTTCCTCAGAAAAATTTGCATGCCCCCACCCCCCTGTTGTGTGAGTACTTGCTTGGGTGCACGGTGGTAAAGCTGTGCTGACCGGGCTGAGTGGGTTCAAATGCAGCTTTATGACTTCTACCCTGTTTGACCTTGAATAAGTTATTTAATTTTTTGAAAACTCAATTTCTCCTCTCATAACATAGAGATAACAATAGGAACATTCTCGTGGGTTTCCTGTTAGGATTACATAAGATAATCCACATATAATGTTTAATAATTTCTAAAACTTAATATTAATATTTTTATTTCATATTAATATTTTCTATTAAGCCTCAGAATTCTTTGCAACCCAGAACTCTTGGCAGCTACTAGCAATTAGTCAGGATTCAAATTGAGACCATTTTTACATTCTTGATTAGGAGAATGGTTTGTTAATTATTATCAATCACTTCAGAAGGTTAATAGAAGCTAATTAATAATTTAGATACTGTTATGGAACTGACATTTGCTCACCATGGGCACCAAAATGATTTTTTTGCTTATCTGGCATGACATATACTATCATCCTTTTCTGTTAATGGAGATGTCTACATATAGCTATCATAATACAGAGAAAATAATTAGAAATAAGATATGATGAAAGCAAATGTATCATTATTTTTTTTAAGATTTTATTTATTTATTTAACAGAGATAGAGACAGCCAGCGAGAGACGGAACACAGCAGGGGGAGTGGGAGAGGAAGAAGCAGGCTCCCAGTGGAGGAGCCTGACGTGGGGCTTGATCCTGTAACGCCGGGATCACGCCCTGAGCCGAAGGCAGATGCTTAACCGCTGTGCCACCCAGGCGCCCCTCAAATGTATCATTATTAACTGACTTTTTCTCATTTTCTGCAGATAAAATTTCATTTTGATTTCTGAATTCCTTCCGATAAGGTCTTACTCTTATTAGGGTAAAAGAATGAGGTATGACGAACACGTTCATACACAAAGATTGGCTTGATCAATGGTTACCAGGGGCTGGGAGTGGAGGGAAGGATTAACTACAAAGGGCCATGAGGGAATTTCAGTGGGTAATGGAACTGTTCTGTGTCTTCATTGTGGTGGTGGTTATATAACAGCATGCATTTGTCTGAACTAATGGGGTTGGCATTTAAACGGTGAATTTGACACTATACAAATTATATCTTGCCTAAAAGAAAAGATTGAATTGATAATTTGATTTTCTCCTAACCTCAGGAAATGTTAGTAGTGACATTGGCTTTCTATTACATATTGAAGAGGTCAAGAAGAATAAGTTTGTATATTCATAAGACCAAAATCCAGTGATAACATCAAGCCTTAAAACTAATCACAAAATAGTGTAGTTATACTTCAGTAATTGTTCTTACCATGGCGGTAGAGTACTGCATGTGGGAAGTGGGAAATGAGAGGTGAACACGCAAGACATAGCATCCAAAGAACACTTCTAAAGGGCTGCAGTTTTACCTAAATACATGGAATTTAGAAAATTCTAGATGTTAAGTAAAAACGATGAGGGCATCTTTACATTATGTACTATATGTAATGTTAAAATGGAGTGTGAACGCACAAATCAAGCACTCTAGAGTTCATATTTTCTTTTTTTTTTAAGTTTTTTTAAAATTTTTCTGAGAGAGAGAGAGAGCAGGAGGGAAGAGCAGAGGCAGAGAGAGAGGAAATCTCAAGCAGACTTCACACTGAGCATGGAGGCCAGCATGGGGCTCGATCTCATGACCCTGAGATCATGACTTGAACCAAAACCAAGAGTCGGAGGCTTAACTGACTATACCACCCAGGCGCCCCTAGAGTTCGTGCTTTAAATACCAAAATTACTTATGCCTGCTAACTTAACCTAGCTGCAAATAGAATTGCACTCTTCGTTTTGATGGGTAAAAAGAGATTTTATTATATTTGCATGGCCCTCATCCCTGGTTAATATGGAGGGTGAATGCTTCATGCAGAAACATATGACTTCTTGGGAAATATGAGTCATCAATTGAACCAGAGGTGCCAAAAAAAGCCTCCAAAAACCCAAACCAACAACAACAAACCAAAAACCAAAAACCAAACCAAAACAAAACAAAAGTGTTGAGAAGGTGGTAACTATCCAGAGGTAAATGCTATTATTGTTACTTCTTTTTTTTAATTTTTAAAAAGATTTATTTATTTATTTTAGAAATTGAGAGAGAGTGTCCACAGTGGGAGGGGGAAAGGGAAAGAGAGAATCCCAAGCAGACTCTCTGCTGAGCATGGAGCCTTCCTTCTGGTAACCATTTGTTCTCTATAGTTAAGAGTCTGGTTTTTGGTTTGTATGTTTTTTTTTTGTTCACTTATTTTGTTTCTTAAATTACACATATGAGTGAAATTATATAGTATTTGTCTTTTTCTGACAAACTTAATTCACTTAGCCTTATATTGTTTAGATCCATTCATGTTGTTGCAAATGGCAAGATTCCATTCTTTTTTATGGCTGAGTAGTAGTCCATTGAATGTGTGCACCACATCTTTAACCATTCATTTATCAATGGACGGTGGGCTGCTTCCATAATTTGGCTATTGAAAATCATGCTGCTATAAACCTATAAACATAGGGGTGCATATATCTTTTCAAATTAGTGTTTCACATTCTTTGGGTAAATACCCAGTAGGGGAATTACTGGATCATATGGTAGTTCTACTTTTAATTTTTTTGAGGAACCTCCATACTGTTTTCCACTGTGGCTGCACCATTTTCCATTCCCACCAACAGGACATAAGGGTTCCTTTTTCTCCACATCCTTGCCAACATTTCTCATTTCTTGTGTTCTTGATTTTAGCCATTCTGACAGCTGTGAGATATCTCATTGTGATATCTCTTCTTTGAAGAAATATCTGTTCATGTCTTCTGTTCACTTTTAATTGGATTATTGGTTTGTTTGGTGTTGAGTTTTATAAATTCCTTCTATATTTTAGATACTAAACCTTTATCAGATATGCCATTTGCAGATATCTTCTCCCATTCAGTAGGTCATCGTTTAGTTTTGTTGATAGTTTCCTTTGTTGTTTAGATGCTTTTTATTTTGATGTAGTCCCAGTTTTTGCTTTTGTTTCCCTTGCCTCAGGAGGCATATCTAGAAAAATGTTGCTATAGCTGATGTCAGAGAAATTAGTGCCTGCACTCTCTTCTGGGATTTTTATGGTTTTAGGTCTCACTTTTGGTCTTTAATCCATTTTGAGTTTTTGTGTGTGTGTGTATGGTGTGAGAAAGTGGTTCAGTTTCTTTCTTTTGCATGTAGCTGTCCAGTTTTCCCAACACCATTTGTTGAAGAGACTGTCTTTTTCCCATTGTATATTCTTGCCTCCTTTGTTGCAAATTAATTGACTAGATGATTGTGAGGGGTTTTTGGGGATCTCTATTCTGTTTCATTGATCTATTTTTGAGCCAGTTACCATACTGTTTTTATTACTATAGCTCTCTGATATATCTTAAAATCTGGGATTGTGATAGCTCTAGTTTTGTTCTTCTTTTTCAAGATTGCTTTGGCTATTTGGGGTTTTCTGTGGTTCCATACAAGTTTTAGGAATGTTTGTTCTAGCTTTGTGAAAATTTTTTTTGGCATTTTGATAGGCACTGCATTTAATCTGTATATTGCTTTGGGTAGTATTGGCATTTTAAAAATATTTTTCTTCCAATCCATGAGCATACATTATCTTTCCACTTGTTTGTGTCATCTCTTTCATCAATGTTTTATAGTTTTCAGAGTACTGGTCTTTCACTCCCTTGGTTAAGTTTATTCCTAAGTATTTTATTATTTTTGATGTATTTGTAAATGGGATTGCTTTCTTAGTTTCTCTTTCTTCTGCTTCATTATTAGTGTATAGACATGCAACAGATTTCTGTATATTGATTTTATATCCTGTGACCTTACTGAATTCATTTATCAGTTCTAGTAGTTTTTTGGATGAGTCTTTGGGGTTTTCTGTATAGGGGATCATGTCATCTGCAAATAGTGAAAATTTTATTTCTTTCTTACCAATTTGGATGCCTTTTATTTCTTTTTCTTGTCTGATTGCTGTGGCTAGGACTTCCAGAACTATGTTGAATAAAAGTGGTGAGAGTGGACATTTCATCTTTCCTGATTTTAGGGGAAAACTTCCCAGTTTTCACCCACTGAGTATATATTAGATATGGGTTTTTCATATATGGCCTTTATTATGTTGAAGAATGTTCCCTCTAAAACTAGTTAGTTGAGATTTTTTATCAGGAATGGATGTTGTACTCTGTCAAATGGTTTTTCAATCATATGGCTTTTATTCTTTCTCTTGTTGATATGATGTATCCTGTTGATTCATTTGCGAATATTGAACCACTCTTGCATCCCAGGAATAAATCTCAATGAGTGTGGTGAATGATTTTTTGAATGTATTTGTGGTTTCGACTTGCTAGTATTTTGTTGAAGATTTTTTTGTATCTATTTTCATCAAAGTTATTGACCTACAGTTCTCTCTCTCTCTCTCTTTTTGTAGTGTCATTATCTGGTTTTGGTATCTTGGTAATGCTGGCCTCATAGAATGATTATGGAAGCTTTTCTTCCTTTTCCATTTTTTTGGGGGGAAACTTTGGGAAGAATAGGTATTGACTCTTCTTTAAATGTTTGTTAGAATTCACCTGTGAAGACATCTGGTCCTGGACTTTTGTTTGTTGGGAGTTTTTTGATTACTGATTTAATATCGTTCCTGGCAATCCATCTGTTCACATTTTCTTTCTTCCTGATTCAGTTTTGAGAGGTTATATGTTTCTAGAATGTCCAATATTTTTGGCATATAATTTTTCATAATATTCTCTTCTAATCCTTTATATTTCTGTGTTGTCAATTTTTATTTCTCCCTCTCATTTCTGATTTTACTTGAGTACTCTCTCTTTCTCTCTCTCTTTCTTTTTTTGATAAGTCTGGCTAAAGGTTTATCAATTTTGTTGATCTCTTCAAAGAACCAGTTCCTGGTTTCATTGATCTGTTCTATTGTTGTTGGTATTGCTTTAGTTGCTATTTCATTTATCTCTGCTCTAATCTTTATTATTTCCTTTCTTCTACTGGTTATGGGTTTCTGTTTTGCTTTGTTGTTTTGTTTATAGCTCCCTGAAGGGCAAGGTTAGGTTGTTTATTTGAGATTTTTTCTTTCTTCTTGAGCTAGGCCTGTATTGCTATAAACTTCCGTCTTAGAACAGCTTTTGCTGCATCACAAAGATTTTGGAAATTGTGTTCTTATTTTCATTTGTCTCCATATATTTTTTTATTTCCTCTTTGATGTTTTGGTTGATCCATTCATTGTTTAACAGCATGTTATTTAACTTCTCTGCATTTCGTTTTCCTAGATTTTTTTCTTGTAGTTGATTTCTGCTTTCATAGTGCTGTGGTCAGAAAAGATGTGTGATATGACTTCAACATTTTTGAATTTGTTAAGACTTGTTTTGTGGCCTAATATGTGACCTATTTTAGAGAATGTTCCATGTGCACTTCAGAAAAATGTGTATTCTACTGTTTTAGGTTGGACTGTTCCGAATATACCTGTTAGATCCACCTTGTCCAATGTGTCATTCAAAGCCACTGTTTCCTTGTTGATTTTCTGTTTGGATGGTCTATCCATTGATATAAGTGTGGTGTTAAAGTCTCCTATTATTAATCTATTACCATAAATTACTTCTTTATGTTTGTTATTAGCTGCTTTATGTATTTGTGTGCTTTCATGTTGGGTACATAAATATTTACAATTATTATATTTTCTTCTTGGATTGTTCCCTTCATAGTTATAGACTGTCCTTCTTGTTATAGTCGTGGTTTTATAGTCTATTTCGTTTGATATAAGTAGTGCTAACCTGGCTTTCTTTTCACTTCCATTTGCATGACAAATGTTTTACCATCCCTTCACTTTCAATCTGCACTTTAGGTCTGAAATGAGTCTCTTGTAGGCAGCATATAGATGGGTATTTCTTTTTTATCCCAGCTGTGGATCTCTATGGTTTTTGATTGGAGTGTTTCATCCATTTACATTCAAAGTAATTATTATAGGTATGTACTTTTTGCCATTTTGTTACCTGTTTTATGGTTGTTTTTGTAGTTCTTTGTTCCTTCCTTCTTTTGCTCTTTTCTTTCATTGGCTTTATTTAGTGATATATTTGGATTCCTTTTTCTTTATTTTTTGTATATCTATTACTGGTTTTTGATTTGTGGTTACCATTAGTTTTGTATATAACATCTTATGCATATAGCTATATTAAGCTGATAGTCACTTAAGCTTGATCCCATTCTTTACTCCTCCCCCCACTGGGTTTCATGTATATGGTGTCATATTTCACACCCTTTTATTTTGTGAATCCCTTGGCTGATTTCTATAGATATGCTTATTTTTATTACTTTTGTGTTTCCTACTTTCTACTCCTACTTACTGCTCTTTCCTTTCCACTCAAAGAGTCCCCTTTAACATTTCTTGTAAGACTGGTTTAGTGGTCATGAACTCTTTTAGCTTTGGTTTGTATGGGAAACTCTTTATCTCTCTTTCTATTCTGAATGATAGCCTTGCTGGATAGTGTATCCTTGGCTACAGGATTTTTTTTTTCTTTCAGCACTTTGAATATATCATGCCACTCTCTTCTAACATGCAATGTTTCTGCTGAAAAATAAGTTGATAACCTTATGGGGTTTCCTTTGTATGTAACTGTTTTCATTTTTCTCACTGATTTTAAAATTCTGTTTTTATCACTACTTTTTGGTATTTTACTTACTATGTGTCCTGGTGTGGGCCTCCATGGGTTGATTTCATTGGGGTCTCTCTATGTTATTGTTATTTCTAGCATTCCTCTTCCACTGGGAAAACCTTACCTCTGGCTATCATGAGTCATTTTTAGCTAGAAAGAAAGAAAGAAAGAAAGAAAGAAAGAAAGAAAGAAAGAAAGAAAGAAAGAAAAAAGAAAAGAAAAAAGAAAAGAAAAGAAAAGAAAGTCTGTCTTAATGTTTGAGGGTGCAAAACTAGCCATCTCTCTTCATTTTATTTTCCCTGGAGTGACCCACTTATGAACTATTGATAGGTTATTTCTTGCATTTGTTGAATATTTATGAATCCTTTACTATATTCTGGGCATTGTACTAGATATTTGAAATTCAAGGAACCTTTACCAAGAGATTTTCTTATTACTGCTATGTTCATTGGATTTAACTAGGTCAGCCTTCTTCAATTATCAGATCATCAGAATTACGTTATTTTTAAAGATTTATTTATTTATTCCCACAAGAGATAGAGAGTTTGGGGAGGGACAGAGGGAGAGGGAAAGAGAGAATCCCAAGGAGACTCCTGCGGAACACAGAGCTCGGCATGGGGCTTGATCTCATGACCCTGAGATCATCACCTGAGCTGAAACTAAGAGTCAGATGCTTAACCAACTGAGCCACCAGGTGCCCTCAGAAAAAGTTCTCTTCATCCACTAGTACTTCTCTTTAACTTCTCTATGGTAACACTCTGTGTTTGGTGCTTATGTATTATCATAAAATTTATCACTAAAATTCCTGTCACAGACTAGTAAAGCCTATATATATGAGTGAATAACAAATAGTAATAGATTAAATATTTTAATTTCGAAGTTTTGGACACTATGAGCACTTTACTATTTATTTATTTATTCAAAAATATTTCTTTAGGACTTACCATATGACCAGCAATGTTTTGGATATTGGAGATACAACAGTAAACAGGATGGATAAAACAGCTGCCCTTCTGAAGTTTATATCCTAGTGAGGTACCATAAACAAGTAAAGGAGTGAGGAGACATGGTGAGTTCAGAAAGTAAGGTGAAATAGAGCAACATGACTGAAGACAGCCTCCTTCAGTCAGAGGCACTCTCTGAGGAAGTGACATTTGACAAAACACCTGAGCAATGAGAAGGAGTGGTATTCAAAGAGCAGGGAAGAGCTTTCAGATGGAGAGAACGTAGGTGTAAAAGTTCTGTGGAGAGAATGCTCCTATTCTAGGAGCAGAAAGCACACAGGGCAAGCAGGGGTCTCTGTGGGAGGTGAGTAGGATTAGATGAGGTGAGGAGTCAGCAGAGGCTGGGCCACTTACAGCTCTGCAGGCCAAGTGACAAAAGTTGGATTCATCTAAAGTGCATAAGAAATAGCTGGAGTATTTTTAGCAGAACATTGCTAGGCTTTTAAGAAAATTTTATTTGGAAATAATTTCAGATTTACAGAAAATTTAAAGACCACAAAGAATAGCTCTATATTCTTCACTCAGATTTACTTACGGTTAAAGATTTTGCTCAATTTCTTTCATCATTTGCTATCTCTATCTCTCTCAAAACCTTTTTTATCAGAACCATTTGAGAGTGAATTGCATACATTATAGCCCTTAAGCCCTAAACACTTCACTGTGTATTTCCTTAAAAAAGGCTATACCCTTATGTGAGGGTCAATTCGATGTGTCAACTTGACTGGGTCATGGGGTACCAGGTATTTGGTCAAACATTATTTTGGGTGTGTCTGTGAGGATGTTTTTGGATAAGATTAACATTTAAATCTGTAGACCTAATAAAGCAGGTTGCCTTCCCCAATATGAATGGGCTTCATCCAATCAGTTGAAAGCATGTATAAAAAAAATCCCTGACCTTCTCCAAGTAAGAGAGCATTGTTCCTGCCTGATAGCTTTTGAACTGAAGCATCAGTGCTTTTCCTGCTTTCAGATTCAAACTGAAACATTGTTTCTCCCTGGGTCTTAAGCACGCTGACCTTGGGATTGGAACTACACATTAGCTCTCCTGGTTCTCCAGCTTGCTGACTCACCCTGCAGATCTTGGGACTTGTGATCTCCATAATTATGTGAGCCAATTCCTTTTTATCTATTCATCCCTCCATGTATCTATCATCTATGTATGTATGTATGTATGCATCCATCTATCCATCCATCCGTCTACGTCCTATTGATTCTGTTTCTCTTGAGAATCTTGACTAATATGCCTTATATAACAACAGAGCAGTTATCAACCTAAGTAAAATTTATTATTAATATAGTACCTTTATCCAGAATACCATCTGTTTTCTAATTATAACAATTGAGTCAGTAATGTCCTTCACAGCATTTTTTTTTTTTCTCTTCCAATTCAGGATACAGTCTAGGATCACATATTGCATTTGGTTTTCATGTCTTAGATCCTTTAATCTGGAACAATTTGCCAGCTTTTTTTTTTTCCTTTTATGATTATTGACAGTTTTGAAGCATTCAGTCTCCCACCTTTCAACCATCTTTGCCTTGCCTACCCCATTTTAATAGATCAACCACCATTTTGGGTTTGTCCAAAAGTTTCTCATGATTAGATTCAGATTATGCATTCTTGGCAGAAATAACATAGAACTGATGTTTGTCCTTCTCAGGACATCCCATCTGGAGACATGCACTGTCCATCTGCCCATCCTTTGTAATAATAATTTTAATAACTCGGTCATGGTGTTATCCAGTGTGTCCACTATATAGTTCCATTTTCTCCTTGCTGCTAATAAACAATTATGCAGATATCCTGGTCCCTACCAAAATTTACTCCCTAGTTTTAACATTTCTTGATGATCCTTGCCTGAATTCTTTTTTACTGTGATGTTTACAAAATAACTATTTTCCATATTCAATACTCACCCCGCATTTACAACATGCTACTGTAAGCAAGAGCCTTGCCTTCTTCTTCATCCTTTATTTCATTATTTATTATTGGTATGGACTTGTAGATTTCTATTTTTTAATGGTTTATGATTAATTATTGTCCTTAATTACTTTATTTCTCAAATCGCCCCAGTGGGAGCTCCTTCAAGCTATTCCCTGTGTCCTTGTGACAAGTCCTTCTCATTTTGGGGGAGCATTTCCTTAATTTTTCAACAAAAAGGTGTAGGTTCACAACCTTCTCACACAGTCTTCTCAGGAGCTTTTCTGATATAATCTGAATCCAGCCCCCATATACAGGGGGCTGGTAGAGACCGAAGAAAGAGGCAGGCCACTCCATATTGTAGGTGACAATTTTAATAATAGCAAAGAGAACTTACACATGAGGCTTGTCTTGGGCAGCAGCAAAATGAATGTATCCCCACACTTGCCCTTCAAATCTTGAGAGGCCCTAATGGCTCAATCATGCATTTTGTGCAGGTATTTTCAACATCACATTGTCATCTCTAGGCTGTGTCCTTGGATCAGCCTTTGGGAGTGGGAAAGGCAAGCTGAACTCACGTTCCAAGGACAGGGGTGGGGTGAGGAGTCTTGGGGTGCCCAGATCTAGCTCATGGGTCAATTGGTGGTCACGTCTTTTTGACCACGTTCCTCAACAAAAGCAATTTTTCAGTTTCTTATTGTACTTAGCTTACCCAGCCTAGATAACTGTCATTTCTCTGAGAATCTCTGATTCCTTTTAGTGGAGATGGTGTCAGAAGTCAAGATCTGGGGGCTGCATCGATTTTGCTGCTGAAAGTGTCATTGCTCCGAGGTTCTTTCAGCAGACAGAGCTAGGAAATGTGCATGTGTGCATATGTGTATCTATATTATATCTGCATGTGGATGCATACATATACTGAAATATTTGCACATTTTAGAAAACATGAGTCCACACCAATATCTCCAATTCCAATCCTTCTTCTCAAGGTACTCTCTTGCCTTCCACAACGTCACAATAGGATGTTGAAAGATCTTCGGGCTACTCTGTAGACAATGTACTCTAAGGTGGGCAAGTGCGGAAGCAGGGATGCCAATTGGGAGAAATTGCAGCAGTTCAAGGAACCCAAGGGATGGTGACTTGGACAAGAGTGACAGTGGTGGAAGTCATGAGGAATGGTCACACTTTTATTTTTAAGGTTTAGATTATATGGTAAGGACAGGATATGCTGTGTGAGAAAAGGAGAGAGACCATATATTACTCTTAGAGATTTAATCTGAGCACTGGGTCTGACTCAATTGGCAGAATTTTCAGTGGAATTGATTTGACACTTTAAAAAAAGAGCCCCTTGGGGCGCCTGGGTGGCACAGTGGTTAAGCGTCTGCCTTCCGCTCAGGGCATGATCCCGGCGTTACAGGATTGAGCCCCACGTCAGGCTCCTCCACTATGAGCCTGCTTCTTCCTCTCCCACTCCCCCTGCTTGTGTTCCCTCTCTCGCTGGCTGTCTCTATCTCTGTCAAATAAATAAATAAAATCTTAAAAATAAATAAATAAAAAAAGAGCCCCTTTTCAGTAGGATCCATTTAAGATGGAGAAGTGAGCACGTGTTCAAGATAACCAATGAAGTCTCCACAAACCCAGATTCTTTCATTAGGAAAATATTTAACAGTCAAACACTTCTATGCTTCCTTTACCCACCTCAGGAAAGTGTTTGGGATACACAGATCCCAGAGGGGAAGCTGTGCAGCCGAGGAAAATATATGGACATGCCTAATATGAACAACTTCTGGCAGTAAAGCAAGAAAATGAGCCTGCTTTCCAGACATACCTTTATTTTGTTTTATTTTTTAAAATTTATTTTATTGCAATAAGAATGCTTAGCATGAGATCCACTCCACCCTCTTAACAAATCTAAGTGTACAATACAGTACAGTTGCTTAGAAGTACAAGGCTGAACAGTAGATCTCTGAATGATTCCCTATCATCAGAACACATTCAAAGCACATTCCAAAGAAATTGCAAAGAAAACAGGAATTATGTTGCCCACTGTTCTGATCGTTATATACCATATGTATCATAATCACAGGGGAACAAAAAGACCCACTGTTCATCAAGATATAACTACTTTCCCTTTCCAGTGGTGGAGTCTGGAGAAGACACACGGAAATGGAACTTCGCAAGGGGAAGGAAAAGAAGGGAGAACAGGTCATCAGCCTTGGACTTCATGTAGCTGACGAAGAAAATGTGCTTGGTGTCTGCCACGTCTTTGCATCCCTCAATGACACTTTTGTCCATGTCACCGATCTTTCTGGCAAGGAAGCCATCTGCCGTGTGACTGGGGGATGAAGGTGGAGGATGACCAAGACGAGTCCTCTCTCTATGCTGCCACGTTGGCTGCCCAAGATGTAGCCCAGAGGTGCAACGAGCTGGGCATCACCGCCCTCCACCTCAAAGTCTGAGCCACAGGAGGAAGTAGAACCAAGACCCCTGCACTTGGAGCCCAGTCATCCTCCGAGCCCTCGCCCGCTCAGGAATGAAGATCGGGTGGATGGAGATGTGAAGCTCATCCCCTCCGAAAGCACGCACAGGAAAGGGGGTCAACTGTGGTGACGTCTATGAACGGGATTCCTCAAATTATTGTTTTCTGTGAAAAAATTGCCTTTGTGTAAGAAAAAAAAAAAGAATATGACTACTTTCATTTCTTTATGTTTCCCTCAGCCATGTTAACAGACACACAATTTCTACACTGAAGCCATCATGCACGCTTTATGATGTATTTAGCTTTTATTTCCTGCTTTTATTTCTTTTGAACATTATAAGAGAAGCATTTAAATGTTTCTGACTATTCCCTGTTTGGGATTACTCATGTCACCCACCCCCTGTAGAAACTTCCAAACAAATAAAAGCTTCCAGAATGCAAACTTCTCAACTCTCATTATCATGCTTTACCTTATGGTTTGCATCCTACCTTACTTCAGGATGGGGATGTGTTTCAAGTCACATAAAGAAAAATGATTAATAAGTTACTTCCTGATTCATTTGATCCTTTGGCCAGACCCCAGGATGTCAAATCTAAGCCCACTTTCACATGCAGACTTACCAAAAGCAGTATGATCTGCTTGATCCAAAAGCAGATCAGTTTGATCCGCTTCCTTTACTCTGGACATTGCTCTCATGAATGAAATTCCACAGCAGTGCCTGCATAGGCACTTGGGTATAAGTTTATCGAAACATACACACAACAGCCTATCTCCAACCCAGAAAGGAATCTCAGCTATCCATGTTTGCCAAGTCTGACAGACAGTTCCAGTGGGTGATGACACCTGAGGAACAACTTCCTATCTGTTCCGTCTAGGACTGCATGCTCCATATCTCGTGCAAAATTCCAAAGCTCTATCTGAAAATTCTGAACACTACAGAGCTTTCCTTATCTCTGAGAGCCCAGGGGCCTGTGGAACCAGCACTTCCTGCATTACGGGAATAGGAAACACAGTGAATACGATTTCTTGAAGATGTTTCACATTATAGTTGTGCATCACCGAACCCCACAGTGTCTGCATGGAGGTTGATCTCCTCTGTCTATGGCAACATTAAAGTCTACGATGTACTCGCCCAGAAAATGTAAACGAAGATTCTTTAGGTGTGGAATAGATGCTGGTATGCTGACCTTCAATCACTTGAGAAACCTGATGGGGCTAGACTGATAGGAGGAGGAAGTTGAGGCGAAGGAAACGACACAGAACTTAAAAGCCAATTGTTTTAAAACTGCAGCATCTGTGGGAATGTGATTTCATACTCATTTTTCCATTACAGCTTTGTTCGCTGTGTTCTCCCCTTATTGCCCCTCCCTAGGAGACGATACGTTTACAACTTTATGGACCAAGAGGTTTTAACATTTATTTTACGAGAATGCTATTAAACAGATCAAAATTTGAACCTTTAAATCCAAAATATCACACACATATGGGAATAAAAAATATAATTCTTATACTGGAGAAAGCGGGCTGCATTTTGCACCTCACGGCCACTTTTTCTTGGCATTTTGTTAGCAATTTCCTGGTAGCAATTCTCAGTGAGGTGTTACCTGGAATTCTGCCAAATCGGTCTTATGCAATTTGTTACAATGACTGTAGGTCACAATCTTTAACTGCTGGCAGGTGTTCTGGGCTTGCCGTCGCTTGAGGAGCCCCAGTTAATCCAGTTTGGTACAATTCTTTTCTGTTTAGTTCCTGAAGATCCTTTTATATACTCTCTGAACCAGAACAATTAGCTAGCATGAGCTCACACACTCCAATCTCCATGCTGCTTAGAGGCTTGATTGTCAAGAGCTGAGGGAAACTTTTGAGAGCTCTTCACATATCTCTGTCTATTCTCAAAAGATTTTTCAGTGTATTTGTGAAAATAAAAGGAATGTCTTAGATAGCAACATGTCATCAAGGGTTACCTGACTGCTCTGTAACTGCATGTATTAGTCAGCTTCAGTAGCTATAACTAATATCATAGACTGAGCGACTTAAACAACAGACGTTTATTTCTCACACTTCTAGAGGCTGCAAAATCTAAGATCAAGGTGCTAGCCGATTCTTTTCCCAGTGAGATCCCTCTTCCCGGCCTACAGAAGGCCACCTTGACAAAAGAGTATCTGTCATCTGGGACGGTAACCACCTTAAGCAGTTATGATTTCAAGAAGTTCAAGAGCAACAGAACATTTGTTGCTCTTGGCTGCAAAGGTGTTGGGTGTTTCCCTGACATGCAGGATTTTCATTCAAAGCCCAGTGTCAAAAGATAGCTTATACTATAAAAGATGTTTGCGACGCAAACACTAGGGACAGATTGGCCCTTGAGGCACCTTCCAGAGTTGTGTCTGCCCAAGTTTTAAGAGTGGAGAACCAGGAGAAAGGGATGATTGTTCTAGTCATCTGGGGCTTCTGGTTCTCCCTTCTATTCAGTTATCCCCATCCACTGAAGTGACTATGCATTCTTGGATTCTCTCGCGACCTCCCCCTTTGGTGATGGGCTCTGCCTTCCTGGC
Source organism: Ursus americanus (assembly GCF_024610735.1). NCBI lineage: Eukaryota > Metazoa > Chordata > Mammalia > Carnivora > Ursidae > Ursus > Ursus americanus. The sequence goes on along the minus strand of NC_142137.1, from coordinate 54,247,369 downwards.
TATCGCGTTGCCTCTCACTCCAGGGCTGCCCCCTCACTCCAGAGAGGACGCCCCTCCAGGCTCCAACTGGCCTTATGGTCACCACCCACTGTGTTTGGAGGTTAAGAATAGAAAAGAACACACCACACACACACACACACACACACACACACACACACACATTACTTGTCCAGTGTTCCCAATATTCCTGAGGTGGTTGTATTATGATATCCCAGTTCCTTTTGATTTTCATTACAACTGAACCCAGCTGATTTTCCTCCAGTCACCAAATAAACACTAAGTGGGCAGTCCCACTCCCTTCTAGTTCTATCAGACTGCCACTTGTCCACGCTAATACTAACTACAGCAAGTGACTAGGTTATCTGTTCTTTTGTACTTGTCTTTTATGATTAATGTTTAACTTAAGCAAGGGCTAACTTTTCTGTAAAGGGCTCTTCTCTCTGCACGGTTACAGGATTGTTGCGTATTGGGGAGAAATAAAGAAGTTCTATTACATCTCTTTTCAAAAGGTTTTAATTTTTATTAATATCCAGATAATGTAACCAGCTCACTTCTCCAGGTCCCTGTCCTTCTGATTGGAGGACTGTTGAATTCAAGTGGTACTATAAAAGAGAAAGAATGGCTATGGCCAAGCTCCCAAAAATAAGTGATTGCCTGGAATAACCTAGAAATGCTTAGAAAACTCCGAGGCACTATGTTCATGGCACAGCAGAATTTATTGCTCAAAACTCATTCCTGTCTTGCAGTCTAACCAGAGTCCCTTAAACTTTCACAAGCAGGAATGTCTTTTTCACGATTTAAGAAAAATCATAGATCTATAATAGGGAGATGTTGACTGAGAAAATATCTGAAATATTTGAAAATATCATAACATCAATTCAACATTTTAAGATACAATTGGATTTTATCAGTGGTCAAATCATCCAGATACATTTGAATAATGATAGCACAGATATGTGAGAAGCTTATTTAGGCTACAGGCAAAGCTTTTGTTGTTGTTGTTGTTGTTGTTTTTTAAAGATTTTATTTATTCATTCCACAGAGACAGCCAGCGAGAGAGGGAACACAAGCAGGGGGAGTGGGAAAGGAAGAAGCAGGCTCCCAGCGGAGGAGCCTGATGCGGGGCTCGATCCCAGAACGCTGGGATCATGCCTTGAGCTGAAGGCAGACACTTAAGGACTGAGCCACCCAGGCACCCCCAGGCAAAGCTTTTGTGACACATGTAGTAGACAACTGAAAAATATTGAAGAAGTTGTCTTTATTATTCTTTCCATATTTGTCTTATTCAGACAAATTATTTACCATTAATTTGAAAAATAATAAAACTCATAAACATATATAAGTCACACACAAACATCCTGATGTTTATGCCCCCTTTTATCTTCATATTTACTTCAACATTTATCTGATGGCCTGTAGTATAATTGTATGGCCTCAATGACCCCTGGAATATTTAACAAAAGACTCCATAATTGGAGAAACTTTCAAGTTCGCTTTCCAGAAATTGTTCAATCAATGATAAGTGTCTGAGATGCAAAAAAGTCTAAGATATTGGTTCTCAAATATTCTTTTTTCACCAGAGCTCTTCCTAGAAAACCAGTTTTAATTAGAAGCCCCAATGTAAACCATATTGTTGTGGAGGTGTGCTCATTGAGGAAATGTCTAGAAGTCTCCCTGCTCTCTTCTCCCTTAGAAGTCTCTGGAGAATATCAGAGAAACCCTCGCACCCTGAGGTGCATGATTTGAAAACATCAACCTTCCACCAAGAGTCTATTCTAGTTCCGCTAACCCTGGCTAAGTGATGGCTGGCAAATCCCTTTTCTAGTTTTTAATGTCCTCATCTGTTAAGAGACAAGTTAGAGTTAGATCTGTTAAGACCTTTTCTGTGCTAAATTATAAACTCTCTCACTTACGTCTTAATACTTTTACTTTCTTTCAGCTTTCTTTCCATTTTCTAAGAGGCTGAGCTTCTCTTCAAAACAGGGCCTGTCCCCAGTGAGACAACATCTCTGTGTCCCCAGGAGAGGTGGGCACCAAGGAGGCTGAGTCGCCATGCTGCTCTGTGGTTGTTGTAGGAGGACTGAGAACGAGCTTAACTTCTGGAGAATCTACTCCATGAAAGCCAGAAGCCAGGCTGGAGTCTTGGGAAGGAAGGAAGCCACGTCAGAGGTGTACTTCAAGGTCATGAATGGGGAGCCAATGGTGGAGAGCTTGGGTTTCAGATGAAATAAAGCCTTCAATTCCTCAATCCTTCCCATATTCAAATCTTTCCCTAACCAAGGAGAAAATGTTCTGGTACCTGTGAACAACCAACCAAGTACAAGAACATAAAGCTCTGTCCTTTGAGGAGCTGCCTGATAGCTGAATTCTTACCTACAATAATAGTAATAGTAATTTTAATATATTCTGTGTGCCAACCACTACCCATAGGTTCTTCACAAGTATTCACTCTTTAAACCTCACTGCAAGCCTTTGCTGTATGCATGATTTTTATTCTCAGTTTTTAGATGAACAAACAGATATGCAGAAGCTAAGTAGCTCCCTAAAGTCACAATGTTAATAAGGTAGAGCTCTAATTCAAACCCAGGACTGTCTTATTTGCTCTCTTCTCTCTCTTCTGACCCAGGAAGCTGACATTACCTCTTTGTCTTGTATCTACACATGGGGTTCTCTGTTGCTTTTGTTAGACTCCAATCAGTTATAAATCCTTCCTATTCTCAACACTTAAAATGCACTGTTGGAGACAATAAGCCATGATTAAAAAGGGGAACTCTGAAGCCATAGGGCCTGGGTTAAAATCCTGTGTAATTTTGGACGAGCTATTTAATCCTCTCTGCTTCAGTTTTCTCATCAGTAAAAGGAAGTTAAGAATTAGACTTACTTCAAATGATTATTTGATTTTGAAATTAAATAAGACAAAATATGAGAATCTGTTGCAATAGTGTTTAAGTATGTAACAGTGCATTCAATGAATATTAAGTATTATTACTTTCCCTGCTTATAAGAAACATATACTGCACTGCGTATGTTGTCGAGCTATATTTATAATGTCTGTGCCTATGGTTATCTGTACCAGTAGGGACTGGCAAGGCCAGGGTCACTCTGTCAGTGTCACTCATCACATTGTCATGTGATACCAGATACTCATTAAAATGCTGTGTGGGTGGTTGTCTTCGTCTGTTCAGGATGCTGTAACAAAAATACTATAGACTGGGTGGCTTAAACAACACACATTTATTTCTCATAGTTCTGGACACTGAGAAGTCTTAAGAACGTGGTGCTGACAGATTTGGTGTCTGCTGAGAGTCTGCTTCCTGGTGTATAGATGGCTGTTTTTGCACTATGTCCTCATTTGGCAGAAGGGGCAAGGGAGTTCCTGGGGTCCTTTTTATGAGGACACTGATTCCATTCTTGAGGGCTCCACCCTCATGACCTAATCACCTCCCAAAGACCCCGCCTCCAAATATATCACACTGGGAGTTGGGTTTTAACATATGAATTTGGTGGTGGTGGTTGGGGGGGGGGGGACAAAAACATTCAGTCTATAGCAATGATAATGATGATTATGGTATATTATTTTGGGAGTATATGGCCTGAATTTGTCCCTCTGAGACCATAATGGAGGTGGTCATAGAACAGAACTTTTCATGTCACAACTAGTCTTCACTTGTCTCCCTATGAAAGAGGGAAACGATTCCTGAGAACCCTGAGTTACAACAACCCATCTTGCACTCCTAGGAAAAATGGAACTGTTGTATTGAATTCAACAGATTCCTTCTCATCAAGAAAAAAACTTCATTTTCCTGCTAAAAGTGAGTTTGGAGGCCCTTCTTCTTCCACAGCAGAACCCAATATGTTCAATTTCAGCAGCTACAAGTGGTTTACTCAAAACTTGTGGTAGAATTATTTCCTACAGCAAAACTCATTTCAGCCTTTGTTTTCATTTCACTTCCAGGCTTTCACAAAGAAAAAAAAAAGTACCTTTAAATAGCCATATTATTATTGCTCTTTTTGTTAATAGAAATAACAAGAACACCACACAACAAACAAAATATTTTTCACATTCACTTTTCTTGATAGTCATGACAACCCTATGGGGAAAGTAATACAAATCCATCAGAAAACTCACTTTGTTTTCTCAGCACTCCAAGGTATTCTATCTTTATTTTAGGTTCTTTGCAGTAATGTGCGATGTGAGACCATCAATGACATTTTGCTAGATCTTCCTGTTTTTGGACATTTGACCTTTGACTCTCTCTGTCCTCTCACTCTCACCGGAATTGTCTTAATTAAAACTGCCTTGTGTCTTATCACAGCCTCAAATAGGCTTTTTTAGCACAAATCAAAACCAATTGTCACTCATTGCTGTCAAAATCCTGCTCAGCCTTCCAAGATTGAGGTTCGATCTTATGTCCTCCAAGAAGTTTATCAAATTTCACCATCAGATTAATGTCCTTGTCATCAAACTCTCACTGTCTTTTACTTACAGCTCTTCTCATGATAATATGCAGTACATCTTACTTGTATAATATTTATGAATATAATTGTCTCCTCAATAAGACCTTTGAGGACAAAAGCTCTAATTTATTCAGTTGTGCGATCGCTCAGCCCCAGCCTGGACCTTCCACTTGGTAGTACTGTACTACTGAAAGAACGAAAAGGTCATAGCACTAAAGTGCTCTGAGACGGTCTATTAAATTTATCAGTATCAGCTATTCTTATTGTATAATGTTAACAACATTTGTTCAATGTTAGTTCTTTAGAAAATACAGTTTTTATTTATTTGTGTGTTTTGTACTAAGGTCACTTTAATTGATCAAGTAACATAAACTCTTCCTTGCCCACAATTTCAGGTTGGGTCTTATGGAAACCTGTTTGTAGAACAAATACAGAATTCAAACTGTCCCTGACCTTCAGACAGATGTTTAGAAGAAAACAGGGAAGCTGAATCTGAACTGGGACAATTCCATTCACGGACCTCCTCAAATTAAGCAAACTGTGGTTAACTTGCAGGGTTCTGAAAGGTCATGCTAGGAGAGAATTGAGTTTTGAAAAATGGGGTCAATGATAAGAGGATAATGTAATTCCAATTTGTCAGGATAAAGAGAAGTCTGTCTTTTAAAACTGCGCTTTGGAGAAAATCAGTATTGTCTTCAAGTTATATACAGGAAACTTCAAGAGAAACTGACTTTAACAAAACCAAAATTAAATAATTCTTGATAACTGGCAGGGTAAGTATTATGTGATATTTGGAAGAGAAACTTATCAGGAAGAAATCTTAAGGCTCTGTTTGATATCTACAATTGGATGCCTATGGACATCTTACATGTAGTGTGCCCCGTTAAGTGAAAAATAAAGAACATATATAGTGATTTTTCTTCTGTACATGACAAAAGAGGAAAGAGAAATGAAATAAGAATATATATATATTCTCTCATTATGTGTACTTGCTCATTTATCAAAAAAAAAAAAGAAAAATTAACCAATAATTATAATGGTTAACTCCAAGGTTTCATGAGAATTAAGTAGAAGGGGTTGGAATAGGACTGAGATTTCTCTGTTGGTTTTGATTTTTGTACCATGTAAATATTATACACGATCAAAAAATAAAATTGAAATAAAAATGGTGAAGTAAGAGCGAGCCCTAAAATTAAATAAAAACAACAGAAATATAAACTTAACTGTATATCAAATTTATAGCAAAATCACATAAAAATTAATCTAAATAATTTTGAACACAGTACTCCGGTTCTGTATCTTGTATGGGAGTTATTGTAAAGGCAAGAATAATTGCAAAAAAAATCCTAAATTTTACTTATTAAGTTTGTTATGGTAGTGGTGTTGGTAGAATACTTATGAAATTATTTCTATGTGTACTGAGCAAATAACTAAAGATATTGATGTTTTGGAAACCAGGGTTCTAGCTGCACTAAAAGAGAGAGAGAGACAGAGGGCGATAACATGAGGGAGGTGAGGAGAATACTTTTGGGCTTGAATTCAAGATATCAGTATGACATAATGATTTAAAAAGTTACAGATCAAATGACACCACAGTAAAAATGAGCAAATGTAGCACCCATATTTTGTTTTCTAAATACTATTGTCTGCCAAAGATCCAGAGCTCCTTGCAGAAATGGCTGATTCTGAGTTCAGGACTGGAAAAACACAGGATGAGCATAGAAAATCCAGTTGTGTTAGAAAGCAAAAAGATCATCAAATACTGATGGGAACTTGACAAGAAGATAAAGAGGACTTTTCCTTTCATCAGTGATAGAGTAACAGACACCTAATTTACCTTCCTATCTTGAATAACTAGAAAGCTGGGATATACATATATCCTGAGATACATTCCTGAGGAAATAAACAAAGTTAGACCTACAATTGAACCTGCCTAATGCTTGAAGGAACTTTCTAGGCTGCGGCATAGGAAGGGGGAACCCAACAGGGGTTGGGAGTCTCATTAAATTGAGGAGAAAAAACTTATAATTCAAGGAGGTCAAGGCAGCCAGAATTTTCATAGCAAAATACTGGAGAGGAGACAACTGAGTTCCAAAGATTTGGAGAGGCTACAGCAGAATACTGTTTTGTACATGCTTTGGAAGAAAATAGTCCAGACCGAAAAAAAGACTACTGGAAAGCAGCAAGCTGAAGAATTCCTAGAGCTCAAATGGGGCTAAGAGTAATTTGTGTTTCCACCAGACTGGGGAGAAGGACCTCATAACACATGTGACACTGGATAGAATTCTCAGAAAGATATCATCTTTGTAGTGTGGATAAATTTGCCATAGACAAAAAAATTGTTCTTGCTCTATACCAACAAAACGTAATCCAAATCACGTGACGAATAAAATTAATTCCAAGTGCATGCCAAACAAGTTTTAACAATAGTTACAGGAATACAACAAAATACAGTAGTGACAACCTAAAAATCTCAAAGTCCAGCATCAAATAAGAAATGACTAACCATGCAAAGAAATAGTGCAATACAACCCATGTCTATGAAAAAAGTCAGTCAACAAAAATTTAACTCCAAAAGGCTGAGATGTTCAAATTGGCACAAACATTAAAATTGCTATTATAAATATGCTTGCTATGCATCAGAAGGTAAGGAAAAGCATGAAGATAATGAGCAGAAATCCCTAAGATGAAAAATATAATATCTGAAATGAAAAATATGCTAGATGGTATTAACAGCAGATGAACTGACAAAGAAAATGTCAGTGAACTTGAAGACATAGAAATAGGTGCTAATACATGAGCCACAGAGAAAAAAAACTAAAGAAGGAAGAGAAGAAGAAAGTGAAGGAGGAGGAAGGAGGTGGGAGAAGAGAAAGAAGAAGAACAACAAAACAAACAACTACAAGAACAGCTTGTATTTGCTCCGTGAGCTATTTAACAATAGCAAGCAATATATATACATGGAATTGAACTCTGAGGAGGAAGAAAAAATATTTGAAAAAACCATGGCCAAAATGTTATAAATTTATATATACATATATAAACACACACACATATACAATATTGTACATATATTAAATTAAATTATAATATATAATATATAAATTATTTATATAATTATATGTATTATAAATTATATATATTTATATATCTAAATCCACAGATCAAGGAACTCATTGAACCCTGAACATGATAAACCAAAAAGAAAACCACACTGAATCATATCATAATCTCATTGTTGAAACTAGTGCTAAAAAAAACTATAGCAACTGAAAATAAAACAAAACATTATTAACAGAGAAACAAGCATAAGAATTACAGTGGTTCCCTTGGCAGAAACTATGAAAGTTAGAAGACAAAGGAATGACATCTTTAAAGTACTGGAAGAAAAAAAGTCTAAAATCCTATAGCCAGCAAATATATCTTTCAAAAATGAAGCAACATAAAGTTGTTTTTAACAATGAAAATCCAGGCATACCTGCTTAGAAAAATAAAGAAAATTAAGTAGATGCGAAGTAACAGTAAATGTTTAGATCTATACAAAGGAATGGAAATGGCTAGAAAATGATATATTTGTGGGTAAATAAAAGAAAAGCTTTCTCATTTTTAATTGCTTTAAACATAATTGACTTCTTAAGGCAAATGTAGCAATTGCTGTTTAATAATACCTGCAGAAGTAAATTGTGGGATAACAATAGCACAAAGGACTGGAGAGGAGACATGGAAGCATATTGTAAAGTTCTTGAACGATTTGTAAGGCAGTATAATATTTGAAAGTAGATGGGACCAGTTAGATATGCACATTGTAAACTCTATGCAACCACTAAAAACAAAACAAAGAAATAGATGAAATTTTATAGGAGCCCCTTTGAGGGAGCTTCCACTGATTACATTCATGGCAAATTTGACAGAATAGACAAATAGAATAGTGTCAATAGACAAATAGAATAGTGACAGTACTAGCACATTGATTTAAAAAAAACCCATCAATTCATAGTAATGTTCAAAAAGGGAAAAGGAGAAATAGAAGGGAAGAAAGGAAAAGAGGAAAGTTGTTTTATAAAAGAAAGCCGATTAGTACATGCAGAAGAAATGACAGACTTAAAAAAAATGTTGTTTTACAAACCTAAAGACGTAAATGATAAATGAATACATGTTTCATGGAAGAATAAGTAACGGATTGCAAAACCACTGGATGAAATTTTTTCGAGGAACTAAATATTCATGTTTTACATGTTTACCCCACCAAATATTATTTATTAATTACAAAGATAATTTCTTTTTGAATAAAGAGCTCTGACAGAAATTACCTTAAACAAGTAATTAAATTTGGTATTCCCTACTAATGGGACTATTATGTACCATTTGACGAAATGCAGTGAGAAGTATACATCAACTTTGAAGTACTCTTGCCAAGCATTTTTAATATGAATCTAATCATGAGGAAATTATAGAACAAATTCAGAATGTAGGACGTTCTCCAAAACAATTGTCACGAATTACTTGAAAATATTAATGTCAAGAGAGAAAGCAAAAATGAAATTTTTAAAAATCCAAGGGAGTTGTCCTATATTAAAGGGGACAGGAGATATGACACTCAAGTGCAATGTGGGAACCCTACCTGGGAAACTGAAGCTTTCTAAGTATAAACAAGGGTCATGAGGTAGACAGAGGCAGAAACAGGAAACCAAGCTGGTTGTGTTCATTTCCAAAGCCTGGGCTCAACTTTTTGTCAGTATTCATGGGTTTTCACAAGCCCCCACATTTAGCTTATTAAAAGGTAGAAAAGAATTTTAAACATCAGTTTTCCAGAAGTGCCATTTTCACAATTCACCTCTCATCTCATCAGTGGGCCACAAAAAAACAAAACAAAACAAAACCCCAAAAACAAAAAACAACCCCCCCCAGGTATCCCAAATTTCAAGGAGCATGTTTATCTTAGACCACAAAAGTGACAGGTGATTTACTCCATCCTAAAAAGAAATTACAAATAAATAGAGACATTCTTTAGACCTAAAGATAGATCTAGAATACAGAGTCTAGCTCTTCATTTCCAGGACTCCAGTCATAGGCACCTACTTTTTGGATACCAGGAAGGAAGTGAGTTAATATGAAGCCAAGAAGGGCAATAACACAGAAGTAGAACATTTAATAGGAACAAAATGTGTCTGTAACCCCTGTCTCCATATTTAGCTCAGCTACCATCCATCATTTGCAAAGGAAAGCATGAAAAGCATCATGTTTGTGTTGAAAGGAGGAAAATGTGAGTGGCATACTTGGTAGCGAGGCTTGGAAGTGGGAGGCAGTGAGGAGCTATATATTATACCTGGAACGCAGGCGTACTGGTGCCAGCTTCAAAAATGGACTGAGAATAAGAAAGAGCTAAAATTTTAACAGAATCTGGAGCCTTTTGAAGTGTGAATGAATGAAATGAGATGTGTGAACATGCACAGACCCGTCCTTCTGTTCATCCGAGGAAGCTCCCAGCCTGCAGATCCCCAGATACCCGCAGAGGAAAAGACCTTCTGGATGAGGACACACTGTGGGTTTCCCTGTCAGAACAGTGTGGGGCACTAAGGATGTGTGTCAGCCTCCTCTCTGGCCAGTTTTAGATCTCTCAAGTGATTGGGCTTCCTTGGGTCCATGATGGAGCAGCCTGTGCTGTCAGGGATATCTTCAGACATTCACTGGCACATTCACAGTGTGGATGTATCTGTGAAACACATTTGGCTCTTTGTCTCCTCTTGATGGTTGCCTGCCGTTCTCAGCACTACTGAGGGTGCTCTGAAAAGCTGGAGCTGGCATCCTGCAAGCTTTTCCTGTGGGGGCTTCATTTGGACTAAATCTCCCTTTAGAATTTCATTTCCCAGAGGATCCAAATTGGAAGCCAAGTTGTTAGATGCAAAATCATCCAGTCCTCCAAGATGTGGGCACTCTGAATGCTTCTGATGAGAAGTGGGTGCACAGGGCATAGATACGGCATATGGAGAACAAAGGCTCTGCATGTTCGGGAAATGGGAACCTTCGATTCTTACATGTTCAATGAGTGATCCAAATATTAATAATTGTGTTTCTTCATGAAATTCAGTGCCCTTAATTCTTGTTTTATATATCAATCCTTTAATATAACTATTACTTTATTCATTTCTTAAGGCATTGAAGATAGTGCTTTTTAATTTTGTAGATGTTGCCTTGTAACGCTTCTCAAATACAGGTATCCCCCGCTTTTCGAAAGTTCACATTACACCACTCACTTTTACAAAAGACCTAATAGTACCTGTTTCTGCTAACCAAAAGGAATCTGAAGAGGAGTTTTGCTTTTACAAGAAAAGGTGAAAAGCAAAAGTAATGTTCAGAGTTTGTTTTGCAGAGAGCTGTTTTAGAGGCAGTGTGCACAGAGCAGTGAGAATGGCACTTCCAAGCTCCCTCCCCTGAAACTATACACTCGGTATTTCAGCGGCAAGCCGTCACAGCTTTGAACTGGGTCTGTGACCATTTGTGCTTTACCTCAATTAATTTTGCGTATCCATTAGCAAGATGTGACCTAAGCTATCTGAAAAACCTAAGAAAGTTTATGTTTTGGGTCTGGGAGTGCTCAAATATGTTTCTGTATAAATTAATGGTAATTACTGCTTGGCTTTACACCATTCCAACTTCTGAAAAGTTTTGTAAGAATGCTCCACTTTTGGATAGCGAGGGAAATCTGTAATTTCCGTTGTTCTCCAGTTGTTTTGCTATTCTGATTTCTAGCTGCAGAAATGCCAAACCCTCCCATTCCCATTGTGCTTTCCTTAGAGATCATTTTATTTTAGGACTGTGGAAATGGACCCTTGCCCTTAGTCCCATGTACATTATTGATGAGCTGGGACCAGACTTCATGATTCCCGACTCCTGGAATTAGTATCATCCCATGGCCCCACTCCCTTTGACAAGCTCTAATCCTCCAAGCCCCTCACACACACGTGGTAAAGAACAGGTCCTCTGTAAGCTCCTGCTAACTAAGTGAAAACATGGATATCAAGGATTTAATAATATTTATAGGAGGTTGGATGCATTTCCAGTTCTTCTCCCTCAGAACTGGGGGAGAGTTGTGGGCTATCAAAGCATCTCTTGGGGGAGTGGGGCATGAGAGGTCTACCAGAAGGCTGAGCAGTTCCAGCCTGAATGGAGTCAGACTACCAGGACAAAAACTTTGTTGCAGTATTGTTTGTACAGTTCTGGGCTCTGCTTGGAAGCTAACCAGGCATGGGTAGTGTTGCCTTGCTTGCTGAAAGGGTGGGTGATTTGGAGGCTGTGAGCCGATGATGAGCAGAGACCTCTAAGCAGAGATGGGACAGCAGCACTTGAATATTCACCAGAGCTAGCAGAGGTGTTGGGAATTTCTTTGGGCTTTTGCAACTACTGTGAGCAGCCATATCTTTGGAAAATGCAAGGGTTAAAAATGAATTCAGTGAAAAGGGAAAAATCTATTACCAGGAGGGCATCCTTTCCCTTTACAGGTGGACAGAGGCTGTGAGAAGGATTCTATTAGGGCCTCATAAAAACCAGTAATATGTGGTAAAGCTCTCTCGTTTTCCCTTGGTGGAGAAAAATATGTAAATACTCAATGAGATGTCTGGTTGTTTATAGTAGATGGGAGGTAAAGGTAGCATCTCCTGGAAGTGGAGGCAGGAGTACTGAGTGAGAATTGGGTAGTTGCACATCAGGCAGAGTTCTAGAGGCAGGTTTACCCCAAGAGAGAGATGCAGTGGGATAAGGAGACATCTAGGGTGGTGACATGGTGGCCACATGCTCTGTAAGTGGGGTTCTGTAAGTGACACAGGTCACTCAGCACTGAGGAGGTTTGCTTGGGCAGTGAGTCACTTTTGTTCTTTGGGACATAGTAACTTCTCATTACCTCTCATACCTTCTTCCTTCATCTTTTGGGTTCTTTTGAACTCTCTGACTTAGTGGCTCTTGACCTTGGTGGTATATTAAAATCATCTGGGACATTAAAAAATGATACCGTTAGTCTTATCTGGATAAATTCTTAATTCTTCTGAGGTTGAGCCTGGGTGTCATTATGCTTAAGGCTCCTCAGGTGATTCTAATACACATCCATGATTGTCAACAAAATAAAGATCTAAAACGCAGGGGAACCCTTCACAGTTTGATTCTGCAGGCCTGTGTGTATATATACATATACATAAGATTCTGATCAGTAAGACCCTTCCAGTAGACTTTAACAGCTTTCTTCACCAGACTGATCTTGATAAGATGCAGTTGAAATTCCACTCATAAGCCCTGCCACCTTCCTATGAGCACTTCTAACAAATAACAGATATGTAGAAAACTACAAATTCTGGTAGGTTATAAGGTACATCTTCATTATGTTCCTGGTGGAAAACTTCTTATAAAGGCCATTTAGGATTCATACAGCCTCTTTATGCTATGAAATGTAGGTGTGAGTTACCAAACATATCTGGAAAGAATTTCCCTTAGCCCAAGATTTCAACCCTTTAGTCTCTGATTTTCCTGAGATTTCTTGGGACACGTTATAGAATGGGACATTCTACTCCCACATTTTTGTTTGCCACTTCAACCCTAGATTACCATCAAGACATATCCTAATCATTAATACATGCAACCAACATGCTAAGGTCTTTTCTGCTGTATCATCCTCTGAGTACAAATGCATGCACACATGCACACATATACATATTCACACAGAGTTTGATGAATCAGCCTTACGAAGCAGTAGATACACTGATACAGTCAGATTAGCAGTGATCAAAACTTGGAAATGATACACATTCATACCTACCAGTGATATGGAAAGAGTCCATTGGGTGTGCATTGTACCTTCTCTTAGGGACAGCCAGGCAGCAAATGGCCTATTGGGTTTGGTGACAGGTATTCAGTGGCTTGGAGTTTTAACACCTTGTAGCAGGTGACATCCCATTGGTGGAGACTTCATGACTGGGCGTCTGAGAACAGGGTCCAGAAGAGAGACCCATGAGGATACAGGCTGGAAATAGCTGGAGTTACTTAGAAAGTCCATACTTATGAGTATTCACTGCCCATTGGAAGTACTATCCCCTAGTCCTCCTATGTCCCAGAAAGGCTGGTAAAAAACAAGTTATACAAATAAGTTGTATATTCTTTATGACTAGAAATGAAAAGTAGCATGTCTCTTCATTTCTCCTGGTTCTCCTGGATATCTCCATAACTGTGCTTACCTGAGGGACAGCTGCTTAGCTACAAACCAACACATTTGTCTCAAGAAAGATTTCACAGAACTTTCTTTGCCCTGAAAGAATGCCTACCCCCAACTCAGAAGGGGTTCCAAAAATTAAAACATCACCTGGGATTAGACATCATATCCTTAAAGCAGACATACTTAACTTTAAGGAGGAAAGCTCGATGAATTTTACAAATTAGTCTAATATTTCTGGGGTCCTTCTAACCCTAAATGAAGAAGCTCATAGTCTCCCTTCTCTTGCTAAAGAAAGGAGAGGAGTTGACTTTCATGCTATGCTCCTGAAATAAATTGAAATCCACCACCTTAGGACCTAGGACTTCCAGAACTTTCACATTAATCATATTTTATAGTTTGCATGTGATCTGTGCCATTCACCTGATGAAACCATTGATAACTGGTATCATTCAAATAAATGAGGTATTAGTCATAAGTGTCCAACACAGTGCCTGGCACCCATAAAAACAACAATTAAACAAACCAACAGGCTTGAAGCCAATAAAAACAGTCTCGGAGGCTTGTTTTAGTTAGGGCTGGACTGACTAAGTTAAAGTCAGGAAAAGGCTGGCCTGCAGGAACCAGCTAGATGGTCACTTACAAATGTAATTTGAAGGGCTTTGACCTTCCAACAGTGACACTGTCCGGTTTGTCTGCTGTACCCAGGAGCTGGAGTGTCTGGACTCTCACTGTTGAGTGTTGCTGCCACATAGGGTTGGCAGGGAGTGTACCCTCATTTTGGTATGCTCTCTGAATAGATGTAAAGGTAGGAGTTTAATTAATAATTTTCTGCTGGGCTATGGGTAACATTGGGCTCCCATCCACCCTGTGGAAGTACTGAGTGGGTTGGTATGAGTCAGGTGGGTGTTGCTGGTGAGGAGTGATGAATGATACATGGGAGTGCTGGATAGGGCAGAAGGCAAACTTGGATTAACTCCATGATAACTCCTAGCAATTGCCTTGGCTCTTAGTATTCATAATTCACTGAGGGAGATTGTTGTACTTGATGTTTGGGAAGATAAAAAAAAATGGCAGAGATGACTCCTTCCCTCATATGGTATATAATTTAGATTAGAAGATGGAACACACATGAAATGATTGGTGAATCATTGGTGCATTTTTAACCATGCAGCCTACAGTGGTACATCTCTTGCCTAATGTCCCATTTTGGTTGAACTGTGGTATCAGCACAATATTTAGAGAAATGGAATCATAATTTTATCTTGCACTGCGAGAACTCCCTGTTAATATAGAGATTGGTGTAGATAGCTGGGAGAGTCTTCATTTCTTCATGGAGGAGATGAAGAAGTTTGTATCCATGTGCTATTTCTTTGTAAAACAATAATGCAGAGTGATGTCTTATCCAAACTCAAAACATGGCCCCTTCTGCTCTCCTGACCTTACCTCTCATATGAACTCGTAAGAAAGACAATTGTCATACCTTGGCTACAGCCTCTGTGAGGCTACAGTTATTGTCATGTAGATAATAGCTGCACAAAATGGAGTTTAAAGAGTAGTAGCATCAGCATGGCCTGGGAGCTGGGAGCTCATAGAAATGCAAATGACCACCCTTCTAATCCTCAACTCTGAAGGATGTTGCCCAGAAACCTGTGTTTTAACAAGATTCTCAGAGGATTCTTACGCAAGCTAAGGAAGGCTGAGGAAATATTATCATAGAAAATAGAGTTGACTGCGAACAGAGCCAAGTCTTTTTGTAGATCAGTCCTTGTACATAAATTTTAAAAATTTCAATTGGACAATCTTTGCCCTTTAACAGGAATATTTAATCCTTTTATATTTAATGTAATAACTGATTTGTTATAAAATATATATGGGTATGCCAGGAGCTTTTGGGAATTAACTTCTTCTTTATTAAACATTTGCTTTGTTGTTGTAAACCTTTGACCATGCTACAGAGTTTTGACAAAAGTTGGTTCTGACAGTTTCTGCTTATTTTCTGATATTTCTTGGGGGCATGGAAGCTTGGAGCTGCCTACCCTTCTGTTTTGCAGACACCACACTCAAGTTATTTCCTTTCACTTCTGTTTTTAATCAATGTTACTGTGACGTGCCTGGGTTTTTTTTTTCCTTTTGTTTTTTTGTACGTATCCTCCTTGGTGTTTATAATGCTCCTTGAATCTATGGCTTGATTCTTTTCATTAGTTTTGGAAAATAGTAGTCCGTTATACTTACAGATATTTTTTTTCTTCCCTATTATCACTCTCTTCTTGCCTCTGGCATTTCAGTTGCACATATTAAACCTTTCTTCTGTACCTACAAGTTTCTCATGCTCTACAGAGAAACACAACCAATACCATATAGATATACAAGCAGATTTGTTTTAAGAAATTGGCTCATGCAATTATGGAACCTGGCAAGTCCAAAATCTGTAGGATAAGCCAGCATTCTGGAGACCCAAAGAAGAGCACTGATGCTGTAGTTCAAGTCTGAAAAGCATCCACTGGCAGAATTCCTTCTTGCTGAGGGGAGGCCAGTCTTGGATGCTTGGGCCAAACAATCTCCCAACCTCCCCTTCTTCCAGTCTTTTTTCCTTTTTGTCTGCACCTTTGTGAGATTTCCAGAAACTCTGTTTCTCTGCTTATCAGCCACAGCTCTCTGGGTGGATCCTTAGCCTCTAATTCCAAGCCAAAAACTAGCAATTGCCCTGAGGGGAAAAGCTGTTTGCCAAATATCAGCTCTGCTCTCTGTGGTTCTCTTTTCTTGTCTCCGTCGCATCTTGGCCCTTCAATTCCTGGTTGCCTCAGTCATTTTCCGAAGCCTTCAGTCAGACAGCTGTTGTTATTGCTGCTTTTCTTTATATTTTATCTGAGTTTTCTATTTGTTCTTACCAGAATAATTGGTCTAGTGCAAACTACTATATCTTAGCTAGAAGTAAAAGTCTAACATATGATTTTGAAAATATCACTCAACATGTCTTTGCCTATTTCTTGGTCAGAATCTGAAAAAAATATTAGCATCTTGCCTTAATCTTCCTCTGCTACAGACCATTCAAGACAGTTTGTAATGTGTTTGGTAAACTTTAGAAATGAGAGAAAAGTCATTATCTTGAGATATGCATTAGAAACACTGAGATTTCAGAATAATAATAACCCCTCAATGAGATTCTGTATGTGCAGGTATCATTCGTCCTTGTAACACAGACAATATTTGTTCTACTCTTATTTTAATATACTAAGGTTTTCTCAGCTTCCCTTGGGGAATACTTTGCATCAAGACTTTTGATATTAAATCTGGATGTGTTTGAGGTCTGATTGCACCTAGACCAGCACCTGCAAATTCTACAATTTATTTTTCATCAGTCTTGTTTATAGTTCCTACATTTCACTCCAGGCATTACTGAGGCAAATTATAGGCAGTTAGATTTTTTTTTGATGTTGAGTTGTCATAAAGATTTTTGTTTTATTTTGTTTGCCAATATCATTTTTCCCAAACTTCACTCTCTGTTAGTCTGTATAACATCCTAATCTTGTCCAATATTTTAGAAGGAAGTTTGTTTCTTCTTGCTTACAATCCCCTGCCTGTTTCAATACTTTTATCCCTAAGAGACCATGTGAGAGTGAGTACCAAGTACAGGAGTAGAAGGCAGGTTTTCTTACTTCTAGGCCTGAACCCTAAATCAGAAAAACAAAGGCCAGATCCCAGATGGATTGCTTTCTCTTTTATTCCCAGTATTAGGATAACTTCCACAAGAAGTAACCTACTTTCTCACAAGCCATTGCTCTTATATTTTGATCCATCTATGGGTACATTGCCCACGGTCTTTGTGATTCTTCTGAGCCTGTATATATGATCCTGAAAAAAAAGCCCATTTCTTCTCATCACCTCTCCTGTTTCTTTTATCTACTTTCACAGATAGATTAAAGAACAATTGTATTATATTAATTCTATACCTGTATAAGTGGTAAACTGTTATAGGTATTTATCTCTATATAAATGAGACAAGGTTGGCATCTTAGTGAATGGAAACAGAAAGAAACCAATTCCCTTTACTTTATGCTTGGTCATTTCTATAGCAGCAATCATACTATTATTACTAATTCTTTGCTTGAGGTCTACCCATCTGAAATGGGCTCCAGACATTGTAATGTGATTCACAAAGATATCATAACATCATGGCAACTCTACAGAAAATTGAGGAAATTAAAACTGGCCTCTGAAATCACAGAAGGAACAGAAGTAAGACAGCTATAGGAAAGCTCAGGAAGAAGAATGAGTTTAGGAATATTTTTCAGCATTCATTGCTGTAGAAAATATCTATGCAACGACTATTTTGATGTGGAGTAGAGGGTGAGTTGTGAATGGCTGGAGAGGGAATATTTGAGGGCTAACTCCCTTGATAGAGCAAGTAGTTCAAATTACCTGGCATCAGGATTCTATTTCTTTGAAGAAAAGTTTCCTGGGGAACTGCAATAAAACCAAAGCAAAAAGTAAAGAATGAGGGGTGCTGTCTTAGTAACCAAACAACATTATTTTCTTACACTATAGAAATGGTTAATTGTGACCCTCAATTGTGATAGGAACCTTTAGGCCATGTAGGTATTTCTACCCTTTTAGGGCTCTCACGGTTCCCCTCACAAGAGAAAGGTAATCACAGAGTGACAGAAGCCACGCTAAAAAACAAAGAAGAGTTTTATTAGTTCTCTGCCCATCCCAGAGAAGGAAGCCAGTGGCCCTCTCTGTGTGCTACTCTGGGGAACCCCTAAATTGGGTTGGGTAAATGGACTCATGACCTAATTCTAGACTCACTAGTTGTTTATTGAGAGGTAAGTGTCAGTTGAAAGGGAGTCATTTGCTAATGTCTAGTCTAAAGGGACTCTGAGAAGACAAGGGCTTTGAATTGCCTCTTGCTCTTTTTTAGCCTGTATTAGGTTTCTTTTCTTTTCTTTTTTAAAGATTTTATTTCTTTTATTTGAGAGAGAGAGAGTGAGAGAGAGAAAGAGAGAGTTGGGTGAGGGGCAGAGGGAGAAGCAGACTCCCTGCTGAGCAGGGAGCCCGATGAGGGGACCATGACCTGAGCTGAAGGCAGATGCTTAACCGACTGAGCCACCCAGGTGCCCCTGTATTAGGTTTCTGTTGCTGTTATAACAGATTATCACAAACTTAGTAGCTTGAAACACTATAACACTATTATCTTATGGTTCTGGAGGTCAGAAGTCCAACACAGGTCTTGTTGGGGTGAAATCAAAGTGTCTGAAGGTCTGTGCTCCTTCTGGAGGGTCTAGGGGAGGATCAGTTTTCTTGCCTCTTACAGCTTGTAGAGGCTGCATTCCTTGGCTTACACCTTCTCTCTCCATTTTCAAAGCTAGCAGTGTCTCATCCCTATTACCCCATTGCTCTTTGGTCACAGCTGGGAAAGGTTTTTTAAGGACCCATGTGATTAGACTGGACACACATGGGTAGTCTAGGCTAGTCGCCTCACCTCATAAGACCTAACTGAATCACACCTGCAAGGTCCTCTTTGTCAGGTAAGATAACATATTCACAGGCTTCAGGAATTAGAATGTGAATATATCATGTGTGTGGTGGTGGTGGTGGTGGTGGTGGTAATTCTACCTACTCTAAAAGAATAAATGGAATTATAATTTTGGCAAAAATTGCATAGGGAACTTGTAAGTGTTGTCTTCACTAGAGAGAGTCTGGAGGTGGCTTATTAGAGAAAACAAGACAGTAGGTCTTTGAGTGCTGTGGACAGAGCTCCACCTTTGTGTGTCATGGGAAGTGGGGCTCCCCTTCACACCCAAGACATTATCAAGGACACTGAATTGCCCCCAAGGATCTTGGAAAGAGAGAATGTGTATGATTTGGAAAAGGTCTAAAGGGTGGGGTCTTACCTCAGAAAGTCCCTGGACAGTCTGGACAGGTAAGGACGTCTAGGTGGCTTCAGAGATAGCCCTTCTTAAGAGGGATGGGTTTGCCAGAAAGGATGAATATCTTGCTTCTGGCAATCTCATCATGATGATAACAGAAACAGGACAGTGTAGCTCTGATTGGATTAAAGAACTGTAGCAGCTGCTGAAGCTCCAGAGCCGGGTAGAAACAGGGAACACCAGCCCCCCCCCCCCCCCCCCCCCCGGCTGGCCTCCGACAGGCAGTGTGGCCCTGTGTGGTGGTGCCAGAGTGGCTGAGTCTGTCTCAGGGCGGCTGACGCAATGGACCCTTCTTAGAGCCTGAGAGCATCTGGACGCAGAGGAGACTGTTCTTTTCATGAAAGTAAAATGTGGAGAGCGTTCCAGGATTTGTCCTGCGCGCATTTCTCCAGCACACCTTCTCATGCTGCAAATGCGGCAGTTAATGAGCAGAGTAGAGCCAGGAGTGGGGCAAGGGGAAGCTGAAGGGGTGATGGGCTTGCGTGAGTGGTTTAGGGCGAGTTCACAGCCCTTCTCTCCCCAGCCACTTAGCCGTGACAGACACCATCTCCAGGGGCCAGTGGAGTTTGAGCAGAATCCTGAGGGAGGAAGCAGATCAGTAATGACGATGCTGAAGAGGACTGACTACAAACAGGGCAGGGCGGAGGGAAGCAGACCTTGTACCCCCTCATCGTAGAAAAGTAGAGGCAGCTTTGTGTCAGAGAGGGTCTTTACTGGCCCTTAGCAACCACTGCGTGACCTGCCGAAATTATTCGTGTTAAACCAGTGAACAGAGAGACAAGGAAATTGCTGAGAAGGCGTAAGCTGAGGTGCTGCGACTCTGTTAAACGAACATTCGTCAAGCAGAGCTCTGGGGTTTGCTATGGTGAGCCACAGGTTCAGCAAAAGACCACAAGGGAATTGAAATAGGGAAGTTTATTACCCACAGATCCTGGAGGAGCTACATGGCATGTCTCCAGGGGCCACAGGGGGAGGTGAGGCAGGGTACAGGCAGAGAGCAAGGCAGGACCTGGGGTTCACGCCTTTATGAGGGCCCGGGATGGAGTGCTTTGGTGTTCCCAGCTAACACCAGCCTGGTAAAGGTTTTGGTAAGCTTCGTGGGGGTTCGTCTAAGGGATGCGCTGGGGAAGGCCCTGGGAGGTGGGGGAGACTATTTATCACCAGCGTGGTTGCGGGAGTCACATGAGGAACTTGCATTGACTTGTGGCCCTGCGAGCTATTGTCTAGGGCCCAGCTCAGGGCTAGTGTCCAAGGCCCCTCAGGCCACTTGGCCGCACAGAATGGATGCCAAGGCAGCAATATTAGAGAGTAGTTTAGTTAAACTCTCAACACGAAGGCTATTGAAAGGGGATTGAATCCAAAAGGTCATGATTTGTGCCTTTGGGGAAACACACTCTAGCAGACTTGCGATGATCTTTGTTCTGTTGTTGTTTGCAGCAGTCACAATTTATGGAGTAGCTGCGTCCTTTCAGGCACTCTGGTAAAGAACATAGACTTAGAATTCAAATAGCTTGGGTTCCAATCCCAATACTGCCACTTACTAAGAGTGTGACTCTGAGCCTCACTTTCCTCACCCCAAAAAAAGGAATAATATATTTTGTAGAGTTGTCATGACTAAATCAGCTGTTATCTTTAAAATGGTTAGTGCAATGTCTGGCTCTTCACGTTCAAAAATGCTGATCATTGTTTTTTTTTTTTTTTTTTAAGTATTATTTGGTAGGTAAATATTAGCTAGATTTACTCTCAGATATGTGAATATCTTGGGGTGAATGAGTTTATCAGACTAGGTCTTAACCTGCCAGAGCTCTAATAACAGGGAGCATGAGAGGGAAATTTGATAATGGGTAAGAGAAGGGAGAGACTGATCCCAAGTAGGGAACACTAAAGATATGCCCCATGATGGGGCTTGGGGATCCTGAGGGCTGTACTATGAGGCACTGAATACTTTATGGTACAGAATAGTCTAAGTGTACTAATCATACAGTAGAGATTGCTATCTATAACTCAACAAAATATAACAAAATTCTGCCTCCCAAGATGTGGAATCTAATCGTGCTTGCTTCTGAAATAAAAAAGAATCCCAGTTGAGGACCTCCACCAAATAGTTCTACAATGTCTGGTACTCTTCAGCTTTAAGATAAAAGTGTAGGGCAAAACAATCTCTAATGTTCCTTCTGTGTCCAACATTCCAGGACTCTAAAATAATGCTAGGGCCAATATTATGTATTTCTTTTTATAGGAGTTCTCTTTGCCTGGGGAGAGCAAGACCATATGCCAAAAACATTGTGCAAGTCAGGTCAATGAAGAAGGATTGCTCCTTCAGCCCCGGGTTTGCTTCAGCAAATCTTTAGAGCTGGCTCTTTATTTATAACTCTGTAGAGAACCAAAACAACCCTACATCTGACCAGGGTGTGGAGAAGCAAAGCATAGTTCAGACGCATTCCTAAATCATGAATTTTTGCATTGACGTACATGCCATCACGGACAGTGCAGCTGCATGTCATAGACTTTTAGGGCTTGATTATAAACAACCTTCGACAGACATCCCTGGGAGAATGGCAAGGAAGCTGTCCCTGTGACACAGCTGGTCCTCCTCCTCCACAGAACTGAGGCTAGTGATTTTAAGGGCAAATATCAGCATCCATCTTGGAGCTGAAGGAACAGTATAAGTTGTTTAGGGGCCGATCGAAAATCAGTCCTTAACATTCCTCATTTCTGAATGTCAAGAAATGCTAAGACTTGGGGCCAGACCTTCATAGCATTCAAGAATCATTATATTATGTTTATTTGGATGCTTGATATTAGACTGTCCCCTAACCTGGTGCCCCAATACCCTCAGACATTGTCCTTTCGCTTCTGGAACCTTCCAATGGGCTCTGCATTCACTGGTTCAACTGCTACCAGAGTCTTGTAATTCTCTCTCCTATCTCCCCACAACCTATGCCAAATTTAAACTGAAAGGTTATTTATAACCCCCAGGACTAGGGTAAGCCCTTCTCTTAAATGGACCCGTAATGGCCTGTGCCCACAGGCTAATTGAAATACTTCTCCTGTATGTTAACTTCTTCCTTTATAGAATAAGTTTCTTGAGGATAGGAACTGCGGCCGATACTAATTGTATCCCTAGCGCTTAGTACACATTCCAGCGCTTATTAGAAACAAAATATATTGTGAAATGATTGAGTGCCTATATCTCATCTCAGGTACTGAACATTAAAACACATGGAGAAGGTGGGGCCATTGGCTGGCCCACAGTGACTCCTCCCCCTGTCCCGCTTTTCAGTGATGGTGGACAGTACTACCATCTCCCTCAGTTCTCTCGAATGAAACCTCAGAGTAATCATGATTCATTGCTTGGCTTTGTGTATACGCTTCATGCAGCTGGTTTTTCCTCTTTAACTTCTTGCATATTATGTGAAGACAAACACTTGTATTTTTAGAAAGCCCGTAACATTCATTTAGACCCTTTCCTCAAGCGGAAATGTGGGACTAAATGTTTGAGTTGCAATTAGTCCTCCATAACGAAGACATTTACCTATTTAATGGGTGACTAATTTTTGATGCATTATGTTAGGTGATTATACGATTTATTTTCTAAACTAGGGCTGCTCTGAGAATGAACGAGGGCACTATTAATTGCACAGGTCGGTGGATAAACTTGAACTCTGCGGGGCACGATGGGACATATGGTCACTCTATTTATAGATGAAGATGCTGCTGAATTGGCACCACAAAGCATTTCCTGGGATTGTCCTTCCACAGTTGTGGTGTGTTAGGAAAGTGCCAGTTACATCTCCTTACCAGGATACCCTTGTACTGATAAAACAGATGTGCACAAAGTTGATTTCTGTCTGAGTCTTAATTTTAAAAGGTGGCTGGTTGACGACACAGAGGGGTGACCGCTGTTGAAAGATTTTTCATTTTTTAGTTTCCTAGAGGAGTGGGGGGCATGCAATGTCACACCAGCCACATGGGAAAGTTCCAGGTTTGCTCAGGAGGCAGATGCAGGATCCAGGGTAAAGCAGAACCCAAAACCTTTATTGTGCTTTCCATGGGAAGGGCCAGGCAGGGCATGGCAAACGGCTTAGGGTGGGCTAGTTTGAATGGTGTCAGGAGGCTCTGGGCTATAGGGGTGGTCTTTAGTTGTTCTGTACCTGGTTCTGGGTGATTTAGAGCTAGATTGAAAGTTAATTAAAAGAGGAGGTTGGGGTTATGGACTTGAAATTGGTTGGAGAGTTTGTAATATGATTTTTGTGCCCCTGCAAAAGCTGGATCACAGGGGAGATGTAAGCAACTTTGGCCCCTAGTTCAGCTAGTGATTAATGGGCGCTGAACAGACAAACACAGAATCTGAGAAAACACAGGCAGTTGCCTGAAGTTAGGGAGCATTTCTGGAAATGAAATATAGATCACCTCTGAGACACTCACTGCCTCCATGGAGACTGAACCAGCAAACCATGTCCTTAGCTTGAAGCCTCAGTCCATACAGTTGGCCGGTCCCTCCTCAGCTAGGGATCATGCCCCCGAAGTGCTTGAGGACCCAGACGAAAAGGGCAGCGCTGAGGGTATCTTGAAGATACATCTTTGAAATCAAAGAAGAAGATTCCTCCCCAAGTTCTGCATGAAGATGTAAACACGGAGCACATTTTGCTGCATATCAAGGAAAACTGCTGCTCGTCAGCTTGATTTTAGGAACAAAGTGCATGTGAATTCTTCAGTTTTATGTCAGGGAGATGGCCTGATGTGTAGATGCCCCAAACTCAGTCTGGGGGAATGTTACTATGTTTCTTCTACTGTTGGGGAGGCTGACAGGGTCCAGCAAGTGCCCCCAGTGCTGCAGCTTTGGAAAGGCAGTCTTGATCATAGAATGCAGGTTTGTCTGGCTTCCCCGACTCAGCTGGGAGCTTCCATAGGAGGGAAAAGCAGAGATCTTTGCTACATAAGCTGGCTTTCTCCAGGTTTAAACCAGCACTTAAAACTGTGCCCAGTTTCCTGGGAATGGGAGGCCCTGACTTCTCTCATCCAAGCAGCGAGCAGGCTTTCGCATGTCTCCCAGCGTGTTGCCATTTATGGATTTGGGCAAAATAACAGAATTGCAAAGCTCAGACTCCCAGACTTCTTTTTTTCTTTTTCTTCCACACTGAGCTTCCTGTTTCTATGGCAATGAATAGGATGTTTTGCACTAAGAAACACTTTAAATGCCACTGGGGGAAGGTAAGAACCACGCATAGCTCTCTACAGAGCAGAAAGGTGAAATGAATGAGATGTTAAGAAAAACTGAGTGAAATAAGAAGAGAAAGGAAGCGGAAAAGCTGGAATAGAGGTGGGAGAAGGGAGGAGGGAGGTTAAGAGGCATCTGCTTGGAAGGAAAAATAAAACAGAGCAACATGGCAGGCAAGAACTGGGACCCACGGAGTGGCAGTTCTATGGACAGCAGCCTCCATGAACACTTGGAAGGAGCACGTTGACTTCACGAGAACCACAAGGGTTGCAGGGCGGTGGGGAGTATCAGGCAGTCTTCACCTGGAAGCAGGGGCAGGAATCAGGGAGGCAAATCCAGACACCCTCACTACACAGACCCACTGAAAGGTGGTTTCCAGCATAAGCTCCAAGGTAGGGAGGCTCAAAATTCCACCCTGCAAACACTCACTGTGCATACCTAGGCTGGTACAAGGCCACTGGAAGCCAGTTCTCCCACCTTTGAGGTTAGAGCCAGGAATTCCCATCAATGGCTGATAACTGTGGAGGGGCTCTGGAAGGCTCTGTAGAGTGCTGTTCTGCTACCACCTTCTCTCATTATTGGGTGGGACTGTCCACGAATGTTCCCAAGAACGCAGATGCTTATAACGAAATAAAATATGTGGGATACAAAGGACAGCCTTGAAAAGTCAAGCGACAATGGGAAAACTTTCTTTCCCTCTTTCCCCGGTCTAGCTTTCCCCAGTCACTGCACAAAAGTCTATGACCAGATCAGCATTTAGGAAAGAAATACCTTAGAACAATGTAAAATTTAACCTGGTAGAAGCAATGAGCGGCATATCAAGTAGTTCTCACTTCTGGTTTTACTAATTCCTCCACTAGAGCCAAGCCAAATCAAATCAAACTCCATCTAGCTCGAAGTTCCTGTTACATAGGTTTTAAGAGCTATAAGCTGGAATTCAAGGCACAGTAATAAGAAGAGCCAATCAAGGGCAGCCTCAAAATAGCCTGGTCCCTGTGGAAGGCCAAGGCAGATGTATTTGTCCAGCTGCTTGAAGGAGGAGTCCCCAAGGCCTCTCACTCACTCGCCAGAGACCTGTAAAAAGCTCACCTACAGCTGCTTGTGAAATTGGTTCCTTGTAAATGAAAGTCAACCAGGAGTCATATGAGCCAATGGCAGCTGGACAGAGAGGTCTGGGGTGCCAAACGGAGCCGGAAATGGCCAACAGCCAGGGTAAACAACCAGGGGCAGAAGCTGAGGTGAGTGTCTATCCCAGGATAGCTCAGTGAGGTGCTGCTTTCCAAGGGCTTGTCCAGGACAACCTGGCTCATTTTCAGCTAATCTGGGTATGCCGTAATTTACTGTGGGAGCCTCACATTTGCATGTCTACTTTAAGGGACCCTAATAAGTACTCATAATAAAATGTTAATTTATGCCTTCTTCTAGGGTTGGAATTGAGTGTGGCTTAATGCAACTGCAAAACAGAACAAATCTGGAAATTCTGGCAGACAGAAGAGGAGGGTGGAAGGAGCATGTGCTCCTTCGAGTTGTGGAGCTCAGAGGAGACTAGAAACTTCCTGGTGTCAAGCTCCCTTCCAAACCCCAGAAGGGCCAGTGTCAAAGAGGTTACTGCCTATGTTCTCCTCTAGGATTTTGATGGATTCCTGTCTCACATTGAGGTCTTCCATCCATTTAGAGTTTATCTTTGTGTATGGTGTAAGAGAATGGTCGAGTTTCATTCTTCTGTATATACCTGTCCAATTTTCCAAGCACCGTTTATTAAAGAGACTGTCTTTTTTCCATTGAATACTTTTTCCTGATTTTTTGAAGATTAGTCAACCATAGAGTTGAGGTTCCATATCTGGGCTCTCTATTCTGTTCCATTAATCTATGTGTCTGTTTTTGTGCCAGTACCATGCTGTCTTGGTGATCACAGCTTTGTAATATAGCTTGAAATCAGGCAACGTGATGCCACCAGCTTTGTTTTTCTTTTTCAACATTTCCTTGGTGATTCTCTGGTTCCATACAAATTTTAGGATTGTTTGTTCCAACTCTTTGAAAAATGCCATTGGTATTTTGAACAGAATAGCATTGAAAGTCTTTCAAGACACATCTCCAAAGGTGAGGGAAACAAAAGCAAAAATGAACTTGTGGGACTTCATCAAGATAAAAAGCTTCTGTACAGCAAAGGAAACTGTCAACCAAACAAAGAGGCAATCCATGGAATGGCAGAAGATATTTGGAAATGACACTACAGATAAAGGGCTGATATCCAAGATCTATAAAGAACTTCTCAAACTCAACACCCCAAAACAAATAATCAAGTCAAAAAATGGGCAGAAGACATGAACAGACACTTCTCCAAAGAAGACATACGAATGGGTACCAGACACATGAAAAAATGTTCAATATCATTAGCCATCAGGGAATTTCAAATCAAAACCACATTGAGATACCACCTTACACCAGTTCAAATGGCAAAAATTAACAAGGCAGGAAACAACAAATATTGGAGAGGATGTGGGGAAAGGGGAACCTTCTTACACTGTTAGTGGGATTGCAAGTTGGTACAGCCACTTTGGAAAACAGTATGGGGGTTCCTCAAAAAGTTAAAAATAGAACTACCCTATGACCCAGCAATCACACTACTGGGTATTTACCCAAAAGATACAGAAGTAGTGAAAAGAAGGGGCACATGTACCCCAATGTTCATAGCAGCAATGTCCACAATAGCCAAACTGTGGAAGGAGCCGAGAACCCCTTCAACAGTTGAATGTGTAAAGAAGAAGTGGTCCATATGGCACGTATTGCAAGGAGCGCTGGGTGTTATACGCAAACAATCATGGAACACTACATCAAAAACCAATGAAGTACTGCATGGTGACTAACATAACATTAAAAAAAAAAAAAAAAAAAAAAAAAAAGAACCCCAGAAGGGATTTCCCACAAAACTGGACCCAATTTCCCCAGTACAGCCTAGGGATGGACAGCCTGAAGTCAATACTACAGTAGGGCACAGAGTAGGGCCTTTGTAACTATTTGGGGGAAGTGATTAATAATACTGTGAATGTGCTGAGGGCAAACTCTTCCTCTCATGTTTTGGGTACAGTCAGGTCTTGCTTAGCTCTTTAAGAACCCCACACCCATCTCCATATTAAAGGAGAAAGCCGGCACATATGTGGTGTTCTGAGTTATTCTAAGTAGCAAACCTTGCAGTGCCTGTGTGGCTCAGTCGGTTAAGCGGCCGACTCCCGATTTTGGCTCAGGTTGTGATCTCCGGGCTCTGGGATCGAGCCCCACTTCAGGAATGCTGGTTAAGTGGGGAGTCTGCTTGCAGATTCTCTCTCATTCCCTCTCCCTCTGCCCCTACCCCCTCTCTGAAAATAAATAAATAAATAATCTTTTAAAAACAAGTAAATAAATAGCAAACCTTTGTAGGTCTCTGAATTCTTCCAACCCCAGCACAGGGCATGCTTCCTTGGGCAGTCTTGTGTACATGTCCCTTCCCATTCAGCTTTGCCCAGACCATCTGTGCTGGTGTGGCACCCACAGCTGACACTGTGCGTCCTAAACTGACCCTGTTACTAGGAATAAGACAAAAATTCTTTGTGTTTATATATATTTGTTTTCATTCTTACGGACATCAAGTGGGGTTAAAATACACCAGCAGACTTCTGGCCAGTCACCGTAAACGCCTTTCAGAGTCCCTGCCTAGGCCAGGACACTACATTTCTATAGGAATCATCCCCGCCTCCACCAGACAAACTGAGGTAACCATTCATTCACCAAGTACCCACCACTTTGATCGTGGATTGCATCAGAGCTCCCACCGACCCAAGCTGGACGATCATATTCTTTCTTTTAGGAATTTGGGATTGGATTTAAAGAAAGCTAGTTGGCATCTGAGCTTGGCTCAGACATGCATTTTGGAGCCATGGTGGTCATCTGCAGAGAGAAGCAGAACCAGCTGGTCTGGGGGGAAAAAGAAAATGCAAATGTGCAGAGTAGAGCAGAGTCAAAAGAGGCCTGGATACACTTCCTTCTATTAGGGTTCTGAAGATGACTTTGCATCTTACAAAAAAAATTCCTGTTTATTGATTGGGCTAACTTTATTGGCTTTCCTATATTTGTAACCAAAAGAACTTTGAAAAGACACCAAGTTTTACTGTAGACATCTGTGGCTCCAATCCGGTCTGTGTGCCGAAACTTAGCCTTGCTCAGCATGCTGAAACTCTACTCAAAGTCATGGCACAGTTCCCAACTTCCTATGTCACCATGACCACGACCCTTTATCTCGCCCTCAGTGCACTCCCTGCACTGTCCTGCCCACCCATCCAGAATGATTTCCCCCTGCCACTGTGACGTGCGTCTTTGCTTGGGTCTGATCCTTTCCTTCATACTCCTCTGAACCTAGTCCTCTGGTTTCCTTTCCCTGTTTCTGCCAGGATTATTCCTGGGCTTAGAATGGTTTACCCTCTCCTCTTGGTCGTACAAGATTGGGCACTAGATGTTTTTTTAAAAATGCAAATGAAGTGGTTTCTACTTGCTGGCTTATGTTAAAGAAACAGAAATCATCACGATGAAAAGAATGGTTACTGGTGGGACCCAGAACCTCTAGGCACGTGGCTCTTGTGTGCCTGACACAGTATCTACACCCCACTAATGTTTGTATTTATGGTAATGAGAGACTTTCCCCAGTAAAAAAATAGATCTAAACTCCTAAGGAAATGAGTGAGCTAAAGAAGTGGTTGCTTCATTCCTTGGTTTATCCAGAAAGCCAGATTTTCCTCCCTACAGAGAGACCGGAGGGGTATCCAGCCCAAGGGAAGTTAACTGGGAAAAGACAGTGTTCTTCTAGGGGTAAAGGGCAGAATAGGTTTTGGGATGAATACACAGTATATAATGCTTCATATTAACTTCTTTCTCTGTTTGAGGTCAGTACACTGCATCATGAAATGAAAGCCCAAGTGATGGGATGAAAGGTCCATGAATGGCTGTTTAGCCATAACCAGCAGATGCTGGAGATGCCATGTCCTTTCGCTGAGGGGGCTGGTACGGAAGGGGAAACGCTTTCACATAAAACAGGACTGAGGACCGAGAGTTTAGGACCCATAGGGCTGTGCCATGAAATATTTTACATATTTATGGCAAGGAGCCTGAGGAAGCTAGTTCCGAATTTCTAAATTTATGCAAAAGAAACCTGCTGGGTGTCACAGGCATGTTTAAGTCAAGTGTTGTGATCCACTTGAATTTACTGAGTGTCAGCTGGGTGTCCTGTGTAGCCCTGGGCCCTACTTTTTAGGTTCCTGTGGTTGCTTCTTCGTATTCTTTCTCTTTTATAAGGAAAACGCTTTGGTAATATCTGTAGGAATGGGGGGGAAGCAACTATTTTTATGATGAGATAGAGCTGTGTTCTGCATATGCAACATAAGGAATCGTAATAATTTCTTTAATGGCCACACATATGGAAAAGGTCTCTCACTGCTTTACACTCTCCACTGGATTTCTCCTCTATTCCTTCTGGCTTCCTGTTGTTCCCTGCCAAAAAAATGTTTTTCTGTCATTCTTTGAAACCATTTTAATTTTACTTTGGAGTGGGCTCCAATTTGTTAAAATGTGGGGTGGCACACTGATGCAAATAGTCACAATTTTCAAAGTTTAAAATACAGCCCTATGGGGAGTAAATACAGTTAGGTAACTGCTTAAAGGCTCCTACCAGGACAATAGCTTTTAGGAGGTGGAAGACCCTTATTACACTGAAAATTTATAGCAATTTCCAAAATGCATCTGTGAGTTGCTTACTGCCGAGATGCCGAGCGCACGGTGCACAAGCAATGATAAACTTTGTGGACTCAGAGTACATTGGTTTTACTAGACCCTCTCTAACACAACCACAGAGAGAGTATTTGTTTCCACTGCAGAAAAGAAAAGTCTTCTTAAAGGAATGAAATGTTGAATTTTCTAGTTATGCTCCAGGCCAAAGGTTGAATGAATAACTTAGCGAAGAACCCAGAGTCCTCTCTGGATTCCTCATCCGCACATCACTTAATGCTCTCTGTCCAGAGGTCTCTTAATATCTTTAAATGAAAGAACAGAATAGTAATTTTTTAGAAATTGGATGATGAAAGACTGTGGACTTCTGACCTAGCCTCTGAAGAGGAGATCTGTCAAAGACCCAATGCTGCATGACCTGAAAAGACGAGAAGTTCATTAGAAAAGAAAGCAGCGATACTGACCTGAAGGCCTCTGATGTGTTCTTGTGTTTAAAGCAATGGTTCTCCTTCTCTGCGTCCCTGGTTCAGGCAGGAAACCCCAGAGGTGGCCCTCCCTCTGGATTGATCATGGCATGTGTGTGTGTGTCCCTCAGGCAAATGGGCCTATAGTGGGGGATGGACAAAGCACCCTGGTTGAGGAAATGCCTGGTTTGTGAGTGTAGAAGAGGCTTGTAGTAACTCTTTTCATTCTTCCAAGTAATCATATTGGAAAACCAATTCTGGAGCAAGGGGGCAGTAGCTGATAAAAATCATTGCAGAGAAGGTGGCCTAAAAGATTCCAAATCTCAGTCCTCACACACCCCCTAGTGTAGAACACGGGGTAGTTCCTTGCATACGGGGCGGAAGCTGAAAAACACAGCAGCCATTCTGAATCACCCCCTTGCACGGATAGGATATATTGAGAGGAAAGAAATGAGAAACAAAGTCAAGCAATGAGTTAAGTTTGCAATTGCAACAATTGCAGGTGACAAATTAATAATGGGTTTAAAACGGAAGCAGCTTTGATAGACTCAGGACTCAAGTGTGAAGGAAGTGGTCAGACTCTCCGCTGTTCAGACCAGAGCTTCTCAAACTCTCATGTGCACGTGAATCGTCCAAGGAGCTTGTTAAAGTATAGATGCTTGATTCAGCAGTTCTGGGGGAGGGGGTGGGGTCTGCCTCTCTACCGAGCTCCTAAGTGGCATAGAGGATGCCGGTCCACAGACCTCACTTCCATAGCTCTTAAGTAGCACAGGGCACTGCCGGCTCCCCGCCACCAGGCCCATTTGTTTTGTTGTTTTCTGGAGTTAACCACCTCCTACCAGCCTTGTTAGCTCGCCATGGAACGGCTCCCTCTTTCATTTGCTAGCATTGTAAATTCGTCAGCTCCAAGATAATTATATTTTATTTTCCAAACTTAAGTAGTATTTACCAATAGCATTTACTGTTTGTAATGTTAATTACTACATATTACCTTGTGATTTCATGATTCGTGAGTTTGTTTTGTTTTCCCGACAAAGTTGTCTGCTCATAAGAATAGGAACTGTCTTATATCCCTTTGTTTCTTCCGTGGGGTCTTGCACAGTGCAGGGCCCAGAAGACACAATGACAGAATTAGTTGATTGGTTTTCTCCTGTAGGGTTTGATTTGAAAACATTTCAGATCTCTTGCCTGAGAGTGGATTTCGATTCGGAGGCGGCCCAGTGAAGAAGAGTTGGAAAGGCGCCGGGTTCCCCAGGGAAGCAGAGAGAGGATGCCTAGGGAGAATTTGGATATCTTCTAGTTTTCAGGAAAAATATACCCTGCACTTTCAAACTTTACCTAAGGCCTTCCTTAGAGTCAGGTGTCTTATTTTGCATTCTACTTGGGTTTGTACTTACAATCACTCTATGTAACCACGTTTGGACATCCTGAGTAGAGTGAACAACAAAAAGTAGATTTGATAACAGTACACAAGACGTGCAAAAAGGAGAAAGTCATTTTGTGCTTTGAAGAAATAAAAGGTGAGATTTTCAAATCAAGGAAACAATATTGTATAAATATGATAAAGCAGTCCTCTTTATTTTCGTTGTGAAAGATCAGAGAGGGAACTCAACGCCGTAGGGTTCAGTGGACCATCCTCTCTCACTTGAGAATAGATTAGATTCCTTCATCCACCATTGGGCTGGGTGTTTTTCAGACCCACATGCCTCTTACCTGCCAGAGTAGATCATGCTGGAATGGGCAACAAGAAAAGATGTGGTCATAGACAATCAGCACTTGTTGCCTAGAGGTTTTGTAATTCTGTCTGTATTGCCTAGAAAAGATGACTTCTGAGCTCCCTGACAAATCTGAGTCTACGAATTTTATTAATAATTAATAATTATTATTAATGACTACACATACTATATATTATTAATAATTATAATACTTGTCCATAATTAATACTTTGTGCAAAAGACTTTCAGAATCTAAGGGCACCTTAGAGGCTGATTGAGCTAAGGGAGGTCTTCTTTTCTAAATAAGGGCTATCCTTTGGCATCCCTGAGAGTTACAAACACAAAAACAGGCTTTGCTCAGACACCCCCAGCAAAAAGGAACTCCCCATGTCCCAACACAACCATTTTCGCTGTACAGTATGTTTTTGTCATTAGAAAAATAATCTTTCATCATGGTAATAATTTTAGAAAACAAGAAAGAAAAGCATAAAATAAAAATGAAAAAATATCTATAGTACTATCACATGATAACCACTGTTAACGTTTTGATGTATGTGCCCAGGTGTGTGTGTGTGTGTGTGTGTGTGTGTGTGTGTGTGTGTGTGTCTGTGTCTGTGTGTCTGTGTGTGCATGTGTATACTTTTATTTTGAAAGATCATACTATCCATGTTTTGGAACCAGATTTTATCATCCTTTGTCATTAAGTATCTTTCCATAACATCCATTTCAAAGGCTGAATAAGCACATTTCATTTTTTGAAATGGCTGTAATTATTGGGATATTTTTCCTTCTACCAAGCCAAAACATACCTCTTTATAATTTATACGCATTGGTGCTTTCTCTGCCCTCCAGAACTACATGCAATAAAAAGTATAATCCTTCCTTTCCAGGCCAACACTTCAAATATGTGATGACTGCTTACAGGTCTCCCTGAGTCTCAGTTTTTGGTTTTAATCAGCCGCAGGTGCGCAGACATCTTTCGTGGTTCGCGGGCCCCACTATCATGATAGTTCTCCTCTGGATTAATTTCAGTTTGCCATTTTCCCCAGAATTGGATACAAAATTTCAGGGAAGATGAGAACCATCCCCTCCTTTTTTGGTGGGATTTTGAATTTATTGATGTAGCCAGTGTGGTGTTCACTTTTGGAAATCTTGACTCATTGCTGACCCATGTCCCGGTCTTGCTGTCACACCTGCTTGCTGCTTGGCCTTCACAGTGTCCACCACAGCCTGCTACCCTTCCTACTGATGCAATCAGTGCTCTGAGCCTGAATGCGTAACGGTCTGTATATGCTTTCATTAATCCAACAAATATTCATCGAGGTCTTGTACACTAGGAACTTCTGTGGGCACTCGGGATACAATGGTGAACGAGATAGATATGTTCTCCTCCCTCAACAAATTTACAATCTGCAACAGAGAAAGGGGCAGGGCAAGATGCTACAGAAGCACATGGACGTCTTACATCATCCAAGGTTTGGGCAAGACCTTGCCAAAGAAATATGATTTAGGTGAAGACCTGAAGGAGTGAGGTCATTTCTGTGAGATTCAGCCTACTGTCCCAGCCTATTGAGAAAATTCCAGACCTCCATTCAATTATGTTTTTCATTTTTCTTTGTGAATGATAGAAATGGCATCCACATTATGGTGTGAAGGGTACAGAATAAATGATTTTAAGAGTCCTTGCTTGAGTCACTTACATGCCTAAAGCCTCTGAAGACTTGTCCTGGGTGAGTGTGGGCACAATATTTCATAAGGCCCCCTGATGCTCTGTAAGTGGGCTGTTGATCATGAGCTCTGCCTTATGAGGCAAATGTCTGCCATTAAAGCGTCTTGGCTCTTTGGGTGGTGTTCTCAGAAATTGCTCTCAGCTGGCTGATGAGCAGAGGAAACTGTGCTTCTCACCACATATTGCAGCCTTCGCTCCCGGACTTTCTCCATTATTCTTGTCCATGCTTCTCATGCTCATTTTTGCCCTTTTAAATAATTGTGTGCTCATCATTCCTCCAAGTCTCACTCTGGCTCTGCAGTATCCAAAGGGACCAATTCAGTTCCCAAACAGTCAAGTATCTGTTTACACCACAAATGCAGACAACGGAGAGACTAGATGAATCTTTCATTTTTTTCAACCGATTTTGACACTGTGGAGACACATATTGATCTTCCCTTTTTCTCACCAATCTTGAGCACCTACCTGGATGGAAAAAAGGTAAAGCAATATATTCTAATAGTGATATTGATTTCTGCTCCTGAAATGTTTGCCTTATTTTATCACGTTGGTGTGCTTTTAATACATGAAAGACTGGGCGGCTTATTGTAAAATGTAATGAGTGTCAGTGTACCAAGTACAACCCCAGGGCCTGGGGTTATTGTTAGTGACCATATCAATTCTAGTGATGAGCCAGAGACACAAGGAGGAATTTCTGTCCTGGATGAGAAGTAACTGTTGTTGAAAATGATATGAAAATGATATGGCTGAATATATATATTTTGGAATGATAATTCTTTTTGAAATTACTTCCAAACTTGGTTTAAATACAGTCTTGCCAAGAAAGCCAGACTGTCCTTCCCCTCTTATAACTCTATGACTTCATTCAGTTAAAGAAAGCATTTTTTTCAGGGACAATCTCCTGTGTTTTGCTGTTGCTATTTGATATTATCTAATGTTCTATGAACTTACTGGAAATTTAGACTTTTTTCTTTTCAGATTTATGTTGTAATGCCATCATTAATACAAATTCATCACAGGTCTGTTTTGAGAGTTTTTCATTTTTAATTTTAGCAGTAACATGTTACTGAATTTCTGGGCAGAGAATACTTTTTTTCTGTCTGGCAGTGAGTCACGGTTTTAATACCTTGAATGGCTTGCCACAGGCTTCTTTCTCACATGTGGGTTGCACTTTGAAATAACAGTGGGTTGAACTGGGTGATGTGATTTTTAGCTTAGCTCATTTGCAGAGAGCTTGGAGAGCAGAGGTAGAGGGCTATGTTGTTAGAGGTCTCAGGCAAGGTGAAAGTCCACTCGGATATTCACTGCCAGCTTTGATGATACAAAGAAAATGTTTCTCCTGGAGACCAGACATGAGGCAGACCCTCAGCAGGAGACAGGGCAGACCGTCAGGCTTTCACATTTAGCAGGAGATTTTTTTATGGTACTTTGATGTCGTTCTTGGAGCTATCAAACACACAGGGATCACTGTTTGAACATTTCTGCACTTCTCTAAGTGTGTTATGTATAAACTAGCAACTATTTTCCGGTCACATTTTCAGCACAAAGTGCTACATTTTATTTGCATCTTAGCAATAACTGAGTTCCTCTTGCACACGATTGCATGTTTTACTCATTGGGGAAATACAACTTTGGAAAAATAATTTTGGCTGGTCAAAAACATAAGGCTCATTGAACTGTTAAAGTGTAGTATTTACTGATTCTCTAATATTTAAGAAGTGCTTTGTTAAAACATATTAAAGCACTATAAGCAATTTAAAAAATTCTTGAAAAAATTATTTATTCATCCATTTATCCATTCATTGTGGAACAGTTGTTCTGCGCTGGACATTGAAGATATGAAGATGAACAATACATTTGCCTTCAATGAGTTCACAATTGAGTGGTCTGTTGAGGAATGTCAGAAGAAAAATTTGCAGTCAGTGTGAAAACCATCATTCTAGGGAGAGAAATATGGTGGTAGGGGATCACAGAGAGGGTTTATTTTATTCTTTATATGGGGAGGAGGCAGAGGACCAGGGAGGACTCCAAGAGCTAGCTGCTGTATACAGCCTTCAAGGAAATGCTAAGACAAGAGTACTGACCCCTCCCCGACCCCAGGACAACAGGCATCAGTCTGATACAGGATCTGATTCAGCTCTCGATGGGGACACAGAGCCTCAGTCCTATGGGACTGCAGAGGAGCTGGTTGTCCATGAAGGTGGGAGTCATCATGGAAGCCTTCAGGTAGGGACTTGTGTTGAGCATGAAAGACAGCATTTTAATAGTGTTTTCATTTGTACATCTCAAGTAGAATAATTCAGGAGAAGAGTATTGACCTATCATAGGGAATGGATACCACTGTATACGTTTGCTGGAGATTTACTGAGTATATAATAAAAGACAATTTCTTCTTAAGTGATAAACACCCAGGTAAAGTTAGGAGGAATCTATATGCACCACAAACTGATGACTCCTAAAGTTGGAATTGAGCAAACGTATAGTGAAAGTCAAAGAAATGGTAAGAATAATGAGTTACAATCGCACGTTTTGGAGGGAGTGGGCAGGGGGAAACAGTGCAAGGAAATGCTGAGAATGAATCCCAGTCTCTCAGTAGAAACAAGAAGTAACTTTCACAGTTTTACAATCATTTATATATTTTTGTTGATCACATGAAAGGCACAGAATGGAAATTTAGGAATGCTGAGGTTATATATAACTTTCTGGGAAGGGGAATTTAAGGATCTCTAGTGCACTGATGGGGTCAAGGGATGTGGTAAAAGAAAAATGGAACATATGCTGCAATACTCACAAACACGCATCTGCACTGCAGGTAATGAACAGATGAGATGAATTAAAATAATCTGTTTCTACTACTCATTTCAACCCACTTGCATAATTCTGGGCCAATTTTTGAAAGGAGGCTTTGCTGAGCTTCCTCTTCTGTAATTCCCAACAAATGGTGAATCACTGGATGCATACAGATAACCGTGAGTTCCAAAGACGTAAGCTAAAGAAGACAAATCCCTGACAACCAGGACAATATGATGTGGAATAAGTGGGGGTAAAGCAGTTAAGCAAGAAAATCCCCATAGCCAGAAAGATCATGGCTTTACTCACAGCTGCTATCTTTCTGGGGCCATGGGCTGGTGAGACTCAGGAAGTACCTTGGGGTAATGACTTCCACCTCGTGGGGAAGAATTCTTTAGGTAGCACTCAGTTCAGATGTTCTTTTCTCTCCAAGACTCAGGGTGGTCTCTAAAATCCCTTCTATGCCGTGGGACAGAGAAGAGAAGGCATTCTGTAGCAGGCAAGTGGCAACAACCCCTCCTAAGTTGTAGAGTGGCCCTGGAGACGAGCCATGCTTTCCATAATTCTTGCATTTGCATGAGTCTGTGCATTCACAAGTAGGAATAGAAATAGCTAGAGTTATATAAAGACAACTGATGAAGACTCTGAACTTTAATGTGTGAATGTTGTGAAATCATAGAAGACACTAAGACTTCTCCAAATCAGTCTAGAAGGAGGGTCACATACAGACTAGTATAGTGTACAGGAGGGGTCTTGCCCTGTTCTGCATGAGGCTTACAAAGGGAAAATAAGAACAGGACTGTGTTAGAAATGTTTGCCTTATAGGTCTCTGGCCAAGTGTTTGATCAATACCTTAGTGAGGAAAGAGTGAAGGACATGCAACAAACCACCCTACAGTTATATCTACATGTTAGTTGTTACAGCTCTGGATCGTCATGCGTAACACCGATCAACTATATGTCTTATGTTCCATAGCATCAGTTCAAGATACATATTTTTTTCTTAAAAAAAATCTAAACGAGAAATAATCCCGTCTGAACTCACTACAGAAAGATCTCTGAACCACGTTAAGTCCAACTGATACTGACAAAGGCGCTAAGCAGCAGACCTCACTAAATGGTGCCTGAATGTGGCAAATTCTTCTCTGGGCGTGCCAAATGAGCATCCACAAGTTTACGCTTGTTAAAGAGATCCATGGAATGTTTGAGAGCTAGAACAAACACCATGTCCAACGCCCTTCATTTTATAGGCAAGGATGCTGCAGGCCAAGGGAACTTCCTGAGAAGCAATTTCACCCTGAGGACTCGAACCCTTGGCCTCAGCTCCCAGTTGGGTACTCTGACAACTACACCAAACGGTCTTGGAAAAAAGGAAGGGGAATCAGTGTTGGCTTCCAGTGGGAAGATATTGTGTAATGGAAACATTTTTCTCCAGTCCCAAAGGAAATGCATTTCTTGATTTGATGAACATTTCCTGGACATTAAACAATCATGATAGAGAAACTAGCAAGGAACTTAATTAGAAGTTCTCTTGCTCATTCCTTTGACTCTGGCCACCAGAGAGAACGGATATCTCTTTGGCTACTCCTCTTTTCTTGCCTCAGCATGTCTAGAAAACAATGCATTTGTGAAGGTTGACAGTGAGCCTGTTGGGGGAAGGGCACTGTTCTGGGAACTGTGTGATGGCGGCTGATGTATCTGTTTGTCTAGATGGGCACTTCAGTGGCTGGACCAATTCAGCTAGCTCTCAGGAGGAGTCGAGGGTCCTCCACCCCTCCTCCCATTCCAGTTGGAAACAAATCTGACTAGACTATACGAGGTCTCATCATAAAGCAGGAGGAAGTTTACTTTACTTTTATTATAAGACAATAAATACCACTTTCTCTTTTGAGCAAATCTGAACATTTCGAAAGACACACCAGCAATTCCTTGTAGAAGAATCTGGGGCTTATAAGGGATGGAAACTGGGAGGACGGAAATCCCTCACTGGGGAATGAGTTTATGAGATGCAGCACAAGCTCTCCGCTAAGGAGCTTAAAGACAAGTCTT
Organism: Ursus americanus; assembly: GCF_024610735.1. Taxonomy (NCBI): domain Eukaryota; kingdom Metazoa; phylum Chordata; class Mammalia; order Carnivora; family Ursidae; genus Ursus; species Ursus americanus. The sequence continues at coordinate 54,208,070 of NC_142137.1, read as the reverse complement.
GGGAATTCCAAGTTGTCACACGTTCTCAGGAAGAAGGGGTATGAAACACGGGAGAGAAAAATAAGGATAGATGTCTGGAAACTCATGGGCGACCAGCCACACTGCCTCCAACCAGGTTCCACCGAGTCTGCAGAGAGCTGAAATATTTGAGAAAAACATATTCTCCCACTTCCTGATCCCTTGACATTCCCATACTGTTCTTTAAGGAAATATTCAAATTAAGACATATTCAATTTGAGAGAAGTCCTCCACCTGCCTGCAGTGTGGGGAGAACAGGCCGGGGGAAGGGAAAGGGCAGGAGATGGTCCTCGGAGCGCGCAGGAGGCAGCCTGGAAGCCTGCGGCCAGGCAGCTGGATGTGCTTCCCCTCGGGGTTAGGAAGTTCTTCAGCCTAGCAAGCTCTTCCCACCACATGGCCCTTGCTTTTGTTCCTTCTTACTGGAATCCTTTCCAGTTTTTTATAAAGACACCCTTTGGCCATATCATCCTTGCTCGCTGCTCTCCCATTTTTTGTTCAGAGGACCCTGTTCACACCTCTTACCACAGTCTTTGATTTGATTTGATTTGATTTTGGTCATTCAACAAATATTTATTGAGCACCTATTCTATTTCAGGCACTGTTCTAAGCACTGGGAATATGGCGATAAACAAAACAACAGAGGCCCTGCCCTCTGCGCCGGCATTCCAGTGGGGTTGCTAACAGCCAACACTGAGGAAAGACTTACCCTGTGCCAGGCGCTGCTCGCAGCTTGAAACACACGGCGATTCATTTACCCCCGCACCAAGCCTCCAATGTCAGGCTATTAATATCCTCTTTATGCAGACAAGGAAATGGTGCATAAGAAGGTTAGAGCACTTGCCCAGGGGCACACGGTTAGTTCATTGTCCCTTGGTTTAAGGACAAATCCTTGTTTATGATCTGCCTTTCCCAGGAGAATATAAACTCCATGAAGTGAGTCTTGTTCCCTGTTGTACATCCAGCATCCGGTACCTACGAGGTATTCATAAAAATTTACAGAATGAATGAAAGAAGGAAAAATGGAACTTAAAAATACCCATTAGGAACAGTCTGGTTTATTTCAAAAAAAGGCTGTGCATTTAGGAAAACGTTATTTCCGTCCGTGTTGGCTGTGTGATGGCAGAATCAGGCCTCATTCTGCCTCCGATTTTGATCATTTCCTCCCACTGTATAGAAATGCCTTTTCTTGTATGGCCACGTTTAACTATTGTATACTTGTTAGTTAACATTGACACAGACGTTGAAATTCTCCTTTTATTACTGCCTCCCTTCTCCCTTATTTATTGATGCTGCTGTGTTTAGTCTCCAGGAAGCTGACCCGAGTTCCTGAAATGAAAACCACCTCCCCTCAGCTTGGCGCTCAGCTGCATGACTCAGGGGCTGGCTCGGACACCCTGGCGTAAGAACTCAAAAGCCAGAAGTTTGGAAGAGACATTATTTTGGTATCTAAGTGAGAAGGAAATACCTGGTGCAACTTGTCAGCCTTGACGAGGAAAAAAGAGAGCAATAACAATAATAAAAGATGGTATCCCGGGTGAAGGTGAGGCTGTTTACAAGCATATGTCCTGTGCGCACTTGGCCTTGCAACGTGGGGCAGGATGCACGCTGGAACTCCATGGAAGCAGCTCTTTGTTGTTTGTGAACTCCTGTACCTTGGAGCTGCTTGGGAATGACTGATGATTATTAGGATTTAAAATGAGTGGATTAATGGAATTCAGACACAATTGAACATAATCAGAAAGAGGCTAGAAAGATTGTTCGAGAATCAAATCAACTGAACAAGAAGGTAAAGGAAAAGTCTTAGTAACTGATACACTTATTGAAAGGTTTCTTAGCAAGTCAACGGAGGATGTTAATGACAAGAATAATACAAATAATAGGAGGGCCTCTATTGTTGTCTGACACTCGACTAAACCTTCTGTGTGTCATCTCATTTTTTTTCTTATGATAAGTCTTGTCATAATTAGAGTTATCCCTATTTCACATATCAATAGGCTCACTGAATATGTCTGAGATGAATTTGAGATCCAAACCCAGGTATGACTGACTCCAAGGTTTCGGGGTTTAACCATGACACTGCATTTGAATGGATCACCTTCTAGGTCATGGGAAGAGGTGAGGAGGTAGGAGTAGTGTCCTTTCATTTGCTCCCGCTTGATCTGATATGTGGAACTTAATAAGACATGGGCTGGGCCAGGGGTGCCGGGCTGGCTCAGTCAGTGGAGCATGTGACACTTGATCTCAGGGTTGTGAGTTTGAGCCCCATGCTGGGTGTACAGATTACTTAAAACTAAAATCTTTAAAAAAATTTTAAAAAATAAGGCATGGGCTGGAGAGGATAATCTTTTTGGATTTTTAGGATGTTTCATCTGGCTTTTCTGCCACTTTCTGCCCTTTTGGTATCCTCCTAGAAAGTAAGATAGTATATTTGGGAGAGGAGTCAAAGAGAGAGGGGACTCACTTACTCCTCATGAATATTTTCCCAGAAGGCATTGTTATCACATTTTATAGATCAAACTCGAAGACGCAGAGTAGACATTACTTTGCACAATGTCCCAGAGGTTCCAAATGGTAGAATTCATATTTGAGCCCCAATTTTCCACAGTCAAAGCTGTGTTCTTTCCAAGACTAAACTGAGGTCCTTCCCCATGAAGATCTGTTGTCCTCTTGTCTGGATACACGTGGCCGGTGCTCCTTCTTTGGGGGATGGACGTGGAACACGGCAAGTGCCCCACATTTTCTTCCACTTCAGCTACTTAGTGGTGTCTTTTTTCCATCTCTGGTTATTTGTGCAGGGATTATTTGTTGAGTTTCTGATAGTTATTTTGTTCTCATGGCTAGGTCTCCGTGTTCCCTTATCTTGGGGAAAATACAAGGTCCAGGGAGGAAAGCAAGTGTTACGAGGCAAAAAAGGTGATTCTCCTTCTTAGATGTTTCATGTTCTTTTGTGAAAACAGGCCTGCCATGCTGGATGGTCCTGGAAGAGGAGAGAGCAGATGGACTATAGTTCTAGGAGTTCAAAAGATAGGATTGACTGGGCTGGAAAAGAAGAAAGAAAACTGGAGGCCCAAGAAAGTGCCAGATATTATCCCCACCACACAATTATTCCCCAGAGAAGGGTTACTTGGGGAGGGGGTCAAGGGTGGGCTGACATAAAAGCTGAACCTCTGGGAGCCTGGGCTTGCCATGGATGTTGAGGAATTCCCTGCCTTTGGGGGATATCTTGGGCTTGGGAAGCAAGCATTTCAGAGATGACCAGATATGAACAGATGAAAGCCCCTCCCTTACCATTGTCAAGTGCATAAGATCACAGAGAAGTTGGCATGTCTGGAAGGTGGGATTAAAAACCCCGATATTGATTGGATTTCTTAACCACTTGGGGAGAAAAATGCACTCGGGACAGATTAAAAAAAGAAATTGAAGTGATATCTCTTGCATTCTAATTTTATGGACAAAACTTCCTATCTACTACAGATCCATTCCTTTAGCTAAAAAAACCCATTTTTTTTCGATAGGCAAATATTCCTGGGAGAAGTTGCATAACCCAGTGTTCATGATCAAATGCCCCAGGAGATGAACAAGGAGAGTACACAGCTTACCTTCAATGCAACCTGCCTGGTTTCTCAAGTCACGCTTTCTATATGTTTATAAAAGTCCATATTGGCAGATTCTGTAGTTTTTTCTTTCTCCCATTCCTGCCTTGAGAACTGGGTCTGTAACCTCCTAGCACTTAATGGTGAAATCATTTATTATATTCTTACCAAGGAAAAAGAAGAAGGAAGCATTTAATCTTGGTGGGAGAAAGAATCGAGTCCTCACTCTGGGACTTTGTTGAGCTACATGCAGAGACAGAGGTCCCTGGCTAAGCCCGGGAAGTGTCCAGGGTCAGCAAGTTGGCACTTGTGCCTGAGCAAAAGGCTAAATTCCTGAAGAAAAGAGGGAGAAAGGAATGATTTAGTTCACCATTCTCCCTGGGAACTGTGCTGCCCGGAGTGAAGAGTCTGAAGAAGTTGGGACTGTGTTCCCCTAGGCCCTTGACAATCTGTCTCCAGTAGGAGGTAGAACTGAATGGGAGCTGCCAAACAGCCTTCACTGGCTTACCCAGGTTAGTCTTGTTGGGATGAAAATCCCATTCCCTATCATTACAATGGTGACTCTTCCCAAACCTTAACATTAGAGAAGGTATGATGAGGTAACAAAATTTCATATTGTAGGAGGGGTTCTGCAGTGTAACCTCTTTACTCTATGGGGACTTTACAAGAAGAACAATGGCAAGAGCTTTGGTTTTCTCTAAAGGAACAAAGAAAATACACCTGTTTACTGAACCTTAGATAAGGCACTCAACTTTCTCACCTGCTGAACACTGATAGAAATATGGACTGTATCCCTCCCTCCTTCATCCCTCTGTTCTGTTCTTCCTTCCTCATCCTCTTTCTCTTCTCTCACTTTTTTCTTCCTTTCTTCTTTCATTATTATTCTCCTTTTTATCATTTCTTGCTTTCTCGGTGGATCCCCAACGTCATTCAGAAAAAATTTCAGGCAGCTAACATAGTAAATGTATTGCTTGATCAACTAATGAATGGATGAGAACATAGGTAGCAATCTCAGAATAGATAACAAAATGCAGAGAGGAGTCTGAATAAGGTTAGCACACCACGGTCATGCATGAGTCCTTTGCCTTCTCTGGAGGGGACTGTGTGTTGGGTTTGAGCTTCCTCATAGCCAATGCAAAGCGGGAAGCAGGAACAGTACTTTGTTACATGACTCAGTGTTCCCAACACAAGAAGACATTGGTGGCTTAGGAGGAGCACATCTAATGAGGGCACTGAGACCAGAGAGAATTGTGTTTTGGTGTTTACAATATCGAATATGATCCAGGAAAACTTTGCAAGGTTTTGAAAAGGAAACAATATGACACAGACTTCAAGTGGTCTCTTAATAGAAGGGACAGAGTTCCTTATTATCAAGTCCCAGTATTTCCCTGGTTCTTCTGGCAAGGAGATTAGTATGAAGTAGCCTGTGGGCTTCCAAACAGACTTACAATAGACTATAGCTGTCTGCTAAATTCTACAAAACTGTTTGCTTTTTTAGGGCCGTCTATATGTAATTGAATGCCAGGGCTTATTTGGATATTAAAGAGTCATCTTGAAAATGTTCAGGTGAAAAACTAATGCCCTAATTCTCAACATATGACTTAATACTTTGAGAAAGGTAATATTAACTTGCAGCATGTGGTTCCAGGCAGAGCAGAGCCATGGAGTGTCTGCTGGTTTCCCAACCATTCTTAAATTAAGGCGCTGCAATCTGTTACATAAATCTCTATTTTCTTATTTTAGGTTCAGCCAGAATTTTGCTAGTGAATAAATCAGACATCCCAGATGTCATTTCTCCCTGACTAGATATAAATCACAACCAAAAGGCTCACTAGGTTTGCCAAAATTGCTTCATATGTCAGTGAAATCTAACATTACTGTCCCAGGATTCTTGCTCCCCGCTCCCCGCCCCCCAAGGAATAAAGAGATCATTGGCCATCAATGCAGCATCAAGGAATATTAAATTTCCATGCAGAGCAATGAAGCCCTCCCCTTGATGTTTTACAGTGTATAAATGAACAGGATGACTCTCTTGCTCAGTGGATGTGGAAAAGCTTCTAGTGCTGCTTTTTTTCTCATTAGGGATGTCCTAAATAAGTCTTATAGACGAGGACCAACTACTTCGCAGGACTAGAAGATGTGGAGTTTGTCATCACCAATGTATTTCTTTAGGTGTCATATCAGTTAGGGAAGCTACTGCTCTAAGAAACACTCAAAAGCTATGGGCATAACAGTGAAAGTTTATTTCTTCTTCACGTCACCAGTCCAGTGTGGGCGCTCTGCTGCCCTTGCTCCATCGAGTGGCTCCAACACCCCCTAGGTCCTCCTGAGAGGGCTTCCCTGAATCCTCTGCAGCTGGCTGACCCAGAAAAGAAGGAATGTGTGCAGGTTTGTGCAGGGAGTTTTGTGGGTCAAGCTTGGAGGTGGCAGACTCACTTCCTCCCCCATTCCAGCCCCCAGAACGCAGTCTAATGGTCGTTCCCAATTGCAAGGAGGTGGCAAATGTGGCTTAATTCTAAGCACAGCACAAGAAATTAGTTTGTGAATATCTTGCTGGCTCTACCTCAGTTGCCAGAGTCCCCTTTCTATCCCCTTCCTTCTCTACACTTTCCTTCCTTCCTTCCTTCCTTCCTTCCTTCCTTCCTTCCTTCCTTCCTTCCTTCCTTCCTTCCTTCCTTCCTTCCTTCCTCCTTCCTTCCTTCCTTCTTTCCTTCCTTCCCAGAGTCTGCTGAGTTTAGGTGCTCTAGTGAAAGATTTCTCTTTTCTGCCCCTCCCCGAAGGTACCTTAGTCGTTTGGGTACCAGAACTTCCTAATTCAGTGATGGACAGATGATCTGGAAGGAAATTCAGAAACACTACTTTTAAAAATGTTTAATCATTAAGAGATGAAAGGATAAAAATAAGAATGAAGTATGGCTGACACATACATATCATCAATACATTATTTTCAACAGAAAAGATGCAAAATTCCTGACATAGTTTTTGTGTAGATTATGTCATAAAAGTAAACTATTTCCAGAATAAATTAAGCCAAATATTTTCAGCAGTCGCAAATATATGGAGGAAGTTATATTTAACCTAATTCAATATTTAGCAATATTTATAATGTACAATGAACAGTAGTAACATTTTAAGTTCAGATTTCCTACTTTAAAAATCAATTTTCAAATTAGTGAAGGGTATATTTCTACTCCTCATCTTTACCTACCATTGATGATCAAAAGCACCTGCTTTATTATAATTTAAATACAGCAATTTAGAAATGCAAATTTTAGAAAGAAAGAAGCATTCACTATATTCATCATTAATCCCTAATCCAGTCACTCATGGGGGAGGGGTGACAGGGAGGAATCTAAGAACAGTTAACTTCCATAGGGGTTAAATGCATCACTTTGTGTTTTTCATTAAACATATTTTATTCAGTAGATTACATAAGATATAGGTAATTTTTTTTAGGTTGGGCATCTTATCAGTGTTTTTCTCCTCATGAAAATTTTAGTGAAGAAATTAATGCATTGGTAAAAGACTGTTAAAGGAGACAGAAGGAATTCAGAGAGGATAGCACATAAATTAGAGAAGCATTGGCTTAAAGCACAGAATAAAATTTCATGCAAAGTATAGTTCAGCTATTTCATTCGGAGGTACATTTAAAATTTTTATTTTAGTTTATTTTTAAAATGTTTCCCTTATGGATATACCAATTAAGTAAAGGAGAATAATTTTTCTTTTCTACTTTTCAAGGACTAATTCATTTTGGTTTATTCACTTGTGAGACAGAAGCTATTTTGTTTTTGAATTTTATAAAGATTAAGTAAACAAGCTCTATTTACCTGTAAGCCCAGGATGACATGGTTATAATCTTCCTTCCTCCCTTTACCGGCTGCTTCATTTACAAGAGAGAAATTCTTTCCTCAGCATTACTTTCTCCCTAGAATGTAAGCTTTGCTAGGGCAAATTCTTGGCTTATTTATCACTGTATTCCCAGCATCTAAAACACTATCTGACATACAATGAGCCTTGGATAAATACTTGTTAAAGATTTGAATATAAATGGAAGCAACCAGTCTTTAGGTCGCAGGCACGAATAGAAATGATCGTACCTTAATGTCTTGCATCTAGACTTGAAGATGATTTAGTTACATTAACACTCTATCAAAAGTTTGCTCTTTCACTCATTCATTTATTCATTTACGTTATTTTGTGTATACGGTACTAGGTTAGGTATTGAGGACGATGGGGGATTTGTAAGATGTGGCCCCTGCTGAGAATTTAATTCACTGAAGATTGAAAATTGTATCCAAATTCAGGTGATATGATGACAAACATAATGGATTTGAACAGCTAAGGGAGAGTGTAGCTGTTCTTAGGGATGGTCTTTAATGAGGCATCTGAGAGCCCTGACTTTGTTTTTTTAAAGAAGACTTAAAAAGCCTGGGACTCACAGGTTTCTACACCAGATTGGCAGCTCCTTAAGGGCAGAAATAATATCTTTTCCTATACTTCTTATAAAGGGCAGAGACTTTCTTCTTACTGGAAATCAAATAAATACATGTTGGTTGATTGAGTTATACTGCTAACAATATCCTAACCAATTGAAGAGATTTAAAGTGGGAACAATGATTCTAGTGGGTCTTTCCTGGAGAGCAGGCATGGAGCTGCCTTGCCCCATGACAACTGGCTCTATACTCTTAAGATCTTCGTGGAAGAGGATATATTGCGGAGGTTCCTATAGTCCTAAAGTGAGGAAAAGCGGATGTTTCCACGAAACATTTCCTCCGGGGTACATATAAATTCATTTTCGTGCCCTTGGGTATAAATAAACTGTGCCTAATTTGCATTATGAAACCCACTACAGAGGAAATTACCCTGCAGATAAAAGAAGATGTGAGGGAGACATTTTCCAAATGGACTGAATCTCTAGTGTTTGTCTTATGTTATCTGCAGAAAGTAATACCTTCCATCGTCTCTTTGATGCACCACAAGAAGTCTGACAAGGGGTAGGAAGTGGTTGCCAAATTTTACAGAGCTCCCCTTCCCAACACTAAAATTCTAATTAAATAAGTGTTAGATCCAAGATAGATTAAAGCATGAGATAGAATAAAAGAAGACCCTTGCAATAACATAATGAGAAAAGTATTTTTAAACTGAATTAACACTGTTTGAAAAATGAGGCAAACTTGATTCTATCAAATGTGGGGCTCTCAGGAGGTGAAATTTCGTACACACAGCACAGATGTGTGCTGATAGATATTCAGAGAAAATGGAAGCTCATGCTGTGGAAAAACTGACATGAATTGGTCATATCAATCTTTGGAACAATCATACATGAGTTATGGCAAATTTTTGCAAAGAACATGTTTTAATAAAAAGTTATGATTTAGCCAATGTGTCTCAACTTTTAAAAAATTGTGCTGATTAGCGAGAAAGACCCAAACCAAAAAAGAAGCAAGGAAGGGGGAAGGAGCCGGCCTCAGTAAATGTCTTTTCAGTTGAATCTGGAAAAAACAACTTGCCATTTTTCTCACTTTAAGATCTCTCAAGATCGTATGTTCTTCAAAGCCTAATTTGATTCTCTGTGTTAATATATTTGTTTCTAATATAGATAATAATAGGCCATAAAGAGTAAAGACACTAAGCAGAAAAAAATAAGTCACAAGAGAAAGTAAGCTAACCTGCTGTCTTATTTAAATGTGGGTGGCTCTGCTCTGGGAAGTCAACTTAGGCCTATGCCTCTGTCTTCTTGCTCTGTTTTCCTCACCACTTGCCGTCCATCTTGTGGTGTGTCCACACTTCAACCAGTGGAGTGGAGGACATACTCCTTCTCTTTTAATGGCATGTTCTCGAAATTGTACACATCAATTCAGCTCAGCTCTGACTGGCCAACGAGTAGTCACATGGCCACAGTTAACGGCAAGGAAGGCAGCGACATGGACTCTGGCTGGGTGTCCCGGGGCCCAGCTAAGACCAGGGGAAAGAAGTAAAGAAAAGATAATAGGAGCCACTAATAGTTCGCCAACTCAACCTGCAGGAGGAATGTGAGTTGAGTCTTGAAACTGGGATGGTCCAGGCTGAGAACGGAGACTGGGGTGTGTGACATGGAGCAGTGGGAAAAGGGGAGAAAGTCGAACTGCAGTTAATAAATGAATTGATGATGTTGGCTGAGGTGCTGGTTAACACTGAGCGCTGACTAAGGGATAAATCCATCCTATGTGATTTGTGTGGACTAGCTCATTTAACCCATCAAACAACCCTCTGAGGTAGGTATAATAATTACGTCCATCGAGAGATGAAAAAACTAAGGCACAGGACAGTTTAAAATCTCATTCAAGGTCATATACCTAAAAGCTCACTGTTGAGAGACAAACTCAGGATGAATAGATATTTAAACACTGAGGCCAGCACTGAGTCCATAGGAGGGTGGAAAGAAAATGTTTCCCCACTGTGCTGATTTTAGATAATCTCTTGAGATGAAATGTACATTCCTCTCATTTCTCAAGGACATGTTTTTGAAAGTCTGCCTCTATATATCATGACACTTGTGCCTAAGATTTTTCCAATGATTTCTTCTGTTCACTTCCCTTCTGCAGCAGGTTTCTGTCACCACTCAGGGCCTCCTGGCTTCAGCGAATAGTTCATCGACCCCAAGGCAGAGCCACCTCTACGTGGTGATGCCTCTGGCACTTTCTCAGGGATGGTGAAGAGCTGGGTCCTTTCCCTGCCTGAACCTGGAACTACCAACTTTGCCTGGCTGGAGCTGCCAGGCTATAAATTGCTGCCAGGCCAGACGTGGCACCTTTCTTCCCCTAGGTGTTTCTGACCCCACCTGACCTCCCTGTGCCACTGTTATGCCCGTAGAGGTCATAACATATCTGGACATACTTCAGCAAATGACTCTGGCCAACCAGAGCTGAATTATCTATATATAAACACCTGTTTACCTTAAATTCAGCACATTGGTTATGGATGGTGAGGCCTAGAAATATGAATGAAACACAACCTGTGACCACAGAAATCTTATAATCCACATAGACAATGAGTCCAATAAAAATTACATGGTAAGGGAAAATAAGTATCAAAGAGGTCACAGGCTATAGTGACCTATGTTTTGAAGAAGTGTCACATCAATCCACTTCGAATGAAATGCAGCAAAGTTGTATCGTATGAATGATTGGCTTGAATTGAATGATCTAATTGGAAGGAAGGGAGAAAGAAACAAAGCAACTAAATCAGAATGAGGCCATTTCTGCCCCCTCTTCTATCTAATGAGCAAGCATCTCGGAGGAGCAGGAGCTGACCGCTGAGAATCTGCCTTCCCTCGGGAGTTTCAGCTTTCTTATGCTGTAGACATTGGTAATGACAAATCCAAGAATATGGAATTGTAAAGGTGACTTCAGGAGTTTTACAGATTCACTTCAACTACGTTGAATTATGCCTATGTGTGGACTTTATAGTCTAACCAGAAGTACCAGAAGTGACTCTACTTTAGAAGAGTTTGACAAACACAGATGGCGGAAAGAACTTTCCAGGTAGAAGCAATGAAGAAATGCAGAAAGGGGGCAGAGTAGATTATTGGAGGACAGGGTGAGCACAGGGAAGAGATGGGAGAGAAGCCTCATGAAATGCATTTGAAGCTGAATACTGACCCACTTGGAAACCAGTTTTTCTGTACTGTCCAGCATTAATCAGACATAGAGTTCATTTCACCTTCCCGTACCAGACATCACAAGAAGTAGGCGCCAGTGGCTTTCAGCTTCCTCTGTCTCCCTGGCTGGGTCATGCCCCACATGTTCTGCCTTCCTGCTTTTCTGTGAGGTAGTGAAGTTGAAGGTGTTTGACCATGAGTTCAAAGTCAGATGCTCTGTGAACTTGGGTCCTTTGGGGCTCATTTTCTCTTCTCTCCATGAGTGTAGTAACCCCTAACACTCAAGTTTGCCTTGAGGATTAAGTGAGACAAGATCATGTACTTGAGAGCACATAGTGTTGGCGAGTAGTTGACTCTCTCATCATTCCACACCTGTTGGTGGCCCTGCCAGAGTATTTCCCCAGGCTTGTTCTTCCCTGCCAACAAAAACATGTATAGTTTTATGATTCCAAGAGTGTGTGACTAGCTGCCCTAAAGGCTCTGCACCTTTTTTTTTTTTTCTTTCTTTCTTCTTTTTTTTTTTTTTTAAACTCACTCTACCCTCCTGAAGTCTCATCTCATCTCAGGACTTTGCTCTCTGCTTGGGAAGTTACAAAGCATTGAGCACAGATCCTAGAGTCTACTTTCCTAGGTGACATATCTGCATTTTAACTGAGCTTTCTGCATCCTGGTCCCTCCTCTAGAGGGAAAGGGTGGGCATTTTGAAAGCTAAGACAATTTGTGGAGAGAATTTAAAAATCAGGGATACCTTCTTTTGTGTCCCTCAAATCGCATTGTGTTAAGAAGTTGCCAAATCACTCCACCCATGGGCATGGCAGCCTGATGGAAAGATAAATTGAAATTTATTGGTGAACAAGGAACATTTATATTCTAATGCTGAAAAATCTGTAGTATGACTTTCCTCTAATTTTTCTCCTGTCTGTGCGTGTTGTACCTTAAAATGTGTTATCAATAATTATAAAATTTACAAAGGACAAGAGCAGTGATGAATTGGGCTTGTAACTGAATTTCATGAGATTGTAGATTAATCACGTAGAAGATACCAGGCTTATTTGCAGAAGACATGTTAGAAGTTTGGGGAAATTAAAGTTCAGGCCTGCTGACATGAGTGCATTTCTTTCGGAAAAAATATAACATAACAACTTCAATGGCAATAACTGATTTATCCTTCATTGCTGGGTTTTAATGCAGATTTGATTGCAACGAAGTTCATTGTCCAAGTTTCTAAAATTGGTCAGTCTAACAAACTGAAGTAATTGCAATCAGATGTAACACAGGATAAGGTCAGCAAGTTATCTGAATGGGGGAAAATCTGTGTAGGATTTTAAAAGGCAATCCCAATATGCTAGAGCTTATCTCTTTACCTCACACCCCCTCTTTCCTTCTCTCCTTCCTGTCCCCTCCATCCTGCCCTTCTCCACCAAAGAACCATTATTTGGGTCTAAACAATAAACTAGTCCCTTAAGTTGACACACTTAAAAAAAACAATGAAACTCTGCCTCCCTAAAAACAGAGAGATTCAGTAGTAAATATATAACCTGATCTAGGAGCAGGAAGTCATATAAAGTGGCAGGGAAAATGGGAAGATTTGAAAATGATCTTTGAAGCTCTGGGAAACATTTTACAGATCCTCCGTCAATATGTTCATGAACAAAATGAAAATTCTACAAAATGGTTCAGGAATTAAGTATTATCCAAGCATACTATATTAGTTCCAAGCCACCCTTATTGGGTTTGTTTGTTCGTTTGTTTGTTTTTTCATTTACCAGATAACTCATTTGAAATGTTCAAATATATTGATCTTGGTGTTGAATGGTCCCTTTGCAAGATTATAAAAATAACAACCTTTAGTAAGTTTGAAAACAAATATGAGTCTCTTTTGCATTTTGAGGAGTTATTATGAAAAGAGGGTCGATGAGCTGGTAGTGTACACACCACGCTCAATATTTTAGAGAGATAACATAGAGTACCAGAAAGTCCCTAGAAGAGGCAAGTGGGTGGTCTGGCCCAACTTCTATCTCTGATGTCTGTGAACTTGGGGAAGAACATTTCCTAGTTAATGAAACTTAACTTCTCTTTGCCTAATTTATTATCCTTAGTAATACTTTATTATTCTTAAACCAAATAGGCTGGACTTCATAAATGATTTTCAGACACACTTCAGAAAGCCCTGGAGATTTGTTTTACTTCTTTATGTTCCCAGTTAATAGTGCTTTTGGAACAAATAAGTCTGTAGTAAAAATAAAAATTGAAAAACTCTGAATGAAATAATCTCTGTGTTGGGAACCCATCTTGCCATCCCACTCTATACAGTTTTAAAACTCTTCAAACAACTTCCCCAAGTTCTTTGAGGACAGGCATTATAAAATCACAGGTTGTGTTTCATTTACAATTTCAAGAAAGTGAGATTTTTACCCATGAGAAAACTTCATCCTGGAAAAGTTTGGAATAACTGATGTCACATAGCTGGTTAGTGGAACTAAATTAGAATTCAACCCTCCTTCGTTTTATTTGCCTGTGAATGTCTCATGTCACCCAGCACAGCACTTGCATGTTGTAGGTGTACAATATATACTTTTAAAATAATTTTTTGACTTTGTAGATTAAAGGGGGAAGAGACAGGGAACATATCTAGTCACTTGGTGATTATGGGTCTTTCTGTGCATATGTGTCCCTTCTATTTTGGTACTTTCCTGTTAAAATGAGTGTATTTTCTGAAATCCACAACCTTTGTGTTTCTTGGCCATTCTCTTTTAGTTCCTAGAGAATTTATCCAAAGATTGAACAGTTTTGATAAATAACATTAAATATCCTTACCCTGTGCTTCTATGGTTTTCTCAAATTTTATCCTAGGCGGTTTTCTCATTAATGAAGCCCTAGATTTGTGCTCACCTGTGCACTGCAGTACATGCCAAACCTCTGTCCTGGACTTACTATGATCTAAAAAATCGATTCTTTTCTCATATGCATCTTGAAGCATTCTTTTCATTTACACCTTTGTGTTATATTTCAACTTATAATATGGCAATGGAAGGTAGAGGAAATTCTACTGTTTTGGTGGGAAGAATCACTTCCTGGTTGGGATCCATGTTAAAAAACAAACATATCTCATGGAACTGTTAAGAAAAAGTCAAATAGATGGAAATTAGAGAAAAGGCTGTCATTCAGAGAATTGTCTAAATGGTCGATCTGAAAATTACCCAGTCCTCTACAGGCATACATCTTTGTTTGACCTGCTATATGCACCTTGATTAGGACCTATGCTCTGTGAAGACATTTACATACTTGAAGGGTTACCTTGTTGATTTTGTCTAGAAGAGATTCAAAGCAAGAGAACCATAAAGGATACAGTTTTATTGCCCCATTGGATATTTGGGCATTAAATGTTTTTAAATTTTCTTCTAACTTAGAGCACTTATTCAACATGCTCTTTCTGAGAGACTATGTTCCTGAAATCCTGTTGGAACCTGTCTTAATATCTGGCCGATATCCTCATTAATAAATTAAATTTTTGACATATGTTCATTATATATGTGTATGAATCATGTTTTTAACTTTTTGAAAACTACACAATTAATTATTATGTAACAATTTTTTAGGTCTTCCCACCATGATGTCATAGTGGACTCACCTACCAGAGCGGATTAAATTGTGTTGCTGGAGAAGTGCTCCCCTTTGGGTGTTTAAGCCTGGACACGTAGTTGCCTCCCAGAGTGAATTCCAAGTGACCCTAAAACTTTTTCCTTTGTTGAATCTCAGTTTCTCTGCTTTTCTTCACTTTCCTTTCCTTTTCTTTTTTTGTTTTGTTTTGTTTTCTATTTCTGTGGCTTTGTTTCTTTTTCTTGGCTGGGTGTGTTGGCCTATGATGTCTGTCTATATTAGGGTTAGGGCTATATTCTTTTCTACAGTTGAGACCAAGGACTAATAGTTATCTGATGAACTGGTTGTGACTGCATAAACAAGAGAGGATCTGTATATAGAGTTTATTTTATGGGAATTCTGCCTTTCTACAACTGAGTCCAGAGTCTAGAGGTTATCAGACCATTAAGCTGGACTCATCGGAGTAGTCGGAAGAGTACCCTGTATATAGGAATGTAGTTTATGCACAATTGATCATTTATTCCCTGTTGAGGATAGTGATAACTGAAAATCTTGTTTTATGATCTGATCATTTAGTGATCTCTCTCAGGTGGATAGTAGAGAGCTATTTTCTATTGGGTGGCATGCCACAGAGAAATGGAAATGGTTAGTTTTTTGTCTTTTAATTAACTCAAATCAACTATGACAATGTTTTATAACCCTTGGAAAGGAGAATGGCCCTTTGAGATCTGGGCTGGTAAGATTTTCTGTTCTGTGCTTATTTTTTACCTATGGCTAAAGTCGCAGAACTGACGTTGCAATCTCTTTTTGTGTTTGGCTTTATTGAGAAAAGTCTTTATCTCTCATTGCATAAGTTTGAAATACTTTCCTACTTCCTGAAGGTATTAATAAATTAAACTATAAAGCCTCAAAAATTAGAAGGGCTGTGTTTTGATTGATTTATGTATTTCCATTCATTTAGTTCTTTTAAATTTCTCTCTGCAATGTTTTATAGTTTTCAGTATACTGGTCTTGCACAATTTTTGTCAAGTTTACCTTAAATATTTCATATATGTTGATATTGTTGTAAATGGCTTTTTTATTAATTTCAATTTCCAGTTGTTTGTTTTCAATATACAGACACACACAATTTTTGTATAGTGTTCATGTATCTTGTATCCTTGCTAAACTCCCTTGTTAGTTTGAATAATCTTTTTATGGATTATGTAAGATGTTATACAATGACAAGCATGTCATCCATGAACAAAGCATCTGTGCACTTCATTTTTTCCATCTGCCTGTCTTATTTTTCGTGCCTTTATGCACCGTCTAGACCTCTAAAACAATATTGAATAGAGGTGGTAAAAGCAGGTATCTTGTCTCAAATTGTCCTTTCTTAGGGGTAATGCATTCATTATATCGACAATTAATTGTGATGCGATGTTAGTGGCAAGTTTGTGATAGATGTCCTTAATCAGGTTGAGAAAGTTCTCTTTGTTCTTTATTTAGTTTTTATCATGAATGAGTATTCAATTTTGTCAAATACTTTTTCATATATGTTGAGAAGATCATGTGGGGTTTTTTTTTTTCTTTTTCAGTTTGCTAATACAATGAAATGCACTGGTTGACTTCCTAATGCTAGTCTGAACTTGCATGCTCGGGACAAACACCGCTTGGTCATGATATTATCATTTTCATAAACTGCTTGATTCAATTTGCTAATATTTTGTGAAGGATTTTTGTTTCTGTGTTCACAAAGTATATTAATTTTAGTATTCTGTTTTCGTAATGTCTTTGTATGGATTTCTTCTTAGGGTAATACTGGCTTCATAAAATGAGTTGGAAAAATATTCTCCTCTTTGGTTTTCTAGAATAATTTGTGTAGAATTGATGTTATTTCTTTTAAAAATTTTTGGAGGAATTCAGTGAAACCATCTGGGTCTGGGAATTTTTCTGTTGGAAAACTTTAACTACAAATTCAACTGCCTCTAAGCGGTAAGCTGGGGCAACCATGGAGTTCACCTCATTTGTTTGTCTTCTCTCAGGAATCATGGTTCCATGCTTGCTATTGTTCCATGTCTGAAAAATCATTGCTTCATATACTGTTGTTCAGTGTTCTAGTTGTTTAGGGCAGAGTGATAAATCCTGTCTCTGTTACTACATCATTGTTAGAAGAAGATGCTTTCGGCTCCTTTTCCTGTGTTTATTCACAAAAGATGTTTTGTTAAAGAGTAAAGCTTCTATTTTTTTCAATTTTAAAATGATACATTTGTCATGGAATAGGCAGTGGGGTCTTAACAAGAATTAATAAAATGATACTTTATATGCATTAGATAATCTTACCAGATACTAGGATTTTATATGTCAGCAAAATAACTTTGCATGCTTTGTAATGACTTTGTTATACCCTTGATTTGTTTTTTAAAAAAACAACAAGGGGGCGCCTGGGTGGCACAGCGGTTAAACGTCTGCCTTCGGCTCAGGGCGTGATCCTGGCGATCCGGGATCGAGCCCCACATCAGGCTCTTCCGCTATGAGCCTGCTTCTTCCTCTCCCACTCCCCCTGCTTGTGTTCCCTCTCTCGCTGGCTGTCTCTATCTCTGTCGAATAAATAAATAAAATCTTTAAAAAAAAAATAAAAAAAAAAATAAAAAAACAACAAAACTTTCTCCCTTCTGAACTGGTTTATTCCAGTCGTATTCCTTATTTCATGTTTATTTTAAAATGTTATAATGTCTCTTCAGTATACGTGTAGTTAATCGCAACCAGTATTTGTTCAAGCATTTATTATTCTTATATATCTATGCTTCAATCTTTTTTTTCTATACTTTAATCTTAATCAAATAATGATCTCTCTCCAAATATCTCCTTTTATTTTCTCTTCACAAGAGTAAGTCACCATTTTTTAAAAAAAAATATTAAGATGTCTTTTATACCCAAAACTGTCTTTGAGATTTTCTGAAGAAACGAAGTCATAAAGTCATAAAGATTTGTCTTTCACCTACTAAAAAAAGAGAGATGATAAAAATAATCAGGCTTATTGGTATGTTCTATTTTTCTAAATTCGCTCAATATTGTTGTATATGTTTCATGAGAATAGACCTTAAATTAAAGAAGTTCGGCTTTCAACTAGTTTAATTTTGTATGGGAGAAGTTATTAAATAAATATGTTTTATTGGTTGATCACTTTATAAAATGCATTGGAAGGCCCTGGAACTTTGTCAGTCTGTAATATGCTTTTACCCTCAGTAGAAACATTGATTTAAACCTTTAAAAAGAGTTGCCTACCTTACTTGTATAAAGAATTTTACTCTTCTTCATTATGATGTTGTTGATTATCATATGAATTAACAACCGTTCAGTCTTAACATCAGCAAGTTGTTTCTACTTTTCTCTCATGCTTGCCTAAAGTCACGAATTTGGTTATCAACAAAAGACAACAGAATTTCTTGGAAAAGACTAAACCCGATATACTTAATATTATGGACTAAATTATATACCCCAACATTCATATGTTGAAATCCTAACCTTCAGTACATCAGAATATAACTTTATTTGGAGATAGGGTGTTTAAAGAAGTAATTAAGGTAATTTGAGGTCATATAGATGGGCCCTAACCCAATATGACAGATGTCCTTATAAGAAGAGATTAGAATAGACACATGGAGATTTAAAGAAAAAGGAAGAAGACGGCCATCTACAAGCAAAGGAGCATGGTCTCATGATGAAACCAATCCTGTCAATACATTGATACTGAACTTCTAGTCTCCAGAACTGTGAGGAAATAAATTTCTGTTGTTAAGCCACCCACTCTATGGTATCTTGTTATATCACTCTTAGGAAACGAATACATTTAACTATTACAGTATAGGCTTTCAAATTGATTTGACTTGGACAACTCTGGCTGTATTTGGGGAGTAAGTGAGGATTTCTAGAACTCTTCTTCAATTCAGAATGAGGTGATTTCATCATGGCAACTGCTGATCCAAGATCCAGTGGAAAAAAATTGATTAACTAGGATTGATAAGGAGAAAAGCAGAACCATGGTTATTTGTCTTAAAATATTATTGATACTGTTTTTAATGTTCTATATTTTACTGGATATTCCAGAAAGCCCTTTCTTCTTTTTCTTGCTCTATCTCTATGCCTCAACTTAATAAAAAATACTTCTGCAGTTTAACATGAAACAGTCTTTAAATGTAATATTTTTTTCATGACCTCTCAGGATATAGAAACATATTTTTACCATGTCCCTGCTTTTCATGGCAATATAGTTATTTGCGTAAGTTCAATGAGAATCTAAGATTTTTTTTGTAAAGATTTTATTTATTTATGTGACAGAGAGACAGCCAGTGAGAGAGGGAACACAGCAGGGGAGTGGGAGAGGAAGAAGCAGGCCCCCAGTGGAGGAGCCCGATGTGGGACTCGATTCCAGAACGCCGGGATCACGCCCTGAGCCAAGGGCAGACGCTTAACGACTGAGCTACCCAGGCGCCCCAAGATTTTTTTTTTAACCAGAGCATAATTGGACAAGTTGATTGGGTAACCAAATACATGCCTAGAATGTCAAGTTTGAGAGTCCATCTTCTTTAATACCTTTATGATAAGACAATGACTAAAGAACAAGGGTTCTAATTCACATGTGGAACCCATGCCTATAAAGCCCTCCAACGAAACTGGTCTGATACCTGTTGTGTATAACAGAGTCCTTAGAGGAATTAGAAGTAGAAAGAAAGATAATTTCTTTGTGGGTCAGTTATATTAGCAGATATTGGAGACCTTGAAGAGAGAAGAATTCACTCCTGTTTATTGATAACACAAGTAAAACCTGGTGGAGAGAACGTCTTGGGCTTGGATTCTGGGCTTGTAAAGAGAACAAGTAATGGAGGCTTTTCAAAGTCCATTCAGAGTCCAGGAGTCTCTATGAAATTTTGAGCCAAAAATTAATTTTATGACCTTAGAAACTAGCTCTAGATATGATGATCATGAGGAAGTTTATACGGTTAGATAACACCCTTTGTTTCATCAGTATAAAGTAACTGGACCGACACTTTATGAAACCAGCCTTTTTGTGATTAGGAATAATCTTTAGAGATTATTCAGGAAGGACTATTAAGAAAACATCTTAAACATGGAAATAGAGGGAAAGAATGGCCGAGTCCTTTTAATATCATACTGTCCCACCCAAGAATCATTTAATTATATAGAAATATGCAACTTTGTTTGATCTCCTATTACTACTGATTAAAGCACAGACTCTGTGACATCACATGTTAATTTTTGACTTTTGTCCAAAATACATGTAAATAATTTATGTCTGGTAGAAAAGATGATCCCAAAGCTTGTGAGTTTATTGTGTAGGCCATTTTCCAGTTTGTCTCTAACTTGGCAAACTTATTTCAGCTTATCTTTCCTCAGAAATATATGAATTTCTGTCCCTCAAATGCTCTTGGAATAAGTTTTGCCATTCTGCTAGTTCTCTTGTGAATTAGGTAAACTAATCTCTGACACATGTTTACTCTATATCAGTATCAAGTTCTTGACATTCTGAAATTTTTAATTTATATGGCAGAAACACTGATACCATACTATTCTCTCTGTAAAATCATTAAATATTCCTCTTGGTGATGGGTTGTCAGGTGAGGGCTCCAGTCCTATGTTGGTGAGACTTGGATTCTGGGCTTGGGTTCTGTGATGGGTTGTATCGTGTCCCCTCCAAATTCATATGCTGCAGTCTTAACTTCAAGACTTTAAAGTTCCTCAGATGTGAACGTATTTAAAGATAAAGCCAATGCAGATGTAATTAGTTAAAATGAGGTCATTAGGATGGGCCCTAATCCAATATGACTAGTGTCCTTATAAAAAGGAAAACTTTGGATACAGATGCCCACACACAAGGAAACTGCCATGTGAAGACAAAGGGAGGACGAGAGGAATGCTAATACAAGCCCAGGAATGCACAGACTGCCAGCAAACCACTAGAAGCCAGGTGAGAGGCCTGGCAGAGATTCTCCCTCCCAGCTCTAAGAAGGAGCCAACTCAGCTGGCACCTTCGTCTTGGACATCTGGCTTCCAGAACTGTGAGAAGATGAACTTCAGTTGTTTCAGCCACCCAGTTGGTGGTATGTTGTTCAGGCAACCCTGGAAAACTAAGACACCATGGATGTTACTAATGAATGACTTTACACCTGCTATTGTGCGGGTAACAGAAAGTAAAATGCTTGACTCTATCAGTGATCTAAAAGTTTAAACTGTGGTTCTCCTCCCTGAGAGATTTATGATCTATATGATGAGATATAATGTGGTCTTGAAAAATTAACAGAATTCAGGTGAGGATAGGGTGAGACGTGACTCACAAATTATTTAAAGGGATATGTCTAACAGCTGGATCAGATCAAGAAGAGAAAATTGCCTAACACAAAACCGCCCTGGAAGTGATAAATATGGCGGAAATACTGATGAAAGCACATATCGGTAGAGCATTGAAGTGAACGTGCTCCTCCAGTAAGGGAAATGGGACTGACTCTTTCAAACCCAAGGCAAGAACAAATCCAGAGCCATAGAGAAGTCACGAAAGACAAAAAGAGCAAACCGTTAATACAGAGGGGAAAAGAAAAAGAAAACTGATATATATATTATCTATTATTTGCCAGAAATTGTTCTGGATTTTTTTTTAAATTCTATCTCCTTGAATCCTCATAGAATATTGTTAAATATTTATTTAGCAGTTAATAAGATTGAGGTTCAGAGAGGTCAAGTGTGCTGTTCCAGGCCACACAGGGTCAACTAACAAGTGGCAAAACAGAGTTTTGAACTTAGCCTATTCTGGCCTCAAAATTCATGCTCATTAGACTGCCTTCCCATTACTCTCGTCATATTATAATGACACGGCATAAACACAACACAAGCAGCTTAATGTTAGCTCTGTTATGGTAGTTATTGGTGCTACTCTGCAGTTCCAGCACGTCCTAGCACATGGCAGACTGCGCTTTCTGGATTCTTGTGGTTGGGTAGATCATGGATTAATTCTGGCTAATGGGTGTGGCTTCTGTAGGGAAAAGCTACTGATGTCATTCTGGGCTCGAACTTTCAGTCACTGGAGATAGACCGTCTAGAGCTCTGATTTTTCTGCCCCAGCCCCAGGGCAAATGTGTGTTGAGATAAAGACTCAGGCATCCTGTGTTCCCAAAAGACTATGATGAACAAAACTCTTCCTCTGACCCACACCTGCTTCATAATGTGAGTGAAAAATCAACTTTTATTTGTTTAAAATTATACTAACTGATAAAATAGCTTTTTTGGGGGGGTAAAATGAGAGATGTAGGAAATGAAGGTACTTCATCTCTAGAATTTTACGATTCTGAGCAGGTTTTATCACTATAACTGCATTTAAAAAACTAATTAGCAGTCTATTTTGTAATTATGAAAAATGCAAGTGTGCAAATGAAGTGATTCAATTGCTATTTGAAATAAGTTCTGCTTTCAGTTTTTTGTTTGCGATCATCAAATGCGTGATGATGATTATACATCTGTCTTTTGGGCTCAAGGTGTTTGCCTGCCCCTTGTAGGGTTTCCTCTTGTTCCCCATGGTGGTGATGAGGAGGATGGGCAAGTGAGCAGAGACCTCCTGGGTGACACCAAACAGTAACAGCAGGATATTTGAAAGGATAGAGAATTCAATGGTGAGTGTCGCAGAATCAGAGGGTGTCACAGCTACCACATGTTTTATTTTTGATCACCTGGCAGAGAAAATAAATGCTATGGATATGCATGATGAGAAACCACTTTGGGCTTGTATGCTTGAAGACATTTCATGAAAAAGATAGGACCCAAACAGAGACTTAATGAATTGGAAAGAAATTGACTTATGGGAAGGGGGGGTTGAGCAAAGTGATAGGTAAGCACACAGAGATGGCAAAAGCGAGGTACCGACTGTGTGTGGAGGGCTCAGAGAAATAACGTGGTTGTCGATAAGGGTTAAAGATTAGGGGGGAGAGATGAAGTAGATAAAGGGAATCAAGAGTACACTTATCTTGGGATGCCTGGGTAGCGCAGTCATTAAGCGTCTGCCTTCGGCTCAGGGCGTGCTCCCAGCGTTCTGGGATCGAGCCCAGCATCAGGAATTCATAATGTAACAGTGATCCCAGTAGGCACTGACATTGGAAGTGGAGGTGGCATTCAAGGCTATATGAATGCTTGGTGCGAGCCTCAAATGAGCAGGGGGTTTTACATGAGGAAAGAGAAGTAACAATCTGAGGAAGATGTGGGAAATGAGGAACTTACTCTTCCAGCCTCCTTAAATATATGGCACAAAGAACACAGGAATGGGAAGGTTCCCCTTTCTAGGGGGTGGAAATCCTCAGGGAAGTACCAGTTTTCGATAAAGACTAGGTGTTAAGAGGAATAATCATGGAATTAAAAGAATTGACCCACCAATAAGGATGATTGTAGAAAAATTATGTTTCAATAACACACCTTTGTGGATGTTAAATTCCAGTTCAGGTTCTTTGAACATTCGTTTGCCTAAGCTAGACAACTTGAGGTAAACTTTGAAGAAATTGCCGCAAAAGCTCATGTACAGATAATCTTTGTGTTTATTATTCTGTGGGGATAATAACAGCACCTCACAGGCATATGATTATTTGAACATCTGGAAAATGGGATGGATTGTCCAACAATTGCATAACTCAGCTATCACCTTGACCAATTCTGTGTGGCTGGGATGACAAAATCACTCCTTCAAAGTCAGCGTGTACCCCACTCAATGGGGTTAAGTGGACTTGTGGAGACAATGGACGGCCCCACTTTCCTTATGATATGGTTGGGGATGCCCATATCACTTAGCTCTGTCATCTCCCACTTGCCAGTCATTCCTCATAATTAGGATAATGGTAAGGTTAGACATCAAAGAGGGCTTCTTGATGGTTTTATCCCTTAGTCATATTTGTCCCAGGACCTGCCACTGTGGACATAAAATTGCAAATAGAGGCTTTAGCTAAGCATACAGCCACCACCTTTAACTAACCCCAATATGCAGTAACCCACACATTCAGAAGATAGCCCTCCAGAGCCGAATGGCCCTTATATCCTGACTGCAGCTTAAGGAGGAATCTCTGCTTTACTGAGACAGTGTTACGTATATACAACAGATGACTGCAAACATGTGACAGGGTTACTAAAAGACACAGATACTCAAATTGGTGCTAAATGATCCCTCTCTTTCCTTTAACGATTGGCTAAAGTCCTGGACAGGAGGATTTTTGTCAACTATAGAAGGGCTCTTATTTGGGCTTCTTTTTCTTCTTGCTATTCTAATCATGTTTTGCTTTTTCCTCCCATGCTGCTCTGCCTGGTGCCAAGACTCCTTCATAGCCACAACTTCAAGTGGACAAATGATCCTCTCTGCTCAAGGAGACTCCCATATTTTTTCAACTCTAGACATAACTGCCTCGGCCTTCCATAACTCCTATTAGATTCCCAGCTGAGCAATGTTGACCCACAGTAGGGACATTTTTATGCCCCTTATTCAGCATGAAGAAGTTACAGAAGATAAGACTTCTATCCTCAGCAACCTTAACAATTTAAGGGTCAAAACTGTTCAGGGGTGAATGTAGAGGCTGCCTTCAGGCAATAGGCTTGAGCAATGGAAACTTGATCAAAGCAAAAGGGCCCACAGCGACCACTGAGCTGAATGAAAACAGGCTTATTAAGCAACTACCTAGAAATGGCTATATGCCCTAAATTATCGATTACAACCAGGCATAGTTCCTAAGATTACCAAAAAGGGGAGAATTCCATACATTCCCACAATTCCTCCTCCACCCTATAAGTGGCCCCTCACCACCGTCTTGTTGCAGACAGTCTCTGCTTTGCTGTCTTGCCCATTGCTCCTTTGCAGTGTAGTTAGTAAACTTCTATCTCCTTTGTTAAAAAAAAAAAAAAAAAGGAAAATAATTGGCGCATGATACAGAGTTTTAGGGAGTACTGAAGAAATGTTAGGAAGAGAAGAAAACTGTAGAAGTCTGGGTAAGGAAAGAGGCAGTTCAGAGAAACATGGAGATAAATCGTTGAAAGAGGAGAGGTGATCAGAACCCGTGGGGCATAGGGGCGAGCCTGATGGGTTTAGCTGGCCACAAGTTGCCAAGGTTAGACCCAGGAGGCCCCTAGTGGATTCACAGGGCATGACCCTCAGCCTTGTCAAGAGTCAGCTGTGCCTGGGACATTGCCCTTCTCAGAAAGAGAGTCTCCAGGGGGTGGGTGCAATCCTGCACTTTTGGAAAGTCAGCTGTGGCTGGGTTAGACTGCATCTTTCAAGGACAGGCTAGCTCTCCTTAAGATTTTTCACATTATTTTAAGTGGGATAAGAGTCTTCAGACTGTTCTGAGCAGGACTTAGAATGACCTACCATCTGTTGCTCACAGCTACTGCCAAAACCAAACATAAAGCAAGGAAAGAATGAAATCTTTGCTGGAAATTTTGCAAGAAAACACCTTTGAGCCCTTCCTGGGAGTCTAGAAGGCCCCATCTTCAAGTCTCATCATCTGGAGAAATAACTGTAGTTCTTGGGAATATCAAATCAATAATGACTCAGTACAACAGAAGTAATTAAGGCTTTAAAAAGGTCTTTGAGACTATTTTAAGTTCATTTCCTCTATGCTATCCTGGGGAATGGCTGCCTTTTCAAAATAGTTAATTGTAGCAAAAGGGAGATACTTACAAGAGCCATTTTTCCCCACTCTCTGTCCTGTAACAATCATTGCAGAAAACCAATTGCTGTCAGTGCTGCCCTGCTCTCACTTGGGTTCTAGGCTGCGTTGAACAGAGGGAGGCCTTGCAGCAGGGCTTGGCTGCAGAGCGTGCTCCTTTCTTCCACCACCGATGCAACACCAGAGTCTCACTGAAATGCTGCCTGGCATGTCGTATCGAGCCTGAATTTAACAGGGGATATATTTTGAGAGGCCTCTATGCTAACTTTCCTATGACTTCTTGAAGCAGAGATGAGAACCCATGTGCCATATAACGCTCACAAAGTCTGAACCCGGAGATGCTTTCCTCATCTGTTACTGCCATGGATTTGCTTTGAGCTCCCTCCTAAATGTATTTAAAATCTTTCTCTGCGCTCTTTCATATGGCCCATGATTAAATTATCCAAGTTAAGCAGCCAAAAGCAATCAAAAATGATGGAAATAAAGACAAGAAATGGTTTTATTTACAATGCAAATGATCTGGTTCCCTCTCAAATAAGAGACCAAATCAAATCAGCTGCTCTTGAAATCAAGAGGAAGCCACTCTACAGACCCACTGGCACTTACCAGAGCAAGGTTCTCTGGTGGATCTTGGCTCTGGGGAGGGCTTCAGACAAATTTTACTATAGTGAAAGTTTGATTCAATGCATGTAATTGGAGTGAAAAAATATTGAATGCAGTGGAAATGTACTCCATTACAACATGAAAAATGCAAGTGCCAAATGGCTGTCAGAATGTCTCAGTGTACAAATGACAAATACCCTGGGGAAATGATTCCAAGTAACAAGGACAGCATTTATTAGCACTTCTACAACCTTGATTGCTCCAAGAACGGCTGTTTTACCTGAGTCAATGCTTTCTCCTCTAGTGGCAAAATGGACACAGCAAGAATTGCTCCTAGGAAGAGGGTTGAGGTAAGAGGTGAGGTGAGAGAGAGAAATACTACTCCCGCCTTCTTATTTTTCCACCTCAGTGCCAGGTGTTTTTCTTTCTGGAATTTCTCAGAAATGCTGACCATCACTCAATGCTTCATCTTGCTTATAATAAGCTCTCTATGTGTTCTTGTAAGTCTCTCTTATAGCTTCACAACCTGTCTTGCAATTTGCACAGGCTGCCTTGACTCAAGAATATAAATACACAGTGCTCTGATAGCTGAAATGTCACACCCCCCTCCCCCCCCCCCAAGGATCTTATAAAGTCATTAAAGGATGCCGGGTGGAGAAAAGACAGGGATCCAGCTTTTCTAAGGGAAAACACTTCAAATAAAACAGGTTAAAGTCCTCTTTTTTGCAACCTATTTGCAACCTATGTTCTTTAGTTGACTGAAACCTCTTTTTCTTTCCTAACAAAGCACCAAGCACATCAGACAGAGAATAAGGTGCTGTGGTTTTCTGTGTAGCAGGAGGGTTCCTACCACAGCTCATAGGGCAGAAGTCACATTCCACAAAGTGGTGAACACCCACCTTCTGTTGCAGCTGAGCCCCTGGCGACCTGGCATGTAGGGGTCCTGAATGGAGCCCAGCCTTTGATAATTGTGGCCAAGTGATAACTCTCAGAAATGACGTTGCCTGGATATCTTCCTATCTTTCTAGTGCTGAGCTCAGTGCCAGGCACATGGTGGGTGTTAGTAGGGTCTGAATGATAGAGGGAGATGGCAAGGATCCTAAAACCTGAGTCCTCCACCACCTGCCTACTATCTTTGCAAGTCCTCAGGGAGGCAAGTGGATGGGATCCCCTAGGAAAATCAACACTCTATTACTAGCAAAGGGTTTTGCTTTATACTTTTATGTAGCTTTCTATTGAGAAAATGATTTGTACTATGAATTATCTCTGAAGACTCTGTTACCCAGAATTAGAAGTTGGAGAGGGGGATTGTTGACAGTCTTCCCACCACCAACCTCTTCTCGAAGCTTCATTCCCAAGGTCTTATCACCTACCTGCTGAGAGCGCACTTTCTCTCAAGCAGCTGACACCAGTACCTTCCTATTATAAGAGAAAGAAACAACCCAAAAGAAAACTCCCCAAAGTGACATTCCACTGAAGCAAAATATTTTTTATAACTTCTTTGTTCCTTTCTGTGAATGCTCCAATCTCTAGTATGCTGGCTTAAATTTTTAATCTTTGACCTTCCTCCAAATTTTTGTCAATTTGGAGTAAGTAGTTGGACAAAGGGTTTGGGCACCTCAGACTTCTTGTTTGCAGAGGTTGGAATATGCATCCCACACAAGATTTGCATGAATGAACAAAAGCAGAAACTCTGCCCTGCACCTTCTCTCTTCAGATCTCAGGTTCGTTCATATCGGTGCTGGGAGAGCATCTCCAAACTACCCGTAAATGCAATACCCAAGGTCGTCTAGCCCACTTGATGCCATCCTTACGCTAAGTGCTGGTGATTCACAAAATTATTTGGATCATTCCAACTGCAATGACTGACCAGTTCCCTTCATTCCTGGTTGCATTCAGGGATCTCTGAATTCCTGAATGCAACCAGGATTCATTATAAGAATTATTTTGATAAACTCTTATATTAATGTTAATTTTAATGATCAAACATCTTACAGTATATCTATTATATACTGTTATCTATTGTTATTATAGATTGGGAGTCTCTCTTGGTGTTCTTTTTTTTTTTTTTTTTTAAGATTTTATTTATTTATTTGACAGAGAGAGAGACAGCCAGAGAGAGAGGGACCACAAGCAGGGGGAGTGGGAGAGGAAGAAGCAGGCTCCCAGCTGAGGAGCCTGATGTGGCGCTTGATCCCATAACGCCAGGATCACGCCCTGAGCCGAAGGCAGACGCTTAAGGACTGAGCCACCCAGGCGCCCCTCTCTTGGTGTTCTAACTTAGGTTTATCCTAAGATCAATCACCCCTAGCTTTGCATAAGAACATTTAAAATGTAGTTCATTTTAAAGATGATGAAATGTAGTTAATTTAAAAGATAAGATAGCCAAGGCAAAAATCCTGTTCCAAAACATAGACACCCCAACAGCACAGGTAGCTCTGTGAGAAGCAGGAGCAATTGAAGATGAGGTTAGAAAAAAGGAAAATGGTAATGGAATCCTTAAGTAGTAGAGACAAACTTAATTACTAATACATGTGAGAAACCACAGAGGAACACTCAGAAGTAGCCGGGAAATTTTTGAATAGTGGATGCAATGCCTGCGAAATTAGTTTTGGTTATTCTTATTGGGACCCTACGTAGTCTGGGAAAGAGAAGGTGGCAAAGTATCACAATGCAGAAAGAAACACTCAAGGTCACCAAGATCAATGCATTCATTTTAAGAATGGCAAATTAGAACTTTTTAGAGAAGGAAAGTCTCTTAAAAGATTATCTGATCATATCTCCCCATCCATTTTGCAGGTGAGAAAACTGAAGCAGAAAAAGGTGAAGGAGCTTGTGGGGAGGGGTTGCATGGCTGTGTTTCCCATTGTTTCGGAAGTATGACCACCTAGATCTGGAAGGAATTATGTCTACTTACAGGGAATCAAAGATTGACAGCTACAGTGCCCTGTCAGAGCAAAGGAGTAAGACTTTCCAGAGATGTAGTTTTTTCATTCCGACTTCAAACGTATGTTGTAACTTCGGGACAAAAATATATTTACTGCATTGACTATCCAAATGCTAAAATTGAAAAAAAAATACTAAAATAAAAAATTATTTGTACTTAGATTCAACAAATTAATATACAAACCAAACAACATTATACTAGAGTATACACATATTCATTCAACATGCTTTCAAGAAGCATTTTAAGGGAGGAACATTTTGCTTCCTGCCCTCAAGGGGCTGTCATTCTAATTAGGATGGTCAGATTTATGGGAAAAGGTAACCAAGCTACAGTAAAAGCCACTAAGTGACAAGTGCTACTGGAGATATACAAAAAGAAGTGGCACAGGATCAGAGATCACAGAAAATTCGCTTCTAGCTGTGGGGATTGGAGAAGGCACCGTAGAGAACACATACTTAAGAAGAGAAATTGGCTAGTAGGTGGGATTTCAATGGATGAAAATATAAGAAGCTGGAGACACAATATATATTCTGGCACAAGAGGAAAAGGAAAACAATAGCAATAAAAATAAATTACCATTAATTGAACGCCTACTATGCTACATATATTAGTTAATAAATTCCTCATGACAATCTTAGCATTTATTATTATTATTTCTACTTAACAGAAGAGGACACTGAAACTCAAGGACATAAAATTACAGTTAGTAAGGAGTTTGACTTTGGCTCTGTTTGATTCCAAAGGCCAGCTTTACTTCAAAAGAGTTCTAACAAAATAGGGAAAAATACAACCAGAATTCAAGAGCCCTCAAGGAGTCAGAATAGTTCTAGTTAGGTGTTAGCACTGGTGAGTCAAGGAGAACACAGAGATGAATTGGATTTGGTTAATTCCATGGCCAAGAGTGAAATCTCAGGTCTCCTGTCTATGGACCAAAGGCTCTGTCCATTAAATGTTTTGCAGCTATTAAAATCCAAGAAGGTTAGAAAAATGAATAAGGTCAATGAATAATACACTTCCTTTAACAAGCACGTATTTAGAATCATTAGGTTTTTAAAAAGTGCTTTGAATCATAACATTATGAATTTTAAGCCAATATGGATGTGTGGAAAAGCTTAATACTATTTAAATGTTTTTTTTTGAAAATTAAATATGTGTGAAATCTGGCTTCTGTTTCTCAATGGCCTCCCACTGTATTTATCCAAAAAATATTGGAAGCAATTTTATTTGCCTTCTTCTTGTGTAATGAGACGTATTTGCCATACATGTGCTCAAGGGATCAGGGAATAGCACTGGATATCCTGTAAGCGAAACTGCAGTCTGCCTTCCGAGAAGAGACCTGGGTTTTGCCTGATGGAGATTCATCTCTGAAGCCATCAGGATGCTAAGCTGAAGCATCCACAGGCTGTACTTTTCCAGTTTCCATCTCCTGAATTTTGTCCCTGCCATTTCCCCTTAGTCAAGATGAAAGGCCAGATTGCCATCTGGAACCCCTATGTTAAGGTTAATAAATATTCTTTCTATTTTTACTGCTGGTGCTATTTGGGAGAAAACTTCCTGGTTGACCAGGATGAATCTCTGAGGGGATCAGTGGCGTCTCCTTATCTGAGTGTGAAGAAAAAGGGAGACAACAATCTTTCTGGTTTGGTTAAAGAACAACATTTCCCAGAGGCTAGAGGTCCTTCCAGCTCATGATCGAGTGACTTCTCTGGGGCTTGTGAACAGAGAAACCAAGAGATGTGTCTGACCAGTCTTTGCTGCAGGCTGCCCTGCCTTTCCTTGCCAAGGAAGGACAGCATTAGCTAAGGGCAGGAAAGCACCGAGAAAGTATGTGCCCAGATTTCTGGACGGCAGCAAAGATGTTTGTGCAAACAACTGGCTGAAGGTGATATTGTCGTTTGGAAGGAATTTAGGTTTCTGTCTTAAATAAATACTGCTTGGACTTACCCTCCATCAGAATGACCCAACAGTTGTGTTCCATTAGGGGGTGGTTCAGCAACAGTGGAACAGGGGCATGAGGTCTCCCAGGATAAAAGGCCATGCTGCCAACTCTAGCCCCTCCTTGTATAGAACGACCTCTGGAAAGTCCAACATCCTGGAATTGGTTTCAAGTGAAAAGTTGGCATAAAATACTTAGGTCCTAGGGAATTTGGTGCATTAAATGTGGTGGTGCTTGAGAATTTTTTGACACGTACCAGGCATTCATTAAACTCCCTGTTTTAACTGAATGTTGCTTGCCCTGTGACCCATTTATAGAGGAATACTTATAATTCCTGTCCCTTTCATCTTTTATACACAAAACAAAATATTTTACCCAAAAGGCTTTCTTGACTCAGGATCATATCTCAGTAGACCTTCATATAGGGCAGAATCTTCTTTTTTTCTTTCACCAACTTTGGCTTCTTTACTGTAATCATTGCCATGTCTGTCAACATCATTATCACTAAGACATCTACCACAAAACTTACATCATCACACAGCCCTGGCTGAGTTCATCTTGAAGTAACATTTTTAGGTTTTGAGGATAAAAATGTAAAGAAAATAGTCTTTTCATTTAAGAGACCTGCAGTCCAGCTAAGGAGCTGAAACACTCCTTTTCACTTCTGTTCTACCAAACCTCTGGGATATGCCTCCCCTCACCACGGCTCAGATGCTGACTCCTTCCAGTCCCAAACTCCAGCATCTCGGATTCTGGGTGCTTCCTTCTGTCCGTTAGGTATTGGCTCTGATCTTAGATTGGAGAAAAATGCATGTATTCTGTTAAATTCTAGGCAGGCAGTTTGAGAGATTGGCAAAACAAAAAATAAAAAGAGGCTTCTCAGAAGGATGCTGTCACAATGCTGTGTGTGGGCCTGCCTGTGTGTGTGCGTCTGTGTGTGAAAGCTGACGCCCTCCAGTGCTCATTATTCCCATCCTGCTTCCAGCTCCCTCTCCCCTTCCTCAGAATGGCTGGGTCTATGTCAAGGTGTCACTATTCAGACAAATTCCTTTGCTTCACACGTAGGCATACAGAATGGACACTTGGGATTTGTTTTTGCCTGAGAAAGGAGCTAACAGGTTTAAAGCTTAGGGATGAATCGTGGGATGAAGGAGACTGAGAACCATCGACTCCAAAACTCCATAAAACCTAAAAGAAAAGATGCTAGACCCTAGTCATCCTTATGCTGGCTTCCCCTATACGTTACGTTAAATTCTATTGTAAGTTAGCTTTAAGAAAAGCAAATGCAGCCCACACTCTATTGGGTGTAAAGTGATTAAACATTAATGTTCCAAGCATCAGTTGCCAGGGGAAGTATTAACTTTGTTACAGATACACTGCATGTATTTTTTTAAAACAACACAGGACTTTATTCAAACCCTCTCACTAAGCAAGAATTCAGTCATTCTTTGCACCACATGAATTTAAAAATGTCCACCCATGGCCTCGACAGAGAGATGAGTCCTGTTCCGTGGGGAAACTGTGAATGAGACCTAAACCATGTGTTCTTCACCTGAGAAGAACTGAGAGCTACAGTTCCTGCCTTTCTAGTAAATAAGCAAAGACTAAGAACCACTTCCTGTCAGCCACGAAGGCCCCACACAAGAAACAGATGCCCCAATGGGTGTCTGGGTGGCTCAGTTCGTTGAGCGTCCGATTCTTGGTTTCAGCTGGGGTCATGATCTCAGGGTCCTGAGACGGAGCCCCACATGGGGGCTCTGCACTCAGAGGGAAGTCTGCTGGAGATTCTCTCTCTTTCTCTCTCTCCATCTCCTCTGCTCCTCCTCCTACTTGCTGTCTCTCAAAATAGATAAATAAATCTTTAAAAAGAAGCAGCAGCAGCAGTAGAGGTCCCAGGGCAAAGGAGCACCTGAAGGGGTCGGGCTCTCCCTGGTGAAAGAGATTTGAAGCATGGGAGGGATTGGATGCCAGAGATTTCTCCATTGCTGCCACTGAGTAAGGAATGTAGGTGTCCTCTAAAAGCTGAGAGTGGCTTCCCGCCGACACTGAGGAAGGCAATGGGGTCATCAATCCTACAACTGAAAGAAACTGAATTTGGCCAACAACCTGAATGCACATGGAAGGAGACACCCAGTCTGTGGTATTTTGTTTTGTTTTGTTTTGTTTTGTTTTTTTCAGAAACCAAACAATAACTATAATTTATTTTTGTTGGAATAACAATCCCATGTTATATTAATGAGTAAATGAGAAACCTCCTGTCTGTCTCACTTATGCCCTTATCTGAACATCTGTCCATATAACATTCTCATTTTTATCTCTAGTACATGTTTTATTCTTGCTTTCTCTTGTTTTTCCATACATGTTGGATGTATTTTTTAATGTTCCAAAGGAGTTTATCCAGGTCCTTCATGGATGTACAATAGAAGTCAGTCTGTGGTATTTTGTGATGGCGGCCGCAGCCAGCTAATACAGATTTGCATGGATCACCGTCACACTGTGCCGGGACTTGGGACATACAGAGCTGTGAACTAATAAATGGGTGCTGTTTTAAACCTCTAATTTTGTGATAACTTGTTACACAGCGGTAGAAAATTAATACAGATCCCAAAGTTCGTACTTTTATTTAAGATTTGATTTATTATTATTATTTACAATGTGCAAAATTGTGACTGATTAAAAATAATTTTCCTAAACATTTTTCTTTTTTTTTTTTAAGGTTTTTTTAATTTTTATTTATTTGACAGAGATAGAGACAGCCAGCGAGAGAGGGAACACAAGCAGGGGGAGTGGGAGAGGAAGAAGCAGGCTCATAGTGGAGGAGCCTGACGTGGGGCTCGATCCCGTAATGCCGGGATCACGCCCTGAGCCGAAGGCAGACACTTTAACCACTGTGCCACCCAGGCGCCCCCCTAAACATTTTTCTTCCCACAGTAAGTGCATATAAAATGTACTCTATTCAAATCTTATGAATGACCATGATTTTACCAAATAAACCAACCCCTCCTCTGGGTGTAGTCCACGCAGTTTCTTATATTCCCATCGGTGCCAACTCTGAGTAGGCACTCCAGGTTTCCTGTTCAGTCTCACACATGTTTTCATGTTTCTAATATTTTTGAGGGTGAAACTTTTATTTTCACAAAATCACATCTGAGAAGTGTGTGCATGTGTGCACGTGTGTGTGGTGGAGGAAGGGGTTCAACCTCAGTTTGTAGATGATTTTAAATTTTGTGAAATTAAGTACCCCGATAGAAA
This sequence comes from Ursus americanus, assembly GCF_024610735.1. Classification (NCBI taxonomy): domain Eukaryota; kingdom Metazoa; phylum Chordata; class Mammalia; order Carnivora; family Ursidae; genus Ursus; species Ursus americanus. The sequence continues at coordinate 54,173,794 of NC_142137.1, read as the reverse complement.
AAGTCTTAAATGTGTGTGTGTGTGTGTGTGTGTGTGTGTGTGTGTGTGTGTTAACTTTGTCTTTTTAGCATATTTTTAGTGATCCAGTTGTGAGGTATTTGGAAGACTGGAACATATAAATTAATAGATCTTTTGATTCAAGAACAGTTCAGATATGTAAGAAGGACTATCAGAATCAATGCTTACAATATCATAGTGGAAGTATACTTTCTAAATGTAAATTGGACCAAATATTTTCTTTTTTTGAAATAAGTACAAAATGTATCTTTCAGGATGAATGTTGGCATATGTGTCCAACCAGAAAGATGCACAACACTGGCTCATGGGGTTTCACAGTGCTGTGACCGGACTTGGTATCTCCTGGTGTTCGCATGTCCCACAGCCAGATGGAGATGTGACTCTCCCAACTGGCCTGAGCATTTGTCGGCTGTGTCTCATCTCTGACTGGAACCATAGACTCTTGGGTGAAAGGTCAAAGCTGTCTTCCTTACCCTGCAAACCACTCATTTGCAGTAAGAAAAGAAAAAAGGGAAAGCTGGTTTCACTTAGGAATGCTTTAGATGAAGTAGTAAAAAATACCACTCATTAAATTCTGATTGTTGAGCATAGGTCTTTTTAATATTTCACATGAAACACTGGCAAGTATACGTGAAGTACTTCTGCTGGATACCAAAGTATGACAAGCAGACTGTTTCAGTTGCAAGCTGAACTAGCTGCTTTTTTCATGGAATGCCACTTTTTTCTTGAAAGAACAACTGACAGGCTATAGTTATTCAGATTTGGGTATTTGGCAGACATTTTCTTGAAAATTAATGAAATCAGGCTGTCAGTTCAAAGGAAATAATTATCACTCTTGGTTGCTAATTGTGAAATTAAAGCTTTCAAGTAAGAATTAGAATTTTGGAAAACTTGTATCTGCCACTTTCAGTGTGAAAGTTTTCTAATATTAAAAATTTACTGATGAGATTAGTAGTGATTTATGAATGTGATTTTTTAATATTGATGGTAAAAATTTGTCAACACGTGGAAGATCTGCTTAACTCAGTGAACCAGTAGAACTTCCACAGATAGAAGATCCATTAAAGTGAAAGTTAGATTCATAGATATTAATGTCATGGAGTATGAAATTTCATTGTTGTCATTTCTGATTTTACATCACAACGAACTTTTAGGAAAGTGCCCCTTGTCAACTTTTGGTATTGTATCAAAGAAAAAAATATTTCTAAGTATCTGAAAAGATCATTGAAATATTCTTCCTCTTTCCAAAGGCATACTTGTATAAGGCTGGATTTTTTTTCCCTTATACTTCAACCAAAACACATTGAACGCTAAAGTTACGAGAATCTAGCAGGTTTTTATTAAGTCAGATATTAAAACAGTTTACTAAAAATACTTTAAAGTGTCACTTCTCTCATAATTTTTGCTTTGCAATATGTGACAAATTCTTTTTTAATATATATTTTTAAAGTAATCTTTACTTCCAACTTGAACTCATGACCCTGAGATCAATAGTTGATTGCTCTACTGACTGAGCCAACCAGGCATCCATTTTCTTTTAATGTGACAAATTTTTATCAGACTGTTATTTATGTTAACATATAACAAGCTTATTGTTTTTGTTTTTGTTTTTTTCTAGAAAGAAAGTGCACACAGGGCAGAGGGAGAGGGAGAAAGAGAGAATCTGAAGCATGTTCCATGCCCAGAGGGAGCCCGATGTGGGGCTCAATCTAATGACCCTGAGATCATGACCTGAGCTGAAATCAAGAGTTGACGATTAACCCACCGAGCCCCCCAGACCCCCCAGGCTTACCGTTATTTTTAAATGAACTAATAAATGTTTGAACATTCTCAGTTTTCATTTTTAAAACTGTAAATGTTTATAGATACAACCCAGAAGCAAAAACTATTTGCAATGCTGAATAATTTTAAAGAATATAAAGGGAAATTTAGAACAAAAAGTTTAAGAACTACTTCTACAGGGTTTAAAAAATAAGATACAACCACATACAGAAAAATGCATAATACATATAAGATATATAATTTACCATAATGTAATGTAATATATGATTTACGTAAGATACATAATTTACCAAATTTTGTTAAACAAAGTTCTTCCATATAACCTCACTGTGGTCAAATCCCTGCCTCCCAATCACAAACCCTCTCTCCCATCTTTTATTGATTTATTCTTCAATTTTAAAACTCATTTACACTTCTTTACAGCTTACTATATGCCAGATACTGCCCTAAGTGCTTGAATTTATTTAATTCTTATGTCAGCCCTATGAGGAATTATTATCATCCCAATGCACTGTTGAGAAAATGGCAAAGATGGCTTAAATGACTTGCCCGAGGTCAAGTGATGAGTCAGCATTTAAACGCAAACAATCTGGCTGTAGCATCTCGATAGACGATAACTTTTAACTGTTATATTGTCTCTTCCCTAAAATTTTAGATTCTTGGCTTGAGGTTTACGGACCACTCATGTCATGTGATTTTGTGCAGCCAATCAAGAGCAGGCTTATGGATATAACTACTGATGGTGGCCGTAATGGGCCTTATCTGTTCTGGTTCATCCTGACCTGAGACCATAGCCCTTTGTGTTGGGAGGGACTCCCCCTAGACTTCCCATCCTGTCTGGTCTTGGGTTTGGATCTCTGACCCCCACTCACTATGGAATCATAAAAGTCAGAGATTTCAGAGATTGGCAAATGTCCTCAGGACAAAAGTGGCTTTAGTATTCTTTTTACCTCTTTGGATTTCTGCTCTCGATTACTATCTTGCTAGCTCCTCAGTACTTTTAGAAATATATTTAAATAAGCTTTCAAACATTTTTAGATGTTTTCAGTGGGCAGTTTGGTGTGGTTACTTAGCTTGCTATATAGAATATTAACATAGACTTCATATTCTATTATATTGAACCTTTGTGAACATAATAACTATTGATGGATGTACGTGGGCTTTGACATCTTTGATGATATTCAATATTTTCTTGGGCCTCAAAAAACAGCACCTCAACTTGTAAGTTATTTAGGGTATTTATTCATTTATTTATCCCCTGCATGTTGCTAAAAGAGTTTTAAACATCATGTTTTCAGAACTCCCTTCACAACGTCCTCAAGCCTTTTCCCTATGCCCATCAGTTCACATCTACAGTTGTACTACTTTGCCCTTCCCCACAATGAACTCATCTACGGTTTTGTTCCCATTCATTGGGCCAGTTAACTCTCATTGGATTCCTCATTAATTTGGTGTTTTCATTACCTTGTTTAATGTCCTTTTCAATTTTTGACATTTCTCTCCAACTCTTCCATGACACCTATTTATTACATAGACTAGCAAGACTACTGATCTTTTCTATGGCTGAAAACTCATCTTCCATTTAAGTGCCCATTTATCCCTACCCAAAGCATTTTTCTGCTCTCGAGGAATCAAACTCGTTTCCAGTCACCAGGCAAAACAGAAATAGTGACTGTGTGACTCAATTCGCATGATTGGTTTTTGAGTCAACTCTTGAAGGCTTTGGATATTTGGTACATTTACTGAGTTCCCTTTACCTATGATGTATTTATTCTTACAGAACTCTCTGATGTGTTTGTTACGAATCTGTGTTCCTTTTCCCTCCATCAGTAAAGTTTTGGGAAAAATTCAATGATCCTGTCATTTGTTACAGACTCCTCTAAAATAGCAAATAATAGCTTAGTGCTTGTCCTGCAGAATGGGCTCCAAAGTATACATCAATGAAGTAGCTTAGACCGAGGCATGTTGCCTGAAGACCCAAACAGTGTGTTGCCATGACAATCTCACAGTCATTAGAGACCAGTGCTCTCTACTGTAGTTCTCTTCTGTTCACATCTAAATAGCGTGAAGAAGATTGGGCTACCTGCACAGCTTTTCTAGGAAGAAGCTAGTTTAATCAACATTTTTTGTTTGTTGGTTTCTGCATCAATCCAGCAGAGGCAGGCAGAGGCCAAGAATCACAGTTATCTGCTGACTCTTTGACTAAGGCTACCACCAAATCATTCTCTTTAATGACACAAGTGTTGCTCACCTCCCCAGAGTCAGAGTCTCAGATTAAAAGCCTTTGGAAACCTTCCCTCCTCTGGACAAGGTCAGGGCTGAGGCAGTACCCTCAGACAATTCGGTTGAACAGCAAGTTCAGCTCTTATTCCCTTCCCATCAGCACGTGTCTGCAGTTGCAATTGTTAAATGACCTTTTAAACAAAGATATTTTGCACTGTAGGTTTTCATCTAGGTCTGGGTCTCAAGAATGCCAGCATCAATATCTGAGAGCAGAAGTTGCTAATTTGTAAGCCCAGAGTGTTGGAAAAATCTGCTGAGCAGAACAGGTAGTCCACTAACCAGTATTTTTCCAAACATCTTATTTCTCTCAAAGGAAAAGATAAAGGAATTGTCCCTTCTTCTGCTAAAGCAGTAAGTAAAAAAAATAAAGGCTCACTCTGAGTGGGCAGAACTATGTGCAGAGTCTAGGAAAACATACACCTCTGGAGGAATCAATGAAACAAATAATAAAGCATCTATCCTCTCAACAAATCTGGACAAGTTAAGGAAATAAAATGGAAGGTACCTGTGATAGTTAATTTTATGTGTCAACTTGACTGGGCCTTGGGGTTCCCAGACATCTGGTCATTCATTATTCTCTGTGTGTCTGTAGGGTGTTTCTGGATATTGTTAACACTGGACTTAGTAGATTAAGTAAAGCAGAATGCTCTTCTCAATGTGGGTGGGTCTCATCCAGTCAGTTGAAGACTTGAATAGAACAAAAAGGCTAACCCTCCCACAAGTAAGGGGAAAGTCCTCCTGCCTGACAGACTTGAGCTGGGACATCTGTCCTTTCCTGCTTTTGGACTTGAACTGAAACACTGGCTTTTCCTGGCTCTTGAGCCTGCCAGCATTTGGACTGAAACTATACCATTTGCTCTCTAGGTCTCCATCTTGCTGACTGCAGATCTGGGCTTGTCAGCCTCTATAACTGTATGAGCCAATTTCTCATAATAAGTAAGTAAGTAAGTAAATAAGTAAGTTAAATAAGTAAGTAAATAAGTAAAATAAGTAAATTAAGTAAATAACTATAATTAAGTAAATAAATAAACATCCAATTCGTTCTGTTTCTCTGGAGAACCCTGACTAATACAGATTTGGGTCGCAAGATATGGGCTGCTGCTTTACCAAATGCAGAAGTGGTTTTGTGACTAGGTAATGGGTAGAGGTTTGGAAGAGTGCTGTGGGTACATTCTAGAAGTGGAGACTGATGTGAAGGGACTGCTGATTGAAATATTGACATTAAAGATGGTTCTACTGAGGGCTTAGGAAGAAAAAGGGAAAGCTGGAGAGAGAACTTCCATCTTTTTAGAGAATACATAAATAATCATGTATGGAATGTTGATAGAAATATGGATATTAAAGGCCATTCTGGCAAAATCTTAGATGGAAATGAGGAACATGTTATTTGAAACTAGAGAAAAGATGGTCCTCATTGTGAAATGGCAAGGATACACTGAACTGTATTATAGCGTTTAGTGGGAGGCAGAACTTGTGAGTGATGAAATTGGATATTTAGCTGAAGAAATTTTTAAGCAAATTGTTGAAGGAGTAACTTGGCTTCTCCTGACTGCTTATAGTAAAATGAAAGAGCAGAAAAGTGACTTGAAGAAGAAATCATTAAGCAAAAAGGAACCAGATCTTAAATATTTGGAAAATTCTCAGCCTATCCCTATTATAGATAAAAGAGAAAGTGTATTCTAAAGAAAACAAGAATGTGACTACACTATCACTCAATGAAGAGTTGCTGGGATCACACAAGCAGAAACGCTACCAGTATGAACTGAAGTGGACGGATATGGGACAGCACGAAGGAAGGCCGCTGGACTTCTCAGATTCTACAAGACAGGACCATAGAACTATTTGACTACAGACCGGTGCTGTTCTTCCAGAAAAGAAAAAAGATCCCAAAAGCAATTCAAAGAGCATTGGGGTTGCCACTTCCACCACAGGAACAGGGGGGAAGGCTATTTCTTCCTCCATTTCAGAGGGCAGGGCCTCTGCACAAAGTGGGCGAGGCCCTCAAAGAGAGCTGAAGGTTAGGGCCACCGTGCAGAGTCTTGGCAGTAACACCGCCACCGCAGTAGGCCTGAAAGGTGGAGCACTGAACCAAAAGGGATTATTCTCTAGACTTAAGGTCTAATGGAATTTGCCTTGCTATGTTTTGGTTTTGCTTGGAACCTGTCACCCCTTTCTTCCTTTCCACTCCTCCTTTTTGGAATGGGAATATCTATCCAATGCTTCGTAGGATTACAGCAGGAAAAAAATTTTACTTCAGGGTGAATCATATCTCAAGTCTTGCCTATACCCCGATTTAGATTATATTAAGATAAGACTTTGGATATTAGACTTTAAAGTTGGTGCTAGAATAGGTTAAGACTTTGGGGACTGTTGAGGTGGAATGATTGTACTTTTATGTGTGAAGGCTGTGAATTATGGGTGCTAGGGGAAGAATTTTATGGACTGAGTGTTTGTGTCCCCACAAAATTTATATATTGAAAGCCTAATCCTCCATGTAACTATATTTGGAGATAGGTGAGCAGGTGATAAAAGCTAAAGGAGGTCATAAGGGTGGTGCCTTTATAAGAAGAGGAAGAGACACCAGAGCCCTCTTTCTTTCTGCAATGTGAGGACACAGCAAGAAGCTGCTATCTACAAGACAGAGAGTCCCCCAGAAACCAAATCTGCTGGTACCTTGATCTTGCCCGGTCTCCAGACCTGTGAGAAATAAATTTTTGTTGTTTCAGGCAGACTGTATCCATTTCATTTCTTTAGAGAAGCTCTAACGAGTCTGGAGGTAGCAGATCAAAGCATGTGATCACCGGCTCATCGCAGGATCCCTATAAAGACTGCATTTACTTTTCAACTTGAATAATGCCAATGGTAGGATGGTCTATGCATGGGTAGTGTTCCAGTGTAACTCTTCAGCACAAGTGTTACTTCAGAATGTATGGCAAACAAAACAACTACTTCAAGAAGATGAGTCGCCTTTTTGCTTGCTGTGAGGGAGAACAAGGCAATTTGCCCTTCATGGGCTCTTTACAGATTGTTTAGATCATAACAGTAGCTCAAGTTATTAAAGTACAGCTTTTATGTTTACACAAGGAGAGTTCGAAGACAAAGCGATCAGGTGAAAGCAAAACTGAGAAGCAAGCCAAAGGGCTGCTTACTTCCTGTCCGTGTTCAGAAAGTGTCCACACTGAATAACGTAAGCAAGGTAGTCTGCACAGATGTCCTCTGAAAATCCCGACACTGTTCATTTGAAACAGTGGCCTCTGTACAACTTTTAGTTTTAAAGCCTAGGAAATATAATGAGAATATGCTGAGATTTTAGGAGATGGAGGGAAACCATGATCAAAGGGCTGGAAAATAGAGAAGAGGGGAGAGTTAGAGAAACTAGAAGTTAAGGAAATTTGTGTGGAAGTAAAATGTCTTTATTTATGCAAAGGCCTATTTCTAGCAAGGTGCTGAACCATCAGTTCCTTATTCTACCTGAATAAAGAAAATGGAATTGTTGAAGTTAAAAAGATTTAGGTTAGAAGCAAGAGGAAATTGTCTCACTAGAAGTGGCAACGTCTACCCACAAGATGAAGGTATGGTCACTTGACTCTCCAAAAAGAGCTTTTTTAGGTCTTAGGGCTTGTTTTGGACTCAGCACAGATCACCTGGCCTGGTGAGCCAGAGCAGCCATGAAGGTCTAGAGTAGTCAAAGTGACCATTGGCCAAATGTAGAAATAGCCCCTGTCACCGCTGAGTGGAGAGTTACAACTATTTTCTCACCAATTCCCCAAGTACTATTTGTTTTAGTTTTTTAAAAATGTCATGTAGGCCTGACTTCTCTACATTATTTTAATTTTTCAATTAATGGATAAATAAACTGAGTCCAATCCAGTGTTAAAAAATGCAAAGAATGGTTAATAAGTCTATGTGAGGGTACCTCACAGAGAGAGAGAGATGCCTGAACTAGGTCTGGAATAGATGACCTCTGCAATTTCTACCAGCCTTGTGAATCTATAGTTTTTGTTGATTTACAACACAAATAATGGACAATACTTTTCTGTAGGGAATCAGTTAGGAGAAAGATTGCACTCTACATAGGCAGGTATTAAGAAATTCTCCATTAACAGCTCTTTTGTCATAAGAAAATAGCACAGACTTCACGTAAAGAAAAAATGAAAGAAAATATAGATTTTGAAGTTTACAATATTCAAGACTAGGCCATTCATTTAAAAGAAAGTTTTAAAACTAGTTAATTGACTTGTATGTCATGGCTGCTTTGTAATGTGTCAACCTGGCTAGACTGAACTACATTTCCTAGAATTCCCCTTCTTGCAGTTTCCAACTGACAAGCCACAAGGGATATTCTCAGGAGATTTAGTGAGCAGAAAGGAGGCAGCAGCCATTTTGTACCTTAGGCTCACTGAGGTGCTGACTCACTCTGTTGTCTTGAAGCAGCATCTGTGTCTGCATCTGCTTTACTTTTCCTGGATTCTCCACCTTCTCTGACTCCTGGGCCAGATATGTGTTTACTCCAAGAGGAAGGATCCTGACTTTTTCTGGATCCCCACACCACCAATATCAGAGGCAATAAGAACTAATGAGTTTCAGTCCAGCCTTGTGCCCTCCAGCTTGTTCTTACTCTCCTCCACTTTATAACTATCTTCTCTTCCTGACTCTCTGTCCTCTGGACTTTAAATAACAGCATCAAACAAACCCTGCAATTACTGCTTACCCAGTACCCACAATGGTAAAATTTAAAACATTAAAATGAAAACATACTCACATATATAAATCTTCTAATGGTTGTGCTTTTCTAGTTGAACGCTGTCTAGCATACATGATAAAACTCTTCCAAGAGGTTTAGACACCAGGTGGACATTTAATGAAATGAATAAATGCCTTCACTAAGATTAGAAATGTGCAGTCAGTAGAATCCCAAACACTTCTGTGATCAAATTTCTTCCTTAAACTTCACTGGAGCCAAACCAAAAAAGATGAGCTGATACAGAAAACTATTTAACTATACTCAAGGTCTTTTGGTACTAGCTTTTAAATATTGATAGAGAAATACTCCTATCTCATACATAAGGAAAACAGAAGTTAAAAAGCTTAAATAAACATGGACCCCTGGCTGTATTAGAAGGCAGCTCAAGGTTAAGACTTTATAAGATCCGTATGGTTCCAGTTAGAGTTGGATGAATGGAGAAAAGTTGTGATGGCTATCAGACTGACTTCCTGAACTCAGATGGAAGGAAGTCACATACATGGTACATGTTAGATACTTGCCAATTTCCTTCTCTACTCTAGGGAACGATGACTTTCCCAGAGTGTATAACAGAAAGACAAACAGAATAATGTCACATGTATACACACACACACATACACATGTAGTAATAGCTAACACTTGTACAACACTTTGGTTATATTAACACAATTGGTCATCAACATAACCTGTGACTAGGTAATATTATTATAGCTATTTTTCAGAGGAAAACAAGGCACAGTGGGAGTCAGTGACTTGACAGGGTCACACAGAGGTATATCGCAGAGCTGGTGCGTGATAACCAAAGCAGTCCAGCCTGAGGGCTTCTGTGCTTCTGGGCTGTGCTGTGCCATCCTGCTTGCAAATGTATAATATACTTGGCTGTGTAGGTGTGTGAAATTGTTCTTTACGGTTATTAGTAATTTGGCTACAAAGTATTTTTCAACTCCATCTTTTTCTTCTCTTACGTGTTCCTTACAATCCAGCAAACTTCACCCTTTCCATAGTTTAGTATTCTCTTGCTTTGTCACAGTAAATAGAAGCCTAAAGTAATTCAGATAATCAGGCTGAGACCAAGATACCTCCCTAATCTTCATCCAATCCTTTCTTCTCTTTGCATCTTTATTAATGCCATTCTGCTTCCTGGTATGCTTCATGATTCCTGGAACTCTACGTTGCATGTAAGAAATGCTCACTAATGACCTTTTTAACTTAAAATCAACTGTCTTTGGGGGATAATTTACATAAAATAACATACATGAATCTTAAGCATATGGTTTGATAAGTTTTGACCAATCTATACACTCATCCCCAGTCAACATTTTCATCTACCCACTGGCTTACCATGGCAGTTGGGAGATGCTGAAAAAGCTTGGTGGAGAGGAGAAATTTGTCATGGACATTGTTTTGAATCAGCAGAATGAAGTAATAACAAATCCAACTTACTTTTCGGTCAATTTTATTCTTGTTTTAAAATTTCTACAAAAAAATAAAATAAAATTTCTACAGAAAATATACCCTTTTAATTACCTGTAACCAGGGTAGATCACACCTGTCCTTAGAACACCACTGCCTACAGGTCATATTTCTACCCTGACTCCAGGAAACCACCTACTACCTTCTGGAATAATAGATTTCTTTTTTTTTTTTTTTGGTTCTAGAACTGCATGTGAATGAACTCATATAGGATACACTCTTCAGTGTCTCACTTTTTTTATTCAGCTTAATGTTTTTGAGATTCATCCATATTCTCGTGTATAGTAGTTTATTCCTTTTCATCGCTGAGTAATATTTCATTGTATAAATACATCACAAATTTTCAAGCATTCTTTTGTTGATGTACTTGGGTTGTTTTCAATTATGGCTATTAAAAATAAGCTGTCTACAAACATTCTTGTACAAGTCTTTTTTGTAGATTTTTCTTGGTAAGTGCACATTTAACTTTATAAGAAACTGCCAGTTTTCTTAATTTATTTACAATTATTTTAGTCCCATTAAGAAAATCTGAGAATTTCAATTGTTCTACATTCTCACCAGCATTTGGTATTCATGCTTTTAAAATTTTAGGCACTCTAGTGGGAAGAAAGTGGTATCTCATTATGGTTTTAATTTAGTTATCTGATGATTAATGATGTAGATTATTTTTTCACTTGCTAAATGGCCATTCATTTATCTTTTTTAGTGAGGTGCCTATTCACCCATGTTGCTAAATTTTTTAAATTGGGTTGTTTCCTCTTTTTGCATTTTAATAGTCCTTTATATGTATACTCAGGGTATGGGTTTTGTATTTGCATATGTATTGTAAACATTGTATCCTAGTTTGTGATTCACGCCTACATTTTGTAAGTGATATCTCTCCATGAGCAGTTTTCAATTTGATGAATTCAAATGTTTTAATTTTTTGCTTTAAGTTTACTGCTTTTTGTGTCTTGTCTAAAAAAAAGTTTGCCTAGCCAAAGTTGAAAAGACTTTTTCCTCTGTTTTCATCTGGTTTTATCATTTTACTATTCACATTTAGATCCTTGACGTATTTAGCAATAATATTCATGTATGGTATGAAATAAGAGTAAAGGTTAATTTTTGTTTTCTAAATTTCTGCACTATTTATTGAAAATATAATTCTTTCCTCCATTGAATTACTCTGACATTTTTGTCAAAAAAGTCATTTGATATACATGTGGGTCTATTTTTGGACTTCCTTTGAACCATATGGCTATTCTTATGACAATAATATATTACCTTGACTTGTGTAACTCCTTAGTAAGTCTTAAAATCTAGTGATGTACACTCTTTAATCTAGATCTTTCTTTTCAAAATTATTTTATATATTCAAGGCCCTTTGCAATTCCATATAAACTTTCAAATTAGCTTGACAGTTTATCAAAAAAAAAAAAAAAAAAGAAAAAAACCCAAACCCTCATGGGGCTTTTGATTGAGATTGTGTTGAATCTATAGAAGAGTTTAGGGAGAATTGACATCTTAACAGTATTGAGTCATTGATGCAAGAGGCTATCTCTCCATTTATTTAGGTCTTTGATTTCTATAATCAGTGTTTGCAGTTACCAGCATACAATTCTTACACATAATTTTTAACCTTTATATGTATGCATTTCATGGTTTTTGGTGCTGTCATATATGGTATTTTTAAATTTTAATTTCCAATTATTCATTGCTGGTACCTAGAAATACATTTGGTTTGTGGTTATTGATCCTATAACCTGTGACCTTGCTAAACTCACTTACTAGGTTTAGGGAATTTTTGTAGATTATTTGGAATTTTTTATGTAGATAATTTGTCCTCTTGTGGTAAATAGAGACATTTTATTTGCAATCTGATGTATTTTGTTTCTAGTTTTTGACTTATTATACTGGCTATAACCCCCAGAATGATATTAAGTAGAAGCACAACAATGGGCTGCTTTGTCTTATTTCTGATCTTGGGGTAAAGAAGTCATTTTTTCATCAATGAGTATTATGGTTGCTGTAATTTTTTTCATAGATGCCCTTCGTACAAGTTTAGGAATTTTCCTTTTATTCTTAGTTTGGTGAGATTTCTTTTTTTTTTTTTTGATCAGGAATATTCATTTTGACAAATGCATTTTCTGCTTCTTTATATTTTCAGTGTGTTGATATGATTTTTGGTTTTTGAATGTTGTATGTTGATTTTTTTTAATGTTTTTTTTATTATATTATGTTAGTCACCGTACAGTACATCCCTGGTTTCTGATGTAAAGTTCGATGATTCATTAGTTGCGTATAACACCCAGTGTACCATGCAATACGTGCTCTCCTTACTACCCATCACCAGTCTATCCCATTCCCCACCCTCGAATGAACCAGCCTAACATTCCCACTTGACCATGATATATTTTCAAAATATATCTTTGGTCTTGATTAACTAGTATTTTGTGGAGGATTTGTGGGTCTATATTCACTAGGATATTAGCCTATAATTTACTTTTCTTGTAATGTCTTGGTCTAGTTTTGATATGCGGGTGATATTAACATAAAAAGTGAGTTGGGTAGCTTCCCTGTTCTTCTATTTTCTGGAAGAGTTTGAATAGAATTGACCTTTGTGATACTTTAAAAATTATATTGGAATTCTTCGATCAATTTGTGTGGTTTCTGGCATCTCTTTCTCTTCTGTTCTGTCTCAAGGAAGCGAGTGCTTGCAATTATCTTTCCTCAGGGTTCTTATATTTCCTTAGATTTTAGGTTAGTTGGTAACTGTGAACTCAGTTCTGTGATGAATTCAAGAGAAGTTAGGATTTTGTAAATTATCTGGATTTTTATTTTTATTAGGAGGGAGCACTGTTCACTTTCTAGCTTTCTTTCTCTGTTATCTAGCTGTTTACAGCAAAAAGGAAAGTCTGATACCAGTTATTCCACTGTGACTAGAAGAGGAGCTCAGTAATCTTGTTATAAATTAATTATAAATAGATGCAATAGTCAAATAAGGTTGAGTATGGGTGGATTTGCATAAAACTACTTGACTAAAGCTTTATATTTATAAGTAAAAAAAAAACCCACAGTTCAGTATATTATTGGTTAGTTTTTATTTCCTGGATTCTCAGGAGGATTGTGATAATTTTTATGTTTTTACAACATTCTCCTGGATATATATCATCAAAAGACCTTGATACATGGCTTTGCAAGGCACATCTGTGAATTTTTGCAGATATTTCGACCATATCAGTGAGTTCCATTTCATGTCCAGATCAACTGTGCATACACATAATGAATATTTACTGGTTTATATCCTTCTCTCAGTCCATGCTTCCCAGGGGACTGACAAAAAAATGGAATAAATCTCATCAGAATTTTTACAACTCTTAAAGCGAAGACCATTATACTTTTGAAGAGCATAGGGAATGTATTATAGTGGTCAAGGGACCAGAAGAGATAGAGACACCCCAAGAACTTCATATCTCCCAGGGCACAAATGTCCTGGATGCATAGCATTTCTAGGCACTGTTTTCATCTAATTCTTGGATGCCAGAGGGGAGTTCCCTAGTAATATGACCAAACTTATTATTTATCACATCAGGCTCTGAAAGAAAGTCATGTGTCTATGAAAATCTGGAACTGCTTGTGAATATTACTCTCACTTTGGATGGGAATCTTCTTTGTATGGAAAATACATTGCTATCATCTTTGAGTCTTCACTATGTGCTCAGTCTATGCTTGTTAAGTAAATCACTGTGAGGGCTGAATGCAGAGCTTTGAAGTCTTCCAGCCCAGTGCTTACCTTTCTTCTTAGGTTGAGTTTTCTTTTTCACCAAATACAGAGGCCTTTAATGGCAGGGCCATTTCCTGGAAACATACCTAGAAATCAAGTGTGAAATTGATGCTTTATTGGATAATATATCATAGGGCCAGTGTTCTCTATATTCCAAAGTCAAACTGTATCTATATATCTTCACCTGGACTGTGAAGAACAACCATAATACATCCTGCCCAGCATCTAGCACATTCATTCCAGGCTGCTCTAGGTACATCCAAGGCATATGTGCAAGCAGTTGAGATGTACAAGTCAGAACCACTAGCTCTTCTGTCATTACTCAGAGGTAGGGGGTGGGGAACCTCAGTTACAAAGCACTTCAGAGCTCCCGGGAGATATCAATAGAATGAGACATGCCATATATAAAATATAATTATATAGCTCCCAGTGGTGTTGTTTTGAAAGACAATAACCCATTTAATATTTTGAAATGGCTTGCCCAGACAGCATTCTTTGGAACATCTTGCACTTTTCGTGACCTCAGTCTCTAAGGTCTTCCAGCTTTCAAGAAATTTCTATAATTCTTTGGACTTCCTGAGGAAAACAACAAAGACTTTTCATTGTTGAAATGGGATTTGCTCAGAATTTCAGATTGCTGGTGTCAAAATTTTAACCAAGTAAAATGGATGAAACTTGTTCTTTATTGAATACTTCTTATCCTACCATTTCCTTATACAATGTCATATTCAAAGCATAACGTGAATCCAATTACAGTGGGCTAGTTCTTAACATATATTCTTTTTTGGAAATGCAGAAATGTACTGTCATTACTACTACTACTACCACTTTTATAAACACTTCACAGTTACCTGGTACGTGCTCATAAATTATTTGAGAAACAGAAATTAAATACACTAGGAACGTGTGGTAACATAGAATAGAGATTTAGTCAGAAGGCCTGGGTCAAACCCCTGGAATTAGCAGCTCTTTAATCATGGGAGGTGGTTGCTTAAGTGATCTAATTGTGGTTTCTTGATTTATATAGTTGCAGGATATTACCTGTTTTACCTACTTCACAGGGTTAACAGAAGATCAAATAAAATTATATATTACATTGTGTGTGTGTGTGTGTGTTTGTGTGTGTGTGTGTCCCCTACTCACATTAGCCAGGCAACAGTTTCAAATTCCTCCAGGAATTTTATACAAGTAATTCTGATACAAGTAACATATTGGTAGTAAAGGAGACAAAGAGTAATAATATTAACAATGAATAACAATAATTTTTGTGACACCTTCTTTGTACTCTATGCGTACGTTGTCTTCTTTAACCCTTGCACCTGCGCAATTGATGTAACGGATCCTAAGGGAGACTCCTTTGCCTGTCACACAACCAGGAAGGCCTTCAGAGATTCAAACCTAGATCTGACTGGAGGCAAAGTCCAGCGGGTCCCTTTTTTTTTGCTGTCTGGCTGGCAGAGTCAGAGGAGTCAGCAGGGAAATAAGGAAAAGAAGTGCATTTAGTTTTAAAAATAAATTGATCTCTTAAGAACCTGCATGAATAGGTAATGTAGAAAGGATTTCTTCTCCAAATCACTGAAGCGATATTGCAGGTGATTTGCAATCTCAAAATTCTAAGATACATGTATCAGATACACAGTAGTGGGAATTTTTCAGAGTCTGAGCCACTTAATTAATAGCATGCTCTGTATTAGGACAAACTGGGTGGGGAAAGGCTTGGAAGGTTGAAGTGTCCCCACCCTTCCCCAAGATCCGCTTCAAGCAAAAAGGTAGGTAGTAGTCTAATGCTGTCTCCAGAACACTCATCCTTATTCTGGGGCAAAGGGTCACAAAATTTTGGAAGGAAGTTAAATGAATTACTGTCCCAAAGGTACAACAGTATTGCAGCTATTCAAACAAACAAGTCAGCAAATAGAAGTTTTGTTGGATAATAGCAAGTATTGAAGCTTATAATAGAGATGTAACCTCAGTGGGAATCATAGCATAGATAAAATAACATCAATTGATGGTCTTGTTAAATGAGAACTTGTAAGCTAACAAGAACAAAATTAATGAATGTTTCCATTACTTTATTTAAGAAGAAATTAAGTGTGAGGCATGAAATTGTACAAATGCCTATTTTTTGCCATGAGTTTTGGAATTATCCCCATAAAGATCAGACTTTATGTTAAATTTCAAATAAATTTTTCTCTGTAAATTTATTTTATATGAAGAGAGCTTCCTGTTTTTAGTTGTGCAGTTTGAAAAAGACTGAATTTTAAAGTGAGTTCCAAAGACAATGGTAAAACCCTCAAGATGAGGCATTTGGCATAAGTACGTTTTTAGGGCTAATAATGTTGGTTTTCTCATTGACTGGAAAACATATTTTGAAGCATTTAGTTTGGTGTGGTTAGATTTGTAATATCTTATTACAAGATAGTGTAGGGTCCTGAGCTATAAGAATATATAATTGTCGCTATCAAATGAAAACTGTATTTTTATTTTATAATAATCTTTCTGATTCTAATATATGTATTTATTGAGTATATATAGTCTGGAAAACTAATACCTGGTCATAAATATGACCCCATTCTTATTTTTCTCTTTCTCTTTCTCTACAGACAGACAGACACCCACCCACACACACACACCCACACTCGGGTAGAGCATTTCCTGAGTTTGGATAGAGCATTACAAACCTCTAGCCAGAGCTTCTTAAAAATGTTTTGGAGAGGGTGTAGCTCATTGATATATTATGAGTTTACTATAATTCTTTTATTTATTAGAGAGCTTCTATTGTAATAGATGATTTGGGGGTGCTAAAAGACACTGTCGAGGGTATACGGAACGGGATTTAGTGTGAGAAGACCTACCTTTCCTCATGCCATTGGGCAGGCACTGGTTCATTGGTGCTGGTTAGAACTCTGGCCCTGAGAGAAAAGTAAAAAAACCTTCAATGAGCTGTAGCCATGGGGTAACTTGAATTCCCCAAGATCATCTATTTTATTTCCTTCCAGATGGTCTAAAGTGGGGATCACTGACTCAGGATTTAGAGGGGACTCTGCAGGTGACATTCATGAGCCAAACCAGCCCAATAGAGCAGTGACAAACTTGACAATACTTCATTCAGATGACTAGTTCCATCTCTTCAGATTAAAAAAAAAAAAAAACCAGAGAAACACAAATACCATATGATTTCACTCATATGTGGAATCTAAAAAATAAATGAATAAACAAACAAATAAAAAGCAGAATCAGATTTATAAATACAGGGAACAAACTGATGGTTGTCAGAAGGAAAGGGGGTGGGGGAATGAGCAAAATGGGAGAAGGGGAGAGAGAGATACAGTTTTCTAGTTATGGATGAATGAGTCATGGAAATAAAAGACACAGATTAGGGAATATAGTCAATGGTATTGTAATAGCATTGTGTGGTGACAGATGGTAGCTGCACTTGTGGTGAGCATAACATAATGCATAAACTTGTGGAATCACTATATTGTGCACCTAAAACTCATAACATTGTGTGTCAACTATACTCAAATAAAAAAAAATTTTAAATAACTGAAATTCTGTTTTATAAACGTGAAATCTCCCAAACTTAAAATCTTGGTTCTATATTTGTATTAATTGCATATATTATCAAAACTATATTATTATTATTAGGCTAATATTGGCCTTTGGCTTCAATGTACTATGTCTCTAAAGTGCTTGATTCTAGATTTTACTATATAGATAAAGAGAATGAGTGAGATGAAGTAGCATGGTGAGGAATGTGTGTTCATTATTCATCCCTTCATTATACATTTATGGAGAACCTACTATATTCTAAGCCCCAGTTCTATTCACTGTGTATACATTTGTGAACAAGATGAACTTTCTGCCTTCATAGAATTTTATTCTTGTGAACAGAAGTGGGGAGATAGCTAAA
The DNA here is from genome assembly GCF_024610735.1 of Ursus americanus. Taxonomy (NCBI): domain Eukaryota; kingdom Metazoa; phylum Chordata; class Mammalia; order Carnivora; family Ursidae; genus Ursus; species Ursus americanus. Next base: position 54,155,821 of record NC_142137.1, on the reverse strand, counting down.
AGAAAAAAAATAGATAAGTTGGAAAGAAATGTTACGAAGAGGACAGATCTATAGAAGTTTTGAGTGGTATGAGAGTCTGTTCCTTCATATCTCACAGACAAAGATAATGAATCCCATAGAGGTTAATTAATTTCTCAAAGGTGTGGCAAGTTTCTGGGAGAAGCCAGAAGAGAACCCAGGGCTCTCTTTGTGGGCTTGTAAAACACATGATCACACAGGACCCCATGGGCGATTTAATGCTCTACTGTCACTGTACAGAAATTCCTAATCATTTATCTTTGAACTTGTGATTTGTAAGAGAAGTGCAATGGGACCTTGGAGCATGCAATGTTCTTTGCCACTTCACTTGCCCATTGCATGTGGAACCCCTGAGCACAGAATTCTGGTGATTCCATGACACATGGAGCTCAAGACTCAAAGCAGATACAAGGTAAATGTGTTAGGTCTACGACTGGGGGTGGTCGTGGTGGGAACACGTTCCTGACAACCCTAAGAGACTACAATGTCCATTCCAATGAGAACTTGCTTTGAACACAGAGAAGTCAGTGGTGTTTTAAGAAATTCAAATGACTGAGAAACCCTATCACAGCCTTTCTAAGTTCACTTCCTTCTATTATCCACAACCATTTATGCTCAACATGATGACACAAAAGATGGGGAAACTCACAGGTCCTTTTCCTTTTAATCCTTCCTTACCCCTCACTAATCTGAAGGTAGAGAATGTTGGTAGGATGTGTGTGCATCAATAATTGAAATAAATATACTTGAGTTCATTCTATGCAGAGTTTCCACTGCCTGGTAAGAATGAGATACATATGCATGTAAAAACTGTGAAATATGAATTGAGTGATTTCAGTGATTTCACATATGAATTAAATGCTCTTATATGTGCATTTAAAAATATCATGCTAATAATTAAAATTTTAATTTTTTCTTTATTTAGCACAATAACAAATAAAAGCACCATAATGGAAAAGAAAGGAAATAGCTTTATATTTTAGTACCCTCAATGAATTTTTTTTTCCTGCTCTTTCATATTGTACTGGGTCTTGCAAATTATGTAACTGGTCCTGCTAAATCTAGGTTAGAATCCATTCTCCTAACTTCCACGCCACAAGAATACAAGACCTCACTATGCTCTGGTTTGGCGCTTTAGATTTTAATGGTGATGATTACAAGCCTCCCACAAGGAAACAAGGCTTCCTTGTTTAAATGGTTTTCACTTTACATAAGAGTTATCACAACCAGGATTTCATAGTAAATATTAATGCATCCAAATCTGCCCATCTTTGTCTGTTCCGGGTTGTTAATTCATTAGTGCCTCGCTCAGGAGACAAAATGAGGTGGTACAAAACGACAAGCAGCACATATAACAATTTGTGCTAATTACTGCTTTTTTCATTCGATTGTTGAAACTCGGTTATCTGACATTGAAATAAAAGAGCAGTTGTCTCAGTGGGAAATAAATGATGAGTATATAGGGCGCACTTTTCCAAAGAAAGGGGCTTTTCAAATAACACACTGTCATTTTTTGGGAAGAATCATTCCGAAGAGAAAATATTTGCTCTTTTTTTCTTTTCATTTTCAAAGCTCTTAACATATAAACTTGAAAAGATTTTGACAGGCATTTATACCTGAGGAGGCTGCATTTGAACCTGGGTACAATTCGGTACCTTAGAACGTTGAAAAGCATTAGCCCCGTGTATTAGTTTGCTGCCACAATAAAGTACCACAAACTGAGTGGCTTAACAGAAAGTCGTCTTCCAGTTGCCGAGGCTAGAACTCTCAGATCAAGGGGTCAGCAGAACTGGTTCCTTCTGAAGGCTGTGAGAGGAAACTGTTCTGTTCCTTCTCCTGAGCTACCAGTCGTTTGCTGCCAATGTGCGGCATTTCTCCGGGTGTGGAAGCCTCACGCTGCTCCCTGCCTTCATCTTCATACACCCTTCTCCTTGTGTGTGTCTCCAAACTTCCTTTTTTATGTGGGTACGAGTCACACTGGATTAGGGCCTCAAGACCTCCTTTTAAGTTGGTTACCTCTGTAAAGACCCTATTTGCAAACAAGGTCACTTTCTGGAAGGTTAAGACTTCAACACATGGATTTGAGGGGACATAATCTCAGAAGACCCCGACATCCATGCAAATACTGAAGTTGCTCAGGACAAGGAACCCAAATCTGCGTCTAGTCTCTATTTGGCTCCTATTTAACATTTAATTCTCCAGTGCGTGCTGAATCATATAGGACTCGTGAGGCTGACGTCAATGTGTGCTCCTGGTGAGGGAGACCAGCAGAAGGGTGTGTCCAAGACTACTTGGAGTCAGAACTAGTGGAAGACTTCAGTAGTTCCAGACATGTGTGCCAAGCACATGGCATGGACAAGAAGAATGGTAAAGATGAGGTCTTTGTGTAATTGCAGTCACAATTACACTTTATTTCTTTGGCAAGTAACAAGGGCTTAATCCCTGGAAGCTTTATTTTTTGAGGTTTGTCTGAACACATGATTGTCTTGCTTCTGTTCATTGCTTAAGTCTCCCAGAAGTCCATGCTCTTGTGTGTGCGAGAGGGTATATTTGAAAGGAGTCAGAAAGACTTCAAAATACTGGAGAAATGTGCCCTCCAGAGAACAATAGAACTGATGGATAGGGAAATACCACAGCTACCTTGTGCCTTGGTTTGGATATCTGACAGAGCCTCTGCCAGTACCTGAGACATGGTGGACTTCCAGGAACTTTTTGTTGAGTAAATCAATAAAACTCATGAGAGGGGATTGTTTCCTTACGTACTTTCCCCAACTTCTTATTTCCTGATCTTTTTTCTCTGGAGTCTTGGATCATAAGAATGGAGGAAGGGATATTTTATGTTTAGTTCCTGGTCCACTGTCATCTCTGACCACTTTTAGCCACAGCTCACATGCTTTTAATAAAGAAGGCTGATTCCTACAACACACAGCCAAGTGTACTAGATTTGGAATGTCTAACTTCACCCTACCACTAGAAATTTCTTTGACTTAGAGCCAGTTATTATGCAGATATATGTTTGTGATCAGTTGTGGTTGAGACTGATGACCTTCTTTCCATCCCATTATTTGCCTATTAAGCCTTGTTGCTGACTCTGCATCGTAGGACAGGTTCTTCTCTGAACCACACTTTTGGATATCTATCCCAGACTGAAGAAGGAAGTCAGCGTTCTCTTTTTCAATTTAAGTTTGACTTTGTGGATAAGATATAGTTTAAAGGCTTTTAATATGCTAATAATCTTGCTTAGCTTAAATGGAAGAATTGTTCACAGTTTTTTATTCATTCATTCACATGTACATCTGCATGCTTACATTAATATATCCATTTAAACACAAATATTTTTATGCTCTTATAGGTGAAGATTAGACACAAAAATGAATAAGACAAAGATATAGTTTTCTGGGTTGGCAGGACATCCAGGCAGAAATGTTTTTCAGGAAGTTGGAAATATGGGTCTGAAGCTCAGGAAAAATATTTAAGAGTCAGTTCTTTTAAGGTGATAGCTACAGCCATAGTAATAAATGAGATTTCCAGAAAAAGAGTGACGAGAGAAAAGATGAACAAGGGGACAAGAGATAAGTCATGATGTATGGCCTGGAGAAGCAGAATTCTTCTTTCAGGTGATCCCTGGCTTGGGACTTGGATATCCCTTTCTGAAATATAAACAAATTTGACCCAATTGAAGTAAACTCAGTCATTATCTTTTGTAAACGTGTAAATCAATGAGAAACTTCTAGTATTTTCCATAATTGACATTCTCACTTTCCTGGTTATGTCTTGAGTGCAGGGCTAAAAACAGTGGCTAAAATTTGTGTAATACCAGGCATATTATTCTAGTGAATAATATACACATGTATTATTACACTTAATCCTCACAATAATGCTGTAAAGGGAATATCACAATCATCTCCATTTTACATACCAGGTAACTGAAGAATGGTAAGGTTAAGTAATTTGTCTCACATCTAGTAACTGTAAAATGGCAGAGTAGGGATTCACACACTGAATGCTGCGTGTGAGAACTTCTGCTTCGTTATCCTACCAGATTACCTTCCATGACTGTGTTCTTTCGGAGGGTGAGTCTCATTCACTTTTCTGATCTCCTGTCTCAGACGTTACAGAAGCCAGAAAACAGTTTAAAAGATAAGCCAGCTGTTCAAAACCAGTTACCCACTGCCCCATATTTTAATTTGAAAGAGTCCAAGCAAAATTTTAGAATATAGGGGGGGGCCTTACAAAGCAAGCATGGACCCTTGGATAAACTAGCATTCAGATCTTGAGAAAGGGCAGTTTAAATACCTATTTAGATTTTTTAAAATGTGCTCATGTTACGTTGTCTTTCCCATATCAATAGCAGCTATCTCATACCTTTTTCTCATTAAAGTTTCAAACTTCATCCATGTCCCTGTCATCCTTACTGTACACCCACAGCTCCTCTTTCATGTGAAATGCAGGCCACCAGTATATACAGTTTTCTGCTTTTCTCATATCTGCCTGAGATCTTATCTACAGGGTTACTCATCCTTTCGACTTTCCTACTTTTTTCAAGGAAGAAATGTACCCACCCATTTTCAAGGCCCATTCTTAATACAAACTGCACATAAGCCTATTACATCTTTTAAAATCAGGATGGTAAAAACAACGATAAAGTGTCAGTCTACTGGAAGTTCAAAAGGAGATTCAGTGACTTTGTTGAAGTTGCCGTATTCATGTTTGTCTCCTCACCTTAGGGTCTGGCATACAGAAATATCCAATGAGTACTTTCTGAAACAAACTGGAATAAGATAGAGGGTGAATATCTAGCTCAGAATATTGCCCAAAGAGGAAAGGCAGGGTACTACAGCCAGGAATTCTTGACAAGCCAAAGAATGCTGGTGATCCCAGGCCTCAGAAGGGAAAGGAGACAGAACAAGTCACTGGAAATCAGTGCTGCCTCCTTTAAGTTCAGTCTCCAGCAGGTGTTGGAATCTATGGTGCTGTTCTTCATGGATGCTGACAACTTGACTCTGTTCTTGTTCAGATTTATTTTTTTGGGGTGTCCTTAGAGATTATAAGATGTTATCATCCTTATGGTAAAAGGAAAGGTAAAAAAAATAATTAATGCATGTTAATCATTTCAAGCATCTCATAAGAGCTCTTCAATTTTCAAACTTGCATAAATATTTAGTACTTTTGACATATATCTCAACACTTGACATATTTTGCACATACTGGGAAAATAGTAAGCAATGATAGTTTGTTGATGAACTCAAGAAAAAGTGTGTTTCTGAAAGGCAAACCATTCCATTATTCCGGCAAACCAGAAACCATTGTTCTGTAGTATAACCGAGCAGCTGAGTAATGCAATTTGATTTTCTCAGCGCCCAGGGTGTAGATACTAGAACAAAACAGATGGCTGAGTTGACCCAAGAGAGGGGGTTTTCTGGGTTAAGTGGGGGTGTAGCCCAGGAGGGTTCTGAAAAGAATTCAAAGGGAAAGGTTGGTCCATGCTTGGCAGGGAGTTAAACAAATGAGAAAAGCCGGTATGGAAGGACCAGAGGACTGAAGTGTGGTACTATCAAAGATTTGATGAGAAAGGGGAGTGTATTGAGGACTCAGATTAGAATGTCCTAGTCTCAGAGTTAAACATTTTGAAGTGGAAGAGTCCAGAAAGTCAATCAAGGGCAAATGTGGCCATGCATTGTTTGATAAAGTGGAATTAGCGGAGCCATTTGTAAGACTTGTTTGAGCTCTCTTTGAGATTCCCTTCTGCACCATGCTTAAAATGTTAAAGTAACCTATGGAGACAGCTTCTTTCTAATTCCTGTCGTTTTAAAGTCATCATAAGTAGGATGCCTACAAGCAATAGGAAGAGAGGCTGTCCCAGACTCAGCCCTCAGATTCTCAAGGAACCTCCTATAGGAGTATGGGCTCTGGACTGACTGCTCTCAGCTAGCCCATCCTTGTCAAGTCCTAGTCTCCTCTCTCTGGACCATGCTGATCTTGGAGGATATCAACTGGCCTGCACACTTGAAATCTGAGACATCTGTAGTCTTTCTCCTAACTCTTGGATGTTGAACTCAATCTCTATTTAGAAACAACCTATGCGCTTTGCCCACCCACATTTTGGCCTTAACTATTCTCTCTGAACTTTAGGTATTTTTGTTCCTTTCCCTACAGTAGGTGACTTGACTGTGGTTCCCTCCACTCACAGAACATTACTGTCCATCAAACTCTTTTGGTTTGACTAGACACTGGACCTGCTTTTCTTTGAGTCTATTCCATTTTTCTAGACCTACTTAACATCACTCAGGGATCCCTTTCCAAAAAGTATCTGCTCTTTTCACTCTGAGTTTGAAGATCTAAAAAATGAGTCCATACTTAAGAGCATTTCAACTCATTTTACGTATTATTATGTCAGATAGACCTAAAGGAAAGTATCTTTCTAAAATTATGGCAACAAGGTCACCACTTAAACAGGTGTGGTAAATTTTATAGGGCATAAAGATCTTTCTTTGTGTCCTCAAATCATAATAGCTGAAACTCTTGTTTTAGGAAGTAAACGTATTTGCCTCTCCCTCAACTATTTTAGAGCAAGAATAGACTAGCCTAGACAAAGAATTAATCTGGCAGATAATATTCCTTATTCAATATGGTAGCTCAGAATGTCTAATAAGGAAGTTTATGGACGATTTTTTTTCCTTGAAAATTACTGCTTAATCTTATTGACCTTTCTTGGAACACTCTGGCAAAACATCCCAAGCAGTGAGAAATCTCCTATAGTCAATTTACCCATGCTCTCCCCTCTAATAGGAGGCTTGCATGTATCAAAATGGGGAGCAAAAGTACTGTGCCCTCAGAGAGAGTGATTTTGGAACAAAGCCTGAAACCCCCAGCAGGCACTCAGAATCCCAGCTTCCAGCTCTTACCCTTGTCTTAAGAGACAGCTGGTTTAGTGAAGTGAGAAGCATTTTGTTCTCTAAGCAAAAAGCTTCAGGGCATGGAGGTTTGGGAATCTGTGAGGATTTTTGCATATTCAGAATTAGTTGCTTTTACTTTCACAGGAATTAATTTTTTATTCTGTTAAAGTGTGTTTGCTTTGAAGATTCCGTCTTTTTCTGAGGTCTTGTTTTTTCTTCATGTGTTGTTGTTAAGTACTGATTTAAAATTGCTTTTACTCCCAACCAAGTAAAAGCCTTAGATTCTTTAACTTTTCCTATGCCACTGGGGAAAAAATGCTTCAGATTTATGGACATTTGGCCAAACTCCACATTAGTGTTTCTTCATATAGACACATTTATTGGTGATTAGTTTTCAAGGATGAGACACAACTCTCTTGCCTATTTATCAGAAAAATGTAAAGTTCTTTGGTGTGGAGCCCATGCAAAGGCTGCCCGCTTGTTGTACAAGTGAGCACTAGAAATGAGGTTGTTTCTGACCTTCTCTCACACTTTAATGTCTGCAGTTCATTCGCAACACACATCTTCCATTCGCCACGAGCTGTAGCACTCATATAGATGTATTATTTCTCTGGATCAACTTTAATAAATAAGTCCCTGAGAAAATGCTAGTCCCTACAGATACTCTAAAATAAAGTATTCTCCACAAAGTGAACTCAGGAAACATGGTTGGGAAATTAATTCTTGGCAAAATTGTTTAATAGTGTGGGAAATAATGTCTTTTTTTTAAAATTCACTGTATGCATTAATAAAATAAAGTTTCTAAAAAGTCCCACAACAATGAAATCTCTTTCACATTTTAAGTTTGTTTCTCAAACTTGTTTAAAAATGTTATCACCCTTTCTTTCCTTTTACATAACACCTATTTACCATGGATCAAACTCAATGATCACAGAGCAATGGGACCTCTGCAGAACTGGTTTATTGAGCTGCCCTTTGGCTTTCATCCATGTGTCTACATTGAGGGGCTTACTGGGGTCTTTTCAGAGAAGTTCTTTATTAAGTTAAGCAAAAGTCTGCTCTCAATGTTCACTAAGGTCCTATTTTCTCTTCATAAAAACTCAGGCAGAAATTTTTCCCATGTCTCAGCATTAGGAAAATTATCATTTGGGGGGATACCAAGTATGCTTTTATTTTATGGACACCACATATATTTTGTCATCTTTGTGCTGACAGAGAAAAAAATCCAAATTTTGATCCATGGGATATGCGAGTCCTAACATGCAGTTTATTTACTAACCTCGTTCCTCACTTAATTTAATTTTCCCTTCACATTTCCCCCCCTTAACTTCCTCATTTGTTTGACTATTATAAAGCTGACCTATTCTAGTATATGCATTTATAAATGGATGTACTGTTGTAATAAGGAGCTGTATAAAACATCATTGTTTAACATTTCTAGAGGTATTTGAATGAATGAATGAGATACTTAGGCTGACTTAATATAATTATGTTAGACAACATACTTGCTGCTTTGAGGACCATCAAATTCAGAAAGATGTCAATCCTAAAAATGTTATCATTTTAGCCTTTACATTTTTTTTTAAAGATTTTATTTATTCGACAGAGATAGAGACAGCCAGCGAGAGAGGGAACACAAGCAGGGGGAGTGGGAGAGGAAGAAGCAGGCTCACAGGGAGGAGCCTGATGTGGGGCTCGATCCCATAACGCCGGGATCATGCCCTGAGCCGAAGGCAGACGCTTAACCGCTGTGCCACCCAGGCGCCCCTAGCCTTTACATTTAAAACTATAATTCATTTCGGTTTTTGCACTTAGGGTAAAATAAAGATGATATCCCATCTTTCCATACAGATATCCAGTTGTTCCACTAGAGTTTGTTGAAGAGATTTTCTTTTCAGTTAAATTACACTGGCACCTATTGTGAGCTGAATGGTGACCCCCAGCAGTATCAGATTCTAATTCACGATAACTGTGAACACTAACTTTCTGTGGTCAAATTTTTACAGATGTGATTAAGTTAAGGCTCTTGAGATGAGGAGATTATCCTGCATTATCTGGGCGGTCCCTGACTGCCATTGTTTAGTGTCCTGCTAAGAAAGGGGCAGAAGAAGATTGGTCACACTCAGGAGGCAAAGAGATGTGATGATGCAGGCTGAGAGAGACATTTGAAGCTGGCTTTGAAGGTGGAAGAAGAGATCATAGGCCAAGGAATATATTTCCAGAACATAGAAGAGGTGGGGAGGGGCTCTCCTCCTACAGAGATGTGAGAGTGGCCCTGCAAACACTTGCTTTCAGTCCAATGAAATTGATGTTGGACTCCTAGTCTCTGGAAATATGAGAAGATTTAAGGAAAGTGAACATCTGTGGCTATGGTATAAATCTCAGAGCAGAAAGAAATGAAGCCTAGCACAAAGGAAGTCTCTTCTCCCTCTCCACAGGGTAGGAGGCAGAGGACCCTCCAGAGTTGGGGGAAATATTTGGGAAGGGAATCAGAGGAGACTGAACTTAGGTTGAAGATGCTACCTGGATTCTGTGGGGACTAACATCTCACTTCCTGGGCCCCCACCAGAATGGAAAGAGGTAGGGCAATGTGAACCTCAGACAATGTGAGATGGTAATCTGAACGTAGACAAGGCTCATGTTCTGCTTTCTGTTTTGAAATAGGAGAGCCCCAGAAACTAGCATAATGTGGGAATGGCCAGGTAGCCATGATCCAGGGAGAGTTCTAGGCAATTGGGCTCAAGAGAAGGTTTGAAGGAGTTTCAGGGAAAGCACCTAATAGTTTCTGAGCACCTAGGGAGGATGTAAGGAAGTGCAGAGAGAAGTGGGTGACTAAAGGTTGACTAAACTCATTGTCTTTTGAGATGGATGTTAACACAATGCTCAAAAGGCCAGTGAGGTTATACCAACTTCAGTGGGTATCAGTTGATGATGCCTAAGGCCAAAGATTATGGGGATAAGGCATCTCCAACCAAGGCTGAGGGGTATTGCTTAGCTCTTCCCTGATGCCATGAGGCACATGAACCTCCTTGGGAACTTAGGTCAACCTTGGGCTTAATAATAGAAAAGGGGAAAGGGAAGACACTTCCAAAGACTGATTAAGTACCACAAAGTGTCTAAGTATTAGAAAATGATTGAGATGAGAATTTGATTTAAATGAATGCTGGATTGCTCTAGATTTATTAAAATTAGATAGGATAATTTTTACTCTATAGAGTTTGGAAACTTTAGAAAAAAGTTGAATTTTGATATAGGAAATTAACAATAAAGTTATATTGAGGCAATTCAAATATTAACACGTAAATTTTGACACTGCCATATATATGTCATTATTGATTTATATTACAACAGTAAGTATCTAGCATCTCCATTTAATAGTTAATGAATATTAGGCTCATTGAATTCAGTAAATTGTTCATGTACACATAATTAAAAAGACCAAATTCAAATCCTGGTCCATCTAACTTTAAAGTTGTGTCCTTTCCAGTGCTAACACATGGCTCTGAGGGAGAAACCATCATCAAAAACCCATTAACACCATTGATTGATTTTTTTCTCATTATTATGAGTTGTATTTCCTGCTTCTTTTCATGCCTGGTAATTGTTTCTTGGATGCTAGACTTTGTGAATCTTACCTTGTTTGATGCTTGATATTTTTGAATTTATGTAAGAATTCCTAAATTTTGTTCTGGCACAAAATTATTTGGAAATAGTCTTATACTTTTGAAGGTTACTTTTTAACTTTATTACTTGGATCAGAACATCCTTAGTTTAGAGCTAATTTTGTCCAACTATCGAGGCAATGGCTCTTGTGTTCTCTACTCAATGTCCTGTGAATTACAAGGTTTTTCCCTTCACTGGAATGAACACAAACTATTTGAAGCTCTGTGTGAGTTCCACAGATTGTTTCCTCTAATACTTTAGGGTATTTTTTCCTTCAGCTTTAGGTCATTTCCTTACAGTACTCAGCTGCAAATTCACACAGAATGCCCTAGGAATATCTGGAGTTCTCTTTCTATGAAGCTCTATCTTCTTTTATGATTTGCCCTATGAACTCAACCTGCCTTGAACTTTTCAGACTTTGAACACAATATTGTGAATTCTTTGGCTCCATTTGGGCTCCCTTTTCATTTTTTTCACTTTAAAAAACCCTTAGATTATAATCTAACCCGAACTTCTATAATACCCACCGCAATCAATTAGGTAAATTCTAAGGTTCTTTTAATCAACATATTAAGAAACAGAGATTAAATCTGAAACTTCGGAAATTAAATACATGAAAAAAAAATGACAGTATTTTAAAGTAAGAGTGTAACAATACAAGTTGCTAAGAAACTAGCACCACTGAAGATTTTTCCTGGAATATCTTATTTTAAAATTTTGATGAGGTGGATTGGAAGAACAAACATTGTTAAAATATCCATACTACCCAAAGTAATCTACACATTTAATGCAATCCCTATCAAAATACTAATAGCATTTTTCATAGAACTAGAGCAAATAATCCTAAAATTTATATGGAACCACAAAAGACCCCAAATAGCCAAAACCACCTTGAAAAAGAAAAACAAAGCTGGAGGCATCACAATTCAAGACTTCAAGTTTATATTACAAAGCTGCAGTGATCAAGACAGTATGGTACTGGCACAAAAATAGACACATGGATCAATGGAACAGAATAGAAAACCCAGAAATAAACCCATAACTATATGGTCAATTAATCTTTGACAAAGCAGGAAAGTATATCCAATGGGAAAAGAGGAAAAGGACAATTTCTGCAACAACTGATGTTGGGAAAACTGGTGAGCTACATTCAAAAGAATAAAACTGGACCACTTTCTTACACCATACACAAAAATAAACTCAAAATGGATTAAAGACCTAAATGTGAGATCTGAAACCATAAAAATCCTAGAAGAGAACACAGGCAATAACTTCTTTGACATCAGCCATAGCAACTTTTTTCTAGGTATGTCTTCTGAAACAAGGGAAACAGAAGCAAAAATAAACTATTGGGTCTGTTTTCATTCTTCTACACGTAGCTGTCCAATTTTCCCAGCACCATTTATTGAAGAGACTGTCTTTTTTCCATCGGATATTTTTTCCTGATTTGTCAAACATTAGTTGGCCATAGAGTTGAGGGTCCATTTCTGGTGTCTCTAATCTGTTCCATTGGTCTATGTGTCTGTTTTTGTGCCAATAACATGCTGTCTTGGTGATCACAGCTTTGTGTTACAGCTTGAAGTCAGGCAACGTGATGCCTCCAGCTTTGTTTTTCTTTTTCATCACTGCCTTGGCAATTCAGGGTCTTTTCTGGTTCCATACAAATTTGAGAATTGTTTGTTCCAGCTCTTTCAAAAATACCAATGGTATTTTAATAGGAATGGCATTGAAAGTGTAAATAGCTTTGAGCAGAATAGACATTTTAACTATGCTTATTCTTCCAACCCATGAGCATGAAATGTTTTTCCATCTCTTTGTGTCTTCCTCAATTTCTTCCATAAGTGGTCTGTATTTTCTAGAGTATAAATCCTTTACCTCTTTGGTTAGGTTTTTTCCTAGGTAGCTTATGATTTTTGTTGCTATTGTGAATGGAATCAATTCCTTAATTTCTCTTTCTATGGTTACATTGTTAGTGTATATCCCTTACACCGTACACAAAGATAAACTTAACGTGGATGAAAGACCTCAATGTAAGACAGGAATCCACTAAAATTCTAGAGGAGAATGTAGGCAGTAACCTCTTTGACATCAGCCACAGTAACTTCTTCTAAGACATGTCTCCAAAGGCAAGGGAAACAAAAGCAAAACTGAACTTTTGGGACATCATCAAGATAAAAAGCTTCTGCACAGCCAAGGAAATAGTCAACAAAACTAAAAGGCAACTACAGAATGGGAGAAGATATTTGCAAATGACATATCAGATAAAAGGCTAGTATCCAAGATCTATAAAGAACTTCTCAAACTCAACACTCAAAAGACAAATAACCCAGTCAAAAAATGGGCAGAAGACATGAACAGACACTTCTCCAAAGAAGACATACACATGGCAAACAGACACATGAAAAAATGCTCAACATCATTAGCCATCAGGGAAATACAAATCAAAACCACAATGAGATAGCACCTTGCACCAGTTAGAATGGCAAAAATTAACAAGGTGGGAAACAACAAATGTTGGTGAGGATATGGAAAAAGAGGAACCCTCTTACATTGTTGATTGGAATGCAAGCTGGTACAGCCAGCTGGAAAACAGTATGGCGGATCCTCAAGATGTTAAAAATAGAGCTACATTATGAACCAGCAATAGTACTACTAGGTATTTACCACAAAGGTACTGATGTAGTGAAAAGAAGGGCCACATGCACCCCAGTGTTCATAGCAGCAATGTCCACAATAGCCAAACTGTGGAAGGAGCCAAAATGCCCTTCAACAGATGAATGGATAAAGAAGATGTGTCCATATATACAACGGAATATTATTCAGCCATCAGAAAGGATGAATACCCACCATTTGCACTGACATGGATGGAACTGGAGGGGATTGTGCTAAGTGAAGTAAGTCAAGCAGAGAAAGAGAGTTATCATATGGTTTCACTCATATTAGAACATAAGCAATAGCACGGAGGACCATAGGGGAAGGGAGGGAAATCTGAAGGGGTAGAAATCAGAGAGGGAAATGAACCATGAAAGACCATGGACCCTGGGAAACAAACTGAAGGTTTCAAAGGGTAAGGAGGTGGGGGGATGGGTTAGCCTGGAGATGGGTATTAAGGAGGACATGTATTGTGATGAGCACTGGGTGTTTTATGTAACTAATGGATCATTGAACACTACATCAAAAACTAACGATGTACTATACAGTGGCTAACTGAACATAAAAAAAAACTATTGGGACTAAATCAAAATAAAAAGCTTCTAAACAACAAAAGAAACAATCAACAAAACTAAAAGGCAACCTGTGGAATGGGGGATGATATTTGCAGATGCCAAATCTGATAAAAGGTTAGTATCTAAAATATAAAAAGAACTTATATTTCTCAACACACAAAACTCAAATAATCCAATTACAAAATGGACAGAAGACATGAATAGACATTTGTCCAATGAAGACACACAGATGGCTCACAGACAGATGAAAAGACGTTCATCATCGCTTACCATCAGGGAAATGCAAATCAAAACTACAATGAGATACCACCTCACACCTGTCAGAATGGCTAAAATCAACAACACAAGAAACAACAGGTGTTCATGAAGATGTGGAGAAAAAGGAACCTTCGTGCACTATTGGTGGGAATACAAACTGGTGCAGCCACTGTGGAAAACAGCATGAAGGTTCCTCAAGAAGTTAAAAATAGAACTATCCTATGATCCAGCAATTGCACTACTGGGTATTTACCTAAAGAATACAAAAACACTAATTTAAAGGTATACATGCACCCCTATGTTATAGCAGCATTATTTACAATGGCCAAGACGTGAAGTGGCCCAAGTGTCCTTTGATTGATAAATGGTTGAAGAAGATGTGGTGCACACACATACATGCCCACACACACACATACACACACACACACAGTAGAATATTTATCATCCACAAAAAAATGAAATCTTGCCATTTGCAATGATATGGATAGACCTAGAGAGTATAAGACCAAGCGAAATAAGTCAGTCAGAGAAAGACAAATACCATATGATTTCACTCATAGGTGGAGTTTAAGAAAGAAAACAAATGAGCAAAGAGGAAAAAAAGAGAGAGAGAGGGACAAATCAAGAAATAGTCTCTTTTCTATAGAGAACAAACCCATGGCTATCAGAGGGGTTGGGGTGGGGAGATGGGTTATAGGTGATGGGGATTAAGGAGGGCACTTGTGATGAACATTGGGTGTTGTATGGAATTGTTGAATCACTATATTGTATACCTGAAACTAATACAACATTGTATTTTAACTAACTGATATTAAAACTTAAGGCAAAAATAAAATTATGATGAAGACAAACAAGGTGGGTAGAATATACACAGCTGAAAAAACAAATGCAGTGATGTGTTACAGCAAAAAGAGAGAATGCATTTTGTAATCCACAGCACCAGATTTGTGGCTCAAAGCAATTACAAGTAAATATTTGGGTGTTCTTCCTATTATGTTAACTTTAACCTTTAAACTGAATAATGGCAGTTCCATTCATAAAGTTAATAGTTGACAACAACAAATTAGAAGAACCTTAAAATTAGTCTGGGTAGGATTTACCTCATCCATCTGAACCAACCCACTTTGCCATCCTTAGAATCCAAACAATGTGGATATTGGCCTATTTTAATACTTTTCTAGTTCAGATAAAGTCTATCATGACCTAGAAACTCTTCCCTGACAGTGACCGGAGGCATTTGTAAGGCTCACCTGCTTATTTCTCTTCTCTTGGGAATTATATTCTATACTGACTGATACCTCATGTTGGAAACCATTATTTTATATATTTTGTCCTGTTTTTAAATCCTTCAGTCATGCAGATAGATCTGGTTCCTAGTACTCCATTTTAACTAGAAAGAGAAATCTCTTTAGTTTTACTTAATCTCATCTATGTACCTTTTTTTCTGGCTTTTGCCTTGGCATGAACAAGTTAAGATCAGTAACATTTAAATTAGGTTTGCTCTCATCTCCTTGACCGATGTTCTTAAATCTCAAGTGTATTTCACTGTGTCATTACTACTAGGCATTTGCGTCATACAGCTTTGGCACTGTGCGGCCCACTATGATAGCCACCTCTCAGATGTGGCTATTGAGCACTCGCAGCATGGCTAGTCCAAATTAACATGGCCTGTAAATATAAATACACACTGGATTTCAAAGATTTATTACAAAAAGTATGATATTTCCTTAATAATTTCTTATATTTATTACATTTTGAAATAAATATATTTTATACATGATTTCATTAGTTTCTTTTAGTTTTTTTTTTAATGTTTTAAATGAGTGTACCAGAAGATTAAAAATCACATATGTGGCTTTCATCATGTTTCTATTGGATAGTGTTTTCCTGAACACTTTCAAATGAATTTGTAAACATCTGTTCTCAATCCTTGAACAGTCACTATGTCATTGGCATTTAAAGATCAGAAAATGTGCGACAATGAAAATGGAGAGAAACCAAAATAGATGACTTGAGTTGTAATCCTAGTTCTCTAGGAAGATGTCTGCAGTGGCTTTTGCAAAACCTTGCCACTTTTCCAGAGGCTCTGATTGGCTTTTTTGACACTTGGCAGATGATCTTTTTGTAGTCCTGAATTTTCCTTTATTTCAACTTAAATATTCTTCTGGGATGGTGGTTCTCAAAGTGTGGTCTTTGCTGCAACAGCATCAGAATTGCCTGGGAATTTGCTAGAAATGCAAATTATAATGTATTAGGAATGCAAACATTCTGTAGGTGGAGCTCAGCAATCAGTGCTTTAACAAGCACTCCCTATTATTCCAATGCATGCTCATGCTTGAGAACCACTGCCGCAGGAACTCATATTTAACATACTAAACACATGGGTTGTGTTAGAGGTCACCAACCTGCTTTCTTCTTGACTTCCTTATTTCTATTAACCTTTATTCTCGTCACCAAGGTGCAAAACATCAGTGTCCTCTTTGATTCATCCTTCCTTCTCAACTCCCACGTTCTGTAAGTCATCAAATCCTACCAATACTGACTTACAAGTGCCTTCCTAGGACTGACTATGCCCTCATTCAGTGTTTCCAATTTTTTTTCTCTCTTTTTGCTCTCATTTCCACTACATTCTGGACAAATTGAACTACTTTTTCTGCTGTGCCCTACTTTGATCAAGTTCTTCCCACTGGTTAGAAAGTGTTCCTTACTCTCAAGAACCAGCCCCATATCCAACTCCCAGGGGTCAAATTACCTACAATAAAGGGTAGAGTTCAAAAGCCACTTCTGGAAGGTTTTTAGACTTCTCCAATCTGCAGTAATTTCCCTCTCACCAAATTAAACAAAGTCTCTACCTCTTTTGAGCTTTAATTTTATTTCTCTTTTTTTGCTCTACCATTTTTTTAAATATTAGTGCATGTGTTTTACCCTTCTAGTAAATTTAAGTTTCTTGAGGGAAGCATTCAAGTCTGAGTTATCTTGTTATCCCCTATGAAATAGTGAAAGGGGTACTAATATTTCTCATATATCCTCCAGTCTCAGGACTTCGCACTTTTTATTCCTTGTGCCTCAATATTCTCCACTCAGTATCCTCATGGCTGATTTCCTCACTTGTTTTAATGACCTCTCACAGAAAACTTCTTCCTTTCTCGTCCTCTTGCCTTACTGTATTTTTCTTCATACCACATGTTCAAAACAGACAAATATATGTACATACATTGTCTCTTTCTCTTTTTGATCACTGCTGTATTTCAGTACCTTGAATTAGAATTATTTGTTGACTATGAATGTATGAATGAATGGTCGTATCTAACGCCCAAGCCTTCATCACTGCATCTGTAATGTTTGGATGATTATACTTACCTGTGAGAGGTGTGGGAGAATAATGAGGTCACAGAAATGTATCACATCAGACACATCTGACATGTTGCAGCACATAGTAACTGATAACTATTATTATCATTACCATTAATTATTTCATGAGTATGTATTGTTTTGGGGTTCCTGCCCTTTTGCCCTATTAGTATGTGAGTTCTCTGGGTGCACTGACTTTGGATAATTCATCTTTGCACATCAGAAAGAGGTATTTAGTAATTACCGAATACAAGGCCTTAGCACATTGTCTGGATTGCACTTTTCTCACTTGTGAAGCAAGAGAATTAAAATCTCCCAAGGCTTTTCAGACAGTGCCTTTACACTAAAAACATGTTAAAAACCCCACAGCCTGATAGTTTGGGAGTAGAGGTAGGAGTATACAGACTTCCCTCCTTACTTCAAATCTTTTATTTTTCTTACTTCGGATCTTTACAGCGTCCTCAGTGGGAAACAAATATTTGCTTCTTGGATTTGATGTTTACCAAAGCCCATAAATATCATCTTATCTTTTTCTATATAAAAATACATACATTTTTTTTTCTGTTCTCTCCTAATTGAACTCAGTTCTTTCTGCCATTCTGGATCCCACCACTAACGTATTCTTGTGATAAATCAACCAACTTTTAATAAACTACTGAAATTGTTTGTCATTTGGTGTGGATTTGCTGTATAACGTTTCCAAGAAGTTACATGATACTCAAGGCTCATTACAACATTTTAAAATAGGTATTCTGCATGTGAAAACAATCACAGTTGTATGCAGAGCTGGGCTAGAAATCTGTCTTTGCTCCATCTAAATCTCTGCACATCTCTCTGAGCAAGCATGTGCTTCTTTGCTATAATTTTAGTGAACTTTCCGCCGGTTCCTGCAGATCCTACGTTCTGTCTGGGTGACTAATGATATATTCCTTTTTTTCTTGAGCCATCCTATGATTTCATCACATAAGTAGCAGCTTGGTTTCTTTCCTTGAATACTTGGAATGCTACCTTTTATTTGGATTGCTGCAGACATCAGTAGAATGGGGTCTGAGTCATAATTTATTTGACCTATTTGAGGACAGAAAAGCAGAGACACATTTCTGATGAGAAAGAGGTTTGCTTCTAGGAAAATAAGTTATCCTAAAACTGATTATAAACATTGTCATTGCTTCAGATTGACACAAAGGGTCAAGGCAGCAACCTCGAATGCCTATGTGGGTCAATCTAGAAGTGGAAACTAGTCAAGAGGGTTGAGTGGAGGATATGGGGAGAAGCAGGAGTGTGCACCTAAAAAGAGCAGCAATGCTTGGGTTTGGACAATTACTGCAACGTTGAGCCATATGGACCCAACACTTTTTTTCAAGTATTGCCAACGCTCTGGTTGTTCAAGAGAAAGCATAAACCCAGATCTTAATATATATTTTTTCTGATTTTCAAAGATTGATGATGAATTAGGTTGAAAACAAACAACAATGTTCAAATGCTAAACAAAATATGTCTGTGCAAATGCTATCAGTTTGCAGTTTCTGGTCTGTATGCCCCCACAGTTTTGGGTTTTTAAAGTGAAATTATCAAACAGGGCATTATCACTTACTCTTAAGGGCTCATAGAGAAATACATCTCTAGAACAAATGCTATGATTGAATGCTCACTAAAGATCTTGCCATTTCCTTTAGAATCTAAAAGACAACCACACTTGCATCAGTTGCTTACTATGTGCAAGACAGTAATGGAGAAAAAAAGATGTCTAAGATAACATCTTTCCCTTTCCTCAAGGAAGTAATTATTTAGTTAGGAGAAATAGATAGTATACATTCCTTCTCATAAAGTGCTATTCTTCCAAATCATGACCAATGTAAATGCCATGGAAACATTTCTATGAACTATAAAAATTTTTAGGAATTCAGAGAGGAGTATAGAAGATAAATTTGAGGCTGTTTTGGTCAGAGTAGACTTCTTGAAGAAGAGAGCATGGATTAGATGTGGATAAGAGGACAGGAGGGAAAAAAGCTCTAACCAGGGAACAAAGCTGCAAAAACGGGTTTGTCTATGACATTATTTGTGAATAAATGAGAAAACCTGTCCATTGGAGTTAAATAAAGGTTTATATGAAGGAGTAAGGGGGTGATATTTTACATTCCAAATCTAGCAAAACAAAACAAAGCAAAAACCAAAAACCACATAACTTTGGGAAGCTTCAACATTGAGGCCAAAATATTTGGGCTGTTGTCCAGTCCTGGCTGTGAAGGTGGACATATCAGGCTATCTCAGGCTATTCCTATCTAATACTTTAATCTGAGTTAATTCTTTTTGTTTGGATTCTGTGCTCACCAAGCAATCCTTTGAATCTCATTTGACATTCTTGTGAGTTTATGTCACAGATACTTTGATTCAACTGTTCTGACCCAGATGACTTTGCTCTTTGCTCTAAGGAGATGATAGATGATAGATAGATAGATAGATAGATAGATAGATAGATAGATAGACAGATAGATGATAGATAGATATTTGTTATTATATAAATGTTTATCTCAATGATATATATGTATATGTATAACCAACTGTATACATACACTTATATATACACACACATAATATGTATACAGTTGATTATACATATACACACAAATGTACACATGCATACATATATACACTTAATGATATATATGTGTGTGTGTGTATTTAATGATGTGGATATATACATATTTAATAATAAACTTTTGCCAAATATTATTTTTCAGATGAAAAAAATTAAGCTAACTTAGTTTATTGTTCATTTCCCTCTAAGAAGCAGTTAAACCATTTTGAATTCTTCTTCCATTTTGATCTTATTAAAATTATTTTCAGTGAGATTAATTAATTTTACCATGGTTTTGATTTAATCACCTCTGAAATCCACATTAAGTTTTATGAAGTATAAGTTCTTCCATTTAGAATTTTCTCTCTTGTGGTTATTTTTCCACATCTGATTTTCTGAAGTCAAAGCTAACTATAACTTTTGTTGAGATGTTTCATTTTTCTATAAATATTTTCACAATAACAAAATTTATAAGCAGTCTAGCTACTTATATTTTTATTTTATGTTATTTCCATTAAATCCATTTTTAATTGATAACATTCTTTATGAATTGAACAAGAAACTATTAGTTTGTGTTTATTTCTTAGTAAAGCTATGACATGATGGTGAGCAGTTTTTTCTCAACATCCTGTGAATAGATTTTTTTTTAGAATTTCAAAAATCTATTATCCATCAATTTATTCCATGCACTTCTGATTACATTGTGTACTATGTACTTACTTTCATTGACAGTGAGTGGAACAGAGAACAAACAGGATCAAAATAATAGAATTAAAAGACACCACTTTATGTCCAGCCCCCTTAGACTCCCTTGTGACTTTCTATATGATTGTCTTTTGAGCTTGGGTTCATTCAACAACTATTTATTAAGAACTGACTATATGTCAGACATATCACTTTGCAAATACAGTAGTGAGCATGTTTCCATAGGCCCTGTGCTCATAGAACTCACCATCCAGTGGGTAAGATAATCCAATGATTAGTTACCATAATGTATAATTATATATATGATTAATAATATGATAAGAAAAATGCTGGATGCATGAGAGTACAAAATCTAACCTAACCTGACAGTCAGGGAAACTCCTCTACAACAATGGTATTTAGGCTGAGGCCTGAAGGATGAATAGCAGTTTGCCCAATGAAAAGGAAGAGGAATGTGGTGGGAGGAACAGCATTCCAGAAAGTTCTGTCATAAGGCACAGAGTGGGAAAGGAGTGTGTCAAGAGATGAGGTAGGAGAGAGAGGGAGAGATCAGGTCATACAGAGCTTTGTAAGATATTTCATAGGCTGAAATTAATCTAAATCACACTGGGAATCTATTAACATATTTCAAGAAGAGTGACATGATCGACTCTGAGAACAGTATACAGAATGAGTTAAAGGGCACAAGGCTGGAAGCAGAGAAGCCGGTATTGATAGCTATTGTTACAGTGGGAAATGACATTGGCATGGTTAGGATAATAGTAGTGACAATGGGGCAACATAGGTAATTTGAATATTGGGAGGTAAAATTGACTGGGGGATTGATTAGATAAGATGCAGCAGGAATGGGTTCGTGAAAGAGGGAACAAGTTAAGAGTTGGGTTCCAGGTGTTCACCTTACACAACTAAAGAGGGGAGTGATTTGCTACTGTGGAAATTTCTAAAAATGTCTGGTTTGGAGAATAATATAATATGTTCAGATTTAGAGATGCTTGGTTTCAAATATCTGTGAGATATCCAAGAGCACATGTTCAGTAGATAGTTGGAAATAAGGCTGTGGAATAAGGGAGAATTAGATTGGAGATGTTGAGAGTAATCAGCACATGGCTGGAAGTTAAAGTTGTGGGCTGGATAAGGACGCCCTGGAGCAGTAACTGGAGCAGGGAAAGCAGCGGCCTATGGCAGAACTACAAGGATCAGCAGTACCTGAAGGACAGGTTGAAGTAGATGACTCTACAAAGGATATTGGAGCGTGAACAGACATAGGAAGAAAACCAAAAGAGTGATGCCAGGAAAATTTTAAAAATGATAAAAGTGCCAAATTCTGCTGAAAGTATAAGCAAAGTGGTTATCTGGAAATGTTCATTGGAGGTTCTGACATGTTGGTGATGGGTTTTGGTGGGGCAGGAAACCAAATCGAAGAGTGAACAGAGAGTGAGGAGGTAAAAACAATACATTCAACAAGTTTGCTTGAGAAGTAGGAAAGAAATGAAAGCCATAGCTAAATGGAGATATAGGGCAGAGGAAAAGATGTTTGTTGGTGAAGAGACACCCAGATATTTAAATGATGACTTAAAGAAGCCCCTAAAGATACAGAGGATAAAGTTACAGAAGAGAAGAGAGTAATAGGTGGGGGAGAAGGATCTGCAAGGCAGAAAGCATTGTGAACAAGAGCATAGTGGCGGGGTGACCCTTAAATTTCAGATAAACAAACATCAATAAACAAATCCGTATCAGTGTTCCCCATGGCATCATGAAATGCAAGTTGGCATTTTTTTTCTTGGCCTCCATGCTCAGAAATCCTGACCTATGTCTTTCTCCCATTTTGAAGATACCGCATTCTGACTGGAGACTCCTTGCTCCCCTTGTGTTCATCATTCTCTGTCTGAAATCCTGCCTCCTTCCTGCCCCCCACCCCCACCATGGATGCACAAACATGTCACATCTCTACACTTTGCAATGAAAAGAAGATAGATGCTGGACTCAGGTGGCTGTGAATTTAATACTGATTCCATCACTCATTTTTGTAGTTTCACTTTGGACAAAAATCGAACCTATCTGAGCCCATTAAAGTAGATACAATTTTTTGAAAATTAAATGAGAAAACGTTGTAGGCTTTTAAGTGTATTAATTTTCCTTCCTTCCCTTATAAAGAGTTATCCCTCTCAATTGGTGATCACCTGTGTGATTTACAAAAGCATTTCTGAATTTCTCATTCAGTTTCATCTCATTTTTATTTTATGCTAATTTTACTTTCTTCCTCACAATATTGGTTATTCTTTAAAGTCCCAAGCATTTTAAGCCATCTGTTGCCATTCTTTGAATCAAAATTTGTGGGGCAGGAGGGAAGACAGTCTTGTGGGATAAGTGTTAGGGTAAAGTCATTTCTAAACTTCACTCTATACTCCTATGATACAGCAAAGAATCAGAAAATAGCACAGATTAGACAAAAACAGAAACTCTCAATCCTGGCTTCAATAACAGGATATTATCAACCACCTTAAGTGATATTGTTTAGTTCCATTTTTGATTTTATAAAACAAACACTGAGAGTCTTTAGCAAAGATTGGGGGCTGGCTAGTGAATTTTTTTTTAATTAAAATAAAAAACCAAACTCCTGAAATAGTAGCCCCAGCTAAATTTATTTCTGTGTTAATATGTTGATTTCTCAGATAGAGATGGAAATTTTGGAGCAGCCAGACCTGTGAACATAAATAAATATCTGAGGGAGAATCAGTTGTTTTGCATGTGGTTTAGATCAAATCTTGTTTTCAATGAGAGCTCTGTCTTGTTGCATGAATTTTATACATGACAATGAGATACACAGTGTTAAAAGCTGTGTATAAGTCCTATCTTTAAACCTGATTTGACAGGCAACAAAATTGACCACTTTTCCTCATTAAAAAAAAAAAAAAAACTCTAGTTCATTTATGGAGGTACCAAATTATGTCAATACTCATTACAGTCCATAATCTTTCTTCTTGGCCATTCAACTATGTTTCCATATCACTTAAAAAGTTGGTCTTCAGGGGCGTCTGGGTGGCTCAGTCATTAAGCATCTGCCTTCAGCTCAGGGCATGATCCCAGGGTCCTCAGATCGAACCCCGTATCAAGCTCCCTGCTCTGCTGGGGGCCTGCTTCTTCCACTCCCACTCCCCCTGCTTGTGTTCCCTCTCTTGCTGGCTGTCTCTCTCTGCCAAATAAATAAATAAAATCTTAAAAAAAAAAAAAAAAAGTTGGTCTTCGACAGCAGCGTGTGTAATTAGCTCAACTCCTAAGCTATGGGATGGGTACTTGGGTGTTCATTATAGAGGTCTATTGAAATGAAAGTAAAATACAAAGCCTAGGCTCTTCCTCTGACCATTTTGTTGGAGACCCTTGAAATGCTTGGAGTGCTAAGACTTTTACAGGAAGTAACTTCTCTGAGTGAAGATAAATACAGAGTTGAAGATGAGGGGAGAGAAATTAAATCCTGGGCAATCAGAAAAGAATATGTAGGAAAAGGAGCTGTAGTGCATGACACTACGAAGTTTTTCAAGCTGTTTTTATTTAAAATAAAATAACATGCAAAATGCAACTTTAAAAAATATGTAGGTGTTGGGAAGCATTTCCTTTTGGGGGTGGGGGTAGTTGGCTTCTATTCACTCCCTCTAGAGCTGTGAACTCTTTCTAACTTGGAGACTAGTCTCCTCTCACTACATCTCATTTCCAAACTTCATGAAAAACGAGGTGTCAGACACCAAAGTGATTTCAATTTGGCTAACAATTCAAGAAACTAAACTACTGATTGCTTTGTAAAAGTCTCTGTCCTGAACAGAGCAACTGAACACTATACAACTATTTATTTCAGAATAGGAAATTCAACCGGTGGCTTTAGAAGTAAATGAAAAGCCCTTAAATTGGTCACATACAATGTCTGTTACCCTTCCATGCTTTCTGCGCATTCTGCCCTGTGAAATTATTGAAGAGACCCAAGCTTTATTTCCCATTTCAGTTCTGATTTGTACTTGCAAACATGTTCTCTCTTCTTCCTTGCTTTTCTCCACACCTATTTACTCAAAGAGCTATTTTAGATTAAAATGATGGAAAAGTGATCTTGGCAAGATGAAGAAGCTGCAAAAGGAATGAGAGAATTTGAAATGCTACTGAAAATTGGTATCTTTTTTAAAAATGTGGTGTTAGGGGAAAAACGCAAACTTGTAGGTCATATGTCAACTTGGGGCTTTCAGATCTCTTAAGATCTGGTAAGTTTGCCTTGAATGCCCTCCCAAGATTTCTATGAATTTCTGGGAAGGAATCTGTGGCATCTCATGATGACCTCTGGTTTGGAATTGTGCCTCTACTGAATTATTATTTTCAGCTTTGCATCTTACAATTTTCATTTTTCTTTACCACCGTGTCTTCCAAAGATGTGTGCAGCCAGTTCTTGATTTCTACAACATATCTATTCATTAAGGGCTTTCTTATGTATAGAAAATTTTACCAAAAGTTAGATTTACATTTTAGGAGCAGAAAGAATTTACATAGACTGTTAAACATCTTTGTTCTTAAAGATCCTACAGCTAATTTTCTGGGTTTCTTGGTGATCTTACCCTTTCTTGCCACACTCTCTTCTCCTTTTAACTCTTCTGTTTCATTTCTCTAAGGGGAAAAAGTAATCCTCTCATTTTAGGTATTTCCAGACTTTATTGCTTTTGCATATCTATCTTTTTTAAAAGGTTTTATTTATTTGAGAGAGATAGAGAACATGAGCAGGAGGTGAGGGGCAGAGAGAGAGGGAGAAGAAGACTCCCCACTGTGCAGGGAGCCCAGTGCAGGGCTTGATCCCAGGACCCTGAGATCATGACCTGAGCCAAAGTTAGATGCTTAACCGACTGAGCCATTCAGGCGCCCCTGCATATCTAACCCTTGAGCTAAAGATCTGAATTCCCAATTAGTTTTTAGATAAAATGTCATCCCTTTTTCCAAGTACTTTGTGGAAAATGGGGGGGGGGGAGTAGGTTTGGAAGAGTGGGGAATCTATACTTTTTCTTATAGCTTAATACCTCATGGTGGGTTAGCACTGCCTCTCCATCATGGCCTTTTGTCAACATTCCCCATACTCTCTGGACTCCAGCTACATTGGCTTTCTTGCTACCCCCTAAACTCACTGCGGTAAGCAGAATAATGGTCCCTAAAAGATGCCCACATACTAATCACTGGAACCTGCGACTGTTAAGTTACATGACAAAAAGGAATGAAGGTTGCAGATAGAATTAAAGCTTCTAATCAGTTTGACTTTAAAATAGGGAGATTATTTTGGATTATCCAGGTGGGGTCAATGTAATCACCGGGATCGTTCAATGTGAAAATGGGAGGCAAAAGAGTAGGTCAGGGTGATGCAGTATGGTAAACATTTGATCTGACATTTCTGACTTTCAGGATAGAGGAAGGTGACCATGAGCCATAGAAAACCACTGGACACTGAGAAAGGCAAGGAAATGGTTTCTCCTCCTCTAGAGTCTCAGAGAAGGTAAACAGTGCTGCTGATCCCTTGATTTTAGCCCAGTGAGATCCATTATAGACACCTGACCTCAAGAACCGTCAGATAATAGATACGTGTTGTTTCAAGCACCTATGTTTGTGGTAATTTGTTATGGCAGCAAGTAGAAAACTCATACATTCACCATGCTCCCTCCCAGCAAATTATGTTTGCACCTGCCAGTCCTCCTGCCTGGAATGCCTCTCCTTCTGTTTTCAGAGTAGTTAACTATCACTCACCTCATAATTTTTTTTCAATTGCTCACATACCTAGGAAAGATTAGATTAATCCTTTATTAATGTTCTTATAGAGTGCCACATACTTCTATTCTGAAACACTTCTGCGTGTTGGCCATTTTACCCTTCATTTGTTGGATCTTTTGATTAATATCTTACCCCTCCATGACACAGAGTCTGTGACTCTTTTAACTCACTGCTGTATCTCCAGAGCCTTGCCCAGTAGTGGGTACACATTGAAGGTTTAATGTGCTGACTTCCTACTGACTTCAAAGAGTTTTAAAGCCCGGTCTTCAAGGTATTTCCGGTTAGAAATACATTGCTTTACTTGGCATGTTACTTTTCTTCCTATATTACCTACCAAATCCCTACTCTTCTTTATAAACACCTCATTGCCTTAATGTATAGTATCAGATCCGTAGATTTAAGTCCACTTCATTAGGCACTCTAACTTCTTTTTCTATTTCTCATTCTCAGACACCACCTGTTTTAGTCTCGTTAACCTTTTTTTTTTCTTGAAATGATGTCTTATTTTAACTTATACTATTTTATCTTTCTAGAAGGACTTTTCCTTTTTCCTCAGTCTCCAGGTATAGAAATTCATGATATTAATAAAATTTATTCACTATATTAATTCTAACATTGATTTTTTTCATTTGTAATATTGTTATTCTTTTAAAAATATTATCTGAGAAATGCATCTTTTGTTGTTTGATTTGTCAAAGAGAAAACTATAGAATTTGCTTGTTCTATCAATTGCCCAAATTCAATATCATCATTTCTGCTTTTGTACTTATTATGTGTATATATTTTTTACTTTTCTTAGAGTTGTTATTTTGGTAATTTTTATGTAATGTTTCAATTTTGATATAATTCCAAACATATAACTTGCAAGGATTGTAAAAAGATTTTTAGTGTATCATTTACCCTAGAGTCACATCAATTGTTTAATTTTGCCTTATCTGCTTTATTGTCATCATGTGTGTACATGTGTGTATATGTGTGTACGTATATATACAGACATAATTCTTTCTTTTAAACTATTTATAAGTTGGAGACATTGTACCCCTTTACCACTAAATCTTTATTCATTCTCTTACAGTGATCAAAATAAAGGTATTCAATATTGATACAATATTCTTATCTAATCTAGTCTATATTTAATTTTATCATTTGTCACAATGCTGTTCTTTATAGCTATTTTTTTAAACCATGATCCAGGATTCAAAACAGAATCATGCATTATATTTAATGTCATGTGTTTTTGTCTAGTAAAAGACTGAGGAATAGTTTCTCAGTTTTACCTTTTCTTTCTTGACTTGTCGCTTTTGAAAATTACAGACCAGTTTTTTGTAGAGTGTCTATCAGTTTGGATTTGTCTGATATTTCTTCATTATTTCTTGAAGTATTGTCCTATCTAAAACTTCTAGTACAATAATGAATGCAAGTGGTGAGAACCAACTTTTGGTTTTTTAAAGATTTTATGTATTTATCTGAGAGAGAGAAAGAGAGTGAGAGAGAGTGTGCACAAATGGAAGTGAGAGCACGAGCGAGTGGGGATGGGGATGAAAAGGGAGAAGCAGGCTCCCCACTGATCAGGGAGCCCAGTGACGCAGGGCTTGATCGTAGGACTTGATCCCAGGACACTGGGATCATGACCTGAGCCAAAGGCAGGCACTTAACCACTTGAGCCACCCAGGTGCCCCCAACTTTTGGCTTTTAAATTTTTTCTATTGTTTATCTGGTTTCTACAAAATTGATTTCTACTCCTTTTTATTTTCTTTCTTTTATTCATTTTGGATTTAATTTGTTTGCTTTTTTCCCCAACTTCTTAGAGTGATATCTTGAATTATTGAATTTAAATGTCTAATTAAAAATATATATTAAATGTCTAATTGAAATATATATAAAAAATATATAAAATTTATATATATATACTATATATACATACACACATAAACATATAAAGCTATTGGTTTCTCTCTATGCACTGCTTTAGCCTAAATTCCGCATATTATGATATGTTATACTTTTATTATCATTTAGTTGAATATTTATGATTTTACTTCTGATTTCTTCCATGACCCATGGGATATTTAACAGTGTGCTGATTAATTTCCAAATATTTGGGGCTTTTGTAAATACTTTATGATTGATTTCTAATTTAATTCTATGTGGTCAAAACATACTTGGTAAGATTGTAAACTTCTGAAATGTATTAAAACTTGTTTTACTTTACTGCATGCAGTTCTTCTTGATAGTATTCTATGTGTAGTTAAAAGGAATGTGTATTTTGCAATTATTGGGTGATTTGTTATATAAATGTCAATTAGGTCATAATAATTGATCATGTTGTTTGAATCTTCTATAGCCGTACTGACTTCCTGTTTAGGTGTTTGATCAATTGCTGAGAGCGTTGTTAAAATCTCCATCTATGATGGTGGACTTGGCTATTTCTCTCTTTAGTTTTGTCAGTTACTTCCTTCATGTATGTTGAAACTTTGTTATTGGAAATCACACAACCACGATTGTTTTTTCCTGATGAATTGATCATTTATCATTTTGAAATGTCTCTCCTGATTGCTGAGAATATTTCTTGTTGTGAAGCCTATTTTGTCTGAAATTGTAGTTACTCTAACTTTCTCATCTTACTGTTTTTATGGTATACCTTTTTCCATTCTTTTATTTTCAACTTCCCTGTTTCTTTACATTTAAAGCGCTCCTCATAAACAACAAAGATTGGGTCCTATATTTTTTAATCCACTGGCAATAACTGTCTTTTAATTAGAGTATTTATTTCAATTCAGTTTAAGTTTTATATAGTTGGATTATGTCTACTAGTTTTCTATAAGTGTCCTAGTGTGCCATTTTTTCTTATCTGCCTGTTTTCTTATCTTTTTTAGAATAATTGTTTGCTGCCCTTTGTGAGATTCTATTTTAATTTCTCTGTTGGTTTTTAGTGTATTTCTTTGCACTACTTATATACTTATATAACCTGCTGTGAAGATAATGATATGCATTCCTAACTTATTATCTATAATAATTGGTATTATATTATTTCATATGAAATATAAGAAGCTTGTAATAGTGTAGTTTATCCCCATTATTTGTATGAGTTTTTAATATATATCCACATGTATTATGTACCCTTTAATATGGTATAATTTTTGTTGTGAACAGTCATATGCTTTTTTAAAAAAAATATTTATTTTCGAGTGAGAGAGAGAGAGTTGGGGGGGAAGGGGCAGAAGGAGAGGGAGAGAGAAACCCAAGCAGACTCCATGCTGAGTGGGTAGCTTGATGTGGGGCTCAAACTCATGACCCTGAGTTCATGACTTGAGCCAAAACCAAGAGTCAGACACCTAACTGACTAGGCCACCCAGGATCCCCAGTCATATACTGTTTAAAGAAAATAAGAAAAGAAAAAATCAGGAATCTTTTATATTTCCCCACATATTTATCATCTCCAGGGTTTTTCATTCCTTCCTGTAGATACAAGTTTCCACCTGATGTCATTTACCTTCAGATAAGAACTCCTTTTTTGCATTTCTTGTAAATAAGCTCAGCTAGCAATGAATTCTCCTCCTTTTGTATTATATGCAATAGTCTTTATTTTCATTCTTTTAAAGAATATATTCTCTGAGTGTAAAATTCTAGATTAACAATTGTTTTTTTTTCTTTAGGCATTTTGAAGATGCCATTTAATTGTCTTCTTGCCTCCATTATAGCTTTTGAGATGTAAACTATGATTCATATGTTGCTCCCTGTAATACAATACACCATTTTTTTTCCTGACTTCCTTCACAAATTTTTAAGTCTTTTTTCTCCCCAGCAGTTTGACTATGATGTGCCAAGTTATGTGTGTGTATATACATGTGTGTGCATGTCTGTTTAAGTTATCTTGTTTAGAGTTCCCTAAACAACTTTGATTGCTAAGTCCATGTTTTTGACCAACTATGGAAAGGTTTAAATAAATATTTATTTAAAATTCCCCCATTCTCTCCTTTTCTTCTCTTTTTCTGAAAGTCTAGTTACATGTAGATGCGTTTTTATGTTGTCTCAGTCAAGAGTTTTTGTACATTTGTTGTTGTCGATCCTTTACTCTCTTTTCCTGAGGTTGGATAATTCTCATTGTTCTACATTCAAGTTCACTTACTTTTTCTCCCTACCATCTTTACTCTGCTGTTAAGCCTCTCTAGTGAATTTTTCATTTCAGACACTATATTTTCTAGTTCTAGAACTTCCATTTATGAGGTTCCTAGTAAGTACATTTATGATGGCCCTCTTTGTCTTGAATATATTTGTAATTCCCTGGGTCTCTGAATATATTTGCAACCACCCCCTTAAGGTTCTTGTCGGCTTTTTTTGCAAAATATCAGTCATCTCAGAGTTTGTTTTATTGATTGCTTTTTCCTCTCTCCTGTGGGTCACATTTTCGTTTCTTTATATGTCTAGTAATTTTATTGCCCAATTTTTGTATTGGTTTACTAGGACTGCCATTACAAAATACCACAAACTAGGTGGCTTAAACAACAGAAACTTCTTATAATTCTGGAGTCTAAAGGTTGAAGATCAAGATTTTAGCAAGTTTGTTTTCTTCTGAGGCCTCTTTCTTTTGCTTGCAGATGGTCACCCTCTCACTGTGTCCTCACATGGTCTTCCCTCTGTCTATATTGTCCATGTCCTAATATCCTCTTCTAATAAGGGCACCAGTCATACTGGATTAGGGCTCACCAACTTAAGTGAATTGCCTCTTTAAGGACCCTATTTCCAAATACAGTTACATTCTGTGATACATAAGAATTTGAGGGGATATGATTCAGCCCATAACAATGGATCTCATAAAAAGTACATTTTAGAACTCCTGATTCTGTTATCTTCTTCTGAGAAATACTCATTTTTATTTTAAAAACAAGTAATCTTGGGGCGCCTGAGTGGCACAGCGGTTGGGCGTCTGCCTTCGGCTCAGGGCGTGATCCTAGCGTTATCGGATCGAGCCCCACATCAGGCTCTTCTGCTATGAGCCTGCTTCTTCCTCTCCCACTCCCCCTGCTTGTGTTCCCTCTCTCGCTGGCTATCTCTATCTCTGTCAAATAAATAAATAAAATCTTTAAAAAAATAAAAAAAAAATAAAAATAAAAACAAGTAATCTTGGCTGGAAACAGGTTCAAACTCTCTCCTGAAGTGAGAAGCAGCTGAAACCTTGTCTGTTTGTTGTTGTAATCACTGTTTTGTCTTCCAGCTGTTGCTCTTTGCTGAATTTCTTGAAGCCTCTCATGCGTGAATAAGGGTTCAGCCACAGAATTGAAGGATACTTTGCTCAGATTTGGGGCTCCCCTGTTCTGTAGTTCTCTTCTTTCTGAAATTATCCTCATATTTTCCACCTGCTCCGGCATCCCTCAACCCTACACTTTGACCTTTAGGCCAGTAAAACCAAGTCTTTTTATGCTCCAGTTCCCAATATCTCTATACTGTGTAGACTGGAGAGTCGCCTCAGGCAAAAAGCTATATAAACACAAATCTCACCCAATACAATTCCCTTCTTTCACGGTTCAACTTTCTTCTAGCTTTTGTCATATTTTGTGTATTCTACAGTACTTTCAATCATTTATTTTTTAAAATGCTTTATCCAAAGCATAAATTTTTTTCTGATATGAGTTGCTAATCTATTACCAAATTTTAAAATGAGTTTTGAATTTCTTGAGTTGTTTGCATAGATCCTTGATACAGAGATAATACACAAGATAAACATCTAACTTAAATTCCCATGGTATCAATCCATATGCCATAGAAATAATGCATTGAAGTGAGATATAGAAATAAGGCACTGAAGTGATATGGGCTTCATGTCTTCAAAAAGAAATGGGAATAGATGGCAACTATGACAGAAAAACAAGGGGCAATAAAGAGAAATGAGTTAAGGTAAGGATGGGATCAAGACAAACATGCAAATAAAGAAAGCTCAGATAAATAAGGAACGCAAGGACATTCCGTGTGCAGCAGCAAACACCCAAGGTTGTGCCTTTGAAGCAGTAAAGATAAAAATACGGAATACAAGAAAAGAAATCAGTAATTGCTATGGTCTGAATATATCCCCTAATAATTCAAGGGTTGAATCATAACCTCCAAGGTCATGATTTTAGGAGGTGGAACCTTTGGGAGGTAATCAGGTTATGATGGCAAAGCACTCATGAATGGGATTGGTGACTTTATGAAAGAGGCTCCAGAGAGATGTCTCACCTCTTCTTCCATGTGAGGCTATAACAAGAAGTCCACAACCCTCCACCCAGCCATGATCTTGAACTTGTAGTCTCCAGAACTGTGGGCAATTTCTGTTCTTTATAAGCCACCCAGTCTGTGGTACTTTGTTATAGCAGCCTGAATGGACTAAGACGGTAATATAATGTAGAGGATGGATTTGAAACATTCCCGGATGGTCAACTATGATGAAAATAGTGAAAGGAGATATTATCACAGGGGACAAAGAAGAGCGAACCAAAGAGAATTCTGTTCATTCTAATGAAAGATATGTAGATGATTGAAATAGAAACAATAATAAAAAATATGAGAGAAAGAAACTGCATAGAAGAACTTGAGTCTACAAATCAAAAAAAGATTTCCACTTAGTACACTTGTGACATCATTACAGATTCTCTGCTTACAGTAATGAACCACACAGGAAACGTCCCTGTGATGACAGATCTTCTGTTCTCATGAAGGTGGAAGTGCAATGGTCAATAACTAAGTTAAAAAACAAGAAAATCAATAACTAAGTTAATAACATTTCATTTTAGATATGCATAATTGTCATAAAGAAACATATGTTTCAAAAAAAGATTCTTCTTCAGGGCAGTACTTCCCAATTTTTATATATAATGACACATGAGAAACGGAAATATTTCTACTTCATACTGGGGTAAACTTGAGGAAATAAGGGAGTGATTTTGTGTATGTATAGTCTTGGTGAAAAAAACTACATTTTTCTTTATATTGTATAATTTTCATAAGTGGAATAGAATACTAGGTTTGTAAAATAAAATTAGTGCTGATTTGATAAAATATTTTTAAACTTAAAATCTTCCCAAAACCTTTTTATTGAGCACTTCAACTTACTTCTATGAACATTA
Organism: Ursus americanus; assembly: GCF_024610735.1. Lineage (NCBI taxonomy): Eukaryota > Metazoa > Chordata > Mammalia > Carnivora > Ursidae > Ursus > Ursus americanus. The sequence continues at coordinate 54,122,241 of NC_142137.1, read as the reverse complement.
GTTTTTATTCTCTGGTAAAATGTACATGCAAGTCTTAGCCATGAATTTTTAAGGCTAATTTCTTCAAATAATTTATTATTACCCTTGAAAATAAACTTTGTTTACACAAATAGATAATAACAAATTTAAAATTTTAAACACAGCTATCCCAAATTAATTTGAAATGGTTACAATTATATCTAAAGAAACCAACAGTTCTTCCTTTTTTTTCCCTGACAAATGCATTCTTGAAATAAATTGTGATAGACAAATGAGTTTATATGTAATTTCAGTTTTTATATCGATATTTAAAAATAACAATGAAGTTCTAATTTTCTGTTTGTGCACACATCGCTGGAACAGTCATTCCACTGCTGGCTCCTGGTTTGAAAGGCACATCAACCATAAAGGCGTGATAACAGCGATTTCAGACTGCTGTCTAGGCATGTTCTTGTTCATCTTCCCTAACATTCAGCCACAATCTGAGCTGCGCAGCCTGCTCCTTGGGCATCTCAACATAAACTTGTTAGTGACTTCATGGCCTTTCGTCTACGACAGGCAGCAGCAGCTCGCTCTTCAGGTGGCTGCTGACTCAGATACTGAGAGTTGAATATTTCCTTGACCATGCTCTGTATCTTGTGGTAGAGAGAGAAGATGTTGCTGTTACATTCCTCAGTGTCAGGAACTGTGGGCCATGTTGTCAGATTGCACTCTGTTCAGGCTATTCCCAGAACAGTTCCAGAAAAAGCTCCTCAAGTTTGGAGGTGGCCAACCTGAAGCTATCAGCAACCCCAAGCTCCATGAGTGACTGAGGCTTAGGAGATCCTAGGACCTAAGAGTACTGATTTGTTGGAAATTATTACAAAGTACAGAAGTCAATACATGGCTATTATTTCCTCAATATACCATTGGCTGAAGCTTGTGTTTGGGTTTTGTTAATTATTCTTTGATTGTCTAATGTTTTTGCATTCTGCATTTTAATGTTGTTTTTGGCATAAAAATGTCCTTGATTGCTTCAGTCTCGTTATTGATTATAACTTTTACCAATTTATGAAAAGATTCTCTTTCTCATTGTAATTATAATTTTACTTTGTCTGGATAGAAATATGTTTAATATTTGCCTAATACTCTTTATTCTTTCATATTTAATATTTCTTTATCATTTTGAGTGCATATTAAGAGCCTAGTAGACTAGGTAGTTCTGTTTACTCTGGGTATTTGCCTTTTAGAAAGTAATTTTTTTCCCACTTACTTTTATTTTTGTCTTAACTACTTCATTTGTTTTTTCTTCTGTTAATTTTATGCTTCTCCTTTTTAACTTTCTTGTATTTATAGTGCTTCATTAAATCTTTTATTTCTATTTTATTCTTGCTGGTCATATATCTTTTCCTGAAACATTTATAATTTTATTACTCTCTTTTCCTAGGCCTCAATGTTGATCATCTATCATTTCAATATTTTAAATTCTTATTTTTTACTTGACATTCTGGGAGACATTTATGTTGATATTCTATAAGACCTGTTTATTTTGTGCATTTGCAATTCTATTCATTAATGCCTTTAATTTAGATATTAATTTTGGTTCTAAACCAAAAAAATTTAGTTCTCATTTTGGTTCTTAGCAGATATCAGAGTGCTTTTTAAAAATTTCTGTCTTCATCTTAATGAATTTTCTCTATAATTTCCCATTTCTCTTCTATAGTTACCATGTAATCTTCCTTCTTTTAATGACATTAAGAAAATATTGTCTAAATTTTTTTCTTCCTTATTTAAAGTTATTTTTTATAGACAAGTTTTTCCCTGAGTCTTTGGAATTATGTTTACATCCTCTTATAATTATCATTTCTCTAAATATTTATATACTGTTGAATGTGGAGAAAGCCAGTCAAAGGAGAATTTGCTCATAGACATGAAAATGGATATAGTTAGTCCCATTTAGTGTCCATCTGAAGGTTAACTACCCATTTTATCTAACCCAAAAGGCAGATATTCTCTAAAAATATTTGAAAACAATACAGAAAGGCATTAAAATTTTTTGAAAACAATACAGAAAGATCTTGATCAGGAATAGTTTATCGACAGAACTGTTTGAAGTTAAGGGAATGAATTAAGTAGTCACTTAAGAACTCATCCATCCCTAAAATTCCTTTAAACTCTTTCCTCGCTATTATTTATTAATGGCCTTGTCCACCTTTCACAACACCAACCTAGTGAGTTCCAAGAACAGAGAACACCATGTGCCTTTGACTAGCGGCTCTGTGGAAAGTAGTGTTGCTTGAACCGGATGATATCATTTCCTGTACAAAATGAGGAATCAATGTTCAAAAAAATTTTTCTCCAACACTTGCAAAATGAGCATGAATTTTTGCATCATTCTTTGCTTTGGGATTAGCAATACAAAGACAGCTGCAAAGCAACAGAAATGTAAACCCTAAGAAACCACAAAGTTAAATACCACGTTTCCACTCTTCAAAGCTCAGGAGAAAACTATGAACAAGTCAAAACTTGTCATGTACTTCAGTAATTGGAATGTGTGAGGTGAGTTTCAGGTAAGCATCCCAGTGAAAACAAGGTTAAATTGTCAGCTTATATCAACATACTTAGTTTAAAGAAAACTCAATGGGATTGACAATATTTTTCACAACGTAATTTGCTTTGGTTGGCCCTCATGCGGACAAAGATCAGAAACCTGGCAAAACAGGCTATATTTCAAAAGGTCTTACAACTTCCTTGGAGGGAGAATTTTCCCCCAGTTTAATTTGTTTTCTCTCTGTTGCGTAAGGCTCTAAACTGGCATGAGCACAACCTACAAGAGAGTAGGTGTTTCTGGGGAGGGTGAGCTGAAAAAAGCATGGATGGATGTGGTTCGGAAAAAGAATAGGATGTGAATTTTAGAGCGGCAAACTGTCTAAAACCACTTCAGAGAGAAGGAAGTGGCTTAGTGACAACATCTCAGGTGGTGGGAAGTGAGCTATAATGCCTTTGATTCCATAGCGCAAAGAAAAGCACAAAAGAGTTCCTTGCTTATCATTCAGCTGCTCAGACTCTTCCTTCCCTCTCCTGTTCTGAGAGTACAGTTCCTTAGAAATTAGATCTTGCTATTCCAGCTCTTAATGTCATGCCATTTGTTTCGCAATGATCAGGATCAGAAAAATATCTAATCAGCAATTTAGATATTAATCATAATTTTTTGAAATTTAAATGGATGCTTAAACTCAGTGGCAGATTTGAATTTAGTAAATAAAAATACACACAGAGGTTTCAGTTGAAGCTCAAATGCTCACAATTTATTTGGACTCTGAGGCTTTGCAACCTATTAGATGAAGGAGTTCTTTGGGGGACTGCTTTGCATTTTGGTACTTCTTTTTTTTTTTTTAATAATTTTTTATGTTATGTTAGTCACCACAGTACATCCTTAGTTTTTGATGGAGTGTTCCATGATTCATTATTTGCATATAATACCAGTGCTCCATGCAATATGTGCCCTCCTTAATACCCATCACCAGTCTATCCCAGTCCCCCACCCCCCTCCCCTCTGAGGCCCTCAGTTTGTTTCCCAGAGTCCATAGTCTCTTGTGGTTCATTCCCCCTTCTGTTTACCCCCTCTTCATTCTTCCCTTCGTTAAAGTGGACAGGAGAGCTTAGTGGAAAGCAGACTGCATTTTGGTACTTCTGAGCAAAAGCAAGTTGTGAAGAATATGTAAGGTGATACCTCATTATATGTCTTCTTGTGTGAATTCAGGAAAATGTGATGCATGATATTTGATTAGGGTCTGTTACCTCTTCTACAGCTCTGTTTCACACCCGTTGATGAGTCAGAAGCAAACAAAAAAAAAAAAGAAGAAGAAGAAGAAGAGGAAGAAGAAGAAAAGAAAAGAAAAAAGAAATCAAAGAAAAGAAGAGAAAAGAAAAGAAAATAGGTAGCCCAGTAGTTTATGTTTAATGTTATGTAGTGTTCTTGTTAAAGAACTCATGGGGGGATTTTCTGAATCAAAGGGAGACCAAAATGTCTTTGGCTAAAACTGAAGATAAAAGATTTCTCCAGAATGCAGAAGGCAAGCTCTCAGCATTTTCTCACTGCTGGTGAGTTATGTAAAAAGCAAGATCATAATCAGAATGTTTCTTAGGTGAACACAGAGGTCAGTTTTTAAAAAGTTTTAGATGATCTTGTGAAGAGTCCTTCAGCTGAGAGAGGGATAACCTTGCTCATAGGATAAGGTACTAATAGTCCAAAGGCCGAGCATGCTCTCATGTGGGTGGTTCCAAATATACTCTTGACAAAACTCTAACGCAAGCCCTTTTCCAATGTTCTATGCAGGTTATCTGCTAGTGATAATTTTTATTTTACTTATTTTTTAAAAGATTTTTATTTATTTATTTGACAGAGAGAGACAGAACACAAGCAAGGGGAGTAGGAGAGGAAGAAGCAGGCTCCCAGCGGAAGAGCCCAATGCAGGGCTCAATCCCATAACGCCGGGATCACGCCCTGAGCCGAAGGCAGATGCTTCATGACTGAGCCACCCAGGCGCCCCATATTTTCTTTATAAACATGCCAATTCAACAGATTTAATACACCAGTGCTACAGTACTTTGGTTAAATTCTAGAGCAGGGTTTCTTAACCTATGCACTATCAACATCTTGGGCTGAATAATTCTTTGTTGTGGAGGCTTTCCTGTGCTTACAGGACGTTTATCAACATCCCCGACCTCTACCCACGAGCTGCCGGTAGAACCTCTCCCTGCACCCCTGTCATGACAATGAAAATGACTGCAGATATTGTCAAAACCAAAACTGCTCTAGAGTTTCTTTGGTCTTTTGATTATAAGAAACCCTTTGGTTTATTTTTATTTTCTTTTTTAACAAACCCTATGCTTTAGTCACCCATTTAAAAATTGTTGTATTGCATTTTAAAGTGGCCAACTTCCCCTGGTGACTTACCATAGTCCCTGAATAAAAGAATCTATTTTTTTTTTAAATCAGCATTCATTGTTTCAAGATTCTGACTTCTCAATGACAAAGTATTTGATGCAATGTCCTGAAAATAGCAGAATATAACACATGTTATTTATTTAGTTTTAAAGTTCATTTTCTCTTATATTTTCATGTAATTCAATCAACTTCCATTATCCTCCTTTACTTGACATTAGCCGTCCTCAAATACCTCCTGAATGAACAGCAGCAACGGCTACATACCTTCTTGTCTACCTGATATTTACCCTTAACAATCAGTTGTTGCAACCTACTCTGAAACAAGTATCATCTAAAAATCTCAAAACCTTCCACCTCCTCCTTCTTTATGTTATTCATTATTTAAAGAAAAATCTGGTCTGCTCTTGAGAAAAGAGTTCTTTCTTGGCTTTCAAGTTCCTTTTTTCCTAAAACTCTGTAGTGTCACTCAACACATCGTATTACTACTCATATGTCTCTTTTTCACTAAATAATAGGCTATTTGAGGACTTAACTGCCTATGTATTTCTTTTTTTTTTTTTAAGATTTTATTTATTTATTTGACAGAGATAGAGACAGCCAGGGAGAGAGGGAATACAAGCAGGGGGAGTGGGAGAGGAAGAAGCAGGCTCATAGTGGAAGAGCCTGACGTGGGGCTCGATCCCAGAGCTCTGGGATCACACCCTGAGCCAAAGGCAGACGCTTAATGACTGCACCACTCAGGCGCTCCTGCCTATGTATTTCTGCATCACCCAGTGCCTAGGACAGAGGTAAATGGAAGGATGTGTTGTTTAATGAATTGTGTAAAGTGGATAGAGATGCAATCGAAGAGCTCAAGAAGACAATACTGCAGTACTAGAAGCCGCCCCAGAGGTTGACTGCTTAAGTCCTTAGACATTCAATCACACTTTTGTTCTCTTCTTCTGCCTCACCACTAGGCCCAGCTCCCTCACCTTTCCCACTCACAGGCTCAGGGAAAATAGAATTTTGGAACTTTTGAGTTTTAATAACAAGTACTATAAAAAAGTGATTTTAGGCTAAAATGGGAAGGGTAATTTAGAAGAAGGAATTGTTTAGGCAGAAGATGTGGTTCATATATACAATGAAATATTACCCAGCCATCAGAAAAGATGAATATCTACCATTTGCATCAACATGGATGGAACTGGAGGGTATTATGCTAAGTGAAATAAATCAATCAGAGAAAGACAATTATCACATGGTTTCACTCATATGTGGAACATAAGGAACAGTGCAGAGGATAATAGGGGAAGGGAGGGAAAAATGAAGGGGAAGAAATCAGAGAGGGAGACAAACCATATGAGACTCTTGACTCTGGGAAACAAATTGAAGGTTGAGGAAAGGGAGGTGGGTTGGGGGGTAACTGGGTGACGAGTACTAAGAAGGACACGTAATGTGATGAGCACTAGGTGTTACTCACAACTAATGAATCATTGAACATTATATCAAAAGCCATTATATCAAAAGCTAATGATGTACTATATGTTGGCTAATTAAATTTAAATAAAAAAAGAAAAAAATAATTGATTACACAAAGGTATGTCATATGTCGTTGCCAATTTTAGAATAAGAAGTAGATATACAAATATAAACCCTTCCAACAAAAGGAATCAAATTAATCAACTTTTAGGAAAGAAAGGAGCTATTTTGTCTATGGGCAAATTATCTTTGGAAATTATAAAGCCTACAGTCTTAAAGTAGTGAAAGGTTCTAGGTTAATATTGGAGTATTAGAAGGGGGCAGTGAGGCAGCAGTTAGCATTTTCCCTCTCTGTCTCAAATTTGGCCTTTTAAAAGACCTCCTCAAAGGTTCAGATCATTAAAAATCAGCTTAAATCAAGAAATAGCTAACTAAGAAACTAAACCCACATATTCCTACAAAGAGACTCAGTCTCTAAAAATAAAATTTGTAACTAAAGAGCAATGACATCTAGAATCATATAATTCTAGAGCTAAGAAGAACTCAGTCTCCTCATTTGTGACATGAGAAGTTAGAATGGATGATTGTTGAAGTATGTTTTTTCTTGGGATCATATACAATTTTCAGTCAATGGAGGATAATTTAATTTACAAAACAAAAAAATCAAAAACAAAAAACACCTTTTCATAAAATTCTCCAAGAGCCCATCTACTGTAGGTAATGAAAAATATGTGAGTACAAATTAGGTGTCTAAGAAAATAGTAATGATATGGAAAGAGGCTGAGAAAGATGCTGGTGAGCAGAGAGAAATTTAGGAAATATGTTATTTAATAGGAAAATATGAGCATTGAGAGAAGTATTCTTTAGACTCCCATATACACACAGGCATAGCCACCTACACAGTATTCTTTCATGATACCAGTGCCCTGTGATCAGGAGGGGAGGTTCTGGCATAGTCTTTCCAACAGTGGAGATGGATTTTGACTGATGCATCACAATATCCTTTTGCTGGGTCCCATTCGTGTCCTCTGAAATAGGATTTCTGAGTAGCTTGGGCACAGTCTGTGGTCGTGGAACTGTATTAAACTAATCAGGGCTCAAAGTCCTGTTTGGGGCCCTCAGGGTGGGGTAGCTATCAGGTGAGGAAAAGGCCACAGAAAGAAGATTCAGCAAGAACTGGCCCAGCTGTTAGGACAACCGTTCTCAAACGTCAGTGTACATCAGTGCCCCAGGGGAAGGTGTTCACAATGCAAATGTCTAGACCCTATTCCCAGAGATTTTGACTTAAAAAGTTGAACAAGTTATAAAATAAATGTCACTGTCATGAGGATTAAAAGTACAGCATAGGGGAATAGTCAATAACTTTGTAACAATGTTATATGGTGACAGATGGTAACTATACTTATCATGGTGAGCACTGCATAATGTATAGAATTGTTGAATTACTATGTTGTACACCTTAAACTAATATAACATTGTATGTAATACAATAATAACAAATTTAATAATAATAATTCAATAATAATAACAAATTCAATAATAACAAATTTAAAAATAAATAAAAAATTAAAAAATAAAAAGTCAGATGTTTGGGCCCAGAACTTTGCATTTCTTACCAGGAGTCCAAGAGATTCTGAAGCAGGTGGTCTTTGAGAAATGCGGTTCTAGAAGTTCAGTTGATTTCTGCTTCTCCTCCTTGGCTCAGGTCCTTTGAGTTAGACCCATTAAATTTTTTTTATCTGCTCCTATTTTGATGAAGCCTGTTTTAGAATCATAATTTACTTCTAGAATGCTCTTACTGTTATTCAAAATAGTATCATTTGGCAAAGTGGAAATGATTTTGAGAAGAGAGAGCATAAAAAGCTTTTGAAAAGAAAACCAGATCATAAGATAGCCTATTAAGCAGCAAGAATAGATTCAACTTTCAAGCTATGGAGAATTTTGCAAATGGTCTCAATGAGGAAATGACTAATGGAGATTTTGGGAGCCAAGGGAAAGAGAGAGAGCACCATACTCCTGTCAGTAGTTAGACCAAGAATGTTTGTTCTGCTAGAAAACCTTGTGACACAGGGAGAGCCAGATGACTGGGACATTAGTGTTCTCATCACAGACCTTTATTCACTTATGTAAAAAACATTCCAGCTGAATTGGTATTTCCAAGACTGAAGAACATCCAGGAGAAAAGTTGCCTGGATTTATAGGAAGTCTAAAACCTTGGCTTCAGCATGAGTATTTGGATCTTAGGTTGAAATAGCTGAGAGATCGATTTTGTGGTCCCCATTATTAGAAGAACCCAGAGTGGTTAATTATCCAGTATGGGTTGTGGTGGGAAATGGGCTTAGGCAAACACATAGAATCTAGTGAATAATTTTGAAAGAACAATATACAGGTACAGAGGTGTTTGCCCTTCTGCCAGAATGATCATTTTAGTAGAACAGAAAAAAACAAATGCACATAAATTGATTTGGCCAACATACACCAAGAAGCATAATGACTAATAGCAAAGGCAGTGGAAAATACTGTGGTATCTGTTCTCACTGTAGTTGAATTCAGAGAATCACCATAGGACTAATAAATAATAATAAAATTAAGAAAAAAATACTGAGGCAGGCAGGCAGTCTGAGCCAGCCTTTTTTCCATGTCCTCTCGCCTACCTTTTTAGAACCAGAGCCCAGCCTTCTTCTGTCTCTAGACTGCCCTCTGGCTGTCCCTGCCTGTACTGCCACTTCAGTTAGGCAGAAAATCTACAGAATTTCCCTTGGAAAACAGATTGCTTTGCATCCTATTGCCTTCTTGTTGTGCTCTCTTCTATTAAATCTGACAAGCCAGTGATTTTCAAATACTCCTAATAATGAAATCCTTTTTTCAGATAGCATTTCATGCAGAAGTCCAGTACATAAAACAAGTACTGCTTAGCTTGAATGGAGCAGAACCTGCAGCCATATCCATTGGGCCTCTTATGGGAGGGAGGCAGTCCCATGGAGCAGGCAGGCAACTACGGTGATAAACTCACTGTGCCTATGGACTCCTGTTAGTTATCTAAAGGCTATGGTTGTATTTAAGCAGAACCATCCTGAAAATAATAAATATTCATCAGAACTCTTTAAGTTGGAATCAACAGAAACTCAATTCAAACTAACTAAAAAAAAATGAGAATCTTCGGTTTATGAATCTTGAAAATATAAGGGTACGGTCTGAAGTAGGACCAGAAGTAGATGCTCGGAAAACATCAACAGGAATTGTCTCTTTTTCCGTCTTGCGGGTTTTGCTAAAATTTGTTGGTTTTGTATCCTGTAAGTTTTTTCTACAAAGCTGCAGCAGAAGACATCCAGCTGTACATGGTAGATACAGCTAGACCCTCACAAAAAGAGACATCCTTTTCCCTTTGTCCAAAACCTTGCTTCTTCCCCACCACCCTGCCCACCCATAAAAAAGGATTCTGGTCGGCCCCCTTCAGTACTGAGATCTGCTATCGCATCGGGCACTGATGTTATGTATCATGACTCCCACAAGAAGTGAGCGTTCCAGAAAGGATCCTTATTATAGACCATTCAGCTCCTTTTTCCTCTTTTCTTAATAAAGGGAATGGATCATCTAGGTGAAAGCCGAGATGGGGTGCAGGATGCAGAAGTCCACAATGTCTTTAGAGCTGTAGCTCCACTTCTGTGCTCTTGGTTCTGCCCTCCCCGTCCTGCCTGCTTTGTCCTAAAACTGACTTCACACATGCCAGTGAGATGGCTGCAAGGAAATCTCCAGGCTATTTGCTTTCTCCTTCAAATTATCCCAAAGACCTGGGCTTCCCTCTGACTAGATTAACTAAGCTAATGATCATGGCCCTGAGTCAATCATTGCTGCAAGAGATTGGGAAATTACTGATTGGCTAAAGTCAGTTAGGTCCATCCCTATGGCTAGGGATGGCTCAACGGATAAGAAAGTTAAAAGTTTGAGAATAAAGGGATGAAAGGAATGGATGCCCTTTTCCACACTACAGTGGGAGAAGTTAATTCCTTATGGGTCATAAGGAACTGTATCAATCAGTGTCTGATCAGAAAAGCAGGATCACTAGAATCACTATATTAAAACAAATAGATGATAGATAGATAGATAGATCAGTTATGGACTGAATTATGCATATCTCCTTCCAAATGTTGAAGCTTTAGCCCCCAATGTGATTATTTTTGGAGATAGGGCCTTTTAGGAGGAAATTATGATTTAGCAAGGTCATGATCTCAGACTTCCAGCCTCCAGACCGTGAGAAAATAAATCTCTATTGTTTATACCACCCAGTCTGTGCTATGTTTTTATGGCAGCCTGAGCAGACTAATGCAGATTTTGGTACCAAGAAGTGGGGTATTGCCATAACAAATACCTGAAAATGCGGTAGTGGCATTGGAACTGGATAGTGTGTAGAGGCTGAAAGAGATTTGATGTGCATTCTAGAAAAAGCCAAGACTGCCTTGAAGACACTGTTGGTAGAAACAGGAGTATTAAAGGTGATTCTGGTAAGAACTCAGATGGAGATGAAGAACATACTATTCGTAACTGGAGGAAAGGTGAGCTTTCTTATAAAGTGGCAAAGAACTTGGCTGAATTATATTCTAGTGTTAGTAGAAGGTATACTCTGCAAATGATGAAATCAGGTATTTGGCTGAAGAGATTTCCAAGCAAAATGTTGAAAGTATAGCCTGGCTTCTCTTTACTGCTCATGGTAAAACGTGAGCGAGAGATAAATTGAAGAAATCATTAGGTAAAAAGGAACCAGAACTTGGAGAGTTAGAAAATTCTCAGCCTATCCATATTGCAAAAAAATAAGAAATCAAGTTCTGGAGAAAAAAACAAGGGTGTGGCTGGACAATCACTCTACAAAGAGTTTACCCATGGTTCTAATCAGCCAAATCAGCAGAAGCCAGGAATAGAGATGGGATTACGCTAGTGGAGACACTGCTAGTTTGAATTAAAGGGAACAGTGACAGGATGAAATAAAGAAAAGCTTTTTAAACTCCCAGGATTCTACAGAAGAGGACAAAAGAACTACCTAGCTATGAGCATGCTTTATCCTTCAAGCAAAGATAAGAATGACTTTCAAGTTGATTCAGAGATCATCGGGTCTGCCACTTTCACCACAGGTCCAGGCTGTAAAGGCCCAAGGGACAAAGCCGGTTCTCCTTGGTTTCAGAGGGTGATGCAGCACGTACCCACCCAGTGCCTCAAGGGTGCCACCAGCAAAGATTCATGTGTGCAGAGCCACTAGAAAGAGCCACGAGGACAGGGCCACACCATACCATGGGGGCAATGCCACACCACAGTGAGCCTAAAGGGCAGATCATTCATCCAAAGAGGATTATTCTTGAGGTTTAAGTTCTAATGGAATTTTTCTTGTTAGGTTTTGTACTCACTTGAAAGCTGTTACCTCTTTCTCCTTTCCCATTTCTCCTTTTTAGAATGGGAATGCTTATCTTATGTCTGTCCCGCCATTGTATTTTGGAAGCACAAAACTTGACTGATTTCACAGGTTCACAGCTGGAGAAGAATTTTCGCCTCAGGATGAATCACACTTTAAGTTTCACCCATACTTGATTTAGATGATGTCTAGATGAGACTTTAGACTTGGAGTTGATGCTGGAATGGGTTAAGACTCATGGAGCTGTTGGTCTGGGATGAATGTATTTTTCATGCAAGAAAGACATGAATCCTGAAGGGCCAGAGGACAGAATATTATGGACTGGATTTGGTCCACCCAAAATGCATATGTTGAAGATTAACCTCCTGTACAACTGTATTTGGAGGTAGGGCTTTTAAAGAGGTAATTAAAATTAAGTGAAGTCATTAAGGTGGGGCCCTAATCTGATAGGGCTGGTGTCCTTATAAGAAGAGGAAGAGCTCTTAGAGCTCTCTTTCTCCTTCCACACACACACACAGGAAAACCCATTTGAAGACACAGAGGGAAGACAGCTGTTTATAAGCCAGGAAGAGAACTCTCACCAGAACTACCAACCCTACTGGTACCTTGATCTTGGACTTTTGGCCTCTAGAACTGTGAGAAAATAAGTGTGTTGTATAAGCCGCCCAACCTGTGATATTGTGTTATGGTACCCTTAGCAGGCTACTATATGCATAATAATTTTCTCCAAGAATTTGACCATACGTAATTATGGGAGCTGGTTAAATAATCCATATGAGGCTATAGTTTCTGTATCTGGTGCTGGAGCCTAAAGCATCGTGTGGTAACTATTAGTACAATTCTCTGTCTGTATGAGTTGAAATGACAGAATACCATCATTAACATTTTTCAACCAGCGTGTTGAGAAACATCAAAGATATTATTTTTCAAGTACTTATCACCTGTTGAGTACTCATTGTATGGCAGGTATGATGCAAAGTACTTTTTAGTTATTATTTAATGAAATCCACACAACAATTCAGGAAGGTAGATTTTCTTATTCCCATTTTATGGATAAGGAAACTGAATCTCAGAGTTGAGTAATTACTCAAGGTCACATAGCTAAAAACAAACAAACAAACAAACAAACAAACAAACAAATAAGATAAAGATCCCAATCCAGTTTTATTTGGCTACAGACTCTAGGAATGCTCCATCTAGTCTTATGGTATAGAGCCACACCCCGTAATTCCAGCACCGAGTCTGCCCCTAAGGGAGGTCCTGTTGCACACATGCTTAATGAAGTCCCATCTTTCTCTCAGTGCCCTGACAGGAACCAAATCTTGAACAGCCTGCAAGGGAAACAATTTTAGGCCTTTATTTTTTTTGCATTTATTCTCTTTGGAGGAATGTCCCTAAGTATAGAAAGCCTTGGGAGCGTTAGCTAGTTTGGGGATGGGAGGACTGGTTGATAAAGCTGTGAACACTGGGAGATTTTCACTGAGATTTCACCCTCAGACCAGAGCCGTGAGCACTACCAAAGGGAAGAAGACAGGGAATTGATGGGAAATATTAGCAAGTCCCCTGGTATCTGAAAAGGTTACCTGGATTAGGCAAGATGGCAAAAGAGACCTGCAGGTGAGACACAGAGAGAAAGTGGTAAACACACCAGAAGCCTCAATCCCTCCGGCCCCTGCCCTCCGGACAAGCTCACTAGTGCATTTGTGGCTGCCTTGGGCTGCTAGGCTTCTTACAGTACTGGGTTTCCCCTTCAGGGTGTTCTCCAGTCTCCTGGGGATCCTCTCTGCACAATTACTTTGTGATTCAAATTGTTGACTAGAGACCAATCAGTCCTTTCTTTGTCAACATGTTATGCTTGCTGCCACCAAATACAAAATACAAGAGCTTTTTTGTTGTTGCTTTTTTTTTTTTTAAAGATTTTATTTATTTATTTGACAGAGATAGAGACAGCCAGCAAGAGAGGGAACACAAGCAGGGGGAGTGGGAGAGGAAGAAGCAGGCTCATAGCAGAAGAGCCTGATGTGGGGCTCGATCCCATAACGCGGGGATCACATCCTGAGCCGAAGGCAGACGCTTAACCGCTGTGCCACGCAGGCGCCCCTGTTGTTGCTTTTTTGTTGTTGATGTAATGCAAAATAAATTTCAGGGTCGCTATAGTCACATCGTGAGAATGACATATGTTTGTAAATGGGAAAATGTTGCTCTATTGACTTTGTCTTTGTCCCAAAAGATTTTTTTAGCTGGTATTTTAAGTGTGAAATTGCTCAGAAGACCTTGGAAGTTTCTTGACTACAGCTCTGGTGACTGATAGGGGTGCGTGTGTATGTGTGTGTGTAAAAGAGCCACTGCCCTGTGTCCCTCTCATTTACAAACACTCTCCCTCCTCAACTCAGGAGACTTGAATGCAAAACCATCACAACCTATGATATTGCCTGTATCAGAGACCTTTCTAAATAATCCTTAAGTATTTGAGAGAGTTCCTGTTATCTGTCACAGCAACTCCAAGCCTTCACGATAAACATTATTTCTGATACTATGAAGAGTTAGGAGAGACTACCTAGAGAAAATTAAACAGAAAAAGAGGTTTTATTTATTAATTTTTTTTTCTCTCCTAGAAGAAATTTCGATTAAGGTGAGTTGATTCACAGACAGGAAGAGAACTCTGTCTTTTCCATATCTTATCTGTTCCACCTGGAGACAAAAACTAATGATTGGTCATAAATGGTTAGCTGATGCCTCTTTATTGACTTTGTGGTTTGCAGCAGTCTTACTTCCTTTGCTTTGTGACATCATTTTCCTGTTCATTTCCCACAGTTGCATATGTGGGTTTATGTGGTACACACTAATCCAACAAATGGAAGAAATTATGGACCATGTCAGAGAGCTTTCAGGAATAGACTTTGGAACAAAGGGGCCAAGACTTGAAGCATCCATAAAGTAGAAAGAGTGATGAGATAAATGACGAAGAAGCTTTTTTGCTTAAAATTGGAGTCCTGCTCACAGAATGTTTTGAGTGAACTGAGGTGGTTTTCTTTATGGTCCATGATCTTCATGCTTCCAACACTCACTTCTGGGTTAGAGGGCATGTTGGGCTACTAGGCAGACATTTATCCCACAAAGCCCAATGGGTTGACCAAGACTGACCAGTCACCAGGGGGAATAGTTTTCATCAGCAAGAGGAAAGAGGACTTCTTCAGGGTAGTATGATATGAGGGAACCACAGAATTCCAGGAATTTTAGGATGCTGGTGCAATTCCCATGGAGAGAGAAAAAAGGGTTTGAGGTTATTTCATTTGGTCGAAAAGCCTTCAGGCTAGAAATTGCTGCCCAAGATAGTTTAGGGTCACTATAAATTCTGTGATCCTTCTGATCCTAATAACCTCCCTACCTCATGAGCTAAGAGCTCCTTGGAATGTCAACAGAGTGTCAGAAGTGTCCTTTGACTGAGAATAACTCTTACTCTGAAGGAAGACACCTTGTGCTGTACTTTCACTAACATTGCCTGGTGCGAGGAGCACCTCTGGTAGCTGTTCAGTAAAATTCTCTGCCGTATTGTTGGGGTTTCGGCTTGATAGTCAAGAACAAGGCGCTCTGCAGTGTTGCGTTGCTGGCTGATGTCTCTTTGTTTCTTAGTTCTCCACGCACTAGACGCTGCACTTACATGTTGAGCTAAACACTTGCATTAAGCCCATCATCCAAGCAATTTTCACTCAGACCTTGCCTGGTGTAGAAAAGGGTGATCTTCTTTTAAGAATCTGAGTTATAGTTCTCAAAGTGGTATCTGAAATAAGTTTGCTATTGCACGGCATCCACAGAGGCTCAAGGAAACATTTAAGTCGCAAGGTGTGTGGTAATGCTTGGTCACAGAAAGATCCCATGGTTACCAGCAAAGCTCTGGGAGGACAGCAGGAGAACGAAAAAATTAAAGATTTAAGTCCCAAGTTACTGGATTATCTAAGTATCTTCAGGGGAGTCTCTTAGTTTTTCAGTGTTTATGACAGTGCTTGATATACAGGATATGATCACAAATGTCTGTTGAATGCGTAACAAAGGAGGGCTTTTTGCATCCAGGGCTATGAAACTCCAGCCTAACACAGTCGACACCCGAGTGCAGCTTTTGGAGGAAATGCTGCCATCGGACTTTCTCTTCAACAGAAAATCATGGCAGCTTGATATACGGAAGAAAAGCTTCGTGATTACAATGATCTAGCTTTTGAAAATGGACCTTCAAAGCTTCAGCTTAGTCATCTATAAAATGGGATGTAGACACATACAGGATTGGAGGATATATTAAATAGTACTATAGGTCATTGTAGTTGGAAAAACATCACGGTTATTTCCTAATGCTGTCCTGAAGGTTTTTCCATACACTCTTTTGGACACTTGGATAAAAATAACGTATCTTTGTCATTTTGAGATAAAGGATATCAGGGGGAAAAATGAACATTTACTGAGTGCTTGATATACACATGCATGTTAGAACTATCATGTTTCTCATCTGCTATTTACAATAACTCTGAAATAATAGTCTGTCTTACATAGATCAGTTGAGCTTCAAAATGTTTAAATATCCATATTCGGCTACTAAGTGAAGTCATCATTTCAGTCCATTGTGTCTGACTCCCAGCCTATGCTCTGTTCTCTACATGATGCTGTTGCCCTAGGGGTAGTGTAAATTGGGTGACAAGAGTTTAGAACTGTTAAATTTTTCTACTTTTGGCATTTGATGTTACTTAATCATTTGCTTGGTTTCAAAAACATCACATGTAGAAGAGGTCTGGGTAAACTTTGTACCTAATGTCTAGTAGCTTATGCAAATTAATTTTAAATCAATTCTTGCCTTTAAGAAGTCAGGTAACAATAACATTCGTAATTCACTAGTGTGGTTTTTCTCAGATTTTAGAAAATCTCTATTTTAGCATTTCTTTGAGTTATTAATGCAATTTAATTTAATTTTTTCTTTTTTTTCTTGCAAGTTTATAAGTCTTTCGTTTCCCACAACAAAAAGAAATATCTTTTCATGTTTTAAGGATGAATGAACCATCAATGGATAAATATACTATATTACACACACACACACACACACACACACATCTATGGTAAAGAAGTAATACTGCTTATTTTTATGACTTCATTTCTCTTGTAGATGAAATGACCCCATGGATATGTGAATGATATATACACATATGCATATACAATATGTATAGATGTAGATTACATATGCACAAATGTACAGATATGTACCTATCTACATGTGTATACATACTCTATATGCTTTCCCAATAGGATTAATGTGAAGCAAATTGTTAGTTTTAAGCCTTCGATTTGTCTCGTGAGTCTTCTATAGCTCTTGTGGCTATCCAACATAGTATTTTTCATTTAATCCTGTTTCAAAATGTACACTGATGCCACTCAGAACAAATATTCGAGAGCATTTCCTGAGAAATTACCTTTATGTGACAACTGTCATCTCACAACCTAGACCATCTAGGCTTCCACCCCAGGAAAATTCCTATATACAGCTACCTTTTAAGACCTCGGAAAATATTTCCCCCATCAGTGGAGGGCTACGTAACGTACAGATCTCTATTTTTCAAAAGCACAGCTTTGTCCACTTGTCGTTACATCACCTGTCTCACAGCAATCTGCTGCCGTTCTGCTGAGCCAGCCTCCCTGGTTGCAAGCCTATTGTGGTGACCCTTTGCATCCTGAGCTCGTGACCTCTCATTTCAGAGGCACTACTGGCTCTTGAACAAGTGGAGGAAGAAAACTGCTAGTTCTGAGCTGTGTGGCTGGGGCAACTCCTCAGTCTGAAATGAAGGACACGTGTGAGTAAAATCGGCATAGAATAGTGAGGATGAGGTGGCTTCCCTGTGCCCACCCTCCCATAGTTTCTCACACCTCTGAACCCTTAGCAAACGGCCGCCAGTTGTTCAGAGTTCTAGTGTCGGGGAGGGAAGTACCAACGGTGACATGCTGGCAGTGTGGTCTTTCAGGTTCCACTGCTATGTCACAACAAGGGCCCCGGAGGCTTCCCAGTACCATCATCACCGCCAGTAACACACGTTTACACCGAACGGTACCACTGCTTTTCTTTCTCTTATTTACTATCATCCCCGGCAGGATTTTGACAGCTGATTTTCCCATCAGATCATCAAGGCTGAGCTTTGCCATTACATTGACCTCAGGTTTATATGAACACTATCCCTTTATATGTCATTGTATATTTTTCTAAATCTTTTATTTGATTGCTCACAAGTCAGAACAAATTAAAAGTGTCAACTTATAGAAGAGTTTGTTTGTGCAGTTACTTCTGTGAGAAAAGGAGTGAGTTGGGAGTGTTGGAAGCAAATGGAAGAGTACCTAGGGGACTGCAGCTGATTCAGCTCCTCTGCCTCACGTGAGTGTGGGAGTGGGGAGTGTGAAGTCTGGATTTCGCCATCGTCATCAAACCCATTACATGTTTGTCTTCACCACCATCATCACCAAACACAATTTGTAAGCACTGTTGGTGCATGGTTGGAATGAATGACCCAACGCTCAGCTCAGTGTTGCTGAGAACTATTTGGGGGCATGACAGTCTCACTGCATCTTGCCCTTGGTCTGCACAATGTGAGGTCAAGGCCCATTAACAAGCTTCGAGAACAAATTGAAGCTTCCCGATCTTTCTCCAATCATGCAAACCTAGAAAATGATAATATTTTATGGCATTTGGATATATGGATAAAGATGCTCTTGGCCTGAGGCCACCAGTCCAGGAACTTTGGCAACTCCAGGTCACACATGGCTGCCAGCAGGCCAAGGAAAGCATTATCTCGGCACACCTGTGGCCCATTGATGGCATCACATTGCACTACTATCCACCAGTTGAGAAGTGCTAATCTAAATTACTTATACTGGTGAACCACATGTGTACTTACTGACAAAATTCTAGGCTTATAATATTTGAAATACTCCCTAAATTAATAAATGCATTTAAATATTCAACAAATTGCTAAATCCCATTGATTGTTCCTCTATGAGTTCTAGAAGTTCAATTGACCCTAAAGGCACAAGAGACTGGAGGGAAAGGAGGAACCTGTCACAAAATATGTCAAGGTTTTATTACTCCCAGATGGCTTTAAAACCATGGACCTGCTGTTTTCAGAGCATCTAGGAATTTGGTAGAAGTGTTTCTATTTAGTCACCTCCAATGAAATAAATCTCAGTTAAATCCAAAAAATAAACCAGACAATCCACTGGACGTGGTGGCATTGGAGGGAGACTCAAGAAAGTAGCTAACTGGTGTGGTCTAGGGGGTTTTCAGAGCATTGCAGCACTTAATAATTGCTTTAAATGGTCATAAAATAATAGACTCAAGATTCACCCTTTAAGAGAGTATTCCATGAGATGTTCCTCAGGAGAAGTCTAATATACTTGTCCCTCAAGGAACAAATCTGGAGGCACTTCCTCCTAAAAGTTTTCTGTTCTGTTTCCCCAGGATCCCTCCTTCTCAGGAAAGCATCTTGTTCTCTCTTCAACCACAGCCCTCATGTCTCAGGAGGTAACTGCTTTTTCAGGGTACGGATGAACTCCTTAAGAGCTGGGGTCACGTCTTAAGGATTTCTGCACAGCATCTTGCAAGTACCCAGTAAGCTATCAAATGACAGACGATGAGGAGTATAGAATTCGGGGAATGTTTATCTGTTATTATATGTATTTTATTCACCACAGATGATAAGCTGGTATGTTAGAGACTAGGTGACTTTCCCAAAGTTCATTTTATCATGTCAGTTGTGGAGAACTTGAAAAGGGTTTCTTGGAGAAACATTTTTATATGTGGTGGGTAGGTTCCCACTCAAGCTATAAAATTCAGTGTAACAGAGAATGTCACCACATCAGAAGACACATGTTAACAAGCCTGCAATGTGGACCTGGGGTGGGGCTGGGGGGCCCATAATGCAGAAAGAGGGAAGGGGTCTGGCTTCTCCCATCTCTGTGCAAACACAGTTGGCCCTTGGCAGTATTTTGGAAAAAGGAATATTTGAGAGTCTCCCATTTATCTTAAACCATGATTTTGCCTCATCCTAGATCTGTCCTATTTCCTAAAATGCTGCACTTTAAAAATATCCCCTTTAGCTTCAATCACAACACAGATTTTCTTACTGTACAAGAACTCAAGCTTGTGTTCAGCCTAAAACAAGCTGACCCAACTGAATGCCACAAAAGTGAAGGACTTATCTGTGAGATGCTCGCTCTGCTCAGTGGTGATTGAGGTTAATCCTCTAAACTGTTCTTGATTTTCCCAGATTTTGTCTGGCTTTGAGGAGCCACAGTTTCTCTCAACGCTCTGTTATTTCAATCTGACTTTTCCTGGAAACAGAAACGCCGGTGCTGCCATCGCCTGGGCGGGAGTGACCCTCTGGGTCTCTCCTGGATCATTTATTTATAAACTGGGAATGTGCAAGTCTGGTACTGCCTGTGCTCAGGAAGGCTGACTAACGTTCCCCACCCCGAGGCACTGGAATGCCCACTTCCCTCAACCTTCAGAAGGCAGCTCCCGCCACGCCCATGAATAGCCTGGGGGACAGGGGAGCCACCCTGGGGTTTGGAGGCTTGAGCGAATGACACACAGCCGACTGGCTGTGGTTACGGGCTGCTTTGCCAAAGTTGTACAGCTGGTTGCCTGTGTGTTGGAAGATCCTGATGCCCCCTGCTGTAACTTGGGTTGCCAGGGAGAGCAGTTCCAGTGGGTTTTAAAGAGACCGCAATTTATCTTTTCTCAGAGGCATCCTTGTTCCTTCGCTGCTGGCAGGTCCTGCTCAGCTCAGGTTGTGGTTACGTAAGTGTTACACAGTGAGCCATCTGTCTTCCCCAGGGGCCGGGCTGATTTACAAGCGAGGCTATAGACAAGTGTTTGGCGCTGTCATAGCTTGCATTTTTACTTCAGATTTGAACCTCCAGAATATTCTGTGCTGTGTTCACTCCCTTGCATGAGGCAAGCATTCCATGTATTTTTTCCCCTTTCATTTTTGCCATTGAGTGTTTGTTTACCATAGAGCTGCATAATACCTCAGCCATTTCTTTAACTCTCTTAATCTCCTCAAATGAAGATTGTTTTGCCTTCTATTCAGTTGCTCTCTTTACAGCTGCTAGAAATTCTTCGAATTTATGCTTTTATTAAATATTTAAACATGTATTTTCAGGCATGGAACATGTTCTCTGCTAAGAGCTGCGCCAGCAGATTTATCCTCCTCTACCAGTGGAGAGATGAATTTATGAGAAGCTGTGATATGTCCCCCAGTAGCCAGCAGTGAATGAAGATAGCCGAGGTTTTATATTCTTTTCAGCTTCAGACTGGCCCTTATTCCTAGAAGACCCAGGGTATGCCGCAGTGTTCGGGGCTGTGAAATTCGAAGGTCAGCATCACAGACTGAAAGCGAAATGGATAAAGCCATGCTGATTTAAAGTAAAATGTGTACCCCCTGAAAGAAGATGGTAACGTTTAAATTCCTGCAACTAAGGCAAAAATCTGTTATTCAATGAACAGGACTCCTGCAAGTAAACTTTGCAAATGAGATCATCTTTTAACAGTTGCGTGGAGCTATCCAACCCTCCAAGTGCTTTCTGAGCACCTGCCATGTGCTCAGCCTGGTGGTGGAAAGAGGCTGCTTTCAGAAACAGCATAAAGAAGGGCCCCCAAGACTTTGCCAGAACAGAGGGGGCTGAACCCAGTCCTGACAGGGCATCAGAATTTTTCTCCTGAATGCTGCCCTTTCCCCATTCACGACCCTCCAGAATAAATGCCGCCATCTCTTAAAAAGAACACAGAAAGGAAGACGGATGCTTTGCTGCTGAACAAGGAAGAAATGCCACCAAGCCACCATTACCTATAGTAAGAAAAAAATGATCTTAAAAGAAACAAAAGTACTTATTTATTCTCAACCTTAAATGCAATCAGCATCAATAATATCTAAAGACAAATCAAAATAAGTGGTTATACTAATTGTCTTTGCATCCTTCCAACTCCTACACCAGTCCGATTTCTTATCACCTAAGGCTTAGCTCTCTACCTGGTTTCACTCACATAAATAGTTACCAGGTATTCACGGCCAAACTTTACTCAAGCTGCCTCCCCATCTCCCTATCTGCTACCTCTCACCTGGCAGTACACGCTCTTACTACCCTCTCTGGCTGTCTGTGTTTCTCTCTTCTCATTTCCCACTGCTGGGTTTTCACACCCAGACCACTCACCCCAATACACACACAGCTCAAACCTGACATATATTGCCTCTTTCTAAGATGTGTAATCACTTACTTTGACCTAATTCCATCTCTGCCACTGACTAGTATATCATTTTTCCTACTACCTTCCATTCTAAATAATTAAAGTCTCAGTAGCAATTACAAATTAATATTGCTTAGAATTCAAATACCTTCTATCCCCCTGTTTTGCTTATTTCTTGGGTTTCAAAGCAGTCAGTTGCCTCTTCCTAGAAGAACCTAAAAATCCTCCCCTTGATCAAAACTGCTACTCTACAGTGATGATTTCTTTTCCTGGAATAGCCTCTCTTGCTCTATGCTTCTTGCTCTTGCGTGTGAACATCTCTCTCCCAAATTCTGAGATAGTTTCATGTACCTCATGCCCACCCTGACCAGCACTGATGACTTTAGTCTTGTAAATCTTCAGGTTTGATACTAGGTGAATGATGTAATCACTTGCCATCTTTTAAAAATACCAGAGTTATTTTTATGCACAACATATGTTAAAACAAACTTAATCTCACACGTAGATATATATAAACAAATAACTTTCTTCACAGTCCCTGATTACAGTCTACTTGAGGAGACAAGACTAGCACACAGGCATTAATTCTGGAACAATATAAGGGTGCTAAGCTAAGTGCTAAATCACATGATACTATCAATAAGAAACCAAGAAGTATGAGAAGGATAAAGGCAGTAAGTATCAGTAAACTAGGATTGATGGTCTTTGAGAACTAGAAGGATTTAATTAAGAGAAGGAAAAAGCAAGGGCATGCAGGGAAAGAGAACAGTCAAATAGAGGCCAAAAAAAAAAAAAAAAAGCAGCAGGGATATGTTTTTGGGGGGAGAAGAGGACATTCAGGAGATTAGCTGACAAACACAGGGCAAGAAGTAATGGATTACTTTCCATTATTTTTCATTATTTTCCATTAGTCTGAGTAAGGAGGGTGAGCCTCGGTTATGGTGGGCCTTCACAACCAAATATCACAACTTGAACTTTAGATGCTAGGGCATAACTATCAGATGTTGAAAACATTATGAAAATCCAAGTCTAAAGAACCTGAATTCCGAGCCTGGGAATAGCTGGGAGGTTATTATATTACACACTTGCTGCTAATGAGGTTCTTATCTGATTATTTTTTTCTTTAATAAAAGACTAGGGAATATTTTCCCTTTGATAATTCCTCTGTATTGGTATTATACGAAGAGTATAGATATGATTGGAATACGTTTTTTTTTAAAAGGAAATAAGTGGTCAGTTTACGCAGGTACAATGTGTTTGCCATGTTTCAAGTACTTCAGACACAGGGAGTTAGGATGAAGGCCAGTTAGAGTTACCACTTAGCTATATAGTGCCACAAAACAATGATTATTAAACCCTGCTTCCTTCTCTTGATGTTCCCTCTTCCAATATTTTTCTAGGGTGGGGACCATAGAGTGAGTGTTGTGTGCCAGTCTCAGCCTATTAATAACCAATGTTGTGGCTGGACCAGCCCTTGTGGATCTTATTATCATTGCAAGATGCCCTTTGGCAGTAACCATCAGGAAACTTGGAAAATAAAGATTTACTTCTTACAGAAGTTGAAAATTACACACTTGGGGCCACACAGCAAGATCTCAGGTAGAAAGAGAGACAGAGACGTGCATGGGCCTGAGATTGAGGGTGGGTGCCTAGGGTTTTCCCAGGCTCACTCTTTATTGATGAATTTAAAACACCAGAGTGGGAATTTAAAGCAGAGGAGAAAAAACAAGTGACCTTAATGTTCGGTTATTGAAATAAACCAGCATCTCTAAACCCAAGGAGCTTCA
Source organism: Ursus americanus (assembly GCF_024610735.1). Taxonomy (NCBI): domain Eukaryota; kingdom Metazoa; phylum Chordata; class Mammalia; order Carnivora; family Ursidae; genus Ursus; species Ursus americanus. The sequence goes on along the minus strand of NC_142137.1, from coordinate 54,098,419 downwards.
GCGCAGGGGGACAGCCTGTTCTTTATCTAGTCTTGTGGCTGGCCATATGTTTATTGGAGATAGCCACCTTTGAACTGGATGCCCCTTTGAAGAGGATGCTTCATCAGTCCAAGCTTAAGTCAGGCACTTGCATTACACAAAAGAAATTTAAAGTCAGGGCTTACACTACAATCTACACCATGATGCCAAGGCATCAGAGTCAAAGGTGAGGACATTGACTGCCTTGTAGCTGATGTGCTAAAAGTCAGAGCTGTCTTATTTCAGGAAACGGTGATGCAGGTGGGCTTCTGAAGTTAAGCCTATATGATGCAAATATTTGCATCAGGTATTTAATAAGAGGCATATCTATGGAAACAAAAGGAAAAAAAACCCCACAAAGTTTAATGATTGGAGCAGATTATAATCCCAGTTTCTATGTTCTGAAGAAGGCCAGCGAGAATATTTCTAGATGTCAGGCTCAGAGCACCTTCAGATGGGGTGAGGGTAGACAGTGACAATCTGATAGGTTTTCCTGATTTGTACTGTGAATGTCTCTGGTGGTCTTTTTGAGGGGCCTGCATAGCAACAGGCATGAAGATTGTCTATACATGAACTGTTGTGGCGATTTCTCTGAAGTTTATATAAAGTTGTCCCACTTCAGCTTTCACGGCTTTGGGAAAGGCCAGTTTTAGTTCTCAATGACTCCAGGTCATAAGGACGGGGAAAAAATTGGGAACATTAGTTTGGAGAGTTGCAGCAACATACTGGAGGAAATGAAAAAAAGTCTAGTCCTATTTATAGGTAGAAAACAAAATCTTACAGACAATTCACAGAACTGGAATCTAATATTCACAAGTGTTATATTATAGTTTCTACAGAAAAATAATTTTTCTCTTCACAATCACACCCATTTCTATCAAAGATACCCATAGTAAGACTAATTTGTTTGCAAATTAAGTCTAGTTCCTGTAAACTTGGCCTGATTATTTACGTAAGTGCAGCAAGAACAGTGATTGACTATACAGGCTCTTTTAGGTCTGCTTTGTTGGAATCTTTCATAAGGAATCTCAGATTGAACTTTTTTAAAAGATTTTATTTATTTATTTTTGATAGAGGCTCCCCATTGAGCAGGGAGCCTGACACGGGGCTCAGGGTTCCATCCCAGGACCTGAGATCATGAGAGCCAAAGGCAGACACTTAACTGACTGAGCCACCCAGGCATCAGATTGAAGTTTTAAAAGCCTCTCCAGGCTAGGAAGCCAAGCCAAGGACTTGCCATCAGACCTTGTCTACAGTACCTATTGATTTGGATGACCTCCTCTCTTCTTGAGGTCCCCCAGGATATCCTGAACTTTGACCCAGGAATCTTCCAGAAAGTGAGCTTCCTTACCCACCTGGGTAAGGCTGCCAAGAAATCGGAAAGCAAGGTACCAGGCTGATTTTTCAAAGGGGCTTTATCAACCCATAAAGTCAAATAATTTCCTTGAAGTTGTCCAGTTATTTTCAAGTCTATGCATACTCTCTCAAATTTGACATTCCAATCAATTGTGTGCTTGTGTTACAGAGAGAACAGATTCTTATTGAACTTATGCAAATAACGACATTGCCATGAAAATAAAAAATACTAAGAATTTCTGAATTCTGAAGGGATCAGGTAGGGAGAAAATGATAAATGTTTCTTCTTTGTTAACAAAGGTACATCTTACCCAATTGCTGATAGCTTGAGAGGAAACAGAAAAAGGTTTCCTTAAATCTGGAAAAGCAAAACATAAAAGAACCAACAATATTCCCCCAAAAAGTTGTAAGTAATCATCAGGTCATTCAGTCCTATGTAATTAATTTTTTATCTCAATCTTTTGTTAGTAATGTTATGAACCCAGTTTTTCCTTAGAGCTCCATAAACACTTACCCAGTTCAGTGGTATGATCTGACAGTTCTCAGAAACTTGTTCTTATCAGAGTCCTTTCCATGAATCTCCTTGAAGAAGGACTTTTGTAAAAGCACAGGGTAAAACAATAACTGCAAATGACAAAAGATGTAAAAATGTCCATGGCTAAAGATCTGATGAGAGTTTGTTAGAACGTAATTAAGAAGGAAATTTTATTATTGTTGTGACATACAGTGTTTTACAATGATAACTGGAATTGTGACTGAGAACGTTTCATATCAGCTTTTTAGGAATTTCCTATAATTTCTGGAACCCTTATATTAATGACACATATCCACACAAGGATATGCATAAAAAGGCTTTGCATTATTTATTTGATGATGCTTCCTATGAAATTTAACATATCAAATAATCCTAATTAGTTTAATGTCTCTCTTTTCATTAAGAGAGAGAACAACTCTTTTGAGATGTTCCAGCGACATTTTGGAAAATCCTAAGTGACTTCCAGGTCAAAAAGATTTCACTTAGAATTTGATTTGCGGAAGTTTGTCAAAAGTATTAAAAGTTTTGGACACTTGACTAACTGGGATCACAGCTCATTATGAAACAATACTTACTTATCTACTTAACCAAAGTGACAAAAGATTTTAAAGACAAAACAAGTTACATAGTGTGAGCAAAACTTAGCTCTTTTAATTTTCTTAAGTAATCAAATACCTGATTAAGACGACATGAAACACAGGAAATTATTTTGATAAAACACCGAAATCTTTGCTTTCAGGCCAGATTACTTCAAAAGTAAAGAAACACCTTCATAAATTCTTATCAGGAGCAGACCAATGCTCCAAGAAAACTTTGTTCTTTTAGCAGATGAAAGAAAATTACAAAAGCATACAATTGATATTAAAGCTTATTTAAAAAGAAAAACCAACCCTTATAATAACAATTCATTTTAGCTAACTTGACCACAAAAGGTGAAATTCTCTTTCTCTCTTTCTTCCCAGCTTCCTGTATTATTTTCCTCTTTCTCATTCTGAAATAACCAGCTTTTCTTTTCTTTCTTTCTTTCTTTCTTTTTTTTTTTTTTAGGACAAAATTACCTTCTTTTCCCTTAACAAAAACACATTTCCATATCTTATACCTTCCCATAGCCAAAAACACATCCTACCTTCCTTGCATACTAAGTTGTTCCCCTTATTATTTACAGTAGCTTTAATAACACATATTAATTAGAATTCTTAACCCTTGGAAACCCCAGTTTCTAGTCGAAACCTCAAAACTGAAAAGCAACTGTAAGCTGTTATGCCAGTATTTTTACATTGGAAAATTTATGAATACATTCCATAGTTTCTAGAAACATACTTTCCTCACAGCACAATTTTTCAATGTGGCACAGCCATGTTTATTAATAGACCCAAATATCAATTCAATTCTTCTATAATAAGAGGCCAAAAGTAGGTAAATTCAGACTTAATTGTGGAACAATTAATGTTTTTATTTTTAATCTTACTTGGAAATGATCTAGACATGCAAGGAATTCCCACCATCTAATTTAATTTAGCAAAATTCTGAAGTTTCAAATTGCCAAAGAGATTTGGGAAACTATTCTGAAGTAGATATAGCATAACATACAATTATTGCTGAAAAGTTTACCTAAACTCTTATTCCACTTATATCTATGTAGATCATTTCCTTCCCAAAATGATGTTTAGACTACCACTGAAACTTGATTACGTGGTAGCCAAAGTCAGTGTCATTCCAAGCTATTTTTCTCGTTGACGATATTCCTAATAGAAAGAACATGAATTGACTTGACTAGTAAATGCAGGTAGAATTAAAGTTGTTTATCTGCAATATGTTTAGTGCTCATAACTCAGAAGACATACTTATTTTAATGAAACTGAATTTAAACTAGCTTTTATTTACCTGTCTTAAGGAGGCTGTGGACTAGGTTTTAGACAAGGAAGCTTTTATAGCATTTTGTGTGTATACAGATTTTGAGTATAGTTGACATATAACATTACATTAATTGCAGGTGTACAGATAGTGATTCAAGTTTATACCTTAAGCTATGCTCACCACAAATGTAGCATTTTGTATTTTAAAAGGCCTCTCCCCTCCTTCCCTTACCCCCCTTTTTTCTTTCAGTCTCAAGTGACTGTGGGCAGAGTTTTAGTTACTTTCTAAGGTGTTTATATTTCAAAAACATGGTAAGATTTACATCTTCAAGGGACAGAGAAAGGATGTGAGTTTTCTCCTAGGAGTTTCATTGTCTTTTGGATGGTTTCCGTAGTCTTAATAAAATGTAGTAGCACTGCCTTGTAGTTAGGAAGAGTGCCCTAGAAAACTAATTCTCTGGACTCAAGGTCAAATGGAACCTCTTCAGGGTTAGAAATGAAAAGGGGGTCATTTGGGTCATTGTGGTCATGGAAATGATAAATCTATTGGACCATGCCAATTTTGTGCAGCAGGAGATGGGGCTCATCTTAATGTTTTCCGTTCCCCGTGAGCCTTAGCCATGATCGCTGTGATGGAGGAATGGGCACAGTACCAGGTAATAAATATCCAAGTGAGGAGAGGGACGGACCTGGTATGAACATCGGTGGCTCTAGGGGCCTTTGCGTTCCCATTCCCTCTTCCTCCTCACTAGAAGCCACAATAACCCTGTCAGCTTTCCCCTTGGTGGCCCATTCATTCCTCGTGAGGTGTGCTTCTAGCTCTACCCTGTTCGAGGAAACAAGCACATAGCCCAGTTAGATCTTTAAGAAAATTACAGATTTTAGTGTCTTCATAGAGTTTCTGGCCAGTTGATGTGTTTTGGCAGCTGTGAATAACAATTCACAGCCTGTTCCAAACAAGTGAGAAAGCCCACATTAGTCAATTAGTTCCCCTCTCTTCTTCCTGCTGTGTAAAATCTTTAAGAAAGGCTGAATTTCAGGTGAGGTATAGCTTTTGATCTTAGTTTCTATTTCTTATTTTTATTCTGTTACCTTAATGTTACATGTCATTACCAGAAAATTTTGGATGACTTTCCTCATTGTGAACCCTCTTCATAGGTGGCCGCTTTCCTTTCTAGGGTCTCCCAAGAGACTGCTCCGGGATTGGGGTCCATCTTCTCCAGTGAGATATACATGGAGTCTTTGGGAAAAGCCCCTAGGCCTCAGGAGTGTGATACCAGCATCTGGGTATGCTGGTGTGCATGACACTGAGAATCACCCAGGAAGCAGTCACGGGGTTTTGCATTTATCAAAGAGCTGGCATACCTCCTCTGGTTCTAGCACCAGATGTTCAAGAATTTATATTTGTCCATTAATCTTTCAGCAACATTACACCAGGAATCGGGCCCATAATATCCCAACAGGTGAGAGGGCAAAGAACAAGAGTAGTGAGTGAAGGTGGTGCCAGAGAGACCACAGGCCTCTGCAGGATTTTCCCTTTGGTGATGCTAATAGTTTCCAGTTGCAAGACTAGTTTAGAATATGCAGTCCTGGTGTGACCTACTGGCTCAGTGGTCACAGGAGGACTTCTCCCTTCCTCTTAACCCATGGAAATCTTCTCTGTGGGACTTTAGTACAGAGTCTCTCCTTGGGTGCTGACCATAGCCTTGCAATCTAATCCTCTCTCCCTAGTCATCCTTGGCCTTGCAGTGTGGAGGACCCTTGTGCTCATTAAGTCAATTAGTCAATTAAGGACTTTATAATTAGTAGTCTAATCATCTTGTTGGACCATATGGCCTTGATCATGCTGCTCTGGGGAGATCGTTGGATTATTACGGCACCTCTTGCGTTAGATAGCACAGGAACACAGAATGGAGGCAGTATGCAAAAGCATGTAACTGTAGGGTAGACCCACAGCAAGTGCGGCTCCTTTCCCAGATGGTGTTATCCACCTGAGTTAGGTTAGTAAGCAAGTTGCAGGTAAAGGGCATTCCCCTTGATAAATTCCAAGGGCAGGGGCGCCTGGGTGGCTCAGTCTTTAAGCGTCTGCCTTCTGCCCAGGGCATGATCCCAGGGTCCTGGGATCGAGCCTCACATCGGGCTCCCTGCTCTGCTGGGAGTCTGCTTCTTCCTCTCCCACTCCCCCTGTTTGTGTTCCCTCTCTCGCTGGCTGTGTCTCTCTCTGTCAAATAAATAAATAAAAACCTTAAAAAAAAATTCCAAGAGCAATCCTATGATCCTGCCAACTATACCAATTAGTATGTGTTGGTCACAGCCTATCAATAACCAATGTTGTGGCTGGACCAGCCCTTGTGGTTCTTTTTATCATTGCAATACGTACTTCAGTAATTATGATCAGGTAACTTTTATAAAATAAAGGTTTATTACCTATGGGACCCGGAAATTACGTAGCACACCTGGGGTCACACAGTGAGTTTGAGGGTTGAAAGAAGGAGAAAGAGAGGGAAAGTGAGTGTGGGACTGGGTTCTGCTTTTACTGGGGTCAAGGGTGGGACCTAGCACTTATGGGTTTACTCTTTATTGGGGAGTTTAAAGTATAATAGTGGGAATTTAAAGCAGAAGAGAAAAAACAAGTGACTAAATGATCAATTATTGAAGTCAGCCAACGTCTCTAAACCAGAGGGAATAGCCTTGTGGGAAGGTGGCCTGATTCTTTGTCTAGTTGTGAGGCTGTGCTTATGTGTTTGAGATAGCCACCCTTGAAGTAGATACTTCTTTAAAGTGGATGCTACATAATCAAAGCTTAAGTCAGGCACTTGCATTACAAAACAGAGAAAAAAAACGTCAGTGCTTACAGGACAATGAGCCAACATTACAAAATAGCTGAGAGAAGTAAAATGAAGTTGCAGAATGGACTAAGAAAAACCGTTGTCAAAAATAAAACTCTTCAGAATATGTAAAGAGATATAAAACCTTAGTAATTATTTATTTAAAATTATTTTATTTTACCAATATGTCCCATGCAAATATCACAATTCAGCTGGCAGCTGGTATTTATTTTTGAAAGATTCTGGAATTCTATTCACGAAAATCAGCTTTCATAATGGCATTCTTGCTCATTGCCTCTTAAAACTGGTACGGTCTTATTATATCCTAGCTGTTTTCAGCAATTATATGATAGATATTTTGAAGAACTCTTCATTGATTGTAAGAATGTAAGGACCAGTAATTGATTAGATACATGGCTGAAAGATAGGAATATGAAAAAGGCAACACATCTTGGATGATCAGGACAATGGAGATTTCGATGAGAGCTAAGGAAGTTGGGGAGAGAAATTATCTTGTGAATAATGGATTTAATCTTGATTGTACTAAATTAGCAGCAGTGTCAGGAAACCCAAGGAAAAGGGCTCAGAAGGCATGCTCATGACCATGGGAAGACCATTCTTGATTTATGACTTGCTGTTCCTGTGTGTGGAAAGATCTCTCTTTCCACGCAGGGCTGTTCTTAAGCAGTAAGCCATGAATACTCTCTTTACATGAGTAATGAATGTTGATAGATATTTCTGAACTAGCCGCTAAGACATATATCTGTATTTATTCATATGTTTGTTTGTTTATAAGGAAATATACCCACATTAAACTAACTGGCTAACTTATTAGCTTTATCTTGTATATTTGTCAGTAGTAAATATAAATGAAGTCAGCTTTTTCAGTAATACCTCAGGAGCCAGCAAGTTTTCTGCTATACAATCTACAAGTCTTACAGTAGGGATTGTATTAATATGAAATAGAAGACTTATTTGCTAAAATCCTTCATGGATCATGTAAACAATATCAAGGAGAAGGCCAGGAAGCAGTGACAGGCTGCCAGAGTCCCCCCTGAGGGGACTCAATTTGATCTAAGTGTTATTAATGAAGGAAACCAACAATCTGAGATAGGCCATTGCAAAGAATATTGGAGCTTTTAGAATTTTAAGAGAGTAGAATGTGAAAGTATAGAAGAAATCAAGTATAAGATGTCTGGGGAGTCCCTATTCTCTAAACAGTGAGGGAAATGGTAGCAAGGAGGGTTTAGGGTTAACCTTCTCTTAAAAGGTAACTGTCAATATATTTGTGTAGGGAGAGAAGAATGCCAGAAATCTGAAGACTAGAGGACGTTTGATCTGGTAAAGAGGAAATGTTAGGTTAAATGTCAATATGAGAAGACTGAGGTTTATATATATTGAAATAAGAAATGCTGAATTGATGAACTTATGTTTGGCATTATGCTTAAGTGAGTTTAGGACTTGCAGTTTGGAGTTGACTCCTACCCGTTCAAGAAATAATTGAAATATTTGGAATTTAGTCTTAGCTATTCTAGAAAAATAAACAAAAGTCTATTATTAATTTAAATATTTTAAATTACAGGAATCAAAACATATGTTTTAGTAGTTGTGATGTAGAGAACCCAATGATTAAGATCCCTGTGTCTGAATGAAGAGAAGCCAATTTCTAGCAGAATAGTGGACAATAACACTCTATCATAGAAAACTACCTTCTAATTTCCTCTCTCTAAAACTAATTTGCTCAAAATAGCATAGCTATTAAGAGTGGGACCTAAACCCAGATGATCTGATTCTGAAACATCAATATCAATTTTGGGTCTCTTGCTTCCACTTTGCTTCCATCTGTAGATCACATTGAAGCAATCTGCATCTGAACTACTTTGCCATTGTTTGATCTCCTTTCCAAGCAGAACCCTGAGGTGTTTAACATTCCCTTCATATATTTGTTTATGTTACTCAGATCAGCTATATTTGTTCAAATTTGTAGCTTCAAATTCAATGATGTGTACTTTTCTTAAATTAATAATTGATCTTTTCATCTTCTTGGAATGCTAATCAGACAGATAAATAAGCCTTATTCCATGCTCCCAAAGCTAGAAGAAAATTCAAGAATAGCCTTAAAGCAAACATAGCAGAGGGATGCCTTGGTAGCTCAGTCACTTGGATGTCCAACTCTTGATTTTGGCTCAGGTCATGATCTCAGGGTCCTGGGACTGAGCCCCACATCGGCCTCTAAGCTCAGTGCAGTCCTCTTGCCCCCCCCCCCCCCCGCTCCTCCCCCAGCTCTCACACGCTCTCTATCTCTAAAATAAATAATAAATAAAATCTTTTAAAAAAGGAGGGGGGAGTGCAACAGCTAGCCCGGGAGTTCTCAGATAGGCAACAAGAAATGCTGTAAGAGTTGATCACACATTCTTCTTCCCTTATGCATGCATGGGTGATTATCAGGTTTGTATCTCTAAGTGACTAATGAACTTAGTTGTCAGTGAGTGGTATATCCTTCATTCTACGTTCTGGGAGGGTGTAGGTAAAGGAACGGGCCTTAGGTTATGGTAGTGTTTCAGTGCGGTCCTAGTCGGAAACAGAGAGTTCATTGAAAGAGGCTATTGGACTGAGTTTTATAAGGAAAGCAGTGGGATTAAGCAGAAACAGTTACAAAGCTCCCAGGCGTGATATCGCCACACTAGGTCTGAGGGACAAAGAGACAAAAAAGTTAACAGAACCTAAAGAAAGTGCAATAGTTAGTTAGTTATAAATAAGCTCTGTCAGACAGGAGCTGTGACCTTCAGTGAACAGGGAAGAAAAGAAAAAACTCAAGCAACACTAGTAATGACCCAGCAGGGCCAGGTTCAGGGAAACATACCCACCCTGCTGTCACTCTCCTTCCTCACTCTGATCTCCAGCCAGGGCAACCCTGCCTAAACACAATGGGAAGCCAGATGACCAGAGAGCCTTTGATGCAGACATGGCAGTCATTCTCCCAGGGCATCAGGAACAGGTAAGGGGAGTGCATCTGAGGGGCAAAGAGACGGTGCCCAGTGCAGACGATGACAATGAGTGAGGTTAAGGCAAATTGACTTTTTTGTGCACCAATGCCAGTTATATCCGATTGTCAAGTATTTGATAATTATTCTTTAAATTAACGGCTCTTGGGAGCAGAGATCTGCTGTTAATAACACCCTCAGAATCAAAGAGTAAACATCACTCTCCGAATCTGGAGTCTGGGCTGGGACCGTTCAAATCATGGCTTATCCGTTAACAGTCCTGGGCCAAAGCGGATGGGGCACTCAGAAAGGAATCCAGCAGGAGGTCATTGGCTTTCACTTCCCTGGAGAAACAACCGCAAGCATGAAATAGATGAAATCAGCAAAGAGGTTACTTCATGGTCAAGCTTCTTCTAGGGTATTGGGAACCGGAGCCGATGCAAAGGTTTTTGCAAATGAGTTGGCAATGTTTCTTTAAAAACCAATTAAAGGAACCTCAGATTGAAAATGATTGTGAACAATATTTTTCTCATTTTAAATTGGGGGTTTGAGGTTCATTTGTGAGAAATCAACATAACCACATTTATCCTTGGGTTAGTAATGAAAACAAAATATATAGATACAGTAAGCTGTAGGTAATATGAATACTAACTGAATGGAAATTTCAGGTTAATGTGTATGAAATGTCAATTCAATAATGATGCGGAGCATTTGGGGGGGTGCATTTAATCTCAAAACATATAGATAACTTCTGGGCAAAAAAAAAAAAAATCATTGTATTGCAGTAAATGGTGTAACCCCGAAAATTTCACGGGATGGGCTCAATCACATTTTCACAACCCAGCACATTTCAGCATCAGTTAAATATACTCTGTGAATGCAGAGGAATAAGGCCGGTATTGATGACAGCAAGCCTTGCAAAAACCAGACCCGGCACAGCATTCCCCCCTTCTGTTTTCCCCCTTTCATGAAAGGGCTTCAAGCGTTCATTTGAAATTTGTCTCTTAATCTGTTTTCCATTGATGGCAGCAACTGAAAAAGTTTTCAGCCGGAAAAAGTCAAGTTAAGTCAAACCAGTTTTGCGTGCAGCAAGCATACAAATTGGCTATTTTTTAAAAAATCAGAACTTAACCATATGCTTTGAATTCAGAAGTGGGATTACATACTAAAAGGCTGCATTATCCTTAAATCACCTTGTGTGTGTGTGTGCGCGTGCACGTGTCTGCATGTGCGTGAATGCACGTGTATGCCTGTTTGTGGGGGTGTGTGCGCGCCTGTGAGCACACGGACAAGTGAAAGCCTGTTCTCTCAGCACCCTGCTTTGCAGATGATCCTGAAACGGGGACAGTGGAATGGGTGATGGTTATCAAGATTTTACCACAGTCCCCCTCCGAGATTGTCTTTTAAGGACGCTGGAGAGACAGGCTCACTCTAAATATACTCCAAGATAATATGTACAGAGCCCCATAAAGCATAGAAAAGATTTCAGTAAAGTGCCTTTAATAAATAACACTTGAATAGGTATTTTTTTTTTAAATAAAAACATGCTGTTAAATAGCGTCCCTTGAAGTTTAAACGATTCATCACTGGTGGATGGGTGTGTATGAGAAAAATGTTCTACACACTAGAAATAAGTGCAAGAAAAGGAATAAAGAGGGATCCCACCCAGACATACCTCCAGTAGGTTATGCAGTTGGCTGGATTCAAATGTCACCTCTGTAGAAGTGACGGCTTCATTGTCTCCATCCCAGGCAGATTTATACACAATGCCAGTTTCAGGGTTTTTAAAATTTTTGCCCGAGCACTGTGCATATATGTCTATGGGGCGCAGGTCCCAGCGTTCTCAAGGGTTGGAGCCCAGAAGTGTATGGCCATCCTATAGTCTCACTGAGCTCTGGCTCTAGCAAGAGGGGAGCATGCTGCAGCCCTTCTCCACATCCCAGACAATATGCTTCTTCCAGAAGGCAGAAGTGAGGTATAGAGAAGGTATCCAATGGGGATGTTGAAGGGGCCAATCGGGATATTACTCTATCTCGTAACCAAGATCCGGTGAGAAGTGGAGTGTCATAAGACCCCCCCATCCCAATTTGACCATTTTTTATTTTTTTTAAGGAGGCCACCTACCTCTCAGTGTTCACAGCCCCTGGGAAGCATATATATATATACATATACATATACATATACATATACATATATATATACATATACATATACATGTATATGTATATATATATATATATATATATTTTTTTTTAATGCAGTGTATTCCTTTACTCACTTTCCTACACATGCGATAGGTAAGTGAATTACCGTATAACCTTTCCCAGACCTGTTGTTGAACACTGAGGTAGAAACATATGCTCTAAAGTCTGTATCTCGGCAATGTTTCCAATTATCCAACAACATTTCACAGATGGTGCATCAAGATTAGGAGACTGGGTACTGCTCTGGGAAACCCCCCCCCCCCATTTTCACACACACTAAGCAATTAGAGATGCCTGGTCAGAATAAATGTGACAGCAGCCTGTGACCACCTGGGGTTTGGACCCTCGTTGAGCAGGGAAGATTACCAGCTGGGACTGTCAGGTCAGGCTTGAGGTGGGGAAAGAAGGAAACTTAAGTGTGCATCCTCTCCCTCTCCCTCATACCTGCTCCAATATTCTGGTCATGTGTTCTCCGGACCTTTGGACAAGTGGTAGTGGAGAAGGATGGGAACGGTGAAAAGAAGAGGGTGGAAGCATAGCTACAAATAGAAGGATCCCAGCCTTCACCAAACTGCTGGTCAACATAGAAGTGTTGGCACGGCCACCATGGGCAAAATAGAGGAGCATGGTTATTGATGTTACAGACTTCTATATATAAATTTTCTGTACACTAGTCCTCCAATATCTGGGAAAGCTTCCTTCCTAGTCATAGATAAATCCAAGTACATTTCTGGAATGCTTTTTCATTAGAATCTCTATATTTTATCAATCAATAATAACTTTTAAAGATTTTAAAAATTAAGCAAAGATTTTGAAAAGATTTCCAAAAGCATTGGAATGTAACTAACTCTTGAGAGGTCACCTATGGTTGCACTATGGTTGGATTCAGACAGAAATTTTGATTTTTAATTTTTTAGTGAAATCAAGAAGCATAGATGGGCTGTCCCTCTGTGACTTCCATAACACCTTATATTCTTCTATCACTTATCACATTTTATGTAGTCACTTCTGAATTTTTCAGCTCACAGTATGCATTAAAAAATAAAATATTTGCATTAATCATTGTTGGATAAAGTTGCTCACAGCTAGAGACAATTGGTCTGGGAATCTAGTCATCCATTGCCCAATTAATCTCCCTGGTTCTAAGTTTATCAAACTGAACTCTTCACAGGCTTTAAGAACGTCTTTACTGCCTGGAGAACAAGGGAGAGGCTGGCCATTTTGGTCTTTTTGAAGACTCAGAATCCCTCTTATGTAAGTATAGTATGAAACACTGACAGGTGAACAATGCTCTGCAAACAAATTAAAAGTGTCACTGTGAAGAGACTTGAATTGACTTGATGACACCCGGATCCCAATCCAAGCAAGGTTCATTTACACCGTGATTGCTTATCTGCCACATCCGATTTATCTTTTTTCTGGCTACTAGGTGCCTGCTGCGTTGGGAAGTGAACGATCACTACTGTTCCTCTAGCATCAGAGTGTCCTTATATCTTGATATTTCAAGAGAACAATGAAAGCATGGAACACATTTTCTTACCTATATTCCAACTACCCTTGATTCTTAAGGCCTAGTGGGACTCCGTGATATTCTACCTTAATTGAGCATAATACATAGAAATGTTAATAAAATGCAATGCATTCTAGCCATCTAATAATATTGAACTTGAATATGAAGATCCCAGGCTTTGATTCTGTATCAGTGAGGATAAGTTAGTTCATTTATCATTAGACTGCATGTCTACCATGATCTGTAAGAGGATTCCCCTCATCATGGACACCAAGGAAGCCAGGATGTAGGAGGCTCCAACTCAACACATGCTTCATCAATGCGGGGGGAGGGGGTGGGGGGGAGAGGGCATGGAAAACCACATGCTGATACTTGAAGCTTCTGACCAAATATAACCCATTATTTCTTCAGCTCAGATTTCATTGGCTAAACAAGTCACATGGCTATTTCTGAGTTCTTTGCTGTCAGGGACACCAAGTATTTGTAAGTAATAATATAATGTACTGCTGACTGTATGGCCTCATTAGCAGAAAAAAGGAATTCATTTGTTCAACAAATACCTTTGAGCACCTATTATGTGTAGGACTGGTTGAGGCTTTTGTAATATGTCAAACACAAAAACACATAAAGATCCCTGCCCCCATGGAGTTTATATTTTAGTGGGAGGACAAAGACAATACACAATAAACACAATGTATAAGTAGGGTATATGTTTTGTTAGAAGTTGGTAACTGCTATGGAAACAAGGTTGGGGAGCAAGGGATAGCATGTGATTGGAAGTGCCAGAGAAGAGGAATGGTGATGTTAAATGGAGTTGTCAGGGAAGGACTCACTAAATAAGTAAAATCGGAACAAAACCTTGAAGTAGGTCAGGGATAAAAGTAAGGGAATACGTTAGAAAGTTACCTCAGGAATCCAGGTGAGATATGATGGCAGCTCAGACCAGGGTGGCAGCATGGGAGATGGTGGGACATAGTTGGAATCTGGATATTTCCTGAAAGTAGCAACAACAGATTTTCAGAAGGACTGAATGTGGGATATGAGAGAAAGTTTTTGTCCTGAAGAACTAAATGTCTAGTGTAGGAGTGCGACAATACTGATTCCATTTTGCCCTCCATTTTGTTCATGCTTGATCAGTGACCTCTCTTGGGACTATGTGTTCTGGGGCCTTTGGAGATTAATATAAATACTTTAGAAATGCCTGTGAAGGCCGGGATGGGGGGAGGCTTGCTTTGGCCTCCCATGAATCTGTTAGAGATAACATGGTCTTTCCCCTTCCTGATGCACAGGTGATGCCACAACAACTAATTGAAGGTTAGCTGTCAATTAGGTGCACACAAGCTACCCTTTGAGGTGTGTGTGAACCCTTTAATCTAGCTACAGTGCCCTTCTGCAGGTCCCCTCACTCTATAAAATTGTGGACTAAGGTCTGGATTTTGTAGGGTAGGGAATGACTAAGCAGCTGCCATCCATGGATTGTCCTCCACCTAACCCCCTGCCAGTAAGTTACCCTGGATAAAACTCTGTGTCAACTGTATGAAATGACCTGCTTTGTTTTCTGGTCTCAAAGTGCCTTCTCAATTTGGGGGATACTTTACTGTCTCTCCTCTACCTTCTAACAAGAGAAATGGAGCAAATCTTGAGTAGGATGGAATCTGGGGGAAGATGATTTGGTTTTATACATGCTACATTTGAGATATTTATTAGATGTCATGTTGAGATATTAATTGCAGAGTGGAATATGCGAATCTGAAGTTGAGCAGACAGATTGGAGTTGACGATAGAAACTTAGGAGTTGTTAGAGTGTGGATAGTATTGATATTGAATCCCGTGAATATAAGTATAGATATTGAAGGGAAGGAAATCCAGGCCTGAATCCTGGAACACTCCCAAACTAAAGGATATTATTGAGTTTTCCAGACCCAGTGTAAATTGACCATTTTGTTAATTCATTTTTTTTTCTTTTTTGCCTCTTCAGGTAATCCTACACATGCATTCTACACGAAAATGTATTTTCAAGTCAATGGACTTTTTGAAAGAAAAGTATTTATTCCCTGCTATCATGTAGGAATTAGGCTCCAAATCTGTTCATTTTGAAATGAGATCTGTGACTAGGTGCTGAAGATTAAAATAAAAAGTGAACAAAAGAATCCTTACTCTAATCTTCTGTGTAAAGGGCATATTTATATTTGTGATAAGGGAATGGAAAGGAAACCGCTCCTCCTCTACTCCCAATCTCGGTCTGTGAGACCACTGTCTACTCACAGTGAAGAGAGAAACCAAGGTGTTCTCTTTTATACTTGCGTATCTCTTACCGCAACATCAGTTGTAGCCAAGTTCTACTGAATTTACCTTCAAAACAGCTCTTAAGTATGTGCACTTCTTCCATTTTCAGTAGGTCAATAAGAGCTGTTTTTCAAAAAATACCAAGAAAAAGGAGGAGGAGGAGGAGAAATAAGAGGTGGAGGTGGGGGGAGGAGGAGGAGGAGAAAGCAAGCAAGCAGGAAGGGTGGGAAAAAAGAGAAAAGAAGAGAGCAGTGGGAGAGAAGAAAGAAAGATGCTTAAAGCCCGTCAGTGGCTTCCTACTGGCCTTGGGATAGCCTCTAGTCTCTTATTACCTGTTCTTCCTGCCTCTCCAGCCCTGTCCTCCTTCTGGTATTACTCCTAAGTACCCCTCAGGTCTTAGCTTCAATGTCAAGTCTCTGGCCCCATCCCTATACTCTCCCCAGATTGAAACAAGTGCCCAATGTTTGCTTTTATAATCCCCTTTACTTCCTTTATCACGTGCATGAGATGTTGTTATATTTGGACTCAGACGGGTGGTGTAGCTCATCCACATATGCCCTTAACCCAGCATTTTGTGAGACATTCAACCAAAAGTTATTAAGAATATGAGAAATAAATGACAAAAAAGACACTAAAGTTTCATTCTCTCTATAGAGTGTTTGTTTTCTAACAGGGATAAAGTCTTTGATATCAATTAGAGCTAAAGCTGTAATTGATACTGGGGCTGGGGAAGAAGGCTGAAAATGCCAGGGGAAACATCATGGAGAAAAACCTGAGCTGCTCAAAATGTTTGGACCTGGGAAGAAAGTGGCAGTTCCCTGGGTCCTGCTCCCTTTTAATGTGAGCTGCAGAGAGTCGTCGGTGCGATGTGCCTAGCATGAGTGGAAGTCGTGCGTGTTTCTGCGCCCCTCCCCCTCTTCCTTCTCCTTCTCCTCTCTGTTTTAACATTTTACAAAGGAGGAAGCATTCTTTCTTTCTTAAATTCATGTAAATTTATTTGGAATTACCTCATTCTGAAAGCTGTTTCTATCTGCCTGTTTTTAATTTGCTGGAAATTTGAGAAAAGAAGATGATTTATGGATGTGTCAAATAATTCATGTTTGAAGTAACTTAAATATCAGCGTTATTTGTCCTGTTGAATATTTCAAGTATGAAAAAAATATTTGCCTTTAGAGTCTTCGGATGCTTAAACTATATAAGAATATGTAATACCTGTCATACCACACTGACTGCTCAGGTGTTCTCATGAAATGAGCAATCAATGTTCAACTGTTCTTTTTCTTTTTTCCTTTCCTCTCTTTCTCCCATTCTCCTCTTCAGCTGAGAATATATGCAAAATCACAGGCAAACAAATGACTTAGCTAGTTGGTCAAGACAGATGGAAAGATCAAATTAAGAGAGTCTGGATCAGAGAGCTATGTACGGGCTTAACGGGAGTGAGAAGGAAAAGCAAAGATCTTTGTATTCCACGATAATGGTCGCCTGAGAGCACTCACTACAAAAATATCCACCACTAAACCAATAAGTAGACAAGACAGAATAACTTGACCAGTTGATAATAGCCAGCCTCTATCTTCAGATGTCAGTACTCAACAGTATGTGAGTGGAATAGCTCTGGCGGCAAGAATGGAGGCTATAATGTGTCCAACAACATGAGCTGCCTCTCCCCAGGGCTAATCTAGCCGCTGGTACTGACAAATAGCGAACCTATCAGTAACAGAAAACAGAAAATAATGATGACACCCCCTCCCCCCACATGCTCTTCCCTGGTACAGCATTTTACTTTGAGACCAATCAGCCCGTTGGCAGAAAGTTGGCTACATTGGATATCACCTACACTAAAAAAAAGCAGCCATTCATTTTTATGAGAATTGATTCATATTTCTGGTTTGAGTTTACTTTTCCTACCTGTAGAGCCTCAGCTGGCACCACTATTTGAAGGCTGAGAGAGTGATTGATCCATTAACATGGTATCTGACATAACATTCCATCAAAACAAGTGAGTCACTTCACAGGAAAGAAGGTGCAAGAGTGGGCAAGTAACCATGGGCTCCCTGGGTCTTATCACATACTGCACCATCCAGAAGTTGCCAAACTAACAGAGTGATGGAAAGGCTTGTTGAAGGCATAGCTGATGTACATCAGCCTGGAGACATTACCTTGCAAGGATGGAACACCATCCTCCCAGATGTAATATATACATTAAATAATCAGCTATTATATGGTGTTGTGTCCCCAACAGGTAAAATATATGTGTCTGGGAACCAAGGGGTGGGAGCAATAATAACCTCACTTCCCATCAAGATAATCAACCCCATTGGAGAATTTGTGCCTAGGCTCTATGGTTTTGGGGTCCTGATGCCCAAAGGAGACATGTTTCCAGCAGGGAATACAACAAGCATGCAACTGAATATTAAGCTAAGGCTGCCATCTGGACACATTAGGCTTCTCACGCCAAGAGACCTGCATTTAAGAAGAGGAATCTCTACCTAATCAGGAGATGGAACTGATCTTCAGAAGGAGATGGGACTGTTATTACACAATGGGAGTAGAGGGGAATTATGTGTGGCACCTAAGCAAATTAGTGAGGTGTCCCTTAGAATCCTCTTTGCCAATTTTGATGATAAATGGACAACTGCAACAACCATAACCCGATAACATGGTGATGGGGTGCTTGGAGTCCTCAAGAATGAAAATCTAGGTCACCCCACCAGCCAACTAGACCAGCCAAAGTGCTAACGAAGAGAGAGGGGAATCTAAAATAGGGTGTGACTTCTAATTTGAGTTACTAGTGTCAATTAATTAATACACAAACAAAATGAGATCAAAGGAAATATTTATTTGAATATGGAGGGCAAAGACTTAGATCATAGCAAAGCCAGCTCTTTAAATGAGATTCTATGCAACTCCATTTATAAGAAACAGCATTATCAAAACTGCTACAAAAACTGGGAAAATGATATTCCTATTAAATTCTTGCAAGGGAGCTTATGTCAGTCTCACCTCAGATTCCAAATGCCCTGCTATGGCTCTTCCCTTCTGCAGACTCAATCTTTCTCCAGACAAGGATCAAACCATGTGTAAGACATTTAACTATCCCGGGCTCCACATTTAGTAAGTCTGGGGATTAAGTTATGTTCCTAAACCCAAAATGTTAAGATAGCATGTTCATCAGATAGTAAGCAGAGTTGGAATTTGAACTCACATCTGTCTTATTCATAGCCAATGATCCTTCCACCAACCACACATCATTAATTCTTCAATGTTGTACCATTGATTAACATATGTACACCAGGCAAAGTCATTGCTTCATGCAGTGTTGCCTGTCAAGCTCAAATGGGAACTCTGATTTCCTATGGAGTAGCTGCAATATTATTAGGGTATAACCATTTCTCTTTGGTATAGAGAACAATTGTGGATTTCTCAGTAGGGAAGGACTTTTACAACATGAGATTTTATTTTAGCCAGAGAAGTAAGGAAAATCTCTTGTTTTGGTTGGTATGTCAGCATTAGAACACATATAGGCTGTAAAGATGAGCAAATGTGGCCATGAAAGCCAGGTTGCCATCAGTGTATTCTACCCAATCTTCTAAGAGAATGCCTTTCTGTTTGGAAATCTGAAAATGGTCAGAAATTCTGCTTCTCTTTGATCAGATCAGAGGTTATAAATTAAAACCTAGAGACTGCAGATGAGTCTTTCTTGGTCTTCAATGTGCTTTCTAAATATTTCTTACTTATTTGACGACTTTTAAAAATCACACCCTTAAGATAAGAAATGGGCTGTACACTTTGTCATAGAACTCACCACTTCCCATAGTTTACACTGGCCTCGAAGCACTCATTTAAGATCTGTAGACCTCTCAGTTTACCACCCACGTCTAGGTCTTCGATAATTTCTTATGATGTTCTGAGTTTCACGACTTGATGGCTTTGGAGCTTAATGTCCAAATGATCCAAATGGAAAAGCCCTTTCATTTCTTTTTCTTTTTTAAAAAACAAGGAGGATAGTCAAGTCTTCAGTCTGTATTATGTTTACGTTATACACAAACAAGTTAATGATATTTTAGCTTAAGGAGATATTTGGGAGGGAAAAATAGTTTTGTGATTTAACTAGAGTGCAAATTTTACCTAGTAAGTGGTTTTTGATATTTATCCGCAGAGAACACCTACTTCTCTGCCTGGGTGATGCTATAACCATTCACACTGAAGGATGTAGATATGAGGTAATATTTAATTCATTCTTCATTTCCCTGTCTTTGGGGCTTTGGTGCTGACACTGAGCTGTGATGCCAACAAACACCAACTTTAAAGATTCCAAAGGTTTTCTTTTTTCTTCCCCCCCCCATCAAAAACATCCTTTTTCCTTTTGCAATTTAAAGAGTAAACCCACAGCTAGCACTTCAAAGTTCCTTTAGGAAGAGTCCTGTTTCTTTACTAAAAATGTGGCTTGCCTTAACTAAGCCCCAGGGCTTGCCAGCTGCCTTCCCTCCTTGGAATCGAGGTAAGATGCAGAGACATGAAGCACACTGATGATTGATGAGATCTTAGGGGATGGCAGAAAATATTTCCAATTTTAATTTATTAGGCTCGTATTGACAAAGAAACCATAGCCTTTAAAAGCTTACTTCATTCACATATTTTTTGGCGAACGAAAAGTTTCACTGTTGCCAAGTAAAAATGCTTCCTTTATTTCTCTCACTTCTGCTGACATATAATTTTTTTGGGAAAGACTTAATTAGAATCAGAAAGCAGCTGATCCAGCCAGAACTGTTGATGGAGACAAGGTGTTTGGTAGCTGGATCCTGCTTTTTTTAATATATTTCCCTGGTTTTGCTATAGACAGGAGTGAAGAGGCACAGTCCTTTGGCACCAGAGAGCTCTTCTCACACTGGAACACTTTCACTTGGGGAAAAGGGAAAATTAGGGCTGCATGTACTATTCCTATCAATATGGATATTGCTGACTTTGGAGGTTTCAGAAGAATAAATGTTGTTTTACAATTCTTGGAATTGCTGCTGCCATGAAAAAATAATTTGAGTTCCTGATGAATTCTTTAGAAAAATGATTTTTGCAATCTGTTCAGCCCTGTATTTGTAGCCAGAAATGAAAGAGTTAAAGATGCTGAAAAAATAAATACCTTCTATAATCATGAGCTTGGGGGAAGAAGTGAGTGTGTCCGTTTGGCGCTTGCCAACTCCTGCTTTCTGTTTACTTCCCTCTCGTGTAATCGTTCTTCATGATGCTCTTGTTGATGGTAACATTTAATGAGGGCCAAAAATATGCTAAGCCCTCTGAGGTTACATAGAATGAGCAAAACCCTTTCTCTGAGGTCTCACAAGACAGAATGAGGGTAGAAAAATAAAAGATTAAAACAGGAGACATAACTATAGAATTATACAAAGAATTCCACCAGCCATTCTCAAAACAACACAAAATACCACTCCTCCCCAAATAAAAACCAAAATGAGGCAAACTGATTGACGGCCAGATCATATATACTAGAATATGGGGGGAAATATGTCTTCAGCGAATATATGTTCATGAACTTACAACTTTATCCCCTCACTCAAAAAACGTTTATTGCATTATTACAAAGTCCTGGAATAGGCTCTGTGCGGAATAAAAAATGTG
Organism: Ursus americanus; assembly: GCF_024610735.1. Taxonomy (NCBI): domain Eukaryota; kingdom Metazoa; phylum Chordata; class Mammalia; order Carnivora; family Ursidae; genus Ursus; species Ursus americanus. The sequence continues at coordinate 54,077,211 of NC_142137.1, read as the reverse complement.
TTTCTATTATATTCCTGACCTAAAGGAATTTGATCTGTTAAGAAAGATAAAGACAAGCTATGCACAGGATATCTGCTGACTGGACAATACCATTTGTTTAATAATAGGAAGTCGATGACTTTGCCCATGCAAGTGCCATCTATTTCTCTCCACCCCCAAACCTTAGTTCAGACCACATCATGTCCTGTCTGGTCTCCCAAATTCAGTGCTGTTTCTCTCTTGTCCGTTCTTTAATCAGTAGCTGGTGGGCATTTCTCATCTGGCGAAAGTCTGAAGGTTAGGCAGGACTTGGATACCAGAGGGGAGCTAAGCATGTTCTCAGAAGAAATTCACACATGAGACAAACAATGTGAAAGACATAATAGTACATTTGAGGAAATGGAAGACACCTCTGTCCCTGAGCATTGGGTTCTGAGAGGGAGGAGGTAGTTGAGAGGTGAGGCAGGAAATGCAGGCAGGGTCTTACAGGTTACGTGGAGGAGCTTGTGTTTTCTCAGATACGAGAATAATCGAAGGTGTGGAAGACTTTGGGGAGGTACATGGCATCCCTTCATACTTCCTACTTCCCACATATCTCTACCTCTTTGTATCCATAGGGCAATTTACTCTTCCTTAATAGAACTCTATTGGGACTTCCTTCCTATGCCTGTAAATGAGAATCAGATTTCAGGGCCCAGAAATATGGCAGACAGATAGGTGTCTTTCCTTTTAGATGCACTTGTCTGTATGGATTAAACATTTAAAACAAAATTATGATAGTATAAAATTCATTCATAGGGAAAAAGGAACCCCTCAAGTGCCAGGAGTAAAATGGGATTTTAAAGTCAAAGCAGTGAGTGTCTAAGCTGATGCCAAGAGGTATCTAACCCAGCTCCAAAGGCTAAAAGCTGGAAGTTTAATATCCTCACAGGAAATCCCAAGCCAGGACCATATGATGGTGCAAACTGGGTGGCTTACAATAACAGAAATTTCTTTCTGTCACAGTTCTGGGGGCCAGAAGTCCAAAACCAAAGTGCTGATGACAGTGTTGGCTTTTTCTGGAGGCTTTGAGGGAGAATCTGTTCCAGGCTTCTCACCTGGCTTCTGGTGGTGGTTGGTGATCTTTGGTGATCCTTGGTTTGTGGCTACATCACCCCCATCCCAGTATCCACTGTCACGAGGCCTTCTTTCTTGTGTCTCTTTCCGTGTCTCTGTATCAAAATCTCCCTCTGCTTTCTCTTATAAAGAGACTAGTCATTGGATTTAGGGTACACCCTAATCTAATATACCTCATCTTCATTTGATTACATCTACCAAGATCCTCTTTCCAAATAAGATGTATTGATAGATATAAGGGGCTATTATTGAAACATATCATTTTGGGGAGGGAACACACTTCAACCCACTTCAAGGACATTAATATGAAATTTGGTCCAGAGTGGTAAAATACCTATAGTGCCACGTCAAAGCAAAGCCACAATATCTCACTAGAACAATCTCCTCCAATCAAGGCCTGTGGGACTCCCCAACAAAAATATACACACAAACACACACCTGAAGATTAGCTTAGAGTAAAAAATGACAGAGCACACTAGGAAATGATCTACCACAAGGAAGAAATAGAAAGCACAACAATAAGGGACAAGAATCGGAAATAACAAAAAACATCCCAAGGGTTTGAAATTATGAAAAGCATACACCATAAAATAGTATCGAAGTGCTTAAGACATAAAAAAAGAAACAGGAAATGAAATGAAAGATGGGAGGAAGAACTAACGTCGACTTAGAAAAGAGAAAATAGGCAGCACTCTAACATAAAAGGTGTGGTTATTAAGCTAACAAACTTAATAAACTGGTTAAACAATAGATTAAACATAACCGAAGGGGGAAAAATCAGTTCGTTGGAAAATGAATCTGGTGCAAGCACTCGGAAAGAAGCACAAACGGATCAAAACATAAAAATAATATGTTAAAGACAGAAAAAGGAGCATGAAGGACGGAAGAAGAAAATCCAATATATATTCAAATAATTCAAATATATATTCAAAAATCCAATATATACTCAAATAATTCAAAGAATTAATGTACGTGAGGCCGTGTTTTAAAAGATAATAACTGATAATTTTCTAGAATTTAGAAAAGTTATGATCCTCAGATTCATCCCTGAGCATCAGAGATGTTCAATAGACTTTGGAATATCAGACAAAGAAAAAATCCTAAACAAAGACACACACCAACTTGACAACAGAACAGATTACCTGTAAAGGAAGAGCGATGGGACTGGTGACAAAATTTCTTACCAGTAGAAGTAAAGAGTGGAAGACCACAGAATAATACCTTTCAAGTACGAGGGGAAAAGAACAGTCAACTAGAGTTCTACCTCAGGTGATTCAAGAAAGAAGGTGAAAGAAAGCTAAACTGCATAAATAAATAAATAAATAAATAAATAAATAAATAAATAACAGAATGAGTCATAAGCAATACAAAAGCCATAAGTAAACGAAAAAGTAAAATGAAGCCCAGGGAGGAAAAAAAGAATAGGACCATGGATCATGAAAAAATAGAAATTTTAAAAAGTAAAATTACTAGTAATCTATCTGATGAACATAGGTATAAAAACAAAATCTAGCAACGTGCGTAGAAAGTGAGAGTGGGGCAAGAAATGAATAGTCAGAGGCTTTTCGGGGCAGTGAAACTATTGGATGAATACACGTCATTATACATTTTCCCGACATTACAGGACACACAACACCAAGAGTGAGCCCTAATGTAAACTATGGACTTTGGATGATAACGTTGCGTCAGTGTAGGTTCACCAGTTACAAAAAATGTACCACTATGATGGGGGATGCTGATAATGTGCGAGGCTATGCATCGTGGGCACAGAAGTATGTAGAAAAGCTCTGTACATTTCTCTCATTTTTGCTATTAATCAAAAACTTCTCTAAAAAATTAATATCTTAAATACACGTGACAAAAGAGAGTTTATCTCAGAAAGATAAGGATGCATTGATACTAGCAAATGTAGTAAGGTCAAAATAGGTAGTAAACATGTTTTAAAACGGAAAAAGGGGGAAACAAACTACTTGAATATTTCAGTTGTTGTAGAAAAAGTATCAGGTGAACTTCAACATTCGGATGTTATTACACACACACACACACGCACACACATTTACTTAGGTAACTATGAATATGAAGGAAACCCTTAAACAGGTGAAGAATGTCTACCTAACAAACACTTACAGCAAACAACATACTTTATTTATCAAACATTAAAGGTATTTCTGCAAAATCACAAATAACACAGGATGCCAATTTACAAACTTAGGATTTTTTAACTTTTTACTTTCAATGAATTCTAAGCTTACAGAAAAGTTGAAAAAAAAAGACAACTTTTTTTATATCTGTCACCCAGTATTCCCCAGTATTAACATTTTAATGACCCATAGTATAATTATCAGACCAGGAAATAAACATTAGTACAATGCTATCAACTAAAGACCTTATTCAAATTTTGCCATAATACCCTTTTCCTGGTTTAGTTTCCTAAAGAGGTTTCTCTGTTACATTTTCTTGTTTGGACGTAATTGTCCCCAGCAATTTGTAATAATTCCCCAGTGTTTCCTTGTCTTTCATGATGTGGACACGTTCACAAATGTTGATCAGTTGTTTTGTTGAATGTGTCTTAGTTTGGATTTGTTTGCCGTTTTTTTTACAATTAGGCTGAGATGATGCATTTTTGGTAAGACTAATGCAGAAATAAGATTGTGTTCTTCTCTGTGTATCATACCTTGGGGTTCAGCAGGTCTATTTGTATAAGATGTGTTTTTAATATTTGTGATGGTAGCAACAAGACAACTGTAAGGCAGAAAATAAAGTTTAGGGATTGGAATGAATACAGTAAGTTATCTTTTTTCACAGATAATCCTTATCTATAAGGAAAATCCAAGACAGTACACAGACCAACTATTAAAACCAATTAGATAATTAAGTAGGTTTGCTAGATAAAAGATAAAAATATAATATTTTTATTCAACTGCATTAACTGATTTGAAAATGCAATAATAAAGTAAAATGTCATTTATCAAAATGTAAAAATAATGCAATATGCAAAAACTTTATTGTAAGAGTTGAAAGAATAACTGAATGCATAAGGAGATACACTGCATTGATGGACTGGAAAAATAAATAGTTAAACTATGACAATTCTCCCAAAATTGCTCTATAAATTCAATGTAATTCCAGTCACTCTCAGCATGGTTTTTCATAGAATTAGACAAGCTGATTCTAAAAGATTATAGGAAAAAGAAATATAGGAAAATAAACCATCAAGATAACCCAATTTGATAGGAAGAGATTTAAAAGCCTTAGTAAATAATACTGTGATATTTGTGTGGGGATAAATAAATAGATCACCCGAAAAAAAATGGAGCAGAAACAAACTCACATATTTTGGGTACTTTGGTATATGACCGAGATGGCATTAAAAACGAATGGGAAATGGATGGATTACTCAAAATGTTTTTTTGATAATTGGTTATTCCCATTAATCCCTAAGTCACACTGTAACAAAATATCAATTCCAAAGTTCAGAAAAAGATGGAGGAGATTATGACATCGTGTAGGAATACCTTAAAGCCTAATAAATAAATAAGCCATATAGGAAAAAAATGTATATATTTGTCTACTCTAAATTAAAAACTTCCACTTTAAAAAATACACATAAAGACAGTTAAAATGCAAGTAAACAAAATATTGGAAACTCACATAATGGACAAAGAATTAGCATTCAGATATCACATAACTTAGATTATAAAATACACATTTTCCCTTATTTTAATATCTCTAAATTTGGATACATCTTGCTACTGACAAGATAGTTTGGCAATATCTAATAAAGTTGAGGACACTCAGATCCTCTGACCAAGCATTTCTGCTCCCAGATATATACCTCAAGCCAATGTTTTTTAAACTTTAGGTCCTAACTCATTGCTGGGTCACAGAGTCAATTCAGTATGTCGCTCTCAGAATTTAGAAAGGAATAGACTAGACTAGACTAGACTAGACTAGACTAGACTAGAAATACATCAGACTGGGGCGCCTGGGTGGCGCAGTGGTTAAGCGTCTGCCTTCGGCTCAGGGTGTGATCCTGGCGGTCTGGGATTGAGCCCCACATCAGGCTCCTCCACTATGAGCCTGCTTCTTCCTCTCCCACTCCCCCTGCTTCTGTTCCCTCTCTTGCTGGCTGTCTCTATCTCTTCAAATAAATAAAAAATAAAATCTTTAAAAAAAAAAAGAAAGAAATACATCAGACTGTACCACAGTTTTGTTTCAATTAGATGCATGTATATGTGTGTTTGCATTTGGGCTTGCGGATGATGACATGAAATGTAGTCAAACTGTGTGTCCTTGTCAAAACAAGGTTGAAAAACACTGCCCTAGAGAAATCCTCACACATGAGCAAGGAGGCAAATACAAGAATGTTCACTGCAGCATGATTTTTAATAGCAAAAAGTTTTAAATCTGTAAATATTCATCAAAAATACAAAAGATGATTATGGTAAACTCAGAATAACAGTAAACTAGCAGAATATACTGAACTAACTCTACGTGTGTCAAATTGGATAAGTCAAAAACATAATTTTGAATGGAAGATGTAATGTCCAAGAGGACTTATAAAGTATGATACCATTTTGATATATTCTTAAAAATCAAAATCATGCATTTTGTAATACATGACCACCAAGTGAGCAGGCTAGTAGTTACCTTGGGGAAAGAATGGAAGAGAGAGGGAAGGGGAGAGGGAGAAAGGAAAATTAAACCGTTGGCAGAGAGCTCTTCAATTCTCTTGGTAACATTTTCTTTTTTACCAATTTAAGTCTTAAGAAAATTTGGCAAAATGCTGATGCTTATATCTGCTTAGCATTATATTAATTGCTATATTTTTTGAGTATTTGAATTATTTTACAATAAAAATTGATTTCCTGACAGCAAAACAAAGTATGCATGAATCATGTCTATTCCGTAACCTCAGCATCTAGGGCATGCTTGGGATATAGTAGATGCTTAATTCATTGGCTAGTCAACCAATGGACTTTAGGATATCGACGCCATTAGAGTGCATGCTAGAACCAGATATCTTGCATGAAATAAACTGGTAGAGTGCTCAGGCTTGTAAGAAGAGGGTGGGCAGGTTGGCAGGTGACAACCTTATGACCAATGGCTTTATTCATTCCTAAGCACTCTATAGGAAAGCAGGAGGAGAGTTCAGACATTCCAGATAATGTATTTTTTTAAATTATTGCAGAACTTTATTTTACTCCAGCAATGATATGAACACAGTTTTACTCCAACCAATGTCTCAACGTGGAGAGAAACTTCCAGATAATGTATTTTTGATGGAGATGATAGTATGAAGAAAAATATCACCATCTCTCCTTCTTTAAGAATGCAAGGTCAGAACCAAAGAGGGATGTTCGATTGCTGGATGCTTTTCATCAGTGTGAGGAATTCCCAGGGGGATACCTTGATCCCAGGAAATGAGGGGAAAGAGGAAAACCTTAGGGCATCAGGGGACAACCCAGTGTGCCTTAGACTGCCATGGAGCTGGAGATTCAGAGAAGGGGTGGGTGCAAAGAGAGAGACAAAAAGGGTCTCAGGCTCAGGGGAATGGCTTGCCCTGACTGTGTACGGCTTCATAAATTCCTCTGCATTTCTCCCAGTGTGAGGAGCCCAGGCAGCTGTACTCAGGATACTTCCCTTTCCAGGCTACAGCTGTGATGGATGCTGTTGCTCTCAGGGAGAGGACAGAAATAGGTTTGTGAAGGCATCCAATTCCCTGGTGTAGAGAGAGAGAATTCACAGTGAGAGAAAGATTGTCCACACGCATTCTTCCTGCCTCAGAGCATATGCAGTTCTAAGCCATTCGAGGTTGATTAAAAGTGAAAATCCCCTTAGCAGCTGATCACAGAGGTAAGGAGCCAATTGGCCCCAAATTATGTTTCAGCGCTTGTTACGCCAGCCCATTGTTACTGATTAGGGGAGGTAGAGGGTATAGGGCAGTTTCCTAGGGATAATTTCATAATCTCCTTGAGTTTTCATCTTTTAAGAGAGAAATCTGATTTATTTTGACAAGGAAGAAGAGGAATTTTCTGTTCTCCTTTTCTTCCCTAGCAGTGGCTTTGTGGGGTGGGGGATGGAGAGAAGGGCTATTCTCATTTGGAGAATGAGTGCACTGGCAGACCAGAACAAAACGCAGACTGGACAGAGCAAGTCCAGGGCTGAAAGGGAGGGACCAGAGAGGGGAAAGAGTGAAGGAAAAAGAATAGAGAAATGAAATAATGCCTAAAAGTTATTTGGGGGTTACTATAGATCACTCAGTTTATACAATCTTATATACATTGCTTCATTTAACCCTCTAACAACCCCAAGAGATAAGCACAGTAGAATTATTACAGATGAATACAGGGAGGTATAGAAAATTAAATAACTTGCCGGTGGAAGTGATTACGTTTGCCCACCACTACTATAGTTCCCGTCCTTCTAAGGATAGCATCCTTCTGCTTCCTGAAGGTAAGTGTCACCATTTGACTTTCTTTGTCTAATAAAATATGAGTGGATAGGCCGGTGATGGGTATTAAGGAGGGCACATACTGCATGGGGCATTGGGTGTTATATGCACATAATGAATCATGGAACATTACATCAAAAACTAAGGATATACTGTATGGTGACTAACATAACATAATAAAAAATTATTATAAAAGAATATGAGTGGAGGTGACATATGCCACTACTGGACAGTTTTAGGAAACAGTGCTCCCTATGTCTTTGTTCCCTTCCCCTTGCCATGACAAACCAGAGACACTCCAGATGGCAGAGTTGCCAACAGCCTGGGTCCCACAATGAAGAAACATGACCCCGTTCATGGGAAAGCACAGCCTCAAATCTATTGCTTCAGCCCTTCCCGTGATTTTGTAAGCAGCTAATTCAGCGAATTCCATCCCTTCTTGATTAAAATTTCTGCAATGTTTTCTGTTACTTTCTTGACTGATATACCTAAGGAAAGACTCCTGCAGAATCTGACACAGTGAACGACTCCCTCCTTGACCTTCTCCCTTTGGCTTTGACAGCATTGTTCTTTTCTGAGTTTTCTTACTCCTTCCCAGTGCCCTCCACAAGCTCAGCACCCTCTGCCCATCCCTAAAATGCTGCCATGTTTCAGATTTGATCCTTGGCAGCCTTCTTTTGTTGCATATTTTGCCCATAAAGTTCTATCCACACATGTTCATTTATACTGTAATTTATATGGATGCCTGCCAATATGTCGATGGCTATTTTCAGACCTCTCTTCTGAGCTCCAGATCTGTGTTTGCAGCCACCAACTAGACATCTCCATCTAAGCACTACACAAGTACCTAAAACTCCGAATGGAGCTGTCTTCCTCCACACCACCAAACCTGCTTCTCCTCGGGGCTTTCACAGCTCAGTTAATGGCATCACTATTCACTTCACGGCCTTCTTCAACTCCTTGTTTTCGCTAACCTCACACTTCACATCCCATCTCTCAACTCTGCTTAAGTAAGTTTATGCTGTCCTCTTCTCAGTCACTTTTTAGTTCAGAAAATATATATTAAACACACAAATATGTCAGGAACATCACGTAAGACAATGGTGAACAAGGTGTGGGCTTTGCCCTGAGAAAGCTTAGCTTAGTTTGTGCCTCAGTATGTCTCCCCAGCCTATTGCAATAGCCATCTACCAGTGCATCTCTCCAATGCACGTCGTTCCTGCTGAAGTGATCTTTCTGTGTTGAATACTGAGATTAGAGAGTCTTCTGTACTCAGAGTGATCTGGTTTTGAATGCCTGCTCTACTACTTTTTGGTTATGCACCCTAGTAACTCAAGTAATTTTTCTGTTATGTCCCTCTATGTGATATAGGCATAGGGAAGCTCAATAAATGTTAGCATAATTAAAATAAACATCTGATCAAGTTACTAGCCAGCTTATACTTCTTTTGTGGATCTTTATTGTGAATAAGATAAAGTCAAATCTCTTTATCATAGGGTATTAGAATCTTAATGACCAGGATAGAATAAACTTGACTTTGTTTCTCTTACCCTCACACACCTATCCTGTGTTCCCACCACCCTGAATGACTTGTACCAAATGTACCTGTTATGTTCTTTCTGGCCTTTGTGCTCTTGCACATTCTGTTCTTTCTGTCTAGAATACTCTTCTCGTGGTTCACTGTGGACTACTGATCGTTTTTCAAGACTGGGTTCATTCAGCAACATTTATTGGTTATTTATAATTTCCCAGACACTGCTATAGGCACTGGGGACTCCATATTTTATAAGACATTGTATCTGTTCAGGAGATCCTTACCGTTTAATGAGAGAAGCGTCCAGAAAGCAGGTCACTACAATACCAGGTGGTAGGAACTGTGATGGGCAGAGGAAGACAGAGTAAGACTGTTGATCTCAGATTCAGAGAGTCCTATGAGATTTTTGGGTTGAAAAAATGCCTGAGCTGAGTTTTAAAGGAGGAGATGGAGGAGAGGAATTGGAGAGTATAGTCAATGTTTTTGAGGAATTAGCTGTGGAAGGAAGAGAAATAGGGTACAAAGTCTTGGGGGAATTGGGTCAAAAGATGTGTGTGTGTGTGTGTGTGTGTTTAAGATGGGAAATATAAAAACATGTTTGTATGCTGATGTAACTGACCCAATAAAGAAGCAGTAATGACAGGGTAACGAGAGGAGAGAGTTGTGAAGTGGTGGCCTTGAGAGGACAAGAGAAGACACGGTCCAGTGCACAAATGAAGGACTTGACCAGAGGTTGGAGCATGGAGCAGTTGAGGGGCTCATCTACAGTACCTTCATGTCTGTCTTCTCCTCTGGTATACCTCTTTTCATCTTTCTAGAAGCTCTTATTACCATTTTCCCAACAGAGATAGATTTTAACCATACCTCTGTAAGCAGAAAGCTCAAAAAAATGTCTGTAGAATGAATAATAAATGATGAATAACCTAGAGACTATACCAGCATGTGCAAACCTAAAACACAAAACATGTCCAAAGGAAGGAATAATTGAATTACAAATTACCTTTTGGAACACACTTATCCATGAATTGAAAACTAACTTTAAATTTCTTTATTGCAAACAATTTGATCTTTAAATGAATTTAAATAATTTTCCAACTTTTTTGAGAGGGGATTGTAAATGCTGTTTATAGAATTATCCATTTCAAAATAATAAATAATAATTTTATTTTATATAGAGAAGCCCTCAGATTTTGAGATTTTGAATATTTGCTCTGAACAATTCTGCTAAAGAAAAGAAATGTTTTTTAAAGATTTTATTTATTTATTTGAGAGAGAGAGAGAAGAGAGCAGGAGTGGAGGAAGGGGTAGAGGCAGAGGGAGAGGGAGAAGAAGTCTCTCCATTGAACATAGAGCCCTACCCAAGGGCTCCATCCCAGGACCTCCAGATCATGACCAGAGCTGAAGTCATACACTTAACCAACTGAGCCACCCAGGCACCCCTGAAGAAAAAAATTTTTAAGTAGAAAGATTAAATTATATAATTAATTATCACAGCACTATTAATTTTAAAAACGGGAAACAAAGTAACCTATAAGAGGAAATTAGATTTAAAATTTTATTTAATTTGATACAGCCACTGAAATTAATGAATAAAAGAATAGGTATATTTAATGATAAAATCCTGGTTATGACATAATGTTTAAGTGAAATAAATAGTTTACAAATCATATGTTCAATATTTGTTTTGGGAAAAATATAGATTTATGCATTGGAAAAATTCCTGGCATATCATATAATTTTCTCTGCATATTGGAAAAATCATAGGTGGTTTTTTCCTTTTCTTTTCTCATTTTCTTTTTGCTCATCTAAATTTTCTAGGTTTTTTGCAATGAAAAGATATTACTTTTGATTTTTAAGTGTTATTTTTAATTGAGAAAAATATATTTGCTGCCTATTCCATCAACTCCTAAAGTCAACATTCTACCAACATGGCCTATAATTCTCCATCACTAACATCCTTAATAGACCACATTTTCCTTCACCTCTTAGAAGCAAAAAGGAGTTTACTCCAGTGTTAAATCTCTCTGAAGTAAAATGCTATTCTTACAGTGTTAGCATTCATCTGGGAGGAGTGTGATGGTGTGGCAAACATTTTCTATTTTCCATTCCAGACCAGGAAATGTCCATGTGGTCTGGGTATGTCAGGAGTAAATACTCACGGCGATTGGGTGCCCTGCCTATCCTGAAAAATGCTCAGAAGCAGTGTGGCTGTTTCTTCAGGTGGTAAATTACTATTCATTTATAATCTTAGAATATTTCTTTTTCTCCAATGCAAGTATGCTGTTTAAAACGTAGGCTTCAGTTTTTCAAAGGAGGGAAGGGAAGGTTTGAACTGGTGAATGCACTGTATCTCTGACACAGAATCTACAGCCTCTCCAATAGGGCATTGAAGCGTGACACAACAGGTGGTAGTGTTTCCTGGTCTGGCTTGTTATAGGTAAAAGTGACATTTTCAATTTTATGTACTTAATGCCCTGCATCTTAGTTATCCTTAATTTCCACTGTAATCTTCTCCAAAATTAGCCACCAATAGAACACAAGCTTCCTCTCCAAATATAGCCTCCACCAGAACTAAAATAGCAAGCTTCTTTTTTTCTTTCTATTTCTTCTTGGTCACAATCAGAGAAGAGAGAATTCAGTAAAATTGTCCCCTGTGAGGAGCATCTTAAACACAAGTTGAATCCTTTTGGGGAAATAACATCACTCTAGATGTATAGCTGGCAGGAGTTTGGACTATTAAAATTTTATACGGCCAGTGTTCCTTTAGCCCTAGAATGGATTTTAATTAAGCAACTATGTGGACCTGTCTATAGGCCAGGTGATGGGAAGCAGGCTGTCAGTTCGCCTCATACTGCAGGTTTTCATCGGTACTGGTGCTGAGGAATGCCAGTGTGTGTGGCATAAGGAAATGCAGTAAGGGAAGACTCAGCAGAAAAATAATTTTTAAAAATAGCAAAAGAGAATGGGAAGGATCTGCACAATCATGGGGGGAGCACAGAATTATAAATATACGGGGAATAAGTGCCAGAGAGGGAAAAACGGAGTAGAACAAGATCACGAGATTAATCCGATGTTGGACGCACAGCTCATTGAGAAAACATCAGTCTTAATCAAAGGGAAAGAAGTACAAACTAAAGATTTACAGCGCTTCTCCAAAGTAGAAAGTTAAGAAAGGAGCACTGGAGAGGGATGATACTTCATGCACAACAAATGTTCAGGGACGGCACCCGTTTCCACACTTTGAAGGGACGACTTTGGAGTGAAACAAGCAGGGAATGCATGTAAGGGGAAATGTAGTTTATTGGAGGGAAGAAGGCTTTGGAGGAGGAAAGATTTGAGAGTTGCTTCCCAGCTGTGCCTCAGGGAGCAAGCTGCCCTCCCCCCACTCCACCCCCAACTTGAGTCTGCTTTCTCATATTTAAAATGGGCAGTTTAGCCACTATCTCTTTGGAGTTATATTATCTCTGAAGATAGATAGTATAATGCCGGATGTATGACTGATGTTCAACAAAGGGTATGATTATTTCAGAGAATATCCAAAGCTTTATTTAAAAATAGCTTCCCAGGAATTACTTGGTTGCTCTGACTTCGGGATATAAATAATATAGTGATACTATACACGTTTGTCTAACGTAGCCAATGTGCTTCACTTTTTGTGAACAAACCAATGTAATACACAGGTTAGCTAATAAATAATATTTTCTCACTGAGCATCATGATTCGGTGTTAAATATTATAAATATACTGTAAATACATTTTGGTTTCATTGTATAAATTTAGGAAGTAGCGGAAACCAGAATGGAGAAATAGGTAAGAATCAACAACAGAGGACAGGTAGAATATGGTCATGGTTGAGTCTCTGGTGTCAAACAGACCCGATTTGAAAGACTAGCTGTGCCCACGTAATGCTCTGTGACCCTGGGCAACTTGTTTAAACTCTCTGAGTATCAGTTTCCTCAACTCTATAAATGAACAGAGTAAATATTAACTATTGCCATTAGTAATTAAGTCAATGGGTGTCCAAGAGTGGGAAGGTAGTGGACTCGAGTCCTTGCCTTGCCTAGTGTAGAGATACAGGCTATGGTAAGAACTTGGAGGGTCCAAAATGGACCTAAAGCAGGCATTTATAGGTATAAACTGGACTTTCTCTGACCCTTGGTTAGGTGTTGAGAGCTCATTTCATATAAAGTAAACACTTTCAAGACTTTTTTTTTTTTTAAGTTACTATTAGTTACGCTGGGATCTGCAAAGATGAATAAACCCAAGCACTGCTTCTGTAAAGCAAACATCATCACCAGGATATATGCAGAGACATATATATACAGAGACATACAATTGAGAAAGTGTCATGTGTCGTAAGACAAGTGTAGATAAAATGTTATGCGAGTTTGGAGAACTTTTACTTTCAGTTGGGGGTGATAGAGATGTGATAACGTCTCACTGTTTTTCTAAACCCAACAAAATTTGTTATCTAAATATGGAGATATTGAGACACAGACAAGCTCTGTGTTCCAATTCAATCAAGGGACGTTTGAGTACAAATTGGAATTTTGTCATGAATAGCACCATAAACCAATATTTGGGTTCCTTTCAGTGTAAGGTAAAAGATCAGTTTGTACTCTTGAGTGGAAGTTCCAATGTGCAACAAAATATACTGATTGAACAAGCCAACCAGAAATTTTGTTTCTAATTCAGTTACCTCATGGATGATTAGCCTTAGAGAAGAGTGAGCTAATTGTACCAGAACTTCTCAAATATGACAAGAGCAATAAACCAAAGATTAAGCCTTCCTAATGGTCATTACAGAGAAGTGTTCAATCAGGCAACACTATTTGTCTATACTCGTCGACATGGAAAGCAAGCAGCTCCAAAGACTTAAAACCACTTTCCTGAATAATATAGCATTTTGTCTGCTGCAGGAAAAAAGAAAGTATAACCTTAATTGCAAATGGGCTCACTACTCTCAGAGAAAGTATTTCTTATTTTGAATGAGGATCGGAATAGCAAGTTTTCCGTTACTTGGCAAAACTAAACAATGACAGGAAGTCTTTTTCACAGATGTGAAAAGATTTTGACCTGTGGGTATTCTGACAGACTGTTTTTACATGTCTATAATCTCTGTGACTCTTTAAGGTTACATAACTGAAGTGTAGTTTAGACTCTTTGAAATCTCCATTGTTTAGGTTGTTTTTAAATGTTAGTGTGGTGAAAGAAATCGGCTTTTTACATATTCCCTATCCCTATTTCCAGATATTCTGATTCAGTGAGACTTAGGTGGGACCCAAGTCATTCTGATGCAAGGGGTCCATGGACTGCACATGAGGAACCCTGCTATAGATTTACTAAGCTTGATGTAATGGCCTCCTTTAATCAAAGATCTAGTAAGTTCTTTCTTCCTGCAGTTTCTAGAACACATCCTGTTCCATTTTCACTCTTTCTTAAAAATGTCACTCATTTCTGGGCCAAATCTTTGCCATGCTGTGAGAAAGAAAAATATTCTCTCTGTGAAACTGTTTAAATGCTCAAAGATAGTGGTCTTCCAAGTAGGTGTGTGCACCCTAAGATTTGTGCAAGGGGATCCATTGGAGAAGGAAAAAAATTAGAATTTCTATTTCTATTTGCTTTTATCTAAAAAGAAAAATTAAACTTTATTAACCTAATTAGATTGGGGCAATCGTATAAGTGTGTTGTTTATTTTTTTAAAGATTTATTTATTTATTTGAGAAAGAGAGAGACAGCGGGGTGGAGGGGCAGAGGGAAATGGGGAGAGAATCTCAAGCAGACTCCACACTGAGTGTGGAGAACGACATGGGGCTCGATTTCACAACCCTGGGATCATGACCTGAGCTGAAACCAAGAGTCAGACACCTAACTGACTGAGCCACCCAGGTACCCCAAGTGCATTGTTTCTAAGTACATAAATATACAATAGAGGCATGCACCCTCAGACATTTTTTACTGGTAGAAATGAGTTATGAAGACATCGAGAACCAGCTATTTTAATCAGTAAATTTCCAATTTTCCTAAAATTTTTAGCATTTATTACAGCCTTGTATCATTACTTACACATAATGTACTTAGGTCTTCTTTTCCCATTTAGCATATAAACTAGAGGACAGTTTAATTCCCTCTTGCCACACCCAGCACTTAGCCCAGAGCTTTCAATTAGTGGGCATTAAATAACCATTTGGAGAGTAACTGACATGTTTCAAGTCTTTCAGTCTACTCATTCTCTAATGTCAATAAGATTGGCAGTACTACTGATTGCCCTTTCTCATCCCTGTTTTCACATGCTCTGTCAGCCAGAACAACTCTTTGCTCATATTCCCCTCTGACAACCATACATTGTTTCATCAGCTTCAGTGCTACCTGTGATGGCTTTCCTACTTCCCCAGCCTCGGTTAGCTCTACTTATTTTCCTGACTTTCCAGAGTAATTCATCCATAATTCTGTCACAGTCATTGTCATGCTGTGTGCAAGACTGAACTGTCCTGGATTCTAAGTTTACAAGGGAAAGCCTTAGGTCTTATGTCTATAACATAGGAGACACTCAATGTGTGTTCTTGACTGCTTGATTGAGTAATGAATGAAGGAACAAAAAAAGCTGTATTTATCCTTTGTCTATGGAGGTAAAAATCTTAGAAATACGCGTGTAAGTTTAGAAGAGAAGAAAGCATAATTTTATCAACTTAAAGGGAGTTTCCACATCATTTTTTCACTTCAGTGCATGAATAAAGAATTGCTATGCTATAACTAAAAAATTAGGCAAGCTTTAGTCCAGTTTCCTTTCAAAGGTAACAATTTATAAACAATTACAAATGAGAAATGCCTTAAAGAATGCACAAGCACCCCAGAATACTGATGAGTTTACATGATGATTTTAGGAAATAAATGGATGAAGTTAACTATAAATGAAAGGATAAGAAATAATCTTAATTAAAGTTCATCTCTTTAGATCAACAATACAAGAAATAACAGGTGTCAGTGAGGATGTGGAGAAAGAGAAATCCTCTTGCACTCTTGGTAACCACTATGGAAAACAGTATGGAGGTTCCTCAAAAAGTTAAAAATAGAACTACCCTATAATCCAGCAATTGAACTACTAGATTATTTACCCAAAGAATACAAAAATACTAGTTCAACGAGATACATGCACCCCAATGTTTATAGCAGCATTATCTACAATAGCCAAATTATGGAAACAGCCCAAATACCCATCGTCTGATAAATGGATAAAGAAGATGTGGGATGTATATGTACACACACACACACACACACACACACACAATGGAATATTACTGAGCCATGAAAAGAATGAAAACTTGCCATTTTTAAGGACATGAATGGAGGTAAAGAGTATTATGCTGAACAAAATATCTCAGTCATAGAAAGACAAATACCATGTGATTTCACTCATTTGTAGAATTTAAGAAACAAAACAAAGGGGCAGAGAGAAAAAGGGAGGCAAACCAAGAAACAGACTCTTAACCATAGAGAACAAACTGATGGTCACTGGAGGGGAGTGTATAGGAAGGTGGGTTAAACAGATGATAGGGATTAAGGAGGGCACTTGTGATGAGCACCGGGTGTTGTATGGAACTATTGAATCACAAAATTGTACACCTGAAACTAATATTACACTGTATGTTAACTAACTGGAATTTAAATAAAAACTTAAAAAAATAAATGAATCTCTATCCAGGTTTTCTTTCTTTTTTTAAATGAACATTTGAACACAGTATTTGGAAATTTTCTATAGTTATATTATCCCAATATATTTTTAAACCTCCTATTTCCTAGCAGCTGAGCATGACTCCATCACATTAAGTGTATATTTCCAGAATGATTCCAACTGAGATGGTTTATAATATGTTCAGGCTGCTATTCCATATTCTATACCTAAAACCCTAAAGAGATTACCAAGAAACTTTTGAGCCCAGGAAGTGATTGGAAGGCCTGATTTTATTCTGAAAAAGATGGACCAAATGTTCTCGTCTTTAAAGTAAATGAATGTTTATACCTATCATCGGGAAAGTCCTTTCCTTTCCTTTCCTTTCCTTTCCTTTCCTTTCCTTTCCTTTCCTTTCCTTTCCTTTCCTTTCTTTCCTTTCCTTTCCTTTCCTCTTCTTTTCTTTCTTTCTTTCTTTCTTTCTTTCTTTCTTTCTTTCTTTCTTTCTTTCTTTCTTTCTTTCTTTCTTTCTCCTTCCTTCCTTCCTTCCTTCCTTCCTTCCTTCCTTCCTTCCTTTTCTCCTTTCCTCTTTCTTCCTTCCCACCCTCCCTCTCTTCCTTCCTTCTTTCCTTCTGGAAAATCCAGTGATAGAGGTTAATAATAAGGCTGTAGAAAGTATCTGTTATTCTAAACTATAAAACTATTCAAAACTTTGTCTGAAGTCATCCATGTGAAAGGTAGTAGTAGCTTCAGGTAGGAAACTGGTAGCATCTTTATTTTATTTCTGATTTTAGGGAGAATGTATTCAATCTTTCACAATTAACTGTGATATTAGCTCTTTGTTTTTCATAGTTGTTCTTCATCAATTGAGGAAATTCCCTTCTATTTCTAGATTATTGAGAGATTTTTTTCGGAATAGATATTAGACTTTGTCAAATGTTTTTTCTTCATCTTTTGAGATAATGTATATATATTTTTTAGTTTATTAAAATGGTCATTACAATGATTGATTTTCAAATGTTAACCAACCTTGCATTCCTTCGAAAAACCATACTTGATGGTTTCTCACCACTCTCACCACTAGAACAAGACCTGAGTTTTGCATAGTTGTAGAATAGGAGCTCAATATACAAAGCCAATTTTATCTTTATGCACAAGCAATGAACAATCAGAAATTGAAATTTTAAAGAATACTGTACACAATCATATAAAAATTATGAACTTAGTGATAAATCTGACAAAAGATGTGTAAGATTTGTATATCAAAAACTACAAGTGTTCCTGAGAGAAATTAACAAAATTAAAGGATATCTAAATAAATGTAGAGATATACCTTGTTATGGGTTAGAAGATTCAATATTAAGATGCTAATTCTCTCAAAATTGATCTACAGGTCACAAACAAACCCAATCAAAATTCTAGCAGTCTATTTTGTAAGGATTGACAATCTGATTCTAAAATTCATATGCAAGTGCAAAGAACCAAGAAGAGATAAAACAAATTTGAAAAAGAAGAACAAATTTGGATACTATTTCAAGGTTGTTTATTAAGTGACGGTAATCAACACAGTGTGGTATCAACATAAAAATAGATAGATAAAGGGAACAGAATAGAGAATCCGGAAATAGACTACACATATATGGATCAACTGGTAGCTGACAAAGGTGCCAAGCAACTCAGTGGAGAAGAAATACTCTTTTCAATACATGGCACTGGAATAATTGGACATCCACATGGCCTCTTCCCCAAAATGAACTTTGAGCTAAACATCACAGCATAGACCAAAATTAGATCAAAGGGAATCAGAGAAGTAAATGTCAAACCTGAAATGATAACATTTTCTGAAGAAAACATTGGTGAAATTATCATGACCTTGGGTCAGGCAAAGATTACTTAGATTCCACACTAGACACACCAAACATAAAAGAAAAAAAATGATAATCAGACTTCATCAAAATTAAAACCCTTAGCTCTTCAAAAGATGCTGTTAAGAGACTAAAAAGACAAAGTGAGAAAATATTTGGAAGATATCTAGGATAAGGTGCTCATGTCCAGCATATATAAAATTCTCAAAACTCAGTAATAAGAAAAAAAAAAAACAATTAAAAAAAATGATCAGAGTGCCTGCCTGGCTGGCTCAGCCGCCGAGCATGCGACTCTTGATCTCGGTGTTGTGAGTTCAAGCCCTACGCTGGGCATGGAGTCCACTTTAAAAAAATGATCAAAATATTTGACCAGACATTTCACTACAGAAGACACAGGGATGGCAAATAAGTATATGGAAAGATGCTCAGCATCTTTAGTCATTAGGGAAACACAAAAGCTCAATCAGATACCTGTTAGAATGACTAAAACGAAGACGAGCAAACATGCCAAGCACTGGCAAAGGTATGAAAGAATGGGCACTCTCATTCATTGCTGGTGGGAGTACAAAATGGTATGACTTTGTGGAAAAGCTCATCAGTTTCTTAAAAAGATAAACACCCACCTTCTATAGGATCCAGCCATTCCCCTCATATTATTCACCTGTGAGAAAAGAAAGCATTTGCCCACACAAAAAGTTATATACAAACGTTCACAGCAGCCCCATATGATAGCCCCAAGCCGGAAATAAATAAAGTCATCTACAGATGAATAGATAAACAAATTGTGGTTTATCCATATAATAGAAAACTACTCGGAAATAAAAAAGAAATGAACTACTGACAGACACGGTGATATTGGTGACTCACAGAATAATGCTGAGTGAGAGAAGCTAGACATAAAAGAATCCATACTGTATGATGTCATGTATATAAAATTACAAAAATGCAAATTAACCTATGCTGAGAGAAAGTAAGTTAGTAGTTGCCTGAGCATGGAAGTAGAGCTTGGAGAGGGTGGAGATGGATTATAAAAAATGACAGGAAGCTTTTGGGGGTGAGGGATCCGTTCACAGTCTTGTTTGTGGTAATGACTTCACAGTTGTATACATGTGCCAAAACTTTTTAAATTGTACTTATTTTTGTACAAAATTATACAAAAATTTTAAATTACCCATTTTCAATATGTGCAGTTGATCGCATGCCAATTATACCTCAAACAAATCTGAGGTATGTGTGCCTGTTAGAATAGATGAAAGACTGTGATAAAGCGTTTTAGAAATTTAAAACCAAAAGTGACTACTAAAAAGCTTGTTTTATCATTGTATTCATTTTATTTTTTTAAATTAATCGGTGAAATAAAAAGAATTATTTTCTCAAAAGAAAATTCTAAGAGGACCTGGTCATCCCACGAGTTCCCGGGTAAGTGTGTTTGCCTTCTAAGATAGTTGGGTCCAGCCGTACACCTCCACCATTTATTCACAGTAAATTGTATTTAGGCTAATTTCTCATATACTCCCACGTACTGTTAAAGGCTTTATAGCTTCTTCACCTTTGATTCTTGCTAAAATGTTACTGCTTCCTACAACTATGCTCAGAGTCAAGTACAGCCAAGTGACGGGAAGTCATGCTGTGTGTCAGCCACTGTTTCTGCAAAAGTCCTCACGTCATTGCTAATGATCCAAAGACACCCTTTTAAATTTTACAATAGCTTCTTTAAGGTTGGATCATCTTTAATCATTCATGATGTAGAAACAAGAAAGGAAAGTCAGATCTCTTTAGCCTCAGTATTCTAACAAAATGAAAAATAGCATATAAAATGTACTTGGCAAATTGCCAAGCATCTTGTAACCAACAGTCTTTATTATTGTTACCTCTTTATCATTGTGTCCCAATGAATGTCCATCTGTCTGTCTGGCTGTGAGCCTCACCTTCCTGTTTCTAGACAGAGGAAACTATCAAACTTCTCAAGGCAAAAACAAACACAAACACTAGTAAGTGATGTAGCTTGGGTTTCAAGCCTCTCTCTTTGCCTGATACTAAAGTCTGAGCTTGTCACCAATCTTGTGTACTGCTTGCCACAAATGCCAACCGACATGTTGAAATACATAGTAGATGCTCATAGTAAGTGCTCAGTACTTCTGGAATTGAATAGAATTGAAGCTTGTATCAGGAAGAGGGGATGGTTGTGTGCCAATACTTTTTTTTACATAACATGACCTTGGATGTGGCTTCCTTAACAAAAGACAATGCAGTTTAATTTCTCTGCAGTTCCCTGAGTAATTTCGCCTGCATTCACTACGGATCCTCCCCACTTGCCAAAAGCCAGATGCTCTTTTTTGACTATATTTGTTCAGTTGTTGTATTGTGCATGCTATTAATTGGTCAGTTGGGACTCATAATATTTATTTCTTTATGATTCAAACGAAACTAATTCTGTTGGGGGAAGAGAGCAGTTGCTGATGATGTATTTTGGCCTGAAGATCTTATTCTGTAAAACATCAGCCTCGTGCTTCTATTTCTCTTTCACCAACATTAGAAGTAAAAAATCCTTCTTTCTTCCTCTCAGTTTTGTTCTAACCGAAACTTGCACTAAAAAATAATCTTTAAGGGACGCCTGGGTGGTTCAGTTGGTTAAGCATCCAACTCTCGATTTGGGCTCAGGTCACGATCTCAGGGTCCTGCGATGGAGCCCCATGTGAGACTCCGCACTCAGGGGAAGTCTGTTTGGGACTCTCTCTCTCCCTCTGCCTCTCCCCACCTCTCTCAAATAAATAAATCTTTTAAAAAATGATCTTTTAAAAAATTCTTTTTTAAAAAATATTTTATTTCTTCATTTGAGAGAGAGAGAGAGCACAAGCAGGGTCTAAGGCAGAGTGAGAGGGAGAAGCAGACGCCCTGCTGAGCTAGGAGCCTATGCGTGGCTGGATCCCAGGACCTGGAGATCAAGACCTGCGCCCAAGGCAGACGCTTAACCATCTGAGCCACCCAGGCGCCCCTTAAAAAATCCTTTTTTCTTCTTCTCATTTGCATTGCATTTCACATCCCACTCCCATCCTAGAGAAACCATGAAAAAAATTCAGAGTGTCACTAAACTTTTAAATATTTTACATGATAATAGCTTGAATAGCTTGGTAAGTGGCGTGTGTGTATGATTTGTGCTTGTTATAAAAATATTCTTTAGTTGATTAAAAATCGAATTTTCCAAAAATATTGTGGGGCAAAGACCCAACATGTCATGAGTGCCTACTACGTACATGAGGATTTTGCATAGTACTGATGAGGGAACAGAAGACAAGCTGAGGACGAAGCAGAAGCTGCCATCCCACAACCTTCCCCGCCCCCACCCATGGGATATATGTGACATCCCTCAGGCACTCCTGGCTGCCCTAAAGCTAAGGAAAGGAAAAACAAATAGTTAACTTATAGAGATCACAATCCTGCAAGACCTGAGTCTCCCTCAGTCTACAAAAACCAAGCATTTCAATAGCCTAGCTTCCAGAAGGAAAAGTAGATACAATTAAACGTCCTTTTAACATGCAGCCCATTGACAGATAGTTGAAGCCAGCAGAGTGTAATGTTCCTCCAGGAAGTTCCCGACTGTCTTCATGTTAATTTCTTGCTAGAGGGCAAAACAATGTTAACTGGACAATGGAAGGCCTCTGGTATCTTCTGAGTCTTCTTTAACATATGAAAGTACTTTCTCAACTTCCCTTTTTCCTTACCTCCCCCAACCCTGTAGTATATAATCAGCCACCCCTCACACCCCAGAGCAGCTCTTTCTGCCCACGGGTCCTGTCCCCGTGCTTTAATAAACCACCACTTTGCACCAAAGACACCTCAAGAATTCTTTCTTGGTCGTTGACTCCGGACTGCACCCCGCTCAACGTCACCGAGATTCCAAAACCGCATCAGTGTGAGCAATCTTATAAGAGATACTAGGAAAATCGAGGCTCTGAGAAATTAAGGAAATTGTCACATTGTAACAGCACAATCTGGATTATTTGATCCCAGCTGTGCCTATTTTAACGTTCCACACTGCAGTTCCTGGAGTGAAAAGAGGATTCTCATTTTGGGAAAGTTGCTGCTGTCTACTGGCGTTAACACCCTTCCTACCTTGAGTCTGTTCTCCTCAAAAGCAGGAGGAATTAAAGCTAGTTTCAGAGAAACAAAGTTTAGTTCAGAAGTAATAATATGGTTTCTCTCATCTATGGAACATAAGAACTAGGAAGATCGGTAGGAGAAGAAAGGATAAAGAAGGGGGGGTAATCAGAAGGGGGAATGAAACATGAGAGACTATGGACTATGAGAAACAAACTGAGGGCTTCAGAGGGGAGGGGGGTGGGGGAATGGGATAGAGTGGTGATGGTAGTAAGGAGGGCACGTATTGCATGGTGCACTGGGTGTTATATGCAACTAATGAATCATCGAGCTTTACATCGGAAACCGGGGATGTACTGTATGGTGACTAACATAATATAATAAAAAATATTTTTTAAAAAAGAAGAAGTAATATTGACCCTATTGAGGAAGGATTCTTTGCTTCTTGAGCCACAGGGAAGCTCTGGTAAATGTTGGAGCGGACCTGTGCGAAAGAATTGCCGGGGCCGCTCATGAGCTCCCTGGGGGCTGCAGAGAAGCCACTTTGAAGCCTCTGTGGTTCGACTCTGGAAAGGCGGAGTGGAAAAGGTAGGAAGGCAGTCAGTGGAGAAGAGACTCATTAGAAACAGAACTGGGGGGGCGCCTGGGTGGCACAGCAGTTAAGCGTCTGCCTTTGGCTCAGGGCGTGATCCCGGCGTTATGGGATCGAGCCCCACATCAGGCTCCTCTGCTATGAGCCTGCTTCTTCCTCTCCCACTCCCCCTACTTGTGCTCCCTCTCTCGCTGGCTGTCTCTACCTCTGTCGAATGAATAAATAAATAAAAAAAACCTTAAAAAAAAAAAAAAAGAAACAGAACTGGGTATGGTAATTTGAAAAAAAATAAAAAGCAACAAGCAGAGAACATAAGGGTTGAAGGTCAATGATATGTTTCATTAGCTCCTCTCAGCTTCTAATGGAATATGGATTGGTTTGCCCTGTGAAGGCTGGTTTCAGCGTAAGTCAGTGGCAATGTTCTTGCAGAATACATTATCAAACTTGTTCTCCTGCCGTAGCTGATATATCATCGTTTTACAGTAAGACAAGCATAAATGACACAGTAAATTTTTTCAAGAAAAACATGAGGGAAGAAATTCGACAAGTTTATAAATCTTCTCTTTTATAAATGTACTCTCAACACATCATATATGCACCTAATTTGAGCAATACTTTTGAGTTGTAGGACACAAGGGTACCATTCCCAGCTTTGGGTTGGGAAAATGTAGATGATATAACCAAGTTATTTAGCCAAAGCCTTATATGGATTTGTGGCAGAAAAACATAGGTCTTCCAACCCATATGCTGTTGGTTACTAGCTGGATGTCTCCCTCCTGCCAGGAAAGACTATGCAGTTTACTGTGGTTTCTAGTGCTTAGCTGCCCAGGAGTAAATCACCACTGCTTTGAATTATCATCATCATTAAACATTAGTAGACCTCGAAAGTAATGGTCATATACCAAAAAGATAAGAGAAGAATATTTAAAAATAGTCTTTAAGGAGATCAACATCCATGAATGAGACTCAAGCAGTACCACTTCTTCTTTTTTTTTTTTTTTAACATTTTATTTATTTATTTGACAGAGAGAGACACAGCCAGCGAGAACATGAGCAGGGGGAGTGGGAGAGGGAGAAGCAGGCTTCCAGCTGAGCAGGGAGCCTGATGCGGGGCTCGATGCGGGGCTCGACCCCGGGACCCTGGGATCAGCCCTGAGCCAAAGGCAGACGCTTAACGACTGAGCCACCCAGGGGCCCCCAAGCAGTACCACTTCTGAGCTTGACATTGATTTTTCTTGTCAACCAAAGAATTCTCCGAATATGAATTAAACAACTATGAAAGAAGAACTGGGGATCCATCAATGGCTTTCTTACCAGGAAAGGATTTTTACACTGAGAGTTCCATGTCTATTTTATCAGGCTCCCACTGAAAAGAGGAAATATATACATATATTGTTTTTACCTTTCAAGTCATTTAGATCAGAAATAGTCTTTTGGATTAAACTGCCTGACCCATAATGCCTGCAACTGGCACTAAAAAAAATGTGCTGATTAGAATTCTTTGAATTTTGAATTGACAGAAATCAGTGTGCTCACACTGCCCTGTGTTCTGAAAGACACATTGCCCAGTGGAAATATTGAAAGAGGACCTGACACCTAGAGCAAGAGAAAAAATTTTTTCTCTAAATTCCTTATTTCTTGAATTTTGAAACTACAAAGGAATGTTAATTATTCCAATGTTTCCCTCCCTATTGAAGAGAAAATATTCCAATCATTATAGAATATGATTCCACAAATCTCTCAGACTCACATAACTTTTGCTTTTTGCCTTTTGAAATTTATATGAAATGTTTCTATAGTGATGGATTGGTAGTCTGACCCAGTTTTCTGGGCTGACGGAGAACACAGTTTGTCGGGTTCCCCAGAGATGTGAGAGTGAGGTGGTTTGAATGCAGGTGCTGGAACTGAACGGCTGTGGACTCAGTCCCCAGCTCTGTCATGCACTGGTTTGTACACACTGGACACATCACTCTGGGCACATTTCTTTTCTTTTCTTTTCTTTTTTTTCCTGTGGGACAACATCTTTTCTTTATTTTTTTTTTTATTATGTTCAGGTGCCACTGCATAGCACATCATTAGTTTTTGATGTAGTGTTCAATGATTCTTTAGTTACGTATAACACCAAGGACACATCACAGCACGTGTCCACCTTAATACCCATCTGGGCACATGTCTTAATCAGTAAGGTTGGTACTGCAAGAAGAAGTATTTTTCCTAAATATTATCTGATGTAATACCAGAAAGTATTAGCAAATAGTACACCCACTATAAACATTAGCTATGATTACGGCCATTGCTTGTGTTGGAAGAATTAATGAGGTTTCTAAGACGGCTCACTGAGATGGAAGGAATCATCCAGCTATGAAGGGTCATAGCACGTGTTGACTGGTGGTGTAATTGGAACTGGGGGTGAGGTGCAAGTTTGGTCAACTCCTCATGGAGCCGACGGTGATGCTGTCTTAACGGCCAGCAGGGACATGGAGAGCCCAGGTAGAAGGCTCCAAAATCATGGCCCAGAGCTCACTTGGTGATGCCACCAGACACAGCCTGGACACCCCCTGCCTTTGCCGACCCTTCAAAGTGCCTGGTGTTGCTGTCGTTCCTGGGAGGTATAAATTCTCACTTTGCCTCCTTTTTTGAATCACCGTCTTTAAATACAGAGTTTTGAATAGATGGTTCTGATCAGTGAAAAGGCCCAGAAGAGCAGGCACAGTTTCACTTTCTAAGTGGGAGTCAGTTCTACCCACTGTGACTTACAGGGTGGGAAAACCCAAGTACCAGATGGAAAATGACATGCTGACCAGACTGAATGCTTTGTCCCCTGTAAGTGGATAGGATCAATGTCAGGTTTATTTCAGAACCAAAGGTACTTGTGTGAGTCATTCTGCAAAATGATTCACGCTTAGAGTGTAGGTTGGGAAGTTCAACAGTTAAACTGACTGAGTTATCTAGTGCCTGAGGCCCCTTATTGGTCATTCTGTTCTGGAAGGCATCTGGCCTATCTCCATGACAGCCCCCCAGCTATCTCTGTGAGCTCTCTGAATGCTTATGGGAAGAGCTGGGGGTTGACCTGTTTGTGAATTAAAGCAGTTTCCATGCTCTTGATGTGAAACAATTCCTCCCAGGTTGAAAGGGAGAAGATAGTATAGGGTTTTTGATTTGGAAAAAGGGGACACTCATTAAGTCTAGGCATTATTCCGCCATCCGACTACCTCCAGCTATAGCCCAGACTCTTGGGTTCTCATGTTTGGGGGCAGGGAGGAGGAAGTCTTTGGATCTCTTCCTTACATCAGTTTACCCAGATTTAGTCTAAATAGAGAACATAAAACATAATTTTACCAATTGTTGATGCTTTAAAAATAAACATTGTTTTATGTAAAAGGAATGTAGTTTAGTAAAACAGAATTTTGAAAAAACAGAGAAACTGGATAAGTTTATTATCCCACCATTCTAATAAAATCACTTTGAGCCTTTTGGCCTATTTTCCGTCATGCAGCCTCTGCTGTTAAAAGGCATCTGGTTGGGGGGGCGCCTGGGTGGCTCAGTCGGTTAAGCATCCAACTCTTGATTTCGGCTCAGGTCATGATCTCAGGGTGGTCAGATGGAGCCCCAAGTTGGACTCCACACTGAGCATGGAGCCTGCTTAAGATTCTCTCTCTCTCTCTCTCCCTTTCTTAAAAAAAAAAAAAAAAAAAAAAAAAAAAAGGCATCTGGTTATTCCCCCAAACTGTCAACACTGTCCTCATAAAGTAGAAATTAGGATCAGCTCCAGGTGTATGTGTGCATCTTTGGACATTGGGGCAAATGGAGAGGGAACAAGCCCTGGATATTGGCAACAGCGTTGTCAATCCATCTTTGCTCTTTACAAGTGCTGTGACCTGAGCAACCAATGGACCTCTGTGACCCTTACCTGCCCATTGGTGACAATGCCAGTCCTACATGGTTGATATGCAAATTACCAGAGATCAGTAAACCCACAGACACAGGAGTGGAGACACATATACACATGGACACGGAAGGAAAAGGAAAAACAAAGATGCCTACTTACTTCCTTTATCTTCCATGGACTAAGGAACTCCTGAGGAACAGCCACACTCTAATTAGGCTTATTAGAGATAGTGGCTTTCATCTAACCAATATTTATTTTTTTATTTTTTATTTTTTTAAAGATTTTATTTATTTATTTGACAGAGACAGCCAGCGAGAGAGGGAACACAAGCAGGGGAAGTAGGAGAGGAAGAAGCAGGCTCATAGCAGAGGAGCCTGATGTGGGGCTCAATGCCATAACGCCGGGATCACACCCTGAGCCGAAGGCAGACGCTTAACTGCTGTGCCACCCAGGTGCCCCTAACCAATATTTAAAGATAGCACTTTCTACATGTCAGGCCCAGTTCTTAGGGTTTTATAAATTAACTCATTTATCCTCTTGACAGCCTAGGGTGTGGTATTACTTCACAGCTGAGGCCATGAGTGCAGAAAGCATACATCAGTTATAGACCTTAGTTCCCACAGCTGGTAAATAGCAGGGCTGGGGTTCAAATGCAGCAGCCCAGACCCAAATCCATGCTCTCATCCCGCACCCTATACGGCCATTTGCTGAGTTGGGGAATAACAGAAAACAAAACCTTCATCCCGTTGCAGCCCAGGGCTCTTTTTGGAGTCTCCATAGTCTTTCTTCTTAGGTGGTGGTACAGGTTGTTCTCCTGAAATCACCTGAACAACAATTCTAAACTTGACAGCTTTCCCTAGGGTCTTATAAAACGTGGGCATGTCAGTGCGGCTCCGCAGGCTGGGTTAGGTCTGAAAGAAGACACATCCAGGTAGAAGCATGGACCTTTCTCAGGATTATTCTTTCCGTGAGGCCATTTCCTAGACCTTATTTAAAAATAGATAAGCAATAAAACAATGTGAAGAGTTCCCAGACAGGAAGACGAGAGAAAAGAGTACAATTTGCCAGTGCAAACAAAAACCCAAC
Organism: Ursus americanus; assembly: GCF_024610735.1. Lineage (NCBI taxonomy): Eukaryota > Metazoa > Chordata > Mammalia > Carnivora > Ursidae > Ursus > Ursus americanus. The sequence continues at coordinate 54,048,929 of NC_142137.1, read as the reverse complement.
AGCACAAACTACCGCAAGTTCCTTCGAATGTAATTTTTTAAATTCTCAAAAGAAGAAGTAAGTGTTGACACAGATTAAGTGCAAGGAGCGCTTCTTATCAGGAGGCTGCAAGTGAGGGGTTCTGGGGGGTAGAATTCTCAGCTGGAAATTTCTTGTGAGATAAATCTCACCCTGAGATATAAGTACCTTCAGGTAAATTGTGCAAAGTTCCCACTGGGGGTGGGGACAGAAGAGAGTGCTGGCTGTTCATCCCATAGGGGCAACGTACTCTTTTCCTCAAGCAGACACCCAGGAACTGCTTCCTCACAAACTGCATCCCTCAACAAGACGTACCCTCATTTTGTAAATAGCAAAATTGACAGCCTGAGGAGCTATGTCTAAATTTCCATGGGGAACAGACTTTAGGTCTCCAAAATATTCTAACAGACTCTTCCTTGAATCAATCTTCCTTCCTTCCTCCCTTCCTTCCTTCCTTTCTTCCTTCCTTTTTCCCTCCCTCCCTCTTTCTCTAACATTTCCTCTCAACTCTTTTTGCCAGTTGTATTAGAGAATGTTAAAAAAACAAAAAACAAAAAACTAAAACCTCTTTTCCTGGGAATTGTTAAAGAGTAAGCCACATTCTCATATAGTAATAGTTAAGAGACGCTACCCTTGTCAAGCACCTAATGTGTGCAAGATACTGTATATGCACTGTTTCTATTCCTGACACAAACACTAACAAGTAGTTGTGGTCAATCTCATTTTATGGATGAGGAGAGTGAAGTGCTCAGAAGTAAGGAACTTGCTGAAGGTCGCACAGTGACCTCGGATTAGAGCTGGGATCGGAAGTGAGGTGCACATGGAAGCAAAATCCATGTTTCTTTCTCATGAGTCTGTCCTGAAAACTCAGAGGACAGGCTTGGGGTAGGTTAGGTGTTTTAAAATGGAGAAATTGCAGAAAAAACTATTTAACTCAAGACCAAATGGTTGATTCTCTGAAGTATTTGATTTCACTGAATCTAAGGAGGCGTTGCGTGCTGGCTTTTTTGTCTATCTGTGAGCTGTGACAAGAAAAATAATTTTTATGATGTGTGTGCTGCTGACACCATGGCTCCAAATGGCCAGTGAATGAATGAGTGAAATGTAGCTAAAAGGAAAGTGGAAACAGGAAGCAACGTGGCCTCTCAGAAGTGATGTAATGCCCCCTTCCACCCCACAGTCTATAAAACATCTTCAGAACAGGTGTCTTCTAGAATGGCGAGACTCAGAGAGCTCAGTGCCTAATGAGTCCAGGCATTTCCTAACCATACGTCATGACGATCCCTTTAGACCAGAGTGCATTGAGTTATACCCCCTACTAAGTAATTAGACTGTGTGACATCCCTTCTCCCACACCTACTCCCACCCTTGCACGTGGCTTTGTTAATGGGAACATGCGGCCCTGTAACGCGCTTAGCAGTACCAGGTGTGGGGTGTAAATCTATCTAAGGAGTAGGAGACAGGCGTGGAGGAAGAAACCTCCCTGTGCCTTTGAGTAACTCAGGAAGAGGGAAGTCAAATAGCTAGTGGATAAAAGGCTTTATTTTAGCTTGTCATTGCTGCTTCTTAATAAAGAAATTGTCCCTAGAAAAGGAAATTGTGAATTTTGTGGTACTTGGTACTCTTCCAGGTTTTTAACACCGAACAGATATTCACCAAGCAATGTCTGAACCACTCCAGCGGTTTGCACAAATTCCTTTGTCACTGTCCAGCATTGTGCCAGTACTAATTCCTCACGCCTCCTCCTTTGGGTCAGGCTCCAGCTGGCACTGGCATCACTGCTTTTGTGTGTTGATGTTACTGCTTTGTGCCTTTGGAGTCGAGCTTCTTTCTTTAGGGCGGTATGAGGACAAGAGGAATAGAACTAGAGTTTAGCCACCAGACAGATGTTAATGACCCCCAAGTTGTCAAGCCTGGAGAGCTGAGCAGCTGCATTCCCTTCTGGGCAGGCAGATCATGCATGATAGGGCTTCAGGTACCAGTCTGCAAGCATTAGCCAACACTATGCAGCCTTAGGACTATGTTCCCATCCAGGTGCATTTAATGGCTCCCAGGCAGCCAGGGAAGATATTGGGGTCTGTCTCTCTCCTTCTCTCTATCTTTCCCTCTTGCCCCTCTTTTCCTTTCCTTCTTTCTTTTCTCAGACTGTGGCAAATATGAAGAAATTCAAGGATTCAATAACAAGAGTAGCAAGTGTTCATCATAAAAACTTAGAAAGATGGAAAAGTTTAAAGAAAAATGGCACCAGGAAACCATACAGTTTACAAATAAACACTATTAGTATGCTTTTATACAGCCTTCCAGCTCATTTCTACTATGTGTGGGAGAGGGAGGAAGGCATGAAATGATCAAACCTTTCTAAGAATTATTGTGCTTCATCTTGCAAAGGTAAATAAAATTTACCATGAAATGATGTTGAAGTGTGAGGACTGAATTCTAATATTTCCCATCGGCCACCCTAAAACCTATATTCTTCGTATTTTTTTAGCATGGTATTTTATAACAATTTTAGTTTTATAAACAAGAAAAAAATAGCATGAAGTATTTCTGTTCACCTGGAACCAATATCCCCAAATGTTAATATCTTACCACATTTGCTTTATCATTCAATCTGTCTTACATTCTCTTCCATGGATGATAGATGATAGGTAAATAGATAGGTAGGTATGTAGATGGATAGATTATTTCTAAACTATTTGAGAGTAAGTTGTAAGTGGCAGACCTTGTACCCATTTACTGATGAATAGCTCAGTGTGTATTTCCTAAAAATAAGAGCATTCTCTTATATAACCATACACAACTATCAAAATCAGGAAATTAACATTGATATAGACATGTCATCTAATCCACAGACTTTTTTCAAATATTTCCAGTTGTCCCATGAATATCCTTTATAGCAAAAATAGTATGTGCATGCGTATTTCATGTTTCTAGTTTGGATCCCAATCTATGATTATACATCTAATTTAATTGCTATGCTTTTTTAGTTTCCTTTAATATCGAAAACTTCTCAGCCTTACTTTTTTGGTCATGGCATTTTTGAAGAGCCGTTTATTTTGTAGAATGTCTTTCAGTTTAAGTTAGTTTGATGTGTCCTTATAGCTAGATTGAAGGTTAGCATTTTTTGGCAGAAATACCATAAAATACTGTATTTTTTTCAGTACAATCGTATTACGAGAGACATAATAACTATCCTATTATTGGTGATATTAACTATAGTTACCAGATTAAGGTAGTATCTTCCAGATTTTTTCACTCTAAAGTTACTATTTTAACTTTTTTCATTAATAAGTTTCTTATGAGAGAAATAAGTATCTCTTTTTTTTTCTTGGTCCTTTAGATTGTATCCTGGATATGGTAAATTATGAAGATTCTGGATTTTATTATTTTTCTCCAGCAAGTATTACTTTCTTCAAGCAATGTAATTTACAATATACATTATACATCCATGTATATACAATATACAAATTACAATGTAATTTACAATACATTACAAATGTAATTTACAATTTACAATAGATTTAGAAAGTGTGTTAGGCACTGTCCTGAACACCTAACGGAGATAAGACAGAGAAGTTCTTCAACCTCGTGGAAAGAAAACGGGGTGACTAACAATGAACAAGTACACAAATAGATAAAACATCACCAATGTGACCAGTGTGATGAAGAGAGTAAATATAATAGTCCACTAAACTAGGGATTGATAAACTTTTTATGTAAAGGGCCAGATAGTAACACATTTTAGACTTTGCCATCATAGCACCAAAGTAGCCATAGATGATACATAAATGAATGAGCATGGTTGTGTTCCAATAAAACTTTATTCCAAAAAAAAAAAAAAAAAAAGGATGGTGGGCTAGTTTGGCCCATTGTTCAAAATTTCCAGCCCCTGTGCTAGGGAATAAAGCATACTTTATTCTTGATACTTTAGACAGAATGGTCAGAGAAGACCTCTCTGAGGAGAAATATTTCAGCTGAGGCTTTAGGAAATGCTAGTGTGTGCTGGGAAAAGAAGTAGTAAGCATAAGAGTTCTAAGAGGTGGGAGACGTGTGGGCTGTTGCGGGAGCTGTCAGAAGGCTGGTTTGGCTAGAGTGTGGTCAGCAAGTGGCAAGTTAAGGTTGGGGAGTGGTCCAGAAAGATCATACAGGGTTCATAGGTCGGCATGAGGAATTTAGGTTTTCTTTCAAGTCCAAAGGAGAGTCACCACAGGGTTTTAAAATTAGAGTGACGTGACCCGACATGTAATTTAAAGGTCATACGATCTGTCACGTGGAGAACAGATTGGAAGATGACAAGAGGAGCAGTGAGGACCCCAGCCTGGAGACATCTGCAAGAATCCTGAGACACAGTTGAGTCTTTTACTTGGTGTCCATAACCTACTATTATTTGACTATGATAATTTGCCCTATAAGGTCTTATAATTCCCATGAAGTAGTTGATGGAGCTGGAATGCGGTAAACCCGGGAAGGCTAATTCTCAAGTCTGTGTTAGCCACTCTCCCAACGTCCTTTGACCTTATGTCACCCTTCCCACCATGCCTATGGCTATGTGGTCGGTTGGTTTTCAGAACCCTTTGGCTCAGTCCACTGTGGCTCAGCATTAAGCCATACATGTCTGGCTTTTGGCACTTATTTCAGCCAAAAACCTGTGTGCTCAATGCTGAAATGCAGGGGAGCCAGTGTCCTCCACAGGCAACCTTCTCCCCTGAGAGCCTGTGCCAGAGGGTGTTCAGCTGAAATCCGTCTGAGTGTATTTGAGAGCACGGTGAAGCATGAAGATAATGTCATTATTCAGAAGACATTGTATTGAATATATCAAAAAATAAGTAACAGTTTTCCTTTGTTCTAACAGCACCAGTTTGTCATAATCAGGACTTAGGGTTTTGTTTCTGTTTTTGTTTTTACCAAGCAGCAAGCATTTTTTTTTGAGATTATTACTATCTCACACTTTATTTGGTGAATTAGGTGAATAATGACTCTTCAGAGCTGGAAGGTATTTGCAAGATCACTGAGGCTGGTAGTATCCAGATTGTGCTCTGAGGAAGCTCAAGATTCAAGGAGAGAAAGTTCAGAGAGAAACATGGAAGCTCAAGAGGAAAGTCTCCTTCCACTCAAACACTTTCCTTATTTTATATATTGAACTTTTGGATAAGATTTTTTTTTCTTTTAAGATTCCACTGGTAAAAATATTTGAACTTAATTACCTAATCCAATGCCTTCATTTTTACAGAAAAATAAATTAAGGCCCAGAGAAATTAAATAACTTGCTTAAGAACCCACTGAGGCAGCGATGAGACAAGGACTAGAACTTTTTGCTGTTGTTGTTAAGTAAGCTCTCTACCCAACGTGGGGCTTGAACTCACTGTGGGGAAATCAAGAGTCCCGTGCTCTGTGACTGAGCCAGCCAGGAGCCCCAAGGGCTAGAACTCTTTAACCCTGGATTTGTGACCCTGACACTCAGTGTGGCGAACTGTTGGAGAAAATGTTGGGTCAACCGACGTGTATCTAATTATCACTGGTTGTGGGTCTAGACAAATCATTTTCTCATTCTTAAGTCTCCTTATAAACAAGAGGATTTTAGTTGTCTTTATTTTCCTTCTTTTCACTATAACATTTTGTCTGGGAAATGAAGTCTTTCAGCAAAGTGAGGAAGGACGAGAGAGAAAATTTAAAGAGAAGCTCGGGACAGTTCTCTTGCTTACACATGTTACTTCACTAGGACTACTCCCCATCACAGCAGTTTTTAAGCCAGATTCTGAATAAGAACATAGCACACAGTTGGAGATCCATAAACATTTAACTATGTAGATCAGCCAATCCCCAAAGATTGAACCCACCTTGCTCTAATTGTATGCTCAGCTATTATTAGTGGTACGATGCCATCTGCTGGCAGAATGAATAATTACAGTTGCATCCCTGAAAATGAAATCTTGAGGGACTTTTTTTCCTTTCTTGCTTTTTATTGCTTTACAGAGAAAATAATGTAGGAACATTTTATGTCTTTTATAACAAAACAAAAAATATGATCTCTGTAGGCCATAAAATCTCTTCGTTTTCCCTGCAAAATGACAAAACATGAATCTTCACCTATAGTGAGAATTTTAAGCAAGCCTAGGAAAGGCTGGAAGTGAATACACCTGAATCCTGAAGAAGAAACTGAACAATGGTGAGGGGCGCCCCCCTGTGGACATTCTGAGCCTCATCTAGAATGAAAGGATGAAGGCTCCATTGGTGAGGTTAGACCCTTTTTTTAGAGAATTTTAAATTAACAATACGATTTCTGATTCCCTAGAAAATCCTCAAGTCTCACTTGCTATGGGGCTTGGTCCTTTAGAAGCAAAATCTTCCTTGGCATGTCTCAATTCTTGCCACCACGTTTTAACATGAGCCCTTGTGAGAAACATTTGTTTTTTTAGAAGCCAGTGTAGGTTATTGCAATGTGGGATTTCTCTGGGCCTGGAGTTTGTCCTATAAAATACGGATTGTTCTAGAGAAACTCTAAGGTAATTATAGCCCTAAAAATCATTAGATCTGCTAAGAATTTCAGCTTTTCTGTTCAAAAAACATCCTCACCATCGCTCCTCTCTCTAGGATACAGTGTCTGTGAATATGAGAATTTACATGGCAAATGGGACTTCGCAGTAGTAATTAAATTAAGGATCTTCAGATGGGGGGATGATTCTGCATTATCCGGGTCAACCCAGTGTAATCACAAGGAGCCTCAAAGAGGCGGGAGGAGGACCAAAATCAGAAAAGGCAATATGACAGCAGAAATAGATTGAAGTGATAAGGCCAGGTGTGTCCACGGCCTCTAGAAGCTGGAGCCTCCAGAAGGAATCAGCCATGTCAACCCCTTGCTCCAGAAGACTCATTTCAGACTTCTGATCTCTAGAACTTTGAAAGAATAAATTCGTGTTGTGTCAAGTCACTAAATTTGTGGTAATTTGTTACAATAACAATAGGAACTACTAGCAGATGTATTTTTAATAAATAATGATTTAAATATAATCATTGCGATATTATCAGACTCCACAAAGTTAACCATTCCTTAATACCGAATACCATATTCAAAATTCCTTAATTTTATGGCTCCAATCACTGTGTATTACTATGACCTGTTTTTTGGTGTGTGTGTGTGTGTGTGTGTGTTTTAAGATTTTATTTATTTATTTGACAGAGAGACAGACAACCAGCGAGAGAGGGAACACAAGCAGGGGGAGTGGGAGAGGAAGAAGCAGGCTGCCTCTCCCCACCAGACCATGAGCTTATTAAGGAGGGTCGATTCTGTTCAGCAATGTATCCCCTACAGTGCTGAGGTTGTAGCGTATAGTAGGTACCTAATAAAAATGGGTTAAATTGAAATTAATCACATCCACAAATAGCCTTGATGTGAAATTTCTGAAAATGCAACTCCCCTTCATGACTATACTGTGTACGCCGAATCAGAAAGACATCTCACTCCAATGGCAAAGTTACTATTTATTGACTGGCCAATCTGGCAGCTCCTTTTATGTGTAGTTTTAAATTTAATTGTTCTAACAGCTCTGTGAAATAGGTAGTATTATCATACACAGCCATTCCTCCTTTTGTTGTGCTTCACTCTATCATGCTTTGCAGATTCTGCATTGTTTTGCAAATGGAAGGTTTGTGGCAGCTCCCCACCAAGCAGGTCTACAGGCGCCATTTTTCCAACAGCACTTGCTCAATTTGTGTCTCTGTGTCACATTTTGGCAATTCTTGAAATATCTCATACCTTTTCATAATTATTATATTTGTTGTGGTGATCAGTGATCCTTTGTGTTACCACTGTAGTCGTTTGGGCGCACCATGAAGCACACCTGCATGAGATGGCAAGTACCACCCCAATCAGTCAGCAGCCATTAATATCAAGGCAAGACCCTCCACCAGCAAAAAGGTGATGACTTCCTGGAAGCTCAGATGATGGTTAGCATTGCTTCGCAATAAAGTATTTTTTAATGAAGGTATGCACGTAGTTTTTTAAGACAACGCTATTGCACACTTAATAGATCACAGTATAGTGTAAACATAACTTTCATATGCACTAGAAAACCAAAAAATTCACTTGATTTGCTTTATTGAGATGGTCTAGAACCAAATCTGCAGTATCTCTGAGGTATGCCTGTGGTTGGTCAAACTGAAATTTAAGAGGTCAGTAACTGGATAAACATCATTCAACAGATGATTAGCACAGACAAGATTCAAATCTTGGAAACATCTACTGCGAGCCACCCTGATTCTTCATGAACGGCTGCTGCTTGGGGAGTTGAAGCGTGCAACAGCAAACAGGACTGGGAGCAAAAACCATGAAGACCACAGTAGCACTTGTTTGCTGTAATTCACCTGGCAGAACTCTAGGTGGAGACAGACTGGCAGAGAGAATTTTCCTGAAGCAGGGCAAATTGGAATGTGATGATTCATACTTAATGTAAAATGCCATTTAGTTCCACAGTTACGATTAAGAATGAAAGTCATCCCCCCCCACCCCAAACACACACAAAAGTATCAGCTACAGTAAAAACAAAATAAAACCCTTAAACGATAAGATGATATGATGGTATGATAAGATTCTTGGGTATCAATTAGGTTTTACACTCTTCCATGTGCTCATGGTGGTAGGCTAACTTATGCCTCCTGAAGCGATCCGGGTCCTAATCCCTGGAACCTGTGGATGGTAGCTTGTATGGCAAGAGAGACTTGCAGATTTAATTCAGTTAAGGATCTTGAGGTGGCGAGATTCTCCTGGGTTAATTTTGTGGGCCCTAAATATTATCACAAATGTCCTTATAAGACAGAGGGGGGAATGACGCACACAGAGAAGAAGGCAATGTGACTGAAGCAGAGAAAGATTTGTCTCTAGAAATGAAGGAGGGGCTCATGAGGCGAGAACAGAAGGATCTGGGAAAGACAAAGATATGGATTCTCCCCTAGCGCCTCTGAAGGAGCGTAACCGGCTGACATCTTGACTTTAAGCCACTGAATCTGACTTGGGATTTCTGGCCTCCAGAATCATTAAGAGAATAAATTTGTATCATTTAAGGCTCCAAGATTGTGGGCAATATGTTAGAGCAACTCTAGGAAACTAGTACACTCACGTAAGAAGATTATCTCTAATTGTGGGTTTATTTTAGTTTCTAGAAAAGGCATGCTTCAGAAAATAATCCTAGAAAGTATATAGCCATCTCAAATTAATTTTTCCGTTGTCTTTTATTATGAAATAGCAGAAGTTATAGAACTTCAAGGAAACTCCATATTGCAGGAACAATGAGAACTGGCTCTCAAGCGACTACCACATTGTTTCATTTTTAAAAGCACGTGCACAGAAGCAGCTCACAAATCATAACTGCAGCTTGATGAATTTTGAAACAGTGAATGCTCCTGTGTTACTGGCATCCATCAAGAAATGGAGCCTTCCCAGCGTCCCAGGCAGCCCCTCTAATGCTTCCTCATTCCATTTCATAGTGGCTGCCAGCCTTCCCCGAAAGTATCTATCTTGACTTTTACCTGTTTTTGAACTTTATTTATAAAAGAAATCAGTAGCACATGTTCTTTTCCATCTGGATTCTTTCACTCAAAATTATGTTTTTGATCCTTGTAGGTACAGTTTCTGCATTTTCCCTACTGAACAATATTTCTATGTTTACAAGCAGTTTATTTACCTATTGCACTGTTTGCAGAAACATTGTGTCCAGGTTGGGGTTCTTCTACATGGTACACAGTCTTGTGCATACTTTCTGGTAGACACAAGTGTATTTCTGTTATTTATACATCTAGCAATGAACTAGCTGGGCAGAGAGGCCGTGTATGTTTGGCAGTGGGAATTACAGATTAATAGATTTCCAAACTGTTGTATTAATTTACATTCCCACCAAGAATGCATAGGAGTTCTAGGTTTTTTTGATATTGACAGCTTGTTCATTGCAGCCATTAAGGGGCATATAGTAGATCTCAGTGCTTTTTGTGTTTTTTTTTTTTTTTAATTTTCATTTTGTGAAGTTCCTGTTGAAGTCTTTTGGCCATCTCTCTGTTAGGTTACTTCTGTTTTATGTAGGAATTTAAAAATATTCTGGACATAAGTCATTTGCAAGAGATATGTATTTCAATTATTTTTATAGTGTGCATTTTCAATGTCTTAAAGGGTACTTTTAATAAGTGGATGTTCTCAATTTAAAACAGAAAGGCAGAAATTTAACAACATTTTTTTGTGGTCTCGTTAAGAAATATGTACCTACCCCAAGGTCGCAAAGATTTTCTTGTATAGAAGCTGTATTGTTTTATCTTTAACATTCAGATTTACCAGTCATGTAGGTTTGATTTTCTGTGTGTGCAGTAGGAGTCAAATTCTATTTTTTTTCCTTATGGGTATTCAGTTGACTCCACATTATTTATTGAAAAAACTATGTTCTGTAAGCTCTTGGTTTTGTCATAAATCAAGACACCATGGATGTATTTGTGGACTCTATGTATTTGTCAGATTTTTATGTTAATATCACATTGTCTTAATTATTGTAGCTTTTTTAAAAGATTTATTTATTTCAGAGACAGAGAGAGTGAAAGAGCAGGGGGAGGGCAGACAGAGAGGGGAGAGAGCATCTTAAGCAGACGCCTCACTGAGCACGGATCCCGATGTAGGGCTCCAGCCCATGACCCTGAGATCACAACCTGAGTGGAAACCAAGAGTCACATGCCTCATCGACTGTACTATTCAGGCACCGCACTGTAGCTTTATAATAAGTTTTGATACATGACAATGTTAGTTTGAATCTCTAAAGTTTGCCTTAGTTATGAATGTCTCTGTTTTTCTGTAAAAATTCAGTTTTAGCTTGTCTATTTCTATATACAACAAAAGGAATCCCACTGGGATTTTAAATAGGATTGAATTGAATGTACAGATCAGTTTGAGAAGAACTAATATTTTTATATTGATGACTTTTTAACCTATGAACATGGTATACATCCCCATTTTATCCAGGCCATCTTCAATTTTTGTCAATAATGTTTTATTTTTTTCAGTGTAAAGATCTTGCATATTTTTTCTACATTTATGATTTTTGTGCTATTTCAAGTGGCACTCTTTATAATTTTATTTTCATGTAACTTATTATTTATATAAATAAATAAATACATAGCATGCAGATATATAAAAAGAGACATACATTTGATGTCTTGACATTTTATCCAGTAATCTTATTAAATTTATTGACTAATTCTAATAATTTATATATGATGTTTTTAGATGTTGTGTACAAAATTACAGTATCTATCTGCACATAATTACATTTTTTATTTTTTTACATAATTACATTTTTAGCTTTTCCTTTCTAATCCTCATAATTTCTATTTTTTTCTTGCCTGATTGTCCTGCTAAGGCCTATTGAATAGATGTGGTGTTGGCAATGCACTTTTGTTCCTAAAAGCAAAAACAAAGCTTTTCATATTATGAAATCCAATATTTATCGTAGTATTTATTTTGTAGGTAATCTAGATTCCTAGCTTGCCAGCAGGTGTTCGTGATAGGAGGATTGTTCTGTATCTATGAAGATGATCATATGCTTTTTCTCCTTTATTCTGTTTACACTGCAGTAAGTGATTATCTAAAATGAAACCCATCTTGGTTACCACTTCTATTCAACGTTGAACTGATGGTTTCTGCCAGTGCAATAAAATAAGAAGAAATAAAAGTCATCCATGTTGAAAAGAATCAAATTGTCTTTATTTCTGGATGACGTGATTGTATATATAACAAATCCAGTAGAGTCTGTAAAATAGTTGCTAGGACTCATAAATGACTTTAGAAATGTTGCAAGATACAAAGCCAATTGTGTTTTTATATCCTGGCAATTAACAATAAAAAATTGAAATTTTAAAAATATAATTTATAGTAGCATTAACAGTATGAAACAATAAATCTGACAAAAGATGTAATTGATATATCTATATATATACACTAAAAATGAGACATGACTAACAGAAATTAAAGGAGATATAAATAGGTGGAGATGTGTCCACTGTTCACAAGTTGGAAGACAATATTTTTAAGATGTCAAGCATCCCAAATTGATCTGTAGATTCAGTGCATCGTCAATCAAAATCCCAACAGGGATATGTGTATGTTATGTGTGTGTGTGTGTGTGTGTGTGTGTGTGTAGATAGATAGATGGAGTTATAGACTTACTAAACTCCAGCTTATTAAAAAAAAACTTGGGGGTCAGCAAACTACAGCCTGCCAGCTAGATCTCACCAGCCATCTGTTTTAGTAAATAAAGTTTAATTAGACCACAGCCTTGCTCAGACACTAACATTGCTTTCATGCTACAATGACAGAGCTGAGAAGTTGCAACAGAGATTGTAATCTTATGGCCTACAAAGCCTAAAATATTTACTATCTAGCCCTTAGAAAATGGTTGCCAATCTGTGCTAAAACTTATATGAAATTCAAAGGACTTAGACTAGGTAAGACAATTTTGAAAAAGAAGAAAAATTTGGAGGACTAATACTATCAATAAAAAGGGAAAGGCTACTGATACAAGCAATTATATGGATGGATTTTAAAAACATGTTGAGCAAAATAAATACTATGTAATGAATAAGTATATAATAAGTACTGCGTAATTACACCGGTGGTAACTTTTAGAATAGACAGAACTAATTTACAGTGACAGGAATGTGGTTTTCTATGATTAAAGAGATTGCAAAGGGCATGAGTGAGCTTTCAGGAAGATGGCAATATTCTGTATTTTGTGATGGTGGTTACATGGGTTTATACTTTTGTCAAATCTTACTGAACTGTGTGCTTAAAATGAATGCAATTAATAAAGTTGATTCAGGAAAAAAGAAAAATGGATATAAAGAGCACAGGTATACTAATCCAAAAACAGAAGTGTGTCTTTGAGGAATGTTAAATTCCTCAAAGTCATAGGTGTCTCAAGATGACTCTGGCTTGCCATGAGGCCCTGTGACAAGTTTTTATTCTATTCCTGGGATTCAGCAATCACTAACTGCATTGTTTTCCATCAGGGCAGGTGTGATGGTTAATTTTATGTGTCACCTTGCAAGGGCCAAGTATGCCTAGATTATCCATTATTTCTGAGTGTATCTGTAAGGATGTTTCTGGATGAAGGTAGAGGAAAGAAGAATACGTCCTTTTTTTCCTCCCTTGGTGAGTTGGGACATCTCATTCATCTGCTCTGCCCTTGGACTGACTTTTGGATACAGACTGTATTACACAGCTGGCTTTCCTGGGCCTCCAGCTTGCAGACAAAAGATCATGGAATTTCTCAGCCTCCATATTTATATAAGCCAGTTCCCATAATAAATTTCCATATACATTTATATCAATCATGGGATCTTAATATTACAAAATCCTTGAATTCTAGGGAAAGGACTTAAGATCTGATTTAGTAAACAAGGCGGGGGAGGGCGGTGATACAGTCAAAACTTAGATTTTAGGAAAATTAATCAGGTTTCTGTGTGTATGATGTTTGGTGCACATACCATATGATATACTCAATGAAAGTTGGTTGGATGAATTTTAGAATATATGGCTTTACCAATTCAGAATATAAGAACAAAGCAAAAAGAAAAGAATGCGAAAGAGTTCTCATGCAAGTTGATAAGAGTAAGATTAAGTTTCACAAAATCTTCGTACTTGTTATACTGTATGGTATGTGTATATATTAACTATGGGACCTAACGGAGATGTGGGTGATTTTACACACTAATAGAAATTTATGTGCAGGATAAATAGAGAACACTTTCTGCTATTATTATGATTATTCTAGTAATCTAGTGGACAGCTATTTTGAGAGATGGTCAGGATAGAGTTAGGTAGTGAAGTTTACTGAGGGTTGAAAATGCCATGATAGATCATAGTAAAACAGAATCATCTCTCTTAGACCAACAACAGTGAAAAGGAAATCCTCCCAAGAGTTGGAAAACATTAGCATAGCTAGAAACCAGGATTTTGACAGAAAAACATCATAAATTTCAGAGACGTTATGCACTTTGGGTTTTTTCCACTAACAAGTTGGCAACGTCTGTAGAACGTGGCTGAGATTGTATGTTTACATTGCTATTTGAGAGCCTGAGCTCTGAAGGCACAAGGTTGTCACCAGCATCACGAACACTAGTTTTCTCCAGGAGCAATAAACCTTAATGACACTTCACATTACTGTTTTAAGTTCCATCCGGGCAGGACAGAAGGTATATCTAGTAATTTTCTGAGAGTGTTGCAGCCAATGCGGGGGCCCACTGGCTGTGCTATAGGAGAAAAGCATTTCCCATAGCTGAGGGATCCTTTCATAGGAAATTCCGTATTCCAGGGAGGAGACAGTGTGTTTGGTAGAAACACCAACTCACTAAGCAGAAGTATCCCCAAGTTGAAGGTCAAATTCCTGAGTGACAATTTAGTAACTCATGGAGACACGAGAGATGCCTTCTTTAACAATCACGATCTCTAGTCATGGTCAGAGAGCTCTTGAATAGGGCCCAGGATTCCACGACTCAGGGAACTTGACTTAATAGAAAACTGCCTATACTACTCAAGGCCACAATTCTTGATCACTTACAAAATACTTCCACAGACTTCATCTCAGCTGATCTCCACAATCAGGTGTTATCATCATCAGAATCATCCCCCCCTTTAGAGGTGAGAGAAACACGGCTTGGAAAGATAAAAATATTTCTTGGAAAGTGATAGTCGGGACTACAAAACTTATTTCTTAATGGCAAATCCTTTGTTGTTTTCACAACATCATGTATCAACTTCTGATGTAAGGCAATCACACTTAAGGGACAGAAAGAACCATCAATATTTTTTTTATTTTTTAAAAAGATTTTATTTATTTATTTGAGAGAGAGCACAAGTTGGGGGGGTGGAGGGAGAGGGAGAGGGGAAAGCAGGCTCTCCACTGAGCAGGCATCCCAAGGTGGGGGCTCTATCCCAGGACACTGGGATCATGACCTGAGTTGAAGGCAGATGCTTAACCGACTGAGCCACCCAGGTGCCCCAGAACCATCAATATTATTAACATTTTAATTAGAAATGAATGACACTTTTATATCATTTTCCTAGACTTTTGGAGAGCACCCTGTAGCTCAAATGAAGGGAAAGATAGTATAAAGAAGAAATAGGGTCCAGAGAAATTGAGAGCTGGTGGCAGGGCTCCATGACCTCCTTCCAATTTCACGATGTTAGCCTTTTCAGAGACAGTCTGCAAAGACATAAGCTAGCACTGGCCCTTGTAAACCTCCAGGAAGTGCTGAAGTGTTTGCCTTCCAAAACTGTCCAAATCCTACGCGGGAACAAGAGTTGAGAAGAGATATATCAAGTGGTTACATCACTCCATCCTGCAAAAAGCATCTTGCACATGGTCCTTCCCTACTAATATACAGGTGATGGTTAATTTTACACATCAACATGGCTGGGAAACAGTGTCCAATTGGTCAAGATTATGCTGGGTGTCTCTGTGAAGGTGTTTTTTGCTTCCCCCAAGCAAGAATGAATGCTGCCAGCAGATTGCCTTTGGACACAGACTGCAACTCTTTTTTGTGTCTCCAGGCTGAGGGCCTCTCCTGCCAGATTTTGAACTTGTCCACAATTGCAGGAGCCAATTCCTTGAAATAAACCTCTCTGTATCTGGTGGGTTTGTTTCTCTGCAGAACCCTAAATAATCAGCAATGTTAGATGTGTTATACGGTTTATAATATATATGTATACATACACACATAGACACAAACACATATATCTATGTACACTCAGCACAGCCACTGGGTGAATGAGCTCCACTGCCCCCGTATAAATTAAACCTGGTGTGCTGACCAAGTAAACAGAATCATCCTTTTAAGACGATGACAACCACACCCTGACTGTCTCCAGGTTTGAGGTTCAGGGTTCAAGAGAGAAGGCAATAATCTCAGTTAAATTCTACTTGCTTCCTTCTCTGAGAAGGAAACAAAGAAGGACTCAACGTGCCTTCCGGCCCTCTAGGAGACTGTTTTCACTTCCCTGGACAAGATGGAGCAATTCGTACCCGAAGGAATGTTTCATGAAAACTAACAGCTCATGTTCATGAATGTGAGAATGTAACACTACTGTCATTCGGGAAGCATTAGACTCTAGATTCCTGCCCACACCCACGCTGGACTCACAGAGCTTTGTGCTGACGAGAATTGAGGAGGAGGGAGGGGTTAGGGCGCAGTGGCTTTCCCCTGCTATTTTGTTGTGACTATGGAGAAAGCAAGGGGTTGCACTTCCTAAATCCGTCCTTCTGGAAGTGCTTAGGGGCCCTAGGAGTCACTCACCCTGGGTAGGTTGGTGGGTGTAAAAGAGTCAGCTAAAAACAAGGAGAAGCTGTGATACATACCTTGGTATGGCCGCCATGACTCCAGGTTTCTCATGGCCACTTGCATCCCAAATATACACTAAGTGAGATATGGGGGGGGGGGGATCAACTCAAGGATTAGGGACAGACTGCTCCGTGCAGGGGAGGAAACACGGACTGTGCAAAGTAGTAGAACAAATGTTAGAGAGAAAGGTCCTTTGGGAAAAAAAAAATGTCCAAGTGAATTGGGATTTATTTGAAAGAATGAAAGCCACAACTATATTAGCAATCCCTTATAGCTTTTGTGGATAAAAACAACAAAAACCCCCAAACCAAACCCAAGCAGAACAAAACAAAACAAAAAAACAACCCAACACTTTGTAGCTACCGACCGAATTTTTCTGTAATTGTGGCAAAGGTCTAGGAAAACATTTTCTAACTCTTCTGTTTGGAGTCCTTGCTTGGAATTGTTTCTGGGAAGAAAATGTCCTTTTAACAATTCTGAGTACTTTATTTAGAAAGCAGTCTGTGTGTGCGTGTGTATCCACTTTCACATCTATACAGTTATCTACCAAAAATGTTGAAGAAATGCGTTTTTTTACCTTCAGGTTAAAATGTTAACTGGAGGGGAGCCTGGGTGGCTCAGTCGTTAAGCGTCTGCCTTCGGTTCAGGTCCTGATCCAGGTGTTCTGGGATCCAGCCCCTGTTGGGCTCCCTGCTCAGCGGGAAGCCTGCTTCTCCCTCTCCCACTGCCCCTGCTTGTGTTCCCTCTCTCTCGCTGCCTCGCTCTCTGTCAGATAAATTAATAAAATCTTTTAAAAAACAAACAAAAATAAACGTGAACTGGAAGCCAATTAATCAGACTAGTGCCGACTTCTGTTTGCAGAAGTATATCTGCATTAACATTAAGATGCTAATCTAATAGCTGCTCTGACGGGCCGTCATTCCAGAGACCCGGCTGCTCTGCCCCACTATTTGCATTGCTATAGGCGCTTTCCCGTTGTCTCCGAGTCTGTAAACTCACGTGTTACACCTTAGGAGACTCTCAGGGCCCTTGAAAGAGAATCACAAGAATATTACCTCTTCAAAGTGTGTCTTGGGTCTTCGTCAGTGTTCTGTGCTAAGAACTGCCTTCCATAACGTGTATGCACCCAGCTTTCTCTAATATGAATGCAGACCTGGCCTCGGCATCCAGGGGCAAATGTAAGATGTGCTTCTGGGCTGTGGGGCTTGTCCATGTGTATTTATTAAATGGAACCTATTGGTTTTGCCTTCTCACTCACCCAGCAAGAGATCCTGTATTGCACACCCGAGGACAATTCTCGGCAAGCGGCAAATCTGTTTTGCTTGCTGTCTTCGTAGTTTCTGCTGATCTGTTTTCTCCTTTTCCCCTGCGGCTGTGCCGCATTGTTGTCACACAGCTGGGGAGGAGAAATGGGATTTTTTTGGCACCCATGTTGGGAAGATCATTAATTGCACAGATTTGTTCAAAGAAAACTGGGGTTTGATCTCTGATTTTCACAATGAGTGCTGACTCGCTGCTGAGCCATCTTCTTTGTATCCAAGAGTGAATCTTCCTACTAATTTAATCCCTAAGATTTCATTGGTGTCCTAAAAATATTAAAGTATGTGTACAGAAAAGGCATTTATTTTGAAAATAAAAAGACACCGAATTTATATATTCCCTTGAAAAATTCAGATCGAAGGAGATCAGATGTCTTGGTTGACAATTAGTTTTTGGGTCTTTGGATTCTGTGTTTAAATGGAAACCATGAGCATTTTTATATTTCAAGAAGTTAAAGGGAACTATAAAATTCTAGTGCTAAAAATATTTGGGCTCTTAATCAGCCTCTTATTTATTTATTTTTATTATTTTTAAAATTTTTATTTATTTATTTGAGAGAAAGAAAGAGATCATGAGCAGAGGGGAAGGGTAGAGGGAGAAGCAGACTCCCCACTGAGCAGGGAGCCTGATGTGGGACTCGATCCCAGGACCCTGGGATCATGACCTGAGCCCAAGGCAGACACTTAACTGAATGAGCCACCCAGGAATCCTCAGCCTCTTTTATTTACCGGATAAACTGAGCCCCACAGCAGCTGGGGACACACTAAAGGCATACGACATAGACCATTGCTGGAAGAGTAAATATTTCCTAAAAATTAAACTTGCGACGTTTCTTCTACATTATATGACCCCTTTCAAAGTGAAGGAACTGTTGGCTCTAGCAAAATGGAGTCAATACCTTTCTAAACCTTAAACAACACTAACTGCTTTCTCTCGTTCTTATCCTTACGAGTTATCAGTATCAGAGCTTACCATCCTTGCTGTAGGCTGCAACATGGGTTTCTTATAGAAACTGCTAGACAGATAGTAATAGAACCCAGGCTAATGAGCTGGTTGGGATCTCACACTTTTCATTAATTGCAACAAGTTAACCAGAACAAAAACATGTTTACCAGAAGCTTCTACAAAGCAAGTCTAAAAGATACTGGATTTCTGTTAGCCAAATTACCACCGTTCTCTCGGCAACCTGACAGACATTCAAGGGAACCAATGAATTTACAAAATGGGGATAAAAATTAAGTCTCAAATGTTCAATTCAGCATGCTTCCTAAACATCTCTGGATTTTACCCATTAAACATAGAGAAAAACACGGCAGTCACACTTAATCTTTAAACCCCACTTTGTACAATGCACATCTCTTCTCTTTGTAAATCTCCACTGAAGACACTGTTCCTCTGTGTCTCGTGCTTGGTGTTTGCCGTGCCGTGTGCTCAGCAGCCCTTGGAAGGCGCCCGGTGCAATCCATCAGGGTGACTCTGCAGGGCTCCTGGCCACACAGCCTTCAAGGCAGACTGTCTAGCCATTTTGCTTGTCTGTGAATTGGGAGGGGTGCCCAGAGGGGTGCACACTTGGATCTTTCCAAAGAGAACTTGCTGCAAGGAGTGGAGTCCGCTAATGGCCTCTAGACACAGTGCCTCAGAGGTCTGTGGCCATGTCCGTGTAGAAGGGCAGACAGTCTCCTTCTAAATTGTCCCAGACAGCAACTGAGCACAGCTGAGCACACCAGTGTGTCCACCCAACGTGCGCTCAAGGATGAGAGATGTTGGTGCTGGAGTGCCCCGCTGGGCTGCCAGGACTGCCAGGACTTGCTGGGAGTTGGACGGCACTCGGAGCTCTTCCTACACCAGCCTTCTCCCTCCCACCCTCCTTAAACAGGAGCGATGCCCGCAGGCACTGCTCTGCTCCTCCTGCTCCCTCTTTGGCGCCGTTGTCTTTCACAGGTGTTACTCTCAGTAAACTGCTTGAGTTTCTAAATCCGTACTGCTTCCTGGAACACCCAAGCTGACTCGATGAGCTAGTAATCAATCACTTTTTTCCATAATCCCCTTGTTCTAATTGAACGTACTTTATGAATCCTGTCTGAATTAGCCAGTTTGCCCCTTCCGCCATCCACAGCTGTGGAAGGGTGAGCCCGTGCAGCCCTTATCCTGCCAAGTGTTCTTGGACAACGTAGAGACCCTTGAACAACCCTGGGTCAACCAGGGCCTTTAAAAAAATTTTTTTCTGATTTGCAAGGTTCTCATCATTCTCTTAAAATTATTGTTATTGAAGTATAGCTGACAATGTTGTATTAGTTTCAGATATGCAACATACTGACTGGACAATTCTATACATTCTATGCATTGTACTATGCTCACCACATCCCGTGACGTTTTGTCACCATGCAACGTTATTACAAAATGATAGACTATGTTTCCGATGCTGTGCTCTCCATCCCTGTAACTTACTTATTTGTAACTGGAAGTTTGTACCTCTTAATCGAATCAGGGGCTCTTTCTCAAGAACTTAAACGACGAGATATTGAAAGCAAGGTTATATGGTACTGAGAAGCAGAGATGTAAATTCACATTTAGGGTTGAGGCCAGAGTCGGCACAGTGGTAATTTCAGACCTCACGGAAAGCACAGCTATGAGGCCTGGAGAGGAAGTGAGCCTACAGCAGCCGGAGAACATTGTGCAAAGCTGAAACACCATAGCTGCTCCCCTTTGTAGTCTGGTGGTTTCTTACAAAACTAATTAAACACACTCTCACCATACAATCCAGCCATTGTGCTCCTTGCTATTTGTCCAAAGGAGGACCCTCTGTGCTCTTACATTGAATTCCCTAATATGGAAGTTAGTTTGAGCCATTAAACAGTTCTCAAGACAACTGCTCAAAAGCAGGTTTATATATTTATTTACCTCAGACTTGAGTTGAACCTAGTTGCTTTTCCAATACCATTAAGAAAGATTTAGAGTTAAGACCAAAGTGATTTTTTTTATTCTTATCCCACCTGCCGTATCATATAAGGTGACATACAGTAACTAGGGTAAAGGGTATTGTGTAGCATAATGCTAATACCCCCCCCACCTGTGCTTTGTATTTCTAATCCATGTTCTTCCAAACCCACCAAAATCAAAGGTACATTGGAGATCCACTTTTCCAAAATATAAAATGCAAATGGATCCAGCAAACTACATTCGAATTTCAACTTAATTCAAATAAACTTTAAAACAAAGCACCTGTTATATAGCTAGTAATATGCTATCATCTATGAAAATGATGAGCATAAACTTAAACCTTAATATTAACTTCATTCACTAGAAAAGACATACACATATGAAATTTTAAAAAGAACATAATATAATGTGTCGAGTTTATGTGGGCACTTTATATTTATTGCTATTGTGTATGGCAGATAATCCATTAGCTCTAATTTGGCAGTAATGATTATATCTCAGATCTTTACAGATAAACATTATTTTTCAAGTTAAAAT
Organism: Ursus americanus; assembly: GCF_024610735.1. Lineage (NCBI taxonomy): Eukaryota > Metazoa > Chordata > Mammalia > Carnivora > Ursidae > Ursus > Ursus americanus. Next base: position 54,027,749 of record NC_142137.1, on the reverse strand, counting down.
AGCTTCATGTCATATCTGTTCACTCTGTCCAATGAATTCCTTGTAGGATGGTTACAGGGTTGTAGTCACTTAATATCCTTGATTGATTGAGCTTCAGGACTATGAAGCAGGAAAATCAGGAAAATACTGCAGTGCTCTGGAGGTCTTTCTTTTGCTCTGAGAGTATTTAAACTCTTTTGTATTGTTTTCTCATGCAGTGCAACTAGACACTATAAATATTAATATTAATATGTATTTAATGTGAATATCAAGTCTTTTATTCTCACTGACATCTTGAATTTATAAAAATAATTTAAATTAATTCAGAATGAAAATGAGTCAAGCCAACCAGAAGATGTCATTCGAAAGATTCAAAAGATTTTGGAGTATGTCTGAAATGATCCATCATCCAGTTATTCATAAATGTTTAAAATAAATCCTTGACCAATAAGGTTTGAGACTTTAGGAATATTAAGTGTTTGGTTATGACCTTGAAATAAACTAGCTTTTCAAAACATACCAAATAAAAATATTTTAATGAGATGATTTGGAGAATAGACTTGTAAAAGCTACTCTAAGGGCAAACACCACTTGTTAATTTATTTAATGTAAATTAGCCAAGGATTTACATTCCCTGTAATGTTGTTCCAAATCTTTTTAATTTGACTGAGATCCCCACCCGGATACCACCTCTGTTATAATACCCAGCTGGTGAAATGAAGCTCTAATTATTTTGACTGATAAAAATCAGGAAACTCAAAAAGCTTTCCTCACTCTCTGGGTATCCCTCCTTGTCTCATGTAATAACCATCTTTCCCCCTCCAAAGGCCCGGTGCCTCTTCTCTTTGCCAAGGTCAGCTCTCTCCCTACGGTTCTCACTCCCTCACCTCCAGGACCTTCCACAGAGAGCATAGCATCCACTCTTCTGCCATCTTTCTTTTTTGCCTTCAAAAAGGCCGTTGCATTCCATTCATAAACAAGAAACAAAACTCCATAAGACACATTTCCTTTATATTTATACAGATGACCTTGAACAACACAGGCTTGGGAGGGCCTACCCCTATGCATCTGACAATCTAGTGTAAGCTGTGACTCCCCAAATCTGAACTAATAGCCTACTGTTGACCAGAAGCCTTCCTGATAACATAATTGATGCGTAGTGTGTGTGCTCATATGTATTCTTACAATAAAGCTGGACAAAAGAGAACGTTACTAAGAAAATTATAAGCAAGAGAACTAATTTGCAGTACTTACTGTATCAAAAACATTCCACACATGTGTGGATCTGTGCAGTTCAAACACATGTTGTTCGAGGCTCAGCTGTACCCCTACCCTTTCTTCTCCCCGCTTTTGCCACATTTCTTGACATAAGCAGCTTCTTTTTTCTTGAAAGGCTTACTTTGTTTCTTAGCTCCTGTAACCGCACAGCACCTGGCAGAACTGGGGCCCTCACCGCTGTCTGAAGTGCAATAAGCTGGCACCTACTGAGTAAAGCTGTGCGGGCCACCACTTCGCAAGCCGAGCGGCAGGTGACATCACTCCCGAGACCTTTGAGCCCAGACACCATTCCTTGGATTGCCTCTCTCATCTGTCAACTTCTCCAAAGGCCTCCTCGTTCCTCCAGTCCAGGCCCTCTGCCTTCTAATTGTCCTTCTACAGTCACTGTCCTAAAGTCCCCTTGCAGTTAAGATTCCGTTCCTTCCCTGCCTAGAGCCCGTATGCGTTCCCTGTGCCTGCCCCAGCCACGTGCTCACCGCTTATGCTGTGACCTGGACTCGGCCTCCTCCTGCTTCCACACCCCATAGTCAAGCCACCCGCACCCATGTTCCACTCACTGCCCTGGACTTCCCGACCGCCAGGCCTGGAATGACCCTCCTTACTCTCAGGACAGGCCTATCAGAATCTCTTGGAACTTCAAAGACCACCCTGTCACTAATCTATTGCTAGCCCAGAGCTTCTGTCTGACATTCTGGAAGCTCTCATTGGAATCTCATGACATGGATCCCATCCTTGGAATGTCTTCCTTCCTTCATGAGGGTGCATGTTCTTTGAAGAAGGCCTGCAGACGCTCCGGTGTAGACAAGTGAACACAGAGTCCGGCGGATTTAGGTTCGAACCCACTCTTACTTCCTCTGTAGCCACAGCAGCTTACTTACCATCTTTGACCAAAAATTCCCCCAAATGGAAGATTAAAACAACACCCCCTCCTAGAATTCTGCCAAAAATTAGGAGAGAGAGCAAAGAGAAGTATCTCGTTCCCAAGTGTGTTTACAGATTTTGATGATTTTTTTTCCTATGAGGTCCAAATTACCCAGCTTGGGCTGAGGCTGCCTATGGTAATAAAACATGTCATTTTCCCCTCATTTTTTGTTTTGACAGGCTATAGACTATAAATGCAAACATTTGAATATTTCACATTTATTCTTATTTTTCTCTAGGGAAGCAGGAAAAGAAAACCATTACTTTAAGTATCCTTCCTTAAAATGAAGAGGGAGGGCTGGAAGAAGAAAGGGAGGGAGGAAGAGAAGGAGAGCAGAAGGGAGGAAAGGAGGGAGGGTGTGCGCAGGAGGGAGGGCAGGAGAAAGGTCTTAAATGCCTTTATATAAGAAAATTAGAATGTTATTCAACTGAAAACACAGAAGTGCTTCCAAAACACTGTACGTGTAAAGCCCAATTCCTCTAGATTTCGCAATATTACATAGGTTGGCCAGCAAATCAAATCAGTGTTTCCCATCCACTCGCCACGGCTACTCCCCAGGCTTTCTGAAGTAACCTGCTTGTATATGACTGTAGATGAATCAGAAGCAACCGCCTGCCTGTTTTCTTAACATGGCTTGGCCAGGAGTTGTGAACATTGGCTCGGAAGACCTAATTTCGCAGTGGCCAGCCAACACGCCTCACAACTTAGCACTGAGTAGGGCTGGGGGCCAAATTGGCCTTGGCTCTCTGAAGAAAAGAGAGCCTAAATAACCACACCAAAGGGATGTGGGGAGGTTCTGTTCTAATCATGCAAGTAAGCTAACTCACTTTTGTCATTTTCTAAGCTTCCCACAATGAAAACAGCAACTATAAGAAAACATCTCAGGACCTAACTCCATGCTATATTACTGGTTTGGTTCCCTTTTTGAGATGCTGAAGACATCCTCAAAAAAGAACCTACATGACTTCTAATCTTCCATAGAGCTTGGCTTCACATCAGTCATCTTAAGAAAATCCAAGAACTTCAAAATGCATTAATCCCCAGTGAGCTGGGTCTTCGTAATACATTCATTCTTAGTGTTTTGGCAAAGTAGCGCCAATGTCACTGGCTTAATTGGTGGCAGGTTATTTTCCAGTTGTCAAATGATCTTTTCCTATTTAAGAGTCAGAAAAAAAGCACTCACTTGTAAAGGAATTGAACAATTTGGAACACAAACAACATAAGTATTTATTTGAAAAACATTTTCCATTTAAGTAAAAAGGCAAATCAGTTATAGTAGCTTCTTACTACTAATTCTAATTTGCACTCACAGTCACTTTTACATCATATTCAAAGATATTACTAGAGAAAACTATTTCACAAAGTATTTAGGAAAAAAATATATACAGTCTCTCCAATAGAAAGTTAATTAAAATAACAAATCCAGGCAATATAAAGCTAAGACATGAAACAAGCTGGCATTTATAAACACAAATAAATAAATATGTACAAAAGAGTCTATGCCAAAAATGGACAAAGAAAAGTTTCACAATGCAGGGAACAATGATAAGAACAGAAAGCATCTCAGGACCCTAGACTAAGACTAACACAATGTAGATAAAAAAGAGGAAAAAGAAGAAGAAGAAAAAAAAAAAAACCCCAGGGAATCTGAATCACTATTATTCTCAAGTTTAAACTAAATTTTGGCTCCACAGCTAAATTCCTGCAATTCCTTTCTGAGGGAACCTAATGAATGTGAGAAGCCCATGCTTGGAACTGAGGGTAGAATTTGGCTCAATCTCTTAAATCCATCTGCAAAAGTTTGTATTCAGCTGTTTCTTCATTTCTCCTTACCTGATTACTGGAAATTTCAAAAGCGGAGTCGACATTGTTGTCAACGATGAAGAAAAGAAAATGTTTTCCCAGGTCTGAATGAATAGGAGCAGAAATGAAAGCCATTTTGGAAGCTCTCTCTTAAATACTATGAACTAACTATGCACTTTGGGTAGGACTCTCACAGTAGAAAGCTAATGAAATTCTCTCATGAATCTCTAAGGCTTGGGGGAAAGTATATGAAGATTCAGTGACCATTTAAGACTCTTTTTCATCTACGTGTAACCAGCCAGAGTAAGCAGCCTGTTACTCATACGCCTATAGAAAAGGATGTGGCTCTACTGTGGTGAATCTTAGTGACCTGAGGTTTACTACCCTCTCCTACTATGTACACTCCTCCCCTGTGAAAGTCAAGCTAGGTAATGCTCATGTCTCCCAGGCCTGGTCCAGGCTGCTGCAAAGTGAAATGGTAATAAAAACCCACCACCATATTATCTATCATTCATTTAAGTCTGGCAAATAGCTTTATGACTGAAGATTAGCAAAAGGTGAGAGGCCCCTTGGATGCTGCATAGCCTGAAAACTCTCCTAGGTCTCCGATGGAGAGCCACCTGCCTTTTGCACAGAGAGAAAGGCCCCCAGGCGCTCAGTTCTGGCTTCTGTCTTTCAGCGACCGGCACTGCCAGAATGCCTTATCTTCTCATCACATAGGCTAATGTCTCCCAGACCTGATACTTCCCAGATATCCCGGAGCAAGTGTAAAGGGACAACATATACGGAGACCAATTTCTAAGGACCCAGATACAACTACATCATTTAAGAATAATTTAAATGTCCTCTCCAACACACTCACTAGGAAGCAGATCACTTAGGGGAGTTTGAAAATTAGGTAAACTGCTTAATATGCATGCCTTGTATGCTGAAACCTAATTAATTTACCTATCTTGCCAGACCTCCTCTGGTTCTTATAATCAGAGGACTCATTTACAAATGATTTTTAGACCAACAATTGCAGACCCACGTGTTTATAAATTATTTTGATTATGACAAGTCACCCATATGTCTCAGTTTATATTCTTTGGAACAAAACACTTGAAAAGGAAATAAGAGGCTTTCCAATTGTGCAAATGGAAATGTCTTAAAGTCTCTACAGCAAAGGTAGGACCATAGAATCTCAATGATTGTATTTTCTAAAAGGGAGAGACTATTATACACAGTATGCCTAATGGAAATCCTCATTCCTCCCATGAGTCTGTGGGCTCAACAGATAGAAGAGAAGCAAAACCAAAGGTCTAAGAGATTCATTCTTCAACAAGTAGTGGAAAATCCACATTAATGGAATCCCAACATTATACTTCATTCAAATGTATGGGATTAAATTCTAATTAATGATGATGCTTAAACCTTGTGTCTTAAGTAAGATAAGTGAAATACTAGATATTTACAGGGCCCCATATTAACTGGGTTAAGATTTTGGAAATTCTTTCTCAAGCATATTAATTATTTTGAAGGTGAAACATTTGGTATAATAAGAACGAATTCCTTTCTAATATTTGGTCAGACTTTAAGCATTCTTTTGTATCTGTGTTTGAAAATTTATGGAAAGAAAAGAAAACCTACTGCATTCATAGAAACTAGCACTGAGAAGGGACTTGTGGGCATCCAAACAGTTGTGACTATTCATATGCTTTTCATTGTTGAGAAAGACAATATAGCAAATGGCCATATCCAAAACCTAAGAGTGGGGCATGAATGAGCTCTAAGCTATGCTTGTCCCTCGCTCTGCCCCTCCCTTGTCCACTGACTTTAATGTCCCCCACCTCCCTGAGTTCTGATTAGTCTGATCCAATTACATATTTTTTTTAAAAAATCATATTCCCTGTGGCTACTGGGTCATGTTGCTCTCAGTACTAAAGTTTTAGTGATGATCAAAACTCCCCCATGGAAGAAATACACCGAAAAGACAGATTTTTTAAATTTCACAAAAGCCTTCTTAACAAAATACATTCCTCACACACGTACACACAGCATGTTCACGTGTGCTAGTCACGGTTTTCACTGCTTGCAGAGTTTCACGTCTCCGTAGACGAATTCTTCTCTTGTATACTAAACGCATTAAAACTTTGTGCTGTGGCTGAAAGTGTCTGACATGATAATATTTTTATAGAAGTTATCTGAATGAGCATTGCAATAACCCTTGACCTTATCAATGACCTGGTGGACGGGGATGATTGATGTTTGTTCTCCATCAGCGTGGGTCAATTTTGACAAGGATTTGTCCATGGAAGCATTGTCTGCAAGAAATGACAGCAGAAATTAGACTGCTAGATGAGCAGGTGACATGCCTAAGGGCCACCAAACTGGACACTATTTTGCACATTAAAGAAACACAAAGGAAATGAAGGCCTGGTTCTTCCTTAGGTTAGGTAGTAGGCAGCACTAACATTTCATGCTTTCCATCTTCAAAGTGCATTCCTATGCATGAATGAATGTTAATTTGCCTTCTAGTAATGTATGTTTGAATTTGTTTCAAGAAATGTTCCTGTAAAGTGGCATTTTTCAAAGAGTCAATGAATAGAATAATCAGAAAATTGCCACAAAAATATAATGTGACAAGTAACTCAAAAGAAGCAGGGACAGATTATATAGCCTATAAATTAAAAGATGTCAAAACATCTATGAAAGAAATGTTTGATGTCTAAGATATGATTTCAAAATAATACGGGGTGGGGGAAATGGGTAGGGTAGATGACCATGAGTTGATAAGTACAAAGGGACTCATTACACTATCCTCTCTACATTTTATATATGTTTACCACTTTTCATAATAAAAATTTTTATAAAAAATAATTCAAGAGATGTTGGAGAATAAAGTGAATGAAAATAAACATGAAAGGGTATTTTGAACACATTTCCCCCCAGTTTTTAACTTATAAAATGACTGGAATATAGAAAAAGGTATCTTTTATTAATTATTTCTCAATGATACAAATCAAAATTATCAGAAATATTGTAAGTATGTGTTTTTATTACCTAGGCTACATTCTCAGAATGACGCTACTGCTGATGCCAATAATATCAGAGCAATTGATGGTAATAAAGGACTGCTAAATACATTTCTGTTCTGAATTCCTCAATCTTATTTATCTCTTTATTTATAAGTTTTAATTTTAATTCCAGTTAGTTAACACACAGTGTAATATTAGTTTCAGGTGTAAAATTTAGCTATTCAGTGCTCAACATTGTATATTTAAGTATTAATTTCCTAGAGCCAAAGGCTTTCTAAAATTAGTTCAGATAGTAGTCTGAAACTCACATAAGCCCTATTATCTACAAATACATGTGGCTATCTTCACGTACCCTATGAATATCTTGTAAGTATCGACTCTCTTTCCCTTCCCAACACAGTTGGGAGAAAATTTCTACCTTAAAATTAACCGCAGTGAAGGAGCAAATGTGACCTTCTACAAAGTATTCCGTTCCCTACATTGTATATTCTCTATTTACCGTGGAAGAGGCAAAAATTCTATCATGAAAAATTGCTTCTAGGAATCACAGCTCCAAATTTGGAATGTTTGTTGCAGGCATTTTTATGCTTTGAGTAAGTTGTCTCCAGCATGTGACATAACATGAAAAATCCATCAGTAATTGGTTTAAAAGCCGTCATCACTGTATCTGTTGTCTTTGGAAATGAGTCAAAGCATTCAACTACTGTTTTGTGTTGAAGGAGACCCTAAATAAAATGAAGGCTAAAAGAGGAAATGGCGTGTCCACCCCATACTAAAGGAAGAAAGAGAGAACAGGTGGCTCATGGGAAAAATGGCAGATTGAAGCATGACAGAATGATTACATCCCAGGACTGGTGAGGAAAGGCTTAGGGAGTCACTGTAGAAAGTCCCCTCCCCATTTAGCTCTCGGCAAGCTGATTGATTCTGTGCTTCCTTCAGTTCATATATTCACTAGCCATTGGTTTTCTATTGGGGATTTTTCTATTGATTCAAACATCAGTAACAAATAATTTGTGCTTGATGTTTTTAGAAAAACCACAAATCCTCAAAGAAGCTTCAAGGATACACTCATTCTGCTTCATTGACAACTTCCAGTGGCATGTGCCTTTTAGAGATTTTTGACCAGCTCTTTTCCAAATTTTCTGGGTCTTCATAGTCAATAAAGTAGAATTCTGAGGAAGGGCTGTAATTCAACATGTATGCTATTCCCAGTCCTCTGGCTAGACATTACATCATTAACAATAGAGATTTTGATTATAGCTGTAAGTTAGAAAACCAGGGGCTAGGGAAATGAACTATTATTTGACCTATGCTGAAATATCAAAGACGTAACAATCTTCAAAAAGCAGGCTTGGAATTGACAATTTCTCTATTATGACTTCTATGAATGTACCATGACATAGCCAGTAATTCACAAGAGCAGTGGAAAAGTAAAAAATTTTACTCTCTTCTATAACAAACTTCTCAAGTACTGCTTTCTTTTCATTATTTTACCTGATATGTGACCCATTAACTCCAGAGCATGGTACATTTCCTAGAAGGAGCAGCTTGCAGACACCCCCATGCAGAGAAGAACCAGCACAGCACACAACCATTTGAAATTTCAGAAATTCCAGCTCAGTGCAGGAATGTCATTGTGCTAGCTGAGAAGTATCGTAAAGAACAAGCAATTTTGCTGGTGCAGCAAGAGCCTTAGTTTAATCCATGCAAATATTCTTTTATTACCTTGCAAAAAATTCATGCATTCAAAAAAGTAATAAAAGTTTACCTGAATGATCCACTTTTGCTGAAGGAATGCTCTTAGAAGACATTATCTACACCATAAACATATGAATTTCTAGATCAATTCCAAGAAATAAACCAACTAGATATCCATGATGATATGCAGTGACTTTTTGCATACTCCAAGGGACCCAAGAACACCAGCAGTCACCCTGAGAACTGGCTCGGTAGCTTAAGGCCATTTGTACATCAGTTGATTGGAAGCCATAAATTACTATGTCACAGAAGTAATGTCACATAGCTGACTATATCCTTATGCTAGTTGACAAGAGCTCATTTAACCCCAAGGTTTTGTTATGGGAAACAGAAAAACAATAATGCATTCCTTTTTAAAAAACATACATAACACTTTGAAATAGCTAAGTGTTTCTTTGGTACCCCCATTTCTGTATTTCTTTTTATCTTTTGGTCGATTTTCCCCATGATCCTTAATATGCTTAAACATTTCATTAATACTTCCTAAATGCCCCCTGTTCCAAATGATCTACCTTGTTATTTTCTCTCCCCTTTTAATAGTGGCATTTTTCTGGCTAGCTATTCTCAGCTGTGTTAAGAGGAAAACAACTTAATTGGTCTGAACCCTATTCATTCACAACTGATGTACACTGCACTAATTGCATTTTAGAAGGACAGGCAAAACGAGTATCTAATTTTTTTCTTATAAATGGGATTGTTTTAATTTCTCTTTCTGCCACTTCATTATTAGTGTGTAGAAATGCAACAGATTCTAGTATATTAATTTTGTATCCTACAACTTTACTGAATTCATTTAATACTTCTAGTAGTCTTCTAGTGGAGTCTTCAGGGTTTTCTAAATATAATATCATGTCATCTCCGAATAGTGAACGTTTTACTTCTTCCTTACCAATGTGGATGCCTTTTCTTTTTCTTGTCTGATTCCTATGGCTAGGTCTTCCAAAACCATGTTGAATAAAAGCTTTGTCTTGTTCCTGATCTTAGAGGAAAAGCTCTCAGTTTTCACCACTGAGTATGATATTACCTGTTGGTTTTTCCTATGTGGCCTTTCTTATGTTAAAGTATGTTCCCTCTAAAACCATTTTGTTTTTATCATGAATGAATGTTGTATTTTGTCAAATGCTTTTTCTGCATCTGTGGAGATGATCTGTATAAGTATGTAATTTTAAGGCTCATTAAATAAAGTGAAATATTCATTCATTATAAGTAAAAGATATTTTGTGCCAGGCAACCACCAACTAAGTAGAATAATCTATCTCAGACTATACATCTGTTATCAACTTTCTTACACAGGTATTTAAAAAAGGGATACACAGACCTCTTAATTTTGGACAGAACTGTTTGTGTACAGGGCTCAGAGGCTTCATTTTATTCTGGAAGAGAGCCCATAGCTTTTATTTGATTCTCGAAAATGTCCTGTACTCCAAGAAACTTTTAGAACTGTTATCTTAAGCTGCTCTAAGTTTTCAGATCTTTCTTTAATTTTGTAATTAATAAACTCTCTAAACATTCAAACACTTTTCTGTAGTGCTACCTTGAATATCAGGCAGTGGCCATTCCATGGTGTAAGCAGGGACATGTAAAAGGATTCAAATGTACATAAGGGTCATTTGAAATTTAAGTGTTTGCAATAAGAACATTTACAGATACATTACACAACACACTCCCTATCTGTAAAAAGCCAAATATGGATCTCTTCAGCGTCATTCACCTCTGCTTATGTTTAATAACTAAACAAATTCAAAATTAAGTCATTTCCATTATCCTTTTAGAAGCATCTTTAATTAGGAAAGTGCTGGTGCTAAGTGTTGACAGCTGTTTGCTTGAAGTATAATTAGTATTTCAAAATAGCAATTCTGCTTTTTTCCTTTGAAATTATTAAAAGATTGCAACTTTCCACACCATTCACTGGCTATCAAGTAATGCAAAAGAATCTTCATTTCCACATTGTCTTCAGGTTTGTTTATACACATGCTCAGTGTCAGAACCTGTGGTCACTGTAAACATCATGAAAATCCAGAAGATGAACAAAGACATGATGTTTCTCATTATTCTGTATCACTTTCCAAATATGATGCTCTCTATTGTATCATATTTAATCAGTGATTTAAAGAGCAATTGGCAATAACACTTCCAGAAGTCTTAAATGAAATACATCCTGGATGGTGACTCCACCTATTCTCATGTCAACTTGCCAATTAACTTTCATAATAAGTTATAAAACATGAAATATGCAGTATTATGAAAAATTGCAACTCAGTTTCTATATTTTTAAAATAAAAACAAAACTTTCTAAATACCATATTTTTGAAAAGAAAGCTAAGGTTTGAATCAAACGAAGTTACAATAGTATTCAGAGCTAATAATATTATGGCTATGTGGATTCAATTTTGGTTATAAAACTTAAAAAAAGACAAAATGTTCATGAAAGTGTTGGATAAAGTCTTCAAATAGATTTTGATTATCATAAATCTAACATAAGCACCCTAATGGGCACTGTTATCCATCAATCTTCATGGTATGCCAAAGGCAATAAGAAGATGATGAGACATGGACCAGAGAACATCTTTACCACCATCAGAATGACTCACCAGTGTGGCTATTCCTTTTGAAGTAAGTGGTAGAGCTGGATTTAGATTTGGATGTAAGGTATGTTGAGTTGGACCCAATGGAGCTTGAGGACAAAGATTTTCCTAGATTATCAGAACTTTTCTTGATGATATTGGTAGCTGTCTTGCTCCAGTCTGAAAGAAATAACATCTCTCCATGAATGTGTTTTAGGGGGCATATGTTCTACTGTGAAGAATCATCACCACATCATTTAAGTAATTTAACCATTCAATTTTGTATATGCTAGCAATGGCTCAGAGAAGAGACTGGCAAATGAACAATAATAGACTGAAGAAGTTTCAAACTTGACCTGTGGCACATATTGTTTAAAATCCTACTTCAATTTTGTAAGGATAAGTGATAATCAGTGCCAAAAAAAAAGTAATACTACTTTTCAAGTATTTTTTTATACTAAGAAAAATGTCTTTGCCTGATAATGTGATTGAGGGCCTCACAATCACAATCTCCTTGGAAGGGAGAACATGGTATGGTGGAGCCTCTGGATATCTGAGTTGTTAAATTAGACACAAAACCTTGGACAACTCACTTTACCTGGCTGGAATTCACGCTTCTCTGCAGAATAGAAGGGTCAGGCCCCGAGTCCTCCGATGGCTTGCAGTCCTAATATTCTAAGACTCCAACTAAGCACCTTCACATGAACCCCCTTTACAATTTGCTACCATTGGGACTGGATTGCTCGGACAATGGAAGACCAGATGACAATGGTTTCTGACTACTCTTAGGTATAAAAACCAATTACCAACATGGCCCTTTACCTGAGTTGTCTGCTAACCGAAATCGACCACAGCAGAGATGCCGCCTCCACTGTTTCTGAACATTCTCCTTCATAGCACAGTGGAAAATAAATATAAATAAGCCTGGCACAAAAGAAAATATAAACATTTAAGCCAACAGACACATTTTTAAAGATAAATCCTGTGAAACACATGGATTCATTTTAAGTTTTTTGTTTCTTTTTTAAATGCCTGAGTCACTAAGAAACAAACATCCTAAGGGATCTTGAAATATGTAATAGATGTCTTTATCCTTTAGAAAAGAGTACAAAGGCTCAAATAAAACTAGAATAATTACACATATCTGATTCTGTCTTTGCCTGTTCTATTCAGCAATTATCATGACTTGACCTAGAGATTAAGCTGAAATGGGAACTATTCAATTTAAGGGGCATTTAATACTTCCCTTATGTTTGTTTTAAAATTCCGTGAAAGCATCTCAAAAAACATAGGAAAAAAAAAGAGAAAACTGAAAATATCTATAAGTTCTATTGCAATTTGGGTATTCTAAGCCATTTTATGTATGCACATTATTATAAGTTTGGGTCATAGAAAAATGGCATTTTTTGCAGGTCAAAAATGGCCAAAAAACAGCAAATTCATGTGGCTCTACCTTCTCTGCTTTAGTTTCTCAACATTTTTTAAAACATTTTATTTATTTTAGAGAGAGAGATTTTATTTATTGATTTGAGAGAGAGAGCACACAAGTGAGTGAGAGACAGCATAAGCATGAGGGGCAGAGGGAGAAGAGAATTTCAAGTAGACTCCGTTCTGAGTGCAGAGCCCAACAAGGGGCTTGATCTCTCGACCCTGATATCACAACCTGAGCCGAAACCAAGAGTTGGACGCTTAACCAACTGAGCCACCAGCTGCTCCCTGGCTTGCTCTATTTACTATGGCTACACTGTCCCCGTAGGTACTCATCCCCTCCAGTCATGTGCTGTGAGTGCCGTATGCTAATGTTTACATTTGTCCCCATTCCCTTCTCTTCTGCCACCACTGCCACTTATAGGACATCTTCATTGGCTGTATCTCCACTTAGCAGCATCTCAAACCCCTCATGTTCTAAATAGACATCCTCTTTGTCACTACCCTCAAACCAACATCTCAAGCTCACTCCTGCCCAACACCATGTCAAAGGCTCTTCCTTCAAATCTTTCCATTACTGCATCTTATCTGTCACTCAGGTGTTAGATCAATTGTTAACTCCTCAAAGAGGCCATGACCAACTATTTATTTCATTTTCTTTTTACCTTTATGTTTTGGCTCTAGTCACATCCTTGCACATACTCTTGTCAGGGCACTAATCAGTGCCTGATATTCTTGTATTCCTCATGTATTTATTTACTTGTTTGCTTGGTTGTCTTTTGATAGGCGATAGTAAGCTCCAAGGGCACAGGGATGTTTGTCACCCAGTGCTGTACTGGCCATTCCCAGAAGGATACCAGGAACTAAGCAGGAAACCCAAGAATGTTGAATGAATGAATAGGAAGCATGATTAACTGCTCATCTATTTACATGGGTTGACTGAACACTTATATTCTATATTCTAAAATGTGTTAAATGTATTTAGGGATAGGGGATAAAGATAGGAGTACAACACAAATTAAGGAGCCACAGAATATAATGAAAATATATTTAAGGCAAAAGTTTCTAAAAAGTATGCAAGCTAGTTGCCCCTTAGTAATACCCCCATGTAACCAGAATATCTACATAAAGGAGGGTCTTTTAGAGGACGTAGGGCTTGAACTGAACCTGAAGAAAGCTTTGGGTAGGGAGGCAAGGGAAGTCTCCAAAAGGGGTAATTCATTCAGTGACTACTAAGCACTGGTAAGCAGGAGGAGCTGTTGTTTTAGGAACTGGATATTCAAAGGTAACCAAGGTAGACGATCATTGCTTTCAGGAGGCAGAGGATCTAGCATGGGAAGGTATAAAAGTAAAAAGTATTACAGTACATTTAAGGGACATTAAGATTTATCTGTTCTTTTCGAATATGGAGTATTCATCAAAAAAACCTGTAAATGACATTGTAGTATGTACAACCAGAAAAGTGGGGAAAAGTACTGAAAGTACTCTTTTGATGTGTGTAGTTAAACTTGGAAAATATGTCTAAGGTTATGCTTATATGTTTTTATGTTTCAGTATCTTAACTCAAAATGGTCTATAATTTTCTTCCAGAATAAATTACATTATGAGCTATTAGAAAAGGAGCACGCTGCTTTGCTACAGGATGGGCCCTGACCCCAGTGAAGGACCACGGCTGATTCTCCTCTTCTGGGATTGACTTCTTTGATCATCAGTGAGTGCCTGACACCTAGGAGGCGCTCTACAAATTCCTATTGCTCTCACTGGTCACTGATTTCAATACATAGCTAGCCTATTAAAAAATTCCTGGGAAATGCAAATGCATTTATCTGTATAAGTGGTATAAATAAAACATATAATGACCCAAGTGAAATAATACGTTAATATACCAATTTATTCTTTTGATGATTACATCACATCTTCTATATATTTATATAAGTAAAATTACTTTTATCTATTATATTATTTATTGCTAATATTTTATTCTTAATAAAGTAATTAGTGAAGGAAATATATCCTAGTGACCTAGTTATTTGTCCAAAATGATATCCGGTAGGGTAAGGAAATTCTAATTTTAAAAGAAAGCTCTAAAAAATATGAATCAGATTTCAATCATTCAGAAAACAAACGAACACACTCCCACACAGCTCATGATGGTGCCTTTGCTATGGCAGGAGGGTGGCAGCTGGGTTGAGCAGCAGGAGCCGGAGAGAGGAGACCTGCTTGCAGACCTGCCTGGCTCAGGCACGACAAGTCTCAGAGCAGGGGGAAGATTTTCTTCCACACTCCAAACCCTCAGAGTCAGCACCTGCAGGCTAAGCCACCCTCCCAGGGCGTAGGAAGTAGACATCGCCGGGTTCAAACCTCACCCTCACACTGACCGACTAAATCAGATTGCTTTTCAAAACCTTCTCACACCAACAACCCCAATTCCCTATGCAGTTTGCAGATACAGACAATCCCTTTAATAAGTAAACATGCCTTTTGGTATTACTGGTAGTGTGAATAACCAAGGTATATAAATAATTTAAATTGGTTAACGGATTCTTTGAAGTTTCGACGAGGTGGTGGCAGTTTCTGAGTAAAGGGAGCAGGGGGGCATGAAAGCCCAAGGACAGGTCAACACAAGTCAGAGGAAGGCAGCTGCCGTTGGAGGGAACAGAGCCCCTGCCTTGGGTTTACTCTATTTTTGTCAACTGGGGCAGAATTTGCAGGGTTTGTTCTTGGAGGTATTTTTGTCAGATAGTTGAAAACCCATGTGTTCTTAAGCCACTGTTTCACAAAATCACATATCAGGGCAGGGAGAGATTGCAAACTTCAATTAGAAACTTTCCTCTCCAGGCATCACTCACTATAGGGCCTCGCACTGAGAGAATGATTTCCTTTTAGTTGAGGGCAGAAGGTGAGAGTTGCCAGAGGCTGCTTCCTTTGTGTTACACTCAGCAGTTTTTAGACACGTTTTATCTACTCGAGGAAAAAACTTCAGAGGTTATGGCTGGTGTTTTGAGGACACTGAGAGGGAACGAGTTCTTGGATTCACTTTGTCACCCTTGCTGGGATGCTAAGATGGGTGTTACTTTGAGGGTCTGATGCTGACCACAGTCACAGAGGGGGAGGTTAGAGATAAGATAAAACTGACTTAATAAAACAATTTTTTAGATTGTGCAGTGCTGTTCTAAATTATAATTACACTGCATTAGATGACATTGTCTATTTTTAAGCATCTGCACGTGTCAGTAAATCTACAGGCATCCAGTAAGTTCAGGAGATGCTGGAATGTAAATTAGATTCAAAATCTGAACATCTCTTCTAAACTGCTGTGACGGCAGTCATTGAAATGCCCCCCCCCCCCGCTATGAACTGCAATGTTATGAGACAGAATTAAACAATAGGCAAAAGAAATTAGAATTCTTAGGAGTTAATATATTTGTAAGTGCCAAGGTATTAGGCTGATTCTTCAGCCATGAGATACATTTCCATTTTAAGTCAGAATAGGATTCTCGTAATAGGTTATTTTACTATTCATAGTAACTGGCCCTTTCTGTGTGAATTTAAATTCATCTGGCAATAAATATTATACCAAAATTCTTACAGGACAAAACATCCCTTTTACAGTTCAGCTGTGGGAAATGTGGTAGGTATGCACATCTGGAAGAACACACTTAGTATGGAGAGAAATTCTAAATACTTCAGGAAGGAGGAGGAGAAAATGCAGCAGGAGAGCCAAGGAAACTTGGAGGCCAAAGCGAGAAAACAGAGGGCTATTCCCTTTTCAATTTTGAAGGTTTTTTTTTTTTTCCCCTCATCTATTTATAGGTCTTGGTGCCAAAGCAGAACTAAAATCACGAAACTTTAGAGATCTACACTGACATCCAAGGGGGTCTGTTTGATTTCTCATCCCTGTCCATGCTCTCTTGCTAGCAAATGTTTTCCCTTTGAGAATCTGCCTATCAACCACATGGTACCTCAAAGGGTATCTCCATACCACCTGGAAAAATATGCTCTTCCAGCTTTTTGGAAAGGGCTTTCAGCTGTGACCAGGGACCAGGAGAACTGGCCTTTACTCTTCATACCGACTTAGAGCTTTTTTTAACTGACCAGGGAGTAGGGAACATTGCTCATAAAAGTTGGAAGCTGAAATGGGTGAAAAGATTGACTCAGAATTAAAACCTTTACTTCATCCTGACAGGCTAGTGCTAGTTCCATGAAACCTTTACATCTCACAAAACACAGCTCATGATGGTCCTTCTTTGGTGAGTTTTAGCCTGAAAAACCACCACTCTAATGAATCCAAGCCAAAGTTCCTTAGCAATAGTTTCTTTGACTTGATAACTGCTTGGATTCTTTATTTTACCTGCATGAACCCAGATTCCATGCTGGAACAAGAATAAAAACAAAAATTTAAACCTATTTTAAATGAAGAGATTCCTAACCCATCCTCTACCCGCCCATCCCCCCTCACCCTTGCTTTCCTATTACCACACCATCCTTCACTAACCAGAGGGACCCGCTCCCTTATAAAAGAAAAATTTAGACCAATATGCGAATTCAAGATATTTTACTTCTCCGTAAATTTTGCAATTTTCTTATTCAAAATAAATGACCTTTTCAATTTTGATAGCAGATTGTGTTGCAAGTATGTGGGATGGTGGGTCTGCCCATGGGCACTGCTAGGGAAGGAAAGGTAAAGAACTCCCCCTCCCCAAATCACAGGCCAAGGCTGGGTCAGCAAATATGGTGAAGGGACACCTGCAAGAGTGATCTAACTCTCAGCAAGTAGATTTGGTTTTTGATACCTAGTCCTTTCACTGGCCTGGGAAGGCCTTCGAGCAGTATGTTTGGGGAGAAAAAAGAAAAGAAAAAAAAAGCTTACTTCTAAGTACTGGTGCTATGTTTGCTGTAGATTTTTTGATCTGTGTTGAACCTTGGTCTTTATAAAAGCTATTTAACTATGTATTTAGAAAAAAAATTCTGAGCCTCAATATTTTGGCTAGGAACTTGGCTCCCGCATGGGACTCATTCTCTTTGGTTGATTCTGGCAAAGATTTGGGGCTTTCTGGGGCAGATGTAAAATGAGCAGCCAAAGGGATGTTCTCAGATCTTTAGCCTGATTATCAAAATTAAAAAAAAAAAAAATTGCCAAGGAACAATTTCCCTTGGATATAAAAATGAAAGCGGGACAGTAAAATTCAGGGCAGCACAGATTGTCATTCTTTCTCTGCTCCAAAACGTCACTTTCGAGAAGCCTTGGTGGAGGAAAAACAACAACAACAACAACAACAACAACATCAAAACCCGAAAATCCAAACCCAAACCTTGGGTCCTCGACTCTCAATGAGTGCTTTACTAACAAAAGGCCACTGACAATTTCAGCAAGATTGTCATCAACAAATTCCGACAAATGGCCTCCCTTAACTCTTTCTTACTCTGGATAATAAAAGATCCAGAAACATCGTTAGCGGCAAGACTGTAGATTAGCTATAGATAAATTCAGGGACGCGGGGTGGAGTCAGATGGTAGTGAGGATGAGTAAATGGTATCTTAATCAGGTCCACGGGCAGAAGTGGTCCTGGAGTTTCGATGGGAAAGTCAATCAAGATTTAATCAAATCGTGTATGTGGGCAAAAAAGGATGCATGCGCTAGATAACTGATTTTTTTTTCTTTTTAAGTAGGCTCCACACCCAGGGTGGAGCCCAATGCAGGGCTTGAACTCTTGACCTGGAGATCAAGACCTGGGCTGAGATCAAGAGTTGGCGGCTTAACTGCCTGAGCCACCCAGGAGCCCCAACAGAACTGATTTTTTGACAAAAATGGTTTAGATTACCTCTCCGCTCCCTAGCAAGCCTGAGTCCAGGTCTCAGAACGGCTCATATATTTTGTTGTCACAGACAGAGCCTGCTGGCCGCTGCGCTGGGTGGGTTTATGTCTCTCTTTGGGAACCTCTTGAATCCTCCTTTCATACTCTAAGATGCCCTTTAGAATATTATTTCTCTGTGGCACAAAATGCCCTGCCAAAAGATGAGTAATTTATTTCCTTGCAGTGTGTGACATCTCAGCCAACATGACGTTGTTTCAGATGTTAGGGTTTAAAGGCGGTTCGTGTCTTTATGTTGGCACCAATGCCCTACGCTGCATATGTGATTACGACACAGCTGAGCTGTCAGGAGGCTCCTAACCCTTAATCTGATTTAATTTTCTTACTTTACCAATAAGATTAAAATAATAATAATAAATATATTTCCTTAATTTTTTTCTGAGTAAGGGTAAGAATAAATTAGCATTTAATTAAGCATATAATTACTGAGTTTTTTCAATGGATACAGATACTTACTTCCTAAGAACTTTGAAACAAAAAATTGAAGGGCAGTAATTTATTTTTCTTATGCTTTATCCCCTAATAATGTATTTTTCTATTTTCATTTATGCTATATTGTAAATATTACACTGTCAGATTCAGACTGAACTTGGGGGCAGTTGTTAGCTCTTCTGAGCCTGTTTCTTCATCTGTAAAATGCAGAAAATACCATCTTTCTTGAGCACCTACTTTTCTACACTTGCTTTAAGAGTTACATCAAATCATGGATGTTGTGTGTAAGTTTTTTATAAGCCACAATGCGCTATGCAAATATACATTATTTCTGTTGCTCTGGGTATATCTTAATGTTATCAAATTAATTAATGGCAAACATTATCTCTGAGTAGACTGATAACAGCCTTCTGTGTTGGCCATGGCAGCTTCTATTTTCAGAACCATATGCTGCATCTTATGACGCTGTCATAAATACGTACAGAAGATGGGCTGATTGTGCCCGAGATGATTAGTCAATATTGTTTCACATGCCTGGAAATGGAAAATTGAAGACCAACTTCTTGCTATGGAACTAGCCTTCAGATCTTGATAAACTTGTCAGGAATGTTAAACTTCCCTATATGTTGAAAAAGCCTAATCTAATTGATAGTGTCAAATGTTTTTAAAGAGTTAATAAAAAATGTACAGCCTGAATACTGCTTATGACTTTTGTAATGAGCAACTTTGTGCACGGACTGCATCTCAGGGCAATAATCTATCCTACGAGCACATCGATATTGCCAACAGCTAGAGAAGCCCAAGAGGACTCTGGCCTCGATCTTCTCAACAGTCAGGGAATTGTCTTTTACTTCTTTAAAATGAGTTACATCGTATTTCCTGACTGTAGGCTAATGTTCTCAGGCATGTGAATTATGATACACTTTTGTAAAACATCTGTTCCCTTTTAAACAGCAATTTGTATACCCTGCCATTTTCTCAATTTGTATTCTTTAGAAAAAATTAAAATTTCTAATACAGCAATCTGCCACTTTCATCCTAGGAAAGCAACAAAGATAGCGAAAATAGGTAGATATGTAATACCACCATGGCAAGAGAAGATATATTTATCTTTTCATATTACAGGGAAAAAAAATTAGTGGATTAAAATGTAAGTTGCTGAAGTAAAGAAGGTAAAATTTAAAAAAAGCAATTTAATGTGGAAAATTAGAAAACAATAAACTTAGGTTCAGGCTTGATTCAATTCATGATTTCATCTGCTTATTCAAGTAGATAGAATTTTAGTTACAAGCCACACAGATTATAATAATTTTCTGATATTCAATTAGCACTATTTTTGGCAGGTAAGTTGTATGGTTATAAACGTACATAAAAAAACTAAAAAGACATATACTTAAACAAAAATATATATTAAAACTGAACATTAAAATAAAAATAGTTCGAAAAGCATGTATAAAATTTTAGTATGTAGGCTATGCAAATTTAGGTAAGTACCCATATAATTATACATGTATATGTGTGTTTGAACACACTCACACCCATACATGCATTTATTTCTAAGAATCCTGAAAGATAAAATGGATTTTTCACGTCTGAACCAAAGTTTTGAAGACACACACAAAAAGGAAAAGAAAGCTGCTAGCAGAAGGAACCCCCGGGCTACAGCACCCTGGCCTCCCTGCAGACCCAGCGCGAACACTTGTCCTTCTCGGAGGAGCCCCCTCTGTAACACTAAAGGGTGACTTGTGGGATTCAAAATGAAGACCCGGCTGATTTTTTAATGCTCAGCTCCAAGCTAAATCTGAAAGTAAAATTTGCTTGGCATAGATTTAGTTTTTAGAACATTGTATCACATTCTAAACTTCTGGCCATTGCCGAGTCTAATAATGACAGGCTTCAATTAGCGATGGCATGGCAGCAAGCAAGACCGCTCGCCCTAACCACTCCAGAAGGATAAGCGTTTACTTTAATGAAACTCAACACCAGTGATGAGTGTTTTGTGGCAGCACAGTTCCAAACTTTCTCTTGACTTTTTTCACATATCTCCAGCTCCCCCAGCCCCACCACAGTCTAAAATACTGCATTGCCTTATCTCACCCGGACCACGGGGATAGCCTCTACTCTGTTCTCCCTACTGACACTGTGGGGCGGCTCTAATCCCTTCTCCACATTATGTCCAGCTTCGTCTTTATAAAATGCACATCTGATCATGTCATTCCACAGGCCTAGAAGATTTCAAAGACTTCCCACGGCTCTCAGCAAGATCAAAACACAGGGCCTTCTGGGCCAGCCCCAGCCTCCCATTTGTGCACGCTCACCACTCTGTCACTCTATGGCTCTTTCTTGGTTCTCCAGTTATATGAGCTTTCTTTTAATTCCTGGGGCATACACTATAATCACCAACGATAGCAGGTTTTTTGCACATGGAGCGCTTTCCACTTGAAATTGTCTCTTCTCTGTTCCTACCCCCACCTTCCCCTAGTTCATCCCCACTGATCCTTCAGATTCCAGCTCAGACACCATGACTTCTGTCATGTGCTCTCTACACCACCAGCTACGATTCGTAGGGTGACTATCTGGTTAATGTCAGTCTCTCCTACTAAAACATAAACTCCATGAGACAAAGGGATCATGTCAAGATTGTTGTTGTTGTTGTTGTTTTTGCTGGAATAAAAAAATATCAGAAAGAATAAAACAGACAATGTAGTTCACCTAAATCCCTTATTATTTATCCTTTATTTATCTAGGCTTATTTTGCCTCGATACTACTTGAAGTTCACTGAATTGTTTCTTTAGACAGTCTAGATTCTACAAGCATCTTTTACCAAAGCATATACTTTCAACAACAGCCAACGCCCTCTTGGAAGGTTCGGAAAATGACTCGAATAAGAACCATTAAGTGACTTTCTGTAGCATCCTGACAAGTTTTTGCACAAGCTCAGCCAGTGAGCAATTGTTGGTGGACTCATATGCTCTGTATCACTGTGTTTTCATTTACATTTCCTTTTCAGGAAGTGTTTTTAATGTCACTGGATATGCAGAAATCTGTTCTGAATTTATATAATTTAACATCAGTCTTAAAAGTTAGCGATTTATGAAGAACTATGACTTGATGATGGGTTAGAACATTTTTCCCTCCTGACAGGAGACCTATGCTGGGAAAAATAAAACATCCCAATCCTCATGAATGGAAACAGAGCTGAGCAGACAACTGCAGCTGCTGAAGCTTACGGAAACTGCCAGGAAATTCTAAAAGCAAAAACAAGGTTGGGCTGGCAGATTAACGCGCCTGAAATATAAAACCACGGAATTTCTAATGTTAATGGACATTTCTGTCAATATTTATCTAGGCAGTTTTAATGTTGTATATTAGAGAAGAGATTAAATAGAGGAGTGCTCCCCTTACGAAGCTAGATATGAAGGGGCGTTCAGATGCTACCCTACCCACTTTCCAACTTTTGGAGGTGCACTTGAGGCTTACGAGTCTATTTACTCAAGATAATGAGCCCACGTACTTCCTCTGTTATGGAAGAGTGAACCTGAATGAAAATTTGCTGAACTAACTGACGCCTATTTATGCCTGAAGAGCCACAGGTTGGATTTAGGCCATCTCAAAAGCCCCTCCCTTTCTTCATCCAGAAATCCATTTATTCATTTAACAATCACTGAGCACCTACTTCATGATTTTTTTTTTTTTTTTTTTTTTTTGCAGGAGCTCATGAGGAAACTAGGAGGTGAGGCAAAACAGACATGTACGCTATAACATGGTAAACACTCCCCTGCGGATAAATACCAACTTCTCTTTGAACGCACCTATAGGGAAACAGCTGCCCAGGCATCTCGTTTGGTGAGTAATACAAACCTGCATCCCACCACCCCATCCACCCCAGCTCAGCTTGAGTCAGCCTGAGTCAGCTTGAGTCAGCTCTCCTTCCCCCGCACGCTTACAACTGCATGGCCAGGAGCTTCAGGTAAGCCTGTAGTATTGCCCTAGTCAAAAATCCCAAGCTTTGTCCCCTTACTCTTTAGTCATGCGGGCCTCATGGTGCTTCTGAACATCGGGGAGTTTATCAACAACCCACGCACGGTCTATCCCATATCTGAAAGAACGTCGTTCAGCTTTTGAAAAATGTAATTTAGGGGCGCCTGGGTAGCGCAGTCCTTAAGCGTCTGCCTTCAGCTCAGGGCGTGATCCCGGCGTCCGGGATCGAGTCCCACATCGGGCTCCTCCGCTGGGAGCCTGCTTCTTCCTCTCCCACTCTCCCTGCTTGTGTTCCCTCTCTCACTGGCTGTCTCTCTGTCAAATAAATAAATAAAATCTTAAAAAAAAAAAAAGAAGTTACATCTTGAAAAAAAAGAAAAATGTAATTTATATTTAAATGTAAACATTAAATTCATCATAGAGTTTACTCAGGCATGTATTGTGGAGTCAGAAAGATGACAGAAAGCTCCTCAAAGGAAGACTGATTTTTGAACAAAGGAGGTCATTGGCAAATGTTTGTTAAACTGTTGAACCAACTGCTGTATCTCATGAGAAAATGAGCATTTCTGAACCAGAGTACTGGTATTTATTTTGAAATCCAAGGGCCAAGGAATCTAGGAAAATTGTTCTGTCCCTGCATAGATTCTAAAAATTCTTCTGGCCAAGAATGTTACATGCACATAGGATACTAAGGAAAACTGTAAAGAAGGTAAAAGTTGCCTGTGCCTCCCTTTAAACTCCCCCTTGGGTACCTCCCTGCCCCATATTTAGTCATAAAACAATGTAGATTTATTGAGCACCTGCTACCTGCCAGGCACTGTTCTTAGTGCTTGGGATACTCATCACTGAAAACAAACTGACATCCTACCTCATCTTTCTACTCAAGATCCTTGTAATGAGTACCCTGTCCCTGGAACTATGTTCATTACTTGGAACGATGACATAGGGGCACTTGCCCCTAAGTGAAGCTGTTCATGATAAAACTGGAAGGCCGAAATCACAAAGGTACCACTTATCTTACCTTGTAACGAATTGAAGATGGAGAAGAGGTACATAAAAGGGACATTTAAGGGTCCCCAGGCAAAGAAAGCAAAACCCCATGTCATGCCCAGCAGAAACGTCAGGCTGACCACACTCCGCAAGTTCCTTAAAACCTCTTCACGCAGGGTCCGGTTGCTTCTTTTGCCGTTCCTCCCGCAGATTTGCACCATGACCACGATGAACATGGCAACATTCAGGAAAAACATGACTCCAAAATACCCGGCACAGGTCACATAAAATACGACTGGATCCTGGATCCAACAGCTTAAAGAGAAGAAGAAACCAGAAAGAAAAAGAGATTTATTACCATGTCCTGTTTACCGAAGACTTCTCCTGGCTTAGTTTGGGTTTCTGCAGATTTCACAGCTGGGCCCTTCTCAAAGCCTTTGGACAGTCACTTCATCTTGCTGGGCCTCAGTTTCTTTTTTGATGTTTACGTAGTTTTTTTGGTTTGTTTTAGATAGCCATCGTCTTAATATCAAGTTATTTAAGTCAACAGTTAAAAAGAAAACAAGCTGGCTTCTTGAATTCTGACTTGGCGTGAAGACACTCGGGGTTGGCTCACCCAAAACCAAGTCTAACCCCCTTTTCTCTTATGTGACTGCACTCCAGAGAATGGGAAACTTAAGTACTCATTCTCTCAATCTCTTTTGCAATCAAGGGCCGGCCATGTGGACCCTGTTCTACGAAATGACATGGAAGCAAAATCTGCTAGGGGATTTTTGGGAGAGGCCCTTATTTGCTCTTCTGCTTCCACCAGGGAAGCAAGCTCTGGAGCTGTAGCAACCGCCTTCTATCTTTGAGAGAAAGGCCAGGACTGCTGCAGACTCGCTGGTCCTGACATTTTCAGCCATAAAACCAATGCCAGTAGCTGCCTACTTCCATGTCTCCGGTCATGTAAGAAGAGTAAATTCCTACTTAAGACACACATAATCATGAATCCCATTACTGCTGCAAAATAATTCCTATTAATGTAATTGGTCTAGTTGAGGCAAGACCTTATTATAGAACTGTGATATTCCTGTAGCAACACTCCCCATGAACAGTTAGAAAGCTTACACCAATTACAACATCTTCATGAGACGACAAAGCATATACTTGATATCCGGAATGATAAATATACATAGATAGATCAGAAAATAGATGAAAGTAATTTAATAATTGTACCATGTGTAAAGTGTTCAAGTCAACACACACTACAATTTGCAGAGGCCCACGGCTTAATTAATACTATGGGAGTTCTTAGGTACCTCAAAAATTGGATAAATTATTTAAAGTAATTAAAATTCATCTAAAAATTCTCATGAAAATGGTCTTCATTCTGGGTCATGTACCCCACACAGGAACATGATAGCTACAAAGGCAAAAACTGTCTTGAACATCTCTGAAACCCAGAACCTAACATGATTCCTGGCATATAATAAATGCTCAGTAAATGAGATTGTTGATGGCACAGCAATTTACTAAACGTTCTGTAAAGTCCTACGAGAGCTGACTAACATACTTGTGAAAGTCTCTTATTTGGGACCGATGCACTGACTTCTACTTTTAATGTATCTTTTTATAACAATCCCCAAAATGATGCTGCTTGTCTCTGGAGCTAATATCCCTCTACATTTGGAAGTCCCTGAGAATCCCGAAGTTTCTGACCTAGCTTCTTTATTTTCTACTAGTTCTTGTGGGGTTTTTTGAATGCAGTTTTGGAACTATAAGAGAAGGGAAGTCCATGAGAGAATGGAACACAGGTCGGACACTGACTGGATATGAAAATGTTCTCCATCCATGAAACGTGCACAGAATTGTGGTCTCACGGGTCTCATCTCAGGAGTAAGCTCCGTATGCATTCAGTAATTCATTCAATCAACAAATACTTATTGAGTACCCATTACAGGCTAGAGAAAATATGAGAGAACTGCCAAAAGTGAACAATATCCAGACCTTGGTCTCTATGATCCCACAGCCTGAAGGGAGTTTACCAAATACAAATTCTGATTTCCTTTTCTTGAAGGTGTGTGTGGGCCTAAGGAGGGGCAGTCTTTTGGAATCCCATCATAGCAGGACGGGTCTTCTGAGCCTAGAAGACCACATCCCAGACTTCCTCTGTAGTCCTGCAGATGACAGAGCGCAGGCGAACGTGGGGAAGCAGCTTAAGCAGTCCGGGCGCTCAGGCGAATTCAGCTGTGGAGCAGCAGAGACCTCAGCAAAGGCTTGCACATGCGTGGAGGCTCGCTACTGGCCTGGAAACGTGCACCACACTTTAGGAAGCAAAGGATATATACTCAGCACGGATAAATTCCCCACAAGTTCTTATTACTTACAATTCATCACCTTGTTCTTTTCCATAACTTTCTTTTCCGTAGACCTCATTTTGGTTTCTGCTTGCCAGAACAATGGACACGACTAAGGCAGGCAGACCTGTGGTAGAAAGACCATGACATAAGCAACCATTCTACCGTTCTGACACATCTGGGACTGCTTTGTAAGACTGATAATGGCAAGGGAAGAAAAAAAAAGAAGAAAAAGAAAACCCTCCATATCACAGAATCGAAATTTTTTAGAACTGGCAACTTTTTTAAAAGCAACAATACAACCCCGTCTTTTGTGTGGAACATCCAACCCTCACTGGCTAAAGTTAAAACCCATTCTTTAATGACAGATATTTAAATATTGCGTTTGCTTCCCGTTACTCATTAGAGAACCCGAACCCGCTTTATTCCGAATCCAGAAGCAAAAGTGCTTCGTTAAGGACAGCCGTCATTCTGCCAGGGTTAGGGCAGTCAGGCAACAGCAAGTTTATTTTGCCCCTTTCTATGTAAAGACAACTCTTTAGAAACAGTGGGGGAGAAACTATGGGGCTGTAACGTTTTTACAGTCTCCTCTTTTCTCTCCAGAGAATCAATAAAGTATGCTCGTGTCTATTTCTTTGGGGAAGATCACACCAAGCTAATTCCCTGAGAGATGCTTTTAGTGACGAACACCTTGGAAATGTCCCATTCGTCTATATTGCCATCTGCAAAAAAAAAAAAAAAAAAAAACTCTAAATGCTTGCTCCAATGTGAAGCCAGATAAAGAAAGGAGCCCATTTAGAAGATTCCAAACAGGCTAAGGCTACCATCCATGTCTGGCTGAGGAATCGTGTTAAGAAGTTCAAGGCAAGAATTCTGTCAGCGTTCTGGTTGCACACACAGAAATAACATTCTCTCGCTGGATCCAGGACATGCGCATGTGTTCAGGGGGTGAGGACGGCAAGGGGTCTGAGCTGCACCCCTGTCTGCCGGCTGCTCCTTCAGACTTGGGTGGGCTGGCTCTGGTCACAGGAAATAAGTTTGTGCTGACTCAGGAGGCTAGGGCTTTTTCCTTTACTCCTGAATTTAGTAAAGACGGCTGAAGAGTTTTTAAAAATACCATTCCGAGGAAGGGATGTGGGGAGGTGGACATCAAATCCACATCATTCACAGTTTCGAAGCTTCTTTTAGCAGCTCTAATCTTTCGAAACAGGATTTTCCTATGAGAGACGGGCGATTTCCCTGACAGTAAAAACAAAACCAAAACGGTTTAGGAGGCTTACCCCAGCCAATGATGCAGAATTTCAGTAGATATCTGCGAATGTAAGTGTTAAATACTTTAACCAGGGCAATGTACATGTGAATTGCTTCTAGCCCCATCCAGGTAAAGGTTGCAAGAAGGAAGAAATGGAGCAGGGCAGCAATGGCCGTGCAAAGGCCATCCACGTGAAATGAGGTGACCCAACCATCCAAGAGGAAGAGGAGGTTCAGGAACAGCAGGGCTGTACTCAAGTTCATCAGGATTTTGGAGGGATAGTCCCTTCGCAATTTTCTGAAAAAGGGAAAAAGAAAGAAGAGAAGGAATACTGTAAATTAATCTTTTAAGCACAAGCGGTAAATTCCTATTTTCTACAAAGCTCTGCAACGGAGCCATGCACGAGGAGGAGATTTGTATTTAATTAGGAGTATTTAAAGATATTTATGATGATTTGGCAAATTATAAAGTTTTTAAAAAATTTTTTTAAAGATTTTATTTATTTGAGACAGAAAGACACAGGGAGAGAGCAAGTGCGCAAGCAGGGGGAGAGGCAGAGGCAGAGGGAGAAGCAGGCTCCCCGCTGAGCAGAGAGCCCAATGCGGGGCTCGATCCCAGGACCTGGGATCATGACCTGAGCAGAAGGCAGCCACCTAACAGACTGAGCCACCCAGGCGCCCCTGAAGTTTTTTTAATATTAATTTTATTTCAAAACTGTTTCCAACTGTTTATCAAATTTCCAATTAGTGTCAATGGATTGATTTTTTTTTAATCCAGGAAAAGTACTAGTTGTAAAAATGAGATTTCTGTTAAAAAAAAAATTTCTGTAAAATTTTCAGAAATTTCTTGATTTTTAATGAGGTAAGAATCCTTTAAAAAAAAAAAAGTTCCCATTGGGGTGCCTGGGTGGTTCACTTAGTTGAACATCTGCCTCTGCTTCAAATCATGACTGGGGTCCTGGGATGGAGCCCTGCCTCCAGGGTCCCTGCTCACGGAGGAGTCTGCTTCTCTCTTTCCCTCTGACCCTCCCCGTCTCCCCACCTGCTCATGCTCTGGGGTGAGCTCTCTCCCTCTCAGAATAAATAAATAATTAATGAATAAATAAATGAGTAAATGACTAAATAAAGATATCTTTATAAAAAAAGGGTTCCTGTTTCAGGACTAATTTTATAAGATCTGTGAAGCAAATATTTTCATATTTACCATGTAAAAAGCACTTTATACAATTTTTATTTATATGATAATCATCTCTTATAGGTTTAAATTCATTTTATCCATAGACACACAATAATTATAAGCTAAGATTCTATAGTGAGAAAATTTATGTTACATGATAAACGTTATGAGAAACCTGAACATGAAAGTTGAACCACCCTCCGTGATTTGAAAAGTATGTAAGTATTTTTAAAAGCAAAGGCAATTTTCTTATTCCCATTTTGGGACACTAGCACTGGGTTTTGACAGATAAAAATTACTTACTCAAAAGCAACATATGTCAGGAGAGTTGCTGCTGAAAATATAGCAGATATCCCACACCCAATATAGGTGATGAAGGTGAGAAGTTTGGTGTTTCTTGCATCTATCTGTGAGGCAGTTCCTTGAAGGTCCTACATAAGACATGGGAAGCAGCTGTTAAGGATCTCTCTTTTCACGGGAACGGTGTTTTATTAGAAAGTTCACTGCTAGCACTGACAATCTTAGCTCAATCTGAGGGCTAAAAAAACAGTGCAAATCAAGATGGAAGCTTCCGTTTATTGTACTCTTGCCAATCATTCCATGCAAAAGTGCAGCATTATGGAGAGTTGCATAGCGTGAAGAGCAAAACCACTGGGTTGGTCCCGACCAGAAACTGGGGAGAAAGTCACTGCCTTGCATAGTAGATGATCAGGCCCATTGCTAACATTTGCAGGGCTAGGGACACAGGCAAAAATAGAGGCCACCATGGTCAATGGGAACCCTCAGGCAAGCGATGGCTCTTTGTCCAGTAGGGAGGGGCCCAACCAGTGGGCAGCGAGACTGGGCCTCCGAGCGCCATGCTGGGGATCTTTACTATGGTCATTTCAAAGCTTGGCATGTATTGGGTTGGGTGGTCTATATTTCTTTTTCATAAATGAGAAGCCATTACAGATTTTTAGATCATAGTTGCTGTTGTTGTTGTTTTATTTAAGTCTCTGTAGACCTGAAAGGACACCATTTAAAGTGTTAGGGGTTGTGGAATGGAAAGAAGTAAATACCTTCTAGCATATTAACATGAAGCATTAATTTCACTATGCAGAGGCAGACTTGTAAAGTCTGGGCCTGGGAGGGAAATCTTTCTTTTCTTCCTTAAATAGGGAATTGGGTTAGGCATCAATCTTGAGTTAAGACCATCCCTCAATCCTGGTTGGAGAAGGACAGACACCTCCGTTTTGCAGATGTTCAAAAGTGGAGCCTTCTTGGAGAAAGGCCATATTCCCAAGGGGATACCTAATTTAAAATTTCAGGTCTTAAATTACAAAAAAGAAAGTTTGTTTTATAAGCTTTTCATTTTATGTGTTAATTCTCTTTAATTTTCACCAACATGTCAATAAAATGCGTTACTCACATACAAAGCTTCCAGTAGGTGGTATTTGCATGTGAGTATGTGTGTGTGAAATGATGACAGGATATTCAGTCTGTGGTTTGGCTGAGGCAGTAAGAAACAGGTAACAGCCCTTCTGTGGCTCCCAGAAATGCACAGTGATTGAATCCAGCAGACACAGGGGCTCTGGGTCAGAAGGGACTTAGCCTTCCCTTCTCTCCCAGGACTCCCTCCAAACATGGAAGGACCTGGGACTCCCCTGGCACATGGGATGCAGTTCAAGTCAGTGCCAGCGGACTCACAGATACGTTACCCTGACCAACATTTTGGCTGCTCCAGGATTTCATGGAACAGAGAAATGGTCTTGGGGAATCTCTAGGTGACTTGTGATTAACTTTTGAGAAAAACTTGCGGCTCCCATCTAGGTGAGGGGGTAAACTTGCCAGCCAATATTAAAACCACAATTTAAAGTGTAAATTAAATAAAATCATGTTTACTATTACACATCCACACACACAACTTTCGTGTTGTTTTGTACTTTTAGAGAATGAAGAATATGCAAATATTTATTCCTCTGAACTAGCCAATATGAAAATGTAGTCATGTTAAAAGTATTAAAATCAGTTTTACTACAAGGAAATGTTAATAGAGGACATTAAATCCTTCACACATTTGTAGATTAGAAGATATAGTTATGGGTCTGGGGTACATTTTTTAACTTCCCATATGGTAAATGTGTCATGGGGCAATGCAGACTCTGGGAATATCTTAATAAGTGAATAAAGAATTTATAAAGCAAGAAAGTCTCTTAGCAAAGTGTTGGTGGTCTGGAAAAGCTGAGAGGACATGGGCTCATCGCCAGGAAGGACAAATTCTGGAAAGTTTTTCTCCCAGCAATTTATAAACTTGTAAGAGCAGCCAACGTGTAAAGGATAGTACTAAAAAAAAATGCATATATTCACATATATGTAAAACCAATTATTTAGTCAAATGGCAACAGAAAAATGCACAATTATAAATATGTAATAAAATTCGAACAATATGTGAAGAAACTAACCAAAGTAACGGGAAGCCGTACTCTGGTTACATATAAATTGCTGCTATATACTGAATTGTATTACTGTCAACTATTTATCTAACCTTCGACCTACCACATACATAAACCTGCTCAAACACACACACGCACACACACACATACATGTGTGCACATGCACACAATTCAAATAGCTGGATGAATTAAGCTAAAGCTTATATAATACCTGAATGAATAATGATGCAAAGTAAGTGTTTTCTAAAAGAATGTCTGCTGTCACTTTTGCAGAAAGAAGAACCTAGAAGTTAAAATTGAGCGTGTTTTGGGGCACCTGGGTGGCTCAGTCAGTGCAGCCTCTGACTCTTAATTTCCACTCGGGTCATGATCTCAGGGTCCTGAGATAGAGCCCGGCATAGGGCTCTGCGCTCAGTGTAGAGACCATCTGCTTAGATCCCCTTCCCCAGGCCATGCTATCTCTCTAAAATAAATACATAAATAAAATCTTTCAAGAAAAACTGAGAGTGTCTTTGGTTGTTTGTTTTTTAACTTAGGCAAAACATGCTATAGTTTAATTGTTCATTTTCATGCTCTGGCAGTAAAGAAAAATATTTATATTTTGGGAAAGTTAAAAGGTTATTTGCTACGATTATTGCCTTTATCAATGACTTGTTTTATCCCTCAGAGCATTTATGCAGTAGACTGTTAGGAAAATCACTTGCAGGACGGCCATATGACAATGGCCGTTTACATAGGCCAAGTGGGTTCATGAGCCTAATGCCACATTCCACAGCCCCTACTGCTCCTGCCCAGTCCAACGAGAAGTGGGGGTAAGATCTAAGAGAGGGGAAAACATAACCAAGATGTCTGTGATTCAAATTCAAAAAGCTTTACTGTCTCAGCATAGGTGACTGCCATCATCATTAAAAAAAAAAAAAAAAACGTGGTTTGATCCTTGGGAACTATACCAAATACCAGAAACAGCAGGGCTATTACAATCCGGAGGATGCACGAGAAAAGCATCTGCAAAAACACACGTGGAGGAGATACAAGACAGAGGAGTAAGTCTGTGGGTGAATTCAAAGGAGTTGCTACATGGAGGGCAACTCGGGAAAATGTGGTGGGATGAAAAAAAACATGTCGATGTGATCTAATTTTTGTTTAAAACTGTTGGACAGGCTGGCGAATGAGATAAAAATAGGGTCATGGGAAAGAAGGAAGGAAGGAAAGAATAATACGAAGGCCTAGTGGTAAGAGACATGTCACACCCCTGTCTTCTCTTGCAGGCCTGAAGACGCCATGCTGTCCTGGTCCTTAGTCTGTCCTAACAGGCTGTGCTCTCCGGGGATGGGGTGGGGGTGGCAGTTGAGAGTTGTGGGGGGGCTGCATCATTTTGGGTGACAGCTGGATCACCTAGCCGAGTACCTGCTATAAAGTCACATTCGATCCAATGAGTGCTAATGCAAGAACAATATTTTATCAAACTTTTCACAGTTCCCTTCCGTGTGAGTAAAACCCAACATTGTCTTCCCCTTTAACTTTTCTCTCTCCCTCCCTCCTTTCCTCTCTCTCTGTCTCCCCGACTCTGTTTCTCTCTTAATTCAAGAGTCTCATGGTGATTTTCTTGTTTCTAGGATTATCTATCATTGCTGTTAATGCTACGGAAAAAAAAAAAAAAAAGCAAGGTTCTTTTTTTATAATTACTGTTATATATTTTAAATATGCGATCTCTGCTAATTAGCAAGATTCATGGTACAGATGACAATTACCAGGAAATAATTCCCCAAACACACAATCTAAAAAGGCTGACTTACAAAAAGAAGTATGCCTTCCCAAATTACATCATTCCAAATGAGTTTAGAAATTCCTCCCCTACCATCAGAACTCCAAAGTGTGTGAGGTGGTTACATAAGCAGACCGTCTCGCTCTCATCTGAATCTCTGTGTGCCACACATCCTGACGTGTTCCAAAATCCAGAACCTTCTGTAAGAGGAAGTCCACAAACAGTGTGAAAATAACAGCAGGCCAGTTCCTTTTCTATAATGGATGATATCTTCTTTAGGAAAATATGCCTCAGTCTTTTCTGCCTTGCAGTTTATCAAACAGATACTATTCTTAAAGCTGCCAATACTTAGAATAATTTAGATTCCCGGAATCACAGAATGTTAGTGCTGGGTTGTCAGTGAGAGATTATCTAGTCAGTGGTTTTTAACTATGTTCTAGGGAAGTGCCTCAGGGGTCCTGCAAAAGTTCGATTCTAGTTTAACTTTTAATGTATTACAAAATAAACTTCCATGAAAAGAGTATCCCCTTTCAAATAAGCTACATACTAATGAAGTCTCTGAAGATCAACACCTTTTTTTTCTTAGGTCAGCCTCTACTTTTGCAAAGACGTCAGAACAGAGGTCTGCATTCTATGACGTACCCAGCGATCACGCACAGTGGCAACTTATTATAAATGCCTTTAATGCATCTTATCAGACTATTATGGTAGGAGGTAGAATATGAGCAATGCATATATTTAAAGAATATTTTAAGTCTGCAAGGTGCTATCATTTTTAATGATGTATCTAGTGAATCCACTTTCTCAAAACTGTGCGAATAGAAACCAAACAACAACAAAACTTCCATCTGTAATAAGGCTCACCAAAAACAGAGGTGGGGACACGATGTAGCCAGAATAACCCCACTGGGGATCCCCAAGGGAAGGTGACCCTTAGGGGGCCGAGGTGGGAGGTTTCATAGCTTGTCCTTCCCATCAAAGAGATCCCCACACCTTATCTCGTGACTTCTCCCTTCATTTTGCCTCTTTCTCTTAATTGTTGGATGCCATCTTGGAGGCAGTTCCTTTCTTTCAAGGGATATATATATATAACATACAATATATATATATATATATATATATATATATATATATATATATATATATATATATATATATATAACGACTTCTTATTTATGCTCCTATAGTATGCTTTCCCCATCATCTGAGGTCTGGTAGCTAGATTCTAAATTGTGTGCCTCATGCATATTAATAATATCCTCAGAAGTACCCTTAAAAGAATGAGATCAAGCATATATCGATGTTCACCTAAAAGTGGCAATCAAAGTGTATACCGTATTTTATAAATAACTGAAATCAAAGAGGTTGTTTGGTTAAAAAAAAAAAAGTTTACTTATTTCTTCTTGCAATGAGTAAAAAGTTGCAGAAATTAGGCTCACTTCCCCAGCTACCTAAACTACACTTTTCAGTTCAGTTGTCATCACACTTACACTGTGACTCACTCTGGCTGGGGTGGAATGAAAGGAAACGGGGGTGTCTAACAATGTTTAAAATTCAGTTGTTCTTAAGACAGCCAATATTTTAAAACTTACCGTTTTTGTTCAGATCCCAGAAGGCACAGATGGGATGAGGCACTGCCTATATTAACATAAGAATAAACATGCGAAATTGTGTTTAAAATAAGTGAAAAAATCTTATGATCTGAATATGGGAAAAGAGTCAAAATGCTAAGGTTTTCATGAAGAAATAGACCAGTATCAGTCATGCCAATGCGACCTAGGAATGACAGGCAGTCCAGAAAGATCTCTTCTCACAGAGACTTCAAGTGGAAATCAGCCATAATCTCATGACAAATCGTGCTTCCCGTTTGTCTAAAAGTTGCTATATATGTCCCATCATAAAATGCTATCCTTAGCATTTATCAAAGTGCTTGACATTGTAACTTCACTTCATCTTCAAAATTCTCCTTTATGCCTAAGGATGTGCCCGGAATTGAAAGTAGGGATTCAAATAGATATTTGCACACCCATGTTCACAGTGACGTTATTCCCGATAACCAAAAGGTGGAAGCAATCAAAGTACTCACTGATGGACGAAATGGATACAAAAATGTAGGAGATATACGTACATATATAGAGAGAATATTATCCAGCCTTAAAAAGGAAGGAAATTCTGGTACATCCTATAATATGGATGAACTTTGAAAAAGATTATGTTAAATGAAATAAGCTAGTCACAAAAGGAAAAATACTATATGATTCCAATTACATGAAGTGCGTAGAGTGGTTAAGTTCATAGAGACGGAGAGTAAAATGGTGGTTGCGGGGGCCCAGGGGAAGGGAAATGGGGAGCTACTATATAACGGTTCACAGTGTTGGTTGGGGAACACGAAACAGTTACGGTGATGATGACTCAATGGGTGCAGAACAATGGGAATGTACTAAAATGTCACAGAACGGTACATTTAAAAATGGTTATAACAGTAAATATTATGTAATGTATATTTTACCACAATAAAAAAATTCTTCATGGATGAAGGAGCTGAAACAAAGGAAGCCAAAGGGTAGAACAAGGACGTCTCAGAGGGCTCGGTGACAAAGCCAGGCGAGTTCTTAGATGACCTAACTTCCAAGCCTCAGCCCTTATCAGCCAGCTGCCTTCCTGCCTGCCTTCCTGCCTGCCTAATAAATGGGAGAATCAGGAGTGGGGCCCTCTAGAAAAGAGGGCAAAGCCTGTGCCTGGCCTTACCTGGGACCAAAAGAACCCTCATATAATTTTATCGAATAAACAGATGATAGCAAGGGCAATGAAGCAACAAAAAAGGCAACATTTGCCAAGATTCTAGATAACTGCTAACCTCTCAAAAAATGAGTTGACCCTGCCCTGTTTCCCTTCTGCTTTCCCAGGAGCAGTAATTTCTGACTTTAAAAAACAACCCGAGCCTTTTAATGGCAGGATTGTGCAACTGCATCTGAATCTAATTTCTCAAAGTAATGTGTCGTTCCTTAAAAAGAGGGGTCCTTTTCTTCACTCTCATTCTTCTGATGACTGAATCCTAGAGGGGACGAATTCCCCCATCTGCCAACATTTACCGTGATGTTACAGCACCCCCTGCTCAACTCTTCTCCCGTTTTGGGGAAATTGCCCCCCCTCAAAAAAGTGCCAGTTGAATAAAATTCTTACCATGTAGGAAAAAAAAAAAAAAAAAAGGCCTCATGCTTCTCTGAATTAGTCTGCCTCTGATCCATTGTTCTTTGTAGCATTTTCTTACCTGGCTTCTCGTATGTTTGATTTTAATTCGAACAGGATCCTTCAGACCCTGGATAGTAATGTTTCCAATACTGCATGCCATCACATAACTCACTAAGGTGCCTTTCTTGGTTTCTACATCCTTTTAAAGAAAAAAAAAAAAAGATTATTAGTCAGAAGTACCCTTGTATTTCATTTTGGTGCTCCAAACACGCAAACTGTCGGCACTTCTTACATTTAAGATTTTCAATTATAGAACGTCCTGTTTATAAGATCAAATTGCTGGCTTTCCTGAAAGAGCTTTGCTATTTCCCTTATTATAATAAATACATTGAGGGAACATTATGAGCTGATGCTGTAAGACAATGTTCATAAAACCTCACTCTTGATTGCTGCGACTGAGGTCAGCCCGTTACCATCTGAAACAACGCGAACCCAGAAATAACGTACTCATAAAAAGCCACGAAACAATCAGATCATTTCCCTGCCCTAGAAACAGATGAAGTTGTTTGCCGTTAGAGAAGTATAAAAGAAATACGGTGTGAAAAAAAAAAACAAACAGAAAAAACAATTCCTGTTTCACATATTTGCCAACAGCCTGACGTGTTTAGTAACTTACAACTAAATGGAATTCTACCAGAGGAAGGTCCCATCCACTGCCAAGGTCCCATCCATTCCCCCCCAAAAAACTTTTTTTTTTTTTCAGATTCATTTATTTACGAAAGAAAGCGAGTGGGTGTGGGGGCAGAGGGAGAGAGGCTTATGCAGACTCTATACTGAGCGTGGAAGCGAGGAGGACGGGCTCAATCTCACGACTCAGAGATCATGACCTGAGCCAAAACTCGGGGTCACTTAACTAGCTGCGCCACCCAAGTGCCCCCATCCAGAACTTGTACCTTCTCTGATCGCATACGCGCCACCCTCTGATCGCATACGCGCCACCATCAGGAAGTCAAAGCAGTGAGTCCACGCTGCAAGGGCTGGGGCCAACAGCGCGTCTCTCAGCAAGAGTGTCTCTTAGTCCTCCTCCCCTCGTGGTTTTCTTGTCAAACCTCCTGTATTGCTCTCTTGCAGCTTGTACATCAGTTGTTTGGGAATAATTACAGGATTTCTTCCATGCCAAATAAATCTCAGCATTCAGAATATGGTTTTTTATTACTTTTATGTGATTGTGCTCAGTAAAGTTGGTCTTTCTTGTCTTTTCTTTAAAACAGACTCAGATCTTGTTCGCTATGTTAGGGGAGTACCAGAGAACCCTTGAAATCTTTGGACTCTGCTATCAATTTACTTTAAAAACCAAATACATGTTTCTCAATAATATGTTGATTGGAAGATGCCAAGGGAAAAGGGAAAGGTAGCGTGCAGAAGACAGACTCAAAATGAAACGGTGACAGAATCTTAACAGTTTTAACCTTTCTCCCGAACCCCTCTCTCTGGGCTCAACCTCTCCTCTGAAGAGAGCCTCCTCCACCACCCATCACATTTTTGTGACACATACTGCATTTTTTATTTCTAAAGGTGGCGTTATAAGCCTCAGATAAATTTAATAAATGCAGTTTTATCTGTTCATATCTATTAAAGCCTTCAAAATAATTAATTACATTCTTAATTTACTCAAAATTTTTATATAGCTTGCTGCTAAAACATTTACTGAAAAAATTTTAAAATTTTAGAATTATTGTAAATGATTTCATGGTATTTCTTTCTCTTATCTGTAACTTTTATTGCCAAGCCTCTGTACATGACAGTTGGAAGCAATTCTATTGGCCTTGAGACTTGGCTGTTTTCTCTTACCCTGATGGCATTGTTTAATATATACTGGTATCTTTAATTTAATAGATAACTTTTATTTTTTAAAAAGGGCTCAGTGAAACTACTCTGCATCAGGTTGCACTTTCAAAGGCAACCAGAGGTCACCCGTGTTTGCTGGCAGTGAACTTTCTAGTGTCTAGAAATGATGCCAATAAAAATGACAATATGTGCTCAGCACAATGCCACCCCACTCTGGGGATGTGTGAAGGCCAAAGGTCATTTGAAATATTAATGGGAAAACTGATTAAAGCCAAGAATGCTGCTCATTATGTAAACAGTGCTTCCTGCTGAATTTAAAAAAACAGACACAAAAACCAAACCTTTCCTTTGGCACACAATTTCTTTGACTCTGAAGGTCTAAATTGCTGGAGAGCATAAAATGTTTAACAAAAGGAATAATAAATAGTCCCTTCTCCACAAATTCCATTCCTAATTGTGCCATGCAAGTCTTAATCTAACATTTGATTTATTTAAAAAGCCTAAATGAACATATCCTGTAATAAGCATATAATCACCTGAAACAAAATGCTTAGCTAATTATGTTAAAATTTTTCATTTTTGAAGATACAGTAGGTTAATTTCTCTATGCCTCTTGATATAGTTTCAAGGAATCCAAACTTTTATTGTTTTCCTTTTGAGCAAAGAAACTCAATTTGCAATTGAAAAATAATTTAATGAACCCTTACCTGGAAAAGCCCAGTTTTATTGAAGAAAGTAAACTGTGCTCTTTTAACCAATACAGAATCTTCCTGACTTAAATTCTCAAGTAAGTTTGGAGGCAAAATTACAGAAGCCAATGGATCCATTTGTCCACTCTCAAAATCCATCTGTCACACACAGAGAGATACACGGGTTGAGTAATGACAAATTACAATGATAACTACTCCAGGTACTGAACGAGGCAGGAGAAGGGCTAACTGGCTCGGGCCAGTGCTTCCCTCCACTGGAGTCCCTGCCCTCCTGAATGAATCCCTACAGACAAAAGCCTGGATCTCATCTGAGTTTTGCAAATGTGGAAACACAGAAGATGCACTGATTTTAAGGCAAATTGAGAAATCTACAAATCAGTGAACATCTTCAAGTATTAAGAGTGAGATTTACACTTAATAAATTTTGAGCTTTTCTCAAAACACCAAGTGAAAGATAACTACAGAAAAGGGAAAAAAAACCTGATTGCTAAGACTGAGTATGTCTGCACAGAGGAAGCAGTGGAAGTTTTATTAATACTCTTGGATATCATTTTCCCTGAACCCACACACCAGGCCAAAACGTGTCTTCCCGCAAATGGATTCGGAATGAGACCAAGGCTGACCAAGTTTTCAGTCTTAAATGTGAAACAGAAATATCCAAAAGAGCCCCTACTCTCAAGCAGAAAAACGTCCTTCCTTTTATCCAGATTTTTAAATATTCTATCTTGGTGTGTCTCCACAGGGGAGAAGCAGTACGCGCCACCGTGTGCCCTCCCATGTCCAGGACGATGTTGTGCTCATCTCAGTTGCCCACGTGGCTAACACTAATGCACAGTAGGAACCTGAAAATCATTTGCTGAAGGGCCACTTGCACAGGGCAGAGAGGCTCTCCATTAGCCTGTCCAG
Source organism: Ursus americanus (assembly GCF_024610735.1). Lineage (NCBI taxonomy): Eukaryota > Metazoa > Chordata > Mammalia > Carnivora > Ursidae > Ursus > Ursus americanus. The sequence continues at coordinate 53,988,103 of NC_142137.1, read as the reverse complement.
CCTCAGCACTGTGTACCCCTCCCAGGCTTCACGCCACTGGCTCTCAGAGCGCCATTCAAAGACTGGCACCATCGGCAATGCCCGGGAACCTGTTCCAAGTGCAAACTTTGGAGATCCACCCAGGACCTACTAAATTAGAATCTCTGGGGATGCGAGCCTGCAATCTGTTCTGTCAAGTCCTCCAGGTGATTTAATGCAGTTTGACAAAACTGGCATGGTTGAATGCATGACGCTTCTTCCCCCACCAGGCCCTGAATAAAGCCCTTTCTTCTGACTGAGCGGATGCCCTCCCACCACCCTCAAGAGGGGTTTCCCACTCCCGGCTGAACACTTAGTTCCACTATCACCTCTTGTAGAACGTAAGCTGGCCACCTTCAGAACACAGGTGCTAAAAGGACACCTGCTTTCAGTGTCCACGTACCTGCAGCTACTGCTACTATTAAGCTTAGCCAGTGTCCTGACCTACCTGCCCACCACCCTGCCGACCAAGAACTTCAGGTAGAAACTGGCAAGTGATCAGATAGCTTTTCTTGGTCTAATTAATTAAAACTAAAGAAACCACTGGCTCATTACCTGGAAATAGGATTCATTATTGCTTGGAAGACTGATGCTAAAATTTGAAATTTCATTTGTCCCTGGGGACAGGGATGATACTCCAAGAGCCAAATTCCGAGTTGTAATATTCACGCGTGATATGCTGTTTAGGTCTATCTTGAAGGCCAATTCGTCAATTGTTTTTAAAGCTCTAAAGAAATAACAATACCACTGTTAAGTAACACGTTTTATGTACTTGTACACATGTGATTGGCAACAGGGCAAAATACAACCCAAGCAAAATCGTCTTTAAATTTTCTGATCTTCACATGAATACCAATAAACCACAACAACATCAGTTAAAACACAGAATCATTGTGATGAATGCATCTTCAAGAGAATACGTTATACTTTGAGGAATACCAACAGTTAAATCACCCTAAACAAATACTGTTTTTCACCTTCCAGCCTTTCTTTCCTCATATAAAAAAATACTTTTTCCATTCTATAACTGATTGAGAATCAAAGGAAAATAATGAGGTAAAAGCATTTTTTGGACTCTATGACACTATAAAAAATTGTAATTATTATGTAGATAAGGTAGTCAAAACATACATTTTAACAATATAAAATTTTCATTGAAGAAATCTGGTTGAAAGGAAGGAAATAAGAAATACTAACACATTAAATGAAATAACTGGATGCAAACTAATTGTGGAAAAACAGGTACATTTCACATGCGCTGAGCATTTTCATTCCTGAAGTACAACGATCACACAGCTATGGTATGTCATGTCACAGTCCGTAGGACAGAATTTACAGTGACCAAGTTATGCCTAAAAGACATGAGCTGAATGTTTGCTAAGTGTCTCCTTTGCAAGCAAAGTGCCCTATGCTAATATATATAATAGCTTATCTTGTGAATTAATTCCGGTTAGCATTTTTTCAGATGAGAAATGACATATTGATTATGTTTCTCTAGGGCTATTTATCTATCTTGCCAGATGGACAATCCTAATCATTTTGTAAATTTTATTTCTCAAGAAAGAAAATAGAGAACTTTGAAGTCACTTTGTGAATGATCTTGGGAAATATCCACAGATCTTCTGGAGCTTTAAATGATGAAAGCTGGCCACCAAGGATTCAGATAACTGAGAAATTACATAACATGTATCCAACAAATTTTACTCTCCAGAAGGAAAAAAAAATACTTACTCAGAAGAAGACTCAAGCAAGTCACTGTCTGGACTGGTTAAGATATTGGAAAATATATTCATTAAAGTTGAACCAAGCGTTATATCAATGTTTTCTTCTTTATTCACAATCCTTTTGACCTGTTCTACAATGCTGGTAATATTGGCTGAGCTTAAGGTCTGCCCATCACCAGTTAAATTTAAAATCTGGTTGGCCACTTCATTTGCTTCGTCTAAAAAAAGACCGAAAAAAACAACAAAATTTTGAACATTTCAGGAATCCAAAACATACTATGATATTTCACTTCGTAGTCCCAACTTTGGAGGGACCAATATTCATATATAGTTCTAAGAGAAATGTACCTAGAATCACAAAAAATAAGTGCATATCTGCTGCTTAAAAATAATAGACAACTAGGGGCCTCGGGGTGGCTCAGTTGGTTAAGCCTCTGCCTTCGGCTCAGGTCCTGATCTCAGGGTCTTAGGATCTACCAGCAGCGGGTTCCCTGCTCAGTGGGGAGTCTGCTTCTCCCTCTGCCTGTCCCCCCCAGCTCATGCTCTCCTCTCTCAAATAAATAATAAATAAAATCTTTAAAGAAAATAATACACAACTATAAAAGACTGACACAAATATCAATACATATGTTACATGTTCTCTAAAGTTGTCTATTTTTAATCTCTAACAGAATAAACAGGACAAAAAGTTAGAATCAGGAAAAACAGAATTTTCTACCTTAAGTGAAAAAAATCATTTGCTTAGCTTTTATTATTACAATGGTTATCATACAACAGAAGAATATATCTGAAGAGGACAAAACTATGAAGTAAGAAGTCATTTCATTTTGCCTGTGAGAACTGAAGAAAAATTGCTCACTTACTCGAACAATTGGAGAGATCAGGAAGCCCCCAGTAGGCTACAGATGTGTTGGCAGGGTCCCGATTACTGGAACAAAACGAGATATTTCAAATATTTGGCATAAATGACATTTTAACTGACAAAACTGGTTAATAATAAGTTTGAGAATTTGCCTTGATATCTAGGTAAATTTCATTTGAAAATAAAATTGTAATACATTGAAATAAAACTCCCACTAAGAATTCTTATTAGAAAAAAATCAGGTGCCATGCATCCTGGAAACACATTACTAGAAATAATGTGTGTCCTAAGCTAGGATATATTCAGTTACTAAGGTTAAAGGCATATTCGGTAACATGGGACAAATAACTCTTTAAGAACTTTGATAAAATCTGACTTTGATTTCACATAACTCTGTAAAGTGGATTATAATCCACACCGTGTAGGTGAGGAAAAAGACTTAGAGAAGGCAAAGAATATTCCTAAGTCTCACAGCCAGGAAGAGGTACAGCCTTGTTTCAAACTAGGCTCAGTGACTCTCTAAAGCCCCTTCTTTCCTTCCTACCGAAAGTCAAATGGCAGGATGTGCAAAGTTTGGGCAGTTTCCATTTCTGACGCCCCCCCCTCCACCCCTGTGAGAAAATTCTAACTGGGGGTGAGGTGCAGGGTGAAGAACTGGTCTGACTTAGTATTCAGTGAATCCTCAGCAGTTGACCTGTCTCAGATTTCTGTAAAACACTTCAGAAAAATCTACACCCTACCCGTCTGCATTAGCAGCCTGCCCTAACCTGGATCCTGAATTTATTCCCTCTTTTTCTGCCTCTTTTCACTCCAACAATAACCATTCCCAATTGTTTAAAAGTTCTGGAATTTCAGATGCATGTTCCACAGCTGGGAGTTAGCACCGTTTACCCACATACTTTGCTCTAGAGTCACCTTGTGGTTTCCAGATTTCCCCATCTTTCTTTGGAGAACGCTAAATTAGCATGGTGCTTGGAGTAAAAAGGCTTTTCTGGGTAACCTACCTGCCTCTTTACCCTCTGTGAAGTGTGTGATTTAGGTGTTCACAGACTTTCCTGCCCTTCTTTCCAATCAATATACAATGCATGGGAACTATCCTGCAGCCTGTGTAACCCAGGAGGGTAGATAACGCGGAGCTTTACTGACAAGGTTCAATAAAAGCATTACCATGTCCGTGAAGCGTAAAAGCCCTGTTTCCCTGGACACGGTAAGTTGTAGACAGAAGGTGGGATGAGTGGCCAATGAAAGCCTTTGGGATCCTCATCAGCAGGACATAAATCTATGTGAAAACAAGAGCCAGCATGGAAATGTTAATCTATTCTTTGACGTTAGCAGTGCAAGATGAGAGCAAAATGATGATGTTGGTACTTAGGTATTAATTTCATGTAATACTAAAAATACTAGTTTTTTATATCCAGAATTTGTAAACATTTGGAAATTAGGAACAATAAACATTTAGTACATTTCAGATACAAAAATTATTCAAATCAAAGTCACACACTTACGGGAGTATAATCATGAAACATATATCATTATTCTAATATAAATCATAGGCTGGTGAAATTGGTAAAATAAAGCTTTATTCAAAAAATAAACACTGCATACAATGATGATCCTGAAAAATTTAAAATGTAATATGATCTTTTTCCAAAGGGGAAAGGCTATAAAACAATGTATCACTCGTGTTGTCATTGAGTTGTAAGCGCATTTTATGGAAAACATTTCCAGCTGTTCTGAAAGTGTCTATTGCCTGGAAGCTTGCTGGGGGGATGGCAAGAAGAGACCTGTGAGCCAGCGTCACATGCCTTTCACACCGCCCTCATTCTCAAATCATCCCACCTGTTGTTGGAAAACTCTCTGGGCAAGTGTCATGACATCAATAATTCAGATTTTACAATTTTAAAAATATCCAAATAAAAGTAATATATTAACGACAATAAAATTATGTCATTTCAGGACTAAAAACCAGCAAGTTAAACCAGACTGTTGGGAACCGGTATGATAGTCACCAACTAAACATTTAAAGAAATTTCCCCTCTACATTCTAAGCCTTAATATCACCAGGGTTTGTTCTTAATATATATATTTTTTAGATTTTATTTATTTATTTGACAGAGAGAGAGAGAGAGAGAGACAGCAAGCAAGAGAGGGAACACAAGCAGGGAGAGTAGGAGAGGAAGAAACAGACTCCCAGAGGAGGAGCCTAATGTGGGGCTCGATCCCAGAACGCCAGGATCACCCCCTGAGCCGAAGGCAGACACTTAACGACTGAGCCACACAGGCGCCCCTGTTCTTAATATTTTCGATTGGTAGAAACTTTTCCTCATAGGCCCACTTCCAGAAAAACAAGAAAGCACAGAATTTAAATTAAGTCATGTAAATTATATGTCTAGGTATGCACAGAGTTTTCTGGGATTCCGCAGCCTCCTAGCACAGAGATGAAGCTGGCCGCCCCCCCCAGAGCATCCGTCACATACAGTGCACCATTCATCAAGCTCCTCCTCATGGAGACTCATGTGTGAAAGGTAGCACGGGTACTCTCCCCAGCCTCAAGAAGCCCCATTTGTTAATAAGCAAGCACCTTCCCACAGAGGCTCAGAAACCCTTCATGATGATGACGTCCATAATGATGATTTGCATTCCGCCACCTCTATGAGTTCTCTGTAGTTGTGTAAGTGGACACGTTACATATGAGTAGTTTCTCATCGAAGCAGGGATGCCTGCTTCTTTATTACACTCGGATTCTGGCCTCAGGTGGAATCAGCCTCTTAGAAACTGAGGAATACTTGCTTCCCTCCCTTTAGCCTCCTGTGTGTGTATAAGGAGAAGTGTCAGTTTTCTTCTCTCTTGATCTCTATGAATGCGCTTAATCATAACGTAATCATATACCATTAGAATAATAGGTTCACTTTTTGTTGTCCACATTTGTGATCATTAATTTTTCTAAAATATTTCCATCTAATCTCATTCATTTATTTTTTCAAGTATTTAAGTGATAGGGAATGTGCTGGGTGCTCATAGGGGAGGTGGGAAGTGGGGTGTTAAAAAAAAAAAAAAAAAAGGTGTTCTCAAGCCAGAGGAGATTCCTGTTTAAAGAAAATATCCATAAGAACATAAGTAAATCCAGTCAAATATTATGGTCTTAACTAATTTGTACGGTGCTCTAAGTATCTGGAAAGCATGAAGTGGAGGCTCAAAGGCACTGACTCCTATTTATGTATGATGACATCATCCAGCACATCATAGGAAAGAGGACTTTGGGTGGTCTTTAAAACAGTGATGTGATAAGCAGGTGGATGGTGGGAGTACAGAAGAGCAGGGGGGGCAAGACATAGAAAGGCATAAAGGAGGGCGGCGTGTCTGGGGAGGTGCACGCAGTACCACGTGTGTGGATGGAGCTCAGCATGTGAATGGCTGTCTAGGTAAGAAATGACTAAATCCTGGATAACTCCCAGATTTCTGGCCTATTCCTGTGAAGACAAGGCTAACATTAATGAGGACAGAAAGCATAAGAGAAGGAGATGTTTTCTAATAAGAAATTGCCTTTTCTAAGATTTACCTCTCATATGTCCACATAACACACTCTTTACTCCTGAAGCTGAAGCCAATTCTGGTCAAGGAGATCCTGGCACTTTGCTCATGTTCTTAGTTTTTCCAGAATATGTCCCCCAAATAAAGTCTAAACTCTCCTCTGCCTCTTTCATTCCCTTGACTCATAGGTGCTGATATCTTTATGCTAACCATGTCACCATGTGTTACTATGCCACCAACATGGTGAATCGCATCATCAGAAAAAATAGTTTTATATAAGCAAACAAGGCACAGAGGAAGAATATTGTTGTTGCTGCTTCAATTAAACCTGAATAGTTAGATAAAATACATATAAAAAATTAAAGGCACTTACCCAGTTGCTTCACACTCACTGCATATAGCCTCAAGCCCTCATCCAGGGACTCGTTATTTTTTAAGAGCTTCTGTTGAATGTCTTTTCCTTCTAAATTGGGATTGTTGGTAGCATTGTAAACTAGAAGGGCCCAAATCACCAACCTAGAAAAATGTTTCAGATATAAAATTGGTGGAATTGCTGACTGGTTGGTTGATTTTGGGGGGGGGGGAACAGAACATTTGGCTATGGTAGTAAGAGGGATGACCATGAAGTGTTGAGACAGGAGAAATAGGCCAAGGAACTCAGAGACTCCTGTGGCTGCATAAATTGTAATGTTAAAAATATCTCAGTATGAATAGAATATCGCATGTGTAATTCTATCATATCATATCATTATCACCTCATTTCTTTTAGGAAATATTTTAAGTAATATTTATAGCATACAGGCAAGAAAGGGTCAAACCTGTACTTAATTCATCATTATTTCTTTGGAGCCAAAAATAAAGTGTTTTAGAAAAATTAAATTCCAACGAATCTGACTAAACTGATCATTTGACTTTAAAATTATTAAGGGTGTCATTGTTTAAAAATGTGTTACAATTTAAATACTTAAAATATACATGGTGATTGGCCTAGCATATTACAGAAGGAGTTTACAGGCTGTCTGACCTTGAGTGTCTTTAAAAAGAAAATATTTCTATGAGAAGCAGAGATGTATCCTAAAAGCCCCATCAAAACTTTTGGTTTTACATTTTGAAATAATATAATTATCTGTTCCACTGTAATCATAGCTATAGTCAACAGCAGAAATCAAAACATGCCAAAGTCAAGGTAGTAGCGCTGCTTTTGAAATAAGTATTGTCAGTAGAGAGCATGGCATCTTGTATTTATAAAATTATATAGGTATCAATAAAAATGAAATCGAATATTGATATATTTGTGATGCTAAAAGAAGAAAGACTAAATGAAATCTATGCTATTCAAGGTTAAGTGAAATTAAAGAAGAGCTCCATTTTCCCCCCTAAATATCTGTGTTAATTTCAAGGAGACAATGTGGAACTGTTCTCATAATTCAGTTCGAAAATCTATTTATCTCAAAAATGATCTACTCCCCACTGTTCACATATAAGTCATACTTCAGGTTGAGCGAGACATAGATGTAAATAGAATGGTGAACTGTGATAACTTAATAATTTTTTAAATGGCTTAGGAAAAGTATCCTCTGATTAAATTATTGTTGGAAGATAAGCTTTGCTACTCCAGTTACTGAGAACTTAGTGTTGGGAACATGACCTTTTACTTCTCTTGAATATTGAGAACATGATGAGTACAATGCATTGTGATAATACTGAATGCCCAAATTCAGCAATCCAAGAACGGCCATGCATTTTCACACGTCTTATCTCTGTATTTTCCTCTCTCATCCTGAAAACTGAAACTAGTTTATGGTTCCACAAAGTTCCATCAGTTGTTATCATCAATCACCCTTTATTTGAATAAACCCATCTCTGCGGCTTTGGTTTCCTGTCTGCCTAGGCAATAGAGGATGATAGCATTATCTGAGGTTATGGTCTATGTTAAGTGTTATGACCAAATTGAAAGAAAAAGTTTGGAAAAAAGTTTGTGTGTAAAACTAGTAGACTGTGGTTTTGAGAAAAACTATGAGGGACTGCAAAGGTTCATCAATGAGCATAAGAGCAGTAGAGAAAAGAAAGGGGAAAGACTGTAAGAATACATTTTAAAACAATTTTAAAATGATTGAACATTTTTAAACAATAGATTTTTTAAACAATTTCAAAAAATTTTGAAACAAAGATTCATACCAAAGAAAAACTAAACATGTGGACTTTCCCATATACATGGTCTTGGTTCCCTCTCCTTATAATTTTTTGTGAAGTTACCTGTTGGTTTGACAGAAAACTGAGATTCCATTAAATTAAATGTTTTTCCAGCAAGAGTTTCTGAGGTACTGACATACACTAATGATGGCTGACTTTACTATACTGGGTAGTGGAAGAATCACAGGAAGTCCACTAAAAAGGGCATGCTGACTTCCTAAAGAGGATTCACGGTTGGTGACACCCTAAACTAGGGCTTCCTCAATTGTTAGACAAAGTGTCCAGCAAAGGGATCCAGATCTCTGAACCCTTTTTCAAAGCTCAACATGATCTAGCAGTACAGGTTGGAGAAAAAATCATTTGGCTAAATAGGAAAGTCCCATCACCATCAAGAATATAGTATTAAAATAATTATTCTGTTCTTCAGATCATAAAGGAAAAAGAACAATGAAGATAAAAACAAGTTTCCCTCATCAGATGGCTCAAACCAGTCTGTTGCACATATACCAAAATGAAAAGTTTCAATTATAACTTAAACACATCTGCTTTTCTAATATTAAACAGAAAAAGAAAAAAATAAGAAGAAACTCTCTGGTCAGCTCCAATACGAAATTCTATTTTTATCTTCTCCTAGTAAGAATATATCACCTGAAAAGAAGTATATTCCATTGTTATGGTTGTAAATCTGTAAAATCAATTCAGTCAACTGAAACTGAGCAAGACTTATGAACTTTAGCTTTTCGACTATTTTTTTTCCTCTTCTTTGGAAATGTAATCGACTACCTGAACACAACTAAATTTATTTCATTTAGGAATTTAAGTTGTTTTTAATTATACAGCACTCTGAACAGCTGGCCTCTACATGCCAACTGATTCTGTATCTGTTAAATTACCTATCTGCTTAAGTCATAGTCTTGATATAAATTTTAAAAGAGATTTCCAAAAATTAGCTATTATCCATATTAGTATAAGCTACTGTACATAACTACCTTACTTAAAGTTGTAACTATTTTTTTTTTCTTTGACACTCTTTCCAAAATTTCAATTAAGAGGTAATGGGTTATAAATAAATGAAAAATACTAAAAATAGTAACTCATAGATTCTAAATGTTCTACTTCTGAATTATTTTACATTGGATGTACATTCTATCCTCTCTACTATTTGATGGTTTTAACTACAAGATAAAAAAAAAATTAGTGCACTAGTGCCAAAGATATAACTTAAAAGTGCTACCTGATTAAAATGTCTCTCTCTTATCTCATTATTTTCATTTCTCTACCAGTCAAAACAGAGAGCTAGAGAAAGAATGTTACACTTTCTGTAAGACTTTGTCAGTGTTACCTTTGGTCATTCACAATGCTTCTCTTGACTTTAATCTTGTCCTCTCCCGTGCTCAGGTGAAAACTATAAATACAAATATATATATCCATTATCAACCACATCTGCCACATTATTCACAACAAAATTTAAGGAGGTAAAAGAAAGAGGCAAAATGAACATTCTATGCCAGTATTTCCAAATGTGTGTCCTGAGGTTCTAGTTCTTTTCATGTGCCCAAGACCGAATGGTTCCCATTGTCAAGTAAGATGGCAGCTGCGTGCTCTTGCTCTCTTTTCCAGATCCATGATGCATATTGGTTATACTAAATAATTGGATATATAGAAATCTGCTTCAGTTTGTTTAAGAACGTATGTCTTGAGCTAATTCAACATGTGATGCCTTTTTCTGTGTTAACTTATGACATCTCTTGTGTTCACAGCATATCTGCTTAGGGTTAACCAAATACACTTGAAAACTAATTTAAAACTGTGAAAAGAAGGTGCAGAGGCAGATATGTGGATGACACTATTCGATAGGCAGTTGAAATGTTCAAATAGGATAATAAAAGATATTTTTGAAAATCTAAGTGCAGACTGTAGATGTCTTATCTTGTAAAAAAAAAAAAAATTCGGACTCCAAACTGGGGTGCTATCGATGGTTCACTGGGGTGTAAGATGAAACTAACAGAACTTCTATATATATTTATCTTCTTATAATTTGTGATATATTTATAACATATAACATATATTTATAACACACACATTTATTTAAAATCATAAATATATTTTGGGAATACATACTAATTTTTTTAAAAAGATTGGGATCCACGATCAAAAAAAAGTTAAAACCAATTTCTGCAGTATGGAAGATTTCTGTGCAAAAAATGACGTAGAGTTGTTTTAGAAAGACTATGAATATGGTGCATGTGTGTATGTGTGTACTGGTGTCGTGTGTGGGGTATAATAGGAGAGATGAAGAGTAGCATTAAACTAGACACTACTTTTTATTTTTCAAATTATTAATTCTGTCATTTACCTGATATTAACCACATAAACAGTGTAGTTCCAATTTTGGAAGGTTGAATTGAGCTGAAAAATACAATGGAAAGGGTGAGTCTGGTAATACTTTCTAAAAAATATCTGAATCTAGTTTCTTTCCTCCCAAAAGATAAGTTGTTATTGGAATAAGACCCTGGGAAAATCCCAGAGAGCCAGAGGACTGAGAGAAAGGTAAAGATAACAGTCACTGGATCATTATATGCCAAGAACTTTACAAAGGTTGTTTCTTCAATCTCACAACAACTAATGAGATACGTATCATCTGCTCCCCCACCCTTATAGAGGAAGACCCTGAGCTTCATGAAGAGGAAAGAGCACAATGTCCCCAACTAAGAAGTAACAGATCCCACATTGGAACCCAAGTCTCTTTGTCTGGAAACACTGTACTTTCTTCTTTAGCCCCTATTATAATGGTCCCACTCTAGTGATTCTTCAAATTAGCCATAACACTGAGTGCTGCACAAGAGGATAAGCACATAAACACCTTCCATATTCTTCATTCAACAAACACTGTGGTACAATAACACATGTTTTTTCTAGTAAGTATCACCTCATTAGGATATTAGTAAGAAAAATTACAAATTAACTATACAAACATTTAAAAAAAACAAAAGGAGTTCAACATTATTGGGAACTATGTTAATTATTATGTGGCTATTTAACAGTCTTATGGGTCTCACCACCAGACTTTTTAAAGAAGCAATGGACTATGGCTCTCTCAATATAAATAACAACCTTCCATGATGCATTGTCCAATACGATCACAAGTGGGATTTCTTTACAGATATGAAATCCTCCTACTTCCGTGTCACCTCCAAAGGGTTTTTTAGGTCTTATTTCATACACACAGTTAGCTTTCCTTGCAAGCATTCCTAAAATTGAATGTAAACCCTATGAAGTGCTCACAAAAAGTATTAAATTATTTTAAAATTATAAACAGCAATAATACAAATTAGGGACACCACTTATGTTTTCTCTAGTATCAAGCATCTGTTTTGGTATCTTGCACCTTAAATGAAAAGTGTCCAGTAAAGTTTAGCTTCAGATGAAAATGAAGCTACGTTGAAAGCTATGCATGTAATAATATAAATGTAAAATTATATGCTGCCTAAGGTACAGTCTCTCCAGTGAATGTTAATTTCCCAGATTAATAATATTAGTAGTGGCTTATTTGAGAATGAAAATTCAGAATTTTATCTCTTGAAATCATTCTGACTTAAAACAAAAAGAAGAATGTTTGAAAGTAAATGGGTTGCAAGAATAGGCTCTTTCTTTTTTTTTAATAATATTTTTTATTATATTCTGTTAGTCACCATACAGTACATCCCTAGTTTTTGATGTAAAGTTCCATGACTCATTATTTGCGTATTCTTTCTATAAAGCTGCTCTCCATTTGGAAATGAAACATATCACCCAGTGTTTGAATTAGTTACTGACTTCAATGTGTCAATCCAAAAAGTTAACAGCAGCATTTTTCGTTGACTTCTATTAGAGAATGTTGCTCTTCCCCTCAATTTTACAATAGAACTGTTATTTACATACTATTGTTTCCTGTGGTCAACTTGTTTTAAAGTGTATTGAAAATAGTACTTTTCTTACTCTAGACCCTTCAAGACTGTATTGTTATATTAAATAATTCTCCAAAGATGACAGATAGATAGACAGATAGTCACCACTACCTCTCAATGTATGATTTAACTTTGTTTTGCTACCAAGGGCATGTTTACTTGACATCTTCTGCATAAGAAAACCCATCTTTCTCAAAATGTATACTAGAGTGACTTTATTCAGTGTTTGAACTATAATAGTTTTATATATAAAAAGCAGTACAAAGTCCCACAGTATGATATAGACAGAAAATAAAACAGAAAAAAAATAGAAACCTATGTAAAATGAAATTTTTGTTATGGAGACAAAAACAAAAACAAAAACCCATAGGTGGTATCTGTAAGGACAAGAAAATAAAATGCTGACGTTCTTTTTCTTTAAACAGGAAATCAAAAAAAGTTTCATTAACAGAATACTGATTAAATAAATTAGTATACCCTAAATCTCCATCAGTAGAAGACTTGCTAAATTAATGACCAGATAGCCACGTAATGGAATACTATGCATTATTTAAAAAAAGAAAGAAAGAAAGAAAGAAAGAAAGAAAGAAAGAAAGAAAGAAAGAAAGAGAGAAAGAAAGAAAGAAAGAGAAGGTCTCTGCATACTTATGATGTAAATCTGGCAATAACAAAAAAAAGTACAATGTAGAATTGTATGCAAAATATGTTTTTAGTGTAAAAAGGAGGAAAAAGCAGATTCTATAGTCTTACTCTCTTTCATATGCACAAAGAAATTCAGGGGGAAAAAACCCAATGATTTCTAAGCAGATGCGTTGGTCTCCAAGGAGATGAGCTACAGCGATGGGCAGAATATTTTCATGATATACTTTGTTATGCTTTTTGGTTTATGAATCAAACATTCAAACAATTAAATAAAAATATATAATCTATCTTTCAAAGCTCTGTTGAAAATGTAGGGATGTAATAGTAAATAAAGATACCTATGAAAATATATTTCTATTTGTGTGGTACTTTTCTTCCTTAGACATTAATCGTCTATTAGGCTTACCCTTGATTCAAACGCACCTTCCTTTCTAGGCATCAACATACACCTCACTTGCGCGTCTATTCGTAATGTATATAAGGAACAGTGTAACAGTGTCTATGTTTCAGTGTGATCTGTGGAGTCAGGACCCCAGACAGTAGAGTTCTTTCCAGATTTCCAGAGGTTAAAAGTTTCAAACTTTTCTTTCTTTCAAAAAGAGGAAACTGGACAAGTTCACTTACCCATTCTGCTACCTTGCTCTGTACTTTAACCTCAGGGTGACGAAGGATATTTTGAATCACTATGGAAATTCTATAGACAATTCCATCTGTCCATTGGAAATAGGATTTGGTCCGTTAATTATATTTTACAGACATATAATTATCAATTCAAATTTATAATCACACAATTTCACACAATTTAAAAGAAATGCTTTCTGTGGGATATACAGGTTTTCCAGTTATGGAATGAATCAGTCACAATAATAAAAGGTACAGTACAGAGAATATAGTCAATGGCATTGTAACAGCATTTGTATCATGAGATGGTAGCTATACTTGTGAGCACAGCATAACACACACTTGTCAAGTCACTATGTTGTACACCATAACATGGTGTGTCACCTACACTTCAATTAAAAAAAAAAAACCTAAAAAAATTAATAAAACACCTTCCACATAGTCACAGAAAATTTGAGATATTTTGGCTTTATGTTCATTGACATTTATAATTCTTAGAAAGAGTTTTCAATTATTTATTCTTATAAATAATTCATTGCTCCTCAATTATTGCCCACATATTTCTTTAATTCTATAGATTTTGGATATAGAATTCCCAAATTTTTTCATGACCTTTTCATGTACAAGTTGATCTCTTATAACAAGAAATTATCATTTTTTTGTTCATTATAAAGAATGACAGAGTTTAGGGTATGAAAACTTGAGTGGAATGATGGACAGAAGTTAACCTGAAAAAGAACAGGCATATACATATTTGGTGCCCTCGGCCCCGTATTCTTCCTTTTCTCTTTCCCCTCCCCAATGTAGCATTTACTCCTATGGAGTCATTTACCAGATTTTTCATCAAAATTCCATAAATATAGTCACTTGTATCAAAGTAAAGGGGGAAAAGAAAGCATATTTACAGATAGAATTTTAACTGGACGAAGTTGCTTTAAAAAGAAACTCTTTTGGGAGAAGAAGGTTCTGCTTTTTTCTTTTTGGGACAGTCTTTAAAGTAGCCTGATATATGTATATCATAAATGCAGTTTGAAGTCACCAGCCAGGGTTTGCTAAATCTCTCTAGGTGTATGTTATAGGGTACCTTACTATAAGTAGCTAATAAGAAAAATATCATTTTAAAATATCATAGGCTATACAGAGAAAGAAAATTGAATCTCCATTATTGTCAGTCATCTTTCTTCATGCTTACATTTTGGTGTAGTTTAAGTAACAGTATACACAGAAAATGTAGAAATATATGATTAAAGTGATGTTGGGGAATAGATTTAATAAAAAAGTTGGGAAGTCAGTAGAAAAATATAAAACTCTGCCCCTGGAAACTCCCATATCTACCAAAATGCAAATTCCAGTCCCACTATTAAAGGAATGCTTTTCCAGTATGGGGTCAGAATCTCATGCTAAAAATTTTGCCACCCCCAGATGTAACAATATAAATACATGAAATTGGTACAAGTCCAAGGACAAGTGGGTTTAACTTATGCAGATTAGGTTATTTAGCTTCTAAATCTCTTCAGGTATTTTAATGATGTTGATTTCATGCTCCTCTAAAAATATTCTGAATTTAAAATATTTAGAGGAATATATTCAAACCAAATGATATAAATTCAGATTTTTAAAAAACCTTTTCACACTGTGTATGTCATTACATCAAATCACGGACATTCTGAACGACTGAGGAGAAATTCAAATTGCAGAGGTCCAAGGGTTATTCCAGGATCCTAAGGGTATCCTGGGTATGCTCCCTGGTGCCCGCAGAGCCGCTGAAAAGCCACCACTAGATGGAGACCTAAAGCATGTGTTTAAGAGTAGGGTTCTTTCCCTCTCAGGAAAACACTGCAAAATACTAAAATTCATTATTTTTTTTTAATCACTGACATTTCTGAAATGTTTTGGAAACATTTAAGATATTCTTCTTTAAATTTTAAATGTTTCCTGCCTCATTTTTTTCAATCTGCTGTTATCTATAAATGAGAAGGGCATCCACATCAGAGACAGCCCAAATCAACCTATAAATACAGCACTCTCCCTAGAGTTATATTGCTGATAGCAAATAAAATATGTGAACACAGAGAACAACGTAACCTCCTATGTTACTGATTCTCTTGTGCTATAGATCATTTTCAAGTAGTCTCTCTTCAGAAGCCTTAGAATGAGGTATTTATATACTCAGTGGAGGCTACTTGCTATACTTGTTTAAAATTTGTGAATAATGCAGCCAACAAGTCAACATGAGCGATGTCCAGGAGTGAGCTGTCAAAGCAAGAGAAAATGTCCTCCAAAGAGTTGGTGGGAGGGGTCTGGGATTGCTGCAAAAATACATTGGCTTAAGTACTGGTGCTACAGAAAATGCACAATTATGACATACTGATTCAGGCTTTGCCAGGCCATCCCAGCAGTCAAGGGGTTTTCTCAGATGTAACAACTCGCACAGTGTCTCAATAGAAAAGCCAATCACACGTTCTCATATTTTCCAGAGACTTCAAAAGCTATTGTCCTAATAATGACATCCAAGCCAGAAGAATTTATGACAGACATTTCTGGAGGTGGGGTGGGGGGAAGAAGTATTAAAGAGTATACCCGTTTTTCAATTAGAGGACTCTTTCAGTCAAGGAGAACCTCAAAGTGGAAATCAGTGCTTGCCAGTACAGACGTGGTATCAAAACAGTATATTCCTGTCAATAAGTCTTTCTCCAATTAATCATTTTTTTGGTCCTTCTTAACACTCTTTTCAGGGGTTCTTAGGAGACATAGAAATGATATTATGTATTTATTCTATATTCAAGAGTATGAAATATAGGTTTGCAAAAGGTAGATTTTAAAATATTTGTTTGAAAAGAGAGATGTTAAAATATAAACCAAATGTTATTTTAGAGTTAAAATGATTTCCTTGAACTGGTGATGAGGCAATCACAACATGACAGTCACATTTGTAATATAACTGGAGTTCTCCTTATCCTATACACACAATTTCTTTAGATAACTGGCATATAAAGCTAGATTGATTGTCCAATCTATACACATATCCAGAGACTAATTGTTTTTGAGTAGTTAAACGTATGTTACGAATCTGGAAGCAGTGATACCATTAATACCTGTAAGTTGTGTGTTTAGAATAATAATGACTGAGTTAGTTCCTTACTTGGGTTACTTGTGTTGACCCCACAAGATTTAATACTCAGTAGCACTGGAGTGATGCTTCAAGCACAGAAGAGACGGTTTGGTATGCAAATAATAATTTGCCCAAGAGCTCTCCTTCAGAATGTAATGTAAGAGGCGCAAAAGTTATTCGTGGGAATACCTAGATTATCCATTACATACTGAAATATCGGTTTATGAAAAGTAACTTAAAGATATGATTTTCCTACTGCACAATCCGAGGTATCAGATAAAAGTCCCATTGAAGATAACAAAAAGAACTTTACATAGAGAAATAGGAACACTTCATAAAGTTTAGGAAAACAAATGTCATTGATACATTGAAGAAATATGTCTGATTATCAAACAATCTCAACCCCTGCCCCTCCCCCACACCAGCATATTGTCATTGATGGACCCGGCAAAACTCTTCGATAATCCAGAATTTAAAGGACTGGATAAGTTAAATGACAAATTTGATAGTTGCGCCTATCTTTCTTACTGTGCATAAAACAGGATTCTCTAATATATCAGATCAGAAGCCTGAAAATGTTTACTATGTTAGTTTCCCAAGGAATAAGAAAAGTGTATCTGAAATTGCTGACAGTATGTAAATGATTTAGAAAGTCCGGGACATGATGTTAAATCCCATTTATTCACAAGGTGAACAAGTAATTCTCTTTCCAGTTATTTTTAATTTGACTACATCAAAGAAAAAATATTAATTAGATTATAGTCTGTCTCTAACACTTTGTTACTCTCCCTTTTTAAAAAGATAATGAAGGCTTCAGGCATAGGGATATGAGAAAGTAATAGGATACAGGGAAAATTCGATAACTAAGTTTTCATTACATTTATTCTCGCTTTCATTTCTATTTTACAATAAACAGTACTGACTTTACAAAAGCGATATCGATTTGCCCATATAAATGCAAATGTGTAAGTAAAAATGGGAGTCAATTTAGAAAAAAACTATTAAGTCAATAGTCTAGGTGGTTCAAGGATGTGGTAAAAAGTGTTCTGATAGTACACAGATTTGAATACATAATTTTGAGAATATTTCTACCACGTGATGACTGCTGAGTATTTTTAAATGCTAAGATTACATTTTTATCAAGAATCATCTAAATTGTTTTTTTCTTTAATGTAGTCAAGTCACACCATTTTAACTGATTCTATCATTTGCTTGCTTTGTTGAATCTCCAGTGAAGGTTATGACGCAGAGAGATATGGCTGAACAAGGCTCTCTTCGAGAATGTCAGAAATGACATGATTGAGTGAATACAGTTCCACTCCACCAAGTCAAGGACTCTGAAGCATCCTATAAACGTTCTTGGGCAGTAGAGGATGTGCCAGTCCTGGAGGGAGAATGCCACAGAGGCTCTTTGTATGTTCATACAAAGAGTGAAATACTTAGTTAGAATTATAATATTCCCATCTACTGGCTGGCGTCCATGTGAAATATGCACTGGGAACGTCAGCTGCTGCTGCTTTCCTGGGGGTTGCTGGAATGTTCACCCCATCATAAATCTCCTTGGTGTAACTACCAGAATAACCATAAACACTTCCCTGAATCGATGTCTTTATAACCCCAGTGAAATTTATATCTATGTTTCATGTAAAATATTCCATACTTCCAATTTAAATGTCCTCACAGAGGAAGTTGGTGTAACCCGTGAAGCCAAAGAAAAAAATGAACTATGTGGGTTTCTTTTCTCTGGGTTTTGGTGCCTGGTGATATATTACAGATGTTTTGGCCTCACAAGTTAAATGATTGGGGTTGAAAAAATTCCTTTGTTTCTAGTAGCTCATATTTAAGAATGTTACTGTATGCGAGGCAACGGCGTGGTCACCTGATTGGAATTTCTCTTTTCTAGAAGAGACTTAAATCGTTTACTCTGAATTACCAAGAGGCTATGTATGTAGTCCGTATAGGTGGCAGACTAAATAACTCACATTATCTGGCATTTTCTCTCCTCATCTGTATCTTATATAACTGCCCTATTTACAAATTACAAATAATATAAATAGAAAAGTATATACGGAAAAAGAGGCAAGAAGTATTGCCGCTTAAATTGAAATTTTGTCAGCTGAAAATTGACTTAGTTGATATGCAATCACATTCTAACCATTATTCTTCCAACAAATAAAAACAGAGAGCAAAGTATTACCATATAAATTGATCTAAATGACATGAACGCTTAAACATAAATAAAGTTGGCTTCAGTGAGAAATTACATTCCTAGCATAATTTAGTTTTTTTGAAATTATAAAATTCTTTAAGAAACTAAACTAGTTTCCTGAAAAGAAGAATCTGACAAGATACCATGAATATGTTTTTTAGATATCTGGTAGAAAGCAAATTAATTCTTTTGCATTAAATGCTTTTCTCTAAAAGCTTCCTTTGAAAGCAGTTTTTGCAAAAGTGTACAAGAGTAGTACTGGAAATGTACTCAGACCACCGGTCATTGGAATAAGGAACTCAAGGGAGTCAAGTGGTATTTATTTATCTTATTAATCTTCACAAATGTGCAAATGTACCGATTGAGTCCAATAACAGAGATTCTGTTTGAACATTAGATATCCCGTTCTTAGAATACAATTTTTATCACATCAGACATACCACAAATATAAAAGGTAATGATTTCTTACCATTCCTTTGTTTATCGATTCTATTAGTAACAGGCATGTTAGTGGTGACAGTGGGTGGTGTAGTACTAGGAGAGTCTACAGTAGCTGGTAATAAAGATGAGAAAGATGTAATTTTGCAAGGAGCACATGACAGTTAATATGGATGAGCAATCTATAATTAATGCTATATAGAGGAGGCATAGAAAACACTTCTTGCTACTAAATACAACAGACTCTAAGGTTACAATGCATAAAATGAAGCAATGCTGCCTATGGCACATTAAGAATCACGTCCTGTGTCCTTTGGTGTCATACTGCACAAGAGTTTGGAGCTGGGACCAAGGAACAGGAGGAAGACCATGTAGATTCTGGACCGAGGTCTGTCAGTAACAGGCTGATGATCACATAGTGAATTACTAAATCTTTCTAGAATGCAATTTCCTAAGTTTGCAAAAAGAAAAGGTTAGAGAAGACTGTCTGTATTATACCTATCAGTTTGAAAAATCATCTAAACTAAGTTAGTCTTCCAATGAGGCCAGAGAAGTAAAGTCTCAGAGGAAAATGTATTTCTCCTTGAGAAGATAAATGTAAAGAAAAACAAAAGAGAATGAAATGTATAGACTATGCAGAATATAAATGTATAGTATCATTTATAGATCCCAATAACTCTACTAAATGTTGATGGATAAAATGGATTTCGTAAGGACAAGCCTTACAGGGGAGACATTCTCATAGCTATGCTTCTTATACTATTAAAACTTTCAAAGATTTCGAATACATAACTTTCTATATACTCTCTCTACATATAACTACATATAACTTTCTATAACTTTCAAATCTATAACTTTCTAAGGGATTCTGGAAGAGCTGTATAGGTAGTAAAATAACACACAATTCCCCTTTAGTTTATCTTAGGAGTATGTTCGTATTAGATGTACATTCATATGTACAATGACTATTTGTCATATATCTCAATTTTAAAAATATTACCTAAATTTAAGACGCTTACATGATTATGCATTAAGTGATCATGATTATTATTACCTTCTGAAAGTGAAATTCTTTGATTCAAAATATATATCTTTAATTAAAATAATTCTCCATTCCAAAGTAATATATAATTCTTAAAAATGAGGATTCTTTTTGAAGTTTGTATTTTTTAAAATCATGAACAATAAATTATATTTATCTTAGTGTAAAATACATCAATGAATTTAAAAACGCTTTTTGGCCATTTAGGACATGGCAGGGGGCGGGGGGAGAGGGGAGATGCCAGGCATCCACTCTTTGACTCAAGGAATCAGTACTATAGGTATCTCAGATTAAAAGAAAAAAACAGTTTAAAAAACCCTTCAGATCTTGAACTAAGCAAAATTAAGGTTTCTATTTCATTTAACTATTTTAAGACTACAGTGAGTGTGTGGAAATTATGTAATGACTTTATTTTCATAAATCATTCATCAGTAATAATAACAAAAAATACTGCCTCAGAAAAGAAGCAAACAGAATACTGAATTACATCTCTTCTCCCTGACTACTCCCACACTGGAACCACAGAAGAGAGCTTAGGTTTCTGTCTACTTTCAGGATATGATCCTCTTAATAAGAGATTCAGCTTTTTCAAAAGGCATTGTCATGATTCTTAATGTGGTACATAGAACGTGTTACTTCATAAGGAAATATTTAATAGAATAAATGGATGAAAATGGGTCATAAGTAATTAGGAGGAGCAATGATAAAATTAAAGCAAAATACTTATTATTTTAAAACTTATGTGACTTTAATTATATATTATTAGCATGCAACTATTTAGTACATAATATATAATTGGAGTACCGGCCATAATACAGTCATTGTGCATTATAATGATACAATTACATTAAGATTAGTTTAACATAACTAATTTTATCTTAATATTTAAGTTATATTGTACACCATAAATTGCCTTATGGTCTTGTCTCAAGGTTAACTGAATATTTAACTTAATTTTCCCCTTGTTTTTTACACACGAATACTTTTTTGAAAATATTGCATGACTATATTTACACAGGACGTTGGCAATACTCTTGAGAATAAGAAGAGGGAAAAATGAAATAAATCCTTGTTTAATAGCATATAATCATTCACATTTAAAAACCCAGTGCTTTATGGCAATATGGTCGTCCAGTGTGTGAATGCATTCTTTCTCAACAGTGTACATACTGTGCACCCACACAGCTAAAACACATCCAGAAATTCTTCTGTTTTGCTGGTTTCTGGCTTCTCAAGTGAAAATTAAGATAATATCTACATAATTACAACCACATTATCCAAAATAGCAAGTAGGAAACAGACTCCAGAGGACGATGTTGGCTCCCTACCTTGGCAGAGGGTCCCCAAATCCGCACAGTTGGCTAGTTCTGCTGCCGGGAGTGGGATCAGGTAGGAACCTTGATCAACACAGAGGGATTATACAAGTTTGATTTATGGTTTAATGACATCCAAGAAAACCAAACAACCCATGAATCTTAGGGATGGTATAATGGGAGCAGCTCTAGAAGAGTCCATCAATAATACTCCAACATCAAGGAAGTCTCTTAAGGTCTTTGTGTCTTCATTTCCACAAGTGTAAAATCAAGTTATTGAAATTTCCCTCAAAATCTTCAACTCAATTTATTGGCTATCCACACATGAAAGGAAAGAAGTGCTACTGCCCATTAGAGCTTGTGTAAAAAGTCCAGGGCCTTTTCACAGAATGAATTATGAAGCTCTGGTAGAAATTCATATAAATAAAGTAATATAAACATCAAAGGTAAATTCCAAAAGTGAACTCGCATATTATTAATATTCATAAAATGCATATTTGGGGTTCACAGGCACCAGCATATGCCATTTGCAATTCCAGAAATATGTTTCTGTGACTTCAAGTTGGTCTCTGTGTCTTTTTATTTCAAGTTTTTTTTTTACTGACTCATCCTCAGTAAGAAACAAGCTTAGAGCTGGCTTTCTAGTAGGAGTAATGGATTTTCTCTGTTACACTAAGTCTCCCTGACAGTTAACAGACTTTTACCAAGAGGCTGAGACCGGGGAAGATGGACTAAAATTATCACAAAGCACCTGCACTACGTATAAAGACAGAAGACTACGTACAAATATTTACATACGCATACACATACACATATACAAATATATATATTTAATTTTAAAAGGACATTTCTATAATGATTCCATTCTAATATTTAAACATTTTCCAAACTGTCCTGTGGGAACAGTACAAGAAGGTACGTGATCTAACAAAAGATGTCTAATTAGGTAATTGATGTGCATAAGCAGAAAGCATCACAACAGTTTAACAGCATCTTGTGAATCATGAATTCTTCATTCTCAGCTGCCTCAGGCACCTAGCCCAAGGAAGGAATGTTACTTCAGAAAAACCCAACTCTACAGGCAGGTCTGTGAAGTTAACTGGCAAGAAGCTCTCATCACAGACATTTACATGTTCATTCAATAAAAATATAATCACTGTTTAGTGTGTGAAGCACACAGGCTAGAATTATGCTCTAAGACAATGCCACTGCTCTCACAGAGGCATGAATGGGAGATAGAGTCACAGTTCTCTGAATGCTTTAAGTCCTCAGTGGCTCAAAGGACGGCATGACTAGCAGCTTGGTGAGAAGGGGGCAAAGACAATCCATTACAAAGGATACCTGTGAGTAATATCAGGGGTCACTATAGCAATGTGGGGACAAGAGACTAGAGATAAATATTCCTAGCAAACAGAATTACTGACATACATACCAAGATGGCAGTGAAAAGTTCTGGGAACCTGGGTGACATGGCATTACTGGAGTAAAGTACAGGAACGGTCGGATATATGGGTAATGGATACTACTGGAGGGCCTTATAGAATGTTGGCACCATGAATGGTGGGACTCTGTCTTCCTGCCATATCCCACACCCATAGTAGGTGGGTACTCAATCTTTACCGAATAAATTTCTGGATGCATCATGAATGACTGATAATCTTCTGAACTGTCTTAGAGGAAAGGGAAAATATGAAAGGAAACTAAGTGAGAAAATTAAATTTAAATTTGAAACCACTTTTGAGGCTCCATGGCCAACTAAAAGGGAATACACAATAAGAATAAATAACAGTATTAATTCAGGCTTGATGTTTTGAGTACAATGAGGATGGTAAGAAAGAGATGGATACAAGACATCCAAAAATAGAATGTACAATATTTAGTAACTAATTGGGGAAGAGAAAAAAAAGGGAGGACTAGGGGATATATTTCTGGTCTCCAGCTTGAGAAACTGGTACATAATGATGTCATAAAAGGAAAGAGGAAATACTAAAAGAACTGCAAACTTAGGTGGGGTGGGATGAATAAATCCAGTAATGGGAACTGAGGTGCCTATGTGACATCTGGATACACCGGCAGGTATACAGGTTTTTGTAAGAGGTCTGGCCAAGAAACAATGCCAGAGAATCTATAGATGTGTCTGGGATCACTCAAGCTAGAATGGAGATTTAATGTAATCATAGATATTCCTATACTTAAATATCATATTTTTTTAAGAGCTCTAAATATGAGAACTAAAAATAGTTCTTATGGAAAGTGGTTTTATAGAATTTAAGTGAAGAAATTTCACAGAAGGTGTGGCCATATCAAGTATACTAGAAAGGTCGAGAATGGTCAAAACCAAGAAGGCCTTTAACTTTGCATTGCAATTTTGGTGGTAACTGTACAGGAATCAGTTTCAATAGTGTGGAAATGCTGAACTCGTGACCACCTTTTGAGAAGTGAATGCAAAAAGAGGAAGCCTGGCTATGAAAGAAAGCAGAGATAGGGAGGGTGAATTTGAAAGACCGAAAACTTAGACAAGTGTACTATGGAAAAAGGGCATCTGAGGAGGCAGAATTTGAGGCTTGCCTGGTCAGGACTGAGGTAGAATTTTACTGTCGATGTTTTCTGTCCACTCTTCTTTCTCATCACACTTAACTTATGCCTCCTTTTTGCAGAACCTTACTTCTCTGTGAGGTACTTATATTTTAATGAGGAACTTCTGAAAACTAAAAAGGCTTCAAAACTCAAAATGAGGAAATGTCAGCCACCACAACATGAGAGAGAGAAAGAAAGAGAGAGAGCGACACTCTTGGATGGAGTTCCTGTGCTTCTCAAATTACACACAATGTTGGCAGTCAAAGGTTCCTAAGGCCACTTCTGGTACTGATACAATATCTCTGGAAGACAGAGAGAGATAAGGAGATGGTGTGGGAAAGAAGTTTCTAGACTAACTACACTTCCAGTGCAGTACATTAAGGGGCTTAGAAGTGGAAATGAGGACAGAATCAGAAGAATTATGATTCAGAGCAAGATATTTAACAATTTTTTTTAACATTCCTCAGTTTCAATGTATGGTAACAAGTATAAATTCCAATATGTGACACCCTTGTCACAAGAAATTGTTAACACTTCTCAATATTTAAATTATCGGTTGCTCCTTTTTAGGTACTTATGGTTTAGCAAATTGATACTGCATTATAAATACTCAATAAACACTGTTTTATGATGATTCCCTATAACAACAGAAATTAAATCTGAGGACTACATGCTGCCAAGTATAAGTGACAAATTTATCTTTTTTTTAAAGATTTTATTATTTGTTTATTCTTTAGAGAGAGAGAGACAGTAGGGGGAGGAGCAGAGGGAGAGGAAGGGGCAGACTGTGCACTGAGTGTGGAGCCTGACGTGGGGCTCAATCACACAACTGAGATCGGACCTGAGCTGAAACCAAGAGTACACGGTTAACTGACAGAGCCACCCAGGTGCCCTGCATGTGACAAATTTAATTAGCAGGAAATTATATTGATAAATGAAAGCTTGTATTACAAATATACCAAATTACACACATACATAATATATAAAAAGCATACAACAAACTTTTTATTTCCACCCAGTTCTATTTTCAGCATATCTGCATAAAAAGTCGTTCTTGGAATTTTCTTAGGTGGACATATTTATGAACCAGTTAAGGAAGAAGAGACAATTTTCTTTCCTAGATCATGATATAATTATTATCAAGGAATTATATTCGGAATGTGACCTATGTGTGTTCACTGACGTTTGTGGGTACCACAAAGGTTTTAAAGGTATTTACTTAATATTAACTGCAAAATTTAGAGCAAATTTCCTTGAAAAATGTAATCACCGAAAATGAACAGGTGACGAAAAGCTGCAAAGCGGTTAATCTTTCTTCTCTACCTGTTGTCCTTCCAAAATCTTGCCACTGAAAGGAGTCACTATTTACACAGGTTGTGGTAAAAAAAGACTTATGTGTAGCCAAGAACTCGTCTTACATTCAACATAGTGATAATCCAAATAATAGGTCAATCCTCACAGAGTTGCAATAATGAGAAAAAAACAATTGCTTTCAATTCCCTCTTTGCGGTTATTATTAAATTGAATTTTATAATTTTTCATAAATATATTTAAAATAACATTATTTCTGGAAGCCGTTTATGCTCATAAAGAGTTTGGGGCATCTTCAAAGAATAAAGTCCTCTGTAAAGATAAAGTCCTTTGTAATTTTATCTTGATTCTATTATTTAAAAAATAATTCAGTTATCTAAAAATGCTACACTCAATCATTTTTTTAGGATGAAAGGAAGGAGCCAACAGTGAGTCACAATTTTATGGCTGTGAAGGAAAGAACTGTAACAATTGAAAATGAAAGGGTAGAAATCCAAGAGTTGATGAAGCCTTGATAATTAAACACAAAAGTTTGGAAGTGAAAACAAAAGTCAGTCTGAATCCAAAAATTTCTAGAAAAGAATAACAAAAAAGCTGGGTACTTATGAATTGTGTCTTATCTCTACATCCACAAGTCGTTAATAAATGGAAGTGCTTAATAAATGCTTGTTAAATAAATGTAGTTTGTTTGAACTTAGACCATTCATTGGGTTATACTGTACCACTCCTCAGGAAAGAGCAGTCATCAGGAAAATAAATAAAACTGGTATAGAAGGCACTGTTTGTTCTTTGGGAAAATTGATGGACACTAGCCAGTATCTAAACTTGAATCATAACAGGCAAATACTTGCAGTTATAATTAAAAAAGAGTCCACTCACTAGGAAAACTATCTATGGAGGTCATAAAACTGTATATGTTTAATTAAATTGTATAAAAAATGTTTACTCAAATAAAATTGTAAAATAAAAATTCTAGGAAAAAGAATGATGCCATAAAATGAAAAAGAATTACTGCTAAATAAAGTATTTCTTTCTGAAAAAGACTGACAAGATTAACTGTGTTAAAAAAAAAAAAAACCTGCTGAAAATTTCTCAATTAAGGTATATTCCCCAACTAGGCTTAGAATAGTGTCAGAAAACAAAAAAGTCTAACCCTGAAATTGTTGAAACATTAATTAATAATATGTTGATTTTAAAGGCTAGGATATTTACTATTTGAAGCAAATGACAGGATGTTTTGAAGTTAGATATAATCAGTTCTGTTTTACCATCTTATTTTCATATTAGAATTTACTCAGCAACAGACCTTTGGAAAATCTATTCATTCTTCCACCACAAGTTGAATCTGGAATTAAAGGTCATATTTAACAGACATTGTCAGTCCAATGGAATGTTAGGAATGAAATTCTATTTTCCCATTGGTTACTGTACTGATCATTAGTTTTTGCACATTACTGTTACCATAAACAGCAAGCCAAAATGTTCCAGAAAACAAGAAAGGTTAAAATGTTAATAGAGCAAACTTTTTTCATTTGTTGAAGTCCTGCTTAGCTAACAAGCTTAGCTATCATCTCTCCTACAGGTATTTCCTGCCAGTTAATAAATGACTTGGGTTCTTCAACTCCCAAAGCTGATGACTGAACGTCAGGAAACTAACTCCCCCTCCCGTGATGACTCCTGAAACACAGCCCAGGATATCTGAATCCACGGAATGGGGTGTTTCGCGTCATCGTGGAATGTCAAGAAGACCACTGTGAAAATTAAAGGAATTCAAGCACACTGAGTCTGTAACGTGTGCTACTCTTTCAATGAAATCATTTTGAAAACGTACAGATGACTACGTTACACAAGCATGTGTTTGATGCATCCCAGTAATCTTAAGCCTTGGGAAAGGAGTGTTAAAGACAGTGTTAAAATGTGAGTACACCCAGATATAAATCCTGGGGAAGGAGGACAGGAGATGCCCACCAACTGCCTTGGCCACTTATTTTTTTTTTAATTTATTTTTTTAATTTTCAGTTTCTTGCCCTATATTAAGGGAAGGGACTGGCCTAAGTTGGGATTCCCAAATAGAAATGCCTCCTGGAGCCAGAAGGCCACCTAAAGGTGAAAGGGGGCTGGTGTAAGAAGAATACAGACAGTGGTGAGGGCTGAGGAGAATGCCCGTCCCTTTGTAAGGAGCGGACACCACCTAGCTCCAGTTGTGCTGGCCTGGCAGTAAGACTAGCCTAGGCTTTGTCTTGTCTGCCAGAAAATCCAAAAATTTATTTTCATTTGAAATCTAATTCTTTTAATGTTGGAAATAAATCACCGTTTAAAAGCACTGTGTGGAACCAAGATAAATAAATGAGAACAACTAAATGTTGCCACCATCATGGATGTCCGAGGGCTAAATGAGCTCACGAGTGGCTGGCTGACTCCCTTTGGCCCTGGAGATCTCTAACAGGTCTTTCCCAGTGTTGTCCAAAGTGTGTGCTTCAGAAGGCTGGACCCTCATGATTTTCTGGACTAGTTTCAGGGATTGGCAAATTTTCTCTGAAAGGGTCCGACAGGAAAATGTTAGGGTGGTGGGCCATGTTACAGTCTCCCACCATCACCAACCCTGCCCCTGTAGCACAGAGGCAGCCAGAGACAATACAAAGCTTCCTAGGCACGGCTGTGTTGCAACAAAACTTTATTCACAAAAATAGGTGGCCTGCCATAGGCCTTCCTAGATTGCCAACCCCTGTTCTAGAGTATTTCCTAGAAAAGTTTAGGAATCAATGCATGTATATCCCTCACATTTTATTACATTAATGTATCCAAGAAGCAATGTAGGAAAGAAACCTTATTACTTTTGTTTAAAACAAGTGTAATATTTATGCCCTGGAAAGCTAGTGTTTTCCCACAGATCACTCCTGGGCCTTCGTACTCCTCATCTGGGCAAGAATTAGCTCACTTACTCTCGTATGTCTCATGTTCTAGTCCTGCTTATTCCAAAAGACAGTCTAATTTATACTTGTAAGAGACAGCTCTAAAACTCAACTTCCTGGGTTCACCTCCTGGCTTGGCCACTTACTAATTGACACTGGTTAAGGTACTTAATTTCTTTGTGCCTTAGATTTCACATCTGCAAAATGGGGTTAGTAATAAAATCCACATCATGGGATCTATGTTGTAGAAAAGAGTGAATATGTGTAAAGGGCTTAAAACAGTACCTAGAAAATATGTATTGAATATTCAAGTTAAGTATATAATTTAAGTGTTAGCAATTATTAATATACCTACTCAAATTTTTTTTTTGGTTGCCATAGTTTTATCACATTTTATCACATTAATGTATCCAAGAAGCAATACAGGAAAGAAACCTTATTACTTTTGTTTAAAACAAGTGTAATATTTATGCCCTGGAAAGCTAGTGTTTTCCCACAGATCACTCCTGGGCCTTCGTACTCCTCATCTGGGCAAGAATTAGCTCACTTACTCTAGTATGTCTCAGGTTCTCATCCTGCTTATTCCAAAAGACAGTCTAATTTATACTTGTAAGAGACAGAGCTCTAAAACTCAACTTCCTGGGTTCACCTCCTGGCTTGGCCACATATTAATTGACACTGGTTAAGTTACTTAATTGCTTAAGTTAGCAATTATTAATATACCTACTCAAATTTTTTTTGGTTGCCACAGTCCTCAAATATTGCCCCGTAGAAAGGCAACTATTAAATGGTCTATATTATGACTTTTTAATAACGGCCAAGGATATGGTGAAAACAGGCCACTAGAGTAAAGACAATCTCCCTGGTCATAGGAGGGATATCCCTGCCCTCTTGCTGCTTACCATCCCACACCAAACACACGCACTTGATCTTCTCCATTTCCTCACTGAGTGAAAGATTCTCAGGGGTCCCTGACGACTCTCTGTAGCTAGTCAGACTGAGAGAATGTTGGGGAACACCATTGTGTCTGTCCAACAACCCACAAGGAAATAGCTCTCAAATGGCATCACTTCATAGCCTCCCACCATTAGCAGGAGCACCAGGGACACACGGAGGAATGGGTGACTTACAGAGAGAGTTAGGTGACAAGAGTTCCCTGGAGCAGAAGGGCACACAGGGGCCAGGGAACGGGGGAGGTGGTCTCAGGTCTTCAAAGGGGTCCTACTTTGTTCAAAGTATTGGGAACGAATTTCTGATAAAATCCCCTCCGAAGTCACATGAGAATTACTTTTTAACATCAGACTCCTTCTTTCCTCTTTTAATGAAAGTTATCTCTGTGACTAAAAAGTATATATATCAACACTTTAGATTTAGTCATACGAAATTCAAAAGTGATAATGAAACTTCTACTTTTTGTATTTTAATCAGTCCTGTAATAAAATAAGGACTTTCAAAATTAACTTATGTACATAGAGAATGTCTGATAGAAGTCTATTTTAATATAATGTTGTTATATAGAATTATTTTCCTAAATATTTTGCATTTAGGTACTTCCAGTAATATCACCTTTAAAGTCTCTCAAAGAGCAACCATTAGGAGTATTCAAAACAAACAACAAATGCTCATCTTTAAACAGAGGGAAAAAGTTCAAAGAAAAATTTGATAATTTCTGATTATCAAAGATTTTTCCATAAAATGGACAGCTTTGATATGTTATCCTGGCTGAGTAAATACCATTCTTGTTCAGTGGTGGTTGCTTATTTAAATAACATAATGGAAATTTCATAAAGATCAACTTTTTATTGTATCCTCTCTGTGACTAAACACAGTAACTTATTAGTTTCTTTTGTTTCAGTCCCAGTGTTAACCTTTCTATTTGAGGTATGACAGTTATAACTTTTGTTACATCAATGATAAACTGTGTGACATTTTATGACATAAGGAAAACTTTAAAATGGTAGCACCAAAAGCTTTGATTGAATAAAGAACGCTTGTAATCAAATGTGTACTATATATGGCTGAACATATAACATTTTAAAAATTCAAAAGCTCATTAATGACAACTATATATATATATGCACACATACACACACACACACAAATACACATATACATAGCCACATATACGTGTGTATGATTTCTTGTTGACCAACACTCATAGAATAATGCTTTTTACAAAAGGGGGATGATATGCCCAGACTTACCACAGCTTAGGTTGCTTTCTGCTTTCAGCGCTAGGGTGGGGATATTCCAGAAGTCATTTTGCCAGTCGACCACATTCCCTTTCACGTGACAGCTGAGGTTGGAGAGGACTTTGGAATTCATGGTAAAATTCCAAAGTCGAAAGTTATAAATGTCCCCTTTTAGGGAGGCCATCTCATTGTGACCGGAGCCTAACGACAACTTCCCATTTCCAGGAATAACTTGACTGATGGTAGAATCGCACGGAACTGCTTCATAGTTTCTTTTGAAATTCACACCAACAGAACCCAGAGAATTATTCCAAATGATGCAGAGCTGCTCAAAGCTTTCCGTGAAAATGTCTTCTTTATCCTTCACAGGTAACACGCTGTTTAGGAAGCATTTTGAGCCAGAAATAGAAATAAAGTAGCCATTCTTGGCCTTTCCAAAGCTAAGTAACTGTGTGAAGGATGCATTTGAGTAGGAGAAAGCTATCCATTCATGGTCTTCCTTGCCAATTTTGGTTGCTTCAAAACAGAGCGTGAAAGCGCTGAGTTCTGGAATAGAGACACTTTTGGCAACGGATACCTGGTAACTATCTAGTGTCTGGGGTAAAATGACCTTCTGGTTCCTTAAGGACACAGCAACTAGGACAAAACATAATAACAGATAAAATGTATTCACTTCAAGTATGAACTAATGAGATGCAAAACATCTGATATGCCCACCCCCACCCCATCACTCTGGACTGACTGACTTCTGGCCCATCACCCCTCTTTCATGACTCTCTATCACCAGCCCATCACCTTGTACCAATAATACTAACAATATGTCACCCCACTCACATTAACTGTAATCATGATGCGATCTTACACCAAACCTTCTGAGTTATAGCCAACCAAGTTGATAAGTATCTTTTTTTAATCCCTGAACTAAAAAAAAACAACAAAAAACAACCAACCCAAAGCTCAAATAAAGGAAACTACTGTTTCAGGAAAGCTCTGTTTATACATTAAGATTTTCAGAAATTTGTTATTTTTCAAATAACTTTCTAAACATAATAGTTAATAGTTCTATTTTTCATTAATAGCCTTTTACTCTTCCTAAACACTCCTATGGTACCCTCTCCCCTTCAGATACCCCATATCCTATTCATTTTCCCCATCACTAGGCTATTTCAGGAACAAAGGTAAAGATAACCCTATTAAGGAGAAGCAGTGTAATAAAAAAATAGAAATAAAAATGGAATTGTAAGGTATATTTCTTTTACAGCAGGGTGTCTGAGCTCCTTTGTGAGGGATAGCAAGGAGCAGAGATAAAAGGGGCAGATAATGCAACTTCCTACCCTAGCTCTTCCACAAAATGGAGTGTGACCTTGAACATGTTACTTCAGCCCTCTCTACCTCAGTCTCCTCATCCATAAAATGAAAGACAATGACCCCTATCGCATAGGTGGCCAATAGGAATTAAGTTAATACCTGGAAAGCACTAGAACAGTGCCTGCTATAGTCAATATATAGCTAGAATTGATTACTAATGTTACTGATTACTAATACAGATCACTATTATCATCTGCATAATAAATAACAAATAAAATGCATTAGCCTAGTCTTTCTGTGACATATGTGAAATTATTAAATACAAAGGATTTCACCTCATGTTAATATAATAGACACCATGAAATATGTATTGATTGAGACAGAAGTGTCCTCCTCAAAAATTCTGTTTAATGCTAGCTTCATAGGAATGCCAGTTTGAATATTTTTTTAATACACACCAAGAACAGGTCTATGGTAAAAACAACACTTTAATATAAATATTCTAGTTAAAAATCCATGATGGAATTTAATAAAGTCATGGATTTTAGTTTACTTTTTAAATATAAAGAACTTGAAAGGTCTTTTTACCCAAAAGGATATTTACGTTATATGAACCCTGTATTCTACATGTATTATTAAAAGGGCTGAAAGGAAATATGTCCCTCCACATTTTATTTGTGGTTATGGCTGCGTTACAGATATATTGGCAAGTCTACTTTGCTTCTTTTTTATTTTCCAATTTCCTAAAATATTTTACAATTTTTAAAACGTGATTTGAAAAATTAAAGCACGTTTTCCAATTAACCACACATACATCTAATGTCAATCACAAACAGTACATGACTCTGCCACCGAAAACACAATTTATAATAATGGGGGTCATTTTCATAATGGTGCCTTTCTTTTTCGTTTCTTTCTTTCAGACATGACATCGACTTAAGCTTGAGTCTCCTTCCCTTAAGCAAAGAGAGGTTTTAAAGAGACTGAGATTATTCAAATATTTCAATGTGCCAGAATCTGGGAAATATGTTTGACAGAAATATTTTTTTCCTTTCATTAGTCATTTTTAAGGGGCTTTCCTCAGGCTATGTTGTTTATTAGCTCTAGCTATAAACAGCTCTTTTTTATTTTAATTTATATGCTAATTTTTTATATTTGTCCCCTAGCACAGTTCCTTAAAAGGGCAACATCTTAGAAGCCTAAAATAAAATGATTTCTGAATAGGAATGCTTTAAATGTTCAGTGAAGAGCTGTCAGAATTACAGCTTTTAATTATTAGCTGTGGAATACCTACCATATCTTCCAAGCAGCCTTCAAATATTCTGCATATAAACAATATAAACAAATTCATCTCTACTGTAACCAGATTTTGGATCTGGTAACTATATATTGCTAATGAGAAGGTTCAGAGAATATTAACAGATTCTTGCCCTTCAATTCTAATCCTAATCATTCACATTCACATAAAAGCGCGTGACTCTCTCTTCTGGTCCTGGTGTTTACTGTAGAACATGTTAAATGAAAGCAGAAGGTTGGCACTGCCTTTGGTTTACATACCTCTGATGTAGCTGGCATTGAAACCTTTCTTCTGGATGCTGAAGTCGCTTGAAAAGGACACATGCATCTCATTCGCACTTGAGTTAAATGATAGGCCCTTGGCAGTTGCTCCACAAAATTTAGTCTGGCTCTCTCCATTATCAAGGGATAACGAGTCATAAATGCAATTGGGAGCTTCTTCAATGTCGAAATCATTGAACGTTATCTGAATGATATAGCCGGTGGGGGCTCGCAGGGTCCACATGCAAGCCTGGCTGTTAGGGTAGTCGTTAGGGTAGCACGGAGAAGTAAATGTCCCAGAAGGGCTGGATAGGATAACCCTGCAGTTGGCACATCCCCACACTGTTGGCCAGACAAGAGAGAGACAGAGAGAAGGGCGGGGATCAGAGGCATACAATAAACCGAGAATACCACACACTGGGGACAATCAAACGGTAAGCATTTTAAAATACCAAAGTACAATCATGCTAATGAAAAGAAGAATGAAACCACCTCGAAGAGAGAAGGAAAAAGCAGCAGAGGAAAAAAAAGTAAAAGAAAAATAGAAAATTTTAGAGCCATGATTCTTAAACTTGGGGGTCACATACTCTAAGAATCTGATGGAAGTGACAGTAACTCTGTCAAATGCACAGAAGCCACGACACTTGGGATACTGTTTTAGGGAGTACAGGAGGTCCCAGGAGGCAACAACGGATTTCCCAAAGGTTCATTGGCCTGGGTTAAGAATCTCTACTCTAGAGACTAATTGCACTGGGTAAGGGAGTTATAGAACCATAAAGTTAGAAGTCAATATTACAACCATGGATGTAAAGGAAGATAAATACTTAGGAAGTAAGTGTTTAAAGAGAAATCTACTAATACAAAATAAATAAGCAAATAAGTTATCTTCTGACAAACTGTACTTTTTTCTAAAATTCAAAAAAAATATAGCATCACCTTGTACGTGTGGAATATTTATAGTTTTGAAAATAGTTTCACTTATCTCATTTGTTCATTACAATGGCTGAGTCTATGCTTGTGTGATTATCTCATTCATTCATTCATGCAGTGAATATTTATTGAGTGTCTGTTACATGCCTGGCACTATTCTAAATAGTATATATTAATCAGCAAGGAAGACAAAAGTCTATGTCTGAATGATTCTGACACTTCGGTTCTGGGCCCAAAGATAAACAAATAATATAATGACAGATGGTAGGAAGAGGTAGGAAGAAAAGTAAAGCAATCTATTATTTCTCAATTATTCATCCTCCAGGGCCTGGTCACCAGCTGAACAAGAAACCAAGGTCTACCGTCTTTGTCTGGTGGTGCTTTTGCAATTAATATTCATGTTTCTTTTAAATATTTGTATAAGTATAGGCACTAATTTCATGTATTCAATGTTCCGGATAAATAAACCACCATAAAACGTACACACACACTTTAAAACAATAAAACACTTTAACTATGTTAATGGAAGTCACTCTAAATTTACTGGGTTGAGCAGAATAAATATGCAATAACTTTCCTTGAACATGGTAGTTACTACAAATACTACTACTTCTTCTATGATACAGTGATAATATGCAAGGACTTAACAGCTATGTTACACCGCGCAGGTTAGGGTTTTCTTTTTTCTTTCCCCAGGGGCCACCTTGCGTTATGTACCGTATCCTTGACCCCCTGCTCCCCCAGCAGTTCCTTCTAACTTGCCCTCCCTTCCTATGTCTTCAAGGTCTTATATGGGCCGAAGATAGAGGGGGGAAAACAAATTATGATCACCAAGTGTTCGCCAAACGCCTTCTCTCACGCACCTCTGGAGCACCCTGTGCCTCTCTGCAGCTCCAATCACAGCAGTTGTGTTACTTCCACTTGTGACATTATTTGCTTATTGTCTGTTTTCCTCACAATTCTCTGAGCCCCACAAGCAGAGTACGTACTATTCTGTTCCCCATCTTACTCCTCAGGACGTCCCTGCATCTCTGGTACACACGGAAGACTTCCAATAAAGTTTATTAAATTCGTGAATAAATAAATGAATAGCGTAAATCATGTCTCAATTAAAGAAGGACTAAAACGGCATATGAAACTAAGCCAAAGTCCAAGTCAGGAAAAGACAGGGCATGAGCTCTGCGATGTCCCTTTGGATGGGGGTTTGGGGCTCTTTCTTCCAATTGTTTCATGCATAGTATAAGATTGAGAACAATGGTCCTCTCGGACCCTTTAGCTTCCTGTTGCTGTACCTTGGGCCCTAGAGAGAGAGGTAATCCTAGTAAATTAACAACACTGTACCCAGTAAAAGGCACTGAAGATCAAAAGAGAAAAACAGAAAGGAAAATAAGATACAATCTCTGTGTCATCTCTGTCATCTCAACATGCATGACGCACCATCATTTTTCCAAAATAAAACGCCATCCCCTACATCCAAAACCCAAGTAATGTTCATGACTTCCTTTATCCTGATGTGTGTATTTTTTGCCAAATTCTTCCCTAAGAGCTGAGTGAAAAGTACAGGAATGTTTGACCTGACTGAGCACATGGACTCTGTAATCTTGAACAAGATAATCTGCTCCAGTTTCACTACCTTCATTTCACACTGGTGGCAATAGAAGCACCCACTTCCCGCGGTTATTGAGAGGATTAGATAGGTTAATATTGGAAAGTCCTGGGAGCCACACCATATAAGCGCACCAAGGGTCCTGGGAGCCCCATATAAGTGTTGGCTATCGTTAATCATTACTATAATGCAAAATCCATGCATCAATAACTTCAGAGATGAAAACAGTATCCCACTTTAATAGAATCTCTGTTTCCTTCCGGCCCTCACTGGGATGAAAAAGTGAAAGAGAAAAACACCATAATATTCATTTAAAACCATTTAAAGCTTTCTTCTATGATTCTCATCTAAAGTCACTAGGCAGCAGTTAGAGAGTGCTACTAAATAGCGATGATCTTAGGTGGATGAAAAATCAGTTAAACTAGGCACAGTATCGTTGTGTTCATCGTATTTGTAGATAACTTCACAGGAAAGGGCTTTCATAGATATTATCTCATTTGACATCAATAACAACCCTGGGAATTAGCACCATGTCCATCTTCAAATGAATCTAATAAGGCTAACACAGATTCTATAACTTGTTCAAAGTTATACATCTAATTGATAAGAGGACCAAGACTCAAACCAGCTGTTCTAAATGTAAGTCTAGTGTTTTTCTAGGGGAAAAGAAAAGTTTCCACAATATGGTGATTTGAATTTGCCCATTTAGAGCAATCAGTTGTGACTGTTAATCGATTCCTATACAATGAGCTAATTCGTTAAGAACTTAATGAGTCCCCCCTTAAAGTCACAGCTACTTAAAAAGATGACTACTGAAGTAGCCATGGAATTTGGTCTTGGTAAAACCAGAATTAACATATTTTCTAAGATACTCAAAATATCTGGATTAAATTGTTTTCAAAGACCAATGTCCTAACATATTCACACCTATAAACCTACAAAAGCAAAGTTTTCGGTTCTCGCCTATGCTTGCAAATATTTAGCAATAATTTACTTATGCTTATTTCACAAAACTTTATTCTTCAAAGAAACTCAAATCTAAGACTGAAAACCTCCCAGTCGTGCCAAAGCCTATTTCGATTTATAAGTGACATTTAGACCCAGATTTAATAATCATGACCTTCTGTGTTTTTTATCGTCGCTGTTTTATCTCAGAGATTTGGATTCTTATCCCACCCTTGCTTCAAGTCCTTCCCCCAAAATCAAACAGTATGTTCTTTAAAATCTAAGGCTGGAATATCAGGTTCCAAAAGATAAATCAAAAGAAATCATTTTCGCCGCTTTCAACACAGATCTGTAAATGGAATAACTTTTTCCTCCACTGTGTTAAACGATGAGCAGAACAAATGCATTTAAATGAAATCTTGTTTTTTATTTGACTGTGTCTCAAACTGCTGCTAATGAATCTGTTGGAAAACCTTGCTGGTGAAAATCAGCTCAGAAAATTTGCTTACGTTGCCTGCTCAGGTTGCATCTACTCAAAGTCATTGTTTGAATTATCTATGTGTATATTAAATTCTAACGAATGAGGTTTATTAATGGCTTAAAAGGTTTCAAATGTTTAGGAGCCTCGGTGGTTTCTGAAGATTAAGTGGAAAGGTTAACAACTGAGAATTCCAGGACCTGTTCTAATGCCTCAATCATCCCAAAGCCAGGAGCAGCCTCGCAGGATTTCTCCAGATCAAGTACAACGCAGCCACAACATCCCTGAGCTGTCAGAGATAATACTTTCGATGCCTGCATGGATGAACTGACTGATAATACACAGAACTATATATAACATATATAGTCATCAAAGTAAGTGTTTAAATCTCAGTGATTTCAGGCCTCTATGCATATTTTTTCAGGATGGCAAGGAATGCGAAGGCAGTCTGGCTGTGACATCTGCGTATCTGTGAATGTGACAGACTTGGCGAGCATCCCCGCCCACCCTCACCACTCCTCTTCAAGCTCTGCACTCAGAGATCGCATTTCCATGGAGGGGAGGCTCCCTCCTAAACCAGGCTTCCACTGGTCATTCCAATCTCCTGCTGGAATTTCCAGCAGCCAAGCAAGGATATCAATTTGCTCCCAAACTCCTCCTCGAACACAGGTTTCTCCAGAGTTAGCCAGAAAATTGTTTGATTTCCCACTATGGATGTTTCAGCCTCAAGACATTCCTTGGAGGCACCATGAATCTGAAGCCATCCCATGACTTGCATGTTAGTGGAAAGGGGCAGCGCTTTACTTGAATCAGTTCAATTCAGTTTGACGTAGCTAGAAAATGAACAAGAAGCTGAAGGTTCCTCGATGAAGCACCATGGAGCCTGACAGGTTTTTTTGACTCTCCAAAGAGATTCACATGCACCACACCTTCAGATACATTTCCATCTTCTACAGTGTTGTTTAAACTCCAAGTCTTGCCTTTCCATAACCACCGGAGCATAAGAACATTCCATATGTAGCTGTGAAAGTAATACTGTCTGGATCCAAACACGTGAACTGCTGGAGATCCGTCCAGACTCACTTTATTACGTAGCTACATTTCCCTTGCAAGGGGATTACGCACACAAGCACGTGTGCATGCATACGCACACACACCCACCCACATTTCATGGGAAACTATTCTCTCTTAACCAGTGGTTGAATCCTTCTCCAGCTGTTAAAAAAAACAATCTAAAGGCAATACATAATTTTAAATAAACTAAAGCTGCAGGGCCCATCACTCAAGCTACCTTCTGGTTAATATGTTCAAGTCTCTTAGCCCTTTCCATATTCCTGCACTGCAAACCCCCCAATTCTGAATTAATCCAGCCAGGGACCTTTTGCTCTCTACTACGTAAGCTTCCGAACACTGTTGGGAAGAATCCACAACACTGGGCAGATTTATACTAAAGAGGTTTCCAATTTTATCTCACTCACCCTCTTCAACATTCGATGCCTCTGAACATTCCCTGATTCTTGAGTCTCTCCACTCATAGCTCCTACCTTCTCCTTATTCTCCTCCTGCCCTTCTCTCAGCCCTCTCTGAGCTTGCCCCTGCTCTAACTGCCTTCACAGTCTTTGCTATTTTAAGTGTGATCCTCAGACCACAGCTTCAGCATCATCTGGTGCTTGTTAGACATACGGAATCAACCAGACCTACTACACGAAACCCGTATTTTAACAAGATTTTCTGGTGATTCATTAAGTACATTAACATCTGAGAAGTGCTCCTTTAAATAATAACCTACTACAGAAGCTATTCACAATCTCCACACATACACCTTCTGCCAGAGGGATCTGCCCCTCCCACATCTCACGCAGTCATACTGGTACCCTCAGCCCAGGGAAGAACCCCTGATGAAGGGAACCAAATCAGGAGCTTGGCTCTCAGTCAGATTCTCCCTCTGAGAATGTGAAGTTAGGGACACAGATAAATTATTCAGAGAATGATGAAAAATAGAATGCCCAAGTTTTATGAATTCAAGGACAGCAGAACCTTGCCAACTTGCAAACGAAGGACACTGATGAGCAGACAGAGAAAAGAGAAAGAAAGCAAATGTGGAGAACAGAGAGATGAGAGAAAATCAGACCTCTGAGAAACAGAGAGACTTTAATTTTAGACGTTCCATGCCCAGAAGTCAATGAGAGGAGCTGTTCTTTGTGGCTTATCCTTGAATGCTAAGACAAGAACTCATACCTACAATCTCACTTCTCTTGACCCACTTTCAGTAGATTTCTGTTCCTTACAACCAAGGGTGCCTCAAGGCAATACTTCACAGGGCCCTCCTCTCCCTTCAGCTTTTCTGTCTCTACACTCAGTCTCTCTGGATGATCTCATCCAAACACAGGCCTTCATTATGTCCCAACGCTGATGACATGCCTGTCCTACGAGCACCACACCCACACTTGCGAATGTCTACTCAATGTCTCCACTTGGATATCCCACAGATCCCTCAATTCAAACACCATTTTTCAAATGATTTGTTTTTATCCATTTTGTAATTGTTTGTAGTGTGAGAAACATCCGAAGTAGAACTGTGAATATTTTTCCTTCTCCCCTACCTTTACAAATATTTTGTCAAGGGCTGTGTCATCTTATTCATGATTATTTAATTCACCCCTTATCTCATCCCCGTGCTACTTAGTTTAAGGTTCGCATCTTTTCTCTCTCGGACAAAAAGCTCACTAGCTAGTTTCCTTGTCAATAGTCCTATCACCTCCAACTCATGTAAAAATACACTTTTTCTAACTCAAAATCTTTTCTAGGATCCAAAAGGACAAGTTTTTTTGTTTTGTTTTTTGTTTGTTTGTTTTTTAAGATTTTATTTATTTATTTGACAGAGAGAGAGGGAGCCAGTGGAGAGGGAACGCAAGCAGGGGAGTGGGAGAGGAAGAAGCAGGCTCCCAGCACTCCCGGTGGAGCACGGAGCCTGACGCGGGGCTCGATCCCAGGACCCTGGGATCATGCCCTAAGCCGAAGGCAGAGGCTTAACGACTGAGCCACCCAGGCACCCCGAAAAGGACAAGCTTTTTGAATGACACATAAAACACCCATAGGGTCCTGTTCACACTGTCTACTCATCTCTTCCCATTCCCCCATATCCATTCACTCGATAAATACTTAAGCATCTCTGTGTCTGGCACTGTGAATATCAAGCATATCGTGGACAGGATACAATCTCTGACTTTATGGAACATCTAGATTATTTCAAATACAGATAAATAAGTAGATAGCAAGAGCACAATGTGAAAATTGCTCTGATTGAACAGGTAGATGTGTGCAATCACCTGGATTTAGATTTCGTGGAAACAGTGCTACTTCTAACAGATGAGAAAGAAACTAAGACCTAAATATGCTGCACAGAAGTGGGCCATGTAAGGAGGAGAAAAAGTAAAGTGTTCTGGCCAGTAGGTCTGTAGGTATAAAGGGTAGCAGGGGAAAGAGAGCATGACTGTTCGGGTAACTTCTAAGAGTTTAGTTTCATGGAAATGTGGTATCTAAAGTGAGGCAAAAGAAGAGATAAAGATGGCAAGGTAGGCCAAAATTATATTCTGCAGGATTCTGCAAGCCATCCTAAAGACAATGAAAGATTATAGTAAGAGCAGCAGAGAAAATAAAGAGGCTTTAATTAGGGGAAAGTAAAATAATCAGATTTGTGTTTAGCACGGATTGTTTTTTAAATACTTACCCTTTTATAAACAACACAAAACTACCAATGAACAAAGCCCCTTCTAAGAGTCCCTGCAGCCTCATTCAAAGGACATGACAGGAGACAAGAAGAAAGAGACAGCAAACTACCCTGGCGGCTCATTTGTGGAGAGAGAATAGTCACAGCAGTAGGAAGATTAATTCTACGAGGACTCCCTGCAGCAGAGCCTAACTGTTGATGGGTAAGATCTAAAAGCAGCCAAGTGACCAATCTAGAGTTCACCGAAGATCTGTCTTACTGTGATCTTAGATGTTTTATTACCCCTGATGAAAAACTGAGGGAACTACAAAAAACAAACGCTCACCTCATGTTCACTTCGCTTGAGAATGTCACAGAAAACTTCTCCCTATGGATTATCTAGGCAGCGCTGCAGGGTAAAACTGGTTTATGTTGGCATCAGCCAGAAAAATATTGCTACATATTACCAACATGAGTGGAGAATGTCTTAGCCTAATTAAAGCTGATTATAGTTCTAATATCCATGAAGGTAATGATACCATTATTGGCCGACCAGCACATTACCAACTTCTTGAGCACATGCATGCAGCTAATGAGATATCCCTATAAAACACTAGGACTGTACTTGGCTGGTAGGAAGATGCTCAAATGATATTAGTTTTTAGCGTCATTGTGATTGTGGTTGCTACTTCATAGCATGTGAGCAATGCTTCAGATCATGTTAGTTCAGTCATTCACTCATTCGTTCCATTTTCTGGGCCCCTACTTCCATTCATTTCCAGTTTTCTCTTCGATGTCTTTACATATGGTTAACAGAGGGTGGTCAGAATCGGAGGTCGGAGTCAAAGGTTATGGCTTCTAATTTATGGCATGTTATGTGGTGCAGGTGAAGAACCTGAAATTAATAGCTAGAACAGGTTTTGGTTTAAGAACTTTGCCCTCCCAATAAGTTGGGAGAATATATTGGGAAGAAGATGGCAGTGGCAGAATAAGTGTCCCCGTAGCTCAAATTTTCCAAATGAGCCTTTAATTTGAGGGCATTAAAAACAACAAAAACAACAAAACCACTCCGGTTTGTTTACATAAATGGCAGCAGTTTAAATAGTGAAGGGTTTGGAGCAAATTAAGTGATAATTTTGCCCCTCTATGGAATACTTTTTATGTAAACATTTTGGGAATAAGAAAGGGCTGATGTAAAAATTCCATAACATAGATTTTTAAAATAAAAATGTTTTTGCAGTAAAAGTTTCCATTTTATACATAAATAGGTTGTTTAAATATGCTGTCTAACTGCCTTAAGTTCATCCATCGCTAGAATTACTTTTCAAAATATTTATATAATGTCAACTTCGCACACAGATCTCAGGAATAATATATTTGAGGATTGTGTGAAAGAGGGAAGGAGAAAGAGAAATAGATTCTCTTAAGTTTGTTCAGTACACTCTGAAATTAAACTTTAAAAAGTTCTATTTCCAACTTCTTTCTAGCTAAATCATAAGACCTGATAAAAAATATTATTATCTTCAAAAAATAAACACTATGGCAACGACAATATACTCTTGATGCTGAACTAGAAGCTCTCTCAAAATCCTTTCCAGATGTAAAATTATACCTTCCAAGGTAATTTTTTTTTTATGACAGAGGGACAGAGAGAGAAAGAATAAGTGCGAGGGGCAAAGGGAGAAGTAGAGCGTGGAGCCCGACCATGGAGCTTGATTTCACGACTCTGAGATCATGACCTGAGCTGAAATCAAGAGTCAGATGCTTAACCGACTGAGCCACCCAGGCGCCCCACAAAGTATTGGTATAAGCCATTTAAACCCATATATATAGAAATAGAGAAGTAATAATTGTAACAACTCTAACAACAATTAGCATTTGATGAATGATTCCTTTGTGCCAGATGAGAGAAGACACCATTGGCTTCCTCCTGAAATAATGTTTATATGAATATTTGGTCATATCATGAGTGGATCACAGTGGGTTCTGGTCTTGGCTCTTCCATTAACAACCATGGGACTCTGAGCTAGTCACTAGCCATTGAGGCCCTGGCTGCCACATCTGAAAGAAATGTCTTTTCTACCTCTAAAATCCCAGTATGGGTGATAGATTCAGAGCCTCACACACAGTAGAGCTTCAATCGCTGGCTTTAGTAGGAGGAAGCTTCCAGGAGAGTCATGAAGATGTCTGGTGCTTCCCTGAGGAAAAGAATGTGCTTTCTTTCACGGAACTATGAGGAAACAGGGCCTTTTTGAATATTCATGAGTCTCAGCCTGTTTGTGTTCATTTGTCTACTTTGAGCCATATGGCAGCCTATACAGGCTGAATGGAAGTAGGGCTAATGGTCAGCAAACATCCTGGCTTCTGGGATATATTCCGACTGCTCAAGAAAATTTCCACATCTTGCTAACAGTAGTTATTAGGCTATTTTGAATACTGCTGGCTTAGAATTAATAGAACAATCTGTGACAGATTGTAAAGATTTAGAGTGTGGTTACATGGGGGGAAAAATCACCTACTCCCTACCTAATATAGCTGCACTAGCGTGCTCTTGATGCCTACCAGCTTACTTTACAAAAGCAAAACAGTTTATTACTTTTATAAAGTTAATACATCTATTGAGAAGTAAGGTTGAATTTTGGTTTGCCACACTATTGCCAAAATGTTTATCTAAATTTCAAATTGCCCCGGGATGGGCATGAGGTAATGTAGGTGCTGACTTCATGGGGCCTCTGGCAGGTTATGTCCCTCCAGGCAACCCAGTCAACTTCTCCACATTTAAAGTGCTTCACCAATGCCCCAGGGGTCCTCCGCATTAATCACAAAATCTGCAGCAAAAACACCTTGAGAAAGTTCATGAAGGTCACCAAACTTCATAATTATAAATTTCCAGGATAGCCAAAAAATCTACTTGCTTACTCTCTTTTGGCCGCTTGTATTTTTAAACTCCAGAAAAATGGGAGAGTGACTTGTCATAGGTGGGTGAATAAGGTCACACCTGCAGGCAAGCCCGAGAGAAGGCCAAACCACCACAAGTGGGCGGGCTGGGTGGTCTGCAGAGCAAACAGTGCATGCAGCATGTTTCCAACTGGAGGCACAGACCTAGGAACAGAAGTTTGTTGGTGTCCCAGAGGTCTGAACTGGGGCAAACCGGACTGCCACTGGAGAGGGGAGGCATGCTCAAGCTGCAAACGTCTGTTTCATTTACCATTTGAGGGGCTTAATGATCG
The DNA here is from genome assembly GCF_024610735.1 of Ursus americanus. Lineage (NCBI taxonomy): Eukaryota > Metazoa > Chordata > Mammalia > Carnivora > Ursidae > Ursus > Ursus americanus. Next base: position 53,943,696 of record NC_142137.1, on the reverse strand, counting down.
CTTGAAATTTCTGTCCGATTGCTTCTATGTTCTTGACTACTATTCAGCTGTGCAGTGTTGAGAAAAGGAGAAACATTATTTTAACATACAGATTCCTTTCATGAGCCCATGTAGAACACTGAATAGGGAACTTTTGAAGGGTATTCTCAAGGACAATGACTTTGGAATAATAACAGGTATAGCACTATTCTGGTTCAATACAAGTTATAGCACACAGGTGAGCTGCCCCACTCCAAAATAACACTGATGAAGAGGCAGACCACGCCCCAGGGATGATTACAGTGACACAGGGAAGTCCCCTTTACAGTCCCATTTTACAAACAATGGCCATTTGGGATTCCAATATAAATACAAAGCTTTGGATACATATATATATCAATTTTCCAGGCAAGGGAATAGGATGGGAAGACTGTAAGTCTTCCTGGCACCAAATCTCAACCCCAAAAAAGATGAGAAACTTTAGACTTGGGGATTCTTCAATAATGCGTTAAAGTAAATAGGAGATATTTGCATAACATATCTTTCTGAAAGTTATTTACTGAGGTAATTTGAATTGAATCACTACTTAAGAAAATCAAAATGATTTTCTTCTCCCTCCAATATTTTGTGATTAATGCAGATTTTGTGGAGGCGCCTGGGTGGCACAGCGGTTGGGCATCTGCCTTCGGCTCAGGGCGTGATCCCGGCGTTATGGGATCGAGCCCCACGTCAGGCTCTTCCACTATGAGCCTGCTTCTTCCTCTCCCACTCCCCCTGCTTGTGTTCCCTCTCTCGCTGGCTGTCTCTATCTCTTTTGAATAAATAAATAAAATCATTAAAAAAAAATAATGCAGATTTTGTGATCAGCTGACTTTCAGTTTTTTATGATGAGCAAGACATGAGGCATTTTTGTGAAAGACCACCCAGCCAGTGTGATACTGTTCTATGTGGAAAGACTGTTAGCCTCACAATGCAAAATGGGCCAAAAAACAAAGTTAACTGAAATTTTAATAAAAGTCAATTTTTGCTTATAAAGTGATGTCAAAAGTTTACATATATGTGATTTTTGCCTGAAAGGAATCATTTTTTAAATTATCAAAAATATTTTTATGGATATTATTTTGTGATACTTTATACATTTATTTTCTATAAAACTAGGTCACGATTCAAAAGCAGACAATGCAGATGAAGTTCCTCTGTCACTCTCTCTGTCTCCCAACAAACAGAGTCAGTAAGAAATATATGTATCCCACTGATCTTAAGATGCAGGCCAAAGTTCTTGGCTACAACATAAGACAGAATGTTCTATGGGACTGTGCATAAGACAGCTTACAGCTGACAAATGGAGGATCCTATCTGGTCATTAACAACTCAGACACAGCAAAGCCCTTTCCACAGAAGAATGTGAGACAAGCAGAACATTAAAGGACAGCCTGTCTCATCATTTGTTTACTAGATTTAAACATTGCTCCCAGGAGAGCTGAACATTAGACACCTAGAGTTCACAGACGCTCTTTTGGATACCAATCTAAGTTTCTAGTTGAACTGGCTTTGAAGTTGCTCCTATGCCAACATCCTTACAGCTGCTCTCAGTATGTAAACGCTCCATACACTGGACTAGAAATAGCACACTGACTGGCTGGAACTTTCTGCACAGTGTTTCAGTGAAAGACACTACTGTCCTCTAAAGCACATTATTCAACAATTCGATTTGGGCTGCCGAAGCGGAAGACAAAGGCAGCACTATATCCTGTGTAATTCAATCAATTTGCTTCATGACGTCATTGTTAGGTACAGCCTTTCAATTCACAGCTTGACTTTTCTACATGGCTTCGAGTGATGTAGACGCCATGTAAAAAGATGTACATCTACGCCTGGGGGTACACTCATTTCAGAAATACAAAGGCTTGGGTGAGAAAAATCTCGTAAGTTGGAGTAACTTTTCTATTAAAATCATTAATAAAGGCAAATGTTAATGTTCAAGAAATTTTAATGTTAAGATTTAACTACATCAAATTGTAGCCCACTTTGTGTATCATCCAAGTAATATTAATGTGCTTATCCTTTCACTGTCTTTAGTGGATGAACAAAAATTGAAGAAGAAAAGATAAAGTCAATGCTCAGTTGATGTGATCCAGGATTTTAGGGGAAGGCTGGGAGGGAACATGTTACACTAAGAATGTGTGATATAAGATGTGATTAAATCATTGCAAGATGAGTGCCATCTTGTTAGATATAATTGGAAATGCGTTGCGGCAGGTTAAACTATCACATTTCCTGTCAACCTCCTTTGGTAACTAACTGGTAGTAAGAAATACAAAGAAGTAAAATAAAATATATTTTGGACATGGCTTGGGCGGGAGACTTTTGCTGTCTGCTTCCTCTTTGATTCTTTGGGTTATATCCAATAAAAATGGAAGTAGAAAGAAAAAAATAAGTGGATATCTCTAAGATGACCCACTTATCTTGAGTTCATACTGTGACATTGTGTAATGCCAGTACACATTCAACCCACATAGAGAAAGGCTTGGTTTTTTTTTTTGGGGGGGGGTGTTTTTGTTTTTTTGTTTTGTTTTGTTTTGTTTTGTTTTGGGGGGTTTTTTTGTTGTTGGATTTGGGGGAGATTTGAAAATCTTGTGGCACACCCTCTGAAACTTAAAGACTATTTTCCTTGGCATCCTTCGTCTAATTTTATTTGCTTGCTTTCCTTGTCAAATATTTTTTTTTCTGAATTCAATACCACAAATTCATGAGTCAAGCTAAAAAAAAAAAAAACCCAGTAAAGAATAAAAAAGGGAAAAGTTCTACATGTGTATCCATAATACGTACGCCTTCTGAATACATACGTGATATATATGTAGAAAATTTCCATGAGGTCAGGCAGCATGCCTACCTGGTTCACTTCTAAATCTCCAAAGCCCAATGGCACATAGCAAGGATTCACCAAACACCCGGAAATTAAGAAAAAAGGACACAGACATACATCCCCTACACATTCATACTTCAAAATATATACAATATTAACATACATATAATTACATATATTCTTAAATATATATGTTACAAGATAATTTTTTTGTAATAATCATGAGTTTTAGATGGTAGAAGAGCATCAAGTCATTTTTTGTTCCTTCCTGCTCGTGATAAAAGTTAAACTGAATTCCATTCTAGCTGAGATTATATTTGATTTCATATAATATGCTTGCTTTGCTCTAGTCGACCTATACTTATTACGTATAAGACACACGTCGTAAGTACTAAAGAGGAAAATTATTTCCTTCAGACATAACAAGAAGCCACAGCAGAGATGCCATAAACTTGCTGACCTAGAAGGTTGCTCTACTTAAGGCCAGTTGTTGACTATATGCATTGTTTCATCTTGAACCACCTGGATCTCTATCACCAAAACATTTGGTAGGATATCACGGCTTCTAGTTCACCCGCCACATGCCCTTCATTTTTCAGATATGAAAGCTAAAGCCCAGAGATATCAGCAGACTTGCCTAGGAGAACACCATGAATTAAAATCAAAATAAGAATCATTTCTGCTTCCCAACTCTGGTAAATGTAAATATTCTCTAATATCTGTATGCTTCTACTAAATTTAAACATAGTAAATAAATTTAGAGTGCCTAAGGTATCTGAGTCACGTACAATTACCTTTCCATAAGTAAATTAAATTCTTGTAACAGTCTTGAAAATTATAGTGTTGTCACGATTTTATTGATGAGAAAATGGAGATTTCTGTGTATCATTTTAATGTATTACTTTGTTTCTATAACCCAGCCCATACACTTCTGAAAGCTAGGGATCACATCTAACTTGGTTTTGTCAACATCACATGCTAAAATCTATTTCTAGTGGGGGCAGTATGGGTAGTCACAGTATTAGTAACAATTAATTTAATCCAAACTTTCTCCAGAACCAAAGGATTTCAAGGAATCTTAGAGTTTAGATAACCCACTCCAGCCATATTTCTTACCGTAAGAAGCAGCAACATGAAAGGAACATGAGCTCTGGAGTCAGGGAGACTTGCCTTTTGTATGTGGATCTTGGGCAAATTATATAACCTCTAAACCCTTTTTCTCCTCGTAGAAAAGGCAAGACATTGCTTCCTTTTTTTGTGGTTACTGAATGGATGAGTGAAATCCTCCATAAAGGACCTCAGGCAGTGGCTGACATGACATGGCTATTTGGTTACTCGTGGTGTAACGGGTGCTACAGAGCAGTAGTCAGACGCCCCTCGGATCCCCTTCTCTCAGATGCTAGAACAGTCAGCCTACTGACAGTTCACAGTTGAGTTTCCCTCAAGACTGCCATCCGCCAAAGAGAGACACTGCACCCAAGGTCACACCACTTTCCTAGTACAGCCCCCATCTGGGGACAGACCAAAGTAGGGACACAAGGCCCAGCCCCCCGCTACCCACTCTGATGGGCCCCTCAGCTCCAGAGCTCCCTGGAGTATCTGCTGAGGCTGTTGTGGCCATTCGAAGCCCAGCTTCTCCCTCGGCCCTGCTCTTCCTTCCCTGCGGGTATTGATTGAAGAATACTCCCTGATAAACCCCTTACATGTTAATCTCCATCTCAGAGTTTGAACCACGAGAACTCAACCTGTAACATCTGATCATTTCATTGTCTTGTGCCCTAATGAAACGGGAGGCATTGAGGATGCTCAAAAAAGAAATCTCCATTCAATCTGCAGTGATGTGATAACTATTGAAGCAAGAAGCCAAAGGTGTAAGTCTGGTTCCAGTTACTACGTAGGGATGCTGGGCTGCTTATTTAATATCTTGGCTTTAATGGTTTAAAATGTGATGGATTATAACTTTGACATAAAACTTAGGCTCCCTCATTTTAGTTCTGCCTATATATATAAAACATATTTTAGACCCTAGTATTTTTACCAGGCCAAGAAAAACATGACCTGTATTGAAAAAAAAAATCAATACATGTATTTTCATCAAATCCTAATCAATTCACAGGCCCGAGGTGATGAATTTAAAGGTCATGTTTTTCTTAACAGATCTGGAATGCACATCTTTCCAGATTAATCTAGCCAAGTAGAAATTCATTAAATAACTTATTGTAGAATACTAATGCAAGTATATTGAAATTTCCTATATTACCACTAAATAAGTTTTAGGAAACTAGTCCTTCTAAATACCTCAAAAGAAAGCTCCATCACTACATATTTCTTTGCTCATGACTCATGAATTTTTTGAGGCACAGAGAGGAAGTTATTTAGTTACTCAAGTACACTTTTGTGCACAGTGAAGTAGCAGATGCTTTCAAGTGATGTCAGGAATGAACAGTGGAAGGACACTTCTAAATAACATAGGGATTAGAAAATGACATTTTCCTAATATCCTATTTTTACCAATCCAAAGATCTATATTGTTCCCACCGGGAAAATAACCTATCTCATGCCTATATCTAAATTTGTCTCACCCATTTGATCTTTTAACATTTGATGCAGAGTCCAATTATGAGAAGGTTCACTTGTTCAAAGTTGGATTTTTATATTCCCTTTGATGTATTCTCTAGAGGGCTTAACAAACACCATTTTAAAAATATACTGTCCTAGAACATAAACCTATCACTCATGTTTGTTTTTCATTGAATTTCTGGTAAGCGGGTGGTGTGATGATTCTCAAAACCTTAATTCCACCACTCCATTCCCATGTAGCTAATGGGTTCAGAAAAATCCAACCACGGAAACATAATCACAGTAGTTCTCTGTAAAGAGGTACCTGAAACCTCATTGATCACGACACTTAAAATGTTCCCTGTGAAGGTCGAATTCAAAACATATTTATGAAAAATAAACCTTTATGTTTAGATTTTAAATCTTTTGGCCAGAAAAAACATGGTAGTTTGGTCCAGAAAAAAAAAAAAAAACTAGCCCAGGACTCCAGGAGAACATTCAGCAACTGTATTCAAACAAAAACTCTTATTAGTACTTGGGTGCTATGATGAAGAGTCCCCCAAGAATTTAGAAATCAGATTGTTCTTTAAAGTGTTCAGTTTAAACTCTTTTGTGTTGATACTGATATAATCATCTTAGAAAAAGAGTCTTCCTGAATAAGACCTGAACCCAATGGTGGTACCTATCTAAATACCGTGCTGGGCCAGGAGGAAATCCTAGCAAATGGCCCAAAGACCTCGTGCCACTGATAAGATCCAGCCTCTCAGGAGATGGATATTTGGCTCCACTGGACTGATAAGGTTAAAAATGGGATTCATCAAAATCTTCTAATTCATGCTCAGACCACTGTCTGGTTTCCTACACAGGTGGACCACCAATTCTCCTGGTTCCTCTGATAGTACTCATTATATATCAACAAATTAGCTCATTACAAGTTGGTTTCTCAAGTAACAATATCCCCATAGAAGCCATGTAAACAGGGGCAATATAAAAAATACTGGACAACCCATAACAATTAGGACTTGGGCCTTAACCAGTCAGAGTAGATGCTGGTCAGGAAGGCTGATCATGAAAAACAGCTGAATATCAGTTCTGACCATGACTTCTGCACTTACTTTTACTTGTAAGTAAACTTCCAGTTACTTGTTAAGCATTTTTCTCCCCTCATATACAGTGAGGTCCCTGGGCACAAGAACAGCTGCATTTACTACTGCATCTACAAAACCTAGTATATTATATATTATTCTGACCTTTATTTGGGCTGCTTTGACTCTCAGTTTTGCTAATCCCCCTCTCACCTTTCTACTATGTTGCCTCTTTGGTACCAGGAATTATTTGAAGGGGGAGTACAATCAGTTCATTTCCTCATATCCTCATCATCTTAAGGGATTTGTGAATATCCTTGTAGTCATCAATCTATTTTATCACAAAGACAACTAGGGAAGTATAAGTGGATATCGCAATGACAGATATGTTAAACAAGGCATGTGTGTGAGTGTGTGTGTGTGTATGTTCTATGTACCCTTTCCATTAAATCTTACCTACCAATTACTGCCTAAAATAGGATGGGAAACAGAAATGGAAACAATATTTTATTTACAGTTTTAAAGCACCAGCTACTTCAACAGAATTTTTTGAAGGCGGCAGTGCCTCTTAATATATCACATAATATTAAGTATCTAAAGAAAACCTTTAACTAGTTAATTGTAAATTACTAGACTATTTAGCCTCAGAAATTTTCTTCCCTTTAAATATTATTCCACACTATTTTCTTTAAAATATGTTTGTAATTAAATGCCAAGTTAATTTTAAATGCAAAGGATAAATCGTATTATACTTTTCAAGTCATGACTTAATAGCTCTGTGTGGTATGCTAAAACTCATGTAAAATATTCAGATAGTAGTTACAATACAAATATCCTTTTAGTACAAAGTTATAGTATAAAGAAAAACTTATTTATACTGATCATCACATTGTTAGATGGGATTTTTCTCAAGCATTTTTTTTTTTAACAATTTTGACCTCATGCAATATTTTTTTTATCACTAATACTCTGGAAACAAAACAATCAGTGACACCATCTACAAGGTTTTTTTCCTTTCACATTTCACAGAGTAATAAATCCAGAATAATGAATCATGTATTAACATGCAAGCTAGATCTTTCTGACTTCTCTCTGAACACCCTTTCAATCTTCCAACAGAAAAAAAAAAAAATCCAGTAGGAACTGTAGTTATTGCTCAACAAAGATATCTTTCATACATTTCATTTAGCATGTAGATAAACCTTAGATACAGGAATTCAATGCTGTAAATTTCAAATATTAATGAAGTATACTAAATATAATACGATGGGGTATCATAAATTTTAATGTTTCAATTCGGGAGAATATAAATTGAGAACTTCCCCTTTTTGAATTTTTTCTTTTGCCAGATAATTCACACAAAAAATCTTGACTTTTTGTAGCAAATTAAAAGAAATAAGTGAATTGCAAATTTTCATGACTTTGGATTTGGTTAATCTAAAAATTACGGAATGATTAAATATATTATGCTTAACAACAGACATATTTTCCAAATTGGTAACTCTTGTTCTCTCTCTCTCTCTCTCTTTTTTTTTAAGATTTTCATTTGTTTATTTGAGAGAGAGAGAACACAAGAGAGCACAACAAGGGGGAGAAACAGAGGGAGAGGGAGAAGCAGGCTCCCTGCTGAGCAGCGAGCTCAATGCTGGGCTCGATCCAGGACTCTGAGATCATGACCTAAGAGGAAGGCAGACACTTGACCAACTGAGCCACCCAGATGCCCCCTCTCTCTTTTTTGATAATTAACATTAAAACTACTTTTATATTGTTAAAATTTTAAAATCCATAGCTAAAAATCTCTAATTTTACAATCTCAGAAAAACCTAAACATATATAATAAAATATGCGTCTCTAAAAATTTTTTATTTTTATCTTTCATAGAATAATTTCATTAAATAAGATCATCACGAGAGAAAAATCATAACTTAAAATACACAGTAGGTAAAGATCTTTAGTCAAAAATGTTGAGGCCCCTCTTCGTTTTTATTGAAAGCAACACATATAATTTTTCTGTTATTAAAAGTAAAACTTTTTATTTATTTACTTAAAGATGGCTACTTACGGCTATTGAATTTTTTAAGATACTGTGTTCCTTTCTTACATCCAAGTGCCTTTTTATTCCAAATAACCAAGTAAATTTTAATTAAGTTCTCCATGAATATAAAGACCACCCAGGAACTTATTTAGGCATCACTGAAGTTATTAAATAAAAGTAGAGGAATAGCAGCCAACATATTTATAGAGTCGTCAAAAACACATCTCATTTTACAGAAAACGCAGAGAATACATTTGTAGACAAATATCTGTATTTTGCCCAGTTTGACACAAAGAATGCATTCGTGTGTATCTGGGAGCCACGCTGAGGTCCATATCAGCAACAGTACGTGAGCAACTCAGAAGTCAGAATCTCATCTGTAGTCTCAGCAGAAATTGTACTTGTCTAACTACATCTTAAAATAAATAAAATTGGCTTTTTCCCATTATTTTCCTCTTCTAAATTTAATATATTTCGTGTGGGGAGATAATTCATGCCAGATGAGTATGAATGAAACTGATTTCATTCGTTTTTTCTACTAGACGATTGGCTTGAAGGAGTGTGGATAATCTTTTTTTAAACACTGATAAGGTTAGTAAAATGAAAAAGAAAACTCAACGGAAAGAACACTACTGTCAGCTTCGTGGCTTCTTATTTTGATCTTGGTAAAAGAACAATTGGGATGGCCAGTTAATTACGAACACTTCTATATACTTTATTGAGATGGTAAAGTTTCAATAAGAATGCTCAGGAAATTAGGAGTTTCACAATAAATATTTTCAATTTTTTTAAAGATTTTATTTATTTATTTGACAGAGAGAGAGAGACAGCCAGTGAGAGAGGGAACACAAGCAGGGGGAGTGGGAGAGGAAGAAGCAGGCTCCCAGCAGAGGTGCCTGATGTGGGGCTCGATCCCAGGACTCTGGGATCACGCCCTGAGCCAAAGGCAGACGCTTAACGACTGAGCCACCCAGGCGCCCCTAAATATTTTCAAGTTAATGATAAGGATCATTTTTCCCAAAATTCCTTTTTGAAGAATATACTATGTGCTACAGAACAATAAAAATCATCCACTTTTTTCCTTGGTTCTTCAGGATATTATAATTTCTCCTTTGAATAATAATTATCACTGAACTACAGCTTAAATACGGATTGGGAAGGTACTGTAAAAATGAATCTCCTCCGGAATTTGATTTTTGGAATAAATCCCTGAGATAAACTTAGTTTCCTAATGTTTTTCCTTTCAACAATTTTCTCTGGCCTCTGGGGAACGTTTTTTCCATGCAGTTACACTTTGACTCTTAACCACTTGCTCATCTTTCCAAAACTCCCACTGCCCTGCTTGCTTTTCACTTCATTTTATTCCCTCTTTGTGCACAGGTCCTTCCTTGTAAGGCAGCCTCTTAGAACCAACTGAGTCACCAAACACCAAAAAAGTGTTTTCTGGATTAGCCCTAAATGGCATGCCTTCTAGGCGTGGAGTCTGAGTCCAGCTTCTTCCACTTCTGACATTCACAGAACAAAACCAGGCTGGGGGGCATTTCAAATTCGAGTGAACAAGTTTTTTAAAAAGTTGGTATTCACTAATAAAATGCTCATAGAATTATAGAACTCCAACTAGAATAGAATTAGAGAGCAGACAGTCCACGATCTCATTTTATAATTTAGAAGAAGAAGGAAGACAAAGAGAACAGTGTAACCTGTCCAAGGCCACACAGTTACTCACACATTACTCAGCAGTATAACTATGATTAGAATCTTGCATTCCAATGAACTCTCCATTCATATTTCTAAGAACAATAAACCAAGATCTCGATTTTCCATTAAAAAGTATATTAAGCTCCTACCATATGCTAAGGAACTCAAAGAGGCAGACGCTACTAATAACCCTACTGAAGAGGTAATAAAACCAAAGCTTAAAGAAAATTAGGTACTCCCAAGTCACAGAGCTTCCAAGTGCCAGAAGCAGGGATCAAACTCAAGGACTCCACTCCAGGACTTCCCTGTGACCCAAGGAGCACCATCATTATTTACCTTCAAATACAGATGTCAATTCTAGGCTGTCACTTTCCATTTTGAAGACCTCTTCATTCTCAAAATCCATCAGCCAGAAGCACACTCTCTTATCACTTTCCCTTTTATTTTTACTTTTTTTACTTTTTACCTTTTTTAAAAATTTATTTATTATTTGAAAGAGAGAGAGAGAGTGGGGGAAGGGCAGAAGGAAAGAGAAAATCTTAAGCAGACTCATGCTGAGCACTGCAAGGCTGGATCCCAGGACTTTGAGATCACTACCTGAGCCCAAATCAAGAGTCAGCTGCTTAACTGACTGAGACACCCAGGCACTTCTGTTTCTTTTTTAATTTTGAAGACATCTTTCCACAATGACTTCCTAAACCAATTCCTATCCCTGCATTTTATGAAACTGTTGTTTTCTGTAAATATTAAAAATGTTATAGGGCACTTGGGTGACTCAGTTGCTTAAAGTGTCGGACTCTTGGTTTCAGTGCAGGTCATAATCTCTGGGTTGTGGGATGGTGCCCCAGGTCGGACTCATGCTCAGCAAGGAGTCTGCTTGTCTCTCCCCTTCTGCTCTTCTCCCTATCCGTGCTCTCTCTCTCTCTTTAATTAATTAATTTTAAAAAAAAGTTACAACCCAAGTCATCCTACAATGTCCTGAAGTTTAGGATAACCAAAGAAAATGATACAGTGGAGCAGTACTCTAACTCATTTAAACCCCTTAATTTAATATGAAAGTATCCTCAGAGACCTTATGGTAACAGAAATATGCATTATACAAACTTGAAATAAATGCTCCAAGCTTTTAACAGTTACTCTTGTAAATCAGCAACTTCATGATTAAGAAATAAAGATTTGTCTCGTTCTACTTGGAATAGGTGGGGAGAAAAGGGTGCTTCTCTCTCTGGGAAAGTCTATGACTCAAAAGGCCTAAAAGTCCAGATAGAATGGAAATCTCTTTCTCCCTTTATTTTGTTCTTAACTGCAGAGTAAGGATATATTTTCTGAAATTTTTCGTAGTACCCTGAAGTTCTTGTTTTACATGATGTACACACGAGCACGTACGATTACACGCTCCATAACTTTACACACCGACCTTTACATGAGCACTTCCATGTTCTTGCAAGTGATCTGACTCTCATAACCTCCTAGATGGAGTTAAATGCACACACTGGGAACTGAATAAATACAGGGCTTTCATGAACAGGGAGACTTGTGCCTAGGAGACAGGGAATCAATATTTGGTGATGAACACATTGCCACAGATAAGCACTCCTCCTTGGGAATACACCTGCATTCCACATTGTCTTCTTTGCAAAACAACTTGCAGCGATTGCTGGTCCGCCAGCATAACACCCCACGTGATCTCACTCCCATTTCCAGTGTTCCTCTTTCCACAGATGTGCAGTTCATACAGGCAAGAGCCGGATCTCACTGCACATACGAGCCACTGGTAGTACACTATTTATCATTAATAAGACAAAAATAAGGAGTTAATTTTACCAAATAAGAATGGCTTAGCATTGCCTAACTCTGCATCTAATATTTGAAAGCTTTTCTGTCTGCAGATCAGGAACCAGAATTTCTAATGCCAACCACACCTGCAGAACACATGTTAAATAACAACACAACGCAGAAGGGAATACTTACCCTATTATGTTGAGGAATAATATACTAGAATAGAATAATAAAAAAAAAAGGCACTTGGTTTCTAAAGTTCCAGTGATGTAAGGCAGTCGAGAGACAATTATCTGGCATTAGATATAAACTGTTGTAATGAAAAGATTAAGTAGGTAATTTCATAATGGTTTTTGTTCCGTACTTCTAGTAAGGCACATGATAATTCTTAAAGTCAAAACATCCGAGGGGCATGGATAATCTTGAGGAAGGCCTACCCACGATCGCTAAGTGTGAGAGTGCTGCATAAACCCACCCCTTGAAATCACAGAAGGATTACGTTTTTTAACATAAGGCAATGTCTGTAACAACTCAGAAGGACAAATCTGGATACTCTAGCAAAGCAGGAGTAGAAAAAAAGAAATGGCCCGTTTGTATCAGTATTCATTCTTGGCACTACAGAGGGAAAGGAGGGGTTCTAATTTTAGTGTAGTTTCTAGAAAGCTCTGAGATCAGCCCTGATATATCCATGCTTGATAGTTTCTCAATCGAATCCTCAGTTTCAATGCTTCATGCCAATTCTGATTGCCTGCTGGTCTCTAGCTACTTTGGAGGCATTCACATTGTTGTTATATTTCCAACATCAATGGGCAATTTACAGCATAGAAGGGATTCCCTACTTGGCTGGTCTTTGCATGAGCTCTAAGTGGTCAACTAACCTCCAGTAAGTGATTACAAAAGCCTTTGCATATCTACTGTCAGATTCTCAAAAGGTCTCTGGCTCAAAAGTATGAAGAACTCTACTAAGATATATAAACACTTAAATTAAATCTGAGATTTGTACACTAGCTAGCTAAGGCAGGTTACAAATCAATAATTGTCCAGGATATGAAGACTTAAGAATAAAGACAAAGTTCTTACAAAGGTAGAGTTAATACAATGTCAATCACGTCCAGTGGGATGTGGACTGTGTTTCTGTCTATGGCAGGGGGTGGGATTGACAAATTTTTGGAACAATTAGTTTATCCACTGAGAGAATAGTTCACTTATATTTGGGTTGCTTTCATGTTTGTAAGGGTGTGTGGGGCTGGATAGATGAAAGGATGGATAAATGAATGATAGGTATTATTTGAATTGGAAAAAAATACTTAAAATGGTTTCATTACATACAAGATAAAATAAAGAATTATGCTTAATGTCTTTTAGATTATTTGTAGGATTATAATATATACATCTAATGATGTTAGCATCCTACAACTATTTATGAAATGGTAAATACCTTAGTAAAATTTTTGCTGAGAACTTTTTATATTAAAATGATATCAAAGAAAATTAATTTGGATATTTTAAAGTTTTACGGCTAAGATGAATGTGATTATATATCAATGTAAAGTTATTAGCCATCATTTAAACACCAAGTATTTGTTATAAATTTTTAAACTTATGTAACAGAATAAATACTTATTTAGAGCCTTCATTAAGAATTAAATGATTGAAATACAACCAAAGAAAATTAGGTATTCTCAGCATTTAAGAAACAACTTTAATATAATTAAAACCACAGATTTATCTCCTTAATTTCCTTATAGTATAAAAAATACAGGTCATAAAAAATTACCAGAATATTTGTTCATTTTCAATATAAGACATATATTTTTTTTATTTTAATGTTTTTTTATTATATTATGTTAGTCACCATACAGTACATCCCTGGTTTCCGATGTAAAGTTCGATGATTCATTAGTTGTGTATAACACCCAGTGCACCATGCAATACGTGCCCTCCTTACTACCCATCACCAGCCTATCCCATTCCCCCACCCCCCTCCCCTCTGAGGCCCTCAGTTTGTTTCTCAGAGTCCGTAGTCTCTCATGCTTCATTCCCCGTTCTGATAAGACATATATTTAAATCTAGTGTCAGAAAGCTTTATATAAGTGATCAGATAATAACTATTCACTAACATTCATTTCAGATACATCAATAGGTGTCCCTGTGGAGATGTGCTAGAATGCTCTAGAATGCCTCCTCCTTCAGGTTGGAAGCCACCTCCACAAAGAAGGGTGGACTTAGGCTAAGCATGCAGTTATATGTTCCACAAATTACCCATCATTTAAATCCCTTCAAGAATAAAGTCAACCTGGAGCTCCCTTCACAGGGAGGAATCATCAGAAGGAAAGACATGTTTCTGCCCAAATACACCATTGCCATTTTCTGGTTTGTTTTGATTTCATTGCTTGAGTCATACTGCAGCATTCACTAAAACAGTCCATGAGGAAAAAAAAATCTAAGAAGACTGACCCACAATTTATTTGATTTTAATTAAGACTTCCAAAAGACAAAGTGAAAATTTTTTCTTAGCTCTGATACCACGTGAGTACTTCCAGTAGGTGGAAATTTTATTCACCCTAAGAGTTGCAGGCTTTTTTTGGTAAACGCACACTCCCAAATTCACAAAGAATATCAGATCACGTGAAATTCTTGAAGACACATAATATCATAATAAAATGATAGCATACGATTCTAAAGAATGTTATTGGCAAGGAATTTGGAAGATGAATATTGGATAGAACGGTCTCTGAAATTTACTCAAAAAGAGAAAAAAATGCCCCTCTTGAAGCACATGGTAGTGGAAGGGACAGTGCCCTGATCCGCGCAGAGCTGGCCACCAGCTGGGCCCCAGACAGCTCTGAACCTCTCTGCGCGTTAGCTCACTCACATTCACACCTTGACGGTGAAGTCCTTGGGTGGTCCCCACCTTGAGATCTCCATATCCCAGGAAGTGCAGCATGGGATGGAGAATACTGGATTTGAAAATGGACAGTTACAAACTCAGTTTGCTCACCCATATGATGACAATAATACCAGTTCTCTAAGGAGCTTATAAAAAAAGATAATACGGATGTATATTTTTGTATGTAGGATTATACATAATATCTACCAAAGTACCTTAGGACATGCCTCAACGTGTGCAGCTGTTATATTAGCGGAATGAGTGTATTTCACGATCAGCAGCATACACTAGAGTTGCTCTGATATAATAGGTGAACTACTTAATCAAGGACTTTACTTTCAACTATACAGTTATTTTTATCATATCAAATAAAAAAACATAAAAAAGAAAACCTGTAAATACTCCTCAATTACAGTCTTAACCATATGGATAGTGAAACTAGTTGTGAGTAAGGATTTGGCCTTTCTGAACGACTATTTAGACCAAAGTCAGTCTTCAACAACGTTATCACCTGCACATTATTTCAGAGATAAGAAGTTCCCTGTTAGCATGCCGCAATTGTCTACTTTCCCCCAAGAAAGAAAAAGAGGGGCAATGCCATCCTCCAACGAGCTGATCCCAAACTATGAATTAAGTCTGACTTGAAGCCTTTATCCCTGAGAGAAGTCTGAGCTGTGGTGCGGGGAAGAGCACTGCACAGCCGGGCATAGAAAGGCATTGCTGTTACCCAGAAGGCAAAAAAGGACATCATGAAAAGTCCCTGCAAGTAACAAACAAAACTTTAAATAATTTGTAATTGGGGGCTGTTTTTTGTTCTTTCAGATTTAAAAAATTATACAGTCACCCCAGTTTCCAAGCTCTTGAAGGGTTGTTCGAATCTTCCACAGAAACTCCAACTCAGGGGAAAAAAAACCACTCAGGTTGTTTTTACTTCCCACCTTTCTACTCTCTCAGAGGGACCCTGACTACATTTTTTTTTTTAAGATTTTATTTATTTATTTGACAGAGAGAGAGCACGTGAGTGCAGCAAAGGGAGAGGGAGAAGCAGACTCCCCGCAGAGCAGGGAGCCCTACGTGGGACTCGATCCCGGGACCCTGGGATCATGACCTGAGCTGAAGGCAGACTCTTAACTGACTGAGCCACTCAGGTGTCCCCTGACTACATTTTCTTGAAATTCTCTTCTTTCTCAGCTTCCAAGAAATACTATCTCTTGCTTATTCTCCTTATTCGTTATTCTTTTATTCCTGCCTTCTCTAAGTTTTCCTTCTCATTCCCTATATTTTGATGTTACCCAAAGTTCAGCTTAGAGGTCTCTTTTCCCCTGAGTTTCTCCTTTTGGGATTTCATCAAATCTGATTATGTCAGTTTCATCCTCTGTGTAAACAACTCCCAAATCTGAGCCTCAATTCCTGGCCTCCACTCCAATTCCTGATCTCTTTCCCATTCCTGACCTCTGTTCTGCACTGGTGGCTGTCAGGTGGGCAAGACGACCTGCCTTCACTCTGATACCCTCCAAGAGCTTTCCTTCCTACGGGTTTCCCATTTCAGTGAAAGGCAACTCTGTCTTCCTAGGAGCTGAATTCCCAGTTCTGTTCTGGCCTTCAACTTATTTCACTTAGACATTTTATCCCTCCCTTCTCATTCTTCTTTCCTAAACCTTGGAAACCACTACCAAATTAATATTTGTGAAACAAAACTCATATCATGTCTGCCTCTATTTAAAAAACAAAAGCCTTTCAATAGAAATCAGGTGTCCAAAGGCCAAACATATGAACCTGAAATACCTGACTCTATTTCTGACTGCTTTTGCCCCAGCACTGTCCTCCCATCAGCTAAACTAAAGGAAAACATCTGCTCATAGCTCCTTATACGTGGCTTCCGTCTACCCTGTGTGAGCTCTTTTCTCTGCCAGAGTAATACCAAATACTAAATGCAACGATAAACTCTTTCCTAGATGTGTTTGTGTCCATTGCAAATCACACTTACCCAACTGAGAGTTATAATCACTCCCACAGGCTTTATACGATACGACTTTGAAAAGAATCTCATATTCTGCTTATTTTCCCGAAACATACATTACTTTGAATTTATTTGGTTACTTCTTAAAGGATTGTCACAGCTAATCTTATTGCATAAGTCTAAGTCTCTCTCTGTGCGTATTAAAGGATATTTATGAAAAACAGTAAAACTTTGAGCATGAAAGAGAAATAAGGTGTAACCAAAACATAGAATCACAGAATCTTGGCAAGGGACCCTCGGGGTCATCTGATTCAAACTGTGACCCAATGCTACAACCCCAATGCGACAACCCCTGCCAGACAATGTTCTGGCTGCCGTCGGACTCTCCAGTGAAAGGAAGCTCATTACTTTGGGGAATGGGACATTCCATTGTTGGCAGCTCTTATTGTTAGAAAGTTCTTCCTTACTCTGGGCCAAGACATACTTCCTGGTAAGTTTTCCTCATCACTCCCAGCTCTGGTGCTACAAACACTTGGGCTTCTGTTATTTCTACAATCTGTTAATGTTTGCAAATCCACCCTATTGTTTTAGGGGGCACAGGCTGGTATAGTCTGGAACCCCTAGCTGCTAACCCATATAGTATTTGTCTAGTAGATCTGGGAATAAGGAGTCCTTTTGCCTTTCCTTTCTTCTTACCACTTTCTTCCTTTAGTCGCTCACTGTTTTGATTTCCTGCTTCTTACATGAAATATTATTCTTTCTAACTTCCTCATTAGAATATTTTTTCCATCTTTCACCTAGGAATTTCATATTTCTTCTAATGATTGTATTTCTAGAATTTCAGGTTGAGCCACCATAACTTGGGGCTCACCTGGGAAATATCTTGAAGCTACCACAGAACAGACTGCTACACCCATTCATTGGGAGTTACTGGAAAACCACCTTCCTCCCCAAGTCAACGATCTGATATCATGAATGGGTGGTAATTCGTATCAGCTGTCCCTCAGCAAACATCATTAGCTTACACACATGCAATCCCTTGGAAAAGATTTTATTCACCAAAATCTGTTTGAATTAAGAGGAATGATAGTTGGGCAAGACATGGGATTAGAGACAGAAGGCCCGAACTGAAGCCCTACCCAGCCACTACCTCCTACTGTGATGATGGGCAAATCCCCGAAGTTCTCTGCAACTCAACTTCCTCATCCTTAAATAATAATGAACTACAAGTAGGCAGGCAGACGTCTGTTACACTGGTTCAACCTTATCATAGTGTAAAACAGGTATTTTTAATCCCATCCTCAAGAGATCAGAACATGTAGTCTCCAAGTTCCCAGAGCCTGAAGCTTAAAGATGATGAAGGTGAGTTAGGGGCTCGAGTTGGACTGACCCCAACACCCACTCTCGAGTACACCATACACTGAAATGAGGAAGAAAAATTCCCTGGTATCCAAGATCTATCATATTTTATGATGCTAATGACATATGCAAACACTTAAGGAAAAATAAAATAGTTAAGAAGGAATAAAACCAACATTAAGTACTCCTGGTGATGAATTAAAACAAATGAGTCAACATACAAAGCTCTTGTTCTAACACTCTGGGCCTCCCATTCTGCCCAACACTGTTCCCTGGGCAGGTCTGATCACTGAGACACTGATTAATTAACAAACCCAAGCAAGAAACATAAATTAATGTTGTTTCCATCAAGTCCCATATCATGTATTCTCTTTGCTTTGAAATTTGAGACAAACCACAGGATCATACTTTTCTAATGTTATCACCGTTTGGGTGATGGAAATCTGTGAGCATCTCTAGGCTCTAGCTTTTGGAACAGTTCAAACACCTCTGAGTCAGTAAGGTAAGTGCCAGGCTATTTTTATGCTCGGTCAGTTTCCTACTGGAGCTAAGCTAGGATGATAACTGGACAGCACAGTCGTGTTGCCATATGCTTAGCTTTCCAGGCTTCTAGACAGAAGCCCTTCCCTGGAAGATTTAAGAATTCCTATTGGCCTGTTCCTCCTGCCACGATCCTTCAGCCCATATCATGGTTCTGTAGTTGTGTCTCTGGAATGAGAGGAAAGGGGGCTCAAGGGTCTTCTCACTAATTTACACAGAATAATGTACAGAGGAGGAAGATCTGGATAAAAGCCCAAAGCTAAACCATACAGATGTATATAAAATAAATGTAACCTATCTTCATTTCTCTTGCAAAAGCTCTCATATCTTGGCTTAGGACATAATAATGTTTTATGTCCACACAACATGCAAGCCTCACAGCAAGATTTATAAAGAAAGGAAATCATTTCCTAGAGAAACTGCCTTGGAAGGAGGTGGCTCGTTATCTAAGGCAGCGGAATGTCAGCTGTGCTTAACCCAGACTTCCTTCACAAACGAGGCAAAAAACATCCTGGTTAAAAACATTCTAGTTTAGTGGAGAACACAGAAAGGTCACCCAGCTAATATTTACATAATTTACTTTCATTAAAAACAAAAACTTTCCATTTCTATGGAATGTCTGCTAATACATATGTCTAAATTTCCTTGTGAGTTGAATTCAAAGAGACTATCACTAATATTCCAAGACACAATACCTACTCGCCACTATGCTAACAAGTACAGCCTTTCTTCACACTTCTGTATCTGAATCTTCTGTCAGGAAGATGGGAACCTATTTAATACTGTAGAGATACAGTCATTGTAAAGTAATCAACAAGGAGTAACCCACCCGTATTTTGATATTAAATTCTGTTACATCTACTTGGAGAAGAATTGGGTGCCATACATGAATTGAAATACAGTTTCTCTTTTTCTGAAATACCAACAATATAAATTTTAGATCTGACAATATTTTATTCTAAAGGTCTACAGAGTTTTACTTAATTGTCCCACCGTGAAACTCTTGTTAACACAAGATATCGATATCGTCCTGAATTGTAAAATTGCGGTTAACTTGTTGGAAGTACCAGTATTTCTTCACATCTCATTAAAAGATGGTCTAACATTCTAGACAAAAAACGTTAATATGAAAACATGCCAAATTCCACAAGCTGTGAATTAAGTTGATTAGTTAATGGAGAGGGGATGAGGGAAGTAGTGATGCATATTTTCCTACTTAGTCATAAGTACACTAAAAAAAAAAAAAAAAAAAAAAAGGAAAAAAAAGCAGTTTAAAAAAACAGCCGAGGGCAATAGTTTTCATCGACACTTCTGTTCCACTAACCCGACCTATAGGGATCAATATCGTTGCTTTAAATTTTTTTTTAAATATACCACTCTTGATCCATAGTCTGTGAAAACCAGGGCTTTTCAGAACTATTTCCATCAATGAAAATACAGCAAGGTCAAGTTAACGACATTTCTAAAAAGTTTTCTTTTAGCATCGTTTTCAGAGGGTCATGTCATTGTTGGAGTCCCTGCATTTTCGTCATACAGCATGATGATTATACCGGCAAACACAGAACAGAAGAATCTCTTTTCATTTCTGACCCTGCAAGATGAGATCACAGAGAGCCTCACACAAAGCCCATGGGCTGCAGGACATGTTTCGCTGGACCTAAAAAGACACAGCCCTTTTCACTGTGGCTTTTCTTTGAACTACACACTTTAAAGGCGCCATAAGATTCAAGGCAGGGAGGGGCAGGGGCAGGAGGAAAAGAAGAGGCACTATATCTTCTCAGAACCAGGGGAATAGGGATGGCAAAGGTTAAAACTTAGGGGGAAACACTAAAAAATCCAAGACAACTGAAAAACACCAGTGTGATGGTTATTTATTATTATTATTATTCTGCTGTCTCCTATAGAACATCCATGTCACTCACAGGCATTCCTGACCCCGACTCGGAAGGAGACCCGCCTTCTTGGGCCCCGTCAGTGAATTCCAGGCAAAGGCAAGTTTTGCTTCTGAGCTCCCCCAGACAAAACTGTTGATCAAGCCCAGCTCCATAAATGAAGCTTAAAAAAACCCTTTTCGAAAATAATTCTGAAATGTTTTACATGGTCAAGAATTCTATGCTTTAAAAATCCCAGGCTACAGTTCCTCTGATGTCTAATAAATTGAAAATTGATTTTTCAGGAGAAAAAGAGCATGTTTCTATACTCCAGTAATGAAAATGGAAGGAATACGTTGTAAATTCCTCCTCTTCAAGATCCTAAATTAATGACCATTAGGGGAAAAGGCATATAAACTGTTTTCAACCCTCAGCCCACTAAATGCATTCAACATTACAAGGTTCTATAGTAAATCAGTCTGATTTCTTCTCAAGCACATGTTCTTTCTTTTCCTGAAGGGAAACGCGAGGGATCAAAACACGACTACACTAGCTGTTTCTCGATTCCAAACAGTACAGAAAACTCTGAGTCCCAAAAGAGATCCAGTGACCTAGTGGCTGACACCCCGGGACAGGGGAAGCCCTTTCCTTAATATGGTTTTCATGATTAATGAATGACATTACCATATTCACTCCCACATCTTTCCGGCTTGCATAAGTCCCTTCTGGCTGAGAATACCATCAAGAAAAAAATGTTCTCACCACCTAGTTCTGAGGCTCTCTGTTTTTCTGCTTTTAAAAAAAGTTACAGTGGCAAGTAAAAAAAAAAAAATTTCTTCCAGCAGAGCATTTTTTTTTCCCTTGCCAGAACCTATTAAAGACTAAAATAAAGGAGCAGCAGCTGCTGGCCACGGGCTGACCTGAAGAGGGGAGTTCCACGGTAGTCCTCACACAGTGAACCTTTGCACAACTGCCTTCCCCACCTTTTCTTTTTCTGCCCTCCTCTCATCACAGGCGGCAGCTCCCTGACTCCACAAACTTACAGGAGGAGCAAGGGATCCTAAGGAGTGACCTGGGAATGGCTTCTGGGCCAGAGAGTTTAAGCACTGCTGTTTAGATGAAAAAAGAACCCTTCAGGGTAAGAACACCTTTCCATCTCGTACAAGGTCCTTCCCTTGATTTACCCTTTGTGTGGATCAACACAGCCGGGACTCAGGGATGGGAACTTTCCACAAGCGACGACTATTCACTGAAGGAAGGAGGAAAGGCTAGAAGTTGTAGCTTAAATTCACTTGGTTAAGAATTTTCTTTTAGCTAGGAGCATGAACATCTGACGGATTAACAAAAGTAGATGCTAAGGGTTGCAGCGGGTGGCTGATGCCCAGGGGCCGGATGCTTACATAATTCTTTGCTTCCCTTTCAAAAGTAAAAATATTAGAGGAAAGAAAATGAGGAATATTACCTTCAAGTGACTGGGGGGAGGGGGATAATATTCTCTTTGTGCCTATTTTTAGTTATTAATAAATTGTTTATTAAGATGAAATTGCAAATATTCAGCAAGGAAAGAAGCTGCTAATGAGACATGCATATTATGGGCTACCCCTGGAAAGTCCTAAATGGGTCATTTCCACCAAAGTTCATTTTTAAGATCCTTGGTTAACTAATACTTACTTGGTGAATAATCACTCACTGTGCAAACCGCTGTGCTGAATAACGATAAAAACGATAGCTAGCACTTCACTGCTGTTTCCCCAGGGGTCAGGGTCTGATAAATACATCACACGGATCTGTTAACCATCACAACCACCCTACGGAGTAGAAACTATCAGGACCACATTTCACAGAAGTAACTTCTCCCGAAACCATAGGACTTGTAAATAACAGAAGCAGGACTCCATCTCCGAGTCTGAGCTCAGGGGCACGTGCTGAACCATCCCACTCTACCATCTCAGGTGACCAGCCTTGGAGGGTGCAGACCTCAAAACTCAAAAAAAGTATTATAAACGTGGCATAGGTTCCTTATATGTCTCAGAAAATGATTAACAAACGAAAACTTGCATTTCAACTGTGGTGAACAACAATTTAAAACAGTGGTTCTCACACGCGAGCTTCCATCAGAACTACCCGGAGGGCTTGTTAGAGCACAGCCTGCTGGATTCACCCCCAGAGTTTCTAAATCAGTAGGGCGGGGATGGGGCCCAAGCATCCGCATTTCTACTAAGCTCCCACATGATACGGATAACTGCTAGTCCCAGGACCAGACCACACTTTCAGAACCGCAAACCATCACAGCAGGGATACTAAAAACTGAAACACAGTGGAAGAAATT
Organism: Ursus americanus; assembly: GCF_024610735.1. Taxonomy (NCBI): domain Eukaryota; kingdom Metazoa; phylum Chordata; class Mammalia; order Carnivora; family Ursidae; genus Ursus; species Ursus americanus. The sequence continues at coordinate 53,920,746 of NC_142137.1, read as the reverse complement.
TTGTCAAGTACTATTACTGAATAGCAACTAGGCATAAAATACATACCCTGACTGACTGGTGGTTACGGAGATGAAATACATTGAATCACAGAAGAATAAGCACCTGAGAACGTGTGTGAACCTTCGCAGCCTTTGCTTGCTTGGTATTTTGGGCCCTTTGTGGATTTACCTCTACCAAAGTGGAAAGAACAAAGACCAGGAGCCAGAAGAATTACATTCTGGTTCTTCTTCCACATAGCTGTGCTGCTGCTGCTTCTTTTTTTAAGATTTATTTATTTATTTGAGAGAGAGAGAGAGCGAGTGGGGGGAGGAGCAGAGGGAGAGAGAATTTCAAGCGGACTCTACACTGAGTGTGGGGTACATGTCCAACGTGGGGCTCAATCTCCCACACTGAGATCATGACCTGAGCCGAAATCAAGAGTCCGATGCTTTAACCCACTAAGCCACCCAGGTGCCCCAGTTGCACTTCGTCTTAAAGTCGGTCTCCTCTTCTGCGCAACACAGTAGTAAATAATTCCTTTCCTCCTTTTTTTTGTTTGTTGTGTTTTGTTTTGTTTTGTTTTTGGAACATTGTAAGAATCTGATGAAGTAACTGAATAAAAAATGTTATATACTAAGGAACAATGTACAAAATAAAGATTACTGTGATTCTGATTACATCTGATTTAGTCTCAAAATGTAGGACTTTTCTCTTTAGAGAAAATTAAATTTTATACCAATTTATGAATTTTTTAAAGATTTTTTTATTTATTCATTTGACAGAGATAGAGACAGCCAGCTAGAGAGGGAACACAAGCAGGGGGAGTGGGAGAGGAAGAAGCAGGCTTCCAGCGGAGGAGCCTGATGTGGGGCTCGATCCCAGAACGCCGGGATCACGCCCTGAGCTGAAGGCAGACACTTAACAACTGAGCCACCCAGGCGCCCCCAATTTATGAATTGTTGATCATAGTGAGTCATGCTTAGAGCATATTTTAACTCAAAAATTTCCTAAAGAAAGGAAACCATGGAAGAGAACTTAGTGGGAAAAATGGAAAAGAGTTTACTGTTTATAAAAATAACAAACTCCCGAGACAGAAAATGAATGGCGGTTGATTACACAATTCTCTTGAGAAGACACAGAAATAGAAAGGTGATGGGTAAGAAGTCCTTCACAATTACTGCCAGACAGGTAAAAACAGTTCTGGTGTTATGCAATTGTCAAACAAAGGGAGTATATATTTCCTAAAAATATCTAATAGCTATTTTTAAATCAAATTGAATAACTGTTCAGCCTCAGAAGTCTATTCGAAGTCAGTACTAAGAAAATCTGTTCACACTGTGTTCAGAAGCAACATTTTTTAAAATAAAAAGTAGACTTCAGTTGTTAAATTTGAATTAGGGGAGTTTCCAGCTTACACAGAAAGTTGCTGTTACAGTACTTCCAGTTCCTCCTAGTTCTCAAAGACTTATTAAAATAAATAAATTTAAAAAACCTAAATTCCTCTTTTTCTCTCCTTACCTGTCATTCTTTTAGTTTAAGCTGTGGTTCATCTGCCTCGGCCTTTATTTTATGGGGCTCTAAAAATTAAAACATTTTTAATGTTTTGATGACGCATTACATCTGGAAACAATTAATAAAATATAAATACCCAAACAAAGTATTAAAACAAGATGTGACACCAGTGTGGGGAAGCCAAAATGTGCCACTTTGGGCTGTGGATTATTTTGAACGGAAGGCAATCAAGACCCAGTGGACTCAAGAAAACCTTATACCTCTCCCTTATGTACCTAAAAAAATTTCCATAGGGACCTGCCCCAGAAAGAGAGCTATTCCAGAAATAACTTTTGATGTGGCAGGACAGACATCTGCTCTTCTTATCAGGCTGTGAATAACCCTCTCCCACCAAAGCCTCAACTAACTGACTTGTCCTTGAGTGTCATAGATTCAGGTCTCTAATATGCACAAAATTCAATCTGTTTTTCTCCTGTGAATCCATCTTCTGTCAATTTAACTATTAGACCAGCAAAAGAACCTAGAAGAGAAGAGGGAACATTTTTTTGCCCCTACACTAGTCTTTCATAATCAGACCAAGATGTGACATTATACTTTCACAATATCCACGATTTGGTACTGAATCATTAAATAATGTATGAAGACTTTTCTGGATGCTATCAGTTTCTGAAAGAATGATCTATGTCAATTAATCTAAAAGGGATTCTTAAAGTGAACAGATTTTTAAATAAAAAGCAAATATATGTAAATACAAATCCTGTAAGTCTACAGAGAGGGTTCACAGGCAACTAACCACTGACACCCCCCCCCCCTCCCCGCCACCACACACTTCCTTTATCCTTACAGAACTTGATTGTATGGCCCTTTCCTCAGATGCTTCTGCAATCACTTCAGCCATGAAGTCTCTGTCTCCACCTAATAATTAAGTTTTGATAACAGATGATCTCAGTCTCATAGAATGAGTTTGTCCCTGCACCATTAATTTAAAATAACAGTGAACAGTCAAGTGGTACATGAGAAATAAACAACTCTCTTCTGGACAAGGAATCAACGGTAGTGTGACACTCATCTTGAACCACATTCAAGACCAAAAAAAAAAAAAAAAGCTTAGAGTCTGAAAAATTATGATAACATTGCATATTATAAATAATTAGGCCTGATGAGATATGCTAATTATATTCCTAAAATTAAAATTAATTTTTAATTCCCATTTATTTTGTATGGGAGTTTTAAAAATTCACAAATGGCATATAGCAATGTAGGGAAAAGGAATCACAACAACTGGGGATCGCTTATTAACAATGACTTTTCTTGTTAGGAGGAAGGGCAGAGAAATAAAATCAAAGTTCTGAATTCATCTTAATGCATATTGCTTTAAATCAGCCTGCATTATTGTTTCAGAAGCAGCTCATTTAAAATTAAGGAGAATTATTTTGATGACACATTTTGAAAAAATTAAGTTATATGCTCTTAACTCCCTCTCCCCTATTTTAATATTTGCTTACTACCTCCCAGTCACCTGTATACATGCATATTTTGCAAACATGGTATACCTAATATTTAGTACGGATACTTTATTATTCTAAACCCTGTATTTCTACATTATAATTGTAGTCATTTTGAAGTAGTTAATAAAATTATTTTGTATTAATGGAACTTTAGGTGGCTGCTTTTTCTACCACAGATGGTACTAAATGAGCATCTTTATGTGTAAAGCCTTTGCTTCTACTAAATTATTCTCCTTGGCGGATTTCCCAGTAATTAATCAGAAGGTATAATATCATCTCCCTGGATGCATCCATCATAGACTATTTTTAAAAATCAAACATATATAATTTTAGTGTGATAAATCCACTGGTTATAAGAGATAAATCCTTTTTAAAAATCTATATATACTCATTTAAATGAGAAGCATATTAGATAAACTGATAAAGCACTGATTATATCATGTTTCTAAGTAATTCACAGTAAGGATGTTCTAATTTGACTTTTTAACAGTAGGGCATAGGCACAAGGAATTTTGAAATATTTGGTCTTAAAAAGCCAAACTACCAAGTCCAAAATGTACTGATTCTTATATTGCAAAAAAATAAGTTCCTAGTTGGTTGTTTGAATCTTAAAATTCTTTTTTCCCATGGAAATAACATTATAAAATTCTGTTAAAATCCCAGGCCAACTCATAACATAGCTAAAACAAAATTAATAGCAGCCCAGAATCCCAAACCCACTTAATACCCTGGAACTTCAGCCTGAGATTCTGCTAAACTGTAAGCCTCCTGGGAGGTGTAAAGAATATGAATGAGAGCTGGGCACAAGCTCGTGTACCTCTCCTCCTCTCCTGTGGACAGGGGGAGGAACGTGGGTTACAGCGGAAGGACGTGCTGGGAGCACAGCCTATCACAGGGATGGGTCAGTCAAAAAAAGACAGGAAGAAGTAAACCTCATGATATTGGCCTTTAGACACATTGTTTTGTTAAGACCACAGCTTTTATGTTACTAACGTTTTGGGCGGTATTTAGTCTATATATTGACAAAGTCAAAATGAATGAAATGCAGAATGGGCTACCAGGGTCTGCCAAATTCTGATTAATTCAAGCCCACCTGCTCCAGGACAACAACTGAAACGCATGCTTATGCCTTGGCCTACTTTCTCGCAACATGGCTCCTATGCCTTTCCCGTCAAACCTGCAGAGTGGATGGGTTACCCTAATCTCAAATGTCTCCCTTTAAATACTGTGCTTTAGTTCATTCATATTGTAGTACGTACACTCTCTTGGTTTTGTACAGAATGAAAAGGTAAACAAGAGATGACCCCTACCTTTTAGGCACTCCTCAACAATAAGAAAAAAATATGAACATTAACAATCATAAAACACAATACGGCAACAAAAGCTAAAGGACAAACTTACAGAATTCCAAAGGAGAGATGGAGAAAAACTGGAGATTTAAAAAATACTTTCCTGCTCTAATTCGACCTTTAAAATGGCATCCAATATATGGTTCCATGGGTATACGCAGACATGAAAATTAAGGAAAAGAAACTACCCATCTTACCAGCCTCATTTTAAATGCTTCCAACATTTAAAACCCCAAGAGGGCATTAACCAGGGGTCTGGAGATGGGGAAGTGCTTTATTAGGTAGCAAAGTGGAAATGAGTTTTAGGTTGAGGACGAGGTGTGAAGAAAGACTCGAAGGCAGGGAAGTACATGGAATGCCAGAAAAAAATAGGTTTTTTAATTTGGTTTTTTTTTCTTTCTTAGATTATGAATAAGGAAATTCAGAAATGCTTAGAAAATACTGGTTGAGGCTCTCTGGTGAAGAACCTTGACTGACTGTCCCTAAAGGCAGCATTTAATTCCACAACTAAGTGCTCTTCAGGGCCCCCGAGCAAATTACACTTTACTAAATGTTTATATGAAAGTGGTTTACTACTAGATGGCAGAGGAAGACAGGAGACGACAGTGCCCATTTTTTCTATTATCACAAAAGTTGAGGCAAGAAGCAGTAAGAGTCCGCATTTAAACAAAGAGCATTCAAAAACAAGAGATTCCCAGATTTAGCAATGGATTCGATATCTGAGAGGTGTTGCAACAAAGATACCTCTGAAAGTTTGATTCTAGAGGAAAGGAAAATAATGATATTAGTAAGACACTGAGGCCAGGAAAAAGCAGCTCAGGTTAAAGAAAGATACAACAAGGGGAACTGTCAAAGCGATTCGTCCTGGGCGGCTGGGATTCAGCTGCTGCCCCCAGGTGAGCTGTTTATTGATGATGTCTGTCCTCAGACTAGTTTTTGCTGGTTGTACTTCATATCGTAGTTACAGAATGCATTATATTTTACGCCAACCAATAAAAATATGAGAGTCAAAGGATATATGAGTCCAGGAAAACTTGGTTGGATGGTTAGGAAAGTTTTTTATAAAGGTAAATGAAATAGCCATTCAATTAAATATGAGTAAGATGATCTTTAACGACCGGTGGGAAAATGGAAAGATTTTGCATTCAGAACACTTCATAAGCAATCTCTCTCCACTGTAAGGGAATCAAAAAGATCACTGGCACATTATGGGCATGATTTTTGCAAGAGAGGCAACACTGAGCTCCGATTCAGATCCAACCTCAAAGGCCTTCGTGCCATATGAAACGAATGGCAAGGAAGTGTAAGCTTACGTTAAGTGCAAATAAAATGGTAGGGACTCCTCGCTCCAGCCGTGATGACATCACAAGTACTGGATTCCTCTCCCAGCATAAGCAAAAATAGAAGTGGATGAAATACATGAAGCAATTGCATTCAGACACTGGAAAACTGATAGAACAAAGTTCTCTGATCCTTGAGAGAAAAGAAACACACTGAGCCCTACATATCTGTCTGAGAGTCCTTTCCAAGCCACTGTACAGGTAACTGGAACCCAAACAGGGGGTAGTGGCTTCACAAGAGAGAGTATCTATAAAATTTCCCCTACTCTACCATGTTACAAGCTTGGTTTCAAGCTACCCCCGGTACCTTAAAAATGTATGAAATTTTTTTTGAGAGAGAGAGAGAGAGAGCAAGAGAGCACGTGAGTAGAGGGGAAGGGCAGAGGGAGAGAGGGGGAGGGAGAATCGTAAGCAGGCTCCACACCCAGCATGGAGCCCGATGCAGGCCTCGATCTCATGACCCTGACATCATGACCTGAGCTGAAATCAAGAGTAGGATGCTTAACTGACGAGCCACCCGGGTGCCCCCATGTATGAAAATTTTTAAGAAAAGAAAATGTCCTATTCAATGGCCCCACCAATGATACTATAATTATTAGCACAGGCCCGCCATAGCAAAATATCTGCCAAATCAGCCGAATTTTAAACTTGTATGAAAATTAGAAATGAGACCAGAATTTAAGATGTAAAAGTTGAGCTTTACCTTTTTTGTAATATTTATTAAAGTGTGAAATTATACTATTCCCCTTTTAGATTTCCTGAATTACTCACAGCACGTCCTCAAATTATCCATCCAATAAGGACACATTCTCGCTTTCATGAGATGTTTGTGTATAATCTCTGCATCATCTGGGATCTTAATATTAACAGTCGATGATAATGGGTCCCATTATTTTGCTTCAATCAATGGCCACATTCTCATTAGACCCTTCATGGGCAAATAGTGACCTTGATACAGGGATACAGTCATAGCAGGTGCTTCTCCAGAAATGAGACTGTCTTGACTGATGCTTTCAACCCACTATTTACCCATGTAAACCTCTCAAGTCAGTAACCAAGCAGAACAAAGAACCCTCAGAAACCACTCACCAGGTGCTGACTCCACTCTAGGTCGGAATTTTCAAGTGTTTGATTGAAATTTACTTTCTGACTCATGCTTCGTATTTGCTGAGCCATCAAATTTACAAAAAGATTTGTGAAGTTTTTCACAAGATCCATGAATTTTTGAGACAAGTGCAAATAACTTTACGGTAAATGAGCAACAGCTCAGTAAAGACAGAACAAATTCAACAGAAGGAAAATATGCTTACAACAAGCCAATGGGAGTTAGTTTCCCTGGGCCATCTTTTTTATCTAATTTTTATTAAAGGTAATAAGCCAAAAATATAATAAGTCTACCATAAGGTTTTAATTAAAAAGCAAAATCCAATGTATGTATGAAAAATATAACAAGCAAGAAAAAGTGATATGCTGATAGAGGAAAGGAGCTCTCAAGGAAAACTACTGCCAGGCAAAGGTGTAAAATAATCTGAACTTTAGAATGTGTGCAGGGACTAAAGAAGGGTGAAATGAAGCTTACACTTGAAGCAGGTGAAGTTTATATCCTCTATAGAAATTTCTTCTCCCACACACGCAAAAGAATATTCTTAAGTACCAAAAATATCTGAATAACCATAATAATCCATATATAGTAATACTGAATATTCCTCTCTTGCTGGCAAAAAAAAAAAAAAAAGCACAGCAAATACAATAAAGAAGTTGTACTTTAAAAAGCTATTATTTAATTCTCAGGGCACCTGGGTGGCTCAGTCTGTTAGGCGTCTGCCTTCTACTCAGGTCATGATCCCAGGGTCCTGGACTCGAGTCCTTCATCGGGCTCCCTGCTCAGCGGGGAGCCTGCTTCTCCCTCTCCCTTTGCAGCTCCACCTGCTTATCCTCTCTCTCTCTCACTTTCAAATAAATAAATAAATAAATAAATAAATAGCTATTATTTAATTCTTGATACAGGTAGTAAAATCCTGAGAGTTCTGAGGTCACTGGAATTCCATTTATTGTGCTGTTCAACTATTAACCAGTATTTTTTCCAATTAGTAGAGATTTCTTTTTTGGAGTTATAATTGACATGCAATAAAATACACCAATTTCGAGGGTAGTGTTCAATGAGTTTTGATAGATGTATGCCCCTACATAATTGTATCCCAACTAAACTTTGGAACAATTCCATCAACCAGTGTATCTTCCTGGGTCTCCTTCCAGTCAGCTGCTCCCTGGGTACCAACTGTTCTGATTTTTATCATAATGGATTAGTTGGTCTATCCTAGAACTCCATATAAGTAAAATCACAGATAATATACTTTATGTCCCTTCCTTGCTTAACATGTCTTGCAGATCCCAATTCATGCTGTTGCACGAATGACTAGTTCATTTCCTTTTCACAGAGTACTGTTCTATTTGATGAATACGCCAAAATCTGTTGATCCATTTACATGTTGATGGACATTTGAATTTTTCCCAGTTTGGGGCTATTATGAATAAAGATATTATAAAAAAGTTATGGAAGTTTTGTGAACAAATGTTTTAATTTCTTTTGGATAAATGCCCAATAATAAAATTATTAAATCACCATGTAGATGTGTGTGTATGTAATCTTTTTAAAGAAACTACCGAACAGCTTTGCAAAGTAGTTGTACAATTTTACACTTGCTCCAACAATGTATGAAAGTTCCAAGTATTCCATGTCTTCACCACCACTAGAATTTTTTAGTCTTTTTAATTTGAGCTAAGCTAGAGGAGATGAAGTGGTGTCTCCAGCTTTCAGGATGAGATTACCACTATTCAAACCTGTCTTCTTAGGCAAAAACATTAACCAGTAGAATTAGACTAGGGAACTCTATATACATATCACAAATGAGCACTGTATGTATACATTGTATATATGCCAATATAAAATCAAGATGTTTTATAATCATGTCCATACATAAACTATATACATACTCATACATAAAGCTATAAAAACAAGGAGTATGCATTGATTTTATATTATTATGAAATCAATGCATGTTATTGCTAGAAACATAAAGATATGATGAAAAAGGAAATACCTGAATCTCAAGAACACAGAGCTTGCTATCATGCTGTATTTCTATTTATTTTTTTTAACTCAGACCATTGTTAAAAAAAAAATCATACTAGTGATAGTTTGATGTTCTGCCCTTTTCAATTAACACTTGAATCTTGATCCCCCCATTTCACTAAACATTTGGAAAAATAAAGTTAGAAATACGGGTACCATTTCATCATGTAAACATACCAGAATTTATCAAATCCCCTATTGTTGGATATTTAGGTTATGTTTAATATTTAGTAATTATAACAAAGCCCTAGCAGACATCGAAAAGGTATCTCTGGCTGCAAATGAACATCTTTGCAAAATTTAATTTCAGAGCCAGCATTTAACTTATGTTACTGATTGATCAAGTGCCACTGATATCACCCCAACTTTTTCATTATCATCATTAGCTTAGATGCATTTTAAAAATAACCTGATGTCCTGGTATGTGGAGTTCAAGTTTAAATAAAATCCAACATAGGTTTGAATTTTTAAAATCCGTTTCTCAAGGGCACATTTTTACTCTCAAACAATACAGGATTCACTAGCATTTTTAACCTGAAATAGCCCACAACATATTTTCTGATTTTATTTCTGACTAGGATTACTAAAATCAAAACACTCAGAAAGGAGTATGGTCTTACTTTTGAAAAAATGACAAGTCCTCCTTTAATAATAAAGGAAGAAAAATTACACCTATTCAATTTTATTACTAGATTTCAAATCTAATTTTCTGCTTCTATATGAATAACAAAACCAGATTAGTTTATATATTCTGCTCTAAGAGCTAAAAGACTTCCAACCTATTTTAACAAAGCCTAATGAACTCTATGTTTTTTCTGACCAAAACAGTAAGGTCTGATTTTCAGCACTAGATTTTTATATCTTGTGTATCTTTGCTTCCCACAAATGGGAGCTTTAAATGTAAATTAATCAAAATTTCTCAGTTCAAATGTTTTCAAACATAATTACAACAAAAATAAAGGTCATTGTAAAGGGAAGTCAGGCACACATATTGGACAAATATTAAAGACACTTTTTTTGTTTCCCTTGAACCAACTACTTTGAAATAAATATCCTAATAACCGCCTAATATCCTAATACGAGAAAATGTTAAGATATGATGGGAATATTGAAAAGGAAAGAAACAGGAATGGAAAACAGAACCAACTAGGCAAATCAGGACATAAATTTGATTTAAATGAGAAAAAAAGAGAATATAAGCGGACAGGAAATCAGAGGCACCTAAAGGAACGATTTGAAGAATATGGAACGCTGCATGCAAAAAGGTATCCTGTAAAAGTTAAATGCAAATATACTCAATTCTAAATCATTAGTCATTTCATTCTGTAACACAATTTCATCCTAAAACAGACTTTCCATGAAGAAAGGCTTTCCTTATTCCCCTTTTTTTCCCTAGCATTTATTTTATTTTCATTATGTTCAGTTAGCCAACATATAGTACATCATAAGTTTTTCTTGTAGTGTTCAATGATTCATTAGTTGAGTACAACACCCAGTGCTCATTCCAACACGTGCTCTCCTCCTTATTCCCTTAATAGCAAACATTATTATGGCAAATATGCTCCATCTACTTCAAAAATTTCTTAAAAATAAAAAACCTTTGGAGAACATCAGACTACTCAGGAGATCTTTAGGGCTTTAGACAACCATAACATAATTGTTTAACACACACACACATACACACACATACACACACACACACACAAACTGATACTTGTCAATGCATCTCCCAAACAGAATTATCTGTTTTTTTAAGGGTGAAGAAATTACAGATCCAAATGTAGACTACTCTTTCAAGACATTCAGAAATGAAGGGAATAGCAAATGAAAATGATTGCCTAAAAGAACAAAAGGCTTGAGGGGAGGTGTGAAATTTGTGTCTTGAAAAGACAAGACGTGAATATGTTTGTGAGCTAATCTGGGGAAGGCATAAGGCAAGATAAAAGTTTCAGATACAGGTGATGGTGGGGATAGCTGCAGAAAAGACTAGCAAAGGGGAAAGAGAACAGCTACAAGGATTTTAAGACAATAATCACCTTTTTTCCATTTTCAATAAAAGTAGCTATTTTTAAAAAGAACGTAAGTGTACATTTTAAGAGTGATGAGATTAGCTTGGTACTAAAAAAAGATGTATTTCCACAAGAAGCTCAGTCCTCAAAGCAAGTGTAAATAAATAAACTATTCTGGTTATTGTACACATTTAGAGTGACCACTTTCTCCTTCTGGCACAAATAATTCTTGTAAAGTTTTACGAAATTTTCTCTCTCAAATAGTTGGTCTTCCACAAAGACAGAAGTGTTGACCATTAGTTTTTAAAACTTAACATAGCACCTGTGATAACAAAACTGGGTATTTATGATATATATATTGTGTAACAGATATTTACAAGACATACATATATTTATATATCCGTGGCTAAATCCTAATTTTGTTTCACAAAAATATATAAATTCTTTACCTGCTGCACTCATTCAACATTTAATTGAGGCCCTACTATTTGGCAGGCACTCGATAGGGCATAACAAAGCTAGGGAGCCATGAAATTACATGAATTAAGGACTGGACTCTATCCTGTAGGTAATGAGAATCTTCAAGGCAACTTAATCAGGGCAGTGGCATGATTCCAAGTATAGTTTAACAGAAACACTGGATGCAGGGAGATGACTTAGGAGCTCATTTAACACACCTGGTGGAGATGAGCGCCTTGGAGGTAACAGTTATAAAGATAAAGGCGACATTTCTAATATAGATTCAGCAATCCTTGCTCACAATTAAATATGGGTTCGAGCAAGAAAGAGAAGGCATCAGGGGCGCCTGGAATTCTATTAGTATCTCCAGGTTCTAGATATGTATATGGTTGCTATTCACCACTGGTGAGCAAAGGGAGGCTGCCATGTCTGGAGCAAAATGGTACAACAGAGAAAAAGCATACACTATGCATTCAATAAACAGCAATTCTACCACTGAGTTACCTACCTACAATCATAGGGAAGTTCTTAACCTCTGTTGCCTTCAGCATGCATTGCTGATTGCACAGACCCTCCTAATCATAGCTGGTGGTGACAAGTCTCTCTCCCCTCCTGGGCTGGAAGTCCTCACTCACTTTGTTAGCACAACCTCCCAAGTGACATCCCTCACAGTCTGGCCTCCCACTCACAGGTCTAACTTCATTCCTTACTCTCTTCTGCAGAGACCCTTTATTCTAGTAACAAGAAGTATTTATCCCTCAATAATCATTTTCAAGGCATCCGTGGGTTTGCCTTTGGCCCTTTCTCCCCCAACACTGCCTTTCTCTATTGTCAAATCTACTTTCCATTTTCCTGCTTTCTGTTCCCAACAGAAGGAATGCTCCATGGGTAGAAACCACTCCCATGACTGCCTCAGTTTTTACAGTGATCCATGCAATCTGATAGCAGGGAAATCTCTTCAAATGGTCAGTGAGGAAGCCATACCATTTTGTAAATATTTTGTTTAATCACCCCTGGTAGAAGACATAGGTTTTTTTGGGTTTTTTTTAAAGATTTATTTATCTGACAGAGAGAGAGCATAAGTAGAGGGGAGCAGCAGAGGGAGAGGGAGAAGCAGACTTTCTGCTGAGCAGGGAGCCCCAACTCCTGGCTCAATTCCAGGACCCTGGGATCATGACCCAAGCCGAAGGCAGACACTTAACAGACTGAGCCACCCAGGTGCCCCGAAGACACAGTTTTAACATTATTTCTTCCATGAAAACTTATCTGAACTGTCCTCCGCTATCCTTTGATATCACCTGTGCAATTCTATTAGACCACGTATTACAGAGCTCCCTATTTGTCTCATGTCAGCCTCCTCATCAACATTGTCAAAAACACCTTGACATTAAGGACCACGTGATTTTGCTCTAACATATATCTGATACACATACGCACACAACGCTCAAATATTATTATGATATTATTACGACATAACCCTCAGCTTTTAAATGCATCTAAAAGAAGCAATATTAACTCTATGTTCTTTGTATGGTATTTAAATACCATAATGTGGGGCGCCTGGGTGGCACAGCGGTTAAAGCGTCTGCCTTCGGCTCAGGGCGTGATCCCGGTGTTCCGGGATCGAGCCCCACATCAGGCTCCTCCGCTATGAGCCTGCTTCTTCCTCTCCCACTCCCCCTGCTTGTGTTCCCTCTCTCGCTGGCTGTCTCTATCTCTGTCAAATAAATAAATAAAATCTTTAAAAAAAAAAAATACCATAATGTTCTCGCAAGTGTCTAACATGCTTTAATAATATGAGGGGGAGGGGCAAGGCTCTGATGAAGAAGGCCTAACTCTTAAATCAGCTAGACTCACCCTGCTAAGGGAAAATCAAAGGCCCAGAAGGGCGGCTTGAAAAAGCAGTTTGATTCATTCATTACACGTTTACTGAAAACCTCTTCTGGGACCACACGATCATAGCCTCATATTTATAAACAGACACCCCCTTCAACACAAGAAATGTTTGAAAATTCAGAGAGGACTTTCTTCGGGAGTAGTTACTAAAAGGGGCAGCCCTCTCTAACATATGTGCGAGAGACACGGAAGCAAGTCAGCTGGTAAGTCGTGAGAGTCTTCACCGAACCCCAGCAAAAGTGTCTAAGCTGCTTAACTGGGAGGAAAAAGTCCTATATCAAATGAGCAAAGGCTCCAAGAGAAAAACCACAAACCTTATCACTGTTTATTGAAATATTAGCATTTCATCAGCACTGGAATAGAAATGCTGTGGTCATGAGCTTCCTACAAGTAACAGATTTTCAGGTTACCATTCTAAGGAGAGTGAGAGTCGCAGCCCAAGTGCAAAGCTAATATTGACCTGGGATGAGCCCACCAGGAGACAACTGGCGCACATAATCTGATAAGAGTCTTCAGGAAGCGGTGGAGGCCACATTCCACAGCGCCCTAGTGTGCACACTCACTGCTCATGCTTTCTCAAACACCCCACACCCAGGCAAAATATCTTTAAAAGTCTTGCTTTTTCCCCCCATAGCACCATGACTGACGCCACTGAAATCACTAGGACCAGAAAACTCTCATCCTGTGCCTTAGAACTGTGTTCAATAAAGCCAGTAGTCCAGCAGAACTGTTACTTACACTCAATAGGGGCCAGCATTAACTATACATATTTAAAGCAAAAAAAATAAAATAAAGAAAAGAACTGTGGACGTGTTTAACAGCAGTGATTAATATTCCCATTCACACGATTTTCTTTTTTTCAGCTCTATAATTTCACGTTGACAATGCTCTTTAAAGTTTTGACCGGGGAAGGAAATCTTCCAAAGAAGATCCTTTTGTTCAGAGATTTGCAAAAAGCATGAGCAGTAGCTCATTCCTGTTGCTTTGCCACGGTGAATAATAGTGATTAGTGTAATTTCATAATTAAAGAGAAGAAAAACAATCTGGTTTTTCATTGAGTTGACAACAATCCATCACCTGAGCTCTAGCGCGAACACTTTCTTGCTTTTCTTTATCTAAACCAGTAGCACCAGGGGTGAAACAGATTACGTCAGAGAGAGACATCTTTGTTTGATTCCTAAGAGTTGGTGTACTGAAGAACATGTTGTAATTTTTTTTTTAAATAGTGTATCCTTTCTCATTCTTTCTCAATCACAAGTTTAAGATGAAGCTGAATCAGGAATGACTATAAACCAAGACTACGTTATGCCTCTTTGAGAGTTTTGTGTGTGTGTGTGTGTGTGTGTGTGTGTGTGTGTGTAATAGTTAGAAAGGTTTAGCTGAACTGGTGAGAGCCTCCAGCCGTGTGCTGGCAAAAGACGTTTTCTTTCAGGTGTTTTACTGCCTCAGTGCAGTGGAAGGGAAAGGATGTTTATAATATTGTGACTTCACGCTCATTGTGGGATGAATATATTTTCTCATCTAACCTCCATCTTTCTCTCTGCTGCCACGCCCTGCAAAATATATTTGCTTTTTAAATCTGGAATAAGTTTCTCTCTCTCTCTCTCTGGTTCATTTCCATTTTGTTCTTTTCCACATTCTTTACTTACGGAATCCTATGATATTGCAGTCATAGTAAGATTGGTGCCAAAAAGCACATATTCTACTTGCTGAAAATAAAATGAAAACTCCTTAAAGAATTATTCATTTGAAAGTGGAGGAAAATGTTGTATCTGCCAAAGTCTCAAGTTCTCACAGGTCTCTAATGGCAAACAAAGTTACCTGCCCAATCTCCAGTTCAATATAAAAATTACCTGCCACACTGAATGAAAGGGAATGCACACAGAAGAAACTTTTGAAGTAAAACAATTAAAACTAAGTGTACCTCAAAAAACTAGACTGTAGAACACACACACTCTTTTTCTCTCTAAGTTGTAGACTGAGAAGAACTTCAAGGTCTTTAGTACAAATTCTTCTTCAACATCAAGATTCTTTCTTCAGGTCCTGATTTCCAGCGATGAGGAATTTAAAGGACAGCTGGTTTTATTTCTTGGCAACCAATTACTAGGAGAGTCATCTGGTACTTAAGAGCACCAAGCCGATCGTCTTATCTCTGCTCTGAGATAATTCAGAATAAGTCTGTTATCACTTCCAAATGACCACTCTTCAAATATCTAAAGGCCACTATCTTACTCCGACCGACATTGCTCCAAAGTAAATGTGCCATTTCTCTAATTTTGTTTTTTATTCAGCAGGATTTTTACTTAAAAAAAAGAAAAAAGAAAGAAAAGAATTGCTACACAAAAGCAACCATGTTGTTTTTGACAAAGGGCGTGAGTCTACAGTGGCAGCCCGCCCCCCCCCCCAAGGCTTCTCCCAGCACAGCAGAGACAGAGATGGCCCCAAACATTCCTCGGACCGCTCCAGAACCATCACCAAGCAGATCCGCCTGCTGCTGCTCCTGTTTATGGATTCTCTCTAAAGGATGACAACGGTGCCTGGAGACAGTGTCACCTGACCAGGGAAGAGCAAGGTTCTGCTGACAAGCCCCTCTTCCTAATGCCGTCTGCGTGGGGGCAGCTTCATCAGTGGCCCCATCACACTGCTCAGTCACTTGAAATTGTCACTGTGGTGACAAGTCAGCCTCTTTCCACGTTTATGCGATTGACATTAATGACCCCAACGTAGGATTTCATAGTTATCTACATCAAATTCAGATCATCTCAAAGGTACACAAAGGAAATTATCTGGGAAGATGCTTCAAGGAAATTTTTGTGTACAAATTTCTGGGGTCTGTTTATTCAACCACATTGACTCCCCTAATCTCAAGTGTAGAATAAGAAAAGAGCCTTTTAGCTGATGGCTACAGACAGTAATTTGCAACATTTTTATCTTAACGGAAAAACAAACTTTATTACTATGTAATTTTATGTTACTTGCTTGATCATTATTCTGGGTATTTTTTCACTTGATAAGAAGAGTCTGCTGGATTATAGGGTAGTTCTATTTTCAACTTTTTGAGGAACCTCCATACTGTTTTCCATGGTGGCTACACCAGCTTGCATTCCCACCAACAGTGTGTGATAGTTCCTTTTTCTCCACATCCTTGCCAACACTTATTGTTTCTTGTGTCTTTGATTTTAGCCATTCTGACAGGTGTTAGGTGATATCTCATTGTAGTTTTGATTTGCATTTCCCTGATGGTGAGTGATTTATAGCAGCATTATTTATAATAGCCAAATTTTAGGAGCAGACCAAGTGTCCACTGATAGATGAATGGATAAAGATGATGTGGTATGTATACATATGATATGGTATGGTATGATATATGGAGTGCATATCATAAGATGTGGTATGTATATACATACAATGGAATATTATGCAGCCATAAAAAGGAATAAAATCTTGCCATTTGTAACAACATGGATGGAGCTAGAGACTATAATGCTAAGTGAAATAAGTCAGGGAAAGACAAACGCCATATGACTTCACTCATGTGGAATTTAGGAAACAAAACAAACAAGCAAGGAAAAAAGAGAGAGAGAGAGAAAAGCCAAGGAAAAGACTCTTAACTACTGAGAACAAACTGATGGCCACAGAGGGGAGGTGGGTCAGGGATGGGTGAAATGGAGGATGGGGATTAAGGAGTGTACTTGTCCTGATGAGCACTGGGTGACATATAAATTGCTGAATCACTATATCGTACACTTGAAACTAATATAACCCTGTACGTTAACTATACTGGAATTTAAAAAAAGAATAGTTGGCACAATTAGAGCCTTGATTTTTTACCTTTCAGACACATTAATACTAAAATGGCCCCCAAAAAAGCTTGTAAAAAGGTCGTTTTTCTATGCATTTGAAAGTCTTTTCGATCAAATATAAAAATATGCATAAGGTGATATGTCTAACACATAAATATAGATTGCAATGTAACTGATGGTATAGAATAATTGCCCATTCTTTGATCATGAAAAAAATTAGCACATAACAAAACAGAAAGCACAGGATTGCTTCTGCCCAATTATCTACCTGCCTTCTAGAGCTGTGCTGTGCTCTGGGCTAGAAAAGTAGATCATTCGGGCCAGACTGTACTTTCAAAAACATTTCCCCTTTTAGCTATTGATGTATCACAGATATCAGAACAACACTGAGCTTTGAAATAATCTGCTGACATCATCTATTTTTCAGGAGAGAAGGGAGGCTGTCCTCCCTCAGTGCTCATGACTAAGGCTATCTGTATGGAAACAGGCTCTGGGTTGCTTAGGAATTCATTGGCTCTTGGCTGTTTGTTTCCCCTTCTACTTGAAGTGGTAACCTTCAGTCTGCTTGAGATACCATCATTCATCTGCAGAGTCATGGAGTGTCATGCTACATAAAAGGAGATTATTTTTTGAAACACCTTTTAGAGATTCCTATCAAGTAAAGCAAAAGCCAGAGTAACGGTTGCATGTCTAACAGAAAATTTGAACATTCATGTACTTCAACAGTCTCCCTGGCCATTTTTTTAACGTGGCTTTAAAAGAAAAAAAAAAAAAAAAAGATCAGGTTTTCTTTTGTTTTTCCAAATTACTAAAGTAATATATGTTCATTGCAACAAGGCAAATAATTCAGAGCCATATAAAGTTCTATTGCCTTCCCCCTTCTTGTTCCAACCTATGCTCTTGAGGATGACCCATTTTAAAGTCTGATGTGTATCATTCCATGTTTTACTATGATTCTTATATAATCTTTAACAAACACATATAAACATAACACGTTCCAGTTTTGTAACACAACCTATTACAGATCTGATATTGTTCGGCAGTTTGCTTTTTTAACTTAACATGATCATCACTGACATCTTTCAAAGCCAATATACACAGTTTGACCACATTGTTTTGAATGACTGCATCGTATTTCATAGTATTAATGTAAAATAATTTATATAGCCATTCTGCCGCTGAAGAAAAGTTGAAGTCTTTGCTGAATGTTTGCTACTATGGTGTTAGAGTTAACATACCAGTACATATTTCTCTATATATTATTTATTTCTGCAGAATAGATACCTACATGTGGGAGTGATACATCAAAAAAAATACAAATTTTTAATTTTTTAAAAATGTTGCCTACTTACTCTCCCAAGAGACAGAGCCAACAGTATGTGCCCTTTCCCCAACAACTTTGAGAATACTGGATATGGATATTATCAATGTTTCTAAATACTGTCAAGCCAGTGTATTTTAAAAAGTCATGTTTTATTGTTTTAATTTACACCTCTGGGGGACTAGTTTAAATATTCAGCTGTTGTTTTGTTATAGTTCCTATTAAAAGTTATATTCAGCACTTTTCAAGAGACAAGGAGCTCTTTTTCTACATTCCTTTTTTAAATCTCAAAGGGCACAAACCTTCATACTATTTGCTTGTAAATGCCCCATGAAACTACAGTTGTTAACTTACCTACTAGAAGACTTAACCTTGCAATTCTATTACATGAATTAAATGAAGGATATTATCCAAATCAAACCACAGGATCATAATTTTTAATCATCATCTCACTTAAGTTCAATCTTAACAATCAAAAGAGGTTTTGACAACGCTCTATTCAACCATCACAGCCAAATCACCAAAACGTTAACAACCAAGGGAGCAACCAAAATCTATAGAGATTATCACTAAAGGGTAACATGGAAAGAGGGTGGCAAAGGGGCACCTTTGAATTAGAGGACAAGAAGGCTTATCTGAGGTGGTAATAATTAAGATTATAGTGTCAAGAAAGAACCAGGTGTGTGCAGTTTAGGAAGAAGAGGGGACAAGTGAGGCATGATCAAGAAACAGATGGGCCAACATACCTATAAAATAGTAAGGTGGGAGAGAACAGCAGGATATAGTAGGATGGACTGTACAGACAGAAAGTGAAGTTGATCTGAGGAGGTAGGAATCAAGAGTCTTGTTCGCACCTGTGAGGTTTGAGGCCCATTATATATCCAAGTATGGGTGAGGATAAGCAACCCTAGAGGTGACTCTAGAGTCAAGGAAGGGGCCAGGGCCGACAATACAGATTTAGGAGACATTGGCATCAAGATGCCGTTGAAAGCAACTGGACTCCATAAGATCAGGTAGGTAGGGGTCACCCAGAGAAGTGAAAACATCAGAGAGTGCATACGCTGAGATGCAACATCACAGTCAAGCACCAAATGTTCTTCAAAAATACAGTTAATCAAAATTACACTATGATGTAAAGATAGGACTTTGAACATTAGATATGTCTACAGTTTTGATATGCATTATTTTAGGGAATCTTATACTGAGTTGTAAGGCAAAAATTGTATATCAAAATACCAATAATAGTCCCTAACGCATTTTTTGTGAGTTTAGATACTCACAGGTGACGTGGCGGCCTACTGAGTGAGTCATGATTACAGATATATAGACACAAAGCGTTCTGGGTTCATGGGTAAACACAGATGACTATCTGTCACAAAGCCTTACACGATGCACATAAAGTGTTGGGTAATGAAAGGAATTTTTAAAAAAGATTTCTTAGGTGAGACAGTAACTTAAAAACAAACTTACAGACTTTGATTCCCATGACCTTGAGAATGAGTCCCCTCCTTAAATTCTGCAACCCAGGTGCTTCCCTGGCCCCACCCTACTCCTAGCCAGCTGACTCCTTCAATTAATCTGAGAACATGTGTTTCATTTCATTGATTCAAGGATTAAAATAATGAACGTGGATATGTCAATTAAAATATTAACATCAAAAATAAAAAGTCTTAATTTAAGGTCTGAAAAAGGCCTAAAAAATGACAATCGCCATGACCTAACAAAAATGAAAGTAAGTAGACCTCGACCAATTTTAATCTCATTAATTTATTTTACATCATGTAATTGGCTCTTGGAGGGTCACTTTTCAAAGTTAAGAAAAAGTCCAATACCAAGTAAATCCAATGTATATTGAATTTTCAGTTCTCTTAACAAGTTTCTTTCCTCTTTTGGCAATGAAAGTAAGAGTGGCTTTATCATGAAATTGAACCAAATACACAAAAAACTTCAAAGATCAGTTTTGTTTTGAAGCCATTAAGCAAGCGCCAGGAATTTTCCAAGTTAATAGCTGAAACTCTTAAAATACTTGCTGGCTTGGAAAATCAGATTTATATATTAAATACAAGTTGAATTTCTTAGTCCATGAGTGAACAATTTTAGCAGATAATCTATTTTCATGATTCATTAAATGTATTATTTTTAACATACAGGTATGTTATAAATATGGAATGTATAAAATCTTGATTAAACCCCAAGTAATAAATACATAAGACTACATGAGTAACGATTTTATTCTAAAAACTGAAGGAGGGGCGCCTGGGTGGCACAGGGGTTAAGCGTCTGCCTTCGGCTCAGGGCATGATCCCGGCGTTATGGGATCGAGCCCCACATCAGGCTCCTCCGCTGGGAGCCTGCTTCTTCCTCTCCCACTTCCCCTGCTTGTGTTCCCTCTCGCACCGGCTGTCTCTATCTCTATCGAATAAATAAATCTTTAAAAAAAAAAAAAGGCTGAAGGAATATGGCAATTTAAAAAAAAAAAAAGAGTAAAACAAAATGGACTTAAGAGAAATGCAGTTTGCTCAGGCACAAAATCAGATAATGGAGAAACAATTTGCTTTTAAATATCACTCACATTCCTCAGGTTGATTGGCTCATTCATATAATTAACTGTTTATAGAAGAGTTAGCTTGCAACAACGGCTAAAAGGATCTTGTTTCCAAGTTCAGAAAAAAATGTAATTACAAAGATTTTATATTTTTAATCCAAAAATGCTGTAATTAAAATTAAATTTTTTGTATCATTTTAAGCCAACTAAATAAACTTCATGGTCTAAAAACAATTTCAAACTCCTGTTTCATACTGCAACATAGTAAGAAAATCAGGATAAACGCAAAGTAAAGTCTATACTTTACTTTCCATAAATAACTATATGAAAACTTAAAAAGAGAAAGAATTGAGTACTTTATATTTATTCAATAGTTGAAGAAAGAGCTAGCACATTTTTAATGTAAGACAAGTAGCTATCTCATCATTCAGTATGGGCTAGATAAATAAATTAAACTAATAGAAATGCAGCAAAGATTAAAGAAATACACTCATTAGAAAACAGAACAATGATCAAAGTAAAAATATTCACACAGAAGTCAGAGAGGCCATGGACAGTAAAAGCCTGTAAGGACAGTAACAATACAAGAAAAAGACAAGTAATAAAGTTGACTTAAACCCACACACAGCACAGTTATACTGAAGGCAACGTGATCACTATTAAATTCAGGGTTTGAAAGAGAAAGATTCTTACTTACCTGAAAGAGGAACATACACAATACACAAAGCAAATAAGAACAAAAGAGAACTTGGCTTCCACTTCCAATGACAGTTCCACATTTGATCTGAGTGAAACATCCTGCAATGGAAGAAAGTAACCATCAGGACACTGTATTCAGGAAAGCATTAGGACAATCATAGTCAACGTGTAGGTTTTCAGCAGAGATTGGAAAATAGAAATGGTTTCCAATCTTGCTTCCAAATAAAGAAAGAACTTTAAAGATGATAAACCAAATCACCTCTTTTAAGCTAATTAAGCAAAAGAAAAAAAAAATCCATCATGTCATTTGCCACTTGGTGGCACCTTCCTTATCAGAGAATATACATAATAGCTGATTTCCCAATGAAGATGGGAAAATAGTCAGATAATTCAAGTTCATTTATTAAAAAATAAAACAATTTTCAGCTTCAACCTTCAGCATCAGCAGTCACATACCCATCTGGGTGGAAGGAGGATTTTATATCAACCTCTCCTATAATCTTCCAAAAATTTAGACTTTAAGCAAATGTTTTCACTTTTTAACATCTGCTGCTTTACAAATGGAAACATTTAAAATAAAAATAAATTGTCCAATTGTCTTCTTTCCCCTAAAATAAAGCAATGAAGCACTAACATCCAAAAAGAATGGTTGTTCCTTATGTAACTTCTTTATATATAACAATAGCTATCAATGTATTATAGAACTCGTAAATGATATTAGATAGAGGGCTGGTGCTTTGAAAACTCTCAAGTATTTGTCCATACAATGGTCTCATCTTTAAACTCAAAGTTGTACCTAATAATAATTTAGACAGGAACCTCCATATTCTCATGGCTTCAAACAGTGGTATGATCCCTTGCATTGACTCAATCCCATCACAAGAGGCGAGCCTGTGAATGGGGCAGCAAGCATAAATGTCCGTCACCGTAAGGGCCATAAATGGATTGGTGAGCAGGAGAGCCATCAGGCAGGAAGATGGTTAAGTAGCAGTTAGAAATCTCCAGATCTTACAATCTCCAAAGGCAGCTGCCATGATTCCAGGAGATAATTGAGAGTCTTTTTATTTCTAGAAAGAGAAACAACTAATAAGACACTGTAGGATCACAGTAATACCTCCTTAACCTGAAGGTTGCTGATTTGGAATAAAATAGGTAATACTAAACACAAAACCAGAAAAGTAGAAAAGGGGATACCCAAGTCAGCAAAAATAAACACAAAATGATCCCTGTGCCTGTCTCAAGCCTTCATTTCCAGTCCATCCTTTACTGTTAGAGACCACCTAAGCAGCAGAGAGAACGAGCTCTAGAGTCAGACAGACCAGGGCTTGCTACTTGTACACTACGCAACCCTTGGGAAATTTACTTGACCACCCCGCACCTATTTTTCACCTGTAAAATAGAAGGGGTAGTAGAACCTAAACCACAGAGTTGCTGCATGATTCAATCGGATCATGTCTTTTAAGAACAGTGCCTGACCCTCAGCAAGTGCTCAGCAAATATTAGCTATTATTATTGCTGCTACCATCCCGGGCATTCTAATAAAAATATGGTTATTCTGTCCACAGTAAAATCAAAAGAAAAGGCTCAAACAAGAACGGACAATAGGATGTCATAAACCAACACCATCAACTGACTTTGTGACTACTTCTGGATCACCTGGGAACAGAAATGGAATGGATTATTCATGTCTGCCAGGAATACAGAAATTTTGAGTACTGTTTGATATTCATGCCATGTTTTTATATTCACCCAACTAGAAGTTCTAGGATCACACAGCTCCTAATGGAAATTCTAAACCAGGCAAAGCTTAAGATATGAAGAGTATTTTTCTGTATGGAGGGTGTGTTTTAAAATATATCCATCCAAAATAGTTAAAATTTAAAGCAATGTTACTACTTATAAGAAGCAATATACCATAGTACATCATCATAGTAATATAATAATAACAGGTGTGAACTCTGGAATAGCAGAATTACAACCTGGTGCCTCTATTTATTGTGTGACTTTAGAGACAAGTACTTAAAACTCTGGACTATTTCCTCTTCTGTAAATAGGATATCATCCATCAAAAAGATAGAGATAATACTGCACGGCACTTAGTAAGGGCTTTAAAAAGGGTAGACGATAGGGGCGCCTGGGTGGTTCAGCTGGTTAAGCGTCTGCCTTCAGCTCAGGTCATGATCCCAGTGTCCTGGGAAGGAGCCCTGTGTCAGGCTCCCTGCTCAGCAGGGAGCTTGCTTTTCCCTCTCCCTCTGCCCTTCACCCTGCTTGTGCTCTCTCGCTCCCTCTCAAATAAATAAAATCTTTTGGGGGGAGAAAAAGGGTAGACGATAGACTTCTGCTACATGGAAAGTTCACTCATTTGGAAGAATGGGTTCATTTCCCACTGATGTTGGATGAATGAGATATCTCCCATTCATGCCATGGATGAATGAGTATGCTTCTAAAAAAAAAAAACTTAATTATAATATAATCATATATTCAAAGAAGTTTAGAGCTGGAAAGACCAAAGACGAAGTCTAACCTCATTTCACAGAGGTGGAAACTGAGGCCCAGCGAAATAAAGGGGGCAGAGCCATCAAAACTAGCTGCCTGCTGTACCAGTAACAGTCAGGAGTGTCAGCCCAAGAGAACTCCCAGCTTCTTAATCTTTGTGGCACATGACAATTTGCCTTTATCAATATGTGAATAATGGGCTCCTCTTAGATTTATGTGCTCTCTCAACAATCCTCAAGGAATCATGTTTGTTAGCTTGGCACCATTCGGTTCTATTTCTTTTCATCACGCAACTTTCCTTTTCGACAACAGGTTCCGACAGCTAGGGATTCCACACTCAATCCTGAAGCTGTTTTACAAAAGCTGCCTACGATCCTCTCAGACAAGAGCTGCAACTGATGACCCAGCGTGTCATGCACTCTGGGTCTCAAGACTCCATCACTTCGGAGTGAAAAGGAACCCAGGACAGGGCAAGCACTTGGAACCAAACTTAAACCCCATGACGAGTCAACTTTCATCCAGTTGACTGTTTACTGAAGAACAGAAACAAATAAATTAAGAATAGAACAGAGGAAGGAAAGCACTGTGTGTCTTCTCAGGGGATCACTTAGCAAAGACACATCCCTGAGTTTCAAACAACTTTCTCACAAGAACGGAAAATCCTGAACAGGGTTACTAAGGTTCTAAATGGGAACCATAAAAAACATAATGCAATCTTGTATCACTTATGCTGTAGCCTCAAAGTTCCGAAGAAAGCAAGAACAATTTCTTTTTTTAAGTAAAAGAGAGTCATACGTAGACTCCTATTGCCTGAACAGAATCTAAAAATTATGCAACAAAACCAATCACTGCACAGGCAACAGCATTACAAAGCCAAGCTACTTGCCCAAGATCACGTAACCAGTGTGGCAGAGCTAAAATGCCCGCTGGCTTCCAGGTCACCTACCTCTAACTGCAAACTTGCTCCCCTTTTCAATGGCATAGGCTACAAAATACAACATGCTTGAGTCTTATTTCAGGAACTCTAGAACTTAACCCTTCTGTAGGAATTGTTTTCACGTCAGAAGGACGGCCTTTTAAACGTGATTTAATCCAAACACATCACTGAAATAATCTGTTATCTAGAAAACCTGTTTTGCACTTCTCTACTCCTGCTGGGTTCTTTAAAAGTCAAATATAAAAAGAAATTAGTGAAGACACTTTGAAATCAGTGGAGAAATTGACATGGCACTAATTCTATTACCCGCAGTGGTCAGAATTGCATTCATTCCTCATCTCCCAACCCTATTCTTGTCAAAAGGGCACGAGAAGTAGCACAGAGAGTATCTTAATTACTCAATTCAAGTTCTTTTATTAAGTTGCGTTCACCCTCACTTCAAATAGGTAGAAGGATTTGTTCTTCAAATTTGCACAAATCTTGACCCTTATTTGATCAGAAACATCCACTGTACCATGACTTGTACCCCAGGTGAAATTAAAAGGCAACCCTGAGAAACACATCTGAAAAAGAGTATCAGTATCCTGGTTGTGGTACTGTACTACCGGTTTGCAAAATGTTACCACTGGTAGAAACTGCTTAAAGGGTGCATTGCCTCTCTACTATTTCTTCCAACTGCATGTAAATCTACAAACATCTCAATAAAATTTTCAATTAAAAAAATTAAGCCTGAAGGCCTGATGTATACAACTTACATTCAGATGATTCACGAAAAATACTGTGTGTGTGCCTGTACGGAGAGTAGTGGGTGGAGGGAAGAAGGAGGGAAAAAAAACAAATGGGGTAAACATCTACATTAAGTGATTCTGCATAAAGAATCAACAGGTGTTCTTTGTATTATTCTTGCAACTTTTCTGTAGGTTTAAAATTATTTCTAAATAAATTTCAACACACCCATCCACATTGACACTGAAGTGTATCAATGTTTATGTCATGATACTCCCATCACTATGATTGTTTCATCATCACCAGTCTGCTAGAAGTAGTGTCTCATTTGGATTTCCTTTATTTCGGTTGCCATGCTCAAGTCGTTTTTGTAGTTTTCTATTAGAAATATATTTCTTACTGATTTGTGACTTCTTTTTACCAATGCTATACGAAATATGTTAAGCCTTTGTCATATTTGCTACAAATGTTTTAAACACAGCAATCTTGAAATTTTCCTTAGGGCATTCCAAATAATTCCATCCTGAGTAATGCTTAGAAGGGAAGTAAGGTGATACTCAGGTAGCCACACTCAAGTTTTACTGGCATTTTTAGTTACCACTGAAAAGTCCCTTAAACGTTATCACCCCAGTCACCCAGTATACATCTAAGTGCCATCCAATGTAGATAATATAATAATGGCATCCAATCAGAAATGAAATGGAAAGATACTCTTTTTTTTTTTTTTTGCCTAAGCATGCCACACACATCGAACAAAGTCTTATTCTATTTAGTCTAAAGTCTAAATTGTCTCTAGAAACTTTTAATCATCCCGTCAGAAATGTAAGCTCTGTAAGAGATGGGCATTTAGAAAAATGGTCAAGTTTAAGGAAGTGGTTGTCAGTTTATTTTTAATGTATAAACTGATTCTCTTTCAAATCATTATTTCCAGAAATCAGAGTGACGTGTCCAGTTAGGCAGTAAAACTACAGGCTTCTAATATTTCCCATAAGCCAAGAGACAATAGCCTCATTCACCATTCACACTGGAGAAGCACAATGTCATGTAATTTATATAAGCCATAAATGGAACGAATAGGAGCTTCATGCAGCCTGAGACCATTTAACACAAGTCTTGCTAAATCTATTAAATTTCTTAGGATATGAAAAATATGTAGTCCCTACAACTCCAAATATATTCATAAAATCTGTAATTTCATAACTTGAATGTCATATTAATACTCTTTCTTCACAAAGAGTAGGCACAAAATATCTTAGTTTGCGGGCTTGAACCCATTAAAATTAAAATTTTAAAGATAATAGGGTTTGTGTTCCCCATTTTAACATTCTTCAACAAGATAGTAAGAACATTTACTTTGGAAAGGTTGGTATTCTTTCCATATATTCTAACATACTAATATCTAAAAAGAATCAGATCATCTTAAACCATTCTGTATGAATTATAAACAGCAAAATGGAAAAAGAAACAGTTATAATCTGGCAAGAAATGGAAAAACTTTCAGTCAAAAAAGCTCAATAAAGAAACTCAGATCAGGGTACTAAACTATATTTTATGTGATTATTCATATTTGTACTCTAAAGACAGAAGAGGTTTTAGTCATGCACAATTCACGTGGGCGAAATAACTGCATAATGAGGAATTCTGTACATTACCTGTTGATCAGTTTGACATGTTTTATTTTAAAAATTAGTATTCACACTTTTTTTCATATCCCATGAGATCTAAATTACCTATGAAAGCTGAAAGGAAGCTAGACAAATATCTGCTGTTAAAAACCTTTCTATATTTTTAGGAAAAACCGAAGTTCAAAACAAATTCACATTCATTCAAAATGTGTCGCCAGTATATGAGAACGAGTCTTATGTGGGACTGTTGGCTGTATTCCAAGATAAATTATTTCAGGTTATATACCTTGCTGATTCCACTGGCATAAAGGAAACCTTAAAACTCACAGGTGTGGAATTACTTCACATGTAGTTTTAATAAAAATAAGTAGTTCTTTTCTAATTATACTGCTCACTACCAGGAACAGAGGGGCAGAGGGCTAGGTTTGTGGGCACTACTCTTTTCCTGTTTAAAACTGTGTGCTGGGTGGGGAGAGGAGGAGAAGCGGCAGGGAAGGGAAAGACAGGGCCTGAGGCGCAAGTCTTTTCCCAGGTATTAAGCTGAAAGGGGAAATTTTAATGGAAATACTTAAGGATCCAGTAGCTGGGGGAGGGAGGGTGAATATCAATGTCTAGGAAACACTTGTATGTTAATGGAGGGGAGTAAAATGTCTGTCAGAGTATCTGCTCAAGATTAAATAAAACATCAGAGGGAAAATTACATATCACAAGAAAAAGCAACTTCTGAATTGGCCACAAAAATAGGCCCCTTTTAGAACAGTCTCTGTTTTGCATTCTGGAAGGCCCAAGCGGTGCTCGGTGGCCCTTTCACGGGGTCGCTCTGAGGAACCCCATCCCTTCGATGGTAATTCCATAAAATCAAAATCTTTTCGGTTTCTCTGACCATTCATAACCCTGTGTCCCCCACTTCTAATTCAAGGCAAGTCCCCTCCCAAGTCCCATCTTGTAAAATGACATATTCCTTCATTACTTTTTAATCTACAAAACACAACCAAGAAACTTTTCTGCGCGCTTTTTTTTTTTTTTAACCATTCAAATAACCCAAAGATCCAAGAATAACTTCTACAGTCAAGGGTGACAATGTGTAAAGTCAACATTTTCTCGGTATACCAGTACCTTCCAAGCCCCCAGGTGTTGATCCAGGATCCCTCTTTCTTGGCAGGGCAAGGCCCCTGGACAGAGGAGCCGTGCCTGTTACTCCTTGTTTAATTTGACTCGAAAACACGTTTTCCCCATTCTTGAAGCCCTGCCCTTTTTATTATGCTTTACACCGCCCAAATGTGAGGTTTACCTCTCCCTGGAAAAAAAGCAAGCCGCACACACATGTCACAGCTCCGCCTGGCAATACCAGCTCACTCCTCAGTGCCTCAGGGGTCAAACTGAAGACAAACCGGTTTATTCTGTCAATGTAGTCCTTACAAAATCATTTCGTTGATGTGGGGGTGGAGGGGTAGATACAGGTAAAGGTGTGAAGGAATTCTCAGCTGAAAGGTGAGACTTACATGTTGGCATCACTGCGCTGAGGTCCCCAGGGGCCGCACGGTCACGGTCCACAGTCCTTCCCAGGCTCTGCCGCTCCGAGTTCCCCAATGGAGACCCCGGGCGCCCGAGCCGAGCGCGGCGGCCGGACCCTCCTTCACGCTCTTTCTGGAGAGTTCATCGGGGTTTCCCGGCAGCCACTCCACGCCCGCGCTCGGGGCGGCGCAAGGTGGAAGGCCGGCGCGGCGGAGTTCAAGTGCGAATCGTCGCGGCTAGGGGGCGGGCGCGGCGGCAGGTTCCCCCTTACAGACAAGTTTAAGAAAAGTTAGGGCGAGAAGGTGAAGGAGGTTGTGTCTGCGTCTGAGCTGGTGCTGGGTGCTCGAGGTGATCTGGGCCGGGCGGGGGTGGAAGGGTCTGACCCGGCAAGTCCGCGCCCCCGCCCGCGGGAGGCGGCACGTGGTCACCCCTTTGTGGCTCTGGTTACCCCCACCCCCCCCCACTCCCCCGCGGGCTCCAGCTGCTCCAGCGCCCGTCCCCTCGGCCCGAGCTGGGGGCTCAGGTGCGGCTTCCCCGGCGGCGCGCGGCGTCTGGCCGGGCCCCGTGCGGCCCTGGGGCGGCCCCAGTGTCGACGCTCCGCGGCGGGGGCCGTCCCCAAAGCGCGGCTGCCCCACCCAGGATCGCTTGCCCCGGGGCAGAAAGGGAGAAGTCTGACTGCGGGACGGGAGAGGCGCTCCCCCAACGGGCAGCCGGCTCGGGATGGGTGATTGGCGCTGGGCCGGGCTCGGCTCCCAGCGGGGGAGGGGACGGGGCAGACCCGAGGTCACCAGAAAGCCGTGAGCCCTGAATTCGGGAGACTCTCCGCGCAAGAAAGGAGCAGCTCGGAAAGCGGGCGGCGATGTGGGCATCTCCTCCCCGCCTGCTAGAATTCCGCGCTCTCAGCCCACCCAGGTCCCTGCGCGGGACCCCTCCACGAAGCTCCCGGGCCGCCGCCTTGCTTTGCCTTACTTTTCTTGTTCGTTTCTGTCCCTTTTCCTTCCCTGCTCTCTTCCTTTTCTTCTGTTTCCTTTCACCTCTCTCCTCTTTTCTTTCTTTCTTCTTCTTTTGTTCTTTTTCTTTCTAAAAACCGGAGTGAAAGGGGAGTCCGTGAGTTTTCCGGTACCATGGCCTCATCTTTCCTGGGCTCTGCGGGAAAGGGGATGGTCTCCCACCACACCTCCACCGAGGAGGATGAAGACCCGACTTAAGAGGAGGCTGAGAAGGCGGCAGTTTGAGCGTACCTATTCCCACCACCGCACCCACCACACATACACGCACTATCAGCTCCACTGATTTGCTGACACCTATAATTCCATAGATATTCATCATTTTGGCTTAGAGTTGTGTCGTCTTCATTACATGCCTCTAAATAACCCCAAGGATTGCTAATACTTAAAACCTTTACCACTGTCTTAGTTCGAGTTGTTCAAATCCCTTCGGGAAAGAAGTGGTTGAAGGGGGAGTGGGGGCTGTGATATGAGGTGGAAACAGACTGGGGGGGGTGTTCTGAAAGTGGGTGCAGAGGAATGCAGTGAAAACAAAACTTGGCAGGACTAGTGGCAAACTGCTTGGTCCACAGTTTGGACTGAGACTGTCCTGCCAGAACCCTCTCCCCTGCTTCACTAGGACTTAGAGATGGGACTAGGTAAGGTGCATTTAAAAAAAAAATTAAAAAATCTGCACCATCAATAAAAAAGGGAAAGGATATTAACAGGGGGCTGGGAAAATGTTCACATGGCATTTCATCCAGCAGAACTGATTTGCAAATACAAATGCAGTTACTCATTGGGGAAAGTGCACTGCCTGGCCTCCAGGACTCCTACAAAGTAGCTGACTGGCAAGAAGATCTGGACACACCTCCTCAGTGATGGGAAGAGAAAAAAAAGGACTCACACTTGGAAAGTAGCTCCCTTCCCCTTGTGAACTGCCAGAGTTAATCCCTGAAACGCTGGAGGCAACTCTTCCGGTGATAGATAGAGCTGTACTACACGCCCAGAGCGGAGCAGCCCAGCTTGAGCTATGAGCAAGCACACTCATACATGCACAGGCCCCCAGAGAAGTGCCGACAAATGTATAGAACATTGATGGGCTAGTGATAGAAGACTGTTGGGGTGGAAAAAAAGTAGAGCAGGAGTTGAGCACAGACAGCTACTGGCAGAAAGGAAGCTGGGACACTGCCACCAAATTCAGAGGCCTGAATATCCAGGGTGTGTTCTTCTTGTGACTTTTATCAGTGTTTATTTTGATGAATAAACAGTTTAATTAACAGAGACATTGAAGTTAGCACTTAAGGGAAACTGAAGTTCCTCTGTCCAGCACTCTCTTATTACAGAACGGGAAATGAGACCCAGAGATGTGAGGTCTGCACTAACTAGCTGGAAGTGGCCAGGGGCTAGGATCCAGGTCTTACAATTCAAATCAGTCTCTATGACACCAGGATGTCATAGGAAAATTTAAGTTCCACTCATAGAATTTTCTTTAGAGCAACAATATTTATTATTTCACAGTTCTCAGGTGCAGGAATGTGAGGGCAGCTTAGCCCAGCGTCTCACAAGACTGGCTAAGGCTGCAGTCTCATCTGAAGGCATGACCGAGGAGTGAGCTGCTTCCAAGCTCATATACGTAGTTGTTCGACTCAGAATTTTAAAGCTAAGAAACATAAGGGTGAATAATGAAGTATAAATAAGTGTATTAGGGTTCTTTAGAGAAACAGAATGAATAGGATGTATACGTACATATAAAGAGAGATTTAAGGAATTGGCCTATGTGATTGTGGAAGTACAAGTTCAAAATCTGCAGGGTAGGCCAGCAGGCTGGAGACTCAGGGAAGAGTTATAAGTCCAAGTCCAAAGGTAGTCTGCTGGCAGAATTCCTTCTTGATTGCAGGAGGTTAGTCTTTGTTCTATTAAGACCTTCCACTGATTGGATGAGGCCCACCTACCTTATGGAGCAGAATGTGCTTTATTCAATGTCCACTGATCTAAATGTAAACCTCATCTAAAAAATATCTTCACAGAAACATCCAGAATAATGTTTGACCAAATAGCTGGATGCTGTGGCCCAGCCGAATGGACATATAAAATTAACCATCATAGTAACTGAAACAATTGTACATATGCCTAGAAAAGAGGAAGAGTATATTTACATGTGCCATTATATGCTAAAATGTTCATAAATTTATATATTGTTATTTCTATATGATTACAAGTTTTCTTGTAAAATATTTCTCAAGACAGGGCCTCTCATTGATCAGTACATTAGTAAAATCTATGTATTTTGATACTTCTGTCCTCAAACTGAGGATTTGTTCTTTTCTTTGAAAGAGCATGTTACAAGGGCACCAGGGTGGCTCAGTCGGTTAAGTGTCTGCCTTCAGCTCAGGTCCTGATCTCAGGTCCAGGGATTGAGCCCTACATCAGACACCTTACTCAGTGGGGAGTCTACTTCTCCCTCTCCCTCTAACCCTCCTCCCTGCTTATGCTCTCTTTCTCTCTCTCTCAAATAAATAAATAAAATCTTAAAAAAGAAAAGAAAACAAAAAGCATGTTAGGGAAAGGGAGAATGAACAGGAAAGTACGTGATCTTTTAATGCAACAACCTGAGTTCAAAACTTGTTCCTATAATTTACCAGCACTATGAACTCTGGCAGTTTACTATGTAAACTATAAACCTGATTTGTAATAATACTTATAATGTTTAACTCATGGGGTCATTAGGCTGCTTCAATGAGCTAACGAGACAGAGCAAGCACCCAGCGTATTTCCTGGAATTTGGTAAGATCGGTTGCCTCTGCTGCCTCATGCATCATCCTAAAACTGAAAGTGCCAGGACCACATTCCTTTGCACACAGGAATCCTCTGACAATATTCCAGACAAAATGAATATTGAACATCTGTTTGAATCCTTAGCATTGATGAACACTCAACTATGAGAAACTTCCTCTTTCTGTTGATTGAATCAAACATTCATGCCATCAACTTCCATTCAGAACAAGGACATTCTATCCTCCACAAAAAGCCTTTCAAATATCTGAAGCCAGCTAACATCTCTCTCTACTCAGCTTTTCCTTATTCAGTTTCCACAGCCATGGTTATTTTAACCATTCAGTGCCTGGCTCCTCACTACACATGTGAGTCACCCTTTCCCATGGAAACAGGAGTCAACATCAGCCCTCTTGACAATGTACTCAAAGTGGATTACACATCTCACCCCTGGTAACAGTGAGATCCATCCTTATCTTTCCTGAACTGGATTATTACTCTTGTGTAAATAAAAGTTAATATTGACCTTTTAAACAGCCACATAAAATATTTATAGTAGGGATAAGAGTACCTATTATTATATTGATCTACTACACGGCAGGAAGTGTATAAGTTTTATTCTACAAATCTAGTTGTTCAAAAATGTATCTTAATTTTTAAATAATTCAACCCAATTTCTGCTTTAATTTCTCATTCTGCCTTAATTAATTCGATTCTTCCCTTTCCACCAGGCTAGTTGCTTTCTTCAGCAGGGAGGGTAGAAAAACATGGTCCTTGATTTTATCTGTGTCAGCAGACATCGACTTCTCTGATCCCTGGTCATCAGTCCACACAGGTTGTCAATCTTGTCAATGAGGCCCCTCCAGGTTTGTGACCAATTCTTGACTTCCTGATGGGCCATCACTGTCCATCAGCCTGGTCTTTCCAAGTAGTCCTTCCCACTCTAGGCCCTTGGCCCCTCTCTGGAATCTCATAGAGATGGGAGAGACAGCATGCAGGAAACCACTCAGCTCTCTGCTTTAATAGACCCACAACTTCTCTTACTTCCCCTTCTAACCTGAGAAGAGAGATAGCTCCTTACTCTGCTGTGTCTCAACATTTCATCTGCATCTCCACTCCTCTCAGTTCTCTTGGTGTGTTGCTTTAGGGTATGAAAAACAAGTCCAGACATCCTAAATGCTTTCTGGTTTTTTTTTTCTCTGCCCCATTATTTCCAGAAGCTCTGAGCATACGTCAGCTAGAAGCTCGAACAGGGAGAAGGAGAAGGGGAAATAAATAAAGGGGAAAAGGAAAACAAAAAGTTAATCTCACAAAAACATCATGCTTCCACAAATTCAAATGTTTTGCAAATGATTATTCTTCCTATTTAAAGATAGGAAATTAAAGTTCAAAGTGGTTTAGCAACTTACCCAAGATCACACAACAAGCGAGGGAAAGCTGAGCCCACAGCAGTCTGAGCGACTTCCAATATTGTACTTTCCCGCATGGCCTCTCCTTCCTGTTGACCCCACTTATCTTTTCGCACGAGGTGTCACCAGGTCAGACAGCCCAACCAGCCCTAATGCAAAATCTGAATCCACATCAGGGAGCCTAGTACATTTTATTTTGTTGCATTCAGTCCAGTGTATCAGTTAGTAGAAATCAATTTGAAATTTGATTCCTTTATTAATCTTGTAAACAATCTTTTCCAAGTTTTTGTTACATGAAAACTTAATAATTCCATTTCCTATATTTGAGTCATAAATGATAATACTGACCCAAGCAAAGTCCTGTGGAACTCCATGAAGGGCCTGCTACTTAATACTGATTTACTAATAATCAACATTGGAAGACACACATTTTCGACCATTTCTTATCTGACTGGCTTTACTTTTATACCATCTATTTTCCCCAGCTGCGGCCCCCAGATGATCACAGAACACTATATACACATAGCCTTTATACTTTCCTGATCTGCTTCCCAATCTAGACATTCTAGTTTTCAACCGTGAATGTGAGTTTGAGGATAGGACTTATTCTCGGTGAGCTCTTACTGGCTCTTAGTAATACCTCCTTCTGTTTGAGTGCTCAAAAGTGATCTTTTGTATAACCCATCCTTGACAATGTCTAGGAGAAACTTCAAGTTCACTAGATTCTACTTCCACAAATACTTTTTTTCCTATGATAAAATCAAAACAAATTAGGTATTGTTTTAAAGCTGGCATGACATGCATTGTGAGTCTGAGTCTCATAGTCCTTGGTGACTAATGTAGGCTGCTGTGAATTTCACCTACTGGCAGCTAGTTCTGTAGTCTTCCACTGATAATAAAAATATTAATATTGACAGCAATTACCACCATTAGAGCTGCTTACACACCTGACACTCTATTGAGATAATTACATGCAGTACTTCCTTTACTCTTCACACCAGCCCTATAGATACAGAGATTTGTTCTAAAAGAGCCTAGGCATTCAGAACTTAAACTCATTTTTTTCTAACTCAGCACCTTTACCCTTGACCAATTAATGCAGGTCCAGCTATACTTGCCTGGAACATTTACATAGAGGTTTAAGTGTGCAGTCTGGTCAGAAGAAATGCAAGCAAAGTAGATATGGATCCAGACAGTACAAGCATACAGGTGTTTCAGCCATTGTGTTACCCTGCTCTTAAAAGCACTCCAAAACCAGCTTTCATTAGCAGGGTGGGCATTAGTTAATGTGTCTGAGAATCCAGCTGAATATATAAACTTCATAGTTGCAAAAGCTGGGAAACGATCCTGAATTGTATAAGAAGATCAAATGTAAACAAATGCAATAATGAGACCTACATTCATCCAAGTAATTATTAATTTCCCTTTCATTCATTCATTCATTCATTCATTCATCAATAAAAATACTGATTACCTACTTTATGTCAAGCATTGTTCTAAGCACTGTTATTATAGCAATGGACAAAAATAAAGTCTCCACTTTCACTGAGCTTAAATTTCACTTGGGGTGGGAGGGGAGGTAAATGGTAATGTAATAAAAAATAGATTTATGGTATACAGATGGTGATAAGTTCTGTGAACTAAAAGCAAGGAGGGATTTTAAAAGATTGTGATGACGTGCTATTTTCTAGAGTGGTCAGGAGAAGCCTCTCTGATAAGATGTCATCATAGAAGAAATTTGAATTAAGTGGAGAATAGAACCAGACAGTTATACGAAGGGAGAATGTTCCAAACAGGAAGGATAAGCAAGTGCAGATGCCCTGCACACTACAGCATATCATGGCATATCTTAGCATATCAGTAGTATTGCCTACCAGAGCAAGGAGAACAGAGAGGCAGGACTTGAAGGGAAAAGAGGGAATGAGATTTGAGAGAGCAAAAGGTCAATTTTTTTCGTTACAGGCAAGAGAACAGACATTGGATTTTTTTGCAGGATAAGTAAACATTGGAATAATTTTGAAGAGGAAAAAGTGTCATCTGACATATTAGAAAATAGAAACTAGGGAGTTCAAAAGTGGAGCAGAGAGACTATTTAGCAGGGTGCATCATCAAAGAAAGAGATGGTAAAGATTTGAACTAGAGTGATCTAAATGGAAGTGGTGAAAAGTTATTGGACTTGGGATATTTTGAAGGGGATTTACTGATAATTGGATATGGAACAGAAATGGGAGTACTCCAGCATTTTCACCTCCATAGCTGAGGGAGCTGAGTTGCTAATAGCTGAGGGAGCCGACTGAAGGAGAAGCAGGTTTGGGAGGGAAATCAAAAGGTCGGTTTTAGAGATGGTAAATCTGAAATGTCTATTGAACAAGCTAATACATGCAACTATCATACTGACTGGAATATATTAGGTGCCTGATAAACGTTAATTACTTAATTAAGCAAGCAAGCACCGCATGCAAAGATTCTTCTTGAGATCTCTGTCAAGCTCCTTTGGCAACTGTTTGTAGAATAAGCTTTCATAGAAGAGTGAGAAGTTTCATGAGGTCGTGAAGAATAGGTTTGATTCTCAACGAGAGAGGAACAGAGTGAGAATTTGAAACAGTGGGACTGTTTTAATCACAATGTAGGAAATGATGATAAATACTTGAGGGCAAGTGAGGAAATGGCCTGGCTACAGTCATAGATTCTAGAGGCTGATAAGGAGTGAAAGGCTAATTGATGGCAGATTATGGAAGGCTTGGAGGGTCAGACTAAAGAGTTTGACTTATTTTTAATTGTCTTCTGTTTTTGTTTATCTTGTTGGCAAGGAGCCACAGGATGAAAGCAATGTTTGTAGAGAATTAATCAGGATGGCCTATAGTAGAGAAGATTTATGCAAGAGGAGGACTGCAGTAGCTCTGAGTGAGAAAATATATATTGTGTGGGGCGCCTGGGTGGCACAGCGGTTAAGCATCTGCCTTCGGCTCAGGGCGTGATCCCGGCGTTCTGGGATCGAGCCCCACATCGGGCTCCTCCGCTATGAGCCTGCTTCTTCCTCTCCCACTCCCCCTGCTTGTGTTTCCCTCTCTCGCTGGCTGTCTCTTTCTCTGTCCAATAAATAAATAAAAATCTTTAAAAAAAAAAAAAAGAAAATATATATTGTGGGAACAATGGAAATGGAAAGCAAGCAACAGGTTCAAGAGGCTTACAAAGGCAAGAGTATGTGATTCTTATCTAGACCAAGCCTCCGTAATGGATACCTAAGCTCTTTGATGCTTGGCATCATGCCAACAAAGGATGATTGACTGGATTCTCATTAATTTACACAATTATACACAGTCCTTTGTTATTTCTACATGATACAGCTGCAGGAGTCATCAGGGCTATTTACCAGGGTGGTGGTTCTCTTTCTCAGCACATGGTAGGAGGGCTCTTTCCTTTCCCTAGGATGTGAGGCATAGGAATGGGACTTGCTTTGGGAAATAGGATATGAGCAAAAATGGTGTGTGTCACTTTGGAACAGAAATTTCTATTATTTTTATTTTTTTAAGATTTTATTTATTCATTTGAGAGAGAGAGAGCACAAGTAGAGGGAGAGGCAGAGGGAAAGAGAGAAGCAGACTCCCCGCTGAGCTGGGAGCCCAATGTGGGGCTCAATCCCAGGACCTGGAGATCATGACCTGAGCCGAAGGCAGATGCTTAACCATCTGAGCCACCCAGGCACCCTGGGACAGAGTTTTAAAAAATAGAGTGCAAATTCATCACCGTCTCTTCCTGATGCAGCCACTGGCAATATTAAATATGAACTGATGGTGATTGCATCGGGTGATTTCATCAGTTTCAGAGTAAGGATGATTGGAACGGCTACTCCAGCAAACCTACAGGGTCAAGTGTGAGTGAGAAATACGCTTTTGTTCCTATAAGCCACTAAGATTTTGGGTTATTTGTTACTAGGGTATAATCTAGCTGATCCTGACTGATATCGTAACTGTTATCCGAGGAATTGATAAAGTATTATACAGTCAAATGTCAAAGATATTTAAATAATTTAAGGGAACATATTTTATATGGGAAATCTTTCCTTTTCTAAAGTATTAAGCAACAGATATAACACAAACTGTAATGATACTCATAACTCTGGCCAAAAAGAGACAAGCAAACAGGAAGTAATAGTTTTTATTATGTATTTGCTTTCCTGATTTGATTCTATACAAGTTTTCTGTGATCTGTTTTTTTTTTTTTAAAACAAAGGAAAGTAATTTTCCAGGGATTTGGCAGAAAATGGAAAGTGTGTGTGTATGTGTGTGCTTGCATATGCGCCCATGTGCTCACACGCATGTGTGTGAGAGAAGGGAAAATCAAATTCCTCATGGGAGAAAAACAAACATGGACAGGAAGTAAACACTTTGTGAAACCAATACTAATATTCTTTACTAGTACAGGACTTAATACCTGAGATACGTTTCTATAATTGGAGAAAAAATGATTAATTTAAAAAGCTGTTAAAAAGATAAACACACTCTGGGGCGCCTGGGTGGCACAGTGGTTAAGCGTCTGCCTTCAGCTCAGGGCGTGATCCCGGCGTTATGGGATCGAGCCCCACATCAGGCTCCTCCGCTATGAGCCTGCTTCTTCCTCTCCCACTCCCCCTGCTTGTGTTCCCTCTCTCGCTG
Source organism: Ursus americanus (assembly GCF_024610735.1). Taxonomy (NCBI): domain Eukaryota; kingdom Metazoa; phylum Chordata; class Mammalia; order Carnivora; family Ursidae; genus Ursus; species Ursus americanus. Next base: position 53,882,068 of record NC_142137.1, on the reverse strand, counting down.
GCTGTCTCTATCTCCGCCAAATAAATAAATAAATAAAATCTTTAAAAAACAAAAAAGATAAACACACTCAACACAAAGGACATCCTGCCATTTCATTTAGAACTATGTGGCCAAGAATATTTATAGAGGTGAACAGACAACCAATTTTACATTTTAGACATATTAGAACTGACAAAGACTCTTCTGGACCAAACTCTAGGCCAGCTCCTCAGAGTTTGACTAGACCCCATCCTTGGGCATGTCCTCAAGAGCTCAGTTTTAGCGAGAATCCTGCTAAGTCAGTTTAGCCAGAAACCCCACTCTTGATATCTGAAAAAATTCTGCATCCCGGCCATTCCCCAGGTGGTATCTGGTCATCCTGGCCTACCTGCACAAGAATCCGGTCAAGTTCATTTAGTCAGAATTCCCCTTTACCCCTGATGTTGCCTCTTAATAGGTCTTTGGTCTTAAGTTGCTTGCTATATAGATTCCCAAGGCAGTCCCCTATCTCACTTCTGAAATCAGAGGAATTTCGTGCCTCCAATTTCAAGATTTTATTTATTCATTTATTAGAAAGAGAGAGAGAGAGAGAGAGGGAGCACAAGTAGGCAGAGCGACAGGCAGAGGGAGAGGGAGAAGCAGGCTCCCTGCTGAGCAGAGAGCCAGATGTGGGCCTCGATCCCAGGATCCTGGGATCATGACCTGAGCTGAAAGCAGATGCTTAACCGACTGAGCCCCCCAGGCACCCTCATGCCTCCAATTTCTGAGCCTTCCTGGATTGAGAGCAGTTATGCTTTGCTATTGGTCTCCATCTTGGTACATTAGGTTTGACTTCCATCTGTAAAATTACTATTCTTTCCTCCATTAGCTTTCCAGGTTCATATATTGATCCTCAGATGACAGGTATCTCCAAGTGCCATTGAAGATGGAGTTTGTTTGAAGATAAAATGTTTCATGATCATGAAAAATAAATGTTAAATATGGGCTAAATGGTGAAAATGATTATTTAAGAATTGAAGAATACCTTACAAACTTGAGCACATTTATTGAGAATTAATTATTTAAAAGGTTGAAGTTTAGTACATTTGCTCTGGTTTTTCAAAAATTATGCTTAGGGGCACCTGGGTAGTGCAGTCGTTAAGTGCCTGCCTTCGGCTCAGGGCGTGATCCTGGCGTTCTGGGATCGAGCCCCACATCAGGCTCCTCCGCTAGGAGCCTGCTTCTTCCTCTCCCACTCCCCCTGCTTGTGTTCCCTCTCTTGCTGGACGTCTCTGTCAAATAAATAAAATAAAAAATCTTTAAAAAAAATCTATGCTTAAAAACCAAGTTTCAAAATATGTAAAATCCTTATCATGCTGAGTTAATTGAATTTATACTCTTAAATAATATCTTTACTCTGCCATAACTTTGAATTAAGTGCAATTTCTTAACATTGATGGAGTTAATCTCACATTTTTTATTTAACACATTTTATTTAACAAACGTATGTGCTGCAATTTTGTCCCAGTTCATAAAAAGGACAATAGTAGCTGTCATTTCCAATGCTAGTTTTTAGGACAAAACTACTACATCCTACCAAATCTTATTGCAATGCTACTAAGTGGTTCTGAAATAACCAACTCTTATGCCAAGTTTTAGTCCAGAAAACTCTGAAACAAAAATCAAAATCAGCATATTGCTTATATTTCTAGAAATACTAACAAATCACACACACACACAATACTTGACTCATCAAACATGTCTACAGTTGACAAAATTCTATCAATATTTAGAGAAAAAGCTCAGTAGAGGCATTAATATGCATAGAATCAGCTTTGTGGAGTTTTTAGGAAGGAAAAATTGATCTTAGATTTTTAAATCCATATATTCCTTAGTAAAACGATGACTAGTTTAAAATTTCAACTGTTTGAAAAAATACACTTTTTTTCATTACAGATTTATACAAATTATTTTTCAGTCCAAGATATCTATTTACGTGTTGTAAACGTTTGAATATATTTTTTCTCAAGTTTATGCATGCCTAAGTTCCAACTAGATCATTGATTATTGATTTGATATTTTGTATGCCAATTGATGTGGAATATTGCCAGAGTTTGGACTTTTTCTTTTTCTCTTCTTTCATAGCACCTTTAATCATATTTTCTCTGCTGGGGTCTCAAAGAACTGAATTTTATTGTTACAATTGTCTGGTAGAGACAGAGCAATTGGGAACAAAAGAAAGCACAATCCCAGGCCAAGAAATATGAGTGAAAATTAGACATGTCTCTTAGACAGTAGATGGGGGTTGTTAAAAAAGGAATGAGCTGTCAAATTGGTTTCAAATGAGCAGCTGCTCATTGAACTTAGCTTTGAAATAGAGGCCTCAAAGAGTAAGAAATCAAGAAGTTCTAGAACATAGGTCCAGCAGAAGGAGCAATGAACTTGGGACTCCAGTAGAAATCAGAGCATAGTGGAAAAACACCCAGATGGGAACCACAGAAGCAGGAATAAAAACCCAGGCTCTACCACTCATTAGGTGGCCTTAGGCAGAGACTGGTCTCGAGCCTGGTTCCATATCTTTAAGTGGAAATAAATGACGCCCAGCCTCATTAATTTTTATTATGCTTAGAGATACTATTTGTAAAATGTTTGGCACAGTCAGAGCTTAGAGATGACAGGAGCGTTATTATTGATTACAATTAGAATCAGATCTTTCTATAGAAAAACAAATTCCCTCAAAGAAGAAGGCACGATTCACTAACAGAATAAATAGCGAAAAACAGTTGTTAAATCAAACCAAGTTGGATTCTGTGACTCTAGCGTCTGTATGTTCCCATCTTGGATACGGTTGTAGGCTGCAGTCCTTGAATTGTGCTGTAATAGATTTCGCCGTCTCAAACGTTCATGGTCTGGCCGACCCCCGGGGAAAACAGACAAAGATCTTGGACTGTGGAGGTGTGACATACCCACTGAAGATTGTTTGGTGTTTCTGTATTTACTGCAAATGTACAAGCCAGGTAAACTGGGTATTCAGCACACCCTAAACCCTTCCAGCACAATAATTTTGTGAGCAGTACCATCACCAGAGACTACTTTTTTCTGAGTTCTCTAAACCAGTTCTTTTTTTGATTGACAAGAAAGTTACAAGACTCTTGTTCTCATAATATCCCTGAAGTGCCATTTGTATGACGTATGGGTTTTTTTTAGAAAATAATTTCTTTTTCTTTCTTTTTTTTTTAAGGTTTTATTTATTTATTTGACAGAGAAAGAGACAGCCAGCGAGAGAGGGAACACAAGCAGGGGGAGTGGGAAAGGAAGAAGCAGGCTCCCAGTGGGGCAGGAAGCCCGATGCGGGGCTCGATCGCAGAACCCTGGGTCACGGCCTGAGCCGAAGGCAGACGCTTAATGACTGAGCCACCCAGGAGCCCCTAAAAAATAATTTCTTATTTGTTTTATTGAAACATTCCAAAATGCCTTTTCAAACTAAAGTTAAAATAAGGAGCCCCTGGGTGGCTCAGTCATTTAAGCTTCTTCCTTCAGCTCAGGTCATGATCCCAGGTCCCAGGATCAAGTCCCACATTGGGCTCTGCTCAGCAGGGAGCCTGCTTCTCCCTCTCCCTTTGTCCACTGCTCCTGCTGCTTGTGCTCTCTTTCTCTCAAATAAATAAATAAATGAAATCTTTAAAAAAAAGTAAAGTTAAGATAATGTATTGAGATATATCAACTTTTTTTTACTGTAGTAAAATACACATAACATAAATTTACTGTTTTAAACATTTTCAAGTGTACAGGTCAGTGGTATTGAGTACATTCTCATTGTTGTCAACCATCACTACTTTCTATCTTCAGAACTTTTTCATCTTTCCAATCTGAAACTCTATACCTAATAAACAGTAACTCCTCTTTCTCACCTCCCCCAGCCTCTGGCAACCTCTATTCTGCTTTCTAGCTTGATGAATTTGATTATTCTAGGTGTATCATATGTTTCCTTTGTGTCTGGCTTATTTCACTTAGCATAACGTCTTCATGTTTCATCTATGTTGCAGCTCATATCTGAATTTCATTCCTCTTTAAGGTTGTGGGTTTTTTCACTTCCAAAAGCATAAATTATCAATTAACGTTATTTTTAATAGACATTATTTTAGGAGCAGTTTTAGGTTCATAGCAAAATTGAGGGGATGATACAGAGATGTCCCATACATCCCTCTGCCCCCACACATGCACAGCCTCCCCCATTGTCAACATCGCCCCACCAGAGTGGTACGTTTGTTCCAACTGATGAACCTATACTGACACATCATTATCACCTCCAAGTCCACAGTTTATGTTGGGGTTCACTCTTGTTATGCATTCCATGAGTTTGGAACAGTGTAGTAGGACATGTATATATCATTATATAGTATCATACAGAATATTTTCATTGTCCTAAAAATTCTCTGTGTTCCATCTATTCGTCCCTCCCTCCCACTAACCCCTGGCAACCACTGATCTTTTTACTCTCTCCATAGTTATGCTTTTTCTAGAATGTCATATGGTTGGAATCATATAGTATTACTGGTTTTGTTCACTGAGCAATATGCATTTAAATTTCTTCCAATTCTTATAGCTCATTTCTTTCTAGTGCTAAATAATATTCCATTGTCTGGATGTAGTACAGTTTATCTATCCATTCACCTATTGAAGAACAACTTTTTTTTTTTTTAATTTTAATTCCGGTATAGTTAACATACAGAGTTATATTAGTTTCCATTGTACAATACAGTGGCTCAACAATTCCATACATCACCTAGTGCTCATCAGGACAAGTGCACTCCTTACTACCCATCACCTATTTCACCCCCCCACCCACCTCCCCTGTGGTAACCATCAATTTGTTAGTGTGTTTTTTTATCTGTTTGTTTGGGGTTTTTTTTTAAGTAAGATCTATGCTCAATGTGTGATTTGAACTTGTGACCCTGAGATCAAGAGTTGTGTGCTCTACTGACTGAGCCAAGCAGGCACCCCCCATCAGGTTGTTCTCTATAGCTAAGTCTGTTTCTTGGTTTGTCTCTCTCTCTCTTTTTTTTTACCTTTGCTCGTTTTTTTTCTGTTGTTTCTTAAATTCCACGTATGAGTGAAATCATATGGTATTTGTCTTTCTCTGACTGACGTATTTCACTTAGCATTATACCTTCTAGCTCCATCCATGTCATTGCAAATGGCAAGATTTCTTTCTTTTTTAATGGCTGAATAATATTTCATATATTATATTATATATAATATTCCGTATATATAAAGAATTGTCCACCTATCACTGGACACCTGGGCTGCTTCCATAATTTGGCTATTGTAAATACTACTGTAAACATGAGGGTGCATATCCCTTTGAATTACTGGTTTTGTATTTTTGGGGTGAATCCCTGGTATTATAATTACTGAATCATAGGGTCATTCTATTTTTAACTTTTTGAGGAAACTCCGTACTGTTTTCCACAGTGGCTGCACCAGTTTGCATTCCCACCAACAGCACCAGAGGGTTTCTTTTTCTCCATATCCTTGCCAACCTGTTATTTCTTGTGTTTTTTATTTTAGCCATTCTGGAGGACATCTTGGTTTCTCTAAGTCTTGACAGTTATGAAAGCATCTGCTGTAAATATCCGAGTACAGGCTTTTGTGCAGATGTAAGTTTACAACTCTTTTGCATCAATACCAAAAAGCATCATTGCTGGATCGTATGGTAAGGATATATTTAGTTTTGTGAGACACTGCCAAACTGTATTCCAAAGTGGCTGTACCAGTTTGCATTTTCACCAGCAATGAATGAGGATTCCTCTTGTTCCACATCTTTGCCAGCATCTGGTGTTGTCAGGGGTCTGGATTTTGACCACTGTAGCAGGTGTGTCATGATACGCCATCTTAAGCTGCATTTCCCTGATTGGAGCCTTTGTTCATATATTGACTTCTCATCTGTGTATCTTCTTTGCTGAGGTGTCTGTTAAGCCCCATTTTTTAATTGAATTGTTTGTTTTATTATTGGGTTTTAAGTGTTCTTTGTATATTTTGGGTAATAATCCTTTACCAGATGTGTCTTCTGCAAATATTTTCCCCAAGTCTGTGGCTTTTCTGCTTATTTTCTTGACATTGTCTTTTGCAGAGCAAAAGTTTTTAATTTTAGTGAAGTCTTTCATGGTACGTGCCTTTGGTGTTGTATCTAGAGTCATCCTTATGCCCGTAGTTTCTCTTAGGTTATCTTCTAGGAGACTGATGTTTTGGTTTTACATTTAGGTCTGTGATCTATTTTGAGTTAATTTCTATGAAGAGTGTACGGTGTGTGTCTGGAATTGGTTTTTTGCATGTGACTAAAAACTGTTACCATTGAAAAGAGTATCTTGTCCTCACTGTACTGCTTTTACTCCTTTGTCAAAGTCAGTTACTGTGCTTATGTGGGTCTGTTTCTTGGCTGTCTATTCTTTTCCCCTGCTCTACTTGTCTATTCTTTCACTACTACCGCACTCTTCATTACCGTCACTTTATAGTAAGTCTTGACATCAGGTTGTGTCAGTTTTCTGACTTTATCTTCTTTAATATGGTGTTGGCTAGTTTGAGTCTCCTGCCTCTCTGTATAAACTTTAGAATGAGTTTGTCGATATCCACAAAATATCTTGCTGAGGTTTCGGTTGGTTGTTACATGTATTTTTAAAAGTCTAATTCTTGGAGTTTGGAGGGTATCCTGTAGGAATCACACATAACATTACAAAGTACCCGGTAAACCCAAGTCTTTCGAAATGGAGTTATGCTGGTGATTAGAAGCAGGACGGGGCTGGTGGAATCCATGCTGATTGCAAGTTTATGACCCTTCTGCAACCCAATTCCAGCTCTGATAACAGGGCAGAAATTGTGGATATGGATAATAACCTCGCTAGTTCAGAACTTAATTCTTATCATTGAAATTTTGCTACATTGTCTTTGGAGAACCAAAAATAAATTCGATCTGGAGGAAAATAGAACAAATTCAACTCACCTCTCTTACCCCTTTTCCCTGTTTCCATTAGCCAGCATTAAATATTCGAGCAAAAATAAAAACAAAAAATGTTTGGAATGATTACAATGCTACCTGGTAAATGAGAGAAAGAGGGAAGTGTACTTCTACAGAGCTAACAGCAAGCACAATCTTTTTTCCAATAAAAACTTTTGCTTTGTAGACTATTTTAATATGCCACAGAATGAATAATTATGTTTAAAAAGTGGCAATAAAATTAAAGGAGACAAGAAGGAGGTGCCTGCCATGAAAGCCAGAATTAAAAACTTCTTTTGAAGCTGTGAAATATCATTAATCTTTGAGTGAAGTGAAAACAATCCTCCCTCTATTCTCACATAGACAGCTGCTAATGGTTAGGTAGCTTCAGGAAAAAAAATATTTTGACATGGAAAATGCTAGTGCATTTGGGCATGGGCAACTATGTCTAGAATCCAAACTGATTCAACCAATAAAATATTTTTTAAAATGTATTTTATTAAAAATATTTTTAAACAGTATATTCAATGTACCCCTAAAGATATTTCCTTAATCATTTCTATATCATATTAATAAATTTATAATCAGTTTCTCCTCGCCCATTTAAAAAATTATGGGGGGGTGTCAAAGAAATCATCATTCATACCACAAATTGGTTTTTTGTTTTGTCAGCATCTCCATATCTGCCCATTAAATTTAACGTGGCTACTGTTTAAATAGCTAAATACCGTTTATGATCTATGGAGTTGCATCATTAGCTCACATATTTCTATTTTTATATCTGGCCATTGATTTAAGTGGAAGGAAATCTTTGCCAAAATTAATAAGATTCATGTCTGTGAACGCCTGATCATTTTTATGGTTTCCCCAAATGAACCTGAATCACAGATCTTGCTTTCCCAACTCAGCTAGACTCAACAAGCTTTTATTCTTATAATCAAGGCATAGGTCATTGCTTTGGGTAGGAACTGATTCCAACGAAGCTCAAGAGAACTATTAATCTATTCCTGCTAGACGCTGTTTGGCCTTTGGTCTTTTTCATCACACTAACACAGTTAACACAAAATAAAGTCATATTTTAAAGTGGCTAGATTTATTCTTTGAACATATTTAAAATGGCCACTGTCTCTTATGGAAGAAATTACCCTTTCACTGAATCTATAAAACTAGATGAGAAGATATAAAAATAAGTTGTGTTTGACCCTCAGGGCAAGAGTCATGAAGCAATTGGGAATTTCTTATATTTAATTATTAGCAAATCAACATTTCCTGAGTTTCTAATGTGCAAAGACTCAATGAGAGGTATTATTCAATATTTCATAGAAAGAGGAATGATAATCCCAGACTGGAAGACTATTTTTGTGTGTGTATACTCATATCTAAAGCCACTTTTCAAATTTATTAATCAGATTTGAACGATGTAATAAAGTTTCCTTTTTAGATCTAACTGAATAGAATAATAAACATAAAACACTTATTAATTGTGTAGCCTGGGACAGAATAGGGATTCAATAAATTACAGTAATTATTATTGTTAACAAAAGTATTACATTTTATTTTTGTAGTATTATTTTGTCTTCAAAACAATCCCCAGTCATTAAGGTAAAGAATTGGCTACAATGTTTTCATAATTTTTAATTTATTCTTTTATGTATGTAAATTTCTTCATAAATATGTAAACTTCTTTCCTTCAAATCAAATTTAACCATGAATTTCTGCCTGAAATTATAGATAACTTATTAATAAGTTGATATCATATTTTTCCTGTTTGGTCACATTTCACTTTGTGTATATTATGAAGCTTATAATTATTTACATTATATATTTTCCTTAATGTTCATATGCAAAATAATGATATGGTAAAATTAATACTTTGGCTTTGATTGATGAACTATATATTACATAAGTATAAGTGTGAGATATAAATTTTGTAATCATATATAAATATATCTGGTACAAATCTAATCTAAATTTAAAACGCAAAAATATTTTTTCATTATTTGACTATTAGATTTAATTTTTAGATTTCTAAGACTAACATTTTTGATGTAATTATTAGTCCTACAATACTTATAGCTATGGAAACATAGCATAAAATGAAAGAAGCATTAATTTTGGAGTGAAAATGAATATGGAGCCTTGCCATAATTCCAGAGATGCGAAGTTGAATGGAGTATGGTATCCATGGGGATATTAAAGCATTGTCTCTTGCATTTGGTGAATATGCATCATAACTATCTAAAAAACTTTGATCATTTAGCTTAATTTTGGTAAAATTGGAATTATAGCAACACCTATTCCACATATTGTGTGGATCACATTAAATAATCGATGGGCAATGCCTTTAAAACTGCAAAGTGTAGGGCAAGTGTTTGTTATTATTTGAATATTTTCCATGTGATTTGAACTGTTTTCAGATTTCTAGTTTAGGATGTCATAAAAAAAATCAACAGCTTCATCTTCAATGACAGTAAGAAACACTATCATAATGTTGAACCATAGTAAATAAGGAAGGGCCCCCAAGTGTGATAAAATCCTGCCATTACAGGAGAGAACACAAAGAATACCTTGGGCAGATTTGGCAGAGCTTAGAGTGCTTCAGCGTAAGTAGAAACACTCATGGTCAAAGCCAATAATCTGTTGTTTGGAACAATTAGAGTGGGGTAGACTGGATGGACTCTAAAGCACCCTTGAACCCCCTTGGCATCATGTTCTGGAAGGGGAAGCAAGACTGAATGAAGAAATGGAAAAAACATGGCAACTTGGAAAGAAACAGTCTATTGGTATAGCAGTGTAGCGGGAAGACTCTTAGTGAATTATGGTCCTGTAACTGTCAATTTTCATCAAGCAAACTCAAGACAAAATCAGGACAAGTCACGTGTGTGCATACACACACACACACACACACACACACACACACCCCTTTGGTTGTATGAATTTTTTTTCCCTGAGCAATGGCGATTTCCGGGAGGCCAGCTAAAACAAAAACATAAACAAAAGACAGCAACTAAAAGCCCAAAAAACTAGGCAGCAGAGACATCAGGTACAATCCACCACCTGAAGACAAGTGTCATAATTTGAGTCCAGCAAGTTACAGACTACTAGACAAAACACCAACAGTCCTCAGAAGAGCAAAAGAGCTTCCATAGTTGCTACTGTGTCTAATTTTTAACTAAAATGTATTAATTATAATACAGAAAAATCAAGGAACAAAGCTATCAATAGGCACTAATTTAAAGTGGGCCCAGGGGTTGAATATAATAGTTATAAACTTTAAAACACTACTATAAATATATTCAAGTAATTAAAGGAAATTTGTTCAAATAATTAAAGAAAACATCATACTAATGAGTAAATATGTAGGGATACCAACAAAGAAACAGAAACTATATTTGAAACTTGAAAAATCCAAATCTAAAAAGTACAATAACTGAACTTTAAAAACTAGCAATAAAGTCAGATGATCTCAGATGTTGCAAGAAAAAAAAAAACTAATGTATTTGAAAAATTATCCCATCCGACAAATAGAAAAGAAGAAAAGATTGAAGAAAATGAAAAAAATTTTGTGACAGTGTCAAGTGATGCAGCACAAATGTACTCAGACACCCAGAAGAAGAGGACTGAAAGAAACCGGCAGAAAAAACAAAAACATTTAAAGAAATAATGGCTTGAAATTTCTTAAATTCGTTAAAAAACATAAATTTATGGATCCAAGAAGCTTTGTGAAACTTAATTGGAATAAAAACAGGGGCACTTGGGTGGCTCATTTGCTTAAGTGTCTAAGTCTTGATTTTGGCTCAGGTCATGATCCCAGGTCCTGAGATCGAGCCCCACATTGGGCTCTGCACTCAGCATGGCCTCTGTTGGAGATTCTCTCTCCCTCTGCCCCTCCCCCTGCTTTCTCTCTCTCTCTCTCTCTTACTCTCAAAAATAAATAAATAAAATCTTTTCAAAAATTGTTTAAAAAACAGGGACAGTCATACCCAGCCACATCAAATTCAAACTAATAAAAGCTAAAAATAAATAGAAAATCTGAAAGCAACAAGAGAAAAATGACATATTAAAAACAGAGAGATGACAGTATGATTCATATTCAACCTTTCATCAGAAACAATGGAGGCTAGATATTGGGATGACATATTCAAAGTAGTAAAAGAAAAAATTATTCAAGATATCTATAGTCAGAGAAATTATTTTTCAAAACTAAAGCTAAAATCAAGACAATTTTAAATTAAAATAATTGAGAGAAATTAATGTTAGCAACACTGCATTATTCGAAACAGAAAGTTTTTCAGACTGAAGGATAATTGCACCAGATAGTAATTCAGATACACCAGAGGAGATAAAGAGTACCCGAAAGAATAAATATGTGATATGTGAGTTAATATAAATACATGTATTTTTTCTTTTTTATCAGATTTTTTAAAAAAATATATGCATACTTTAAGCCAAATTTATACTACTATATTGTTGGGATTACAATATATATATAGATGAAAACATAGCAAAGAAAGGAGGGGTAAACAGAACTATATTGTCAGAAGTTTCCTATATTCAACTGGAAGTCATTCATTGTGAGGTAGGTAAATTTTGATGAGTTAAAGTGGCATGTTATAATCCCTAGAGCCACCACTAACAAATTGTCAAGACATATGTTAAAAAATCAATACAGGATTTACAATAATACACTGCAAGCTATTTGCTTAACACAAAGGAAAACAGGGAAGGAGGAGTAGTGGAACAAAACAGAAATGAAACAAATAAAAATAGCAACAAAATGGCAGACTTCAAATCCACAATATACATAATTTTATTAAATGTGAATTGACCAAATACACAAAATAAAAAGCAGAGAATATAAAACTGGATTTAAAGAGCAGGGTTCTACCCTGTGTGGCCTAAAAGAGGTGCATTTTAAATACAAAGACACAAATAGGTTGAAATAAAAAGGAGAAAAAACAATGTACAAGCAAATAACAAGCATAAGAAAACTGGAGTTGCTCTATTAATATAAGACAAAAACTCCTAGCCAAGGAATATTACTGCAGAAAAAATGAAAGATTTCATGAAGTTGGAAGAGTTGATTCAATGATTGTAAATTTATATGCATCTAATAATAGATCTCCCCAAACTGGCAGAAATAAAAGGAGAAATAGATAAACTGAAAACCATAGTAGAAGATGTCCATACTCCTTTCTCAGTATTTGACAGAAAAAGTAGACATAAAAATTGAGAATAGAGAAGACTTGAACACATTATCAGCCAACTAATTGACAGGTACAGAAGACAACGCATAACCCAATGTGATATACAATCGTTTTTAGCATATGTGGAGGATTTGCCAATACAGACCATAGGCCATACAACAATTGTTGATAAATGTGAAGTACTGATATCATACAAAGTGTGTTCTCCAACAACAAAATGAAACTTGAATTCAAACATACACATATGTGGAAATTTATCCAAGTATTTTGACATTAAATACTTAGAAATTAAATTAACCCATTAGCCAAAAAATAAATCAAAAGGAGAATTAGAAAGTATTTTGTGATGAATGATAGTGGACACACATTATAGCAAAATTTGTAGAATGAAAATAAAGCAGTGCTTAAAGGGAAATTTTTTTAAGATTTTATTTATTTATTTAAGAAAGAAAGAGTGACCGCAGGAGTGGGGAGGAGGGGCAGAGGGAGAGGGACAAACATACTCCTGGCTGAGTGTAAAACCCAATGTGGGATTGAATCCCAGGACCCTGAGATCATGACCTGAGCCTAATTCAAACACTTAACAGATTGAGCCACCCAGATGCCCCTTAAAGGGAAATTTATAGCAATCGATGCTTACATGAGAAAAGAAGAAAGATCTAGAATCAATGATATAAGCTTTCAACTTAAAAAGCTAATATAAAAAACCCTATCAAAGCAGAAGGGATGAAACAAAAAAAGTGGAAATCAATGAAATAGAAAGGAGGAAAGCAATAGCGAAAATATATGAAACAAGAAGGTGGCTTTTTAAAAATTTTGATAAATTGGTAAAACTCTAGGTCATCTGGATCAATAAAAAAAGAGAAACACAATGTATCAATATCAGGAATGAAAGAGATGAAAGGATTCTCCAGATATTAAAAGGATCATATTATGAAAAACCATATGCCAATAAATTAATACCTAGATTAAATACACAAGTTCCTTAAAAGAAATTACTAAAGTCTGAATCAAAGAAGGAACAGAAAATCTGAGTGGCAAATTTAAACTATCGAATTCATAATTAAAATGTTTTCTACAAAAAATAATTCTGAGCCCGGAGGGCTTGACTAGTAAATCCTATCAAACATTAGAGAGATAATATCAGTCCTACACAAATTCTACCAGAAAACAGAAAAAGGGGAATATTTATCAACTTGTTTTATGGGGCCATTATCACTCTGACAGAAAAATCGGAAAGAAAAAATTACAAGACAAAAAAATCCACAAATATTCCTCGTACGCTCAGTTGCTAAAATCCTTAACGACATCAGGGATTTCAATACAACACGACACAAAGACTAGAAGGAGAGGAACAAAATATTTGCATTTGAGATGGAACATACACAGAGAGAGAAAAAACTATATCAAAAGAAAAAAAATCAGTAAAGCATTTATGATAGTAAAGTGATCCCACTCTCCCTTCCTGGATATAGTACACTTTGCAGACACTGGAACTTTCTGCTTTTTAAACAAGTCGTTTAACTTGGCTAAGCTTCAGATGACTCATATCTCCATTGAGACAGAAAACATAAAAAGAGAGAGAGAGGAATTAACAAACCCTAGACATCATCACAGAATTGCTATATTGCCATGAGGACAAAGACCTATGCGGACACGAATATTACTGTTATTATTCAAATAGCACATAATCTAGGCACACAGAGTATTTGCTTAAGCCAGGCTGTTATCTGGTTCAGAACATGCTTTTCCTATAGCCAAAGTCAGACTTGCTACTGACAGGGCACTCTGAGGTCATAGTTCAGGGAAGCATCTTTTGTTCTCAGGAAAGAAGACAGTCTTTGTTCTCTCTCCTCATCTCTTGACTCCAGAATGAAATACGGCGTAAAACGACTTGCTCCAGGTTTAGGAGAAACTCCTTATGAATAAGAAGTGTGGGGGAGGGGGGCAGGGAGAGGATGCAAGAGATTCATAAAATACATGTGTACATGAATCAGGAAAATAAACATTTGTAAAAACTACCACAGTGCGAGGGAGTGTGTGCAAATATCGTGACATTGGTGCTGAATCTTCCTGGATTTGATAGGAAAGAGGCATCATTTTGACACATAAGGGACTTTAGGAAGAAAGTGACATAAAATTGACTCTTAAAATAAATGTGAACCTTCATACTAATCTCTCCCTAAACCCCCCCTTTTTTCTTCTTTCTCTTTATTTTTTTTATTTTCAGATTTTTTAAAGATTTTATTTATTTATTTATTTGAGAGAGAGAGGGAGAGGGAGAGGGGAAAAGCAGACTCCCTACTGAGCAGAGAGCCTGATGTGGGCTCCATTCCAGGACCCTGAGATCTTGACCTGAGCCAAAGGCAGATACTTAACCGACTGAGCTACGCAGGCTCCTATGATCAAGGCTGTCTGGTGATCTTTCTGTTCTCTCTCTATTCCCAGCAAAATCTACTGCCAACTAGAAGGTTGAGAGATCCATAAATAAGTGTTAAAACCACAAGTGTTACAGCTGCCTTCTTCCCTGGGTACTTGTAGTTTAACACGTAGGGAACAAAACTAATAAATATCTAAAGGTAAAATTTCAGGAATTTACACTATTAGCAAAGATAATTTTTAGGAGAAGGCTTTTGCCAGCACCTGCGAAATCAGTCCTGTCTATCAATTTTAAGTGGCCCATAATTGGCAGCTACATTCAACTAGTAGGAATCAGGAAAATACCAGAATGGCACCTGGAATGTGACATTTTGGGGGGTCATCTTTAAAAAGATCGAGAGACAACAGCACCTTATTATTATGCAACATGCCGATGTCAATATGGAACTCAAATTGTTTATAAGAGGATGTGAAAAAAATGACTGGAAAGACTTTCACTTGGATTGTGTCTGGAGCAACCCGAGTTCCGAGAAAAATATCATTGATGTACCTCCAGCTGTACAGAAATGTACATCGTGGACACTCGCTATTTGAACTGTCGACAAAGCTGAATGTAAGAATTCACAGCTGTGCCCCGCAGGTGTCATTGCCAAATCATTATTAAATTCCTCCTTAAATTATCCCGTTGGTTGAGTGAGGGGAGTATTTTGATAAGTGCCCAGAATTCCACCAGCAATTTGTGTACTGTCCCCGTACTTGAGGCTAATAAAGATATGCCCTCTGAAATTTCCCGAAATGTAGTTTTTATGGGGTTTCTTTTTGTTTCCTTTCATTTTGTTTACAGGAAGCTTTATTCTTTGGCCACCTGGACTTCATAGCAGCATTTCTCTGCATCCACTTACATGCGTACACCTAATGGTCAATTAGTAAATCAAGAGAATACTTAATTTCCCTCCCTCGAGGTAGAAACGTTGGCTGAAACATGTGGTTTTAAAATTTATTATGCATGAAAAACAAGGAACTGGTGGGTGGTCAGTACAATCCAGTGGTCACAATGGAAACCAGAGCAAAGTGAAAAGCTCCTTGTGGAAAACACTACGTGTATGACAGAGATAAAAATATGCAAAGACCCCCGTTGGGCAGGGAGCCTCTACAGCAAATATAAAGGAAATTTCATGTTGTCTCAGAATGGAGTTTTTAATGGTTTGACTTAAAATGTAAATAACAGAAGGTGATAGAAAAAAAGCATAAAGCTCAATTTGTAAATCGAGCTCAATTTGTAAATCAGTGAAATAAATTACTGATAAAAGTGGAATAATGTACTTGTTTTTAAAGAATTAGAATGATGATCTGGGTGTAGATTATCATCCAAGTATAGCTCAACCTGGATACAAAGAGGTGAAACCCAGGACCCCCTATTGACATTCTTGTTTTTCTGTGATTGGTTATCTTACGTCCACTGGTAAGTTAAAGTAAGGAGTCAGAGCTCTGATTTCCTCTACCTCAGAAGTTTCTAACAAAACAAAACAAAACAAAACAAAAAGGAAGGTATCAATTATCCCATAACTACTGAACGTACAGCCTCTGGTCAGAGCTGCGAGAGCACCCTGGGAAGTGACATGGGAAGCTCGTGGAGGTCCCCAGGTTTGTGGAGCAGGACATAAAGAACAAGGACTGCGCACCTCCGTGACCACTCTGATCTCTGTTCCATGAACTTTCTGAGCTGAAACAGTTGGATACATATTCAAGTTGGATTCACTTTAGAAAAGAAAACCCCAGAACAACATTGAGTTTTCTGATTCCTCAAGTATCATTCTTTCCCCCTTTTCCTGTCTTTCTGTGAAATTCAGTTGTTAGTGACCGAGGTCCCATGAATGTACTTAGCAGCTGGCCAGCATCAGTGGAAAGCTGAAAAGAAGTGAAAGACGTGATTCATATCTGGACGTAGGAATGGGATAAACGTGGAAAGGGGGGAAGGAGACATATATCGATAGGCGAAGACACTATCATCAAAAAAGTATTGTACTTGAGCTAAGGAGGAAATATGAGGCATGCCTGGTTAGAGTGGCACATTCTAAGAACAGGAGGGAAATGATGATATCTGAATTTGGGGGAGCATTTTAAAACAGGGAAAAGATATTCTCATTCTTGCCTGAGAAGTCTTTTGACTCTTTCCAGTTTCTTAGAAAGGAAAATAGACATTTTACCTCTCTCCTTGGCCCTACTGGTGTGGCACTAACAGCTACAATGTAACTAGCGTCTTGGACCCCCGGGGTCCAAGTGTTCCACACTCCTTAGGCGCTAGTCAGGGATTATTTGCACTTTATACCTCAGAAATTTGAGACTCAAAGAAGTCAAATGATTTATCTGAAGTTATACATTAAGTAGATAATGAAAATTCAAATGCAGATTCTCTGACATTAGCGCCAGCTCCTTTCCACTCGTCCTTTTCCTAGAAAATCATAATTGGGGGCGCCTGGGTGGCACAGCGGTTAAGCATCTGCCTTCGGCTCAGGGCGTGATCCTGACGTTATGGGATCGAGCCCCACATCAGGCTCCTCTGCTATGAGCCTGCTTCTTCCTCTCCCACTCCTCCTGCTTGTGTTCCCTCTCTCGCTGGCTGTCTCTATCTCTGTCGAATAAATAAAATCTTTAAAAAAAAAAAAAAGAAAACCATAATTGCTCTCAGGAGTTTCACAGGATGTGTTAGGGGTCACTCACAGCCAAAGAATAAACACGGTATGTATTCCTGGGACATCCATTTTACTCACACACAAAAAAAGTCTGAAAAATCATCATAGATATATTAAAAATAACATTGATTTTAAAAATAAGTGAAAAATTAACCAAAACCAGCCTTTAAGGGGATGAGAGAAACAACCTCTCTAAAGGCTTAAGCTATCAGGGTGGCCATTGTAGATTTCTTTCTGAGTCAACATGACTACATATAAACTTTATTTAAACTAAAAGCCCGCTTTTACGGCCGCTAAGCATACATCGTGCACCTGCTTTGTAAATAAGGAGCCAAAAGAAAAACCATCTTGTCCTTAAGATATCGATCAATGTCCCCTCCCTGCGTTCCTTGTCTTTACAACTTGTGATTCCTGCCTGTGTGATAATCTATAACCTTTTGCGCTTTTACAAAATGTAAAAAGGTATATAATCCCGTGGAAGCTCTCCATTCTCTGGAGCACTATCTTCCCTGTGAAGATTGTGTTCCCTGGGCAGCTATCCTAATTTGGGCTGGAACAAAACTCTCTTTCTTACTTTTAGAGATTCTAAAAGTTTTGTTCACTTTGTGTCAACAAAGGACGGCTTTAAGGATGATTGGTCTTTAAAGAAAAATTCAGGCTTTCTTCCAAGAGCTCACCATAGTGGGTGTGGGTTGGTGTCCACTACTCAGCACCCATTCACTCTTTCCTTTGGATATTTACATCTCCCAGGTTCCTGTCTCCTTTGTTTGCAGTCTTGGAGTCATCACGAAACACTGTGCTCTCCCTGACCCATCAAGGGGTAAGCAGAAAGCCATAGCTGCACTAATCGGGTTTTGTCTTCTAAGGATTTTGACTCCTGAGCCTAAAGTCAGAAAAAATGGTTGTAACATACACCTCCTAGCTTGGGTGGTTCACTGATAAAGACAACCGGGTTTTTGTTGCCACAAGGAGCCCTGGAGCTAGCTGTTTCCTAAACTTTCTTATCCTGGGTCTTGTACTTCTTCAGTTCTGTGCTCTCACTCAGCAACTTACAATAAATTCCCTTTTTGCTTAAATTATCCAGAGTCTGTTTACACTGCTTGCAACTGAAGAACCCTGATGAATGTATCAGTTCTCCTTGTACATCTAGAACATTAGTTAATATAAAAAACACAATTTAAACACACCTTGCCCACGATGTACAAAGTAATGTGTGTGTGTGTGTGTGTATTGTATGTATGTGTGTATACGTATACGTGTATATGAGAGATATCTGCATATAGGTTGAAATAATAACAAACGGAGGTTCAGATCAGGGAGAAGAAATTATCAATCTGATATGAGTGGTCTTTTGGCTTCTTCCAGTGCCTTAGCAAGGAAAAGATGTGAAGTCAATGAATATATCTGGACACTCTTATCTTACTTTTCTTGGACCTCTGTTAGAGCATGTAGCCCCCTTGGTTCTACAGTCACAGATCCACATTGGATGCACGTCCAGTTTGCCCAGTAGAAAGTAAGCCCTCGTCCACAGGATCTATGATTCACTCATCCCTCCGCTTCCATTTCTGGGAGCACAGTGCACAGTGCTTAGAGGTTCCCGCATATAGTGTTGTTGCCTGGAATTAGATAATCTAGAACTATAGAAATATATTACTGAAAGAGATTTAAAGATTATTTAATCACAGCTTTATTAGCAAAGAAATAAAAAACCAGAATAAATTGATTGGCCTAGAAGACCCAGAAAGTTAGAGACAAGCTTGGACTAAAAATCCAGATTTCTTCACTTTAAATCCAAATAATCCTCCCCATTCTGTTTCATGGCCACGCTTCATCCTCTAGGAGTCTAAATGCATTTGAATTTACATTAAGTGATATGAGTTCTTTGCTCTTGAGGGACAAGCCTTGCAAGCTTGTCTTAGGGAAGAGTTGTTTCAACTCCATTCAACCAAAATATAAACTCCTAAGGCAGGATGCATGCTTTCCTTTTCCCTTTGTGGCCCCCTGAGCTCCTAGCAGCCTGCTGGGAACACAAGGGCAACCAATCAAATATCTGTTCAGCGTGTGCACTACGGACTTCATCCTGCCACCCAAAGAGCTGAGGAAGGACCTGGCTATTAGAATACAGCATACATGAATCAGGAGATACTTAAAAGGGATTCCTCTGGCCTTTTGGAGTAAAAGAGTAATAGATCACAGGCAGCCCTTTGATCTAGTTCCTTCCCACTTCAGGCTGACTTTTCTTAACATCTGGCAGCCACCTTCTCTGTTCCAGAGATTTTTGTATATTACATGGAAATACTGATGTCTGGGTCTCCATTCCCACCCAAAAAAAGGGCATCTTTCGGGACAAACTTCCCTATTTATAATTGAAAAATCTCTGAATTAAGTGAAATTACATACAAATCTTCTCAAGCTTACCAAAATATTTAGAAAAGAAGGATGTGGCTGGTTAAAAATGTTACCCAAACACTTTCCTGATTAACAATTGAGTTCTTCCCATGCCTTGGCATTGAGGAAGGAGGCATTTTTTTTTTTTTTGAGAAACATACATTTTTAGAGATGTCTAACACATATTTGACCTCTTAATACAGCTAACAGCTTTTATGTTTTGGTGGCCTGGCTGAAGAAGAAAAGGAACAAGGAACTTCACCATGGAAAATTGAGATGGAGACTTATCATCACTGTCTACAAACGTGCCTTTTCTGCATGGCTACGATTAGAACACCACATCCTCACAGCGCTGTTATTTAGGAAGAGATCGTTTTTTCCCAGAAGAGAATCATTTATAGAGAAATTATGACCTCTTAAACAGAAAAAGGAGTAGGGAAACAGGTTTTTAAAAAGTCAGAATAAATGCCCTTGGCAATGAAAGTTAAACAATAATGTCTTGACCTACGCACATACAGTTCCAAGAAGACTCACTCTGTCACCTGCCGGGATTACTATATAACACTGCGCTAGGATTTGAGCTACACTCTTTCATTGATTCTCAGTTACTCCATGAACAGATATTCGTGTTATTCCTATTGTGCAGATGAGAATATTTAGCTAAGATCGCATACCTAGAAAGTGATGCAACCAGCTCTTGAACCCAGATCTGGTCTGATTCCAAATTGCATCTTTCAACCAATATACTTAACTATCATATCCAAAGAAATAACAGCAGGCTCTGGAAAAGAAGGCACCCAAAGAATATTCTCCTCAGGCAACAGTCTTCATAGCATCAGAAGAGACGAACATCTAGAGTCCTATCCTCAGAAGGCTCAATGCCTGCTCTGAGTGAAACAAGTCTGGCTAACATGTGAGCACGCAAGTCAGAGCTACTTAACCCAGCACACAGCAGAGTGACTCATTCGCGGCCCTCACAGCACTCAGTGCCATCGTAGGCGCATAGAGTATTTTCACAGAGCCCCTTAAATTAACATGACAATGATACACAGTGCAAAATATAGAGTCTCTGGCATTGGATAGATTTAGGGATAGATTCCATTTTTACCACTTGTTAGCCAAGGTGACAATTCACTTAACTTTTCTGAGCCTGTTTGCTCATCTGTAAAATAACGGTAATAAAAGTAATAATATGCAGCATTATTGTAAAGATTAAAGAAAAGAAAAGCACGACTTCAGGTATCTAACACTTTTCCAATGATTCTGTTCTTTTCCAGTGAGTAGTTCCTATTTTACGACAGTTCAGAGCCTAGAGTTTCCTTCTATTCTGAAAGCAGGACCAACGTAAAAGGACATACTGAGAATCCAAAGAGGAGAAAGGTGAAGGTTGGGTCCTCGGATGTGGAGAACTTGGCTGTTTCCCCCTCAGTCTCATGGACACAGTGTAGTGGGCATGGTCTGCTGCTCTAAGACATCCATCGTGACCCCTGAAGTCTGAATGTTGGGGGCCAGCACTGATCGCATGGGAGGTCTGACAGAGAGGCATGTTTAGTGTCGGTCTCTATAGTAAAATCAATAGTAACTATAACAATAAAATATTTATGAACCTCTTTAACCATATTCTTACTAGTCGAAAATCCTTCTTGGAGCCCAGAGCATGGTGCAAATTGATAAATTTAGATGGGCATTGGTGTGTCCATTGTCTTTCTCTCTCCATACTCCCTTTTCTTTCTCCTCCCCAGTGGCACAATTCTTTCTCTAGGTTTGAGCCAAGAATTGGGCAGTTCAAGCTGGTTTTCCCTTTGATGGAGCTGGTAGAGTGGATATTTTCAGGTTCAGTGTATCTCTGGAAGGAGTGACAGAAACTGGTCCTTCCTGAGATCGGCTATATGAAACAGTTTCAGACAGAGGCCCCCCTGCCCTTCACAGCTTCTCTGGTAAAGTCACAGTACAACAAGATGTCTGGGTCTATTGTTCCTTTTACTAAAGTGTGATAAGATGCCTGTTCTGTTGAGCCTAACCTGGGCTGGATCAGGGCCCCAGGAGGAGCGTGGGGAAGCTCCCTGGAATATGCCAATTGGAGAAAGGAATTCCTCCTGTCCCCTCCGCATATACTTTCATAGTTCATGAAGGGATTGTGCATACTGGGATCAATGAGCAATCTGAAAGTAAACTCTGTGAAAACACAGACTTCACAAAATTCCTTTTAGAAATATAGGAAGGAGAATATATAGTGATAATGAAATGTACAACTTCGCTCCTAGAACGTCTCACAAAACAATTTGTGATATTTTGTGTATTTTTAAATATCCCCATATTTCTTGAAATTAGGACGGTTGCGTACTACTTTTTCTTTTGCTTCATTTCTCAGGATTAGAAATCAATTAGAATGTACATCTTTCCTTCAAGACACACCACTAATAGGAGTTTTTCCTAAATATATTATAAGATGATTATTCACTTCAGTTTGGCAACTGCACAGAATCTGCTAGAATGTAAAATGTGAGTGGCAGGGGGCTCATCTGGTTTGATCCACGGTTGTATCCCAGCGGCCAGTGCAGGAGGCACTTAGACAGTATTTGTGGAATTAGCCAACAATTTATAAAAGGGCACTTCTGTGCCCATGATAACAACCTCTGTCTCTGATCACATATTTCTCTCTATTCCTCTGTCCTTGTGACCAAATCCTGTCCCTCTCCAGCCTTCCCCCCAGCCGTTACTTTCCTTCCCGTCCCACCATATTCTCACTTTACTGCGTATCCTCTACCATCCAACACACACACACACCCCTTTACATTATTCTTGAAATCTCTCTAGAGAAGTGAGAAATTTGCTATGCTAACCTCAACCAACTGACAGAATTTGGGTGCCTACAAGCCAATGGATTTCAATGTACATGGAAGTGATGATTTTATAGGAGATCTTCTTCAAAAAGTAGAACATTGTAGTTACTGGGTATTTACCCCAAAGATACAGACGTAGTGAAGAGAAGGGCCATATGCACCCCAATGTTCATAGCAGCATTGTCCACAATAGCTAAATCGTGGAAGGAGCCGAGATGCCCTTCAACAGATGACTGGATTGGGAAGTTGTGGTCCATATATACAATGGAATATTACTCAGCTATCAGAAAGAACGAGTTCTCAACATTTGCTGCAACATGGATGGCACTGGAGGAGATAATGCTAAGTGAAATAAGTCAAGCAGAGAAAGACAATTATCATATGATTTCTCTCATCTATGGAACATAAGAACTAGGAAGATAGGTAGGAGAAGAAAGGGATAAAGAAAGGGGGTAATCAGAAGGGGGAATGAAACATGAGAGACTATGGACTCTGGGAAACAAACTGAGGGCTTCAGAGGGGAGGGGGGTGGGGGAATGGGATAGACTGGTGATGGGTAGTAAGGAGGGCACGTATTGCATGGTGCACTGGGTGTTATACCCAACTGATGAATCATCGAACTTTACATCAGAAACCAGGCATGTGCTGTATGGTGACTAACATAATATAATAAAAAAAAACATTAAAAAAAAAGACAAAACAACAACAACAACAAAAAATTCTTTCTCTGTAATTTTTATACTTCTCCGATTTAGTTGTAGTGAATGGAACGTTAAGGCAAGGCCGCAGTGTGTTTCACAATCTGAGGGACCCAGTTGGGATGGCTCTAACTACTTAAGTTCAATTGGTTGACAATATGAAAGGTCATCCAGGAAATGCAATTCACATGCATGTAGTTTTCCTACCTAAAAACTCTTCTTTTGACCCAAGTGAGTAAGATAAAATCTACAGCAGGGTTGATTCTTATTTTTTTTTTAAAAAAAGAGAGTGAGAGAGCAAGAGAGAGAGAACATGAGCTGGGATGGGGGTGGGGGGCAGAGGGAGAGAGAGAATCTTGAGCAGGCTCAACACCCAGCATGGAGCCTGACACGGGACTCATCTCAGGACCAAGATCATGACCTGAGCCAAAATCAAGAGCCAGATGCTTAACCAACTGAGCCACCCAGGTGCCCCAGCTTCTCAATTTTAAAAAAATTTTCAAACATTCCATGTAAAAATAACGATTTGAGCCTATGTTCCCTTTATAGCACCGACTATAGAGTGTTAAAGAAAGGATTTAAAGAGAACATTTTCTCTCAGATGTGTTTTACTCACAGTACACGATCGCAACTCTTCTGCACGAGTTTGAGTTACTTGTATGCTGGGGATATTGATTTCCTCAGCCCTCAGGGGGGCTGGAGCCCTGGGGATGGTCATTTCTGACCAAGAGTGGGTTTGTCTGGATTTTCTCAAATGGTAAGTGGTGGCTCAGGCTGCAGGGCCCTTCAGGGGACGAGCATCCAGCACTCACCATTCCTCAGTGATGTGACAGGTCAAACAAGATCACCAAGAAGGGGGGCAACTCTGTCAGCAACTAGCTTCAGAGCATGCCGCTGCCCATCCTGTTCCTCCACTGCGGAGGCGGTGGGGGGAGCTTGCTTGCCAGGTGCCCCAGGAACAGGCTGTCGCCCAGGGTTAGCTGATCGGAGGAAGCTGGGCCAGATGCCCCGGCAACAGGGGAATCAGGTCGTGGTGTCAAGCCTGCGTGCTCACTAATCAGAGCACGTGGTCATGTTACACTTAGCAGCAAAAGAAGAAAAAAGAGACATTAGTTTCATTAGTAGAATTCAAACTTTTGTAAGTTTTTGGATGGGTAAAACTAGAGGCCATGATATTGTTGTCACTTCATCTTGTGAACAAAGTGTCTCTTCATTGCAGATTAGGAATTCCATGTTGCTATTTCAAATGGACTTTAGAAAGTTATAGTCACCAAAGCAAGTGTCGGTTTCACATTAACCATTTTGGAAATTTTAATTTTGAAATTGTATACAACTTCCTGTCTTTGTAGATTTGCATGTTGAATCATATATGTATTTTACATAATTTTAAAACAAAATTTAAATTTAAAAAGGATCTCTAAATATAAAAAGTCATTTAAAAACAAGTGAATCAGGGTGACTGGGCGGCTCAGTTGATTAAGCGTCTTACTCTTGATTTCTGCTCAGGTCATGATCTCAGGGTTGTGAAACTGAGCTCTGCATCAGGCTCTGTGCTCAGCATGGAGTCTACTTGAGATTCTCGCTCTCTCTCTCTCCCCTGCCCCTCCCCCCGCTCATGCACTCTCTCCCTCTAAAATAAACAAATGAATAAAATCTTTTTAAAAATAAAATAAAATAAATAAGTTACTCTACTTTGTATTTATTTATTGATGCCACACACATACCAAGTGGAACTATTTCAAATTACTTTAAAACACTGGAATTTATGTAGTTTTAGTGGGTTATCAGGGAACAGAAGAACTGTTAAAATGCTTACTTCTTTCGATAATTATATTGTTAGTAGTTAGTAGTAAAAGTAATTGCTTTTATTCTGAGAGTGTTCTGTGAATCAGATATATTAAATCAAATGAGTAGTTTATGTGATATTCAAATTTTAGCATCCCATTACCCTGGAAAACCAGAATTCTTGGTGTTGGAGAAAAGAAACAAAAATTTAAGATAGTTGAGGTACGTAAAAACCATACAGTTCTGAATTTGTATTGGAAATACCAGAATTAATTTATATATATTTTGTAGCTCTGTTCACTGAAAAGACCTAGAAATGATGAGTAGTAACAAAGTACTCCTAGAGCCTGGATTGTGGCCCCTAAGTGCTATTTTCCAGTAGAAAAAAACAAACGAACTTATCTTAGGAATATGTTTGATTCCCAGGTCTGGGACAGGAAGTATATAAGATGAGCCTAGAACATGTTATTATACCAGATGAATGAAACTATCAAAGACTAGAATTGGGTCAGAAGGACTCAACATCTAACATAAAGTGGTCCTGCCAATCAAAGATCGACATCTATTAGGATAATGACTACAGTGGAATAAAACACATTGTCTGTGTTTATATCCACGAGTTCTAGTAATACCGGAAAACAAGCACAACCTAATGGTTGCCATTAGAGGATGCTGAGGAACTGATTATCACGAGGATGGTAAATAAAGGGGAAGAAATCCAACGTGTGTCCTGCCTTTCCTGTAAACTAGATGTCACCGTGGCACCAAATCATACACAACGTCTTTCTAGACGTGTTCCAGTCAAGCAATGAAAACAGGAAAGGCACTGCTATCCATAATGAACTAACAGGTCAGGTTCGCGAGCATCGGTGGATGTAAACATCACGAAAAGAAGAAGAAGCATGAGTTGTGTGCCTCCATATGGAAGAACATAACACCAACGAGTGGTCTTCAAAACGATCAACTTGAACCCGGTCATGCCACTTGCTCATGTATGGGAAATGCATGTGGGAGCACACCACAGTGTGTTATAATCACCAAACACAACCAGGGATCTGCAACAAAGAAATTGAACAACAACAACAACAACATAAATAACATTGGAAGGAGAAATCTAAATGTAGAAAAATACTTAAAAACAGTGATATACTATTAGACTCACTCTAGGGAAAAGAAAAGTTATGATTTGTGATGTTTGCAAATTTCCATGGTATAAAAATTCAAAAAACTACAAAACTTCTTCAGTATCGTGTTGACTTTTCTGGGTCTTTGCTGTTCTTTTTTTTTTTTTTTTAATTTTTTAAAAGAGTTTATTTATTTACTTGAGAGAGAGCGAGAGCAAGAGAGAGAACAGAGGGAGAGGGAGCAGCAGACTCCCCGCTGAGCAGAGAGCCCGACATAGGGCTCAATCCCAGGGCCCTGAGATCATGACCAGAGCTGAAGGTAAATGTTTAACCAACTGAGCCACGCAGGCACCTCTCTTTTGCTTTCCCGTATGAACTCAGTAACAAAACACTACTGAAAATCAGGCTCCGATGGCAAACAATGAAATTCAGTCCCGCATAGGCTGCGCAGCTCCTAGAAAACCCAGAGGAATAGGAAAAAAGGATCCCAAAGGCAATGACTGCCCTAATACTCTTTCCCATTATCATTCTTCTCTGGGCCACATCTATTTAGAGAAGAGTACGTATGCTGTGGGACCTGCCTGCCCTATGGTCTCCTTTCTATTGCCCTGGCATTGTAGAAGGCACCAGAACAGCAGCTCTCAACTTCGACTGTACACAAAAATCAGTATACCAGCATCAGGGATCCACCACAGGCTTGTGACTGGTCTGGAGTGGGATCAAAGTCTTCATTTTTTTTTTTTTAATTCTCCAGGTAATTCAGATGTACAGCCAGAGTTGAGAACCACTGCACAGAGAAAATGCCTTTAAAATAACTAGTTATTTTATACAGAGGGTTATTTTATGCAGAGAGTTATTTTATGCAGAGGGTTATTTTATACAAAGGGTTAAAGCACAGATTCCCTAAAGTGTGCTTCAAATGGATTCAAAGAGTTTGAGATGCCGATTCTCTCAGTCTCTGAATTGCTCGGGCCCCTGAGCCTTTGCCTCGAGCAGCCTCTTCTATTTCTTCTATTTTCCATAATGCCCTGCCAATATATTATCACTTTCTATGTGTGCCCGAACACACAAAAAAAGCCTGGGAAGTGTGAATATAAATGAGAGCCTTGTTTCCAGAGAGCACTAGAAAATGCCCACTTGTTACCACGGCAAGGAGAGAAACACAAAAGGGGCGCGTCTCTCTTCTTTCCCGTAGCAGTCATAAAAAGGAACAACTCAGATCCTGCAGTGGGAGCGTATTTGACCCATGGCTCCGGCTGTTGCTCCCAATCCGCCCTGTCTCCGTGCTGTGCTGCCCTCCCAGCCAACGGCTGAGCACTGCAGGGGCATTAGAAACAGCCGGCCCGACCTGGCTCGGTTTCCTGTAACGGGTAACTTTGTCCCAAGAACCCTCCATTGGCCTGGCTGAAATCTCAGACCTGTGCTGTAGTCTGAGACTCTCTCCCCACCCCAGTCCTCTTGCCCTCACCTTTCCTTCACTAGGGTCAGATGGAAGGTTCTCATGTCCTTTCCTATTTCCTCCCTTTATCCTTTACAAGCATGTCCCCCAATAACTGTCTGGCACTCCTAGTCCCATTTTGGCCCTGCTTCTTGGAGGTCTAAAACTAACACATGCCTGTTAGCACAGTAGTGAGAACCAGTCCATCAGATAGAGTGGCTGTTTCCTCGGAAGATAGAAAAAGTCCAGCTTTGGGAGATAGGATAAGAAAACACATTTCTGGAAAAACTAAAGGAAGTCATATGTCAATTGGTTCAGGAAAGAGATCTTCAACTACGGATAAGGAGACCAGAGAGCTTCAGGAGGGTTCCAGCCCTGAATAGAAGGAATGAGTTGGAGACAAAGAATTAGAGTCACAAGCTCCAGAGAAGAGTATTCTAAGTGAGTTATTGGCAGGGATGTGGTCTTGTAAGGTGGGGGATATACATTCATTCACTAATTAACCAACAAATATTTGAATGTCTGCTCTATGCCAGATCCTTTGAACATATTTCTAAAAAGAAAAGAAAAATCCTGGTTCCTTCCTGGTGGAGTTTCAGTGTTATCGTGGATACTCAAGGTAAACTCCCTATTTCTCAGTCTCGTGTGGGAGCAGTCCTAAATTTTACTTCTCTGACTGCCTGCCCTCGAGACGTTTTACTCTCCTCTGCACTGCTAATGCAAAAGATTTTTCTTCCTTACCTTCCGGTATCTTTCTAACCTAGAGCCAACCTTGAACTAAGCCTATTGTGTAACAAGTTGTTTGCATATGTTTGCTTTTCCAAACAGACTTTGAACCTCATGAGGTCTCCAGATTCCAACATAGACCAGGAATCCAATAAATGCATGCATACCAAGTAAAAAGCAAGACAGGATATTGAAAGACATAGCTTTTAGAGGCAGCAGTGCTCAGTGTCTGTTATTGGAAAAACCAAAGAAGAGAGTCTGGACAAAGAGGAGGATCATCCAGTTATGCATAGTAAACCTTTCTCTTGAAGAGCAATCAATCAGATTGATTAAAATAAAGGCTCTGAGAAGTCCTGTAATGCAGAAATAGTTAAATGTGCTTAATCTGAATTTTGCAAAGTTTATTATATTACTATTTACATGGAACTATACATTTATTAAGAGCCAGTAAATGGTGATCTCTTTTTAGATATGGCAATTTTCGGGTATAAAATCATCCTTACATGAATATCTTTAGCTTTCTCGTAGCAATGCTCTGATTTCTCTATCATATTTTGTTGATCATAATTTTTTTCTAAATTTAGATTTTTCTCCATTAACTATTCTCCTTGATAGATGTGCTTCATGGAAGAACAGAACAGTATTTGCAAGATCAAACTTATACATGAAGAATGTCAAGATGAGGGGGTGGGTCTTTTTAGTCAACTGAACAGGAGAGAATATAGATATATCACTTATTTTTTTAAAAAAGATTTATTCGAGAGAGAGAGAGCACTGAGGGGCAGAAGGAGAAGGAGAGAAGCAGACTTCCTGATGAATGCAGAGCCTAACAGCAGGGTCCATCTCGCAACCCTGAGATCATGACCTGAGCCAAAATCAAGAGTTAGACACTTAACCGACTAAGCCACCCAGGCACCCCTCACTGTATCATTTAAAGTCATCTGAGAAAGTGTTTTCTACCTAGTGTGTTATGATAATTCTTTTTTTTGGCAGAAAAGATTTTACTTATATCTTTTATAATAATATTTTTTATTATATTATGTTAGTCACCATACAGTACATCCCTAGTTTTTGATGTAAAGTTCCATGATTCATTACTTGTGTATAACACCCAGTGCACCATGTAATACGTGCCCTCCTTACTACCCATCACCAGCCTATCCCATTCCCCCACCTCCTCCCCTCTGAAGCCCTCAGTTTGTTTCCCAGAGTCCATAGTCTCTCATGGTTCATTCCCCCTTCTGCTTACCCCCCCTTTCTTCTTTTTTAAAATTTTCATTACACTTCTGTTAGCATTTTATTTGTGTTAATTAATATTAGTATTAGTTTTAGTAAGAAGAGAAATTTACCTGGGAACTTCACACACAAATAGCTTATATACAAAATTTTAGGTAACAGATTGGTTATCTTTGAATGTACCCATCCTCCCTGTTTAATAGCACAGAATAAGATTGAAGTGAGTTCATGCCTACGCACTTTTACCAAGACTATGGACCAGAACAATAACTATAGATTGGCCAAAGAGAACAAAGACAATTATCGGCCTTCGAAAATTGTGATGTGCCTTTTCGATGATTTTCTCATTTTAATTCTTCTCTATGTTAGGGATAAAGAAGTAAGAGAGTGTAGCTTAGTGTTTCAGAGTAAGGATAAGAAACAGGATAAACCTGGATTCAAATATTAGTTTCACCATTTATAAGTTGTTGCTTAATTTCTAACTAGTAATGTGAGGATTTACTGGTGAGAATAAAAATTGCTACTTTGTATTTTTGCTAAAACTATAAAGATTTTGTCAGTATGTTTAAAGATGAAAATGAAATATAACTATGAACCATTTTGTTAATATATGGCAACAGTCATTTCATTTATTCTTATTCATGGTCCTGTATTTTAAAAGATCAAATTTTTGTCTTTGATGTTTTCTGTGGCGACGATCAGGGATTCTCGTACACAAGGCTTTAAGTACGGGAAAGTTTAGCTAGATCAGTGGAATCCGTGTTACAAGGTAGAGGAGAAAAGTATGCTGCCTAAAAGTAATAAATAGAGAATACTTTCCATTATAAAATAATGTTGAATTTCTTCAGTTACCTATGGAAGTATCTAAAGATACCTGGCATTTTATAATCTGATTTTGAACTGCAAGAGTTTTGCCCACCAATTTCTCCCAAAAGTCTGCCCCAGACTGATGGCAAACTTTTGTCACTAAAAACAAGTAAATTTGCAATTTTGAAAATTCCACAATTTTCATTTCAAACACAGAGGAGCCCAGAAGATACTACAACCCAGGTGTACCCAATGCTGATATTAAACATTCATAATTCACCATATTTGTTTCAGATCCATAAACTAACATTTCCTCCGCTCCCTTCCCCTTCCTCAGCTCGCTTACCTCAGGCAGCCATCATCTGAAAGTTGGGAGTTTCTCATCTGCATGTTTTTAGGTGTTTAGCGCATTTGTATGTCTCCGTAAACAATATTTTTCCTTCAGTGAGCTCTCTCCATTTAACTACGCTCTTTCACTAAATGAATCCAGCTCTGATATGAGCCTTGTTTAAAACAAGGCGGTAAGCATCTGGCCTCTGGGCGGCCCCCAAAAGCATAGCACGGAGGCCAGTGGTTCCCAAAACTGTTTGCACATTAGAATCACCTGGGAAATTTAAATAATACTACGGGTGGGTGGTGGGACGGGGCCCTACTGGTTTTAAAAGCTCTGCCGGTGATTCTAATATTTAGCCAGCACTGGGAACCACAGACCTAAGTGGGGAGCTGGCCTGGCCTGACCTGCGGTTGTGCTGATTTTGCTGCTCTTACTGCTGCCTCCCTTGTCTGTCCTTCCTCGGTAGGGCCGTCTGCCAGGCCTTCAGTCTCACCACCTGCTGCTGGCCTTACAATTTACAGCAGTGCACCAGCCTGGCCTTCTCCGTCCCATAGCATATTCTGCTCTAGCCGGAGCTCTGCTTTGGCCCCAGCGAACTGCTTAGTTTTCTTCGCTTCACAGCAATTGTTCTTGTTAGAGTTTCAGTCTAACTGACCTATATACTTAATATTGGTAAAGAAGCTTCAGCCATGCCGATAATAGGGTTGGAAGCGAATTTCCACAGTAAAACAGAGAGGCATTGGTTATTCGAGTCTCCTGTTCATTTCCTATCAGCCAAACTAAAATTAAATGGAGAGAGAGAATATTGTTCATACAGTTCTCCGAGAACCCCAGAACCCAGAACCATAGAAGGACCGTTGGAGACATTTAGTTGAAGGTACCATGAGTGTAAAGAGATGTCGAGATGGGGAAGATCTCCCAGGACACAGCGCTGTCGAGAGGCGGGACCAGCCACTCCTCAGCCCTGTCCAATCTATGATGCTGTCTCTCTTCAAGTAAACATCCATTTAAAGTGAAATCGAGCAACCGGAAATCCATATAAAAAGAATATTTAACCGTCAGAATAACTTTTTTGAAAATATGGTCTGGGAAAGGGGGGAAAATCTAAGTTTTGTGGGTCTCCAATATTACACAATTTGTAGGACTCTCCTAGAGACTGCATCAGGTGGAAAAGAAATATTTATTAAAAATTTACAAAGAAACAATAACTATAATTTCCAAAAACCGGACACCACAAACCTGGCAATACAGAAAATATATTTTCTGAATAATTTGCCGATCGACCTTGTAATACTTTTTTACCGTCTATTTTTTGTTTCCATTTTTCAGGTGAGAAAATCTAGGTCCAAGCTTGTAAGCGAATGGCCTCCCCGTGTGTTAGATGTCTCTCATTGGTTGGGGCTTCTTGATATCCCGTTCTTAGTGCACAAATCATATTGTGACCTTTGTATGTGTCCGTGTCCCTTCAAGCCTCACTGCTGAGGGAAAGGCCAAGGTCCTGTCTGAGTCCCAGTCCCCAGTGCCTCTTGGTGAGTAATCAACACAAGCGTGTGTTTTGTATGCCTACATGTCTTAAAGGACTAGTACTTACAGCCGTCATTCGTAAACTCTGCAGATGATTCCTCGAGATACAGAAATATGAACCTCTCTAGACCCAGGAATGGTAGGAGTTGCTTATAATTCCTATTCTTTAAGAACAAGGCCCCCTTTTACATGGTGGGAAAAAACACGTAAATCTTCTGCCTCTATTAAAGCATGGGAACTACTCATAATGGGGAAATTAAAAAAAAAAAAAAAGAAAAGAAAAAAAAGTTCTTCCTTTTAACTGCAACCAGCGGAGAGAGACAGAGCCTTCCAGGCTGGAGCCTGGGCCATGCTCCCCATTTCTGCTGGCCTTTTTCTCATAATTGGCATTTCCTTTGGAAATCATTTATTGTAGGTAGTTTCCCCCCTCTGGTCCACTATTTTTAGAACACTCTTATTGGTTGTAATTTCTTGCCAGCGTGTGAGTTATTTGTAATATTTTCCACCATCAAGAATCCCTGTTGTGGTTTATTTTTAATGGACTTATTGCCTATTCCCAGTAGGAAACTTTTATGATGGAATTTATAGCTACTCAATTACTTTCTTCACGTGTTTTAGATTTGTGAACCTCCTGGGAAACATGTATAGCAGAAACGTGGATTTGGCTCGGTCTGTGATTTTTACTCTATGCCCCTGAAGGAGTGTTCCAGCCTACCCAGTAGCCAAGCTCACCTCCTCCCTGTCAGGTCCTGGTACATACAGCCTCATCCATCAGGAAATTGAATAAAAGTAAAACTGGAAAGTTCTCCCTTACCATCAACATCATTCTCGGTTCGTTTCAGTTTTATTCCCATTGCCACTTTGAAGCACCTCAGCTGTGTGGGAAAAAGGAAATTGAATCGGGGCTCTTTTCAGGACTGAGCAGATTAGTATTTGTTTTTTAATTGTGGATTTTCTTTGTCTTACACACACACACACACACACACACACACACACACACACTTTCACCCCTTTGAGAAGACTCTTGCAGATTTTCAAACTGAATAATAATAAAAAAATAGGCAACTTTTTTTTGGTTTGTTTTGCAACTGCTTTTAAAACTAAGAGTTAGTTTGTGAAAGATCCAGGCAACCAGAGTTGTTCTGGGACACAGATGACCCCAAAATGTGTTTGATAACTCTTCAAGGGGCAGACTTCCCTCCCCCTCCCTTAAAAACAAACAAAAAAACACACAAAAACCCCAAAAAATACTGTTTTAGTTTTGTTTCCATCTAAATTCAAGGGGAAAGTATTTCATTAACTGATACTTAAAAGTGAACATTAATGAAAAATACAGACTTTTTTGAGCAGAATAAAATCACTGACTGGGAATAGGAGGTTAACAGGTGAAATAGAAGTTAGAGTGGTAGGAGAGACAAAGTGTCAATAGTAACGTATCTGCTTTTTTTGTTTACACTAATCTTTAACATAATCTTCACTGACCCACCTCTAAATTCCTGGAGAGGCCTAGGAATAAAGGATAGGACTCCCTCACTCCTTCTCAAAAATAAGAAAGAGAGGAGAAAAGGATATTTCACAACAAATGAATTGACCTTTTTTGTGGTAGATGTATTTCAAGGCTCTAATTTCTAGACATTTTAAAATAAGGCATCTTTCTTCATTATTAATGGAAAGTTACAGCCACTTAAGGAACTTAAAGTTTTGAACGTATCATTTGGGAGCTCTTTAATGAGTAGGAATGCCTTACTCATTCTTCCGTGATCTCACTATTAATAGCTGTAATTGAAGTGCACCCTAAAGGTTCAAGGAACGTTGACCCACCGGGAGTTAAGGCCCTATTTTTTTGTACATTGAAGAGAGAGGTTAATTAAAAGCATGAAGGACATGGGGTAAAGGAAACAGAACATTCTTTCAAGTTTTTATTTATTTATTAATCCACCAGTCCTAGCATTCTTAACCTCTCTCCTTTTCCTCAGTTATCGTTAGTATTTCTGAAGTCCCTGCAGAACATGGTCTTTTAGGAAGGACTTGATAGGAAGGAAAATGGAGTGAATCAGGATCGTATTTAAATTACATCCTTCTGGGGAACTGATCCATTTGTGCAGCTCCTTAAAACCTAGGTAGAAGGAAACAATTGGATCTTTGAGTGTAATTGAAATCGTGATATGTAAATGCTCTTTACACTGAAGGGACAATAAACAGTCTTCGGTAAGAACGTAAAATTAAATAAGACTTGACTCAACAAGTTCTACAGGCCGGGTATCAGGTAGCCAACAGAGCATAATACAGAGCTCTTTGTGAAGGTTGGGAAGAGTCAGCCCAAACCAATGGCCGGAGTTCATATTCTCAATGCTCAGGGACTCAATTTACTTCAGTTCAATAAACTTACTGAAGGCCAGTTATGTATTAGCGACAGGAGCTGATACAATACCCAGGCGTGGTTCCTTCCTGCTAAGAGCTTGCCAATTGATCACCTGTTAACTGAATCCTGAATTCTTCCCAACTTGACTGGTTCACGTGGGGCCTTTTGCTTCTGAAGATAAAATAGATTCCGTTTCTTACCTGCCTAGTGGTATCTCTTATTCCTTTATTTGGGTTATTTTTGGGGGGAGCAGTTACTGAATACTTATTCTAGATATAGGAGTTCATTTATTGCCATTTCGCTTAATCAAGTTTGCTTTCCATGAGGCTCTCACACTTAAGATTGTGTCCCCGAATTTTTCCAAATCTTACATTGTTAATTTCCTTCTCTCTTTATCCCTGGTCCTGACACATTCCTCTTTCATTGTCTCCCATTTCTCATTTCTCCCTCCACATCGCTCTCTCTTCTCCCTTTCCAAAGGCAACGCCTTACTCCCAAACTAAAACTAAAGCTAAAAAATATTAGACTATTTAACAAACACTATCTATAAACTCGATGATGTATTTGGCTAATAGAATGGGAGTGAAAGCTTATGATACTTAAACTTCATTTGTAAGAATTCATCTCTTTAAAAAAAACTCGGACCTAACTGTTCAGAGAATGTGAGCATGTTTATTTCAACAGGCAGATCCACTGGTTTTCGCTATCCTTTGAGCATTCGGATTTTCCCTTGTAGAAATGCAGATGAATCCCTGTGCTCACCCTACACAAATGACTTTACTGTGAGGATAACGCAAGAACTTCTTCAGTGCCTATGAAATAAAATACAATTCTTAACCTTACAAACTATGGTCATCCCTAACCTTTCTGTAACTCCTCTCCAACCTTTTCCTCCCTAGCTTCCTGTCACCCTCTGCTTCCATCTTGCCACCTCCTTACTGTTCTGCACCTTCCTGCCCTCACACCTGTGTTCACCATCTTTCCCACTGCTGCATTGCCCTGAAGCCTACTCTACCTTTGGTCTATCTCTCATCTATGAACCTCTGAAAACGTTTCAGACATTGGAGTATTATAATAATTAATATTAATATATTATAATTGCAACCTTTGTGCCTGCTTTGCATCAGCCAATCACGAAGCTCAGCGCTCTGCCTATATTATCTCATTGCATCCATCCCAGGTTGAGGGGACAGACGTTTTCAAATCTTGCTCAAATTCACCAATATCCAAGAAGAATTGGATCTCAGGTGTACATCAGTCCAAGCTTCAGATTTGCAACCTGAGGGAAAAATATCTGAAAAAAACTGAAGGAGAAACCAAGCAGTGAAGTTAGAAGTTGACAAAAATAAACCAGGTGAGAAGTAAAGGGCAATTGGAAAAAGGGGAAACTAGTAGAAATAGTACCGTGACATAATTGACAACACTCGATATTTGATTGACTGTGAAGGCACAAGAAAGATCAAGAAATGTCTTAGTTCCAAGTGTTGGTGACAAGGGCAAATGAGAGTTCCATGAGAGCCATGGCCTGGCTGGTATTGAAGCCAAGCAGAGCAAAAATATTTACTTTGAGATAACCGCTCAACTATAACCTGTTACATTCTTTTTTTCCTCTAAGTAACTGAGATTTGTCCCTGGCAGTCCTTCTGCCAAGAAGTCTAAGACCTAAACCTGATCTTATTGCCCAAAGGTAGCAGAAGGCAGGTCCAGACAAAGACATTTTTAAACATTAATCATTGTTCTGCTTTGAATTTCAAAGAGAGACTTTTGAAGTCCCTGGCAATTTGATAGTTTGAAAAGAAGTCTTATGATTTGTAAGAGACTTTCTTTATTGGAGAGAGAATTTTCTTAGAATTTCCAAAGCTAGGATTTGAATACTAAACGTTATAAACGGAGGACTGTAGCATAAAGCTTTATTATATATTATAGAACAAAGAAGGATATGGCTGTGACATGAAAGCAGTTCCTGTTAGGGAGGTAAAGGAAATAAAAATTCTTTCCATGTCTAAGGAAAGGAGCTGGGGTGTCCCAGGGAGAGAGAGGGTGGAAGGAAGGGAGAGAGCACATGAACACAATGAAGCATGAAGAAAAGAGCAAGAGATGAGCCAACTGGGGGATCTAGTCCATGCTCCATTGCTACCTCGCCAAGCTGAAGGAGGAGAGGATCTGGTGCTAGGTACTGTGGTGGTAAAACCCCAGTAGGTTTGGGAAAATCCCAAAGAAGAGAGCTTGTTCCTTCTTTCCTGTGGCATGGCCCCAATGAAAAGACCTACATTCAGCATAATCTCAGACCAGCATGACATCCCAAGAATACAGCAGTGAACAAAAACAGTAATTATCAATGACAAAGAAGGGGTTTAGGTGGATGGGCCTTCGATGTCATTCCTGGTTCCCAGGGCCTGTATGTGGACTGGAAGGTATCCAAAACTTCTGTATGTCTTGGAAAGGAATGGAGAGGTGGTAATAGAACCAGAAGAAGCCAGAGGTCAGGAAGCAGTAGCTAAATAGTGAGGGAGCAGCATCACTAGAGGCCATTGCTGTGCAGTAACATGGGAGGAAAATGGAATTTGAAAGAACAGGATGGGCCTAGCTCTGCCACCTGGTGTGGATGGCAGCCCATGCACATGTTAGTGACCAATGGGGTCAATCTAGAGCATAGAAGAGGCCAGTAGGGCAGGGGATGGTGGCAGACTAGGTGCTCCTTCCCTCTTCATGCAACAGGGCACATAGGCTGTGTGAGATATTAAATCAGCTCTGGTCAGACAAGCAGAAAGGGGAAGATGGAGAAACAGTTGAGGGATGAGTAGTCAAAATTTATTCTAGGATTTAAACTGGAAAGATGTTAATAAAATTAAATTCGCAAGCAGAAAAGGCAGAAGGTCATGTGGGGTTATCTTCGTATGAGGCAATTTAGACAATTTGTAGAAAAATCAGTTTTAATTTTCCTGAATCTGAGTCAAAGTGGGTCCTTTTGACTTCTCTATTACAGATGGTCTCAAATCAACTTTGAACTTTACAGTGCAATGCCCAGATTTGTGTCATTAACAAACAGAGGCTATCTGACAGCTTTCTATTTTAGCTATTTTTCTTCTCAATATGTAGGTGCTAAACTCAGATATTAAATTTCAAAATTAATAAAACATTCACTAATAGCTGTGTGCCTTATAAATGTGGATAGCCGGGGCAAAGTTCTGGTTGTCCTACCACAACGACACTGACAAAAATAGGGAACCTAAGGGGAAAAAAAGACTTGAGAGGGAAAATTATGAATTCATTATTTTAACATTTTTATTTTAGAATAATTTTAGATTCACAGAAAAATTGTAAAGATGAGACAGAGAGTTTTCATCTATTCACATTCAGTTTCCCTATTCTTAACCTCTTATCTTAGTGTGGTACATTTGTCGCCATTAATAATCACGTATTTATACATTATTGTTAACTAAAGTCCATACATATAGATTGTCTTAGTTCTCATCTAATGTCTTTTTTCTGTTCCAGGATCCCTTCCAAGTTACTACATTGCATTTAGTTGTTATGTCTCCTTCGGCTCCTCTTGGTTGTGATGGTTTCTCAGACTTTTCTTGGTTTTGATGATCTTGTCAGCTTTGAGGAGTACTAGTCAAGTATTTTGTAGAATGTCGCTCAATTATTATTTGATGTTTTTCTTATGATTGACTGTGGTTATGAATTTTGGGAGGAAGAACACAGAGGAAAAGTACCATTTTCATCACATCATATTAGGGGTATGTACTGTCAACATGGTGCTTGATGTTGATTATCTGGCTGAGGTAGTGTTTGCGCAGCTTCTCCACTGTGAAATTATGCTTTTCGCCTCCTTTTCATACTATATTCTTTGAAAGGAAGTCACTCTGCACAGCTCACACTTATAGGAATGGAGAAATATGTTTCACTCTGTTGAAGGAGAAGTTTGTACATAAAATGAATTCATTTTGACACAGAGTTCGAGATGTCTTAGAAATAAATTGTGGAAACTCTCTGGGAGGGTTGAAAATGCAGAATTGTAGGTCCATAGAAAAATAGTGACGAGAAAGAGAGAGAGACATGAGTGTCATACAAGGATGATATGAAGCAGGTATCTAGAAGATGAGAGAGAGGGGCACCTGGGTGGCTCAGTTGGTTCAGCATCTGCCTTCGGCTCAGGTCATGATCCCAGGGTCCTGGGACTGAGCTGAAATCCTAGGATCAAACCCCTCATCAGGCTCCTCGCTCAGCAGGGAGTCTGCTTCTCTCTCTGACCCTCCCCCCTCTCATGCTCTCTCTCTCTCACTCTCTCTCAAATAAGTAAAATCTTAAAAAAAAAAAAAAAAAGATGAGAGAGAGATGGAAGGAGAGAGGGAGAACTAATATAGAACCATGTATTGGAAGCCAATGGAAAACAGTTTCAAAAGAAGAGAAGATTTTAAATGTTGCGAGAAAGACAAGAAAGTTTGTGCTCCTACTAATTAACAGAAACTGGAACATATTCTTTTGCATTAATGTCATTATTACCCCTTAGCCATTCCCACACTTGACATGCCTGCCTCTCCGCTAAACTCTGGTCATGTGTTATCTTGGTTTTCCAATGACTTATTTGTTACTGTTGTTACCAATTTGCATTCCACAGCATCCAACAGAAGAAGGGGGTTCCTGACATAGCAAACTGCCAGGATGCTTTTCTATTACAACTGGGTATTGTCTTATGAAAGACTATTTTCTTAAATAACCTTCTTTTAAGTTCAGAGGTACTTAAGAAAAATAGTGGATGAGTAGAAAACTAATGTACCGAAATGACACATTGGGGGAGCACTCCTTGGGAACTCTGCACACAAACACCACACATGCCAGCAACGAGAGATGCAGAAGTACAGTGGGAGTGGCAGGGAGACGGAGTGAGCAGAGGCTCATCTTATCCTGACCTGCATTTCCCTTCAAGCTACAGGATGTCAAGAGAGACTCCTCATCTTTGGAGTCAGCTTCCTCATCCAGGAAGTGAGCAGCCTGGGCTAGCTGCACCCTATGTGTCTAGTCATGGCATTGTGTGATCGGAAGTGTACATGATTTGGTATTGAATAAACTCAACATATAAAGAAATATTTTATTTAATATCATAGTAAACATCATCTTCATTAACTACTTCTAGGCAAAGGAGAAGAGCACATTTAAATATACTTAGATGAAATCCATTTCTTTATAGAGTCAATACTCTCCTGACAGCCTCAAGACTTTGGCAAATATTTCAGTCAGAGCCACATTGGAATTTGGCTCGCTTAAGGCATACTGTAGAAATGGTCAATTCTAAACCAAATATTTGTGATCCCACATAGACCAAAATCAGAAGGAAATTAAGCCTTTATGGCCTTGCTTTTCGGCTTCTGCCCTTGAAGTGGTATTTGGTAGATGAAGGGAAGGATGTTCCTAGAAATCAAAATATTGTTGGGAAGAGTAATTCAGGGCTCTAGGATATAAATTTGTCTAAGAAGACTACTCTGAGGAAAAGAAGAAGAAGGAGGAGGAGGAGGAGAAGAAGAAGATGATTACTATTCCAAGGAATTCTAGCAGAGGTAATACTTGTTAATCACGTAGCACCATCTCCGGCTCAAGAGAGTAGCTCAATATATTCAACTTTTTATAAAACAAGGCTTAACATTCACTGAGTGCTAATTAACCACATTAGCAACCAGCAGCCAAAGTACCTTCCTTTTTCTCCCAATGCAACATTAAGGAGCTAGTGAAATTTTTTTTTTTTATATTTGGCTTCCTCAGGAGAGTTATGGGTAAATCTTTTGTATTTTGGGCCATTTTTAAAATTTACCAGTGGAGATAATATCTATAGGAAACATGAGTTTCGAAAATAAACTTTTTTTTTTTTTTTAGAATTTGGCTTGTGGAGAAAGATTTCCTGGATCTTGTTGGATTTATGTCCAACAACCCTAATTCTGGAAAGATAGCCCTGCCTATTATGGATGGAAGCCTGATTTCCACCGCATTTATATCACCTTGGAAAGAATGAAGCCCAGATGAATGCTTATCACACAGCTGTACTTCCTAATTTTGGACTCTCTGTCCCTTGAACTAGACCCTGAGCCCATTGGGAAAAGAGATTGTGTCTTTGCCTGGCACTTGGTAGAGTACCTGTAAGATACTCAATATATATTCAAAGGACAGGTGTTCTCTCTAGGTTCCAAATGTAAGGATAAAACAAGTTTTAAAACCCAAATTTCTGAGACGGTGCTAAAGGGGACACTGGGTCAGAGTGGTGGGTAGCGGTTGTGGCTAGACATTCTTCAGAATCTTCTTCATCACCACCAAAAGCACCCTAAATAAAATCGGAGTACAGGCCAATGAAGCTTCCAAGCAGATCTGTCTGGTTCCCCTTGCAATTAGATGGCCCCTAGGCCCCAACTACATAGCAATTTTGGAGCTGACTGTGCTGAGTTTTATTGGAGTGCTTCCTGCCTCTAGCAAGTATTCCATTTATGTGAAAATTTTATTCATAAGCTTTAAGAATATATTTTCTCGAGCCTAGATTCACTGTGTGTTTCCAAAAACAAATACACTGGGCTTATTGCATGTTTGTTCATCATTTTCTCCTCCTTTAGAAGTGAGCTCTTTAGAAGTTAGGAACAGCAATTTTTGCTCCCTTTATAATTTATTCTTCCATTTTATGCCAGTCCTTTGCATTTTATGGCTATTATGCTGCTTTTTGCGTAGTGAGAGCTCAATCACTATTTTTTAGGTGACCCTATATGCAAACTCACCCTAATGGAATTATAACCTCCTTGCTTGCACATAGACGAGTTGTTCCAGTGCTGTGGGCTGTTTAGCAGCCCATGCACACTGGGATCCGTACTCGTACCTGGAGAAGCCTCTGCATGCAGACATCAGTAAAATGTCAAGAATAGTATTCAGACTATTACTTTTCACCTTGTCTCAATGACACGCTGTTCTACCAAAATGAATAAACAAATGTATGAATGAATAAGACCTCA
Organism: Ursus americanus; assembly: GCF_024610735.1. Lineage (NCBI taxonomy): Eukaryota > Metazoa > Chordata > Mammalia > Carnivora > Ursidae > Ursus > Ursus americanus. Next base: position 53,840,583 of record NC_142137.1, on the reverse strand, counting down.
TAAAGTATTACACTGAGCCTCTATTACCCTGAGCATCCATTCCATGTGGTAATCAAGCCAAGCATTTCATACCCATCCTTCCTCGTTGTTCAAACAACTCTGCATTGTTATTTCCCTTTGCAGCTGAACAAATGGAGGCTCAGAGAAGTTAAATAACTTTCCTTGAAGTAGTAAGTTGCAGGCCCAGGTTTGTAATACATTGATGGCAAAATTCTCATTTTTTTCCATTACGTAACTAGCTTCCTAAGATCAAGATTGCTTTGGGTTCCCTTGAATACAAATCTAATAATTGCCCCAAAAGATTGTTTAAATAGTGACTCTCCAGTATCACTTTAATTTCATAGGGCCTAAGGGAAAAATTATAATAACTGTTTAGATGTTGTTCAAGGTGATAGCTTTTTTTTCCCTTCCTAAATCAACTTATTCCTTAAAGAGAATTCCCTCAGCAGGTGTATATACCTGAGATGAACCCCTGTTCAACTTGTGCTTCTTACCGGATAAGGAGCAGTTGCAGGGAAGCCCTCGAATGGATAAGATGCACCTTTTTATTGAGACTTAAAGGATTTTTTAAAGTAACAAATATAGATAATAAGATGTAGAATAAAACATTTCTATGAATCATAAGTTACAGCTCATGACTTCAGAGCTATGTCTGTTCTTCTCTCCAGAACACTTGGCAGGTCTCTCTTCATTCTCTGTCTTCTGGAGAGGAGCATTCGAGAAGCATCAATTTACTCTATTTTCAAAAAAGTAATTCCCGTTTATGTAGTACGCTCAAAAAAGTAATTCCCGTTTACGAAGTACACTTCCCAGTTTATTTAGACGTTTCTTCATATTTTAACTTTTTTTCCTTAAGATACTAGAGTTTTGGATATGTCAATTTTATACCTTGGATAGGGAAGAAGTGGATTTTAGGTATAGCTCTTCCACTATTGCTCATTGCTGTGCTTTCTCCTCTCACTGAGAACAGATTCAAAGATGTAGTACTTTTCCCACCATCACTGATTGGGAGTCTGCATCATGTGTTGGTTTATCATCAGCTTTAATGTCCAGAGGTGGGAAAAGTTGATAGGCTCACCTGCGTGACTCATCATAAGCATGGGCTGGAACACTTCTGTTTACACGTTACACAAGACATCACATAAGTGCGTCAAAAATAGTCTATTTTTATTCAAGCAAACTTTACGTGGTAGGTACTAGTATCTCTACCATTTCATAAAAAAGAAATAGAAGTTTTGTTGTTTTAAGGAACTTGTCCGTGGCAACCTGGCCAGTAAGTTGCTGAACCTGAATTTATTCTGGTGACTGGACCTCAGGGCCTGTATCTTTATTATTTGCTTATTTTTCCCCACTGGGAGATAATTTTAATATTTATCATACACCCAGAATATAAAATTACAGATTAGTTTATGCATATAAGCATGCACTTACTGCTTCTATTGAGGTTGAGAGAGTGGAAGACACGCTTTGACCAAGTGTTTCAAAGGGAGTACTGAAATATTACAATTATATTTGGAGATTTAAGAAATATTCTCTTGGCAGATCAGAACAATGCTAAGTGACAGAAAAGAGGTTGGTGAAAGCCATGCTTACCTCTTGCTAACATTTCTACATGCTTTTGTCTTTAGATGAGTTGGACACATGCCAACTTGTTAATATAATAATAATAATAATGAAAAAAGCACTTCTTCAATGATGATGGCTTTTTCCTATCATAAACCAAGACATCCTGAAAAGTAGGGTCTGATGACTAGTTACTCCCTCCTAGAGCAACTCACCATCATAACATGAACTTCTACAAACACACACACACACACACACACACACACACACACAAACACAAATTTTGGCATAAATTTCTAACATTCAAATATACAGTTCCTAGTCACTCTTTAGACAAATTAGTGGATTGTGTTATTTTGGTGCATTTTGAGGACAACTCTTCCTGTCAGGTCCATCAGAATAGAGTATAATTTATGTTAGGTTTTCTAAAGAATTCATACTTAATGTCTTTCAGGATTACTGGTACTTCCTGACATTGAACTCTCTTGATTAAAATCCTTGTCATTATATTTTATGACAGGAGTCAGGAAACTTCCTCTAAAGGGCCAAAAAGGAAATAATTGGGGCTTTTTTGGGCCATACAATTTTGGTCATGACTAGTCAACGACTTGTATTGTGTCAGAAAAGCAGCCACAGACAATGCATAAATGACCATGTTCTAATAAAACTTTATCGCTAAAATCTGGTGATGGGCCAGATTTGGCCCATAGGTCATACTTTGCTGACCTCTGTTCTATGATATAAAATCCGGAGGCTTCTTCCTATGGGTAACATTGTTTAATACCTTGATAGAATCCGTGCCAGTTTGCTTCAGGGAAGGGAGGCATCTTCTGTAGGCAAATATACTCTCAGTGTTCTTAATTCTCACAATGAATTGTCAACTATACTTGCATATGTAGTGAAGTATGAGAAACACTTAAACTACTAATAAAATATATTTTCATTACTAATTTTTCAAATAACCATAACATCTAGAACTTAAGGATCTCTTCTTCTTACAAAAGTATGTTAAAACACAACTGTTTCTACATTCAATCTATTTGATGTCAAAAAATAAGTGAGATTGAATGAGGTTAAGTACGGATTGAGGTTGGGGCGGAGAGTATTTCTAGATAGAGCATCAGTGTATGTGAATGTCCAGGGGCAAGAGAAAGCAATGACTTTGGGGGACCTCTGAGAAGCCTTGGGTGGCTTAACACAAAGAACAAGGCAGAGAGTGATACGAGGCCAACTGGAGAGGCAGGTGTGGATCAGACGACAGAGCACCTGGGAAGCACTGTGAAGGATTCTGGTCTTTATCCAGGGGGCAAGGGGTCATACTGAGGGTGTTTGAACAGTGGTACCGAAGAATCAGATCTAAGGTTCTAGAAAGTGACTCTGTGGCAAAAAGTGGACTGAAGAGGGAGGGAGGGAGAACACACAGGGAGAATCATTGGATTCTCCAGGTGAATCCAGGTGAATAGTCCAGGTGAGAGAGACCGGTAGCTTAGATTAGAGTCATGGTAGTAGGGATCACAGAACGTGCTGTTCATGAACTGGATATTAGGAGTTCAAGTTCGCAGCATTTAATCGACTGGATGTGGGGAATAAGGGAAAGTAGGAGTCAAATATGACTTCTAGAATATACAATTGAATAAGCTGAACAGAACATGTGGAATTCCTTGAGACGTTGGTGAGGGGTTGGATGGTGGAGGGTGTGAGAGAATGTTTAGTTTGGGGCATGTTTAACTTGAGTACCTTTAGTGTCATCCCAATAGAAATGTCAAGTGAAGTCTGGAATACAGAAGAAAGAACCAAGCCTGAGTAATACAATTAGAAATCATCAGCAAGCACATGGTTAGTTAACTGAAGGTTGGCTGGCAGATGAGACAGAATAGGGAGAGAGGTAGAAAAGCCCAGAGCAGCGGTGTGAGGGACCCCACCTTTAATGGCTGGAAGAAGAGGATCCTATTGGCTTGGAATTTTCTTTTCTTATGACATCTTTGTCTGGTTTTGGTAGTATGCTACTTTCTATGAGATAAACATTAATTTTAAAAAATCAGAGCTGCTATGTGCAAACTGTTTGTATCACCAATGTGTATTTTCTGTCTTTTGTCACTATTTACCATACAATACCCAAGCATTTAGGAAGTGTATGGTTATATGAAAATACCAACAAAATGCTAGTCTTAGTTGAGGTTTGCGATTAGAGATATGAGATGTTTCTCAGGTGTGAAAGTATGTAGGTGCTTTAATGAAAAAACTTGCTATAAAGCACAAGTTAAATATTTATGCATTGTTAAGCTAAATTTTAGCATCATTTTACTTTTTCACATTTTAGAAAACTCCCTGCAAGGCATTCCAAAAATCTTCCATGTAAAAATTTATGTTGTTTTAACACAACTTTATGTTCCTGAGGCCAGAATGACTATGCATCTTTAGTAATGAGAAATATTAGCTTTGAATTCCTGAGAATGCATTAGGGTTCATGGAGTATGGAAAGCAGATGTATCAACTAAATTAGACCTTGCACAGTGGAAAGTTGGCAACATTCTAGTTTTGGCATTCCATTTTGTCCAAGGTCCAGATATCATACTTTATTATATACTGTATGTACTTGACCTCAGCAAAACTAGCATGTCTGTCTTTAATTACTCAAAGGAGCTAGTCCTAGGAAAGAAGGATTCGATTGTTTTATACATATTTTCAAAAGCAAATTGATCGATAATTTAGAATTTTATAATGTTTGCATTGGCAGTTTTAATTTTCTTTTTATTTTCTTAAGACCAAATGCACTCATTTAGAAAGACTGCTTGTAATAAGAGAATGTGGACACGCTGAGAAGTGTGTTGCAAGTTATGCCCAGCAGCAGGCAGATCGTGCTGCTAACAAACTCATGTTAGTTACTACATGATTGTGGTTTTCTATGAGGGAAGAAACATCTCTTTTGGAATCACATAGAAAGATTTTTTTTCGGATAGACTACAAAATAGCAGATAAGAATGCACTGGTAACAATTATATTAGGTGCTTCCCTAGAACTTTACGGAACCCAAATATCATTACCAATTTTAATTAAACCTGATACTTCAAAAGGTGCCATTTACATTTAACAAGTAGGATAATGGAGACTCCTTTGTAAATCATTTTTGCATTAATGTGTTATAACAAATTAGGCATTGATCCCGAGAATTTCAATAAAGAATCATCAGAGATTCTATCACAACTGAGAATGGAAAATACATCTCCTTTGGCATAGGACTTCTTTGTTGGGTTTTCATTTTCCTACAACAATTCCCTAGCATGATATTTTAGCAGCTGCTGCGTCCATTTGGAAGCTCATAGAGTAATAATGCCGATTAAAAGGATTAAAATCACTCCTCCCTTGGCTCTCATTACTGCATGAATGAGTTGCGTATATGAATGTAATCCAGATTTGGAAATGGTGGAAGCCAGAAAAAAATAAGAACCCCTAAGAAAGAAGGTGAGAGAAAAAGTAAAGCTTGAATAAGAACTATAATTATGATTTTGCTACAAAATGTTTTACTGAAACATTTGAACAACTGTCAAAAAAAAAAATACACAATTTACCTCTGAGGCCCCACCACGTACTGCTTGGTGTCATTGTCAAACTACCTAAGGTTTTCCTTCTAACTATAACAACAGACAGCGCTAGGCAGGAGTTTTCAACTTATTTTTGTGCATGAATGCCTTTGGAGAAGTTTCTCAGCATGTTATTTTTAAAGGTATAAAATTAATAGTGTACTAGTTTTCTATTGCTGCCAGAACAAATACCCATAAACTTAGTTGGCTTTCACAGCACAAATATATTATCTGAAAGTTCTGAAGGTCAGAAGTCTGATAGAGATCTCCGTGGGCTAAAATTAAGGTGTTGGCAGGGCTGCGCTTCTTTTTGAAGGATCTAAGGGAGAATCTGTGTTCCTTGTCTTATGCAGTTTCTAAAGGCCACCCACGTGCCTTGGCTGCTGGCTTCCTTTTCCATCTTCAAAATCTACAAAGGCTAATCAAGTCCTTTGTACATTCTCCTCTCTGACCACATTGGGAGGGGTTCTCTGCATTCAAGAATGCTTGTGCTTACACTGAGCTCACCTGGAAAATCCAGGATAATCTCCCCATCTCAAAGTCCTTAACCTTAATTACATCTGCAAAGTCCCTTTTGCCCCGCAAGGTGACATACTTACAGATTCTGGGGGTTAGCGTCTGGGCATCCTTGAAGGCCATTATTTTACCTAATTAGGGTTATGGATGGCAATAATCCTGTGGAAATACATAGGATCATATTAAAATCCAAATCTGCAATGTAATAATATACGTTTGTCTTTATTAACACAATAATATCTAGAGCAGATCAAATAATGTCCACATGTTGAAAATAACGATAACCATCAATGACTCTTCAATCTATCAGGAACAACTGCAAAGGCTGTAATGAGGGAAGAAAACATCTGTCGTTTTCATTGGTGACAGTCACAAGAAGCGCTAATTCTACCACGGTTTGTTGTTTATATTCTTAATTGTAGGAAATGTTACATATCAGCTAGAGATTAAAAAAGTAAAGATGTATTTTTTTTTCTCTCCTCCAATCACAGATCTTTTTTCAGGGTGAAAAGCTCTGTGCTAAAGAGCCGTCAAGAAATGATAACCCTGATGTTGCCGGCAGTGGCAGGAAGCACACAGCCCCTCCCCTGGCCACTGAAATTGCTCTGGACAGTGAGCCTGAGAGAAGGTGGCAGGTCAGCAGGAGTTTCAGTAACGCCTGAAAAAGCCTATCATCCTCAAGCTCTGCTTTCCCCACAAAGCCTTCGTGGACACTTGGAGCTGCTCTTGGTCGGGCTCTCAACTCGGTTCTCCACAGCACGTCTCTGTTGTTTCCAGATATGCCATGGCCTGCGCCTGGCTCTTGCCTCTCCCGCTCATTTGGCATTTTGTCATGCATTGCCTTGGGGATGCTGGACGTCTTTCCACGTGTATGTTTTCCATCACTCTGAATCTCTGTAAGCAAAAGTGATACACATCTTCCTTCTTTAGGGCAGCAAGGAGGGCTTTTTAAGGTACAAGTGGGTGAATATTTACGGTGTGATTGGCCAACTATCCAATTAATCACCCTCACTGAACTTACATGTCTATTGTGGTGAAAAATGTGCAAATATCAAGAATTAGTGGCGGGTTTTTTTGAACTAGGCCTCAGAACAAGATATGTTATACAAAAAGATCCTTGGTCTGAGACATGGAGGGGTCTTTTGTTTTGTTTTGTTTCTTTTTCTGTCCCAGCTTCGTGATCTTGAGCAAGTGACAGCCTATCTCCTGGGCCTCAAGGCCCTCCTGGGCCTCAACCTTCATAAAATAGAAGGATTGGATTAGATCATTTCCAAGGGCCCTTCCATCTTGAAGAGTTTGTGAATCAAAGAGTTTATGTTACATTACTAAAGTTGGTAACACTTCATTAGGACTGAATTCAAGTTTCCAAGATTATTCCATTTCCCCAAGCAGTTTAAGAATTTAAATGTCTAAGGACTGAGACCTTCCTGAAAAGGTAAATTGTGATGCTATCAAACACACTCGTAAGATTTATTCGTTCTTGTCAAAAGACTCATTTGACGTAACTTGCCATATCTCTAATGCTACTCAGACTCTTTCACACCCGGATGAAAGAGGGGATTAGTTGGTAAGGTCTTCAGAAACCTTTTTATGAGAGCGTGCTCGGAATTTTTCCATAACTTTCTTACAAAAACATAAACATCCTGATAATTTACAGGTGAACAGACAGTTACAGCAGCAATAACCAACAGCGAGTCTCTGAGCTAGACTTCAGTGACGTTTCCTGTGAATTGTTGAGACTGCATTAACCCCTTACTTTTGTCTTCTAAAGATCTTAAAATATCCACCCTTTGACCTGCTTCCAGTTCCTCTGCCCACCTCACTCTCCCCCCAACCCTGTTCTGTCCTGTCTGCTCCACGTCAGTCTCCTCCGTATGATGAACCAACCCCTCACTCTGATCTCTGAGAAACCCTAGAGCAGGGTGGATGAAGATCGTGAAGAGGACGGGGGCTTATACAAAGTTGGGATCTACAAGTAGATACACTTTCAGCTTCAGAAAGAATAAAAATACTTTATTTCGAAGGATCTAGAATTTACTTGGGATTTATATAGAAGGAAAGGATTTAGACTGGAATCTCTTCCATCTTTACAAGATTGCTGTCTATCTCACTGGAACAATGTGACTATACTCATTCAAGGTGACTACTGTTTAGCCGGCTTCTCATTATGGCTATTTTGCTATAATTGGAAAAAAGTTATCATGCACTGTTCCACTGCTGTGTTTTTCCCTTTTATGCTTCCCCTTTACCTTAATTACCCACTTCATTTTATTGGAATAAGGTGCAACTCAAATGTCACCATCGCAGGGAAATGTCCTGTTCCAGCTTCCTCAGTTTGGGGGAAAACAAATTATTAAGTTTCAATAGCAATTCATGAATGTTTTCGTTATGGCACTTAAAACTATGCCTCTGGTTATGTTTACTTGTGCACATCTGCGACCTACATAGATTTTAAGCTCCTGAGCAGCTGAGACTTCTAATAAAACTTTGTGCCCTCAGGTTACAATAATAGAAAATAAGTTATCTTATAATTTTTTTTGCTTTTTGTTCCACATAATTCTAAAGAGTATTTTCAAAAGGATTACTATTATCTGATAAATATACATACACATGTATATATGAGATATATATGATATATATGTTATATATATATATAATACACACATATTTAACTTGATTCTTTATGTTATTCTACCGGTAATACTGGGATTTTTCTCAAAAATGATACCAATAAATAATAAATTAATCTGACAGATTTTGCTATAGTGACTTGGAATAAATTTTTTCCCAAGCTGCAGCTGGAAATTTATTCCAAGTCACTACAGCAAAAGCTCTCAGACTAATTCGTTTTGAAAATACTTAGAATACCAGGAGATGTTTATAAACAGTATCTCAAGATGGTATTAAAAAAAGAATCGATAAGTATATACTCAATATATACACTCATTTATAAATAACTGAACACACCTATTTTAACTCATCATCAAAGAAGGCAGACATGTTTGCAGTCTTCACACATGTAGAAATAAAATCTCCAATCATGAGGAAAACAGGGTCAGCAGATCATTCTCCTATCATCCTATATAAAAGTCACTCTAAATGAAAAAAAAAAAAAAAGGAACCCACTGTAACAAGAGAAAAAAAAAAGATGGATTGGTTTTATTCAAAGTCATAAGGACAAATTTTAAGGGTTTAGTATACCAGTCATATTTTCTGACTGTTCTGTCAATTACTGAGATGGGTGTTACTCTGATTATAATTGTAGACTTGTCCTTGCAATTATATTGGTTTTTGGTTCATGTATTTTGCAGTTCTCTTCCTAGGCACATAAACCCTTAGGTTTGTGATGTTCTGTTGATTAATTGACCACTTTATCATTTGAAATGACTTTCTTTATCCCTAGGAATATTCTTTGCTCAGAAATCTTTGTCAGATTTTTGCTCACTGGCAATCTTCACATTGGCAGAAGAAAACTCCCTACCTAAAGGAATAATTATTTTGCCGTCCTGGTCCTTGGTTTCAACTTTATTCAAAGGGATGTACTTACTGAATTCTTGACATATTAACATAACATATTAACAATTCTTGACACAACAATTTTTATCTCACACTACAAAACAGGGGACATTTATTAATTAAATAGGATGGATGTCAGGACTTGAGTTTTGAAAACATAATGTAATGATGCATCTAGTTCAAATAAGAAGTGATTCAAGGACCACAGACCTCAAATTGTGTCTGTAGAAGCCTAAGGATTATTTGGAGACTTGAAGAATCTTAGACCTTCAAAGGATGTTAGATATCCAGCCCTGCCCACTCCTGCTATTTGTGGGAAAACTAATGCTCAGAGGAGGGTCAGGAAGGGCATATTTTCTTAGTTGATAGAACAGACTATGGCAACAAGGGGACCAGAAACCCAGTTTCCTGACTCAGAAAAGAACACTCTTTACATTATGTCACCCTATGACCATGGCTTTATAATCTTCACACTTTTTCTTCAGTTGCTTGTCTTTAGAGCAATGGACAGAAGAAAAGAGTATATACATTGAGAAATAAAAAATTCAAATGAGTTCTGACTTCCCCAAAAGTGTTCAGGTCTCAGGGGCAGCTTCTATATTTTAAACTTCCATTTATTTGTCCATTCACCTATAAAAATAATCTTTCGGTTAGAATTTCCTTAGACACAATAATTATTTTCAACTTCAACATAATCTGGGTATTTTTTTCCCTGTTTTTAACATGTCCGGGTTTTTTTCTTAAGTAATTGCAATGGCTTGAACATATTAATCTCTGAGTAGGGATAGGCCAAGAACATAGAACATATACCTGCAGAGAACACGTACGTTGTTACTAGGATGTTATTAGTTTATACTAGAAGAATTTTCTGAGCACATCTGATCCAGTTACCCTTCACAATCTCAACAGATAAAGAACCATGCATTTGAATTAGGAATCAAGACTTTCTGGGTGGTGTGGATGGACTCTATCCAATATCCCAGTATTCTGATGTTGCGTAATGAAGGGCTTTTTAGATAACAATGATTAAATTTCAGAATTTTTCGAGGCAATTTTTATCTCACACTACAATATTAGAGAACAGAGTTTTCTGAACATAATTAACTTTTATTTGATGATTTCCATATAATTTCTTCAGTCCTCACCAAGTCCTTAATTTTACTGGTTAGAGAGACTTAGGCTGCCATCAGGCATCACACAAAGTACTAAGGATTTACAGATTTATATAGCTCTCACCAGGGGTGCCTGGGTGGCTCAGTCAGTAAGCTTGGTGTTCTACTCAGGGCCTGATCCCAGGGTCCTAGCATCGAGCCCCACATCGGGCTCCCTGCTCCGCTGGGAGCCTGCTTCTTCCTCTCCCACTCCCCCTGCTTGTGTTCCCTTTCTCGCTGGCTGTCTCTATGTCAAATAACTCACTCACTCACTCACTCACTCACTCACTCTCACCATTAGGGAGCTTAGCATCTTAATGAAGGGAGATTTGTATAAGTGAAGCTTAGCTTACATGATATATAAAGTGAAGAGGTAAATAGTAATTTTTGTCAAGTTACAGTTAGAGGGGCGTCATTAGTTTTTGACAAAGTATAGAAGCGTGGTACAACAGACACACCTAAATATCCTTCTTCCTTCTTTAAGGGACTTTGACTCTCCCCCATAGTGCAACACAAGTATCACAGCTGAGGGGCCAAGAAGACAAAAATAATTCTATGGGCTACCAATGAACCAAGCAATCTGTATGGTCCAGGGCATATTTGAGGGGATCAAAGCCTTCAGAGATACATAGATAAAGATCATTTTTACAAGTGGCAAATTGAGCCACAGATTTTGGAGGAAATTGAGAACTGAAATCATACTTCCCATCACTTTCAAAACGAAAATGTCAATTCTCTGGCAGGACTATTGGTGCTTTCATCCTCTTGCCTTCTGTCTTAGTCAGCTTGGGCTGCCATCACAAAATACCACAGATGGCTTCGGCAAGGGAGATTTATTTTCTCACAGTTTTGGAGGCTAGACGCCCGAGATCAAGGTGCTGCCAGGGTTGGGTTCTGGTGAGGCCTCTCTTTCCTGGCTTGTAGATGGCTGCCTTCTTGCTGTGTCCTCACATGACCTCTTTGTGTGCTTGGGGAGAGAGAAGGAGAAAGAGAGACAGAGAGAGAGCTTTAGTGTCTCTTCTCTTCTCACAAGGAGACCAGTCTATGGGATCTGGGCCCCATTGCTCACTTCATCTTACTTACTTCCCGAAAGGCCGCATCTCCAAATACAGCCACGTCGGGGGTAGGGCTTTAAGGTAGGAAGTTTGGCAGGACATAGTTCAGTGCTTAACACCTCTCCACCTGTGTGATCTCACATTTACAACTCCTGTTCTTCATAGGCTTTCTGCCATAGCAACACTAAATTCTTCAAATTCCCCTAATTTTCTACATATTTTTTCCCTCATACTACTGTGCATACTTTATTTTTGCTCACTTCTCCCTGCTCATCTGCCAGGCAAACACACAGTTCAAACTCTTCTTCAAAGTCTTCCCTGACTTTTCCCAGGAAAAATTACTGTCTTTTATATACCTGCCAATAATACAGCATTAGCATGTCAAGTTTAATTGACCATGGACACTGAATGCATATTAATATTTTAAAAATATTTTTACAAGATCTCCTAATATTGCTGAACTATGAAGCTAGTTCTTCAGGAAGTTCTATCGTAAGTTATTTTTATACAATCATCTCTTTCCCCGTCCAAACTTCAAGGGATTTCTGAAAGAACAGGTGCTCTTGCCTCAGATTTTCAAATAGAAGTTTGAGGAAATAACTAATTATAAAGATTATTGTTAATTTTACATTGACATTCATATCCCAATCTGATTTCCTGAAGGTAAAGTCTAATGTATTTTTAAAATACAAACTTAAGATAAACATTGCATATTTGAAATAAAAATAGTAATGTTATTTAAAATAAAAAGGAAAGAATGGGAAATTCAGGTCTCCCTAGCAATGTGGGACACCCTCTCCAAGATGATATATTAATCCATTGCACCATTCAAAACCCACTTATTTTCTCTCCGGACTCAGTCCATTTACTGCCAGGTCATCGGCTCCAGACTGTGTGTTCATGTTCTTTATTCACTGCTTCGCACCTACAGTTAATTGGGACACATTGCCTAGATAACAGAAAAATCTAGCTGACACACCTGCCACTAGTAATAGGGATCGTGACCTTGATTGTGACCCATGACCTTGATAATGAGGCGTTTACTTAGAACATCTCACTACACTCACAATAATTTAACTGGTGACTTACCTATATGGGATAATACACATTGTATGAAACAGGTAGCCCGAGCTTAGAAACTTTCAGTATTAGCTGTACAGCTTCAGGCACATTGATTATCTGGTGGCTCAGTTTCCTCACCTATAAAACAGGGACAAAGACAGGACCCACCTCTCAGGATCACTGGCAGGATTAAATGAATTAATACATGTAAAATACTTAGAACACTGCCTGGTACTTAGTGGGCACCTAAATGTTAGCTATTATCTTTACTATTATTAAAGTATTGCTTACTGGAAATTAGTCCCACTTAAATACAGTCCAGGTGAATGAGCTTTTGGTCTCAGAATTCCATACAGACATCAGAGAATACAATCAACCAGGTAAGCATACCTCTATACGAGGGATGTCTTACAATTTTGTATCTCTTTTAAGAACAGAACTTTTCTACTGGTGGAGCTTTACTTACGGTCCAAAGTAGATTATCTGATCCAATTGCTGTGATACATGAGTAAAGTTAAAAAATAAAATGGGGAGGGGTAGGGGAAGCTGTGCAGATAACCAAAACTCCTCAACCCCTAGTCAGTTATAGTTCTTTCAGAGTTGAAGACATCTATTAACAACACTGCTATTAGGGAGCAAGTTTCTTTAGAAAGAATAGCATATAACCTAATTTTAATGCATATACAGTAACCTCAAATTTCTAGAAGTACAAGTTATGTATATATATAGAGAGAGAGCAAAAGAGAGATCAATTCATATGAATACCGTAGGCTGTTAACTTTCAAGACCTGTAACTGGGGTCTTTTTCTTGGTGTAATCTCGAAGCCTGTATGCTTCCTTGGCCATGCTAACCAGGGGAACTGTCCTTGGCTTCTAGCTCCAGTTTCGCAGTGATTTGGTGAGATGTCTGTGACAATCAGTGTAGATAGAACTTTATCTTATTTTTTCTTCCCCCTCTGTCTGCACTGGCAAAACAATGTTATCAAGTAGTTTTACTCAGGATGGTCACAAGAACCTGGGAACATTGTACTTCAGCCTAAATGTTAGAATTCAGCAACGATATATCCCTACTGCAATTAACCACCACTTATTCTTTCCAGGCGTTCAGGTTAAAGACTTGGGAGTCAATCTTCACTCCTCCTATGCTCATACCTCATATCCAGTTTATCGGAAATACTGTGTCTCTACTTAAAAAACAGCCAGAAACCAACAACATCCTATTACTTCCACCACTACCCCTGGGGTAAGCCACTGTATCTCACCTTCCTTATTGCAATACTCTTGTAACTGGTCTCCCAGCTTCCACTCTTACCCGCTTTACAGCACAGTAGCCAGTATGATCCTTTTAAAAGTTAAGTCACAATCAGGCCACTCTTCTGTTCAAATCCTCTCTACAGATCCCTGTCTTATTCAGAATAAAAATCAGGTCTCTTACAAAAAGCCATCATATGGTCCTAAGCCTGTGGCTCCCTTCACCAGCCTTCCTCACTTTACCTTCTGACCTCTTCTGTCTACCTCCCTCTGCCAGGAATGCTCTTCCTCCCTCTTCCTTCTTCATGCAGTCACCTCAGTGAGGCCCATCCTGGCTATCTTACTTAAATATGCATGTCTACACACACCTAAGCATTTCTTATCCAACTCTAGTTTTCCCCATTGAATTTATCACTAATACAGAAACTCCTTAAGTATGATCCCCAGAACCTTCTGGCAAGTACCTAGGTGATGCTAATGCTGGGGGTCCAGGAACCACACTTTGGGAACCATTGCTTCAGGAGAATCTTTTCTCCCAGATTCTCATCCTTTGTGATTTGGGTAGGGCTAAATTACTCAAACTTCAGGGACCACCAGACTACCTAAAGTGTCTCTTAACTCAGAATGACAAGCCCCACCCTTACAGTTTTTTTCTGATTGGGTAGGACTGGGGCAAGAGCTTGCAATTTGCATTTCTAACAATTACCCTTTGAAAAGCACTGGTTGAATATAATGATACATTTTTTACTAAGTTTCCCTGTTTCCTTTCTGTAAGAATATAAACTCTATGAGACAGGAATTTTTTCCTTATCTTCTGTTGTGTTCTCATGCAAAGGACAAAGCAGGTACATAGCAGCTGCTCGATAAATACATGCTGAATGACTAAAAATTGCTTATCCTAGTGGTACATCAAAAAATTTCTAACTGTATCTTGCCAGAATGTGTATGAATACAAAGCTAAAAATACTTAAAGTTTAATCCTCTCAGGCAAGAAAGCATTTTAAAGCAACAGGACACAGAGACAACTGGGATTTCCTGATATTTGGGAGATAAATTATTAATAATTGACATTATTATCTTAACATTAAGGTTAGTAACAATAAGCATTTGTGGTCTGCCACCAGCACTTCATGTAAAGTATCTTATAACAAATTCTGAGGAAGCTAGCGATGTTGCTTCTGTTTTATAGATAAGTGCTGGTTACACCACAGCCCACTTATCAGTGAACTCCAGGGTTTCCACATTATCTTTTCCCCCCAATGTGCTCTCCCAATTGGGAGCAACAAAGGAGGGTGTGAAATGGGAGGTGAGAGTTTTCTCTCTAGTGTCCAGACATGTTAGGATCTGAATAAAACTTGCTGGATTTATTTACCTCTTGTAACACTAAAGATCATCCTAGACTCTCTTCTATAATAAAAGTCTAGAGGAATGCATTAGAGCACTGGAGTTCTAGATGCAAATGTTGAACTCTACAGACGTTATAGGAATTTAGTTGTGAAAGATATGAACACATTTTTCAGGAGGCATGGTTTGTGGGGCTTGTATTTGCAATACCTTAGAATAGTTTACTCTGTCTGAATGTTCATTCTATCAAACCCTATGCAATAGCGTTAACACTTAGGCAAAGAAAAATTAAAAGACAAATGATGATGAGTTAATGACTCTTTTTTTTTTTTTTCAAAGAGACCGTTAGAACAGCGGTCAGCAAACTTTTTCTGAAAGGGCCAAATAATAAATACTTTAGATTTGCAGGCCATCTAATTCTGCAGTCAGGGAAAGCAAACACAGATTAAACATAAATGATGGGTATGGTTTTGTTTCAGTTGAACTTTATTTACACAACAGGTGGTCTGCCCACTGACTATACAGTTTGTGGACCCCTATGTTAAATGACTCCCATCTCAGTGGGATGAACGAAATGGACCAGATAAATTCCAGGTAAATTTGGCAAATTTACCTCTTTCCTTTTAAAAACTGTTTTTTTTTACTATAGAAATTCCTGTACTAAACATAATGCCTTAAAAAAATGACAAACTGTAGCATGCAAATTAAAACACATCTGGCTCTGTAATAAGCTGAACGAGTTAAAAGAATCCTTGTATTTATTTTTTACACAGCACAAACGCAGGTGACACACAGGAAGTCCATAATTTCCCACAAAACTTATAAACTTAACAACTGAGATTCTAAATTCTTATAATCTTCTGCATCGTTCCTGGCTATATACCGTATGGAATCCATTCCACAGCAGCAGAGGAGAACCTTAACTTTAAGCACCAAGTTTCCAGGCATTACTACAAGTATCTTTTTTTCATTCCCTAGTACATGCAGTCAAACTGCCTATGAATAAATACCAATTCACTTTAAGCTTCAATGGAGAAGGGAAACAAATATTATTCTTAAGTCTAAAAGTGATTCCACCTCTTTTCCTTGTGTTTTCTTCCACAAATATTTTAACTTTTAATGTAGTTAAATTAAACATGAACATAAATTGAATTCTGAACATAATCCCTTTCAGATTCACCTAACAGTTTACGATGTTCGTATTTGTTTTATAAACCCAGAGGAAAACAAAAACATGATCTCTAGTATATTCTGGCAATTTTTATTAAAGGTTAAATTTAGAATTTTATAGCAAAGTAATATAGTCTGTGTGTCCAAATTATGATTTCAAAAATCCTTAATTTATGTATATTAAGATATAGTGTAAACCCCAATACAGTTTATAGAAGCATGTTTTCGTTTTCTGAAGCAGGATTCAATGGGCATTTTTAGGATTTTGCTCACATCAGCCCTATGTACCCGGAGATTACTGGATCCACTAAATGGACAATGAAAACTGGCTGAGGCTGCTGCTGAATGCTTCAACAGGAATCTGATACACAGACACAGATTTCATTGTTATAGTCAATGCAACTGAAGTCTTCCTTAAAACTGTGCTCCTGATAGGCTGAAGAGAGAGTAATGGACTGTTAGTTCTTTAAGCCAAAAATGCATGGATCTGCTGTACAAAGGCTTCATTCTCTGCCTGTAGTTAGTAACTTCAGGGCCTTCTGTAGATTCTGCACAGCAGTGCTGACATCTTCATACTGCAAAGCACTGCCAGCGTATTTGCAGTATTTCTGGGCTCTAGCAAAGTCCTCTGGTGTTAAACGGATATCCCCTAGAAGAAAAACAGAGTAAGATATTTGTAGGAATCTAAAAAGTGTTCTGTTACGTTAGGTAAATGCTTACATTTCAGATTACAGAAAATATTTAAGGTTATATAAAAACATGAAGGTTTTTTTTCAACCCTAGGTGTAAATATTTAACTAAGTATTTCCATGCTTTTCACCTTTTTTCTTACAAACATAAACCATACATATGCCAATACTAATAACTTATATAAAAAGATTTTTCTTCCAGAAGTAATAAACTAGAAGCCTTTATATTTTGATAAATTAATTGCAAAAAAATTATGTTCTGTGTAAAAAAAGGACAGCAGCTTTGATGTTTATACTAGAAATGCTGAGCCTCTCTCTTCATGGAACAATACACACAGACTAAACCATTCAACCCTCATTTGAGCTAGAATATAAATAAAATTCTCAATGAAAAAATAAATAACATTATTGAAAAAAATTATATAAGTCATTTAACTTTTTTAGCCTGAAAATGTTTTTTGTGCCATCCATACAAAAATCTCTACAGTTTAATTATCATTAAATTACAAAATTAAACATATGAACAACCTTTAAATTATGTCCAAAATTTATTCTCATCAAGTTTTCCAGTTACACATATGATTAATATGGGTAGAACACAACTAAATAATCTGGGTAAAACCAAAAAGACAATTAAAAACTTCACTTAATCTAAGATTTGAATATATATTTCTAAAGATGAAATTAAAAACTGACTTTGTGTCGACTTTTGAAATACCATTTTCTTTAGAATTTTTTATAATATTAAGAACTGATCAGAAGGCGGGGGCACAGAATGTAACAAACAAATAATATATTTCAAATTCTGTTTACAAATAAACAGATAATATATCTCAATTCTGTTTATAAGCATGAACTTATAAACACACTACCTTTGTTTAGTTGCTTTTAATTTTGCTATATATATGTATGCATACACACACACACACACACACACACACACATATGGCATATAATTAAAACTTTGATATTACTTAGGTAAGGACTTCAAAGTAGGTAGTGACTCTAGGTACCCAGATACTAAGTTCTGATCCAAATCATTATTTTCTAAAATTTTCAAGAGTTCTGAAACAATGTATCCTAAAGTTTCTAGGCCAATGCCAGGCACCCGTAAGTACTGAGTAACTTTGATTAATGAATATAAAAATGCTGTCCGTACATTGTTTCCTATATTTTAAAATAAAGTTCTTACAGAATTAAACATTAATGAAATTTCAGATTTTAAAATAACACACAGACCTACATATAGTAATTAGTCCAGTGTGTTACATACAAAGTCTTCAAAAATTTGTTGAATATTATTAAAGTTCACAATGGTTGGTCTTTAATGTGAATAAGAGATTATACATTCCAATTTCGACAGACCTTGTTTCAATTTTCTTGAATTTCAGTCTTGCTTAGAAAGCAAAAAATACAAATCAATAAACTAGTAAAATGCAATTACAGATATATAAAAAAGTTTTTCCACATATCTTTTAGTATTTTAGTGCCTTGGCATTTGTTACAAACACATTAAACCTAAAAAACAATTATCTTGCAGTTGTTCTGTTGACAATTTAGTCAGAACACTTTAGGTTGTATTTTTCTTCTTGAAAATACCTACTAGATTCTTCAATGGTTTTTCCAAGAAAGTAAGAGGTTCTAGCCATCTAAAGCTATATATCCTATCTAGGTGGGGGAGACACCTTTGAAAATTGAGTTTACCCCACTACTCATTTCATGCTTTAGTAGCCTGTCCTCTTATCTCAGGGCAATCTTTAAATACGTAGGGCAACCATCCAGAATTTATTGGACCTGCTGGAAGAAAGCCCCAATGCTCAGAACTAATCTTATTTTTATAGCTTTAGCCTTAGCGATGTTTTCCTGATGTATCACTTATTTATTAATGAGATGTATGTAGTGGCAAGAACTCCATTACTATTTTAGTTTTTATAAATGAAACTTATCCACCAAAGATAGAACTATTTTAAAACACATTATATTGCACTTTTCATGAAATAACAATTTCAATATTCAGAAAATGTGAATGAAAATATTTTAACAGAAAAATATCATTACAGATATGTAATATATATACAGCTTATAAACATGTATGAAATTGTATAACTATCATATAAAACATAACTAGATAATAACCAACTTACAGACTCAGATACAAAATGTAACTTATAGATTTAAATAGAGATGCTAGACTTATTAACTGAAAATATAAAGAACTTAAAAAGCCATGTCAAATAGTTACTTTTGCTATTTTGTAATACTTCAGGCTTCCCTTCATTTAACAAATATTGTTTAAGAGTCATTAATAATAAAACATATGATTAAAATTTTTAATTAAATAAAAAGAAAATCTGCCGAATTGTGATTCTTTTTTTAAATTTTTATTTTGTTATATTAGTTACCATACAGTATATCCAATTGTGATTCTTTTAACTTAGCATTTGAAAACTAGATAAAGCAGAAAATACATAAAAGAAGAGAACAGGAAGAGAACAATTGCTCAATTTCAGTATCTGATGTTATATACAAAATAGTAAATACTGCTTAGTGTACCCAAATAAAAAAGCTTTTGAAGGATTAAAGAGGTTGTCTAATAGAGTATCTCTGAACTCTATGCTTAATATGTTGCCGATGGCTTCAGACAAGACCGTCCTTATCCCAGGGCTGGCAGAAGACAGCCAAAGTGATTAGTCAAGTTCCCTACTACAGCGGCAAGAGCCTGGGTCAGCACTGGATCAAAGATAACATTTTTGGTATTAAGAGAAATCCCTGCAAACTCAGTTGATTAAGTATCCATTCCTAAGGCTGATTTATCTAACGTCATGATAGACCATAGAATACTTAACTGTAAAAATTTCCAAAATGGGTCTTTAGAGACTCTTTCCTACTTACCTAGGTGATTTTAGAAATTCATGTCAGGGACCTTGAATAATCTGATCCTAGTGTACTCTATTATCCTCTGATTTGAATGGAAAGCATGGGCAGAATCATAAGGGGAACCATCTGATACGCAAAATCTTGCGTAAATCTCGAGGGTAAAAATAAAGCTCAGTACCGAAGCCTTATAACCAAGCATTGCCAAGATATGTTCCTTAGAGATGGCAATACTAGAATGATTAGAGGTAGAATTTGATTAGGTCAGGCACTGTGCTAAATACTTTTCAGATATTCCATTTAATTCTCAAAAATATTCATGAGGTAAGTGGTTATTCAGACTCTAATACTATATAGAAATACATCAGTTAAAAAAGGAAATGTTCTGCTTCAAATACCTACCATCTTTCTGATTCCATTCTCTCTTCCACAGTTAGCCACAAATTCACTACAGAAATGTTTAATATATTAATACTAACACACATAAACTATGTGTATTAAACGTGATAAGTACTAAGGACTAAAGAGAAAAATGTAGCAAGAAAGTGGTGCAGGGAGTATTCATTAGAGGTGGTGGTGAAGACAGTGATGGTTATAAAACTAATTTTGGTCTGAGTATTATCTAGAATTTTTCTATGTACTTAAACACATACATACATGCAGGAAGATAGTTTTAATATTTTTTTCCTAAATAGGGTCATATTACATATAATGTTCTGCACTGGTTTTTGTTTTTTTTTTTACTTTTAATATGCTTAGGAGATCTTTTCATGTCAGAGTTGCTATATATATATATATATATATTTTTTTTTTTTTAAATATCTGCTCAGTATCCCATGAGACGACTGAACCATAATATCCCATTAATAAGCACTTAAAAGATTTTCTACTATTTTGATGATGTTGAAATAAAATATCCTTATAAATTTTTGTGCCCATGTCTGAGTATTTCTTTAAGACAGATTCCTAAAAGTGGAATATAGCAGGTTCAAAAAAATTACACTTGCAATTCTGAGAGTGACATAATGCTGCTGAAAACACTTTACTCATGTACATTTTCCACTAACAGCATGCGAGAGTCATTCCTTAGGTCTTCAATGACACTATAGATTATTGATCTTTTAAAATATTTTTTATCTATTGACATAAACCAAACTCATTCTAATTCTCAATTTCCCTGATTATTAATATGGTTGGGAAAGCTTTCATGTGTTCACTGCATATGTGCATCACCTATCATATTTTCTGCCTGTTTTTTTCTACCAAGTTGAGTTTCAGTTATTCATTTGTAGGAGCTCTTTATATATGCTCTGGACATTACTTCTTTATTTTTAAATTTCAATTTCCTCCTCTAACAATGTAATGGGGAAGAAGGAGTCTTCTGTGGTATGAATTCATCACTTTTCATTAGTCAAACCTATTAAGACACAGCTAAATCAGATACAAGTATTGAGAGATAGTATCTAATATATATTTTTTTCTCATAACCAGTTGTTATGAGAAAACCCCAAGATCATGACCCCAGATGAAGTCAGACACTTAACTGACTGAGCCACCCAGGTGCCTCCTGAATAACCAATTGTTCTAACATCACTTTCGAATATATATTCTTGCCACACTGATCCAAATGCCATCTTCATCATAATTTAATTCCTATAATGTGTGGTCTAATTTCCAGAGTCCCTATTCTGTTTCATTGATCTATCTACTTCAGATATTTTCACATCAGATTTTAGACGGAGCTTTTAAAATTGGGTGGGACTCCAGAGGGGAGTCTGGAAACCAAGTTTAACAGAGGAATATAGTATTCATTGGGCAGGTTATCTGGTCTGTCTACTAACACAAATATTTTCCACTATGTTCTTGGGTAATTTGCCAGTTTATTACAGGTTCCTTTTTGTTTTTGTTTTCAACTGTGGTCAGTTCCTCTTTTTGGATAATCTAATAATTTAGTATAGATAAGGAAGATCATAATCACAAGACATGGGAATTTTGAACTAAAGTAATCTAGTATCACCTTTCGTGATAGCTCTGGCTATAAGTTTGTGCCACTATATCCAGCAGTATACAAAAAAAGGAACTGTAAAAAAAGGGGGAAGATGCCTTCAAATTTAGATATTTTTGATAATATGAAACAATCTTGGTTCACTGGAGAACCTAGCGAACAAAGACATTGAAAGAAATGTGTAAACATTCCAATATATAATACTCTTAAGGTACAATCAGAAAACACCACCCAAAACAGAGATACAATATATCTCAAAAAACAGTAGGCTGACTTACCCTGGGAAACTGTACTGAAAAGTGCAGGATCAATAGCCGGAATAGTCTGTGGAGTGGGCTGGATAGTATTACTTGCTACACCTGCATCAGAAAACCACAAATGGATATAAAAGTTATGCCTCTTAATTATATACTAGGAAAATATTTGACGAATCATGAAAGAATTTCATTTCTTAATTATTTTTTTGAAATCTTAATGAATTGCAATTTGACATACTTATATGATGTTGGAGGCTGGTATAGAGAATATGCAGGAAAATATATTCTGAGTGTTTACATTCACACATGTCTAGTGCAGATGGTAGTATGTCTGCATACTATACTATTTCATGCATTTTTCACTTAATATGTTTTAGCAATAATTCTAGATTGATATATCTATATATAGGTATAGATATATCTATATATATAGGTATAGATATATCTATATATATAGGTATAGATATATCTACCTTGTTATTTGACATGGCTACATAGTGTTCCATTCCATGTATGAACCACAATTTATAAAGCAGTTCTTTACTGATGGGCATTTAGGTTGTTTCCAATCTTCTGCTACTACAGATAATACTACAGTGAGTAATCTTACACATCGTGCATATATACACATACATATATGAATTCATTTATAGGAAACATTTAAAGAAGTGTAACTGCAAAATCAGGTGACATACAAGTTTTAAATTGACCAATTTAATGACTATCTTTTCCTTGATTTTGCTAAGTGCTAACCAAATATATTAAAGTATCACCAACCAACATAATTGTCCTCACAAAACTTGCTTTTAAAGACACATAATTACATTAAGAAAAAAAAAAAAGGGAATGCAAGACTTGACAGGGATCTTCAGAGATGACCTAGTCAAGCCTAGTACTCTGAAGCAGCTCTACCTAAAGCATAGGTAGGTGATTATATATTTTTCATATAATGTTAAAAAAAAAAGGTAAGTCTACAGCCTGCTCACAGATCAATCTAGATATCAAGCCATTTCTTGTTAAGTAATTTGTGTTTTTGCCTAAATTAAAATTTTCCAAACAAATCCCTTTCTCTATGGAAAAGGGAGTATTTTTACTGATCAGTATCTTGTATTAACTTTCAAATGCTTATTAGTACATCTTCATATGATTAAGTAGGCAATATTAATTAACCAGAACAAAACAGAAGTTACAGGGAGAAAATTTAGTTATGTAGTAAAATTTTATTTGAGCAATATTAAAAAATAGGTAGTCTGTATTTTATTAAGAACTTCTGGTCACAGTCATGCAACTAAGGCTTGAACTGACAGCACAGGCCATTCAACATGCCTCAAGCAGCAGTAAGAAGACGCTGTTTCCATTTGTCTTGATGTATGAGCCAAGGCCTGTCCCTTCTGCAGCCATCAAGACAAGTTCCCACGCGGGTCTAGAGTGCAGGCCCAATACAACCTCATAAATACTCGTTAAATTAGTAAAAGTGGCATTTAGTTTATGTTATTTATTTTTTGAGATGCTCAAATCTGTTTCTCTTTCTTTCTGGATTTGGAAAGGTCTCACTTGTCAATTTACAAATGAACTGCAGCCCTGAAGACTGCAATATGTTGGGATTATGTTGGGACTGATGTGACCATAAAAACATTCATGGTTTCGGGAAAGCAGAACTGTGTTGGAAATTTCTTCCTTTCTATTATTTAACAAAAAAGAAGTGTCAACAAATAACTTCTGGTTAACTTCTAAGTAGATGGTTACATAGCCTACTAAATGGGATTAATACACATTCAAGAACTAAACATTACAAGATTTCTAATTAAGTACTGAATTTAAATTGTCCTACACGGTCTGGGGATTCTGAGAAGGGAGAAATGGGTGCTGGTTAGAAAACCAGAGAAGATTATCCAGAATTATAATTAAACAGAACCCTTAAGGGACTAGCATTTGGAGAGGCAGAGAAAAAGGAAGCCATGCTATCTACAAGGAACACTATAAGCAAAGTTACGAAAATACGTAAAAGAACAACAATAAAAGAGCTAAGTTTCTGATCTGCATGTGAGGAGCTGCATTTATAATCAAAAGGCTAGCATTAATTCTAACATAATTCTAATAATCTATTTAGATTTATTACTGAGATCTTCTTCCTCAATATTTATAGGCTGTATAAAGCAGATGTTTCAAGAGAAAGGACAGACCATCCGCTCTATCACCTCCATCTGACCATCCACACTGGTTAAAGCACAGCCACAAACGCTCTGCCTGCTTAAACAATCGCTCTCGCTGCCCTCCACACCCCCTGTGCTTTTTTGTGGAAGAACTAAAAACCGTATATTAGTACATACTATTCTTTTCAGCTATCTTGAGGATTTCCCTTTGATAAAAGTGTATCCTGGATCTTTATATGAGGGAAAATAAATCAATCTTAAAGTGAGTAAGAGGGGAAACATCTGCTATATTTATAAACTAAAAATGTTATTTAATTTGCTATTAGCCAACTATGAACTGATTTTTTTTTTTTTTTTACTGTTTTAAATATAATAGAAAAAAAATCTGCCAGCTAAGAGGAGATTCCAATATCTCAAACCAATTTTAAGGGGCAAAATATTGTGAGAAAAGTATATATTGATTTAACAGGGTTTTAGTTCCTTAGAGGAAGAGACATAGAAAGGAGGTGCCAAAAACATGAGATCAGAAAGATGTGGATTCAAACTCTGGTTCTGTCACTAAGAGATACGTTTATGTTTATTTTCATGGGATAACTGCTTAATTTCTTTATAGTGTGTAAATTAGGGACAGCAATCTCGAATATAGTTAATATAGTTGCTCTAAGAATTAATTTATGAAATAGCTGTGATAATTTTGTAAATGCTAAGTCTGTAAGAGTGTATATAAAGTAACAAGATAGGACCTCATCCTAAAATAGTTCCAAGGTTTTTGGTTTTATGTGCTCACTCTGAGGAACAAAAAAGGAAAAAAAAAAAAATAAGGCTCATGTCAGAGTTAACTGGAGCAAGATGAACTGTTCATGCCAGAAAACTTTCTAATAGAAGACTACCTCCTTAATATCTATGTTTAT
Source organism: Ursus americanus (assembly GCF_024610735.1). NCBI lineage: Eukaryota > Metazoa > Chordata > Mammalia > Carnivora > Ursidae > Ursus > Ursus americanus. Next base: position 53,815,485 of record NC_142137.1, on the reverse strand, counting down.
GTATGCCAAAGATATTCTAAGCAAGAGATACGGTTAGTTTGAATATATGAAACTACTAAGATTTTATCACTCATCTTATATAAAAGTAGCAATTTCATATGGTTCAACCAAATACAACCCTCTCAGAAGTAAGCTTTCTCTCTTCTATATACACACTGTATGACTACACATGAAATGTATGTATATATGCATCTGTACCGGAATTCTGCCCTAAGGTATGCTGTCTAACATGGTACTGCTTAGGCAACTTTTTTTTAAGGCCCATATCCTACCCCCAAAGCTGACACTTCCCTTGATTCACAAAATGATTTTAAGTGTTCATGAGCTTACTCTTAAACACCCTGTCTTTGGCACAGAGATAGGAAGGAAGAGGGAAAAAAAAGGAAAAGGAAGCTAATTTGCTGAACACTGATTTTGTGATTAGGCACAGTAATAGTGAATTGTCAAACTTTTTCTCCTTTAATAATTAAAATCACTATGAGAAGTATGACAAATTTCATTTTAGAAAGAGGCAAAACCTAGGCTGAGAAGCTGAATAACATCTGAATTTGTGGTTTAGCAAGGGACAGGAACTAATAACCAATACTATTTGACTTCAAATGCATTTTATTCTCACTTTGCCTTCTATAAAAATGGTGTGTCAGAGGCTCCGGGTTAGTGTTTAAATTCACTAGAATAGAGTAGTATTTATCTAAGGCAAATACTCTAAGTAGCTGGTATTGCTTATATTATTCTACACTGGAAATACTGAATTTTCTATAATAAAATAAAATATTTATAACAGTGTTCTGTGTAATTTTACTTACAAAACAAACTCAAATTGGTTTGTCTATTAAACTCATCATAAGAGACCATAACGCAAAGCAGAGTAAAATATACAGAATGATGACACAAAAGAGATCAGTGTTAATATAATCATATTCATCAATATTCTTCAAGACAAAAATAATAGCAGTATTTGTAGATAATATAAAGTTAAAAATTTTTAAATAGGAGAAAAGAAACTAATAATAATTGGTGCTATAATTGTCAAACAGAAAACTTTTAAATGTTATTCAACTCATGCAAAATAACCTAAAATGGTCTGGATAAACTGAGGATGAAAATTTGAAAGTCAGTGAAGTAATGGCGTGGTACTTAACAGAAACTGTAGAAATTAGGGTTCAAAGGATGACTTCTATCTTATGAATTAAATATTTTGAAATGTTTATATGGTTTACTACCATGGATTACATTTATGCCAAGATAAAAGAAGTATTTTAAGAACGATTTTTGGAAAAACTTCAAGATGTAAATTATGGCTTTAAATGCCCTTCTATTTGAAGGTAAGGGTGACACTTTGTCAACAAGTAAATGGAAGAGTATCCGTCTGCAATTTTAAAAATTATCTTTCACTTACTGACATTGACTCATTCCTAGAGACTAGTGTTATTAGATCTTTTTCATGAAAACACAGACATACAGTACTGATTTATTCAAAGATAGTAGCTATCACTTCCCTCTTTTTCCCTTCTGTCAACTGTTTATAATATTAAAAGAAATAATCCACACATCCTCTTTTCAGTTGTCTGTGATTCCAGTGCTATTGAGATTTTGTGCCTCAATGCCAGCTCCCTTCATCAATAATATCTATGTTGAGGGCAGAGGTCATGTCATAAGGAAATAAGGCAAGAAAAATCAAATCTTACTGACACAGTAGGACACTCACAAACACATACTATAACAGACCCACGCACCTCAGTGCTAATCTTGAACAGTGAAGGGCAAAGAAAGGGAGGGGAAGAAAGAAAATAGCACCACATACAAAAAGCACAGATGCTGTTCTTAGTAACAAAATATAAAGTTAATAGTAACATATGTAAATGTTTGGTCATTTCTCAAAAAACTAAAGGACAACTAACATTAAAACTTCAACAGAAAGGATTTAACAGTTTTTGTGGGTTCAAAGAGAATTTAAAGGTCTTATCAGGCTTTATGACCATCATTATCAGGCGTAAACACAATAAAAAGTGCAGTCCTCATTTTTGAAAGGAGAGCTCAAAACTTGTGCAACTTTAATTTCCTACCTGTGCTGTGAGGCACTTCCGCTGGCGTATTAGCGGGAGCGTGTGCGCCGGGAGGAATCTGTATTCCAGTGAAGCTGCTTGACGGCATGCTGCCTGGGTCGTAAGTCGAAGACGATGGCTGAGGTGGCTGAGTAGGCAGGGATGTGGCTCCAGCATCTTCATTTTCTTCAACATCTATTATATAATATATATGTAAAGTTAAACTAGGTACTTTGAAATAAAAATGCCAAACATTCTTATTTTGCTATACAGACATGACAAATGGACCTTCCAATGCAATTCTATTTAATGCAACTGATAAGTAGGCTCTAGCTCTTAAAATAATAGTTTTGTTTTCTTTTCTTAAATCACTTAATTGTACCTGACAATATGATTGTCACTCCAAGTTAATACTTTACAATTCTATAAAACCTTTGCATATAGTATATTCTTAAAAATAAATGTTCTTTAAACCCGCTCTTTAAACTTATGATAAACAGGGTATTTTAAGCAAGACATGTCACATTTATGCTACCACAGACTTTATTTTTCTGACAGCTGCCTTTTCCTCAGTATTCATTGTTCACACCAGCTATTAAATGATTACCTGTGTGTTTGTTGTTCAAAGGATTAGGTTAATCAACAAAAACAAAGGAATGAAATTTCACAAAGCTAGCTGCAAAGAAAGGAGTAATAAAAGACTTTGTGTTGAATTGCTTCTTGGCCTTTTGGCTAAGATCAAGTGTGGAGACTTTGTGTTGATAAATTCTGAAATACAGACTTAAAATATACTATATTATTAGCTGAATTTGAAAGCTACTCTGGGAAAATTAAATATTGATAGTCTACTTAAAACGACAAATAGCCACTTTTGGGAATCTTCATAATTTCAAATGTAAGCAAGAGCAAGAGATTTCCGAAATCGATTTATTTCCTATCAAATTTTTAAATAACTTTTTTGTTTGATCATAACTATATTATATATTCAATGTGGATAATTTTAAATGACCAAAAAAAAAACCACCCTACCTACTCTGAGATACACATTTTACTGAGTAACCTTGTAGATGTATTTATACTTTATATACACTAAAATAATTTTCTCTTATATTAGAGAACTATAACATTGATACACCCTGGGAAGGAGCCCCTCCCTCCACTTTTTAAAGGCACTAGAAAGTGACTAAAAGCTGGTAGAAACTACAGTGAAGATGGCCCTTTGGAGAGGAAATCTCACCAGGTAGGGTTTGCTTTCATGTGGCTTTTCACGTGCAGGCACTAAACAGTATGTGCAAGAGAGAGCTGCAGAGAAGTGAGCCTTGAAATGTATAAACCCCAACTACTCTATGACCCTGAACTATGCATGCACACTCAGGGAAGATTCTAGAGGGTCCTGGTGAAAGCAATAGCCTTAAAGCTGAAAGAAAAACAGGCAGTGTCTGAGTTCAGGCATGTTAACTGCCTGCTAGAATAAGAATCAAGAACTTGCAGAGGAAGATGAGAAAATACAGAAGAGCTACAAGACGTTATCAATAATAAAAATTAATAGAAATATGGGGGGGTGGGAGGAAGAAAATGTGACCAGAGTTAGGAGAAAAAAAGAGTCCACAGAAGACCCCCAAATGACCCAGATAACAAAATTGGTTAAAAAACAAAACAACATTAAATATGTTCAAGGCCACAGAGAAAAATGTAGTCACAATGAATGAAAGAGAAAAAACCCACCAGAGAAAAGAAACTGTAAGAACAGACAAAACAGATGGGACTAACAGAAAACAAATGATATAAATGATACTTAAATCTAGCTATAGCAATAATTACATTAAATTAAGTGGATCAAACGCTATTTTGAAGGCTGATGGTGACAGACTACACAAACAAATGAACAAAACCCAAACCAAAAAACACCTATATGTTTTAAGACTCAGATATGTTTATAAAAGGACAAACATAAATAAACTATGTAAATATCAAGCAGACGAAAGCTGAAGTAGCTAAATCCAGTAACAGACACAATAGAATTCATTTCAAGGAATATTAGAGATACAAGGAGATGTTTCATAATGATAAAAAGGTCAAGTCATTAAAAAAATTAATTATTAAGGTGAATGTGCATAACATAAATAACAAAGTTTCAAATGAAATAAAAATTGACAGAACTAGTAAAATCCCCACAGCTGGAGATTTTAATATGCTTCTATGACTCACATTCATAGGACACCACAACTAATAAATGCAGAATACATTCTTTACAAATGTACATGTAATATTCACCAAGATAGATCATTCTCTGGACCATGAAACAAATCTTAGTAAACTCTGAAATACTGAAATCTTGCAAAGTTAAGTTTTCCGACCAAAAGAGAACTGAATTAGAAATCAGTAACAATAAAATAGCTAGAAAAGTCCCAAATATTTTTAAACTAAACAATATATTTGTAAATAATCCCTCAATGAAGAAATCACAAAGGAAATAAATATCTGAATTGAATGACATCAATATTTGTGAATGCCATTAAATCAGTGCCTAGAGGGCAGGAAACTGGTGGCTTTAAATGCTTATATTAATAAAGACTTAAAATAAAAAGCCTATTTTCCCACAAGAAGCTTAAAAAAAAAAGAAAATTAAACTTCAAGTATAAAGAAAGAAAAAATAATAAAGAGCAAACATAAAGGAAATAGAAAATAAAGAAGAAAAATCTTATTAAAACAATAAAAAAACCTGAAAAATAACTGGAGAGATTAGAAAAAGGAGAAATGGATATTATAAATATTAGTAATTAAAGAGGTGCTATTAATACACATCTACAGATATGAAAGGGATAATGAGGATAACAAGGAAATACTGAGCTGATAAATTGAACGACCTAAGAGAAACGTCATTATCTTTTCAATGTCTGTAGGATTATCATCATGAAACACAGACATAAACTACCAAAATTTACCCCAAAAGAAATGATCTGAACAGTTCTACTATCTACTGGAGAAACTGAATTCATAGCAAAAAAAACTCCTACAAAGAAAATGCCTGACCTAGGCAAATCAAGTGGCAAGTTCTATCAAACGTTTAAGCGATAATGTCAACTTCATGCAAACATGTTCAGAAAACAGAGGCATAAGGATCACTGTCAACTTATGAGGCCAATGTAACTGATAGCAAAACCTCATAAACTTGAACACAAAAATCCTTAGTATCAGAATCAAATCTAGCCATATAAGGATATTATACATCATGACAAATGGGGTTTTTTAAGGAGTGCAGAGTTGGCTAAACATATGAAAATCAATGTCACTCATACTGACAGAATAAAGGAGAAAAAACATATGATAACTTCAATAAATGCATAAAAAGCATTTGATAAAATTTAATATCCATTTATGACAAAAGATTTCAGCTCCCTAGGAAATTAAAAAAACAAAACAAAAGCAAAAAACAATTCCTTAGTATGAGACGGCGAAAAACAAACAAAACAATGGACATACCAGTAATTACATTAAATTAAATGGACCAAATGCTATTTTGAAGTCTGAGGTTCACAGACTAAAACAAACAAATGAACAAAACCCAAACCAAAGAACACCTATATGCTTTAAGACTCAGATATGTTTACAGTAAAAGGATGAACACAGACAAACTATGTAAGTATCAAGCAGACAAAAGCTGAAGAAGCTAAATCCAGTAACAGACACAATAGAATTCATTTCACGGAATATTGTTGGTGCCACAGACAAGAAAAAGAAGATATAAAGACTGGAAAGAAAGAAGCAAAACTGTCTCTCTTTGCAGATAACATGATTATGATTATCTACACAGAAATGCCCAAGAATCTATAAAGCAACCACCAGAATAGGTAAATTTAGCAAGGCTGTGCGATACAACATTATTATACAAAAATCAATTGTATTTCATATACTAGAAGTAAACAAGGGAATGAAAAAAACCAAATACTTGGAAATAAATTTAACAAAGAGGCACAAAATCTCAACTCTGAAAAATACAAATATTGCTGACAGAAATCAATGAAGGCTTAATAAATGGAAAGATACACCACATTCATGTAATGAAAGGCTCAATTTTGTTAAGGTATCAATTCTCCCTAAAATGATCTATAAATTCAATGCAATATCAATTCTAATTACAGCTAGCTGTTTTTTATTTTAATAGAAACTGAAAACCTACTTCTGAATTTATGTTGAAACTCAAAGGACTTAGAATAGCTAAGAGCATCTGGAGAGAGAAGAGAAGAGTTGGAGAACTTACACGATCTAACTCCAAGGTTTACTGTAAAAAAGTGGAAGGCAGTGTGCTCTTAGTACAGACCAGAAAAAAATACCAATGTAATTGAACACAGTCCAGAAATAGAATCACACTTACATGGTTAACTGAATTTTTGACAGAGGAACCAAAGAAATTCAATAAGGAAAGGAAAATGCATAACAAATGATGCTGGAACAATAGGCTATCCTTATGGGGGAAGAATCCTGAATCTAGCCTACCTCACACTATATGCATGAAAAAATTAAAGGTCTTTCACAAACCTAAAAGTAACAGCTCAAACGATAAACCTTCAGGATTAAAAATATGAAAAAAATTTTTAAGGTAGAGGTAGATAAAGATTTCACAGGACATAAGAAGTAGCCATAAAAATTTTAAAATTATAAATTATACTTCACCAGGATTAAAGATTTTTGGTAATTAAAAGACAGTTAAGAAAACAAGTAGGGAAGCAACAGACTAGGAGAAAATATTTGTAAAACATGTATCTGATGAAGGACTTCTAGTCATAATGAGTAATTCAATAATAAAATGACAGACAACCGATGAAAAATAGGCAAGTATATTCATGCCCACAGTAGTACTCACAACAATCAAAAGGTAGAAACAACCAAAATGTTCATCAACGGATGAATAAATACAGTGTGTGTAGGCATACAACGGAATATTATTCAGCCCTTGGAATGAAATTCTAAAATATCTTGTAACATGGATGAATCTTGAAGACATTACAATAAATGAAATAAGCCAGTCACAAAAGGACAGATACTGTATGTACCACATATACGAGGTACCTAGTGTAGTCAAACCTAAATTGAGGGACAGTCTATAACTAACTAGCCTGTACTCTTCAAAAACACTAGGCAAAGAAACACCTAGAAAGGCTGAAGAACCATTCCAGGTGAAAGGAACTAAGGAGACACGAAAGTTAGATGCAGTGGTTAATCCTGGACTGTATCGTGGACAAGGGACAAAAAGTCACAAAGGAGATATTGAATCAACTGGTCACATCTGAATGAAGTACTTAGAAGCAAAAGAGCATATCTCCAATTAATTTTCATACTTCAAAAAATGTCTATATGTAAAATTGTATCCTTTTGTAGACACATAAGCCATTTCTGAGGAGATACTGTTAAAAGTTATGACATTAACACTAGATTAGGGCACTTTAAAATTACATTTTAGATGAATAATGTGTTGACTTATTTTATATCTCTTACTTTCTCCAACTACAGGTCTTAATTAGCAGCAAATATTTATTGAGATGAAAATGCTGAAGTTAACTGTATATTAGGGTTTCCCAAAAGAGGGAAATTTTAAATTATAAAAATATAAGAAATTATCTTCAGCGTTTATTGAATATAAATTAATAGACCACTTAAAAATAATACCATTTTGCAGATCCTGAATTGAAACAGATATGCAAACCTAGAGTTTGAATGCTGACAGAATTCCCTTCAGTTGAGCCTTATTTTTTTTCCTGGAACACTTTTTTTGTACTAATCATACGGTTTCCTTATGTACTTTTTGACAATATGACTTAATTTCACATAGTAGTATTTTCAGAAGTAAGTATCTTTCTCTTTTTTTCTTACTCTAAGGTGTAGTATCTATTATTTTTTAATGGTTTTACTAGAAATTCAATTCCAGAATAACAGAGAATTAGACTTTTGTTAAACATAATACCTTTTACCCCTAGAGTTAATTTAAGAACACAAGAGAATATAATTGTATACTGAGAAAAAAAAAAAAATCAAGGTTTTAAAGAGGACTTTTCTCTTACACGTTCACATTTAGACCCATAAACCACTTCTGAGCAGACATTGTTAGATGTTATGACATTAACACTTGATTAAGTCACCAGGTTACATTTTAAGTTATTTGGAAAAAGCATACAGTGAAATATTCTCCTTTATATTTTAAAGGGTTATTGGTATTATATAACTCCCAATTTTCCACTATCTAGAGGCTCTATAAAAACTGAATAAAAATAATGAATAGAAATTACAAACTCCACTTAAGCTAATTTTTGAAAAACATAACAAAAACTATATATATATATATATATATATATATAAAAATCTAATCATCTACTAAGTTAGTATTATAAAGAGCCTAAAATAACCACTTCACAACAAAAGAGATCATGATAATAATCAAAATGTAATACTTTCAAGGGCAAAAGTTAAAAATGTTAAATTAGAGAAGTCAATGGTACTGAAAGAATGTCTAGAGGAAAAAAACACTGATCATTTATTAGGCATATCAATGCACCTAAAATGACACATCTGAAATGCTACTGAAAGTAAAATATGTTTAAAACAAAAAATGTTATTTTCATGGTATATTTAAGAATATAATGTATAACCATATACAAGAAATCAGACGTTTAAAGGTAATGAAAAATACAACATGACTATATTTACTACAAATATGTGTATGTAAAAGGTAACTTAAATATAATCACGTAATAGAAGTGGTTCAGCTTCTGTTTCCAATTTAATGTAATTACTAAATGTGAAGAAAGGTTCCATCTTTGGCCTTAGTTCTTAAACTATCCACCTTCCTTGGGTGAAGAAACATTTTACTTTGGCTTCATCTCTTGCTTTTAGGCTGACAACTCCAAAGTTCTACTTTTAGCCCAGAATTTTCTCCTGCAATCTTTGGAAGAGTATCTAATTGCCAGTTGGGAGTTCTGCAAGTAGTAATCACATAAGCATCTCAGTATCTTTTCTTAATTTTTCCCACCAAACCTGCTCATCTTGTATTAGTCATTTCTTTGAGAGGCTGGACACTTAGGGATCATCTTCCATTTCCTCCCTCATTAAAATGTTCTATGTTCTACTGATTACATTTCCTTCTCTTTATCCCCATGGCTGATATCTCACCCAGGCTTTAGTTTTTTATAATTTAGGTCACTAATAGCCCCTGAATTCATCTCACTATCTGCAGAATTATCTTTCTCCAATTCGCTCTCAAAAATCACCTCCCCACACACTGATCTTACAGTCTTAGCTAGTTCTCTGCCTCCCTGCTGCTTTTGAAGTGTTTTTACTTTGTTTTGTTTTTAAAGTTGTGGCATCCTTCCTTTTTGTTTACCTGACTTAATTCAACTTCTCTTTGAGACTCAGCTCAGGCACAATCTCTTACTATCATGTTTTGTAACTACTTGTCAAAACTACTGTACCCCATGAGGATGTAAGCTCTTGTAAGTAAAGGATCATATCTTTTATTCATCCCCTGTATGCAGCTAACGCTGACAAAATGGCATTTAAAAAATAAGTTTCTTAAAAAATGAATGAAAAGCGATTACATTTTAAAAATGCAAGAACAAGGATATGTCCTGGGAAGTGGGAGTTCATTCCAAATTTAAGGGCTCTACATCATGTCTAAAGCACAGAAATGTTCCTCATAATATTGGTACTATGTTCTCAAGAGAATGTGAAATTAATAGTTTTGTTGACTGGCTGAGAAATCTTGTAAAACTCAACGGGGAAGACAAATACATATTAGCATCAAATATCAAACTGGTTGAAGGAAAAAAAATGCATCTGCTTAAATGCAGAACAAGAATTAGAAGATTTGGGATCAAATCTTGAGTTTCATTAACTAGTTATTAGAGCTTGAACAGGGATGCCCACCTACCTTCAGAAGCTACAAGAACTAAATTAGCTAATATATGTGAAATATTTAGCACAATTCCTAATTATACCAAGTGTTCCATAAGTAAAAATATAAACATAAATTATGAAGATACTTTATTAAGTGCTATATATTTTATAAGATTTTAAATACATACAGAAAATAGCTCTGCAGAAATTCAGATGAAGGAGAAAACATCACAGGCAGGATTCAGGTAAGTAAAAAAAAAAAAGAGCGATTTAGGATGGAGAAATGGTTTTATAATTAAAGAAAGAGACAAAGGTACTTTCTAGCTCTTAACATCTATGACTATAATAAAGGGAATATATAGGTGCTATGAAATGAACAGTGTCCCCCAAAATTCATATGATCAAGCCCTAATCACCAATGTGACTATATTTGGAGACAGGCTCTTCAGAAGGTGAGTAAGGCTAAATGAGTCATAAGAGTGGAGTCCTATTCTAATAGAACAGTGGCCTTATAAGAAGAAGGAAAGACCTGTCTCTCTCTCCATCATATGAGAACAAAGAGAAGGCTGATGTCTGAAAGCCAGGAAGTAGGCACTTACCAGCAACTGAACCCTGCTCCACTTTGCTCTTGGACTTTCCAGCCTCTAGACCCCTGAGAAAATAAATACTATGGTGTTTTGTTATGGCAGCCTGACCCAAGCAAGACAATATGAGAGAGGAACAGAAAATAAAACTGGTAAAGTAGGTTGATGCCACATTGTGGTGACTCTTGCTTGGAAGCCTGAGGATCTTGGGTATTTTCTGGTGGACACTTGTTAACAGTAGGACAGACATAAAACATTCCTGATTATAGTCAGTATTAAAGTAGGAAAGGAAGTATGTAAAAAACACAGGCACCGGGTATAAAATAACAAACAAAAAACCCAAACACACACAGGAATCAGAGTAAGAGGGCCAGGACTCAAGCTCTAGTTCTCCTTTGTGATCCTATGTCCTTAGGCCCTAACCCATATGGAACCTCAACTTCCTCCTGTGTACAACAGTAATAACATACACGATTCCCAAGGGATTTCCGAGGGTATGAGATAAGGGAAAATGATTTGTAAGCTTTAAGGCACTATATAAATGCAAGGTATTTACTACAGAAAATGACTGTAAAAAGAATTCTATGTGAAAAAGACTGTTAAAACATTAGATAAGGACATATCAGGAAGTGTGCTTCAGGAATAGATGACAAAGTTAACTTGAAATACTGTATGAAAACTTACATCTCTAGGAGATAAACTGAGTATTCATATATAAAACTGGAGTGTCCCTTTTTCACCAAATGGCATTTTAACATTCTAAACAGTCTTCTGAATAATAACTAAATAGAACAAAAAGGTTTTCTTGTCTTCCCCACTTGTTCTCTCTCCCATCTCCTTTGCTCTTTTAAAGGCAGGTTTATTGAGGTATAATTTACATACAGTAAAATTCACACCTCTTGGGTATACATTTTTGACATAAAGCTTATATAATGTATAACCATTACTTCCGGTCATCCCCAAACCTTTCCCATGTTCCTTTGTAGTAAATCCCTCCCTCACCCCAGGTACTCACATACCTGATTTGTGTCCCTAGAACACTGCCTTCTCTAGGAAGTTATATAAATACAATCATACATTATATATGTAGCCTTCTGTGCTTGGTTTCTTTCACTTAGCATAATGCTTCTGAAATCAGTACATACCATATTGTTGCAAATATCAACAGCTGATGGCATCTGAATTATTTCTAGTTTTTGGCAATTACAAATAAAGCTGCTTTAACAATTACATACAGGCCTTTGTATGGACATATATTTGCATTTCTCTTGGGTAAAAAAATACCTAGAAGTGGGGCTGCTAGATATTGTGTCAAGCGTATTTTTAATTTTATACAAAACTGCCATACTGTTTTCCTTTTCTTTTCCCATGAGTGACGTATGAGCGTTCCAGTTACCTGGCATTCTCATCAGCACTTGGGACTATCAGTTTCTTCAATTTTAGCCCTCGATTCTAGTTGGTATGATGTATCTTGCTATAGTCTTAATTTGTTTTTCCCTAATGACTAAAGATTTCAGCATCTTTTCACGTGCTTATTTGCTACCCGTTCATTCTTACCTGATATATGGAAATACTCAACATAGCTGTTTTATTTTGTTATGAATACTTACACAACATGTACATATAAATTACCACTATGCAGAACTGCAATATAATTGTCATTTGAAAAACTGTGAGGACAGCACATATATGCAGAAATCACTAAAATGGCTTATAAGAACTAAAATATTCATTTCATCACTGCATTCATTCATTGGGCATGAGAAAAATTAAAAAAAAAAATCTAAGAGGATTAATTCCCAAAGAAGAGTAGTGCCAACAAGTCATCCCCAGAACCAGGACCAGCTGGTTTCACGAAAAAAATTCTAGAAAACATTTAAAGGAAAGGAAATTCTAAGGCGATTCAAAACGTTTCAAGGCATAAAAAAATACTAGAAATCTTCAGATTATACTTATGAAGTAAGCAGAACATTGACACCAAAAAGTAAAACTGTAGACCAATCTTACTTAAGAATGTCAATGCGAAAATCCTAAATGATATAGTAGTAGTGAACTGAATCTATCAATATAATAAAAAAAAACCAAAAAACAAAAAACAGAGCCAAGTGAGGTTTATTACTCAATGTAAAGCTGGTTCAGTATCAGGCAATCTTTTAATAGAATTTGCTATAGTAACAGATCTAAGGAGATGCATTAGGCTGGTATCAGTCAACTCCGGCCAACAGGTTGGCTGCCTATTTTTGTAAGTAAAGTTTTACTGGAACAGAGGCTCATTTGATTACATATTGTCTGTGGCTACGTTTGCACTACAAGAGCAGTTGAGAAATTGCCACAAAGACCTTATGACCTAGAAGTCTAAAATATTTACTATCTGACCATTTAAGAAAAAGTTCACCAATTCGTGCATTCAATGATCATTTTCACAGATGCCCAAAATTTGCATAACAAAATGCAAGGATCACCTAGAATTTTAATTCAGAGTACGGTGATTGTTCTCCTAACAATTTCCTGTATGTCTAATCAATAAAAACAAGTAAGTGAAAAATGTCCTTCCTTTTCTTTCCAATTACACATTAACTGAAAGGTGAAGCAAAATGATACTTTTTCATGATTTAATTTTATAAAACTACTTATTATGTAATGGTGAAACTTTCATCTATTTATTTATTTATTTATGATTTTATTTATTTATTTGACAGAGATAGAGACAGCCAGCGAGAGAGGGAACACAAGCAGGGGGAGTGGGAGAGGAAGAAGCAGGCTCATAGTGGAGGAGCCTGATGTGGGGCTCGATCCCATAACGCCGGGATCACGCCCTGAGCCGAAGGCAGACGCTTAACCGCTGTGCCACCCAGGCGCCCCAACTTTCATGCATTTATTAAGTCAAAACAAAACAAAACTCAGGTGCAGAAGTGTCTATATTACCAATTGTATAAAAAAAGGAGGACATGTATTCCTCTTTATTTGTAAATTCGTAAGAAATCATCTGTAAAGGGACACAGAAAACTAAAAAAAAATAGTACTTATTTGGGTTTTGGTAGAAGCTGGCCAAATGAGGGATATGGTGGAAACGAGAAATTCACTTCATACTTTTTATATCCTCTATAAATTCTGAACCATGTGAATGTACTACCTACCCCTCTGACAAAAATAACTCACCTCAAATAGATACGTAAAAAATAACAGTGTTCTATGGGTAGTAAGGAGGGCACATATTGCATGGTGCACTGGGTGTTATACGCAACTAATGAATCATTGAACTTTACATCGGAAACCGGGGATGTACTGTATGGTGACTAACATAATAAAAAAAATTAAAAAACAAACAAATAAAGAAAATAGTGTTCTTTGTGGTTTGGAAATATTTTATAAATTGTAAATGGATTACCTGTTCTATGTAAGAATGAAATCTGATTACAGGTAGGAGGAGATGGCCAAGCCATCTTGTTGACAAAGACAGACAGTAGAGCAGTTTGGCCCTAATCTCACCCTGTCCTGAAATTTATTTTACCCCTTATTTTCATGGATTTTGGACCTGATAGGACAAACAAAAATTACAGTTTCTTCCAAAAACCTTGGATAATATTCTGAACAACTATCATTCTACTAAATCATTTTACTTAAATAAATAAATACATACCATTATCTTCTTCAATTCCAACAGGCCCTGCTTGAGGAGTCTCTCCATTCTTTAAACAATTATGGATATATGTTGCCTTCCACCTTGCATACTTCCTGTGTTTCACATTCTAGAAGGAATATTTTTATATCAATATTAAATTGCAGTAAGAAGTCAAATAAAAATATACATTTATGATAACCTATATGGTATTTCTGAGATAAAACCCATTTTTGCATATTATATCTCTGAAACAATCTGGAAATCTCCACATCCTACCACTAGATTCTACCAACTGTCTAGGGCTCAAAAGACCATAAAAAGCTATGTTCCTCAAAACATGCCTAGTTCTCTCTTATGATTCTGTACTTCAGAAAAGGTCTGCAATGGAAATACGGGAGTGTCCTTCAGCAAAATTGGTAACTCTTATGCACAGGGGAGAACTAGGCTAAATGGAATTCTAAAATTAAATATAAAAGATAGTAACAGTAGATTGAGCTATTTCCACCAAAGAGGAAAATATTGTACCAATCTATGAAAACACATTTGTGAAAACAAAAGGAAAACTAAGATGATGCAGTGGTTAAAACAAACACTAGACAGATAGTTAAGCAAACGACCTTTTAACTCATAGCAAGCTATTTACCAGCTCTGAATCTCAGTTACCTCAATTCCAGAAAGGGGAAAATAATACCTCACGGGGTTGTTGTAAGAACTGAAAATATCAGTGAAGAACCTGCTAGTTGCTTTTTCCTCTTTTCTGCCTTAAAATTGATGCTACACACTATAAAATTAAGACAAAAATTTACTTTAAAAATATAAAAAAACAAAATCTGTTAGAATTTTGGAGGGGTTAGTAATTTTCAGTTTATATTTCAATCGACCTTTATGACACTCACGGACCAGTGGTACTGGTATCAACTGGCAGCTTGTTAGAAATGCAGAACCTTTAAACACATCCCAGACCTCATAAATCAGAACCTGCCCTACAACAAGATCCCCAGGTGATCTGTATGCACATTAGATTTTGAGATCAGACACTTTTCATTATATTGAAAACAACCGTAATGCGCCTTTTGCAAAGACTCACTAAGTCATCAATAATTACAAATACAGCATACAGCACAGATACTTAGTGGAGTATTTTATGCAAAATTATCTAGATACTACTACAAATAAGTATTTGGAAACCTAAAAGAAGTAACCCCCAAATTACTGAATTTGTATATTTAATTTCCCTTTTCTTATCAAACAATCCTCTCCTATATTCCACTAAAAACAACTTTTCTACATTGATTTCCATTTTCTTCCAGCTATGATTATGATTTATTCTACTTCACAAAGAAGCTTTTCAAAAGAAGCATCCATATTTAACATTTTCACTTCTTCACCAGTTAATTCACTCTAGATAGAAAAATGTTTCTTTCATTTGGTTCTTATTTTCATCACATAAAAGGTCAGAGAATTGAATGTGCCACGCCTTTCAATGGCAGTGAGCCCACCTGTACCAGCCCCCACCTCACTTAAGTTGTTAGTTCACTTAAGGAATGTGCTCAATGTTACCAAAAGCCCTCTCCACGTTGGCAAATCCAACAGACACTTGTAGGCATCATCTCACCAAACCTCTCAGCAGCATATAAAACATCAAACTACGCCAAACTCTGTGAAACATTCCCTATTACTGGTGTTTGAGACACTCTTGTTCTCCTGCTTTCCCTATTTTTGGCTACTAATCCTCTATCTCATCTCCAAGTAAATTTACACACCCAGTCCTAGCAGATACTGTAAATGGGTAGGCTCAATCAATGGATTCATATGCAATTTTAAATATGAATTATGTTTCTATATAATTAAATACTAGGAAAGTCACTTACTCATGAAGGGAATTACTTCAAATTTCCAGTGATTTAAAGTTTCCCTATCTTTGGGAAAACCTAAGATACAGATAACTTCAACATGTTTAGGCTTCATAAATAATTGCTATTAGTTAAGGCGTTCAGATAGGCAATAGATATAATAGATATAAAGCAAGTCAATACATTGACTTCTGCCCTTAGAGAGCTGATCATCTTGTTATGGATATAGATCTAAAACACAAAAGAATATTACTATAAAAATACAGTACATAGAAAGTATTGGACTTGTTTCTTTAGTAAGTTCATAATGGACAACTGATAAAATAAATAGTACTTCAGCTTGGTCTTACAGGATGGGTATGACGGAAAGTAGTAGTAAGACTATTCTGGGGAGAAGTAAAAGAATGAGCAAAGACAGAAAGGCAGAAGTAAATGAAGTGTTTAGAGAATGAAGGTGAATAAGTAAATTTGTCATGGGTGGAAGATACATATTAGGGACTAATTGGATAAATAAGATAAATCCAAGACAGGAGTAAAGCTGTGGACCAACATCTTTACCATACCCTACAGGTTATGAAGCACTTAAAACATTTTTCTCTTACTTGGTCCCCACAATAACCTTGAAATTTAGGCAGGTCACATTTTACTCCAAGGCTCTGAGACATTAAAAGACTGGGTCAATGTAAATACAGTTTAACCTCACATTCAAGGTCTTTCCACATTGTAGATACTGTTACCGTCTACTCTATTTCCTACTATCTCCCCTCATTCCAGATGAGATTCTGTCTCACCTGCAGTCTTTTCTCATGCTAGTCTTCCTATGAACATGGCTTCCTCTTCTGACAAGTCTCCTTAGGCTCAGTTCAAATCTTTACTCTCTTATCAACCTCCCTGACGACTAGCAAGTGAATTCATCATTTATTCAAGTCAGTTACAGATGCTAAGTGTTGGGGATAACAGGATGAACAAAATAAGTCTGGACTTTAGAGTCCAAATTGAAAGCAACACAATAATTTCCATCACTAAATGTGGCATCTGTATTACCTGAAGTCTATGATATTTTCTTCACCTTTCTCTCTTAGGATTCTGCAATTCCATTATTATAAATATGAGGAAATGGAAGTACAAAACTAAATGACTTACCCAAGGTCACACTATTTTGCAGTGAAGCTATCCACTCAATTCAGGGCTACCCTAATAAGCTATAATTAGCATACTACAATTTGCAACTCAGGTGGAAATATATGAAATAAGGTAAAACTGGCTTTAAAAGGTCAGCTACTTAATGCATATTAATGTAGGCTATAATTTCGTATACATAAGAGGACCCTTTTGAAAGAAAATGAATAAATTGCTTAGGAAAGTTTAATTTGCCTTCTTTTGGGATCTTTAAAAATAGTACTGATTATTCTTGGCCCAAAATAATTTAACACCGTCTAAAGACTAAGTTTGGTTAAGTTGTATTGTGATAACTTTAGGATGTTCCTTCACTACTAATTTCATGGTAAAAAATAGTATGAAGATGTTTAAACCACGTTGGGTTCCTTCATTAGTATGTGAAGTTTACAAACGTTACTCTAACCTAAGATGGCTTCATTTTAGTAAATACATTTTTACAAAATTTCCCCAGAGCAGATAAATCAATACAACCATTTATTTTCTTATTACACACTATTTACAAGACACCCCCGCTAACTGGAGCTTATACTTCACAGAAGATTTTGGCAGTGGTAACTCAAAATTAATTTGCCTTCTGATTTTGTTCTCTTTAAAATAAAGGATGCCAGATATCGAAGAATATTTGAAGAGGAAAATTTCAAGATGTCAATATTTTTGAGATCTTTTAACTTCTTTTGGCTGATTAGACATCCTTTCTGGGAAACAGGAATTACAAAAAGAACTTTTACTTTTGTCCCTGGCCTCTAAGTTCCTGTTTTGTAACTGGATTGATGAGAATCACTGACAACTGCAAATTTTGGCCAGGAGAGTCAGCAGTGGTAAGAATTTTCATTTAATTTTTAAATCACGTGCACTTGCTACACTGAAGAATGACTGGTTAGCAAACACCAAACACAGGTTACCGCAGGGGTTCTCAAACCCCTGGTGCATGTAAGAATCACATCAGGATATAATAAAAAAAAATAAATTCTTAGCCCAAACTATGGAAAATTTGATGAAAATCATTTACTACTGCCATGAAAAAAAGTCACTTTGCAAGAAAATGCTCCCATTCTTCCTCTTGGATTTTTGTCTTGAACCCACCTAGTCAAGTTTTCATCCCCAACATACACTACAATTGCTTTTGTCAAGGTTACAGATTACTTCTCTCTTGCAAAATCCAAAGCTTAGAGGTCATCTTACTTGACTATCAGCATGAAAAGTTGAGCACTTCCTCCTCCTGGCAATGTCCTTTCACTGGGTTTCCTGGTTATCAAGGTCTTCTGGTTTTCTTTGCCTCGCTGGGTGCTCATGATTCTATTTATCTACAGGGTGGAGAACACACTGCAGGCTTCAGTTCTTGGACTTCCCCTCTTCTACCACTTTACCTGGGCAATCTCATCCAGTATAACGGTTTTAAATATCACCTTATGCTGCCAACTCCCAAATTCATATCTTCTGCTCAGCTTTCTCTTGTGAACTTTCAATTCACCTCAACGTTTCACTTGTACGCTGAGAGTTCAAAGCGTTCAAAGTTCAACACCAACGTCTGATCCTCTCCCACTAAATTTGTTCTTCCATGTCAGTAAATGGCAACTTCATTCTTGCCGTTTTTCAAGCCCAAACCACTGGAGTCATTTTTAGTTCTCTATTTCTCTTACAATCTACCAACAAATCTTTTAAAGTCTGTCAGCTCTCCATTCAAAATATATTCAGAGTCCAACTATTTCTCATCACCTCTTCTCCTGCAAATTCTGGTGTGAGCCAGTATTACTTCTCACTTTGATTATTTAAAAATGAACTAATGGGTCTCCCTATTTCCATCCTTGACCATTAGAAAGAAAGACTTTTTATTTTATTTGTTGATGAAGTACTTTAAAAATAGCACTTAAGTCCCATCAATTTCTCACCCTCACCACCTATCAATCTCCTCTCTCACTCTAGATTCAACTACACTATCTTCAATGATACTTCTTAAACTTGAACAGACCCTCTTTACGATATCTCAAAAGGTTTGCACTTTGTCTTGCGTCTTCCTGAACATTTTTACATTTCATTCCCTTATTTTCTTCAAGGCATTGCTAAAATGTTGCTTCTCAGTGAAGCCATCCCCATCCACTCTACTGAAATGAACCTTCCTATCTCTATGCTGAGTTTCACCATGGCACTTATCAAATTATTAACAAATTACAGTTAACAAATTATTAATTTGTTCCCTGTCCCCACCAGAGGACTGGGATTCCCATGAGGGAAGGGATTTTATTCATTGCCACATTACTTGTGCTTAGAACCATGCTTGATGTATCGTAGAGCTTAATACAATATTTGCTGATGAAGGAAAGGATAGTAGATTCTGGGAATCCATCTCTTTTTAAAATCAAATAACCCAAATGATTCTGAAGGTGGTTGTCTTGGAACCATACTTTGAAAAACACTGAACTGGAGTACAACATTTTTCCTAATGAATAAATGTGAATATTACACTTGTACATAGTTTTGACTTAGGCTCGCAAAGAAGGGTCAGTGGTTAGAGTTGAGGGTGTCTGTGAAACCCTCTCAATTATATGCAAAAATGCAATACATAAATGCATCGGAGAGAATCCAGTTTTCATAACATTTCAAAGCAGTTAATGATACAAAAGAAAGGACTTATCTCCAACTTGGTGGTAACATCAAAGAGAATACTTTTATATTCTTAGTCCCTCAATTCCCCCAAATATAGTATACAAACAAGGGGTCTGTTAAACTCCCAGAACAATGGACAAAATACAATGAGAAATGCTTGAAAAATATATATTCAACAAATTTATTACCACAATGACTCAAATACTGAAGTATTTATAGTCAGAAGTTATGTGTTTTTCCTAATGGAGATTTATTCAACATTTAAAAAATACATAAAATAATATATATATCTATAGTTCTGTTAAGTAACTTTTTATTTTATACCGTTTTATCAATCATAGAAAAAAGTTTTACAAAGAGTACGAGATACTGCCATATACTTTTCAGATTCCCCAAGTTTACAGTTTTATTGATCCAATAATATACACATATTTATGCATTATTAATATGCAAACTGCTTATTTATATATGCATTTTTTCTGTATCATTTAGGATTAAGTTGGAAGTCACTGTGCCTCTTACCCTTTCTTTACGCATTTTCTAGGATCCAGGACAATCTCATACACAAGGGTTATTAAAATCAGGAAATTTAACACTTTTACAAGAATACTCTCTGATCCACAGTTCCAACAAATTCTGTCAATTGTACCAATAGTGTCCCCAGTAGTTATTTCTCCCTTGGGTTAAATAATTTATTATTTAGTTGTCATGTCTTTTTAGTTTTTAATCTGAAACAGCCTTTGTTAATGTTTCTTGACCTTAACATTACAAAACAAAAATAAAAACAAAAAAAACCCAGCCTAGTTGTAAAACATCTATTTTTTAGGATTTATCTGATGTTTCCTCATGATTAGGTTCAGGTTATGCATTTTTAGCAGGATTAGCACTGAAGTGATGTTTGTCTTTCTCACTTCGCCTTATTAGAAGTCATATGGTATTGGCTGGTCCCAATACTGGTTGTGTCAGGTTTGATGACTTGGTTAAAGTGGTGTCAGACAGCTTTCTACAGTAGAAACTTACTATTCCCCCTTTAAAATTAATAAGCAATTTGAGGGAAGACATTAGAGACTAAAGTAAATATCCTGCTCTTCATCAAACTTCCCACCTATTAGTTTTAAGCCCCATTAATGATTTCTACCTCCATCATTATTTCTGTATTTATTAGAATTCTATTTTAAAGGGGATTCTCTATTTTTCTATTATTCATTCATTCATTCATTCATTCATTCATGTATTTCTCTGTATGTTTCAGACCCACTGATTCTTATTTTATTTGATGAGTTTTCATCTATTACTATCATTCCTTATTTTGATGCTCAAACTGTCCCTGACAATTTGACATGGGACAGTGGAAACCCTTTCCAGCTGGCTTCTGGATCCTTCTGACATGTCCCCAAGACCATATGAAGATTTTACTTTCTGGCACAAGACAAAGGTCCAATTCATCTAGTACATTTCCTGACCCAGTCCTAAATTCAGCCTTTTCTGTAAGAGTCCTGGTTCCTTTCATAGCTGAATGGTATTTAGAACCCAAAATCAGACACTGGGGTGCTCTCACTGCTATTGGTGCATCACTGCTTCTAGGTCCCTTCAGTACGGAGATATAAGAACTAAATTTTATGTGCATGTATACACTCATCTACATATGTATGCTCTATGTATATATACAAATATACATACTATACATATATACAGTTATAGCATACATACATACTACCTATGCTACTACATAATCACTATACTACCACATGTATCTACTTTGTTCTATTTATCTAATATATTTAAAAGTATGAATAATATAGACATATCCAATTCCAATCCAACACCATAATCCAATCTAGTCTTCTCGCATCCTACTGTAATTCTTTCCCCATAAGTGAGAAACCTAGTTCTCTCAGTGTATTTACTCATTTGCTCAATCCTAGAATACAGAGTAAGCAGTTTTAGAATTGCCAACCCAACAGCAGTAAGAAAAATCAAACCTACAAAAAACAGTTCAATATTTAATTTTTTGCAGTAATACTAATATACCTTGAGATGCATAAATCTTGTGTATAAGTTAGGTCGTTCTGACAAATAGATATACCTATACAAAATATATTCCTATCAAAAATATAACACTTCTAGTTCCCCAGAAGGTTCCTTTATAACCCTTTTCAGATCAATTTGTTCTTGCACCATCCCCGCCCAGATACAAATCCTAACTTTTTCAATAGAATAAATTTGTATATTGGAGTATTTTGTGTGAAGGGAATCAGTTTGTATTATTTGAGTCTTCTTTTGCTCAGCATAATCCCTTTAAGATTTATCCATGTTGTAGGGTGTATCAGTACTACCTTTTTAGAATTCAGTACAGCACAATTCATTTATCAAGTCCTCTGTCAGTAGACATCTGGGATGTTTCCAGCTCTGGGCTATTATGAATAAAGTTCCTATTAGCTCTCCTGAACAAGTCTTTTTCTGGACATAAGTTTCATTTCTCTTGGATAAACACCAAGGAGGAACTGCTGGGTAAAAGGGTAGGTGTATATTTAACTTCACAAAAATCTGCCAAATCTTTTCCCAAAGCGGTTATAACATTTATCATTTTCACCAAGCAATGTATGAAAGCTCTTGTTTTTCCACATTCTAGCCAATATTTGGCCAGTCTTTATTAACTACTGTTTTTAAACTACTTATTCTAACGACTGAGGGAGTGTTAACATCTCAAACTATGATTATGAATTTTTCTGTATTTTTATTTCTATCAATTTTTGTTTCATATAAAACTGTTATTATGTGTACATCTATAACTGTAATATCTTGTTGATGAACTGAACCTTTATTGCTATTAAATGTCCCATTTCACCTCTACTAACACATCTTCTTAAAGTTTACTTTGTCTAATATTAATGTGTTCACTTGGACTTTTATATACTTAGTATCTGTGTTGAATATTTTCTAGCCTTTCTTTTTCAAAATATGTGTTTCTGTACTTAAAAGGTGTCTCTTGTAAACAGTATAAAGTTATAGCTTGGTTTTTCAATCTAGTCTGAAAGTCTCTATTTTTAGAGTGTTAGTCCATTTACATTTATAGTATGTATTGATATAACTGTATTCAAATTTGCCAGTTGTTTTACATTAGTCCCATCTGTTTTTGTTACCCTCTCTTCCCTTTTTCTGCCTTCTTTTGGTTTTACCAAATATGTACAGTTATAATAATTTTTACTTAAATAGGCATATATCTTTTAAAGAAATGAAGGAAAAGAGAAAACACATAGCTTTTTAAAAAATGTTATCTACCTACATACTATGTCCAGTGTACTTCACTCCTTCCTATAAATCCAAGTTGCCATCTGGTATCATTTCCTTCAGTCTAAAAAAAAACTTTGTTTCTGCTGTTTTAGTTCTTTAGAGCAGATCTGCTAGCAATGAATTAATTTGCTTGAAAATGTCTTATTTTACCTTCATATTTTGAAGGATAGCTTTGTCTATATAGAATTCTGAATTATGGGGGGGGTTTTTTGCTTGTTTTTCTTTCTTTTTTCTTTCAGTACTTTAAATATGTCAATTTCATTATCATTTTGCCACTTTTTTAAAAAATGAGAAGTCAACCATCCTTCAAAGCACTGTTACCTTGTGTATAATGTACTGTTTGCCAAGACTGCTCTTTCAAGATTCTCTCTTTCGTCACTGAACTTCACTAGTTTGCCTATAATATTCTCAGGCGTGATTTCTTTTTATTTATTTTACTTGGGGTTCACTGAATTTGCTGGATCCAATTTAGAAAAACTATGGTCATTATTTCCTCAAATATCTTTTCTTCTACATTCTCCCTCCACTCTCTTTCTTGGGACTCCAACTGCACATGTTGGACCTCCAAATATGGTAGTAATATATAATGGCTCTCTATTTTTTTTAACAGATTCATGTTAAGTAAGTACATAAAATTGAGTTTAGGATAGTTCCCATTAAAGTTTTCATGTATTTGCTGATGCCCTTTGTAAATATAGCACACTAGACCATTATCCACCTACTAGTAAAAGCAAGAACTCCTGTTTTTTTAAGCATCTACTACTTACTAAAAGCTTTACATACATTTCTCATTTGAAGTCTAGGAGTACTTGACGAAACAGATACTACAATTTTCTTCACCTTATAGACGTGGGAACAGGCTTACATAATTCAAATAACTTACCAAAGTCACACAGTTATGAAGTGGCGTATGGACTTCTGAGGCCAATGCCTGTAGTATTATTAGTCACATTATCTTAACACTGCATGCAAACATACACCACTCATTCACAATTGATTGTTAGGTGCAAGACACTGTTCTTGGCAATCATTACACAGAAATGAATTTAAAGTATGTGGAATTCCTACTCTACTAAGAGAGACGATCCTCATATTTTTCTGTTATTGTAACTGCTAAGAATGAGACCTTCAGTGTACATACAGTAAGAGCATGAAAACCTAAGGTATGGTGTATGTCCTGAACACATGCTTTTGTAAGCGCATGAATCTTCTCCTGGTCCACCATGGCTTCCTAGGTTATCAATAAGATGTTGCTTAATTCAGAACCTTTCAGTACAAATGGATACTTTAAACAGATTACTTCCTTCCCAACCTGCTGTTCACATACATAATCACTGCAGAGATCTGCAAAGCTGTTTTCTGAGCAGGGAAAGTCAGACTGGTATAAACAGGATTCCCTGGGGGCTTCCAGAGAGGGCTCCAGATCACTGCCAATCAAAATGCGGTCCCAGGCCCAGTGTGCAAACCGTATATGAGTTTGTGACAAGACTGTACAGAAACTGAGAGTATTTAGAAAACAACAAATTAGGCTTGGATTTTACAGGTCTTTTTTTAACTTTTTAAATAATTCAATAATTATTTGTATTTTACAAAACTATCAGTCTGCAACAGAATGGAAATTACAAATTGAAAAAAAACCTGGATGTTCATCACACAGAGTTTGAGAACACTGTTCTGGGCCATAGCATCTGGGGACAAGGTACTTAATTTATTTTCCAGACTCTTGGTTTTCTTACTGTAATTCAGAGTTGTAAAAGGTGAAATAAGGTGTATCTAAATTGTCTAGGCATACTGCCAGGCAAATGGCAGGAGTGAAATGTCTAGCCTGTACTCTATCATTACTATATCATATGTCTTCATGATTAGTTTTTTGCTTTTCTTCCCACATTAGAACACAAGTTCTGTGAGGGCAGAAAAGCACACCATATTCACTTGATTCCCTCCAAATTAGCAGAAACTCAATAGATAAGAATAGTATTATCATCTTTTACCTGTGATTTTTATATTCTTCCTAAATTAGCAGTATTAAACCTAAACGAAAGACTACGAAGGAAAAAAGGCAAAATGCTGTCTGCTCCCCAACATGCTAGAAGTGAAACAAACTAAAATACAATAAAAGTCTTTCAACAGTATTGGCCATGAACAGACTGCAAAAGATGCTAAAGGAGGAAAACGAAGTATTTGTTTTGAACATCCCTCGCTTTAAAATACAAAATTAAAAATGTTAATATATATTCTGGTGATTCTAGCCCTAAAACTGGGACACTGATTTCTATATAGCTATAGAAATGCTAGAGGTTTATACAACATATTTAAATACTGAGATGGAATTACACAAGGCACAGTTAAAAGAGTTAAATAGGTATAACTAAAACAGAGATAGAAGAATTAAAAAACAGAATAGTGGCAGGTAAAATATTTTAAAAAACCAATTGTAGACTAAAGAAAATACAGACTTTATTTTTGTGCAACTATGAATAATGATGTGAATTTAAAAGGAAAAATAACAGGAAATAACCAAGAAAAATCCTGTGAGTAAATGAGAGCTAGTACATTTTAGAAGACTTAAGAAATAAGTTCTGTGTAAACGAGTCTGAACATCATCTCCACCTACAGATAGAAAAATGAAAAGCTGAACTGTAGCAACATCTGAAACATCAACTATCAGCCATTGTTTTTTACTCTGAGATTTTACTCAGGGTGAAAATTTACACTCAGTGCCAAAGAAGATGTAAGAGTAGAATGAGACAAAGTCCCCTCTTGCAAGGACTTGTGCTATAATTTATTCCAAAATATAATCTATAAAACTTAAAGCAATATATTATAGTATAATATTCATACTCTAGAGGTGGAACAGTTGAGAGAATGGGCAAGAGTAATGTAACAGACTCGAAGAGAAGGTAAGGCTTAGGCAAGCAGGCTAAACACACAACAGTTATTAATGGTAGAAACCGAACAGCAGTAAGGAGACTGGTCTGACGAACATGAAACAACATAAAAGAGGATTGGGAAGAAGTACCACAGGCAGGAGCCTGGACTTGCAATGCCAGAAAGTGTTACAGTAACAGAGGAAAATATATTGTAGAGAAGAAGAAGCCCAAATAGGAAAATAAATTAGGTAAACTGCAGTCATGCAGCTTGTGAACCAGTGGCCTAGTAAAACAACAACAAAAACAAAAACAGCAACAACAAAAAAACTAGAATGCTAACTAAAAAATAATTTAATTAGAAGATTCAAAATCTTCACATACAAATGTCATACAGAAGGCCCCAGGTGTTCAGCTTGCCCACTCCCCGCGCTGCAATGCTAGCTTTCTTCTCCCTTCCTCCTACTAGAAATTTGTTCTGTGTGATCGTATTTTCAGTGGGTCTACTTTTTACTTTCGTTTATACAACCTCCTATAGAGTTTTCACACCTCCTTTTGTATCTTCTAGCCGAAAACTATTTTTGTCTCTCTCCTTTTCTTTTTCTGTTTGCTTTTTCATCTTTGTCTTTTGTTCCTTTCCCATCACCTCTCCCCCGTGTGGAATATATACTCCTAGAGACTGGTGGAGCTGCAGAGGGCCTCAGAGACCTACTCATCCAGGCTTCCCACCTTACAGAAGAAAAACCAAGTCCAAAGAAGTAAAATGATTTCTTGGTTTAGAGTTCAGTGGGGCTTGCCTCTGACAATCACTATCTCTTTCCTTTTAAAATAAATTTCAGAGCTGATAGCGAACAAATGAGTATTTTAAAAACTTTAGAAAACGTTAATTTAAAAACCACCATTCCCTTGTTCATCAAGACGATAAAATTAAAGAGTATTTTAAAATACACAAAAAATTACGAGACAATTATAATGCCTTTCCCCTCCCATTTTCTGTTGTTAAAGATTTTAGTGTTTCTCAAAAGAGCGCTCTTTGAGAAGCAAGGAAAACAACTATTTTTGAGGAATGTTTTAGCTTTGTTAAGAAGCTCTGGTGTATTCTGTAGTTAAATGCAGCACTATACTTACCTTATAAATGAATGAATAAGTTATAGAGTCCTGAACTATACCCACAGGAGGATATATTTAAAAAAAAAAAAAATCTGCCTACCTGAAATCCTTAAACTCATTCTTTTCCCACCTTTCTGTTTCCTGTCTGTGTCTCTGCTAGTGTTTTCCAAGTACAGGATGTAACTATAGTGGAAGCGGAAAGGAGGGAATGAGTTAAAACTGCTAAATGATTTGAGTGACCAGTTTATACCCACAGTTTTTAAACAGCTCATCTTTTTAATAGTTATTTTGAAGTAAAAAATGTTATAAGAGTTTGTGCCTTGTTTTAGGCATATCAGGCTTAAATCACAAGAAAATAAGTACAAGCCCTAGATTTTCTTAAGACAGCAACGAGGACCTACGGGAAAGGGTTGATGCCCATCACCATCCTGGTCATCTATACCAAAGACAAGCTGGTAAATCACAGCTAGAAAAAACAACATTAAAGTAAGAGAAAAAAAGAATTTGTAACTAGGCTGACAAACTGGTTGGCCTAGGGATTATGTTAGTGGCAGATCAACAGTCTCACCCATATTTTACTTTCCTTGTTGGCTGACTTTATTAAGTCAACCTTAGTTCACGGGCAAGTCAGTTCGTAAGTCATGTAAGGATAAGATCACTGTATGATACTGAATATGAGAAGCATCAGCACTGTATGTCAAGCAGTTTGTAAATTTTGATATACACAACTTTCACTGAATGTCCAAATTTTGCACGTTATAACCGACATGTGTAAATTAGTGAAAAGCACCTACAGATCATTAAACACTAATTGTGCATACACACATTCCTTGATTGAAATATGCATGACTTACATGGTGACTTACATGATGAAGACCCAAGGAATAACCTCAACCCAATCAAATAACAACAAGAACTTCCCTTTCAGGCTGGCCTTAGAATGCCTAACTTCTTTTCTCTGTACCATTTCAGACCCTTCCAGCTAGCTGGGTCCTTTAACCACCAACACAGATGCTATTTCCTACTGTAGTCTAGTACCAGGCAAGGCAGAAGAGCTCAGGTAGCAGGCTGGGTGGTGAGACAGGGAAAGAAAAGAGTGCCAACATTCTGGGGAAATGACCCTTTACTCTGTTCCTACATACATCCTTTAGCATCCTCAGTCTCTAAACAATCTCACCCACTCCTTTGGAAGCCCTTTCCTTTGCCCTACTCAGAGTCCTGCCCTAGTTGCAACATTTGAGTAACTAAGGAAGTTGCTCTTTGTTAAGGATATGTAAATATAAACCTAAACTTTTTTCTGAAATGCAGATGAACCTCACGCTAATTATGTGTGCAGGTTACCTATGTATCTTTTAAATCAGAAAAAAAAAAAAAGCAAAACCTGCATTACTCAGTTAAGACTTCTAAACATTTTGTTTTTCCTGTATCTATTACTTTACCTATTATCTGGGGTCCTCGTGGTTGGCATCTGTAAGTTCAAAGGACCCTGGTCTTCCTTCTGAGATAGGGGAGCAGCTTCCCTAAGTAGGAGCAGGTGGGAGGAGGCAAGGAGTAGCCCTCTTGGAAGTACTGCGCAAATGGATCTGCTACTCTGTCACTCTGCTGTATCATAATCTTCTCTGATATCTTGAGTATCTCCGCTTCTTTATTTCTGTATTCACGTCTTCCTCTTGCATTTTCAATGTAAGTGTTTACCAGGATGTTTACTTGACCATCTTCTCTTTCAAAACTGTCCTCTTACATGAGGGTGTGTCTAATCTAACTTGAATTGTCATCTCTGCTTTTCAGATTTCTAGTCTTATTTCCAAGAGTCTCATGCTGATTTATTTCTGGATGCCATACCTACACCTCAGATTTTACAATCTGTCTGCACATACTATTTTTCCTCAAATAAAAAACCCACCTTGTACAAAGTTCTACAATAATCATTAACTACTTCTTTTGTCAAATGACTTGTAGTTCTTCCTCAGCCTAAGCCTAGTTCATTCCACAGATTCCTATCACAGAAAGCACACCAGAATATAGTTCTTTATTCAAAAAACCCACTAAATGGGGCGCCCGGGTGGCTCAGTCAGTTAGCGTCTGCCTTCGGCTGAGATCATGATCCCAGAGTCCTGGGATCGAGCCCAGCATTGAGCCCTGCACTGGGCTCCAGGCTCAGCCGGGAGCCCGCTTCTCCCCCTCCTTCTGCCTCTCCGCCTGCTTGTACTGTCCAATTAATAAAATCTTAAAAAAAAAAAAAATCCACTAACTGAAGGTTCCAGGCCTTTTATTGTCTGTCTGATCTGTCTTACGACTTATTTTTTTAATCTGAACTCATTATTCTCCTTCACCCTACCTGGTACTTTCTAAAACCATACGAACTATCTAAAACTTCAAAGAGGACTAGTCCATCATCATGTTTAAACCACTTCTGTATCTTCAAGTAGCTAGCATAGTGCCACACACCAGAAAAAGAGGAAAAAGAACTCCAAATCAGTCATAACACAAGATGGGAGTAGAGAGGGAGCTAAACAGAGTGGATTCACAGGGCCTTCAGAATACAAAAAAAGGTATAACCACTGGGAAGCATTTTAGGTTTCATGCTCCAGGTCTCAGTTTTCTCTTATACTACTCTGTCTCAAGGCAACTAGAAAACATGACTTTTCAATGGGCATTGCCCCATACCCTAGAGGGTGTTTTAGAAATATCTGGGGGTGGTTTCTGGTTAGCAGAATGATTGGGAAATGCTGTGAGGGCAACGCTGGGGATGCTTGATGTTTTGAAACAAAAGGGACAGTCCCACATAATAAAAAATTGTTCTTCATTGGGCACAACCTTGAAATGTCCTACACATCTCTTTTGCAGTAATGCAAAAACCTAGCTTATAATCATCAAGCCCAGAGTCTAACTTTGTTTTAAACATAAAAAATTTTTTGCAGTTTTGCTGTATTGTTTATGAAAATGTAAACATCTCATACATAGATTATACTTTGCTTTGTTTGGAACTTCACTATGAACTGCTCATCATTTAGGAAAAAATCATGTCACAGAAAGCAACACTCTTCATAAATTTCAAATCACTAATATAACATGCCTTTATCAGCTTCATTTGTAGCTCTTTTTTTCTTTCTATTTCAGATTAATATCTCCTCTCTCAAAAAACACATTTTCCATGCCAATGGTAAAGCATGCTACAGTGAAAACAACACTGAATTCAGAGCAATAAACTGTTTGTCACTTAGCCTCAATTTACTCGTGTATAAAATGAATATATGCTCTACTTATCTTAGAGGTTATGAAAAACAAAATGCTAAAATGGATATGAAGTACCTCAAAAATATCAAGTTCTATGTATACTTTACAATAAAACAAATCAAAATATTTGATTAAAAATGAAATAAGAAAACGAAGTCCTAAAAGCCCCTGCCTCCAATTATTTACCAAATAATAGTGTAGAAATTTAATAGCATACAGGAATAGTAATATTTAAGCACTTAATAAAATCAAACCCTAAACTTGTGCTGCCCAACAAAGTAGCTGTGCATTTGCTAACTGTAAAATTCACACTAGATTTAAGGAACTTACTATAAATATATTATTAAGAATTATTTCATCTTACTTTACAAATGTGGCCAGTAGAAAATTTAAAATTACATTTTTTGTTTATACTACATTTCTGACAGGCATGCTGCTCTAAGGAAGAAATGCAATTACAAAACTCATAAAGAGCAACAATATTGAGCTTAGGCTAACAAAACAATAAAAAATGTACACTCACTTCATCAGTGAGTTCTCCAAACACTGTTATGACATCTATTAAAAGACTTGCAGTATAGAAGGACTTGATCATGTTTCTAAAAGAGAAGAGAAAACTGGTTTAGCTAAATGAAAAACATTAAGCTGCAGAATTAGTCATATAACTGTAAGAAAAAAAAAATTCCAGTGTTTACAAAAGTACTCTGTAATTAATGTTTTAAATAAAATCAGATTTTAAGAACACAATGAAGCTCCTTCTGTAATCTGTTATTAGGAGAAAGTAACAACATTCATATTACAAATAAATATACTACAGCAAGGTTTTATAGTATACTTTTTATTAAAAAATGCAAATTAAGAGGAGTGCCTGGGTGTCTCAGTTGATTAAGTGTCTAACTCTTGATTCTGGCTCAGGTTGTGATCTCAGGGTCATGAGATGGAGCCCTGATCCACGCATGGAGTCTGCTTAAAATTCTCTCTCTCTCTCTCTCTCTCTCTTCGGGCCCCTGGGTGGCTCAGTCGTTAATCGTCTGCCTTCGGCTCAGGTCATGATCCCAGGACCCTGGAATCAAACCCTGCATCGGGCTCCCCACTCAGCGGGAAGCCTGCTTCTCCCTCTCCCATTCCCCCTGCTGGTGTTCCCACTCTCGCTATGTCTCTCTCTGTCCAATAAATAAATAAAATCTTAAAAAAAAAAAAAAAAAAAAAGATTCTCTCTCTCTCTCCCTCTCCCTCTGTCCCGTCTCCCCCACCCCCACCAGCACTTGCACAGGCCCTAAGGAAAAAAAAAAAGCAATTACAGTGTTATCTAAATCTGTATCAAGCCATGTGCGTTTCTTTGCATTTAAGTATTATTAAAATAATAACAAATCATTTGAATTAGCAGGTTGCGATAATTTAAAAAATCAGTATCATTGTACCAGGCTGTCACTGGCTAAAATCAACTCTTAGATTTTACCAAATGTTAAAGAATGGCCACTTGGAGTATAATTACTGAAAAAATAAATCTACCCTGGCTATTCTTCTGTCAGCCATTTTCTCTAAAAAGACAGGATTATTCTTGTAAACCAAAAATCATTCTTCTGACATTCTACAAGTAATTAAAAAAAAATCTAAATCATTATTCAAGAAGTCTGAAAGTATCCAATGGAAAATTGGATAATTCCAGTTACACAGTAACTAAACTTACAATTTTAATTTTTCTTTTGCTTTACTTACTTATGAAATCGTCCAGCACGATCTTCATTATCTGCATACAAAAACATTTTCAAAGCATAATTCTCCAAATGGGCACAACCAACTATTTCTTGAGTAATAGCTTCATTATCACCCAACTGCTTCTTAAGCTAAAATTAAATCAGATACAAAGTTTAAGATTTTGGACTCACAGAAATGTATGCTTAAATACAAATAATCCTAAGAATCATTTAAAATTTTAAAAATTATTTTACATTCATTTCAGTAAAAGATGTATCAAAGAAATCTCCCACGAATTGCTCTGCCGCAGCCCAAGGGTTTTTAGAATAAAATCCAGTGTTTACAAAATTTTGAAGAAACACAGTCATGATAACCTGAAAGGATAATTCAGCTCTAAAAATCAAAATAACCAACAATAAAAAGATAACACATCCAACTATCTATGTAAAGCATCAGGTAAATATTTCAAAATGATAGCCAACATACCATCAGGTATCCTAAAAATGGAATTAGGAAAATCTCTAATCATAATGTAAAATTTTAATTTATTCCCATTTCAATTTCTTCTATCAAATATATAAAATATGATTACAGAAATCATTATATCCTAAAATAGTATTGCCCAGAGCATACTGTGTAAAAACACAGATCTAATTCTATAGTATGACATTACAAACTCAGAAAAGGATTACAGAAGTTTTTAAAATTTAGACAAATATATACCTCGTTAACACAATTCACAACTGTAAATTTTTAGTCAGTACATCCTTTTCCTACACGATATTTTAAACACAACAAACTAAAAGTTCCTACATCTTACTCAGACTGTTGTACTGGAATGAAATGGCTTTCTGGAATATTAGATCTGAGTACCACACTACTGTTTAAAAATGGCTTTTCTTGAAAATGTTATAAAGTAAAAAATTAAATTCAAAAAGGCTTCAGGATTCTTCACAAAATCAGCAAAATAAATATTCTCATACAACAGAAATATAAGTTCCAGAAGAGATTTAATGTTGGAATTTAAGGATGTTTTAGCTATGCTTTCCTGAACAAAAACAGGAAAAAAAACCCCACATGTAACACTAGTTTACTATATCCACACCATGAAATACTTTAATTCTAGATCTACTTCTAGAAGTGGATTTAATTTTAGAAAGTCGGAATATGTCACTTCATCTCATCTGCAACATGAAATATCTGGCAGCAAAAACATAATACACTCAGTTCTCCAACTGTAATTAATCTAAACATTACAGCGCAGGCAGATGGGATAGACTCACATGGAACAGATTTATTCTACCCATTATTTTAGGTAATAATAAACTCCTGCTGAGTTCCTTTACAAATGTGATTTTAGACTTCGCTTATTATAAAGAACTATTTTGAGTTCTGTCTTATCCATAAGGTATTTCAGTTATTACTGTTATATTGTGAAATTAATAAAGAAATATATTCTATACAAAGTCTGTTAGCAATATGATTTTATAAATGTACTACTATGTGTGAGACACATTCCTCCTCTCATCCCCTAACCTCACCTTCCAAAAAAAAAAAGAGTACTCAAATTTTTCCTGTTCCTACAGAAGCCACGTTAGAAGCGGAAGGACAGAGAGGCTTCAAGGGCAGCTGGACTGCCATCAGTGGTGCCACTAGGTCCAGTGGGTGGTTAATAGTAGCAATGACAGGGACTCTGGGTCAGAAGGCCAGACATCCATACCAAGTTAGAACCCTACTGCCCATGGCTGTCTAATGTAGCTAGGTTTTAATCTGAATAACTTTCAATATTTATAAAAGCTCTGGGCTATTATAAATGTTTTGATTTTTAATATATCTAAAATTTCATCGCTCTACATATATTAATGCAACTAGTTAAATATTTAGGTTTCTAATTCTCTTGAGCAGGTCACATAACTAATAAAGTAAATAAAAAGCTGTAGCTATCAGGGGCACCTGGGTGGCACAGTCATTAACCGTCTGCCTTTGGCTCGGGTCATGATCCCAGGGTCCTGGGATCGAGCCCCACATCGGGCTCCCTGCTTGTGTTCCCTCTCTCGCTGTCTGTCAAATTAATAAAATCTTGAAAAAAAAAAAAAAAAAAAGCTGTAGCTATCAATATAACAGACTCGAAGAGATAAATTAATGAGTAGACCCTGACACTTTAAAAGAAAAACCATGACAGCTGGGCAGGGGAGGCACAGGGTGGAGTCCTGATTATTAAGTTGTATTACTATGGCTACCCCTGCCTTCCTGCACCGGCACCCAATCTAACCCATTCAATTTTCCCTGGATTGGTGCCTCTATATAACCTGTAAAATTATACCATGGTTCAAGAAGGTGACTCATACATTAGTCACCTACCACCTTTCTGCTAGCAGGGAAGAATGCCTGGACCATAAAATTATCTTGTCCTGGTACCAAGAGTGAGACAAAGAGTAAATTAGGCAACTGATACCATTCCCTGCATTGTCCCTTTCACTAAATAAATAGCCCATTTCATTATTGTAAGAGCTATTTAAGAACTCCCAAATCAATCATCCATGTGATTGTATGAAGTAGATTAGAAAGGGTTTGTCACTTATGAAAGAACGACTCAAAGGTCATCTATAATAACATCTACAATAACAAGATATAATGGTATATGCAAAGACACTGAAATCTACTTTAACTTATGCTTACAATTCCCTTAGCAGTAAGATGTAAATAAAAAAAAAAAAGTGTCTAGTTTTTCCTCACTTGTAATGACATTGCTTGATGGCTGCCAAGAGGAAGAACTAAAATGGCAAAATACACATCCACAAATATAATAAAATGCCACTTAAACGTCAATCAGGAAATAAATGATCAGCGTTTAACTTACAGCTTCTAACTGATCCATTAGCTTTGATAAAAATTTACGACAGTCAGGAGTTTTACTATCAATCTTCATTCCAGTTTGCATTGCATATAAACGGCCTACAAAGAAAAGAAAAATGAGATGACTTGAACAATTTCCATTACTGAATGTTTAAAATACATGTTCTGTCTAATAAATGATTTAAAATCTAAGTGAATTTAGAAATAAAACTCTGATTTACTATGGATCTTATTTACAAAAATAAAGAACACACAAATATTATCCAAAGAATGTAACAGATTCATGATGATAACAGTTTTTTTGTTTTTGTTTTTGTTTAAACTGTCCTCCAAATCAGATTACCAATATGCAGTTATATCTCCAACATACTGCAAGCACCATTTCCCCAAACCCACAAAAAAAAAAGCACAAAAAACAAAAATCAAAACTGGTATTATTGAACTTACTACTCAGTCTCAAGATTTTATGTGATATTTCCTTTTCACTACTAAAAAAGTACTGCATATTTACTGGATAGCTCTATATCCACCTTTATGAATTAGGAGTAGCTATCAAAATAAAAGAAAAAATCTGCCAAATTTTCCATTGCGTTGTTTGCTTTTCAACAAATTGCCTTGTGGCGGTTCTTTATATAATATAAAGGAGGGATATGTTTTTCCCCTCAAACAGCATCTTGTGAACACTATCCCCCTTCCCTGCTGTCCTGTTCTTTTAACAGGTATTCATCATCTACTTATTTATCCACCGGCTCCAACTCGAATTTATTTATTTATTTATTTATTTATTTATTTTTAAAAGATTTTTTTTTTTTTTTTTTTTTATTCAACAGAGATAGAGACAGCCAGCGAGAGAGGGAACACAAGCAGGGGGAGTGGGAGAGGAAGAAGCAGGCTCATAGCAGAAGAGCCTGATGTGGGGCTCGATCCCAGATCGCCGGGATCACGCCCTGAGCCGAAGGCAGACGCTTAACCGCTATGCCACCCAGGCGCCCCTCCAACTCGAATTTAAGCTCTGTGATGATGACTATTTTAGTCTATTTGGTTTGCTGATGTACCCTTGGCATCCAGGATAGTGCTTGGCCTTCAATAAACATTTTCTGAATAGATAAATACATGGATGAAAGAATAGCTCATTCTGATTTAAATGCTACTTTTATCATTCATTATCATATATTAAGCTTCCATGGGATAAAAGGGCCCAATTCTGTATACTGTCTATCCTGCTTCATTAGTCTACTAGCCTATCACCGCTTTATTTACTACAGCTTTATAACATAGGTTGGTATCTGTTAGTTACTCTCAAGATTTCCAATTATGCCTACTCAATGGTAGCTTCTTTAGAAATGTATTAAGATACACGATACACATTTATTTTGTTTTTAATTTTAAAAGCTTTATCTGAAGAAACTACTTTTTACTACTTAGGCTTTTAGGACTATCTCATATTACAGAGTTTGATGTTTAACTTATTAATGGATTTATTTTCACATATCAAATTTCAGGGTTTGATCCATCTAGTTATTAATGAGAGAAAAAAAAATGGAGTTCCAAAAGTACTGTACAGATTTACATCGCCACACAGTATGAAAAGCATGTTGCTTTTGTTTTCTCTGCACACCAGCAAGCACTGGGTATCACTTTGACCCAAAACCAAATTCTAATTTGAAAAACAAAAAAACCCGCTCATTTTAAATGTCTCTTGCTTTGATAACAAATGTGACCAAATTTCCTTTTCCTTTTTTTAACCAGTCATATTTTTTTTTTAGCAACATGGCTAGGTCCTTTACCCATTTGTCTCTAAGGTTTTAATCATCTCTCCCCACCCCCACACCTCTTAAAACATGGTTGAACACCTTCTCCTTTTAAACCAGTCACATCTCTTCTGAGCTGTTCAAGATCTGTGCCTGTCTTTGCTCCTTTTCTTCTTATAACTGTGACTGAACTCCCCAACACTTCCTCTTTGTGAGCTGTTCAGGTTTCTTCTCCCAATGTTTTTGTTGCATTTCTTCTTCTACGGTACATCACATGAGCTCTTTGGAAAATAAACATATTGGCTGCAAATATCATGCCATCTTTCACTTTCTTTTTTTCTTTTTTTAAATATTTTATTTATTTATTTGACAGAAAGAGAGAGACAGCCAGCGAGAGAGGGAACACAAGCAGGGGGAGTGGGAGAGGAAAAAGCAGGCTCCCAGCGGAGCAGGGAACCTGATGCCGGCTCGGTCTCAGGACCCTGGGATCACGCCCTGGGCCAAAGGCAGACGCTTAATGACTGAGCCACCCAGGCGCCCCCATCTTTCAATTTCTGAATGCGGTTTTAAAACACAGAGACTTGAAATATTTATGTGCTCAAAGCTATTATTTCCCTGTAAATATTAAGCTTGGAAAAGTTCTTTTATCTCTAAGGGACTAGATACTCAGTTACATGATTTTTCTTGTTTTTCCTATGGTTTTAATTTTTCAAATTTAACTCTTTAACTTGCATTTCCTCTCCTCCACAAGTTACCAGCACCTATCTCAAATACATTTAATAAATGATCCCTCCTTTCTCTAATGATTTTGTGGTTCCCTCTTTAATATATTTTAACTTTTTAAAAAATCATTTTTAAAAGACTTTATTTGAGAGAAAGTGTGCGCACAAGCTGGGGAAGGGGGGGGGGAGGACACATGCGGACTTAAGCACTGAGCACAGAACCCAACCTGGGGCTCGATCCCACAACCCTGAGATCATTACCTGAGCTGAAATCAAGAGTCCAATGCTCAACCGCCTGAGCCACCCAGTACCCCTGCATATTTTATTTTTTATGTTTCCTGGCTAATTGATTTGCTGAGATCACAGATCAAATGCCATCTCTAGAGCATAACAGTATCTCTAAGTGATAATATGCTTTTTCTTCCCCCAAATTTAATCTTGCTATGTCTTACTGTATTACCAAAATTTTACCAAGAATTTTATATGTTCTTGCACTTATTTTTAAGAGGAAGGCTTCTGCTTAAGAGTAGGCATCAATTCCATGCCAGGTTACTCATATTTCCCCAAAGAGAGTCCCTACCCTATGCTATATTGAAACCGTGGCCTTTGGTACCTCCATGATCCCAGGGATTGGCAAGATAACTGGCTAGGATGTGGAAAAGAAAATCTTAGCATTTCTACTGATAATTTTTAATCATTCTTTAAAAATTTCTATGTTTCTGTATCTTTAATAATACATGTATTTTTAGAATATAGTATTTGTATATCAATATGTAAATAATATAGAACTTGCATAATATGTTAGAGATTAATTTCTTTAACTCATATGGATAGGTGATCATAAGGTTAAGAATCACTACTCATTACATCCTTACTCCCCTCAACTATAAACTGTATTTTCTTACCCCAACCTAGCCCATACGTCTTCCACAGGGCCCCCCATTCTTTTACCATAATCCCTGGAATTACTGCTTTATAATCACCAAAATCCCCTGTATCTCCTCAGATTCCTTCTCCCTCTTTGTCTTAACTAAGCCCTATATGTCACTTGAAGAAATTCTCTTACATTCTTCGTATGTCAGGATTGGAAAGTATGATTGGTTTTTTTCTTTGCATCCCACTGCTACTTACAGTATTCTCTCAATGTCTTCTAAACACACTGGTCTAAAGCTCAAGTCCCTCTTTTCCACCTGATCTTGTTAATGCTCGTAATTGACCAAGGACCTCACGGTCCTTCCTTGTCCTTCCATAATCTTGAAAATCTGGCTGTTCACATGGATAATTAATACTTGTGGCAGAGACTACTAACTGCCTGCCCACATTCTTTCTTCCTACCTTTTTTGCTAATGAGACCCCTACATTATTAAAGGGGGGGGATTGTAATGTACCTAGCCAAAATAGTACATTTCCCAGCATTCTTCAAAGCCAAATATGGCCATTCAACTAAGACTGGTACCATGTTATCAGAAGTTGCTGGGAGAGAATTCTGGAAGTAATCTTAAAGGAGAAATAACAGCAGGGGAAAGATCCTACTGACACTTTCCCCCTTCTCCTTCCTGCTGCCTAAAACAGAAATGGTATGACTGAAACACTAGTAGACATCTTAGACCACAAGGCAACCTTGGAAATGGTAATCATGTGTGTTGGCTTGAAAATTTGAAATTGGAAAGTGCTTGGGTCCCTGATGACTTCATGGAATTGACACACGTTGGTTACTGACAACATCAGACTTTGTTTTAAATGAGGGAGTGAGTCCTTATCTGACTTAGCTACTGTTATTTTGGATTTTCAGCAATAAGAAAGCAAATCTAATCCTAATTAATACACAGAACCATGCTCTCAATTCTTATTAACCCTAGTAATTGTAGGCACTCTCCCATACAAGCCACTCACTCCATAATTAAATTACAATCTCAAGCTGTGATACTTCCAAAATCAGTATATTAATCACCAACACTAAACACAATTTCCATTTCTTCCAACATGAAACTACGCCTATTACAACAGGTGGCCAGTTCACTGGTGTCTATTTCTTCATTACAGTCAGTCTTTTCTCCCCGTAATTTTTCTCTGCAACCAGCTTTGATTTTGCATTTTTCTAGAACTTTACAGCCCTATCTCCTTCTACCCCTTAATTTTTTTACCAAATGCCTCTGACAAAAAAACACTCATATTTAAACCCAACTATCCTCTTTCTCTGTGCCTGTATATGAGCAATAGTGACCACTGACCATTGTAAATATCATAATTATCAACCTCAAATGAGCTTAATGCTTGCCTTCCCAACCCCCCAAATGACTATTTCAAACATATGTCAATCCCTCTGAACAACCACCTCACCCAAAAACATGCACAGAAAATTTAACAGACGTTAATTAATTATTCACTACCCAAATATACTATTGGCCAATAGGATATCATGATAACGTGAGGAAATACAGTAGTTTCATGTTCCTAGGTCTTTCTCCTATCTTCCTAACAGAGTAGTGAACACTGTGAATACTGAATCTTACAATCCATGGAGTGTAGGCTGTAGAGTGTAATTGGTGAACCAACTTTGGGGATAAATGGCTAGTCAGCACAGAAAGGTTGAAAAAATGAGGTTGATTATTAGGCTGACATTGGCTTTAGTGGCAGCCATCTAGGACTTAACCATTAAGCAAACATGCAGAAATTAATCGGGCAGTTTTCTTGTTACATGAGAAAGTGATTTAAGTGACTTATTCATATCTAAAAAGTACAATTCTCAGTTTCTAGTTTGTTATTATTTTTAACTACTTCTGTTGTTTACAATAAAAATGGAGAATATCTACATCTCCTTTGAAGCAAAAATCAAATTATTCCCAATTCATACCACCACAGCCATTATCATCCTCCCTCACAACAATAAAATAAAATAAAAACAAGTTTCAGCTCCTATCCTTTAAAAGTTAACCTCAACACAGATGGTCGTTACCTGAAATACAATGTAATGATAATATAGTTAATTGGTTTCACCCACATGCATTTTCTTTCTTGGTTTACATGCATATTTAAGTCTTTGCAATTACAAGGACCTTATTACATAATAACACCTCTAATTAAAAAACGGGGAAGAATCACCTCAGAATTGGAAATATTTAGGATAAAACTGGCCTGGCTTTAACACTTCTGAACATCTCATGCAGTTTACTTTTTAAATACAGAAAATTATCTTGGGATACATTTTTAAATATTAATAAAAGCAAAAAGACCTTAAATGTACTTGTGAAAATTAACAAGTACACTAGAAGATCTTTTTTGCCATAAAGGATAGAAAAAGGAATCACTTTCATATAGAGCTCAAGACAAGTAATTCATTGTGGCAGCAGCAGGATGATGAAAAATTAATGTCTAAGATGGAAAATTACCTACTAAAACAGAATAAATATGTAGCTAAAATCATCTATAAGAAAATATATTTGATTTATTTCATCAAGGAAATGTGTTTATTTTTATGAATAAATATTATTTGAAGATGAGTAATGAGGCACATTTGCAAAAGGATTAAATACTTTCCAACCTAACTTTAATTTAATGTGAGGTATTTAGGAGATAAACATTTACTAATCCTGAAGGTATGTGTAATTCAAAGTTCCATAAAATCTAAACATTAGCATTCTAACACATCCTTGCTTATACATAAGAAATATAAAACTATGAAACGCATGCTATAAACACACAAAAAAGATATATAAAAGCAATTATGAAGAGTGATGCTATGATAGGTTAAATAAACATGGCACTCAAATAGGAATCATTATGATTTATACTGATGTTTAAAAAATTTTATTCCAATAAATAGAACTGAATATACTGCTCTATTCATAAGTATATTGTAAATACTTGCTATATGGTTAGTATTAGCTTTTGTGAAGGGACTTCTGAGTCAAAGATAAAAAGGAAACTATGAATGAATATCTACTAATAAAGGGTATTTACTTTGCTCATTCCTTCATTAAACAAATATTTTTGGAGCTCCTGTCATAATATAGTAAATATAAGCTACTCCTGAGTTCTTACTAAAAGATTGTGCCAGTACGGAGCAAAAGCTAAGTGACTACTTGATTACTAAAATGAGACCAGATTCTAATTCCAGCCACGGTGGAGTAACCAGACTTGACATTCCACCATAAGCAACAAAACACTAGACAAAATATATGAACCCCTTCTTCACAAATATAAATAGACGGGAAGACCATGACACCTGGAGAAAGGAAACAAATGAGATGACTACACCATTGGTCATTCCAGCATTCTTCCTGGAGGCACATTTGAAACTAAGGAGTGGGGAGGTGGAGCCTCAGGCAGAATACAGTCTAGTAGAGTTGAGAAAACAGATTAAAGCTCAGGATGACTGAAGCAGCTATAAGTGGCGGGGCAGAATTCTGAAGAAGAGAAGCCATGCAGTAAAGAATCCCAGAAATCTGTACAGGCATAAACTTGAGGCTAAACTGAATACTACAAGATGCACATGTAGATGACAATGCCACAAAGTCAAAGAGTGAATGGAAGCTGTGAGCTGGACCATCCCCAAAGCTGAGATGCATTCAAGTTCCAACCAGGGTGAAGAGTCCTAAATGCGTACCCAAGATATTTAGTAGAGACCCCAAATGGTATGGTATGCTTTAGTAGTAGGATTATCCTGTCCTTAGAGCTACTTTAGACTTGCCCCCAAACTAAAAACAAACAAAATAAGACACAAACATATCACACTTAACTGCAACTAAATTAATTGTTGGCCAGATCAAATCTGTTCAAAGGCCATAATATCCAGACATTCAAGAACTTAAACACCACTATGTCCTGCAACCAATAAAAAATTACTACAGATGGCAATAAGCAGGAGAATGTGAACAGCCCAATTAAGATTGAACAATGACAAAATAACAGAAACATCAGTGACATTAAATTACTGGGAAATCATGATGATGTATTTAATGGAAACCATAAATAAAATGAGAAGAGAAACAAAACATGCACAAAGGAACACAAATGGAATGTCTGGAGATGAAAAATACCTAAAATGAAAAATTTACTGGACAGGATTAATAGCAGTTTAGACACCACAAAAGAAAGATTAAGTGAACTTCAGAACATAGCAACAGAAACCACTCAAAGCAGGGAAAGAAGGATCAGAAGGATCAAAAAGAAAAAGAAACAGAAAGTCAGAATCTCAGTGAGTTAGGAAAAAATACCAAGTGTTCCAAACTATGTGTATCTGTATTCCCCAGAGGGTAGGTGGAGAGGTGTGGGGGGCGGGTAGTGCTGAAGAAAAATACAAACAGAAAATTAAAATTCCTTACCCAGCAAAACTATCTTTCAAAAATAAATATGAAATAAAAGCTTGTTTCACACAATAGAAACTGAAAGAATTCACTGGCAGCAAGCCTGTATAAGAAATGATAAAGCTCTTCAACAGGAAAGAAAATGATATCAGATTTAAAAGTTGGATCTAAGGAGAGGAGTAGTGAGTGCTGAGAATGGTAAT
The DNA here is from genome assembly GCF_024610735.1 of Ursus americanus. Lineage (NCBI taxonomy): Eukaryota > Metazoa > Chordata > Mammalia > Carnivora > Ursidae > Ursus > Ursus americanus. The sequence goes on along the minus strand of NC_142137.1, from coordinate 53,772,667 downwards.
TATGTGGGAAAATATTTCAAAATTTTATTTACTCATTTTATAAATTTCTTTTAAAAAATGACAACCAAAGAAACTAAAATGTAGTTTGGGCTTATGACGTATTTATAAGTAAAATGTATGATGACAGCCAAAGGACAGGAGAAGGGAAAAGAAAGTAAAGTTTTTACCTTGAATGTGAGGTGGTATATTATACTATAGTAGACTATAATAAGTTAATATAAACGCTAAAGTAACCACTAAATAAAATAAAACAAAGAGGAATATCCAATAAGCCCACAGTGGAGGCACAATACAATCCCAAGCACTTCCAAAGAGAGGCAGTAACTAAGGTTAAAAAACATCAAACAACCAAAAAACCTTGACAAGCCACAGAAAAATAAATGACGCACTGAATGAAAGCAGGAACTTAAGCAATGAAACCTCTTATATAATAACATACTGCTAAAGAGTTAGTTTTCACTTTAAACGTTAAACATAATTGTCATAAAAAATAAACCTTACCGAAGATGCTTTAAAATTGCATGGGTGCCAAAGAAAGACAATAACAATGAAGGACGAATTACTTGATACCACTGACCCTGTCCCTTCAACCTTAAGGACAGGCTGAGAGTCTAAAAACTGATTTACTTTACTAAAAAAAAGGAGTAACTATTAAAATGACCTTTTTTTTTTTACAAAATAAAACTTATGTTTGCAGCACGTCTGCAAAAACAAACATAAGGTAAATAAATGGAATGCTAATGGATAAATCGTTCAGCTTTGTATGTTTTCATTATTAACCTGTCATTACTACAGTAAAGTATCCTGAGTCAGCCTATAATAAAAAATAAGTACTTAGACAACAGGACTATGGGCTTCAATTAATCACAGAGATCCAGAAATCAGTAAAGAAGGGGGAAAACTGCTTATCTTTTATTGGTTTAGTTAAGTTTGTCTCACTGGCTTTAAAAGATCCAATTTCCGTGTGATTAACAACAGAAAAAATAATATGCAACTGATTATTAATCCTAAAATCCATCTGACTTAACACATCAATTTAAAAAACTCCAATATTATTTAACCTTTAAGCTAAATTAAAATTCTACACTGTAGGTGGTGTAACATCTCAGAATTGAAATGGCCATTCCTATTTACAACTTCCTGAATGACTGTATTTAATTTTCCAGTGATCATATGAACAAATGATTCACAAAGAGCACTTACACACGGCATTCAAAGTCTGTTAATTATACACTGTCACCCCCTAGAGGAAACTTTGCAAAATCACACTTGAAACTATGTTTAGTTACTTGACCAAATTTCAACAAAAGGAATCTTCAGGGGTTTAGCTTTATCTACAACACCAAGCCTGATAGAATCAAAATATATATCCTACAGTGTCCACATTTAGTAGAGACTCAAAAATTTTCTGGCTTCATTAAAGGAAAAAAAGAGAGACACACGTTGCTCAGAGTTATGTTAATGACATCAAGCCTGTCCTCCATTTCTACTCTTCATTTATTAGAAATCTCCCAGATTACTGCACTGTCTTTCTGCTTCCTTCTCATTTTTATAAGTTTGACTAGGCCCTCTACCCTCACTCACTTCGTAACTGGTTTTCTAATTACTACCTACTATCAACAATTTTCCATGTAACTTATTTCTCATCTAGCATTTACCATTCAGTTCCTGGTTCCATCACTTACTAAGAGAAGAACGAGGATGACTGTGGGGTTCAAATCAGATATCCTGAAAGAAAGCATTGTTACAAATGCCAAGAGCTACATGAATGTTAGTTGTCTGGCTTCTTTATTCAGTGACAACTGTGTGGCCATAGTTCCCTCTAGGGACCAGCTGTCTTAAAATCCCGGTCAATTTAACAAACATTTTTTTTGAGCACCTTTTCTTTATTATGTAAATCTCTAGTGGCCTAGCACTACAGGGAACCTTAAATAAATAAAAAGCATCCAGAAGGGTGCAAGCCTTAAGTTTAAACTCTGGAAAAGATAATAGATAAATGAAAAGCAATTAAGATAGTCTTACAAGACACAATGAGGACACAGAAAAGCACCTTTTGAAGTTTAGGAGAAGGTCTCCCTGTTCAATCCTTGCTGGTGCCTAAGGATAAAGTGGAGTGGGGGTGGTGCAGAAGGAAAGAGTTGTCAAGGCAGAGGGCCACAATGTTGGAAGGCATGAAGACAAGAGAAAATGAGAAAGGTTCCAGAAACAGAATAAAATTCACCTTGATTACAACTGCTAAAGATGATTCAGAGTTCAAATCACTAAGGGCACTTATAAATATGGAGCTAGTATAGGTAGCTGTAAAAAATGAATCTGTCCTTAATAAAGCTTTTGTTTTTAAAGTTTTTATGGTATGGAACATGATCATTTATAGAACAGAAAATAAACAAAAAAGACAATCAAAAGAAACACTATCCATGAACCTAAAAGCCGTAATCTTTTTCTCCAAGTATATACACATTAAAAAGTTCAATTCATATTTTATATATATATATATAATTTTATATCCTGCATTTTCATATAAACTTCCCATGTTACAAAAGATGCTTTGTAATTCTTAAGTGATCACTTTACTTTCCACCCAGTAGATATGCCATAACTTAACCATTTCCACAATGACATATATTTTGGTTGTTTTGCATTTTTCACAAATGTATAATCATCCAGAGGACTCTACATAAAGCTCTCACTATATTTATGATTATTTCCTAAGCACAAACTTTCCAAAACTAGAATTACTGAATTACAGGTATTTTTACAATTCCATTCATTCTGAAAAAATGCTTTCCAAAACTTTGTACCAATTCACGCAGCCCTGTCAATGGAGATTTCACCATATATTTACCTGCACTGAGTTACAAATTTTACAACCAAAAAAAGTAAGTGATTTTAATTTACATTACTAATTAAGCTGAATGCTAATAATCAACATTCCCTCCTTTAGTTGTTACTAAAGAGCATACATGCTCTTTGTCCATTTATCTACCGGGATCTTAGTTTTTATAAAACAGTTTTGTGTGAGTGTTTTATATATCAGGGATACCAGCCCTCTGTCTCATCTACTAGAAATATTTTTCTTTTGCAATGTTTTTTAAATTAATTGTACTGTTTGTGTCATACAGAATTTCTAAATGTTTCCAGTCAACTCATTTTTTTTTTCTTTTTAAAGTAAGCACTTAAAGCAGATCTAGAAAGATCTGCTAAAGGGATTACCTGTTTGAAGTACAAACTAGGAAGCTCTGTCAGTAGTTTAGGTGTAAGATGACGGCATGATATACCAAAGAAACTGAGGAGGTAAGTAAAAGTTTAAAAATTTAATGACTGATTGTGAGAGACATGAGGGAAGTGAGAAAAGGTTAAATTTGTAATTTGGGGCACCTGGTGGCTCAGACGGTTAGGTATCCAACACTTGATTTTGGCTCAGGTCCCGATCTCTGGGGTTGTGGGAAGCCTACTTCTCACTCTCTTACCCCCCTGCCCGTCCCCCAGCTCATGCTCTCTAATAAATAAATCTCTTAAAAAATTGTAATTTCTAGCTAATAAATTTTCAAATTTGACAGAAATGGGAGATAGTCCAGAAAACTTTATTTAATATATCAATACTGGGCCAAAAATATTTCAAATTGAAGAAACTGATAAATGTATAAAATAATTTCCCCCCAAAAGCATAAAGTTCTTCTTTATCAATTACTTTTCTTTAATCTAAAGAAAGAGATAAATCTGTGTTTTAATCCAGGTCAGATATGAGAACCTTCTCAGTAATATATAGGAAGCCAGCATGACATCGTTACTAAAAATCTGACAATGGTAACAATAAAAAAAAAAAAAGGCTGAATGAGTATTACTTAGGAACTCTTCTTGAAGGAGAAAAATAGAAAAAATAGACTAGGACATTAAGAAAAATATATGATAAAACATACAGAGTTGACACCAACAGCATGATATAAGAAAAGAAAAACTGATAAACTGGGTACTACCAAAATTAAAACTTTGTGACACAGTTATGAAGACAAAAGAGAAGCTACACACTGGGAGAAAATTTGCAAAACAAGGACTAGTAACTACAATGTATTAGGAACTCTCAAAACCAAGTAAAGGCAAAAAGGCAGAGGGGCAAAAACAGATATTTAGCTGAAGGTGATATACAGACAATCAATAAGCACAAGAAAAGATGTTAATTTCAGTAGCCATCTGGGAAATAAAAATTAAAGCCATGATATCAACTATCAGAACAACTAAAATAAAAAATAGTGACACATCAAATGCCAGCGATAATGTGGAGAAACTGGGTCACTCACCACTCATGTTGCTCAGTGGAACATACAATGGTGCAGCCAATCTTTTTGAGAACAGGATGCCGGTTTCTTACAAAATTAAACACTAGGAAGGTAGGGAGCTCTGTGGACTCTCTTCCCTAACAGTACTAATCCCATTCATGAAGGCTCCACCCTCATGACCTAATCATCTCCCAAAGGCCTCACTCACTAATACCATCACTTTTGGGGGTTAGGATTTCAATATGAACTGAGGAGGAGGGAGGCAAACATTCAGACCAAAGCACAAACCAAATGTCCTTCAGTGGTTAAACTGTTAAACTCTGGTACATACATAGCATGCAATACTACCGAGCATTAAAAAAGAAACTATTGGTACATGCAACAACTAAGATGAGTTTCCAGGCAATTATTACTTGCTGAGCAGACAAAAAGTCAACTCCAAAAGGGTATGTAATGTATGATTCCATTTATATAATATTTTTTAAATGATAAAATTTTAGAAATGGAGAATAGGTTAGTGACTGCTAAGAGACAGGGCTGGCAGAGGGTTGAGAAGGGATGGGTGTGGCTACAAAAAGATGGGTGTGGCTACAAAAGAGTAAGGAGGGATTCTTTTTAAAGAACTGTTCTCTATCTTGACTTTGGTGATATAGGAACCTATACCTGATAAACTGTTTAGAACTAAATAACATATACACAGGAATAAACATAAAACTGGGAAGGATGAATAAGATTGGTGGATTTTATCAATGTCAATATTCTGGTCATAATATTATAGCATAGTTTTGCAAGTTATTTCCACTGGAAGATGCAGGGTAAAGGGCACAGGATCTTTCTGTATTATTTCTGACAAACGCATTTGGATTTACAATTACCTCAAAATAAAAAGTTTAATTAAGAAAAAAAAAAAAAACCTAAATGGGATTCTTTCCAGGAATGGAGGGGTGTTTCAAACAGAAGGACATTTTTTTTAAATTACATACTACATTAGTAAGTTCAAAGAAGTAAGCATAAGCATATTAGCACTTGCACAAATAGTAACAAAAGTAATTTGATACACAGCATTTTAACATACATTCCTGATTTAAAAAGAAAAGACCAAACAACAAAGAAATATAGAAATATTAAGGTAACAATTAAAAAATGATAAAACACTAGAGTATTCACACTAAGGCCAGAGATAAATCATTTTTGGAAATACATATAATACTGAAATGGAGGAGGCACAATGTGTACATCCTGAGAACAAACGTATGACTTAATCTAAAACTCATCAGAAACACAGCAGGGTAAGTTATAAAATACAGAGCACTGGAATTCTTTCCATTGCATTTCCTCGCTGTAATTAGAACATGTTAAAAAGCCATAAATTACCATAGTTACTATACAGTTCATGTATTCAATCAACAGACAAAATTTACACACATCCACCGTGTCTTAGGTACTATGTTAGGAGTTAGAAATTCAAAGATCATCAACATAAGACATACTTCTTGCTCTCACAGAGCTTACACTCTAGTAAAATATTAATAACATTCAGAGAGATGGCATTTATTAAATATTTATGAATGTCAGTTACGTGCCAGGTGGTGAGAGAAAACAAGATATGTCGTCCAGGAGAATCCAGAAGATTAAAAGGTAAATCAGTGTTTGTAACACAATGTAATTAAGATGGAAGGCACACTGGAACAACTTCCAGACCATCCTTATAAGGTAATGAAAACCAGCTTGAAAAAGTATAATTTGTACTGAATCAGTAAGAGGAAGGTACCAGGTTAAGAGGAAGTCAGGGATTCCAGGCAAAGAGCAGCATACATAAAGCCTTAGAAGTAAAAGAGAATATGGAGCTTTACCAGTCAGCAAGTACTTTAGCATAATGATCTTGATTTTTTTCCTCACCAAAAATTCTTTGCTCTAGGAATTTAGAAAATTATTTGCACTAAGATTATAGACATGTATCCCCTCACACATTTTTAAGTTGATATCTACCACTTTTCACCAGATGTTTAAGCAAGTATAAAAGATCTAATTTCTGTACATCAAATACATACATCTAAAAATGATACCATTCTCTCAACTGTATCGTAACAATTTGATAAAATTTTAAAACACAAAAAGCTCTGTCTTTAAGCATCAGAAATAATACATTTTGTAACTTTTTTAACCTATACTTCCATTTACTTATCCTATAGAATTTTATTATAAAAGAATGTATTTGTATGCTCAAAAGTCCTAAATTGATTATCACACTTTTCTGCAACAACAAAAATGTATAAAAATTGAAGTCTAAATTTATCAAAATTTCCCACGAGATAAGATGCTAAGTGTTTAAATTTTTCCTCTGGATTTCCTCTAAGTGTTAAAATTATGTAATTATTGTAATGCATAATTGATCAAAACAGTATCAATGTTACACATTTCAAAAATCATTAAAAAGGTAAAATTTATCAGAAATGCATCTTATGAGCTAAACTGTGTTATCTAGGAATCAATATGATTTACTGTCATCCAGAACCACAGCAGAGCGTTGGTTCTGTTGCCACTTTCATTTTTACAAATTTAACATGAGAGAAAATGCATTCACATAAAGCAGCAGATGAGAATGGAAGTTTTAACACAGCAAAATCACTGAATTCTTTTAATTCCTTCTGGGTTATAAGCTAAAAAGCATACAACCACCTATCATCAAATACTATTTTTAATAATCTCTTAGCTGACATTTCATACAGGTCAGAATCAAAATTTGTTTTAAAACTAGAAAAGGATTTGTCACCCCATCATTAGTGTTATTCATTTTCTCAATTCTGTGAAGCATACCAAAAAATCTTACAAAGATTCATCATTTTATTTCATGACATTGAGACAGGATTATTCTAAGACACTGACAGGATTGGGAAAACTGAAATACTGTTCATTTTAACATCCTCTGGCAAAGAAAACAAAACAAAACAATAAAACGAACAAAACTCAAAACCAAGGTAAATGTTTTTCTCTTGCTTTAAATGTATTTCTGAAAAAACAAAATACCTCAGGAGTTAAGGATTAGGCTCGTTTAGTTTGAGAATGTCTACCATATGACATTAATGGCAAAACCTGCTGTTAATGCCAAACCAGCCAGCCAGTGGAGGCTTTCATCCTCAGAAAAATATGACATAATTTTCCAATTTGAATAAATATGTTAAGCCATGTCCCCATTCACCTCATCTCATCTGAATTCTAATTCCAAAATTTTAGTAAGCCACAGATCTTTAAGCCACTTGGATGAAACAAGGCACTACCCACTTCAGCATTTCTCTTTTCGCTTGGCTCTTACATCAGGAATGTTATTATTTAAAATAAAAATAGAAAATGAAAAGGTTAGGTAATTTCATGAAAACTCTTACATTTTCGGAATTCAGAACACTGGCCTGGTTTTAACATGAGGCTTTATCCTTAACAGATAAAGTGTAAGAGACCTCTGAAAGAGACTTTTCCATTGTGGTCCTTCCATGTCCTCGTCCCCACAGCTAAACCTTTTCACATTCTCTCTTTACATGACTCTGGTCCCAAACTGTTCCTCTCCACCCCTCTGGATAAAATCCCAAATTATCAAACAATGGCTACTAATACCTACCAATACCTAAGGACAATTCTTCCTCTTCCCCCTTATAAAATGTTCTGTCCTCATTATTCCCCAAATTAGAATGTTGCTTTTGATTCCTTTCTCAGGCCCTGCATTTTCAAATAAAGGCCTATTCTTTGCTCTGGTTTTCTTCCATATAAAAAAGGGAAGGACAGGATGCTCTCCTTAATACCTTAATTGAGACTTCACTACACCAGTAATTTGAATTGTCCCTTTTGTCTGGACACCCTGGAAGGTTTTCCGCTTTCTTTCCCAGGGCAATACACCATAAAAATACTGATGATACACGAGAGCATGCCTTTCTTTTTTAAAGTAGGAGAAGAGCAACTGTGTACAGGATGTGGGAAAAGACAGGCAGCATACTACTTTGCTACCGTGATCAAAGGAGCTTTGTCAGAGAAGAAACAGAAGTTGAGAATTGGGGAGATGATTCCTGTAGAATTTACTGAAGTTTGAAGAACACTGATTGGTATGTGGAGAGCACAAATCACAAGAAGTCACCATGAGCAGTCTTCTGTTACACAACAGAAATCAGACCCACAGATATGGCAGCTAAAGGAATTATGAGACAGCAAATATAAGCAAATATTTTTAAAGCACTTAAAGAAATAAGACTGTTTTAAAAATATAGTGACAAAAGACCATCAGAAATGGCTAGGTTAATTTAAAAAAAAAAAAAAAAAGAGAGAACATCCAGAAATAAAAAATGAGAAAAGAAACTCAATAAATGGGTGACACAATAGGATATATGGAGGTGAACACAGACCTAAAGAAATTATATAGAATGTAGTAGAGAGAGACAAAGGGGTACAAACTATGAAACCATTAAGAGACAAATAAAGGAGAAAAGTGCAACACATGTCTAATCAAAATTTCAGTAGAGAACACTTGAACAGATAATAGTAGAGAATTCTCCAGAATTTATGAAAGACACCCATCTGTAAATCCAGGAAGCCAAAGTCCCAAAGAAGGTAGACAAAAAGAAATCAAGTCCTAGATCAGAATATAAATTATAAGAGAGTGATAAATTGGCTATACTTTAAAATTAAGAACTTTTGACCATCAAAGGACTTCATAAACAGAGTGAAAAATCAAACTATGAACTTGGAGAAGACATTTGCAATGCATGTAACAAAGGAGTAATATTTACATTTAAGAGAAGACAAACATTGAAAAAAAAATGGACAAAGCAAAATAGGTATTTCAAAGAGGAATCACAAATGGTAATTAACATATGAAAAGATGCTCAACCTCATTAAGACTCAGTGAATTGCAAATTTAGCTTGAATTTCACGCTCACCAGATTGGCAAAAATTAAAAAGTCTAATAACTTCAAATATGGTGGGTACCTTGGTGTTCATTTTATTATTCCTTAAACTGTATACACACACTGTATGTGTTAATATGTGTATGTTTTATAACAAAAAATATTTTGTAAGTACCACTTGGATTTAGCAATGAAAATGTTTGTCTAAGGCCCTGCTGAGAGCAGTTTCAGTGAAATAAAGGGCATGAAAAGCAGGCTGCAATAGGCTGAAAAGAATATGAGATAAGAAGGTAAAGACAGACAACTATTTCAAGCCTAACTTTGAGGTTAGGCAGACAGGACTATAACTTTAGGAGAATGTCACAGTGAGAGCTTTTTTTAAAATTAAATTTAATTTTTTAAATAAAGGAAACTGTGGCAAGTTTAGAAAGAAATAGCAAAAGGGACAGGATGATGACACAGAAAATGAAAGCCCCTGGCTACTCACAAAGGTTTATAATACAGAGCTCACGAATAGCAGTTAGTTTTAGACAAGAACAAGGGTTCCTACTTCATTGTTATAAGAAATTACCTCTTTGACCTTATCACATCACTTTTCTCCTCCTCTATCCACTCCAGTTACAATGGGCTCCTTGATCCTCCTTCAAGCAAGCCCTGCCTCATGACTTTTGCATATGGTAGTTATTTCCCCTATTGAGAATACTCTTTTCCGATGCTTTTCACTCCTTTCAAGTCTTTGCTCAGATGTGAACTCAGTGAAGCATTCCATGCGTACCTTGAAAGTGAAATCCCCTCCTCACTCCCTACCACTCTATTCCTAGTACTCCCTATTCTTTTTCCCTGCTTTATTTTTCTTTAAAACCTTCTAATATAATATACTCATTTTATTGTTTAATTCCCTCTTCCCCACCTGTATACAAGCTCCACGAATGCAGGAACTGTAGCCACAGTGCCTGGTAATGCTTGACACACAGGAAGAAGCTCAATAAATACAAGGTGAATAAATGATTAATAGTCCCTACTTGAGGAACTGGAAGAACAAATATAATGGAAATAATACTGTATGATTTGAACAAAATGAGGTAGCGCCTGGAGAATAATCAACTTACTGCCTACAGAAGAGATTACATTTGAGTTAGATCTTGAATCATGAGTTTGCCAAGTGGAAAAAAAAGACATTCCAAGGAATGAAGAACATGGGGGTTTAAAAGGGCCTTGTATACTTGAGAAATGAAAATGGGGTACTGGAGTATGATAGGGAAGACAGTACACCAGATTTTAGCAAACCTTACAATGTTCACAGCAGAGGACACATTATATTGAGCTTTTCAATGCTAAAAACCCTTTACAGAAGATTACAGTTGCTTGGTCACTCGTTTTATCTGCCGTCAAGTTTAAAGTTTACATAAGACTACCGGACTTACTACAAAGGAAAAAGTTTGAACAACCTAATCTGTTCTCCATCAACTGTACACTATATGTCTCATAATCAACCAAAGTCATAGTGAAATGTCTCAAACCCAAGTATTACTCAAAGAAGTCAGACAAAAAATTCTCATTGCTGGGAAAATGGTCAAAGTCAAGGGCTAGTTTTGTAGCAACAACTCTCCATTTCACCATTTATGAGTTTTTTTTTTAATGGGCTTGCATGTTGTCATACTTAACCTGCACTTATTACTATGTTTTCGATTAGTCTACCTTGCTTCTGTCCACATCATTACTGTCTTTGGGACACTCAGCTTCGTTTTAGCCCCAACACAATTACTTAACCACCCAGGTTATTTTTGAGACACGAGACTCTTGAGTGCACCCGGAAAACCTTAGGGCAGTGTGTTAGCTCATGAGCCCACGTAGCCAGGTTAGGAGTATTTAAACACAAGACTAGAGAGGCGGCGAACACCAGCTGTGCTTTTTAAGTTTTGCCTCTCTAGGGCCTGCGAGGGGGCTGAGAACAGGTGAGGTATGAGAAACCCAGAAAAGGGCGGGGCTCCACTGAGTTCCCAAGGCAGGCCAGAGGTCAAAGCTCAGGTCTAAAGCTGAAGGGGCGGGGCCTGCCTTAAAAACCAAGGGGTGGTGTGTGGGTCCTGGAGGGTAAAGAGGGGCACGGCGACTCGGAAAGACTCACAGTAATAAGCCACCACAGGGTCCCGCTTGTCATGTTCCTGAGCCGTCCTCAGATGATGCTGTATGCTCTTAAACTGGGGGGGGAGTGGGGGCAGCGGAGCAAGCGCGGCCATCTCTATTCCAGGAATCACCACTTCCTACTCGCGCGCCACCGACACTTCCGCTTCCGGCCGGTAGGTCGCGCGCACGGACGCGAACGGCAAATCCCGCCCACTCTCCCGTTGCTCAGCGACAGCAAGTCAACTACGGGCTCCCAACAGGGACAAGTTCAGTATACCTCGCTCTTGGAGGTTAGAGCCCAGAGAAGGTTAAGCGACTCCGCGGTTGTGCCGCTTGTGGCACTAGCGCTCTCTGCTGGCTGCGGGTGGGAGGGAAAAGAGCTTTTGTTTTGTTTTACCTTGTCGCGTCCCCCATGCCTTTTTTTTTTCCTCCCTTCCTCTCTCCCTCCTCTCCTTCTTCCTCCCTCCCTCCCTCCTTCCTTCCTTCCTCCTTCTTTCCGCAAAATGGAACAGAAAGGGGAAAGCAAGAAGAGAATAATGTTGTTGATTGGGAGAAATGTTGATTTTTCAGAAATTATCACTTACAGTTTCTCAGATTATTTTAATAGCGTCCTTAGGAGCCTTTCTGACTTTGGAAAATTTAAATTCAATTATTGTGGAAGGTGAGATATGATGTGTTTAAATTTTATATTGAATTCTTCTATAATGACACATTGGATAAAATAACCAGACTCTTTTCAACTTAAATACTAAGCACATTAAGCTTAAAGAAAATTGAATTTTTGTGCTCAACTGGTGAATGAATAATCTGAAGATCATTTGTTTCTGGAGAATGATCAATAATTTGCCAAGTATTTTCACTCGTACCATTGTAGGCATCAACTTTTCCTTCTGCCATCAGTGACTTCAATTTTTTTTCTCTTTTCCATCCCGTTCTGTCATTTTTCAGGACTTTACACTTTATTTGCCTCCTCCAATAACCTTTCCTCTTTATTGCTTTATTTTCTCAATTCCTAGTTTTGAGGGTTCATCTTAAAACTAGTTTTCATTGAAATCACAACATCTCCGAGGAAGAAAATCTCAACCTCTGAAATTTGTCCTGCCTGCTATTCTCTAATCACCAAACCATCTTCCCCATTCCCCCCTACCCCTGCAGAAACTGCTCTGTGTCCTTATTATTAGCCCTACTCCACATCTTTTGTCTATTTGTGCTTGCAGAGTCCATTACCTTACTCTGGGTCTGCCTTTTTTGTACCCAACAAGAAACTGAGTTCTGTATTCTCCCCAATCTCAGTAACGTTCACTACCACATGACGACGTTTGTGCTATAGACTGAATATTTGGGTTTCCTTAAAATTCATATGTTGAAACTCAATGCCCAATGTGATGGTATTAGAAGGTGGAGTCCTTGAGAAGTGATGAGGTCAGAGCCTTTACAAATGAGATTAATGCCTTTATAAAAGAGACCCCAGAGAGCTAGCTGGCCTTTCCCCCATGTGAGGATACAATAAGAAAGCAACATTCTACGCCTAGAAGAGCAGTCTCACTGGAACCTGACTGTGCTGGAACCAGATCTTCCAGTCAGAATAGTTGGATTGGTAGAGGAACTAAAGCAGAGTGGGATAACCGTAAATGTCATCTCTCTGTCCTTATGACTTCTCATTTATTCTTTTCCTATTCTTGATTGTCAACTGTGGTTGTTCTTAATGTTCACCTAAGAAGTTTGGTTTTTTTTCCCAAAGACTTATACCTAGGTCTCACCCCCAGGCCCCCCGATGTAATTGTTCTGGGCTGGAGCCTAAATATCAGTATTTTGAATAGGGCTTCAGGAAATTTTAATGGTTTATCCAGGGTTGAGGACCAGTGCCCCAGTGAATCATCAATATGTAGCTCATGTTTCAAGCCTTTTCCACTCTCTTTAAGCTAGACTCCCTGCCCTGATTGCCTTGATCGGAAGCTGCAAATCCTGATATTGAGATTAAGGTCATGAGATATGAATTGTTTTACCTCACCTCTGCCACAACAAAGTAATAATAACTAGCTAGCACTTCCTGAGAATCTATTATGAATTATGTATGTTTCTAGGGACAATATCAACTCATTTAATCTTTACCACACCCTATGAAGAAGGTATTATCATTTTCATTATTTTATAAATAAAAAAAATTAGGCACTTAGAAGTTATGTAACTTGCAGCAGATCACAGCCAGTAGATATGAGTGTTTGATATTAAAATCCATGTGCTCTGGTTTCAGAGCCTGTGAATCTAACCACTATTGACTTTAATGCCTCTCTATACCAATATATCCTTGTATTTTATATTTTTCCTATTGAATGATCCTATGGCTGAAAATCATGTGTTCTTTTTTTTTTTTAAGATTTTATTTATTTATTTGACAGAGAGAGAGCCAGTGAGAGAGGGAACACAGGCAGGGGGAGTGGGAGAGGACAAAGCAGGGTCCCAGCGGAGGACCCTGATGTGGAGCTCTATCCCAGAACGCTGGGATCACGCCCTGAGCCAAAGGCAGACGCTTAACGACTGAGCCACCCAGGTGCCCCTGAAAATCATGTGTTCTATTCCTAGTGAAGGCTGAACCTTCCTGTTATTCTCCTGATCTCTCCCTTTGGGGCTAGAGGTTGCTTAGGTCCCTTTCTCATTTGCATGTGTTCTAGGAGGAAAGGGGCAAAATAAGCAAGTGAAATGGATTTTACTCCATCTACCAATACATGCTCTCTTCTTTCCAAGTACTGTACTCCTGTCATGAGAAGAGTATCGATATGAAGAAGAAAAGTAACAGAGACTGTTAGCTTAACAGCACATTAAAATTATGGTGCGAAAGAAAATAAATATTAATAACAGGTTGTTTCTTCTTGTTGATGTTTTATAATGAAGAACTTATTATGAAGAAAGACCTAAATTCTCCTCCATCCAGCTCTCTCACATCACCCTCCAGGATGGGACTTAAATCTTGGCAAGTTAGGGGAGGGCGTTGATGGAAATCACCAGTGAAGCTACATGGGCCTGGCATTTTCTTCATGGGAAGGCTTTTGATTTCAAATGTTGTTTCTTTAATAAGTATAAAGATATTCATATTTTCTGTTTAATTGTTAAGTTTTTAGTAATATGTGCCTTTCAAGGAATGTGTTCATTTTATGTAAGTATCAAACATTGACATAATGTTGTTCATGATGTTCCCGTATGATCATTTAAATATTTTGTCTTGATGTCCCCTTTTTTCATTTATGGTCTGGGTCATTTTCATTTTCTCCTTTATTATCCCAACCTGTCTAGTGAGAAATGTATTTCAGTGAGAAAAGATTTACTAATCTTTTCAAAGAACCACTTTTTGTTTTATTGATTTTTTTCTATTGTCTTTCAGTTTTCTACTTCGAGGTTTTGTCCTTTTATTTCTTTATTTAATTTGTATTTAAACTGTTCTTTTTATAATTTCCTAAGGTGCGATGTTTAAATCATTTTATAACTTAATTTTTTCTAACAATATTTATCACTTTTAATATTCTGTCGTCCACTCTTCTAGCTGCTTTCCACAAATTTTGAGAAACTGTGTTTGCATTAATATTTGTTTACAGTGGTTTCCAATTTTCCACATAATTTCTTCCTTGATCTATGGGTTAATAGAATGGTATTGCTAGTTTCTCAAGTACTTGGGCATATTCCTGACCTGGTATCTTATTTTTGTTAATCTCTAGTTTAATTCCATTGTGACCAGCTAACATACTCTGTATGATTTCATTCCTTCAGACTTTCTTATGACCCAGCAAAAAGTCCCTCTTGGTGAATGTTCCACATGCACATGAAAAAAAAAAATGTATAATCTGCTGTGGTTAGGAGAAGTGTTCTCTAAAATATCAGTCAGTGCAAGTCAGTTATTAGTAACGTGTAAGTACTCCATCTCCTTTCTGATATACTTTCTACTTTGTCAATTGATTATGAGAGAGGGGTGTTCAAATCTCTGATTGTAACTGAATTTATTTCTCTTTTGAATTTTGTCAGGTTTTGCTTCATGTATTTTGCTACTCTGTAACTGGTGACATACGCATTTAGAACTGTTATGCTTCCTGATGAAATTATCCTTTAATCATTATTAAATGTCTCTTCTATCCCTGTCATTCACCCTTGCCCTGAAACCTACTTGAGTTTTCTCATATTATAGCCACTTCAGCTGTCTTATACTTTTGCCTGATTTATCTTTTTCCATTTTTTCTCATTATCTATTTGTAAAAATATTTGAATGGTTTAAACACTAAATCTTTATTCAAAAATATTTAAAGTGTTGTTCTTGTTAGTTGTTTGGTTTAGCTTTTTTTTTAAAAAAAAAATTCATCCAATCTTTGCTTTTGTTTAGGGTGCTAAGGCCTTTTATATTTATTGTTACTATTGATATTTTTAGATTTAGATCTACTGCCTTGTCGTTGCTTTCAATTTGCCCCATTATTTTTTGTTTCCTTTTTCTCTTTTTTTCCCCATCTTCTGATTAATTGAATGTTCATTAATTTTATGACTTAATTTAATTTCCTTTGTTGGCTTTTTAGCCCAAATTTTGTTGTTTTGCTTACCAGTTATCTTATATGTTAAAATACACATCTTTAAATTAACACAGTATACTTCAAGTGATAATATACAACTTTACATAGAAGAATCGTATAATAGTATATTTCCATACTTAATTTGATTCACCAAATTTGTCTATTTTATTATTGTTTTTCTTTACTATTTTGTATTAATATTTATTTTGTTTTTTATGTTTGTTTTCTAATTTATTACTGTATTCTCTGCCTTTATCCTTATTAGATTATTTTTGTATTTTTTAGTTTTATTTTGAAGTTCTTATTTTTACTTTTTAAATCACATTTACTATTTCTTTTTAATAATAAATGTATTTTCAGCTGTCAATTTTCTGTGTACTACAGACTTGGTCCTATCCCGTGGGTTTTAATATGTAGAATTCTGACTGCTATTCATTTATAAATACAGAAGAACTACAGTTTAAATTACCTTGTTTGATCCATGAGCTTTTATGAAATATTGACAGTCTTATTAATTTTTACTACATTTGCATTTTAGTTGGAAAAGCCAGTTTTTATAAATATTTTATATTTACACTTTATAAATGTCATATTTATATATATCATATATTATTCAGGACTATATAACTGTGTGCTAACAATCCTGATATAGTTACCAACAAAATGAAATCATAAAATAGTGGATCTGTAAAGAATTAAAAAGATTATCCAAACCAACTCTCACTGGATCTGTATCTTTAAACATAACAACATGTACTGTTTGCTGAAAAGAAGCAGAGGTAAGCAGGGTTTCTATGGTGGCTCAGAAATGCCATTGCCTGTCCAGGGGGAGATACGGTCCATGGGAGCCAAGGAGGCTAGATTTTGCAGGGCAGAATACCTTGGAGGGGAGAATTGCAAAGCAAGAGAGCTCCAGAGATCTCTAAAGGGTCTCCGGCTGAGTCCTGCTCAGTGTAACATCTTTAAATATTTTTCAAGGAAAAGAACTACTGAAAAGATTAAAAGAAACATTATCCAAGATTCACACAAGATTGAGACTTGTTGCTTTTCCCAACAGCCAAGGTAAAAAATCTCTTTACAAAGAGTCATACTTTGACAATGTACTAGAGGATGAATCAGAATAAGAATAAATCAGTGTTCGTCTATAAGTAACCAATGATATTAAGAGGGAGGCTGCTGGGTTTTTTTTTTTTTTTTTTTTTTTTTTTTCTGGGAGTAGGTGCGGAGGAGGTCTTCCCTGAGAAACATCCTAAGAGGCAAATCAAGAGAATGTCCTGTGCTACTTTTCCCTTCTTTCTTTGGGAAATAGAGACCTATTTCCCTTCTTTCTTTGGGAAATTCAGACCTGTTTCCAGTAGCTACAGCAATTTAAGTAGCAACCATGAGTGCAATAAACTGACTGTTTGTGTCCCCCCTCAAATTCACATTTTAGAATCCCAACACCTAATGTGGTGGTAATAGGAGGTCAGACCTTTGGGAGGTGATTAAATCACGAGGGTAGAGCCCTCATGAATGGGATTAGTGTGCTGATAAAAGGAACCCCAGAGAATTCCCTCACCTTCTTTCTACCATGTGAGGACCCAGGACAAGTCTGTAGCTCAGAAGAGGGATCTCACCAGAACTTGACTGTGCTGGCACCCTGGTCTCAGACTTCCGGCCTCTAGAACTGTAAGAAATAAATTTCTGTTGTTTATAAGCCACCCAATCTATGGTACCTCGTTATAACAGTCCAAATGGACTAAGAGTCAACCAGCTTGAGGATAGAATTTTGAGAGTGGTGGAAACATCACATTTCCACAATACCAAAGGATTATCTGATAGAGTACTCAGAAAGGATTTGCCTTAGTAAGGTGGCAAAATTAATCCTTCAGTGAGAGCTAAGCTGTTTCCATCTAACAAAACTTAAAAGGAAGCACAGAGAATCAACCATTTCCAAGTAACTTAACTGTGCCCCAGAATAAAGTTTAAGAATATTCATGGGAAGACAAAAATATCCTGCATCCAACAAGGTAAAACACACAATGTCTAGCATCGAATAAAAAAATTACTTCCAAAGGTGCAGGAGAATAGATCCAAGATAAACGTGTTTGTGTTTGTGGGAGGATTGGTGAAAGTGATCCACCCTGGGTGCAGGCAATAAAAGATGGGCTATATATAGAGAATTTAAAAATAATAATAAAGTGGACTAAAAGTTGTCACTGTTGCTTAGGACGTAGGGCCAGTGATTCTAAACAAAGTGAATAAATATTCCTTCCTTGCAGGGTGGGCTATTCCCACAGCCCCCACTCTTTAAGATGCCACTGGACCACTCACTACATATCTCATAAGGGTACTAAATCTTGATTATCTTTGTCTATGAACTCTTGGTGCAGTACATGTTCAATAACAGATACTTAGCAGCACTTTGTTGAATGAAAATAAGTTGGCTCTTCTCCTATACTTTCTATGTGGAGAAAGCTTCAATGATTTAAAATCCTAAATCTAGAAATTCATGATATTAAACATAGGCTGAAAAATGTTTGAGAAAAAATTGAAAACCTCAATATTTGACTGACTATATTCTCTTTGCTAATAAGGCATCAGTACAAGGCAGTCATACATAAAGATTTTAAATGATATCAAATAAGGTGATTATTGTTAAGATAGGCAGATTAAAAAGAATACACTGAACTGATATAAATTTCTCTGAAATAATTTCATAGCTTTTCAGGAAGTCTAACTTAATATAAATATAGTTTTCCAGTTCAATAATCTTGAACATAAAAGCTATAGTTATTAGGATATCTGTGAGAGGTGTTTTTTTTTTTTTTCAACAAGAAACAAGGAAACCATTCACAATATTTGCCATAGCGTTTTAAATTTATTTGGTGGCTATATTATCATATAATTTAATGTTAAAAATGTTAAGAAAACAGTATAATATTAAAAATGTAATTACTCCATTTCTTTAAGTTAATGATCAAACTATAGAATGACTTTTAATAATTAATTTACAACTTTTGTGCTTAACTAAGTTACATTTTATGTGAATGCAAATATAATTACACCCTCAAAGTTTAGCCAAAAGGCTTCAGACTTTACTTTTAGGAGATCTGAATCCTGATGTGCTTATATGACTTTGGGCATATGTATTACCTCCCTGAGACTCAATTTTCCACTCTGTGTAAAAGAGATAATAAAAGTTTCTCTGGCCACAAAATACTGTGATTATTTAAGATGTTTTGTGTGAGAGAACTCTGTAAAAGTACTATTTAAAAAAGAGTTAATATTAGTTCTGTATATATTTTCTAGTGTGTGACAAAATTAAAGTAGAATGAAATGTTTGTTTGAGAACCTGCCTTGGAACTTAGTATAATATTTTATATCAGACATGAAGTTCAGACACACTGAGGTAAGTTTAAAGAACAGATATTTATGTTTGAAATTGAGATACTCTCTGAATAAGACGAAACTAAGTAAGAATGATTGAGAAAGAATTGTGGCATGACAATAGATAATTAGCCTTCTGGTCATTGCCCAATTAGAAAGCAAAATCTTCTAAATATGATCTCAAAAACTTCAGCAACACATAGTACTACTGTAATCACAGTAAATGTATACATTGCAATAAGAAAAATGGTCTTCTCAAAGTGTTCTGGCACCATGCATTTTATAATAGTAAATTTTTCCCCAAGAGATCCAGCATCACACAGGTAGAGGGCTTTAACTTGGAAACCAAAGAGGTGAATCTGAAGCCAGAATGCTATCACCTCTAGACTAATTCTTAATAAAACAGAGAGGATATAAATCACTGTGTAGATAGGCTTTTGAAGAATGCATTCTTGATTGATGCTTTTACATGCAGCGTAAAGGTGGAAAATAGCTCCAGGAACCAGGACAATCACTAGTTGTAACGCCCAGAACACCTAAAGTATGTCAGAAATATCTTAGTCAAATCGGCCAACATGTTACCAAAAACACACGAAAGAGACTGACTCTCAACAGAGGCAAATTTAACAATTCTAACTTTCATAAGTCTTATGAGCAATAAAAATAATATAATGAAGATAGTAACGTTGAGCATATTACTAAGATGTTTAAATTTTTAAATTGTGAATTGTAAAAATGTAGTCCTATTTTGCTGTCATCACCTACCAATTACAAATAATAATGAAGTATTTTATTTTAGTGGCTACCTAATTTCCATTTTCTAATTACAGGCCTAGAGTATAATTCTAACATCAATAGATAACAGAATTCTGGAGATGGAAGAAACTCTTGACCAACTCAAGTTAATTTACCTGAAATATACAGCCAGTTAGAAAACAAGTAATAATTCTAGAAAATAATACTTATTAGGGTATTCTTCATCTTATTATGACATTATTTTACATTTAAAAAGAAAACAATTTTTATCCAGGTTAGAGGAAGGTTTACGTGAACACAGAAAAACTTACTTGTGGAGTGATTGGCCTAAACTGATTGTAACAGAAGAGATTTATTTCTCTTTTGTCTGGATCACAACTGAAGTGCAAAGCCTCATTCCCATAGACCGCAAAGCCTAACACCCCAAGGAAGAACATTCTCACTGATCCAAAGAAAAGGGTGTGGAATTGACCGATCACGGTTGGAGGCTTCACCTGTTAATGGTTTTAGGAGAAAGAAATGTTTTGTAAACAAACATTAAAGAAGTACATTTTAAAGGATGTTTTCATTATCACATTTTAAAATATTTAAGATTTATGAGTTTTTGAAGCAAGATATAACTTTAGACCTCATAAAGCCCAATGTAAATTCTGCATCATGAGATTGCTCACGCCTTTGCACTCTGAAAATATGAAATGCAGCAGTCAAATAAGGACATGTTGCTAATCAAATGTATAATCTTGGAAATATTTAAAAAGCTCTGAATTCAATGACTATTCCTCCTACCCCTGTAATTCTTTTTCAATAAAGTCAAGAGAATCTTAGAATATCTAAGACCTCTTTTAGAAAATTAGATAACAAATCTAATATTAAACTCATTGGTATGCACACCATCTTAACAACCAAATGATGTTTATTTAATTGTCATTACAGCTTATTTTCCACTTCTTAATTATCAGATTGAGAAGAGAGTGAGCTACTTTTAAACACTAACAGCTAAAAGTACTTCCTGAATTATTCTAGTTATAGTTTTAAATTCAGAATATCCTAAATCATATAGTTGATATTTATATTATTCTCCATATATGTAGAGGTTCTTATTCATCAATACTTATGCAAATCAGGTTAAAATACAAGACAAGACTCAAACAACTGTTTTTTGTTTGTTTGTTTGTATAATACTTACGCATCCTTCATAGAAGTTTTTGATGTAATTTAGAGACATGTCTCAGAAGTTGTTAGCCTGGCATCCCTGTGGGTTAATTCTTGACCCACATTGCCACTTCGCTTCTGCCAGGATCAGACTCATATTCTCTCATGACTCTTACAGCTGAAAACACTTATCACTGCAAATTTCTCTCCCCTCCTCCTTTTCTTTTCTTTTTTCTTTTTTCTTTTTTTTCCGTAGATCTCTGGGGCCCCAGTCAACTTTCCTATCTCTGTCCCAAAACAAAGCAAAACAAAAACAAAGAAAAGCAGAGGGCATGTGGTCAATGTAATAATCCCTTGACTTACACTGTCAGCAGAGCCAGCCAGACAGACAGAAGTGCCAGCAAAGCAAGAGTCCAGTCCAACAAGGGCTCTGAACACTCAATGCCTCTCAATTACCTGAAAATTGCCTATATGTAAATCAGGGCATTCTTAAGCTTAGAGTTTTCTCCAAAATGTCCAGTGATCTCCCCCCACGCTCCATGTACGTATGTCTGAAAAGATAATTACGTGGAAAATATTCCTGATTCTTTCTTGTTTACTTTTATAAAATAGGACTAATTTCTGAGACATTTAAGAAACTGTAACACAGATTATGATAGCTATTACAACATCTGATATTACTGATATGTTGCTATATTTGTCTTTTTGCTGAATGCTTACTGTGGACATTGAAAAATCTAAAGTTAGATCTCTATTCTGAGTGAAAAGATAGTGTACTGCCAACCAAGATGAGGCCAGGATCTGACACAAATCATGTCAACAATCCTGCCTTCTCTTTCTTTTGTCTTTCAATAAGCACATCAAGTGCTAGACACTGTTATGGGTGCTGGGATCAGCAGGGGCCAAAACAGACAAGGAGATGCCTTCCAACTGATATATCTGTGTAATGTCTTCTACCCACCTATACTTCCATACAGCCAATGATGGGTCAAATCTGCTACTTCATCTGCCTTCCTCATCTTTGTTTTTTTTTGTGCTTTGCAAAAGTTGTAACTCTAGACAACTTCACGGCTCTCCTTAGCATGCAGAGAAGTGATTGTATAACACATGCAATTGGAGCCAATGGGCAAGGGGCAGTGGTCTTATTGAATCAAGGTGTTGCACTGGATAGGGAAAATAAACGTGGACAATGTAATGATCCCTCAGAGCCTCTGGATGAGAGAAATTGCTGTATATTTTCGTCTTCTCAGAAACAGCATTCCAGGTTTGCTATGTATTGATTCCTATGAAGGGGTATCCAAAAGCCAAAGCTATCTTTTGCACAGGAAGAATCCTGCTTTGATTTCTACCATGTGCAACAATGAATGTGTTTGTTTAGACCATTATGTGCTAGGGTCAGACATGTAAAAATCATCAAAGTCTTCCTGTGTTTTTTCAGAGATGAATAAGCTTAGCTTGAACCTTAATTGCATGTGTAGATGGTAGAAACGCAGTATTGTTTTCATTGTTGAGATCTATAGGGGACCAAATAAATAATATTGCTCTTCCCTTTATAGGTTATGATCCCCAATTGAGTCATAAGACAAAAGGATGAAGCACATGGAGGCCAAAATATTACCCTTATTATACTCTTATTACCCTAAAGATTATGTTGGAAGAGGGACGTGGTTTATCTCTTTGGGAAAGTGTGATTCTTAGGCAGACACAGATGCAGGCCTCATGAATGCTGTATCACGGCTGCCTTTACCACATGGAGTATCTCCCTGCCTTTCTAAGATTTATGCATGAGAAGAGCAGAGTAGAACTGCTGATCTCTGTGGACAACTGGCTTCCAAGGGAAAAATGCTAAGAAGTAAATGATGAATGCTCAGTTTTGCCTTCCAAATGTAAGGTATACTCACCAGCTAAGACAGTGGCTGTAGTGACTCTGGCCTCACATGTTTGGCAATTGGTAGGGCTGTTGATTAGGATGACAACCTGAGCCTTTTACATGCTAACAGCTGAGGGTATCAGAAGCAGCAAAAGAGGGTAATCCCCAATGTGCAAGCATTATTCAGTCCTCTGCTTGCTTCATGTTTGCTAATGTTACCTTAGGCAAAGAAAGTTACAGTGCCAATCCAGATTCAAGAAACATCTATGACCTCTTGGTGGATCTGTAGTCACATGGCAGAGGTATGGCTACAGAAATAGGAAAAACTTGTGACTAATTTTATATTCTATCACAATATGCCCTCTGGTCACATATATTCATATCTCTCCCACAGGTTTTCACCCTCATTCCAGAATGGTGAAAGTCTCATCTAATCATAGCATTAGGGTTAAGTCCAAGGTTTTGTGATTTGCATCACATGTAAATCTGGATGCGGCTGTTATGTGGCTCCTTGTGATCCAGAATCTAAAGAAACAAAACAGAACGTTATCTTCCACACAATGTTAATGCACAATAGTGATACAGGGATAGGAGAACTCTCACAGACACTTCCACTTCCAAAGTGGAAGAACAGGAGGCACGCTGCTGTCACTGGTCCATAGCAATTCTGAAATTTTGCATAGGACATAATGCCAGTTCTCCCTACTCTGAAGGCAGAGAAAATCCCATGATTAAGGCACAGTACTACTCCTTGAAAGATGCTCCCCAGTCTACTCTATTGTACTTTCCGATCGAAGCAGTTTTCTGGTGCATTGTTGTCAATAGTCTATGGCTCCATCCTCTATGTTCTTAGCTAAAAACATCTGACCTTTTTCATTAAAAAATGGTTGCATTTGAAGCTGAGTGACTTCCTCAGACCGCTCCCTGCTAGAAATTTGGAGGACCAGGAGTCTTTTTTACAGCTTGACTAATATCCATTTGATTGAAACTAGTAGTTGTTTTGCTTTCATTTGTTTTGTTGGCTGGTACAACTCTCTTCTTCCTTAGTTTCCAATGTATCAGTTTTAGCACACTTAGTTTGAAAAAGAGTTATACCCACAATTATTTTAAAGAAAGGATTAAGCTTCTCTGAGACCATGCTTTTAAAGATTTTTAGGAAACTTTTGTCTAATGAGATGGTCATTAGTCATGTCTTAAATATTTTGAGTTTTATCAAAGGATGTTGTAGTCATACTGTTGATTTGCTTTTTAGTCTTGCATTAGGAATTTTTACTTGCCAGAGACGCTAGAAATCAAATCAAAACAAAACAAAACAAAAGGAATTCCCATGTAGCAAGTCCTGATCCCTCTATATTTTCCCCAAATTTTGCCTGCAATCTCATCTCAAGGTCCCTTCACTAGGTCATTGTTCTCTTCTTATACCTTATCAAATGTGGCTAGGAGTACCAAACTGTTACTTTTAGAGTTCTTTCTGAATTGCTTCTTAGCCAAATCCAAATTTTCATTAGTATGTTTCTTATCTTTCATGTTATTTCAGGTGACTATTATGCCAATTGTCTTCATATTATACCATAAGAGTCACCATATTTCTAGCCTACTACAATTGTTTCCTCTTTTCCAGCCTTCACTAATAGTTTCGCATTGCTTTTTCTGCCTTTGGTAATAGTTTCTTTGTTACTTCTCCACTTTCTGCCTACTGCCTTTTTCCAAAGATGATGTCATATTTTAGGGTTTTGTTCTAGTAGTGCCTGACCCTTGATACCAGTATCTGTATCAGTTAAGAATTGTTTCATAGTAAGCCACTCTCAAATTTAATGGCCAAGATAGAAAGCATTTATTTCGCTCATGGTTTAAGAGGTTATTGTTCCTAGTCTGGACCGGCTTAGTGATCTCTGCTGGGTTCTTGCATGCATATGTGGTTAGTCAACAGGTCAGCTGCCGGGCAGATTATCCAGGATGACTTAAGTCACATGTCTGGAGGTTGGCAGACTCAGGCCAGAGTGATCTGAGTGACCAAGGCACATGCCTCTTGTCATTCTGGAGACTGACCCAGACTTCTGCTTGTGGTGGGAATTACAGAGTTTCCAAAACAGAGAGTTCAAAAGGCCAAAAGTGCAAAAGCTTTTCAAGCGTCTGCTTGCTTCAGAGTTGCTAATGTCACACTGGCCAAAGCAAGTCTCGTGGCAACCTCAGATGGATTCCAGCTCTTAGTAGGAAGATTTGAAGTTGCATTCCAATGGCAGGGATGTGGAGAGGTGAAGAATGTGTAGTGATTTTACAATCAACCCCATCACTGGGGGCATTAAGTGAGGAAATCTTTTCAAGAAGCTTGCTTGTTTCAAAATGCAATTTGGGAATCAAGGATATGTGCATTCTTCCTAAAGAATCAGTTAATGAAAACTAAAGTTTGGGGCCATGCTTGTCTGCTTTCACTGAGCCCTTCTTTCCTGATGTGAAAAGGATGTGAGAAGAACTAGGCAGATGGGAAAAAACTCTCCTATAATAAAAATCCAATAATAATATATTAGCCTATCGAATGGTTTCTATTTGCTAGTAAGTATTTTAAACAAATTATCTCCCTGAATTCTTACAACTCTGTGAGATATGTTCTCTTATTGGTCTATTTTACAGATGAAGCTTAGAGAATTTAAGTAATTTATCCAAAGTTATAGTTAATAGGTGGCAAAACCAGGTAGTGAAAGATCGTGAATGAAGTTCTTGTTAACTGGTGAGCTGGAGGCACATGAGGGTATTATTACACTGATTGTTAGGACCCTGAAGCATGAGGAATTAAAGGGAAATATGTCCAGACTTTCTTATTTTCTCCGGCAAAAAGTTCAGGGGTTATTGGTGCTGTGGAGGTTGGCCATTTTCCCATGCTCCTGGCCTGATCTCAATGTGAAGAGGAAAAGCCAAGCAGAGAACTAACCCTGTGTAATATGTGCCAGGGGAGTACTTGAGAAATGTGAAGGACTCCACAGAAATGAAGTCAGCTAAATTTCTTTCCCATTTGGTATCTGTGTGAGGAGGAAGGACCACATGGTATCACAGATCATGAGCTCTGGAATCAGAAAACCTATGTTTGAACCCTAGTTTCACCACTTGGTTAGATCTGAGATCTTGGGAAAATTATTTACCATCCCTGAATCTCAGTTTCTCCAACCGGGGATGATGGTAGTATTTACCTCACAGAGTTGTTGTATGAGGATTATTAAAGTATTTGGGAAAACATTCCTCCCGTGTTTAATGGGACCCTGAATCATCTGTTATTTTCTATTATTTTTTCTTAGTTATGAAGACAACAGAATGTTAAATTAATAATCATTTTTAAGCAAGTAAGAGTCACTGCTTTCTTCAACATAAAGAACATTTGTATTGGCCACGAAGAACATTTTTGGGAAGAATGAATAACATGCAGATCCCACTTTAAAAATTTTTTTTTTTTGTTGAGGTATAATTGAAACTATGTTGGTTTCAGGAGTACAATGTAATGATTTGATATTTGTATTGCAATATGATCACCACAATAAATCTAGTTAACATTTGTTACCATACATAGTTACAAAAATTTTTTTCTTGTGATAAGAACTTTTAAGATTTATTCTTTCAGCAACTTTGAAATATGCATGTCTATTTTCAGTGTCTCTCTTCTGTCACTGTTTAATCTTTTTCAGAAGGGAGTGTCTCTTCCTTTAGAGTCTACTAAGATGCCAAGACTAGTGGGAAGCTTTGGGTAAATTTAATCACTAAAACATACCTCTTCTCTCCCAGCTCCAAAGATTTTAAAATGACCAGGTCACCTCCACCAATTTCCTGAGTAAATGGCCCAAAATTTGAGGCAATAGTACCAGCTTGCTTGCTCAAACTTGCTTAAAGCTTTTAACTTCAGCAGAGGAGTGAAAACAGGTTCAGATCTTTTTCTACTACAACTGTTACTACTACTGCTGCTTACACACACACATAGACACACACACACACACACACACACACACACATACATACACAAATTGCTGGCATTTATTGATTACTACATTTTTCCAGTACTACTCTAAACTAAGGGAGTCATGTATAATCTTTTGCCAGATATTCTTTAAGTCCTAAAATTTCTGAGATTAAAAACATTAAAACTTGTGTGGTCTAGCCCAGAAAGGGGACAAACCTTTGATTTTGCACAGAACTCAAGACAGGATCGAATGAAATAACAGTGTAGAAAAGCACTAGTCAGGATGGCTAACACATATCAACCTATAAATATTTTTCATATTACTATTTATAATCTGCTCTAAATTAATACTTTAAATCTAGTCACAGGTATTGTTTTAGAGCTATGCTTTTCTATGTGTTTGTGCTTATTCACCTTCATTTTTTTTCATTCACCCAGTAAATATTTAGTATCTGCAATATCAACTGCTATGTACATTGTTGGGAATGTGTGAGAATAATAGAGCCCCTGCCTTCATCGGGCTTATAGTAGAGCGTGTGTGCTTGTGTGTATAAATATGAGTGTATGTATGTATAAATGTATGTGATTGACATTTACAGTGCGGATATTTTGCTTAAAATAAAGCATGATTTATATTTAATCCTTCAGAGTATGGTCACAAACTATCTCGGCTCTACATTTGGCAAACAAGGAGAAATAATCTCTTTATGTTTCCTCTCTGGCATCCTTTGATTCTCAGAGTTTTGCATTGTGTCACTTTAATTTACTCTCCTCCTCATGAGATATCCAATGACTGTTGAATGGGATGAAATAGAGATCAATTCAGGTACTCCCAGTAGTAGATTTCACAGAAGCACAGCTGAGATAAGGCAATCTGGACAGCTGCCTCAATTCATAAATCACAATCCTTAACCAATTCGCATCTCACTGAAATCTCTGACCTGCCAAAATTGGGTTTGTCTTTCTGCATGAATAATTTATATTCTCTGGAATGGAACTGGGGATGCTTTAGCAGAAAGAGTCAATAACCAATCACGTTATTTTAGGCAAATGATTTAACTTGCTGGGCTGCATTTCCGTTTCTCCAAAAGGAATAGGCTGGATTCCACAATCTGTAAATAATTTCACAATTATGGTTTTATGATTCTAAGTCTTATAACCATTTGGAGTTATTATACTTGCTGTGAGAATTATTGTGAGTGATTTGTATGTTACCAGTAATCCCTTAAATTGAAGGCCTCATTTTTCTTCTTCATCAATGAGTTTGTACATTCCATATTTTCAAGATGCCTATATTGCATGATTTCTAGTTATGTAATACATATGCCTTATTTCTTTTTCAGATGCTCCATTCATACAATCCAGCCCCATAGGAGAATATAGTCTATAAATACAGAAGACCTGAATCTGTGTCTTATTCTACGATTATGGTTGTTATTTAAACATTCTGTGTTAACTCTGCAAGTTTTAGTTTTTCTAATTGTAAAGTGGGGAAAACAACTCTTACCCAATAGATGTTGTAATTAAATGAGAGAATATATGAGGTAATACCTAGCACAATGCCTGACACATAGTTGATATCTCAATAAATACTGATTTTGCTCTTATTATGGAGGCTAGACTCATTGTATCAAACTTGAGAGGAAGTACACCAAATAGGTAAAAACTTGGGTTCTTGAATCAGTGAACATCGATTTGTAGAAATTTTTTTTTGAAGGTTACAGTGTTTAATGTTTCTCAAGTTAAATTAGTGAACATCGATTTGAATCACAGCTTGTGATGAAAATTCCTTGGGAAAATTAGCTAACAACAAAAAGCCTCCTTTTTCTCAACTGCTGGGATTTGTTGACCTCTCTGGATCTGGGAATTTGTTTTCAAGAAATTTAGGGGAAAGTCAGCCATTATTTCTTCAAATATTTTTCGGTCCTTTTCCCCTCTTATTCTGGTACTCCAATTACATAGATGCTAGAGTGCTTGATATGGTACCTGATCCTCTCTCTAAATGTTTTTTCTCATTGTGAATAGTTCTTGTGTTAATGTCACTGATATTTTCATCTACAGGGTCTCATCTGAAGTGAGTCCCACTCAGAGCATTTCTCATCTGTGATAGTATATATTTATCTCTAGGACAAAGGACAGTGAACTGTAGCCCATGGATCAGCTACCCCTTTTGTAAAATAAGGTTTTATTGCAACATACCCATTCCCATTCATATTATGTATGTTAGAATTTATCCTGGCATGCAGGAAGATTAATCAGTTGGCTACTTTTCAAGCTTGATTTCAGCATGTTAAGATGGATTTAGATTAGCTTGTAGTAGGAAAAATCTAGGCTTAAAACCAAAGTAAGTATGTATCCTGTGTATTCTGTAGAAAGTCTTTCCATTACAAAGTCTTTCCACTCTGGCTGTGGAGACACAAACTATTCTCAACCCAGTTTGCACTTCAACTTTTTATGAGTGGTTTCCTCTGACCTGGGGAAGTTTCTTCTCCTTCTTCTTCTTCTTCTTCTTCTTCTTCTTCTTCTTCTTCTTCTTCTTCTTCTTCTTCTTCTTTTTTTGAGGATTTTATTTATTTATTTGACAGAGATAGAGACAGCCAGCGAGAGGGAACACAAGCAGGGGGAGTGGGAGAGGAAGAAGCAGGCTCATAGCGGAGGAGCCTGATGTGGGGCTCGATCCCATAACACCAGGATCACGCCCTGAGCCGAAGGCAGGCGCTTAACCGCTGTGTCACCCAGGCGCCCCTGGGGAAGTTTCTTCTATGCAGGAGCAGATCAGTACTCAGTCAAAGCCTCACATGGATGCCCCTCTGATCTCTAGAGTTCTCTGTTTAGCTCCTGGCTCTATAGTACTCTGCCCTCCAAATTCTAGCCATCTTTGTCTCTTCAAACACTGATTTTTGATTCCTCAATTCAGTGAGGCCACTGAGTGATGTTAGGGTTTCCCTTTCCTGAACTGGAAGGGGGAGGTGGGGTGCGGTGCTGAGCTGCCTCTAGGGAATAAGCTCATGCATTCTGGGCTTGCCTGGTTTATTTCTCTCTTCTCAGTGACTTCAGTCCTATGCTGCTTGTTTTCCAATGGCTGCCCCAACTTTTACAATGATTGCTACTTTTTTTGGTCCAGTTTTCTAGTTGTTTAAAGCAGAAAACAGAAAAAAAACCCCATCCAATTTGTATCATTCTATTTCTACCATAACACAAAAGCCTTTAAAACTAGTTTCATCGTTCTCAATAATGTTCTGAAGAGTAAAGATCAAGGGATCTCTGAGTAAATATAATTTCAGCTTTGCAGTATTTATAATACAGTAGATCTTACTTTACACTTAAAATTAAGAAGTCAACAGAATTCTATTGAAGTGTCAAGTAGCATAGGGTCAGCAATAAGTCAGGCTGTGTTGATAGTTTAGTACAGTTGCTTAGAATGCAGGAGTCTGAAATGCTTCATTTCAAGTTCTGTGACTGATCAATTGTGTCATACTGGATACATTTCCGCTTTTTCCCCTGGGTTTCAATTTCCCACCTGTAAATAAAATAATAATACACACCTCATAGGGTTGCTATTAGGATCAAATGAGATAGATTATGTATTTAACATAATATCCTGCACTGCAAGTACCAAATTAACATAAAACATTATTGCGTTGTCATTGATATGATTGTTTTTGAGGAGCTGTTCATTTGTTGTATTGAAGATGAATCCATAAGCCTCTAACTACCCACCATGCTAGAGTCCCTGGAAATTCTTTGCGCTTTACCATTTGGATGAAAGCAGACCAATTAACTTGGCTGCAACTGACGGGACCAGCTCTTAGGGCACCAGCCAAAGCCATCCGTGGACTGGCTTGATTCAGAAGGTCAAGGCTGAGAAGGTCTACTTATTTAGATGGGATTAGCCTGGCTGAGTCACATCTCCCTACCTGGTGTGATAAAGGCTATGGTGCTTTTCCCACATACCACCCCCTGCCCCCCACTGCTAGGAATATTGGCTGCTGGTGGTACAACTATGTCCTTCACAGAGCATCGTCCTCTGCTGCAGGGAAATGTCTCACCTGAGCCTGTATTCCTTTCCAGAAGGTGACACAGGGCCAGAAACTGGCCAATGCAGAGCTAAAAGGCCTGTTCCCATTCCATTTCAGAACAACTGTGAAGGGCATCCCAGCTTTTGGGATGATAGAACCTTCAAGTGCAACCATTTTGTAGGAGTTTCTTCATCTGCTCAGTCCTGTCTTCCGCATTTCTTTCTGGGGTCAATTCCTAAAAGCGTTCTTCAATAAACCTCCTGCATACACATCATCATCTCAGAATTTGTTTCTATGGAACCCAGCCTAAGACGCCAGCGGAACATGAGTGCGAAACAGACAAAAATGGGAAGTTGTTGTATTCTTAAAGCAGAAAACCCATTGCTCAGGGGCTCTCTGAGAGCTGACACAAGCGTCTGAATTGGGAGTATTGAGAGCAAGGGCTACAGTATAAACTGCTCGGATGGTTTCCTATGCCACCCTTTCCTGTGGTTCTTAACTACAATATTATGCCACCCAAATGAATGTGGAAATGTTTTATCTTTTTAAACTGAACATGTGTTCCTGAATAATCTCCAGCCTGATGCACCTGACCTTAAAGAGGAAGGAAGTATATGGAAAAAAGGTAGAAGGGGAGGCAGTAGTTAGAACAACTCATCCCCCAACATTTAAAAAAAAATAGCACTGTAGGCAGCCTAAGTGTTTGTCCCTCAGTCATGCCAGAAGATGGAATATTTTTTGGCCATCAGATTTACATTAACTCCCCAAAAGCTTCTAGGCCACCTGACACTTTTTAAATAGTCATTATATCCCAAAAGATCTTTAGGCATAGGCGTTTCTCCTAAGAGTGATTCCTAGATAAACCTGAAGGGATATTATGGTAATTTCTCAATGAATAGATTCTTCATTATGAAATAACCTGCATCTTATAAACGTGATTTTGGAGGGCTCTTATCTGAAGTTACCACAAATTGCCATTAGCAAATGAAAAACTTTTGCATCAGGATTGGCTATGTGCCCATAATTAATATTCTCAGTAATAACTTAGTGATGACTACAAATATGAGCATTAGCATAGCCTTTCAACATGTTCAAGTTTTCACGTGATTGCAAATTATTTCAATGCTGAAAGAGTTAGTGAATATTATGGCATTATAACTGGATGCTTTAGATTTATTAGTTGGAGGGTTATTTTCATCTTTCTGAAAAAAACTTAAATTTGTGCATCCCAAGTTTTATTTTTTTATTTTTTGTAAACCAGGTATCTGTAGGGAGGTACATACCTGATAGCAAATGGTTTTTGTAAAATTATTTGCTGTAAAGTCAAACTCAGAAAGCTCATGATTAGTACTACTCTTTGTTGGTGCTTATCCCTTATTTCACTCCAATTTTCATCAACATAAGTTCCATAAGTCATCAATTGGTAATTTTTCAATGTTGGACACCCTGAGAAATTGTAAATACTTCTGTCATAAGCTTTAGTATAGGAAAAATTAATGATTCGATGTTTGGTAAGGTGGTGTACTCTGTTACTTAATTTTAGTATATGTTGAATTATATTTTGTATTTTTGAAATACATAGCATTCCTTTGATTTATGAAATGCTTATAGAATCAAACTTCATTGCATATATTCAGTCTTATGTGCACAAACTCCAGATTACCGAATTAAAACCCTGTGCTAAATTGCTGGGCTATCATTAGAATTTCCATTCCTTATTCCCTTTGTGACATGTTACCAGGGAAAATTCATTGCTTTGAATAATAATGAGCTTGAGACAAATTTAGCTTTTGAAAGCTGATTAATGCCTCTCTCTGTTTTGAACACCTAATATATAAGCCACCTTTGCTTCTTTTTATAAAGAAAATTTAACGGATATTTTTCTATGAATTCCTACTTATTAAGTGTTGGAATGTGCTAATTTATCTTTAAAATGTTAATATAGATCTTGGGATGGAAATGTACTGGAGCTAGTAAAATATGAGACCATATGTGAGATGACATTATTAATATGTTACTAACTATAATTATTTGAGTTTTATGAGTCATATGAAGTAAAATCATCGCATATTCTCTGATAGTTTCAGAAGGAGAGATTTTTCCAACTTTATATGCTAGGGGTATAAACTTTTCAAGATATATTTAAAGATCCTGTGAATATCTAATGAACTTGTCATCACAAGCATTCTTGGACACTCCAGTGAATGGAAACCAATCCCATTTTTTATTGTTTGTTATTGAGATACAAATAGTTTAAGATGAGTTTGTGTGGCTGCAAGTTTCTAATAGCACTTTTTATCTGCAAAATTAATATGGGACTTCTTACTTTGGGTGAGGTAGCAGGTTTCTAGTAATATTAATCATGATGTTAGAAGTTGATTTATTAAAAGCAACTATATTAAGGACAAAGATAATAATTATGGGATTATTTGGCTACCAGCAATTAAAATTTACAGTAACAATAAGCTGAAAGATGATTTTGTGCCAACAGATCTGTGAAAAATACATAACACTGAATTATGAATAGAAACTTAAATGGATAAGAAAATAAAAGAATATCTCAGTAATACCCAGTGGAAAATTGCTCATCAGTTATCAAATGACACAAAAAGATCTTGTGAAAAAGCAAGATCCTCCTAGGGTAAATTCCCTGGAGTTAGTAGACAGAGCAATTTGGAATTGAATGGTATCACAGATATGCTATAGAGACCTTCCATCGATTGCTGATTTGTCAGAACTCAAAAGCATCAACAATGTATTAGGGTTTCAAGACTGTTAGTGGATGTATGGTTCTAGTAATTTATCCTCGAGTCCTTTATAAAAGGCTGTAAATATAGAAATACTTGAAGTTCTCTGCATCCAAACAAGATTTTAAAACTCTTCACACCCCCTTGGAGCCAAATATTCTATCTACTGCTTCTTATAGTAATTGTAGGCTGAAGATACATTTTTGTGTAGATATAAGTATATGCGTTTGGGTAAGCGTATTTTTTGTGTGTGTGTGTGAGATTAAGGGACTGCAGAGAGAAATGGGTATTGAAGTTCTTTCTTTGATTTAACATTTCTGTGAAATCACAATTCAAGATCTTTGGATAATTTTTCACAGCCATTACCCCATGTCAAATTCCAAAAGAGCTCAGTGTTTTAACTTGATGCCTACATGAAAAAATATTAGAACTAAGAACTTTAAAAAAAAAAAGTGTGCATAGGAAGAAAGAACAATAATGCGTTGCTAGTGATTGATTATCTCTCCTCTCCTGTTCCTCTACTTCTACTAGTGCAGTTCAGGTCTGGAATCAGTAGTTTGAGACCGTCTTCTTTTACTGGCTCAAACGCTTCTACACCCAATGCCAGAGTGATTGTTCTATGTACGGTTTTGTTGTTTCCCTCTAAAATCATCTTTGCTTCCCAAATTTTAATGACTATAGAAAACGCACCTTAATTTAGCATTTGATTATTCCACCAGTTGGCCTTTTTCAGTCTGTTCTATTCTTCTAGAAGAAGCTATGCTTCAGCCATTCCAGACCATCTCCTATACCTCAAATGTGCCTTGTTTCTTTTCCATATCCTTTGCGTTTTCTAAAAATGCCCTATTTTATCTTTCCACCATACTGTTTTTTTCCCCACTATAAATCCTACCCATTTGGGGGGCTAAATTTAAATTTCCTATATCTATGATTCCATCCCTGATCAACTGAACTAACAGCAAATGTTCTCTCTGAATTTTCAAAACATTTGGCAATGCACAGGGCTAATTCTAGCCACTTGACATCTTTGAACAAATTAGAAAAACCCATTCCATTCGGACATATAGTCCCATAAGCACAGAGCATGGTGAGCAGACTATGACTCTAAGTGAAGTAGGAAAAATTACCTCTTAAT
The DNA here is from genome assembly GCF_024610735.1 of Ursus americanus. NCBI lineage: Eukaryota > Metazoa > Chordata > Mammalia > Carnivora > Ursidae > Ursus > Ursus americanus. Next base: position 53,737,839 of record NC_142137.1, on the reverse strand, counting down.
CCTTGCAGATGCTGCTCTTCACCAGAATGAGGGTCTTAATGAACAGAGATTCAGCAGACTTCCTTCAGTTCTCTTTTCTGTCACTGTCTGGTTGGCTGACCTTGAGTATATTATTTTACCTCTCTATATGTAGTTTTCTTCCCTGGAAAATGGGGATAAGTAATATGAAATTCGTACTATTGCTAAGAATAATATATAAGATAATGAATGTAGATTGTCTAGCTGGATATTTGGCATATAAACCCTAATCAGTAAATTGTAACGACCTTTATAATTACTATGTTTTATGCTACCATCCTTAGTTTCAGGGCTAGTCTGTTTTTCTCCTTGAATTAAAGTTTCAGGTATGGAAATTAAATATATTTGTAGACACAAATGCACTTTTGGTTTTTTGACTGAAATGTTTACTGATGATCTTTGTCAGGTCAGTACCTCCTGAATAAATATTTACAAGACTACATTTCTTGAACCAAGATGTTATTTTCTCCTGCTCTTGACATTAGCTTGATACATACAGAAATACAAGACCAGAGACAGAAAATAAATACAAGGAAGGTAGTAGTCTTATTAATACCCTGACCTTGATTTAAAGTTATGATACATTTTGAGAAAGGCATTTGTTAGTATGATCAAACATTCCCACTCAACTAATGACAACACTTTCCATTTTCTGAAAGACAATTTGTGAAAAAATATCAGATTACTGACCACAAAAATGTCAAAACCACCTAGTTATCTGGAAAAAACAGCGGTAGAGATGATTCTCCATACAACACCAAAGAAAAAGACCTTAGCCTTGACCCATGGAGATTGCCTTCAAGGCGACAAAGTAATTTATTTTCCCAACCTAGGCTCATTCAAATTCTTGTCTTCTCCAGCAATATTCCTGCAGGTTATATTCGGTGGACCAAATTCATATCAGTCTTTTAACCTCTCCAGAGCTCTTTGTAACGGCGTGTGTCGGCTTTGAGTGGAACTTTTCCTACTTCGTAATTGGGCTCTTCATGCTGAGAAACCACTGGGGGATGCAGAGGGACAGCCAGGAAGATGTGAATGTAGGAGGGAATTGAGCCAAAAGAAGGTATATGTTAAACATTCATATATTTGCATTTGGAGAGTGTAAGTGACTTCAATATTTAGGTTATGTTTATATTTATTAAATATGAAAACCTCCGTGGGAAAAGGAAACATTCAAGTAAAAATTGACAATTTAAGCAAAAATAACAAATATTTGAATGTTTAGAAATATTTAAATGCTTCCAAATTCAGTTGGCTGCTTGTTAGATAAATGGATACTGTGGATAAGAAAGTAAACAACATTAGCATTGTTTCATTCCTCAATCCTGGTGTTTTACCTGTACTATGTATTTAGCTGAAAAAAAAATGAGTGTAATGAATGCATTTAATCAGATATATGGAATTATTTCAATTTTATTTTATTAATTACTATTTTATGCTGTTTTGTTTTTTATTATTTTATTACTTCAGACATGATGCACAGGTAGATGGTAAAAGAACTAAAGTTTGTGAGAGGAACTTTTCTTACATGAAATCATTCTGTTTCATACAACTCATGAACAGTCGGAAGTCAACGAATCCAGTGCTTAACTACAGTCAGTTCTTCATGGGCTTCATGACTCAGTAGTTGCAACAAAATCAGAAGTTTGAATTACCAACTCCATTTTCGATAAGGAAGCCTTCTCATGCATGTTTAGTGTGTGAGATTCAATGCATTTTCAGAACTGAAAAATAAATACAAGTTTAGGCTATAAGACTAACCCCTTTACTTTTGTTTTTAGAAGTGACAAGCTAGAAGAAAGGAGTTCCAAACCATCAAATGTAGGAAATCTCTTTCAGTGAAATGAAATATTTCAGCTTTTCCAAATGCTTGAATCAACTGAACCTAAGGTAGTAGCCTAGCTTGGATCATAAATTCAACTATGGCATTTTAAAAATTTTTGAAAAATAATTAAAACTGAAAATGCCATTCCATTATGGGTTAGATTGTATAGAATGCTTTACATTGTTAATGTTTTGTGGTTTGCAAATATTTTTACATGCATTATTTTATATAATTTATATTATAAATTCATGACATGGGTTAGGCAGCTTTGGCTTAATAATATTTGCTTTTGCCAAGGTAAAGCCTCTATTAATCAAATTAAGTATCATGCTACTCTAAATAAAATTTAAAGCTGATTCTTTTTCTGACCTGACATTCACTGCTCTGGTTATTGTACCTATACTCAAATAGCACAGCTAAAAAGAAAACGCTGGAGATATAATAATTCTATTGTCATTCTTTTGTCATTTTGATTTTGTTCTTTTTGTGTTTATAAGCAGTTGATTCCTGAGATTCACAAAGTGTGAGCAGCACTCAGCAGGTGGCGCTAATGAGACACAAAATATTGAATTGTCAACTTCAACAGCCAGAGATTTAGTAGTTTAGTAATAAGGATGTTGGGAGGTAAAAACAGCCTGATTGCATTGTTTCTCATTTGAGAAGTGCTGATGCCACATCAAATGATTTTAGAGATTTATTCAAACCCTTCTTTATACTGAGTTTGAAGATAATGTTTATTTTTTCTTGCCTACTTCATAATATTTTTAAAAAATAGAGTACGTTCTTTCACTTCAAAACTAAACCTAGTCATTTGCCTGTATGAACGTCCTTCCTTTCAAATGCTGGAGGAGGGGGCAAAATGAATCACATTGTGGTTATTCCTTCAAGCACAAAATATGAAATTCAAAAGAGATTCTTAGGAGCTACTAACTCCCAAGAAATCATAATCCTATTTATCTTTGGGGGATACCTAGCAGACTACTTACCAGACCAACATTGGCCCAGCGTTCCAAGGCAGAAAATTCCTTTTGTTTTGTAGCTCTACTAAACATTCAGAATGAAAACCAGATATACGGTGGCATAAAGGAAAAATGAATTTTTCAGGATAAGGAAATGCTATTTAATTAGAAAGGATGGAAGTATTTGCTTATTTTGTCAATTTAGCAATTATGCTACACAACTAACATCTGCTCACGTGTTAGGAAGTACCTTGGTGGCTGCTGAGCGAGTTATTTGCGAGGTATCTCACCAAGAAAGAAAGAGTTGCATTTCAAATGGGGAATTCAGCGGAGTTTACTAAGAACACACTAATGCATGTTCTCTGAAGTCACATTTCTACACAGATTATATGGTCATTGACATTTCTGTTATCCACAGTTTTTCAAAGTTCAATTTTCTTCCAATAAAAACCAATCTCATTCCAATTCTGTGTTCTAATTTTAATAAAGTGATCAATTTCACATTTTTGTGAATCCTATTTGAAACTAGCGATACATACAAAAAACTTCCCTCTAAATGACTAAGGTTTAAGAGACTTCTAGCTACATAAAGGACAATTGAGTTAATTTTTTTTATAAGTAACATTAATGATTGGAAACTCATAGAAATCACATTATTATATAACCAGAGCATTTTTTTTCCCCCTTCTCATTAGGAAAGGCATTTAACTTTGATTTTTATCAACAAATCAGAGATTATGACTGTTGTGTTCATTGCCGTTTCTCAACAAAAATGACCTCTTACCACGTCCAAGATTTTGTCATGCACAGTGATGTAAACCAAAGGCCATGCATCAGTGAATTCACGTATTTTGTGGGCATAGCCAGGATCTTTGATCATGTTACAGGGTCAAGTTGAAATGGTTTCCCAATGGGAGGAGTCTGCTGAGACAGCCAATTAATTTCTTAGTAGGATTATCTGAGAAAAACTTAATATATTTCCTGTCTCCACAAGTTCCTTAATTGAACATGACTTATTTTGAGCTATCCATGGGAGCCAAGTTGTCAAGAAGATTGATGTGAATTACCTGCCCTATTTAGAAACTTTCATAATTTAGGGGGTCCATAGATTTTCTTTTCTTTTCTTTCTTTTAAGATTATTTATTTATTTATTTGACAGAGAGAGAGACAGCCAGGGAGAGAGGGCACACAAGCAGGGGAAGTGGAAGAGGCAGAAGCAGGCTGCCAGCAGGACCCTGGGATCAGGCCCGGATCCTAAGGCAGATGCTTAAAGACTGAGCCACCCAGGTGCCTGGGGGGTCCATAGATTTTCTATACATTCTTAAGTGTTAAACACAGTAAGCTACTGAGACTCCTCTACTTTCTCCTTTCTTCATCTTCTTCTTAACACCTTTATTGATATATAATTCTCACCATATCATTCATCCATTTACAGGGTACAATTAAATTATTAATATATTCACAGTTGTGTTACCATCACCACAATCAATTTGAAAATAACTTGTCACCTTCGAAACAAGCCCCATACCCATCAACCTTTCCACACATCTTCTCCCAGCCCCCTCCCTCTACTCCTCAGTCCTAGGCAACCACTAAAGTATTTTTTAACCCTTTAGAATTGCCCATTCTGGACATTGCATATAAATTTTATACATTTCATTTCATATAATTGGAATCATACAGTATGTGGTCTTTTGTGATTGGCTTCTTAGCATAATATTTTAAAGGCTCATTTATACTGTGGAGTGTATCCGTCCTTGATTCCTTTTTAATGCCAAACAATATTCCATTGTACGGATATATTTTATTTATTCATCTATCAGTTGAGGGACTTTTAAGTTGTTTCCACATTTTGGCTATTATGAATAATGCTGTGATCGTAAAGTTTTTGTGTAATATATGATTTTGCTGGGCAAATACTTAGGAGTAGATTGCTTGGTACTTCTTTTTGTACCCTTTGGAGGAATAGCCTGTTTTCCGCAATGACTATATCATGTTTCATTTCTACCAGCAATGTATAAGCATTTGAATGTCTTCACATCCTTACCAACACTTGTGTCTGTTTGTCTTTTAGATTATAGCTCTCCTAGTAGGTACTAAGTGGTATCTCATTGTGTTTTGATTTGCATTTCCCCACTTGCTAATAATATTGAGCTTCTTTTCATGTGCTGATTGACCATTTATATCTCTTCTTTGGAGATCTCTTTGGATTTTTGCATCTTCCTTGGATTTATTTAGATCTTTTGTGCATTTCTATATTGAGTTGTCTTTTTATTATTGAGTTGTAAGAGCTCTTCTAGATATATGATTTATAAATTCTGTTCTGGGTATTGTCTTTCCACTTTCTTGATGGTGTTCTGGAAAGCACAAAAGTGAAGCTCTTCTTTCATATTTGATTTGAGCAATTTGAGTCTTCTCTTGCTCTTGGTCAGTCTAGCTAAATTTTTATCAAGTTGTTTGATCTCTTCAAAGAATGAAGTTTTAATGTTTTTGATTTTCACTCTCATTTTTCTATTCTCTATTCCATTAATGTCTGCTCTAATTTTTATTATTTCCTTCCATCTGTTTGATTAGTTTAGGTTGTTCTTTTCATGCTTTAAGATGAAAGATTAAGATATTAAATTGAGATTTTTCTTCTTCTTTAATATAGGTGTTTAGAGCCATACATTTCTTTCTAAACACTAATTTGGTTGCATTTTGGTTTGTTGTATCTTTATTTTCATCTTAAAGTATTTTCTAATTTCCATTGTGATTTCTTATTTGACACATTGGATACTAAGGAATATGTTGTTTAATTTCCACATATTTGTGAATTTCCTAAATTTCTTTGTTATTGATTTAGAATTTTATTCCACCGTGGTCAGAAAACATTTTAATGTATTTAATGATTTTAATAATTTTACATTCATTGAAGGTTGTTTTGTGGCCTAGCATATGATCTATCCTGGAAAATGTTTCATGTGTACTTGAGAAGAATATGTATTTTTCAGTTGCTGAGTAGACTGTTCTAATGATGTCTGTTAGGTCTAGTTGGTTTACAGTGTTAAGTCTTCCAGCTCCTTGTTGCGCCTTTGTCTAGTTGTACTAGCCATTATTGAAAGCGAGATACTAATATCACCAACTATGACTATTGAATTGCCAGTTTTCCCCTTAAGTTCTGTCAGTATTTGCTTCATGTATTTTGAGACTTGATTGTTATGTACAAATGTGTTTAGAATTGTTAAACATTCTTAATGAATTGACCCTTTTATCATTACAAAATGTCCTTCTTTATCTCTAGTAACCTCTTTGTTTTAAGGGCTATTTTGTCTGAAACTAGTATAGAACTCCAGCTCTCTCATGGCTGCTGCTTGCATATTTCTTTTTCCATTCTTTTCCTTTCAACCTATGTGTACCTTTTAATCTAAAGTGTGTCTGTCTCATGCAGAGTTAGATCTTTTTTTTTTTTTTTAAGATTTTATTTATTTGAGAGACAGAGAGAGAGAGAGAGAGCACAAGCGAGGGAGAGGGGCAGAGGGAGAGGGGCAGAGGGAGAGGGGCAGAGGGAGAGGGGTAGAAGGAGATGGAGAAGCTGACTCCCTGCTTAAAAATTGTATTCCTCATACTCTGTTCCTTAAGACAGATACTTAACCAATTAAGCCACCCAGATGCCCTGATCTTGTTTTTAATACAGTCTGCCTGTTGCGGAAAAATAAAAATCAGACCCACGAGAGAACAAGTGATACTCGGAGAAGTAGGAGAACTCGGATTTGTTTTAGGCTGGTGGACCCAGATAAGCTCCTGCTTGAAATTCTGGGCCCGGAGCAACAGGGTTATAGGGCTTTTAAAGAGGACTGCAGATAGTCAGTTTCCAAGGGCTTGCTGACTGTTGGTAGGTGGGTTTAAACTGGGGGAGCCAGGGCTGCTTTAGGTGGGAACAGTAGCCAGGGAGCCTGTGGCGGGAAGCCTGCCTAAAGAAGCGGAAACTGCTGGTTATCTCTAGCTCCCAGTGGGGCTTCTGGTTATCTCTAGCTTATTGTTAGTAACTTTGCATCTTCTGGGGCCTGCTCCAGGCAATTTTCCTCTTCAGCCAATCTCTGCTTTTTGTTTGGACTTTTTTTTTTTTTTTAAGATTTTTTTTATTTATTTATTTGACAGAGAGAGACACAGGAAACACAAGCAAGGGCAGTGGGAGAGGGAGAAGCAGGCTTTCCACTGAGCAGGGAGCCCAGTACAGGGCTCGATCCCAGGTCCTGGGATCATGACCTAAGCCGAAGGCAGACACTTAATGACTGAGCCACCGAGGCACCCCTTGTTTGGATTGTTTAATCCACTCACCTTTTATGTTGTTACTGATATAGTTGGATTTGTGTGACATTTTTCTTTTTGTTTTTTGCATCTCATACTTCTTTGTTTTTCTGTTCCTCTTTTATTGCTCTCTTTTGTATAAAGTAAATATTTTCTAGTTTGACATTTTAATTCTTTAAATAATGATGCAGGAGAGCTGGGTTCATGTCTCATGGAGTCGAAGAATGAATCTCACAGACAAAGGAGAGTGAGTAAAGCAACGGAAGTTTATTAAGTGAAGATAAACAAAATGCACTCGAGTGAGAGGGGTCCCGACTGCATTGCCTCTGAGGGCCTTTAGGCTTGGTCTTTTATAGAAAACTAACCAGGGAACTTAAATCCTTTTAACATGACATTGAGCAAGGACTAGTGATAATACCTTCAATGGCTTACTTCCTTTTTAGGGTCTGGCTATTCTTTGTTGGTCTCTGGTGATTATCAGAAAAAAGACACCCACCCCACACACCTAGGGTAGGGTGGTCCGTTTTGTTCCCTTATCTCTGGTTTCCCCGCACCTCCACATTTTTGGGATTTCTGTGACCCAGAGCAAAAAACCCCCCATCTATCCCTCCCTCCCTAGCCCCGCCTGCCCCTTACTCAATATTTTTTTACTATATGTTTTGTGTTATTTTCCTTGTGGTTGCTCTAGGCCTTACCATATACATCTTATCAGAATCTATTTTTGATTTATACTCAATTAATACCAGTTTATGTGTAGTAAAAGACCAACAATAACATTGTTATAATTTTTACTTTATGTAGTTATTCCTTTTAAAGATGCTGGGAGAAGAAGAAAGAGCAAGTATGTCAATATTGTTTGTTACAGTAACTTTCCTATTTACCATTCCTGGTTCTTTTCAGTTGTTTTTGTGGATTCTCTTTATTTGTTCTTACGGATTTGTCTGGTGTCTTTTTCCTACTCCTATATAGTTCTGTTCCCACCCACCTATTTTGTGCATTAATTGTCAAATATTACTATATTTGTGTATATTATAGGCCCAACAATACAATTTTATACGTATTGCTGTGTACAGTTGCTTTTTAAAATAAGTTAAAAGAAGAAAAAGGAAGGACTATGCATGTGCTGTCCTTTCTAATTAAATTTACCCACATTCTTTGATTTTTCATGTGGATTTGAACTACTGTCAGGTTCACTTTTTTTGCTTCATTGTTTTCAACAGGGTCTTTCAGCTTGAACTTCCTCATACTCTGTTCCTGATACAGTAAATTCTCTTAGGGAAAGCTTCTCTGCTTTCATAGCTTCTCTCTTCCTTGTGCAAAATCTCTTTCTCACTGAATGCTGTTTTGATTATGATGTACCTTGGTACCTTTTTTGAAGTCATAAGTAGGGTTTATTTAAAAAAACAAAACCAATCCCAAATAAGACTTCTTTTGACATTAAAATATAGAACAGATAATTCGATCAAGGAGTTCTTACAAACATAAGTATCTACGTAACATGCAGCACTTTATAACTAAATACGATTTTATCCTATTTTGTTTTAAAAAGACTTTATTTTTAAAGCAATTTTTAAAAAGCTTTATTTTCTTTATTTTAGAGAGTGAGAGTGTGGAGGAGGATGGGGAGAGGGAGAGGAGAGAGAGAATCTCAAGCAGACTCCCCGCTGAGCGTAAAGCCCCAGGTAAGACTCCATCTAACCACCTGTGAGATCATAACCCTGAGATCACCACCTAAGCTGAAATCCACAGCTGGTCGCTCAACTGACTGAGCCACACAGGAGCCCCTTTAAGAGCAATTTTTAAAGTGGCTTTAGATTCACACACACAAAAATTGAAAGTTACAGAGATTTTCTCTACATTCCCTCCCCTCGTGTGTGCACAACCTCACTATCAACATCCTGCATGGGTTGATACATTTGTTATAATTAATAAATCTATATTGACAGATCATTATCACCCGGAGTCCATAATTTACATTAGAGTTCACCCTTGGCATTGTGTTTTCTATGGCTTTTGACAAGTGTATAATGGCATGCACCCGCCATTACAATATCATACAGAGTAGTTTCACCATCCTCAAGAGTCTCTGTGCACTGCCTCTTTTCCTCTCCATCCTTCATAAGGTAACCTCTGGCAACTACTGATCCTTTTACTGTCTCCACAGTTTTGTGTTTTCCAGAATATCACACGGTTGGAATCATACAATATGTATCCTTTTCAGATTGGTTTCTTTCACTTTGTAAGATGCATTTAAGTTTCTTCCATATCTTTTCCTGGCTTGATAGCTCATTTTTTATATTTATTTATTTATTTGAGAGAGAGAGAGCATGAGCAGGGTGAGAGGCAGAGGGAGAAGCAGACTCCTTGCTGAGCAGGGAGCCCTATGCAGGGCTTGATCCCAGGACCCTGGGATCATGACCTGAGCCGAAGGTAGTAACTTAACTGACTGAGCCACCCAGGTGCCCCCATAGCTCATTTTTTAGGGCTGAATAACATTCCATTGTCTGTATATACCATATTTTATATGTCCACTTACTGAAGGACATCTTGGTTACTTTCAAGTTTTGGCAATTATGAATTAAGTTGCTGTAAACTTCCATATGCAGGATTTTGTGTGGACATTAAGTTTTCAATTCATTTGAGTAAATACTAAGAAGTACAACTGATACATTTTGTAAGAACATATTTAGTTTTGTAAGAAAGTCCAAACTGTATTCCAAAGTGGCTGGAGCATTTTGCATTTCCAGCAGCAATAGATGAGAGTTCCTGTTGTTTCACATCCTCATTATTGTTTGGTGTTATCAGTTTTTTGGGTTTTGGCCATTTTAATAGGTGTGTACTGGTATCTCGTTGTTTTGTTGTTGTTGTTTTGAATTTAAGTGCTTTTTATTTTTTGACAACCTACATGACATTTTTTTCCCTTAAAAACAATGCCTCTGCTCTGAATAAATCAAGGTGAAGATAAATGAAGAGCTCAAGATGACAACAGTCCCTTTGTCTAAGTCCTGGTGTTGTGTGGATGAAAAGCAGCAGTCAGTTATGACAACAGGTGATAACATCCAAAGTAGTAGCCAAATGTGTTAACATTTTTTCACAGCTAAACCATCCTTAAAGTAAATCACATATGGGGTCACACCATCCTCATGGTGCTCCAGGATAACAACCGTGTCATCTGGATTCATGTTTTTATGAATAAAGAACTGGTTGTTTTTGAAATTAGCAAGGATGTGCTTGATTTGTCCTGTAGCCCCTGTCATAAAAGGTTTTACTCACTATGGTCATTAATTTAAGTTTGCCTTTGATTGATTTCATATAGTCTTTGATGTACTTCCTGGGGGTTTCTTTTGTGACTCTGGTTCCTTGTGATGGTTCATGACAATATCAACACCAGTGATTCCTGTGCTTTGGGTACGTTTGCCCTTGGGGCCTGCAGTGAAGGCAGGTTCACCAATGAGCGACTCATCAGAGTTACTGTCTTACTGGCCATATTCCCCTCCACCTCCAGGCACAACCCAGCTCATCATGGCTGACGAGGTCCCAGTAGATGATCATGACAATGGCTGGAGAGAGTTGATGGTAGTGCTAGCCTAGCAGGAGCTCACAGCTGGAAGTAAGTGGTATGCAGCCAGAAGGCGTGCTGGGGAGGGGGTAGTGGGTGGAAAAGCTATCTGTTCGGATTTTTTGCCTACTTTTTAACTGGGTTTTTTGGTTTTTTTATTGTTGAGTATTAAGTATTTTTGGATAACAATCATTTACCAGCTATATGTCTTAGAAATATTTTTTTCCCAGTTTGTGGCTTGTCTTCTCATTTTCTTGACTGTATTTTTGCGGAGCAGAAGTATATGATTTCAACTCGTTAATTTGGTCAATCTTATTGATTCTTTATGCATTGGGCTTTTGATATTGTATCTAAAAAATTATTGCATCCAAGGTCATCTAGGTTTTCTCCTATGTTACTTCTAGGAGTTTTATTGTTTTATGTTTTACACTTAGGTTGATGGTTAATTTGTGTGGGGTATAAGGTCTGCGTCTTGATTTTTTCTTTTTCTTTCTTTTTTTTTTTGCACATGGATTTTTTTTTCTAGCACAATTTGCTGAAAGACAATCTTTGCTCCATAGTATTACCTTGGCTTCTTTGTCAGATATCAGTTGACTATATTTATGTGAACCTATTTCTGCACACTTGATTCTATCCCATTGATTTATCTGTTTATTCTTTTGCCAATACCATATTGTCTTGATCACTGTAGCTCTATAGTAAATCTTGAAGTCAGGTAGTGTAAGTTCTCTGACTTTGTTCTTTTTCAATATTTTGTTGGATATTATGGGTCTTTTGCTTTTCTGTATAAACCTCAGATTCACTTTGTCAATATCCACAAATTAACTTAAGATTTTGACTGATATTGCATTGTAGATCAAGTTGGGAAAAAATGATATCTTAAAAATATTGAGTCTTCCTATCCATGAATGTGGATATCTCTCCATTTATTTCATTCCTTTATTTATGTGATTTCTTTTATAAGAGTTTTATAGCTTTCCTCATATAGATCTTATATATCTTTTTTCAGATTTGTACAAGTATTTTATTTTGGGGATACTAGGGTAACTGGTATTGCATTTTTAATTTCAAATTCCACTTATTCACTGCTAGTATATAAAAAACCAATCGACTTTTATATATTAACCTTGTATCCTGCAACATTGCTACAATTGCTTTTTAGTTGCAAGTTTTTGTTGTTGCTGAATTTTTTGGGTTGTCTATATAATCATGCCATTTTTGAACAGTGACAGTTTCATTTCCTCCTTCCTAATCAGTATACCTTTCATTTTCTTTTCTTGCCCTATTGCATTGCTAAGATTTCCAGTACAATGTGGAATAAAAGTAGTGAAAGAGATTATCCTTTCCTTGTTCCCAATCTTAGTGGGAAAGCTTCCAGTTTCTCTTCTTCGTAGAATTTTCTTCATGTTTCTTCCGCCTGGTATTTGCTTTCATCGAATGTGAAAACATACTGAGCCACTATTTTAATTTTTTTCTCTCCTGTCCTTCAGGAACCTAATTACAGAAAGATTAGGCCACTGAATGCTTCCCTCAGTGCATTGATACACTGTTCTTTTTTTTTTTTTTTTCCAGTTTTTTTTTTCTCTCAGTATTTTATTTTGGATAATTTCTATTACTACATTTCAAATTCACTGATCTTTTCTGCAGTGTTTGATCTGCTCTTAATCCTATAAAATTTATTTCCCATCACAGACATTGTTTTTTCCTCTGTAGAAATTGAATATGTCTTTTTATAGTCACTATTTCTCTGTGTTAATGCTAATGTTTTCTTCTTCCTTCTCAAACACATGGTATAAGGTTTTAGTTACATTTTTAATATCCTTATCTATTTACTGTATCATCTGTATCATTATTGGTTTAGTTTCCATTGACTGATTTTTTCTTTTTTTCTTTTTGGTTCTGATTTCCAGCTTATTTGCATGAATTTTAAATAACAAAGAATGTTTACATATACTTCCGAATAGATTTTGTTCATTTTAGGGCAATGAAATGTATATTATATATTTTATAAACATTGAATTCTTCAGTATTAAAAAGGTGTCCCTCAATTATATAGAAATCACATTTTTTCCCACACTTTATTCTCTTGGAAGAATGAGTTACAGTGGACTTTGAAGTCAAATTTAATAAGCTTCAAAATACAGTTTTACTAAACTCTTTAGGAAATTAAGCAAGTTATCTTGCCTCTATGAGTTTTGATCATCTCATATGTAAAATTAAGACTCAAATATGTACCTCATAGAATACTTATAAACATTAAATTAGATGTAACTCTAAGGAACCTAATGTGATGTATAGAACATTGACTATAATAAAAAAAAAATTGTCCCCATACAAATGAGACAATACCCGTGCACCTATATGTAATTTTGTGATATATCTAAATAACACATACATAAGTATAATAACTTTATAATATTTTAATAAAATATCAGTAAGGCTATTATTATTAAAGCATTCATTACACTCTCCAATCTCATGAACCTAAGACTTTGAGTAAATACATATGGATTCACTTAAAATGCAAAAATTTCAATAATCTAGATACCTCATTTCTACAATGCCAAGCAATTGGATATTTATTAATCCAGTTTTTAGACTAAACATTTTTCTCATCTAAATGCTTAGGATCATCAGACACAGTCAGAGGAGAATACAGATATTCATACAGCAATTTAGACTACGATATGTTTTCATATAAAAAAGATTAGAATGGGATAATTGCAGTTTGAAAGTGAGAGATTTCATAATATAGAAGATTGATTTGCTAGTTAACTTATTTTGCATAATAAGAATGGATGTTAAAAGATACAATTTAAATAACTTTGAAGATAAAATTCCCGGAGAAATTCTCAACTTATATGTAATATTAATTGCCTTGATATATATATAAAAGTGATTTATATACATATTTTCAAACTTAACTACATTTAGCCAACCTTAACCTAATAGCAAAGTAAGTAATGAAATCCAAGAAGACTATGATAAGGAATTATAATCAAGTTAGAAAATATAAAACTGACTGTAGTGCAAATCTTGTCTAATGAAACTATGATAATTAAATGCTGTTATTGGCCAGAAATATTTGAAAAATTGCTTATATTTTAGAAATGGGTTGGCACACTTCATCAGCTCATGGCTAGATCATTGTAGGTAGTTCTTGACTAATTTTCTTCTTATCACACAATTTAATTCTTTATTAACCAAGAACCAGCCTAATGTCATTTCTAATGAAGAGTGTTATTTGGCTAACTTCAGAACTGTGCTACTTCTGAGAAGTTTACATTAAACTCAGATGGTGTTAATTTGGAAAGTCATTTTGGTTTTGGGAACATCCTATTTAAAATAGCGTTATCAGGTGATGGGGTTAAAGAGCACACTTATCATCATGACCACTGAGTTATGTATGGAATTGCTGAATCACTCTCTTGTACACCTGAAACTAAAAAAATAGTGCATTGTATTTGTACTGAGTATATATTTAGGGGTAGCATTGCTCAGTCATGGGCATTCATATGTTCAGCCTTAGTAGATATTATCCAGCAAGTTTCCAAAAGAAAAATAGTTAGAATTCACTTTAGAAAATTGTCCATTTCTGCTAAAGTTAAACACATTCAATCATTGTGATCTAAAAAATCTACACCTGGGATTCAAATGTGCACCAGTAGACAGGCAAAGAATATTAATGGAAACATCGTCCAAATTAGTTAAAACTGTAAAGAATCCAAATGTCAACTTTAGAAGGGATAAATACAGTGGTACATTTATACTGGAATATTCTGCGGCAATGAAAAATGCTACACACACAATCACGAGTGGGCCTCAAAGATATAATGTTGAGTGAAAGAAACTGGACACAAGATTAAATACTTAATGGTTCCCTTTATAAGATGCTCAAAAGCAGCAAACTAATCTTAGATGATAAAAGGCAGAATAAATAGTGGTCACTTCAAGGGATAGTGGTTAGATTGTAGGTTCTGAATGGTGGTTAGATTAAGCTAAACATCGAAGAATTGTGTACCTTATGCATTCTATATTTCAATAAAATATGTTTAAAACTAATATGCCAGATGTTGGAAAGAGTTTCCCTATTTAGGGTGAAAAAATTGGATCAAGGAAGAAGAGTGGGGAGGGAATTCCATTCATTTGCTCCATCCTTTGTCGCTCATTCTCTTTCCCAAATTCAGTGTTCCAGCCTTGCCAGCTCAGCCCCTGAATTAGGAGGTTCGCACACTGGGGCTCCTCCCGCTCGGAGGCGGGTAAGGATGGAACTATGTAGGGGCACAGAGTGAGAGAGAGGACTCAGATCCCCTTCAATTCCATACATTCCAGCAGGAGCTGCAGACACAGGAGCAAAGCTGTGGAAAGAGCAAAGTGCCAGCCGCCCCTCCGCTAGTTCCCAGGATTTCAGCTGAGGTTCGCTGGGCAGCGGCAGGATGACTTCCTCCCCTCCCTGAGAACTGTCGGACAGGTACTTTTATTAATTCCGGAGGGATAAAACTTTGTTCGCAAAAGGACTGTTCTCCCCTAGCTATAAAGGAAAATAAACCACTGAGGATTAGAACAAAGACGCAACTGCTTTGCCTTTTTTTTTTTTTTTTTTTTTAATTTGGAGCCAGCAGGCGCCCATGCGCCCCTTCCAGAAGTGAAGCTCCGGAGCGTGAACGGACTTCTCACCAAGGCCCGGTCCTCTTTGGGACGCGGCAGTGTGACTAGCTCTCCCCAGGCAGTAAACTTGTTCCTGTGAGAGGGAAATTGATTAAGCCCAAGTGCGTGTTGCACTTTTCAGGGCACCCAGGCGCATGAAAACTCCAGTGGACTCTTCTGGAAAGGAGAACATGCCCCCCAAGTCTCTTTGCAACCTCTCCCAGACCGCGGACGAGAATCCCAGCGTCTTGGTTCCCGGGGTGTATGAGCGGGACTTCCTGCCCGCCTCCGACGGGACCAGCGCCAAGTTCGCGATCCGCTGCGTGATCCCGTCCCTCCACCTGCTCATCATCACCGTGGGCTTGCTGGGCAACATCGTGCTGGTGAAGATCTTCATCACCAACAGCGCCATGAGGAGCGTCCCCAACATCTTCATCTCTAACCTGGCCGCCGGGGACTTGCTGCTGCTGCTCACCTGCGTCCCGGTGGATGCCTCGCGCTACTTCTTTGACGAGTGGATGTTCGGGAAGGTGGGCTGCAAACTGATCCCGGTCATCCAGCTCACCTCCGTGGGGGTTTCCGTGTTCACTCTCACTGCCCTCAGCGCAGACAGGTAAGGGCGAAGGTGGTGGTGGTGTGGTCTGGAAAAGAGATGCAGAAGGGTAGGAGTGCCCCTGGAGGGAAAAAGGGGAGTTCGGAAAGGCTGGGGAGGGGCAAGGAGAGAGAGAGAAAGAGAGAGAGAGTGTATGTGGGAATTGGAGTAAAAGGAGTTAAAACGGACTGAGCTGTGAAGCTTGAAAAAGTATATAAGAAAATTATTACTTTTAAAATAATTAACATTGTTTTTTTAAAATTGGAAAGTAATTTTAAGATTGCACATTCTAGTCTTCCTCCTCCCCTGCACACACTTTGGAAATCTTTGTTATCTATTTCATAGAAAAACTAGAATAATTGGGCAACAGTGCAAATATTATGTAGAAGCTTTTCTTGTGTGCCAGAATTTTAGAAGTGCACTTTCTTATTCAGTACTTTAATAACCTGATTGGTAAGAATGTTTGACTTAATATTAGGGAGATGTTTGATTTTGAGGTTTTTTTTCAAATATGGGGAAATATCGTTTACACTTATTAACTAAATTCTGTTATTTATTTGAAGTCAAACAACTACAATAGTAAATACTCTTCAGACAGATGACTTCACATTCTTGTTTTAATACCTCAAGTCAAGTGACGCCCCCCAACAGGTAGGTACCAAATTTTAGTGTCTTAAAATGGTGTGTAAAAATACATTTTTGATATCAAATCTGCTTTTCGCATATTTTAATCATGGGAAGTGTCCATTATCCTACCTTGTGGATCAGCTAATTTCAACTATGTCATTCTCTGGGTGAAGATATTGAGGCCCAGGGAATGTAAGTTACCCTGGCAGAACAGAGAGAAGAATCCAGGCCTGCTAACTCTTGGTCCACTGCCCCTACCTCAGTCTCCCTATCATCATGCTTTCAAGCATTTAAGCAGGAGGGATGTCTGGATGGGGGTGGAGACAAAATATCCAATTAGGCAACTGTGCATGGAGCCCTGGTCTAATTCCCTTGGGGTCAGGGTATGAACTTCAGCTATTTAGACAAACAACTGGACTTGGATGATTAAGGTGGTGTTCACTCTCCTCTTCTTCAATTTACATGTTGTTATTAATGGAAAATGAGTCCATCTAAATTTCCTGGTATTTGTAACCATACCCTTCCATCACTCTGGCATTAAAGAGCCATTTTTCAATGAAGGAAAGACAATGATCATTGCGGAGTTGAGAGCTTCTGTCTTTTTAAACCAAGTGTTATCAGCTTTTTGGTGTGTGTCATATTCTTTCTAAAAACCACATTCTTATAAAAATAGCTGACTTTGGGTTATGTATGCACCTCAGCTTGCTAATATGATACCATTTCTATTAACTTTTATGAAGTCTTTTTTTGAATCCTATAATTAAAATGTGACTTTTTAGTTTAGCTGCCCTTCCTTATAGGACCCATTTTTTTTTTTTTTTTTTAAAGATTTTATTTATTTATTCAACAGAGACAGAGACAGCCAGCGAGAGAGGGAACACAGCAGGGGAGTGGGAGAGGAAGAAGCAGGCTCACAGCAGAGGAGCCTGATGTGGGGCTCGATCCCAGAACGCTGGGATCACGCCCTGAGCCGAAGGCAGACGCTTAACCGCTGTGCCACCCAGGCGCCCCCCTTATAGGACCCATTTTAATTAGAAAGTTAAAAAAATTCTACTTAATGATTAGAATAAAACTTAACGAATAGTCATCACTAACAGTAGTTAAAATTACTATCATTGTGCTTTTATTTCTATGAGTAGCAAGATCCAAGGCTTGAGTTTATTTCACACCATTTTTTTTCAATCTATTATCATGGAGACCCACAGGTAAATTGGCTCTGACCAAGCTGAGAGAACTTGCTATTCCTCGTGTACCTACTGACTTTTTCGGTTTGTTACGTGTGTTGAGTACTCTGTAAATGCAGCACAGTTAACTTACTAAGGATAAAAAAAGGTGGGTTGCCTCTTTTACTTGGTCCAGATTCTACTCTTGCTTATTAGTGTGTGTTTTAGAATTATAAATCAAGGAACTGGAATCAGTGGTGATGAAACGACCCAATACATTCCAATATTCAATTAAAATGGTTTGGAAATGTTTTCCTATATATTGTCTACACTTGTACTTTTCTTCCAGAACATAGTAATTAGGGGCGCCTGGGTGGCGCAGTTGTTAAGCGTCTGCCTTCGGCTCAGGGCGTGATCCCGGCGTTCTGGGATCGAGCCCCACATCAGGCTCCTCCGCTAGGAGCCTGCTTCTTCCTCTCCCACTCCCCCTGCTTGTGTCCCCGCTCTCGCTGGCTGTCTCTGTCAAATAAATAAATAAAATCTTGGAAAAAAATTATTAAAAAAAAAAAGAACATAGTAATTAAGTGTTGATAAGTACTTGATCTCCTCACATTTTATTTAAGCAAATGTTTTGATTTCCTATGAATTTGATAACAAGTAGAAGACTAATCTCGCTTAGCACTATGCTTTTGTATGGGAGTTCATTACCCTCACAACACTATGAAGGAGGTATTAATATTAATACCATTTTAAAGCAAAGAAAACTAAGTCTTGAAATTAAGCAACATTTTAATGATCTCACAATGACGGAGCCAGCATTTGGGCTCAGTTCAAAGCCCATACTCTTCACCATTAAGCCACATTATTTCTTTTCTAAATATAAGAAATTATTAATGATTTTTCCTACTAATGGTAGACTGAGTTCAGTTTGAAACAAAGCACCCAAGAGTAAAAAGAAAAAATGATTGCAAAAGCTGATTCATTAGATTCAACAAAAGCAAAGAACATCATAAAATGTGATTGTAAAATAAAAGAAACATCTCAAAGTCAAAATTCAGTAGTAGTTGTAGCAACAGGAAAACCAAAACAAAACAAAACAAAACACACACACACGCACACACACTCTCACACCCTCACATGTGTGCTGTGATACCGAGGGGGTGAAGTCCCATGAACATAATTATGATTGGCATTTCGATCTCTCCGTCACTCACTGTCTGTTACAGTAGCTTCATTTCCAAGCTTAGAATATAATTTCTTTGATTCTTGAAGACCTTTGGCCTCTAAAAGCCCCTAATTAAAATGCAAATAACTTTTAAGAATGAATTCTTCTTTTTCTTTTACAGGAAAAATTTCTCAATTCTTAGCGCTGAACTGTAAACTTTATTTATAATTTTATATATTTACAAATGTAAAACTAGATATCAATTCTTATTCTTTTTTATGTGTTAACTAAAATGCATTTATAAATTAAATATTACAAATCTATAAATTAATAAAAGTGAGATTAATATGAATTTAATGTATCCGGTTATGTTGTTTTTCTGATATTAAATAGGCAATGTTGGATTGAATGCAAAAATAATTTTGCACCAAATCTGACTCTAGTGCTAATAAATAAATGGTTTTAAGCTTTTGTTTGCTGGTTAAGATAATCAGATTTAATTCCATAATGGAGCTAGTTGAATCAATAACATTACTTGGATATTATACCCATGCAAACAGATATTCTCTTCAGTATAATTATTTGTTAAAATAGTGAAACAGATCAAATGTAGGCCCTGGATCTAACACTTTCTAGGCTGCCAGAAGCATTTTTATGAGTCTCAGTCCTGTGATGGAGGTGGGGAGGAATGCCATGATCTGTTTCCAGGGTTTTCACCCAAACTCCTGACTGAAGCTCAGGTACTGATTGACCAGCTGGCCCCAACTGCAGATGCTTCTTCTTTGGTCTAGAGCCCTGGGTAGTATACCCAGAAGCCCTTGCTTCTCTGTGCGGACCGTAGCACTTTGAGTGTATTTCTAAACTCTTCTGGAGAGTTCAGACTAGCCATACCTCCCTAAGAGAATACTCCCCACTTGCCCTACAGATAACGCATTTTACCAGAGTGAGGACTTTCTTATTGTCTACTTGCTCTAAAAGAATTTAAGAGAGCTTAAAAATAAAGATGCAAACAACATACGAGAGAAATAAAAAAGGGACGAAACCCAGGTAGAGGAAAAATAAAAGTTGAGGACTATGACGTAACCTATACTATCACAAACTGTTAGTCACAGGTTTGTCTGCAAGTTTTCTAGCTGCTGATGCGGAAAGGACAATTTGTCCATAAGAAGTGCTCAGTGTTATTTTTATCAAGTCATAAAACAGGGTAAATTATAACCTGCTCTTCATTATTAGTTTTTAATTTGAATTCATATGTATGAATTTTTTTAAGGATTTTATTTATTTATTCAAGAAAGAGTGAGAGCAAGAGACAGAGAGAAGGGGCGCCTGGGTGGCGCAGTCCTTAAGCGTCTGCCTTTGGCTCAGGGCGTGATCCCGGCGGTCTCCGCTGGGAGCCTGCTTCTTCCTCTCCCACTCCCCCTGCTTGTGTTCCCTCTCTCACTGGCTGTCTCTATCTCTGTCAAATAAATAAATAAAATCTTAAAAAAAAAAAAAAGAAGAGAGAGAGCATGAGGGGGGTGAAGGGCAGAGGGAGAAGCAGACTCCCTGCTGAGCAGGCAGCCCAATGGGATCCCAGGATTGTGGGATCACGACCTGAGCCAAAGGCAGACGCCTAACCAACTAACAAAAGTTGCTATATTTGACTCCAATAAGTCAGATATTTTTTATTCATTGGTCTCAAATGCTTCTAGCTTATGTCCCTTTTTCCTTCTCTTTAGAAGGAATCCCGCACGTTGGAGGTACTGTGTAATTTTTACAATATTCACACTACTGCCATAATTTATATATTACTTTATAGTTTTTGAAGATTATTCATCCACCTTGATCTGACACTTTTGGGACACACTGTAAGTAAGAAGGAATGCACCAGGCATGTGGGTGCTAGTCCTGCATCTGCTGAGTTCAGATGTTCTAGTTGGAGAAGATGATAAGATGGTGCAAAACACATGCTCATAAGGCGGCTATTTTCTTCATTTGCAAATTAAGAATAATGTCCTCAACTGTAGAGCTGAGGGTCTATAGCTGGGATCCTATTATTTCCCTACCTGGATATTGAGGGAGAAAGATCAAAAAGGGGGAAGGGACACTAGTATTGGTGAGGCAGCTGGATGGTGAGTTCTGTCTCCGGGGCTCTACCTATCGCTCTACTCCATGTTGCAACATCTCAGACAAGACTTTCAGTTAATAATTTATGCTGATTCTATTGGACCCACTTCTCAGTGGGAACAAAGACTCTCTAAGATGTACCTGTCAGGCTTTTGCCTGTGGTGCTACATTTAAATAGGGGCCCATCTACTCCGGCTGAGTCAGGAGGTCAGATAGGGAAGTTCAACAGCACTCCCCATATTGTTAGTTGTCTCAGGAGTATGGTTCCTGTTTGTGTGTTTCAGGAACAAAAATGACAATTTACTTTGGTTCTTCCAGTTGCTGATTCCTCAGGAGGGTTGACCAGTTCCAAGGTCTTTAAATTTTTTAATTGCATTTTTACTTTCTCATTCTCGGAAAGTTCTTTTTTTTTTTTTTTTTTTTTAAGATTTTACTTATTTATTTGACAGAGATAGAGACAGCCAGCGAGAGAGGGAACACAGGCAGGGGGAGTGGGAGAGGAAGAAGCCGACTTCCAGCGGAGGAGCCCGACATGGGGCTCGATCCCAGAACGCCGGGATCACGCCCTGAGCCGAAGGCAGATGCTTAATGACTGAGCCACCCAGGCGCCCCCCCCTTTTTTTTAATTAAAACCTGAGTATAGTTGACATACTATGTTATATTAGTTTCAGATGTATAACATAGTGAGTCAACTTCTCTATATATTATGCTATGCTCACCTCAAGCATAGCTACCATTTGTCACAATGCACCACTATTACAGTAACATTGATTATATTCCCTATGCTGTTTCTTTTATTCTTGTGACATTCATTGCATAATTGGAAGCTGTATCTCCCTCCTTTACCCATTTTGCTCATCCCCTCACCTCCCTTCCCTCTGGCAACCATTAGCTCATTCTCTGTATTTGTAGGTTTGATTCTGCATTTCGATTTTTTTATTCATTTGTTTTGTTTGTCAGGATCACACATGAAATAAATCATATGGTATTTGTTTTTCTCAATCTGACTTATTTCTCTTAGTGTATTACCCTCTATGTCCATCCATGTTGTCACAAATGGCATGATCTTATCCTTTATTGTGGTTGTATAATATTCCATTCAATAAGTTCTTACACTTTTTTAATTAGTCCTGACTGGCTTATTTATTGTATTTCTGGAAAATTAGATGTTGATATGAGGTGTAGATGATTCCCTTCTGGAAGGAGTTGATTCAATATTCAGTACAAGATAGTTATATGCTATAGTTGTGTATTTACTTTTCATTATTATGTTTACTTTAGAATCAATATGTAGGTTTTAGATAATATTTATGTAACCAGTAGATTATTTTCAGCTCTATGGAGAACTCCACCCACATCCCAAATATACTGACCACTGGTATTTGGAAAGTTCATTCCTTTATTTTCTATACAAAAAGTTACATGTCTTCATTATATTTCCTTTTCTTTTTATTGTTGTTTTTGTTCCTGTATCCTTATTTGTTTCTGTTTGATCAATGTTGTTTTCAGTTTCGATCCAGGCTTCAAAGTGATGAACCAGCTTAATATTGCTAGGTTCAAACTTAATGAGCTATCTCTTAACTTACTGTTTTAATTATTTATACAAAATATTCATTGTTATTAAGTTCATAGCCTATCTTTGTGAGTGCTACGATTTATTGAGGTTCTAGGCAGTATTTAATTTTCTTTTTTTTTTCCAAAGGTTTATTTATTTATTTTAGAGAGAGAGTGAAAGGGAGTGAGAGAGAGTTTGCGTGTGTGCACATGAGCCGGGGTGGGGGGGTTGAGGGAGAGGGAGAGAAACAAACTTCCCGTTGAGCGCGGAGCTCATGGGCTCGCTCTCAAGACCCTGAGATCATGACCTGAGCCAAAATCAAGAGTCCGATGCTTATCTTATCCAACCCAGGCGGCCCCCTCCACCTTGCAACTTTAAAAGAAATATTTATTTATCTTTTGTTCCTTCTGCTGGATAAGATTTCTAGGCAGTATTTTCTATTTCCAGTTACTCATGGATCCTCAAGGGGAACAAGAATAAATGATAACCACTTATTTATCCCTAGCCCTTCCCTTGATGCAGCTATTTGCCGTTAAGGTTTTGATTCCTGTCTTCTGCAGATTTTCATTAAGAATATTGTTTCAACTTTCAATGTAGACCTTCTTTACTTTTATTATTATTTGTGGAAGTTAAGGGGGATTATTTTGAAAACAAACATTTTAATAAGTGATTTAATTTAAATTAATTTTTGGAAGAGAATCACATTTTAAGAGACAACCAAGCATTAAACATCTCACGAGAAGCCAGTTTTAGATTATGAGAGTAGACCTGGAAATGACTGTAGGTATTTACATGGATTTGATGAAAATGCAGTTTTTAGAGATGACTCACAAAATAGGAAATGAGGGTGCCTGGGTGACTCAGATGGTTAAGCGTCTGCTTTCAGCTCAGGTCATGATCCCCAGGGTCCTGGGATCAAGCCCCACGTCATTGGGCTCCCTGCTCGATAGAGAGCCTGCTTCTCCCTCTCCCTTTCCCTCTGCCTGCTGCTCTGACTGCTTGTGCTCTCTCTCTCTCTCTGTCGAATAAATAAATAAATAAATAAATAAATAAATAAATAAATAAATAAATAAAATCTTTAAAAAAATGAACTGTTACTTGCTAGTACTATTGAGGCTTAGTTTCTCCCATAAAAATGATCATTAAATTGAGAAAACGTGATTACAGACATAAGTCAAGACTTTCCATTTAAAAATACCACTGACTTTTAAAGGACAAGGAGATCAAATGTCTAAAAATAAGTAGAATAGATAAAGCACTTAATTTTTCAGTTGCTTCCTCTGCAATGTGCCATAAACTGAAAAAATATAGACTCTGAAGTCACAAGATAGTCTTGTGTGAATCCTGAGTCATCTGCCTACTGGCTATCATTTCAACATCATTTAATCCCTTAATCTCAATGAATTTTTCTGTAAAATGGGTACTTTAATTAATTTTACTGCACGGGATAATTTTATCAAATGACATAATATGCATTTTTAAACAGTATGTAGCTGTGTAACTACTTATACTATGTCAACTGTGTGTCAGGATGACAAATAACCCATTCACTCAAACCAATATTTATTCACATACGCAGTTAATTATTAGATAATAGGCACTGAAGTGGAGAACAAAATGAGCCTATTGTAAAATGAATGAAAATGAGCTCTCTACCTTGTATAGGCCTTCTCCAATTCCTTTAATCATAGACTGGCTAGTTCCAACCTGTTGCCTTCAACAACATTATCTGTCATTGTCATTCTCCTTCTTGCGACACTTTCATATGTCATTTAAATCATACACTTTAATGGGTTAAGAACAAAATAATTGGGGGAGAGGGGTAGAGAAAAAATGGAATTGCTGAGCCCTCTCTAATTGAATATGGTATTTTTCATCCTTTCCAAAGTGACATCCCACTTATTACATTATGTTTAAAAGATTATTGCTTTAGCCATTCTGTTATGATCTTGAATAGATATTTTTAAATAATAAATTCACAATAAGTTTTATTGCTATAAGCTATAAATATGTTTAAAACATGATGTGGTGAGAGCACTGAGTGCTATACGCAACTAATGAAGCATTGAACATTATGTCAAAAACTAATGAATGATGTACTATATGTTGGCTAATTGAATTTAAATTAAAAAAAAGCATGATGTGGGACACCTGGGTGGTTGGTTAAATGGCCGACTCTTGATTTGGGCTGAGGTCATGATCTCAGGGTCCTGGGTTGGAGCCCTGTGTCAGGCTCCAAGCTCAGCAGGGAGTCTGCTTGCATATTCTCTCATTCCCTCTCCCTCTGCCCGTCCCCCTGCTTGCATGCACTCTCGCTCTCTCGCAAACAAATAAATCTTTTAAAAAAGGAAAACATGATGTGACATACTATAAAAGGCAGGCATCTAATTCTTAACACTGAACTTTCGCTAGATTCCAGATACTCTCCATTGATGAATGTATGTCCTTTGCACAAGACAAGCTCACAAGGGTCTTGTGGAAAGATGCTCACTGCCACAGTCAATGTTCTTGAAAGGTGATTTCTAAACCTGGTTTATAGTCAGAATCATTTGAAAATCTTAGTAAAATGCAAAACCTCACATTTTTGCATCCTAGAGACTCTGTGCCAGTAAGTTTGGGGAGAAACCTAATACTCTATCTGTTTTCAGCTCTAGATGATTCTGAATATTGATCCAGCTTGGGCATTATTGGACTAGACTGTGTCTCCATCTCTAATGTCCATTCTCCCCTTAACCTAATATCCGATGACCACCGCACTCTACCAAAACTGCTTTTCATAAGTGCTCTCCTTGCTGCTTAGACCACGTTTCCTTATCAGTTCAACAAATGTTCATTGAGAAATGCCTATGGGTCAGGCATTGTGTTAGGCACTTTAGATACTACGGTAAGCAAAAGGAGGTTTCCGTTTTTGTTTTTAGAGTATTTGTCACAGAGGGTCTATACTTCTTTTTGAAATTTTCTCTTTCTCTTGCTTCCACAACACCTTTTCGCCTTTGTCAGATTGTTCACGTTTAACTCTTTGTTGGCCTCTGATAAATGAAAGTATGATAAGAAAAAGAAAAGAAACTATGGATAACATAACTAATAGGTTTATAGAAATGTGTAGATGGAGATTTTGAAATATTTAGATAACTTCATATAAGCTAAAATGATCTAATTTTCATTATATATTTTATAATATGATTATATTCCATTATCCCTTTACATTAAATTTAGACTATACACAGATGTGATAAGTGCAAGATTCAAAACAGAAATTAATGAAGAAGCATATCTATTTATTAATATTTAACACATGAATGGTAATTATGTTTTCTTTAATCCCTTTTGATTAATTATTTTCTAATTTTCCATTAGGGATAACTTTCTGAGACTATCTGAAAGAAAAAAAAACTTTTCACACATATGTATTATGCTACTAAATTTAATGACATAGTTTGCAAACTGAGGGACTGTTTCATTCCTACATTTTTATAAGTATTTGAAGGAAAAATGATTAAACATGTCCATACTAATTTGTACTGTATTGTTTGATTTTTTTCCTTTCAAAGATGCACATGAAACATTAATGTAAAACTTATTCTCTGACAATTATGTGATGTTTAAGTACTAATAATGACACTTCAGTAATCTGTTGTAAACTGTAATTTCTGGCTTTAGAGAATTGTCAGTACTCCCCTTTCCATCACATGTATATTATTTAGGGAAAGATCCAAAGTGTATTTCCCTTTCTTGCAGGACATGACCAGGAATCGTCCCTGTTGGAAAGGCCTTCTCTACCCATGTCTTACACCCCCACTAGGTTTCTTACTTCTCCTAAATCAAGAATTCTAGACCTGTTGCTAGCTCTACTATGGCAATCTTGTCAGAATGAAAGAGTTATAACTTTCATTCCTCTTCGCAGTTTCCCTAACATGCTTTATGTTTACCTGGTTGGATATGGGGTGGGAATAAGGGGAGGGGAGTGACATTTGTTTTCCTCTCCCTCTTTTTTTTTTTTTTTTAAGATTTTATTTATTTATTTGAAGGAGAGAGAGAGAGCATGAGTCAGGGGCAGAGGCAGAAGAAAAGGGAGAAGCAGACTCCCTACTGAGCAGGGAGCCTGATGCTGCGCTCCATTCCAGGACCCTGAGATCATGACCTGAGCCCAGGACCCTGAGATCATGACCTGAGCCCAGGACCCTGAGATCATGATCTGAGCCAAAGGCAGATGCTTAACTGACTGAGTCACCCAGGTGCCCCTGTTTTCCTCCTTTTAAAATCCATAAAGGAAAGTTCAGAATATTCTTTGAGTTTTCTAACAATCTAACAAGGAAAGCTAGTTAATTGATCAAGTTATTCACTTGGATTTTATTATGAGAAAAAAAATTTTTTGCTCGAAACTTTGGAGAAGCTGTGCTACTATTATTGTTAGCTATTATTGAAACTATACTATAAAAGAGCAGTAAACAAAATTTTCTGAATTATTTCCATACATATATAATAAGAACATATATTCATAACATAAGAATAGGACCTATGCAAAAGGGTGACATGAAAACAAGAACTTCTAGAAAATAAAAATATGAGAATAGAAATTTAAAGAATCAGAAGAAAGAATGGAAGCTAAAGCTAATAAATTATCGTAGAAAGTAAAACCAAAAAGAAGTTGGAGCTGAGCTTGTTAAAGTAAAAAAACGAAGAAAGAGGAATTGAGATTCAAGCACTGGGACTCCAATTATTCGGCAAGGTGGTAGAAGAACATTTTTTTAAAAAGTAAATTCAGGAACATGGAAAATTGTGCAAACAAAGCAATGATCAAGTAGCAACTCTAGGTAAATCAGAGACATGTTTAAGAAAGATAACATAGTATATTACTTAATCCTGCAGTGAGAGATACTTGTTTATTCATAATAACAATATAGTGACTCTCTTATAAACGTTTAATATAGCATACTAAATCAGGAAGTTGGTAATGGGAGGAATAGAGGTGGTATAAGAGAGAAAATTTTCCACTTCTGTAACAGGATGTCAAGACAAATGTCGATAATATTTATTTCAAGAGACAGTGGCAGAAGGACATTTCTTAGACATACGGAGGTAATGATGTGAAACTGGTTCAATCCAGGAGCAGGACCTGAAATGAAATCAGGGGCTTCTATTTTTCTTTATCGTCTCATAGTGCTCTCTGATTAAAACAAAAACAACAACAAAACAAAACAAAAACCTCTTTGAATGTATTAATCTAATAAAAAATTTAAAAGAAACAGAAACAAATAGCTCATTCTAGTTACTGATTGTAATTCTCCTTTTAGTTTCTTAAGAACATGCAATTAAGCAGAATGGGGAGGGAACACATGCCTACTATGTTCTGCTGTGTGCAAAGTCTGGGTAAAATAAACGCATTATGCATGCTACTTTATTTAATTTGGTGTTGAGGCCCTTTGCTGTTGTTCTACTTTAAAATTTATATGTTTCTTGTTATACATGAGAAGATTCTCTAGATAAAAATATGGACTTTCTCTTATTGAGAGCTTGGGAAGGACACTTGATGCCAGTCAGGAGGAGGAAGACAGGCTCCCCTGAGGCTGGGAGCTGTTCCTTTCCTGTGGGCAATGGGAAACAGCTTTACAGAACCTCAGAAGATCTTACCTGCTTGTTATGGTACTTGAAATATTCTGAATTTTTTAGGACACCAGACTAAGTCAAATGTAAATAAGGAGAAGGTAGAGAATCATGGCATGGTTACTATTTTGCCAATTGGCAGGCACAGTAATAGGTGCTCTTTCTGTTTTTTTTTATAATCAAGAAACTTCAAGAGAAATGTTTTCTCCCCACCTTACAGATGAAGAAGACCTTAAGTGATTTTCTAAAGGATATCAGAGATGAGACAATGGTTCAGATTTGACTAAAATCACTTTTTACTGTATTGTGTTAACCTTCTAGGTACACTGTAACCTGAAATACTTTCAGAAAAATACAAATGATTTGATGTTCACATATAATTTTGGTTTGTTTGCATTATTATTACCCTTAAGTGTGTGATTGAGTTAGCCGTTTGGATCGTTTAAGCCCTGTGTCCTGGAGTGTGGTTCCTTGTACCATTACAACAGTTTTATATAGGAAGAGAAGATTTCATGAGGTCTCAAAATGAAATAAATTTGAGCTGCAAAGATAGAACATTACTTCGTCCTCAGTTCTTTCAGTACTTGTGATTGAATTACGGCAGAAATCCCAGTCTAGATTAGTCTATAAGATTTACTGATGTCCTCAGGAAAAAATGTGGGTGACTCAGGCTCAAAAGTTGAAGAAGAGTATCAAGATAGAACTTAGTAACATTATTTTGTAGACATTTTATATTTTAGGGTTATTGTATATTATAGCAATTTCAGTAGTGATAGCTTTTTTTGGAAAATGTAATGATTTAAATAAAAATATTCAATAAATGATGATACTTTGTAGTATTATTGATTTAGAATAAGATTTGTGAAAGAGGTAAGCAAATCAATGCAATTTGGGGAATGACAGTTTAAAATCTTTCCCTTTCTCTTCCTGTCTTCTGTGCTAATAAGCAGTGGAATGACTTGTAGACAGACAGACATCGGAGATCTGAAGTATTCCATACACTACAAAACAGCTAAGGGATAATGGAATATTAGCAAGTAGGATCTCCTTCCTCCCTCCCTCCTTCTTTCCTCCCTTCCTTCCTCTCTCTTTCTCCCTCCCCTTACATTTTCCTTCTAAGAGAGTAATGTGAGGCGTGTTGTCTTTCCAGGTACAGAGCCATTGTCAATCCCATGGACATCCAGACATCCGGAGCGGTGCTGCGGACCTGTGTGAAGGCGGTGGGGATCTGGGTGATCTCCCTGCTGCTGGCGGTTCCGGAAGCCGTGTTTTCGGAAGTAACGCGCATCGATAGCTTGGAAAATGGCAACTTCACGGCATGTATACCCTACCCTCAGACGGATGAATTACACCCAAAGATTCATTCAGTGCTCATCTTCTTGGTCTATTTCCTCATACCACTTGCTGTTATTAGCGTTTATTATTATCATATTGCAAAGACCTTAATTAAAAGTGCACATAATCTTCCTGGAGAATGCAATGAACATACTAAAAAACAGGTAAGCTTGGTAGGTGTGTTTGTGTTCTGGGTGTGTCGGTCAGATGCAGTAACTGGTATTTTCTGGTCTATTTCGTGGGTTCTCAATACCGTGAAAGATTAGAAGAGTCACAGGGCATTGGGATTTGCATTAGCCTGAACTAGAAGGGATGTTGTGCCGAGAGGAGGAGGGGAGCCATGTGCAATATGCCGCCATGTTATAGCTGTGTAGAGGTCCACTGAAGTCCAGCTTATCTCCCATCTGGGCTTAGAGCTATTAAAATTTAATGTCTTTGAAGGCTTTTCCTTATCTGCAAATGTTCATGCAAAAAACAACACAAATAAACCAGAAAATTATCACATTTCAAGAAGGTAACTTCTATTTATTGATGACCATCAACATCAGAAATCCACATCTTTAAAAGCTAAAAAATCAACCAATCACTAAAGTACTTGCAGATAAATTTATAGATTTATTATCTAAATATCTACCATCATTGAAGCAAAAAAAAAAATTCAGGTCATAAGCTCACTGCGCTTGTTCCTTTGTTCTGTGATCCAATTTGTATCTCAGTTAGGGTATTTGAGTTTTTGCTTTGGCTTTTAAAATTGAGTTCCTCTTACCCTCCCACCTCCACTTGGGTGTTTTAAAGTGGCCTTAGTGCTGCCTTGTTTTTGTGAATTTCTTTATTAGAACTTATAAACTCTGGCTGGGTAACTAGGCTTGTTATCAGCTAAGAAATAACCTCAATGCCAAAAGCCTGCCTGTGCATTTGAGACTCCAAGTATAGGCTGCCGTGAAGTTCTTGCACCATCCTCCACCTGCTAGAGTGGACACTGCTTCATAATACAAATTTCACAGTTGAGCTCCTTGATATTGCCAGGTTGCTTAATTCATGCCACCAGGATACATCTGGGGTACCACATTTTGCTTGCCTCCTCTTTACTACACCTCTATTTGCTTCTCCCATCACCACTCCCTACAGTTTTCTTTGGCATGTTCTAACTCACTATCAATAGTTTTAGCTCAGAAAATATCATTCTGCCTACTATCAATATCCTTTGGTACATTAAGTTTTCATACTCATGTGGCCTTATTTAAATATTTAAGAAAATAAGACAAATATGAGCTAAACCTTGGACTCTAGATGTTAGAAGATGACTTTTAGATTTAAAAGATTTATTTCCAATATTTGAATTTTGTCTATCACATTCCTGAAGATTTTGTTATAAAACAGTAAGCATAGTATGTAAAGTTTATGAAAAGAAAGAAAATGTCTTTATATTTTTAAAGGTCTCTAACATAGTAATACTTATAGGATTGATAGTTACATCAGATGGTTTTGATTTATGTGAGTCAGAAGTTTAAATCCCAAGTTTTTGTTTTTGTTTTTGTGGAATAAGGATTTAAAAAGTCATGCTGTATTTCAATTACCCTGATTTAAAAAAAATCTAATCGTAAGCATATTGTGTGGTTCATTAATTCAGTGGATTTAATACAAACAAATGATTTATATTTAAAGTGAACACACTAAGACTGTAAGCAACAGGAAAGTAGTTGAAAATAAGAGACAATTTTCATAGGTCACAGTTTTAACATGAAGACATAGCCATTTATTAATAATTTATCATCCAGTCTTGTAGAGGCTGTCACGTATTTTTAGATGAAAGTGTATAGTGACCAAAATAGGCTTTGTCAAACTGTTGAAATCATCACTTTTTTGAGGAAAATAACTTTTGTATTTTTGGATGCATTTGCTTGCCATGGTAAGTTTTACTGTTTTTGCACCATGATGTTTTGCATGCGGATGGTTCCATTTTCATTTTAACCAATGGGACTGTTTCCTTGTATTTGCAGATGGAAACACGGAAGCGCCTGGCTAAAATTGTGCTGGTCTTTGTGGGCTGCTTTGTCTTCTGTTGGTTTCCAAATCACATTCTCTACATGTATAGGTCTTTCAATTATAATGAGATTGACCCATCTCTAGGCCACATGATTGTCACCTTACTTGCCCGTGTTCTGAGCTTTTGCAATTCTTGTGTCAATCCATTTGCTCTTTATCTACTCAGCGAAAACTTCAGGAGGCATTTCAATAGCCAGCTCTGCTGTAGGAGGAAGTCCTATCAAGAGAGAT
Organism: Ursus americanus; assembly: GCF_024610735.1. Taxonomy (NCBI): domain Eukaryota; kingdom Metazoa; phylum Chordata; class Mammalia; order Carnivora; family Ursidae; genus Ursus; species Ursus americanus. The sequence continues at coordinate 53,706,120 of NC_142137.1, read as the reverse complement.
CAACCAGCTACCTTCCCAGCTCTTCTGCAGTGCGTATGACATCTCTGAAAAGCAATGCTAAGAACATGATGACCAATTCAGTTTTACTAAATGGGCACAGCATGAAGCAGGAAATGGCATTGTGATTTGAGCCATTTGGTGGAAAGAACTTACTCACCTTTCTATCTCTGTTGAGCAGAGCAGAAAGAAACAATTTCCTCATTCTTACTATTGCTCAGCTAATTCATGAGGTGATTTCATGATTGACTCAGAAAAGGCAAGACAAACACAGCTAGCATTCTTCTCTGAACAGGACTTTAAATTACATTGAAAAATATATATATCATATTAAAAGTCATCCAAGATGCAGTTCTACATGTGTATACATTAATATTGCTTCAGGATTTAAGCTGTTGTTAGAGACAACTCTAGTGTATTTATCTTAAATTTGTTTTATCTTGAAGCATGAAATGAATTTCTATATTGACTTGATGATTCAGTGAGGGTAATATTCAAACTCCTATTATTTGAAATACAAGTCATATTTTCCTGGTGAATTTTATTCATAACTGGTGCATGTATTTATTTACTTTGTTTAAATAAAATAGAAAATTCAAAAGGTAGAGCTTAATCACAAGTCCATAATATTAATTTATTGTGATTCTTTGTGTAATTAATCATAATTTATAGAGATAGCTTATGTCTAACTTTTAGGTGTGTGATTAAAAGGTATGATGACATTTGATTATGAATAATAAAATGGATATCATATGAATATGATTGATTTTACATTATGAAGTAAAATAGTTATCATATGTCCCAAAACTATGACTTAGAAAATGGCATGGCCATTTTTGTATACACTGCTAAGTCCCTGAATATGTAGATGTTTCTGTATAGATATGATAAGATTAGTGTAATTCTGGTGAGTTCCTTTACTCATCCTCTCTTGCAACAGCCACCTGACAAGAGTATGAAATCTCATTTAAGTAAGTTTACTCTGCATAGTACCACAGTTTTTTCTAAATAAGTATTTTAGATATTTCACCAAAATGCAAATGTGGCCTTGATTAAATTCTAAAAGCTACCCCTTCTTAGATTTGTACTATTAAGTACATTTGAATTAATATATTTCATACTATGTCTCTTCCCAAATTTGCTGAGTGGAAAATTCTATTAATATACTAAGCTCTTTCTTAAACACCCCTAAGCCATACTATTTAAGATATGAAATATTCAATCATATGCAGGAACGGGAAAAATAAACGCAAGCAAATTGCCTATGATAGTTGATAATAATAATGTTAATGAACATTAGTTGAGTGTTTTCCCTGTTCTAGGCATAATCCTAAAGCTTTATCTTTTTTATTTATCTAATTTAATACTCAGTGTAAACCCTAACATGAAAAAGAGAAAGAACAATTTTTTTTGTAGGGCATGAAGCCCAATAATTTGAGGAATATCTCTCTTAAAAATACACAATTTTGTGGTGCCTGGGTGGCTAAGTCAGTTGAGCGACTGCCTTGTGCTTCGATAGTGATCCCAGAGTCCTGGGATCAAGTCCAGCATTGGGCTCCACGGGGAGCCTGCTTCTCCCTCTGCCCCTTCCTCCCCCCCAACCCCCGGTTCGTGCTCTCTCTCTTAAATAAATAAATAAAATCTTTCCAAAAAAAATTTTTAAAATACTCAATTTTGTGAATTTTAAACAATTATACCCAATCACATAAATACACTGCCAGGGCACCAAGCTTAGACTTTATTCACTTCATGGTAAATTCATCTCTGAAATATGTCCTGTCATTATCTTTATTTTATAGAGTAGAAAATTGAGACTCAGAAATATTGGAAAGTTAAACAGGATTTACACAGCCTTGCGGGAAAGGTGAGATCTAAAACCGGATGCTGCATGCACCCACTATTCCACCAGTACTCGGTTGTAACTCTCTTCTATCTCGATTAGTTGTCCTTAACCTCTGCAAAAGTTGTTGATCTACTCATCAGAAAGGTGCAAAATATTATGCACAAATTTTACATGGACTCTGAGTGTCTTTAAATCTCTTAAGGCTCATCCATTAAAATCTAAAGAACCCAGGGTAATCCTTGGTCCATGCAGAATCTTTCTCCTTGTTAGTATTAAAGTGGTGGTGGAAGTATATATGAGAATATTGCAAGGTATATGCAAATATATCTTGTAAGATCCTTTTAGTTTCTCATATATACACACACATATATATATTACAAGAGCTATACGATATATATTAAGGAAACTATGTATATGTATATATGAAACTAAAGGGACAAACATACATCTTAATTATAAAGTCTTGAGAATTTAAAGTTTCTGAGAATAATGTTTTTGTATAATCTGTTATCTGATTTGTTTTTCAGGAATGAAAAACATTTTTCAGGAGATATTTTAGAAAAAAATTTTAATGTATACTTTTTTTGTTAAAAATGTTTATTCTGTAATGACACTAATGGAATCATAATAGCATCAAATTTCATTTTTCCTCTTTTAAACAAAGAATCTTAGCAATAGCCACATGTCTGATTTTATAATATTATCAATATTATCAAACTTTTGTCTGCATTTTATTTTATTAAGTTTTTATTTTATTGGCTACATTTAAAAATTTTCTTCCTGGTTGCTATTAATATTGGAAGTCAGACTTTCTCTTAATATTGAGCCCTGAAGTTTGGAGACTCTGTCAATACTTAGAACTATGTTCATAAATTAAGCAGGTTGAAGATTATCTGTTCAAGCTTTGTTTTGAATCTGGCTGTTGTGCTCCATTGCTGGGCTCTAATCCTAATTCACTCACTAACTATAATGATTTCTAATTTTCAAGAAGTCCTGTGAATTGCACCATTTTCTGAAATATTTTCTTTGGAATAGATACCTGAGAATTAATATATTAGTGTATGTTCTATATACAGCATAATGAAGGCAAATATTTAATGTTTACTTATATACTTTCCAAGTCAAACAAAACTTCATGCCTTATACACACATACATACTTTCACACACATATGAGATTGAATTCATATTAAAATAGAGCTCAAGCTTTGGCGTTGGTTGGATTTTATATGTTTAGTTTATACATGCTTCCTATATTTATTTTTGAGCTATTTGTATTTATTGCTGGGCATTTGAAGACTGTTTTTATTACCAGAGAGTGAAGATGAAAGAATTAAACCCTAAATTTATCTATGAAATCAAACTACAGAAGGAAATCAAACTAATTAGGCATATTAGTCAGAAGAAGAACAAAAGGCAAAACCAAATCTGTTAAAAGAAACAGAGTGAAACAGACCTTTGAAAAGGTAATAAGTTTCCTGATTTACATAATTTCATCTAGTAGTATCTTAATTCAAGGTAATAGTATGAAAAAAATTATGTCTAGTGTGGTAATATCTGCCATAACGGAGGCAAATTTCACCCCATTGTGATTTTTCATGTAGATAAATGTCCTTTTATGTTACTCTCATCTTTAAACCAAGTGTATTTCAAAAGAACCACAGCACGGTAGGATCTTTGCAATGCTTGGGAGACCAGAGAATGCTCTCTTTTAATTGTCTTGTCTGAAAATAGGTTAACAATATTGCAAGGGTTAAATTGGGTAATGCATGTAATGTACATGCATGTAAAGTTAATGATTCCTGGTATAATAATAAGTGTTCAGTAAGAGTAGCTTCTATTGTTTTATTTAAAAGTTGTCTTTCTTCATGTAGTAAAGTAACACAGTTTACTAAAAATTTACCATGTGCCAGATCCTATAGTTTACAGGAATGCCTCATAAGGCAGGCATTATTCTGATTCCCATTCTATGGGTGAAGAAACTGGGGGTTAATAAGCAGGTAGGTGCAATGGAAGAGGTTGTCGAACTCTCATCTATCTGACTTCAAATTCATATATTCTATCTATGGTCAATACTGCTAAGAACCTGAAATTCAGTTAATTTATTGGAAGATAGAATGGAAGATAGAAATAAACACGAGAACATTTTCTTCCCTAGAATGTGGAAGTTACCCAGTGATGGAGGACAAAAACAAATGGGTCTTTGAGTTTACATTTACCATTCTAGAGTAAGAAAAATAGCTTAAATTCTGGGTCACCCATATGAATACTTAATTTTTTAAATTTAGTTTAATTTAATTTTATTTTTTAAGAGAGAGAGAGCTCAGGGAGGAGGGGCAGAGGGAGAAGGAGAGAGAGAGAATCTTAAGCAGGTTCCACACCTAGCACAGAGCCTGATTCATAACCCTGAGATCATGACCCGAGCTGAAATCAAGAGTCAGTGCTTACCTGATTGAGTCACTCAGGCGCCCCCAAATGAATATTTTTATAAAAACAATTTCATATAAAAAATATGGGTCCATAATTTTTGCCCCAATTTCTTTCTCTATTTTGTGCATGCTATATAAAAAAGAAGAGAAATGATAAAAATTAATGGAACTTTTTTTGATACCAAAACACATATTTTGACTATTTGCCTCTTAGAACATGTCTTAAATGTTTATACGATTGTATAGAGCTGTAAAACAGTTAATGGATTTTGAACAAGTATAATTTTTCCATTTACTAATATTTTATTACTGGCTTCATTGCACACACAGGAGATATTTCCAATAAATTTCTGAGAAATGAAATGTTTCAGCCATTAAGCTTCTCTTAAAATAGCAAAAGCATGTGTATTTCAACTTAAGATAAATTAATGTTTGTGCACATTTTCCTTAGACTTTTTCAAAGCAAGGAGCAAGGTGTAAGTAAATATGGTCAGCTTTAGTGCAAAAAACCATTTTTTTGGTACGGTTATAAAAGAATAACAAGAGTGTTAAAGAAAGTCTGGTTATAAGTGGATCATTAATGATTATTGGAGAAAGCATTACTTACATGCTATGGTTACAGCATTTTACACCATTTCATTTTCTAAACTATTTTACCAAGCTATTCCAAGAGCTCTAGTTTTTCCATATGTTGTGTCTTACCAAAATTTCAAACAGGAAACTTTCTTATATACAGAGCCAAGTCTTAATCTGCGGTGGGTAATTTGTATTTGAAGTAGTGTACAGCAAAATTTGACCAAGATTTTATTTCTGGGAACTAATTCTCCTCTTGGGCAATAAACAGATAATAGCTGGCCTTTATTCCTCTGAGTAGAAGAATAATATAAATTGAACCCACTTAGGGACCTAAAAACTATTTTACAAAATATTTAATGGTGCTTAGAATATTTGAAATGAGAAACCTGTAATCGCTCGAGGTATTTTGGCAATAGTACATAATCAAATCTGAAAATCAAGTACTAGAATGTTCAAACTGTTGTCTTCATATGCTGCAAACATTTAATTGGAAGCATGAGTGTGCTTAGAACTTTTAATTTTCTGCTGAATGTTAGAAATGTATGTATTCACTTTGAGTGTGTAATTCTTTGCTGCATTCTTCAAATCAAAGTGTAAGGCCTCACCAGTATGACCCATCTTTTATCATTTTGCACATTTATTTATGTGCCTGTATAAAAGAGAGTATGTAAACATGGTCCAAGAGAATGCAGAAGTAGGAGGGAAAAAACCCCACAAATCATTTTAAGATAACCCTGTTGTCTCCGTTAGACTTACTCATTCACCTAAGTTTGTGGTTTTCAATGGGTAAAGCTTCTTCTTCCATGGAACAGCAAGAAGAGTTTGGTTAAACAACTGTGTGGTATCTTGCAGATACATAATAAAGTTCAATTGGAAATTAAGTTTAGTGTGCACTTCTAACATATTTTAAAAACATAAATTTATCCAAATAGCAAATTACCAAGAACAGTGTTATTTCTCCATAGGTGTTTAATCAAATAAATCTCGGACTCAACAAGGACCATGCAATAGCACATGTTGGATTTCAGGTGTGCTTGATCTGCATTAGTTTTGTATTTCAGCCTGAGCTATAATAAGCCGTCTAGAGTATTTATAAATTAGAACCATTTCCCCTCTCCAGGTAGTTTGCCAAGAAGCATATCAATGAAAGCTATCACTATTTAAATAAAATGATTTGGCACATCTCACTGCACAGGGCAGGAGCATACATTTTCTTTAGGAGAATTTATTAGTGAATGAAATCAAGAAATAGGAAATAAAGATAAATGTTTGAACACTGTTAATGCTTTTCAGTTCTTCATTTTATATTGATCTCAGTTTTAGAATACCAGATTGGCTTATTTTTAATTAATAAAATAGTACTTAATAAAATTAGGTTGGAAGTTACAAATATGAAGACATAAAAAATCACAAAGTTCTAGGGTCAAATTCTGTGGTTTTCCTAGAACACTATTTTAGTGTTAAGCTTGACACAAGGCTTGATTCCCATGACCCTAAAATCATGACCTAAGCTGAAACCAAGAGTCAGATGCTTAATAGACTGGCACCCCATAAATTGCGTTCTTACATATAACTTCTTGTGAAAAGGCAGAAAATAACATTTTTTGTTTGTTTTCATTTTTATTTTAGCTAAAAATGTTCATAGAGTGAGACAAAAATCAGAAATATAAATAATGGTGCTTACTCTACTGGGTATTTTTCTTTATCAGGGAAACATAGAATGTTTTATATGATAGCTTTTATGTATTTCAAAGAACATTCTCTTGTATCAATATGGACTATAAGCCATCTTTAATGCATTCTTTATGAAGGCTCCAGAAGACTTTAAAAACTGCCCTTTATAGTTGTGGTCAATAAATATTTCATAAAATGCCTACACTCGTGAAACAAATCAAGAAGACATTGTTTATTGCTCTAACTTGCAGTGAAGACTTTGAAGAGGATCCTAAGACCTAAGTAGAATCGGCCAATTAAACTAGAGATCCGGTGGGTGCGGGTTTGATTTGGAAGTGGCTGTCTGAAGTTGGTGCATTAAGCATAGCCTGATGGAAGGGGACTCATCATCAGTCATTACTAAAGCAGAAGAGTAAACTCTTTTTTGATAGAGTGGCTATGTTTAGGATCAAATACAGAGTCATTTAAAATCACAAAATTGTGCTCAATTATGCTATAGTATCTTAGGCTGAGCAGTTTAACTTTTTTGGGAGTAAGGAAAAGAAGCTTTCCACTAAGGATGAGAAAATAAAAGAGAAGAAAAGGGAAGAGATTATTTAGTCATTCTGAGGCTAATTTCCCCAAGAGCAAGGGACATGACTGCTGGGCAGGCCTTGAAGAGGGCAGCGGCCGTGGGCCAGATCTGCAAATTTCACTGTCTGGCTGGACATCTGCTCTGGACATTTCAAAGTCACCCCAAAGCTGGTGTGTCTGAAGCTAACTTTTTACTCCCAAACTTGATCCTTCTCTTTTCAAACTTAATCTTTCTTTCTTCCATATTTTGGTAAATGTCATGCCTTTCACCCTTTACCAAAAGAAAATAAACCCAGGACTGTCATTCTTAATTCTTCTTTCCCCACTTCTAAACGCCCAATCCATCAGCAACTCCTGCTGATTCTACTTCCAAAGTATATCTGGAGTCTTTCACTCTCTCTCCTCCTCAACTGTTAGCACACACTCTAAACAACCATTCTTTTTTTCTTTCTTTCTTTTTTTTTTTTTTTTTTGCCTAGATAAGCTCTTAACTGACCTCCCTGTTTACTCTAGTCCCCAATTAAATCCATTCTCCACATTGCAAACAGAATTCATGACACACTTAGAGCATGTCACACCTTGGCTTTCCAATACACTTAGAATAAGATCAAAATTACTTGCTTGGGCTACATAATCTGGCTCCTTTAAATTCATTTCCTACCGAGCTCACTGAACTGCAGCCTTACTGGCGCTCATTTGTGTTCGTGCAGCACACAGACACTTCCCACTTCAATGCTTTTGCACTTGTCCCTTGCGTCTAGAACTCTCTTTTCTGAGATATTCACATGGCTGAGAGGCTATCTGTGGTCAAAAATTTATAGTAGCCACTCTCAAATCATTCTATCACACTTCCTTGTCCTTATTTATTTTCCTATAGCACTTATCTTGCTTCTTTTCTTTGCTCGCTTGTATGGTCTTTCTCCTTCATCTCAAATAAAAGTCCTGTAAAAGCAGCCACTTATCTGTGTTGATGTATACTATATCCCCAAGGCTTAAAACTGTTCTTGGAATGTAGTTTAATGTAGTTGGTGCTCACCAACGAACTGTAGACTGAATAAATGAAGGGTCGAATGGTGCTGGGTTACAAGATAAAGAGGGTACTTGGAAACAAAGAATGGAAGCATTTTGTGCAATGTCTCAAGGAATCCTCCTGCACCCCATCTTCTTACTGAACTAAATGGAAACACTTCCTTTGAACAAGATTTAGAAGATAATTGATCCAACTATATGAAGTATTAGCTTCATCATTATCTTTTACTTTGCCTATATCCTCTACACTACAATACAACAATAAACATGGATTTCCCCATGTCAGGTACTGATAGAACTTTATAGCTTTGTATCTTTGGTGTCACAACGCTTGGCGTTTCTGACAAAATATCATTTGGAATATTTTTCAGGGAAAATGCCAAGGGCATAAACAAAACTGGAATATTTTTCCTGAAAGCCACATGGGGTGCTCATACCTTTAGAATTGCTTTAATCTTAAATGCTCTGTGGTTTGAAGCGAGAAGAAAGCTCATAGCTGGTCATCAGGAAACACCTCTTTGTGTACCCCTAAGAATCCTTCTTGCAGGTAAAAGCAGCTACTTTGTGATGTGGGACCATAACTCTATTATAGTTGGATAGTAATCCACTGACTTCCATTGTATCTTCATGAAAATTTCTTCCCTTTTTAGGAACTTATAACTAAAGACTGACTGCATTCTATTTTGTTTGATTGTTCCACTAAGTGAGAAATATTTTAAAAAAGAGTCACTGTGTAATGTAATCTTAGATTGTATTCTCAATGCTATACATAGTACAGATAAATTAGTTTTTTAAGATAATGTATAAAAATTATGAATGCCTGTCAAATATTTTCCAATTTAAATACTTATGGTTGGATATAGTCAATTGATTAGACTACAAAGACCAGAGACTTTGGGTCAGCTGTGGGCATTAGCTATTGTGAGTGTCTGCTTTTCTGATCTAGTTCTTGAATTGAAAACTCTGAACTTTTGAATGCTGTAAATTCCATGGTTTGTATGATTTACCAAACTTCCACCCATCCACATTCAGTTTTTTTATCCATTGGGATGCATGTTGCCTAAAAAGGCTGGGTATAATTGAGTAACAGCACTGAGAAAGGCTAGAATTGTAATTCTTTTTTTTTTTTTCTCCCGCTGGGTGCCAGATGCTTTGTTGATTGAGAGAGACTATTTCATTAACTTTCAGAAAATATCTTTGAAGATTAACATGGATGTTCTTTTTCCTTTTTTATCTTCTTATGCTTAGTAATAAAAACAAAAAGAAAGTTAACCAGAATCAGACATTAGTAAAACACTAATAAGGGGGAAATAATCAACCTTGGGGTAAATGTGAAGTCTAACACCTCAGGATAACTCAAGACTGTCCTTTGCTGGTCTAATGTAGATTCTAATCCTATTTTTATCTCTAAATTTTGCGTGGTAAAATGGCATTTAAACTGTAGAGTTGATGAGCAAGTTTGAAATAATGGTTTCTTATAGATTCATTGTATTAGCTTCATAAACAACTATAGATCCCTAGAATCCTAATCTGTGTCAAAGCTTTATCTGGGTGTAAGATGACATCTAAACTACTTGTGAGAGAATTGTGGTATCTTATCTTTAACGTCTCCATGAGAAAAAACTGCACAGCTTTCTTGGTAATGTATAGCAGTAGACAGCTTCAATGTCAGAATATTTTTCTCGCTAGTTTTCCCTTCCTTCTTTTTATTTTTTCTTTTGGTTTTGGTTTTTATTCAACTTAGAGATGAAAAAGCTTTTTTTGATAACCTCAAGGTTAAGCTTCCCCAGATGTTTTTGCACTTGATTGTGACAACTACTCAACAGGCTCAAATAGTAAGAAAGGCATGTATAAGCGAAACAGTTTAAGCCTGTGAAAGTCCTGTAGATCGATTAGTACTCTGCACAGTGGTCTATTATGACTACTTATATTTGCTGGTGTTGATTTTAATCTCACAGTCCCCAGATGATTGGAGCCCCGACCAGATACAAAATCACTGGTCTCCAGGATTTTGAAATCTCTCTCTGCCTGAGATCAAGGTCTTACAGTAAGCCTCTCTACCTGAACTCGAGTGGAGAAAGCCTTCAGCTATATTGATTTGAGTACTTTTCTTTTCTTTTTTTCTTTTTTTGTCGGGGGATTATAGCAATAGTCCTTAGATTTGTGTTTTCTACACGAAATAGCGTAAAAATTTCATTTCAATAAATATTTATGTAGCAACAAGTATGTAATGTGTGCTCTATTAGGTCCTGGGTATGCAGTATAAATAAAACAGACATTATCAGAGACATCTTAATTGTCAGCAACAGATAGTGGTTAACTCAAGCGGAAGGGAAATCTTGGGGAAGGGTATTAAGAATTCCCCAAAATTAATGGAAAGTGGAAAACTAGTCAGGAACACATAATTTATACTGAATAGTCAGTGTCAGTCCTTGTGGGCCTTATAGAGAAGTGTGGGAGAAATACAATAATTGAGAAAACAAAAAATATCAATATATCATTATGATGTGAGGCTGGTGCTCTTAAAAAAATAGAGGGCTGAGATAGAGAATATCTGGGTGAGAATAGGAAAAAACCCTGATGTTTAAGCTGAGAAGAGGGATGAAAAGAAGCCTCCCAAAATGATTGTTTTAAAAATTATTTTATCATTAATATTGTTTTATTGCATCATTCTACCTGAAGGAGATCTGACTGATACCTAGAGGCTAGGGGTGGGTCTGGTGGGCAGTGGTAATTAGGGAAGGGTTCCAGGTAGAGGAAATAATGCTTATAAAGTTGTCATGGCAGAAAGAAAACCAGGATTAGAGAGCCTGGGTGTCCCAGTCCGTTGAGTTGCTGACTCTTGGCTTTGGCTCACTTCATGATCTCGGGGTCCTGAGACTGAGCCACATGTGGGGTTGTGTGCTTAGCAGGGAGTCTGTTAAGATTCTCTCTGTCTCCTTCTGCCCCTCCTCCCAATTGCACGTGCTCTCTTTCTAATAAGATGAATAAAATCTTAAAAATGAAAGAAAGAAAGAAAGAAAGAAAGAAAGAAAGAAAGAAAGAAAGAAAGAAAGAAAGAAAGAAAAAGAAAGAAAAAGAAAGAAAGGAAGCCAGGTTATTTGTTGGGCCTAAAGGAGACCAGTGTGGCTGAAGCTGAGTCAGGGAGAGAGAGGGTAAACCAAGATGAGGTTTGGGAGTTAGGCAGTGATCCTGACTCCAGGCTTTGGAATCTATTTGAGGGGAAATTGGAAGTTTTAAGGAGTTTTAACCAAGCCAGTGTATATTTATTATTTCTATTTATTAAAGATGATTTTGGCTGCTGTGCGGAAGACAGATCAGAGAGAAGCTGGAAGATGAGCGATGCTACCCATGACAGTGACTGGTGTTGTCACTGATGTCTTGCATCAACATGGCGGCAATGTAGATTGGAAAGAAGTGGTCAAATTCAAGATACAGATGAGAATATACATGCAAGGGATTGTTGATGGATTATATACTAATTTTAGTAGAGTGACCTTCAGTTCTTGAATGGAGAACTTTCACTTATGTGCATGATATATCTGCATTATTCTAGGCTTTTTTGACTGCAAATGACCAAAATCTAATTAAAATTAGATTAAGGAAAAAAAAAGAATGTATCGGCTGGTATGATCGGGAAATCAAACGGTATACTAGGGCTTTAGGCAAAACTGTGCCCAAGCCCATAGATTATTTTTGAAAGTTGTATCAACCTCTTTGTTTGTCTCTGTCTTTTTAAAAAATATGTTATTCATCCTTCTTCAAGCTTCAGGGCACATGATCTCAGGCAGCACCAAGTTAAAAACATCGGAGGAATCAGAGAAATTTCCTCATTCACAATCTGCATTTTGCATTTCTGAGAAGGATTCTGATAAAGCCTTCGTGGGTGTCCTACGCATCAGTGATGAAGCATTATGTCTAGGGTCTGATGCATATGCTTACTTCTTAGGGAGCAGCAGCTGTTACCCTCTGGAGGTGTGAGGGAAAGCTTACTTTGTGTACCAAACCAAACAAAGCCATGGCGATCCACCGCAACTATATAGAAAGACAAAAACCAGTACCTGACATTCAGGAGCTGGCCTGGACTCAAGCAAGACCCTTAGTGTTCTTCTGTCGAATAGAAACAATTTTGCAGAACATAAACATCCTATAAGGCAATGTTGTGACCATGATGGATCAAGAAAAAATAATACCACCATGTAGTCATGTCTGAACACCGATAAAATATGTGCATTGTCCAAGCCACACAAATTGCCCCAAAGCTATCTTGGCTAACTATGGGTAGTTACAACATCTTTACCAATTACAGTGTTAGCCTGTGTTGTTTATTACAACATCAAATCATAGAATTACCCTTGCTTCCTGAGAGCATCCAATCCAGAGCTTTCTTAGATCCTTTCCCCACATCACCTAACACAAACCCAAATCCTGTAACAAGTCGTTCCTAATACTTCCCTACAGAGATACCCCATGGGTCCTTACGATATACATTTATCCTCACAGCAACAAGCAAAAACTCAACTCATTCAACTACAGCTTTATTCCTGGTGGTCTTTAGCTGGAGGGCATTGGCATCAGTATTTTTATCATTAATAAATACAAAACAAACAACAATAACAATAACAACCAAAACTTTATTTAAGTTTAAGAGAAATAACCGAGTAGCAACCAGTAAATTTCATTCAGCCCTGCTTGGAATTCTTTCTTTCCTCATCTTCTCATTTTGGGGAATATTGCCAAAGCCAGCAATAGCAAGGAGCCTAGAGACAGGTAATCACCATGCAGTTACTATGGTGGTGATGCACTTGATCTTGTATGAGACGTCACTCCTCATGTTCTACACACATTAACTGGCTCCACTGTGACATAAAGCCTGTCCGAATTCTTTGATGAATGAGGAAGCTATGGTGCTTCACTTTAGCTATCAATCTGATAACACGATACCATCAGGCTTTCTGTGGCTTTCTCTAATTTTAATCATTCATGTTTTTTCCCAGATTTTTCCCTAGGACTGTACCAGTCATACATTGGCCATAACCATGAAAAAGAAATCACCTTCTTTATGTCTATTTCATGGCCATTAAAACAGGTTGAATTTTCAGGCAAGGTAAGTATTTTTTGCCACTTGGAAAGGAGATGGACAGTTTCAGGATGATCTTTGTTGAAATTGTTGCTTCTTCTGTGTTCTTTTAGCAGCCAGCTCTGACTGAATTGTACATAGATTGCATGATTTGTCTGAATGTCTATCTCTTTCTTAGAGGGAATATTCATTTATTTAACTGTAAGTTCTTAATAACTAGCTAGCATTATTCCTGATATAAAGTGGGTACTTAATAAATGTTGAATAAATGAAAGGATAGTATTATAAACAAACTTCACTGTTTTCCCATTGCTTGTAAAACAAAACCCAAACTCTATCCATGAACTGCACAGCTTGATAGAACAAGCTCTCCAAGTGGACCTCATACTCTATTAAACTCTCCACCTGGACTTTTAAAAGTGCACCAACCCATTACTATCCAGGACTTTGCTCTTGTAGTTTCTTCAGCTGAAATGACCATCAGAAGCCAGTTTTTTCTTACACTTCAAGTTTCAGCTTAATTGTTTTTCTCTCAGGGCAGTCTTTTCTGTTACCCTAGGTAAAATCACCTCTCACATTTATACCACCATATTTATTTCCTTTATAGAACTGTACCAATTTCTAGGCTCTATTTATTTATTACCTTGTGTAGAGTCTGTTTGCCTACCCGACTGTGAGTTCCCTGAAGGCAGGTGTCTTGTTGGCGTAACTACATCCGCAGTGCCTGTCATGGAGATTAGGGTTTAGGAGGTCCTCCACAGTAGGTCCTCCACAAGTACTTATTGACATTATGAATAAAAGAGCGAATGAGAATTGATTTTGTACCTGACTAAAGGGATTCATCTTCTTCCAGGTGGAGCTAACAGTAAACACTAATAATTATACTATTTTGAGAGCATTAAAGCAAGGTCTTGAAGACAGTTACAAGGTAGTAAGTAAGATCTAGGATGAGGTAATGTCAGGTGGAAGGAATAATGTACAGTAAGCAAGCCTTGGAAACAGTAAGTGGTCCATTTTAGCCACAGCATAAACTCCCCAGATGGCATGGTAGAAGCGAGTTAGGAAGGTAAGCTGCTGTCAGACTGTGCACATTTGTAAAACATGCCATGACTGGATTCTGTGTTGCAAGTTAAAGGCAATTGTTGACTTTGAGCAAAGGGAAGATTTAACCAGAGTTGTTTTTTCAGGTGACTAATAGGAAAGTAGCATGGAGGACGATTTGTAGAGGGGAGAAGTTGTTAGGGAAAGGTGGAGATTATTGCCTGGAATAGTGCAGAAAAACACTTGTGAAGACCTGAACTAGGGTACTGGAAGTGGGAATACAAAGGAGATGGTGAGTGCAAAAGATAACTTAAAGATAAATCGAGGACACAGAATATTCAATAGGATAAATAGAGTTGTACTAGGCACCTACTCTTTACTTTTGTAATTGCCGGTATATACAACTTCTGACTAGTACAATTAGTTCTTTTATTGAAACAAATTGTGAAATGGAAAATTACTTGATCTGGAAAGAGTGCAAGGACATTCTGAGACTGAAATTCCAGAGAAAGAAACTCAATGTTTACACAATGCAGAGAAATTCAGTAGCATCAACAATTACAGGGAAATGTCCATAGTCACGCAGGGTAAACTGACCAGATACAATTAACAATGCGTCAGAGGTGGGGATTCATACTGGGATGGAATGTCACATTGAACATGGAGCCAAAACCAACGGCTAATTATAATATTTTGATTCTTCTCAAAGAGGCATGATCTAGGGGTAAATGCTTTAAAGTCTCATTTTGTTTTTTTTTTTTGAGCCAGTTTTGCTCGAGGCAAGTGGTAGTAATATTGTTCAAATGGAATCAATAATATTTTACTACTACTATAGCATATTATAATGTTCTGTAGTTATCTCAATTAATCTATTATTGATGAGCAGCTTCTAACTCATAAATGGGACAGCCTACATATAGTCTTTAATTCATAAATTAAAGGTTTCGTGAAAGAATTTTTACTTTGTGAGTCTGAAACTCCCAACTGCATTGGACTTAATCATGGAGGAATATTCTCTTTTAGGAATGGTAATATCTTATCAATATTAGAGTAAGTGAATCATTTATCCAAGTAATTATTTATTGTGCCTAATATTATAAAGAACAGATATTGCAGCAATAAACTATTCTGATAGAATAATATCTGCCATATTCATTTAAAGTTTAATTTACTGTTATGTCTGTAATAATAAAAAGGTGGTGTTGAAATATAGACACATTCTAATTAGATTACTCTTTACCCTCTTTAATCTTTGATTTGGCTGGCATCTTTTAACATTTTGGACCTATTATTATTTGCTACCCACAACCAGTATTTAGTTTAAATGGCTTTATCAACTATGCATACATTTTAATCAGCTCTTGTTCCATGTTGGAGTATAGTTCAATTCTATTAAATAATTCACTCTGCCATTAATGGTGCTGCCTGTTAAATATGGTGTTTTGGAGAAAATCCATATTACTGAACATTCACTGGTGACATGAATTATCTCCCGAAGATGGTGTTGTGATTCAATGCCATAAGTTATTTGGACAGCTCTTACGGTAACTCCGGTTCACTCAGTAACACCTCATAACTCACTGCTGTCAGCTGAAGAGGGTGGGAGGAAGTCCCCTGGTCCTATATGCTCTCTTCCATTAGTCCTCCTTCCATTCCTTCATGGAGAGAGAAGCTCTGTCAGAGTAATCACTGGTAGAATTTCCCTCTGAACCTCATGGCTTATGCTGTGAATTGTTTTTAATCTATAACAATTAAATAACCTCTTAAAAGAAATGGAAAGATTTTGATTCGTTCAGTTCCCTGTGTATTTATCTTCCAACTTTCTGGGACAAATATTTGCATTAAGACATCCTCACTTTTTCATGTTCCCTTTGGGACAAAAAGGTTTATTTGCAACTTAATGAGGTCACCCAAGAACTGTCTGAACTGTGCCACGTCATTACGCTTGTTAGCAATAACAGAAGGAAATATGGGGGGGAAATCTTAAGGTTAGGAGGCAGAATTGATACAATTATCTGTCATTTCAGATGAATGCCAGAAGATGGCAGTCCTATTTGTTCAAAACTTTATGAATTTTGCAAGACCCATGAGTCCTCTTTGGTTTCAACATGATCATAGCTCACGAAGAAAGCCAGAAATTAGTTTTTGTTACTATAGAAACCAAATGGAATGACTTAACTTTTTTTTTTTTTTTTTAAGAAACAGTCTAAAAGTCAGGTAAAAACAGAGTACTAAGGGAAAAAAAGTCTAGGGAAAACAAAACACTTAATTTTTTCCCCTTAAGGCGGCATTGTGAAAACGCTGGGCCCTTGAAAGTTCTTTTGGATAATTTTTTCTTTTCTTTTCTTTTTTCTTCTCTTCTCTTTTTTCTTTTCCTTTCTCTCACTCTTTCTTTTTCTTTCTTCTTTGAACAGAAATATATTCAAGTTGACTTTGAAATTGTGTATTGCTTTAAAACAAATTAACTTAATTTATATTGTTATAAGTGCAATAAATATACAAGTAGGAACCTGAAATGATTTGTTTCAGTACAAGAAATAGACTAGGCTTTTCATGCTTTTTAGTTGGGCATAAGGGAATTCAGTACAGAAATAGTCCAAAACTACTTTGAAAACAAAATTCTCCTGTTTCTGCCTCCTCCTCAAGACGTTATTAATTCAGATAATTTGCAATTGCTTTTGTTGAATTTCTTTATTATACGATCTACAAGGTACAGTGATTGTTTTCTACTACTCCAATGGCACATTTTAGATTAGGACACTCAATGTCTCTCCTTGTGTTTAGGACTTGATGAAGCCTATGTTTTATTACATTCTAATTTTACATGGGATCTGCTAACTAGTGAGCATAAGCAATACATATAAAAACTGCATTTTAAGAAAGCGCTTTCTTCTCTATGCTTTTTACTCTACAGAGTAAACAATCGCATGGCCGTGGATGGGGATAACTCACAATGAAGAGGTACTCTGTAAGATAATTAAAAGGGGCTGGTACAAAGAACTGAATAACTATTACTTCCTCCTCTATTCTCAGCCTCTAAAACCCTCCTTTAGCCTCACCCGGGATGTCTAACTCTGCTGAATCTCTTAGACTCTACAGTCTACCAGGATCCAAGGCCTGGGTTTATCCCAGCTTTGTGTGGTTAAGCATTTTCACCCCATACTGGTGGTATGCCTCTGACCTTGGACACCAGTCTGGATAACTGGGTTTTTCACTTTCCTTGAACTCTACCCTCATCAAATGTCCCTCTTCTATTACCTGGACTCTTGCCTCATACCATAACCCTTGTTTAGGTGAGCTACTATCCCTATTCCTTAATATTAAGTCACTGCTTTATTCCAGCTACTATTCTGCGGAGACAAGAATGCTGGCCTTAAACTGCAGCTAGGTCACCACTGCTGAGGGCATGCTGTCTAGTGGTTGACTCCCACTGTACCCACTGGACTCTGCCTGTTCTTGCAGGACTACCCCTTCCACCTCTCTCTTCCCACATTTCTTGAGATCCATTCCCCTAATGTCTTGGTCACCCATGGCCTCACCTAAACTGTGATCTGGTGTCATAAATAGACGTTTGCCTGTGTTTTGCTTGTCTGATGAAAACTTAACAACTGTATTTGCAACTTAATATGCTCCTAAATGGTACGCACAACTCCAAAGATGCACTCTTGGTTCTGGAGTTTGGCTTTGTATTTATATGGTAGAAATGCTGCATAATAGGTGTCGCTGCACACCTCTTCCCTATCGTGACTTCACATGGGGAGCTTGAAATCAGCCGTCGTGGGAATATTTACCCTATGTAAATTTGCAAGCCCTAAAAATCAGGCTTCCCCTCCCTCATCCCCTGCTCTGGACAGCAAGTGTTTAACAATTATCATGACATCACTATCCTTCAACCTTTAATTGTCCAACACTCTCGTTGCCCTAAAAGTGCTTCCTCAGCCAATGTTATTACAGGAAATGTTGCAACCCTTCATCGTTGTGTTCAAGCCAGAACCTTGAGAACAATCTTCGATCTCTACCTGTGAGGTGCTCTTAATTCTTGACTAGTGATGTTCAGGTAAGTACAGGAGCTTCGCTTGGGCTGCAGCAACAGCTTCTTGGTAGCCTCCACTCTGCCTCTTCTCTGATCCATTTTCTACTGTACTGTAAGGGTGAATTTTCTAAAGCGCAGTCTCTTCCCCCGTTGGAACCCATCCGAGGTTTCCTTAAAAAGGAGGCTCTCAAAGTGTGATCTGGGGATCAACAGAATCAGCAATTCCCAGAAATTTCCGAAAAAGGCAAATCCGCAGGCCCCTCCCTTAGACCTATTGTATCAGAAACTCTGGGGGTGGGGCCCAGGTGAGGTCTGTTTTAACAAGCCCTCCACATCACTCCCATGCACACCTAAGTTTGAGAACCACTGACTCAGGTTGAACCTCAAACTCCTGTAATGTTTACAGGGTCTCCAAAAATCCTCTCTGGTTTACCTCTCCCCTAAGCTTCCTTTTCTTGCTCTCCAACTTGAATTCGTTGCTTCTGCAATATAAAAGTGCATTCAGTTTGTTTATTCAAGGTTGTTTGCTTTCACCAATCCTCTTCGGTAATTGGCCCTTTGCATATGGCAATAGTTTCTTTCCTTCTTTCGCCCTCTGCCTTCTCTTGCCTGGACCTTGTTCCTTCCATCTTCAGTGTTCCCCATTTCTTTATCAGAGGAATACTTAACCTTTTTTTTTGAGAGAGAGAGAGAGCACACAAGAGAGAGCAGTGGGGGAGAAGGGGAAGGGGAGAGGAAGGAGGCGTGGAAGGGGAGATGGGGGGGCAGAGGGAGAGGGAGAGAGAATCTCAAGCAGACTCCTGCTAAGCACTGAGCCCCCAGGCATTGCTGGATCTTATAACCTTGAGATCATAACCTGAGTGGAAATCAAGAGTCAGTCACTTAACTGACTGAGCCACACAGGCACCCCTGCTTAACCGTTTTTATATTCCAGGATTTTAAAAGCAGTTACATGTCCAAATAGAGCAACGTGGAATATGACCATTTTATCTTATTTAGCATAGTCCTCAAATCCTTAATTGCATGTTTCAAATAAATTGTAACTATAGTCTTTTACATCATATTGATACAGAATAATTTAAACAATTGAAATCCACTTTATTCTTAACATTAAAATAATATTTCAGTAAAAATTTGTTTAAAGCTTTATGACTTAATATCTTTATCAATAATAAACTTGGAGAAGCAGGAACACAGTTTCCCTTTTAAAAAATTAATTATATAATGAAAGAGAATCCAATTTATGTGGAAATGCAGGCACTGGTAACATAGTAACGTAGTTCCTGGATTTGTACTGAAGCATTATACTGAAAAAGAAAACATTAACTATAAAATGAGCCTTGTACTTTGGAAAATAGAGTAATCACATGCTGAAGAATTTGGTGTGTGGTGCGGAGAAGTGGATGAAGGTGGTCAAAAGGTACAAACTTTCAGTTATAAGGTAATTAAGTTCCAGAGAAATAAGTTACAGCATGGTAACTATAGTTAACAATAGCATATTGTTGAAAGAAAGAAAGAAAAAAAGAAAGAAAGAAAGAAAGAAAGAAAGAAAGAAAGAAAGAAAGAAAGAAAGAAAGAGAGAAAAAAAGTATTTGCTATGAAGAAACAAGAAGTATTATAACCGAAAAAGAAGCATTGTCTCCTCATCATACTGGAAAATTTAATATAAACAAGGCTGTCAAAATTTGTTGATTTTCAAAATCATTGTGTATTCTGGTAAATGTCTCAGTGTTTTATGTCTATTTGGAATAATAAATGCTGCATATTGCTGGTAGATGGTTCAATATTTTTTTAAATTTCATATTTTAAAGCAAAATTTTTGAATCCCAGGAAACATTTATATAACAGCTGCAAGTTTATTGGAAAAAGAACAATAAGAGCATAGCTATTTCAAAGGGGAAAGTGCCACCAAATGCCACTGGATGCTCTCAACATGAGCCTATCTTTATTCTGTCTTTTTCTTTGACATCTTAAAATGAGATCGTTTTAATACTCTCAACCATCTGATAGGATCTGAGAAAAGACATCAAAGTAAAAAAAAAATTCTTGATTTGGAGCATACACAAAATCAAGAAAGACTAAGAAGTGAAGGGAAGAAAATTTCCCTTTATCCTTTATAATCCCCAGTGATTTATGGAAAAGTTGTTTTGATTAATGGTATTGTGATAGAATTAGGTTGACCCTTCCTCTTCCTTAGCTGCAAAAGCTTATAGCTGGAGCTGTTATGTACCTCTTTCTTAAACAGCTAGCCACCTGGACCATTTCTATGGAATCCTGCATCCTGGATTTGGAGTGATTCCCTGCATTCTCAAAACAAACGAGCTTAGGGGATGCAGAGGAGAACAGCTGTACAAAATCAGGCTCCTCATTATTTAGAAGCATTCCTAAGACACAAGGGATTCTATTCTCTTTGTTGTCTGTGCTTTCAGGCACACACACAAATAAATTAACTATTTTTTTCATTAGCTTATTGTGTGAGTTAAATAAATTAATACAGGTAATGCACTTAGA
Organism: Ursus americanus; assembly: GCF_024610735.1. NCBI lineage: Eukaryota > Metazoa > Chordata > Mammalia > Carnivora > Ursidae > Ursus > Ursus americanus. The sequence continues at coordinate 53,685,336 of NC_142137.1, read as the reverse complement.
ATAGTGGCTGACACATAGTGTTTGCTATTATTTGTATTCAAGTCAGTAACATTTATTAAACACTTCTACTGCCAGTAAATGGATTGCACATGAAATATATGATAGAGCTCTGCACACCCCCTGTATATAACAAACAGGACAATTACTAACATTGTGTAGGCATTGGACAAGAAGTGTCCCTTATGTGTGTGTGTGTGTGTGTTTAAAAAACAAATTTTATTATGGAAAATTTTAAGCATACAAAAATTAGAGAAAATAGTATAATAAGCCCCAACTGCCCATCCTCCAGCTTCATCAGTTAGGAATATTTTGGCAATATTACATTTTACCTATGCTCCCATCCATTTTGAGAATATTTAAAGAAAATCCCAGACAGCATATTTTCTTTTTAAGTATATTAATACATATCAATAACATATAAAAAGTGTCCCTTATGTTAATGTGGACATAAACTCTTAGGTTTGAGTGAGAGTAGAAATTAAATGAGGGATTCTGGAATCTTCTCAAAGTTTAGATTTAGGTTCACCCACAATGCCAAGTAGTTGCTGTATGCCAAGTGCTAGACAAGACAATTTCACATTTAGATGTGAGGCGTGGGGGACGTGTGACTTGCTCAAGATGGCACATATAAAACACAGAAGAATCTGAATTTGAACCCGGGACTGTTGACCCCAGGTCTGGGGTTATTCTCCCTATGCCTTAGCCAGCTAAAAGCTGACCTTTTCAGCTAGTGGTGCTCCTGGGTTAACTGCTTTCTGTTTCAGCGCTTAAGCTCCCCCTGGCATTCTAGGAGAGTGACCATACGGTCTTGTGGTATCCATGGGCATTAAAGCAGTCTGTGAGATGAGTCTGGGGGTGAGGAAAGCCAGAGTCACTGAGACTTGATGGTTATTGTATATATGATTGACTAGGCTGTGGCAAGTTTCAGAGGGAAGATTCTTGCTTATAAAAAGAGTTTTCAGGCTATTAAAATGTCCAATTATGTTTCCTAAATGGTAATCCAGTAATCTTCAAATGTTTTCAGTTGTTGGTTCCTTGACATGGTGGAAATTATTCACACACATATTTAATATCATAGAAGTGTCTTAAAAATAGCCTAAGGAAAAAAAGTCTGTTTCTGTTTCATTCTTATTAGAAGCTAATTATTTTCACACTTCAGACTTTAAATGTTCACTAAGTCCCCCCCCCCTTTTTTTGTTCTTAGATATCGGTTCATTGTCCTTTCATGTCATTCTTTTTGCCCATTCTGTATTTCTGTGAAGTATTGCTCCACAGGCTTTATGTTACTACCAAAGTTGCTCCCTAAGTGAAACAAATTGGTCAGTGAAATGCACACTCATTCACTAAAGCCACCTGCCTTCAGTGAGTTGAGGATGACAGATGTTATTACCTGAGACTATTTTATCAGTGCCCAGATAGCTGACTATATTTAAAACTACCATCCTTAAGTATCTTTTAAAGATGAATATTTCTAACAGAACTCAATGAATGGTCTGTAAAACTCTAAGCAAATATTAAACTATCAAGAGAAACTCAATGAATGATAACCAATTTTGGGGGAAAAAACTGACATAATTTTCTGTCTATAAAAGTTTATCAGACACTTGAAGCATGTTAGACCATAGGAATATTAACTTGTTGCAAGTTAAACATGATTAATACTTCTCTGGGAACCCATTTCTGTCATAATTCTTTCTCAAATTTTGTACTTTTTCTGAGCTTTCTGAAACATTAATCCTTAAAATAGTTCTCAAAATACCACGGATCTCACAGACATGTGGAATTCATTACAACTAAGTGCTGTTGGTAGGAGAAATGAGCAAAGAGAGGGAGGTAATATACACAAGAGAAGACATCATGCTGGCCACCTGGAAACGTGGACAGATTAATTCATATTATATAATATATTGGTGATGATATTTCTAGAGTTAAAATCTCAAATTGTGTAGAAATCATTGCATGAGGATTCTGCATACACAATGGAAGCTTTTTGAAAGAGAATGCCCATATATTTATGTTTCAGTATAGAAAGATCTATTGATACCCCCTTCTTCTTAAACTGACCATCCTTGAGTAAGACATAGCCATGGATGGGAAAGACACAAAAGCTACACTCAGACTTTTGGGGTCATTATGAAGAGGTGAAAGTCAAACAGGGAATGTGTTGAGATACTATCTGTAAGGTGGAGGTTGTACATTTCCTAACAGGCCACTTTTGTGAGTTTTATTTTTGTTTGTTTTTGTTTTTGTTTTGTTGTTGTTGAGGAAGTGGAAGTCAGAAGCGGTGGCACTGAGGAAGGAAGGTCCCGCAGCAGGGATTCCACGTCTTGGAGAAAGAGAATGGTCTCGGGACTCTGCTTGACATTGCAGCTGTTGATTTTAAGTAGCTGTTGTTGCAAGCCCAGCACCATGTCTATGTTCATCTCTCTTCTTTCAATCCCTGTTTCATTGTGTTTCACATTGTAAACTGATAACGTCCCCTTAATCTGAGAAGTTTGTCTCTTTTCTTTTTTCTTACGGAAGCAATTACATTAGAGACAACACTATATCGCCAGTGCTTCCCTTTATGTCCCTCCTTAGGGCAATAGTTCTCAAAATCTGCTCCTTGAAACCATCTGTATTTTGTCACCTGAGAGGCAAGGACTTATTCAATGTGCAAACCTATTAAGTCGGAATCTCTGGAATCTTCATTTTTAACCTGCTCTTCTGGTAAACCTCCTCTCTGTCTGTCTCTGTTTCTATCTCTGTCTCTCTCCCTTAGCAACTGAGAACCAAAACTATGGGGCCTGCCTCATAACAGGCCAATGAAGGTAATGCCATGTATATGTAAGTGCATACTTGGCACCAACTATAGGCTGCGAAGAGTTATTCTTTTTTTTTTTTTTTTTTAAAGATTTTATTTATTATTTATTCGACAGAGAGAGACAGCCAGCGAAAGAGGGAACACAAGCAGGGGGAGTGGGAGAGGAAGAAGCAGGCTCATCGCGGAGGAGCCTGATGTGGGACTCGATCCCGTAACGCCGGGATCACGCCCTGAGCCGAAGGCAGACGCCCAACCGCTGTGCCACCCAGGCGCCCCCGAAGACTTATTCTTAAAATTCTATTTTATAGATTGCATAAAATCATAACAGAAGACTGATGATAATGCAGTGTTTCAACAAAAATGAATTGGGAATGATTTTAAACATACACACTCCCACTTTTGTGAGCCTTTGTGTTTTTTCTTCCCATCCTGTGGGTTGGAACGTCAAGAGAATCAGTAGCCTCAGGTGAGACAATGCCTATGACATCATTTCAGTAGAAATAGGAATAGAAGTCTTGGATTTTCTTTTTTCTGCTGCGGAGATTATTCTTATGACCAAACATGAGATTATTTTAACTTGGTTGCTTTCACAAGATCATTAAGTCAGAAGGAGAGAGGCCTGAGAAGTAGCCCCAAGCAGGGATTCAGTGATGGGTGTGTAGAGCTTAGCGAAGTGGAGGCCACTAAACAATAGTAGGAAACACTTCTATGTAATATTCTATGTCATGTTGCCCGGTACTATTCTAAGTGCTTTATACATATTTAATCATTCGCTCTATCATTGTAACAGCTCCATGAGGTGGGTTCCATTATTATACCCATGTTACAAATGTAAAACTGAGGCATACAGAGTTTATATAATTTGCCCAAGGTTATAGAGTTAGTCTAGGATAGAGCTGGGATTTTGAACCTCTGCAGACTGTATTTAGTCAACGCTTTTTTTTTTTTTAAAGATTTTATTTATTTATTCGACAGAGATAGAGACAGCCAGCGAGAGAGGGAACACAAGCAGGGGGAGTGGGAGAGGAAGAAGCAGGCTCCTAGTGGAGAAGCCTGATGTGGGGCTCGATCCCAGGACCCTGGGATCACGCCCTGAGCCCAAGGCAGACGGTTAACCACTGAGCCACCCAGGCGCCCCTAGAGTCAACGCTTTTAATCACTGTATAATATGGGAACAAAAACAGGGAATTCAATCCTATCTTAAAGGATGAGAAGATGTGAAACATTGCCAAACTTTGGGAAAGGACGAATAATACGTAGGGACTAGTCCTATAAGATAAAACTTTTTCTAAGACTAGGATAATTAAATGTGTAATTTAAATGATTAAACTATAGTAATTAGTGGGTGAAAAATAGACTGGCAGATCGATGGAATAGAAGAGCTATCAGGGAACCAGATCCTATAGTGTATTTCGTGATAAATGAGACCTGATGAATCAGGTGAATGAGATAGATCATTCAAAATGTACTGCTAACAGTATTGAGGAACTAGTTAAAAAATCCGTTTTGATTTTACTTCACTCTATTTCATCCAAATAAATTTAAAAAGGATGAAAGAGCCAAACATAGAAAGTGAAACTAAAAAAAAAAAAATAACGGAAAACATAGGTGAATATCAATCTAATTTGTAAATGGAGACAAGCTTTATGAATCTGAATAAAATCCAACACCTTACGAATGCTTCCCACTGTATGTAAACAAAACAAGCCTGTTTAAATGAAAAAATATGGAAATGTATTTGAAATAAAATATGACAGATTGCTGGTATTCTTTTTTTTAAAGACTTTATTTGTCAGAGAGAGAGAGCACAGGCTGGGGGAGCAGCAGAGGGAGAAGTGGGCCCCCAGCTGAGCAAGGAGCCCGAGGCAGGACTCAATCGCAGAACCCTGGGGTCATGACCTGAGCCGAAGGCAGACACTGAGCCAACTGAGGCACCCAGGCGCCCCCACAGATTGGTGGTATTCTTAATTTACAAAGACATTAAATCACTTCACAGAGGGAAAAATGCCCTAAAGTAAGCCACAGAGAATTGGACCAGGAACATACTTTTTGCAAAAATAGAAAGACACATGGTTATTAACACTGGGAAGAGATTACTCTTACTAATAATGAGGAGGTGAATTATAGCTATGATCTACCACTTCCAGCAAATTATGAAAGATGTAACACATTAACAATTGCTCTCCGCCTTGGTGCTAGTGGAGGTCTAAGTTGGAAAACAGGATTTTGAGAAATTGTTACTATGACCCAGAGCCTAACTCTGTTCATGTGCTTTGATCCAGAAATTCTATTTGTGAGTACAGACCTTGAGGAATATTTCTAAGGGCAGGAAAAGATTTAAAGAATAAGAAAAATGCCTGTTTTATAATGGCAAGAAATCAGCACATTTCTGAATGTTCCAAACTCCACTATGGCGTATCTATACTGTGAAATAACACAAACTGTGTTAGCATTTTATCATCTTTTGAAAATAGTGGCTGCATCACTTTAAGTGCAAATTTTATGTGTGATTTCTTGTTTGCTAAACAGTTTCCAGTAGTAATAGAGAAATGAATCCCAAATTTTAAGTAGTAACAATCTGAGTAATTTCTCTTTATTTTTCCTCTGTATTTCCCAAGTATCTCCTTTTCATAGTATAGATATATTCCTTTTGCACTCAGAGAAATTTTGTTTGTTTGTTTTAGGTTTTTATTTTTTAATATTTTTTTCTAAATTAAAAAACATTTTATTTATTTGAGAGAGAGATTGAAAGAAAGAGAGAGCTAGTGTTCACCAGCAGGGGGGAGGAATGAAGGGAGAGGAAAAGAGAGAAACAGGCTCTCCGCTGAGCAGGGAGCCAATGAGGGCTGGATCCCTATACCCTAAGATGATGACCTGAGCCAAAGGCAGATGCTTAACTGACTGAGTCACCCAGGTGGCCCTCTTTTTTAATTTTTAAAAAAGAGGCAAAGGGAGGAGCACTATATTAGGGAACAAGGGGGTGGAATAGAGATAGTATGGAGAAAAGTGAGTGATGTCCTTCCTGGAAATGACCACTTCCTGTTGGAGAAATTTTGTCTATGTAAAAATTGTTATCTAGGAAAGTGGGAAATCTAGTTCATATTCCCAAAGATGGCCCAATATATTTCAGAATTTTCTAACAAAGAAATAAATTTTCTTCTTTTGGCTTTAGGTTAGTGGAAATATAACCCAGTGTTTTCTTATAAACAATGAAAAGGTATGTACTCATACTTAAATTAAATATCTCTAACAAACATTATGCTTAAGACTACTTGGGCTCACAATTAGAGGTGGGACACACTTAGAAAGTAGAGAGAAAATATCCTGGAGTTGCCTGATATGGATGGATGGGGGCATGTTTTACTGAGGCAAGCGAGTAGGACCGAAGTATGGAGCCAGTGGTCAAGAGCTGGAAGTAACTAACAAGTCCCCAGAAGTGGTTCCACAAAGGTGGCAGGAGAATGAAGAGCAGGGCAGGGATTAGCTTTGAAAACAGGATGCAGGGAAGCAAACATGGGTGGGTTTAGAGAAACAGTTCATGATGTCTTTTAGCATTGGGGATTTCTTAGGTCATCAATTTTTCTTCCTCTCCACTGTATTGTTTATATTGGCTTTCAAATGTGCTATGATTTCTTGCCTAAAAAATCCCTCTCTTGACCCATCCTTTTTCTGCAGTTGGCATCTCCATTTCTTAGTTCCCTTTTACACCAAAGTCCAAGATAAAATTGTTTATACCGTTGATCTTTGAACAACACATGTGTGAACTGCATGAATCCACTTATACACAGACGTTAAAAAAAATATATGTATATATATAGTATGGTACTGTAAATGTATTTTCTCTTTCTATTTTCTTTCTAAAGATTTTTATTTCATTTTTAAATTTGTTTAATTTGTTTAAAAATTTTACTTATTTATTTGAGAGACAGAGCAGGAGCATAGAGAGGAGCAGAGGGAGAGGGACAAGCAGACTCTGCACTGAGCATGGAGCCCAACACAGGGCTTAATCCGAATACCCGGAGACCATGACTTGAGATGAAATCAAGAGTCAGATGCTTAACTGACAGAGCCACCCAAGGGCCCCTAATGAGTTTTATTTGTAAGTAATCTGTACACTCAACGTGGGTCTCGAACTCACAAGAGATCAAGAGTTGCATGCTCTATCCACTGAGCCAGCCAGGAGCCCCTCTTCCTTTTATTTTCTTAATAATCTTTTCTTTTCTTAAGCTTACTATATTGTAAGAATACAGTATATAATACATATTAATTAAGTTAATAATAAACTTATTATTAAAATAAATAAATTATTATTTTATATATTTATATTTATATATAAATCATAATTAAATTATAAATCAAATTAATAAATTAAAACTATAAGATACCACCACTTGAGTGGCAAACATTAAGAAGACTGATAACTCAAATGTTGGCCAGGATGTGGATTAACTAAAGCTTTCCTATGTTACTGATGGGAATGTGAAATGCAGCAGCCACTTTGGGAAAATGTTGGCAGTCTCTCGTAAAATAAAACATTACACTTATCCTGTGACCCAGGAGTTTCTCCACACACACACACACAAACACACACACATATAACATACAAAATATGTGTTATTCAGCATGCCTTCCAATCAACAGTAGGCTATTAGTAAAGTTTTCGGAGAGTTGAAAGTTATATGTAGATTTTTTACTGCAAGGGGTTCAGTGAATTATTCAAGGGTCAATAATATCTCAGTCCTCACCTTACTTAACCTATCAGCAACATTTGACACCGTTGATTTCTCTCTCCCTCCTTCCTGATACACTTTTCTTCATCTGCTTGGTGGGACACATTTGTCCGGTTTACCTACAGTCTCTCTGGCTTTACTTCTTAGTTTCTGAGGTAATTCTTTCTCTGTTTTCCTCAACTCTTTATTCTCTACCCACACCTATTTAGGAAGTGATTTCATCCACTTTTGAGGCTTTCAATATCACTCATTTGATGTGGTCCATCAAATTTATGTCTCCAATCCAGTCTCCTCCCTCGAAGTCTTGACTTTTTTATCCAACCACCTACTGGTCATTTCCACTGTTATCCCTCCTGGTCCAAGGCAAAATCATCTTTCGACTGGATTGTGTAGTCCCCTAACCGGTATCACTCCAATCTTATCCTCTCTGTTCTTTTCTATGGAGCAGACAGAGTGAATTATAAAACAGTCATATCATGTGAGTCCTCTGCTCAAAATCATCTAATGGCTGCCTTTCTCAGTCAGGGAAAAAATAATAGTGTACAGTAGACTGAAAGACTCCATCTGACTTAACCCTAGCTGTACCCTCTGTCAGTCACTCTGCTCCAACCTCACTGGATTCGTGGAAGATGCATGCACAATCCTATCCCAAGGCTTTTGCCCCCCCCCCTTTTTTTCCCTTTTCTTAGACTGCTTTTCCTCAAGCACAATAAATGACTTGCTTTCTCACATCCCTTAAATATTTCTTTATCATTTATTTTGCTCTTGATCCCTAGCCTCTCTAGACATGCCATTTACTTATTAATTCTTTCCTGTCATTATAAAATGACCTCTATGAGAATAGGGAATTTTTAGTTTGCTAACTGTTCTATTTTTGGAGATTTCAAAATGCCTGGCATGCAGTTGGCGTACTAAATATTTGTGGAATGAATGAATGGACATGGATTCTAGCTTACCATTTCAGGATAAAAAAAAGTCTTAAAGGACCAAATCTAACCTGAATAAAATATTACTATTTAGAAATTTATCCTCATCATCTAATCATTTCAGAAGTAGACTGTATATTTTCATGATTTTAAATGAAAAGCATAAAATTATTGAGCTTTTTACTACTCTGCCTGAGATTTAGATTGCCCTTCTGTTCTTAAGACTTTTTTATTTCTTTTCTAAAAGGCATGGGGCTTTGAAAAACGAAATAATTTCTCTACAAAAAATTTTTTTATTATGTTAACATCTTTGTATTAAAATATAAGTGAGTCAAACACAGCTTCATAGTTTGCAATTGTGTTCTCAGGGGGAAAAAAATCACCAACCTCATTGACTTTAGTTAATGCCCTCAGTAAGAGTCTATCATATCATTAAGTATTATCCCCTGGTGTGAATGAGAAAAGGCACTCTTACAATCTTTTCAATTTATTGTTTTACATTATAACAGGACAACCATAATTATATAACTCTAGTCTCAATTTTTTTTGTGGTTCACATAATTTTAGGCAACTGATTTTTCACAATGAAGAGGTGTTGTTGGATATGTCAAGCAAATTATCAAGAGCTAGCACTTAAAAAAAGTACTAATCAAGATTATAAAGAGGAGTTCCAATCTTGTGGGGCTCTAAGAGTTTCATTGTCAGTTCTTGCATAATGCATGAAGGATTTGAATTCTTTACTATTCATGCATGGTTGGAGGAATATATCAGAAAGTCATAATTCATATTTATTCATGGTAAAAATGTTCAGTTTTCTACTTGTCCAGTACTTTTTAGGTGTGCATGAGTCACAGTTCAGGGCTTTCATATTAAACCATCTTTTTTTACTTCTAGCCTGTGGACATAGGCTAGTATTGTTACTATTACCAAATCACCCTCAAAACTTCAAAACGATTTTTTATTTTTCAATGATTTATTACTTTTCCACAGTTTGAATTGATAAGCTAGACTTCTTTAAAATTGAATACTTCTGTTCCTCAAAAGACATCATTAATAAGAGAAATGAATAAGCAAGCCATAGCCTCAGTGATCGTATTTGCAAAACATACAACTGGAAAAAAAAAAAAAAAAGAACTGGCACCCAGAATATAATGAACTCCCAGAACTGAATAAAGCAAAGACAAGCAATCCAATTAAAAAATGGGCAAACTCTTTCGGTAGACACCTCACCAAAGAACATATGCAAATGTCCATTAAACATATGTAAAATTGCTCAATAACACTAGTCATGAGGAAATACAAATTAAAATTATAAGATACCACCATACATCCACTTGAATGGCGAAAATTAAGAAGACTGATAACTCACATGTTGGCCAGGATGTGGATTAACTAAAACACTCCTATGTTACTGATGGAAATGTGAAATGCAGCAGCCACTTTGGGAAAATGTTGGCAGTTTCTCATAAAATCAAACATACATTTAGCCTGTGACCCAGAAGTTTCTCGCTTTGATATTTATCCAAAAGTAAGAAAAACAGAACGATTTTTACAAATATACTCATACTCTATTCCAAATGGCTTCAAACTGGAAAACAAACAAGCTTTGGCGTATATCAGTAAGAGAATGCATGAACTATTTGTGATGTATTCACACAATGGAATATTGATGCAGCAATAAAAAGAAATAATGCACTGATGCATTCTTTGAGGAAGAATGAACCCCAGAAAGCATGCTAAGGAAAAAAGCCAAACACAGAAACACATACTGTATGGCTCCATATAGATGAAGTTCTGCAATAGGCTAATCTAATCTGTATTGGGGGGAAAACGCCAACAAACATAACAGCAGGTGTCTCTGGAGGTGGGCTACAGCTTGGCTAGGAAGGGGTATGAGGGAACATTCTGGGGTCAAGAATAATATTCTGTCTTGATAGGAGTTTGTCAAAACTTAGTAAATAGCACTTAAACTTTATGTATTTTGTTGTACATAAATACAACAATTTCACAGGATTAGATAAATGAAAAGATTGACAATACTTCACAGAGCGTACTCACATAAAGCTTTAATAAAAGCAAGGAGAATGACGTAGCAAAGAGTAGGTGATCACGCGGCCAGAGAAACTCCCAGGGGCAGCTCATCAGGGGTCTGGTTGACTCTGAGAATGCGCTTAGTCTGTGGGTTTTGAGTCACTGATAAATGAGTGAAGACTCTTAGTTTCAGGAGACCATGAGGGAAAAATTTCCAGCAGAGTCTTTTACGTCGCACTAGTCACATAGGGAAGTTAGGGTGTTTGGCCAGTTACACCAGGTGTAAGCGATCAATAAAGAAGTTGGTCCTGGGTATAATGTTTAACGTTTGAAATTAAACAGCACATTAGAAATTTTTAGTTAACCCACTGTTCTTATCTTGGTACCAGACTTCCAGGCATCTCTGGAGATAAGTACAGAGCTGTCACATTTTAGCTATCAGATTTACACTGTAAATTTTACCTTCGTAGAAAAGAAACTACAAAGAAATTGAACTCTAGTTTTTAATATGCAGATTCTGCAATTGACTTTATTTATTTACCATTTTGAAATTTAAATTCAGTTAGCCAATGTATAGTACATTAGTTTTTGATATAATATTTAGTTATTCATTAGTTGAGTATATCACCCAGTGCTCATCATATCACATGCCCTCTTTAATGCCCATCACTCAGTTACCCCATCTCTCCACCCACATCCCTTTCTGCAACCCTCAGTTTGTTTTCCAGAGTCAAAAGTCTTTCATGGTTTGTCTCCCTCTCTCTGATTTCTTCCCATTCAATCCCCCCCACCCCTATTGTCTTCTGCCTATTCCTTATGTTCTACATATGAGTAAAACCATGTGGTAATTGTGTTTCTCTGAGTTATTTCACTTGGCATAATACCCTCCAGTTCCATACATGTTGATGTAAATGGTAGATATTCATCCTTTCTGATGGCTGAGTAATATTTCATTGTATATATGAACTATATCTTCTTTATCCATCAAAAAATTAGAGAGATCGATGGATGGGTAGGTGAATAGATACGTGGTTAAAAAGTAAGTAAAATGTTAATGGTAGAATCTAGTAAGTGGACATACCAGTTTTTATATATTAAAATTCTTTCAACTTTGCTGCATATTTGAAAATTTTCATAATAAGATGTTAGAAGAAAATTCCTAAGTGCATAGACTTATCAGCTGTGCTAAGCTTATAGTTTTGACCTTGAGGAAGGGGATTGCTCCAGTAAAAACATGAATTAAACAAAGTACATTGTTTTCTCTTTTTCCCATTCTTTATCTTCTCCTCTGTTTCTCTTGTTGCCTCCTGTCTGTTTCCAGCTGATTATGAGTTTTCTGCCCATCACTAAATCTCTCTGTTAAAGTTTCTTTCAAATCCACTCTTCCTCCAACTCTTAAGATTTTCATTTCCTCACTGCACTAAAACCAGTTAACTGAAAAGGCAATTTACGCTAAGGTGCTAATAACTATAGACAAACTTTTAATGAGGTCTATTCTCTTTGACTAGCGCTGACAACTATGTGTCTATAAGATGTTAAGGAAATTCCATTTTCCTGAGATAATTTCAGTGTAAAGGTGGAAAAACATATCGTTCACATATTTTTCACAATATCATATATCCCAGGAGGAATTTTATAAATGCAAAATTCGTGTTATATCTGAGATGAATTTTGTTTTGGAGAGGATGAGAGCATACTTGGCTGGAGGGCAAGAAAAAGTTTCAAATTGATGTGGATCTTAAAGGAAGAGTAAGGTCCTTGCCATGAAGACATTGTGGGTGAGGGGAATGAATTAAGTCAAGGGACAGTGGGCTGTCAATTTGCTGGATTCTTTTCGGGGGATAATGCAGGGCTCATATTGGACAACTGTGCTTTGGCAGAGATTTTTGAATTTTATTTTGGTTGTATTTTGGAAGGCAAGATGTTCAATTCATTTCCAAGGAAAGTAGAAATCTTAGACTGTAGCCTTGGGACCAGGATTGGAGAGTTCAAGGGCCCGGGTGGTGTTGACTATGACTTTGTAAGTCATACAAAATTCCATTTCACTGATGCCCATCTTACATAGACTTTTACTGTATTCTTTTACAGCTGATGATTGAATGTGGCATTACCTCCGGGGGAGAACCATGTAGAGAGCGGGGCAGAGGTGTCAAGGAAAGAGAGATGAGAGGTAATATCTCAAACCTAGAAGGAAGATTTCTTATTTTTTTAAATTTTATTTATTTATTCGACAGAGATAGAAACAGCCAGCGAGAGAGGGAACACAAGCAGGGGGAGTGGGAGAGGAAGAAGCAGGCTCATAGCAGAGGAGCCTGATGTGGGGCTCGATCCCATAGCCTGATGTGGGGATCGATCCCATAACGCCGGGATCACGCCCAGGCGCCCCTAGAAGGAAGATTTCTAAGAGCACTCATTGGAGTGGTGCCGCAGATAGGTATTCCTGGCAAGGCAATGTTTATTGACATCAGCATATCAATAAATAGTACACCTATTAAAAGACATGGATTTTCAGACTGGAGCATAAAGAAAACCTAACTCTAGATTGAAACCAAAGTCAGTGAGTAAATAATTCAGAAATATGGGGTAAAAAAGGGGCAAATCCATTCTCATGCAAAGCAAACAAAATATAATGCAGGGATCTCGACTTTTAAGAGATTAAACACAATGTAGTTTAGGCCAACAATTATTCAAGAGGAAAGAGAAGCCTCCTTTGAAATGCTAATGTGAGGAATTTATAATGGAGATAAACCTTATGAGTAGTTACGCCTCAAATACAAGTACCCATAAAAAGCTGAAAATTCAGAAGATTAAAAGGAAAAATGTAACTACTTACTAGCAATAGGTAAATCTTATTTACCTCTCTCAGTCTATGGTAGATCAAACTACATAAAATGTGAGATTACAGCTGCCTAAATAGCACAATTTAGAAAGTTTGTCTGATTGGTATATACCAAACTTTGAACCCTGAAAATAGAACACCCATTCTTTTCAAGTGGCCTTGTTTTACTCATGAAATTGATCAGATAAGAGGTCACAAAGCAACCTCAAACATTCCAAAAAGTGGAAATAATATAGAAAATTTCTCTGATTAAAATAAAAAAACAGAAAATAATAACAAAAGCAGAAAACAAAAGAGATTTCCATTTGGAAATTAAAACAAACAAACAAACAAAGCAATCACTTCAAACCTCTCTAGAGTCAATGTAGAACGCACAGAGGAATTGCAGAATTTCTGTAAAATAGTAATAATGAGAACATTATATATAATAATTGATGAGATTTACTGTAGGACTGCTTAGAAGAAAATTTACAGGCTGAAATATTTATATAAACAGAAGAGAAAATTGAAAACAAGCATCTGAACTAGAGATTATAAAATGAACAACAAAATGTGTTAGAAAACAAATAGAGAATTAATAAATACCATAGATGGTTCTTTGAGGAAAAAAATAGATAAATCATTAATCTACTGAAGAAAGAAAGAGGAAATGGCCAGGAAGAAATGACAGGAAGTAAAAAGTCAGAGAAACAAAGGGAATTTTAAAAACCCATCAGGTATAGTTTTACCCCATCACTCCACGGTAGTATACGGAGACCGCCCTTAATCTTATTTATTGCTTCAATTTACTCCACTGTGTAGATATACATATTTTATTCAACTAGTCACCTGTTGATAGTAATTTAAGATTTCCTCGTTGTTGTTGGTTTTTTTTTTTTTTTTTTTTTTTGCTATTGCAAATAGTGCTTCCGTGAATTTTCTTATACATATAACTTTTTACATTCTTGTTAATGAATCTCTAGGGATAGATTGCTAGAATTAGGATTGTTTGTTCAAAGGTCAAATGAACATGCAATTTGATGGGTATTGTCAACTTCCCTTCTGTACTTTTGCTCCCACCAGTAGAGTATGAGAGTGGCACCAACATCTTTTTTGAAGAGTAACTATACAAACTGACCTTAAATCTAATATGGGGAAATAAAAATAAATAGGAAACTTTGAAAAAAGAAGAGCAATGAGGGTAGAGAAGATTTAAAAGGTTCAAAGTATAAAGATTTACTAATTAAATCACAGTGGTATTAGTACTTGAAGATTTATACAGATAAATGAAATAAAATAGAAAGTATAGAAACAAGCCCAAATTCATATGGGAATTTAATGTATGGGTAAGATTGTTGTCTAGTCAGTGGAGAAAACGACGGCTCATCAATAAGTAGGGTCAGACAACTAAGTACCTATCTGGGGAAAATAAGGCTAGACATATTTACATCTCACAGTGTGGATTAACATCCCAATCTTTTAAAGTTTAAGTGTGAAAATTTGAAATATATATACTCAAAAAATAATAAAAGTATTTGCTCAAATTCTTGGAGTGGAAAACTCTTTCTAATTGAAAATGTGGATGGCATAAAAGAAGGGTTTGAAAACTTAATGATCTAAAATTGAAAAAGTTGCATTGCCCTCCAAAAAAATAACATAAGCAAATTCAGAAGATAAATGACACATTTGGAAAAAGTTATTTTCAATACTCTTTGTATGTTGAAAGCATCTAAGAAAAGACCAACAATCAGGGCTAATTTTCCACTGGAACACGATGCCACAGGCACGCCAGTTTACACCTGGCATCCATTTGAATTAGGTTGGCATCCTTTGCTATTGGCTGGTGATTGTGCCAAAATGATTAAAATTTTTGGATTTTTAAAAATTTATTTATTTGACAGACAGAGAGAGCACAAGCAGGGGGAGTGACAGGCATAGGGAAAGGGAGAAGCTGACTTCCCGCTGAGCAGGAAGCCCGATGTAGGGCTCATGACCTGAGCCGAAGGCGACGCTTGACTGATTGGGCCACCCAGGCGCCCTACGATTGTTAAAATTTTTGAACATCAAACTTTCCAAGGACTTGACAGAGGAAAGGACGTATAATATAAGCAGTTCATAAAAATAATGCGAAATGGTTCTTTAAACATATGAGAAGATTCTCAGCCTTGCTAATCATAAGTATATAATGCAATGTGTCCAATATAATGGAGTTATGTGCAACTGTAAAATATAAGAAGTTATCTGTATCATTATGGTAAGATTGCACATTGTCAAATGAAAAGTACAAGGAACAGAACAGTGGGTGTAGCATGCTGGCCTGGTGTAAAAATAGTAGATAACTGGTAGAAAAATATGTATGAGATTTCTATTGTATATGCTCGAAGGAATTTTGGAAAGATACACAGTAATAATAATGACAATGTTGGTACCTGGTGAATGGGGTGAGGAGAAAACGTGAGCAAACAGAGAACTGTGGTGAGAAAGAGATTTTCTTCACCCATACGTTTCTTCACATTTCTTTGTTTTAGAACCATGTGTAATGCACTAGTTATTTAAAGATTAAATGAAAACATTAGAGGTAAGAAAATGCAATAAAAGGATAGCCATAGAACAAATAGAAAAATATATCTCACTCTACTCACAAGATTAGCCCACCCATTGACTTTTGTTTTTTTAAAGATTTTATTTATTTATTTGACAGATGGAGAGCGTGTGCACAAGCAGGGGAAGTAACAGAGGGAGAGAGAGAAGCCCGCCCTCCACCAAGCAGGGAGCCTGACACGGGACTCGATCCCAGGACCCCGGGGGTCACGACCAGAGCTGAAGGTAGACACTTAACCGACTGAGCCACCCAGGTGCCCCTACATAGACGTTTTCCAGGGAGAGTGATCGTACTCTTTTCAACTCTTTTCTCTGGTCACAGAAGAACCTCTCCTTTGTAGAAACCGTAATGATGTTATCTTGGTAGAAAACATTTTCTCTGTGTGTGTGTGTGTTTTAATGGTTTTATATTTTAATTCCAGTATAGTTAACATACAGTGTTATATTAGTTTCAGGTGTGCAATCTAGTGATTCAACAACTCTACACGTTATATTTCTCCAAAAAATAGAAAGCATTTTCCTACCTTCAAGGTGATCTTCCTCTATAGATGTTTTGGTAGTTCCAACCACTCTAAACTTGACTTATTCCTCCACCTCAACTGACTGCAAGAACTGAGTGTCAAAATGTGATTTTGTTCTATTGACTTGTTATGAAATATTTTGGGGCTCCTTTTCCTTTGATCTGCTTTTTTAGAGTTCATCAGTGCTGACCACTTTTACTTACTACAGCGATGTTAATCAAAGTTTCTTTCTTTTTCTTCTCCAGTTCCTTGGATTCAGTGACAAAGTGTTGTTTTGACTACTTGGATACTGGAATATGTTCAATTATTTGAATTTAGCTTTGATGGATAGACCCACTTCTTATCATATCATATGCTGCAGATCATATCTGCGTATCGTATCTGGATGTCATATCTGCAGTTAAAAAATGCCCCACCTCCACTCAGTTGAAAACCCAGTTTACACCTTCATCTTTATAATAAATGGAGGTTGATGTAACACATATTCACCTTTTCATTCAAAAGGGATGGGTTGTTGGCACCTTTTACGTAATACTAATCCTGAAAGTCATCAGGATAGAAACAATCAGTACCACCATAAAGACATTTTTTCCACTTCCTATGTTTCCCTCGTCTGAAGGAAGAGAAAGAAAATATTTTTTTTTCCTCTTACCATCCCTCAAATTTCCCAGAAGTGTGTCTTTTCATTCTTTGAAGAGATGGACAAACATCTAGAGGGCAGTCTTGATATTATGCTTGCTACTGACTTGGGGAAAGTTTCCTTGAATTTAGAGATCACATCCCCTTTCTTATATCTCCATCATGATAGTTGTTATAGTTTAGAATGTGTGACTTTATAATGCACATCAACCATCCTTTCTAGACTTAAGTTACTGTGAAGGCATGGTCCATATCTGTTGGCTAACTTTTGCATGTATCCCAGTAGAAGGCAAGTGCCCTGGCACGCAGTATAAGCATGAATGAGCATATGAAGGAAGGAAGGTAGGAAGGAATAGACTTTGAGAATCTTTCTGGGAGAGACCCCAGATAATGACTAAAAAAAAAAAAAAAAAAAATCCTCCCTTTCTTTTAAAGTTCTGATGTCTGGACAGGCTCAGGAAGTCCAATGAGAATCTTAAAAGTTAATTGAGCTTCCAGGTTTCCAGGCAGGAGTGTGTTTCTGTCTTAAAAGGTAATTTTAGATTACTCCCATCCTGGGAAACTTTAAATTAACGGTCATATAATGGTGGTGAGCATGAAAGCACTGCACGCCAAGAGAGACAAGGCAAACTGGGACAACCTGGAAATGAGATGTTATTTATTTATTTATGCAGGTAAGCACGTGGTTATTAAGACGAATAGTCTTTAAACTCGAGTGTGCGTCAGAATCACCTGAAGGTCTTGACACAGATTTCAGGTCCTACTCCAGAGTTTCTGAGTGAGTAGCTCTGAGGTAGGGCCAAAGGATTTGCATTTCTAACTAAGTGCTCTGTTGCTGTTACTGCTGCTGCGTCTTCAGGCACCCACACTTTGAGAACCACTGTTTTGTCTTGCCTCTTTCTGTGAATTTTAATTGGAAAATTGAATAACTGTTTCCTCTGTGCTTTTCTGCCTGGCTGGCCTCTCTCCTACCATTTCCTTTAGACTCTTGATTCCTGGCAAAGTTTTATATATTATATAAATATATATATTATATATTATTAATATTAAATATATATATATATAAAATAAGTGCTTCTTGTGATTCTGAAACACTCAGTTCTTTATATTTAAGAATTCAGGAAGTAGCAACATTCCAACAGTTCAAGTAAATCATCTGTCCAGATAGAATTATAGTCATTTCTCATTTCTCATTCTCGGAAGTCTCCTAGAACGGGGATTCTTGAAAAGTCTTCCTTAAAAGGAATGAGTAATCCATTCTTGGGACTTGGCCAAACTACGGGTGTCTTCTGAAGGGAAAGCATAGAGGACGAAAATTTCCAAATTTACCTGTTCCTGGTATAGATTTTCTCTGACTACTATCAATTCTGCACTTCTGTTTATTTACTCTGCTTTTTATTTATTATTATTATAAACCCAATGTTTGAAGGCAAATATGAGTGAGAAATAAGAAGATAAAGGAGAGAGAGAAGAGATGGAAGAATTGGAAGGAAAATAATACCTAATTATTTAAGATACTCTCTAAGGATGTGACTAGGAAATGGATAAGAAAAAATTCAAATAAACTTATGAAAATATATTCAATCTCACTGATAATAAAATAAATATGAATTAAAGAAATAATAAGGTATAAGATTCTACTTAAGAAATTGACAACATTTTAACAATGATGATTTCTTGTATAATAGAAGGCACAGCAAAATGGTAATTTTTAGATATTGCTGATGGAATGTGTATTATAAGAAAGTTTGAATGATTTCAAAACAATAAATACCACTCTATATTATAAGGTTATCATGTTAGAAGATCAAGTATTCAAAAAATCTCCCATATTTCTTTTTCTCTTTGTCTAGATTTCACAGCCCATAATTATTACCACAATACTTTCCTTTCTAGGTTAGATGAAAGAATATGATCACAAAATGGTGCACTCAGATCATGGACTTAATGTTGAGAGACAATCATTAGAGTATTTAATTAAAAAAATGCAAGGGGCTAAGACACAAATCAGGAGAGAGACTTAGATTTTTGGAGACAGAGAGGGCATCCTAAGTGTGAAATATGTACATGACTGTCTGTCAGTGGGAGAATTATTGATGGGCAAATACCAGAACACTTCACTAATTTAATACCAGATGACAGGAAAATCCATTTGAATCAACAAAGAAAGAAACAGAATATTTTTTCAACTGCAATTCTAATGCTTTATTGTACAAATCGTAACATTCTAAGCTAATGAACTGGTGTGAATATAAGGATGATTTGACTTAGTCCATTAGTTTTTCTGTTATTTGTATGTTAATGAAAGTTCTAAGTACTTGAAAACAATTTATTTTAGTAAGTAGGATAAATTCTCCTTCTCGAATCCTATTTATATTATTCATTGGCTGTAGCAAAACCTTTTCCTTGGACTAAGTGAAACAGCCCCAGTCCATGTTTGAATGATACCATTTCAAATGACTGAAATCTAACTTACTTTTACTACATTGTGTATGAGAATAACTAACTGAACATGAATGATTGATTGCCAAATGGTGTGGTTTAAGTTTGTTAGAGAAAGACCAATAAATGAGGAAATTTGTTTATGAAAATGTTGCATTTGCTGGCATGTCATTCATCCACAGTATCTCTGTTTTCTTTGCTGTATAAGAAATTACTCCAAAATCTAGTGGCTTAAAATAACATCCTTTCTTTTGCTCCTGATTCTATGGATCAGCAATTTGGGCTGGGTCTAGCTGGGCAGTCATTCTTGGCCGGGCTCGTTCATATGACTGTGGCCAGTGACCAGGGCAGCAGGAGGCCAGTTGGTCTAAGATGGCTTCAGCTCATGTCTGCCCCACATGTCTCTTACCCCCTAGCAGGCCAGCTTGGACTTGCTTACATAACGGCAGCAGGAGTCTAAGAGACTGTGGAAATGTGCAAAGGGGACAGGCTTGGCATTCACATGAAATTGTTTATTCCACATTTGAATGGCCAATGCAAAAGTAACAAGGTCATTCCATATCCAAAGGGTAGAGAATAGATTTCAATCTGTTTTATAAGTCTATGAATTCTTGGCTTTATTTATTGTTTGTTTGTTTTTGTCATCGAGTGTATGACACAAATGTAGTAACACAAAGTGGTGCTGCTTCTGGCTTGGTAAGGATCTTAACAGCTGCATGTAAAGATGACAAGCATATTTATCTTTTGAAACTGAAAGTTCCTCAGCATGGGTTTTTTTTTTTTTTTTAACTGAAGTATAGTTGACGCAGAATAGTGTATTAATTTCAGGTGTACTACATAGTGATTAGACCTTTATATACATTACCAAATGCTCACCCTGATAGGTGTCCTTACCATCTGTTATCATACAAATATGAGAGACTATATTCCCTATACTATACTTTTCACTCCTGTGAGTTATTTATTTTATAACTGGAAGTTTGTACTTCTTGATCCCCTTCACCTGTTTTTGATGGTAGCCACTTGTATTGTCGTTTTTGCAATCTGCCACAGACCGGTAGAATTTTTCTTTTTAAACACAGGATATTACGATATCAGTTGTCAAAATAAGCTATTCTTTTTCTCTTTTTTACGACATAGGATATTTGTTGGCATGGTGATTTCCAGTGAAGTTAATTGTTTGATATTAAGATATAGAATTAATTTAATTGCATTCACATTCTCTAGATACTCTCTGTTCTTTAATGGCTGTTCATCATCTACAGAATAAAAGCAACTGAATTCCTTAAGAATCTGCCATTCATGACCTTCCCTACCTCCCCACCCCTGGACTCCAGCCATGTTTCCTTCCTCACCCCCGCTGGACTCCGGCCATGTTATACAATTTGCTATTTCATGGACACCTCAGGAGCTTTTTTATCTCTGTGTAGGCGTGTGAATGTTTATGTGCAGGAATTAATCCACCCTCCGTGAATGCCTTTTACTTGTTTATTTGCTTAATTTTCCTTCAGTTCCTCAAGCATCGGCTTAACTCTGTGTACTTTCTTTGATGACCTCCTTTGCACCCAAGAAAGTTTCAGGAGCAAGCACAGCCTCTATGCCTTATTACCTATCAATGAATAAAAATGATCTGTGCTCAAGCGTAATTCTACCTTTAAAACATGAGCTTCTTGGGAGCAAAGAATGCATCCTAATCACCTTTGTGTAGGCTGACTTAACCTTGTATTTAACGTATACTAGATGTTCAATTTTTTTTGAATTATTAAATGAACGAAAGGGTGAACGAGTGAAGAACTAGTCATATTATTCTCCTTTTTTAAAATCTATGACAAATTCTTTACACTTCTTTTACCGTCTCATATAATCTCATAGTTTTAGTCATCAGTGCTCCACAGCTGATTCTTAAATCTTTTTTCTGTTTGGTTTTGTGTTTTTGTTTCTTTGTTTAGCCATGACTGTTTTCTTGAGTCCCAGGGGTATCTCCAAATGGCCTTTTTGATAGTAACACCTGCACATCCTGCTGTTTTCTTAAATATAACATGCCATCATCCGAATGCTGCGTCTTTCTCAAAGCTTGCCAGGAATCTGCGTCCCTAACTCTTACAAGTGCTGCAGTCTGTGACATTCCCACCTTCCTAAAAATTCAAGGGGTCTTTTCTGTATCTTCATTTGGGCTTTGAACAAGATGAGTGATATAGATAATCAAATACGGTTCTCATCTGCATCTTACCATCACCAAAATCAAATCTCAAGAAAATTACAGGTTTTCCCATAGTCATTTTGATCACAAATGTTAAAACTGAGACTCAAACTCAGGTCTGTCTAATTTAAAAGGACTGTGTTCTTTTACCTCTGATTTCAGGGTGGTGGGGATGGGTTTGATGGGGCTTGCTAACTCATTGATCAAGGATAAAGAAAGGAAGAAAGACATTCTTATTTCTCATTCTTCCTCATTCTCCACACCCAGGTGATTTCCAAGTGCTTAATCTATCTTAGCAACCTCTTCTCGTCACTATCTCCCTTTTCCCTTTAGCTCATGCTTCCTTAGCTCATTCCTCATTGCTTCTTTTGGTAATTATCGCACAAGCTTTCTAACTTACCTCCTTTCCCCAGTATCTCCTGAGTTTTAGGGCAGGCAATAACTTATCTTAATATCTTCACATAGACTAACTGACCTTGCATAGTAGGATGCTCGATAGAATTTTTGAGTTGCATTTTACTACTGAACTTTTTTAAACTGAGAGTATTTTTCTAGAAATAATAAATAACTGTAGAATATGTGATGAGTAGCAACATGGAAATTTTTATCGGCTTAACCTAATTAAAGAATAAATAAACAAAATTTTTCTTTTCAGAAATCAGTAGCAGGTGTTGCAATTAAAATATAGACAGCAGATTACAAAATGTATTGATAAAATGGACACAGTCCCAGTCATTTAACTGTGTTCTGGTTACCTAAATCCACCTGCTGTGGAAGCCAGATAAGTGTTTATTTGCATTTATGTGCTAACATTTACAGACAGACATTATTTACAAAATTTTGTTTATTATATCCTGAACACATGGGTGTTTATTCTGACCATTATACACATATTTGTGTTTTTTAAGCCAGGAGAGAACATTAGAGAAGGAAAGATATTTGTCTGGGATAGTGAATTAATATTAGCTTATGCTTATGGGTGTTTACTGCTTTCTAGGAGATGCACTTAAAGCTTAAAGGCATTATTTCATTTAATCTTCATAATAACCGTATGAAATAGTTATTCTAATCCCTATTTTACAGATGAGGAAATACAGACTGAGGTTAAATATCTTGCCCAAGATCATTTAGCAACTAAAAGATAGAATGGATTTTGAAAGAAATTTCTGAAGCTTCAAAACTCAGTAGGAGAAGATTGGTTTCAGGGCACTGGAGGTAGCAGATATCTTCTTCTACCATGAGAGGTTGGATTTCAGTCATAGGGGCAGAGTCTCAGTAGCAGGATTCAGTCTCTAGAAGCCTTGCTAATGTTAGTCCTGCCTTCCTAAACCTTGTCCAAATGTAAATGTCAAAGATCTGTAAGCTAGAAGCTAAGTCCCATCTACAGCTCTCAACATAATCCTAAACACAGTAAGGAAGGATTGGGATATAAAATTAGCGACCTGTTGTATTTATCTCCTATTTTTGCAGGGTAGTACCACAAACTTGATGGTACCACTATATATTTATTAGCTCAGAGTTCTGTAGGTCAGGGTCTCACAAGGCCAAGATCAAGTGGTCTGCAGGATGTGTTTACTTCTGGAGCTCAGGATCCTATTCCCAACTCACTCAGGTGTTATAGAACTAAGTTCCGAATGGGGTTGGAGTGGGGCCTCTGTTCCCTTGCTGGTTGTCAGCTAAGGCTTTCCAGTCTCTTGCCACCTATTCCTCTCCATCCTCAAAGCCAGAGATGGCGACTTTCTGTTGTGTTGAATCCCTCTCACACTTCAAATTTCCAGCCCATTTCCTTTCAAAGACTCGCATGATTAGGTCATGCTAACCTAGTTATCTTTCTTAAAGTAAACTAACTTAGGACCTGATGACATCCACAAAGTCCTTTCACAGAACCACCTAGATTAACATTTAATTGAATAACTTAAAGAAGGTGTATGTATACCAGGGAGCAGGGTCTTATAGTCATCTTAGAAATCTACTAATATCTGTCCAAATTCCAGCATCTGAGATGGACTTCTTTGCATCTATATGCTACACTCCTGGGAGCTAATAGTCCTCTTAAACTCCATTTTACTTACTTACATATTGTGCCAGGTATTATTTAATATCAAGCATTATTCACTTATGTAAGCACTAAACATATATTTTGATTTTTCTGAGTCTAATGCCAGCCTATCTGGCTGTGGTTATGACTCACCTAGCTTTTCTCAAGTAACATCTTGTCCTGTGGTTTTCATAGGAACTAAACCCCTCTTCCTATGCCCTTTGTTTAGGCTTGATATGTAGCTTTAACCTCATCGCATCACCTAGAATCATTAATTTCCATTGAGACTTTGCTATAGGCTGGGTCTTGAGGACACAGAGATAAATAATACATACAGCCATTATCTGAAGAGGGCATAAATGGTAAAAAATAGTTGGCTTATATTATTATACACCATCACAGAGATATTTACATGCTCTCTCTACTGAGAGAAAAAGGAAGGGAGTGACCTTGAGCAAAGTCTCTATGGATGAGTTGAAGCGCCAGGTGAGCCAATGGAGGCAGAGTGTTCCAGATGCAGAGCGTGGTGCATTAATGAAACTGCGAGATATTTGGAATGGTGGATGCATAGGGTTAGAGGAGTACCAAAGTGAAAAGTAGTTAATGATGCTAAAGTTTACAAATTACAGTGAAGATGTAAAACCTAGGAATATACCAAATATCACAGTAATTATTTATCATAAGGCAGAAACTATAAGAAATGAAAATACATTTACATGTATTACAAATACACAGATACAGTATAATGTTAAGATATTTAACACACCTCTCTCAATCCAAGTCAAGAGGACAAAAATTAATGAAGATCTGCAGGACATGTACAATATAATCAATATGGCAGATATGTGTATTGAAGTTTATACCCCAATATGGTATGCTTTCTTTTCAATCAACATAGAATAGTAAAAAACCTGACCATATCTAAGGTCTTAAAACTCTTGTGTTACTACTTTGTGCTATTGTTCTATGTAGATTTCTTTATTAAACCCTATTAATTAGTAGCAAATTCGATTAGCAATATTCGATTAATATTTTCAACTGTTTGTGCCTTTTTTTTTTTTTTTTTTAGTGAGCAATCTTAATATGCTATTTGTTTTTTCCATGTTCCCTTTCAACCTTTTGGCTGGAATATCCTTGGAAATATCTTATGATGGTTATTTTACATTTTTACTTGTTCATTATGAGTTGCTCTAGATCAGCCATTTGTAAATGATTCATGGGGATAGAGTGGGACCAGAGCTAAATGTCCGGCTGTCCAGAGTAACAGGAGTGTCGTGTCTGAATACAGACCTCTGTGTCTTTCAGAGGAGCCTTTTCCTCTTTCAACTTCACCAGCAGACTGCTCCATGAAGATACGCTTTTTTTTCCAATTTAATATTATATACAGCCCACTTATTTATACCTCTCAAGCCTTCATGCCAAACTGGACTCAGAGAAGTTATCTTTCTTATCCAGTCTTTGTATTTGTTCCTCTTGTTCCAATGAGAAATTATTGGTGTTTCTCTGAGGGATGCCACTTTGGAGAAGGGAGCTTTGTGAGGTTTGTCTGAGATCTAAAGGATAGAGTTGTGCTTCTAAAGCTTACTCTTATTATTTAGTGATGATTACTAGGAAGTTGAGGAAAACTTCTTTAATCTCTCCTTTTACACTATACATTTAATTTTCTTTCTTTTTTTTTTAGATTTTATTTATTTATTTCACAGAGAGAGAGAAGGCGCGTGCGTGCGCACATTTACTGGAGCAGGGGGAGGGGCAGAGGGACAACCAGACTCCCTGCTGAGCAGGGAGCCTGATGTGGGGCTTGATCCCAGGACCCTGAGATCATGACATTTATCACTACATAGTATTCTTATAGTTAAGTATTTTGTTAGGTAATAAACTCTGTGTCCATTTTCTCTCTTTTAACCGGTAGAAATTATTTAGAAATAAAAACCCTGGATTTAAAATATATAGTAATACATTGATATGTTTTGCATTTTTCTCATAATAACTATTTTTAAATGGTGAATGTGTCTTTGCCTATGCATTCAACTGAGAACAAAATAATACTACATTCTATAGTTTAAAAATTTTTATTTTTAAATAAAACTATTTTGAAGCTGTCAGTGATGTTTATGAGTGCCAAATATTTTTCATTGAAAGGAATTGACATTTTGAAATTTTTATAGGTGTCACATGATACATCTCAATGTTAGACTTCACAATATACTCACTGCACATAAAAAGAAAGTGATGATAATTGGGGAAAATTCTAATATATTAGTATAATCATCTCCAAATCAACATTATCACATTTGCTTAGATTGTTTTGTCACACTCAAGCTAGAAGTGACTTTAAATAATTTCTGTCTATTGTAATTCTGTTATTTCTTCCTGTTATTGTATAATTTTGCAAAATATAAAATGTTCTCATTATTCAAAGATATGGTAGTAGATCATATTGGTAGATTTTAATCTCTCAGTAGATTGTATGTTTTATGTGGACAAAGATCATTTCTTTTACTTACTTTTGTACTCAGGGAACTTGGCACAATCTCTGTTAGGCTTGTTTTAGGTATTTGTTTAATGGATTTACTCCTTTTCATGGTCCTAATTGCTTCTGATCCTTGTTCTTACCACTTAGTAGTGGTTTCTTGAAGATGAGGGGAACTCCTGTCTTTCCTCTGGCCTTTTAACAATAGAAATTTAATCTTAATATTTGAATTCTTTCAGAACTTTATCTTCTTATCTTTTTTCCCCTAGAATATTCATGTATCTCACACCCAGTTTCTCCAGTCTTACATGAGAAAGGTACATGTGTCACAATTAATGGACTGACATCATTTACTAAAGTCCATATGTGATTCAGATTTCCTTAGTTTTCTCTACTGTCCTTCCTCTGGTCCAGGATCCAATCTAAGATACCATGCGTTTAGTAGTCATCTGTCCTTGTACTCCTCTTAGTTAAAAGTTTCTTAGACTTCCCTGTTCTTGATGAACTTGACAGCTTTGAGGATTACTAGTCGAGTGTTTTTTTTTACTTCCTACTGTAGACATCTCAGATATACACAAAAGTATAGAAAATAATTATGCTTCATGACCTAAACCCTCTTCTAGACTTTGCTTTTCTGCATAACAACTTTTGAGTAGGTTCTTCAAGCAAATTCCAGCAATTTTGGAAGACTTTAGCTTGCTGCTTAAAGTCCATGTTTACTTTTTGCATCTTTTCATGATTTGGCCCCATTCCCCATATTTGGTATGTATCATCATACTTTGAGATATGACTTGGTAGCTATTTCTTAGTTTTATTAAAGATGGAGTTCCCCTTTAAAATTTTGTTTTTATTATTTATATATTGTTTTTAGTTAGGAGGGGTTAGGATAATGTAAGTTTTACTCTATCATCTTCACCTTCAACTAAAAACATGTAAAGGAATATAATAATGTACTAGCAGATTTTATTTTGTTTTGTCTTACAATGGTGGAGTATGAACAGTAGATAAAGCCTATGGGGGATAGGAACAATGACTGCCACAAGTATGTAAAAAAGGAATACTCTGTATCAGCGATAATAAGTCCTCTGTGAATGTAGTTATTGAAACATAAAGAACTTTCTGGCATCCTTGTAGAGTGGATTTAAGCACATTGTAGTTTTAAAAAAATTTAGTTACTTCTGAGGTCCCACTTCAGTCCTTTAACTCTATTATTTCATGATTTGTTTTTCTGTAAAACAATTAGTCACAGGAATTTTTAGATTCTTAAATGGGAAATTCAAAGCAGTCTGATAAGACACATTTTCTTTTTAGTAATTTTTAGCAGAAAAAGAGAAAAACTATACTTAAATCTTTTTTTTCCTGTATACTGCTTGATAATAAAAAAATAAAATAATAATCGACAAAGGAAGGAACAAATAGATTTAAAAAAATTTTAAAGCTACTTTGAGATTTAAGTGATTCGTAAATGCTGTGAAAATGGTAATTATATGTATATTATGTATGTACATACATAATATACATACATAATATACATAATATATTATATATATAATATATATATAGTAGGACATATAATTTCATCAGCCTTTTAATGATCTTTCTTCTTAAAATTTAATTAGCAAAATTTATTTATGGTACAACAGCAATTTGTTGCAGATACAATTGAAGAGGCTTTCTTGCAGTATTTAAAGGCACTAACTAAACAAAGGGAAATAGTAAAATGTTCAGCATCCTGATCTCAGGGGGAAGGAAATGGACCAGAACATGCTTGTGTTCAAGCTGTTCTAGTGACTTCTTCAGAATATTCTATGAGCACTACTCTGTATTTCAGAATAACAAGTTGCTGGAACAGCAACACCATCAGCATGAATTTGCACCTTTGGTGGATAATCATAAGGCTTCATTTTTCCGAAAGTTGTAATTCACATCAGCCTACTGCACTGAGTGAGATAACATTATTTTCTTGTTCATGGAAATAAAATTCTACAGGTAATTTACTGATGTGCTAATTACCATTTTCAATGATGAGCTAAGGAACACTGTGGTTTCTCAAATTGTTCCTACCCTGAAAAATGTATTTATATTTGCAAAAACTCTGAAGCATAAAATGGTATTAGTCTTGTGGATTGCTGCCAAACATGGTAGGCAATATGCTTTATATATATATATATTTTTTTCTTTTCTTTTTTTTGTCTATGATTAACTATGTTTGAGCAGGAAATGCCATAATCGTTGATTTATTTGTGTGTGTGAGTAACAATTTCTCCATAATATCAGTGATGAAAACATTTCAGCATCCGTGAAGATTTAGCAGATAGAAAGATATATATATGTATATATATATATTCCTTTTTACACAACAGAAGCATTGAACTGCTAAAGCCCTGCAAAGGAAATAATACCTCCATTGATTCAAAATTTCAAAAAGGTCTTTATTTTAATTGTCTGCTACCTTTAGTTCTCCCACCTGCATTGCTTGCCGCCATCTGGTCATGCTCCAGCTTTTCATTCTCAGTCGTTTCTAAGGCTTTTCTGTTTGCTTTCCTGTCTCCAAACTTACACCTATAGGACTCCAATTTATCCCTCAAAGTTTATTTTACCCTTCCTCTATGAAATCTGTCCCGATTTCCCAACGGGTTTCTAATGTTGTCTTTGATATCTCATTTTGTTCCTCACTCAGGGCTCTTATAATTGTGCGCCTTAATCAGGGCTCGCGTTATTAGATGTGAAATATGGTGATTGAGGTACTTGTCTTATGCTTTTGCCTATTTGTGGACTTCTTGAGATCAGGAGCTTTGTTTTTCTCATTTTTTGTTTGTATTTCTCCTTTCTTCACACTTAGCTCTATAACACTGTGATACTACACATGACATATGGACATGGTAAATCACAATAGATGTTTCTTGATTAAATTATTGACTGAAATGTGTCTTACCATCATTGTCTCCTTCCTTGGCCTTGTAGATATTGTTCTCATTGTTTTTATTCTAATTTCTGGCTGTTCCCTCTTGCCTGCTCATTTAATTTTTTTTTTCTTCTTCATATATTTTTTATATATATGTATATTAAGATTATCTTTATTTATTAGAGAGAGAGAGAGCACAAGCATCAGGAGGGGCAGAAGGAGAAGCAGACTCCCTGCTGAGCAGGGAACCAATGTGGGGCTTGATCCCAGAACCCCAAGATCAAGACCCAAGCTGAACTCAGACACCTTGCTTAACTGATGGAGCCACCCAGGTGCTCCAATTATATTTCTTATCTATCTCCATTTTCCCAAACCTATGTCAATGTCGTGCATTTATTCTTCTGTCTTTACCGCCTTGTCTGCTTTCATCATTCCCTTCCTGAGTATAGTAACCAGAGGTGCACGAGCCTTAAAAGTGTTACTTTGTACCACCTTTCTGTACTACCTGCCTGACAAAATGCTGACTCTTAACTAGTTGTACCTTTTTTCTACACTTGAATTTTCTGAGAGCTACTTGAGAAAATGCATACTACTCGGATACCTCCATTTAGATGTAATTTAGAAACCTCAAATTTAATACACCTTTCTAAACCATTCCTCCCCACCACTTCCTAATTCAAACTTAACAGCACCAGTAATTATTTCTTCCAGAAAACAATATGCAGTTTATAGTCAATGACTTCAATTAAACACACATACACACAAACACACAGAAAAGACATCAATAAATTAATGATATTTGTCCTCGGGTATTTGCCTTTGGGATAT
Organism: Ursus americanus; assembly: GCF_024610735.1. NCBI lineage: Eukaryota > Metazoa > Chordata > Mammalia > Carnivora > Ursidae > Ursus > Ursus americanus. The sequence goes on along the minus strand of NC_142137.1, from coordinate 53,655,381 downwards.
TATTTTTTTTATATCTACTATACCTTATTTTTATACTTCATAATAAATATGAATGAGTTTCATAATCAAAAATTTTGAGAACTGTTACAGAAAAACCACTAAGTTAGAACTATAGGAACTGGTCTAGAACTGAACAGGCTTTAGTCTTGATTCTGCCATTATCAATGCATGTGACAATGAAATGTCACAAGCTACTACTTGCTTCTGTTTTGTCAACATTCTCTTAGCAAGTATTTTTTGGTATTCCTGTGACACCTGGCATTAGAGTTTTGGTGCTTGGGTTCATGACCTCATGTTTGACCTGATGGTAACCCAGTCTAGTGGAAGTGACAGATATTTAACAATATACAAATGGAAACAACAGAATATGAAACCAATGGAACAGGAGCAGAGACAAGAGACTGAGTGGTTTTGTTTCAGGTAGTCTAGAAGGGTTTGGTGAGCAAGATCCCAACATTCTTTCTAGTTAGGTGATTCCAATATTGACTATCTCATTGATAGTGACAGTTCCTAAAAGATACTTTTTTATTTGGTTCATTTTCACAGAACAGAATCATTAAAAAAAAAGAAGAAGAAGAAGAATAGAGCATTAACTTTTTTTATAATGAATATATTAGCATTCTCAATAAACCGTAATGCACATATGAATGTAGAAAGTAAGAAAACTTGTGGATATTTTTTTCTTCAAACAAGTATGTCCTTAATCTTGAGGAGTGCTCTTTAACAAAAAATGGGATCAGTGTTGCAATTGTTTTAGAGGACTATAGAGGTGATTATGGAAATTAAAAAGTAAGCAAAGGAATAATAATTTCAAACACAGCAATAAAAAGTCACATTATTTAAAACAGAATGGAATACTTCTATCATACAGGGAAAGGGATCAGATCTTTTAACATTTCAAGTCAGAAAAAAATATTATATTAGTCTGATTATATTAACCCTATCTAAATGTAAAAGGAGAAGCTGCCATTATGGGTGTGCGGAAGACATGTCTATAGTTCTTAGAAGTCATGCCTAACCTGTTCAAATATTAAGACACTTTTTTGAAGGCAAAAAATTTCACAGCCCAATGTATTATAATAGTGTTACATTCAGTGTTTATTTATTGAGAAAATGGCTATCAGAATATGGGATTTACAGATTTCTAGAAATAATTCTGTTCCTTAAACACAGTACATACCTTCTCACACTTGTATATTAACTGTTTGTTTTTGTTTTTCTCCACCAGCAATTTTCTGCCTAATCTTTTTGGTCAAATTGTGCCGATTATTCAAGGCCCATTTCAAATTCTACATGGTACGTGAAGCCTTGTTCCAACACCTTAGCCTTCAGTGATGTCTGCCTCCTTAAAACTTCCTTGGAATTATAGAGCTGGAGGGAAGCTTGGAGACCACCACCCCTTGTTCTATGCTGCATAAGGTAACTATTTGCCTATGTTAGACCTTTCTGAAAATTAGAAAACCATGCTTCTTTTGGAAGATGCATCTAGAGCATAAGGCTTGGCAGGTAGAACATGAGCCAAATTTCAGCCTTCAGCAGCCCCTTGGCTGGGTATCATTGTCTAGGGCAAAACTGCCAGTACACATTTTGTTCTGATCATATCTCACCTGGTAATGTTATTTGACCTTTCAATGCCAAATAATAAGATATAGAAGATTGCTGTAATTTCGAGGGTTATAAAAAATAAATTTTAGGGGTGTGATTACACACTTCTTGGTACAGTTATAGAATCCAGAGTAGACCATCGATGAGTAAGTGATATTCATATTAAAACTCCTAAAGGCAATGAGATCATATCATCACAGAAGTCAAATCAAAGTTTCAGCACTAATATTTGAACTGAAGCACTAATATTTGAAAGAAGCTTAAGCTTGGGAGTGAAGTGAAATAGGTTATTTATTGACAAAGTGTTTATACAAAGGAAAGATGACTTTGGAAATGTCATGGGGGAAAATAAGGAATAATTAGGTTTAGAGAGGGCAGGATAGCCCAAAGAAAAAGATGATGCAGGTACTTCTTGCATGACAGTGTGATATTGGTGAAGAGATAGACAAATAGATGAATGGAACAGAGTGGAGAACACAAATGTAAGACAAATGTAAGGCAAATGTAAGACGCAAAATTACAAATTTTTTTAAGAAAACACATTGATCAAAATATCCAGAACCTAGGGCTAGGCAGTGTTTTTAGACTTGATTTAAAAAAGCATAATCTATAAAAGGGAAAATTAATTAGTAAGAGCTCATCGAAATAAAATAAAACAGCAAAAACTTGCCTCTTGGAATGCAGATCACTCCTCTTTTTTGTAAGTAGGACCACCTAGATTTACTGATGTGTGAAGTTATCAAAACTGTTTTTTTCTCAATGAAAAGCTCATCTTAAACATTTAAAAAAAAATTTCAAAACCGCTTAGCATGCAAAATATAAAATAATTTGCAACAGCTGTTAATTGGAGGAATTTTTTACAAACTTTATTATCTGCAGACAGAAAAGATTGCTAATTTTAACCATTAACAGATGCTTTAGCTAATGATTTCTACATAGTCATTGTATGAAATGTGCTCAAATGTGATTTTGATTATTTTAGTTGATCCTAAGAGTTTGCTGGAATTGGTGTAATTCCTTTTCAGAAAAGTCTGCAACCAGTCATATGAACTACTGTTTCAAATAAGGTTGTCTTTTTAGGAGATAGGATATAATATATAACTCTCTGATTAATAGCACTCAGGCTTTCAAGCCATTGAACATCTGATTGGAAGGATGAGAAAACCTGTAAAGAACACTGTTATGAATTTGTAATCCCATATCTTATTAAGGAAATCTAGTTTTACCTATATGACTACAAAGTGTGTTATGTTAGTGCTCCATAATGCTTTTGCTAGGTCCTGAAAGGATGCTAGTTTTCTGGCTCAATTTTACAGACTTATGAGATTGTTGATTAATCTGGAATAGTGTGCAAAACATGACAGCACAATAGTCGTAAAACAATAGACAAAAAAGTTATGTCTGAATTTTTTTCTTAATTCGTTTTCTTTTTAAAAGAGAATGTCCTTAAACGCTTCCACACTGATAATAGAAGTCTTTACAAAACTGATGCTATTTCTCACACTCCATTAAACTACCTCTTTTATCTCTGAAATTGATGTGAAAGCAAAAATATTCATATTATGTTGACTCCACTTTTTAAATTGCTTTTGAAGGGAAAAAACTAAAATAAAAAAATATGTTCGAGACTCAAGAAGTGGACAAATACATCTAATTTGTTTTGCGAGGATCATTAAAACCCAGCATCTCTGTTATTTTGTAACTGGTTAGCATTTAGGGTGACAATCTAGAATGTGATAGGACATTTTTAATAGTTAAAAAATACCATTTTCCCATATTAAGAACAAGGAATCTGGTTTGCATCAAGGGTGAAATCTATAGAAAGCCTAAAAACAAAATTTTCTTTCCCTTAATCATACACTTTAAAGGTTGATCCTAAGACTGGAAATCATGAATGTGCCATTGGTAATGATTAACCCCTCCAACACTTCAGTATACACACCTAATGGCAACTTTTAGGAGCTGTGGATCACCTTTAATTTTCAATTCTTCTTAGTATGAATATTGATAAAGTAATAAATTATGAAAGGCCAATAGAAAACAACTTAATTGATTTAAAGTAGTCAAATGTCATTTTCAAGCAAAAGAAAAGTAAGGTATGTATTTTTTTCCCCAAGATCATAATACGCAACACTTACTTAGGTTAGGTTAACTATAATACCATGTACAATTTAGTCAAGAAAATGAATCATTTAAAAATTCTCCTGGAGCTTAAATTTTGCTTTCTAGCCTCAGTATGGACTCTAGCTTACAGATCTCCATTGGAAAGTAAAGGGCTATGCAAGGAAGCCCTCATCAAAGATGGCTTGCTCTTTGCTGGGGCTTGCTCCAGAATGAAAATCAACGCACTGCTGCCTTCATTGAGAAAGTCTTGCCCCTTCCCAGCACGCACAATTTAGTCAGCTGAACTAAAGAGTGCACTTAGTTACATAGTTGATTTATATTCTGGCTCCAGCTCCTTATCTATAATCAATCTATTAACAGAGAGTTTGCAGTCAGCAGCCAGGTTGGGGTCCACCCTTTGATAGCATTGCTACAGTGGCTTGTTGCCCACAATCAACTGTGATGAACTCTCTCCAAGAAAGCAACCAGCTACAAAAGCTGCTGATGAGGGGAGTTAAGATGGCGGAGGAGTAGGAGACACCGTTTTCAGCCGGTCCTCCGAGTCGAGCTGGATAGGTACCAGACCAGCCTAAACAACCACGGAACCAGCCTGAGACGCAGGAAGACGCATCTGGATCTCTACAAATGAACATCTCCAGCGCTGAGTATTGAGGTACGAAGCGGGGAGCCATGAAACTGTGCACAGATATCGGAAGATAAACGGAAGGGGGAGGGAGCCGCCGTGTTCGGGCGCCGGGAAGCGGTAGCCACTTGCACGGGAGAGCGGGCAGGGCTCGCGGACGGCACCCGCAAAACAGCAGACTGAGACCGTGAGCCGGGTGCGCGCGCCACCAGGCATCTCGCGGAACACCGGAATCCCGGTGCGCTCACTGGATCCAGACTGAGACCGGGAGATCCGGGAGCGCGCGCGGGGCGGCTGGCGGCTGGCGGCATTAGAAACACAAAGGACAGAGACGCGCCGGCCCTGGAAGTGAGGGCTGGGACGCTGGGTGTGGGGCGCACATCCCCGGACGCTGCAGGGTTGAGCAGCACCAACAGAAACAGAGTTAAAGTGGCCAGAACATTAGTAGAGAATGGGCCGCAATCCCTCTGTTCTGTGACAGAGGCTGAAATTTGGCCGCTGCTGCTCTGACTCTCAGAAGAGGCACAGCAGACCGCCAGGGAAAGCCGCCAGAGAACAAAAGCCTGGAAATACCGGCTCAGGGAGTGCCCATCCCCATCCCCCCTCGCAGGGGACGCCGAGACTCTACCCAAACATGGCTGCCTGAGTATCGGCGCGGCAGGCCCCTCCCCCAGAACACAGAAGGCAGGCTGAAAAATCAAGAAGCCCACAACCCGAGGCGCCTGGGTGGCGCAGTCATTGAGCGCCTGTCTTCGGCTTAGGGCGTGATCCCGGCGTTCCGGAAAGGAGTCCCTCATCGGGCTCCTCCACTGGGAGCATGCTTCTTCCTCTCCCACTCCCCTGCTTCTGTTCCCTCTCTCGCTGGTTGGCTGCCACATAAATAAATAAATAAAATCTTTAAAGAAGAATCCCACATCCCTAAGATCCCTATAAAACAAGGGGCACGGCCTGGGACCCAGTCAATAATTTGGGCTCTGGAAACCCCGCAACCTCTCTTCATCAGAATGACAAGAAGGAGAAGCCCCCCCCAGCAAAGAAAAGACAGTGATTCTGTGGCCTCTGCCACAGAAATAATGGATATGGATGTAACCAAATTATCAGAAATGGAATTCAGAGTAACGATGGTCAAAATGATGAGTAGAATTGAAAAAACTATTAACGAAAAGGTTACTGAGAATATAGAATCCCTAAGGACAGAAATGAGAGCGAATCTGACAGAAATTAAAAATTCTATGAGCCAAATGCAGGCAAAACTAGAGGCTCTGACGGCCAGGGTCGCAGAAGCAGAGGAACGTGTTAGTGAATTGGAGGATGGGTTAATAGAGGAAAAAATGAAAATAGAAGATGGTCTTAAAAAAATCCACGCCCACGAATGTAGGTTACGGGAGATTACTGACTCAATGAAACGATCCAATGTTAGAATCATCGGCATCCCCGAGGGGGTGGAGAAAAACAGAGGTCTAGAAGAGATATTTGAACAAATTGTAGCTGAAAACTTCCCTAATCTAGCAAGGGAAACAAACATTCGTATCCAAGAGGCAGAGAGGACCCCTCCCAAGCTCAACCATGACAAACCTACGCCGCGTCACGTCATAGTGCATTTCGCAAATATTAGATGCAAGGATACAGTATTGAAAGCGGACAGGGCAAAGAAATTTCTCACGTACCAAGGCAAAAGCATCAGAATTACGTCAGACCTGTCTACACAGACCTGGAATGAGAGAAAGGGTTGGGGGAGCATATTTAAAGCTCTTTCAGAGAAAAACATGCAGCCAAGGATCCTTTATCCAGCAAGGCTGTCATTCAGAATTGATGGAGAAATAAAGACATTTCAGAATCGCCAGTCACTAACCAATTTTGTAACGACGAAACCAGCCCTACAGGAGATATTACGGGGGGTTCTATAAAAGTAAAAAGGCCCCAAGAGTGATACAGAACAGAAAGTCACAGCCAATACAAACAAAGACTTTACTGGCAACATGGCAACATTAAAATCATATCTCTCAGTAATCAGTCTTAATGTAAATGGTTTGAACCATCCCATAACACGCCACAGGGTTGCAGATTGGATAAAAAGAAATGACCCATCCATTTGCTGTCTACAAGAGACTCATTTCAAACACAAAGATGCATTCAGACTGAGAGTAAGGGGATGGAGTACCATCTTTCACGCAAATGGACCTCAAAAGAAAGCTGGGGTAGCAATTCTCATATCAGATAAATTGGATTTTAAACTACAGACTATAGTTAGAGATGCAGAAGGGCACTATATTATTCTTAAGGGAAGTATTCAACAAGTGGATATGACAATTATAAATATATATGCCCCCAACAGGGGAGCAGCAATATACACAAGCCAACTCTTAACCAGAATAAAGAGACATATAAATAAAAATACATTAATAGTAGGGGACCTCAACACTCCACTCTCAGAAATAGACAGAACACCCTGGCAAAAACTAAGCAAAGAATCAAAGGCTTTGAATGCCATACTCGACGAGTTGGACCTCATAGATATATATAGAACACTACACCCCAGAACCAAAGAATACTCATTCTATTCTAATGCCCATGGAACATTCTCAAGAATAGACCATGTTCTGGGTCACAAAACAGGTCTCAACCGATACCAAAAGATTGAAATTATCCCCTGCATATTCTCAGACCACAACACTCTGAAATTGGAACTCAACCACAAGGAAAAATTTGGAAGAAACTCAAACACTTGGAGACTAAGAACCATCCTGCTCAGGAATGACTCGATAAACCAGGAAATCAAAAATCAAATAAAACAATTTATGGAGACCAATGAGAATGAAAATACAACAGTCCAAAACCTATGGGATACTGCAAAGGCAGTCCTAAGGGGGAAATACATAGCCATCCAAGCCTCACTCAAAAGAATAGAAAAATCTAAAATGCAGTTTTTATATTCTCACCTCAAGAAGCTGGAACAGCAACAAAGGGACAGGCCTAATCCACGCACGAGGAAGCAGTTGACCAAAATTAGAGCTGAAATCAATCAAGCAGAAACCAGAAGTACAGTAGAGCAGATCAACAGGACTAGAAGCTGGTTCTTTGAGAGAATCAATAAAATTGACAGACCAGTGGCAAGACTTATCCAAAAGAAAAGAGAAAGGACCCAGATTATTAAAATTATGAATGAAAAAGGAGAGGTCACGACGAACACCATTGAAATTGGAAGGATTATTAGAAATTTTTATCAACAGCTATATGCCAATAAACTAAGCAATCTGGAAGAGATGGAATCCTTCCTGGAAACCTATAAACTACCAAGATTGAAACCAGAAGAAATTGATTCCTTAAACAGGCCAATTAATTATGAAGAAATTGAGTCAGTGATAAACAACCTTCCAAAAAACAAAACTCCAGGCCCGGATGGTTTTCCTGGGGAATTCTACCAAACATTCAAAGAAGAAATAATACCTATTCTCCTAAAGCTATTTCAAAAAATAGAAACAGAAGGAAAGCTACCAAACTCATTCTATGAGGCCAATATTACCTTGATCCCCAAACCAGGCAAAGACACCCTCAAAAAGGAGAATTACAGACCGATTTCCCTAATGAATATGGACGCCAAAATCCTCAACAAGATACTTGCTAATAGAATCCAACAGTACATTAAAAGGATTATCCATCACGATCAAGTGGGATTCATACCTGGGATGCAAGCGTGGTTCAATATTCGCAAATCAATCAGCGTGATACATCATATCAACAAGAAAAGACTCAGGAACCATATGATCCTCTCAATCGATGCCGAAAAAGCATTTGACAAAATACAGCATCCTTTCCTGATTAAAACCCTTCAGAGTGTAGGAATAGAAGGTACATTCCTCAGTCTCACAAAAGCCATCTATGAAAAGCCTACTGCAAATATTATTCTCAATGGGGAAAAGCTGGAAGCCTTTCCCTTAAGATCAGGAACTCGACAAGGATGCCCACTCTCGCCACTATTATTCAACATAGTACTAGAAGTCCTTGCAACAGCAATCAGACGACAAAAAGGGATCAAAGGTATTCAAATTGGCAAAGAAGAAGTCAAAATGTCTCTCTTTGCAGATGACATGATACTCTATATGGAAAACCCAAAAGAAGCCACTCCCAAACTATTAGAAGTTATAGAGCAATTCAGTAACGTGGCAGGATACAAAATCAATGCTCAGAAATCAGTTGCATTTCTATACACGAATAACGAGACCGAAGAAAGAGAAATTAGGGAATCCATCCCATTTACAATAGCACCAAAAACCATACGTTACCTTGGAATTAACTTAACCAGAGACGTAAAGGACCTATATTCTAGAAACTATAAATCACTCTTAAAAGACATTGAGGAAGACATAAAAAGATGGAAAGATATTCCATGCTCATGGATCGGAAGAATTAACATAGTTAAAATGTCCATGCTACCCAGAGCAATCTACACTTTCAATGCTATCCCGATCAAAATACCAAGGACATTTTTCAAATAACTGGAACAAACAGTCCTTAAATTTGTATGGAAACAGAAAAAGCCCCGAATCTCCAAGGAACTGTTGAAAAGGAAAAACAAAGCTGGGGGCATCACAATGCCGGATTTCGAGCTGTACTACAAAGCTGTGATCACAAAGACAGCATGGTACTGGCACAAAAACAGACACATAGACCAATGGAACAGAATAGAGAGCCCAGAAATGGACCCTCGGCTCTTTGGGCAACTAATATTTGATAAAGCAGGAAAAAACATCCGGTGGGAAAAAGACAGTCTCTTCAATAAATGGTGCTGGGAAAATTGGACAGCTACATGCAAGAGAATGAAACTTGACCACTATCTCACACCATACACAAAAATAAACTCCAAATGGATGAAAGACCTCGATGTGAGACAGGAATCCATCAAAATTCTAGAGGAGAACATAGGCACCAACCTCTACGACATCAGCCAAAGCAACCTTTTTCATGACACATCCCCAAAGGCAAGAGAAACAAAAGATAAAATGAATTTATGGGACTTCATCAAGATTAAAAGTTTCTGCACATCCAAGGAAACAGTCAGAAAAACTAAGAGGCAGCCCACGGAATGGGAGAATATATTTGCAAATGACACTACAGATAAAGGACTGGTATCCAAGATCTACAAAGAACTTCTCAAACTCAATACACGAGAAACAAATAAACAAATCAAAAAATGGGCAGAAGATATGAACAGACACTTTTCCAATGAAGACATACAAATGGCTAACAGACACATGAAAAAATGTTCAAAATCATTAGCCATCAAGGAAATTCAAATCAAAACCACACTGAGATACCACCTTACGCCAGTTAGAATGGCAAAAATAGACAAGGCAAGAAACAACAATTGTTGGAGAGGATGTGGAGAAAGGGGATCCCTCCTACATTGTTGGTGGGAATGCAAGTTGGTACAGCCACTCTGGAAAACCATGTGTAGGTCCCTTAAAAAGTTAAAAATTGAGCTACCCTATGATCCAGCCATTGCACTACTGGGTATTTTCCCCAAAGATACAGACGTAGTGAAGAGAAGGGCCATATGCACCCCAATGTTCATAGCAGCAATGTCCACAATAGCTAAATCGTGGAAGGAGCCGAGATGCCCTTCAACAGATGACTGGATTAAGAAGTTGTGGTCCATATATACAATGGAATATTACTCAGCTATCAGAAAGAATGAGTTCTCAACATTTGCTACAACATGGATGGCACTGGAGGAGATAATGCTAAGTGAAATAAGTCAAGCAGAGAAAGACAACTATCATATGATTTCTCTCATCTATGGAACATAAGAACTAGGATGATCGGTAGGGGAAGAAAGGGATAAAGAAAGGGGGGGTAATCAGAAGGGGGAATGAAACATGAGAGACTATGGACTATGAGAAACAAACTGAGGACTTCAGAGGGGAGGGGGGTGGGGGAATGGGATAGACCGGTGATGGGTAGTAAGGAGGGCACGTATTGCATGGTGCACTGGGTGTTATACACAACTAATGAATCATCGAGCCTTACATCGGAAACCGGGGATGTACTGTATGGTGACTAACATAATATAATAAAAAATCATTTAAAAAAAAAAAAAAAAAGCTGCTGATGAGTTTGCGCCCTCTGCTGGAGGGATGGAGATATTTCATGATTACTTGTTTGATAATTTGGCACTCTGAAATGGATAAAATCAGAAGTTGGCTGACTAATAGACTTCATTTCTGGGTCCTGGTGCAAAAACCTTGCTTGGGGCTTAGATCTGAACTTATTTCTGTGGGAGCTTCACAGGGGAAAAGTGGAGCTTATCTGCTTGATTCATTTAAAGACACAAACCTATCTGCTACATATAGCAAATGTGTAACAATTATGCCAAAAAGTGTCATGCTAGCACACTGCATAGGTAGAGAATATGGTGAAGCCATCTATGAGAGGAAACATTTAATTTTAAAGTAAACAACAAAGCTTGTCTTTAAAAAATTTTTTTTATTATGTTATGTTAGTCACCATACAGTACATCATTAGTTTTTTTTTTTTAAAGATTTTATTTATTTATTCGACAGAGATAGAGACAGCCAGCGAGAGAGGGAACACAAGCAGGGGGAGTGGGAGAGGAAGAAGCAGGCTCATAGCAGAGGGGTCTGATGTGGGGCTCGATCCCATAACGCCGGGATCACGCCCTGAGCCGAAGGCAGACGCTTAACCGCTGTGCCACCCGGGCGCCCCCATCATTAGTTTTTGATGTAGTGTTCCATGATTCATTGTTTGTGTATAACACCCAGTGCTCCATGCAATACGTGCCCTCCTTAATACCCATCATCGGGCTGGCTCATCCCTCCATCCCCTTCCCCTCTGAAACCCTCAGTTTGTTTCCCAGAGTCCATATTCTCTCGTGATTCATTTCCCCTTCTGTTTACCCCCCCTTCATTATTCCCTTCTTTCTCCTACTGATCTCCCTGCTATTCCTTATGTTCCACAAATGAGTGAAACCATATGATAATTGTCTTTCTCTGCTTCACTTATTTCACTTAGCATAATCTCCTCCAGTCCCATCCATGTTGCCGCAAATGTTGGATAGTTGTTCTTTCTGATGGCTGAGTAATATTCCATTGTATATATGGACCACAACTTCTTTATCCATTCATCTGTTGAAGAGCATCTCAGCTCCTTCCACAGTTTAGCTATTGTGGACAATGCTGCTATGAATATTGGGGTGCATGTGGCCCTTCTCTTCACTATGTCTCTATCTTTGGGGTAAATACCCAGTAATGCAATCGCTGGGTCATAGGGTAGCTCTATTTTTAACTTTTTGAGGGACCTCCACACTGTCTTCCAAAATGGCTGTACCAACTTGCATTCCCACCAACAGTGTAAGAAGATTCCCCTTTCTCCACATCCTCTCCAACATTTGTTGTTTCCTGCCTTGTCAATTTTTGCCATTCTAACTGGCGTAAGATGATATCTCAATGTGGTTTTGATTTGAATTTCCCTGATGGCTAATGATGTTGAACGTTTTTCATGTGTTTGTTAGCTATTTGTATGTCTTCATTGGAAAAGTGTCTGTTCATATCTTCTGCCCATTTTTTGATTTGATTATTTGTTTCTCGTGTATTGAGTTTGAGAAGTTCTTTATAGATCTTGGATACCAGCCTCTTATCTGTAGTTTCATTTGTAAATATCTTCTCCCATTCTGTGGATTGCCTCTTTGTTTTGTTGACAGTTTCCTTTGCTGTGCAGAAGCTTTTTATCTTGATGAAGTCCCAAAATTTCAATTTTTCTTTTGTTTCCCTTGCCTTTGGAGACGTGTCATGAAAGAAGTTGCTGTGGCCGATGTCAAAGAGGTTACAGCCTATGTTCTCCTCTAGGATTTTGATGGATTCCTGTCTCACATTGAGGTTTTTCATCCATTTGGAGTTTACCTTTGTGTATGGTCTGAGAGAGTGGTCAAGTTTCATTCTTCTGTATATAGCTGTCCAATTTTCCCAGCACCATTTACTGAAGAGACTGTCTTTTTTCCGCTGAATGTTTTTTCCTGCTTTGTCAAAGATTAGTTGACCATAGAGTCGAGGGTCCATTTCTGGAGTCTCGGTTCTGTTGCATTGGTCTATGTGTCTGTTTTTGTGCCAGGACCATGCTGTCTTGGTGATCACAGCTTTGCAGTATAGCTTGAAATCCGGCAACGTGATGCCACCAGCTTTGTTTTTCTTTTTCAACATTTCCTCAGCGATTCAAGGTCTTTTTTAGTTCCACACAAATTTTAGGATTGTTTGTTCCAGCTCTTTGAAAAATGCCATTGGTATTTTGATCAGGATAGTGTTGAAAGTGTAGATTGCTCTGGGTAGCATAGACATTTTAACTATGTTTATTCTTCTGATCCCTGAGTGTGGAATGTTTTTCCATCTTTTGTATCCTCTTCAATGTCTTTCATCATTGTTCTGTAGTTTCTAGAGTATAGATCCTTTACCTCTCTGGTTAAGTTTATTCCGAGATATCTTATGGTTTTTGGTGTTATTGCAAATGGAATCGATTCACTAATTTCTCTTTCTTCAGTCTCATTGTTCGTGTATAGAAATGTAACTGATTTCTGAGCATTGATTTTGTATCCTGCCACATTACTGAATTGTTGTATGAGTTCTATAATAATTTGGGGGTGGAGTCTTTTAGGTTTTCCATATAAAGTATCATGTTTCTGCAAAGACAGAGAGTTTGACTTCTTCTTTGCCAATTTGAATACCTTTTATTCTTTTTTGTTGTCTGATTGCTGTTGCTAGGACTTCTAGTACTATGTTGAACAATAATAGTGAGGGCGGGCATCCTTGTCGTGTTCCTGATCTTAAAGGAAAGGCTCTCAGCTTTTCCCCATTGAGAAAGATATTTGCTGTAGGCTTTTCATAGGTGGTTTTTATGAAATTGAGGAATTACCCTCTATCCCTACACTCTGAAGGGTTTTAATCAGGAAAGGATGCTGTATTTTGTCAAACGCTTTTTCTGCATCAGTTGAGAGGATCATATGGTTCTTGTCTCTTCTTTTATTAGTGTGATCTATCACACTGATTGATTTGTGAATGTTGAACCACGCTTGCATCCCAGGGATGAATCCCACTTGGTCGTGATGGATAATCCTTTTAATGTACTGTTGGATCCTATTAGCTAGGATCTTGTTGAGAATTTTGGCATCCATATTTATCAGGGATATTGGTCTGTAATTTTCCTTTTTGATGGGGTCTTTGCCTGGTTTTGGGATCAAGGTAATACTGGCCTCATAGAATAAGTTTGGTGGTTTTCCTTCTGTTTCTATTTTTTGAAACAGCTTCAGGAGAATAGGTATTTCTTCTTTGAATGTTTGGTAGAATTCCCCAGGGAATCCATCAGGCACTGGACTCTTGTTTTTTGGGAGGTTTTTGATTGTTTCTTCAATCTCTTCTCGATTAATTGGTCTGTTTAGATAATCAATTTCTTCCTGTTTCAGTCTTGGTAGTTTATAGGTTTCCAGGTAGGCATCCATTTCTTCCAGGTTATTTAATTTATTGGCATATAGTTGTTGATAATCGTTTCTAATGATTGTCTCTATTTCCTTGGTGTTGGTTATGATCTCTCCCCTTTCATTCATAATTTTATTAATTTGGGTCCTTTCTCTATTCTTTTGAATAAGTCTGGCCAGTGGCTTATTGATCTTATTAATTCTTTCAAAGAGCCAGCTTCTAGTTTTTCTTTTTCTTTTTCTTTTTTTTTTTAGATTTTATTTATTTATTCGACAGAGATAGAGACAGACAGCGAGAGAGGGAACACAAGCAGGGGGAGTGGGAGAGGAAGAAGCAGGCTCATAGCGGAGGAGCCTGATGTGGGGCTCGATCCCAGAAAGCCAGGATCACGCCCTGAGCCGAAGGCAGATGCTTAACTGCTGTGCCACCCAGGCACCCCAGCTTCTAGTTTTTCTGATCTGCTCTACTGTACTTCTGGTTTCTAATTCATTGATCTCTGCTCTAATCTTAATCAATTGTCTTTTCGTGCGTGGGTTAGGCCTGTTCTTCTGTTCCATCTCCAGCTTCTTAAGGTGAGAATATAAGGACTGCATTTTAGATTTTTCTATTCTTTTGAGTGAGGTTTGGATGGCTATGTATTTTCACCTTAGGACTGCCTTTGCAGTGTCCCATAGGTTTTGAACCGATGTGTTTTCGTTCTCATTGGTTTCACTAAATTGCTTAAGTTCTTCTTTAATTTCCTGGTTTACCCAATCATTCTTAAGCAAGATGGTCCTTAGTTTCCAAGTGTTTGAGTTTCTTCCAATTTTTCCTTGTGATTGAGTTCCAGTTTCAAAGCATTGTGGTCTGAGAATATGCAGGGAATAATCTCAGTCTTTTGGTATCTGTCGAGACCCAGTATATGGTCTGTTCTGGAGAATGTTTTATGTGCATTTGAAAAGAATGAGTATTCTGTTGTTCTAGGGTGTAGTGTTCTGTATATATCTATGAGGTCCATCTGGTCCAATATATCATTCAAAGCTCTTATTTCTTTGTTGATTTTCTGCTTAGATGATCTGTCTATTGCTGAGAGTGGAGTGTTGAGGTCCCCTACTATTAACGTATTATTATCTATATGTCTCTTTATTCTGATTAAGAGTTGGCTTGTGTAGCTGGGTGCTCCCCTTTTGGGGGCATAGATATTTATAATTGTTAGATCTTCTTATTGGATACACCCTTTAAGAATACTATAGTGTCCTTCTGTATCTCTAACTGCAGTCTTTAGCTTAAAATCTAATCTATCTGATATGAGAATTGCTATCCCAGCTTTCTTTTGAGGTCCATTGGCATGAAAAATGGTTCTCCATCCCTTCACTTTCAGTCTGGATGTATCTTTAGGTTCAAAATGAGTCTCTTGTAGACAGCATATGGATGGTCATGTCTTTTTATCCAATCTGCAACCCCATGGCATTTTATGGGAGCATTTAGGCCATTCACATTGAGAGTGATTATTGAGAGATATGATTTTAATGTTGTCATGTTGCCTATGAAGTCCCTGTTTCTATAGATCGTAAATTTTTGTTCTGTATCACTCTTGGGGTCTTTTTACTTTTATAGACCCTCCTTTAATATTTCTTGTAGGGCTGGCTTGGTGGTCACATATTCTTTCAGTTTCTGCTGGTCTTGGAAGCTCCTCGTCTCTCCATCCATTCTGAATGACAGCCTTGCTGGATAAAGTATCCTTGGCTGCATGTTCTTCTCACTTAGTGCTCTGAATATGTCTTGCCAGCTTTTTCTGGCTTGCCTGTAGACAGGTCTGATGTTATTCTGATGTTCCTCCCTCTGTACGTGAGTGAGGAATCTCTTCCCCCTCTCCACTTTCGAGATTGTTTCCTTGGATCTAAGATTTGCGAATTGTACTATTATGTGATGTGGTGCCGGTCTGTTCTCATTGATCTTGGGAGGGGTCCTCTCTGCTTCTTGGACACGAATGCTTGTTTCCTTCGCTAGATTAGGGAAGTTCTCAGCTACAATTTGTTCAAATATCTCTTCTAGACCTCTCTCTTTCTCCACCCCCTCAGGGATGCCGATGATTCTGACATTGGAACGTTTCATTGAGTCAGTAATCTCCCGTAGTCTTTTCTCTTGAAAGTGGAGTTTTTAAGCCATGTTTCTTCTCTTTCCTTCTTTTCTATCATCTCATCCTCTAACTCACTAATTCGTTGTTCTGCCTCATTTACCCTGGGCATCAGAGCATCCAGTTTAGACTGCATTTGATTCATAGCATTCTTAATTTCCGCCAGATTCATTCTCATTTCAGCCTTTAGAGATTCTACATTTTCGTTAATATTTTTTTCAAGCCTACACATTATCTTGACAATTGTTACTCTGAAATCCATTTCCGACAATTTGGTTAAATCCATATCCATTACTTCTGTGGCAGAGGCCACAATCTCTGTTTCTTTCCTTTGTTGGGGGTTCCTTCTCCTTGTCATTCTGATAAGGTGTGGTTGTGGGGATGTACAGAGTCCAAATTATTGACCAGGACCCAAGGAAGATGCACTTGTTTTATAGGGACTTTAGGGATGTGGGCTTCTTGTTCTTTTCACCTGCCTTCTGGGATAGGGGCCTGACGCACTGATACTCAGGCAACCCTGTTTGGGTAGAGTTGCCCTGTCCCCTTTGTGTGTGTGTGTGGGGGGGGGAATGGGCACAGTGAGAACCACTTTTTCCGGGCTTTTGTTCTCTGGCAGCTTTCCCTGGTGGTTTTCTGTGACTCTTCTGAGGGTCAGAGCAGCAGTGACCATATCCAAACCTTTGTCTCAGAACAGAGAGATCACAGTCTGCTCTTCACTGAGCTCTCCTGGCCACTCTAACTCTATTTCTGTCGGTGTTGCTAAAAACCCGCAGTGTCCCAGATTGTGCACCCCACAGCCGCTCTCCCAGTCCTCGCTCCCAGGGCTGGCACACCTCTGCCGTTTGCGCTTCTAACACCGCCAGGCGCCTCTGGTTCCTGCGCGCGCTCCTGAGCTCCCTGTTTCAGTCTGGTTTGCGCATGTACCCTCCTGAGCTCCCGGTTTCAGTCTGGTTTGCGTGCGCGCTCCTGAGCTCCCAGTTTCAATCTGGTTTGCGTGCGTGCACGCTCCCGAACTCCCAGTGTCAGTCTGGTTTCCCAGCAGCCACCGGTTTCGAGTCCGCCTGCTCCCCAGCACGCAGGAGGCTTTCGCTTCCTGGTACCTGAGCGCAGCAGCTCCCTCCACCTTCTGCTTATCTTCCGATATCTGTGCACAGATTCTCCGCTCCCCACTTTGTACCTGGATACCCAGAGCCAGAGATGTTCGTTTGCAGAGATCCAGATGTATCTTTTTACGTCTCAGGCTGATTTCGTGGGTGTTCAGGATGGTCTGGTAGATATCCAGCTCGATTGGGGACTGGCTGAAATAGGGTCCCCTATTCCTCTGCCATCTTTTTTTCTCCTCAAAGCTTTTCTTTCTATTATTGGTAGTTTCCAGTGTGGCCCAATGGAGCCAGAAGGTACCTAATTGTAAGATAGTTAATGAAAACACAGGCCACAGAATCAGATATTGGGAAGTTATTTTATATTCTGTTTTCACTTGTGTATGAATTTTAAGAGAGTACATGGGCATAAAAGACCAAAGGCAAGCCAAAATGTTTCAGTAAATAGGTTTCAGAAATGCCACATTATAGCAAGTATGAGTAAACCTATAAAATTGTTCTGCACCATGTCAGCTTTAGGATATTTTAAAAACCAAGAAATTTCTTCTTGGTGGCAGCTAAGTGGTTTTTGTGGACTTATTATATAATACCTGTATTATATAATACATTCTATCTACTGACTATACTTTTTTAGCTGAATTCTTATACATGCAAGCACACATTTGTAATGTGGGTTCTCTGTGTTATTCCTGTAAGTGTTTTGTTAAAACAAATGAACTGTTCATAAAAATTACCCTGGGCTCACTGAAGTCAGATGTGAGCTTCATGCCATGCCTTGTCAAGTCACAAGATCAAGCGAATCTCAGGTTCCTCAGTTGTGAAAAAAACGAGATTGGTTTAGCTGACTTCCAAGTCTCTCCACTGAACAATTTATTGTGTGTCTTCCTTGCCCACTGTGCTGGGTACTGGGGCTGAGAAGATAAAATTAGGGGAAAAAAACCCCATTATACTCTATAAATCTTTTCTAGCCTCTAAAATAGTATAATATCCTAATATTTGTTAATGAGTCTCCATTAGACTGCACCATAGTTTCTCTATTATCCTGAGAAATTAATTAAAACCACTTCAAAGGATTCATTACTTTTTCTACTTTAATGAAAGTGTTTAACAAAAGGGGTACTGTTTATAGAAAGCAGAGATGGAGAGGAATGATTTACTGCCAAAAAAACGACCATTAACTCATTATTGTCTTCTTTACAATTATTCAATGGCTGTAGCTCTGGAATCAGTAAGATTTGGTTCCAAATATCTTTTTCTGTTGTGTGACCTTGGAGGACAAGGTCTTGGTTGAAGTTCTTTCAACTGTCAGTGAAAGTTGTCTTCTCTATGAATAGGGACGCTCATCCTGCCTGAGGAGAGTCTACTGCAGATGAAATGAGAGGATGTTTTGAAAAGCAGTTGGCTTGAAAAGGCACGGTAAGCCCCCTTGGGGAATATTAGTGTCTGTTGACATTGTAATAGTCAAGGTTCCTTCTCTGGGCCCTACTGGTTCTGTCCTTATTCCCTTTCTTTGGCTTGGTCTCCCCTACTTCAATCCAGTTCCACACTGACACTAGAGTTACAAGTATGATTCCATCACACCGCTTCTTAACACATTCAATGCTTTTCATCGCATGGTTCAAACCTATCTTCCTAAAGTCATTTCCCGAACCCACTCCCAGGTGCTCCCAGGCCTGACACTTCAAGGGCCCTTTACTCCTTCCCAGGCTGGTTTGTGAACATGGCACTTCCTGCCCTTGCTCAGTGTTACTGTGTGCTTGCTTCTATCCTCCTCTGCCTGCATCTCGTCTCATTTCTCCTCTAGAAATCATCAACTGCAGTGCATTGAAATACTTAAGAGTTTAATATAGTACACTTGAAGAGTTGTTGGAGGTAATGTCTGACTACCCTGTTTGGTTTTGTTTGCTGAGGACAAATCATTAGTACCAAGTCCGTAGTAAACACTCAGGGCTGAGAAATTTGGAGACATTTTGAAAAATAATTTGATGAGAAAGTACAATGTGATATACATCTCAAAAGCTCTAGAAAAGTGTATTAAAATTCATTCCAGAGTATTCTAAAATTCACTCTAGAAACAGCTAAAAATTACCAAATAAGGTGTTAGGATGATCTTGACTTATTAATTGAATTTCTACAAAACATTTTGCTATTTCTGTTCTGTAGGAAAGGAAATTAAATCTTTGCTTTGCAAGGCCTTTTGCATTCATTTGTAAGTATGCAGTTAGTCAGATGTGAAATCAATAATTAATATTTTTTTTGGTTTCTCCCTAAACTGTGTTGAGTCTATAAAAAATTTGTTTCACCTGTATTTCTCCATTCCTCAGAAAAGCAAAAAAAGCAGACTGTTTTTCAGTTGGAATAACCTTTGAAATAATTTCTTGTGTTCCTACTACATTACAGATGTCCTTATGCTTGTGTTTAACATTAAGTTATCTATATTTTTCAAATTACCCACTGCTATAAACTAAGTCAAAAATCCATCTTGATGTTGACTGGATAGTACATATTTTGCAAAGTAATGGTGATGAAAGGAGTGAAACAAAAGTCAAAAGGAGCACAGCTTCTTACAATCCTAAGCCAAGAGAACCAAGGATACAGCCAAGGAGTAGCTGCACCTTGCTTGCGATATTCTGAGCAGGTGATCAGTGAGGCCTGCAAACAGAAACCATTAGTCACACATTCCTGAGATTCACAGGAACATGTTTCCTCTTTTGAGCAGTTCACCAAATTTCAGTGTTGCCATGACAACCTCTGTATTCATCCTTAGTTGTGCACTGGTGTCACATATTGCCAATTGAGGGGACCACATGATCCCTCTAGGTAACTACTTAAATTATCACCTTTTAAAACAGTGACAATTATAAAATTTTCACTTCACTGTGTATTAAGGTATCAGGCAGCTCTGGGCAGAAGCTAAGCAATAATTTTTCTAATTATCTATCTACAAAGTAACATGCAATGCCTTCCAACTAGGAGCCATTAAATTCTTAGTGGTGGGTAATAAAATAGAAAAAAAAAAACTCTTCTCTTTTGATTCCCAGATTTTACTTTAAATTATGTGTGGGGGTGCCTGGTTGGCTCAGTTGGTAGAGCATGCGACTCTCAATCTCAGGGTAATGAGTTCAAGCCCTAGGTTGGGCATGGAGCCCATTAAAAAAAGATGATGTGTGGCTCATAATTTAGTTGAAGAAAGGAGTGAGGAGGGGGGTAGTGGGATGGCTTATGTGACTGACTGGAGAGAATAAGAAAAGTTTTCCCAAACTGGAACTTGGGAGCTCAAGTTAAAAGATTAGTTGGAAAGGAAGTGAAAATGCTGTAGGACATTTTCTTTTTCATTTTTAAATGGTGATCACTTTCATGCTTTAATTATCTTCTCATCTCTGCACAGAAAAGTAAGGGACAGTAATTGGTAGAGATAAAATGATGCCTTGTTACTTCTTTTATGATACTAGAAATTCCAAAGACCAGAAAGCAAATATCTGATTTGTAGTTTTTAAAGAAAAAAATAGATATTAGAGATGATAATATATTTAAATAAAAGTTATCCTTGTAAATATATTTTAAACTATAGATTAGCTTATCTTAGAATTAGTACTTCCTTTTAAGATATAAATATTTCATTAAATTAACTGATAAAGTCTATTTTCTAAAAAAAAAGAAAATATTTGCCCTATAGGATATGTGAATATGCACAATGTAATATATTAATTATTGACTAAATTATCTCAAATTAGAGAAAGTAGTGTATGACTGTCCCAAACAAGTGATATGCCTGCACATTTTTTTTATTTTATTTATAATGATTTTTTATTTTATTATGTTAGTTACCATACAGTACATCCCCGGTTTCCGATGTAAGGCTCGATGATTCATTAGTTGTGTATAACACCCAGTGCACCATGCAATACATGCCCTCCTTACTACCCATCACCGGCCTATCCCATTCCCCCACCCCCCTCCCCTCTGAGGCCCTCAGTTTGTTTCTCATAGTCCATAGTCTCTCATGTTTCATTCCCCCTTCTGATTAACCCCCCTTTCTTTGTCCCTTTCTTCCCCTACTGATCATCCTAGTTCTTATGTTCCATAGATGAGAGAAATCATATGATAGTTGTCTTTCTCTGCTTGACTTATTTCACTTAGCATTATCTCCTCCAGTGCCGTCCATGTTGTAGCAAATGTTGAGAACTCATTCTTTCTGATAGCTGAGTAATATTCCATTGTATATATGGACCACAACTTCTTAATCCAGTCATCTGTTGAAGGGCATCTCGGCTCCTTCCACGATTTAGCTATTGTGGACATTGCTGCTATGAACATTGGGGTGCATATGGCCCTTCTCTTTACTACGTCTGTATCTTTGGGGTAAACACCCAGTAGTGCAACGGCTGGATCATAGGGTAACTCAATTTTTAACTTTTTAAGGGACCTCCACACTGTTTTCCAGAGTATGCCTACACATTTTAACCAATTTTAGCAAATTTTATATTAAGTATAGGTAATAATACATAATTAAAGCTCTACCATCCCAAAATATTGACAGCAAAAGTAGATTATTTCTGCATCATTGAAGACAATGGCATTTTCAACATTTAGTGCTTTTCAGGACAGTGTCTAAAACACAGATTCAATACATGCTTGTTGAAAGATTAAGTGAGTTGACTTCTCATTTTAACATGCTAAACAGTCATTAATATAGCTCCCACAGAAGATGTTATGAATGGCAATGGGATAAGTTCAAACTTCAAGCTGCTGTGGGGATGGTAATGGGTGTAATGGTGGTAGGAAAACAAACTTAATTCCCAGTTAGTAAGGGAAGGTGGATGCACACTGAGAAGTGGGCAATGTAATCAAGTGAGAAGAAGAATGGAAACAGATGCTCTTGAAGGAAAAAAATGAAAGGACTTTGTTCCTGGTGTTGGTTTGGGACTGACCTTGATCCATTTGGAGAAGTAGTTCAAGAGGCATGGAATGGGGAAGTGTAATTCAAGTATCAGTACAAAGAATGAATGATCACCAAATCTGTGCCAGGGGAGGCCCTTTAGTTTAGGGAAAGCCAAGCACTGCCATTTAAAGGATAAAAGACAATTGGGTATGGCCAGAGGAAGGTTACTAGCCCTAGATTACTAGAGGATATTTTACAATGCAAATGGTTAGGAGAAGTTGTCAACAGCATTAAAAATGAGTATAGCATGCAAAGGAGATAACAGAGGAGCATTTAACAGCAGCTAGTGTCTGGGCCTAGCGTAGGCCAATTTTGACCTCTTTCTATGGACACCTTGGAGTCAGGAGAACAATGAAAACCGTAAGAAAGAAAACCATGGACAGACACATCAGAAGTCCTTCCTGTCTTCAACATGAAGAAGTTAGGAAACGGAAAATTTCTGATGATCTAGTTGGAGACCCACTAATTCTTTTGTGTATAGATTTGCTTCCGCTAACTAATAATTAGAAAAAAAAGAAAAAAAAACCCCTCCAGTCCCGTCCATGTTGCTGCAAATGTTGTGTAATCGTTCTTTCTGATGGCTGAGCAACATGGACGGGACTGGAGGAGATTATGCTAAGTGAAATAAGTCAAGCAGAGAAAGACAATTATCATATGGTTTCACTCATTTATGGAACATAAGAAATAGGAAGATTGGTAAGAGAAGGAGGGGAAGAATGAAGGGGGGGTAAACAGTAGGGGGAATGAACCATGAGAGACTGTGGACTCTGGGAAACAAACTGAGGGCTTCAGAGGGGAGGGGGGTGGGGGATTGGGATAGGCTGGTGATGGGTATTAAGGAGGGCGTATATTGCATGGTGCACTGGGTGTTATATGCAAATAATGAATCATGAAATATTGCATCAAAAACTGGGGATGTACTGTATGGTGACTAATATAACAAAATAAAAATTATTTTAAAAACTCTGATATATTTTAAAACAAAGGTTTTTTTGTTGGTGGTGGTTAATTTGACTACAGTGAACTAAAGACTCCGCTCAAGTGACTTGAACAATAAAATGCATATTTTACATTGAAATTCCAATAACAATTATAAAAGGAAAATTGATTCTAAAATCATAGACTAGAAACAAGCTACTGGTACATTCTCAGACCTAAAAGGGTAATTATATTTTGCCACACTCTCTTCACCAAACTCACTGGGTATTGCTTATCTAGTTTTTGCTACTATAAATGGAGTCAATCTTGCATGTATATATGCGTGTATATATTATATATATACATCCCTTTAACTAGCTCACTCCTACTCAGCCTTCAAAACTCAGCTCAAACCACTCCTTTGAAAAGTCTGCCTTGATTTACTCACAGGCTGACCCTTCCTGTGTATTCTATTCTGTTTTATTCTAGCTCTTGTCATGTCATATCATAACCCATTAGTTTGCTTGTCAGTCTTCCCCTCTCGACTGAGTGCTCCTTTAGAGCAGGACTTCCCCTGGAGGGCCTGCCCGTTCCCAGCATCTGGCACCTTTGTGAGTACTCTCTTTATTCAGAGAATGGCTGCAACAAATGGAGGAAGCTTATCTTTGGCACCATTGTGCCAGGTGCTATGGGGGTGACAGAAGAATTGTAACACACGATCCCTGATAGCAGAGTGATTCAAATGTAGCTGAGATAGATCTATTATCTATATTGCCCCCCCCTTTTTTAACCTTTCCTCTAATTCAAGACACTTTTTTCAATTTGGTAACTAAGATTTTATGATCTTTGTCCTGGGAAAACTTTTTAAGGCTTGAATACAGAAGTACCAGAGTTAAGATGAACTGATTTGTACCAGAGGATTAAAAGGCCCAAACAGCAGATTGAGAAAAAAAAAGCCTGGAAGCAGGAGGCTCCTATACTCTGCTGATGCTCAGAATATCCCCTTACAGGACAGGAATGAGTGCTTCAGATAGGAATGAAATTGAAGTAATTCCCTAGTAAAACATGCCCAGGGTGGGCTGTCCCCACAACGTGCGTCCACCCTTGCTGTGGCTGTAGGAAATTTTCTCTGGCACACAGATTCATGCTTCTTTCTCACTTGATATTTTAAAAATACTTAGCAGCTCTATTCTCAGCCAGTGCTTTATCAGGAATCTAGCCTTCCTTCTCCCTCATCACCCCAACAGCCAACTGCAACAGGACAGTCCCTGGCCACGCTCACCTGTTTCTTGCCCCTCCGCCTCCTACAGTACCATCTGTGGAACGTCCACCTGAAGAGGCCTTAGTCTACCTCCTCCTCTTCTCCAGCCTACCTCAAAGTTTGGTCTAGGATACTTTCCTGTCACATGAACAAGGGGAGGCCATAGAAATGTGCTCAGACCCACTGAGAACATAACCATTAGACAAATACATTTTTTTTCTCTCAAAAATAAATGCAAACACTAGTGTTGCAGTTTTGCTAGTCTCAATTTCAACACGGAGAAGTTGTCCTGAGTTCCAATTTCTTAGTTTGCAAAGCCATGTTTAGAAAGTGAATCTGTGTATGAGGTAGTGGTTGCTTGTACCAGTAGAGCAATTATATTCCAAAGGTGTGGAAAGAAAGTATTAGATTTTAGTATCAGAGACTCAGGGCTTCTTCAGCAAGAGAAATGGCTTGGTACAGTGATGATGTCAAGGAGTGTTAGTTTGGCAATAGTTTACACGTCTCAATGGAGATGGCTGAGACAATCCATTCTGGGAATCCAGTTAGGGATTTATTTCTTTTGGACTGAGAAGTGAGAAAATTAGGTGGTAAAATATGGTGACATCAGTGAGCTTAAAGATTAAATGGCTAAGAGTAAAGTGTAAAAAAGTTAGTTGAATATCTGTTATAAGATATTCCTGGCCAGTGAGTTTTTCTCTTTTTAACTTTTCTGGACCTTCGTCTGTCTCCTCTTCCTTCAGGGCTCAAACTGTGTCTGAACAAAGACACAGAGTAGGTGAAGTTGTCTCTTGGCCCCACTTTAATGCAATCTTATTCTTTCAAACATCCAATTCTTCAATTTCTGTACTCACTTCATTCTTGAGAAGGACACCGGGGTCAAGGATGTATGTAGCTCCATGCAATTTTAATTCAGCACATCGCCTATCTTAGGGCTTAAGGGAGGTGATGATGTTGAATCTTACCTAGAATCAGAGAACACAAAATTTCTGCAGGACTTTGGAAGGTATAGAAATACTTTATTATACAGAAAAAGGAGATGGAGGCCCCAAGCAGTGAAATGATTTGTCAGAGATAGATATTTTCACTTAAGACTTTCTCCTGGAAGAGGTGATCTTTTGTCCAGATAAAGAAATTTCAATCATCAATCAATCATACTGTGAGAGAATGGCAATGAAATCAACAAATCGGCATTTTAAGGCCATCTTTAGCTAAACACAAACTAGTTTTCACAGTATGTGTGTGTGTGTGTGTGTGTATAGTTGTGTTAACAATAAGAGATACAGATGTAATAATTTTCATTAATGAAGAGAGGATAAAGAGAAGAAAATCCAGTGTCATGAAAGCTAAGCTGGAAATAATTTCTGATTTCATACAGAACTTGGGCAGGATCCAAGGTGAAAACAGTCAATGGATTTAGTCATCTTGCTATTGATATTTCTTGCACAGGGAAATATTACTTATTTGAATGATTCATGAACTCTTAATGAAATTATCCAAGTCAAGATGTTTCTGTTTATTAGAAAAAAATTCTTCGTGACACTTGTTTTGTAAATTACAAGAGAATAAAAAATAGGGGCTACTTATATGGCATTGTGCTATTTGATTCCTTTTTCAAACTCATTTCCATTGGTAATAAAAACCAATAATATTTTTAACTAGACAGTAAACTTTCGTGTCTCTTATTAAAAATAATGAAGAGCATGTTTTTATAATACGAAGCACAGAAGCCTCAGGTGAGAGAGGAAAATTTATTGACCAGTATTTTATTTAACAATAAAACTTGATTTGGGGTTTTTGAGCACATAACAGGGACTAGAGCAAAAAAGAAAAATTCGGGAAAAGATTACTTTTATCTTGCCTTTGAAGTGAGGCTTCTGCACTTGCCTGAGATCTAATCACTCTTCCTCATGAATAACATTATGTTAAAAGAGGGAGAAGAAAGAAAAGGTGTAACACTCCTGCAATCAAACCAGTGGTCAGAAATCAACACCATCAGATACAGTGGGTGCTGTTTAGGACAGGAGAGTTAGGGAGGGGGGAATGACTCAACCAGATGAAAAGATAAGAATGAATTGCTTTGCCAAGTAAGATGAAAACATGTACATATTGCAGTGACCTACATATTGACCACTATTTTACAATTTGGGCATAATTATACCAAAACTATTTACTTTCCTAAGCTACATGTTCAATGCCACATTGTGTCATTTTCTTACTGCTTCTTTAGATTTCCTCATGCTCTGTCTTAGAGATCTGGGGCCCTCCAAGGCTTGTACTTCTAGGCAATGATTTACTTTCTGGATTTTTTTCATTTTATCCCTCTGTTAAAATTTACCCATTCAACATTTCACTCTGCCTCCTAAGCCTTCCCCATGTCCCGTGGTGGGAACACCCTTTATATCTACTTGATATCATTCGTTGGGATGAGTTTCTAAGATTGTATATGACAAGGAATAACACATTTATTACTCTGCCATGAAGTCATTTCAGGCTTGACAATGGACTCCTCTGTAAAGCTGGAAGTTCAGGATGCCCTGAACAAGTACATTGCAGTGGGATTAGAAGAGAGCGTCGTGATTTGTGAAGTAAATTCATGAAAGTTGTGTAAAATTAAGGAACTTGGTAGCTTAAAATAAACTTCACAAATTTACTGAAGGTTAGCCTCCCGTGTAATTATAACATGGTTTAGATGACATTGACTGAGTATTTTGCATTAGTATTGGCATAAAACGAAATATACAAATATACTTCACTTACATAATAAAAATAGGACTTTCTGCTGAACAGAAAAAGATTGGTATCTATACCTGAATCTTTTTAAAAATAGAACATATTCACATTGGAGTGGTTTGCTTTGTGAAAGATCAAGGAGAACCCTGATTCATCTCATAAAGGCACAGAATAGTTCCTATTTAATACATCCAAGCTGGTGAATGCATAGATGTCCCACTACAAACTTGAGAAACACAGAATCTTGGGAAGAGTGTAAAGTGGGTGAGAGCTGTCTACAGGGACTTTTTGGCCTGTGACTGTTCTCTATCACTGTGGTAGGGCTATGTGTGAGGTTTTCTTAGTGTGTTTTTAGGAACTCAATTATTTTTGATTAGTGGAAATTCAACTAAGGACTAACAAAACATTGACTAATATTTCTGGTTTACGAGGAAGCCAGAACTTTTGATCTCCTGGTATACTTTTTCTCCTCCTTCCTCCTCTTCCCCATCTCCTTCTATTCCTCCTCCTCCTTTTTCTCAATGAATCTTTCAATGAGAAGTTGGAAGAGTGAGCTACTCATCATCTAACCTCTAAATCTCCTTCATAATTTTATTATAATGGGTGGTGACAAAGTAAATAATCTCTGTTGGCTAAATTTACTTTACTGAAATTAGTTTGAATGTATAAACAAGTGCATTATCCCTAGTGAACTTAATTTAACATTCTAATTAGATGTCACTACTTCCAAACCTCGAGTAATTGACTTGTGATTTCAGGACTTTAAGCATATTTGCTTAAGGGAGCTATGACTAATGCTTCGTATTTTCCTGGAAAAATTATTCACGGCCATGACTCAAAGAGAAAAGGCTTCTGTAACCTATTTGTGAAAGACCTGAAGATAATGTGTCTGTGGCCTCTGTGCTGCACGGATCACCATGCTGATTGACTGATTTGGGTGGCTAAGCTGTGTTCTGTATTTATTTATTACAAAAAGGAGGCCTTCCCCAGTAGAGAAGCTCAGATTTTTGGTTCCTCCAGGAAGGAAAGCCTTTGGAGATGTGGTGCTCTGGCTAAACAGATTTGCCATTTTTTTCTTATGTTATGCCATGAAAAAGCCATTACATTTCCTTACATGATATAATTAAAAATGTTGCCTAAGAGTTGCAACTAATAATTTTTTATCTCATTTGAAGATAAAGTTCTAATCAAAATAGTGACAAATTTCAAATTTTGATCCAGGAAACATGACCTTGTCCTTTGCCTTATTTTTTCTTTTCTGTTTTTTTTTTTTCTTTTTTTCAACATATATGGCCTCACCTGGACCTGCTTCACTTTTATTTTCATAATATTTCTGTCTTAAACCTCTCCCGAGTGACATATCTGCTTGGGTTTCTCATTGGCTAAAATCCAGCATGTCCAAGGGCTGTAAGATGTCTGTTTTTATTCATTTATTTTTTTTTTGAGAGAGAGCAGGAGCAGGGGTGGAGGGTGCAGAGGGAGAGGGGCAAGCAGACTCCCCGATGAGCAGAGAGCCCAATGTGACGCCCAGGGCTCAATCCCAGGACCGTGAATCATGACCCGAGCCCAAGGCAGATGCTTCACTGGCTGAGCCCCTCAGGTGCCCCTGTCCACCATCTTTTCTTCTATAGCATGCTTGTATGTGCACCACGCAAGTTCACTCTTACCCATATCCCACACCTCTTACCTAACTTCTGTTTCTCATTTCAGTGAAAGGCAATGCCATTCAGAGAAAGAAATATGATATTATTTTTTCACTCTACTTCATCCTTGTACTACTCCTCAGTCAATAAACCATCAAATCCTGTCACCCAGCAACTGCAGTTCAAAAGCATATGGTCCACTAGATAGATAGGCCACATGAGGGGCCATAGAGCAAACCTCAATAAATTTAAAAGGGTTGAAAGCATTCAGAGTATCCTTCCTGACCACTATAAAGTAAAATTAGAAATTATCAATTATATTTATTCAATAATCAGTTAATCAAATTTCAGTAACATATTTGGAGAAAATCCATATTTGGAAATTAAGCAGCAAACTTCTAAATAACTCATGAGCAGAAGAATAAGTTACACGGGAAAATAAAGTAAGCATTTGAACTGATGATAATAAAAACACAGCTTATCAAATAGTGGGCTACAGCTAAAGCAGCACATAGAGGGTTATTTGTAATTTTTAACACTTACATTTTAATGCTTACATGTAAATTCCATGAAAGTAGATATTCCTTGCTGAGCATCCAGGTGTCTGGAACATAATAACAAGTCCTTACTAAATATTTATTTATGGAATCAACTTGTTTATGTATCACTTTTTTCTGACATGTTCTAACTCTCTAGATTCTCTCTCATTCAACTCTTTCTTGTTTATCTCATTTACAAGATGTACAAAAGTAAGACACTGCAACCCTACTATCTCTCACTTCTGGGATTGATTTTATACTTCCCAATCATGAGAGTAGTGATTTCTGTTCAAGTGTATTTAATTTTTTTGCCCTATGGAAGTACATTCATCTGGTTACAAATAATTATTAACAAAAATTCCTGTTTGGCTTCATTTTCCTTTTATCTACATACATTTATGAGAAGAATATTTAAGATGCAGGTCATACAATTTGGAGGATGGTGAAATTTTTACTAGCTTACCACAGATAACTGAATAAAAATGCAAGTTTTAATGATAGAATTATTCTTAGAGAGAAGGATACATTGCATCAGCTAAATGTCAGCTACTGTTGGAAAAGTATTTGAAACCCTAGATTCTATGTGTGGGCTAATGACATCACGCTTTTTTTTAAGTCATATTATATTGATGTTTGACATTGATTGATTGTAATTTGTGCCTGCAGTTCTGTATACTTTTGTCATTGGCTTTCTTTAGAGAGAAAGTTTTACACCGATAATGATCTCAGTAACTATTAATACATATTGACCCGTTGGTTAGATTTCAAAGTGCTTACTCTAAGCTCAGCACTCTGCACTCCCTACTCCCAGTGGAGAGGATAATTTCTGGCTCATTCCCTCAATGCCTAGAATAGCACTTTGTTTAACATTTAATAATTCAAGTAAATAAAAGAATGCCCATAGCATTAAAAAAAAAAAGGAAAAATGATGTTTAGTTTTAATATGGTTTCTGATGAAAATTTTGAGGAGCTCATCCCATCAGTCAGTGGCCCTAGCTCTACCTAATTTGTAATGAAAAATAGATGAGGAAGGTTTACAAAGCTGATCTTGCTAGAAGAAGTGCTTGTACTTCCCTTGCTTTGAAAGTATTATTCCTGAGAAATGTTGGCATATGCTACCCAGGACAGTACTTATGGCTTAAAGACTCACTTTGACATTTTGACAAATAAACATGCATGCTAATTTCTTGGAGCAGGCACAGATGACTGATTATTTCATCAGGCACTCAATTTAAAATGATAAGTGGTGCCAAGCCAAAATTAATCAGCAATTTAAGTGACTGACATGTTGCTTAAAATCGAAGGCTCTGCCACGCAACTTTATATGCTCATCCATTAGTCTCCAAATGCAAAATGGTAGAGAAAGGAAATGTCATATACTTGATATACATTTTTTTAGTGTCGAACTGTTGCTTTGAGACTAATAAAATGTACCATAAAGCATTTTTTAAAAAATAAAAAAGGATAATTTGATTATACACTGGTATGGATTTTTTGAAAACAAATACTAATTTTTTTCACAAATCATTTTTGAGATAATAGAGTACATCAAGCAAGAAGAAAATTAAGAACAAGAGAAACCACTATTTATAGTTAGATGAATATTTTTTTAGCCTTTGCTTTATTTAGTTACCTAGGTATTATGCTATCTATATTAGGACATCATTTTCTCAAGACAAAAAATTAGGGGACGTATTCTATCTAATATTCTACAAATTGTTCTTTGGATTTTTAGTTAGCATTTTATTTTCTGTGTCTTTTCCTGTCCTCTATATAGCTCTGATTCTTTATAATGATATGATGTATTTCATTAATTTTGATTCCAGCTTCTTCTTGTTACAATGGTACAATAAATACTTATGCACATAATTGAAGTGCTCCTACTCAGTGCATAAGGGATTTAAAGTTGGAAAAATTCAAAGATGATT
This sequence comes from Ursus americanus, assembly GCF_024610735.1. Taxonomy (NCBI): domain Eukaryota; kingdom Metazoa; phylum Chordata; class Mammalia; order Carnivora; family Ursidae; genus Ursus; species Ursus americanus. Next base: position 53,624,371 of record NC_142137.1, on the reverse strand, counting down.
AAAGACTTATTAGAGAGATGGTATATAAGAATATTAATTTTTATACGAATGCATATGAATGTACTTTTTTGCTACTCTATATATAGGGCCAGCATAAATTAGATTACCAAGGTATCTTCTTTTGCACAAGCCACTGTTCTTTTGCATCCAGTTTTTGTAAAAAGTTCTGTGAGAATTTAAGCACATTAAAAGTACATTTAATTGCAGGATAATTTTAGATTTTTTCCTATGCATGCAATTTGACAAGTGTATTTTAGTATGTTGTTTTTTGCAGTTCTTCCCAAAACTTTCCAAAAATTATTTTTAACAGAAATAAGTGCATCCCTTTTTTCTGGTGTACATTTTTTCTGGTGCATATGATATTTAATAAAATTACATAATTACATTTACAAATTCAGCAGGTTTGGGAACAAACACAACTGGTTTGTTTGGTAACTTGGTAAGCTTTAAATTCATTGGTGTGAACAGCAGTATCTAAGTATACTAGAAAGTAGCTGGCTCAGCCAGGTTGTGGGGAGGCATGGGGATCTGTTTAAGTGATTTATAAATGAGAAAGAGTGTCAGCTAACCTGACATATTAGCTAAGTGAAGGTCAGTTAGGAGAACTTCTACTGTACATTTTTACAAGCTTTCTCTATATGACAAAAGGTTGAATTAGGGGTTCAAAGAATTTGACAATTTAAGATTTCCGTAGATATTACCAGTTTTTTTTCCTCCAAACTATCCATGCTTCCATCAAAACTACATGAGTTCCTATTTTATATAGAATTATGAATGCTGGGTATTTTTTAAAAGATTTTCTTTATTTATTTGAGAGAGAGAGAGACAGAGAGAGCAGAAACAGGGGAGGAGCACAGGGAGAGAGAGAGAGGGAGAAGCAGATTCCCCGCTGAGTGTGGGGCTCCACGCAGGGCTCAATCCCACGACGCTGAGATCACCACCCGAAGATCACGACCCATCAGATGCTTAACCGATTGAGCTACCCAGGTGCCCCCATAAATGCTGGGTATTATCCGTCTTGTTAATTTTCTCTACATAATGGATAAAAATTAAACTTATTTAGTTTGCATTTCTTTGATTTTTAGCAGGATTGGAAATAGTTTTACATCTTTTTCTGTGAACTGCTAGTTTATATATTTTTCAAAGTATTATGTTGTTATATCAGCCTATTTTTTCACAGGAATTTTTATGTATTTCTTTTTATATATTGGAGGTTGGTTTACCCCTAAATATGCCAAATTAATTGGTCAAAGGTAGCCTTGGTTACTGGTAATTTTTAAAACCTCTCAAGAAGATACTAATATGCTGCCATAGATGAATGTCACTGGTTCAACTTTATTTTTAGCTTTATGGATAATATCTTTTACAGTATAGACGTTTCTATTATATGGCTAAACTTGTTAATGTTTCTTATTCGCTCATAATCAATATTTTTATCAAGAACTGAGTAGCTCTTTTTCCAACTTATTTATAATGTCTTTCATCCTACAAAAAAATCAATTTTAATATTGTCAAGATTATCAATCATTCCCTCTTTGTCATCAGATTTTAAAAATCTGTAGTATTTGTATTGTCCTTAAAGTAGATACAAGTTTCTTGGGCCAAGGTCAGATTAATTCTTGCTTATATACAATAGTAACTCTGCTGATTCTGCCACACTCCAATTTCCCCTTTCTGAGGTGACTCAATGAGAGCCCGATGTCAGTCTACCTAAACTGGTGTTGGCTCCATGGGCAAGGAACCACAAAGTAAGAATCTGGGAGCTTATACAGGACGAGGGCAGCTGTCTCTTCCCCCCTCCACTGAGAGACAAAGAGAAACTCCATCCACCCGGTGTAAACAAATTTTCCTTTGAACCCATAGAGAATGATCTTTGGTTTTTGTGCTTTGGAATATAAATAAACATCTCCAGGGAGAAGCTAAGACTAGTGTCTCCCAGTTTACAGCCCACAGGATGTCCCCATGGTGCTGGGTGTCATTCCTTCTTCGAAATGTGAACACATGCCTCAATGGGGAGTAAATGTCTGGAGCTTTCACTGTGTATTCAATCATAATTTAACTTCCATACCTGTGTTTTAGTCCAGAAGCTCTAATTGTGCAGAAACAAAAAATAATTTCTCTATGGTCCCATACTGTGGTTTATACTTTTGTAACCTACTTAAGTAACCTTTTCTTATGCTAAAGGCATAAGATAATCTCTATTCTTTAAAAATTTAGTTTCTATTTTATATTTGAAGCTTTAAACTATCTGGAATCTACTTTTGTGTCTAGTATGAGGCAGGAAATTAATTTTATTTTTTTCCATGTGGATAATCCATTGTACCATTTTAGTTAACTAGTAGTTCAATCTTTCTTCACTGATTTTCAATTCTGTATTTGTAATCTAGCAAACTATGTATAGTTTTTTTTTTTTAAAGTATTTCTCAGTCTTTTATTCTACATCTGCATCAGTAGTACACTATTTTACTTACCAAACTTGAATGGTAAATTTTGATTAATGCAGGCTTTGTTTCCTTGCATCCCTTCCTCTCTCCCCTCTCTCTATTCTTTTTTCCTTCCTTCCTCTCTGCTTTTTTCTTCCTTTTCTTTCTTTCTTCTTTTTATCTTTCTTTCCTCCTTTCTTTCTTTTTGCGTAAATACTGCTGACAGGTCAAGTAAGATGATAGCTAGAAAACGATTATAGGATGTAGCAATGTAGAAGTCAGGACCTCATTGACATGAGCAGTTCTGGTGGAGTATCAGGATGAAAACCTGAGGGGTATGGGTTTAAGAAAGAATGGGAAGAGAGAAAACAGATAAAGTCAATCTAGAAAATTTCTTTCTATATGTTTTGCTGCTTTTCTTTCTATATGTTTTGCTGCCAAGAGGAGTATAGAGATGAGGTGATGTCAAGTAGGGGAAAAGAGATCAAGAGGAAAAAATATAATAGGAGAAATAAGAAAATGCTTATTGTTTAAGGAAATAATTCAGCGATCAAAACATTATAAAAAATTCCAATCAGAAATATAATCCCAGCAATGTTGGGTTTTTTAAATTTTTTGTTTGTCTATTTTGCTTTTTTTTACCAAAATGTGCCTCTTCTAGCCCTTGATTCACTTCCATGGTGTAATTGCTTCTAGAACTTCTAGTTTGCTAATCAGTCCCCTCAGGTGCCTCCCCCAGTCTAAGCCTCTGCCCCCTCTCCACTGAGTCTAGCCCACCCTCTCCCATCTGCCTGGGACTTTGAGAAGCCTCGTTCTCTCTAACAGCCTAGATCTTTCTCTGATATAGAATCTACATAGAAGAATCATAGAAGACGAGAAACTTGGTTTCAGGAACTCCTCCAGGAAGTGAGTGTCAGTCAAGGTTAGGGTTAAACAAAAAGTAAAACTGAGGGGAAGTCAGATGATATTCTATGTCAAAAATTTCTTTTGTTGTTGCTGTTTTGTTTGTTTGGAGCCAGATTGGTTTCAGACTGCAACACCAGGGAAATGTAATTGGGAAAAGATTTTTCTCTTGAAAACTGGGTCAGTGCCAAACTATTGCAAATGCAGAACCACAGGAGTATTAAATACTCTAACTACCTAAATACTCTTACTACCTTACTTGTCATGAATGCTGGGGTTTAAAACCTGTTAAATCACATCAATAAGGTTTTATATCATTTTTTTGGCATGACTAAAGTAATTTTTTTCTGAAGCTATAATAATAATAAAGACTTCGCTTATTTTAGTATTTTTATTTACCTGTTCCATATATTTATATTTTCTATCTACATAATTGATTATAGCATTAAATGCAATTACTATATTACTAATAATCACATATTTATGACCCTAATCATCATTATTTTTAAGATCTATTTATTTATTTGAGACAGAGAGAGAATGAGTGGGGTAGGGGCAGAGGGAGAGAGAACCTCCAGCAGACTCCCTGCTGAGGGTAGAGCCCAACACAGGGCTTGATCTCACAACCCCAAGACATTACCTGAGCCAAAATCAACATGAGTTCCTATTTTATATAGAATTTAACTATATATTGTTTAGTTTGTTTAACTGTTTAACTGACTGACCCACTGAGGTGCCCCGACCCTAATCATCTTTAATACTTGATTCACAGTATTTTGAAATTATTATAGCATTAAAATAATACTGCTACATCTCTATGGAATAATTTATCTGGATAATGTATAAATATTACACATATTCTTATCCCTCTTATTTAGAGTTGGAAGAAAAATTTAAGCACCAAAAGATAAGCATTCATCAGAAAAAATCTGTTGATTCTCAAATTACCATTTGGCACTTTCTCTTATGTCTTGGGAATGACAAGGAATGTTTTCTTTACGTTTGACCTCTTTGTATAAAACTGAATGTAGTAAGTGGCATAAAAACTCTTCTTGACTTCTGGTCTCTGGTCCAACATTTAAAGAGCTTGGGAGTCATCACTTCCATCTTCAAAACAAGATAAAAGTTAATAAACCAAAAATCAATAACTCCTCTAAAACCCTTCAGAGAACTAAAGTAACAAGGTCCCCAAATTGGAAAGACAGGCAGATACAGAGAATCACTGCTTACAGGAGCAGAGCCATGCTGGGAGCCTAGCAGGAATGTATAAAGAACAATGGACTAATTGCTAGAAGCCAAGTGTGGACTAGTTTGGGAGATAGAAACTCCTGGAGATTTGGACTTATTTGGGGAGTGTGGTAGGGAGCCACACTTTCTAAGTTTTACCTCCAGAAGCCCCGACCAGTTCTTAGGGTAAAGATCACAGAAAAATCCCCTCATGCTTCTGGCAGGAAAAGAGGAAAAGTAACCAGTTTGAAATAAGCTTAGAACACTCTGGTCTCCCTAACACGGGTCTTCTACCAAGGGACGCTATTTCATAAAAGACCTAATTTAGGTTTTACCAGACCCTAAACAATCTGAGGAAAGGAAATTGCCAATTCTGGTCCCTCTGAGAAGCACTTGTGAAGATCACAGACCAGGGACATAGTCTCCCGGAAGCCTGAGATTTAACATAGGATTACAGAATGCCTCTCCTACCCCAACACAGTCCAACCACTTGAACACAGCTCCCATGGAGTAACAAGGTGTTACAGCTGAAAGAACTATAAGACTCAGAACCTATTTAAGGAGGAGTCTGAATGAAACCCAAGGACAACAGAGGCAGCAAAAACAAAGTAATTAGAGAGAAGTTAGCCTCTCATGCCACCGTTACAGTAAACAGCAAATACAACCTAGGTCTTAGCTGTAAACCCAAAGCCTCCCATTAAAGGTCTTGTTTCAAGTTCTTATTACCTGACACATCATGTCTGGCTTTCTGTGAAAAAAATCACAGGACATGCTAAAAGGCAAAAAAACACAGTCTGAAATGATAAAACAAGCATCAAAACCAGACTCCACTGTGGTTAAACATTTTTGGAATTATCAGACTGGGAATTTAAAGTAACTGTGATTTTTATGCTAAGGGCTCTAATGTGAAAACTGAACAACGTGCAAGAACAGACGGGCAAAATAAGGAAAGAAATATAACTCAAGGAAAGAAAGAAAATGCTAGAAATCAAAATTACTAACGGAAATAAAGAATGCCTTCTATAGACTCATCAGTGCACTACACATGGCCTAGTTTGCAGACAGTTTGCATCACGAGTGGGTTGGAACATCATAAAATGCTTCCTCTGCATCTATTGATATGGTTATAGGATTTCTCTTGGTTAGCCTGTTGATATGATGGATGCATTAATTGATTTTGAATTTTGAACCAGTCTTAGATACCCGAAATAAATCTCATTTGGTTGTGAAACGTAATTCTTTTTATTCTTTTTATACATGGTTGGATTCAACTTGTTAATGTTTCATTGAGAATTTTTCAGTTTAAGTTCATGAGAGGTATTGGTCTCTGGCATTCCTTTGTTATGATGGTTTTTGCCTGTTTTGTATCAGGATAATGCTGGACTCATAGAAAGAGTTGGGAAATATTCCCTCTGCTTCTATTTTCTGAAACAGATTACAGAGAAATGGTGTCATTCTACTTTACATATCTGGTGGTTAACCAGTGAACTCCCTGGGGCAAATAAGCACATGAAAAGATGCTTAACATCATATGTCATTAGGTAGTTGCAAAACAAAAGAGAACAAAACAACAACAACAACAACAACAACAACAAAAAGATACCATTATATCCAATAAATGGCAAAAATCCAAAGCACTGATGACACCAAATGCTTATGGGGATTTGGAGTAACAAGAATTCTTTCATTTTTGGTGGGAACACAGAATGGTACCATCCCTGTGGAAAGGCGGCTTGAAAGTTTCTTTCAAAGCTAAAGACAACCTTGTCATACAATCCCACAATTGTGCTCCTTGGTATTTAGTTAAAAATTTATGTCTACACAAAAACTTGCACACAAATGTTTATGGTGCTTTATTCATAATTACTAAAACTTAGAAGCAACCAAAATATCCTTTAGTAGGTGAATGGATAAACTGTGGTAATCCATATAATGGAATATCTTTCAGTTATTAAAAAAATGAGCTGTCAAGACACAGAGGAACTTTAAATGGTTATTGCTAAGTGAAAGAACCCAGTCTGAAAAGGCTACATACTGTATGATTCCGATAAGACTTCATAGACAAAGCAAAACTGTAGAGAGAGTAAAAAGATCAGTGGTTGCCAGGGGTTAGGGAGAAGGATGAATATGTGAAGTACAGGAGATTTTTAGGACAGTGAAGCTATCCTGTATAATACTGTAATGATGAATATATGACAGTATGCATTCACAGAGTGAAGCCTAATGTAAACTAGGGACTTAGTTAATACAACTATATAAACATTAGTTCATCAGTTATAACAAATGTATCACACTAATGCAAGATGTTAATAAAAGGGGAAACTGGGGGAAGAAAAGGGACTGTATGGAAACTATTCTTTCTGTTCAGTGCTTTTAAAAACCTAGAATTGCTCTAAAAATGAAGTCTATTTAATTTTAAAAAGTTCATCTTTATTTTCTCGTTATATTGAAAAAGCTTTAATTTCACGAAGAGAATTAATAGAAGAAAATAGCACTGTCATTGCATTACTTAAAAAAAATTTCAAAGAGTGTGTGGTAAAGTGTAGAATAACTCTGTAGTCATGTACTTAAAAGAAGTGATTGCTCCTTTAGCAGCACTTAAATGACAAAGGGCTGCTGATGGACAAGAGAAGAAATTATCTTGTTGGTTGGTAGCCTACCTGAAGGCATGATTTTATGGGTAGTTGCAGTTTTGTAGGATACTTTATAGTTAATATTGGTCAAAGAAGCAATGACAACTTCACTTGTCTTCGGCTTTCATTTTATAGCACTGAAGTGATTACAAAGGAGATGTGAGGACAGACCAAATGATGATTAGCATTTGAGATACAAAAGATAGCTTTTTGTTCATTTTTGTTGCTAGATAAAAAATGAATAAAGGGTACATAAATTTAGTCAAATTAACCAGAATCTTATTGAATAACTATATCACATAACCATTTCAGAGTTTGATTTATTTTAGGTTACCAGACACTTGATAAATGACAAGAATTTTAAGTATATGTGGCTAAGTTCTGTCATTTGCTTGGGAAAATAGAAAAATGAAATCTCATATGAAATTATATCGGGTTTTATGGTAATCATTTGAACTGTAATATAATTCTAATTGGTTTACCAGTGAATTTTTTAGGGTTCTTATTTCTGGCATTTTTGATGATCAATTTCAATTTGCTTTCATGTATTTTATTTCTCCTTCCATCATCTGTCTTTTTATATTGTGAAACTTGGTAATAATATATTCATTTGAATTTTATGAGCCCAGTAAATGTCCTTTTATGATGCCTTTTTCATTTCCAGAGAAAAAGGCATTCCCAGCCTCAGAAGGTTATTTCTTTAAGCTTTTTATAAAAGCTAGTCAAATTGGTTCAACTGTCCTGACCTCTTCAGTTTTAGTTGGTTTTCCATTTTACTGTTGCAAGTAAAAGTACATCTCAAGTTTTTAGTAGCTATCAGAAATTGAAGTACCACAGATAAAAATTGGGGGAAAATAACCCAGCATGCTATGAAAACAAATTCTATAAAGGATATTATAGTATCATTGCAATTATATTATCCCCTTTGGATATAAAAGAGTAAGAAAAGTTTTATTTTGTGACCAACTACCCTAAAGTTTGTATTATAACACCCTTATCCTTGAAGTATTTCCACATATTTTATACATTTATAATAATACCTACTACGACCTGAGCACTTTATATGAGATACCACCAAGCTAAATGCATCAGCAAAGGAAGATTCAGTTCAATAAGAGAATAGCAATGGTTTTAGCACAGAATAAGTGCTCGGTAAAAGTCAGCTATTATTACTCATTTTAGGCTATTGCTTTTTTTCTAATCCGAGATCTCTCAGTTTTCTTCCTAAATTGAGATTTAATTTATGTGCAGTGAAGTGCACAAGTGCACATTCTAAATGTACGATTCAATGAGTCTTGATAAATGATTACATCCATGTAACCTATACCCAATCAAGATATAGAATATTTTGATCTTCCTAGAAAAAGCCCTTGCTCCTTTCCAACACATCTCTCTCACTGAGTAGAGGCAACTTCTAACTCTGAACTCTATTAGTTTAGGTAAATTGTGCTTATCCCCAAGCCTGCTAGAGTGGAATCATATAGTTGATACTCTTTTGTTTCTGGCTTCTTTCACTCATGTTCTTGAGCTCATCTATGTCCTTGTGAATATCAGTAGTTTGTGTCCTTTTGTTTCTGAGCAATAGGTCATTTGTAGGAATATATCTCGATTTGTTTATTCATTCACCTGTTGATGAACAATTAGTTGTGTTCAGGGTTTGACTACTGCTAATAAAATGAATCTAGATCCATTCAATGAAATGCAAGGAGGTACTTACAGCTAGATTTTTTTCATCTTGAGATGAAAGTGAAAGTATGGGGCCAGTCATGAAAGACTTTATTTTGCTAAGGAAGTTTGATTTTAATTGTCAAAAGGATGAGGGACCGTTTGAGGAAACAACGTGTCAGATAATCATTTTAGAAATACCACTTGGGGGACAATGAGTGAAAAACATGGCTTTCTATAAGCTCTACCTCACAGGAGGAAAAAGATATTGCTCAGAATTAAAGTATGCCAACTGTTTCTGTGAACTAAAGCATAAGATACAGGTTTATGTTTGGGGAAGAGATTTTTTGGGGCACTGTGGTGTAGGACATAAGCACCTCATGCATACACAGATTAGTCAGCTGTAGGTTTGAGGGGATCGCCTTTGCAGAACTCTGGAATACCACCCCGTGCAGCACCTTCCTCTTCAGTACTCTATTACACAAATTCTAGCACCTCAACCTCCCCCCAGGTTTCTAACTCCAATCTCTTTCTCCTCAATCTATGAAGACTGTCAACATCTGTTTGAGTTTCTCCTCCCTGTACTAAAGCTGGGAACCTGGCTCCAGGCAGTAAGCTGATGTAGCCATGACGCTCACCTCATTTCTGTGAAGAATTAGAGTCCTGCAAGGCCAGGTGTGCAATGTATGAAAAGAGTAATTTCACATATTTTGTCTAGATTTCCAAGTGCTTATAGCAAAAGCACAATTTTCATACCAGTACATCCTTATGAAAGTCACCATTTTCTTTCCATTGCTTGTGTTTGGTTGGCTAATATGTCTATTTCTCCCTAGAGTATAAGCTTCATAAGCAGGAGAATTTATTCTTTTAAATTTTTTTTATCCTTATTGCAACCATTCAGAACAATCAGACCCAGGGCAGGTTTTGGTCTGCAGGGTCCAGAGGAAGCCATGCTAGACTTGAGAACACAGGGGAGCCTGAACATAGCCACCACCTAATTCTTTTTTATTTTAGAAACTGCCCAAGGCTGAGCAAGTTTGTCTGGAGTAGTTACGAGTGTTTGCGCATCAGGTACCATAGACAAAATATGTAAGAGAATGAGAAATTGTCTTCTGACTTGGTAACTTAATGGATTGGAATTATTGGTTTCAGCACTCTATGTGTATTACTCTGCAAATGGCAAAAGTAAAATTGTATCATTTTATTCTCACTGGAATCTCATGACCTCACAGGATATTTTTTTCCTCAGAGTACATAGCTCATCTAGGATCACAGAGCTAGTGACAGAGCCAAGTCTTCTCATACCTTCAAAATCTTTTTCCATTAGTGGGGGCACCTGGGTGGCTCAATCAGTTAAGCATTGAACTCTTGGTTTCAGCTCAGGTCATGATCTTGGGGATTATGGGATCGGGCTCCACATTCAGTGGGGAGTCTGCTTCAGATTCTGTCTCTCCCTCTTCTCTGCCCCTCCTCCGCTTCTTTCTCTCTCTTTGTCTAAAATAAATAAATCTTTTAAAAAATCTTTTTCCATCATACAATACACTAGCTGCAGAATTCACAAGATTTTCATACAAGTAAAAAGCATAATGGTTTGATACAAATACTGTGACCGTGCTAGGCACAATGACATTGTCAATTGTAATTATCATTGGTTCTGTCAAAGGGATATAGAAGAGGCTCTCTCTACTGATATGTATTTTTAATTGAAATATAATCGACATATAACATTGAATTAGTTTTAGAGATACAACATAATGATTTGGTATATGTATGTATTGAAAAATGATTACCACAATAAGTTTAGTTAACTTTCATTACCACACATAGTTACGTATTTTTTTCCCAGAGATGAGAACTTTTAAGATCCATTCTCTTAGCAATCTTCAAATATTCAATACAGTGTTGTTAACTGTATTTACCATGTTGTACTTCTACCTCCAGGACTTACCTATCTTATAATTGGAAGCTTGTACCTTTTGACCACTTTCACCCATTTTGCCCACCCCAAAACCCTGGAAGCAAAACAAGATTTTAATCATTATATATATTCAAACTTACACAAAATAATGCTTAGAACATAAATAAGTATCTTTTGAATGAATTAATGATGGAAGGAAGCTACTCAAATGGAAAGTCAAATAAATGTTAAATGTCACAGAGACATCAGTTAAGACAAAACCTGTAATTTGTCGATAGGTCATTAGCCAGAACCATTTGGGTGGAATGATGTCGATGACAGCCTTATTGCATTAAGTACAAGAGAGAAAAGAAAAAGTAAACATGGTAAAAGCATGGTAAGAGCACATTCAGACTGTATATTAAGCAGGATTTGATTCATCAGTGAATGCCAGTGAAAAAAAGTGGCTTACTTATGTATTTGTTAATTTCTGTCTCACATTCAGTAATTACAAACCTAGTAAGGACAGACTTTCTGTGGTGTAACCTGGTGTCAGTGATGACCAAGATTCCCTTATCTTCAACTTTATCTTTATGTTTATAATTCCACACATCCTCTAAATTTATTTGAAACACATTTATACTTACGTTTTTTATGTATGTCTTTATTTATGCTTTATTATGAATTCTTCAATTCATCAAAATATCCTTAGGTTTATAGAGAATGATTTTTTTAAAGATCGAAAGGATGTGTTTACAGTCTGTATAGAATGAGCTAGCAGACACTTTGATGTGGAAATCACAGGGGGAAAGAGTGAGTAATTGAAGGGTCAACTTCCTTGAGGAGATAAGATAGGATTCGTAGAATTGCTTGATGCATTATCCTTGAATGCGAAAAATAATTTTCCTCTCAGACTACTTAGGAAAGAAGTAAAATAAGTAAATATATAGAAATAAATATACATGGTATTTTTATAGGTGTGGTATGTAAAGCTAATGGCACTCTGTTAAGCATCAATTTTCACTGTGAATTTGTAGGCAATTTTATTTGTTGGGACAGGGTGATTTGTTACTTCTGAGGATGGTGAAGGGCACCTATCAAGGAATATTAAAGTATAATTGTTCTCAGCAATATTAATGGCCTAGTTAAAGCGGTGGTCATGAATTTGTGGTGATATCAATTTGGTCAAACTCTTAGTTTCTGCAGTAAGTCCTACAGTCTGGGTATAAAAGAAGAGAAGTCAGTCTGACTCATGATCCAGGGTATTCTGGGCAAAGCACCAAAATACATGAACAAGGGCATTGAGAATGCAGAAAAGAGAAGTCAAAGCCATAAAGTACGCAGAACTACAAAAAGAGAAAGTCATGAAGAAAGTGGATGTTAGATTGGGAGAAAAGGCAGTTATGGGGAGATGTTAATAATGAGTTTGGAAGGAATAGAAGATGTGGCCATAAATTGGCTTTTTGATTTTAAAAGGGAACTTGTGGGTTGCTGAAGTGTAGTAAAAGTGCAGCCCATTAATATCTAAGAAGTGAAGGATTTTTCAGGAGATATGTCTGATGAGTCATACATATTGATAAACCAAATCTCTACATCCTCAAAGAATGAAAAGACATGAGTTTTATAGACAACTTCAAGGAGGAGAAGTGGTATATATTTGGAGCTTACAGCCAAGCAGCAACACGTTCACCAGCACTCTTTCCACTTAGGAGCCGATAACTTACTTTATATCAGATTTTGATTCAAACTGCAAGTTACTTTGATTCATAGTAATTTCTTAATATCTAAACTGTAAGTGTTGTATTTATGTTAAATTATAGTCCATCCTCTTGACCCTCTTCCCACTACCATGTGTTTTGCGTATTTTAACTAAATGCACATTAATGTTTAGCCTTCTTGCTCTCTTGCATGAAGTTCAGTACCATCCCCCTAACCCCAGCCAGTCTTAATTTTCCCTTGACTAGTCTAATGGACTCCTGAACAGTCTACCAGTGAAATCATAATTAGTCTTCCCCAAGCTTACTCTTCCTAATCTACTTCTCATTATTGCTAAATTTATCTTACTGGAGCAGAGCTTTGATCATGGGTGCCATTTCCTTGTTTAAAAAATATGTCATGGTGTGCCATGCTTTTAGTAAGGGAGATCCACACTCTTTAACTGGGCATTCAATGACTTATATTATTTCTCACCATGCCTTCCAAATTTGTAAGTATGTCTCTCACTGTATCTTTACACAGACTCTACACTATTGGTTCCCAAATATAGCCAATGATCAGAATATCCAAGCTGCTGAAGATTGAATCCTATGTTTGAGAGTAGGAAAAAATTTAAAAAGTTGGTTGATTCTGATATTTGGTAGACTCAAAAACCACTCTTCTAAATATTCCAAGATGAAACAAACATCGTATGTCTTTTCTCATCTGATCCATTTCATTTGGAGAGTCCTCCTCTATTTCTAGCTAATGAATTCCAGTCAAAACTTTTCAGACCTAGTCCCTAATTTGCCTCATCCTGAAATTCCAGGTATTATGCTAAGTACTTTACTTACATTCTTTCATTTAATCTTCAAACACTTCTATACGATAGACATAGTTGATGCTAAGAGAGCTGTCCAAGATTATACACACCTAGAAGTCACAGCACCAGGATCTGAACCAAAGCTCTCCAAATCCAAAATATTGGTAAGAGAAAAACATATTTTATTGGGACCTACACCAATTATACAAACCCAATTCACTTATTTTTTATCAGTTATCTTGCCATGTGATTTTATGATCTTCTATAATGGTAATTCCACCTTACTGACATTTGTATCTGTGGCATTTGTCTCAGTTTTAGCTATGTTTTATTTTAGATTGGCTCCTCTGTCACTGAAGTCTGCAGTGAGGAGAAGAATTATGGTATCACAACTTTTTAAACTATGTTGATTGAATTGTGATTACATTGATTCACCAAACATTGATCCATCTCCTCTTAGATACCTAAAGGTATACAAAATATCAAAATTCTGTGATAAATAATATTTACTAGAAATATCAGGGACTCAGGAAGGAGGGCCCCGGGGAAGGGAGAGGGGCCTGGAAGGTGGGCAATTCAGTTTCTCAATTTATAAGGTATAAAGGTAAATGAAAATAATTTTTATCCATTTATGAAGAGCAAGGAGAAATTTTTCCCTTATCTTTTCTCATTAGCCTGTTTTCTTGGACACATATTAAAACTGAGTCCTTCCTCTAACCTTTGGAACAGAAATTGATCTCCCTAGGGATTAAGCCCAATCTCTATTTGCCCAAATAGGGCCTTCTGGATTACTTGTTCTATTTTGGAGTTCATCTTGTTTAGGTAAAAGCATTTGTTTTCTGTGGCCATAAATATTCTTAGACTTGGAAATCACCAGGCTAATTTTCCAGCACTGCCTTAGATTTCTAGTCACACCATGTTTTCTTGAAGGTTACTTTTATACTTATACTGAATATTGCCTATTTCTGAACTTCTAAATGAAGCAAAAATATATTTCTGGAAAGCAATAATAACATTTCTTACATGTCCTCCTTGATGTCTTTATTACACATCTACTTTTTATACAGCATTTTCCCATTATCATTCTCAAGCTAATAAAGAGCACATAAAGATGGTACCTTTACCCCGTACACAAATGTCAGAACTGATATACAGAGATGGTGAAGCATTTGTCTAGTAGGATAGGACTGAGTCAATAACAGCCCTTCTGATGTTGTGTCCCTTAGTCTTTCTGTTTTCTGTCAGTTTTTACAGGTGGTTTTTGTTTTGTTTTGTTTTTTGTTTTTTAAAGATTTTATTTATTTATTTATTTATTTATTTATTTATTTATTTATTTATTTATTTATTTATTTATTTATGAGAGAGAGAGAAAGGCAGAGAAAGGGGAGAAGCAGGCTCCCTACTGAGCAGGGAGCCCAATGTGGGGTTTGATCCCAGGACCCTGGGATCAGGACCGAAGCTGAAGTCAGTTGCTTAAACGACTAAGCCACCCAGGTGCCCCTTGACAGGTGTTTTTAATATGACTGAATACTCAGAAGAATTGTTCCTTCCTCCTACAACCTCTGGCAGAAGCAAGCAGGCTGACCAGGCTCCACAAGCCTCCCTGTCAATGTCTTAAACAACTTTGCAAAGAAAGTGAGTTAAAACTACTCAGGAAACAAACATGTAGCACTGTGAAAACATCATGAAAATTAATATTCAAAGTGCTCTAGGACTTTATTTTAATGATTCTCAAGCTCATGATTTATCTTCATAGCAAATGCCAAAGAAACTCCATCAAGATTGAAATTAGAAAATAATAGTAGGCTGAAAGAACCGGAATAAAATAATATTTTCATTTTATCTCGCATATCAGGATTTATCTCACTAATAACATTTCTGTGTTCATGTGTATTTAGCAATTTACTGACTGCTACACTGCTATTTTAGGGATTCCAAGGAATCATATGAAATAAATGAGTTTGCTGGTGAATGTGTGGCAGACAGCAGTCAATCATTTTTACTGGTTAAATCTACTGATAATATAAGAAAAAATAACAGACCTGTGAAAATTGCAATGAGAATTAAAATGGCTGATTTTGTTCGAACACAGCATATGTGTCTTGTTTTGAAGTGTATATAATTAGAGGGATTTAATGAAGAGAAAATTGTAGTTTTGTATTGATCTCTTTCCTCTGAATGTTTCCTCATTTCCTCCTTTGAAATCTGATAGCACTTTGTGCAATCTTGAGATACTTGGGATGAATTACATTACTCTAGAGTAATTTACAGTTATTTCTAAACTATTGCTGAGTACAAGTACATTTCTCCAGGTTGGGCACATGCTGGATTTTCTCCTTCTTCCTGTAACACCTAACTCAGTGTCTGGTTAAAAACATACTTGAATATTGAATAAATTATTCAAAGTCATGATTAATAAAACCCTTCTCAAAATTCCTTCCTTCAGAACCTCGACTTCCTTGGATTTTCCAAGAGGAAGAAGAAATTTGCTAGCATAATCGCTATAAATTTTGCAGGATTAAATTATAGAACCCACAGTTAAGCATTACTATCTAACATCTTTCTGTAGGATGGAGGCAGTTTGCCAACAAGTTTTCTTTGCTTTTCTAAAATGTAGCTTTAACTTTTTAATATTTGAATATGGTTACCAGGGTTTTTCTTTTAAATCTTTCTTATAGCTTTTCAGATATGTTTTGTGGACTGTTTTAGAGTTAACCCGAGCTGTGTGATGAAGTGGGGTGGGGGTGGAGCAGGGTTCAAGGGCAATTTCTAATGTCCCAGAGAATTAAAGAAATGGAGAGAGTTATATGTAAAGAAAGGCTTGGCTGTGAAACCAGACAGCAGTGCAAGGCCTGTGGTAGATAACATTCTATAGGATGTAATTTCTTTGAAATTCAAACATTTTGTCAATAAATATTTTTTGGCATGTCAAGGACAGTTATCTTAAAAATCTTTATCAAAATGTAAATATCCTCATTAATCTTTTACCAGCTGATACCCAAAGATAAGTTTAAATGCTAAAGAAACAAGCTTTGAAAGGGCAGCGCAGGCAAAACAAATGTTTGTTCAAAGGGAGAATTTAAAAAGTGTCAACAAGGAATATCTTAGATCTCCATAGGAGATATGGCAAAAGGTAAAAGATCAAATTCACTTGCTTCGGAATTTTACTGTAGGTCTGCCCTGGCTAAGGGTGAGCATTTCATTAGCCATTGGTTTCCCTGTCTTAGCATTTATTCTCAGTACTTGAGAAGAGACTCTATCTTATAATGACATTAAAGCTGCTTTTCCTCTCATGGGAGCCCTGTTAACAATAGCGCATTCCTTTAGCAATCACTGTGAGTGGCAAGGCAAGGACGCCTTCCATTCCGATGCTGTCTGGAAATCTTCTTCTGCATTCTTCAAGCTCCAGATTAATCCAAAGCGTCTGCTCACGCATTGTACTATTAGTATTATATCTGCTGCATGGATATGAAGAGATAATATCAAGGGATGAATATGTATTCTAAAAATACAGCCCCAAAAATAAGGTTGACATTTTATTATAGTACAATCTATGGAATCAAATTTACACTTGTCAAAAGATCATAAGTGGTCTTTGAAAAGCCATGGCAATAGAGCTTTCCAACTGTAACAGGAGTCGTTTAGTGGCTGGAAAGGTCAGAAATGTCAGCCAAGGTCAAAAGAATTGAGAGAATTACATTTTATCTTTTGTTTTTCATATGGGCAATGATTCACCCACCAGATACTCCGAAGAAAGCTGTATTTTGTATGGTTGTTAGATTAGTTGATATTATCTATGAGTTGATATTAATTTCCTTGTTTGGTGAAATTGACTGGACAAACCATCTCTCTGTTTAATGCTGCAAAATGCTACCTTAGTTTTTTTATATTTATGAATACATAATTTTGGTTGAGTTCATGAACAGAGAAATAGAGAATTATAATGGCTTTTTTTTTTTTTTCTGGAAGTGAAGGTCTTGGCATTCATAAAATTTTCAAAGGGTTCCTATATCAATCAATGTCACAGCAGGAAACAGATGGCGTACACAAATTGGGATAGTCTGAAAAGATTTAAATAGGGGACTATTTATAAGTAGTGGGAGGGTGTAGAAAAATGATGCTCAATAACACAATATCCTTGGGCTTGGACCATCCAAGAGAAGAACTCCCAAGGCCTAAAATGGAAAGGAGAGGGAAAAGTAACTGGAAGAAGAGGCACAGAGACCTATGCAGACAGCGGCCTGATAGTAACTGTGAACTTCAATTGGAAGATGATGCCATCCCCTTCTCCCTCCTAGGTGGGAGCCAAAGGATACTCTGATCTCATTCTCATTTCTGTTCTCCTATTCATACACTAACTGGAGGAACCCAGGAATTCAGTGGCAAAGAAACCTATGATGTAGGCCATGCAGAAAAGTCTCCAAGGACATTGAAAAAGATTGACAGGGGTGCCTGGGTGGTTCAGTTGGTTAAACGTCTGCCTTCGGCTCAGGTCATGATCCCAGGATCTTGTGATGGAGTCCCATGTCAGGCTCCTTGCTCAGTGGGTAGCCTGCTTCTCCCTCTGCCTGCTTCCCCCTCTGACTGCCACTCCCCCTGTTTGTGCTTGTGCTGTCTCTCTCTGTCAAATAAATAAATAAAATCTTAAAAAAGAGAGAGAAAGATTGATTATGGTGGGAATTGGATCCAGAGAATGAATGAATGAATGAATACATATATAATATTATATATAGTGTTATACAGATTTATATAATGTATATAAGCATATAATACATATAATGTTAACTAAGTATATTTAACTATGTATATATATCTAGCTCAGTTCCACCACTAAAACAAAGTTAAGTCTTGTCTTGTTAATTCATTTTCTTCCTTGTAAAGTAGAAATGTGTCTCCTTGTGACTTTCACATTTGTTCAAATTCTTATTCCTCACTCTTTAGAGCATGATTTGTTATCCTTTAAGTATTTTAATACATTTATCATTTTCCTTTTAACTCATCTGTTCCCTAGTTTTAACTAACAAGATTCTCAAGAATTTCTCATATTGCATCTTATATGGTAGTTCAGATTGAAAAGTTAGCAAGAATGGTGGAAATGAGCATAATTAAAATAAAATTACATTCGAAATCCCTTTCACCACCCATATAACATGGATACATTGCTTAATGCATGCAATATTGTATTGGAAAACTATGACAAAAACAACAAAAGCAAAGTCTACATGTGGCTGTCTACAAATCAAGCTATTTTATCTCATATGTGACTAACAAATCCACAGTGGTGAATGGAAGATGAATGAAAAATTCTAAAAATTCCAAAGTATTTCGAATTGCCCATAGGGCTTATGCCATTCTGTTTTAATATCAAGTTTCTCTAGGCTTAATACATCTATGCTTGTTTCTTCTTATAAGGATTAAAGAAATTAATGAAGTGACATCTTTGGAGAAGGCGAATATAAGTTAAGGGGAAGGAAAATATAAGTTAAATATGTATATATTATGTTTCTACCATGTATGGTTTCTACTCACCTCTCAACTCTAAAACTCTCTTCTTCAAGCTCTATTTCATCAGTATTTCTTTACTAAGATATTTAGGCTTGCACATGATACTCCAGTTACGAATTCCCTATGTAGAGGGTTATGGATGATAATACCTTAAATGTAAAACTATAAAGTACTTACTATTACTGATAGTTGCATGACCATGTTAGTTTACCTATATTAAACTACAATCTTTAAATTTTTAAAAGTAGGATGTGTTATTTAATTAGGATTGATAAACATTTCCTGTGCAATTTATAACCCAAATGCATGCCAATAGATTGGTTTTTGATAAATACTTTTTTTAAGTCACATAATGAAATAAAATCAAAAGAAATGAGATAACAAAAGTTTTTAAACACTGGATAAATCAATATCTTTGTGAAATATTGTAGAAAGGACTCCTTTATTATACAGACATTTGGAATTAATGACCACAAAGATCTTTTAATTCAATACATTCAACAAATATTCATTGAGTATCTATTATGTGACAGGCACTATAAAACAAAGTTAAAATTAATAAGTAATGCATGATCCCTAGCCTCGAGGATTGCTGTTTAGTAGATTGACAACATGTATGCCAAAGTTAGGGGTGCTACTTTGAAAAGATAAATGATGATGAAAAGGAACAGTATAGTTAGTCTTCCTTGGGGATGAAGGAAAGGTATGTACATGGTAGAAATTCTTCATAAGATATATAACATTTAGGAATCTTGAAGGATCCAAGGAAAAAGTGGGGCCTCAGAGAAGCTATTCTAGCATAAGGAGTAGCATTAATGGAGGTTCATTATTTCAAACTAATGTCCCCTACAGAACTACAGAGATCATAGAAGTATAGAGAATGTAGAGACATAACCAGAGATACATGTAAGAACAATATTATCAAGGTCTTCTCTACCAGACTTGCATTTTATACTTCATCTTATAAGCTTTAGGAGCCAAAAAACACTTTAAATAACAGTGACATGAACAAGTTTTTTATTTTAGAAAATATCTGTCTACCACTTGGAAGATAAAGTGACAACCAAAGCTTGGAAAGCAGTTAGGTAAGCATTACACCAGTCCTACTTTGGTATAATGAGGTTTTGAACTAACATGGTAGTAGTGGGGGTGGAAAGATGGGACAAATATGATGAACATTAATCACTCCGTAGAATTTAAAGTTTTGACAAAGAAAAAGTCAGCCTATCTCATATATGGCTTCTTAAACTAGGTAGATTAAGTTGAGTTTACCATAAAAAGGATCCAAGGATAAGCAGATATACAGGTGAACACTTGGGCCCTTAACTCTTAGGTTCCTTTGAGATGTATAATTTTCAAAGTAGGTGGTTTGATATATGATTCTAGAAACCAGGAAAAATATATGGAATGAAGAAATATATTAGAGAGTCAACCCCCCCCCCAAAGAACTATGGTTGCAGGTGTATTTTATACAATAGAGAAAGAGAAGGGCCAAGATTGAAACCTTTGAAAATAGAAAGATTGAATTTCTTTCAAGTGGAAAAGGAGTTACCAAAGGCATTGTGAAGGAAAAGAATTATCAATATTATCAGATGTCAAAGGCTGATAAATGATGTCACTGAACAACTCATTGAACTTGGTGTTTAGGTATCCTGGTAAACTTGCAAGAGAGGTATCAGAGGAGAAACTGTGGTAGAAGGTCCACAGAACACTGAAAAGTGAGCGTGGCTGGGAAGAGGGAATGTGGTTAGTAAGTGTAGACTGTTGTGTAGTCCTTAATTGTGGGCTGTTCTTTTCAGGTGCTTTGCTTTGAATGGAAGAGTGACAGAATTACAGAGTGGAGGAGTCTGGGTGCTGTATGTAAAGAAAAGTGATCAAGCTCCAGAAAGTAGGAAGTAGTTGCAAACACAAGAAAAGGACTATCGATGTAGCAAGTTTTGACATGAGTGGGCAAAAATCAGATCATGAGCACAAGAGGAAGAATGAGCTGAAGGGAGGCAATGCCTTTGAGAATGGGAGAAATAAGGGAGAGTGGATTCAGATTTAGATGAATTCATGGATAGGGATGTTGACAAAGTTAGCATCTGATATATTAATTGTTCTCGGTTAGTTTTTGGACATTGAGGATGGTTGGAATTGTATTTTAGGAATGGGGGGAGTTGAGTGATGAGATAGAAAAGATCTTCTAGGGTCTCTGAGGAGTCGTTATGCTGAATTGTTCCCTGAAAAAAAATAATGTTGACATCCTAACCACAAGTATCTTAGAATGTGGCTGCATGTGGAGATAGGCTTTTACAGAGGAGATTAAGTTAAAATGAAGTCATTAGGGTAGGCATTAGGTCAATGTAACTGGTATCCTTATAAGAAGAGAAAATTTGGTCCCAGATATATTCTGAGGGAAGACCATGTGAAGATACAAGGAAAAGATGGCCATCTGTAAACCAAGGAGAGAGACCTGGAACATACCCTTCATGGCCCTCAAAAGAAACCAGCCCTTCTGACACCTTGGTCTTGGGCTTCTAGCCTCAAAAACTGTGAAAAAAAATTTCTATTGTTTAAGCTACCTAGTCTGTGGTACTTATTATGGAAGCCCTAGCAAATTAATACAGAGATAAACTAAAAATGAAAGCATATTTTTGTAGTGATATATTATTTTATTCTTCAAGATTTGGTGCTCCAGGAGGAGATGCATAAAAGTTATATTCTATGTAGTATGTAGTTTACTATTTTAAAAATAGCGTATGTGTCGTCCTCCAGGGAAAGGACAAAATATCAAAATGATGTTAAATTTGGACCGATTTATATGTGTATGAGTGGTATATAATATATATATCTCCATAATTAATGTAAAATTTAAATAACACAAATAAGGAAGAAAGTTAGAAAAACAAGAAAGATGATAGAAAGGCAGTTAAATAGGAAGAAACAACTAAATATTTATTAAGGCCTACCACCAGCAACATGTTAAATACTTTCACTTACTTGTCTAAATTCACTCCTTAAAATAGCCTCTAGGATTAATATGGTCATCTTCACAAATAAGGGAATTGAGTGTCAGAGAAGATAAGTAACTCATCAAGATCATATAGCTATTAAATATCAGAGCTGGGATTTGAATATAACTCACCAACTCTAAAGAACAATACAAGAGGTATAACGATGGAATATATAATTAATTGCTTGTTGAGTCATTGTTTTCATGAATTCTTTGTTTATATTATGTGAGAACAAATGTTTGCCCAATAACATCAAGTGAAAATAAATTCAGACTTTCTTTCACTTTGTTTTAATTCTTAATAGGCAACAGGAAACCAGTTGAGGCTCCTGATACACTACTTTGTATTGAGTGATGGTTAAAAACTTTAAGAGGTGATTCTCTCAAGCAGTGAAATAAAAAAATAGATTATGTTAGGTTACATTTTATATCACCTGATGTGATAGTTACAGGAATATTAGTAAAAGAGCAATCAAATGAAATCCCATTGTGGTTATTAAAATGAATAATTTTATAGACCTAGCAAAAGATAAAACTTTATGGCTAGGAAAACAAAAAATTATGTTTAGTATAAATTGTTATTGTTAAACGTCTATAAAATATTTGTTTTGCATTACAATTGTAAGAACAACGTACAATCTTAAATATTTTTTTTAAAGATTTTATTTATTTATTCGACAGAGATAGAGACAGCCAGCGAGAGAGGGAACAGAAGCAGGGGGAGTGGGAGAGGAAGAAGCAGGCTCAAAGCGGAGGAGCCTGATGTGGGGCTCGATCCCATAACGCCGGGATCATGCCCTGAGCATAAGGCAGACGCTTAACCGCTGTGCCACCCAGGTGCCCAACAATCTTAAATATTTTTAACAAACAATTTAACAGTAAAGTTGTTTGTCCTTTTTGTGTAATATATTCCCCACAGATAGTTTGAAGAAATTTATAAATACTTACTTGAAGAGAGCCTCTAGGTTTGGAGGATAATGTGGTGTTCTGATTCCAATACTCCATCACACTCCCTGGAATAAATAAAACAAAGCAATAAATAAACATGAAATGAGCAAAGACAGCAAATAAAACTACACATAGCCCACAACTTCAGCATTACTAAGAGAAAGAGAATACCAAAACTTATCTACAAGTGGAGAAATAAAAGAAATTCCAAAAGATTTCCCACTGCCTGTTGCTTCCAGCCTACAAGTTCAGAGAGCCAAGGAGAGGAGAGACTTAAGAAGTCAGGCAAAAGAATACAAGGGCATAGAAGATACAGCAGAGCACAGAAAAAGTCCCCCTCCACCTCACACTCCCACACGTACTTTCTCAACCAGCAAATATTTATTGAGCTGCTCTCTCTCAGGGGTGAGAACTCTTACCAAAGATGCTGATCGAAGAATATGTTCATCTTCCCTCTCCACTCCGAGAACTAGGATCTTCAGTCCAGAAGAGCCTCAAGTTTGGAGGCATGGAAATCACTAATTCTTCATGTGGGTAACTGGAAATGATGATGATAAGGACAGATTCTAATCCTACCACTTTTGTCCTGGAATCATGTTTCCTAGCTCTTAAAAACATAGTCCTACATAACAGCCATTGGTTCAAATAATATACTTCACCTTGAAAGACAATATCCTAAACTCAAAAGGGTCATCCTCAAGCTGTTGCCATGTATCTGACCTTAGAAAGCCACATAATGTATGAAATGGTAGAAATAGCATGTACTTGATTATTTACCATTGTTACCCCTCCTTTTCTTTAAAGTAGAACCCTTGATCTAAGGAGAAGTTTTGGATATTTTATGATGATGTAACAGACACTCTATAAGTCCTTTAACAGTGATGCTGTCCAAGATGCTATGAGAAAGAAAGGCAGGTCTATGCCCATAATACCTATTAATTCAAGTAAGAACAAATAACTACTCCCTCCAGGATAGAACTGGTCTGATATTTTCAACTTGCTACCAAGCTGCTAGTTGGTTTCCTTGATGGATGGTACAGCGACAAGGGCTCCACATTGGTCTCTGCTTTCAACTGGTTTACATTCAATAGCAGGGATACCTAGTACCACCTTAGCAAGAAAGAGTCCATGATGGGAGCTCATGTGTTATGCCGCCATGGCTGTTTCATCCTTGGGTCCAATGTATAAGCACTATATGAGGTCTATGAGGAAAGAGGCTGGCTGAACTCCTCTTGATGTGTCATCTGTCCAGGTATCCTGCTTAAAGGTTTGCAAACTTGGGGGAGATTTCTCCTCACCATTGTCTCCTTGATATAAATGGCAGTGTAATAATAGTTTGTATTTTATTCACTACAACTATTATGATCCATTCATGAACCAGATCTGGGTTTTCCCCCTGCTCTACTAGCTGATTGTAAGGAACCCTCTGAAGATAGAGGTGTAAGAAGCTCAGGGATTTGTGTTCATACAACGGAAGTAATGAGAATCTTTTGCCCTTAGAAACTGCTTATGCTCTACTTCGAAGATACCATTTCCATCATATAATTTGGTCGATCTGACAATAACCAGCTTATGAAATGTAGTGCTAGTTGCATTGTTATTTAATGTCCCATAGTCAGGACCGCAGCCTTAGGGCCAAGAATCATACCAGGAGCTGCTGTGCTAAACCTAATTAGACCTCTGCTGCAGACAGTCTTGCCCCGGCATCTGGAGGTGTCTGCTACAATTCTCTTATAAGGCTTGACAAAAACTGAGCATGGGTTCTTTTTTTTTTTTTTTTTTTTTTTTTATACCACTGATAACTGTAGAACCAGGAGATCTGCTGGGTCATATAGACCAAGTGAGAAGGTCATATGGACCCAGCACTTGTACTCTACTCTGAACCCATTGGAGAGAACTTTTTTGCTGTGGGCTCACCTCTAAACTTGTATCTCTTTGGGCCATTCAATAAATGAGATGGGGCAGTCCTTCAAGGTGTAGAATGTACTAGTCCCAAAATCTGAAGAGTTCTTCTAACAGCTTTATTGCTCTTTTAGTTGTAGAATTTTCACAGTGCAATAATTTACCATTTTCTGTGGATGACAAGGTAGCTAAAAGATAGCTGTAATTTTATTTTGCTATTCCTTTCATTGAGAGGTTGAATCTAATTCCCTTTTCCCTGAATTTGGGCTGGCCTTAATTGCTTACTATATGAATATAATGCAGCAAGACTAACTCTCCGGGGCTTTTGAGGCTAGGTGATATTTGCAGCTTCTGCCCAGGACTCTTGAGGCATTCACTCTTAGAACCTAGTTGCTGTGTTGTGAGAAATATCAAGAAGCCCTGAGGAGAGATCCATGTAAAAAGGAACTGAGGTCTCCAGCTGACAATTCCAGCTGAGTTCACAGGTACCAGCCGGCCTTAACCTGCTAGCTATGTGAGTGAGCCTCCAGCCCCAGCTGATGCTGCATGGAGCGGAGGTGAGTTCCGGCCATTTCCTGCTGAATTGCAGATTCATCAGTAAAATGAATGATTGCTGTTTTTCTAAGTCACAAAGTGTTAGATTGAATTATTATGCAGCAGTGGATAATTGGAACAGAGAGAATGTCCTGTCATAGCTCACATCACAGGACTGCTCAATACTTCAGAGTGGCAGGCACCTGGAATGCTTTTAGGGTTTATTTCCTACACTGTGGTCCACATGTGGCTAACCCTCATGTACATAGTATTTGGCAGTTTCTGCTTATGCTTCTGAATAGTATGATGTCATCAACATACTGGACCAGTGTGATGTTATGAAGAATATCACCTGGTCCAACTAGGGAAGTACAGTATCTTCTCTGAGAAGAAAGAGATTATTAACTACAAATTGTGTGGGATTTTGCCAATATTTTCTGGCAGCAAACAGGAGAACACATTTTGGAACAGATTTGGGGGCTATGGAAATAGGGAAGACAGAATATGAAAGCGGATATGAGAAAGTTCTTGCTGTAAAACTAACTCTTCCACACCTCATGATTTAATATCCTGTCACTGACACCTGAAGCTGGTCCTAATACAGTGCTGCTATCCCTTCTTGAAGCTCAGGTAAAGCAATGGCCTATAGTGGTGCTGTGGAGATGCAGAAATATAAAACCACATACAGTAAAATCATTTACAAATATTTAAAATAAGACAAAGAAAAATCGTGATTAAGTGGATAGTTCTTGAAACTGATGGGATTGGATATATGGATATTTAATTTTCTTCTTTTTGAATATTATTTTCTAAGTCCTCTTAGCAGTGATCTCTTTATCTGCCATATGGGAATAAGCCAATTTTTATTCTGCTGCAATTTTCCAAAGAGCTGATCCCTTTGATTTTGCAGGATATTTCATTCATGATCAGTTTCACTCTACAAAGTATTATAGACAATGTATTAATATTCTGTAGACTTTAAATTGTTCATGAGAAAGAAATATGTATTTCAGCACAGAGTTCTGTCTCATTTTCTGTAATATCTGCATTTGGATTTAAAAATGTGAAAATTACTCTGTATTCAAATTCTTCGGTCATTGCTCACTGAAGTCTCATTTTCATGCATTATTTGTGCATTTATTTTTAAAACCAGACATTAAGTTAAAAAAAAAAACAGAAATGGAAATTAGAAGACAATGAGGAACCAAAAACAGAAATAGTATCCAGGAACAAAGTCTTTGTTTAGTCAAGCACCTAAAGCATTCATTCATTCATTCATTCACCCATTCATACAGTTATACTTTCTTTCAATAAATTATTATTGGGCATCTACCAGGCACTGAGGATTTATAAATGAATAAGATATACATGTTCCCTACTTTCATAACATTACAATCTAGCAAAAAGAAATATATTATAAGGTTACAAAATAAATTATTTAATTAAAACTGTGATTATTGTTTATAAGTGCAAGGAGCGTAATAACCTTCTAAGCAGTCTTTCTACTTCTGCTATTGCCCTCCAACAGCTCCTGTAGTCTTTTCACAACATAGCATAAATTAGTGATCCTTTGAAAACATGTGATTCCTCTGCTCAGAATCTTCCAATGGCTTGCTATCTCACTTAGAGAAAAATCCTACCTTGGTTACTTGTTGAAAGTAATAGACCACCTCAAAACTTAGTGGCCTAAAATAACAGTTGATTATCTCTTATGTTTGGGACTGACTAGATTTGGATGTATGGCTCTTTAAATCTTTCATATGGTTGCAATCTAAAGCAGCTGGGGTTAGATGCATAGAAGGCTTGATGGAACTGGTCATCCAAGATGACTTCTTCACTCACATGTGCATTAAGTGTGAATGGCCAGAGCAGGATGGGGCTGACCAGAATCTCTGTCAACATGCAGCTTCCCCATTGGATAGGTTGGGTTTCCTTAGAATATGGAAGTCTCAAGGTAGACTTCTTATTGTAGTTAACTTTCCCGAGAGTGAGCATTCCAAGAGACATAGATAGAAGCAAGACTTATGACTAAGTTTTGAATGCCACACTATTGCTTGCACAGGTTCTGGCTTCGGTGTGGAAGGGGGATTTACAAAAGTGTGATTACTGGGAAGCTTAACTCTCAGAAGTTCAAAGCTCTTCAGATGAAAAGACCTTGAAATCTCAGGCTTTACTTTCCTATTAAATCCGTGTCCTAATTCTATCCTTTCCCACTCTTGATCCTGCCATGTAGCTGTTCTGGCTCCCTCATTGTTCACTGAAAATGTTAGGTTGACAGCCATCTCAGGGAACTTTGCACTGTTGTTTTCTCTTTCTGGAACACTCTTTTCCAGATGTTTACATAACTTTTTCCCTCACTTTCATAGTTCTGATGAAAAGTCACCTCAGGGAGATGTTTTCTTATTACCCTATGTAAAAGAGCCACCAATGCTTCCAAACCATGATCCTCCTACGGCATGTCTATTTTCATTTTCTGCTTTGTTTTTTTTTCAATGTAATTAGCATCAAACATATATATTTTTAATTATTTTTTTGAAGTATGGCATACAGGCATAGTCACAGACCATAAAATTTCAGCCTAATGTATGAACAAACCCATAAAACCTATACCAAAAATAAATAACAGCATATCACTACAACCCAAGAAACTCTTCATTACCCTCTTCTGTCACCATGACCCCAAACAGTAGTAACCACTCTCTTGATTTCTAGTAGCATGGATTTTTGTCTGCTTTTGAACTCTCCATATATGGAATAAGACAGAAAGTTTATATTTTATTATTTCTCTCATTACATATTATGTTGGTGAAATTCATTACTGTTGGTGTATGCAGATTTGCTGCATGCAGATTGCTGAATGATATTCCTTTGTATGAATTCACTGTAATTTACCCACTCTATTGTAGATGAGCATTTGGGATTTTTCTAGTGGTGGGCAAATCGTATTGCTATAAACACTATTGTATATGTCTTTGGTAATTTTATGTATCTACCTAAGATATATATATTTCTGTTGGTTATATGTTTCAGAGTGAAATTTCTGGATTGCTGATATTCTACTTACTTTGTTTGAATATTACCTGTTTCTCCTCTCATGATGTGTAAAGTTTAACGAGTATAGAGGGTTTTGTCTATAATGTCAGGAGGTGGAGTAGGGAATGCTTTCACGGAGAAATAAATTAGAGTTGAAATGTTAAGGATGAGTAGGTACCTAATTATGCAATACAGTTGGGAAAATCCTTTCTGAAGCAGAAGGAAAAGCCTGCTCATAACCTTGGAGGTGACAAAGAGGTCGGTGCATCTGAGAAAATGAAAGACATGTGTAGAGTTTAGAGAGAGAGAAGATTAGAAAATAACATTTTAGAAGATTCTAGAGATTTTTCACATCTTTTAGAATATTTTAAAGGTTTTATTCATTTTTAAAAAATCAACTGGATGTGTCTTTTTAGGATAACACCATAATCACATTTTCGTTCAAAAAAAGAACCCTGGACCTGCGAATGTTGAGTGTGTGTGTGGTGGGGACACTGTTTGGGATTTCCAGCAGTAGAGTTAAGAAACAACCAAGATTTGAGGATAAGAGATGTTTTGGAAGGTGTTTAGGATTTGAATAAATGATTAATTGATTATGGTGGTTGAGACATTTTTTCTAGGGTATCTTCAGGCCTTTTGAGAACAAGCCAGGTTGAGATGTATTTAAGACATTCAAGGGAAGATATGCATATGTACATCCCCAAGGAAGGGTCTTAGCTGAAAGTATAAAATTTAGAGTAATTTGTAATATATAAACAAATATGATGTCATATCTGAAGACGATAATGCTCAAGATCAGGACTAGAAGACTGTCAATATATCAGTTATGGTTAGGAGAACACAAGCCAGAACATGAACCTGAGAGAAAGAAAAATATGGCCAGAGAGGTGGAGGAAAAGCCAGAATAATTTTTTTTAAAAGTGTTTCAAGGGAACAGAGTCATTGACTAACACAAGTATTGTCATCATAGAACTTATCACTCTCTGATATTATTTTTGTTCATCTGCTTGATGTTTTTTGTTATTCTTCCACTTTCTAGGGTATAAGCTCCATGAGTATAGAGACCTCCAGCTTCTGTTCACTTTAGTGTTCTTTGTGTCTAATACAGTGGTGGGTATTCAAAAGTATTTGTTCAGTCAATATGAATGAAACAGTTTATGAGGAGAACTGAAGTATGCCCATGGGATTCATGATTTGATAGTTGTAGTGACTTTTCCAAGAGTTGGGTAATTAGTGTGCTTGGTCTGCCGTAACAAAATGGCACAGGTTACGCAGCTTAAAAAAACAGGAATGTATTTTGTCATACCCTAGAAGTCCCAGATCAAGGTGCCAGCAGGTTTGGCTTCTGGTGAGACCACACTCTTCCTGCCTGGTAGACAGCCACCTTCTCATTGTGTCCTGACATAGCCTTCCTTCTGTGTGCAGAGAGAGAAGGAGCTCTCCGGTGTCTCTTGTCATAGGAGCCCTAATCCTATTGGGCCAGGTCTCACACTTATGACATTATTCAAGTTAAATTACTTCCATAGAGATCTATCAAATGCAGCCACACTGGGGTTTAGGGATTCCACATACGAAGCTTGGGAAACACAAACATGTAGTCCATGGCAAGCTGTATCGTAATGTTTATTGCAACATGTTACAAGATTGGAAACAAGTAATTGGTCTTACAATTTCTTGAATGCAAGACAAAAGTTTACTGACATTTTGAGGAAAAAGCAGTAACAAAAGAAGTAATTAAAAAAGACGGCATTTAGACAAAGACACAGCATTCCACGACTACTTCTTACTCTGTGCACAGTAAATCCTCTCAGAGAGAAGTTAAGCAAAATAAGGTTTGCATTAGAAACAGCATATAATGCCATTATTATTCTGTTTTACAACAAAAGGCTCTATAAAATCTCTCTGGAGAAAAAAAGTGCAACACAAAACCTGTGTAAGAGAGCAAAGTAGCAATGAAGACGATGAAGAAGCAACCATCCCTTTGAAATCTCTCAGAGGAATAAACACAGCACAAGTACATTGTTTCAAACTCAGCACAAGTACATTGTTTCGAACTCAGCTGGTGGTCCGCAGCTTGGAGAGTAGAAACAAGAGAATGTAGGTGGTTCATTCAGAGTGGTTGCCTGTAGTCTTTGCTTGCTTGTTTTTATGTGCCTGTATTTTGTTCGACACTGGCTCAAAATGAGAGAACAGAATTAGGAGACCAGAGGTGTGGTTAAATATGTCTATTGGGCTCATGTAGTTCTTGAGCTTTTCTTAATATTTAGGGTATTAAAAATTTCTGGGAAAGAATTTTATATTGTATTTCAGAGAACAAAGAATAGTATATGGCACTCTCAAATAGGTCTTCTGCGTATTGACCTACAGTGTCTTGTTCTTTCTCTTTGTGGCATTTAGCACAAACTGGATTATATATTTACTTGTGTGTTGATTTGTTCAATGTCTTATCTTCTAGTAGAAGATAGCCTTGTAATCGTAGGGATCTGCCTTTAGTTGAGCATGTTGGTGCGCAGTCATATTTATTATGTTGAATATATGGAATCCATGTAATGATTTTCCCCTAAATATTAACCTAAGGGTCTGTTCACGTGTGGGGTCTCTTCTTGTTTGCTAAATTGGTTTCAAATCAGTGATTAATGAAAAGAATTTGAAGTCTAAGTGATGTTATACAAGTTCCAGGAGCTCTGAGTCTCAGTTCTCTCATCCAAAGAAGTGATGCTAACTAAAATAATAATAATTGAAAACACGTCTCCATTTCATGAAAGCAGGGATTTCATCCAAGGCAAAGAGATTAGGATAGGGTAGGTCCTATTTAGTCTTAATGAAGAAATTGAGAAAAGCAAGAATTTAATTATTTTGTACAATAAAGAATTAAGAAATTGCAAGCCATCTGCTAGTCCTCAATAGAGTTGTTTTGGCAGTACCAGAAAGGAACTCAGATAAGAGATTTGGTTGGAGGAAATGGAGCCCTGAATGATGGTGTCAGGCTAGGGCTGTGGAGCCTCATAGCCAGTTCCAGACTTCTCCATGGCGGTGATGAGTCATAATGCATAGCAAAGAAGTAGCAACTTTCAATTTTGAAATTATTGCTGTTGTATTTTGTAATTTTTCTTCCTTATCCAGAGACTCTGGATACTGTTACTAACAGTTACAATGGGTCTAAATTCAAGTGTGCATTTACACGTGTGTGTTTGTGTATGTGTCTGTATCCATGCATCATATGTGTACAGATCTTCTTTACAAAGTTGATTAGTTGTACTTCTTTGAAATTGCTGATGTCATATGCATAAGTCTTATGAAATCTGATTCATCTCTACTAATTCTTTCAAACACAAATGCTTTCTACATTGTTGGTTTTACAAAGAACTCACGAGGTATTTTAATTTAGTTTGAATTGGCACTCTAGGTTAGATTCCCCTCTCTGATTAGAATCTCAGTGGCAAAGATAGCTCCGGCTGCTGGAACTGGGCTGACCTAGGGGCAAGATTTTGACCTTCTAATGTTTCATTTTAATCCAACCTCTTGCAGATTCTATGTACTGCCCCATTGACTCCAGTGAATGGATCCTCAGATCCAGTTTGTTTCTTATGCTTATGTGACCTTGGGATATACCTGGGAAGGCACAGATATGCCCTTCTTTTCTATTGACCCTCTCTACCCTAAATTCTTATGTTCTTACAGTTTGGTAGTTAACAATTATGTTAGACAACCATGTGGCTGCATAAATCATATGCAGAATTAATGATGTTTTAATTGTATATGATTTGACATGTATTTGCCAATTCTCTCTTCTAGAATTTACCTCCTCATTGCCTGATAAACTGAATTTTTCAGGGTGTTGGATTGAAACAGCTTTCCTGATAGATAACATCATGCATTATTTATGTTCAACCCTCGTGTGAGGGACACAGATTTTGGAAACAAGTTTAATAGGCAGTTTTTTTTTTAAAGATTTTATTTACTTATTTGACAGAGAGAGAGATAGTCAGAGAGAGAGGGAACGCAAGCAGGGGGAGTGGGAGAGGAAGAAGCAGGCTCCCAGTGGAGGAGCCTGGTGTGGGACTCGATTCCAGAACGCCGGGATCACGCCCTGAGCTAAAGGCAGACGCTTAACGACTGAGCCACCCAGACGCCCCTAATAGGCAGTTTTTGACAGGAAATATGCTTCTGGCTACATATAAAAGTACATCTAAATTCTTATCCTGCAAAGTAGTCAGAATGACATTTGTTGGTTTAACGTGAATAGTAAATAATGGGATCATGGCATTTTAAAACATGAAAATCAAGCATGATGACAACATTTTACAGTTTAAACAAGATAAACAAGCTCTGCGTGTACAGTAATGGGGTGGATATTGCTAGTTGTTTACCCAGTAGTCTCTTTCTTCTTTATAACAGAATGCTAACTTACTTTATGTATGTACTTCTCTCCCACATGGTTTATCGTGCCTTGGGAAAATATGATTGCAAACTCAATTCCAAAGATGACTCAGATTGGACTAAAAGAAATCCCACCTCTCTTGCCAATGATCAGCTCAAGAATAAGTTTGTGATCCAATGTTGTACAATAGATTAGGTTTTCTGGAATCTTTTGGCGAAATTTTTCTTTGGTCTTAAGTCTCTGCAAACCAGCACTATCCCTCCTGCTAAAAATAAGGAAGGGGTTATGAAGTTCTGGCTGTCATTCTAGAGTCTGATTTTTCACTGGGTCAAACAACCTTGAGGTCTGATCTACCTCTGATCTTGCTTTCATGTGAGCCAGTGTGTTTCCTTATTGTTAAGAAAGTCCAGTTTAGTGAGATAAAAGAATGATGGTAAACCCAATATCACACAAGCACACGCAGAGTAAAAAAACCTGATCAACATTATGAAAAAAAACCCAAAAATGTTATGATAGGAAATTTAGTTTAGGGGTCAGAGGAGGCCTATTTGTAGAGATCATGGTTGAGTGGGATCAAAAGTATAATTTTACTAAGTGAAGAGTTAGGGAAAAAAAATATCCCATGCAAAGGCCTTGAGGTAGGAAATTTGTTGGCACTTTAGAGGAACTTAGAGAAATTTAGCATGGCTCAATCAAGGATCAGGAATAAGCAGGGAAATAGAACACTGGTATGAAATGAATTTGGGGATATAAGCAATGTCCAGATACTTTATGACATTGAAAGTATTAAAGGAATCATTAATCTAATCAAATATCATAAGATTTTGTAAGTTGAATGCTGTCTTTCTCCTTTACATTCTCCCTGGACTTATATTAATAACCACACTAGAAAGGGGGTCTTGGTAGGCAACTATATGAGCAAGGAAGGTACATGTCCCCCCTCAAGTCTCCCACTGTCCCCTTTTTCTATTGTTGGAAACACTGTAGCCACACGTTAAGTTTTCTTTCTTTTATGCCCAGCTTAATTAGTTCATTTTTAAATATGTGAACAAAATTATACTGCCCAATTTTTAGTTAATCTAAACCAGAGTTTGGTTAGTAAAATGTGACGAAGGATGAATATATGTTCAGCTACCAGCATAGTTGTATCTTTTAATTAGAGGCATGGGAAACCATTTAGGTGTGGCTTACTAATAGTAATTAGATAATAATAATTAGATACCAGAGTTATCTAATTGTTTAGGAACCCCTGGAAGAACATATAACTGAAAACAGACTACTGGTCCTTCTTTACAAGTGTGCTCTTGTTAGCCTCATGTTTAATCTACCATGAGTAAACCAGATTCTTAACGAAAGACTAGTGGCAAAGCAGAAGGAAGTAGAATTTATTAAGATTGGGCTGAGAAAAATTTATACAGGTGAATGACTTCCCTGAGTGAGGTGGCTAGTAAGGGCCTAAATTGTATGGTCCATGGAAGAATAGCACCTTGATCTGTTAATAGCAGCTGAAATATAAAAAAAGACTATATCTGATGGATGAGATACAGTAGCCAGATTTATTGGAAAGGCAATACTTAAAATTAAATAGGCAGGAGCTTTATGATTTAGGGAGAACTACATGAATAAAGGGGAACAGAGTTTTTCCCCAAAGAGAAAATATTGCCAAAGGCTAGTAAGTTTGACAAATAGACTGAGAGTCAGCCAAAGTTCCAAATCCAGTGGGAGTAATGGAAAAGTAGTGAGAAACTGAGGCATCCATTAAATATAATAGGAATAGGAACCAGTTGTAATTTCTTACTGGTTTCTTCATTAATCGATAAATTAAATAAAATCTTTGAGAAATGTTCAAAAACTGTAGCAAGAACAACACAACTACAACTATAGCAACAAAAACTACTAAAGCTATTACTGTCACAACTTTTTTTTTTTAGAGCTTGACCACAAACTTAATTTGTGCAAACAAGATGAAGTATCTTCCCCAAATGCTACTGTTTTCCCAGATAATAACAAGTGTCTAATGAAAACAGAGCAGTTACAATTTTCTGCTTTGCACTAAGATTCCTGCCAAAGTATCAAGTTCACTTAAAAAAAAAATTAAATTCAATTAATTAACATATAATGTATTATTTGTTTCAGGGTTACTGTCACCATTTTTTTTTAAATGCCAAGTAGATTGTAATAATCTCTGTCACAACAGAGATAAGTGATTGCGAGTTATTTTTACCCAATATTCATTGGAAGGGAAAAAATCCAAAGTAAATTCTTCTTGAGGAATATCCCTTATTACCTTACTGAGACAAAATACACATAATTTAAATATGTTTTCTATATATAGAAAGAGAGATAGAAAGATCAGTGTGTGGGGGTGTGTGTGTGTGTGTGTATCGATCTTGTATATATTTGGATCAAAGTTTTGATTTTGATTTTTCTTTTCTTTGCAAATACAAAAGGTTATATATACTGATCTTGCATATATATATTTATATATGTATATATAGTACTTGAAACGCAAAAATAAAAATAAAAATTTTGATAATTTAACTGTGTTTCTATATTTTATTAATAAAAACTCCTAGATGTTGTTCTACAAACCCCAAACTCTGAACTAACTTGGAAGAAAGACCATTGCTATGGGCTAAAATCCCTGTGTCCTTGAGTACAAAGGGTTTGGTAGAGGTGTTATATAATTTGACTAAATTAATTTATTACCAACTGACCAAACAAACATCGCTAGGCACAAAGAAATTAGGGCACTTCTCAATATTATAACTGGAGGATAATAATAGTTATTATATATTTATAAGAGGGATTAAATGAGAACAATCTAAACAACTTTTTTGCCAGTGATGAATATTCCAGGACCTGTATATTAGTTGTTAAATAAAAGTAATTCCCCAAATTTAAAATTCCTTTAAAACAATCAGTTCATTCATAAAGGGTATGTGAGGGACATGGAATTATTCACAAAACTGGAAAGAGGCAACCAGAATCCAACCAGCTGAATAAATTACTGACATTGAATCCATGACCAGGCTGTGCCTCATTTATGGTTTCTGTTTTCCTTGGCCTCTCTTCCTGCTCCAGCAAAGTGTGGCTTTAAAATTGTAATTGCAAATGAAGCTAATAATAACATGTTTTGCTGAAGCTGTTTCTAGCAAAGTGTAAAATCCCACATTGATCTACCCTGTTTGAGTCCATGAAAGCCAAAAGCAATCAGTCTGACATGAACGATAACTACATTTCTCTTTCAAACTTGCACATTGCTGGGGGAAGAGAGTCAAAATAATTTTCATATGTTTTCTGGTTGGACAAATATATTTCAAGACTCTGCTCAAATTATATAGCAACAGTAGCAACAGTGCATACCTTAATCCTGTTTTGAATAGCAGGCTTAGTGCCTTTTTGGGGTTTGATGGAATGCTCTAATTAACTAGGGAGGGTTTCAGAAATATATTCAGTAACTGACTTGTGGTCAATTGCAGATAATCTATCGCAAGGCATTCAGTTGTTTTCTAGATTTTCAAAGTACTCCAAATACAGATAGGTGGGCTTACAGTAGGTGTTGAAGACTAAATATTTGCAAAAGAACTAAGAAAACTGTACATAAAATTAGTATTATTTATTTATTTAATCTATTCATTTATTTATTTGGTGATTCCAAAAGGGCCAAAAAGCCAGAAGTGGATTAGTAAGGGCACAAAGATTCTAGTAAATTCTATAACATAAAAAAATTGAATTGTGTTTAATTTACCACTGTTCATAAAATATTACATAGTTTAACATCGGAAGATATGATTCATTTTCTGTGAAAGTAGGCTCATTCTAATAACCTGACAAAGACGTGGAACCTTCTTTACCCCCATATTCAGTTGAACAATTTTAATGATTAGAGAAGGAACTCCTGAAGATAATAATAAACTTTTATATTTATACTGCACATGACTCTAGGCATATATTTACTTTAAACATTTTAATATTACCACAAACAACTGGCATAGAAAGATCCTTTGCCATTTTTGGTTTTAAAGAAATAGCCATTGTCCTAGTCATTATTCATCTCCCATTGGTAATTCTTACATCCAGGCCTACATACAACCTGTCGCCATTTTTTTGTGCATTTATTCTCTAAAGTGGAGTCTTCCTCTGTCTATTCCATATGTGACCCAGAAGATGTATGTGTAACTTTGATTAATTAGGAAAGAACCTCATTCAGCTAATAATTCTTTCCTTTTGATATTACTGGTTATAGAGTGAATATCCTTTGTAATACCTCCTTAAATAATGTTACATTCTTAAATTTGTATAATATGCATCTTACATTCTGCTAGGTTTAGTTAAAATTTATTTTAAAATTTGCCTGGGAAAGATATCTATGTAATTAATTGCAGAATAATTTTAGGATGGTTTGGAATGATGTCTTAGATCTAATAAAACGAACTGTAAAAGGGACAAATGTAAAATTCTGTTACAGCTTTAAAAATGATTAATTCAGAAAAATGTAATAGTGGTACAATGGGGAAAAAAAGATTTGGGGATGTTTGGTTTATTGTATGCTCCATTTGTGTGAGTGTGATGGTGTTGCTGATCGTGGTCATAAAATCTTAGGTTATGTTTGTAGAGACAGAGTGTTCAGGAAAACTACAAGATGTACTGATTATCCCACACATTATTGTCGAGAAGCATAGACTAGATTCTATGGGATACACTTTGAAGTGTTTGCATTCCTTAGGTATGCGCTTTGGCTCTTGAATAGACTAGTTATGCGAACTTGGATAGGTTAGTCAATAACATCACCAAGATCCAGTTTTCTTATCTTTGAAATTGGGATGATGTAATAGTACTGTCGTTAGAGAGACGTTTAAGAATTATACTTATTTACTCATTATATGCAAAATATAAATTAACATTCAACAAGTAAAACAGTCTCCCAATTCTTTTTTTTTTTTTTTTTCCTATGGAATCCTATTCCCTGGTAAACAGATACCCCACATCATTAATTTATTGATGAAATGCTTTTGTTGCACTTTTACCTTCATTTAAACTTGGCTTTTCACTGTAGCCACCTCTATGAGACTGCTTCATTTTCCACCTTCCATAATGCTGTGGCCTAGAATTCCCACTGAGAGCTTCCCTCAGCCTTCAGCCTTCATTTAAAAACTCTCTTATATTGGGGCTTTTGCATTCTGACTAAACTATCTTATCCCCACTGTGCTGTAGTGATATAACCTGCTAGTAATCACATTTTCTTATCCTTTGAAGGACTCTCAACTCAGTGACCTTAGTCTTTCTGAGAAAAGTAATATAAGTCTATATTTTAATTCCAAAATAATTCCTTAATTCACATTTTAAAGATATTCTTGTGTTTTTCACTTATTTGTTGTATTAAATGGTGTGTAGAAAAAGAAAAAGATACATTTACTAAGAATATTATTCTGCTCAAGAAATTGAAATATAGTTGATTACCTATCATGAAGTGGTCAATAATAATCTATAATCAACAAGATGGAGAGCCAGATTTATGCTTTGCTAATTCATTAGTTTGCCATTTAATGTTTCCTTTCTTGTTCTAGGATTTAACGTCTTTACGACAATGTATTAGTTGTTGATAAAAATATGATTCAGTCAAATATACAAAGTTACCATATCCATGTTTCTTTTACATTAATATGCTTTCATAAGAACCTTTAAATTTATGCTCTAAAATTTTACCATAAGTAAATGTGGTATTGCCAATTAATATTGTACAGATTAAGCTCTTTAAATACTAATGAAATTCATGTACTAAAAAATGCATAATTTAGGAAACATAATACAAGATATATAAAGTAGACCTGAATAACCCTGACCAAGATTAACATTGGAAAATGTACAACACTCTAATTTGAAAATAATTGAGTTTTCTTGACTTAAAAACTTAATTACCCCTTGAATATTTCATATTGGTCTGAATTGTTTATACAAGCAACTAAAAAATGTGCCCTTTGGGTCCCCTTTGTTAATTCTAATCAAACTTTACACCTATATCCAATTTTCACTACTTTGAAATATCTTTACAGTAAGAATGTTTAAATCATGCAGTTGGATATTTCTGTTCAGTGCCTTAATACATAGCTAACATTTTCAGTATTTTTCATGTTTCCTATTACTTTACATTTGGAAGAAACACATATTGTAGTCATATTTATCAAAAGTGAGTGCCTTTATATGCATCTGCTGTATCTCCAAAGCACCGAAAGAGCTACATCTTTTGTTAGACTTGGTGTCTCTGATTATTAACTAAAGATTCTCCTTCCTCTCTGCCAGCTAGTAAAGATTCTGGCTCCTTTTCAGTCTGAATAAAAAAGAAAAAATAAATCATTTTTCATGAATAAGGATTGGCGGTTTTATGATTGGCAATGACTCTTTATTCACATATTACTAAGACATTCCCAGTTTTTCCAGCTTTTTAGCACATATATGATGTTGAGGGAAATAGCTATAATAAAAAAAATTTAGAATAAATGTTTACATAAGAAGGGTGTAGATTAGGGCACCTGGATGGCTCAGTTGGCTGAGTGTCTGCCTTCGGCTCAGGTCATGATCCCAGGGTCCTGGGATTGAGGCCCGCATTGTCTCCCTGCTCAGTGGCAAGTCTGCTTCTCCCTCTCCCTCTGCCCCTCCACAACAACTGTGCTCTCTCTCTCTCTCTCTCAAATAAATAAAATCATGCTAAAAAATAAACATTTTATATTTGTTTTCTTCTTTGGATAAGTACAATGTTTTGAAAAACAAAACAATGAGCAATATTATTGTTTTTGTTTGTTTTGTTTAAATGTTGTAAAACTTTTTTTTTTTTTTTTAAAGATTTTATTTATTTGACAGAGATAGAGACAGTCAGCGAGAGAGGGAACACAAGCAGGGGGAGCGGGAGAGGAAGAAGCAGGCTCATAGCGGAGGAGCCTGATGTGGGGCTCGACCCCATAATGACGGGATCACGCCCTGAGCCAAAGGCAGACGCTTAACCGCTGTGCCACCCAGGCACCCCTAAATGTTGTAAAACTTAAGAAACAGTAGAAGTTTGGAACAAAATTCCAGATTACAAAACCTCAAAACGTTTAATTAAAGAGTAATTTTAAAACATTCTATGTGAATAGAATAGAAAAATAGTTACTGTGCATGCCCAGGGAAAGGTGCAGGTTCAGAAAAGATCTGAAAAACTTTAGGTTTACACTTCAGGCTGTTCTCAGCCTACAACAATGAACAAAACGAAAAGAAAAAAACAAAAATAGAAATAGGAGTCCTTGAAGAAAGAGACATCAAAATAGTTTGTTGGCAATAGAGTGGTAATTTTTAAAAATCTTTCTTTCTTTCTTTCCTTTTTTCCCTACAGAAAAGTATTCTGTAAGTGAGTCCAAGTGGAATAAATACACTGCTGTGGCTGTCTGTGCTCTGATCACCTACCTTACTTCTGCATTGATTACCTTCTTCAATTCTGTTCAAAAATCACCTTCTCAGGGTGCCTGGATGGTGCACTCGGTTGAGTGGACTCTTGCTTTGGGCTCAGGTTGTGATCTCAGGGTCCTGGGATGGAGCCCTGCATGGGGTCTGTACTTAGTGCACGGTCTGCTTGAGGATCTTTCACCCTTTTGCTTGGCCTCTTCCCACTGCTCGCTCTCTCTCATATAAATAAATAAAATCTTAAAAAAAAATTACCTTCCCAATGAAGACTACGCTGAGTACTCCTTCTAAAAAATCACACCCTCCCAAGCACACTTCTATTCCTCCTCTTCTTCCTATATTTTCTCCCCAAATATTTATCCCATTGTAACATGCTGTATAACAGATTCATTATTTTGTTGTTTTTTCCTCTGTCCTCACTAGATTGCTCCTCTAGGATAGGAGTCCCTAGTGCCTAGAACATATTGTTTATAAAAATATTTGTCTGAGAAAGAGGATTCCAGGAATATGGCACGGTAGGAAGCACCAGGAATTGATCCTTTCACCCAGGCAATAATTGCATGGACTGAATCTGTCTAATACAAATATTTTGGAACTCTGAAATTGCCTGAAGGCTGCAATTTCCACAGGAAGGTTTGCATAATAAATTGTAGTTAATTTTAGTCAATATCAGCTCTTAGCTCAGCAGCACCTATACCACACCCAGCCCTGTGGCCGGGAGCTGTGCATATGAAAGAAAGAAGCAGCGTGCACACTATTTGCAGGAGCCATAGTGGGTGTTCTGGTTGTTGATTGCTGCTTTTGATTAGGGATTTGCAGACATAGATGTGGACAGCCACTGTTGCATTATTGTAAGCCCCTCCTGAAGTGATTAAAAATCCTTCTAAGGGATTTAAAGGATTGGTGGTCTTACCCCTTCAATTTTTTTATTTCTTGCTTTTGAGAGACAGACAATTAAGACTAGAACATTCAAAAGCAACTGCATATACAGGGAAAAATAGTTACTGTGCATGCCCAGGGAAAGGTGCAGGTTCAGAAAAGATCTGAAAAACTTTAGGTTTACACTTCAGGCTGTTCTCAGCCTACAACAATGAACAAAACGAAAAGAAAAAAACAAAAATAGAAAAACAAAACAAAAACAGATAGCAAATTCTAGGGAAGGGGCAAACTTTATTTCCAGAGTTACAGAAATTGTCCCTGAGAGAGACAAGATGGCAAACCTACTAAGCACAGAATTTAAAACAACTGTCTTAAAGATGATCAAATAACTTAAGGAAGATGTGAGAAAGTCAAGAAAATAATGTATGAACAAAATGAAAGTACCAATAAAGAGAATATTTAAAAGAAACTGAAAAGTCATTCTGGAGCTGATAAGTTCAATAACTGAAATGAAAATTTCATAAGACAGAAAGAGTTTAAATTAAGGAATGAGAACTATTGTATGCTGTGTACAAAAAGGGTAGGTTAAATATAAAGACAGATATATTAAAACTAAAAGGATGAGAAAAGACATGTTATCCCCAAATCAATCCAATGAAAGCTGGAATGGCAAAATTAATCTCTGACAAAGTAGGTTACAGAGTAAAAAATACTGTGAGTGTTAGAAATCATTCCATAATGACACGGGACCAACTCATCAATATGACATAGCAATCCTGAACATATATGTACCTAAAAACAAAGTTTCAAAATACATTCAGGAAAGACTGATAGAATGGCTGGGAGAAAGTAAAAAAATCCTAAATTATACTTGGGGATTTCAATATTTCTCTTTGAATAATAATTCAATAATAATTGAATAAAATAATTTCTCTTTGATTGACCAAACTGAGAGATAATCAGTAAGTATATAAAAGACTTGAAAAATACTATCAACTGACTTGTCCTACATGACATTTATAAAATAAATGCACATTTTTATCAAGTACACCTAGGATATTTACCAACATAGACCATATTTGGGGCCATAAAACAAGTCTCAATCAAGTTGTAAAAGATTGAAATATATGAATTATGTTCTCTGATCATGATAGAATTAAATTGGAAATCAAAAAAAGTATCACTTAAAAATCCTTAAAATTTGCAAACTAAGAAAATAACAAAATAACTTGTGAGTCAAAAAAGAAATCAGACAAGAAATCAGAAATTATTTTGAATGACTAAAAATGAAAGTTCAACACTCAAAATTTGTGAAATGCTGCTAAAGCAGCTCTTCTGGGGAAAATTTATAGTACTAAGCATCTATACTAGAAAATAAAAAATACGTGAAACCAAGGACCTCAGCTTCCACCTTAAGAAAATAAAAAAGGAAAAACTAATTAAACTAAAAGTAAGTGAAGAACGAAAAGGATAAGGATTAGAGAGAAAAGTACCAACTAATAAAGTAGAAACAGAAAAATGAAAGAGGAAGTCAAAGAGGGGAGCCTGGGTGGCTCAGTCATTTAAGTGTCTGACTTCAGCTCAGGTCATAATCCAGGGTCCTGGGATGGAGCCCTGCCTGGGCCCCATGCTCAGCAGGAAGTCTGTTTCTCCCTCATTCTCTGCCCCTCCCCCTGCTTGTGCGCTCTCTCTCCCTCTCTCCCTCTCTCTAATAAGTAAATAAAATTTTCATCAAAAAAAAAAGAGAGCATGTGAGGAATGCAGCTCAGTCGGTTAAGCATCTGCCTTCAGCTCAGGCTATGATCCCAGGTCCTAGGATTGAGTCCCGTGTGGGGCTCCTTGCTTAGTGGGGAGCCTGCTCCTCCCCATGCCTTCTGCTTCCCCTGTTTGTGCTCTCTCTCTCTCTCCCTCTCTCAGAAAAATAAATAAATAAAATCTTAAAAAAAAAAAAAAAGAGGAAGTTAAAGAAATCCAAAGCTGGTTCCTTGAGATCAGTGAAATAATTGAAAAACCTCTAGGTAAACTGATCATAAAAAAGAAAAAGAAAACTAATTACAATGATCTAGAATAAGTTAACATGACTACAGATTCTGTAGATATTATAATGATTGTAAAGGACCGAATAACTTTATGGCAATGAATTTGACAACTTGAATGCAATAGACAGATCTTTAAAAGACACGATTTACCATGGTTCACTCAAGAAGAAATAGGTAACCTAAATAGTACTATATATTTTTTTTTTTTAAAGAAATTAAATTCTAGTTAAAAATTCCAGTTTGAGATGGCTTGGCTGATGAATTCCACTTAACATTTAAGGACAAAATAATACCAATTCTATATAACTCTTTCAGTAATCAGAGAAAGGACTGCTTCCCTACTCACCCTATGAGTCCAGAATTACTCTGATAGGAAACAAAGACACTAAAAGTACACATTACTATCACTTATGAACACAGATGCAGAAATTCTAAGAAATACATATCAAATAATATCAAACAATATATTAAAGGATAATTATGACCAAGCAGGAGTTTTCCTAGAATACAAGATTTGTTAAGCATATGAAATCTACCTATGTAATTCATCATAAAAGTAAACAAACAAACAAACATAAAGCCAAACTATATGATCATCTTAGATGGCACAGAAAAAACATTTTGAATCCAATATATGCTGCCTTCTATGAATAGAAGGGAATTTTCTTAACTTGATTAAGGACATCTATGGAAAACCTTATAGATAACATTTTATTTGATGTGAACCAGGAAAACTTTCCCCTTAAGGTCAGGAAAAGGGGAGGAAAAACATCCATTCTCACTACTATTCAGCATTGTATTGGAGTTTCTAGCCAGTGCAATCAGGAGATAAAAAGAAATGAACGGTATTCAGTAAAAGACAAGTCACAGAAAGATTAAAAAAAAAAAGAAAGAAAAATGAAAAGCATTCAGATAGAAAAGGAAGGAATAAAGCTGCTTTATTCACAGATGGCATGATTGTGTAGAAAATCTGTTGTCACTTACAAAAAGCTACTAGGATTAACAAGTGAGTTTAGCAAAGGTGTTCATGGGTCAGAAGATTCATTATTAAAATGTCAATTTGCCCCAAAATGATCTATACATTTTAACATAACCCCAACTGAAATCTCACCAAGTATTCTTGTAAAAATTGACAAGCTGATTCTAAGACTCATATGGAAATGCAAAGAAAGCCAAAAGAACTAGAAAAAGCAAAACAAAGCAGAAAACAACACCTGTCCTTGAGTCAAAGTCAGCCCATAAGTAAAGGAAAAAATAAACCTAGTAAGTTCACCCCCACGCTCTTGTATGGGTTTTCAGTATGGTCTTCAGTCTATCTCTTATTTACTTTTCAGAGTCCTCAGGTAGTTCCCTTTGAATTCTGTCTAGAGATTTTGGTTGTAATGAGTAGGAGAGAAGGATGTAGTCAGCTT
Organism: Ursus americanus; assembly: GCF_024610735.1. Classification (NCBI taxonomy): domain Eukaryota; kingdom Metazoa; phylum Chordata; class Mammalia; order Carnivora; family Ursidae; genus Ursus; species Ursus americanus. The sequence goes on along the minus strand of NC_142137.1, from coordinate 53,580,040 downwards.
ACTGCAGCTTGGTTGGTACCAACAGTCTGTTATTCTTTAAAAGATCCAATGACCCTTTTGTAGTTTTGTTTAATATTTTGTTATGTTCTGCTTTCATATTTATTATTTGTTTTATTCTTATTTTTTGGATTTAATTAATACATGATATTACGATGCTAACAACAATTCTAAATGTAAAAAATCCATGAGAAAAGGCAAGGCCTTTATTCCTACAGCATTCAACTTCTGAGAAAAGGCTATGACCTTTTTTTTTTTTTTTTGGTCATCATCTTTCAAACCAAAGACATGTTTTTTGTCTTTAGTTTCTGAAGTCTTTTTTTTTTTTTTTTTGTAATCATGTTAGGTTGTAATTTTCTGCAAAGACAGGTGAATAATATCCATGATTTAGTGATTTGAGGGATTTTGCATGCCAAATACATTATAGCATAGTGGACTTCTGGAGTAAGATCTGGATTCAAATTCAAGACCTATAACATATCTGCTGTATGACCTTGAGAAATCACTTAAACTTTCCTCAAATTTATTATCTATAAAGTTGAGGTAGTATATCTACTTGTTATTATTATGAGTATTAAAGGAAATTTTGCATTTAGGGTGTCTTGCACGTAGCCAGTATGTGGTAGGAATTAAATTCATGGTAGTTATTCATTAATCTTAGTACAGCAAATATTTTTATTGATGATGTACTTATTCTGATGTTTTATAACACTTTATTAAACAATTTTTATTTATTTATTTATTTTTATTTAAATTCAATTTAGTTAACATATATGTATTATTAGTTTCAGGAGTAAAATTTAGTGATTCATCAGTTGCATATCACATCCAGCGCTCATTACATCAGGTGCCTTCCCTAATGCCCATCACCCAGTTACCCCATCCCCCCACCCGCTCCCCTCAGGCAACCCTCAGTTTGTTCCCAACAGTTTAGAGTCTCTTGTGGTTTGCCTCCCTCTCTGTTTTTATCTTATTTTCTTTATTCTTCCCTTCCCCTATGTTCATCTGTTTTGTTTCTTAAATCCCACATATGAGTGAAATAATTTTTATTTTTTAAAGTTTTGTACTTCAATGGTTTTAATTTTGTGTGACATTTGATTGGAAAAACTAGAGGAAATGCTTCTACCATGATATGATATAGGAGCTGGCATTTTTCTATGCTCAGAAATGATATATGTGCTCCCATTGAGCAAGAGGTGGGTTCGAGGGAGAAGTTGGCATTTGGTAACTACCTTGAAAGGCCCCATGTAGAGCATATTGTTGGATATCTTATCCCTGCCTGGGTTGTAAAGCCAAATTCACCTCACCTGTGATGATTTAATAGCCTCGCTTCACTAGACATTTCTCTGCATGGTAAGGATTAATTTAGAAAGCTAATAAACATCACATATAGAGCACATTTATTTTGAAGCAAAACAGAAAAACTTTCTGAAGTGAACTGATTGCAAATGTACAATTTAAATTAGTGTTTGCTTCACTTAAACTCTATTATACTTTTTGAGATCATTAAATGTGAATAATAAACTTCTTAATTCTCTTACAAGAGGAGAATGGAATAGATAAATTCAACTTTGAGCAGTCTTCACATTATTGATTCTTTTTCTGAAATTTTCTATTTTATAAATGGAAATAATACAAATAAAATCTAAATTTTAACATTAAAGAATAATCTAATTAACCAAAGGCTTAAAGCCCAATGAACTGTAAAAATGAAACAAAATGTCATTTATTTTAAAGAAATAATAACTTTATGGCACTCTATTATAAAGTACTAAAATGGCATTTAAGTAGCTTAAGAAAAATAACATGGTAACCGATGATATTAAATTGAGTGTCATATGATACAGTGCCTTACAATAATGTATATTACTTGAATTTTTCTTCTTTGCAATTTCAGTCCAAAATTCATAATTAATGCAACAAATCATGAGAGTTAAGAAATTCAGAAGGACTTCTTTGGTGGTTTTTCATGGGCTTTTTTTTTTTTTATGAGTCTCAGTGACATCTCATTATACTTTGAGAAATTTATTCTAGTTTGCTGGCTTTCTTTCACTATATATTCTTCCAAATAATGGAATTAAAGATTAAGCCGTTCTTTTGCTTTTAAATAAGGATTGTTTTCCTTTCTTAAATTGCTGTCTCACTCACATTAATCGTTTCATTTTTTTAAATGACTGCACGTTGCAGACCAGCTCTTGAAAGTGTATATGGTAACTTGTCTTTGAGTATGCTATTCTCTTTCTTGCTGTTACATTTCACTATCAAAATCTCAATTTTTCTTGAATGATAGGTTGTCTTAAAGGGAGTACTTGACTTGGCTTTTAGGGCAGGAGCGAGCAAACCACAGCCTGAGGGCCAAATCCAGTCCACTGCCCCTTTCTGTACAGCTGTGAGCAAAGAATTGTTTTTATGTTTTGAAATGGTTGGGAAAAAATTGAAATGATACTATTTAGGGAAAAGTTAAATTAATATAAAATTTAATTTTTTGTGTATATACATAAAATTTTGAATTTTTAAAATTTAATGTTTGTGGAAATGTTCTTTCTTTGTACATAAGTTCTATATAATATCCTTGATTTTGCCTTTTGGACAGCAAAGCCTAAATATTTAATAACCTGCCATTAACAGAAAAACTTTGCTGACTCTTATTTTAGATAAGTGGATTGCAATTTTTATGAAGTAACACTTTTTTTGCATTGGTTATTTTTTTTAAGCTTTATTTATTTGAGAGAGAAAGTGTGTGAGTGTGCAGGGCAGAGGGAGAGGGAGAGAGAATCACAAGCAGACTCCCCTCTGAGTGTGGAGAAGGACTTAGAGCTTGCTCTCAAGACCCTGAGATCATGACCTGAGCCAGAACCAAGAGTCAGATGCTTAACTGACTGAGCCACCCAGGTACCCCTGTGTCAGTTGTTTTTAAATGACTTAAATGACTGAATGAAATATAGATTCCAAAAACAGACATGAAGTTTATTCTAAAGCAAGTACACTGGATCTTCTATATGTGGAAAGGTATTGGGCTTCAAGTAATCCTCTGGTGAGAAAACATTTTCATCCCATAAGATTTCACAACAGAATCATTTTCTAGAAACAATTCATTTGACATAATTGGACTCAACTTAGAATCATAGATTTATTCTCTCATTCTGAAAAAAGTTTATTATTTTTTTCTTCATTTCCTAATTTCTTCTTCTTTCTTATGCCTGTGGTTTGAGCCACATGGCCACACTTTTACCTTCCATTTTAATACCCTCTGTGGCCTCCATTCACAGGTCTTTCTACAGGTTTTATCTACTGGCACTGCAAATGCTTATCTAATATGCAAATATGATCATTCTTTTGCAATCTCTTAATCAGTCCAACTGCTTCCTCCAATCAAAACTCTATGAGAGCTGGGTTTTATACACAGCTGATGAATTATTGAACACTACATCAGAAACTAATGATGTACTATATGTTGGCTAATTGAATTTCAATAAAATTTAAAAACAAAAGATATAGGTCTATAGTTTTCTTGTGGTGTCATTGTCAAGCTTGGTATTAGGTAAATACTGCCTTCAGAAAATAAGTTAGAGAGTTTTCCATTTACTTCTGTTTTTTAAAGTGTTTGAGAAAGATTGAAATTTCTTTATTAAACAATCAATAACCAATATTGGGGCACTTGAGTGGCTCAGTTGGTTAAGAGTCTGCCTTTGGCTCAGGTTGTGATCCCAGGGTCCTGGGATTGAGCCCCATTTTGGACTCCCTGCTCAGTGGGGAGCCTGCTTCTCCCTCTCCCTCTGCCTGACACTCTGCCTGCTTTGCTCTTTCTCTCTTTCTCTCTCTCTGTCAAATAAATAAATAAAATCTTAAAAAAAAAAAAGAAAGAAAGAAAGACTCTACGAAAGGATCACATTCTACCTTGCCAGCCTAATTTTTCACTATTCTCTGACATAAACTAGTTACACCAAAAAAATCAAAAACAAAAACAGAACAAAACAAAACAAAAAGCCTGCCACTCCTACTATGCCATGTTTGCTTTTGTCTCAGACTTTGAGGAAACCATTTTTCCTGAAAGGGACAGGAGATTTCCCTGTGGAAATCTCCATCTTTTCTGACTTTGCACAAGGAGCAGCTCTAAGATATCTTACACTTCACCTCTAAGGCTGAAGTTCATAATAATCCTGGGGGTTTCTTAAGTGTTCTGTCCTCAACTTACATTTCTTGTAGCATTCACAATGTTGTAATGGTTGAATTGCTCATCCGTCTGTCTTCTCACTAATGTAAAAGTTCCTGGAAGACATGGCAGGATGTATCTTTCCCTGTAGCCTCATTTACGGGCACCTCCCCTTGCCCACTGTATGTACCAAACGGCAAAATCTTTTTTTCCTACAATTTTATTAAGTTGAAAGATTTTCAATAACTCACAGACAGTGAGTTTCTGGGACATGTAGAAGTGGGAACTTTGTAGGAAAATGCATCTGCTATGGCCTGTAAGCTTGAGATCCACCCCCTCCCACATTCATATGTTGGATCCTAAAACCCAATGTGATGAGAATTTGAGGTGAGGCCTTTGGACACCGATTAAATCATGTAGGTAGAGACCTCATGAATGGGATTCATCCTCTTATAAAAGAGGCTCCAGAGAACTCCTATACTCTCCTACCATGTAAGGACACAGTGCAAGGACAACCATCTGTGAACCAGGAAGCTTACTCTCACCATACATCTGATCTGTCAGCACCTTGATCTTGGACTTTCCAGCTTCCAGAACTGTGAGAAATAAATTTCTGTTGTTTTGAAACGACCCAGTTTATGGTATTCTATTATAACAACCCAAACAGATGAAGTAAACATCTGAGAAAAAAGTGGAAGCTTTATGCATTGCTTGTTAAAAGCAGAATAAAATAAATTCATAAATTCATGTTAGTGCTGCTGTGAGTGGCATGAATTGATAAGGTGGTAATAACTGGCTAAGCATTCATATTGTCATCCCTGAAAATCAAAGGCTGCTTATATGTGGGATTTTGTGTGACAAATGTGTCAAATTGGTGAATTGAGAGTATCTGCAGTGTTTTGCCCACATGCATTTCCACTATGATATGGATGTGTGTGTTATGTATACATACATATAATGTACATGTGACAGAAATGAGGGTTACATTTTATTTCTTTTTGCTCTTTTTGAGTTTTTTCTTTGTCCTTGCTAATTTTTTTTTGTAGATGATGTAAACAAAATACTTAAGAGGACTGTCATAATTCAAAATCAAAGTCTCTAAGGATACAGTGAATAAAAAATACACTGTTTACTCTCCTTGAATCATTTACATGAATGTGAACATTATTTATCTCAACAAATGCTCCATTCTGTATTGGAAGGAACTATTTTGCAATATTTTGAAAATCATTTTCGTAAAGTACTATATTTCACAAAATTGTGTAATTTTTTACTGATTATGTTCAAGCTAAATAGTTATTTAGGACAACATCCCTACACTATAATCATAAAACAATAGCATACTAGAAAGTATTGAGATTTTTTTTGCCCAGAATATACACAATTAAACATCCGCTTGCCTGTTAAAAAACAAGAATCCCACTTATTTTTTATATTATTATAAATGCAAGTGAAGGATATGGTTTTTTGACATTGTGATTGCTTAAATTGATATTGTGTTCTTATTTGCAGCAAACGGGTGGAAGTAAATCACCGAAAGCTGGGAATGGTATTTAAATGAATAAGTATTTTAGTATCAAAAGTTTCTTCAGTTCTATAAAGAAAACTTGAATAGTTTGTAGTGAATGTATTATAGCACTGTGTTTGTTTATTTAACCCTTTAAAAGAGCTATGATACTTTATTGATTTCTGTCCACATTTGGTTCAGAACTTACTCTCCAGTATTTGTTTTCAATAATGTTCACCCTCTCTTAGATGCGAGAGGGGTTACTCTGGTTATGATCTAGAAGTCTACAGTCCTAATGTTCGAATACTTTCTAGTGATGTTATCAACCCAAATAATAAAATGTGTTCAGAATGGATTGCATAAAATATTATCTTTCATTGTATTAACAAGTTTTAAAATTCAAATTAATACCAATAACTTCAAAAGAATAGTATATAATTAGCACAAAATTTTAAAAATATAAATACTTAGGTACCATTGAGGAGGATATTTCTTATCAGCAGTAGCCAGTATCAGGTACTGATGACTTAGTCTAATCATTCTTGGACAAAGGCTATAGTACAGAACTTTAATGTTGTTTATTTAAGATAAAATGTTTTACTATATTTTATATGGTATGTTTTAAACAATACATTTAAATAACAAAGTCTATGCAGCCCTTGCTCATTTTTCTAGAGACTTAATTTTTAAACTTCAGTTTGAGTAAATCAATACATCTGTGCCTGGAGTAACAATTGCACTTGCTCTCTCTCTCTCTTGCTCTCTTTCTCTGTCTTTAAGAGCTTTACAAGGATGTGTGTGTGTGTGTGTGTGTGTGTGTGTGTGTGTGTGTGTTTGTGTGTGTGTGTGTGTAATTCTTACCTATGTTGTCCTAAAGGCAACGTTTTTCCCCCCTCTGGCTTTTTTCAGAATTTTCTTATTTATCTTTGATTTTCTACAGTTTCAAAATAGTATGCCTGGGTGTAGTTTTTGTTTTGTTTCATTTTGGTTTGTTTGTTTGTTTGGGGTTCTTTTTTTGCCGGGTGGGGGGCCTTTATCTTGCTTGGCAATCTATGAGCTTCCTGGATCTGTGGTTTGGTGTCTGTCATTAATTTGGGGAAATTTGCAGTCCATATTGGTTCAAATATTTTGACTATTCTATTCTCTATTCTTCTGTCTCATTACTTCTATGTTACATTTTTTGTAGCTGCTCCACAGGCCTTGGATATACTGTTTGTTTTTGTTTTTTTTTTGTCTTTGCTCCCTTTGCTTTTCAGTTTGGGTGATTTCTATTGAATCCTCAGGCTCAGAACTTCTTTCCTCAGCCATATCCAGTGTACTAATAAGCTCATCAAAGTCATTTTTCATCTCTGTTACAGTGTGATCTCTAGCATTTTTATTGGTTCTTTGTTAGATTTTTCCATTGCCTTCTTGTTCCTGTGTGCTATCTGCTTTGTCCATTAGAGTCTGGAGCATGCCAATCATGGTTGTTTTAAGTTCCTGAACTGATAATTCCAATATCCCTGCTGTGTCTGGTTCTGATGGTTGCCCTGTTTCTTCAAGTTGTGTTTTTTGCCTTTTAGTATGCCTTGTAATTTTTTCTTCATAGCCAGACATGTTCTTGCAGGTAAAAGGAACTGCTCTAAATGGGCCTTTCGTGATGTGGTTGTGAGCAGTTGGGGGAGGGGAAGCCTTCTCTAGTCCTGTAATTAGGTCCCAGTCTTTTAGTGAGCGTATGCCTCTGGACTGTGACCTTCATAAGTGTGTCTCAATTTTTTTTTTTTCCTACCCGTTTAGATGAGACAGAATGATTAGAGTGGCCTGGATTTGGGTACTTCTCTTCTCCCAGTGGAAGGCTAGAGGGGACTTGAATTGAGTCTGTCCTTCCCCCAGGTTAGTTAGGTGCTGATAATACCCCAGCAGTTAGGCTCTGGTTAACTAGTTTCTCCTGAGGGCAGGTCTTGTGAAGAAGAATGCAGTGCTCTGCCAGTTACAGAATTGTTCTTTTCCCCTTCCCCTGCTGGAAGCCCAAGGGGGTTTTTCTTCAGTATTTACTGCGGGAATTTGGTCAGACTCCTGGAGGTAACTAATATTGTGGGGCTCCCATGGAGTTTTTCACATCTGGAGGTGTCCTCTCTCAGCCTCCATCAATTCATCAATTACAGTTCAGGTTTTCTTACCTTGGTTCCCAAGGTGGTTTCTGCTCATGAGTTTCTGCTCTGGTGAGTCTTGACTCCCTTCATTTGCTTGTCTGTTTCTCCAGTTTTGGAGAAAGCAGTTGTCTTTGTGCTTTCCTCTCTCTTGTGGATCCAAAACACATTGTTGATTTTTCAGTCTGTTAAGCTTTTTCCTGTTAAGAACAAGTGTGGACTTCCAAGACCCTTCACATGGAACTGGAAACTGGAAGTCTTTTGAGACATGTTTTATCTTCCTCTTTTGTCTGGAGGAGTTTATGTAGAATTGTCATCAATTTTAACTTACAGGTTTGTTAGAATTCAGCAGGGGAGTGATCCTTGTCTTGAATCTTGGGGAGGATATTTTAACAAATGTAATTTTTAAGTAGATGTAAGGTTACATTGATTTATTCCTCTTGAATGAGTATTGGCAGTTTCTGACTTTCAAATAATTTGTCAATTTCGTCTAACTTACTGAATTTATTAGAATTAAGTTATGTTATTTTTTACTATTGAAATGTCTATTGGAACTGTAGTGATGATCCTCTTTCATTCCTGATATTGGTAACTTGCATCGTGTTTCTTTCTTGCCTGAGCAGTCTGGAACTTTTGACAATTTGGACAGAATAATCCTTGTGAGGACTGTCCTGCACATTGTAGAATATTCATCAGCATCTCTGGTCTCTATCCACTAGATGTCAGAAGCATGTCCCCCTTGACAACCAAAAATATATCCAGACATTGATAAATGTCACCTGGGGGAAAAAATCCTTTCCAGTTGAAAACGACTGATCTGGTTAGATATTAATTGAAGGTACTAATTCTTTGAAAGACCCAGTTTTTGGTTTCATTGATATTCTCTGGTTTTCTGCAATTTCTTTTTTCCTGTAGTTTTATTTTATTTTTTATTTTTAAAAATTATTTAAAATTAATTCAATTTACTTAACATATACTGTATTATTAGTTTCAGGGGTAGAATTTAGTAATTCATCAGTTGCATATAACACCCAGTGTTCATTCTAAGTGAACACCCAGTGTTCATTTCAACTGCCCTCCTTAATGCCCGTCACCCAGTTACCCCATCCCCCACCCGCCTCCTCTCCAGCAGCCCTGTTTGTTTCCTAAAGTTAAGAATTGCTTATGATTTGCCTCCCTCTCTGTTTTTACCGTATTTTCTTTTTCTTCCCCTTCTCCTATGTTCATCTGTCATTTCTTAAATTCCACATATGAGTGAAATCATATGGTATTTGTCTTTCTCTGACTGACTTATTTCGCGAAGATTATACCTTCTATAATCTAGGTCCATCCACAATGTTGCCAATGGTGAGATTTCATTCTTTTTTATGGCTGAAAAATATTTCAGTGTGTGTGTGTGTGTGTGTGTGTGTGTGTGTATTACATCTTCTTTATTCATTCATCAATTGATGGGCACCTGGACTGCTTCCGTAATTTGGCTACCATAAATAATACTGCTATGAACATAGGGGTGCATGTATCCCTTTGAATTAGCATTTTGAAGAAACTCCATTCTGTTTTCCAGAGTGGCTGTACAAGTTTGCATCCCCACCAACAGCACATGAGGGTTCCTTTTTCTCACATCCTCACCAACACTTCTTGTTTCTTGTGTTTTTGAATTTAGCCATTCTGACAGGTGTGAGGTTGGAATTGCCTTTTATTCTTCTTTTATCCGTAGGTTAATTAGAAATTTGTTACCTAGTTTTTCCAATATTTAGAGATTTTGTTTTTAAGATTTTATGTATGTATGTATGTATGCATTTGGAGCATGAGTGGGGGTAGGGGAAGAGGGAGAGGGAGAGAGAGAATCTCAAGTAGACTCCACACTGAGTGCAGAGCCTGACATGGGGCTTGATCTCACCACCCTGACATCATGACCTGAGCTGAAATCAAGAGTTCATCACTCAACCAACTGAGCCAGGTGCCCTGAGCAATTTCTTTTTATTACCAACTTCTAGTTTTAGCAATATATTTTACATTAGTTTTTCTTACTTAGTCTTAAGCAACTCCTGTGCTTTATAGTACTAGCATATCTCAAATTGTCCAAAGTGGATTTTTACTGCTCAACAGCCATTTTTGGCTAGTGTCTGTTGTATTAGAAAGCGTAGTTTATTTTATTTCCATATTTTCACTTTTAACTGTGTAATTCTATTTATAGTGGATTTTCATTGCATTTTGTTAGTCTTTCTTTTTATACTCTCTGATATTTGCCTTTTAGATTAAAACATTTAATGTTTGTAATAATCTTGTTAATTGTCATGCTGATTTTTTCCTATTTGTTACATCAACACATTGTCATTTTTCCTCTTTTCTTGCCATCTTTTTAATTAATTAAATTTTTAATTTCCATTTTATCTCCACTCTTTGCTTATTACCTATACTTCTTTGTTTTAGTTTTTGGTAATTGCTCTGAAGTTAAAAATACCCATATTTTGGGGCGCCTGGGTGGCACAGTGGTTAAGCGTCTGCCTTCGGCTCAGGGCGTGATCCCTGCATTATGGGATCAAGCCCCACGTCAGGCTCCTCCGCTATGAGCCTGCTTCTTCCTCTCCCACTCCCCCTGCTTGTGTTCCCTCTCTCGCTGGCTGTCTCTATCTCTGTCTAATAAATAAATAAAATCTTTAAAAAAAAAATATTTAACTTAACAAAATCTCCCTCCAAATAATATTAAACTATTTCACACAGAGTGTAAGAACCTACCAATATATATTTTCATTTTGCTTCTCCTCTTACTTAGCTTATTTTTAATATATAATTATATATGTTACAAAATTTACAAGGAATTATTACTTTGATTAAATTGTTATATTTTAAGTGTTTTTGAAAAATAAACTTTCTGTTTCATTGTTCTTTTTCTATTGTTTTTCAATTTTATTGATTTCTTCTCTTATGTCCTTTTTTTCTCTATGTTTAGATTTATTTTGCTCTTATTTTTTTGGTTCCTTGAAGTAGGAACCTATATTATTTATCTGAGACTTCTCTTTGTTTCTAATGTGAGCATGAAGTGTTGTTAATTTCCTTCTCAGTACTGCTTTAGTTTCATCCTACATTTTTTAATATGTTATGTTTTTATTTTCACTCAGACCCATTTTTTTAAAGACTTATTTATGTTTTTTAAAAAGAGAGAGAGAGTGCATGTGCAAATGGGGGGAGGGTGAGAGGGAGAAGGAGAGAGAATCCTAAGCAGACTGTGTGTGTGGAGTGTGAAGTCAATGTGGGGCTTGATCCCAGGACCCTAAGGTCATAACCTAAGCTGAAATCAAGAGTTGGATGCTCAACTGACTGAGCCACCCAGGTGTCCTAGATCCATGGGTTTTTATAACAATTTCTTTTGAGCCCTTCTCTTTGACCTAAAAATTATTTAGTAGTGTGTTGTTTAATCTCCACATGTTTAGAGATCTTCCTATTGTTTTTCTGTTACTGATTTCTAGTTTAACACCTTGAAATTTAGAGAATACACTCTGTATGATCTCAATTCTTTTGATCTTGTTAGATTTTTTTTTTAATGCCCCAGGTTTATATAACCTATCTTATGAATATACCATGAATACTCTGGGGGAAAAAATGGTATTCTGTGGTTCTTGGTTTGAGTCTTCTATGTAGATTCATTAGCTCTCATTAGGTGATTGTGCTGTTTACCTTCATTTTTGAAGACTATATTTTTTTAGTGTTCAGAATTCTATTTTGATTGTTATTAGTTTTAGTATCTTGAACATAGAATTGTATTATCTTCTGGCTTCATTCTTGCTGTCACTAACTCAACTGTCATTCTCTTGTTTTTTAAAGGTAGTCTGTATTTTTATTGTGTTTGCTTTGAGGAGCCATTGGAAAGAATGATTGTGATTTCAGATTATGGTCCCCTGGTGGCAACTCATTTTATAATTAGGCAAATACTACAATAATTCTATCAATTGATTGAATTTTAGAATCATTTTTAACTGATCCAAGCAAGCTGAAGAAAGTTCTGGCGTCAGGAATATGGAACCAGCATAGATTTTTGTGTATTTCTCCAAAGTCTTTCATAAAAGACATAGAAATCAACTCAGGGTGGAATGAAAGCAAAACGACAACTTAGCATTAGCCAGCCAACTTTGTTGTCTTTTTAGGCATTCATGCTTTCCCCATATTTTAAAGTGTCTGTATTGTTCTACCTGCTGCAGTATTTCCCTCAACTATGACATTTTCCTAGGTCACCATTAATGAAAACATTAGCAAGGAATGTTTACCTTTTACCAGAATGGCTTCTTCTGTTATGAAAAAGTGGTTTAGCAAGTCTTAAATTACCACCTGCTTGATTGGGTTACTCCTGGTACTACTCGTGGTAGTCTGCCTTCTGAGATAAGGCATCAAAATGGGATTAATGCAAAAGTACTGTATTGGGAGAAATGCCTCTTTGAAAGAAAAAAGAGAGCTTGCTAGGAAAAGCTGGAGGAAATAGCAGACATAATAAGAGTCTGACCTCGAGTAAAGTGGAGGCAGGAAAGTTGGATGAAGGCCTCCTAGATGTCCATAGTCTAAGGAATGTTTGGTAAATCTATCATGGAACCTTCAATCTAAAGATGTCCCTCAGAGGGACAATTTACCATTCTTATGGGGTTCTGTCATTGGTTAGGATTAGCCCCTGGGAAGCTTGGCCTTATTCCAAATGCTGTCTTGGATTTCAGAGGACTATCTGGGATCTTGCTTCATTACACTTTGTAGTTGGTGTTCTGTTTGGTGCTTACTCAAGGCAACCACAGATTCGTAACTTTATAAAAACTTTTGCCTCAGTGTTAAATGATATCACTGCTGGCCAGTTTATCCTAAAGATACACTGTGGCTTATTAAACTAGTACCTTCTATTCTAGAGAAGGTGTGAGTTAGCAACATTAATATCTCTATCTTATAGATGAAGAAAATGAAATTGGAAGACAGATAATTTTCTCCTATTCATTTAGCTAGTTAATGAGATAACTTAAGATTCAAACTTACATCTGTCTGAATCCCAAATCCACACTGAAACAACTATGCATACTGTGAGACCAAATGCCTTTAAAGTTTGACATTCCTAATAGTTCAAAAAGCAATAATTGTTTTTTTTATTGGAGAAAAAAATTAGTGGGATGTGAGGGTATAAGGCCGGAGAGAGGGGATGAAGAATCTGATTTTATTTTATTTTTAAAAAATTAATGAACTTCGTTTATTTTCCAGATTTTCTGGGCTACTCTTGGCTTTTTGCATATCCATATAAATTTTAGCATCGATTTGTCAAATCTTCTCCCTCTACCAAAAATATCCCTAAAACTTACTAAAGTTCAGGTTAGATTGCATTGAATTTCTAGATCAATTCTGAAGGAATTATAATATTGAACATTCCAACCCATAAACCTAACAGCTATTCGCTTATTTAGTTTTTTTATTATACTCACTTTTTTTTTTTCATTGACCTCTGGGTACTTAGTCGTTTTTTTTTCTGTTTTTTTTTTTTTAATGCCATTGTAAATGGTGCACTTTAAAAAATTCAGTTTCTAATTGTTGCTGTCATATAGAAGTACAAGTGATATTTGTACATGACTTGGTATTCAGAAATCTTGCTAATTGATAAATTCTTTTAGATTGTAAACTTAATCATGTCATCTGCAAATAATGGCATTTTATTTTCTTCCCACTCAATCCATTTTTTTTTTAACATTAATGCCCTGGCCTGAAACCTCAGGTACTATATTTTCCCAACATACAGTGAAGTTGAAAGAATTTTATAGCAGACATCTGTATGCCCACAACCTAGATCCTACCATTCTAGATATACCATTTACCGTACTTGCATTATTATACATCTATCAGTACTTCTATCTATCCATCAATCCATTCTTTATTTTATTCTTTTTTAGATTTATTTTGAAGTAGTTTCAGACATTAAGTACACCTCCCCTTAAATACTTTGGCATGCCCATCATTATCTAGTGCCATTACGAATAGGAGAAGTGATAATGGACATCCTCTTCTTGCTCCCAATATTAGAAGGGAAGTTTTTGATATTTTAAGAATGATGTGTTTGCTGTAGGTTTTATGTAGATAATCATTATCAAATTAAGATGGTTTCCTTATTAATTTTAGTTTGCTAAAATAAACATTTATATCACCTGATGATCATTGAATTATTTTTGTTTTTTTTACAAGAGAAAGGATTGAGTGACAGTGAAACAAAAAGGATGAAGTAATTTTAGAAGAAAAAAAATTGTGCAGTTTTATTTACTTGTCTCTAGGAATTCCTTATGTATAGCAACATTGTGAGAGTTAAGCTACCAAAACATAAAATACTCACCAGAATAGGTAAACCTTGTCTATGGGTCATACCACTTAAGAAGCTGTTGAATGTTAATATTTTCTGGATGTAAGAGATTAGCATTATTCATGATTTAGTAAACATAAGTTTAACAGACTTGCATGGTTTTAATAATTTAATTCAGAATATGTTTTTCAGTATTTAACTTAGAATACTCTAATTCTGTAGATATAAGCATATATATTTCATAAAGATGCAATTTAATTTTTAAAGATATTAATAGCCTCTTTTGCCTACAAGATATACATTAAAATCTTGCAGAAATTTAAACGGTGTGCCACAGGTTTTTTTAAAGGTGTGATGATAATAGCACTGATACTATTTAGCCACAAGAACTGACAAGGGCAGACCTTACGTGGATAAGAGGCAGTGATTTAGGATATGATCTCTAAGTATCTGAAAAGTACTCCAAAAAAATAAGAAGGAGTAATTAATTCTTGAAACTTTATCTCATACGTAGAAAAATATTATTAGTTTTTTGTATGACAGAAGACTTTTCTATATAACATAAATTTTAGAAACACTTTTTTCTTTTTTTTAAAGATTTTATTTATTTATTTATTTATTTATTTATTTATTTATTTATTTGACAGAGAGAGAGACTGAGAGAGAGAGAGTGTGCAAGCACAAACAAGGAGAGAGGCAGAGGGAAAGGGAGAAGAAGGCTCCTTGCTGAGCAGGGAGCCCAATGCTGGGCTAGATCCTAGGACCCTGGGATCATGACCTGAGCCAAAGGCAAACGCTTAACCAACTGAGGCACCCAGGTGTCCCTGAAAAACATTTTTCTTAACATGTCAGAGGAAATCCTAGGTTGGCCGATCCTGGTAAAACTGAGGGGTTGTGATATTTGAAGTCATTAAATTATAATATGGAAAATGTTGTACTAAATGGAGAGTTTTGAGTATTATAGTAAGAACTTCACTTAGAAATTTCACAATCCTTGGGAGTTTATTCCAAAGTTGCATTGACTATTTAATTTTAACTTTATTGATATTTTATATGTATGTATAGATATGGACATCTATTTACCAAGTATCTATCATCTATCTACCTACATATCTATCCTTCTATCCACACACATATATGCATGCACAGTAAAATAAGTGCCATTTATTGATTCCTTATGCTCTGGCACAAAGCCAATCACATTATATTTCACGTTTTATTAGGAATCTAATACTCACTATGCACTGGCTTATATTCCAACAGAAACTGAGGGAAATTAAGCCTTGGTGCCTTTGATTCTTTTCTTATCTTCTTTCAGCATTTGCTTTTGCTGCTTCAAAACTCTTTTTTTTTTTTTCAATGATGATTCTTATTTATTCAATGGATAGACGGAAAGTCAGAAAGCATTTTTCTTTGGAACTTGTGATTATGATCAAAGGGTTGCTTAGAAGAAAAGTGAAGAATACATAATGCTCCCCCCTGGTATTTATCAAGGGCACAGGGCCACAGGAAGTCTGTAGTCAGTGATCAATGAGTGCCAAAGAATAGCATATGTCCTCCCCCAAAAAACTCTCCAAACTTTCCTTCCTACCTCTTTATTTCTGTTTAGGCGATATCAGTTATCATGGTAGGAGAAGAAGGCATAATTGCAAAGCCATTAGAAAATCCTGGAATGTAGATGAGGGATTCGAGTACTTGCGAACACTCCCAGTGGAAGTCAGACTGGAATATCTCATACTTTTGATGTATTGAATTCCACAAGATCAGTGAAATCTCTATTAGTCAGCAAACTGGAAAGCTGTAGCCTTCTTCAAGAATCATGGCTGCTAAAGATGGGATATTATTATTTCTCATAAAACATAGACCAATCATATCTGGTTCTATGAGGGGCCATTATTATTCATGTTTAACTCATAAACAGTTGATGCTCAACGTGGTTAAACTACTTGAGGTGGGGTTGAAAGTTTATAATCTTACTGCTTCCTAAATGCAAGCCGTGACTGCAGAAACTAGTATATTATGGAAACACTCAATTCTGAAATATAAAATATGTGGCTACTAACTAATCCATAGCAAATGCATTGCTGGAGAAAGTTTAATGCTCTCAATACTCCTTATTTTTTTTTTCTTTAAATTTTCATAGGGCATGTCTCCTTTCTGTCTCTCTCCATTCTAGATGAACCAAAAATGAGGTGATGGGAGGTTTTGGGAAGCTGCTCTCAATCCAGAGGGGTGCTTTATCTTGTGGTGGTTACTGAGAAAACCTTATGCCTCATGGTACTCCCATATTTAGCATCACCCATCTATGGGGTCTGAGGATCCAATCTTTGCTCCTACTGCCATGTGGAAGCTCACTGGAGCAACATTGACCTACTGGGCATCATGGTGGGCAAATCAGCCAAACTCATCCAGAATTCGGGGCATGGTGAATAGGGTAAAAGTTCTATGTTCCACATATTTAACTAGAAATCCTTATCCAATATCCTATATGTTTTAACTGTTACTTTTAGAGTGTTCAAAGTTGAATAAATAGTGTTCACCCTTAAGGCTGATTCTGCCCTTGTTGAGTACACACACACACACACACACGATTTCAGGTTTAGTGGAATTTTGTGTGTGTGTGTGTGTTTACTTCTTTTCCTCTTCACAAAATAAGCATATATTAGACTATGTAGAGGTAAGCTTGTTTTCTAGAGTATTCTCAAACACATCCAACTCATCCAAAGCAGAACCAGCCTCAAGTATATTTGCCAAATGCCTTAATCTCCTGATTTACTTGTTTGTGCCTTTAGCAACAGACACTCCTGAGATGCTGATCTGCTGTGTACTCTTGCTTCAGCTACAGAAAGAAAAGTAAAGAAGGTTTTCTGTTGAATGTTCGGTAGCTAATTAGACTTTCTATTATCTAAATACTAATTTGTGTCTTATTCAATCTACTCACTTAAGGTGAAATACCAATTAAGTTTTTTCTCTTCATGATTTTCTTGAAGACAACAAAATAGCTAATGAATGGAGGGGGGTTCAGAGTTTCAGTGAATGCAAATCAATATACACAGGGAGTTTATATATTTTATTAGGGTTTTCACAGATACAGAGGCAAGTTGGTTTGTATGGATTTACTATTATTAAAAATCAGTAAAACTGGTAACAGGACAAGTATGCCACAATGGGAGAACAGATTTAAGCCAGTGATGTCTTTGAGTGAGGTTCCTTCTACATCTCGCCTATTTCCTCCATGCTGCTGTGTTCTCTCTTCACTACATCAGTGTATTTGAAATCTCAGCAGGCTTGAGTCTATTCCTGCTGCGAGTGTGTGTGTGAGTGAGTTTAAGTTCCCTTGGGAGGCAAAGTCACACTGATAGTAACTTTCTGTTAGTGGCAATTCAGAAAAACCTTATGTTGCCAAAGACTACTGCATGACTCTACTAAGTACTATTTATTGATGTAGTGTTTAAGTATGTTTTTGTGAAAGGAAGCTCAGGCTTCTTTAGAAGGGAAAAATGGTTTCTGGAGTACTTGGTTAGGCCTCTTTTGCATGATGAAACCAGTAATCAAAAGAGTATGAAAATGTTGTATAACTTTTTATTTTGAAATTTATTAAGACTCATAGTAAATTGCAATAACAGTACAGAGCTTGCCTGAGTACTTCCACTTAGCTCTCCCCATTAATAACATCTAACATGGCCACAGCACATTATCAAAGCCAGGAAACTAACACTGATACAATCCTATTAACTAAACTACAGACCTCATTCAAATTTCACTTTTTACCTGCCCTTGTTTTTGTTTTGTTTTGTTTTTTGGCATGTACCATGATAAAAGTCTTATCATATGTTTAGATCCATATAATCACTACTAAAATCAAAACACAGAGCTGTTCCACCAAACAGACAAATTCCCTAATCTCTGGCTCCATTCCTGTAATTTTGTCATTTTGAGAATGTTATATAAATGGAATCAAGGAGTATATAACCTTTTATGGCTGGCTTTTCCCACCCAACATAATGCCCTTGAGATCCATCCAAGGACTTAAGTATATCACTAGTTCCTTTCTTTGACTGCTGACTAGAATTTCATAGTATGAACATTCATGGTTTATGTTTTTGTTTTTGCATGAGGAAAACCTTTAAAAATTGATTTTTAAAATTTTTAACTGAGGTATAATTGACATATAACATGATATTAATTTGAAGTGTACAACATAATGATTCAATATTTGCATAAATTACTAAACAATCAGCACCAGTCTAGTTAGCATCCATCACCAATATAGTTACAGAATTTTTTTCTTGTGATGAGAACTTTAAGATTTACCGTTTAGCAATTTTCAAATGTGCAATATAATATTATTAAGTATAGTTTCCCTGATGTACATTACATTCCCATCACTTATTTATTTTACATCCAGAAATTTATGCCTTTTGATTCCATTTTGTCCACTCCCCACCCCCACCTCTTGCAACCATGAATCTGTTCTCTGTATATATTTTGTGGGTTTTTTGGTGTTTTTTTTTTTAGATCTTACATGAGATTTTAACAGTATTTGTCTTTCTCTAACTTATTTCAATTATCAGAAAGCCCTCGAGGTCCATCCATGTTGATGCAAATGGCAAGATTTCATTTTTTATGGCTGAATAATATCCCATTCCATATATATATATCATCATTTCTTTATCCATTCACCTATCAGTGGACACTTAGGTTGTTTCTGTATCTTGGCCATTATAAATACTGCTGAAATAAACATGGTGTGCATTTTTCTGAGTTAGTATTTTTATGTGCTTCAGATAAATACCCAGAAGTAGAATAGCTGGATCATATGATAGTTTTATTTTTAATTTTTGGAGGAACCTCCACACTTTTCTATAGTGACTCTATACTGTTTTCGATTCCTGCTAACAGTGCACAAGGTTTCCCTTTTCTCCTCATCCTTGCCAATACTTGCTATTTCTTGTCTTTTAGATAATAGCCATTTTAAGGATGTGAAGTGATATCTCATCGTGGTTTTGATTTGCATTTCCCTGATGATTAGTAATGTGGAACATCTTTTCATGTGTCTGTTTGCCATTTACATGTCTTTATAAAGATGTCTGTTCAGATCTTCTGCCCATTTTTTTTTATCAAGTTGTTTATTTTTTGCCATTAAGTTGTATGCGTTCGTTATAGTTTTTGGATATTAGTTCCTTATCAGATGTATGACTTACAAATATTATTTCTCATTCAATAATGAGAAATGCCTTTTCATTTTGTGGAAGGTCTACTGGCAAAAAAGTTCCTTAAATTTTCGTTAATATATGAAAGACTTCATTTCTCTTACTTTTGAAAGACAGTTTTTCAAGCTACAGAATTCTAGGCTTTTGGGTTTTTCGTTCAGCACTTTAAATATTGCACTTTTCTTGCTTGGATGGTTTCTGAAGAGAAGTTGGAAGTAACTCTACTTTGTTGTCCTAAGGTAAGGTGTTTTTTCCCTCTGGCTTCCAGGATCAGTGGTTTGGTGTCTGACATTAATTTTGGCGGAAATTCTCTATCATTATTGTTTCAAATATTTCTTCTCTTCCTTTCTCTCTTTCCTTCTTCTAGTATTCTCATTATGCATATGTCACACTTTTTCAGTTGCCCCACAGTCCTTGGATATACTGTTCTGTTTTCTGAGTCTTCGTTATCTTTGCTTTTCATTTTTTGAGGATTCTATTGATATATTCTCCAGCTCAGAGATTCTTTCTCCAGTTGCGTTCAGTTTATACTAAGCCTGTGAAAGGCATTCTTCATTTCTCTTAGTGTTTTTGATCTCTAGCATTTCTTCTTGGTTCTTAATTAGGATTTCCAATTTTTGTTTACATTGCCTGTCTGTTCTTGCATGCTGTCTACTTTATCCATTAAAGCCCTTAGCATATTAATCATAGTTATTTTAAATTCCCAGTATGATAATTCCAATATCCTTGCCATGTCCAGTTCTTCAAATTGTGTGTGTGTGGGGGGGGGAGGGGATTGTCCTTTGATTTGACTTATAATTTTTTCTTGATAGCCGGATATGATGTTTTGTATAAAAGGAATTGCTTTAAACAGGTCTTTATTAATATGGTAGTGAGGTGTTGGGGCAGGGGAAGCATTCTATAGTCTTATGTCTAGGTCTCAGTCTTTTAGTGACCTTATGCCTCTGGAATATAAACTTCAAAAGTGTTTTTTTTTCCACACCTTTAGGTGCAACAGGATAGCTAGAGTGGGCTAAAGTTGAATATTTCCCATACTCCAGCATCTTAGCTCCTGTTACCTAGTTTTTCTGGAGGGCACACCTTGTTGAGAACAGAGTACTCCGGTATATCTCAAAATGGCTCCTTTTTCCCTCCCCATGCCCAAAGCAGGAGTGGATTTTTCTCTGATATTTACTGTGGGAATCTGTTTGAGATCCTGGAAGTAAGTCTCATAATATTTTGAGGGTGTCCCTGTGACTGGGTCCCCTGGAGGAGCTTTTAACACTCAGAGTTGTCCATATGGAGCCTCCAGCAATTTATCAATTACAGTTCAGGTTTTCTGATGGGGACTCATTTTCCTGTAGTGGTTTCTGTTTGTGAGCCTCTGTCTGGTAAGCCATGACCCTTTGTATTTTCCTGTCTGTTTCTCCAGTGTTTGGGGGCATTGGTTTGCCCTGAATTCTTTCCGTTCTTATGGATCCAAGAAAAGTTGATTTTTCAGTCTGTTCAGCCTTTTTACTTGATGATAGGATAGTGACTTATAAGCTCCTTGCATATGGAACCAGAAATTGGAATCAGATTTTACTTTTTAATCTAGATTAAAATATCTTTTAAAATTTACTACAAAATGTCAATATAGTCAAAGTATGAATAATAGTAAAAGTTCTCTGTACCTATCTCATGCATGAGCTCTAAAGCATTGCCAGCAGTTGTAGTGTCTCATACAGTTCTTCTTAATTGCAAAAGTAAAAACTCTGAATTTGTTTCTTACTATCTCATGCTTTAAAATATAGGTTATATATCATGACATTGTAATTTATGTGTGTTTATTCTGTGACTTGCTTTTCTAAGTATTCAACTTTACATTTGTGAGATTTGTGTATGTTGGTAAATATAGCTTTAGTTTATCTGCTACGTTGGATTCCATTGCATGACTATTGTATAACATATGTTTGTGTTGATAGACATTTAGGCTACTTCGGTTATCTTTATAACAAGAACTTCTAATAATACTCTTCTGTTTCCTTCTGTACTTGTGCATTAGTTTCTCTAAAGTTTATACCTAAGAGTAAAATTACTGAGTGGAAGGTAAACATGATTTATCTATATAATATGGGGCCCCATTGTTCTCCAGTTGGTTTTATATAATTAATATCCCTCGAAGCACTAGCTGGTGGCTCTGTTTGCGCCACACCATCATAACACCTGATACTCATAGTCTCTTTGATTTCTGCCACACTAATGGGAATGAAACGGATTCTCATTCAGGTGTTATTACTGAGTTTCAGTATTTTTTCATGTATTAATTGGTCAAGCCTGTCTTCATTTATGAATAACTAGTTTATTTTATCCCATGGAGTTTTTTTGTCTTTATACACTTCGTGTACTAACACTTTATTGCTTATATGCCCTTGGGATATCTTTTCCTAGTTTGTAATCTGTCTTGTTTTTCTTATAATGATTCTGAAGAATAGTAATCGATATGAGTGCATATAAATTTAGCAATATTTTATGTACTTTTTTGGATTTAATTTATTTTAAACTACTGTGAGAAAATATAGCAAAAATTCTAAAATGTTTCTTATAGATTCGTGCTTAATGCATGTGGAACTGATATTTGGTATTGCTTGTTATAGGGACCTATTCCCTATTCCACCTTTGATAATTATCACAGTATAATTTATTAAATACTTCATCCTTTCCTGATCTGAAATGCCACTTCCATCATATATTAAAATTCTAAATTTACATTTCTGTGAACTATATTTATTCCAACACTATATTTATTTAATACTTTCATCAAAGCTAGTGTTTCAAATTTTAGGGTATCTTTAAAATATTAAAATTTCTTATGTATCAACATGATATATAGATACACATTTCTATGTATTTAATATATTTCAATACAGTTTTATAATTTGTTCCATAATGATTATGATCACCTTTTATTAAAGATATGTCTCTGATACCTACACATATACCACACACATAGAAACATAACATAAACATTCATATGAAAAGTAGGAGATTGAGTTGAGAGATTCTGTTGAATTGAGATTGAAAGGGAAAAAGAGTTGCTATGCAATGGAATCATTTTAAAAATATGCTAACTTTGTTGTTGTTTTCTAGCTTTGTATATTGATTGTATCTTTGCCAAAATTGCTAAATTCTCTCGTAAATTCTAAAGATTTTAGGTTCCTTTGGGTTTTCTATATAGAAAGTAACATGACAGCTCTGCTTCTTCATTTATAATCTCCATAATTTTTTATCTTTCTCTTGACATGTATAATAGCTAGACCTCCATATCTTTCTTTCTTCTTTCCTAGAAATGGCTCAGTCTCCTGTTTCATCCTTGTTTTGCAGGCAAATTCATATTTTCTTCTGCTGCTTCTTTATTTTTCTAAACTCCAGTACTGGGTGCCCCAGTAATCAGACCTTTGATTTCCTCTCCTCTCTCTATATATATTCCTAAGTACAGACATTTCACCTCATTGCATTAAGCATTTTTTTTAATTTAAATTCGATTAGTCAACATATAGTACATCATTAGTTTCAGGTGTAGTGTTCAATAATTCATCAGTTGCATATAACACCCAGTGTTCATCACTGGGGTGCCTGGCTGGCTCAGCCAGTAGAGGAGGGGTATTTTTCTATATAAATATGAGAGTAATTTGTCAAGTTCCCTGAATCCCACTGCATTTTTCAATGAATATGCATTGAGTTATAAGTGATTTGGAAAATGTTGAGGATATTTTTGTTTCTACTCCCAGGATCACTTCTTTTATCATCTTTGGATAATAGCCATGAGGTTTGGTTCAGATTCCAAAGGTAGTTGTTTAGTGGCTTAAGTTAATCAGCACCTGGCATTTTTCTCACCATAGTGATTAGTTGAGTTGAATATATAACTGCAATTTGACTCATGAGAATGTATTACAGTATTTTTATTTGAAGGTTGTGAAATACATACTTCTTCCCTCCACTACTCCCAACGTGGACAGGGAATTCCATAGCCCAGGGAGCTTTTGGTAACTAACTTGAAACCAGGAAAACACAACAGAACAGCACAAAAACTTCAGAATAAAGCTAACAGAGCAGAACATATACTGAGATGGAAAAAATAAAGTGAGACTTTGGACATAGTCAATAAGTTAAGCCAACTTTGAATTTTGGTTTTCCTTTGAACTTTTAGTTACACGAGCCAGTAAATTCCCTGGTCCATAATGCCAGTTTGATTTGATCTGATGTTACTTTTTACATTTAATGACCTAATTGACATAGGGATAAGCAATGCCATTTTTGTATTTTATCTTCCCAGTCAGGAAAGGAATATGACCTCCATTTGTTTACATCTTTTCTGTGTGCCTCAGTAAATGTTTGTCTTTCTATACATATCCTGCCAATTTTACTATGTTTATTTCTTGTGGGTGTCCTAGAAGATATTACTGTAGTGACTAAACTGACAACATAAGTTGAACCTCCAATTTTATAGACATTAGCTACACATGCAAAATGGTGAAGGAAAGCATTGTTTGGGAGTCCTTTAAAAATTCAAAATATGGTTCATAATAAGAAATAAACTAAATGTAGTAAATTCTCACTTCTAAATAGTATACATAAAAAGACTAAGATTAATATATTATTTGAAAAATCATAGAAAATATCCTGATCATGATACCTGGCTCTAAAACAGGAAATTATACTGCAAATGATTCAAAATAGATTAGCAAAAATGGAAACATCTACAAAATGATGCTTAAATTTAGCCTAAAGGTGAAAAAACATTTTATGAATACCAACTATGTTGACAGGAAGTTTAAACTTACCTATAGCCCTTGGCTTTTGATGAATGAAACATTTCTTAAACTGCTACTATGAAGACAAATGGAAAAATTTCAGAAACCTATGGAAGCTATTAAAATATAAACTGGTATAAACTTTATAAATTCTTAAAAGAAACACTGCTTTACTGAAGGGAATAAATCTTTTGTTGAATTGATCATTTGGTGAAACAATCATGACGAACAGCTATTTGGTGAAATATTTCTGCGGCTATTAACATTCTCTTTTCTCTAAAGCTTATTGTGAAAATTCTTTATTTTATGTCTTTTGCTCTACATTGGTATTCAGTAACTCTGTGCCTGATATTTTTAAATAAAAGTGCAGTAGAAATAAATTATATTTGCTTTTGGATTGGCTATCAAGCACTCTATGACACGTAAGCCATATCTAGATCATTAAAGTATAAACAATTCTGAAGTTTTGTAGTGAATGTCTAATTCTGAGTATAGCCTTCCTTTCCATTTGTTTCCTCTGATTTCCCAAGTCCATGGTAAATATGGAGATTTAACTTACTTTTAGAGCTACCTCTACAGCTAGAAGTATAATGTTTCAGTATAATTAAAATTGGCTTCTGAATTGTAAAAAGACTAAACTACAATTTGGCTCAATTCTTGGTAGACAGATTAATTATACCCATGAGACTAATTACTTTTCCCATTTTGATGTTTTAAAATTGTAGTGTGGATTTTGTGCCTTGAGGTAATTAAGCAATTGTTTATTTTTGAGGATTAACTCAAATGACTTACATTAGAGAACTATACCCTGGGAAAATATTGCTTTGTTTTAAAGGCAACAATGCAAAAATGCTAACATTTCATTGTCCTTTGTATTTTAAGCATGATATTTAATTAACTAAATAATTAAGGACTTATTAATTATGACCAATTTTTACTTTTAAAATAAATGTTACAAAAATGTCCAGTTTAAATACCGATATTGATATAAATGTAAATTAGTCAATTATGTAATTCATTTTATTAAGGTCATCAGAAGCACTCCAAACACTGTCACGTAAAATAAAGGGCAATCTAAACCTAGTTTTTAAATTAATTGATCTAATTATGTACATTTCTATAATTTATTTCCATGAAAAGGGTACATATTGATAAAATACAGTACTTTTTGCTTGATTTAATCTTTTGAATCTTGCATGCTTCCTTTAAAATTGCACATGTGAATTTCTCAGTTTGCACTCTTTTGAAAGTTTTATCATCTTGACAAGATGCTAAACCCATATTTATATCTAACTATAATAATAATGTAGTGACATTATTCAACAGCTTATCTTCAAAGAGCTCAAAGGCTGTAGATAATACGTTATCACACACATCACAGCATTCTTGTGAATTCTACTGCTTTCTTTTCTTTTTGTTTGAATTAAATAATCCTTGAATAGTAGAAAATGAAAACACTATACTGGGAGCATTTTGAACAGCATTGTTTATTATTTCTTAACTCTAAAATAGGAATTCTGAATTTTTAAGGTTTTCTAAAAAGTTTCAATGACAAGTAATTAGAAAAAATATGCAACTAATCTAATTCAACCTTTCTCATAAAGCAGGATGACCTTTATATTTTTCCATACATAGCATCACTCAATTGTACTTGAGGTCTCCTATGTCAGGAGAAAATCTCTTCCAGTATTAAGTAGTTATATCCCTAAAATATAGTTTTCATATTGAGCTACAATCTGTCTGCATGTACAGTTCACCCTTTGGCTCCTATTCTTTACCATAGGATGATACATCACAAATATTGACCATTGATCAAATATTCACCACAATCCCAGGCCAATATTTGAGCAACATTGAGGCATTTCTATTAATGAGTGAAAACTTGATGGCAGGTTATAACCTGCAAAGAGCTCAGATTTATAGTTTCTGAATTATCTGTGCACTATGAGTAGCCAGTATCTTTGAGAATGGGAGAGATTCTGAAGAGACTTTGTTGCATTAAGAGAATAAATTGGACAGGGAAAATTCTGAGTGTTAACAAAAGTTTGCAGAATAACCCAGGAAGGAGATAATGGGAACCTCGTCCTGTAAAACAATAAGGTTTGAAAAAAGTGGAAGAGTTTGGAATTTTTTAGTTAGCTTGCAAGACATGGTGACTCACTAGATGTGAGGCCGAATAGCATCAAATATGACTAATATTTGGAGTCCGAGTGACAGCAGGAACTATTATGACATCAGGAGAGTATTTCATTTAGTCAATAGAGATTGAAAATTCACCACGTAACTCTCTATATATCACTTCCTGCTTAACCCTTTCCAATGGTTGCTTATTGCACACCAAATAAAAACCAAATACCGTACTGTGCTTCCCAGACTCTTCCTAATCTGACTCTTCCTATCTTTTTGACATCATCTCATGCTACTCTAGCCCATATTTACTGTCTTCCATCCCCACATTTTATGAATTTACTTCTTTGCACATTTTATGGCAAGCTTGTCACTATATTAGTGTTTACTATATTTGCTATAACTTATGCCTGGAATGCTCATTCCTGAAATCTCCATGGTTATTCGAGTAGGTCATAGATAAAGTATTATCCTCTTAGAGAAGACTTCCCTGACAAAACATCCACATTTTTAGTTTCCTTTGAATTGAACTATAGTTTCATGTTTTTTTTTTAAGACAGTTTTGTTTTTTCTTTATATTTAAAATATATGTATCATATATTTACATTTTTTCAATCCCTACTCACACCTTTCATTATGTTGAATACCTTTTGTTGTAGGAGGTCACTCTCCCAGAACCTTCCACCTTCCTGCTAGAATCCTAATCAAGTTGCTTTGTTGATAGTTCTTTTTCTAGTGTTTTCTTGATTGCTTTACGTACATTTTCTTTTCTCCTCCCCAACCCTTTTTTGGCGTCCCATGACTTCCTCTTTCTTTACAGGGTAAGTGCTATAAAAAAGAAGCCCCAAATAGCACTGGAAGCATAAAAATGTCAGTGCAAAGGTCTTTTCCGCATTCTCCTTCAGGTATCTACATTGATGGAAGTTATGATATCTTCAACATGTGGTTTTTCAGGTACAGTCTGCAGTAGGGTTAGTGCAATAGGAGCTACTTTTTTAAAAATCACTGACAGCCAGAACTCCAGGTGTACTATCTTAGACCAAGGTTCTCTTTTTCTGGGTTAGTTTATTTTTCCCTTCTGATTTAATCTTTGTCTCTGCTTACATACTTGCTCAAAATAATCTATTAGCACCATTTTTTTTTTTAATTCAAGATTGATGTGCCCTGCTACAGATCGTTCTAACTGGAGTGACCTCATACATTCTGTTTATATTACCTAGGTAAAAAATCAGCATTGCAGTATTGCATTCTTATTTTAATTTGCATTTCCTTGATGGCATAGGATGTGGAGCTCATTTTCATATGCTTATTTGCCATCTGTATATTACCTTTGGTGAGGTGTCCATTATGGTCTTTGATCCATTTTTAATTGGATTATTTGTTTCCTTATTATTGGGCTTTAAGAATTCTTTGTGTATTTTGGATAACAGTTCTTAGTCAGATGTTTGCTTTTGCAAATAATTTCTCCTAGTCTGTGGCTTATGTTCTAATTCTCTTGACATTATCTTTCATAGAGCAAAAGTTCTTAATTTTAATGAAGTCAATTATTTCTTTCCTGAAATGTGCCTTTGGTGTTGTTGATTTCTCCTTTTTATTGTTTCGTTGCGGTTTTTTAAGATATACCGGGAATGATTCCTTTGTATTTCTATGTATATTATATATTCACCTGATGGTGAACTAATGTTTTTAATTTTAATGAAATCCAATTTATCATCTTTTTCTTTTATGGTTAAAATTTTGTGTGTACTCTCTGAGAAATTTTTGCCTACTACCTTCATACTCTTTAAGATTTTCACCTACGTTTTCTTATAAATCTTTAGTTATTTTATGTTGAATGGTAGGGTTCAAGGTTCGTTTATTTCCATGGATGTATTCAGGTATTGCAGCATCATTTGTTGAAATACCATTCTTTTCTTTAATAGGATACCTTCAAACTTTTGTTGAAAATCAATTGACTTTCTATGAATGAGTCTGTTTGTGGACTCTATTCTCTTCCATTGATTTATTTGTCTCTTCATATTTTGATACACACTATTTGGATTACTGTAGGTCTGTAAAAAGTCAGCTCATTTATAAAGATTGTTTTAGATTTTTATTTTATTTTAGATTTTTAGCATTTCTATGTAACTTTAGGGATAGACATGTCAAAAGGAAAAGGAGTTGAAATTTTGATTGAGATTGCCTTAAAACATAGAGATTGATTTGACATCTTTATAATATTAAGTCCTCCAACCCATCAATATGACATATTTATTAATTAGATAAAAAGCAATGCTTTTTAGTTTTTTTTTTTTAAGATTTTATTTATTTATTCGACAGAGATAGAGACAGCCAGCGAGAGAGGGAACACAAGCAGGGGGAGTGGGAGAGGAAGAAGCAGGCTCATAGTGGAGGAGCCTGATGTGGGGCTCGATCCCATAACGCTGGGATCATGCCCTGAGCCAAAGGCAGACGCTTAACCACTATGCCACCCAGGCGCCCCAGCAATGCTTTTTAGTTTTAAGCTAGAGTTTTCTACATCTTTGTTAAACTTCTTATTATTTATTTTTAATATTACTCTACTCTAATTTTTCACATTTTACTTGCAATTGTTTGGAACTAGAAAATAGAGATACATTTGACTTTATGGATCTTTTTAAAAATTTTGTGTTCTAGTAGTTTCTTTTTCTGTCAAGAGTATTTCCTTGTATGTGGCCTAAATTTCAATAAGGAACTACTAATTAGAACTATTATTTTATGATCAGTGGTGTTTTTAAGGAATATAATTTAAAAGGTTATAAAATAAACACAGAAAAAAAATCAACCCAGGTAATTCAAAACTAGAACACTGAGTAGATAATTGTACTTATGGTAGGATGAATAACGATGTTTGTTATGTTTACCACTTTGCAACAAAACCCATGGTTTTTTTTTCAAATAGTTCTGTCAAAATAGGTAAATCTATGTTATTAGACTTTATCATTTTGTGGATAGAATATATTCTTTCATTTTTTAAAATAGAAAAATGGATTAAAGATGTATGGCCTAAGAACGAATACATTTTTTATTCTGTTGATTTGCTATTACTTATAAATATACAACATATTCTGTCTTTGAAGATTTTGAAATAATATCTCAAAGAAAACAAAGTGCTGAAATCATGTGGGATCAGCAAAGATAGCTAACTCCTGCTTCTTTGGAGAGATTTGAAATAAAGTGGAAATAAAATGGCTAGATCTTATAAAGCAGGGATATATTAACTTACCAAATAGACATCTTTATCTTGTGTTTTTCAGGATGAAATTGAGATTATGAAGCTCTTGAGGTGAGAACATTGGTCACAAATCAATAAAACCAATTACAATCTGTTTTCAACTTCCTTAGATTTGGGACTTTGCCTCACATAACTATGTCGATGAGCTAAAAAAAAGAGTAAAAATGAGTAGTTTTATTTTGATATGTTTTATTTTATGGTGTAAATAGTATTTCTGTTCTTCAGTAGAACACTTACTATTATAAGAATTTTATAAAATATGTAGACATTTTCCCAAGAGTTCTAGTTCTTACAGATGGAAAATAGAATAAATGGAGACAGAAATGTGCTAGCAATGGTTTGGAAAGAAGAAAAAATGTGTAATATATCTTCAGTCAGTCTTATATACTAGTATTCTCTTTTGCTAATAAAATATGTCCATATTATGCCCAAATATGCCATTGTAACAAAATGATGCCCATAAAACTGAGTTTATTCTAGGCATATAAAGTCAAATATTGTTAAACATGTGATTTTTATTCTACTGTACTGAAACTTTAGTGATATTAGCAGATATTCCTTTCACAAAGCAAGTATTAGGTTTTGCTTTGCTTTGTTGTTGGTGATGTTGCTGTTGAAAGCTATTTGGAAGAGAAATCTTATCTTTTTCCCATTAGTTTCTATAAAGACTGTTTGTCACTATTACTGTATCATTGAATATTAGGAGCTTTTATTAGTATCATGGGGACTGAAAAAAAAATCAATTCAAGATTTATCTTATTTAAGTAGGCGCAAAAGGAGGAAACCTTCACAAATACCTTACAGACCCCAATATTAAAATATCTTCTTTAACTTCTTTCAAATTTACCCCATCTGGTCCATATCATAATCCATAACTCTTAATAAACAGTAAAAAAGGATAGGCAGAGCTATTTTCATAAGCAGTATGATTTCCTTTTTAATAATTATAGTTTAGCACTACCAACTAAGTGATAGTTCTGAAATATTCAGTTGTTTATAGGCATTTCAAATATTTTAAATTTTTTCCATCTTATGCAATAGATGGGACATTTAGATTTCTATTAAGCAAGAAAAATTGATCTACATGGAAATGTAAACTTTAAGAGAGAAATAATGAAACAAATTCCTTGGAAGAAAGAAAAATAATTAAGTAAATATAAGGCCATGTGTTTTGTGCTATTTCTCACTAAAGCAGAACCCAGATTCAAACAATGAAAAAATTGAGGAGGGGACAAAATAAAACGTGATCTTTCTTGTCTCTCAGGGCTACCATTAACCCTCTATATGGTTCAGCATTAACATAATTGACACATTTAGCTCCATAAACACATTTTCCCTCAGATTTCCTTTTTATTCTCACAACCCACTTGAATTAGTCTAGTAGAAATGGTGGTATTTTTAACAGTTAAATAGAGTATAGGAGATGGTTTTGGTGAGAAGCAACAAAGATGGCAGGGAGGTAAGGTCAGAAGACCTGCATTACAGGTGTCTTTACTCAACCTCCCACAGGCATCCTGTTCTCTCAGAGTAGGGAGGGCACTGCTCTGTTGGTTGTATTATAGGGTACTGTTTAGTCTACATTTGCAATGAGGGAGTCACTAAATATTCAAGTGGAGGATGCACGGGTGTTGCTTTTATTTTTTTTCCTCCCGTCTACAGAATGGAGTAACAAAGTCAGGGATTGTTTCTCCATGCAAAGAGGTTGAGATCTCACAATCGCATCCTGCTCACCTACTTGGAATTAGGCTGCAATGGTAATATTGGCACCATGTTCTAATCTGTCATCCCTCGCTCTATATCTCTGGTTCTGTTCCCCCAATACTGGGTGAATGTTCAACTGTTAAAAGACAGAGTGATCTTTGTGGCCTATTTGAACTTGATGCTATTTAGGCCTAAAGTGTAAACAAAGTCACATAGTGCAGTAAGTCTATGCATTGAGTTATATGGCTCCACGGCCTGAAATCATCTTGCCTCTCATTTAATAGCAATTGCAACTCCTGCAAAATAATATGTTTTGAAGATCATATAGAAAGGTATAATTATAATCTATGGGACAATATTCAGAAAATCTTAGATTTCCTGGCCCAAATAGCCTCACAATTTCATCCCTTGTTCTTGCACTGGAGACCACAAAGTTATATCCCATTTTTATTCATACTTGTCTTAATCACCTTGGCTTTGGGTGGGAGAGAATTTAAACAGTATAAGAGAGATAAAAGATAATGCAGAAGAAAGGGAAAATAAAAGTATCTCATATAAGGATTAAAAGAAGAAAACACAGGCTTGAAGATTTATTCAAAGTACATATTTTGGCATTGTCAAATTATAAATTATCTTCCAAAATCTAAGTATAGGTCTGGTTCTCTAATCAATATTTGCACGTCACTTTTAAGATGTCAGATTTTCAGTATTTCACTTCAAAATGACTTTTAAAATAAAGATCTTTATCTTATAAAGCAAACCCAAAGGGCATTAGGATAAAGCTCAGAAGATGACCTACAAGGATGTCAAAGTGAAATAACTTTCTATTGTTTCAAATATAGAAAAATCACATGCCTGTCTTGTAAAGAATTTTGAATAACTTAGAGGATACACAAACCACCATGTTCAGAAGCCTTGTCCATTTCCATTGTGATTTAAGATCTGCAGACTTGTCTAGCAATTCCATAGCTCTTTATGGCAAATCTGATGCTGCATACACAGTGGAACATTGCTTTGGATTGTTTATAAAGTAAGTGCGTGCCTAAAATGTCATTAATAAATTATTCTTCTCCTCGTAGTCCTTAAATATCAAGCTACTGAAAACTGCTTATTCTACTTCTGGAGTGTTCTCTGTTTCTTTTGGATTTCCCAGGCTAATACCTTGTTAAACTTTGCTTGAACCACTGAAAGGTGTTGTTGCTCTCTAACTTTAGTTCCATCATTCTACCTTCAGAGTGACACTACAGTAATACAATTTGAATTTTAGCATTTTCTTTTCTTTTCATTTTTTTCTGATTCATATTTTATTTATTTTTATTTTTTAAGTTTTTGTTTAAATTCCAGTTAGATAATGTAGAGTGTAATATTAGTTTCAGGTGTACAATATGGTGATTCAGCACTTCCATACAACACCCAGTGCTCATCACAAGTGCCCTCCTTAATCCCCGACACCTATTGCACTCATCCCCCACCCACCTCCCCTCTGGTAACCATCAGTTTGTTCTCTATAGTTAAGAGTCTGTTCTTGGTTTGCCTCTCTCTCTCTCTCTCCCTTTCTCTTTCTTTTTTTTCCGCCTTGGCTCATTTGTTTTGTTTCTTAAATTCCACATATGAATGAAATCATGTGATATTTGTCTTTCTTTGACTGATTTATTTCACTTAACATAACACCCTCTAGCTCTATCCATGTTGCTGCAAATGACAAGATTTCATTCTTTTTATGGCTGAGTAATATTCCATTGTGTATATATATATATATATATATATACTACTTCTTCTTTATCCATTCATCAATTGATAGACACTTGGGCTGTTTCAATAATTTGGCTATTGGAGATTATACTGCTATAAACATGGGGGTGCATGTATCTCTTTGAATTGGTGTTTTTGTATTCTTTCGGTAAATACCCAGTAGTGTGATTGCTAGATCATAGGGTGGTTCAATTTCTAACTTTTTGAAGGAATGACATACTATTATCCACAGTGACTGCACCAGTTTGCATCCCCACCAACAGTGCAGAAGGGTTCCCCTTTCTCCACATCCTAGCCAACACCTGTTGTTTCTTATGTTTTTGATTTTAGCCATCCTGACAGGCCTGAGGTGATATCTCATTGTAGTTTTGATTCGTATTTCCCTGATGATGAGTGATGTTGAGTATCTTTTCATGTGTCTGTTGGGCATCTGGATTTCTTCTTTGGAAAAATGTCTATTCATGTTTTCTGCCCATTTTTTAATTGGATTATTCATTTTTGGGGTGTTGAATTTTAAAAGTTCTTTATATATTTTGGATACTAGTACTTTATCAAATATATCATTTGCAAATATCTTCTCCCATTCTGTAGGTTGCCTTTTTGTTTTGTTCATTTCCTTTGCTCTGCAGAAGCTTTTATTTTAATGAAGTCCCAATAGTTTATTTTTGCTTTTGTTTCCCTTGCCTCAGGAGACATATATGTAGAAAGAAGTTGCTATGGCTGAGGTCAGAGAAGTTTCTGCCTGTGTTGTCATCTAGGATTTTTATGGTTCCAGGTTTTACATTTAGGTCTTTAATCCATTTTTTAAAAATATTTTCTTTATTTGAGAAAGAGAGAAAGAGAGAGCATGGGCAGGGGGGAGGTGTAGAGGGAGCAGAGGGAGAAGCAGACTCCCTGCTGAGCAGGAAGCCAGATATGGGACTCAATCCCAGGACCCCGGGACCCCGAAGGCAGATGCTTAACCAACAGAGCCACCCAGGAGCGCTGGTCTTTAATCAATCTTGAATTTATTTTTGTGTATGATGTAAGTAAGTGGTCCAGTTTCATTCTTTTGCATGTTGCTATCCAGTTTTCCAAGCACCATTTGTTGGAGAGACTGTCTTTTTCCCATTGGATATTCTTTCCTGCTTTGTCAAAGATAAATTGACACATAGTTCATTTCTAGATTTTCTGTTCCATTCTATTGAATGATATGTCTATTTTCGTATCAGTACCATATGGTTTTCATCACTATAGCTTTGTAATATAACTTGAAGTCTAGAATTGTGATGTTCCCAGTTTGCTTTTCTCTTTCAAGATTGCTTTGGCCCTTCAGGATCCTTTGTTATTCCAGACAAATTTTAGTATTGTTTATTCTAGCTCTGTGAAAAATGCTGGTGGTATTTTGATAGGGATTGCATTAAATGTGTAGATTGCTTTTGTTTTTCCATTTCTTGTATTGCCTTCAATTTCTTTCATCAGTGTTTTATAGTTTTCAGAGTATAGGTCTCTCACCTCAAATACACAACCTAAACTTACACCTAAAGGAGCTAGGGAAAGAACAACAAAAGAAGCCAGAAAATAATAAAGATTAGAACAGAAATAAATGATATAGGAGCTAAAAAAAAAAAAGAACAGAACAATGCAACCAGGACCTGGGTCTTTGAAAAAATTAATAAAATTGATAAACCTCTAGTCAGACATATCAAAAAGAAGAGAAAGGACTTAAATAAATAAAACCACAAACAAGAGAGGAGAAATAACAACCAACACCACAGAAATACAAACAGTTATGAAATAATATTATGAAAAACTATTTTCCAACAAATTGGAGAACCTGGAAGAAATAGATAAATTCCTAGAAACATTAACTATCAAAATTGAAACAGGAAGAAATAGAAAACTTGAACAGACCATAAGCGGCAAAGAAATTATATCAGTAATCAAAAAACTCCCAACAAACAAAAGTCCAGGGACAGGTGGCTTCACAGGCGAATTCTACCAAACATTTAAAGAAGAGTTAATACCTATTCTTCTCAAACTATTCCAAAAAATAGAAAAAAGAAGGAAAAGTTCAAAATTCATTCCATAAGGCCAGCATCATACCGATTCTGTAACTAGATAAAGACTCCACTAAAAAAGAGAACTATAGCCCAATATCCTGGTGAACATGGATTTAAAAATTCTCAGTAAAATACTAGCAAACCAAATCCAACAATACATTAAAAAAATCATTCACCATGATCAACTGGAATTTATTCCTGTTTTGTAAGGGTAACTCATCATTTGCAAATCAATCAATGTGATATAACACATTAATAAAGGAAGATAAGAATTAATTATATGATCATTTCAAACAATTCAGGAAAAATCATTTGATAAAGGCCACATATGAAAAACCCTCATCCTCAGTGGGGAAAACAGCCTTTCCCCCATGGTCAAGAAAAAGACTCGGATGTCCACTCTCATTGTTATTTAACATAGTACTAGAAGTCCTAGCCACAGCAATCAGACAACAGAAAGAAATAAAAGGCAAACAAATCATCAAGGAGTAAGTAAAACTTTCACTATTTGCAGATGACATGATACTCTATATAGAAAACCCAAAAGACTCCACCAAAAAAAAAAAAAAATGCTGATACATAAATTCAGTAAGGTTGCAGAATACAAAATCAATACACAGAAATCTGTTGCATTTCCATACACCAATAATGAAGCAGCAGGAAGGGAAATTAAGGAATCTATCCCATTTACAGTTGCTCCAAAACCAATAAGATACCTAGGATTTTTTTTTTTTTTTTTTTTTTTTTTAGAATTAATGACAAGAGAGCCAGAAAGAGGAATGGAGGAAGAAATACACTCAATGCATATCAGGAACTACAGCTGAAGAAAAATATGCTGGCTAATTGTATCTAGAGGATGAGAGAAAAAAGGTAAGCTGCAAGTGAAGAGAAGACTATGGCATTCTCAATGAATATGGAAAAATCTGGAAAAGAAGCTGCCTTAGGGACAAGGGAAGTGGAGATATTAAATAAGGTGTGAGAGCAGAACTTAAAAATGGACATGCCTACACAATAGGCATTTGGAACTTCACACTGGAATCCAGGAAAGAGGTTTTACAAATAATAATCTGGAAATCAACTCCATATGTTGTTGTCTTTGTCATCGTGATCTCTGACATTATCATTATAATAGTGATAATGTCAGTTTTAAAATTCTACAACTGAGATTCCTTGAGAAAATAACTGTTTTTTGGTGTGATAAGGTGATGTGTGAATCACCTTCTCTACCCCATTTTTATTTAGATGAAGAATATTGCCACAAATATGACTTATCAGGTTTAAAGTACTGCTCCATTTTTTACTCACTTTTGGCTAATGTAGATGATGATTAAAAAGCTGAAGTGTGAACGTTTTTGTGCCATTGGAAAGGTGAGAAACCCCATTTAACACTTCTGCAATAGCCCTTTGGTCATGCCTTGGAAGTCACAGCATTGCTGCTATTGCATAGACAGACGGTGAGATTATTTATTTGTTCCCCAACTAAATAAAGAACACCTTGCCCTAAGTGATATTCTAGCAACATAAAGTGGTTAAAACAACCTCTTTAGGATATTGGGTACTGCAGTAGTTTCTCTGGGTCAGCTGAACTCAAATCGTTTCAAGAGCTATTGAATTTCATGAACTCTCCGAGTTATCCCAAAAGGAGTATTGCTGAACAACCCAATGGAATATTCCCTTTATTTTCACATTCTTTAAATTAAATTTAAAGGTAGTGGGACCGTTGTATAAGCATATTGCATCCCCAGCCACCCTAAACAAAAATTGATTGTGCATGGCATTCGCAGGTATCTAAATCTCTATGAATTAGTGAGATACCTGTGATTGAATGCAAAGTAATTCCGCATGGATCAAATCAGTGATCATCTGCTGTGTATGTTGAGTTTAAATCAACTTATTTGTCTAAGAAAGATGAGTTCATTAAGAACATTATAAAATAAATTAAGGTAGAAGATCCTATTAGGAGAGAAATGACTACGAGACTCACTCTGTTTTAATGAAAATATTTTCTATGTGACAGCCGAGCTTGAGCAGAAAATGATAATCTTCTCGACAAAGACGAAAGAAATGTGGAAGTGCATTCACATCGGTTTTCTCTTAATTCCCTATAGTACAGTTTTGTTGCTTTATAATCATGGGCTTTGTCATAAAGAAAAACATTTTTGTTCTCCGCTCTCCCATAGCTATGAAATAAAATTATTTTCTGATAAAGTATAAATATAACTGGCCAATATTATTGAGGGTTAAACAAATCTAAGATTACCATATGTACTCAATTTCTCTTCTTTCCACAGAAACCTTTCTGAAATTATGAGTGGAGAGAGTACGCTATAAATTCTAAAATAATAATATCCATGCAATATAAATGTTGGCTGAAGTGTAGGTGTATCACCACCAGCTGACTCCTACATCATAATTTCAGGGGATACTGGCAAGGATTTAAGTGGAATTTTTCCTGAAAATATTATAAAGGAAATGTTGACACAGAACTGGCTGGAGTGTTTAGCCAAGTTTTATGTTAGAAAAAGGTCAGCTTTTGAGATCATGTTTTCTCTCCGGGGAGTGGGGAGTGGGGGAAGGAAATAGATCAAGGTTCCTTTTGAGTGGTAAGAGAGCTGTAACATTTTATTTTCATAAGTTTTCTCATATGAAACTTTCACAAACTCCCCTTCAAAAATACAAATTACATACTGCCTCTTGTACTTAGGCTGTTTGGGAAATCTCACAAAATAACAATCCTCCTGCTGTGTGGATAAATCCCTAGCTGACTGTTGTTCAAGAAAGTCTTGGAGGCAGAGATAATCAGCCTCTGGAGAATCCATCAGAGAAAGAAAAACAAAGACAGCCTCATAAAGAGTAAATAACATTCCTGATAATATATAAACGTAGCATAGGATTGCAGTCACTTGTCTTAGTTATGGGCATTAAAGTTCAGTGGGTAAGAGAGAAAACTCTAGATCATGTCCCCTGGCTTTGAATTCCTGCTTAGCAATTGACCGGCTCTTGGACCTGAGACAAAGATACATGGTTTCTCTGTGTGTCCATTTTCTTATCTGTAAGGTGAAACTAATGATACCTAGTTCATGGATGTTTCTGGGGAGACTTAAATGAGGGAACACATAGTGTGCTTAAAAACAGTGCCTGAGAGATAGTACGTGCCTCCTATCTGTTATTATAATTATTATTAACTCTGCTGTCATCGAGCTTCTGGTAGGCCATTACAAATGAAATGTCTATCAAGAGGAGAACTGGAGAAAAAAATCATTCCTTCAGTTCTTCCTCAAGGAAGAGATATATTCACTCACCCACAAACAGTTTAATACTTATATTACCAAACTAATTTAGAATTATAGTATTATTAAATATTATTGTTATAGAGCATTATTAAATATTACACATATCTCTCTGAAAATTTCTTAGAAAAGTAAAATTTTATTATATGTACATGTACCACCTGTTATTAGTTTCACAAGCTCTTGGTCACAAAAGAGGTGAAATATGCCCTATGTGTATGATGTGAAAGAAACTGGAATAAGATTCTACAGCCCGGGGCGCCTGGGTGGCACAGCGGTTAAGCATCTGCCTTTGGCTCAAGGCGTGATCCCGGCGTTCTGGGATCGAGCCCCACATCAGGCTCCTCCGCTATGAGCCTGCTTCTTCCTCTCCCACTTCCCCTGCTTGTGTTCCCTCTCTCGCTGGCTGTCTCTATCTCTGTCAAATAAATAAATAAAATCTTTAAAAAAAAAAAAAAGATTCTACGGCTCAATTAATTAGCTTGATATATGTTGTGTCATTTCACTAGGTGTCCGGTCTTAGGCAAGATGATCATACAAGAAGTACTTCAATTAATACAGTTGCCAACAACACAACAGTAATAGTTATGAAAATTAAAGAAAATGAAACTATGCTGATTTTTTGTTTCTTGCATTTACAAGGGAATACATTTCTTTTTATTTATTTATTTATTTATTTATTTATTTATTTATTTTTAATGATTTTTTATTTTATTATGTTAGTCACCATACAGTACATCCCCGGTTTCCGATGTAAGGCTCGATGATTCATTAGTTGTGTATAACACCCAGTGCACCATGCAATACGTGCCCTCCTTACTACCCATCACCAGCCTATCCCATTCCCCCACCCCCCTCCCCTCTGAGGCCCTCAGTTTGTTTCTCATAGTCCATAGTCTCTCATGTTTCATTCCCCCTTCTGATTACCCCCCTTTCTTTATCCCTTTCTTCCCCTACCGATCATCCTAGTTCTTATGTTCCATAGATGAGAGAAATCATATGATAGTTGTCTTTCTCTGCTTGACTTATTTCACTTAGCATTATCTCCTCCAGTGCCATCCATGTTGTAGCAAATGTTGAGAACTCATTCTTTCTGATAGCTGAGTAATATTCCATTGTATATATGGACCACAACTTCTTAATCCAGTCATCTGTTGAAGGGCATCTCGGCTCCTTCCACGATTTAGGTATTGTGGACATTGCTGCTATGAACATTGGGGTGCATATGGCCCTTCTCTTCACTACGTCTGTATCTTTGGGGTAAACACCCAGTAGTGCAATGGCTGGATCACAGAATAGCTCAATTTTTAACTTTTTAAGGGACCTCCACATGGTTTTCCAGAGTGGCTGTACCAACTTGCATTCCCATCAACAATGTAGGAGGGATCCCCTTTCTCCACATCCTCTCCAACAATTGTTGTTTCTTGCCTTGTCTATTTTTGCCATTCTAACTGGCGTAAGGTGGTATCTCAGTGTGGTTTTGATTTGAATTTCCTTGATGGCTAATGATTTTGAACATTTTTTCATGTGTCTGTTAGCCATTTGTATGTCTTCATTGGAAAAGTGTCTGTTCATATCTTCTGCCCATTTTTTGATTTGTTTATTTGTTTCTCATGTATTGAGTTTGAGAAGTTCTTTGTAGATCTTGGATACCAGTCCTTTATCTGTAGTGTCATTTGCAAATATATTCTCCCATTCCGTGGGCTGCCTCTTAGTTTTTCTGATTGTTTCCTTGGCTGTGCAGAAACTTTTAATCTTGATGAAGTCCCATAAATTCATTTTATCTTTTGTTTCTCTTGCCTTTGGGGATGTGTCATGAAAAAGGTTGCTTTGGCCGATGTCGTAGAGGTTGGTGCCTATGTTCTCCTCTAGAATTTTGATGGATTCCTGTCTCACATCGAGGTCTTTCATCCATTTGGAGTTTATTTTTGTGTATGGTGTGAGATAGTGGTCAAGTTTCATTCTTTTGCATGTAGCTGTCCAATTTTCCCAGCACCATTTATTGAAGAGACTGTCTTTTTCCCACCGGATGTTTTTTCCTGCTTTATCAAATATTAGTTGCCCAAAGAGCCGAGGGTCCATTTCTGGGCTCTCTATTCTGTTCCATTGGTCTATGTGTCTGTTTTTGTGCCAGTACCATGCTGTCTTTGTGATCACAGCTTTGTAGTACAGCTCGAAATCCGGCATTGTGATGCCCCCAGCTTTGTTTTTCCTTTTCAACAGTTCCTTGGAGATTTGGGGCCTTTTCTGTTTCCATACAAATTTAAGGACTATTTGTTCCAGTTCTTTGAAAAATGTCCTCGGTATTTTGATCGGGATAGCATTGAAAGTGTAGATTGCTCTGGGTAGCATGGACATTTTAACTATGTTAATTCTTCCGATCCATGAGCATGGAATATCTTTCCATCTTTTTATGTCTTCCTCAATGTCTTTCAAGAGTGATTTGTAGTTTCTAGAATATAGGACCTTTACGTCTCTGGTTAAGTTAATTCCAAGGTAACGTATGGTTTTTGGTGCTATTGTAAATGGGATGGATTCCCTGATTTCTCTTTCTTTGGTCTCGTTATTCGTGTATAGAAATGCAACTGATTTCTGAGCATTGATTTTGTATCCTGCCACATTACTGAATTGCTCTATAACTTCTAATAGTTTGGGAGTGGATTCTTTTGGGTTTTCCATATAGAGTATCATGTCATCTGTGAAGAGAGACATTTTGACTTCTTTGCCGATTTGAATACCTTCGATCCCTTTTTGTCGTCTGATTGCTGTTGCAAGGACTTCTAGTACTATGTTGAATAATAGTGGCGAGAGTGGGCATCCTTGTCGAGTTCCTGATCTTAAGGGAAAGGCTTCCAGCTTTTCCCCATTGAGAATAATATTTGCAGTAGGCTTTTCATAGATGGCTTTTATGAGATTGAGAAATGTACCTTCTATTCCTACACTCTGAAGGGTTTTAATCAGGAAAGGATGCTGTATTTTGTCAAATGCTTTTTCGGCATCGATTGAGAGGATCATATGGTTCCTGAGTCTTTTCTTGTTGATATGATATATCACGCTGATTGATTTGCGAATATTGAACCACGCTTGCATCCCAGGTATGAATCCCACTTGATCGTGATGGATAATCCTTTTAATGTACTGTTGGATTCTATTAGCAAGTATCTTGTTGAGGATTTTGGCGTCCACATTCATTAGGGAGATCGGTCTGTAATTCTCCTTTTTGAGGGTGTCTTTGCCTGGTTTGGGGATCAAGGTAATATTGGCCTCATAGAATGAGTTTGGTAGCTTTCCTTCTGTTTCTATTTTTTGAAATAGCTTTAGGAGAATAGGTATTATTTCTTCTTTGAATGTTTGGTAGAATAAGGGAATACATTTCTATCATTAAAGGTACATATTTAGGAGCTCCTGGTTGACTCCGTCAGTTGGACATCTTGGTTTCTGCTCGGGTCATGATCTTGGGGTCATGGCATCAAGCCCCGCATGGAGCTCTGTGGTCAGGGTGGAGTCTGCTTGTCCCTCTCCTTCCCCCCACTTTTATTCTCTCTCTCCCAAATAAATAAGTAAACAAATAAAATATT
The DNA here is from genome assembly GCF_024610735.1 of Ursus americanus. Taxonomy (NCBI): domain Eukaryota; kingdom Metazoa; phylum Chordata; class Mammalia; order Carnivora; family Ursidae; genus Ursus; species Ursus americanus. Next base: position 53,538,216 of record NC_142137.1, on the reverse strand, counting down.
TTTTAAAAAGGTATATATTTAGTATGTAAACATAGCCTCTGGAATTTGGGAGGCATAAAATGAATAAATATGATAGTAGCAGTATCCAAAAACCTTGCAAACTTCAAATAAAACAATATAGAGAAAAGATGGAAAGGCCATTTCACCCTATTTAATTGGATTTCTCTTGCCAATGGACAACAATATTTATATTTGGAATATATCTCTCTAAGAATTTTTCTTTTTTTCTCTAAGAATTTTTCTTACATTTATGTATATATATGCATACATACCAAAATGAGTTCATATTCTTCATAACATACTGTGTTAGTATGCGTTTTTAGTATTGCCAAGTCTAGTCAGTTTGTTCGTGCCGGTATATACAGTTCTATCTTGTTCTTTTTAACAGTTGCATAGTATTTTATAATTATTATAATTTCAATGTCTCTCTATTGGTAAACATCTGTTTTGTTAACAGATTTTTACTATTATAAACCATGTTTTCATATTCAAAAAAGGGAAAAACTTCAATGGTTAACATACATAAGATAAATGTTCAATACTACAAATATCCATGGAAGTATCAATTTAAAAATATATATTATTTCACACACATCAGATTGGCAAAAATGAAAAATTTTACCCACGTTATATATGGATGAAGATGTGGAGAAATGGAAACTCACATATACTGGTAGTTGTGTAAATTAGGACAACATCTCTGGAGAAATGTTGTTAATTGGTAAATTTGAAGGTGTGCATTGCCCATGATGTAACATTTCTTTTCCTACACACTAGCAATTCCTGTGTATCTGAGTAGGTTCCAATCTAGTGGGTGCTTTGAATACATATGGGATATTGATAGTTGCCACAATGATTGGAGGATGCTACTTGCAAATAGTGGGCAGGGCCAAGAAATTTAAACATCCAGTAATGCACAGGACAATCTTATACAACAAAGAATGATATTGTCCACAATTGTATTTTCTTTCAAATGTCTTGCTGTTTGCTTTCCTAGTTAAAATACCTATTTTAAGTAATCTGAGCTTAGACTATAACTTCATTTTACATTTAAAAATAAACCACTATTTTTGTATGACTTAATATACCCTGATCTTTCTTTGGGGGGATTTGGAAATTTACCATGCTGTTTCTTACCATTTGAAACTATCATTAATAGTGAAACAGGTGACAGTGTTTAAGTCGTCAATGCAACTGTAGTATATCAAAGTGTATTTGCAGCATACTTACAATCTATATGTACAGTCTTGTATAGATATATATTTACAAACAGTTTATTTCCGACATCATTTTGCTTTCAGGAGGATTCTGTGTTTATGAGCAAGTATCTCCCTAAATCATTATGTCTTCAAGTATAGTTGGGCCTGAGTATTTGCATATTAAAATGCATATTATCACTTTAACTTACTTTAATTTGTTCTTTTATAGTTATTCTTTCCAGATATGTGCATAAGCTTATTATATTATCTATGAATATTTTTAAAAGAGAGTAAATGTTATGTGACAAAATAGTTGCTGTAAAAGGTGTTGCATTTGACTACACTGAGTAATATTGTTATATAGGAATTTATACACATGTGCACAAGGAATCATAATCATGAATGTTCATTCTAGTGTGACAAAAATTTGGGACTATAATAATTCTTAATAGGAAAACAGATATTTTGTGGTCTTTTAATCAGATCATTATGCACTTATTACAAGAAATGAAATAGCTTTAGGAGAATAGGTATTATTTCTTCTTTGAATGTTTGGTAGAATAATTATTATCAATATATATAACTCTCAAAACAATATGGAATACAAAATACCTCACACATTGATATTATAGTATGGAATATTTATATGAAGTTTAAAATCTGCCTAACCTTTTGAAATATTGTTTACAGAATTATAAATTTATAATACATTAGGGAAGCATGCAAAAATTCTAAACACTAAATAATGGTATTTGTTCTTCCTGAGAATATAGCAAGAGGAAGAAGTTGGGAAAGCTTGTACATAGGTGGCTTAAATTCTACCAAAAATGTTTCTTAAACAGTGGGTATAGGTTTTGTATAATTATTTTTTAATTTTAACTCATCTGAATTATTTCATAATAAACTTAAAAGTAAAATTATTTAAAGATAAGGAACAATTATATTGTTAAGTTTCAATAAGTGTTATGACTTTGAATGAAGCACTTTGATTGGATTCATAGAGAATAAAATATAATCAGGTAACTAATCCCATGCCAGAGCTGTGTTTTAAGTATCAAAATGAATGGATTCTTTTTCTTTTTTCCAATACTTTTTTCAAACCATACAATTTTAATGTTTATATTTAGACCATGGTTTTCTTGCACAATGATTTTCTTTAGTACTTCTAATTGTCTTTCCTTTTCTTCTTGAAAGAAGGGCAAGTGAAAGAAAACACATTTTCCTCGTATCATCAATAGTTTGGGGCTATTTAGCCACCTTATTTGTTAAATGATTTGGCATGCAATGTATCATTTCTAGGCCTGCTTCCTAATTGTCACACCCTGAATTCCTTTTATTACACACTCAGATTTAGGTCCACTATACATAGGATTCCCATCTCTCTCTTTTTTTTTTTTTTTCTGTATTATTTCCCCAGATTTTGTTGTTATTTCCTTTGGCATGGAATTTGAAGCTCAGCATCTAATATTTAAAAGCTGTTTTCAATCTTACTTTTGCGCTTTGTAATTATTGTTTTTTCTTTTCTGTAGGATTCTATGCTCCTCATTTTTTCCTTGAAATTTTATGAAGATGGATACATAAAAAAATACTACTTGCTGTTTTTTGATTTTTATTATCTGAAAACTTTTATCTTTCTCCAGCCTTAACAAGGTTTTTTTTTTTTTTTTTAATGTTATCACTCCTTATCCCTTTACTTTCTTTGATATCGCACTCTGGTTGCCCAGTTAGGGGACACTGACTTTCTGAATTGTTCTTCCATGACTCCTGGCCTTTTTGTCTCTTCATCTCTCTCTCTTTCTCTCTCTCTCTCTTTTTGGTCTTATTTTCTGGGTTATTTGCTTAGCTTTTTCTCTCAATCTTAATTTAAATGTTTATGTTGGCAAACTTTCCTTATACAATACTGTAGTAACAAATAACTCTAGAATCTTAGTGGCTTACCACTAAGTGGTTTGTTACATGGTGGCTGTAGCTCTGCTGTACGTGTCTTCTTCCCTTTGAGAAACACAATGAACACAGAGTCAGTTATCTGGGACTTGCTGTTTCCATGGCAGTAACAATGGTAGATTCATGCAATACCTATTAAAGTATGTTCTTAAATGGTATACATTAGTTATGCTCACATTCTATTGTCCAAAGTAATTCACAAAGGAAGGCCAAGCCTGACATTCATGTGGTGGGAAACAGACCAAATAGAGTGCTCTACAGGTCTAGGGGAGAATTACAGAAATACTTTGAGTCTATAATAAGGTGATCACTCATCTTTGTCATCTTTCTTTTCTTATGATTGCCTCCTATGTATATTTTTTTGATTTCCATCTTTGATTTATCTAAATAAAATATTGCAATATAAAATCCTTCTGAGAATTCTAATTAGATGTTCGTTGTTCTTGTTATTGCCATCTTTCCAGTAACTTACTTATGTTTATTCTTAGGACCATTTTTCTATTGTTCACATTAATCATTTATACTTTTGCTGCTGGTTTTTCTCAAAAAACCATCTGGTGATGTCTGATCATATTTATAAATTATAGACTTGCTTAAGTAAGTAGGACATCAGGAAATTATTTCCTATACAATTACCAGATTCATCTTTGAATGAAGACCTTTTTCTCTGTGTGCATGATTATCAGACAGGTTATACTTCATTTGAGCAAAATGTAAGAAATCATTGTGTGTATCCCTGCTGACAGGTTTGTTTTTGGTTTCTTGGTTTTTTTTTTGTTTTTTTTTTTTTTGCCTAATTTGCTTTTGCATAATCTGGATTTCATCTGTAAGTTAACACAAATGGTTAACATAAATGGTATCTTGTATATTCATGCTTTTGCAACATGCTTTCTCCACTTAATAGCATAATCTTGGGAGAACCCAATATATATTAATGTATATAGGACAACCTCACTTCTAAGCTGCTGAAGAGTGATAATTTATCTATACATTTCCATTTCCATATTGGGTTATTTTATATTATTTATTTGCATTGCTATTATGAATGATGCTCAATAAACATTCTTGTATATCCTGTTTTAAAAAAATGCAAGAAATCAAGAGACAATGGGCTTTCAGACCCACATGTCAAGCTTGAATGGGACATCAACCTGGCTCTGGGAGCTCCAGCCTCCACCCCCTCACTCCTGGTAGTTGGCTTCCTTTCTTCAGAAGTTATTTTCTGGTTTTAACTGGAGGAGGAATGCCAATAGTGGAAATACAATACTGGGAATAGTAAATATTTGCATTGGGGGTCAATGAGGGATAGGTTCCACACTGACTCTATAATCAGCTCACCAGTCAGATTACTTTGGAGGCCAGTCCTATGATACTCTGGGAGGGCCCCTCCACTGCTTCAGATTTTTTTTCTTTATATGCATGATCTATTCCCCTGATCTTGGAGTTAACAATGAATTTTGTTCTAGCAATTGATTTTCCACGTGAAAATCATAATATTTGATTTGCCAGTTTCTTTTATCATTTTCAGTGTCTTAATGAATGTATTCCCTTTTTAAGACATCTCCCTCTTTTGGTGTCAGTGATTTTTTAGCAAAAAAGAAAAGGAAGCATGAGGGCTATGCATCATGTTGAACTAAACTGGTTATGTATATTTTTAGTTGTTGAGAACAACTAATTTCCCTTCTAAATCACTGTATTAATTTATTCTGTCAAGATTAATGTATAAAAACAGTAACTTTGGGGCTCCTGGGTGACTCAGTCAGTTGAGTGTCTAACTCTTGATTTCAGCTCAGGTCTTGATCTTGGGGTCATGAGTTCAGGCCCTGCACTGGGCTCCATGCCTAGTGTGGAGCCTACTTAAAAAATAAAAAAACAAAAAACACAATAATTTTACCACGTACTTGCTAACAGAAGATATTGCAGTATTTTGCAATTATTACCAATGTAATAGAAGCAAGATGTTGTCTTATTGTGGCTTTAACTTGCATTTTCTTGTTAGTAGTGAATCCAAATGTGTTCGTGTATGTTAATTTGGCTATCTGTATTTTTCTTCTAATTATCTACTCATTTCCCCTGCCAAAGTGTCTTACATTGAATTTTATTACTGACTTTAGAAAAATTTTTCTTATTCATTGCTTATCTTTTAATTTTTTTATTGTGTCTTTGTCATTTTATATGATTTGAGTGCATCTTTTCATTTTAATTTTTGGGTTTCATATATTTTTAGAACATTTCATCTAACTCCAGATTATTACTTTTTAATTATATTTTTAATTTTCATCCTTAACTAACTAAAATATATTTTTCGTGTGATACTAATTAGAGATTTACATATATATAATGTTTTCCCCAAGGACAGTTTTTTAGTAGCGCATCATTTCATTGTTAATTGAAATACAACATTTGTCCTGTACTAAATCTCTGTGTTTGTGTGTGTGTGCACACATGTGTATATACATATATACCTCATAGTTTTAATATGGTTACCTTGTTCTATTACATTTTTCTGTATCCATATTCTACAGCAATTTCATATGGTTTTATTTAGCATTGCTATTAGAACATTTTGATAACTGATAAATAAGAGTGCTTTTCCTTTAATTGGTTTAGCATTTTACAGGCTCTTTCCTTTTGAAGACATACCTTTCATTAGCCTATTAGGAGCCACTAGTTTTTTTTTTTTTTAATTGTGTCTTTATTCCTCTTTGTACATGCTCCCATCTAGATAAATAGAAGTTTATTTCATATGACTTATTTGAAATATTTGAATTTTTTTCAAAATGTGAAAAATAGACTTATTACATTAAATACTTCAGCATTAATTTGGCATATATTTCCATTATTCCCATTTCTAATATGTTCTTTATTATGAATTATTACTCATTCTGGGCTTGGACATTTCAAAAAGATTTATTACTAGGTCTTTTATAAGCTTTTATTGCCTTTGTAATCATTCTTCTCTGTACCTCCTCCTACAGTTTTTTATTTTTTTTCTTTTTACATTTTTCTATTAGTACTGATGAATAAGAAAATTGATGGGTTTATAAGTTGAAATATCTTATAAGACTGAATAATTGTTCAACTAGTATCTTATTTTGTTATGTAGACTATTGTATACATTATGAATTATAATGATTATTCCTTTCCAATATTTAAAGACTTAATTTTTCATCCCATTTTATGGTATTAAAAAGTACTTACAACTTAGAACATTCACAGTGATAACAAAGAGATTCTGCAGATTCAGGGAAAATATTTGCAAAAGACATGTCTGATAAAAGAATATTATCCATGGTTCCTGGGTGGCTCAGTTGGTTAAGCGGCTGCCTTTGGCTCAGGTCATGATCCCATGGTCCTGGGATGAGGCCTGCATTGGGATCCCTACTTAGTGGGAATCTGCTCTGCTTCTGCCTCTCCTCTGCTTCTGCCTCTCCAGCCCCCACTGGCTCATGCTCTGTCTCTCTCTCTCTCTCTCTCTCTCAAATAAACAAATAAAATCTTTTAAAAAATGACTATTATCTGAAATATACAAACACGCTAAAACAACAATAAGAAAATGAATAACTGGATTACAAATGGCTCAAAGTTAGTCATTATGCTGCACATCTGAAAATAATGTAACGTCAACTATATGCAAATTTAAAAAATTATTTTAAAACAAGTGGGCCAAAGACCTTAATAGCCACTTCACCAAAGAAGATATACAGATCGCAAATAAGTATATGCAAACATGTTTAACATCATTTATTATTAGAACTACAAATGAAAATAACAATGAGATATCACTACACGTGTATTAAAATTATCAAAATCTGGAACGCTGATATACCAAATGCCAGAGGATACGGAACAACAGGAACTCTCATTTATAGCTAGTGGGAATAAAAAATGTTGCAGCCATATTCAAAGACAATTGGGAAGTTTCTTATAAAAGTGAACATACTCTTAACATATGTCCCAGCAATCATGTTCCTTGGTATTTATTCACCCAAAGGAGTTGAAAACTCATGTCCACACAAAAATCTGCTTATGGACATTTATAGCAGCTTTATTCATAATTATCCAGACTTGGAAGCAATCAAAATGTCCTTCAGTAGGTGAATAAATTATGGTACATTGAGACAGTGAAATATTATTCAGTGCTAAAAGCAAATGAGTTATCAAGCCATGAAAAGACATGGAAGACGCTTAAAGGCATGTTACTAAGCAAAAGAAACCGATCTGGAATGGCTACATAGTATATAATTCTAACTATATGACATTCTGGAAAAGACAAAACTATGGAGACAATAAAAAGATCTGTGGTTTTCAGGAGTTACTGCAGAGAAAGGGATGAGTAAGTGGAACACGGGATTTTTAGGGCTGTGAATCTATTCTGCATAATATTGTAATGATGGATATATATCATTATACATTTATCTAAAGCCGTAGAATGTACAATATCAATAGTGAATACTAAGGTGAACTATGGACTTTTGTTGATGATGATGTGTCAATGTAGGTTCATCAGTTGTAACAAGGGTACCACTCTGATGAAAGATATTGATGGGAAGAGAAACTATACATGTGTGGGGGCAGGGAACATATGGGAAATCTATAAATTTTGCTTTGAATCTAAAACTGATCTAAAAAGAAGTCTCATTTTAAAAAGATCATAAAGTTTTAGTGATGATGACCAACAAAGGGACATCTTTTTTCTAAACTATATTTGGAATATGTCTGTGAATGAATGATGTTTATGATGGTTGTTTTTAGTTTCTAGTAAGTAGTTACATAAGGACTTTTCATAGTTTCTGTTATTTTTAATGCTTTTTCATGTCATAAAATTTTGAAGAAGCTCAGAAAAAAGGAAAGGTTTGTTTGTTCTATGATTTTACATTTGTACTTACTTGAATCCAGTGGAATCTCTAATAAAAATAGCATGCCCTTAACATGGAATATTGCAAAAATCCTTGTTTTGATAGTTTACTAAGTAACATATAATAAGCAGTGATATGTTACACAAAATTTGGTGATTCCCATGAAAGTTGAATAATTTCAAGGGAAGAAATATTGCATTTTGTGGTACCATCAAGATTAATAGTAATTTGTAGTCACAAACCCAACATTTGTGTAGTTATTTGGCAGGAGTGGGTTAACTCAGCAGGCTTTGATTACTCACATCTTACACTTTCTAAAGAAAGATCTGTTTCTGGGGGCGCCTGGGTGGCACAGTCGTTAAGCGTCTGCCTTCAGCTCAGGGCGTGATCCCGGCGTTCTTCGATCGAGCCCCACATCAGCCTCTTCTGCTATGAGCCTGCTTCTTCCTCTCTCACTCCCCCTGCTTGTGTTTCCTCTCTCGCTGGCTGTCTCTATCTCTGTCAAATAAATAAATAAAATCTTTAAAAGAAAGAAAGAAAGAAAGAAAGAAAGAAAGAAAGAAAGAAAGAAAGATCTGTTCTTGGACTGTTCCTTAGTCAGCTTCTTGGAGATAACCTCTGATCCCTTGTAATATTCTGCCTGATAAGTAGGTTTTTATATGCTTGCAGCCTTTGGCTATGTTGTATCAGTCTGACTAGAAAAGTTTAATCTAGCAATATGATTTATGGTGAATGCCTGCTTTTTTCTCTGAGGTAGGATGCCTGGACCTTGAGTAGCTGAAGTCAGTCATGTGGGTGCTGCATGCCTACATGACTGAACCCCAATAAAACACCTAGACATCAAGACTTCCTGGTTGGAAGACTTTTGCATGTGTAATCACACAACATTTCTGGGAGAAATGTATGTCCCTGTGTTTATTCCACTGGGAAAGGACACCTAGAAGAGTATGTCAGACTTCTCTTGGACTTCACACATCTTTTCACTTTTGCTGATTTTAATCTGTATCCTTTCACTGCAAATAAACCATAACCATGGGTATAACAGTTTGTGTCCCATAAGTCCTTCTAATGAATTATTGAGTCTGAGGGTGGTCTTGTGGACCCCTGACATGATTGTATATGAACATTCCCATGCTTTGTTAAAATGTCAATTATACTATATTCACATATTCATTTCGAAATGTACTTGAGAAAATTTTTGTCATAGCGAAACTGTGTGGTCCAAGTGATTGAATGTAGCCTAATAATTTTGTTGTCTAAATTATAGCTGTTTAAAATTTGTCAAATGTGTTCCAAGCAGAATTAAATAATTGTTAGGTAGGAAGTCCACTTTAAGATTGCAGTTTAAACGGAAGTTTAGAATGAAAGAGTTTGAGAGAACAGTGGATATTTACTTAAGATTAAGGAACATGCATAAAATTATAGTATTTTTTTCTTTGCTAAAACTTCTATCTCCTTTTCTTTGACACTGCCTATAAAAATATGACAACTATTTTTAAGTTGAAGTTTTTTTTTTTTTAAAGATTTTATTTATTTATTTGACAGAGATAGAGACAGCCAGCGAGAGAGGGAACACAAGCAGGGGGAGTGGGAGAGGAAGAAGCAGGCTCCTAGCAGAGGAGCCTGATGTGGGGCTCGATCCCATAACGCCGGGATCACGCCCTGAGCCGAAGGCAGACGCTTAACCGCTGTGCCACCCAGGCGCCCCTAAGTTGAAGTTTTTGTCTGGCTTATCATGAATTTTTAATAGGGGTGGTGTTGTTATTTATGTACTACTCAGATTAGCTAAAGAATGTTATTAAATGTTGGATTACCCTTGAACTACTGGGATGATCTAGCCTGATCATAATATGCTTTTTATGCCCTTGTTAGTTTATCATATTATATTCAGGATTTTCACAGTGTCATAAATAAAAGTAATCTTTTATTTTGTAAAATTTTCTTATCAAGCTTACACTTGCCTCATAGAATTTATTAATGCATATATTTATTTATCCTTTATTATCCAATATTTAATGATTGCCTACTATGTGTTACTAGAATGACTTAAATCAAAGAGACAATAACAAGGGTTGACAAAAATGTATAAAAACTGGAACTCTCATGCATTTCTGGTGTAAATGTAAACAGGCATTTCAGAAGAAAGTTTGGTAGTTACTTAAAAAGCTTAAAATAAATTTAACATAAACCCCAGAAATTCCACGCCTAAGTATTTCCTAAGAAAAATTAATAAAAAAGAAATGGAGGGACACCTGGGTGGCTCAGTCAGTTGAGCATCCAACTCTTGATTTTGGCTCAGGTCATGATCTCAGGGACTTGAGATTGAGCCCCTCATCAGGCTCCATGCTAGGCATACAGCTTGCTTAAGATTCTGTCTTCCTCTTCCTCTGCCTTTCTCCCACCTGCTCATGCTCTTTGTCTCTCAAAAAAAAAAAAAAAATGAAAGAAAGAAAAAGAAAAAAAGAAAGAAAAAGAAATGTAAACAATTCAAATATATACTAACTGATGAAAGGGTAAATGGTGTGCTTATGTCAATACAATAGAATACTATTAAGAAATAACAAGGAATGAATCACTGTTGTATAGCACAACAGTGATGGACCTCAAAAATTTTATTATAAGTGAAAGCAGACAATCACGAAAGACTACATGTTATATGATTATATTTATATGAAATGTCCAGAAATGGCAACTTTACAGATAATAGAGAGCAGACCAGTTGTTGCCTTGACCAAGAGAGGTATGGCTTATCTGCAAAGAAGTATGAAGGAACCTTTCGAAGTGATGGATGTGCTCCAAAAGTGGATTGTTTTGATGATTACACAATTCTGTTAATTTTTTATAAATCATACAATGGATGAATTTATTTTATATAATTTATATATAAAGTTATATATATAATATATATATATATTATATATATATATATAATATTCCTCAAGCTGTTTACAAAAGTATATTAGACCCAACAGAATATAGAGTTAGTAAACTAAATATAGGATTGTTAAAATATCCAAACTGAAGCTCAGATAAGGAAAAAAAAGGAAAGTTTAGTAGACAATGTGAGGAATATTTGTGCATCAAGTGAGGAGAAGAGGAAAATATGCATTGTTGAATAAAGAAAGTACAGGACATCTGGGGCATTGTGAAAGTTTCTATTATGCGTGTAGTTTGGAGAACCAGAAGGAGAGGGTAGAAAGAATGAAGCAATAGTTGAAGAGATATTGCCTGGGAAGAAAATTCTTCATAGGTTGATATATTATTATTAAAAACTAAATTAACAACTTATAGAGGAAGAAAAGTTATGGATTACTTTGAAAGAACAACATGAAATGTTATTGACTTTTCAAAATAAATTATGGAAACAGAAGATAAAGGCATATGGGTTGTAGTGAAAGAAAATATATCAATCTAGAATATTATAACCAGCTGAAACATCCTACAAAATCAGTGTGAACATTTTAAAGAATAAACACATTTCTATATGTTTTTTGTTGAACATAGTTCTTTGGGAAATTTACTTTGGAGTGAACTTGTTGGGATTTAGATTGTGCATTTGTTGGAATTCATTAGATACTATTAAATAATTTCCCCAAAGTTAGCTGCTATACTAAATTATACAATCACCAACAATATGTGAACATTCTTGTTGCTCATCATCCTTGTCATTACTCACCATTTTCTATTTATATCATCTGTAGAGCGTGTTTTGATATCAGTTGTGGTTTAATTTATATTTTCCTAATGACTATTTTGCACACCTTTTCACATGGTTAGGCCATTTGGAAACCTTATTTGTAACTATTCAAGGTTTCCTTCCACGATTTTAAATTGACTTGTGTCTTTTTTTTCCTGATTTGTGTGAAGTAATTTGTAGCAAATGGCATTAATGGTAATCTTGTTAGCACTTTTATTCATAAGAGCCCCGAAATAGAAACAACCCAAATGCCCATGAACAGTATAATGGATTAATAAAATATGGTATCTTTATACAATGGAATACTACATAGAAATGAAAATGAATACACTTCTAGTACATACAACAAAACGAATGGATATCACAACATAATTGGGAGGGAAAGAAGTCATAGCTGAATATAAACTCTATTTATATGGTTTTCCACAATAGGCAAAGCCAAATCTATATGATAATAGTTAGAAAGATGGTTAACTTTATCAAGATACATTAATGAATGAGTGGAAGAGTGAGGAGAACTTTGTTTCTAGAAATTATTCTATTTTTTGGTGTGGGTAATTTTTAAAGGGTATTCTCACTTTGTATAAACTCATCAAAGAAGTATTTATAATTTTGTCTTTTTCTGTCTTTTCCATTCTGAGTTTACATTAACAAAAGAGGAGAAAATAAAACAGGGTAATTTGATATGGCAAGTAATGGAGACGAGATCCATTCTATTAATTCAGTCAATGACAAATTGATTTTATAGGTGATTTACTGATTATCCATTACAGTTTTGCACAACATGTAGTATCTCTAACTAAGACATTTCTTTAATAATACAAAACATTGATTTTTTTAAAAAATGACTTTCAGTGATTTCTTTGAACCCTCTCCCCCACCAAAAAAAAAGGATTTCTATTTTCTGGCAAGAAGACCAAACTATTCGTAATCATAATTAGAAAGTCAGGTAGCATTTCTAAAATGTTTGGAATTCTTTTATTCCTTTGTGAGCTTATTTTGAAATTTGTCCTTACATCTGTGTGCTGTAGAAATGTTATTTGACTCAAATGTGCAATTGCATCGCTTCCAACACCATTATCATGCCTCTCTTAAAATGTGTCTCAAACTTGTAATGTCTTTTTAAAATTTTTATCTTGCAGCTAGCTGTGGCATTAATTTAGAATGATGTGTGATTTGCAAACAGCAATTTTGATCTGCAGCAGATAGTTCTGCTCAAAGAAACTTCTAAGTTGTATGCATAAAATTGTGTGTGTTTTAGTATCATAGAAAGTTTTATTTTTTGCAGCTTTATAAGAAATTAAAACCCAACCTGTGGTAGTAGAAAAGCCTGGAAAATTAAGATATAAATATATTGTTTTGTTTTCTTTGAGGAGAAATAGACACAGACACAGTTATACTCTTACCTTTTCCAACATAAGCTACCTTGCTGCATTACTAATATTTATTGATTTTAGCAAATAAAAATATGAAAACAGGCAAAAACATATTTACAATGTAAATTATCTAAAAAAATTTCCTAAAGCTTATATTAAAAATGTGGGAAGGATAAAAGAAAGATTTAATGTATAGAGATGGCTATATCTACATGAAGAGTAATGTTCAGGCGAACTGAAATATGGCATTTCATTTGATAATGTTTTACTTAATTATTGAAAATATTAATTTGTATCATTTATTTATTCTATTGAAACTATGTTGTGTCATCATAAAGATCCCCCAAGGACTCCAGATATTTTTTTTCTTTTTAAAGTGGATTTTCTGTTGTTGTTGAAGTGACCCTCATGCCTGTTGTTATTTATGCCCTTACATAGTTCTCTTTCACACTGCAAACAGCCACTTGATAAACATATATACATTGGGACCTGTTGTTTTGAAATACTCTTGAGACCCAGACACTATGTTAAGAAAAACATGGTAGCTATATGAAGATATTAACCAGGAGGTGGGGAGGGGGAGAGGGAGAGAGAGGAAGTCTTTCAGCAGTTCCAAGGGTTTTATTATGGTATTATGCTTTGCCACCAGTACATTATGTAATCTCTATATGAATGAATGCATGGATTATTAAATCAATTGAACACATCACCAGGGCAAAAATTATTTGTTGCTGGATTTTTTTATTCTAGTCATAAGGAAATGAAGAATGAGAGAGAATTACCTTATAGCTGTTTATGTAGAACAAGGAAATTACAAGATCTGAGTTCGTATTCTGGTTTTGCAGACTCCAGAATAGTGTTCTCCAGTTCTATTACAGTTACTCTTAACAATTTGATTCCAGTTATGACCAAGAATAAAAAATTCTGGGTTATGAACACTAGGGAGCTAGAATAACAACCAGGAATTTTACCAATTTCATTGTTCAAAAGCCAGCTAAAGTTATCAGAATCTGGGGAAATAGCTGAGACATAAGAAAGCATACTATTTTTGAAGGCTTTTAAGGTATTTTAACTGACAAGAGTAAAGAGTGTGTAAGACCAGAATAATAGCAATAACAAAGCTAATAGGTACAACACTGGAATAAAGATACTCGTACTCTGGCTTCTATATGTTCTCTTGTCATCTTAGATTAATGACTTCAAATCTATACTTATTTTAAGGAGAGAAAGGATGAAGCAGGGGCCTAACGCTAGGCTCTAACTTGGATAGAGGCAAAGGAGCTAGAATAAGGAGCTGGGGGTATAATGACACCCTTGCCCTCTCACCCCAGCCCACAGCAGCTTTGGGCATCACAGGTAAGGCTGGCCTGCTGACTTGTACGCAGGGGAACAATGATTGTCAAGGCTTTGCCACCAGGTTTTTGGTAGCAGGAGTTAGAGATAATCCTCAGAACATAGAACTCCACTCAATTGCACCCCTTGATCTGTGATGGAAGTAAACTAGTCTGTTTCTAAGAGTAAATTATCGAGAATAACTAACTCACTACTACATTTGTGGTGAAGGCCCTTGGTACATAAAACCTGCCCAGTCACTTCTTCATCTCTCTATTTTGTATATATTTCAGAGGTACTGGTGAAAAGGATAAGAGTGAGTTAGGGAAACTTCTCAGGATATCATTAATCCAAAAATGAAAGAGCAATTAGAGTTCATTTTGAGAATGAATATGTTTGAAGCAAAACAAGTAATTATGATAAATATAGATTTTAAAAAGGTAGAATATTGCTATTCTCTCTCCTCAGGTTTTCCTTGACACTCCTTGGAAGAAGTATTTCTACAGTCACCACAATGTGATTCTCAGGAAATGATGAAAGTATTTAAAAAATACAAATCCCGCATCAGTCTCCTTGCTCAGCCGAGAACCTGCTTCTCCGTCTGCCCGCTCCCCCTGCTTGCGCTCGCACTCTCTCTTTCCGACAAATAAATAAAAAAAGAAAGTACTTCAAAATACTAATATGGGTCAAAAAGGGAAATTCGGAAAATACAAATAATTTATTCCCATGTGGAGCTAATTTAGAATTGGGAGTTTGAGCCACAAGTCATCTTTTTTTTTGGGGGGGGTGATTTTTCATTTCTTTTTATTAGGACCTAATTTCCAATATTCCATGTTTCATTTGTGGACTTGAAGTTATTTTCCCTTGCAGGTTCAGTGGTCTTATCTATGTCCAAATTCTTTCAAGTGGTTGCTCCAGAATCAGGTAAGGTCAATGAGGACTTTTTTTTTTTTTTTTTTTTAATCAAGCAACACAGGATGTAAAGGCAGAAGACTATTATAGCAATACATACCATGATTATCACTTTAAATTATGCTTCTTTTTAAAAAGATTTTATTCATTTATTTGAGAGACAGCGAGTGAGAGACAGAGCAAGAGCTGGGGCAGGGGGAGAGGCAGAGGGAGAAGCAGACTCTCCACTGAACAGGGAGCCTGACGCTGGGCTCGATCCCACCCTGGGATCATGACCTAGGCTGAAGGCAGACCCTTAACTAACTGAGCCACCCAAGTGCCCTAAATTACACTTAAACGAATTAATGTATGTGTTTTTTACATGGTATCGAAGATGAGATCCTTCCTTGGACAGAGAGTAGTTTATTCTGCAGTGATCTAGAGCCACTGGGGTATCAGAAAATCATCTGAAAGTTTTTTATTTGCATTTTAACTAATAGAAGTTGAATTCTTTGATTGTCCTTTACTTCTCCCCACCACAGCCCAAATCCCATCATATCTACTTTCTAAGAAAAGCTTTGCACTTCATTTAAAAAATTTGTTTCATCTATATAATTTATTTTACAATTTTTGTTAAAAAAATACAATTCTGTTTAGGGGTATACCATTTTCATTTCACCTACAACTTGAAAAACATAATCTGACTTCGCCAACTCCTGTAAGTTTTCTACTACTTGATAGTAACGTACTCTTTGCCAATTTCCCTTAAAAATCTCCTGAAATTGAATTAATATATAAACCTATAAAGTAGTTGTTGCAAACAAAAGACCTCAGTTTTGGCCAGCAGATGGGTTTATTGAGTTAGGATAGTAAAATTATCTATAAATTCATTCATAAATGGTTTTGGCTGAAAAGACACAGTTCAATTGACCAAAGGCTTCACCATAAATCTTTTCACACTTTTTTACCTGTCTAGTCCCTATGAGAATTTGAAGTTTTACACTTCATTTACAGTAGCAGGTGTCTCACTTGATCCGTAAGGAAGAGCAGGTCACAGGAAGCAAGTCAAATTTTGTCCAATTCCTGAGACACCCTTTCTTACTGAGCTTATTCTTTCAGAGTGGATTATATTCAATAAATCCATTTCCCCATTTATAAAGTAGAAATAATACCACCGGCACTCTCTAAGACTATCCGACGAAACTCTGCGGTGATGGGAAGCTTCTATGCCTGCACTCTTTACTACAGCAGCCATTCCCAAAATAATGGCCATTGAGCATTTCATGTTAATATTTTTTCCACAGGACATCAGCTCTCTTCTTCTTAAAACTAGGTACTATGAGATATTTCATTCTGTGTTGCCTCAGAATTTTGACTGGCTTAGATATCTTATAGTTATTTGTCACCCCCAAAAATGCTCATCGAAAGCAAAAAGCAACTATCTAAGACCATGTGCCTTCTTCTGGGACCAGTGTTAAATGTTGGCTGTGAATATAAGGACAATTTCACTCACACCTAAATTAACCTGTGCCTGTCTAGAAAGCAAAGAATTTCCTAAAAACCTATGGTTTTTCCTATGGTAGTTAAGTTTATTTTCTGTGAAGTAAAATCTCTTTAAATTTATTTGAATAGGTGAGTGAGCAGTAATGTCCTGGATCCTGGGCTCTTGCCCACAGACTTGATACTCTAAGAACTGGCTTGGCCTTCCATGATGCTGATGCTGATGTCATCTTCCTCCTTGTTGTCTTAAGGTATGGCCTTTAGAAATAATGTGCTTACTCTTCGCCAACAGTGATAAATAGCACATACTTTACCAAGCCTTGAGAAAAGGAAAATGAGGAGGGTGGGAAGGAAAAGTAGTAGAGAAAGTTGAGAAGTAAATTAGAAAGTACTTTTGGTGTCTTGTAGTATATTATGCTTGGAAATATTTAGATGAAGTGATAATGAGAGAGGCAAGGATTTGAATAGGACTAAGAACTTTAGGGATTACTGCAGTAATAACTATTGTAGTTGTCCCCCTCACATTTTGCACATCTAGCTGCTATCTTGAGGGATTCTGACTGTGGGTTTTTCCGCAGGCCATCAATCTCATGGGCATCAATCTTTATTCCAAGCTACATCTCACTTGAAATGAACGCAAATGACAGTTCTGGTTCATCTGGCTGGTCTTGCCCTCAATAAACCTTGCCAGACTCTCAACATTTCAAGTCTCCTTGCTTCGTAAATACTTGCAGGACAAGTACTGATGGCCTATGCTCCATCAGATGCATATTATCTTTTGTGGGAACCAAAATACAATGGCACTTCTTACCCTATGAATTTATAACTTAAGCAGGATTTGGACTTTCTCTTGAGGTTTTCTGCTAACCTTATTATGTCTTTATGATGGATCATGATCATTCAGTTCTCTAAAATTTCTGTCACTTTCCTTATGGGCATTGGAATTAATGCAAGGCAAATCCTGGGAAATACTACGATTTTCCTGGATGTGCAACACTGGCAAGATCTTACACTCCACAGTTTTCCCCAGTTTAATCCAATTCATCTTCCATTTCTCTCAGGACATGAAGCTGACATATTGGTCTCTTTCCCCAAAAACCCAAATGAATCTTTCCAAATAAGCCCTTCTCTTTTCCAACATACAGACATTTACTCTCTCTTTGGGAACAAATAAACCTCAGCACAAAAAGATTTTATAGGAATTGTGAAGACTTAGCCAAAAACCTTCATACATTTACCAATACTATTATAAATCAGGCAAAAGATAAAAATGACAAGCCCTAAGTATTTTTGAAACAGACTTTATTTTTTAGAACAGTTTTAGGTCTATAGCAAAATGGAGTGCATATTACAGAGTTGCTATATATTTTTGCCTCCACACATGCATAATTTCCCCATTATCAACATCACCTACCAGAGTGATACATTGTTGTATTTGATGAACCTACACTGACACATCATCATCACCCAAATTCCATAGTTAACATTAAAGTTCACTCTAGGTATTGCACATTCAATGGGTTTTGATAAATGAATAATGATATGTATCTACCATTATAGTATGATATGAAATAGTTTTACTGCCCTAAAATCCTCCTTGCTCTTGTCTGTTCAACTTCCACCTCCTCAAACCCTGGAAACCACTGATCTTTTTACTGTTTTCATAGTTTTGCCTTTTCTAGAATGTCATATATTTGGAATTATACATTGTGTAGCCTTTCCAGATTGGCTTCTTTCACTTAATATTATGCATTTAAGTTTCCTCTATTTCTTTTCATCATTTGGTAGATCATTTCTTTTTAGCATTAAAAAATATTTCACAGTCTAGATATACCACAGTTATTTCATACATTCACCTACTTAAAGAGATCTTGGTTACTTTCCAGTTTGGGCAGTTATGAATAAAGCTGCTATAAACATCAGTGTGCAGCTTTTTGTGTGAATAAAACAGTTCAACTCTTTTGGGTAAATACCAAGGAGCATGATTGCTGATTCATATGGGTAGATTTCTCTATCAGTCTGCCTGCCTATCCATCCGTCCATCACCCATCCCTCCATTCATCCATCCATCCATCTACCATCCATCCATCTATCTATATCTCTCTTAAAAATTAAATTTCTAAAGAAATAAAATGCTGAAACCGTGTAATACCTTTTGTCTTCCTCCACTGGTAAGTATAAGGTATGCATGCTGACAGTGCCTAACAAATAAGTAATTTATGTGTCATTTCATCCCTGGAGTAACTAGGAAATATCAAAATGTACTGTATGGTGATTAACATAATGTAATAATAATAAAAAAGAATCAGAAAAAATGAGTTCACTCTTTCTCTTTTATTGCATTCAGACATAATTCATTAAACACTGCAAATTTGGTTTCTCTCTCAACTCTTTTTCTCACTCCTCCCTACCTGTGTTTCCTTTACTAAAAACAGCATAAAGAATAAACGAAAAAAAATGGTAGCTCAAAGATTCTATTTCTAGACCTCCAGCCTAAAGAGAGTGAAGTAGTCACTCTTTGACCTATTTTCTGTGCTTGAGACATGTAGAGGTGAGCTGCCCATGAAGAAAGAAACATGTAAAGTAGTGAGAAAGACTGCATCCTCAGGCTTGGTGGACTGTTGGTCTGGAAGCAGACAGAGGCAGTTGGAAGATTTATTCCTGTGAATTAAAGGATGAAAATTTGCTCCACAGGAGGTAAAGGACTGGAGCTAATCCCACTGCTGCAAATCATATGTTGAGATAGAGCTAAACACTGCCTGGGGACTCAAAATTAATAAAATTGCAGACTTAGGGAGAGAGGTGTACACAGAACAGTGACCAGAGAGGAAATAAATCTCCCTACTGTCTTAGGGTTTGATTTGCAATTTATACCTATTGCTTTTGTTGTTGTAAGACCTTGTAAATGCTAATAAAAGTCCAGAGTCTAAACTGATATTTGAGTAGCTGGCTGAAGAAAACAACAAAATGTCTGGTTATGGGGTAGAGAAAAGACAAAAATAGAGAAATGAGAGATGAAAGGAGAGAGAGAGAGAAGGAATGAATCATAAGGAATCCGCAAACCACATTTAAAACAAGAATAGAGGAGTTAAGATGGCGGAGGAGTAGGGGACCCCTTTTTCAGCCGGTCCCCTGAGTCGAGCTGGATAGGTACCAGACCAGCCTAAATAACCACGGAATCAGCCTGAGACGCAGGATGATGCATCTGGATCTCTACAAATGAACAGCTCCAGCGCTGAGTATTGAGGTACCAAGAGGGGAGCTGTAAACCGTGCACAGATATCGGAAGATAAACGGAAGGGGGAGGGAGCCGCCGCGTTTGGGCGCCGGGAAGCGGCAGCCACCTGCACGGGGGAGTGGGCGGACACACAGAGGGCACCCGCGAGAGAGCGGACTGAGACCGGTGAGCCGTGAACGCGCGCGCCACCAGGCATCTCCCGGAACACCGGAATCCCGGTGTGCTCATGGGATCCAGACTGAGACCGGGAACTCCCGGAGCGCGCGCGGGGCGGCTGGCGGCTGGCGGGCCACCTGCACGGGGGAGCGGGCGGACTCGCGGTCGGCACCCGCGAAACAGCAGGCTGAGACCCTGATCCGGGTGCGCGCGCCACCAGGCTTCTCACGAAACTCCGGAATCGAGGTGTGCTCACCGGGCATAGACTGAGACCGGGAGACCCGGGAGCGCGCGGGGCGGCCGGTGGCTGGCGGCATTAGAAACACAAAGGACAGAGACAGGGCGGCCGGTGGCTGGCGGCATTAGAAACACAAAGGACAGAGACGCGCCGGCCCTGGAAGTGAGGGCAGGGTCGCCGAGTTGGTGCGCACATCCCGGGACGCCGCAGGGTTGAGCAGCACCAACAGTAACAGAGTTAAAGTGGCCAGAACATCAGTGGAGAACGGGCCGCAATCCCTCTGTTCTGCGACAATGCAGCCTCTGCTGCTCTGACCCTCAGAAGAGGCACAGCAAACCGCCAGGGAAAGCCACCAGAGAACAAAAGCCTGGAAATACCGGCTCACAGGGTGCCCATCCCCATCCCCCCTCGCAGGGGACACGGAGACTCTAACCAAACAGGGCTGCCTGAGTATCGGCGCGGCAGGCCTCTCCCCCAGAACGCAGAAGGCAGGCTGAAAAATCAAGAAGCCCACAACCGGAGGCGCCTGGGTGGCGCCGTCATTGAGCGCCTGTCTTCGGCTTAGGGCGTGATCCCGCCGTTCCGGAAAGGAGTCCCTCATCGGGCTCCTCCGCTGGGAGCCTGCTTCTTCCTCTCTCACTCCCCTGCTTCTGTTTCGTTCTTGCTGACTGTCTGTCTCCCTCTCTCAGATAAGTAAATAAATAAAATCTTTAAAGAAGAAGCCCACATCTCTAAGATCCCTATAAAACAAGGGGCACGGTCTGGGACCCAGTCAATAATTTTGGGCTCTGGAAACCCCGCAACCTCTCTTCATCAGAATGACAAGAAGGAGAAGCCCCCCCCCAGCAAAGAAAAGACAATGAGTCAGTGGCCTCTGCCACAGAAGTAACGGATATGGATGTAACCAAATTATCAGAAATGGAATTCAGAGTAACAATGGTCAAGATAATGAGTAGACTTGAAAAAAGTATTCAGGAAAATGTTACTGAGAATATAGAATCCCTAAGGGCGGAAATGAGAGCGAATTTGACAGAAATTAAAAATTCTATGAGCCAAATGCAGGCAAAACTACAGGCTCTGACGGCCAGGGTCACGGAAGCGGAGGAAAGGGTTAGTGAATTGGAGGATGGGTTAATAGAGGAAAAAATAAAAATAGAAGATGGTCTTAAAAAAATCCACGCCCACGAATGTTGGCTACGGGAGATTACTGACTCAACGAAACGATCCAATGTTAGAATCATCAGCATCCCCGAGGGGGTGGAGAAAAACAGAGGTCTAGAAGAGATATTTGAACAAATTGTAGCTGAAAACTTCCCTAATCTAGCAAGGGAAACAAAAATTCGTGTCCAAGAGGCAGAGAGGACCCCTCCCAAGCTCAACCACGACAAACCTACGCCACGTCACGTCATAGTTCAATTTGCAAATATTAGATCCAAGGATACAGTATTGAAAGCGGCCAGGGCAAAGAAATTTCTCACGTACCAAGGCAAAGGCATCAGAATTACATCAGACCTGTCTACACAGACCTGGAATGAGAGAAAGGGTTGGGGGAGCATTTTTAAAGCTCTTTCAGAGAAAAACATGCAGCCAAGGATCCTTTATCCAGCAAGGCTGTCATTCAGAATTGATGGAGAAATAAAGACATTTCAGAATCGACAGTCACTAGCCAATTTCGTAACCACGAAACCAGCCCTACAGGAGGTATTACGGGGGGTTCTATAAAAGTAAAAAGGCCCCAAGAGTGATACAAAACAGAAAGTCACAGCCAATACAAACAAAGACTTTACTGACAACATGGCAGAATTAAAAGCATATCTCTCAGTACTCAGCCTGAACATTAATGGTTTAAATTCTGGTTT
Source organism: Ursus americanus (assembly GCF_024610735.1). Taxonomy (NCBI): domain Eukaryota; kingdom Metazoa; phylum Chordata; class Mammalia; order Carnivora; family Ursidae; genus Ursus; species Ursus americanus. The sequence continues at coordinate 53,515,927 of NC_142137.1, read as the reverse complement.
CAAACGCCACAGGGTTGCAGATTGGATAAAAAGAAATGACCCATCCATTTGCTGTCTACAAGAGACTCATTTCAAACCCAAAGATGCATTCAGACTGAGAGTAAGGGGATGGAGTACCATCTTTCACGCAAATGGACCTCAAAAGAAAGCTGGGGTAGCAATTCTCATATCAGATAAATTGGATTTTAAACTACAGACTATAGTTAGAGATGCAGAAGGGCACTATATTATTCTTAAAGGAAGTATTCAACAAGTGGATATGACAATTATAAATATATATGCCCCCAACAGGGGAGCAGCAAGATACACAAGCCAACTCTTAACCAGAATAAAGAGACATATAGATAAAAATACATTAATAGTAGGGGACCTCAACACTCCACTCTCAGAAATAGACAGAACACCCTGGCAAAAACTAAGCAAAGAATCAAAGGCTTTGAATGCCATACTCGACGAGTTGGACCTCTTAGATATATATAGAACACTACACCCCAGAACCAAAGAATACTCATTCTATTCTAATGCCCATGGAACATTTTCAAGAATAGACCATGTTCTGGGACACAAAACAGGTCTCAGCCGATACCAAAAGATTGAAATTATCCCCTGCATATTCTCAGACCACAACGCTCTGAAATTGGAACTCAACCACAAGGAAAAATTTGGAAGAAACTCAAACACTTGGAGACTAAGAACCATCCTGCTCAGGAATGACTCGATAAACCAGGAAATCATAAATCAAATTAAACAATTTATGGAGACCAATGAGAATGAAAATACAACAGTCCAAAACCTATGGGATACTGCAAAGGCAGTCCTAAGGGGGAAATACATAGCCATCCAAGCCTCACTCAAAAGAATAGAAAAATCTAAAATGCAGTTTTTATATTCTCACCTCAAGAAGCTGGAACAGCAACAGAGGGACAGGCCTAATCCACGCACAAGGAAGCAGTTGACCAAAATTAAAGCTGAAATCAATCAAGCAGAAACCAGAAGTACAGTAGAGCAGATCAACAGGACTAGAAGCTGGTTCTTGGAGAGAATCAATAAAATTGACAGACCACTGGCAAGACTTATCCAAAAGAAAAGAGAAAGGACCCAGATTATTAAAATTATGAATGAAAAAGGAGAGGTCACGACGAACACCATTGAAATTGGAAGGATTATTAGAAATTTTTATCAACAGCTATATGCCAATAAACTAAGCAATCTGGAAGAGATGGAATCCTTCCTGGAAACCTATAAACTACCAAGATTGAAACAGGAAGAAATTGATTTCTTAAACAGGCCAATTAATTATGAAGAAATTGAGTCAGTGATAAACAACCTTCCAAATAACAAAACTCCAGGCCCGGACGGTTTTCCTGGGGAATTCTACCAAACATTCAAAGAAGAAATAATACCTATTCTCCTAAAGCTATTTCAAAAAATAGAAACAGAAGGAAAGCTACCAAACTCATTCTATGAGGCCAATATTACCTTGATCCCCAAACCAGGCAAAGACCCCCTCAAAAAGGAGAATTACAGACCGATTTCCCTAATGAATATGGACGCCAAAATCCTCAACAAGATACTTGCTAATAGAATCCAACAGTTCATTAAAAGGATTATCCACCACGATCAAGTGGGATTCATACCTGGGATGCAAGCGTGGTTCAATATTCGCAAATCAATCAGCGTGATACATCATATCAACAAGAAAAGACTCAAGAACCATATGATCCTCTCAATCGATGCCAAAAAAGCATTTGACAAAATACAGCATCCTTTCCTGATTAAAACCCTTCAGAGTGTAGGAATAGAAGGTACATTTCTCAATCTCATAAAAGCCATCTATGAAAAGCCTACTGCAAATATTATTCTCAATGGGGAAAAGCTGGAAGCCTTTCCCTTAAGATCAGGAACACGACAAGGATGCCCACTCTCGCCACTATTATTCAACATAGTACTAGAAGTCCTTGCAACAGCAATCAGACAACAAAAAAGGATCAAAGGTATTCAAATCGGCAAAGAAGAAGTCAAAATGTCTCTCTTCGCAGACGACATGATACTCTATATGGAAAACCCAAAAGAAGCCACTCCCAAACTATTAGAAGTTATAGAGCAATTCAGTAACGTGGCGGGATACAAAATCAATGCTCAGAAATCAGTTGCATTTCTATACACGAATAACGAGAACGAAGAAAGAGAAATCAGGGAATCCATCCCATTTACAATAGCACCAAAAACCATACGTTACCTTGGAATTAACTTAACCAGAGACGTAAAGGACCTTTATTCTAGAAACTATAAATCACTCTTAAAAGACATTGAGGAAGACATAAAAAGATGGAAAGATATTCCATGCTCATGGATCGGAAGAATTAACATAGTTAAAATGTCCATGCTACCCAGAGCAATCTACACTTTCAATGCTATCCTGATCAAAATACCGAGAACGTTTTTCAAAGAACTGGAACAAATAGTCCTTAAATTTGTATGGAACCAGAAAAGACCCCGAATCTCCAAGGAACTGTTGAAAAGGAAAAACAAAGCTGGGGGCATCACAATGCCGGATTTCGAGCTGTACTACAAAGCTGTGATCACAAAGACAGCATGGTACTGGCACAAAAACAGACACATAGACCAATGGAACAGAATAGAGAGCCCAGAAATGGACCCTCGGCTCTTTGGGCAACTAATATTTGATAAAGCAGGAAAAAACATCCGGTGGGAAAAAGACAGTCTCTTCAATAAATGGTGCTGGGAAAATTGGACAGCTACATGCAAAAGAATGAAACTTGACCACTATCTCACACCATACACAAAAATAAACTCCAAATGGATGAAAGACCTCGATGTGAGACAGGAATCCATCAAAATTCTAGAGGAGAACATAGGCACCAACCTCTACGACATCGGCCAAAGCAACCTTTTTCATGACACATCCCCAAAGGCAAGAGAAACAAAAGATAAAATGAATTTATGGGACTTCATCAAGATTAAAAGTTTCTGCACATCCAAGGAAACAGTCAGAAAAACTAAGAGGCAGCCCACGGAATGGGAGAATATATTTGCAAATGACACTACAGATAAAGGACTGGTATCCAAGATCTACAAAGAACTTCTCAAACTCAATACACGAGAAACAAATAAACAAATCAAAAAATGGGCAGAAGATATGAACAGACACTTTTCCAATGAAGACATACAAATGGCTAACAGACACATGAAAAAATGTTCAAAATCATTAGCCATCAAGGAAATTCAAATCAAAACCACACTGAGATACCACCTTACGCCAGTTAGAATGGCAAAAATAGACAAGGCAAGAAACAACAATTGTTGGAGAGGATGTGGAGAAAGGGGATCCCTCCTACATTGTTGATGGGAATGCAAGTTGGTACAGCCACTCTGGAAAACCGTGTGGAGGTCCCTTAAAAAGTTCAAAATTGAGCTACCCTATGATCCAGCCATTGCACTACTGGGTGTTTACCCCAAAGATACAGACGTAGTGAAGAGAAGGGCCATATGCACCCCAATGTTCATAGCAGCAATGTCCACAATAGCTAAATCGTGGAAGGAGCCGAGATGCCCTGCAACAGATGACTGGATTAAGAAGTTGTGGTCCATATATACAATGGAATATTACTCAGCAATCAGAAAGAATGAGTTCTCAACATTTGCTACAACATGGACGGCACTGGAGGAGATAATGCTTAGTGAAATAAGTCAAGCAGAGAAAGACAACTATCATATGATTTCTCTCATCTATGGAACATAAGAACTAGAATGATCAGTAGGGGAAGAAAGGGATAAAGAAAGGGGGGGTAATCAGAAGGGGGAATGAAACATGAGAGACTATGGACTATGAGAAACAAACTGAGGGCCTCAGAGGGGAGGGGGGTGGGGGAATGGGATAGACCGGTGATGGGTAGTAAGGAGGGCACATATTGCATGGTGCACTGGGTGTTATACACAACTAATGAATCATCGAGCCTTACATCGAAAACCGGGGATGTACTGTATGGTGACTAACATAATATAATAAAAAATCATTATTAATAAAACAAGAATATAAATGCTAACAAGGACTGCCAATAAAATGAAGCATTTCATGATAGGTTTACTCTAGATGAAATTAAAACAATCGAACATTTTCAGAAGAAGGAAAAAAACAAGTTTATTCAGAATGTTCAAAAAAATAAAAGGACAATATATGTAGAAAGTGTTAGATTTCTATGAATACAAAATAAATTTTATACCTCTAAATCTGTACCTTCTGAAATATAAAATCTAATGTGTCCTAAGTGTTTTAAGCACACTAACAATAACAGCAAACTTCTAAGCATATCTGTTTCCTTGCTTGCTGTCATCTGGATACAGCTCTCAGCTTCCAGAGGTCATTTGTAAGTCCTTGCTATAAGGCTCCCTCCATGAGCAAGCAGTTCACAGCATGGTTGTTTGTTTCTTCAAGGCCAAGAAGGAAACTTTTGCTTCAACTCTCTTCCTCCAGGGAACACCTGGGCCCTTTTATATAAGGCTCACCTAATTTGGCCTGGCCCACCCAAGACAATCTCTATTTTAATAAATCCAAATCAACTTATCAGGAGCCTTAATTACATCTGTAAAATCTCTTTATATTGTATAATATATTGTAACCTACTCACAAGAATGAAATTCTATCATATTTGCAACTTCCATCAATAAGAGAAGTTTATACAGGAATGTACCTTGGGGGAGCGAATATTTTGGGGACCATCCTAGAATTCTGCCTACCAGACCATCTTTAACTCAAAGTCTAGTGAGTTCTATTTGGCTTAAACCTCTTTTACACGTCTTTCAAATCGATTTCAAATTAGTGCATTTATTTAAAATGGTGATAGTTATAAGAAAACTAGATCTTTCATAACCTGAAATGTAACTTAAGCTATGAATAGATATGTAAAACCAGTGACTCGTAGAAGATATAAAACCTACAGTACCATATTTCCTTAAATGTTTTGAGCACCACAACAATAATAGCAAAATTATAAGCTGAATCCTCAGAAGCATCAGATAAATCCCTTCCAGAATTATGGCTTGAATTTGTTTCCTAGGCCTGCCATAATAAAATGCCACAAACTCAGTGGCCCCAAGCAACAGAAATTTATTGTCTCATGGTTCCAGAGGCCAGAAGTCCAAAACTGAGCTGTTAGCAGGGCCATGTTCCCATGGAAAACTGTAGGGAAAAGATCCTTCTTTGTCTTTTCCTAGCTTCTGGTGGTTTGCTTGATGATTGTTGACATTACTTGGCTTGCAGATGTAGCACTCCAGTAACATGGCCATCTTCTCCCTGTGTGTCCTTATGTCATCATCCCTGTCCATGTCTTTCTCTGTGAACAGATTCCTCCTTTTATAAGAACACCAGTCATATTTTACTAGAGCCTATTCCAATGACTTAACTTTAACTTGATTACCCCTGTAAAGACCTATTTCCAAGTAAGTGTTCTGAAATATTGGCGGTTCAGACCTGAACATATCTTTTATGAGTGATAAAATTCAACCCGTAATATGGACATCTTTAATCCTAGCAATTTAGGTATTGCAGACATGTTGGTAAGTTTACATGCTCTGTCCCTTTCTCCTTCTCTAGCATTGCCTTCCAATTCTAGGGTGGAGCATAACCATGTCCAGTCATATTCTTGCTCTCTCTTCAGCAGCTACTGATGCCTTCTCATAATATGTTGGTTGTACTGTCCTGTATTTTACCATAGGAACTTTGCACATGATTTTTCTTTCTCAGGAATGCTGTTCTCACTTTATTTTTCTTCTTTAACTTGGTGAACTAATATTAATTCTTCCAATGACATCACTAACTTCACTTCTTCAGAAAAATTTTCATGACCTCCCATTGTAGATGAACTTCCTTTGTTGTACACTCTTACAGAAACACATACTTTTCTCACAGAAAACTCAGACTTTTTTACAGTTATATAATTATACTTTAATTATTGTGATTCTATGAAAAACGGTCTCTGTTCCACTAAACCATATAGTTCATGAGATCAAAGACTAAGCCTTTCTTTTCTGCATTAGGCACAGTGCTTATCAACTAGTAAGTACAAATACTTCATCAACGAATGAGGGGTTTTGCTTCCTGACACCATATTAGTGGTCACATCAATTGAGTGGATCAGGTTTAGGCATACAACCCTGAGGAAGACAGACAGCTGACGTGGGGTAAATGATTTCCCTGTTAGGCATTTGGCACCTATGGTATACCAGAACACTGGGTGGTTAGTGCTGAATTGAGTTTGCAAAAACATGCTGGTTACATGTCTGGATGTCTAAGGTCTGTAGCATTCAGATGGAGGAAACTATCTTGCAGGGGGAAAAAAGGGAAAAGGGAAAAAGGACAATGTCAATAGGCCTGGCAAGAGAAGTGAAAATGTAGATGATGTGGCCATTGAGAAAGATAGAAGCTTCAGTTTCTAGTTTTCCTGTTCCCAGCTCTAGTCCCTTAGCTGTGTTTGCAGCATTTATGTTGTGTGAAATTCCCGTTTGTGCACGCCATGACCCCCAGTTTAGAATAATTCTGTTTGAATAACAAAACATGCCTTGACTCCACCAGCTTATATTCTAGTTTTCAAATATAAAAATGATCATGTAAAGGAAGGCAAAGGAATAAATGTAAGCAAATATTCTCTACTAAAATAATATTAAAGACCTTATGGCATAGACCTGGTGAATAAATATGTCTAGGATAATATTTTTCTAACACAAGACAGAGCTCATTTGAGAATGATTCACAGAGGAAAAGACATTTTTTTAAACTTTAAGTTAGTAGAAGGAAAATTATGCTTTTCAATAAGCTCTTCATTTCAGCAACTATCCATAAATTTGTTTAAAATTCTCTGAGATGCATTCAACGTTTCTTTAAAACTCCATATTTTCAGTGAAATATTATTTTGATTTTGGCGCTAATGATATTCAACTGTTTATCTCTCTCCAAATGTACCCAAAGAACCCTTCTATCGTGTCTCCTACTGAGCACAAAATATGCTAACATAGTCATTAGTGTTTCTAATTTAAATCCATTAAGAAGGGGAAGATAATATTGAAGATGTTACCAATTTGCAAAATAACCTAATTTATATGCATTTCTACTCTATTTCTCAACTATAGCTATGTTGACAGAGCACTAAAATCAATTTAAACTGTTCTCTCAAAATATCCTGAGACCATTTAAAGCAGAAAGACATTTGTGATTCAACTGTTCTGTAGAGCTAGAAGAGGAAATATGGGCAGTTTCCCTCAAAATTAATACATAAAAGATGCATATCTACACACATGTATAACGTAGTGCTTACCTTCCTATGCTCTCTTAAGTCACCATTCAAATCTATTTGACTCACAAAGCCTTGACTTTTACATATTTATTTGCTTTATGTTCACTCCATGATTTCATCATTTATTATAGATTTTTCTGTTAAAAATATTTTTGAAAATTTTAAAGTTGTCAAACTATTAAAAAGAATTTAAAGATTTTTCAGTTTTCACTCATGTGGATAATAGATGATGAAAACTGTACAGAAGGAAAAAAAAATAATATGCTCTAGCGTTGTGGATTTTTGAAAACAAAAATTCCAAAAAATAAAGTACGAACTGTGGCAGGTGTTGATTTATCTATGTTATCACTTACACCAGGGGCTATGGTCCCTGACCCCGAAAGCAATCCGTAAGATTTGTAGAATCAACAAGTTTGAGAATCTTGTTGAGAACTAAGGTTGCATTTCTGATTTTACCTTTAAAAATATTGTGGTGAATGACCTTGGAAGAAATTGCTTATGTTCTTCAGTCTTATTTATTTTCTGGGGAAACAATATTTGTTATTGAGACTGGACTATTTTTAAATTGCCTGTGTATAGATGAATGCACTTGGTATTTCATTTTGTATTTTATTATACTGTCTCAATTTAAGATATATGTAGAATTCTTTCTGTTTTTCAGATGAAGTTGAATTATGATGTTTATGTGTTATTTGAGTGAGTCACAGACAACTTCATTTTGCATTTTAGTTTATCATATAAAATATCCCCCGTCCAAAATATACTCAAACCCACACTGGGGACATCAAGCAATTTACCATGATATTGGTAACTATGCAGATTTTTTTAAAAGATTTTATTTATTTATTTGACAGAGAGAGACAGCCAGCGAGAGAGGGAACACAAGCAGGGGGAGTGGGAGAGGAAGAAGCAGGCTCCTAGTGGAGGAGCCTGATGTGGGGCTTGATCCCAGAATGCCGGGATCACGCCCTGAGCCGAAGGCAGACACTTAACCACTGTGCCACCCAGGCGCCCCACTATGCAGATTTTTTAAATTGTTGTTTCTAGAATAAAAGTGTCATGCACTTGAAAAATAAAGTGCTTTTATACTAGCTTAATCCTTCTCTAATTCTTATGATATAGCATATAATTGACACCTAAATAAATTTTTAAACAATACTTTAAAAACATCAAAAACAGTTTATTTTTAGCAGTCAAAATAAACTGACATGTAAAATACAGAAAAAATATTTTGCTACATAAAAAAAATCATTTATGTGTTATCCTCTCCTGCTTACTCAATCAAGTCACATTATGTAGCATCTTAGGTCAGAATGGAAATGACCATATAAGAAGTTCTGGGAGAAGAGAAGGAAGTAGAAACTTCTAGGAAGGCAATAAGATATGGGGGTGGGGAGGGCTATACATTTCATTCAGTATGGCCTCACATAAAATACTTTTTTATCTCTTTTTTTCCCACCTGTCTACAGTCTATACCTATTTTATAATTTCAGCTCAAATCTCATCTTTTGCATAAAAATCTCTCTGAATGCTTTGTTGTCATCATCATAACAATAGCTGACATTATGTGTCAGGGATTTTTATAAGCAGTTTCAATTAATTTGCTTACTTTTCCTACCTACCCGAAAAGTTAGGTCTTCACTCTACCTATGAAAAGATGGTGGCTATCAGAAGCCAATTTAGCTCTGAGTCTCATAATTAGAAAACATTATAGTCAGGATCCAAATTCAGAGTATCCAAAATCTGTATATTAATCCTTGTGCTAAGAGGCTCTCTTCTTTAAGTATTAGGCTTCCTAATTTACACTTTTATTCTGTTTTATTTTTGTGCCATTACTCATCTTCTCATACATATACATCTTAATTTACAAAGCAGAATGCAAGTTTCTTGAATACAAGGATACAGGGAACCAACAATAATAATACTAAAATAACCTGTTGAGTTTTTCTTAAGTAATGATAATAAAGGGTAATCTCAGGACCCATTGGGAAGCTGAACTTCCTTCTGGACGTTTCCACAATTTAGACCAGGGTCTCTCAATTCTGGTGCTACCGACAATTTGGATTGGGTAATTCTTTGTTGTGGGGTGCTGACCTGTGCATTGTAGAATGGATAGTAGCATTGGGGTGCCTCGGTGGCTGAGTTGGTTAAGTGACTAACTCTTGATTTGGACTCAGGTCATGAACTCAGGGTTGTGAGATTGAGCCCCACGTCAGGCTCCATGAACCTGCTTAAGATTCTGTCCTTCCCCTCTGCCTCTACCTGCTCTCTCTCTCTCTCTCTCTCAATAGCTAAATAACTAAATAAATAAATAGTAATATCTAAAACATCTACACACTAGATGACAGTGACTTTATCCTCTCCCCAATCCAGGTTTGTGACAATGTGTCTCCAGATATTTCCAAATGTCCCAGGGGCACCAAATCATCTCCTCTAAGAAATACTGCTTTATACAGATTTTTTGTCTATAATATTGACAAATTTTTCTTCTCTGTAAATTCTGCTTCTGTTCTCTTTGATTAAGTTTACCCTTCTAAAGAAACATACATCCTTTTTCTCATTCATTTTCATGAGAACAAATGAACCATTTCAAGACATTTACCAAAAGTTCTTTTAGTCTTGCCTCCACTAAAGGACAAATATAATTTCCTTAACTTTTTTTAAGGGAACATCTTTCTATACCTTTCAACATCTTGCATCCCTCCTGTTTAGGCTCTCCAGATTGTCCATGATCATTATAAAATATGAAACTGAAAACTGAAGTAATTTCTAGATACTTTTTTCCTGAGTTTCCTTTATTCCTGTTGACCTTCATGGTACTTGAAAGGTAAAGATATGAACTCAGGGCAATGGCTGTCTGCAGTTTTGAAGTGACTATGTGAGTTTAGTAATTTCTATGGAACCCAAAATTAAAATTTACATATAAGATATGATTCTCCATTTAAAAATGAACTCAGCTGTAGATGGATTATTTGGGTAAACCCTTCATGAGTTCAATATACAAGACTGTGATGGGTCATATATGAGTTGTGTTATTCAGAACCATTCCAGTGGAAGCCAAAACCCAGGAGAAGATTTGAGAAAGAGCTGAGTCATTTAAGAAAATAGTTGTAATGTTCCAGAAATAATCTATAAATTAACTGGATATGAAATATCATAAAGAGAAAGGGATGGGCAAAATGGTAACAAAAAAATTAACTGGTTTAAGGAGATGCAAATGACATGAGGAAACTTTTGGGGTGATGGAGATTTCTATATCTGATTGTGATTGTGGCAGTGGTTAAATTATTGTATACAGATCTCAAAATTCACCAAACTTAGAACTTATATGGATGAATTTTAGTATGTATAAATTATACCTACATAAGGAGGTGGGAGAGGGGAGAGTGTCAGCAGTCTTAGCAGTTGTGTTAAGTACTTGGAGTTGGAAGCACCTGCTCTAGATGACATTATCTACTGGGCAGACCCAACTAGGTCTGTCAGTAGGGTAGTGTTTGTTGTTAAATGAGCTTTTTCACGGAACACTCTGACTGAATATTATGATTTTCAGAATTCTTGTACTTAGAAATATGTCCTATAATGAATCCAGTGGAGCAGGTTAAGAGATTGAGACTGACATTAAAAAAGAAATATTTTTAAGTTGTTGGTAAACATTGTTGTATATATACATAAATGTATATGAGGTTTTGACTTGATTAGTATTTCAATGTCACACATTTACAAATCATCACATAGTATCAGATTTCTATATTCTTCCTGATACTATAATTATAGTTCCATTAGCAAATGTAAGAATGAGGCAATAATGCTAATACACAAAATTAAATTGCAGATTAACTCATTGCCATAGAAACCAAATGAGACTGTAAAATTTAATCATAATTTGTTTGAAGAGCATTGCCTTAGAATTTTTTGTACAACAACAATATTTAGTCAACATCTTTGATATCAAACATGTGAGGAATTACATAATGCTTCCAATTTAAGAGAAAGTAACTTTATTTTTAAAGTTGTTTTGATTTTATATAAGCACACTAATTTTAATAAAAATTCAAATTTAAATATGGTTTTGGACATTGAAATAGTTTTTTATATGTATGTTCTATGAGTTGAATTCTTGGATTACTTTTTTTTTTCAAAGTCACAGATTTCTTCCAAATGCCAAGAACAAATGATGTGTAGAGGTAAACAGCCAAGAAGAAAAAAAAAATTGCAGCTACACAGAGTGAAGTTAAGGCAAAATTATCGATAACTTTACATTTTTATGTTGACTGAAGTTAGCAAGATTTTCTACACTTAGCAATTTCTGTGCTAGGAATATATTCGTTCAGAGATGAATAAATAGTATTTCACTTTAGACACAGTTTTATTTCACTTTTCCAGTCTATATACAGTTTATTTCCTTTTCTTGTCTTCTAGCATAACTAGGACTTCAGTATGATGTTGAAAAGGAGTGGTCAGGGGGTACTTCACTACACTTTCCTGATTTTATTGGGAAATTTTCTAGTATCTCATCATTAAGCATGGTGCTTGCTGTAGGTTTTTTGTTGATGTCTTTTATTCAGTTTAGGAGGTTCCCCTCTATTTCTAGTTTGCTGAATGTTTTTATCATGTGGGTATTTGATTTTGTCAGATTTTTTTCCCTATGTTTATTGATATGATCAGGTGATTTTGCTTTTTTAGCCTGTTGATGTGATGGATTATATTAATTAATTTTTGAATGTTGAGCAAATCTTACATATCTGGGATATATCTACTTGGTCATGGTGCATTAATCTTTTTGTACAATGTTGAATTTGTTTTGCTAATATTTTGTTGAGGATTTTTGCATCTGTATTCATGAAAGATACTGGTTTGTAGTTTTCTTGTAATGTCTTTGTCTGATTTTGGTATTAAGATAATGCTGGTCTCATAGAATGAGTCTAAAATATTCCCTCTGCTTCTATTATCTGGACAAGATTGCAGTAAGTTGGTGTAATTTTATCCTTAAATGTTTGGTATAATTAACTAGTGAATCTAGCTGACCAGTTTTTCCACTTATTATCCCTTTATTCTATTTTTATATAATTTGTGGGAGAGCTGTATTAAACCTGTTTCTTCAACCTGCCATGTTTCTTCAGAATCTGACAATGTTTGAGTTAATTGATAAAATGAGAGATTCTTTTTTTTTTTTCCAGAAGATATACTTTTTGCCAGTGGAAAAAGATAGAAGGGCAACAGACAGGTAATTTAGAAATGAAATAGGACACTTGCCAACTGTCCAGATGACAGATCATTAAAAATCTGGGTTAAGGAAATCATGAGGGGAAATTTATGAGAGAATTAGTTGCTGATTATGTTTCCTAAGCCAAGGAAGAGTAAATATTTAAGAAATATCAGCTGCTCAGATAAATAAAATGCTTCAGAGAGATATTTAATTTGAAGACTAAGAATAGATCATTAAATTTGGTATTCAGGGGATCACAGATGACCTTTAAAAAAAAAGAAGAGTTTCATTAGTGTGGCAGAAAGATCAGCCAGATTCCTGCTAATGAGTTGTATGTGTAAAATTTGTAGTGATTGACTTACTAATACCCGGTCCTTTGAATTTGATTCCTACAATAAGTTAAAGACCCAATATACTATGGATTTCCTAGTTTACCTGCAATGTAATAATATTTAAGTTGCACTTGTTTTGACTGGTAATATTTCACATATGAAGAAATAGCAGCCATATATCATCAAGATAATATATTTAACAAGTATTGATATTAGGTATATTGAAACCTGACATAAAGGGATAAGAAATAATTCAAGTATGGTCTCAGAGGTAGATGTTTATTCCCATTTCTTAATTTTTTGTATTTTCTTCATTGGATTCAATTAGACTGGAAGACCTATAAATCATTGAAGCATGTTAGAGAACCCTCTATCAGAGAAATTTCATTGAAAAATGTAATGTTACACATTTAACTTTACTACACAGAGTCACATAATTGATCTCCTTTTACTTGGGTTTTTGACTCTTATACTGAACATATGCCAAAGGTAGAATGGTAAGACTATGTCAGGTGGTTTTTAAGGGCAATTGATATTGGCAGAGACTAAGGATCAGAACACAGAAAGTATGACAGGCACTGCAGGATAACTTTGGTTGACATTCTGGTTGTTAATTAGATCAGAGCAACTGAATGGGGGCTCTCAGAAATGATGCACTGATTTTTAATGTCATTTAAGGGTCTTATATGAGTAAGTAGGGTTAGGAACCTTTTCTTTTTCTCTTCTTTCTTTACTTTCTCTTCTCCACTCTTCCCTCCCCTCCCCCCTCTCCCCTCCCCTCCCCTCCCCTCCCCTTCTCTCTCCTCCTCTCCTCTCCTCTCCTCTCCTCTCCTTTCCTTTCTTTTCCTTTCCTTTCTTTTTTTTTCTTTTTTTGCCAAGTGATGACTGCTGCCATTAAACTATTTCTACTAAAAAAACAAAGAGGCTCGGGAAAAACTTAGTCACATCTATTTTGTTAGCCTTACTGGATGCATAGTTTCCTCTTCATAATCCACTTCAAATCACCTTTGGAAGTCATCTGATAGGAGTATGTTATATAATGGAATATATATATAATATATACATATATTATATATATATTCCATTTATACTAAGCAAATTAAATTATATAGTTAGATATTTCAGTCAGAGAAAATCATAGGGCTTATTTGTTAATGGTGATGATGTAATAATCCTGGAAACATGTCAGTTTCTAAAAATCCTAAATGGGGACTAAAAAGCATGATTTTCTAATATTTGGAAACATAGTATTTCATTTTTTAGACTAAAAATAGAGTAGATGAAATAATTGAGAAAAAGGAGTCCTGGGGAAGAATGCAGATGTATTCAGAAATTTAAGATATTATATGATAAAAGGAGTTGACATATATTATATGTTTTAAATTATTTGATTTTAAGATTAATATAAATCTGCTGTAACCAAGGTAATGTGGTGTGAAAGGATGGCTATATTGAAAGCTGCAATATGAGAGGGAAACCAAAAATGTAACCACTGGCATAAGTGGTTATGTCAATTTTGACATATCTATCAAGGAAATTAAGTAGGGAAAAAAATACTCTTTTCAGCAGATGATACTAAAACAATTGGTAACCATATGCAAGAAAAAACTAGCTTCAAGTCTTACCTTGAACTATACACAAAATAACTCAAAATGTATCACAGACTTAAATTTAAAGCACACAACTCTAAAACTTCTAGAATATATAGGAGAAATATTTGTGAATTTTAGTTATGAAAAGACTTCTTAGGCCTCAAAAAACATAGCCAGCTGAGTCACCCTGGTGTCCTGGTGTTATTAATTTTTAAAATTTAACCATTCCAGAAATATGTGGTGGTAACTCATTTTAATTTTAACTTATATTTCCTGGCAACTAGTAATGTTGAGCACATGACTATGTGCTTGTTAACTACTTTGTCCTCCTTTGTGAAGCATCTGTTCAAGAATTTTCCCATTTTTATTGATGTTTGTCTTTTCATTATTTACCTATAGAATTCTTATCTAATCTGAGTACAAGTCCTTTATCTGGTGTGTGAATTGCAAATAGCTTTCCTCAGTTTATGGCTTGCCAAATTATATTTTTAATGGTTGTCTTTTATTAGCAGAAGTTTAATTTTGCTGAAGTTAATTTATCTTTTTTCTTTTCTATTTAATCCTTTTTTTTCTGTTAGCTAATAAATTCGGTATGGAATAAAATATATAAATTATTAAATAAATGGATATGCTTATAGACAAAGCATATATTTTGGTGAGAATCTTCTCATAAGACAAGGAGAAAAAGTACAGGTGCTTATTCAAGTATAAAACCACTGAGACAGCAAATTGAATCTATCTACTATAAATAGCATTACAAATGTTGTTATATGCCATGAAATATAACTTAGATAACCAGCAAAGATAAACTATTAAAGGACAATTGGTACTTGGGTTATAGCAAAAGACAGCAAGGATACACAAGGAATGTTAAGTACCATGGATAAGAAATATTCCATTCTACTCAAATTTAAAAAAAAGGAATGAGAATATTTTGAGAATATTACGTGATTTGTGATCTTAAATGAAAAATAATTTTCTTAGAGCTTTCAACCTTAATGTGATATTTTGCTCATTAAGTCATTTATTTATTCCTGTACTTCCTGAATATGATTCATTTATTTATCAAGAAATATATACTGTATAGCTACTATGTACTAGACTTGCTTTGATTTGATGTGAAGACAAGGGAATGCTAAAGTTAAGCTTCTGTACTAAGCAAGGAGAGGATGCTTGCTGCTTGCCTAATTTTGTTCTTTCCTTGTGTTTTAAGCAGTAGAGTTCAGAGGTGAATTTTAAAAGAATAAGGAAAAAGAGAAAGAGGAGGAAAAGGAAGAGGAGTCCTGGAAGGGCTAATTATTTGTGAGTTTACCAGGAAAGCATTCAAGAACTACTGATAGTTGGTAGTTTCTAATCTGTTAACTGAGCAACCTGAACTAAACAGTATGTGTTTTTGTTTTTTGTTTTGTTTTGTTTTTTACCAAGTCTACTCTATGGAAAGAATTATTCTTAATTTTGGGATTTTAATAGTCCTGTTCATTTTTCTTATTTTTCTTTTATGTAGATCATAGTTGGTACTGAATAAATGTTTGGGGAAAGGCAGGAACTTAGGGGATCATGGAAAATAAATGGCAGTTATTTAAATTAGTGATCGAAGGAAAATATGACATGTATCTGCTTCTCATTTTTATAACTACCACTTGGTATCCAGGCATTCCAATAGTTTGTAAGTATGTATTTCATTGTACAGTGATTAAATTATTTCTGATTGATATTTTGTCTTTTAAAGAATAAGTAATTGTACTTAGAATGTTCTGCATTATTCTGAGCCATATTCCTTTATCTTAGTCTATTAATAAGTTGCATTTTTAAGGTAGGTACTCTGATACGACATCTTATGTGGCATATGCCTAAAATATTTAGCAGAACCCACTTAAATGTCCATCACACATATTTCTACTTCTAATTAGTTCATGTAAGTTGTGGTGGACCATCATTTCCACTATTTCAACTAGGAAAAAAGTATCTACTACAAAAATCATATCATTTTAGAAGATATTAGGAAAGATTCCTTCCCAGTTAAGTGGAAGCCTCATCTATACCCGTCCTTTTTTTCCTCAGAGGGCATTTGCAGATCTGGGCATGCACTGTGGATCAGGCTTGCCATAAGCAGAAGGACTCTGCTGGCGTAAAGATAAGCCAGTAGGGCTTTTGATTGCTGCATTGGTTTTTGTGACAGTTTGGAATCTGGAGAGCCTACATGCCGCACTGCCAATTTTCTCCCATTGGACTTCAGCGGAGTGCTTAGGCAGCCAGGAGTTGGGAAGGAAACATGGAATGAAATTCCATACAGTTAAACAGTGCTTAAAAGTCAAAGTTCTGGCAGAGAGAGGGGTGTTCAATAAACATATGGTTGGTCATAGCCTTACAATCTTTGAAACCAGAGTGAAAATAAGAGTAATGAAGAAGGCTTCAGCCCATCCCTGGCCATACTTAGTTCTTGACTGGATGAAGGTGATCAGTTTATCATTGTGTACTGGAAAAAGAAAAAAGAAAAAAGTCTCAGAGGAAATTCACCTCAAAATTAGCCTCTTTTAGAAATAATGTCTGCCATTTATTAAAAATTGGGAGACATATTAAGAAGCTAGGATATGTGACTTAAGGTTAAAAAAAAATGGTCCAAGGAAAAAGAGCCAGTAGAACCATGCATTTACATGATTTATATGTTGAAATTGGCAGGAAAGGTCCTGGTATTATTACTATAAACATGATAAAGAAATTAGAAAAAAGGTTAAATATGTTGGATAAAAATTGATAATTTCAACAGATACATTCTATTTATTTAAAAAGAATCAACTATGCACACTAAAATTGAAAAAAAATAGTACCTGAAATTTAGGATTCATCAGATGTGTTCAGCATCAGAGGAAAACAGAGGAGGAAAAGATCATTAATTTGCAGAAGAAAATCAATAGAAACTATCAGAGACTTAAGCTCAGAGAAAAATAATGAAAAAAAAAAACACTTAAGAGTTCCAAAAAGAAAGGAGATAAAAGAATACAGTAAGAAATTGTGTTTCTAGAAATAATTGTAAACACTTTTCCAAAACTGATGAAAGAGATCAACCATACATTAAAGAATTTTATTAAATTCCAAGAAACATTTTGGAATTGATTTGGGAAGGGGATTATTATAAGCATATCAGAATCAACTTGCTGGTATTATAAGATAAAGAGAAAATCTAAAAAACTAGTTGAAGGAGGAAAAAGAAAATTATTATTGAAAGGCAACACTAAACCTGATGGCAGAATCATAGAAACCAGGAGACAATAAAATGACATCTTAAATGTCATAAAAGAAAAATTTTGCTCCCTAGGATTCTATAACCAGCAAAAATATCCTTGAACAATCAAGATGCAATATAGATGTTTTAAAAAAACAGAAGTTGAGAGAATTTGTTACTGATAGAGCCACACTACTATAAATAGTCAAAAAGATCATAGAGCCGAATCTAAATGATCCTAGGTAAAAGCAGACAATTTAAGGAAAGAATAAAGAAAACCCAAAATGGTAAATACATTGGTTGAAACAATGTTGATGATTATTAAAGGAGCAACAATAACAGTGTCTTATAGCTTTTTTCATTAAAAAATTGCAGACTTAAAATAATTCTATTAATAATTAATGCATTTTTTCTGGTATATAGTTCTATGAGTTTTAAAATATGGATAGATTCATATAAATATGATTATACACAAGATGCACAGTAATTCCCCTCTAAAACTTCCTTACATATTTTAGAGTACTTTATATATTCAGGATATAATCCTTCATTGAATGTGTGATGTTAAGATATTTTCTTCCGATCCATGGCTTCTCATCAGATCAAAGGAATACACTTAACAAATTATGTACAAGACTTGTTCACTTAAAGGCGTAAACCATGTTACAGATATTAAAAAGACTTGAGTGGAGAGATTTATCGTAATCATTAATTGGATGACTCAATATTGCTATCAGTTCTCAAATTGTTTCATGGATTCATATGAATCCCAATAAAATTGCCAGCATCCCCTTTCTTAGAAATTGACATGCTGACTTAATCATTTACATTTGGAAATGCAAGGAAAAATGAAAAACCAAAGCAATTTTGAAAAAGAGGAACAAAGTTGGGGGATTTCACTATCTGATTTCGAGTCTTATGGCAAAGGTGTTGTGTTCAAGACAATGTGGTATTGGCATAAACAAACACTCATAGCTCAGTGAAATTCTCCAGAATGGGTGATATACAAGTCCACTCATATATATGTATATATATAGTCAAGTGATTTTCAAAAATGGTATAAAGGTAATTCAATGTGGAAAGGGCAATCTTTATATGAAGTGGAGATGAAACAGATAGCCATTAAAATAATGAACTTCACCTTTTCCCTCACATGAAATTAAAAAATACATTTACAATCAATTATATACTTAAATGTAGAAAAAAATATAAAAATTTAGAAAAAATACATAATTGCTATAGGCAAAGATTTATTAGACAAAATACATAAAAGTAAGTATCTGTAGAGGAAACACACATTTAATGTCATCAAAATTAAAATTGTCTTCAAATAAAATTGTCTTCATAGATATCATTAAGGACATAAAAAGGCAAGCTACATACTTTGGGATAAAATGAAAAGCCTAAATATATGTGCCAAAGTACTATATCAAGAACATATAGGGGAGACTGGGTGGCTCAGTGGGTTCAGTTGAGACTCTTGATCTCGGCTCAGGTTATGATCTCAGGGTCCTGGGATTGAGCCCTACATCAGGCTCCCTGCTCAGCAGGGAGTCTGCTTCTCCAACTCCCTCTGACCTTCCCCTTTAACCAGCTCATGTGCTCTCTCTCTCTAATAAATAAATAAATAAGAAATCTTAAAAAAAATAAAATTATTACAACTCATTATGAAGAAGACAGACAACCCAATGAAAATACTCAAATATTTGAACTGGTACTTCATAAAAAAAGCTGGGCAATTAGCCAACAGTTTAACATCAGTAGTTGTTATGGATGCATAAATTAAAACCACAATGGGATTCTACTCTGTAACTTCTATAAAGGTTAATCTAACAACGCTAACAATACCAACTATTGAAGAAGTTATAGTACTATTGGTATTCTCATACATATATTAGAAAATTGTACAACCACTTCGGAGAAATGTTCAACAATTTTTAGCCATGTAAGTTTATAATTTATAAAATCAAGAAATTAATGTGAATGATCACAAAAGGATTTACACAAGAATTTCCACAAAAGCATTACTCATAATAGCCCCAAACTGGAAACAATTCAATGTCCATCAACAGGTAAATGGATAAACAAATAGTGGTACATAGTGTATGATTCCTTATTTTGCATGTCCACAATAGACAAATCGATAGAGACAGGAAGTAGCCAGGGGCTAGGGTTAGAGGTTATCAGGACTGAGTATGAAAGGGCATGTGGCTTCCTGGAGGAATGAAAATGTTCTAAAATTAGAGAGTGGCGATAGTTGCATAATTCTGAGGATATACTAAAAACCACTGAATTGAGCAATTAAAAAAGGGTGAATTTCATGATGTGTGAATTTTATTGTAATAAAACTTTTAAGAAATAAACTATGTGATAAGAATAAGATGGATTACGACATAGCAATTGAGGAGAATGAAGAACTGGCACTCACCCCAAGATGACTCAATCTAAACAATATGCCAATTGAAGTAACCAGAAACAAAAGTACATACTTTCTCCTCCATTTATATTAACTCAAGAACAGGCAAAGTACATAGATGATGAAAAAGAATAGTTAGGGTAGTCATAAGTCAGAATAAATATAGGTATTCTAGAAGATAGGATAGAGAGAAAAAGGGCATTTTAGTGTATCTTTGGGAAATGTTCTCTAACTTTAACTGTTTGGTGATTATTTAAGTGCATATATAAATAAATAAACATCTCTGAGACATACACGGAGGATAATTGCACTTTATGCAAATCATTGTATGTAGATTATCCCTAAAAAAAGTCAGCACCACTTGTCACACTGCAAAGTTATATAGGGAATTTTGTAATATAATATTGTTTTATTTTATGGAAAACTCCAATTTTATAAACAATTACTTTTCTTTATCTTATCATTATCTTTTATGTACTTGTTCATAATTTTTAACTGCAATAGTACATTTCTTACTCTTCCCTTGTCAAGGACTTGATGAGAGTGTGACTGAAAAAAAACTTACTGAGCAAACTCTGAACAGCTTCAGGTTTAAAGAATATCACTTGTAATACTTTTACTGTGACTCTATTTGTAACCTTTCCAAAAGAGAAAAAAAATATAATATTGGAGTAATGTGCAATAAACTATGCTTAGAACATTATAAATGAAAATTATTCTATAAAGCACAACTGGATGAAAAGACAGAAATATGAGTCTGCAGTAATACATTAAAAATATATATGGTAATCAGTGATGGGTGGAATTTTTCAGAAGTAATTCAAATGCTAATGAATCTGGTCAAATCTTTCAGCTGGGAAATGAGTGGACTTGTTTTTGTTGTTTGCTCTGCCAGCTTCCAATTTCTCTCGGCTGAGAAAATCCTTTTATGAATTAATAAAAGCTTTCCAGACTGAAAATAGGGGGATATACAGCTTAATGGCTAGAATGCGTTGCCAGGATTTTGTAATTTAGACAGTTTGTTATGACTAGAACAATGCTCCAATGCATTGAACTTTAATGTTGAAATGTCAGCTTCCTACTGAGTAGTTCTGAAGCCAGGCCTACACCTGCTTGCTTTTAGAAGACTTGTCATTTGCATGCACCTCCAGCAAGCAGAATTTTGAAGTCAGAATGAGGATAATATCAGGCACTTTCCATCTTCCAAGCATGGTAAAACATTTAGTAATAAAACCTGTGTATAAACCAAATACCCTCCATTTTCAATATTGGAATAAAAATAGAAAAAGAGCAGGGAGATTAAAAAATCTGGAAAGAAAAGGCCAATAAACTGTTGCCTTTTATCTTGAATTCAAGCCTTTGCAAAACAGTAAGTATTTACATCTCCTGGAAAAATATCGTAATTTTTTTTTTTAGATTTTATTTATTTATTTGACAGAGAGAGAGAGATGGAGAGCACAAGCAGGGGGAGCAGCAGGCAGAGGGAGAGGGAGAAGCAGGCTCCCCACTGAGCAGGGAGCCCAATGCAGGGCTTGATCCCAAGACCCTGGGATTATGACCTGAGCCGAAGTCAGACGCTTAACCAACTGAGCCACCCAGGTGCCCCGGTATCATAATTTCTTAAATCATTACTTTTCATGTTAACTCATGAGTAATAACAGATGCACTTCAATTTACAGTGACTAAGGGTGACCAAATGTGGTTTGATATTAAAATAAACAACAAAGAATAGAATGCCTCCCATGGTACCATCTAGGAAATAACCTCTTTAAAGTTCTCAATTTAATCCATGAGGCACTAGAAGAATTAATTTGACTAAATGGGTGAATTGTTATTTTCAAGGGATTTTTAGTGAGTAATTCGAAATAGGATTATGTCTATTAACATTAACTACATAGCTTTTATCAAGTTAATTATCCCCTCCTGTGGTGCCCTATCATTTTTATTCACTTATTCTTAGAAACTGTCTAACTTTGTAGGGGGAATAAAAAACAAACAAACAAAACCAAAACAAAACAGGAAATACATCTCCAGAGGGAAGGGGACACAGGAGGTACCAGTCTCTGGGTCCTACATTGTGAAGCCACAGTGACTGAAATTTAGACTCAGATCCAGATGATAACCTGATGCACATACATGTGCATTCTTTGACTAGTATATAAAGCAAAGCCTATTTTTAACATGAGTCTATTTGGATTTCCTCTGGACACTTCGTCAATATCTGTATCCATAATACCCCTCTTTTTTTGCTATTTTTTCTCCAAATTTTTATTTAAATTGCAGTTAGTTAACATACAGTATAATATTAGTTTCAGGTGTAGAATTTAATGATTCATCACTTACATACAACACCCAGTGTTCATCACAGCAAGTGCGATGCTTGATACCCATCACCTATTTAACCCATCCCCTTGCTCACATCCCCTCCAGCAATCCTCAGTCTGTTTCTTGGTTTGCCTCTTTCCTCCGCCATATTCATTTGTTTTGTTTCTTAAATTCCACATACGAGTGAAATCATGTGATATTTGTTTTTCTCTGACTTATTTCACTTAGCATAATACTCTAGCTCCATTCATGTCATTTAAAATGGCAAGATTTCATTATTTTTTA
Source organism: Ursus americanus (assembly GCF_024610735.1). Taxonomy (NCBI): domain Eukaryota; kingdom Metazoa; phylum Chordata; class Mammalia; order Carnivora; family Ursidae; genus Ursus; species Ursus americanus. The sequence continues at coordinate 53,493,238 of NC_142137.1, read as the reverse complement.
TGGCTGAACTATATATATTATACAATTATATGTAGATATATATATACATATATATATAGTTATATAGTTATATATAGCTATATCACCTCTTCTTTATCCATTCATCAGCACCACTTCTTTCTCCATTCATCAGTTGACGGGACATGGGGCTCTTTCCATAATTTGGCCATTGTTGATAATGCTGCTATAAACATGGGGGTGCATGCATCCTTTCGAATCAGTATTTTTGTATCCTTTGGGTAAATACCTAGTAGTGCAATTGCTGGATTATAGTGTAGCTCTATTTTTAACTTTTTGAGGAAACTCCATACTGTTTTCCACAGTGGCTGCACCAGTTGCATTCCAACCAACAGTGTAAGAGGGTTCCCCTGTCTCCGCATCTTTGCCAACATGTTGTTTCCTATGGAATGGGAGAAGATACTTGCAAATGACATATCTGATAAAGGGTGAGTATCCAAAATCTATAAAGAATTTATAAAACTCAACACCCCAAAAGCAATAATCCTGTTAATAAGCATTGACTTTGAGCCCAAGGAAACCAGAATACTCTCTTTCCACTGGATTGATTTAGTGTAGACACATGATATAAATACCATTATGTATGGCTGGGGTTTTCGGTGTCCTTCTTGTCCCCAAATGGAGACAGCCTATTTGGGAATTAAGCCAAGAGCAGAATGTGGGACTTAGAGATACCAAGAGAGATAGAGTCCTGGCAGATGATAATTTTTTGAATTCTTTAATCTAACTATCTCTGAAATCATATCCACCTGTTTAGACATGAAATAATACACTTAATGTTTTTGTGTGAACTACTTTGAGTTGGGTCTCTGTCATCAGAATTCAAGAGTACTGATTAATACATTTGAAATGGACACAAATTAAAAGCTGTCTTTGAGACTGTGATTTCAACTGTAGGGTTAAAATCCAGTAAATTTTCCGTGTGTGTGTGTGTGTGTGTGTGTGTATGCATGCGTGTGCACATGTGTGTGCTGAATCTGCCCATGAACTCTGATGTAGCTTCAGCTATAGGGCACAAGGGCCTCATATTTGTAAACCAAGATGAGGATTTGATTAGGTTGAAATATTCCCATTAGCTCCAGATCTGTATTTGCATTCTGAATATCTTAAATTTCAATCAATTCCTGACAAGAGTATTTTGTAAACCACCCCTCAATATTCTGGGGCAGTATGAAGCCAGTTAGACTAGGAAGTCCTTGAATGAATGGTGTCTCTGAGTCTGTTTATAGTAACAGAGCTTTAAATGATATTTAATGAGTAAATAAGTAAATACAATTTCTTCAGTAAACAATTTATAAAGGAAATATAATTCAGAGATCTGGTGACAGTACTATGTCTCCGCTTAGGATTTAGGTGTTACTTTTGTAATTGATATCTCATTAACACCTTTTGAAAATTGGGAGCTAAAACCTGAGGATATTATCTAAGAAATGAGCATTACATGACTGCTAATTTTTAGTTTATTCCAAATTTCAGAACTGTTTCCAAGTAATCTTTACAAAAAAATAAAGCATTAAATAGTATTTAAATAGGAAATTAATTTCCACGCATCATTACATTTTATTACATCCAATTAATAATTTTTAGTGCTATTTTCTAAAGAGTTGTAGCTTTACCCATAGACATAGACAAAGATGGAGATGGGGAGATTGAGACATGACAAAGTTATCAATTAGATGGATATAGTTTTTATCTACTGCTGTGTAACAAATTATCCCAAAACGTCATAGCTTAAAACAAGCATTATCTCACACAATTTCTGTGGATCAGGAAATCTGGAGTGGCTTGGCTGTTGGTTCTGGCTCAGCATCTTTCGTGAAGTTGTATTCAAGGACCGGTCATCTGTAGGCTTTGGCTGGACAGAATCTTCATATCCAAGGTGGATCTCTCATATGGTTGGACAAGTTCATCCTGGCTGTTGGTGAGAGGCCTAATTTCCTCACCACATGGAACTCTTGACTTAGCTCTTTGAGTGTCTTTACCAATTGGCAGCTGGCTTCTCCTAAAATAAGTGATTCATCCTCTATTTCATTCTGAAATCTACAAAATAAAACAAACAAACAAACAAACACAAGCTCCTACAAAATATAGCTTGGGATTTATGTCAACCCATAGGCTTGGCAAGGTGAGAAGAAATAGGCACAGCTTTACCACCAGGCCTGAGCCAAGCTGCCCACGAGCTCTCTAACTGAATCTGCCATCTACTGATGTCAGAACAGGGCCCTTTCTCCAAAGCAATATTCTAAGATCTGGTTTTCAGTGGGGCAACGGGGGGCATGGACTCTCACCTGGAGACAACCAAAAATATACTATAAAATAAACACAGACAGGAAAGGGAAGACCAAACAAAGGAAGCACAAGAAGGTAGAAAGAGTGAGAAGAGAGAGAGAGAAAAATATAAAACAAAACAGAAGAAAACAAAGCAAATCTTCCTAAAAATGAGTTTTCAGATGAAATTTCAAAACATACATAGTCATTTGAAGATCCAAAGCTGAGAAAGCCAAGAAAATAAACAATTAGAAGATGAATTTTGCCCAAATGAAATAATTTTTTACAGTGGTCTGATAAAGATTAATATTTAGCTTGGTTATTACAGAGAATTGAACACTCGTGTATTTGTTCCCTCTCAAATCCCCAATGAAAGCTACAAATAATTTTTTAAGGCATAAAGTCACATAGGTGGTTAAAACAGGAATCCAGAAAACAACTAACCTTTGCCTTTAGAACATTATCTTAAGCTGCCTTTTTCTGTTCCAGATACGACCAAAAAAAAAAAAAAAAAAAAGGTTGATGAAATGATTTTCAAGTTCCAAGCAACAGTGGAGAAAATGTACTGGATAGGACGTTGGTGAAATACATGAGCTGATTCTCTAACCTCTGTTCAGCTAAACCAAACAGAACAAGGCTCTCTCGAGTAAATGTGGCATAAAGAAGAGTCTCTGTAAGAAAAACAGTTTAGATATCTCTTGCTGGAATAAGTCTTCTTGCTTAAAATTAAGCCTAAAGTTCATCATCTTCTAATTCTTTTATCAGTTTATAATCTCCCAAGGCTATTGACAATTGGAATACCATGAAGTAAATCAGAATTACAATTATAATTATAAGTGTTTTCTATAATTTGCCCATTTAAAAATTGTTTCATAGTAACATGGCCAGTGATACTTTTCCACACATTTCTTCTTTAGACTACAACAGAATGCTATTTCTCCTGTGAGAAAAACAGCTCACATATATGATAACAAATTTCTTTCCTATGTGAAATGATGATGTCTTCATCTTTGGTTATTCTTTCAGAATTGTTCTGACAGGGGTGTCACCTTCTAGATCATTTAGCTTCAGAGTTATTTTAAAAATCTGAGTCACATTTTTCCAGAAGTTACAAAGATTGCATAGCATATTTTCTGTCTTTGAAACAGAGCAGCTGGTTCAGTGTATATGTATTTTGCTGCTGACAGACAGTCCTCCTTTCTCCAAAATTAGAAAGAGATGTTAAGAATTTTCTTTTAAATAAAGTATATTTTAAAAAATAAGTCCCCACTCACACACAAATACATCAGAGATTCTCCCATTGGCAGCCAACACAGAAAGGACGGAGTGAAAAAAGGGTATCAAAGGGTCAGGCAGACATGAACTAATTCCCTAAAACATTAGTATTTAGGATTTTTAAAGTCTACATTATTCAGGGGTGCCTGGGTGGCTCAGATGGTTAGGCGTCTGCCTTTGGCTCAGGTCACGATCTCCAGGTCCTGGGATCCAGCCCCACATCAGGCTCCAGGCTGGCTCAGCTGGGAGCAGCCGGGAGCCTGCTCTCTCTCTCCCCATTTGTGTGCTCTCTCTGTCTCTCTTTCTCAAATGAATAAATAAAATATTTTTTTAAAAAAGTCTACATTATTCATGTCCTAATATATATTTTGGATTTTTCACCAGAGATTGTGATTAGCATTGTAATATATTAAAAAGTGGATTCAACATTAAGAAGGGTATTACAAGGCTTGAACAATAATATATATGAAATTGTTTGGTACATGGTAGGACTCTGAAATTTTAATTTTTTGCTAATTAACATTGATACTTAGCTTGAGATTGTACAAAAAGAATTAGACCTATGTGTAACTTTGCAACTATATATATATATATATATATATATATATATATATATATATATATACTTATGAATCGGTGTGGCAGTTTTATCTGCAGACCTCTTAAATGTTCGTCAATAAAATGGATATGGATGAAGTTCTGCTGATGGACATGCAAAATAGGAATCACTAAGAGAGATACTATTATCATACTGTTGTTCATTGTTTTCTGTTAAAGGACTGTTAAGTTAAAAAAGCACTAAAATACTTCTGTATATGCAGCTTTCTTCCTTGGAGTGAAACACTCTATGTCTATGATCACTGGAAATATTTTGCAATAAATTGCACACCCTTTAACAGCTTTTTTGGTAAATCAAGTTCATTGAGGTAAATAAGTACATATATACGCAAAACAATTTTAAGCGTACAGTTCTATTTTTTACTTCATTTACTTATGTTGCATCTTTTTATTTCCCTTCTCAACCTACTTTGGGTTTAGTTGCTCTTTACAATTTCTTAAAGTGAAAGCTTAGATAATTAGTTTTAAATATTTCTTATTTTCTGATATATACATTGAATACCATAAATTTTCTCATACACTCTTCTTAAGCTGCATTCTAAATAAATTTTTATATGAAGTATATTTGGGGCACCCGGGTGGCTCAGCAGGTTATGCGTCTGCCTTCGGCTCAGATCCTGATACTAGGGTCTTGAGATCAGCCCTGCATGGGGTTCCCTGCTTAACAGGGAGCCTGCTACTCCCTCTCCCCCTCCTCCGTGTTCCTGCTTCCTCTCTCTCACTGTCAAATAAATAAATAAAATCTTTTTAAAAAAGTATATTTAATTAAAAGACGTTATAATGTCTCCTGTAGTTTACTTTTTGATTGAAAAATAATTTAGAAGTTTGTATCACTTGTTTTCTAAATATTTGGAGATTTCCCCGATACCTTTTCCTGATTGTTTAATTTAACTGCTGTGAAGATTAAACATATTCCATATGATAAAACTTGTTTCATTGCCCTGCATGTAGTCTTTCTTGGCAAATATCCCTATGTACTTGGAAAAAAAAATGTGGATTTTTAAGTTGTTGATTGGAATGTTCTATAAATATCAATTAGATGTAATTAATTCATAATATTGTTCAATTCTATATTCTTATTTTTTGTCTACTTATTCTATACACTGCCATCATTCTTTCAGAAAGTAGAGTTGACATCAACATGATTGTGGATTTGTCTTTTTCTCCTTTTCGTTCTCTCAAGATTTGCTTCAAGTGAGTTGAAGCTTTGTTATTGAATACAAACTCTTGGAATTTTGTCTTCTTGGTGAATTGTTGCTGTTACCATTGTTATATATATCTTCTTTTCCCTAGCAGAATTCTTCATTTTGAAGTCTACCTTGCTGTTAGTATCAGCTATAGTGACCCTGGCTGTTACTGCCAACAGATTGCAATTGCCAAGTAAAATATCTGGCTTAAATACATAACTAAAGAATTTATACCTAATTGGCCTGGCACTGGAGAATTACCAGTAATTTAATGATGTTCTGAGCATTTTTTATTTAAAATATGCATCAAGGTAACACAGAAGGAGGACAATAATAAATTAAATATTTATCTTTGCCTCAAGGGTGAAAACACAATTTGTGGAGTGTGACAGATGGGATAATATTACACACTCCACACTTGCCTTGGAAAATATATTTAACCTCTCTAGGTTTAGAGGTTTTTAAGTATTTTCTTTTATTATGGAATAGCCATGTTACAAAAGATTATCTGTATTTACATGTGTGGTCTAAAAACTATGAAGTAAGCATATATGTATTAAATTCTAGCTTCAGAAATGGAAAATCCCAACATCTAGTGTTCTCTTCCCTGATGGCAGCTACAGGCCTGAATTTTGTGCTTATCCTTCCTTTATAGTTTTTACCATTTATATATGCGCTTTGAATACATTGTTTAATTATATTATTTAACTATTCATTTTGAACTTTACCTGAACGGAACCATCTTATCTCTATATCTGGTGACCTATTAATCTATGTATGCTAATCTTCTATAATTTATTTTCTCTCTAATCTGTTTGTGAAATATGTCCAGATCGGAGTGTGAGGTGAGGTATATAAAATTTTATCTAATTACAGTTTTAATTGTATTCTCCTGTTAGCTTATTAGTTTTTTTTCTTTTTTTACTTTTAGGAGTCTTTTATGCATTCGAAATAATAATGTTTAACTTCAGATATGTTGCAAATGTTATTTAGTTTTTGGCTTGTTCAACTTCCTTATGGTATGTGTAATAAATTTAATTTTTTAAATATATCAATATTTTTCTTTATGTTATATTCTTTTGTTTCTTTCCAAGAGTCTTTTCTGCATCATTATTTAAAAGTGATCTTATATATTTACATGTTTTCTTTAAAAAATTGTCATTCATATTTATGTCCATAAGCCAATGGTTCTCAACTGGGGATCATTTTGCCCTCCAGGAGATATTTGCAAATGTGTAGAGACAGTTTTGGTTATAATAATGGGGTGGAGAATTCTACTGGCATCTATCGAACAGAGGTCAGGGATGTTGCTAAGCATTCTAAAATGCACAAGATAGCCCCCCACAACAAAGAGTAATTCAGCCCAAAATGTCAATAGTACTGGTATTAAGAAACCCTGCCTTTGTCTTTCCAGAAATTATTTTTTAATGGTCTGTTGTAGGAATCTTTGACTTTAAGACCATCTGTAGAAATGATGTAGTTTCATTTATTTTCATTCCTTTTAATGTTTTTCAGTAAAATTGCTCATTATTTCCATATGGATAAAATATTGACTATATAATAAAGTTATGTAATAGAGAGTTAAATAAGGCCTTAACTATAGATATTTTAGCATTTTTTCCTGAGCACTTTATAATTTGTGATTCTGATTTGAATGGTTTCTTTCTAAAATTAGAAAAACTAACTGTATATTGATATATAGAAATGCATTTCATCTTATATTTAGCAATTACCTAGCAAATTGATCCTATATCTAGCAACATTCCCAAGTTCTTGTTTTTAAAAATTTTCTTTAGATCATTTACAGCTTTTTATGTGGTTAATCATATCTACAAAAATGAGAGATTTATTTCTTCTATTTTCAATTTTGTTTTATTTATGATTCCTAAATATGTTTACTTATTGTACTGACCAGAGCATTTTGCAAAAATTGAATAAGGAAGCAGAATATTTTTCTAATTCTAAATTTTAAAGGAAATTGTTTTTATGTTTCACTATTAAGATTTTAGTTATAGGTTTTGTTTTGTAGATAGACTTTATCCATTCCAAAAAGTTATTTTCTGTTGTCAGTTTGATTGGTGTTTTTATCTCTGATGGATGTTTGAATCTATTAAATAACTTTATTTCACCTGTAGAATGAAATAGAAAAGGGGCATAAGTGTACAAAGGTATTTTAATAATTAAATAAAGTGATCAATGTTAAGCACTTAGGATAATGCCTAGTAATTAATATTGTTACAATAAACATAGTAATTGCAATGATGTTGAATAATTGCTCTTGAGTTCATCCCTTAATTTAATTTTGTTTTATATTTAGCATTTGATCATTTGTGCAAAATGTTTTCATGGATGATTATCTCAACCTGAGAAAACAGCATGCCCTTGTCAATTACAAACATCTTTTTTATTTTGAAAGAAAAAGACTATTAAACTTACTGTTATTAGAGGTTGCATTTATTATTTCATTGCAAATAATAAATGATTGCTTGTCGTGCTTTCCCTCAGCCATCTGTACTCCATACCCACTCCCTTAGTTGGCAAATGAACTTAATGCTTCATGAACTATCCTAGTAGTCATATCTTCTGTGAACTTATTTGGAACTCTGCTTCAGGCAAAATTGATGCTCTGTTCTCTGTGCTCCAAGACTACTTGATTGATCAAATTAGACCATAGAAATCATAGATCTTGCCTATAACAAAATTGTTAATATTTCAAAGGATATAGGCAAATTTTAGCCATAATGAAATGGTCCTTCCCATGAGGAGAGTAAAATATGCACAAACAGCTCTCTAGGAATACCCTCTCTGTTCTGCATTAGGCATATTTCGGTTTTGAATAACAGACAGGTTGAGAATTTGTGTAATGCATATGGGAATATTACTCAGCTGTTTCAGTGGTTTACTATCAACTACATAGAAGGTTGTTTACGGGACTAACCTCTTTCTTCAGGCTGTTAGCTCCATATATATTCATATTCTAGACTAATTGACAATAAGTAATCTGGGCAAACTTGGTGTGTCCTGCTCAAACGCTTTTACATATAGGAACTCTCTGTTTTCCTTGGCTTTAGCATGTTTACAAGGCCTTTTTTAGGGGACAGAGGTGGGTTCAAATCATTTATTTATTTACCGGGACCATCTTCAGACCTGTAAGATATAGAGCAATCTGCCATTAACCCTTTTCTTCTTTCCGATTTTCAATATAAGTTAGTGGTTGGGAGCACTGGTTTTGGTGTCAGATAATATTGCATAAAATATAGACTATAGTGGCTTTTTAGCAGAATAAGATAAACTCTCCGAGCTTCAGTTTCCCCATCTGTAAAACAAATATAACATTTGCCTACCATAGGCTCATTTTGTTAATTAAATGTGAAGTAATTATCCAACTTAGGATGGCATATGAATAAAGCACGGATCACACTGACTTGTATTTATATATTTGTATGTCTTTTACCTTCTCCTAAACTTAGTAATGAATTTTAGAAAGAGGAGACAAGACACACAGCATCTTTTTACTCTTTTCTAACCACACAGTGCAATGTCTATTACAAAATAAGCTATCTTAATGTCTAAGTGGGAGAGGGAGACTCAGTTTGTCTCTTAACCTTAAACTTTCATTTCAGTAAACTTTTATTATGAAATTGAAATTTTTTCAGCAGTTTATTTAAAATACATTCTTGTTCTGCTACAAAGGCTTAAAATATCACATGATGACAACAGTGTTTCTCTGTTGCATGTGTATTTCCCAATGTTTTTCTTTAAAAAAAATTATATTCCTTAGATTAAAAATATATGTATGAATTGATATCTTCTATAAGTGGTTATTTATCATTAATAAGCAGGCGTTTTAATGATGAGAGTTATATAAATGTTTCTTATGAAGACTCAATTGGCAATAAGTAGATCTATTTTAATCTTTATCAGATTTACTAAAGTGTAACAATTTTTATTACATATATACAGACATGAAATATGTAATAATATTGCATACGTAATAATTTCCTGATATTTAGACGTTATTTTTCTTGGTTCATTGTTACATTTCTCAGGGATATATGACATTGAAACTTCAAGGTTGAACAAAAAAGGAATGTGTAGTAGCTTTGAATTATCCAGCATTTTGGTCCATTCTCTATCCTCATATCTGCAGATAATTTTTTAATCATGATTTCTTTCAACAAAATACATTAGAAACCTCTTTCTTCTTAGGAGATTAATGATTTTTAAGATTTCCTTGGTAGCCCACATCCAGTCCTACCCTACCACAGTAACTACTGTCACCAGTATTACCAATGACTTATTTAGACACACATTGAACATTTGCCCATGTCTCTCTTACTTTTCTCCAGCATTTGATAAAGTTGTTCAGCATACATAGGACATTTCCTTATTTTGTCAGTTAAGTCCTGAGAAAGAACTCCTTATTGCTTGGCATTTAAGTTACCACTTTATCATAGACTTCTTTCTGTTCTTCTGATTGCTCATTTTCAGTTTTCCAGGATCTTTTTATTTTTTCCACGCTCTAAATATTTGAGTGCCCCAAAGTTCTATTTTGGCCTACGTCTCTTTCTGACATTCTCCTTCAGTAGTCTCATACATATCCATGGCTTCAATGATCACATATATGCTGATGATTCAAAAATACTTATTTAAAGAGACTACTCCAGCCTCTCTGAGCATGTGTTCGCACTCTCTCTCATTCTCTCCTTCTCTTTCTCTCTCTCTCTCTCTCTCTCTCACACACACACAGATACCCACTGCTATTACCTAGTACCCATTTACATTGAATGAGTCACAGTCATTCACACTTAACAGATATGAAACTGATTTCATCATTTCCTTTACCAAGAGTCATTCCATCTCAATTTACTATCATGATGGGAAGTAGGACTATTGACCTAGGTGCTCAGACCATAACCTTTTTCCCCTCTTCCTGCAATCTTGCCCCAATAAATTACTAAATCCTATTTATTTCTAGTCTTTGTTGTGCTTATCAATCACTGCTTCTAATACCTTCATGTTGACCCTTGTCATTAATTGTAAGGTACATCAATGTCTCCTGTCTGACCTTTCTGTCTTTAGCTACATCCCTTTTTCTCTATAATGTTGCGAGACAGATATTTCTAAAATACAAATGTACTTATGTTCTTATGGATATATACATATTACAATGTCTCTTTGTTACTTTTATTATAAAAGCTAACACTATTAGTCATGTAAGTTATCCTCATCAAGTACCGCTAGCTCTTTAAGCAAATATCCCCAAGTTGACCTTATATATCCTAGCTGTCTGCCTACTTAGGGAAGATCCTCAGGGTATGTTAGAATAATTACTCATTAGGAAGCAACACAATCTTTAATTTCATGAGTCCATTTAAACCCCTGAACTGTAAACAATGAAAACTAAAATGAATTAATTTTTAAAAATCAGAATTTTAAGAATCTGAAAAGCAGCATAGAGTAATGATTAAAGTATGATATAAATTGGTATGGTAAATATTAGAGTATGGTAAATTAAATTTGAAAACCAGATTTGCCTCTTACTACCCAAGGTACTCTGGGCAAGCTTCTAAAACTCATATTCATAACTCTGTTTTCACCTCTATTGGTGGGTATAAAACTGTAAGCAAAATGATTCATAGTAAGAGTTTGCTTAAAGTCAATTCTTGAAAATATAATTTTCTGAAGAGCCAATTTGTTAAAATCAGACTAAGAAAAACCAACTCGCAAAAATACAATTCATTGAATGGACAATTTAACAGCTATACTAGGATTATTTCTTTTCATTAATTTTAAATGATTGTCACTTTATATTTTTCATATTTAAGGTATTTAATATCATTTCTAATTTTAATTTATCAGAAATAAAAGATACATTACAATCAAATCAGAATTTTAAAATAGCTGGAGTTACTTAGATGTATTAAAATTCCATGCCTCTAATACAGAGCAGTTTGGATATGCCAACAAGAAGAAGAATCAGTTGCAGATAAAAAGGAAACTGTTGAGTGTAGGAAAAAGAAAGAAAGAATAATGTAATGATCTGTATGTTTCATTCTTAAGTTTTGATATGAGTTAATTATAAAGAGACAATTAAAATAATTTAAAAATTGATTAAAACCCTAAAAATGACAAAGATGAAAGATACAAGTTTGGCAAGACTAAATGATACAGAGGATTAAAAATCACTATTGAGCAAGAATTTCCATTGGAAATAATTATTTTTTAAAAATGATGAAATCTTTATTATAACTAATACTATTAAATTGAAAGTTCAGTATTAAAAAATACATTAATTGTAATCATTTTTCATATTCTTGCTAATGCTATAATATGTCCTGTTAATTCTGTTGAAATCATTTTTAGTAAACTGATAAATGTTTTAATTTGGAAAATTGAGACTCCACAAATTGATCATTAGTTAATTGGATCTTCAACAAATAGGTCACTTTATGAATCAGATATTGGAGGCTTTTACATTAGCAATGTGTGACAACTTAAAGCCATAAAGATAGTTCCTAATTCATGGCATTATGCTAAGGAAAAGTAATGTGATTATGCTTGTAAAACATTGGCAAATAGTAAGTAGTTAGCTATTGTGACCATCGATATATATTTATTATACTTGATTGCCTATTCTTATTGTTATTGGTGTTAGCACAGCATGATTTTTATGATCTTCCCTCTGCCTAACTTTGCAACTTCATTTGTCACCATTTATTCAATTCTCCAAGTTGCACAGAAGAAAGTTACACCAGAACAAATCTGGACAGAGATGGAACAAATCTAATGGACATCACTGTGTGAATAAGTGTTTTACTTGACCCAAGCATTGCAGGAGCATTATATTAGGACCTGCTGAGATGTTTAGTAAAAACTACCTGTTATACCCCAAGGAAAGAGGATAGAAATTTTTGCATAAGAACCCAAGGGACTTACTGTGAAAGAAATGATCAAAACCAGATAGATACCCAATGCCTCAATTTGTAAAGTGAAGGGCACCCTAGGTGAGACTCACTGGAAGAAAGGGGAAACATGAATATCAATGTTCTCAACAAGAACTCAACAGTATGGAAGAAAGGTCTGAACTAGTGTACTGAGCTCAACACAGAGACACAAGGATTGGTTTGAAATTGCTGATTGGGGCACATATTAGGTTAGTATTGGAAATCCAGCAAGTCTGACAGAGTGAAATGATTGACAAATAATGGCCAAGCATGTTGGGAAAGCAAACTGACATCCTGCCCTGATATCATTTGATCTATTTTCACTATATTCCATAACCAGAGAGTAATAAAAAAAAAAGGTATATTCATTTCATCCTGAAATAGCTAAATCAGGATAAAGAAACAGATGTAAACTTGAGTTATTTTCTGTATGTTCACTGAGGGAAACAACTTTATCTTTGATTTTTCTTGAATTGTGACAATCATTGCTAGATAAAATTTTATAAAATGACTACCCGATATGAACAGACTACCTATAACCTTAGTAAACTCTTTTGTTTAAAGTACTTATTGTATTCTTTTTTAACTTGGTGAAGAAAAGAATCTTATAAAGCCTATACCTCTTGCACAAAAACCATTTGAAAGTAAAAATTTTCCCTATTTTTTCTAGTCTTTATATCACAAATAACATTTCCACTGGAGATGCTCCCGTGGATCCAGTCACCAGCCCTGATGATATTGCACCTTTGATGAAGGCAATACCAATGGGCCTCCTGTACCCAGGGCCATATTTCGCTTGCAGAGCGGATTTCATACTAGAGCTTTTCCATTCTTCTGATTGAGTTTCAGTGCCTGCATCAGATGCTTTGCCTCTCATTGACTCTTTCTGGATTATCTTTAGTTCTTTCCCAAGACTATTTCTGATTCCAGATCTGGTTTGGCTTTTATTTGGCCACTGGTTTTACTCCCCGTTTTGGTTTTGGTGATTTTGCTTATATGGTTCAAGCGTTTTTACCTTTTTATATTTGAGAGGTTTTTAGAATGTTTCATTTTTCTATTTGCCTGAGAATTCTGAGTTTTCCTGGCTTTTGAGTCATCTTCTTCTGTTTTATCATGTCACAAGATTGTGGTTAATCAAGTTGAAAGTAAAGCTTCTGTTACAGCCTATGCTGTTGCCTAGTTGTCTGCCAATTCCTGATAAAATCCTACTACTTGTTTTCTTATGTGCCACCATAAGCTCAAATAAGTCAGAATCAGAAAAAAAATATGTCCAGTAGAATGAAGAGCCAACACTAGATCAGGAAACATCAGGATATGCCTTTGAAATTGCCTGTGTCACTCTGACCTTTTGTTCTGGAACTGATGCAACCAATCAGTCAATTTTACTAAGATACAACAATTTGTGTCCTCTGTTTATTTGACCAATGGCTGAAATTGCAACACTGAGGTTAGCAGTCTCTGTATCTATGTATGCTTAAATGGGAAAAAGAAATTAAAGTGTTATTCCTTTCAAAAAAGAAATGTAATTGGTCTTTTTCTTACAATGATTTGTTTATATTTATAGCTCTTTCTGTGTCTATAGCTTCCTTAGTCTCTCTCTTTTCCTCTTTTTGTTTTTGGAAAACTTACATTTATTAATTGGCCAAAACTTTTAGTAAATTGTTTATCCTTCAAGCATACCTAATTCAAAGACATATCTATTTTTAATACAGAGAAATGGATGCATTTTTTGTTTTTTAAATTACAGCTTAAACAATGCAAAGCTCTAATTTCCTTTGTAAGAACTTTGCCCAGTTAAAATAATTGTATGGATCAACCTGAATGTATTTTAGAATGAGAATATAAACGACACAGCATTGATTGCTTCTGGTCTGCAGAGAGCTTTAATCACTTCTTGAGGCATCTGAAGGGCTCAGAGTACATAACATTTCCTCCCTCTTATCTCAAAAGAAAATAGAAAATCTCTATAGAAATACATAAGTAAGCCAAGTCAGTATGTGAGAAAACGCTTTATGTGCTGAAAACAAGATGTTAATAAACCTTAAATTTTGAACCGTTAGTTTGACTAGAATCTAACTGGACAATTACTGAAGAAAACAACATGTAACAAAATAAGGAAAAATTAAAATATACACTCCTACAGATTTCTACAGCTTGCTCCTGATTCTAAGAGTCTTCCACTGTGTGAATATAAAATATTTTCTGAACAGATTACCATAACTTTGCCTGTTGTTTTGCTTATCTATTGATGCTTATAAAACTACTCCATAATTTTGTGGCTAAAAACACCAATTTATTATCTCTGTTGCATCTGTGTGTCCAGTAGACTTGGTTGGTGGTTCTCACTTGAGACATCTCAGGTAATTATAGTAAGATAGTGGCTGAGTCTGTGAACAATTGAAGACTCAACTGGATTGTTCACTCACATGGCTGGCCATGATGCCAGCCTATTATCTGGAAATTCAGGCTGAAGTCACTGGCAGGAGCAATTATACTTGGCCTATTCATGTGGCTTGGGTTCTTGACGGTTTGGCAGTTGAGTTCAAAGAGGGAACATTCCAAGGGGCATACTGGATATTGGAAGGCTTCCTATGATCCAGACTTGGAAGTCACACGTCTCTCTCACCACATTCTGTTGGTCAAAGCCATTCACAGGCCTAGCCCAGATTCAAGGTGAGGTGAAGTAGACTCCACCTCCCAGTGTGTGTGTGTGTGTTGGGGGGTGTTGCAAATAAATTGTGGTCATAGCTAATCAGCTACAACTGGCCAAAAATTATTTATATTTCTTACTCATGGAACAGACACTCATCTCTCAAGGGCCTTATACCCTTCATGTATTGGAGCATCAATGTCAAGCTTGAGGTCCAGGAGCTCATCATCTTAAGCCTAGATGTAGAGGCATGGAGTCCTCAGGTACATGTCCTTGAGCCAGATTATTCTCCACTATGAGTCTTTTTATAAGAAATGACCTGTCTTTTCATTTTGAGCTGTCTCTGATCTTTACAGTCTAAGTTCACAGTCTTACTACTGATACAAAACTCTTAACATGGTTATAAGTTTCCAGGGATCTTTTCCGATTCACTCTCCTAAGTTAAAGATACTGCCATAAATCCTTTTGAGACAGATCCTTCTCCATCTTGTAAAGGAGGGCGCTGTGGGACAACACCTAAAGTCTTTTAGAAGACCTTTTGTCCACCCTAAAAGTCAAGAAGACACACACTTAAAACCCTCAGGAACCCTTTTATCTGGCTGAGTCTGGGGGCACACCGTTAAGATTCTCAGAATTCTTTTCAACTAAGTGTCTTGTCTAAGAGGCTCTGCCTTAAATTTTTCAGGGGTCCTAACAAAGGTGCTATAGCTACACCTTGAATCAGCAATTTATCCTAAGTAAGCCACATTTTACTGATACCCTCTTAGATTTTATTTTTGCCCTTTAAAACTTGAATTTCCCTCCTTATGTCTGAACTTAGACTGATTTATTTCCTGGCGGCCAGGCAAGGAGCAGTCCTGCAGGGAGCAGACTGTCGGGGCGTCGAGGCCGCGGTGTGGCCACAGCCTAGGGCGCAGCTTCCGCCTGCGGGACCCCACCCATCGCCCCTCCGTGCTGACGGACGCCTACGTCCAGAGCCCGGCGCGATGCGTCGCGGGTTCTCCATGACTGTGCTGAGTCCGGGCTGAGGGAGAAGGCGGTGGAGAAGACCATGCAGGGGATGCTCCTGGGGCTAAAAGAGTTTTGAAGCGTGACTGACATGATCAGGAGCGACACTCAGCAGCTCTTGGAGGCCTAAGTGGACCTTCTTCCGGGTGGTTGGACACTATCCCTCTTTTCTGGAAGCTCTTGCGCTTCAGGCCCGACGGGACCATGAGACTTTCCGGCTGTCCTGTGGAAGTGGTTGGGTCCCATGGGGCTCCACCCCTTCATGAACGTTCTACTCAGGCGGCAGCCTGACGAACGTGCTGCCGCCATTGTACTGGTCTGAGGACTCCTTGCCTGTGCACGCCAGGGCGGCGGCGCTCCAAACCCGCAGCCAGCATTGGTGAGCTTCGTGGGCCTCCCATCCGAGATCTCTGAAAGTAAAGCTGTCCAGAGCTCCTAGGGTTCTTTCTTTTTTTATTGCTGATTTGTTTTCTGAATTGCCTCCCTTGCTTCACGGGAGAGCACAGGCTTGGAGAAGCACTTGGAACCCACGTGTGGCCGTGCCTCAGAGATGAGCTGGAGAAAGCATTTTGTCCCAAAGTTTGTCCTTCCTGGTGTTCGAGATGGTGAAGGAGTCAGATAGGAGGGGCGGTGGCTGATGGACCGTGGGGACGAAGATTTCTCTTTCTTTCTGAGAGACTTTGCACGGGACTCCTGGGGAGCTCGGTGCCACCAGGCTGCATGGTTCCAGGCCCACACGTGGTGGTTGGTTGTCTGTGAACCCCAGTGCCCAGTGGCTCTGTGAGTCACCTCAATAAAGGTGTCACGAAAAACAAAACAACAACAAACCAAACCCAAACAAACACAACTCAACTTACAAGAGGTGGCACGAGGAAAGGACATCCTAACCGCAGACATTTCCTGAGGTTCAGATGGAAGCTGAACGACATTTTGTGACTTACCCTCAGATTTCACGCAGCAGTGCAGCCATTGGAATCTTTTGGCGAGATCCAAGGTAAGAGAAAATTGAGATACAAAGAATTCGTGGCTATTTTAATTTACCCCTTTCCGAAGAAGACTAATAATTAGATTACTAATGATTATGAATTTCCTACATGTAAAGAAATATCTATTTTGATTAGCTTATAGAAAATAAGGTGCGCATATAACTTTAAGAGAATTCAAGAATTTTGAGGAAAGAAAACAAAATTTCTCTTTCGTTAAGTATTCTGGACCTTTATGAAAGCTTCACACACTTGCTGAGGCGGTAACTCGATAAAAGACAGTTTAGTTGTGAATTATCTCAGTGACCGTTTGTTAAATTCTGAGATAAAGAAAAAGGGAATGTGAAGTAAACTTGGGCTAATAAATGGCAGGTGAAAATGCAAACAACAATTCTCTAATCAGTGCAATAATTACAATTATTTAAGACTTAGTGAGATATGGTATACATATATATCATATGTGAATCCTTTAAAAGATTAAATGAGTTTAATTTTTAAAAAATCAGGTGTGTTGTGATGGGGTAAACTTGTGAAAAATGTTGCAAGCATAATAGTATAATCTACAAAAGACGTGTTTATTTTCTTATGGAAAGATGATTATTATTTTTTAAATTTCCCAAGTTTGGTTTTTGGTCAGGTTTTGTTGGTGGTGGTGTCTGTGTTTTCACAAATGGTTTAAAGTAAAAGTATGTATGTGGTTAAATGATAGTAATTGATGTCTTCTAAAACAGTATGCTCTTAGAGGCTTCAGGTATTGCTGAACATTATCTAAACCTAGATTTTCCACTTAAAGTAAGCAAAATATTATTAAAGAACTCATAATATCAGTAGTAATTTGTATTTTTTGTGTGATAAGAACCAGATTAAATTCCTAGAAAGGTACATAGAAAATCTGGGTCGCTTTGGGTTTGACAATGAGGTTGTAAATACAGCCCTTGAAGCATGAATCAGAAATATAAAAATGGTAAAATATGATTAAATAGACTTTATTCAAGAATGTTAAAATTTGTGCTTTGCTAATGATGCTGTTAAGGGAATCAAAAGACAAATCAGGCTGGAAGAAAATATTTATAAACCGCATATCTGATAGAGAACTTGTAGCCAAAATAAAAAGAGAGCTCTTAAAATTCAACAGTTAAATAAAAAACAATTGAGAATGGAAAAATATCTGAACAGACATCCCACTAAAGGAGATATACAGATGGGAAATACACATGTGAAAAGATGTTCAACACTATTTGTCACTCAGGAATTGCAAATTAAAACAACGAGATATTACTTACTACAAACTTTTTACAGTGGCTAAAATCCTCCCCCTACGCCCCTCCCAAATGACAGTATTAAATGCTGGCAAGAGGAATTGACAGGACAAAGAAAACTTGACTTTAGGAGCTTAAATTAGTAATGAATTTTAAACAGATTTTGAGGTGGAGTACTAAATTATTAAAAATTAACAAGAGTTGTTTATAAAGCTTTCTCAGCTCTATATTCCTATTTCTCATGACAAGGATGTCTGTTTATCTCCTGATACAGGGGTGTACCTTTCACATGGGAGATTTATTTCCCATATGCTTTCAGGGAAACAGAGGAGGTTCTGAGTGTCCATCTTGCACAGGCTGTCTCTTAAGTAACTCTTATTTAAAATAATATGCCAAAGTGGCATATTTTGGGGCAGCCTGCCCTTGACCCTACAATGGTCTCCTGGATGGGATTGTAGAGCTGCTAAGAACACATTAGATGAAAACTAAGGAAATCTGAATAAATTACAGACTTTAGTTAATAATAATATATCAGTGTTGTTTCATTAATTATAACATATGTACCATAGCAATGTAAGATGCTTATAATAGGGGATACGGGGTGTGGAGCGTTTTGAGTATCCTCTGTACTGTCTTAATTTCTTTCTAAATCTAAAACTTTACTCAAAATTGAAGTATTTTTAAAACTCTTAAAAAAATAACATGTGTGGCTATGGAAGGACTACCTTACTGGAGGATGAGCGTGGTGATTTGCTGAAGTGTTAGGGAATGACGGTTCTTTGTTTACTTCCACAGTTTTATAGTTTTTCTGTAGTTTTCTGTATAGTTTTTATGGGAACAGAAATTGATTATGCTGGTTAACTATAGTAGATATAATCATTTACAAATATGAAAAGGTATACAGTTTGTTGTAAAAACTTGTAGGAAATTTGTTTGCAAGTAACGAGTTTATAAAAAAATAAAGTGTATTAAATGTTGACAAAGTTAGGTATTTGGCTCAAATTTTATATATTAATCCATAGTATGGAAAATGGCTTGTGACTCCTTTAATGCAAAATGTTACACTGATTGTATGCAATCCTGTTAAAATGACATATTTTTTGATTATATATCCTGTTCATTACATTGAAATGCAAAAAATGATATTCCATGATCAGATAGATGAGGTTCCTTATGCCACCAAAATGCTCTCACTTGAAATCCTGTTTTTTGTCTTTTTTTCTTTTCAGTTATTAATAAAAAGCTTAAGTTCCTAATACATAGTTATTATTACTTGTTTTGTTCACTTTAAATATTATCACTCTAAACCAAAGCTGAAACAATTTCTTCTTTTTAGATATGTAAGACTATGACCTTGTCTTATAATTCTTTTTGACTTAAATTCAAATTTAAGAACTCAAATTCAGGAAAATAAAATTTATATTTCTTCACCCATACTGCCTTTGAGATTTTCCCGGTAGCTAATTGACTGTCACCAACATTTTTTTCTCTTACTTCATAAAAGAAAAATGTATGTGTATCTGTCAGTTTCTCTATTTTTAATTAGCTTAAAATACACAAAGAGGTGTACTAGTTATAACGCCTTCACTCTGGAAAGTATTGACAAATCAAAAGGAGAAACTCATACAGGGTCTCTAAGTTAAGTAGATACCAGTGATATGTTAAAAATATTTCAGCAGTTGTGTCCTTTCCAGGAGGATAAAAGCACAGCCATGTTTGTGTAGAATGACTGTCAATGACTGTCATGAAATTGATTTATAAATTTATTTTCTAATCTCTTGTCCATTCCTGACAAGCACCACAGACATGTTATGAAATGAATTAGAAGTCTCCAGAGATTTGTCAGTATCTCACTGTTAATACTTTCTTACTCTCAGGGTTTTCATTGACTTAATCTTTAAAAGTTGATCATTATCTCAGGGCACCTGGGTGGCTCAGTTGTTAAGCGTCTGCCTTCGGCTCAGGGCATGATCCCGGCGTACTGGGATCGAGCCCCACATCAGGCTCCTCTGCTGGGAGCCTGCTTCTTCCTCTCCCACTCCCACTGCTTGTGTTCCCTCTCTCGCTGGCTGTCTCTCTCTCTGTCAAATAAATAAATAAAATAAAAAATCTTTTAAAAAGAATAAAAGTTGATCATTATCTCAAGAGAGAATTCCAGTCTTCTTTTTGAAATTTCAGTATATTACAATAAATTAACCAGAATCTTTCAGTTTCATTATTGACAGATGGTTTTTGCTCTTCCCTTACACTTGTCTATAGGCCCCTGAATAAGTACACTGGAAGAAATTTCAAAAGAGTAATAATTTCAATAAAGAGTGCTTGCCATTGGGTATTTTTGTCTGATATTTCAGGCAGTAGACACATTGCTGGTTTTCAAGTTTGAGCTGACATTGTCACTATAAAGAAATCCTTTTCATTATGTGGAACTGGGTCAGGATTTCCAAGACTCTTTTAATCTAGTAGCTGATGACTTCATGAATGTAGATTCTCAACTTCACCATGATAATTAGAACAAGAACAGTTATTTCCTAGGACCGAGTAAAATAGATTTATTGTGGTCAAAGTTCTTATTTTCTAATGGATGTAAGTGAAATAACTCTTTCTTTTCTTCTTTAGCTGGAACTAAACATCAATTTCACAGACTATAGCTGTATAAACTATAATGAAACACTGTCTAACCAGTTTCTTGTTCAGGTTGACCCTGTACAAATTCAGAAAATACAGCATATAAAAATTTTAGGTATGAGCTAATGAATCAATAGGAAAACTTAAGAATAATCAATCTGCAGAGAGTGGAAATATAGGTAACTAGATAAATAGAATTGCCTTAACCTACAAAATTACTCAGAACTACAGTTCTGAGCTAATGAATCAATAGGAAAACTTAAGAATAATCAATCTGCAGAGAGTGGAAATATAGGTAACTAGATAAATAGAATTGCCTTAACCTACAAAATTACTCAGAACTACAGTTAAATATAACCATGTGGTTATTTAGAAAGTTCATTAAGAATCTATGTTTCAGGCAAGAGCTGTACTTCATTTGTGGATTTGATACATAAGTGTATTCTCAGAAAACGAGCATAGCATGTATTCTACAACTAATGGAAACCTACACTTACAGATCATAACAATTGTTTCTTCCTCATTGGTCAATTTCATACAAACATATATTGATTTCAGAAATAAATACATATAAGGATATCCCTGGATTTATTGTGCCCCCAGGCAGACCTGGTAGAGATGAATCATATCATTCTGTTTCTAGTCGTAGAGTAGTCATTATGAGCTTCTAAGAACCATAAAAACTATTTCTAGCATATAAATGTGATTGAATTCTGATTCAGTCAACCCAACTTTAGAGTATCTCCATATAGACGTTAAGTCTCAAGCCCTGGTATTGTCAAGTATCATACTTTTCTAGTTTTGTTAACCATGACAAGAGTTTTTATGTATTAATCATTGTGTCTTGTGGCATCTATGGAAAAGAGCAAGAAACACAAAACATAAAATGAATGATATTGGAACAGAAAATTACTGAATACAATTTTGTGGTCAAATTATGCCTTAAAGGTGGAACTTACCTTCAAGGAGGGAATGATACAGCAAATTGACACAATGCCTTGTCACCCTAATTGGTAAGCAGAGATATAACATCCCTCTGTCAAAAATAAAAGAAAATAATAAAAAATTTAAATACTACTTTGAAACTTGAGATAAGTAATAAAAACAGCAACTAAACAGAATCAGGGATTTATTATCCCTGGAAAAATAAAAGAGGTATACTATATCTGTACCATCAGATGGTCAAATTGGTCTTAATATTTTCTGAAACAGTGTCTTAACTCCTTAACACTTCCTTTCCCCATTACTCTACCAGGCTCTTCTCTATTCATGTGAAATCTTCCATGAACTCCAAAGAGATTGGTGGCTTTGCTTTAAAGCTATCAGTGTATCTTGTGCATACCTTTGTTAATATGATTAGCATTTTGATGTGAACTCTCACTCTCGACTTCTCTGTTTACCTCGTTAGATTATAACCTTGAAGATTATATCTTATTGATATGGGTCACCATAGAATGGCATAAAAGGCTCTCAATGAGTATTTAATTGAATTATCTGTTGGTAGATTTGTAAAAATAATTTTTTTTCTTCTAAGCTGTCTTTATTAATATAAGGGATATGATGGCTCATTGTCCCATTCTGAGAAGACTTTCTGTTCATAGTGTTTTTATATATTCTTTTCCCCAACTTTCTTTAAACACTCGAAGTGTTTTAAAATAAAGCTATTGACAGGATGGACTCCGTGACAGATAATAAATTATTACTTTTTGTCCACTTGAAAACATAACTGCATGATAAAACATAACTGTTTACCAAGCAAGAATGGAAATTTCTTTATAAGCCTGGTTATATTTCTCAGATGAGAAGAACAGAATTTTATTTGACTTAATTTGCTTAGGCTTGAATACATTTCATTATACATCTGTGACTTAATTATCGTCAGGAATTTAAAGAACTTGTATTGTCATGCAACAACAGCATAATTGAGAAATGGATGCTGGAATACCCTAGAATGTCTTCACTGGACAGATTCCAGGATTTGCACTTAAAAATAGCACAGATTGGATTAAAGAATGACAAAAAGAAATGCTTCAGTTGACTGCTGAGAAGTAGTTCTCTTCTAAAACCAGGGCTGCAAAGCAGTGTTACTCAGAGTGTGGCAAAATAATTTTCAGGGCACTTGACGACAGTGAGTTACTTATGCAATTCCCAAAGGAAAGATTTGAGAAACTAAAATGAATGCACATGTCTAGGTTCCTGTAAGCTAAATGACGCTTAATGGCCTAGTTAAATCTTCTTATTTACATAGTATGCAAAGTATAGAAGCTGAACAGTCGTATATGAATATACTAAGAGCCAGAGGCATTGAATGTCAGTTTTTCACTCTTCTGATATATAATACCTTACTGGATAATCTCTGAACTCTGGTGTTTGCTATGCATGTGTCATTTCTTCTGCCTGACCTGACTCCTCCTCCTCCCATTCTGTTCCAGTCATACCTTTTGATGTACCAATACCAATTCACAAACTGCTGGTCATCTTCAAGTTTTAGCTCAAACATTTGTAGCTCAGGGGTCAAACAAGCCTATAATCCATATTCTGCTGCAAAATTTTTGCACATTTTAAGGGATTTATATTCTTCTCCTGGAGGATCTCGATTTCACTTGCCTTTTACTTCCAGGATCTGTTTCTTCCAGCCCCACTCTGACCCCTATTTACCTCCTTTTCCTTGATTTACACACATATCTTCATACTGATTATTAGACATCCCTCTCCTTCAAAAGATCTTTTCATTTTTTATGTCCTAGCTCTTCTTTCCTTTGATATGCAGCCTGACATTTTTGCTTGCCTCTGCCACTTGCCAGCAATTACAAAGATACTACTCTTTCATAATTATGTGCAAATCTAGTGACTAATTCCAGACTCACCTGTAGACTCTTTCCCAACAATACTATTGGATTTGCCAAACCATGCGCTGTTTTTTCCATGTCTAACCTTTTCACATATCCCATGAGTATTTAAGAGATGATGAGATCAACACAAAATTTGATTCCCCAGTGAAACATTATTTCAACTCCCCTCCACACTCTTGCCCCACACTTAAAATTCAGCACTAACAGTGGTAGGTACAGATGTTTAAAATATTTATATGTTTTCATACTGCCAAATATTTCTACTGTGATATCTTTTTGAGATTCCCCCGGAAGACTTAGGTGAATGTTTTTCAAACTTTATGGAAAGTTTCCTTTATGGAAAGGAAAAGGTGTTATCTCTTTTCCAAATAAAACATTCCACAGATTTCCAGGATGCAAAAGCAAAGCAAAGATGTACTGATTGCAGTGAGGGTTAGTGGGGCCCACAGCTCTACCTTGTTATGCTACTCTTGTCCCTAGCCTTTGCAGCAGCCCCTGAGGCAGTACCTTGAAGGACCCAAGTGTCCCTTCCTCATTATTTCTAGGAATCCTATATGTGCTTGTGTTTTAATGTTCATTATGTTGCATTGTAATTGTTTTGCTTTTGATGTTCTCACGAAAACTGACATTCTTGTATTTTTATTACCCAGCAAGTAGAAAGTGTTTCCTTCATGATGCATCTCCAGCAACAGGAACAGTGTCTGTCATACAATAGAAATCAAAAACCACTAGTTCAATATACACAAATAAGTTTATAAATTACAGTTTTTTAAAGATTTTATTTATTTATAAGAGAGGGAGAGAGAGAGAGAGAATGGGGAGGGGGGAGCAGAGGGAGAGGGACAAGCAGACTCTGTGCTGGGTGCAGAGCCTGACACATGAAATCATGACCGGAGCTGAAACCAAGAGTTGGACGCTTAACCAACTGAGCCACCCAGGTGCCCCTAAATAATAGGTTTTCATAAAAGGCATTTGTGGAAAATAAGAACTGAGTATGATTCCTTACAATAAGCTTCCTTGACTATATACAAATTAGAATGCAAAGCATCAAGTTACTGGAATTTTATTTGCATTTAGGTTTCGTCTCCCCATTTACAAATTAGCCTCTAGAAAAATACCATAGCATTACAAATCTAACAGTGTTTTTAGGTTCTTCTATTATAAGGGTTTTTATATATTACTTCAGTGATTCACTTTATGATACTGAGGCTGAACGAAATCTTGTACAGCTGGGAAATAATTTTCCCTTGTACATATTCTGTGAACATCTGTCCAGCTTATGTTTTACTAAAAAAAAAACTTCCATGAATGTTTATCTGGGTTCCACAGATAGTACTTTGGAAAATGCCAGTGCAAAAGCAAGTGTTTAATAAAATAATGGATTCTGGACTGTTGAAATTTAAGTGTCAATGAAAAATGTTGAAGAGATTATAACTGTTACCATAACTGGTGAAATAGGTTGAAATGAACTATAAACTCTTTGTACCTTTAATTTCTTTTTATGAAAATAAGCCTGATATACTCAGAAAAGAATCAGAACAAAAATAATGAGGCAAATTATCTCTTCCACTTCCCTGCATCATCAGTCCATCTGTAGCTGTCAGTCTGTACGAGGGTGTCTTTACTCTTTGACAGACTTGACTCTGCTGCTTTTTCAAGGTGAATCGTGATACATATATAAAAAGTATCACGTTCTCACAACACCATGAGTGTAGAAAGCTTCACTCGAATTAAAAATATACTAAGCAGACCATGTCTATTTTCAAATCTTTTCTCATCTTTGATGCTGCCAGTTGCAAATTCATGGGATTACAGCAACTCTAATGTGGATAGAACACTTGATCTCTAATGATTTATTCAAATAATTAGAACCCATCCATGACAAAACTAAAGAGTTAGCAAAGCTTGTGATTGGTCACCTGACCTGCCTGTTCTAGACCCTTTCACCCTTTTCTTCAGAGGTGCTATCATTGACTTTTCTTGGGCATTTTTTTTTCCACTTTACACTTTGATAATTTAGAGAAGGGAAACGATCTGGACATTGTGCAAAAACAACCATTAGGGCTGAAAATCTCCCTTAAGAAAAATGACCTCCTCATTGCAGTCTTCCAAGTTGCTTTTCCTCTTCTCACATTGTAAAAGCATAACCTGCATTCATTCAAAATACAGAGGTTTTAATTCTTTTTAGTTAAATGTATTGAAGATATTTGTGTATGTTTTGCTCAGTTGAATGATTTATATCTATCTCTACCTTCACTCTTCCTTTCTTTTTTATATATTAGCTTTCTATTCACCTAGGAATTATTTGACTTAAGGTGTGAGGTAGAGGTTTAATTAGATTTTTCTCCTTCCTCGCATGACCAAATTAGCTCATTGACTCAAAATCATTCTTGTTACCCCCTCTTTCCCTCTGCCCTCCCCCATGCTGTCTTTCTAAATTTAATAAATAAATCTTAAAAAAAAAAAAAAAAAAAAAGGAAGCTGTGCCCGGGTGGCTCAGGCAGTTGAGCTTATCAGACTCTTGGTTTCAGCTTAGGTCATGATCTTAATCAGAAAATTTAGGGAAAATCCATTTGTCCCTCAAATATCTCCCCGCTGCTTCTCCAAATATCTAGGATACAGTGGGGAGAATTAATTATTGCAGTAACTTTCTGCGTGCAAGCCACATGATGTAGGGTTATCTGGGTTAATTGCAAGTGTGCTTGGTCAACTTGGTTTAAATAGCATTCTGAAGGATAATACCAATTTGTATAACTACTTTAACTTTTTACCTTTAATTGTCATTTAAGTAGTTTTGAATATTTTGTAGTCATACACAATGTTATGTGTCATTTCATATATAGGGTAGAAGTGGAGTAGAAATGGAACTGCCAGATCATAGATATGTTATTTCAAATTTTGATAGATTATTGCCAATTTGCACTCTGTAGAGGTTATGCTAATTTAATCTTTCCCTGACATCTGAGAATGATTGGCAAATATATTATCAATATGTCTTTAATTTTGATAGGTACAGTGACATCTCTTTCCATTTCTCTCATTTTGAATATTGTTTAGTATTTTTTCAGGATTTTTCAGAGCCATTTGAAATATCTTTGTCTCTTTTTTAATAAATAGTGTTTATGTCTTATTCACATTTCTATTTATTTGTCTTTTTAACATAGATTTGTCTTAGCTCTTTATATATTTAGGGAATTAGTCCCTTGTGATATGAATTACAAGCTGGTACCATCAGTTTGTGTTTATCTTTTGTTTATGGATTTTTTTGAAATGAATAATATTTGATTATGGTAAAATTTATGAATATTTTGTATTTCATGGCTCCATGTCACATTCTTCATTCTGAGCTTATATTTTAAAAGTTCTCATTTTTATTCTAGCATTTTAATAAAACTTTTATAAATTTCTTTGCTTCTCTTGGAATTAATTTTTGATTAAATATGGTATGTATCCAGTTATTTCTAGATGTCTTTCTACCTCAATGAACACTATGAATTGAAAAATCTATTTTTACCATTGAAATTTGATGTGATCTTTATTATGTATTCATTTCCAATGTATATTTGAGATTATTCCCAATTTTTTATTTGCCTCATTCCTCTGTATACCCTGTTTAAATAATTATAGTATTACATGTTGTATTTATACATAGGGAGGACTTCTTTTTCCTTGCTGTTATCTTATCAACTTTGGATATCGTCTCTCTCTCCTTTTTTTAAAAAAACATTTATTTATTTATTTTAGAGAGAGAGAGAGTGCACACGCACATGAGCAGGGGGAGGGGCAGAGGGAGACAGAGAGAGAATCTTAAGCATCTTCCACGCTGAGTGCAGAGCTAGACATAGGGCTCAGTCTCAGGACCCTGGGATCACAACCTGAGCCAAAACCAAGAATCAGACACTTAACTGGCTGTACCACGCATGCACCCCTAGATATTGTCTCTTGATTCCCTACTTTTTAGTAGTGTCTACTTTTCTTTTTACCTCTGCTTTTCCTCTCCGCTTCCCAACCTGTGTCAGCTCTACTGAACAATCAAATATTATTGCTGAGGTATTCCTTTCTAGATTCAACATCTTGATCTCTACATCACCTAAAGTAGTGTTTGTTAATTCAAGATTTAATCATTTATTGCTTTTTATATAACACCATTTGCATGACATAGTCGAGTTTGCTTTCTAATTGATACTTTTATTTAATTTTTTAAATTTTTTGAAATATTACTTTTATAAAGAGTGTTTTTTCTTATAGAAATGACTTGCTCTCATTTTTATAGAAAGAAGAAACATTACCATTTATATATTCTAGTTTCATTATTTTTATCTACTGAATAAAACCTATATAATTCTTCTTGAAGGCATTCATCTTGAAGCTCCCAGTGACTTCCTGTTTTAATGTGGAACTACTGCATTTAAGAACAATTGCCCATTTTCATATTAGAATTTCTGGGAAATTTAATTTTCCTCCTTATTAGTACTCCTGTTTTGTTTGAATAATATCCTCACTGGGATGCCTTGGTGGCTCAGTCAGTTAAGCATCTATATGCCTTTGGTTTAGGTCGTAATCCCAGGGCTCTGGGATTGAGTCTTGCTTCAGGCTCCTTGCTCAGTAGGGAGCCTGCTTCTCCCTCTGCCTGCCGCTCCCCCTGCTTGTTCATGCTTTCTCTCCCTCTCTCTCTGACAAATAAATAAATAAAATTAAAAAAAATATATCCTTACTTCTTTCTCTAAAGGGTTGTGTTTGAAACCAACTTAAGCCAATTTCTCTTTGGTAATTCTCTCACAGTATTGCTATGAGGTTATATTGAAAATAAAAGTATTAAGAAGTACTTATTAATAAGATGGCACTGAACAATTGGTATTGTTCTTCTGTGAGTTTGGTATAAATCTCTCTCTCTCTTTTTTTTTTTTTAAAGATTTTATTTGTTAGAGCGAGTGCACGCAGGCGTGGGGGGAGAGGCAGAGGGACAAGGAAACTCCCTGTTCAATGGGGAGCCTGATGCAGGGCTCAGTTCTAGGATCCTGAGATCATTACCTGAGTCAAAGTCAGTTGCTTAACTGGCTGAGCCACTGAGGCACCCCTAAGTCTCTATTCTTTTAAGTGTAGTGACCACTAACTTCAATTTAAGGGAGAGTGGATAACAGTCCAGAGGCAAAATACTCTAATCCTTAAAATTGGCATGAGGCAACCAGAAAAATCTTCAAAGTGAGATTTGCTCAGGAATCAAGTTTGGGGCACCATTCTTGATGGTAGAAGCTACAGGTCTCACTGTCTTTGATGTATTTACCCAATCAGTACACATATCTTGAATATACTACTGTTATCAAAAAGAACCCATTTTTTAATGTAGACATTATTTTTGGGAGCAGTTTTAGGTTCACAGAAAAGTTAAAGTACAAAGAGGTTCCATATACCCTTGTCTCCACAAATGCACAGTCTCTCCCAGTATAACATCTAGAGCAGTACTTTTGTTATAGTTGATGAATTTACATCAACACAGTTATCACCTAAAGATAATAGTGCACATTAGGATTCACTCTTGGTGTTGTCTTTTCTATAGATTTTGATAAGTGTAAAATGACACGTGTCCACCATTATAGTATCATACAGAATAATTTCACTCCCCTAATAATAATTTCACTCTTAATCCCCTAATCATTTCGCTCTTCTGTGCTCTATTTATCCTTCCCTGCTTCCTTATCTCTGACAACTACTGATCTTTTTGCTGTCTCCATAGTTTTGCCTTTTCCAGAATGTTATATTGTTGGAATCATGTAGTATGTATTTTACAAAATGGTTTCTTTCACTTAGTAATATGCATTTAAAGTTCCTCCATTTCTTCTCTTGATAGCTCATTTCTTTCTAATGTAGAATACTATTCCATTGTCTGGATATACCACAGTTTATTCACCTACTGAAGGATGACTTGATTGCTTCCAAGTTTTGGCAATTATGAATAAAACCGCTATGAGCATCTTTTTTAGATTTTTGTGTGAACGTGAGTTTTCAACTGTAGGTAAATACCAAGGAGTGCAATTGCTGTATTGTAAAGTAAGAGAATGTTTGGTTTGTAAGAAACCTCCAAGCTGTCTTCTAAAGTGGCTGTACCATTATGCATTCCTGCCAGTAATGAATGAGTGTCCCTGTTGCTCCACACCCTCACTAGCATTTAGCATTGTGAGTGTTTTGGATTTCAGCCATTCTAACAGGTATTTTATTGATTTAATTGGCAATTCTCTAAAGGCATGTGATGTAAAGCATCTTTTCGTATGGTTGTATGCCATCTGTATATCTTTGATGAGATGTCTGAGGCCCTTGTTCATTTATTAGTTAGTTTACTTTGTTTTCTTATATTTATGTTTTAAAAGTTCTTTGTATATTTTGGACAACAGTTTATTAGAATAGTCTTTTCTAAATATTTCCCCTGGTCTGTGTCTTGTATTCTCATTTTTTTGTGTCCTTTGCACAGCAGACATTTTTAGTTTTAAGGAAGTCTAGGTTATGAATTATTTCCTTCATGAATTGTGCCATTAGTGTTATATCTAAAAAGACATCACCATACTCTGTTATCTAAGTTTTCTCCTGTGTTATCTTCTAGATGTTTTATAGTCTTGAGTTTTATATCTATGATTCATTTAGAATTAATTTTATGGGGGCGCCTGGGTGGCACAGCGGTTAAGCGTCTGCCTTCGGCTCAGGGCGTGATCCCGGCGTTGTGGGATCGAGCCCCACATCAGGCTCCTCCGCTATGAGCCTGCTTCTTCTCTCCCATTCCCCCTGCTTGTGTTCCCTCTCTCGCTGGCTGTCTCTATCTCTGTCAAATAAATAAATAAAATCTTAAAAAAAAAAAAAAAAAGAATTAATTTTATGGAGGATGTAAGGTGTGTGTCTGAGGTTTTTTTTTTTGTCTTTTTCTTTTGTTTTTTTTTTGTTTTGTTTTTGCTTTTGCATGAGGATGTGCAGTTGTTATGGATCATTTATCGAAAAAACTATCTTTACCCTTGCTCCATTGTATTCCCTTTGCTCCTTTGTTAAAGATGATTGACTATATTTATTTGGGTCCATATCTGGGTTCTCTTCTGTTTCATTGATATGTTAATATTAAAAATAAAACTGCCGTTATTTTTACCAGCAAAAGGGTTTATTTGGAAATAGCAGAGAATTGCAATCTGTAACAAGCAAGTTGCTTTAAAACCGTGGGCAAGTCCAGAGAACAAAGAGGAGGGACACTCTTTTATAGAGGAAAAGAGGAATTGGAAGGGACTGTTGTAAACTAAAAGTCCATTGGTGTAAACTGGGAGTTTGAAGTATAGCGGCTTCTTATTGGCTAAGCTTTGATTATGTCACATTGGCTGAGAGAAGGAAAAGTTCTTCCTTCTCTCTCCTGCAGGGATAGTAAAGTAGTACTGACTTGCAGGGTTCCTCTCTTCTTGTTAGGTCTGCAGTTGCCAACTAGTGCTGGGCATGAGGTTCCATTCTAAACGAGATTTCTTTTTATTAATTTTCACAAATGTATGTATCTTTTCTTCCACCAATGCCACAGTGTCTTGATTACTGTGGCTTTATAGTAAATTCTGAAGTCAGGTAATGTCAGTAGTCTGACTTACCCTCTTTCAATTTTGTGTTGCTATTCTGGGTCTTTGGCTTCCTAATAAGTTTAGAGTAGTTTGTCAGTATCCATAAAATAACTTCCTAGGATTTTAATTGGAATTGCATTGAATCTATAGATTAATAGGGAACAACTGACATCTTGACAATATTGTATTTAATATCCTTGAAAATAGAATATCTCTTCATTTATTTCATTCTTTGATTTCTTTCATCACAGTTTTGCAGTTTTCTTCATATAGTTCTTGTACATATTTTGTTAGATTTATACGTAAGTGTTTTATTTTTGGAGGTGTAATGCAAGTGGCATTGTGTTTTTAATTTCAAATTCTACTTGTTCATTGCTGGTGTATAAAAATTGATTGACTTTTCTATATTAACCTTGTATCCTGTATCTTTGCTCTAATCACAAAGTTCTAGGAATTTTTTTGTTGATTCTTTAAGAATTTCTATATAGACAATCATGTCATTTGCAAATAAAGTCTTATTTCATACTTTCCAAAGTGTATGCTTTTATGTCCTTTTCTGATCTTACTGCATTAGCTAGAATTTCCAATATAGTGTTGAAAATAAGTGATGAGAGGGACATCCTAGCTTCATACCTGATCTTGTAAAAAAGCATCAAGTTTCTCACCATTAAGTTCAATGTTAACTGTAGGCTTTTTTTTTTTTTTTAAGATATTTTTCATTAAGTTGTGGAAATAGTCCTCTATTCCTAGTGTATTGAGAATTGTTATCATGAATGTGCACTGGATTTTATCAAATGCTTTTTCTGCATCTACCGATATGATCATGTGAATTTTCTTCTTTAGCCTGTTGGTAATTATGGATTTTATTAACAGATTATTCAGTGTTAAGCCAGCCTTGCATAGTGGGGATAAATACCACCTGGTTATGGTGTATAATTCTTTTTATACATTGTTCAATTTTATTTGCTAACATTTTGTTTAGGACTTTGTATCTGTGTTCATTGGGGGTACTGGTTTGTACTTGTTATGTCTTTGTCTGATTTTGGTATCAGCTTAATACTGGCCTTGTAGAATGAGTTAGGAAGTATTTCCTCTGCTTTTAACTTATGTAGAGATTGTAGAGATTTGGTATGATTTCTTATTTAATGTTTGGTAGAAGTAGCCAGTGAACCCATTTCAGCTTAGTGTATTTGAAGGTTATTAATTGTTGATTAAATTTCTTTGACATAGGCCTATGTCAAAGATTGTCTCCTTCTTCTTATGTAAGCTTTGGGGATTGTATATTTCAAAGAATTGATCCATTTCATCTAGGTAATCAAATTTGTGGGCATAGAGTTATTCATAGAATTCCCTATTGTCCTTAATGCTCTTGTGATCTGTAGTGATGTCCCCTCTTTCATGTATGATATTAATAATTTATTCTCTCTGTTTTCCTAGCCTGGTTAAAGGCTTATCAATTTTATGATCTTTTCATAACACTAGTTTTGGTTACTTTGCTTTTTTCTGTTTCTTGTTTTTAATATCATTGAATTCTGGTTTCTGTTTTATTATTTCGTCTGCTTTTTTTATTCTAATTTGCTCTTTTCTCATTTTCTAAGGTGGAAGCTTAGATTATTATTTTTAGATCTTTATTCATTTTTAATATATGCATTCAGAGCTATAAATTTACATCTAAACATTGCTTTTGCTGCATCCCATACATTTTGAAAAGTTGTATTCTCATTTTTGGTTTAAAATATTTAAAACATTTAATCTTGAGATTTCTTCTTTGATTCATGTGTTATTTCAAATGTGCTTTTTAATCTTCATTTATTTAAGGATTCCCCAGCTCTCTATTATTGAGTTCTAGTTTAATTCTTGGGTATGTGAATCCATTTTTAACGTTCTTTACATAAATGAAAAACAAGTAAAATAACACCAGAAAATATATTTCTGAAATTTAGTATGATAATTAGGAAATCCTCTGATATCAGTTGAGCTATGAAGAGCTGCAACACTGGAGACAGTCCGCTCTGGTTGAGGCATTTCTCATTAAATGTCATATGACCAGTTCTGGGGTTGTCAAAAATTGCCCTGCATGGCAGTAAACAGACAAGGGAGATTTTCCTGAGGATTAAATAGTAATCTGCAGTAGAGATCAATACTGTTGCTATAGGAGAGAGAAATTGGGTTTAACTCTACTGAAACAAAAGGTGTGAGGGTTTTTAAGGCCTGAGCTGATCTAATGGAAAGTGCTGAAGGAGTTAGTGGGGAGGTTGGTTAATGTGTTTAAGCCATCTATGTTTGCTTAATAGGCCTATTGAAGATAAGGCTCCCACCCTTCCACAAAAACTGGGATATTGGGCACTAATCCTTCTTGATGACTGCATTTCAAATGCATGGCTGGTTTAGACATTGCTGGGTTTTAAAACTGGCAAGAAGCTAGGCAAATATTTACATCTCAAGGGGCAGAGAAAGAATTTATAATTGCAAGTTTTTAGTAAAAATAAATGCCTAAGAAAATGGAGGTCAGGGGCCTATAGTCAGGAAGAAACCTATCTAAAGTTTAGTCAAGTTTAAGGGAATGTTAAGGACACCTTAAGTAGAAACTTCTAATAAGTAAAAACTGTATCCCTAAAATGTATACTTTTTATAGGTTATAGTATTTATATCCCAGTGCTTAAGCAGATGTGTTTTAAAGTAAGTTACCAGTATTAACTTAGTGCTTGACAGATACATTTTCTGAGTTTTCCCTTGTCTGAAATGTCTAAATTTTTGCCTCACACTTGATTGGTAGTTTAGTTTTGTAAAGAATTCTAAATTCAAGCTAATTTTCTTGAAAATATGAAGAATTTCCTTTATTTGCTTTTATCATCCATATTTGCTAATAAAAATCTGATGATAACCTGGTTCCTCTTGTTTTTACAGAGCAGGATTTTCATTTATTTGTTTTTATTTGCTTTTTGTTTGGTGTTTAAGATTCATGGTGATGTGGCTGTCTTTTTTAATTATATGTATTCTGCTCAATACTCAAGGGGCACTTTCAGCCTGAAGAGTCATAGTTCTTGAACATTTTTGATGCTTACCAATTATCTTTTTGTGGATATTAAATCCCTCTATTTTACATATTCTTGAGGTTTTTTTCCTCAGATTTTCTTTCTGTGTCTTTTTAAAACAATGTATTGGTAATTTCTATGAATTTTTCATCCAAATTAATTAGCCAACAGTGTACTGTTTGTATTTCTTTGTTACAATATAAATATAAATCATTATGTCAGCTAATTAAGTCATCTAATTACATCAACTAACTAATATTCAGTAGTTTGCTGAATTATTCTCTTATTTCCTGCAATCAGTTTTCCTGTTCTTCTATTCTCATTTCTTTTACAAGCTATTTTTTTTAAATCTTTTTCTGGTGACCTTATTGTTCATTTATATTTAATAATAAGGAACTGATTGGGATATTCATGTTTGTACATTTGTTTTTCCTGAACAATTCTCCTGTATGGAAGCTACCAGGATAGGTGAATGTGGTGGAGCACCTTGATGTAAAGAATTAATGTTGTTAGGGTCCAAATTGTGTCTCCCCCTTCCCTTTCCTTGTTGAAGTCCTCACCCCCAGTACCTTAAAAAAGTGACTGTACTTGGAGATTGATTAAAGAGTTAATTAAGTTACAATAAAGTCATAAGTCTGACCCCAACCTAATATGAGTGGTATCCTTAAAAGAAGAAGAAATTTGGACACTGACACGTGGGAAGGCCATGTGAAGACACAGGGATAAGATGTGTCTACAAATCAGAGAGGCCTTGGAAGAAATCAACCATGCTGACACCTTGATCTCTGACTTTTATCCCCCAAAACTGTGAGAAAACAAATTTCTGTTGTTTAAACTGCCTATTCTGTGGTACTTGGTTATGGCAGCCCTAGGAAACTAACATTTAAGGCTTTACGGTTTGCAGACAGGCAGCAGTTTCTTCTGTTGATGTATCTTACAAATCCAGGTTCACAGGATGTTAAGTGTACTCTCCTGTTTGGTCCGAAAATCATTATTCCTCTGATTAGAAATGATACAGGTAACACTTACTAATATAAAAATGGAATACAACTAGAAACACATGACAAAAAAAATCTACCTGGTTGGAAATAAGATTCATTTTTTAAGATAATTCTTAAAAAAAAATCAAAGTCAAAGGAAAAGTAACAAACCAAAATTACAGAATTTCTAAAATAAAATATTTATGGAAACTCTTAATATCTTAATGAAAGAGCTAAAAGGAAAAAAGGCGCTGAATATGCAACTCAAAAAGGGAAAAAAAGAGGAAATGATCAATAAGAACTAAAAGAAAATGAAATGAAGGAAATAGTAAATTTTTTTAAATTAACGAATTAGAAACCAAAAAAAAGCAGTTAAGTAAATAAATCCAGTGTTGTCTTAAAAAATGAACAAAATAGACAATCCAATAACAAATCTAGAAAAAGAAAAACAGTGAAAGAATACCCAAAATAAGATGTAGCAAGAAGAAAATAACTCTCAAAACAGAAAACATTGTAAGTCATGAGACCACTTTCCCAATCATGAACCAACAAATTTGAAATGGATGGTTTCCTGGAAAAATATTCTTTCTCAAAACTGACCACAGAAAAGTATTTTAAACAGCACAGGTTTTATATAAGAAACAGTATATTATCAAAGAGATACCCCCAAGTGGTCACTTGGCCTATGTGATGCTTTAAACATCAGGGAATACCAGTGTCATTTAAAACTGCCCTAGTGAACAGAAGTGGTGGAAATTCCTTTTATGCACTCAGACTCCCCATTAATTTCTCTGTGTGTTACCAGCTTTGTTTCTGCTCTTCTGTGATCTATTCTATAATATAGGGCCTTGGGCCCCACAAACCACAGTTTCCAGATACCCATGCAAAATGATCTCTAGTTAGGTTCTGCAAATGGGATGCACTAGTGGAAAATTTGATGGAATTTTGCAGGAATGGAGAAGTGGTTTTATCTTCCTTTTTTTCGTGGTGTTTCCAGATGCAAGGACAGTAGCAGTAACAATTGTGTTCAAGGTGGTGAGTGGCAGATACAGCTGTAAACAGTAACAGGAGCTTGGGAATATCCTCTCCTAATTTCTTCCTTAGGCAGTGTGGTCCCCAGCAAAAGCAGCGGTGGCCTAGATATGCATGCTTTTGGATTCCATATAGGGCAGTTTGATTGTAATAAAAGCTGTTATGATTGTGACACGGAGATCCTGGCTTTGCAGTAAGATTATTTATTGGTTTGCAGAGTGACTGACTTTAAGTATAACTTAAAGTATAACTTAAATCCTATAACTGATTATGCATTAAATTTCTTCTGTTTGAAATATGTAAAATTGTTTCTGTTTTCAGATAGATTGTAACAGATGCACAGATAAAATATTAATACTTAAATCCAATATGATTTCACATAAAAGATAACTATAGGCCATTCTTATTTATGCAAATACTGATGCAGATAATCTGAAATAAAATGGTATTAGCCAGTAGAGAAAAAATACAGTAAAATTAATAAATAATTACTTAAATAAGATTTATTTTAGTAATCCAGAGATGGAACAAAATTAGAAAATCCATTAAATAATTTATATCTTAAATAGCTATAAGGAGAAAAAATCATATTACCATGAGAAGTTCTATACAAAATTAAATACCTTTTCCTAATAAAAACACTCAATAGAAGAGTAATTGATTCAGTGCTTTTCAAATATGAATAATCCATATCTTAAATAATGGGAAATGCTGGACCAGTTTCTGTTAAATTCAGAGAAAAGGGAAATGAGGCTCATTATTGCTTCAGTTTTTAATATTGTGTTGAAGATATTAAAAATATAATCAGATAAAAGAAAATTATTAGAGGCATGAAAGCTAGAAAAAAGGTAAATCTCTTTGCAAACGTTGTGATAGTTTACCTGGAAAACCACAGAAAATCAAAGAAAAGGAGAGGGTGGTAGATAGAGAGAGGGAGGGAAGGAGTGAGGGAGAGAGAGAGAGAGATGAAAGTGAGTAAGTACCAATAAAAACCAAATTTCTTAAAATCAGTGGTCCTTTGATGGTTAATTTTATATGTCAACTTACCTAGGCCTCATTACCCAAATATTTGGGCAAACATTATGTTATATGTATTGGTGAAGGTTTTTTTTTTGATGAGGTTAGCATTTAAATCAGTATATTTTGAATAAGGCAGAATACCCTCTGTAATATAGGTGAACCTCTTTCAGTCAGTTGAATACCTTAACAGAAAAAAAGTCTAATCTTCCCTGAGGAAGAAGGAATTCTGCACAGACTGCCTTCTGATTCAAGCTGCAACATCAGTTCTTCCCTAGGTCTTCAGATTTCCAGTCTATCCAGCATATTTTGGATTTGTCAGCCTCCATAATCAGTTCCTTAAAATCTTTCTCTGTACACATATATCATTGGTTCTGTTTCTCACGAGAACCCTAACACAGTCTTCATATATAAGAACAGTACCCAATTACAAGGTGTAATTTATGGAAGGACCTGTTAAAATAAAAAAGTAGTATCCCTATGAATATACTTAACAAGAAAGTTATAAAATCTAAATGAGGAAAACTGTAAAACACTCATGGAGGACACAGAAGTGGTCTTAAACAAAAAAGAAAGTCCATGTAGTAGAATAAGATGTTTGACTATCACAGGGATATTAATTTGCCCCAAGTCATTAAAATTTAATACAGTCCTGATAAAAATTATCAGCATTTTTGGGGGGGTTGGGGGATTGTGGAGGCAAATAAATTGATTCTAAAGTTCATGTGGAAAAACAAATACCATTGATAATGAAATTTCCTTAAAAAAGAATGTTGAAGGATAGAAAGAGGGGTTAATCCAATCAACTATTATAATTAATAAGCTAGCATCTATAATTAAAAGAGCACAGTGTTAACATGTGAATGAACAGACCAATAAATAGGGTAAAAATCCCCAAATAGATAATGGTAGGTATAAAAATATAGTATATCATTAAGACATCTCACATCACTGGGGAAATGATGGACTTTGTCATAAATAATGTTAAGGATTCTTTATTTTATTTTATTTTATTTTATTTATTTGAGAGAGAGAGAGAGAGAGTAAGCTCATAAGCAGGGGGAGCAGCAGAGGGAGAGGAAGAAGCAGACTCTCCACTGAGCAGGGAGCCCGATACGGGACTCGATCCCAAGACCCCAGGATCATGACCTGAGCTGAAGGTAGGTGCTTAACCAACTGAGCCACCCGGGCGCCCCGTGTTAAGAATTCTTGATAGCCATTTCAAAATCATGACATTGAAACTGTATTCCTCAACATGTAGCAGGATAAATGTCATATAAATTGGAATTATAACTCTAAAGATGGAAAACATAAGTACTAGAAGAAAACGTAAGTACTGTGACTCTGAAGATGGAAAACCTAAGTACTAGTGAATTTCTATGTAATTCTGAAACATGAAAATTTGCTCTGTTTAACTTATAATGGCAAAATATAAATTAAAACTCTAAAATACAGAGGTTTGACAACAAGCTATGTGGGCGAAGTTTTGGAGAAGCAAAGAGTGTCACGCAATGCTCTGAGGAGTATTAAATGTTTTCATGCTGTGAAAGAAATTAGAAATATTTAACAAAATTACTTATGAATTTCGTTGTTACCCAGCACTCCAACTTCCAGGAACCTACCCTGAGGGTAAACCTTTATAAATGCAAAACAACATATGTGCAAGAATATTCACCATGAATTATTTGTAATACCTCAAACTTGAAAAGTATTTATGTCACCTGAACAGGATATGTTTAAATAAGAATGAAGTCTCATGCATTGTGAAAAAGTAAATAAAGTATTTACAGAGGTTAAAAATTAAAAAAAGCCTGGAATGATAAACCAAAGTTTAATAAAATTGAGTAGCATATAGGGAATAATGTGAAACTCATGAAGGGATTACAACAAGAAGCAAATTTTCTATTAATATCTGTGGTGGATATCATTGTATCCTAAATGGACCCTCCTCTCTATAACTGTAGCTAGCCCACTTCTCCCTGAAAAGGAGTAATAGTCCTCTCTTCCCTCCATTCTTGCTGAAGACCACTGGCAAGACAACACAAGACTTCTTCAGGATCTACTCCCACTGCTCCTCATAGCCATTAGACAGATAACTAGGCTTAGGTCACAATATAATCAAGCCTGGAAAGTGCTGCATTGGCTATGAGAGGAAAGAAAATAGGACTACCTTCTAACAAAACCACCAGTTATATCTCCTTTCTTCTAATGCAGCTAATGATCTGCTACTAAGTGTTTTTTAAAACTGAATACCTAATCCATTGAGACCTTGTGACTCTGGCCTGACATGTCCATTTTTGGAGTGGGTCAGTTTATACTCAATGATGAATAGGGTGAAAAAGGTCCAACAGGAAATGGTTTCTTAGGAAATGGAATTGATATTTCCAGGAACACAGATAGCATGACAATATCAGCAGTTTGGATTTACATAAATAAGTGGCAGCCTTCCTTGTGGGTAATCCTTATCCCCCTCTTCACTGCCTAAAGCAAAACTATTAGTTCATGAGACTGTTGATTCATAGAGGTTCCCATGAATACATGGGCATGTTTCACTGATGGTTTGGTTGAGGTGAAAGTAAATGGTGCCCAGTGGGTGACAGGAGCCAGCTCCAGTGACAGCTGTGGAAGACTGACTCGTAAGAGCTAGGCAGCGCAGAGAACTACGTTGCCTCAGACAATGCTCTCTAGGACCAGGCTTTTATTTTTACTGATTCTTGGGCTGTTGACAATGGCTTAGCCGCCTGGTCTGCCACTTACTTCAAAGATTACACACTAGTAGATTAAAAATACCCCTGCTGAGACTTGAGAACTGTGGAAACAAGTTCTAACTGCTGTCCAGCAGCCTGAGTCACTCATGTTGATGCCCATGGTAAGAGCCTATTCTCTAAGACTTACTTGAATAAATATGCTGATCAGTCCTGCATCACCATTGCCATTTGGATTTATCATTGCACCGGACATCTACTAACACAGACTGGCCATATGGTAAAGGACTACGTACTTCTCATTAGGAAGCTGCATTGCATGCTAGATTTGTAACTCCTGCCGAAAGTTGGCTCCTTTGTGTCAGTGAGGGAGGCCATACTGCATGAGACACTAACTCTGCCTACTTCTGGAAAATTGACTGTTTTGGATCTTTGACGTGGTTCAGACTACTAATGGTACCTCATCACTGTTGACATGTTTTTAGGTTATTTGTATCTGATGAGCTTTTTTCTGGCCACAGTTATGGCTCATCAAACGTTAAGTGTTCCATTTTCATCTTAACTATTTGTAGTCTGACACTACTATGCTTTTTGTTGGAAAGACCACCCCATAGTGGGCTGATAGTCAGTGTATTTCATGGACATTCATATTCTCTATCAGCTACAGGCTTCTGGCATTGTTGAGCCCTAGAACTAACTCCTTAAGAATCAAATCAAAAGGATTTCTGATTGTATCTCCCTACTTCTTTATGGTCCACAAGCCTTAATAAAGCAGTTTGATCACTGAATGCAGCCATCCCCAAACAGGATTCACCTCTTCTTGGTCACCTTCTGGCTAATGATCAAGGTAATAGTGCAGAATTATGTAGACTTAATTTGAAGATTTTGGCCTGTACTCTGACCATTCCGAAGTATGATGCATCTTTCTCTCTCCTGGTGGCAAATCCAGGCTGTATTGGTTTGTATATCCTCTTGGTGGCATCCCAGCTGAAAGAAAAGATAGTGCATATAAACCTAATTCTGATTTAGTCACATGGATTCTCTTGTCGGATTGACATGGTCCATAATGACAGCTTTGTTGGTACATTGCTAGCCGAGTACCACATACTGACCCATGTTGGCCAGGGTAGGGTATATAATGAGTCTGTAAATTTTATAAAAATGCCCTTGTTCCTTTTATACATGACCTACTCCAGATGAAAGGTCTAGGGGTAAGTAGAATATGAGTTGAGAAAAGGTGGAACGAATAGCTACTAATATGTGACACTTGTTATTTCATAGTCATCAAGGGAGAACAACAGTCCCAGTGCTCAAAGAGGAAACACTTTAGATCCTGAGGTTTAGGGAGTGGTAAACAATGCTCTTTGTCCTCCCTATCCCAAAGTACAGCATGATAAAACAATCATTTAGCAGCAGTTGTGATTAGTAACTGACCTGTTCCTAGGTTCATCATTTCCATCCATGGGATGTGAGAACAGAAACCAGTGTTGTAGACATGACCAGTCCTGGAATATTCTGATGTATTAGATGTTATCAGTGGTATCTTCTGAATGTGGAGTGTCCTACAAACATACAGACTAGCACAATTTTGTTTCAGTTCAGTGGATACAAATTTATATGCTTTTTCTGATACCTGAGTAGCTTTGGGTTAATGCATGACTGCAAGAGGAGCTATAGTCATTTGGTGACATGGCCCATGGGGCTTAACCAAATAAATGTAATCATCATCCAAGTCAGGTTTAACAATAAATGCTGAACTGCAATGACCTTTGCTCCTGCAGATTATATGTTTGTAGGTGGGGATTGGCCCATGGAATATCCTTCCATTAGGAATGGGGTTGCTTTTAGCCCAGCTATGGTTCCTTATAATAACTTGAGAATAATAAAGATCAGGAAGTCCATTTTCACTGTGAAATGAAATGTATAAAAGACTGGCCTTATACTGCATCTTAGTCTGAAATAAGACCTACTAGTCTCCTCTGGGACTTACAGTTGTCTAAATCTGTGACTGTAGGAGGTCTAGTTTAGGTAAATAATGCAGAATAGCCTCATCTAGACACCTGAACTCTGGTTAATGGCAGCCTTAATGAAATACTTGATAAAAATGGCATCAATTTGGCCCCAGCCTCTACTGGTAAGATTAATGAGAGTGGCCAACTGAGTGGCATACTCATGTAGAAATTTGAGTTCAGTCAAGACCGTAAAGGAACAAGGGGCAGATTGTTGGGAGATGCAGCCAGCCATTGGCCCTGAACATTTCTGTATAATCTTGTGGTGACAAGAATTCTGGGCCCTGATTGCTCTTTATCTGGGTTTTTTCAGGGTTTAAGTGAGCAAACTCAAGCAACGAGGTACCGTTTCTACTGGTACAAAGAACAGTCTTGCACAGCATTCATGTGGATCATATTGTGTTACCTGTGGGATTTGGGGTCAAGGGAAAACTGACATGATACTCATGCTTCTTATTGTGTAGTGTGTAGTAATGTCTTCTTTCTTTTTTTTTTTTTTTAAAGATTTTATTTATTTATTCGACAGAGATAGAGACAGCCAGCGAGAGAGGGAACACAAGCAGGGGGAGTGGGAGAGGAAGAAGCAGGCTCATAGCGGAGAAGCCTGATGTGGGGCTCGATCCCATAACACCGGGATCACGCCCTGAGCCAAAGGCAGACGCTTAACTGCTGTGCCACCCAGGCGCCCCTAATGTCCTCTTTCTGACTCAGAAGTCTCAGGTGTTCTGCTGCATCCACGAAAGTAATAGGATAACTTAATAGCTTACAGGTGGAATAAAATCAAATTATAGATCTGGCAATAATTTTGAGCTTTGAACTGATAATTTATTCCTCTTCTTTTATTATGATTACTGGTGGGTTAAGACTTTTCTCTCCCATCTTATTTTATATATTCTAATTTTAAGATAATTTTTAAAAATCTTCCCCATTTCTCATATTTTCATGAAATATTTTTGTCAGCCCCATTTTATGGGTTTGCAGGTTTTTTATTCTATTTTAATTCTATAGTAATTTTGTATAAATTTTGCCATGGTTTCCCATGGTAGTTTTTTATGTAAATTCAGCTCAGCCTCTCATGAGAGTAGTTCTTGGCTACAAATTTTCTGCTGAAATTATTACTATTATCATTATCTTTTACTTTGAGGTTACCAAAAAAATAGGATTCCTGATGAGCTTCTTTCTTGAATGATGTTTTCCAGCTCACCCTTTCAATGAGGATGCAGTCTTAATAGTTTTTCCCTTTATGACAGAGTCACATATATAGCTTTCTATTTTTTTTCATGACCCTAAGGCTTATTCTTATTCCTTTATGTTTGATTATTGATTAACTGAATCTTAAGGTCTTATTGGCATTCATTAGCAGAACAGTTATGGCTTCCATGCTCACTTGCCACTTATTTTCAGGTAGCTGTTTGTTTCAGGGAATTCTACTTTTTCTTTGGGCTCAACAATGCATGAAAAAGTCATAATTTATGTAGATCCCATGCCTTTTCAGAGAGAAAACATTGGAAAATATTGAACTCACCATTTTTTTTGCTAATGTTTCTATTCTAATATGTGTAAACTCAAAATTGTCTTTATAAAATTCTTTAATTAATAAATTCATATACCTTGACAAGTATTGTTTTTCTGTTTCACAAAGACTGATTTTCAAACTCTGATCAGGAATGATGTCAGATGGAGATGACAGAATAGGAGAAGCCAGCCTTCAAACCCCCACAGAAACAACAATTTAAATAATCACTCACGGATGAAAAGACCTTTATGAGAGACTAGAAGTCCAGCTGAGTGGTTCTAGCACGTTGGGGAAGCAAAATTGTGAGAGTAGATGCATATCCCTGGGATATGAGGATGGTTCAATATATGCAAATCAATAAATGTGATATACCGCATTAACAAAATAAAGGATAAAACCCACATGATAATTTTTATAGATGCGATAAAAGTATTTGACAAAATTCAACTTCTATTCACAGTAAAATTGTCAA
Organism: Ursus americanus; assembly: GCF_024610735.1. NCBI lineage: Eukaryota > Metazoa > Chordata > Mammalia > Carnivora > Ursidae > Ursus > Ursus americanus. The sequence goes on along the minus strand of NC_142137.1, from coordinate 53,449,208 downwards.
CAACTTAGGTATAAAAGGAATGTACCTCAATATAACAAAGGCCATGTATGCTAAGCCCCTTGTTAACATTATACTCAACGACAAAATCTAAAACCTTTTTCTTGAGTATTCGGAATCAGACAAGGATGTCTACTTTTACCACTTTTATTCAACATAGTACTGGAAGCTGTAGCCGGAGCAATTAGGAAAGAAAAAGAAGTAAAAGACGTTTAAGTCAGAAAGGAAGGAGAACATTGTCTCTGTTTGCAGACGAAATGTTCTCATATATATAAAACCCTTAAGATTCTACCAAAAACTGTCTAGAGCTATTCAACAAATTCAGTAAAGTTGCTGGAGACAAAGCCAACATACAAAAATTAGTTGCATTTCCATATACCAACAATGAACTATTTGAAAAATAAATTAAGAGAACAATCCCATTTGCAATGGTATCAAAACAATAAAATACTTAGGAATAAATTTAACCAAATAGGTGAAAGATTTCCATACTGAAAATGGTAAGACATTGATGAAAGAAATTGAAAAATACTCAAAGAAATGGAAGGATATACCATGTTTATGAACTGGAAGAATTCACATTGTTAAAATGACCACACACCCAAAGCAATCTACACTTTGAATAACATCCCTACTGCAACTCCGGTGTAATTTTTCGCAGAAATAAAAAAAAAAAATCCTAAAATTCACATGGACCTACAAAAGTCTCCAAAACACTAAAGCAGTCTTGCACAAGAAATAAAAAAGCTGAAGGCATCATACTTCCTGACTTCAAATTATATTACCAAGCTGTAGTTATCAAAATAGTATGCTATTGGCATAACCAGATATATAGACTGATAGGACATGGTAAAGATTCTAGAAATAAAACCATGTGTGTATGTCTAACCAATCTTTAACAAAGGTATCAAGAATACAAAGTGGGGAAAGGATAGTCTCTTCAATAAATTGTATTGGGAAAATGGAAATCCATATGCCAAAAGATGAAATTGGACTCATATTTTATACCACACACAAAAATCAACTTGATATGGAATAAAGATTTGGAAATAGGACCTGAAAAAAATAAAACTCCTAGAATAAGACTTAGGGGGAAAGCTTCTTGATATTGGTGTTGGCAAAGATTTTTTGTACATGACACCAAAAGCACAGGCAACAAAAGCAAAAATAAACAAGTGGGATTGCATTGGACTTAAGTTTCTGTACGGCAAAAGAAATGATCAACAAAGTGAAAGGCAACCTACTGAATGGGAGAAGATATTTGCAAACCACGTATCTGACAAGGGGTTATATCCAAAATATATAAGTAACTCAAAAAACCGAATAGCAAAAACAAACAAACAAGCAAAATCCCACACAACAACCCCCAAATCCAAATAAACTAATTGAAAAATGGGCAAAGGACCTGGAATAGACATTTCTCTGAAGAAGACTAATTGCCAACAGGTATATGGCAGTGTACTCATCATCATTAATCATCAGGGAAATTTAAATTGAAACCACAATGAGATATCACCCCACACTGTTTGGATGACTATAAAAAAAAAAAAAGGATAACAAGTGTTGGCAAGGATATGGAGAAAAAGGAACTATGGTACACTGTTGGTGGGAATGTAAATTGGTCTGGTCTAGCCATTATGGAAAGAGTATTGAGTTTCCCCAAAAAATTAAAAATAGGGCTATGAGATCCAGAAATCTCACTTCTGGGTATTTATCCAAATGCTCTTGAAGAGATATTAGCTTTTCTGTGGTTATTGAAATACTATTCAAATAGGCATGGAAGCATCCTAAATGTCATTGATGGATGAATTGATAAAGAAAATATATATACAAGCAATGGAATATTATTCAGCCTTTAAAAAAGAAGGAAATCCTGCCATTTGTAACAATATTGATGGATGTGTAGTACGTTAAACGAAGTGAAATAAACCAGACACAAAAAAGATAAATACTCTCATACATACATGTTCTCATTATGTATGAAATTTAAAATAGTCAAATTCATGGAAGCAGAGAGTAAAATGATGGTTATCAGGAATAGGGGAAGGAGGAAATGGGGAGGTAATGTCAAAAGGTATAAAGGTGTACAAGATAAATGAGTTCTGGAGATCTACTATAGGGCATAGTGCCTATAATTAATGGTACTGTATTATTCACTTAAAAATAGCAAAGAAGGTAAATCTTATGTTTTCCTAACACATGTCACAATAATAATACTAGTAAGAAAAAGAAGTAATAAAAAAAAGAAGTAGTAGTAGTGGTGGTGATGGTGGTGGTGGTCGGTAGTGGTGGTGTGGGAGGAAACTTTGGAAGTTGCTGGATATGTCTATAGCCTTCATTAATGGTGGTGGTTTCATGGTTATATACTTATCCCCAAAGTCATTGATTTGTGTACATTAAATACTTTTCACATGTCAATCATACCTCAATAAAGTGGTTAAAAAATAAAAAATAAAATTAATATATGTAAACAAACTAAAACCCAATAAACCCTGTGTGGAATAGATGTATATCAACTTTTTGTTACATTATGGAAAGAGCAAGTATATTAAAGTTGGGAGATCTTTGTAATCTGACAAATTCTTTTTTTTGGTCAGATTTCTTAATATAAAATGGGAAACAACTTTGATCTCAGTCTAGTGGTAGGAATTGAATGAATAATCTGTTTAAAAATCTAGTAGAATGCTGGGAGAGTGCCCTCCGTAGAGTTTCTGGCTTCTGTTAATAACACCTGTGTTTTCATCTGGAAAACTATGCTTCCCCTATTTCTCATAATGTTTGTTGGATCATTATTCAGAGTTCCAATTCCTGGCCAGACTAAGGCAAGGGGACTTGATTGCCCCATAAATTTGAATTGTGAGCCAAGCAATGTGACGATGGAGCTTATTAATTTTAAAAGTGGTACTGTGAAGACTACTTTCCTTTCATAGTTGTTACTTAGATTCTCATCCCTGTCATTTTGAAGTCCTCTTTCATCAGAATTTTCTTTCTTCTTTGAGCTTCCCATAGTCTTCCAGTAAATTCTGTTCTTGTTAGTTAAAGTGGGTGTCCATTTGTCTTGCATGTAGGTATTTCTAATGGATATATTTGAAATTAACCATTAATGTTCCACAAATATTTGCAGCCATTCATTTAATAAATATTTGTTGAATATTTATGCATTAGGCACTTTATGGTTTGCTGGAGATATATAAAAAGATCCCGCACTCAGAATTTTTATAGTCCAGTTTTCCTATTTCCTTTTCATATCTCTCTTTCTGTGCCTTCACTTCGTGAAGCTCTCATTTTAATTGCATTCTTTCTGGAATTGCTTAACTATCTGAAAATCAGATTTCATGGAGGATGGTCACCTGGATTTTCCTTCTTTTTTAGACACCCCACACTGCTCCCTTTGTTTTCATGCCTATGACCCCACTTTTCTCTATCTTATTCTCTACAGAGATAGAATTTTGCATTCCAAGTAGTAGTAAGCCAAAATTACAGATTTAAGCATTGAATTATTACATTTAAGATGGCAGAATAAACTGTACAGGGACTAGAATTTTCACAGCATCAGTGAGCTTTTATAATAGATTATACATTATAAATAAAATCAGAAATGTGAAATAATTCTCCCCCCCCCTTATGTGTTACCTATTTGGAATGTGGATCTAGTAGAAAGAGTACCTACTAAAGGGCCTCATTATTTCTGCTATGAGGTTCAGAAGAAAGGAAGCAAAGATTTTGTATCTCAGAGACAGGCTCTTCTCCCAAGGAGTCAATTAGTTCTTATTTTCTTTGACTTCACTAAGTTGTTCCACTAGTATATTAATATTCTAATTCCTCTAGTATCTTCCAATATTCACGGTGATAAGATGGAAAATACTAAGCCCAGCATATCAGTGTGTGTTGTTTGGCTTGACTCTAATTCAGGCCTAAAGCTAACGGAGCAGAGTGCCGTCCATGGGCACCAAGGCTCCATGTGGCCAGTCCACTTCATTAATGTAGGAGGCTTCAGAGAAATATGGCACTAAAGATGGTATTTGGTGAACAAATTAGTTGGTAGTGGCTTTTGTGTAAATAAATATGTCTTATCAGGGGAGTGTGATTTATGGTTTCTAGTTCCTAATTTTTAAAAATTATGCAGTTTGGACAGACTTTTTTTTTTTTAAGATTCTATTTATTTATTTGAGAGAGAGAGCAAGAGCAGGGTGAAGGGCAGAGGGAGAAGCAGACTTCTTGCTGAGTAGGGAGCTTAATGTGGGGCTTGCTCCCGGGACTCCGGGATCACGACCTGAGCTGAAAGCAGATGCTAACTGGACTGAGCCACCCAGGCACCCCTGGACAGACTTCTTTAACATCTTGACAATATAGTCATCCGATATCCAGGTCTCAGATTAAATTGGGAAAATGATTCATTTCCTACCTAGTTTCCATAATGGGATTTTTTTCCCCACTGATAATCATCATATCAAAATATTTTGGGGTAAAAAAAAAATAGAGTTCTTTTTGCAATTTATATGACATGGAAAGTTAAGTTCATGTATCTGACACTAAGCAAGTGAAAAGTAAAAATAATGTTTACTCTATTTAAAATTTAATTGCATGTATAAAGTGTATTTTGTAATCTTTGTTCCTGGGGCGCCTGGGTGGTTCAGATGGTTAAGTGTCTGCTTTGGCTTGCTCAGGTCATGATCTCTGCGTCCTGGAATCCAGCCCCATTTGCAGTTCCTGGCTCAGCGGGGAGTCTGCTTCTCACTCTAGCTCTGCCTCTCTCTCCTGGTCATGCTCTCTTTCTCTGTCTCAAAAGAATAAATTAAAAAAAAAAAAATCTGTAAGCTTTGTATCTGTGAACCTCAAGATGCCTTTAGAAGCAGTAGGGAAAATTACCAGAGAAAAGGGAGAAAGAGAAATATCCCCTTTGTCCTTAATATGAAATCTTCATAAGCCTCAGAATATTTCTTACTATTTGCTTTCTCAATGTATCTGCAGTTTATCTTTACAGAATTAGACCTTATTTTTCTGTATTTTTGAAATGATGCCATTGATTCAAAATATGATTTCCAAAAAGTGCAGGAGGTGTAATGGAGGTGCTTTATTATTTTTTCTATGGCCAGTGAAATTTGAAATTTCAGTTTCTGCTTTCTGATTTATCTGTCATTTGACATGCTTTATAAAAAGAAATTGTCTTTTGTTTTCTACGTGTAAATCTTCTACATTTGGTAAATAAAATGTTAGAGAAAGACTTTGATTCTGTTGTCTTAGGGTGTCTAATAATTTTTATTAGTAAATTTATAAAGCCATATACATTTGGTAAATGTTTATTGAAAAACATTGTGCCAGAGAGATTTGTTTAATGAGCAAAGGATTTGAACGGAGAAGAGTGTGTTCTTTGTATATTGCATGAATATTATTTATGACTCAGTGCTGAATAGACAATAGGAAAAACAAGGTTTCTGCCCATTGAAATGAAAAGTAATACTAATTTTAACACCTTTTACTTTTTTCAAACAACCACTGGAAATAGAACAGAAATTGTCTATTCTTGTACATCAAGGATAATATAGTATAGAATGATTTATACAGATGTCTTTTTGAGGATTCATTAGTGTAACATTTGACAAAAAAACTGGCAAAATATTGGCAAAGTAATTTAGTGGCCTGTGGAAGTCTCAAGCTCACTTCTCCTCCTACTTCTTTTTAGAGTCTTTAATACATAATACATTTTTCCTTCAGATTTTCCATTTTATCACCTTCATCATCATTCTCTTCAGAGTCAGTTATGTTTAATGTGTTAAGCCATGTAGGAAAAATGTAAAATAGTGATTAATAATTAATGTAATTAATAAACTAAATTAAAATTTACTAAATTTAAATGTAATTTTTTTTACATGTAGAATATAAATTTTAAATGTAAATTTAAATAGAAATTTTATGACAGGAACATAAGAGTAGACAAATGCTTTTATTTTCAATAAATAAAATTGTAATTTTAGGAAAGGGAATTGTATTTGTTTTAGCAGCTTTCCTGACCAGGTTACCTTTTTTTGTCAGGCCATCTCCTTCCCTTACCTAAAACTAGTTACTTCCTTTGTTGGAATACTGAATTATAGCTCCCTTATGAGGGAGTGGGATTTTTTTCCTCTCATGCTTCATGTTCCACTGGCTGGCAGGTGAATTATAATTTGTATTCATGCAGAATCCTGTTCTTTCTCCATTAAGATTATTTGTTGTTTCCATTTCCCAGCTACCAAGTCCCATGTATTTATTTTTTGTTACTAGTTCAGTGTTTTCATTATCCTACCCAAAACTTGGGATACTCTTAAAATGCTATACACCATTCTTTAATTCTTTTAAAAAAATATGTATTTTGAACCTACTTCAGCTTTTGCTCAAATGTCACCGGACCAGGCGTATGTGACCATCATATTGAGAATTGCCACATACCTGCCCCATCCTGTATTTCCAGATCCCTTTACGCTGGTTCTAATTGTTTTTTAATAATATACACTAATTTTCATGATAATGTAAATTTTATTTAGCAAGCGCTTATATGGTACTTACTGTGTGCTGGGTACTATTCCCAGTTACTTATAAATATTACTCCATTTAATTTTTATAACAACCTTATGAGGTAGAGACTGTTATCACTGTTTTATAAATAAGGAAACAGGAGAGTTACAAACTTGCAGAAATTACAGAGCTAGGAAGTGACTGAACTGTGATTTCAGTTTAGGCAGTGTAGCTCCAGAGTCCGTGCTCTAAAAACCTATGCCTATGCTTCTCTTTTTCACTTATTGTATTTATTGTTTGCCTCTCCCTTGAGAGCAGAAGTTTGGTCTGTTTAGGTTATGGTTGTACCTAAGGTGCCAGAAATAGCATCTGGACTCTAGTAGATGCTCAGTTAATAGTCGATCGACAATTGTATGCTAGGTAATGTAATAGATCAGCAAAAATTATAGCTTTCCTCAGGTCAGGAGAGGAGATAAAATAGATATTAAATGAATAGTCTCAGAAATAAGTGCTTAATTTAAAATATTGATAGAAATGCTACAGGAAAACACAGAGTGTAACATGGGGACTAATTTTTGACCGGATTAGCTAAACATTTTTCTTATTATAATAATATTTTTTTATTATGTTAGTCACCACACAGTACATCCCTGGTTTTTGATGTAAAGTTCCATGAAAAATCTTTGAGGTCTACTGAAGACCTAAAGGGTTGAGTAGAACTTATGTAGATAAATTGGGGAAAATGACTTTACCTGGGTTAGGGAAACTAGATGTGTTAAGCCTAATAAGTGAGGCTACACCTGAATTGGCTAGTTAAAATTCTAATACAACTGGAAACTATAAGTAGAAAGGAAGACCTGTGGAAAGGAAACTATGAAGGTAGCTAGGAGTTCTGTTGTAAAGGACATTAGAACTCATGTTAAAATGTTTGTACCTTAAATTGATGGGAGGGGCACCTGGGTGGTTCAGGTAAGTGTCTGCCTTAGGCCTGAATCTAGCTCCCAGCTCAGCAGGGAGTCTGCTTCTCCTTCTCCCTCTGCCCCTCCCCTCTGTTTATGCTCCCATGCTCTCTTGCTCTCTCTCTCTCTCAAGTAAATAAATAAAATCTTAAAAAAAAAAAGTGTGAAGCAAAGTCTTAAACAGTTAATAAACGTGATTAGATTTACATTTTAGATATCTGAATGTAGTGCAGAGACTGGATTATAGGAAGCAAGAGAGAAGATAAGTAGGCAATTAGGGGGTGGTACCCAACAGTATAGTAATCTAGGCAAGAGATGATAGTGTTTTTACATTAAGGTAGCTGCAGTGGAAATGAAGACAGCTGTATGGATATTTGGGGGTGGAATCTATTGGATTCACTTTCTGATTGATATTGGAGTTGAGGAAGGGAATGGCGTATAAAGGAGGGTTTCCTAGATTATGGCTTGAGTAACTGATCCTGCTTCCATTTAATGACACAGGAAAAATAGAAAATAGGAGAATCACATTTTAGGTGGTAAATCATAAGTTCAGTTTTGGACAGTGGACATATCTATATGAGGTTCTGGAGAGATATCTTTTGTGCAAGTGATTTGTCATTTCTCGGCACGGTGGAGCTATTACTACCAGTTAAAGCTGTTGGAGAAAATTTGCCTGGTGAGATCTTTCAAAGTGAGAATAGAAGATTAACTAGGAGAATGAATGCCTTCATGATAACAGTCGGAATTTTAGATATGGCTACAGCAATAGGAGTCTGCAAAACACTGTGAACGATGGCAAAATATAAGTTTTGAGAATGCTTATCACAGTATTGTTATAGTAGCAGGGAGGTAGAATCAACCTAAATGTTTATCATCAGGGAAATGGATAAATGTGATAGAAGCATACCATGTATTACTATACATTTTTTAGAGTAAGTTAAAGATACATACACAAAAATGGATTGATTTTAAAATATTGCACTAAGTGATGAAAGAATACAAAATAAGATGTATAGAATATTGCCCCAGTGTAATTACTTATATACATTGAAGCATGTGCACACACATTATATATTTTTAAATGATGTATACATTTTCAATTAAAAATATTAAATCCATTACTTTGGCTATCTATAGAGAGAGGAAAAATGGAAATTATAAATTTAAAAAGGGAAAAATAGGTGTGGTATCCTGCATCAATGTTAAAGTGTGTCTTTTGTCCTGAAATTTAATTTATTTCTCTGTACTTAAAAAAAACTGAGGGATTCAGAGAGAGGGGGGTGGGGGAATGGGATAGAGTGGTGATGGGAAGTAAGGAGGGCACGTATTGCATGGTGCACTGGGCGTTATACGCAACTAATGAATCGTTGAACTTTACATCAGAAACCAGGGATGTACTGTATGGTGACTAACATAATATAATAAAAAAACATTAAAATAAAATAAATAAATAAATAAATAAATAAAACCCATAGTTTCTAGTAAAAACTAAAAAGTAAAAAAAAAAAAGACTGTGAGAAAATCTTTAGAATATTGTCAACAGGATCAACTGCTGTCATGATGTCACGGAATATAAGAATAATGAGCTATCTGTTGGCTTTAGGAAAATTGTAGTTATTGACTGTCTTAAAAATATTATGTATAAAGAAAACCTAGGCTGAGCCAGTTTGTCTGATTCAGGGGTAAGTTAAGAGTGGAAAAAATACACCATTCTTTAAAATTAAGTAGGAAAAAAGTATTCTCCCCGGAGATAGCAAAAATGTTTGCCATCTACCTGGTGCAAAAGGTAAAAAATAGAGTGTCTTAGTTTGCTAGGGCCACAGTAACAAGCTGCCAGGTACTGAGGGGCTTAAGAAACAGTAAGTTATTTTCTCACAGTTCTGGAGGCTGGAAATTCAAGATCCAGGTGTTGGCAAGGTTGATTTCTCCTGAGGTGTCTCTCTTTGGCTTGTGGATGGTTGCTTTCTTGCTGTGTCCTTACATGCCCTCTTCTCTGTGTGTGTGCAGAGTGAAATCTGGTGTCTCTTCCTCTTCCTGTAAGAACATGGGTCGAATTGGATTAGGACTTGACTTTTATGACCTGATTTAATGTTAATTACCTTTTTAAAGGCCTTATTGCCAAATACAGTCTCAGTGGGGTTTCGGGCTTCAACATATGAACCCTGGGAGGATGTAATTCAGTCCATAAGAAAGAGTAACTTGTAAGACATGAACACCCAAAATTTTACCACAAAGGCAGTTTTAGTCCATATTTAAAATACCCATTTTGGTACAACTCAGAAAATCATCTTGCCACAGACTGGTGAAACACCTGAGGCTTACGATATTGGCAAACACAAAACACATTCAGAACACTTTTACAATTAATATTGGAAAAGAGGAGGTTAATCTATTTCCTTTTTGCTGATTATGTGTCTATAAAGTCAAAGATTTTTCAGGTAAATTGAAAAAAATTGAATTAAAAGGGAAGTCTCCAAGGTGACAGAAAACAAGGCATGAACCATTTCTTTAAAAGAATAAAACGATTTATTTATTTATTTGAGAGAGAGAGGTGGGGGCGAGGAGCAGAGGGAGAGGGAGAGAAATAATCTCAAGCAGACTCCCTGCTGAGCACAGAGCCCAGCTCCGGGTAGGGAGGGTTTGGGGAGTTGGAGGAGTTGAGGGGGAGGACTCGATCTCACAACCCTGACATTATGACTAGAGCCGAAATCAAGAGTCAGATGTTTAAGCCACTGAGCTACCCAGGTGCCCCATGAACACCATCTTTAAAATATTCTCTTTTATGTTATATTTATCTACAACTAGATATAGAAAGTGAGGAAACTATCTAGATTAGAAATAAATTTGTCATTCTTAAGAATAGATTTAGCAACAATGTTTAGGACCTAAAGGAAGAACACAATACAATTTCATTGAAAACCCTAAAGCAGTTGTTGAACAAACGGAAAGATGTGTCCTATTCCTGTAAAGGAATCCTGAATAAGATAAAAATGTCAATTTTCCAAAGAATAATATATTCATTTTCTGAAATTCTAATTAAAATTCTAGCACTTTTAGATTTCAAATGTTAATTTTCAAATGGAAGAATAAAAGTCTGAGGTTTACCAAATCATAGAAAAGGAAAATAGTGATGGAGTGCTTGTCATTTTAGTTATGGAAACATATTATGATAAAAATTGCATATTTGCAAAAAACTAGACACATATCATTGGTGCTGACTGTAGCCTTTTTTTTTTTATAAATTTAAGATTTTATTTATTTGAGAGAGTGAGTGAGAGAACAGAAGCAGGGGGAACAGTAGAGGCAGAGGGAGAAGCAGGGTCTCCACTGAGTAGGGAGCCTGACATGGGACTCCATCCCAGGACCCCGAGATCATGATCTGAACCAAAGGCAGATGCTTAACAGACTGAGCCACCAAGGCACCCCTTGACTGTAGCTTTTGAAAGCAGATACAAATAAATGAAACAATTTAACATTTGGCAAATATATTTCAATTCACTGGGGAAAGGATGGTAATGTAGAAGTATAAAGTGTGTCCCTATCTAAAAATGGTTAAATATATTCAATGTGGATCACAAATATTGATCATAAAATACAAAGCATTAAAAAGTAAGACAATTTAGGGTGCTTATGTTTTCCCTGTTATTGATGTACCTTGTTTTGGTCAAGTCAAGATGTAGTACACACAATTGACGAAGAGTCAATATACCTGAATTTTTAAAAATTATATTTTTATGGCATAAAAATTCTTAAAAATAAGTTAGATGATGAAAATATTCTCCTATACATGAGAGACAAAGTATTGTTTTTTAACACAAAGTTTACTGAATTATCAATAATACAAAGGCAACCCACTAAAATTTGTTAAATATAATGGGTAATATATAGATGAGCAAGACCAAGTGGCCAGTGAATATATAAGATACTCATATTTCCTGTTAATCAGGAAAATTCAAAATTAATAACTACAGTGTATCATTTTATACCACTGATTTAGTGAATGTTTTTGAAGTGGTAGCAACACTGCTGGCAGGAATGCAGGAAAACGTGTACACTCATATTTCTGAAAACTGTGCCTTTATTAAGGACCTAAACAGAACACTACAAATTGTTGATCCATCCATCCATTCATGCATCCATCTATATACCCACCCCCTCTTGTTAAACAAATGAAAAAACATGTGCCAGGAATTGTTAGGCACATAGATCTGAAGATGATATAGCAAAGGGGAGTGTATTAATCAGGCTTCTTTCACTTGAAAGAGAGAGAAACCTAACTCAAGATAGCTCAAGAAAAAAGGGAAATGTGTTGACTTATGTATCTAGTACCCCTGGAATTAGGAACACTGGATTTACAGTCTAAATTAGGTAATCTGGACTCCATTTCTGTATCTCTCTGAGTGAGTATGTCTATATGGACACACAGTGACCACTAGCAGCCCTATATTGCATATTAGTCATATGCCAGCATATAGCAATTAGAACAGATATATGGACTCCTCTCCGCCACTTTGTGAGAAAACTCCTTGAGAATGCTCTGGCTCTCTCCAGCTCAAGCATGAAAGAGTGATCAGATCCTTTGATTGCCTGGTTATATAGTTCCTGGGGTGATGGTAGAGGAAAGAGATGTAAACACACTGAAACAATGGAATAGGTTGCTCAGGAAGGAGAGATTCTCTTTCCTAAAGAAGAGTAAAATAGATATTCTGGATTGGTTCCCTCAAACTTTATTCCAGTCTCCTATTTGTAGAAATTGAAAAGCTAAAATTATATCTCCAAGAGTCACTTGCAGTGAGGGTATTGAGTATGAATTAGACCTTCACATTAGATTCACTGAAGCAAAATTTGGAGGGGATGAGAAGGAAGCCATCTTCCTGTAAATTTTGGGTGTTCCCATTGACAACAATATCATGAAAATGTGAATATTTTTTTTCTTTCCACTGAAGCATCTTTCTAATATCTGCTCTCCAGCTTCCCCAGAGGTGATTGCTGTGTGATACTAGTATACAATGGCATCCTTGGAGAGAATAACTTTAGTGGTATATTCTGTATCATTCTGTGAGTCAATCTAGGAAGCCCATCCAGGACCCACTTCTTTAGAAAATTCAGTAAGTAAACAACTAAATAAGCCCTTCTTTAGCAGGGGTGCACCTAAGTTCCTTTCTGATTAAAATGCCTACAGTAGGATATTCTTTCTTGGTCATCCATGCATGAACAAAGGGTTGAACAAAGATTCTTGGCAAACAAACCCCAACAGATGTCCATGCTATCTATGCCACCACTTGCCTGAGTAGCGTCCACATCCCTTCTTCTTTTCATACATATAATAGAAAAAATTCTGACTATCCCAGGTTGAAGGAGTTTTAGAGATGATTACGACTGCACCGTGAGCAACTAAGACACTCAACCTAAAATTAATAGCAACAACTGTTGTATTTCCCTTTTATAAGTTATTCCAAATAATAAGATTGTATATAAAGGTGAGTTATATTTATGATATATTTTCTGAGAAGAATTATTTATGTTCTCTTTATGAAATTCAATGAAATGAAGGAGAAATGCTGATGGTAGATAATATAAGAGATGGGATGTATGTGTCTATGTCTGTGTGAAAGTTAAGTTATGCTTGTGTGTACATGATTTTCTATGAAGAGTATGATTTGTTAGACTAAATTTCATTATGGGGCATTTTTTTATTAAAGGACACAATCTGTTAGGATAAATATTCTGGCTTCTTTTCATTCTCTCACATTTCATTTAATAACTGAGCCAACCGAATGCATTTTTAACTTTAATATCTCCCTAGAAAATTTACTAAATAACATTTATTGATGTGAGTACAATAGTTATTAAAATGTCAATCAGATTCTTTAAATTATACCCAAAAGCATCTGGTGAAGCAACTGAACTCACTCTAACTACATTATGAAAAATAGCAACTGAGAATCAGATCAATAGCCTGAGTTTGGAGCCACAAAAAATGTACTTTGAGGAAAGGCTGCTTTGGGGGACTTTTAGATAATAATTTAAATCAAACTAGATGTAGTAAGGAGTGTTCTAAGGATCAATTTGGAATCACTCTCTAAAATAACAGGCCCTCATTTCCTCCTCTGGGATTTATAAACTGAGAATGAATTATACATGTTATAGACAATAAAAACTTTCAAAGGCAAATTGGCATAAGAATTCATATTTCATAATAGATGATGAAATCGATGTCCAACAATTTAAGAAAAATGTTATTCACATCTGTTTATTTCCCTTGTCGAAGACTCATCCATGTGAGGCCTTTGTTTTGGTTTGTTTTGTTTTTTATTTTTTATTATAATACTGAAAACTGTTTGAAAAACGAAGAAAAATGAGGGAGAGAATGATCTTAATTTCTGCCATTTCTTTTCTCCATAGGGAGTATGTTGTGCTCCTTTGAAATCTGTGATAAATTCCTCTGATCCCCTATTTTTAGAGATTTTATAATTTCTTTTACTCCAGGAGCTATTGTAGGAACAGTTCAAAATATATTCGTAGTGAGTTTTATCAAGAAATGATTTACATACCATAAAGTTCACCTTTTTTACAGTGTACAATTCAGTGGCTTTTAATGGATTCACTAAGTTGTTCATCAGTAACAACAATGTGATTCCAAAACATTTCATCATCTATTCCCCAGAACCCTATACCTTTCAGCAGTCACTCCCCATTTCTCCTTCCCCTTAGCCCTGGCAAATACTAATCTGTTTTCTGTCGTTATAGATTTGCCTATTCTGGACATTTCAGATAAATGGAATCCTACAGTATGTGGCCCTTTATATCTGGATTCTTTCATTTGGCACAGGGTTTTCAAAGTTTACTCATGTTGTAGATTGAATCAATACTTCATTTCTTTTTATGGCCAAGTAAGATTCCATTGTATGGATAAATGGTAATTTTTTATCGTTCTGGTTAGCTTATCTCATACCTCTGCATCCCACCCTTTTTCTTTACTGTTTTACTTTCATACCTTTTTCACACACTCCAAAGATTAACCATCGACATGCTTAGAACAATCTCAGGTCAAGACTTGATTATTTTGTCTTTCTAGACCAATGTCACACTGGTTTAATTATTACTGATGTGTAAAATATGTTTGAATTTGGTAAGAAAGTTCTCCTTTTTGGTCTTCCTTTTCAGAATTGTCTTATTTATGTTATTGTTTTCTTTCGTGCAAAGTTAGACTAATTTTATGAATTCTTATGCTTCCCCCCAAATCCAATTGGGATTTTAATTATTATTTTTTAATATTTCAATTTTATTTATTTATTTATTTATTTATTTATTTATTTATTTATTTATTTTATTTATTTATTTACATATAATGTATTATTTGTTTCAGAGGTACATATCTGTGTTTTATCAGTCTTACACAATACACAGTGCTCACCACAACACATACCCTCCCCAATGTCCATCACCCAGCCACCCCATCCCCCCACCCCCCTCCCCTCCAGAAACCTTGTTTATTTCCTGAGATAAGTCTATTATGGTTTGTCTCCCTCTCTGGTTTGTCTTGTTTCATTTTGTCCTCTCTTCGCCTATGATCCTCTGCCTTGTTTCTAAAATTCCACATATCAGTGAGATCATATGATAATTGTCTTTCTCTGATTGACTTATTTCACTTAGGGTAATACCTGGTAGTTCCATCCATGTCATTGCAAATGGCAAGATTTCATTTTTTTTGATGGCTCCATAATATTCCATTCTGTGTGTATATCTATCTATCTATCTATCTATCTATCTATCTATCTATCTATCTATCTATCACATCTTCTTTATCCATTCATCTATTGATGGACATCTGGGCTCTTTCCATAGGTTAGCTATTGTGGACATTGATGCTATAAACATTGGGGTGTGGGTGCCCCTTTGGATCACTACATTTGTGTCTTTGGGGTAAATACGTAGTAGTGCAATTGCTGAGTCATAGGGTTTTAATTATAATTTTATTGAATTTTCAGATCAGTTTTGGAAGAGTGATATAATTACAAGGTTACATTTCTTATCCATTATCATCATTTACTTTTCTAAGAATTTCTTATTTCAATTGACTTACTAAAAGGTATTTTGCATTTCTGTTAGGTTGTCTGTTGATTATTTTTAATTGCTATGCTATTATAGATGTCTGTTTTATCTGACTTCTGTTTTTGGGCTTTTTTATCTTGTTTTGTTTTTTGTATGTGTGTTTTGTGTTTTTTTTTTTTTTGTTTATTTATTTATTTATTTTTTCTTTTTTTTGTTTTTGAGAGGGAGAGAGAGGGAGGGGAGGAGAGGAGAGGGAGAGAGGAAGTCAAGAAGACTCCATGTGCAGCAAGGAGCCCAACTCGGGGCTCAATCTCATAACTCTGATACCATGTCCTTAGCTGAAATCAAGAGTCCAACACTTAACTGACTGAATCACCCAGGTGCCCCTGATTTCAGTTTTCTAATTAGATATTCCTTGTGTTAGAGCAGATACTGCTTGTGCTCTGCCTAGATCCCTAAGCTTCATTTACTATTTTGTATGCCCAGCCCTGGGCTTATGCATGCTTGATTGCTTTAGGCTCACCTCGGAGACTTTTGAGAGGACTCTTTCCACCCCCAACCCCTCCTCCCCACAGAGGGAACGTCTGGTGTCTATTCTCACCTAATCTAGGCATACGGTAGCCTATGTCTGTCCAAAGTGAAAATACACAACCAAGGTCGGACTAACTCTGGGATATAATTTGAACTCTGGAGTTTCTTGTGGAATTAGGTTGAGGCTATGACCCCTTCTGTTTTCATACTTTTATTTGGCTTCTACTTCTCTGCCCTGCTTCAACTATTTCCTTTCTAGTATCTTCTGGAGTGGTTCCTTTAAAAAATGTAATTCACACCTAAATCCTTCGATTTGGGTCTGCTTCTAAGAGAATTCAACCTAAGGGACATTTGTAGGGGCAATATTGACTTTTTAAAATAAGGTTTTTAAATTTGAATTCCAGTATAGTTAACATGCAGTGTTATATTAGTTTCAGGTATCCAATATAGTGATTCAACAATTCTATACATTACTCAGTGCTCATCATGAAAAGTTTACTTTTTAATGCCCACCACATATTTCACCCATCCCACCATTCACCTCCCCTCTGGTAAATATGAGTTTGTTTTTTATAGTTCAGAGTCTGTTTCTTGGTTTGTCTCTCACTCTCTCTTTTTCCTCCTTTGTTCATTTGTTCTGTTTCTTAAATTCCACTATAAGTGAAATCATATGGTATTTGTTTTACTCTGACTTTTTTCACTTAGGGTTATCCTCTCTAGCTCCGTCCATGTTATTGCTCATTCTTTCTTATGGCTAGATAATATTCTAGTGTGTGTGTATATGTGTGTGTGTGTGTGTGTGTGTGTGTGTGTGTGTGTGTATACCTATATAACAGTTATTCTTTATCCATACATCAGTCAGTGGATACTTGGGCTGCTTCCATAATTTGGCTATTGTAAATAATGCTGCTATAAATGAAGGGGTGGTTTTATATTTTTCTGATTAAATACCCACAGTTACTTTTTCAGGAAACTCCATACTCTTTTCTCCAGTGGCTGCACCAGTTTGCATTCCCACCAGAAGCACAGGAAGGCTCCTTTTTCTCCACATCCTCACCAATACTTGTTTCTTAGGTTTTTGATTTTAGCCATTCTGACAGGTGTGAGGCGACATCTCATTGTAGTTTTAATTTGCATTTCCGTGATGATGAGTGATGTTGAGCATCTTTTCATGTGTCTGTTGGCCATCTGGATGTCTTCTTTGGAGAAATGTCTGTTCGTGTCTCGTGCCCATTTTTTAATTGGATTATTTGTTTTTTGACTGTTGAGTTGTATAAGTTCTTTGTATATTTTGGATGCTAACCCTTTATTGGCTATATCTTTGCAAATCTCTTCTCCCATTCCTTAGGTTACTTTTTAGTTTTATTGATTGTTTCCTTCACTGTGCAGAAGCTTTTTATTTTGATGAAGTCCCAGTAGTTTATTTTTGCTTTTATTTCCCTTGCCTCGGGAGACATATCTGGAAAGATGTTACTATGGCCAATGTCAGAGAAATTGCTGCCTGTGCTCTGTTCTAGGATTTTATAGTTTCAAGTCTCACATTTAGGTCTTTAAGCCATTTTGAGTTTATTTTTGTGTATGGTGACTATTTCACCATATGTCCAGTTTCATTCTTTTGCATGTAGCTGTCCAGTTTTCCCAACACCATTTGTTGAAGAGACTGTTTTTTTCCCATAGGACATTCTTTTATTCTTTGTTGAAGATTAATCAAACATATGATTGTGGGTTTATTTCTGGGTTTTTGAGTCTGCTGTATTGATTTATGGGTCTTTTTTTGTGCCAGTACCATAATATTGATTTTTTAATATCCATCTTTTATCCAGTGGGCTTTTCTTACTTTTCATAAGTTTCTGTATATTCTTTTGTGTGACAGTTGGATAAATCAATAAAAATAAAAATGAGAAGTAGCAATAGTATAAGTCAGTTTCCTGGTAAAACTGATCAAGGGAAAAAAACCCCACAGAGCACACAATCACATGTGTTCATTAGAATACTAGGGTTTACAGTATTGTTCTTTCCCTATTCCCTTGTAATGAAATCCTTCCCTAATTTATTTTGGTAATAATTGTTTACTGACTCATTCAAAGACATAAATACAGTAGTGTTGCTCTCATCCTGTACACCTGTACACCTGTCAGCAAAATTGAGGTGAGTCCATTTAGTCATCCTGGTTCCACTGCAGCTTTGCAACATGTCCCCAGTCTGAACTGCTTATTCCGCTCAAGTGGATCAACGTGGGGACCGTCATTTCAGAATTTGAGTTTCAGAATGTTGCATATATTCTTATGCATTTCCGTTTGCTGAGCTATGTTTGTTTTCCTCCCTTTTGTACTTCACCAGGGAGTGCTGCTGAAGCAGGGGAATACAACAGGGTTGGCTCCCCAGACCAAAACACCTAGCCTGACGTGATGCAGGACAAAGTGAGGGAGAGCAAAATGTGAAGACAAAGCCCTCTATCTTAACTTCTTGTTCAGGGCCATCTTTTCTTCAGTATAAGAAACCAGAATTTCCCCCATAATTAAATGTAACTTTATATTGGGTCAGATCTATATATGATTTCTGACATTTCCACAGGTTTAAAATATCAAAGGAATTATCTGTTGTAGTGCTTAGATTAAAACGTTTTTTGAAGGGGAGTGCTAAAAGTTTATATCACTCCTTGGTAATTGATTTGATTTGTGTAGGGTTTTCCAAAACGAAGTATGGGAATAGTTCTAACTTCTTTATGGCCATAGTGCATGGGTTGGAAAGAAGGATGTCCCCTGGATAAGGCAATGTTTTTGCAGTTTAAAACATTAGTCTTCACTTGGGGAAGAAATATCTTTGAACCCTAAAAATGAGGCAGTAGCGTCTAATCCCAAGATTTCTTTTCTTTGTAGTGGATGAACTGTGGCTGTATTAGTTAGGATAGGTTAGATTATATTGTGGGAACAAACAACTGTCAAATTTCTGTGGCTTACAAAAGCAAAGTTTAGCTTTTACTCAGTCTACATTTCTTTTTTTATTTTTATTTATTTTTTAAAGATTTTATTTATTTGACAGAGAGAGACACAGCGAGAGAGGGAACACAAGCAGGGGGAGTGGGAGAGGGAGAAGCAGGCTTCCCGCTGAGCAGGGAGCCTGATGTGGGGCTCGATCCCAGTACTCTGGGATCATGACCTGAACGAAAGGCAGACGCTTAATGACTGAGCCACTGAGGAGCCCCTCAGTCTACATTTCCATTGTAGGTAGTGAGTGTCCAATTTTGAATATCAGATAAACAATTTTTTTTTTTTTAGTATAAACAAGTCTCATGCAATATTTGGGATATACTCATCCTAAAAATGTGTTTCCTGTTTATCTGAGATTCAAATCTAATGGATGTACTATGTTTTTATTTGCTATATCTAGCAACCTTATTTGCAGTTCATCAGGAGAACACACTACTCATTGTCAGTCTCACGGTTGCAGGAGGAGAAAATGGAGGATGTGTTCAATCAAAATTGTTTCTTAAACCCTATGCTGTTGACTCATACAGAACATTTCCACTTTATTTCATTGGCCAAACCAAGTCTCAGAGCTAGTGAGATTCAGTGAACATTTAAAAAAAACAATACCGGCCACCACATCAAGATTAGAGACGATTTTATTGATATGGATATGGAGTTTAAGAGAAGATGTATTCATTCAACACATACTTATGAGTGTATAATATAAGACATGTATGCCTGGAAATTCAGCAGTTAACTGAATTACAGATAGAATCTGCCCTCATAGAGATTGCATTATCAGGAAGAAAGATATTTTATACATAATTATGAAACTATTGACTAAATAGGATTATGTTAGTAACAGAGAAAACAACTTTAGAGGGGGCAATGAAAGCCTAGTATCGAAAGGCTTAAAAATATGTGGGAAGGTTAAACATTTTTTGATGGAGATGACATTTATGACACCTAAAGGTTGGGTGTGAGTGAACCCCCTGAATGACAAAGACAGTGTAAATATTTTAGGCCAAGAGTTGACAGACTAAGATCTGTGGGCCAAATCCCACCTGCTGCCCAATTTTTGTAAATGAAATTTTACTGGAGCATAGACCTATTCATTAGGTATTATCTATGGCTGCTTTTGCATTACATTGGGTAAGTTGGGTCATTTTAATAGAAACTTTATGGCTCACAAAGCCTAAAATAATTTCTCTTTGACTTTCTATACCAAAAAAATTTGAGGAAACCTGTTCTAGGCAAAATGTAGTCTCTCTGTGGAGAAAGAAGCTTCACATATTCATTGATCTAGCTCGTCCATGATGATGATGATGATGATATGGATGGAGAGACAAGGAATGTCCAAATCACATAGTGGTGTGTAGAACATGGTGTGTAGTGGTGTGTAGAAAAAATAAGGATTTTTTTATGCACGAAATAATGGTAACAGAGTGATTATAATTCATTTCTTATTAAAAAAATATTCTAGGGGTACCTGGGTGGCTCAGTTGGTTAAGCATCTACCTTCAGGCTCAGATCATGATCCCAGGGTTCTGGGATTGAGCCCCATTTTGGGCTCCCTGCTCAGTGGAGAGCCTGCTTCTCCTTCTCCCTCTGCTGCTTCCCCTGCTTGTGCTCGCTCCCTCTCTGTGTGTGTGTGTGTGTCAAATAAATAAGTAAAATCTTTAAAAAATAATAAAAATATTATTCTAATAGCTGCCAGAAGAATAGTTGAAAGGAAGGCATTAGTAAGAGCAGCAAGACTAGTTTGGACCTGGTTACAGAGAGATGATGGCAGCTTGAAGTAGGGTGATAAGAGGAGAGAGAATGGACTTGAGTGCAAGAAATGCAGATATACTAATGAAGTAGACTAATAAGATTTAGTGTTTGATTTGATGTGGGAAGTGAGGGGGAATGAGAAATTAATTTTGACTCTCACGATCAGAGCCGTGTCATTTACTGCAACTGTGAAGAGAAAGAGGAACATGTCTTCTGTTTTCTGCAGTAAGGGAGTCATAATTTCAGTTTTCAACATGTTGGTTAGAAGTTCCAATGAAACATGCAAGAGAAGATACTGAGAAACAGCTTGATATACCAGCGTGGAATTCAGAAGACAAGTCTCTCTGGAGATTTAATTTCAAAGTATTTATTGAAATCACTGGATTTTGAATTAGGAGAGAGATAGAAAGCAACATTTAGGCTTGTCTAAATTGCATGCTCCCACCCATTTTTTTTTTTTTTCCTAAACTCACTTTGCACCTTTGGTCACTGACTCAGCTAATGATGAAATACTGTGGTATTTCTCCTTTGATTTTATGCGAGTATTTTGCTTTATTTTGTTTTGTAGTGTTTTAGTTTATGTTATTTTATTATTTTTTTTTGTTGCTTCTATGAATTTTCCATGAGCATTGGTGTGTTTAATGGAAGAAAATTCAGAGATTATTTCATTTTCCGGTCAGAAACAATGTGATACCGTAAAACCCTCATCTTGTCCCTTATTACTGGGATTGAAATAAGGGAGGTGTGGTCATGATATCTTCTTATCAAGAAGACAATTAATGAAAAACATAGTTGATGGAATATTGGGTAAAAAGATCAAATGAAGACATTTTTCAAGGTGTGAGCATTTTGAGCATATTTAAATAGTGGTGGTAGAGATAGAATACACAGAGTAAAATTGGAGACACAGAAGTGAACGGAAAAAACAACAACGTGAATATTCTGTAATTATGGGCATGGTTGGACTTCAGAGGATGCTGGAACAAACCACCTTTTATGGGAAAGAGAAGTTTGTAGATTTGTGGTGGGATGATGTAGGTAGGATAATTTCTATTGCTCTGTAAAGTGGATGTGGGAAAGGTGGGAAGATAAATATGGGGGTTTGAGAAGAGTGGAGAAAGAAGAATACTTTTTAGTGCTTGGGAAAACAAATTGGTTACAAAGGTATAGCAAATTTGTCAGGCCATATTAATACGGAATCATAGTCTCATCTAGATGCACGAACCTTCAAGATTGTATCAGGAATTTAATCGCAGAAGAAAGTTTATACGAAAAGATATTGGTAGTGGTCTTATTCCACCATCCACTCATCTTTCTGGATAACCTTTCCCCTCAATTTGATCCAGCTGTACCAGCTCTCCTCTCCCACTGAATTTGGGCATTCTGAGGGCCTTTGATCAACTCTGAATCTAGGTTGATGGCAAGGAAAATCGTAGCTCACAGAAACTTCAAATTGCTTACAAAACCTACAGATCCCCATTATCTCCATTGATGATCACAAGTCCAGGTCAAAGTTACATATTTTTATTGTGTCTACTGTTTGTCTTTGTTTTAGCCCCACCATGTCCATAACAGCTGCCTGGCATTTTTGTGCCTAGGATTCTAACCTGAATTTTCAGTATTTAATTCTCTCTTCCCTAATCATTTATTGTTTGCTAAAGTAGTGCTAAAAGACATGCTTACTTTTTTCTTATTTCCCTAAACTCTGAACTTCGCTGTTTCAACTTACATATCTCTCAGATTCTCTATCTATATTCTTTTTTCTCAATTCAATTTTTGTTTGCTTTAACTATGTTCTTTTATTGTTCTTCCTCTGGTTGAATTTCATCTGACCTCTACTGGACCAATAAAATAAGAACAATAAGTGTGATTTGTAAGAACACTGTCTTCCCCACAAAGTAGTATGTATTAATTGCCTGAGAGGAAAGAAGCTGAAGAGGGGTTTGGGATCTTGCTAATTTACATTTAATTTTAGCTCAGAGGTCCTTAAAGGCAGTGGTTATGTCTGTATGTGAATAGGGATATTTAATCAGTCCAGGCTGTCAGGTTGATAGTAGTGCTTATCAAGAAATTAGAGAAAAATGTGCTACCAAGTCCATCCTCCTGCCATAGAAGGAGCAACAAATCAGATGTGGAAAGTCAAACACTATGATTAAAAAGCTCATCTGCCCTAGGGAGTCTTTCATATATATATATTTAATATTCAGCTTGAGTGTACTACTGTGCATACAGCCTTTTCTGTCTTAGAGGTTTTAATTGCAATACCTCCTGCGTTGAGAAGGCAGATTTTTTTCTTTTAAGTAATGCTACTGATTAATAGTATTTTAAAACTTGAGGAGTACAGAGTTGTGTTAGAGGAAGATTTTGATTATTTTCAAACAAGTATCTTTTCCTAGACACATTATGAAATACCACCTAAAATATATATGATACGTTGTATTACAATGCCTCAAGGAAGTGTCTATATCTTTCCTGTTTTATTTTATTTAGTATATTCTTCTTTTAAAGATTTTATTTATTTATTTGACAGAGAACAAGAGAGCACAAGCAGGGGGAGCAGCAGAGGGAGAAGGAGAAGCAGACTCCTTGCTGAGCAGGGAGCCCGTTGTGGAACTTGATCTCAGGACCCTGGGAATCATGACCTGAGCTGAAGGGAGACACTTAACCGACTGAGCCACCCAGATGCCCCTTATTTAGTTTATTCTGATAGTCTTAGATTAGGCATATAAGTGCGTATTTCACTCTGCTGCCATATGTGAATACTCTCCATTCAAAATGCACTTCAGCATTAAAGTTTTATCCATGAATAATAACATTTATGAGTTAAAACACCTTACTGGTATAGGTATTTTGTTCTAGGCTGTGTTGGTCTAAACTAGATTCTCTAAATAGCAGAAAAACACTGTTTTCTTGGCTTGGCTTAATGATTTTGAAATTATCCAGTTCTATGTTAGCCTAGCCTTCTTACCAGGGAAAATGCAAAATCCTTCAGTGAGTCTCCGATTCTTTTTTTGACAGTCTTCCAAGCCATGAACTGTCAATAAAATCTGGCTGTCTTAATTAATCTTGACATATTTGAGTACTTAGAACCAATATCCCTGTCTAAGGAATTCATAGGCCAATTTCTAGAATGCCCTTGCTTTCTTAGCAGCCAGAAGATTCACCTGTCAGGATCTATTACTCTTCTTTAAGGCATAACCTGATTGATTCCCAGAATTGGAACCAGGAGGGTAATTTCTGTCTTTGTTTAAGATGCCTGTTCCCTTGTCATTGCATATCTGCTGAACTCTAGTCTGCGCTAAAGTCTCAAAGATAACAATATTTCCCTTTTTTGAAGAAGGAACTAAACTAGTTAACCTCTTCTTCCTTCACACCAGAACTACATTAGTCAGTGTTCTTCATTGAAACAGAGCAATTACAGATGGAGATAGGTATTTATTTTAAATTGGTTTGGCTCATAAAATTGTGAGGGCTGGCAAATTTGTAGAGCAGGCTGGCAGAATGGAAATTCTGGAAAGAGTTGACCTTGCAGTCTTAACTCTGAATTGCACAGGGAAGCAGATTGGAAACTCAGGTATGGTTTCTGTGTTGCCATTTTGAGAACAATTCTTTCTTCCTCAGGAAACCTCAGTCTTTGCTCTTAAGACTAACCGATTGAATGAGGGCCACTCACATTTAAGGAAGATGGTAATTTGATTGACTTGAAGTCTCCTAATTTTAATGTTAGTTACATCTAAAGAAAAAACGTTACAGTGTTATCTAGACTTGTGTTTGACCAAACAACTGTGCTCTCTCGCCTAGCTAAATTGACACATAAAATTAACCACTATAAGGACATTTTGTTTTAAAACTTTCCACCAAACAAATCTGAAAATAATTTGAAATGTTTGTGAGACAAGAAATGAGAAATAGAGGTTTCTGGGGGGAAAAGCAAAATGTTGCTGTCAGCTGGTTTTCCTACAAAAAGGTCTAGATTTCTCTTTTCTAAAAATGTCTTTTCAGTATGGTATCATGAATAGACTTGTTGAGACACATGAAAAGAAAATTTACAAAAAAAAGCAAAAGATCTTCATTAAGAATCAGGCTGAATATCAGATAGGATTTTCTGGAATTATTTCAATTTTTTTCCTTGGAGTTGGAATGCATTCTTCTGTACAAATTTTTTTAATTGAACACAAGTTTTTCTCTTCTATGCAAGGTCATGATTAAAATGATGAATCATACAAAAACTGGGAAAGTTTTATTTAGTGTTGTAAAGGAGGAAATGTCACCTATTCAAAGTACTGACACATTTTATCTGGATATTATCAATGTGTATAGATGAAGTAATAAGAAAAGAAGATCCAGTGATAAGTCAGAGATTTAACATACTGCTTTGAGTCAAACGTCCATCATAATAAAGCTCATTCTAAAAGGATGATAGGCTGAGAAGAAATCAGAATGAAAAATAATCTAGGACCTATAAAAGTATATTTACCATAGAATATAGATAACAGCATGCTGGATGCATATTCTGAAAAAAGACTTATTTGGTAAAGATAATTATATTTGAAGTCATCTACTTTGTGTTTTTAGAAAAAAAATATTGTATTTTGAAATGAGTGCAAAATGAATTAGACAGCAATCTGTGATGAGAGAAAGGAGCAAGAGAGAGAGAGTAAGGGAGAAAGCTAGTTTTAGGATAGCAGAAGAAATAAAGAGAATCGAATAAAAAATATAAATACTGGGGAACTAGCAATGCCATAAATCCAGATTTGAAAATAACGTGAATTAGATTTTATAGTTACACCAATGTAGGATTAAGACTTTTGTTTTTTTTAATCTCTTTTCGGTTACCAAGACAGTGATGATGTTAGGTCCATGATCCTGGAGGAGAAAAAAAAAAAAAGGCAATCCCAAAATGTGACTGTAACATTTGCTTTTGATTTACCCATTAAGGCATTTGCTTAATTTAAAACCCAGTCTGTGAGGCTGAGCAGCTGAATATTTCATGGGACTTGAAGATAATGGAGTTTATGATCTGCCAAGTAAGAGACTCCTGAATGCATACCCCAAAGTTTCAGTGGGAAAATTCAAAGAGCTAAGTGCCAGGAGCAATGTTGATTCAGATGATAACATCCCCTACAAAGACTAAAGGCCAGTTTAAAATCAATTTAATCCCTATTAGATTAGGGTCATCCTCCTCTAGCATAGTATCTGCTAAAAGTAGAAAAAAAAGTCTCTCTAGAGGGAAGTAACATCAACAAGAACTTTACATTTTCTCTACAGAGTTTTTTTGTGGAGCAGTGTATAATTAATAAAATTACTGGGCATGCAAAAAGGTAAAATATTATTGAAAAACAAGAGGGAAATGATATTAGACACTGACTCATGGAGAACACAGATGTAGGTTGTTAGACATGGATTTTAGAATCACTGTGACTAACATGTTTAAGAAATTAAATGACAGATTATAAATTGAAAACAGTTGAATGACCGTTTTATCACTAACAACATAAAATTATGGTAGCTGAAATTAGAAATCAATACATGGATTTTATAGCAGGTTTCACAAATGATGAGAGAATTAGAGAACTAGAAGTGAGATCATAGGATAATATCTCACTGGAAGCATATATAAGAAAAAAGAGGTGGGGTCCCTGGGTGGCTCAATTGATGAAGTGTCTGCCTTCAGCTCAGGTCATGATCCCCAGGTCCCAGGATCGAGCCCCACATTGGGCTCCTTGGCTCAGTGGAGAGCTTGCTTCTCCCTTTGGTCCTCCTTACCCCCATCTCATGCTCTCTTTCTCTCAAATAAATAAATGAAATCTTTAAAAAAAATTTAAAAAAAGAGAAAAGGAAAGAGAGACATCCATGTATTGCAATGAGCGCTGGGTGTTATACACATACAATGAATCATGGAACACTACATGAAAAACTAATGAAGTACTGTATGGTGACTAACATAATAAAAAAAAGAGACATACAGAATATAGAAAAGAATGTCAGCATTTTTTAAAAAAGACTTTATGTATTTATTTGTCAGAGACAGAGACAGCCAGCGAGAGAGGGAACACAAGCAGGGGGAGTGGGAGAGGGAGAAGCAGGCTCCCAGAACACTGGGATCATGCCCTGAGCCAAAGGCAGACGCTTAACAACTGAGCCACCCAGGCACCCCAAATATGTTAACATTTTTAACTAGTCTCAGAAGGACAGGAGAGTGACTTAGAGAAACCTATATTAGATGAAATAATAACTGAGAATTTTCCAAAATTAATGAAAGACATAAAGCTGCAGATTGAAGATACTTTAAGAAAGCCAATGAGGTTAAATAAAGAGAAAACCGTGTCTGAGAACAATGTAGTAAAACTGCATAAAGCCAAAGACAAAGGAAAAAAGAAAAGATTATCATGAGTTAGCAGCTCTAATACTGATACAATGACGCTGTTCCTTGGCAGTTAGACAAATATGGAATTATTTAAATTAATGAAAGGAATAAAGGGCAATATACAATGTTTAACATACAAATGTGTTCTTCAGTAATTAAGGCAAGTTAAGAAGTTTTCAAAGAAAAGACTTTCAGAAGTCTTCAGCAATACACATGCAATAAAGGAAATACTAAAAAGGAGTTTTTCAGGCAAAAGAAAAATTCAGATGGAAGCCTGGAAATGTAGAGAGAGATGTAGTACAATATAAAGGGTAAATACATGAGTAAAGAGACAAATATTTGTAATGTAAACCCAAAGTATTAATGTCTAGTAGAATTTAATATGGAGGATTAAAGTTAGGCACAATAATTATACAAATGTGACAAGGTGTAAGCAGACCTAAAATATTTCAAACTCCTTTTATTTTCTAGAAAGTGGTAAAGGTATATATACATATATATAAATAAATATATATAATAAATATATAAATATAAATATATATATTAGAATTTAATAAGTGAATCATGAAGATTATTATTTATTTGGGTTATATATAAAGAAGTAGTAAAACTAGGCAGAAACTTTCAAGGAAAAACAGAATAGCAGAAGTAATTAAACTAAAGCAAAGTTCTTCAATCTTGACTTTTGACATTTGGGGCCAGATAATTCCTTATTAACTGTCCTGTATATTATAAGATGTTTAACACTATCCCTGGCCTCTACCTAATAGATGCTAGCAGCAACTTTCCTCACAAGGTGAGACAACTAAAAAAGTCTCTACACATTGCATATGTCCAGCTTCGGGGTAAAATCATCCCTATTTAAGTACCCCTGAACTAAAGGAAAGCAATGTAGCTAAGGAAAAGTAATATAGCATTATTAGACAGTTGTAAAAATAAATACTAATGTGGCATATTTAACCTGAAATCTGTAGGAAGTTATAATAAGTGTAAACAGGTTGGCTTCCACCTCTAAGTAAAATGAAACAGATACTGGCAGCCATGATTGTCTGGTATAACTGAATAGAAACTGGAATCCTAAATTTGAGGTCAGTTTTCCTCATAGGCTATTGGTGAGTTCTGGGTTTCAAAGGAAAGTGGGTGATACAGAACTGGTAAGGCAGAGGGAATCTCCGCTATCACTGGGTGTACCTCAGGGACAAAGTCCAGATAGAGGAAGAACACATGCAGAAAACAGGGAAATTTGAACCCGTGAGAGAGTGAATCTGAAAAGCCAATGTCAAGAAAACCCAGATGGATAGAATTTTCAGTGCTGAGGATAGACTCTCCAAAGTCTCATTCAGTATCAAAGGAGAGCCATTCTTGAGGAATAAAGACAAACTAGTGGAGGACAGGCTTTAACCAATACTGGAGCTTTTTTTACCTATACTGGAACATAGTTCTGTCCCCGTGCAAAACATTTTATTTAGGTACAGTATCTTCCTAACATATGGAAAAGGGGATACTGGTGGATGTTAGCCACTTTATTTCTTTTTTACACAACATCTAGAACACAGTAACAATTTGCTAAACATATAAAAAGACAGAAAAATGTGACTTATTGATAAAAGAAAAGTTACAGTAGATGCATAGACAAACCAGTTATGGAAGTTAGGAAACAAAGACAATCAAATAATGGTGATAAATATAGACTATGTGTGGGAATTCTGTACCAGCAACTCATTTTGAAGAAATTTAAAAAGACTGAGTGAAATGATACATTATATTCGTGGGTTTAATGATTAAGGATTAAGAGGGAAATTCCTCCCAAGTTGCTCTTCAGATCCACAGCAATCTAAATTAAAATTCCAGCAGGATTCCTAAAATAGAAGGCAACACGCTTATTCTTAAAATGTATATGGATAAAAAAAAGACCTAGAACAGTCAGAACTATCTTGCAATAGGAAAATCAAGTCGAGATCTTTTTACTCTGACTGACTGCAAGACTTATCAGAATGCTTTAAAAAGTTATGACAATGTTATTGGCCTAAGGATAGACACATTGATTAATGAAACAGAATAAAGAATTTAGAAATAAAGACACATGTATATAATCAAGTGATCCTTGACAAAAATACCAATGTAATCCAATAATGAAATAAAAAGCCCTTCTACCAGTGGTCATGGAAATGAATGTCCAGATGACTTAAAAAAATGAATTTCAACCTCACACCACGCCCCATGACTCACACTATATACAGGAATTAATTTGAGTATATCAATGACTTATATGTAAAACAATAAGACTATAAACCTTCTAGTAAAAAGTAAATGTACCTGTGTATTGTGTCAATTTAGCTAAGCTAGAACTCATTTCAAGAATTCTGTTTTCTGCGTAGTTCTAAATTAGCACGGGCTACCGGAGACATTTTATGTGAGACTTGGAAGGCAGAGGTAAGGCGTACACATTTTGTTTTTACACACTGAGTTGGTGGAAGGCACCAGGTGCCTTTGTAGCACACATACGTTTTCATATATCTAGTGTCTCCTTATTGGCAGGTGGCAGCAGTTAGACCCTTGAATCCTCTAGGCACTGCACAGATCAGTATAGGTGACTCCTGGATTGAGTCTTTTGCTGAATACAAACTTTGAATCTCTCCCTCTCTCTGTCTTCCCCTTCTCTCCCTCTCAGAAGATTCAGTACCTCAAAAGAAACAGCATTAAACTTGATGACATCAAAAGACACTTTGTAAAATGATGAGTAGAGTAAAAGACAGAAAAAACCAAAAGAGATACTTGGAAAGTATCTAGCAGGGAGTGCACATTTGTGTGTGTGTGTGTGTGTGTGAGACTTAAGGTAGCTACCATGATACCCTCTTCCTGGTAGTTGATGTCCTTATGTGAACCTGTCTCCTGAGTGTGAGCAGGACTTGTGAGTTGCTTCTTACCAATAAAATACAGCAACGGTGATGGGATGTATGTGATTGTGTGTGTGTGTGAGAGAGATTATGTGATTACATTACATAAGATTATATTGTTCTCCTGCTGGAATCCCTCATTGTCTTCCTAGCCTTGAGGAAGCAATGACATGTTAAAGAACTCCATGTGGGAACTACAGGCAGTCTTTAGGAGCTAAATGTGGCCTTCAGCTTACAGCCAGCAAGAAAATGAAACCTTTAGTCATAAAGCTATAGTGAAATGAATTCAGCCACAACCTGAGTGAGTTGGGCAGTGGATTCTTCCCCAGTCAAGCATTTAGATGAGACCCCCAAACTGAGACTGACACCATAATTACAGTTTTGCAGAGGATGCACCTAAACTGTGCCAAGACTCCAAACTTTCAAAAAACAAAATAACTCTGTTGTTTTGAGCTTCTAAATTTATGTAATATTGTACACAGCAATATATAATAACACAATGAAAGGTATTGATCCATGTCTTCTGATTGTTCATCTAGAATCACACTCTCTCTTCTTTAAGTAAAGTTTTAAATATGTATTTTGAGAGCGAGCGAGAGAGAGTGAGCGAACGCAGGGGACAGGAGCAGAGGGAGAGGGAGAAGCTGACTCCCCACTGAGCAGGGAGCCCACAAGGACCTGAGCTGAAGACATGCTTAACCGACTGAACCACCCAGGTGTCCCTTAAACATGTATTTTGAACCAAACGCAAGTAACAAATAATTAACAGAAACATATCTAGAAAACATCTAGATATTTCTAAATTAATCATCAGACTTCATAATTAACCTTAAGTCAAAAAAAAGTCACAAAAGGTGTTAAAAACATTCTTGAATAAATGAAAGTGAATCCAAAGCATATCAAAATTTGTGGGAGTAAGTAAAAACAGGTACTAAATATTTATATAAATTTTTATTTGGGAAAAAATGATGATCAAAACTTCTAAAGAAATTGTAAAAGATAGTCATATGTACCTATGGTCAATCCACCTCTCTCCCAACCCTCCCTCCTTCTCTTCCTACCTACTTTCCTATGTATTTCTATCTTCAGTCTATTTTTTTCTGAATGAGAGTCCAGACTGCTGAAAGAATATTCAAAAACAAATGCTATTGCAGTCCATTTCCTCTGATTTTTCTTTGTAGTAGGGATGTTCTGTCTTCAAAAGAATGGGCAATATTTGGTTAATTTCAGTGTATCTGAATTTTTTCCTGAAATCTAGGGGGACAGGATATCAGAGAATGTTATAACTGTGGTTAGCTTTTTCTCTAATCCCTCTAGTAAGCTTTTCTGTGGCAAGTAAGTTCTGTAAACATTCCATTGCTGGCAGGCATTTGCCCTACTTCTTGTGCTTCTAATTTATTGAACTGTATCTTCTTCAGCAGCACCTTATGAAAGCTACAGCATTAATCAAAGCTACCCTGTCAGGGACATATGCCAACAGCATTTGTTCAGCATTGTTATCAACTCTTGTTTTACGGAAGATTAGAGATAATGTCAGAGCTCTGTGATACTTTATAATTTAAATGAATATAAAATTAGTTATAACTGTCTCCAGCCTACCACCATTTCTTAACAATCTTAGTCCAGAAAAAAAATGTTATGATCCACATATCGAAACTACAAATAAGAGCTGTTATCAGGCACATATAGAAGCTTAATAGATATTTCAAAATAAATATTGATTTACTTAAGTTATTGTTTACTGTGATCAAACTTTAGAGCAGTTCAGTTATGCTAATCTTGTAAACTGTATTTGCAGCTTCTGATATAATCATCAGAAAAACTATGTATTTATTTGGGTCTATATGTTTAAGACAGTAGTTATGATGAATACAATATTTATTATAAGCACTGATCCCAAGCTTTATGAGAGTTTATGGAGCCTTCATAAATGTAAGGCATAATTGTCAGAAATATAATTTGAATGAATTCGTACAAGTGGCTGATACTGATACAGTATTTTGTTATGAAAATTAAGAGGTAAAGTGAAGAGATATTGCTATGAAAATTTTAAAAATTTGGTTGGAATCTAGACAAAGATAGTAGTTATGGTGAAGGAAATGAGTAAATTTAGAAGCTTTGGGAGGAAAAGGTGGCAGATTTCATAAACAGTGAAAAGTAAATGAAATAGAACTGTAAGTTAAAACAACCTAGAGCTTTTAGTTTTGTGTTCATTAATTTTATTTCTCCATTATTAATAAGTTAAAAGCAGGAAAAATTTGAAGAGGCAGGAAACATAATAAAATTGTGCGATTCAGTAGGTTTCTTACAAACAAGTGTGCTAGAAGGGATTTGGTTGAGGGTTAAAGTACGGGGGGATGTTAGCTACATTGTGATAATAATTGAACCCATGGCTGTGGGTTACTTTCCGAAAAGTCTAGTAATAAATTATAATGAGCCGTTTGGAAGCAAGTAAACTAATGTTTCTTGCATGTTTCAGTATGTCAAACACTGTGATTTCTATTTGTGCTTATTATTAGTTCATTTATAATATGTTCATTAGTTAACCTTATAGATAGTTATTATTATACTAATTTTATGGATGAGGAAAAGTGAGGATCTATGAGAGATTAGGGAAATCTTGAAGGTCTCACAGCTCATAAATAAAGGAGTCTGATCTCTATCCCTACTTTATTTGACTTCAAAATCCGACATTTTATGTTGTAGCGGAGTTCACACCACAGTCTGGCGTTTTATATTGTAGCAGATTTCAAACCACATTTCACCTCAGACCATTTCTAGCATACCTGGACAATTTGTTATATATTCATATCATTTTAATTTAAAATCACAATTTCTTAAATTTAAAACATGGTTTATATGTTATAATTAGTTTTCCTACTAGAATCTGTAATATTATTTGTAAATATTCATGAAATATTTACATGATGCTTGATGACAGCTTTCTTGGAAGGTCAAATGTCATATGCTGTCAGTTTCTTTAAATATTCTGATATCTACTAGATTCGAAGATCCCAGTCCACATTGAACAATGTTAAGAATGGCAGGGATTATGTTAGAATTTTTTGGATATCTATGTTGAGTATGGAGTCTATGGAGAAATTTTCACGGAGAGCTGTGTGTACTGGTTGAAAATACCATTCTCAAAAAATGGAAGATAAGTTGTTTAACCTGAAAGAGAACATTTACTGAATGTTCTCTTCAAATACATTCAGCTGTGAAAAGTATTGAATATTCTGTAAGCAGTATTTCTATGTGGACTTTAAATATGCTCAATAATAAATCATTGATTTGTTTCTTAGGAAAGGACAGAAAAACTCACTTAATAGAAAAATGCAATTTTTCTTAAACATTTTATCGAACATAGCATATAGAAAGAAAATGTTACAGGTTACAAATATAGGGATACCTGGGTGGCTCAGTCAGTTAAGCAGCTGCCTTCGGCTAAGGTCATGATCCCAGCGTCCTGAGATTGAGTCCTGCATTGGGCTCCTTGCTCGGCGGGGAGTCTGCTTCTCCCTCTGCCTGCTGTTCTCCCTGCTTGTGCTCTGTTTTCTCTCTCTCTCTCTGACAAATAAATAAATAAATAAAATCTTTAAAAAAATAACAAAAAGCAAATTACAAATGTATAGCATGGTAAATTTTCACTAAGTGAACATACGGGTAAAACCAGTATATAAAACTATGACATTACTGTGTTCTTTTCCCCAAAAGTAAACACCATCCTGCATTCTAACATGATAAGTTACTGTGGCCTAATTATGAGCATTATATAAATGAAATAGACATACTTTTGTGTCTGGTTTCATTTATTTAACTGTATATATGTGAGATTCATCTAAATTGTTGCATGTAGTAATAGTTCATTCATTTTCAATTCATCGTGATAATATATTGGATGGATATAACACTATTTATTTTTTCTGGTGTCACGTGAAATATTGGCTTATTCCAGGTTTTGCTTACTACAAATAGTGCTTCTAGTACACATATTTTGATGTAAAATATACTCATTTCTGTTAGTTTTTATGTATATGAGGGGAATTCCTTATATAGATCATATGTTTATTCAGCTTTTTTAAAAAATATTTATTTATTTCAGAGAGAGAGTGAGCGAGTGAGCTCGAGCAGACTCCTCACTGAGTGGTATATACATCCCTTATTTATTTTATAACTGGAAGTTTGTACCTCTTAATGACCTCTACCTATTCTGCCCATTTCTTCATCCCCCTCCTCTCTGTCAGCCACCAGTTTGTTCTATTGGTGAATCTGTTTCTGTTTTGTTTGTCCGTACGTTTTGTTTTTTTAGATTGTACATATAAGTGAAATCATATGGTATTTGTCTTTCTCTGACTTATTTCACTTAGCATAATATACTTTAGGTTCATCCATGTTGTTGCAAATGACAAGATCTCATTCTTTTTTTATGACTAATATTCTATTGTGTATGTATATACCACATTGTCTTTATTCATTCATTTATCATTGGACACCTAGGTTGCTTCCATATCTTGGCTATTGTAAATAATGCTGCAGTGAACATAGGGATGCATATATCTTTTTGAATTTTTTTTTCATTTTCTTCGGGTAAATACCCAGAAGTGGAATTGCTGGATCATATGGTAGTTCTATTTTTAAGTTTTTGAGGAACTTTTATATTGTTTAACATAGTGGCAGTGCCAGTTTACATTCCCATCTACAATTACATAGTAGATACTGAATTTTCTAAAATGGTTTTACCAATTTAAATTCCTATAGCCCTGTAGGAGAGTGTCAAATGCTTTGCCATTTCTCACTAACACATTAATATTTAGCCACACTGGAGTATATGCAAAGCTTCATTGAAGATTTTAATTTACAATTATTGGATGTATTTACTTATTAATCTCAATGTATTTTCCTATATTTATTTTAGATATGAGTGTCGTTTTTAATGGATGCATGTTCATTCTTTTGCCTGATTTCTGCTAGGTTTCTGTCCTTTTTTTTCTGCCATTTTCTTTTTGATTTAAGAAAAATTTTTATATATTCAGTATACAGATCCTTTGTTATGTCTATTTATTGAAATTATCTTCCTCTCTTTGGCTTCATTTTAACTCTATTAGAATTTTCTCATTTTTTGTAATAAACTTTTTATTTGGGGAGGAATGCAGTTTACATGTCATTTATAAGAAAGTTGTGAAGATAGTACAAAGTTCTCCTACATTACTTATCAAGTTTCAGTCCCCCTAGTTATCATCTGACATTACTGTAGTGCAGTAGTCAAAACTAAGAAGCCAGCATTGGCACGTTGTCATTAACTAAACTTCAGACTTTATGTGGATTTCACCAGTTGTTTCTTTTCTTTTTTTTTTTTCCCCCATTAATACCCTGTTTCTATTCTAGAATCCAATCCAGGGTACCATACTGCATTTATTTGTCATGCCTTTTTAGTTCCTCAGTTCTGTGACACTTTCACAGTCTTTCTTGTTTTTTGTACCTTGGCAGTTTTGAATCCTGGTCAGGTATTTTCTAGAATGTTGGTCAAACTGGGTTTGTCTGATATTTTTCTTGTTAATTATTATGATGATGTTTTTGTTTTATTTTGTTTTTGAAGAAAAGACCACAGAGGTGAAGAACCCTTTCTCATTGCATCATATTTAAGAAGAACAAAAATGTCCACATTACATTACTAGTGATGTTAACCATCATATTGTTTTTTGATGAACTTCAGTCTTAATATGAATGCAATATTGTTTATCAAGTTTATGCCTTTTTAAAAAACCTATACATACCAAAAGATTATAAAGATTGTCTCCTATATTATATTCTAAAAACATTATTTTACATTTTAAATTTAGATATATAATCTACCTTGGAAATCAGATTTAGGTATATAATTAACTTTTAATAGGAGAAAGGTTTTAAGATTACTTTTTTAAAAAAGATCTTATTTTATTTGAGAGAGAGAAAGAGAAGGAGCAACGGGTGGGGCAGAGGGAGAGGGAGGAGCAGACTCCCCACTGAGCAGGGATCCTGATGGTGGGGCACTGGATCCCAGGACTCTAGGATCATAACCTGAGGTGAAGGCAGACACTTAACTGACTGAGCCACCCAGGTGCCTAAGATTACCTTTTTATACTAATATTTAATTGATCTGACACCAGTTTAAAAAGATGTTGTTTCCCTGCTGTGCATCAGTATA
Organism: Ursus americanus; assembly: GCF_024610735.1. Classification (NCBI taxonomy): domain Eukaryota; kingdom Metazoa; phylum Chordata; class Mammalia; order Carnivora; family Ursidae; genus Ursus; species Ursus americanus. The sequence continues at coordinate 53,412,984 of NC_142137.1, read as the reverse complement.
TTTATAGGTCACAACTGTCTGTCTTGGTGTGGATCTGTGGTCACACTCTCTATAATTAGTCATTGCTGTATTTACTCCTATTTACATCAACACCACACTTAATTACAGTAACTTTAAATAAGTAATGATATCTGGTGTGGTAACTGCGTTAATTTTTTCAAGTTTGCCTTAGGTAATTTGACCAAATGCAATTCAATATAAATTCTAGACATAGCTTGTCAATTTTCGCAGAAAGTTGGGATAAATTTATGGAAAACTGTCATCTATACAATATTTATTTTTCCTTTTATGAACAAGATTTCTTATTTCTGTAGGTATTATTGCACACATTTCAGGTTTTTTTCTAGGTGCTTGTTATTTTTGATGTTAAATAATACCATTTACAAAATGTAATATTCTATAATGTGTCAATGTTTATATCAATGGTATATTGGTTATTGTTTTTTTTACATTTTATTCCTCAAACTTGCTAAAATTATTTATTCTAAATAGCTTATTTATACATATATTTTTATATTTTACATGATTATGTTACTTGTGAAAAATGAAGTTTAGTTTTTGATTTCCAGTTTTATATTTTTTGTTTTTTCCTTGTTTTGCTGGCTAAGAGCTTTATTATGATGATGAACCAAAGTTAACATGTGGCATCCTTGGCTTATTTCTGATCTCAGAAGGAAAGCCTTTAATAGTTGACAACTAAATATAATGTTTGGTTTAGGAGTTTTTTGAAACGTCATCAGTTTAAGAATAAATATGGAGATTTCATTTAATTCCTAGTTTGCTAATTTTTTTTAATATAGCTGTTAAATACTGTCGGGGGTGCCTGGGTGGGTCAGTCAGTTAAGCGTCCGACCCTTGATTTTGGGTCGGGTCATTATCTCAGGGTCCTGAGATGAGCCCTGCATTGGGCTCCATGCTCAGCAGGGTGTCTGCTTCTCTACCTCTCTTTCTCCCTTTGCTCCTCCCCCTGCTCACACACACACTCATGCTCTCTCTCTCTGTATAAAATAAATAAATCTTAAAAAAAAATACTGTCAGATAGTTTTTCTGAATTTCTTAAGATTATTTTTCTCTTTTTATTCTGATATTGTGGCAGATCACACTGTCGGATCTTCAGATGTTTAACAGCCTTTTATTTTTGGAATAAAACTAACTTGGTGGTGGAATATTATCCTTTTTTATATAATTGGTTATAGTTTACTTAATTTGCATGTATGCACATGAGATAAGTTTGGAATTTTTCTTCCTTAGAATGTTATTTCATGTTTTGCTGTCTAGATTATGTTAACTCATAAAAGAGTAGGGGACTTTTACTGTTCTTTAGAAGTGTTTGTGTAAGAAGTCTTGAAATTTGTAAGAATTAAGTAGTTAAGCAGTTGATCCTGGACTTTTCTAAGTTCTAAGTAACAGGTGACTGCAGACTTCTCATCAGAAACTATGCAAGCCAAAAAATCACAATAGCACAGAGTCTTTCAAAAGGCTGCTAGGGGAATAAAAAAGAAAAAAGAACTGGAATATATTCCTAGCAAAAATCTCTTTCAAAAATGAAGATGATGTAAATCATATATCTTATCAAGGATTAATATTCAAAATAGGTAAATAACTCAATAGCAAAAATATCCAGTTCAAAATGCGCAGAATATCTGAAGAGAGATTTTTCCTGAGACATACCGATGACCAATAGGTACATGAAAAAAAGCTCAGTGTCACTCAAGTGTTGGTGAGGATGTGGAGAAAGGAATCCTTGTGCACTATTGGTAAGAATGAAAATTGGTGCAGCCACTATGAAAAACAGTATGGAGGTGACTAAAATAATTAAAAATAGAACTACCATATGATCCAGCAGTTTTACTTCTGTGTATTTATCCCAAGAAAACAGAATCACTATCCTAAAGAAATACCTGCATCCCCATGTTCATTACATTACTTATAATAGTCAGGATATGGAAAAAAAAACAAGTGCTCATTGATGGATGAATAGATAAAGAAATTGTAATACACACACTATAATGTTATTCAGCCATAAAAGAGAAGGAAATCTTACCATTTGTGACAATGTGGATGGATCTCAAAAGCATTATGCTAAGTAAAAACATACAGAGAAAGACAGGTACTGTATCATTCACTTAATGTAGAATCTAAAAAAGAAAAGAATAAAATGATAAAAACCCTTACTTTCGATACAGAGACCAGATTGGTAGTTGCCAACAATGACCTGAGGGGAAGGAGAGGTAGGTGAAATGGGTGAAGGGAGTCGAAATGTATAAACTTCCAGTTATAAAATGAGCATTGGGGATATATTATACAACAAGGTGACTATAGTTAATAATACTATATTGTATATTTTAAAGTTGTAAGAGAGTAACTTAAAAGTTACCAAAAGAAAAAAAAATGTAACTGTGGTGACAGATGTTAACTAGACTTATTGTGGTGATCATTTCACAATGTATATAAATACCAAATCATTCAGTTGTACCCTTGAAACTAATATAATCTTGTATGTCAATTATACCTCAATAAAAAAAAAAAAGAAAAGTATGAACATGTGTTAAGAGAACTAAAGAATGAGAAAATTTTTTGTCAGAAAACCTACCACTGCAGTAAATGTTAAATGAAATACTTTAGGAAGAAGGAAAATGGTACCAGATAGAAACTTAGATATCTATATCTGTGTATAGATGCCACATATAGTGGCATTATATTTTTTTCAAATCAGAGTATGATAATTAATGATGTTTGTTGTAAACTCAACACCAAGAATAAAATATAGTTTATAAACCAACAGCAAATTTAAAAATGGAATCCTTAAAAATTACACAATGAAGGAGTGTGACATATGCACAACTTAAGGTATCTATTATCCTGAGTTTTATTATTTCCTTGCTTTTCCATATATTTCCTTTTGCCTGTTTTAACATTTTCAGAATTATACTGTATACATTCCGGTGAGTGTTCATTTATTCAAATTAGTGTTTGTTGTTTTACTTCATTTTCATTCATTTGAGTATGCTAAATATATGAATACTATGTTATTTATCAATTCTATTGTCAGTGGGAATTTAGGTTTTTTTTTTGTTTCCATTGTTTTGTTTTGCTATTTCAAACAGGGCTCAAGTCTCTAATCAACATTTTTTTTTTGTCTCCTTATAAAGGCATTCAAAAGTTTCTCTGTAATTTAAACCCAGAAGTAGAATTTAAATATCTTAGATTATGCTCCTGCTCAGTATTATTAGGTAATCTCAAATTCTTTCTAAGTCTCATATGCCTTAAGAGGAGTATGAATATTACTGTTTCTCCATATCTTCAACAACGTTAGGTATTTTCAAATTCGAATTTTGGCAGATCTTGTGGGTGAGAAGTGTTAGGTTATGTTTTAAATTTGCATCATGATTATGTACAAGTTACAATGCATTGATTTGGACATTGATTGATAACGTGGCTCTGTGACAAGTGAGTATGGTGTTTTTGTTACTCATTAATTTAGTTTTAGATACTACATCAGGTAATTACCAGTAAAACAAATATTACATTGATTTGATTATTTTGAATAATGTAATTGCAGACTAGGACAAATTGTATAAAGGCTCCATGGGGCTCAGGTATCAAATATCACAGGTCTCATTCTTGAAAATTTTTATTAAAGATATTGGGGGGGTTACTTTTCAGGCCATGTCCCCCTTTGTTAAAAACTTTACCTAAACATAAAAATACGTTACCTTACAGCACTGTTAAAAGTTGCAGTTACAGACTTGATGCATTTCTGCTTTTACCTTGAAAAGAGTCAATCTATTGTACTAGTTTCCTATGGCTGCATAAAATGTTAACACAAATGCAGCACCTTTAAGCAACACAAGTCTCTTCCCTTCCAGTTCTGGTGGGTCTGAAGCGTGGCGTGGCACGAGTGGATTCTGTGCTCACCTGGCTAACTCTGGGGCCTGTGATCCTCTTCCAAGTTCATTTTCATTTCATGTTTTCCACATGGTCCCTTTCCTCTCCAAGTCATTAATGAAACGTTTGAGTCTCTTGTAATTTCAACTTCTTTGATCATTAGCTAAAAAAAAGTGGGGTTTATTTTGCTTATTTTGTTTTCTTGTTCTTTTTCTTTTAATTTTTTTTTTCTTTTAAGGGCTCGTGTTATTAGATTACATCCAACTGAAAAATCTCTCTTTTGCCACATGATGTAACATGATCATAGGTCTGATAATAGGGTATTCTGCTTACCAAGTTATCTAATGACCCTTCATTGACATGAAAACATTTTGTTGAGAAAAATACCTGTTTACATATGAATTAGACAGGAGCCTGCTGTTGTAATATGATTAAATATATGGTGTAGAAAAGCCAACCTTTTTAAAAATTAACCTTCCTTCTGGGGCGCCATGGTGGCTCAGTTGGTTTAGCATCTACTTCTTGATTTGGGCTCAGGCTAGGAGCTCAGGGTTGTGGAATCAAGCCCTGCATTGGGCTCCTTGCCAGGTATGGAGCTTGCTCAAGATTCTTTCTCTTGTCCTCTGCCCCTCTCCCCCCAAAAAAGAAAAAAATAACCTTCCTTCCTTCTTCACTTCACTTCCTTCTGACCTGCTATAATCCATGAAATTTGTCTATTTGGCTGGTGGAACATTTATTTATTCACTTGGTTATCAAGCATAAGCCATGCTGTATATCCTAAAGTATATAGATAAGACAATTTATATCATTTTCAATCTTGCATTAATACTAGGGAAACTTCAACCATTTGCTGTCTGGCTTGTTAATCTGGATTAGTCTATTTGAAGTATGGTCCAACAGCCCCACTTCTACCTAGCATGCCATACGAGAAGCTCTATTTTGATGAAGAGTAGGAGGAAAGTTTAAGTTTTATGTACTGACCGTGCTGAGAAATTAGTAGTAACCCTGTAAAACAAAACAATAACTCCAAGTAGATTTCTTCTGGATAGAAGTGATGCAGAGGAATGGCAGAATGAGACATCTAGGACCAGAATGTATTCATTTCACATTCATCTTACATGACATCCTGACTTTTAGTTATTATAAACACAGAGCATTCTTAGTGATTAATAAGAGTGAGAAATTAAGAATTTTAAAACTGAAAATTGAATACCCAAGAAGTAAAGTTGTATAAGTTCCTTTGAAATGGGCTTTTGCCACTGTATTTTTCATGCAAAGGATTTAATCACTTCCTATTTTTAGTTCACATATTTCAGCTTTAAATTACTTAGAATTTTTATGTTTGTAATAAAGCTCAATAAATGTTAATAGATATTTTAACTAAAGTGATGAAGAATTCATAGATGAGTACCCCAATTTATTCTCATGCTATAATATTTTATTATTTTGAGACACATACATAGTCTATGAAAATCATTAAACTCTCATGATTTAAGAAGTGTGTGTTTAAAATGGCACTTTTGAAATATTTTAGTTCTTCAAGGACTCAAGTTGAAGCAATAAATTAATTTTGATGTTGCAAAGGTGACTTCCATGTTACTTCTGCCTTGCTAGATTAATAAAATTCATTTATGGTTGTATGACAAAAAATAGATTATCAATAAGAATGTGAAAACACAAACCATAGACTAGGAGAAAGTATTTGCAAATCATATCTCTAATAAAGGGCTTATGTTTATTTAGAGTATATAAAGAACTCCTCTAACTCAATATTAACCATAAATTCAATTTAAAATAAGTATGTATTTAAAGAGACATTTTGAAAAAACCCCAAATAGCCAAAGTAATGTTGAAGAAGAAAACCAAAGCATCATAATTCCAGACTTCAAGCTGTATTACAAAGTTGTAATCATCAAAAAAGTATGGTATTGGCACAAAAACAGACACATTGATCAATAGAACAGAATAGAGAACCCAGAAATGGATCCTCAACTCTATGGACCCTCAACTAATTTTCAACAAAGTAGGAAAGAATATCCAGTGGAAAAAAGACAGTCTCTTCAACAAATGGTGTTGGGAAAACTGGACAGCCACATGCAGAAGAATGAAACTGGACCACTTTCTTATACCATACACAAAACTATATTCAAAATGGATGAAAGACCTCAATGTGGGACAGGAATCTATCAAAATCCTAGAGGAGAATATAGGTTGCAACCTCTTTGACCTCAGCCACAGCGACTTCTTTATAGACATGTCTCCAGAGGCAAGGGGAACAAAAGCAAAAATGAACTATTGGGACTTCATCAGGAGAAAAGCTTTTGCACAGCAAAGGAAACAGTCAACAAAACTAAAAGGCAACCTGCGGAATGGGAGAAGATATTTGCAAATGACATATCATATAAAGGGCTAGTATCCAAAATCTATAAAGAACTTCTCAAACTCAACACCCAAAAAACAAAAAAATCCAGTCAAGAAATGGGCAGAAGACATGAACAGACATTTCTCCAAAAAAGACATACAAATGGCTAACAGACACGTGAAAAAATGCTCAAGATCACTTGACATCAGGGAAATACAAATCAAAACCACAGTGTGAGATACCACCTCACATCAGTCAGAATGGCAAAAAGTAACAAGTTAGGAAACAAATGTTGGCAAGGATACACAGAAAAGGGAACCATTTTACACTGTTGGTGGGAATGCAAACTGGTGCAGGCACTCTGGAAAATAATAAAGAGGTTCCTCAACAAGTTAAAATGGAGCTCCCCTGTGACCCAGCAATTGCATTACTACACACACACACACTGGAATGTTACTTGGCCATCAGAAAAAATGAAATCTTGCCATTTGTGAGGATGTGGATAGAACTAGAGGATATTATGCTAAGTAAAATAAATCAGTCAGAGAAAGACAAATACCATATGATTTCACTCATATATGGAATTTAAGAAACAAAACGGATGAACAGAGGGGAAGGGAAGGAAAAATAAAAATATGGAGAGAGGCAAACCATAAGAGACTCTTAACTATAGGGATCAAACTGAGAGTTACTAGAGAGGAAGTGGGTGGGGGGGAATGGGGTAATTGGGTGAAGAGCATTAAGGAGGGTAGTTGATGTAATGAGCACTGGGTTTTACATGCAACCAATGAATCACTAAACTCTACCCTGAAACAATACACTATATATTAACTAACTTGAATTTAAATTAAAAAAAAAAAAGAGACATTTCTCTTAAGAAGATATACAAACAGCCCCAATAAGCAAATGAAAAGATGCTCAACATCATTAGTTATTAAGGGGGTCAAAATACAACCAAAATATACTACCTCATGCCCAGTAGGATGGCCATAATCCAAAAGAAAGATAGTAAGAAGTGCTGGGAATGATGGGGCAAAATTGGAACCCTCACAATTTGCTACTGGTTGTGTAATATGATACAGCTACTTTGGAAAACACACTGGCAGTTTCTTTTTCTTTACTTTTTTAGGATTTTATGTATGTATTTATGTATGTATTTATTTGAGAGAGAGCAAAAGCAAGAGAGATCACAGAGGGAGAGGGAGAAACAGACTCTCCCCGCTAAGCAGAGAGCTGGTGCGGGGCTTGATCCCAGAACCCTGGGATCATGACCTGAGCCGAAGGCAGCCGCTTAACTGACTGAGACACCCATGTGCCCCAATGCTGGCAGTTTCTTAAAGCGTTAAATGTATACTTATCATATGACCTACCAATCCACTCCTGGACATCTAACCAAAAAAAATGAAAAATATGTCTATACGAAGATTTGGATTTGTATGTTCATAGAACCATTATTCTTGATAGCACAAATCTGTTAACAATCCAAATATTCATGAACAATATGATTTACCTACGTAGTAGGATGTTATGCAGTAGTGAGCAAGAGCAAAGTATTGAAACATGCTACAACATAGATGAACCTTTAAAGTATGTTGCTAAGTTATAGAAGCCAGACACAAAAGATTCATAATGTATGATTCAACTTGTGTTAAAAGGCAAGGCTATAGAGACAAACAGCAGATTAGTGGTTGCCTGGGACTAGGGGTGGGAACAGGGATTTACCTGGGCATGAAAACATTTTTTTTGAGTGATGGAAATATTCTAAAATTTGACATTGGTGATTGTTGCACAACTCTATTAATGTATTAAAAATAAGCTATCTTTACAATGAATGCATTTTATGTTGTGGAAGTTATATTTCAGTAAAGCTCTTTTTAAAATATTTTTTTTAAAGTACTGAATATTGTATCAATTTCTCTCTTATTTTGAGAGAAACTGATGATTCAGATTTTTGGAATCTTGGCTCTGTAGTAAAAACCTGCATCATGTAAAAACCTATGAAGGGAATGAAGCATGAGAGACTATGGACTCTGGGAAACAAACTGAGGGCTTCAGAGGGAAAGGGGGTGGGGGAATGGGATAGGCTGGTGATGGGTAGTAAGGAGGGCACGTATTGCATGGTGCAGTGGGTGTTATATGCAACTAATGAATCATGGAACTTTACATCAAAAACCAGGGATGTACTGTATGGTGACTAACATAATATAATAAAAAATGTTATTATTAAAAAAAAAAAACCTATGTGGGGAAAACTGTTTCCTCAAGCACTTGCATTACCAGATGACAATGATACAGATTATACTCTTTAACTAATTATAACTGATTATTTCTTAAGAAGCAAAGTTATATTGCCCTGTATTTTGGGAGTCCAGCTGAAGAGACCACTGCTATCTATACCTTTCATATTTTCTTTTGAAGAAGTCTAGTCCCAGAGATTATGTATATATGTATATGACGTACCCATAAAAGAGTTATTAACCACTTTGGAATCTGATACATGTGATAAAATTTCTTTCATTATGGAATATTTAGCAAATGATATTGTTAAAAATGTGTCTTTTAATTTACTTAAGATCATAACAGAATTCTAGACATAGACAATCTTGGTGAAGCTCATAACAATTTTTTTTTTGAGAAAATGTCATTCTCCGTAATACAAGATTTTTATTGTTTTCTCTAGATTCTGAATTTTATGGTTATAAGTATTTCCATTTACTTGCATATAATAATCAGAAAATTTCAAGTCTGTGAACTTAAATAATTTATGAAAGTTTAAAAATAATCTTAATTCTTATGCTCAGTGTATCTATTAGTGTCAATAAGACAAGCTATTATTCACATATACAATTTCTGTTATCTTTCTGACAAAGTAAAAAGAAAAATTCAACAACTTGTATTGAACAGTATTTTTTTGAGAACCATCTGTGTGGCAGGCCCACTGTTAAGCATTGGGATTATAAATGTTTCCCTTTTCTCAATCTAGCTAGACTCAAGGACATTCAAGCAAATGTGTGTAATATGCTACCTTCAGCTTCCAGCTGGCTTTTTACTGCCTTAATCATACTTTGTCCCCTCTTAATAGTCTAGATAACGTAACTTGTTAGAAATTTAAACTGTATATATCTGGGAACACAAGAAAGGTCATTCAGTTTTGTTCCTTATAATTGGAGTTACTCATCAACATTTTCATTTACTGGTTATATGTATTAATACTAAAAGGAATTTTAACAGAATGCACATATACTATTTAATTAAGCTAGAAGAAAGATTTATCAGTATAACTCTCTTCTCTCCCCTTAGGCCATGCATATTTTCTAATGAACTCAATCATGAAGTATAGTTTTTTTACTTTATCAAGATAAACTTTGTTAATTTCTTCAACTTTTTATCTCTGCTTTTATTTCTTGTCCTTGCGTCTATTTCTAAAATGTTTTTGAAATTAAAAAAAAATTCCGTCCTATGAGTTTTGCTCTAGTTTGCTTCGTTGGTTTCCTTTTTAACTCAATACCCTGTATTATCCCCAGTCTATATAATTTTTTTTTTCTGGTTTGCTATATGTAAAATTGTGAAGTCCACTGGAATAGCAATTTCACCTGCTACAGTTTCCAGAATTTAGAAAAAATGTCAGGAAACCCAATTAGACCAATTCTGTGGTTCCTTAAAAGATACTTTATTTGGTTTAAAGTTGTGTGAAGATGTGAAGCATTGATTATAGACAAAGAAGCATTGCAGATAGCGTTGCAGACCCTATTTGAAATATGGTGCACCCAATAGCAACCCAATAAGATTGCTATGTGTTTTGTGGTGTCAATAGATCAGAAGTCAATCAAGTATTTTTAGACAGTATCCACAAAATCATTCTTGTGACAGTATTCTCAATCTGTTACTGCAACTTGTTCTTGAGAATAATGAATCAGAAAAGAAAGAGATTAGGAAATGTTCCTATTTAGAAACTTTTTTCACCTTACTGAAATGATTTAATTTAAAAAATTTTTTAAAGATTTTATTTATTTATTTGTAAGAGAGAGTGAGAGAAAGAGCACAGCACAAGCAGGAGGGGGGTGCGGGGCAGAAGGAGAGGGAGAAGCAGACTCCCTCCCACCTCCAGCCAGGAGCCCAATGTGGGGCTCATTCACAGGACCCTGAGATCATGACCTGAGCTGAAGGCAGATACTTAACCAACTGAACCTCCCAGGTGCCCAATTTAATTAAAATTTATTTATTTTTTTACTTCTTTACAAATAGCTGGCGAATAACTGTAATTGTTGCTGAAAAAATATTTTTTTACAAAGCAAGAGAGAGTGTGAGCAGACAGGGGAGGGGCAGAGGGAGAGGGGGAGACTCTCAGGCAGACTCCTCACTGAGCAGGGCACCTGAGGCAGGGCTTGATCACACAACCCTGAGATCATGACCTGAGCCAAAATCAAGAGTCCTTTACTTACCTGAGTGAGCCACCCAGGTGCTCCATTACTGAAAATATATTAAAATCGAAGTAGGAATATGTTTGATGGGAGACTTTATTCTCTATATAATCATAGGCTCTTTATGGTCCTGAAGGAAGAGTTTGGGAGTTACCTACCCTTCATGCCCCGTTTTCCATTATCCTTTGGTGCCTCCCTTGTGGAGAGGAGTAATTTATCCTATTGCTAACTTGAGCAGAGATTAACATTCCCTGAGCTGCACAAAGTAGGGAATACATAACTATATTAAACAATAGGAAATGGAGACAATATAGTCTATAAGTCCTCTTTCTTTTTCTCCCATTATCCTTCCTTCTCTCTCACTCTTCTGCTTTGTTTCATGGATTGTAAGAAGTGATCATATGGCCCTTGATTTCCTCTACTGAACAGTAAGTAGGTATGCTTCAGCAAGCCTTTTCCCCCAGATTCTCTGATTATGATTAAACTGGTGAACCAGCATTGTATGGATCACTGGACTAAGTTTGACAATAGAGTTTTACCAGTACTAAAGATGATACAATATTTTCATCTCCATTGACCTTCTCGAGATAAGAAAATTGATTATAAATAATCTCTTACTGAATAAAAACAGCAATACTTTATATCATTAAGCTTTCTAATATGCTGTTTCAAATTATTTTGGAACTTTTTGATCCAAAATAACTTTCAACTAAAAAAGTACTTGTTTTGGTGAATTGGTATTTTGGACTATTCAGTAGTTTGATTCTGTTAGACAAGTCATTACGTTAGAAAGAGAGGTTCTGTATTTCACTTTTCTAATTGACTGAGACATTGAGTCAAAGATATAAGGTAATATATGATCACATAAGGTTACGTGGGATAATAACTTAGTATAAGAGGGAGGGAACCCAAAAAGAATTGAGAGAGAGAGTGTGTGTGTGTGTGTGTGTGTGTGTGTGTGTGTGTGTGTGTGTTTTAAATACCCTATTAAGTGATGTGGAGTAGATAAACTGAATAATGATGGAAGGCCAAAGAACAGAGCTTTATACCTGTATACAGCAGCAATTTATTATACATCTAGCAACTATCAACTATGGTAATATTATTTATTTGAAGTATGACTAGATTTCTAAAATGGAAATTTGAATTATGAGTTACAAGATGTCTGCAAAAAGCAAAAACAATAGGCAAGATTTTTGTTTTGTTATTGCTTTTTTTAAATAATCAGAACCAGTTATCCTTTACTGTTCATTTTGCCCCATAGAGGCAGGGCCATTTGATCATGTTACAGTGGACCATTTATGGCCAGATAAATCTTTGGCATGGCATGACTTCTCTGATTCTTATTTTCTTTATATGCCCAATGATAGGTTTGTATTATGTCATTGATTTTTCTTGATATATGTAACTTAGTAATTTTCTGAATGTTTTAAAGATCTAAACTTAAAGTGGCATATTTGTGTTCTTTCAGATAAAGTATGTTTCATGTAGATATCATATTAATAAGTATGCTCTGTAACAAAGAAATATGAAATAGGAACATATTGAATACTTTTCACTCTATATATTTATTCTACTTTCAGAAATCATAGCAGTACCAATAGTCTCTTGTGAATTTTTGAGTTGAAACTCTGATTTACCAGTGTGTAATAAAATATATCTAGTTGATATAAATATTTCTTAATGGAATGGATATTTCACACAGCTATATCTTAATCAGAGTCTTATAAATATGCAATGACACACACAGAGCCCAGGATGAGTACTATTATTAAATCATTGATTCTTAAGTGAAGTTAAAATAATTCATTGCATCTTGTTTTCATATTTCTTCGGGTTATAATAGTACGTAAATATTACGCAGAGGAGAAGACTTTCTTGATCATGATTTCTTCCTTAGAAATTATGCAAAGCTTTTTTATGATGTGGTAAAATACTTAGTGTAGTGTCTGAAATAGAGACGGTAGAGAATAAATAGGTCGATACTAGGAATACTATTTTTTTTTTAAGATTTTATATATTTATTTATTTGACAGAGAGAGCGAGCACAAACAAGGGGAGTGGCAGGTAGAGGGAGGGGGACAAGCAGACTCCCGTGGAGCATGGAGCCCAATACGGGGCTCGATCCCAGGACCCTGGGATCATGACCTGAGCCAAAGGCAGACTTTAACTGATAAGCCACCCAGGTACCCCATGGGTTGCTATTTTATTATAACTAATAATTTGAACACTAGGCTATCTGCAGCAAAATCTGAAATCTTCCCAATTCTCATTTGGGCATACTTATGTAACCATAGTAGAAAAACATGGATTGATGTTAAATACCAAATATAATAGTAATTTAAATCTCACAGTCTAAATTTTACCTTAATGCTTTGTAAAATGAAGAAATAAATGACCAGTCTTCAACAATAAATATGCTAGCCATCCTCTGTTGGAACAGGTATATGTATTGGTTTTTTAAAAATAATTACTAGGCTTTATTTTTAGAGCATTTTTAGGTTTATAGAAGTACTGAACAGAAAATAGATTTCCCATATATTCCTTTCTCATCACTGCTTCACGGTTTGTTAACATCTCTCTTTGGTGGTACATTTGTTAAAACTGATGGACCAATATCAGTGGTTATTATTAACTAAAGTTTATACTTTACATTATTCTTTGCACTTTGTTTAGTATAGTTTTTTTGGGTTTTGATAGATTCACAATATCATGTATCCTATGTCATTACAATAGTTTACATAATGTTTCCCAGTCCTGTGTATTTTGATTTTTATTCAATACTTAGTGCCTTTTTTACGAAGTCAATTGAATCTTCCTTAATTTCTTTTCTTGTTTTTTTGCTTTCTATCAAGAGATTTTTTTTTCATTTCTGAAGTGTTCAAATGTGTATGAATTCTGTGTACTGAAGCTCCTATATACTTGACTATGGTTACATATCAGCTATATATTCCTGTAATACACTGAAGGGTTTATAAGCCCTTACACTGAAGGGTTGAAATGGGATTGTGCTTGTGAATAGTAAGAATGCTAGGATAAAAAATTAGATTAAGTAATTTCATTTATATAATTTCATATTCATAAGATCATTAAAACCCCTCATAATAAAAACATCTATTTATTCAGGAAACAATAATTTCTAGTTACTGTGGTGGGTGTTTTACACATATTACCTACAGCTCTCACAGTCTTGCAGGATGTGTTTGCAAAACTTACCAGTAAGGAGACCAGTGCTTTTAAGTATTAAGCAATGTGTCCAAAGTCCTACAAAACACTAAAATTCAACAAATATGCCTGATTTCAGGATCTCTGAACTTTACATAGTACCATGAAAAATATTGTTATATAAAAGGAGAGGTAAAAATGAGCTAGTGGAGAGGGAGAGGTGAATGAGAAGGAGGAGAATAACAGGAGGAAGAATCAGGAAAAGGACAGAAGAGAAAAAAACAGGAAGAAGCAGTAGAAGGAACCTCATTATGCACACTTATTATACTCACCCCATTTCAGAAAGATATTTAATTTTGAGTTTATAAAGATGTGTCTGAATCTATAAAATAATTTATAAGTGTACTAATCATTTGCATTTTCTTTAAAAAGTACCCTGCTGAATTTCTGAGTAATGTCAACTGAATTTTTGCATAACACAGCATAGGTTGGCTGCATGATAAACCAGAGCTATAAGTAGTTCCTCTCAGAAACGTTTACTTTTTAATTCTTATTTTCTAGAGAGAGGAGAGGATCTTTAAACTATGACATGGCATTTTCATATTTCTTCTTTAAAATGTTATGTTGTAGTTCCTCTTTTCCTCCCTTACTGAGCCCCCTTGTGGTATGTATCTGTAACTTGTCCTTTGGGAAAGCTTTTTAAAGGCTTAGCAAATACACAGTAGTTATTTCCCTGGGCGAATTATGTTGCATTTTAAAATTTTATAATTTGTTTGAAAATGTAGTTCAGTGTGAAAGGAAAAAATGGCTGATACAATTTTTTTAGGTATTTTTACTTGTTAAATACATAAATGTGTATGTGTATATATGGCATTTCAATATATATGATGCTTCTTTTGTTGAAACAGGCATATACCCATCTATGTACATATATATGTGTATATATACACACACACACATATATATATACACACACACATACAACTTATTATAGGTTAATATTAAATATCTATAAATTAAAGATAATATTTAAATATTAAGGTCATAAAATGATTAGCCAAAATATAAGTTTAAATAAGGTATGTTTTGGCTAGACTTGATTCAGTTAAAAGGAAAACCATTTTTGAGCTGTGAGCTGTTATCATCGTTATTTTTTAGGTTAAAAGACATTAGAAGCATCAAAGCTACATATATGATATAATTCATTATATGTATATGTGAATATATATATTACATTATATATATGAATATATAATTCATATTTCTTGGGGAAATCTAGTCTTAGCAAACATAAGAATTATGAGTACTGTTGCACAGAATGAAAAAAGATCAGATGGGTATTTGCTAGTAAATCTAATGTCTTTCAGAGTTTCTGACTTCTTTCCCCACTCTGCTTTCTAGTTCTTCACCTGGGTTGTATTCTCAAAGAGACTTGCTTACAAATGCCAATACTTTCAGTTTTATTACTTACTATGTAAGATTTTAAGTTTTATTTTTTCAAAGTATTTCAAAATTCAAAGACATAATTTCTATGGGCAGGATTTTTATTCTCATCTTGAGCAGCGGGGAAGATTCTTATATGTATTCAGTGCGTTGTCATTAAGTATGAACTTGGCACTGTCCAAATGTGCCAGACATTTATAGGGGTACCTTTATAGGTAAGCAAGGCTCTCATGGAGCTTACTATATGAGAATGCAATGGTGATGGATCTTATTCCACAAGAAGGCAGAGAAATATGAAATATAAAAATATATTGCATATAGTAAGCTTAAATATTGTGTTCTAAAGTTCTGTTTTTTTCATGTGTAGGTGCATGTATGTATGTTCTGGGTCACAATTTAGAAAAAAAAAATCCTTACTGTGAGTCATGTTGAAAACATTTGAATATCACAATAAGATACCCTGATATGAAGAATGTGCTCCAGATTAGAGAAAAAGCAGAATAAAGTTATTTAAACTGTAACGTTAAAAGTCAGAACGTCTCCAAGACATGCCGCAGAAGAGGATAATTCTTATTATGCTCTTCAAGATTACTGAAAGTCTGTGGTTTCTTTTTGAATTTTAAATGCATTATCATTTGATAGTTCATGACTTTCCTGTTGGTGGCACTGTGCACATAGGAGTTAAGAACTTACGGGAAAGGACACTTTATTTATAGCTATAAATTCACCACTTGAATGATGCCTGTCTTGTTTGAAATTCTGGAGCAACACTTTTAACACTCAGAACCATAATGTTCTAATATTTTCTAAAATATGTTTCTATGGTATCCCTTGCTTAATACTCACAGGCAATTTGCATATTTCTCTGAATTCAGCTGAACTACTTTTTTAAAAATTACTGAATCCTGGTTGTCTAATTTCTCATCAAGTAGTGGGCAAAAAATATTTACTGTTGGGTATGTTAGGCTTCTACCCAGGACATGGTCTGTCATAACCACAGCTAATAATAACGGCAAGACGCAGTCCTTAAAATCCATGAAGAAACATCAACTTTATGATCTATTTAGATGCTTTATCAATTCCCTTTTATGGTTTTCCATTTATGATAGATTTTTGTAACAAGGAAACTGTATGCCGAAAACAGAGTTGGAAGCAGGGAAGACAACAACATTGAAGATGTTTTCTAGAGTCTCAAGGTCTTTGAATGAATAGGTAGTCCTCAAGTTAGATAAAATGGCATAAAAAGAATCGATCTGGTGCGGCTAATTCAGATAATGATGAAACATTGAGATTCAAGCAAAATAGAAGCAAACATTTATACAATAGAAGAGGTGATCTCAAATGGACAGTATCCCTAAATGAAGGATATAGGCAATTACTATTACTCATCACAAATGGTATTTGGTTGTGAATATCTGCTATTGGACCTTAAAACAATACAGATATCTACCCATAATATCAATATCACGTTAGTACATTGTCAAATACAAACAAGCATGTTGATCCTGAATTGGGGATCATATTAACAGATTAAAGAGAACACCAGATTCTTTGGTCTGTTTATGAGCATTACAATGTAAAGCCTTTATAGCAAAAATTTTTTACGTTCTTTACCTTAATCACTTCAATCCATATACAAACCACTTGTAAATTTTCTTTGACTTTTAACAAAGTGAGTTGGTTCACATAAACAGTATTTTCCAGTAACCAAGCTGCTTTAAGTGCAAAGAAAAGTTAAAGTCTCCCTTAAAACCTGCTCTTTTCCACAAGGCAAATGAGCAACGCAGATAAAACCTAAGCTGTGTGCCAAAAAAGAAAAAAAAAAAATCATATATCACTATGTCCTACCAAAGCTGTTTTTTGTAACTTTTAACACCGTTATATACCTTTTCATGTTACTATCAAGGTCACCAAATTACAAGTCATGAAAACATAATGGCATATCTATGCTTAATTATGTATTATTGCATTTTCTAGAAAGTGATATTGAGTAATCCGCAATTATATTAACTCATTGTTTTAGATCTTAGAAAATAACGTTGATTCCTACCTTACAATCATCAAACAATGG
The DNA here is from genome assembly GCF_024610735.1 of Ursus americanus. Taxonomy (NCBI): domain Eukaryota; kingdom Metazoa; phylum Chordata; class Mammalia; order Carnivora; family Ursidae; genus Ursus; species Ursus americanus. The sequence goes on along the minus strand of NC_142137.1, from coordinate 53,395,634 downwards.
ATTAGGTAAGATGGGTACTCAGATAAGATGATACTGACATGATTTTGAATAGAACATCAATGAAATTTTTAAGAAAGATACAGGGTAGATGATGTTTGATTTTAATACTCTTCCCAGTCTATGTTTAGATGTCGATTAAATATCTTCTTTGTTCAATGCAATTACATTCAATGAAAATTTACTAAATTATGCTATCTTTAATTGACATTCAGAAGGTAAATTCCTCTAGTTATTTAATTATCAGACTCATGTTTGGTGTTCTTTTCACTGCCCTCCCATTTTTTATTAATATACTTCAGATTTTAGATTATATTATTTGTAATTTTGAGATTCACAGCAAAATGGATTTGAAAATACAGAGTTCCCATACAATTCCTTCCCCAATACACATAGCCTCCCTCATCAATAACATCCCAGACCAGAATGTTACATTTGTTAAAATTGCTGAAGCTAAGTTGTCACGTCATTATCACCCAAAATCCATAGTTATACATTAGGTTTCACTCTTGGTGGTGTGCATTCTGTGGGCCTGACAAAAGTATATTGACATGTATCCATCATTACAGTATTGTACAGAATATTTTCACTCCCCCAAAAATCCTGTGTTCCCTCTACCCATTCCTCCTTTGTACTCCTGGCAAACTGTTTTTTTTTTTTTCCTGTCTCCATCTTGCCTTTTCCAGACTATGTAGTTGGAATCATAGAGTAGGTAGCCTTATCGGATTGGATTTTTTGACTTAGCAATGTACATGTAGGGTTCCTTCATGTCTTTTCATGGCTTGATCATTTCTTTTTAGCACTAAGTAATAATGTCTGGATATGTCACAGTTTATCCATCCACATACTGAAGGATATCTCGTTACTTCCAAGTTTTGGCAATTGTGAATAAAGCTGTTATAAATATCTGTGTGCATGTTTTGTGTGGAAATAAAATTTCAGTTCCATTTGGCATATGTCAAGTAGTAGAATCACATAGTAAGAGTGTTCAGTTTTATAAGGAAGTACGAAATTGTTTTCTGAAGTGACTGTGCCATTTTGTATTCCCACTAGCAATGAATGAAAATTCTTTTTGCGAGCCACAGTCGGTGCTGACCTTAGAGGCGCGTCTGACTCAGTCGGCACTGGCGGGGCCACTTGGGCGGCATTGAGGTGTGGAATTGGGCCTGTGTCCGCGGGCTTGGTGATTCTTAAAGTGTTCATTTATTCATCAGCACACCATTTATTGAATGCTGTCTGTGTGACAGGAAAAATTCTAGATGCTTCAGATACAGCACTGAACAAAAGAGAAACTCTGCTGTCATGGTACTTACATTTTCATGGACCAGATAATAAATGAGTGAGGAGTTAAGATGGCGGAGGAGTAGGGGACCCCTTTTTCAGCCGGTCCCCTGAGTCGAGTGGGTAGGTACCAGACCAGCCTATACAACCACGGAATCAGCCTGAGACGCAGGAAGATACATCTGGATCTCTACAAATGAACATCTCCAGCGCTGAGTATTGAGGTACGAAGCGGGGAGCCGTGAAACTGCGCACAGATATCAGAAGATAAATGGAAGGGGGAGGGAGCCGCTGCATTTGGGTGCCGGGAAGCGGTAGCCACCTGCATGGGGAGCCTGCGGATTCACAGACCGGCACCTGCGAGAGAGCAGACTGAGACCGGAAGCCCGGAGCATGTGCCACCAGGCATTTCGCGGAACTCCGGAATCCCGGTGCGCTCACTGGATCCAGACTGAGACCGGGAGCTCCCAGAGCGCGCGGGGGCGGCTGGTGGCGTTAGAAACACAAAGGACAGAGACGCGCCAGCCCTGGAAGTGAGGGCTGGGACGCCGGGTGTGGGGAGCACATCCCGGGCGCTGCAGGGTTGAGCAGCACCAACAGTAACAGAGTTAAAGTGGCCAGAACATCAGTGGAGAAAGGGCCACAATCCCTCTGTTCTGTGACAGAGGCTGAAATTCGGCCGCTGCTGCTCTGACTCTCAGAAGAGGCACAGCAAACCGCCAGGGAAAGCCGCCAGAGAACAAAAGCCTGGAAATACCGGCTCACAGGGTGCCCATCCCCATCCCCCCTCGCAGGGGACATGGAGACTCTACCCAAACAGGGTTGCCTGAGTATCGGTGCGGCAGGCCCCTCCCCCAGAACACAGAAGGCAGGCTGAAAAATCAAGAAGCCCACAACCCGGGCCGCCTGGGTGGCGCAGTCATTGAGCACCTGTCTTCGGCTTAGGGTGTGATCCCGGCGTTTCGGAAAGGAGTCCCTCATCGGGCTCCTCCGCTGGGAGCCTGCTTCTTCCTCTCCCACTCCCATGCTTGTGTTCCCTCTCTCGCTGGTTGGCTCTCTGCCACATAAATAAATAAATAAAATCTTCAAAGAAGAATCCCACATCCCTAAGATCCCTATAAAACAAGGGGCACGGCCTGGGACCCAGTCAATAATTTGGGCTCTGGACAACCCTGCAACCTCTCCTCATCAGAATGACAAGAAGGAGAAGCCCCCCCCCCCCAGCAAAGAAAGACAGTGAGTCTGTGGCCTCTGCCACAGAAATAATGGATATGGATGTAACCAAATTATCAGAAATGGAATTCAGAGTCACGATGGTCAAAATGATGAGTAGAATTGAAAAAAGTATTAACGAAAAGGTTACTGAGAATATAGAATCCCTAAGGACAGAAATGAGAGCTAATCTGACAGAAATTTAAAATTCTATGAGCCAAATGCAGGCAAAACTAGAGGCTCTGACGGCCAGGGTCACCGAAGCAGAGGAACGTATTAGTGAATTGGAGGTAGGGTTAATAGAGGAAAAAACCAAAATAGAAGCTGGTCTTAAAAAAATCCACGCCCACGAATGTAGGTTACAGGAGATTTTGATTCAATGAAACGATCCAGTGTCAGAATCATTGGCATCCCCGAGGGGGTGGAGAAAAACAGAGGTCTAGAAGAGATATTTGAACAAATTGTAGCTAAAAACTTCCCTAATCTAGCAAGGGAAACAAACATTCGTGTCCAAGAGGCAGAGAGGACCCCTCCCAAGCTCAACCACGACAAACCTACGCCACGTCACGTCATAGTTCAATTTGCAAATATTAGATCCAAGGATACAGTATTGAAAGCGGCCAGGGCAAAGAAATTTCTCACGTACCAAGGCAAAGGCATCAGAATTATGTCAGACCTGTCTACACAGACCTGGAATGAGAGAAAGGGTTGGGGGGGCATTTTTAAAGCTCTTTCAGAGAAAAACATGCAGCCAAGGATCCTTTATCCAGCAAGGCTGTCATTCAGAATTGATGGAGAAATAAAGATATTTCAGAATCGCCAGTCATTAACCAATTTCGTAACCACGAAACCAGCCCTACAGGAGATATTAAGGGGGGTTCTATAAAGGTAAAAAGGCCCCAAGAGTGATACAGAACAGAAAGTCACAACCGATACAAAGACTTTACTGGCAACATGGCATCATTAAAATTCTATCTCTCAGTTCTTAGTGCCAATGTAAATGGTTTAAACGCTCCCATAACACGCCACAGGGTTGCAGATTGGATAAAAAGAAAAGACCCATCCATTTGCTGTCTACAAGAGACTCATTTCGAACCCAAAGATGCATTCAGACTGAGAGTAAGGGGATGGAGTACCATCTTTCACGCAAATGGACCTCAAAAGAAAGCTGGGGTAGCAATTCTCATATCAGATAGATTGGATTTTAAACTAGAGACTATAGTTAGAGATGCAGAAGGGCACTATATTATTCTTAAAGGATGTATTCAACAAGTGGATATGACAATTATAAATATATATGCCCCCAACAGGGGAGCAGCAAGATACACAAGCCAACTCTTAACCAGAATAAAGAGACATATAGATAAAAATACATTAATAGTAGGGGACCTCAACACTCCACTATCAGAAATAGACAGAACACCCTGGCAAAAACTAAGCAAAGAATCAAAGGCTTTGAATGCCATACTCGACGAGTTGAACCTCATAGATATATATAGAACACTACACCCCAGAACCAAAGAATACTCATTCTATTCTAATGCCCATGGAACATTCTCAAGAATAGACCATGTTCTGGGACACAAAACAGGTCTCAACCGATACCAAAAGATTGAAATTATCCCCTGCATATTCCCAGACCACAACATTCTGAAATTGGAACTCAACCACAAGGAAAAATTTGGAAGAAACTCAAACACTTGGAGACTAAGAACCATCCTGCTCAGGAATGACTCGATAAACCAGGAAATCAAAAATCAATTTAAACAATTTATGGAGACCAATGAGAATGAAAACACAACGGTCCAAAACCTATGGGATACTGCAAAGGCAGTCCTAAGGGGGAAATACATAGCCATCCAAGCCTCACTCAAAAGAATAGAAAAATCTAAAATGCAGTTTTTATATTCTCACCTCAAGAAGCTGGAACAGCAACAGAGGGACAGGCCTAATCCACTCACGAGGAAGCAGTTGACCAAAATTAGAGCAGAAATCAATGAATCAGAAACCAGAAGTACAGTAGAGCAGATCAACAGGACTAGAAGCTGGTTCTTTGAGAGAATCAATAAAATTGACAGACCACTGGCAAGACTTATCCAAAAGAAAAGAGAAAGACCTAAATTATTAAAATTATGAATGAAAAAGGAGAGGTCACGACCAACACCATTGAAATTGGAAGGATTATTAGAAATTTTTATCAGCAGCTATATGCCAATAAACTAAGCAATCTGGAAGAGATGGAATCCTTCCTGGAAACCTATAAACTACCAAGATTGAAACAGGAAGAAATTGATTTCTTAAACAGGTCAATTAATTATGAAGAAATTAAGTCAGTGATAAACAACCTTCCAAATAACAAAACTCCAGGCCCGGACGGTTTTCCTGGGGAATTCTACCAAACATTCAAAGAAGAAATAATACGTATTCTCCTAAAGCTATTTCAAAATTAGAAACAGAAGGAAAGCTACCAAACTCATTCTATGAGGCCAATATTACCTTGATCCCCAAACCAGGCAAAGACCCCCTCAAAAAGGAGAATTACAGACCGATTTCCCTAATGAATATAGATGCCAAAATCCTCAACAAGATACTTGCTAATAGAATCCAACAGTACATTAAAAGGATTATCCATCATGATCAAGTGGGATTCATACCTGGGATGCAAGCGTGGTTTAATATTCGCAAATCAATCAGTGTGATACATCATATCAACAAGAAAAGACTCAGGAACCATATGATCCTCTCAATTGATGCCAAAAAAGCATTTGACAAAATACAGCATCCTTTCCTGATTAAAACCCTTCAGAGTGTAGGAATAGAGGGTATATTTCTCAGTCTCATAAAAGCCATCTATGAAAAGCCTGCAAATATTATTCTCAATGGGGAAAAGCTGGAAGCCTTTACCTTAAGATCAGGAACACGACAAGGATGCCCACTCTCGCCACTATTATTCAACATAGTACTAGAAGTCCTTGCAACAGCAATCAGACGACTTTTTAAAAAGGGATCAAAGGTATTCAAATCGGCAAAGAAGAAGTCAAAATGTCTCTCTTCGCAGATGACATGATACTCTATATGGAAAACCCAAAAGAATCCACTCCCAAACTATTAGAAGTTATAGAGCAATTCAGTAATGTGGCAGGATACAAAATCAATGCTCAGAAATCAGTTGCATTTCTATACACGAATAACGAGACTGAAGAAAGAGAAATTAGGGAATCCATCCCATTTACAATAGCACCAAAAACCATACGTTACCTTGGAATTAACCAGAGACGTAAAGGTCCTATATCCTAGAAACTATAAATCACTCTTGAAAGACATTGAGGAAGACATAAAAAGATGGAAAAATATTCCATGCTCATGGATCGGTAGAATTAACATAGTTAAAATGTCCATGCTACCCAGACCAATCTACACTTTCAATGCTATCTCGATCAAAATACCAATGACATTTTTCAAAGAACTGGAACAGATAGTCCTTAAATGTGTATGGAACCAGAAAAGGCTCCGAATTTCCAAGGAACTGTTGAAAAGGAAAAAAAACGCTGGGGGCATCACAATACCGGATTTTGAGCTGTACTACAAAAGCTGTGATTACAAAGACAGCATGGTACTGGCACAAAAACAGACACATAGACCAATGGAACAGAATAGAGAACCCAGAAATGGACCCTCGGCTCTCTGGGCAACTAATCTTTGATAAAGCAGGAAAAAACATCCAGTGGAAAAAAGACAGTCTCTTCAGTAAATGGTGCTGGGAAAATTGGACAGCTACATGCAAAAGAATGAAACTTGACCACTCTCTCACACCATACACAAAGATAAACTCCAAGTGGATGAAAGACCTCGATGTGGGACAGGAATCCATCAAAATTCTAGAGGAGAACATAGGCAGCAACCTCTACAACATCGGCCAAAGCAACCTTTTTCATGACACATCTCCAAAGGCAAGAGAAACAAAAGATAAAATGAACCTATGAGACTTCATCAAGATAAAAAGCTTCTGCACAGCCAAGGAAACAATCAAAAAACTAAGAGGCAGCCCACGGAATGGGAGAATATATTTGCAAAGGACACTACAGATAAAGGACTGGTATCCAAGATCTACAAAGAACTTCTCAAACTCAATACGCAAGAAACAAACAAATCAAAAAATGGGCAGATGATATGAACAGACACTTTTCCAATGAAGACATACAGATGGCTAACAGACACATGAAAAAATGTTCAAAATCATTAGCCACCAGGGAAATCCAAATCAAAACCACACTGAGATACCACCTTATGCCAGTTAGAATGGCAAAAATAGACAAGGCAAGAAACAACAATTGTTGGAGAGGATGTGGAGAGAGGGGATCCCTTCTACATTGTTGGTGGGAATGCAAGTTAGTACAGCCACTCTGGAAAACAGTGTGGAGGTCCCTTAAAAAGTTGAAAATTGAGCTACCCTATGATCCAGCCATTGCACTACTGGGTATTTACCCCAAAGATACAGACGTAGTGAAGAGAAGGGCCATATGCACCCCAATGTTCATAGCAGCATTGTCCACAATAGCTAAATTGTGGAAGGAGCCGAGATGCCCTTCAATAGATGGCTGGATTAAGAAGCTGTGGTCCATATATACAATGGAATATTACTCAGCTATCAGAATGAACGAATTCTCAACATTTGCTGCAACATGGACGGCACTGGAGGAGATAATGCTAAGTGAAATAAGTCAAGCAGAGAAAGACAATTATCATATGATTTCTCTCATCAATGGAACATAAGAACTAGGATGATCGGTAGGGGAAGAAAGCGATAAAGAAAGGGGGTGTAATCAGAAGGGGGAATGAAACATGAGAGACTATGGACTATGAGAAACAAACTGAGGGCCTCAGAGGGGAGGGAGGTGGGGGAAGGCGATAGACCGGTGATGGGTAGTAAGGAGGGCACGTATTGCATGGTGCACTGGGTGTTATGCGCAACTAATGAAGCATTGAACTTTACCTCAGAATCCGGGGATGTACTGTATGGTGACTAACACAATATAATAAAAAATCATTAAAAAAAAAAAAAAAGAAAATTCCTTTTGCTCTCTATCCTCACTAGCGTTTGGTGTTGTTGGCCATTCTGTTGATAAGTAGTGGTATTTCATTGTTTTATTTTGCAGTTTCCTAATGATGTATGATTTTGAGCATATGTAATTTTGTATGCTTAATATGTTTATTTGATATCTGCATAATGTCTTTGGTGAAGTGTCTGTTCAGATCTTTTGCCATTTTTAAGTCTAGTTGTTCATTTTCTTATTGTTGAATGTTAAGAGTTCTTTGTACATTTGGGGTAACAGTTCTTTTTCAGTTATGGCTTTTTAAAAAATTTCCTCGCAGTCTTTGTCTTATCTTCTAATTCTTCTGACTCCAGTTTTTTATTAAGGAAACTAGTATCTGTTGAGTGACAAAACATGATCAGTATCGAGGAGGTGGAGCACAAAGAGAGAGGGTTGTGGACTGACTTCTCAATTTTAGGTCCGTTCTATTCCAATTCAAGATGTTGGAGAGCTAAGAACAGCATTTTTTAGATTCCATTTCAGGTAGGATTCTTTGTACAAAATTGGTCTATCAAGAAAATACTTTCTTTAAAAAATTTTTTAAATTTAAATTCAATTAGCCAACATAAAATAGCATCATTAGTTTCAAATGTAGGCTTTAGTAATTCATCAGCTGAGTGTAACAACCAGTGCTCATCACATTAACAAATCAGGAAACAACAAATGGTGTGGATGCGGAAAAAGAAAATACTTTCATATGAGATTTGTTGGCAGAAGTTAAGTCAGAGGTAGTTTTTGTCACTGGTGAAGTTAACAGTAAGATCATGTTTTGTCAGTGTTTACATACAATGGCAGTAGTTGGGCTCTGTGTCCCTTTCTGAACAGCTTGAGAGTCAGATTGTGGGGCAACAGAGGTGGCAGAAACAACACCCTAAGAGCAGATCTTACAGTGTAAATGGTGTGACTTCAACTTGCTGGTCCAGTGATAGCCCTTGAGGACTTTCTGATAATTTCATAAGTATCTACATGAATATTAATTTCCATAAGACTTCCCTAATCCTTTTATATTTATCTACTACCTGGTTAAATAATTATAAGTATCTCATACCTGGTAATAATTAATGATTATTAAAATAACTGATTTTTATTTCTTTTACTGAGCACTTTCAGTTATTAAATTATGTATAATGGTTAAAATACAAACATTTCAACATGTTGTGGATCTCCTATTACTTGTATAACAGTGATTTTATTGTATGGGTGAAAATCTTTGTTTTAAAGAACTTAGTTTGTTTGGAAACTTAAGACCTAATTTAACAACATTAGGTAACAAAGCGAAATTAAATTAGGGTATTAGAATTCCAGACTAGAAAGTTTGTTCATATTTTTGTTTCTGTTGTTCAAATTAATTGCAAAATTAGGAAGGAAGTATGTGTTGTTGGAAGGCCAGAGCATGCCTTCCTGTAATGGCTTAGTGCTTTAGGCTTCTCTCACTATTTTGACCTTTAGAACAATTGAAAAAAGCCATCGAAGTCATGGTGTATGGTTATCAATATAAACAAAAATGACAGTTTTGTACACTTGGATTATTCAGTCACAACTTTGATGTCCTAATTCCTTCTTTCCATATCTGGGTATGATATTCTATTTGACGTCCTCCACTCTAACTCCTAGTTCACATCAGGGCTTTTATTAAATTCAGATTAATAATATAGTAATTTTCTTCTTGGTCTGGTTTGAAAATACTTTTCCTCTTTAATTGTATTAAGGGTAGTCTAAATTGGGCCATTCATATTTTTATTTCTTCTTCTGAACAACACTAAAATCTTTTGGACAGATGGAAAGGTAGAGTTTGTAGAAAGTCTGCTCACCAGCTTGCTAACATGGCTCTAAAAAAAAGATAGAGTTATTTTAATACAGAAAAATGTCAGGAAGGACAGTTTGACTTTATTGATAGCATCCACTGTAATAATGATTACTCATTAATCTATTCCTTATATATTTATTTAGATATGTTGATCAATCAATGAAAAAAAACTACATACATTTCATGTGCCTGTGGACTTTAGATTCTAGAGGGGAATAAAGATGTATCAGTAATTACAAATCAGGCAAGGATAAAAAAAAATGAAAGAAACAGTTAAGAAATTTGTAGAAAAACCTAACTTAATGTAATTCATCAGACATAGACTCTGAGAATGTGACATTGCTTTAGTGAAGGTTGGAGACAGAAGAGTTTGTGTGTCCCTCTCAGCAAATCAAAAGTTGTCTATTGTGTTTGTAGCAGCACAGATTGTAAGGGAGGGCTTAACATGAGATTGGGCTAGATAGGAAGTCTGAGAACAGACCATTAAGGGCTTTATAAGCCAAATGTAGGGATTTAACATGGCACTTAAGTATAATTAGAAATCATAGGAAGATATTCAGGGAAGTAACATGATCAAATTTGAGTTAATTTTGATAGCCCTGCAGAAAAAGGAGATAAAATATCAATTAAGAAACTAAGAAATTAAGGCGGAGGTTAGAAAGGTTGTAATAAAGGTAGTGGTGGCTAAGCTGTTTTGAAATCTAGAGCAGACTGGGGAATAATTTAAGAAGTATATGCTTTGAACCTAAAACTGCTCTAAAAATTTAAGTATTTAAATAAAGGAAACAGACATGCCTGCTGCCTTCCTGGCTAGACAGACCTCTACGAGGACAAAGGAGGTACTTTGTACCTCTCTGCAAACTCCACCGTGCCCTGCACTTGGATAACTCACAAAAGATAATTCAGGATTGGGAAGATGGTGGAGTGGGAGACCCTAGGCTCACCTTGTCGCCTGGATACAACTAGACAACAAAGACTGGCAGAATAAACTCTATAGACAAAGAGAAGAGGCCACATCAAAGAGGGTGGGGTAGGAAAGGTGGAAACTCTCGGTCAGGAACTAAATGCACTCACAAGACTGTCCACAGGAGGGAGAGCCACTGCAGGCATAGAGACAGAGGAGAAACAAACCCTTACAATGGGGTGCCCGCACAGGGAAGATGAATCCCCATAACATTTGGCTTTGAGAAGCAGAAGGACCAAATTTTGTGAGTTATTAAAACCAGTGGGACTTAAAACCTGGAATTTAAAAAAAATCAACAGGCTGTGCTCTGGGAGTGAGTTCCCACCCTTAAAAACACAGCATAACAGCCAGTGGAGATACAGCTAGAAGTAGCAGTTTGAAAGGTGCCTGCAGCATACAGCAGGGAGTTATTTACTAATCTCAGAGCATGTCCTGAAGGGACAGAAATCTCTGGGTAACTCCTCCAGGAACAAAGGAACTGGCAGGTGCCATTTCCCTCCTGTGCCCCCAACACAAACACACCAGCCAGCTGCGGGACATGTTTCCTAACTTGCTAGGACTGCTGCCCTCTCCTCCAACCCCCATGCTGTGCTTTCATTGTCCACCTCTTCTGACAGCTATCTCAGTTCTGTTGCTGCAGGACCCATTCTACAGAGGACCAGGGGACGCAAAGCTTGTTAGCACTAATGCCGCACTGTATCACTCCCCTAAACTGTGCTTTTGTGGATCTGCCCTCTCCGATATGTACTTGGCCAGAGCCCATACAGGTTAGACCTGGAGGCCTGGCAGTATACAAGCAGCCCCTACAGTGGCCAGCACCACTCCAAAGTGACTCTTGCCCCATAAAGAGGGAAAGATAACCACATACGGCAGTCAGATGGAGGCCCTAGCAGTGGGGTGGAGGCAGACAGCTGGTTTGTCTATAGGCCCCACCCACCAACGAAAGCTTCTTAGAGGACAACTCAGGGAAAGCACCCTGCAGTTTGGTGCTACTGCATCTCTGTCACACACTTGTGACTCAAATCAAGCCCAGGGTGTCCCCAGACTGGCTCACTAACACGATAGGGACCAAACACTGACTACAACAGGCAAAGAGAGCCATTGATCTGAAGGAAAAAGTGGGTTAGCCACACAGCAAGGTGCATGCATTGCATTAGGAGACAACCCTGAAGTGCGAAGCTCTGGTGAACAGGTAACACTGTACAGCAGGGCACTACGGGACCTCTTTTTCATAGTGCCATTACTTTCAAGTACAGGTGACATAGCTGTCTTTCCTAACACACAGAAATAGACACATAGAGTTAGACAAACTGAAGAGACAGAGGAATATGTCCCAAAGGAAGAAACAGGATGAAATCACAGCAAGAGACTTAAAAAAAATGGAAATATGTAATATGCCTGATAGAGAATTCAAAGTAATGATCATAAAGAACTCACTGGACTTGAGAAAAGAGTGGTGGACATCAGTGAGACCCTTAACAGTGAGATAAAAAAGAATGAATCAGAGGTGAAGAACATAATAAATGAAATTAAAAATAAACTAGGTGGAATAAATAGTAGTAGATGAAGCAGAAGAACAAATCAGTGACCTGGGGGGCAGAGTAATGGAAAGTAATCACGCTGAACAGGTGAGAGAAAAAAGTTATGCAAAATGAAAATAGACCTAGGGAAATCAGCAATACCATCAATTGCTGTAGAGATTCCAGAAAGGGAAGAGAAAGAAGAGGGGGCAGAAAATATATTTGAAGAAATAATAGCTGAAAACTTCTTGAACCGGGGAGGGAAAAGAAATCTAGATCCAGAAATTATTGGCAGTATAGGAAAGGAAGTATATAATATTTTTTCAGGATTAAAGGAGAAGGTATTGGGGAATCTTTAGAGTTTGGCACAGGAACTTGAAAAAAGCCAATGTAATTAACATAATACTCTATGTTAATTATGCTGGAATTAAAATAAAAAACTTAATAAAAAATAGAACATACAAAACAAACACCAAGACATTTAGGATACTCCCCCAAGAATTAAGCAATCCATCTATGGTAGAACTACCAAGATAACAGGCTAAGCCAAGGTGGTAAAAATTGAAAAAAACAATCCAGATACATGTGAAGCCTTGATTTGATATTGGTAGCCTTTGGGAGAGGTTTCCAAGTATGTTCATGTGAATGAGTTCTGGCCCTTTTCTCAAGACTTGGCAATGAGCAATACCATCTCAATACTAAATGCCATTTTTAAGATTGTTTCATGAGACTCCACTAAAAAGAAGCAGCATAGATGCTTAAGGTTTTATGGACTTCTTGATAGTCCCATTATGTCAATGAAATGTGTCCCTTTAAAAACCAATAGATTAGAATTTTTCAAGAACGGCATGCTAAATTCTGGCAAACGCTTCTGAGAGATTAAATAACAGAATAAATTATGTACTTTAGATTTGGCTAAAGGAAGGATAGGATTTTCAGAGAAAGAGTCAAGACAAAAACAAATGTTTTCAGGGAAAGAAGGGGGTTATCTAAAGAAAGATACAAGAATCCAACTGGAATCTGATTACTTACCAGCAATATTGAATACTGCGATACATCCCTGGGTTCCTGAGGATAATTTTTTAAGGTAAAATTATGTAAGTAGTCAGTCTTCCAATCAGTTTTTTCTCAGCTTTCTAGAGACTCCAAGTTTTGGATATTCATTTTTCTTAGGAAGTTTCTTCAGCAACCATGACAACAGAACAAAGTTGAAAATCAAAAAAAGTGTAGTGGGAAAAATTTCAAGATGATATTATGTAATTGACCTAGAAAACAAGAGGTGCAATTTGGAACACAAACTTAATGGATTTTCAAAAATGATGTTTTAAAGATCATTATGGATTTCAGTCCACAAAGAAAATAAGCAAGTACTAGAAATTATTGGTGATATAGGAAAGGAAGTATATAACATTTTTTGAGGATTAAAGGAGAAGGTAGTGGGGAATGTTTGGAGCTTGGCACAGGGACTTGAAAAAAGCCAAGGTGCAAATATAAAGGAAATAATAGAGATTGGGAGCAATGGCAGACTCTAGGAAGTTAGAACATTTTATTTAATAGACTAGATGTTGCATCACTGAAAATTAGCAAAGGAAATGAGTTAGCTCTGTATTGAACAATATTTCCATAGTAATAGTGTAAATACGACTTATTTATTTTCAACTTTTAGATTGAACCTGTTGAACCTATTGATAGAGCACAGGGGAATTGACTATGGTCAAAAAATGAAAATGTTATCAATCTCACTAAAATAAATAAATAAATAAATAAATAAATAAATATAAAGTAATAACTAAAAAATTTGAAAGTGAAAATGTGTGGAGATGGAGAAAGAAAGGAAAAGATGCTATCATTTTTTCCCTAAAAGTAGACTAGAAAAGCAGGGTGGAAGTAGAAGATACATATGTTAACCATACTTTTGAGAGTTTTTTTTTTTTTAGAGATTTTATTTATTTATTCGACAGAAATAGAGACAGCCAGCGAGAGAGGGAACACAAGCAGGGGGAGTGGGAGAGGAAGAAGCAGGCTCATAGCGGAGGAGCCTGATGTGGCTCGATCCCATAAAGCCGGGATCACGCCCTGAGCCGAAGGCAGACGCTTAACCGCTGTGCCACCCAGGCACCCCACTTTTGAGAGTTTTAATAGTGAAGCTGGAGAGAGATGTGGGAGTGAAGAGGGTGAAAATAAGATAATTTAGTTGGGTATGTTTTGGTTTTCTCTTTTATTTTTCTGCGGAAAAAAGTATGTTAGTGTAATGACATGTTTGAGTAAGGAAGGGACAATTGAAAAGACAGGAGAGAGAAAACCACCTAAAGGCAATCCTTTGGAGAAATTATGAAAAATGGAATTTGGAGCATTTTAGATCTTTCCTTTATCGTATACAGAAGCCAAACAAACTGGATACTGAAAAAAAAATCATTTTTCTTAAAGTCCATCTGATTGTCTTAGAATAAATGTAAATTATTCCTTTACCATGTGATTCAATAAGAGTATTCCATATCAAAATATAGCAAATACAATTGGATACGTTATGCTTTGAGGAAACCATTTGATACATGTGGACCTAACTTATGAATATAAGGGTAGAAATAAAACTTTAAAAAAAATATTTTATTTATTTTTTTGAGAGAGAGAGATAGGGAGACCACAGAGGGAGAGGCAGAGGGAGAAGCCAACTCCCTGCTTAACAGAGAGCCCGACATGGGACTCAATCCCAGGACCCTGAGATCATGACCTGAGCTGAATGCAGACACTTAGTGAACTGAGCCATCCAGGCACCCCATGGGTAGAAATAAAATTGTATAAATAGTGATATAGTCAATATTATACTATAACTCATAGCTACCTACCATACCTCCAAGAATCCTGTTATTTCAAATTGCTATACTTTTTTATAATTAAAAATTAAAAACATACAGAAAAGTACAGAACTATTAGTATAGCTGGGTTTATCATCCTAATGTAAAAGAATTTGTGCAACTTCCACATTGGGTGTAAACCAGAATTTTATGAGCATTTGAGAAGCTCATTTTACATTGCTTTCCAGTCCCTAATCTTGCATGTCTGCTTTCTAATTATTCTGACTTCTAATGAACTATTATTGGCCTGTTAAGCCTAATGGAATAATACAGGGGTACTTTTGTGTACCTGGATTCATTTATTAATTATTATTTTTGGAGACTTTCTCATGCTTTTGCATGCTAAAATTCTTCATTTATTTTCATTGTTATATAATGATCCATACTATAAATATACCACAGTTTATGTTTTCTAGTAGACATGTGGGTGTTTCCAGTATAGAGATATTATGAATAATGTTACTATGAATATGTTTGTAAATATCTTTTGGTAGACAAATATACACATTTCTTTTGGATGTAACTCAAGAGTGGAAATACTTGTTCAAACAAATTTAGTAGAAAACACTAAGTATTTTTCAGAAGTGATTTAAGTAAAACACATTACAACTAGAAAAATGTGAAAGTATCCATTTCTCTATGTTCTAACCACCATTGCATTGTCAGTCTATTTAATATTAGATGTTCTAGTATGAGGGTAGTGTTAGCTTATTGTTTGAATTTTATTTTAGTGATTACCAATGAAGTTGAGTACTGTTTTGTAATTTGTCATTTGCCTAATATCTTTTGTGAACTGCATACTCAATTTTTATGTATCTATTTCTTTGGGATAATATGTCTTATTTATTTTAAAGAGTATATATATTTACTGGATACAAGTTGCAAATCTTACTCTGTCATTTACTTTTTTATTTTGTTCATTGGGTTTTGATGAATAGAATTTCTCAAATTTTGTAGAGTAAAAATTATCAATACTTTCTGTATGTGTGTGCTCATGTGTGTATGCATGTGTGTTTTCACATATATATAATTCAATTACAATTTATTTTTATCTGTTGTATGAGAGAGAATTCAGATTTTAATTTTTCTCATAAATTAAGAAACAGAATACTTTTTTGAAAGGGATTATGTTATTACTGCATCATGGTGATTTGTAGTGTGTACCAAGCAGAAGTGATAAGCAATGATAAGCACCACACCTTTGCAAGTATTCAGCTCTCCCATAATAATGTGAAAATTGTCATAGATAAAACATAAAACAAAAAATGTGGCTGAGCTTCACTACAGATACTGAAATTTTGTTACATTATTTTCATATGCAATGAAAATTGAATATTACTTTTTGTGTGTTTGGCATTTTTTCTTTCTTAAATATTTGATGGAATTTTCCAAAGATGCCATTGTGGCCTGGAAGATTTTGTTATGGGAAGATTTTGAATTATGAATTCAAGTTACCTAATAGAAATGGGCCATTTAGACTGTGTTTCTTCATTCTCTTTTGGGAATTTATTTCAGTAGATTTATACATTTAATATGCTATTTTAATAAGTTTAACAAAATTGTAAATTTCTTGTTCATTTCAATAAAGTCAAATATATTGTTATAAATATTTTCATAATATTCTCTTGTTAATATTTGCTTGCCTATAGGATCTGTAGTTATAACCCAGCTTTAATTCCTGATATTACTAACTTTTCTTTTTTGTGTGATCAACTTTATGAATTTTTCAAAAGAAACACTTTGTTTTCATTTATTTCTCTATTTTCTTTTTATGTTGATTTGTGTTTCTGTCTTTATCATTTCTTTATATTCTTTTACTTTGATTTTAATTTTCTGTTTTTATTTTTTTTATTTTGTAGTGAAACTTGATCATTGATTTTAGGTGATCCTTAATGTAATTCATATAACTCAGAGCTATACGTTCCTTTTTAATAACTTTTACAACATCTCACCCATTTTGATATATTATGTTTTTATTTTTACTCAATTCAAAATATTTTATAATTTGCCTAGTGATTTATTCTTTGATCCAAAGGTTATTTAGAGATAGGTTTATGGATAGCCCAGATATAGTTCTGTTTTAGATTTTTAATTCTCTGAAAGCAGTTCTGTTATTTTCAGAGCACATACTTTGTATTACTTTCATCCTTTCCAATTTATTGTTTTAGACAGAACATGGTCTGAATTGTAGAGTGTTCCACAAGTACTTGAAAATAATCTGGTTGCTGTTACTGTTGGGTTAAGTATTCTGTAAATGCCAACTAGGCCTAATAATGCAATTGCCGTTTTCAGAGTTTTCTTTTACTAACTTTTTTAATCTGTTTGTTCTACCAGTTACTTCTATTAAAGTTTAAAAACTTTTACTATGGTTGGGATTTATGCATTTCTCTTTTCTAATCAGTCTGTTTTTGCATCATATGTATGAAGTTCTGTTAAGGGCATATACAGGACCATTGCTACTTCTTGATGAATTGCCCCTTTTTATTAGGAAGTATTTCTCTTTATCACTAATAATGCTGCTTGTTCTGAAGATTATTATGTCTGTTATTAATATAGTCATTCCTGGATTTTTATTAATTTTTCAAGATTTTTAATCTTAAAAGTCAAATAACTTTTTCAATTGGCTTAATTTTAACCAATGGTGTATGTATATTTAAGGTACATTTCTTGTAACCAGTATATAATTGGATATTTTAGACTGCATGACGATCTTACTATTCCAACAGTCCCTTTTAGGTTGGTTGGAACTTAAATATGTCATATTGTTTTGTCCACTATATTCTTTACCTTTTCTTCTTTTTGGTGATACATTTGGTATCAATTGAACATTTGTTTGTGTTCCTTTTTTTTCTATTATCTTACTACATATACTTCTTTTGTATTTATTTATTATGTAGCTTATCCGTTTACCATCAAATTATTATATAGCACTTCACCTATAACATGAGATCCTTCTAATAGTATAGTTCCATCTCCTTTTTATGCTCTTTCATGCTGTTGCTGTCTTACATTTTTCTTCTACATGTTTATAAACATCAAAATATAATGCTGTCATTTTTGCTTGAAAATCAGTTATCTTCTATAGAAATTATAAGTAAGAAAACAAAATTTTGTATATCTACTCACATATTTACCATTTCTGACCCTCTTTACACCTTAGTGCAGATACAAGTTTCCATCTGTTACCTTCTCCTTCTGCTGAAGGCCTTCTTTTAATAGTGCTTTTGGTGCACAGACATCACCAATGAATTATCAGGTTTTTTTTTTTTTTGGTCTGGAAATCAGGTTTTACTTTATCTTTATCTTTGAATGATATTTTCTGTAGGACGCCATTCTGTCGTATTTTTGATTTACCCAGTTTCTGATGGAAAGTTTGCAATAATTCTTATCTATGTCCCTCTGTATGTGATGTTTTTTTCCTTTAGCTGTTTTTAAGATTTTTCTTATCACAATGTTTTCAGCAACTTAATTATGATGTGCTTTTGTTGGGGAAGGGGGAAGAAGGAATCTAATTCCTGTGTGGATGTTTATCTCCTTTGGGACACTCAGTTTTTTGAGTTTGCTGATGTCTATTTTCTTTAAATTTGGGAAAATTTTGGTGACTGTTTTAAAAAAATACTTCTTCTCTCTCATCTTTCTTCTTTTACTGGGACAATTATTATCCATATGTTAGACCATTGTTTTTTTCAGGCTTTGTTCTCTATAATGTTTTATAGCTTTTTTTTTTCTACAGTGATTTAATAAGTTCAGATATTATAATTTTTGATATGGAAGTTCCACTTGGTTCTTTTTACTTTTTCTACTTTTCTCTGAATTATATTTATGTTTCCTTTCAAATAAGTGTATGCATTTATAGTAGCTATTTTAACATTTTGTCTGGTAGTTCCATTATTTCTATTATTCAGTGACTTTTTCTATTGAACTTTTTTTGGGTTGAATTTCCCACTTGTTTGTATGACTGGTGATTTGTATCATGTTGGAGGTAGTAGATACTGAAATAAAAATGTCTGGGTTTTTATGTCCTTTAACAAGTGTTCAGTTTTGTTTTGACAGGCGTATGTGGGCCAATGTGATAACTTTGAGTCATGTTTTATGCTACACAAGAGTATATTTTAGCTACTTGTCATTTTATACTCAGGCTAGATTCCTCTGGGATCTGTACTGCATGATCACATAATTACATGTTGCTGGGTTATTTTACATTTATTTTTGTAGGATTCTTATACTTACCATACTGGGATGAGATTTTGGTTATCCTGTATACAGACATTTCTAAGAAGTATTTCCGCATTTCCATATTTTGAAAACGTTTATTGTCATTTCTTCTTCTTTGAGTACTTGTCAACAATTGCTTACGAAGCCTAGAGGACTGAAATTTTAATAAATAAGTAAGTAAGTAAGTAAATATATAAATAAATAAATAAACAAATTTTATTAGAAGAGGAAGAGGGGGAGGACAGTTTAATGGCTTCATGATTATTCCAGTTTTTAATTTCATGTTTATGAATAGACATATAGACAAATCCACAATTCTGTTTGGAGACATCAACATATCTATGTACATCTACTTTTTTATACCCTATTCTGTTTCATGTTATACTCTCTTGATTACTGTAGCTTTGTTTAAATGACCTGAAATCATGTAGTGTGTCTTTTGACTATATTCTTTTTAATAATATTTTGAAAATTCTAGCTATTTGCTTTTATTTTTGTGCTATATGCAAAGTGGGATACTATTATTGGAATGCTATTATTGAATACTATTTTTGGTAGACTGTTTAAGGAAAACTGTAAATTACAAATTTCGGACAGCCACTAAAATTTTTTAAGTAGTTATGAGTAATAGGCCAATTGTAGAGATAAGATGGAGCCATGAAAAATACATAATGAGTACAAATGTAGGAAGAAAACAAAAAAAGAAGAAAATTATGAAGAAAATTTAAAAAGAGAACAAATAGCAAGACAGTATATTTTAAATTAGTCATATATGATTATTTTAAATGTAAGTGGTCTAAGAGTATCAGTTAAAAGACGAAGAATGCCAAATTTAACATGAAATTCGTACTTAGGTATATGCATTTAATAGAAAACACTCTCAAAATATAAACACATAGAAAGGTCAAAAACTATGGGATGGAAAAAGAAATACATACAAGCCATCACCAAAAGAAATCTAGTATGTTATTCATATCATACAAAGTAGAGTTCAGAACAAGGAATAGAAACAGGGAAAAAGGAGGACATTACCTAATGTTGATGGAGTTGATTTTTTAAAAAGATAAAACAATTGTAATTGTCTACACACCTAACAAAATGCATGGATCAAAACCTGATGTAACTGAAGGGAGAAACAGACATATCCACAGTTATAGTTGGAAACTTCAAAACTCCTCCATCAGCAGTCTGCCAACCTCAGGGTTGTGGCCCAGGGTCTTCTAGTGGACCATTTTCATGCCTTTGCCTCTGTTGAAATAAAGAACCCTCAACGTTATGGCCAACTAATCTTCGACAAAGCAGGAAAGAATATCCAATGGAAAAAGGACAGTCTCTTCAACAAATGATGCTGGGAAAATTAGACAGCCACCTGTAGAAGAATGAAACTGGACCACTTTCTTACACCATACACAAAAATATATTCAAAATGGATGGAAGACCTCAATGTGAACAGGAATCTGTCAAAATCTTAGAGGAGAACACAGGCAGCAACCTCTTTGACCTCAGCCACAGCAACTTCTTGCTAGACACGTCTCCAGAGGCAAGGGGAACAAAAGCAAAAATGAATTATTGGGACTTCATCAGGAGAAAAGCTTTTGCACAGCAAAGGAAACAGTCAACAAAACTAAAAGGCAACCTATGGAATGGGAGAAGATATTTGCAAATGTCATGTCGGATAAAGGGCTAGTATCCAAAATCTATAAAGAACTTCTCAAACTCAATACCCAAAAAACAAAAAATACAGTCAAGAAATGGGCAGAAGACATGAACAGACATTTCTCCAAAGAAGACGTACAAATGGCCAACAGACACATGAAAAATGCTCAAGATCACTCGACATCAGGAAAATACAAATCAAAACCACAGTATGAGATACCATCTCACACCAGTTGAAATGGCTAAAATTAACAAGTCAAGAAACAACAAACGTTGGCACAGATGTGAAGAAAGGGGAACCCTCTTACACTGTTGGTGGGAATGCAAGTTGGTACAGCCACTCTAGAAAAAAGTATGGAGGTTCCTCAACAAGTTAAAAATAGAGCTACCCTATGTCCCAGCAATTGCACTAGTAGGTATTTTCCCCAAAGATACAAATGTAATGATCCGAGGGGGTACCTGCACCCCAGTGTTTATAGCAGCAATGTCCACAATAGCCAAACTTTGAATTAAAAAAAAAATAACCTAATCCTCAGCGTTCTAAGAAACATACAAAAAACCATGACACCACTGTAGTTCAGCCAATGTGTTAATTCAAACCTGAGTTAACACCATAAAGCAACCAAGAGCATGGGGTGGGGGGAGTTTCCTAACCATAAGGATGCTTCCTTGAGGCTGTTTGGAGAAAGCAATTACAAATATTAGAGTATAATCACTCCTCACCCAAGTATATCCAATGAACGAAAAGATGAAAAAGTAAGAAAGGAACCTGGATACAAGAGGAGAAAATAGTTAAATTGTAAAAGCCTTCACAATTTAACCCAAATGGAAAGCTAAAATTTACTAAAATAATTTATACAACATTTAAAAACAGTGTCGATTAGCTTTTGGATCACTGTAGGTTCCGAATTAACTTTAACATCTATTGAAATGCACCAACTGTCAAATTTTCATGGCCTTAACACTACTGGAACCCAATCTACAGTTATACCTGAGGATTTCATTAAATTTAATATAAGGTGCCTACTAAAATCTTAGAAGACAAATATATATGCCTCACCTTAACCATCGAGATTATTGCCTTGCCCATGGTCATAGCATCCATTGTCCTAATTTTAAGACAGTATGAAAATGGGCATGGATGCTCTGACATATTAAGTGACAAAATAAAATTAAGTCTTGTGGCACTTACCAGTTGGCTTGACAAAATGGGACTCCATAAAATGCTTCTCTACCTCCACCTTCCCAGCACCTGCTGCCCTCCATTAAAATGATTAATATAGTCCAATATAAACTAAACTAAGGCCTGCAGGGATTAAAAGGTATTATATAAGACCTAATTAGTGAAGGAGTTAATATCCGTTAATTCACTGTTTTTATTCTTAACCACCCAATATGCTCAGCTCTTAAACCTAGAAAGAATGAATGGTGCCTCATAGTGGATTACAACTGTTCTGCTGTGATCCTACCCATCATGACCCCCTATACTCCAAATTATGAAGTTACTGCCGCCATCAATTTAGCATCCTGTCAATATTTTCTATTATAGATTTGCATAATCTGTTCAGTGCTTATTTCAACAGCCTCTCAGCCTTATTTGGTCTTCACCTTTAGAGACACAATTCATTTTTACCTGGCTACCCATTGGAGGAACTCATCTGCTCTCTTACACAATCTTTGCAGGCAAAGATTGTGTTTTGAATAAATAGAGTTAATTGGCTAATATGCCCTAGTTTACTACATAATATAGGTGTTCTGTTTATTTCATATATACTCTTTCTTATTTTTTTTTTTTTGAGCTTAATAGGTGCTTGCAGATAGTCAGACTTTTGAGGCCTTTTTCTTTTTGCCTGTAAGCGTTAAAACTTTAGACCACCTGCAATTTAATATTTCATCAAACCTGACTTTTAAAATCGGAGTTAATTTTTTGTTTATGTCATTTATTTTCATGATCTTTTTAAAAGGATTCTGACTCTTGCATACCATATTTTATTGTTTTGCCATAAAATTAGCATAAATTTTTGAAGACTGAAACTATCTCTTAGAGATATGTACATTTTCCTTCTTTTTTCCCCTGGCATTTGTTATTATAAGTAAATCTAAGGTCAACAGATTTGTGAGTAGCCATTAATCTTCCCTGAATTGACACTCATAAATATGCAAGTTTAGGAATTTATTTAACACAGAAGATGATTATTTCTATTAAATGTTATTATTGCTCTATGAATTTATTTTATTCTTCAGAAATACCAATAATCCATAATTTGAATTTATATTACCTCTCCTGCATTTGAATAATTTCCTTTCATTTGATCTTATTTTTGATCATTGTAATCTGAAGGCCTTCCTGAATGGCCTTTTTATGTAATAATGGTATTTTTAAAAATGATGATTGTACACTTTTGAATCTAATATGACTTGAAGTATCTCGTTGTTTTCTTTCTTTATTTTCATTGCTCGAGTCATGAAATACCCTTATTTTTTACCTGCTGCTTCTCATCCAGTTCTCTTTTTATATCTCTTTGAATGGTTTTATTATTGTGTTCTTGTCTTTTTACCTTTGGTTTATAAATTTCATGCTTTTCTTCAATTGTGAATTTAGAGCAAATGCTTCCTAAATATGTATGTAGTGATTTTTCTGAAAGCACATTTTTTCCTAGCATCACCAAGGCCATGTTCTCATTATTTTTAAAAATATTTACTTATCCTTGAAAAAGATGTTTGCTCAGTCCTGATATATGTCTGTGTACATAATAGTTTATTTCGATCTCTTCAATATTACATACTGTTTTTAATATTTTAGAGTACCCCAGGGAACTTTTAGTCATATGGAAAGAAATATTCAACACATTTTTATTGGTAATTTATTTAACATTCCATTTATAAGAATGCCATTCTATTAAATTTTTTTGTTCTAAAATGTATTAATAATCACCCAGTTCATCCCCCAGTTCTCATCCATTTCTCTTTTTATATCTGTTTGAATGGCTTTATTATTGTGTTCTTGTCTTTTACCTTTGGTTTTATAAATTTCATGCTTCCATGCTTTTCATGCTAGAAAAGTAAAAACTTTACTTTTTATAAATGAGTTATCTCAAATATTGAAACATTGATCACAAATTCATTTAATAAATTTTTCTGAAAATTGGGTAAATCCATACATTTTAATGCCAAACCATACTTCTAATATTAACATATTTAAAATATTTCAAAAATATAAAAAGGTATGCAAATCATTACATTGATAACAAAACATTTTATTTACACATATCATTTTTTAAATACAAACATCGTGGTCTTAATTTTTTTTTGTTAGATCTATACAGTTTCTAATACTCTTCCTAGTATTAAAGAATATTATGAAACTCAAAAGAAAAGAAATGTTTTAGAATGGTAGAGTTTTCAAATTTTTGTCTCAGGATGTAAGACTTGATTATACCCTTTATGTGATTCAAACCAAAGACAACAATTATTAGATTGACATCTTTTTTTCATGTATTATTTTAATATGAAACGCTCCAGCTTGATCTAATTTCTTATAGCCTGGGTCTTTAGGTTTTGTTTGGCCAGGGTTAAACATAGCACATTGTCATGTTATTATTCTATATTGGCCTGTTCTGTTAGCGTTATTGAAATCTCATATATGAGGAGATAGTTGGTTGACATTAAATTAGTTTTGTTTTACAGTCAGGAGAGGACATGAAAAGGTGTAACTGCAGTCCACAGAGACTATCACAGTTCTTCTTGCCATAGCTCATTTTTACCATTGATGCTATATCCACATGTACAGAGCACCCACACGCATCATTTTGGTCCCTACATATATTGCATTTCTAAAAATGTTATCTCCCAAATATACAATATATAACCCATGCTCTGATTCCACACAATTAGTAAATGCCACTCTGTTTAATTATGGTGTAAAGGAACTGCACAAATCAGAATGTTAGACATGTAGCCTCAAATGGTGTGAAAGTATGGTGTTTATTATTTTTTGCATTATTGTGGTTTATTTTGAAATCATATTTAAGAACAAGTGATTAAGGCCCTAAGATCCTTAGCACATAATAAACATGCCCTAACTGAAATGAGTATTTAAGTTCCACAAAAACACTGTGTTGGTATAATATAAGAATGCATTCCTTATCTCTGTGGGGGTCATTCATGGGAGTACAATAATAATATAAACTAAGTATTGCTAATTAACTAAATATTATTCATATCAGGGCATTACATATTAGTAAAGGTCAGAAATCAATTTTTTAGTTTTGAATATTTTTCTGACCAGATGAGCCAGAAGCTTCTTCTAAAATTCCCATATTGGAAATCTGCTTTTCTTCATGAATGCCAAAATACTAAGATAGTCTCCTTCTTACTAGTGGACCACTTCTTTCTTTAAAGAAAAGAAAGTCTACAGGTCATTATTTGCCTTCTTTATACAGGTTCTCCATTCTAATTCAGAATTATTTTTATATTTTATTTTTTAATATATATGATTAGTCCTGAATCATTTGTTAATTCCAGTGACTTTCCATCCCCCTTTCCAAATCATTTAGGTATTCATGTATTTTCTAAAGAACATAACTCAGTAAATTTTAGCTAAAGCATAACAGCATTTATCAGAAGACTTTTAACATGTTTAATTAAAATTCGATTTGGCTAAAATTTATATTTCATATTTCCTATTAGTTGCCTATATATAGCCCTTAGCTATATAAAATAATAAGGTTGGATTACAACAGATTATGTTTATGATTGACTGGGGAGAGTAAATGGTGGATTCTAAAGTCCTGTAATCTGAATATCCCAGTGTCCATATACAGACAAATTTTACATTTCTTCAAGCTTTGGCTGCTTCCCAGAAGAGATTAATGCTGTGTCAGTATGCACACACGCACACACACACACACACACACACACAAACAGACGTCACATCTTTATAATACTTGCCTTCTAAATAGTGTAAGATTCAGTAACACTTTTGGTTAATATTAATTAGCATACACTCATTCCCTGGTTTTTTAAAAGAAAAAAAAATTGTACCTTGTCTAAATGCATTTCACTTGTACTGCTTTGTTAGTTAACCAAACAAAATAGGAAAAAAAATACTGTCAACAAGTGTTCAGCCAAGCTATTCTGACAAACCTCGAGAACATTTAGTGTCTTTATTAATAGATCCAGATCAGAAGTAACACATATCAGGGATTTTATTTAGTTGTGATTATGGGTAAACTGCTAGGTACTTTAGACATTTTACTGGAAACTGATTAACATTTTCAGAAGCTTCCTAAGTAAATCTTTACATATTTACATTTTGTTTTTTCATCAGATTCTTATCTGTCCATACTTTGACGTTAGTCAAATGATAACATTATTTCATGAATAATGGAGTTCACAGAGATTTAGGGATTTTTCTAACCCTTAGTTATTTTCTTGTAAAACAAGTTCAGTTGAGTAACTTCTCAAAACAGAACTGCAAATGTGTTTGTTATATTGTCATCTGTTAATCTATGCATATTAAAAATAATGTCAGCAGCAGAGTCTTGAATAAAAATACATTTGGATAAGGTTGACTTGTTGTAACTTATTTTTTCATATATGAAAAAGAAAAGCATTTTCAATAAAACAGTAAGACACAAAATGTTCTTGCAGTGCCAGCTAATCGCTCAATGGAGTAGCAGGTATTGAACGGACCATCCGAGATTCTTTTTGTATCTGGGAAAGTGAAATACATAGAGTAAACTCAGATGAATTTTCAAGATGAACAAACACAAAATGTACAGCAACTATCAGAGAGTTTCAAAACTGGATTGGTCTAGAAAATAGGTGCTGTTTATTTGTAGTTCATTTTATTTCTCATCCAGAGACATCATCACGTGGAAATGTCAGGTAAAGGGAAGATTCAGGAACTTATTTAACTATGCTGTCAGATTTCTTCAATACCAGATCTTCTTTAAAAACAAAACAAAAATTTGTTTTGACAACAAGTAGAAGATGAAAGTTTTTTTAAAAACTTTTAATTTTTTCTGGATATCTTTCTAAAGGTTTAAAACATTAAAGTAAACATTAGCAAGGTAAGTAAATTTTGTCTATTGTTTGCAGTAATAATGTTAGCTGTTGATGATTATTAATTATATAAAAGCCACTCAATGATATGTCTTAGAATAATTTGCTCATAATGACTTACATTCAGGATATTAATTCAAAAGTTCTCATATTTTGAGTATTGTGGCCTTGTTGCTACAAGGCAGAGGAGGCTTTGGAATCGACTTTGCAGAACATGAAGTGGTGGGATCACTCTCAGTTATCTGAGGAAAGAGGAAAACAATTAAAAAAAAAAAACCTGACATAACAACAAATAGACATAAAAGAGTTCCTAAAATGTGGAATCTCAAATTAGGTTTCCCATATTACTAGTTAATATTATTCTCTCGGGTTTTTGAACTAAAATATAAAAAGTTGAAAAAAGAGAATCAAAATGACCCAGGGTGTATATTTTATTTATTGACCCCTTTAAGACATTATAATTATATTGTTTTGTACAAACAATATAGTGTATGTTTCTACAATTTTAGTTTAAATTTTAAAGTTATTCAAATTCAAAATCCTAATAACCTGTCTATATTTTTATTTTTAAAGTGAGGTTTTTTAGACAGCATATAATTTGGTCTGACAATCTCAGTCTTTTAAGTGATATCTTAACATTATTCACATTTAAAGTGATTATTGATATGGTTGTATTAAAATCTGTCACATTGCTTGCTGTTTTCTTTTGTTCCATTTGCTCTTTGTTTTTTCCTGGACTTTTCCTATAAATAGAATCATATAATATATGGTCATTTTTCACTGGCTTCTTTTAATTAACAAAATGATATCAAATTCATACGTGCTGTGGCATGTGTAAGTACCTCATTGCTTGTTATTGCTGAATAGTATTCTGTTGTGTGGCTATATTTTCTTTATCCATTCATTAGTTGATAGATGTTTGAGTTGTATCCACATTTCTGCTATTATGAAGAAGCTGCTTTGAATATTCATATTTTTTATGGGAATGTTTTCTAATCTCTTGGATATATATCAATGGCATTGCTGGTCATATGATAACTGTGTTTAGCTTTTTGAAGAACCGACAAGCTGTTTTCCAAAGTAGCTACACCATTTTACATTCTCACTGGGAATATATGAGGGTTCCACTTTCCCCTGGAAACTAACACATTATTGGTTATCTTTTTAATTTAATTTTATTTTTTTATTGTAACCATTCTAGTGAGTGTGAAATGGTATTCATTGTAGTTTTGACTTACATTTCTCTAATGTCTAATGATGTTGAACATCTCTTCCTGTCCTTATTGGCCTATGGGTTATTTTCTTTTGAGAAATGCCTATTCAAATCCATTGCCTTAATTAGTTTATTTGCCTGGTTATCGTTGAGGTGTAATAGTTCTTTATGCTTGAAGCATGTCACTTATCATAGATACAATTGAGAAATATTTTCTCTCATTTTTTACTTTATTGTGTTTACAGAAGTTTCTAAATGTGATGAGGTCCAATTTACCTTTTCCTTTTCCTTTTATTGCTTGTGATTTTTTGTTTCATATATAAGAAATTATTGCCTAATCCCAAGTCACTGAGATTTATTCCTATTTTCTTCTAAGAGTTTTATAATTTTACCTCTTATATTTAGGTTTATGATTTATATTGTTTATTTTTACATATGATGTGACTTACAGGATGTGAGGTCTTTTGCATGTGGATGCTGTGTTGTCTGAACACTGTTCATTGAAAAGAGTGTTTTTTTCCCATTGAATTGTCTTGGTGCCTTTGTCAAAATTTAATTGGCTATGAATGTAAGGGCTTTTTTTCCCTAGACTTTCAAATATTTTTCATTGATCATCTATATGTCTATCCTTATGCCAGCACCCTACTTACTTTAGCTTTGTAGTAATACTTATTATTATCTTTGTTATTATTATTAAGATTCCAGTAGGGATAGGATTCATGGGAAAAATCTACTTATAGCTCGACAATCATATCTTACCTCTGTCACCCATCTTTTGGCTCTACTTCATGAGTAATACAAATGATGTAATTTATTTTGATTCTTTATTTTCTTTATACACTAGGAATATGACATCGAATTTTGTGATCCACATTCCACAACTTTGCAGGAAATTTAGTTACTTAAATTTGCTGTTAAGATTATTCTTAGCTAGTTTTAAGTGTCTAAAAATTTTACATTCAAATTATTTATATGTAAATGTTATGTATATGTTGTGTTAGCCCTTTTTTTGAAAATATAATACTGTTATCCTGTCAAGTATAATAATTAAATTCAAATTAATTTTATGGCTTTACGAATGAGGCTTTTATTGATATTTATTAAACTAGAGAATGAATAGCATAGATGTGAATACAACACAAGTTACAAAAATGAACATTATGGTCCTTATACAGCAGGAGAGGAGCAATTGCTTATTGATTACAAGAGATCTTTCTGGAATACATATATCAATTATGGAAGCTGCTTAGCTCTGACCTATCAGTCTGTTATTCAAATCAGCAAGCATTGACTGGACATTGTTCTAGACATGGGACAGATTAGCAAACACAAATAGCAACAATGAAGAAATATCCAGTATTTCTGGCTAGAAATTAGTTATAGTATGGTATAGACATAAACAAGGAGGAACTGTTTATGGTGATAAGTACTAACATATAGACAGGCAGAGGGAGGGGGCTCCCTAATCAGATGGGAGAGTCATTAAAGGCTGGAAGAAGTGAAGTTTGAGTAATGTATGAAAGATAAGTAGGGCTAGTATGATTAGACCTTCTGATAATTACTGCTGCTGCCAACTGGACTTTAAATTTTCTATCTTGCTTCACT
This sequence comes from Ursus americanus, assembly GCF_024610735.1. Lineage (NCBI taxonomy): Eukaryota > Metazoa > Chordata > Mammalia > Carnivora > Ursidae > Ursus > Ursus americanus. The sequence goes on along the minus strand of NC_142137.1, from coordinate 53,366,150 downwards.
AAAAATAATTTGTTTCTATTATTGAGATTATATTTTAATACTATCTCACAACACAGAAGTATTTATGAAAGTAGAAGTCATGAAAAAAAAAGATATTAAGCGAAGACATTTTAGATGTTAAGCCAATGTTAATTATCAATAGTGGATATTTGTTGAGAGAACAAGAAAATTAAGTTGTAAGATCTCTGTTTGGTTCCGTTGTCTTAAAGAATGTTAAAGTGTAATTTTTTTTCAAGATTGATTTATTTATTTGAGAGAGAGAGAAGGCGGGGGTAGTGCATTGGGAGAGGGAGAGAGACTCTCAAGCAGACTCCCACTGAGTGTGGAGCCCATCATGGCAGGGCTCAATCTCATGACCCTGAGATCTTGACCTGAGCAGAAATCAAGTCAGATGACCAACTGATTGAGCCACACAGGCACCCTGGAAGAGTCATTCTTATAAAAGATCATTGTTGCTATCTCATCTTTTACTTGAATCCTGTGATACATTTTGGGAGGCGTGGAATTAGATGTTTGCTAATTCCAGTCACGTGTGTAGTTACTCACTGATTTGAGGAAGATGTGAAGGTGATTACAGGGCTACAGACCTTCTCTTTTACACCAGGGTATATAATGCACATATTCACAATAATTTTTCTGCTCTCAGACATTATAATTTCTTATTGTAAAAATTTCCCAGTCTAACTCTGCAATCTTATAATCCAACTTAACACATCCTCTCATTGTGTGAGAGTAGAAACTGATATATATTTCTTAGGAGATAATTCCCGCCATAAAAATATGATTTTTTAATTAAAAAGTTGATACCCAGAACCAAATTAATTACTCTTTCTTCCCAATAAATTATACAGAAGGAGGTTACACTGTCATTAGGAGGAAAATAGTATCATAGCACTCAAAACTGTGTTTATTCTGTTATAAGCACAACCACCTGAGAAAATCAGCTAGTATTAGAGAGGAAAATACTCTGCTTGAAAGTAAATTTGTGTACAGACTCTGAGTTAAATATTATGTTCCAGTGAGATTAGCAAACACAAATAGCAACAATGAAGAAAAAGCCACTAAAATCCTTAAGAGCAGATAATCTGCCATTCTCCGTTTCTGTATGTGAATGTTATCTGCTCCAGCTATCAGGAAGAGGCTGTCAATCAGCTCTGTTGCTGGAGTGAAGGAGTAGATGGTACAGTTTAATTTTATTATGGAAATTGATTTGCATCTTTTATATTTCTTGATTGAAATCTTTCCAGGTAATGGCATTGAAGAAGACTCATAAAACTGCCATGACTGGGGTAATAACTATTATTATGATCAAATTTAATAAAAAAAAAACTTGCCTGCAATATGGGAACTATGAATAATTCATGTAAACTGTTGCTTAAAATGTGATAGAGAGGAAAAGACTTGTAGAAAAAATCTTAATGTATCCAGACAGGGATGATAATTGGTTTTTGCAAATAATGAATACTTCATGTACAAACCAAGACTAACAAGGCTAGAGGAGAAGACTCCACATAGAGGAAATAATACTACATATCTGATTTTTGCCAGATAAGAGGGATAAGTGGTTTTTTAAAAAAGAACTGTCAGAAAATGAATATTCTAAAAATTACCTTTTAGAACATCACAGTGTTTCTTTTACATAAAGAATTGAGGAATATTTAAAAGGTCTGTATTCTGTAGAGAACAAACAGATGGTTACCAGAGGGGGTGAGTAGGGGGATGGGTGAAATAGGTGAAGGGTATTAAGAGCACATTTATCCTAAAGAGCTCTGAGTAATGTATAGAATTGTTGAATCACTATATTGTACACTTGAAACTAAGAAAACACCGTATGTTAACTACACTGGAATTAAAATAAAAAATAAAGATTTCTTCCCTGAAAAAAAATTAAAAGTCTGTATTCATATATTTATGAATGACCTATGAAAAAATGAACATTGACTCCGGTGATCAAATTTAGCATTTTCCTGTGTATATTATTTAACAGTGTCAGAGGCCTAGAAATCCAAGTTAAGTAACTCTAAAGGATTTGTACAGATTCAATATTGGAACAATATTTGTTTTGAAAAAGAAGTTCAAAAATGTTAGTTTTAATTTATTTGACATATAGCATTTTCACATGCACATTTACATCTCTAGCTATAATCTAATTCTCTGAGTTTTGTTTCAATTTAATCTTGTTTCTTTTAACTTAATCTCTCTGTTTCCTGCTTTTATTGGCTACCATCTGGTGGAAAAAAATTGCAATAGCAGAGGAAGGTTAAAATATATGTAATAAGACAAAGGTTTTAATTGTAAATGTGATTGACACCTAATACTACTGACATGGATAACAAGCATGTGCCATTATGACTATGCCTATTAAGCTCTTAAATAATTTGAAAATTTATATTTGTTTATATATAAAATATCTATCATACTTTAATAAGTTCTAAGGAGGTAGAGACCAGTTTAATTGTTTCAATGTAACCAGGATGCCTGGCCATAGACAGACTTGTTTTACATACATTGTTTCAGCATAATTATTAATAGTACCCACTTTCGCTCTTAAACTATACATATTAGATGACAAATTATACATTCCTTCTATATATATGATCAGCAGTTTGCGTGGTGCCTGTGGGCATATTATGCACTAAAAATTTTTAATTCTTTCAGAATATCTTTTGAGTTTTATTTTCCACTTGTGTGAGATAATTTGGCATAGATTACTGTGGGAATCTTCATGAAGGTAGTATCAAGAAAATAAACCTTTAATTTTGAATAAAAAATGTAATAGTTGACCAGTTACTTCACATCTTATTATTTTGGAAGCATATTAAATAGAAAATTGCTTATAAAACCTGTAACTTTTTCTTAAGCAGTTAATAAGTACAGTGTGGAATACAAACATCTGTTCCTTAGTAATTAGCTCATCGTGTCTCAATATTGATCTCCTTGCACTTGAGAATAAATGGACTGAAAGAAAGATTTGACAGATACAATGAATTACTAAATACAGTACATCTTTAATCAATCAAAGGCAAAAATTGATATAATTGCATTACATGTACACATAGTGATGTGTATATCATGTGAACAGAATAATTCTGCATTAACAAATAATGATTTTATATTTATATAATTTATATATAATTTTATATAATAATATAATAATTATTTGTTAATACATTCTCACTATTCATATTAAAGGAGTACTATATAGTACTCCTTATGATTCATCTCAAGAGTTTATAAGTCTCAAAATTTCTTATTTGTTGTATCTTGTTTGTTCTTAAGTTCTAAATTTAATCTTTAAAAATCAAAAAATTTTATTATTGCTATGTAATTTTTTAAACATTTTAATGACCCTAGATATCATGTAGCCAACCTACTTAATTTAAAAGCAACAGAGGTTATATTACAATCTGATATATGCTTATTTCTTTATAAGTTAAAATAATTATCTTCAAAATACTTCAAAATAATATGACAACAGAATTAAACTACAGTGTAAAATGTGTTGCAGTTAGTTGATTATTTAGCTATAGTTAAATCACAAATCTGTTGTCCAGCTTTGGTTCATCATTTTCCGTTTCTCTTTAAATGATTTGCTATCCCTGGAATAATTCCCAAGAATTCAATGTAAGAATAGTCAGGAGAGTTTTTAAAATTTTGAATTTTGAGGTTTTTAAATTAAAAATTATACAAGGGAAAAATGTAAAATAAAACTCCCTGGTTCTTTAAAATGTGAACTTAATGATGTTAAATAATAAATATAAAATGTGTTCCTCTATGTGTATGTAATATGTAAATATTTGTTCTATGTAAGAAAATTCTAAAGATTATAGGATCTATATTCTAATCCACATATAATAAATATATATATATATATATATATATATATATATATATATATATCACACCATATGTCTTTTTCTTTGTAATAATCAAGTAGCCTTCTCACACCATATCATCTGCCCCTTTCAGGTCTCATATTTTGCAACATAGAATTTTATATATTTATAATAAGATATATAAGAAAACACTAGTTGGTACAATAAAATTAAAGTCATACAAAAATCATTTGTAAAATCTGAAATCAACTCTACTTAATAATATGTTGTAAAGGAAAAGCCACATGGTCTTTGTTATAAAGGAGGTACCAAAAAAACCCCCACCTGGATTGTATTTATAAATAAGTATTCTTTTAAGTTCTCAAATGACTCTATGGATAATTAAAGTATTATTAATATTTGAGTTGAGCATAAATGAGAAATAATGGCTGTGGTTTAAATATTGATATGTATATACAAACATACAATCTTATTGAATTTCTTAAAAGATGCTAGGAAAATAATTTTTTGTGAAAGCTGTTAAAAAAAGAATCTGTTAATTGCCATTTTCCTGTATAAATTGTATTGTGTGGTAATCAAAGATTTCATGAAGAAAAGTTTCTTTTATAAAAATACCTAAACTAATAAATTAATCAGTGTGTTAGAATTAGTATATCATCATTTTCAACCCTGAAGTCATTAATGTATGTAGGGAATTGTCATCAATGACTTCTTATGGAACAATTCAGCAACCAACCATTATGGCCTTCTGATGCAAGTACTATGCATCTATTATGTAGAATTCCTACTGAAATTCAAAACTGAATCTATGGATCTAACTCTTAATTCACAGAGAATAAGAAGACAGAAAAACATGTTAAAAGAGCACAGAGAGGTAATCAGGAAAATTTAGACTCTGTGAAACTATGTAGGGCAAATGACCTATTTATTCTCCCCTTCCAGGGGAGGGAAAAAAAATTAAAAGAAGAAGAGATAAATACATAAAGATAAATTTAAGAGACACACTGGTTAATTCCATTGCATAGAAGTTATTTGTATCCTGATCCCAACAAATCCACTGCAAAACTTTTAGGAGATAACTGGAGAAATCTGAAAACTCACTGGATATTTGATGATAATTAGGAACTAACTTTATGGCAGTTGATATTATGATCATATTTTTGAAAGCTTGTGTATTTTAAGAGGCACATATGAAACATATATAGAAGAATAAAATGTTTCAGTTTAACTCTTTAAAAAATTTGAGATGGGGTTAATTAGTGGGGATAAAGATCAAATAAAATTGGTCATGAATTTTTATTCATTGAAGCCAAATGATGGGTACATGGCACATGATTACATTTCTCTCTCTCTTTTTATGTGTCTATAAAATTAAATGTATGCATATATATGTATATTCATATATATACACATATGTGTGTATATATATAGTATGTTTTCCATGGAGATTCTTAATGTACTCATATTTTTTTAACTTCTCTTCTGAATGATTTTCTTAAAACATACCTTAAATTTTATATTAGACTTAGTAATATAATGTATTGAGGTAAGGGTACTCTCTTTGCATTATATTTTTAAGTTTTTATTCTACTTATTAGAACAAATGAAAAGAAGAAATTTATAGAAATGTATTTTGTGTAAAATAATGACATATAATTTTAGCATAATGGTTTATCAGTAAAACATTTGATCGATAAAATATTTCCTTGACTGGATCTTGAATATTTGCACAGAAAACTCTACTTAGTTGTTTCAAGTCTCCAGTTATATCCTTTTTTTCCCTCAGAAATTATATTTTAAATCCATAAGATGATGCAGTTTGTTGCACCCCAGTGTTGGATTTTGCAAGACTTTTTATTCCCCAAATTATTACAGTTAGGCAATGATGGGGACAGCTAAATACTTTGGAAGAAAGAGCATTTCGATTGCTAGGGCAAGTCACATTGATAAATTATTTCATCTGAAATGACAGAATTCTTCCCTTACGAGAGAACTACTGAATTTTAGCTCTAAGTGTACATTCTTTATCTATTTAGTTCATATTATCTATTTTTTTGGTTCAGGTTTAAAGAGAAATGATCCATCAGGTAAAATATAGAGCAATGATGAAAGTTGTAGGGAAAATTGTTTTGATTAGACTCATTTTTAAACTTTAGTGGGTTATTAATTTATTCATAAATGTGTGCTGCATAAACATGCTTGCTATGATCAGTTTCTTTGAGAACCAGGAAGCTGGTAGATTATATAGATTCGTATAAGATAGCTTTCAAGGTTGTGACCAATTTATTAATCCTAATTATTGTATTAAAATGATTGGCAATAGTAACTGCAAAATAAGTGATAGCAGTTCACCATTTAAAATATTCTAATACTTCAAAGGTTATTTACATGCTTAAAAATTTCTTGTGCTAATAATTGGGGAAGGCAAAGCCAAAGAATGAGTCCGAAGTACATATTAAGCTAATGAAGCTAGAAAAATATAACAATTATGATTTAAGCTTAAAAAACCTGATTGGTTTTTATTTGACATAAGGAGGGTGGAAATAAATATTTACTCACAAAACTATATTGATAAATCATCTCAGTGCCTTTCAAATAGCATAAAGGCTTAAATAAGCCATGTGTCCTAGTTCAGTCTGCTATAAAAAAATACTGCATAAATTACTTCTCACAATTCTTGAGGCTGGAAGTCTGAGATTACAGTGCCAGCATGGTGAAGACCCTCTTCTGGGTCCGGAGTGAGCTAATTCCGCAGAGTTGGTGTTTTTTTTTTTTTTTTTTTTTTAAACAGGAGCTCTAAATCCTATTATGAGGACCAAACCCTCATGACCTAAGTAACTCCTAAAAGTCCCACTCCTTAATACCATCACACTGGGTATTAGGATTTCAACATATGAATTTGGGGGCGGAGAGCAGACACAAACAGTCACACCATAGCACCTTGTTACCATAATCTTTATCATTTCCTCAAGACACATACCCTAAATTGCTTTTCATTTAAAGTTCGTTTTTTGGCATTTACAAGGAAATGAGGTGGCATGGTAGTTCTTTAATCCTTTGTAGACAAGGGCTGTAAAAAATCTACGTAGTTTCCTGTTTCTGAGATTATGGACTGAGGTTGGAGAACTTTTCATTGCCTGTAGAAGTTGCAAAATAATGGCATAAGATTTTGGCTCTCAGAACCGCACCATAGTGATTCGCAAGAACAAACATCTCAGAAACAGCAGCAAAAAGGGAGCCAAAAAGACAGTAGTTGATCAGTTTTTTAAGAAACATTGATATGATGTAAGTAGGGTTGGAAAATGTTAACCTGAAGGGCTCAAGGAACTAAAATTGCATCTGACGACCTTTAGGGTAGTGTTTTTGAAGTGAGCCTTGCTCATTTGCAGAGTGACTAAGGATGTTCTGGGCAAAAACTGCCTAAGCAACTTCCATGGCATGGATTGTACTTTTGTGCTGTGTTATCAAAAAAGGGCAGGCTATTATTGAAGCTCATGTTGAAATCAAGACTTCTTGTGGTTATTTGGTTCGTCTAGTCTGTGTTGGTTTTACTAAAAATAATGCAGCAATCAGATTCAGAAGACCTAAGTTGAGTACCAGAGGTCTGCAAAATCCAAAAGAAGGTGGTGAAATTCATGACCCCAAAGTTGTAGATCAATGACTTGAAAGAAGTGGTCAATCAATTGAGTGCAGAGAGCTCTAGAGAAAATATAGAAAAGTATTGCGTGTTTGAATTGGGAAATGTAATGGAGCTTCATGGTGAAGGAGGTAGTACTGAAAAGCTATGAGGGAGGAGACAGGTGCGAAAGTTAAACAAACTGATGGGTATGAGACACTAGTCCAAGAATCGGTTTAAAATTCACACTTTAAATGCTGACAAAAAAGTTTCATTATGGAAATAAAATAATGTTATAAATATAGTTTGGGGAAGAGACTTGAATTTGCTGAAAAGCACACATTTTTTTGAAATAATCCTTGGAGGGGTGCCTGGGTGGCTCAGTGGGTTAAGCATCTGCCTTTGGCTCAGGTCATGATCTCAGGGTCCTGGGATTAAGCCCACATCAGGCTCCCTGCTCAGTGGTGAGCCTGCTTCTCCCTTTCCCTCTGCCTGCTGTTCCCTCTGCTTGTACTGTCCCTCCCTCCCCCCTCTCTCTTTTTCTTCCTGTCAAATAAATAAATAAATAAAATCTTAAAAAAATAAAATAATCCTTGGAAATTTAAAATTGCTATTTCCAAATGACTGTAAAATCCAGATTTATACAAATGTCATGTTGGAACATACCTTTCCAAACCTTTCTCTAGTGAAATGTGATGAATAAAATATTTTAATGTTCTTGTATTTTAATGTACTTAATATACGAATGTGTTTGTTCATATTTTCTTTTACGTTTAGCAATTTTTCTATATTGGTTCAGAAATTCTCACTACTAGTAAAACTTTATTCCCTATTGACTCCTAAAGATTCTATAGCTTTGGCTTTTACAGTTTACATTTTTACATTAAAATAGTATGTCTTATTTTTTAAATATATGATGAGGAAGCAAATTAAATTAGTTTTTCTTACAGTTTCAAATGTGTGTGTGTCTGTGTGTGTGCAGACATATTTTGGGGGCTCCTATTATGTTCTGGTTATTAATAAGGCTATATGCCATTCTTAAGTTTGTGCTTTTTCCCATACAATTTATAATCAGCTTGTCAATTTCCACAAAGTATCTTTTGAAATTAGCACTGGAATTGTATTTATTCCATAGCCCTGTTAGTAAAAATTGACATCTTTGCAATCTATCCCTACATTTATTTAGTTATTTAAAAATCTTTAAACTTTTTAATGATATAAATATAAACTTAAATTTATGTAACAACTTTTGTTCAATTTATTTATGATTATTTTATAGTTTAAATTCTATTGTTGATGGTATATATCATGACATTATATTTCATGTTGATTTAAAAATGTAATTGATTTTTAAAACAGTATTATAGCTGGAGTCTTAGTAAACTTACTGAATTATATGTTGCCTATCATTGCTTTTTGACTTTTCTGGACATTTATATTATCTGTAAATAACTTAATGGTGATTGTAAGGCACTTTGCTTTGTTCTAGATCTTTACTGAAATCATTATAACATTTTATCTTTGTATAATATGTGGTAATTGGTTAAAATCTTCTAATGTCTTAAGGAAATGTCCATCTATTCATAATTAGCTAAGAAATTTTTTACCAGGAGCATATGATGTATTTTTTGGAATATTGATTTTATGCCTCCATTTAAAAGAATATATGATTTCTTTTCCTCAAATAAGGTGAATTATATTAACTGTTTCTAATTTTTAGCCAATCTAGCATACCTAGGATAAAGTCTCTTTGATGATGATAAGTTGTATTTTTTTTTTAATATATTTCTGAGTTTGGTTAAAAGTTGTTTAGGATTTTGTGTCCTTGTTCACGGGTAGGATGGTATAGTAACTTCTTTTTTCATACTGACTTGACAAATTTTAGTATTAATGTTATACTGACTTTAAGAGTTTAATAAAATTTAACAAGTAAAAACATTTGAGACTGCTGTTGATCTTTAGCAGAACATTTCTAAACATTGATTTATTTATTTTTGTATATTCTTGTGGGATTACTTAGGACTTTTTTTCCTATATTCAACTTTTAGAAATTTTGTATTTCATAGAATTTGTTTAATCTCAGGTTTAAGTAATTTGGCAACATTGTTTGTAGTATTTTCTAGTATTTTTAATATCTATAGCATTAGTAATTATTATCTTTTAAATTTCTATATTATTGTGCCTTCTTTTTCATTTTCTTCATTTTCCAGAGTTTTGTTAATATTATCAGTTTCTTTCAAAGAGTAACTTTTGAGTTTATTGACCCTATCCGTTGTATCTCTCGTTTCTTTTTTGTTCATTTCTTTTATATTCTTTGCAGATTCATATCCTTTCCCATTTTTCTATCTGGGTTGCAGAATTTTTATTGATGATTTGCATAAATTCCTTTTATATTGTAAATATTATTTCTTTTCTGATCTAGACCAACCAAAAATGTTTTCCCAATCTTTCGTGTATGTTTATTTTGTTGTCCTTCATTAAAGAGAAACCTACTGAGTTGTATCACCATAATCATTTTTGTTTTGATAATTTGTCTGTTTGAAATTTTCTGTGGTATTTCTCAGCTATCACCCTTACTTCTTTGTCACAAATATAGGCTTCTTGATTTACCTCTGTAACCTTTGAAATTTTATCTTGGCATGTTTTCTTTAATCTCTTTGGGACTCTTCTTTCTGTGGGATTGAAGAATGACTTTTCACTTTCCCCATATGGTGAGTCACTATTCAGTATCTATGGATGATATTTCATTTCACCATTGATTGATGCTGCCAAATTTATTCTATATTAAATTTCTGTGTATGCATGAATCCATCTGTAGCCTATTTTGCTCCAGTCACCTGTATTTCTGTTGTGGATATTTACTTATTTGAGTGTGCACTTTGCCTTACTGTGTGATAAGTTAATCAACAATTTATTTTCCAGCCTTTAGTATACTTGGTTATTTGTATATTCTTACATAAATTTTTAAATGTATCAAGTTTCTTTAAAAATTTCAAATGTCTTAAAATATGTTTTAAGATACTTGATTTTTAACTCATAATATATGCAATTTACATATAACTTATATAAAATAATTAAATATCTGGATCATTTCTGGGTTTGCTGCCATTGTCTCTTTGTTCTCTTGATTATTAGTTATATATACTCACTTTTTGTATATCAGTTTGCAAGTTTGTATTTGTGATGTGTTCTAGACATTTTGTTAAAAAATAGGGTTCATTTAGATGTATTTTCTATATATTTTTTCTTTTCTTTTTTCTTTCTTTCCTCTTTTTTCTTTCTTCTTTTCTTTTCTTTTCTTTTCTTTTCTTTTCTTTTCTTTTCTTTCCTTTCCTTTCCTTTCCTTTCCTTTCCTTTTCTTTTCTTCTTCTTTTTTTTTTTTTTTCAGTGTAAGACAACTAAGGGAATTATTTATCTTCTCAGTCCATACAGAGATTTATCTTGGTCAGGGTTTGTTTACAGCTTTGAGAAGACTTAGTCTTCTTTAATTTCACCTCTATAGATGTGGTCTCCTAAATTTTCTAAAGTATAGGATTAAGACCCTTATAGTTTTCTGTCTCTTCACCTCTGAAAATTTGAAAGAGTACAGAGATACCTTGGCCACCTGTTCAGCTACCTTCCCTATGCAGCTTCATAACTAGGCAAATGCCTAAGGCAGAGAATAGTATGCTTAAGGCTTTCTCTTTCTCCAACAGGTATTTGTTTCCTAAAACAGGCAGGCTATACTGCAGGAGATTCTATTCTTTCTTTTAGAAACTTACAAATTAACTCTCCAGCCCCTCTCACTCACTGTCTGCAGAATAGCTAGTTAGCAGTTATAGCATGGGGAATGAAGTCATGTGGTTGAAACCTTTCGGGTTAAAATGTGTTACTTCATCATGCACAGCTGCTAAAAATTGTTGACTTCTCTTTCCCAAAGACCCTTAGTTTAAATTCACCCCAATCTTTGGCTATTGCCCAGGATCTGCGTACGAAATGTTTGGAGATAGTTTAACTTGAGTGATGAATATACAAATGGACAATGGCATGACCATATGTGAGAACAGACATATGACCTGCAAATTGTACAGCAAACAGTCCAGAAAGTCAAATCAAAATTTTTGCAGCAGTTAGCCCAGAACAGTTGGAACCTGGACAAAACTACTGGCTTCCTTGTTTTGTCCTTACCCCCAAATCAGATATGCTCCCCAGAACAGTCACATAGGATGCCCCACTTCTAGTTAGCCTGCCTTTGGCTTCCCCATGCTAACAACCTCCAATGAAAGCATAATCTAAACCTTCCTTTTTTTTTTTTCTTTTTCTTTTTCTTCCCATCCTAAAGCTTTTTTACTCCCTTGCCTGCCTTTGAGTCTCTGCTAAATGCTGTGATGGTGGCTGATTCCCTTCCTCTAGCAAGGTCTGAGTAAATAACCTCTCTTCTCATTTGTTTGCCTTTGTTTATTTCTACATAATTCATCTTGGAAGGCTTCTTCTTTCCATGGGATTTTAGTTTATCTAAACCATTCATGATATTAATTTATGAGGTTTTATTTTTTAATTTATCTACTTTTTTTCTGTCTTTAACAGCAGAAGAATTGATATGCTATGAACTTGTGAATTCTTGTGAGAAGAGGTTTAGGTCAAAGTTTTAATGGATTAGAAGTCTGAGACCGTACCTGGACCCAGGTGTTTAACTATATGAAACTCCACTATCATCACACAAAGAAAAATTCTTCCGCAGGCACAGAATGCTGTCCTTGCTTCATATCTCCAATTCCTTAACCAAAAAAAAAAGTATCCTGGGAGTTATGCTTGGACAGTTCAGAGAAGGAGTTGGCAAATAAGGTCCTTGGGCAAAATCCAGTTTGTTTATTTGTTCCTGGGGATGTTTTTGAGCATTCTGTGTGTGGCAGGCAACATCTTGAAACCAGAAACTTAAAGAGAAACGCTAATCTGTAACTAGGTGTAACAATATGCTGTAAGTTATACCAACATTTAATAACATAAATGTTATGAGAGTATATATACAACATTAAATAACATTAAATAAAAACAATTATTCACCAAGGTCATAGTGTATTGGGTCTAGTGGTCCAGAGGGCCTACACATTGCACATAGTTCTTGGCCCAGAGAAGAGGGCTGAACTAGGAAAAGAGAGTTTTGGGCAAAGGTCATAAGTAAATGGTATTAAAAGAAATGAGTAAACTGACATGCTTAAGAGAAGAGGCTAGCAAATATAAGATGAAGCACAAACCACAAGTCTTTCTGGAATATCAGGGTGTATTAATTTGCTAGGTCAGCCTTATAACAAACTGCCACAAACTGGGTGATGTAAACAACAGAGATGTATTGTTACATAGTTCTGGAGGCCCTTAAGTCTGACATCAAGTTGTCAGCAGGGTTAGTACCTCCCCAGAGCTGTGAGGAAAGGTTTTGTTCCAGGCCTTTCTCCTTGGCTTGTAGATGACTATCTTTTTCCTGTGTCTTTTCCTATTCTCTTTATGCCTATCTATCTGTTTATGCCTATTTACTGTTTTTATAAGGACATTAGTCATTGGATTGGAGCCCACTCTAATGACCTCATTTTAATTTGATTACCTCTATAAAGACCATATTCTCAAATAAGGTAACATTCTGAAGTACTTCAATATATGAATTTGGTGGGGGGACGGTATTCAACTCATAACAAAGAGACAATTGAACCAAAGACTCGGGGGCCAAGAATTCCTCTTTTTCAGTGACCCAGATGTCTATTTGAAGTCCATCCACAGTTCAGTTTAGGAAAGGAACTGAAATAGGTTGATCTGCATATAGCAGAAAACACAAAATAGCCGTGGTTTCAAAAAGATAGAAGTACAATTTTCTCCCATGTAAAGGAAGTCCCAAGGCTGTACTGGAGTCTTTCTGGATATCACCTTCATCCCACTAATCTATGAAACGTATGAAATACATCATCAAGTCCACTTTATATTCTAAGAAATGTGTGAAAGCTCATCTGTAAAAAATTAAGGCTGTATTCTCAAGCTGTTTCCTAGATAAATCTGGTCTTTTCAACACCCTTCTTGGAAGTCCTAAAAACACTTCTGCTTATAGCTCATTGACCAGAATTTAATCAAATGGATTATTCTGGCTGTAAAATGCAATATTTTAGATGGCTGTGTCACTTCTCCAAGTAAAGTTTGTTAAAAAAAAAAAAAAGGAAAATGGATATCAGGTGGTGATTAGAAGTCTCTGCCTCGTTTGTCAAGTATTGATAGCAGATATATGCAAAATGGAATACTAAGACCCTGTAAACAGACTAGAAGTCAAGTAAGAGATGCTATTTCTTTAGAGAAATCAGAGAATTTTCCAGGGTTTTTCAGAAATTGTTCTATGAGAGGTTAAAGTGGTAATCAGTGGTGAGGATGAGTTACATTACCCTCATTTACCAATGTGAAAAGATAAATGTTTAAGCACACCTCTCCACAGAAACTCTGAATGTGATTAGAACTTTTCTGTGCCTACATACTGATAGTCAGCAAGATAAGAATAGCTAGGTTTGCAAAACAATGTACAAATCCATATTAGTTGTGAGTTGCTGTTGGGGCATGAATTAGCACCAAGGGCTCTAGGCCATGCTCAATATAATATAGGTTCTGTTGTGTTAAATGAGATTTCTGTTTAGACAGACCAATAAAAATTATGTTATTACAGGCTACCAGTTATTAAGTCTACCAAGCACTGTGCTAATTATCTATTATCTAATTATTGCTTTAACTCTTTATGGCAAATGTTACATTCTGATTTTGCCAAATAGGACATTGAGGCTTAGAGAAATTACTTAATTTTATTGGTAATGCAATTGCCTAGTGGCAGATTTGGGATTCATAGCCACATCTGTCTGATATCAAAGCCATTATGATACGGTGAACTCTAATTCTGTATGAGTGTAGGCAATTAAGAGACATTCTCTCAAAATCAGACAATTGGATCTCAGTCAGTTTTCCTGAGAGACACGTCATGGTTTTTTTCTCTGTTCATGACATATTAAGAAAAGGTAATCAGTAAAATCGGAATGTGTATCCTGAAGAAGGTCTTAGGGGAGAATAAACTCTTTAATCATTTAATGGCCTGTAATATTGACAAGTCAATGCTATTTATTCTATATGAGCTCAAGAATAGAACTAGGGAAAGAAGGCCAATGGACTTATGTTACAAAAAAAGGATTTTTGTTTGTTGACCCTAGTCCTGACCTATCCACTGATAAAACTGGAAACTTCCTAAATTATGATTTTAAAGTTAACAAAAGTATGTAAGCAGAGTTACTTAGGGTTTCTTTATGTCATAATAATGAATGGTTAATGTAGGTATATTTAAGTGTTTCTATTCTGGGTTGGATTGTGTCCTCCAAAAAGATATGTTGAAGTCCTAACCCTCCTTACGTGTGAATGTGACCTAACTTGAAAATGGGGTCTTCGCAGATTTAATCAAGTTAAGATGAAGTCATAGTTGATTACTGAGGACCTTAAATTCAATTACTGGTGCTCTGATGAGGAGAGAGAGATTCAGAGACACATAGATACACAGTCAGTCATGGGAAAATGGAAGAAGAAATTGGAATGATGCATCTATGAACCAAGAAATGCCAACGATCACCAGAAATTACCACAAGGTAGGAAGAGTCAAGGATGGATTCTTCCCTAAAGCTGTTAGAGGAAGGCCCTGTTGCACCTTGGTTTTGGACTTTTTGCCTCTGAAACTGCCAAAGAATAAATCTCTCTTGTTTTAGGCCACCTAGTTTGTGGTACTTTTCTTTATGACCGCACTAGGAAACAAATATAGTCCCTTTCAAACCTGAATACCTCTTCTTCTATAACGAGAATATAGGCTTCATAGAAGAGAGTCCTAAAATAGGGAAGACTCCAAGGATACAATGAACTTAGGTTGGGTCATAAATGAGTGATGTATCATGCAAGTGTCTGCATGAAAGAAAATTAGTAGACAGAAAACATATGAACCCATACCAGAATGTGAGAATAAGATGTAGTATGTAGGGGTGCCTGGGTGGCTCAGTTGGTTAAGTGTCTGCCTTCAGCTCAGATCATGATCTCAGGGTCCCGGGATTGAGCCCTGCATCAGTCTTTCCACTCAGGAGCAAGTCTGCTTCTCCCTCTGCCTCTGTGATCTCTCTCTCAAACAAATAAATACAATCTTAAAAAAAAAGAAAGATGTATTATGTAGGAGGAATCAGGGGACCTGACTGACCAAGCCTGGGAGGAGCTAGTTTGGAATATAGTGAAATAAGTCTGGGTGATTGAGTGCGGAAGACTATAGATGGTATGAAGTCTGCTGCAAGGAATGAAAACTTTGAGAGGTTTGTGATTTCTTAATACAAGTGGATTTTACAGATCCCCATTTTATGTCCAAGTACCTTGAAATAAATAGTGTGGGTTGTTAAAAACTGTAATGTTTGTCATCATTCTGATTTTATAAATATTCTTTATCCTGAAATTAAATTTTATTTCACTATGTTATATTCTTCATGCAAGTGAGAAGATATTTTGAGGAAATTCAGGTGTTAATGCAGTTAAAAGAATATTTCCTCCTGAGTATTTTTTCAAAAGGAAATCTAAGTTTCCATGATAGAAAGTATAAAACTCTACAAGGCAGAGAGGATACATCTGTTCTTTCGTTCAGGAATGGGTTTGCATTTTTAACATCTCTTTCATGAATCAGCATCATCTCATTGCAGAAGACTGCCTGTAAGCAAGTACTTCTGATTTAATCTACATCATTTCTGATGCAGGGCATTGTGAAAGACTTAATTAGGAATGGAAATGTGCTATTCTGTTTTCACATTTCATACACATTTTTAAACTCAAATTCATAATTGCCTGCCAGGTTCATAGTGTAAGAGCATCTTTGTTCATTTAACATTTTTGTTAAGATTAATGTGTCACAGTTATCATGGTGTGTAATTAGTGTGATTTGTGTGTTCAGTTCCTTATACTCCTTTTATATATATATAGGATTGTTAGAAAAAAATTTTTCCCAGTCTAATAAATATTTCTCATCCCTGAACATTATTTAAAAAGTAAACACTTCATTGATATTGTGTGAGTGTGTGTGTGTGTGTGTGTGTGTGTGTGTGTGTGTGTTTGACTCAACAAAAAGGGTTATTCTCCTTGGTAATTGAGAATAAAGTGAATATTAACTGTCTGGTAATCATAAAGTAATTTTATAAAGCAAGTTATAAATTATTCACCATTTGGAGTATTTATATATAATTTCATAATATCTTTCAGGCTAGTAACGATATACTCAGTGGTGTTGTGAGGAAAAGGATGTGTCTAGATCACTTTATGTATATTTGACAAAACATTTGGAAACTTCATTAGTTTTTGTCAAATTTGTAGAGAGGCTTTAACTAGATTAGTGTACACTTCAACTTGATGTTGAATTCAAATGCATCAGGTTGATTCTTTTGCTTGGCAAGAAATTACAATGCTAACGAAGCTTGGAGGGGAATGATCCCACTGTATCTTGTGTTGTGCAATGTGAGAATTAAAAATGTGAGAAAGGTTTTTGATAATTGACAAATGTTAATTATTTGGGATATTGTAGCATTAGGAAGTAATTAGATAAAACAATCAGAGTTAAAGATGACCTCTGTTCTTCAAGTTGAAAAATGATGTATTTCAAATATTATGTATGCTTAAGTGAGAACAGTAGAATTTTGACTTAGCTTTGAGGATCTCACAGTTCTTTATAAATAACACTATTTACATCCTCATACTACTTCTATGACAAGGAAGATTCTAGACCTTCAATAGGAAGACAAAATTAATAGATTATTTTATAAAATATGATAAAGTAATTGGCACAGGGGGCATTATTTACCTGACTTAAATAATTGCCTTGTAAATTCCACATGTGCCACATATGCAATTGAAAATTTGGTGCATTCTATTGAAATAAAAAGAGAACCGGATTTTCTAGATATGTTTTTCTGTGATCAGTCTGAACTATGAAATTTTAATTTCCAAAACCAGTAATTATTCTAAAATACATGATTATTTATAAAAAAAATAATGAAATCAAAATACTGTTTTAACCTGTAGATTTTCATGAGAGATATAGGCAGTTGATCCAGGGCCTTTATTTTTCCTTTATTCAACTATGCATTAATCAACCAAATATTTATGGAGTGCTTGTTATGTACTGTAAATTGTGCTAGAGATTAAAAAATGAATAAAATATTTCCATGATTACAACAAGTATGTAGTCTAGTTGAGAAGACAGATGTAGAATTGGGTAATACAAAGCAATGTAGAACATTCGGTGATAGATGTAAGGGCCTTTGGAAAAATGGCCCCAGAGAACAGAGATTGTCCTAGGAGCATTTACAGTTCACCATTTTATGCATTATCTTTTTTATGAAACAAATAGGCTACTCTGTTTTTGATACAGCACTCCAGCTGCCATATTTCTCTTCATCAATTCCAAATTCTCTTCTGAGCCCCATGGTCCCAGTCATGTGGCATCTACTGTTAAAGGTAGAGAAACCATGAATGTAAGGAAGCCTTATCTGTAGGTCCCCTGCTTTAGCCTGCAACGAAATATCATGAACTTGGTAGCTTAAAAAAGAAATTTTATTTCTCACAGTTCCAGAGGCTAGGAAGTCCAAAATCAACATGAGGATATATTTAATGTCTGGTGAGAGTCCTCTTCCTGTCTTCTCATATCCTCACATGGCCTTTCCTTTGTGCCTACATATGGGGAGAGAAAGTGAGGTATCTCATAAATTCAAAGTCCACTGTATTTTTTCTTTCCTTACAGGCACTCTCATGATTCCTCTCCAATAAGTCCATCAAAACACCAGTAATTAGGAAAACAAATGATAGCTAATAAAATCATACACGTAGTTTTAAACATATTGGAAAGCCATCCATAATCAATGATATTTTAGTAGAATAAGAAGGAGCAATAATTTCTAAGTCATGTTGTATTAGGTTTATCTAATAGTGGCACTCTACCTTAATCAATCCTGAATTGGATCATTGGTTAATGAAAATAGGCACTAATTAAATACTCCTGATTTTTACTTGTATCATGAAACCGAATTTCCTGATGAAATTTAGTATAAGGATTAGACACATTTAAATATTCCTGTTTTCAAATTTCATTGCAAAGGAGAGAGCTCATTGTGAAAGGGAAGGTTTTATAAGCTGTTGCCACTACAGTTCAGTAGATGCAATATTGTCTTATGAGTATGGATCACACAACCCAGGAAATTCACAATAACAGTCTAAATGGTACCACTTCATTTTAAGATCTGGGATGAATATAAATTGAGATTTGTAATTGTCTATTCAGGAAACACATAATTCTAGTACATTAGATAGCAGATAACTTTAGAATCTTTCAAAGGAATGTCCACATTTTGCCGAGTGAGTTTTCGGTCCCTGAATACTGTAGTTTGCCTAAGATTAAAGATTCAGCAGTTGAACTGAGGCAAAAGCCATATTTCCTGATTCCCAACTTGTTTTCTCACAGTGCATCATTCTACCCTCTTTATATTAATGCATTTAACTGGCTAGAAGTTACCATTCCTGTTTTCAACACAGCCACGCAAGGCCCTCCTTTGACGTTGGGCTTTAACAAGGCAGATGTAGTGGTATAATTGCTTTACTTTCTACTGAATACTGTGAGAGATGGTAATGTCTCCAAAACCTAAATAAGGTCTTTATTCTATCTTGGACTGCTAATTTTTTCTCCTACTAACAACTGTAAGAAAATTTGGAACTCCCTGAATCAACATACTGTCCACAGATGTCTTGGTAAATCATCAGGAGACACACATCTCAGTTTTCAGACCCCAAAACTTCAAGGAGAATTCATTCAATGTGTGGAAAAAATAAATACAAAGAAAAGGGAAAGCAGAAGTAGCAGTTGAAAGAAGAAAATTGACAGCTGATTGAAAATGTCCTGGCGTAGTAATAGCCTTCATAATATTTTAAAAATTCATAATGATTTCCTGTTAAATATCACCTACTTAATGTATTCAGTTATATAGTTTTTACAGTTTCTTTACAGTTTTCTTTTTACAAGAAATATGGGAATCTTCGAATATGGCAGGAAATGTATTTAGTTAATGTACTTAGCATTGTAAAGCTAGTGCATTTTATAATGTGAAGAACATTTTAGACAGATGTGATTAATTTCAATGGCATTATAAAGAAAACATCTGTGAGGGACAATCATATTCTAACAAAGAGTGAAACAGTTAAACACCCTTTAATTTCTCAATTTTGGCAAACTTTCCAAGGCTTTTGCTAAGAGACTGTTTATGTTTTCTACCAGGTGGATGCAAATTCACTCTACAAAAAAGAATTAATTTACTAAGGTATGATACATCTTCTCTCTTTTCTATTCTGGTAATTGAATATTCTTCACATAACAAGTGCTGCTAATTAGCCAATTATTCCATTTACTGGCAAATAATGAACTTGCTATTCCTATTTAAAAAAAAAAAAGCAAGAATTGAAAAAAATCAAGTTTTTATTTAGTTACTATTGCTCAGATAATTTAAATATCTTTAAAACATACAATGCATTTCAGTATAATGAATCATTGTTCAGTAACTATAGGATTTAAGCTTTAATCTCTACAGAAAATGTAAGTTTTGAGTTAAAATTTAAATGTATAACAAAATTTCTGGTTTTAGCAGTACTGTGTATTTGCCTGAATTTAATAGTTTGGTGAAATTAACAATTATAGGCATTTCCTTAATATTTAAACTTATTTAAGCTGGGTGATTCATTTTGGGAGCTGTTTTAACAGAAGTTTGTTTTAGGAATTTTAATTAAGTACTTTGGTATTTAACAAGGGGCCTATTTATTCTTAAAGACTGATAAAGGGAGTTAAATATTAAAAAATATTTCTCATTTGTTGTAGTTGCCTTTTTATCACCTTTGTTTCCTATGTGAAATATTATTTCTGTTAAAAATAATGAAATGATTAACAATAGAGAGGCCATCTCTCAGCATCCCTTCTATAAAAGCCAGGTTGCAACATACACATCATCACCCCTCATCATGCAATAGGACTTCTTATAGAAAGTAGGTGGAACAAGTGAAATTCTCGATGCTGAATGGGGAGAGCATTGGCTCTTTTTCTTGAATATGTCCAGACTTTGCCTCCAAGCAAGAAATTGATAAGTATAAAGGACTCTGTGGGGAAACTGGCTCAATGTAAAGTTTTTACAAATTCTCCCATTTGGAAATGTGTGAGTGAAGTGGCCATTTCCTCATGGAAGCATCTTTTATGGAGATCCACCAACAAATAAGGCTCTAAATGACAATTTAGTGTCTATGAATAGAGAGGGAAGGATCATCAAAAATTGAAGAAATAATCTGAGATGAAATATGAAGACCGACCCAACGAGAACTAGAACATGGAGGAAACAGAAACAGTGCCAAAATGGGAATATATAATGGATCATAGTGAGAGAAGGGGATATGCATATACGAGTTTAGGGTTGGAGGTAAGAGAACATTTGGAGAGAACTGAGTTTTCAGAATGTTAAATTCTAATTTCCACTGTAGGATGTAAATAATCAATATTTAAATTTTAAAAATCAAGAAGTAACTTTTATATTCTTCAGAATATGGATGTGGATACCAGACTCCCCCTGCCCCCCCATCACCAAAAAAACAACTAGAATAGTTGAAAATAGTTGCCTCAGGAGGCAAGGCCAGGAACTATATTTTTTCTGTTATTTATTTTATGTATTAATGTACAAAGAAGTGCTTATAATATAAATTAAATATAATTAAATAAAATATGTAATGGAGAAGCCTAAGCATGAATTAGCCACTCAGAGTCCTAGAAATGAGTATTAATTGCTATAGATATTTTCTGATGGTTTTAAGGTTGTACTTGGGATAAATAAGGAGTGTATGAGAAATTGTATGACAATTTCTTTCCCTTCTAAGGAAGGCAGGAGCAGAAGAGGAAAGACAACTAGCTATCTAAGTGGCCTAGAGGATTGTTCAGTGGTACTGAGAACAGAAAGTCTTTGGATTGGAAAGAGCAGTAAGACAGAGAGAGAATCAAATCTAAAGAATGATTACCCCTTTAAGTGGAGGAAGACATGTACCCTTCAAGATTTGCTTTTTGAGATCTTCTATAGAGGTAAATCTGTGAGATTCCTATGCTTGGTAATACTCATTTCTCAACATTGTCAAGGATTCTGGTCCTGTGAATCTGCCAAAGAAAGCAGTCTGCATCTAAGCTAAAATGAACTTCCCATCTGCGAAGTTCAGGGACTAGCAGCACTCCAAGATCACATAGGACACGGACTACATCCAGGCTATGTCACCTGCCCAGGCTAAGTCCATCACTAGAGAGGGGAATGGCATCACTGGGACAGGCTTAGGTGAATCAAAGTTCATTTTTTTTATCTGTGAGGAATCCTTTCTTTTCCAAAGACTGGTCCTTTGTGCAAGGAAGAAGAGATAGGTGGACCTATAGGGGCCCCTTAATAGGAAGTCTGCCACTATTATATCTGTTAGTAGTTATGAATTTGCCTCCTACTTTCAAGTACTTACAGTTTTTATTTAGTTTCTCTTACTACAGGCAACTGGGCTAAAATGCTTAGGACAGTGTTACAAAATAGGGATATTATGGTGTTTTTGCTTTTTACTTTTTCTAAATGTGAGATATTTGAAGTCAATATGCTTTTCCATTTAAAATAAAATTTTTGTGCTTTTCTTAATAAGAAGGTTTTTACTGGTAAAGATCAGGTATGAATTTTCAATATGATTACTTTTTATACCTGTCATATAATTTTGTAAGTTTTCCACTCTACATATTATTTGTTTTTGTCCTGTTAGTTTGAAAAGGCAAAAAGATTTTTTCATGGCGACAGTCGAACATTTCTTGAATAACTATGTATTAATCATGGTGTAGTCTATAAATGCACTTCAGTATTAATTTTCCTAGTATTTTATATTTCAGATTTGTGGTTTATATTATTATGAAAGGTTTCTCTACAGGTTTTTTCCTGTTAATGCACACTAGTTTTGGTTTTTACATCAAAGTTATCCTGTTGTCTTAGTTTTACAAAATGAGGATTATTCTTTCTCTGTGCTCTGCAAACGTTTAAATGACAAAAGAATTATTAAAAACCTTAAGGTCGAAACAGCCTGTGACACAGTGTGCATCTGACACCTTTTAGAGGTAGTATTTTTTGAAAATCTAAACAATTTCTTCCACAATTGTCCTGTTTTTATTAGCTCAGTTTTATGTAGTTATATTGTTATATACTCTCTTAAAAATGAGCTCTTTCATCTAGATTTTAATTATTGGTGTAATATTATATAATGTAGCCAATTTTTTTTTCCTGTACTTTCTGTGCTTGTTCTTATTCTGCAATTTATCTGTTCGTATTCTAACTTTAGCTGGTTAGGTTAAAGAAGTATAGGTTTGTTTTTTATATACTTCAGTAAGTGTATTCGGCTGTTTTGGATTCTTGTTTCTTCTAGAAATGAAGTTTATAAAATATCAAATAACTGTAACATTTTTCTTGAAGTGTTTTTGTACTTTTTATAGTTTTTCCTCACACATTTGAAGGTATGATAAAGGAACATAGTAAATAAGCAGTACTATATCATATTGAAAAGTATGACCTGTGAATATAAATTGTCTGGGTTCAAATCCTGCCCTTATACTTACTCAATTCTGGAACTTTGAAGAATTTACTTAATCTCCTTCTGCTTTCCCTTTTTCAATACAAAGGTGGGTTTTAGAATAGCACACAACTTTAGAGTTCTCTTGGGAGTAAATTGATACATGTAAAGAGCTTAAGATGGTACTGTAAGAGTGCAATTTCAAAACATATTAAGAGAAAAATCAAGACTAATTTACCTTTAATGAGGATTGTAGACTTCATCAATAATAGTGATCATCTTTGTCCTTTTTACTGATTTATCTTTTTAACCTTAGATTGCATTTTGTTTGATATTTGTATCTGTCTTTCTGTTTTTTTTTTTTTTTAAGATTTATTTATTTTAGAGAGAGAAAAAAAAATGCAATCAGGGGTTGGGGCAGAGGGAGAGGAAGAGAGAGAATCTCAAGCGGACTTTGTGCTGAGCTGGAGGCCAACGGGGGTAGATCCCATGGCCCTGAGATCATGACCTGAACCAAAACCAAAAGTTGGCCACTTAACAGACTCAGCCATCCAGGCACCCCTTTCTGTTTTGTTTTTTATTGACATTATTTGATTACTTACTCCTGCTTCAGGGTTGGCCCCGGGCAGCAAGACTCTGGACACTGGCCAAATCCAGGGCTACTGTTGCTAGAATTCCAACAGGATTTCAGGATGAGTAGAACTAAAGAAATAAGGATATACAGTTATGTAAGTTATTTATGCATAACTTGAGGGAAATAAGTAAGAGAAGTCACAGGGAAACAAAGTGTAGTACTTTAAGAGCACAGGTATATACTTTTCTATCTAAGTGATATGCTTCATCTTTGGTACATTTCTTCTCTGTCTTAACACATCTTCTCCCTAAACCTTCATCATTTGTTGCCCTACCACTAATTTTATTAAATAGTGTTCATCAGAGAACAGAATTAACAGGAAATATTTTTACACATTTATAAGGAGAGAGAGGGGAAAGGAGGGTAGGAAGGGAGAGGAAGAGAGAGAGGGATTTATTTTGAAGATGTGGCCCACATGATGGTGGAGGCTTACAGTCCAAAATCTGCAGGGCAAGCCAACAGTTTGAAAATTCCAGCAAGAATTGATTTGTAGTCTTGAGTGGAAGAGGAGTCTGAAAACAGAATTCCTTCCTCCTCAGGGGACTTCTCGCTCTTTGCTGTTAAGGCCTTCAAATAATTAGATGAGTCTCACCCATACCCTGCAGGGGAATGTGCTTTACACAATGTCTACTGATTGTAAATGTTAATCACATCTTAAAAAAGTCCTTCACAGCAACGCATAGACTGGTGTTTCAGAAAACAACTGAGCACCATAGCCTAGCCAAATAGATACATAAAATTTAACCACCATCATTTTTGTTATTAAAGTACCATTGCTATCAGGCATGGAGTTTACTGCTGGGCTCTTTGGCCTGGACCTTGTGCAGTGAGGCTGCAGTGAGACCTTTAACTCTACCTGATCAGATTTTCAAATTTGATAATCTTTGTTCTTGTACCTTAATGACTATAGCATATTTTACCACTTTGCCTGTTTTCTGCATCCATGATGACTGCTACTCCTTTTCAGATCTGAATAATCTTTATTTTTTCCAAGAAAATGTTTATGAAATAAGATATAAAAATATAAATAATACAGTAAAGAAATTGAGCTATACATGGAGCATATAAAGTAGAGATATAAGCTACCCTAAAGTGTTGAGCAAAATATAGGTGGCATTATACTGGAATCATCAAAATTGAATTTCATAATTTTAAAATTCATTAATTTGGTAGATGAAATGGTATCATTGCACTTTTTATTTCATTAATACAGAGAAGTTTTTAACAAAGTTTAAGGAGAGCTAGAGACAAAGCAAATTGTTGAAGTCATCAAAAGCAGGGAAAGGCTGAGAAACTGTCAGTCTAGAGGAGTGCAAGTAGACATGACAAGTAAATGTAACATGGTCCTGAAATAGAAAAAGGACATTAAGAAAACTAGTGAAAACTAAATAAAGTATGGACTTCAATAAGAATGCAGTAATATTGGCTAATTAGTTGAGATAAATGTGCCATAATGATGTTAACAATAGTGGAAACAAAGTGTGGGTGGGATATGTGCAAATTCTTTGTAATATGCATACAACTTTTCTGTAAATATAAAATTACGCTAAGATATATTTTTAAAAACTTAAACAGAAAAACCAAATTTTGAATTTTGCTTCCAGCCAATAGAGTAATAAATATTAGACATAACCTCCACCATAAATAGCTAAAAATTTAGAAAATACACATTTAAAAAATTTCAGATATTTAAGAACAGACATCACAGGACTGTGTTTCCTGAGAAAAGTAGAACAGATAAGGAAGGCCTATGATTTTTCCACTTTGGGCCTGGAGCCACCAAGGAATTATAAGTTCATTATTCTCAGAACACACAATGTTGAGGACCATCTGTAGCTCCAGTCAGCCAGAGGAAAGAATTTTCCTTGATCACATGGAATTTTAAAGGGACTCCAAATGGGTCATACTTTAGCAGTAGAGCTAAAATATCTCTGTAGTGTAGTATCCTCCCTAGAAATGCTTTTAAATATCTGAAAAGAATAAAAAGTAATCTACCAATAACTGCCTGCCAAAGCAATGCCTAATATTCTTTGTAGAAAGATAAATATGTATATATGTGTTCGTATATATATATATATATATGTTTATGTATATATATATATATGACTAGCAATGCAATTTTCATGAAGTTTGGCATCCAATTGGAAATCTTAAAACATACTAAAATCAAGAAAATGTGACTCAAAGCCAGGCAATTTTTTAAGTCAATAGAAATTGACCCAAAAATGTCAGAGATGATGGAAGTAGCAAGAATGTTAAAAGACTATTATATTTTTGTATAAATATTTAAGTGAAAACATGAACACAAGAAAGAGAAATGGAATATGCACGAAAGGACTAACTGAATTCTTCCCCTGTATTATCAGGAAGAGACAAGGATTTTCACTCTCGTTATTTGCATTCATTATTGGTATTCAATATTTTGCAAAGAAAGAAGAAGAAATCTGGTTATACAGCTTGAAAATAAAGCTTTTTGCTTTTCTTTGCCGAAAGCAATTTGTATGTTTAGAAATTCTAAGGAATCTAATAAAAGCTACTAGAATAACTGACTTTTGCAAGACCACAAAGCAGAATAGATTTAAAAGAAAAATGTATGCACATATACCAGTAATAGATGTAATTTTTGAAAATGAACAATAATATTATCAGAAGCCTCAAAAGATGAAGACTTTTTGGGTACATTTATGAAATATGTTTAACAATTTTTCAGTGGTGAAAATGAAACCACTACTGAGAGCAATTAAAGAAGGCTTAATGGATATTTTTACTGTATTTCTGTGTAGGATGACTCAACATTTTTAAAATGGTAATTTGATCCAGATTGATTTATAGGTCCAACACAATCCAAATCATTATCTCAGCAGATTTTGTTTTAATAATAATAATAATAATAATAATAATAAGAAGAAGAAGAAGCAGCAGCAGCAGCAGCAGCAGCAGCCAGAGTTGTAAGACATAAGTTGGCTGGCTTTAAAACCATGAGAGACCCTGGGAACCATGTGGACTCTGGGAAACAAACTGAGGGCTTCAGAAGGGAGGCAGGGTGGGGGATTGGGATAGGCCAGTGATGGGTATTAAGGAGGGCACATATTGCATGGTGCACTGGGTGTTATATGCAAATAATGAATCATGGAACATTGCATCAAAAACTGGGAATGTACTGTATGGTGACTAATGTAACAAAATAAAAATTATAAAAAAAATTAATAAAATTTACTGTATTGTTAACAATACTTGAGGCACATTTGTGTCAGTTGATTTTTTTAAAGATTTTTTTATTTATTTTAGAGAGAGCACAGTGGGAAAGGGCAGTGGGAGAGGGAGAGAGAATCTTAAGCAGACTCCCCACTGAGCGCAGAGCCCCATATGGGGCTTGATCTCATGACCCTGAGATCATGACTGGAACTGAAATCAAGAGTCAGATGCTCAACTGACTGAGCCACCAAGGCACCCCTTTGTCAACTGATTTTTTACAAAGATGGCAAGACAATTACAAAAGAGGAAAGATAGTTCTTTCAACATAGATGCAGAGACAACTGGATCTCTCTCTGTATATACAGGCATAATTCCTTGTATTGCACTTTACTTTATTGCAGTTCACAGATCATTGTGTTTTTTTTAAAAATCAAAGGCTCGATGACAGTTCTGTCTATTGTTCTCATTTTCCTGATTGCATTTGTTCACTTCATGTCTTTGTGTCTCATGTTAGTAATTCTCACAGCTATTTCAACGTTTTCTATATCGTTATATTTTTTATGGTGATCTGTGATTAGTGAGCTTTGGTTTACTCTTGTAATGGTTTTGGGGCACCACCAGCCACACTCATATGAGATGGCAGACTTAATCCATGCATGTTGCGTGTGTTCTGACCATTCCACCAACCAATTGTTCCTCTGTCTCTATCCCTCTATTCGGTCCTCCTCGTTCCTGAAGATGCAACAGTATTGAAATTAGGCCAGTTAATAACTCTACAATGGCCTATAAGTGTTCAAATGAAAGAAAGAACCTCACATCTCTCACTGTAAATCAGAAGTTAGAAATGATGAAGCTTAGTGAGGAAAGCATGTCAAAAGATAAGATAGGCCACGGGGCGCCTGGGTAGCGCAGTCATTAAGCATCTGCCTTCGGCTCAGGGCGTGATCCTGGCGTTCTGGGATCAAGCCCTACATCAGGCTCCTCTGCTGGGAGCCTGCTTCTTCCTCTCCCACTCCCCCTGCTTGTGTTCCCTCTCTCGCTGGCTGTCTCTGTCAAATAACTAAATAAAATCTTTAAAAAAGAAGAAAAGATAGGCCAAAATCTAGGCCTCTGGCATCAAACAGCCAAATTGTGAATGCAAAGGAAATATTCTCGAAGGAAATTAAAAGTGCTACTTCAGTGAACATACAAATACATAATTACAAAGCACAGCAGCCTAATCGTTGGCATGGAGAAGGTTTTAGTGGTCTAAATAGAAGCTAAAACCAGCCAATAGAAGCTCAGACATTCCCTTAAGCCAAAGCCTAATCCAGAGAGATGCCCTGACTCTTCAGTTCTGTGAAGGGTAAGAGGTAAAGAAGTACAGAAATAAGTTTGAAGTTATCATGGGTTGGTTCATGAGGTTTGAGAAGTCTTCTTCATAATGTAAAAGTGCAAGGCAAAGCAGCAAGTGCTGATGTCCAAGTTGCAGCAAGTTATCCAGAAGATCTAACTGAGATAATTAATGAAGGTACTTTAAGTAACACTAACTAACAGATTTGCAATGTAGATGAAACAGCCTTCTGTTGAAAGAAGACACCATCTAGGATTTTCAGAGTTAGAAGTTAATGTCTGGCTTCAAAGCTTCAAAGGTCAGGCTGACTCTCTTGTTAGGGGTTAATGCAGCTGGTGACTAAGTTGAAGTCAGCGCTCATTTACCATTTCTAAAACCCTTGGCCCCTTAATGGAATTATGTGAAATCTACTCTTCCCATGCTCTATAAATGGAACAACAGGAAGCCTGGATCAATTTACAACATGGCTTACTGAATATTTTAGCCCTTTGTTGAGACCTACTCAGAAAAAAAGCTTCCTTTCAAAATATTACTGCTCATTGACAATGTACCTGGTCACCCAAGAGCTCTGATGGAGCTATTGAATGAGACGAATGTTTTTTTTCATGCCTGCTAGTACAACATCCATTCTGCAGCCCATGGATCAAGGAGTTATTTTGACTTTCAAGTTTTATTATTGAAAAAATACCTTTTTGTAAGGCCATAATTGCCTTACACAGTGATTCCTCTGATGTACCTGGGCAAAGTCAATTGAAAACCTTCTGGAAAACATTCACCATTATAGATGCCATTAAGAATATTTGTGCTTCGGGCGCCTGGGTGGCTCAGTCGGTTGTGTCTGCCTTCGACTCAGGTCATGATTCCAGGACCCTGGGATCAAGCCCTGCATTGGGCTCCCTGCTCAGCAAGGAAGCTGTTTCTCCCTCTGCCTGCTGCTCCCTCTGTGCTCTCTTGCTCTTTCTCTGTGGGATAAATGAATAAAATCTTAAAAAAAAAAAAAAAAAGAATATCTGTGATTCATGGGTAGAGGTCAAAATTATCAACAGGACTTTGGAAGAATTTGATTCCAACCCTCATGGGTGACTTTGAGAGATCCAAGACTTCAGTGGAAGAGGTAATTGCAGATGTAGTGGAAATAGCGAGAAGACTAGAATTAGAAGTGAATACGTGACTGAATTGCTGCAATTTCATGGTAAAACTTGAACAGATGAAGAGTTGCTTCTTATACATGAGCAGAGAAAGTGGTTTCTTGAGATGGAATCTGTTTCTGGTAAAGACGCTATAAGGATTGTTGAAATGACAACAAAAGATTTAGAATACTACATAAACTCCGTTGATAAAGCAGTGGCAGGGTTTGAGAGGACTGACTCCAATTTTGAAAGAAGTTCTAATGTGGGTACAATGCTATCAAACAGCATAGCATGCTACAGACAAATTGTCTGTGAAAGGATTGTCAATCAGTATGGCTGACTTTATTATTGTCTTATTTTGAGAAATTGCCGTAACCTCCCAGCTTTTAGCAACCACCAACCTGCTCAGTCAGCAGCAATCAGCAATGAGCAAGACCCTTCACCAGTAAAAATATTTTGTCTCATTGAGATCTCAAATGATGGCTAGCATGTTTTAGCAAGAAAGTATTTTTTAATTAAGATATATACAGTTTTTTAGACATAATGCTATTGTACTGTTAATAGCCTACAGTGTGGTGTAAATATAATATATATATAGGCCCTGGGAAATGAAAAAAAAATATTTGGCTCACTTTATTTTGATATTTACTTTATTGGTGGAACTAAATCAGCAATACCTCTGAGTATGTCTTGTATTCTTTATCAAGTTGAGCAAGTTCCCCTGTGTTCCTACTTTGCCGAGAATTTTTATCATGAATGGGTATTGGACTTCATTAAATGCCTTTTCTGCACCTATTGACATGATCGTGTAATTTTTCTGTTTTAGTCTGTTGATGTGATATATTACATTAATTAATTTTCATATGTTCAGCCAGCCTTGCATAGTTGGGATAAAACCCATTTAGTCTTCACATACGATGCTTTTTATATATTTTTGGATTCAGTTTGCTAATATTTTATTGAGAGTTTTTGAACCTGTGTTTTCTTGTAATGTCTTAATATGGGTTTGCTATTTGGGTGATGTTAGCCTCAGAATTAGTTAGGAAGTATTCTGTCTTTTGAAGCTCTGAAAGTGATTGTATAGAATTAGTACCATTTCTTCCTTGAATATTTAGTAGAATTCACCAGTGAATGCATCTGAAGCTGGTGCTTTTTATTTTGGAAGGTTATTAATTACTGATTCAATTTCTATTTATAATAGATACAAGCCTATTCAAATTGTTTGTTGTTCTTGTGTGTTTGGGCAGATTGTGCCTTTCAGGGAATTGGTCCATTTCATCTGCGTTAACAAATTTGTGGGTATAGAGTTGTCCATAGTATTCTTCTTCTTTTTTTTTTTTATCCTTTTGATGTCCATGAGATCTATAGTGATGACCCTCTTTCATAATTTGTGTCCTTTTTCTGTCTTTGCTTGGCCAAAGGATTATCAAATTACTGGTCTTTTCAAAGAACCGGCTTTTGGTTTCATTGATTTTTCCCTAACAATTTCATGTTTTTAATTAAAGTGATTTCAGCTCTAATTGTTATTATTGCTTCTGGTTACTTTGGATTTATTTCACTCTTCTTATTCTAGTTTCCTAAGGTGAAATCTGTTGATCTTAGATCTTTCTAATACATGCCTTTAATGTTTCAGATTTTCCTCTAAGCAGTGCTTTTACTGATCCCAGGAATTTTGACAAATTGTGTTTCATTTCATTTAAAATATTTCTAATTGCTCTTGAGATTTCATCTTTGCCTTACACATTATTTAGAAATGTTTTGTCTCATGACCATATATTTTTGGATTTTCCTATTATCTTTTGTTATTGATTTATAGTTTAATTCCATTGTGGTCATAGAGCAGACATTGTATGATTATATAGAATTGGACCTTCCATCTCATTGGATGAGATTAACCCTGAATTTCCTTAGGAAATGTTAATGGCCTCCCCTGAGACAGTTGCCATGCAAGACAATGCTGACTAGCGAGGACAAAAACCTACCACCCGTCTTTGCTTCTAAACCTATAGTTAGACTTCAGTCCCAACAGATCCTTAAAAGTGAGGTACAAAGTGTGACCCATGAGGAGGTGTACTATACTCTAAAAGAAGTTACTTGAGTTTTTTAAATTTATACAAGCAGAAATTAGGGACATGTGTGAGAATTGATACTGTGGGTTTGGGATAATGGTGGAAGGAACATAAAGTTGGATCAGGTCAGATTTATTGATGTGGGTCCAGTAAATGGACATTTTTCATTTAAAGTTGCTGCTTGAGTAGTTAGAAAGGGTTCTAACAGTTTATTAGGTTCTTTGAAACATGGCCTAATAGATGGCTCACTATGAGTGAACCAGAAATGCC
This sequence comes from Ursus americanus, assembly GCF_024610735.1. Taxonomy (NCBI): domain Eukaryota; kingdom Metazoa; phylum Chordata; class Mammalia; order Carnivora; family Ursidae; genus Ursus; species Ursus americanus. The sequence goes on along the minus strand of NC_142137.1, from coordinate 53,334,416 downwards.
CAGCCTCCCTCAGTTTAATGTTACAGAGGAGATTCAGAGGCTTAGGGAGATTGAAACAGAAGAGTGGGTTTGTCATTTAAGACCTACTCACCCACACTGGGAGGATCGTTAGACTGTACCTTTTACCATACTAGAAAAATAAATTTGGGAGGAAGCCTCAGCATACTTGAAAACTCCATGATCATTTAGGCCAGACCTTACAGTGGGTACCACAGCCATTCAATTAGAAAACCCAAATTATTTTTCTTCTTTTAAATTGGTTATGGTGGGAAGCCTGGGTGGCTCAGTCAGTTAAACCTCTACCTTTGGCTCTGGTTGTGATCCCAGGATTCTGGGATCCAGTCTGGCATCAGGCTCCTTGCTCAGTGGGGATCCTGCTTCTCCCTCTGCCTGCTGCTCCCCCTGCTTATGCTCTGTCTGACAAATTAATAAATAAAATCTTAAAAAAATAAAATAAATTGGTTAAGGTGTGTTTTATGGCTCAGAATGCAGACTGTCTCAGTGAATGCTCCATGTGAGCTTGAATAGAATGTGTATTCTACTGTTGGGTGAAGTAGTCTGTAGGTTGTAATTATATCCCGTTGATTTGTGATGGTGATGAGTTCAACTATATCCTTACTTTTTCTGCCTAATTTTCTGCCTCCTACATCTGCATTTTTTGGGAGAAGGGTATTGACACCTCCAACTATGATAGTGAATTTATCCATCTTTTCCTTGGGGATTCTATCAGTTTCTGCCTCTGTTAGTTTAATCTTGTGTTGTTAGGCAGATACTTGTTTAGGATTGTTATATCTTCTTGGAGAACTGACCCCTTCATCATTATGTAATGCTCTTCTTTATCCCTGATAACTTTTCTTGCTTCTATTTGAAATTAATATACGTAATCCTGCTTTCTTTTGATTAGTATTTGCATGGTATGTTTTTCTCCATCCATTTACCTTTAATCTATATTGTATCTTTGTATTTTAAGTGGGTTTTTGTAGACAACATATAGTCAGGTGTTGTTTTTTGATACGCTTTGTTTTAATTGGTGCATTTTAACCATTGATGTCCAATGTGCTTATTGATATAGTTGGATAAAACCATATTTGTTAGTGTTTTCTATTTATTGCCCTTGTTCATTTTTAAAAATTTTGTACTCCAGTCTTTTTCTGCCTTTTGTGGTTTTGAGTATTTTATATGGTTACAGTTTCTCTCCTTTCATAGCATAATAGTAATAATTAAAAAAATTAGTGGTTTGCTAGAATTTTCAATATACATTTACAGCTAATACATATTCACAGTCATAATTATTTTAAATTGCCTTTTGATTGTTCTAGTGTATACCTTATATCTGAGTCTGGTTTTGATGAATACTTTATCTCTTTAGCATGTGCTTTTTCTTATCAATTTTATGCCTCATAACTTTCAATTGAAAGCTAGAGATAATGTGTAAGCTTGTGCTTAGAGATGAATGTTTCATTCTTTCTTCCAGGCCTTTAGTGGCTAGGCTGAATTGAGGTGTGTATGAATAGCTTCAGTGTACCACAGGATTCAAGTTCTTCTATTGATAATTTATATTGAGGATGGGACTTCGTTTTCCAGAGGTCATTTTCTCAGTGTCCGTCCTCCTCCTTGGTTTGGGTCTTCTGTTTGTGCTGGTCTCCAGAAACAGTCTGTCTCCTTAACCTCTCCTAGCTGTATCCTGTTACTATTTTTGCCCATTGCTTATTAGCCTGATGCAGAGGCAGGGGCTGCTGGTGCAGAGTATACTTCAATGTTCCAATTAGGTTTAATCCTAGTCAGGCACATCTGCATCTCAGGACATATTCACATATGACCTCCTCCAGCTGCAATGCTGCCCCTCTCCCTGGTTAGTGATTTTTTTTTGGGGGGGGGGTCACTTTCCTTCTCCCACTGCAATTGATTCCTGCTAGTCTCCAAAAGTGACATTTTTTTTTTCTTCTCCTAAAGATGAAGGCATGTGGTCCACAGGCAAAATAGGAGAAGATATGTCTGTTTGGGGTACTGTTACTGATTGCTGTTTTCTTGTTTTTTTTTTTTTTTTCTCAACTAACACAAGAAAAACTCTAAAGATTCTTACTCATGTTCCCTGTGAGTAGTCGATGGGGCTCATGGGGAAAAGGCCTACCAGAGTGTAGACTCCCTTCTGTCTGTGGTCCTCCAGGGGCTTTACATTCAATGTTTCATTCAGAAGATTCAGCTATATCTTTTATTGTCTATTATATGAAGTCCAGTGATGCCTGTCTCATTTAAACAACTGTTCAGGTCCTGTTTCTAGCTTCAGGCAGCTGTCTTTCTTTAAATTTATGATTACATGATTACCCTGAGGCTTCAGTTCTTTGATGGGTTTGAAAATATCATAATTTGCAGTATCTCCAGGTTTTTCTTGCTAAAGGGTGAAGGCAACACTCTTTACAGCTCTTCGCATATTTGAGCTTCATGATCTTTATATGTGTGTGTTCATGAATTATCTTAAAAATTATAGTGCTAGGCTAAGTTGAAGCATTAATAGCATTAAAATTACTTAGAGTACAAATATACAGGAAAAAAGAAGTGAAAAAGAAGAGGAGGTGTGTTATATATTAGGGTGTGTTATAGATCCTGGGAAGATAAATGAAGATTAAAATAGAACTTCCAGTATTTTTCATGATTGTGAATGAATGGAATTTCACCAGTGAGTATAAAATACTTTGCTTCAATCCCTGTTATTCTGCATTATAATTATTTATTGTACTATGGCTATTTATTAATGATAACCTTGTATCACCAGTAAAGGTGAACTGATGGCTGTTGTTCCCTTCGAAATTGAAAAAGGAACGGAATGAGTCATGAGCATGAGAGATAAATTCCTCATCCACATAGTTCATTTAGCATCATTCACTCATAGGATCCTGTATTTAGAAACAAGATTTCCTGGTCACCTTGAGAGACAATGTTTGGATGCTTTTATTACTGTCCTAAAGCATTTTCTATTTTTACACATTGAGCCAACATTCGTCTGACTTTAAACTGGGACACCAGCCCTCTGATTGTCTTGCTCAGCATCCAGATTTCCCTTTCCTGTGTACCAAAGGCAATTATAAAATTAACCAACCACTGCCTACACATTAGCATTTTACAAAGTAATCAAATACAAGGATAATGATCACTTTTCAGTTTTTGTCCTGTGTAATTCTCAGCAATATGAAATTGCCAACAAATTACGATATGATATACTCTCTCTCCACCTTCTTGTGTGCTATTGTTTTTTTTTTTTTAATTTGTTTTGCTTTGTTTTGTTTTCAAAATATAGAACCAGATGCTCCCAGGATTTGTTGACATCCAAAGAATAAAATCTCAGTTTAAGAAGCCATGTTGTGGATTTTTAGCTTCAAAAATGGCATTTTGAGCACTGGAATAATACACTGGAGATCAACTCTTAACTGCTTGGTTTTTTTTTTTTTTCTTCTTTTTCTCCCCCTCTTTCTGTTTCTCTCTTTTTTATGTTTTCTAGTCAAATTGTAAAACCTAAATTTCATTAAGATGAAGATTATGTATATAATGTACTGATAGAATATAATTCATTTTAGGACAAATGAATTTAGTGAGTTTATTGAATTTATGAGCATTCATAAGGGCTTGGCCTCTGATGTCTTCTCCATTGTGTGTCTGTGTGTGTGTCTGTGTGACATAGGTGTGATTTAGTTTACTTTCAGTCTGTGATCAAATGAAAAGTTCTTTTAAGGGTGGATAAACTTTATAAAACTAAGAACCTTAAAATGTCAGCATTTTTGAGTCTACACTTTGTTTAGACTGGTTTCCAAGCCAATGTCCTCAGTTAGGTTTGGGTTGTGAACTGCCTTTATTCTAGATTTGTCCTTGAGCATTTTAAGATGTTTGATATTTTGGCCCTTACATTTTCATGGTCCTATGAAAATTTAAAAAAATATTGGGATTAGATTTCTCATCCTTAAATATTTCATTTGTAGTTTTGTTATTGCACTAGTCATTTATATACTATAGATTCTGCTTTAGTGGAGTTCAAATCATGTCTCATGCATATATTCATCTTTATATTCCTGTCTTTTTTTACATCAGTGATTTTTTTAAAATATAACAAGTGCTAAGCTAAATAAAGTCTTAGACTTTTATAGGTACACAAAAACTTAATTTAGCATGATATTTACTATCATATCCTACCTCTTATCAAATTGATATTTTAAAATGTATTGAAAAACAACTAAATGTAAAAACTAGTTCCTATGGTGTACAATATAAAATGATTTCAAGATTTAGCATCAGAAACCTTGGGCTTAAGTATCAGCTCTACTTTATGTGAACTTGATACAAACATATACCCTTTCAAGAGCTTCACCTTTCTCGTCTACAAAATAATTAATAATAGTATTGCCCTCCTACCTCACAACATTTTATGATAGGTAATGTAAATTAGAAGTAAATAGAAGTAAATAAAGTAAAAATCTAGAAAATCTTTGAGTATTTGGAAACTCAGTGTAATACATTTCTAAATAATGTACCGATTATTTCATACACCAAAAGATGCATATTGATACAAAAAGTGGACACCACACACACCCACTAAAATGACTAAAGTCAAAAAGACAACAGTATTTAGTGTTGCAAAGAATCTGCAGCAATTGGAGTAAATATATTGCAGCAATCGGAGTAAATTATTCTCCTTAGAAAAGTATAGCATTATCTTATACAGTTAAATATACCTTTACCATATGACAGTGCAGTGGATTCTGAACTATTTCTTCATCCAGGAAGGATCCATGAGAGCAGGTAGTCAACAAACATGTGGAAAGCAGAAGATATTTTTAGAATATGAAAAAACTGTATCTTATCTTTTCATAAAGTGATATAAGAATGATTATCTATTACCAAGATACACACCTGAAAGCAAAGAAGCCTGGTTATGTAGCATACCATTATCCACTCACCTGGAACTACAATGCAAAATTACTAAAACAAACAACAACCCAGTTTAAGAGCATGTATTTGGGTTGACTTCTGCTTGAGATTGTAGGAGTTGCAAATGATCATTGCTCTGTAACAATGACAGTACTTGAGATGAGCTTGAGATGAGCTGTGCAATCTTTGCTTTTTAAAACTCATCAGAGAGCTGAGGACAAGAAAAAATTGAAAACAATTATATTCTAGAAATTCTTCATAAGAGAGTAATTTTCATGCTTGGCACAGCAACTAGAAGGAGAAGAATCCACAATGAGTAGCTGTGTGAAGAAACCAGCTGATATGATTAAAACCAATCTTTTAATTGACATTGATTTGATACAAAAGAATCTCAAGAAGTACCAGCCAAAAAGAAAAAAAAATTGCATTCACTGAGCAAATTTTTTCTCACAGGTCTTCAGTGAGTACATATTTATAGCCTTCTTAAAAAATAGGGTAAGGCAAGAGATCCAGAAAAGATCTCGCCTTGAGGCACCTGGAATATTATCCAATGAAAAACAGTTACCTGCTGAAGGCTGAGAGTATAGTAGGCTAGATTAAAGAAATGCCCTAAAATGTGCCAGACTGTCAGTGAAAGTGTTTCAGCTCCCCAATGAATAGAGGAAGAAGGAAGAACGGAGATAAAGAAATAAATCCCTCGAATCCACTCTAGACTTTTACTGGGTGCTTAGTAGAGATCCTTTGACAGCTGGAGGTGGGTAAGAAAGCTGAAAGAAATACTCAGTAGCACTCTGTATGTTCCTTGAACACAGTGTAGCATACGCAGAAGGCAGGAAGCAAGCCTGGGGAATCCCTCAGAGATACTTCAGGCCTCTATTAAGTACACTGCGATGGTCCTCTAAATACTTGAACAGCACAACAGGCTGAAGGGAGATCTGAAGAATAAAATCTGAGACTGGGACTGAAAAGCAAAGAACACTTCTCAGAGATTTAAAAATAAATTTAGAAACCATCTCCTCATCTCACAGTCAAAATATTGGAAACCAGTGATGAAGTAAGTCTAAAGTTTAAACTCAAATTTCAGTACCAGTGACCTGATGATAAGGAGAGTTCTATTTCTGACTGTAAATACTATTATTATAAGCTTAAGAGTTATTTCACATAAAATTCCATGTTTACAATAAAATATTAAGAGAAAATGTAAAAATTTACAATGTGCAGTCCATGAGCAAGGGATAAAACTGTCATTACAAGCAAACACAGAAATGACCCACACAATGGAATAATCAGAGAAGGAATATTACAGTAACTATAATATGATGTCAAAGGATCTAAGTTGACAACATGCATAAAGAGATGGGAGATATCAGGAGATTGATGGAAACTATGAAAAAAGTTGAATAGGAATGATAGAAAAGAAAAAACACAATTATCAAAAGTGAAAAAATATTATCCAATAGGCTTAAAAGCAGAATAGATTCAATAGAAACAATGTCGAGTGAACTTTAACAAAGATCAATAAAAATCATACAATGAAACACCAAGAAAAAGAAGAAGTAAAATTCTCAGTGTGGCATTATGTCAAATAGCCTAACTTAGGTATCATTGGAGCCCTAGAAAGTGAAGATAAAAAGAATAGAACAGATTAAGTACTTGAAGGAAAAATGGAGGAGAGTTTCCAAAAATGGTTAAAGACATCAAACTAGTAAATCTAAGGAGCATAGTGAAGTTCATGTAGAAACAAAAAATAAACAAGCAAAACACTAGGAATGTTATAGACTGCTGAAAGCAAAGATGTCAAGGACTAAATGATAGGCTAAGAACATATTACATAGAGGGGGAAATGATGGCTGACTTCTCATCAAAGATATTTTAAATGCTGGAGGAAAGGATAGTTTAGATTTGATATTCATGGAAAATACCCCTTAAAAATGAAGGAAAACCCCTCCAGTAAAAGATTGGTATCCAGAATATGCAAAGAATTTTTTTTTTTTGAATAAAGCGATAGAAGTTTATTAAGTGAAGATACAAAAAAAGCTCTCAAGAGTGAGAGGGGTCCAGACAGGGTAGCCAACGAGGGCCTTTAGGGTTGGTTTTTATAGAAAGCTAACCAGAGAACTTAAATCATTTTAACATCTCTTTTGATAACACCTTCAATGGCTAACTTCCTTTTTAGGGTCTGGTTATTCTTTGTTGGTCACAGGTGATTATCATAAGAATACTTAAAAGTCAAAAATAAGAAAGCACACAACCCAAGTAATAAATGGGCAAATGATCTGAACAGATATCTGTCCAAAGAAGATAAATATATGGTAAGTGAGCATATGAAAGCATGCTCAACATCATATTTCCTTAAGGAATTGCAAATTAAAACAACAAAGAGATGCCAATACACATGTAGCTATTAGAATTACTAAAATCCAAAACATTGGCAATATCAAATACTGGTGAGGTATGGAGCAATAGGGACTCTCATTCTTTGCTGGTAAGGATGCAAAACAGTACAGCCACTTTTTAAAAGAGCTTGGCTGTTTCCTGAAAACCTAAACATAATCTTAACATATAATTCTTCAATTGTACTCCTTAGTTCTTACTCAAATGAGTTGAAAATTTGTATCCACACAAAAGATTAGACTTATTTTCATGGAAGCTTTATTCATAATTGACAAAACTTGGAAGTAACCAAGATGTCCTTCAGTAGGTGAAAGGATAAATAAGCTGTTTACATCCATACAATGAGGTATTGTTTGGTGATAAAAAGACATGAGGTATTAAGTTATGAAAAGATATGGAGAAACCTGAAATGCCTACATGAAAGAAGTCAATCTGGAAAGACTTCATATTGTATAATTTGAACTATATTATCTTCTAGAAAAGGAAAATCATGGAGAAAATAAAAAGATCAGTGATTTCCGCAAGTGGGAAGAGGAAAGAGAGAATGAATAGGTGGGCATGAGATTTTTAGAACAGTGACAGTTATTGTCCACTATACTGTAATGAAGGACACATGTCATTATACATTTGTCAAAACCTATAGTATATACAACACGAATGAACACTAATATAAACTCTGAAATTCAGATAATAATAATATATTGATTCTGGCTCATAAGTTGTAATAAATTACAACATTATTACAATATGTTAATAATAGGGAGAATTGTGTTGTTGAGGGTGGTGGTTAGGGGATCCTTTATGGACTTCCATTCTGCAACACTAAAACTGCTTTAATTTTAAAAATTTGAAAAAAGAAGGGAAGTTAAAACATTTTGATATAAAAAGTGGTATGAATTGGTCTCCACTAGACCAGCACAAAAAGACGTGCTAAAAGAAATTCTTGAAGTTAATTGGAAATGATTCTACATGAAAGTTTAGATCTGTAAGAAGGAAATAAAAACAATGAAGTGCACTAGAAAAAGTGTACATAGTCTGTGGATGTATGACACAGATGAAATAAGAACATGGAAAATATATGCTATTCAAATAGCGTAAAACATGATGTATTAATATCAGATAAAGTAAATTTTAAAACATTATCAGAGATAAATATGGATATTTCATAGTGATATATTAGGAAATACTAAGCAGTTGCAAGAAAACAATCATACCATTATCTATTTATAGATATTCAAAATATGTGAATTAAAAATTTGCAAAAAAATTAGGGAAATCCAGAATCATATTCGGATATTTTATTATCTTGCTATTTTATAAGACAAGTAGGCATAAACTCAGTAATAATCCAGAACACTTGAACAATCTTATCTACCAACTTGGTCTAGTGATATATAGAGAATGCTGCCCTAAATGCAGAAAATTCTTTCTAGTTATACATGGAAATATTTACCAAAACAATCAATAGACTGGACCATGAAAAAGCTTAATATCAAAGAATTATGAACACAAAACATATGTTTTGTTATGATTATGGTATTAAATTAGAAGTTAGTAAATAAGGTATTGATAAAATTTATAAATGTGTGAATGCAAAAACATGTTTGCAACAAATCACTGGAAAACATATGAGAGAATTCAGAAAATAGTTTAAACTGAATGATAAGGGAAACAACATTTATTTGTGGGTTAAGGTAGGCCTTGATTAATGGAAATTTATATTATTAGTAACAATTTTTAATGTAAATGCCTTATATTAGAAAGGAATTACCTAAGCTTCCAAAATAAGAAGATAGAGGCAGAAAAGTAAACCTTAAAGAGAGGTTATCATAAAAATACAGGGGGAAAATCAGTTACATAAAAAATAGAGGAACAGTTTTAAAAATCAGGTTAAACAATAATATTGACGAGATTAACAAAATGAATAAACCCATAGTAAGACTGTTCACAATGGCAAGAGTTAAAAGAAAAAAAAAAACCACTATCAAAAGACCCTATAGACATTAAAAAGAAGATAAAGGAATATTTTAAGCAGTAGGCCTATTGTTTATATAACCACAACATACAACAAATCTCAAGCGCATTTTTTGGGGTGAGAGAAACCAGACACACACACACACACACACACACACACACACACACACACACAAATACTTGCTATGTGATTTCATCTTTACAAATTCTAAGTGTAATCAAAGCTAATCTGTGGTAATAGTAATCAGAAAGTAGTCACTTCTGAGTCAGGAATTTACTAGAAATTGGCAGAATAGAATTTTCTGTGGTGATAGGAATGTGCTTTATCATCTTTTGGGTGGAAGATACTTATGTTTGTTCAAGTATTAAAATTCATTGGCTGGAGGCCTAAGATTTTATTTTATGTAAATTATATCTTAAATAAAAGGATGGTTTTAGTCAATTCCATTTATCTTCTACCACAATATACCATGTTTTATTAGTGTTGTAGTTACCTCCATTGAGGTAAGAATATCTCATCAGAGACCTAAAGCTGTGATTGATTCTTGCTATGGTCTGAATGTATTCTTCCAAATTCAGATCTTGAAATCCTAATCCTCAGAAGTAATGGTATTAGGAGGTAGGGCCTTTAGGAATTTATATCGTGAGGGTGGAGCCCGCATGGATGGGATTAGTGCCTATACCAGAGGTCCAGAGAGACTAGTCCCTTCTGCCAGGTGAGGACACAGTAAGAGGACTGCAGTCTGAAACCTGTACTTGGGCTCTCACCAGGACCCTACCACGCTGATATCCTGATCTCAGACTTTCAGTCTGCAGACTGAGAAATAAGTGTCTGTTGTTTATAAGCCACACAATCTGTGGTATTTTATTATAGAAACCTGAATGGACCAAGGCAATTCTCTTTGCTTTACTCAGTTTGCTTTGACATGGTATCTATTAGACACTTGACAGAAATTTTCTAGATAAAGTTTAGTGTCTATTAAGAAAGGAACGTTTGTAAGATATCTAGGTATTAGAACTCATGCCTGCTTGAGTTTTTTTTTTTCTTAAAGTTGCCCTCAGTGCTACAATAATATTAGTTGAATCTATTAAATAAAGTAGATTTAATTAATTATATATGCACCTAGATAGCTAAGTCTCCAGTTGTTTCATGGCTTTTTATATAATAAGTACAGAGAAAATGGAGAAGAAATATATCTAGCCCTGTTTTTAGCAGTTGCAAAGGTCCTGTTTTCCTATATGAATGATAATGATCTCGCTGAACTGAATAACTGTTGTTCTCATTCTCCTCACAGCTGGCAGATGATATAGTAGAGACAGTCCTAATTACCTGATGGTCTATGAATAAACAAGGGAAAGATCAGTAGTTTGGTGATTTAATCACTGAATAAAATTAGTGAGGGACCCATTAATTTCCTTTTATATACAAGCTACCATAAAAAGGCCCTTTAAACTCATTTCAGCATTATTACTACTATTTAAAATTTTTAAATAATATTATCTCATATCATTTTCCTCCAATAACAAAACTGTTGAACACTTTCTCTGCTGGAAATGTTATTGAGAAGCTATTTAAATTACGAGGCATTTAAAAAAATCAACTAATTGAGGTATAATGCACCACTTTTAAGTATGTATTTTGATGAGTTTTGACAAATTTATATACCAATGTCAGAACACACAATCAAGATACAGAACGTTTCTGCTACTCCTGTGCCCATTTCAGGAGGTTCCAGCCTCCCCAGCCCAGACAACCACTGATGTACTTTCTGTTCCTATAGACTCTATCCCTGTGGATATTATCATATTTTTTCATCCAGTCTTCTCTCACCTACTAAGGCCCTCTTTCAACGATAAAGAAATCAACCAAAGTTATGTCCGAGATTCAAATAGACTAACCTACCTTTTTGGTTTTTTTCTTTTTATTAGAAATTACTGGATGCTTGCTTCTTTCCCCTCTTCATGTGTTAGCTTCATGGGATCCTATTATAACATTATGTTTGAATTAATAAGTATTCAATTACAGATTGGTTTTACTAAATAGTCCACACAATAGTCATTTGACAATTATGTATTCAGAGTATGCTGTGTTTTAGGTTCTCTGCCAGATGCTGATGTATAAAGTTAGGAAAGGTGTAATATCTGCTAAAGGGCATAAAGCATAGCTGGCAATTATAACTTTGGGTGATGAGTGAGTACAGGGACTTGTGGGAATGCATGTAGGAATGTGTAGCACAGTCTTGGGGATCATAGATAAGTTTTGAAGGAAGTGACATCTCACCTCAGACCTGAAAAAAGTAAAAGAATTTGCAGGTGACACACACACATGTGCACGCGCACACACACACACACACACAATTTCTTATCTAGGTATAGTAAATCAATGTGCTAAAATTTTTGGCTCTATGTACCAACACTTGTACTTTTCAGATTTTTTGGGGTCCATGATTTTCTTTGGAAAACAAATTTACTGCACTTTTAGAGGGTGAGGATAAGGGTAACTAATTAGGAGATAATAAAAAGAAAGTGAACTGAACCCTAACAATCATAAAATATTAAATATATTAAAGTCTATATATAATATTTCACAAATTTTCTTCTACTTAGACTATTTTTCCATATATTAGCACTCCGTCTTCATAGCTGACATTTGGGATGGCTACAGCTCTTTTTATGGTTTTCTGCCTCTAGCAGAATTCTTTTAGCTGTAAGAAGAATTATAATTCATAAACTAGAGTTTTTTTAATCTTATTTTGTTTTTGTTTGTTATTTTGTTTAAGCAGTCTTTCCGTATTTTATAGGGTTATCATACATATGTACACACACAAGTTAGGATTTAGGAGTTGGAAGGAGATTCCCTGAATCAAAACATAAAACTTGAAAAAAAATAAAGCACATTTAATTTTGTCTGAGAGTTTTGTAATTTTTGAATGGTATAATGATTATTTTGCTCACCAGTTGCTTACTATGAATGGATGAACATTAGCAGTAAATGGAGGGAATCTAGCTTTCAGTTAACTTACCCAAATTCAAAGTTGTTTCCAAGATAGATGAGGGTTTTTTATCATTTTTTAAAAAGATTTATTGGAGGGGGAGAGGGAGAGAGAATCCCTAAGCAGATGCCCGGCTGAGCATGGAGCCTCATGTGGGGCTCAGTCCCACTACCCTGAGTTCACAAACTTAGTGAAATCAAGAGTCGGTCACATAATTGACTGAGCCACCCAGGCACCCCAGGGCTGAGTTTTGTTTATTTTATTTTATTTTATTTTATTTATTTGTGATGGAGAGAGCACATGCGTGCACAAGCTGGTGGGGAGCTTCAGGCAGAGGGAGAGGGAGAGGAAGGCTCCCTGCCAAGCAGGGACCCCTATGTGAGGCTCGATCTCAGGACCCTGAAATCATGACACGAGCTGAAGGCAGTCACTTAACCAACTGAGCCACCCAGGCACACCAGGACTGAGTTTTTAAAATTAGATTTAAGGAGGTACAAATCAGAAGGGAAAAAGAGAAAGATCAGTTCCTAGTCCAAAGCTTGACACTGTGGGTTGCTCATGTTTTTTTACTTGTTAAATTAGGACATTGGAGTAGAAATTTCTAAGGCTTCTTCCTGTAATAAGTTCATTGTGGAATTTCATAGAAACTTGAAGGCACAAGATACATTTTATGCTGCTATGTCTTAATTTGTTTCTTCCATACAGATTCAACAAAGTCAAGTGAATGCTTACATTTTTGATATTGCAAAGCTGGAAAGGTCTTGGTGCTGCTCAAGTCCATTTCCTGAATCAAATTTGAGCATACATTTTCTTATTACATTTTGCAAAGGCATTGAGATCTCTCACTGTGGCAATTCCACTGCTTCTGATCTTGCTTATGCAGCTGTTTCTCAAAATAATGATTGACAAAGTAAAAAAGTAGAAATGGCTTCCAGCAACATGGATGGCTGACCTGATCAAAAATTTCTTGCTTAAAATATATAGAAATTCTGGGTAAAATAGAATCACCATTTAAAGCTGAACTCAAGAGAATAAAAAGAAACCCTAGATGCTGGATTGAAGGGTGAACTCAAAGTGGGGATGGTAAACTCATGATATGACTATGAAATGACCTGGATACTAGAATAAAATTGGAATTACCCTACCAACAAGAGACTATGCTTTAAATAAGGAAATATGCATGCAGTCTTATCCCTTCAGAGCTGAAATTGAAAGCCCGACATAAAATGAGGAATGTCCCTCATTATAAGAAAATGATTAAGGAAACCCCACTGGGTACATTGAAGGAGTTAAGAAGTGGATAGTCTGACACACACTCTGAGAGGAGAGGTTTGGGGACTAGGCAAGGGGGGCAGGGATCCAATAAGATAATTAAACTCTAACTTAAAGCCACACGAAGATGTGGGATCCAAATGCCCCAATTTATTTCATCTAAGATGTGTAGTAATCCATGACTATAAATTAATGTTAAAGTAAAAACAGTTTCAGTGTAAGCTCTGGACCCCATAGAAGGAAACTTAAACCACTCTATAGAAGTATGTCCACAAAGCAGTTCACAAGGGCTCAGAGAGGGAAACAAACCCAAACTAAACCTTGGCAGAAGAAGAGCTCACATTTAAAGCTTTGAAATCAATTGCCGTGCCTGGGTGGCTCAGTCAGTTAAGTGTCTGACTCTTTTTTTTTTTTTTTTAATATATATATATATATATATATTTTATTTATTTGACAGAGAGAGAGAGAGCACAAGCAAGGGGAGCGGCAGGCAGAGGGAGAGAGAGAAGCAGGCTCCCCGCTGAGCAAGGAGCCCTATGTCCAGCTCATCCCAGGACCCTGGGATCATGACCTGGGCCTAAGGTAGACGCTTAACTGACTGAGCCACCCAGGCACCCCAAGTGTCTGACTCATGATTTCTGTTCAGGTCATGATCTCAGGGTTGTGAGACTCTGCACTGGGCATGGAGCCTGCTTAAGATTCTCTCTCTCCTTCTGCCCTTCTCCCCCTAAAAAACCACCACAAAACAAAAAAACAACTTTGCAATCAGAAGAATTTAAAAAAATCACACTAAGGAGGAGTAAATAGAAATTACAAATAGAATTAATACCCTCAAAATTGATACAGTGAAATAATTTATAAGAAATTATAAAATAAGTGTGTATGAAAAATTAAAGGAATGACTAAAGAAATAGAATTATAGTGGAAATTATAGCAGAAACAAAGATATACTGAAATTAATAGAAATTATAGGAACAAAAAGGAAAAAAGTATTTAAGAGTTACATAAATCATCTAGAAAAATATTTATATCTACATCTATATTTATATCCATATATCTGTATCCATATTTTCATGTCTATGTGTGTCATTGATATTAAATAATGAATGGACAGTTACAAAGAGGAGAGGTTTGGGGACTAGGATTAGGCATGGAGGGCAGAGATCCAATAAGATAATTAAACTCTAATGTAAAGCCACATGAAGATGTGGTATCTCAATGTCCAAATTTATTTTATCTGAGATATGCAGTAATCCATGACTATAAACTAATGTTAAAGTAAAAAGAGTTTCGGAGAACCTGGGTGGCTCAGTTGGTTGAGTCCGACTCTTGATTTAGGTTAGGGTCATAATCTCAGGGTTGTGGAATTGAGTCCTGCATTGGGCTCTGTGATTAGCTGGGGGTCTGCTTGAGATTCTCTCTCTTCCTCTGCCTTTACCCCTCCCCGTGCTCATGACTGCTAGTTCTCTCTCAAATAAATAAATAAAATCTTTTTTTAAAAAGGAAGAACTGTTTCAGTGTAAGATTAAGCAGCTAAAAGAAGTTTAAAGTTAAATATGGATCTATGTAAACTAGATAAAGAGAAGGAAACTGAAAGAGCTGCTAATGACCAAATTATCTCCAATAGGAATGCAGAAGATAAAATTATAGAGAAAGGGGAAGAGGTAATATTCACAGAGATAAGAGATGCAATTTTTTTTTTCAGAATTGAAAAGAAAACAAATATTTAGTATTAAGAAGCATAATACATGTTTATTAAGATTAGTAAACATGATTTTGTCCCTACGTATCAGAGTGAATACCAAAAAGATAGAAATTTCAAAATCAACCAGAAAGAAAAGGAGGATTATCTACACAGGAATGGCAGACTTAATAGCAGACTTCTCATCTGAAAAATATGTAGGATAGGAGACAGAAAAAAATATATGTCAAATGCTGAGGAAAAAGTAATTATCAACCTAGAATATATTGCTAATTATTGGTCTAAATGAAGATGAAGATAGCTTAATACATAGAAAAAATTACCACTTAGGGTTCTCCACTGAATAACTAGTTTTAGGGGCACCTGGGTGGCTTAGTTAAGCGTCTGCGTTAGGCTCAGGTCATGATTTCAGGGTCCCAGGATCCAGCCCCACATCAGGCTCCCTGCGCTCTGCAGGGAGCCTGCTTCTCCCTCTGTCTCTGCTGCTCCCGCTGCTTGTGCTCTCTTGCTCTCTCTCTGTGGGATACATGAATAAATAAATAAATCTTAAAAAAATAAAAGACTAGTTTTGGATATATTAAAAAGAAAACAATGGATGGTGTGCACTAACATATATCTAGATAAATCTAAATAATAAATGTGGGATTTCAAAACATTTGAATTAAAATATTATAATGCAACAATATGTAAAATGGATATAATCCAAGTTAAAAACTTTAAGCTTCTTGTAATTTTTTGGAAGAAACAGGAGTAACAGTTGTACATAGGCAAAACTTAACTTTTTAAGAAGCATGATCTGATTCTCAGATAACAACAAAAAAGCCATATTGATATTCCTGAGTAGGCATACTTAAGTTTTGGTTGAATTTTGCTCTTTAAAAAAAGGAAAATAATGTGTATTTTCAAACTATTGGGGAAAAATTAGAGTTAAGAAAAATGTATGTGAAGAAGAAATAAAACCATTAAAAATCTAATGGAAAATCTGAAAAGATGAAAAGCCTAGAGATAAGTAAGGGTAAATAGAAGACAGAAAACAAAATAAAAACGGATGGACATTAATTCAAACCTATTAACAACCAGTGTATTTTATACACTATAAAATCACATGCAAAAAATGTTTAAATATTAGATTTGAGAAAGGGAGACATAAAATGTCACAGACAAGCTGAAAGCAAAAGCAAGCAGTAGATAGGGATAATAGTAATAACAACTATAACAGCAACAATGATCAAATAAACTATCACAGTAATGGTAATAGCAGACGAGCTTATGGTAATTGGATATTAGGATCATTACTTGATGCTAAAATACATAATATATGAGAAATATAATCCTTGATCTTCGTGCACCTAATAAGAGAGACTAAAAATGTTTGAAATAGAAGTTTACCAAATACGGGGAATAACAAAAAATCAAACCCTTTGGGAGATTATAACACAATAATGCAGAGTTTGATAGAATAGGTTGCAAACATCAGTGTGGGTGTAAAAATATTTGAATAACAAGAAAATAGTTTGGATCCTGCCATATATTTAAAGGACATATTCTTTTCAAAGGATTTTCAAGGATGATTTCCCAAAATTGATAATTTATGGGGTTATAATCCCCCCAAAATGATCTTATATTGCAGAAACCTAGCATACACATGTTCAGAAATGTTATTAATAATAATTATTATTACACTTAAAATTCCTGGAGATTAAGATACACTTATTTAGACTAGTATTTAGACACTTATTTAGACCACTAGATTTATCAGTATCTGTAGGTCCGGATAGCAGATTGGTAAATGATGAATAAAATAATATCATTTATGCATCTTTAAAACTATACAAAATGACATACATTATTTATGTAATAAATGAACAGAAAAGATATATGCCAATTTTAACGTAGTGCTTACCTCTGTGTAGGATAATACTGGGTGGTTTATGAGTATCTATAACATTACATTTAAAGGAAAAAAAGCAAAAGCTTAGATCTGTCAAGACGTTAATATTTGCTAAGTCTATATAATAGTATATGAGTATGTCTTACATTTTTCTGATTTTGGAACATTTTATATTATAAATTTCATTAAATAAGTGAATTCAAGAGTCCTCACATAAGGCAAAAACATATTGTAATAACATTATCTCTATTTTATGGCTGAGGGGAGGTAATAGTGCAGATAGTTAATTTCATGTAAATTTACATAGCAAGCAAATAATGTCACTGTTAAGTAACACATCTTATATTCAAATAAAAAATGTGGATTTAAGTGTTGAGATATTTTCACTATACCTGATATCCATTTAACCTGTCACCAGTCTTTTACTTTTCTGCATCCACTAAGGAATATTTAATATAAACGATATAGGAATGCTGTCTACTAAGAATAGCTTTTAAATGTCTTTCCATGTCAGGAACTGTTGTATGCATTTTATTGCTTTTTCTCCTTTAATTTCCTCATTCAGTCTTCACAACAGTCCTGTAAAATAGGCAGTATTATTGTCTTCTCCACTTTATAAATGAGGAAACTTAATACCTGATCTCTTACACATTGGGATTAAATTCTTACAGGAATTAATTTATTAATTTATCTCAGTTTTTCACTGTGACATGGACCATTGCTTTGTTAACCTGTCATCATTTATTATTAAAGAGAACACTGATTTAACCAACTGTGTGAATTTCACAGTTAGTTTTATTGGAATTTTAAAGAAATAGAGATCTTTAAGAGGCAAATAATTTTTTTTTTAATTTAAAGACATTATGCTTTCTTTTTCAAGAAATAAGACAATTTGAAAATAATTTTCTGGAAGGGTTATTTTGGAAGCACTGTGTGCACATTTAGAACATAATCAGGAAAAAGGATTTCATACTTTTAATTTTATGGCTGTTGTAGAATTATTTTTCTTGTGTAGCCTATAAATTCTGTAAGTTAAGTGATGTAAATGTTTCTATGAACCTAGTGTCCAAATTAAGACTGAACAGAAGTAATGGAAACAAAATAACCTCTCTCTTTGTATGTGTGTATTTTCATACAATGCGGATAATACATAGATAGAAGATATGTAAATACATGTAGAAGAGAAATCTCTCAGAGTACAATTTGTCAAATGTCCTATAAAGAATGTAGTTAGAAAATCAACATTTTGCAACCACTGTGTGAATTAATTTAACCAAAACATGTAAGTAAAACATAAAGGTGCTATAACTAATTTGTGAAAGTTTGATGAGCCATAGTCTTTTACAGAGTTTTGAAGTTTCCTCCTATAAAATACTTATTGACAACGAATGGAAAAATAATGTACTTAATTATAGTGGATAAGCCCTAGTAATTAAGACCATAGTCAAGTTATCTTATGCTATGAATAATTGCATATTATTTCATGTAAGTTACACATCAACAAAATTGATTAAAAACATAAAAAATTAAATGATTCAGTAAAATAACTAAAGGATCAGGAGAAAAGTATTTTGGGTAATGGACATATTTCCATTATCTTAAAGGTAAGGGTGGTCTCTATCAGAATTCATCAAACTTAAATGAGTGCATTTTATTATAAAAATTATAACTCAATAAAGTTGATCATAAACATTCCACCTAAGCTTACTAACCACTAGATTCCCTAGGTTCTCATTATTTTTACTATATCAGAATTTTCATCTCTAACTTTAACTCTGTAATCTATATCGCTGTCTCCGTCTCTCTTGATTTCAATTTTTATATTTACTTCTTACTCCATATGTAGTTGCAAAATTGCAGTTATACCATTTCTCTCTTATTTGAATTTTCCATGAGGCAATATTTCAAAAACACTGAAAATGTTTCAAAAACATACCTCAAAAAATACTTCAGAAATGCTTGTCTTGACAACTATATGTTATCCTGAAATTGAGATTTAAGGATTGTTACTTATTTATTGTGTTCTTTATAATGTTATTCATATTATTTCCAAATTATGTTATAAATAATAGCAACTAATATTTTAATAGACTTCTTTTTCATATATTGCTGATAATTTCCTCTAATACATATGTTTAAGATGTTAAAGTGTTCGAGCATTATTCAGTTTTGTGATAATGCATAATGCTCTCAAATGGTACTGTGACTATATACATGGCTGATAGCAGGATACTAGGTACTAATTTTTGTACACCAATGGATGGGCCTAATTTTATTTTTTAAACATTCATTCATTAAGGACAGAAAGTTTAAAGTATATCAATATTTTTAATTTGCATTCTACTAATACTAATGACATTAGGTTGAATATGCTTTTATATTTGTCTTTGCAATTTATATTTCATGAATTTATTCCTTGTTTTATATTGTGCATTTTAAAATTAAGATGTTTACTCCTATTTTATTGATTTTTTTTAGGAAATCCTCGCATATTAAATATTCTAGTATTTTGACATATATTCTACAAATATTTTAACAACTCATGTATTTTATTTACCTACCTTTTTCTGTTTAATAGAGGATGTTTTACATTTGACTTTTTATTTCATATGCCATTTCTTTTGATACATGGGTGTATAACAGTGTTAATTTCCAGTTAACCACTTATTCTAAAATTGTTTATTTATAAGCCATCCATACTAATTTAATTCTAGCCCAAGGGTAATGGACCTGAAAGACATTATGCTAAGTGAAAGAAGTAAGTCATAGAAGGACAAATACTGTATGATTCCCCCTATATGAGATATCTAAGAGTCAGACTTACAGAAGCAGATAATATTGGTGGTTGCCAGAGGATGAGGAGGAAGGGGAAGGGGAGTTGTTCAGTGAGTATAAAGTTATGTAAGATGAATAGGTTCTAGAGATCTATATAACATTGTGCCTATAATAGGTTAACAACATGGTATTTTACACTTAAAATTTTGTTGAGGGTAGAACTCATGTTAAATGTTTTTGCCAAAACAAAACAAAAACAAAACAAAAAGGGCACAAGGAAGGTTTGGAAGTGATGGGTATGTTGATTACCTTGATTGTATTGATGATATATATATATCTTCAAATTCATCAAATTGTATACCTTATGTGCAGTATTTTTTGTATAGTGATTATACCTCAATAAAGTTTTAGAATATATTTTAGTACCTCACAAGGTCGTATGTATATGTTTTATCAGCCTACATGACTATAGTACTGAACAGAGGCTGTTTACCTCCAGTCTCTATCTTATTATGAGAGTACTTTGTTAGGGGTATTAGAGATGAGAAAAAAAAAAAAAAAAGTTGTATTTTCCAATCTGGCAAGTTCTGGATTGTGTATTCCCTCGAAGTTCTGCTTACCAAATTATTTTTGAGCTCCTTTCTTGCTTTTAGTTTTTACTTTTTGCAGCTAAAAGAGCAAAGCCTAATGTGTCAACATTCTCTTTTTCCTGGAGTTTTTCTTGTACAATTCCAAAAATTCATTAGGTACATTTTGAATCTTCTAAGTAACCTCACGTGAGAGTTTTACCAAATATTTCCTCACTACAAAACACGTGTCTCCGATTTCCCATCCTCCTCAAACAGTTCCTCTGACATTTTCCCAGCCTCTTCTAACTCTCCTCAGGGACTGCTGCTTGTTGTAGAGGCGGTGCCAGATCATTTAGATTTTTGTAATGGCGGTACCCGTTTTTTGTGTACCAGTTTCCGAAACAGCTCTCACTAGAAACCACAAAGGCGAAGTATCATTACTTAGCTCATGAGTTTGCAAATAAGCTGAGGGATAGGCTGAGATGAGCCAGCAAACTAGCCAACCCATGTATTTCTCATGGTGAAAGCAGAGATGTTGCATACATGCTTTCCAGCCTTTGTGGTCAAATTACTACCAGTAATACCCCATTGACCAAAGCACATCACGGGCTAAAAGGCAGGGAAACACATTCTACCTTATTAATGGGAGGAGCTGAAAAAATCATGTG
This sequence comes from Ursus americanus, assembly GCF_024610735.1. Taxonomy (NCBI): domain Eukaryota; kingdom Metazoa; phylum Chordata; class Mammalia; order Carnivora; family Ursidae; genus Ursus; species Ursus americanus. Next base: position 53,313,261 of record NC_142137.1, on the reverse strand, counting down.
ACATAAAGGGTATGAATGCATAAATTAATGCAATATGAGACTACCTGCAACCTCTCTGCTTCACTGATACAGGTTTATTTCGTTCCATACTGACACTGAAGGTATATAGGCCTTTGGCATTTTGTCTTTATGGACATAGATTCTCTGGAAAGAGGAGAAAATGTACTAGGAAATAAAAAAAAATACAATGATTTCAGAGTGTTGTGCATTCTAAGAGATTGTCAATAAGGCTTACCAAGTACTTAGGCAGTATCGATTGGTCGTTGAGTGCATGTACTAAGACACAAATGCCTTGGTTCAAATCTCATTTTTCTTTGCTTACAAAGTTGACCACTTTTTAGCTCTTACTAAAGTTTTCTTATACTTTCTTTGTATTCATTTTCTCTAACTAAAATGTAATTATGATAGAACCTAGTTCATAGGATTTTTTGAGATTTATTTAGCTGAGAGAGAGAGAGAGCACATGTGGGAGGGAGGGGCAGAGGGAGAGGGAGAAAGAATATATATATACTAAGATTTATCTATTTGAGAGAGAGAACAAGCCAGGCAGGGGCAGAGGGAGAGAGAAGGAATCCCGAAACAGGCTCCCCGCTGAGCACAGAGCACCAACTGGGACATCCTAGTACCCTGGGATCAGGACCTGAATCAAAATCTTAACCGACTGAGCCACCCAAGAGCCCCCAGTTCATAGGATTTTTATCATGGTTAAATGAGTTAATATACATAAAATGAATGAAATGGTGCTTTGCATACAGTAAGTACTAAGTTTAGCAAAGGCCACTTGAGGAGATGATACTCAGTTGAGAGCTGAATGATAAAATCAGCTAAGGAAGTGTGTGCAAGAGCATTCTAGGCAGATGATAGAGCAATATGAAAGCCCAAAGATGAAGAGATCTTGATGTCCTTGAGGAATAGGAAGCAAGTCAGCATATTATTAATTCATTCACTTGAGTACTTCAAGGATTTCTTCAATGTATATAAACCATGTTTCACTACCAGCCTCACCATTTTAACTTAAAAAATAGTGCTTTTTAATTAATTCCTGTAAGACATATTTATTTTGTTATCTTCACTCTTTTCACAACATAGATTTGGAAAGTTGGAATCATCATATTTTCCTTACTGTGCCATCTTTTTCCTCCTTAATTAAAATGAAGACATCATTCTCCAGATCCCCCAGACACGTAATTGTTGGAGGATCTTTTTATTTCTCAGCACTCTTATCTCATTTATCTATTTACAGTTCAGGTTTTATAGATTTCTCTTAGGAGGTATCTAAAACACTGTTTTCTTTCTCTTGGTATTTTCACCAAACAAATTTATCCAGCTCCTAATCACTTCATGCATGATCTGCCTGTCTCCTAGTTCATTTTAGTCAATGTGTAAGCAGGAATGAAGAAACTACTTAAAACCGTCTTGTCTTTCTATAGCATTGCCACTCCCTAGAGTTACTTGTTTCTCTTGCTTCCATAGGTTTTCTACTAATACTAAGAGAAGAATGTTATAATGACAAGTCCTCAGCTTGACAACAGGGTCTTCAGTGTTTCTATTAATAAATCTTTAAGCAAGTTACTTAACATTTCTAAGGCTGAATGTTTTCATCTTTAAAATGAGAGAGGAAGTGGTTTTTCATTCATCCATTCATTTTTCAACTATTTAGCTATTCAGACATACATATATTCAATCAATATTTATTGTTCACTAGGCTCCGGAGACTCAACTATAAGCAAGGAATACAAAAATGAAATATATATACCCTCACCTGCAAGGAGTACAAGTCTCACCTTTCATATTTCTATTTAAAAGCACATCCGACAGAAGATAAATGAGTGCAAATATAGTAGTTCAAGAAAATTTATTAATAAACAAAACCTGAATAGAATTGTGGAAAATAGGGCTTTCTTAGACATTAATTTCAAACTTTATTCTTTATCCATCTAAAAAACAGTATTCTTTTGAAATGACAATTTAAATTTACTATTTATTGGATAAGAACAATAAAAATGTACTAATGATGGCTTTCCCAAATTTATTTCCATGGAACAGTTTTGTAGGGAACATTAAAGAAAGGGTCATTCGAGTGCTTAATGTTTAGGTTTGGCAATGAGTAAGAAAAGCTTTGTTTTAAACAATTAAGTCATGTTGGTCCTTGCCAATGCGCACTTTAATTAAATTGATATCAATGAAGGTAATACAACATAAAAATAACATTGCCGTGGATTTAATGTTCACTAACTTCTATACTATTTAGATTGGGATAATTAAACCTGGCATATTTATCAAAGAAAAGAAAAACACATCAATTTAAGATTACTCTTTAATGAATTTATTTGGTAGTAAAACCTTTAGCATTAAATATTTAGAACAGCTTATGAATATATTTTATTCCCTCAAATATACTAATGAATTTTTAATACTAAACAAATGTTCTCTTTTATTTCTTTTTTCAATGTGTGTTGTTTGAGTTTTAGTCCATCCTGCCAAGACTCTGTGCTAATGTTTAAAATTGATTTCAATTGAGTCTATTTATAACGCATAAAAAACCTTAAGGTGGACACGTTTTTTTCCAGATAGGTGAAATGGTAAATCCCAGCTTCACAGACTTAAGACTAAGTGAAAGGAGGATTTAAAAGAGGATCTAATATATTTATACGCCAAAGTCTAGGGAAGTCGTGTCCTTAAATGCTCTGCCTTCTTCAGTGGAAAGCTTTCTTGCTTTTAAGGATTAAGATGCTCATGTGAAATCTTCATTTCCCTTTGCTAGACTCAAATTCATGCTCTAAAACAGAATTAACTTAAAGTCTATAAAGTATCTGGCTAAAATCTAAATGATATTTCACAAGAAGATCATGAAGTAATCTGTTTCTGGGCTACTTGTTTGAACTACCTAGAGGGCTCTTCCATAACACCATGCTTTGGGGGACAGATCTAGATATCATAGGCCTGCTTTTTATTAAGCTGGCTTTCTGTAATTTAATTGACTATTTCTGTCTTTCATCGTTTGGCCTTAATACTTTAGACCCAGCAAAGTTAATACATGATTTGTGCTCTTATTATTTATGTTTATATTTTGTGATTGCTTCTAAAATTAAGTATTAATTTTTCCTGCATATTATTCTCCTCAGGAATTGTGTTCTATTCTGTTAAGTATAGATTCTGAAGACAAGAGGCTTTCTAAGGGTAGTGATCCCAGATAAAGGATAGATCATGGTCTAAATTTCTTTTTTTGCATTATGTTACCTTTTAACACAGTAAATTTTGTTATATGTCTACCAGGTTATCAAATGAAAAAAATTAAGTCATTTTTATTAATTTATTTTGGGGACTCACTTGTTTTTCTTTAGAAGGAATATGCATATTTTGTATTTCTCTCATGTTCATAGTAATCACCTTGCATATTACAAGACAGTTTTTATATATGGTCTATTCAGTGGTGATTCTTGTACAGAAGGTCATCTGTGAAAATCTGTATCTAATTTTGCAGTTGGAAGAATATAAAGAATACAGATAACATGAAGAATATCGAATATTACTATTAATAGCAACAATGCAACTGTTTTGTCAGGTGGATATTTGTATATCTCTTTAGATTCTGTTAATTTATTATCTGCTTCATTCTAAAGAGGCACAATAATTAATTACGCTCTGTCTTGAGGTTCATAGTAATCATGACTGATTTGTTAAATGCTTGCAATATGAACACAAATAATATGGAATACTCTATACTAATATATTTGTTTATACAATGTATTTATTTTCTTCACTTCCTCTCCTCCTCCTGTTCTCTCTTAGATCCTCTCCAGTCATGCTATTTTTCTCATTCTCTACCAGCACTGATCTTGTCAAAGTAAGGATCTTCATGGTAAATCCAGTGGTCAGTTCTCAGTATTAACCTTACCTGACTTATAAGCTGCACTGGCATGTTGATTGCTTGCTCCTTCCTCTTATAAGGAACTTTTAACTGGACTTCCAGAACAAGACCGTCTTGGTTTTTTATTATCTCAGTAGCCATACCTTTTAACCTCCTTGTATGTTTCCCCTTTTCTTGATTTATTAATGAGGGAATACTCTGTAATTGAGGATGTCTTTAATACTCTGGTTTTTGTTATTTATCTTTTTGTATTCCCTCTTGGTGACCTCATATAGTCCGTGGCTTAAAATACTATTTGTTTTCAGAAAAGTCCGAGTATATCTCTAGATCTCTTGCCCTAAATAATAGAGACAGATATACAATTGCTAACTCATCTTCATCTGCATTTCAAACAGATATCTCAAAATTAATATGTATTGATCTTTTCCCAAAAACTTGCTCCTCCCTCATTTTCCCCCTTTACTATTCATGGCAACTCCTTTTTTTCATTTTTAAATATCAAAACCATTGAGGTCATGTCTGTCCCATTCTTTACTTTTGTCTTCTTCCTACATTCCAAATTTGCTTCTTCAGGAATTACTGATGGATCATTTAGTATATCTAGAATCCAACTACTTTTCGTGTCACATCTGTCCAAGCCATTATTATACCCTACCTGCATTTCTCCAGTAGTTTCCGGTTTTTGTTCATGAAGAAGTCAGTGTCAACACAATAGTCTCCATGATCTTGCTTTATCAAGATAATGTCACTTCCCTGCTCAGAATCTTCTAAAGGCACTGTAATTCCCTGAGAGTGTAAGTCAGTGTTTTTATAAAAGCCAACAAGACCTTACATGATCTGAAGCATGTTAATTCTCCTGCTTCAACTTCTACTATATTCTTTTTCAGTCCCTTCCAGTTTCACTGGCCTTCCAGCCTCCTCTGGACCACAGCATACAAGGTCCAATCTCAAGGCCAGCCCTGGTAGCTCTCTATGTCTGGAGTGCTCCTCCTCGAATATCTACAACTCTCATTCACTTAATTAATTCATATTGTGAAGAAGCTGTCTTAATCTATTCAGACTGCTATTACAAAATATCATAGACTAGGTGGCTTATAAATGACAGAAATTTGTTATTTATAGTGTTAGATGTCAGAAGTGCAAAATCAGGGTCTCAGCATGGTCAGGTTTTGGTGAGAGACTTCCTCTCAGTTACAGACTGTTTAGGTTACTGTGTCCTCACATGGCAGGAAGAGGGGAAAGGGAGCTCTCTGGGGTCTTCTTTATAGGACACTAATTCCATTCATGAGGGCTCCACTCTCATGGCCTAATCACATCCCCCAAATCCCACCAACCAAAACCATCACACCAGGGTTTAGGATTTCGACATATGAATTTGGGGGGAACACAAACAGAAACTGAACATAGGCAGACTTTTTGGGAAGCCATTGAAATAATCTAGGCTAAAAATAAAGAAGGTTGACTTAAGAAAGGGCAGGAGAATTGAAAAGATTGGGTTGATTTTTAGGTATTGTGCAAAACATTGTCCATTTCTTATTTTAGTCTACAGGGTGCATAGTAGAGGAAAAAATTGAATTAATCCCCATGAAAGCCTTGGCCATGTTGGTTTTTGCTTGTAATGTGTAAATCTTGTGTCTCTTGCAGTAACTGGCTCATAGTTTACTCTCCAATAAACATTTGATGAATTAATGACCAAATCAGTTTTAGCACACTCTGAGTTTTCATGAAATAAAACCGGGCTGGTTAAGTCCTAAATCATGTAGATACTCTCTTGTATCACCACTGCTCTAAACAAGATCTCAAAAGCAGTACATACTTAACAGTGCTTACGATGGATAATGAAAATTCTTTACTGATTTTAGATTTAATATGATAAGCAGCTGGAGCCACGATGTTAAAGAGCATCCTCATATACTCACACACTAAAACTGATCACACCAGTTTGAATGCTTTGTGGAAAGGAGGATAAATATGACCCTCACCATTACTTATCCTAATGATTCCAGAACTGATTACCCACTCTGTACAGATAATTCCTTCATTTTCTCTCTACAGTGACTTTTTGCACCGGGGCATGTTCCTGCTCTGTGATACAGGCAGGAATGCCAGGCTGAGCTCATGGCTGCTGCCTTAATGCTTTGGTGGAAGAGATCAGCTAGCCTGAGATTTGGACATTGTAAGTACCTTTCATGTTCCTTCCTTTCCCTGGTTTTAATTAGCACTGGAGATCTAAGGCCAACTACATTTTTCATCCAAGTTTTTCTTTCAAGTCACTGATCAATAACTCGTTAATGAAGCCAGAAAAAGAGAATGAAGCATTCTTAAATGTCCACTACCACTCTCAAAAGCAAACAAATAAACAAGGCAGTTGCTGTGCTGAAGAAATCATTCAGCTAGCTAAATCAAGCAGTTGCTACGAGGAAGGATAATTGATTTAGTGGGGAGGGTGCTAACATCCCTAAATATTACATTCAATACATAGTATTTAAAAGATTGCTTTAATGACTGTTAATATTTGCAGTATAATTTTCAATTTAACTTTCATGAAATGGCATACGTTTTAATAATATAGTTTCCAAGCTATAGTTCATCTTAAGAGCCATTAATTCAACCTTCTCTAAATAGAGTTCTTTAGAAGACCATTACATTGTGAATCTCCAAAGGAACAGAGCAGTGTGTGATGCATATTCTCAGTATTCATGCAAAGACTAGAGAAGGTCATTTGCACTTATGTGCCAGACATTTCAAAAATAAGCGAAACCGTGGGGGTCTCCGTGCACAGTGCAGGGCACTGACCACTAGGTGGCAGAAGCACTCCTTCAACTCTTTCTCTTCTCCTGGTGCGGGCTGTAATTAGGTCAGTGTAAGTTAAAGTAGGGCTGAGAGATGAATAAAGTAGATTTTTCTCCTCTGGAACACACTGCAGTTTAATTTCACTTCTTTCTACATTGTGCAATGAAGGTGGATATAACTTTTAAAGGCAAAGAGACAAACCTCTGCCAGGATAAATGAAAAGACTCAGGGAGGGCAACTGACAAAAAAACGTGAAAGAAAGGAAATGCTCCTGGCTGTTGCCTAATTTTGTTATTCGGGTCATCGTCAGAAATCTTTTTCAGAGGTAAAGTGCTATATATGTCCTATAAGGAAGGGGTGCCTTCTGAAACTTAATGGGGTAGCATGCATGCTTGTTGGGTGTTGATGTTAAAATGTTTCCCTACTGGTAGCATTAAATAAAATAAAATGATTTTATCCTTGAAGCTGGTTTTCTAATTTTGCCAGCAGCCAGAAGCCTTTTAATCTGAGGGGAAAACTTCATGCCCCAACACAGATTTCCCCTGCCTGCTGACTGAGTTACTAAGGGAGGAAGTGGTCCTGAAGATGAAAGTTGAAACTCGGTGGCCTTTTGAATGATCTGTGTCACAGGCTCTGGGGAGGACAGGAACACCTCAAAAATGGAAAGGCTGTGTGTGTTAAGCAGCTATGGTAGGTAGTGGGCCACAGTTGAGTAGATTCATTATCAAAGAGCATCAGAGGTCACTGTGGTCACTTAGGTGAGAAATGGTAGGGAAAGGAGAAGAACAATCACAAGACAATTTCTCCTTTCCCATATTGCTGATCATGGCCTTGAATGTGCAACAGCTAGATTCCTTTTTTTTTTTTTTTTTAAGAAAGTAAAGGCAAACAAGATGTAAGAACAGGCATAAACAGTAATGTTTCCTGATTCTAAATTTTCTAGTGGTTAAGAGCATTGAGCTGTTTAGAGTGTATTTTGTTTCTTTGAATTACTGGTCATCTCACAAGGAATGCCCACCTCAAAGAGAAAGGAAGGATGATTGTCAACATGTATGCTGCTACAGTTGTAATTAAGGAAATAAGCTAAGTACATAGACAGGTGGCTCAGATATACTAAGATTCTTCAAATAATTCTTGGATTTTATGAAAAATGTTTAGGACTGGGCTTGAGCATGCTTTCTCCTGACACCTCTTCAACATTGCCCAGTTGCTAGTCTTTGTGTTTGTTACCCAAAGATTTGCTCAAACATATTGAAACTGGAAATCCACTGGTTAGCAGTACCTCCTGTTTGTGCAGGCTGTTTTCCATCTGTAGCCACAGATGATGTGACTACAGACTTTGTGTGCAATTCAGTGTTCTTATGTTTGCTTACGGAATCATAGACAATCACATTAAAGCTATGTGCAAACATGGTACATGACTAAATTCTCCATTCTTGAAATGATGTTCTGTGTATGTCTCAATATTCTAAGAAAGGAATAGGAATGGAAGATCACATAGAGGAAGAAAGCAAAGAATAAAGAGCATAAAAAGAGACTCTTGAAATCTTGTTTGAAGGGCACATTCACTGTACTGTAGCTTCTCATTCCAGCCATACTGAGTTTCATTTGCTGACAGAAACTGGTCAGATACAAATACTGTGTTTGATGGGATTGGAAACAGAAGACAGCCAATGAATAGCAATTTGTAAAGACGGTGGACTGATCCCTGATGTGTATCTCAGAAATTAGATAGATATTTTATCCTGGTTTGGAATTTAGAGACAAGTGTTGGAAATAATTGTGTTAGTTAATCAAAATTTAAAGGATGCAGCGTAGCTAAAAAAGTAAACACCTGCATATACATATACATACATACACACTAAGGTTGGATTTTAACTGAAACTTTTTATTAGAAATTGTCATTTCTTGGGACTCCTGGGTGACTCGGTCGGTTGAGCTTCTGACTTTTGATTCAAATTGTGATCTCAGAGTTGTGGGATCAAGCCCCAGGTCTGGCTCTGTGCTCAGCAGGGAGTCTGCATGAGATTCTCGTCCTCTCCTCTCCCTTTGTCCCTCCCTACTTCTCTCTCTCTCAAAATGAATAAATCTTTAAAAAGAACAAATTATTTCTTCACTTAAAATTTGCAAAACCAACTTCTTTATTTGTTTATTTTAGAATATAATTCTAAAATGAATTTGGGGATATTTTGTTCATTTGTGAACTTTGTGAGAGTAATCTAACTATTCCATTGTTTCAAAGCAAAAGCCATAATCTCACCAAGTCTATAATTCAGTAATATTTGGAAGCAGCATGAACCATCATTGGATGTAGTATAAACAGGATCAAATACTTCTCAGGATATTTCAAGTAGCCTGTCCTTCAGATGCTTAGCATGAGTTAGAATATAATGAGACAAGTGATCTAGAAGGAGTAAAGAATCACAACTGGACTTTGGCCTTCACCGTGTTATTATACTCTCATGTATATCCTTGTGAATCTTTCTGCATACCTTTCAGTATTTTCCCACTGCATTTAATAATTCATTTTCATGTCCGTGTGTCTTTGAAAAGGCAAATAAATAATACTCCTACTTTAAATTCTCAGACCTAGAAATGTTTAGCATGTAGTATGTATTTAACAAATCTATGTTGAACTAATGAATAATTAAGACATGTAAGTACTATCTGAGCTCTATAGTAGAGCTCCAACTAAATTCCAAGTTTCTAGTTTCTTTATTCCTATGATTATTTTTAATATTGTATTTTTGTTTTTGCATTTGTAGTAAAACATTGCCTAATTTTTAAATTTTGTTTTGTATTTTTATTTTATTTTTTCGCACATTTTCAGTATATGTATTCTTCATCCTTCTTTGGGAAAATATAATCTAACTATTCAAGGATGGGCACTGCTGGGTTACTGTGTGCCTCTTTAAAAAGGAGGCAGGTTGGGGTGCCTGGGTGGCTCAGATGGTTAAGCTTCTGCCTGCAGCTCAGGTCATGATCTCCAAGTCCTGGCATGGAGCCCCATGTCAGGCTCTGAGCTCTGTGGGGAGCCTGCTTCTCCCTCTCCCTCTCCCTCTGCCTCTCTCCCTGCTTTTGCTCTCTCTGTCTCTCTCTCTCTCTCAAATGAATAAATAACATCTTTTTTTTTTTAAAGACAGTTAATTTTCTCACACAATAAATATTTGTGAATTAGTAAATTTTGTCCATAGTGAAAAATATTCTCAAACTCAAGCCTTTTTTTTCATTAACTAATGTTAATCCCCAAAAACTTTTAAAAAGAGAGTCAATTCTGATACTAATTATATAAAGGTGATTTTTTAAAGGTGATCTTTGATTGATATTCATTCTGGAGAAGTATATTATTCGGTTTAAGAAATACTGTATTTCCAATGATTTATTTAGCAAAAACTTTGAAGAAAATAACTTTTGATCCCAATATAATCTTCATTGTGGCACTATACAAGAGGCTCATTTAAATGTCCCTTTTTATATAAAAAATTTTACTGATGTATAACATATGTAAAATACACAAATAGTAAATATATAGTTAGATGTATTATCATATAATGAGCACACCTGGAGAATCAGAATCCAGCCAAAAAACAAAATTGCTCCTTAAGTCTCCTCCTCCTTTCTACTTACTCATCAACCTAATGGTAACCACTTCCTTACTTCTAGCTTCATAGATCAGCCTTGTCTGGTTTTTAATTTTATATAATTGGAATAATACAGTAAGTACTTTTGAGGGTCTTCTTTCTTTCACTCAGTATTTTGTTTGATTTAACTAGGTTGTGTATCATTATCATTATAGTAGTAGTAGTAATTTATTCTCACTGCTATGTAGGGTTCCACTGAATGAGTAAAATACAAACTTTATTCATTTTATGTCAAAATTAACTTTCCATTTTGGGAATATTAAAGATAGTGCTATTGTGAACATTCTTATACTTGTCCTTTGTGAAGCTTATACATGCTTATACATGCTTACTGTGGAAAGCTCTTTATATGGAAATCCTGGATAAAATCTGTACATTTCCATTTTTTTACTTTAAAAAGGCTTTAAAATAGATGCATAAACTCACCATCTCATCAATAGTAAAAGTGATCTGTGTCTTTATCAACACTTGGTGTTGTCTGTCTTTTCTATTTTCACCTATCTGGCTTTGTGTTTCTTTCCATAGAAATAGTGATCAAACCAGGAGATATTTACAAGCATGTTGATAGTAGATGCAGTCAAGATAGGTTGTTTTATTTCAAGTAGTTGGCCAACTAATTTTTTTTTAATTAGTCTTCTTTGAATATCATTGTGACTGCAAAAGAAAGTGTAACTACGGGTATTCTTTATTTTGGAATCAGGAAAGAACTTAATTGAAACAAGGGTAGTGTTTGACCTTCTGATCTTCAATATGTGAACATCAAATTAAAGAACAAATGAACAATTCCTTTGGTATTAAAATAATCACAATTAAGAGAAGAACAAGTTGTAACATGGGGTCCAAAAAATGTTGATTATGCCTCTACTACTTCTGTTAAATTAGGCCCCAAGAGTGAAGTCAACATGAGGCATGCTAAAGCATTTCCCAATCATGACACAAAACTTTTTCCCCAAGAGACCCTGGGAAAACTAGAATTCAACCTGAAAATTACATAGCCTGCAGAATGTGTCTAAATACAGTATGTCTCATTTATACTAAATTAATTAAAATCCTTTCCTTATATAAAATATATATTAAGATTTCTGTAATGAGATCTTTAAGAGACAATTTAAATTATCTATAATTGAAACTATTCCCTTTGTTTTCTAGTGTGATCAATAATTTTATTTATTTTTTCTATAGATTATTAAACAGCTGAAAATGTGACATTTATAAAAGCTATTTGGCATGACAAAATAGTTCTTTTCAGTTATTTATTGGCAAAAGAGGTTAGTGTAGTCATGGTTATCTAAATTACAAGATATTTTCTCATATACACACAAATATTTGATTAATAAAGTGTTCTGAATATTATATTAGAGCAAAAATTTCAATATATATGTTTGAGAGAGTTTTTGGCAAGTTTTTGTGGAAATAACTCAAACCTCTTTCTTCTAATTGATTCATCGTATATTATGGAAATATAGTCAAAGTCCAATATTTAAGTAATTAAATTTCAAATGTCCCATGTTCCATAAGTTAATTAATATTTAGTCAGAATGTATTACATTTGAGTTACTATGTAAAGTGCTATATCCATGTGAAGGGTATGCTGTGCTGAGGAAATACTAATTTTACGAAAGATCTGCAGTATACTGAAAACAATTGACTGTCATTTCTTGAATGTCAGTTTCTATTGCTGTGATAAAAACTGTGCATCATTTCGTTTTGCCTAAAACATTTAAAATATTTGGATATGTCAATACTTTTTACATTTAGTTATTTCACATATTCTGAAAGTTGGAAATTACAATGAAGATTCATAGGAACAGTGAATACTTAGAAACTATGCTGCAAAGCTGGGAAGAGAGGTATTCCTTTTGGGAAGGATTTTAGGAAAGTTGCAAATAACAGGAGATATTTATATTAGCCCTTGCAGATTCAATCAAGGAACAAATGTCAAATGCTCAGAAGGGGAAATCGTGATCCTGGTTGGTCCTTTCAGTTCTTTCTGAACCCATGGTTTAAAATCATTGTTAGTAGCCATACCTTCCAAACATGGATTTGTAATATAAAACAATTTTGAAGTAAAAGGACTGATTCATGCCATATCTTCAAAATAAATGAAAATTATGATTTCTACTCCTGTGTTTTCTCTAATAACATGTCCATTCTGTATCAGGAGACTGAACTTCTCATTGCTCACTAAGTTAGCACTTTAATGGAAATTATGTGTAATTAAGAGTACGTAAACTTTTTTAATGGAGAGAAAATGATTTCTTGTACTACAAATTCTTACAATACAAATGATTAACCACAGTATATGTGTGTGTGTGTGTGTACGTGTGTGTGTGTGTGTGTAAAAGGAAGGTGAGTTAGCAGGAGGCACACGGCCTCAAGAAAAGTCTATTCAAAAAGAAAAATGTTGCAGGTTTGGAAATTATCAACCATTTTACTCAAAAAGCAAAAGTATATTTCATGCTTTTATTATTTATTGCCTTTCATTTTAGTATTCCTTATCATTTTATAAATAAGCTATTACAGTTTGAAATTATTGGTGAAGGAACACATTATTGACCATTGAAATTTCAGGAATTTGGTTCACCTATTTCATGAAGTGTGGTCACTCTAACAAATGTCTCCTATGTAGGTTTCAGCGTTCCCTAGAGATTAGAAAAAGCTTTGGCAAACAAACATCAAATGAAATCTGATATCCAGGCAGTTAGAATCTTTTCTGACCTTCATTCCCACATGCCCGTGATAATTATTAAACAATTAGGCCATTGTTTTACCACAAAGCATTTTCTTAAAAACACGAGTTTATTGGATCTCTGTGTTGGTCTAACTTTAAACTATTTATCAATGATATTTTGATTTTCATGTTTTTGAACAATTTTTCATCATATTCTTATCCACCACAATTTTTTCTCTCTCTCTTGATCTCTCTCTTTTGCTCTCTGTTTTCCCCTAATGATAAATTGCTACAGAGTGCCTGTCATTATAGAAGAAATAGAATCACCATATCAAAATTCTCAAAGTCCTTCCAGATGGACTGAAAACACAAGCCCAAGAGGGCAGTACAGTGAATTCACTCAGTGTTTCACTGTCTCATATGTATTGTTACAAGCTCTGAATCCAGGACTTGCACTGGATTTTATGTTTTGGAGTATTAGCAGCTGGAAACAGTGCAATGACATGATACAGTATCATGGAGAACCAATTATATTAGAAAAATGTGGACATAATGTAATTTCAGATTGCAACAAATATTGATGTAGAATAAGCATAAAATTTGTTATACTACTCACTTTGGAGTGGTCCACTTCCAGGTAAAGTTTTACCCTTCCTGGTACTATGTTTACTCTGCTTCATAGATTGGAGAAATTCAAATAAAAAGTTTGAGAACCACTGACCTGGATAAACACTTATTTGATATTGAAATACTGAGGATTAGAAAAATGCAAATCCAAGAGACAATTTTTGATACATTCTTTCATGCACATGTACTTGCATTAGTGTTTCAGTTTAATTCATCAGTTTTTTCCTGCTTTGATATTAATTTAAAAATATGCTGATATGCATTGCTTTAGAAGGAGATATATAATGAATATGTGGCTAAAGTCAAATTTAACTCATTTTGTGATCTTGATTCAAAAAATATTAAGGAAACATTACAAAAATAAGTTAATATGCATATAGACAAGAGCAAAATTATGTAGTGCATAGAGAACACCCTGTAGGTCTAGAACACATCAAAATTTATAAAACCCAATTACTCTCTATAATCCACAAAAATCTCAAGAATTGTCAGTATTAAGCATTAGTGGAATTAAAAGTGAGCCCGAAACTGAATAATTGAAAGTCTATTAAAAAGCGGTTTAATTGTTAGATACATACACCACTCTGTATAACATGTAGGCAGCAGATTATAGGTTCTTTAGCAGGAGAGGGTAAAACAGCCAGTCAACTGGCAGATTACAGTCTCTAGGCTACTGTGGTAATAACAAAGCAGTTAAGTTTGCACATTGAATCATGAGATCCTTGGGTATTTTAATCTGCAGAGTTCCCGGAACTCTTGGAATTTAGCTTCAGAAGTTACAACATATAATAGGGGAAAAGTCTTCTTTGGGAAACTTAACACACCAAGAGCTAAAACCTGTAGACAGTGACATCAGAGACTGCTCAATGAAATGGCCCATGCAGATCACACTACAATGAAACTCACATTTGACAAGCTCCATTTTTGCACATAGAGTATGGGAACTCTGCTAAATCTGTCCTGTCTGGTGGTGTTGCAGTTTCACTTTAGTTAATCTTTGGGCTTTAGCAATTCATCAGTAATATCTAGTTGAATCTACCCTTTGGTTTATATGTCATTCGTTAGCATTTGTTCCAAGTAAGCAAATGCCTATTTTTCCCTTAGGTGCTTCTCATGGCTCACTTCCCCATTTCAGGTTGGTTGCCCTGTGAATTCAGTTTTGTGATGGATTAAATTGAAGCTGTTTCTTTGTACTCTGTCCAGTTTTGTTCTTGTTGTTAGTTCATAAATGAATGTCTTTCCAGCATTCTATGTCTCTGAGCAAAAAACAGAAGTTGAAATATTATTTATTATTATTATTATTATTATTATATTCCCCTCTTAATTTTTATTCTGATCAATTTTCTACATTTTTTCTTCTTGATCAATTATATAATTTTCTTAATTGTAATTTCCTGCCTTATATTCTGATGTTGCTTATCTTGCTTGGGAAAATTTGCTGACTTTATCTTCCACAATTTCTATTAATTTTTCATTTTTAACTCCAAATTTAATTTGAAATAACTGTGCCTTTTCGTTCCCTGAATGCTCTTTTATTTTAGTACTTTTATGATTCTGTGGAAATGTTCCTCTTCTTTTAATTTTTTTAAATTCTTACACAGTTTCTGCTTCCTCCAAGATATTTTTAATCTACTTGTTTTAAATCCTTTCTTTTACATTAGAAGGCTTCCTTAACTTTCTTGTCATCCTTGTCTGACTACTCATAAGTGGTGGAAAATTGTGAAGAATTTATTCAAGAAAACTTTGGTAAGAACAGTGGAATTCTGCAGACTGGGATGCTCACATATTCTCCCTGCACCCAGCTCCTTTGTGCAATTTTTCTACCAGTGCAGGGAGGCCATGAGGGGCTTCACCTGTCCTGACAGAGGGACTGATTTCATTTGGTAGGAGCTTGGGAAGATCATGTCTAAAAGCATTGATGAAAACAATAATGATTTCAGTGGAAAACAATCAGAGAATGCAGATAGTGCAGGTCACTTAAAGGTAAGATACTGGTTGGGGCAAGAAACCAAGCACAGATTATCCAGAAATTTCACAGGGACTCAGAGAATAAGACGGCGATAGTGGACAGTGGTGTTTAGTTTAATGTGTCAGCTTGACTGGATGATAGGATCCAGTTATTTAATTAAACACACTAATCTAGGTATTGATATGAAAGTATTTTGTAGATGTCATTAACATATGTAAAATCAGTTGACTCTAAGTAAAAGAGATTACTGTTGATAATGTGGATGGGCCTCGTCCAATCAGCTGTAGACCTTAAGTGCAAAAACTAAGATATCCCAGAGAAGAAATTCTACCCCAATGCTGCAGTATTTATTCCTATCTGAGTTTTCAGCCTGCCAGCCTGCCCTATAGCTTTTGTACTTGCTTTATTTTCTGAACACACATATAAAAGTACTCAAAAGTACGCGGATTAAATCTAATAGTGCATAAAAGAATTATATATTACCAAGTGAAATTTATCCCAGGTGTACAGAACTGGTTCAACACTGGAAAGTCAGTTAAAGTAATTTATCATACCAATGAATTAAAAATAAAAATCATATGGTTGTATCAGTAGATACAGAAAAAGCATTTGACAAAAAATTCAATAGCTATTTGTAATGAAAGCTCTTGGGTAAACTAGGAATAGGGGGGAACTCTCTAAACTTGATAATCTACAACAATCCTGCAGTTAACATCATATTTAATGTTGAAAAACTCAAAGCTTTTCCACTAAGATCAGGTACAAGGCAAGGATATACCCCTTTACCTCTCCTTCTAATATTGTTCTGGAAGTCCTTGTTAATGCAATAAGGCAGAAAAGGAAAAAAAAATACACAGTTTTGAAAGAAGATATAAGATTGCTTTGTTTGCAGATGACATAATTGTCTATGTAGAAAATCTAAAAATCAGAAAGAAACCCCCAAAACTCCTGGAACTAATGAATAATAGTAGCAATGTTGCAGTAAACAAGGCTAATATACAAAACCAGTTTTTTTTCTATATGAACAACAATAACGGACAAGAGGATTTTGAAACTAAAAGCACATTAGCATTTACATTGGCACTCAAAAACATGAAATAGTTATAAATCTTTCAAAATATCTACATATTTATATGAGAAAATTATAAATGAACCAAATCAAAGAAAAAATAAACAAATGGAGAGAGATGCAATGTTCATGGATAAGGAAGACAGTGTTGTCAAACTTAATTCTTATTTGTTCTATAAATTTAAGGCGATACCAATCAAAGTCCCAGCAAGTTATTTTTTGGATATGAAAAAAGTAACTCTCAAGTTTATATGAGGCAAGAAATCCAGGGTAGGCAACATAATATTAAAGGAGAACAGACTTGGAGGACTGATGCTACCCAACTTCAAGACTTATCATAGAGCTACAGTAATCAAGAGTGTATGGTATTTGCAAAATAATAGAGAAAAAAAAAAAAGGATCAATGCAACAGCATAGAGAGCCCAGAAATAGACCCCTATAAATATAGTCATTTGATCTTTGACAAAGAAGCAAAGATACTTTCTCAACAAATGATGCTGAAACAATTGGATATCCACATGCAAAAAAAAAAAAAAAAAAGAAAAGAAAAGAAAAAGTAAAAGAAAAAAATAATTCACACTGAAACCTTCCACTATTCATAAAAATTAACTCAAATGCATCACAGACTTAAATGTAAAACACAAAACTTTAAAACCTTTTAGAAGATAACATAGGAGAGAATCTACATGACCTTGGGTATGATGATGCTTTTTTAGTTACAATACCAAAGACATGATCCATGAAAGAAATAATAAAGTAGACTTTATTAAAATTAAAAACGTCTGCCCTTCAAAAGATACTCTCAAGAAAATAAGAAGACAAGCCACTGATTTAGAGAAAATATTTGCAAAGGATACATGTGAAAAAGAACTGTTATCCAAAATTTACAAAGAATGCTTAAAACTCAACAATAAGAAAACAAATCACCCAATTAAAAGTGAACCCAAGACCTTAATAGATACCTCACTAAAGAAAAGATTAAGATTTTAAATGAGCATATGAGAAGATGTGCCACATCATATTTCATCAGATAAGCGAAAATTAAAACAATGTGATACCACTGCACTACAGTGGCCAATATCTGGAACACATGTAGCCATCCTGCTCCCTACCCACCCTGACCCTGGCTCAGAAGAAATAAGCAAAAATTCCCACTTCCCAGTTTCTCCCTAGAAGTAATTCCCCTGTATACTTCCTCAGTGTCTGCTTGAAGTTCTTGCTTCTATTATGCCTACTTGTGGGAGCCAACTAGGAATCTCCTGGGGGCCTGAGAGAGCTGGTAGGAAGGTCACTTGTCATCTCCCCCTGACCCACTCTAACATTAAAACAAAGTCTCTAGCTTTCCCTTAAAGGAGCTTGTCCACATGTGTAGCACTCCAACTATTACCCCAACTATCCCAGCTACCCCGAGAACTGGCTTCTAAATTAAAAACCCTGGGAACTCATGGGCCTCTGCATTCACAAGTCCCTGAGACCACATGAAACAAAGAGGCAATTCTATTTGGGTGCACAAGCATTCCCAGTGACTATTTTTCTTTGCTTCCTTTAGAGTAGCATACAACCTACGAAGACTGAATCATCATCTCTACATAGAATTGTGTACATTTTTTTTGTTTGCTTTGCGAATGATTTTTAATGTTAGTGCAGGGAATGTCATATATTTAATGGAAAAATAGGTAAGCAGTAGTTATTCTTTTAAATGCACTTAACCATCATTTGCTTAGAAATATTTATCTTATTAATAGCCTGGAGTTAGTATGTTTAAGAAGGTGAAGGAAGAAGAAGAAGAGAAGAAAAAGAGGAGAGCAGGAAAAATAAAATGCCAGCAACCTTTTCCAGACAATGTGATAGGACATTTTTATCTTATCATTTGCACGTGTCAAGAGTAGATGCTAAAATCATGTCAGGTTATGTGTGGGCTAGTATCTTTAAAAAAACACACCTGATAAAATGTGGCATCTCATGGTGAGGATTATACAAAATGACAGTTTTTTCAAAGTAGTGATTTATAACTTTTGGACAGACTTTTTAAAAAAGTACAGATTTAGGTGTATTTTTAAAAAAATGCAATGTTATAGTAGAGATAAAAAGCTTCACTAATAAAAAAAGGAAAAAATAGAAGCACATTTGATGTCTATCTTCATTACCATTAAATTTGTGATAGGAAACACTTTTTCCTAATTAGAAGAGGAGTTTAACACAAGTAACATTTCTATAATTTAGCAAGACAAATTAATTTTTTATAATAATTATAATTTTAACAATAAACTTTGTTTTGTTTCTTTTAAATGTATTCATCAAAGCTAAGAGATGTGATTTATACTAGAAAATTCTTGAGATGGGTTTTGTTCTCTTCAAACAGCCTTCTAGGCACATTAGGATGTACTAGTCAGCAAAGAATAAAATGATGTATGGATGACTTACCTTGGACGTGAACTCTTTCCTACTATGGCCAGATAACTTTCTAATGTTGATGAATTGTATGTTAAGCTTCAGTGAACAATTTTAATTTCAGTACACTTGGAAGTAGCTTGGATTACTACATTAATGTGACCCTGAGTAAATAGCTTACTGATTGTTACTACTCAATTTCTCTAATGTGAAACTTAAAGTGCTACTGTTAAGTACAAGTTAAATTGATCAAAAATTTTTGTATTATTATTACTAAGAAATATACATTGTATACCTAATATACTAGGAGCTATAAAATGGAAACTAACATTTATTTAATACATACCACTTTATAAAGTTCCTCTTACATATACCTTCTAATTGTTAGATACCTCCTGCAAAGTCTTTTTTCCTCCAGTGATCCTAATCTCTTAAGAATAAAAGTTTGTTATTATTTATATTATTTGGAGAAGGGGGGCACTTTCGTTGTTTAGATATCAGAGTGGAGTACGACCCAAAGCAATTGTGTAAGGTGATTTCATGATAATAAAATTGAATATATAACATGGGTACAGTAAAGTATAGCAGACATATAGAAGCAAACAAAGCCAGAATATATTTTTCAAAGATTTTATTTCCACACAGGAAGTGATTTAAGAGGACCACAAAACTATAAGAAAATGTGTATATTTTTCTTAAGGGAAAGAAAGCTGTTTGTGGGACAGAACCAGCACTGATTCTTGGTATATGGATAACAAGTTCTTTACTGTCTCCTTTTTTCTTCATCTTGCTCTTTATGGATTCTATATACAGCTGTGATCTATGGAACTGGAGAGCAGAAGGTGAGTCTTATTTGTGAATAAAGATGTTTCTTTTGGTTACAAGTACAGGGAAAAGTAAGATGTCAGTTCCCTCTGAGATGAGGAATAATGCCAGTTGAATAATTTCATGGACTCCTTTTGTGTCCAAAAAGGTTTCATATCATGCTCTTCTGTGTCACTTGAGGGAAACTAAGAGTCAGATTAACTTAGTCAAATTCTCTTTTTCAATAGCTATGTTAACTGTACGTTTGAAACTCCAGATTGGACCATGATCTACATAGATAACTCTAGACTTTTTAAGGCAAGAAAAATTCCTTCACTTATTTCAAAAGATCCCATTATAACCCCTATAAAAACAGTTCAAGCCCTGAAGCATGAAATTTGATTGCCAACTCATCTACTTTCATTGCTCCCTACACAGTATCATGATAATGTATCCTCGGATTTTAGTGAGAGATTTATTTCCACTACAGATTAAAAACCAGCCATTCCCTTCAGAAACACATTTGCCACTATCCTTTTAGATTAGAGAGAACTTTGTTAATAGCATTTAATGCTGCTGCATCTGGGTACAAGTTTGTTTATGCATTTGGAAACCAGGAATACCACAATGATACTTTCTGGCATTTGTAAAACTCCACAGAACACAGAGCTATTTGTGGAACTACACAGCATCCCAAAGACACATATGAATATCGTATTTGTGCAGCAAAAATGGATCTTTTGTATTATGTCCACATCAATAAGTCTACTCTGGCCCCAGTAATGGAAATCTATGCCTAGAGATACAAATTCAAATATACATGGTTTAAACTGGGACTAGCTTGCCTACCTTCTTCAATAAGCATCTTTTTTCCCCCCCAAGTGTAAGAATAGAAGCTGTTGTTATTGGTGTACGCATCCAGAATAATCAGCCACCTTGAATTTGTAACAAAAGATATTTGTATTTATCCAGAGGAAGAGAGAGGATGTTTTTGAGTCTTCATACCATTACCGATAATTACAAAATACTTTGGCAGAAAGTTACAGGACAGGGGCGCCTGGGTAGCGCAGTCGTTGAGTGTCTGTCTGCCTTTGGCTCAGGGCGTGATCCCGGTGTTCCGGGATGGAGTCCTACATCAGGCTCCTCCGCTGGGAGTCTGCTTCTTCCTCTCCCACTCCCCTGCTGTGTTCCCTCTCTCGCTGGCTGTCTCTCTGTCACATAAATAAATTAAAAGCTTAAAAAAAAATTACAGGACAAACATATACCTTTAACACTAAATCTTGAATTATTAGAATGACTTCATATTGACTTGGTCGCATATCAAAGTATATATAAAAATAAATTATAGTAAGTTGACTACAGCAAATTGACAGCATATCTGTAGAGAAGAAAAATAGAATTAAACCAAGGAAATTTTGAACTTGATTCTCAGACTGTACTCCTTCAACTGGATACAAAACTGCAAAGAAAGTTTGTCCATTGTTTAGTGAGTTTGCTATTGCTCAGACTCTATGTTTAATAGTTGCATTTTTAAAAAATTAACTAAGATTTTTTTGTAAAATTAAGGAAATTAGTACATATATTGATGCTCTTGAGAAAGTGCTTTCGCTGTGAGAGAAAGGAAATACAAATATTGAACAGATAGAAGGAAAACAACACTGTGTTGAGAAACTAGAATTAGAACTACCTTTTCAATTCCATCTTAAAAATTCAACATCTATTCATCAGAAAGCCTCTCAGAAGACCAGTAATAGGGAGAATGTCCTTAACTTATAAAATGGCATCTAGGAAATATAGCAAACTCATTTGCAATTATTGAAGACTGAATGTTTCCCAAAAATATCAAGAACAAGGTGAGGTTTTTACTAGAGTTTTTAGGTACTGGAAAAAACAAACAAACAAACAAACAAACCTTGAAGATTAAGGAGGAAGATTTATAGACAATGTGATCTTGAAGGTAGAAAATTTTGAATTTTTAAAAGATATCAGAATAAAAAAAAGGCTTTAGCAAGATTGCAAGATTTAAAATCAAGATATAAAAACCAATTGTATACCTAAATTCAAAACATGAATAATTAGAAAATGAAATTAAAACAAAAATGTGTGGAAAAACCTGTACTCTGAACATTACAAAATGGTGTTGAGATAAAATTAAATAAATGCAGAATTATACTGTGTACGTGGATTGGAAGGCTCAATATTATTATAATATCAGTTCTTCTATTTATAGATTCAGTGCTACCTAGTTGCAAAATCACAGTATATTTTTTTGGTAGAAATTGACAAGTTAATTCTAAATGTATTTGAAAATAAAAATGAAAATAGAAAAGTTTCACTAAAATTTCCATGAGACTCACTAAAAATGAAAAATTAAAATGTGAACATTTTAACTAATCGATTAGTCATACATATGTACAATTATGTACTTTAAAGAAATTAAGCAATTTTATATAAGTATGTATATGACATTTTTATTAAATTAATATATACATTACAGCTTTACAACTGGCTAGTGCATGTGGATCTACTTATTTCTTTTTAATGTCTACATAATTTTCTAATAATTCAATATAACATATTTACTTAATCATACCTCTTTTGATGAGCAATGCTCTTTGCAATGTATGCTAACAGGGTTATAATAAACATTTTGAAATATTACCTTCACAAATAGAGTATAGCTGAATCTTTAAATTTTATATTCAGTGAAATAGATTTTTAAGCATGAAAATTATAAAGATATATTTTTACATATGCTGTGTCTTACAAAATATACTATCTGCATGTGCCATGCTTTAAAAATAATTTTAAAAATAGTTAAAATTAGGGGTGCCTTGGTGGCTCAGTCTTGAAGTGTCTGCCTTCACCTCGGTCATGACCTCGAAGTCTGGGGACTGAGTCCTGCGTTGGGCTCCCTGCTCCTTGGGGAGTCTGCTTCTCCCTCTCCCTCTGCTCCTCCCCCCTGCTCCTGCTCTCTCAAATAAATAAATAATCTTTAAAAAAATAGTTAAAATAGAAAGGAAGAAAGCATAAGTTGTTATAGGTTTTAAGACTACTTATAATGCTTTTAAACAAATTAAGGAATTAACTTATTTAAGTTAACAGCAACAATACTAGAAACAAAATTAATTTTTAGCAACCTCTTGGTAAACAATGAATGTGGGAGAATACATTCTTAATATTTAAAAATAGTTGTCTCAAACCAAAAATAAGCTATGGATCATATTGAGTAGAAAACTCCAGGGTCATTCCCATTAAGTTCAGTAGAAGAATGGCATTTTGGGGGCGCCTGGGTGGGGCAGTTGGTTAGGCATCTGAAACTTGGTTTTGGCTCAGGTCATGGTCTTGGCCCTGGGATTGAGCCCTAAGTTGGGCTTGGTGCTCAGCAAGGAGTCTGCTTGTCCTTCATCCTCTACCCCCCACTCTGTGCACGCATGCGTGTGTGTGTGTGTGTGTGTGTATGCACGTGTGCACATCATCTCCATCTCTCTCAAATAAGTAAGTAAATAAATAAACAAAATTAAAAAAAAGAATGGTATTCTTATCTTTTAGCATTGGAAGTTGATATCAATTCAATAAAATAGAAAACCAAGATATAAATATTGGAAATAAATCAGTATATGCTCAAGTTCAGGTGGATTTGCCCAGCAAAGAAAAAAAATGGTATCATTTGGTAAACTGTCTCTATGGGAAGTTCATTCTCAAGAAGCAGTGGAGAGAGAAGCCTGGGATAACTGAACCAGGTTTCTCTTTGCAAAATCATCAGTCAGATTAAGTTACTCCTCTTCAAGTAAGCTTAAAAGATAAAAAAGGGAAAGAAGAGCAATAATGATGGAGTTCTTCCACTTGGAAGGGGCACATTAGAGTGCGGTGGAGAACCACTCTAACCAACAATAAACAAGCCTAGTATTACAAGCAATGAATGTGTATAGGCTACGTATGAAGACATCTAGTAGATGTAGAGGAAAAAAATAAATAATTGGATTAAATGTTGAGAATTAATCTAATGTTGCTCTAGGAAAAACAGGTATTATACAGCTCTTGCATCTCCACAAATATAATAGGATACTGCATTCAGTTAACTCTGTTGCATGTCTGGTTTAGCATTTAGTCTGTCATGTCAGAAGAGTGACCGTTCTTCTGCTGACATGTCTCGGCTTCAGAGCAGAGTGGATTTGGCTCTAGTTCAGCACCTAAGATATGAGATAAAATCGTGAGGCAATTTTGTAAACTCTTCTCCGATTTTGAATTATTTCACCCTTCCAATTTAGTGATTGCATAAAATAGTACATTTTAATACAAGTATCATTTTAAAATCTGTGCACATACTTTTATCTCCTTTCGCCTTACCACAGTGCTGTAAAATAAAATAAACTTACAAGGCTTAATTCTGTATTTAAATTGAATGATAGAGAGTCTTGCTCGAGTACAGGGAAACAATTAGGGTTATACAAACCAACCAATGGAAATATTAGTGTATTTTGAAAATTATAATTCCTGATGGAACGTTCAAGATAATTCATGTCAGCTAGTCAGAACGCTTTAAAATATTGAGAAATAAATGCATCTGATTGAACCGGAGTCCTACTTCATTGACTGAGTTGAAAAAGAAAGCAATCAATGCTAAGATCCTTACCACAGTCGTGGGAGTTGTTGAGTATTCTGCCTCCAACTTGGGAAATATATCTAATTAAGGGAAGTTTGCCTTAACGATTTGCCTTTGGATCACAATTAGTAGAGACCTCTGGGGACTGCTGCTTCTACTTAGGGTCCTCCAATTTGGCTATACTGTTATCCAATATAGGAAATTAATGAAAGCTTCATGAAAGAGATACATTGTCTGCCCTAGTGAATCAGTTCCTCTTAGGACTGCATTTCCCTTAAATATTTTAAGTGTCACTCTACAGCTTATGAGGAAAAGTTTTCAAATACTTATCTTTATGTATGAAATATGACCTTTTCATTTTAGGTTATGACAGATGGCGGCTGTCTTTGGTGGCCAATGTGAAAATAAATGATTGCCTAGAGATTCATTCTTTATTCAAAAAATTTTGATGGCCAACTCTGCAAACTGATTTTTTCATACAAGGACAACCGGTTGCTCAGCCAACTTATGTTTCCAGTAGTAATATGTATTATGCAGTAGTGCTTTGTTGTTTTTTAGCAGAAAACAAGGATTGTCATAGGCAGCTTATAAATGACTCCTAATAATACCCACTTCCTGGCATTCACACCCTTTGTAATCTACTCTCCATGAACATAGGCTGAAGCTACTAATCTGCTTTTACAGAGTAAGGCAAAAGTGAAAGGTATCAATTCTAAGATAAGGCTATTAGAGATTGTGATTCCAGTCTACCTGCACTATCTAGATCTTGTCAACTTGCTTACTGTAGTGAATTGTCCTAGTACCCATGGCAAGGGACTGAGGTTTTCATCCAGCAATGACCAGTGAAGAACTGAGTTACTCTTACAGTCCACAGGAACTGATTCTTTCCAACAACCACATGAGTGAGTTTTGAAATCAGATCCTTGTCTGTTTGAATCTTGAGATGTCTGTTGTCCATAAAACTTGATTGCAGAGTTGAAGAAGAATCTGAGATAGAACAAGAAAATTTGAATCTGAATTTCTGAGAACCACAGAAACTGAGAAATAAATGTTATTTTAAGCCATTAGGTTTTAAGATAATTTGTTAGACAGCAATAAATAACTAATGCAAACATACATGCCTGTAATGTTTAAAATAGAGACATTGTCCCAGAGAATAACCAACAATGAAAGGAAGATGGTATTACTGGTATTACCAAAAATTTCTCAGAATCATTTGAGTTCAAGCAGCTATACTAAATGTTGCTCTTCTTATAGTATATACAACTATCATATAAACTAGTGTATGTTTGTATCTCTATATGAATATAGAACCTCAGTGAAATTCAAATAACTGGCTTGCCCTATAATAATATTAAGAGTTTGAAAATAATTAAAAAAAACAAATAACCAGATAATTTTGAATTAAAGAGAGTCCTTAAATACACAAATTAAAATTTTGGTATTCAATAAAAAATAATTTATAATTATTTTAAAAATAAATTAAAAATAAATCTGATTCTTCATATTAAAGGTAAAAATAAGTCTGTTGTCTATACTTTATGCTGGAAATTTTTGGCTCAGTTGACCTTTTATTTAAATGGACTTTATTTTTTAGAGAAGTTTTAGGTTCATAGAAAAATAAAGTGGAAAGTACAGAGATTCTCCATATACCTCCTGCCCTTCACTCATGTAGCCTCCCCTATAAACGTCCCCTAGATAAACTAGAGTGGTATATTGGTTACAATTGATCAACCTGTATTGACACATCATTATCACCCAAAGTCCATAGTTCACAGGAGGAGTCATTCTAATATAAAATAGAGTGTTGTCTCTATTCTCTCAGAACACTGAGAGTCCATGACATGAACTGTTAATGGTATGCAAATTATCTGCTTTTGATCTTCCTAATCATTCATTTATAAGGACAAAGAGCTAAGTGACTATGTATATGCAAGTTTCAAACATTTTTGGAAAACTGAGAAACATAGTCTGGTGGCTTCTAATGTCTCTGGACAAAGTGCTGAAAGAAAAAGATGAGATCAGGGATTCTACTTCGTAGTATAAGTACTACATAAATGAATGAATAGCTTCTAGATGTGCCCAAACAAGAGCCTTGTCTCCACTAGCTACAGGGATGAAATGTCTGAAAATCAAACTCAGAACTTCATTCTGCAATTGGCTGAATTACAACAGAAGTTGAACTCCCGGCCTCAGAAGGTATCTACTGTTAAAGTGAGGATATTGATGGGGAAGGAATGAGATCCTATATGCTGGGTTGGGGATTTTGGGAAGATCCAGATGAAGCAGGAGGCTTTGAGATCCTTAATTCTGATTAGTCTTTTTTGCTAGTGGAAAAGGTATTCCCACCCCAGTAGAAGTGACCTCTTCACTCCCAGTTTATGGGCCTTTTCACGTCAGCTGAGTGAATTTGCCCTCTTTGCCTGAGGTGGTAATAACGACCTCTCCTGAGGCAGTTGCCATGAAGACAATTCTGATATTTCTCAGGACCCACCCCCACCTCTCCATGCTTCTAGATCTATAAATAGACACAGGTCCCAGTGGACTCCTAAAGGTGAAGCACAAAGTATGACCCATGACGAGGTTCACCACACTCCAAAAGAACTACTTGAATCTTCTAATTTATTCAAAAAGAAATCTGAGAAACATGTATGGGAACAGATACTAAGGGTGTGAGGTATTGATGAAAGGAGCGTAAAGTTTTATCAGACTCAATTTATTGATATAGGCCCAGTAAGCAGAAATTCTTCTTTAATGTTGCAGCTTGTGGAAATAGAAAGGGCTCTAACATTCTGGTTGGTTGCATTGTGGACCAAAAGGTGAGAGGATTGGAAATGCTGGATCTCCCTTGGTTTAACATAGAGGAAGAGTTTCAGAGGCTCAGAGAGATTGGAATATTAAAGTGGATTTGTCATTTAAGATCTATTCACCCATACTGGAAGGATCCAGAAGATATAACTTTCACTAATACTTGAGAAATAAATATGTCAGAAAGCCTCAGCATTCTTGAAGAGCTTCATGATCATCTGCTCTGTTGACCAGATCTTATAGTGGAAGCTGCAGCCACTCATCCGGAAAACCTAAATGATTGCTATTATTTTAAATTCTAGGCCATTATTATGGCCTAGAATCTGGTCTTTCTTAGTGAATGCTCCATGTGAGCTTGAGAAGAATGTATATTCTGTTGTTCGATGAAGTCATATATATATTATAATCTAGGTCAATTATACCCAGTTGATTGATGGTGGTGTTGAGTTCAACCATGTCCTTACTGATTGATTTTCTGCCTGCTGGAGCTGTCTATATCTGAGAGAGGGGTTTTGAAGTCTCCAAATACGATAGTGGATTCATCTTTTCCTCTTTACTTTTCTTTTAGTTTTTGCCTCATGTAGTTTGACACTGTATTGTTAGGCATATCCACATTGAAGTTTGTCATGTGTTTCTGGAGAATTGAACCCTTTATCATTATGTAATGCCCTTCTTGCTGTGAAGTTGGCTTTGTCTGAAACTATTATAGCTATATTCCTGCTTTCTTTGTATTTGTTAGCATGGTGTCCTTAATTCATTTACTTTTAACCTGTATTTATATTTAAAGTGAGTTTCTTGTAGACAACCTATAGTTGGGCCTTAGTTCTTAATCTGTTCTGACAATGTCTTCTAATCAGTGCATTTAGACCATTGACATTCAAAATGATTATTGATATATTGGATTACTTCTATATTCATTACTGTCTTCTATTTTCTGTCTTTGTTCTTGTGTTTGTTTTTATCTTCCATTCCCTTTCTGCTTTTGGTGGTTTTAATTGAATATTTTGTATGAGTCCATTTTTTTCTACTTTTTTTAACATATACATTGTCTGTTTTCCTTTTTAACTTTTTTTAGTGGTTGCCCCGGAGTTCACAATAAATATGCTTTTACAATAATCTAGGTCTGCTGTCAAATAATACTATATTGCTTCACAGGGAGTGTCAGTACCTTATAAAAACAATATAACCCTAACTTTTCCCTCTTGTCCCTTTGTCTCTTGTATCATTGCTGTCATTCGTTTTTATACATAAGCATACATAGGTATACACACACACACAGCCACATAAGCATACATAATTGAATATATTGTTGTTACTATTATTTTGAATAGACTATTATCTGTTAGATCAGTTAAGAATAAGAATAAAAATTTTTATTTTACTTACTCTTATAACCCCTCAAATAGTCTTCCTTTTTGTATTGTTTGGATTTGTTTAAAAAAATTAGAACAACAAAGCCAGACTTAATCTATTATTAGTGATAAATTTGATTTAATAAATTGGGGGAAGACAGATTTTAGAGAACTTTGCTTTGAAGGGTAATATGTTTTTATTTTATCCTGAGGTCAGTACAGTCGTTGAAGATTTTATCAAAGAGATAATATATTGAAAATACTATTTGCTCTTCCTGTCTTTATATAGACCCAAATTTCTAACTTTTATTACTTTTCTTCACTCTCAAGAACTTCTTTTATCATTTTTTGTAAGGCAGATCAGTGGCAACAAATTCTCTCAATTTCTGTTTCTCTGAGAAAGTCTGTGTCTTCTCCACTTCTTTTTAAAGATGTTATTTATTTATTTTAGAGAGAGAGAGAGAGAGTGCATGAGCAGGAAGAGGGGTAGAGGAGTAGGGAGAGGGAGAGGGAAAGGGAGAGAATCTCAAGCAGACTGCACTGAGCACAGAGCCCCAAGGGGTCTCGATCTCACGACTCTGAGAATGTGATCTGAGCTGAAACCAAGAGTTGGACACTTAACCGACTGAATCACCCAGGCGCCACAATATCTTCTCCACTTTTGAAGACTATTTCCTCAAGGTACAGAATTCTAAGTTGATAGACTTTTTTCTTAATACTTTAAATATATCACTCCAGTTTACTTGTTTTTGATGACCTAGACAGGTTTGAGGAATACTAGTCGGATATTTTATAGGCTGTCCTTTATTTAGTATTTGTCTGATTTTTTTCCCCCTAATGATTAGGTAAGGGAGATATATTTTGGCAAGAAAGACCACAAAAGTTAAGTGTCATTCCATAACATAATACCATAATAACCATGATTATAGACTGAGGAGTCTGTTAACTTCCTCCCCCCCCCAAATTACTCTTTTTCTCTCCCTTTCCATACTTTACTCTTCGGAAGGGAGTCACTATGCACAGCACACAGTTAAAAGGAGTTATTGGGCATCTGGGTGGCTCAGTTGATTTAGCATCCAACTCTTGATTTCAGCTCAGGTCATGATCCTGGAGTCATGAGATGGAGCCCCACATCAAGCTCCACACTCAGTGGGGAGTCGGCTTGAGATTCTTTCCTCGCCGTATGCATCCCCCTCTAAAATAAATAAATAAATCTTAAAAATAAAAGAGACAGTTATGTCCCATGTCCTTAAGGACAGAGTAGTTACATAAATTATTTGGAATTCATTTTCTTTTTTCCTTTTATTTTTTATGTTATGTTAGTCACCATATAGTACATCATTAGTTTTTGACGTAGTGTTCAATGATTAATTATTTATGTATAACACCCAGTGCTCATTACAACACGTGCCCTCCTTAATACCCATAACTGGGCTACCCCATCCCCCCACCCTCCCCTCTGAAATCCTCAGATTATTTCTTGGCGTCCACAGTCTTTCATGGTTCATCTCCCCATCTGATGTTACCCCCTTCAGTTTTCCCTTCCTTCCCGTAATGTCCTCCATGCTATTCCTTATGGTCCACATATGAGTGAAACCATAGGATAATTGTCTTTCTCTGCTTGACTTATTTCATTTTACCATAATCCCCTCCAATTCCATCCATGTTGATGCAAATGGTGGGTATTCATCCTTTCTAATGGCTGAGTAATATTCCATTGTATATATGGACCACATCTTCTTTATCCATTCTTCTATTGAAGGGCATCTCGGCTCCTTCCACAGTTTGGCTATCATGAACATTGCTGCTATGAAATCGGAGTGCATGTGCTCCTTCTTTTCACTACATCTGTATCTTTGGGGTAAATACACAGTAGTGCAATTGTTGGGTCATAAGGTAGCTCTATTTTTAACTTTCTGAGGAACCTCCATACTGTTTTCCAAAGTGGCTGTACCAACTTGCATTCCCACCAACAGTATGAGAGGGTTCCCCTTTCTCCACATCCTCTCCAACATTTGTTGTTTCCTGCCTTATAAATTTTTGCCATTCTAACTGGTGTAAGGTGATATCTTGTCATTTTGATTTGAATTTCCTTGATGGCTAATGATTTTGAACATTTTTTCATGTGTCTGTTAGCCATTTGTATGTCTTTTTTGGAGAAGTGTCTGTAATCTAGAAACTATAGAACACTTAATGAAAGAAACTGAAGAAGACACAAAAAGATGGAAAAACATTCCATGCTCATGGATTGGAAGAGCAAACATTGTTAAAATATCTATGCTGCCCAGAGCATTCTACACTGTCAAAGCCATCCCGATCAAAATACCAATGGCATTTTTCAAAGAGCTGGAACAAACAATCCTAAAATTTGTATGGAACCAGAAAAGGCCCCGAATTGCCAAGGAAATGTTAAAAAAGAAAAACAAAGCTGGGGGCATCACGTTGCCTGATTTCAAGCTATGTTACAAAGCTGTGATCACCAAGACAGCATGATACTGGCACAAAAACAGACACATAAAGAAACAGTCAACAAAACTAAAAGGCAACCCACAGAATGGGAGAAGATATTCGCAAATGACATTACAGATAAAGGGCTGGTATCCAAGATCTATAAAGAACTTCTCAAACTCAACACAAACAATAAATAATCAAGTCAGAAAAATAATTTTTTAAATGCCTCTCTTTTCAAATAGTAAGCCCATATAAATTATAAAATCAAGTTTTGCTTAATCCGTCGTTTTGCCTTTTACATATATTCACGTAGGAAAATTCATCTAATCAAATATCCATAAAAATAAGGAATCCGTTTCAAAAAGCCCTTCGGCAATAGGTCATTTTGGCTATATATGAACCCCAAGGTGGGGAAGTAACTTCAGGCAATTTAAACCAGTGTACATTAGATTTTTTTATAACACAGTATTCTTGTACTTTGGGATGAAATCTGCACAAGAAATCTTATTTTTCTTAACCAGAGTCCTGCCAATATTTAGACGGCTACATCTTTTCAACAACTTCTTTCTTCTCTCAACTAAACTGTCAGATTTATAACAACTCTTTATATGACATAAATAATAGATACTTCAAAATGCAGTGAGCTTGTTTGGGATAGGTTCTGCTTTGTCAGTCCTCCTTGTTCTATTTCCTAAGAAGTCTTCTAATTTAAGATATTGCCCGTCCAGTGAACCCAATATAGAATCTTACCACATTTAATCAAATATTTATAAAGACAGAGAAAAATACAGGTAGGGACCCTTGTAAAATGGAACAAAAGAATGAGAATGGGGCCTAGAACACCATAATAAATGCCATAGTTTTAAAAATAATTGAATGACAAACATTTAAAATTAGAAATGATGTAGCATTCAAATCATGTTTCAATGAAAGGTGATAAAAGCAAATGACAGTATTGTGCAGAATAAAAAGGCAACAAAGATAAACGAGATGGGTAAAGTTTTTAAAGTGTGTGTGTGTGTATGTGTATAAATTATGAGATTTACTTTAAGCAATTGGTTTATGCTATCATGGGGGATGATAAGTTTGAAATCTGTAGGTAGGTCAGTAGGCTAAAAACTCAGAAAGACTTTTTATGTTAGTCTTGAGGCAAAATTCCTTCTCCAAGGAATCTTTTTTGCTCAGAAAAACTTCACCTGATTGGATGAGGCCCACCCACATTATCAAGGTTCATCTTCTTGGTTTAAAGTTAACTGACTGTAGATATCAATTACATCTACAAAAATACTTCCACAATATCTATATTAGTATTTGACCACACAGCTGGGCAGAGTAGTATAGCCAAGTTTACACTTAAATTTTAGCTATCACATTTACAAAGTTAAACACTCTTACCACATGATTCAGCGATCATGCTCCTAGAAATTTACCCAGCTGATAATGAAAATGTGTGTGCACACAAAACCTGTGCATGAATATTCATGGTAGCTTTATATACAATCGCCAGAACTGGAAACAACAAAGATGCCTTTAATAGCTAACTGAACAAACTGTGGTACACCCATACAATGAAATATTATTCAGTGATTTTTTAAAAAAATGATCTCTCAACACATTAAGAAACATGAAGGAATTAAAAAAACTTAAATACATGTTTCCAAGTGAAAGAAGCCAGTCTGAGAAAGATATATACAGTTTGATTTCAATTACAGTTGATCTTTATTATTCAATGATTCCTTATTTATGAATTCACCTACTTGCTAAAATTTACTTGTAACTCCAAATCAATAGCTGTGGTAATTTTGCAGTTATTTAAGCATATGTGCATATGCAGTGAAAAACTTAGTCACTTAACATGAATGTTCCCAGCTGATGTTGTACAAGGCCACATTCTGCTTTCCTGTTTAGCTCTCAAACTGTAAATAAGTATGCTGATCACATCTATTTAGTGCCACTTTATTTTTTAATATATTTTTTGTTCCCAATTTCACTATTTAACATTGCCCCCAAATGCAATGCTGAAGTGCTGTTTGGTGTTCCTAAATTCAAGAAGGCTGCGATGTATCTTACAAAGAAAATACACAGATTACAAAAGAAAATACATAGGTTAGATAAGGTTCACTCAGACATGAATTACAGTGTGATTAGCTATGAGTTCAGTGTTAATGAACCACCAATATATATTAAATGAAGTATCTTTAAAAACTGAAACACACACAAAACAGGGTTATATATAGACTGGTTGACAAAAATGTTCTGATCAGAGGCTTGCAAGAATCTAACCCTCCTTTTCTCTAGAAGCAATAGTTCAGTATTCACTAGTCCACCATTGTCAATGGCATAGAACATAACTACCATGAATAATAAGAATTGACTATATATGACATTTTGGAAAAAGCAAAACTACAGAAAAAGTAAACAGATGAGTGCTGGTCTTGGCTTTAGGATGAAGCGAGAGGTTTAAGTAGGTGATACACAGAGGAAGTTTTAGGACAGTGAAACTTTCTGTATGATATTGCAATGGTGGATATATGACGCTAAGCAATGTCCAAACCCATAGAACTTTATAGCACAAAGAGTGGTTATGTGCAGATTTAAAGAAAATCATTTCAAGTTTGGAAATTTTAGGAGGGAATCTAGAATGTGGCAAGAAAATATTAACTGCATTATAAATATATAAAAGTACCTTGTTGATCAATGTGGGGGCAAAAGGTGCTGACCTGAGTAACTTTGGAAATAAGTGAAGTCTATAAGATTAAAGGCAGAGGAACTGTACTAAAGCAATTGTACTAAAGCTGAAAAGGCTTCCCAAGGGCTACATGTTTACAATTCTTATACCATTATAGGTATATGCGAATTGGAAAAATCAAGAAATGGATGGCTGATAATGGGAGTCAAGTATCTCAGTCTTGGAGTGGGAGGTAACATACAATAAGAGGACAATACTAGAAAGATCCATGTGGTAATGGATTAGAGTTGAAAACAGCAGCGTGAACTCATGTTTAACTACATTATATTAATATAGATACAGATGATTGCATATAGAAATATCTATATGCATATATATGAGTTAATCCACACATGTTGAATCCCTAACCTGTCACCTTAGAGGACCCAGAAGCAAGGACACCCCAGTAGCAAAGAGCAGAAGTCACATCCAGAGCTTGGTTTCTAAACCTTTCTTCAATAAAAGGAAATACATCCCCATGGAGAAATGGTTGATTTTAGACATAGGGCAGGAGAAAGAGAAGATAAACCTGGAGCTTCTGGTAGTGCCAACAAATATGGATGTGTTCAAAAAATAAACATAATAAAACTCATAATGAATAGAATATGTCAATGAGACACATGAGCCAAATTAAAGAACTCCTATTGGACAAAGTTGAAACACACTAAGCAATTGAATCAAAGCGGTGTTCATTTAAAACCGTAAGCCCATACTGATATAAAGAATTGAATTAACAAATGCAGAATAAAAAATCTTATATGAAAATAAATTACATATCTTCTGCCCATTTTTTGACTTATTTGTTTTTTGGGTGTTGAGTTTGAGAAGTTCTTTATAGATCTTGGATACCAGCCCTTTATCTGTAATGTCATTTGCGAATATCTTCTCCCATTCTGTGGGTTGCCTTTTAGTTTTGTTGCCTGTTTCCTTTGCTGTGCAGAAGCTTTTTATTTTGATGAAGTTCCAAAAGTTCATTTTTGCTTTTGTTTCCTTTGCCTTTGGGGATGTGTCTTGAAAGAAGTTGCTGTGACCGATGTTGAAGAGGTTACTGCCTGTGTTCTCCAGGATTTTGATGGATTCCTGTCTCACATTGAGGTCTTTCATCCATTTAGAGTTTATCTTTGTGTATGGTGTAAGAGAATGGTCGAGTTTCATTCTTCTCTATATACCTGTCCAATTTTCCCAGCACCGTTTATTGAAGAGACTGTCATTTTTCCATTGGATTATTTTTTCCTGCTTTGTCAAAGATTAGTTGACCATAGAGTTGAGGGTCCTTATCTGGGCTCTCTATTCTATTCATTGATCTATGTGTCTATTTTTTTGCCAATACCATGCTGTCTTGGTGATCACAGCTTTGTAACATAGCTTGAAATCAGGCAACGTGATGCCCCCAGCTTTGTTTTTCTTTTTTAACATTTCCTTGGCAATTCGGGGCCTTTTCTGGTTCTATACAAATTTTAGGATTGTTTGTTCCAGCTCTTTGAAAAATGCCATTGGTATTTTGATCGGGATGGCTTTGACAGTGTAGATTGCTCTGGGCAGCATAGACATTTTAACAATGTTTGCTCTTCCAATCCATGAGCATGGAATGTTTTTCCATCTTTTTGTGTTTCCTTCAATTTGTTTCACAAGTGTTCTGTAGTTTCTAGAGTATAGATCCTTTACCTCTTTGGTTAGGTTTATTCCATGGTATCTTATGGTTTTTGGTGCCATTGTAAATGGAATCGATTCCCTAATTTCTCTTTGTATGGTTACATTGTTAGTGTATAGAAAAGCAACTGATTTCTGTGCATTGATTTTGGGCAGAAGACATGAACAGACACTTCTCCAAAAAAGACATACAAATGGCTAACAGACACATGAAAAAATGTTCAAAATCATTAGCCATCAAGGAAGTCCAAATCAAAACCACATCGAGATACCACCTTACACCAGTTAGAATGGCAAAAATTTATAAGGCAGGAAACAACAAATGTTGGAGAGGATGTGGAGAAAGGGGAACACTTTCATACTGTTGGTGGGAATGAAAGTTGGTACAGCCACTTTGGAAAACAATATGGAGGTTCCTTAGAAAGTTAAAAATAGAACTACCCTATGACCCAGCAATTGCACTACTATGTATTTACCCCAAAGATACAGATATAGTGAAAAGAAGGGGCACCCCAACATTCATAGCAGCAATGTCTGCAATAGCTAAACTGTGGAAGGAGCTGAAATGCCCTTCAACAGATGAATGGATAAAGAAGATATGGTTCATATATACAATGGAATATTACTCAGTTATCAGAAAGGATGAATACCCACCATTTGCATCAACATGGATGGAACTGGAGGGGATTATGTATGCTAAGTGAAATAAGTCAAGCAGAGAAAAATAATTATCCTATGGTTTCACTCATATGTGGACCATAAGGAATAGCATGGAGGATATTAGGGGAAGAAAGGGAAAACTGAAGGGGGGAAAATCAGAGGGGGAGACGAACCATGAGAGACTATGGACTCTGGGAAGTAATCTGAGGATTTCGGGGAGGGGGTGGGTGGGTTAGTATGGTGATGGGTATTAAGGAGGGCACGTGTTGCAATAAGACTGCACTGAGTGTTAAATGCAAACAATGAAGCATGGAACACTACATCAAAAACTAACGAAGTATTGTATGATAAATAACATAACATAATAAAAAATTTTTTTCTTTATTTAAAAATCCTCATTTCCAAATTGCTAGAGTTTGATCCTAATGATACAGTTGAGGAATGCAGATTGGATTCTAAAGTAATCATGCTTTCCAGTCCAATAATCATAAACAGCTTTAACAACTTTTCTTTTGCTCTAGATCCAAGTAAACTATATTTAAGTCACCTATTTAGAAGTAAAAGGCATGCATAAAGAATATATGTAGAAGAAAATAATGTCTTAATAATTGAAAACTTATTTATTAGGCAGAGGAGGGTCATTTCACGTAAGCAAAATGTGTGGCTCTCAGAATATTTATAAAAGTATTAACTGTGATTTTGCTTGTCTTTCAGTCATCTCTTTCTAGTATATGAATTTTAAAGTGCTACCCGAATTTCTAATCAAACCTATTATCCTCCTCTTTAAATTATACTATTGTCACCAGTTTTCTAAGAGGTATAATGTTTATCTTAATGACTGATTTAAAGTAAATAAAAATTATGTATATCAGTGAAGTAATTATTAGCAGTGTATAGTTAAATTCTGTGTGCTGTACTTCCTTCCAATTTAGAAAGCATCCACAAAAGGTATCTTATTTGAGGCTATCCTGTGAGATATTACTTCTAGGTATCTCAGAATAATTTTCCTTTCAAGTCAATACCACAAGAGGCATTTTAGCTGATCTTATGTGCGAAAGTAGCTTCCCTCCATGCTCTAATTTCAACGTGTATATGGTTTCAAAAATGACTTCGGTAATACTCTCATTGTACTAACTGCATCTGCATGTAATGAAAGCTAAGCACACAATTTTCCACTAAAGATTATAAAATTTAGATTAGATCGAAGTGGAATCTGCATTATTCACTTTGTGGCTAATTAAGGCTACAACTGAACATATGTATGGTGTTTTCATTTAACTTTAAATGTATGTATATTTATGTCCGTTTTTATTTCTTTTTATTTCTTAAATAGAGAATTAAATGTACAGTGTTTTTCAGTATAAGTGCAAATACAAAATGTGGTTTAATTTGATTAAATGTAGTTCCATATGTTTTCAAGTAAAGCTATTAAGTGTGTTCTATTAGTTGTTAAAATTATTTTGACACAAAGCATACAGATGAGAAAATTTTAGGTTTCATTATGCATTTATCACATGGACCCTTTTCCAAATCCCAATGCTGTGAGGAAATGCTAGAGTCTGGAGCATAGTGGGCACTTAACAAAAATATTTCTTTATGAATAAACCAGAATGAATAAAATAAACCCCTTGATTAGCAAATTGAATATCATAAATTCCATATACTAATACTCTGTACATTTTTCATAGGCAAGTCCTTCAACTTCTCAATTACAGCTTGCATGCGATCGATGGGAAATTAACAAGTTTAAATGACATGTGTTATGGTCCTCGGAAGTTTAGGAGGAACATAAATTATAAAGGGGCTATGTGGTCTCAAAAGTGAGGCAGACACATAAAAACCCTGAAGGGTAGAAGCTGGTATCATTGAAAGAGATAGAAAACCTGCAAGGTAGTTAATGATACTAATAAAATCTTGGCATTATTGGGTGGGAGTTGGGGAACATTGAAGAGTCCTATGTATCTCTAGAGCTCCAGATTATTTTATTACATGAATGCTTAAATTTAACAGTGTTCATCAAACTGCATTAAAGTTGAATGTACTATGTTTATAAATGTGGAAACATGTCTAGCAATTTATAAAAATGAATCTTTTAAAATACTTTAAAATATTTGCATGTGGTGAATATAGTTCCTTTGCCTTTGAAGTTTTCACATGAAAAATACCTCTTTTTTTTTTTTTTACAATGCTAGGCATGACAGATATATGTTTTATCACCTGTAGAGTATTCTTTATCCATTCTTTTTTCCCCATTGTTTAAGCGATGTCTGTCATAAATACATATTAGTAATGCAAGTAGTTAATGACAAAGTAGGCAATTTGCATTTATTATTCTCCTCCAGTTCTAGGATACAAAGTTATTTTGGCTTTGGGGACTTTCACAAATGTTCATGATTTCATACTCATTAAATAAGCCAGAAGATATTATTTTTAGTCATTTTAAAATATTTTTTTGAAGTCTGGGCACTTGAGATATCTGTCTCCTTAACAAATTTAGTTTTTGGTTCTATACCACTGCACGTAATATCTTTGTATACATCCTTCCAGTTTTCACATTATTTTATATTAGTACATTCATAAATATTTCTTTCCTTTTGGACACCTTCCTTGAGTATAGTTTACATGCCATAAAATTCACCAATGTTAATCATAAACATCAATGATTCTAATAAATCTGTACAGTCATGCACCCTTTGCGAAAAACCATTTTAGAACATATACATTACCCCCAAATTCCTTCATGTCTGTTGCAATCCATCACTGCTCCCAGCCCTATCCCCAAACAGTTGTAATGTTGAGTATGTGTGCCTGCGTGAATTATACATTTTCCCTTTTCTAGAAATTTTACATGAATGAAATTGTATAGCATGTAGTCTTTTGTATCTAGCTTCTTTTTCTCAACATTATATTTTTTGAGATTCATCCATGTTTCTTTGTGTTCAGAATTACTTGTGAGTACCCATATGCATCTTATTTTGCTAATTCTCTAGTTGAAACAAATTTTGTTTGTAATGATTTTGAACTTTATGAATTCAGCATTGCTTTCAGCATTCACATACAGGTCTTTTCTGTGGACATATGGTTTTATTTCTCTTGCATGTATTTCTTGGAGAGAAATTTCTAGGTTCTATGGTAAGTGCATACTTACACACACACACACAGACACACACACACAACTACCACACTATCAATTTTATATCCCTAGTAGCAGTGTTTGAGAGGTCCAGTTTTTCTGTGTACTCCCTGACACATGGCAAAATCAGTCCTCTTTATTTTAGGCATTTTAGTGGGCATGCAGTGGCATCACATTGTGGTCTGATTTTCCATTTTCTCAGTAACTAGCACTTCTGAGCATCTTTTTAATATTCTTATGTGCCCTTTAAGCTTCCCTTTTAGTTAAAACAGTTTAAATGTTTGCCTATTCCTTTATTGGGTTGTTTGTCTTATCATTTAATGTAAGAATTTTTAATGTATTTTTGATTCAAGTACTTTATGAAATTTATAATTTGTAAACATTTTATCTCAGTCTGTGGCTTACATCTTCATTTTATGAATTGTGTCTTTTTAAGATAAAAATTGTTAATTTTTAATGGCTATTATTTTAGCATTTATTCAATTATTTAATATTTTCATGATTTTTAACAATTTATCAAAATTTTCCTTCTATAGTTCCAGATTTTGTTTCTATTTAAGAAAGTTTTGCCTAACTACAAAACACCCACACAAAAAAATATCCTGTGTTTTGTTCTATAAGTTTTATATGTTTAGTTACTGTATTTTATGGCTGTGATACATTATGAGGTAATTAGTTTTTATATAGTGTGTGAAGAGCTAGGATTCTTTTTTTTTTTTTGTCTTTTATATAACCCATTGTTCAACCACCACTTTACTTATTAAAAATGTTATGTTTCCCCTCTTGAATTTCCTTGGTACTTTTGTGGATAATCAATTGACCATATGTCTTTGGGTCAATATCTGACTCTCTTACTATGTTCCATTTATCTATCTTATTCTTATTATGTGTAAGAATATATGTCTATCCTTATACTAGTACCACACTGTCTTGATCACTACAAATCCCCAAAGCTTCGTAATACATTTTGAAATCATGTAATACTAGTTTTCTAACTTCGAACTACTTTTCCAAATTTGTATTAACTACTGTAGATACTTAGGATTTTCATATAAATAACAAAATCAGTGGTAACTTTTTCAATAAAATCCATGATTTTGATGGTTTTTATTTTTAAAGATTTTATTTTACTCATTTGAGATGGACAGAGAGAGCACGAGCAGGGGGAGAGTCAGAGAGAGAGGGAGAAGCAGACTCCCCACTGAGCCAGGAGCCCAGAGGTGGGGCTCCATCCCAGCAAGTGGAGATCATGACAGGAGCCTAAGGCAGATGCTTAACTATCTGAGCCACCCAGAAGCCCCTGATAGGGAATTTTTAATCTGTATATAAATTTAGGGAAAATTGCCTTTTTAACAAGATTAAGTATTGCAGTACATGAAAGGGGTATGATCGACCACTTATTTAGATTTTCTTTATTCTCTCTTAGTAATATTTTATTTTTTATTTTATTTTATTTTTTTGAAGATTTTATTTATTTATTTGACAGAGAGAGACAGCCAGCAAGAGAGGGAACACAAGCAGGGTGAGTGGGAAAGGAAGAAGCAGGCTCCCAGCAGAGCATGGAGCCCGATGCGGGGCTTGATTCCAGGACCCTGGGATCATGCCCTGAGCCGAAGGCAGACATTTAACGACTGAGCCACCCAGGCACCCCTATTTTTTTTAAATATTTTATTTATTTATTTGAAAGAGAGAGCAAAAGCAGGGGGAACAGCAGAACAGCAGGCAGAGACAGATGGAGAAGCAGGCTCTCCGCACAGAAGGAGCCGGATGTGGGGCTTGATCCCAGAACGCTGGGATCGTGACTTGAGCTAAAGGCAGAGGCTTAACCATCTGAGCCACTCAGGCACCCCGATATTTTATTTTTTTATATATTTTTTTACTTTTATCAGTTTGTTTTGGTAAAATTTCATTTTTGAATTGTTAGCAGTATATGGAAATATTTGATTTTACGTATTAATTTGTATCCTGTGATTTTACTAAATTTACCTGTAATATAAGTAGCTCTTTTGTAGAGTCCTTAGGATTTTCTACATACAACATTATGCCAATTGTATGACTCTTTTTTCAATTGTATGACTTTTTTTTTTTTTAAAGATTTATTTATTTATTTATTTGACAGAGATAGAGACAGCCAGCGAGAGAGGGAACACAAGCAGGGGGAGTGGGAGAGGAAGAA
The DNA here is from genome assembly GCF_024610735.1 of Ursus americanus. NCBI lineage: Eukaryota > Metazoa > Chordata > Mammalia > Carnivora > Ursidae > Ursus > Ursus americanus. The sequence goes on along the minus strand of NC_142137.1, from coordinate 53,271,861 downwards.
GCAGGCTCATAGCAGAGGAGCCTGATGTGGGGCTCGATCCCATAACGCCGGGATCACGCCCTGAGCTGAAGGCAGACGCTTAACCGCTACGCCACCCAGGTGCCCCTCAATTGTATGACTTTCAATTCTTTTTTTTATTTTATTGGCTGAAAACTCCTTTCAAATATTGAAAAGCAGTGTAAGAGCAGATTCCTTGCCTTGTTCCTATTCTTAGCTTCCTAGTTGTTGCCATAATGTTTACAAATATATTATTAACTTATCATAACATCTATGTTATTATTGACTTACTTTGGTTGAAACACAGCAACTTTGTCTTAGAATAGCTTCATTTCCTTGCCCATTCTTTCTGCTGATGTGTGTGTGTGTGTGTGTGTGTGTGTGTGTGTGTGTTGTGTGTACATGAGCACGTCTGTGTGTGTGCACTCTTTGGTTTAAACAGTCATGGATTTTAGAAGTCAAGATTGATAATATATATCAATACTTGATCGTTGCTCTGTATTTACCATTTCTAGTACTCTTAATTTCTTCCTGTCTAGCTGAGTCACAATCCAGTGTCATTTCCCCTTAGTCTAAAGGGTTTTCTTTTTTATTTTCTGTAGAGCAGATTCTCTCAGTTCATTATTTGTAAAATCAAGAGCTATATTTTACCTTCATTTTTGAAAGATAATTTTGCTGAATATAGAATTATAGATTGACAGTTGGTATTATTGTGTGTGTTTGTAAGAGTGTGGATCACTTTCAACTTATCATTTCAGTACTTCCTGTTCTCTGTTGTTTCTGATGAGAGATTAGCCATCAACAGATTTTTGTTCTCTGTATCTGTGGGTCCATTTTTCTCTAGCTTCTTGTTGCTCTTAAGATTTTCAGTTTGGTCTTGGTCTTCAACAGTCTTATTAAGGGGTGTCTATATCTAATTCTTTTTGTTTTGATTCTTCTTAGGTTTTATTGAGCTTGTTGGATTTGTAAATGAAGGTTTTTATACAAATTTTGGAAGTTTTCAGCTGTTAATGTTTCTTCCTGGAGCAATTATCCACATATTTGGTTGCATAATATTGTTCCACAGTTCTGTGTGTCTTCATTCACTTTTCTTCCAATTTTTCTTTCTCTTTGATTTTGTATTAAATAATTAATACTAATCTATCTTCAGATTCAATGGTTCTTTCATCTGCCATCTCCAAAATGCTGTTTAACACATGTAGTGTAGTTTCATATTAATTACTATACATTTTGACTCTAGAATTTGTTTCATCATTTAGTATATTTCCATTAGTGTTTAAATATTTTTCTTAAAGTATTTAAAAATATGTAAAATAGTTGCTTTAAATTACTTGGGTGCTTAATCCAACACATGTGTCTGTATTGGATCAGTTTCTATTGATTATTGCTGTTATTCTTCTTGAGTATGAGTGACCCCATATATATACATATATATGTTTTTCTTTTTTGCTTTTCTAGTACCTTTTGTTTGAAAACAATATATTGTAGATTGTACTTCGTAGAGACTCTGTCTTGTTTAATTTTTTTTTTTTTTTTTAGTTTACTGACTTTTGTTTACATGGACTTGAACAGCAGAATATCTCCCTCATCCTGTGTAGTCATCATGACCCTGTCCAATTTTTTTTTTTTTTAAGCGTGGTTCCCTGAAGTCTCCTTTGTGCCTCTTTTCTGTGCACAGTAGTCAGCCACCTTAAGTCCATCAGACCTGGCGATGGAGCTGCTTCTGGGTTGAGGAACCCATTCAAAGTTGAGCAAATTATGTTTTTCTATTTGAATTTTACTTCACAGTGCTCTCAGGCCCTACTCATATGGCAAGAAGGCTGAAGATTTGTTTTAATTCCTACCTGATGAAATAACAACTCTTCTAGAGTAAACACTTCTATATTTGCTTACTTCCCCCCCCCCCAATGCTCTCAAAAGTCACTTGTGGACAGTTTAGTCTAGTTTTATATTTGTTTTCTGTAGAAGAAGATTGTTCAGCTAACTTTATGCTACAATTAGAAGAAGTAGCTCCCTAATTAAAGTTTTTAATCAATGCACTGAAAATATTTTGAAGAGAGTAGCAACATATTTTTATTTATAGATCTTCTGGGCTAAAGAAAGTATGCTGTTCACAAATACTAAATAATACTGTATTAATAAATTTCTATGATTTTCATGCCATAATCTTTCCTGTGATATCAAAAAATAGAATTTAAGTGTATCCTTTAAATAGAGTTTCAAAATTGCTTCATTCAGACTGTGAAATCTTTCCTTCAGTTGTGCTCTCCTCAAATTATCTAAATATTATTCCTTTGAACTTGTTTTTATAGTATTGTAGTATGATAAGATTTCTTTACTTTTCTATAATATTGTACCAAAAAATTCCCTCATTGTTTTGACATAAAATGTCTTTTAATCTGCAATTTATCTACAGAGATTCCTTGATTTCTTGGTCCTGTGGGGAGTAGTATATAGAGATAACATCTTTTCCCACTGTGTGTTTATAGCCAGGAACATACAAATGAAATCTAAATCAATCTATTTTCTAAGTATTCTGCAGAAATTTCTATAATTAACCTCACTATTTTACCGCTTGGCAACTTGATGGTGTCAGGAAAATCTCCCTTAGATCTTTAATAAATATCTCAAATCTTTACTTCCTTTTGCCATAATATCACTCTGTTAAGTGGTTTCCATCTTTGAATTAGAGTTAATCTATTGCAAATCAATTTTGCTTTATTCTCATAAGCAGTTATTTCCCTAAAATATTTTTTGGAAAGAAAATTATCAAAACCTCAAGTTAAATACTTTTCTGTCAGTGCTTTTATTTTTTTTAAGTAATGCAATAATAGGAATATTTGAAACTGTTTCAGAAAGAGGGACACAGAACTAGTATTAAAATTAAAGCTACCCTTGATTCTCCCATGAAAGGATCTTTCCAGTGAAATAATAACTTGTGTGTGTTGAGCCAATATTGGTCTATGAGAAATAGTTTCTCAGATGCCATGTTTCAGCTGTGATTAGATCATATCCCCAAGGAATTTTACTATATTTTTCTTTCACCAGCATAGAGAGTAGAATAGTTATAATCTTAGTAGAAATCTATGAGACATTAAAAAGTTAATCTTAGAGAACTGAAAGCAATCTGGGACCCCAGGGTTATCTAAAGATACATTCTCAGAGAAAATATTATGCTTTCACTGTTAAAGAAGCTGATTATTCAGATAACTTAGTATTTTTGTATAGTAACTTTATTTGGAGACTTACTTAAACATTAACTTATCATTCATTTTAAGCATAGAAATTAATTGAAAATAAGACCCTCCCCCAAATCCATTTAAGAAAGTTGTCGGTATTTCTTACTCTAACTTATTATTCCCAAAATGTTAAAATGATCAATTTAATCAAAATCCTAGTGATTGATCAATTTTTAAACCTACCTTTCAACTGATCTTTAAGCCTAGATGTAAATCAGCTTCCTAGATATCTTTTTCTCAATGTCCTGTAGGAATCTCGAGCTCATGATAGAAAATGCTTCTTTCATGAAGTATTAATGCCTAAGGTTGCAAACCAGTGACCCATTCTCTCAAATTCTCACTTCCAATTTCTTTTCCCCATTCACTTCAGAATTATCTATTTAAAGCACAAATCTGAGTAGCAATCAGGCTGGTTACAATTCCTTGGACATTGAATGCTCTTTTGTGTCCCCTTGCTTTTGTGGTGCTACTTCTATCTCTACATCCCTTATTTGTCTTTCGTGTACCAGAAAACATCTGGTTCAGATGTCACCTCATCTGAAATACTGTGTTGTTCATGCTCTTTAAGTTTGCAAGAAAGAGACATTCTTATATTACTTTCAACAAAGTTAGTTTATGGTAGGCTTATGTGGAGGCTTGGGAGCATCATTTATTTATCTGTACAGTTACTCTGTGTCTTACTGCCTCCACATAAAAGGTATATGGTTAATGAATGGAGTTACTAGCTTTTTTGTAAGCATAAAACATTTTGATATATTTTCTTATATATCAATTTTTATAAATAGCACTCTAGATAAACCTAGGGTAGTTTATATGGCCAAATAAAATTAAAGAATTGTAGTTTATTCTTATGTAATATATATTTCAGGATGCTTGAGGAATGGGATGTCCATATTTCATTAATTTTCCCACACATTCATGTCCTCATCCAGAAACTATTTCTTGAATTTCTGCTTAAGGTTGAAGAAAGATGTTTTGGGGAGGGAAACATGGAAAATCTTATGTGGAAAGACTGTTAAATGAGGCCTGACTTTATGCAGATTTAACTGGCTTCCCTGATGTCATGGTTAGGGTTTGATCAGGAAGTATACAAATATGAGTAAGATGAAATACAGGGTTTACTATAATGATAGAATTAAATAATTTGGAAGCTGTTGAATAATTCTAGGGAAGATTTATACCACTGTGTCTGCTGGTGAGCCTAAAGTTGCTGTTGGTAGGTCTGAACAGATGACAGGATGGAAAAAGCTTGATCTGAAGATGGAGGAAAGCAAATAAAAATTGGAACTGAAAGGGACCACTGAAGCATGTGCATGTCTTTCACTGCCTGCAACCTCAGAAATGCTAGATACTTGCAGAAGTTGCTGGTACCCATCACCATGGGACTGTGTGTGTGCCTGACCCCATGACTTGAAGCGCTGACGTAGGAGAGTTGAAAGCTAGTGTAGCTGCCAACCCAGTAGGGTGAGTCAGTGTATGGATTGGCAACTTGTGAAAGCACTAGTGGAGCTCAGATCACCATAAGGACCTTCAGAATGTAGTGACTCATGTTCTTTTTGCATCTTCAAACTTGCAGAAATTTTCTGCTGTGCCCACACCCTAACCCAGAATCACAGAGGGAGGGGAATTCTGCGAAAAGTAGTTTGAGCATAGCTAAGTTGTCAGTATAAAATTATGTCAACTGGGCTCCTTTCTCTAGAGGTTAGTTGAAACATAATCAGCTTATCATACGTGACATTTCTTATGATTTCTACTGTTTGAATTTTTCACCAAATATTTCAAAACAGAGGTGTGAAAAGTAGTGTTTTAAAAACAAATACTGAATTTCTCTTTGAGTTACGATTCTTCTGTTAATCATTTTTATCAGCAAGCTAAAAAAAAAGCTTTTCTCATATCAGGATCCGTTGTTTTTCTTATATATCAATTTCTCTGCCTTTTAGGGGCATTATATAATCTAGACATATTGAGCAGCTTAACTTTATAAAAATATGTACCTGTTCAAAATTATGTGATGGGTTCAGATATATGCAGAGTCTAATCAGGGTTTGGTGCCACTTTAAATGTGGCATTAAATTCCATACTTACATTTTCTAATACCAAACAAGCAAAAGCATCATTTATATTTATGTAGCCAAATCAGGAGAATTATATGTATATTTAGTAAAGATACTATATTTTTTAAGGATGGAACAAGCAGCATAATCTGATTATAATTTTTTTTCTAAAATTGCTGATATAAAATGTAATTTTGTGTGGAAAAAAATCCAGCTGTGCCATCTCTGTTGCCATTCCAGGAATCCTTTATTTTGTTATTGTTTTAAGTGAATTCCTAAGCTTAACTGTTTAAGATTGGCTTTGTTTTAAAATCAAGTCATGAAATGAAATTAAATATCTCTCAATATTATACATTCTACTAACAGCCTTTTATAATCAGAGAGATCAGTTAATTGCCATATTTATATCCACATTGGTATAATAATTAAGATAATTTTCATGTATTAATACATTTTGTGGGAATGTGTAAGGCACTGATTTTCTCAAAAACTAAAATCAAAATTTTAATTCCTACTGTAGCCTGAATTAACAACAATAACAAAACAAACTCCATGTCTCTGTGTTCAATAATACATTTTTTTCTAAATTTACTTGTTTGGTACAATAAACTTAAGCTGGACACAAAATAAAGACATTCAGATTTCCCTCTAATTAAAATATACTAAAAATTCGTATCATGATTCTATAGATGAAGATAAAAATTTTAATATTATAATCAATGATCATGCATATGTATACATATATGTTCATACGTATATGTTTGTATACATCACATATAATATACATGCTCTTTTTTTCATTCATCTACAAGGATAGAATAGTAGAGTGCCCTGACAGCTTGCATTTTTCAAAGATGAGTAAAACAGTTTCTCCCCTTGTATATTCTCTTCTTCTAATACAATTTTACACTCTTCTCATTGTGTAGTACAGTGTCTGTTATCTCCCCTTGGATCTGGATAGGTGTGTGAATGTGGCAAAAATGATGCTCTGTGACTTCCAAAGCTTGGTCATCAAAGACAAAATAGTTTCCATTTGATTATACTGAGATACCTTTCCTTGGAACAGAGTTACTGTGCTGTGTGAAAGTTAAATAGCCTTTGAAAAGTTTCACCCGGAAAGAAACTCCATGAGACTCTCCTTCCCTCCTTACCTTCCACATACACAGTGGCCTGGTTGAGCTTCCAGGCTTAGCCAGTACCAGTTTACCAGCTATGTGACTGAGTCATCTTGAAAGTGAGTAATCCAATCCTCTCAAGCTACCCCGGATGAATCCATATAGAAAGCGATGAACCAGCCTCACCAAACCCTGCTGATATTCAGATTTTTCAACAAAATAAATAATTGTTTGTTTTATGTCCTGAAATTACATTATAAAAGGCAATTGAGTTTTCTGGTTCGTTTGGAACACTTGCCTTTGGAGTCCTGAGCGCCACATAAGAAATCCAAGCCTACCAAGCTGTCAGGATGCTCAAGTCACATATAAAGGCCATTCGTAGGTGAATGACAGATTATCAGCATGTTCACATCCCAGCTGAGATCTCCAGAGACAGCTACCATCAACTATCAGGCATGCAAATAAAGAAGTCTCTGGATGAGTCTGGCGCCAATCTGGCCAGCCATTGTTTAATCTGTGACTCCTTCCTACTGAGTCCTTACGTAACAAGGGGGAGAGAGAAATCACCCCACTGTGCCTGTTCTGACTTGCTATTTCACAGAGTTTATGAGCATAATTAAATGGTTGTTTGCAGACATTAACTTTTGAAGTAATTTTTTACACATAAATAGATAGGTGGCCCAAAGGCAGTATCAGTGATGGGATGCTACCCTTACAAAATCTAAAATATGTTGCAGTGGTGTTGCTCTTGGTCAGTGGGAAGAAGCTGGTAGGGCATCAAGGAGACCATTAGCGAGAGCCTTTAGGGCATGAAAGACAGTGTTAGTACAAGTATAAAGGACTGTGAGGAGGCTGTAGGTGAGGTTTTAAAGAAGGTGAGCAAAATGTTATTAGAAGCTGGAGGAAAGGAGAGCCTTTCATGCAGAAGCAGAAAGTATAAACTGACAACTACAGTAGTATAGAAAATAGGGATATACTCATGCACTTGATGATCTAGCTGAGGAGATTTCCAGGCAGAGTTTTGAGTATACTGTTTATCATTTTCTAGCAGCCAAATATACAATGAGAGAGGGAAAAATTTAGTGTAAAGATAAATGATCCTAGACTTGCAGAGTTTGCAAATGAAAGTTTCTCATTTCTAAACACCCCTGGGAAAACGATTCATAAAGTAAGAAATAGCTACAAATCATAGGTTAACTCCTAGGCACCATCAGGGAAATGTGTCATGGTAAAGATGAAACTAAGGGTGCAACTTTAAAATCATTTGTTAAGACCTCCTAAAAGGCCTCATATACCCTTTAACACACACAAAAGGCCTTCGGAGGATCTCAGTGGGATGCTCTGTGGTCATCTCTGTTAAAAATTAGGGTTTCTAACAATCTTGAGAGGCTTTGTCTCATGGTAGTTGCAAAGGGAGCCCCCAGTGACAAGTTTTTGTGGCTGTGGCTTTTCTCTAATGGAGTATATTATAAATTGATACCCAGAAAGCCTACATGTTATTTTAAAGAAATGATATATTGAGTTGATTTCAGGAGAGACCATATAAAATAAATGAAGGCTTTCACACTCCTTCAAGGAATACAGGCAGAAAACAGGCTAAGAAAACTACTTAGATGCAAATATAAGCCATTTTGTATGGCGGGGGGAGGATGCCTCAAAGGACAAAACCATGAACTCAGAACATGGAGCCTAGAGCCACCAAGAACTCCCAGGCAGAGGAATTTATCTCTAAACACTGAATTGGCCATATGTGCCTGGCTGGATTCTGAAAAAAACTATGGACAGTATATCTCCTGTTTTAGGATCAACTATTCCATGCCTGTCCCAACATTGTATGCTTCCTGTTGGCGGGGGGGGGGGGGCAGATAATTTGTTCCCTTAGTTTACAGGTCATCAGTTTAAGACAAATTTTGTTCAAGGACCTCTACACAAGGTGTGAAACCTGAGGGACCTCTTATATCACTGAACCAGATTTACCTGAGGATATCTTGTGCTTTGATGAACTGATGCTATAATAGGATAAGGGTTAGGAGTTTGGGGGGCAGGTATTACTATATTTTGTTTGTGAGGAGGTAGTGGATTATTTTAGTTAGAAGGTGGAATGGTAAATTATATTTTCCAAAAAGGGTTGCCGTAATATCTCCCATACCACATGTTATTTTTATGATGTGATTTTGACACTTCTCTCACTTAGAGTTAGGGTCTATATTCTTTTCCTTTTAATCTAAGAAGTCTTGTTAGTATGGTGGCAATAAGGCTGTGGTACATCCAAATGCAGATCATAAAAGGCAATATGGTTTGCATTTGATTATCTTAGAGCATTTGCTTCTATAGCTCTGTGCAACCATGAAGTCAGTCTGTGTTGTGAAGAAGTCAAGGCCTCATGGAAAGGCTGTGTGTAGGTGTCCTGGCCAGCAACTGTAGGTGAAGCTTTCAGCTTTTGCATCATTAAATTTAATTGATTTATATTTTTTAATAATCATGACTATATTAAGATTTATGTCACATATTTTATATGCAATGCACTTTTTTCTCATTTTAAGAAGAGAGAAATTTTTCTTCTGCTGATTTGAAAATATTACCTATATATTTAGTGTGGTGGTTATTCATAACTTATTGAAACTCTATTTATGTTTAGATTTCCTTGCAATTTTTCAGTCATTGACTTTTGAGTCAACCTGGCCATTACTTTAAGATTCTCTTTAGCCACACTCATCTGTCCATCTCATAATACTGATATCCCCTGGTTTTAGTCTACAATGCTAGTAGTATAATTTCCATTTTCTTCTCCATTTTTAGTCTTTATATTTTTACATGACAATAATTCTAAAATATTTTTTGTATAACAAAATTCCTGAGGTATCTTTAATTACAACTTTATTTTAAAGATTTATTTATTTTTGGGCGGGAGAGAGAGAGAGAGAGACTGTGCACGCATGTCATGGGGGGAGGGGCAGAGGGAGAGAGAAAATCTCAAGCAGACTCCCTGCTGAGCCCAAGGGGGGAGGATCCTCCATCCCACCACCCCTAGATCATGACCTAAGCCAAAATCGATCAGATGCTTAACCAGCTGAGCCGAGGTGCCCCTACATCTTTATTTCAAATATCAATTTAGTTTGCCATAAAAATAATAGTATCATACAGTTCTTTATCTTTTATGCTTTGAAGATACTACTCCATTGTCTTCTTGTCTTTAGTGTTGTTTATAAATCTAAAGTGATTTGATAGAAAATCTTTGTTTCTCTATTATGTGTCTGACTGTGGTTTTTTGAAATATCTTTGTACTATGAGATTTTTTTAATACGAAATATTTTCTCTCACTCTAATATTTGGATCTGTTTACTGCTTCAAATATTTCCTTTGCTCTGTATATGTTTTAGCTCTTTCTAGGACTCTTATTTTAGGGGGTTACATTTCTCTTTCTATACTATATACCTCAAGTTTGTATCCTTTCAATATTTTTTATTCTTTTCTGATGACTTATGGAAAGGTTTTTAAACTTAATATTCTAGTTTAATAAGATGCCACTTTTGGCTGTATTATTCTGTTATAGAATCTTTCTACTGAATTGTTTACAATTCTAATACAAATATATTTTTATAAAAGCTATTTCCCTTTGGTTCTTTTTTATAATTTTCTCATCTTCATATTTCCAAAAATTTTTATAGTAGTTTTGCTTTCCTTTTTCAGATATTTGATTTTTCTTTGTATCGTAGCCATTTATAATCCTTAGAGGATTTTGAACAACTAGAGCAGAAAATATAGAAATAGGGGCTAAAGCCCCAAACTTTTGCTTGTCTTGGTGAATTGAATAGCTGGGTTGAAAATAGTCAACAACAGATACGCAGTTGCAGTGAGAATTTCTATCTCCAGATTTTCTGCTGTTTCCCCCCTGCCCAAAAAAAATGAACTGCTCATTAAGGAGATACTATGTATCTACTTTTATGAAGTGACTATCTCCATTGTTTGTTATCCTCCAGCCCTTGAGAAATGGAGGGAACAGGGAAACAACACAGGCTAATATATCAGAAAACCATTTTATGCTCCTTTCTCTACCCAGTCTCTGGCAGCATCCTGGGGCTTTTCTACATTCAATTTATTCTAAGCAGTATTAAGCAACAGTAAAATATATTGTCCTTTTTTATTGAAGTATAATTGACATATAACATTATATTTGTTTCAGGTGTACAATGTAATGGTTCAGTATTTGTATATATTACAAAATGATCGTCACATTCTTAACTGTCATCTTTACATTTAGGTCAATTTATGCTAAGCAATAATAAGCACCAGTAAAATATATTTTCTATTCACCTTACTCAGACTATTATTTAAGTTGAAAATTGCATCTTTCAAAATAACATATTTCAGTAGTTGTCACTATATTCTTTATTGGATTATTTTTCTCTTTAGATTTAAAGAGCAACATACAGGAGAAGGAGAAACTAAGAGAAAATTAAATGCTGACATCTCATGTTTGTTTAATTATATTTCATTGTGGACTAATCCATTCCTTAAGTATTCCAGTATTTAATTTTAATATATTTTAATTATTTATTTGCCTAAAATTTTAATTTTAATATATTTTAAAAAATTTAACTGTCCACAAATTTTTTGGTACTTCTCCTTTCAAGAGGTCGAGCCTAATCCCACACCCCTTTTGCATTGGCTGGACTTAAGCACTTGCTTCTATCAAATAGAATTAATTAGAAGCAACTATGTATGTCTTTAGGGACTAGATCACAAAAGGGACTGTAGCTTTCTCCTTGCTCTCCCTCTGTCATGGATTGCTGTCTTAAAGGGTGAGTTGCCAAATATGGAGGATACATAAGCATCCTGTGCAGACATCTACATTATGAAGAACCGAAGACTTTTGCTAACAGTCATATGGATAAGTCCTTTCTGTATTTTAAATGGAAATCCTTTATCAGATATATGATTTTCAAATATTTTATCCATCTCAGAAGTGATTTTGCATTTTCTAAATAGTGTGTTTTGAAAAGCACAGATTTAATTTTTATCAAGTCCAAATTTTGTATCCTGTGTAAAGAATCTTTGCATAAACCAAGAACACAATTTTTTTCTTCTCTTTTCTTCTAGAAACTTTATAGTTTGACCTCTTATATCCATTTCCATGATCCATTTTGAGTTATTTTTTACATCATGTAAGTTATGGGATGAAGTTTATTCTTTTCTATATAGATGTGAAATGTTTTTGGAATTTTTTTTTATTTTGTAAAGACTGCCTTTTCCTCATTTTCCTGTCACCTATGTGGCAAATAAATTAACCATATAGATCTCATTTGGACTCTGTAGTCTCTTCCCATTGGTCAGTATAGTTATTTTCATTCTAAAATCACATTGCTATTACTTAAAAAATGAGTTATTTTTAAACTTTGTTTGTAGAGCAAATCATAACTAAACAACAAAAAAGATTAACTCACATATGCAATAAAGGTCTGTAATGCTTATTTGGAAGTGTATACAGAACCCTTGGGGACTTATTTTTCCCCGAAAGGTAGGAATGGACGAATAATCATTTAGCCAATTTTAATAACTGAAAATGCAATCATGTAAAACCAAATGCTTTACTCCTTTGTATTTCCATCAGTAAAGGTAGAGGACATAAAAATCTAAATATAATGATTGTAGTGATTCATTTTGAATTATTTATATCAGATATGAAAATTATTTTCTGATTTTGCAGACTCTTAAATATTTTAATAATACTTATCAGAAATAATCTGTTATAAAATTCATTAAAATATATGATGACTGTGTATTTTTTCACACCAAGGAAATTAAATGTCACTAAATCACTAACATTAAACTTTGGTACTCTATGTCAGCTATCCCACTAAAATTCTACATGTTTCTTAAAAGTCACATCTATGTGTAATATAAGTACAAAATTAAAGACCTTAGTGGTTTCCATAATTCTTTGTTTTATATAAACCTCATAATTAACTGAAAGAGTAAAGAAGAATGAGATACAGTCTTGTTTCATATTAATTAGCTTAGGATACACAAATCTAGATTCTGGCCTTGTTTTCCCAGTAACTGGTGTTTTGTTTTGATGTGTTTTGTTTTGTTTGTTTGTTTTGCATCTAAACTCTAGAGCCTCCATTTTCTAACTGGTGAATAATAAAAGTTGGGCCCAAGTATAATTTTTCAGCAGTTTTCAATTTTAAATAATCAATCATTATTCCAATTCAGCTCAGACATGTAGAGAAACAAAAAAAGGGTAACCGTCACACTTAAAAGAAAAATGAAGGACAAACTGCAGATTATTTTTCTTGAAGTTTTAGAGGGGGCTTTTAGATCACAGGATAAGTAATCAATCTGAAATCTAGAGACAGAGATCTTCAGGGTGAAGCAGAATCTGAGTATTTTCCTACTTGGCACTACCTACGACCATCTAAGCCAGTAAGAAGATACAGCTAGAAATTTTTAATACATCTACAAATGTCAAATGGGAGCCACACACAGAGTTCTTGTAAGCTTTTCCTCCAGGAACACCACAAGAAGCTCAAAGAACATTTGGGAAAACCCTGAGAAAGTTTCCCTCTTGGTGCTGGATAGGGTATGAGAATAGAAGCCACTGTTAAATCTGCCTGCAGCACATCTCTGTGTTCCCTTAGACAAAAATATTTAATATTCAGGGTGAAAAGCAACAAAATTGTAAACTGAGGGCATTGGTGGAACCCACTGCAGTTGAGGGGGTAGGGAACAGAGAAAAAACAAACCTCTAACTCTGAGGGGAGGGGATGATATGCCTACGAGAGCCAATATATATCTGGAGGAGAGACAGGAATATTTCTGAAGGCCATATCCTGAGGTCCATGTTCAGAAGATCAGAGACCCCTCATCTCTTTTCCGTCTACCCTGGAAGGTGACAACCTCCACCAACCAAGTGTTGAATACACATAATATTGGAATAAGACTGTGATTACTGGTAGCAGAGTCTCCTGAAGAACAGCATAAAGATGAAACCCAAAGTCAGGGACACCTGGGTGGCTCAGTCGGTGAAGCATCTGCCTTTGGCTCAGGTCATGATCCCAGGGTCTTGGATGGAGTCCCATATTAGGCTCCCTGCTCAGTGGGGAGTCTGCTTCTCTCTCTCCCTCTGCTGCTCCCCCTGCTTGTCCTTTTATCTCCCTTCCTCTCTCTCTCTCTCTGTCAAATAAATAAATAAAATCTTAAAAATAAAAGAAACCCAAACCCAAACATACTCAAAATCTAGCAAACTTTAAGCTGCTGCTAACTTCTGTCTAGGTGAATACATACCCCATAGGAAAAGCCTAAATGCCTGAAACAAAGGTTTGCAATATATATGTATGTATATATGTACATATGTATGTGTGTTTGTCTGTATGTGTGTATATATCAGTATCGACTGACTTAACCTATACAACATTTTTAGCTGTCAACAAAAATGTATGTGACAATAAAATTCATAATCTAAAGAGGCAAACCAATTATAAAATCCATATATAGGTATGGTACAGATTTTGGAACTACCAGAAAGGAATTTTAAAATATCTATGATTGGGGTGCCTGGGTGGCTCAGTTGGTTGAGCATCTGCCTTCAGCTCAGGTCATGATCCCAGGGTCCTGGGACTGAGCCCCATGTCAGGTCCCCGCTCAGCAGGGATCCTGCTTCTCCCCCTGCTTGTGCTCTCTCTTTCTCTCTGACAAATAAATAAATAAAATCTTTAAAAAAAATAAAAATAAAATAAAGTAGCAATGATTAGTATGTTAAAGGTTCTAATGAAAGCGATAGGCAACATGAAAGACCAAACTGGTAATTTTAACAGAGAAATGGAAGCTATAAGGAAAGAATTAAATTGAAATGATAAAAATAAAACACATAAAGATTAATAATGATTTAGATAGACTCATCAGTAGACTCTGAACAGACTAGGAATACAACCTACGGAAGAATTAGCTAGTTTGACAATAAATAGATCAATAGTATTTCTTCCCTACCCACCGAGGTAGGGGAAGGGGAGAACAAAATGCAAAGGGAAAAATGTGGGGAAAAAAGATAAGACAGAGGCTCTGAGACCTGTGGAATGATATTAATATCACATACTTTAACATAAATCCAACTGTAACTTCTGAAGGAGAAGAAGAAAGAGGGAAGTGGGATGAAGATATACTTGAAGAAATAACATTCAAGAACATTGCAAATTTGTGACAGACACCAAACAAAATACCTAGTATTCTCAGAGAGCAGGAAGTATTCACAATCACAGTAGTGTTTAGCAAAACAACACTAAAGGAATAAGTAGAAAACTTAGGTAAAGCCCATTGAAACTTGAAATACAAAGGACAAAGAGAAAAAATTAAAGATAAACAGTAAAAAGAGTCAAATTGCTTGGGAAGAAACAGTGGTAAGAATATATCAGACCTCATGCCTGAAGCCATGCAAATAAAAATACAATGGAGTGACATTTTTAAAGTGCCGAAAGAAAAACTAATCCATTTTTTGGTGGGAATGTAAAATAGCACAACCACATTTTCAGTTAGTCTGGCAGTTTCTTTTTTTACTTTCTTTTAGAAAATTTTTTTCAAATAATTATATTTTAACAAGAATTTGCAAAGATATAAGATGGTTGAGAGGTTCTGTGTATCTTTCACTCAGTTACCCTCAATCATTAGGTCTTACCTAACTATAGTACCATACCAAAACTAGGAAATTGACATTGGTATAATATATGTATACAGTTCTATGTCACTTTGTAATGTGTGGTCATAAAATCACCACCAAAATCATGATAGAAAACTTCTATCCACAAAGATCTACCTTGTGCTTCCCTTTATTAGAAGTCACACTCTTCTCTCTAATGTCCGTAACCCTTGAACCCCACTAGTTTGTTCCCCGTTTCTGTACTTTCGTCATTCAAGAATATTATATAAATAGAATAGCGTACCCTGTAACTTTTTGATATAAGATTTTTTTCAGTCAGCGATGCCCTTGAGATTTGTCCAAATTTGTTCATGTGTCAGGTTTTTTAAATTACTGTTTAGTATCCCATGCTATGGATTTACCTCAGTTTGTTTAACCATACACATATTATAGGGCATTTGAGTTATTTCTATTTTGACTATCACAGATAAAGCTACTATAAAAAAATCACATACAGTTTTGTTGTGCGTGTGTGTACTCCAGTTTTTATATCTCTACGGATAAATGTCCAAAATTAAGATTGCTGAGTTATATAGTAAATGTATATGAAGTTTTTAATCTTCCAGAGGATCTGTACCATTTTACACTTACCAGCAATAAGTAAAGAAAAAAGTGAGAAGACATTGGAAATTTAAGGTATATAAGCCACTAAAATTGATAAGAAAAAGAAAAAGAACTCCTCCAAAATGGAAAAGAAATGTAAATAGTGAATCAGAAAAGAAGAAAATAAAAATGGAAATTAAATGTATGAAAAGATCATCAGTTTGCTAGTAAGCAGGGATTACAAGCTCATGTACAGTAAGATACTAATTCATCCTAACAAGCTGGCAAGAAATTTAAAATCCTTGCAATAGCAAATATTTGAAACAAGGTCAAGCCATTGGAACTTTTTATGTTTCTTGCAGAATTGTCTTTGGGCATCATCACCTTGGGGAGAAATTTGGCAATATCTGGTGAAGTTGAAGATGCAGCTAAAAGACAATTTAATGGAAGTATCCTGTCGTTTTGATCTACCTGAGTTTGCCTACTGCTACTGTAAACAGCTGCTGACCTGCTAGCATAATGACTCTAACCTCATTTGCCTGGATCCCCCTTCTCTGGTTGAGCCCTTTCACCAGAACAAATGGGACATCAATAATAGATGCAGGAGCGATAAGGAAGTACCTGTGTTAATAGTGCTGGGAACATCTGTTTGTTTGTTTGTTTTAATATATATAATTTCTTTTACAGATGGCACTTTGTTCTTAAAGATTTTACCTATTTATTTGAGAGAGAGAGAGAGCACAGGTGCCCATGAGCCAGGGGAGGGGCAGAGGGAGAAGTAGACTCCCCGCCGAGTGGGGAGCCTAAGACACCACACTTGATCCCAGGACCCTGAGATCATGACCTGAACCAAAGTCAGACGTTTAACTGGCTGAGCCAGGCTCCCCTGCCAGCCAGGATCCCCTGACAACTCTTAACATAGGAGGTGGAAAGGCAGTGGCTACATGTTCCAGTACTCTGGCAGAATAATCCTGAGGCATGTTCCATACAATCCCCAGAGGTTTTGCATCCCTATTGCTCAGTGTGGTATTCAGCTTGTTAAAATGTATTTTATTGCCCATTCTCTCTTTCCTGTTTTCCTTTCCCTTTTTCTCATTTGTGGTGCCTGGGATATTCTCCAAAAGAAATTGTCTGTATCCAAATTCTTGACTCAGTTGGATTTGGCAGGGCGGGGGAGAGGGGCGTGTCAAACTTAAACGGAGTAGAATGTTTATTGCAGCATGGTTTGTAATAGTGAAAAATTGAAGATGTTTTATGTTGTTGTTTCACATTATCTTAGCAAAATAAATCAAGATTTTTTTTTCATGTAGAGGAATTAAGTATTTGTATCAGTTTACTATTCCCTGAATCTTTTAAATCAAATTTATAACCTTAGATGGGATCAATACAAGCTGTACCACAGTTTGGCATAAGTATAGAGCACACATTCAAATGACTATCAAGTAATAGGATTAAATGCATGTTTGGAAATAAATACAGATATCAAGTTTTGAGTGAGTGACCGTGGTAATGTTCATTCCAAGACAATTCTGACAAATCAAGTAGAAAGTAAAATTGTATTTTCTTTGTGAATCAACAATTCAGTTTTATTATACTTTGTGTTAGTCTGCTCAGGCTGCCGTAACAAAATAGCACAAATTGGGTGGCTTAAACAACAGAACTTTATTTTCTCACAGTTTTGATGACTAGGGAGTCCAAGATCAAGGTGCCAGAATGGTTGGTGTCTGGTGAGAGCTCTCCCCTTGGGTCACAGCAACTGCCTTTCTGCTTCCTGTTTCCGTGACCTCTTTGTGCACACTTGTGGGGGTGGGGCATGAGGGAAAGAGAGAGGCAGACAGAGAGAGAAGGAACCCATTACCCATTAGTTACCAAGAGGCTTTTGAAATTATATACAAACAAATTACTTTTTAAATCTTGATCTTAGCTTCTAAGAATTTATTACAAAGTGTAATCATATGTAGAATATATGATTTGAAAGAAAAATTTGAGATTATCCACTATACCCACCCAATGCAAGAGCTAGCTTTATGTGTTTTTGTTAAGGTATTAAAATTATATTGTATCTCTAGGCACAGGAAGCAGCAAATTATATTTACTTGAATATTTAGAAAGTCATCCCAATATTAGCCTATAATATATATTCTTATAATACCCATACATTAGCCTATAATATATAATCCTATAATTTCCATACATCAGACCTAAATCTGTCATCTTAAAAATGCTGAACATACATGTTCTCTGCTTCCACATATCATATAATTTACATTCATGGTAATTCTAGCCCCAGGACAACTCAGGTGCCCAAATTGAACACTGTAATATGCATATTGCCTGTCAATTAATGTATATCTTTCTGTGAGTTTCTCATAAAGAGTGTTAGATCAATATAGAAACTCTTTATCATTTTATGCAGTATCAGATGTCATTTCAAAATTGAGGTTGTTTGGTTGGTTGTTGTTGTTTTGGTAAAAGGAAGAGGAAGAGAAAGAGAAAAATCACTTGATTTTATTCTCTACTTTCTCCTTTGGGATATAGTGTTGCTGCTATTGTTGAATAGTTGATATAGGGTAATTCTAAAAAAATTATGGTATCGTAAGGAAAATTCAATGATCATCACACTGGACATGAGATACCATTATTATTATTATTTCTATCACGGAATTACTTTCAGAGTTTGGATTCCTATTGTATTTCAGTGTAGTTCTTCTAGATATTGTTCTTAAATTATCTTCTCTAACTTTCTAAGTTATTTCCTATTTTCCATGAGCATTAAGACTGCAAACTACATATTCTGACTTTCTTGCCCTTGGGGTTTAACTTGTGAGAAGCTATGAGACAGTATAAGAGTAGAAGCCATTGCTCTCAGGTGGTAAAGAAGATAAATAGGTGGGCTTTGGCAGATGGCAGATGTGGGTTTATGTCCATAGGTTTAGGGAATCCTCCCGACAATTACCTGCTGTGGTGTGGTGTGGTAGGCAACTGAAGTCATGAATGACTTCCTGAGATTCCTTCATTTAAGGATTTCTTAAAAGCAGCTTTTCTGACCTTCATCCTTCCACTTTCCAACAGTTGTTTTGGCCTCTAGTTCCATGTATTGAACTCTTTTAGATGTGAACTCCTTACAGTGCCTTAGATTTTAATGACTGAGCCCTAACTGTTCAATAGTGAGTATTTGGTATTCCTTGGTACTGCTAGTAAGTGCTTCTGTTTTATTCACGGTTTATATGGTCCTTTGAGAAAAATCCCAGAATTAAAAAAAAAGGGGGGGTCCTGTTAAACTGTGTCTCTCCATCATACCCAAAGCTCTCATTGTTTTTCTTGTTATTTCAAAAACTTTTCTTTAGAATTTCAAAAACTTGATGCTAGTGGATTTCACAGTGTCAAAACCTGAGAAAATATGAATGAAATAAAATTAATATAATGTCAAAAACATTTTAATAAAGACTTTATTCTGGGCCAAACTTTAGACTGGCTTCTCTGAATCTGACTAGGCCTCATCCTTGGACATGTCCGTAAGAGTCCAGTTTTAGCTAGAATCCTGTTAAGTGGGTTTACTGAGAATCCCCACCCTTAATATGTGATCACCCTGAATATCTGAACAAATTCCTCAGCGCCACTATTTCTATAGTGATATCTGTTCACTCCAGCTTGTCCTAAGCAAGAATTGTTTTAGGTGTATTAAGCCAGAATTCTCACTTCCCTCTGATGTTTCATGTAGTAATTTTCCATCCATCAACCCCCTCAGTCTGCTCCTTGGATATACATCTCCACTTGTCCATATTGTATTTAGAATTAAACCAAGTTATATATTGAGGTCTCTTTTCCCCTATTGTAACAGTTCCTGAGTAAAATTTGTTTTGTATTGTTTTTTTTTTGTTGTTGTTGTTCCTGCCTTAACTACTGTCTAGCTGTGGTTTTTCCTTGACAATTTAGTTTTATATTATTTTATTTCTTCTTAAACTTTATATTATAAAAATCAAAAATTAAATTTATCCAAAATTGGGAAAACTGAAAAAATGAGATTATAATATCACCCTACCCTTGATCTTGGCAAAAACAATATTAAGATATGATGGACCATGGAGGACTCTTTGAGTCTTCCAAATAAAATAGCAAATGTAAAATTACACTGCATCGCTTGAGGGATGACAGAGGTTAGTGTTCTCATTCAAGACTAGAAAAAATCACTCCAGTGAACACTTTTGTGGTTAAGCAAATATTTAATAAATGACAACAGAGACTAGCTCTTGCTGAAAAATAACCCTGGTTTATACGTATAGTTAAATGATTTTTTAAAATTCTGTCATTGGGAAAAAATAAACTTATTTTAAGATTTCACTTTACTCTTGTATAATTGTTACCATTGCTGATTTCACCTAAATTATGGCAAGGATTAGTTGGAGACCCTAAGCTCTGAAGGAAGTAGCTTAACTCTTTTTCCAGAATTCACTAACCACAAGTCCTAGAAAACTATGAAGAGCAAGTTTCACATTTCTGGCCTCATTTAAGACTGAAATCATTTTGGAAGGAAATTCTGAAGAGCTTAGGAAAAACATCCAAAATTTCAATTTCTTCTTTGAAACCTTGGAATCCTGCCTGTTAATAATCTCCATGCTCTTTGCTTAGAATTTACCCACAGCATCAACTGACAGGAAACTGCCCATCACCCTCCACCCTCCCAGCAAGTTTGTGCCAAAACACTCATCAGAAACCACAGTCACAAAAATAGATCCAATTGACGACTGTGCAGTGACTAAGAAACGGATGTACCGATTTAAGCTATCTTTATTCTTTTTTCCTTGTTTTAATGGTGGTGGTAAAAAGAAAGAAAGCTACGTAATAGCATCTGGGCAAACAGCTTGTATACCAAGTCCAACCCTATGTAATTTCAAATATTTGAGTTCTTATAACATCCCTGAAAAGCATGGTTTACAATACAAACACCACAGACATACAGTACAGAACATCTAACTATAGTCATGCTGCTGGGCAGAGCTTACAGCAACAGCAACAATAATAAAAGAAAATTCTCTTTGTACAGCTGAATGGCTGCACTAGAATTTTCAGTGTTCAGATGTAATTAGAAAACAGCTGTGAAGGAAAATCAATTGTTCTTGGTAGTCAATGGCTAATTTTCCACAATCAAAATAAAGAATGCAATATGACATGTTTGTAATGAGCAAGTAATTGTTTCTCTTTCGTTTATTGTTTTAACATTTTTCCCTTTACTTGTGGGAGCTGTCATTTGCTTGCTTTAGGACAACTTCTCCAAGTCTTTGCTTCTCCCACCCATATTTAAATACTAGCAAGTGCCAAGCAGGCTATATTGTCCGTCTCAGTTTACTCAAGAGTGCCTTGTTTATGATGGTGATTTGTGGACTAGCAAGGCAATGCTGTCCTTGCTTTTATGAATTCACAATAAAGCTTCCATAAATGGAATGATTATTAAACACTAGCATTTATTCATGGGATTTAACTCTGATTCATCCCGCAAAGGTCTCATGTGTCAAAAAGATGCAGTTACCGGAATTCATTGACCTGCTGCTCTAAGTGCCTCTGCATTGCAAAACAAAACTGAACTAAAACAACCACAAGACCCTTTTTTATATCCTTCTATCATTAGCATAGACAGGAAGGGATTGCTGCAGTAGATGGATAGAAAAGTAAACCTCAATGGTGCACATTTGGAATAGAGATGGATGGGAAATAAACTAAAATGCTACAATAGGCTAATGAGAGTAAAATTGTTTTATCATGCAAAAGAGTCTGGTTGAGAAACACCAGGAGGAATAACACTCCTATGCTGCTTTCAGCTGATAAAAAAAAAAAAGAAAAAAAATACTGATACTATTTGGTGAAATTAACCTTTATATTATTCCTTTTTTATGCTTCTGTTTTTCTGGAGCATTCTTTGAAAGTGAATATAATGGCAATTTAAGAGAGTGAAATGAATAGTAGATAAGAGTTGAATTTCAGTTGCTGTGTGATTTTTGGACCATGCCTACGTATTAGTTTCCCTCTATTTCTTTATAAGAGAAAGATGGTAATAAATAATTAAATGTGAAATCTTCCTTTTCCTAATAATTATGACATGAACTCCACTACTGTATTAATTAATATTTGTAAAAGTTTAGAGTTCTGGAGGAAAGGCATTCTTCAGCCTTTCAAAAGTATATGATTATTAAACAGTAACCAGTAAGTGATAACTATCTTCATCATGTCCATTTATGCCTGGGATTGACAAATGTTTGAAAGTATAGTTGAATTTTTGTCAGCTTTTTGTCTTCATAGAACCTACTCCAGAATTTGTGTGGTGTGTATTAAATATCCCATTTTATGGGCTCAAAAGAAACCCATTATAGACCAAAGTAGCAGGAAACTGTTTTCATGAAGCAATCTAAATTATTGACTGGGAACTAAATTTTTGAAACCATTTTTTATAATTCTAAGTTTGTGAATATTATAAATTTTAAACAAAGAATAACTGAAATGCATTTTTCAAATGGTTAAGGCACCATGTGACTTTTCTTATGAGGTTTTGGGAGCTACTATCCTCTGTGATTATATGTTGACCTACCTTTATACTTTGCCATTTTAGGAAGAATATCAGTATTTTAATATTCATGATACTTCACATGAATCAAACTTCCAGTTCTTTACCTCTGCTTTTCTTACCCTCAGCATAGAATGCCCTTTCTTCCCACTTCCCATATTTTGGGAAAAGCACTGCAGGTAATGTCAAGAGATGTGATTGATTTTAGATTGTTTTTAAGACTGGAATGTTATATGTATAGTTATAGACTTGTGTAAGAAAACCAATGGAAATTGGGTTGGAAGATGAAACAATAGAACAGAACTATAGGAAGAGGCAATATATTTGAAAGCCATTTAGGTGGTAAAATTGCAATATATAGTATAGGACCTGACAACCAATTGAAGTGAAGGAGAAAGACAAAAGAAGAATGGAGTTCTCTAAATTTTCCAGGATGGTAGCTATTATATTATCACATATAACATATATGTAGTATATCACGTACTTCCAACAGGTAACCACATGCTCCCCACCTGCCACCTTGGCTGAATATCTGGTAAAATCTCTTCTCTACTGGTCATAAGCATATGACTGATGGTGTGTTATTTACAGTCTGTCTTTCAGAAATTTAAAAATTGTGAGACAGTACCCAGAGAGTGAAGGCCTTTAGAGTTAAATTAGAGTTACGTCATGACAATCTGAAAAGGAGCCAAACATTGAACTTCTGCTGCTGAGATTCCCAGATCTTTCTTTCCTTTGCTTTTCTGAGGAGTTGTTTCTTCAGCTACTCCTTTGATTTTACGATCAACCCAAGAACTTTTCCAAGAAGTTCTAATCACTCAAATTTCCCCTTTGTTTTATTCAGTTGATTTCTGGTACATAGAACTCACATATGTTAAAGTAATAAAGGAATAAAGAAATTAGTACCTGAGAATGAGTTGCCAGCAATGGATCCTCAGTGAAAAATAAATGGTTTGGTTTCCTTCATATCAGACCAGGAGATGGCCATAAGGAAAAACAAAGTACAAATAAACACCCCCTGGATAGTAATATAATGGTCATGATTGGCAGTGGCAAAATATCCAACCAGATCTTAATTTCTAGTCCCTTGAGACTATATTCCTACTGACAGAAGCTCCTTGGAAAAGATAGCTGTTTCCCAGACCAGTTTTTATAGGACATAAGCAATCGTAGAACCACGGAGAGAAATGGTTGCTTCAGATACATTGCAACATTGAACACAAAGCCCAAAATCTTGCATGAAATAATGGAATGAAACCTAAACTGGACTCTAAAGCAGGGCCAAAAAAATAAATATGGACTCCTTTGACAATAGAATAACAGGGATAAAATCCAGATTCAGAGATTTATTCTAAATGTTGAAATAATACAGAAGTTAGACATAGTACACAACTCAACTAGGTTTGTTATGTAAATTTTGGGTGGCGATTAGAATACACTATCAGTCAGCTACATTAGGGATATCTTGGAATATGCAGATAATTTGGAGAGGCCTCTCACTTCCAATGACCTGTATTCTCCAGCTGAAGAAGTTGCTATTTTATACTCTTTGTTAACCGAAGATGTGATTCTATGCTAGAAGGAGACAATTATTCTCTGAAATTCCATATCCAGGGCCACATCTCTCATTGATACTCTTTGCTGGGTTAATAAAATCCAATTTCAACATGGTCATAAAAATAACATACAAAAGTAACTTGGGTAGAGGAGTTACATATATCAGTAATTACAGGAATTAGGTACAGCATGTCATCAAGAATCTTATGGGATTTTGCTCAGTGACAGTGAATATAATTTTTAAACAGGTTGGATTTTTTTTTTTCTACACATGCACTGGCAGATAATTATCTAGTATTTGCTTGGGAAACTACATGGCTGAAACAAACTCGGAGTGAATATTGATCTCCGTTGTGTTCCATATTTTAAAATTTAAAACTCTCCAAGTAATACAGAGAATGCAGGGCAATGACAATGGGAAATGAGGGTGTTAAATTAAATCTTTCTTCTGCACACCCCACCTGGTTATATTTGGCTAGCTCCTGCATCCCTACACGTATGTCTCTGTTACATAAGTTGACATGTTTCTGTTCCTACATAAGGCCAAATCCTCCACATGTACTCTGGATTCCCTCTCATATACTCAAGAATGTAGCTCATGTACTTACATTTTCACACTCCTTCATCATTAAGTTCTCCTCTCTACTACATCATTTTGTCAGTTATAAAAATTTCCAATCTTAGAAAAAAGATTAAAAATAAATCTCACCATGTAACCCCACCAGAAAATTCAACCCTGATTCTTAGCTTTTGTTAATAGCAAAATTGTGTCTTCTGTTGACTCTCCTCCTGTTCTTTGTTGTGACCTCTTCAATTCAAATTTTATTCTCACGACTCTATGAATAAGTCTTCTTAAAATCACCAATGATATCTGTATTGCCAAATTTGAAACTCAAATTTTAATGATTTAAAATACATACCTGAAACTGGGGATCACCCTGATCTTTGTAAAACAGTTCAGATGGTGTCAGGACATCACTCTTTCTTGGTTCATTATTCCTCCCTATACTTCTTAGCTCCTTTTTCTTTATCTTATTGAATCTAAGTTTAGGAAAGCTCCAAATTCTATCATTGATCATCTCTTCTTTCTACATTTATTTTCTAACTGATTTTATCTAGTCCCATGACTTTAATGCCATGTAAACAGTGATGTCTTCAAAACTTATATTTTAATTTCTAATCTTTTTCCTGAAATTCAGTTTCTTATTGCCAAATAATGTTTGCTTAGATATCTGATAGGCTTATTAATGTTACCTTGTCTAATGTCAAATTCTGTATTTCTTTTCCTAAATCTCCAAATCTTTTTGCAAGAGTTAATGTTCTCACGAAACCACATTTGTACATTCATTTACTATTGGGCTTTTTTTCCAGATTGGGCTCTTACAAATAATGCTATCATGAATATTTTTTGAACATCTTTGGAAAATATATAAGCCTTTGTCCTAGGTTTGTATCTTAAAGTGGAGTTGGGAGATATGCACAAGATAAACTTTAATATGTAAGGGCCAGAAGATTTCTGAAGTGGTATACAGATTTGCATAATATCAGCAGTGTATGAGCTCTTAACCTGAGGCATGGTACTTTGTATTTTTCTTTTTTTTTTGTCATTACGGGTGATTACTAGTATGTAGCTGTCATTTAATGTACATTTCCCTCATCAGTATTGAAGCTAGACATCTTTATGTATGTCTGTTGACTATTAGGCACTCTGTAAGTACCTGTTAAAACTTTTGCCCAGCTTTTATGGGATTGACAATTATTTTGTAGAGGTTATTTGAATATTATGGACACAAGTTCTTTGTCAAAATTTTGTATTACGAACATTTTCTCTGTCTCTTTTCATTCTTTTAAAGGTGTATATATAGTTAAATTTACATTTTTCCTTTATTGTTATTTATATTTGTGTCCTGTTTATCAAATTTTGATTTCTTCGAAGTCAAAATAATATTCACCTATCTTTATATTTATACAATCCACTTAGAATTAATTTTTGTGTATAGTTTGAGATTAGGGATTAATATTACTTTCTTTTCACTGGCATGACACTGACCTTATGGATCAGTTTAAGAAGTGTGGAAATAGTAAGAATACGAAGTCTTCAAATCCATGACCCTTTACCTCTCCTTTTATTTAGGTCTTCTGTAACTTAGCTCATTACTACTTTAAAATTTTAGTGTAAATCTTGATTTGTCTTTCATTAAATTTATTGCTAGGTATTTAATGACTAACAAGCCCATTATAAGTTGATTCACTTCTAAATTTCAGTTAATTTTTATCAATTGCTTGTATAGAGATAATTCATGCAAATTGGCCGTCTATCTAACAACTTGCTAAATTTTACATTCTAATAATCTGTAGGTTCTTAGGAATTTTTATGACCATATAATTTGTGAAAAAATAATTTTATTTCTTCCTTCCTAATCCTTATACCTTTCAGTTATTTTAAATGCCTTATTGTAGTGTCAAAGACTTGCTTCTACAGTGTTACCTTGAAGTGGTGATAGAGAGTATCCGGTTGCATTCCTGACCTCAGGGCAAGGCTTGAAATTTTATTATTAAGTATGGTATTTGAAGTAGGCTTTCTGAAGTTACATTTAAAGGCAAAAAGAAGAATTAAAAAAGACGCTGTTTAAATGTCAAAAATTGAATTATGATATGATACATGTTTATAAACATATATAGTACGTATATATAGAGAGAGTAATGTATATTTGCATATATAGTACATATATATTTACACATATAGTACATCTTGTGTATCCATTTATCTATTGATAGACATTGGGCGGCTTTCATAATTTGGCTATTGTAAATAATGCTACATTGAACATAAGGGTACATGTTTCTCTTTGAATTAGTGCTCTTGTATTTTTTGATTGATATGATAACTGATCATAGCATAATTCTATTTTTGACTTTTTGAGGAACCTCCATATTGTTTCCCACAGTGGCTGTACCAGTTTGCATTCTCACCAACAGGGCATGAGGGTTCCTTTTTCTCCACATCCTCACCACCACTTGTTGTTTCTTATGTTTTTGATTTGGCTATCCTGGCAGGTGTGAGGTGATATCTCATCGTGGTTTTGATTTGAATTTCCCTCATGATGAATGATGTTGAACATCTTTTCATGTGTCTGTTGGCTATCTGTATGTCTTCTATAGAGAAATATCTGTTCATGTCTTCTGCCGTTTTAAAATTGGATAATTTGGTTTTTTGGGTGTTGAGTTGTATCATCTCTTTATATGTTTTGGATACTAACCCTTTATTGGATATGTCTTCTCCCATTCATTAGGTTGCCTATTAGTTTTGTTGGTTGTTTCCTTTGCTGTGCAGAAGCTTTTTATTTTGATGCAGTCCCATTAGTTTATTTTTGCTTCTATTTCCTTTGCCTCAGGAATCATATCTAGAAAAATGTTGCTATGGCTAATGTGAGAGGAACTATTGCCTGTGCTCTCTTCTAGGATTTTTGTGGTTTCAGGTCTTCCATTTTGGTCCATGATCCATTTTGAGTTTATTTTTGTGGATGGTGTAATAAAGTGGTCCACTTTCATTCTTTTGAATGTAGCTGTCCAGTTTTCTGAGCACCATTTGTTGAAGAGACTGTCTTTTTCCTATTGCATATTCTTGCTTCCCTATTTGGGGTCATTATGGTTCCATACAAATTTTAGGATTGTTTGTTCTAGTTCTGTGAAAAATGCTGTTGATATTTTGTAGAGATTGCATTAATCTGTAGTTTGCTTTGAGTAGTATAGACATTTTAACAATATTTTTTTTCCAGTCCATGACTATGGAATGTCTGTCCATTTGTTTGTGTGATTTTTACTTTCTTTCATCAGTGTTTTATAGTTTCAGAGTACAGGTGTTTCACTTCTTTGGTTAAGTTTATTCCTAGAATTTCTCTGTTTAATAATATTTTATGACATTTGAGCAATAAATGTATCCATTTTCAAACAATGACTTAGAAAGAGCTTCTTCTTGTGTATATGGACCACATCTTCTTCATCCAGTCATCTGTTGAAGGGCATCTCGGCTCCTTCCACAATTTAGCTATTGTGGATAATGCTGCTATGAACATTGGGGTGCATATGGCCCTTCTCTTCACTACGTCTGTATCTTTGGGGTAAATATTACTCAGCCATCAGAAAGAACGATTACACAACATTTGCAGCAACGTGATGGGACTGGAGGAGATTATGCTAAGTGAAATAAATCAAGCAGAGAAAGACAATTATCATATGGTTTCACTCATTTATGGAACATAAGAAATAGGAAGATCGGTAGGAGAAGGAAGGGAAGAATGAAGGGGAGTAAACAGAAGGGGGAATGAACCATGAGAGACTGTGGACTCTGGGAAACAAACTGAATGCTTCAGAGGGGAGGAGGGGGGGATTAGGATAAGCCGGTGATGGGTATTAAGGAGGGCACATGTTTCATGGTACACTGGGTGTTATACGCAAATAATGAATCAGGGAACATATCATCAAAACCTGGGGATGTACTGTATGGTGACTAATATAACAAAATAAAAATTATTAAAAAAAAAAGAGCTTCTTTTCTAACCTTAAAGGAGTTATTTATGATTGCTGCTACTTCCTTCTTAAAATATGGATTCATTCTCCAGTAAAACTAATTTGTTTTGAAGATTATCTTCTGGGATATTTGAAAGATTCCATTTCTTTAATAAATAATGTCTCTTTAGATTTTCTATTTTTTGCTCAATTATAGAGAATCATGTTTTTTCTAAAAATCTGCTCATCTCATCTAAATTTTACAATTTTACATAAACATGTTTGTACATCCTTATCATCTTTTCGTCCATTGGATCTATAATGATATATTCTTTTCATGTCACATATTTGTGATTTGTGTTTTTATTTACTTTTCTTAATTGGTCTTGCTATTAGTCTGTATTTTGTTAAAAAAGTATTATTTAAACCATATTTGATAACTTTTCATTTTGTCAGCATGTTTTATCACCCATTGCTTTACTGAATGTTTATGCCCCCTCCTCTAAATCCCGATATTGAAATTTATTTCCCAATGATGGTATTTGGAGGTGGGGCTTTGGGAAGTGATTAAATCATGATAATGGAACCCTCATGAGTGGGATTGGTCTCCTTCTAAAAGACCACAGAGAGGTCCTTCATCCTTTCCACCACGTGAGGACACTGTGAGAATATGGCTGTCTGAACCAGGCAGCAGGCCCTCACCCGATGTTGAATCTGCCAGTGTCTTGATCTCGGACTTTCCAATACCCAGAACTGTTTATAAGCCACCCAGTCTATGGTATTTTTGTTATACTAGCCCAAACAGACTAAGACAGTCATTGAGAGTCATGTAATAAAGTTTCCCAACATGATTATATATTTGTTTATTTAACTATTTTGAAGCTATTTTCTTAGGTGTCTATAAATTCAGAATTATTTAATCTTCCTGGTGAATTAACTATTGGATAGTGTCCTTATATATCACTTCTTGACTAAAAAATATTGTGTTTTATATTAATATAGATTTTGCTAGATTAGTATTTGTACTGTCATTTACCTTCAACCTTTCTGAGCTCAGTTGGAAAATCTGCAGAGCACAAGGCTCAACCTTTCTTCTTTGCCTTCTCATTCCTGAGATCTTAACTTATTTCTGTGCCATGGCTTTACTGATAGCTCTCACCTCCATCATTGCCTATTTAGTCATGTGAGGTGTCCAAAATTATTCTGGTTTTGTGGCTCTTGACATTGGCTTTCTGCAGCATATTTGCTGAGGAATCCACAAATTTACTTAGAAAAACAGATGTAAAATGTCAGCTCACCTCTTTGTGATTCTCTTATCACTGAAACCTTGACACCTCCAGTTCTGTGAAACTCATCAGTTCTTTTATGTCTTCATTTAAAAAAATAAAATTATCCAACTTTTCTTATTGTTCTTGCTTGGAATACTGGTCTAATGCAAACAGTCCCATCATGCTCAGAAAAAAAGTGTTAGAGTAATCTTTTAAAAATACATTCATCACATCAGTCCTTTACTCAAAACATTAACATCACACTCAAATTAAAGTCAAAGTCATTACTAATGCATAGAGTCTCTATATGATCTTGACACTCAGATCTAATATGCTAGCACTCATCTCCTCCTTCCCTCTTCATTGTGCTTCAACCATTTTGACCTTTTTTCCTACTCCTTGATATTCCAAGATTAGCACATACTGTTTGCACTTCCTGAAATGTCATTCTCGAATATTTGCATGACTCATTTCTTCTCTATATTTAGTTCTCTGGTCTAGGCCATTTTATACAAGGCCTGCTACATCAGTTCATATCCTCCTGATGCTGTTTTATTTATCTTAATAGCCCTGTTTCCATCTGTTATAATAGATATTTATTTGTATTTATTCAGTGTTTCTCTGTTTCTCTTTTCAGTAGATTATATACCTCATGAAAACAGGCACCATGTCTGCTTTGGTCACTGCTTAATATCCAGCATTTGCAAAATTTTCTGGTAGTATAAACGATGTATTTAATAAATATTTGTGCATTATGTCAGCCCACATTTTCACCTTATTCTGCACTGATTTACCTAGAAAATTGTACCTTCTCTGTAGGCATAGCAGTATAGATAAGCGAATCCTGAAATCATCAAAAACAAAAGGAAAAGAAATAAATACAATGCATATAAGAATAAAAGCTAATAACCAAACAAACGATCTTTACTATAGGATATGGTAGAAATTCTGCTGTAGAGACTTCAATTAGGCTGTGAGTTCCTGAACAAACCTGTGTCAAGACATGTGATAGATCACATGGTAAGTGATAGTTTGAGCTTTGCAGGAGGAGGAAAAAAGACATTTAAAAGTCACACAAGCTTTGCGTCACAAAGCAGAACTTTACAGAAAATAAATTCCATTGTAAAATAGCCAACAAAAGTAATTTATCTGTAATAAAATAATATTTTGTAGCACTTTTAGTATATGTAAAAATGAAGACATCATTTCGGAATAGTTTGAATGAATTTTTTCAGCATTGAAGGTATAAACCAGTGAGTTAAGAGTAAATAGGAGGTGAAGATGCAGAAAGAGTAAATGTAGAATACTCTCTAACCAAGGTTTTTTTGTTTGTTTGTTTTGTTTTGTTTTCAGAGACAAAAGTAGTGATATCATGTTGCTAGGGGAGAAGTGGAGAAAAGTTGAATAGAGAGTTTTTATTTATGGTGATTTTTAGGCATGTGTTGGGGATGAACTGTGTCCCTTCAAATTTCATTTGAAGTCTTAACCCCTAGCATCTCAGTATGTGAGTATATTTGGAGATAGGATCTTTGAAGAGCTAATTAGTATTAAAGAAGGTCATTAGGATAGGTCCTAAACCAATATGACTGATATTCTTGGAAAATGAGTAGATTAGGACACAAGGCATGAACAGAGAGAAGACCATATGAAGACAGTAGGTGAAGATGGCCATCTATAAGCCAAGGAAAAGAGAAAATCACCCATGCTGATATCTTGATCTTGGACTTTTAGCATCCCGAACTGTGAGAGAACATAAATTTCTGTTGTTTTAGCTACCTAGTCTGTGATACTTTGTTATGCAGCTCTAGCAAACGAGTACAGCATGTTTTCAAACTAAGAGGAAAATAAGGAAGAAACAAGACGAATGAAACAGTGTAGAAATGGAGACAATTTTTGTAGCAAAGTCAGAAAGGTGGTAAAGAGATGTGTCAAGAGGTAGAGTAATGAGGTGGGAACTGGAGAACATGTTTATCAAATCTTATTGTAATAGCTTTTTACCAAGTGTAGTGAAGAGCCATATCAACACACAGACTAAACTTCAGTCTTTACCTGTTAGTCTGGAACATCTCAGGCTAATTTCTAACACTCCACAATTAATTTACTGCACAGTGAGTTTGGACTCTAAACTCTATCACTTACATAGATATGCCCAGAAGAGAATTTCTTTTGTCATTGATGACCCCTTCGTCACTTTCACATATATCCAACTCGAATCTATTGTCATTACATGCATAGCTTTGAGTAGGAAATATGGTCAATAATAGTGAATTGACATTTTTAACAGTTACATATATTTGCAGGAAAAAATTTAAAAAAAATAAAAGACAACAATAGAAGTAAGAAGTACTAAAGAAACCAGGTAAAAAAAAAAGTAAATAATATAAATAAATTCAGTGACCTTTAGCAATTTGTAAAGCACTACCACAAACAACAAACAGGTATCTAGAGATTTAGCAGAATTAATATGAGAGCCAGAAAATAGTAGCTGAACAGGGAAAACAGCATGGAAACTTTCAGAAAGAAAATATTATAGCTTTGTATTTGGTTAGAAAGAGAGTCAAAGGAAAATCTGAGGATCTGGATATTGGGTCAGTATAGACCATTGCTTTGGGCCAGTACAGTATGGACCAGAACCAACATTCTCAGCAGTGGTATAAACTCCAGCTGGATTGATGAATTTTGGTAGATGTACATAGTTGCACACGCACGTGCGGCTTTATCAAATCTCTAGTTTTGAATCATATCAAGATTCCTTTTTTCGTCATGTGGATTATTCAGTAATATTTATTACTTGAGAACTCCTAAAATTCCTGTCTTATTATAAATAATAAATGCAAAACTAAGATGCTTTCTCCCTTTTTTATTTACTTTCCATGCTGCTGATTTATATTTACCAATCTATTAACTAGACAGATGTGCCAGTGGTTTCTGAATAATTACTTTTGGAGAAAAAAAATCATTGTTTATAGAAATATTTGAAAATTATTTCCCATCTTTTTAATTAATAACAATTTGAATCAGCTAGAAATTCCAAGGTCAAAGTTCCTAACTTACTCATTTTTTTCTTCTGTTTCTTACAGAATTTTGACCTCTCTGTCTTTTGCAGGTGATATTTAGATTTCAAAATGCACAAGAGGGTATTGTAATTCTCTGCAGGCAATGAATCTCTAGCCATTGATATGCGTGTCATTTCACTAGACTCTCAGGCACAGCACTGCTGGTTTTACAGCAGATTATGAAGACTTAAAATAGCCTCCCACTCTGATTAATAAAATGAACACTTCAAATTTGTTTACTTTGTGTTAGATATAGCCTGTAGTTGAACATGTATATTACATTTTGAAAATCAACAAAAATATTTAGTTAATCCTAATAGCACTTGCAATGATGGATTCATATATAGAATACTGAATTTAAAAAAAACGCAAGTGTCTTAGTATAAATATTGAAAAATGGTGCAAAATGAAGAAAGCAGGGGTGGGGGTGCATAAAACAGACACTTGAGAAATTTTTCAAGCATGATTCTTTGTCTTCTTGAACTCCGATTTAAAGGTTGCTTAGCAACAGTGACAGTAACAGCTGGGACACCCTTGATCTTGTTGTGTAAACTATTAAAAATAGGTGATGGAAAGTGGCACCATGGAAACAATGACTATACTGAAGCAGGTGTCTGTAATACTGCTTCTCAGTTTAATGTTAGAGGTGTAAATTACACAAAAAATAAAATAAAATAACTATATCTTTCATTCTCTTGGACTTTGGCAAGAGGTATTTTCCTTCCTTTTTCATATCGTTCTTGTGACTTCCCAGACATGTTGGTTCAATAAATTGTTGATATTTTAACTGACTACTTGATATTGTATTTTGATTTCTGAATTCTTTTCAAATTGAAATGAGTTTGTTTCTAAATTTATTTCAAATGTGATTCCAATTTTTATAACCAAGTTCTCATGAAATCGCGATCCCAAGTATCCACGTAAATATGAATCAACATGGAGTACTATATAAATGTCATTGTGCATGCATTTTTTCAGGTTTCTCATTTATTATCATTAAGTTTTAAAGGCTAAGCATCTTATACTTGTTTATTTCAAATTAATGGAAATCGCCCTTAAATAATCCCTGGATCTTGTTTTATAAATAAACAATATAAAATATAAACAATATAAATATAAATATAAAACAATATAAAAATATATTCCTATTATCTATTTCTCATGGACTTCCTTTCTTATGTTTATAAAAACAACAGTAAGCAGTGCCTCAATTCTCATTTTCAGATAGCTTTGTAGGATGCCACACTTTTGTAAGATAAACCTCAGTGTCAGTTAGAGTGGAGGAGGCCTCCTTTGCAACAATGTCATCTAAATCAAGCTTTTTCTGTCCTTTAAATTTGCTTTTCTGAGTATTCAATTGAGGCACCATTAAAAGGGAATCAGTGTTAAAAGATCTCATATTTGAGCATTTATATAAAATATTTAATAACTAGAAGGGTTTATAAGACCACTTCTATTCTTATTATGCAGATGGTACCGAACGCAAAAAAGGTATTAATCTTAACTAAGGACAGAGGGTATAATTTGTAAGGTAACATATCTAATTAGTAATAAAGCTGATATTTGAACCAGAGCACTGTTCTCTGTATTACAATGCTAATTTTAGCCTATTATACTGAAGATTTTGGAGCCTTGCAAAGATTTGATTATTATTGAATAATACATTTAAGCGATAAGGTTCATGGGAATTTCCGCTCATTTTAGTTTTGTAAATTTATGCAGTAAATCTTTTTCTTCGTAAAACTCATAGAAACAAATATAAGACATATAAATAAAGAATATTAAGAAAATCATATTCTTGTTCAAACTCCAGAGAATCCATTGGCACTAAATTGAAAGGAAACATAGAGCAGTGAGTGGTGCTGAACTGAACCCTCTGGTCTTCTGAATTCCAAGTCTGGAAGCAGGTAGATGTGAATAGAAGTTTGGATTATACAGAACAATGGCAAAAATAATTCTTCTCTATGAGAAGCAAGACTCAGTGCTTGAAATCAAAACACACAGTATGACTCTTCATGCAAAAAGGAAGGCAGAAATCACTGCCCATGACTATGGTTTACATTATCCACATAGAAAATACACTAAAAAAAATAATAAAAATAATCATTTCATCCAGGTTACCAGATGAAATATTAATATGTAAAGTTGGATAGTTTTCATACAAGGTAATTTAAATTTAGAAATTGAGATATGGTATATAAAAATTGTATGCTTTTCAATGTAAAGCATAAAGAATATGGAAATAAATATGATGTAAATATTATTAAACTGTGTAGGGAGAAAATGATCAGACATTAATGAAGGCCATTTAAAAAGTCACATATAAATGGAGAGAATATATAATTTTTATATAAAGTAATACTCATAAGGATACCAATTCTCCACCAAAAGTTATCTATAAATTAAATAGAATTCCAGTTAACCTCTCGTAGAATTTTCCCTGGAATTTGACAGGCCAACATTACTAAATCATATAAAAGAGTGTAGAAATAAAGGACACTTCATTTTTAAATGAAATCGGCAAGCCCTGAAGGGAGACCATTCATACACTATCACTGACAGTAAAAAGCATACCTCACATTCCCCAACTAGAAGAAGCTTACTTTACAGATTCCAGCAAAAGGAAGGATTTCTCCTTGTCCATCAACAGCTCAGCTGGCGAAATAGCCCTTCCCAGCTTTGTCCTTTCCCCTATAAATGCAAGCCCATCTCCTCCGTTCCCCAGAGTTGCCTGTGGTTTGCCATAGTTTGCTTGTCCTGAATTACAATTCCTCTCCTATTCCCTAATAAACTCATTTTGCTGGTAAAATAACTTTGTTATTTAAGGTCAGTAATTGTAAATGATCACTAAGTGCCAAGATAATTTTGCAAAAGG
This sequence comes from Ursus americanus, assembly GCF_024610735.1. Taxonomy (NCBI): domain Eukaryota; kingdom Metazoa; phylum Chordata; class Mammalia; order Carnivora; family Ursidae; genus Ursus; species Ursus americanus. The sequence goes on along the minus strand of NC_142137.1, from coordinate 53,236,400 downwards.
ACATCATGTATGTAATGGCCCTACCTTACCCAGTTATCAAGGGGATTCTTCTGGTTGGCTCTTTTATCATAAGGAGTATGCTATCAAAAAAGTTATTTAATTGAATACATTTCTCAAATTAACTGATGTAAAAAATATTCACTGAACTCATAATTATAAAACTATTCATTGTAGTTGTCAGTGAAAGTAAATTTAACTACTGAGCAGCCAGCCTGGCTTGGCAGAATTTAAGATAGTCATCTACTGTTGCTTATTCCTTTCACATTGTAAAGGAAAGTTTTCAGTAGTCTTCTTTTTTTCTAGGACTAATTTTAAACTTTCCATTATTTCGAAGAAAAAAAAATAACACAATAACAACAATACATCCGTCTTGAATTGTTTTGTAAAATGTTTGGGTATAATCTTGTCCTAACTGTGCAAGTGTTCCAGAAGAAACACTTTTGTTCTGTTACTATTTTCAAAGGTAGGAATCCTGTTTGCTTGTGTAGTTTTAAGGGGCAATTGTAACTGCTGCTTCTGTACTTCTCTCCTAGGCAGGATCTCTATTGTTTAAGTTATTTAGGATGTCTGGCTCAAGTCCTTTCTGATTAACTGTCTATGAATCTGTGATCCATTTGATATTTTTAACATATTAATATGGTGTATATTACTAAACTAATTGTTCAACTTATCTGAGCTAAATTTCTTTCTCTCCTAAAATAGTAATCTCCATAAGACCATGTTCCAACACAGAAAACATGTAATGATAAGCACTAAAGTAACAAATGTAAGGAAAACAGTTGTGCCTTTCAGTATTACAAATGAGTTTTAAAAATATCTGGCTCCTATGGGTATCCACTAGGACAAGTTGAACTTTTTCTTAAGTTGTAAATACTATCAAATTGCCTAATTTGTTGCTCAAGAAAAAAATCGAGATTTCCTAGGAATATTTTTCAGGAATGTTCCTGAAAAAGAAGTGACTTTGTTCACAGTTGATGTGGCAATCTCCTTTTATGGAGAAAACACTGAATTCAAGAGCCAGATTGGCTTGCTTCAAATCCTGGATCCACCACTTATCAGCTATGTGACATTGAACAAATTTTTATTCTTAAATTTTCTTATTGATAACAGGGATGGTACTATTACTGACTTCTTCACGTGGTTCTTATGTGGGTTAAATGACTTGGTGTACATGAGCCTCTTAGGAGGAGTGTCTGGCAAGCCAGCACTATTTGGGTGTCAGTTGTGATGATTTGGTTGACCGAGTTGATGGTCTTGCTCAAGCTCCAGGCGTTCCCTTCAGAAATGTTTGAGATTTTTAAGATAAACATATGAAGACTAATGAAACAAAATCAAGACTTCCCTGTGGTCTAAACTCTAAATATTTATTTTATTGAAAAGGAGGGCTAATCTAGATATAAAATATACGAATAAATTTTAATCATGTCAAAGAAGCCATTTTAATTTTGCTTTTTACCCTTTTAATTTAACTAAAAGTCTATTGTTTATATCACTTCTTTGTCATTTGAAAATGTTTAAACACATGTCAGCAGGAAGTATGTACACACACATAATGACTGTATGTGTATGAATATGTGTATACACACACACACACACACAAAGCATGTGGTATTTACAGCAGGACAACAATTAGTAAGTACATATGCAAAATAGTTTACATGTATATTTGCAAAAGAATGTTCTAAGGAAAAATGCCATGTTTATATCTGGTTTTTAAGTACAATTTTTTATAATAATATTTTTTATTATATTATGTTACTCACCATTCAGTACATCTCTAGTTTTTGATGTAAAGTTCCATGATTCATTACTTGCGTATAACACCCAGTGCACCATGCAATACGTGCCCTCCTTAATACCCATCACCAGCCCATCCCATTCCCTCACCCCCTCCCCTCTGAAGCCCTCAGTTTGTTTCCCAGAGTCTATAGTCTCTCATGCTTCATTCCCCCTTCTGATTACCCCCCCTTTCTTTATCCCTTTCTTCTCCTACTGATCTTCCTACTTCTTATGTTCCATAAATGAGTGAAACCATATGATAATTGTCTTTCTCTGCTTGACTTATTTCACATAGCATTATCTCCTCCAGTCCCGTCCATGTTCCCTACTGAAACCTAATGAGCAAAATGATAGTATTGGGAGATGTGGCCTTTGGGAGGTGATTAGATCATGAGGGCAGATCCCCTTATGAATGAAATTAGTGCTCTTATAAAAGAGGAGTGAAAGCTCCCTTGCCCCTTCAGTCACGTTAATTACAGCTAGAAGATGGCCATTTATGAACCAAGAAGCCGGTACTCACCTGACACAGAACATGATCATGTGGGCACTTTGATTTTGAACTTAGTAGCCTCCAGAGCTGTGAGAAGTAAATTTGTGTTATTATAAGCCACCCATCCTGTGGTATTTTGTTATAGTAGCCCAAATAGACTTAATGACATAAATAACTTTAGACTTAGGGAAAACTTGCAAAGATAAATAATTTCCATATCCCCTTCACCCAGTTTTCCTAATGTTAACTTCTTATGTAACAACAATGATTTGTTTGTTGAAACTAAGAAAGTAACATTGATACATCAGTATTAACTAAAACCATAGGCTTTATTCAAATTTTACCAGTCTTTCTACCAGTGTCTTTTCTCTGTTCTAAGATCTAATCCAGGATATCATATTACATTTAGTCATCATTTCTCCTCAGTCTCCTCTGATCTGTGGCAGCTTCTCAGTTTTTTTCTTGTTTTTCATAACTTTGACAGTTTTGAAGAGTACCGGTCAGGTATTCTCTAGAATGTCCCAGTTACAAATGATCTTTATGTGACTGATAGTATCATCAGTTCTTTTTATGTTCTGTCTGATCTCTTTTGATTGTCCTTCTTGTACCTGTAGAATGTACTATAATTAAAATATATCACTTTTTCAATCATAGTGTGGAGCAGACATCTTATACATACCACATATCACAATATCTTAGCTCACCTTTTTTCTCTATTCCTGTGGCATCTGACTGCACACAGGGATAAGTGATAGCCTCACAGCACCTCAACTTGATCTTGCTGTCTTTCTTAAGGCTTCTGTACTTCTGTGCGTGGGGAGCCTGCCAAGCCTCAGCTGTGTTGGTGCATGTGCACTATCTCACTTATCCTTAACCAAGAACAGACAGGGGATACGATGGCTATAAAACTCCCATGTTTCAGTCAGAAACTTCTCAAATGTATTTTATGTGATTGCTTCATCCTCTCTTATCCTATCCTATCCTATCCTATCCTATCCTATCCTATCCTATCCTACTCTGTCCTATCCTATTCTATTTGTATAGCTGCGCAGTGTCTCCAGAGGGATCAAGCTCCAGTGGATCAGAGTCAAAATCAGTTCAAAAAATACTGTTGGATTGGCTTGTATTCCTTTTATGTGTCACTTGCCCGCTTCTGACTCCAGTTTCTTTGTTATAGGCTTTGTGTGTGTGTGTGTGTTTGCATGTGTGTGTGTATTTGTGTGTGTGTGTGTGTGTGTGTGTGTGTGTGTGTGTGTGGTGCGGGGAGTGGGGAGTTGGTAAACCAAGCTCAGACACAGTAAAACAAAATAATTGAATAATTATTAAATTGTATGTGAGTTCATCAGACAGTATGTGGAATATCCTTGGCCAACACTCATGTTATGTCATCTAAAATTTACTGCATCTTCTTTGTAGGCATAGGAGAATACATTGGAACAAGATATCTGATGCCTTTTCAGTTTACTCCCTTAAAGACCTACTCAGGGAAAATGGAAAGATTAGAAATTCCACCATTGAAATTAATTAAGTACAATGGAATCTCTTGGGCCTATAAAATTAGATAAAGTAAAATCAGAAGAAAAAAATCTCAATAGACATATTTATCTAAATGTTGGCCTGAAATTAATCCACAAGGATAAGAAAACCATAGATTAGGGAGATAAAAATTCATCTTTATTCTCTATTTTATTTTGTATTTGCACCAAGATACTGCTGGAGGAAATAGTCATAACAAATGATTCTGTCATATACAGGCTTCCTTGTCTTTTGTAGTTGGAAGAACTCAGCAATAGCACAAAGAGGGATATGTATTGGAACGTAGTGATAGGCAATTGTGAAATATTTCTTTTTTTAGAAGATTTTATTTGAGAGAGAGAAAGAGAGAGCATGAATGGGGTGAGGGGCAGAGGGAGAAGGAAACTCCCAGCTGAGCAGGGAGCCAGATGTGGGGCTTGAGGGGTCATGACCTGAGCCTAAGGGAGACACGTAACAACTGAGCCACCCAGGCACCCAGTTGTGAAATATTTCTTATGCAAGAGAAGGTAACAAACAAGGAGTAGGATTTTCCGTAGACTATCAAACCCAGTGTTCATTCATTTCTAGAAAACATCTTTCATACTCTGTACAAGACATTGTGGTAGACCCTGGGTAGAGGAGAATGAACAAAACGTGCTTGGCCACTGACATTGTGAACCTACAATTGGTGGGAGGGGAAGTATATACTAAACAGTTGAGGTCTCAAATAAGCAAGACTTATAAAATGTGATAGATGGATTAAGGAAAGCATTAGGGTACTCTCAAAGAGAATAGTACATGTGGATTTATATTTAAATTAGTCAGGGAAGACTTCTTTAAAGAGTTAAGATTGAAGCTGACCTCTGAAGAACGGTTGACTTTTTTCATTGAAAGAAAGAAAAGGACTTCTGAAAATGAGTGAAGGGAAATTTGAGAAACAAGATGTTGTAAGATGTATTTTTGTAGCAGTGGTTACTAGAAATACTGCATGATTGCTAGAAACTGTTGAGCATGTTAGAGATTATTGAGATCCTGCGTATTCAACTGATAATAAATTTTGATCCCTTTGACAGAATGAGGTGATAAATTTTCAGTGAAGAAAAGAAATAGAAATACTAGAAGTGTAGTTATGTCTCTTAAATCCAGTGATTAAAAAAATGAGTTTGCATAAAATATATTAGAGTTGTTTTACTTAAAGAAAAAGCTGATTTTATAATAGGATTTATAATATCAATTGGTTTTATTTTCTTGAAGCTCTACTATAGTAGAATAGCTTATATACTGTTCAGCAAAAATTAATGTAAACAGTGATAATTTAAAAATATACATTTTTCTTTAGCATATGGCTTTCAGAGAGTGAAGACCTTAAGCACATAAGTATTTATCCCATAATTTATATTTTTATTGAGAATATTTATGTATTTCTCCACTAAGGCACACCTCCAATTGATGTATTTGAGAAAAAGGTGTTGATTTCCACCCACACTAGAGTTATCCACTTAATAACAAGTTCTGTAAGTTTCATAATCAATTATTATCTTAAACTATAATTTGGCTTACTTGCTAATTTTGTGATCTGCTCTAGAAAGTAAGCTTTATTTTGTTCAATGTGTCTGTCCAGTGTCTTTAATAGGCCTTTATATTTCTTGAATGAAAGCATTTCTCTTTAAGATTTAGCATTGATTTAACAACAAATTTTCACAAAGCAGAAGCAAATATAAGTGTACATGTTAGCTTTTAAGCAAACTCAGTTTTAGAACTCTGTGGGGAAAAGACTGTGTACTTTTGACTGAAGGAAAGGTGGTTCAATTCCTGCTACACTGTTAAAGAAACTAAAGTTTAAAGACAAATGACCTACTTATGGTTAAGAAGTAAGGTTAGGAGGAGATGCAGAGTTTTCTGTCATAGAGTAGGGTTATTTCTATTAATATGGTTCATCTGCATTCTGTGCATTGGATTTATGTAGATTCTTATGCAAAGTTATAAGAAAACTACTGACTGTTTTCATCAAGTAGATTCAAGCCTAGTTATACATTTTTCTTTTTCTTTTTACTCTGCTTTTCCTAATTCATGAGGTCGCTGCATATTTGAGTTATAATTATTATAATTATACTTCTCTCCTGAACTATCTTTACTGTTCCCTTGATGACTGTTGCTTAATCAACATGATGAGACTTGCCTAATAAACTCCTCCTCTTGACATTATAGTTAGGTTCTCAGTGGGGGATAGTGTATTATAGGGGTTAAAATTGCAGGCTCTGGCACCAGACTGCACAGATCCTACTCCTGGCTCTATCACTTAGCAGTTGTGCAACCTTCAGCAAGTTATTTAATATCTCTGAGCCTCAGGTCTTCGCAGGTAATAGGAACATAATAAAAGTATAGAGCTCATATAGTTGTTGTAAGGACTATATAAGATAATTCATGCTAAGAACTAGAAAAAATTCTGATATAAGCACCACATATAATGGTAAGAATTAATCATTTAATTCTCAGGAATACTTCTGTGATCTTCCTGCAAGGTTAAATAGACTGTACTGTAAGCTCTCAAAGCATAATATAGCTCTCTTTTGTAGCACTTGCAACACTTGTACATTTCACATTTATTTGGATAATTTTTATTACATTTTACACACTCCTAATACTATAATCTCCATGACTGCACTGTGTCTTTTGTCTTTTTCTTTTTCTCATTAGTACATTACATGACAGCTACCATAATGCTCAACACATAGTAGATACTCATTATATAAGTGCTGAATATATTAAAGAATGAATGAATGGATAGATGAATGAATGAATACATTTACATATTATGTAACATCCAGTATTTGTATAATCTTCCCTATTCCATTTTACTAAGACCAAGTTATGGTAGGCAAAGTGCTAATTACTTCCTTTCTTCTTCCTGGTCTCATGCTATTTTCTGTGCTATGGTCTGACTTAATTACATTCAAATTCAATTAAGAGTAAAAGAATAAATATTTTAAATATTTTTATATAACTGAATTACAAATATGCACAAATAATTCACATTCCCACTAGAATACAGGTGCAAGTGACATTTGCTAAGGTGTATTTAGTGAAGGTAATAAAAATGATTCTTGCTTCTATCATTATAAAAACAATGAACCTTGGTGCTAATGAGTCTATTCCTCGGAAATAATGTTTAGGAAGTGAAGAGAAGATGTTCTCAGGAGACATTAATTTAACTGTAGATCAAAGCTTAATTTTCAGGCTTGAAGACAAGCAAATATATGTTTCCTTTCTTTTGTTTATTTATGGCTGAATGAGATTCCTTAGGTCAAGTCACATTTCAATCAATTCTTAACAGACTTTAAAAAAATAATTCTGTGTTCCTTAGTAGGTAGAAGTTCTGATGGGCATGCTCTAGTTTGAAAATCTAAAAATAAAATAAATAATATACTTATCATTAGGCAGGTGTTAATTGCTTTTTCTAATTGAACAACGGTAAATATATGTTTCCTTTTATCTGAAGAAATACTCCATAAACTTATCTGCCCATATAATCTTAAAGAGAATTGAAAGTTAAAAAATGTTTCATAATTTCCTTAAGATATTTTAAAAATTGGTGTTTAGAACCCTTAAAGGATTATATATATAATTATATATTAATATATAAAATATAGACATATTTACATACATTATATATAATATATAGATATACATTTACATATTTTATATACATAATATATATAGTATATAGACATACATTTTTATAGCAGAGAATCCATACATCAAAAACTTTAGTAAGTTTTGGAATGGGAAAGAAGAAAGTATTTTGACTCTAAAATTGTCTGCATATATTTATGATACTTATATAAGACTGTCTTTTGAATTCATTCAATAAAAAAATTAAAATAAAAAATTAAGGATGTCAACCAGTAAAACAAATAATCTATGACCCAGTAGGTGGTGGCCAGTTTCTATTGGAATCCAGTTTGCTGTAAAATATAGGCTCATTAACTATCAGAACCACTGACCACAAAGAGAATTAGGTATTAGAGGGACTTTGCTTAGTTAAACTTTAAAATATTATCTTTTTTTTTTCAAGTAAAGTTTTCTAAGGCACCCAGGTTTTACTAAAAAGTCCTTCAAATTCTAAGGGAACATGTACTACCAACTTTATCTAAATTGGAAATTAAGCTTATTCTGGATTATAGTAAATACTATTAAGAGACCTACTCATTTTATGTAGCCAACATAGCTGTTAACAACAACAAAGACAAATTAAGTGATAAAACTAAAGATATTTATAGACCAATTTTACTTTATTAATACAAATGAGAAAAGCATATGTAAATATTAGAAAGGTTAATTTAACTGTTTACTAAAAGAATTATTGATCAGTATCTTTTAGATTTTAATAGTAAAGATCTTTTTTAGTATCCAGGGCATTTCTGTAATAATATATATGCCTCTATCTAATTTTTTTTCTTACTCTTAATAACATATAATACAATATGGATCTTTCAAAAGTTTACTATTGTTTTATTGAATGACATCCATGTTGTTTTAGAATAGAAGTGTATTTTCTTCATGTGTTTGTCAGCTGATGTTCTTTCATATGCAAGCAGGAGAAAAACCAGCACAAATTGTGAAAATATGTTTTATCGTCTACCTGGAAGCCTACATATATAGATTAATTATATGATACAGTAAATTCTCAAACTCCATTTCTCAGTTCTTCATGGCCTGCTGTCCCTGTTGGTAGAGTGGCTTTCATCATACCACAGTTCCTGACAGCTGCGGGGGCAAGATACATCGTTATTTTTGTCCTTTGGGCACCACCTTCAACAATTCCCAGCTGTAAACTAAAATAACTTCCCTTTGGTGTGGATAGAGTCAGCTTCCCCTAATTCACATAACTTGCATAGAAGATTAGATAGCTGAACAAATACATCATTCTCTTAGGGAAGGTGATTGATTGTGTGAGTGAAGTCTAGAGAAGAAACTCATATAGGCTAGAATAGCAACAGTAGCAGCAGCAATGATGATGACAACAACCACACCATCATCATCATCATGATAACACTAGTTGAGTAGAAAGTATGGTGCTCAATGCTATAGTATTAGGATTATTCTTTTATAGAATAATATTTCAAAAATATTATTTTATATAAATTAGTGCACAATATCAAAACTAGCATTTAACAGAATTGTTCTAGAAGTGCCAAATAATGCAATAAAATGTAAAATAAAAATTAGTTAAAGTATTCAAAAGAGAAGATATACATAGTCCTCAAATGGAAATTAAAATGACCCAGGGAATTCTGAATATTTCTGGGAAATGATCTTCTAGCCTTCTCTGTTTCATCGAAGGAAACACCAGGAGGGTCTCTATTTCTCCCTGCTCCCAGGTCATTCCTTCCCTGTTCTCTGAGTTGATACTGAGGAACTGCAAGTGGACATTCAGCACACTCAGAGCTCCTGTTGACATCATCATTCCCAGTGCTTCACAAATCTGATCGTTGAATTGGATATAGTCCAGTGATTTCAGTAGGCTCTTATATTTTAGCCTGTCCCATTAGACTGAGAAAGAAAAAAAAAAAAGTCTGTCTTCACATTAGAAGCACTACTTTTGAAGAACCCATCTCTCACAAACCCACAGCCATATGCACACATAATTATTTTAAAAAATGGGCCATATCTGGAGCTAGGAACTGTATGTCCTATAACTCTAAATATTCATTCTCCTGAATAACATGGATAGGACTTCAGGGGGAGGCTTCTTGTCCTATGTCTTAGAAACAAATTGCAATCTCATCTAAATGCTGTTGAATTTCGTAAATGATCCTTCCAGGAAGCTTGAATATGGATGCTGATATGAAGTGCAGGGAAAATTTGAACAGCAGAAATACCTTTGTAATAAAAAAGATAAAAAAACAAGGAAGCAATCAAACAAAAAATCAGTTAACTTCCAAATTTTCTACTCAGCAAGAATGCAGTAGATTCTTGCATAAACAAGTATCATTTCCTAGTAGTGCTGAACATCTGTTTTCCTATTTTATTTTGTTACAGTTATGGTTATAGAGGTATTTGCAAATTAAAAAATCATTTACAACATAGTAAATGATTTCTAATAATTCATAGATAAGAATTATTTCACAATATTATATATTTCATATTACACAAAAGATTTATATTTGCGGGTTGAGATTAAACACCTGTAGACTATGATTCTCGCTTTTTGAATTGGCAGTTAGATGATTATTGCCTGCTAAAAATGTTCTTTTTACAATATGTTTGAAACAAAATATTTTTACCAAAAAATCCTTTAAATTTTCATTAAATAATTTTGATTTATTTGCTTTTTCTTCAGTCAAGTTGATAATTCTGAATGTTTTAGAAAAAAAATGTTGAAGACACATGAAATATATTTTTAAAATTTTACATTATCGTAGTTTACATTTTAATGAAACTGTATGTATTAGTCCGCTCAGACATCTATAATTAAATATCATAGACTAGGTGGCTTAAACAACAGAAATTTATTTTCTTTTTGTTCTGGAGATTGAAAATTTAAGATCGGGGTGCCAGCATAGTTGGGTTCTGGTAAGGACTCTCTTTCTGACTTGCAGATAAGCCCATCTAGCTGTGTCCTCACATGGACTTTCCTCAGTGAATGCTCAGAGAGGGAGAGAGATTACTCTCTTCTTATAAGACCATCAATCATATCAGATTAGGGCACCACCTTCATAACCTCATTTATCCTCCTAAAAGCCTTATCTCCAAATATAGTTATCAGGACTCAGGGTTTCAACATATAAATTTTAGGAAGGACACAATTCAGTCAATAGCATATATTATTTCCATCACTTTTCTTTATAGTCACAGAACTCGTGACAATCTTAATTAGAAGAGCATAAGTAATGATTTTGCTGGAATGAGAAAATAAATTTAGTGAAACAAATGCATAGTAATGCTAGAGTAATGGATATCTTCATTTTATTACTCATGCAAATATATCTGTCCCATCAATAGAACACACAAACAGAGAATAATTATGTTCCATAATTTTAATATTTTATCAACTTTTGGTCATTTTAAAATATTTTACACATATTATCATAATACATATTTAATGATAAAGATAAGGGAATAAAATACAATTTATTAAGTTTGTGAGCTTGATTTTAATATTAAAAATATTTAGACATATGATACGAAGTCTTCCAACCATACTCTTCTCTTGTTAATTACAAAATAAAGGTGGGCCTGATTTTACCTTATGGTTTTAACTGAAACCAGTCTACCTGTGAGAACACTCCAGTATTCGAAGCTATTTTCCTCTCTCATTGCAAGTACCACAGCTTCTGAAACAAGACATTGTGCTCTTTGCTGTTTTCATTGCTCCTTTCAGGTCATCCCTTCTCCCTTACAATCCTCCCCAACAAACAAACAAACAAAAACAAACATGCAACAACACCACGATCCAAAGACACACCTCATCACCTCCTGATACTTGACTATAGTATTTATTTCTCATTCTTTTGGAATTCTGTATAACAAATACCCAGTTCACTGTTTCTCATTCCTCAAAGACTTTGAAAATTGGTTTATTTCTTTCTATCATTATCGTCACAATTCTTAGGGAGTTAATATTGATGTAAAATACCCTACTTGTAGTTTGACTTTCCCCACTTCACATGGCCTTGTTTTCCACCCCCTCTCAGTCACTACTGTAAGGATCATATCCTAGATATGCAGCCCTTCCACAATCTTAAATTAAGGGCCTGACCACATCTTCCAACTTATTTCTTCCAGTTATCAGACTGCAGTATTGTCCCCACATTTCTAGGGCTTCTGATTTCCTGATTTATTAACATGTTATTTTTATTTTCATTTACTGATGGTCTTATATCTCACCCATATTATATTGCCTTAAATTGTATTTTAGCAAAAAATCATCACTTTGTATATACCATCAATTATTTATACCTCTTTCTCCTTTATGCTTAGTAAATTTGACCCTATTTATATTGAACTCTGTACACAGCACACCAATAGCCAAGAAGCTGAACATAGCTAGAGAAAATCATAACTCCATTTTGGTTTGTTTCACATTAAATTATGACCATAAGCACTAAGCAGATCCTTAGTCCTGACAAATACACTGATTGTTCCTTTGTTAGCCAACTAGCCACTCCCATTGATGACTCATTCATCCTCTTCTATCTCAAAACCCCAGCTGCATGTCTCGTTTTATTTATGATCATCAACCAATAATCTTTCTTCTTATTTCACTGATAGGATTTTTTTTGCGGGGTGGGGGGGAGATACAGGAAGGGGAAGGGGAGGGAGAGAGGATCTTAATCAGTCTCCATGAGTAGTGCAGAGCCCATGGTAGGGCTTCATCTCATGACCCTGAGATCATGACCTGAGCCGAAATCAAGAGTCAGATGGTTAACCAGCTGAGCCACCCAGGCACCCCAGAAGTTCTTCTACGCTTTCCCCCCACCCTCTCCCATACTTCACTGTATCAACAAATATTCATACACGCGTCTTGCCTGTCTGTTTTTTTAAAGTGAATTAAAGTGAACTTATCCATTTATACACATGATTCTGTCCTTTCCTGCTTATTCACTTTTGAAGTTATTCCTTCTCTCCCACAAACCAGCATTTTTGGCTCTCTACTGAATTATTTTTATCACCATAGAAACTAAGCATAACATCTCTTATCTTAAAATAAATATGTCCTTGTGCTCACATCTCCCTCTGGTGACCACTCCATTTTTCTGTTCCATATTAGAATAAGACTCTGAAAGAATTTTCCCTATTTTTGGTCTCTACTTCTGGTTTTTGTAGCATCCCTTGAACTTAATTCATTAAGGCTTTTATCTCACCACTTCGTTGACCTTTCTCTTCTCAGGTCTTAGTCCACATTTGACTGGTCCTGTCAACAACACTGTACAAAGTTGACCTCTCACCCCTCCTTGAAGCGCATCCTTCACTTGACCATCACACCAACAGTCTTTGTATTGAAAACCATTCAAGTCTCCATTTATTTAGGGAAAAAAAAAATCCAGAGTCTTTACAGTGCTTTAGTAGTGTTTACAAGATTTAATTATCCTACTAATTCCCTGACCTCACATCTGTTTCTATTCCCCCCAGGGTTCATGTTGCCTTATATGCCCTACCTTCTTTTTATTTCTAGAATATACCTACAACCTGGCTACAATTTCAAAGTCATTCACTTATTATTCACTTTGCATGGGAAACATCTCTAGGAAAAGTCTACAGAGCCCACACCATTACTTCTTTCAATTCCTATTAAATTCTTACCTTATTATGAAGACTTCCACTGATAGCCTATCAATAAAGCATTCCCGACAGGTCACTCTGTCTACATACCCTACTATATTTTTATTTTCTTCCTAGAATGAATACTACCTGTCCTGTCTTTTTTGTTTTTTGTTTTTATGGTAATTTTCTATGTCTTCCTACTAAAATTTATGTTCTAAGACATCAATAAATTTTTGAAAAAATGTATGTGTGCATACATGTTGGAAACTAGCATACATTTAGACAACCCAAAATCATTAACTTAGACTTTTTAAAAGTTAAAATATTATTGGAAAAAAATAAGTCAGTATTTGGGGGGGGACACTGGGATGGCATACAGGGTGACAGATGAATCTAACTGTACTACAGATATTTGATATGACCATACTGAAGGGGCAGGGGAAAAACAAACAAAAACTGCAAAATGAGCTTACCTATATGCATGGAAGGCAGTGTTTTGACTGGAAACTGTAAAGCTCAAAACAAAAGGATCTATATATACACACTGTACTCTAATTAGTAAATTTTGTTTTGATGAAGATATGGTTTAGCAAGTCTGAAGCCATTGCACATTAAGACAGAACAAATAAGTAAAGGGATAATGGATTTCAGGAGCCAGGTTTCTCCTTTTCAGAAAAGGAAGTTATAAATAGTCAAGAAAGGAAGTCTAGAATGAACCTCATGGTACTTGATTAGAGTCAGACACCTCTAATGAATTTATGTTTAGCTTATTATGCATATACAGATGGATAGATACTGAACCAGCTGTGTGTGTGTGTGTGTGTATAAAATATATATTCTCTGACCACCAAGAAATCCTAGAAGTGATGGCACTCCAGTAGCAATAAGCACACCAGTGCCCAGACTTGGTTTCTAAATTACATTCTCCGACGAAAGGAACTAGAGAGACTTGGAAAAAATGGCACAGTCTAGAACAGGAACAGGGAGAATACAAGATGAGCCTTGAGCATTATATAGTACCAGAAAGTAATGCAGTGCTCAAATGACAGCAACAATAACAACAACAATGTGGCAGTAGAGAAAGGACAGAAGAAATAATATAAGCTATTCCCAATGGCCATAGCTTAACAAAAAATTAAGAACAAAAAATATAATGTATATTAGATTATAACCTAATGTATAAAATAAATATATATGAGTCCATACTATTATAGTTTCTAATTGAATAAATAAATAAATGTGGGAGAAGACACAAATCTTCCTAAGAGAATAATTTCAATAATATATCTGGATATTCCCCCTTTGAGATGTAGAGCTTTAACTCCCAGGTTGTGTGGTTATGTGGGTGGTAAACTTAGGGACTCACGTCAAAAGAATATAAAAAAGTAACAACAGTAGCTTCATTCATAGTACAAAACCTATAGAATACTACCTGAATCAAGTGACGAAGGTTAATATCACGGATTATGTTGTGTAACCCGAGAAATAATGTAAGGAGAAGCACTTGTTTCCTCCATGCTCTTCTTTATAAAGACACACGACCCCCATCTAATTAAGACAAAAACCATCAGACAAAGTGAAATTGAGGGACAAGCGACAAAAAACCTGAATAGTACTCCTCAAGTGTCAAGGTTGTGAAAAACAAGAAAAAACTGAGATTCCATCATGGGCCAGAGACAGCTAAGGAGCCATGACAGGTAAATGCAATGTGGTAACATGGATTGGATCATGGAACACAAAGAAGAAATTACTGAAAAACTGATTATATACAATGAAACCCAGTTTAACAGTAATATGTCATTGTTGGTTTTATAATTTTGTAACTTCGACAAATGTACCATGATATTATATATGATATAATGTACCATAATTATTATGATATTAATGGGAGAAAGTAAGAGTATATGGCAACTCTGCACTAACATTGCAACTTTTATGTATACAGAAAATTATTTCAAAATATGAAATTAAAAATAATAGCTTAGTGAAATTGAGGTAAAATAAAATTATTCAAATCAATGATCAAAATTAGAAATTAGAAAAAATCAGGAAATTAAATAGAAGTAATTAGAAGTAAATAAATAATAAAGTTAATATAAATGAATGATTTAGAAAGTAGAAAAAATTGGTCAGATCAATTAAATCAAAAGCTGGGTCTGAAAAATTGATGGGCCTCTAGCTAGCCTTATTAAGACGTAGTAGCACTGAATAGAATAAAGAAATATGGGGGAAAAAAGAAATAGAGTGATATAGTCAATTGATTATGGCAAAGGTACCCAAGTAATTTAATGGAAGAAGGATAGTCTTTTCAAAATAAGGTAATAAAACAATTGTGCCTCCATATGGAAAATAAAATCTAACTCTAACCTCATAGCTTAAGTGGCTCATAGATGTAAACATAAAAACTAAACCTATAAAACTTCTAGAAGAAAACCACTTCTGGAAATAGTTTGATAGTTTCTTACAATGGCAAAAATTTAATTACCATATGACCCATATTTCCAGCCCTTAGGTATTTATCCAAGATAAATAAAACTATATGTCTGCACAAGGACTTGTGCACAAATACTCAAAGAAACTTTACACGTAATAGTTGAAAATGGGAAACACTCAATTGTCCATGAATTGGAGAATAAGCAATTGTGGTATATCCATAAAATAGAGTACTACCCAGCAATCAAAATGAATCAGCTACTGATACTTGCAAAACATAGATGACTATCACAAAGATTATGTTCAGTTGAATAATCAGGCAAAAAAGTACATACAGTACCACTAAACGTATATGAAACAATTGACATTACATCATAATGAAAATCTAGGAATAGCTAATTTAATTTCTATTGTCAGAAAGCAGATTGGCGTTTGCTTACCATAGTGCTATAATTTGCCATTTATTGTGGAGTAGTGGGAGGAATACTTATATTGTAGAGACCCAATCTATTTAGGCTATTAACCAATTAAACCTAATTAGTTAAATCTATAGAGATTTTCATGTTCAATTTTAAATATATTTGTATTTTATTTTTAAAAAAAGCCACTACAATAAATTGTGCTACACATACAAAAACTTATGTAAAGTTTGGGAAGATTATTGTTTTTGAGGAAATCAAGGAAAGAGGTAAATTTACACATTTCTGGCTCACAGTGCTAAACAAAGATGGGGTGTATGAGTTAGAGACATTATCCGTAAATTGAGCTAATTCAGGCAGAAGTGGGAATTCAGAATCAGGTCATTAAGCAAACATCCTCTTTTCCTGAATATCATAGGAGATTGTGTGGCTTTCCGGGAACTCACTATACCTATGATAGAATATGAATGAATTTTATTTAGGCTTAGTTGCATTTGAAAAAAGAAATCCATGGCAGTAGTAATCTCTATACAAAAATTAAACGAGAGACCACAACCCCCCAGTTTTACTACCTAATTAGTAATTAATTGTATCTTTTTTTTTAAATTCAGTTTTGGTGATGGATGCTAACTTGACAAAACATTGTATCATTGATATTATGGTTTATTGTTAAGTTTTGTTAAATTTGTACTTATCTATATTTTCTGCAAAATAAAAATTTTCATGCTTTTTTTTAAAGGAACTAGCATGTTTAGTTAAATGGAAAAGATTCTAGACTAGATTATTATCTGATCGATTCTAAGATCTACTATTCCAGAGGACACACTAAATTGATAAATATTTGTTGAATACCTGCTGTGTTCTAAGTTCTGTAGATATGGAGACACCACTCTTAATCTCTTTCCTCTTTTTTTACAATGAAGGTGAAGCTCTAATTTACTCAGAGGATAAACTAATACAGTTTACATTCTTAATCTTAATTCTTTATGTTAGAATAATTCTTAAATGTATTTTGTGTATGCTAGGAGACAAATTCCTTAAATAATTGGGCTTCCTTTATCTTATTTGTTCCATTATTATTCACGTTAATAAAAATTTTAGACTATTCTGTTTAAAAACACCCAGGTACGTAGTTATAGAATGTCAGAAATTCACTTAAGGTTTTATAAATATGGAAAAAAATTCTCATCTATGCTACTCATAACAAATTCCTTTGAACTTAAACTGTACTCTCTCCAATTTTTCTGTAGATTTAAAGCTGCTCCAAATATAGTCTAATCATTTAAAATAAAATTAAAAATTCTAAGAGTATTAATAAGTTAAAACATAAAATTATAGAATCTTTTTTAGAAGGCTAATTGTTTTCACCCACATTTTGTTGCAGAGAAATATTTCCCAGTTACTTGATCATGAATATCACTTGGTAGGGTGCCTGGGTGGTTCAGTCGGTTAAGTGTCTGCATTTGGCTCAGGTCATGATCCCAGGGTCCTGGGATTTGAGTCCTGAGTCAGGCTCCCTGCTCTGGAGAGAGTCTGCTTCTCTCTCCCTCTGCCTCTCCTTCCACTCATTCTCTCAACCTCTCTCTTTCTTCTCTGTATCAAATAAATAAATGAAATATTAAAAAAATATCACTTGGCATATTTGTAAAATATTGGCTATCTATCTTAGGTCTGCCACATCAATCTATTTTGCAGAGGCCTAGAATTCTATAATTTTATTAGATGTCCACATATGATTATTATTAGATTATTGGACAAATTTTAGAAATTCATGGGAGGAAAATTTCCAGTGGCCCTAAATCAATAACTGCTATATCCTTACTATATATATATATATATATATATATATATTCTATTTATATATATTTATACATATATTTTATTTATATATATATTTATATATATACTATATACTATTTATATATATATATGTATATTCCACATAAACATGGAAAATCCCTGTATAAAGGCAATAAAGAGCATTAAAAAGTTAGCCTTGATTGCTACTCATCAAAATTTTGTCTTTTTTTTCCCTTTCTATGCATATAATAGAATAATATATTCTTAAAACTTTTAAATTAGGTGTAGACCTGTGATCTTTTATGGCTAAGAAGTTGTGAGTGGGGGCACTTAGGTGGCTCAATTGGTTGTGCATCAGACTCTTGATTTCAGCTCTGGTCATGATCTCAGGGTTCTGAAATCCAGCCCCATGTCTGGCTCCATGCTCAGCAGGAAGTCTGCTTCTCTCCCTCTCCCTCTGCCCTACCCTTTGCTCTCTAATAAAAATAAATAAATTTGTTAAAAAAAAAAGAAATTGTGAGTGAAAGGGATGTGTGTCAGGGCCATGTAAGCACTTTGAAAGCCAGTGGGAGATTTACCAGTTAATCTTTTTACTACCCTGGAAATTGTATCAGTTGTGTACAACATTTAGCTGAGAAGGCATAATCAGATACCAATTCCATATATAGCAGGAATGAAAAATAAACTTTATTTTGTGAAGTGCTATGATTTGGAGTTGGTAATTACAGCAGCAAAACCTTGGGCATTGTAATTGATTTAGATAATGGGGAATTTAGAATCATCAAGAGGGAGCTCATTTCATAACAACAGAAAACAGAAAACAAATATAGAAACAAGCACTGAAAGATGTGGCTGTGTTGGTTTACACTATGAGTAGTGAGTGGTGAAGCATCTGTTATGGAAGTCTGAATATATAGTGATCAGTGTTCTGCAGTGGCCAAAACTTTTGATAAAACTGTAGCCTGTGATCTTTTGGAAAGCTTTTTATGTACATAAAGAACTTGCATTCTTTGATTAAAAGTTTTGAAAATAAAGTATTTATTTATTTATTTATTAATAATTTTTTATTATGTTATGTTAGTCACCATACAGTACATCCTTAGTTTTTGATGTAGTGTTCCATGATTCATTATTTGCGTATAAAACCCAGTGCTCCGTGCAATATGTGCCCTCCTTAATACCCATCACCAGCCCATCCCAGTCCCCCACCCCTCTCCCCTCTGAAGTGCTCAGTTTGTTTCCCAGAGTCCATAGTCTCTCATGGTTCATTCCCCCTTCTGTTTACCGCCCCCCCCCCCCCCCCGCCGTTCATTCTTCCCTTCCTTCTCCTACCGATCTTCCTGCTATTTCTTATGTTCCATAAATGAGTGAAACCATATGATAATTGTCTTTCTCTGCTTGACTTATTTCACTTAGCATAATCTCCTCCAGTCCCATCCATATTGCTGCAAATGTTGGGGAATCATTCTTTCTGATGGCTGAGTAATATTCCATTGTATATATGGACCACATCTTCTTTATCTAGTCATCTGTTAAAAATAAAGTTTTTAGCAAAGATTTATTGATCTTCCCTGAACAGTACAAGATATTACATATGAGAAATAAATTTAAGGAAGAAATGGCTAGTTTGCTAGCTGATATATAAAGACTAATGGAGAGATACAGAGATACACAATTCCAGAAGTTTTAGAATTAGGTAAGGCAACTGCTTTTCAGTCAAAAACGGTAAAAGATAAAATTTAGAAATGTTTTGAGTGCCATAGAAACTTTAAGACACTGAGGAGATTAAATTGATGCCAGTAATTTTTTTTTTTTCATTTGGATTCCTGGCACTGGGAAAAAAAAAAATCTTTAAGGTGTTGCTCTCCCATCAAATACTCCCACAGTTGAATTGAGAAAGACAAACGTAGGGCAAAAAAGGAAGAAATGTAGCAATTATGACAATTAAGTCTAGAAAGGATTTATAGGTGTAGTAATTGTCCCATGATCTGACTGGGATCCAGTCGATAAGAAGCTCATTAGGTGTTTAAGAAAATTACCCTGTCAAGCAAACCACTCCCCCAAAGTAAAGAAGGCTTTAACTTCCTGAGACTTACGAAAATGCCAGCGATCCCAAATGTATATGTGGAAATATGCTTAAAAAGTAGCTCAGTCCCCAAGAAATGTTTATTCTCCACTGTCCACCTTAGATATGTTCAATGTAAAAATATGGATAAAAGAATCTTTAAGAGAATAAAATAATGGCCTCAGGATGCAAGACTTTTGTGAGAATTCACAGATGGTTAAGTTTACTTACTAATTAGCTAATTAATTCATTTATTTTAGTTGATCAAGAGAACACTTAGTTTTAGTTCATCAAGAAAATGCTTATTTGTTTCACTTTTCTTAACTTAGTTAATTGAGAGGAGCCAGTACCATTGATCACCCAAGATTAATGGACTTTGACTTGGTTCTGTGATTTCACTGAACTTGAGATTGTGTAGCTTGGGAACATATGAATCCTTTTTTTCTGAGATGCAGAAATTGGACTGAATATTTGATCCTAAAAATGCTGACCTGGACATTATGGCTGTTTACCAAATATCTCTAATTCTCCCATTGTCAAGCATATGGTGGTATTACACTTCCCTGCCTGCTTGAAAGAAACTCTTTGTGATTGCATATCTTACTTTGATCAATGCAAAGTGAGCAAAAGTGATATATCTCACTTCTAGTTGGAAATCTTAAAAGCTAGTGTGTAATTCACCGTATTCCCTTTTTCTTGACCAAAACACTATAGATGCATGTGATAAGGTGGAGGCTCTCAGAGTGTCTATTCCAGAGTGAGTGAGGTAAGCAGTTCCTTTTTAACCTACATTGGACACATAGAGCAAACAAGATTTGTTTTTTCTGTGAAGCCACTAAGATTTGGGGGCTCTTTCTTCCAGCAGCATAACTTAGCTCATCCTGATAAAATATTACTAGATTAATTATTCAAGACAAGGGACTCACTGATAGATCTGTTTAATATTTATCCTCTTAGTTCATCTAACTTTTCATATACATATTACTTTTTATTATAAAAAAATGAAATTTGTAGGGAGAAATATGTGACAAACAAATTAATAATTCAAGAAAACATATCACTGACTGTTTTTTAAATATGTTTCTTATGAACTGCCTGTTTACTTCTTTTCTTTGAGTGTGGTAGGTATATACTCTTCTTCTATCTTAAATGATCCTGGTGATATGAGAAAATGCATTTCTCTAACTTATTATCTTAATTTAGTACTACTGAAACCGATGTTCTGTGAAGAATCCAACTTAAAAAGAAATTTAGGGGCACCTGAGTAGCTCAGGCAGTTAAGCGTCTGCCTTTGGCTCAGGTCATGATCCCAGGATTCTGGGATAGAGCTCCACGTTGGGACCCCTGCTTAAGGGCAAGTCTGCTTCTCCCTCTCCCTCTGCCTGCCACTCCCCTGCTTGTGCTCTCTCTCTGTCAAATAAATTAATAAAATCTTTAAAAAAAAAGGAAATTTATATATGATATATTTCTGTCATATGTATTTCCTTTTTCCTCCTATCTTGTGATGAAGTATTTTGTTTATAAATCTAGAAGGATTCGGCCCATTAAAGAGCCATACTCAGCATAATAATAGAATATGAAAATATTCTCATTAGTCCTATCTTTTAACTTATAAAGTCATAGAGTGCTCTGCATAACCCAGTTATATTGATGATCAGTAAATAGTGCAGTATATTTCTATGTAGTTGTCACATCCAAAGGACTTTGCCCTATATGTCAACTAGCCATGCAGCTAATATGCTATGCTCCCCATGAAGAAACATTGAGAAATATTTTCTTATTTATTAATTCCCAGCATTGATGGATGAAATAGCTAAGCATAATTAATGTAGCACTTGAAGCAGATTTGTATGTATCAGTTCTGTTATCTTTCATTTTGTTGAAGGAATTTGGAAGAACTGTGTTAGAACAAATGAAGGACAGAGAAATTCTGGTGTAAGAAATTAAACAGAGTTTATCTTTGAGATCCTTTAAAAAATAGTGGCAGACGGTTTCTTAATACCAAAAGGAAAATATTATTAATCACAGTCACAAGTCTGGTAAGTTTTAGTTTCAATTTATGGATGTTAAAAATTAAAAGAATAAAACTAAAATTATGATTGATGAAAAGAGGCTAATTACTATGCTTATTCATTGGTTCAAGTAAGTATTAAAACATGGAGGTAGTTTAAAATATATTCTTGGGAAGATCATGTATTTCAGGGATATATTTCAGAATATACATAAATTCTTAGCAATTCCATATATACATACATAATGCAATGCTGTGTGTGTGTATACATAGATATACACACATAGAATTTATGTATATATATATATATACTTAAATAGTATATATACTATTCTATAATAGTATAAATAAATAGTATTTTATATATAAAGTAAATAAATAGTATATATATGCTATTTATCCCCTTTGCTTGTGTTTGGCTTCTTGTATTACTAGAAATAAACCCCATGTGATGGCAAAAGAGATAACTCTAATTCAAAAAAGTACCAATCTGTAGGAGGGAGGTAAAAACAGGCCAAATGGTATTAAAATTAAGAAGCTTAAGTGCCTTGTTATTCAGTATGCCAGTGAACTGGACAAGTAGTGCTCCCCGTTAAAAGTCATTTTTCCTAAGATTTTGTCAATTTTTTGCATATCTTTTTTTTAAGATTTTATTTTCTTATTTTTATGCATGTGCATGCAAGAGAGAGAGAGACAGAGAACATGAGAGCGTGTCACAGTAAGGGGGTAGAGGGAGAAGGAGACTCACCGCTGAGCAGGGAGCCTGATGATGATCCAATCCCGACCCTGGAATCATGACTTGAGCCAAAGGCAGATGCTTAACCGACTGAGCCACACAGGTGCCCAATTTTTTGACATATCTAAGTATCTCTGCAAATATCAATTCCATTCACTCTTTTTTTTTTTTTTATCAATCTCACTTGTTTGCAAAATTAATTACATACTCAGTTTCTTGTTAGAAACAGGGCAGATGCAATTCAAATATAAACAAAATTTAGAGTTAATAAAAATACTGGAATTTGGTAGATAGTAAAGATGACTTCCAAATCAATGATGAAAATAATTTCTGTTCAACAGGTGGTTTTGAGAAAAACAGATAGTCAATAAGAAAAAAATGGCTTCCTTCCCTCTTTCAGTTTAAAAAATAACTTCCAGGCACTGCAATGAATTAAATGTAAAATTAATAAAATCACTAAATTACTAGAATTCCAGTGTAAAACAGGAGTAGTCTTTTAAGTACGGCACCATATCTAAAACACTTTAAAAAATCTATTCAAATACACACACAGACACACACTCACCTATGTACACACTCAGATGGGAAGATGGACTTTCAGTGCAATACTAACTTGAAAGGAAATAATTAAAAATATTCCATATCCATGAATAAGAAAACTATAACAAAAGATTAAATTATGAACACATACGGTATACATGTATGTATATATATATGTGTGTATCACATCTCTATGTATGTATATATATATACCACATTATATTTAGTCATTGTTTTTTTACGTCTTTGTCACAATTTCTCAGTCTTCCCTCATTTTTGATAACCTTAACAGTTGAAGAATACTGGCCATTATTTTGTGAATACCCCTCAATTTTTTTTTCTGATGTTTTCCTCATTTCTGGATGAGGTTTACGGATTTGGGGGAAGAAGCTACCACTCTCACAACAAATACGTGGAACTTACTAACAAAACGATCTATCAGTTACGGTTTTAAGCTTATTTGGCTAAAGTAGTGTTTGTCATTTTTTTTGTAGTTGTTGTTTTTTCCATTGTGAAGTTACTCTTTTTCTGCTCTTCCATTCTATACCCAGAAGAAAGTCACTACACACAGATGGCATATAAGGAATGGGAGTATGTTTCCATCTTCTTGAAGTAGAAATATCTGCATAATAATTTCAAATTCCTCTACACAGATTTGTCTATTCTCCCCAGTCATGTGTTTATTTAATCATCTGCTCATATATGAACTTGAGGTTATTTGTTTCATACTTTGGGATGTATTCAGTCCTATTTTATTTATTTTATTGCTCAAATTGCTGCAGCTTTGGCCAGTGGGAGTTGTTTAGTTGATTCCTATGATCTTTTGACACCCGTCCCTTGTGTGTGTGTGTGTGTGTGTGTGTGTGTGTGCGTGCGTGTGTGTGTGTGTAATTCCCTTACTTTCAGGCACCACATGATGCATCAAGCTCATTTTGTATTTTCTTTACCAAGTCTCAAAATCATCCAATTCTCCAAAGAGCCCACAGTCCTTTTTTAGAGAAGTGTGTTAGAAAACAAGATCTGGGATTACTAAGGTATGCTTGTTGCTACTGTTGTTTCTTTTAGGAGATCTATCCAAGTTGACAGAACAAAGAAATATATATACACAGAACAAGGAAACATACATATGTGTGTTAATCAATGTATATACATATATTTATAAATACTTCTATATGTATCGTGTATATCTATATGAAGTTTAACATGAGTTCATACTCATGTCTCCAACACAAGTCCATTCCCACATAGATAATTCTGCTTCTTCCCTTGGTTTTCTATAACCTATTCCTCCAGTGGTGATAAACCTGGCTCTCACCATCCACTGAACATTAATTCATTGATTCCATTATACATGAATAATTGTTTCAGAATTTTTAACCTATTCTCTCATGTGACACAACTATATCAGCAATAGTACAGTGCTTATATACTGTTCCTTTTGCCTTAGTCTTATAGACACCACTCATTTCCAGAGTTATTTTGATCACATTATTTTCCCCTGCTCTCTTCAATGAAGTTATTTCATGCATTTTTAATGCAATTAGTTTGTAGTTTTTGTCATAATCTGCATCCCACCCTGTGATCCACCAACCTCCTAAATAACTTTTCACTGCATAAATTGAGTCTCTTTTTGCAGTTAAAAGTTATATAGTGTCATATGTACACCATTGCAGTATTATATAAAATATTTTCACCTCCATAAAATAATCCCTGTGCTTCTCTCTTCAATCTTCCACCCTTCCCAAACACCTGACAGCCACTTATCTGTCACTATCTCTAGGGCTTTGCCTTTTGCATAAGGTCATAGAATTGGAATCATACAGCATATAGCCTTTTCATGTTGACCTCTTCCACTCAGCAGTACACATTTAATATTCATTTATGTATATTATTGTATACTTCCTTTATTTTTAAATAAAAATTCATTTATGTATTTTTGTTATTGTATACTGCCTTTATTTTATCCATTTTATAGATGGATAGCAACTTTTCTGTAGATTCACCCATTGAAGGACATCTTGGTTTCTTCCTGTTTGGATCAATTACAAATAAAATTTCTATAAATATTCACATGGAGTTTCCTAGTGTGAATATATTTTCAAATCAGTTGAGTAAATACATAGGAAAGTGATCACAATGTATGGTAAGACTGTGTTTAGCTTTGTAAGAGACTGTCAAACTGTCTTCCAAAGTGGCTGTACCACTTGTATTCCCATTAAAACTGAATGGGAGTTTAATTGCTCCACATCTTTACCACATATTGGTATTTTCAACTTTACAACTTTGGTCTTATTAATAGGTCTGTAATGATATCTCATTTTTGAAATGTGTATTTACATAATAATAAATGGTATTGATTATCTTTGCCTATGCTTATTTGCCATCTGTATATATCCTTTGGTGAGATGTCTGATCATATTTGTGTCCATTTTTATTCCTTTTGGTTCACTGGTTTTATCATTGAATTTCATGAGGTTTTTATTTTTTTTAATTAAAAAAAGTTTTAATTTCAGTGTAGTTAATATACAGTGTTATATTAGTTCCCATCCACCCACCCACCTCCCCTCTGGTAACCATCAGTTTTTGTTTTTGTTTTTTATAGTTAACAGTGTGTTTTGGGATTTCTCTCTCTCTCTATTCTTTCTTTCTTTATTTGTTTTGTTTCTTAAATTCCACACATGACTGAAATTATATGGTATTTGTCTTTTTCTGACTGCCTTATTTTGCGTAGCATTATAGGCTCTAGATCATCCATGTTGTTGCAAATGGCGAGATTTTGTTCTTTTTTATGGCTGAAATATTCCATTATATATTTATGTATATTGATTTTTTTATCCTGCAACTTTAATGAATTCATCTATCAGTTCTACTAGTTTTTTGGGGGAGTCTTTCAGATTTTCCATATAGATTATGATGTCATCTGCAAATAGTGAAAATTTTACTTCTTCTTTACCAATTTGGATGCCTTTTATTTCTTTTTGTTGGCTGATTGCTGTGGCTAGGAATTCTAACACTAAGTTCAATAAAAGTGGAGAGAGTGGACATACTTGTCTTGTTCCTGACCTTAGGGGAAAAGCTCTCAGTTTTTCTCCATTGAGTATGATGTTACCTGTGGGTTTTGATAAAAGGCCTTTATCATGTTGAGGTGTATTTACCTCTAAACCTATTTGTTGAGGGTTTTTATCATGAATGGATGTTGTACTTTGTCAAATGCTTTTACTGCATCTATTGAAATGATCATGTGGTTTTTTTCCTTTCTTTTATTGATGTGATGTGTAACGATGATTGATTTGCAGATATTGAACCACCCTTGCATCCCAGGAATAAATCCTACTTGAACGTGTTGAATGATTTTTTTAATGTGCTGTTGGATTCAATTTGCCAGTATTTTGTTGAGAATTTATGCATCCATGTTCATCAGGAATGTTGGCCTGTAGTTCGTTCTTTGTGGTATCTTTATCTGGTTTTGATATCAGGGTAATCTGGCTTCCTGGAATGAATTTGGAAGTTTTCCTTCCTCTTCTATTTTTTGGAATAGTTTGAGAAGAATAGGTATTAACTCTTCATTAAATGTTTGTTTAATTTGGCTGTGAAGCTGTTCAGTCCTGGGCTTGTATTTGTTTTTTGTTTTTTTGGGTTTTTGGGGTTTTTCTTTTGTATTTTTATATACAAATTTGCACCAGATATGTGTTTTGCAGAACAGTTTATGGCATATCTTTTTATTTTCTTGACAGTATGTCTTTCAGAGTAGAAGGATTTAATTTTAGTGCAGTTCACATTACATTTTTTCTTTTATATATTGCACTTTTATTATTGTACTTTTAAAAAGCCATAACCAAACCTAAGATTTTCATCTAGATTTCTACTATGTTTTCTTCCAAAAGTTTTGTAGTTTTGCATTTTACATTTAGGTCCATGATCCATTTTGAGTTTATTTTGTGAAGGGCATAAGGTCTATATTCAGGTTTAATTTTTTGCATGTGAATGTTCAAGTGTCCCTGCACATTTGTTGAAAAGAATATCCTTTCTTCATTGAATATTCTTTGCATCCTTGTCAAAAAATCAGTTTGATTATATTCATGTGGTTCTCTCTAGTTTGTTTCATTGACCTATGTGTCCATTACTTCGCCAATACCATACTCTTGATTACTATGATTTTCTAGTAAATTATGAATCAGGTGGTGTGAGTCCTCCAGCTTTGTTGTTCTTTCATACTTGTTCACTATTCTTAGTTCTTTGTCATTCTATGTATTTTTTAGAAACTGTTTTTCACCATCAACAAATAGGTGGCTGTAATTTTGGTTGAGATTAAGTTGAATTTATCAATCAATTTTGGAAGAATTTACATCTTAAAAATACTTACAAACTTCTAATCTATAAGTATAAGATATTCCACAATATTTAGTGTTCTTTCAAATGGTTTTGTTACTTTTTTAAAATTTTGAATATATAAATTTTTCATCATTAATATTTAGGAATGCAGTTGACTCTTGTTTACTGATCTTGAATATAGTCACCCCGTCATACTTATCAGTTCCAGGAGTTTATACTTTGTCTTTTTTTCCTCTTTTCTTCTTCCTTCCTTTCTTCCTTCCTTTCTTTCCTCCCACCCCTCCCCTCCCCTCCCCTCCCCTCCCCTCCCCTCCCCTCCCCTCCCCTCCCTTCCCCTCCCCTTCCTCCCCCTCCCCTCCTCCTCCCCTCCCCCCTCCTCCTCTTCTTCCCCTCCCCCCTCCCCTCCTCCTCCCTCTCGCCCTCCCCCCCTCCTCCTTCTTCTTCTTTTTACTTTGGTATTTCTATATGATAATCATGTCATATGTCAACAAAGACTGTTTTATATCTTTATTTCTATCTGAATACATTTTATTTTTTTAGACTTTTAC
Source organism: Ursus americanus (assembly GCF_024610735.1). Classification (NCBI taxonomy): domain Eukaryota; kingdom Metazoa; phylum Chordata; class Mammalia; order Carnivora; family Ursidae; genus Ursus; species Ursus americanus. The sequence goes on along the minus strand of NC_142137.1, from coordinate 53,208,465 downwards.
TTTATTTCCAGAGTGATGAAATATACTGTTTTTTTCTTCTTTCTTCCTTTCTTCCTTCCTTTCTTTCCTCCCTCCCCTCCCCTCCCCCTCCCCCTCCTCCTCCTCCCACCCTTCATCCTCCCTCTCCTCCTCCTTCTTCCTCTTCTTCTTCTTCTTACTTTGGTATTTCTATATGATAATCATGTCATATGTAAACAAAGACTGTTCTATATCTATATTTCAATCTGAATACATTTTATTTTTTTTAGACTTTTCCTTTATTTCCAGAGTGATGAAAATAATAAGTAATACTGGTAGAAGATGACTTAAAATAGTGTGGTTTTATACTACATTTGTGGTAAAAATCATATTCATAATACAATTGCACATAATAAGTTTTTTTTAAAAACTCTTTTCCTTCATTTGACAGATAAGTTTAATACATAGTATACCTTCTGTATCACATAGTGGCAAATTCCCCCCAGCATGATGATTGCTAATAGCTCATAATTTCTACTGCAGTTGATTTGTTTATCTGTGAAATTAAAGTTGTGTTTATCCTCATGCCTATTTATACTAGTTTTAACTTTTTTATACACAATCATAATAGATTAAATATTAGTTAAACCACTGAGACATGAATAAAGAATATGGAGTGTCATCATTTATATAAAAACTACAGCTTTTCAATTATTTGGATATGGTAAATAAATATGATTGATTAAACAAATATATGTAAGGTTGTGAATTTCTGTGAAGATAAGCAACATCTTTGTAAAAAACTGGAGGAAAATTATTACCAGGTATCATTTTTCTACACTTCTACTGTTAGAAAATTGTCTTCAATTTATCAGTACACTTTAGATAGAGTAAAACTGGAAATCATGAAGTCCTGATAGTTTATTTTTGTTTTTGTTTCCCTTGCCTCAGGAGACATATCTAAAAGAAGTTGGTATGACTGTTGTCAAAGAGGTTACTGCCTGTGTTCTCCTCTAGGATTTTTATGACTTCATGTCTCACATTTAGGTCTTTAGTCCATTTTCAATTTCTTTTGGTGTATGGTGTAAGAAAGTGGTCCAGTTTCATTCTTTTGCATGTTGCTGTCCAGTTTTCCCAACACCATTTGCTGAAGAGACTTCTTCCATTGGAGTCCTTCCTGCTTTATCAAAGATGAATTGACCATATAGTTGTGGGTTCACCTCTGGGTACAATGAAATGCCTTGCACATTGAAGGAAACAGTCAACAAACTAAAAGGCAACCTTCAGAATGGGAAAAGATATTTGCAAATGACATATCTGATAAGGCTTAGTTTAGATCTATAAAGAACTTATCAAACTCAACACCCCAAAAAAACAAATAATGCAGTTAAGAAATGGGCAGAAGACATGAATAGACAATTTTCCAAATAAGACATCCAGATGGCTAAAGACACATGAAAAGATGCTCAACATCATTCATCATCAGAGAAATACAAATCAAAACTGCTGTCAACTCACAGCTGTTAGAATGGCTGAAATCAACAACATAAGACATGACAGGTGCAGGGGTGAAAGAGGAACCATCTTACTCTGTTGGTGGGAATGCAAACTGGTGCAGGCACTCTAGAAAACAGTATGGAGGTTCCTCAAAAAGTCAAAAATAGAACTATTCTATGATCTAGCAATTGCACTGCTAGGTATTTATCCAAAGAATACAAAAGTACTCATTCAAAGGGATACCTGCAGCTCAATGTTTATAGCAATATTATCTACAATAGCCAAGTTATGGAAATAGCCCAAGTGTCCATTGACTGATGAATGGAAAAAGAAGATATGGTATATATATGCAATGGACTATTACTCAGCCATAAAAAAGAACAAAATTTTGCAATGACATGGATGGAGCTAGAGTATTATGCTAATAAGTGAAATGAATCAGTGAGAGAAACATAAAAACCAAATAATTTCACTAATATGTGAAATTTAAGAAACTAAACAAATATGCAAAGGAGCAAAAAGAGAGAGACAAACCAAGAAACAGACTTTTTTTTTTTAAGATTTTATTTATTTATCTGACAGAGAGAGACAGCCAGTGAGAGAGGGAACACAAGCAGGGGGAGTGGGAGAGGAAGAAGCAGGTTCCCAGCAGAGGAGCCTGATGTGGGGCTCGATGCGGGGCTTACTGCGGGGCTTGATCCCAGAGCGCCAGGATCATGCCCTGAGCCAAAGGCAGACGCTTAACGACTGAGCCACCCAGGCGCCCCGAAACAGACTCTTAACTATAGAAAACAAACTGATGGTTATTAGTGGGGAGGTGGGTGGGTGGGTGAATTAAATAGGTGATGAGAATTAAGGACTGTACTTGTAATGAGCACTGGGTGTTGTATGGCACTGTTGAATCACTATATTGTATACCTGAAACTAATAATACACTGTATGTTAACTACTGGAATTAAATAAAAACTTAAAAAAACGAAAACAAAAACCCTGGTAATCATGACCTATGCCAGTTGATTGGAGCTTATTCAGAAGAGATGAAGAACACTATTTACTGCACAGAACTTCAATAAAAAAGCCTTCTTCCTAAGTAAAAACTATATATGTACATTTGAATGCTTTATTCAAAGATAAAAGACATTCTGTTAAATTAGTCCCTAAAAAGACTCCCAACTTTAAGAATTTGGGAGTTTCCCAGAACTACCACTTCCAAATTATATACTGCTGGTCAGAATATTTAGCACAAAGCCCTTGAGTACATTATGAAATGATCATGTATAGCTGAAAATGTGCATTCCTCACAATCCAGAAATTCAACAGCCAGTTACATGCCCCAGAGAACTGACAGTGAAAAGTGCACTAGAAGTAGGAATATTCGTGATAGTAGCTGTTATAGTAAAACACTGAAAACAGCACAGCACAAATGTCAGTTGAGAGAAGGATGGATTGATAAATTGTGGAATATTCAGACATATATTTTGCATATATATGTATGTACACATGTATCATAATATACATAACTAAATACAAGTTATGCATACAACACAGAAGAATCATACAACACAGAAGAATCATAAAAACTACAATGTTGAATAAAAAGAACACTTGAAATATTACGCACTTTGTGGTGATACATACATAGAAATTAAAACAATGTTAAGCAAAGGAATGCAGAGGATGCTACTGGAAATGGTGGAGTCTGTGGCTCCAAGGGTCTCTCTTCTGCAGAAGCAACCAGTAAGCTGGCAAAAACTATCAGAGTCAACTTTTTCAAAACTCAAAAATATGGTAAAACACTTAAAACAACCAGGGGAGTGCTTAATGAAAAAAAGAAGGCAACTAAATTTTGGTAATAGAGCATGATGGTAGTTTATCCATGTACTGTTCCTTATTCTGCAGCTGAACGGTGGTCATGGGGTCATGATTCATGTTTTTAGTGTGTATCGCTAGTGCCACACTGGGCAATAGAGACCTTATTCTCAAAGAATTATGGTTTTATGTTTCGACATTGGTTCCCTAAGGGATCTGCTTAGAGGCTTTCCTTTGTTCTTTCCTCCTTAGAAAACTCTTAGGGCTGAAGCACGCTCTTGGACAACATTGGTTGAAATCATTTAAAAGTATATACTACCTGTAGCTTTCAGGAGCTAGAAGAGCAAATATGGCAAACAGCAAATAGAATGAAAGGATTGGGCAGAGGAGGAAGACATATGGAGGATTAAGGATTTCAAAGGGTTCCATGTATACCAGGGAATTCTGGGAGCCATGTTCATTACCAGGGCTAGAATCATACCCAGAGAAGACCTGAGAGGACTGGAGACTTGTACATATGGCTGATCTTTGAGGTCTGTGTTAAAGAGGTTAGGGCTAATGCAGAGTTTTAGTAGCTTTCCACAGCTGAAAGCTAATCTACAAAGACCAAGAAAGGTTTTTTTGCTGCTGTTTTTTGTTTTTGTTTGTTTGTTTGTTTTTGTTTGTTTTTCTTTTTGGCTTTAGATATTTAAGAAAATTTCTGTTAGGTCACCGGATGACCTGAAATAATGGAGCAGAACTGTCAGTGGCCACATGTCAAAAAAATACAGCCTTTGCAAAAGTAGTTTAGAAAAGTCACAAAACAGCGGACAGCTATAGCTCATAAGCAACAATGCTCACCTTATGAAGGGGGGCTGTGATTTTCAGAGTCACCACATTATAATATTCAAAATGTCCTGTTTTCATCACCAAAAAATATGAGTCGTGTAGGGAAACAGGAAAGTATGGCCCTGAGGCAACCCAGACATTGGGATTACTAGATAAAGACTTTAAGGGTCTTAAATGTGCTCACGTTAAAGGAAACCATAGACAAAGAACTAAAGAAGATCAGAAGAATGATGTCAACAAATCAGAAATACTAGTAAAGAGGTAGAGATTATAAAAAAGGGCACCAAATACCAATTTTGGAGATGAATACTACAAAACCTGAAATAAAAAAAAAATCACAATGGTTCAGTAGCACATTTGAGCAGACAGAAGAAACAATAAGAAAGCTTGAAGATAAGGTAATTGAAAGCATCCTATTTGAGAGCAGAAAAAAAAAAAGATTGAAAAAAAATTAACAGAGTTTAAGTGACCTAATGAGCACCATTGAGGACACCAACATAGACATTAAGGGGATTTTAGAAGGAGAGGAGAGAGATACAAAGACTTTCTGAAGAAGTAATGACTGAAAACTTTCCATTTGGTGAAACTACTGAATTTAAATGGCTAAAAATGCAATCATCTCCACAATGGTATATACTCAAAGAGGTCCACACCAAGATACATTATTAAAAAAAAGTGGGGGATGACACACACAAAATTCAAAATTGCTACTAACTCTGAGAAGAGTGAAAGGAAGGGGATGGGAAAAAATATGAGTAGCTTCAATAGCATTGGTAATATGCTTTATAAGATAGGTCCTGGATTATAAAAACAAAGTAACCATCCTTCATAGTATGTATATGGCATATATCATTTGATAATCAAATATATGTTTTGAAAAATACATAAATCCTAATATTTTGTAATGAGAACAAAAAACTAAAAAGTAAAATAAAGTAAGTTAATAATTCACAATAGAGGAAATATAAACATGAATCTTATGAAAACTTGAGAAATCACAGATATCACAAAGAAATCTTTTCAAGATAAATTGAAAATAAAATGACTGAATAATATATATAACAAAGATACTTCATAAAAATAAAAAGACCAATTCAACAGGAAGTTATGCAATTTTAAATTCATATATCTTTATAACTTGGCTTGAATTACGTAGTAAAAGAGTTGATTGAAAAAAAAGTAAAGATAGACAAGTCCATAGTAATGTTTGGAAATTTTAATGTATCTCACTAAATAAATAATAGAACAAGCTGTCAAAAATATCATTAGATAAAATATACAAAGAACTCTTAGAACTCAAAAATAAAAAAAAAGACAGATTATAAAGGACCAAAGACTTTGACACCTGACCAAAGAAGACATATATAGATGACAAATAAGCATATGAAAACTATATGCTGACTAAATTGAACATAATAATAAAAAAATTAATTAAAATAAAAGATGTTTCACATCCCATTTCATTAGGGAAATTTAAAGGGAAAAAAAACCCAAAAAACAATGAGATACCACTGCACTATCTATTAAAATGACCAATATCTAGAACACTGACAAGACCATATGCTGGCCAGGAGGTAGAGCAACAGGAACTCTCATACATTGCTGATGGGAATGCAAAATGGCACAGCCACTTTCGAAGACAATTTAGTAGTTTTTTACGAAAGTAAACATACTCTTACCATATGATCCAGAAATCGTGCTCTTTGTATTTACCTAAAAGTAATGAAAACTTATGTGTACAAAATACCTGCACACAAATGTTTATAGCAGCTTAATTCATATTTGCCCAAACTTGGACTTAACCAGGATGTGCTTCAGTGGGTAAATGAATAAACTGTTCTACATCTAGAAAGTTGAATATTATTCAGCACTAAAAAGAAATGAGCTCTCAAGCCACAGAAAGACATGGAGGAATCTTAAATGCATATTACTATTATTTAGTAAAGGAGTCAATCTAAGAAGGTTGCATCCTGTATTATTCCAACTTTATGACATTCTGGAAAAAGCATAACTATGGAGACAGTAAAAAGCCAAAAATCAGTTCTTTGAAAAGATTTCTAAACTTGTTAAATATCTACAATATTGGCCAAGACACAGAGACACACAGAGAGAGAAAGAGAGTCAGAGACAGAGAGGAACAGAGAACACAAAAGACCAATAGACCAGTATCAGGAATTAAAAAGAAAATCAATATGGATATTATGCATTCCTAAATTTGACAACCTTTTTAAAATGAATAATTTGAAATATATAAATTACATAAGATAAAAATAGCACTAATTGAATTCCAAAGTAAAAACCTTCACCTTCAAGATTATTTGGTGAACTTTGGGTAGGCAAAACTTTTTTCTTTTTCTTTTTACTTTTTTTTTTTTTGGCAAATGTTTCTTAAATAGGACATAACAAATATGAACAAGAAGAAAATTAATTGATAACATTGGCTGTATTATATTCGCAACCTTCTGTTCTTCAAAAGACACTGTTGAGAGAGAGAAACGGCAACCCAGGCAGTGAAAGATGATATTCACAACACATGCATCTGATAAAGAATTCTTAATTAGAATATATAGAGATCTCAAATTAATAAGGAAAAGTAACACAACTCATTATTAGTCATCAAAGAAATGAAAATTAAAAGTGCCATGTGACACTTATACATGCTCACCAGAATGGCTAAAATGAAACAGACAATGCTAAATTTGATAAGAAACTAAAATTGTTAGAGGATGCAGGTGAAAAAGTATTTAGAAATATTTGTACAGTTCATAAACCCTTAAGCAGTCTTTGCTAAAGATGAACATATGCATATCTATGACACATTCCTGGAAATATATCCAAAGAAATGTGGCCACATGACACTCAGAACACATGTATTAAAATGTTTGCTATAGCATTATCCATAATAGCCCAAAATGCCTGTCAACAGGAGGCTGCATAAATAAATGTTTATTCAATAGAATAGTATACAGAAATAAGAAACAATGTTTTACAAGTACATAAAACAACATGAATGAAACTCACATATAAAATATTAAGCAAAGGTACCAGATCAAAAGATTGTATTTCATATGATTCTATTTACATAAAGTATTCAAACTAGAAAGACTAATTTATATCTTCAAAATCTTTGTTTAGGGGAGAAGTGAGCTCTGAATGGGAAGAGTGTAAACAAGTCTTCTGGGAATTTGCTAATATTGTGTTTCTTGATTTGGTTGAACTTAACCAAGCATGCCGAGTTACATACTTATGATATATGAACTTTCAGTGTAATGGCTTAGCAAGTTATCTCTGTCCTGGTAGCTGTATGCTTTCATTATTAGTTTTGCCCAAATATTAAATATGTATACATTAAATAACATTAATATTTCTATTGTAGATATCTATGTGCACATAGCCTTCTGATACTGTAACATAGAGATGGTGATCGCAGCCTTTGAGGTGATTGAAATCACCTTGAGATTAATGTAAAATCTCATTAATGTAAGAGAATAATGTAAAAGAAGAAATTCAATAATTGACTCCTTGGAAGTAGCAGGGAGAATGGAGTTTAGCACAGAAACACAGCTAATATTTTTTAAGGAGATAGCAACTTCAAACATAGACAAGCCATCCTCTGGTAATAATAAGTTTCAATAAGCATATTCCAACAAGTGTGATAAAGGAAAAGGCACTTCTTGATTCTACAACTATCATTTTTAATATCAATTCAACCTTCTCTATCTGTCCTACCTAAATGCAGGCTAATTAGATTTTCTGTCTCCCATCTCATTATTTCGGTCCATCTTCCCAGAGGATATTTTAAAACAAATGTGTGATCGACTCATTTCCAATACTTAAAACACTTCAAATATTCCACTATTGCTTATGGGAAAAAGTTTAAATTCTACAGTCAATCCTAGAACGTCTCCATATTGGCCTTCACTTAAACATGTAGTCTTACTGCTTTTCTTATTTTCTCTCATATTCAAGCTCCCTGATTTTGAAATAAGAATTGCTAACATTTATATGAATCATGTATTCATTAAGTTTATACCTACTAATATGAGTGCTGTTTTGTCTTGAATGCTCTCTTGTCCACTTGGGAATAACTGTGACATGTGTCAACTGAAGGGTCATCCCCCTAATGAAGCTTTATTGGACCTTAGTTCGTAGTACTGCACATTGTGGGTAACATTGCAATATTCATAACTATTTACTGCACTAATTTTAATATTTAATATTCCTCAGATCCCAGATTGTAAGCTTCCTGAGCACAATGGGCCATGTCTTGTGCTTTGTATCCCAAGTTTTCAGCTCCATGTCCAGCACACAGGAGGTGAAATGAGCATCATATTAATTAGGATAGGTTTAGCAGTGAGGAAGATAGAACTAAAAGTGATGGCATCAGCAGGACAGACATTTCTTTCTTACATAAAAAATCTGAAGGTAGGTAATGGGGTTTTATTATGTTTGCTTAGTGGTGTGTCTCTTGATGCCTTCTGTCTTACTTCTCTGCTGCATGTAGTTTCCATTCACAAAGTCACCCCAGGATTGAGGAAAATGTTAGAAGGTCATTTTCATTTAAAACAAAATATCAAGAGTTTCATAAAACATTTCCAGTAACACCAAAATTTAGTCACATGGCCTTACCCATTTGCAGTGGAGGCTGGGAATTCAGTGCTTACCCTGGGCCTGCACACACTCTTCCTCAATGACTCCTTCTTCTGCATTCTCTTCTCCTCCTTCTTAGTACTTAATTCCCTCCTCAGCCTTTCCCCCTCTCCTTCTAATTTCTCTTGATGGCACCTTTCTACAGAGCCACACTGTTCTTTAATAGGAAGGCATAAATGGAGCAGACCAACAAGAAAGTACATCTGAGCATATTGAATTTAAAAATATAAATATTCACCTTAAACACAATTCACATAAATAAATTGTATACTGGTAGATATATTACTATTTATGATTTATACATGCAGATACATTATTATATAGAGTCAGTTACCACTCAGAATTCAATTCTGTAATATTTGTTCTGTCAGAACTGTGTAAACACATGTAAGCATAAAAATTTCTATGTTGATCACTTGATCCGCATATTTTTTTACCATACAGTAATTCAGCAAAATTATAAAGTGGTTTATATTTAATATTTACTTCTATATACATATAATCATCAATCAGGTGATTTATTTTTGATTCACCCATAGCTGGTTATATCTCTTAGCTAAATATATGACTAAGATGGAGTATTATTCTTCTTGTAATATTAATATTTCTGATAGCAATTTGAAGATATTTGATTTGACAGACTTGGGCAGATTTGCCCACGGTCAAAAAGACTCAGCCAAAGTATCTGTTGCCATGGTATTTTACTGTACGCTACCCTGGTACACTGTCTATTTTATTATTCTGTGGAAGCAAAGTTATTTTTTAAGAAATGAAAAACACTTTGAAGAATCTTGTCTTTGAAAGAAAATAAAAAGTAAGCATAAGCAGTTGGAATGATTTTTTTGGATATTATAACATTGTATTGAAAGACCCCTGATAATGTGTGTGTCACACACACACATACAGACACACATACACACCTTGAAAATATGACATCTGTTTGGATGATTTTATTTCACTTTAAATAACACTCTGTGTCTTTTTTTAGAAATTGAAATTGCCTTGTTAATTCCAAACTGCATACATACATGAAATCTTAATGATATTAAACATTCCATAAGCATCTTAGGCTGGTGATTCAATGAAAAATTTCGGTATATATTGTGTCAATATATCATATAAGTACATATCATAACCTTATATATAATTTTTAAGAAGGAAATATACGCATGGACTCGGATCAAGAAATAAAATAATACCTGTATCCTTTCTACCACTACTCCCCCAACAAAGGGAACCACCATTCTTGTCTTCTGTCAACATTTATTGGATTTGCTGGTTTTTGAATTTATGTAAGTGGGATTATGAAACACCTATGCTGTGTCTGGCTTATTTTTTCTCAATTTATTGTGGAATAAATTGGTAGTTTATGTATTGCATAAATTTGTACATTCTCAGGACAGTATAATATTTTATTTTATAGACTATGTCTTTTAAACCTTGGCACTATTGATATTTTTGACCAGATATCTCTTGGATGTGGGGCTGTCCTGTGCATTTTATGATGTTTAACAGCATCACTGGCCCCTACCATCTAGATACCTGTAATACTATGTCTCTCTGCTGCAGATTATGACAATTAAATATATCTCCCAACATTACCAAATGTTTCTATTTGAGAACCACTGAAATAGATATACCAAAGTATTTATCCAATCATCTGTTAGTAGACTTCTAGGTAGTTTCCAGGTGTGTGTTTTTTTTTCTTTTTTTAAAATAAATACCAATGCTACAAAATTCCTATAACTTTTTTTTTTTCCTGTAACTTCTGTTGCCCATATTTTTACCCATACATATTTTTGTTGAATTTATACCTTGGATTGAAATTGCTGGGTAATAAAAGATGGATTTGTTCTCAGTAGTTTTTTAGAGTGTTATACCAGTTTATACCCTCACAAAAGAGTCTTAACTGCTCCAAATGCTCATGAACACTTGTTATTTTAAAAACTTTTCCTGTGTTAGGTATTTGGTGAAGTCATTGTTTTAATTTCCATTTCCCTGATACTCATAAACTTTAGCAGCTCTCTCAATGTTTAACTGTTGCTTGGGTGTTTTCTTTGTTTTGAAATGGTGAGTTAAATTTCCTTGCCTGTTTTATCTGTTGGGTTACTTATCTTATTGATTTATGGGATCGTGTATATATCTTATTGATTTATGGGAATGTGTATATATGCCGAATATAAAATTCTTTATTGTATACACATATAGTAAATATCTTCTCCTCTTTTGTGATTTGACTGTTCATCCTCTTTCTGGTGTCTTTTGAGTGAGTTTTTTCTACACACATGCTTAGAGTGTGTCCTTCCAGGATCCAAACTGAGAACCTGTGGTGCTTAACCCATGTTAGCTAGTTTTGTCTCCCTGGTAACTCTCAAATATTGCAGTCAGCTTTTCAGCTGGTTTCTAACACTGCATAGCTGAGAAAGACAAATGCCTAATGCTGTAAACTAGGGTAGCCTTTTGGGGTCACTTTACTGGGCTTTTCTTATCTCTGGGATCTTAGGCCCTAAAGTTGTGTTGACCTTTCTTCTTCAAACTCCCTCAGCTAACTTTTCTCCATCTTAGCTGCTTTCTGCTAAACTCAGTTTCTTGTGCAGCACAACTTCAATATTACTAAGTGGCTCAAGGGCAAAAGTGTGGCATAGAAACTTAACCCACTTTAATGAGCTTCCCTTTTTATGGGTTCCTGTCCCCTCAAGTCCTGGCTGCCTCAGCTCTCCAATACCAGTAAAAGCCCTAAAAGCACTACCAGATTTCTAGTTGTTCTTAAAGAAAAAAATTTTTTAAAAGATTTTATTTATTTATTTGACAGAGAGAGAGACAGCCAGCGAGAGAGGGAACACAAGCAGGGGGAGTGGGAGAGGAAGAAGCAGGCTCATAGCGGAGGAGCCTGATGTGGGGCTCGATCCCAGAACGCCGGGATCACGCCCTGAGCCGAAGGCAGACGCTTAACCACTGCGCCACCCTGGCGCCCCGAAAATGTTGTTTTTTTTTACAAGGTGAAGTGGAACTCTATTGATGAGTAGTTTTATAACAGGCAAAGTGTGGCTATGAGACAATAATTAAAGACATTCATAACAATCCTACCACATTGTTTCTATATTGGCAATCATTTTAATGTTAGAGAAATTAAAAAAAATAATGTCAGAAAAAAGAATGATTGTAACAGACTTCTACTTAATTCTCCTAAACTGATATTTTGGATTTTAATTTTTATAATTTTAATTCATTTTTTAGCATTGTATCTGGGTTTTTGATTTTGTTGTTGTTTGTCTTTTTGTGTGTGGTAACAGCCTATTTAATGTTCCCAACCTTAGAATTTCATGCAAACTATCTTTTCTAATGTAAAAATGTGACATTATATAAAAGTGACAGATTATAGTGTGACAGCTCTAAAGAATATATGCCTCTTTTATTGGCATTCAGTAAAGAACTATTTGTTGTCTTTCTGATATCTGACGCTTTTTGTTAGGTCATGTCAACTGTCTGCCATGGATTATGTTTAAATCAAAGTATAAAAATAAATAGCAAGAAAAGAGAAGATGCATGAATCACCAATCCTCCAAATTAATAGCAGAACTATAAAGCTGTGTGAAATAGATCATTCTATGACTAACTATATTTATGCCTCGGGAGATGAATTGTCCAGTGTAGCTTTGAAATTGTGTACAATTCCCTTTTTCCTTATCTTCTACTTTCAGTGTCATTCTTTTGTCAGTGAAATAACCTTCACTGAGCCAAAAGTGTTCATATAGGTGTACCTTTGAGAGTACTCATAATGATTATTGTTCCATTACAATTAGAATGAGATATGTTAACATGTTACACTTTTAACTAGTGTACATTTGTATCTATTACCAAACAGGAACCTCATAATAATATGTATTATGTTGAGGCAAAATGATTATTCATTTGCATTTTATGGATAAGTGTGCCTTGGTGTTGTAAGAAAGATCAAATAGTTAATACAGGCAAAGGTAGCACTTGAAACAAAAGCCGAAGTTATTAGGAGGAGAAAATTACATGAGAAACATTGCATGATCAGCATGTGATCAGGATACTTATGTGTGCATTTTTCTTAAAGGATGAAATAAGACATGGATATTTTAAAACATTTTTCTGAATTGTGTTATCACATCCAATGCTCTGTTTTCCTCTATATGTAGGGACTATAATATGCTAAGCCAAGCTGTGTTTTCACAAGTGAGGCAAATGTTTGTTGTCTGTTGTCTTTTTACTTGTTAGGAGGAAAAGAGTCCTTACAGATTGGAACAAAAAGAAAAGATGCACTTATGAAAAACATTATTTTTTCTCATTATTTATTGCTGAAAATATGGTGAATTTAAAAATATAATGATAAAATATAATGATAAATACCGTTAACTCTTATGCACAAACTTTCAATTCCCTACCCATCTAACTTCCTCATTTATTTTAATCTGCTCCAACTACCTCCCTTCCTGTCCCTGGTTAATTAGATTAAATGTTGCCCAAATTATGACAGACTTCATTGCTATTAAAGCAAAATAATAATAATAATAATAATAATAATAATAATAATAATAACTAAGCTGCACAAAACTGCAAAAGGAGGGTTATGGCACTTGAATGAAAGAGCCTGTAACATTGGTGTTGGGATGCATGTATCAGCACAATATGTGAACTAAGCAAATAATGACACAAAATAAACTGGGACACCTTGGGTTATTAAAATCCATTAAAGATCTACATTTATTTAAAATCCTGTGCAATAACGTTCTTTTATCGCTAAGAATTACATAATTCCTTCAAGTCTTGGGCTACTTGCTCATTTTATTATTACTCTGTAGTGTGACACAGTAGTTAGTTTGGGGAAATGGAAGTCACTTGGTAATGACAATTTAGTTGTTAAATACTGCTCATCTATTTTTTTGGTAACAAAACATTAAAACTTTATATTGCAGCAGTACAGAGTGAGTAGGTCCAAGTTTCTTTGATAAATTAAGAATAACAGGCCATACTAAATTTTTTTTTATTTTTCATAAATATCTTTGCATCATATAGGCATGACAAAGTCCCAAACTACCTTAATACTTTGCAATCATAAGTGAAATCAATGTCATGACACAAAAATAAAAGATGCATAAATGAATGATAAAATAAAACTTAAATTTGATTCCAGAAGACCAAGCAAATATAACCTTAATAGTAGCTGGTATCATACCTGCATTAATAACCCAAAAAAGAGGAAAGATTTGATTCTTTTGTGATTGAAATAAGTTGGCATATCAATTCTCCTCTTACCTAAAATCCTTCTGTGGAGCATAAACCACCAACATTTATGTGAATGCTTTCTTTTTTGGCATTAAGTGGTCTTAACAGCATATTCTTATTTGCTCTAAATTCTAGTGTTCTAACTTCTGTTCTTTTATCTTTATTATAAGTACTAGAATTCATAAGGTAATTTATAGAAGTAATAAAGAAGTCAAAAACATTCATCTAAGTTATTTATCGTGTTATTGAAATATAGTTTTGACTATTCCTCTATCCTCCCCTCCAAAATAAGAAACACAATTTGATTTTATTTAGGCTTTAAATAACTGAGAGAAAACAGAAATCACATTGAGGCAATGAATGAAATAGATACCTAAGAATGATTTTTCACATAGTATATTAGTTATAGGTGATCCAAGTGAAATAGAGTTCCTTATTCTATGAAGACTTCATAAATGCATTTCAGTTGAAGCTCCCTAACTTTATGAAATTGTTGAATCAAATAATGACAAGTTATTGATGATAAATACAAAATTATAAGTATGCTGGGATAGGCAGTAAGACTTTTTTGTTCTTTGGTATTCCTGTCTCATTCACCTTTATTTTCTTTGTTTATAAAGTACACTGGCACATAGAATATAAGGTTATTTCTCTTTTTTATTGTAGTTGAGGACCTAGTTAATTAATAACCTCAGTACAAATATGCATGTATGGTATGTAGATGTAAAGTGGGTGAATATATGTGCAGATTGGTGGATGAACCAATTGTATAAACATACAGGACTATTTGATATATCTGAACCAAAAAAAGAAAAAAAGAAAAATATAATAAACAGTAATACATCTTTTTTAACAGTCAGGATTTGGTTTTTGGAACTTGTTTTTGTAACAATTAAACTTCAGTTCCAATTGGTTATAACTTCAACAATGAATAGATAATAAACATGATGAACATGTGGTCAAAATACTTCATGTAACTTCTATAGTTCAAAATAGCACAGAGGTATGCTGATTAAGAAAAAATGTTGTGTATCATTTATTTATAAAGATGAATACGCACAATGTTTTATGTAGGGAAGAAATAACCTAATAAATGCATCATTCTAAAAAGTGCACATCTTTTACATCCATTGGATGATTAAGCTTTAATAAGCTTTTATTTCTAAAACTGTCAATATCTTTTGAAAGAAGAAAATTAACTACCCTTAACATGTTTTAAATGATAACTTGGTATACTACTATGCAACTCTTAAACACGTTGATTATGCAGATTATGTAAAAATATGGAAAATGTTAATGAAATTATGTTAAGTGAAATAAAAATATATACATTGTGTTTGCACACACCATGCTAATTCTAGCCTACATTTTTGCCTTTAATTTCATTAGACTTGGAATCCTGCAACTGACACTACATTCAGCCTAAATAATTCCCACTCACACTTTAAGACTATACCAGGAATCAATCACTATTGCTAAATTAATTATCCATTTTGTGCTACTGTAGTACCTGGCAAACAATTTATTATTATACTTGTCATTTTGCATGGTAATTAGCTATGTAAAGGCTTTCTTGTCTCTGGAATATTACTTTCCTGAAGGCTATAATTTCTTTTTTCAGATTTGTAACCCCAGTACTTAACACAATGGCTGATATGGTCCTGAGAATCATGAAGATTAATCTACTAGGTAAAACATACTATTGCCATTGTTGTCCTCTGTAGTCAAGCACTAGGCTTCTGGCAAGCCAGGCTGTTGCCACTAGGCCAATTATGAATGATGTTAGAAAATCTAGAGAAGAGACAAGTGATCACCCTCTACCCCTACCCTTCATCTCTTAGATCATTCCTAGAATCATTCTTTTGAAAATTTTATAATTAGTTAAACCCACAGTGTATTACACTGCAATGATTTTTTTGTCATGGCCTGGAATGTAAGACAAGAATAGAAATCAATGAATAGAAAAGATTCCTAAGATACTTAAAGAGGTTAATGAATTTACAAACATGTATCCATACAAAAAATTTTAAAATATATGTTCATAAAAGACTTACAGCCAAAAGTTAGAAATAACCCAAATAATCATTAATAGAGGAATGGGCAAATTGTGTTACATTCACAAAATAGCATTTTACCCACCAATAAAAAAAATGGACTATGCATCATGTGATGAGAACAGGGTGTTATATGCAACTAATGAATCATTGAACACTACACCAGAAAACTAATGATGTACTATATGTTGGCTAATGGAATTAAAAAAAAATAAACCACTAGGGTTTAGATTTTAATAATAATAATAAAAAAAGAAATGGACTACAAATACACAAAACACCTTGGAAAAGTCTCCAAAACTGATTTATGGTGCTGAGCAAAAGAAACTGACAAAAATGGATGCATCCCATATGGATATATTTATATGAAAATCTAGACACAAAAAAAACCCATCTATGGTGACATAAATCAAAATATTGATAGATTCTCTGATTTAAGGGAGGGATTGCCTGGGAAAAAGACTAGTGAACTTTCTGAGGTAATAGAATGTTTTGTATTTTGAGAGGGTTGTGGGTCGTTACATATGTATATGCATTTGTCATAACTCATCAGTTTTGTGTGACTTTAATATCTGTGTAATTCAATATATGGAAATTATACCTTATTTCAAAAATAAAAAATTAAATGCAAGTGTGCTTAATATGTAGAACTTGAGAAGCTTATTCTAAAATGTATATGAAAATGCAAAATGTATACAAGAGCCAAAAAGTTCTTAAAAAATAAATTTTTGGGACTTACACATTCAAGTTTTAAGACGTTACAGTGATCAAATTAGTAAGCATAGGCAAATAAGATTAATGAGCTATAATAGGTAGTGGAGCAAAACCTACAATAACAGGATGAATAGATATTTGAATGAAGGTACCAGTGGGGATTTAAAAGGGAAAAAGGACATGTTGTATATCCAATAAATCCCGTGGAATCATCTGTATATCTGTAATAAATAAATATGAACTTCAAACCCTACATCACTCCATACACAAGAAATAATTTTTATTTGAACCTAAGAACAAAACACAAAAACATTTTAGAAGAAAACTTATACAAATATTCTTTTTTTTGATTATGTTCAGTTAGCCAGCGTGTAGTACATCATTAGTTTTTTGATGTAGTGTTCAACGATTCATTAGTTGCCTGTAACAAATTCTTAATAATTTGGAGTAGGCAAGGGTCTCATACAATACAAATTGAAGCATTAGATATAAGAGAAAAGGTGCTAAATTAGGGTTCATAAATATTAAAAATTTCAGCTCTTAAAGGACACCATAAGGAACATCAAAAGGGCATTCCAGATTGAGTGAAAATATTTATATTGTGTATATCCAACAGAGTTATTGATATACAAGATATGGACACCTCTATGACTCACTAATTAAAAGAAGACAACCCAATAACATAGAGAAAAGAAGCATGAGCAGGCAAAAAGGAACAGTCAATGAGCACATGAAAAGGTGTTCAACATCATTAATCTTGAGGGAAACTTCTGTCAGATACCATTTCACATCTTCTAGAATGGCCAAACTAAAAAGACTGGCAACCTGTTAAGGAGACTATAAAGCAACTGAAATTTTTACAGATTACCATAAGATTTGTGAGTGTGGAGTACTGTTTGGAAGTGTTATTTTTTTGTTTTGTTCTTTGTTTTTTGGGGTTTTTTTTAAAGGTAAAGACACACCTATTATATGGCCTGGCAGTTCCACGGCTACTTACTTAAGAGAATAAAAGACTATTTCTAGAAAAAAAAAAAAAGACACATACAGGAAAGTTTATAGATGCCTTATTAGTAATAGCCAAAAACAGAACAAAGTCAAATGCCCATCAACATGAAAATGAATAACTACCTTGTGATATAAAATAAATACTTTTTGCTATAAAATGTGATGTGTTGATGCTTGCATTGATATGGAAGTATCTCCAAAATATGACAAAAAATAGAAGCAGGCACAGTAGAATTTGATTGCCTCTATATTATGATGAATAATAAGCAAAGTTAACCCATAATACTAAATATCAAAATTGCAGTCTTTCATGATATTGGTGGAAATTGACAGGAAAAGGACAATAGTAAATTTTGTGCGACTGAGGTAAAGTTCTATATATATATAGACTTCAGTGGTGCTTTCTTAGGTATATACAGTTGAGAATCTTAATAGACAGTATACTACAATCTGTACACTTTATTATGTGTAAATTATACCTCAATTAAAATTGCATACTGATTATACATTTTTATTTTTTTTCTCTGCAGAATATGTTTAGAGTACCTAACTATTATTTCTTTTGATTACTCAAAAAACAAAATAGGTACATTCATGCAGAGCATTTTTTTCAATCAAAAAGATAAGTAGATTTTCCTTGTTTCCCAGCATCTTCCACCTTGTTTCTCTTAGAGGTCACTTTTAGTTTTTAAATAATGGTTTTAGTTGATATAAACTGATGTTATTTTTGAAATCTAGTTCGAAGTATGATAGTGCATGAAATCTAGTTAAAACTATGATAGTTTTTCCTCTGTGTTTTATTTTGTGGTTTTGTTCTGTTTTGTTTCCTTTGTTTAAGTATTATTTTCAGCACTTAAGTACCACAGCATCTGTAGTCTCCAGAGTGAACTTTACTTATTCCTCTATCTGCTTTTATAATGGATTTGCTTTCAGAGAAACTAGTATTTCACTAAACTAATCAGAATTACGATGATGTAGAATTTTTTGTTAATTAGCTAAGTGAGGGTTCTACAAAGGAGTTAAATACTGCAGAAAGGAAATACAAAGGATATAAACTCGTCATTAACATAGGGTCATCCTTGGCATGAAGCAAATTTTGAAAACTGACCTTTTACTTATGGTGGCTTCAATGATTGAGAAGCAGTATGTGGTTATGGAGTGAATACACATTGTAGAATATAAAAGACTTATATTTAACCCTGGTTTTGTCATTTGTTAATTGTGTGACCTCTGTACATTTCACATATATTGACTGTACATCAAAGCTAGTAATATTCCTATTTGATAATCGTGAATATTAAGTGTAACACTAAATGTAAATGAGTCTATATACGTATTAATTCCCTCTTCCTTTACCAGGGTGAGGCAGTCAGGAGTCTGTGGGATTACAGCTTGTGGAGGTGTAAGGTGTGGATCTGATGTTTAGACAGGAGATACTAAATATAAATCAGTTCACTTAATTTAGCCCAGAGTTGAAACTGATAGTAATATAACCGGATGGGATGTGCAGGAGATAAGTGTACCAAGTCTTTGGCCTAAGGTTTTCCTTCCATCTTTGGTTTCTGACTTTTAAAATAACACTGAAGCTTTTATTTTAGTATAAATATAGACTAGGGAAAATACAAACTATAAAATATTCAATATATTTGAAGTGCTTGAAATAAATGGGCCAATGTTTCTGAAGTAAATTATGGCTTTCAAAATAAGCTTGGGTTTAAAAATAAGGATATTTGCACCAGAACATCCAGGCAGGTCTCTAAGATCCACAAAGCTTTTCACTGCAGAATTACTTTTGGCCACATTTGCCAACACCATTTTCTTTTCTTTCTGTCCATGCCAATCTCTTCCTTTTGATTCTTAGATAGCTTTCCACATTAGAGAAATATTCTTATTTGCTTCATAAAAGTGAGTTCCCAGAAAAATGGCAGGCATAGAATGTAGCAATAAGTGAGCTTACTAAAGTTCACTACAGTAATTTGAGTTGGCTCAGACATCAGTCATTCTTGGTCTTTAAACTGTGAGAAGGGGAAGCAAGCAAGGGATTGGATGAGCTCCAGTTTCCATAGCAGGGCAAAAGTTGAAAGTGATCTGGTTATAGGGATGCCAAGGAATGGGGGACTACTTAAGCACAATGTCTATAGCAATGCATCAGTGGGCTTATTTTTTCCCCCAGTCCATCACAGACTGAAGCATTTGTAAAATTGAACAGAAATTAATTACCAGAAAAAGATCATGCATTTGAATGTAGTAGCAATATCAAAATGCTGTTTCCAAATGCTTATAATCAATTGCTACACTTAATCTGAGATAGAATAATAACAAACAATGAAGTGATTGACATTAGTTATGGACCACAATTTGAGTAGCCCTGGTCTGTTAATACTTACTAGTCTGAATCAACAGTGAGTGGGTAAAACAGCTCTTAAAAAAAAAAAAAAAAAAAAAAAAAAAAAAAAAAAAAAAACAAAAACCAAAGAAAAGGAAAAAAAAGCAATGAAAACAAAACAAAACAAAAACCTGATTTGTAGTGTTTGCCTATTTTTATGATAAACTTCTTCCATGTTTGATTTCTAGTTACAGTTACAATGCCACAGAATGCACAGTTGGGAGAGAAGTACAGAATCTACTCTTGAGCCTCCTGAGGACTTCACTGGTTTAAATACTAATTTAAGTAATGGTCAGCAGAACTTTTAAAGCCCATCTGTTATGTCAGTGAAGAATGTGGCAGGAGATGAATTTTTGGGAGCAGGATCCCAAGGCACACACACTTTTGCTGAGGAATGTGTTTGTTCTTAAGAGATTCCATCACGAAGCAAGTTACTGTGTGAGATACACACACACGCACACACACACACCCCTGGGGGTGGGGGGAGGATGGTGTGGTGGGGCAGAAAGAGAGAAGACAGACCACCAACTTCATTTGGAGTCAGATAGGGTCAGGGAGTTCAAGGAAAAACATTATAATATTAGAACGGGATAACAGTTATTAATTAGAGAAGTTGGTAAGAGCCACGTAGTATTTCATGTGCCAGATGAGTTCTACTCTCCTAACATACGGAACCTTATTTACTCCTGTCTTAAAAAAGGAGTTAAATATTGTTGTCCTCATTTTGTAGAAGAGTAATCCAAAACTAAGAGGAATTGAGTAACTTGCTCATGATCTCAAAGCCAGAAAATGATGAAGCTAAATTTTGAAAGTCTGACTCCAAAGCTCAACATATTAACACTTCGTCTTAGAAAACAGCCAACAGAGCAGACAAATTGAAAGGAGGATTTTTCGCTTTGTAAGTGTTTTTAGTTCCCAGAGTTCAGTGAAGATTCTTCAAGGGCCTAATGGAAGCCCAGCAAAAATGGCATTTTGTAATGCAACAAAACCCAGATTAAGTCACTTTCTGATTGGTTTGGTTATTATGTAATCTTTCTATGCCTTATTCTCTTATCAGTGAACTGCGAATAATAACTAGTAACTATATGGAAGGGTTGTTTGAGAATTAAATTAGATAGTAATTGTACACAGTGCATAAGTGGTAATAACCTAATAAATATTATCTCTTTAATCATTTAACCATTGTTATGAATGTTAGCTTAGAAATTAGGCCATCTTGGAGCCTGCAGGTGAGATCCAATGGATTTAAGTACAAGGTGTTGAGAAACCAAGGCAGTGAAATGAACCCTTATATAACTTTGCCTTTGATGTCATAAAACACCTAGTGTTTGATATTTTCTTCCAGTGTTCCTTATTCACATGTGCCTAGACCATCTAAATTGTGTTGAGATGAATACATACAATAGTGGTAGAAAGAAAATAGCTGTAATCTTTTTAGTCATGAATTTCTTGCTTCATATTGAATATTGTTGCTCATAAACATATTTTATTCTTAACTAAAAATTAGGACACATGGAATTATATCATATTGGTTTAATTAAAATGTTCATTAAATCAGGAAATACATGTGATATAATTAGGGTGTTCCTATCCAATGTTAATGAAATAATTTAGAAAAAGTTAAAATGATGTGTGAAATGCCAAGGTCTTAGAGCCACAAAAATATAGCTATTCTCAAAAAAAAAATAACTAGTTTAATGTTGTTTCAAGGTGCTGCATATGTGGTAACATTAAGGAGCAACAGAAATCTAATAAATGATAGAAATTCCAGTCTATCTAGTCTGTCAGCCTCTTTACTAACATACTAGCTAAAATCAACCCTAAACCTTATAATAAAACATAATTACATTGCTTAATTTCAAGTTTCCTCTTTTATCTCACCGTCTTTTTTCTTTTTTTCCCCCCCAAACTTCTGTATTTCAGGTGCCAGGTGTTCTGGCAAAAGTATGCCATTGGGGGAAGTTTTCTTTCATAAAATGATTCTCTAAGAGTTTTTAGTTCATATAATTAGCAAATATTGGGTTATGTCTTTCTTGGTATAATTAGATAACATTAATTTTTGATCCCTCTGTCAGTTTTCATAAGAGTCAAAATCTACAAAACTCTCCATAATCATCACTTGCTTTTCTGTGGCTTACTTCAAACACATCATCATCATCATAAAACAAACCAAAGACTCATCTTGAGATGTGTACATTAGGGTGTGAAAAATATGTTAGGATAACTGCAGGCACGATATCTTTTCCTGGAAAGAATTCTTTGAGGAATAAAAGAAAATCTTAATAGACTGTGTTTAGCATGGAAGTCAAGGCTCAGAAGACAGTGCGGGAGGGAGAATGGCTTTGGCCACCCACAGGGGCAGTTTTCTAGTGTAGAGGGATGTAGTAAACACATGGAAATCTAGTAAAGTGAGAGAGGAACGGATATTCTGATTCCTCATTTTCCACTTTTGATTCCATGCTGGTATATCCCACTGGTTGAAGCCAGATTGATATTAGGCAATACAGGAGCCCTTGAAGGCAGTCCATATACATTAGACTCCCAGGATACAGAACAAGGTGACAACAGATGAAGAGTGGATTAAAAGGACAAATGGAAACTATTGCACACCTCAGGGGTTAAAAACTCCACATGGGAAATTAATGAGAATGCACAAATGGGGCCAGATAGTCCAGAAAATAGTGAAAATAACATAACAAAATGAAAGGAATTTCTGAGTAACATACCTAAAGGTTTTTTAAAACTGCTGAAAAATTTGGCCACATAGACTTTTATAAAAAGCTCTTGATATCGAGCAGTTTGAGAGGGAGAAAGGAAGGCATTGGATCATGAGAGGATCCAAAAATTTAAAAAAAAAAAAAATCAGTGAACATAGGATCCCAGAGCTGCTGCGTATTGTGACCCTTGCTAAACCAAATTTCTTCAAAAATTCCTTGAAAAATTGAGAGAGACACTGGATCAGTCTATCCATGTAAAATGGAGGTTCAGCTAAAATTCATTTAATGCTGAGGACAGAGGAACCCGGGTGACATCTAAGGTGCACATGGACCATGAAAATATACATCAGTATTTTCAGGTCAACTCCATATCCAGATGGTTAAAGCACTCTAATTTTTAAAACAAAAAAGAAACTAAGTAAGAATTTCTGAAACAAAATACAATCATACTGGTTTTTTTTTCCTAATATTTTTCTTGTCATGAAAACCCTGTTTATGTCTAAGGATAAATAAAATATCATAAATTTTTGCCCTGAGAAGTGAAAAGTCACCTTTGGCGTTTCCTATTTGTTTCAAAATGCAGAGAAATGTAGTTCCACGTAAAGAAAATATTACCCATACAAGTAACTTTTCCAGAGTTTGTAATATTGGTGACTCTACTCATGAAATTGTATTTACAGAGTTGGGAAATTATTTGTGAATTTTTTCAAGATCATACAAGTATGCACACAATTTTGTTATGCAGCTAATGATAAATGGCATAATCATAAAGTTATAGCATTTTTATTAGCTCTTAAAGAGAGAATAAGAAAATTTCTAACATAAGATACATAAAATACCCACACCTACTTCTTAACACTTGGCTTACATACCAGTTGGTAGATGTAATAGAAATTTGTGTCCTGTGGTCCTTATTATGAGTCTGATGTTTTAAGTAGATTTAACATAAATAAATGAGAATAATATCAATATAAGACCAACAAACTCTGTAATTCACTCAGGATACACACTGCTTTAATGATCATTTCACACAGGTGCAGAGTAATCAAATGTAGAGATACACTCAATAGGTTGGCAAAATGTGGCTGTTTCTAAAATTGCAGAATTTGATGAAATAGTATCTCTTCTCTTGAGAATTTATTAACATAAAGTGATATTCTGAAAGTTGTATGTCTAAATCATCACACCTATAATACATAATCCAAGTCGATTTTCAGAGGAAAAGAATGTTAAATCAACATTACCAAGAGAGTGTAGAAGTTTAGGTAAGTAGTAGCATTTGAATGTTTTATTTTATTTTATTAAGTAGCAAAACACTTTTCAAATACTGAAAGTGTCCTTCATTCTTTTTGGTTATTCTAGGAATACAGTTTTATTTTTAATCTGGTTAAAAATATAGAGCCATCCTGGCATCATTTACTGAGTGTAAATGTAATAAAGAAGATGACAGTTTTATTTAGAAAGTATGATTTACACTCAAGTGTGCTAGATATGAAATTTTGAAGATGATAATCATAATTTCGCTTTGGCTACTACAGAATTTCATACTTACATAAATCAGTGGAGGAAGCACTGGGGAGACAACCATTGGTAAGGATACAAATTAACCAGTCTTATGAATTTTTTCAAGAATTGAATGACAAAAATAGACTTTCTTATTAGATCTAATAGTGGTGACAGATAATCAGATGATTTTGTACAATGGTTGTGAGTTTTCAAAAAGCTCACGAAACCAATTTCTACTTTTTAAATGACATCTAAAACTGTACTATGAAATATGTTTCTATAGTTTCTATGTTAGACCATAGAAAGTGCTTACTTATCATTTTCGTTTGAGTAGATCAAAATTCTCTTCAAGAAAAGGTAAATATTGGGGCACCTGGATGGCTCAGTAAGTTAACAATCTCTTGGTTTCAGCTCAGGTCATTATCTTAGGGTTGTGAGATTGAGCTCCCTGTCAGGCTCTGCACTAGGTGTGGAGCCTGCTTGAGAGTCTCTCTCTACCCCTCCCCATTTCCCTCTCCCTCTCTCGCTAAAAATACACAACAAAACAAAAACACAAAGGGTAGATATTTAATGTTTAATAAACAGTTACCATTTATTTTATTTAGGTTTCTAGAGAGAAAGACTTTAAGGTAAAGACTATTTTTTTCTGTCCTTCAGAATGATCTAGAATATCTCCCTCTACTGAATCATGCCTTTAAAATTCATGGTCAGGCTTCTATGACACTTAAAGAGAAAGGCATCAGTGACCTCTTGTAAACAAAATCAGTCACCTTAATAGCAATAATAGTTTTCTTTTATGTTTGAGACTCTGTAAAATGCCTTACACATATTATATAATTGTGAATGATTTGCATTATTTCTTTAAATATTAAATAGAATTCTCCAGTAAAGCTTTATGTATGTAGTGTTTTCTATATGGAAAAATTTTAAATTACTTTTTTTTTTGCTCACAGGTCTATTCAAATTTCTTATATTTTTCTCAGTCAGTTTGGTATTTTTTTTCTAGAAATTTGCCTATTTAATCTAAGTTGTCTACTTTGTTGGCATCATAAAGTTATTCATAGCATTTTGTTACAATCCTTTCAGTTTTTTGTAACATCAGTAGTGAAGTCTTCTCTGTCATGCCTGCTTTTGTGATTAGTGTCTTTGATCTCTTTTTTCCCTCAGTCTAGTTAAACAGTTTCTCGATTTTATTGCACTTTTCAAAAAAAAACAAAAAACAAAAGCCACAAATGTTTGCTTTCATCAAATTGCTCTATTGTTTTTCTGTTTCATATTTCTTTAGTTTTTCCTCTAATCTGTATTATCTCTTGCCCTGTTGAGTTTTTTGCATTAATTTTTCCTTCCTTCCTTCTTTCCCTCCTTCCTTCCTTCCTTCCTTCCTTCCTTCCTTCCTTCCTTCCTTCCTCCCTCCCTCCCTCCCTCCCTCCCTCCCTCCCTCCCTCCCTTCCTTTTCTTGAGGTAGAAGCTTAAGGTTATGCACTAAGATTGTTCCTTTTTTTTTTTTTAAAGTCGAGACATTTAAAGCTGTGAATTTTTCTCTAAGGATGATTTAGTTATATCACCTAAATTTCAATATGTTGTGCTTTTCTTTTCTGTCCTCTCAAAGTATTTTTTAAAGGATTTTATTTATTTATTTGTCAGAGAGAGACGGGGGAACAGCAGGCAGAGGGAGAAGCAGGCTCCTTGCTGAGCAAGGAGCCAGATGCAGGACTTGATCCCAGGACCCTGGGATCATGACCTTAGCTGAAGGCAGACGCTTAACCAACTGAGCCACCCTGGTGTCCCAAAATATTTTCTTTTTTTTTTTTCCAAAATATTTTATAATCGTTATTTGTAATTTCTTTTCTGAACAATGGACTATTTTGAAAAGTGTTTAATTTCCATATATATGTAGATTCCCAAATTTACTTTTGTTGCTTATTTTTAGTTTGATTCTATTCTGTTGCATAACATTTTGTATGATTTTAATCCTTTAAACGATATTGGGTCTGCGAATGAGAAGGAAGGGGGGAGAAGGAGAGGATGAAGAAGGGGAAGAGGTGGAAGAGAAGGAGGAGGAAAAGGAAGAAGAAAGGGAAGGAAGGGGAGGAGGAAAAGAAGGAGGAGAAAAGTAAAAAAAGAAAAATAAGGCAACCTTAAGTAGAATTATTTTATAAGATGGAATATTTATGTCAAGATAAATGTTTTTTTCTATAAAGAATAACCTTAGAACCTGCCAAAAAGACAGTTTAGAATTAATGTTCTACAGGACTGACTGATAGAGTTAAAATACATTAAATATCTATGAATATAATATAAACATGTTGTTTTGGAAATGTTCAAAGGCTGCACTAAATGAGGATATGTAGTTTAACCCAAGTAGAATGAATTAACCATACAATGTCAGGATATTTTTTAATTTATGTAATTTGAGAATATTTTCACTAAATAGTTGTAGAATAAAGATTTGACCTCGCTAATTAAGAAATGAATAAGTTTAATATTATTCCAAAGGATAGTAATTATATGGAATTATTCTTCTTCTTAGGAAAGAATAACAGTTGATTCATGTGTTTATATTCACTTTCCAATAGGATAGATTTGCTTTCACTACCTCCAATAAATATAGAAAATACGCTATCCTAAGAATTGTAAATATAACCCTTAGTAAGAAAATAATTTCTTTTCCAACTAAAACGATTTAAACAGAATTATTATTTTAAAACAGGGAAGATAAAGTTATCACTTGAAATTGTGTAAAGAAAAACCCAGAGAGGTTTTCATATGACCTTCCTTGAGCTAAAATATGTAAGTTTATGATAGCATGTTTTTTCTAATTTTGTAACCAGTGTCATTTAATGACTAAATCTTCCTAACTATAGAAAATTGGAATTAAGCAAACTACACCTCCGTACAAACTAACTCACACTATGACCCCATTTTCCTTTTTGTAAAGTGTTACCTTCATTCTGTTTCTTTAGAAGCTCATCCAGCAAATCAGGTGCTGAGCATCTGTAATGGGAAAGCAACAAGTTCATTTAGTTAGGGCCAAAGAACTGTTCAAAATGTTTTCACAACTGTTCCACTGATGTTGCTGATGCTGGGAACTCCTCTGTAGGAGAGAAAATAGTTCTATCTTCTGTGGCCTCTGTCAACAATAGGACTAATTAAAGCCTATTATAAAGGCTGTCTTTGCTTGAGATTTGCTTTCTTTGCTACCAGAATATAGGCCACTGTGGTTATTTTGGTAATTGTTTTTATTCAGTCAAGTTTAAAAGGGAGGCATTTCATGCAAAGAAAAATATCTCACCAGTCAACTTTATGAGTGGAATAGAAAAGATTCACATTGAATTAGATCAAAAGTCTATAGTTAAGAAGCAGTTTAGAACATGATCAGCATCTCCCCTATATAAAATAATTAGATTTAAAAATAATAAAAGAACCATTTATGCTAATGGATATTTGAGAAGCTTCCACTCTTCTTCCCAGTTTGTGGATTTTTTTTCAAATGTGTGAGGTCTCTAAACAACCTGAGACCTGTAGATCAATGTTGTTCTAACATGTAAGTCATCTTAGCATATTTTCACCCAACTTCTCCAGTCAAGGAAACATAGACATTACTCAGGTCAGACACATGGTAGGTCCTGACAGCTACCCAGAACATCTCTGTGAAAGAATAATGTTAACATTACTCATGCTGGCAAGAATCCCCACATATATTCATTACCATTTTATGGTTTTCTAATAGTTTTATTCCAAAAAATTGTATATGCATTTTGAAAGAGTTTCTAAGTTTAAGAGAAATAATTGAATGCATACTCCTTGGAGCATTTTCAATGTCTATTGGAAAGTTTCAGCAATGTTAATATAAACATAATATAGAAGAGAAACCACCAATAATTTTTATTACCCCATGTTTTCTATTTGAGGAATGTGGCTGATGATCACTTAGTGCTCTACTCCACAGGAAATTGACTTAAAAAGTGTTTTTAAGTGCTTAAAGAGGAAAGTACTGAATAATTGCAAGTTTAATTAGTTAAAATATGTAAAGACAAATCTTTTGCATTCCAAAACTGTCGCTCTCAAGTAACTTAAATTTCTTGATTGGGCTTAGAAAGCAATTAGGTTGAACTATTCCTTGCTAACTTAAATTTGCATGTTAAATGCATTATGATCTGGCTTATGTTAAGAAATATTTGTGAGAGAAACAATTCTTCCACAGGGATAATATAAACTTTGGTCGTATTAGTGTAAAAAGTAAATATAATTGTGGAACAGTAACTTTAAGCTTTTAAATACTATTATCTGGGACAGCCCAAAACTTAAGTGTGGAAAAATGTGTTGAAATCTCAGACTCAGCAAGAAGGCCAGTACTTCCCCTTTTGGGAAAATATTGATCTCTTCTTTCAAATTCCCTTTAAAATGTAAGTTTTTCTGCGATGATGCAATAACCAGAACTTAGCAAGGAAATACGATATTTAATGTTCTTAGGCAACAATTTAGGCATTTTAAAATTAATTTTGAAATAGAATACTCATCCATAAGCCTGTCTCTCTCTCCCTCTCCTTCCATTTCTTTCTCTCTCTCTCTCTGTGTCTCTCTCAAATACACACACACACATACACACACACAGATACATGTATGCATATATATCATATGTATTTGGTAGTTAAAAATCAAGTTAATGAGCTGTTAAATAAAATATGTTTAAATCTCATTTCTTAGCAAAGGCCCTGGTAGAGATTAAAGATGATGTTTTACTTTAGGCTTCTCATACTCTTGAATTCCATTTCAGATAATGGTAGTGTTTGCAGAGCCGACCCCCGGTCCTTATCCTACTTCCTTTATTTCCCCATTTCAGGCTCCATGACAAACCATGCGGCCTGTTGTACATGTATTTGGAACCCCAGTTTGCATGCAAAGGCACAATCCATGTACTGCACAAACAGATGTCCTATGACAACTCTTTGGACCTCAGGCTGTTCAGAGGAGATTTTTGTCTTTCCAATGGGAGATAAGTAGAAATAAATATGCTGCATTTTATATCTAAAATAAGGGTCCCTTGGGTGGCCTTAGTCATTTAAGCCTCTGACTTTTGGTTTCAGCTCAGGTCATGATCTCAGCTCAGAGTTATGAGGTCGAGCCCTACATAGGGCTCTACACTGGGTGTGGAGCCTGGTTAAGGTTTTCTTTCTCTGTCTCCCTCTGCTCCTCGGCCCCCATCCCTTCAAAACCCCCCTACAGCATGCACTCATGCACGTGTGTGACTGTGTGTGTGTGTGTATGTGTGAGTGCTCTCAAAAAATTTTTTTGATTAGTTAATTAAAGAATACTCTGAAAGGTAACAAAAAGTATAAAGATCCACTAGGAATATGAGGACCCAAGAAATGACATGATACAGTAAATTCCCTGGGTTTTCTATTCCAGACTTGTAGCTGAAGAAACAGACATACTGGGAATGTCAGTTGGCACAAAACAAAAATGTCCCAACAGAAGCCTGCTCTCTTTTGCCAAGGAAACTAAAAGGAGGCATCCTAAAAAGCAGTAAACTTTTATACAATAACCACTCTAGCCAACCACCATTTGAAAACAAAAACAAAACCTGTGTGTGCTGTGGGGGGGTGGGGCGGGGTGGGGGAAGGTGGGGTGTGTCCTGAGAAGGAACAGAAAGAGGTCCTTCTAAAAACATGGACTACGGGGGTAGCTAGGTGGCTCAGTCCTTAAGCATCTGTCTTTGGCTCAGGTCATGATCCCAGGGTCTGGAATTGAGCCCTGCATTGGGCTCGTTGCTCAGTGGGGAGCCTGCTTCTCCCTATGCCTGCTGCTCCCCTGGTCATGCTTGCCCTATCCCTCTCTCTCTCCCTCTCTCTCTCTCTGTCAAATAAATAAAGTCTTTAAAAAAATAAAAAAAATATGGGGTGCCTGGGTGGCTCAGTAAGTTGGGCATCTGCCTTCATCTCAGGTCATGAACTCAGAGTCCTGGGGTTGAGTCCCGTGTTGGGCTCCCTGCTCAGCAGGGAGCCTGCTTCTCCCTCTCCCTCTGCCTGCCACTTTGCCTACTTGTGATCTCTCTCTCTCAAAAATAAATAAATAAAATGTTGAATGAATGAATGAATGAATGAGTGAATGTCAGGTTTGGCGAGCAAACCCCGAGATGGTGAATGAAAAGATTACTCCAGACACCTTAGTAGGAGAAAGGAGAGGCCTGGGGACCAGACGCTCTGGTGGCAAAAGGCTTTGAGCTTTGTCTCCACTTTTATTAGGGTCTTAGCAAGGTATCAGGCGCAAGCACAAAACAAGGACGAGGTTGTAACCTGAATGGTCAGGATGACATATGGAGCAGTGTGTGATAAGGATGAGGCAAGGAGTCCATGAAGTATGTGACAACCACAGGTGCCTGTTTTTCTTCAAAATTTACTCCCTAGATGAGATCCTTGAGCCACAGTAACAATCCAGCTGTTTTCAGCCAAGAAACTTCAAAGGAGGCCCAGTGTTCTAGGCACTCCTCCTTTGCTTTTCAATTAGTCTCATCCAGGGAGGCACAGACGAGTCAGATTTTGTCTATCCAGGTGCTGTGAATCCCACAAATAAACAAATAAATAAATAAAACCATAGACTTGAGACTCAGAGTTCTGCCCATGGTTTAATGGCAGGATTAATTAATTAACGAATTAATAAGTAGTTTCAAGTATTTGTTTGTCAGATTAGCAATGTCATGGTCAACGTCATTGTGTTCCTTTTAGCCTTCCATTCATGGCTGTAACTTGGGTGTGGTAGCTCTAGTTATTACATTCTTACAACAGGAAACATATTGCATCGTGTGAAAGAAAATTTCTGCATCTGTACTTTATTGTATTGTTATTAGGGGAAAAGTTCTGAAGAATCCAAGAAGACATTCCCCAACATTTTTGTGGGCCAGAACTGAACACCCTTTAGTCCAGGTGCTGTAATTATTTCCCCAGAAGTTGAATTCTTGATTAATACAGGAAAACCTCTTTGGCTTGAGAGGATTGGGATAGGTTGTCAATGGCTTTGGTTTAACTAAACAGAAATGTCTGTAAAAGCTATATTAATATAATTTCCTATATTAAGCACTACTTGTGTCTTCTAAGCCACTGTGGTCCACTGTTAATTCTATAAATTAATGAGCATGTTCTAAAATAGCAAATATTATCTCCATCCAAGAGGACATGAGACCCCATGGAAGCAGACCAGGCAATCCCAAATTTTTCCTGTAGCTCTGTTAGGCACATAGGACTTTGATAACATAGGAGATTTAACTCTATTCACCAGAACCTAGAGGGTAGAGACTTTTATCCCTGATTTTCCAGAAATCAAAACCCGACTGGAAGTATATGCTAATATACTCAGTGGCATCATAGCACTTTCTTACTCTGCCAAAAATTGCCTACTCTTCCACTGCCAACTTCTCCCACTATGCCTTGTGGAGTCCTCAAACTGATGCGAATAAATACATTATCCTATAGTTCAAAGTATGCTATGGTTTTTTTTTTTTTTACCTTTGCCTTAAGTTAAAACTGCCCTACTTTCCACCTGAGAACACCACTGATACTGCTCATAATTTTTCAGTAGTCAAAGCATCAGTTGGCTTGTACATAGCAGTGGCATTTTCTTAGATTTCCATTGCAAAATCTAGATAATTTAATTTTTATCTTCCTAACGTATTTTTTTTCTTTGAAGTTTGTGCCAATTGCTTGTTATTTAGCCCACATTGTTGTATATTATAACTACCTTTCCAAATGCATTTCAACATTTATTGAGGCTTTAGAATCTGGGCAATAATCCTTTACATTTCCACAGTTCACATCAACATTGGCTATTCTTCTTTTAATGTATTTAAAAATAAAAAAATCTGTATATTATATTATGAAAAAAAGTAATGCATATACATGGAAATAAAAACCACAGCAGTACTGAAAAACTTCTAGTGCTGCTAAGGCTAATTCCTTATGGCATATATAGATTAATTCCTCTCTTTATATTTCCTACACTGATTACCTTAATGATGCTAGAAAATAGCTTCATACATTTCTTTCTTGAATTATAAACTTTAAATTGACATGTCATTAGTTAATGTTAATTGCTACTTTTACTTCTTCCTAGACAATTCAGGAACTTAGAACAGTATACTCCATGGACACCACTCCAATTTACATACAGTTCTGATCATATACTGTAATTATGTATTTGTTTTAAGCCCATCAGGACATTATAGGTACTATGTTACAGAGGTATTCTCATATTTATTCTTTCCATTTTTCTTTATTTTTTTCCTCTCTATTTCCGAATTTCCATTTTAGATCATTTCCCTTCGCTCATAAAGTACTCTTTATTATTTTATTACAAGTTTCTTGGTTAAGCTATCTATATTTTTGTCTAAAATTATTTATTACACTTGTATTTTGGAAACTATCTTTACTGTATAAATACTTATAAATTAGCAGTTATTTTTCTCTTTCATTGTCTTCTGGTTTCCATTGTTTATTTTGAGAAGTCACCTTTGAAGGTTAATTGTGTTTTTCAGAGGCAGAGGTATTGGAGTGTTGTTAGGAATTTATTGTGTCTTTCATCTTCAGCATTATCTTCAGTACCTTATGTTATGATAGGGCAGATAAAGTAAGCATTCATTTATCTTGCTTGAGGTGTGTAGAATTCTTCAAATCTGTGGCTTGATTTATTTCATCATTTTTGAAAAAAAATTCCCATTCTTTATATCCTCAAATATTGCTTAGAATCCATTCTGTTTCTTCTCTTCACAAATCTATTTAGACCTTAATCAAATCTTTTACATTATCCCTTAAATCTCATATTTTCTTCTGTATTTTCAATTATTTTATGTTCTTCTTTCTGATTCTGGACAGCATTTTGGACCTGTCTTTCATTCACTATTTCTCAATTCATTTCTCTCAAACACATTAAATTCATACATTGATTTCTTAATTTCACATTTTTTCAATGGTAGAAACTATCATTGTTGATATTGATTTTGTTTTAAAAATAGTTTTTAGTTTTCTACTAAAAATCTCCTAATCTTTGAGAGTATTAAGCATGATTATTTTAAGTCTTATGTCAGTTTTTGTTTGTTTGTTTTAAGATTTTATTTATTCATTTGAGAGAGAGAGAGCCTGCTAGCAGGAGCCAGGGGAGGGACAGAGGGAGAAGCAGGCTTCATGCTGAGCAGGGAGCCCAAAGCTGGGCTGGATCCTAGGGTCTTGGGATCATGACCTGAGCCAAAGGCAGAAGCTTAACTGACTGAACCACTCAAACACCCCCCTGCCTTTTTAAAGATTTCATTATCTTGGTTTTTATAAGTATTTTTATATCCCCTTCTGTATCTGTTTTTTTCAATTGTATGCTAGATATTAAAGAGAAATTGAGGGAATAACTTCATGATTGAACAGATTTTGTCTTTGTTCAGAAAGAACTTATCAGTATTTATCTGTTTATTTATTTGCCTTTTTCTCTCTTTTTTTCTGTGTCAGGCAGCTAGCAGCTTTAACTAAGCGAGTTTATTATAACACAGTTAAAGGTGTTGAGATGATTTGAATGTGTGGCCAGTCCATACAAGGAATAAATCGTATCTTGTTTATCCTTATTCATAGGTGTATCCTTTTGTAGATCCCAAACCAAAACAGGGCTTTTTAAGAGGGATCACTGTCCTTGGCTAACATTGATCTGAAATTTAGTTCCCATAACTGCATAAGTTTGTCTACATCTCTGCATGGATACTTGGTGGTAATTTGTCTCTTCTGTAACTGACAGAAACACCTCGCCATAGCACTGTCCAGTGGAAAAACTTTGTCACAATGGAAGTGTTTTCTATCTGCATTTTACAATATAGTAGCTGCTAACCACATCTATTTTGAGCACTTGAAATGGAATTAATGCATCTAAAGAACTGAATTGTTTTTATTTAATTTTAATTAAAATTTAAATACCCAATGTGAGGCTAGTCACGCCCTAGGGGCAGTGCAGTTTAGGGGGAAAGTCCAAAATGCTAGTCACAGTACTGAGTTTCCTTCTTCTTGGAAATCTTGTCTTTATAAATTTTCACTGCCTTGTCAGTTTCTTGTTGCCTTCAGGTAGATGTAAGACAATATTTTGCTTAGATTTTCTAGTTCTTCATTTGTTTGTTTTGAGCAAAACTGGTGATGCATCTTACCTAGTCTGCTGTTTCTGGATAGAAGAAGCTTACTTTATTCAGAACCTTCATACATTTAACAATAAAATTAAATTTCAGATCTTGATTTTATATTAAGTCTTTTGACTACTTGCTGTGTTAAGTTATGTAATGTTACCCATCTTGCTCCTATCATTTCTTTGACTCCTGTACATTCTAGTGGTTGTTGACAATTCCATTGTTTTCACATTGCAGATGTTTACAAAGTTGGTATTGTTTGGGGACTGTACTCAAACCTTTTATTTTCTTGTGTATTTTTTATTATGAAAAATAGCATATGGTTTTACCATGTTATAAATAAATATGATTCTAAGAATACATATGCTAGGATTTGACTGATGGAAGAGCAGGAGATATAATCAAATCTCATTCATGGGAACATGTTCCAAATATTTCCCTCTCATTTGCTCTCTCTCTCTTTCTCTGTCTGTAACACACACACACACACACACACACACACACACACACACACACACAATTTCCAATAACTGGTCAGTAGCTAAAATTAGCTCCTTTTCAAGTTTCTTTACACTTGCATTGCTGCTTTTTTATATATGTTTTTCTGGCATTTTCTGGTATTTCTAATGATTTCTTAAATATTGCATATATTCTTTTTCAATAATTTCTGTGTTTTATTGTTATTTTGATATAGCTATAAATATTACTTTCTGTTCTTTGCAACTAATATATATATTTTTAAATTTTTCCAGGCAACAGACCAAATATTTGTTTAAGTAAATTTTTCAGTCTTTTTTATGCATTTACACATCATACACACATTTTCTGGATATAGAATCTTGAGGTCACATCAGTTCTCTTATGTTTTGCAGGTATAGTTCTATTCTTTCTGAGTTTTAATGAGGACAAGCTCAGAAGTTAGCCAGCTCAATTTTTCTCCTTTTTTTATTTTTATTTTTTGTCTAGTTAGCCAGTTTTGGGGAATTTTTTTTTCTCTGTGTGTTTCTTCCTAAATGTTTAACCTATCTTTAAAAACACATACCAAAATATGTTTCAATGTGGGACTAAATTTTGCTTAAAACAGCATGCATGTTTGAGGCTGCATACTGAGCATTTTGGATATTTTCAGCTATTATTTATCAAGACCATGGGCTATTATATGTGTGTGTGTGTGTGTGTGTGTGTGTGCAATGTATATGTGAACTTTTAACATAATAAGGTCAAGATAAGTATATTTTTAACTTACGAGTTGTGGGACATTGGGTAAAGCTGTCAAATATGTGGTGGATATATTCTTACCTTTATATTTCATATTTAATACAATGGTTAATAAATAATAAACATTTCTGTCATTCTACTGTATTGGGAAATGATTGAATTGTTCAAGTATATTGCAAATTTCCCTTAATTTTAGTTAATATAGTAGAACTGCTATGTTGTAGTATATTTTAGGGAAGAGTAAGCTATGATTTTAAAGTTCTCTTTGAAATCTAAATAGGTAGGTATTTGGTGCACGTGGCAGATAACTCTGATTATACGTGTATATTGGTTATGATGTTTTAAAAATCATTTTACATTATTTGCTTGAAAACTTATACTAGAATGTAATGGCTAGACAAAAACATAAATTTTTAGGAATATTTACAAGTACATATCACTTGGTTAGAGAAAGTTGAACAGACAAAAAAATAAGGCACATTATTTTGATAAGTATAAGTTATTCCAAAACAATTATTGGAAAATATTTTAGGGCATACTACTGGTCAAGAGACAAAGGGAACCCCCCAAATTGAAGTTTATCATCTTGGACAGAACCCATCCCCTTAATTTTTGCATTGCTTTTAGTAGTGCAGAGTTCAAGGATATACCTGTACTATTTTAGAGAATTTGGTTAATGGACTATGTATTTTCTTGTTATAAATTAGTCATAATCACATATTGTGGGAAAATTACTGTTTGTACCTCACTGGTCTTACTTGAAAAATAGTAGGTTTGAATTACTTGAATTCTTCAGCTCTAATGTTAACTTGGATCTAAGATATATTCCTTTACCATTCTTACCCCACTTCCCTCAAATTCTATCTATCTACATATCTGTCCAATTATCCAACCACATATATTGCATACACACATACCACATATATATATGCATTATGTATATTTATATATAATTTTAGTTTAAATTAAACATTATATATTTATGCTTCAGTAGCAATATAAAAGGAGATGGATTATTAATATAAATTTGATTTAAATAGTAATATACTGGTGATTAGAAAATTTTATCAATAAACATCTTTTCATGCTCTCCAATGTATTCTCTATAAACTAGAAATATTCAATCTGTATACTATCTTATGATGTTCAACTACTTTGACATGGAGTGAATAGAATGCAAATGAAAAACAACAAGAAAAATAATTTTGAAAATCACCATGTTTCTTATTCAAGAATTCATTTTTAATGAAATCATGTATATGGACTGTAATGAAAGATTCTATATGTTGCCATTAAGCCATTTGAGATGCATAATAAATACTTTTTTGTTTCATTTTCTTTTGTTAGCTCCTGCATAGTTTGTTTTAAAATTGAAAGTCTAATTAGATATTAAATACTGTTAAATAGATTGAGCTTCTCTGATACAAATGGGAAGTAAATCTAATTTTGAAGCTTCATTATTACCTTAGACCAAAGAATTATTTTCTCCTTATAATGTGGAAATGATAAGCTCATATTATTGAAATTAAGTGGAACAATACAAGTGTGCTAAACTCCTACCATAAACAAGAAGTCATTTTTTAATGATAAAAATTGTAGAAAAATTAAATATAATTCACACTTTTGTTTAGTATATTTATTGTCAATAATAGCTTCTGTAAAAAAAATCCTAAAAATTATTGGCTCCTCTCTTTTTTTGTAAGTTGATATAGTATTAGATATGTCTAGATTTTTGTATGATTGCAGTGCTAGGGGCTTTGTAATTATTATTAGTTTCAGGGGTAGAATTTAGTGATTCATCAGTTGCTTATAACACCCAGTGCTCATTACATCAAGTACCCTCCTTAATCCCCATTACCCAATTACCCCATCCCCCACCCACCTCCCCTCCAGCAACCCTGTTTGTTTTCTAGTTAAGAGTCTTTTATGGGTTGCCTCCCTTTCTGTTTTTATCTTATTTTTTTCCTTTCCTTCCCCTATGTTCATCTGTTTTGTTTCTTAAATTCCACATATGAATGAAATCATATGGTATTTGTCTTTCTCTGACTGACTTCTCCTGCTTCACATTATACCTTCTAGTTCCATCAGCGTGTTGCAAATGGCAAGATTTCATTCTTTTTGATGGTTGGATAATATTCCACTGCTTATTTCCACTTCTTTATCCATTCATCTGTTGATGGACATCTGGGCTCTTTCCATATTCTGGCTATTGTTGATAGTGCTTCTATAAACACTGGGGTGCAAGTGCCTCTTCACATCACTATGTTTGTATCCTTTGGATAAATACCTAGTACTGCAATTACTGGGTCATAGGGTAGTTCTATTTTTACCTTTTGAGGAACCTCCATAGTGTTTTCCAGAGTGGCTGCACCAGTTTGCATTCTCACCAACAGTGTAAGAGGGTTCCCCTTTCTCCACATCCTTGCCAACATCTGTTGTTTCCTGAGTTGTTAATCTTAGCCATTCTGACCTGTGTGAGGTAGTATCTTATTGTGGTTTTGATTTGTATTTCCCTGATGCCAAGTGATCTTGAGTATTTTTTTTCATGTGTCTGTTAGCCATTAGTAGCTTTTAAATTTTTCTAGTAACTATACCTAACACTTGTTACAGATATTATGTAAAATTATATATACATGGACATATCTTAAAAATAGAAATATGGAAATACTTCCCCAGATCTATTTTGCTTTGCGTGGCTTTGTTTCTTCATATTAGCAGAAAGTCAAGAAGTCATTTTGACATTCTGCACCTCATTCTAAAGAGATTGTTTTTGGTCAATATGGTTGTCTCATTTTCACTTGCTACTCATCCTCTTCATGACTGAATGAGGCAATATTGTAATATTGGCAATTAGAAAGTCCGCTAAGCATATTAATCACAACTTCTCTTCATTTTGTGTATAAATTTGAAATTGGTCTGCCTCTCTGTTGAACTATAGAAACCTGTTCCTTGCACTAAAGCAATGAAGCCTTAACTATTAATCTAGATAAATGTATTTTCCAAGTTCTAGATTTTATTATTCTGGCTTTCAATCTTTTCATCTGTATAAGAGAATGATGAAAAAACAAATTTAAAATAAAGCCTGATACTTATTTTCTTGTCACCACATATCAGGAATTGTGATTATTTCTTAGCATATTATATGTCAGCAATGTCACAGTGATTCTGTAAGATAGATATCATTTATACCCATTTTAAAGATGAATAGGAAAGGGAAAGGAAGAAAAGAAACACGTGTGTGCTTTCTTTCATGTAATTCAGCATTTAATGGTGGATAATAAATTAAATAGAATTATAACATTTGTTTGCCTTGTTACAAACTGTATGATGGAGTATTGTTTTGTTTTTTGCCTTTGTACCCCCTTAGTCCATCCTGATGATAGCATTTACAGTTTTGTTTAACTCTTTACCTCTTCCTTTGCTGAACTCCTAAAATCCATGGTTAAATATTTAGTGGAGTGTTCTGCTTATATAATCTGTGTTGAGTCATTTGTTCATTTATTTTTTCAAATGAAAAGAGAGTAAATTTTAATTTTTATTATTGGGTTGAAAACATTGATTCATCTCTATATAACATGTTACTTTTCTGCAATACAAATACATATAATGTGATTTTTACTATCCATTACATAGATTTTCCATGAAATTCAGAATGTAATCATGAATCCAGAAAAAAAATAGTTTTAAATTGGGGAAAATGATCTTGATATTTAAGTATAGAAATGACAAATTTGTTGATTTAAGTACGCTTTTCCTTTTCCCAGATAAGAAACATTATACAAAATATCTTTTTATTACAAAATAGTTCTTTAGTTTAGTTTTAGTCCCAAAGCAAAATTTAGAAAATAAAGCAGTCTTTCAGATATACTTAAGAATGAATTATTTAGGCATTTTTAAGACCCTAAGGAATAAAGATACAGTAAATTGATTGTAGTTTATTTAAATGAAAAATACAGATCAATTCATATTTTATTGTAAGCCAGGCAGGCATTTTAGAAATACAATACACAGATTATATCATTTGGAAAAAATGGACACATAAACACACATGCATATGTACACAGAGAAGCACATACATACATATACAAACGTGCTAATGCACATACATATAGAAATACGCATATTGAATAGCAGTAGTAGTGTAGCTGTTAAAACTATGTAATCTGAAGCCAGACCCCCTGCAGTTAAATTCAAATTCTGCCACTCACCTTCTTCACCTATAAAATTGAATCACAATAATTTTTACTTCACAGGCCTTATATAAGTATTAAATGTGTTACTCCTTATAAAAATTTTAGAACAGTGTTTGGCAAATCAGTAAGTGTTAGCTAATTCTCAGTGTGTTACTCAGTAAATGTTTGCTAATAGATATATTTAGTTTTAAAAACCGAACAGATACAGACAATAGTGCCAAAATTATGTTTTTAAGAGATGAATTTGCACAGGTGGGTAAAAATTAAAACAAATACATGAATCTGGCATATATACTTTTAAATGTGTGGTAATTTTACCAAGCCATATAACCCCTTTATTGGAAATTTGGCAGTATATTTTTTCCCTTATTTCATTACACATATATGATATACCATATTATGTTTTTCAAAAGATGAACCTGACACACATCATTTAAGACACGTGGATGGTAATAATATAAGGGACAGATTTTATCTAATACTAAGGTGAATAAGTAAATTGTGCTGTGTCACCCTACACTGTCTTATCAGTCAAGGGAAAGAAGGCACTAAATTAATGTTGTCTGTAGAGCATGATGGTATGTGGACATATAGTAAATGATATGGACTTAAATATAGATTGTTTAAAAAGGACATGTAAAGAAGTAGAAAGAAGATATATTTTGGAGAAGATATATTTTGAATGACTAAAACCTGTCCATATATTGATTATGAGATGTGAGAGAAAAAGGAGGCTTAAAAGAAGAATAATAGATTTCTGGCTTAACTAAATGTGGAATTTTGGTGTTATAGTTTGAGATAAAAAAGACTGGGTGGGGGAGAGTGAGATGAGAAATACAAGGAAAATGAAAGAATGAACTCTCATATATCCAGCAAATGCCCTTATAATCAATACAAACAAAGAATTTAATGGTAAAGTAGTAAATTAATGAATCATAAAATATTATTACATAGCAGGATAATACATAGATCATTCATATTATGTGGGATTTGGCTAACGTTCTAAAACTAAAGGTAATCAATACTAAGCACCTTCACATCTTAATGACATTACAGAAAAGTTGCTAAAACTGTTTAGAGCTTAGCAATGGATGACCATAACACTCCTTTGACTTACCTCTTCACTTCATCAGAATAATCATTAGTTACAAGAGAGAATTAATTTGTGGTATAAATTGTCAACTTATTGCTGTAAGTTGTGGTGTTTCTTCTCCCCCAATACCAGCCTTACCAGTTAAGAGAAAGAAGGCACTAAATAAGTGACATCGATTGAGCATGATGGTATGTGGACATATGGTAGATTAGCATTTCTTTCATCAGATATCTTCTTAGTGAACTGTAAAATCACAAATACC
This sequence comes from Ursus americanus, assembly GCF_024610735.1. NCBI lineage: Eukaryota > Metazoa > Chordata > Mammalia > Carnivora > Ursidae > Ursus > Ursus americanus. The sequence continues at coordinate 53,167,181 of NC_142137.1, read as the reverse complement.
ACCCTGGTAGAGCAGAGCAGAATGTAGTTGGAGAGACCTTTGAATGGTTTGGCATGTGTCACCTGCAATTTGGGGAATCATAGTGATGGTGGTGTCTTCTTACCTGGGGAGAATTCTAAAAGTGGGGGATAATCAGTGCAGTCCAAACAACAATGAAAACTGAAAGGATAATACACAGTTATGTAGTATGGAAAAGAGAAAAAACTCTAAAACATAAGGATATGGTAAGACAAAAAAATCAAAGGATGCAAATATATAGTATAGAGTATAGCATGAAAATAATAGCGAAAGCAAACTACTGTAGCTATGTAAGCTATATTGGCATCAGATACCAAAGATGTTTATGCAAGTAGAAATATGTAATTTAGAAACTTTGAATTCATCACTGAGATAAAATGATTATGAATTTATAATTATGATATAGTTAAGACTGTCTAGAGAGAGGTTATAGTTTTTAAATCTATGTTAGTAAAGAAAATAGCTGAAAGTCAATGAACTAAGCATCCATCTCAATGTAGGAAATAAAAATTTAACAAAAAAATATAGTCAACAATAATTTATCATACACTTAAAATTAGATGTTGAGTGTTCTAACCACAATAAAATAAAGTTTAAAGAATTATAACTGAAAAACTGCCCTTAGAAATAAATCAATAAAAAATTCATTAGCATATCTCACAGTATTTAAATGCAAATTTTACATGAGCTCTTCCAAAGAATAAAAAAAGAGGAAGCACTGAACAATGTGTTTTAAAAGGCCATCATATCATTAATACTACAACCTAATGAGAGCATTAATAAAAAGGAAAATACAAGCTAAGCTCACTTATAGAAAAAAGTAAGACCCTAAAAAATTTTTAATCCAAGTTTGTTGCAATTGCATTCCTAATTTATCAAAAAAATTATATTTATGTATATGACAGCATGACAAGTTGAATTTATTATGTGAATCAGGATTGATTTAGTATTTAAAAAAAGTATGGTTTGCAACAGTGACAGTATAAAAAAAAGAAACCCACATCTTCAGTAGCAGAAAAATTATTTGATAAAATTGAAAATCCATTAGGAAAATTTTCTAACCAGTTAAGTATAAATTATTGTGAGAAAGATTATCAAGAAAAATCCTTACAAAATATCACACAAAATGGTGAAATGTTGAGATCGTTCTCTTTTAAATCAACAAAAAGACAGACTACCATCACCACTTCTATTACCATTGTGCAAATGCAATAAAGCAAGAAAAAGAAATGGAAGAATTAATATTGCAAGTGAAGCAAAAATAATGCCTCATTATCTGAAGAGAGTCTAACTGGCTAAGTAGGAAAACCAAATGAATCTGAAGTTATATCATTAGAATTAATAAAGTAGTTTAGCAATGTTTCTACATTTGAGCTCAGTGGTTTTAAAATTACATTTTAAAACCATCAACGGAATAGTGGAAAATGAATTTTTTATGAGACATTTTATAATCACATACAAATTATCGATATCTATGAAAAAGTCTAATGAATGTGTAAAACATCTTCAAAGAAAATTATAAAATATTGTTGACAGAAGTTAATTAAGTTGTAAATAATTGAGAATTACACCATGTTTATGTATTAAGAGAAGCAAAGGTGAAACAATTTCCTCAATATAGTCTACAGTTTCAGTGCTCTCCACAACAAAATCCCAATCTGTTTTTTATTGTTGTTTCTGTTGTTTACTCCTGATAATTGTAGGATATAATAGATCAAGAATAGCTAAAGCTACACATTAAAGTAAATCACTGAAGTTTGTAGACCTGCTCTACCAGATATCAAGATTTATTTAAAATATACTAAGATAATGTGGAGTTTTCACAAATATAAAAAGGTGACAAAATAAAATAGAAAGCCTAGAAAATGATTCACACACATATGGACTTGTGATTTAATAAAAAGTGACAATATAGAAGGAGAAGTGATGGGCTTTTCAATAAATGGTGCTGACGTGTTTAGATGTTCATACCTAATGTAGTGCAGCTTGACTTCCAGTTCAAACCAAACACTAAACTATATTCCTGTTGGATTATAGAACTTCATGTGAAAGGGCAAGAGATAAAGTCTGACAAAATAATAGGACATGTTTGTGATCTCAGAATAGAAAAAAAGTTTTCTTAAATAGGAAACAAAAAAGATTAAACATAAAAAAGACAATATTAACTGAAATGAAATTGAGTTTCTCTTCATTAGTAAAGAAATAGGAACAGAGGGAAATATATTTCCAATGTATACAAAAAAGGATGTTTTATAAAAAAGACAATTATATGAAGACAAAGCATTTTTCTCCATAGTATATTTCTAATACCTTCAAATCAATAAAGAAAGGTAACCCAACAGAAGAATAAGAAAGCTTTTTGAATAATCATTTCATAAAAGAGAATATCCAATGTACATATGAACTGCTGTTAAACTTATCTCATTATTAGGAAAGCAAAATTAAAATCATGAAAAGAAAATTAGATGTCTGTTAACATTTAAAAATTTCTGAAAATTCAAACATGGCAAGGATATGAAAGAATAGAATCAAAATCATAAACTCATAAAATAACTTTGCAGATGTCTTGAATATATCAACTGAAGCCAGACTGTGTCCTAGCAATTGCCATCCATAGGTAGAATACCTAAGCAAAACACAAATTTGCATGTGTAAAAAATACATACAAGAATATTCTCAGCAATGTAATTCTCAAGCAGTCCAAACTGGAAAAAACCCAATTGTCAAGTGAGGGTGAATAGCTATATCATTTATAATATATTTATGCAATAGCATACTGTGGAACAAAGGTCACCAAATATTTTCTATAAGGAGTCAGACACTAGATACTTTAGGCTTTGTGAAACATAATATTTCTGACTTAACTACTCAACTCTGTTACTGTAACATGAAAGTGGCTATAGGCAATACATAAATAAATGCTGTATCTGTGTTCCACTGAAACTTTATTTTCAAAAACAGGAATGCCAGAATTGGCTTGAAGCCAGTCGTTTGCTGATCCTACTATTGAGAAAAACAAAGAAAAACAAAACTATAGCTAACCACAACAACATTGATGAGTCCCTGCACAAATATAAAGTTGAACAGAAGAAGCCAGACATAAAAAAATCACAAAATAATCATAATGCTAATACAAGAAACTATGGCTCCTTGGAGAAATGACATATTCTAGACCTGGAGAAGGAAAAACAAGAAAAGCCCGAGTATCTTGTGGTGTTAGAAAGTACTAAAGTGCTCAAAAACCAAGACAATGATGGAGAGGGCTATTGAAAGGACATCACAGAAGCCAACTGCATGAGTTCCCAATGACCAAAGCTGGAAGTATTTAAACAACAAAATAAATAACAGAGTATTGGGTTATAACCCAGAGTATAAAATAAATATCCATCAATCTATCCTGACATAAATACTTGAATTAATAATTAAATGGGGAATAAGAGCCAAAGTACCCATGCAGAAGAATTCCAAATAATTTATGTAGATATTCTTCCATCAAGAAGACACAGCTTAACTCCCTGCTCCTTAAGTGTAGACTGCACATAATGACTTCCTTCCAAAGAGAACATTATGTATGGAAATAGGGTTAAAAACAAAAAAAAAGTAACGTGCAGTGGAGAAACCTGATAAACTACTTCAGCCAGGTGATCAGGTATCAGTGATTAGTCAAAGATGAGTTGTAGAAACTGCACTGCAAGTGCGATAGGAACTTCCATTAGGAGAAAATTGAGAGAACTTAAGTCTTGAATGTAATTGGAATCTTGACCTTGGAGTGGAGTTGAAAATGCTATAGCCCAGGGCCTGTTTACTGCTTTGCATTAGCAGTTAGTCACCTCTTGGAGTGGGAGAGAGGAGGAATTAGCTATTTTAACCAAAGATTAAAAAGCTGGGTTAGGGAGTATGTTCACCTAGGAAATGTTCCATTTAACATTTGGGTCATATGAATCTGGTGTAGGAACTGAGGTGTGTACCCTTGATATGATGTGATGTGAATGTCACTTCACCTTTGTGGTCTTCCTTTTCAAGATCTATAATCCCTGTCTTATAATGATAAAAACATCAGACAAACCCAAACTGAGGAACATTCTACAAAATACCTGACAGGTACTCCTCAAATCTGTGAAGGTCATCAAAAACAAAGAATGTCTGAGTAACAAGTGTAGTCTAGAGGAGCCTAAGAAGACAAGATTACTAAATGTAATGTAGTATCTTGCATGGGATCATGTTACAGAAAAAAATAGCGGGGAATGGGAGAACATTAGATAAAAAACAAGGAAATACAAGTATGAACTTTAATAATTATGTCTTAATATTGGGCCACTAGTTGTGATGAATATATCATTCTGTATAAAATCTAAAGAACATGAGAAACTGGGTACTATCTGCAACTATCTGCAACTTCCTATAAATCTAAAATTATTGTATAATAAATATACACTAAAATAATTCATGATTCCATTTATATATATTTTTTTCTTTTGAAGGCAGTCAAACCCAAACTATAGTGTTTGGATATACATGCCTGAATGGTAAAATATAAAGGAAAGCAAGAAAGTGATTTTTCTTATGGTCAGGTTAATAATAACCTTATGAATACAGAGAAAGAAACAAACATACAGCAATTGGGAAATGGAATATAGTGGGATTTTTAGTAGATAATATCCTATCTTTTGGCTTGGGTGGTGGTAATAAAACACTTGCTTGTAGTAAATCATTAAGCTGTATATTTTTGCGTATATATCTATATTTGTGTTAAATCTTATTTTTCTGTGTATCTGTGTATCTATTTATCTATCTATCAGTCATCTAGCTATCAGGATAGATATCTGCTTGATGGAATGAGGGATTCCAGCAAGGAGTTGTTAGGAGAGTACCATGAAAGATATGACTTTAGCTAAATATTGCATCACCAACATCAGAGAACTTTGCAGGGAAAAGTCCTTCCAAAGGTCTTGCAAAGTCATTCTGTCAGGATTCATGAGAACTGAAATGTGAGGGCCTACCACACAGAGGATATCGAATAGGATTTTAAGAATATCATCTGTGTAGACTTTTTATTACCTCTCTTTTCCTCCCCTCAGTCCTGATCATGGAGGTGGCAGTCACAGGAGAAAAAAAAAATAATAAAGCAAATTGAAAGGACAAACCATGCCCCCTTTTCCAATGAGGTTTCCAATTATGAATTAGCCTTTTGCTGGGGAAAGGGAGAATATTTACATTGAAAGTAAGATTGGTGTTTCAAAATTAGGCCACACCAGACTCATTAGGACCCAAATTCCATGAGATCTACTTGATATTGGCAAGATATTGAGAAGAGAGATTTCCAAAGCATGTTTAATTAGATAAAATTAAATACTTTTTTTTGTACTTATTAAACTCACTCTATTATATATTTCATTGCAATAAACACCTCAAACATGCAGCTTGACTTGAAGCACAGAAACATAAACACATATGTCTATTTTTTCAGGTACAACCTGATGATAAAATTTGTGTTTTCTTTCTTGCATCAACCACACCCATAACAAATTTTCTTTTCTTCTTCTTTTTTTAAGATATATTCATTTATTAGAGAGAGAGAGAGCATGAGTGAGGGGAAGGGCAGAGAGAGAGAGGAAGAGAGAGAATCTCAAGTAGACTCCCCACTGAGCACTGAGCCTGACACAGGGCTGGAACTCAGGACCCTGAGATCATGATCTGAGCCAAAATCAAGAGTTGGATGCTTAATGGACTGAGCAACCCAGGCACGTCCATAACTAATTTCCTGTTGTGTATTCTATCTGGTTCCTTTGAAATCTAAACAAAAATCTATGAGCCGTAGCACTTAGATCTTAGAACTAAATCCTTCTAGATGTTTGTCGTTTTTGTTTCTCCCAAGCCTTTTCAGTTTTATAATTCATATGTCATTAGGTAAGTTGTTTTTAGCAATTCACATTTCTCAAATATTTCCGAAGCTTTAAAGTCAGTTTTCACTAAATGATGGCCCTCTTTTATTACTATTTTGTTTGTTTTTATAATGTGCACTTGAAATCTCAAATGTTTTTGAGAACAAATATCAATGACACTTGACGAGTTTTGAATTGACTAGTGTGGAAGAAGTGTCTGGGCGCCTGTTAGCATGTTTTATGGAGTTAATGGTGTAACGCTTAAGTGGAAATCATTTGAAAGTTTTCTTCTCCCTTATGTCTGAGTTACTTTCCAGTGGTGATGGTGTGGATTCTAATATATATCTCCAACGAATCCGGAGGAATGTCTCAGACTATGTATAAACTTGGGCAGTGCTGGTACATAGATATATTAAGCTACAAGAATGGATAAGATTACCCAAGAAGAGAAAATAAGGGAAAAAAGCCCAGGTCAAAGTTCTGAGGAACTACAAACATTAGACTCAGCAAAGAGGATACAGAATCAGGGAAGTAGAAAGAGAGCAGAGACTAAGATAGGAATAAATCCAGGATAATTTTGGTATCAGCTAAATTCAGAGATTATGTTGAGAAGAAAGGGGATGAATGTCAACTGTGAAACATACTCCTGAGAGTTTGAAAAAGATGAAAACTGAGGAGTGACCACTGGATTTAACAAATCCCAGAGTCCTTTGATGATTAGGACAGAGCATATGCAGTGGCTGTGTGAAGATGTGAGCCAGGTGCTAAAAATTTGGAAAGATAATGAGAAGGAAGGAAGTTGAGATAGAAGTATAATTTACATTTCCAAGCCATTTGATGTGAAAGAAATGAGAGACTGGCTAGAAGGGAAGGAGACAATGAGAAGTATTTGAATACATACATAATTTAGGGTAATGATATGTAGAAACAGCCAAATCTAAAATGTCTAAATGAATATGGATAATAAAAGAGAAAATGTCCTATATACAGACTAAGTGGGAGTACTGGCCTTTAAAGAGACATTTAGTGCCTTGTAACAATCGGAGCATAAGCATACTTTCAAGTAGAATAGTAAACTGTGGCAAGAAGTTCTAAAAGTCCTGAGACGCCTGGGCAGCTCAAGCTTCCGACTCTTGATTTCCACTGAGGTCATGATCTCAGGGTCCTGAGATCGAGCCCCGCATTGGGCTTGGTGCTCAGCGTGGAATCTGCTTGAGGTTCTCTCTCATCCTCTCCCTCTGCCATTCCTTTATACCTCAGCCCCTACCCCCAACTCATGGGCCCACTCTCTCAATCAATCAATCAATCAATCAATCAATCAAGGCTTTAAAAAAGTTCTAAAAGTCCTTAATTAATGATTTCTATCTTCTCCATAAAATATGACACATGTCATCAAATAAAAGGGATTGTATTGGTCATGGGGACCAGACCGTAGATGAGAAGTTTGATCACAGCTAAGAAAAAATGAATAAAACTGCTTTTTTTTCAGAGATGGAAAATAAGCTTCCACAAAAGTATTTTAGGGTCTATAATGTTTAATATCTATTTGAGGTTTGATACCCTGTATTTAGAATAAAGCCAGTCACCTATCTTACATAAATAATTCCTGTAAAGTTCAACTGCTCAGGTACAAATAGAAAGGAAAAAAAATTGTTTCCGAACAGAATATGGCTTTTGCCAAGTTGGACATTTGTGGCTGTTTGTAAGAGCGAGATTGTGGTGATGGGCCATAGATTCTAATCTATACAAGGAAGGCAGCACAATGTGTTGATGGATTGTGAGATTGTGGCAGAGCTACTGGATTGGAGTTGTTTAATATTAAATGTGTAACAGCAAAATACTTCTAGGCAATTTTACCACTCCACGCATGGGGATACAGGCTTGCCAAACTGACTTCTTTAGGACATCAAGGACAAAACTATTTATTACTCAAATATCTTTCTTTCCTTCTATTTAGAGGGTGCTGAAATACAACTTTGACCAAAATACTTGAACAGATATATCCATGTAACCCTAGTGTAAATTTTTCTTCATTTAAATGAGGTTGTAGGCTCATGAAACATGTTCACTTTTTCCTAATGTTTGGCAAATAAAGCATGGATGAGTGTGGGGTGCTTAAAATTTAAACCGGTGATAGTTTGGGGCATTTGTTGCAGAGAACGTCCGTTAGCTGAGGTCAAGAGAAAGATGCCATGGGATACCTGGAAACTTAAACGTTGCTATCCTAGATCTAGATTTAAAGATTATCTTTTTGGTTATAGTCAGATCTGTATTGAAAAGTAGTAATATTGCTAAAATAATGTTTAATTTGGAGCAAGCCTCCTTTTTTGTCCATATTCATGGTCTAACTGAAGCTCCTTTTGCTTCCAATTGTGTATTCCCATTCATTTTTTTTTCTGTAGGCAGCTTTCAGCTACGTGAATAATTGTATCTAATTTCCTAAGTCTTGAAGATGAGTCTCTTAAATTCAGATTATGATGACTAAATGAAATCCTTTGTTTCTTGCTTGTTTAGTCTCCCCTCCACACCAAATTTTCTACAAATAGTTGTTCTTTTCTGTAAAGCTATTATTCATATATATTCAAGCTCAATGAGTTCTAAGGCCCAACTGAAATATCCTTTTGGAGCTGGGATGGCATTTACGGGAGAATCTGCTTTCATGTAGGAAGACAGATCATCCTAGTATTGCTAATACTATTAATTAAAATGCTATCAGATTTGTAACGTTTGAAGGAGACAAATTGAAGGACATTTTTAAATAGTCCCCTAGATTAAGCCTGCTGTTGGCTTAGTCTTCATAAAACCAATCACATGACACATATTTAAAGAAAGAAGATCCAGGAATATGGATTTGGTACATATGTCATCCTATAAAATTACTGTCAAAATGCAAGATGAGAATTACAGGAAAAATGCACCAAAATAATTTCAAAAACCAGTTATCTCTCCCAAGATCCTAGGCAGTCACTGTAGAGCTTCCTGGCAGCATAAAGCAGCGGGAGCCAGCTAATGAGGCAAGTCATCCGTTATCATTGCTGTGCTTAGCCTGATTTAGTTATCTGAATCAAAATGACAGATTCAGGAGGAAGGCTCCTGGGAACTTGACTGAAAATGTTATGTTGATGTAACCATGCATTGATCAGTCTAGTGGAGTGCTTCTTAGTCTCCATGCCAACAATAAAAAGAAACAAAAAATAGCAGGTTAAAGGGCACACTTTAGGAAAATGGATATTGGGCAAGATATTTTCTTTATAAACAGGCTGAGTTAAACATTGAAATAAGCTTCATGCCCTGACCAACCTAGGGCTTCTCAACACATAAGAGGTTTTATAAAGTAATTTCAGCTTGTCAGGAACAATTTTCCTCTTTCCCTTTAGGATTACTTATAACTTTAGCTTTTGCAACTATAACCCGTGTTATTGGCAGCCTATTAACTTTATTCCAGTGTGAAAACTGCAGGAATTAACTCTTTCTATCCTTGCCTAATCCTGTGCTGTTCTCCAAAGCCAGAAGTAGACAGCTGTTTTTAAAGTGCTTTTGACATGCTAAGCATGAATTTAAGAGGCTTGATAAAAGAGGTACTAAAAATAAGCAAAAGAAAGAATCAGAATTACCTGAGGGGAATACATGCTGTTGACAAATAGCTCTGTCTGCTAGCCGTCAGTTTGAGAAAGATTTTGATAGTTTTGATCAGTGGGCTAGACATATTTTTCTTGTTACTGGCAAGCTATCAACATTCAGAAAACAGCATAAAGGGCACATTAAAAGCCACACATGATGAAGAAAAGATTGTTCTTCTAAAGATAGAATAGTTCATTGCACAAACCTCATCCAGTCAAAGATATTAGAACTGAAGACGGCTTATAAAAGAGAGGGTCGTTTGTTGTTGTTGGTTGTTGTTAGGTTTTTTTCTTTTCCTTTCTCTTTCTTTTCTTTTCTTTTCTTTTCTTTTCTTTCTTTCTTTCTTTCTTTCTTTCTTTCTTTCTTTCTTTCTTTCTTTCATTCAACAGATGCACATGTTATCGCTATAGGATATGAACAGAACTAAGAAGGGAGAAACCCACACACATTCTTCCATTTGATGTGCCTGGTTTATTTTATGCTAAGGAGTGCAAATGTATAAAACATCTCCAACTACTCCCCTGGAGTCATTTAAGTTGATATGGGCATCACATTAGGATTTAACAATTTTCTAAACTGATCCGATTTAATGCTTTTTAAAAACTTAGCTTTCTTGGTCTTTCAAGCAGCCTCTCTACATCTCCAAAACAAAGTGCCCAGCTGTATAAATGAATGAAATAAGGATCTGCAGGAAGCCAAAATCCTAATTTTAACCACATGCTGGAAAAAGAAAAAAAGGGAGAATTTATCTGTTTTATCCAAGTTTTTTTCTTCTCTCTTAAATGGGAACTGTGCCTTTGCTGGCAGCTTTTCTCTGGACTGTTGATTGAGTATTTAGTCTAGGCTGAGCAAAATTATAAGGATAAGCAGGCAGTACTACATATATTATCACGTCTTTCCAGGAAACCCTTTGTAGTGGATACTTGCGGGCCTCGACTTCCCCATGTCTAGTCATAATGCAAGAAACTTCTAGCCGTTCCCTTCAAGTCCCTAAAAGTCTTCAGGCTTTGGGTAAGTACCAGGGCAATGAGAGTGGTCTGCTCAAAGCCTGAGATAGGACAAGATGAGCCTGCAGAAGTTATGTCCTGCATTCTGCTCCTCAGCTGCCAATACTGTCCACATGGCTCTACGAAAGGTCTGTGCATCCCTTGTTGGGCAGATCAGGAAGAAATGAGAAGTCTTAACATGCTCCTGTGTGATTGTTAGCCTTTTAAAGGATTAAAGGGTTATTAGTCCTGTTCGTCTCCTATTATGCTTGTGATGTTTTCTTTGTTCATTTTTAAAAATTTTCCCCAGTATACTTACTGCTTATTTCCTGACACTGTCTTATTCAGTTTCTTTATAAAATTCCCTGCTTTCTCCTGAAATTCACTGTGACTTGAGGGCTTTCTGAAAAATACTTCACAACATCCTATTCAATTAAAAAAAATTGGTTAAGTGTACATTCAGGGAGTAAAATGAGGACTATTGAAGGTTGGTTTCTTCCAATGTAGAACAATCCACCAAGCAAGCTCAGAACCATATACAATGAATTATGACATGGGAAAATATGCAATAATGGGTGGACTAAAGTTATTATATCTTAGTTCCCCTCAGATGCTAGGAAAGCTCAGAGCAAGATTCAAACAAAAGTAAAAAAAGCTGTGGGGACATCTGGTTCTCCTTGGAGCACATCACACAATGCAATGAGCTTGTTCTGCTGCTAGGAAGCATTCAGTCTCAGGTCCAGAAGCATTGCCCCAGCTCTAGTTAGCCAACTAGCAATCAGGGAAGGAAGAACTACAATGCTGTGTGTCCCCGAGCTTCTTGGTAACCTTCATGGTAATTCTTAAATCTAACAGATGATTAATAGTGAGATTTTAAATTTGAACCTTCTCTTGTTTTTGGCTTTTGCAAGAGAAAGAGGCCTCTGAACCTCCATCAGATCATTTCTAAGGAAGCACCTTTTTTTCCTACTCCCAAACACTACCTTTACCTCTCCCATTCTGTTTTCTTCCTTCATTCCTTTTTATACCATCTACATAAACAATGGCAACAACAAGTTTTCTCTTTTTTTATGAAAGATTAATACATTTATTCCTTTTGGAGTTTATCTCCAATGATGAGTTAAAGATCAAGCTGAGAAATTGTTGTAATGTACACATACACATTTTGGTGGAATTATAGCTGAAATCTCCACAAATATCAGCAATTCCAAAACAACCCAAACCTTCGATAGTTAAAATTTCATGCAGGGAGATTTTATAGAGCCACCTGGTCTCTGTTGGACCAAGACAGCGATGCAGGCTTCATTGTTTTAGGTTCTCTGTAGATTCATGTTCTTTGTGATAGCAAATTGAAACCATCACACATTACCATCACTGTATTTCATCTGCTGTGTATTTAAAGTATCCTAACCTTGACACTAATGATCTAAACACTATACAGAGAGCACACCACCCAAAACACAAAATAAATTGATATATGCTGGTCAAGTGAAAGTTGAATGCATGTTTACTTTTTAAATTTATTCTGTGGAGAAACACTGTTTTGGAAAGCCCAGGAAAAACATTTGGATATTCAAACATGAACAAGTTAGTTAAAGGGCTTCTTATTTATAAAACATAACAAAAACCAAAAGAAACTAAAAACAAACAAAATAAATGAGGAGCCAGCTTGATTTATAAAGAAGAAGAAGAGAAGCACATTTCCTGCCAAATAAGAAACCTCCAATAGGATATGTGCCAACTGTTAAAAGAAAATATTCGAAATCTGGAGAATAGCTGTCCAGAGTTTCCTCATCCTCCAATCCTTATTTCCTTCCTTCCTACTTTTTTTTTCTCTTTTCTTTTCTTTCCTCTTTTCTCTTCTTTTTCTTTCTTTCTTTCTTTCTTTCTTTCTTTCTTTCTTTCTTTCTTTCTTTCTTTCTTTCTTCTTTCTTTTCTTTCTTTCTCTTTACTTCCTTTCCTCCTTCCTTCCCTTCTTATTTCTTCCTCCCTCCCTCCCTTTCTTTTTTTCCTCTCTCCCTTCTCCCTTTCTTCCTCTCCCCTTCCTCCTCCCTTCCTCCCTCACTCCTTCCCTCCCTCCCTTCCTTCCTCTCTCCTTGGTTTTCTCTCCCTCTCATTTTCCCTCTGCCTTTCTTTTTTCTTTCTTTTACTTTTTATTAGAAACAGTCAATTGACTCCATTCTATTATCTCATTAACCACCCTAGATGAAGAGAAAAAACAAATCCAATGAAGAATTGATATACTCTACCACAGTTTTGGCAATTCTAGATTTTCAAATATGATAAGTAACTGAAAGAAGTATACATTCCATCTGAATATTGCACTCTAGAGACTTTAAAAGAAATCGGAGTAGCCTATTATCACATCCCTGGTGCCAAAATGTAAAACAACAAAACAGCTTCCCAGGTGTTTCCACCTACCAGACTCAAGTCCCGGTGGCTTTAGCCATATTTTCAACAGATATTGCATTTGGTTAGAAAGGAAAGGGACGATAGTATATGGCATGGGGTGGCATGACTATAAGAATGAGAATACTATAGGCATGTGTTGCTTTTAAAGAAAAAAAGCTACCTTCTTAATTTCTTGGGTGAAGATTAATCATATATATTAATCTGAAACAAATACCGAAAAGTCATTAAGATTTTCCAGAGACTCAGAGTAGCCACTGTTTGTCAAATTTTGGTAGCAGTCCTAAGAAGGAAGGGAGCTAACTTCATCTATTCAGTGTTCCTTCTCCCCTGGAAGAAAAACCGAAGTCTTCAATGAAGCACAATATGATTATAATCTAGTTTTATAGATGCACAGATGTAATTTTAACTATTTAGACATTTTATGTAGCCACAATCTCAAAGGATATAAAATTATTCCATTATTCATGTGAAATTTTTGCACTTAGTAATCTTTAATTTTTTTTCTTTCTTTCTAATTATATGGGAATATAGAACCCCTCCCTCAGACCAGCATAAAAACTTAATGTAACAGCAAAGACTTACTGAATTAAATAGGAACACAGCTATTTGGTCTCCCTTATCTTTGATACTGCATGGGATAGTTGAAATTAAGTCTGAATCTATTTTCTCTCACCTTCCCCATATGCTAAAAACAGCTGATACTCTTTCTAAAAGAATGTATTTAGTTGCTACTTGGATGAACATCTAAATTTGTATATGATTACTTAAATATACTGCTGACTTGGCACTCCTTTCTATATGCTAGCCCCCTTGTAAAAAAAGAAACATTTGTTTTTCTTAAATTGCTCCCATGCTTGTTAACTCCTCAGATTCAATCTAAGAATTCACGTCTTGTATTCAGTATTCCAAGAAGGGAACAGAAAACCGTCCTGACAGATTATTTTTCCTTGGAGGATTTTGGTTTAAGCCTTTATGCAAAAAGAATACTAGATTAGTGATAACTGAGAAGCAAGGAACATTTTTTTCTGGTCTCTGAGCAGTGAAAATGACACATGATAGTGTGTCCTGTTATGTAGACTCCTTAAATCCCAGCTGAATTTCAAAGACTTGAAGCCAGCAGTGTATTGCTTTTTCTACTGCTTGAATGTCATTTTAAGTATTCAAACTTGATAGTCCTCTACTGAGAAACACCATTTTAAAGCTTTCTTTCATACTCATGGGTGAAAGAACTAAAGTACAGCAAAGAGGCAAAAAGCTATTTGGGGGGAAATGAAGACCCCAAATTGTACTGCAGTATAATATATATCATATTTTAATAAAAATTTAAAAAATGTTATATATTATATATTTGTATAATAAATATGTAAATTTATTTATTCAGCCTCAGCCTCAAATTTGAAAGTCATTGATTATCTACTGTTGAAATGTTATCTAGCCATTTAGGATAAGTCAGTCTCACACAAAAAGCTTAGCTGAGAGTTTTCATCTTATACAATGAATATGACCACTTCACAGTGGTTAGTGGAGCACTGAGTTGAGAAGACTTTTAGGGCATATCTGTGCATCAAGGAAGTGGTTTCAGACAACAATTAGTTTTCCGTTTTGCCTGCCTGTTAATTTATTATTGTTATTATTTTTAATTTTGTTTGTTTTGTTTGCATTCAGACAAGTGGCAGTTAGCTTATATGTGAAATTGGCTAAGTAGAGTGCCCAGTTCTTTGGTCAAATACTTGCCCAGTTATTGCTATGAAGATGCTTTTTAGATATAATTAACATTTACAATCAATAACCTTTTGAGTAAAACACATATTCTCCATAATGTGAATGGGCCTCATCCAATCAGTTGAATTCCTTAAGAACAAAGACTGAGGTTTTGGGGGAAGAAACAATTTTGCCTCAAGATAGAAACATAGAAAATCTACGTAAGTTACCCACCTGCTGGCCTGCCTTGCAGATAGATTTCAGACCAAAGACTGCAATGCCAAGACACCTGATTTTCTAGTCTGCCAGCCTACCCTGCAAATTTCAGACTTGCAAATCTCCACAGTCAGAACCAGTTCCTTAAAATCCCCCTCCTCTTACATATATATATTCAAGATACATGTATATTTATTTTAGTATATAACATAACAGCTATGACTATATAGTTATATATATAACGTATGTATGTGTGTATAATATATGTATTAGACATATACTATATGTATATATATGTGTATATATAATATCTATTATAAAACATATAAATATATATTATATGTAATATATATTATTACATATAGGTTTACATATTGTATGTATGTAATATATGTATATATGTGTAATATGTAATATAGGTATATATGATATTATATATAGTATCTACAGTATAATATATCTATAATATAATATATAAGGGAATAGATATATATTCCCTTATTGGTTCTATTTCTCTGGAGAGCTCTGCTCTGAATATTATAGACCTCTTCCATGACCTTATCATAATATCAGTTAATCATAAACCCTTCAGTGATATTCTTCCTGAATTAAAATCACATGAAAGACTTATTTTCATCTGATTGCTACCTATTTCCTAATATTTAGCTTCTCATGATCCCGGGCTTCTTCTTATTCCCTAGCATTACTGACATTACTAGCAGTACTAGTACTAACAGTACTGACATTACATTACATATCAGTCAATCAGTTATTTTAGTCATTCCATCAGCCATTGGTTAATATGTATTGGATACCCTTTCCTTGGCAGTTTGATACCAGGATAGAAAGGGAAATCCGAAACAATCTGATCCTTAAAGAACTTTAAGACTATTAAGTTTTCTATTTCTGGAAATTTTGCAGACTACATAGCTGGAAATTCCCTATTACAAAATAATTAAAATGCTACATTAATTTTTTTTTTACACTACGTAACTAAACAGAGAATGGAGTAAAGAAAATCTCCAAGGCTATAAAAAGAAAGAACAACTAAAAATTCGAGCTGTTAGTAGATGTTCCCAATCACTGTAACTAAGGGACTTGGGAATTAAGGGTTACGCATGCAGGAGAAAAGCCTTTGGCAAATTTGAGAAGGCAGTTGTAATTGAGACCTTCACACAGATATCAGGATATGTGAATAGCAATACTTTCAGTGAAGAGCTGAACTAAAAAAATAAAATAAAATAAAAATTAAAAAAAAATCTACTCATTAAGAACAGGAGGTGTTAAGAAAGCCTTTCTTTCTTGCCCTTGTTCTGGGCACTAAGGAAAAAGAAAAAAAGTATTTTCCAGCCATTTGTAAATATTCTTATTAGGGCTTGAGTTCTCAGTGGTACTGACACACATAAAATGAGGAAATAACCTAGAAAAGTTGTTTTTCCTGCAAATATCTAATGGGAATCTAGTGGAAACAAATGTAAAAGCATTGCTGAAGGGATGAAATCTAGAACTCACTGTGTTTCTAAAGATGACGTCCTCAGGAACTCGTAGTCTCAATTTATACAAAACAGTAATCAGAGTAAAAAAGAGGCTGAAGCATAATTATTTGTACCAAAATGTCAGATGAACTTATCAGATAAAGACTATATAAAAATATATTTTATATGGTAAAAATAAAGTCCATTGAAATTTTTCAAAAAAGAGCTTCAAATAGTCAGAACATATAAAAATAACTTTAAAAATCTTTAAGAAATGACAAAACAGTTGAAATTAAACAATTGAAATTAAAACTTGAATGGTTCAAACAGCAGATAGAATGAATGAATAAGAAGTTAGAGCTGAAAAAAATACTAAAATTGCAAACATCAAGTAAAAGTAAATGTATAAAAAAGAGAAGGGGTAATAGACACTGGGTAAAGAAGAGGATACCCTATATAATAGGAGTTTCAGATTGAGAGAATACAGCTACTTAGAAGCAATTTTTATAGTGATAATAGTTGAGAATCTACTAGAACTAGTTGGAGATATGTACCCTCAGATTTAAGAATGTTGCAAAACAAGATGTGTTGTAATACAACAAAAGAAATGTAACACAAAAAGAAAAAAAAGAAACACTGCCGACAAAGAAATAATTCGATTGCCAGCTGATTTAGAAATAATTAGATTGACAGTTGATTTCTCAATAGCAACAAAAGAAGATATAGAAATAATGCATTCAAAGAGCTGAAAACTAAATTACCATTTGATGATAAAGGCAAAACAACTTCACCTATACACAAATACAAATTTGCAGAATTACTTTGGAAAACTATTTGGCAGTATCTAATAAATCTTATGACAGAGCAATTCCATTTCTAACCAAATACTCAACAGAATGTGTTCATATATGTAGTCCCAAAAGTTATGTACCATAATGTTCATAGCAGCTTTAAATTTACAGCCAACATTAATTGCAAACTGCTTGAAAATTGATGCATTGTGGAATATTATTGTGTTGTGGTATTTTATAGAAGGAATTGAGTTTTTCTATAATCCATAACAAGAATTAATCTCAAGTAGATTAACATATGAAAGAAGTCAGACACAAAAGAATGCATATGAATTGGAAAGAATGCAAAATTACTACTGGTTATGTTTGCTGGGATGAGAAATTGTTACTGGAAGTGGAGAGAAGATGGTACTTTCAGGTGATGGCAATATTCAATTTCTTGGTCTGGGTGGTGATTACACAATTCATACTTTGTGACAAATCATCAGTTTGCTCACTTAGTATTTGTGCACTTTTCTATAAAATATAATAATTTCAAAAGTTTCCTATAAAAAAAGGGGAAATCATATAAAGAAGCATTTCAACAATAATAAAAAACATTGACAAGATTCCCATCCTCTCTGATAAGAAGAAATATATATTTTATTCAATGCCAAACAATGTTTTGTTTAATGGGAAAGACAAGACAAGAGAACTTGAGAAATAAGGTATTTTGTTTGGAGAAGCAGGAGGAAGTGAAGTGCAAATTTATTTTTTCAGCAAACAGTTATTAAGCACTTGGGTAACAAGTCGTCTTCTTTGAGTAAAGTCAATAATGAATCCTCTAAAACCAGCCAATTCCACCTCTGTACCTATTACTCACTCAAGATGATTTACAGAGAATATATGCCATATATATTTTTATTTTATTTTTTATTTTTTATTTAAGTATAATTTACATACAGTGTTTTATTAGTTTTAGGTGTACAATATTATGATTCAACAATTCTGTACTTTTCTCAGTGCTCATTAAGGTAAATGAACTCTTGATCCCTTTATCTATTTCATCTATGTCCCCACCCACCTCCCCTCTGGAAATCACCAGTTTGTTCTCTGTATTTAAGAGTCTGTCTTTGTCATTTTTTGTTTGTTTGTTTTATTTTTTTAATTCCACATATGGGTGAAATCATATGGTTCTTGTCTTTCTTTGATTGACTTATTTTGCTTCGCATTATACCCTCTTGGTCTATCCATATCATTACAAATAGCAAGATTTTATTATTTTTTATGGCTCCATAATATTCCACATTCCTCTTCTTTATTCATCTATGGATGGACACGTGGGTTACTTCCATAGCTTGGCTATTGTTAATAATGCTGTGATAAACATAGGGATGCATATATCTTTTCGGAGTTTATTTTTTTAAGTAAATCAGAAAATTTTTGTGATGTGTGCATGCAGCATATCTCAGAACTTGGGTTTTAACATTGTTCTATTCACATCAGTGGTCAAACACATTGGAAACTTGAAAAAATATATATATATACCATATCTTCTTTATGCACCTATATTCTTTTTGGATAATTATCCAGGTGCTGTACATGTTAACTCAGTTATCCACACAGAGCTCTAAGGTAGAATTATTACTCTTAGCTACAGAGGAATATGATTAGGGATAAGCACAAAAGGCTTCAGTGGCATGGACACCTTTCTATTTCTTTTCTTTTTTTTTTTTTTTTTAGATTTTATTTATTTATTATTTGAGAGAGAGGGAGAGATTGAGAGAAGGAGTGGGAGGAGGTGCAGAGGGAGAAGCAGACTCCCTGTGGAGCAGGGAGCCAAATGCGGGACTCATCCTAGGACCCTGGGATCATGACCTGAGCTGAAGGCAGACGCTTAACCTACTGAGCCACCTAGGTGCCCAAAACTGTGCTATTTCTTAAGATGCATAGCAAATTACCATCTTAAAATCACTGCTAATATATATATAACATATTACAGGTTTATATTTTATATTAATTTATATATAAACATAAACATAACATAAAAGATTATAAAATATAATACAAGATAAGTTGAATGACTTAAAATTCAGACTTGATTTCAATTATGTTAAATCCAGACTATGTTAAATCCAGAAGATGAGAAAAATAGGATGTTTAGCATTGTATATAGCAAGATAATAGTTTGAGAAAATGGGCAAATGCTATTGCTTTACATTAGAGCAGTGGTTCTCAAATTTCAGTGGACATCAGGATCACCTGAAGGGCTTGTTAAACTACAAGTTGATGGATTCCCCCACTAGACCTACCTTTCTGATTTATTTATTTTTTCTAGAGTGGGGCACAAAATTGTATATTTCTAACATGTTTACAGATACTGCTGATGCTGCTGGTCCAGAGACCATACTTTGAAGGATATATATTTGTGGAGTGATGGACAGATTTGAAGATTTGTTACATAATATACAGCCTTTCTCTTTATCAAGAAAGCCCACACATTTCTTTCTATTATCCACTCAAGTAATCTCTATTCAGATCAAAAGAACCTTCCCTGAGAAGCAGGTCAAGAAGAACCTCCCATTCTTATTTATATGCCTTCTGTCCTCCCTTTGAATAAGTCCTGTCTTGTTGAAAAATCTCTCTTCCTTTTCTTTGATGATATAATGCTCTCTTAATTTATTTCTTGCCAGACCCTTTAAATCTCTTTTGGCTCTGCAGTCCCATGAACCCTTGCTTCTTTCCTAGAGACTGTTTTTGCTCTACAAAAGTTTTTCGTTCTAATCCATTCCCATGGCTGCAATTAGATTTATATACAAATGAATTCAAAATCTGCATTTCCATCCCAATTTCTCTTCTGAGCCCTAGACTAGTGAAGTGAACTGCTTTCCAGAGATTAGTGTTTAGAGACCCACAAACTCTTTAACCTGAACATGTTCAAAATGGACTTTCCATCTCTAACAACCCTCCATACCCCTACGCCTTCACACAGGCACCAGCCACCAGTTCATTTTCTCTGGCCCTATTTTTTTTTCTTAGTGAACATCATCATCACAGTTATTCATGCCAGGAGCCTGGCCATCATCGGTAACTTATTTTCCTTCATTTTATGGTCAGTCTACTTCATTTTGATTAACATACCATTTAAAGAGATGTTGAGTCCATCTGTTTTGCTTCATCCTCACTGGCAGTTTTCTAGTGCCCCATCTTCTCTTGTGAAGAAAATTTAAATTTTACCCCTGTCTAGTTTTCTTTAAATCCATTCTTCATAATGCAGACAGAGAGGCCTCCATTAAACTGAATATAATCCTATTTATCACCTGATAAAATCTTCAGTGTTAAATATGAATCTTGCTTACGAGTGACACAAGCCTACTGGATTGAGTTTATTTTATTTTATTTTTAAGATTTTATTTATTTATTTGACAGAGAGAGAGAGAGACAGGCAGCGAGAGAGGGAACACAAGCAGGGGGAGTGGGAGAAGAAACAGGCTCCCAGCTGAGGAGCCCGATGCGGGGCTCAATCCCAGAATGCTGGGATCATGCCCTGAGCCGAAGGCAGACGCTTACGACTGAGCCACCCAGGAGCCCCTGGATCGAGTTTAAAAAGCTACATTGTTTTCCTAAGGTTGTCAGACAGAGTGCTCTGGAGTACAGTGGCTTTTAGGAACATCCTGGTATTAGCGATCACACCTACTCATACCCATCACCAGTTGCCTTTGCTCCTCCATATGCTGCATTGTCTTACTAAATGCCAGACAGAACCTACTCATTCCCAGGTTCTGGGGTTTTAATCTTGTCAACTGTATTGTAGTATCTTAGGTCTAGTCTCAGATTTCCAAAGGAGGGATGCAAAAACCCTTTTTAATGCATCTATCTCAATGTGGTTCCTTCTGTTACTCTTTCCTATAGAATCTTCATAGAATTCATCATGATTTTTAATTTTTTAAATTTAAAATTTTTAAATTTTAGAAAATATAATTCACTTCTAGACTGTGAATTTCTTACAGCTAAGAACTATGATGTTTTGGTTCATCAAAAATCACAAGAATGATGATCAAGAAATACACATCTAGATACATCGAAGAAAGTAGAAAACACTAAAGATAGAGAAAATATTTTAAAATAAGAGAGTAACAAAAAATATTTCCTACAAAGGAACAAGAAACTAACAATAGAATTACCAATGGCGAATGCTAAGAAAAAGAACTGTCATCCAAGGTAATCTCCGTTAAAATATTACCCACAAAGGAAAGCATAATACAGACATTTTTCAGGCAAACAAAAATTTACAGTCATTAAAGACACCTAAAAATGAATGTCAGGAGAAAGGGAAAAGCCAACAGTCGCAGGGTCTGAAATACTACAAGGGATGCTGATTTTTTTCTTAAACTGGTAAATTTGCGGTTATATATAAACCATAGCAATTGTATAATATGATAGGGATAATCTTTGAATTGCAATGTTATTTCCAAGAATAACACACTCTATTTGTCATTCTGATTCAAATAGTTCTGATCTAGTTGACTGGGGAGGAAGGCAAGCTTCCCCTCTATCACTCCAGACATTTTTATATGAAATATGAATAAGGTAATTTATAGAGTAACCACTAAGTTAATAGAAATTGATCTTACAACAAATAGAGGGATAAATGATGTAACAAGGGAATCCTAAAGAAAAAAGAAAAAAAAAAAAAAAGAACTGAAGGAGACCAGCAGTAAGCAAGAGACATGGGGAGGGCTAATGGCAGAAATGTGGGAGAGATAACATGTAAAAATAGGATGAAACAAATCCAAATATATTCACCAGCATGCCCCTAAAAACATGTTTTCAATAGAGACAAAAATAAGAGCATAATTAGAGAAAGTCACATAATGGAGTTTTCTGTCATTTCTCTTGTCAAGTATCAAGCAGATCAAGTATCAATTCATGTAACTGCATATGCATAGTGTCTCCCTCCCTTCCCAAATACACACACACACAAGACAATACACATTCTTTTTGGTACCACGTACATTCAAGAAAATTGATCACATTCTAGGCTATCAAGCAAGTCATAACACAATTTAAAGAACTGATAGCACACACACCATATTTACTGACCACAGCACTATTAAATATAATGAATAAGAAGTAGATAAAAGCAGCTTGTACATTTTAAATTTTAATATAGTACACATCTAAGTAATTTATGGCTCAAGTCATAATGGAAATAAAAAATATACTTTGAATTGAGAGATAAAAATACTATAAACCAGGGGCACCTGGGTAGCTCAGTCGGTTAAGCGGCTGCCTTTGGCTCAGGTCATGATCCCTGGGTCCTGGGATAGAGCCCAACATCTGCTCCCTGCTCAGTGGGGAGTCTGCTTCTCCCTCTACCTCTCTCCCTTTTTGCTTGCTTTTTCTCTCTCTTGCTCTGTTTCTCAAATAATAAATAAAATCTTTAAAAAATAATATAAACCAAAATGTATGCTATCAGCTATAGAGATATTTACAGGTAGATATATAGCCTTCATTAGAAAGGAAGAATTGTTAAAAATAAATGAGTTAGTATCCAACCTAAATCCCAAAATAAATAAGTAAGAGTTTACTCAGAAATAATACAAAAGGATAGAAATAAGAGCAGAAATTGGTGAAACAGAAGGTATATTAAAGAAAATCAAAACATCAAAATTTGGTTCACTAGAAAGAAATATACCAGTGAAAAACTTCTCATATAAATAATCAGTTGAAAAGATACAAGATAGAAGATACATACTGGAGAATTTTTTAAAGTTTAAAGCATATCTTTATCAAAGAAAAATAATGGAAATACAATATCGTGATTATTGTGTGTCAATATATTATAAAATTAGGTGAAATGAAACAGCTTTGAGAACATGTAGCTTATCAAAATATACTCATGGTGATGCGTATTAAGGAGGGCACATACTTCATGGTGCACTGAGTGTTATATGCAAATAATTAATCATGGAACATTACATCAAAAACTAAGGATATACTGTATGGTGACTAACATAACATAATAAAAAATTATTATAAAAAAAGAGTAGAATATCTGAATTGAATATCTGAATTACTTTGAAAGGGATTGAATCTCTAGCTTAAAATTTCCCTGTGGGGCTCCTGGGTGGCTCAATTGATTGAGTGTCAGACCCTTGGTTTTGGCTCAGGTCATGATCTCAGAGTCATGATCTCAGGGTAGGAACATCAAGCCCACGATAGGCTCTGTGCTCAGAAGAGAGATTGCTCCAGATTCTCTCTCTCTCCCTCTCTCTCTGCCCCTCCCCCTGCTCTCTCTTGCTCTCTCTCTCTCTCAAATAAATGAGTGTTTTTAAAAAATTCACTATAAAGAAAAACCAAGCCCTAGGTCATCTTAATTTGCAAGATGCAAATTATATAAAATTTTCAAGAAGCAAGTATTTTCAGTCATATAAAACAAAGTAAACACTCTACAACTTATATTCTGTTACTAACATAACCTTGCCACCTAAATCAGACAAGGACACTCATAAATATAGATGAAAATACTTAACCAAATATTAACAAACTGAATAATGCAACCATATGTATATGACTTAGTGCATCATGATCAGTTGGTTTATTTGAGATAAGCAAGGTTTATTTAGCACTATAAAATATGCTCATGAGAATGATGTTAAAAGACAAAAATATTAAAAATAGAGTTAAAAGACAAATACTAAACTAGAAGAAGGTGTTGCAAGAATTAACCGAAAAGGATTTATATTCCTTATAAAATTTCATAAATAAAAAATAAAAGACCAATAGAAAATACCTCAAAATGCATAGAAAGAACTTTCACAAAAAAGAAACACAAATGTCTCATAAATACATTTAAGATGTCTAAATATAGTGTTATTTAGGGAAATTCAAAATAAAATAAAATACCATTCCATATCCACCACACTGGCAATATTTAAACACATGTGTCTTTTAGGAGAACATGGGTGAAGAGAAAAACAAAACAGAACTCTTTGTGTTATCTTTGAAGTTTTTCTGTAAATCTAAAATTATTCCAAATTTAAAAGAAATACATTTAAAAAATAGTATTTAAAGCAATGCCTGGTATGCAGAAGCATCTGATGATAAAAGATAACTTCAGGGGCGCCTGGGTAACAGTCATTAAGCGTCTGCCTTAGGCTCAGGGCGTGATCATGGCGTTCCCAGATCAAGTCCCACATCGGGCTCCTCCGCTGGGAGCCTGCTTCTTCCTCTCCCACTCCCCTGCTGTGTTCCCTCTCTCGGTGGCTGTCTCTCTGTCACATAAATAAATAAAATCTTTAAAAAAAAAACATAACTTCAGGCACATTAAAATTTTTAAAAGTTTATTTGAGCATACGTTGATTGGAATCAGGCAGCCTCAAACCAAATGTTGTAGGGAACACTCTATCCACGGGAACTAGGGGAGAGGCCTTTATAGAGAAGATCGTTAGCAAAGCAAGGAAATTATTTGATTGGCTATAGCTGAAGAACTTGCCTTATTTGGGAAAGCCTGATTGGCTGTTTGTGACTGGTTGCTCTGAAGTTTTATTTTCTTGGATTCAAGCGTTTTGACTCTGGATTAGGTTTTGATTTGCTTGGGTAGGCTACTGAGGCATTAAAGCCACCTTAGTCTAATGACCTCCTTGTTTAATTACGTTTAACACATTGAATAAATAGTGCTGCATAAAGAAATGCCATAGTGAGGAGGTGGCACACCATTCACTAATACAAGTCTTCCTGTAGTGTAACTTGGTGCAATCATTCTTTAAAAAAGTCACCTAACAAAGTTAAACATGTATACATTTTAATGAGATTACAATTTCAATATGTGTGTATCTTGAAATTATATACACACCCATATTTATGTGCATACACATATGCCTTGAATTTTATATTTATGTATATACTTTGAATATATAATATACATGATATATAGTTACGTCTTAAATATATGAAAATTATTAAGAATATATTATCAATCTTATATTGTTTTTATAAGCAGTAGGCTCTATTAATAATTTTTGGTACATTCAAATTCCATATTATGTTGCATTGGATAATGAACTCCAAGTGAATGCATAAATATATTTCTCTATGCATAAATACTCCAACATTGCTTTTGTGAAAAACTAATCAAGGATATGTCCAGTATTAAAACATTATTACATTATTATTGTAATATTTTAAAAACAGACAAAATGAACAATGTATTAAATAGGAATACATTTGAAGTTGCTTATATTTAAAAACATGGGAATAATTATTTCAGGATATTGGTCATTTACAGGTAGAGAGTTGGGGTTATACTATTTAGAGAGGCACAAAATGAGATTTAAAATGTTGGTAATGTCCTATTTCCTAAGCTGTGTAGTGGGCACAAGGCATGAGTATTTATTTTTATATAATATGTGTGCATGTGTGAATATTCATAATTATGTATGATAATTTTCACAATTAAGGTTGTATTTAGCAGTGAGTAATGCTTTTTAGTGTAAGTATGCTTCATGCAGTATTTGGGATATACTTCTATTAAAATTCTTTTATTGTTCATCTGAAATTCAAATTTAACTGAGCATTTTATATTTTATATGGTAACCCTATTCACAATAACTACTATGTAAGAATCAACTAACTGTAGTATATTGATCTTGTATCTGGCAACATGATAACTCTTGCATTTTTTCTGTTAGCTTTTATGTCAATTCATTTCATTCACTTTTGTATTCTATGCAGATTTATATCATGACTGTTCTTCTGTTCTTTACCAGAATTTATGCTTCTCATTTATTCTTTTTATTGCATTGATTATTTTAACAAGTACAAAAATAATAGTAATGCTAGTTTGGATCAGTTGTCTTGTTCTTCACCTGAATTGGATTAATTAATTAATGTTTAAACAGTAGGGTAATGTTTGCTTAATGTGCGTTGATTAAAGGAAAGAAAGCTGGAATTAAATGGCCTGAATCAAAATCCCAGGTGATTCTGTATTATAATGACATGAGCATGGAAGGGGACAGCATTTTGCAAAAATCCTCCAGGTTATATACTGGTCAACCTGTCAGAGGTGCTGGCTTGAAACTTTGTCAATTTCAAAAGGGGAAACAAATAATATGGGAGTTGTGGATTTGAATATTATAAATTCAGAGGAGCAAGTTTAAAAAAAATATATCTGTGGTCAGTTGACCTTTTCTTTTTCTGTGACTTTGTAACAACTGTAAATAAATCACTCTGAACTACGTCCCCATTAGTTTTGTTCTCTATTCATATATGTTGTCACAAAGACTGGTACATACTTTGAAAGATGAAGGCAGTCTAGTCTCTTAGGCCTTGTTTCTTGATTTTGGGTGGTTGTGGTTCCAACAGCCAACAGTTCTGACAACTGAACCTACAATTGAACTGCTCTGCCTGTTACATTTGGCCACTAAGGAGTAATGTGCAGCAGTCCTGGCCATAGATAGGAATGTGCTATATTTGTATATTATGTATTATTCTTGTAATAGACAGCTGGCTTTAATTTACTTTATTTAGAATTTTATTTGCATTGAGGCTTATAAATGAGATTAATTTAGAGTTTCCTTTTCCTTTTCAGTTCTTATTTGGTTTAGTATCAGGGTTTTGGAAAAATATAAAATTATTTATATTATTTTCCCAGAAGGTACTATGCTATGCAATAGTGTAAAAGTTGGAAATTTTCTCTTCTTTAAGGGGAAAGGTAAAAGAAAGTTCATGTTAGTATGTTTATCCAGTATGAAGAGCTTTAAACTGTTTAATATTGTTGGTTATTTCTGACTTCAGTTATTTAAAGTTGAATAAACACACACAAAATAGACACACACACCCCATACTTCTTTTCAATTATTATGTGCAATTGTCATTTTTAAATTTGGTATTGTGCTACACTAGGGATATATTAGTAATTCAGAAGCTCAATGAAAATAAACTCTGTAACTACCCTCAAACAAACTTATTTGAAGTTAGCTGGTATTTCTTGGTGTTATCCTCTCTGTGTTATCCAGATCTCAGTGGACCACTAAGCATTTGAGAAGTCAGGTTTTTCTATTTATTCTTTTATTGAAACTGAAAGAAAAAAGTGACTTTGTGGACTATATTGGAACTGGATTTTTAGAAATAAATCTTCAAAAGATTTTATTTAAACCGAATGCATTTTCCTTTTTCTACACCCCCTCCCCAAAACCATTCCCCCAAATTCTAAAGACCTCATTTAGAAAGTTGAAATAGAATATGCCTGGGGTAGTGCAAACCTTTGAAAGCTTCTAAATAAAGACACAAACCTTTTAGACTGAAAAACAAGAGAATGTTTAAATTCTTTCTCTCACATACATGACCCCATGAAAGGTTCCCTTTGGAGAAAATAGCAGGATTTGCAAGCTGCAAAAAAACGACATTGTGCCCTAAGGGTCAGTAACTTTATTCCATGTATAGAATGTTTCAATTTAATGGGGATTCATTGGCTAAGGGCCTTGTCAATTGATAGTCAGCAGGACAGCTTGGTGTTCAGTGGCAGATCCTTGGAGGGGGGAAAAAAACAACTCTAAAGAATCATAAACATATGGAATCATTAGATCAGGGTTCATGTAAATGTATTTATTTTTCAACTTGGCACAGTCTCCAATTTACCATTGGTACAAATATCAACATTACATTCTTTTTAATTTTAATTTTTATCATTATGTATTTATTTGTATTCCTCCACTTAGTTTTACTTTTCACCTAAATCATGAATTGTTTCCACCTTTTAAGCCAATTTTTTTTTTACTTTGCTACTTTATTTTGGCCAAAATATTATTTCTTTAAGGCTTGCTGTAATTTCCCTCCTTCCCGTTCTTTCGTCTTGCCATGTGTGTTTTATATGCTCATTTTTTAGAACTTAGGTACATGTTTGGAAGCCTTTAATTGGCTGATTTAAATTTCATGGCAAAGCTAGATCTTCTAACTATCAAGCTTTACTTTCTACTTTAAATTATGCAAGATAATGATATAGGGCATAATTTTAGTAAGGACCAATCTGTTTTATGATTGGCCTAAAACCATATTTGTTTTTAATTAAAACATTTCAGAAGCTGTTAGAGAAGTTTTTTTTTTAATGTTTCTTAAACTACACATTATTTACACAGAACTAAAAATTATGTTATCTCATTGCTGTATCATTCAGGACTCCAGTTACAAAAATAATAAAAGGATTCAGTGGCTTATTTTCCCCCTGAATTCCTTCATAGAAAAAAAAAAATGGAAAAGAGAGAACTACCATTCCTTTTGATATTTCATTTCCTTTTGTATGGGTTACTAATAAAAATACTCATAAAGATTTACATAATGAATTATCAAGTCATATAAACAGCATGTTTTAGGTAGTCTAGCAAATTTTGTATTTTTAAAAGGTTTAAAAACCTTTTAATTTAATTACCTTCTGGTAATTCCTATGTTACTTCATTTGATTCACTTTTGTTTTCCATGTAGATAGATACAGGGAGGTGATTTACAAAACATATGCACTTATTTGAAGCTTTGGCATTAGAGGATGCCATAACAGTAGGACA
Organism: Ursus americanus; assembly: GCF_024610735.1. NCBI lineage: Eukaryota > Metazoa > Chordata > Mammalia > Carnivora > Ursidae > Ursus > Ursus americanus. The sequence goes on along the minus strand of NC_142137.1, from coordinate 53,138,539 downwards.
GAATTCAATTATTTTCAGTCACGATTCATTTACAAATCTCTGCAATTTGATATAATAAACAGTGGTCGAATATTTTTAAGATGTTTTAAAAATCAGTATTAAAAATGGACATTTAAAAATGAACCTAGAAGATGGGAGAATAAAATGCCCCAGATCCTCCTTTCCCAAAAGGAGACAGCAACTCAACAATAACACATGAGCCAGTGCTCTTTTTGAGAAATTCAGAAACCAGTGAAGAGGCTCCTGCAGCACAGACAAAGCATGAAACTGCAGCATCTAAGCCACTAGGAAAATCCGTGGCACTTAGGAGCCATCGCCCTTCCCTCCGGCAAAGCACAGCACAGCACAATTGAGAAGAAACTCCCAGCTCCTGGCTTCTTCTTGGGGATGGAAAGACAAAATTGAAACATATGCCCAATGTTCAGGCTTCTCAGGGGGCTGCCTGAGAGACTGATTTCTGTCTTGCCTGAATCTAAATGTTGCTAGGAGAGGGTGGTAGGTTGAGGGGCCACTAAGAACCAAGGCCATGCTTTGAACTAGCACATACTCACTGTAGTTCCTCCCCCAAGGCCAGCACAGAATAAATGGGAGAAAGTCCCCAACTCCCAGTGTATCCCTGAGGAGGGAAAGTTGGAACATGTATCCAAAGTATAGATAGGTATACCTAGGTTCGGTGCCAGACCACCTCAATAAAGCGAATATCACAATAAAACAAGTCAAATTAATATTCTCAGTGCATATAAAAGTTATGTTTACACTAAACTGCAGTCTGTTAAGTGTGTGTAACACTGTCTAAAAAATGTACATACCTTAATTAAAAACACTTTATTGCTAAAAAATGCTAACCATCATCTGAACTTTCAGCCAGTCGTAATCTTTTTGTTGTTGGAGGGTCTTGCTGACTTATCAGGGCGGTGGTTCCTGAAAGTTGGGGTGGCTGCGGAAAACTTCTTAAAATAAGACAACGATGAAGTTTGCTACATTGATTGACTCTCTTTCATGAACAATCACTCTGTTCAAACAGCATGTGGTGCCGTTTGATAGCATTTTACCCACAGGAGAACTTCTTTCAAAATTGGAGTTAATTCTCTCAAACCTTGCTGCTGCTCTATAACTAAGTTTATGTAGTATTCTAAATCCTTAGTTGTCATCTCAACAATCTTCACAGCATCTTCACCAGGAGTAGATTCCATCTCAAGAAACCACTTTCTTTGCTCATCCATAAGAAACAGCTCCTCATCTGTTCAAGTTTGATCATGAGATCTCAGCAATTCAGTCCCATCTTCAGGCTCCATTTCTAATTCTAGTTCTCCTGCTATTCCCACATCTGCAGTTAACTTCCTCTACTGAAGTCCTGAACCCCTGAGAGTCATCCATGAGTGTAGAATCAACTTCTTCCAAACTCCTGTGAATGTTGATATTTTCACCCCTTCCCATGAATCAGAAATGTTCTTAGTGACATCTAGCATGGTGAAGTCTTTTCAGGAGGTTTTCAATTGATTTTGCCCAAATCCACCAGAGGAATCACTATGGCAGTTATAGCTTTATAAAATGTATTTTTTCAATAATAAGACTTGAAAGTAAAAATTCCTTCTTGATCCATGGACTACAGAATTGATGTTGTGTTAGCAGGCATGAAAGCAACATTAATCTCCTTGTACATCTCCAACAGAGCTCTTGGGTGATCAGGTGCATTGTCAATGAGCACTAATATTTTGAAAAAATCTATTTTTCTGAACAGTAGGTCTCAACAGTGGGCTTAAAATTATTATAATGTTTGTATTATTCAGAGTGTTCTACAGATTCACTGTGATCCCTATCATAATCCCAATATCATTTTTTGCAAGAATATATAAAAGCAATTTTAAAATTCATATGGAATCACAGAAGATCCCCAAAAGCTAAAACCATATTGACAAAGAAAAGCAAAGCTAGAGGCCTCACACTTTTTGACTCCAAACTATATCACAAAGCTACAGCAGTCAAAATAGTATAATACTGGCATAGCAACAAACATATAATCCAGTGAAACATAATAAAAAATCCAGAAATAAATCCATGCATGTAATGTCAAATGGCCTTTGACAAAGGGGCCAAGACCATATGATGAGGAAAAGATAGATCATTCAATAGATAGTGTTGGGAAAACTTGACAGCTACATGCAAAAATTAAAAAAAATAAAATAAAACCTTGAGCTCATACTATATTTAAAATTCAACTGTAAATGAATCAAACACTTAAACACAAGACCCAAAACTATAAAGCTTCTAGAAGAAAACATAGAGGATAAGCTTCATGACATTAGTCTTGGCATGATTTCCTGGAAAATGACATCAAAAGCACAGGCAACTAAAGCAGAATATGACCAATGGGACTACATCAAAGTAAAAAGCTAGCATAACAAAATAAATCATTAATGTAGTGAAGAGGAGCCTATGAAATGGTAAAAAATATTTTCAAATTATTTGATAAGAGGTTAATATATAAGGAACTCTTATGACTCAGTAGCAAACCCCAAATAACCCAATTTAAAAATGGGCAAAGGACTTGAATACACACTTCTCAGAACAAGAGTAATTTACTGCCTCACAGTTCTAGTGACTACAAGTTCAAAACTAAATTATCTGGGCTGTACTTTCTCTGACACCGGTAGGAGATTGACCCTTCCTTATTCTTCCTAGCTTCCTGTAGTTTGTTGGCAATTTTTGCAGCTTCATGGCTTGTAGATGCAGCACTACAGTCATATGGCCATCTTCTCCCTGTGTGTCTGCCTCTCTCTGTGTCCAAAATTCCTTTTTCATAAGGACATCAGTTATACCATATTAGGGTCCTTATGAATGATCTCATTTTTACATTACAGTGTTTTTCAACATGAGTCTGTCCCATCTGCTACAAAGACTTAATGATGTTGATAAAAATTTTTCTGGTTTTTGGGGCGCCTGGGTAGCTCAGTGGGTTAAGTGTCTGCCTTTGGCTCAGGTCATGATTCCAGGGTCCTGGGATTGAGCCCTGTATTGGGCTCCCTGCTCAGCAGGGAGCCTGCTTCTCCCTCTCCCATTCCTCCTGCTTGTGCTCTCTCTCTCTCTGACAAATAAAAAATCTTAAAAAAAAAAAAAAGAATTTTCTGGTTCTCTTACCAATCAGCCAAAACTCAATCAATCATTAATATCTGAATTTCTCACAAGTATCTGTATTTTATTTTCTAATATGTCTAGGAAAGGGAGTCCCTAAGAATATTGCTTATAATCCTAATAAGTACAATTATATTTTACTAAGTTTGTTTTTCCTAACATTACTTTCTCCAATGACTGTGCCCTAGGGTTATGATTCTGAAATTCATTAAATAGTCCCATCCATATTCAGTTATCCATCACATTCCTGAATTCCTCAGGCTTCATCTTCTACATTGAGGTCTTGTATGTCCTCTACTTTTCAATGTTGATTAAAAAAAAGGTTTAAGATTTAAAATATGAAGTCAGAGGATAATCTTCATATTGAAAACAATGATAAAAGACTATTATACTGTTTTTTACTTTTTTCATAAACATGACGTATTTCAGAGTCTTTACCAAAAACTAGAATTTGCTTTCAGAATATCTTTCACAGAATATAAAACACAAAAAACAAGCACATGTTAGTTATAACTAAATATTAATTTTTACCCTACTATTTAATTGATAGACTTCCTTGTCCACTCTATCATTATGCAGTATAATAATATATGTCATCATTTTCCAGTAAAATGTTTTAATAACCTTAATAAATATTGAATCACTAAAATATACATTTTGAAATATTTCAGTCCTAGTGTATGTTTAGTTTTGTTTCAGGTCAAATCATCTATGGTTTAGAGACAGAAAGATGATTAATTTTCCATTTGTTTGGGAACAGGCCACCATTTATAAAGCAAACAGACAAGTCACTTCAAACAGAGAGGGCACTCAAAGAGAAGTGGTGTACTTCTTCAGTTGATACCCCATGACCTTTCAAGATGAAAGGATAATAATAGTCATCCACCCAGAGAAGAAGTAGAAAAGTTTTATGTGCTGTTTACAGGGTTTAGAGGTCACTTAGTTATGCAGAAAACAAAATACAATGGAAGCTGCAGAAAACACTAGAAAGAGGACTCATGGCTACATATTTTTCTAAGCTTCCCATTCACCACCAGTTTTCATCTTTTAATAAGCCCTTCTGTTCCCCAAACTAAGGCCACATTCTGTTTATTGTGTGGCTGGGGCCCCCCTTACGTTCAGCTGTCTATCCGTGCCCTCTTTAGAGTGCAAGTAATTGGCCTAAATCAAAAGCCAACTGGCATGTCTAACTCATTCAGCGTTCTGGTGATCATATGACAGAGCTTAGAGAATTTGAGGGAGGTCTCAAACAACAAAGCAGGATATTATTTTCAGTGAAGTCCTGTGGCTATGTGTACCTCTACTGCAGGGACAATTAGAGTCTTTGTTTCTCCTATGATCCTAAGAGTCGGCTTGACTGTCTCATTGAAAAAACTCAAAGGCGTTCCCATAGCCTTTCCAAAGCATCATAGACTATATAGAGACCACTCTGTATTCAACTGTCCAAAACATATGTTTAGGACAAATGAGAGATTTCTGTATTCCACTAGTCAAAATTTATTATATTTCCAAATGAACTATAACTATGATGACAAAACCCTGATTTAAAAAGGCATTAAACAACTAAAAATCAGTAAGTTTACATTTTGTTTTAAACATATTAAAAATGCAGATTTTGGAATTGTGAGCTCAAATTCTAGATCAGAATTTTGTTTGCTCATTAATATGCACATTATACTTTTTCTGTACTCCTTTACCTTCCCACTTTTTGAAAATTAACCTGATTTGAATGCACAGACATTTTGAAATACTCAAAATACACTGTTAGGTTTTGTTTTTTTTTTCCCAGAACTATTTGGAACCATACCGTAAGATATAATAGTAAAAGCTTAATGCTACAGTGGGTTATGGTATATATAAACATATATTTATTTTAAATATATAATATATTTTATTTAGTAAATGTCAGGGTTAAAGGAACCAGTGATCGTCAGCAGGTATGACTAAGCTATTGTATGAATAAATTTTGACAACTTGTTCAGTCACAATTGAGGGATCTAGAATCCAATACCTTGAATTCTTAGCTTAATATTCTCACTCACATTACTCTTTCTCTTGAGCTGCAGAGTACATGGTGCTAATTCAGAATAAAAATTTCTGTATTTTCATATATTTCATGAAGAGGTTATACGTTACCACCTTCAGGTTAAGTGATGTACCACCATATTCTCAAACCATCAGGAAAAATACTTGGCACAAAACCATGAATCAGCAGAGACTGCAAAAGTCAGACTTTCATCTCCCGTGGCCTTGCTTACATGACCACTTCAGATTGAAACTGCTCCGCACAGTCTTGACAATGGCATTGTAAATTCATGAGATTATTTATTACATGATGTCTTTCATTTTGAAACTGTAACACTTCAGTTCCTCAGAGAAATATATTAAAAATTGACTACCTTCATAAAACATTCTACAATTAGATTTTGAATATTCATCACTGCATGTATTCTATAAACTTGGAGGCAAAACTCATGCTTTTCTCTAATGTTCATGATAGCAGATCTCTGGGACAGAGAATAGAAAAGGAAGATCAGGCTTTTGTACTGTAGGTTAACAGCTAACTCAGAGCTGTTTTGGGTAAATGACAGCCCAATGCGATATATTCCCACATGTTAAAACTAGAAGATTATAGAATAGTCTTTTCAAATGCTCCAATTAAAGTATCTTAACAATATCCTTCGCAGGCGCAGTTCACTTTTTTGTATAAAATGAAGGACTGGACTAAATCATCTCTAAGGATTAACCCATCCACCTGATCAAACATTATTATTTTAATAAAAATTTGAAAATCTATAAAATTACCACCAGTTGTGAAAACTGCTTTGGTTTGTTCTCAAAATATTTCTTATAAATGTTAGAAAGTATTGCTGATCTTTTAGCATGGTCTGATAAAATGGTTTTGAATTCTCTAGGCCCCAGACTGAGATTTTTCTCTATAACCACATTCATGCAGTACATATTCAAAAATTAAAACTCTACACTTCAAAATCATATGTTTGTAATCCATATACTTAATCGTCCTGAAACTTTAAGGAGATAACACTTTTTTAAGATATCTCAAAATATCTAATATTTAAGGTAAGAGATATAAACATTTATTCCATATATCAGGAGTTGCCAAACCATGACCTGCAGGCCAAACCCAGCCTGTCCATATGTCTTTTAAAATAAAACTTTGTTGGAATAAAATGACACTCACTTGTTCACATACTGTCTATATTTGCTTTTAAACTTAAAATATCAGAGTTAAATATTTGCAGCAGACACTCTGTGGCCTGCGAAGTTGAAATATTTACTATCAGGCCAACTTTACGGAGAAGGATTACTGACCTTTACCATATATTATAAACATAGGGAAAAAAGACCGTACGATTCAGGTTAATATTAGAAAATAATGTGCAAAATTATCTGAGTTTTAACATCCATTGGAAAGTCCAGATTTGTATGTAAAGGAATTCATAGTAGTTAACTTAGTTGGAATTGAGTTTTAAGGGACTTGTTTTGAAGTTGTACTTACATAGCAAGAACATCTACTTGGAATTAATGTTACTTAAGATTACTAAAATAGATCATAATATGTTTTCCTTAAATATATTAGTTTATATTGTCTATCACTGATAATGTTTCTTTTTTTAAATAAATGTAAGGTTTTAGGTTTATAGAATTATTGTGAAGATAGTACAGAGAGTTCCTATACACCACACACTCAGTTTTCTTTCTTATTACCATCTTACATTAATATGGTACATTTGTCATTTAATGTATTCATTTAATGAACCAGTATCGATACATGATCATAAACTAAAAGCCTGACTTTATTTAGATTTCCTTAGTTTTTACTCAATGTCCCTATTCTGTTCCAGGATCCCGTTCAAGAACATGATGTTTAAGACTCAGATCTCCACTTGGTTGTGACTATTTCTTCCTCTAGTTTCAGACTTCTTTTAGATATGAGTATTTCTTAGTACCTTGTTTTTGATGACCTTGACAGTTTGAGAATTATCGGCCAGGTATTGTAGAGAGAGAATGTTCTTACATCGAGATTGGCTTGATGCTTTTCTTATAATCAAAGTAGGAAAATGTGTTTTTAGGAGGAAGACCACAGGGGCAAAAGTGCCAGTCTCATCACATCATATCAAGGATGCCTGCTATCAACATATTATTAACATTGGCCACCTGGCTTGAAATAGTGTTTGTAAGGTTTCTCTCCTAAAAAGTTATTCTTTTTTTCTCTTTCCTCTTCCAGTAGAAGAAGTAATTATGCAATGCCCATACATAAGGAATATGGGATTATGTTCCACCCCCTTGACAGTGGAGGATCTATATAAATTATTTGGTATTCTTTGGCATGGGATAATTGACTGTTTTCGCCCATTTGTTTATTTATTCAGTAATTTAATTATATGAGCATATACTCATTGATATTTATTTTGTACTTTGGTTTATAACTCAACACTACTTTTTTGACATAATTTGACTACTTTGACGTACTTCTTTCACTGTGTGTATGTATTTGGTATGCGTGCGTATATATGTATGTATATGTGCTGAGAATTTTATAACTTTCTCATACTATAAGATGCTCCAGGTTCATTGTGTACATTTCCTTCCCCATTCCTAGAATCAGCCATTTCTCCAAGTACTCCTGGTTCCTTTTACTGGGGAATGGTATTAGAAACCAAAATTGGGTGTTATAGATGCTCCTTAAAACTGAAGTGGCATTGTTTTTAGGTTCTCTAAGCAGATTGGGCATGATTGATATGTATATACTAACCTGTGTATATATAATCACATTTATAAACATTTCTGTATGTAATCATCAGTATGTTTTTAAAAAAAAAAAAGATTTTCTTTATTTATTTGAATGAGAGAGCACAAGCAAGGGGAGCAGCAGAGGGAGAGAAAGAAGCAAGCTCCCCGCTGAGCCAGGGAGTCTAATGCAGGCTAGATCCCAGGACTCTGGGATCATGACCTGATCCGAAGACTGAAGACAGACGCTTAACAAACTGAACTAACAAGGTGCCCCTCATCAGTATCTTTAGTAAGCTAAATATGAATTTATACTGACATCTCTACCTTTAATCTGTTACTACAAGGATCGTAATTGCCTACACCCTCTACTTCTCTGTAAATTCCTTCTCAAAAGTGAGAAACCTGGATCCTTCTATTTGCCATCTATTTATTTAATTGTTCAATTCCAGTACATGCGCATACTGGTTTTAGAAATGTAAACCTCCACCCCTATGAAAGCAACTTTACCAGTAAGAGCAAAGCACTTGAGACCACCCCCCCCCAAACCCTGTTAAAATATTTTAAAGAATAATGCAATATAGGGCACCTGGCTTAGTCGGTTAAAGGTCCGATTCTTGATTTTGGCTCAGGTCATGATCTCAGGGTCGGGAGATTGAGTTCTGTGTCAGGCTCTGCAGTCAGTGTGCAGTCTGCTTGAGGATATTCTCTCCCCTTCTACTCCTCCCCCTACTTTTCTCTCTCAAAATAAATAAAATTTAAAATAAATAAATTAAAGAATAATGCAATATGATAGTGTAGGTTCATTTTCTGTTCTCTTTCAAATGCAAGATCTTTCATCAGCAGGCAAATCTATCATTGTAATAAAGTTTGATACATAAAGAGAAGAAAAGAAAAAACATGATCATATTAGAATTGATGGCCTAAAAACATTTGACACACTGTGTCAGCCATTCCTGTTACAGCACTAAGAAGGATAGACATAGAGGGAATACTCATAAGTATCATAGAGATTCATCATCAGTAATTAAATCTTCATGGGAAAAATATATAAGGATATCAAAAAATTATGAGAATCTTGAATAGACAGAAGGTGTTATTGAGAATTCTTTTAGCATAGTGTTGGAATTGATATGTTATTGTCTTGGCTAATTCACTAATCTGTAGGAACAGAGATTAATTTGTAGAATTTGTCAAGTGGAGAAGCGAATGATTTCTGTCCAGTGGAAGAATTAGCCCCAGTGGTTGCTCTTTATGACCCTGTTGGCTATTAACAAGTTTTGTGTCTTATCCAGCACTATAATCCTAACATTGTTTGTCAAATATATATATATATATATATATATATATATATATATATATATATATATATATATATTTGAATGAATTTTGACATTGTACTGGTCCCTCAGTAATTAATGAGTTTAAGAAAATCATTTTTACATGTTAATTTTATATTTGCATGAAAGTATTTTTTTACTTTTTTTTGAAAATTATCCTTTAGCATTGATTAAACTTACTATAAATAAGTAATACATATGATATTTTTGAAATAAAGAACTAGTAATACGAGAAAAAGGACTTATAAAACAAATAAATAGAAAAAATAAGATAAAATAAAACCATAAAAGAAAACTAAAAAAGAAATAAAATATGGTTTAATACCATCCAGTTTCCTTTAATTAAATATGTAGTAGAGTTACACACTTTTAAATATGTGTTATGGGTCATAGTGGAGCAGTAAAGCATATCTACAAAATAATCACAAAATCCATAAATCCTCACGAATTATTTTCTGAAAGATTTATTCATTATTTATTTATGAGAGAGAGCATGAGCAGGAGGGAAGGCAGGGAGAGAGGGAGAGAAGCAGACTCCTGCTGAGCACAGAGCCCGACAACATGGGGATCAATCCCAGGACCCTGAGATCATGACCTGAGCCAAAATCAAGAGTTGGATGCTCAACCAACTGAGCCACCCAGGCGCCCTATCTCCTAAATTATTTTTAACAAAAATGTGCAACTAAACTATTTAAAAACTATCTAAAGAAACTGTATTTCTTCACAGAAGTATGTAAACTGAGGTCAGAAAAGATGAAGGACAATATCTTGACCTAACAAGAAAGATATAGTTTGACCATTTTTAAAAAAATTAATATCCAGATTTTATATCAGTCCACTCAGAATACCATTTTTTTAAAACCTGAAAAGATTGTTTTTAAAAAAATGGCACATAGCCTTCCTTTTAAAAAAAAAATCTTTTTAAAAAAGTGGTACAGAGAAGATGTGCTTTGAAAGTTCCCTTTAATCCAATAGTATAACAGCAACTTCTTAAACATATTGAAAAAACAAAAATCAAAGAAAAAGTAAACCAACTAATAAGCAAAGACATGGCAAAATGTATCTCTGGGTGAACAGTGGGACAGAAACACAAAACACTAACCAAGAATGAAGCTACAGGCTTCCTGGGCCCTAGGAGCCAGAGGGAGAGAGGAGGTGAACCAGGTTAAAACACGGAGGCAGGAGGGTTTGAGTTGGGCTACCCTGCTCATGAAATGGAACCAAACAAAAACAAAAAAATCTGCAATCTACTGTCAGGTACTCTGCTATTATCAGAAACTCTGGGCCTAAGGAAGCAGGGACAAAGACATGTCTTTCAGAGAGAAATTAGGACAGCCATGGTGCTGTGTTTAATTCTCCCTTAGCCCTAGTAACCTAGATGACAATAATTCGTAATCAATCCTAAATTCCGCTTTCCTCCTAGAAGCCCAAAACAGGCAGAGAGGGAGGAGATATCCCTCAGGAGATAGGAAATCCCTGAGCAAAAGCAAGAGTAGAAAGCAAGGAATAGGAAAAGAGAGACACATAATACAGTCTTTCTGTCTATAAACCAAAATTATAAATGCCCAAAGAAATATAAATTTGAGAAAGATCATCATCAAAATGAAAAAAAAAATTGTCAAATCTAAATTAAGCTTATTGTACAGAAAAATTTGACAAAGAATCTATAAAAAGAAAACAAAGCCTAGAATTAATTTAAATAGTTGGATATGAAACAAAAACATCAGAAATGAACAACCTAAAGTAGATTAAAAACAACAACAACAACAACAGTTTAGCAATCTCAAAATGAAAAATGCAGTCATTTTAAAAAAATAGAATGTATGATATTGGACACAAAGAATATATTAATGAATTCAGAAGATTGAACTAAACATGGTTGAGATATAAAATTAGAAAAATATAAAGACAGAATAGAAAAATAATAGGAAAGACAAGGAAAATAGATTAAACAATTATATTTGTTTGAGTTATTCTAGAAGAAAACACCAGAGAGAATGGAACAAAAATGATGTTCAATTAAATAATTGTTGAAAATTCTCCAAAGGCAAGAAATAAATAAACACACAGATACAGCATTTTGAGTAATCAGTGTGACAAACAATAATAAATACACATTTAGAATGATTACAATGAAGCTATATAACATCAACAATAAAAAGACTATCTTGAAAGATACCACTAAAAAAACCTACCTTACCTTTAAAGATGAAAATTGCTTGTATTATTAGTAATATTTTAGAGAAATATTTTCAGATTACTGAAGGAGAGTAACTCTATTGGCAATCAGCAACCAAATATAAAATGTTCATTCAAGAGTAAGGGAAATGTAAAAGCATTCTCATACAAAAGCTGAGAGAATTTATCACCCAAAGACCATTAAAATCATTAAGATCATTAAAATCACCAAAAAAAGATATGCCCCAATGAGACTGCAAAGATGTATGTATTATAAGCAAAATATTGGCACATAATATTTGATAAAATATTTTGGGAAATTATCTATTGAGTGTTTAATAATAATATTTATGTATGTTTTAGGAAAGGTAAATTTAAATACAAACAAAAATGATATGTTGGGGAAAGTTGTTAAGCATGCAAAACTTCCTGTAGTAGCTGAGTGTTTTTTTAAATTAGTTAAATGCTTAAGTAAATGCAGTAACAATGAATAGAAATTTAATCTTGATCACAAAGCAGTCAAGGAAAATAAAAGATTATAGGATACTTAATCCTATGGAACATGGGGATGGGGAAAAAAAGTGAGAAAACAAAGAGGAAATAAATATTACATATAAAATAATGTAGAAATATGTCAAAAATGTGTCAGTAATAAAATACATTAAATGCATCCATTAAAACTTGAGGTAATCATGTTGGTCTATGCTGCCGCTGAGTCATACATGAAATAAAAATGAACATGAAGATAAGAAATATTAGGTGCCAAAAAATGAGTACCAAATGATGGATACCACATGAAGTAAGGTGTCTATCTCTCCTAAAAGCAGGTAAGTCAGAGCCACAAGCATATTTTGCTCCCAATGCATAGACCTAATATACATTCTTTTGCCTGTATATGAAGCTAAGTAAAAAAATTCAACAAATTTCAAAAAAAAATCAATGTCATACAAAATATATTTTATGACGACAACACATTAAATAAGAAATGCAATACAAATATAGCCAAAAAATATGTTTGGAAATTCTAAAATACATAGCTAAGGAACTCAATAGATAAAATCAAAACGAAAATTTTGAAGCTTATATTAAACCATTACCTTAACATAATGGAATCTGCACTCAAAAATTTCAAAATTTTCTTGCTGCAAATACTTGCCATAAATACAAATAGGCTCATCTTTCTTAAAAAGTCCAGCAATAGGAATTCCCTGTTTCTTTCAATCTGATTCTGGGAAATAAAGAAAGCTATTTGATACATTTTACAAGGTTAGTATAACCTTATACTGTACCTAAAACTAGATAAAGCCTCTACAGGAAAATAAGATCAAAAGCCAACCTAACATACAAATACAAAAAAAAAAAAAAAAAAAAATTGAGATAAAACGAAAGTACATAGAATAATATATCAGCACCAATTACAGTTTCATCCAGAAATGTGTGGATATTCAACATTTAAAAATATATTGAAATAATACACTATATTCATAAATTAAAGGAGAATATTCTTATGATCATCTAAAAAGATGCGATTCCATTCTTGGTTAAAAATATTTTTAACAATTTACAGAAAGGAATAAAAAGAATTTCCTTAATCTAATAAGGACATCTGTCAAATTCTACAGCAAATGAAATACTAATTATGAAGGTGGAAACATTCTCATAAAATCTGTGATAAGACTGTGATGCCTACTATGCATGCAGCTATTATTCATCATTATGTAATAATTCCTCTACAAATTAAGAAAGTACATAAAGAGGCACCAGAAATGAAAGGAGGAATAAAGCCATTTATTTTTCATATGATAGGATGGTCATCTTAGAAAACCAAAGAGAATATAAATACATACTATTAAAACTAATGAAAGAGTTCAGTGATGTGCAAAAATTTTATGAAGAAAATGACAAGAAGTGTACTGAAGGACATAAAAATCCAAATAGAGAATTGTACTAAATTCACAGATTGGAAGAATTATGACAGACACACTCTTTCAAAGGTGAACTGGAAGTCCAAAGCAATTTCAAAATCCATCGCAACAAAGAGCCAAGTGTAATCAAGATAATTTTGAAGAACAAGATGTGATGGGGCAATTTTCTCTCCTTGTGGAAAACTAGTAATTACAGTGTCAGTACATGGATGGACAAACTGACCAACAGTACTAAGTTCAGTGTCAGGCATACGACTGATGTGGCTTCATAAATCAGTGGAGATAGTATGTGACTATTCAGTATATGATGCTTGGAAACTGGCTCGTCATATGAAAAATAAATTTCGATTCTTACCATGCTTATGTGTTATATATTTTCCACAGAGAGGTTGAGGACATAACTCTGAAAACTTGGAACAAAATAGTGGAATTCATATATGAACATAGAGTATGAAAATATTTAATATTAATACTTTTGACTGCCATAGATAAATATTGATAAAATATACTAATTAGCAGTTTTTATTATAAAAACTCAGGAGGATAGAAAATATTTGACATGTGAAAGAGAGACAAGATAATGAGATATACTGTCATTTACACACTATTTGGTACGATTTAAAATTGGAAATTTTTGGAAGTTATTTAATATCATGAATAGTGTTTATGTCTTATTTATACCTGCTTTATCTGTGATAACATTTCTTTTTTATCTATAATCATAAAAAATTACTTTACTAATTTGACATAAATTATATTACTTGTAAAATATTAATAAAATGTTAAAATTATCTCCTTTCCAACATTAATTTTGATGCTATATATGCTAACTTGACCTGGAGAACCATGTAATTCATCTCTATTATTTTAAATTATATATGAAATCTTTGTTAGTCAGCCTCTTATTTATTATTTTGGTGAATTTTAGTGTTAATTTTGATTTTGATATTTTTATTGTTAACTTTAATTTTTTATTCATTATTGAAGTATATTTGATGTACAATGCATACAATGGTATTTTAGTTTCAGGTGTACAGCATAATGATTTGACAATTCCATACATTACTCAGTGCTTACCGCGATAGGTATAGTTACCATTTGTCAACATAAAATGTGATTACAATGTTATTGACTAAATTCCCCATTCTGTATATTACATCCCCATGACTTATTTATGTTACAACTGGAAGTTTATACTTCTTAATCCCCTTCACCTCCCCCAGTTTCTTCCCCTCTCTGGTAACCAATAGTTTATTTCCTGTATCTATTAGTCTATTTCTGTTTTGTTTTTGAAATTTGACATTAAGTGAAATCATATAGTATTTTTCTTTGACTAACAAATTTCACTTAGCATAATACTCTCTGGGATCATAGATCTACCCATATTGTCTCAAATGGCAAGATTTCATTTTTTAAGACTGAGTAATATTCCATTGTGTGGAGATACACACACACACACACACACACACACACACACACATCTTTATCCATTCACCTATTGGTGAATGTTTAGGATACTTAGGTTGCTTCCATATCTTGGCTATTGTAAATAGTGCTGCAATGAGCATGAGTACATATATCCTTTCGAATTGGTGTTTTCATTTTCTTCCATTAATTACCCAGAAGTGGAATCGCTGGGTAATATGGTAATCTATTTCTATGCTATATTCTCGCTTTTGTTGTAAGCTCCCATATCTTAGATTCTGGGGAGAGAAACAACACACTTCCCATCTTTTTAGTATTTTCTTCCTCTATAATAATAGCTTTGAATTTTTTTAATTTTAGCATAATTTTTGTCTCACTAGCATAAAGGTTGTTGGCTAAAGGTTTTTGATGAGCTCTTATAGTCAGTCCATAAGTTAGTCTTGCATGCACTTTCTAGAATCACTCTTTAGAATGTTTGGGCTCATTATTGCCTAGTCTTCTTAGCTTTGAGTTTTGTCTCCACTCCCATGCAATATCAAGATTCTGTTTTTTGTTTAGAAACCTGTGTTGCAGCTTGGATTAGGAGACTGAAAGAGGGGGATTCCATGTTTTTAATAAAAATATAAAAAATACATGAAAACTATTGGCTTAAAATATTTTTTAATAATTCTAAAATGTTTTCATAATGAAAATGTGTAATTGATCTAAATGTAAGACGTGTGTTTTGAAATTTTTCTATCTTAAATAACTGTTCTCTAGGATGTCACGGGGGAATTCACAAAAAAGAATTTTAAAAAGTTGGCTTTGTGCTCTGAATGATATCTCCAGCCCATCAGCATGCTTTTGTGGGGTTTACAGATAAGGGACTGACAATACATCTCAACAAGCTTAATTTTGAACTGAGGATTCCAAAGAAAGTACATACTTATGCTACTTAATTCTGTTTATTTCTATGAAAACTCAAATTATATCCTTTTTTAAAAAAGTAATTAATTTCAAATTAAAACTTAAAAAGAAGTAATCAAAGTTTAAACAAGTTCTTAAATACTAAAAGCATATCTCTAAACATAACTTTTGTTTAAGGAAATATAGATATTATAATTGCCAGTTTATTCCTGTAACAAAATGATAATTATATCTGATACTAGTGTTGACAGAGTTAAGAATGAACAACCTGTACTTACTAGCTAATGGGATTTCTACAGCTTAATTGATTCTATTTCTGAATATAAAAATGAGTCTACTCATTTGTCTAATAATATCAGAAATTATTTTCTCTAATGTTTGAAATACATTATCAATACATTATATAGATATTCCTATAGAAAAAATTATTTGTACATATTATGCAACCTACAGTATCCAATTAACATAAAATTTCATAGTTGCACTTGATCAATTGCAAATTGGAGACTATTTTAGTTCCTATCACAGGCTTCCGTCTTGGGAACTCACCTAGACTCTCTCAATGTTTTGTTTTTCCTCTTTTTTCCCCTTCATGCTACTGAAAAATTGTGGATAGGGAGTTAACATGGAATGCTCTCTTTACTACGAAGCCTCCCTGTAGTTTCAGAAAATATTAGGTTCTCTCATAAACTCAAACTTAATTGTGTAATTCTTAAAAGTTAAAACATATGTATGTATGGATGTATGAATTTATCTACACACACATATACATAATATCTGTAGAGAAGTTTCTTTCAAGATTTAAAGCTTATTCTACTGATAAATAAATCTATATCTATAAATCTTTATATGCTTCTTAGTATCTCAATCCCAATGACACATAGGTAAGAGATATTTCAATGCTAATTTTTTTAAAGATTTATTTATTAGAGAGAAAGAGAGAGCAAGTGAGTCGGGGAGGGGCAGAGGGAGAGAATCTCAAGCAGATTCCCCCCTGAGTGGAGAGCCAGACTTGGGGGCTCCATCCCTCTAGGCATGGGATCATGACATGAGCTGAAACCAAAGGCGGATGCTGAACCAGCCGAGCCACACAGGCACCTGTTTCAGTGCTGATTTTAATGTATGGTGATATATCTGATTTCAGTAGTTCGTATAAATATGGGCACTTTCTTTGACTAGCGCAATCTCGGTATGTTGTAATGAATATAGCAATGTGAGAAATACAAGTAAAATTTCACAGCTTGTATATGATTTATTGGATGCAAATGCATATATTTAACTGGTATCTGTTGATCTACAATACTTTAAGAAAAAGAAAAGAAAAAATGAGAACAAGAGAGATAGGAAGGAAGTAAAGGAAATGAAAAGGAAGGTTCAGGTTCTTAAAAACCATATAGTTGTGTGATTGTTAATGATGTATCAAATTTTAATCACTGAATTATGTGTCTATCCATTAACAATACAATTTTCACCTGAAATAATTACGAAGGGAAATTCCATATAAACCTTACATTTTCTTCTCATATATCATTATTATGGAAAAATAAAATAAATGGTAATTTGCTTTGTATCTCTATATATGAATATGTGTGTACATACAGGCATTGTGCAATATAGTAATCATTTCAAATTATTATATCTAAAACTAAGAAGCACGAGAGTAGCATTTATTAAGGACATACGAAGGGTTGTTTTGGTCATCATGACCTGTTTGCTTTGCTGCTGGTAATCAGATAAATGCTGTCACATGGCAGGAAACATTAAACAAATGGTCTGGGGTAAGGTTACATGCATTTGTGCAGTAACCTCCTGTCTGAGTGAATAGTTAATTGGACACCTATGTGAAACCCTATTGAAAAGTGGCAGCTCCATTAAGCCCTAAGTCAATAAAAACAACATGAGCCTAATTTGTTTTTATTACTACACAAAAGGAAATTATAGAAACATTTAAAATCTGCAGGAATTCCTCATAGGATATAAATATGCTTACTTGTCTCTCCTTTTTGTTTCTCAAGCTGTAGTCTGTGTTCTTCACAGAGGCTTGTTAATATTCAGGATTGGTATTTTTGCAAGGTGAGAGTTAAAGCAAAATATTTGGAAAGCTGAATTCCCAATCTAGTGACTGCTGGGACCAAAGAAACTGTTCTTTTCAGAATTTCAGTCATAAATCTTTCATTCACTGCATATTGCTAAGGGCATAGGACCCAATTGAAGACACCCAGGGCAGAAGGAGCACAACAGTTTCTAGTGATGCCCTTTCCCTCCTAAATCTCTGCTCCCTCCATTTCCATAGTAGGAATCTTTGAAAATGGAGATAAATGGAAGGTTACTTAAAATCTCAAGTATAAATAGGATGCTGCCATTTATTTATTTCAATTTGGATATTCTATAGCAATAAGCAAAATAATTTAACTATTTAAGAGAAGGCATATTATACAGTAGTTAACAGTAGGAACTCTTAAGCCAGTCTCCTGGGTTCAAAGTTGCCACCAGAGAGACCATTTTTTCATCTGTAAATTGAGGAAATAATAATATCTGCTTCTCGGATTGTCTTAAGAATTAAATGAATTCATTTATGTAAAGTGCTTAAAACAGTACCTGGCCATTATAATCACCATTTAATAGTATGCTCTTTATTATTACCCAAATTGGTTAAATAAACTCTCTTATTATGATTTATAAATTCAGTACTTTGTAAGTTATATGTGCAATGTTTTGCCTCATATGAACATTTAGGCAAAGATACAGAATGGGAAAATTAACCATTTAGATCAACAATACTCCTTTAAAAAACAAATGAACAAACAAACAAATCCAAAAAACCCCACAGTGTTCCTTTTAATAGAAGGGTTTTTTAAATTATTATAACCTACCAAGCTATTGCAAATAAGCACACAATTTTGTGGTGTAGATACTGTCTAATGTATAAGCACCCTATGATTCATGTATGAAAATAGAAAAATATCTAAAGATGCAAAATAATACTATCATGTCTTCCTGTCTTATTGCAACTAAAGCCAACAAATACTGAGTATGTATATGGAAACTGATTAGAAATTGCAGGGGCTTAAAATAACAGACACGTCCTTGTCTTCAAAGTACTTACAAAATGATGGAGGAAAAGGCTTGTAAACAAAGGAATGCAAATCAAGTTCAGAAAAGTGAAAGTGGTTTACTAGGGGCTAAAGGTAATATGTGGGAATAGAGAGAGGAGAAATGAATTCTAGTTTAATACCTAGAGCAGAGATTTTACATTCCCTGAGTATTAAGCCCTCTGCTTGTTTGGACCATGATCCATGATCAATGGCTGCTACATTGCACAGTGCTTTAAAAATCCAGGAACAGCATAACACTATATATTTGTAAGTTCCACTAAGTTAATGAATCTAGTAAGCATTTGTAGGTGAATAATACTCTCTAGCCTATCTACATAGCACAAAGCAACCTGAAAATGAGCACAATGCAAACGTATTGCATTGTCTTAGATGTATAATATGTATTATCAAATATGTATGTATGTACAGACATAATATATAGATGTAAGATGTATAGACGTATAATATGTGTTATTTAACACAATTCATACAAAGAGCACATATACAAACATATGCAAACTAAGAAGTGACTCTCCATTTTGTTTAAAATCTTATCTTCTGGTGAAATTTTTGTTGTAAATAAAAACAAGTTAGACCAGTGATGGCAAGGTAAGTAAAATGGAAAAAATGCTAGTATCATTGGTAATAAACTACTATAAAATATGCATAAATTAAAATGTTTATTGCTGTTATTTTACTTCAATTCAATCATCAGTAGCTCCTACATTCAATATCTGATAGGGGATATGTAGCTTCTCCTCTATGAAAATAAGAAGAGATTTATTTTTGAGTAGGGAAAGAATTCTCAGTTGTTTTACGTACCTCAACAGAATTATGACGATTTAAATGTCCTTGTCTTTCTGCTTTTCCACAAGATAAGAGATACATTGCAAGT
Source organism: Ursus americanus (assembly GCF_024610735.1). Lineage (NCBI taxonomy): Eukaryota > Metazoa > Chordata > Mammalia > Carnivora > Ursidae > Ursus > Ursus americanus. The sequence continues at coordinate 53,118,891 of NC_142137.1, read as the reverse complement.
AGGAGTGAATGGAAAAAAAAAATCTTATACAAATATAGCTACTTGAAGTACTAAGAAAGCAATTAAGCACCTGACTGATTGAGTGGGAAGCAAATGGATCTTCCCCACTAGGGTTACCGAGGAGTGAGTAGAAGCGAGAGACCTGGAATAAAGTGACTATACAGAAGGTTGGAAGACAAAAAAAGGGGAATTCTGAAGTTCCAAGGGAACTCATACAAGAGAAGAATCCTTTAAGTACCATAAAGGTAGGGAGACAGTATTCAGACATAGGGAAACCGGGTGAATATGAATGCCAAGGTATAAGCAGGTGAATCCAGAATTTTGAAGGTCAGAGTTAATATGAGTGACACTAATGAAGAGAAGGCACCGATATCAGTTTTTCTCTCAGGGCAGAATCTATTTTTTCCCTAGATTTTATACTTTGTGATATTTGCCAATAGGTAAAAGCTTAAAAGTGTGTGTTAGCATGCCAGAGGGAAAATGAATACACAGAAAATACAGCATAAGCTTCCAAATTTATTGGCATGGAGCCATATTTTTCATCTGTTTTAAGTTAGGAGAAAGATAAACAAACAAAAAGATAAATGTTGTAAAAAAGAGACTTAGGTATAATTTAGCGAGTGGCTCTAGAGCAGATTAATGGAAATCCTGAAATAACAAGTGTGACTGAGAAAGATCTATTTCACTGAAGCCTGAGCAGAAAAATGATGTGCTTTATTACTTTGAACAGTGAATAATAATAGTAATAATTCAAACAAGTTGGATAAAATTATTAAACCATTGTCTTTTAGCTCAAATCTATCCTCTGGACTCTACTTTATGATGCTGGGCTGATACTTTTCACATTCGATTTTTTTCTTTCCCTCTTGTCTACCTGTCCATCAGATTGGAAGGCAAGATGAGGGAGGGGACTGTTCTCTGTCCTGCTTGTCTTCAATACTTGTCAGCATTGCCCTAAAATAAGCACTTCCTCCCCTCTGGCAGCATTCAGCTCTAGTATTAGGGCCAGAAAATGTGCAGAACCTTTCTCACCAGGCACCCTGTGAAGTGAGGCAGTCATTTGTTCTCAGAGACCTGGACCAAAACCTTTTGGAGCCTGTTTCATGTTCTAGGTTCTTGAATCAGCCACATTTTCCTGCATATTTATCCCCCATCGAGGGTCCACTACTTCTTGCAGCCTTACTCTGTGTGTTATTTCAGGACTCTGATTTTAGGATCTTCTTACACTCATTTAACCAGGTCTTTATATTAAATCCCCTCTGTTTTATTAACTAGTGAAGGTATTTCTGCTTACGTATGGGAAAAAATAGACAAATAGCATTTTACAAATAAAAAAAACCCCTCAGGGTCAAGAATCCAATATAAGAAAAAGTAGAAACTACAAAGGGCAAACTCAGTAATGTGCTGTATTTTCAAATGATGAAGATTTTAGATGTAGAGCATTAGCAAAAACTGCTTATTTTTTCATATTCCTTGTTTGTGCTTAATCAGTGGAATGGCATTTCTACATCGAGGAAAGCCAAATTTCCAAAAGCCTGTTAAAGGCTTTCAAGATTCATTTATTTTGGTTATTACGCATCTAAGCTGCCAGCTCCTTTCTCAAATAAGAAGACTCAATAGATGTCAGTGTTGAGGGGATTTAAAATTCATCCCAAAATTTATGACTCTCACTTCAAGGATGAAAGATGATTTTTGAAGCCAAAATAACAGAAGAAAAAAATGCTTATTTAGGAAAGAATCAAATCAGAGTGAAAGTTTACATTCTTCATAATACTGACCCCCACAGAATAAATATAGTTATGCATCACTAGGAACTTTCTAATTTGCACTAATTGTTCTATTTGAACAATGTGTATAATTTTTATAGTTCCAATTGTACTTGGATTTTCATACTGTCTTTCACTAAGTTTAATAAATGTTGTTATTGGCTTTATAAAGTAAATTTTCCTCATAACTAAAATGTTCAGCTCTGTGCCAATTTTAGGGAATAAAAAGTTGTTATCACATACCTATATATTTTTAAATACAATTTCTCTGAGTCATTTAAAGAGTACAGTGACTAGGAAACATAATCAAGGTCATTCATTCTTAAGACAATCAGAATATTAGAGTCAGAATTACTGCTTTTGTTTGAGGAAGAAAATAATTAACATTATCTATAGCATAGTGAATAGTCATATACTCACTTAAAATGAATCTAGATCCATATTTAACTGGATCCCCACTTATCAGGGATTTTGCTTTCTGCAATTTCAGATACCCATATTCTGGAAGAAGATGATCCTCCTTCTGATGTATATAGTCAGAAGGTTGATAGTAGCCTAACGTCACAATGCCTGCACCATTCACCTCACATCATCTCATCACATAGGGCTTTTATCATCTCACATCACCACAAGAAGAGGGGTGAACACTGTACAATAAGATATTTTGAGAGAGAGAGAACTGTATTCAAATAACTTTTATTATAGTATATTGTTATGATTTTTCTGTTTTATAGTTAGTTGTTAATCTACTGTGCCTAATTTGTAAATTAAACTTTATCATAGATATATATGTGTAGGAGAAAACATACTATGGTATGGAATTCAATACTATCCACAGTTTCAGGCATCCACTGGGGGTTATGGAATGTATGTCCTGTATATAAGTGAGGACTACTGTATTTCTTAAGCATACCTTTAAAGAATTTTTTTGCGGGGGGTCATTGACAGTTCATCACTTTGAAACAAATGTCATCATTTTACCAACAGAGCATCTAACACGTCTATAATAATTAGCTCTATGAACTTATACCTACTCTCCTGTGCAGCTAAGAGTGGAAATAATTTTAATATCCATTAGAAAGTTTTTCCTCAGAGCTCGTGAGACATAAAGGGCAGAAGATTTTTCTACAAATCCTGTCTTTCAATTTTCTACATTTCTACTATGATTATGATTATCAAATCTTCTATGAAGAATGAAATGATTATTAAACCTTCTAAATGAAATTTGAAAAATTAACAATGTCATAAAAACTCTCACTTCAGGCACATTATTTGTTTTTTCCAATTATTTTTACGTGCTTTTCACCATAGCCTAATCCTAAAACACATTTTCAGTAAAATGTATTTTTCTACTGTGAACTTAAGTAAAAAATATATATGTATATCATTATATAATAATTATATATGTATATAATTATATATGTATATGCATTTTAAAAAGAGTACTTAAGGGGCGCCTGGGTGGCACAGCGGTTAAGTGCCTGCCTTCGGCTCAGGGCGTGATCCCAGCATTATGGGATCGAGCCCCACATCAGGCTCCTCTGCTGGGAGCCTGCTCTTCCTCTCCCACTCCCCCTGCTTGTGTTCCCTCTCTAGCTGGCTGTCTCTATCTCTGTCAAATAAATAAATAAAATCTTAAAAAAAATAAAAAATAAAAAAAATAAAAAGAGTAATTAAATACACCAAGATGTTAGCGACAACTTTTCTTTTTTGTTGATATTTTTGGCCTTTTCTCTTTCCTGTTTTCCAAGTTCTCTATAATAAATATGCATTACTGTTATTATCATAAAAATTCAATTAGTTAAAATGAATCTATCTCATCACTATAATGTTCAACTTGAATAATTGAATAAACTTGAATAATCTTCTGTTCCCTACTATTTTAAGCTTATTTTTTTTCCTTAGAAAGTTTTATTCTATTAATCTCTCACTTGGTGCCCTCTGAGATATAGACAACATGTCAGGATTTTATGAGAGGAAATGCCTGTCCAAAAGAAAATAGGATAGATAGCACCAGTGAAGGCTGGGAGAACTCTCCAACCTCAAAGCAAGTCCAACCCCAAGAGAAGGAACAAAGAGAGAGGGTTGGGTGTAAGCATCCTACACTGCTAAGCACTCTACAGAAGATTTAGAAAAGCCACTAGGGACTTCTTGAACAAAGGAAGACAAGGCAAACAAAGGCTTTATGTTTCTTCCAGGTACAGGTGTTCTTTAATATCCTTTCCATACTAAGTCATTGGTGAAGATAGCCCTATGGGAGATTTGTATTCTGCAGAAACACTGGGATGGATGTGAAAGTTCAGCAGCTTGGTTAAGTTTACATTCTGTATTAAGGGGCCTGCAGTTGGCATTATCATGGTCACCACATAGCCAACATAGTTCCTTGCCCTAAATCTAGGTCATTTTTAACTCAGATTTGGTTGACCCTTTCTATGGGTCCTAATTATAATTTTTTTTTCTGCTGATATAAATGGTCTATATTCTTTGTTTTATTCAAATTCAACCTATCCTTGTAGGCCAAATTCCAGGTCCTTGGCCTTATATCTACATCGGATGTAATGGCTTACGTTGTTCATCATGTAAATGCAACATAATATTAAGTGCTGCTTTGTGCTATTATTAATAACAAATTGGAAATAAAACAATGCTTTTACACTGTTTTGGATTTATAACTCTTTCATCTATGTTATGTCATTGACTCTATCTTAAAACAAAAACCCTAAAAAACACAAATAAAAAAGGAAACTGAGCTTGAATTCCTTTATTGATGCATGAAGAAAGTTAAAGTGAGTTCAGATAGGTTAAGTGATTTTACAATGTCAACAGTTACATAAAATCAGAATCATGTGTGGTTTATTATTATAGCTCCAGCTAGAGTGCAATTACATTGACCCAACCCAACTGTAGGAAGGTTTGCCTTCCTTATGGAACGAAAAGACAACAAATATTTATAATACTGTGACAGTATCAGAAGACCTTTCCCATCATCACTTCTGTGAACTTTTAGAAGAAAAACCAACACAGCAAAAACCTATCGTTTTTGATAGCGACTTTTCACCACATACACATTACTTTTCTGAGTTCCAAACTTGATGTTAGGCACAGAATTATAATTTCTATTTTATGTGTTTCCACTGTATCAGGTGAGATAGTATTATTATGTTCCATAGTACAGTAGAGGAAAATCTAGAATGATGCGTGGAACAAAGTATGTACTCAAAAGTGTTTTGTAAACCAGTAAATGTATGGAATAAATTCGTGGACTAAGGTAGTTTCTGTAGTTTTTTATAATACTTGATAAGTTGCTTTATAGATAGCTCATTACTGCACATTCAATTTCTTCTGACTGAGTAAATTTACAAAAATATATTTAAATATAAAAGGATGTGGGAGGATTAGGTTTAATACTATATTATTAAATTCTACTTGTAATTAATTATGGTCAGAAACTGTGTTCAACATAAAAGGTATTTCTTTTTGCAAATTACATATTCTTTGACATTTAATCATATTTTCCTTTAGTTTATGCACATAAATGTATATTCCACAGAGATTATTATCATTTTAATGTTTTCTGATCTATAAAATTTCCATTTCAGAAATTATTTTGGTGTATTTATTTAGTTTTGTAGACATCATTTCACATTGAATTTAATCCTGAAAGTAAACAGCATCTGTGCTGACCATGAGCAACTTTATATTATTCTGACATATAGAATTTCAGTTTCTTAAAATGTATATCCAGGTATATTTTATTTTTCATTGTTATCGTTCTCCAAAATGGGCAAGTCTAGCCTTTATATACTTGTTATTGCCATAGAGACCTGACAACTTGATTACATTATACAATTCTAGAATCACAATTTCCCTCTCAATATTCTTTAAATAATTCTTCTTTTTCAGCTTTAAGATAACAGGTTTAAAGACAGTCTGCTTTTTCTATGGACTCTGAGAAACAAACTGAGGGCTTGAGAGGGGAGGGGGTGGCGGAATGGGATAGGCTGGTGATGGGTGGTAGGGAGGGCACGTATTGCATGGTGCACTGGGTGTTATACGCAACTAATGAATCATCGAACTTTACATCAAAAACCAGGGATGTACTGTATGGTGACTAACAATATAATAAAAAATAAATAAATAAAAATAAAGACAATCTGCTTTTTGTCGATTTTTGGTAACTTTCTTCCTATCTTCTATGATTGTAATTTCTTTCTTAGTATCAGCATTAAAAATTTTTGCTTTGGGTAAATAAAATGGATCTCTTTCATCAATTGTGCCTAAAACGTGGTACTTCAACAAGATATGGACTCTTCCTAACTGAAGGAAGTTTTATTTTCCTTATGGCATAAAAAGCAACAAATATCTATCATGTTGTTACAGTACCTAAAAATCAGCATCTGAAAACCTGAAAAATAATTTGGGATATCTTCTGTAAAGCTTAGAATATTACACTTCATGTTTCCATTCTATTTTGGTCCCTACAGTTTTATTTTCCTTCTCAATAATAGAAAAATAATTTAAGTAGAATTCTCCCTTGATACCTGTTACTTTTGCTTTCATTGTTTTCACCCTAATATCTTTGTCCTCTGCACTTTGAATGGCATTAGGTTTGATTTCCTAATAATTTAAAATACCACTCTGCCAATTCTAGCTTGTCTATGAAGCTGACTTTAATTATATCTCACATTTCAGTGTTCTGCCATGCTTACTTTTCTGACCTAGCTTGCTTTTCATGGTAGACTGTTCTTTCTTTCATTTTGTTGTTGTTGTTGGTTTTTTTAAACTTATAATTGGACAGTATTAGCTATCTCTAAAATTAATCAAATTTATTGTGTTTGCTTTTTCCCCTATTTACTTATTCTTGAAAAAGAAAAATTTTATTTGAACTTCAAATTTTCCAAATAAATATTGACTTATATCAATTCTACTTATTTGTCCTCACTGGTGTTGATACTTCTTCCTTTATCAACAAAATAATCTGTAAAATTAATGTGAGTGGGCCACAGCCTATTCTAGATCTAATAGTGACATTAAATCTGTTCACCTGTATTCTGTTTTGGTTTTTCTTTAGCTTCATTTCTAGTTACTTAACTTTCTAAATTAAGTGTGTGTGGAAACCTGAATCACCTCATACATGTCAGCATCTCCCAATCTGTTTCTTTATGTCATTTCTGAAGGCTTTCTTCTTTGAATGGAGGGAAAAAGAGTGAATGGATACTTTACCTTTCACCACATGTGTGTAAGTAGGTGAAAAGCATGGATGAATGCCCAGGGTTTGGTTCTTAAAGACTGAAAGTCTTTGAGCCAAAGGAACGAGCAAGGTAGAATGGATTGAATGCCTTTTGTTTTCTTTCTGGATAACAGGTCTATTTTGTTTCACATGAAAATCCATGAGTGGGTCACAACTTCTATCACAAAATTTAAACTCATGGAATTTAAAGCTACCAGGATGATCCTATTGCATTCTGTTGCTGGGCTCTGGCAGGCTTTGTTTAGGGTAGAGAGGTGGGAGCCCAGCTCTCCTTTTGATTTTGTAAGCATTTTGGTTAGAATTTAAGAGAAGTTGCATCAGGCTGTCTACTAGATATCAATTAAACTGAGCTCTGAATATTGCTTTCTAAATCTGAAGCATAATAAAAGTAGAAATTTCATTTCCAATATTAAACATAACAATTTTAAATGTTAATACAAAAATATTAGGAAAATTTCCATCACAAATCACAGGAGTGTAATATAGTGAATTCATTGTATTATTTGATCTAGATATCTGTTTTACTTAGATCAGCTTTTCAGAGGTAATGAATAAGCTTATCATTGTTGTCTCATCTTCCCCATAATCTTCTATGGGACTGAGTAAGAGGCTTGACAGAAATATACTACAGTTGAAGGAGTAAATTGACTTTTTGTTGCAATAGTGTTATTAATTAATTCTACATGAAATTTTCTTTTGCTTTACTTTTTAGAATATTTAAATAATAGTACTTAGCATGTACTATTATTATGTCTTCCTGCTGTTTAACAAAATATATAAATAATATTATAATTTATTTGGTTAAGACCCATTTTTAAAATATTGTGCTTAGAATTGCCAAAAGCAAATAAAATTAACTTTTTGCCTACCAGAAGCCCACCACCCCCTAACCTTTTTTTAAAGCAATGCTAATTACAAGTCATGGCTCTAGGTTTTACAAATTCTTTAAGGTATATAAATGATTAAATGATTTAACAACAATCTTTCAGGCTTTTGACAAATAAAAATCAAACCAAACATAGAAATACAAAACAAAACAAAGTACAGTTCTTAGGCAATAAAGAGCCACAACAATGATTGATTTATATCTAACCAACAAATTTTTTATTGCGCTTCTACTATTTTACAAATGATTAAGATTTTAAATGCAGCATAGTGTTACTTGACCATATGAAAAAAAGATAAATGCATTAAAGAACACCTGACAATTATTAAATAGAATATTTAATAAAGTTCTGAATCTCAAGATATGACATTATTAAAATATTTAATCTAAGTCTTCAGATGAAGTGATTATGGCAGAACATTATGCATGCACAAAATGCAAAATAGTTACTTTTATTCAAACACCTGTTTAACAGAAATGGCACTTTTATAAAATGAATAGGACTGAAACAGGGATAGTCTTCAATTTTTGCTCCTCTGTTCTTTTAAAACTCTTTGGCAAATAGGGTGGGGAGTGAGTGTTTCTCAAGGAAATCAGTGAAGAATGGAGGTGACTTATGTTTCGTGTTGCTATTTTATTTGTATTTTCCGATCAACCCCTTTTCACCTCAGATCTTGCTGTCAGGATGATTGTGTCCCATTCATTGTCATTGACTAACTCGCTACCACTTAGCCAGTACTTTTGCTTATGATTTTTTAGGATCTCTTTCTTACTCAAAATTTGTTTTATAGAAAAATCCATGAATAGTTTTTATGTATTCCATAAAATAACCTTCTTATATAATGTAACTGATTTAATTATTCAGGTCCACCTAATTAAAACTTAAATATTTTAGGTAATTATAGAATATAAGAAATACAGCAAGTAAAAGCTTATATTCCTAACTGGTAATATTTTTAAAAGATACTTTAAAAACCTATCATAATTTTTTGTCTTTCATATTCTCATTTTTCTGAATATATTAAAAGGCAATTGAAATATTTAAAATTATCATGAGATTTGCATGCATATCAGGAGACCTGAAAGATTGAAGAACAGATTATTAAGTCTTCTGTTAAAATTTAAATATGTCTTGTGCAGAGCTAATGTGCCAGTTTTCATTCTCCACCTAAGTTTGATGCTGCAGATACTGTTTCTTAAAAAGATAGACTTTTCAATTCTATGTGTAGTAGGCTGAATAATGGCTCCCCAAAAGATATCCAAGTGCTGATCCCTGGAACCTGTGAATGTACAACAGAAGAAGAGTTTTGCAGACACATACAATTAAGTTGTGGATCGTGAGTTAGGACATTCTGTCTGATTAATACACCTCTTCCTCTTCTGCCCGTCTCCCTCTGACCCTCTGAGAATACATGTGATTACATGTAGGACTCACCTGGATGTCCAGGATATTTAGCATAAAAAATATACATAGGCCAGTCCAAAATCTGCAGAGTACAGTGGAAGGCTAGAGATCCAGGGAAGTGTTGATGTAGCTGGAGTCTGAAGGCCGTCTACTGTCAGAATTCTCTCTTTCTTGGGAGAATTCAGTTTTTTTCTTAAGGCTTTCATCTGATTGAATGATTGGATGAAGTCTACCCACGTGATGGTAGACCATCTGCTTTACTCATTACTGATTTAAATGTTAAAAATGCCTTTGAAGCAACTTAACCTCATCCTAAAAATACCTTCAAAGTGACTTACAGATGTGTTTAACCATATATTTGGGTATCATGGTATACTGATCATGATATAGGCACGTTTTACCATCACAGAAGGCAATTTAACCAACAAGTGAGAGAATAAAATGAGCACAAACAAAAGAATGATGGCAGCTACTGGAAGATGTAAAAAGCTGATTCTTGGAGTGCCTGGGTGGCTCAGTCGTTAAGCGTCTGCCTTTGGCTCAGGGCCTGATGGGATGGAGCCCCACATCAGGCTCCTCTGCTGGAAGCCTGCTTCTTCCTCTCCCACTCCCCCTGCCTGTGTTCCTTCTCTCGCTGGCTGTCTCTCTGTCAAATAAATAAATAAAATCTTAAAAAAAAAAAACAAAAAAAACAAAAAACTGATTCTCCCCTAGAGCCTCTGGTGGAAGAGCATCTTTCTCCTTCCCTTGATTTCAGCCCAGTGATACTGCTTTGCGCTTTACATCAGTCATGTCTCTGAAAGTAGTTAATCCCAGATAGGTTGAATTAGGGCTTAGTGCAGAAAAGTCAAATGTGTGACCAATGAGTGGTGTAGTTGTCATTCATACAATATAAAGGAATCATTTAAAGAATCCCACTTTTCTTAAAGAAAATATATAATTTTATTAGGTGAAAAAGCAATATCTTTTGAATTGCATTTTAAATGATTTCTCAGTGAAGTAAATTAAATTTTCAAAATTATTTAAAACACACTTCTAAAATTCATTTTGATTTTGCTACTCACTGCAATGTAAACACAATGAGAACAGGCACTTTCTCTGTTTGGTTCACTAAAGTATCTTCACCAAAACCCAACATTTTGTCACATAAAAGGAGATTTGTAAAAACTTATTAAAGAAATAAAGAAATCATATTCACAAATTTCCATTTTCATATATTTATGACACTTTAAATTCTTTAAAAATAAAATGTTCCCCTTCTATTCTTAGTGAGAAAAATCCCTCTTAATTTTCCTTTTAGATTTTACAACACAATAAAAGTATTTATACATGTGTATACTTACAAAGCATATTGTAATTTTTATATTTATGATAATTTTTGAAATGCCAACTTATGTAATATCACTACCAAATAAATTTTAGTCCATGAATACTAATGTAAATTGGTTTTGAAACAAGCTAGGCCTTTTAATTTTGGATGATAGCCATGATTTTGATTAGTGTTTTTATATTTGTTAACTTACCACTTTTAACATAGTCACATTTCATAGCTAACTGTAAATAAGAAGGCTGGCATTTTTTAATCTTAGCCTTAAAATTTGTTAATATAAAATTAATTAAATTATATCAAGAAAAATATTCAATTATTGGGTTCCAAATTTAAACAATTTATTTAAAATTAAAATTGTATGAATGGAAAAGTATTGATACATAAAATATTTTTGCTAAATTGTTACATAGAAAATTAATGGAAATGACTTAAATTAAAATATATTTTACTCTGATAAATTTGTTTCTCTATCACTAATATTTTCTTCAGTAATGTGGATTTTAATTTGCATGATTTATCACACTTTAACATTTATTTGCATGATTAATGAATGTTCTGCTGTGATACTCATCCAGATTTCTGTAAAATGTGTTGAATTTATCATGTTATACAAGCATAGGAAGGATGAGAACGGCAGTGTATTAGTTTCCTGTGGCTGCTGTAGCAAATTTTGATAGATTAAATGAATGAATTATTAGTAATTTATAATTTTACAGAATTGAAATTATTATTTTAGAGTAATAGGTAATCTGAATCCATATGTTTTAAAGAAAGGTCGTTTGTTAAGAAGTTAACTATATTTCTTTATGCTAACAAAGAATAATTCAAAATTGAAATAGGAAAAGAACTATTTACAACATCATCAAGCACAAAGAACTTAGGGATAAACTTAACTAAATATGTACAAATTCTGCATAGTGAAACTACAAAACATTCCCGAGAGAAAATCAAGTTGATCTAAATAATAGAGAAATATACTGTGTTCATGGGTTAGAATATTTAACATGGTTGTTAATTTTCCACAAATTCGTCTATAGATTCAATCAGAATAGCCATATTCTATTTTGTGTGCATTGCCAAATGGTTTATAAATTTATATGGAAATTCAACGGACTTATAATAAAAATTTTGAAAAGTAACCATTAAGTTGGAGAAGTTAGATGATTTGATTTCAAGATTTACTAGAGAGCTCCATTAATTAAGATAGCATGGTTATTGGCATAGGATAAAAACATAGATCAGTTGAAGAAAACTGAGTTTAGAAACAGACCCAAGTAAATGTAGCCGATTGATTTTCAGCAAGCAAGTCAGGCTACTTCAATAGGAAAAAGATAGTCATTTCAACAAATGGGGCAATGGGCTTATCACATGCAAAAATAGGAACTGTAAACCTGACCTCATACTCAAAAGTCAACTCTAAATATATCACAGATCTAAATGTAACAAAAAGATATAAATGAAAACATGTTTATATTCACACAAAGACTTAGATTTTAAAATTCCTAGAATTTTTCTTTCAAATGGCAAAAACTGGAAACAATCCAAATATTTATCAACTGGTAAATGAATAAAAAATTTGTAGTATATACATAAAGTTGAATACTATCCAGCAATAAAAAAATATTGATACATGCAACAATATGGGTGACTCTCATAAATGCTATGTTGCATGAAAGAAGTCATACACTAAAGACTGTATAGTTTAAGATTGTTTGTATCAGATTCTAGAACTAGCAAACTCACAGTGATGGAAAGCAGAGGAGTGGTCTCCAGAGTGCAGGTGGAGGGAGGGATTCACTATAAAGGAGAACAAGAGAACTTGATAAGGCGATAACAGTTTCCAGTAACATAATTATGGTGGTGGTTACACTACTGTACATGACAAAATTGTGCCGTTAAAATTGTCGAATTGCATTGTATGTAAATTTTAAATAAATTTTATTTTGGTGAATTAAAATTTACATACATTACAATTCAATTTACTGTTTAAAAATAAAATTAAAATGTTTAAAAAGAATCTTGCCATAAAAACTCACATGCTTTAAAATATGAGTTCTACCGTAACAAGTAATTGCCATCTAAGAACCACACAAGTAGCAGGAGAATAAAAAATGTGGGAATCCCCCTCAAATAATTTTATAATGCTAGTAATAGGCTGATAACAAACCAGATGAGGGTAGTATGAGAATATAAGCATAAAGTTGCAATCTTACATTATTCATAAATATAATGATAAACATTCTAAACAAATACATTGGTATAAAATGTATTCTAAGAAAGAAGTAGGTGATTCAGAATTTTTATGGTGTTAAAGAACTAACAGAAGTTATTATATTAACAGATTAATGAAAAACAAAATCACTTCAGTAGATTAAAAATTACTTGATTGGTTTTAATATTCTTTGATGATATAAAACTCATTTGAAGATATTAACAGGCCAGAACTTTCTTAAACTGGTATTTGGTAACAAGAAAATTCTTGATAAAACATAATATTCAATGGTGAAAGTTTAGAAGAATTCTTTTTTTGGTCAGGAGTAAAACATGCATTCCTGCAATGCATGTTACCATTTCTATTCAATTTCATAATGAAAATTATAAGGAGAAAAATATACTAAGTAAATCCTATAGAAATTGTAAGGAAAGGAACACAGCAGTCTTGAAAAATTTGGTTGTTCTTCTAATATAGCCCTAATATAATCTACAAAGTCCATATTACAAACAATTAAACAACCAAAATAAGACCAGACATGTAAACCTGGCATCTGGAACGTTAATGTCTAAGAAACTCAAAACTTAATTAATACATCAACTGGGAATTCAGGAAATGGTGTCAATCTAAAGAAAGATAAAGAAAATGACTAAGTGGTATCTAACAGACAATGGAACTACATCTTCAAATTGATTAAATAAAGTAGCTGTGAATTTGGAGTTGTATAACCGCTGAAAATAGCCTTGAAAATGAGTTGAAATAAATACATTTCAATTCAGAAAATTTGTCAGCAGCATACACACACTAAAGCAAATATGAAAGGATATTCTTCTAAGGCCAAATGGTAAACCATGAAACCATAGATACATACAGAGAAATCAAAAGCAATGGAATAGAGCAAACATGAGAATAAATCTAAATGAGTATTAACATAAAACAAAAATAATAATATCCTAAGTAGATTAAAATGCACTTAGAATTTCAACAACAATAATACAAAAACGGAGAGACAAGTAAATACATTTAAAATACTTTTACTATTTGTATTAGACATAAATAAAGCAAAGCTGTATCTCAAATACTACTAAAAGCAGTAAATCGATGCATAGATAATAGCTCATTGAAAGTAAACAGAAAACCCTTACCTTTTCATATGCTGAGATACAAATCTGTATAAACTAAAATAATTTAATAATAAACAGAAAATACTCTCATAAAACATATTAAATATAAAAACAATATGACATTTTAAATATCCCAAAAACTGAAATTTGGAAAATTTAAGATTAAGACATAATACATTTGATTTACCCCTAGAAAGGCTAAAGAATGTGTGTGTGTGTGTGTGTGTGTGTGTGTGTGTGTGTGTGTGTAAAACTATGTACTAGAACCACAACAGGGGATCTGGTGGAAATACAGGTGATTGTAACTCTTTGCCTTTATGATTCTTTGGAATCTTATTTTTTTAATGACCTTTGCGTCATCCTAAAAACATTTAACTTGTTTCTATTTTGGAAAAAAAAAAAAATAGGAGATGATTCTCCAAAAGTGGTCAGTCCATTGCGGGCACCACCTTCATAAACTTAGCCAGATCAGCATTCATGCTCCCTAAGAATAAATAATATCTTTTCCTATCTTGTTTACCACTGGAATGCCGGTACATGAAACAGTGGCTGACACTTTTTAAGTGCTCGATAACTATTTGTGGAATGAATGAGGTGTAATTACAGTTCCTATTAAGATAAAAAATAACGTGTCTTTTGACAGAGATTATAGGCTTCTTGATCAGTGGGAGGAAGGAGGCTTAAGTCTTCTCTAATGAATGGTGTGACTGCCCTTGATACGCTGTGTTGGAGTGACCCCTTTTGGAAGTTTTCCTGCCAGGTGGGTGGCTAGGCCATCATTTTCCCGGGGCCCAACGCAAGCTTGCCAATTGTTTCTTGGTAATTTTCCTCCACATTCCTCACCTTTGTGTTCTTCTGGCTTTTTGTCTTCTTAAGGTTTATTGAGTTAAAATTTCAATATAATAAATTTCTCCTTTTAGATACTCTTGAATCAGTTCTGTGATTTTTGACAAACATGTAAAGTCTTACAACCATCCACACACAAAAAAAGATATAGCATATTTTTCATCACCACAGATGAAAGTTTCCTCTTATTCCTGTTATCAGTCCACTCCCCACATTCTCAGTTCCTGGCAACCACTGATTGATGTCTGCCTCTAGCGATTTGCCCTTGTCAGATGGTTTATGAATAGAGGAATACAATTTTAATAGATTTAATGTTTGGGGTTTTTTCATTTAACATAATGCTTTTGTGATTTATCCATGTTGTTGCACATACCAGTTCTTACTTTTCATTGTTGAGTAGTATTCTGTTATATGGGTATACTGTCATTTGCTTATCCATGCACCTGCTAATGGTCATTTATGGGGTTTCCATTTTGTGGATATTATGAATAGAGCTGCTATAAACATTCACATACAGGTCTTTTTATGATTATATATTTTTCTTATCATTGGACAAATACATGAGACTGTAAACACTTTCTTAAATATGAAACATGTGTTTAACTATACTACTGCCAGATGTTTCCAAATTTAGGATAATGTTTACTTCTGGGGAAACATGGAGCCTAGGGATCTCCACGTCATACATAAGATAGCTCTAAAATATTCTATTTAGTGGCCAGTGAAGCTGTCACATAGACATGTCCTTTATATTGATATGCAACAGTATATTTATGACTTCTTTATTTTTCACATATGTTGTATTTCTTAATTTAAAAAAGTTAAAGTAAAATAAAATAAAAGATGAGAGGACAAACTAAATCAAGAATGTACATCCTCAATGAAGTTATGCATTTAGATACTGAAAGAAAAATTTTGAGTTTATCTGTGTTTCCTGTCTTGAAGGATTGACTTTTCACAGCTAAGGTTTAGTGAATTAGTTAAATGTAATACCCTATTCATATGGCAAACAAAATTGATTGGATGTTTAAAACTATTCCACTCAGCTTTGAATAATAAAAGGGTGATAAAGAGCAGATTAAATAATGTTACTTATTTGGGTGTCTATTTTGAGTGGTTACAAAGCATGCCAAATATACTAAATATTATCTTGTGATAAATTTTTCGCCATTGCAAATAGAATTGAATGACTGATTATTGACTTGCCAGACTTTTTTTCCCCTTGGATCATTAGATTGTCCCTTATGTGACTTTTGCATCTTTTCAATGTAGCATAAGTATATGTTGTCCAACAGATGTTTGGACATTTTAAAAAGTCCCGGAGCTGCAATAATATTTTCTGGGTACAAATCCTCAAAACTTATGCCAAGAATTTTTAATCCTTCTCCCCATTTTATCAAGTGATGACTTTAGCAGAATCACACTTAAGCTATATAGAGTTTTTAGATCTCTTTTCTACATTACTTTCTTTCTTTTTTCTTTCTTTTCTTTTTTTTTTTTTGTTTTTGTTTCAAGTTTTAACTTAAGTTCCAGTTAGTTAACATACAGTGTAATACCAGTTTCAGAGTAGAATTTAGTGATTCCTTACCTAAGTATAACACCTAGTGCTCACCACAAGTGTCCTTAATAGCCATTACCCGTTTAGCCCATCCTTGCACCCACCTCCCCTCCAGCAGCCCTCAGTTTGTTCTCTATAGTTAAGAGACTGTTTCTTGGCTTGCCTCTCTCTTTTTTCTCCATATGTTCATCTGTTTCATTTCTTAAATTTCACATATGAATGAAATCATATGGTAATTGTCTTTCTCTGACTGACGGATTTCGCTTAGCATAAAATACTCTAGCTCCATCCATGTCATTGCAAATGGTAAGACTTCATTATTTTTTATGTCTGAGTAATATTCCTTTCCATTCTTCAGTTGATGAGCATTTGGGCTCTTTTCATAATTTAGCTATTGTAGTTAATGCTGCCACAAACATCATGGTGCATGTGTCCCCTTAAATTAGTATTGTTGTATTCTTTGGGTAAATACCTTGTACTGCAATTGCTGGATCATAGGGTGATTCTATTTTTAACTTTTTGAGGAAACTCCATAGTGTTTTCCAGAGTGGCTACACCAGTTTACATTCCCACCAATACTGTAAGTGGGTTCCTTTGTCTCCACGGACTTGCCCACATCTCTTGCTTCCTGTGTTGTTAATTTTAGCCATTTTGACAGGGGTAAGCTGATATCTCATTGAAATTTTGATTTGTATTTCCCTAATGATGAGTTATGCTAAACATCTTTTCATGTGTCTGTTAGCCATATGTATGTCTTCTTTGGAAAAATGTCTATTCATGCCTTCTGCCCATTTCTTAACTGGATTATTTGTTTTTTGGGGTGTTGAGTTTGGTAAGTTCCTTATATATTTTAGATACTAATACTTTTTCAGATATGTCATTTGCAAATATCTTTTCCCATTTGAAAGGTTGCCTTTTAGTTTTGTTGATCGTTCCTTCTCTGTGGAGAAGCTTTTTGTCTTGGTGAAGTTCCGATAGTTCATTTTTGCTTTTGTTTCCTTTGCCTCCAGAGACATATCTAAAAAGAAGTTGCTATGGTCTTTTCTATATTGTTTTAATCAATCCTTTAACATTTTAACTAGTTTGCTATAAATTTTCATGAAATCCTATAACATATTTACTGGGCACCCACTCAGTGCTTAGTTTCGTGTTAGCCACTTACAGGAGCATAAAAGTGAGTTTATAAAAAAATTGTCAGAAAGAGCTAATGTTGTATCCTAGCAGTGTTTATGTCGGCTTGAATATAGACAAGTACTTTTTTTTTTTATATTCCTTTGACTAAGTCTCATCAAATATAAATGTTGATAAAACGTTATCAGTTGATGGGTCTACATATTCAGTTGGTAGATAAAAGACTCAAGCATGGCAAGATGAAAACAAAAGCAAATAAAATTAATTATCTTGAAGAAAAATGCCAAAAGACATTACTAACTGAAGCTAATTTATATCAAAGGGGTGATTTTCTTTCTTTCTTTTTTTTTTTTTTTGGTGTTAAAGAGCTGTAATTTCATTTAGAGTCAAATTTATTAGAGATTTATAATGAAGTATTTTGAAATAGTAACCCAAACAACAAATTAATGAATGCCTGATGAAAATAAATGCAGTTGCTTACCATGTAAATCCCTCTGTGCTCTGACATGAAGCTCCTCTATGGTGTATCACGATTTGCTTATTCCCTTTACACAGTGCTTTAACTGAATTGATTTAATGTTAACTATTTAACAACTTAATGAAGGGACTATTTGCCAAACATCAGATTCAGATAAATTGACAAGAACATTTAAATTTATTGTATTTAAAAAATTAATTTGTTTAATATTTGTTCAGCATTTTAAGATTATAAAAGTATTGTTATTCACACTAAATAATGCAAACACTTTCCCCAACGCATCCTTAGCTCCCTAATACCTGCAGATCATATCAACAGTGCTTAGCACAATGGCTAAGTCCCTACAGTATTTGATTACTCATTGTATATGTCTCAGATGCTTCTATTGACATAAGCAATGGTGACTTTCTCTATTTTTATCAATTCTTAACTTAAATAAATATTAAAACAGTAATCAAATGTTTCTCTCATGTTTTAATCCTTTTTTTAAAATTTAGTTGTCACATGTTCCTTTTTTAATTTCTAGGTTGTAATGTATTCTTTGGAATAGTTCTAGGAAAAATAACAGTTCATAAAAAACAACAATAACAAAATAACAATAACAATAACAAAAATAACAGTGTGGGTTCCAAACATACCTTAATTTTAACACACACATCGATGAGAATGGAAGAAATGTTAATGGCAAACATAATAAAGGAGCATATAATTCACATCCTTTAGGATGAAATTCTGACTTCATAATAGGAATGATGTAGCACCTATAAGGAAATGTTAATCTGATTTTTCAAATATGAATATTTCCACTTAAGAAACCGCCCCTTCTTACTCTATTTCAGAGAAATAATGTCTTTTTAGTCTTTTTGCCCACCTTTTTGTCGATTCCTAATGTCTAACTGTCAAGAAAAGAATTAAATAGGAAACTAATTTTCAATATTGAAAGGAGATGAAATCTGCCTTTTTTTTTTTTTGATTGGTTTATGGTATCTAAGACATAGCTTTCCACACATTACAATTATGTAATATATCCTTCTTTCCGTCCCCCATTATTCTTTTAAAAAGAATATCTTGATTAAAAGAGAACATTGATCTGATAGAGGGCTAAAAGAGTAAAGTCAATTATATGCATGCAGAAAAGGAATTTGTCTTGTAAATCTGATATTAGAAATATATAAATATTGAGTCTGTACTACCACCCTGAATTATAAAATAGAATAGCAATAGATTCATAGCATATAATTTTAGAATAAACTGCATACCAAAACAATGTGATAAATAGTTTGTTTGGAAAAATAAATATGCTCGCCGAACCTGAGTTGAGCAAGCATATATTTTAGAGTTGTAAAACAAAAGTGAAAAACAACTACCCAGGAATGGCCGTCCTCCTTGTGTATAATGTAGTATACACAGCATTTATATTTTCAACCATCCTATTAAAAGATTTAACACATTGTTTCCTTTCAAAGCTTTAGTCACTGTATTTAGCACCCTGCCTTTCACACTTTAGCTACAGTATGCAAAATTTTACTCACTCTAACAGAAACAATCAGATCACTTCTCTGTGGGATATAAGGCCCACATAGATCAGGTTTCTTGAGGGTGCACACATTATAAATGTTCCTCTTTCAGCTTGAGTCACTAATTGGAAAATTCCCGATTTTTCTGAGAACCTTTTTGACTCTCCATGTGAAATAAAATCGTATATCTATATAGAATGGCAGAAAAGGGGTGAAGCGGTGCCTCACTGAGAGAGGCCAGATCTGGGGAGTGGTTCACACTGCTTCTTTAATCCAAGTCCTCTTGGCTTTCTCAGACTCTTTTGTGGTAGATGGGGTTAAAATGGTGGTAGGTAGCACACTCCAGTTTGCTTCCACATTCCTAAGCTTCATAATTCTATTGAGTACCACTAAATACTATGAAATAAGAAAACTGATTCAAAAACTGATGGTTTCTTTACAATGTACATAACCCGTAACATTCTACTTAATTTCTTAAATTAGAATAAGGAAATGTATGTGGTCGTCAAACTTAAGTCAGTGTAAGGATCCTCATTACCCTTGCAAAGGCTACAAGGTACTTATCTATGGTATACATTGAAGATTTCTTTCTGAGCACATACCTTGCAAATACTAATCTGAATATTTGTACTGTATCTCGGTTTACAGTGAGTGTAATGAAATAGGAGGGAGTATGGTAGAGGAAAAAAATAAATGAGTTGTTTGTCCCTTATTTTGACTGTATTACCATTTCTTCTTGGGCTGCTATTTTTTAATAACAGCTTTACTGACATATTCATGTAGTACAATATTCATCTATCTAAAGTGTACAATTTAATCTTTTTTTACATATTCATTGGTATGTGCAACCTTCACCACAGTCAATTTTAGAACATTTTCAGCACCTCACAAAGAAACTCGTAACTTGTTTCTGTCATCGCTATCCCCTATTTCCTAGCCCTAGACAACACCAAACTATTTTTTGTCTCTATAGATTTGCCTCTCGTGGACTTTTTTTTTTTTTCTTCTAAGATTTACTTTATTAATTTGAGAAAGAGAGCACAAGCAAGGGAAGAGGAAGAGGGAGAGGAAAAAACAAACTCCCCGTGGAGCTAGGAGCCCTACATGGGGCTTGATCCTAGGACCTGGAGATCATGACCTGAGCCAAAGGCGGACGCTTAAGCATCTGAGCCACCCAGGCACCCCTCTTGTGGACTTTCTATATAAATGTGATCATATAACATGTGACTTTTTTGTAACTACCTTTTTCACTTAGCTAATGTTTTCAAGGTCCATTCATGTTGTAGCATGTATCATTACTTTATTCCCATTCCTTTTTATGGCCAAATCATACTCCATTGATGGCTGGCTATACCACAGCTGTTTATCCATTCATGGATTGATGGACATTTGGGTTACTTCAGTCTTTTGTCTATTATGAGTAATGCTGCTATAAACCTTCATGTAGAAGTTTTTGTGTGGGCATATAATGTTAAGAGTGGAATTCCTGGGTCCCAGGTAACTTTATGTTTAATCATTTGAGGAACTACCAGATTGTTTTCCAGAGTGGCTACACCATTTTATATTCTCTCCAGCAATGTACTGACGGTTCTGATTTCTTCACATCCTCACCAACACCTATTATTATCTAATGTTATGATTACAGCCATTCTGTGACTATAAATAAATATCTCATTGTAGTTTTGATTTGCATTTTCATGAGGACTAATGATGCTGAGCATCTTTTCATTTGCTTATTTGGAATGTGTATATCTTCTCTGAAGAAATGTCTATTCCTCGTCTTTTTATTATTGAATTGGAACTGTTCTTTATATATTCTAAATACTAGCCCCTTATTAGATATATGATTTGCAAATCTTTTCTTCTAATATATGAGTCTTTTGCTCTCTTGATGGTATATTTTGAAGCTTAGAATGTTTTTAATTTTGATAAAATCCAGTTTATTATTTATTTTGTCACTCATACTTTCGGTGTCATGTCATAGAATCCATTGCCAAATCCTAGGTCCTGAAGTTTAACTTTTCTTGTTTTCCTCTGAATTTTTACATGTAGGTTGTTGGTTTATTATGAGTTAGTTTTTTATACAGTGAGAGGTGAGGGTCCAATTTCATTGTTTTCCATGTGGGAATTCAATTGCTTGATTTTTAAAAGAAACTTGTTCTTTCCCCATTTAGTGGTCTTGATACCCATGTCAAAAATAATTTGGCAATAGACACATGGGTTTGTTTCTGAATTGTGAATTGTATTCTGTTTATTTATATGTTTATACTTAAACCAGCACTATGCTGTCTTTATTACTGTTGCTTTGTTATAAACTTTCAAAATAAGAACTATGATTTCTCTTTATATTTTAGATTATTTGTCTATTCTGGGTCACTTGTGATTTCTTAGAATTTTAGGATTAGCTTTTCAATTTTATAAAGCAGCAATGTGGGATTTTGACAGAGACTGCTTTGAATGTATTGACCAATGTGGGGAGTATTGCCATTCTAACAATATTACCTCTTCCAATTGATGAAAATGGTATATTCTTTAATTTAATGAGTTCTACTTTAATTTTCAGTTTACAGGGTAAAAGTACTGCATTTTTAAATTAAACTTACATTTTATTCTTTTGTTGTTGTTGATAAGTGGAATTATTTTCTTAATTTCATTTTCAAACTCTTTATTTCAAGTGTATAGAAATTTAAGTGATGATTTTGTTTGAACTACCACTCTTACATCTTTGCTGAATTCATTTACCAGTTATTAGATTTAATTGTCTATTTGTGGAATCTTTAGAATTTTCTATATATAATACTATGTCATGTGTAAACAGCTATAGTTTTCCTTCAGCCTTTCCACTCTGGATACTTTATTTCCTCTTCTTGCCTAATTGTCTTGGCTAGAACCTTTGGTAAATATTGACTAGCAGTGGCAAGGATGACATTCTCATCTTATTTCTGATCTTAGAGGAAAGCTTCCAGTCTTTCACCAGTAGATATGTTAGCTACGGGTTGTCATAGGTATATTTCATTGGGATGAGGATGCTCCCTTTTATTTTTAGTGTGGGTATTTCTATTATGAAGTGACTTTGGAGTCTTTCAAATGTTTTTTCTTCATTGATTGAGGATCGTGTGGTTATTGTTTGCTTTAAGTATAGTTTCCTTTTCTTTTTCCTAGTGTTTTATTGATTTGAGATCTTTATTCTTTGTTTATTTATAATATAGTGCTATTATTCTCCCTCTACACACTGCTTTAGCTGAACCCCAAAAGTTTTGGTATTTTGTGCCTTCATTGTCATTAAAATGACATTAATTTCTACTTTTCTATTAGATTTCTTCTTTGACCCATTGGTTATTTATTTATTTATTTATTTATTTTTTTAAAGATTTTATTTATCTATTTGACAGAGATAGAGACAGCCAGCGAGAGAGGGAACACAGCAGGGGGAGTGGGAGAGGAAGAAGCAGGCTCATAGCTGAAGAGCCTGATGTGGGGCTCGATCCCAGAACGCCGGGATCACGCCCTGAGCCGAAGGCAGACGCTTAACCGCTGTGCCACCCAGGCGCCCCTGACCCATTGGTTATTTAGGACTATGTTCACATATTTGTGAACTCCCCAAGGTCCCCAAATTTTTGAGTCCCCCAAATTTCTTTCTCTTATTAATATCTAATTTTATTACATTATAGCTGGAAAAAACACTTTGCATCTTTTGTAACTTTTAGAATCTATTGAGGTTTGTTTGGGATTTAGTATATGATGTATCCTGAAGAACGTTCTATGCGCACTTGAGACAAACATGTTCTGTTGCTGTTGGTGGAGTGTTCTATAGATGTCTGTGAGTTCCAGCTGGGTTATAATGATGTTCGAGTCTTCTGTTTTCTTGTTGGTCTTGCCTAGATATTCTATGCATTGAAATCAAGGTATTGAGCGATCTATTATTGTTGAATTGTCTCTTTGTTCTTTATTTTATCAGTTGTGTTTCTTTTGTTTTGATGTCCTGTTTTTAATTACGTGTATGTTTAGAACTGTTATTATCTTACTGATGGATGGATAGATGGATGGATGTGTTTATCATTGTAAAATAGTCCTCATTATATTGTATAGCTTTTTTTTAAAGGTTATTTTGTCTAATATTAGTAGAACCACTATAACTTTCTTATGTTGGCTGTTTGCATGATTATTTTTATCCAACCTTACACTTTCAAAATACTTGCATCTTTGAATAAAATGTTTGTTCTTTGTAGACAGGATATAGTTGGATTTTGTTTTGTTTTCCTTTGATTTAATATGACAATCTCTGCCTTTTGATTAGATTGTTTATTTGTTCACATTTAATATTTTTATTAATATAGTTGAGTTTACATCTGTCATTTTACCTTTTGTTTTCTATATGCTAAATAGATTTTGGTTCCTCTGTGCCTCCTGCACTGCTCTCTTTTTGCTAAGTGAATATTTTATAATACAACATGTTAGTATCCTTAATTATTTTTATAACATTAAAAAATTTTCCTTACTGATTGACCACATACATCATAACTTAACAGAAATAGCTTCATATTTACAGCATTTAATTCCAATAAAATATAGAAATGTTGCTCCTATATAGCTGTCCCCCATCCCCCCTTTTTTGTAATATTGTTATGCATTTTATATCCATAATATTAAAAGCCCCAAAATAAATTGTTATAATTACATAATTTTATGTCATTCAAAGAAACTAATAGAGGAAATGAGAGTGAGTACATATTTATAGTTTTTGTTATATTAATCTTATTTATCATTTCTGCTTGTCTTCATTTATTCTTGTGATATTACCATCTACAGTCATTCCTTAACCCAGTACGTTTTTACTATAATAGTGCGTATTTGTAGATGGATCACACTGAATTTATTCTACTTGGAGTTTGTTGAACTTCTTGAATATGTGGATTAATATTTTTCAGTAAATTTGGGAAATTTTCAGTAATTATTTCTTTGAATATGTTTTCTCCCCTTTCTTTCCTTCCTTCCATTCTGGTTCTCCTATTACACTTAATAGTTACCAGCACTTCCTTGAACTCTGTTAATTTTTTTTTTTTCATTCAATTCTCTCTGTTTTTCAGGTTGCATTATTTCTGTTACTCTCTCTTCAAGTTCATTGTCTTTTGCCAGTTCAAATCCACGGAGTTCTTCTAGTTTATTTTTATTTTAGTTATTTTACTTTTTAATTCCTGGTTCTTTCATATACTATCTATCTCTTTATTGATATTATTTGTTTGATGAGACATTATAATCATATCTCCCTTTACTTCTTTTATCACAATTTTCTTTAGTTCTTTGCACACATTTATAATGGTTACTTTAAAGTTTTTTACATTAATTCTATAAAAACAGGCTCTCTCATAGACAGTTTGTGGGGGGTTTTTGTCCCCCAGTATGTAGGTAATCCTTTCCTTTTTCTTTGCTTGTCTCATTATTTTGTGTTGGAAACCAGCCATTTTATCATAGCACCTCCGGGTTCTTGGCACCCCCAACCCCTAAATTTGTTCTTGTTACTTGCTTTAGTGACTTGTTTACTTCTTTACTTGCTTAGTGACTGGTTGGATTATTTTAGTGAAGTTGATATCCACTCTCCACAGTGCTAACTAAGTCTCTGATTTACTCCTCAGGGGATGTCTTTAGAAATGTCCACCATCATCTTGGGATGTCTGTGGTTTTGGCAGGGCTATCTCTGACTGTTTCTTTCCCTGACCACACCCAGATGTTAACCTTCACTAATTACTGGGGGATTGCTGTATTTTTTTTTTCAATAATGCCCTGGGACATGAATTGATTCACAGTCTAATCCAATCAAATTCTACTAGTTTTGAAGGGAAAGTTCCTGAGGTCAGTGCTTGATATTTAGTCTAACTCCAGGAAGGTTCTTCCTAACTGTTTCTTTCCTCTTTCACTTTTGGCAACCTAGTGTGGTTATACTAGTTTAATTTATATCTCCAGTGAATCTTTCAATCTACTCCTGATTGTCTTTCCCTCTCTGGTCTTTTGAAGAATGCATCATGCTTAAACTTCCATATACTCTATTGCAAATTAAGTCCAGTTCCTTTGGAGAAGAATTTGGAGCTCTCTGTTCTATAGCATCTCCCCTTCAATCCCCGGGAACAAACTTTGGACCATGGCTACAGAGCTAAGATTGGGGATAATGAAGTGCTTCTCTCTGAGTGACTTTAAGAGCTGAGTGCTTGTTGGAGGGGGTGGGGTAGCAGTTTTAGGTCTCCTTGGCTTACTTCTTGCTGTGGAAATCCAAGTCAGAGCAAGGTTGATTGAGGCCCCAGTATTTTTAGCCATATTGAACTCAAGGTAGAGCTTCGATAACGTAAGTGGGGGTTGGGTGGAAGAAACCCACCTCTTACTTCACTCACTCGGAACTTAGCCTCACTGAAAGATATCTAGGAGTAGTGAGAAATGCTAATGTTCTCCCCTCCCAGGAAGACAGCACTTTGACGGGTGCTGCATGGAAGTGGAACTCTGTGTTTTTACTTGAAACTGTGGAGTAGAGTTTATATGCCTTGAAAAGGGAGGGTATGAGTCTTGGTTCAATTATCAAAGACTCAGTTCTTACTCAGGTTATGTAGATGTATTTGAACAGTTTTTTATTTACTGTATACATTAAGGGCTATTTCGAGAGAATTTGAATATTTTTTACAATTTCACCAGTTTCACTGAGGTTTGGATCTGTGCAGCTCCTCATGTTGTCATGTCAGGAGTGTCCCTCCCATGTCTATGTTTAAAGTTTTCCCAAATAGTTAAACTTCTCAAACTGGTAACAATAACCCTGTGCATACTCAGTGTTATTCCAGATAGTTTGGTAGGGCCATATGATGGGGTTTTAGTATTTTCTTACCTCCTGATTTAACCCACATCTATAGGAGGAAAATGTTTGTATTAAAGTAAAGACATTTGGTAGTAACATATGATTCAGACGGATTTTAAATATAAAACCTGATATTTTTAAAAAAGAACCCTCTAATAGTGGCCTCCTTGGGCCCACACCTCCAGACTCAGCATAAGTTTGCATTTTGTTACAGGATCCATAGTGGGCATTTGGTAAGTAACCTATCTTTCCATAGGAAAAGAGTAAATTTTGGTGCTGAATTTGCAAACAATACATTAAAAATAAAATTATTTGTGACCTATTGAAAAATCCCTAAAATTTTCTTGTGAGATATTACATATTAATTCATGTTACATGCATAGTATAGTGCATAAAGTAAAAGATGTGGTTTCTTCTTCAAGGCTTCTATAATTTAATGGAGAGTACGAACAAAGTAATATATTATTTTACAACTTGAATTAAAGTGCAAAAGATACTAGTGTATTACAAACACACACAATTTAACAACAACAAAGAAGAATGTTTAATGCTTTAGTTTTAGTAAAGAAAATTCCATCAGTTCTAAGGCCTACCCTTTGCCCTCCACTTCTATCAAGATGTCCTTCTCAATTGCTCTTAATCTTTCTATATTCTTTCTTCTTTTCCCTCAAGATTTGACTATGCAACTTTTTATGCTCACATAGTTTTAACTGCATTCTCAAGGCTAATTATTCCCAAAAGAACATCTCTAATCTTGTCCTTTCTATCTCCCTTCATTCCACCAATCTAATTACATAGTGTTGTGTTCCAGAAAAATACTGACAGATCATTTTCCCAGTTGAGTTCCCCAACTATTAAAATGAATCTTACCCTCACTTTCATTTCCTCAAACGATTGACTCTAGTGCTGAATTTAGCACAGCCTCTAAAATGAAAGTGTGCTAATGATTCTAGGGAACTATAAAACATGAAAATTACAAATATTTCAATACACTGCCAAGAGAACATAATACAGTGCTCAGTGTATTGCCACTTGACAAATAGTTTCAGACTTTTAGGGTTTCTTATGAAGCTAAGATTAGTAGTTTGAAGATCTATAATAGAATATCATATACCTTCTTAATTTATTTTCAAGATACACAAATCATTAAGAAATCTGTTTCTAAGATGCTGATTCTGAAATATGTTCCTAGTGTGTTTTGAGAGGGTGGACTATTTTCCTGTGTGCCAGCTATCTTATTTGTAATCTTATCCTTGGCATTATATCTTTCTTTACACAAAATATGTTTATCAACCTGAGTATTGATCATCACGTTATTTCTTGTTACATATATCCAAACAAGCACAAATTCTGCTAGATGCTTTCTGATGTCTTTTCTTTAATTGATATTTTGGTAGAATTTATTTTGAGCTGATGTGCTGGATCCCTTGTCAGGAATCCCAGCTTATCTATGAATGCTGACACATCCTTACCCCCAACTAACCCCCAAATAAAGACAGTTACAAATTATGCTTTAGGATTCTTGAAGATGAGCTCAAATTAGATGTATTCCATAGCACTGTGATCACCTATAATATTTAACAAGTCCGTAATATAAAAACTAAATACTGTGCAATTAATTTGTATGATTTAAAATGGCATCCACAAAAGATGAATAGGTGTTGGAGTCATACTGAGACTTTCAAACATCAATCCTACATTTGCTGGCTATATGGATTTGAAAAAATTCCCTGTATTCTAAGCATTACATTTTTCATTAAAATAGATATAATAAAAACATGATATGCATAAGGCGATTTTAAAGATTGTATGTGATAATGCTTATAAAATGAATACCTAGTAGGAATTGAGTTTTAGCTATTAATGAAAATTTCAAGTACTTTACCATGTGAAGGATATTGTTTTTAGAAGTGTAAATTGATGGTTTCATGTCACTTTTCTAATTAAAAAAAAAAATCAGTGAAGTTAAATACACTATTGTGTTACAGTCATTCAGCTAGTAATATATGAGCTGAGATAGGAACAGACTGACTCCAGAAAATTCAGTCATTATAATCTAACAGAATATAACGAAGAACCCATAATATTTAAAAATTGAATTAACTGAGTGCTTGAAAAGTGCTGCTGAGGGGTGTGGTTTAAGCACTTGCATTTTAAGAACTCTTTTAGGAACATGTCAGCTGCTATTGTTCCTTTTTCCAGAAAACAAAAATTCTTCCCTTCTTTTTCCCTAGTAGTTATTTCTATTACCATGTTTTTTATTTTGTTTTATTTTGTTTTTTATTTTAGTTTTTTAGTTTTTGTTTTTGCTTTATCTCGTTTTGTTGTTCTTAGGATTTTCATCTCTCTGCTTGCATTACCTGCCTGTCCTTGCATGCTACCTGCTTTATCCATTAGAGTCTTTAGCATATTGATCATGGTTGTTTTAGATTCCAGTGCCCCTGTTATACCTGGTTCTGATGTTTGCTCTGTATCTTCAAATTGTGTTTTTTGACTTTGGTATGCCTTGTACTTTTTCTTGATAGCTGAACATGTTGTACTGGGTAAAAGCTACTGTTGTAAAGAGGCCGTTAGTAACATGATGGTGAGGTGTCGGGGGAGGGAAGCATTTTATATTCCTTTGATTAGGTTCCAGTCTTTTGACTAGCCTGTGCCTCTGGACAGTGAACTTCATAAGTATTTCTTAGTTGTTTTTTTGGTTTTGTTTTGTTTTGTTTCGTTTTCCTCCCCCTTTAGGCAGGCTAACATGGCGTAACACCAGCTGGAGATGAATATTTCCTTTCCCTCAGGTTAGGTTCTGATAATATCCCAGCACATTAAGTTCTGCTTAACTAGTTTCTCGGAGGCAGACCTTGTTCAGCAGAACAGAGTGCTCTGGCTCATTTCAAAATGGTTCCTTTCCCTCTCCTCGCTGGCAAAAGCAAGATTTTTCTCTGATACCTACTGTGGGAGCTTGGTCCATCTCCTAGAGGTACATTCCACAATATCGGTGGAGGCGGTGGAGGCACTGTGAATGGGCCTCCCTGGAGTTTTTCACTTTTAAACTTGCCCACACTGAGCCTGCAATAATTCATCAATTGTAGATCAGCTTTTCCTACCTCAGCACTGCTTTCTGTGGCAGTTTCCTTTCAGGAATTTCTGCTCTGATAAGCTGCTACTACTTGTATTTGCTTGTTTTACTCTCAAATCTTGTGATCAGTTGTTTGCCCTGTGTCCTACTCTCTCTTGTGGATCTAAAAAGATTTGTAAATTTTTCAGTCTGTTCAGCTTTTTACTTGTTAGGATGAAGTGATGACTTCCAAACTCCTACTGGATGTAATAAATTTGTAAAAATGAGGTGAAATAGTTATACAGTGTCATCTTCTCCAAATTGTTTTGGCTCTTTTAGGTCCCTTCCATTATCATATGACTATTTGAATGAGGTTTTTGAGTCCTACAAAAGATTCTGCTAGAGTTTTTATTGGATTCAGGATATATCCATAGGTCAATTTGGGTAGAATTGACTTAACTATATTGTGAAACATGAACATAGTATATAGCTCCATTCAGTTCGGTCTTTTTTAGTTTAATTTAGCAAAGTATTTCTGTTTCCAGTGTAAAAGTCTTACATATATTTTGTTGTATTTACCCCCAATCAGATCATTTCTTTTTTAAAAAAAACTTAATTGAAGAATAATTGACACACACACACACACATATATATATATATATTCATATATATATATGAAAGGCAGTTTTACAGTTGACCCTTGAACAATGTGAGAGTTAGGGTATGCGGTTGCAAATTCACATATAAATGTTGACTCCCCCAAACTACTAATAGTCTGCTGTTGACCAGAAACCTTCCTAATAATGTAAACTGTCAATTTACACATATTTTGCCTGTTATATGTGTTTTGTACTGTAGTCTAACTATAAAATAATCTAGAGAAAAGAAATGTTATTAAGAAAATCATAAGGAAAAGAAGATACATTATAGTACTGTATGTACTTTATTTATTTTTTAAAAATCACATAGGAGTGAACACACATCATTTAAACTCGTATTGTTTAAGGGTCAACTGTATTTCTTTGTTAATCTGTTTTGTATTTCTTTTTCTTTGTTTCATGGGCTAGTACCTTTAGTATAATATTGAATGTGAGTGGTGAGACAAGTCATCTTTGAATTGTTCCTGATTTTAGAAGAAGAAAACCATTCAGTATTTCAATTTTTATTGATGCCAGTTTTAGGTTTTACAAAGCTGTTCTTTATTAATTCGGGGAATTACCTTCTGCATCTAGTTTTCTGAGAGTTGTTTTCAGGGGTGGATGTTGGATTCATAAAATACTATTTTGTACATCTATTAAGACGACCATATGGTTTTATTCTTTAGTCTGTTAATATGGCAAATTACATTAATTGCTATTCTGATGTGAATACAGCCTTTCATTCCTGGTATTAAAACACATGTGGTCATGATGTATTACTGCTTTTATATATTGTTGGATTCATTTTGCTAATATTTTAAAAAATAAGTATTGAATCTATGATCATAAAGACATACTCGTCCATATTTTTGTTTACTTGTAATGAGTTTGACAGCCTTCAGTATCAGAACAATGCTGTTCTTTTAGAATCCTTTCCTTCACTGTGTAAAACCTATATAACTCCTCTTTAGGTGTCCTGGAAGGAATCACCAGAGAATTCATCTAAGCTTGGCATGAAGTAAAATTATTCAAAAAACATGTTAACATGTATGAAGGCAATATATCTATTTAGGATATAAGAGATAAGGAAAGATAAATGGGCCAATAGATTAATATTCACGTTTAGAAATGAAAAGATTACATCACAGTATTAATAAAAACATCTATTATTTTCTTAATATGTTGGTCTCCTATTCTGACAATGTACATTCTAAACAAACAAAATCAAATTTGTCATTATATGAAGTACAGTATCTAAATGTAAACTTCACTTCAAGCTAAATAAAACTTTAAAATAATAATTTCTGGGAAATTATTCAGAAAAATTGATGGTGATACTAAATTATGACTACACATTTCTCTTGGTAAAAATATCAGAAAATTTGAATATGGAAGGGTATTTTTTAATAAGAAAACCAATGATTATAAGCATCATTAGTTGCATGTATAATACATGTTAGATAAATAGGAGCTGAAACATAGTTTTGTTTTATAGAGAATACATCCCATTTTCCCAGTTTGAAACCCGGCGAGCGGGTTTCATATAAAACAACTCTTAGCTCCTCTCTATTTCTTTTTTCTGATGAGTAACATATGAAACTACATTAGTTTTAATTCCAAATTTAACAATTTTTCTGCCCATGCAGACTATTTTCTTTTCTTTTCTTTTTCTTTTTTCCCCCACAATATAGGTGTAGATTTAGCAATAAATATTAACTAATAAATATTTAAGAAACTATGACCTGTAGGTTTGGGACACATTTCTGGCATTAGTGGCCAAATCCTTTAGATCATCTCTTCATTGATATCAGGAAATGCCTAAACTTGATTTCTTAATTATTATCTTGAACTGTGAAAACATTTAACAAGGAACAGAAAAATTAAGCATATTTCCATATGAGAAGTTTAAGTGCCCTGTTTCTGTGGATACAGTGTTATGTTTTCAATACTAGTCAAAAGTCTAGTCAGTAACCATTAAGAAAATAGCATTAATCTCAATGAATTCACTCTCCATAGTTCAACTTCACAGCCTGGTCAGTGTTTCAATGATGATAATGATATAATAACTGTTTCCTGAGCTTTACATTGTGCCCAGCACTGAGATAAATACTACCAATCAAAGGTTGTGACAACTCTTTAAAACTGTAACAGTATTAATAGACATAGCATTAATTATTCCCTTTAACATTGTGTATGAACTTCCCTGACATATAATAGCATATGACAAAACCTTAAATATAAGCATAAAATATTAAATATAAGTATAAATTTTCTGTATCTGATCTACTAATTTGATAGATATTTCTCTTATAACAAAGCTCTCTATATGAAAGAAGAGACTAGCATTCTTAATAAGTAAATTAAACAATGATTATTTTCCCAGAAAGATACCAGAAAGGTTTTAAGGCTACATGGAGAATATCTTTATTTAATTATATATGTGGCTTCAACCAAGAGCAATTTCCCCACCTGCTCATGGCATAGCTAATGTATATTGGAGCTTAAACATACTGGATGACTGATTTATCTTTTTTTTTTTTTTGCGTAGGACTGTGCATTTCAATATTCCAAAACTTGTCCAACAATAAGAACTTTAATAGTTCTCTAATAACACGATGGAATACTGCATAATTTAAAATGGGAGAACTACAGTGACACAAGCACAGTGGATGAATCTCATAAAGGTAATTTCAGTAAATAAAGCTGGGTACAAAATAATACATACTTCTAATAATATGTATATAAGATTGAAAAACAATATTAATATATGATATCACAAGTCACAAGTCTCATTATCTTCGAAGGGAGGGGGAAGGTATTAGAGGTTGGAAAGGCTTCTGGCAATAGTAATGATCCCTTCTTCACCTAGGTGGTGATCACATGCGTATTCAGTTTGTAATCATGGTTGAGCTCTACTTTTGTATTTTTTATGTGTGTTACACTTCAATGAAATGTTTTTTAAAAGTTTCAAGTTCATGGATATTAAAATGTATTTTTTGTAATATAAACAGCTCATGGGAAACAAATGAGTATCGGAAAGTATCTGTCATCTGTAGTCATTGATTGAAAACATTGAAGAACTGATAATTTCATAAACCCTAGCTATTTGTTGACACACGTACAAGTAAAACAGTTTATCAGTTCCTTCTATTATCAGTTCCTTCTATGTCTAAAGAATTATTTGAGTGGAGTTTTGGTCCATGCATATATATTTACTTCCAAATGTAAAAGAAGATCTGTGAGGTAGTAAAACCATGAAATTTTTATGTATTAAGAAATCTGTTGCTGTGCAGGTAGAAATGTAGTAAAAATTACTTGTCATCAGATTTAGAAACTAACAACACAGATGATGGAATAGTTTCCTTGAACAGTCTTTTTCTTGTCATCTGTTTGCTTTTGCTCTGAGGTTCCTTTCGAGTTTTTTTTTTTTCCACCTAATGTCTTTAAAATTGTAATCATTCTTTTATGATCTATACCACCCTGTCTTTGTGTTTTTAAATCAGGCTTCAGTGACATTACCACATTCCAGTTGATGAAGTCATCATCAAACACCACTGACTAAAACAAAGAGTTTTTTAATTATTATAGTAGCTTGCTCTCTTTTCATATGGATAATCATCTGTTAAAATTATACAGCAAGTTTGTTTTGTGGCTTTTTTTTTCTTTTTTTCTTTTTTTCTTTTTTTTTTGTATCTCTCAAATGTATTTTCTATTGTGCTTTGTTTCTTCTGGAAAAGTAGCAGCACAAGAATTTCGAGTTCCCAGTGGAGCCTGGGTGACAAGTGATTCTAGCTGGGGACACTTAGAGCCCAGTGATGCTGTTTTGAGATGGAGGGGGGATGAGAAGGAAATGAAATGAGAGGTTCCTCTACCAGGATTGAAGGATACATGTTTAGTTTCCAGTAAAGGGCTGTTGCACTGAAAGGTAGGATTCTTAGTGATTGGTCTGAGGAAGACTGGAAGCTCAGTAACTTTCCAAAGAGTTTCCAATTTCATTACCCAGTTTCAACACTGAATGTGACAAGGAACATATGAACAAACTAGGAGTACTCTACAACACCTGTATTCCCTAGACCTGGAGTGCTAGATGGCACATTCTATAACACGTTCCCTACTGATTTTTTGGGAAAGAACTGTAAACTGACATTGAACTCAATCAGCAGAGAAGTATGAGAGAGGCCTCCTTCCAGAAAATACTCTGAAGATTGCCTTTTTCTTATAATGATCTTGTAAGAATTGAGTACTGACATTGGCTTAATACATCTCCTACTAGATTGAATAGTAGTCTTTCCCAATTGGGACTTTGCTTCTAGGAGAGAAATCAATGTCAGCCCATCAAGAAAAGTGGTATCCAGTTCAGTTCTTTTTCAATATTAGGTTTGGGTATTCTACCATACATCTAAGCCACATTTTGCCATCACACTGCTCCAACAATGACAGTTTCATATTTGAGAAGTTTAATTATGTTTTTGTCTGTTCTGATCCATATTTTTCTGTCAGTCCTTCAGAAAAACAGGGCCCCAGTTTACAGGCCTTGGATTATGGAGAATGTGCAACAAGAAACACTGAATAAGTTGTTGAATTTCATTTATTAGTGGCTTTAGTACATGGAAATGAGTAGAGGAGAGTCTAAAAGAAATGCTTGTAATATAATAACCCAAAACCTGGCTATTGCTATTAAAATGTCACACATTTAGTGTTTTAATACTATACAAACATTTTATAGTTCTGGAGGTCAGAATTCTAAAATTGGTAGTCAAGGGTGCCTTCCTTTTGGGAGTTTGGGGAAGAACCTGATTCCATGCCTTTTCCAGCTTTTGATGATTCCTGCTTTCCTTGGCTCATGGCCCCATACTCCATCTTCAAGTCAGCAGTGTATCATCTTCCAGTACCTCTTTCTCTCATGGCTTTCATCTCCACATGGACTTTCTTTGACTGTGATTTTTCTGCCTCATTATAAGGACCTTTATGATTACATTGGGACCACACAGATAATCTAGGTTAATCTCGCTATCAGACAATCTTTAGTTCATTACATCAGTAAAGTCCCCTTTGCCATGTAAGGTAACATATACACAGGTTGTAGGGATTGAGATATGGACACCTTTCAGGGACCATTATTCTGTCTACCACATCTGGGTAACATATCCAAAGTGATATCAGTCTAAAAGCTAAGAAGAGAGCATGCGCCCATGTACCAAAGGAAATAAAACAGGAAAATATATGAAAATGAGAAAGATAAAGGAAAGCAGAATGAGACTAAGTCCAGAGCGTGAGGGCAATACTTGTTTTTATAAATCATGCTTTATTGGGAAACAGCTATGTTTGTTTACTTATGTATTGCCTATGGTGGCTTTTGTGCTACAATGACAGAGTTGATAATTGTGATAGAGATCACATGGCTTAATGAACCAAAAACATTTCTATCTATCCAGCCCTTTGTGGAAAATTTGGCTAAACCTTTGTCTAGAGAATTATCTGAATGGAAAACTATAGGATTTCTTTATATAATGTTTTTAATCTCTGGAATAGGCATTTAATAGGGTTCCAGGGCTGCTATAATAAAGTGCTACTAACAATATTAATTTATTCTCTTCAGTCTAGAGGCTAAAATTCCCAAATCTATTGGTACATACTTCTCTGAACGCTCTGAGGAATCCTTCCTTGCCGTTTCTAGCTTTTGGTAGTTGCCACCAATCCTTGGCATTCCTTGGTTTATAGATGCATAGCCCCCACATCTGCCTCTATCTCCAAATGGCCTTCTTCTCTGTATGTTGCCATCTAAATTTCCCTCTTGTTACAAAGACATCAGTCCTTAGGTTAGGTCTCACTCTCACCCAGTATGATGAGTATGACCTCACCTTATTATGGCTACATTTTCAAAGACCCAATTTTTAAATAAGATCATATTCAGAGTTCCCCAGGGTTAGAACTTCAACATGTCTCTTTTTAGGGGACACAATTAACCCATAGCAGGCATCAAAGGATATTTAAAAAAATGTTTTCCTAACATGGAAACCAACAATGCTTTTAACTCATGCTTTGTTTGACATCAGTCTGGGCAAATGCTAATTCTCCCCAGCAAAGGTAAAGTGACCAAATAATTTAAATGGCAGTGTAATGCATTTGCATTTGATGTTGTAGAGTATACCCAAAGTCGTGCTGAGCTCAGTGAGTCAAAACTCTTGGTTCCCATGTGGTTATGTGGTCTCATTTGAAAATCTGGAAGTACACCCTTTATTTTGGTTTTGGTTTTATGTCTGATTCTCTTTGGTAAGCTTTTGTTTTATTTCTGATTCTCTTTGGTAGGTTTACCATGTGCTTAACCTTGTATGTGTTCCAAAACTTAGAATATATGGCATTGGGTAACACGCCCATAAATATGACTATTTCTCCACAGCCAGGGTGAACTTTGAAATGCTAGTATCGCTCTTCATATTCTTGAGATTTGGAAAATATTTTATTTGCACCTGTTTTTCATTTGTGTTCCATGCGGCTAAGTATGTTTTGTTTTTCTGCTGCCTATTAAATTGAAGCTGCAGTGGCAGATTTTGTCTTCTTGCTTTTGTTAAGTATGCCCAAAGGTTATTAAGTAATGAGCCCCTCCAATAAATGTAATTTATGAATATGAAAATGCTAATAAATGATTTTTAATTCTTAAAGGGAGTCACAGGAGCTCTAAATCTATTGGATGATATATCCTTTTGGTCTCTGTATTCCTTCTCTGGTATAGCATTAAGGTTGAGAGGAATAAATAATGACTTTTAGAACTGTTGTGCAGGTCATAAATTAGGAAGAACTATCATATCATAAGGCTGTTTTGGAAAGAAACAGCGTTTTCACTTGTGATCATTACCTGCTGTTGATGAGCTCATGTTGTTAGATATTTTTCCTCCCAAATTACAGGATATTTCAAATATTTACAGGAGAAAGAAATGTTATTGTAGGTTCAATTAATATTTTACAGAAAAAACTCATCTTTAAATATGAGCAATACACAGGCAAGCTATCATGAAGCAGGTTCATTCATTCATTTATTTATGCTTTCACACTGCTTTACACAAAATTCCATAATTATCATATATCATACTTTATTATAGTCATTCATTTATATGACTGTCACCCCTTCTAAACTGAGAAGACCTTCAAAGTAAGACAGTGGTTCATTTATCTCTGTAACTTCTACTTGCATGGTAACATATGGTAGCCATTTAATAAATGTTTTTAGATTTTTTTAAAAAACTTGAGAATGAACTGGCATAGTCCCTAAAAATTAAGCAGAATGCACACATCCAATGAAAACTAAATATGTAAATAAGTGGTAATGAATTTTATTTAAGAAAAACATTAAATATATATAAATTGGGATTGTATATTGGTTGAAAGCATGCAATCTGCTTCGGTAGTAGTCTGCTTTATTCACTTTGTTTAGAAAGATGCCAAGAAAACTTCATATGTTCCAAGAAATTGGGAATCCCTGAATGTCTTGGTGGGATGTTTAGAAGAAAAACATGATTATGTAAGCCTCTTTTAAGTTACTTATATATAGCATATGTATATGTATACAAGGTATATTAATTATTATATAATTGAATATTGTATATTAATATGTTGTATATATATTATATATAAGCCATATGTAACTTTTCAGTTTACACTTAACATTTACATTTCAGAATATACTCAACAAATATATATTGAATCCTGAACTGATTGTAGGCATTGTGCTAGCCCTTTGGGGCACAAGCCAAATAAAGCATAGCTCTCCTTGCTTAGCTCTTTCTCTCTTAGGGCCAATAATAACTACATGATGGGGCGCCTGGGTAGCGCAGTCGTTAAAGCGTCTGCCTTCGGCTCAGGGCGTGATCCCGGTGTTCCGGGATCGAGTCCCATATCGGGCTCCTCTGCTGGGAGCCTGCTTCTTCCTCTCTCACTCGCCTGCTGTGTTCCCTCTCTCGCTGGCTGTCTCTCTGTCACATAAATAAATAAAATCTTTTAAAAAAATAATAATAATAATAACTACGTGAGTTGTTTCATGTTTTGTTAGTCATATTGGATATTTGTAAGTGATATTATGCATTTTTGAAATGTATTTCCTTTCTTTTCCATGAGTTGGCATGTTATAACTACCAATAAACATATATTGAACAATTATTATGTTTAATTATGGGAGATACAAAATTCCTGTTTATATTTCTTCTATATTGAAATGCCTAGTTCAAAGAGAATACGGTGGTTCAATGAAGCATTTTAGATATTTTCTGGAATATTCATATCTAAAAAAAGAATATATATTCATGTGTTTGTCCCTTATCTGACTAGACTTTCTGTACCATCTAAGGCTATTTCCCTGGACTAGCTGTTGCCATCATACTAGTGAGTTGCATTCTCCCTTCTCCCCCTGTATCTGTTTCCTGCCCCACCAGCCACAAGTCCATACCCCAGTCATCTTTCAGAGCAACCTTAAAAAAAAAAAAAAAAGTCACCTTTGCCCAACCACCACTAGGGTTCTACCCTCTCTAAGATGGAAACAATATCTCCATTCTCCAAATTCATATTGTATTATGTCAGAACATGTTTCAGTAAAGCTTTGTACCTTTCACTAAGAGCCACATCCTACTCTATCTGCTAGACTATCCTACTCCACTCAGCTTTGAATGAGCATTGTGCATAGCACAGTGCCTTGCATAAAAGCTCCATTTTAAAAATATTTATTGGGTTAATAAATAAACTACTGCTGTTAGTGTTATCTGCTAGAAATTCTTCCATTCAGTAGCGTAAAAATCATAGGATAACATTCTGTATGATTCTGAGAACATTCTCAATGGAATTGGAATTCAACCATAGATTATTAGGATGTTAGCATTTAATTATATTGGGATTTGAAAATAAATGAAGAGTTCATTGGCTTGGGAAGGATATAAGGGGTTTTACTGGCATTAATGATTATTTCCTCAATAATTAATAATTGTCTTTATAAAATATACTCTAAGTAAAATATGCCAGAAGAAAGATGGGAAACTATAATTACTGAGCCTAAAAAGGTAAATTAAATTTGTAATTATAAATATAGTTCATCATGTGAAATATTAAACTCACATGGAATATTTTTTTTCTGGAAAACAAACATAAAGAGAAATTTAATTTCTTTGGAATAATAGAGTTTCCACAATTAACATTAAAGCTTCTTCCAGTATTGAAAGACCATTACTTAGTGGGCACACACACTTGACTTCTACTTTTAAACCTCCTAAAAGAACATGTGTGTAGTTTAGGATCCAGAAAATAAAGTATTAGATTTTGAATATTTTAAGGTGAAAAAAATACAACCAGATTCAATTTATTTTCTGAACTTTACTAGTAATATAATATAATAATAATTTGTTTGTTTGTTCATTTGTTTTTTAAAGGAGTATTGTTGATCTAAATGGTTAATTTTCCCATTCTATATCTTTGCCTAAATGTTCATATGAGGCAAAACATTGCACATATAACATGGATGGACACATTCTGTTCCAAGTGACTGGCTGGTGACATTACGCATGATTTCACATTTAATTATCATCACATTAAAAAATACTCTGTCCCTATTCTATAAATAAATAACTGAGGTTTAGTTACTTTTCTAAGATTAAATAGCCAGTAACAGTTGGAATGAGAGCCTAAATATGTTTGAATCTGTATGTTCTTTCTACTTCCAAAGATTCAGTGGTGTGCTGTTAAATATTTCACGTATGGCTGGGGGAGGGAGGGCCTGATTTGTACCATTTGCTGATTTTCATGGCACAAATACTCTTGCCTTAGTTTATTTAAAGCTACCAACATCATCTCAATGTAGATGGAGTTGAAAAGAAATTTAGTTATTGGGGGCTATTAAGAACCATCTCCAGCACACCACCTCAAAAAAATGCTATTGTGGGCAGTTATAATATCAGGACTATGTCATTGAGAAGAGATCAATTGTTCAATCTGGTAATGCTGAGTCAAGACAAAGAAATGACATTGTAGGAGTTTGAAACTGGAAACAATGGACAAGGTAAAATCAAGAATTTCCAGTAGCTAGATACCAGGAAGGGAACAAGAGATTACAAATGAAATTTATAATTTTTTAAAAAGTATTTTATTGATTTATTTGAGAGAGAGCACGAGTGAGAGGGAGGGGCAGAAGGAGAAACAGACTCCTTGCTGAGCAGGGAGCCTGATGTGGGGCTCAATCCCAGGACGCTGAGATCATGACCTAGAAAAGGCAGAAATTTAACTGACTGAACCACCCAGGTGTCCCAATTTATAAAATGTTTTGTGTTATCTTTAACACATAGTTTTCCATGTCTCATTATAAGATCTTTAAATATGTCAGTCATATACCCCAAATAACAAAAATTGAAATTGAAA
This sequence comes from Ursus americanus, assembly GCF_024610735.1. NCBI lineage: Eukaryota > Metazoa > Chordata > Mammalia > Carnivora > Ursidae > Ursus > Ursus americanus. The sequence goes on along the minus strand of NC_142137.1, from coordinate 53,078,473 downwards.
AAACAAACAAACCTGGAAACAACTCATATGGCTATCAGTAGGGGAATGTATAAATAAATGGTAAAATGCTCATAAAATGGGATATTATATAACAGGGGAAAATAATAAAATTACTGCTATCCCAGATTAGTACAGATGAACCTCCAGAATACTAATGTGGCATGATGACAAAATTAACACAGAAAAATACAAACAGGAGGATTCTGTTTAAATAGACAGTTATTAAAAGCAGGGAAAACTAAATATATTTTTAGCAATTTATGTACAGATAATAAATGTCATTACAAAAAAATTAAAGGAATAATTAACAATAAATTATGAGTCGTGGCTTTCTGGAAGGACAGAGAAGGGGAATCAGCATTGGTTGGTGTCAAAAGGTATTTCTATATGTTGGTAATGTTCTATTTCTTGACTGGTATAAAGTTGTTGAATTTCAGTACTTCTTAAAACTTGTTTATGTGTTCACACATGTTCTATGAATGCAATAGTTTACAAGAATATTTTGAAATTTCAATAACAATTCTAATCATAATTTATAGAAAGTACACAAAATAAATTTTAAATTATTACCTCTGCTTGTGCCATATGCATAATGTATTTATATGCAAACGCAAATGAGTATAGTGCTATATAAGACTCTTGACTTTGTTTTGCTCACTTCTCTGTACTTAGTGATTAGAATAGTCATGGGACATACAAAGCACTTAAAAGTAGTCAAGCCTAACAGCCTTCACATTTAACTATTTGACTAATATATTTGGTGTAAAGATGTATTGATGCAACATTGAAATAAGAACAATCAAGTCTGAAAATAAGTCAAATTCAAAACAAAAAAACAGAAGCTCAAAAAACCAAATGATTTGAGATAGTTAATATAAAAGAATGTAAACATTCTTGTGAAAATGAAAATATTTGGGAAATTTAGGAATTCATTTCTATTAAAAACATGTAGTATAGTAGAGCTAGAAAAATATTGGAATATATGCTGAGATATGTTAAATTCAACAACAGATGTCTGTATACTAAAAATATGACTCTAAGATGGTAGCTTTATAAAAAGCATATACAATTATATATAAATCTAAAGTAGTGCTAACATAAATCAAGCAGAAAAAAACAAAACAAAAACCTTAATGTTAATGTTCATAACAGAGACCATGTAAGACTCATGATAGTAGGTGATATGAAAGAGCAGACCTAGATAAAATGTATGCATTCTCAGCTTCATTAGAAAATACAATTAATAAGCATTTATTTATTTACAATTGTTATACATTAGATACTGGACCTTATGCAACATAGAGAGAGCTCAAATTTAAGACCTGACAAGTTTTACAGAAAAAAAGAAAATGTAATACCAAAATTAAACTAGATATTTTGACTGAATGGTATTAAGTAGATCTGAGGGTATATACAGAAGGATTTTCAGGAAAGCTAAAGATAATATTGCTTTGTTTTTTACAATTTATATGATATTTTTCTCATGAAAAATAAAGATCTTCGAAATTGCAAAGAAATTATGTCACCCAGCATTTTATCAAATATCTTCACTAAAATATTTCTCAACCCTTTTTTTGAATACATGTTTAAACATTAATTAGGATAATTAATCATAGAATAATGACATTTTAAAAAATTTCAGTTAAGTAAAATAGTTGAATTAATTAAATTAAAAAATAATTAATCATAGAATAATAAGTTTTGAGACCTGTTTTTCACCTAATACTATAAATAAAGTGTTTTTCTATGAGTATCTTTGGGAATATCATTTTCCTTCCAAAGTGTTTCCTTCAGATAAATCTTTGCATGCAAAATTACTATTTTCAAGGTCCTACAAATCTTTAGACCCTGTTACCTATTGCTGATTCAAAATTTCTTTTTACCAATTTATCATTCTAGATATAAGAATGATTTGTTTTAAGCCTTATTAAATAGAATTAAGTTTTACCTTCTGAAGAAGTTTGGTATGGCATTGCATTGCAGATTGACTTGCAGACTTATTTCCAGAGATGTAAAAAAATACTCTCAAAAATGTGTTGATTCATTTAGATTTGGATTTCCTCTATTATGCATTATTTGGTTATGTTTTTTCCTAATTTATTTGTGTTTTACTTATAACTTTTATAAGCTCTGCAAAACAAAGTATCTGACTAGTTTAACTAATATGTTTAGGTATTACAGAGGGAAATAGGGAAGAGTAAGATTGACTCTTTTAACAAAGGGACTAAATATATTGTTTTTTTATTACTAATTAACCCAATCCCATATAATAAATAATCCTTCCTATGTCCATTGATTTAGGATGACAGGAAAATGCCATTAAAGCTAATACTCTAAGAATAATGTAAAAGTTAGGATATTATATTTTTCAAATGACAATAGATGTTGGACAGTAGAGAGTAGTAGAATGGAAATGGAGACAGGAGAGTAAGTCCTTTCAAAATTACCAAAAGGCTCAATCAAATTCTTCTAAATACCAAGGACAACATATGATTAAAAAACAAAACAAAACACTTGTGTCAGTAAAATAAAGATCATTCCTAATGTATGTATTCCAATGCAATAATACTGCCTTTAATTTGGAACCATGTACTCTCAAAAGAGAAGGAAAGACACTTAGCAAAGAAAAGAGTATGTTGAGTAAAGACAAATTGTGGCGGTTGGCAAGTCAGAATTTTGCACTCATCTAATCTATAGCAATTGTCTTATCTAAAATCCTGGTGAGGGACACTGGGTGGCTCAGTTGGTTAAGTGTCTCCCTTCAGCTTAGGTCATTATCCCAGAGTCTTGGTATCGAGCCCCATGTCAGGGTCCCTGCTTCTCCCCGATTGTGTTCTCTGTTTCTCTCTTTCTCAAATAAATAAATAAAATCCTGGTGAAACACATTTTAAAAATTAAATTATGTTAGGGCTCCTGGGTAGCTCAATCGGATAAGGGGATAAGCATCTACCTTCAGAGTCTCAGGGTCCTGGGATGGAGCCCTGCATCAGGCTTCATGCTCAGCAGGGAGTCTGCTTGAGGATTCTCTCTGTCCTTCTGCCCCTCCCCTCACTCTCTGTCTCTCTCTGTAAAAAAAATAAATAAATCTTTAAAAAATTATATTATATTATATGAAAAATAGACTTGGGTTATTACTGTGAGCCTGCTATCATTACTAAATGTAACCCGATATTATTTATATTATCATATTATTTATTATTAATTATTTTTATTTAATAAATTATTAAATAGCCTGATACCATGGTATACCTTCTAAAAAAAAATACACACACAATACTCTAATAGCATTAGTAGTCTATACTTAAGTTCAAGGAGACATCTAAGTTGTCTATATACTTCAATGAGTAGATAAAAATTTCTTATTTATAGCAGTTTCCTTTATTAAAGTCAATGATAGAAATATAATTGGGTAATATTCACAGACGACTCTTGGAGTTCTTAAATTAGGATTGAGTTTTGCTGATTCTCCAATTTGGGCTTTTAATTACTTCAGCTATAATAAGTCTAACTCTTTTAATCTTGTACCATCTGTAGGAATTTTTGGAAGGAATCCTCTTTCTAAAGTTATGTCGTGAAAATTTGTGTTCAGGTGAATAAAAGCCCTAAATTATGCATAATTACCTTAATCATCTATTGGAAGTTAAATATTTCAACTTCTCTCTAGATCCACAAATTGGTATTTATGTTTTGCACTGTACTCCCATACTATAATGAATTAATCAAACAATTGAGCAGTAACTCATATTTTCCTGAGTAGTGGAAATCATAAGTGTCTTATTAACTGAAATTAGAAGGGAGTTTTGAAATATGAATTATTCCAATTTCAGTTTGTGGGTGTGTTTCCAAATAGCTGTCTTTGAGACTTTGTGACTCGTTGGATAAACAAAGGAAATTATTTCTGGTGTTCCATCAAATAATACCCCCCCCCTTCTTGGTACATTTCATGAAAAAAAAGGAGAAACAAAATAAGGGGAAAGCAATGTTATCAAAAAATACTAAGTTACCTGGTATGAGAGCCAAATTTGTCTGCTAAGTGAACCCCACAGTTACAACAGTGCACCTGTTGACTGACAGTTTTGGAGTTGAGCCCCCAAATATGAAGGTTGTATCCTGGTAATATTGATGGTTTGATGTAAGAAAGAATTCCTGCTTCAGGAAAAAGGCTTGATCCCAAAGAGAACCCTGCAGAACTGAGCTGAATATAAGCAATTATTTCTTCTCAAATAAACCAATAATATTAAAACTCATCATGTACGAGGATAGAATGATTAAAATGGTAGACAGAAGTCAAGGGTACTTCAACAATGAAACATTCTCCACTTGAAAAGAAACCTAAAGTGGATGTGAGCATCCCCTTGATAAAACATGTAAACATATACATAAATGCTACTTGGCATTCATGTATTCTGTTTGTATTAAAACTTAAAAAAAATGCTATTAAAACAGTGTTCCACTGAAAGGATGGAATAATAATTCACTTAACCAGTCCCCCCATAATGTTGATGATTTGGGAAGAGAACCAGCTTTCAACTGTATTTATTTCTCTCTTTCAGCAGATATTTTCTAGTTATGCAGTAATTTTGGGCAGAGCCATTTACCTAATGTGCCTTATAGTCACTTTTTTTTCCTGCCTAGGTAGACACTCTAGTGAAACAAAATTAAACTTTTTTCCCCCAAATAATGAAGCAGTTTGGAATTATGCACTCTTCAATTTCATAATCCTTTAAATCTAAGGCCATTATATTTTTATCTCTTTTTAAGATACTGCTTATGTATTCCTTTGAGAAAGCATCTTGATTCTCACTTCAGTTATTTATGATTTAAATTTGCATACTGTCTTTCTTCTGAAAAGCTTATGGCATTGAATAAAAACACTTTCAACTTTCATTAAACATCTGTCACAATCCAGTGCTAAAAAAGCAGCAGGGAAGCTTTACAACAATAACTGAAGAAATATGAAGAGAAAAAGAAAATACTAAATATAATATTAAGAAATTTATTGTACCATCATTCAGGGCCCTTTGACCCAGCTGCAAAAAAGAAAAAGAAAGAAAGAAAGAAAGAAAGAAAGAAAGAAAGAAAGAAAGAAAGAAAGAAAGAAAGACAAACCCCAAAAAACTAAACTTACATGTTAATTACACATAATCCATTTTCTAGACAAGTAGTTGATTTCTATTTCTCTTCTATATGATAGGGAACCTCTTACCTCAGCAAATTTGTTGAATCTTTTGTTTAAAATGCTCATCCATTTGCATTCTAAGATTCATCTGCTGAGCATTTGCCATTCATCATTCAGTATTTAGATAAAAATATCAGTTGGTTAGGCAGGCAAGTGGGGATATAGTGTTTGATTCTCTATGAATATTTCTACTAACAGAGATTAGGCACTTGGGATAACAAAATGAGATACCTGGGGACAACATTACAAAAAGTTGAGTAAAAAGGGGCACCTGGGTGGCACACAGGGAGTCTGGGTGGCACAGCGGTTAAGCGTCTGCCTTTGGCTCAGGGCGTGATCCCAGCGTTATGGGATCGAGCCCCACATCAGGCTCCTCTGCTATGAGCCTGCTTCTTCCTCTCCCACTCCCCCTGCTTGTGTTCCCTCTCTCGCTGGCTGTCTCTATCTCTGTCAAATAAATAAATAAAATCTTAAAAAAAAAAAAAAAAGTTGAGTAAAAAGTATTCATCCAAAGGAAGAAGTCATGTGGTAACAATAAGTATTTGGGAGAAGCAAGAGGAAAGCTTAAGAGAATCTACATTCCTGAGAGTAAGAGAAATCTGAAATGTTACTGTTAATAAGTTGTTGTTACCCAACTGAGGGGTCACAACTAAAATGGAAATCTCAACAGAATAATCTGGAACAGAGGCAAAACTCCCAAAGAGTTTATGAAGCTCCCATTCACAGGCAACTACAAGAGGACTGTGGAAAGGTCAGAATGCCAAGATGTTCTGTAATGAACAGCAAATTAATCAAAAGAAGCTCCTTTCCATATTAGAAACCAGCACTGAGAAGAAATTGTTTACACTAGAAGTCATATTGAAATGTACAAGAACATCAGTCAAAGAACAGAGAAGAGACATTTATTATGAGATATAAAAGAATAATGAGTCGGATGAGTGGCAATAAAGGTCTTAGTAGAAACACATACCTAAAAGCATATACAAGATTTAAGCTAATAATAAAAAGCAAGATAACATAACTTAAAATGTAATCAGGATATAAATAGAACAACATAAATTAGAATTCAAAAATTCATAAATTAGGAATTGTTTTTAAAATGAAAAACTTAAAAAGGGAGATGATATGCAGAAAAAGATTAAAAATGACAGAAATATGTATTTTGATATTGAAGATTAACCTAGAAGACACAAAATGGTAAATAAATGTCACAGATAACATTATAAAATAAATAGAAGATGGAAATAATGAAACAGCAAAATAAAGAAAATATAGAGGAAAGAATTTTAAAATGTGAAAAGGAAACAGATAGTTAAAGAATATAGGCAACAAGGGTCCAACACACAGATAACTGGAGTCTCCACAGGAAAAAATCAAAGCACTAGAACAGAACAAATAATAAAATGTATAATTAATGCATATACTCTGAACCAAAATGTGACTTGAACCTATACGTTGGGATATCATACCACAAAACTAGGAAAAATATCCCAGAATGGCCAATATCAAAATATATTCTAGTAATAGTGTTAACTATTGAAATAAAAATTTAGATAGAAAAAAAATCACGTATAAGGGAAAGAAAATCATTTTAGCATCAGATTTTTCTACAACAACACTTTATTCCAGGAAATAATAGAGTAACATGGTAGGCTGCACAAAGAAAACCAACTTAATCATGAGTTTGATATTGAAGCAAATTGACTTTCAAGTATAATGGCTACAGACACACAGCCACACACATGCAAGATTTTCAGGATGTTGCTCTCATGAATTCTTTTTTAGAAGTCAAGTTACAAGTGAGCTTCAGAGAAGTAAAATGAGTAGATAATTACCAGCATAAGCCTTGTTTTGAACAGTGAATATAAATTTATCTGTGTACCTCAGCCTAATTGAAGGACCTAACAAAGACATTGTATAATGTTATGGTGGTATGTTTTGACAATATTGATAGGATAACATAAGTTGGTAGAAAGTGTGAAGAGCCCATGAAAAATAAACTTGATAGTTTCCTGTGTTTACTGAAAAGTATGTTATTTCAAATTAGATGTTATGGGTAAAGAAGAAACATATAAAAATGCTTATAATGTTCAAGGTAGGGAATCATTAAATAAACTAAAGAAGGAGAAAAAGAAGGGGAAGAAGATGAAGACTGGAGATATTTTATCAGCATGTAATACAAAAATAACCTTTAACACAAAAATACAAGATTTCCTGCATAGTAATGAATATATGGGAGAAAGAAAGAGAGGGAAGAAGATCAAATCACATAGTAAAAATCTGTCTCTGCTCTCTTTCTTTTTTTCTCTCTCTGATAGAATTTGGATTGAATGTATTTATCTGTTTAATTCAACTATTACAAGAAAAAACTATTTGTCTAAAAAAAAAAAAAAATCCAACACTATGCTGTGAGCCAGAGAATGCTTAGAGATATTTCCAAGAGGTTAAGAGAGTAGAAAGAACAAATAATTACTAGGGAAATTTAGGTTTAAAAATGCAAGAATCAGTATCATGATTTTTGACAGAATAGAACTCAAACCAAAAAAAAAAAAAAAAGAAAAATAAGAAACCATGTTATAATGCTAATATTGATAATTGTAAAATTATGTAGACTATACATTTCTATTTACACATACAGAAACACAGGAACACTTTCATTAACACAAGCACCAAATCTCCAAGGACAAACTGAAATATGTTGATACTAGGAGATTTTAAATCCCCTTTCAATTTTAACACAGATCAAGTGAATAAAAAAATAACTATATAGAAGATATAGTTTCTTAAGATCAGAGCTTATATCTTAGATTTTAAAACATTCTTCCACTCTACCATAAGCATAGAAAGACATAACATTCCCTTTAAGCACTGCTTGTGCTGTATCCCACATATATTATTATGTTTTCTTATTATTTTACAATTTAAATTTAACTTTATTTCACTACTGAGCCATGAATTTATCCCAGTTTTTATTAATTTTAAAATGCCTACAGATTTTAGATATATTTTACTAATTCTTAATTTAATTCCTTTGTGATAAGAGAACATACTTTGTATGAGTTCAATATTCTTAAATTGAATGGTAAGTTCTTGTATGTCTCGGGATATGATCTGTGTTGCAGATCCGGATATGCAGACCATCTGTGTTGCCTTGTATAAAATGTATGTATAAAGGATGTACTAAGTATATAATAACACATTATATAATAGTTAATTGTTATATAATATATAGACTATAATTAGATATATAAATATATATAAATATAATATAAATTAAAATAATTGTAATATATAAATATGTGATATAGAATATATAAAATATATAAATATTTTATATTTTTATTATATATTTATATATAAATATATAAATTTATTTATACATATATGTGTGTGCATATATACATACATATATATGTATATATATGTTGGGTCAGCCTTTATTTAGAATGTCTACTTCATTTACGTTTAATGTAATTGTATACTATGATTGCATTTACATTTTACCTCTTCCTGCTTATATTTTGTTGTTTTTCCATCTGTTCTTTGTTTTACCGTCACTACTGTATTACCTTTTATTAGTATTGGTTGCGAATCGTTTTTGTATTTCATTTTATCTTCCATTCCTATTTTACTTCTACATCTTCATATATCACTTCAGTTCTTACTCTAAGAAGTAAAACAATGATTGTCTTATCTTATTCTAAGTTAAATTAATATTATATTGAGTTATAGAAATTATAAGGACCTTAAATAGTATATTTCTACTAAACCCTATCCCACCCATTGGGTTTTTGTTTCCATTTATTTTGCCTCTATCAGTATATCTATTATGAAACCCAAAACATATTTTTTATTTTAATCATTTATAAATAAATAATATTTTACATTAACTTACATTTTTTTTTCCTTCCCCAGTACTCTTTATTCCTTCCTTTAGATCAAGTTTCTACCTGGTATCAACTTTCTTCAATCTATAGAACTTTATCATTTTCAGAGTTCTTGTTCACTAATTCCAAAATGTAGATTTTTGTTTTGTTTTGTTTTGTTTTTTAGCCATGTTTTCTTTTGATCATTGGTCAGAATGTCCTGCTGCTGCACATAATTTATAATTTTTGATGGGAAGAGTCATTTTTTATTGAATGATAGATATTTTATATGAAGTATTGTTAAGCTCTGGCTAATGAGAAAATTGATTGTATCCTCCAATAAGCTGTGAGAGTGGTGACCCCCAATCTTCATGTAATTAGGAAATGAACTTGAGAATGAGATGTATTTTCTAAGGCACATTCTATTCCTTCTTCATCTCAACTCTTTGGATATAACCCTGCATGGTCCCATCTGAAAGCTTGAGGTGTTTTCTGGTCCTGACTTCCATTTTGTTTTGTTTTGTTTTGTTTTGTTTTGTTTTGTTTTTACTCTTAAGTATCGTAACATAATCAGAAACTTTGTTCTATTTCTCAACGGCTTTCAATCAGGTTTCCTTGCTACTTATCTATACTTCAGATATGTCAAGGGGACAACTGCTCTACCATTTTGGTCCCTCAAAAGCTAACTGCCATGACAGCTTAGAATTTGAAATTTTATCTCCCTATGTTAGTAGAACTTCTTAAATTTGTCTTGCCTTCCCTTCAGCTTAGTAGTACCATTTAGCAAGGTCCCCAGTACTAAAGGTAATCAAATGACTTGAGAGTAAAAGCTTTATATAAAATATCTGTTTGAATGACTCAAACTTGTACAAGAATATATAAGGTAAAACAATAAGGATTGCAGTTATCCAGGGTAAAGCTATCGCCTAGCTTAGTATGAGGTGGTGACAGTAGAAATGAACAGTATGTGTTGATCACAACTTGTTAGAGTATTTGATCCTTGGTGAGCATGGTTAATAAAGAGGGAAGCATAAAGGAAGACTTTTAGACTTCTGATAAGTATGTAGAATTCCAAGGAGAATTTTGAGCTGGAGATATATGGGTGGATGGACTATGAGATAGAATGATAGGAGCAAGACAAAAAGACTCGAAGAATTTGAATATTTAAGGACCTGTTAGAGAGTCCAAAAAGAGTGGCACTGTTGTGCCATTGAAGTCAAGGCCAGCAAATATTTCAAGACTGGGGAAATGAGAACTGATATTAAATACTGGTAAGGAATCTTACTTAGTTTTACTTAATTGTGTATAAAAAATACTCTCCTAACTACAACATGGAGTTATTAGGAGAAACAGTGAGATACAAGGTGTAAAATGAATTTCTAACCCACCATATGCTATATAATAAATGTTTACTATTAGTTTAAAGATTAGGCAAGGAAGCTACATTAGATCCCCTTCATTGTTGTAACAGTTTGGAAGATAGAGGACATGAGACCCAAAACATGACCTCTAGTCCACTAGTATTCTGTGTGAAAAATAATTCAAGTGTAAACTAGGGCAAGTGTGGTTGGAGATTTGGAAGAGTTATTAAGAGATTGGTTTGGATTGAGGATAAAGAAATAGCGTGGAAGGATCTAGGGTGATCTTCAGGGTTCTGTTTAAAGAAGTATAATAGAGGATTGAAAGGTGTTAACAGTGCAGAAATAGAAACAAGGAAAAGATTCTTACTCTACAACTCACTGCCAATAATTCAGAAACTTAGAGGTAAACAGGTAAAGGAAATTACTGACCACCAACCAATGAATTTCTGAACATCTAACATAAATCCTATACTCCAGCATACCGGGCAAATGTACAAATATCTGGATGTCAACTACAATCTGGGGGAAAGGACATCAGTAGGGGATTCTGTTTTATCTTGTTTTGCTAATCATGATATATGGAAAGCTTTATGATAGTAGAAGGAATAGCAAAATGTGTGCATATAACAAATCACTTTCCTATGTAATGCATACTCCTTTGCATTAGAATGCCACTCCTCACTAGTTACAAGTTTGTCTATATAGCGAGGAAAGAAGAAATAAATAACATTGAATTCTCTTTCTAAGCAAAAGCATTTAGAAAACAGGAGCATCAAAATAACTGTTACATCTGCAGTGCAATTTTTTTTCCCCTTGCAATTTGCCTATCCTGAATGAATTGTCTTTCCTATGTTTCATATTAACTCACTCTTATGCCTCATGGCCAAAAAAAAAAAAAAAAAAAAAACTGCTAATAAAACAATATCACATATAATATTTGCACTTACTTGAAAATACTTTTCTGGAGGCTGCACTGACATATTGAAATTCATTTCATTTAAAATCTAGCTCTGTGCTTTAAAAATAAAATCAAAGCTTAGATTCCTGTACCAAATTATCTTTTGTCTACATGGGTAATAGAATTTTAATTACTTTTACTATTTGTCTTCTTGTTTCTGACCAAAGCAGAAACGTAACTCTTATGTTTAAAAAAACACATAAAATAGAAAAAATATGATTGATAGTCAACTATTTTTTGTATGAGAAATAGTTACTTATTAAATCCAAGGAAGGGATGCATTTTGATTTCTCTTGTGTATTAGTTATTTTACCTAATTATTGCCTTTTTTCTCTCAGATTCATTTATATGCATTTGTTTTCTATCATTGACTTTTCATACTTGAGACCGTATGCTGGTAGACATATATACATGCTCACATAAACACAGATATTCATGGACTAGAGACTGATGTGGAACCTTAAATGAATAAAGATATTTTCAGCAGGGACATTTTCTTTGGTCTTTTTCTCAAGAAAGAAAGATGTTAGTACACTTCTCATAAAGTAGCCTATTATAGTTAAGCCTTAACGGAAAAAAAAAAAGAGAATTTTTTTTTTTTTTGCCATTAGCAATACATATTACAAATAAAAGTGGTCAAGAATGAATGGAAAATTCTAAAAGTAAAATTCCATTAGTTGTATTTTAAAGTGTTTGTACTAACTGGCAACTGATAGGTTCATGAGAATGCTGAAAACATATCTCAGTGATAAAAGCATATTTTTCCTGTGTTTTGTGACCATGAATAGTCCATAACATTGAACAATAATAAAGGGGCTCAGCATTTTTAATTCTTTCAATACTTTTTCCTTTCCAGTGTTTATGTTGATTTAAAATAATTGTTTATTTACCAGAATTCCTTTAAGAATACACCCATAATTGATTACTTGTATGTTTGTGAGACTCTGGTGTCTCTAATAACGGTAAGAATGGTTTTTGTAAATTCCTCATAAGAAAATCATTATGTCAAGACATAATTTGTACCAATTGATTTTACTCTGTATTATGAAATGTATCTGTTTAAAATGACTTAATACACTGTGATCTAACCCAGAAAATTAAAGGATCCTTGACTCCCATTAGTAATGTGCTTGCAGGCATTATTTTTAAGAGTTATCAATATGCCGTTAATGAAAAGGGGCTTGTTATTGAGTTAATCATAGGTTGCACAGTTCTCCCTTTAGCCAAGTGAGAGGATCGCCCTTCCGCTTGAAGATGGTACATTGCTTGAACTGCTCAACATGAATAGAAGTGTTATGCGTTGCTTGCAGGTAGAGGCATTTAATTGTCATTGCAGATCATTTTAGTGATCTCTTCTTCCTTAACAGTTAATTGTGGAAGCCTGTTCCCTAAATAAATGTGAAGAACAAAGACCGTTAATTAACATCAATGGTCATATAGTGAAATAAGCCATTGAAGTTAAATCATTGAGATTGGATGGCATTAGTTATTGCAGCGTAACAGAAATATCCTGAATGACACAAAAGCCTAAAAGAAAATAGTAACATGCAAACTCTGCTCTAGCTGGTTAAACAGTTTCTGAGACTTAGAACTAATTCTAAACATCACAAATATTATGAGGTGTAATCAAATGATACAATCTTATTTGGGTTGATTCAACTTAGACATTTTTTTTTTTAAATTTATACCTGGCAGGTTAGGGAATTACATATTTAGTTGAATATGAGTAAGTCATCATATTAAAAAAAAGCCTGATCTGTGAGAAATTTCAGATGCTACATATCCAGATGATTCAACACACAATCCATCAAAACTAGTTATATTTTAAAAAAGCTTTGGCTAATGTATTTTATATGTTTTATAATTTTTTTCTATGCTTAGTGTAGTTTTCCTATGGATAGACTCATACTTTGCTTGGATATAAAGAGTACCAATAAATATAACACTTTCTGAAAGCTAAAATTATAAAGGAAATTGGTTCTATATTTTTTTAAATGTAAGATGACCGTTTATTATGAATGGTACATTGCCAGTTTATGTGAGTTGTATAGGTATAATTATTAATAAAACCCTTTCACTCTTAAAATCACCCCAGTTCAAACAGTAAATTACACAGTCACTCTACTAAAATACGTGTGCCTCTATGAAGTTTATTATAGCAAGTGAAATGAATACTGAGATTTGCAAAGATTAATTAAAATTAGTTATGCCGACCATATTCATACCCCAACCATAATCTAATTTCTATAAGGGCAGGGCCTTAACACTCTATCATTAGCACCTATTATGGTACCTAATAATTAATGAGTTCTCAAAAATATGCATTAAATGGATTCATGGATGATGACACTAGATGAGATGACTAATGTATCAATGGTAGATTTAGGGCTCAAAAAGATTATAATAACTGGAATCAGTCGACTAATACTAAAATCATATATGAATAGAAATCCTGGATTTTCTTCAAGATTGTCTTTCAAAAACATGACAAAAGATGTTTTTTATATGTAACAAAATAAAGAAAATTTTAGGAGTTTAAAAATATATTGATTATTAACTTCTTCCCAAAGAAGTAATGATTTTGAGACAGTGAAAGAAAGTAGGATGATTCATTTTATAACTTGCATAATATTAAGTTGTATTAATCAGGAAGGAAAAATCCTACACTATTCTGCACTGAGTGCACATGGATGCTTTATTGTTTAGCTTAGGGGTTTAATGATTTAGAAGAAGAGAGCCTCTGAGTTTGTAGGCAGTATTTTTAAACCAGCTCAGCATTTGCTAAGGGAATTGGGACTATTTAGAATGGAGAAGAGAATACTTACCAGGTTATAATAATTGTTAGCAAATATTTGGAATACTGTAATATATAGAAGAGTGTTCAGATTTTGTTTATCTCCAGAGGGCATAAATAAGACTAAACCAATAAGTGAAAGTTTGGAGGCACTATATTAGAAGAATTTGCAAGAAATTAGAACTGTTTAACAGAGTAATAAGCTACTTCAGAAAGTATGGAATACCATATGTTAGAGATGTCCATCTTTCAGGGATAAAAGTTATTTCTCCCCTGGCAGGATGAGTTGGACATTTAAGATCCTTTATAACCTTAAAATTCCTTGTATTTATTATATCCTAATGTCATACTGAGAAGTAGTGGTTGAATGACTTATGAATGTACTAATGAGATTAAAATAAGAATTAGACTTCCTAGGCCATTCAAACCCAAGAGTACAGTCAATGTATTAGAGGAATAACTACAATTATGACAGAATTTTCTACGCCCTAATCTCCAGTAGAATAGCTGAAATGCCAGAACCTCAATGTTTATCTAACTCTGGCAGGATCGTGAGGAGTGGCTCACAACTTTTCTTTGAGGGCCATTAAGCCTCTTTTCTCATCTGTCACAATGATGTCACGACAATATCATTTCGTCCAAATTAGTAGAAAGCTGGGTGCTCCTTTCCATTATTTGTCTTGCCCAGCTATCTTCTTTAGGCAGGGGATTTTCCCACTATTTTGTGAACACTTTCTCACCATCATCAAGTCACTCTCCTAGAAATCAAAGTTTAATGGTGACACTAATATATTTTTATGTTACTCTTACTCTGAGTGGGGAGGGCATTCTTTCCTATTTTCTTTTCTTTCTTTTTTTCTTTAAGTCAACATAATAATATCCTTGACTTTGTCAGTTTTTTCCACAAGATTCACAGTGTTTTATATTCTATTTTTAAATTAACTTGTTCTTTCAGTTTATAACATTATTCTCTGATTCAGAAATTAGTATGTTTCCCTCCAGGATGGTTTGCAAGACCATCAGGGTCATACTACATTAAAGAAATACTTCTGAGGTGCCTGGCTGGCTCAGTCGGTTAAGCGTCTGACTCGATTTCAGCTCAGGTCATGATCTCGGTTGTGAGATCAAACTCCACGCTGGGCGTGGAGTCTGCTTGAGATTCTCTCTCTCCCTTTCCCTCTACCCCACTCCCCCTCTAAAAGAAAAAAAAAAAAAAGAAAGAAAAGATATGATATTTTTTCCATCTGCACACAATTCAAGAAGAAAATATTTTTCCTCTCATTTTCTTCAACATTTTACTGTATCTGTCTCCATCTTTTCCATAGACATTTTACTTTTTATTCAGCAAATACTGAAGAAGATACCTATTGTCTTCTTTTCCCAGCACCCTCCTTTCTCTCCACTGCTTATACATACTGCCATATTCACCGACTTAGGGTGGGGGTTGGAGGAATGGAGGGCAGGATTGCAGTTATGCCTGACTCAAGGTGAATCAGTCTTCCCCTGGAGACCAGTTTGTAATGAGAGAAGGGAAAAGAGAAGAAAGAAATGAAACAAGAGAGGCAAGTGTACTAAGGGGCTCAAGTTCCTAGTTCTAGTTAATTCTGAGGCCCAAGGACATTCCTGCTACACATAATTTTAAATTCAGTAGTTCTAACCTGTCTTGGATTCCATGAGAAAGTAAATTCCTTTTTTAATTAGTGCGAGTGTGAGTGAGGTGTCTGGTTACTGAAAACCAGCAGTTTAATGACTGATATGAAAATGCATGTACTTGGTGAGGTCAGTTTCTGTGACCTCTTCAAATATTAATTAACCTTAAATTGTAACTTTGTCACAATTCCTTACTCATATTTTATTATATTTTAATTTTCTTCTGAAACATATATTTGGCCACACTTTACGATCTCCACTTTCCTTCTAGCAGACAGATTTAGCACCAATACTAGACAGGTTAAGAAAAACCTAGAACCGAGGATGAATCTCATTGGCCCCCTCAATAATTCTACTGGTCCTAACTTTCTTGACCATTTTTAAGCCTTAGAACAGGCAGGAGCTAGAAAACAGAAGTCAGAGGGCTATGGGTCTCCACTGACTCTTGGTATTTTAATACTAGCAAAGAAAAGAGATTCATATTGTTGACAAAATTTGTGAAGATTGGCATATTGCAAGGTTCTGTTCATATAATTCTAAAGAAGAGGCAACAGGTAAACCACTGCATCTTGTAGAAGGCCTTATTTGTTGTTTTTAATCTGTGAGCACAGTAAAATATGAGTATCTGGAAGTGTACTTTCCCCCAGGTGCATCTGGGGGGAAACTAACAAATGTCAAATGCAAGAACATAAATACTGCTGCCCCTTTCACCCTGATGAATACAACTCTGAGGTGTGTCCTCCATGGTCTCCAGAGCTTCTCCACATGTTGGAGTCAGAGTTATCCTCTGAGACTTTGCTTGATATAAGACCCTTGCAGGTTTCTTCTACTACAATCCTTGCTGAATTGCATGGAGTTACAATTTAATAAATCATTTTTACGTAACTCCTATTTGCAAGAATACTTCTGGGGATACTAACCTAATGTATGTATTAATGACTAGAGAGGTGATAATCCAAACCTGGGATATTTGTCCACATAGAAGGGAACATCATGCAGAGAGGGACCACCTGTCATTCAAATCTTAATATGAGAAAAACTCACCCATTTTCTATGTAATCCTACCATTGTGTGCTTCCCCCCCCAATTTGGTATCATAAATAATTTTCTTCTGGGTTATTGGTGAGTACCAAATACAGTGGACATTATTACTTAACACTGCACGTCATATGTGTTTTCAGGCACATTCACATACACTTGGAACTTTCTATTTTACATTGCACGTTAACTATACATAATAATAATAACTATCCAGAGTTTCTCAACCAGAAATGGGGTAATTATCACTTTTTTTTTTTTTTTTTTGTAGTAGAAAACACTGAGATCATCTTGTGGGCAAGAATATTTCCAAAAACCCGGTCTTCCATAAAAAGCATTTATATAGAGACATGATGTAAAATTACAGAGCTCTGAGGTCAGGGTTCAGGTCCATCTAAAGTTGTTCCTATCACTGTTTACAGATTAACATGTAAACATTATCTCAGGGATGGTGAAGACAACAATGGAATTGATCCTTTAATCTGTTTTATTTTTCCTGTTTTCTGTATTATTTTGGAAATTTCCTTGGAATTTATATTTTAGATTTGTTAGAAAGATTCTTCTAATAAAACTAAGAATCAGTGGATCATGAAATTAAAATAACTGCTTGTGTTTTATGAGTCTAATAATCCTCATTACCAGAAACCGAAAGGCTATCGTATGGAAGTTGTTGGTACCCTGCTCTGTTACCCTTAGAGGCAGTCCAGCATCCCCCACCTGCTGTGCACGTCATAGCAACTAATGCCTTACAGCTGGTCCCTTCTCAAATTGCCCGTCACCAAACAGGAGCTGCCTGGCCTGGGTTAGGTTGCCAGGTTTAGCAAATAGAAATGAGAGGTCAAAACTATTTCATAATAGTAATATATCATTTGCACTTTAATATTGATTCTCCTATTCGTGGACAATGGCATGGTTCAGAACAGAACGTACGTGTGATGAAGCCATTGCTCTGACGGCCAGTGACATGCGTGAGACAATGATGGCAATCCCACTCGTTTCTGTTAAGCCAGACATTGAAGCTGTTTGAAAATAAGTACTCTTAAACATAGGGAACAAACTGAGGTTTGCTGGAGGGGAGGTGGGTAGGGGGATTGGGGTAATCCAGTGATGGGCATCAAGGAGAGCACGTGATGGAATGAGCACTGGGTGTTATATGCAACTGATGATTCACTAAATTCTACTCCTGAAACTAATACTACACTATATGTGAACTAACTTGAATTTTAATAAAATCTTGAAAGAAAAAAAAGTAAAACTTCGCAACTCTTCTCACGAAGTATTTTTATTTTGAATACATAATAATATTCATGAAAACTTATATACAAATGTGTAACGTACTTCCATTTCTAAAATGAATTAGTAGCACACATATTTAATTAGTTTTGTTTTTAAAGGAAATTCTTTCTTTGAACAGTAGTAAGTGAGAACATAGGTAAAAGCTAACTTTGTGGTTTGTTACTGATATTGTCATCTAAAATTGAGAATAATTCATTGCCCAATACCTATCAGATTTTTTAAATTAATTTTAAAACATTTAAAGGTGAATATTAGAAGTTGTGGTAAATTTACATGGCAATAAGGGCTGCATGTATGTGAGTTTAATGGTGGTAATTGGCTTACTATGGCAATAATGTCTGAATTCTGCCCCAAATAAGCAAATCTGCCACTCAAACTCCGGAGGAGGATTCATGCACAGGAAAACAAAACAAAACAAAACAAAAAAACCCACCTTATTTTTTTATTGAGCTTAGTCCGCAATTCCCTTTATATCTTGAACAAGTTGGACTGGACCCCACTGAAATGACTTCGATATTTGTCTATTTCAGGGTTGCCTCAAGAGCTCCTTGAAATAATGAGAGTTGTAAAGCTCACCTCATCTATTTTCCTAGAATTTCTAAGACCATTGTATGCATTTGGCTTCCACCAGTCTGATGAGAGGAGTGTTGGACACTTGCCTATGATCTGGGTGAGGCAGGGCAAGAAGAAAGAGTTAATTTGGCCCCAAACTTAGAATCAATTGCTTATCTTGGGCCAGTTCATCTGTCTGGAGCCAGCTGCCAATTTGACAAGAAAGGGTGAAGGCCCCAAACAATACCATACTTCTGTAGATTTTTGGAGGGAAGGGGTTTAGCAAGATTTCCCTCAATTAATCTCACAAATGACAGCCTCACATCGGGCTTTAGCATCTTTTATGTGGTTATCTGGAGCTTTAAACCTTTTTGAAAACTACTCTTGATGTAAACGGGCAGAGTTAGGGTCCTAAAATCTGACCTATTTAGATCAACACCTGCTGTCTTTGAACAGTACAGTGGGCAAGGAAAGAGATGGTAGAAAAAATAATTAACCTAGTGTCAGAACTCTGTAGTGCCTGTCAATCCCATGTAATTATTGGAATGCCGTTAGTGAGTCAGAGCTGAGACTGCCCATTTTAGGGGGAAAATGCAGGCAATCAGAAGAGCCCTTCCCTGACTTTTGATGCCACTTCTTAGGCCTTGTTGCTGCATCTCTAGGACTTTTTCATAGTATTTCTGACATACGTAGACTCATGACCTTTTGATTACCCCTCCATGCTGTCTCTAGAAACTTCTGAACTGGTTCAAAATAACACAATCTGAACATACACCCACATTAGACACTGTGCTAATCAACCTACATTCTAGTTCCCTTCTTGAATTCTGCTCAGCTGTGTTGCCCAAGCAAACTCTCCAATTCCCAAACCCTGCCTTTGACAGACAGAAATGAAAGTTGAAAAAAATTAAAGCATTCCACTCTTGTAATCACATCAATTTAAAATTCAAATTCTAAAATTTCCCCTCACTCCCATCACACTCTGGCCAAAATCAGAGGGGTTTTGTGCGAGAACAGATGCAAGGCCCACAGCTGGCTCTGTCCCCGTATACCAGCTCAGAACCACTCCTCTGTCCCCAAACTCTCATAGGTCCTGCTTTTCCAAAGTTTTACAAAAATACACATGCAGATGTTATAAAACCAGCCTTTATATCTACAACACACAGTTACCAAAATGCTACCTCTTTAAAGTTTATAATCCATGTATAATCCCTTACTATAGTCCTACCTGAGCAAGAATAGATCCAAGTCCAAAAATATATTAAATATTATGTTATGCTGGTTTTTATTAGCTATAAACTGCAAAACAAACAGTGCTATCTGTGAGAAAGAGGTAGAAAGAACAAATGGAATAAACATAATTCTTGATTCATAGAGACTCATTTTTATTCGTTTACATATGTCTATGAATTTTACTATGGATTGAATTATATCCCCCCAAATTCATACTTGAAGTCCCAACTGTTAGTACCTTATTTGAAAATAGTCTTTAGAGGGGCGTATGGGTGGCTCAGTCAGTTAAGCGTCTGCTTTTGGCTCAGGTCATGATCTCAGGGTCCTGGGATGGAGTCCCACATGGGGCTCCCTGTTCAGTGGGGAGCCTGCTTCTCTCTCTCTCTCTCTCTACCCGTCTCCCCTTACCTCCTTGCTTGTGCTTTCTGCTCTCTCTCATGTGCTCTCTCTCTCAAATAAATAAGTAAAATCTTTAAAAAAATAAAATAGTCTTTGAAGATGAGGTTATGCTGGAGTAGGGTGGGCCCCACATCCAATGTGACTGGTGTCCTTGTAGAAAGGGGAAACTTGGAGGCAGACATGCATGCAGGGAGAATGCCATGTGAAAATAAAACCAGAGACCCTTGGAGTGATGCTTCTGTATGCCAAGGAATATCACAGATTACCTGTGAACAACCAAAAGACCAAATTTGTCCCTATAGCTCTCAGAACATCCTGCTGACACCTTGATCAAAAATTTCTACTTCTAGAACTATAAAACCATATATTTCTATTGTTGAAGCCATTCAATTTGAGTATGTTGTTATGGTTGAACTAGTAAATGAATACAAATATTTTTAGCTTATTTATTTATTTGTTTCCAATCATCTGATGAACACTCATGAAATATCAACTGTATTAGTCGAAGAAGTGAGACTGTGCAGTAACAAATGACATTAAAACAGTGAATTCCTATAATCAAGTTTATTTCTTGTTGGTACTGCCTGTTCACTGAGGATCAGCTGGAGCTGTGCCCCATTTTACCAAGTGAGTTGTGCTCTCCTCACTCAGCTACACTGACTTATTTCTCTTAGCATAATACACTCTAGCTTCATCCACGTCATTTCGAATGGCTAGATTTTAGTTTTCATTTTTTTGATGGCTGAGTAATATTCCTTTATATATCTACATATGTACATATATAAGTCAGTCATAGAAAGACAAATACCATATGATCTCACTCATACGTGGAGTTTAGGAAAGAGAACAGATGATTATATGGGAAGGGGGCAAAGAACAAAAGAGAGAGGGGGAACAAGCCATAAGAGACTCTAAACAATAGAGAACAACCTGAGGGTTGATGGGGGAGGTGGGCTAGATGGGTGTTGGGTATTAGGGAGGGTACTTGTTATGATGAGCACTGGGTGTTGTATGTAAGTGATGAATCACTGAATTCCACTCCAAAAACCATTATCGCACTGTATGTTAACTAACAACAACAACAACAACAAAATACTGGTTTATGCACCAAGAGAGGGAGATTAAACAACTGCTGCTTATTTTTTGTTTGTTTGTTTGTTATACTGGATTTTTTTTCTTTCCACGGTAGAGGTTTCAGGGGAGAAAACCTGCCTTGAAATCTGAACCTCTGATGCTAAGAAATTAATAAACTTAGCAAGCATATAGGAGAAGATTTAGTTCTTAATTTTCTGAGCAGATTAGTCAACTTGAGTAAAGATGAGAGATTGGAGGAGAGATACTTTGTTTGCTTTGTTGTTAACTGGTAATTGGCAATAGACCCTGAAACATCCCTAAGGGAGCCCAGCCCGGTAACTGTCAGGGTCACTGTGGCTAACAGGCCTCCAAATTATTACCACACATAGTGGCTGTTCAGCTCTTTACTCCCATTTTCCACCAACTGCTAGCCATTCATTAGTCTGTCTTTTTTTGCTACTGTTTGTTATTTTTATAAAGTAAATCAAGGTTTTGTGGTGTTAGTGACTTCCACCAAGGTTTGCATGGACCTGCTCTTGGTCTTTGATCATTTAGTGTCATATCACACCTCCTGAATCCACCTTTAGCAAGTGCACCCTACCTTCACTTATATTCCTTTTTCCAAGTGAACAAATTGTTATAAACCACCTAGAGTAGCTTTGTAAAATATATTCCTTATAAGAATCCTAAATGTATTTTTGTGTAACAGCTAGTAAATTAGTCCTACCTTCACCTCAATAACTGTCTGTAGACCCAAAATGCTTTACCCCTCAAAAACGTATTCAGTCTTGCCCTGTTAATTTTATTTGTAGGATTTTTCTATGCTCTTTAAATAGTAAGTTTCTAAGATTGAGCAGTGATTCTAACAGAGGTAATACTGCCTTGGGAGCTAATCAACCACCTGGGAATCAACTCTGATTTTTAATTTCCTTCCTTTGACTAACTTGCCAAAATTCTGGGATAATCACAATTTCCAGGTACATCAAATTCTGCCTTAAGTAAAGTAGGATTAACAATGTAGTAAGGATTTGGTGAGGTGGAACTAATGGATTTTAATATTTTGTAATGATAAAATATCACATGGGGACATTTGGAAATAGGTCTCTCATTCTACTGAATAAAATTTCTAAACATGTGAATTTTTTAATGAAACCTGAACCCAGTCTTTGAAAGTGCGTTTATTTTGTTTCTGAGCCCTGCAGCTTTCCAAAATTTTATTTATTCATGAATAGGTTAAGAACAAGTAAAATTAAAGCAATTTTGCCATTGTTCATTTTGAAAATACCTCCAAAGACTAAATAGTAAATGAGGCCTAAAATGAACAGTCAGCTTAAGCCCAGCAGGAGAATTCCTCAGAGGGGGACAGATTTGGAAACTAACACTTTTCCATTTGCTGTGTCTCTACAGAGGTGTGAATTTCTAGGAAGTCACACAGACTGCCTAAATGGGAAAACTTGCAGAGCAAATAAAATTCTACTCTCCTGGTCATCTCAAACTCCTATCCTTCCCCTGCACCAGAACCTCTTATTTCTTATCAGCGTACTCTATCTGTCAAAATTACATATCTCGTTAGTGTACTTACTATAGATCCTAAATAGACCACTCCTCCATGAGCTTTTTTTTTATAAGAAAATTGATAATTTCTTATATCAGCTAGGTTTAGAAAAGTGCAAGTTCATGGAGTTGTAGCAACTGTGGATGGAGGGGGTAGTGTTGATTGCAACAGAACATAAAACGATGTTCCAAAAGGTACACTCTGATATTTTTTTTTCCTAAACTCAGGGTATCTATAAGTCTCCTAGCAGTGACCCATTAGCCTTTTTTGTGTGTTAGACATTCAGCCATTATTGTTAATGACAATAACCACAACAATGATTGAAAAACCTACAATTGTTACAACATATTCTATATGCTAGACGTACACCTCTACCCTTTCTTTATGTGATATCTGATTTTTTATTCTCACGACCACCCTGTGAGGCCTTTCTATCCTCATTTTACATAAAAAATGTTGAGGCTTAGAGAATTGTATTAACTGCTTATGGAAACACAACTAGTAAGTTGTGGACCTATATGAAAACTCAACTTTCTGTGAATCCAAAGTCCATCATGCCACCTTTCCTCATCATTACTGTCACTCTTCATTAAAGTTTCTGGTATATTGCATAAGTCATGCTTAAATGTTTGCCTGGGGATGTAATATTCTGAAAGGTAGGATGACTCCAATTTTCCTGACATAGGGTCTAAAATTTCATAGTTGAGCACTACATAAATTGGATCATTAGAAATCTCTTTGAAAAGGCAAATACTAGTTATTCCCAGGTGAGTGAAAATAGATGTTAGCTCCCTCTTCTCCAACAACTATGGATTCCTGGTGGCTGTGAAGTGAGCATTTTAATGGAAAAGGTTACAAACCAAGGCAAGGGGAAACTGAAATATGTAACCTTTCTATCCGTGCTCCCATGTTATTCCCTTTCCCTGCTCTTCTTTTAGATCTCTAATTATGTTTCCACAGCTTCTTCCTTTCATTCCCACACTCCTATCTCTCTCTCCATAATGCCTTCCTGCTCCCCCTACTCCTTTCTTTCCTCACCTCTTCCTTCTTCCCACCTCTAAGTCGTAAATGTTGTTGTCAAAGTCGGCAGTCTGTACAATGTGCCTGCTCTGCTTGCACACTTAGGTTTGTTTTAATTTGAGATAAAATTTTAAGACAAGGTCTTGTGACTCCTCAGGGATAGAATTAAGGTATCAGGACAGGCCAGTGGAGGTGTTTGGTTGGTTGGTTGGTTGGTTACAGTGGCCTTCTTAGAAGCCCTAGACCACAATTCTTTCTCTGTGGAATCAGACTGGAAAACAACAAACAAAAGTATTTTTGAGACTTCAAGTAATTAGGGAGACTTGCCAGGAGGGGATAAGGGGCAAGTTGGCATTGTGCGAGGCATGAGTGCTGATCCTAGAGCTCATCATTGAGAACACTGGGTTTCTAATTGTAAAATATTTGCCAATATGATAAATGCCAATTCTTGACCAGGATTCACAAACTTGCTTCTGTAAAGGCTGGAAAGTAAGTATTTTCAGCTTTGAAGGTCCTAAGGTCTCCATCATGATTTCTCAACTCTGGTAATAAGAAAGTAGCTAAAGACACTGTGTAAATAAATGACCATGGCTCTGTTCTCATAAAATGTTATTTACAAAAATGGGTAAATAGCCAGATTTGGCCCACAGGATGTTCTGCTGATCTCTGTTCTAGAGCTTTTATCTTTTATCTCTCAGCATCTATACCTAACCTATCATCATATTTTAAAGAATCTACCTTTAAACAAGAATAATCCCGTCATCTCTCCTTTCCTGGGCACTTACGTTCTATTTATTGAGTTTATCAATGTCTATGAATTATCTCATTTAAACTTCCAGCCATCTGGAAGTTGTTCTACTATCATCATTATGAGGCTTAAAAACGGTTAGTAACCTGGCCCCCAGCATGCAGCTGTTAGTAGCTGGAATATGTCTGGAGATCCTATGGTTTTAATAGTCTCTTCACTCATCCCCTAGCAGATCTTTTTGTCTGGGTCCCCAGCCCTCCTTCGCATTCTGTGCAAGGCTACTGGAGTGATTAAAGCCTAAGCATTATCAGATTCCTCACTTGCTTAAAAGTCCTCGATGAACCAGCCCTGGCTAACCTCTCCAGCCCTTCTCCAGCATGAATCCACTTATCTTCACCCATTCCTCCTCATACAAATGCACAAACACACCCAGTGTGTGAACCCAAATCTTAGCTATAATAAACTGCTGTAAGTCCCATAAATACATTTAACAGTTTCCATGCCGCCATGGTTTTACTTACGAAGCTGTTGATTCCCCATCCCCCTTCACTCTCCTCCACTCACCCCTTTATTATTCTCTGCTTTTTAGTGTGTTTCTCATGTTCCTTCAAGAAAATTTTCTTGACACAGTTCAGTTGAACATTTATCTCCTCCTTCTGAATGTTTTTCCTCCATGATACGTGTAGTATATCATTCTTGTCTTATTGTGCACTGTTTTCTTTGCCTTTTTATTGTAACTGTCTGGCTTTCTATATATAGACAAGGGTACTGTTTGACAGGGAATTTGACTAATCATTATGCAACCTGAAAATTTTACACAATTTTTAAGAGAATAGTCATGCAATTCTGAGCAAATACAAAAAGGGTGCCAAATATGAACTGTGATTATTCAAAAACACACACTACATCTTCGTAAATATGAAAGTATACCTTGGTGATAAAGGATATAGATAGATACAGTTTTGCAGCCCTGTTTTTTTTTTTTTATTTTGTTCTGTTTTATTTTATTGGTATTGGGTGGATGAAGGGAGCTGTAATGTGAGTGATCACATCTAAGTGATATGATCCCTGTGGGGTTGCATCTATGATAACATGGGTTGCTCTATAAAGAAAATTTGACTTAGATAAAATAAGAATAGTCATATTCTTCATAGTTACTTCATACCAAATGAAACAGTATATTAAATAAAATTTTCAAACTATAGTCTAAGATCATTTTTTTTAATTAAAAGAAGATTTATTTATTTGAGAGCGAGAGAGCATGCATGCATAAGTAGGGGGAGTGGCAAAGGGAGAAAATCTTCCAGCAGACTCCCCACTGAGTGTGGAGCCCCACATGGGGCTTGATGATCTCATGACCCATGAGATCATGACCTTCACCTCAGTTGAAACCAAGAGTAAGATGCTCAACTGCACCCAGGTGCCCCTCTCTAGGGTCATTTAAAAAGTCTGATGATGATTATGACTGTGATTTAGAAAATCAACTATTATTATCATCCTGATGTACATATTTTAGAATAAAATCTAGGCAACAGGTCTATAACATATGAAAACATCAATTGAAATCTTTATGACATTTATAAACTATGCTGAAAAAGTAATTCAGCATGTAAAAACATAAAAGTTTTTTTTTTTAATTTAGGGAAAATATATTCAGAGTTAATGTTAATAATGTGTTTGTCCTATTCTTTTATTATTTTTCATGAGACAATATTTTACTTTGCCATAGTTTTCTTCTTTACTTGAAACTGACTTTTTAATTTAGGGATAAAACCCAAAACTCTGATACTATGAAGTAACCTTGAGCCTCATATGTGAAGTTAGTTTGGAAACTTTCCTACTATATGTAACCCTTCTGAAGGGGTCACGTGGAGGCAAATAATCATCTTCTACAAAATTGTCATAAAGGAGTCATGGTCCTGCCATTTATATGGCTAGGGAAGAGTCCTTTGGGATGAGTGAGCTGGGGAAAAGGCAGCTTCACTGTGAATTTACCTGAGAATAGTGTTTACTAATGAACTATTCCAAACACATTAGTGGCCCGAGGGAGTGTTCTCCATGTCTCAGAAGTATAGTATTTGATAGCTAACACACTTCACGCAGGACAATTGTAAAATGATCCCAGCCTGCAGTCCTGTCTCTGAACCAGGATGCAAGGAACCCCCAGGAGACACTGGGGAGCTACGCTTGTGCATTACAGTTTCTAATTCCAAGAAGCAAACAGGAACAGAAATAAAGCTACAGGACTTATAGCTTCTGACTCATTAAAATTAGCTGAGAGTATGGTGTGCCAGCCATCAAATTAATAAAGGATTTTGTTTTATCTTTGGTTTGGATAATAAGAACTCAGTTTCAGAACTCATGAACGATAACATGCCTCAAATCATTATATGTCATGCTGTGGCTGAGTCCATTGCTGTTTATCAGCAACCAACAGGTAATAAAATAGGAGACAATGATGATATATGGTTTCAATAAACATCACTTAACCTAAGGAAAACATGGAAAATGTACTAGGTTTGTTGGCTAATCAAGGTCCACTAAAAATCCCAATTGGCAGAGAGTACTTCTTGTTTTCATATGAAAAAAACTCTGAAGCATATCATTGAGATGATTGATCAACGCTGGTATATTAAACAAACAACTCTCTAAGGCCATTGTTCTTAAACTGTGTAAGGAAACTGAGGGGATGCCACAGGTATTTCAAATGTTCAAGGGAAAACCAGATATATCATACAAACTACTAAAACATCATATTTTCTACTTTCATCCTAATGATGTCATACCTTTCCAAGGATGAGACTTGGTTGCTATTATTGAAAGCAAGTACTGTCGGAAATTAGACTGGTGCTGTCCAAAGTTTGAGAAGTTGTACAGTGCCCAATTTGTGCACACATTCCACTAGTGAATAATTGTTGTTTTGAATGGTGCCCCTGGAGTCAATATTTGTTATGCTAAGAACTATGCAAGATGCTAATTGTGTTCTCTCTTTAATTGAAGTGAATATCATTTTACTAATAAAGTGACTCAAGATGGCAACTATAGAAACAACATTAAGATAGGATTAGTCAAAATAAATGCAATCTGTTTCAGGCATTAATAGCTTTATTATCTGGTTTGTAAATGTATTTGGGACACAGAATAAGATGGAGAATGATTTGGATAATCTAGGCAAGAAGAATTATGAGACAACACAAGTTTCTTCTGTACGTAATCTGCCTGACAGACATTTCCCTACAGTTTCAGTAAGTGGTGAATCTTTCTGTACCCTAAACTAGAAAAAACCCAGAATGTACTGCTTCTCACTGAGACATTTTTTAATAAAGCGAATAAAGCAGCAGGGTACTGCCAACAATCTCAGACCCAGTCGTAGATTTTAGGGGACAGAGATGCCCCTGTGAGAGCCACAAGAACAGATGGCACCAAACCATCTCTTAGACTCTAAATCCGAACAGAAGGAGGGAAAAGGAGGGGGTTAAAGGCTGGAAAAAAAAAAAAAGGGTTGCCAAGAGTAAAACTAGGGGAGAAGAAGGGATGTGAGGAGAAGTGGGACAGAGAATCTGACTTGTGCTTATGGTTTAATTTTCACTTTCTGAAGTCACACCTCCCTGTTGTGTAATGAAATGCTGAGAGCAGTAAATGAGAGTAGACTCTTCAACATAACAGTGCACATAATGCTAGAAGCCCTTCAGCAGTACTCTCTGCTTATCCACTGGGCTCAAAGTCAGGAAACATTACTTGAGAGGCTGCAGTAATTCGATGAGCCAGCACCAGCTCCACCTGAGTAGAATGCTGTGGTCATCAAGTCTACCCTGCTGCTGGCAATTAAAAATTAACCTTGGCATTTTCAAAAAAGAATGTAGCAATTCAGATGGAGCTGCTTCTCTGTTTGACAATATGTCTGAAGAGCATCTGCTTTCTTAAGTCAAGACAGTTACACACAATGAACCTCTTTTGTGTACAACGTGCAAAGCGAGGTCATTAACACACCTGCCAGAATAGGAGGGAAGGAGGGAAAAAAATATTTTCTCTTGGTAAACTCATTCATTTAAGAAATTCTAGTGCACAGTGCTATCCTTTGAACACCCCAATTACCTCCTCTTGCCCTTACAAACAAGTGGTGTGAATATTAAACAGCTGAAATACAATCAAGGGCTGAAATAAATAATGTTAAATCATTTTCGTGGAGCAAAGCAACTCACAGACCTACGCTACATGTATCTCTGGTTTTCACAAGGGTGGAATGCCCTTGCTATGGACCGAAACAAACAATGTTTTATTTTTGTTTCAACCTCTGTTGACTTTCCTGTGCATTCCTTTCCCCTCCTATGCCACAGCCTCAATTCTGAGAATAATTAGCAACACCCAGGGGTGATAACAGGGCCACAGCAACCGAACAGCGATATCTTGCAGGCGCCAGCTGTGCTTCAGTATTTATTTATTAAGATCACAATATTTACACAGTATGAACTCGTTGAGATGGTGGGGGATTGAGCAATGCTCCAGCAGCTAAATTTCATCTGTATTCTTTAATGGAGAGGAAAAAACTTCTAGGCTATGTACTGTTTACTTCTCGGGATAGAAAATTCAAGCTTCTAATTCCAATCCAGTCCTGTTTCCTGGCAGTTTGGTGTATGGACTCCAGAGAGGCTTTGCAGACATGCACTGCCGTGCCTGCTGCTATGAAACCTGCTTGTCTCACAGACAGGGAAGCTTAGAGCTGCTGCAGATGTACAGAATGACACAGCAAAGAAATCAGGCAGCAGGTTTTCAGTGGCTGATAATTCCACCGAACCCAGCTCTGTGACTAAACAATTTAAACATTTGCTCGCAATCCCACTTCACTTGAATGATTATCTCTTTTTCATTTGCTCTTCTGCAAAGGTTTGTTAACATGGTGGTAAGCAGCATGTATTGTGATGTCCATCTGCTGAATGCTACCTGAGAGAGTTTTTGGTGTAGACAGGGCAATTGTGGGGCTTCAGTTTGGAAAAACAAACAGACAGACAAACAAGAAACCAAAAAAAAAAAAAAAAAGTTAAAAGTATATTTTAAGCCAGAAAGAAATGGCAGGAAAAAGAATATGTGCATTTTTTTTTCAGCAGGTAGGACTTCCTGATATTTCTGTCTAAAGTTCCTCTAGGAAGAGTTGGTTCTACTTTTAAAAGGTTCATATTGTTGATCAATGATCTCATGATCACTGAGAAATTATTCTAGGATGAGAAGCAACTTGATTGTTCTTTTATAATGGGACTTCACACAGATTTCCTAACTTCGTGCATTTTTATTTTCTCACATCATAAACATAAAGAGAGACATGTTTATCACCCAGTTATTTCAGTATCTTTAAAATAATTGGCTTAATATTTTCAAGTACTGTGAGTATGGGGGTTTAGTGTAGTCACATAAATAGACTTCAAAAATAATAAATTATACTAAACCATAGATAATGGAAGAGATCTGTCAATATTGAAGAAAATAGAATCTTTAAAATCTGGCTGTCAGGGCATATGGGTAGCTCAGTCGTTAAGCATCTGCCTTCGGCTCAGGTCATGATTCCAGGGTCACAGGATTGATCCTGCGTTGGGCTCCTTGCTCAGCAGGGTGCCTGTTTCTCCCTCTGCCTCTGCCACTCCCCCTGCTTGTGCTCTCTGTCTCTGTCTCTCTCTATCAAATAAATAAATAATCTAAAAAAAAAATTGGCTGTCAACATTTAATAATAATGATAGATTATTCTGGTTACTTATAATTTATATAATTGTATATCTAATTATAATTATATGTCATAAAATTATATATCTATGTATACTAATGTATATATTATTATGTAATAATTATATGTAATATTTATTATTATTGACTGATAAATCTTCCATACAATAGTTGCAAGTTCCTCTTTTAAGGAAGATTTATCGGACAAAAATATTGCACAAGGTCATAAATTATAAAGTTATTTTCAAGCACTGGTTATTTTCATGCCAGCCTTAGCCTTTTTAAAAATTAAAAAGAGGATAATGCAGCAGTTCAGTTGACATTTAATATTGTATTGTCCATATCATTTTATCTTGCATCAGTCTTATTGCTTTTATATTATTAAAATATCCCAGAATGATCTAACATGAATAAGAAATCTAATTTTCTGCACTCCTTTGACTTTTGTTTTAGAAAATAGCTGCAAAAATCATGGCTATATTTTGGATAAACTTTTTAGTGAAGTAAAATATACATACAGAGAAATGAAGAGAAAAATGATCTCACAGAAGAGTGAATGTTCTCCACCTGAACACATCTTTGTTTCTAGACCCAGATTAAGGAGTGAATTAGTACCGGTACACAGAAATCTCTTGGGCTTTTCAATGCACTGCTCAGCCTCTAAGGTAACCGCTATTCTGATTTCCAAAGGTATAGATTTTTTTGGAGGAGAATTTAAACGTTCACAATATAAATAGATCACATGAATCTGGTTTAACATTGTTGATATTCCAAATGCCAATGCAGAAAAATGATTAAAGCTAGCAAGAAAAGTTGTTTTGAGTTTTAAGAGGAAGACCATATACACATCCAAATAGCAGCTGCTGACAGGGATAACTCCTGTGTTTATGTTTGGAGCACAAAACAATCCTGTTCTATCTTCACTTGACTGCAGGCAAAATTCAGTAAGCTAGAACTTCACTGCTGCCTCAGACACTGATAGTACATTTTAGGTTGCCCCCAAGTTATTCAGTTCAAAAGTTGCCATGCAGGAAGAGTTCTAGTCTAGATAGAACAAATAGATAAGATGGGAATCTAAACACCAGCTAAAGCTAACAGTATCTCAGTCTTAGGTTTTTTGTTTGTTTGTTTGTTTTCAGTTTCAAGTGACTATTTCAAGCAAATGTTCAAAGATACTCAGAATTTTCTGTCTTCAAAAATAAGCAGATTTCTTTAATTAACGTTGAGTGATTGAGTTCTCAAAAGTAAACATGAAACATATATTTAAATATTGTTCATCTGATGCTATTTTAGGGAATCTGCTAATATTTGTGGCTGTCTTGTAAATAACTGAGTGCGCGGAGCAATTTTCTACATAGAAAGCGTAATTCACCTATGGAAAAGATCCCCCAATGACTTCTGTTATCCCATGCAATTAGGGGGTGGGTTTGTGTATATATGTACGTATTTAGTTCTGTCTATTATCAGATGTCTCTTTGCCCTTGATATCCTTGAATCTTTTCACTAACGAAACAATACCCTGATACCATTCCACAGTTAAACTCTGGCAACATTGAATTATATAAAAATCAGTATTCAGCCATGCAGTGTCCAAACTGGAGGTCAAACAAGCACTTTTTCTTTTATATATTCAAAAGTGTAGATAGAGATTCTCAAAATGTATCCACTCTTTAGCAGAATATAGTTGAGTAGTCCTAAACTTCAGACCGTGGGTGTAGAGAAACTTCAGGATCTCCTAGTGACTTAAATGTTTCAGATACTCATTAATTTCTATAACAACTTACCTTCATTCATCAAGTAGAATGTTGTCTGAAATGGAGAGGATATAGAATTATAAAAGCAAGCAAAAGATAAAATTGGTGAATCTTTATAGATTCTTTTTGAAATTTGTTTTCCCTAATCCAACTGAGTGCAACTCTCTATCTTTCTTTTTTGCATCTCATCAGCTATTCATCAAATATGATTGATTATTCACAGTTTCTGACAAAGTTTTTATGCATATGGCCAGAACAGTGGTGGGTTGAAAATATTGTTCACCAGGCTAAATAGGACAAAGAGCAATACCTTAACTGTAAAATGTCATTGAACTGATAAACTGCTAACTTAGTTTATCAGCATTAGGAAAATTCTTTGGACATTGAGGTCTTAATAAGCTCCCAGCAGCCCTGCTAGAGAAGCAATACACGAAATACAGATTCACCAATCGGGGTCTGAGTAGTTTCTAAGTATATTGCTGCCAGGATGACTTTATTTATGGAACAGATACTGAATTACCCATTCAGAATCAGCTAATATTTGCTTCTTATAGACATCTCTTAAATGTATAAGTCAACAGTGAAAGAGGCCAAATTCAATCTTCACCCCAAAACTAATATATTGTGTACACCTGTTATTTACATGCAACTAGTATAAAATATAAACAGCTTTGTTTAGAAGGGTTCTGCTCTATGCGAGGGACTGTTAGTTAAAGAGAGATCAGTATATCCAAGGTCAGAGGTCACTGTGACTCAATGGTAATTCATGCGTTTAGACTACTTTCAGTTTTCTTGATTCCATGCAGTTTATTTCTCTGAACTTTTATATCGACATACAGCTTTGTTGTATATTATGAGCTGTGAAATCTTGTTAGAAGGCTGGACTAAAGGCTAAAAAGTGGAAAAAAATGTGATAGAGAAAACACATTAGGCATGTAGGAATTATCAGTTCTGTAAAATTGAAAAGAATAAAGAAAATTAAACAGAGAAATGAAATCCCTCTTTATTTTGAGAATCGCTCTTTACAGTGGTATCTTATGGTCTTGATTTGTCTGCATTACAATTATTAGGTACTTGTTTTAATTTTTGACTACTCACTGGTAAATTGCTCAAAGACAAATGCTGTAATACTATTATTTTATTCTCTATGTTTGGAGCATATTGATGTGATTGTTGGTCATTGCTCCATACAAATTTATTGGATGAATAATGCCTGTGATATTCTCTTTTAAGGAAAACATATCCTTGGTTGCTATTTTTTAAAAATCAACAACCATTTTATACACACACACACACACACACGTAAGAACTACAGGCTTGTTTTTCAAATTGTGTTATCTACCTACTCTAGGATATCTGAGGAAAAACTGTAATATAAAACTAATCTCTTGTTACTCATGCCCCAAGGGTGCCTGGTAATAAGCAAACATAAATCTGGAAGGACACTCTCTCATTCTCATCCAGACAGGATTCCCCTGGCAAAAGCCCTAAGTAATATGAAATCACATTTCAAAGTTACAAAACATGTAAAGAAATGATCCATCACAAGCAAGCCTCAGCAGTAATCATAAACATTAGAACAAGACACCAAAGATTCTCAGTTAATAAAATCATAGTTAGAAACCATAAATAAATAAGCTTAAATAATCACAGATATCAAAATTCATCAAGCATAAAAAACAGAATAATTTAGAAAGAACCAAATACATTTATTCTGGAAACAAAGACCAACATGGAAAGTTAACAAATTAAAATAGATAAAGGAAGTTAAAAAATGAGGATAGAATTATAACCTATAAAATATGTCCACAAAATTTTCAGAAATAGCAATGAAAGACAATGGGGGAGAGACAATATTCAAAATAAAAAGGCTGAGAGATTTCCAAAATTACCATAAGTCATGAATCCTTATGGGTATCGTAGTGGTTCTCAAACAGAATAGCAAATATCTCAAATATAGATGTTTGTGTCCCCCCAGAAATTCATTTGGTGGGACCTAATCCCCTATGTGATGATATTTGGAGGTGTTTAAGTCATGAGGGCAGAGAATCTCATGAACAAGTTTAGTGTCCTCATTAAAGGGACTCTGGAGGGCTCTCTCACCCACTTCTGCCATGTGAGAACACAGCAGGAAGCTATCTATGGACCAGGAAGTAAGCTTAGACCAGACACTGAATCTGCCAATGAATTAAGTTTTACTCAGTATCTCCGGAAGTGTGAGAAATAAATTTTTATTTCTTTATACAACACCCAGTCTGTGGTATTTTTGTTTTAACAGTGCAAATTAGGCAAATATCTCTTAGTAAATTTAGAATATCAATGATAAATGTGAGAGCTAAATTTTCCTCAGCTAAGAAACAAATTGTTCACAAAGAAACAATTTGACTGATTCCAAATTCTGCAATAGGAAAGATAATTTACTATGAGTATGTTTTCAGTAAAAGAACTTCCACATGATAAATATCAGGAAATAGAAAATTGACCAGAAATAATAAGTGAAACTCAAACAGGAATATGTGAACAAAACTGATATTCAACTGTGGGTATATAGAGTTCGGCCTCCAGTTAGATACAGAAAGCCACAGGGAACATTGTTCCCACTTCGACAGTTATAAAAGGCTGTATACACCACAGAACCCTAACTTTCCTTGAGTTTATCAGAGAACTGAGGTCACAAGACAACTAGTGAAGTAAGTTCCAGATATGGGACGCATAGTTTTGCCATCAGGAGAAGAAAAGATGAGTGACTTCAAAGGCTGGTAGGAAGGAAACAGCTAAAATTGGAAGAAATTCCTAAAAGTTGAATGTGGGATACTGGGAACGTTTAGTATCTCTGTGAACCCCAGACATGAGTCCAGAGTCAATCACTAGCTATTTTCCATGAGCCTCCACGCAGTGCTCATGAGAAAGATAGAGGTAGGGAAGATCTAAGAGGGCTCCTACTCCCCTCAGTAGGTTAAATACAAGAAACCAACCCACTTTCCACCCCCTTTTCACATGTCAATCAAGAGTTGGAAGCTGCTGCAAGACCCAGCCATTTCAGTTGGGGGACTGGTACAAGAAAGGCCTTTGCCTATGGCAAAAGTACAAGAAAACTTGTGAGGGGCCGGATCCTGCTAAGGCATTAAGATGTTTGCTACTATTGGGGTGGGTCAGAAAATTATGCCCTGCTTAAGACCCCGTAAAATACCAGGTGGAGTGCACACTACGCAGGGTGGGTAATGATGCTGACAAAGATCCATATCAAAAACCAGACACACATCCCTTTCCTAAAATAGGCTGGTGAAGAAGAACTGAGAAACTCTTGTTATGGATTGAATTGTGTTTCCCAAAAGCTATGTTGAAGGCCTGAACCCTCTTTTCCAATGCCTGGGAATGTGGCCTGTTTTGGAAAATGGGTCTTCGCAGATGTAATCACGTTAAGAGGGAGGTCGTTAGGGAAATCCCTAATCCAACATGACTGGTATCTTCATAGGAAGAGGAGAAGAGATAAGAAAAGAGACGCAGAGGGAGTATGCTACATGATAGTGGAGGCAGAGATTGAAGTGATGCGTCTACAAGCAGAGAAATGCCTAGATTTGCTGGCAACATCAAGATCTAAGAGAAAAGCATGGAACAGATTCTTCCAGAGAAGCATACAGAAATCATGACTCTGCTGACACGTTGATTTCAGACTTCTAGCTTCTAGTACTGTAAGAGAATTATAGCTTTTGTTTTAAGCCACCCACTTTGTGGTACTTTGTTACAGCAGTCTTATGAATCTTCCTCATCTTTTCTCTACGTTCCTTGTAGGAATCACATTGAGTAACAATCAAGAACACGCTAGTAGGGGGTGGAGCATAAGTGCTGCAAAATCTTTAACATCCTAGGTCTCACACTAACCACGTGGTAGCAGGTATACACAGTTGGAAAAAATTTTGAAGTGAGTGCGTGCTGAAGATAATTATAGCAACATTGAAATTCAGAGCAGCTCAGCATCCTTACTAGATCGACTCAATCCCCCACAGTAACAGTATGACAGAAGATAAGATATGCCCATTTGGAGCATAAATACTATTTACCTCAATCTCAACTGTTTTTCACATACACTGTCCATCACTGAATGAAAAATGGTGGACGCACAAAAAAGCAAGTAGGGAAAACATTCATTAATAAGAGACAAAGCAAACAATAGAACAAGCACAGAGATTATTTAGATGTTGGAAATACCTGACAAGAATTATGAAATGATTGGTAAATATGTGAGAGGCTCTAGTGGAAAAGATGGACAGTATGTATAAATAGATAAGGACTTTATAAGATGGTAGAAAAACATATTTTTAAAAAGAAAAATGTAAATGGTAGAAGGAAAAGGACATTATTAAAGATGAAGAGCTCTTTTGACAGACTCATTAGCAAACTTGCTATGGCAGGAAAAGAATCACTGAAGATAGGACACTAGAATTTATCCAAACTGAAATGTAAAGGAAAACAGAATAAAACAAAACAAGCAAACAGTGAGAACAACAAATAGAGCATCCGATAGCTGTTGAACAAGGTCAAATGGACTAGCATGTGTGTAATTTAAGATAAGTAAGGAAAAAAAAAAGAGGCAAAAAATTACTTGAAGAAATAATGGCTGAGAATTTTCCCAAATTAATAAAAGACAACAAACTACATGTCTAAGGACCTCAGAGCACCCCAAAAAGGATATATACAAATAAAAACATATCTGGACATACTATAAACCCCTGAAAATCAAAGATAGGGACCAGTCTTGAAGAGAGCCAGGTGAAAGGTCTGAATCATAGCTTTATCATCAAATACTGTGGACATTTTAAAAGTGCAGAAAGAAAAAGAAAAAGAAAGTTTAGCCTATATCTATATTCAGTGGAATTATCTTACAAATTGCAGGTATATGTAAGCAATTAATTACTAATAAAGCAATATAACAGTGACTAATCTGGAATGCACCAAATATGCTTATTATTATTTTAATGTAGCCATTAAAAGAATAGAAACGGTATGTTTAACTTATTTATTAGTTAAGCTACTATTAGAGGGTGATTAAGACAAAAGAAAAATACATCAATGCAAATCTCAATATGTCAGTGTCTGAATGATATTAAACAAGCCATCTCATAATTTAAAAGGCAAATTGTGAGATAATTTTTTTTTAATGTTTAACTATGATGTTTATAGATGACACAATGGCAAAGCAATATTAGACAAATTACAATTAAAATAAAGTATATGCAATATAAAATATAAAAATAAATATACACGAGTGGTATATATAATATAAATATTGCATATATCAATCAATAAATAAAGAATAAGTGAATCTTCCTTAGAGAAGAATTCCAAATAATACACGTAGATACTCTCTTCTTTAAGAGTTGGAGGTTAATTGCTTCTCCTTGTGTGTGGGCTGAACTTAACAAATTGCTAAAAAGAATAGAGTAGAAAAGGAAAAATAAAACAGTATCTTTACCTATGCAATGTCAAAAACCAGCAAACACTGAATTAACCAAGTGACCAAGGTTACATTGTTATTGAAAAATGATGGAATATGATGAGAATAGCACTTAAGCTCTTTGGCCTCTCTCCCTTCCCCAATTCCATACCTAATCCAAGTCTAGTTGTGAGAAAAATGTTAGAAAAACACAAATTGACTGACATTCTACAAATATCCGAACGTTGTCATGACAAGCAAGAAAAGTCTGAACACTTATCACATACCACAGACATGAAGGGGACATGATGATTGAATAGTATACTGGATTGGATCCTACAAGAAAAGGATAGTGGTGGGAAATTGGTAAAATCAAAATAACACCCGGAGTTAATTAATAGCAATGTAGCAGTGATGTTGTTGCAGTTGTTTTTTTTAGTTTTGACAAATGTACTGTGGTAATATAGGATATTATAAAGAAACATTTTTCCTATTATCTTTGTAACTTTTCTATAAATCTAAAATTAATCCAAAATTTTAGTCTTTAAAACAAAAACTGTGACAAGAGATGAAGGACACTGTATAATAAAAAAAAAAAGGACAATCCAACAAGAAGATATAACAACTGTAAATATTTATGCACCTAACATGGGAGCATCCAAATACATAAAAGAGTTAATAACAAACATAAAGAAATAGATCAATACTAATACAATAATATTAGGAGACTTTAACACCCCATTTATATAAATGAACAGATCATCCAAACCTAAAATCAATAAGGAAACAGTGGCTTTGAGTGACACACTAGACCAGATGGATTTAACAGATATATTCAGAACATTTCATACTAAAACAGCAGAATACACATTCTTTTCAAGTGCACATGGAAAATTCTCCGGAATAGATTGCATATTAGCCCACAAAACGAGTCTCAAAAAATTCAAAAAGATCGAAGTCATACTGTGCATCTTTTCTGCCCACAAGGCTATGAAACTAGAAATCAACCACAAGAAAAAATCTGGAAAGAACACAAATATATGGAGGTTAAATAACATTCTACTAAACAATGAATGGGTCAACCAAGAAATCAAAGAAATTGAAAATTACATGGAGAGAAATGAAAAATGAAAACACAATGGTCCAAAATCTTTGGATGCAGCAAAAGCAATTCTAAGAAGGAAGTTTATAGCAACACAGACCTACCTCAAGAAGCAAGAAAAATATCAGGTAAACAACCTAATCTTATACCTAATGGGACTAGAAAAAGAAGAACAAACAAAACCCCAAACCAGCAGAAGGAAGTAAATTATAAAATTAGAAAAGTCAATGATATAAAAAAAAATTAGGACAGATCAATAAAACCAGGAGTTGATTCTTTGAAAAGATCAACAAAATTGATAAACTGCTGTCCACATTCATAGAGAGAGAGAGAGAGCAAGAGAAGAGAGGACTCAAACGAAATCACAAATGAAAGACTAGAACTAATATCTGACACCACAGAAATACAATCCCATTTAAAACTGCAGCAAAAATAATAAGATAATAAGAAATAATCCTAACCAAAGAGGTAAAAGACTTGTATCTGAAAACTATAAAACACTAATAAAAGAAATTGAAGATGATACAAAGAAACAGAAAGACAGTCCATGCTTATGGATTGGAAGGACAAATATTGTTAAAATGTCGATAATATCCAAAGCAGTATACCAACAGCATTTTTCACAGAACTAGAACAAACAATCCCCAAAATTGTATGGAACCACAAAAGGCCCCAAATAGTGAAAGCAATCTTGAAAAAGAAAAATAAAACTAGAAGTATCACAGTTACAGACTTCAAGTTATATTATAAAGCTGTAGTAATGGTATGGGCACAAAAATAGATACATAGATCAATAGAATAGAATAAATAGCCCAGAAATAAATATACACGAGTGGTATACATAATATAAATAGGCAAGAATATGCAATGGGAAAAATGTAGTCTCTTGAACAAATGGTATTAGGAAAGAGGCAAGAATATGCAATGGGAAAAAGGTAGTCTCTTCAACAAATGGTATTGGGAAAACTGGATAGCAACATGCAAAAAATGAAACTGAACCACATACACCATACATGAAAAATAAACTCAAAATAGATTAAGGACCTACATTTGAGACCTGAACCATAAAAATCCTAGAAGAGAGTACAGGCAGTAATTTATCTGACTTTGGTAGCAACATCCTTCTAGATATGTCTCTGATGCAAGGAAAATAAAGGCAAAATAAAGTACTGAGGCTCCATAAAAATAAAAAGCTTCTACACAGCAAAGGAAACAACCAATGAAACTAAAAGACAGCCTGCTGAATGGGAAAAGATATTTGCAAATGACATATCGAGTAAAAGGTTGGTATCCAAAACATATAAAGAGTTGGTACAGTCCAACACCCCCAAAACAAATAATCCAATTAAAAATGAGAAGACAGGAAGAGACATTTCTTCAAAGATGACATACAGCTGACCAACAGACACATGAAAAATGCTCAAGATCACTCATCATCAGGAAAATGCAAATCAAAACCACAATGAGGTATCACCTCACACCTGTCAGAACGGCTAAAATCAAAAATTCAAGAAACAACAAGTGTTTGTGAGGATGTGGAGAAAAAGGAACCCTCATGCTCTTTTGGTGGGAATGCAAACTGGGGCATCCACTGTGGAAAACAGTGTGGAGGTTCCTCTAAAAATTGAAAATAGAACTACTCTATGATCCAGGAATCACACTCCTGGGTATTTATGCAAAGAACATTAAAACACTGATTTGAAGGGATATATGCACCCCTGTGTTTATTGCAGTATTATTTACAATAGGCAAGCTATGGAAGCAGCCTAAGTGGATAAAGATGTGATACTATATATATATATATATAGTATTCAGCCATAAAAAGGAATGAAATCTTGTTATTTGCAATGACAGGGGTGGAGCTAGAGAGTATCATCTAAACAAAATTAGTCAGAGAAAAACAAATCCAAACCATGTGATTTCACTCATACATGGAATTTAAGATACAAAACAAAAAAGAGACAATCCAAAAAAACAATCTCTTAAGTATAGAGAACAAACTGATGGTTATCAGAGGGGAAGTGGGTGGGGGAATGGGTGAAATAGGTGAAGAGATTTGAGTACACTTATCTCGATTATTACTGAGTAATGTATGGAATTGTTGGATCACTATATTGTATACCTGAAACTAATATATCACTGTATGTTAACTATACTGTAATTTAAAAAGAATGAATCCAAATTGTAAAAGTTTATTAAAAATTAGAAAGTAGAGGGGC
The DNA here is from genome assembly GCF_024610735.1 of Ursus americanus. Lineage (NCBI taxonomy): Eukaryota > Metazoa > Chordata > Mammalia > Carnivora > Ursidae > Ursus > Ursus americanus. The sequence continues at coordinate 53,037,529 of NC_142137.1, read as the reverse complement.
AACTGGGTGGCTCAGTCATTTAAACATCAGACTCTTGATTTTGGTGTGGGTCATGATCTGTGTCCTGGCAGTCAGGTTGAGCCCTGAGTCAGGCTCCACACTCAGCACGGAGTCTGCTTGAGATTCTCCCCCTCTTCCCTGCTCCTCCCCCAACTCATGCACTCTCTCTATCTCAAATAAATAAATAAGTCTCAAAAAATAAGAAAGGTAAAATTTTAATATCAGATGAGAGATATAAATATGAAAATTTTCTAGGTAAACTATTAATATCCAGTGATAAAAGCAATAACTCACTGGAAGTATATTATTGTTCCAAAGTATATATACCCAATAAGAAGACTTCAAAATATTTAAAGGAAATTATAAAGAGATTATAAGGTGAAACATATAATGAAATTGTGAAATATTAACATAGCTCTCAACAAATAACTCAGTTAGATTAAAAAAAAAAAACAGAGGAGCACAATAATATGTTTAAAAAGTTGACCTTATGGGTATTACTAGAGCATGATGTACAATAGTTAGAGAATATCTTTGCTAGTGTACACAGAAAACATTTATAAAATTTGATTACATTCAGTTCACAAAGCACACTGAAATGAGTTAAAATGGAAATTAAACTTTACTGAAAACTGAGAGATAAAGAAAATACTGCATCTCCAATCCCCAGGACACAGCAGAAAGGATACATTGTCTATACATGCAAAGGAAAAAAAAAACTATTAGTTTGGTTTGTGCAACAACTTTTTTCCAATATTTCCATTTAAAAGCTCATAGAGCACTTTAGTTTACTTAAATCTCTGAATCTATTTTTAAAAATATTATTAATCCATCATTTTTTCAAAATTTTCCACACTAAGGAAACCTGTCTCATATACCTAAAACCCTCCTACAAATGGAGCATTCTATGAAACACTTGGGCATATCTATCTTCAAGTACATTATTTTCTCAGGTTATAGCAACAAATCACTAATGTATAATTCATAAGTGTATGCTATATGATAATCTTTTTGTAATGAATATAGATCTTATAAGGACACTTGAGCTAGGTATCTCACCATGAGGTATATTCCAAATGTCAGGATGAGATACAATCATGGCTCAGTCAGTGGAATAAAACCTGTTAGTTATGTCCATCATAGTGAATTATAATGAGGACTATATAATATGTCCGGCAAGTATAAGAATGTACTGATAATATTCTCATTTGTACCATTGCAGGAAAATAGAATTTGTCTTTCAATAAATATCTGTAAAAATGGTGGTCTTTCCATGAATACTGTTATGTAATATGTTCACTGAAAATACTTAGAATATTTTATAGATTTAAAATATAATTGGTGTAAGTCAATTAATTAGCATATTGAAGGCTATGATATATGTTTCACATTCTAATAACCTTAAAATTAAAATGTTGGACTGACTGGAAAATTAGTTTAGGCACCAGTAGAACACAAATAGAAAAGTTTCATTAGTCTACTATGGAAACATAACAGAAATTATTTTTGTGTTTTTGACTGATAACATGTAAGTTAGCAATTTTTCATTATGCTTCACTGGTATAATGTAACATTCTACAGGATGGAATCTAAATTAGTTGGCTTTGACCCCAAGCAAATTATTAATTGTAACTGTGTTGTGGTTGGCTCATATGTTAAAAACATCTAGTTAAGAAAATAAGTGACATAACACTAAAGTAATATTTAACACTGACAATTCATCCTTCTCATTAAATATTAGGCTCTGATGAAACTAGATGGTAACATGTTTAGACTGAATAAGTCAGGCATCTTAATGATCAAGTCATAAGACTTGGCCAATGAAATATGAGTATATACTAAGACTTTGTAAATAACATTTACCCCAGACTTTATTTATTTTTGCATAATACAAATTTAAACAATTAGAGAAGTACAGTTGAAGTTTTGATAAAGCCTCACATTAAGACTCAGAATAAGTAATATATTAATATGCATATTAACTCACATAAATGTTTCTCCTCTTTAAAAACTTGCATTGAAATTCTGACTAGACATTGTATTTTGTAAAATACCAAACAGAGAAGTTTGCTAATGAGACATTTTTGCAGAGAGCTGGAAATTTACATGTAATTTTACTATTCAAATATAAAAATTTCAGTAAACAAATTAAAATGTCTATTCAAATAGAAAGCCATTTTAGAGTTACAGATGAGTTGAAATCTTACAGTTCCAAGACTATTTTCTAGTATATCTCCATAATGTCATGGATATCCTTAGCCATAATTATTTAATTGACTCTTCATAATTATAGTTTAGGATGCAGTTCAATTATTAAAAGAGCTTTATATTTGAAATATTCTATTCAAGATGTTATAAAAATCTGTTTGGCTTCTGTTCTAATGGACATTATGTCTGCATCCAGCATTTTCATTTATTAAGTCCTGACACCTTCTCTCATTTGAATGATGTTATTAGCTATTTTAAATGAAGTAAATGTTCTTCAAAGCATTATAAATTACTCTTTAAGTATCTGATAATGTGTTTAAATGGGCAACACACCAACAAAGTCTTGAGGAATCAATAATGAAGCTTAATTCAATCTACTACAGCTCTGCTAGCTAGTATAGCATTTAAAAATTTAAGAGTATTTAAACTACTGAGAAATTTCCTGGCATTTTAATAGACCATCTTATAACAATCTTTTATCCCTTTGTACAAGCAGTCATGATCATTTCTAATGGAATCAATTCAAAATTCATTAGCTTTTCTTTTCTTTCTTCCTTTCCTTTCTTGCATTACTTCCTTCTCTCTTTTCTCCTTTGTTTCTGTTTTGTGTTATTTTTTCTTCTCTTGGTGGGACATCAACCTTATCACATCATTTATTACTGACAGTCCTGGCAGATAAGAATCAGTTTCACTCATCAGAGATAACTGCAGGGTACATTTTAGGTAGAAAAAAGGTGGAACCTTTGTAGTACTGAAGATCAATCACATAGAGTAAGAGAAAACACTGTTCCAAGCTATAAATAAAGCTGTAAATAATATTGAATCAAGTTATGAGAATATCAGAGAATTATACTTACCAGTCAGTGATGTATGTAAAAAGTGACAAAATAAAATGATTGTTGATTTAATTTCAGCTCAATTTTTCTTCCCTTTTGTGACTATATTAAAGTTTGAAATAATGAAGCAGAAACTTAAAGTTCTATCAATATTGCATGGAGCACTGGGTGTTATACGCAAACAGTGAATCATGGAACACTACATCAAAAGCTAATGATGTACTGTATGGTGACTAACATATCATAATAATAAAAAAAAATGCTTTAATGCCAGAGAGTTAACCATTCAGAAAACAAATGACGGTATAAAAGTTTTTTGAATTATAAGTAATAATAAAATGCTATTAAATGTTATGAAGAAACTAGTATTTGTAAGTGTTCATGCTTTTTTACACTAAAGCAATTAAAATTTAGCAATGATTTAGGAAAAAGGGGCATGTTCTCATCTCTTTGTCTATCTAACTCTCTGTCATCTATCTGTGTATCTACTCTTTAAGTAAACTTAAGTAGTTCATTAGTTAATGATAATTGCTAATGAGCTAAAATCTCCTCAGTAGTTTCTGGATATAATTTCTGAAATCCCAACATATTTTCAGAAATTTCAATTATAATTAGAACAATTTACAGGAGCTGACTCTTTTTCTGATTTCCACGTATAGTAGAGGGAATTCACAGATCTTCCTCTCCAAGATGTCTGCCAAAAAATTAATTCTGTTGTTTTTCTGTTGTTTTATATGCAAAAACAGGAAGTGGTTTTAAGATGAATTAAAAGGAAAAATAGAAGTTTTTAATATTGTTTAATTTAGAATATATTTAATATGGCAAATAAAAAAAACTTAGTAATTTCAATGTGTTACTCTATTTTGGATTTTTCTCTTTTAATTCTTTCTCCTTCATTCAGTGTTTCCCTGCACATACATTTTTACCATTGCTTATCCAAATATTGCAAATTACAAAACTAAAAATAGTTCTCTTGGTCAAAAATAAAGGCCAGTACTTAAATAGTACTCTGATGTCACTTTGTAAAGGATTATAATTAAACAAACAAATAAAAGGAGAAATGCTTTGCTAGAAAATCTTATCATTTGGCATATACCAGAAAGGGACTTTTAGAAAAGGGACTGTCAAATAGAAGGTCAATAGATTTTTTTTTTTTTTAGTACAATCTGTCAGTCTTAATGTTTAAAAATTTCCTTTTGTAGGCTAAAGTGGCAATATTTGTAACTAAAGAAGAGTGAATAGAACTTTCATTATTTTTTTAAGATTTATTTATTTTAGAGAGAGAGAGGGAGAGCATAGAGGGAGAAGAAGACTCCCCAGAGCAGAGACCCTGATGTGGGGCTCGATCCCAGGACCCTGAGATCATGACCTGAGTCGGAGGCAGATGCTTAACTGACTGATCCACCCAGGCATCCCTGAATAGAACTTTTCAAGGAGCCTTTTCAAATAATCATTTTGAGTGGTAACTTTTTCTATAAACTCTTAAGTCATAAAACTCTAAAAATAAATCATCAATGAGAATAATAAAATAATTTGTTATCTACTCTTAAATGATTTAACATATTTCTTCACAATAGCACTGATCTACTCATTTATTTCAAGCTTTCGATTAAATTCACCAAATATATGTTAACTGGCATCTGGTCTAAAGATAGTTATAGTTTTATTAGGCAGATTGATGTATGAAACAATTTTACACTATATTTGTAAAATATATTAAGAAATCTATAAGTATTCTTAGCAAGAATTGAATATGAAAACTAATTTTATTGTATTTCTATGTGCCAGAAACCAGCCTGAGCATTGTAGATATGCCATTTAACCAATCTTCACATTATGTTTCATACAACTATTACTATCAGGAAATTAAGATTGAGTGAAATTAGGTAGATCGCTTTATGTCTCTAATTATTAAGTGACAGAACTAAATTTCAAATCCAGAACTAACTCCAAACACAATGTTTCAAAATTGCATTAGTTAACACTGGACAAATGTAGCTTTGGTTAACAAGATTGCCTAAAGGATATGCTATTCTTCCAGTAAGGGAAACAAGCAAATCTGGAGGATAAATAATTAAATAAGACTTATTAATAAAAATAATTTAAAATAAGAGCTAAAACAATCTTAAAGTAAAGAAATAAGTGAATAAGTGACTAGAAAATGTAATTTGCTAATAGACTTGAAAAATGAACACTTTCCTTTTATGGTTTTATTTATTTATTTATTTATTTTTTAAAGATTTTATTTATTTATTTGACACAGTGAGAGACAGCCAGCAAGGGAGGGAGCACAAGCAGGGGGAGTGGGAGAGGAAGAAGCAGTCTCCCAGCAGAGCAGGAAGCCCGATGCGGGGCTCGATCCCAGGACCCCGGGATCACGCCCCGAGCCGAAGGCAGACACTCAACAACTGAGCCACCCAGGTGCCCCTCCTTTTATGGTTTTAAAAAAAGAAAAAGAAAAAGGAATTATGCTAAGTGAAATAAGTCAAGCAGAGAAAGACAATTATCATATGGTTTCACTCATTTATGGAACATAAGAAATAGCAGGAAGGTCAGTAGGAGAAGGAAGGGAAGAATGAAGGGGGGTAAACAGAAGGGGGAATGAACCATGAGAGACTATGGACTCTGGGAAACAAACGGAGGGCTTCAGAGGGAGGAGGGTGGGGAATTGGGATGGGCCGGTGGTGGGTATTAAGGAGGGCACGTATTGCATGGTGCACTGGGTGTTATACGCAAATAATTAATCATGGAACATTACATCAAAAACTAAGGATATACTGTATGGTGACTAACATAACATAATAAAAAATTATTATTTAAAAAGAAAAAGAAAGAAGAATGTAATAGATATGCAGTGGATTAAAGAGATCTAACAACTTGTCATTGGAGCTCCAGATGGGGAGGAGAGACAGAATGGAGAAACACAGTATTTGAAGAGATATTATGCTATCAGAGAAATTCCCAAACTGACAAGACAGCAAGATTTAAGAAGCACTATATACCTCAAGTAGGAAAAAGAACAGGAAAACAACTAGGAACCTTATACATAAGCTACTATAGGCTAAAGCAAAAAAAGAGGAGGAGGAGAGGGAAAGGGAGGGGGAGGAGGAAAATGGAAGAAAGTTTTAACACCAGGTAGAGGGAAATGAAAGACAAATTACTTTTAAAGGAGCCAACTTTCCAACTGACAACTTTTCAACAAGGAGAAGAAAAAAAAAAAGAAAAAGAAGACGACGACACTGGAATTGTATCTTTAAAGTGCTAAAGAAAGGGGCACCCAGGTAGCTCATTTGGTTAAGCATCAGACTCTTGATTTGAACTCAGGTCATGATCTCAGTGTCCTGAGATAAAGCTTAAGACTCTCTTTCTCCCCTCTCCCTCTGCCCCTCCCCCCACCCCAACCTCCCCAAGCATTAGAATTCTCTGCCCAGAAAAAAATATTTTTTATAAGCAAAGGCAAAATAAATACACTTCCATACCAACAAACACAAGTGAATTCATCTCTCATAGACCATTACTAAACTAAGGATAAATGAGTTCTTCAAACAGAAGTAAAATTATACTAGATTAAAACATGGGAATGAAGAAGGAATAAACAACAGAATGGTGTCTGGGGCCTGTGAACTCAGAGAAGGAAGATGGAAGACAGGAAACTTTGATTTAAAGAGGCACAAGTACCAAAGTGGCGGATGACTTGACAGTGGTTCCAGATTAAAGGACATAATTTATTGGATTTAAGAGACATGACACTTGTTCATTAGCACTATGGGCCTACTATGCATCCATTATTAAATCTAGGTAGGGATCCATAGTGAACAAGATAAAGTCTTTGGACTTCAGGATCTTAAATTTCCTAAATAATTCTCATATATCTCCTCTCTGCCTCTGTCACCGCCACTGCAGTGATATCTGATAGTCAATTTTATGATTTTCTTTCCTGCATGCCATTCTATTAGCAATTCTGTTAGGCTAGATTAAATTTATCAGGTCTGTAGTTTGTCAAACTTCAACAAAGTTTATCAACGACTTCAGAACTCCTGTCAGTGTTTCCTTGGGAAAGAAAGGTAGAAGCTTATACCCATGTTCTGAGATTAAGCAACAAAAGAAATCATTGACAGAAATGAATAACCGGAATGAATTGGTTATGGGCTATCAAAGAAAAAGCACTTAATGATAAGTAAGAGCAATTATCACAGTTGGGAAAATATAAATAATTTCAAAGATTTTTGGATGTAGTGAAAGTCATCAGGTTTCTTTCAATATCAAGAATAAATATTTCAGTTATGTTTTTTGGAATATTAACAAGAAGAGTGAAAACAGAGAGCTGGAAGAGTTAGGGCATTTAGGTGACAGAATGGATACAGCACACACCTCTTTACAAGGCCCACATTTCTTCTTCTTGGGTCTTCCTTCTTTTAGGTTCTCAGTAGACTTAGTGTCAACCTTTGCTTGTCTTAAACTCTCACTGTATTCTTCCAGTCAGGTCTAACTTCCTCCATGTAATGGCTATTTTCCCATTTTTGGTTCTATAAACCATAGTCCTAGTCAATTGCAATCAGCTGTCATGCAAGAAAACACTCAATAAAATAATTTCCAAAATGGTACTTAATGATTGAATATGGCTTATTCTGGGGATCCTGAAGACAGAAAGCTTTAAGCTCAAATAAACTAATATTTGATATTGGCATTTAAATCTTTGAAGACACAGAAGTTACAGGTTTCCATTCATTACTTTGGTAGTCTTCTATTCGCCTGTGAGAATCGAGAACTACTTCCCAGCTTCCCAGTTTTTCCATGCCATTACTAGGCACAAAGGATGGCGAGGGGATGCTTAAAGCAGTGATGATATAGCTGTTAGGGACCAGCAGTCTCATATTAGACTTTTAGAACTAACTCTGGTTTGAGAATCACTACAAAATAATGAATAGTGTTGCAGATTTCTACAGGAAGAGTTCTATTTCTATAACTTGTAGTGTTGACTATGGAAAATCTATAAAATTTTCAATTCCTGCGCTACATTTGTTCCATCCTTTCTGTTGTTGTTATTCTCTTGACTCTTATTCAAATTCAGTGTTAATATAATAAACTCCATCTTAATACCCTTATTTAAATATTTTATGGGAAACTAAATATTTTTCATAAGTAACTGAGTCCTGATAATTCAAAATGATTTCCATTCATATTAAAAATAAAATGAGAGACTGGAATTACAAATGACAAGATGTAAAGTATGATTAACAATGAAGGTGAAGGGGTGCCTGGGTGGCTCAGTCATTAAGCGTCTGCCTTCGGCTCAGGGCATGATCCCTGCGTTATGGGATCGAGCCCCACATCAGGCTCCTCTGCTGGGAGCCTGCTTCTTCCTCTCCCACTCCCCCTGCTTGTGTTCCCTCTCTCTCTGGCTGTCTCTCTCTGTTAAATAAATACATAAAATCTTAAAAAAAAAATGAAGGTGAAAATTCTGGGAGTTTAGTGGGCATAGAAAAAATATATATCGGCAGATATTTATTTATTATTCATTTATCATTTTTGAATAATTTTTCCTCCTTATTTACATTTACATACTTTCAAAGTTTCTACAATGATGGTGCATTAAATTTTTTTAATCATTGAAACAATCACTGAATAAACAATTTTAGTCATTACTTTCAGGTTAAAACATTTAACATATTTCTATAGTTAAACCTAATTAACTATATGATTTTATTCCCTAGGTTTTATACAGAATTTAATATTGTTTAATTAATTAACCTATTTGTTACTTCATTTGTTTCATTAATTCTATTGTTTTCTGACGTTTCATAATGCATCAGATACCAAGAATGATTTCAGTACATGGTCTGTGAACAGTTAAATGAGATAGATTCAAGTTTCCTAATACTTTGGTATTCTTGTCAAGTGCTTCTTGTTTTTCAAATTTAAATGTTTTGTATATTGTGCTGATACCTTTTTCAGCCTTTGGTAGAAAGTTTTACCAAATTTTCTAATGATGGCTGTATTTTGCTATGATGCAGAAAGATAAGCCATAATTTTTGTGCATGTTTAAATAAAACATTTGTTTAAAGATTTTATTTATTTAATTGACAGAGAGAAATAGCCAGTGAGAGAGGGAACACAAGCAGGGGGAGTGGGAGAGGAAGAAGCAGGCTTCCAGCAGAGGAGCCTGATGTGGGGCTCGATCCCAGAACACTGGGATCACGTCCTGAGCCAAAGGCAGACGCTTAAGGACTGCGCCACCCAGGCGCCCCTAAATAAAACATTTTAATTAATATTGATCTTTTTAGGGTATAAATATTGTGTCTAGTCTACATTTTTTGAATGTACATAATATTTTAAAATATCCTCTTATTGTCATTATTTCTTTGGCGTTATCAAGTGAATCACTTATAAATACCGTGTGGTTGGATTTCACACTTTTTTTTAATCCCTGAAAAAGTATCTTTCTTTTGCTTTTGAAAACTACATTATACTTATCACTCATGTTTGGTCTTACATTTATCATCTTACTATTTTATTATTTTATATATCTCCATAGATATATAGATATCCATATATACAAACAATGATTTTTTAAAGATTAATTGATTGATGGATTTTAGACAGTGGGGAGGGGAAGAGGGAGAGAAGCTTAAGCAGACTCCCAGTTGAGCACAGAGCTTGACATTGGGCTCAATCTCATGACCCTGAGATCATGACCGAGACGAAATCAAGAGTTGAACCCAGGTGACCCCAAACATAGATTTTTTTATTATTATTATCTGTTTTTAAAAAATGGTCTGTTTCCCTAATCTAATTCCTATTACATTTTTATTATCTTTTGATGACTTATTATTAAAATATAATCCAAGTAAATTAGCCCATTTATTCTTCTTTTATATTCCCCAACACTCACTTCTTAGTTTTGATGATATACTCCCAGATCATTTTGCCAAGATCCTATAGCTAATTGTTAAAATTAATTTACATTTCCACTTTTAATTTAAGATATTGGTATATTTATTTCCTATACCACAAGAGTCTTTACCAAATTTGTTTAGACAATATTATATATTATTAATAGAATTTGGTGCTGAAAAGTTATTTCATTAATGAAACCATTTTGATTTCGGCTTTCAAAGCTAGGTTTTATCTTTAAGACTTTTGTTCAAGAATTTAGATGGGTGGTATATTTTATGAACTACAACTTGGTATATGAAAGAATTTGTTTTTTTTCCTCAAAATGTAGTAATGTAACCATTGTTTCTAGCATGTATTTCAGAGATGTCTTAGGCCAATTAGCATTTTTTAAAGGATTTAATTTTTTAGAGTAGTTTTAGGTTTACAGTAAGATTGAGAGAAAGGTACAGGGATTTCCCATATAACCCTATCCCCACACATGCACAGCCTACCCCTATTATCAACATCACTCAACAGAGTAGTGATACTCTTTTTTTTTTTTTACATTTGTTACAATGATGGACTTACAATGGCAAATCATAATCACCTAAATTCCATAGTTTACATTAGAGCTCACTCTTGATGTTTTATATTCTGTGGGGGTGTACAAATATATAATAACATATATCCACCATTATAGTATCATGAAGAGTATTTTCACTGCCTTAAAAATCCTCTGTGCTTCACCTGTTTCTCCCTCTTCCTAGCAACCACTGGGCTTTTTCTTGGGAGAGGTCATCAAAAAGATATGACTGCTGATTGACTATAAGCTGGGCCAAGATAACTGGAGGCTTCCCACCCCCTCCCCTGTCCTTGGAATGTGGGTTACACTTGCCTTTCCCACTCCCAGAGGCTGTTCCAAGGACATAGCCTTAGGACAGCACTGTGGTGTATGGTATACACGACGAACCCATTTAAGGCCTCTTTATAAACTTTTATGGTTTGGAGGACAGGTGGTGGGGATCCACTCATCTTGCTGTTGTTCAAGACGAGCATTGTATGTATGTAAGTACCCTTTGCTTGCTAAATCTACCACCTACCCACCTGGAGTGACCCACATTTTTCTTTGGTCTCTCTCTGCTCTCTGTGTTAAGGGGGCCAGTTTCAGGTTTCACCAAGAAAGCTCCAAAAAAGGATTGCCAACCTACACTTTTTATTCCATAGTTTTGATCTCAGTAGTTTTGTCTATTCCAGAAATGGTTTGAGTGTTTCTCGTCCCCAAATTTGTTAAGTTCTGATAACACCCCAGCAGATTAGGTTTGCTTCATTAGTTGTAAGCCTCACAAAACTGTGGGTCTCTCTGTGACGTGGGTGCCTTGGGAATTCTTAACTGTCAGACTTCTCTACACTGATTTTCCAGCAATTCATCAACTATATTTTGTGTTTTCCCACATGGCCACTGGTTCTGCCCCCGAGTCACTGCTCAGGTAGTTATTCTTTGTGTGTGCTTGTTGGTCTCCAATCTTGAGAAATTGTGTTTGCCCAGCATCCTACTGTCTCTTATGGCTTCCAGAAGAGTTGTTGATTTTTCAGTCTGTTCAGCATTTTACTTGTTGTTAGGGTGGAAGGGAGGTTTCTAATCTTCTTATGTGCAGAATCAGAAGTTGTCCAGCAGTTCTTACTCTTGGTCAGCAATGGAATTTTAAATAGCATTCCAGAAAATTATGGTGAAATTCATAGATTTGGGGAAATGTTGTTGTGAGCCATTGTATAGAAAGCCTTATGGGCACTGCTTGCTTAATTTGATGGGTAAATGGGGAGAAGGAACATAAGATAGTACTAATATTTCACATTATTATTCTTTTTTCTTCATCTTCACTATTCTCATTATACCTCAAGGGCAGGTACATTCTTAATGCCTTATTTCTATCTTCCACCCCTCTATGTTCCAAACTCAAGTAGGAGCAGAAAAAAACAGTCAAAGATGCAAGTAGCTTGTATGAAAGAGAGGCAGATTTACATAATACACACTATTCCGAGTGCCTTTTAGATACCATACATCTCAAACACATAAATTCTGAAAAACCCACACTTATTACACATATTGTAGACATGATAAAATTAATGTTCAACAACTACTATTTGTATGCATTATTTTAGGTAATTTTCAGGAAGTATCTATAATGTGATATTATCATTCCTGGCAAAATGAAGAAATTCACACGACAAAGAAAAAATATGTCAGAATAGTCTAGGGATTCTTTTAGTTTCAGCAAATATGCTGCATCAAGAAGGTGACATGGGGGCTCCTGGGTGGCACAGCGGTTGGGCGTCTGCCTTTGGCTCAGGGCGTGATCCCGGCGTTATGGGATCGAGCCCCACATCAGGCTCCTCCGCTATGAGCCTGCTTCTTCCTCTCCCACTCCCCCTGCTTGTGTTCCCTCTCTCGCTGGCTGTCTCTATCTCTGTCGAATAAATAAATAAAATCTTTAAAAAAAATAAAAAAAATAAAAAAATAAAAATAAAAAAAGAAGGTGACATGACCTTGGGCAAAGTGACTTGCTTCATTCAGCTGAGGACAATCTTCATGAAGGGTGACTAAGCTGTAAGGTGTAATCTGACAATATGCCCAACAGCTGTGGAAATGAGAGTTTCAGTCCTGCAATTAGGCTGGTGTTAGGAGAGAGAGTGGATCTTAGCATTGCTCTCTCTACCCTCTGGCACTCCAGCATTGATGAGATAACAATGCAAAAGTATTGCTGTAAATGATAAATGATTTTTATAGCAGGGACAATGAAGAAACAAAAAATTAGCTATTCTTAATTGAGAATAAACATGTTGCAGGCATGATACTTTTGATGTCATAAATACAACAGTTTATGCCACACAGTACTCATTTGAGATGATTGAGAAAAAATAAATGGAATTCATTAGTTCTGCAGAAAGAGATCTAATGGAAGAAGCTTTAAAGTTCTTTCTGACCCTATTTCTCTAATTCACATAATTTAAACAGTCCTCTCCTTTTAATTTTCTGGTGTGTGCTTTTTGAGACCGTGCTTTTCTTAATGTATTCTGGGTGTCCTAATGGGCACAACAGAGAGGAAATGAGGACCTATGAAAATATATAATGCAAGTACACATTTTAGCTAAAAATATTCAAGACTTCCAATAATCCAAAACAAATAGTACAGAACTGCACAGGGGATCACTTAAAGGTCAGTTTTCAGTATCATGTGCTTTTTAGACCCAGCAAAGTAAATATAATGTTCTTGCACTTATTAAGCTAGAACAGTTTAAACATGAGGCATGAACCAATTAGATAGGCCTGTAGTACATTATCATTAAAAACAGTAATTATCTTTACTGCTGAGTGAATTAGTAAATTGCTCCTGACCCGCTTTCCCATGTAGTCATAAAACAGGCCAGATTGCTATTGTTTTCCTAAGGATTATATCCAGTGTGTTGGCCTCACTGTAATAAACCTGAACTCTGAATGAAATTATCCCAATAATTTATGAGGCTCTGTCTTTATGGAGCCATGTCGTTGAGTAGAGAATGTCTAAACCCGAAAAATGTCTGTTACTGCTTTATTTATTTCCCTGTAAATCAAAAAATTGTTTGTCGGCATTTTTTTTTCAAAGATTATCAAACTCTTGATCACAGGAAAGATCTGAAATGTATTCTACATTCTTAACTGAGAACAAGAATACCTTTATCAGAAAACTCATTCCAGTGAAATATATTTATGCTCTTTAATGCACAGATCATGGGCCATTAATTGCATATGTTTGTCCTTTATAAATATATACTCACTGCCACATTTGTAATTGAAAAATTAACCTGATAGCAATGCTTTTGATAAAGTATTATAGATGTATGATTTAACTTGATATCAAGTGATGACATTAAATCATACTCATATTTTAATATTATAAACATATGTCCATTTTTTTTCCCAGGGATATATACATAAATCATTACATGAGTAATTTTCCATGAAAATCAATTTTATGTGAATAGCATTTTAGAAAGGTCATCAGAGAAGGTTCAGCTGAAGGCCCGAGAGACAAATCTCTGGTTAGTCTGGTTGGATCTCAGATTAGGTCTTCTCCGTTGACAAGAGGAGAAGGCAGATCTTGGCAAGAAGCCAAAATACAGACATTTTTGGGTCCATGGAGTGTGGTGCAAGATTTCCCCTGCCCCACCAAAAAAAAAAAAAAAAAAAAAAAGGCAGGTGGGAGAGGAGGGGGGAATCAGAATAGGCAGGTATTGAAGATTGGTTGCTTCCATAGAAGTATCAGGGGTTTTTGGTTTGTTTTTATGGGTATGTTTTTGGTAGTTAGATGAGGGAAGAGGAAATTTGTTTCAGTGAAGCTCTTCTGAAGACTTAGTAGTCTAAGTGCCCAATAACCTAAGCTATAAGACACTCAAGCCTCTTTACTTTAAATAGAAACCCTTCATTGACCAAAAATAAACTATATTTGACCATCCAATTCTTTCAGTTTCACTTAAAAGTTTCCTTTTGTTTAAGTGAACTCTTATTGTGGATCATTCTATTATAAAAGGGAAAAAAGGGATTAATAGTCAAAAGTGGTGTGGATTAGTTCAATAATGTCTTTTTTTTCAAGCTTTTATTTGAATTCTAATTAGTTAGCATATAGTGTAATACTGGTTTCAGGAGTAGAATTCAGTGGTTCATCACTTAAATACAACGCCCAGTACTCGTCACAACAAATGCCCTCCTTAATACCCAACACCCATTTAGTCCATCCACCCACGTCCCTCCATCAACCCTCAGTTTGTTCTCTATCTTTAAGAGTCTCTTATGGTTTGTTTCCCTCTCTCTTTTCTTTTTTCCCCCTCCCTTATATTCACCTGTTTTGTTTCTTAAATTTCACTTGTGAGTGAAATTGTATAGTATTTGTCTTTCCTTGCCTGACTTATTTCACTTTGAATACTCTAGCTCCAACCACCTCGTTGCAAATGGCAAGATTTCACTCTTTTTGATGGCTGAGTAATATTCCATTGGCTAAAGAACACACATTCACCAACCCTTTCTTTTAAATGTCAGGAAGGATATGAAATCTGCTAGTATGCCTATACAGAAATGCTACTCCTGGGCATTTCTGTACTGTGATTAGTTTGGACTTTGAAGGATATATAAGATACATATTGTGATACAGTAATGTTTCAACATATTGAGGTTTGTTTTGGGATATTGTTTATGATGCTATATCCACTTCAATTTATTGTACACATGATTCTTTTTTTTGTTGTTAAAGATTTTATTTATTTATTTGACAGAGATAGAGACAGCCAGCGAGAGAGGGAACACAAGCAGGGGGAGTGGGAGAGGAAGAAGCAGGCTCATAGCAGAGGAGCCTGATGTGGGGCTCGATCCCATAACGCCGGGATCACGCCCTGAGCCGAAGGAAGACGCTTAACCGCTGTGCCACCCAGGCGCCCCCTGTACACATGATTCTTAACTCAGTAAGATAGGGCATTTTATGCTTCCTGCCTCAAAGAGTAATATACAAAACTCAGAATTAAGTAAAAAATGTCAAATCCTTGGCCTTTGGTTTTTTTTCAAAAAGAAATTCTGAAAATGGGGAGAATGGAAGCTAATGAAAAGAAGAAATTTTTAGTGCCTTGGATTATGAAGAGCTCCCTTATGTTGGGTTTGGTATAGTGGCAAGAAGAATATCAGGGATGAAATAGTGCATGATGTGTCCAATGTAGCACACAGAGCAAGTAGACCTAAACAAGCACTGGCAATAATCATTGTAAAGAGTTCATAGTAAGGACCTGTGCGTTCTGTGTCACTTATCCAAAGGCTAGACAGTATGACTTGCCATATGCCAGCTTTGACAAAATTTGCCTTTACCACGTTGTTAGTTAACACTGTTACTGTTACTCCCCGACCTGGCCCCTGCAAGGATAGGACGTAGCATCTAAGCTGCCTGAACTGAGATGAACCCAGGAAGAAAGGAAGCATGGAGCCTAGTTTGAGATTAATTTCTCTCACTTAATAGAAATTGGTCTTGTTATTTTATTCAGGTGTTGGAAGGACACATTGCTCACATCCCAGCGGGCTTTCAAAAGAGAATTAAGCCAAGATATACAGCCTCTTATAACCTTAATGATAAGGGAGAAGTAAAAGTGCCCGGAAAGAACTTCAATGTTCTATTTAATAACTGCTAACTAAATATTTTTTCTAATCTTTACTTAATCCATTTCCCTCAGAAACATCAGAGTTGAGGAAAAGCAAGTTAAATCTCTATACATGTAAATTCTAAATTTGACATTTTGAAATTATGGTAATGACCTATATTATAAAATCTATCATTTATAGACAACAGAGTGAGAAAAAAACTACAATATATAAAATACCAGGAGAACATAAAGAAATACAGTATTTGTACATAATAGAGTAATATTCCTCTGTAACCTATGTGGCAGAACAGTTTCCATTATACTTTTTTAAATGTTAAATAAAATAACCTTTCAAAAACTTTCCTAGAAAGAGCAAAGATTTCTCAGAACTTGTGTGTGAGTATATTTTAAAATGTCTATTATTGGCAGAACAAAAAGTGGCAATCTATTTTAATCCCACTGCCTTTAAAATGTTATCCGTTCATAAAACTAAAGTCTGAAGCTACTGTGTTACTGTATAAGAGAAATAAGCTCTCTTTCTTCCCCTCTACCTTCACCTCCTTCCCCTCCCCAAGTTATACACCGTGAAATATACAGACCTTAAATGCAAAATTCAGTGCTGTTATGCATGTAACCTCATGTAATCCCACACCCTAATCAGGTTGTAGAATATGCACTTCAACCCAGAAACTTTGCTATGCCTTCCCTTACTTCCCAGAACAGCATTGGCAAACACCACACAGATTTTTTTTTTCCCCCCACGGTGGATTAGTTCCAACAACTTCAGAAAGATGGAGTAACATGTACCCATTTGATTTGGGCTTCTATCACTTATTGTAAGTTTCTTTTTAATTTTTATGAATGTCCTTGCATATACCAGTATTTAATTTCCTTCTGTTGGTTAGTGGTAATATAGAGTAGGAATATATACCATGCTGTTTATTCATTTTCCTGTTGATGGACATTAGTTTTGGTATTCCTTGATTATTATAAATAAAGGTTTTCCCTCGTTATTATAAATACCTTTCTCTGAACATATATGTTTAGTTCTTATGGTGAAATACTAGCTAAAAGTAGAATTGCTAGGTGACAGAGTAAGTTTATATTTAACTTCATAAAACGAAGTCAAACTGCCTTCCAAAGCAGTTGCACAGTTTACATTCTCAATAGCAGTTCAGGAGTTTAAGATGCTCTAAGTCATTGCGGACAGTTGGTATTGATATGTCTCATTTTAACAATTCTAGTGTTTGCAATGGTATCTAATTGTAATATTAATTTGCATTCCCAGTCCATGATGGTGAGCAACTTTCTATGTACTCAATCATTATTCATAGAATTTCTTTCGTGAGGTATACACATTTTTGCCACATTTTACTAGTTTGTGTTTTAATTATGATTCACAGTTATTTATATATTCTGCACATAAGTTTCTTGTCAGCTTTATATATTGCATATAATTTTTTTTCCTTTGGCTTGTCTTTTTTTAATGTTATTAGATGAGAAGGTTTTAATTTTGATAGTATAATTTTTCATGATTTCTCTCAAAATGTGTGATCTTACCTATCCCAAGATTAGAAAGCTATTATCCATGTTTTCTTATAGAATCTTTAAAATTTCAGCTTTAATATTTAGACCTATATCTACTTGGAATTTATTTTTTATATGGTTGAGTTAGGGAGTAACATTTGTAGTTTTCTACATGTGAATGCAGTTCTTCCAAAACCATTTGTTAAAGACTGTCTTTCCTACAGAATTACATTGGCACTTTGTCTATATTTGTGTATCTTTTCTGGAATCTCTACTCTTCTTTTTAATTTTATTTATTTATTTGAGAGAAAGAGAGTGAGCACAAGCAGGGGAAGGGGCAGAGGGAGAGGGACAAGCAGGCTACCCCATTCAATGGGGAGCCTGACACTGGGCTCGATCCCAGGAAACCCAGATCTTGACCTGAGCTGAAGTCAGAAGTCCAACTGACTAAGCCACCCAGGTACCCCTCTACTCTTTTTCTTTCTTTTCTTTCTTTATTTTTTAAGCTAATTTATCTGTCCTCATACTAGTCCTACATGGCCTCCATTATTGACTCTTAGGGTAAAGTTCTGCTAGCCTGGATTTCCAACATTACTTTTTTTCCAGAATAGTTTGAACTTTTCTGTCATTGAATTTTATTTTGGAATCACCTTTAATTTCTATAAAAATGTGTAGGTATGTTAATTGTTCTTTTACAAATCTGTAGATATTGATACATTATCAATATTGTTTTCTAATCCATTAAGTTCATATATAATTCCATTTTTTAGGTCGTCTTTATTTCTATTGGCAATGGTCTTAGTTACAGATTTTCTTGAATTTATTCCAAATTATTTTATATTTTAATTCTTTTGTAAATACAATTTTCTTAGTTACAGTTACATCTTTTGGATGCAAATATAGAAGGCTGATTTATATTTTTAAATCTGTATTATTTGAAATTGCTATATTGTTAGCTTTTGTAAATTTTTGACTGGGAATATAGTTTTACTTCTTAGTTTCCCATATGTAGGCCTTCATTTGTTTTTCTTGTTTTACTGAATGTGCACTTAGGACTTTTAATACAATGTTGAATAGAAGTGAAAAGTGATGATATCCTGGCCTTTTTCTACATCCTTTTATACCAGTAAGTCTATTATCAGCTGAGGTTATTAGTACCTTTATATCAATTTAAGGAAGTTCTCCTTTACCTTGCAGAGATTTTTTTTAATGTGTCAATTTTTATCAAATACATTTCCTTAATTGAGTGAGATAATCAGTTTTATTCCTTTAATGTGGTGAATTATATTGACTGACTTTTTAGCATGGAGACAACCTTTCATTCCTATAGTAGACCTCAGTAGTCATGAAATGTCTTTTTAACATTGCTGTATTTGATTTGCTAATACCTTGTTAATGAATCTTGTGTCAATATACATTAAGGAGTGGTCTGCAGCTTTTCTTGAGCCTCTGTCGGGTTTTGACATAAAGGTCAAGCTGGACTCATAAACTGGATTGTGAATTTTACTTCCATTTTTCTGAAAGACTATAAAAATGTATAATGTATAATGTCATTTCTTCCTTAAATATTTTACATAATTCAGTGTAATAATGTGGGTTTAGACTTCTCTTTGTGGGAAAGTTAATAATTTACTTTAACAGATAAAGAGCTATTTGGAATTTCTATTTTTTTCTTCAGTTTTGACAAGATGTGTTTTCCAAAGAATCTGTCAACTTAAATTATAAGCACTTTGTGCCAATAAATTTAATAACCATTCCTTCTATCCTGTGTGCCTTACTATTTACTCATAATCTTGTATTTTGGGCTATATTTTTTCCCTCTAAAACCATCTTCTAAGGATTTCTCAACTTAAGTTTTTGTTTTTTTGTTTTGTTTTTGAAAGTATTATTTAACTCAGACTTTATCGCATGTTCTTCTTGTCATGGATTTTGAATCTTTATTATTTCCTTCCTTATGTTTATTTTAGGTTTAATTTTCTCACCTTTTTCTAGTCTTACAAGCTAAATGGTAACATTATACATTCATTATTAAGTCATTTTTCCTTTTCAAATAACATTTAAGTTATGTATTTCTATATATGTGCCACTTCAGCAGCAATCTACAAAATGTGATGTTTTATTTTCATCATCTTTCCTTTCAAATTATTTTCTAACTTTCTCTTGTGATAGCTCTTTGATCCATTAGTTATTTAGTAATGTTACTGACTTTCCAAATATCTAGATCTTCTAATTAAATTCTACTTTGTTCCAAGAATATTATTTGTATTATTACAGTCTTTTGAAATATATTTTTATGTATGGTCTGACATGTGATCTATCGTGATAATTTTCCATGTGAACTTGAAATTAATTTGTATTCTGCTGTTATTCTAATCTTCGATATGCTTAATAAATTTTGTCTCATTGCTCGATCATTTACAAAGTAAGGTTGTTAAAATATCAAGCTATGTATGTGGGTTTGTCTGTTTCCTTTTATTTCTGTTAGTGTTTGCTTCATGTATTTTGACACTCTGTCATTAAGTGTGAAAATATTGTTATGTCTTAGTGATGAGTTGAACATTTCATCATTGCAAAATGTCCTCATTTCTCTCTAGTAATAGTCTCAAAGTCTATTTTTTCAGAAAATTATATAGCCACAGTAGCTTCCTTTTGCTTAACATTTACACACCGGATCTTTTTTCTATCTTCTTGTTCTCACCATCTTTGTTTAGCATTTAAACTATATTACACACAACATACACTTGTGTATTTATTTTCCTGTCTTACAATCATTGCCTTTTTAATTGGAGTTTTTAGTATATTTAAATAAAATATTATATGATGTGTTTAATTCTAAAATCTATTTGTAACCTATTTTTCCTGTTTTCTTTTTTCCACTGTTGATCTTTTCTCACTTATTCTAGATTAGTTGAATATTTTCTAATATTCCATCTTACTTCATTTGCTGTTAGCTATATATTGTATACAGTTTTTAGTACTTGTTCTTGTGTAAGAAACTTAAATCAATAAAAGAAGATTTTAACTCCCATTACTTTTTTGCTATTGATGACAAATATTTTGTACCATCATATACAATATCTATTATAAAATATTATGGATACGTAATTGAAATGTGAATACATCATTTCAGTTTCCAACTTGTGTTATCTTTTTTCAGCCTGAATTTAAAAGTTCTAGTAATACATATTTGCTGAGAATGACTACTTTCAACTTCTACTTATCTAAAACACATCTCCTCTTAATTTTTGTAGGATACTTGTGATGGTTATAGAATTTGAGGATTTTTTCTTCATTTTAAGGTATTATTCAAAAGTCTTTTAGCTTCCATTGTTTCTGATACATAGCCATCATCCATGTCATTGATATTTTCTATACAATGTCCTTTTTATTTCCCTTCTGGCTGGTTAAAGATTTTCATTTTATCTTCATCAGCATGATAATATTTGTATATGTAACTTTCTCTATGTTCGGGTTTTACTGAGATTTTGGGATCTATAAATGTATTTTTCCAAAACTAGGAATTTTCAACCACTATTCAAATAATTTTTCTAAACCATTATCTCCCTCCTTTAATTTTAAGACACTACTTAGATGTATGGCTTAGCACCTGCTATCACTTGAGGGTTTTCTACAATTACACTGAGGTTCTATTCGTACCTTTACTGTTGCTTTCTTTCTTTAGGTTGGATAACTTATATATTTTTGAGATTACTTTTTGCTCTAGTGACGTACTGATGTTAATCAATCCAAAATATTACTAAAGACATAGGGCCACTGGGTGGCTCAGTTGGTTGGGTGTCTGCCTTTGGCTCAGGTCATGATCCTGGAGTCCCAGGATCAAGTCGTGCATGGGGCTCCCTGCTCAGCGGGGAGTCTGCTTCTCCCTCTGCCCTTCACCCCACTCTCTCTCACTTTCTCTCTCTCAAATAAATAAATAAAATCTTTTAAAAAATTACTAAAGACATAGAAGACTTGAACACCTATCAAGAAAGTTGATTCAAGTAATATTCACAAGCATCCTACACCTAACAAAAGCAGTATACATTGCTTCAAATACACATGTAACATGAACCAAAATAGACCAAATCTGGGACTGTAAAATATTTCTCAATAAATTGAAGACTGAATAAATTGAAATATGTTTTCAGACCACAACAGAACTAAATTACAAATTAATAACAAATATATATAAAATCTCTAATGCTTGAAAGTCAAACAGTACATTTCTAAATAGCCCATGGATCAAATAAATTACAAATAAAATTAGAAAATTTTGAATTGAATCAAAATGAAAACACAACCCATCAATATTTATAAGATACATTAAATAGTTTTATGGGGAATTATAACATTGAATGCTTAGAATAAAGTAGATGTGAGGGCCTCAAATTTATGTCCCAAGCATTCACCTTAAGGAACTATAAAGGAATATTAAGTAGAAGTATAGAAATAATAAATATAAAACTGATAATAAAATAAAAACTATAAGTCAAAGTCAATAAAACCAAAATTTGTTTCAAGTCAATTAATCTCTGGAAGGACTGATTTTTAAGCAATGACAGGGTACAAATCACAATATCAGGATATGGATGCCCTGCACATTCTTTAGATATGCAATAAGTATTGAATCTTAAATATTGTACTCTTCTGTTCTAGAGTTTCTGTGTGGTTCTTTATTTCTAGGTCAGCATTCCCTCAAATATTTACTCGTTATGGCCGCCTTCATCTTAAATCATTGAAAATGTTTACTGTAGCTTTTTAAAATGATTTTAAAGACCCATTTCCCTGCTTCATTGCATGTTAGTAAACCTTTATTTTTGGGGTGATATATTTGAAGGAGACTATCACCTTTTTTTAAAGGGTTGAATCCTATTCTAATAGACTGTTAAAATACTGACAGATGCTTTTCATCCTTTTGGGCTTGTTTATTTTTTAACATGTGTTTCTGATTGCCCTTAATTTTCAGTTGTGGCCTTTAGGGATGGGCATGTTTCACATTCATAAGATGGGCTTTTCTGGTGTCTCAGTTGTTTATCTGTGGTGCTCAGGGAGGTTCCTCCACTCTGGGTATTCCAGAAATGCATGTCTTCTAGTATCTCTGTTCAACTCAACCCCGCAGAAACCATCTAAGACAGCCTTCTTGCCCTCCTTTGCCTTTAGCTAAGGACCAATGTAAACCCTCACACAGACTTCTGAAGCCCCCCTGTGCAGTTTTTTTTTCTTTTCCAGAATACTGTTCCACCAATTCCAGCCATTTTTGTAGGCTAGAACTCCAACAACTACCTCCTTCACCCAGATATACTTACTGTCCACCTCCATGTAGTGTATATAGCTACTGTGCAAACACCTGGGGAGAGAGCAAGGTTCATCTTGTGTGTTTGCTTTCCTCTCAAGTATCACAGTCTTGTACTGACAGTTATTCAACGCCTGGAAACAGTTGTCTCATATATGTTGTCCAACTTTATAGTTGCTATGGCAGTAGGCTAATCTGAACCCATTTTTTCCTATGGCCAGTGAAAGTCAACACTTCGTTTTTTGAGGTGGTTCCCCACCATGTAGCTTATTACTTAGTAATAACTAGAACAAACCTATATATAGTGCACAGTTTACCCTTATTATAATATAAGCAGTTTTATGTGGGATGGGACTATAAACATCTGATCATTTCATCGTAATTGAAAGTATTCAGATGTACCTCATTGTTTGGGAATCTGTTTAAAACCTTTAAACTAGATCTAACCTCAAGAAAAACATCTTGCCAATAATTTCTCTTTCTGTTTTATGCCATTTAGGATTTTCTCAAACTCAAAGCAAACTCCGTGTTGGCTCATAATTATTCTCTTGGCTTTGTGTAGTGAATCTTATTGAGAATTACATATTTTTAGCCCCCAGCAGATAGTCTCCCTATTTTCTTACTATAAAATATTTATTTCTAGTAACAAGAATAATGACTTCAATATAAATATGATAGGACATTATAGTTTCATTTATTTTTTTTAAAGATTTTATTTATTCATTTGACAGAGAGACAGCCAGCGAGAGAGGGAACACAAGCAGGGTGAGTGGGAGAGGAAGAAGCAGGCTTCCAGCGGAGGATCCCGATATGGGGCTCGATCCCAGAACGCTGGGATCACGCCCTGAGCCAAAGGCAGACGCTTAACGACTGTGCTACCCAGGCGCCCCTATAGTTTCATTTATTGAGTATCTATTACCACCTAGTCATTTCACTGAGCACTTGGTATCTTACACAAGTTTCTTAAACTTTGTGGCTAAATTATTCATCCATAAAACAAGGCTAAAAATAATTCCTGCTTTATGGAGTTGTGAGGATTTAACAGCATAATTCATGCAAAGTCATTTAGATAGTGCTTGACACATAAGTACACATGAATTATACATTATTATTATTTAACATTTATTATTTACATCTCACAATTCTTGGGAATAGCTTCTTTCTTCATATCTCCATTATACATCATCCCCTGTGATTACATCCTCCATAAATCCTCCATCAATACCTGACTCAGGTTATTTACCATATTTTCCCTAGCAAATAATATCTGTCCATCTTAAATTCAACCTACTTAAAAGTAAAACTGTAGTCTCCATCTAAAAACAATACTTTTGCTGCTTTATTTGTATATACTAATGCTTTATTTATATGATGATTTGGGTCAAGAGGATTTCTTCTCTTTTTGCCTACATCTTCTCATCCTTCAGGCCAGTCAGTCCCATATTTTGCATCCATTTTATTTGTCCTCTTAGCACTCTTGTTTAACCTTTAATGTCTTGTTCCCAGGAAGGGACAATAACTCTCTGTTTTGGTTACTTCCAGTCTCTTCTTTCATTCCGTATACCACAGATATAGGAGTTTTCCAGCTCTTCAGTGTACATTTGGAGGATATTAATGTATGCCCACTGACTGAAGGATCATGTCTATACTTCCTCTCCTAACATTTTATAGTCAGCATATCCAAAGTACTTTTGAGGAGTTATCTATTAATTATTTAATATAACAACATTTGTAAGTGATTATTATGTGCCCAGCATACTATCATGGAAATCCATAGAGATATAGGCTATTAATATCTCTATTTCATGTTGAAAGAAACAGAACCCTGACAGCCAGTGTGCATAATGTGTAATGGCATAGATTTTGACACCTTAATTTCCCTTTGCCTCAATGTCTTTGTTTGTAATACAGTGGGATAAAATGAAACCTATTTAATAAGACTTTTGTGAGAAGTAAGTAAATTAGTATATGGAGTATGCCTTGAATTGTGCCCAGTATGCAGTAAATTCCCAGTAAGTGGTAGTTCTTACTGTTCTGTAGATGTGTTAATAACTGACATAAATGGCAGGATTGAGATATGGAGCCCATGGAGCCTGGTGCTAGAGCCCAAAGACCAGAATTATGCTCTACTCTACCTTGGAAGGCCTGCCAGACAAGGTACCAGAAGTTTTTCACACATTACTTCCCATACTTCCCTTCAGTAAACCATTCAACGGAAGGAAAACTTATTTTGAGCCCATAGTAGACTTGTCTACTTCTTTTTATATAGGTGCCACCTACTCAAATTGTTTTTAAACTTCAAGACTGTGCTTATAACGCTTCCATGGAGATTTTCCATAACACATATTTCCGTATTACTACATAATTTACTTCCTCTTCAATTTTGAATAATTATCCCAAAGAACATGTAGTCAATACTTAGGAGTTCCATTTTCCTTTTTATAGTCCTTAGTGATGTCTTGTATTTTGAATCCATAATACTACTTTAGTTGCTGTATGCCTACATTCCTTTGTAATCCAATCCAATTTTTAAGTATATAAACATGTTAAAGGAAGTAACTTTTTTTACTTCTGTTGTACTTTGTTCAGTGATATGAACATGTGGCAATTAGTAAATACCTATTTATAGTTAGTAATATTCAAGCGTATTAGGCTAACTTGGTAACTAATATATCAATTTATATTTGCCACATGAAATTCTCCTAAGAATTAATGTGTAACATTTTTACAGATAATTCTGTTTAAAATATTTTGAATCATGTATATTTTATTACATTTTTCTAACCAAATTCAATGAAAGCAAATAGCATATTTTGTACTTCCATAATAAAATAAAATACAGAATTTAAGAACCTATTCAGAAGCCAAATCAAGTTTCTCCAGATGATTTTAACATTTCCTCAGTTACACACCAGAGTTCTATCTTATTAGTGATTTTATTAAATAGACCCATTCAGATATTACTATTTCATAACAACTGATTTACATTGAATCCCTGAATTATGTAACTTTGCCAAATCAAAATTTCTGCATAACTTAGGAATTTTCTATTAGTGGGATACTTAATTTCTTCAACAATATTACTTATTAATGTTTAATTCCTAAGAAATGAAAATGAACAAAGTATTTCTCCTCCCCACCAAAGGGGGGAAAACAGTTGTCTTGACTACTCTACTTGGATACATCTCTTATATATCAAATCCTTGTCAGTCCTTTAAAAAAAATTATTCCTGGAGCTTGTTTATATGCTGCCAAAAAATACCTTCTCATCTTTGAAAAATAGAATGTATTAAAGAATGTGATTTTCAAATACTTAATAGAAAAAAAATTAGAAGTGTATGGCATGGATCCAAATTAGTATTTTATAAAAGTTAACTCCTTTAGAAGAGAACACTGAAATTGTGCCAAACATGGAATAAAGCCTGTGTTGCATATAGTTTCCACCTGGGTGAAAATCCTACTTTTCTGTTAAGCCTAATCTTTCAAAATATTCTTTCTGAAACTTATGGCTAATAAAAAATAAGCCTAACACTATTTCTATCTGTAATAAAAGTATCAAACAATAAGAAAATGCCCCAGATACAGGTTTTGAGGTATATTAAGGAATCAGTGAAAATATGAACATTTTTTGTACTAGATCTCTATGTGATATTCGGGCAAATAAAAACAGGTCAGCAGACAGAACAATGTGAATATTTCATTTTCTCATAAGTTTTATTCAGAATACTATTATGCAAATCAAAACCAATATAATGCACTTAATATATCTTGAGTTATCTGGAAGCCTTCATCTTTTCCCCCCTTCTGGATATTTACACTAAATATACTTAAATATTTTAAAACTATTTTAGACATAATTTGAATTAAAATTTCTTGCTCATTCATAAAATCCTTTGTCCCATTACTATATCTGTAAGCCTCATGTGGAATCAATACTAAAGAGATATGTAGAGGGTAGATAGCAAATTGATTATTAATTTTACAATATCTGTTTCCCAGTCCAGTTATCAAGCAATTTCCTTGCCATCATTCAAAAGTTTGGCAAATCAATAAAAATGTACATTTTCTTCTAGTAATATTGCAGCAAAAACAGTGAAACTTACGTTTGAACAACTGATATTTTTCAAAATAGTGAGAAAGCAGAACCAGATTAATAAGAGAATAAAAATTATCAAAAATCAAAATTAGAAAACTAAAACCTGCATTAGGCAAAACAATTACAGTTACAGCTGTTTCTTCAAAAAATAAAAGCAGAAGGAATGTACTAAATATACTGCTTTATCAAGGAAAAAGAGCAAAAGCATAGTGTCAACAAGATTGGAAATTTCAGTGGAGGAATAACACAGATATATGCTATCAAAAGAAAGAGAACAATCTGCTTAACATTATGCAAAATGTTTTTTAAACTATGAATGTTCTAGAAAAACAGATTACCAAAAACGACCCCTGAAAATGATGTCCTTGTGCATGTAAACAGAGAAATTACCTTGGAAGGAATTACAAATCTAAAAGTTAATTTAAAAAGCACTAGCCTAAATATTTATGTACTGGTGTTCCATACAAAATTGAAATCCCAAGGACTTCATTTTTCCACTGGCCATGGGTGATAAAGGATTTGGAGTAAAAGGGAAGTCAACTTATTAAAGCCCCTTAAATACTATTTTAAATGTTTATTTTTATTCACTATAGTAAACATTATAAGTCATTATTTTTTTAAGGATTTTATTTTTAAGTAATGTCTACACCCAACATGGGGCTCAAACGCATAACCCAAAGATCAAGAGTTGCATCCTGTACTGACTGAGCCAACCAGGCACCCCACACTATAGTAAACATTTTGAAGTTAATTATCAAATGATAGCAGTTAATGGCCAATTATATTCCACCTTTAGAATCTGAAGTAGCAAACATTAGTAAACTTAAAATAGTCAATCCTGATAATAGTTATAATTTTTAAAAACTCCAAAATGCTTTTTCTAGAAACCAAGTAATTTGACAAAATGTGTCTATCAAAACCTATAAACCATATTTTAGTCCAATATTTCCACTTGAAATTAGCAGATCTTCTAATCAAATATTAGCTTGAGGTATTTTTTCATAACAGCGTTTGAAAAGTACTATTCAACATGAGCAAAAATCTTAAATACCTAATAATAAACAGAATGGCTATACATGTTCTATTTAGTTAGTGGCATAGGCAGCCATTAAAGTTTATGTTCAGGGGCGCCTGGATGGCTCAGTCCCTTAAGCATCTGCCTTCTGCTCAGATCTTGATCCCAGAGGATCAAGTCCCTCAGATTGCTCCTTGCTCAGTGGGGATCCTGCTTCTCCCTCTGCCTGCCACTCCCTCTGCTTGCCGCTCTCCCTGCTTGTAGGCTTTCTCTCTTTCTCTGACAAATAAATAAAATATTTTAAAAAAATAAAAATAAAGTTTATGTTCACAGTTCATTTTTAATGACCTGGTAAAAGTCTTACCAGACAATTATGAGTAGAAAAAACAATATGTCCATACTGACTGTGGTGAATACACATACATCTGAATAGCAAAAAATCAGAAAAAAAGAACTCTGATCATATTTAGACTTGGAGGATAAATATGGATGCTTGCTTCGTATACTTCTCAAGTTACCTGAATGATCATAAGTTAGTCTTATTGTCAAAGTTGTCTTCTTTGTTCTAGGATTAATATTCAAAGTAGTCATATAAACTAGAATAACCCACATGAGATGATAAACTACTAGAATTATCTATGAAAATTTGTTTGCAAGGTTATATGTACTTAGATTTACTCATCGACAGTTTTACTGAAAAAAGTTTATTAAATCAATTGTCTTAGTTAACTTATTTGGTCTTTTTTTTAGGATTTTATTTTTATTTATTTGAGAAAGAGAGTAAGAGGGACAGTGAGTACAAGTTGGGGGGAGGGGCAGAGAGAGAGAGAGGGAGAAGCAGACTCCTCATTGAGCAGGGAGCCAGACACAGGGGTCGATCCCAGGACCTTGGGATCATGACCTGAGCTGAAGGCAGTTGCTTAACTGACTGAGCCACCCAGGCATCCCTACTTATTTGGCCTTGATACTAATTATCTACTAAAAATTAATAAACTTATATAATAGCAAGCATATATTATGTCATAGTTTTATCATAATGTGTTATCTTAATTTCTCAATGATATAAAGGAGCGCTATTATGATTAAAATGGTATCAAAGAATTTTTCCAGTTATCTGAATTTTAAGCCACTGGGTTTAAATGTACAAATTAAAAATCACAAACCTTCCTTTGTGCAAAATTATCATAAAGTGAGTCTGTCCATATATGTCCATAGTGTGGCAAGAAAAATAATTTTACTGGTGTACCAAAATCTCTCATGACCAACAAAATTATTACTGTCTACTATTTCTGAAAGGTAATTCTGATTTAGCACCATAGATTAATTTTCACAGGTTTTTAATCTTTATATAAGTGCTATCATATAGTGTGCATAATTTTGTTTAGCATCTTTCCCTCATCATTGTATTTAGAAGTCATCCATGGTATATAAGTAGCGATAGATTGTTATTTCAATGAGTAGAGTATTCCATGTTATGTATATGCGAGATTTATATGCAGTTCTAATGTCAATAGATACTTAGCTTGCTACGTGTCGCTCGTATATTTTTCTGAGTGTCCTTGTGCAGGTATGTTGGTGCACAGGTCCATGCATAGGTATATGAAATTTCTGGGTCATAAGTGAGGCACTTATTCAAATTTAGTAGAAAACAGCAAATAGCATTCAAAAGTGGCAATATCAGGGGCGTCTGGTGGCTCAGTCATTAAACGTCTGCCTTCAGCTCCGGGCCTGATCCCAGGGTCCTGGGATCGAGCCCTGCATTGGGCTCTCTGCTCTGGTGGGAGCCTGCTTCTTCCTCTCCTGCTCCCCCTGCTTGTGTTCCCTCTCTCGCTCGTTGTCTCTCTCTCTGTCAAATAAATAAATAAAATCTTTTTTTTTTTTTAAAGTGGCAATATCAATGTATACTCTCTAACAGTGTATGAGAATACCAGGTTATCCACAGCCTTATCTACTCTCGGTATTAGCAGACTTGAATTTTAGTTATTCTTGTTGACTACAGTCCTATCTGTCTCTGGTGTTAGTTTGTATTACATTGAAACTAAGGAGTTTGAGCAACTTTTTTGTTTGTTTGTTTGACACTTTTGAGGTATCTGGTTAAGTCTTCTGCCCGTTTTTATTATCTTTTAGTTGGTTTGTAACTCTTTATAATTCTGGGTACAGGTCTGTTTTCAGATATGAGTTGTGATTACCTTTTTGAGATTTGTCACTTTTTGACTTCGTGTGTGTGTATGTGTGTGTATGTGTGAGAAGAGAGACAGACAGAGAGAGAGAGAAATAGGCATTCCTTAATCTTAATTTAACGGTCTTGGTATTTCTGACTTTATGCAGAACTTATATTTTAATAATATATCTAGCTTTTCTGGTTGTTCTCATTGGGAGAGTTGAACTCAATTACCTTGTTAATCACTACCAGTGTATCTGTGTGTGACTGTATGTGTCTGTGTCTGTGTGTGAGTATAATTCCCTTGGTCTGCATGAATATCGTATTATCCTAATAGTTCTTTCAGTATCAAAATCTCATGACTTAATCTGATCCTTACTACTTACCTAATCATGGAAAATGTTGTCTTCTGAACAAAGACAAAGTAGAGAGCTTAAGAACATCAAATGCGTATCAATAAAGCATACAATACTATTTAAGCTTAAGTATTTTAACAATGCATTATAACATATAAATACCAGAATATTTTTAAAATAAAAAAACTCAAGGTTCTATGTGTTAACTTTGTTATAAAACCCACTATAAGATGTTTAATATTCAAAAGAAACTGTTTTGGTTACATTAAGCTAAGTAAATCTATCTTGTTTTTTACTTTATGCCAATCCTTGTCCTTAATGATATTCAATTTTAATGAGCTGGATCTCTTTCAATGGCTGTCCCCAGTCTCTCCATTTCTCACATACCTTCAAATCAGGGGTGCCAGTGCAAAAGCTCTGATTAATTTCTTCAGTAATAACAACTCATGGTTAATATTTCAAAGAAATTTCAATGTTGATTAAAATATTTTGAAGGCTAACAATTATGTAGCACAAGAGGAAAACCAACAGGAAATTTTTGAAGCTTTGCTCTGTGTTTGCTGATTATTGGAGGAGGTTAATAGAGGGGAAGCAGAACTTTAGGAAGGTCTGACTGCAATCCCAGGATAAAACCCAAAATCATCATAAGAGTCATACTTCTGTGTATTTTAGAGATAAATAATACCACTATAGGTTTCTGAAAGAAACCTTACTAAGAATTTGATAAGCTTCTGAAGGGATGTTAAATTGAGGACTGAGCTTTAGTGGCAATTCTGAAATTTCTTAAAAGGACATTCACACACAAGCCATCATTTTTTAAAATTATGTATATTATACATTTAAATGAAAACTGACAATGTTCATAGTAGCTGTGAAACTCCTAATCAAATAATGCTAAACAATGATAATTCCAGTATATTTCAAAGTATGATAATATTCAGTACCTTTTCACATACTTTGAGCTCACTAGGAGCTGTTTATCCTCGCTGTGTTTTATAAAAGAAACACAGAGCTGGATATACCAGTGCTCAGTGCCTCCCTCCAAAAACAAACATGCTCACACTATATCCTTTAACTCATCTCAAGCATCAGATGTTGAATAATCCAAAGCATAAATAATTATTTTCAGGCTGTTACAGAAAGTCTACAAGGGAAATTTTTAAGTTCAGGGTAAGAGTTGTGTGCTTTTGCTTGTGAAATATGGAAAAGAAAATGGAGTGAAATCTCCTTCCATTTTCATGGTAGATGAATTCTGTCCAGGGAGCAGTAACATCTTGGTTTCTCCAATATTGGTCATATATTTCAAAGAAAAATATCTGTTTCTGAACATGTTCAAAACATAAAATTGATTATCAAACACAATGTTCACTTAGAGAACAAATCAGCAAACTTAGGATTAAAATTCTCAAGCTGAAGTAACTATTTGTTCAGCAGGTTATGACTGATTTTACTTCAGCAATATCTGATTCTATTTATTTCCTCTGTTGAACATTAATGTCATTTAAAAGTGCTTCTAATGCTTTATTCAAAATGGATATTTGGAGAAACATGGTAGATTATAGGGAACTGACAAAATTCTGCCCCTCTAAACCTAATATACTGATTTTTAAAAATCCCTTTAAATAAGAAAATAAAAACAAAATAAAGTCATAGCAGGAAAAGGAGCAGGCAAACACCAGCCTTACAACATTTTTCAAAGGGAATTTGGAATGATAGATCTTTGATTCAGAAGCAATATGGAAAAACAGAAGTTTAAGGGGTAATATCCCTGAGAAAAAGTATTAACAACTGCACATTTTGAGGGGGAAAAAAAAAGGAAGGAGACCCTTAGGTGTGTTAGTGGTCGATTTGAGTCCTCCACAAATGCATATGTTGAAGTCCTACCCCCCCATTACCTTACAGTGTGACCTTCTTTAGAAATAAGGTCCTTGTAGATATAATTAGTTAAAATGAGGTACTACTGGAATAGAATGGGTCCCTGTTTAAATTTGCTTGGTGTTCTTATAAGAAAAAGAAATATGGTCCAAAGTCCAGGTTCTCATGGTTTTTCCTTCTCCCTCTCCCCTCTTCTCACTGGCTAAGGGGGAATGTCTATTTTAGGTAGAAATAGGTGAAGAGACAATGAAATATCTCTATTAAAACCAGAAGTTCCTGGGATTTTCTGGAACTGGAGAAATAATGGAAGCCGGAAAGAAGCAAGGAAATGAATGATAGTTTGTTTTGTTTTAAGATTTATTTATTTTAGAGAGACATTGCAAGCTGTCAGAGGGGCAGAAGGAAAGCAGACTTCCCAGTGAGCTCAGAGCCCAATCCTACTGGGGCTTGATCCAGCTAGCCGGAGATCATGACCTGAGCTGAAAACAAGGGTCAGATGCTTACCGCTTAACCGACTGAGCCACCCAGGGCCCCATGAATGATAGTTTTTAAAAATAGATGAAGCTCTAAGACATCAGATTTCAGACCAACATTAGGAAAAGCTTAATGATGGAATTAGCTACATTCAATAGATGGTATGAAACTAAAAGCAGGTTAGTAAAGTCTAACCAAGTATCAAATAGGCTTTAAAAAACAGCCATTATGTAGGATTATAGTTACATGGATTTTAAGATGCTTTCCAATCCATTGTTAAATTATTTATACAACAGCCTAATTAAACCTTATGTTTGGCACTAGAAAAAATCCAGAGACCTCACAAGGAACTAGAAGAAATTGATATGAGGTTTGTACCACTTGGATCAGTTTTGTTAAATTCCAACAAGACAGGAAAACAAAAGGAAGGAACAGGAAGAATGATAATCCTATGACAATGTTTTGCTTTTGTTGGCCTGAAAACATTTGAATGATAAAACTCACACTAATTGAATGATAAAGAAGAATAGCCATTTTAAATAAACCCTACCACTTAGATGTGGTGGAAAAGCAATATATTTGACAAAATTGTTGTCCCTCACAAAACAGCAAGGGTTATCATATCATTTGTTTTCACTCGAACATACTCATTTCTTTCAATATAATCTGATGTGTGGGAGTATTTGGAGCACTATTCTAATGAAGATTGGAATTTGTCAGATTAGCCTAATCAAATTTCCTGTTTTTTCATACTTCTACTTTCTATGGGTGGTTATTGCCTTTATATTTGTTGGCAATAAACTTGCTGTTTCAAAGATATATGGTACCAATTACTTGACATATTATTTATTTGTAGGTAAATGAATTCTGTATAGTTTTGAAACTTACAGATCCACTAGTAATTAAATAGAAAAAATGAAATACCCGGGAAAATATCCCCTTTTAAAGAAAATATAAATCCTTATCCTATTAATAAAATTGCGAGAAAAGTAATATAATGGAATATTTACTATAAAAATTCTCCACAAGATATAATCTTATATTCTTGTAAACAACTTGTTCTTTGTTTTTCTTGAATGTTTTTATAATTATTAGACTATAAGTAAAAATAATGTCTTTATTCCTTAGTTTACTACTACCATTGCCTTTTCATCCACAGTAGTCTTAATCTTCTAAATGTGGCATCATTGTTGCTTGCTATAGAATGACTCAAAGAAATGTCAAAATATAGTCACACTCAATATGGGTAGATTGACACAGTGATTCCTTATTCCGTAGAGAAATATCTATTAAGTTTTTGATGTATATGTATTCAATGCATTTCATCAAATAAATTTACGAGTAAGGGTGCATTTTAGGAAAATGTTCATATTCATGAGAACTTTCAAGAGCAGAAAAAGAATGTGTAATTTCAGCACTGCTCTGCAGGTAACTGGTAGGGTTGAGTCAGGGGCTGGTTACTGGGTGAATGAAAACACACAAGGCTTGCTTTCCCCTTTTGCACACAAGGGTCACCAGTGGAGCATACGTGGAGATTTAGAAGTAAGACTCCCTTGTATTTTCTCAATTCTCCACATAGTTTCTTGGGAACATGAATGGACTTCGAGCTGTGAAACGTAGTGAAGAGTCAGAGGAATTTCTCATGACGAGGTGCACAGCCAGACACTCTGGGCCTGTGCAGACTGCATTTTTCATGCATGCATGGCGACAATGTTTAGATGTGAATAGGCTTGAGTTAGTTGTTCTCCTCCTTCCGGAAAATTAGCTTTGGGATATCCACCCAGCATTGAATCCACACACATTTCTTGGCATAAAAGGGCAATTACTTTTTAACTCCAAGAAGACAAAGTTTTCCTTTAAATTAAAGTGAAATAAAGGTTTGAAATTAGCCATTTTAATGGCGCATAGCCCAAAGCATAATTCTATTAAGAATTCCTAGATTAACAATGTATACTAAGTCCCAAAAATTCCAAAACAAACCAAAGCAAATATCTTACCTTCTATAAATTCTAACATAAATAGAAAAATAAATGAGGCAATCATTTAGTGATATATACATATATCAAATCATCACATTGTATACTTTAAACTTACTAAAATGTCAATATCACAAAGCTGAGAAAATATTTTTAAATGAGGAAAAACATGAGGTGTTTTTGCTATATTTCCCCTTCTAGAAATCATTCACAGAGCTTTTTTAATATTAGGTAGAAAATGTTTTAAAATGGTTAGAATTGAGGGGGAAATGGGAAAAATATTATGGTTCAGTTTTGTAACATGTTAATGTTGCAAACTTAGTTTTAAGATCTCTCCGTTGATTAAAAATTTTTTAAAAAAGTATTAAGAATGTGAGAAACAAAAACCATGATACAATAAGGTAGGAAATACTATTAAACTCTCCTCTTCATTTTCCTTAATCAGATAAAACTTTGGTCTCCTAAAAATCCCACCCCCTTTGCTTTACAATCATTTCTTTGTCTTTATAACCCAATTTATAACCTATTTTTTCAAGCAGGATTCAAGTTCCTGGACTTATTTCTCCAGTGACCCTGTTGCACTGTTTCTCTCAGGGTTATTCCTGTAGACAGACAGACATCTGCTTGTGAAAGGCTTACTTCTGGGTCTTTTATTTTCTCTGGTTCCTCTGGTTTTGTCTGACTGCTTTCCGTTGTTACCCCATTCAGGAATAGAGAAAAATATCTATTGTATATTTGGTGGATTTTTGCTATGAATTTTGCTGTGCTTGAGACTCCAAGCTGTAAAGGACATTTATAGGGATGTTTGAAAAGGCTCATTCCAGATAATCATAAAACTGTTTATATTAATTATCCTTTTCAGATGAACACATAAGCTAGAATGCATGATATACCTAGCTTACAACATAAAACATTGGAAAAATGTTTTGAATGTGTTATTTTGATTATATTTTTAGCAATGTCTGAATTGGAGTTTAGAAATTACACATTATTACCTAATATTCAAACTTTATATTGAGGAGGGAAAAGCCTTTGTTTTGGCAAATAGAATTTTATCATAAATAATTTTTAACTCTTCCATAAACAATAGAGTTTTATAGCTACTTATTTAGTATTATATTCATTGACCTCAAGGATTACAGATTATTTTTTAAAGATTCATTTACTTATTTTAGAGAGTACGAGGAGGGACAGCAGGAGGGGGAAGGAGAGAGAGAAAGAGAGAGAGAAAATGCTCAAGCAGACTCCCCTTGAGTGTGGAGCCTGACTCAAGACTGATCCCAGGACCCTGAGATCATAACCTGAGCCATGACCAAGAGTCAGACACTTAACCAACTGAGCGACCCAGGTGCCCCACAGATGATTCTTAAAATAAAAATATGTAAAACGGAACTTATGCTATATTCAACTAATGTTTAAATATGATCCATTACTTATTCAAAATTCCTTCATTTGGTATGTTTTTATTCATAAATGTTATTACTTTTCTTATATATGTCATATTTAAAGTAACACATCCAAAATTAACTCTCCTGGAAGTGTAAGAATAGTGTTCTAGAAGCACATTATTTTCATATCAGTAACTTAAAGGATTGAGTATCAGTGATATTTTCAGGGTAACGTAGAGAGAACGAAAAGGATGGTCAAAGAAAGAGGAGACATGTTTGGGGATGAGGAAAAAGCTTCAGTGAAGTGGATTATTTAAAAGGACCTAGTAAGGAAAAGAAAGGAAAAAAATACTGAAGTAGGGAAAAAATTAATTACATGTATATAGAAATATATTTTTAATGTCTTAAGCTTAGAATTTCTGTCTCCCCTGCTCTCAGACTCTTGGCTAAGTAAAAGCCTTACAGTAAAATTATTACTAATCTTCTGGCCTGGGTCCATTTCCAATATAACAACAAATGTGTTGCTAGCTGCTTTGTCATTTATATCAGTACATGATGAATATTCCATTTATACCATCTACTTGGCCAAATTTCTACCTTTGAATATTCTCACTTGTTAATCTAGTTTCATATGAGAAATCAAACAAATTTTGTTGGTCATTGTAGAAAAATCTATGCCACAGTATTCTGGTAAAATTGGTTTCTTTACAGAAAAACCACTGACATTACAGGAAACAGACAAAACTTTAAAGTCCTCCTATGTTCTGGGCCTAATAACAAGTATCATCACTTTTTGTCTCAGGCTCAATTAAGATTATCTTGAAACTTAAGCTAGAGGGATTTAATTTAAAACAGAATATAAAGATCTGTAATATGGGTGAACTCTCGTCTTATCCATCTTGATTCAAAAATTAAGCATAATATTTTTTCAGTTATTAAAATTGGATTATTAGTCCACATTAATGGTCTGTTTTGAATGTAAGATGTATAGACAGAGCTTTGTATGTGAGGAAAGGAAGCATATAATAGTGTTGCAAGCTTGGACTTTGAAGATTGATTTGGATTAAATTATAGCTCAGACTCTCCCAAATTCTATGACCTTTTAAAAAGGCTTTAAACTTTATTTCCATGTTCTCTTTACATTGCAGTAAATGATGGTCCTACTTTAGTGGCTTGCCGTGGTGAATTAAATGCAATATGCCTGTCCTAGTGTTTAGCACATAGTACGAACTCAATATATTTTAGCAACTGTTATTGTTTTAAAATGAAAATTTGGGGTAAATTCAAATGGACCCAAGACAAATCTTGAATAAATGTTTCAAGTTCATATTAAAGTCCATTTTCTATTGATTAGTTGTATGGTTCTGTATTTTTTCCATTTGTTACCTAAAAACAGAAAACTTATTTCAGCAAATACAGTAACTG
Source organism: Ursus americanus (assembly GCF_024610735.1). Taxonomy (NCBI): domain Eukaryota; kingdom Metazoa; phylum Chordata; class Mammalia; order Carnivora; family Ursidae; genus Ursus; species Ursus americanus. The sequence continues at coordinate 52,999,870 of NC_142137.1, read as the reverse complement.
CATTCTTCCCCAGTAACTTTCCTTAGAAACTGCCCTAATTCAATGTCTGTTTTTTTTTTTAATACCATATACCAAGGGCAGCACCACTAACCATAAAGTTAGCTTCAGCTTTCTCATCTCCCCATCCTGTCACTTCATCTAGACCTATAGCTTTAAAACAGGATAATTTCAGTAAACAACCCCACATATCTGCAGCTTGATCTCCTGGAACTCGGGTACTCTGTGCTGAAATTATGTGTACTGAAATCATATCCTTGTCAAAAACCTATCAGTCCCTATTTTGTATTGTAATGGTCTTGATTTGAAGTCCTTTCATAGTGGCCATCTCCCTGGATATGCATATGTATTCATATCCTCTTCTTCATCTGATGTTTTATAGACTACCAGAAATTCAATTTTTTCTCACTTTTCATAGCTCAGATAAGCCCTACCCTATTCTAAAGGTTTTTTTCTGATTTTTCTAATCCATGTTTATCTATGACCCATCTGTAGCAGACAGGTTCATAATTGTATACTCTTGTGTCAAGGTCTTGTGTTGCTCGCTTAAATTTCCTTTTGGTCTTCAAATACATTGTAAACTTATTTCTTCAATTCCTTGCTATCCTAGATTTCATTTCAGACAACTGTATAAGACAGGGGAAATCTCACTGGAGTTCTATAGGAAATATAGTTCATTATATGGATGGTCTGTTATGTTTTTAACTACTTCGTGTATATGAACTAAGAATATCTAGATGCTCATTTTTATTTACTGGTTTGCTTAAAGAAGTAAAGGAGACAAAGGATTGAATTCAAGAGCCATTTTGGGAATAGAATTATTGGATATAGATAAGAAAAGGCAGGAATTATGGATAATATTTCTAAGGTTTCTGGCTTGGGTGACAGTTGAATTACAAAGAACCACAGGGAGAAATGGATGCAGATTCTAGCCAGGGTAAAGCACTTTGATAAGTCCCGGAATTTGTAGGTTTTGGTGGAGCTGTGACCAGCAAAGACGTTTTTAGGGGGTGAAGCTGTGTACGTGGACTGTGGGGAGCCAGCCCCAGCAGGAGGCCTAGTTTCTGTAAAACACAATTACACTCTGAGTAGGGAAAGTAGCTGATGTCAGAGCTGTATTCCACTGATATTTCAGGCCCACAGCCAAGGTAGCATTCTTATGCAGATTGGGGCCTGAAATTGTGCAGTGAACCTGAAAGCAATACAGGAAGCATGAGTGAGCCTCCTTGCAGAACAAGCCATAGCAATTCGGCTGCTGGGAGAAATCAACTCTGGACACTGATCCTCTTTCTTAGTGAGGAAATACTGATGAAAAGAACTCTATGCTGAGCTATAAATACACACTTACATGCACACATGTGTGCACACATGGGACTGTTCTCATCTGTGGCAAAATTTCCTGTAGACTTTTTTTTTTAATTTTTAAAGCAGAAACATTTGGTAAACAGAATGAGTGAAGATTTCAGAAAGTTCATTTAGTAATTGAGGCTCTGTCTACATGGTTGTTAGCCACCTAAAAATGAATTCTTTATCATTTAGTGAAAAGGGCTCTTGTCTCTGAAAATTATAAGATTTCACAATGTGGTGGTAAATTTGCTCTTAGAGAAAAGCCCATCAAAAGAAGATGAATGCAGTGAGTTAGACTCATGATTTAATATACATGTAGGGACCATAATCATAAAATGTGTATGTATATATGTCAACAACATGAAGCAAACCTTTATGGAGGTTACCTCTAGATGGAATTCCAAGTATTTTTAAAACTTATTTTCTCCAAGTTGCAAATTACTTTTTATATAACCATTATTTCATAACCATGTAAGATGTATGTGTGTGTGTGTGTGCACGCGTGCGTGTGTGTGTATGAAATGAATGATACACAAAAGAGCAAATGACTTAACAAGCACATCTATTTCACAAAAATGTGAAAGATGGGCTTTATTTCAATAAACTAAATTCCCTAGGCAAATAGTACAGACACATAGTTATACTTTTCAAATAATTTATCCTATGCTTACATATTTGAAAATCTTCAAATGCATAAGTTACAATTCAATTGTTTGCATTGCTAACTCCTTCTGTTCAGATTTCTGAAATTCTTTCTTATGAAAAGTAATAAGTCATGATTCACCTGGATGGTTTTGATAGTGTATACGAAAGTCAGTACTAAATCTTATTTGAGCCCCATGGATGGATGGCTTTATTTATCCACAAGCACCGCTTCAGAGTGGTTTGGATGCTAAATGAGTAGTTCATTTCTACTTGCTAAACTTTCATGAGTCAGTGAATGCCCCATTAACTCCTGGGAACATTATTACTCATTCTTCCTAGAATCAAAACTGAAATAGTCCCTAGCTGCTTTTTATTTACAGTTTGGTGTTCTTTCAATTATGAATGTTATATTGTCTACTGTAATTGTTAGAAAATCTACTCCTATTCCCTTTGCTCCATTTCCCCCTCCTTTATCATTGTTGGTCTCTTGATAAATTACCATATGAATTGATAGAATGGGTAAGCTATTAAACCACAAGAATGAGACAGTCTTCAAAATTATGATCTTTCAGTACTTTACAATTGCCATATTTGACACACATACATTTCTACATATGTAAAATTTTTAAGTAATCTTTGCAATGGAAAAAAATGTCTTAGAGCATTATTTATAGACAGATACTTAGTAATCATACTTTAAAGTGCAGGTTTTATAGTTTTTTTTCAAGTTTTGAGGTTTTATTTATTTTTTTAAATTATAATAATATTTTTTTATTATATTATGTTAGTCACCATACAGTACATCCCTGGTTTTTGATGTAAAGTTCCATGATTCATTAGTTGCGTATAACACCCAGTGCTTCATGCAATATGTTCCCTCCTTACTACCCATCACCAGCCTATCCCAATCCCCCACCCCCCTCCCCTCTGAAGCCCTCAGTTTGTTTCTCAGAGTCCACAGTCTCTATAGTTTTAAATAACTTTTCTGTATCACCTGAACAAAATTGAAGTAGAAATACCTAAAATTTCCAATTAGAAATAAATGTATTTAACACCTTAAGTTTACACATCAAACTTCATGTAAAAGACCTATGAAATGTTCCATATTTTCTGAAAACTTTTACCTTATGAAACCTTATTTGATTTATATTTAATTATAAACCACTAGTATAAGGTTTATAAAAAACTGGTATTTAAGTAGTATTTATAGTTGAGAAATTTAAAGCTGAGGGAAACTCAGTTTACCATTGATTAAACTTTTTTCTAATAATTTTATATTTGCTACAATATAGCTATATAGACTACTAAGCATAATGTTGGGTTTCTATGACAATAATGTAATGTAATGAAAATTATATTTTTATGTAATTTCAAGTAGGTTAGACTTGTAAATAAATTAATATGTCTTTTTAAAAATGGTTATAAAACAATAGTGAACTGTCACATACAAAGTAAACTTTCACATCCAAAGAACTATAATACATTTAAACCATAAAATCTATATAGGCTACACTGACCTCTGTGCACAAAATATATGTAAGTAATTTTAAAACAAATGTCCTAAGTAATCACTAATGACTCACAAAACTCAAATGAGAAGGGTTATTTAGGAAAAAATTGGTCATTGCATAATTTTGTATTGAAATTAGTGGAATAGATTTGAAAATTTTTCTCATGCAAGCATTTGATTTTCAGATTAATCTGTTCAAAATGAAATAAGCAAATGAACTAAATACTCATATCAAGAAACCAAAAATACTGTAATTAAATTATTCTAAGGAAAGCAAATAGAAAGAATAAAAAGTATTTTGAAAAGGCTAATACTCTGATAACCTTGCATTATTAACCAAGAACAACAACAACAACAAAAAGACAGATAAAAGAAAATGTATTAGTGATATGTAGGAGGATTTAACTAAGATTAAACAGAGATAAACGTTACATTAAAGAATACATGAATCTGTTAAAGTGTTTGATTGGAAATGACAGGAAATTCAGCTCAAAGTGGCTTAAGTGCCAAATCTGTTGGCACACAGTAATTGAAAAATACCAGGTTTGAGTTGATTAGAGGAATTTTAGGTTCATAGGATTAACATATCTTTAGTGCCTGCTTTTTCTCATTTTCTCAGCTACGCACATCTTCCATATATTTCATTCTTAGAGAAGTTCTCTCCTTATAGTCCCAAAGTCACAGTAGTAACTTTAGCTTGGTATCATCCCATGTCCAAACCCTATTAGAAGAGTACCTCTGCTGTCCTTGCTGTCCAAGAAAAAGTCTCACCATCTCTCACTGGATGTAATGAGTCAAATACTTATCATTACATTAATCACTGGGTCCAGTGTAATGACAAGCTTCATTGCTTGTATTTCAACTACATGGGTTGCTCTGGAAGTGGATTTGGAAACAACCTTAAGCCCATTGACTGAGATTGAAGAAGGAGTGATTTCTTCAATGCAGAGTCAGGATGGTAAGATTAGTCAATAATAGAAAGGCAAATAAGTGCAAAGTGGTAAAAACAGAAATATGTTGTTTTTAATGTACATGTTCTAATGTATTTATTCATTCAAAAGTATTGGTTAAGTGGTTACTATATACCAGGTATTTTATCAGGTTCCAATGATAGCAAAAATCACAAGGCCTATACCATTGCACAGTCCAAATTACACTGGGTTTAATGTTATTTGAATAATTAACATTTCAGTATGACTTAATTGTAGGAAACCTTAAATTACCTAAATTTTCTTAGCAAGACATTCCAGTACCTTGTATAATTAAAAAACAAAATCCTTTCATAGCAATGTACTTCTCAGTATCATAGTTACTGATCAATGTTAAAAATGATTTGTCAAAACTTAGATGTTGCAGTTTTGTATGTAGTAACAAATTATTAGAAATATCCAAAACGTCTATTAAGACAAGACCTGAAAATTATTTACATGATGGCTAACTGAACATAATATATACTTGAAATTCACTGAGAGTAGATCTCAAGTGTTTTCACCACATACACAAAAAATAGTAAATACAGGAAGTGATAGATATGTCAATTAGTTTGGTGGTGGTAAGCATTTCACAATGTATACTTGGTATACAAATATGGCATACAAATACCAAAACATCATGCTGTACATCTAAAATATATACAAATTTTACTTGTAAAAAATAAAATATATTTTATATGAATAAAAAAGAAAATTATTTACATGATAGAAAAATGTCTCCATAAAAATATGAAAAATATATTAAATTCTAAGACTCTCCAAGACCTGTTAAATAAAAAAAAAATAGGTTATCATAGACTATACTTATGGGATATTACCACAATGGCTAAAAAGCTAGGAAATATGTGCACATGTGTGTGTATAAAAATATTACTGGAGAATGCAAAGTGACTTCATTGGTTGCCTTGGGGTCAGGAAACTAGGTGTATAAAAATGAGATCTTGGAGAATTTTTACTTTTTACTCTAAATAACTTCTGAATTTTGAATTATATGGTGTAAAAGTCCTTGTATAATAAAACCTTAAATATTCATTGTTACCACACAAAAGTCTCAAGGTGGCTAAATGAAACACTTGGTTTATTTTAAGTATATTCTCCTAGAATGTGGGAAGAAAGGATGAAGCACATGAAAAACAACTTAGAAAACCAATTTAGTCATCCCAATATCAAGTTAACAATTACCTTATAGTCAACTTGGATTAGGGTGCAACCTAATAACTCATTTTAACTTAATCAGTTCTGTAAAGGCTCTGTTTCTAAATTAGTCATACAAGGGATTAGGACTTCAACATATAAATTTTGGAGGGGCACAGTTCAGCCCATAACAGAAGAGAAAAATAAAATACAGTATCTTTTTAAATAATTAAAAATTTCAGAAATATAATAATAAGTCAGTATATTAAAATAGGCTTCCTCATCATGCTGAATATATTCTAGGAATCAAGAACATATTAAACTTATCTGTTGCCATTTCTTACATTAAAGTCCTTTAAGATATTAAATGTAAGTGGACTAAACTTAGCTGAGATAAGATTGTTGAAAATTGTTATAATTTTAATCCATTTAAAAAGCAACTAAATGTTATTTGCCAAAGACTCCTCTAAAGCATAAAGAACTGGCAAGGATTAAAGTAAAAATATGAAAAAAATATATCACAAACTGACAGATACTGTAGTTATATGAAGACAAAAATACTTGGAATAAATCCTTAGAAATAGGATTAATAAATAATGATACAAATCCATTTCAAAACAAGTTATAAAACTTCTGAACATATATGTAGCGAACAAAATAGACTCAAAATATGTAAAATTCATAGAACTACAAGAAAAAAATGCATCTTTCTTAATTACCTCTGTGGGAGATAAACTACCACCAGTGTTACAAAAGGCTTGAGTTTATAAGCTTTGCTTAATGGACATAAGTAGATGTGTGCATTGAACATTGTTCCCATGGACTTAAATATTCACAAAAAATCAATGGCATAACAAATCATATAGTTCTACTAATATCAAATATTAGCTATTACAAAGACCACATTCTCTGACAATAATTTTAGGTGTTTTTTTAAAAATCTAAATTATAAAATGACCTATTTTTGGAAAATAAAAAAGATATTCCCAATACTCAAGGGTCAAGGAAGAAATTATAATAAAAGTGTAAAAATTTTAGAATAGAATGAAATAAAGCAAATATATGCCAAAAATTTGGAATACAGTAAAAGCAAAAGTTTCAAGTGAAATATAAACCTGATACTGTTATATTTAAAAGTTGGAAATTATCAACTTGATGGATATTTTAAGTTAGAAATAGATACATTACAAAAGGAACACCAGTGAATAAAATGAAGTAACAAACAAAATAAGGATAGAAAAAAGAATAAAATAAAAATTACAGCAAGGATCAGTAATAGAGAAAACTAGAATGGAGATAAAGCCAAATACAAATTTGAAAAGACTTACAAAACTGATGAACTTTGCAAGATGGGCTAAAACAGAAAATCCAAGAGAAACGAGCAAATATGCTCAAATTTTTATTTATGACAGAACTACACATTTTAAAGATAAATCATTAAGTTAAATGCTTACACACACGAAGACTACTTCCTAAAAGAAAAAAGTTAAAATTGACTCAAGAAAAATAGATCATGAATAATTGTATATTTAAGAAGTTGAAGCACTACTTAGAAATTTGGGTATAAAGAAGACACCAGGCCTAGATGATTTTTGAGAATTTCTCAGAAACTTGCAAAGGTTAACTTAGTGCAGTCTTGTACACAATCTTCTGGAGAACAGAGAAAGAATATTTCTCATTTTATATAGGACCACTATATAACCTGGAAACAAAACTATATATGTACATGTATAAAAATTATATATAAATTTACATTTAGATATATTTCTATGTATGAATACATCTATATAATTATGTACTTGTTATCTATACAGAGGTAGCTAGATTTCACTTCTGTATTCTTATTAACTTATCAAATATATTGGTCATTTTAGCTTAAGCACTGTTTTGTACTTAATGGTAGTTTTATAGAGCTAAAGATAACAGTTTCTCTGGGCAGGGGTTTGGGATTGAGGCTCGAGCTAAACCATGAAGCTAGACTTCATGCTAAACTGTAGATTATATGAGGAATCACTGAATGAATCTGAAACAGAAGGATGAAACTATTAAATTTGTGTTTTTGGAAAGATCATTTTGGCAGGGAATTCTGAACTTGTAAAGACAAATTAAGCATGCTCCTTGGTCTCTGATAACTTATTTCTATTCCCAGTGCTGGTCGGAACTCATTGTCTCGTGACACAGACAGATATGTAAACAAATTACAATACAGAGCAGAAGTATTAAGGTATTTAGAAGCAAAGGACAGATTAGCAAACCCAACTATGGAAAGCATCACAGGCAAGATGATATTTTATTTTGGGGGCATGCATATTTAGATGATAAGCTATCATTTTAGAGCTCTTTTATCAAGTCTCCATGGATCAGGAACATGAAAATATGAATATTCCATGGTGTCACGATTCGCTGTTTTGGTGAGCACTTAATCATTTTCTATAAATTATTTTGTTGGTATGGGTTTAGATACACTACTTAAATTTGTCTTAAGCGTATTTGAAATAGTTGAGCAATGAATATATAACTACTAGACTCAAGGATCGAATATGTGATAACATAAAATGAAACTATGTTATTTAGGAATAACTGAAAATGATCAGGGAAAGCAAATTTTTTTCTTCAATATTTGTTTCTTCTTAAAAATACAGTGTTTATTTCAAATTAAGCAAATTTAAAAATGGATACATATGAGATGGTAGTGTTTATTGTTGGGCCATGGAAAATGTACAAAATTGATTTTATTTACTCTGCTTATCTGATTCCAGATTAACATTAACCATTAATTTCAATATGCAATAGTAGAAATACTACATATTGAGGCAAAATTACAATTTTCTTGACATGTTTTAAGACAATATTCTAGGTTTTTATAAGCATCTACCCCAAGAAAACTCAATATAGGAAAAATATCTTAATCAATAAAGGAATATTAAAATTACAATGATCCACATTTAGTGTATGCAAGTTGTCTAGATGTGATACATATGTATTGCATAATTTAAAACTATGGGTGATTAGAATGTTGAATATTGTTTCAATGTCATTTAAAATGCATAATTGCATTGTTTTGTATTTATAGAATAAGAGAAAGATGATGTATAAGACATAATGAAGGACCTAGGAATATTACATTGATTTCACAATGTAATAATGATTAATGGAACTGTGAAGATGATTTCCTTTTGGAGACAGAGATGCTTGCTGGAGAATGGATCAGATAACAAAAAATAAAATATTATTTATGTTTTCTGCAAGATTAAAACACTAAGTGGGATTTGTATTTCCATTGTCATCCCACATTACTCTCTATTTTGTATATTCAGAATGATCTAGTTCATGTTTTCATTCTGTTTCCAGGTGAAAATATTACATTTGCTAGCTGAATCTCCTACAGTTCAGCAGTAAAATATAAAAATCCTGTTTTCTGTTCAAGATTGTATAATAGATTTTTTAAAAAAATAAGTGCATGCACACATTTTTTAATGTGCAGAAAATTTGCATTCATTTGCACTTTGAAATTGTCATCCACTCACATTTTCTCTACTTTTGTTACTTTTAAACTAATTTGCATAAAGCATGAAAGTTACCCAGCTGTTCAGTGGAATACATTATTTTCTGCTTTCAAAGAAAGTGCAAGTTATATTTTCTGTCCCTAATTTAGTACTCATTTTATTAAATTTCAAATTAAATGTAAATACCACATAACCATTACATGCTTAGAATGAGGAAAAGTGAGAACTTAAACTCAAGATGAGGAGCTCAGGACTTTATGAAATGTAATTGCATGATAAATGCATATTTCTAATGTTAACATACTATTCCAAATATGTCACAAAAAAGTCATTAACTAGGATAGAAAAAAAAGTTTGCAGGTAAATACCAATGATCATAGTAGAATAGATACATTTCAAAAAGTTATTATGATTGTGTCTCATAATTTAGGCCTAGAGAGTCTTCATACTAAACAAAGTAGCAGACATATAAACTAAATGTAATTGAATAAGTGAGTACTAGATTATAAGCCAATTTTCATCAATTAACTGTGTTAGGCATCTGTGTTGTAACTCTTGACAAGTAAAAAGCTTTCGATTTCTGACACATTTGTTTCAATTTCAGCATCTAAAAGGGAAAAAAATGCCATAGTTAAATATATTTTTAAACTTTATTTTACTAACTTGAAATATTACATTCCCAAAGGGGGAAAAAGTACTTTTCAGGTCTCTTCATGTTCAATTTATGTTGTAAACTGTCATGTTAAAATATTCTGTTGGAAAATCTCAACCATTCTGACTTGAAAGAAGTAGCCAAAATTTTGTGCCAATTTTGTTATGGACAGTTTTGTATATAGATAATTATTCCCTAGAGTCATAAGTGAATATAAAAGATACAATTATGGTTAAAAGTAATGTTCACTTGTAAAATTTTGCTACAGGAAACAGATAAGAAAAATGACAGTTTCTTATGGGTTTTTTTGGCCCAGTTTCTGTAATGACATAAAAAAATTTTGAAACCATTTGAAATACTGGTAAATTCAGCTAATCTGTCAAGTTCTTTAAAGATAAAATTTGAGTCCAGTCATTTATTTTGATAAAAATTTCAGAATGAAAATTTATAGTTTATAAGATTTATAATATTTTATCATCTGCTCCACATTGGAAGAATTTTTAGGCAGTTCTCATGGGGTGATTTTGGTGTGCCAAATAAAAGTGCTTTAAGAAAATTATAAATGTGTATGTGTAAAATTTATGAAATGATATCCAGTGTCTGAGTATCTAAAGAATAATATATTACAAAGCCAACATATCAGAAAAAATAAATTTAATGATGAAAGAGCTTTAAACAATTAGATTTTGTGAATGCTTCCTATAATAGATTTTATATGTAAAATAAATGTACAAAACAAAACATTTGTTTATGTATGAAGAGAAAAATATAGAAGTACGGAGAATAAAAGAGAGATGTATCATCAAAAATTTCACAAGAATAGACAATTCAGAATTCACTGTGTACCAAAGGGTATCACTGTGTCTCCTTTTTTGGTGTTTTAAATAAAATTCCTCCCTGCTTCATGGAAATTTATTTATTCAAATTTTACGTTTTATTTTCATAATATTTTAACTTACAAGGTTTAATAATAATTGCCATATTATTCCAAGTTTTACCAATTACTTGTTTTGCTCATATACATATTTCTATATATATTATATATTTAAAAACAATTTGAGAATTGATTGGAGATATGACCTTTTACTCCTAAATAGATTTGTATTATGAGCAAATACATGATTTTTATGTAAAATTTTACATGATTTATGTAAAATTATACATGATTTTTGTAAAATTATACATGATTTTTATGTAAAATTTTTCAATTATAAAATTAGGAAATTTAACATTGATAGATTTAATTGATACAGTCAAATCAACAATCATTGTTGCATTTTGGTGATTCTAAATACCTTTTGTGGATATTTTTCCCAGGTCTGAATCAGTTAATGGAGATACATTATATTTTATAGTTATATGGGTTTAGTCTCCTCTTAAAGATTTATGTATTTAGAGAGAGAGTATGCACATGCGTGCACACACACACACACACACACACACACACACAAGAGCAGGGGAAGGACAGAGGGAGAAGACGGAGAGAATATCCAGCAGACTCCCTACTGAGCACAGAGCCAGAAGCCCAGAAGCCAGGCTTCATCCCATGACTAAAATCATGACCATGGATCACGACCTGAGCCAAAATCAAGAATCAGCCCCTTACCCCACTGAGCCACCCACGAACCCCTGGTTTAGTCTCCTTTTAAAGAAAAGGTGAGGAAACGTCCCACTTTTTATTTTTTAAAAAGAATTTTATTTAAATTCAATTTAGTTAACATATAGTATATTATTAGTTTCAGGAGTAGAATTTAGTGATTCATCAGTTACATACAACACCCAGGGCTCACTGCATCAAGTGCCCTCCTAAATGCCCATCACCACCCCATCCCCCCACCCACCTCCTCTCCAGCAACCCTCAGTTTGTTTCCTAGAGTTAATAGTTAATTATGATTTGCCTCCCTCTCTGTCTTTATCTTCTTTTTCCTTCCCTTCCCCTATGTTCATGTGTTTTGTTTGTTATTCCACATATGAGTGAAGTCATACAGTATTTATCTTTTTCTGACTTATTTTGCTTAGCATATTTCCCTATAGTTCCACCCATGTCCTTGCAAATGGCAACATTTCATTTATTTCATTGTTTTTGTTGGCTGAATAATATTCTATTATATATATTTTATATATATAATATATATATATATATATATATATATATTATGTGTATATACACACACACACACATACACGTACATACATACATAACCACATCTTCTTTAACCGTTCATTCATCGGTGGATGTCTGGGCTCTTTCTCTATTTTGGCTATTGTGGACATTGCTGCTATAAACATGGGGTGCATGTGCCCTTTCAGATCATTATGTTGGTATCCTTTGGATAAATACCTAGTAGTGCAATTGCCAGGTCATAGGGTAGCTCTATTTTTACCTTTTTGAGGAACTTCCATAGTGTTTCCCTACCAGTAGTGTAAGAGGGTTCCCCTTTCTCTGCATCCTCACCAACATCTGTTGTTTCCTGAGTTATTAATTTTAGACATTCTGATGGGTGTGAGGTGGTATCTCATTGTGGTTTTGATTTGTATTTTCCTGGTGCCAAGTGATGTTGAGCATTTTTTTCATGTGTCTGTTAGCCATCTGTATGTCTTCTTTGGAGAAATGTCTGTTCATGTCTTCTGCTCATTTCTTGACTGGATATTTTGTTTTTTGGGTGTTGAGTTTGATAATGTTTGATTAAAACTGATAATTAATATCAATTTTAGACACTGGCCCTTTATCCGATTAAGTCATTTGCAAATATCTTCCCATTCCATAGGTTGCATTTTAGTTTTGTTGACTGTTTCCTTTGCTTTTTATCCTAATGAAGTCCTGATAGTTCATTTTTGCTTTTGTTTCCTTTGCCTTTGGGGACATGTCTAGTAAGAAGTTGCTGTGGCTGAGGTCAAAGAGGTTGCTGCCAGTGTTCTCCTCCAGGATGTTGATGGATTCCTGTCTCACACTTAGGTGTTTCATCCATTTTGAGTTTATTTTTGTGTATGGTGTAAAAAGTGGCCCAGTTTCATTCTTCCGCATGTGGCTGTCCCAATTTTCCAAATAACATTTGTTGAAGAGAACGTCTTTTTTTCCAATGGATATTCTTTCCTGCTTTGTTGAAGATTAGTTGACCATAGAGTTGAGGGTCCATTTCTGGGTTCTCTATTCTGTTCCATTGATCTGTGTGTCTGTTTTTGTGCCAGTACCACACTGTCTTGATGATTACAGCTTTGTAATACAGCTTAAAGTTTGGAATTTGAAGCCTTCAGCTTTGGTTTTCTTTTTCAACATTATTTTGATATTTGGGGTCTTTTCTGGTTCCATACAAATTTTAGGATGGTTTATACCAGCTCTGTGGAAAAGTGCTGATGGTATTTTTATAGAGATTGCATTGAATGTGTAGGTTGCTTTAGGTAGCACAGACATTTTAACAATATTTGCTCTTCCAATCCATAAGCATGGAATACTTTTCCATTTCTTTGTGTCTTCCTTAATTTCTTTCATAAGTGTTCTATAGTTTTCGAAGCACAGATTCTTTACATCTTTGGTTAGATTTATGCCTAGATTATGCCTAGGTATCTTATGGTTTATGGTGCAATTGTAAATGGGATCAATTCCTTAATTTCTCTTTCTTCTGCTTCATCATTAGTGTGTAGAAATTCAATTGACTTCTATGCATAAATTTTATACCCTGAGACTTTGCTGAATTCCTGTATCTGTTCTAACAATTTTTTTGTGGTGTCTTTTGGCTTTTCTAGAGTATCATGTTATCTGAAAAGAGTGAAAGTTTGACTTCTTTGCTGATTTGGATGCCTTTGATTTATTTTGGTTGTGTGATTGCTGAGGCTAATATTTCCAGTACTATGTTGAACAACAGTGGTGAGAGTGGATATCGCTGTCACGTTACTGACCTTAGGAGAAAAGCTCTGTTTTTCCTCATTGAGGACAATATTCACTGTGGGTCTTTTGGCTTTATGATACCAAGGTATGTCCCCTCTATCCCTACGTGGTAGAGGGTTTTAATCAAGAGAAGATGTTGTATTTTGTCAAATGCTTTTTCTGCCTCTATTGATAGATCATATGGTTCTTGTCCTTTTATTTATGTAGTGTATCACATTGATTGATTTGTGGATGTTGAACCACCCCTGTAGCCCAGGAATAAATCCCACTTGGTCATGGTAAATAATCCTTTTAATGTACTGTTGGATCCTATTTGCTAGTATCTTGGTGAGAATTTTTGCATCCATGTTCATGAGGGATATTGGTCTGTAATTCTCCGTTTTAGTGGGGTTCTTTGATTTGTGGAGCAAGGTAATGCTGGCATCAAAGAATGAGTTTGGAAGTTTTCCTTCCATTTCTATTTTTTGGAACAGTTTCAGAAGAATAGATATTAATTCCTCTTTAAATGTTTGGTAGACTTCCCCTGGGTTCCTCACTTTTCTTTGTCTTTCTTCATCTTGATACTGTGTGGTCAAGTTATTCTGTAAAATGTTCCTCAAATGGTGTGCTGTTGTTTCTTCATAATTATTTGAGTCATTTTTGCATGAATACAGCAAAAGTGAAATTGTCTTTCTTGCTGCTTCTAATTAAGCATGTGATGCTAATTGTTACAATATTGGTAATTTTTACTTGAGTGATTTGTTTCAGTTCTTGCCACTGTAAAATAAAATCTTTGAATCCATAAAAATATAAAATAAAATTTATTTACAACAAAATGCCAGTTAATAAATATAGGTGAAATCAGTGTTAGAAAATCATCACTGGAGTCTAAAAAGAGTGATTGAATCAATCTCAAAATATCTCAGAAACTGCTCACAAATTGAAGTAATAAACTCATAAGTCCAAAAGATTAAGAATAAGGCAAGGAATTAGGATCACACCTCTCATATTTAAAATTTTATTGAGGATTCTAACCATTGCAATAAGGCAATAAAAAATAAAAGTATTGGAAAGAAATAAAACTAGCTTTCTTCCTAAATGTTATGACTGCTTAAGAAAATCCTAAGGAATCTATAAAACAACTAAAGATCTGGATATTTTCTTTGAAGTGTCTGTTCAAATTCTTTGTATGTTATTTGGGTTGATTACCTATTTTTGGTTTTGACTGTTCTTTTTTCTGGATATAAGTCTTTCATAAGATATATGGCTGGCAAATATTTTAACCTGGTATGTAAGTAGGGGTTTTGTGCGTGCGTGTGTGTGTGTGTGTGTGTGTGTGTGTGTGTGTGTGTTTTCTCTCCCATAATCATGTCTTTATAAGAGCAGAAGTACTGGGATGTCTGGGTGGCTCAGTTTGTTAAGTGTCTGCCTTCAGCTCAGGTCATGATCCCAGGGTCTTGGGATTAAGCCCCATGTAGGGCTCCTTACTTGGCAGGGAGCCTGCCTCTCCCTCTGCCTGCCACTCCCCCTGCTTGTGCTTGCACATTCTCTCTCTCTCTCTCTCTTTTTCTCTTTCTGACAAATAAAAAACTTTAAAAAAGGAACAAAAGTTCTTAATTTTTTATGAATTGCAATTTATCAGTTCATTATTTTTCTAATCATGCTTTGGTATCATATTTAAGAAGTATTTGCTTACCAAAACTCACTAAAGAAGAATTAGATAACCTAAATTGCATTTCCTGTTAAATTCTTTCAGAATGGCTGATAAATTGTCCATAATACTATTAGAGAAGATACAGTTGATTGGGAATATTAGTGATTTCATTTTCATCATTCAACATTTGAGATACTTTTGTTACTTCTGGGCTAACATAGTAAACAAAACAAAACAAAAAACTGTTAAATATTGGAATTTGGAATTTAGTCAAAGTTATAATCTAACAATATATATTTTGAAAGCCATAGCGGTATAAAAGATGACTCAAGAAGAAATTTTTTAAATAAAATAGGCTAAATCATTGAAATTACCATTATTTAAGATACAGATGGAAGAAGACATACAAGAAAAAAATGATAAGGGTAAGAAAAAAGCTAGAATCAAGTCATGGTACAAAATTCAAGGGAGGGAAAAGTTGAAGATATAAGAAAGTATTGAATGTGTGAAATGCTGTAGAGAGCTCAATAAAAAAACAAAATAAAAGAATTAGTATAACAATTACAAAGTCTCTGATGACTTGAACTGGAGCTGTTTAGTTGAGAAGGAACAGACACCAGATAATCCAGGGCAAAAAGAAACATGAAAAAGGATATGGAGGCAGTGTGCATAGACTACATTCCAAGATGCTTGGATTTGAAAGAAGTAAATGGGATTATAGCTAGAAGAGTAAGGGAGCTTTTTTTTCTTGAAAGAAGAGAGTTTAATATATCGATGTGTTGAATGGGAAGGAGAAAGAACAGTGTGAGGATTTACAGAAAGCAATATCTTGGAGGAGGCTTAAGAGCCAGGATCTAGAACATTGTTGGTGAGAATTAGGTTGCTAAGGAGCATGAAAGCAATCTAGAAAGCAGGAAGAAATTAGGGGTAGCTTCAGGTAAGCTCAAAGGCACAGGATTGGGAAGTAGAGTGGTTAAGGCCCTGCATGAAAGGATATTAGAGAACAGAGTGGCATTGGGGCACAGCTTTGGGGAAGGAAGTTCATTAAAATTATGGCATCAATATTGCACACAGCATGGGGAACTGCGTATAGAAGTAAAAAAAAAAAAAATGCTGCTGAGTGATGATTAGGATCCAGCTGACATTGGCAAATTTTAGGATGTGATGGCTCCAGGACATATGGTTTTTTGGTTTTGTTTAGTAGCCTTCAAGACTTAAAGTCCTAAGTGGTGAGGAGAGGTGAAGGAAATTAAAAATATAGAAGTAAAACAATGTAGTAAAAATTACTGCTCCATTTCCTTTTGCTTTTCATAACTATAAAATAGGTTGTGGTCATGTATTTGAATAATTGAATAAAAATAACAAGAATAACTTTTAGTAAGAGGATATTATAATCATATATCAGGCTATGCCCTTGGCAATTTTAGGCTTGCAGTGGGTAAAAACATACTCCTTGTACTACTGACTCTAAAATTCCTTTTCCACATGATTCCTAACATGCTTCTAAAGTCTGAGCTGGTCTATTACTGATCCATCCTCTGCAAGGTAGACTGTGCTTGCAGTGTATGCAACCACAGGCCTGGATGGTGGTGGCTGAGGGTGGCTGAATACTGGCTGAATTAGGAGATAGGGTTGAGGAAATAGAGCTTGGATGTGGGGACTGGGGTGCCCACACGAATGCATATGCTCTTTGGTCCTTTCCTGGTAAGAGGATAGAGAAAGGTGTGGGAAAAACTATAAGGCAGGTTATGGATTCATGGGCCTAAATTTGTACTCTTGTGCCAAATGCCAAAAAAAAAAAAAAAAAAAAAAAAGCAAAAAACAAACAAACAAACAAAAAGAGAAGTGCTATTCTTACTTGCTGAGTTAGAGTTTATCCCAGAGAGTTGGACACCAGAGCGCCTGTTTTATCCAGTGTGTGACACCATGTTTTGATAACTTCACAATGAGCTAGAACTTACTTTGTTTGTATTTTGGAGACATTGATCACATCCTAATGGTAATATGAAACAAAATAATGAAACAAAGCATAACGTCCAGAAAAGTTTTAGTAGGATCCTAAGGGCTACTCGAAGAAACAAAAAGCATATTTAGACAACAGAAGAGAAAATACCCTATCATATCTCTGGCCTCGTTTGTACTTAATGGGAAATCAAATTTGTCTGTGTGAACCTGTTGTGATAATAGGACTGGTTGATTTATACTCAACAATTTTCATTACTTGGTGCTAATGTGTTTCAAATGATTAGGGAGAAAGAAGCATAATGGCCTGGGGAGAAGAACTGAAATAATATGTGTAACGAACCAGATGTGATGGCATGGTGAGTCTTAGCCAGCCTTGGGGATCGTGGACAAATATTTGATGCTCTTAGGAAGAGAGTTTTAGTGATTATTCCTTTTGGAGACCAACTTTACCAGAGGATTGTTGAAGTGTTGTCTACATAGTCCCAAATGACATCCCCACACCAGGGAAAGCATTACGTTGAAAGGGTAGAGAAGATTTTTTTTTAATGTAGATTTATTATTATGACTACTATTAATATTGCTATCTTATTTTGTAATTTTGCTAGTTCACAATGCAGAAGGAAGTCATTGTTGCCAAGAAGTGACAGTGAGGGACTTGGAAAACTAAGGCTAGGAGTCAAAACCTTCTAGAACAGGTGGTGAGCAAACAAGCATGGAGAAGTGCCTGAAAACATGTCACCTATGTCCTCAAGACTCCCCTAAAAATATGGAGTGAGAATTTTGAATGAATAGGAGATTTCCTGCTTTATAAATGGGAGCTCAAAAGCCAGTAGTGTTAGTTAGTTAGTTAGTTAGTTAGTTAGTTAGTTAGTTAGTTTAGTTAGTTTAGTTAGTTTAGTTAGTTAGTTAGTTAGTTATGAGCTCACAAGTGGGAAGGAGGAGAAGGAGAATCCACCAGGTGCCCCCTTACTGCTAGTAATGTGACTTCACTATTACAGAAGAAGAAGTATGTTTGTTTTACAGGTGAGGGACTGAATCTCCTCTGTGTGGCTCCAGAATACAGGGCTGGCACCAGATCATGGGTATTCTAAAAGGTGCATTTTGGTGAAAGTGGTATTTTGTTTTCTAATTATTAGAGCTATTATAAGAAGGTCGTTAATAGAAAGTAAATCAAGCAGAGGCAGGAAAGCCACTTGGCAAGGGATTTTATACAGGGGATCCAAATGAAAACACAGAATAAATATTAATGCTTTTTTCTAAAGCACTTTGATATTAATAGTAGAGGGGTTTAAGTTCTGTGATCTTAACACATTCAAAGAAAGAATGAGAAGAAGATGAAGAATTGTGGGGATGTGAGCAAATTTGAGTGGACATATTTTAATGATTCAATTTGATAGAACTTTGTGAAAGTGCTTATTTAAAAACTATTTTCTAAAATGTTAGCTCCCTCAGGAACATCAGGAAAAGACCTACTGCAGTATTTCTGGCACATTTTGTTCCTTATTGGAAGGATGTCAGTCTCTATTCATATAGCATCTTCCTTCATAAATCCCAATAACAGTCATTCAAGAGAGTACAAAGACAGTATATTACCCTTATAGCAAATACACAAACCCCTGACTCATAGGTGCATACACACCAAGTACAAAATAGTTGAAATTTCATTAGGAAGCCTTGTGTTTTTTAAATAGAGTGATGGGCAAATGGTGGTAAATGAATGTTTGCACATTATATGTACATAAGGGTTAATATTTGAAGAGGTAGCAGGTCCCTTAACGAGGGATTTCATTAATGAAAGCATATCTGTCTAATAACAAGGTTGGCATTTAACCTAAGTTTCCTTTTAAGAATTCATTTGTTTTCCTAGTTGCTTTTCCTGATCTGGTCTCTTATGAGTCTGTGCATGTGCACTTACCTGTGTATATACAGGCTGACATAAGTGTGAATATGTGTGCATGGACAGGATGGGGGAATTGGAACAGGGTGAAGGGAAAAGAATGTTCCTATTCTCTGTGATGAGGGATTCGGTCTTGTGCCTGGAGAACCTATTAAAGTTGATAGATCTCTCTTTTCTAGGATAAAGGATAAAACTGCTTAGAATGAAATATTTTTATTTGAAAAATTAGAGCTTGCTTCTTTCTATATATGTAAATTATAAATCAACTTCTTTCTTTTCTGATATTCTCCTTAACCTACGCCTTTACCTTTATTATAAAAGAGGGAAAAAATTAAAATGTATGATTGTTTCCAACACCAAATTTTGTTCTAATATCAAAGTCTTACAATTCAAAGAAGTATGCAGAAATTACTCTGTCCTTTTCATAATTATCCAAGTGGCATTAGACAAAAAAAAAAAAATAAGACTTTTCTTCATAAGTGAAATTATGTTCTATTTTATTCCAAGGTTTCATGGAAAGCTTTGCATGTGTGAGTCAGCTCCTCAAAGCAAATCTCATTTACAATTCATGACATCTTTTCATCCCAATTATTTAGTTTCATTTCCTTTGCGTTTCAGTTCTTTTAACTTTTAGACTCACATTCATTTAGCCAAAATTGCTATAAATCTTATTCTCCCCTTGCCGAAAATCCATCATGTACATGAGAAGACTTGATTAACTTTTTTCTCTTGTGAAGTTGTAAAAGTCAATTGTGGATCTGTGTTACTGGTCTAGCAAGGAGGGAATGTGGCAAAAATTTCCTACAGCTAACATATTTGTGCCTTGTATCATTGGTATACGGGTTAGTTTTCACAACTGCTCCTTCCAAATTGTTATGTCAACAACTTGATAATTTGAAC
The DNA here is from genome assembly GCF_024610735.1 of Ursus americanus. Lineage (NCBI taxonomy): Eukaryota > Metazoa > Chordata > Mammalia > Carnivora > Ursidae > Ursus > Ursus americanus. The sequence goes on along the minus strand of NC_142137.1, from coordinate 52,979,806 downwards.
ATTTACAATCCTATTTTATTTCCTATAAACATTTCTGGGGAGTTACACTATTTTTCTATTTTGTATTATTAGGCATTACTTTTCCTTCTTTATGGCATTGATTTTGAATTACTACATATATTTCCATCCTCCATTGTAAGTAGCAAGGTCAGTTTTAATATTCTTAGGTTTTTAACATTGTGTTTTTATAAGGCTATATTTATTTATTCCTGAATTTAAAAATTTTTATGGTTATTTTTTCTTTGAAATAGTTTAAGCTTCATAAGAAGTTGCACAAATGTAGAGTAATTTCCTGGGTACCCTTCACGCAGCTTTCCCCAATGAGAACATCTTACATAAATATAGTACGTTGTAAAAACCAGGGATTTGACATTGGTACAATACTGTTATTGAGTACAGATCTTAGGTGGATTTCACCAGTTTTAAAATGCTCTCAAAATTTTTGACGTATGGTTTTATGAAAGTTTGTCCTATTGAGATTTGATGAAGAATCACCACACTCAGGATACAGAACTTTTCCATCACCACAAAGAAATTCCTTCATGTTACCCCTTCATAGTCATACCTGTTCCCCAACTACTGACACAATGAGTGAAGGGGAGAGGGAGATAAAGGTCTGTATTTAAAAAGGAGCCATATATATGCATAAGAAACTAAAATGGCTGTTATTTGCCTCTTGGATCATAAATAAGCTCTGCTTAAGTATGTATCCACCTTTTCCTCCAGCCAGTCTAATGGGTCCCTCATCCTTTTTAATCAGACCAACAGTTTATATTCCTATGCACACATGGGAGGTCTCTCCTTCCCTGGAGAATTGCCTGATTCCCTCCTGTTCATTTCCAAAATTATTTAACTTCCTAACCTGTCACCACAACCTCTTCTTCCAATTCCCTTGTTCAACCATTATACAGTTATTCTTTGATTTAGAAAAGCTATCCTCTTGGGGGCACCTGGGTGGCTCAGGGGTTAAGCATCTACATTTGGCTTAGGTCATGATTCCAGAGTCCTGGGATCTAGCCCCATCTGGAGCCCCTCATCGGGCTCCCTGGCTCCCTGCTCAGTGGGGAGTCTGCTTCTCCCTCTCCCTTTGCCCCTCCCCCTGCTTATGCTCTCTCTCTCTCTCAAATAAAGTTCTAAAAAAGGAAAAAAGCTATCCTTTCCAATGATCCCTCTATTTTGTTGCAGTAAAACACCTTTTCAAGTATTCACTCCCCTCTTTATACAGCGGAGACATAATTGTTCATGATATCAATAAAATTATTTTAATACTTTATTTTCTCTTTATACACCTGTTGGCAAAAATCCTATCATTTATTTCCTTTGCTCTTGCCTTCGAACTGCCAAGCATGGCTGAAGAAACTTGCAAAGTGGCAGATCTAGATCACTATAAATTCATAATCACCAGCCTCAAACTCAATTCTTGTCAATCTTTTTGTTTTCTGATGAAATTTCTCCATCGTATGGAGAATGTAAACTTCAAACTGCTACTGCTTTCTACTCACCTCCAATTCCTCTTTCACCATGTCTTACTCAAAGGCAAACAAACAAAGTATAAGGTATCACTCTGGAGCTTTCTCTTCTTTCATTACCAGATCTCTGGACTTGCCTGCTTTCCTTATTTAAATGCCCTGTCTTGTTAATATCTCCTTTTGGAAGCTCCATAGACATCCCCCCAACCCTGCCAGCATGCTCAAGATAAATCTTGTAATCAACCATCGCTCCCTTCATTCAGAGCTCCTTTAGTTTCCTCACTCAGATGAAAACCTCAACATCCATCTGAAACTTTGGTATCATCTTTGACTTCTTCCTCTTTCTTACCCCAATTTTCAATTCATAACCAAGTCTTATGGATGTAAGTATTTAAAATACCTTTCACTATTATCTATCCTCTATATTACAAGTTTCACAAATGCAGAAAATACAAGGATATCTTTTTCTTTTGCATTACAGAGCTCTCATTGTCCCTATACATGTTCATTAGCTATACATTTCTCCAAATGACTTATATTTTAAATAGCTTATCTTCGTAAATTATTTCTTAAATTTCTCCTGCACCATCTAAAATGTATATTTACATTGGTATTCAGTATTCTTGGCTTGGTCTAAAATATATAGTTAATAAGATGTTAATGTGTTTATCATAATTATGAGTTTTTATTGGATATGATGTTTCTTTGATATTTGTGATAGAACAAAAAATGTATAATTTTGAGTATAAATAACCATATCAAACTACCCTTGATTTTCACTTATATCACTAATACATACCAATGATAATATTTAGGACTGGTACAATGTAACTACTTATTTGAGACTTTGCCATTTATTTCAACATTCTTTAGGTATGTTTGTATCTTTTTTTTTTTTAAAGATTTTATTTATTTAGTTGACAGAGATAGAGACAGCCAGCGAGAGAGGTAACACAATCAGGGGGAGTGGGAGAGGAAGAAGCAGGCTCTTAGCAGAGAAGCCTGATGAGGGACTCGATCCCAAAACGCCAGGATCATACACTGAGCCAAAGGCAGACGCTTAACAACTGAGCCACCCAGGCTCCCCTGTTTGTATCTTCTTGATATTGCATAAATATATTATCTCAAATCTCAGCAGGTAAAAGCACATTGTAAATTAAGGAGACTTTTCAAATCAGTAATTAGTTCAGAATAAATCTTGACTTTAGAAGAATATATGGATTTAGTTGAAAGGAAAAGGGATTTTAGAAACTGCCTTCCATTCTACTTTCATGGGAAATATTAGCAAAACAAATGGAATTCCACATTTATATTTGACTTTATTATGGATGTAAGTATGTGAGGCGTTTTCTACTTTAAATATCAAAATGAAGATTTGGAGTAATGTGAATGCCACCAAAATACTTACAAGTAATAAAAATATATTTTCTACAAAGTAATATAAACACATTAGGCCATCTGGAAATTATTTGTGAGGGTGGGAAAGAAAGTATTTCCAACACTCTAACACAATCATCTGTACTTCTGCATATTTCTAAGAAAATATTATATGGTGGTTTAGTCATAATATTTCTGCAATTTTGCACTGTTTTTATATATTGTAAAGTTATAATGTTTACTTTTTATTTCCAATAAAATATAAAATTGTCATTCATAATATATTTATATTTTATTACAATTGCATAATTTATGGATAATGTTCTGAGTGCACTTAGTGTCTCACAACTGACCTAGTTGAACGCATGATTTGAAGTGACCAGAAAAATTCAATTTTATAAATTTCTTCTATGGGAAAATAGTGGGTAGTCAATTGTAACATAAATACAGATTCCATATTATAAAGGGGATTATATTCCTGGGGTGTCATCACAGTAATAAAAACAAGTAGAAATCTTAAGCCCCCAAATGTTTATTTTAATGTAATTAACCACTTCATGGAATGCCGGCTTTATAATGAATGATATCAGTATGGGTCTGCTTTTGTATTTCCATGTCTCCATAACAAACTCACTACAGATTCTTACAAATACTCTTTGTAATTTACCTTCTACTCTGTTACCGAGACATAATCAACAGTGAAGTAAAAAGTACTTCCTTCAAAAGATGAACAGTAGTTGGCTTAGTCCTTAGCTGTCTAGCTCTCTAAAATCATAGTGCATTTGACTTCAGCCACTACATTCTATTACAAAAAGAATTAGACATTAAACTCTTTGTTTACATTTTTATGTATTTGTGAAAATAAACATATTGAGTGAAATAAGACTAAATGAAGTAGAGCTGAATTTAGAAAAGAAAGGTTATTTGTATGTTTTCCCTCTTTGTTTGATGCAGCTTTTCAAGAAAATATAGGGAATAACAGACTATAAAGACATAATTTATTTCAACATTCTCCAGTGTAGTCTTGATACAGTTTCATATAGAATCTATTTTTCAGCTGTTTATTCCCAGGTTTATTGATTGTAAAAATGACAAAATTGTAAGATACCTGAAGTATACAATATGATGATTTGATCTATATATACACTGAAAGATTTTCTCCCATGAAGTTAATTAACACATCCATCATCTCATATATTTACTTTTTTTTTGGGTGAAAATATTTAAGTTCTACTCTTCGCATATATCAGATATACAGTATTATCAACTATAATCACCATGTTTTATATTAGATCCTTAGACCTTCTTCACCTTATAACTGAAAGTTTATGCCCCTTTACCAACCAATTCCTATTTCTCCCAAACCCTCAGCCCCTGTCAACCAAATTTTTATGAGTTTAATTTTTTTTAGACTATATATAAGTGATACGGTGTAGTATTTCTTTCTTGGTGTGACTTATTTCGCTAAGCATAATATCCTCCAGACTCATCCATGTTGTTACAAATGACAGATTTTCTATTTTTAAGGAAGCATAATATTCAATAATGTGTGTGTGTTAAAATTATATGTGTACATCACATTTTCTTGATGCATTCGTCTATTGACAGACACTTAAGTTGCTTCCATATGTTGGCTATTGTGAGTAATGCTGGGATGAGTATGGAAGTATAGATAATGGTTTTGTTTCCTTTAGGTGTACCCGGAAGTGAAATCTCTGGATCATATGGTAGTTGTATTAATTTGAGGAGCCTCTAAACTTATATCCATAGTAACTACAACAGTTTGTACCCTGCGCCCCAACAGCGTACAGCATTCTCTCTTCTCCACATTCTCACCAGTATTTGTTATCTCTTATCTTTTTTTATAATATCCATTAACAGATCTAAAGGTATATCTCATTGTGGTTTTGATTTGCGTTTCCCTGATTATTAGTGGTGATGAGCACCTTTTCATGTACCTCTCAGTAATTTGTATGTCATCTTCGGAAAAACGTCTATTGAAGTCCATTGCTCATGTTCTAATTAGTTTGTTTTTGATATTGAGTTGTACAAGTTTCTTGTCTTTGGATACTAACCCCTTATTGAATATATAGTTCACAAATATTTCCTCCCATTGAGTAGGTTGCTTTGTCGTCTGGTTGAGATCTCCCTTGTTGTACAAAAGCATTTTAGAGACATGTGTACCCAATGGTTTATTTTTCTTTTGTTGTTTTTGCTTTTGGTATATTAAAAAAAAAAGGCATGGCTAATATTTGTCAAGGAATTTACTTGTTTTCTTCCAGGAGTTTTAAGATCTCAGGCCTTAAATTTATGTATTTAATCCATTTTGAGTTGATCTTTGTGTATGGTATAAGTTAGGGGTGCAGCTTCATTCTTTTGCACATGACTATCCAACATTCCCAGCACCATTTATTAAAGAGACTGTTCTTTCCCAATTCTATATTCTTGGGTCCTTTGTTGAAAATTAGTTTACTATATATGCCTTGGATTATTTGGAGCTCTCTATTCTGACCCATTGATCTCTGTATCTGTTTTTATGCTAGTAGCATACTGTTTTGATTACTGTAACTTTGTAATATAGCTTAAATTCAAGAAATGTGATGCCTCCAGCTTTGTTTCCTTTTTCAAGATTGCTTTGACTATTCCAGGTCTTTTGTGGTTCCATACAAGTTTTTTGGTTTCATTTTTTTTTCTAATGCAAAAATGCCATTGGAATTTTGATAGGGATTGCACTGAATCTATAGTTTGCTTTTGGTAGCTGGGACATTTTAACAATATTCTTCCAATCCATGCACATGGAATGATCATCTTCCCATTTATTTGTGCTTCTTCAATGTCTTCCAGCAATATCTTATGGTGTTCAGTGTATAGCCATACCTGTTCTATTGTTTTTATGCACTTCACAGGCATTGTTTTGTTTTTGTACATCAGAGGTTTGTGGCAATCCTGTATTCAGTTAGTCTGTTGGCACCATTTTTTTTCCCAAAAGGATTCGCTCACTTCTTGTCTCTGTCATGTTTTGGTAATTCTCATAATATTTAAAACTTTTTCATTATAATTTTCATGGTGATCTTTGATCATTGATCTTTGCTGTTAATGTTGTTTCGAGGTGCCATGTATCCTGTTCTATAAGATAGAAAACTTAATAAATGTTGTGTGTATTTTGACTGTTCCACCAGCTGGCTATTTTCCATCTCTCTCCCACTCCTTAGTCATCTCTATGCGCTTAGACACAGGAATATTGAAATTAGCTCAGTTAATAACCCTATAATGACCTCTAAAATGTTCAGGTGAAAAGAAGAGTTCACATGCCTTTCAATTAAAAGCCAGAAATGATTAAGCTTAGTGAGGAAGACACGTGGAAAGCTGAGACAGGGCAAATGCTAGGCCTCTTGTGCCAAACAGCCGAGTTGTGAATGCAAAAGAAATATTCTTGAAGGAGATTAAAGATGTTAGTTTAGTGAACACATGAATGATAAAAAAGTGAAATCACCTTATTCCTGATAGAGAGAAAATTTTAGTGGTCTGGATGGAAGGTCAAACCAGCCACAACTTTCCCTTAATCCAAATCCTCATCCAGAGAAAGGTCCTAACTCTTTAATTCTGTGAAGGCTGGAGAGGTGAGGAAGCTTCAGAAGACAAGTTTGAAGCCAGCAGAGATTGGTTCATGAAGTTTAAAGGAAGAAGTCATCTGCAGAACATCAGGTGCAGAGTGAAGCAAGTGCTGATTTAGAAGCTACAGCAAGTTAGCCAGAAGACCTACCTAAGATAATTAGTGAAGTTTGACACACCAAACAATAGTTTTTCAATGTAGATGAAACAGACTAATATTGGAAGATGATGCCATATAGGACTTTCATAGCTAGAGAGGACAAGCCAATGCCTGGCTTCAGAGCTTCAAAGGACAGGCTAACTTTCCTGTTAGGGACTAATGCAGCTGGGGATTTGAATTTGAATCCAGTGTGCATTCACCATTCTGAAAATTGTAGGGACCTTAAAAATTATGCTATATCTACTCTCCCTGTGCTCTATAAATGGAACAAAAATCCCTGCATGACAGCACATCTGTCTACAACAAGGTTTACTGATTATTTTTAAGCCCACTAATGAAATCTAGTGCTCAGGAAAAAAAAAAAGAAATAAAAAACACCTTTCCTTTCAAAATATTACTGCTCATTGACAGTACACCTGGTAATTTCAGAGCTCTTGTGGGATGTGCAACAAGATTAATGTTGTTTTCATGCTTGCTAGCACAATAACTATTCTGCAGGGCATGGATCAAGGAGGAATGTTGACTTTGAAGTCTTATTATAAAAGAAATGCCTTTGTAAATCTGTAACTGCCATTGATAGTAATTCCTCTGATGGAACTGGGCATAGTCAATGGAAAACCTTCTGCAAAGAATTCACCATTCTAGGTGTCATTAAGAATATTTATAATTCATGAGAAGAGGTCAGTATATCAACATTAACAGGAGTTGGGAAGAATTTGATTCTAATGCTCATGGATGAGTTTGAGGGGTTCAAGAGGAGGAAGTAACTGCAGATGTGGTGGGAATATCAAGAGAATTAGAATTAGCAGTGGAGCCTGAAGATGTGGGTGAATTGCTGCAATCTCATGACAAAACTTGAGCAAATGAGTTGCTTCTTATGGTTGAGCAAAGAAAGTGGTTTCTTGGGATAGCATCTTCACCAGGAGTAGATTCTGTGATGATTGATGAAATGACAACAAAGGATTTAGAATACTACATAAACTTAGTTGATAAAGCAGTATCAGGGTTTTAGAGGATTGACTCCCATTTTGAAGGAAATTTTACTATGGGTGAAATGCTGTCAAACAGCATGGCATGCTACAGGAAATCCTTCATGAAAGGAAGAGTTCTTCACTGTTTTATTTTTTTAAATTGCCACAGCTACCCCAGTCTTCAGCAATCAACACCCTGATCAGTTGGAAGCCATCAACATCAAGGCAAGACCCACCACCAGCAAAAAGTGTATGACTGGCTGGGAGCTCAGATAATGACAAGCATTTTTTTAAATAATAAATTATTTTTTAAAGGCATATACATTGTTTTAGACATATTGCTATTGCACACTTAATAGACTAGAGTATAAATATAACTTTTATATTCACTGGGAAACAAAAATTATAATACTTTGACTCGCTTTATTGTGATATTTGCTTTATTGTGGTGGTCTGGAACTGAACCCACAATATGTCCATGGTAAGCCTATATAGGTTTTTCACCTCTGGTTAAATTTATTTCTAAGGTTTTTTTATGTTATTATAAATAAAATGAGATTGTTTTCTTGATTTTTCTTTCTGATAGTTTGTTAGTGTATAGAAATGCAACTGATTTCTGATGTTGATTTTTATATCCTGCAACTTCACTGAATTCATTTATTCTGACAGCTTTTTGGTGGCATCTTTAGGGTTTTCCATATATAATATCATGTCATCTGCAAATAGAGGCAGTTTTATTCTTATCTTTGGATTTGGATGCTTCATATTTCTTTTCTTTGTGTAATTGCTCTGGCTAGGACTTCCAGTACTATGTTGAATAAGATTGGCATCCCTGGCTTGTTTCTGATCTTAGAGGAAAAGCTTTCAGCTTTTCACTGTTGAGTGGGATGTTAGCTGTGGGCTTGTCATATATGGCCTTTATTATGTTCCTTCTAACCACATTTGTTGGTTTTCATCATGAAAGGATGTTGAATTTTGTCGAATATTTTATTCCATATCTATTGAAATTATTATGATTTTTATCTTTCATTTTGTTACTGTCATATATCATACTGATTTTATGGATGTTCGACCATTCTTAGGTCCCTGGAATAAAGTCCACTTGATAGTGGCATGTGATTTTTTAAATGTACCATTGAATTCAGTTTGCTAATATTTTGTTGAGGATTTTGCATCTCTGTTCATCAGGAATATTGGTCTGTAATTTTCTTATAGTGTCCTTGTCTGTTTGGTATCAAGGTAGTGTTGCCTCATAAAATGAATTTAGAGTTGTTCCCTACTTTTCAATTTTTTTGATGAGTTTGAGGTTTGGTATTGATTCTTCTGTAAAGGTTTGGTAGTTTTCACCAATAAGGTCATCTGGTCCCAGACTTTATTTTTATTTGCAGGTTTTTGATTACTGATGAAATTTTCTTACTAGTAATTGGTCTGTTCATATTTCCTGTCTCTACATGCTTCGGTTGTGGTAGGTTGCATAGTTCCAGGAATTTACCCATTTCTTCCAGGCTTCCAGTTTTGTTTTTTGGGGTTTTTTGCATATAATTGCTCATAGTAATCTCTTATCCTTTGCATTTCTCTGGTGATATCAGTTGTAGTGTCTCCTCTTTCATATCTGACTTTGAGTCCTGTTTTTCTTGGTGTATCTTGCTAAAGATTCGTCTATTTTATCTTTAAAAAAACATTCTTAATGTTCTGAGTATTCTGAGTTTATTATGAAAAGGATGTGTTAGGTTAAAAGGGCGAGAAAATTTAGTTTAGAAGTTGTAAAATGTGTAACTAAAAATTTTATACAGATTTCTATAAATGTAGATGAGGCATTGTATGTACATATTTTCTCAGAAAACATCTTTATATAAACTTTATTTTAGAATTTTTAATTTAAATTAAACTACGAAGATTATATAGAATTCCAGTACACTCTCCATAGAGATGCCCCTATTAAAATCTTCCATGATTATGCTATATTTGTTAAAATTAATAAGTAATATCAACATATTATTATTAACTGAAACCTATACCTTATTTAAAAATCCTTAGTTTTGCCTGATGTTTTTTACTGTACCAAAATCTCATCTAGAATACTAAAATACATTTTGTTATCATGTCTCCTTTTTCTCTTGTTACTGTGACAGTTTTTCAGACTGCCCTTGTTTTGGAAGACTTTCAGAGTTTTGAAGTCAGGTATTTTATAGAAAGTTTGTCACTTGAGATTTGTCTGCTACCTTGCTCACAATTAGACTGAGTTTATGTGGGGTTTTTTTTTGGGGGGGGAGACTACAGAGGTAAAGGGCTCTCATTACATCATACTATCAACATGACTGTACAAATTATCAACTTATTTATCACTATTGATGCTAACTTTGATCAGATGGCTGAGATAGTGCTTATAGGTTTCTCCGCTATAAAATATCCTTTTTTCCCCTAACTTTCCACACTGCACTCTTTGGAAGGAAGTCACCATTAGCAGCCATGCTTAAATAATGGAGAGTTTTGCTCAATCTGTTGAGCCCTAGTTTTTTGCCTCATGCATTTCGATCTGTTTTTAGGTGCAGACATGTCTAGGATTGTTACGTCTTCTTAGATAATTGACCCCTGGTAAAACTCTGTGTTCTGAAATCTGCTTTGTCTGAAATTAATATAGCTACTCCAGCATTCTTAGAGTCACCAGCTAGATGCCAAGACCTGACCTTTACTGTCCACCTGCTTATACTCACTAACCTTTATCTTTCATTTTTCCTTAAGCTCTTCGTTTCCATTTACCTCTTAATTTAGGCAAATGAAACCCAAAACCACCTCTCAGGTGATAGAGACTACACAGACAAGATTTCCTCACGGCCCAGGCCACCCAGACCCTTTGAGCTAAATTTCCAGCTTGTGCCTGTACAGATGGACCATAGACTTAACCCCTGGAATGACCTAGTTACCTTTACCTTATTCTAATACTAAAATCTCCACTCAAGGAGGAGCCTCAGCCTCATTTACATAATAGACAGTGATTGTATAGGCATATTTCCTTAAGGTACATGTGTGACCTTATGCCAACCACTACATATCATGATAAGAATTCCCTATCTAGGGGCACCTGGGTAGCTTAGTCAGTTAAGCGGCTGCCTTCAGCTCAGGTCATGATCCCAAGGTCTTGGGATGGAGCTCTGTGTTGGGCTCCCTGCTCAGCAGGGGAATCTGCTTCTCCCTCTCCTCCCTCTGCCCCTGCTCCTATGCGAGCTCACTCTCTCTCTCTCCTCTCTCTTTCACTCACTCTCTCAAATAAATAAATAAAATCTTTAAAATAAATAATAAACCTTAAAAAAAAAAAAGAATTCCCTATCTAAATATTCATCCTAATCCTAAACAAAAGCATCCCATTTCACCCTCTCTCAGGGAGTCTTGGCTTTGGAAGCTATTCCCCATCATCTCCTTATTTGCTGCAAATAAATTGTTCTTTGTGTGACAACTCACCTGGTGTGGTTTCTGTGACTCACCAAGGAGTGAACTCAGGTTGATTTGGTTACATTAACATGCTATATCTTTCTCCATTCCTTCGAGTCTTTAAAGTGGCTTTCTCGTATAGTGTATACGGTTTGATTACGTTTTGTTATCCATTCTGATAATTGGGGTATTTAGACAACATTAATATTTTCAATGATTATTGATAAGGTGGATTAATGTTTACCATGTTTTAAATATTTTCAATTCATTGGATTTAATTTTATTTTTATTTTTTCCTCATACTCTGCTTGTGGTTTTCTCTTTGGTTTTGGCTTTTTGTAGTTTAAATATGATACTAGTTTCCTGTGGCTGCTATAAAAATTACCATAAACTTGGTGGTTTAAAACAATAAAAAAATATATATTCTTTCACTGCTGTGAAGGCTAAAATCCCCAAATCAGTTTTACTTGCTGATCTAAAAATCAAGGTGCCAGAAGGGCTGTAAAGGGGATTCTAGAGGCTGGAGAGGAGAATCTGTTCCCTATCTCTTCCAGCCCTGGCAGGGCCAGTATTCCTTGATTTGTGGTTTTATCATTTCAGTCTCTGCCCTAGGGGTCACACTGCCTTCTCTTCTGTCTGTCAGTTCTACCTGTGCATCTATTTTATAAGGTTACATATGATTGCATTCAATGTCCAGACATTCCCATGAACAGTGTGTGAAGGTTCCTTTTTCTCCACATCCTTACCAAAACATGTTATGTCTTGTATTGCTGATCTTGGCCATTCTGACAGGTATAACGTGATATTTTGTGGTTTTGATTTGCATTTTCCTGATTATTAGTGATATTGAACATCTTTTCATGTATCTGTTGGCCATCTGTATGTCTTCTTTGGGAAAATGTCCATTCATGTTCTGCCCATTTTTAATCGGATTGATTTTTTTCGTGTTGAGTTGTGTAAGTTCTTTATATATTTTGGATATTAACCCCTTATCAGATATATCATTTGCAGATATCTTCTCCCATTCCATAGGTTGTCTTTTCATTTTGTTGATGGTTTCCTTCACTGTGCAAAAGCTCTTTATTTTGGTGTAGTCCCAAACATTTAATTTTGCTTTTGTTCACTTTACCAGAGGAGACACATCTAGAAAAATATTTCTACAACTGTCAAAGAGATCACGACCTATGTTTTCTTCTATGGGTTTTAGATTTCAGGTCCCTCCTTTAGGTTTTGAAACCATTTTGAATTTATTTTTGTGTATGGTATAAGAAAGTGGTCCAGTTTCATTCTTTTGCATGTAGCAGTCCAGTTTTCCTAGAACTATTTATTGAAGAGTCTTCCCCATATTCTTGCCTATTTTGTTGAAGAGTAATTGACCATAAAAGTGTGGGTTTATTTCTGGGCTATGTGTTCCATTCCATTGATCTGTGGTTCTGTTTTTGTGGCAGTACCATATGTTTTGATTACCACAGCTTTGTAGTATATCTTGAAATCTGGAATTTATGACTTGGTTCTTCTTTCTCAAGATTGTTTTGGCTATTCAGGGCCTTTAATGGTTCTATACAAATTTTAGGATTATTTGTTCTACCTCTGTAGGAAATGTTGGTATTGTGGTAGGGATTGCACTGAATCTATAGATTGCTTTGAGTAGAATGGACATTTTAATAGTGTATGTTTTCTCAACCCATGAGCATGGAATATCTTTCCATTCATGTCATTTTTAATTTCTTTCATCACTGCCTATAGGTTTTGGAGCATAGATCTTTCACCTCCTTAGTTAATTTTATTTGTAGGTATTTTATTATTTTTAGTGCAATTGTAAATGGGATTGTTTTCTTAATTTCTCTTTCTGCTACTTTATTAGTAGTATATAGAAGTGAACAGATTTCTGTATATTGTTTTTGTATCCTATGACTTTACTGAATTCATTTATTAGTTCTAGGAGCTTTTTGGTGGAGTCTTTGGATTTCTATGTATAGTATCATGTCTTCTGCTAATAGTGTAAGTTTTACTTCTTCCTTACCAATTTGGATACCTTTATTTCTTGTTTCACTGCTGTGGCTAGGATTTCCAGTACTATGTTGAATAAAACTGGTGAGAGTGGACATCCTTGTTTTGTTTCTCATCTTAGAGGAAAAGCTCTCAGCTTTTCACCATTTAGGTTTTTCCTGTGGTCTTTATTATGTTGAGGTATGTTCCCTCTAAACCTACTTTGTTGAGGGTTTTTATCGTGAATAGATGTTGTATTTTGTCAAATGCTTTTTCTGCATCTATTGAGATGATCATATGGTTTTTATCATTTCTCTAGTTAATGTTATATATTATGTTGACTGATTTGTGAATATCGAACCAGCCTTATATCCCTCAAATAAAACCAACTTGATTGTGTTAAATGATTTTTTAATGTGTTACTGGATTTGTTTTGCTAATATTATGTTGAGGATTTTTGCATCTATGTTTATCAGAGAGATTGGCCTGTAGTTCTCTTTTTTTTGTGGTGCCTTTATCTGGTTTTGTATCAGGGTAATCCTGGCTTCATAGAATGAATTTGGAAGCTTCCTTCCTGTTCTATTTTTGGAATAGTTTGAGGAAGTAGGTATTAAGTCATTTTTAAGTGTTTGGAAGAATTCACCTGTGAAGTCATATGGTCCTAGACTTTTGTTTATTGAAATTTTTTGATTGTTGATTAAATTTTATTGCTAGAATTCATTCTGTTCAAATTTTCTATTTCTTCCTGACTCAGTTTTGGAATATTATTTTTCTAGGAATTTATTCTTTTCTTTTATGTTGATCAATTTGTTGGCATATAATTTTTCATGATATTGTAATCCTTTGTATTTCTGTGGTATTGGTTATTATTTCTCCTTTATTTCTGATTCTATTTGAGTCCCTGCTCTTTTTGGGGGGGGTAGTTTTGGCTAAAGGTTTATCAATTTTGTTAATCTTTTCAAAGAACCAGCTCCTGGTTTCATTGGTCTGTATTCTCTATTTCATTCATTTCTGCTCTAATCTTTATTATTTCCTTTCTTCTTCCGACCTTGAACTTTATTTGTTATTCTTTTTCTAGCTCCTCTAAGTATAAGGTTAGTTTGTTTAAGATTTTTCTTCTGTAGGTAGGGCCTGTATTCCTATAATCCTCATTTTTAGAACAGCTCCTGCTACAAAGATTTTGGACAGTTATGTTTTCTTTCTTTCTTTTTTTTTTTTTTTTTTTTGGTCTCTGAATATTTTGATTTCTTGGTTGACCCATTCATTGTTTAGTAGCATGTTATTTAGTCTCCAACTATTTGTGTTCTTTCCAGGTCTTTTCTTGTGATTGATTTCTGGTTGTGGTCAGAAAAGATGCATGATATGATTTCAATCGTTTTGAATTTCAGACTTGTTTGTGGTGTAACATATGATCTGTTGTGGAGAATGTTCCATGTGCACTTGAAGAAACATGTGTATTTTGCAGTTTTTGCATGAAATGTTCTGAATAAATGTTAGATCCATCTGGTCCAATGTATCATTCAAAGCCAGTGTTTCCTTGTTGATTGATTGTGTGTGTGTGTGTGTGTGTGTGTGTGTGTGTGTGTGTGTCTGGATGATCTATCCATTGATGTAAGGATGTAAGTGGAATGTTAAAGTCACCTACTGTTACTGTATTCCTTATGGTTAATCGTTGCTTTATGTATCTGTGTGCTCCCATATTGAGTGCATAAATATTTACAATTGTTATATCCTCTTGTTGGATTGTTCCCTTCATCATAATGTAGTGTGCTTCTTTGTCTCTTGTCATGGTCTTTGTTTTAGAGCCTTTTTGTTTGATATAAATATCATTACCACTGCTTTCTTTTCACTTCCATTTGCATGACAAATGTATTTCTATCTCTTCAGTTTCAATCTACATGTGTCTTTAGGTCTCACGTGAGTCTCTTGTAGGCAGCATATAGATGGCTCTTGGTTTTTTATCCATTCAGTTACCTTATGTCTTTAATTAGAACATTCAGTCTCTATACATTCTAAATAATTATTGATAGGTATGTACTTATTGCCATGTTGTTAGATGTTTTAAAGTTGTTTTTGCACCACTCTGCTCTTTTCTTCTCTTATTCTCTTCATTTGTGGTTTGATGGCTCTCTTTAATGATATGCTTAGATTTCTTTCTCTTTATTTCTTGCATATCTCATACAGATTTTGATTTGTAGTTACCAGTAGGCTCATATATAGCATCTTAGGCATGTAGCAGTCTATATTGATAGTTGCTTAAGTTTGAACTCATTCTAAAAGCACTAAATTTTTATTCCCTTCCACCCAAGTTTTATATATATGATGTCATATTTTACATCCTTTTACTTTCTGACTCTCTTGACAGATTTTTATAATTGTTTTAGTGCTTTTGTGCCTTAACCCCTGTGGTGGTTTTTAAAGCAATTAATCTACTACTTCTATTGTGTTTATATTTACCTCTAAAGTCTTCTCCTTTCATGATGTTTTTACCTCTGATTACGGCCCTTTCTTTCCACTCAAAGAATTCCCTTTAACCTTTCTTCTAAATCTGGTTTAATGGTGATGAACTTCTTTAATTTTTGTTTGTCTGAGAAAGTCTTAATCACTCCTATTCTAAATGGTATTTCTGGGTGGAGTATTCTTGGTAGAGTTTCCTTGGTTGTACATTCTTTACTTTTAGCACTCTGAATATATATTTCCATTCCCTTCTGGCTTATAAACTTGCTGCTGAGAAATCATCACATAGCCTTTGGAATTTCCCTTGTGTGTAACTGTTTTCTCCTGTTGCTTTTAAAACTTTTTCTTTATCACTACTTTTTGCTGTTTTAATTATAATGTGCCTTGGTGTGGACCTCCCTGGATTGATTTGATTTGACTTTGATTTTTATTTTATGTTATTTTATTTTATTTTATTTTATTTTATTTTATTTTATTTTGGTGTGGGGCTCTCTGTGCCTGTTGGATCTGGATGTCTGTTTCCCTTCACAGATTCAGGAACTTTTCAGCTATTATTTCTTCAATGAATTTCCCACCCTCTTTTCTCTCTCTCTTCTCTTTGTGGGATCCCTGTAATGTGAGTGTATTATACTTGATATCACTGAGTTCACTTGACCTATTTTCACTTTTGTCTTTTTTTTTTTTTTTTTTTTTTTTTTTGCTTTTTGCTTTTCAGCTCAGTTGCTTTCCAGTGCTCTCTCTTCCAGCTCACTGATCCATTCTTCTGGTTCTTCTAATCTGCCCAAATTCCCTGTAGTGTATTTATGGAAGTATCTTTATGACTATTACTGTATATTCTTCATCAGGTGTGTTGTTTATCTCTGTTTTATCAAACTCTTTTGCTGTGGTTTTATTCTGTTCTTTCATTTGAGGGACATATTCCTCTGTCTCCTCATTTTATCTAACTTTGTGATTGTTTCTGTGCATTAGTTAAATCTGTTACATCTCCTGATCTTGAAAATAGTGGCCTTATATAGAAGAGCTCCTCTGCTGCCCAGTAGTGCAATGTCCCCTATTCACCAGAACCAGACATTTCAGGAGTGTTTCCTATGTGGGTTGTGTATACCCTACTTGTGGCTGAGCCTTGTTTGCCTTCAGTCCAGTTGGATACAATGACCCACTGTCCCTGCTGTGGGCCAGATTTGCTCTAAGAAGCCAGTCATAGACTTGGAGTTGGGCAGTATTAACAATCAGACCAGATGCTTAACCTCAGCCTGGGGGCTGGGGGCTATAGTCACACTGAATTGCCGGGCATTCTCCTTGTATTATCTCCTGAGAGACCTGCAGCCAAATCAAATATCTGCCCCCAGTCCAGCTGTTGAGGCTGCAGTAACACAGACCTGCAGCATGCTTCCTCTGCCTTGTCCCTTGAGAGGATATTGTTTGTGGGCAGGGCTGGCAGGCAGGCCAGATGCCTGCTATGGCTGCAAAGGCACTGATTGCAGGAGACTTTCTCTGTACCATCATTTATAAGGTTTGGCTTCTGAATGCACTGTGTGTGTGGTTATCTTCCCTTCTCCTCAGGACAGGAGTCACTTTAGAGTGGTGCAGGTCCCTAGAAGGACTCCTTGCAAGATGAGACATGGCAGGAGCTGCTTTGGAGGGGACTCCTACCATATGGGGCTGATTGGATGGGGGGCAGATCTGCAGGAGAACATGAGAGTGAAGTTCATGGTGTTAGCAAGCTAGATAAGTGTCCATGCTGTTTCCTACAGATATTAGGCTATTTAGGCTGGGAGGGGAGAGAGAAATGGCACCTGCCAACTCTTTTGTTCTTGGAGATATCTCCTGAAGACCTCTGTACCTCCAGCATATATTCTGAGATTAGTAAATAAATAGTATTTTTTAGTAAATAAATCTCCTTCAGGCAGTTATACCCCAGGCAAGGCTTCAAACTGCTGCTTCTATGCTGTGTCTCGGTGGGGTTGTTTGTTATGGTGTCTCTTTAATGGTGGGGACTCAGTTTCCTATTGCCCTCGAGCTCTCCTATAGCTGAACCTGCTGATTTTTAAGGTATGGAAAGTTAAGTCCTGCCGGTTATAAAAACTCATGAAGTTAAGCCCCACTGATTGTCAAAGCCAAGTGTTATAGGGACTCATCTTCCCAGTGCAGGTCCCCCGTATATGAGGTGACTGATGTGGGGTCCACTCCTCTTCCTTCTCTATGTTTGTCCTGCCCCTCTTGTTTGAGATTACTCTCACCAGGAGTTTGGTGTCCAACCATGTCTCCATCCCTCCTACTATCTTGGATATGTCCTCCTTTTTACAATTAACTGTGGAAAGTTCTGTCAGTCTTTGGGTCATTTTCTGGGTTAGATGCACTCATGTGGCTGTGATCTAAGTATTCCTGTGGCACCAGGTGAGCTTAGGATTCTCCTATTCCACCTTCTTCCCAGAAGTCTGTCCCACAGTTTTGGACGCTCTGTTTTTGTTTTGTTTTGTTTTACATTCTTTTGTCTTCTTGAATTTCAGTTCGGGAAATTTCTTTTAACCTATCTCCAAGCTCATGGATTCTTTCCTTGTTCTTGTCAACTGTACTAATGAGGCCAGCAAAGACATTCTTCATTTACAGTGTTTTTGTTTACAGTTACAGTGTATTTGTTTCAGCATTTCTTTTTATTCTTAGATTTTTTTTCATCTCTCTGCTTACATTGTCAGTGATATCTACTTTTACATTAAAGCTCTTAACATGTTAGTCATGGTTAGGCTAAATTTCCTGGCTGATCATTCTGGCATCTGTGTCATATCTCAGTCTAAGTCTGATGCTTACCTTGTGCTTCCAAACCATGTGTTTCTTCTTGTCTCTTGACATGCCTTGCAGTTAGAGTTGAAATCCTCTATATTTTTGATTGGAGACGAGTTTGTATTGTCATTGCTATTTACAATAATTAATCAAACCATCATCTAAAAATGGACTGGAATGAAGAGAGGTAAGAAAAAAAAAAAAAAAGGCAGTACAGAAAGCCTAGACAGGAATGATTCAGTATTTAGGTTATGGTGGAAAAGAAAAGGTATAGATTAGAAAAAGATTATAGGGTATATCTACCTCAAACAAAAACTATACACATACTTTAAAAAATACTAGTTAGAGGTATCTGACAATAAAATGTGTATTGTCCCACACATTCATTCTTGGATTCTGTGCCCCAAGAAGCTGAATTTTTTGGGATGCTTTAAGAAGACCCCTTTCATTTTGGTTCTTGTTTGGCTTCAGCCAATAGGAGATGTACCATAAGTGATAAGAGCTGGGGTGTATGTGAGGAGAGTAAGTTTGGGATATTTGTCCCTTCAAGTTTCCTTCCACAGAACATTTTATAAAAGGTCACCTTCCTGTTTTACAACCTATCTTTTACAGCTGTATTACACTTTTTGCTCTCTGGCTTCTGGAAACAGCTCTTTCCCCTTTACACCTTTAGGCCTGGGGATGACAACAGCCAGCTTCCAACTGTTCCTCTATCCAGGGTGATCTGCTGATCCTGTTGATTTCCTTTAAGGCTACTCATATTTGTCTGCTTTATTTTGATTACTCATTTTGAATATACCCAGTGTTTCCTGCTGGGACCATGATGGCTATAACAGTAACATGTAACTCAGTTTCTCCCACAAAGAAGGCAATCACTGAATGTTATATTTCTTTTATTGTTATAGGAGAGAGAGAGAGAGAGATGAGAAAGAAAGAGAATATAGTGAGAAAGGATATAAGGCTTTGAGCCTGTTGACTTTAGAATTCTGGGGCCATAAGAGGAATGAGAAGTCCAATACCTAGTTTGTCAGAAATATAAGAAAGATTGGATAAAAAGTTCAGTGTGGGACATGGAGATAAATGAGACATATAATGGACAAGAAGTCAACATAACATGCAATTGAAGAGACCTGTTGGAAATACAGGCTGAAGAAGTGATTTGTTGAAACATAAATTTGGGATTAACTTAGACATAGATGAGAAGCAGTGCATAATAAAACAAAGATAAACTTATAAAATAATTCCATCTTTAGAATGCTCAGAGAAAAAATAAGAGCCTATATACAGACAGAGTAGGTAATTCTATGTCAGAGATGACAAAAAAGGACAATTTATGTTTTTAATAAATTGGTCTATAGTTTTGAATGTTGCTAAATTTGAGGATGTCAAAAATGTAACAGCTAGCAACGATTGTGAATTTTCCAAGAATAGTATTTCTTAATTTTCCCACCAAAATACCACTGTAACAGAGGAAAACAAAACAGAGGAAAAATTTGGGCCTGGGGGTAGGAATGAAAAAGTGGTGGTATTATGATAATATTTCATCTTATTCTCTTATTAAATCTGTAAGAAAAAGAAAGGAAACTATTTTCCATTCAAATATATCTTTTGGTTCATATGGGAAAATATTTTTAAACTACCATAGTTTTTCATAGGGCATTCATAACACATTACCACAAATCGGGTGGCTTAACACAACAGAAATATATTGGGTCTCATATCTAGTGGTGAGCAGCTCAAAATGCAGGTGTAGGCAGGGTTGGTTCCTTCTGGAGACTCTGAGGGAGAAATAACCCCAAGCCTCTCTCCTAGCTAGTTCTTGTTGGCGTCCTTGGCATTCCTTGGCTTGTAGATGTGTCACTCCAATTTGTTTTCGTTTATACATCGTATTCTTATCGGTATGTCCATGGTCATTTGCTCTTTGTATTTAGGGTTTCCCCTAATCTAATATGATGTCATCTTATATCTACAAAGACCCAGATCCCAAATAAAGTCACATTCTGAGGCTCTGGGTAAACATCAATATTGAGGGGGCATTACTCATTACAACTAACACATTAAAATATTTTTTTTCCCAGAAAAACGCCTCTACTTAAAGTTTATGCTCTAACACAATTTACCATTTTAATCTAATTGATGCCTTGACGTAACCCCATGAGAAATGATTATGAATACTTCAGTAGGATAAGCGCTAGATTATATGAAGGTGAAAGAAACCATATTTCAAAGTATTAAGAAATGAGTGGACTAAAGTATTGAATTAGAGGAGAGAAGTCTAGAGCTCTCAGTCAGTGGCTTTAACAGTGGAAAGATAGGGACAGGATGAATAGATCAAAGGCTTTGTAGATATAAAGGAAGGGTACTTTTGGGAGGTGAGACCTAAGAATATTTTGGGGAAGAATGAAGAAATTGAGTACAGAGAGTTGAATGTAGACATTGAATACAGAGAAATGTTTTTAAACTAAGATGAAATTGATAAGGTCTTTAAAAAAATGGCACAGAAAGAATAAAAGTTCAAAAGGTGTGCTGAGTCTTTGCTAAAGAGCAAAAGAGAGACAAAAAGAGAGGGGGAAAAAAGAGGGGCATATGGAGTCACTGTAAGACAGAGAAGGGATGTGATGGGAGATCCGTCCAATATGTTGTGGCATCTTAGACGCCAACTTTTTGAAAAATTTTAAACATTTTTCCTTTAAAATGTAATCTGTTGCAATCGTTTATGACTTTCTCAACCCTGTAGAATGAAAAGTAAACAAAAACAAAACATTGCATTTTGAATTAAGTAGATTTTCTTGAGTTGTGGAAAAATAGAAAAAAAATCTATTAGGGAAATTGTTTTCTTTAATGATTAAGATTGAGATATTTACTAATTTGAAGGGGGAAAAAATCCTCTGAATTTTTACAGGAATGTAGTCATTATAGGCTCCCAGCTGCAAACTTTCTCTTCCATTAACAGCAAGTAGGGTTTCTTGTTTAGGGCCTGTAAAGCAATTCTAATGATCTGAATAAGCCTGGAGGCCCTTCAAAAGCTTTATAAGGAAAATTAATTGAAGATTCACTGTCCTTGGAATTTACTGCTATTGGCACTTAATAGCTCAGACAAATTCTCTTTCATATGTTTCTGAATTACTGGGGCATTTTAGCACTTTTCTCTTCAGTCATTGTTCTGTGTGACCACAATTATATCCATATTTATATAATTCCCCACATCCTCCTGAGTACCTATTTGTTATTTAATTCTTAGGAATTTTGAGGGATTATAAATTTAACTTAAGCTTTTTGCTGTCTGTATTATCACATAATATTCAGTGCTAATTGGCAATTGTTCTTTTTCTGATTCAATTATTTTGTTTTGAGTTGAGATTCTCTTAAGGAGAATTAGCTTGGCATTACAAAGAGGAAGAGTAATACTTGAACACATAAGAGATACACAGAACAGCACTCGGAAAAACCTAAAATGCGTTTTGCCCTTCTGGCAATGTGGTTATATTCTCTCTTGCTGTTGCCTTCTTGTCTCTGGTTATTGAAATTGAAAGACTAGAGTAAGATAAAGAACTGCTACTTCTCACAAATTCATTTACTATGAACATTTCATACCTCTGTTTTCATTAACTGAAGCCCTTACATACATTTTGGGTTTTATTGAGCATGAAAGATCCACTTCATTCAAATCACACTTTGCGCCAAAATGTAGAGTAGCTGTGTTAATCCAAAACTGACAAAAACAATCCTGTATTAAAATTTCCACACCCTAAACAAACATGACCAACACTTCTGTTTATGCATTAGTCTAAGGTGTGTGCATTTTTCTGTGCTTGTGAGAGACTGAGGCGACCAAGGTGTTGAAATGATAATAAAGCAGGTCTTAGGCTCAAGCAAAGTCTTAGCTTGTGTATTACAATTCAGTTTCTTGGTGGGAGGGAATGTCCCTGGAGTAGGCAAAGGAGTAGTAGCCATTGTATAGCTATTGACATCTTTAGGAAGAGGTGCTGAGTTCAGAGCCCCTCAAATTCATTGGCTGGACAGGACCAGGGAGGAACTTCAGTAGTTGGTCTCCTGTGTGCACAAATGAAAGGATACGTGTTGGAAAGTATGCTGTTGGCCTTAGGGCACCTAGGAACTCTGAGGCCAGGAGTTGAACAGAATTTTTTAAATATCTTTAAGTAGTTTGTCAGAATGATATTCAACACAATTTAAACTTACAGAGCTATTTGGAAACTACACATTTCTGAGAATGTGGCCTACATTTCCAGCTCTGACTCAAGACTTAAGCAGAGTGTGTTTTGCACGACCTTTCTCATTTTGATAAAAACGATTTAAGAATCAGGCTGATTTCTGCCTAATCAGCAGGGATGTTGAGAACTCACTCCTGCAGTTTCTGCTGACACTTATTTACGGGATTTGCTGATGGCAGATAAGGAGACATGAGGATGTGAAAACCCATGGGTGGGAGAGAAAAGAGTGGAAAACAAGGCAGATGCACTATCTAGTTAATTTCAGTAAAAACCCAAACTTTAAAGTTAAATGAAAGATTGAACTGAGGGATGTACAAGATAGGAGATGTGAAGACTCATGCAATTTCAAAACTGATAAATCTCTGACTGGTACACAATGGAGGATCTTCCATTTAACCACGTAGCAACGTTCATAAATTCTTTGGCTGTGGAAGCTGCACTATAAGAAAATGTACTCACAGTTTTAAAGCAAATATATCTGTGCTCCAGCACTTATCTGTGCATTTGATACTCTCATCTTTGATTTTTATTGCTAACAAACAATAAATTTTCAATCTCCCACAAGTGTTAGAGAAGACAAACCTATTTTATATTTTTAAATTTTTATTTAGAAGTCTTTTTTTTTTACATATTGGTCTTCCAAATCAGCAAAAGTTTTTTTTTTTCTTTTGAGCAATTGTTAAACATGTACATGAGTTGGTGAAAAGTATCCTGAAGGCCCATATTGCCATTCTCATATATGTCATTCGCAACAATTCTGCACCTTTTGCAAACTTTATCTGTCAGATACACCTGTTTTGTTGGGAGTATGTCAAAACAAGTCAGGTCACATCATTCAGAATTCTTCGTATCTATTTCCTAATGATAATGGCAACTTCTAAATAAAAATTTACCATTATCACCCAAATTAATGGTTAATTACCGTCAAATAATTGCAAAAATTCCCCAACTCAAGGTGAATTTTACTGTTGGTTTGCTCACATCACACGATTCCTACAAATTCCACACATTGCCACACTACATTCGATTTGATTCCAAAGTCTAATTTGTATTCTAGAGCAGGCTGTGTGTGTGTGTGTGTGTGTTTGTATATGTGTATATGTGTGTATGTGCATACACATAATTTAATTGAAAACCAGGTCATTCATACTGTAGGATGTCTCACATTTGATATGGCTAGTGTCTTTGGCATGGTGCATTACCTTATTCCTCTAACCCTATTCCTGTAAACTGGATGCTTGACTTATGATCTTATTTAAGGTTTTTGGTTGATAACAGTGTTTTATAGGTGCTCCTGTGTACTTCCTATGAAATCACATTACATGATGCATATGAAATCTGCTTGTCCTACTTTTAATAATATTAAGTTATTGTTTACCAGATCTCATCAGTATAAATTTCTCAACATTTCACGTAATGGTTTCACATCCATTGATAATTTTTGCCTACACCCTTTGTTTTCATTATTTAACTAGATATTGTGAAATGGTATATTCCTATTTTGATTATCCCTTGTCCATTTATTAGCTAGAAACCTTCTGTTAAAAAGGAAACTGCCTTATCTAGTTGGTTTTCTTATAATTAAATTTTATTAGAAAAGGCAGGATAAATACTTCAAAAATTAATAAAAGGAAAAAGCTATGAGTCCATCACTAACAGATTTCAATAGGGACTGATAATTTTTTGTAGTATCATAGTGAACATGAACTGATGGTTTATCATGTATTTATATGCCTGCCATGTTTTTCCAAAATACTCCACTGCAGATGGCAGAGTCTCGCTCAGGAACTCTAGAGTTCTGCCTTGTGTTAGTATTACATTTGGCCTTGCCTAAACTCCACAAGCCATATTTTATTATCACCAATACCTCTAATAGTATTGGGTTTGCCAAGTTATATGGTCCAAGTATCAGGGCTGCTTAATAGCACAACCTGAACCAGCTGGTAAGTCCCTTTCTATCTTTTTGTGCAATCAGTACAGTCACCCACTGATATCACCTGATCTATGGATCAGAGCAAGATTCATAGGTGTGAAGTATCCTTCTTGAAGGATCCTGTCAGAGGTTTTTCTTTCTTAGATTTATATTTGTCCAGTCTTGGACCTACTGCAGAACCCTTTCCTTCTCTGGGCTCTAATTAAAATTGGCAGTCACTCATGTCACCTGGCATAGGACTGTAGTCTACCCAAGTATAAAATACATTGTCTACAAGAACCAGAGAGGTCTAATGTATCACACTTTTTTCTCCTTGGTGCAATATGTGAAATGATATATTCTGGGAGAGGTGGTGTGGTGGTGAGATGTTTTAACATGTTCAATACCAACGGACACCTAAAAATGTCTGAATATTTGTAAAGTTCTTAGGATTTTACTCCTAAGTAAAATCCTCTGCAATCCATATGTCTAACCAAGGCAATGTAATAGCTCCTTCTTGCCCAACTAGTTCTTTTAACATGAATTCATCAATGCAGAGGCCTGGTATGCTGTTCTGCCCAAAATAAAGTTGGTCTAGCTTCACTCAGACTATATCATGACTAAATGGCAAAGCTACAATTCTTGGGAAGACTGAAAATGTACACTTCGAGCCATTCTAAGTAAACACAAATTGTTTCTGATTATCCTTTTTGATTGGGACAGATAAGAATGCCCTCATCATTTAATGGGCTCATACCATGTACCTCAGGATGACTTGATGTGCATTATCAGAGATGCCACATCTGACAAACAGCTTCCTTTATGTAGCTGAGTATGCAGTAGTGGTTTTCCTTCAGGATGTTGCTCTTTCTTATAGAAACCCAACTATGAATTAAATAAAGAAGTAATGGGGACTACCACCTCTGCAACCTTTAGGTCTTTAAGGGCAACATTTACTCTGATAATTCTCCAGAATATGATGTACACAATAGTTCTGATCTTGGCCAGAAGTGAGAAGCAGTTTCAGATCTTTCCATTGGATTTCCTCTACTCTTACATTTTTTTTTTTTTAATTACAAGTCACAAAATCAATGAAGGCATGGTCCCATGTACCAGATAAATTCATTTTATTCATACAGAGACTGATGAATTGTAGCATCTAGACACAGTGGGATGCTATAAAGTATACTGAAAGAGTAGTCCATTAGCTACCTGGCTCTCATATTGTCCCACTCTAAATTGGAGGCTTAATGATGCTCAGATCTTTGGATATCAGACCCTGTGAGCAAAAATTCTGTGATATTTTGAGTGTTCCTCTTTCCCCAACAAGTAATTATGCAATTGTTACAGATTGTGTTAGGAGAGAAATTGAGAATCATATACAGTTTTCATAGTGCTGTAAAGTCCTTGATCCTGGAGTCAGGATCTCACTTTTAGGAGTCGTTTCTAGTTCTAACACTGACTTAGGTTCAGAAATTGGGAAATGTGTAGTGTCTTTGATTGGAAGTGATGCCTTTAACCTAAATACCCATCCTTGACTTAGTTTTGGTTATATAGATTGATACCATTCCTGGTTGTTGATCTATTTGCCTCTAGGGTTACCATATTCTAGTGACCATCTCCATACCTTTCTGCAAGTCAGGACTCACTGCCTGTTACTGTTACCTGTTGCTAAGAACAATTTTGTGTACCTTGATTCTAATGATAAACTGCACTTTTCCCATCTCTCCCCAACCCTGTCTTATTTTAGGATCCTACCATATTTATTGCTACCAAAGAGTCCAGTTCTATAATTGCCTTGTATCAGTCCTAACTTACAAAGGAGAAGTGTTGTACTTCTCATTAGTGTATTCCTTACTACTTTAAAAAATATTATATCCCAGTGGCTACCTGTGAAACACATTCATCTGCTAGGTTCTCTGGACTTAGATAGCATATCCATTTTTTTTATTAAAGATTTTACTTATTTATTTGAGAGAGAGAAAGCAAGAGACAGAGCATGAGCAGAGGGGGAAGGGCAGAGGGAGTGGGAGACAAGGAGACTCCCCACTGAGCAGGGAGCCCAATGCAGGGTTCATCCCAGGACCCTGGGATCATGATCTGGGTGGAAGGCAGACCCTTACCCAACTGAGCCACCCAGGCTCCCCAACATATCCATTTTATAAAAGTAATTTCCCCATACCTTTTGATCTCTGCCACAGCAGAGTTGACACTTCTGAGTCCATGTAGAATGTGTCCTAGCTTTCTTTTTCATCCTAAGAGCTGTTCTAGAAGAATGTTTACCTTGTCTCCCAACATATTTGTCTAGTTGTTAAGTGTTATGTTCTAGATGAGTGCTCCCATATCAATAGTTTTCTTATACAGCTTTATATTTTGCTTCT
The DNA here is from genome assembly GCF_024610735.1 of Ursus americanus. Lineage (NCBI taxonomy): Eukaryota > Metazoa > Chordata > Mammalia > Carnivora > Ursidae > Ursus > Ursus americanus. The sequence continues at coordinate 52,953,036 of NC_142137.1, read as the reverse complement.
CTTGATTCAGCCCTCTCAGAATCTAGTTCCCATCCTCTGCTAGTCCCATGATGACTATCTCTTTCAATGAATACTGTCTTTATTTCCTTAAAAAGCTCAGTTATGTTTTGATTTAGTTATTGGCCTAGTGAGCATGAGGGAACATGGGTAGATTCTCGGAGCATGAGCATGTGTTGTCTTGCAGGTGAGAAGCAATGAGCACTATTCTTAAACAGAGTAAAGTGGGCCACTTCTGTAGGCTCAAAGGATTCAGGAGATTGAGGATTTAAGATTTTTGAGTGAATCAAACTCTTATTTCTGGGTGCTCATCCCATATATTAAGGTCTCATTAATTCCCCTTCAGGATCCTTACTCAGCAGACTAATTTGTCTAACTTGAGAATGTAACCTCTGGAGCATATCTGCTGTTATGTTTAAGTATTTGCCTTTGTTTTCCCCTTTTTTATTTCTGCCATATAAAGGTCTTTTTATGATGTGACAGTTAAAAAAAATAATTTGATACTCTTCCTATTGAAGGTAGGGACTATGCCCCTCTTCTTGAATCTGGGTGGATTTGTGATTAATTTATCCATTAGAATGAACAAAGGTTGATGCTATGTGATTTCCATCTTATGTTCTGAGAAACTCCTTTTGGAGTATTGAGTCATTATTTAAGAAGTGACTACCCTGAGTCCTCTGTGCTATCAGAAGGCATGCCATGTGGAATGGCCTGGATAAGAACTCTGGTCATCAGTCCCACCTGAGACAGATTTTTGAGTCATCCCAACACAGGCATTAGATATTGAATGAAGATGCCTCCTGATGATGACAGCCTCCAGTCCTTGAGTCATACTTTCAACCAAATCTTGACACAACTGTAGCACCAACAAGATACTTCCTGGCCAGCAGGATCTGAGCCAGTGTAATGAGCTGGTTGTTTTATGCAACTAAGTTTTGGTGTAATTAGTTATGCAGGAAGTTAATAAACAGAATTCAGTACCTAAAATACATGGCATTATCTTTGGGACTAGATCAGCAAAGAAGCTGTAAGGGTGGAGAGATAACTAATAGCTACAGCCTGAAGAAAGTGTTGAGGGCTTAAAATGAGAAGAATGCTTGTAAAACGTGGAGGAAAGGAGACTTCTGTTATGTCATGACAGAAAGCTTAGTAAAACTCTTGCCTGTATTAATGTGGAAAGTAATGCATGTAATAAGAACATGCATACTGTTAAGGGAATTTCCAGACAAAATGTTGAAAGTGCCAACTGGCTCTTTTCACTTCTTATGATAGCTACTAATAGAATGACATAAGCTAAAAAAGAAATGTTCAGTTTATAAACAACGTTTAGAAGGAATATAAATTTCTTGCCCCTCCGGTCAGCAAAAGAATATCAAATTAAGAAATGTATTTGGGTAAAATGTAAATACAGGATGAAACTGAATTCCTCAGAAAAATACAATACCTAATAGAAACATTTTGCTAGATAGAAAAAAAAAAAGAACTGAAAGTGATACAAATGGTATGCCTATTTAGCTCCCATTATAAATAGAGCTCCTGAGAATATCTTAATATTGAGGACATTGTCACTCAGCATCTTTACAATGCGCCAAAAATAGGCAAGAGCAAATCTGGAAGAAATTAGTTCACGTGGCTTTTGTCTTGTAGAATCAATTGTGAATTGTTGGGGTTAATGTGGAGCATGAAATCAGCCATAATACCTGGTTTGCTAAAATGTAACAGGGAGGCCACTGAGGGCAGGGAAGGTTTCCGAGAAGGATTTAGGCCTTTGGAATGCTGAGGCCTGTGTGACCACTCTGCGCTTGGAATGCCGCTGGGTGTCGCCTTCCCAAAACTTTCCTAGCCCAAACAGCGGCCCTGTGATCTAAGAGATGTAGGCATTGTCCCTTAGGCTGTGTTTACCAGAACTCATAGAACACACAAATTAGCATTTCGTATGTTTCCTGTAAACAGATCCTCCCAGTTTCAGTAAGATCCCTTGTCACACATCATGTGCTTGAGAAACGGTGATAAGGATTTGTGATTACCCTGAAGGACCAATAAAGTGGGAGCAAAGAAGAGCAAAGGGTCTTGGCCTCTGAGCAGTTGACCCCCTTGCCTTCTGTCTTTCACAGCAGTTCGGAGTAATCTTTCATCCCTCAGCACAGGGATTGCTGGCCATTCCCGGCAGTGAATTGATCATTGGAAACCCAAAACTGGTCTTGAAGGCATTATACCTGTTTGGACCTAAAGGGATAGAGAGCATACAAAGTGCATATAGACTTTAAATCCCCAAATTCTGTGGAATTTTGCTGCAACCACAGGAAACTGTGGAAATGGAATGATGACTAAAATGAATAACTAAGAGCCAAAAGGGCTGAACAAATACCCTGAAGGATCAGTTCTACAGAGCAGGAATAATCTCCCACAAAGGAACGGGCCACTGCTTCCTTGTTTAAATTTAGAATTGCTATGGGCTAATGACTGCTACGTGCCTCTCCCATCCTTCCCCCATTTGAATAGGTCAACTGACTTCCAATCCGTTCCCCGTTTCGTGATGGTACTTTGGAGTATATGGGGCAGACAACGTGTCTCTTCCGTGCACAGGTTTTCAGGTGCAAATGATCTGTACTCTAAACATTGTACTAGAGGAGCCTCATCTGCATAAAGACCTGATGAATTGACGATGTCCAGGACTTTTAGCCTGAGCCTGAAGTCAAAATGAGATGAGAATTGCCACGGAGGGGGGGGGGGGAGGGGGCAGATTTTAGAAAGAGGCTAGTGTATTGCACATGTGGAAAGTATAGAAATAATTTGTTGCAAGAGGGTTGATCGTGGAAGTTTTAAAAAAATGATTGTAAATTCTTTGACACTTTTCCACTGAGAGGGAATCTATATCACGTAACCTTAGATCTGACTGGACTTGTCTGCTTCAGCTGGTATAGAGCAAAGGAAGTTACTCTTACTTCTCAAGTTAGCTATACAATGAATTGCAGTTTCTGCCTCATATACTGGGATGCTAACTTTTGGCACCCTAAACCCCAATTTAAGAATCTGATTACTCTGAGGCCAACATGCTGTGAGGAAACCCATTCCACAGGGATAGCCCATGTCCACATGGATAGTGATTTTCTGAGCTGATCCAAAATTTTATGTCAACCCAGCTTAGGTGCCAGACATATTAATGAAGACACCTGCAGATAATTCCAGAACTCAGTCATTGCATTAATCCCAGCTGTTCTGTCTTCCCAAATATTGTGGAGGAGAAAGAAAGTCATCCTTGATATGCCCTTTCTGAATTCCAGACCACAGAATCTGTGAGCATAATAAAAAGGTTGATTTGTACCACTAAAGTTTTGCAAGATCTGTTATGCTGCAAGAGTAACTGTAACATATGTTGCCAAGGAGGCCCTCTGGCTTTCACACTTAGCATTTAATTGATGATTAATGGCCCTGAGGAGTTTTTCATTATCTTTCTCCAGTGCAGAGTTCAGCAAACTAAAGCCCCAGGGCCAAATCTGGTTTAGGTTTGTTTTTATAAGGACTGAGAGCCAGCAATGGTTTTATATTTTTATAGGATTGTACAAAGAAACAAAAACTAACAGACAAACAAAAAGTAAAAGAAAAAGAAATTGCTACATAGGCTCTGTGTGATTCTTAAAGCCTAAAATATTTACTCTCTGGTCCTTCATAGAAGATGTTTACTGACTCCTGCTCCACAACATCATTTACCCAAGCAATAACAAGCCAATCCTATTGTCAATATAATTAAGATTTCCCATATATTACTTAATTACTTACTATATTACTCCAGCTTTTGAATTCCTTCCTCCAGTTTCAGGTAGTTCACCGCCACTGGCAACTTTAAACAGCCATTCATTATAAAAACTCTCAGCAAACTAGGAATAAACAGGAACATCTTGAACCTGATAAAGGATATCTACAATAACAAAACAAAACCCTACGAGTAGCATTATACTTACATGTGAATGATTGAGAGCAAAGTATGAATACTCAATCTCTCCATTTCAGTTCAATTTCAAGTTCTAGCCAGTGTGATAAGGTAAGAAAGTGATTTAAAGGCATGTAGATTGGAAGCAGTAAAATTTTTAATATTTGTAGATATATGCTTGTATTAATAGAAAATCCTAAAGAATTTAGTTTAAAAAGTAACTAAAAACTAAGGGGATTTCACATAATCAGAGAATACAAAGTGAGTCCCCAAATTCCATTTTAACATAAGCAAAAGAAAAAAAAAATATACTAGTATCCATAAACTTGAAATAACTAGGGACAAATGTGATAAAATACGTGCAGGATTTGTACACTGAAAACTATAGAAAACTGAGAATTTTTTTAAAATAAACTTAGAGACACAGTATTCATGGACTGGAAAACTCCATGATTTACAGGATCAATTCATCTGTAGATTTAATAATAGATCCTCTTTCAAAATTTCATCAGGCTTTTTTAAAGAATTGACAAGCTGATTCTAAAATTACTTGCAAAAACAAATTACCCACAATTTGATGATTTTGAAAAAGAAAGTTGAAGGACTTTTAATTAAGTTAAAGTACTTAATTTCTAAACTTAAAATATAATTTAAACAGTGTGATATTTCTATTTGGATAAACCTAGGAAAAAGAAAACCAGGAGTCCCGAAATTGACCCACATGTATATACTTGATTGTTTTGAAAATTAGTGCCAAGATAGTTCTTTGAGGAAAGGATAAGTTTTTCAGTGTGTTTCTGCAAAAATATTATCTATATATAAAATGTAGGACATATGAACCTTGACCCTTGTCCCATGAAAGAGAAATAGTGGGGGCGCCTGGGTGGCACAGTCGTTGAGCGTCTGCCTTTGGCTCAGGGCGTGATCCCTGAGTTCTGGGATCGAGCCCCACATTAGGCTCCTCCGCTGGAAGCCTGCTTCTTCCTCTCCCTCTCCGACTCCCCCTGCTTGTGTTCCCTCTCTCGCTGGCTGTCTCTCTCTGTCAAATAAATAAATAAAATCTTAAAAAAAAAAAAAAAAAAGAAAGAAAGAAAGAGAAATAGTGATAAGCTGGATTTTATTATTAAGAACAAGCATAAAAGCAGCAAACAAATGTTTTTCAAAAAAGAAAACAAAAGAGAAAGCCACATACACTGGGAAAGAATATTGTCAATAAATCTCACAACAGACTTTTGTCCAGATTAAATAACTATTACAGTAGCAGTCAAATCTCAATAAAAAATATGCAACAAATAGGAACAGTTATTTCATAGGAGTACCTATGCAAATAACTGATAAATGACTACTAATAACTCTTTTCATCAGGAAAGTGTAAATGCTTACCATATAAATTAGATATTACTACCCAACCCCTGGAATGGTCAAAATTAAAGAGACCAACTTTACCAAATGCTGGCAAGTGTGTGAACAAGTGGAACTCTCATACATGGCTGAAGGTAACATAATGTGGTTCATGGGCATGTGGCTAGTGTAGCTGCAGAGGGCAGGGCTCTCCCTCAGAAGAGTCTTGTGTTTGGCTTAAAACTCTGCTGTCTCATCTTGAAATTCTTAATTTTTGAACAAGAGAGCTCAAATATTCATTTGGTACTAGTCCTCACAAATTTCTGTAGTTGGTCCTGACAATCATTTTGGTACACAATTTGGGACTTTCTTAAAAAGTTAAACATACTTGCCATACGATGCAGTTTTTATACTACTACTTATTTACCTAAGAGAAGTAAATGCTTGTGTCCTTAATGAATGTTCATGGCTGCTTTACTAATAATAGCCCCAACCTCAAATAAAAAAGTGTGATGTGCCTCCATAATGAAATACTAAGTAGCAATAAAAACAAATTATTGATCAATGCAAAAACATGGATAAACCTCAAAAGCAATATGTGAGTGGAACAACAGGGTAGAGTATATACACAGCATGAATATATTTCTCTAAAATTCTACAACAAACAAAACTAACCTAAAGAGACAGACAGCAAATCAGATATAGCCTGGCGCCAAGCTTTGAGAGGTATACAGATCAACGAGGGAAGGGGAGACCAATTTGGTTGGACATAAATACCCTATGTCTCGATACTATAGATGATTACATAGGTGTATGCATTTGTCAAAACTCATCAAACGGGGTTTTAAAATGGTTCATTTCAATACATTTGATTTTTAAAACTAAAAACCAGAAAAGTCCTTAAAGTTAAAAGTGAAATGAAACAATGTACCAGATGATGATCAGAGCTAACGCTGCTATATGATATGCAGAAAAGCTGTTAAGAGAGTAGATCCGAGGAGTTCTCATCACAAGGAGAAGTTTTTCTTGCCATTTATATGATATGATGGTGGTAATCATTTCACAGTATTTGTAAATCAAACCATTATGCTGTATACCTTAAAATTATATAGTGATATATGTCAATAATTTCTCAGTAAAACTGGCAAAAAATATAAAGTTGAAAGTATAGTCTCAAAGAGGAAAAAAAATAGCCCAAGAAACTTTTGAACAATTTGATGGTAAACAGTGTAGAAATATGAAGAAGACAAAATTACAAAACTACAATGTGATCTTGAACTTCACCTCATAAATTTAGTTTTTGGCAGAGGCTTCAATGTTGTAATTGTAAGTCTATTTTGTGCATCCTGTTAGTTTAAGCAAATGATTAAGTATGGTGAGATATGGGGGAGCCACATACTTCACTGTAGAAGGAAGATAAAGATATGAAACTGTGGATAGACAGAAATCACCTTATTGGGTTGAAACATGAGTTCAATAGCTATACCCTGAGAAAGGGCTAAAAAGAGTACAAGTAAACCATTAATATCTCAAAAGAACCTGGTCTTCTTGGAGAAATGGCTGATTCCATTACTAAGGCAGAGAAGTACAGGAGAGTCTAGAATATTTTTCATTCCTGAAGGAAGAAAGTTCTTACTTACGTGAACTTGTCAAACAATCATAAGATCCAGTTAAAGGGTCTCTCACTGGCCTATATAGGGAAAGCACAAATGTATATAGAAATATAAAAATGTCAGTGAATCTGACAGTAAAAAATCCTAAAGATGTATAGGTGGGGTAGTAAATAAGTAGTAAAAGTTATTTTTAATAGAAAAAATTGCCACTAATAAATGTAGAATAAATAAAATAATTAGAAAATAACCATTTGTTACCACTCTAATAACAATCAAGACAGGAATCATGAATGGATGCTAAAATATTAAGTGAGAAGTTGTTGAGGAATGGGATATTTATGGAATTACAAATTATAAAAATATCAATTATTAATAGAGAAAAATTCCCTTATAATGGATAAATCTGGTGATACTATCTTAAATGAATGGTAAACTTAATATTACCAAAACTGATATCCATGCAAACCATGATAAGATGTAATAAACATGTAGATCAATGATGTATTAGTCTCTTCCAAATTCTTTAATCTGAGTATAATCTACAACTAGACAAATACAAATTTAGGAATATTCTACAAAACAATTGTCCTAGATATATAAAAACATCAAAATCATGAAAGAAAAGAATAAATAATTAAAAAGAAGAATTGGTAAACCCTTCTAACCACTAAATATAGTGCATAATTCTTAATTGGCTCCTGAATTGAACAACAACAAACAAAAACGTCAAATAGCTATAAAAGACACTAGGGCAATTAGGGAAATTTAAATGTTGATAATTGTATCGTAGCATTTGTCACTGTCAAATTTACTGAGTATAACATTATATTCATCTTAGATAGTATCATTTTTCTTAGGAAATATATGCCAAAGCATTCAGAGGAGAAGCAATGTTATTACTCTAAAATAGTTCAAGAACACAAAAAAAGAGTAAAAATGTGGTAAAATGTAAATTAGTGAATCTGAGATTAATTTATAATTGTACTATTCTTACAACTCTTCTGTGGGTTGAAAAATTTCCAATACAATCATTGGTTATATAAAAGATGCTGATAAGAAATAAAAGATAATATTTTAGATCATTGATCAAGCTATAATATATAATAGATATAAAAATATTAAAACTATCCTATGAAAAATTATACCCTTATCAATAAAGTATATCAATATTAATCTATTATCAATAAATTAAGTTTGAATATCAGACTAGATCAATAAGAACCCTACATTATAGAGACAAGGTACACAAATATGTATAATTTTCATTTCAAATAAGGTGGGGGTTTTTCAATGAATAACTTTTATTATAATAAATTCTGTTACATTTAAATACAAAGTGTTTTCCAAATCATGAAAATTAAAAGAATCCAAAGTTATTCTTAAAGAAATATATAGATAAAAAATGAAAATGGAAAAAAAAAATAAAGGAACCTGTGAAGGAAGCTTTAGTTAGAGCAAATAATAAAAATCAGATCACTAACATTAGCTAATATGAATATATTAAAAACCTTTATTGAATTTACATCTCAACCAATCATCCAACTATATGAGATTCAACAAAGAAATTTAACAGACATTTGAAAAACTGGAAAAAAAAACTTGAAAAGAGAAAATCTTTTTTTTAAAAGTGGCATTCTGAATCATTCTGGCTCATATGGAGCAAATATTTATTTTCTTTCCATTTTTCTGGAGGAGAGGCTTGAGGTTGTTAGTGCTTTAGAGTAAATATGCCATTTCTTGAAAGCAGCTTGAATACTATATCAAGAATGTTAGCAATGTTTGAAGGTGAAAAACACAAGAAACAGTAAATGCTGGTGAGGATGTGGAGAAAAAGGAACCCCTGTGCACTGTCGGTGGGAATGCAAACTGGTGTAGCCGGTCTGGAAAATAGTATGGGGGTTCCTGAAAAAATTTAAATTGGAACTACCTACAATCCAGGAATTGCACTGCTGTGTATTTACCCAAAAACTACAAAAGCACTAATTCAAAGGGAGACATGAACACCTATGTTTATTACAGGATAATTTAGAGCCAAATTACGGAAGCAGCCCAAGTATCCGTCTACAGATGTATGATTAAAGAAGTGGTATGTGTGTGTGTGTGTATAATACAATCTATTGTAATATACAATGTACAATATATTATTCAATATACAATGCAATATATATATATATATATATAATTAAGCCAGAGAATGAAATTTTGCCATTTACTCATCATGGATGGATCTAGAGAGTATAATGCTAAGTGACGTAAGGCTGAGAAAGACAAATATCATACGATTTCACTCATATATGGAGTTTAAAGAAGAAAACAAAGAAAAAGAGACCAAAAACAGACTCTTACCTATAGAGAATAAATGAATGGGTACCAGAGGGGAGGTAGGTGGGAGATGGGGGAAATAAGGGATGTGGATTAAAGAGTACATTTAATCATAATGAAAAAAGTTTAGATGTTGCTTTTCATCAAGCAATTGCCCTTTGAAAAGTTCAGTCAAAATAAAACCATTTTGAAAAACTTATGTGAGAAATATTCATTGCAGAAACATTTAAAATAGAGAAAACTTGATAGGGTAAGTGTCCCAAAATAGAAAGTTGAGTTAATGATTATAGAACTGGAGGGGCACCTGGGTGGCTCAGTTGTTAAGTGCCTTCGGTTCAGGGCCTGATCCCAGGGTCCTGGGATGAGCCCCACATCGGGCTCCCTATTTGAGCCTACTTCTTCCTCTCCCTCTCCTCCTGCTTGTGTTCCCCCTCTCACTGGCTGTCTCTCTCTGTCAAATAAATAAATAAAATCTTAAAAAAAAAAAAGAAATGGAATAAAATGTCACACTGTTCAAGTATGGACAGTTATGAAGCCAATAATATTGAGGTTTTCAAACAATTTTAATACAGTAGGAAATTTTATATTTTTGTAATTTACAGAATTCTATATGCCATATAATTTCAATTTAGTAAACAAAACTTCATGCATTATACATGTGTACACCTATTAAAAAATTCAATCATATGTACATATTTATGTAAACGTATACAATGTCGGTAGCACTTATTACACAATAGCTACAGAAAAAGCAAAACTACATCAAATATTTCATACTCACTGTGTTTGATAACACTGTGTGATCATTTACTATTAAAATCAGAAAGGAATAACAAATAATTTGTAAATATGACAAAAGAGCATGGGAAACATTGAAGAACATACTGAGAAATTTAATCCAATGTGAATTATCTGTATATATGGCATAAATTTTCCACCAAAAAATGTTAAAGAATAACGTAAAAACTGAGCAACCTATGAGGTTTTATATTCTAGTAAGAAGTGATGAGATTAGATAAGATATATCTGAACTCGACAGGATGAAATACAACAAGCTCTTGAGATTATAATAAATCTCCATATGCATCCACAAATTCACATGGGAAAAGAAAAATGGAAGAGAAGAGAGGAAAGAGTGCCCTGGCAGAGTGGAGTTGCTTTAAAGATATTTTGTAGATTACTGGGAGATTTTAAATATATTCCAGAAAAGTGCTTTTCATTCTTCAAAGTATAGTCTTAAAATGGAGAATGGGAAGCACCATTTCTGCAATTATATTTTCTAGACATGTTTAAGCATGTGCTAGCCGGAGTGCCGATCCAGGACAGCTGTTAGGTATGTGTACCCCCTAGATCAGGGGTTAGCTGACTCTTGTTTGTTGGCCAATTAATTTGGCCTGTAGCCTGTTTTTGTATGGTCTCAAAACCTACGATCAGTTTTACTTTTTTTTTTTTTTGGTAGTGCGAGCACCTGAAATCTACTTTTTAACAAATTTCCAGTATATAATACAAGTATGAGCTGATTATCTTGCTGTAATTAGATCCCTAGACTTATTCATCCTACACAACTGCAACTTTGTACCCTTTGACCAACATCTCCCTATTTCTCCTACCTCCCCACCCTGGTAACCACTGTTTTATTGTTTTTGTGCATTTGACTTTTTTTAGATTCCACGTATAAGTGAGATAATGCAATATTTTTCATTTTGTGTCTTCTTTTACTTAGCATAATGTCCTCCAAGTTCATCTGTGTTGTCACAAATGGCAGAATCTCCTTTTATTAAGGCTAAATAATATTCATATTTCCCTTCATGTTGTCCATAATGTCTGTATCAATTTGCATTTCCACCAGCAGTGCACAAGGGTTCCCTTTTCTCCACATTCTTGCCAACACGTGTTATTTTTTATCTTTTTGACAATAGGCATCCTAAAAGGCTTCTAGAAAACGAACAGATTAAGAGGAATATATAATACAGTCACAGGTAGTCTGCCAAGCCTAAAATTCTTACTATCCAATCCTTTGTAGAAAAAAAAGAGTTTGCGAACCTCTGATCCAGATGGTCATCGGGTAGCAGAGAAATGTCACCCGTGGAAAAGCAGTATGTGTGGTGACATGGTCTTGGCCTTGGTGTCAGATTCAACTTCAAGCCTTCGCTCAGTCACCTAATAGTTGTATAAACTTGAGAATAATATTTTATATCTTGTGTAAAGTAGGGCCCCGGTGTTTAAACTAGATCTTCCTCAAAGGACCCCCTTGTTTCAATTAAAGTTAGATGTAAAGAACTTAGCCATGATCACTGTTACCACATACTGTCCGTGCTTATTTCACCCTTCAAGACCGAGCCGTTCTGAGGCTTGTTGGCATACAAAGCTATGAGCGGTGGCAGCCAAAGAAGAGGAATTAGTTGAGCAGTGAGATGTGACAGGATATATATTCTCAACTGTCCAAAACTTGGCTGAATGCAATTCAACATACAGTCCTAAAGAAACCTGTCTGGACCTTCGCTGGCTGCTGCTGATTCCCCGACTACATTTAGAAGTTGATACTCAGTTATTCACCTTCATTCCGAGTGGAGCGAGGCAGTGAGAGGTTACCATGGCAAAAAAAAATAAAAGTCAGTGCCTTGGCACTGGATCTTTGCCAGAAGCAATATATAATGTGGTAAATAGTTGCGTTGTTTCAAGATTTTTGTATATTAACAAAAAGTTGTGAAAATCTGAAAAAAAGAACTATATAAAATAATACCCAGTGTGCTAAGCATGGGCTTTAACTATTATAACGACTTTATTCCTGGCAGGACTGTTCTCCCTTTTTAGCTGAACTTTGGTTATTTTTTTTTTTTCAGAAAGGTCATTATTGAATATTTATGTGGAAATCAAATGTTTTTCTTTCAACAGCAAGGTTCTGACCTCCCAAGGAAAAAACAAAGTTATCTTCTAAACGCTGTGATGACTTTGTTTTGCTTTGTTTTGATCTCTGATATCTCTGTTAATATCTGTGACCTTGTATGTTACTCGCTTTGTGTTTTGTTTGCTTTCTCTTTTATCATTTCTCTCAGAGCAATTATAGACATCCCTGATTGTGAAATACGATGTCCTAAAATTTATCAAATAGTCTTAAAAGTTCATCTTTGATTCCCTTAGTAAAGATTTCAAGGTGGGGCGGGGGGAAGCCCTGAGAGATAATTCAAGATTTTTTAATCTCATGCTGGTGGAAGCAAGGCTGAAATAGCTCACTCTTGATTCTTTGTACCCATTTGCAGCACATATTTATCTGTGGCTCTCTGACTGACTACATGACTCTTTATCCCTGCCCCCCCCTTTTTAACCCCTTTTTTGGTTTAGGATCTGCTTTTTGATACTCCTTATATTTCTCCCTTATCATTATGGAAATATTTGAAATTTTTTACATTTGGATAAGAACAGTTCACATTTCATCAGGAAAGATTTGCATATTTCCACCATAAAAGAAGGGACAAGAGAAATAATGCCCTAAAGTAAAATTATGCATAGCTATGGGAAATTCATCTTAAAAAAAAAAAAGATATATTTGTTTTCAATTACTTAAACTATTTTATAAGTAATGCAGTTAAGCGCAGCTTATTTTCTTAATATTTTAAAATTTAATTTTTATGTAATTTCATGACTAAGACATTTAATGAGAAAACTGTAAGGTTAATTGAACATATTTTTCTATTTATCAAATTGAGTTAGGTAAGCTTGCCTGGCCACATGAATGTATTAGCTTTTTAAAATAACAAGAAAGTGTTTAAAGAAGTGAACTGTCATCATATATTTTAAACATTATATCAAGCCCTTTCAAGACTTAGAATCAGAGTGTGCAGTACTCCATATTTCTAAATCACACTTTAAAATATAAATTATAAGATAATATTCTTGGAATATATCTTATGAATGTTGATTTTTAACGTGTAGATAAATATAACACTTATTTAGGAGCCTATCATATTCTTGCTACAGCGTTCTACAATACAATCCAGTGCATTCTAATTCATAACATAAACTAGAGTTTCCATGTATATTTTGAAGATAAATTTTCAAAACACTAACAGTTAAGTACTGTTTTCTTTTATCTATGTTACAAATTTATTCATTAATTGAAAAGAATCCATGATGTATTTTAATTGCATTTTGCAACATGCAAATCTGTGTTAAGCAACATAATTCAATACAAGTAAGAATTATTGACTTGAATTTACACCACTGACTCATTATAGTTGTAGAGTAACAAATTTGTCATTTATAATATTCAAGCAAATACCAAATAGTTATCTCTTTTTATACAAGGTTCAGTCTTAAAGGAGTGACTATAAATCACATAACTTCATTTCAAAAGTATTAAAATGGTGAAATTTAGTAGATGCACTTCCCAGAATTTATTAAAATTGTCCTCTATGATCAGATGAATATTTCTAGAAATGTTTATGTATAAAAATAAGACAAAAAAGATTTTTCTTCACTTTAGAAAATAAAGAAAATAAGCACGAGTGAGCAGTATTCATCTTTATGATTATATAAAAACATCAGTCTTTATTCTTATGATGACAAGAGGTGAACAATAATCATTGTGTTTGCCAGGGATTTTAAAGAGTGGGAATGATTTCAACATCGTTCCAGTGAACTTTCAGATCACAGTAAAATTTTTCCTTTCTCTCCACTTACTTTTCCTTTTTAGAATTCCAGACTTGTTATAAGCATATATTTTATGCTCTGGGATTTTAGTACTATGTGTAATGACAACTTTTGATTCCCTCAATCACGCAAATCCACAAATGCTGCAATTGTAGGAATTTAAGCATAATCCCTGAGACAATAGACATATTCTTCCTTTGTTCTCCTGGTAAGACCTTTTTCTTGAATGGGAAAGTTTATTTTTACTACATTAAAGTTTGTAGTAATAACTGAGATTCATGGGGATCCGACACAGTCTGCTCTGAAGCTCCGACATCATCATGCCTTTGCTCCACTCATAGAAATACGCTTTTAAAATTCTTTATATTAATGATGATACTAATTTAAGCATTCATGACACTGTATTCAGAGACAGTATTTTCTGCTCTTCAGTAGCAATCCACTGGTCCTTGTGCTCAATATTCCTGATGTTCACTTTCAGAGGAAAGAATGGGGACACTGACTACCAATCTTCTGAGTTCTTGGCATGTTCTTGATCTGACAACTCTTGCAAATATATTATTTGTACATACCATAAAAACCACTTCCAGTGTGGTAACTAGGAGCTCATTCAATTGGGTTTTTGTTGTTGCTTTTGTTGTTGTTGTTGTTGTTTTCAAATGCTTTGGGACTGTTTGCAATGATCTAGTTAGCATGGAATCATGTCCTGGCTCCACTTTCAGCAAGGTGCTTAACCTTTCTGCAAAATTCTTTCTTCATTCATAAAATAAGCATAATAGTAACACCTAGCAGGAAGGTTAATAAGGTTAAGTCAGGTGGTAACATGCAAAAGGAGTGTAAAATTGCCTGGTACTAAGTAATCAATTAACATTAGCCATTATCACAGATACTGAAAAACGGCATTAGCTGAACACAGTAACCTTGAATGTCTTTGCATCTGTAATCTCCAACAATTACTTCTTTTTGCCCTCTTCTGTTTATTTATATGTTTACTTATTTATTTACTTAGAATGGTCTTTACTCTGTACAGGAGAAGAAACGATTCAAACCCAGTCTTGATTTCAAAGTACTATGCTATCCAGGCTAGGCATGCTAGCAACAGGAAAGATTCAAGGGAAAACCTAAAAGTTTGACACAAGGCATGAAAAGTAAACACTTCGGAAAAATGGTTTTGCTTGTTGGGCTGCCTTATTTATTTGTTGATTTGTTTTCACCAAAAACCCAGAGTACTTAAGCAAAAGGTTATAGGCCAGTCATTCTGAATCAGAATCACCTTTAATACCCAATGGTGTTAGGCTTTTTAATTTTTATTTTGTTTTGTTTTCTGCATTCCTCATTTGTTAAGGAAAGGACTTTTTTTTTTATATTAAATCAGTATATCTTGTCTTTACACTGGTTTGAAAACTAAAAGTAAAATCCCTATTTTCTCGGCCTCCTCATGTAAACCAAATCGGCAAGACAAATCAGTGAAAGAAATATGTGTATGTGATGGTTATAAAGATAGTACCTGAAACTAGTATAAAGTAGACAAGATGATTTCTTACCTCAATTTAGCTAGGAATATAAAATATGTTTATGCATATAATTAAAGAATAAGTGACAGGCTAAATGCCAACAGCATCGTATAAAAAATTGGCATAAGATGTGGAATGGAGAAGTGATTACTTACAGCTTTGGTATGTATTTTGTAAATATTTGATATTTGACGTAACTGGTTCATATTTATTAATTGTCTTTTCTGCTAAATATTAGAAGGTATGGTAGACAACTCCAAAATCGACACGTGAGATTTTTGCCATCTAATAAAGCCTATTTCTGCTTATGTAAGCTTTGCGGTGTGATTTTGCATGTTATATGATATATGATGCATGAATCTGCTTTGCTATTTTAGGTATCATTTCTTAGATTTGACAGTGTTGTTCTGCTTTAAGGGAAGAGAAAAAGGGCAAAGAAGTTACAAAACTTTCCAATAAGAAAAATCATGTTCCTTTCCAAGATTTTCATAAGATATTTTTCTATAATTTTGATTTAATTTCTACTTGAGTTTTATAGTTTCTGCTATATATTCCTTACGTTCACAGTATTACTGATAAGTTAATGCTTTTAGATTTATAATTTCTATAACGTGATTTCATTAAAAACACTCTAATTACCTTTTATTATTACTTATTTTTTGTTCCCTTTCCACATATTTTCATTCTGAACAAAACAGGTCTTATATAAGCTTATTTGATTTTAGTTTCTAAATGAGATTCCATTATACCATATTGAAGAATTTTCTAATTTAAGAGAATATACATTTTTCCAGGTCTTTCAAAAAAGCAATTAAATATTTATAATTGAATTTTATAAGCAGATGTTCCCTTTGAAAAATAAATTTTTATTATCTTCTAATAATTTTCATCTCATAAAAACTGTGATAACTACTAAAAGATTATTTCTTTATATAAATTATTCAGTTCTTTATAACTTCTAAAAAACAAAGTTAATAAGCTCTCTTCTGGAGTCTCTACCCTAAATTTCTTGCTATAACTTCTGTAGATACTAATATCACAATGAAAAATATGTAGTTATGATAAAATGTATAAAGGAATTACTACTCTTTCTCTCAAATCATTTTTATATAATTTTTTTCTTTTACTTTAACCTCAGAATTAAAAAAAAATCAGCTGGTCTTTGAAAGGAAAATTTAGTTTGACTACTATCACAATTGAGACATAGAAACACAAAAATGAGAAGCAGAAATATGGAATTCTGTTAAAATAAAAGCAGGATCCAAAAACTATTGAGTAGATTTCATGGATGCATGCTTTAAGTAAGAATAGCTTGTAGCAATCTTCAAAGAAAGAGAACAGTTTATTAAAATTGGCTAGAGCATTTAAATCAATTGCTTGGAAAAAAAATAAATAAAACAAATTGGGCTGGGCAGAAAGCAAGTAGACTCAGAAATGTCAGTAGGCATTTTGTAGGGCTAGTTTTGACAAGACACTTGGACTAAATATGCTAGTAAGATAATTGCCTTGCCAGAGACAATGGAAAAAAAAAAAGAGAGCGCGTCATAAAATTGTCAGGAGTGCCAATCTAAAATTCTAAGCTTTTTCCAGAATGCATTGAGCCATTTGATTTTTTTTTACAGTGGAAATACTTATTTTTTGGCATACTATAAGTATTTTAAAATGGTCCCCAAGAGATATTAAACCAAATAAAATTTTGATTTGTTAGAAACGTTGATATTGTATAACAAGGAGTACAAAAGCCTTATTTAATATTTTAAATTTTATCCAACCTGAAAATTTTAATATTCTAGTTTTTCAATATGAGAATAGCATAATTTTTTTATCTTTAAAATAAAGAGAACATATTTTTTTCCTTGCTTTTACTATTTGTTTTTAAGATGTAACCATCCCTGCCCTCACCCCTGCAAGGGAAACTGTTGAGTGGGCATGTAAAATCCTATTAAAAATCAGTATCCCTTTTTAATTAAATAGAAAACTAACTGAGATTGGAGAAGACATTCTTGTGTGTTTATCTCTTCTCACTTTCATATCCTTTTTTCATACGTGGCCATATTTTTTATGTCGCAGATGAAATTAATGCCTTTTATAAAATGTTCAGTTTCAACAGATTTGCTTTATTTGGAGTGTTTTATTTTCTCCAATAAATTTTCCTCTAAATTTCCTGATGTAGTCCATGCAAAACCCCGCAAATAGTGTAGTTAATATTTTCACTGGCATAAAAGGTATTGCCTTGATGTGGGTCAACAAGGATTGAACATAAAACCACAAAAAATAGCTTCAGAATGTGCCAAAAAAAAAAAAATGCTGTCAGAAGTGAATAAAGATGGAAAAAGAAGAAATATTTCAAAAGAATGTTTACTTTTATGTCTGCAGCATGACAAATCAGTATTGCCTGAGTAAGGTTTCAAAAGTAAACTAAGTTGGAGTCTTCTACATTTCTCTTGAGTGAGGCTTTACTTTATGACAGGAACAGATTAGTTTCTCCTTCAGTGATACAGGTTTCTGGTTGGTTGTTGCTATTGTTGTTTTATCAGACATTATCAATGTTACATACCTATTGACTTTGCCCCCAGTCACTTTTTCTCCTCATTATTTTTAATGGTATTACTCTTTCAGGAATTTAACCTCAACTCAGTTGAACTGATAGATATTCTGTACTTTTCTCTTTTACCAAAATTATAATTATTTGTGATTGCTTAGTTTCAATATATTCCACTAGACTCTAGGCCAATAGTAAACATGTAAAATATCTGTTCAAAGAAACATACTTTTCACATACTATGGAATGATAATGGCTTTTGTTATATATATATTTTTTATGTTACTGGAAAAAAAACATTCTTTAAATGATAGCCACAGATTGGGTTCTCCAGGATTCAGATTATTAAGGGGTAGTCATGATATCAAACTTGTGGAAAGGAAGGGAGGAACAGGGTTGGAGGGAAGGGTAAGGTTGATCTGCAGTACAGGCCTGGCTATCTCAGCCAAATCCATGGGAAGCTCTGGGTTAAAATGCCTCTTCACATATTGAACCAAAATGACCACCCCTCTGAAGAACCCTTACCTAGAATAGGTATTAAATGTGTGCTTCCCCTAGAAAGGCTGTGACTTTAGAAAAGGCAGATCTCTGCAGTTGGAGAAATCCCTCAGAGTTGACTTAAAGAGCTGTAAGTGTTGAAGGGAAGGTGCATTTGTATCTACCGTAGATAATCCACCCCTTGCACCATTCAAAATTTCATATGTTTGTTGAATACCTCCTCTTATAGTTCACACTGGCCTCTCATTCTGGGGAAACAGAAAAGAAAGGTGAATGGGACAAATTATAGCCCTTTCTGTTACAGGTAATCTTGTACAACTGATACTGATTGCTTCTTTTCTACATTACCTATTCTAGAGTCCCGTCATCCTCAGCTAACACTTCTTTTTTTGTTGTTGTTCCATTCATACCTTTATGTTTTTAATTTAAATTCAGTTAATTAACATGTAATGTATTATTGGTTTCAGAGGCGGAGATCAGTGATTCATCAGTCATATTATACCCAGGGCTTATTACATCACGTGCCCTCTTTTTTTTTTTTTTTAAGATTTTATTTATTTATTCGACAGAGATAGAGACAGCCAGCGAGAGAGGGAACACAAGCAGGGGGAGTGGGAGAGGAAGAAGCAGGCTCATAGTGGAGGAGCCTGATGTGGGACTCGATCCCATAACGCCAGGATCACGCCCTGAGCCGAAGGCAGACGCTTAACTGCTGTGCCACCCAGGCGCCCCTATGCCACCCAGGCGCCCCATGTGCCCTCTTAATGTCCATCACCCAGGACCCAATCTCCCCACCTCCCTCCCCTCCAGCAACCCTCAGTTTGTTTCCTATGATTAAGAGTCTCTTATGGTTTTTCTCCCTCTCTGGTTTCATCTTGTTTTATTTTTTCCTCTCTTCCCCTACAATCCTCTGTTTCTTCAATTCCACATATCAGTGAGATCATATGATAATTCTTTCTCTAATTGACTTATTTCACTTAGTATAATACCCTCTAGTTCCATCCACATTGTTACAAATGGCAAGATTTTATTTTATTTTATTTTTTGATGGTTGAGTAGTATTCCATCAGCTAACACTTCTACTGGTCTCAGTAGCTTATCTGGTGTTGTGATTCATATTCACAACCATGGTCCATAAACTCTGATCAGTACAATCTTATAATAATTGGGCAAAGTAGTAATAAGAGGCACCCAAATGGATCCACCTATGTACCAAACCTATCCCTCCTTGCCCCATTGTGCAGCAGTGCCCCTATTTTCTACTGATGATCAGAGTCAATTACCACTGCCAAGATGATGGTAATTGCATGTTGGTCCGTTAGCATACAGATCCAAACTGCCCAGGTGATAGCTTAAGTATAAAATGCAGTGGGAACTCTTTGTGTTTTCTGATGGAAGTATTCTCCCAGTGGGAGTCAGGAGCTCTAACCATGCAGAACATAGAATTGTGGAGATAGGGAGAAAATATTCCAAAAGGAGGACATTGGCAGTGATGGCAGTAGGCCACTCTTACTCCCAACCCTTTGTTTCCAGACCTATGCATTCTTATGAGAGAAAAAAAAAATACAATATATAAATATTTTTGATTAAAAGTATATACTGTGTCTTGGAGAATGTCACCCGATATTTTAAAGTATTTACTTTAAGCTGGCACGTCATCTATGCCTTTATAACTTTCTAAAGACTACAACTTGTGGATGTGATAATGGATATGATATTATTTTTGACTTACTAACTTAGTTGTCTGTGTGTGTGTGGGGGGGGGTATTTTCAGTGATCTAAACTTGCCTTTACTCACTTTAATAGCTTTTACCTCACAGATCATAGAGACAATGTGAGAGTCATACCGAATACCCACATGTATCTATTCTGATTATAAGTTTTGAAACCACAGAAATAACTGCTGGCTGGTTCTGTTAATACAGTGAACCCATTATGATCTAGACCTTAGCCTCCA
Organism: Ursus americanus; assembly: GCF_024610735.1. NCBI lineage: Eukaryota > Metazoa > Chordata > Mammalia > Carnivora > Ursidae > Ursus > Ursus americanus. The sequence continues at coordinate 52,932,671 of NC_142137.1, read as the reverse complement.
TTTATTGCCTGGCTTCCAAAAGCCTCTAACCTAACAGAGGGAACAAAATGATGTTCCATGTTCCTGAGTATCAATGTCAACTTAGACTGTTTCCAACTTATACTTAAAATGTTTGGATATTTCCCATTTGCCTACTGCAGTTTTCTGAGTGGTCAAAAATGTCTTTGGGGAAGGACTCTAGTTGTCATTGCCATGTACACATTCCAGAATGTTAGAGTATCCTTCCTGCTGGGGACCTGACCTCTTATGTAATTGATGGGTTCCATGGCGAAAAATTGGCTAAGGCCTGTAAATAGGGTAAAGGATCCTGACTTTTTATTGAGGCAACTGCCATTGACCTTTTGATCATTCAAACATTTTTTTTTTTCCTGGTTCCTTTTTGAGTAGTATGCTTGTTGGATGCTGACCTAATTTACCCATAGGGAGCCTGCGTTCTTTCAACCATTTCCACAAATATCTATGGGTCAGTTCCCCTTGGCAACCACTTCAACATTTTTTCCATCTATTCTGACAGGTGCTACTGCGTTGCCCCTCTCGTTTGAAAAGGCATTATCACCATTGCAAACAGTGAAGTTAGGTCTGAACAGTGTCTCCTAATAGCATTGGCCCACAGCAAGGAACCACCTCTGAAAATCTTAGGGATGATGGTACTTCTTACCAGAGCATTTCATGTGATTTCAGTATGTGATGTACCATTAGGCCTTCACATGAAACACCTGGGTTTTCCAACCTTATATAGCATATATTTTCTTGTATAACAACTTGTCTGAGGCCTTTAATCCCTTCTTCCACCATCTAACAACAGCACTTCTAATATTATGACCTCATTGAGCACAAGTCATTTTTTTTCACATTTATCAGCCATACTAATAATGAGTTTACAGTATATCTGGGGGCCTTTCCAGGTATTGAATCCTGAACTTCAAGAGAATGAATCCAAATTAGTTATGATGCTCTTAGCCAAATTTTTCCTTTTATCAAGACCTTGTTAATGTCAGTCCCCCATATTCTTCCTCAACTACTGCTGTGACAGACTTTTAGTCCTGCAAGTCCTCTGAGGTGGATTCCTGTTCTCTTCTCAAGCCCAGCACATCCCTGGCTGAGTTTTGCTGCTCTTCATCTGTGGTTAGAAGCCCAGTGACCAAGGAGGGAGGTGGAGCCAGATGCTGAGAGATTCCTATGTAGGCTTGAGGGGGAGAAGCCTTTTACTGTCTTCAAGCAGGGAAATGTATTGCCTCTTCACTATCAATTACCCATGATTTCTCTCAGCATTTTATCTTTTTCCAGCTCTTCACTAGGTTTTAGAAAGCTATCCAATCCTATCATTCTGATCACTTACATCCTCTCGGTATTTTTCAATTCTGATTCATCTCATGAGTTAGTACATTCCCTTCCACCATTATATAATCCCAATTCTCCACAAGATCTTTTAACAATTGCACCTTTACCTTATGTCTGGGTATCTGTGTTTTACCAAACACCACAACTGGGTGTTCATTGCTAGCCTGGTGCCAGATGATCCAGCCTTAAAATGACATCTTAGCCTGTGATTTCTGGGGTTACTCCAATCAACAACTTTCACAATTCGGATTTCACAGGAAGCAGCCTTGAGACAGAGCTTAACATAGAAGTTATTTTTGAGGGAGGACCTTATGATCAGTACCTTCAGAATGGAGGAGGCAGAAGCACAATTGAGAAGAGAGAATTTGCTCTGTAATGTGGCCTGAAAGCCTCTGCCAACTCAAGACAGAGTGCCCTTAGAGTGGTCCCATGTTAGACCAAAATGACTGGTCCTTTAAGTCTTTAGTTGAATCAGTCATTAGAAGTGGGCAGGGGACTTCTGTGAAGCTAATCATCAGGGAAACAAAAATCAAAATATCACCTCATACCCGTTAGGGTGCCTATTATTAAAAAAAAATTAAGCCAATGTTGGCAAAATGTGGAAAAATTAGAACCATTGTACACTGTTGTAGGAATGCAAAGTGGTGCTGTGGAAAACATTGTGGAGAGTCCTCAAACAAAGAAACAAACAAAAAACTACCATATAATCTATAATATAATCCTGTAAGAATTGAAATCATGATGCCTAAGGGTTATTAGCACTCCCTGTTAATTACAGCACTATTCGAAATAGCCAAGATGTGAATAGAACCTAAATATTAGTGTACACACACACATACATACCCACACAACACACACACACACACACACACACACAGACACTCTAATATCATTCAGCCTTAAAAAAGGAAATCCTGCAATATGGAACAACATGGATGAATCTTAAAGACATTATAATAAGCAAAATAAGCCAGTCGGAGAAGGACAAATGCTACATGATTTTACTTATGTGTGGTATTTAAGATAGTCAAACTTAACAGAATCAGAGAGTAGAATGGTGGTTACCAGGGGCTAGGGGGAAGGTGAAAATGGAGGAGTTGCTAATCAGTGGGCACGAGGTTTCAATCACGCAAGAGGAATAAGTTCTAGAGAATTGTTGTACAATATTGTGCCCATAGCTAATATTATATTCTGCATTGTACACTTAAAAATATGTTTACGAGATCTCCTAAGTGCTCCTACTACAATAAAATAAAACTTTAAAAATACTCTTCAGTAAATTTTATTTTTGTATCGTGTTTATCAAACTAAATCAAAATAAAATAGGCCTTCAAAGATAATAGTGTTACATTTATTAAAATAAAGCTTTCAGAACAAAGTTAACATTCAAAGGAGTTTTGAGTCCTTTTGCCAACTTTTACAAAGTTATAGTCAATTTCTTAAATTGGTGATATTTCCATATAAAATGGAGGTAAATGTACTTAAATCATACTTTACATAAATTATTGAGTATTGTTTAATTTCTACAGTGTGAGTATTGTGCTGTTTTTTTAAATTGAGGCATAATTGACATAAAGTATCAGTTTCAGGTTTACAACATAAAGACTTGTTATTTGTATATATTGAAATTATCACCACAAAGAGTCTAGTTAACATCTGTCACCATATATAGTTACAAACTTAGTTTCTTGTGATGAGAACTTTTAAAATCTCTTAGTAACTTTCAAATATGCAAAACAATATTAACCACATCCCTATGATTTATTTTATAAATAATTAGAAATTTATGCTTTTTGACCCTCTTCACCCATTATTCTCATTCCTCACCCCTCATGTCAGGCAACTGGCAATCTGTTCTCTGTATCTGTGAGAGCTACGTTTTTGTTTGGTTGTTTATTTAGATTCTACATTTAAGTGAGGTCACGTGGTATTTGTAGTTTTCTATCTGACTTAGTTTACTTAGCATAATGACCACAAGGTCCGTCCATGTTGTCACAAATGGCAGGATTTCCTTCTTTTTTATGGATGAATACTGTGTGTGTGTGTGTTCATTTTCTTTATTCATCCATTGGTAAACACTTCAGAATTTTAAACATTATGTAAGAGAATTGGTTTCAAGCTACCACAAAGTACATGCTTTAGTCTTTCCCCACACACTCCAAACTCATTCTTACAAATGATAAAGAATATAAAAAGGTAATAACTACTTTATTACCTTTTTTTTGCCAGTTCTGCTGGGGATCACAACTCACTTTGCTGTGGTCAGTACCTAGAACTTCTGGATACATCATCTGAAAAAGGTTACTGCCTGTGCGCAGATGTTAGCAAAGGAAGAAGTACGGCAGGTCACTCATCCCAATTATTTAAATTTTCACAAAGTCTAATGCACAAGACAGTACTGGCATATACAGTGTTCTTTACTGCATTGCTGGATAAAAACATGGTGAGAAAATTAGATTCAAATGTAAAATATCCCATCTTCTGGATCCAAAGGAAATAACTTTAGAAAGTCAAAACCTTTACTCTGGGTTTTCTTTGTGTAAATATCCGCAATTTTAACCTGGCTCCTTTGCCTTCAGTTCCTTTCTTCCCTACTCCCCTCATCTTTCAGTCTCCATTACCTTCTAGGAACCCTAGCTCTCTGTACAGGGTTTGAACTCATTCTTTCCATTTCTACCAACAGTATCTCTCTCCAAATCTAAGTACTTTTCCATGGATTTATATTGCCCTAGGGTGACTTCAGTCTGATAGTTGGTGACAGTGCTTGTATCACTGAACTTCACTAAGCTTCAGCAGTTCTGCTGGCAGAGAAATGAGATTTTATCCCAGAGTCATGAAATGGGGAAATGGGGTTCTAAGTTCTCTTCACTCTCTCCCACTATTTGAAATCTCAGGCAAGACTACGTTGTCCTAGTGCAATTCCTCCCTCTGTGAGTACTGGTTGCCAAGATTATGCATTATTCAAAGACATGACTTCATTTTCATGTTGATTTAAATTTCCATCTAATTTGTTAAGAGCCTCAATACAAAAAAGGAGTCCACATTGCTCATTATGATATGGAGCAGAGATTGTAACTTTATTTCATACCTAATCCTAATTGTATCTTTTATTTATTTTAGATTAAGAAAATTTTCCAGTACTTTCAAACATGTATTAAAATGCTTTAAATTTGAAATTTTTATTTATATTGCCAGTGGCCTAATTCTCCCAAGAATTATTTTGCAGTTTATAGGTTTCAGCTCCATTGTGAAAAGAATTCTAAAATTGATACAAATGGTCTTTTTTTTCCCTTCATTTTTTGGTATGGCTTTTACAGATACAGTAGTCAGTGAATGAAGTGAAGGTTCATTCAACCTCAGTAGCCAGCCAGATTATATCAACATACTCAGAGGAGTCTATTATTAGAACTATTACGGAAAACATAAACATTACCTATGAGATTATTTCTTCTTGGAATATGCATTCTTCATATCATCCACAGTTGGGTGTTTCAGAAAGCAACTTTTAGTAGGACAAGTGATGGATATAATGCAGGATCTAAATAAACCTTGAACCTCCTATTACTTGGTTCTATGATGAATATGGTCATTTCAGGCGGTGCATTGTGGTATGCTAAAGCCAGAATATTTGGACAACTGACCATAGAGAAATCAGTACTTCATAACATGAATCAAATAATACCTTCAGGCATTTGCCTAATTATAAAACAACCCTCTGATATCTGTAAAAATATAACCGCTAAATAAAATTATAAAAACTTAAAAACTATTATCAGTATCACTATTACTAACTGCATTGTTACCTTAGGGAGGAGTCTGAATTATATTTTCCACAATCAAGCAACTGTTTAGTTAAAAATTAGGAGTTTTGGGGTGTAATATTAAAATTTTTGATGAGTGGAATAAACTTCATTAAGTTTCTTCTCCAGTAGAGTAACAAGAGAATTTTCTAGAAGAACCTCACACCTAACATTCCAGTGTTTCTTGATTAACTTTCAAATCGAATTGATGAGAAATCACCCTGAAAGCAGTAATGTCTGACATCCCTCAGGAAAAAAGTTCAGTAGTTAGTAAATATCTGCACTCTTTTTTTCCCCCTATTCAAGAACCACTTGCACAGGAGGTGGAGAAATTGAAATAGCATCTCCCTCATTATTCCATCCATATGGCTGGCAAAATGTAATTGTTAGAAAACAGAACTGAATTACTTGACTGTCCAGTAAAAGCCGATTTGGACCTGGAACAGATTGAGTGTTTGCTTTTTTTTTTTATTTATTTAATTTTTTGACTCTGGCCAATTTTTTGGAAGAAAATTTTGGTCCTGAACCAAATGTCAGCTTTTAAATAAAATTAGCAAATATTTTGCAATGTCGAAATTTTTAAAAATCACATTATTCCCCAAGACAAATATTGTTTGTTCTCTTAACAAGATACTAGAATTATTATTTCTGGATGCTTTTTACAATTGAGTCCTTATATGTCTATATTGTTCATTTTACCTTTCTGTTTGTAAACTAAAGCAATCTTTTATTTTCATCCTGATGTTTGATTCTATTAAAAACTAATTTTAAGTTATTTGAGTTGATTTGTTCTTTTCTGCATTGAACATACAAATTATATGGTGGTAGAAGAGGTTTCCCTGACTGAATGTATAAACAGATGATTTCTTACAGAAAAAGTCATTGATGAGGAGTGAAATACAATAAAAACTGGAGTAACAGAATAGAAAAACTAGCTGATTAAATATATGATTTAAATAGCTATAAAACAACATAGGATAAAGGAAATAAAATCTTTTCAACTTCTAGGAAACCTGTTAACATTTTAAATAATTAAAAATCATACAATGCTAGAATTAAAGATGATACCTTAGAATCAAAATATGGGACATGCATATGAGGAAACCGGGTCTGATGAGGTTGAACTTACTCCAGAGCATTTAGGTAAGTAGTAGCACGTTATGGATTAAAGCTTTCCAAATTGATTACTATATCCTTGTGACCATAATGCTTTATTAAAATCCAAACATCTCCTGATTTTCTTCTGGAATGTCATAATAAGAACCTGATGAACTCACTCTTTCACTAAAACAATGGAAGTAGTAACACAGAATCAACTATTTCAAAACTCTGGTTATTCACCAAAGCCACATAATGAATGAAAACATCCTGTATCCAAGAGAAACTATTGAACCTCAGTAAGGTGGTGGGGTCTCTGACTTCCTGACATCAGGCTATATTCCACCAACTCTTCCCACCCAGTTCTGTAATCTAGTAGCTAAAGCTGGCAGCATTGTGAACAGAGGAGATCGCGAACCTCTTTCAGAACCCTGTGAAAAGCATCATCCCCATAGCACGGTAAATATTTTGTCTGAACTTGCAGATCCCTGGAAAATCTCTATTTTCAGGATATAATGGTTATTTGATTTGACTTGGGGGTGGGTAGTTACCACCATGGTGTTACCAGCATAGCAAACTCTGGCAATATCTAGCTGTCTAAAGCTGTGATTTCAGCTTAACATTCACTTTGTGTCCACACAAATTGGATTACACTGTACAATTGTGGTTTTTAAAATTCTTAACTCTTTCTTTGTGACTCCACCAAACTTGTATGTACCAAACTACCTTATTTTCCTGATTTTTTACTTGGTAACATACAAACCCTGTTTAACTTTCCAACTTCTCAATGTGTTCAGATGGGTGCACCTGAAACACACACGCGCGCGTGCGCGCACGCACACACATACACACAGTTTTACACAACCATGCTGACTAGTCTCAAATTAATGATCAGGAATCCCAAGTGAGTTGGTAATGAGTGTGGGCAAGTCATGCCATATTTCCCTGGTCCTTCAGTTGAGATGACTATTTCACATATTTCTTCTCTAATTTCTGGTCCTGTCAGCTAATGAGACCTTCTAACTCACTGAGAAAATTGAAACAGTCAGATAATAGTCTTGACAAACTCCATTTACCATGAATACCTACTTTCACCCACAAATTAACCTACCCTCTATCATATTTCCAGGGATGTACTATTGTTTCCCTATCTAAAATATCTTCATCTGTGCATGAGATCACTTTTCCTGCCTAATCAATAGCTTCAACATTTTCCTCATCTCTTATATCATCCATGTTTCTGGTACTTCAAGGATTACTCTCATTAGTAGTCAAACATCCTATAATTTCTTACATCTGATTAAACATCTTCTAGCAGCAGGAACCAGGGTGCCATAGCAAGATGAGTGGGATCAAGATGTAACATATGGAGCAGCCTCCTCGGCAGGTCCCTCCCTTCAGCCTCCAGAAATGACATCATCAGATTACAGACTGGTTAAAATCATTATTTGTCCACAAAGTTGACTCAAGAAAAGATGCTCACTACTATCTCCTAGCCAAAAAAGGAAAATGAGCAGCCTGCACAAATTAGAATTTGACAATATTAAAGTAGGATGCCTAGATGCATCCAACTAAATTTATCAAGAAATGTTGCTAGAGACTGAAAATTGACATTACCCTTACAGTTTGGTGGAGACTTGAAACACTAGTTGATAAGTCAGAAGTATCAAGCTGTCCACCTTTAAATGCATGAAGAAGGTAAGCCAGCTCTCAGAAGGATCATCAATAAGTTCAGAAAAAATCAGGAAATTAGGGAATTCTGTAAGGAAGCAGTATTCTTCTGTCTAGGAAAAGGTAACTGCTTATTGAAGCTGTTCTTTAAATGAGCCTGACCCACATGGTCAGGACTCTATGTATATGAACTCAGGTCTTAGCAAATCACCAGGAACTATAATTGGGTGCAATTACTCTTTGAGTAGCAGAATACCAGCTTTTCCCAAAATTTGTCTATAGATTCAACATAATATCTGATATCAAAAGGGTTTGGAAAGACAAATGAACCAGAATAGATTAAACGATCCTGAAAATCCAAAAAAATTACTACAAGTGTTCTAATATCATTTCTTGCAAAGACTAATTGTTCCCAAACTAATTGTCTTAACATCTCAGCTGAAAAATCAATTAACCGTAAACGTAAGAGTTTATATCTGGACTCTCAATTCTGTCCCACTGATTTGTAAGCCTATATTTATGCATATACCAAGCTGTTTGAAAACTTTGCAGTAGGTTTTGAAATTGGGAAGTAAAAGTCATCCAACTTTAGATGGGTTTTTGTAATTCAGGATATATTGATAATAAAAAAAAAAAAAGCCACAGAATGGTAGAGAATAATGGCAAATCCTATTAGAAAGTGCTTGCATCCAAAGTATAGAAAGGGTCTTACAACTCAGTAATCAGAAGATAAGCTAATTAAAATAGGAAGTTTTCTTTCATCAAATATCTATAAATGTTTAATATAAAAACTTCAATTATAGTACTTAAGGAATTGTATGTTAAAAACATAATGAATTTCTACTTCACATCCAGTAGAAAGTCTATAACTTAAAAAAGATCATATCAAAGTGTTGAAGAGGATGTGGAGAAACTAGAACTTTCAGAGACTACTAGTGGGAATTTAAATGGTACAGGCACTTTGAAACACAATTTGGCCATTTCTTAAGAGGTTAAACATAAATTTATCATACAATCCAGTAATTCTACCGGACTCTGAGATCATGACCTGAGTCTAAGGTAGATGCTTAACTGACTGAGCCACCCAGGTACCCCAATATATTTTTAATTTTTTGAGGAACCTCCATACCATTTTCCACAGTGTCTACACCAACTAATATTTCCATTAATAGTGCAGTAAGATTCCTTTTCTCATCCTTTTCAATATTTGTTATTTCTTGTTGTTTTGATTCCAGCCATTCTGACAGATATAAGGTGATATTTCATTATAGTTTGTTTTGCATTTTCCTGATAATTAGTGATGTTGACCATCATTTCATGTGTCCGTTGGCCATCTATATGTCTTTTTTGAAAATTGTCTATTCATGACCTCAGCCCATTTTTTATTGGATTGTTTGTGAGGGGTTTTGTTGTATAAGTTTTTAAAATATATTTTGGATATTAACTGCTTATTGGACATATCATTTGCAAATACCTTGTCCCTTTTAGTAGGTTGCCTTGTTGTTTTGTTGATGGTCTTCTTCACTGTGAAAAGTTTTTGTTTTGGGGGTTTTGTTTTTTAATTTTGGTATACTCTCTATAGTTTATTTTTGCTTTTGTTTCCTTTGCCTGAGGAGACATACCTAGAATAATGTTGCTGAGGCCAGTGTCAAAGAAATTACTGCCTATGTTTTCTTCTGTGAGTTAGATGGTTTTGGGTCTCACATTTATGTCTTCAATCCATTCTGTGATTATTTTTTGTATATGGTGTAAGAAAGTGGTCCAGTTTCATTCTTTTGCATTTAGCTGTACAGTTTTCTGAGAACCATTTATTGAAGAGACTTTTTCCCATTATATTTTCCCCCATATATTCTTGCCTACTTCATTGTAGATTAATTGGCCATAAAATTGTCAGTTTACTTCTGGGCTCTCTATTCTGTTCTGTTGATCTGTGTGTTTATTTTTGTAGCAGTACCATGCTGGTTTGATTACTATAGCTTTGTAGTATATCTTGAAATCTGGAATTTACAATACCTCCCTATTTGTTCTTCTTTCTCAAGATTGCTTTGGCTACTCAAGATCTTTTGTGGTTCCATATAAATGTAGCATAATTTTTTTAACTGTGAAAAATGCTGTTAGTGTTTTGATAGGGATTGCATTGAATCTGTAAATTGCTTTGGGTAGGTAGACATTTTAACAATATTATTCCAATCAGTTAGCATGGAATATATTTCCATTTGTGTCAACTTCTATTTCTTTCATCATTGTATTATAAGTTTCAGAGTACAGATCTTTCACCTCCTTGGTGAATTTTATTCCTAGGTACTTTATTCTTTTTGGTGTAATTGTCTATGGAATTGTTTTCTTAATTTTCATTTCTGCTACTTCATGTATAGAAACCCTACCCATATCTGTGAATTAATTTTGTATCCTGCAAATTTACTGAATTCATTTATTACTTCTAATAGTTTTTTGGTGGAGTCTTTAGGGTTTTCTATATATAGTAACATGTCATCTGCAAATAGTGAGTTTAACTTCCTTGTTACCAAAATGGACGCCTTTTCTTTTTCTTGTCTGATTGCTGTGGCTAGGACTTCCAGGACTATGTTGAATAAAAGTGGCAGAGTGGACATCCTTGCCTGTTCCTGATTTTAGAGGAAAAGCTCTTAATTTTTCACCATTTTCACCATTTCATCATCACTTTTCACCATTAGCTGTGGGTTATATGGTCCTTACTATGTTGGGGTATGGTCCCTCTAAACACACTTTGCTGAGAGATTTTATCTGAACAAATGTTGAATTTTGTGAATTTTTTTTTGCATCTATTGAAATGATCATATGATTTTTACTCTTCATTTTATTGATGTGGTGTCTCATGTTGATCGATTTGCAAATATTGATATGCCCTTGCATCTCCAGAATAAATCCCACTCGATAGTGGCGTATGATCCTTTCAGTGTGTTGTTGAATGTGGTTTGATAATATTTTCTTGAGAATTTTTGCATCTGTGTTCATTAAAGACATTGGCTTATAGTTTTTGTTTGTTTGTTTGTTTGTTTGTTTGTTTGTTTGTTTTTTGTAGTGCCTCTTCTATTCCTCTTCTATTTTTTGTAATAGTTGAGAATGAGTACTAACTCTTCTTTAAATGCTTGGTAAAATTCACCTGTGAAGCCATCTGTTTCTGGACTTCTGTGCATTGGCAGTTTTTTTGATTACTGACTCAGTATCATTAATAGTAATTGGTCTGTTAAGATTTTCTATTTCTTCTCCATTCGGTTTTGGAAGATTGCATATTTCTAGCAATTTATCAATTTCTTCTGGGTTGTCCAAGTTTTTGGCATATAATTTTTCATAGTATTCTTTTATCATCCTTTATATTTCTGTGGCCAGTTGTTACTTCACTTTCATTTTTTTTTAAATTTTTGGGTCATCTCTTTTCTTCTGATGAGTCTGGCTAAAGGTTTTATTTATCTTTTCAAAGAACCAGTTCTTGGTTTCATTGATATTTTGTTTTTAGTCTCTATTTTATTTATGTTTTGATCTTTATTATGTTCTTCCTTCTATTCACCTTGGACTTTCATTGTTCTTCTTCTAATTCCTTTAGATGTAAGGGTAGATTGTTTATTTGAGCTTTCTCTTTTTTCTCAAGGTAGGTCTGTATCACTATAAATTTTTCTCTTAAGAAGGGGAATTGTGTCCCCCAATATTTGTATTTTTGTGTTTTTTTTTTTCATTTGTCTTCATATATGTTTTGATTTCCCATTTGATCCATTCCTTCTTTAATCCATTTGTTTAGTAGCATGTTGTTTAGCCTTCGTGTGTGTGTATGTGTGTGTGTGTGTTTTCCCAGTTTTGTTTTGTTTTTTTTAATTGTGACTGATTTTTTTTGTTTTATACCACTGTGGTCAGAAAAGGTACGTGATATGATTTCAATCTCTTAAATTTATTTAGACTTGTTTTGTGGCTTAACATGCCATCCATCCTGGAGAAATGCTCCATGCATACTTGAAAAGAATGTGTATTCTATTGTTTTGGGTTGGAATCTTCTGTATATATCTGTTTTGTACATCTGGTCTAATGTGTTTAAAGACACTTACATCTATTCATTCATGTAAGTGGGATATTAAAGACCCCTACTATTATTGTATCACTGTCAATTTCTCTCTTTGTATCTGTTAATATTTGTTTTATTAGGTGCTCCAAGGTTGAGTGCATAGGTATTTACAATTGTTATATCCTTTTATTGGATTGATCCCTTTATCATTATGTAATACCCTTCTTTGTCTATTGTTGAAGTCTTTGTTTTGAAGTCTATTTTGTTTGACATAAGTATTGCTTCTCCCACTTCTTTTTTGTTTCCATTCACATGGAAAGTAATTTTGCATAGACATAAAAAGGCATATGATATTAATATGTGTAACAGTTATTAAACTATTGTCTTTCAACTTAAATCCTATCCTTTTATATTCTGCTCTGTGGAGTTGGTTCTGGGAAATGCAAACCACATTTGTCCTTTACCAGCTAGCTCCCTATTCAACTTTGCCAGTAGGATGTCTAACAGGAGACTGCACAACTGGAGAAGGAAGAGGAGATGTTTCCTGTTTGCTTTCTCCTCCTTACTCCTATCAGCACTGTCCAAACCTGGTTATCTTACCCCAGGCAGTACCTGTGTGTTCCAGTAACAACAAGTGAATCAGTTTTGCAGCACCAGCTGGCTGCTCACTGATATTATCCCCCTCCCAACACACACTTAGCAGGTCCGGAATACAGTTCAAACAACTTTCTACAAGCTTACAGACCCTGAACCAGCTGAATAGCGCTCTTTCTTCTTTAGTGTCAGCTCTGAAAGGCTTCTCCACCAAGTGTTAATGTTTTAATCATTTCAGTCCCTTTTATTTGTTCCCTCAACTCTATCTTTCATTGGCTGCCTGGGTGAAAATTTAGTGTGCACTTTATGCTCTTATTACTTAGTTAGCAATGTTTTACACCCAGTTAACAACATTTTCATATTAAATTTTTATGTAAAATGATATAGATTCTTTTCCTGATTGGATACTGACTGATATACCAATATAGATCATTTCTGGGAGGTATGGGAGTAGATGTGGGGATGGGGATAGAAGCTGCATCATACTTAGATGCTGTTGAATTTTGGATATTTATTTACTATTGCCAGTTTGGTGATATTTTGCTTGCTTTTAAATGTCTCCATTTCTTCATTGGCAAAATAAGTAAAATTGCATTTCCTTACCAGTTTTTATACTAATTAAGTGTGTTAAAGTGTGTTTTATTTGATAATAGAGCTCACATATAGTAAGAGTTCAATAAATTATAACCATTATTATCCAAAGGTTTTTTTATGAATTGGCATAATATCATTATAAAATAAATATTTATTTAAAAATAAAATAGCCCAGGGGTGCCTGGGTGACTCAGTTGGTTAAGCATCTGACTCTTGATTTCAGTTTAGGTTATGATCCTAGAATTATGGGATCGAGCCACATGTCAGGCTCCATGCCCAGCACAGAGTCTCCTTGAGATTCTCTCTTTCCCTTTCTCTCTGTCCCTCCCCCCACTCACATTCTGTCTCTCTAAAATAAATAAATAAAAGCATAACTAAAAAAATAAATAAAAGCAAAATAGTTGCTTTTATTTATAATTGAACACCATAATTCAAGTAATATCTATTTTATCAAAATGTGAGCCTCAGGTTCTTTCCTCTCATGATAACCTATTCTTTCCTATTTTCAGAATAGAAATCATTTAATTACTTGGTAAGTCATTCATAACTTAGAAATCTATATATAGTAAGGATAACACGAGGAATAAAATTACAAGCCAATATCACTCCTATCCATACTATCAAGTCCTAAACGAATTATTAGTTTATTGATCCAGTAATATATGAAAATATATAATAACCAATTTGGGTTTATTTCAGGGTTTCAGGTTTACTTTAATGTTCTGAAATCAACATATAATTCACTAAATTAAAATAAATTTTGAAAAAGTAATGGTCATATGAAATAATATCAAAAAGTGTGATAAAATTCTGTATTATTTATATGTGGACATGTATAAAATCTAATTAGAAAATTGGGAATGGTAAGAAACATCCTAATCTGTAAAATGTATCTATGAAAAACCTATAGTAAATATACTAAACTATGAAATATTGTAAAGATAGAGTATATCCCTGATTTGGAAGTCAAGCTCACAATCCTAAGGAAAGATATTCATTGAAATACATAAAATCAAGATCTTCTATCAAAAATACCATTGAAAGAGTAAGATGGAAGACACAGGCTCAGGACTCCAAGGCGTTTTGGGTTTGTTTGTTTGTTTGTTTGTTTGTTTAAATCTGGTGGTGATTGCATGATTATTTGTGATAATCCACTGAGATATATATTTAGGTATGTTATACATTTACTATTTATCAAACAGTTAAAAAATAAGGTACTATGAAACTCACCTTTATGCAAGACACAAGGAAGAATTTTAGCAAGGATTTTAGAAGGGAAGGGCACTGGAAGTTACCTAAGCAATCTTATTTTCAGTGCCAAAGGATTTAAAATACCATAGGCTCATGGGCAGTGACCCTGTTCAATAAACTCTCTTCATATTTTAAACATTTAATCATAATCAGGGTCAGTGTACTGTATTAAATTTTATCTTTACTTGTTTTCTGCTTATGTTTTTAAAATCTGTTTATAATATAAAGGTTTTTTTTTTTTCATTTTCTTTTTTTTTTCCTGTCCTATGCAAAGTTCTAGAAGCAGAGGATAGGCCTCCCAAAGGACAAGAAAAAAACTATATAAACTATATAAAATTATATATATATATATATATGTTGCTGGATATATATATATATACATATATATATATATTTCATTCTGGCATTTATAGGTAAACTAGAAAACGATTTGAAAGTGAAACTATGGAAAACTAGAAAATACAATATTTGAAAAAGGAAAATATTAATACATATGCATATATATGTGACACAATAGGCACAAAATTATATAATCTTTTAGATATAGTCAAAATTAATGGTGATATTTTTAATGAAACCAACATATTAAATGTGATTATATTAAATTGATAATATTAACCAGTTCATTTCTAATGAAATTTAAAATGCTAGTCAATATAACATAGGATGGTTAAAAGTGGAAGTTATTTTAAACAATATACGATTGTTTCTGCATTTTTTTTGTAAAATATGAGCAGTAATTTATGGTGGGAAGTCTATTTTTGCTAACTCACTATGAATGTGAGTATACAAAGTTTTCAAAAGATAGATAGCCTCCTTGCTATAAGTATATTTTCACAAAAATGACAAAAAGATCACAATCATTAAACCTAATCATAAATGGGTTACCAACGTTTACCCTTAGCCAGAGATATATAGTCAAAGAGTTTTAGGAGTACAAAGCAGTTATTAAAAGTGCTGTGTGTGTTTAAAATCCAAAGCTTCCTGTTAGGTAGATCTGTAATGGTAATACTTCCTATCAATCAAATCTAATCTTCCTATTCACGAGGATATCCCAATGGTAGAAAAGACAGGGAAGTTTTCAGGGCAGCATGTCCTTCATAGCTGGAAGGCAGGTTGCAAAAAAATGATCAGAACATAAAACTGTGCTGAGAGTGGACTTAAAGTCCCAGGGTTTGTTATGAAGATGGGCCAAAAGTCTTGTAAGAAGGAAGAAGTAAAAGCAAGTTTGGAAGAGATACTCTTGCTTATTCTTTTTAAGTTGTAGGTATTCCAAACCATTTTTCAAAAAAGCTTTATTTAGTTATAATTGACATATAATAAATCTCATGCTTTTAAAGGTTGCAATTTGATGGGCTTTGCAATGTGTATACAACTTGTGAAATCATCATCATAATCAGAATAATGAACATGCCCATCTCCCTGAGAAGTTTCCTTGGGCTGCATTATAATCCATCTTTCCCACTTATCCCCATCCCCAAAATGTACTCCCAGTCTTCAGACAGTCTCTGTTTTACTATCATAGGATTTGATTTTCCAGAACTTTATTTAAATAGTATAACACAATAGTTTTTTTTTTATCTTCAGCATGATTATATCGAGATTAATCCATTTTATTGTGAGTAGCAATATTTCATTACATTTTATTGCTGAGTAGTATTCCATTGTATGGAAATATTACAATTTATTTGCTCACTTGTTGAGGGAAACTATTTCCAGTTTTATGCTGAGGACTTTTTCATGTGAGTTTTGTCATCTGTATATCTTCTTTGATGAAGTGTAAGTTCAAATATTTTGCTTGTGTTTTACTGCATTGTTTATCTTCAAGGTTCTTTTGGATAGATGGCTTTTATCAGTTACATGACTTAGAAATATTTTCTCTAATTCTGTGGTTTATCTTTTTATTCTCTTACCAATATCTTTTGAAGTGCTGAATTTAATTTCTGATAAAGGTTCAATGCACACTTGACAATAATACATGTTCTGTTGGGCAGAGTGTTCTGAAAATTTTAACAAATCAGGTTATTGATAGTACTGTTCAAGTTACCTATATCCTTATTGAATTTCTGTCCATTTGTTCTATTAATTATTGAGAGCAGGATGATGAAATCTTTAATAATGCATTTGTTTGTTTTTATTGTGATTTTTGGCTTTAGGTATTTTGGTACTTTTCCAGGTGCTTTAAAGGTTAGAATTGTTACATCTTCTAGATAAATTGGCCCCTTTATCGCTATGAAATTACCTTATTTATCTCTGATAATTTTTTCATTTTGAAGCCTAACTTGTTAGGTTAACCTAAAACTAGGTTTAACCTAGTATTAATATAGTCACTCTTGTTTTATTTTGCAGTATTTAGGTGGGGATTGCTTTGTGATATAATCTGATGGTCTCTGCTTCTATAATTTGGGTGCTTATGCATATGTATTTAATGTAGATTTTTATGGTGGTTTAAGTGTGTCATCTTGCCATTTGTTTTTAATTTCTTCCATCTATTTTCTTTTTCCTTTTTTATAAAGCTTCTTTTGGATTGAGTGTTATGATTCCATTTATCTTACTTGCTGACTTATTAGCTATAACTCTTCATTGTGTTATTTTGTTATTTTTGTGTCTACAGTATTGATCTTTAATTTATCACAGTCTACTTTCAATGATATTTGATATTCCATGAGAATATGCTATGTAACTACATAGTTCCATTTCTCACCTCCTGGTCTTTGTGTTATTATCATTTTGCATTTTACTTCTACTCTGGTAATAAACCCCATTTTGTGTTGTTTTATTTTTGTTTAAACAGTCAATTATCTTTTAAAGATATCTAAAAATAACAACAACCACCACCACAAAGGACTATATATTTAGTCATATAGTTCCATTTCTAGTGCTCTTCCTTGCTACCTGTAGACCTAGATTTCTTTTGATATTATTTTCCTTATTCTTGAAGTTATTTCTTCAACATTTTTGGTAGTATTGGGCTGCTAATCATAAAATCCTTCAGATTTGTGTAGTTTTTATTCCTATGTCTTCAAGTGCACCACTCTTTATTCTACAATGATTAATTTGTTGTTAATTTCATCAGTGAATTTTTATCTCAAGCATAGTAGTTTTTATCTGTACAAATTTGATTTGGGTATTTTAAAAATATCTTTCATGTCTCTGCTTATCATGTTTCATCTTTCCTCTGAATTCTTGAAAATGTTGAATACAGTTATGATAACCGCTTTAATATTCTTGTCTACTAATTCTATCATCTGTGCCATTTGGGAAATAGTTTCATTAATTTACTTATTCTTCACATTTTCCTGCTTCTTTGCATGCTTGGTAAAATAATTTTTTTGGCTGTTACAATTTTTTAATTGAGGTAAAATTCATATAACGAAACATTGACCATTTTTAAATTGTGTGCAGTTCAGTGACATTTAGTCTATTCACAGTGTCGTGCAACTACCACCTCTTTCCTCTTTCTAGGTCCAAAACATTTTATCACCCCAACAATAAACCCTATACCCATTTAGCAATCAATCCCCATTCTCTCCCCGTCTAGTTCCTGGCAACCACCAATCTGTTTTTTTTTTCCCCTTCTTTTTGTTGAAGTATAGTTGACACACCATGTTACATTAGTTTCAGATGTACAACATAGTGATTTGACAACTCTACGCATTATGCTAAGCTCACCACACTGTAGCTTTCACCTATCATAATACAACACTATTACAATACCACTGACTATATTCCTATGCTATACCTTTTACCTCCATGACTCATTCATTCAATAACAGAAAGCATGTGTCTCCCACTCCCCTTCAGCTATTTTGCACATCCCTCTGGGCCCTTCTGGCAACTATCAGTTTATTTTCTGTATTTATGAGTCTTTTTCTACTCTTTTTTTTTTTTTAGATTCCACATATAAGTGAAATTTTATTGTATTTGTTTTTCTCTGACTTATTTCACATAGCATAATACCCTCTAAGTCCAGCCTTATTGTTGCAAATGTGCCTGGTAATTTTTTTATAGGATATAAGATATTGTTAAATTTACCTTATTGGGTAGTGATTTATTTTTGTATTTTTATAAAGATCCTTGAGCTTTGCTATATGTGCAAAATCAGTTTTATTATTTTGGGTATTGCTTTGAGTCTTTGTTATGCAATACTAGACCTTCACTAAGTCTAGGGTAATTTTTCCTCATGACTAAGGCAAAACTCTTTTGACGACTCTACCCATGGCTTGTGTGTTATGATGTATTCTACTTTGATATGAGAACAGGCCTTGTGCAAGCTTTGGGCATCCTTTTTCCCTCTGATTTTTTTTAATTTTTTTTTTTTTATGGGTAGTTCTTTTCTTTGACTCAGGTAGTCTATATGTATGTACTGGCTGACTAACACTCAACTGAATATTAGAGTAGGAACTTTAAAGATCTCTGGAATGCTCTCCCTAAGTAGCCCTCTGTTCTCTTGTTCTCTGTGCACTCTAGATGCCTTGGTCTTCCTAGAATTTCAGCTCTGCCTGCTTGTCTCAGGAAACCTCAGGACACTGGAAATTTTATCCATATCATCACTTGGGACAATTGTAGGGCTTATATAATTTTTTTTCTGTCTTTCAAGGATCATTGTTCTTCATTGCCTTATATCCTTATTCTTATATAAGATATACACAGTTCTTATAGAAAAATTGACAATGGTTGTTTCCTATATTTTATCTGACATTTTAAAGTTCTCTCATGTGGGATGGTAAATCTGGTCCCCGTTGCTCCATCTTAATCTGAAGAGTAGAAATTTCAAGTAGTCTCTAGTCTAACTCTTTATTCACCATTAAAGTGAAACATCCCTGTAGAAAAAGCAGGGCCATGTTACTGTCATAATCAAAGACAAGGAGGTATCAAAGCATTTATAAATAACACTATTATTTACTCTGTATTCTTTTTTTAAAAGATTTTTTTTTTTCATTTGAGAGAGACGGAGAATGATAGAGAATGAGCAGGAGGGGAGAGGGAGAGGTAGAAGCAGACTTCCCGCTGAGCAGGAAGTCAGACATGGGGCTCAATCCCGGGATCCTGGGATCATAACTTGAGCCAAAGGCAGACCCTTAACTGACTGAGCCACCCAGGCACCCCTTTACTATGTATTCTTAATTATTAAGAAGCATAAATATTGTCATGCACCACATTAAATATCTCAGAAAACACACATTGAAGTTTTATTCTATGTAAACACTAATCTCTGTTCATGTATGATGAGTCCACAGAGATTGTTGCCTCATAGTGTAATTATTTGTTCACAACGTAAAACCTGCTGGAGGGAACTATCATATCAGCTGTTGTCATCAAACTGATTTGACAACTTAATTCCTGTCAATGTGTTCCTAAGGAGCATAAATGATTTACCAATTTGTGAGCTTTGTTTTAAACAAACTGAATCAAAATCTCTAGATACATGGTTTGGACCATTTTATTAAAATAAAATCAAATTAGATACAGAAAAAAAAAGGCAAAATTACTTTTCACAGGTAGTGTGATTGTCAGGTTTAGGAAGTACTAAACAAAACTACCGTGAGTTGTAATCTAAGTATTTCATATAGTAGATAAGAGATCTTTTTAGGATGTTGTGTATTTTGACAACCTGCAAATATGGCTACTGAGACTGTTACTCCCCCAGTTAATACTAAATATTTATAGGGCTTTACTTAGTAATATTTTCCTTTTTTTTTCCCCCCCCAGAGAGAGCACACATGGTGGGTTGGGGGGAGGGCAGAGGGAGAGAGAGAATGTCTATCAGGCTGCATGCTCAACAGGGAGCTGATGCCGGGCTTGATCTCCCAACCCTGAGATCATCACATAAGCTAAAATCAGTTTTACCAGTCGAAATTTATTTTGTAACCTCAAAAAAGGGAAGTATATATCTACAATGGGTTTTTGTGAGAGAGAAGGTGCAAAAGTGCCTAGAACAATACTTACATAAAGCATATGTGGAATAAATATATATTGTTATTTTCTTTCCTCCATAGCCCTATATTATTTAAGGTAATGGAGAGTATATGTTTTTCCAAAGTGAGCCTAAGATATCTACTACAACACCAGCGCAGAGTATGTTAAAATAGATAATTTTATTAATAGGTATATTCTGAAAGTACATTTTTAAATAAAAAAAGCATTAATAAAAATAAGATTTAAAGAGCAATTGCCAACAACTTTTCTCAACTTTGTATTATGGCACTCTTTTTTTTCTTTCTTTTTTTTAGTAAAATAAGTTTCTTAAAATGCCTAATTGTGCATATGGATACCATAGATGATGTTCTTATTGGAAATCATCTAATCTAAAGTCCTGTTCTATTTGTGGAAGATGGTGTCATAGAGCTAATTTGGCATTGGATTTCCCACTATCATCCATAGGAAGTAATCTTTATTTATATTTTTAAACTGAAACAAAATTAAATTCTCTTCAAAGTACTTGCAAATTTAGCATGAGAGTACATTGAAAGTTTGAGTCAGTAAATATTTCTAAGTTTTGAGAGTTAAAAAAAAGCAGAATGATGGTTTTGAAAAGAAAGAAAATATTTCCCCCAATATTTCTCTTCCTCTCAAGGCATTTTAGTTTTCCACTTGTAATTTCTCTCTATTTCCCCTTCAACAGTGGAACAGGATGGTTTTCTCACATCATAACTAGAATTCCACCCTTGCCCAACCAGGATATCTTGACTGGAAGTTTGTTATACTTGGTGGTGGAGTCAGTAAAAGAATACTGATCTTTTTCCTAAACACAGGCACATGTTACATTTTTGGCATGTATTCTGTATGTTTACATTAAAAAGGAAAGTCTCTTATTTACTTATCACAAATGGCATCTGTTGAAAGTATATTAACTTTCAGTGCCCATGAAACAATTTATGAATACTAATTAATTCCACCTGCTGAGATACTTTAATTCTTAGGGGAAAATGCTGTTTTTTAAATATATTTTTCATAAGAAATATGTCAAGTGTTTGTAGATGCAGTTGGACCAAAGTCTTCTTAATCAAAGACACTAGGTAACCAGTTAGCAACATTCCAGAAATGACACATATCCAGTTTTTATAAATTTTCCAAGGCTTTATAGACAGAAGCATAGAAATGAAGCCATATTCTGTATGCTTCTAAAAACTCCCCTGTAACTTTCAGAGGAAACTGGAAACAACGTATACAAAGCAGTATCATGAACACACAGATGGCAAATATATCATGTGTAGAGCAGAAGGTGAGGATGAGAAAACTCTAGGGATACACTCCTATAATCCCTCTGACTCTGGAAGTGATAGAAATAAATTTTAAAACTATACAGGACCAGATGTGAGTTTGGCAGATTAATAAGGGAGGCTCCTGTTTTTCAGGACATTCAGATCTGCTTCTTCCCTGAATTGTACTCATGACTCTTATAGATTCTTCACTATGGAAGAGGGAATCCCATACTATGCCCTGCAGTTGAGCCCTAGCCCACTTCCTTCCTAAGAGTTCATCCAGCTATATGAGTAGAAAATTCTCATCTGCACATCTCTCTCTTTTGTACTTCTAGGCCCTTATGTGGGCTCTTTAGAAGTGGCACCTCCTGACTTTATAATAATGAAGACTATCTCAATTCTACCCATGTTGGAAACTAAAGATTTCATCTTACTTCCCCTCCAGACATCTATATTCCTACTATAAATTTAAAACATGGTGTTTTATTACTAAAATTAATCTTGAATATAGTCAAATTTGTTTCTCTCTTTTAAGTAAATATTGGGTTGTAGGAAAATAACAGGTTTAGATATCAACAGAGAATGTAATATTGTTAAACGTATATAGATTTTCATGTCAGTGTAAATTTTATTAAAGAGAATTTCTTTACTTTCACTATAAAAGTCAGATGAGTTATAAATTTAGATAGAAGCAAATTCTGTGGAAAAGACAATGAATTACTGAAATAAATGGTAATTATACAAAATCACATTACGAGATACCAAATCAATGTAATGCTGCCTAATATAGGTCAAATACTGTTAAATATTTTAATCAACTGATTGGGAAGTACAGAGAAACATATGCTGATTACCTTAGCAGGTGAGGAATTGTAGAGGAAATTGTAAATTCTTGGGTGGCTAGGATTATGATACCATGCTCTCTTGAAATTAGAATTGTTTTTTCATGAATAAAATGAGATTTTGCTAAAAGAAAGAAAAGTCATGGAAGCAATAACAAGCAAACTATGTTTAAGAATAACCATTGTTTCTTTTCTCCCATGTGTTCTCTCTGGCCACCACACCAGAAATAAAGTATTGAATTTCATTTCATAAATACTACTTAGGAAAAAAACCCTAAAATGATGAAAAATTTAGGAAAATACAGAAGTTATGTAAAAGGTGTGATATCTTATGAAAATAAAGCCTATATAACATAATTTTGGAACTGGGTTTACCTTAGAATAATAAAGCACAAGCCTTTCTTCTTGTGTATTAGGAGGTTGAAAGCTTTCAAAAGACATACCAAGGTTACAGTGAAGAAAAGAAAAAGCCAAGGTTGAGCCTAAGCCCATTAAACTGATGTTATCTCAGCCTGCTGCATTTTTATTTAAAATAAATATTGAGGAGAGGTGCCTGCCTGACTCTGTTGATAGAGCATGTGATTCTTGATCTTAGGGTCTTGAGATCAAGCCCCATGTTGGGGCTGGATCTTACTTTAAAAAATTAAATTAAATTTAAAAAAATAAAATAAAATTTAAAAATAATTATTGGGGAGAAGTAAGACACATGAGAAATCCTTCTGAGACTAGGAGTCTTTTGTGTCATAAAGTGGAGTATGTATTTTCACAAGATTTGTAATGTTTTGTTAACGAGACCTAGAGGATCAGTGTTTTAAGTAGTTGTAAAAGATGGGAAAACAAGGTCATATATTTTGTTTTGTGACAGACTTGAAACACATTTAGAAATAAAAACACACTAAATACCGTGGTATTTATATATATTTTTTTATTCTTAGTTGATAACACAGGTGTTTTGATGGTGGGAATGTACAATAACATATTTGTTAGTGATATTCTGATAAGTTTACATTTGTTTAAGAGAACACTATTTAGACACTGTGAGAACTTCATTCATTTCACTTATATCTGCCGTATTGTGTGTCTGTGAAGGAGACATAAGTTATAGCTCTTGAGGGAGGTAAAAAAAAAAAAAACCAGCAACAACTAGAGAATAGAAGGGACTGACTGCTTGATTATCAAAACCTCATCCAGCATAAATATTCAATAGGTTTTGCTACCTAAAATCTTGTCACCTTCTCAAAGCAAAAATTTATTTTAAGGTATAATCCCCAACAAGTGTTTAGTATATAACCATGCATAATTTATAGGACTTAACATGTTGAGTATCATAAAGATATCACAGGAGGGAAAATCTGTGGAAATTCACAGATTATACCACCTTTAATTAAATAAATGGGTTCCTGAATGGTTAGATAGAGTAATTTTGGCAATATAGAATAATACACCAAAAACAAGACTATGTGAATGAGCACTAGTCCTCTTACAGCTACATCTTTGAGCTTGCCTTGATCATGTGTTATATACAAAAAGGAATGTATAGTTATTAATTCTTATGACAAAAACCTTTGAGCTTCCTTTCCTTAGTAATAGAGTAGAAATTGTAACAAAGATCTGTCATCAAGGGTTATTCACTACGGATTTTTCTCCCTTTTTTCAATAGTACTGAAGTTGCGGTTGGGCATTTTGGAAAAGGCGGGACTATGGAGACAGTAAGTAGATCACATGTTGCCAGGGGTTAGAATAAATAGGCAGAACATAGAAGACTTGGGGGGCTGTGACACTATTCCGTGTGATACTGTAATGGTGAATAAAAGTCATTTTACATTTATGAAAACCCATAGAATGTATAGCACCAAAAGTGAACCCTAGTGTAAATTATGGACTTTGGGTGATTATGATGTGCCAGTGTAGGTATAGAGATTGCAGCAAATGTATCACTCTGGTGTGGGATGTGGATATTTGGGGAGGTTGTGGGTGTGGGTTACAGTAAACATATGGGAACTCTTTGTTCTTTTGGCTTCATTTTGCTCTGAGCTCAAAACTGCTGTATTAAAATAGAAACATACACATATATTTATATATACTATGCATATATGTGGATATGCACATATATACATAATACATTTCACAATAGTCATGCTAAGGTGTTTTGTGAAGAAAAGACTAATTGGCATGTTGTAGGACACTTGCTTTATTTATTTATTTTTGGGGGGCTTGCTGGGTTACTGACTTTATTCAGCTGGGTGCACTGGCACCCAATCCTCAAATGCTTTTTACCAAACATAATATCTTCTTTGCTCTAAGATGCAAGATTAGGCATTAATAAAGGACATAGAAACTGGAGCTATATGAAAGTGGCTTTTTGAAGGAGCAACCCAGATATTTCAAATTTGCTTTCCTAAGATCAAACACTATATATTAGTAGTGTAATAAATATTGACATGTAATGTGAATGATTTATCATAAGCTTTTTAGATCTTAGAACTGGATGACCTTAAAATAATGTAATCATAATCTGTGAACAAATCAGTATTTTTAACTCTATGTTTAGTGTAATGGTCCTCAACTGGAAATCAGTCAAACTCCCATAAACAACAGAATTACCTGGAAGAATGTAGAATATTATACATTAACAAGAGTGAATAACCTTAAACTATAAGAAACAGTATGGATAATTCTTGCAAACATAGTGACAGAAAGAAGCCAGTCCAAAAGAGTATATATTGTATGATTCCATTTTTAAAAGTAAAAACAAAAACATTGATATCAGTTTCCCTTAAAGATGGGGTCTTGACTGGAAAGGGGTATAAAGAAGTTTCTGAGGGTACTGATAATGTTCTATTTCTTGACCCTGGAACATGTTAAAGGAGTGAGTTCAATTTGTGAAAGTGGACCAGACCATACAGTAAAAATACTTGCCCATTTCTCCATGTGTATTCCCAGAGGATATTTACTATATGCCCAGCAATGTAGTGAAAGTGTCAGAAGGGGCAGTGGCTACTCTGCATCCTTACAGCCTGCACAAGGAGAGGAGACTAACACATATGAAAACATTAAAAATTTTTAACTGAGAAGTGTATGATTGAAGGTCAACTGTTACAAGTTTATTGTCTGCCTAGATCAAAGGAGGATACCACTGAGATCTAAGATCTATAAGAAATGTTGGGGGAGCTTGTACTTGAAATATGCATTGAGATATAAGTTTGGACAATTCTAGTCTCAGCCTAAAGATGTAACAATTTGAAGATCTTCATTATAGTCCCTCTGGGGTATTAAAAGCAATAGCACCAACAATTAGCCTGTGAGACAATTCTCACTTGTAGGATATACTACTAATTAAATTTTAAATTGTTATTTAGTATCTTTTCCACTATGTAGTTTAGTTCGTGTGGCACTAATGTAGTCAAAGTTTTATAACAATAGAATTATTGACTATTTTTATCTCAAATACATATGCTGTTACCTGATAGCTAAATTGATTTATCTTTTCAATGCCCAACAACAACAAAAAAATGACTTAAAGGTGGAATTATGAGATACTATCCATATGTTCCTTCTGAAATTAATTTGGGCTAAGGAGTGGTGTCATTTTTATGTATAAACAAAAGTATAAGGACTTTTCTGTATCTGTGGCTGTCTTCCATTTTATATTCTAATCTCTTTAAAGATTTATTCTGATAATTTTACAATATTATCTGTACAATGAAGCCATTATTAACAAAAAAGAAAGAATTAGCAAAGGGACCTTGTCCACATTCATTTAATGTGCAAGCCCTGAATTATAGCTTACATCCACTTTCATACTTTTCGCTTACCCAAACTAGAGATGTGGAGAATTTTAACTGTTCATTTCCAGTGACTTTCCAGGCTAATATATCTACCTGTCTGTTCAGTCCTCCAGAACTCTTATTGGTCACTTTGGTCATCACTTATCTTCTGCTGTACTTGGAATGATCAAGCAACTCACCCAATTCATTTCCTGATTTACACAGGTGCACATGGAGATATTCAAAATCATAATTGACAAAGTTGCTTCATACCTGCACACAAATGAACATATTCTATGTAAATAAGCTAAAGAAAATCAGATTTGTATATAGTGAAATTGCTTAGCTAAATAAACAAATTAAGGTAGCTAAGCATCAACGTATGTAGTTAAGAGTGAGCAATAACAATTATAATAAATGACTATTGAAGCATTAATCTTGTATCTTAGAGCTATATGCCAAAAATGGAAATTAGAAAAATGGGTAATAGCATCTGGAGTTCTTCCAGTAACTCCAATATTCATGAAATTATATGAACCATGTGCTTGTGAAGTCATCACCCAACATTTTAGTAAATAAATTGAAACTTGTGAAATTACTACTATTAGGAAATTATGCCAAACAACATTAAGGTTAATTATTTTTTCACAGACATACTAATGTTAAAGATAGGGGAAGGGGACTAAAATAAATTCCATACTGGAAAGGGAAGGCATTCTTTAAATAGGATCCATCATTTAAGACAAATAATGCTTTTACTAATGTGAGAACAGTGTTATTCAAAATAGAGTAAAAGCTACATACTTATCTTTATTTTAATTAAAAAGCTGAAAGAGTTTTAAAGGTTTACCAAGTATTGTACATATGCCCGAGGACTGATCCTTGGCCACCTGCTGAAAGACCTCTTATGTTCATGGACATGGTACACTGCACCACTTCATGAATCCCTGTGTTAGTTTCTTAGGGCTGCTGCAACAAAGTATTACAAACTTAGTGGTTTAAACAACAGACATTTATTTTCTCACGGTTCTGGAGTTAGAAGTCCAAGGTCAAAGTGTGGCATGGTCGGTTCCTTCTGAGGGCACTAAGAATGTTTCATGTGTCTCTCCTCACTTCTGGTGGTTGTTGGCAATTTTTGGCATTCCCCATCTTCTGCTCATCACCCTAACCTCTGCCTTCATCTGCACGTGGTGTTTTTTCTCTGTGTAGGTCTATCTCAAAATTTCGCCCTTTTATAAGGAGAGTAGTCCTAGTGGATTTGGAGTCTGTCCTTCCATTTGTGTCATCTTCAATTTCTTTCATCAGTGTTTTATACGTTTCAGAGTACAAATCTTTTACCTCCTTGATTCAGTTTATTCCTAGGTATTTTATTTTGTGGGGAGGAGATAATTTTAAGTGGAATTGTTTTCTTAATTTGTCTACCTGCTACTTCATTAGTAGTGTGTAGAAACACAACTGAATTCTGTATGCTGATTTTGTATGCTGTGACCTTAGTGAATTCATTTATCAGTTCTAGTATTTTTTTGGTGGAATCTTTAGGATTTTCTATATATAGTATCATGTCTTCTGGAAATAGTGAGAGTTTTACTTATTCCTTACCAATTTGGGTTGGGGTTAAAGTAGAGCATGAAATCAGCCATAATACTGAGCTCACTAAAATGTAACACGGGCCACCGTGGGCAGGGATGTTTTCGGAGAAGGGTATAGGCCTTTGGAATGTCGAGGCCTGCATGACCACTCTGCCGTTGGAATGCCATGGGGCATTGCCTTCCCAAAACTTTTGTAGCCCAAACAGACGCCCTGTGATCTAAGAGATGTAGGCATTGTCCCTTAGTCTATGTTTAGCAGAACTCATAGAACACGCAAATTAGCATATTGAATCTTTCCCATAAACAGATCCTCCCAGTTTCAGTAAGATCCCTTGTCACACATCATGTGCTTAAGGAACAGTGATAAGGATTTGTGATTATCCTGAAGGACCAATAAAAGTGGGAGCAAAGAGGAGCAAAGGTTTTCTCCTCTGAGTATTGACTCCCTTGCCTTCTCCTCTCTCACAGCAAAGCCTGGAGTAATCTTTCATCCATCTCTACAGGGATTGCTGGCCATTCCTGGCAAATTTGGATGCCTTTTCTTTTTCTTGTCTGATCGCTGTGGCTAGGACTTCTAATACTATGTTGAATAAAAGTGGTAAGAGTGAACATCCTTGCCTCATTCATGATATTAGGAGAAAAGTGCTCAGTTTTTCACCACTGAGTATGATGTTAGGTGCAGCATTTTCATATATAGCCTTTATTATGCTGAGGTATGTTCCCTCTTTGCTGAGGGTTTTTATCATAGATGGAAGTTTTACTTTGTCAAATGCTATTTCTGAGTGTATCGAAATGATCATATGGTTTTTATCCTTTCTCTTGTTGATGTGATGTATCATATTGATTGTGAATATTAAACCACCCTTGCATCTCAGGAATAAATCCCACCTGATTGTGGAGAATGATTTTTTAAATGTATTGTTGGATTTGGTTTGCTAATGCTATGTTTAGGATTTTTTCATCTGTGTTCATCAGAGATATTGGTCTGTAGTTCTTTTTTTGTGTGTGGTGTCTTTATCTGGTTTTCGTATCAGAGTAATACTGACCTTGAAGAATGAATTTGGAAGCTTTCCTTCCTCTTCTACTTTTTGGAGCAATTTGATAACAGGTATGAACTCTTCGTTAAATGTAGAATTCACCTGTGGAGCCATCTGGTCCTGGGCTTTTGTTTTTGGGAGTTTTTTTGATCACTGATTAAACTTCATAACTGGTAATTGTTCAAGTTTTCTAATTCTTCCTGATTCAGTTTTGGAAGGTTATATGTTTCTAGGAATTTATCCCTTCTATGTTGTCAAATTTGTTGGCATGTATTTTTTATAGTATTCTCTTATACTTTTTTCTATTTCTATGGTGTGGGCTGCTATTTCTCCTCTTTCATTTGTAATTTTGTTTATCTGAGTCTTTTTTTTTTTAATGAGTCTGGCTACAGGTTTATCAATTTTGTTGATATTTTCAAAGAACCAGCTCCTGGTATCATTGATTTGTTCTTTTTTTTTTTCCTATTTCTTTTATTTCTGCTCTACTCTTTATTGTTTCCTTCCTTCTACTGGTTTGGGGTTTTGTTTGTTCTTTTTAAAATTTTTTCTCCCTAGCTTCTTAGGTGTAAGATTAGGTTGTTTATTTAAGATTTTTCTTCTTAAAATATTGTTGTAAACTTCCCTCTTAGAACAGATTTGCTGTATCTCAAAGATTTTGGAGCATTGGGTTTTCATTTTCATATGTCTCTGTGGATTTCTTGATTTCTTCTTTGATTCCTTGGTTGACCCATTCATTGACTAGTAGCACAGTTATTTAACCTCCATGTATTTGTGTTCTTTCCAGTTTTTTTCTCGTGGTTGATTTCTAGTTTCATAGTGTTGTGGTTGGAAAGGATGCATGATATGACTTTAACCTTTTTGAAATGTTGAGACTTGTTTTGCAGTCACTATGTGATCTGTTCTGGAGAATGTTCCATGTACTCTTGAAAAGAATGTGTATTCTGCTGTTCTGGAATGAAATGTTCTAAATACATCTGTTAGAACCATCTGGCCCAATGTGGTCTATTATTTTATTGCCATTGATTACTCCCTTTTTGTTGCTAGCCAATTTATGTTTTTGGGTGCTCCCATGTTGGATACATAAATATTTGCCATTGTTATATCCTTTTCTTGGGTTGTTTATCATGTAGTGTCCTTTGTCTCTGGTTACAGTCTTTGTTTTAAATTCTACTTTGTCTGAAATACATATTGGTACCTCAGCTTTCTTTCGTCTTATATTTGCATGGTAAATACTTCTCCAACCCTTAGCTTTCAATCTACATGTTTTTAGAGCTAAAGTGAGTCTCTTATTGGCAAGTTTGGGTCTTGCTTTTTTATCCAGTTCATCATGCTATGTCTTTTGATTGGAATGTTTAGCCCGTTTACATTCAAAGTAATTACTGATAAGTATATATTTATTACCATTTTGTCACCTATTTATGGTTGTCTGTAGTTCCTCTTTGTTCTTTTCTCTCTTCTCTCACAGTTTGTTGGCTTTCTCGAATGATATACTTGGATTCCTTTCTCTTTATTTTTTGAGTATCTATTAATATTTTTTATTTGCGATTGCCATTAGTTTTATATATAACATTTATATGGCAAACTATATTAAGTTGATAGTTGCTTAAGTTTGAACCCATTTTAAAAGCACTATATTTTTTCTCTCTACTTCCCCCCATGTTTTAGGTATGTTATGTCCTGCTTTTCATCTTGCCTGTTTATGTGAATCCCTTGACTGACTATTATAGATATACTTAAATTTACTGTTTTTTTATGTTCTACTTTTCTTATTCCTGCTTATGGTCTTTCCTTTCCACTCATATTGCTCCCTTTAACATTTCTTGTAGAGCTGGATTACTGATGATGAATTTCTTTAAACTTTGTTTACCTGGAACCTGTATTCTGAGCCTTGTTGGATAAAGAATTCTTGGTTGCAGATGTTGTTCTTTCAGCATTTTGAATATATCATGCCACACTCTTCTGTCCCAAAAACTCTCTGCTGAAAAATCAACTGATAACCTTATGGGGTTTCCCTTGGATGCAAGTGTTTTCTGTCCTCTTTCTGCTTTTAAAATTCTTTCTTTATCACTACTTCCTACATTTAATTACTATGTGTCTTGGTGTAGACTTCCTTGTGTTAATTTTGTTGGAGGCTCTCTGTGCTTCATGGACCCAGATGTCACCTTCCTTCCCATATTCGGGCAGTTTTCAGCTTAGTTCTTCAAATAAATTTTCTGCCCTCTTTTCTCTCTTTTCCTTCTGAGATCCCTATAATGCAAATGTAATTACACCTGATGGTGTGTCTGAGTTCCCTAATCTATTTTCTTCTTCTTCCTCTCTCCCCCTCCTCCTTGTTGCTGTTGTTGTTGTTATTACTATTACTATTTTTTTTCTCTCTCCTCTTCAGCTTGATTGTGTTCCACTTCTCTGTCCTCCAGGTTGCTCATTCATCTTCTGCCTCCTCTAGTGTACTATTTCCTCCAGTGTATTTTTAATTGCAGTTCTTGAGTTCTTCATCTCTGATTGTTTTTTTTTATGCTTTCCATCTCTTTTTTGAGAGTCTTACTGAAGTCCTCCACTCTTTTCTCAAGTCCAGTGAGTATCTTTATGACCATTACCTAAATTCTCGATTAGGCATATTACTTAGCTAATTTCTTCTAGGTCTCTTGCTGTGATTTTGTCCTTTCTTTGGGGACATATTTCTCTGTCTCTTCATTTTGCTAACTCTCTGGGTCTGTTTCCATGTGTTAGAAAAGTCAGCTATGTCTCCTACTCTAGAAAGTAGTGGCCTTATGAAAAGAGGCCCTGTATTGCCCTGCAGTGCAATGTCTCCTGTTCACCAGAAACTGGTACTTCAGGGGTATATTCTGTGTGTGTTGCAAGTCCCCTACTCTTGTGGCTGAGCCATGTTTGCCTTCAGTCTCATGATCTGCAATGGCTGTCTTTGCCTGTTTTGGGCAGTGTTTGGTCCCTGTCTTGTTAGTGGGCCAGGCCTGGACTTCTTTGTGCATTTACCAAAGCTACAATAACATGGTACTACAGGGTACTTTCCTGTGTTGTCGTCTGAGAAGCTTTTGTTGGTGGGCAGGGCCTGCAGTGGGACCAGATGTCTGCCCTTAGCCTGTTACTTGGACTGCCTTCAAACCGGTGCATGTGGTTATATTCTCCTCTCCGTGGGTCAGAATCCACTTTTGGGTGCTCCTGGCTCCTCACAGGGCTGCTTGCACGCTTCCATCCTTGTGGGGCTACTTTGGATGGACACATGCCAAGGGCATGTTAGAGAGTGCCTATCCACAGGAGAACCTGGGGGTGGCACACAGTGCCAGCAATGTCCATAGTGTTCTGCTGAGGGAGTGGATCTTGATCCACTTTGGAAGACCATTGTGGCCACATGGTGGTGCAGATCTGCAGAAGATCAAAGGGAAAGCACTCTTAACAAGTTAGATGGAGCGTGTTGATGCTGTGCTGCTTCCTGCAGGTGTACTTGTATCTGGGCTGGGGTGTGGGAGAGGGAAATGGTGCCTAACAGCTCTTTTGTTCTTAGAGAAGTCTCCTAATGATCCTTACACCTCCAGCACAGGCTCTGAAATTAATAAAGAAATCTCCTTCTCTCATTCCCTAAGCATACTTCAAACTGCTGTTTTTATCCTCTATCTCCGCCTGGCTGATTTTTGTGCTGTCTCTGTAAGGGCAGAGACTCTGTTTCTTATATCCCTCTCTGCACTCCCAGAACGGAGTCCACTTATTTTTAAAGTTCCACGTGTTTTGCCCCATTGATTGTTAGGCTTCTCTAGTTTTCAAAGCCAAATGTTATGAAGATTTGTCTTCCCCATGTGGGTACCCTATGCCTGTGGTGCCTGGTGTGGAAACTGTTCCTCTCTCTCTCTGTGTTTACAATGTCCCTCTATCCTATCGACAGTCCTGTAACAGCTCTGTAGCTGTTCTTAAGGGTTAACTTGCTTCAAGGTAACACACTTCTTGTTTGCTGATTTAAGGTCCTTGATCTGTAACAGAATTAGTTTACCTCCTTTAAGATTTGTAGACCCCTGGCCTTGGGTAATGAAAAACCAGAACTTTCTCAGGCAAGAGAGGCCAACAAGTCTGTTTGAACCTGCCTTGGCCTTCTGATTAGCCCAGCAATTTTCTAGCAAAATGTTTTTCTTTTTTAAGGTCATACAAATGACTCTACTGACCTCCCTTTGTACATCTGTAGACCTTGCCCTCCTTTGCAGAAAGAACAATGTACTCTTGTACAACCTCTGGGTACAAAGGAACCAGACCTTCTTGTATGACAATCCCCAGGTATTGAGAAAGTAGACCTATCACAACCTCCCCAGGACACCAAGGATTAGATGTTCTCGTACAACCTCTGAGCACCAAGATAACTCTATAGCTGAAATTATCAGTCTGCATGTAATCAAGGAATGTCACAGACCACTACCTTCCCTTAACTAATTAAACTCCCATAAAAATCTCTGGGCCAGGCAGAAACCTTAGGGTTGGCCTTTGGACAAGAGTCAGCCTTCTCCCCAGGTAGCCAGGCTTTTGAATAAAGCTCATATTCCTTTCCATTCAAAACTTTTCCCTTGAGTATTAGCCTTTTGAGCAATGGGCAGCCAAACGTGGGTTTTAGTAACAATTCCACAGGTCAGTTTGGCTCCCAACTGCATCTCTGCCCTTCCTAAAGTCTTAGATGTTTCTTCTTCTCTACATTTAGCTGTAGAGAGTCCATTGTGCCAGTCTTCAGGCTGTTTTCTGGGTTATATATACTCATGGGTGTTTTTTAGGAGTATCCCTGGGACAAGGTAAGCCTCGGATTCTCCTACTCCACCCTCTTCCAGAATTGTTTTTTCTTAAAATATTAAATAAACTTACATTTCTGTAATAAATTCCACTTCATCATGATGTATCATTCTTTTTATGTGTTGGTTGGATTCAATGTCCCAATATTGTGTTAAGAGATTTTAAAAGTATCTACGTTCATGTGGAATAAAAGTTTTGGTTTTTTTCCCCTACAAAGTTTAATATAATATTGGCTTCATAAAATGAGTTGGGAAGTTTCCCCTTTCTTATATTTACTAGAAGAGATTATGTAGATTTATTATTTCCTTCCTAAGTATTTGATGAATTTCTAATAAAATGTAGCTATCTACGTATTTGATGAATTCTAAAATATAGCTACCTAGATATTGGATGAATTTCTAAAATATAGCTTCCTAGGTAATTGATGAATTTCTATAATATAGTTACCTATAGCTATTGACTTTGAGTTTTCCCTGTGACAAGGTTTTTGTCTACACATTTATTTCCTTAAAACATATAATGCCATTTTTGTATTTCATCTTGTAGTTTTGCTAATTTTTATGCTTTAAGGAATTTTTTATTTCATGAAAATTGCCTAACTTATTGACATAAACTGTGTGTCATTTCATCATTAAAAATATCTGTAAAATCTGGACTGATAATTCCTCTTTTATTTCTGATATTGGTAAATTACAACTCCCTTTTTGACTAGCTTGACAGGAATTTTATTCTATTCATCTTTTCAAAGACCCAGCTGCAGATTAATTTATATTCTTTTTTTTTGAAATTACACGACTTCTTATCTTTACTGTATTTTACTGTTTAGACTTTACTTTTTTTTTTTTAGTTTCTTGAGGTTGAATAAGTTATTTTAACCTCTCCAGATCTCTGCTTTTTAAATAAACATAAAACATATCTGCCTTGTGTGTGATAAATGTACAAAGGAAAAATAATTAAGATTTTTAAACGATTATGTGAAAAATAGTATTTCTGGTTAAGAAACTATTAAAATATCATTTTCATATGGTGAAAGAAGTGCTTGTGAATATTAAATGAAATCATGTCAATAAATTGGCATAATTAAAACTAGAGGCTTGGGGCGCCTGGGTGGCACAGCGGTTAAGCATCTGCCTTCGGCTCAGGGCATGATCCTGGTGTTATGGGATCGAGCCCCACATCAGGCTCCTCCGCTAGGAGCCTGCTTCTTCCTCTCCCACTCCCCCTGCTTGTGTTCCCTCTCTCGCTGGCTGTCTCTATCTCTGTTGAATGAATAAATAAAATCTTTAAAAAAAAAAAAAAACTAGAGGCTTTTTCTGTCTCTTAATATATGGAATCTACATGTATAAAGGTGTTTATTTCCCTTAAGATATTTATGGTGATTTTTCCATAAAGATCAATTCTTCTTAGATTTCCTTAAAATAAACTAAACTTTATTGTTTAAATGACTCAAAGATCTTAAGGAATATTGTTTCAAATGTTTTTAATTATCTAAACTTCAAAAATTCATTCAGAACCTTGGCAATTGGTATTATAATATTGCACAAAGAACTTGATCCAGTTTTATAATTATACATATATCTCTGCTAAGCTATGGAAGCCATTACACCACATTTCTAAATATGGATGTAAATATTATATTCCATAACAGTCCTTTCATTATCCTAATGTAGACTAATGGAGTAATTCAAACCTTCAATCTTCTCCTTTCCTAAAACATGAATTAAAACAATATTCTTTAATATAATAGAAATATAAGCATGACAGCAGTTATTTTAGAACTGGACTGGAAGATATTTAGTAAGATTCATGTGAATAAAATGTGTTTTTAACAAGGAATGTCATTGGTCTGTTTCCAAAAGTAGGATAGCGTATTTTGTGAACATTTTTTTATTCTAAAAATATATTCATGTTCTTTGTCAGATAAAAAAAATAATGACAGTGGTTTATTAGCATTATTTACTTACTAGTTTGAGAAAACATGTTGTCATAAAAATACTTTTAGCTTCCCAGATATTACCAATTGCTTTTTAACAGTGTATTTTTTTCTCAGAAGCCTTTTATTGCCTCAAAAAGTCTTTTCTTTTTATTATATTTAGATCAATACATTTCATAGGCATTAGGACAATGACAAATATGGCACTTTTGATTGGTGATTTCAAAATGCCCATGCATGTGTTCATATGCTTTGAAAGATTTTGTTGTGGAATAAAATGTCATTCAAGGCCAGAGATGGCTCCTGAAGGTAAGCCTGATATAGTGTCATTTATACCTAGTGTTTTTCCACAGCTCATTAAAATCTTATGTAATTGGAAAACAAATGCAATAAAATATTTGTGTGGGTGTTGCCATGGTCAATAATCTCCCTCCTCTGAGAGCCTTATCTTTTTAATCTTCTGATATTAGAAACAATTCCTTCTTTATTTGACAGCTTCACATTTGATTGACTGCTACTGTTACCATGTGTCAATCTTTGCACATGTTATACTTGCTGAGTGTAACTGAGCTTTTGGTATCAAGAAGAACAACTCAGTGACTATAGTGTTGAAACCAACTCAGATACATATTTAATGGGTTTAATATATTTTGTTTAAAGTACTAACATTTCACCCCTTAATTGATTACTATGCCATTATTTTTCTAAAGTCAAATGCTATTCTCATATACCTCTTTCTTCTTCCATCTGTCCATTACCTTTTTGAATTTGATAAAGCCTCTTCTAAACTCTTACCATAAATTTGTCCTCAGTGGTAAGGTGGTGCTGAAGGGATATTAGGCTCAACGTTGTACTCACATGCTTTGTGATGATTAATGTATCACTCCCATTAAGCCAAATTTCCTCAACTATACGTAGATAACAATCAAAGTAATGAAACAATATACATAAGAGTGTACTTAACATATTAGGTAGTACAAGGTGATACAATTTAGCTTGCATATTCTTTTCGGTTTAGATCATAACTAGCAAAAAAGGGGAATATTTTTAAGTTTTAAAACAATGCTTTCTGAAGTGTTAGCAAATTTTATACAAAGATGATTTTGCTTATACCTGTAATGCCTATCTTTATAAAATAATGGGACTCAAATATCTAATGCTCAACAATAAAGATGGGACAAAATCAAGCTGCTTGTCTTAAACCTTAAAAGGCCTTTCTTCCTTTATTAAAAAAAAAAATCATTCACCAAATTGGAACCTTATCTTTTGATATTTAATTCCAGAGGTCTGGTTTGTTGAAATTAAAGCTGATTTCATTTCCCATTTATTCTTTTTCCATATGCCCTACCACTCATCACAAACTATCATCAATATTTATAATGGAATATAAGAGAACCTCTACTGCCCCCTTATTTCCTTGTTTATGCAATAGCATTTCATTGTAAAAAGCTGTAGAGGCTCAGAATAGTGTGTGTGTGTGTGTGTGTGTGTGTGTGTGTGTGTTCCATTGCAATGCTTTTTTCCAATGTCACTGCCACAGCAGGCAATGTCACTGCCACTGCACTTGTCCTACATAAATAGTAGGACTTGCTGCTTTCTCTTTTTATTATAACAAATCATACACTATGTTTTATCTCCACACTTAGCTATAAATACAATGGTTATATAAAATTATGTAAGCATTCATAGTAGGAAAAGAGGTCAACCAAATTTTCAGAATAAAAATACTGATTTTAAAATAGCTGTGCATTCTCCCTTTCCCTGTCAGTAAATCTTTCCATCAGCATCCATCTAAGGGTGATTATGAAATTTACAAGTAGTTTATCACAAATACATAAATTGCCTCAAATGGGTAAAGGGGAAAACATTCCTTTGTAAATGTTTTCAGGATTAATCAAATGCCTCATGTCTACCTACACCCTGCAAATTCAAATAGTATTTTCCTTTTTTCTCTTATATATACATATTTATATATACACACAAACAAAAATACATATTTATGTATATATAAGGGAAAATGGACAAATATATGTGTGTATGTATTACATACACACAGCACACACACTATCTGATTTGACAAACTTGCTCATTTTTATTTTATTTGCCCTTCTTTTAATCTCTGTGACTTTTGCCATGATATATCATTCATCTCTCTAACCAAATTATCTACATTTACCATGGGAAATTATCAAACATCTCTGAATAAATAGAGGCCTTTCCTGAGTAAGTAGAGGTTTCACCCGCATAGCTGACTCCAATATATCCCTAAAGAATAGATATTTATGTGTTTTAGGACTTAAGCAATTTCTATCTCCATTATCAAGATTATGGAAGAGCATGATTAGGGTGAATCTGAGACAGTTCTAATGCTTACAATAGATAGCTTATTGGTCCTTGACACAAGGTTGTTATATTTATGGCATTGTGCTCAAACTCTGGAGATGGTTCTTAAATATTATCTATTCAAAATATATAATATTAACACTGCAAGCGTTTACCATCCTTTAAACATTGTAGAATTTTTAAGAATTTAGAAGGAGAGTGTTCAACACAACTTATTTCTCCTTGTGACCAGGAGAGAAGTAGAAGATAGATAGATATGGATATATATTGGATATACCTATACATATATATGATTAGCCCAGTACCCCAGTTGTGCAAAGTGGCACGATGTCTGAAAAGTGAGGCAGTCAACAGAAGGACACAGGATATTAAGGTGATGGAGAGGTACAGGGGTGCATAGAGAGTGATAATAAAATTATTTTTTACCTATTCAAGTCTATAATAATTCTTGGTGAAAATTATTTTATGTATGCATTTACTACTGAAGATATAATTCTGGAATAATCTGGAATAAAAATACTATATATGAACAATATATTAAGAGATCTTGCAGATAAGAAAGCAAAGATTATATTGTATATCATGAATTTACTTACATTATTGAGAATTAGTAGTGCTGCCACTGATGTTGTCAAGTTTAAGAGTTTCTGGAAGAAGGCAGTCATTCATTCACTCCTGTGCTGCTTTCTGAGGAAAGGATAAACTCTAGGTTTGAATAAAGATTTTCAAAAAGCCCAACTCCTTCAATGTGCAATGTGGGAACACAAAACTTCTATTTCTGAACATACTACCCTAAATACTTTAGCACCAAAGATAAGCCATTTTTAAATAGTGCACACGGTCTGTATTTTATACCAATATTCAACTCAGAATTTTCCATTGTTAGTACTGAGCTGGAAACTGAATATATTAAGCTTTTGAAGGAGACTGGGATTGGTGGTAATGAATTTGTTTATTGGCTAAAGTCCATGCACCAACTTATACTTACTTTAAATGGACAATAATCTTTGTTAGTCAGATAAGCAAATGTTAAATCTTACCAAGAAAAGAGCTCATGAGAGGATTTTAGAACTTATCCCTGCAATTTAATGTTAGCACTGTTGTAAATTAAATTTGCTATGCAAAGCACTGTGTAAACCAAATTGAAAAGAGGAAGGGGCAGCTGCTGTTCCAAAAGAGAGGGAACACAACAATTTCTCTTGTAAACTAGAGCTGTTATTTCTCCACCACATTTGTTAGCTCTCTCCTCTCTCACTTTTTTTAAATACTCTCAACTCTTCATCCCTCAAGGAACCCATACTGCCCTCTCTCAGATCCTTCTCAGTCCACGTATGTACCTGTGCATCCCTTCCCTTCAAATCCATGTCCGGAGACAGTTGGCCATCTCCTCTATTCATCATCTGCATATTTTATCTCCTCACTTCAAGTGCCTTCTGAATATGACAGTTTTTGCCTTCCTTAATTTCTACTTGACTATGTAGGTCAGTCACTACATCCATTTTTGCTGCCCATCTCCTGAGATACTGAACATGTTTGTTTCTTCTTTTTTGCAATCCTAATCCTTTACTCACTCCCCTCCCCCCATTTTTTGACGTTGACAAAAACACTAAAGTAAAAACTTGAAAAAATGGGAGCATGAGGAGGAAAACCAAGAAGTCTAGAAAAATTCTAGGAAAAATGGCTCTGATACTTGGAATGAATTGTATTTTTTCTCAAAATGGTAACAAGTAAAGCTTACAGCAGAAATCTTTTTCTCTGGTCCTCTCAGGTAACTTATAGTATTTCACATCAGGTGAGTGATCCTGCTTATCTTCATCATCAGTCTGTTAGCCTGTTCCCATTGCTAAGCATTATTCATTTAGAATTATTCATTTGGAATGATTCGATGACTTTCAATTCCACCATTGTGCTAAGATCCTAAGTATGTATAGTTTTAAAGACTTCTGGCCATCCAGGTGATCATTTTATTTTGCAGCAATAGTGGGAAACAACAAAAGTGCAGTAGATCAGTGTCAGATCCTATGATACGGAAAAACAACGAAAAGCTTAAATAAAAGGTCTTGACTATGAGTGAAGCTTCTGTCTCATTTGGGCATACTGCGAACTACAAGCAGGATTAGGGACAGTCTATTTTCAGAAAAGGAAGGTAGCTTGTTTTCTATCAGAAAATTAAGTTCAGAAACAAATCAAATGCTTCCACATGCTGAGGGAAATAATAAGAAAATTAATCGATGTTGGGGTTGAGGCCCTTTAGTCTCTAATTATTAGATACCACTGATTTCTATTTAGCTAAAGGTGTGTAGGATAGAATGTTGGCTTAACTATCTGTGAAATTAGACAGTAATCTATGGGGAGCTGTAATGCTGAAGGCAAAGGTCTAAGCTGAAAAATTGTGTGTATCTGTGGATTGATGGGGATGCATGCAGTACAGATATATAATTTGAAGGAGACATAATGCAATTGAATCATATTTTAATTTTCTAAAATATTCCTAACAAAAATATCTAGATAATTGTATAAACATAACTAATTAGAAAGTATTCGAAGACATGATCTGAGGTAGTCTAAGTCAAAGCAAAACAGTCAATGATGATGTAGAAAAGCTGTCTGGGGTAGTTCCATGGCATAATTTATCTCTTTCTTGAGTAAAGGGGAATAAAAACACAGAATGGAAAGGAATAACTGAGGTTTTGTCAGTCTGGCATTCTATTGCCTTTAATGAAAATAAATATTTAAAGAAGGTAGAAAAGAGAGCTCTTCCTATTTCTGTAATAAAAGAATAAATTAGCAAAGATATTAAATGGATTTTAAAGGCCTTGTTAGAATTGGACTAAAAAAATGAGCTTTAGGAATTCTAGAAGGCTAATTTAAAACAAATGTTCCCAGTGAAATCTCTTAAGGTATGTTTCCTAGACAAGTGGAGGATAAGAAAACCTCTTAGCTTATCTGTAGACACCGTGTCCCATGGGGAATGAATGGCCTGTAGCCTAGCCAGAAAGGAAGACAGAGAAATCACCTACATGTTCCTGAGCCCCTTGCCCTTTATTTTTAATTCCTGTGTTGAGGAAATTGGCTTCATAATAGAAAAACAATTTGAGCAAATTTAAAAAGGACAACAGGGTAGTGCAATGATTTAGGTAACAGTATATAGTAGAAGGAACAATGATTTAGATCAAGATACTCA
This sequence comes from Ursus americanus, assembly GCF_024610735.1. Lineage (NCBI taxonomy): Eukaryota > Metazoa > Chordata > Mammalia > Carnivora > Ursidae > Ursus > Ursus americanus. The sequence goes on along the minus strand of NC_142137.1, from coordinate 52,891,607 downwards.
AGTTAAACTTTTTTTTTCAGCTTTGAGGTTTTCTTTATAAAATGTACATCATATCTACTTAAATTGTGGTTGTAAGGATTAAATATGAAAGTGTCAGACACACTTAACTGACAGACTATGTTACCTATTCCTTCAACAAGCATTTAGTGAGTGTCTACTCTGAGGGAAGAATTATGCCAAGTATTGGAAAAACAAAGAGTAATAAAATCTAGACCTTACCTTCAGATAGCTAATAAGCTAATAAGGAAGAGACATGTAGAAAAATAAGTGCACTGAAGAGTCACAGAGGTTCTGAGAATATATGGCACCCCTGTGATAATGGTCAGTTCCTACCTATAGGAATAAAGTCAGGAGGGCTTTCATAAAAGAGAGGCTTGTGTTTGGTCAGGCAGTATGTGGAGGTGTGGGTGTTAACTGGTCAGATGCAGTGAGTGGCTTTGAGTGAATGCTGGAGGAGTGACTTGCATGTGCAAAGCCCAGGTATTTGAAGGAGACAAGTGCCTTATGAAATTACAAACTGAATATGGAATAGATATTGAATATATGTATTCAGGGTCTTTTGTGGTTCCATACACATTTTAGGATTCTTCTAGTTCTGTTGAAAAATGACATTGGCATTTCATAGGGATTGCATTGAAGCTATGGATTGCTTTGAGTAGTATGGACATTTTAGCAATATTCTTATAATGCATAAACACAGAATATCTTTTCATTTATTTTTGTCTCTTCAGTTTCTTTTATCAATCTTAGAGATTTCAGTTTACATGTCTTTCACTTCCTTGGCTAAATTTATTCCTAGGTATTTTATTCTTTTTGATGCTACTCTAAATGAGGTTATTTTCTTTCTCTTTTTATGATTTTATTTATTTTAGAGAGAGAGAGAGAGCAAGTGAGGGGTGGGCAGAGGGAGAGGGAGAGAGAATCCCAAGCAGACTCCATGCTGAATGTGGAGCCCAACACAGGGTTCAATCTCACAACCCTGAGATCATGGCCTGAACTGAAATCAAGAGTTGGACACTTAACCCACTGAGCCACCCATTAATTTCTTCATTTCTCTTTCTATAGGTTTGTTATTAATATATAGAGACAAACTAGATTTGGTATATTGATTTTATATCTTGCAACTTTTACTGGATTTGTTTATTGTAACAGTTTTTTTGGTAGAATATTTAGGGTTTTTTAAAAAAATAAAGATTTTATTTATTCATTTATTTGAGAGAGAGACAGAGAGACAGAGCACAAGCTGGGGGAGGGGGAAAAGGGGAGGGAGAGGAACAAGCCTACTCTGTGCTGACTGCAGAGCTTAATGCTGGGCTCCATCTCATAACCCTGAGATCATGATCTGTGCCAGAATCCAGAGTCGGATGCTTAACTGACTGAGCCAACCAGGTGCCCCATTTGGGGTTTTTAATATATAAGGTCATGTCATCTGCAAATGGTGAGAATATTACTTCCTTTTCTATCTGGATAACTTTATTTATTTTTCTTGTATAATTGCTCCAATAGTATGTTGGGGCGGGGGGAACTGGCAAGAGGGGATGTCCTTGTCTTGTTTCTGATCTCAGAGGAAAAGCTTTCAGCTTTTCAACATTGAATATAATGTTAGCTGTGGGTTTGTCATGGATGGCTTTTATTAATTTGAGTTTCCCTCTATACCCACTTTCTTGACAGTTTTATCATAAATGGATATTGAATTTTGCCAATTTATTTGAATGGTCATATAAGTTTCACCTTCCATTTGTTAACGTGGTATATCATGTTGATTGATTTGTAGGTGTCCAATCATTCTTGCTTTCCAGAATAAACCCACTTGATCACAGTGTGTGATCCTTTCAGTGTATTGTTGAGTTCAGTTTGCTAATATTTTGTTGAGGATTTTTGCATCTATGTTCATTGAAGATACTGGCCTGTAATTTTTTTCTTCTAGCATCATTGTCTAGTTTTGGTATTAGAGTAATCTTGGCTTCATAAAATGAGTTTGGAAGTGTTCCTGCCACTGCCACCACCACCACCACCACCGTGGCCGCCGCAGCTACTGCTGCTTCTGCTGCTGCTGCGGCTTCTTCTTCTTCTTCAGAAGAGTTTGCAAAGGATTGGAATTCTTTTTCAATGTCTGGTAGAATTCACTAGTAGAGCTATCTGGTCCTGGACTCGTTTTGTTGGGAGATTTGGGCTACTAATTTAATCTACTTACTAGTAATCAGTCTATTCAGATTTTTTTTTTATACTTCATGATTCAGTACTGGGAGGAAACAGTATGTTACTAGGAATTTATCCATTTCTTCTAAGTTGTCCAATTTGTTGGCATATAATTGTTCATAATAGTCTTTTATAATCTTTTGTATTTTTTTTGGTATCAGTTGTAATGTCTCCTGTTTTTGTTTCGATTTTATTTCAGCCCTCTTTTTTTCTTATTGAGTCTTGCTAAACATTTGCCAGTTTTGTCTTTTTTAAATAGTCAGCAAAAATTTCTGACAGTCATCCATGTTATATGTTCATTTTTTTTCCTCTAAGTATTTTTCCATGCTATGAACATAGATTTTTTTAGAGGGGACTTCTGGGGAAGATGACAGAATAGGAGGTTCCTAAGCCCACTTTGTCCCATGGATGCTACTGGGTAACACCCACATTAGTGTAAATAACCCAGAAAATGGCCCAAGGACTGGCAAAACAGGCTCTCCTGTAGACAAGAGGGTGCATCTGAGAGAGTAGAAAGGGCAGAGACATGGTCTGGAGCCAAAAAGATCCATGGAGTGTCTGTAGGGGGAGGAACTCTGCAGGTTCTGAGGAGAGAGAGGAACAGAACCAACATCAGGCCCCTAGGCAAGGGGACCCATTAGGGACGATGAATCCCCATAACATTTGGTTTTGAAAACCAGAGGGGCATAACAATCATTGGGGCTTAACCCCTGGAACTTTAAAAAAAGTCAACAGACTGGGCTCTGGGAGGGTGGAGTCCCCACCCAAAGAGACAACACAACAAACAGTCTCGCAGAGATACAGCATAGAAGCAGCAGTTTGAAAAACACACGGGGTATACAAGAAGATTTATCTACTAATCTTAGAGTGTGTGCTGGGAGGACAGGGATCTTTAGGGGACTTCACCAAGAACAAAAGAGATGGTCGCATAATTTACCTTCTCAACCCCCAAACCTAGAAATGTAAAAACCTGCAGGAACAGCTCAACAAACACTCTACACCTAGTTTGCTGGTAGCATGCCCCACCCCACATTCTCCTGTGGAAATACCCCCTCCATCCATCCCAGCATGTGCAAGAATTTTCTCAAGTTGCTGTAGGCCCCTTCCCACAGTAGACCTGCACAGACTTGCTGGTCCTGCATGCCCTGCCCCCCATGTTCTCCTGCTGATCTGCCTGCTCCATTGGCCAAAACCCATCCAAAGTGTTGTATTTAATGTATTTGGTGCCTAGAAAAGTTAACCAACTTTTCTTTTTATTTATTTACTCTTGTCTTTCATGATGTTGATATTTTAATATATCTATGACAATTATTTTGCAGAATATCCCTAAATTTGTATTTGTCTAGTCATAGATTATACTCAGATTAAAGAGTTTGGCAGGGACTAATACATTGTTGATCTACATTCTCATTATATCTTATCATTGTTTACACAGATGTCAGTTATGGTAATATTAAGTTTGACCACTAGGTTAAGGTAGTGTCACCAGTTTTATCCATTATAAGAGACTGTTTCTATATTAAAAATTTATATTTTTATAATTTGGAATTCTGTAAATATTGCATTCCTCAACAGCTTTTCACCTAATATTTTAGCATCCATTCATGATTCTTGCCTTAATCAGTTACTAGAGAGGTAAAAAATGGTTATTTTCTAATTATTTTATTTATTCTACATTTATTAGTAGCATTTTTTTCTATTAAAAAAAGAATTTTTACTACCACCCCACCTATACATCTTTAGGATTTTTTACTGTCAGAGTAAAATGTCAGTACATTTTTATATTTCTATAGTGTGTTCATGGTAGCCCTACATGGCCAGTGAGAGACCGTTCAACCGGATCCTATTATCTTTTGACAAGTTCATATAAGAGAGCACTATTTTCCTTCCTGGAATGAAAGATATTCCAGACTTGCCTTTATTTCTCTGCCCTAGTCATGGAATTAGCCATTTTTCCAAGGAGCCCAGGTACTTTTGAGATATTAAACACACAAGGTAGCCCCAGACTGGCACACTAACAAGACCAAACACTGCCCAAAACAGGCAAAGACAGCCATTGCAGATCATGAGACTGAAGGCAAACATGGCTCAGCCACAAGAGTAGGGGACTTGCAACACACACAGAATATACCCCTGAAGTGCCAGTTTCTGGTGAACAGGAGACATTGCACTGCAGGGCAATACAGGGCCTCTTTTCATAAGGCCACTACTTTCTAGAGTAGGAGACATAGCTGACTTTTCTAACACATGGAAACAGACCCAGAGAGTTAGCAAAATGAAGAGACAGAGAAATATGTCCCCAAAGAAAGGACAAAATCACAGCAAGAGACCTAGAAGAAATTAGCTAAGTAATATGCCTGATCGAGAATTTAGGTAATGGTCATAAAGATACTCACTGGACTTGAGAAAAGAGTGGAGGACTTCAGTAAGACCCTCAAAAAAGAGATGGAAAGCATAAAAAAAAAAAAACAATCAGAGATGAAGAACTCAAGAACTGCAATTAAAAATACACTGGAGGAAATAGTACACTAGAGGAGGCAGAAGATGAATGAGCAACCTGGAGGACAGAGAAGTGGAACACAATCAAGCTGAAGAGGAGAGAGAAAAAAAATAGTAATAGTAATAACAACAACAACAGCAACAAGGAGGAGGGGGAGAGAGGAAGAAGAAGAAAATAGATTAGGGAACTCAGACACACCATCAGGTGTAATTACATTTGCATTATAGGGATCTCAGAAGGAAAAGAGAGAAAAGAGGGCAGAAAATTTATTTGAAGAACTAAGCTGAAAACTGCCCGAATATGGGAAGGAAGGCGACATCTGGGTCCATGAAGCACAGAGAGCCTCCAACAAAATTAACACAAGGAAGTCTACACCAAGACACATAGTAATTAAATGTAGGAAGTAGTGATAAAGAAAGAATTTTAAAAGCAGAAAGAGGACAGAAAACACTTGCATCCAAGGGAAACCCCATAAGGTTATCAGTTGATTTTTCAGCAGAGAGTTTTTGGGACAGAAGAGTGTGGCATGATATATTCAAAATGCTGAAAGAACAACATCTGCAACCAAGAATACTCTATCTAACAATGCTATCATTCAGAATAAAGTTTCCCAGACAAACAAGGTTAAAGAAATTCATCACCACTTAACCAGCTTCACAAGAAATGTTAAAGGGGACACCTTGAATTGAAAGACTGTAAGTGGGACTAAGAAAGGTAAGAAGCACACAAAGCAGTAAATTTAAGTATATCTATAAAAATCAGGCAAGGGATTCACACACAAAAAGGATGTAAATATGACACTATATATCTAAAATGTGGGGCTGTGGGAGGGAGAGTAAATATTTAGTGCTTTTAAAATGGGTTCACACTTGAGCAACTATCGACTTAATATAGACTGCTATATGCATAAGATGTTCTATATACACCACAAATCAAAAACTGGTATTGATATGCAAAAATGCAGAGAAAGGAATCCAAGAATATCACTAAAAAAAAGCCAACAAACAGAGAAGAGTACAAAGGAAAGTAACAGAATTACAAAAATAACATGAAACAAGTAACAAAATGCATTAAGTGCATACCTATCAATAAGTATTTTGAATATAAATGGAATCAAAAGACATTGCATGACAGAAAGGATAAAAAAGCAAGACCCATTGATATGTGCCTCCAGTAGACTCATTTCAAACCAAAAGACACATGCAGATTGAAAGCGAAGGGATGGAAAAGCACTTATTATGCAAATGGAAGTGAAAAGAGAACCCTCGAAACAATGCTTACATCAGAGAAAATAGACTTTAAAACAAAGACTGTAACAAGAGACAAAGAAGACCCTACAAAATCATAAAGGGAACAATCCAACAAGAGGTTATAATAATTGCAAATATTCATGCACCCAACGTGGGAGCACCTAAATATATAAGGCAGCTAATAATAAACACAAAGGAAGTAATCGATAGTAATACATAATGTAGGGGACTTTAACACTGCATTTACATCTGTGGATAGATCATCAAACAGAAAATCAACAAGGAAATGGTAGATTTGAATGCTACAATGGACTAGCTGGATCTAACAGATATATTCAAAATATTCCATCCTAAACAATAGAATATACATTCTTTTTAAGGGTACATGGAATATTCTCCAGAATAGATCACATATTAGGCCACAAAACCAGTTTTAATAATTTCAAAAAGATGAATGTCCTACCATACATATTTTCTGACCACAATACTATGAAATTAGAAACCAGCCACAAGTAAAAAATCTGGAAAAAGTACAAATACATGGAGCTTAAATGACATGCTACTTAGCAATGAATAGATCAACCAAGAAATCAAAGAGAAAATCAAAATATTCATGGAAACAAATGAAAATGAAAACACAATGGTCCAAAATCTTTGGGATCCAGCAAAAACTATTCTAGGTGGGAAGTTCAGAGCAATACAGGCCTACCTCAAGAAGGAAGAAAAATCTAACTACCTAACCTTATACCTAAAGAAGCTAGAAAAAGAAGAAGAAACAAAACCTAAAACCAGGAGAAGGAAGGAAAAAGATTAGAGCAGAAATAAACAAAATGGAAACCAAACCAAATCAAAACCAACAATAGAACAGATCAATGGAACCAGGAGCCGGTTCCTTGAAAAAGATCAACAAAATTGATCAACCTTTAGCAGGACTCATATTAAAAAAAAGGGGGGGGGGACTCAAACAAAACCACAAATGAAAGAGTAGAAATAATTAGTAACACCATAGACATACAAAGGACTATAAGAAAATATAAAAATTATATGCCAGCAACTGGACAACCTAAAAGAAAGGGATAAATTCCTAGGAACATATAACCTCCCAAAACTGAATAGGAAAATTGAAAATTTGAACAGCCCGATCATCAGCAGTGAAATTGAATCAGTGATCAAAACCCCCCAATTAATATAAGTCCAGGACCAGGTGTCTTCACAGATGAATTCTACCAAACATTTAAAGAAGAGTTAATGTGTTCTTCTTTATTCCAAAAAATTGAAGAGGAAGGAAAGCTTCCAAATTCATTCCATAGGCCAGCATAACCCTGATACCAAAACCAAATAAGAACACCACAAAAAAAAGAGAACTACAGGCCAGTATCTCTGATGAAGATAGATGTAAAAGTCCTCAACAAAATATTAACAAAACAAATCTAACAATACGTTTAAAAAATTATTCACCAAGATCAAATGAGATTCATTCCTAGGATGTAAGAGTGGTTCAATATTTGCAAATCAATCAATGATTCATTACATCAGCAAGAGAAAGGATAAAAATAATATCATTTCAGTAGATGCAGAACAAACATTTGACAAGCATGACATCCATTCATAATAAAACCCATCAACAAAGGATATGTGGAGAGAACATACTTCAATGCAATAAAGGTCATATATGAAAAACCAACAGCTAACATCGTACTCAGTGGTGAAAAACTGAGAGCTTTCCCCCAAAGATCAGGAACAAGGTAAGGATGTCCACTCTCACGCCTTTTATTCAACGTCATACTGGAAGTCTTAGCCACAACAGTCAGATAAAAAAAGACATAAAAGACATCCAAATTGGTAAGGAAGAAGTAAAACTCTCACTATTTACATATGATACTGTATGTAGAAAACTATAAAGACTCCACCAAAAACTACTAGAACTTATAATTGAATTCAGTATGTTCACAGCATACAAAATCAACATACAGAAATCTGTTGCATTTCTATATACTAATAATGAAGTAACTGATAGATAAATAAAGAAAACAATTCCATTTACAATTGCCCCCCCCCCCAATAAAATATCTAGGAATAAACGTAACCAAGGAGGTGAAAGACTTGTACTCTGACACCTATAAAACATTGATGAAAGAAATTGAAGACAACACAAATAAATGGAAAGATAGTCCATGCTCAGAATTGAGAGAACCAATACTGTTAAAATGTCTATATTACCCGAAGCATTCTACAGATTTGGTGCAATCCTTATCAAAATACTAACAACATTTTTCACAGAACTAGAACAACAGCAACAAAAAAAAATCTCAGAATTTTTATGAAACTACAAAAGACCCCAAATAGCCAAAGCAATCTTGAAAAAGAAGAACAAAATTAGAGGTGTCACAATCCTAGATTTCAAGATATGCTATAACGCTGTAGTAATCAAAACAGAATGGTACTGGCACAGAAATAGACACTTAGATCAATACAACAGAAGAGAGAGCCCAGAATTAAACCCACAATTTTGTGGTTAATTAATCTTAAACTAGGCAAGAATATGCAATAGGAAAAAGACAGTTTCTTCAACAAATGGTGTTGGACTGAATAGCTACATGCAAAAGAAAGAAACTGGACCCCTTTCTCACACCATACACAAAAATAAACTCAAAATGGATCATAGACCAAAATGGAAGACCTGAAGCCATAAAAATCCTAGAAGAGAGCACAGGCAATAATTTCTCTCACATCATCCATAGTAACATTTTTCTAGATATGTCTTTTGAGGTAAGCAAAACAAAACCAAAAATAATTATTGGGGCTACATCAAAATAAAAGGCTTCTGCACAAGAAAAGAATAAATCAGCAAACCTAAAAGGCAACCTACTGAATGGGGGGAATACTGACATAGGACATATCTGATAAAGGGTTAGTATCCAAAGTATATAAGAAACTTATAAAACTCAACACCAGGAAAAAAATAATCCAATAAAAAATGGACAAATGATATGATGGACATTTCTCCAAAGAAGACATACAGATGGCCAAAAAACAGCAAAGGAGGCAAGGATATGCAATGGGAAAAAGGTAGTCTCTTCAACGAATGGTATTGGGAAAACTGGATAGCAATATGCAAAAGAATAAACTGAACCACATACACCACAAAAACAAAACAAAACAAAACAAAACAAAACAAAAAACCTCAAACTGGATTAAGAATCTACATTTGAGACCTAAACCATAAAAATCCTAGAAGAGAACACAGGCAGTAATTTACCTGACTTTCGTAGCAATATCCTTCTTGATTGTCTCTGAGGCAAGGAAAATAAAAGCAAAAATAAAATATCATGGCTCCATAAAAATAAAAAGCTTCTGCACAGCAAAGCTAATGAAACTAAAAGACAGCCTGCTGAATGGAGAAAGATATTTGCAAATGACATATCCAATAAAGTGTTGGTATCCAAAATATATAAAGAGTTAGTACAACCCAACACCCCCAAAACAAATAATCCAATTAAAAATGATTAGAAGACATGAACAGACATTTCTTCAAGGAAGATATACAGATGGCCAACAGACACATGAAAAGATGCTCAACTTCACTCATCATCGGGGAAATGCAAATCAAAACCACAATGAGATATCACCTCAAACCTGTCAGAATGGCTAACATCAAAAACTCAAGAAACAAGTGTTGACAAGGATATGGAGAAAAAGGAACCCTCATGCTCTTTTGTTGGGAATGCAAACTGGGGCATCCACTGTGGAAAACAGTGTGGAGGTTCCTCTAAAAATTAAAAATAGAACTACCCTATGATCCAGGAATCACACTCCTGGGTATTTATGCAAAGAATGTGAAAACACTGATTTGAAGGGAATTATGTGCCCCTGTGTTTATTGCAGTATTATTTACAATACAATAACCAAACAATAGAAGCAGCCCAAGTATCCATTGATAGATAAATGGATAAAGTAGATGTATCTATACACAATGGAATATTATTCAGCCATAAAAAGAATGAAATCTTGCCATTTGCAACAACATGGATGGATCTAGAAAGTATAATGCTAAGCAAAATAAGTCAGAGAAAGATAAATACCATATGATCTCACTAATATGTGGAATTCAAGAAACAAAACAAGCAAAGGATGAAAAAGAGAGAGACAAATCAAGAAACAGACTCTTACCTATAGAGAACAAACTGATGGTTACCAGTTGGGGGGGGGTCATGGAATACATGAAGGGATTAATGATGAGCACTGAGTTATGTATAGAATTGTTGAATCACTGTATTGTGATTCTGAAACTAATATCACACTATATATTAAGTCTACTGGAATTCATATGAAGAAAAATAACATTAAAAATAAATAAATGAAAGCTGTTAGAGAAAGTTTGCATTATCAAAAAATATTAAGAAGACAATTTTTAAAAATCCATTCTGTTAATGAACAGTTAGGTTGTTGCCAGTTGAGAGCTAGTATGTATAAAGCTTTTGTAAGCATGATTTTGTAAATCTTTTTTGTGTACACTTGCTTGATATCATTTTGGTAAATTCGAGGAGTGAAATTGTTTATTCATATGGTAGGTAGATGCTTATCTTTATAAGAAACTGCCAAATTGTTTCCAAACTGATTGTGACATTTTCTATCCCCATACCAATGGATAACAGATTCACAACAAAGCCAAAATATAATGTCAGTTTCAAAAATTTAATTATTGTACTGGATGTAACATAGTATTTCCTCTTAAATACACACTTCCTTAATAAAGGCGAGCATTGTTTAATGTATTTTCCAGTGACACATATGACACACACACACATACACCTACACATTCTCTTGTGAAGTGACTCTTTTAGACTTTAACCATTCACTTTTGGGTTGTTTGTCTTTTTATTATTTATTTGTGGGAGTTCTCTATGTAAGTTTGATAGCAGTCTGTGATAAATATGGCTTATGAGTATGTTTTCCCTGTGGTTTGCACTTCATTTTCTTAATGATAATTTTTAATAATCAGAAGTTATTTTGATAAAATCCAATGTGAATTTTATATTCGTGACCTAATCCAAGGCCACAAAAGTGTTCTATTCTAGACACTTTGGAGTTTTTGCTTGTTTGTTTAAATCTGTCCTCTGTCTCAAATTAAGAGTTTTTGATGCTGTGAAGTAGCAGGCCAAACCTTGTTTTTTTCTTTCTCCTCATACACTTAATGCTGTTTTTTTTCACACCATTTGTTTAAAACATCTTTTTCCTCATTGCATTTTTGTCAAAAATCAGTTGATGATATATGCCAGTCCGTATTCTGTTTCACATCTCTATTTTTATACCAGTGTTATACTCTCTGGATTAATATAGCAGCTCTACAGTGAGCCTCAATATCAAATTGAGTAAATCCTCCAGTTTTCTTCAAGATTTTGTGCTTATAAGTCTTTTAGATCCATATAATTTTAAATTCAGCTTATTGATTTCATCAAACAGGTCTATTAGGACTTTGGGTAGAGTTAATCTATGGATTCAATCTATAGATAAATTTGGTGTAAATTGACATTTTAAAAATATTGAGTTTCCAGGTGATATACTTGTTATATCTCACCATTTATTTGTTTACTTTCTCCCAGAAGGTAGTTTTCAATGTGGAGGCTTTGATATTTTATTTATTAAATTGAATCCTAAATGTTTGCTACTGCCATTAAAAATGGATTTTTTTGTGATTTATTTGCCAATTATTTGATGTTTACATATAGAAATAAAACTGATTTTTACATCATTACCTTATATCCTCTAACTTGATTAATTTTTTAGCTCTAGTAATTTTTTGAAGATTCCATATGATTTTCTATGCATAATATCATACCATCTCTGAATAAAAAAAAGAGCTTGTTTTGTCTTTTCAGTTTCGACGTATTTAGTTTTTTCTCCTTGCTCTATGGTACAGGATTGAACTACTAGTACCCTATTGAATAAAAACAGAGTTGGCATTCTTGCCTTGCTCTCAGTCTTTGAAGGAAATCATTTAATACTTCTCCATTAAGTATGATGTTAGCATTAGACTTCTTTTTATAAATGCCCTTTTCAAATTCAGGGGTGTACCCTTCTATTCCTAGTTTGTAGACAGTTTCCATTATGAATTGTCTTTGAAGTTTAAGTAAATTTTCTGCTTCTATTGATAAGGTCCTGTGTTTTTTCTCCTTCGTTCTATTCATGTGGTGAGTTATGCTGATTGATTTTTAAAAGTTCAAACAATTTTACATTCTTGAGATAAATCCTTTTTGGTCATGTTTTATCTTCTTTTTATATATGGATAAATTCAATTCGCTGGTACTATATTAAAAGTTTTTGCATCTATGATCATGAATAATATTGCTGTGTACGTTTCTTGGATTACCTGTCTAGTTTTGTTTTAGAATAATGCTGGTCCCATGAATAAATTACAAAGTCTGTCCTATCTTCTACTTTTTGCAAGTGTTTGTATATTATACCCAGTAATGTGCTTGTTCCCTAATGTTTGCTAGAATGCAGCAGAAAACCCATATGAACTTTGAGTTTTCGTTGTGGCAAATCTTATGATGGCAAATTCAGTCTCTGTAATAGGTAGAGAATTCTATAGATTTAAAACTTTCATGTATTAGTTCTGGTAGGTTGTTTTTTTTTTTTTTTTTTTTAGGAAGTGATGCAATAACATCACAATTGTTGATTGACATAAAACTGTTTAAAATTCTTTATAATCATTAACACATGTAGGCTTCTTAGTAAGAAATATTTTATTAAGATATTGGTAATACGTGTTCTTTTTTTCCTCCACATTAATGTATCTAGTCATGTCTCTATTAATCTTTTCAATGAAACTACTCTTGACTTTGTTAACTTACACTATTGTTTGTTCTATGTTACTGATTTCTGCTCATACATTCATTACTTGTGCATTTATGCTTATGTGAGTTTAATTTGCTGTCTCTCCTTATCTTCTTCATGTAAAAACTCGATAGCTGATAGTAAACATTTTTTTCCTAAGACTTTACAATTATAAATTTTCTTTTAAACACTTTTTTAGCTGTATTACTTCAGTTTTTATATGTTGTGTTTTCACTGACATTCAGTTCAAAATATACTTTTAAGTTACCCTTGTGATTTCTTCCTAGACATCTTGGTTATTTAAATATTAGTTGTTATATATTTTTTAAAAGGAAAGTTTTATAATATATGAATTATCTTAATAGATCTTTTACAAAAATTGTTAAATGTCCAATATTTAGGGCTTTTCTGTTTATTTTTATCAGTTAAATTTGATTGCACTACTGTCAAAAAATGTTCTGTAACTTTTCGCTGCTGTAAGCAGTGATAAAGATGTGAAGATGGAGGAGTTACAGTAGGACTTTAGAAGATCTGTGGATGCCTCTGATTCTGTTTTGCCATGAGGAGTCACAGGTCTTGCTGAGGAAGTGTCTACAATACCAGGAATCCATAGATCTTTCTTGGCCTTCAATTATTTGCTGTAGCTTGTGTTCATGCCTCAAAAAAATAGGTCCAATAAATATTAAATTGTTAGCTCCCTTTTGAAGCTACAAATTATTAAATTTTAGTTTTTGTCTTTGTTGATTTGTTTTGGATTTAGAGAAGACATGAATTAGAAGGAGTGTGGAGCAAAGGATAAGAGATGTTTTGAGTTTAATAAGAGTAAATTTCAGTAATGTACTTCATGTCACCTTTAATTTGCTGTATGTTTCTGGGTGTGTGGGCATGAAACAATGGGATAGGATTTGACTAACGAAAAGATGCCAATTGGCAGAGGGAAATAATTTTCTTTAAATTTTATTTAATGGCAGAGGATATAGAAACCTCTCTGTTTAGAGACAGCTACAAGAACTGGGAGATATTACAGTATACTCTCAGTCAGTAGTGGAAACCTACCAAATTTCCAAAGTCCTCAAGGAGGTACACAGCTGCAGATAATGCCCTCATAGAATAAGTTTCTACCAGGTGCGAGAAATACCATTTGCCAATATCAGAGAATTTTTCATACTCTCCTGGCCCTTTTTTATTATGCTGGCCTTTTTTGAAATGCTGGCTATGCGCCTGTGTGCTCACCAAGTGAAATAACGGATTCAAAACAACCCCAGCATTTTCCTAAGAGTTCATCACTCAGTGGGAGAATTCGAGGTCAACTTCCCATGAGTTTGTGGTTTCTGGTTCCTTGGCAGAACCAGGTCTCAAGCCTTGCTGTGTCTATTCCACAACACATGACCTATGGAAATTTGTCTGAAATCAGTCAAACAAAAGACAGAGGTAGTCAGGGCACTTTGCCAACGTCCATTCTAATGATCAATTCAAAATGCTATGCTATCACTGTGCTGGGACAATCAGTCGAGTTCCATTGAGTTTAATGGAAGCCAAAGATATTTCTCCATTGTGACGAGCCTTATGCATATCTGTGCAAGCTTAGAGAGGGCATGAGCTCATGTTCAGTCACAGCTTGTTCAACAACTGCAAAAGGTGTGACTTTTTAGCGTCAAAGAATCCCTAACTTATAAACTCTAGAAAAATCCTTTTCTCTGATTAGCTTTCCTATGAGATTCATTTCTTATTTCTTTTTTATTTCTACTTTTCTACAAATCTCATCACTCTTGATGTACATAGTCACAAATATAGCATTACAAGTATAGATGCTTTGTAATTCCGAACCAGAACGTTTCCTATATGTCAAGCCAAGATACTATGCTTGGATCTAATCCATCACTATGACCTAATTTGTTCTCAGCTCTAAAGACCAAAAAAAAAAAAAAAATCAAATCAACCCTTGTCATTAGTCTAATAGAGTTGTTTCAGCTTTCTTCCACTAAGGAACTATTTAACCACTGAACTTGTAATATACTAAATAGAACCAGAGTGGCTCAAAAGAATTAAAGCTGTTTCCTAACTTACTTCAAGGCTCATTAAGAGAAGAGTTTCCATAAGTGTGTTCCCAGTTTACTCCTAGTTTAAACTTCTCTTATACTATTTGTTTGAATTAACAGAGCTTCCTAAATATGTTTTAGAGCATTACTAAAATATTTAAGAATGATAGCATTTTATATAAATATATTAAATTGAGGTTGTGGCATACTTATGAAAATGTAAAAAATACAGGATGAAAAGAGAAAAAATGTAGAGCTATAAAAGACGAAGTGTGGCTAGTAAGCTTCATTTTAGATTTTTAAATGTATGTATATTTGAGTTTCTCTTCTATACCAGGCTTCATTCTATGTATTTGAAAATATGTCACTGAATAAAACAGATGCAAATCTTGTCCTCCATGTAATTAATATTTTAATTCATGGTATAGAATATAATCCAATAAGTAAACTATACATGCTATGATATTTTAGGGAGAAAATGTAGAGGGGAGGGTAGCGTAGCAGCATGTGCATGGAAGGGTGTGATTCATATGGGATGGTCAGGGAAATGTCACTAAGAAATCATTTTAGCCAAGAGTTGACAAAGGTCAGAGGGTGAACCATATAGATATGGAGTAAACAAGAAATACCTCATTTCATTAGTAAGCAAAATAGTGACTTTGAACGTAAATTGAATAATTCAGTGACTAAACCCCTAATACTTAGCTATGTCCTATAAAGCGTTGGAGAATAGACGCTTAAGACTCTCTACTGCTCAAAAAGAAATACAAGCTTCCATTAGTATTTTGAAAACACTACATGAAAGGATTAGAAAGAATGACTCTACAACACATTCCTAATTATGTAGAAAAGGATCATTATTCCGTAAGATTCAGTTTCAATTATTTAGAACAGAAGTGAGTTTATTTAGTAAAATTGCAGAACTTGCCAGCAAAGGAGGGAAGATATCCCAAAAAAAACAGGGAGGGAAGAGGCTGGGAAATAAAAATAAAAGCACAAGGATGTAGAAACAAAATGATGTAGGAACATAGAGAAAATTAGAATAAATCCACTGGCTTGACTGTAGAAGAGAGTTCTTCAGTGGAAATTAGGTGGATAAAGTAATGTAGGATTAGGAAGACCCTGATTTCTGGGACCAAGTGCAAGTAGCTGCAATTACTGGGATAAGCAACAGTTGATATTATAAGTAGGCCTTGCTTGCCAAGACATTTTCCTCCTTTTACAAATATGTCTGAATGTTCTACCTTTAGTCATTATTTGGGTTTAGACATAGCTCCAGAAATTCTCTGAAATACGCATATATACAATACGTTAGCATATACTAGTTTAGCTGATCTAAGTCAGCATTGCTTCCCCACCCCACCTTTTCATTTGGCTCCCTCTGAAATGGAACTGCCACTTCTCTTGTCACTGCTACTAGTAGTAGTATGCTAGTATGCTAGTAGCTAGTATGTTACTAGCTGTAGTATATCTAGTGTTATTCAAAGTCTCACTGTCTTCTCTGGCAGATTTCCTTCCACACAATCATGTATTTCTAATATTAACAATCTCTCTCTCTCTCCATCTTTTATTTCCTTATAACACACTCCCAGTTTACTTTATCAAATCTTTACTTCTTGGAAGGAGATCTCTGCATTTCTTTCCTTCCTATGCCCTGTAATCTGGCTTCTGTACCCTCCACTCCACTAAAGATCATCTTGATGATGTCATAAAGGACTTCTAACTGCCAAATTCAATAAACATACATTAATCCTTATATTTCTTCACTTCAGTGATTTTTTTAAAGATTTTTAAAGTAATTTCTACATGTAATGTGGGGCTCAAGCTCACAACCCTGAGATCAAGAGCCCCACACTCCACTGACTGAGCCAGCCAAGCACCCTTCTATGATTCTTTTGATTCTATTTCCCTGTCATTGTTCAGGAAACTCTCTTGCTTCCCACTCTCATGATCCTCTTTCTGAGTGAGAGATCACTGTCTCACTTCATAGAGTTGCTTCCTATACTGATCTTTCAGTCTGAGTGACCTCGTCCCATGACTAGAGCTTTGCTTACTATAAATGTCCTGAATGCCCAAGCTTTACCTCTAATTCAGATCTCTGCCAATCGTTCCAGCCTTATTGATAACTCCACAAGCTCAAAGGTAGAAAAGTAGTATAAACACAAATTTGAACTGGTATTCCCCCAAATCTATCTGTTTCTCTCCCTGTTTTCTTCATCTTTATTGGAGCATTTGTCAACCTGGTTGCTAAATACAAAGACATGGAAACTTTTCCATATTAGACTTCTCGTCATCCATATGCAACTGACCACACAATTCTGTTAAGTCTGTCCTCTTAGAAGATTTCACATTTATCCCCTTCTCTTAATTCATATCACCACTTGTCTAGTTCATGTTTTTATCACCTCTGGCTTAATAGTTCAATGGTTTACAAATTTACCTCCTATTTTTCAATTTTATTTCTCTTCAATCCATATTCTTTTTTGAAGCTACAGCAATCTTTCTGATATATGAACATGATCATGTTACTTCTTTGCTAAAATCTCTTAATGACTCTCCAAGATATAGTAGAGACCCCTCCCAAGAAACCTCTATCTTTTGATTCTCTTCTCTGTTCTTTGTCTCCATTTGCATGGATGCTCTAGCAACACTGAAATTTCCTGTTTTAACGTGTCCTGATTTGTACTATTTCACATACCTACATTTTTGTCCATTGTGAATCCTCATTTTCTGGAATGCTCTTCTACCCCTATTTGTTAGGGGGCATTGTCTGTGAAGACTACTTTTATACTCAAAGACATAGTAGATTAATCTTAGTTGTTATAAGGGTTTTATGTTCAAACTTCTCTTTTATCACTCATCACATTTTTCATTGTTTTTATTTATATTACATCTTTGTTGGAGAGCAATCTTGGAACCCATTTTTCATTTTTGTATCACAAACACCTACAACTGTCTGGAAGATGGTGGTGAGGGTATAATGTTCAATATTTGTTACATAAGTAGAATTTGGCCATAGGGAACTAACAAAATATTCATATAAAATTTGGCTTCTTTTTTAAAAAAAGAACATCCCAACAATACAGAAGAAAGTAAGATAGAGATCAATCAAATAGGCACCATCTTGTTAAATGAGAGCTAGTGATAAGATATCAGGGAAGGCTTATCATGGGAAAAATTATGCATAGTAAAAAAAACAGAAGAGTTTAGAAGATAGCAAGAGAGGTGAAACAAGTGTGATAATCAAATCCTATGTAAAATAGATAAGAAAGAAAAAATATTTACTTTATCTATAGGAGCATAGGGATCAGAAATGATAATAAGGAAATACAATTATTTTTTAGTACTCACAACCTTAATGAAAATAACTATTTTAGATTAGATAGAGGATATCACAAACTGTCTTATAAAGGATACGAGAAATTTAAAGAAAACCTTTCATTTAAAAGGAGCTTATTACTTCAGCATCATTAATGCCGTGCCCACATTGGAAACACAGGAAGGAAGAAATATAGTAGATAAGAGAGAAAAAAGCTAAACATGGTCTTATATTCAAAAGTTTAGTGATTCCAAATGAAAACAAAACAAAACAAAAAATCAAAACAAAACTATAGGAGGTATAAGGTGTTAGGTCTCATCAAGCATGAATGAGATCAGATAGATTTTGTTATAGTTTTTACATTTTCCACTGGTTGAAGTTAGAGACTCTTGTGACTCAAGCATAGATTACAAATCCAGCAATTTAGGACAAGACTTTCAGATCAATATTATTAAGTCCTTGAACTAAATTTTTTATGTATACTTTAAGCTTTGTGTTAAATTAACAGAGACAGGTCTCTTGATGCCAAGAGGAGTTTGTTAGGAGGAAGCACACATGTTCCAAAGGCCTCAGGGCTCTTGGAAGGGTGATTTCAGAGAAAGAAAGGAGAAACAGAGCATTCATGAAAAAAAAGCACTGATTGAATGCAGATGTGCTGCCATTTACATGTCTGCCTCTTGCCCTAGTCCACTGGCTCTCTGAGATCAGATTCCAGCATACTCTTTGGGCGCTTTCCCCAGAATCCTTCTAACCACTCCATACCTTTTCTATTTTTTCGTTTCCTTTCAAGTGATGGAGTTTCAAAAGCATTCCTTTCATCTTTGCTTAAACTTTCCCCTACTGTAGCTAATGTTTCCTTTTCCTCCTTTTAGTGTCTGGCCTCTATTTGTCTATTTTGTTGATTCCGTATAAAACCTAAACAGAAGTAATACCAATACATAAATACGTAGACGTGCATTGCTTCTAAATACATAGAGCTATACAGAGTTTCTAAACATCCATAAACAAATTACATCCAGACTAAACTATGCACTCCACCTCAAAAACATACATAGCAAACAACACAATGCGAAGATTTCATGCTTATCCCCCAGAACTTTTTTTCAGCTTTTATATGACATTTTCAATATGAATGGCGGTTTTATGTTCATCTGTTACCCCTAACAAATTTTCGTCTGTCTGCTTTAATCTGTCTTTCTTGGAGCTCTGCTCCTTACCTTCTGTGTCAAAATTATGGTCTAAATTTAGATTGGTACATATTCTTCTTCTTCTTTTTTTTTAATCAGAAAACCAAGAGATGCTGATTTTTAATTTGAATTACACTAATGTTGGGTCTTGATTGGACCAGATGGTCTGGCTCTGAGTTGCTATTACTTAATTTGTCTTAGTTCTCATTACTTTTGTTCCTGCTTTTAAAATTAATGCAGTGTGCCCAGTCTTCAACAGGAACTCATTTCTCAACAAGATACACGATGGTTCTTATATTGTACTCATTGATCATAGATATTAAGTATAAGGAAAAATTTTGTGCTTTGATTCAGTACAGATGGTAAAAATAAATAAATTTTATGTAACAAGCATTTATGTAGCGTTCATTATGTGCCAGTCTCTGTCCTGTCCGAGTGCTTTATATATATATATATAGCGACTCGTGTAATCTTCATGATGGCCATCGTCATGCAATCTTCATGATAGAAGACCACTTCTATTTTAAAGACAAGGAAACTGAGACAAAGTCAGTAAAATAACTTGCACAATATACTACAAGTAATAAGAGGCAGAACTGTATCTCCAGAGCAATTTGTCTGATAAACTTTAAACTACGGTGTCTATCTTTAAAGTCGGCTGGCGAGCATTAAATATATATTTTATAAGAAAGCATTTTCACTCTTTGTAACATATTACTTTGAAAGTATTTCAGATTTAGGGGCAAGTTTCAAAAGTTGTGTACACAGCTACTGTATACCTTAAACCCAGAGTCCTCAATTGTTAACATTTACCATCTTTTGCTTTATAATTTTCTGTCTGCATGAGTAAATTTTGTATTTTTCTAAACCATGTGAGAATAAGTTGTGGACATGATGCCTGTGTGTGTTCCCTACTAGCAAAAACATGTTTATACATAATTATTATATTTGTATAATTGTACAACATTGTACTTTGGTAACCGATGTGATTTTATTATCTAACTTATAGAACTAAATGCCAATTGCCTCAATAATGTGCTTTACAAAATAAAAAAATTGACCCACAATTCAATTTAAAATCACATACTATATTTAGCTTTAATCTATTTATCTTCTTACAGCATATCACTGTTACTTAGTCATTCTTTATCATGACCTTGATAAATTTGAAGATTACAGGCCAGTTATTTTGTAGTATTTCTCCCAATTTGTATATAACTGCTTTTTCCTTTTGATTAAATACACGTTCTGTAAGTGGTCTGGCTTTGTTTAGTTACAGGTAATAACTGATCACTTGGTTAAGGTGAGGTTAGCTAGATTTATTTCTCCATAGTAAAATTAATATTTTTCCCCTTTATAATTAACAAATATTTTGTGGGTGGATACTTTGAGAATAAGCAAATATCCTTTCTCCTATTAAATTTTCACAATCGATAGTACCTGTTGATTATCCCTACCTGAATCAATTATTATTATGATGATTGTCAGATGGTGATGTACAAATTTCATCATTCCTTTTGAATTTACCAGTTGGCATTCTACCATACATGAGAACTTTTCCTCCTGCTCTATACACGTACATAATTAATTAGGAATTTACCTCACTAAGGACCCATAGATTCCATTTTTATTTAGTGAGATATAATCTATTATTTCTTTATGCATTTTAATGTTCAGATTGCACAAGCTATGGACAGTGGAAGGTCCTTCATGCAGCCCTCATGTCTTTTGGTCATGCCCCATCAGTCCTTGAATATTATTTTCTAACACAAATATTTAACAAATTTATTTATTTGAAAAGCAGTTTGGTTGATTTGTTTACATTGCATTTTAGACTCCCCCCCCCAGATTTGTATTTTATTATTTTTTGAAGATGGTAAATATTGACATGGTTCCAACAGTAAAACTCTCTAAAAAGGTTTACTCAAAGAATTATCATTGTTTTTCATTTATTGCCAAGTTGATCGTATCCAAAGTAGTTTTAATTTGCAGTTCTCTTATATGAGTAAAGTTGAATATATCTTCTTGTATTTTTCATTTAATACCTTTTTATTCTTATGAATTGTCTATTATTTTTTCTATTGAGTATTTGGACTCTTCATCCTAAACTTCTACATGTTGTTGAATTTTATCTGTAATATTTTTCCATGATTGTCATTTGTCTTTAAAATTTGCTTATGTGCTTTGTTGTTGTTGTTGTTTTGTCTTGTTTTTTTGTCATGAAACAGTTTTTAAAATGTATTCAACTTTATTAATCTTTTCTTCATTGCATCTAGATTTTCAAACAAATTTGGAAAAATTTTCCTGATATCCCATTACTGTAGTATTTGTACGGCTTCCTTTTTTTTTTTTTTTTTTTAACAAATAGATTTTTGAACCATTTGATTTTATTCATGCTTGTAGTTTGAGGTATGGATCTAAATTTATCTTTTTTCCAATAGCTACTCAGTTTCTCCAGCATTTGTTAAAAAGTTTATTTTTCCCAAGTGATATGGGATCCCTTCTTTTTTTATATAGTAGAATATCATATATATTTGGGTCTATTTATTATATTTTTATTTTATCCCACTGGCCTGTCTCTTTCCATATCATTACCACACAAATATAGTTATAGAAGCTTTATGATATTTTTAATATATGGTAGAGCTAGTGTTTCTCTTACCTTTCTTTAAAGTTATTCTAATATGTTTTTCTTTCAGAAGGACATTCATTATCCGCTTGCCTATGTCCATAAAGGAAAAAGGAAAAAAAAAATATATATATATATATATTGGCTCTTTTGTAGGTTACTAAACTACTCAGTTTAAGGAAAACTTATATTTCTATGATGTCAGTGTATTATATTCCTACCTGTTTCCCTTTTTGTTCTATCTTTATCACGTTTAGATACAATAAAATACTTCATAAAAATAATTTGAAATGCTCATGCTCTAGAACAATATACATAGCATTTAGATTCATGAGTGTTTGATAAAATACCTCTGGAAATCATCCAGATGTGGTAATTCTGTGTATAGGCCATTTTCTTAATAACTTTCTCTATTTCCTCTATGGAAATCAGTCCTATCATGACTTTTAAAAAATGTTTACTGGATTGTAGTACACTGTTTTACTACCAAAATTATCATTTTCTTAAAAAAATGTGTATGCATTGAGATCTGATAATTAATTTTGAAGTGTATTATTTTTCTATCATTATTTCTCCTTAATCATTGCTTATTCTATGCTTTATTCATATTTTCTCAATTGAGTTTGCTGGTGGCTATTTTGATTTTTTTTGAAAATGTGAGATTTTGAATTATTAGTTTACTATTTTTCTGTGCTTTACCCCATTAATTTTGGCCATTCAGCCATATTTTTATATTTGCTACATTGTGCTCTTTGGGGTTTACTTTAGAGTTTTCTAGAAATTCTAGAAAATGTTCTAGAATTTTGAGTTGTGAATTTAACTAATTTATTTTGATTCTTCAATTTTTTTATGATAAAAGAAATTTAAGATCTAGATTTTCCTCTGATAATAGCTTTTATTTATCCAATGTATCCTGATATGTAGTGGTTTTATTATTTTAGAAATTTATAGTTTTGGCTTTTATTTCAAGTTTCACAAATGTATTAAATTTCCATGTAGAACTTTCCTTATGACTTTGTCATTAGTGGTGTATTATTATTTTGTGCTCAGGGTAATTTTCTTTGCAATATTTCCACTTTATTAAACTTATCGATTCTTTCTTTGTAACCTAATCAATTTTCTTGGTGTTCCATGCATGCTAGAGCTAGACACAAAGGTGTTTTTCCTAATCAGGGTGTGAGATAGGGCCATAAAATCAGTCATCAGCCATATTTATTTAGATTTTTATCTTTTTTCCACTTGTTCAATGGTATATTGAGAGAATTATGTTAAAGTCTTCTATTTTTACTGCCTGTCTATATTACCTTCCAATTTCTATAGTTTAGGCTTTATAAAAGTGATTTGTTTGTTGTTTTATATGTAAATATTTATAACTTGTATCACCATGGTGATGTGAATCTTTGTATTAAACAGTGGCTTTTAATGCTTTTCCGGTTGAGCTTTACTTTGTTATTAGAATTTAAACCCTTGCTTTGTATTATTTCCACCTTGCTCAACTACTCTTAGGTATGTTTATTGTGTAGAGCATGGAGTGGCTAATTCTCTCTGAGACAAAATCAAAATCATATTTATTGAGTAAGTTAAGCCTTGAGTTTCCTGAAAACTCCTCATTGTCGCTTTGATCTTTATGATGCTTTTTAGAAATCTGATGCTAGTTTAATACTCTCATAAGTTATTTGATCTTTTTCCATGGAGCCTCTGAGGATTTTTTTCTGATCTTTAAATTCTAGTAATTTACTATGTTATGCCTTAGAGTTGACTATTCTGGGGCATTTGTCTCAAATGCCCGGTGAGTATTTTATATATGTAAATTCAGGTCTTCTTTTACTTAAATCTGGATTTTTTTTTATTATTATAGCACTAAATATTTATTCTGTTCCATTGTTTATATCTCCTTCTTCATGGAATTCAGTTGTACATGTACTGAATCTTTTTTGCCTGCTTTCTTTTAAATGATTTTTCTTTCAGAACATATTATCTTTTTTCTTTATCTCATTTTCATTGAGATTATTTTTCTACTTTTTTCAGTTCCCCCTTTTAAGCTTTAATTTAAATCTGTACTTCTTTAGTCACCTAGTCCTTTGAATTTTGTTTTTTAATATTCTTTTTTCTTGAAGGATCTAATTTCCTATTCTTTTAAATGTTTTCTTTTACTGTTTAATTTGCAAGGAGTTTCTTCCTTTTTAAAAATATATTTTTCCAAGAAGCATTGCTTTTCCAAGGCTGTCTCAGGTAGTCCTGTACTTTTTGAAGTTTTTTTTCCTGTACTATGTGCTTAGATTTAATATGACTCGGTATTTTCATATGTAGAGTAGACTTTCTCCTAGTAATTATCCATATTGTATGTAATTATTCCACATTGTATCTTCTAATTCTCCATTTGCTTGTAGGGCTTTGTTTTTTTGTGTATGTGTTTTTTTTTTTTTTTAAGACAGTCTCTTGGTTCTTTGAAAAGGCTTGTGCTAGAGCTTAATAAAAATAGTTTTATTAAAATTGGTGTTTATTTTATTACTAATAGGTAACTTAAATTTGTAGTGTTAACTGTTTTCCAGTTAGGCTGAAGGCATGAAATTCATGTGGATTTACCAGTTCTTATTGCTCTTATTTTTTAGAGGAAATGTTGTGATATTTCAACTTAAGTAGCCCTCATTATCAAAGTTACCTAGGAAAAAACCCAAAAAATAAAGTTACCCAGAATTTATATCTGCCTTATTGAAAACATTAACATTATTTTAAATATATTTTTTAAAATGTGTTTAATATATATTTTATTAAATTTTATACACACACATACCATTTAATATGTGTCTATATATATCATGTATATATGTGTGTATATATATATACATATATGCGTGTAATTGTGGCTCATTTACACTGAAATATGAATTAAATGACACATTTATGGCCGTTATCATTAATCAACTGATTTTGGAAATTTTCGAGTGAAAAATTGCCTAATTTAAAATCATTTTAATAAAAAAGTATTTGTTTGGCCACCTTCTCTCCAATTATGATATTTCGAAAAGATTTAAATATTTTAATATTTATTATAACTAATTTTTGTTCCCTAAAAGTATAATAATAAACCTTAGTAGTATAGCACATAGTTCATGTTTTAACATGAACTAAGTAGGAAGTTCAGTGGTCTCTGAAATTTATTCTGTATTCAATTCCTAGCAGTGGTACTTTAAAATCTTGTTGTGTTACATAGCTCCTCTATTCAAAGGCTTCAATGATTTCCTATCTTACTCTAGCCAAAATATCATAGTATTTTTGAATAGCCTATAAAATCCTACAGGTTTGGTTTCTGGCTATCTTTCTAAAATGATTTATTTTCCATTTCACTCACTGTGCTCCAGGCACATTATCATCCTTCTTTGTAGTCTATTGACACACCAAGCACGCTCCTACCCGAGAGGTTTGCATGTGATAGTCCTTCTTCTTGAAAATACTTTCCTGAGATATTTATGTTTGTATCTACAATTACTACAGTTTGGTAGTTACAAGTCTCAGTTCATATATAAAATCGTCAATGATAATAAGGTTATCATTCCTAGACCATGTTATATAAAATGAATTCCTCCCCACTCTCTGCCCTCATTTAATATATTTTCTGTCTCCCCTCTGTAGAGTATAATTTCTCTGAGGGTAGACACTGTGTCCTGTATTTCCAGAAACTAGAGCAGGACAAGCTCTGAGCATACAAAATTGGTCAGTAAATATTTGTTGTAGGAAAGAAGGACTGACTGATTTTTTAAATTTGGTCTCCATCTCCTTTGGGGAAAAAGACTTGTCATCTTAAATGTAATTAAATCTGAATCCCTCATGATTCTTAGCAAGATGTTAAAGCCATACATTAAATGCTGCACAGTAAAGACTTACTGATGAATATTGAAGAGCTATTTTATTTTATAACATTCATTTTCTTTTTATTTCCAAAAATGCTTAGAGAGCTCATATTCTATAACCATTTATTGTAATAGGTTCAAGTAATACTAAATTTAATAAAACATGGTGTGTCTGCCTTAAAAAAAAACACTGCTAATCATTTCAAACTACAATACTTGAAAAGAGCAGATTTGTAGGAATCTATATTTGCATCAGAATATTTTCTTCCAGATATTTAGAAAGTAGGAGAAAAGATGATATGCACAATATGGGTATAGTGCCTCATTTTAGAGGTCTGTTTCATGTTCATAATAACATACTAAGAGCCAGAAAATAATTACATAAAATACATCAAAAAATTAGATACTAACACCCAAAACCAAATAATCTAATTAAGAAATGGTCAGGACATGAATAGACATTTTCCCAAAGAAGATACACAGATAGCTAGCAGACACATGAAAAGATGCTCAACATTCATCATCAGGAAAATACAAATCAAAACTACAATGAGATACCACCTCATGCCTGTCAAAATGGCTAAAATTAGCAACACAGGAAACAACAGGTGTTGGCAAAGATGTGGAAAAAGGAGAACCCTCTTACACTGTTGGGAATGCAAACTGGTGCAGCCATTCTGGAAAACAGTATGGAGTTTCCTCAAAAAGGTAAAAATACAACTACCCTACAATCCAGCAATTGCACTACTAGGAATTTACCCAAAGAATACAAAAATACTGATCCAAAGGAACACATGCACCCTACTTTTTAATAACAACATTACCTACAATATTCAAATTATGGAAAGAGCCCAAGTGTCCATTGACTGAATGAATGAATAAAGAAGATGTGATTATATATATATATATATATATATATATATATATATATAAAATCACATCTATCTATCTATCTATCTATCTATCTATCTATATCTATATAGATAGATATATATATAGGAACATTACTTAGCCATAAAAAAGGTTGAAATATTGCCATTTGCAATGACATGTATGGATTTAGAGAGTATTATACTAAGTGAAATAATTCAGTCAGAGAAAGACAAGTACCATACGATTTCACTCACAGGTGGAATTTAAGAAAAAAAACAGCTGAACTTAAGGGGAAAAAAAAGAGAGGCAAACCATAAAACTGATTCTTAACTATAGAGAACAAACTGGAGGGGTTGCCGGAGTGAAGATGGGTGGAAGGATGGGTTAAATATAAATATTGTATGCAAGTGATGAATCAAAAGTTTTACTACTGAAACTAATATTATACTGTATGTTAAATAACTGGAATTTAAAAACTTGAAATTAAAAAATGAAAAAATTAAGTGCCAGAAATAAAGAGCTAAATGATAAAACATTAACTTGAAGGAACTATTAGCTTTACATTTGTATATCTGTTTTTATCTGAATTTTTTCCTGGGTATTTTTATCTTTTTCCAAAATGTATTTACCTGCTATTATTGTATAAATGCCGATTTTCTGGATATGAATATGGACAGGGATACCTTAAGATCTCAAAATGCCCATGTCCTAAGACATAAAGAATAAGGGCAATTCAAAACATTTTAAAATATAAATAATAATTATTATAATAATACCTAATATAGTTTTCATGTTACTGTGTGCCAAGTACTGTTTCAAGTTCTTTTCATGAACCAACATTATATATAAATATGCACTGTTGCATATTTGTACTATATTTACACATATCTAAACCAGGTCTTTATCAGGCAGAGGACTATTCTTTCTACTTCAGATAATGCAGTAGAAGAGACATATGTTTTATTATATTGAGAAATAAAGGGGAGCCTATTCAATAATGATTCTGTTGATTAAACAAGCTAAACAAGGAAGAAAATGAGACTCGGGATTGATTAGGGTAGACTGCTGAAGTGCTTTTTCCTCTTCAGCTTATCAGGGCTAATGGCTCCCATTCACTCATTAGGCAGCTAATCTATATAATGACAAGACATCAGAGGTTCTAGTAGGACTGTAGCAAATCCACACATTTCACGAAGAGAACCTCCCATTCTGGCTTCATATTGTTTGTTTAGTCAGTAGGAAGTTTTTAGCTTCTAAGAAAGCACTAGTTCCCTACAATACTAAAAATAGTATATGACGATAATGATCCAGGAAGCTCAAATAAGCAAAGTTTTATTCTGTTTTTAGTTCTTTAGTAGACATGGAGAATTGAAATTGGATCTGTTCAGGAGATTTAAGAATTAACTTTTAATCGACTTTTACTATTACAAAAACAATGTATGTTCATTATAGAAAATTTTTTAAAAATCACTCATTATCTCCCAATCCAGAAACCATTGCTATTAACAGTTCAGTGTATATTTGACTAATCGTTATTCTGTGTGTAAACTTTTTTTATCAACAACAACAAAAAAGAAATAAAGTGACATATTAAATGAAAATTTATCAATGATAAAACATCAATCCCAATGTAAAAATAATTCTGTGATGACAATAAATTTCAGAGTGGATTGCCCTAGACAGTAAATAGAATTATAAAAATGCAGGAAAAAATTAGCTGTGATGAAGTGAGACCTGAGGTCCCTATTAAAAACATGAGGTAATTTGAATAGAAGTTTTGCTCTTAATATTTCTAAGTTTACTTTAGATTTTGGGTGATGTGTGGACACTTTTAGGTAATCTTTGTCTTCAGTATTCAAGAGATGCCTAAACCTGTCCCATCTCACAGACCACAGTTAAACAACTGATGTCCCTGAGAGATGGCCAAGAGATACCAAAGGAAAGAAGCACTGACACTTTATTAGCCAGGGTTGGGCTCAATCCCTAAAGCTGAAAGTTCTAGAAAGCTGGATCAAACCTTTAAAAGGACCATCCATTTATCTCAAGTTAGTTATCTCAAAATAGATTCATACAGAATCTATTTGCCATTTCAATATCCATTCCACACACACACACACACACACACACCCCACACACATGCATACACACATACATAAAAAGAACACCGTGTAGCTAGGATCTCACCAATATGAATTACAAACAAACAAACAAACAAACAAAAATGCCTGAGACATCATTTCCTTCTATAGACAAGAAGAAAAAGTAAGAGTGAGAGAGAGAGAGCTATACAAGTGCTGTTGTCTTGGCCATAGCAGTATCTTCAGCCTGGCCACTACAGGGGAAGAGAAACAGGAGGGAAAAAAAAATATATTGTTTTTCTCTCCTTGGAAATGGTCTGTGTCCATTACCAGATACAAGATAAGGAGAAATAAGAAAACTGCACTCACATAAACTAACTTCGTAACTCACATTGAGTTTGCTCTCTAGGAAATATGGCTCAAACAGTGTCTTAGAAGCTTACCAGTAACTTTTAAAATTGACCACTTTTGTTAACTTGGGCAAATGACTTAATTTGTCTGTGCCTCGATTTCTTTATTTCTGAACAAAGGGTATAATAGCATGCCTATCTCACAGGGAATTGTTATATTGAAAGAGTATTTTTAAAGCATTGAAATTTGCATTTGTCACAAAAAAAGTGTTGTATAACTCAGATTTTAAAAAATCAACTTGCATACTTTAATGCCATTCCAGAGTTCAATGTTGGATTTACTTTAATGAGGCTTATATTTAGAAGGAAAGCTCAGAAATTTATATGTAAAATTATCTGAGTGACTATATGACTTTTTAAGTAAAAGAATTTGACAAATTTCAAATGACGTTTAACACTTTTCTATTATTTAAAAGCTTTAAATCTCAAGCATGATTTTCAGTTTTTATATAAAAATATCAGATTGTAAATTGAAAATAAAATTGTCTAAATTTTGTTTCTATTTCCATTTATTGTGTTGTTATGGAAACAAGCCAATGATAAAAATGCAGATGTGTTTTTATCCTGTATGGTGAGAGACTTCTAAATGATCTTTGTGCAGTGATGCTCACATAAGATCAAGTATGTTTAGGAACATTATATTACAACTTTTCTGGATATAAAGAAAATAGTTGAGGAACACGTAAATATATTACTTCTTTAAACATGCACCCTTATTTTTCAAATTTTCATTCTAAAGAGGAGACTATAATATTAGCATATTTTTAGCTTTAGAGAATTCTTGGTTCAAAAGACACATACAAAATTTTGAAGCTTCATGTGGACATGTGCTTTCAACTAAAATGATTATTTTTGAAATAGCGGAGCATCGTATTTTTCATGTTCTTCCAAGTAGAAGATTCACCTGTGATTTCCAGAAATGAAGGAATAATTGACCATACCCTGAAATGGTGGAGGAAGAGAGGAAACAACTCAGTTAATCTGTGTGCATTGAGCCACTTGATAAACACAAGGCTGAAATTGGAAGGAGTAAGGGTATCAGAAAAGAAAGAGATAATCAGCTGTTTCATCTACAGATCTGTTGTCATGGCATTTATCATGCAATTAGAGAATTTTCACATCTGTATCTCTAATTCTGAATCATGTCTACAATGAATCTTAGACACCATACATTCAACAGTGTGACCTATAATTCTGTTGGCACCCTAATGCTAACATACCAAAAACAAAACCTGTTATCCTTGCACCGTAATCTGGTTCTTCTGTATTTTATATTTCAGTGAAATATAGGCAAACAATATGGAAAACACTTAGTCAAGCCATTTAACTTCACATCAGTTGCTCCTAAAATACAATTTTATCTGCCTCACTGAAACCCACCTTCTCTCCATACTCACTACACCTACTGAAAATAGTGATGAACTCATATGATCCACAGAAATGTTTACATCACTAGTATTCTAGCATTCCAAAATGACTCATACAACATTCATAATTACACCAATAATAATTGGCTTAAATGCGTATTTGAGCACATAATTCTCTAGTTTAAAGTATCTTAATGCCATCTTAATGCCGTCTCCTCTTAGTACCATCTCCTCTTAGTACTGTCTCCTTAGGAAGTCATATAATGTTCTCCGTGACCTAGGCTTCAGTTTCATCTTCAGCTTCTTTGTGTACCACTCACCCCTCCTCAGGGTCCATGTCAGTATCTAAAATCATTTACTATTATCTTTAGAAACCACATCTCCTTGTCTTTGTACATTCTGCTTTCCCTTAGAAAATCACCTGCCGTACCTTTCTCCCCAAACCCACTCTTATGTGACCTTTATAACTGACCTCAGATATTCCCTTCTCTGATAAAGTTTCTTTCAACACTCTATTTCTCAGGCTGAGTTAGGTTCGTGCAAGGGTGGTCACATGATACCCAGCCCTGTTATTTATAATTTGTCAGCTTTTTTTGTCCATGTCTTCCACTGAGATTTTTTTTTTTAAGATTTTATTTATTTATTTGACTGAGAGAGACAGCCAGCGAGAGAGGGAACACAAGCAGGGGGAATGGGAGAGGAAGGAGCAGGCTCCCAGCGGAGGAGCCCGATGTGGGGCTCGATCCCAGAATGCCTGGGATCACGCCCTGAGCTGAAGGCAGACGCTTAATGACTGCGCCACCCAGGCGCCCCTCCACTGAGATTCTTGAGGGCACAGTTTCAATATATTACCTGTGTCTCTCCGAAATCAAATCTACTTTCTGAGAAAAAACTGGTGTTTAGTAACTACAAACTAAATGAATAATTGGTGGATTGATGAATTTGTAAGTAATGCCTATGTTAGGTAGAGAAATAGCCTGCCAGAATGGTTATATCCTGATTTCCAAAACTCGTTAATATATCATCTTACATGGCAAAGGGCCTTTGCAGATGTGATGAACTAAAAAATTTGAAACAAGTTTCTTCTGGGTAGTTCAGGAAGGTCCAATATAATCTCAAGGGTCCTTATAAGAAGGAGGCAGGAGGCAGAGAGCATTGAAGATGCCACACAGCTGGATTTGAAAGTAAAGGAAGGAGCCACAAGTCAGGGAATGCAGGTGGCCTCAAGGAATTAAAAAGTCAAGAAAACGGTTTTCCCTGGTGCCTCCAGAAAGAACCCAGCACTTCAGATACCTTGATTTTAGACAAGTGAAACTCATTTCCAACTTCTGATATCTAGAGACATAAGGTAATAAATGTGTTGTCTTAAACCACTAAATTTGTAGTACCTTGTTATAATAACAATGGAAAACTAATACAGTGGCTTATCATATTATTCAGAGTATATAACTGGGAAAGTAAAAAATATACACAAATATTTCAATGACTGAACAAAGAAATTTAAAATGAAGTAACCATCTTAGTTATTTTTTTCCTGTTACCTTTACGGCCAAATGGGATAAAGTATTTTGGGCAGATTTAAGTTAATAATAAATACTATTTTAGACTAAAATCTTAAAACTTGCAGAAGTAATCTGTTTCATCTTACTAACAAGACTTTTTTATACTAAAAGTTACTTGTTTATTTGAAATTCCTGTATTTATATTTGATAAATGACAACCCTAATTCTGGGGATATTAGACTTAGGATGGCATTAAGATGCAAGGCCACAGAATTTCATCCTGATGCTTCAAATACTGAATGCTTTACATCTGAGGATGACTTGAGTTGAATACGGGAAATCCGGGCCAGTTCCCAAATTGATTTCATGTTTAAATTATCTAAAAGGGGCCCATAGTCTGAGTTGCTTAGGTATATGAAGAATGTTCATGAATGTCTATAAAGCCCTGTATCTATTGGTGTTTGAGGGTAAGGAAGTGACCCAGGCCTTGTAATACCCCTCTCAGACTGCTATGGAAATGACCAGAGTATCTAGACATACTGGCAGGATAATTATGATATCTTGACAGTAAAAAATTTTATACTTGATGAAGGAAATGTTCAGTATATTATGAATGATCTCTAGTGATAAGAGTTCTGGATTATAACCATGTTTAAATGAAAGGATCAGTTAGAATCTCACATATGAATATAAGGTGCACAAAATTTCCCTACCTCGAACGGACTCTTTTTTTATTAGGTATTTCTCCCTTCATTCTGTTGTATATTAAAAAAAAAAAAAAAAGAAAGAAAAAGAAAAAGTAAACAAAGGGAACTTTCTGGCATTTGTTCCTTAACAAACAAATGACATGTTTACTAAGCTCTCTCCTCCCTTGTAGATGTTTAATTTAGAATCCAGTGTGACAGTTCTGCCTGTGTTAGATGTCTTATTCTACAGCATTCAGAGCATGTGTTGCTTCCCAGCCAGAACAGAGGCAGTTAATGATGTCCATAATGCTCCATCAACATGACTTAAATTCAAAGATGTTTGCATGTGTAATAATCACACTGGAAAAAAAAGTGATAATTAAGATTCTGAAGTACAAAAGGGTAATGCACTGTCCTCTTCCTCAGTAGGGAAGTTCATTAGCAATGGAATCATGTCATTTGCCCATCTGTTCATAATTGCATTCACCCCAGGAACTAAGTGAAGGAAGTGACATCACATGGTCCTTATACACACATGTCCGTAAATCACATGTATGTTCTTATCTGCATGGGTGACTGGGTGTGGGTGTGTGGGGGGGTGCTCAGCAAAACAACGTCAAAATCCCACCGGCAACAGTAACAACTAATTGAACCTTTTCCAAGCATAGCATAGGCAGATGACCTCATTAATTTTGTAATCTTGACAAGATATTCTATGTCTAGGAAATCTCACAGAAAAATACACACTGCTACTTCTGTGTGCTATCAAGGCCATATTGGGGGGTAATTATCTTTCAACTGGTTGGAGACACACCTCTTGTTTGTATGTCCTAAACATCGGGTGCTTAGCAGCTGCTGTAATATCAATGGGCGAATGAAACAGGCCCTCATTAGATTAGCACTGAGCTGACTGCTGGTGCCAGTCTCATTATTATTGGTGACTAAACTGGCAGATTGTCAGGATGTCTCATGGCGAGATGAGCTTTTGCAGCTCTTTGTTTGTAGTTATTATAAACAAAAAAGTGAAAGAAATCCCTTGGGCATAGTCACGTCTCAGAGGGTTTTGTGAGTGTGTGTGTGTGGCAATCAGCTTGCAGAGGCAGCACTGGTAAACAACTTCTTATTTTAAGGAACAATATTAATTAAAGCATGGAGTATGGTTTGGAAAGGGAACTTGTAAATTATTTAATGTCACCTGCTCTGATCAGGCCCACAAGTTGAAAGTGATATGTGTGTGTGTGCGTGTGTATACATATGTACGCACATATTTATACATATATACATATATACATTTACATATTTGCCTCAAATATAGTGTACCTGTCCTGAACACCAATGAAGATATAGGCTTCCAAGTGGTGAAAACCTGTTTTTCATTTTAAATAATCTGCAAATGTGAGACATTACATCATAGCCTTAAATGCAAAGCAGATTTTCCTACTTTTCTTGGAAAATAGTATTGAATCCAAAGCCCCTACATTGCTGCATTGCAAACTTTTAGAATGGGTTAGGTCACCAAATAAAATTATCAATCTATCTAGAAAATGATTCAAAAGAATTTGGTTCACAGTGCTAAGTATATATTTGCAAAATAGAGACTGGCATTAGGATTATAATATCCACTTGAGTAAATGAAGAAATGGGTCTGATTAAATGAACTGAAGCTTAAAACTGTATCTATAATATTAAACAAAAAGATGTGAGCAATGCCTCACTTCTTTTTGCCAAGGTTAGTGATATGCACAAAGGTAAATGACAAATAGCTTTAATCAAACCCTGAGGGGGGAGAAAAGATTTTGCATATTTCAGAACTCTTACACTTCCTGGATTTAAGGCACCAGCACTTGTCCCCAAATTCTGTGTAGCTATCACTACATAGCAAAAGAGATTTTAGGAACTTAAACCCCAATGGGTTTGTTCCTAAGTACAAGGTAAACTCCAGAAGGTTGAATATTTGTTTTCCTAGCAAAATATCTATAAATAGCTCCAGAACTGAATCTGATCTTCTTCTGCTAGTTTGTCAGGATTTAGTGCGAATTGCTCTCTTCCAGTAAGACATACCTTTTCCAGGAGAATATCTCTAAGTTAAAGTGGAAGCATACAAAAAAATGAGGTGAGTTTCAACCATTTCCCTAGAAAGCTATACAGATGCACTGTAGGTTTTAATATCCAAAATCTGGCTTTGCCCTTAAATAAAAAAGATAGTTGGCAGTCCAAACCGTGCATCCACAGAGCTTTGATGATGCAGGAATCTTACTGCATTTTCTCTCTATTGTATTCTCCCTGTCTTCAGCATACACCACATCTAAAATCATTTCTATTTATCATAGAATTATCTTCATAAACTCTCAGAAGCTCACCTGCAATACTCTAATTCTTCAGGACTCCTTATTCCCTGATAAGTGACTAAACTCTGTGTCTTTCAGTAACCATGTATCTCTGGGGGTATGTGTGAGATAGAAGCAAGTTTTCCTTTCTGTGGGGTTACATGATATTTACTTTACCTGGGATATCAGCAGAGAAACTCAACCTCTATATTTTTCACCAAAAATCTTTTAAAATTTGCAATGACTTCCAACAATTCTCATTGCAAGTGCATTTTAGTTTTTCCTCTCAATAAGAATAATAATTTTTAAGGTATACATTTTAGACTTCAGTATCAACTTTTTTGTAATTACAGAGCTACTTAAAATTTTAAAAGTCAATGTTTAAGGTATTGACAAAATATCTTAAAGATAATTTTCATGACTCAGAAACTGGCAGACAGATTTTTGCTTTAATTGAAGGAAAATCAATAATTAAAAAACTATAAAAATGTCACTTTAGAAAGTTATAAGCACTTGAAGAACTATATTAATACACAAAGAATGCTTTTTTTATATATTGAATACTTGATGTCCTGTGAACATCCTAATTTTTGTTGCTTTTTGGTATAGTGTTAGTAAAACATACACATGTATAATTATGATTTTCATGAGCAATCTCATTAATTAGTAAAAACTATCATTAGGAATATTTGGACATTATTTTTTCTAAACTCTGGAGAAGAAAACATTGTTACAGTGTATCAAAGACTTTGTCTCAAAGATGAGTCTAAACATATGTATCAGGAAAAAATACAGAGAAAGACAATTATCATATGGTTTCACTCATTTAGGGAACATAAGGAATAGCAGGGAGATCGGTAGAAGGAAGAGAAGAATGAAGGGGGGGTAAACAGAAGGGGGAATGAACCACGAGAGACTATGGACTCTGAGAAACAAACTGAGGGTTTCAGAGGGGACAGAGGTGGGGGATTGGGATAGGACAGTGATGGGTATTAAGGAGGGCACGTATTGCATGGAGCACTGGGTGTTATACGCAAACAATGAATCATGGAACACTACATCAAAAACTAATGATGTACTGCATGGTGACTAACATAAGATAATAAAAATTTTTTTAAAAAAGGAATGATTTCCTCAATTTTAGGGCATTCTCCATAAAAAATGTGAAAGAGTAATGTTACTTTACTGGTCACATAAATTCACCCAAAATTTATATTCTGTTATTCTGAGTTAACTCAAAATTAGTGTATGTTTTAGGTGGTTACTCCTAGTGTATGTGTGTATGTTTTACAGGGAGAGTTTCCTAACTATTTTTAGATTGCTTATTTTGTTCAATTATAAGTCATTGTTACTGGATTTATCTCTCTACCTTAATCTCTCAGAACAAGAAGGTGAAAAGGCTTTTAGTCAAACTAACCTTCTCCAGTTTCTAAATCAAAGAAGACTGAGTTTAGAAATATTGTAAAGCCCTGATCTCTGGCAAAGGGATATTTAGAAAAGTAGTAACAAACCTTCTAGAAAAGTCAGATATTTAATATTTCAAGTTTTTGGGGACATCAGTTCTCTTCAACTACTCAACACTGTGATTGTAGTAGGAAAGCTTAATAGACAATAGGGAAACAAAGAAGTGTAGTTGTGTTTCAATAAAACTTTGTGGGCATTGAAATTTTAATTTCATATTAATTATCATGTGACATGAAATAATCGTCTTTTTTTATTTTTAAAAATGGTTTAAGGATATAAAAAACATTCCTAGCTCACAAGTTGTGCAAAAACAGGTGGTAGATAAGTCAGTTTGGCCTAGAGATCATAGTTTGTTAACATCTACTCTAAAGCACCTGGTTTACCTGGTATATCTGTGGCAGGGAGGGAGAGTGTAATTCCTGAGCACCAGGGGCCCTACAAGTCTCTAACCTATATATCCTTAGTCTCTTGTAGGAATTGCCAAAATGAGCACTTAGCCTATATGATTTCTAGTCTAGCACTTGTTAACACCTGTTGCTTGGTAGGGGTTAGGGGCCAGAAGATTCTACTTCTGTGACCTCAGTCCATCTTCTGAGTTTCTGCTTTACCCAGACAAATTCATTTTCTTGGAACTATGAAAACAACTACTCGGCTTAGAATTATTTAGAACAACTACTTGGCTTAGAAAACAACTACTTCCCAGAAGCCACCGCTGTCTTATGTATTGTACAATGGATACACTACATCTTCCGTGAGCTTTGCATTACTTCTATGCAGCCTTGACCTCATCACAGATTACAAGGGCCACTTGTGGTTCTTGACTACTCAGCAGGCTGATGACAGACACAGATGCTAATTTCTGTTACCATCTGTATTTATGCTAACTTAAATCTGCTAAGCCCGTAACCTTTTTGTCCTGTGGAGGTAAACATAAACTCTTAGGGAGTGTATTAAAGTGATGATTATGGGAGATCGTTACCCATCATTGTCTAAGATGTTACTGGTCTTTTGGTCAATTTGTCCCCTAAATCTTATAGGAGAATAGGTTCTAGATTCTGATTCTGATTCTGATTCTGAATCAAATATCACTGCTGCTACTTACTGGTTCTGTGACCAGGAATGTGATATTTAGTTTTCTAATTCTTATTTCTGCAATAGTAAAGAGGATATATGAACGTATCTACCTTATAGGAGTGTTATATTAAATGTGATAACATACACGGCTAGCTCTATATATTTCTGTTTTCTGTCATGGCTAATGATTGGCCACACATTAAATGGCTTCAAACTATACACATTTACTATCTTACAGTTTCAGTAGGTCAGAAGGTGAGCACAGCTTAGCTAGGTTCCCTGCCTCAGGATCTCACCAGGCTGCAATCCAGGGGTCAGCCGGAGCTGTGGCTTTCTCACAGGTTTGACTGGGGAAAGACCCACTTACCAGCTCCATCAGTTTGTTGGCAGAATCCATTTACTTGTGACAGCAGAACAGAAGGTTTCACTTTCTCAGATGGAAGCTCCTTCAGCCCTAGAGTCCACCGTGCGGTCTTTGCTCTGTGGGCTTCTCCATCATGGCCTCTCACCTCATAGAAGCTTTCTTCTTCACAGCCTGCAACAGAGTTTCTACCTTCAGGGAGGGGCTTTCACCTGATTGTTGTCTCCAAAACTTTGTATACATAAGAATTCCTCCATACCCTGTAAAAAATTCAGATGTGTACCCTGCCCCCAGGTATTCTACTTTGGTACGACCAAGGTAGGAGCTAGGAATGTGCATTTTCACATGCCCTTTAGGGTTTTTGATGCAGTTGTCCCAAAACATGTTTGAAAATAATAATGAGTCATTCAGTTAAAATAAAACTGCTTGACTCATATCCAGGAGTTTGGTCATTTTTGTTATCCACGAGAAGGTGTGACATTAGGTTTGTGTCTATGAATATGTGCTAAATAATGAATTAAAGATTGCCAGGAGACACAGAAATATATACCTAATGTTAATATTTCTCATAAAACAGTAATTGCTGATCCATGAAAAAGCCAGTTAGTCAGTCTAACTAAAAATATTAATTAAGGGAAATGCCACTCCATAACACAAACGACATAAGAGATGAAACAATACTGAAAAAGGAAACTGGAATGTGTTCAGTAGAATATAATTGAAAATATATTTCCTGTGCTGTGTAAACTATTAATAAATTGCCTACAGTTTCACTATAAAAGAGCTTAATATTTAATCAAAGGAAATTAGAGTGTATTTAACCACTAATAAGAAACCACACAAAGAATTGAATAGTAAGGAAACTATTAGCACTAAATTAAAGATGCATAAACATATTAACTACATATTAGACCATATTCTGCATCTAATTATTCAGAGTCAAAATTATATGCCCTGTTCTTTAAATGATACAAATGGCCAAATGATCTTACGAGATTCAATTTTATAATTAGGCGAGAAGTCTGATATATTTGAAAGAAGCCAAACTTTAGAAAGATATAGCTATGGTTTAAAATTGAACTGTATCCCATTTTACGTATGTGTTGAGATACTTATTATCTTCTTCAGGATACTCATATGTAAAATGGTGGTAATATTCACTGTGGCTTTTGTGAGAAACAAATGAGATAACTGCATAATAAACTGTATGGCTCATAAAAAGTGAGCAATAAATATTGGCCTCTCTTTCCATTTTTCTTTTCCTTGAGTATTCCATTTGAGAGAAAAAAATCTGCACGACTTTCACATATGATTTTATTACCTAAAATGGAAATTTCTAGCCTCAGTTCTCATCTATTTCTTTTAATAATTTAGTTATCTTATAAAATGCAGACTTCTTTCTTGGATATTTCTATTTGTGCAAGCAGTGTGATCCTTAGAGATGTGACGTGCCAATATATTTTCAAATATTGAACTTCTGAATGTCTCGGTTGATAAAGAAGATTTTATGCAAGACCAGAGCCTCTGTGAACATCTCAATATAGTTGCATTATTTCAACATGAATCAGTGAATAATCGAGGATGGGGACACCAGAGATCCCTAAAACTTATTTTACTCTGGATAGGGCTATGCGTATAACGGACAGATTGGCCTCTTGTCTCTGCAGTGTTTGTTCTTTGCAGTTGTCCCAGTTACTACTTTTTTTTTTTTTCCTTAGAAATTCAGTGTTGACTCAGAGCCTAAGGATTGTCTCTCTTTTCAGCCAGACATACTACAAGTCAAGGTCACTTATTTGTTCAACATTGGATCAATTTACTGCTAGCCCTGCTCTGATCTCAAGTCTCTAGTTCTTGGAGAGTTGCCTCATCCCCAAAATGCTTGGAACTGAGTTTCTGCCTCATACCTTGGATACACTGAAATGGAATTTGTATGGCCTGTGGCACTTTTCCAGTTCCTTGATCATTTTCTCTGCTAGCTTTGTTCTTTCTTTCTTTCTTTCTTTCTTTCTTTCTTTCTTTCTTTCTTTCTTTCTTTCTTTCTTTCTTTCTTTCCCTCTCTCTCCCTCTCTCTCTCTTTCTTTCTTTCTTTCTTTCTTTCTTTCTTTCTTTCTTTCTTTCTTTCTTTCTTTCTTTCTTCTCTTCCCCCCCCCCCTTAAGTGTCCAAGTTTGACTTTATTCTCACCCTCCAAACAACTTTTTCTGGCCTAAAGTCTAAGTCTAATTTCTGTCAGACTTCTGCAGTGTTACCCATTCTCCCTCTTCAGCTCCCACAGATGGCTAATCCCCTCCCATTCTTAGAGTCTGGTTGGAAATATTTGTTTATAGTACTTGATTCTACCAAGAGTTAATCCCACAGAAAGAATTCTGTTTTGTGCCCTTGTTTACACTATTTTGTTCATATGAGCATCCTTAATTGTGATTAATTTTTAGAGATCTATAAGGTGTTCTTTGTGGCTTTTCTCAACAGACTTATTTTGTCCAATGTGACCAAAGCTATTCTGAAAATCAAGTACATTATTCCAGATAAAGAGCTGTCTCTCTATTTTGTATCCTTTCTCAGGGGAAAAATCAAAATATCTGCAAAGAGAATATACCACAAATGTAGGAATAGAGCAAATTGTAAAACAAAACAAGATAAGAACTTAGTTATATATTCACACTTTTGTTATTCTTCCAGTAATTACACAATATTTCACATTCCTAATTAGAAAATTTCCTGTTCCTAAATAGTAAGTGTATCTAAAATGTAGCATATTTCTAAGAGATATATATCTGTATGTAGATATAGATATATAGATATATAGATGCACGCACACACACACACATCTATTAAGGTCACATTAATATCTGCTGCCTGAAATCACTGGAAATTTTTATACACAAACACAGTGTATAGTTCCTTGTAATACTGTCTCTTTTCTTTATTCATCTGTTTTCACATTTTGACAATGTAAACTTTTCTTTGTCATTTTTCACATAATTCACATGAAATATACTACTGTTTATGAGGCTAAATGGTGAGACATCATGACATATTCATTTGGTGCACTCTCTTGCACTTTAAAATTCGGTGTAAACTATAATACTGATATATTCTGCATCCTGTATTTAATAACCAAAGCCTGGGAGCTGTGACAAATTAATCTCTCTCAGAAGTCAAGAATAACCATGGTTCAAATGATGTCCTTCCATTCCTAGCAGGACCATGATCTGACTAAACTCTTCAAATTATAAGGTACATTGGATAATTCCTTTTTAATGGCTTAATGAATATGAATATTAAAGCTATTTCTTGGATTTAGACCTGAATTTGAGCCACTTCTCAGTAACTTATTAATTAAATAGCTTTGGGTTACGTATTTGAGACTTAATTCCTCATCTATAAAATATAGATACAAAAAAACCCTCACAGCGTAGTCTTGTAAAGTAATATATATGAAGTGCATAGCCTTTGGTAAATATTCACTAAATATTTTGAATGACTAATATTATTAAAATGAAGAAGTGCTTTTAAAAGTAGAAGTATATTGGGGCACCTCGGTGGCTCAGTCAGTTAAGCATCCGACTCTTGGTTTCAGCTCAGGTCATGATCTCATGGGTCTTGGGATGGAGCCCCACATCAGACTTCCCACTCAGTAGGGCTTCTACTTGAAGATTCTTTCTCCCTGCCCCTCCCCTCACTCTCTCTCCCACACGCTGTCTCTCTAAAACAAATAAACTTTAAAAATAAATGAATAAAAGTAGAAATGTATTGAACTTTCTAATTTTATTCTACTATACTATAAAATACATG
Organism: Ursus americanus; assembly: GCF_024610735.1. NCBI lineage: Eukaryota > Metazoa > Chordata > Mammalia > Carnivora > Ursidae > Ursus > Ursus americanus. The sequence continues at coordinate 52,849,861 of NC_142137.1, read as the reverse complement.
TTTGGGATAAAATATACCTAGAAGTATACAAAGTAAAAAAAAAAAAAATCACTATTCTACAATTCTGGTATAGTTTTGCTCCAGCCCTCAAAAGTGCTCTCAGCAATGACTTTCATTTTGCCATGTCTGATGAAGACATGCCTGCCATGCTTCACCAGACATCTCAAAGATATTTGGTACTAGTTGACTATTCTATCCCTATAGATTACAGTCCCTAAGGGTTTGGTCTTAAGCCTCATATTATCTTTCTGCATATTCTCTTTCTTGAGAATCCCACCAAAAGTTATCACTCATCTACCCTGAGCATGAGCAAGAGTCTCAAGGACTAAACTGAACTCTTTATTCACAGAGGAAATAGTAATTGTTCCTGAGATGAGAGTTCCATTAAATCCCATGAATTTACTTGCTCACCTAAGTACTCTTCTTCTTTTGTCCTGTTATGAGCGAGGAAGTTTCATGCTGCTTTCACAGCTTGATGAAATCTTCTAAGCTTATTGTAGCTATCGTGCCTATCCTCATTTTTAGAACATTAACAATGTCAACTGTATTTTCTTCTATAATCAGTTACACTCTCATTAATGGATATTTTATCTGTATTTTAACATATTATTGATTCCTGTCATCTATAAAACAGAATAAAAATAATAATTACAAAACTTTATTCTTCCTCAGCTATCAATTTATCCCTCTCATGTCACAGTCAAATTTCTAAAAAGACTTTGATTCAATATTTACTATCATCATTTCACTACTTAGAAGTTCCTGACTCCAAATCTGTCTTGCCCCACAAAACTACTAAAACAGTTCTTAATAAGGATTTCTATGCTCTCCATGTAGCTAAATTCAGTTTTTTAAAAAAAATGTCCCCAATAGACCACTCCCTTCATCTTTGGTTTCTATGATACCGATTACCCCTAGTTTCCCTTACTCCTCTGGCTATTCTCTATCAGTACTCTTTGTGGATTCCTTTTCTTCTACTTGTAGGAGTTCCTCTGAGTTTGGTTCTTGAGAGTTTTTCTTATTCTTTCACTATAATATATATCCCAGATTCTCATATGAAATTCAAATTCGTAAGTCCAGCTATCTATCATAAATCCAATTCCTGTAGGGAATTTAGGGGATATATGGATACACACACACACGCACACACACATACACACACGAAAGATATGAAGATATATGTATATCTTGTATGCAATCCAGATGGTCTACTTCTTAAATGTTGGTAAGTCTAATTGGAAAAATGTATCTTGTCCAGGAATGTTTGGGATATAGAGGATTTAGAAGTGGGCATTTTGATTACCAATTTGTTTTCAGAAATGTTCTATTATTCTATTCCAGCATTGGTTCAATTTTGCATGTACATTTTTATAGAACATTGCTAACTTCATTTGTTAAAATTATTGTCTTAAAATGTTGTTTGTCTAATATTTTATAAAATACATTTTTGAAAAAAAACATTTAAATATATACATCACTTAGAAGACAGTTTTGAGTCGTAATTATTTTCTTTTGGAAACAATAAGACATTTATATGTTCTTCTTTTCTTTTGGAGTCATGCATCAAAAAATGCATAGAATTCAGTAGAGTGCCTGTAAGTTTAAAGAAAAAAAAAATGTTTTTCCTTAGTTTGAAAGAGAATTAAGCCTACAGTATTTCAGATCTTGGTCTTTATAAGGACTGTGGTGGGTGGACGTGATATTATAAGATAGCAGCAGCAGAGCCGCTAAAGTTAATATATATACTTCAAAGAGAAGAAGTCTCAAGTGTCGTGATTTTTATGTTGCACAAGGATTATAGAAAGTTTCAAGTTCTGGATTGAGTTATAATTTATTTTACCCTTTTTACTGCATTCCTTCCTATTCTGGGCAAAGGCTTAATGAATAAAATCCATGATTTAGGAAAAAAGGGAAAAAAATAGAAGCTTATGATCAAAGCTATCCTAGTGAATCAGGAGATAAAATATTCTACCTAAAAAAGATATTTTCTGAACCAAAAAATAAAGTAAATCTGACCTGTAACATATTAAGATATATTATATAATAAAATAATGGTTATATACACTGACATGTATATATTAATAAGAGAATACCATTTCTTTCAGTGTACATTTAAGAAAATTGTAAGTTTTGATTAATGTGTTCTGTTGGTACTTAGAAGAACATACACAATGAATCACCATGACATTCAAGCCTCTCCACAGTATGACACCAACCTACAATTCTAATTTTATTTCCCTCTCCTTTCCAACAAATGCTCCAGCCAAATTATAAATATTCCACAAATACGTTACACTTTCCTACTCCTAAACTTTTAATTTATTCTTTAATGTGTTGTCTTTTCTCATCTCAATGCTCTGAAATCTTATACTTCTTTCACCATTCAGATAAGAAAACAGATAACATCTCCTTCAGTTTATTACTTTGGACTAAAAAATTCATATTTCCCCAAAGCACTTTTCATATTCTTCCTAACATTAAAATTACTGCATACTAAATTTACTCCCAACTATAAAGAAATGCTTCTTCTAATAATTTAGACTGATTATAATCAGCAAGTCATTGTATTTTGGAGAACTGGATTGAAAATTTATATATGGATCCCTTTGTTTAAATTATATAAGGAATCACAGTAAAATAGGGATTAAAGAGCACACACATCATGATGAGCACTGAGTAATGTAGAGAATTGTTGAATTACTATATTTTACACCTGAAACTGATATAACACTGAATGTTAACTATACTGGAATTAAAATTAAAAACTTAATAAAATTGAAAAAAAATGTCAGACGATAGTGTTATCATTGTGGCTAAAACCAGAAGCCCTATGGAAATGTCATCTAAGTTTAAATCTACTATAAATACAATAAATACCACACAACATCCTACATTGTTGTTATGATCTACTGATCACCAAATCAAGTGCATTCATTTCTCAGATTTTTTTCCCCCATTATTTCCTTTTATTTTGGTCTAGCTCACTATCACCCTCTTCCTCAATACTCCTGTCTTAATTCCTTGGTAATTTCAATATTCTGGTCAATGATACTCAGCCCGTCATTTTCTGGAATTCCTCTTCGGAGTGATCTTTTCCTTCACCCTAGCTCAAGTACTCATTCCTTTAATCTTACCTCAGACTATTATCCAAACCTGCAATCTACTTATAATTTGTTATTATACTTCTGGAATTTCCAGAGTGCCAGCTTATTCCCTTTGATACACTGAATGCAACTATCATTTAATTCCACTGTGAGGTCAACCTCACATCTATGCATGCACATATGGGTAAAAGGGCAAAAATTGAAGCCTACATACTATATATCTAAATATTTAAAATTCTATATCTGTTAACAAACTACTAAATTAAATAACTTATCTCCTCCTTCCTTACAAATATATTTGCATAATGACTGAAAGATTTTATGTAATTGAAAGTTGATTGCATTCTAACATTATTTCACATGTCTGGATATTCTTTTGAAAGTCAGCCATATTCAAATAAATAATCCAAGACAAAACACTTTTTTGTATGTGTTTATTTTAAAATCATTTATTCATTTCTGCAAAAATGAATAAATATATTGTTTCAATCAGGACTTTTCACATAGTTTTTCTGATGATGGTGATGTAATTAAATAGAATGCACTTGTGTTTAAAATTTAAAGTATATAAAATTCAAAATATTTCTTGAAAAATGCAAATAATAGAAAATATAAAAATAAAAGATCACTTCCATAGATTTTCTGACAGTATTTTTCTAATGTATTTTAAATTATTTAGTTAAAAACAAATCTTTCTTGATCTGCCTTCCCTTCCCTAAACTTACCCTGCTCTCTCAAAGAACTTCCAGAGTATTGCCTATACTCACTATATCCTATTCATTCCTCTCCACCCATTCTATTTTAACACGTATCCATTATGGTTTTCAAATCCACTGCTAAGTTGAGAGTGCACTTGTCAAAGCCACCAGGGAGCAACATGTAGTTCAATATGAAGACCATTCCATTGTCCTTATTATCTGCCATGTTAATAACATTTGAAATGCTGACCACACCCTGTTCTTTGACACACTTTTTTTCTTGGCTTCCAGGACACCTCATCCTCTTGTTTTGCTCTGAGATTTTTACTGGTTCCTGTTTATGGAAAACACATTTTAAGTTATGTAACTAGCTCTAGGTGTGGAGATATTGTATATCTAAGTAGAATTCATTGCTTAATTACACTTTAGTTCTAGCATATCAACAACTGGTTCATCACAAGTTTTCCACACAGAAGTCTTCATTAAAAATGTTTAATGGATCAAAGAAAGAGGATCATTAAATAATGAAGAATAAATGTTTAATCATCCATCTTATTACATATAAAAAGAAGCTGAATTATTAAGATGTTTATGTTATGCATACTCACATTTATTTATGGAGGTTTTATGCCTTAATTGAAATTGTACAAAACGGATTTACATCACCGGGATTTAAAGTGGCTTAAATCCTAATTAGATTTTTAGTTTTTCAGGGTTCTAGAAAAGGCATCATTAATTATTTACCATAAATGACATCAGATAATATTCCCCATAGTTTTCTAATCATTTGATTAGAATTAATACACAAAACAGCTTATGTTGCTTTAAAATTTACCATTTTAAAGGGAAAGTATAATTTAACTTGTTTTTCTAAGACTACGCTATGAGAGAAATACCTAGGAACAGAAGAAAAGGCATAAATTCTGATATAAGATAATCCTGGATTTAATGTGAATTTTACCACTTATTAACTATAAGCTCTGGACAAGTTTCTCAAAAATTCAAATCTTTTTCCATCATCTGCAGAAAGAGGCTAATAAAACCAACTATACAATATTATTATGACCATTAAATGTAACAGAATGAAAAGAACATAGTGCATGACATATAGTAAGTATTCAACATCAGGAAAAGCATGGAAGAAGTCACACAATACACAATTTAGTCTCCTATTTTGATATGCATGGATATGACTAAAGGATCTAGAAAATATAATAGATGGTATAATTTACCTGTTATTTTACTTAAACCTTATCTAGAATAGAATGAGTAAGGGAATGAGAGAGAAAATTGCCTTGTCTCTATCCATGATCTACGAAAAGCCCTATTTTTTTCCTAAGAAATAAAGGAAAGTTTTGCCAATTTTAGTTTATGCATATTGTTTCTAAGTATCTAAAAGTACCTTTCTACACAGTTCCGCATAAAAATTAAATGCAAATGTAGCAATTGTGTGTTTTATATGTATATGAGGAAGAGAGAAAGACAAATATAAATAAATATATACCTTCGGAAATTCAGGAGGAATATGAGTTTTGCTCAGGTATATTCTAAAATATGATTTAGTCAATAGATTTCTTTTAATAGTTTGGTTTTTTTTTAATCAAAATTCACATTCCCTAGAATTTTCATGTCTGTTTTAACAAAGTTATTTCCTTCTACTTTTTATTAATTGATGATACTTTTTGTAATTATTAATATGGGATTATATGAATATAACACCTACAGACTTCTAACCCTAGAGCTTGCTGAGTAAAATTAACTTATGGCTTTCTTTGCTTTCTCTTTACCTGTCCTTGAGCTTCTTTATAAGATAGTTACTGTGGCAAATATTTTAGTTCTTCCCATTTCTAAAAATAGATTCAGTAAGATGCTATAAGTCAGAAGCTGAGGTGGGTTCAGCTTTCGGTAACACAAGGGCAAAATCTATGTGTCAGCTGGCCTGGGCTGATCTGTAGTGACTCTGGGAGAGAGTCAGCTTCCAAACTCATTGAGGTTCTTGGCAGAATTCAATTCTTTTTGATTGTAGGGCTGAGGCCCCCATTTCAGCCGGAAACCACTCTGAGCAACTTAAGCCCCCCTGTATTCTTTTATCATTCTGCCCCCTGCATGTTCAATCCAGCAATGGCAATGGATTATTTCTTATGCTTTGCATCTCTCTGTCTTCTTCTGCCATATCTCTCTCACTTTAGCCTGAGAAAAATGTCTGCTTTTAAAGGCTCCTATGATTAGATTGTGCTCACAGGGTATTCCAAGATAATCTCCCTGTTTGAAGATTCATAACCTTAAATACTTCTGTAAATCTCTTTTGCTGTATAGCCTACTATATATGACAGATTCTGGGGAGTACAGTGTAGACAGATTTGGAGGCCATTCTGTCTACCGCATGGCTTTTTTTCAGTGTCTTTAAAAATCTGGTTTCCGTATATTCTTGATTTTTATTTTATTTTTTAAAAGATTTTATTTATTTTTTTGTCAGAGGGAGAGAGCTCAAGCACAAGCAGTGGGAGTGGCAGGCAGTGGGAGAAGCAGACTCCCCACTGAGCAAGGAGCCCGATGTGGGACTCAGTCCCAGGACCCTAGGATCATGACCTGAGCTGAAGGCAGATGCTTAACTGACTGAGCCACCCAGGCATCCCATATTCTTGATTTTTAAATGATATCCCATAAAACCTTTATATATATCATGCATAATATAATTAATGGAAATACCTACATGAAGAGAGTGGATCAAGTATCCAGCAAATGAGCCTAGACCATTCTCCAGCATCAGCCTCTCTACTGGGCCATGCCATTCCTTTATGCTCTTTAAATGCAAAAAACAAAAACATTGAACATTTTGTAAAGTTCTTATCAAGAGATAATAGGAGTTGAATTCAAGTCCAAAACACTTCAAAGTATAAGCGGCTACTCACACTGCATTTGATCATGAAGAAAAATATGATTCTCAAGAATTAGAAGAGTATATTTGTTTTTTAATTGCAATTTTGTAGGTCTGTATGTCATTTTCCTTGAAAATGTCAACTTTTCCCAAAATTTCCCACATGATATAAATTAGGATTATGTAGATCATTTATTTTACTATTATAAAGAAAGATATTCAAGTGTGCTGCTGCAGAATATGAAATTATTTCCTTTAACCTTAAATCACAAATATTCCTGTGTATTTGTAATTCCATATCAGTGTTTTCCTTTTATTCTTTTTTATCCTTCATATGTTTGTCAATTTCCATTGTGCATTACCATCTCCAATTAAATCCACATTGTAGCAAAAAGTCAGCTAATTCTACCTTTCTTCTACTTTAATTTTAAACTTGGTTCTATAAAAAATATAAAATGTGTGAGCTTAATGTTTTAAATGTGAGTCAGTAGCATTTATAAAAGAAACCAAGAGCTCTTCTAAAGTCAAGTTCCTTGTGCCAGCCTTACCAGTTCTGACTTAACCAGTGTGTTAAAGAACAGAGACTTTTGGAGTATTTTTAATATGAGGAATTCTTTCTGTGTTATTTTCACTAAAATTTCAGCAAAGAAAGCTTATGATAACTCATTTTCATTTTATAGTTCTGTTATTTCAACAACTGAATATCAACATTACTACATGATGAAAAATATTGTCTATTTCCCATAATTTTTAACATTATTCAAAAATACTGATAGATTCTATGTGCCAGATATTCTGTTTTCCGTTAATATTTTGGCAGTAGCACCAAGTTTGACACTAGAACATTTTAACTTGGAATCATAATTGTGTTTATGTATTCATGGGCTTAAAATTATGCAGAATATTTCAGATAAAACATATCCTAGCACAATTTCATTAAATTTGGTTCTAAAAGCATAATTCACATGATTTTTCTAAATTACTAGCAGGGAGCCACTTTCCCTGACTATTCTTTTTTTATAGAAACTTTTTCATGAACCTGTACACAATTACTTTTTTAATCTTTGCTGAACGAAAATTATATAAAACTTAATGAGAACATGTGTCTTCTTTCCAAAAAGCTACAAAAGCTACAAGCAGTGTCTGAAACAGACTGGAATCACTGAATTTAGTTAGGGCAAAAAAGTTGGAATTATGTCCAACAATTATATCCACAGTGTCAAATTACTGTTCCTAACAGTTTTTTTTTTCAATGTGATATGAATATCAAGTCATCTTTGCTTCATTTAAATGAAATTTGAAGGAAAATGCACGGCTTATTTAAAAATTTTTAAATTTTTATGGAATGTAAACAGAGGGCCATGATTTAGTAAAATAAACATAATTCTAAGTACACAACTATAATTCTAGGTACACATGCCCAAATTCAGGTGTGCATGATATGATTCATTATATTTAAAAAATAATATTAAATTTGAATTTATGAACCTATTTTCCCATTATTTTGGCAGGAAAGTCAATTTTATGGTTACTAAGATTTCTTCCACACTGCCCAGGAATTGAACAGTTATGAGTTTGGGGTGTGGAGTGGAGGGGACTCCCAACTCCAAGTGGTGCATTCAGGGAGTCTTTGTCTTAGCCCAGGTGGGTAACTGCGGATATGCAGGTTATCCCAACCCAGTGGCCCTAGAAGGCAGGAAAGGCTGATGATTTCCATTCAGTGCTTAAGCTTTGTATTCTCTTCCCAGACTGGAAGCTTTGGTACTCAAGGGTCTGTCTTCCTACCTGACAGTATATTCATTTTCCTCTGAAATCTTGACTCCAATTCCAGGATTCAGGCAGGAGGTGTGTTGTAGATCACAGTCACTATAACTCTAAACCAAACTTATCTGGTCTTACAGGAATCTCTACTGTTATTCAACTTCAAAAACCCAATATTCTAGTCACTAGCCTATCTTTATCTTTTTTCCCTAGTGAACTCTGCACCGTTAAGTCTCAGGTTTCTACTGTATAAGCCAGAAGGGAGATTGTCCTCTGGTAATTTCTAACTTCAGGCAAGTAAATGGAAGGTGGGAAAATATTAAGAAAGCAAAACACAAATTAATAGCTTGGAATATTACACTGACAGTCCTGATTTTGCTATTTAAATTCAGCCTATATGAGTTTAGTTTCTATGATTTATGTATTTATATTGTGCTCTCTTCTAAAAGGAATTGAGAATGCACCCATTATTTCTAAAGGAAATCCCTAAACCTAAGACATAGTCCCGAAAACTTTCACATTTTCAAATATGAAAACTAATGAAAAAACACCAGAGAGAATTTAAATTTATGGGAGTGAAATTGTATCTATAGTTTAAAACCTAACCGTAATTTCTGTTATTTACGTTCTTCCTCTACTAAAACAGAAAGAACAATTGGAATTAGGGCCATATCAAAAGAAATAGAAATGTAGTCTACAGCAAATATAAAGATAAATGTCATGGTAGGGAGGCAAAAGAATTGTGTCCCAGCCTTATAACACAAAGCAAAATAGAAGTTTTGTACAGATATTTTCCATCTCACTCTGATTATGTTATTCACTTTTTAGAGATTTCTTTTTTTTTTTTAAGATTTTATTTATTTATTTGAGAGAAAGAGAGTGCAAGAGAGAACGATTGGGGTGAGGGGCTGAGCAGGGAGCCTGATGCGGGCTGGATCCCTGGACTACTGGATCATGCCTGAGCCAAAAGCAGATACTTAACTGACTAAGCCACCCAGGCACCCCAACTTTTTAGAGATTTCTAATGAATGATGGGTTTGAGTTCTCAGTGTCAGACTCAGCTTTGTTCAGTATCTAATTATACATTTATCTTTGAGCATGAGTACTCCTGTCTCACACTCAAAAACATAGCAAGGACTAGTTGTCGCTTTCTGTAATTCCACAAGAAATGAGGACCAGAATGGTGTAAAACTTTCAATCCAATTATTGTTTCTATTATAGTATATGAAAATGTAAAATAACAAAATTTATATTACAATCCAAATTGTAACTTCAATTTCATTCCCACCAATTTAAACCCCTGGTATTTTCTTTATAAGCTTGATGCTTTAGAACAAAACAACTTCCTTTGTTCTTAGAAACAAAATCGTATTCTAAAATATTTCTGACATATAGGAGTATTATATATAATACTCATGTATAGTTTTGATGATAATAATAACCATCAGCCCAACACCAAGCTTAAGAAATATAACTTTGAACTTCTATAACTTCTTTCATTTCTGTATAGTTTTACTAAATAATTATCCATTCTCAAAAAAAAAGTATGTATACTTTATGTTGACTGGCTATTTCACTTAATATTATCACTTATCAAAAGAATTTATCAGTAGTGTTTCCTACAGCTGTAGTTCTTTCGTTTTCATTGTTAGATGATAATCTAGTATTTGAATATGCCATAAGTTTTTCATCTGTTGTTTCTGGTTTTAATTCTTTCAAACAGTGCTACTACTTAAAAAAATACTATAAACATCTCCTGTATACATATGTATTAGTTGTCTCTCCTGCATGTGTATATATTGGGTTATAGAGTGGACATTATACATATATATTTCTTTCTGACTAGGACTTCTTTATTTGTTATGTGTTACAAATACCTTTTATACTATGCCTTATATTTTAAGTACACATATACACATTCAAACACACAAATTTGGATCTTCCAGTACACACACAGACATGATATACACCTCAAGTTATTTGAATCTTCTTTCTTTTCCCTATGTTTATTTTTGTTGATATTTTTATATTGGCGAGTACTCTTAGTACAATCCTGGACAGTCATATTTATAACAAGCATCTTTGTTTTTTTTTTCTATTTCAAGAATTTTCAGTTGCAATAAATTGAAAATAATTAAAATTTCAATAAAATTTCGCTAGCAATTTTATTCATCATAAGTTACTAGTTTAATATCATGTAATCTTATGGATTTTAGTCTGTTTTTCAATTACATTACTTTTCCCATTGTTGTAAATTTTAGTCTCTCAACTTGTGCTTTATATAGTCTGATGTTATGTTATTAGAAGTATTTAGATCTATGTTTCTTCCTGGTAAACTGATTTTTTATTTTAAGTATACTTTGGTATTAATATGACTACAACATATTTATTTAGGGATTTATTTCATATAGCTTTCTCCATCATCTACTTTTCTGTTATCATCAATCTTATATTTTATTATATATCTTGTAAAAAGATATCATTGGCTTTTGTTATGTTTTGATTTTTTCCTTTTAATAGTAATAATTAATACCTTTACATTTATTGTGTTTATTGGTGTCTATGGGTTCAAATTTAATTAATTATTCTGCTTTTCTATTTGATTCAGTAATCTTTTTTCTTTTACTACCTATTGTTGCCTTATTTTGGTCTGAGTACTGCTTAAACATTCCTTTTCTTCTTGTTAGATATATACTCTTTTTTAGTTATTTTATTGTTTAACCTAAAAATTATAACCCCGACACTAATTGATCAAAAGCTGCTCTTCAGACACCATATCAAAAGAGATACACAGGGTAAATTAGCATATGAAAAGATGCTCAACATCATATGCCATTAAAAAATGATAAATTAAAACAATAAAATATCATGGCATATCTATTAGAATGGCCCAAATCCAAAACACTGACAACACCAAATACTCACAAGGACATGAAGCAACATCTCCATTGCATGCCAGTAGGAATGGAAAATGGTAAAGCTACTTTGGAAGACAGTTTGTTGGTTTCTTACAAAACAAAACAACCTCTTACCATATGATCTAGCAATTGTGCTTCCTGGTATACACCTAAATAAAGTGAGAACTTGCTTCCACACAAAATCATGCATATGAAAGTTTATAGCAATTTTATTCATAATTGCCAAAACTCTGGGGAAAAAATAGGATATCCTTTAATAAGTGAATGGATCAGAAAAGTGATACATCCAAACTATGGAATATTATTCAGCAGTAAAAAAAGAAGTAGGCTCATGAGTTGTAAAGACATGGGGGAATTTGAAATGCATACTGCCAGATGAAAGAAGTCAGTCTCACAGGGTTACAAATGGCATGAATCCAGCTATATGACATCCTGAAAAAGGCAAAACTATGGAGAATAAAAAGACCAGTGTTGTCAGGGGGCTTGGGGAAGGGAGGGAAACATGGAAAGGTGAAACACAGGGGACTTTTAGGGTAGTGAAACTATTCTGTTTGAGACTGTGATGATACATAGATAACACTACATTATTTGTCAAAACTGATAGAACTGTACAACGTAAGTGTGAACCCTAATGTAAACTGTGGATTTTAGTTAATGATAAGGTATCAATATTGGTTCATCACCATAACAAATGTATGGCAGTAGTGCAAGATGTTAATAATAGGGGAAATTTGTGGAGGAAGATGAGGGGAATCCTCTGTAGTTGCTGTTCAATTTTTCTGTAAACCTAAAACTGTTCTAAAATATAAAATCTGTTAATAAAAACAAATAAGCCACTGTTAAACCATACCTTCTTTCCAGAATAGTAAGAGCCTTAGCACACTTCTACCTACAGATATTTTAAATTAACTATATTGAGATAAAATTTATATGCAGTAAGTGTATCCAGTTTAAGCATACAAGACACTGTAATGAGTTTTGCCCAGTGTGTACACTCATGGAACCACCATTACAATTCAAGATATAAGCATTTCCATCACCCCATAAGTTTTCTTGTGTTCTTTCTCATTTTTACTCCTGGCCCTGGATAGTTATAGATCAGCTTGTATCTCTCTATATTAAGTTTTTTTAAAATTAATTTTAAGAGGAATTATACAAAATTCACTCTATTCTATCAGGCTTCTTATACTCAGCTCAACGTTCATGATATCTATCCACACAGTTGTGTGTATCACCAGTTCATTCTTTTTTATTGGTGAATATACTGAGTCATTAAGATATATTATAATTTATTTATCCGTTCACCTGATGTACATTTGTTGTGTTAAAACCATTTGGCAATTAGAAACAAAGCTATGAACAATTATTCAGAAGTCTTTGTGGGATATGTTTTCATTTATTTTGCAAAACACTTTAGGAGTAGAATTATTGAGTTGTATCAGCATTGGGCTTTTAATATTTATCTTCATTAGTGTTATCCTCATTGGGTATACCAAGTATTCTGAATCAGGAAAAGATTTATTAATTTCTTCATAGTGATTAATAAGTTTGTTGCCTCTCATTCTCTTATTCTAGGCTTATACCTGACTCGATATAATGAAAACTCATGGAAATTTCTCCTACACAATGGGCCAGACACTTCATATATGCAGAACAAGAGCAAAGTGATTTTTCTTTGCTTATAGTGAAGGAGGCAGCTATCTTTCTGGCCCCTGAAATGGTCTTCTCATTACTCCAATTCTTTACTTTGTAAATAAAGTCTAATCTAAGGGGCCCGACAACCCCAAGTGTCTCAGTGTCTCAATTTTTAAGAAATGGAGATATCTGCAAGGTCTGGGGCCAAATTCCTCTTTGAAATGTAAATATCTAGGAAGATAACATTTCAGTCTCTATGGCATGCCAAGAATTAACCTAGGAGACTATTGCTAGATATAACCATTTGACTTTGGGGAAGAAAAGATAAGTTTTTATTATTCCTTCAGATCAGATAAATTAGTTCTGTCATTAGGGAAACAAATGACTACAGATTTAGTTCTTACTATGTGAAAATGTACCTAGGAGAACCAAAACAGTAATCTCTATATCATATCCATTTCTGTGTCTCAGAGGCTAGGACTCTTTTCAGCAATAGTGTAGGTTTAATTCTGAGAAAGGATATATATGTTTAACTTCACTAGAAATTGCCAAAATGTTTTCCAAAGTGGTTGTACCATTTTATGTTCCCATGAGCAATGTATGAAAGTTCCAGTTACTCTACATCTTCGTTATGGTTTCTGATTATTTTCTGGCACAGGTGAAAATTAAAAAAAAAAAAATTGGTTTTTGTCTTCCACTGTTGCTATTAAGAACTCAGCCATTGGTTGGTGCATCTAGCTCTTTCAAAGTAAGATTTACTTTCACTGTACCTACTTTAAGATTTTCTCTGTGTTTTACTCTTCAGTGTGACAATATACAGTAATTTTTATTCTGTTTTGGATTTGGTGACTTTCTAGAATCTGATGTCTTTCCATAGTTTTTGAGCAATCTCAGCTACTATTCTTTCAAATATCACTTTTGCTGTCTTCTCTTTCTTCACTTCTGCAATGTGTGTTGAATTGTATGTTCTCTATTTCACTGGATCTTTAAGATATTTTATACTTCTGTATTTTCATCTTTTTCTTCTCTTAATGCTTCATTTTGAGTAATTATTTCTGTCCTAACTTCCCAATACCATTTTTTTAAAAAAATTGAAGCATAATTAACAGTGTTATATTAGTTTTAGGAGTACAATATAATGTGTAATTCTGTATATTTCGTAATTGAACTTTTAATCCCCTTTAACTATTTCACCCATCTCCCACACCCCTCCCCTTTGGCAACTACCAGTTCTCTGTATTTAAGAGTCTGGGTTTTTTGTCTCTTTTTTCTTTGTTTTTAATCCCCTTAAATTCCACATATGAGTGAAATAATATGCTATTTGTCTTTCTCTTATTTCACTTTGCATATACCCTCTAGTTCAATCCAGGTTGTTGCAAAAGGCAAGATTCTATTATTTTTTGTGGCTGAGTAATATTCTAGTGTGTGTGAGAGGATTGAGGGTGTGTGTCTGTATCTCACATTTTCTTTGTCCATATGTCTATTGAGGGACACTTGGGTTGCTTCCTTATTTTCACTATTGTAAATAATGCTGCATAAATATAGGGGTACATACATCTTTTCTTAATTAGTGTTTGTATTTTCTTTGAGTAAATGCCCTGTATTGGAATTAGTAGATCATATGGTAATTCTATTTTTTTGAGGTAATTCCTTTTTGAAGAAACTCCATGTTTCCACAGTGGTTGTACCAATTTGCATTCCCACCAACAGTGATTCCTTTTTCCCCACATCCTAGTCAACACTTGTTATTTCTTGTGTTTTTCTTATTTTAGCCATTCTGATAGGTGTAAGATGATATCAGATTGTACTTTTCCCTAATGATTAGTGATGTGAACATCTTTTCATGTGTCTGTTGGCCATCTTTATGTTTTCTATGAAAAAAATGTTTATTCACTCCTTCTGACCATTTTTTTTTTCAGATTATTTGTTATATTAGAGTTAGGTTTTTTTATGTTTTGGATATTAATCTCTTATTGAATGTGTCATTTGCAAATATCATCTCCCATTCAGTAGGTTGCCTTTTAGTTTTGTTGATGGTTTCCTTCTCTTTGCAAATCTTTTTATTTTGGTGTAATCCCAATAGTTTAATTTTGTTTCTGTTGCCTTGCCAGAAGAGATATATATATCTAGAAAAATGTTGCTAAGGCCAATGTCAGAGAAATTACTGGCTATGTTTACTTCTAGAAGTTTTATGGTTTCAGGTCTCACATTTAGATTTTAATCCATTTTGTTTATTTTTGTGTATGATGTAAGAAAGTGGTTCAGTTTCATTGTTTTGCATGTGACTGCCCAGTTTTAAAAATACCATTTGTTGAAAAGCCTGTCTTTGCCCCATTGTATATTATTGCCTCCTTTGTCATAGATTAACTGACCATATAAGCATGGGTTTATGTCTGGGCTCCCTATTTTATACTGTTGATCTCTGCGTCTGTTTTTGTGCCAGTACCATATTGTTTTGATTACTACAGCTTTGTAGTGTATCTTGAAATCTGGGATTGTGGTAACTTCAACCTAATTCTTCTTTCTAGAGATTGCTTTGTCTATATGGGGTCTTTTGGTTTCCATACAAATTTTAGGATTATTTGTTCTAGTTCTGTGGAAAATCTTGGTATTTTGGTAGAGATTGCATTGAATCTGTAGATTGCTTTGTGTATTATGGACATTTAAAAAATGTTGGGTTCTTCCAGTTCATGAACACGGACTATCTTTCCATTTGTTTGTGTCATCTTCAATTTCTTTCATCAGTGTTTTATAGTTTTTGGAGTATAAGTCTTACACCTCCTTAGTTAAATTTATTCCTAGAGATAGATAGATAGATAGATAGATAGATAGATAGATAGATAGATAGAAGATAGATAGATAGATAGATAGATAATAGAGCTGTTATTTTTTTTTTTTTGGTGTATTATATACATGGGAGTGTTTTCTTAATTTCTCTTTCTGCTACTTAATTATTAGTGTGTAGAAGTGTAACATTTCTGAATATCAATTTTGCATCCTGTGACTATACTGAATTCATTTATCTACTGTTTTTTTGTGACGTCTTTGGGGTTTTCTATATGTAGTATCATGTCATCTGCAAAGAGTGAGAGCTTAAATTCTTTCTTACTAAATTGCATGCCTTTTGTTTCTTTTTCTTGTCTGATTACTGTGGCTGGGACTTCTAGTACTACATTGAATAAAAGTGATGGGAATGGACACTTTTGTCTTGGTCCTGATCTTAGAGGACAAGCTCTCAGTATTTCACCATCTGAATATGGTATTAACTGTGTGTTTTTCATCTATGGCCTTAATTATACTGAGGTGTGTTTCCTCTAAACTCTGTTGGGAGTATTTATCATGAATGGATGTTGTATTTTGTCACATTCTTTCTCAGCATCTATTGAGATGATCATATGGTTAATATCCTTTCCCTTGTTAATGTGATATATTATGTTGGTGGTTGATTTGTGAATACTGAACCACACTTGCATCCCTGAAATAAATCCCACTTGATTGTGGTGATTTGTGTTTTTGTTTGTTTACTTGTTATGTTTTTGTTTTGTTTTAGTGCATTGTTGGATTTAGTTTGCTAATATTTTGTCGAGGGTTTTTGTACTCATGTTCATCAGAGGTATTTGCCTATAGTTTCCTTTTCCTTCCTTCTTCCTTTCTTCCTTCCTTCCTTCCTTCCTTCCTTCCTTCCTTCCTTCCTTCCTCCCTTCCTTCCCTCTTGTGGTGTCTTTATCTGGTTTTGGTAAGAGGATAATGCTGACCTTATAGGATAAATTTATAAGCTTTCTTTCCTCTTCTATTTTTTGGAATAGTTTGAGAAAAATAGGTATTAACTGTTTGGTAAAATTCACCTGTGAAGCCATCTGGTCCTATACTTTTATTTGTTGGTAGTTTTTTAAATATAATTCAATGTCATTAGTAGTAATTGGTCTACTCAATTTTCTATTTCTTCTTGATTTAGCTTTGGAAGATTATATGTTTCTAGAAATGCATCTGTTTTTCCTAGATTGTCCAGTTTGTTGGCATATAATTTTTCATAATTTTTTGTTATAATTCTTTGTATTTCTGTGTTGATACCACAGAAATGCCATTTTATTTAATTTCAGTTTTATTTAATCTACTAATAAAAGTGTTCATTGATTTCCTAACTGTTATATTTTTAAATTTCAGAATGCCTATATTTTCCAAATATGTAATGTCACCTTTCACTATAAATATTTTATTGCTGGCTTTACATGCTTAAGCATGGTAAGCATTGGTGTTTTCAGGTGTCCCAGTGATGTTTCTCTAGTCTTCTTATTTTTAAACTGGTTCTCATTTGTCTCTTAATGTATGACATCTTGGACATTGTTTTGAAAAATTATTTGTTGCAATAATGTAAGGCATAAGATGATGTTTTTTCCTGCCAGAAAGAATTTTTGTTTGTCTCTGCCTAGTTCTTGAGTTATATTGGTTTGGGACACCTGAGTACTTGAGGTGCTAGGGCGTCCTAATGATGCACAGTCAAATGTATTACTGTCAGGGACATTTTATTCTTGTTTATCTTGAGAGCAACACTTAAGGATTCCCAACCCAAAGGAGAGGATGATTACTAGTATCTTCATTCCTGATGGATCTCTAAACCCAAGAAGCCCATGAAAGCACTCATTAAACTCCTTGGAAAATAGCAAACGTCTTCAGCTTAAAAAAAAAAAAAAAAAAAAAAAGATGCTTCCAAATGATCACCCATCTCTCTGGCTTCCCTTCCTTTCTATATCACAGTCCAAAGAACCTCACTATTTTGATAACTTCCTAGGTGCTATTATGGAAATGATTTTCAAAAAAATATGTATAACATATAGCTTTTATAATTATCAGGAAGATTTGTTTTAGATATTGTGCTCACAGTTGACAGAACTGGAAATGACATCAATATTAGGTTTTGTTTTTTTTTTAATAAAAACATAGATGCTACCTGTCTAGCTATTTATCCTATCCTTAAGTAATATATTCCTTAACTTTTTTTCTTAAAATTACCTAGCTGAAATCATACGATACATACTCTTCTGGACATGTTTTTTTTCACTCTTTATTTTGTTGGAATACATCTATTTTGATATATGTAACTGTTGTTCATTTATTTTCATATATAATATCCCCACTATATGAATATATATATATATATATATATATGTTCATTATATTGTTGATAGGCATTCAGATTTCTCCCACTTTTTAACTGTTACAGAAAAGGTTCTCAATTGTTTTAAATGTACATATAAATATAAATATATGTTTTATCCAAGGATAAAATAATCTTGCCTTAAAATATACATACATTTACTTTGACTAGGTATTGTCAAATGGTTTTGCAGAGTATTTATAATAATTTACAAACCTACCAGCAGTTTGAATTCCTGCTATTTGTATCCATGACAACATTTTGTATCATCAGCCTATTTTAATTTTTACCAATCTACTTCTGTAGTATGATATCTCATTATGGGTTTAATTTGCATTTTCCTGTGAAGAAGTGAGATGAAACATATTTGTATGTTTCTTTTTTTCTATTTACATATTTGTCCATTTTTCCTGTATGGTTGGGTGTTTTTTCTTATGGGTTTGTAGGAAATATTTATATAGCTTAGAAAATAATCTTTTCTCTGCTATATGTTGAAAATATCTCCTTCTGGTGTGTGGCTTATCTTTTACTCTATAGCTATTTTGATAAATGTGTCAATTTTATTATAGTTGACAAATCCAGTAAACTTATTTAAGACACATTTGCCTTTGGGCTTTATTTTAGATATTATGGGTATGAAATTCCTTTTTTTTAAAAAAATGTGAATTACTAAAATTCACAGGACCATTTGTTGAGATATGCAAAATATTCTAATAATCAATATTTCATCAGTTATCTGTTAAATCTTTATAGGTACATCTATTTATCTTCCATTCTTTTTATTGCTCTATTAATCTCTAAACTAAAATAATTCCTTTACTAATTATGATTTTGCAATAATTTTCCATACAGAAAATGTCCCTTACCACGACCTTGCCATTCTTTTTCAGTGTGCCTTAACTTTTATTCATTCTTTTCTCCCCCATTGTGAAATTTGCTTGTCCATTTGTACTTTTTTTTTTTTTTGGTTGGAATTCTGTTGAATCTTTAGATTCATTTGAAGAGAATATAAATCTTTCTGAAATGTGTTTTTATTTGTGAGTGGTATTTTCTTTCATATACTTACAACATTCTTAGTATCTTTCAACATATTTAAATATTTTCCATAAAGCTTGCATGTATATATATATTTTTATTTTTACTCTAAGTAACTCATAGTGTTTCTGTCATAAATGAGATCTTCAAAAATATACATTTTTTCTTGCAAAGAAATCTACGTGAATTTTTGTGTTGAAATTTCTGTGAATATAATGCTATTTGTGAATACTGATAGGTTTTTTTCTTTCTTTCTAGTCATTACGGCTCTTCTTTTTTTTCCTTATAAAGTATAAAACCCAAGACTTCTCCTAATATGCAAAATAAATGTCATAAAACTGGACATTTATTACTATATTGTTTCTGATTTAATATCAGATAACTTACAAGGCATTTTTGATAACTACTTTTATCTGGTTAAAGAAGTTCCTTTTTATTTAAAGTTTGGTATGTGTTTCTGTGCTGAATAGTGCCTGATTTTATGAATGATATATATTTTTTTCTTTTTCTATGTAGCATAAAATGTTTTGTTTTCTCATTCACTGGTACAGTGGTAAGCTTTTTCACCTAGTTAACATTTTACCTAAAATACATTTAAAAAATAATTTTTAAGTGATGTCTTAGACATCACGACACCAAGATCAAAAGTTTCTTGCTCTACTGAATGAGCCAGCCAGCCTCCCCTACCTATTTAAAATACATTTAAGTTAATATAATATAATTTAGAAATATTTATATGCAGGTAATAATGATTTCATAAAAATTTGGTACAAGTATAGATCTTCTTGATGAACCAAAGGCAGAAGATAATAACTAAAAAGCAATTAAAATCAAATTAGTCCTAGGGATGGGTTTGATTTATTTATTCAATGATATTTATTAAATTGAAATTCTAGCTTCTTCACATGCTTTATGAGTTATGATTTTCCCTAGAAATTAAAATGTTACTGTAACATTCTCACTTTTTAAAAAATTAACCATAAACATCCAAATAAGATTTTCTCTTTCATAGCATCTCTAAACACAGTGTAATTCATACCACAGAAGTAGGGAAAACTGTCATTGATATACTGTTTTTTTCTTTATTGTAGAGGAATTTTTAAAAAGCCAGTGATGGGTATTAAGGAGGGCACATATTGCATGGAGCACTGGGTGTTATATGCAAACAATGAATCATGGAACACTACATCAAAAACTAAGGATGTACTGTATGGTGACTAACATAACATAATATTTTTTTTAAATAATAAAATAAATAAAAAGAAAACTAAGAAAATTCTAAACTGTCCCCTTAATGAGTGCTGAAGAAAAACAAAATCACCTACTTTTTTTGACTCTAAGATATCAGCCCTTGAGTGTTCTGCTCTGTGACACACTTTTAATAAAAAAAGATGTATATAATGCTCTGTAAAAGACACTAAGAAATATTTTTGCTTCTTTCAATTTTCAGATTATTGTGAGCACCTCTTCTTACCTTGCTTTAATTTTCTATGTCAACCAATAGAACTTTCTACAAAAGATGGAAAGGTTCTATAATCGGCACTGTGCAACGTAATAGACATTGGCCACCTAAGGCTGTTGAGCACTTGAAGTGCAGCTAGTAGGACTGGGGAACTGAATTTTAGATTCTATTTAATTTTATTAAATGTAATTTAAATTTAAATCACCGTGTGTTGCAGTGGCTACCATAAAGTGTAGCACAAACTGACATATCATGTATTTATTTATTTCTTTATGTGTATTTTTTTTCTCTTCCTTCCAGTAAAATTTATGTTTCAAAGTAGGGTTTTTGTCTTTTTTTGGTTGTTGTTCACTACTGTAACCTGGATGATTAGAAAAGTAGCTGCCGCATGGTTATTTTTGTGTCCTCTAATACAATTCAAAACGTGTTTTTTTTTAATTTAAATAAATAATGTAGTATTCTCTTTCAAGCAAGAGTTAAATAAATTTTATAATTTTTAAATTTTAAAGCTCTAGGTCAGGTTGCTATAATATGAAATTAAAATGTTCTATCCTAAATGTATCAATGATTGGTACATACTTTTACTTCCGGTTAAATCTGAGATCAATCAAGCTGTCAGTTTATATGTAGGAAAGTCAGCCTTTGGGATAGAGAAGGAAGTAGAAAACAAAACATAACTTTTACATCTGGATCAAACCCAGAGTCAAGAATTAATCAGACATTCCAAACAAAATATCAGTTGAAGGAGATCAACCAAGCAGTGAAAACTGCTCAGGGCAACTGGAAGAACTCCAAAACCAAACAAAAAATCTTTGAAAGGTTAACAGAGAACAGTTAACAAGGAGTTAAGCTAACAAGAATAAAGGCAGGCACTGTGAGTGTATTGGTTAACTACTGCTGGCTGTATAATATACAACACCAAAATCTAGCATCATTAAAAACAATCATAGTCTTATTCTTAAAATTTTGGGGGTCAAAGAAATTGAGCAGGTCTCCACAAAGATGGTTAATTTCTGCTCTGCAAAAACTGTGTCTCTGGCTAGGGTAGCTTGGATGATTGTAGATAATAGGAAGAGCTGGTAACTAAGCAGGGATCTCTATGTCCCCTACCCCCGCACCCCCCCCCCCCACACACACACATGGCCTCAACCATAGGTTAGATTTCCTCACAGCATGGAGGCCTCAGGTCAGTCATACCTCTACATCATGGCTCCTCCTGTGGCCAACACTGTTACAGCATTATTTTTGTAATACTAGAGCTTAGTCTAGATTCTAGGGAGGACTCAGACCTCATCTCTCATTAGAACTAGGGTCACAGTTTTTATGGCTATTTTTAATATACAACAGAGTAAAGCGGCCTTCATCCATGAATGGGTACTCATCTAACTGTGAAGGATTCTGAATTATTTTAATCTAAAAAATACATGGAAATTCTGAGTTATACATTTGGAAATATCTTTGGTGGTCTGCTAGAAATTGGCTATTGGTTTAAAAAGTAATGTGTTTGGAAAGATTCCATCTTGCTTTATTACCTGCTTGGCTACTACCTACTAGCTTCTCTGCCATATGAAGACGCAAGTATTATTTTGCTTAATGTAGTCATTCCAAGGCAATCTACCATGCTGTTTCCAAGAAATAATCAACTGAAGGTGTCTAACTTTGGGAGTATATGTTGCTCACTTAAGTAAGATGTCACAAAATTAATATGGCAGAAAAGCGATGAAGTGATATGAAACCCTGGAACTCTCAAAAAAATTCAGTTCAGAAAATTTATTATTTTGCCATATGAGTTCAGCCGCTCTACACTTTTGCATAGGTCCATGTTCCAATGTTAGGATTGATGTCTAGTCTAATAAACAAAATGTGACCATAAATTCACACTATATTACCTTCTCTTATTATCCCAGATTACCACCAAGTGGTCTCATAAACTTCCATAATTTATTTTCCTATGTCTTAAGAGCACATAAATGGTACAAATGCATGGAAAGGTAAAGGATTTACATTTAAGTGCATTACTCAGAATTAAGTTTTGCTCCCAACACCTTCACTCTTCATAGCTCAAACTAAATTTTCTTTTAACTTTTTACCTGTTCTTAATTACTAGGTTGTATGCTACGCAGAATAATGGCCTCCCAAGATGTCAAAACACTAATCCTTGAAACTTATAAATACATTACACAGCAAAACAGATTTTGAACATGTTATTAAGTATCTTGAGATTGAGAGGTTATCCTGGATTATCTATGTGGTCCCAAACCATTTCCAAGGGTCCCTATAAAAGGAAGGCGAGAAGTTCATAATCCGACAAAGAAATGTAATGACCCAGAAAATGTCAGAGTGAGGTCGCTGCTGGAAGGGTACAACAAGCCAATGAAAAAGGCAAGGATATGGGCTTTCCCCAAGAGATTCCAGAAAGAATTTAGCTCTGCATATATCATGATTTTAGCCCAGGGGACCTGATTTTGGGCTTCCAACCTCCAAAAGTCTAGTAAGAAATTTTGTTGTTTTAAGCCACTGTGTTTGTGGAAATTTGTTATAGCAACAAGAGGAAATAAATTCATAATCAAATGATTTGTCCTTTAGTCTGCAACATTTTTAAGATTGTGAGGGAAGGACCATTAAACACAACAGTGGGACAACAGTGAAAACATGAGAATGTCCTTGTCAAATTGGGATGAATGTTTATCTATAAAGCCACTTTATCTTTGCTAAGAATTAACTTACTGCTTGGTAATTGCCTTTCCATATATAGTATTGAATAGCTTGATATGAACTAATACAATATTTATGTGAGTATAGAAACTGCCTGAAAGTGTACAGGTCTAAAGCACCATTTAGCACTTAAAATTTGAGCTGCCTGATCTCCTTTGCTAGGGGTTATTCTCCCCATTCTCCCCGAAGGCCATCTCTTAGGAGACTTGGAGATGAGCAAGGAACTCTAAAGTGATTACTATACCAAGACCAAACAAAACACTATAATCCTACACAAAACACATAACCAAATTCTAACCATGAGGAAAACTTCAGACAAATCCCTACTGAGGGGTATTTTACAAAATACCCGAGCAGTAATCCTGAAAACTGTCAAGTCATGAAAAACAAGGAAATTCTGAGAAACTGTCACCAACAAGAGTAACCTGAGGAGACAGGACCAGTAAATGTAACATGGTATCCTGGGTGATATCCTGGAATAGAGAAAGGACGTTAAGAAAAAGTGAGGAAATCTGAATAAAGGATAGACTTTTAGTTTAAAATAATGTAAAAATACTGGTTAATTAACTATAAAAAATGTACCATATTAACAGAGTTGTTAATAATTGGGGACACTTGGTGTGGGGTATATTAGAGCTATATTATCTTTATAATAATTTTGTAAACCTAAAAAGATATATTTTAAAACTCTATAATACATATATTTTGAAACACTTTAATTAATAAATACAAGAACACAAACAATGCAAAAATAGAACATAATGCTTGGAATATATGTCCATGGATTTTTTTTTTTATTCTGACAGTAAGTAAATTTCAAATTCATGTCTTTTAGAATCAGTATTCTTCTTTTTCTTAAAATGATATTATTGATCAAGATAACTTTTCTTTTCCCTTCTAGATCTGACTTACTTATAACAGATCCAAATGTTGAAGAGCCAACGTTCGAAGACAGTAGTCTTACATATATAGAAAAAGTATCTTTGGTTTTCTGCATACACATACATGTATACGAATAGAACATATGTACACTTCACATTATATTTAGCTTCTTAACGATTTTAACTTCTTGGGAGACTCAATCTATAACCTCTAGGAGGAGCTCATTGCCAGCAATCTCCCTACAAAACAAACACACTCAGTGACTCAGGTACTCACTGTGGCATACTCACTCATTCAATTCCTTCTCTAGACTCCACTCAGAGGTAGACACTCAGAGCAAACCATCTGTTTTACTCTGGGTGGGAGCTTCCAGTGAAGTAGAGATGGGCCTATGCTGGGCTCTTTTTTTTATAGTCTGGATATTTCCTCCCTCAACAAGAAATGCCATGTTTCATATGTGAAACACAGATAAAGGAGCCAAAACTAGCTATTTTATTCTTATGTCTGAGAAGATTTCATAAAGGGTTGGGATTAAGGTTTTGTTGTAATGCATCGTGTGGATGCACTTGTGATGTGCCAACTTTATATTTCTCTCAGGATGTTTTGATCACAGTAGGTAGCTTATCAAATAATTGGGGTCTGAATCATCTCTTTATCTTTCCGTAACAGTCAAGACTAGCATTTTCTATCTGGTAATATTCGCAATACAAAATATGTTTTAATTATCGAATTCAAAAAAATTAATATAGGCTTATAAAAGAAAATAAAGGGAATTTTATCCATAAATGTGATTTTTATAAAACTTTCCACAGTTACTTTCACAACTATGTGTTGCATTTAGTTTTATTATGTATTAATACCTTAATACAACTCTGAGAAAAGCAACGTGGATCCTGAATAACTTAAGAATATTTGGAATTATAGGATCTTGGTAACCTAGAAGCTTGAGGGGCAACCTGGATAGATCAAGAGTGAGTCTGAATATTGTAAGTCCTGGAGACTGTTTACTCTTCAGAGAGCTATGGGTTATTGGACATCATGAAAAAAAGATTTATCTTGGCCTCATAAATGTCCTGAGTCTTGGTATGCCACCAAGATTCTGAGGAGGAGCTGTATATTTGAACTGAGCCTTCTCAATCATCATTTCAGGCCTCACTGTTGATTTTTTTTTGTAGGTAGTATGTAGAAGAAGGTGTTTGAAGTTATCAATTGCTCCTTTTTATATCCAAATGCAGGTGTGTGTATGTGTGAAGATATGTACAGAAAACTATGGGAAAAAAAAAGAAAAAGAACAGGAGTATATACCCTAGGTTTTTAGCATAGACTGCCTAGGGGAAGAGATGGAAAGTAAATGCTGTGCCCAAGAGCAAAATCAATTTATGTAAAATTATATTTGCCTATATGAATGTGTTTTTGTAGTAGATTATTTTGAAAACCTGTTAAATCTTTCTCTTTCAACTTATGAGGAGTCTATTTTTCAGTGAAAAAGTTGCTAGGCATTATATATGTCATACATGCATACTTTAATAACAAAGAATATACTGGATATCCTATATGTGAATATATATGCTTGTATAACTATTTATGAGCAAGAAAAAAAAGTGAAAGCATGCATATTAGGCTATTAACATTGGTTGTATCAATTAGGTGGTAGATAGAACCAGATAAAGATAATTAGCTTGGCCTTTATAGATTTTTATAATGTTTCACTTGTTGAAAGAAGCACATATTATCGTTATGATATGGAAAAGATAAATAAAAGTTTTTATTGCTGAAGACTAATATGAAACAATGTTCAAGATAGAATTCATGTTAAAAACAGATCACAAAGCAATCTGTATAGTAATTTCCGTTAAAAAAAATAGGGGTGTGTGTGTGTGTAGCTAAGTAAAACTTTTCCTATTGTCTCAAAATTGTGCCTATGACACAAAGCTAAGTTCAAGAGCTGGTAAGTACACATTTGCTAAATTCACATAGCCAACAATGAACTGATGACAATTGGGACCTGACACCTTTAGCACTCAGGGGTGACAAAGCCTGAGGAACAAATAGAAGAGGGAAGACAAAGAAGCATTTCAGTGCAAGACAATGACCTTTCTTTTTTTACTCCAAGGAACTAGGGTCATTGATCTGCCTATGTTGAGAGACAGGGACCAAAGCTTTGGATCAATTTTGAGTTTGCATAATAATTCTCCAATTATAATATTCTAGTAACTAAAGGTACCTGAAAAGTATGTAATCAGAGTAAGATGTGAGTGATGAAGGTGCTACCCAGTAAGAAAGGATGATGTGAGTTGTGTGAGTATGAAGGTTGGTTTAAATGCTATATTTCTTGTAATTATTAGGAAAAATAAAGCCATTTAATGTTATAACTCCAATAATTAGAGATTTCAAATCCATATATCTAAATGGCTATAAGGATATACATTACTGTGATAATGATGGTTACATCTGGTTGGTAGAATCATGAAAGGGTCTTATTTTCTTATTTTTGTTTATGTGAATATTTTACATTGCTACTAGAATATGATTTTTAATGCAATAGAATTTTAAAAATACTTCTACGTATAACATAAACATCACTCCTAACAACATATCTGTTATCAGTTTACTACCTAATTAATTTAACTCTGATTTATATGCAATATATCTGGAAATTTTAAGGGCTGCAACACTGACTTCAGATGATAATTATTGGGTCAGCACAGAGAGATGTTAATTTTAACTCTTTTTTAAAGAATAGCTTCTTCATTCTTGCATACATTTAACAATGATTCACTAGGACCTCTTGTGCTAAGACTAATTAGAAACAGGTTTCTCTTACACTAATCACCATCTATTATCTCTCATCTTCTTGGGCCTATCTTATTAGAAAACTCTTCGATATTGGAAACAATTTCCTCATGACATCTTATATCATCCTCCAGAAAAGATATAATAAATAAGTGAACTCTTATCCAGCAAAACCACACCATCAGCCCTCCTCCTTCCACTCTGCTAATCAGTAGACCTTCATCATGGAATATGTTTCTTAGCTTTAGTGGGCTTGCCACTCATTCCCAATGCTGTTTTATTAGTGGGGACATTTGGTTGCTCCTAACACTAGTATACATTTAAAACTGATCTCTTTCACCTTTGAAAAATTTAAGTTTCTTCTTATCCCAGATGTACTTTTATTGTATATGAAGTAACGCATACAGACAATTGTTACTGTATGTATTGAAAATCCAGCTCCTTTTAAAACCCACATAAGTGTTATGAGGTATTATTTCTATAACTAAGTAGAGGTTAGAACAAATGATCTCTTTTTCTATTCTTTTTTAATGACATTTAAAGATAACTAAGAGATGAAAAGATTTACAAAAGAAAGTATTGCTAAGTATACATCAAGATGATTCATTTATGGTATTTGTGTTTAAAATATTTACAATATATTGCACAAATATGCTGATTCATCTATGGCAGAGAAATTATCTATTAAAGGAATTACTAATTCACAGTAAATATTATAATGTTACATGCTTACTTATAGACTCACTTCTCTACAATAGGTAACTGGATAGTACATTTGGATCTGTATTTTCTGACATCATTTCTTACTCTATCTTGGTTTTTAAAAAATGAAGTACTTCTTATTCATTTAGAAATTGAATGTCAGGGGCGCCTGGGTAGCGCAGTCCTTAAGCGTCTGCCTTCGGCTCAGGGTGTGATCCTGGTGTTGCGGGATGTCCCACATCGGGCTCCTCCTGCTGGGAGCCTGCTTCTTCCTCTCCCACTCCCCTGCTGTGTTCCTGCTCTCGCTGGCTCTCTGTCACATAAATAAATAAAAAAAAATATTAAAAAAAAAAAGAAATTGAATGTCGGCCAAAAGGTGTTTTTATTGACTATTAGAAGTTTCTGAGAGGAAAAAAGTTTTGAGCCAGTGTAACTCGAATGGAAATTTTTATTATGGTGTTGCTTTGTAAACATATCACCAAGTCATCACTTAAATGTAACCTCATAATCTAAGAAATTATCTTAAGTATAACACGATTTTTTTTTCTGTTGGGGAAGATAGGAGCAGGGCCAAATCAAATAAGTTATCTTTACTGTAGCATTGATTCCGAAGAAGGCAAAATATTATTATTTCAATTATTGAAATCTTTATATTTTACTGATTCTTTTTTCAAATGTTATTAATAACTTGATTTTATTGCCTTTAGTTGTTGATTCTCTAAAATATATGATGTAGTTTCACTGACTACAATGTGGTAAATTCATCTAAATTTTGTTTTCCATAATAGTTCTGCCCTTTCCACAGCTCAGAGGGCATGTTTTCTGTGAGTTAGGGAATGATGTCATTTTATGCAGAGAATAATTTACCACCTGCTAGAAGGAGGAGGCATATTGTGGCAGCTGCATCACTGATTTGAAAAAGCAGCAAAATGTAAGTGTATAGATGAGCATGTCAGTGTAATGGGTGGGGAAGTGTAACATGCTTTCCCCAACAACAGCTGGAAGATTATACTGAGCCTAAAATAGTATCTTTTGGCTTCAAACCAAATGTTTCTATCACTAGTACTATACAGAACAAAAACACTACTCACAAATGAATTCCATATTCTGTTTACAGAAGCAGCATTTTCACTGCAAGGCATATTAGATATTGGTGAAGATGGTGAGAAGCAAGGAAAAGATATGCTTTATGACCTTACTCATTTTCGTATAGGACTCAAATCTTCAAACAAATAAGCAGAAAATAATAGCGCTTGAATTCTTACCTACTTCCCTTTAAAGATTGGCTTTGCATAGTATGGATTTTTTTCTTTTTTAAGAAATATGGAGTCTCCTTTGGAGCTTTGTAAAATGCCAGAAATAACTTCAGAAATAATCACTCTCTAAATAACAAATTTAATCAATTATGAATGAAAAGAAAGCTCTGTGTGTTCGTAAACCATTTAATAAGTAGATGAGTTTGTGCAGAAAATATTATCTAAATATATGAATATCTGTAAATATTTTTTTCTTATGCAGTTTGTAAACAATGGATAATGTAGAAATTTTCAGCTAGAAATTATTACAAGGTGTTTTTTCCTATTATTTTTAAGAATAGAGGAAAGAACAGCATCTAAGGCATGCTACTCTTTTTTGCAACATATGGGTAGTTGTTCCCAGTCATCTCTACAAAAGCAGCAGACATTTTATTTCACTCTCAATTATTTAGTCAGTGACACAGTAAATGACATATTTAAAAAGTAACACATAGGATTTTAATTTAAAATATAATGTTTTCTTCCATTGTGTTTCATTGACTTCAGATATAAAATCTTTCCACAATTACCACTACAATTTAAAACACTTTAATAGGAAGGATTGATTTTTAAACATTGGCTAGTTAGAGTCTTTTTCCTTACTGGTAGAATGTTGACCATTTAAGTAAAGGTCGCATTTATTTAAAGCTGGGCCCACGTAGCAGGTTATTATAGGATTAATCCTCTATCAGTGTTTAAACTTGATATTTTAGGTAGGAAAACATTGCTTTAATAAATGAATTTTTTTTCTGGTGTCCTTTGAATCAGATATTTTCGTTAAAAATTTGTCTCCGGGGGCGCCTGGGTGGCTCAGCCATTTAAGTGTCTGCCTTCTGCTCAGGTCATGATCCCAGGGTCCTGGGATAGAGCCCCACATCGGGCTCAGCAGGGAATCTACTTCTTCCTTTCCCTCTGCCCGTTCATGTTCCCTCTTGCTCGCACTGTCTCTCTCTCAAATAAATAAATAAAATCTTTTAAAAAAATTTCTCTTAGCTTTATGCATATTTTATGGTGTATTGAAAAATATGCATTAAAATAAAATGTAATCTTTGGCTACTGGACATTTTAAAAATGGATAATTCAGCTGTTTGAAATCTCTACATTTTCTCTCTGTATGAAGCCTGTGGACATTTCAATTTAGTTTAGAATAAATCTTTATTGCCTAATGATCTATTAGTCATTTTGTCAGTTTTAAAACATGTCCACAAATCAAAGCTTCACAAATCTACCATCAAGAGGTAAGTTCTCTCTCTTCTTTTCTTGAATTTAAGTGGACTTGTGACTCCCTTGATGGATAGATTATAGAGGAAATGCCACTATGTGGTTTCTTTTTTTTTTTTTTTAAGAATTTATGTATTTATTGGACAGAGATAGAGACAGCCAGCGAGAGAGGGAACACAAGCAAGGGGAGTGGGAGAGGAAGAAGCAGGCTCATAGCAGAGGAGCCTGATGTGGGGCTCGATCCCATAACGCCGGGATCACGCCCTGAGCCGAAGGCAGACGCTTAACCGCTGTGCCACCCAGGTGCCCCCACTATGTGGTTTCTAACGGTAAGTCATAGAAAGTGATGCAGCATCCTCTTGGTTCTCTGGGAATTTAGGTGATACTGCATGTGGTTACCAATGTGCTGGAAAAGGCCACCCGTGTAACCACTAGTCAACAGTACCAAAGAATAAACAAGCTTCAGTTGCTAGCCATGTGAGTGAGCCCTATTAGATATCCAACCTAAACAAGCCTCCAGATAACCCGACCCCACTTAACATCAGACTGAAACTCCATCAAAGAACCCAAGTGAGAACTGCCCAGTCAAGATGTTTTGAAATTCCTGACCCACAAAATTATAAGCAAAATAAAAAAAAAAATTAACTGCTAAATTTTGGGTTAAACCGTTTTTCAGCAGTAGTAGTTGGTATGGTCATTAGGTTTGTATTATCTGTCTAGGATGAAAGGTCTTATTTGTTTGATAGAAAATTGGTGAACGTTACTCTCTCTCCTGGTGCTGTACCAAGCAGATAACCCCACTAGAACTATCTTTATGCCTTTTGTTGTTAGATGCTTGAGCCACTGATTGAGAAGTTAAAAAAAAAAAAAATCTTGTTACCTGACAAAAGTGCAGAATCTGGGGCGCCTGGGGCTCCTGGCTCAATTGGTCGAGCATCTGACTCTTGATCTCAGCTCAGGTCTTGATCTAAGAGTCGTGAGTTCAAGCCCCACCTTGGACTCTGCACTGGGCATCCAGCCTACTTAAGAAAGAAAAGGAAGAAAAAAAAAAGGAAAGGAAAGGGGAAAGAAGAGAGGAAAGGAGAGAGGGGAGGGGAGGAGAGGAGAGGAAAGAGGGGAGAGGAGGGGAGGGGAGAGGAAGGGAGAGGAGGGGAGGGGAGGGGAGAGAAGGAGAGGAGAGGAGGAGAGGGGAGGGGAGAGAAGGAGAGGAGAGGAGGAGAGGGGAGGGGAGGGGAGGGGAGGGGAGGGGAGGGGAGAGGAGAGGAGAGGAGAGGAGAGGAGAGGAGAGGAGAGGAGAGGAGAGGAGAGGAGAGGAGAGGAGAGGAGAGGAGAGGAGAGGAGAGGAGAGGAGAGGAGAGGAGAGGAGAGGAGAGGAAAAAAGGCAGAAGGTAAAAAGAGGAGGGTCACTGCACATAGGCGACAGAAGTACGACATCTTTGGTCTGATAATGGTATGAAATCATAAAGGAGTCATTTCATTGATCACCATAAGGCATGAAAGCACACAAATACTGTAGGCCAAATTAACAATAGATAAAAAGGTTTATTGAAATTGGTGTTTTTATTTTCTTTGTGAATGCTTAGAGTGAAGACTGCATGTGCTTCAGTAGTCACTTGTTCTTTCATCTTCTCTGTGTAAATCTACTTCTTTTGCTATTGGATGGATACTACATCAACGCTGCCTCCTTGGCCTTCGCTCTTCCCAACTCATCGTGTGAATCCACTGAGGAGTTTTCACACTGAGGGATGCTCCAATCCCCACATCAATTCAGAGAGGGAAAGATTTTTACTCTTCAAAATCCAAGACTTCTTGACCGATTTCTGTTCTCTAGCATGTCTCCACAAATGATTTTGCAGCTCATGAGATGCAGGGTGCAGAGCCTCTTGAGAATGCTCTAGATTACTGAGATTACCATGTGGCTCTGACTCCAGTATCCATCTACCTGTGTGCTGACCAGTGTGCAAAGTTGGTCTGATGCCTACATCCTCTGACCTGCATTCTGTTTAGATCCCTTACTTTCTTTCATCCAGGGACAGAAATTTTATCCTAAAGATCAGCCCATTTCATTGGGACTGACACTCTGTTTATTTTTTGCCATTCCCCCATCCAAAGCTGGATTTTCACTAATACCTCTCACCTACGGGCTAAAATCCCTCCATCTGCCTAGTTTTCATGTTTTCAGTGGTATGTTTTGTAGTTTGGGGACACTGGGGATTTTAACAGTATTTTGGTTATTAATTTTTGAGTCCAAATATGTGGCCAGAGAACATAGTCTTTAAGAAATTGATTCTTCAAAACTTATTTATGATTTTTGGGAGCTAGGATATGATGTAATTTAAAAGAATATATTAAATGTGTGATTAAAATGAAAGTATTTTCTGTGATGTATAAAGTTGTTTATATCATAGCAAATTTATTAATCACATCAATCTCAGCTCTTACACTTTTATTTTCTGTAAATTTCCTCTCTTGGATTTTAAGAACAGTATATTAAAATTTATGACCTCAGATGTTGATTTATCTATTTCTTCTTTTCATCACTTCTTATTTCTTTGCCTATTTCAAGGCTATATTAAGGCCATATAATGTCACCATTATAATAAGGATTGATCTATTGTTCCACTGAGAGTATGCATTTTCAATTTTTATTGATTTTATCTATTTTATCTGATGTTATATTTGCCAGTCTAGTACTTGTCGCTTTTTCTGACTTTTTATTTGTAATATTTCTGCATCATCATTTTTAAGTACACCTTATAGAAAATAATATTGCTGAATTTTTGCAGAGGGGAGTTGATCTGCATATATCTATCTTTTGGTTAGCCGATTTAACTTATTCAAAATGATCACAATTACTTTCATATCAAGATATATCTCTTCTAACTTCTAACTATTTTTAAGTCTTCCTTTTTTTTGGAATTTTTCCTTTCCTAATTTCCAGTGGGAGATCAATTTTTCCTATTGTTTTAAAAGTTATAAATCTATATCCTATCTATACTCTTCAACATGTACCTTTGTAAGATGCCGAATCATATAGTTCATTCCTTCTCGTCTCCTTCTAGCCCTTTCTATATTGATGTAATCAGGAATTTCAGTTCCCCAAATTGAGTGACTGTGAATTGGGAATGATAATAATATTTATTTCATAGTGGTATTGTGGAATTTTAAATATGCATATGCAGTATATTATTACTACCTGTGCCTTGCACATAAGTAACACTAATGTTAGCAATAGATGTAATAATTATTATGAGTAATTTTTTATTTATTAATTATATGGTAAATCTCACTGCTTTAATTCTCTTCTTGTTGGAGTCAGTCATTCAGATGGCCTTTTAGATAAAGTCCAATGTTGATAATATAGTTAAGAATATTTTCATTTTACATTTAAATGCTATTCTTTCTGGATATAAAACTAATGATTTATTCCATGTAATATAAAACAGATAAATTCATTGGGATACCTGGGTGGCTCAGTCAGTTAAGCGTCTGCCTTCAGCTCAGGTCATCATCCCAGGGTCCTGGGGTCAAGTCCCTCACCAAGCTCCTTGCTCAGTGGGAAGCCTGCTTCTCCCTCTGCCTGCTGCTCCCCCTGCTTCTGCTGTCTCTTTCTCTCTTTGATGAATAAATAAATAAAACCCTAAAAATAAATAAATAAATAAATAAATAAATAAATAAATAAATAAATAAAAAATAGATAAACTCATCTATGCCTTCTTGCAATTATTATTCCAATTGGGAATTTGAATTATATTCAATTGAATATTTCTCTTTGAAGGTGTTCTGTTTTTACTTATCTAGAGACTTAGAAACTTCTTTTTGTTTTTGATACTCTTAAATTTTACTATGCTGTCTAATCTGTTGGCCCTTCCCTGATCTTTTCTATCTAGCATTGTATGGGTCTTTACAACTTGAAGATGGATATATTTCTACAATTTTTAGTTATTCTCAGTCATTATTTCTTGAAGTACTTCTTACTTTCAATTTTTTTCTTTTCTCCTTGAAATATTGAAATATTCTTGAAATGTTTAAATTAAAACACTGTAATCATGGCAAATATATTAGGAGTGACAAGAGATTTTGGGGGTAGAAGTAGTATTTTTTATCATTGACAGTATTTAGAATTGGCAGTGCTTTGTGCTGATATAAAGCAAACCAAGTTTTAGTCAGTTTTATTACTGTTTTAAAATTTTCTCCCTAACGTCTACCTGCTTATTTCATGCAAAGTGGAACTACTCCCTTTATCCTGCTCATGCTCCCTGATTTGACACCAATCCTGATAATTTGTTTCTGAAAAAACTGTGGTAAAATGGGCGGGTAATTTATCAACCCTCTTCATTACACCTTATTACAGGGGCAAATTTAGTAAATAAAATTCACAGTGACATTTGGCTTTAAAGGAAAAGAGAAACTAAGATTATTTAAGAATAGTGAATGTAATTTGAAAATGTCTTATGATTTCTAGAAAATTCAAAGCTAAAAAGCATCCCCGTGTTAAAAAGGTAAAAGTTCATATTGTAAATGCATATCATTTTTAATAAGCAAAAGCTTATTGAAGTGAATGAGACCTTTGCACTATTTTACCCAAAGCAATTTTATGTAATAAGAGAAATTCCTTTGAGGTAGTCTGTTACAGAATTTTTTAGCTCAGTAAATTGTTTATTTCTTTTGAAATGGGAATTTAAAGAAAGTGAATGCAAATGAAGGTATAACAAGCAAAAACAGTGAACCTGTTGTTAATGATGAATCATTTTTAAAGTGTAGGAAAAATGTAGTTATATGTTCACATCAAGTCATTTACAAAAATATCAAACTCTCTGTGATTAAATTATTTAAAAGCCATAGTTGATGATGTATTTGTTTTGAGCAATACTAATTCTAGTAATTAAAGGAGAAAGCTCATCAGTTGGAAGACATTATGCTCTGTCTTCCCAACTTCATCTCTCATTACTGCTGTTTGTGTTCCCTGCCCTTACACTTATATTCCAGCCATTCCAGACATTTGCTTATCCCCAAAGATGCTATCTCATATCTCTGTGTCTTGATTCATTCTCTTCTCTGTGGAATGTTCTTCTTTCCCATTACATAGGCAGTTAAATTTTACCTTTCTTCCAAAGGCCTACATGCAATCTCTGAAAAGTCTCTTTGGGGCAGAATTCATTGTTCTTTCCTATGTTGTAGAGAGGGCACTGTTCCTTGTTTTTATAGCACTGTGTTATGTACTTTGTATATATGAATTAGTATCAATGTATGTACTATTAGTATATATGAATTTTCTGTCCTGAAAAATAAAGATATGCTTCAATTTTAAATCTTCTCTTGGCTCCCAAGTATGTGTGGCTTTTTGATGGGTCTATAATAGAACCAAAAACAGAATGTGAAAGCATAAAAGGTCTCCCATGAATAGCTACTGCTGAGCATGATGATGCAGTGCCCTCCCTGGTCAGGACAACAGGGCTGGTTTTGATGCTGTTATATCACAATTTATCTTCCACAATGTAGATTTAGACTTTGTTGTCTAATATGTTATTGTCCTTGGAGGATTTGTGTGTGTATACGTCCATGTATAGTTGTTGTTGCTGTTGTGTTTGATGCAATTGTTGCTTATTAGCCATCCCACAATACTTAATAGATTTATTTCCCCAGCCTGTCAGGGAACACTGGAAGGTGATAGGACTTAGGGTAGCCAAACACCTTATGATTATGCTGTGTTATTATTTTAGACTGAATAACGCAGTAGTAAACTTATCACACGTATTTCCTAGCTCTTAACACAATCTTGGAGTTAATTGGTGTTAAATATTGGATAAATGATAAGAGGGAAGGAAGGAGGAAAAGAAGAAAAGGAGGGGGAAGGAAAATAATCACAATACCATTAAATTACGCAGGCATTATTTTGAAGTCCATAACAATGGAGTTTAGTTTGCATTACATGTAGAAAATATAATCTGACATTCTGTCATCTCCTTAAAAAAGCACAGCATACAGTATAAACAAGGAAAGGATCAAAAGGAACAAAGAAACATAGTTCTGTATTTTGACTAAAGGCGGTATTCCATTGTTTTCCTCTGAGGTTTATTCCTCATTTCTATCTAGGCCACTGGGGATGTATACTACTTTCTATCCCACTCATATTTTGAATGAAATTATTTAAATTGTTCTGCTTACATTTTCTTCTTTCTTTTAACCTATCAGTTAAGTAACAGCTTTTCCAAATTTGTTTCTTTTTCTTCTGCATGTCATTTTATATCATCCAACTAGATTTAGCCATTAAAATATTTAAGATAAATTTCAGTCATTTGCCTAAAACAGAAGAACTTTAAAAATGGTATTGATATAATTTATTCCCTGCACTCGATGACAGGCAGGTTTTTCTTTTGTTGATGTGTTTCCTATATAAATGATGTTTTGCTACTCTAGAGTTCTCATATATCTAGGTTCACAGTAGTTACAAATTATTGTTACTAGGTCTCTTGAGACCTGGTTAACCAGTTGTCTATTGACTACATGGAGAGAACTGCAATCCTATTAAAAATGGTTAATGTATTCCTTGGATATTTTTAAGCAGATATAAATATTACACTTTACAGTAGTGATACTGAAAAACATGTTAATTCAGTTGGGCTGAATTTCTTCACTTCCCACTCTTTACTTGTCAGGATTATTAGCTCTCCATCCAAAGACAGGCATAGTTGACCCAGCCTGAACAATAATCACTGCCCCGGATGAGCTGGATGGTAAGTAAGAATCAGTCTTCCCCAACCTGAATATTCAGGTAAGGGACCATGACCCAACCTCAGAAGGTGTGGCTGCTCAGCACACCTGAGAGTCTTCCTCAACAGCATTACAGATCTTAAAGCAGACAGGACCTCTGCAGAAGGACCATAGCAGGTTCTCGTCACAGACATACATTAAAGAGGCACTCATGCAATTGTTTACTATTGAAAGTCTGTTTAAGTAAAAGATTTTATTGTCTTTTGGATTAAGAATTTTTAAAAGAACTAAGGTTGGGGTGCCTGGGTGGCTCAGTCCTTTTACCAACCAACTCTTGATCTCAGCTTGAGTCTGGATCTCAGGGTCATAAGTTCAAGCCCCATGTTGGGCTCCATGCTTGGCATGGAACCTACTTAAAAAAATAATAAAGTAAAATAAAAAAATAAAAGAACTAAGGTTTTCCTTGCATTACATTCATATAGTTAATGAGAAAAATCCTTTTTCAACTTAGCTCTCCATAATTTCTTTTTATCCAAAGATAAATAAACTCTATATTTTCTCAGTCTTCCAAACTCTAGCCAAGGTAGTTTGCTTTTCTGACAATTCTACTATCATTTCAATGGAAAATGCCATTTAAATACAGGTATTAACTATTGTAGCCTAAATACAGCACTTTATATTTTCCTGTCAATTAGTGAATTATATCTGGCATTTAGGTCTGTTTACTTCCCATGATGTAAGAGGCTTGACTGGATTCAAGGGATACACATTTTGTCCTTCTCCCTCGTTTTTTGTTTATTTATTTATTTATTTTTTTAAGAGTAGTTTGATTATATCTCAATTTAGTAGTTTGAAGAAAAATTCTTGTTTTGGCAAAAGAAAAGTTATTCTTATTTAAATTTATTAACTGATAAATATATGTGGGGCCTGAAAACACAAGGTCTCCCCACTAACAGATTCAGAAATCTTGGGATCCAGCAGTGGTGGAGACAGATGTAGGGAGGCAGTAATATACCTGGATCATTTCGTTAATGTGCTTAAAAATGTGTCTTCACTTCAGACAGATTTTGTAAACAGAAATGTTAAATATCTTTTTAAAAGTTACTGTGTTTGTTTTGGGGCAAGAATTTAGTTTTGAAGAAATATTTTATTTTCTGGGAGGCAAAATATTATATGCATAAGTTTATTATAATAATAATAATTGGATTTCTATTTTTAATGAAAAAAATACCAGTAGTTAACTTAAAATGTTGCATGTATTCTAGAAGTGAGAAAGAGGAATAAACAATGTTTAATTTACTTTTATAATATGGAAAAATGCTGAGCTTTTTTCCCTATTCATTTCTACAATCAGTTTCAGTTTCAACAACCCTTAAGTCCTCATTAATATCCAGAGCACACATTCAACTAATTGATCTACTAAGTTTCCCATAGAGAATCCTCAGTCTCTGATGAGAAATAAGGTCAGAAATAGAGTACTTATCATATTGAAAATGGTCATTGTAGTCACTTTTTATATACCATACACAATAAACTTGCGTAATATAATGTGGTAATTTAATGCAATTTCCTCATAATTAGAAATTACATATTATTAAAATAAAAGATTTTTTTTTCTAATTGCCTGTGAGTCAATCTTTAACCACATATTTTTATGAACTCTGAAGAAAATCTTCCCTTTAGGAAATAAGTAAAATACTTTCATTTCCTTCCAAATAATTCTCTAATAAGTTTTTTTAAAAAGCTTAAACTCTTAAAAGAAACATCTTAATTTAATCTTTCTGTTGATTTTAGCGTTGTGAGTTTTACACAGAACATTTCACCTCAGAAAGATAGCCAATTCACATCTCACTGTTAAGCATACTGTGTAATTCAGATGTTAATTAAAGTCAGTTAATGTCACATAAAAACAATTACCAAATAGAAAGTTGAATTTAGAATGTTCTATCATTAAACAAAAACAATTGAGTACAATTAATATTTTTGTTGACATAAGCAACATTTCTTGAGATTATCATTTTTATTGGATTATAAGACAAAAATGCTATTATTTATAATTTTCTTTCAGAGGATAGAAACAGAGGGGATACTTCCTAATTCACTCTATCATTCTGTTATGCTAATAATAAAACCAAACAAAGACAATATAGAAAAACTACAGACCAATATCTCTAATGAACATAGATGCAAAATTTTTCAGCAAAATAATAGCAAACTGAATCTAACAATGTATAAAAAGAATTATAAACCACAACCAAATGGGATTTATCCCAGGTATTTAAGGCCACTTCGACTTTTAAAAAATCAATTATTGTAATCCATCACATCAACAGGCTTTAAAAAAATTACATGATCACACCAACAGATGCAGAAAAAGCATGTGACAAATCCAGTATCTATTCATGATAAAAATTCTTAGTAAGCTAAGAGTAGAGAAGGGAACTTGATTCTGATAAAGATTATCTACAAAAAAAAACCCTACAGTTAACAAATCAGCATGATACTTAATGGTGAAAAACTTGAAGCTTTCCATCTAAGATCCACTAAAAAGCAAGAAAGCCTCCTCTGACCACTCTTTTTCCACTTTATACTGGAAAGTGTAGCTAATTCAATAAGACAAGAGAAAGAAAGAAATGGTATGCAGATTGGGAAGGAAGAAATAAAACTATCTTTGTTTGCAGATGACAATCATTTCTATAGATAATCCACAAGCATCAACAAAAACAATACAAAACACACTTCTCGAACTATTAAGTGAGTACAGCAAGATTGGATACAAGGTTAATATACAAAAGTCAATCACTTTCTATATTTCATCAGTGAGCAAATGGATTTTGAAAAAAAATCCAACACTATGTATATTAGCTCTCAAAAAAAGTAATACCTAGATATGAAATCTAACAAAATATGTACATGATCTATTTGAGAAAAATTACAAAATTCTAATGAATGAAATCAAAGAACTAAATAAATGGCTAGGTATTCCATGCTCATGGATAGGAAGACTCAACATTGTCATGATGATTGTCTTCCCCAACCAGATCTATAGATTTAGTGCCAAATCAAAATCCTAGTGAGCTCTTTTATGAACATTGGTGAGCTGATTCTAAAGTGTATATAGGAAGGTGACAGACCCAGAAGAATCAACACAATATTGAAGGAAAAGAACATAATTGGAAGACTGATGCTACCCAACTTCAAAATGTATTAAAGCTTCAGTAACCAAGACATCAGTGAGTTAAATGTAGTCTCTTCAACAAATGGTCCTAGAACAATGGGATATCCACAGATAATCAATCAAGCAATCAATCAGTCTGGACACAGACCTTGCACTCTTCATAAAATTAAGTCAAAATGAATAATAGACCTAAATGTAGAATGCAAAACTACAAAACTCCTACAAATTAACATAGGAAAAAGCCTCAATGATATTGGATATGGCAATGACTCTGTACGGTACAACACTAAACACACAATTCATGGAAGACACAGTTGGTAAGCTGGACTTCATTAGAATTAAAGATGTCTGCTCAACAAAAGACAAGAGAATGAGAAAACAAGTCACAGCCTTGGAGAAAATATATGCAAAAGACACAACTAATAACATACTCAAAGCATCCAAAGAAACTTTAAACTCTGTAATAAGAAAACAAACAACCTGATTAGAAAATGGGTCAAAGACCTAATAGGCACTTCACCAAAGAAGATATACAGATGACAAATTAACATATGAAAAGATGTTCCATGTAATGTGTCATCAGGGAAATGCAAATTAAAATACTGCAATACTACTATACATCTATTAAATTAATATGACCAAAATATTGAACACAGAAACCACCAAAGACAGGCAAGAATGATGTGGAGCAACAGGAACTCTCATTCATTGCTGATGAGAATAAAAAATGGTGCAGCCATTTTGGAAGACAGTTTAGAAGTAATCATTCTCTTTGGTATTTGCCCACCCCCCAAAAAATTGAAAACTTTTGCCCACACAAAATCCTGCATGCAGAAGTTTATAGCAATTTTATTCATAAAACGTGGGAGCAATTGAGACGTCCTGATGTTCTGAATGGATATATAAGCTCTGGTACATCCAGAAAATGAAATGCTATTCACCACTAAAAAGAAATGAGCTATTAAGCCATGAGGAGAAATGAAGGAAACAAATGCATATTAAGTGAAGTAAGCTATATACTATATGATATACAGTATATACTATATATACATATAGTATATACTATACTATATGATTACGACTGCATGACATTCTGGAAAAGGCAAAACTATGGAGACAGTAAGAGTCAGTGGTTGGCAGGGATTGGGTAGATGGGGGCAGGAATGAGTAGATAGAGCACAGAGAAATTTTATGGCAGTGAAAATACTCTGTATGATAGTATAATAATATCATGTTATTATACATTTATTCAAACTCATAGAAGGTACAACACCAAAAATGAACCCTAAGGTAATCTATGGATTTTTGGTGATAATTATGTCTGTGTAGTTTCATCAATTGTAACAAATGTACCACTCTGGTGGGGAATGTTATTAATAGAAGAGACTATGTAGATGTGATGACAGGTGTATATGGGAAATGTATCTTCCTTCCTTTAAATTGTACTATGAAACTAAAACTGCTCTAAAAAATACAGCCTCAAAAATGTATATCAATAAATATTTTTAGACTTTAAGAACATCTGTTATTTTTGAGAAATATTTTCTTAGGGATATTTTAACTCTTAACACCAATATTTGCTTCAGAATGACTTAAAGGTATCATGATAGAAACTGATAAAAATGTAGACAGTTGTTATAATTGTAAAGTTTCATCAGTAATTTTTAACACTCCTTTGTTAATTTTTTATACTTATTTGAAAATCATCAGTGATATATCCTGTTGCATTCAAGATCAATGGTGCCACTGAAATTCAGTTTATTTTATATTCTGAGAGCAGATTTGCAGATAATATTTATGCTGTGGCTTTTATCCCATTTATTTTTGTTGTATTATTATTTACCTTCTGTTTTATTCCTAATCATTTAATTTGAAAAGTCATACAAGAAAGAGAATATTTACTATCTGTATATTTTAGTAAATTGTAATATAATGAAGACCCATTTACTCACCTCTTTGCTTGAGAAATAGAATATTACCAATGCATTGTGCATCTTCCAATTTCATTTCTCTCCTTTCTACCACCAGGGACCATATTCTGAATTTTATTTTATTTTTCTTGCTTTTTCTGATGATAGTTCTATTGCATAGGCATATGTTCTTAAACAATATATTACTTAGTGTTACCTGTTTTAAACTTCATAGAAATGACCTCATATAATATGTACTCTGAAAAAAATATTTTTGCTCCAAAATTCTTTCTTTAATCATATATATTGATATCTATGTATTTGCTTTATTTTCATTATTTTTCAGTTTTGCATTGTATGACTCCATCACAATTTATCCATTTTACTATTGATGTACAGTTGAATTCTTTTCTATTTTTTTGCCATGATCATTCCTGTAATTTCTGTAAAGAAATATACTAAGTAAGATAACTAGGTCATAGAGTGTGTATATATTTTTAACCTTACTAAATCATGGCTAATATTTTCCAATGTGGCTTGACCAATTTACCATCCCACGTGAGATATGTGAAAAATTATGTATTCTTCCCAATACTTAGAATTGTCAGTCTTTTTATTCGTGTAAATCACATAATTTAGATGCCTTTGGGTACTAATGAGAACAAACAACTTTTTATTCTCTTATTTGCTGTTAGTCTTTCTTTTCAATATAGTATTGTTTTCTTTTATTTTCTTCACTGAAATTTATACTAATATATTCTCCATACTAATTTTTTTATTTGGTATACAAAGGGAAAATATCTGTTGCTATAGAGATTCTTAATTTTAATATAGTAACATTTAATGAGACCTAGTATATGAAATGGCTTTTGAAATTTCTTTAGAATGTTTTATTCTACAGGTTTTGCTATGGCTTCTATTAGAATGACTCATAAGATACCTGTGTTAATATCTCTTAACATATATGAAAAGTCATGTAAGTGAAAAGTATGTTATAAAAAAAGATGAGGAAACTTGGTACATATGGATAAAGAAATAAACTAGATTATTTAATGTCAAATATGGTGAGGTGACTTAATGAAGTTATCTAATTTTCCCTATCCTAGATGATAAAACACATAGCTTTTTTTTTTTTTCATTAACAGACATATGATGAAGTGTGGCTCAGGAAAAAAAAATAGCTTTTCAAATGATGAATATAATTTGGTAGTTTTAATAACAATATAATTAGAATATTGTCTTGAAAAGGAAAATATTTTTTAAAGGAATAGGCAAACATTGGTATGAACACTGGAAACCTATGAATAAATAATTACTATTTCCCTCTGGCAAAGGCTTTTAAGCTCTCCTTATCTCCATAGTCACCAGATTGCCTCAATGAGGCTTAGATAGAAACATAGAAGACAATCCATTATCCACAATGATAAAAGGGTGAACTACCACAGCAATGGAAAAAGTGCAGAGAAATATGTTTTAGGTAACACGGACAAATAATGATAAAGGTTCCTTAATTTTCATTTATTTTTTAAAATTATTTATTGATTTATTTGAGAGAGAGAGAAAGAGAGAGTGAAAGCGAGAGAGCATGAGCTGGGTAAAAGGCAGAGGGAGAAGCAGATTCCCTGCTGAGTGGGATGCCCAGCTCAGGGCTTGATCTTGGGACTCTCAGATCATGACCTGAGCTGAAGGCAGACACTTAACTGACTGAGCCACACAGGCTTCATTTATATGTCTTTTCCATTTTATTATGAAGCTACATAAACAGGATTTTGTCAGCCACTGAAATTTAAAATACATATGTTATATTTCATAAAGGGAAACAATCAAGGAGTGAGTGACCTTGTAGAATGAATGGGGCCCCATGTTTGAGGCCCTTGAACTCTTTTAGAGAGAGCTGATACATTCTTGACATTATTAATATGTAGATTGGACCTAGGAAAACCTGATAACTAGTCAACCAATAAAAAAGCAAGATTGTGTGCTTATGTCCAGCCAAGGACTATTTACTGTTCAAATGTTAAGATCAGGAGACATTATGAATCTGTTTGTTATTTGAGGCTGAAGAAAAAGGATCATCCTGCTTTATGTTGGTGATTACTAACTTTGGTCAGGATTCCAGACTGGAAGTACATAGTTATGTTCAGGAAGGAAGATATTACCAAATGAAATCACCAGGCCTCAAAAGTGCTTTTGATAATAATTGTTCTTTTACTCATAATCATTCTTAGCAGATATAATCTTGGAAGTAAAATATTAATGTAAAATAATGATGTTAAAATCTTGACTGGAATTAGTAGAATTATCCCAATGGCAAAGCCAAATTTCATCTATTTCTTGTATGAAATATAACTATGTAACCATATATATTTATTGTACTCTCTTATTTTATGTCTATTCATACTGAAGAATTTTATGGTGTCATTTAAAAACTCTGTTATTACTAACTAATCATTTTTCTACAGGGATATAATTGTATATTTTAACTTAAGAGTTGAAACGACTTCAGTATCCACAATCTAAATATCTTGGTAACTCAAGGAGCAAAAGTCCTTCCGAATGAAATGAACAGTGACTGAAGACAATACTGAAGAAGAATTGATAAGGTCACCCAGATTTTACCTTGTATAGGGGTCAATTTTGGGAAAGGGGAAAATATCTATCAAGGTTGCAGTATTGGGTACACCTAGGACT
The DNA here is from genome assembly GCF_024610735.1 of Ursus americanus. Classification (NCBI taxonomy): domain Eukaryota; kingdom Metazoa; phylum Chordata; class Mammalia; order Carnivora; family Ursidae; genus Ursus; species Ursus americanus. The sequence goes on along the minus strand of NC_142137.1, from coordinate 52,805,114 downwards.
ACACAAGTAGTGAAAGTAAAGTAATGCATAAGTCAGTAGAGAGATAGCTATAGAAATTAATCAAGTTGAGTCCTGGAAAGTTACTTACTTTATAAGGTAATCATGGCCAAGGAAGACAAAGCTGAAAAGCAATGCTGATTTAATAGTAGAAGTCAGAATGATGATTTAAATCTAGGTCCCTGTTTGAGTTGAAGATCACCAGGTCATGATACTTTTTATGGTAATGAGTTAATTGCATAAGAAAAGGTTTCTGTGATAAATCCTTAGATGTTTTTAAGAATGCTTAAATATAAAGCCCTAATCTAAGTGAGGGTAACACCTGAGATCCTCACTGTGCGAATTTCATTAACATGTAAAGATTAGGGAATTATTTTATAACTTTGTTTCTCATCTTTATGCTCAGAACACTTTTACTGATCTCATGGGTATTTTCTTTTCATCATTAAATCAATTCAAGTATCAACTCCTAAAAGAATATTTTCTATTCCCAGCCATAGCTGCTTCCCTTTTCCTGAGTCACTTTCTAACGCATCCTCTTTATACCTGTCATATAGCCCACTGTACCTGGAATGACTCACTGAACAATTTCCTTGTTAATTTTCAGTCTCTTGCCAGTGGGATGTAAGTTCTTTGAAGGCAAGTTTGCTTTTTTGTCTTCTTCATCCTTATATCCCAGCACCCAGAACAGTAACTCATGCAACACTGGCTCTTAGTGTATTTGGTTGCCTGTGGTAGTGTTCTGCTCTCTGTGTTTAGTTCAAAAGGACATATATCCTTTGCGTTTAGAATGGCGCATCCTTTATATTATCAGGATCATTCTCTTCTGTGTATTATTCATCCTTGAAGGCCAGGTTTTGTTTGTTTGTCTTGGTTTTTTGTTCAGAGAGTAACTCAGTCTTACCTGTGGTTCCGACAAATACAATAAGAAAAATGTTAATTATTATTATTATTCATTTTTGCTAAAAAACACTGCTTTCTAAATATATATATATCATTCTGATGCTATTTCTTTAAAACTCTAAAATGTAACTAATGGACTTTTCACTAGTTTGCTATGCCAAGGTTTCAGTACTTCCATACTATGGTTTTCGTCTTTTATGACTCAAACTGCGTATGTATAACAACATAACAACTACTTATCAGAGAAATGAATGCGGAATGATTTGCAGTTATATTTCAATTTGCATTCTTATTTCATTCTTACTTCAAAGGAACTAAGGCCTTTGCTGTGTTACTCAATAAAATTCAATAAAACTCAAAACCACCTAGTTTTTGCAATCTTTTAAACAAAATTATTATTGATAGTGAACAATTTTGAGCTATAATTTATATCAAATATTTACCCCAAGCCAAAATCTTTGGCTAAAATATTTATTTTAATTTATTTTGTCAATATTATGGCTGTCAACACATACATTTGTGTTTAAGTAAACTGTTTTGTGGGCAGATGTCTACATGATATTAAAACATGGATTGTTTTGATTGTCTCAACTTCTGTGTTCTAAGCCAATTTGAAGTAACTTCAAGGCATTCAGTAGTACCATAGCATGTCTATAGTTCCAGTGATCCTGACTAGAGGTAGATCTATAATCTATGGGATGCTCTGTAGACTCCTTTTTCACATATTCTTGTTTTGCAAGAGGTATTCAATTCCACCAGTGAAGATTTGTTGCTTGCAGCTAAGGAATTGGATTTAGTCTAAGAGTTATTAAAATGTATTATTATGTAGTATTTAGTTTTTGTATTTAGTATGTTGTTTAAATCTATCCAGGAGAATAAAGGAATTGAAAACAAACTTCAAGTTGGAAAATTTTAGTCAAGAGCAAATGTTTCAACAAGTGGTTAGAGCACTTGGCAAAGAAACATTCTGTACATTGTGTACAATATTTTCATTTGCATTACCATACCTTCCAATCAGCCTAAACTGTTGATAGTATGAAAAAAATGACATAATAATATTAAGCCTCTGTTTAAAAAGGCAATAAAAAATATAGGGCATAGTGTGTTGGGGAAGAGGGTTGTTAATTATTCAGAATATAAACTGGGTTTGATTTTCTTCACATCTTTAATTGCTTCATTTTGGATAACACATTATTATATATAGAAGCTGACTGTTTGGGACATCTAAAAAAGATTAGTTCAATTATTTTCCCCTTTGTCTTTCATATCCAAAATCTTTTAGACTGTGACCTAGATTCAGATTCAGTGGCACTAATTACCAGTATTTAAAAGGAAAAAATAAAATATGAAGTATGCTAATGTTATTTCTGAATATTCTACCCCTGAGGATTATTTGTTTTTAATTTCCCTTACTGTATAACAGCACTCCTAGGAGGCATTCAACAATACTTATTAAATAAAGATAAGTTTGTTGAAAGAATAATAACAAACTTAGGAAGATAATTTTCATATCCAAGGAAACAAGTCAAATATTGTGCTTTCCAAAGGGTAAAATTTGCTTTAAACCAAACAAGATTTTTTTAAAGGGTATGAGAGATAAAGGCTTTTACTCTAGAGCAGCTAAATAAAGAAAAATACTAGGTATTTAAGTGAAATAAAGAAAATTTTCCCTCTTTATATTATGGACTTGTTGAGTTAAATTATTTTAAAATATTTTCTTAAAGTTAAATATTTATTTTAGAACATCGACTGTAAGCAGCCAAATAATCTACTAGGATAAAGTATAAACTATAAAGTATAACAAACTTTTGGTTTATCTATTTTACCAATGTACAATAAGTTTAATCTGATTGTTTCAGATATCTCAGGGATAAGTACAAAATCTCATAACTACTTCATGAACACATCCCAAATACTGAATTTTATTATTCAGAAACACATTTTATAAACTTACATATTTTTCTTAAACCCTTCACAAAAGAAATAAGAGGTTTGCATAGTCCTAGTTAATTTTGAAATAAGCCATATATTATACATAACTGTAAATTGAAATCAAATTATATAATTTCCTAAATTTATCTGCATTTTCTGTTTCTCTATCGAATAAAATTAAAAGTGGAATTTAATCTCAAGAATTCTATTACTGGATAATATTGCTAAAAATAGATTTTGCAGATTTCTCATTTCAATTTTGAAATGGAGAGGGCTGAAAGAAGCACCATTTCTATCTTAAAGAAAAAGGAAGAGAAACTTCTAAATAATTACTTTCTTGGACACATCAGAAAACTGATCATTAAAGGCAATCAAATAACTCAAAACCTGGGAAAGACAGATAGCTGCTAAGAGCAAAAGAATTTAAGTATTTACTTACCTTGAGTAGAAACTTTTGGACACTGTATAAGCTGATAAGAAGATAACTTAAAATATAGCAAACTGCCAAAGGTGAGAGTAGGTATATTAATTTTCTACTACTGTTGAAGGAATTTATCACAAACTTAATGGCTTATAACATATTTGGGAGGTCAGAAGCCCAAAATGACTCTTACTGGCCAAAATCAATATATCAGCAAAGCTCCATTCCTTCTGGAATCTCTGGAGGAGAACTAAGGTCCCTTGCCTTTTCCTGCATGCCTTGACTCATGGTCCCTTTCCTATCTTCAAAGTTCATCACCCTAACCTCCACTTTTTTCATCACATCCTACTCTTGACTTTGACCATCTGTTCTCTCTTTTATAAGAACCTCTGCGATTACATTGAGCCCACCTGAATAATCCAGGATAATTTTCCTAGCTCAAGTTTCTTAACTTATTAATAAAATCCCTTTGCTATAAAATCAACATATTCAATTTTAGGGATTAGGTCATGTGCATCTTTGGGAAACCATTATTCAGCCTACTATAGAGGGCTAGTGTGAGAGTGTGAATCCTGATATGAGTTTTTTCACCATCTTGCCAGTTCATCCTCCAGTAATCCCACCAGGCACTCACAAGGAAGTCAGGTTGAATTTTAACAAAGCTTTTCTTGTGGCGCTGGCTAGGGGAGGACAATAGCAATGACTACAGAAACTGTCCAGACCAATATTCTCTCTCTCCACCACAAAAGGAATATATTAATCTACAAAAGTAGGAACAATGAAAAACTGTGGCTTTAGGGCAAGTGTGGAAAAAATGTACTGACCCTGTAGAGAGGCAGACACACATCTTAGTCTCAGCACCAAATTGGAGGAGAAGCAGGTGCACTTGTAAAGATCCCACCATTGAGACTCAGGAATATTAAAGCTTAGTCAAAACATTAGAGAATCACCCCTTCTTCTGGTTTTATCTCCAGGCTATCAAGGGTTGTATATAACAACAAAGGACTACACCTTTGAGAGTTGCAAGAGATAGATTCTCTTTGGGGCACCACACAAAGGAAAGACTGAAAGAGGAGGAGGAATTCAGAAAGTAACCTCTAGGAAAGCAATCCACAGCATAAAGAGAAGGATTACTAGGGAAATTTGAAGTCTATGGTACATTCAGAGTAACTGTAGCAACAGCAAACCTCAACCCCAGCTTAACTCTTGAAAGAATAACACAAACTACTGTAAAGGCTCAGTGGGAGAAGAGGTATGTTTGAAGCATAAAATCCTTACTTTCTAATGTCCTACACAAGATTTGGATGTCAAAACACAGTAAGAGATATATTAAAAGGCAAGAAATGACACTGAAGAGTGAAAGAAATCATCACAGAATTTAGATATGACAAAGAAGTTGGACCAATTAAAGAATGTAAAGTAATTGTTATTAATATGTTAAAGGCGCTACTGGAAAAGGTGCACAATATGAAAGATCTGAGGGATACATTCAGAAATGTGATGACTATAGGAAAGAACCAAATGGAAATTCCATAAGTCAAAACACAATAACAGGGAAAAATAATTGCTTCAAGAAGCTTTTTAGTAAGCTCAGCACAGCCAAAAGAAGAGTCAGTGAAATTAAAGATAGTTCAATAGAAATTACTCAAAATGAAACACACAAGAAAAGAGAGAAGGAAAAAGGAAAAAAAGAGCATGTAAGAGTTGTGACATGATATCATATAGCTTAACATACACATAGTAGAATCCCGGAGAGTGAAGAAAGATTAAAAAGGGTAGAACATTTTTGCTATATGAGAATTTTGCAAAACCAATTCCAAACACCATATGGCAGATCCAATAGCTTAGAACACCAAACAGAATAAAAAATAAACAAAACAACTTCTCCCCAAAAAAAACAACTCACCTAAATATGTCATGTTGAAACTGTCAAAAAAAAAAAAACAAAAAACCCAAAGAGAACATCTGGTAGAGAGCCAGAGAAAAAACATTACTTCCACAAGAATGGGTTAAAAATACAGCTGATTTCTCATCTGAACCTATGCAAGCAACATTCATAATAAAATTATCAACCAATAAAATACAAGAGAACTTTCTTAACATAAAGGGCATCTTTAGAAAAGCTATAGCAACATCATATTTAATAGTTAGATAATGAATATTTCTCAACCCAAGTTTAAGAACAAGGCAAGATCATCCTCTGTCAGTACTCCCATTAATGTTGTACTGGAAGTTCTAGCAAATGCAATAAGGCAAGTAAAAGGAATACACATTCAGGTTATATTTTATAAATTCAATATAAATGTTTATAATATATATCAACAATAAATAATCAAAATAACCTTGATTTGATATTTGAAATCAAAATATCTTCTAGAATAACACTGAAATGAAATATTTGTACATTTAATTAAAAATACAGTATCTGTGTTAAGTAATTTATTAAACACAGATGAACATAATCAAACAAAAAAATCAGGATGTATACACCGTGGATTAGAGAATTTAGTAATATGAAAATGGCAGTTCTCAATGTATAGATTCAATGCAAGTCCAAGCTTGGCAAAAAAATTTGATTTGAAAAGACACAGCTAAACACAACTAAAAAAAAACCAAAATTGGAGGTGTTATATTACCTGATTTGAAGACTTTCTATAAAGCTACAGTAATCAAAGCAGTTTGGTGTTATCAAAAGGATAGACACGTTGACTAATAGAGCATAGAGCCCAGGATTATACACAACTACAATCAACTCTTGAGAAAGTTTTTGAGAAGTTGTACAGACAATTCAGTAGAGAAAAAAAAATCCTAACACATATCTCACATCTTATACAAAATTAGTTCCAGGTGGATCATAGATCTAAATGTAAAATGTAAAACTATAAAGCTTTTAGAAGATAACATAGGAGGAAATCTGCATGGCCTTGCATTTGACAAAGATATTTTAGGATGTGAAATCAAAAGAAGGATCCTTAAAAGAAAAAATGATAAATCAGAATTTATAGATATTAAAAACTTTGACTTTGTGAAAGATACTGTTAGAATGAGAAGACAATCCAATGCCTGGGATGAAGCATTGCAATACTTATGTGTGATGAGGAATTCTATCTAGAATAAAAAAGAATTGTTAAAAATCATTATTATAAATAATAACAGCCAAATAAAATGTATGCAGAGATCTGAACAGACACTTTGAAAAACACCATACATGGATAGCAAATAAGCTTATGAAGGAATGAATAGCATCATTAATCTTTATGAAAATGCAAATGAAAATCATTATGGGATAACACTGTACATATATAACAATGGCTAAAAGCAAAACAAGACAAAACAAGTCTGGAAATAACAAGAGCTCTTGATGATCCTGAGGAACTGGAACTCATATATTGGTGGGAGGAAGACAAAAACGGTACAACCATCTTGGAATGTGGTTTGGTAGTTGTTTTTTCATAAAGTTAAACATACACTTACCATTAGACTTAGTAATTCCACCCCTAAGAATTTATCCAAGGAAACTGAGAGCTTGTATTCACCCAAAAGTTTGTATGCAAATGTTTATAGCAGTTTATTTCCACATTTGAAAAAAATAGCAACAACTGGGAACAGCTCAATGTCTTTCCACAGATGAGTGATAAACACACTTAGATAGACATCTGTACAGTATACTATTAGTCTGCAATAAAAAGTAATTCTGGATTTACAAAAAAATATGGAAACATTTCAAAGCATCTTCCTAAGGGTAAGGAATGAGACCTCATTATATAGTATGATTTCAATTACATACATTCTGGAAAAGGCAAAGTATAGGGACAGAAAACACATCAATGATTTCCAGGACTGGGAATAAAGGGAAGAACTGACTACAGAGAAGCAGCAGAAGGCAATTTGGGGGATGACGGAATCATTCTGAGTGGTATTGCAGTGATAAAAACATCGTTCAATGCATTTGTCAAACTCAGAGAACTGCCCACCACAAAGAGTGAATTTTACTGTGTGCATTTTTTTTGAAAAAACATCAAATTTCACATTCAACAAATTTTAACTCCCCAAGTTTTCAAATCCAAAAAATTATGAATCGACCAGATTGACAAAATGAGGCAGAGACCCATTATGAAATGTAGATTGTAGCAAATGCAGCTAACTGTATTAGTAATATATGACATAACTACAGTGAAACTAGTGGGAAATAAAAAAAAGCTGCCTGAAGTGACTCATAAAAGGTTTGGACCACACACTACAAGACCAAAAAAAAAAAAAAAAGTGTACCCAAATAGTAAAAAAGCTTACAGGACTTAGCAATTATGAAACTACTATACATGTGTATTATCTTTGAACAAATAATTAAATATACATATAATGTAAGCCAAGTTTTTTTCCTGTAAGAGAAAGAGGTTGAAAATAAGCAAAGGGAGAAATGATAGATGTTGGAGATACCAGTATGAGCACATATTCATTAATATATATAAATATCCATATGGCTGGTACAGAGATAAATAGAGATGTGCATATACATGGTATATTATACATACATACCTTTCCTAATCCTGTATGCCAGGAGTGGTTGGAAGCACTCTCTGTCCTAACAAAGGGGAACACTTAACACCCATATTTTGGTTTTTAAATATAATTCTCCAGTTAAAGGAACCAAAACTTCTTGGAAAAATTGCTGTGGCAGGAAAAATGTAAGATAATTTTAGAATAACTTGTAGGCCCGGAATACAAGATAGTATTATAAATAAAAACAAGAATAGCAAAAACAACAACAACAATAAACCAAAGACAATGAAAGAGAAAGGGATGAAGGAGAAGGAGGAGATGATGATAGAGGAGCCAACGAGAAAAAGGTTCCACTTCTTAAAACTGGCAAAATTTGATCCGTTAGAAAAATAGCAACAGTCTTGGATTGTAACTCAAAGAATAAAATTATCCTTGAATCTGTAGTGATATAAGTAAATAATTCAATAAATAATTAAGTGGAGGAAAAAACCAACTTGTTATTACAGACAAATTCCAATTAATACATGTAGGAGAAATGAAGGAAATAGAAAAATCACCATTAGAACACCACAGTAATAATTGCTGCAGGCAAGATGCATTGAGGAATATGAAGATTGGTAGCAGAAACTTAAGGAAAAATAGGAAAATTGCATAGCCTTGAATCCTCTCTTCCAAAATATGTATTACTTACTGTGGTGGTTTGAACAGGATCACAAATTCACTGAAACTCCTTCCTCTAAGAGGTGAGCTTGATTTCCTCCCCTTGAATGTGGGATGGACTTAGCTACTTGCTTCTAATAGAGTACAACAAGTGAAGAGAAAAAAACAAAACAAAACTTTACATTGAGGAGGAGACACTAACAGATATTACCCTAACCAAGAGATCAAGGATAACATCACCAGTAATAAAAATAATGATATCATGTATTTCCTGATGCAACATGATCAGAGGGATACATCACCTCCATACTATGCTTCCTCAAAATCCATATCCTCAGTCTAATCATGAGAAAACATCAGACAAAAGCAAATCGGAGGACATTTTAAACCACTTCAGAGTACTTTTAAAAATGTCAGGTCATGAAAAAGAAAGACGAACAAATTGTCATAGATTTGAGGAAGTAATGCTTAACAACTATATGCAATGTTATATCCTAGATTTGGTCTTGAAACATTAAAATAGAAGACACATAAGTGGAAACACTGGGAAAATCTGAATAATGTCTATAGGTAGTAGTATTGTATCAATGTTAGTTTCTTAGTTTTTACTATAGTACCATAGTTAAGTAAAATGTTAGCTTTGGGGGAGCTAATAAGGGACTGGGTGAAGGATATATGAGACTATTTTTACAATCTTTGCTATCTTCTCTAAATCTAAATTTATTTCAAAATAAAAAGTTAAAAAGTAAATTTTACACGTAGAAGTTTTCCAGAATTATGCCGAAAAAAACACAAAATATATGATCACAGAAGCGGGTGCAGAATCATACAGAGTATATATTGCTTATGTATTTTGTTACACATCCTTTTTTTTTTTTTCATTTTGGGGCTACTGATTACAATGTGCAAATTATTGAGGAAAAATGCAGTAAGGAAAGAAAATTACATTCAGAAACTCTCCATTTTCACAACGTATTTTTCCAAACTGTATCTTGCAATAGTATGTGAGAAATAAACAATTAAACTGAGTTATTTATTGTGCTTTAAAGAAGAAAAAATTACTAGCCTACCTTTTCAATACACACTGACAATTATCTATGTGAGCTTGAGTATTAAGCAGAATTAATGCACTACACCTTCCGACAAATGTTCAGTTTTCCTGCAGTGTGAAGAGAAAGATGTAGCTGCCTGTCCTAAAAATAGATAGATGCAAAGCTGTTAGTGCAAGTGTGTGCAATTTTTGTTTGCTTGGTATGTAGAGTGTGAAAGGTAAGGCAAGTTATGAATATATTTCTTTTGCTTATATGTCAATTTCTGCAGCAGTAGTGATATATTAGTTTTGAAAAAGTCTGTCCTTTTTCAATGATGTCAAGAAATTCATATAGATAGGTACATACATATCATACATATATATGTGTGTATAAAAATATATAGTTTAGGGAAAGCTTTTTTTCATCTTCAAAATACATTATATTTCAGGCTCCACTGCTATATAGATAAAGATTGTTATGGACACAGAGTATATTGTTCTCCATTTCAATATGCTGTATAATTCAGAAAAGTTAAAATGAAGTTATTTTAATATTTATTTTTAAATATTTGTTTGATCATTCATTCATTCAATAGACAATTATTGGTTGCCAGCTTTTGGTATTTATAAGAGGAGTTTTGATTTCACGTTGACAAGTTGAAAATGGGAGAGGCATGCATTTGTAGGAAAATGTTCATGCTTTTGAAGCACAAAAGAGTGGAAGATCACTGAGAGGAATAGATACCACAGGAGAAAATAATTTCTATTGAATACATATAAAGCAGCATTTCTTAAACTTCAGTGTAATTGCAGATGACCTTCGGGACCTGCTGTGGGCCCTAAGGTTTGCATTTCTACTCAAATGATGCCAAAGTTGGTGGTACTTAGGCCACAGTTTGAGTAGCAGGGCTGCAGCATGCACATGCTTATAAATGCCCCAAATCAGCGTCCAGAACACTGACAGGAGGACACCCAACCTTTCCTACAAAGGCAAGAGAATAGAAATGCATAAAGAGAATGGACTGCTCCATTACAGTATATGCTGCACAAGAAAACGGGGTTTCATCTGTATTGTTTGTTTCTGCTTTGACTCTGATGCCCGTAACAGGGCTTACACGTGATAGGTGTTCAATAATCATTTTTTGAGTAAGTGGTGATTTGAAACGTATTATCATGTGGAAGACAGGAAATCATTTCCCATGTAATGATGATCTTTATGTTTTAAAATCCTGGAAGTCAAATATGAAAGTCAGATTTTATTAGAGTTAATAGGAGGTTGAAAGCATAGGACAGAATCTTTTAACAATATGTAAGAACTAATTAATAAGCAAACAGACAATGCTTCTGGGATGATAAAATTTTTCACTATGGGAAAACCTAATTAATTTCAGCCAGGAAAAATGAGGTTAACAATTTGGGGGTAAGGAAGGGTTAATAGACCCCACTACAAAAAGAGCAATGTGAAAGTTTTCTTTTTGTTTGTACTTTAGGGAGAATGTGTGTATGATTCTGTACGTAGACAGTTGCTTTTTCTAAGTTCTTTAATTAGGTATTTTGAAGAAATTGTGTCTACATCAAGATATGTCTACATCAGGTCTATTGAAATAATTTACTTAAAGCAAAAGTAAAGTGCCTGGCACATAATCATTTTTCAATAAATTATCATTATTGATAACTACAATTCAGGAAAATAATATGAAATAACAGTGAATAGATAAATAGGCAGCTATAAGGGGTACTCAAAAGGGCAAGGTATTTGAAGGAAAGACGTTTGAATCCTGGTTTCTTTGCTAATGAATTGTGTGAACTTGAACAAGCCCACATGTTCTGGATATTAAACAAGAAGGGGAAAGGTTTTATAAGTTCTGTAGTGCTAAACGGATACCAGTTTGTATAGGCCTAGAAAGATAGAAAATGTTTCTTAATATTTTAAATTTCATGACATTCATGCCAATCTATGAAGATTTACTGAAAACCGTACCGAGTCCAAAATATATTATGCTAAAGCCCTCATGTGCAGGCTTAACAGGTTCAAAATCTCACTGCCAAACAGTCTAAAAGCTAGAAAAAGCTTCAAGAAAATTTAGTAGTGAATGTGAAACTGTATGGAGGGCACATGAAGGAGTATAGGTTGCACTTACGTGTGTGGTTTTATGAAGGTATAAATCTTCCATTATTTTGCCCGCTAAAGGACAGATGGCTGCCCTAAAATGGAATCTGGATGCTGCATCCACATACTGAATGTCATTATACACAGCAACAGCTGTGTTTAGCATATCCTTCATTTGAATTCTAGTTCAGAGGAAAGACAAAAAATCATAGCCTGTCTATTATCACCAGGCACTATGTCCAAATGATAAAAACAGAAGGCTTTTCTAAGGAACTAAAATTTAAGGAGATCATAGCCATAGTTGCTAGGAAATTCAAGGTTGGAAACATGACCAATCCTGGACCTGTGAACTATCCTGTGTTGAATTGTACCCAGAAATTAATCACGAAAGTCCAAGGGAACCTAAGAAAGGAAATGGAAAATTAAAAAAAAAAATACTTGCATAAAACAGAAAACAGGAGAATACACTTAGTCTGTATGAAATTTTCAAATCTTTTTCATTGTGTTTATTCAAATCCAGTTGATACCTCTGAGAATGAGAGCAAAACTCTGAATTAACTCAGGCTGCCCTAGGAAAATACCATAATCTGTGTGGCTTAAATAACAGAAATTTATTTTCTCATAGTTCTCGAGGCCAGAAGGTCAAGATCAAGGTCTGACAGCATCACATTCTGGTGTGGTTCTCTTCATGGCTTGCACAGGGCATCTTCATGCTGTTGTCTCACATGGCGGTGGGGCTAGAAGGTAGGTGGAGAGAAAGATCCAGTTATGGTATCACTTCTTATAAAGGATACTATTCCTACGAGATCAAGGCACAAGCTTATGACTTCATTCAATCTTAATTATTCCCTAAAGGCCCTATTTCCAAGTACAGTCACATGGGGAGTTAAAGCTTCAATATATGAATTTTGAGGGAACATCATTAAGTATACAGCAAGCTCTTAAACAAATAATACTGTAATATGGATGGCTGTGCATTTTTGTAACTCAGTACTTTTCCTTCTGAAATTGCTTTGTATTATGGTGTGGACAACTTGGTGGGCAAGGGCTCTGGCCACCATCAAGAATCAAGCCTGCATCTTTTTTTTTTTTTAAAGATTTTATTTATTTATTTGACAGAGAGAGAGAGACAGCCAGTGAGAGAGGGAACACAAGCAGGGGGAGTGGGAGAAGAAGAAGCAGGCTCCCAGCGGAGGAGCCTGATGTGGGGCTCAATCCCAGAATGCTGGGATCACGCCTTGAGCCGAAGGCAGACACTTAATGACTGAGCCACCCAGGCGCCCCAAGCCTGCATCCTAAAGTACATGACCACTTACGAAACTGCATGACCATAGGCCAGTCACCTCTCCAAGTCTGTTTTTTATTTGCAAAGTGAGGACAATACTAATGGTATCTACCCTAAGAAGTTTCTGATAGGTATGTACAATATGCATTAATTAACAACAGATCTTATGAAATAAAACTGCCCTGAAAATAAAATTTCCCTTAAAATTAATTTTCCTTAAAATTACATTGGAATTTTTTTTTTTTTAGATGACAGCTTTTGAAAAGCTTATTTCCCAAGAATTTTTTACAAATATTTTGGATCTTGGGGCACCTGGGTGGCTCAGTCGGTTAAGCATCTGCATTCAGCTCAGGTCATGATCCCAGGGTCCTGAGATCGAGCCCTGGATCGGGCTCCCCCCACCCCCGCTTGGTGGAAAGCCTGCTTCTCCCTCTCTCTCTGCCTGCCGCTCTCCCGCACTTGTGCTCTCTCTCTCTGTCAAATAAATAAAATCTTAAAACAACAACAACAAAACAAACCCCAAAACCAAGTATTTTGGATCTTTCCAAACTTCAAAAATAGTTCTTTTTTTTTAATTTAAGATTTTATTTATTTATTCGACAGAGATAGAGACAGCCAGCGAGAGAGGGAACACAAGCAGGGGGAGTGGGAGAGGAAGAAGCAGGCTCATAGCGGAGGAGCCTGATGTGGGGCTCTATCCCATAACGCCGGGATCACACCCTGAGCCAAAGGCAGATGCCTAACCGCTGTGCCGCCCAGGCACCCCCAAAAATAGTTCTTGAAAAAAATATTTTAAATATGCATATTCTTGTTGGCAATAATGATTGATAAAGATTTATATGAAGAAATAATTTATATGCAGAGTAAATACTTAAATTTTTTATTTTATTTTTTATTTATTTTTTGGTGTGGCTTAAATGCATCATGAATGCATGAATGCAGGATTGAAAAGTGATGGGTTCTACAGATGTAAAAAGAAGAATAATAACTGACAATTTTATGAAGTTCTATAATAAGTTCAACTTAAAAATGGCTAACATAAGACATGGAGAGGTTATTAAACAAAGCCACACAGCTAGTAAGCCATAGCGGCAAGATTTGAAGCCAAGGGATATGTCTCTGATGCCTATTGATTAAGTAGTTATAATAGGTTATTTGAAAGATTAAACTGGCCACTCTAGCATGACTTCACTGTATTCAAGAGTTTTGATGAGGTTGGTAAAGCAGTTCCAGAAATATGATTGCCAGTGTAATCAGAAGCAATTCATTCCTTGAGGCCTGATATGTGCATGAAACAGAACATACTCACTTAAGAAGAATGTCAGTTTATTAATTACAATAAAGAATAACTAGGGGTAACCTAAATTCTGTGTCAGCTGAACAGCAAATCTCCCTCAGTCTTGCTTGTTATTATTTTACTGGTGAATCTCTAGTATTGTCATTGAATTATGATACTTGGGTTTTTATTCTGGGGATATACCTGTTAAATAGTCTCTTTTACCCATTTTGACTCTTTAGGGCTCTCTCTCTCTCTCTCTCTTTTAAAGATTTATTTATCTGAGAGACAGCACAAGCGGGAGGGGCAGTGGGAGAGGGAGAGAGAATCTCAAGTAGACTCCATGCTGGGCATGGAGCCTAACCCAGGGCTTGATCTCAGGACCCTAAGATCAAAACCTGAGGCCAAACCAGAGGGATGCTTAATGGACTGAGCCACCCAGGTGCCCCAAAGCTCTTTTACCTGCTTAGTGCTGTAGGCACACTGACACATATCCATTTTTATAATTGAATATGGCTCACCTCCTAATGATTTGTTAATATTTTTTTTCCTCTTCAAACATAATACTCTCTATTTTGTTAGAGCTCAGGGTTTTTTTAGTTATAATAAAACCTAGTTACATCTTTTTGAGATCATAATGTATTTATCTTTAGTGGTCACGAGTGCCCCCTAAGTTTCTCAGGCTCACGTTTATAAATAAGCTCTTGAGTTGTTGTGGGTTTTTCTTGTTTTGTTTTGTGTTGTTTTTTTTTTTTTAAGATTTATTTATTTGAGACAGAGAGCTAGTGAGAGAGCACAAGCAGGGGAAGTGGCAGAGGGAGAGGGAGAAGCCGGCTCCTGCCCGAGCAGGGAGCCTGATGCAGGGCTCCCTCCCAGAACCCTGAGATCATAACCGAATGGAAGGCATGTGCTTAACCTACTAATCCACCCAGGCACCCTAGCTCTTGAGTTTCTTATCGTTGTCTCACCTCATCAGTTATTTAAAGATTTTATTAGCTTACTGATCAGAAAGAAATAAGACATTACTGGAGGACTCTGCGGTTTTTCCAGGGAAGACTAGAAAACTAAAGGAGTAGTGGCCAATATATATTGTCAAGGTGCTTAGTTAAATAGTTTCTTGGAAAACAAATGTGATTTTGGGGGGGAAAAAAAGGACAACAAGCTTTGCGTTCAGTTAGTGCTGTGATTTAAGTCTTCCGAAATATGTATATGTGTTAGAGTGACTGGTCAATTTAGGGGTCTCTAATCATAGTAAAAAGCATATTAAATAAACAAATCAAAACATCTTTTTGAAAGTAATTGTGAATACACGTTAATGAATTTTCTCCTGTAATTAGAACACTGATCAAATAGCGAACAGTTCCAGGTGCTGTGGTAATCCTTGACATTATCATAAAAAATAAGATGTGGTTTCATCCTTGTCAAGTTCTCATTAAGTGGAGCAACAGACAGACCTGATAGTAACGATGAAGTTCTGATTTTGGTGCATAAACATTATCAGTTCTTATCACCCATCAACTAGGGGGCTTCTCTCGGAGAGTTCTTAGGCTTAGAGAAATAAAGCAGTGAAAAGAAATGAGAAGGCCAAGAAAATGGGAGGAGACAAGTGCAGTATGTTCTATGTGAAATTAAATGAAACTTTCCAAAGTTTCAGATTAGCTTTTTCTGTTTCTGTAGAAAAAGCAACGGTAAAATGAACTCTCTGGAGCCAGTACCCAGCTATAATAACCATCATTTCTTTGTTTCAGCCATCTATACTTCTATCCATGTTTACCAGTATCTTCTGTTATTTTGAAACAAATACCAAATATAATATTATTTAACTCACACTATTTCAATAAGCTTTTCTAAACTTTAAAAAACAGATATCCATGATTAATATATCATCTCTAGCCACCCAATAATACCTGCCTTGATATTCTCCAATAGACAACATTCAGATTTCCTAATTATTTCATTTTTTCAATGGATTAAAATCCAAACATTGTGTTTAGTAAACATGCTCTTAAATCTTTTAATATGTAATTTATCCAACCTTCTTTCTTTTTTCCTTTCAAAATATTGTTTTAAAGAAATCATGCCATGGATTCTGTAGTGGTTTTATAATTTCTCACTTTCTGTTTCTTACTGATGGAGTCCTTCTGGCACTTGAAGGAAAGCAAAAGCAAAACCGAAAAGGTCTCTGTCCCTATATTTCATGAACACTGGTAGATAGTTCAAGAGGTTTGATATGATTCAATATAGAGTTGTGGGGAAGGACTCTTTATCTACAGTGGTGTGTACTTTTATCAACAACCACATGATATTTAGTTGTTTCTGTTTTTGTGTGGTTACAGTGACTATTGAGAAACTTGCTATGATGCTTTTTTTTTTCCTTTTTAATTAGGTGTTTGTAAAATGGTGATATTCTGTTCTATAATTTCCTTTTTTAAATATTTATTTATTTATTTGAGAGAGAGAGAGAGAAGGAGAGCGAGCATGCACATGGGGGGAACAGCAGAGGGAGAGAATTTTCAAGCAGATTCCTGCTGAGTGTGGAGCCCATTGCTTGATCTCAGAACCCATGAGATCATGACATAGGCAGAAACCAAGAGCCAATGCTTAACTGACTGAGCCACCCAGGTGCCCCTCATTTCTCTTTTTATTATTGGATTACTTTTTATGGAGAGAAACTAGTCCTCCTCATCTGTTTGGTTACCCTGAGGTACAGTTCATAAAGAAAGACAAGAAATGCTTGATTCTTTCCCTTTTATGGACCAGTTTTTAGAATGAGGAATCATTCTGTAACATCTTCAAACTAAAGAAGTTTTTTGTTTGTGCTCTTTAGTATAATTTTTGAATTAAAAATCACAACATTTATTGTGCTTCAAACTATTACTGTTGCAATTTTATTAAAATTAAAGCTTTTCTACATATTATCAACGTAGAGCCTCTTCAAGTTGATTACTGAGTGTTTTTTAACAAGACTGGGGCAGTTTTTGGTGAGTTGGTTCATCTTTTCCACATCCTGCCTCAGAACTGGGCCATATCTCCAACAAGTACAATTTCCTATAGTGTATGAAGACATAGCCTTTGTTCTTGGTTCTTGATGGCAACTGATATGCTCCCTGTTTCTTGGCCTTTTCAGTGGTTAGATTAAGAGAACTTTCTGTAAGAGATATTACATCACAGATTCATACTGATATTTTTTATTAAAATATAATAATTTTAGCATTTTGCCTAACTTTTTTTATCCTGTATTCATTTTTTTCTCTTTGGTTAAAAATCTTGGTTCTTAATAATTTTAAATAATTACTTGGTTTATATGTTACATACATATAGTAGTTTATGAAAATGATACCAACATTATGACCCAAAATATGCTTTTATTGAAAATAGTTCTAGGTATGTTTGCAGTTCTTTTTGTTCATAGTTTTATTTCCTTACCAGATATTACAGTCAATTCACTATGTTTTCAAGTCACTTGGAATAACTTCTTTCTGCCTATTTAATGTATCAACTCAATGAAAATTTCAGTTTATTTGCTTTTATATCTTTCTTTCAATGTTGATTTAAATTCGTAGTTAAGAATTTTTCACTTAAGTATAATCAGTCTACAGTGTTTCAGGTGTACAATATGATGAAAAAATGTAGTTATATAAAACATTTACATGTTATAATATAAAATCTTAAAAAATAAGGTGTATGGTGTTGGATAGATAAGTAAATAAAGCCCAGTCAGAAAAGTCTAACTATTGTCCCTGACTTAGTTTATACTCTCTCTCTCATGTATAAATAACAGTCTTTGACTGTATGATTTAAGCTTTCATTTAAAAAAAATTTAAAAAATGCAAATATATTTGATTTTATGCAGAACTTTCTTAGATAAGTCTTACCAAACTGTATACATTTTCTTTCTTGCTTTTTCACATGGATAGCTATGTAATTCTCTGTTATGTGAATGAGCCATACTTTATTCAGATGATGCATATAGATGGACATTTGGGTTGTTTCCAGGCTTGTCAATATAATTTTTACCCTAAGAGATTCTCCACAGTGTGTCTTTGCCTGGAAGAAAATTTTATTTGCTGAGTTGTGTGAGTTCATAGCACCCGGGAATCTCAGCAACATCAACTTTACTTGATCTCACTTTTACTTTTTCCTTGCATTGAACTACATTTAAACTTCTCCTAAGATTGGCTTACTAAATTATCCAGTGAGTACCTTTGAGTGACTTATGGGTTTTCTAGTTCTCAAGGCACTAGAAACCTCTTTATGTACTTTCCACTTTGTCCTGTAAAGAAGCTGATACCATAAAGGTCTTGGTTATATTTGTGACTTTTTTTTTTCCGCATTTACTCATACCTTGTCCCTAGTTTTGTTGCTGTTGTCTATGAATATGTTATCTGAGTTGCTTAGTTATTTGTGGGAGAATTTGTAGAAATTCAAAACTATCACCATCTCTCCTGAACGTTATATTGTATACCAATATAATATGGTATATATTATATCATATGATATGTGATTTATCAAATATATGAGATTTTAATTACATGTATAAGAAAATCTTTGTAGGAAATAATTTGACCTCATAAAAATGAATGTTATTTTAAAAATACTTTTTCATGCTAGTGTTTTGCCTACTTTCATAACTTATGACTAAGACCTGCTAACTTTAATGTTTCCTTTATTCTCTATAAAATGAGCCATGAAAATGACAAAAATATGTTTTCAATGACAAAAATATGTTTTTGAATCATTTGCTTTTCATTCAAAACCTGCCATGTCCCAATGTGTTTATGATAGATAATTAAATAAGGTTACTCAGCAAACACGGGAAACATTGAAGAACGACAAATATGTTTTAAATTCTATTTCTATTTATTTTTATATACAATCTCAGTTTTTTACTTTTTGAAAGCCAAAGTGCTGTTTAGATCTAAAATTGTGCTATGAATTTTGGATCTTAAAGCAAATTTAATCAGTCAATGCATATTTTAAGAACTTATGTTAGTGTGAGAACATATCTTCTTATTCCCAGATGATATCTCCTTCATCATACAAATCTTAACATAAATCCATCTCTTTCAATATGAAATCCAATTTAACTGACTGAGTGACAAATTGGTTTAGTCTGTTATTATTAAGTAGTTTTTAATAAGTCCCATCGTGTGGGTGACCATATGCTAGGTATTCAAAGTCTGTTTTCTCTGTAAGCATGTATTACCATTTCATCTCCTTTGAAACTCTTTAAAAGCACCTTATACAGTTGTGGGTTGTTTTTTGTTGTTTTTTTCATATTTTTTCAGGTGACATTGTATGGAGGTGTTAGTGAAGGGAAAGACACAGTATAAAAGTACTATAAAAACTAAATTCAGTACCCCAAGACATACCCTAAGACACTTCGAAGCTACCTTAATAAAAACCAAATGCAGGGGACATTAATTACCGGCAATATAACAAAAGAGGTAACCTGAAAAAAATCTCAATTAAGAACACCAAAAAAAAATCATGAATAAAATGCAATAAATCACATTTCAAACACAAAAGGAAATCCCTAGTGGTCAAAAATAAAGAGGGAACAGAAAATAAAGTGGGTAGTCAGACACTACTTTTGTGAATCTTGGTAACAGTAAAGGTTGAGTATTAAGAGGTCCATAGAAAGAGATCAGACAGACTGGAGCTCTGTAATTGATTCTCCTCTGTAAAACAGTATGTTTGAAATATAATTCCTTTAATTCAATACTGGAATAGAAAAAATTTAAAAAGACAAAGTAAAACTACAAAGAATTATCAGCTATAGCTTGAATTCTGAATGGAGTAAAAATACTCAAAACTCATATTTTTAGCTAAAAGAAGCATATCTTCATGCAAATCTGGTGTTTGAATTTATGTAGTATATATTCTTAGGATTTTTTAAGGCAATAACTTTTCTACATTTTGACAAATCTTAGAAAAACTACAGAAATCATAAAGACAAAAACAATATTTGAATATGGCCAGAAAAATATCCCACACACACATTTTTGTACACCGACAGATAACTTTTTAAACAACAACAGTAATCGCAAGAGTGTAAAAAATCCTATACTGAACATGATGACACAGAAATATCAGTCAACATAGAGTTTTATAATCATGCATAAAATAATTTAAGAATGCAGCCAAAATAAAGACATCTTTAGGCAAACAAAAACAGAGACTTATTACTAAAAGACCCGTATGTAGGAACTTCCATTGTGTTCTTTGGATGGAGGAAATTAAAACCAGAGGAAGAACTAAGATGTAACATGATCAGTTAACAACAACAAAAAAATTGTAAACATATGTGTAAAACTAAACCAAGTTTGACTAAATGGAATAAGAATATGGTTACTTTTGCAGGTAAAAATAAGGTTGAACTAAAGTAGTGGCTTATGGTCTATGCAAGTTGCATGAGAGTTAATCGAAATTAAAGGATTCTATTGCTATAGTATTGTTCAAGAGAAAAGTATAGAAATATATGAATTATAAACTTGCTAAAAGAACAGGGATATTAAAGAACTAGAGGTAACAATTAAAATAATTGAAATATATAATGTCCAGAGCACTAGAGGAAGAAGAACGATAAATCCAAAATGAGGCAGAAATGGGATGAAGTATGGGAAAGAATATGGAAAAGCAGAGTAAATAGCGAGAACAAAACAAGATATTAGTATAAATTCAAATGCATTAAGAATTATAAAAAGTGTTAATGAACCTAATTCACCACTTAAAAATCTTGGAAAGAATTTTTGAAAGTCTATCTCTGTGTTCTTCACATGAAACACACTGAAAATATACACAGAAATATTAGGATAAAGGAATACCTATACATAATATATGGTATATCAAAATATAATAATATTACTAAGTAGCAAATAACATTAAATAAAAGAAGATCAGGTAAAATGGACAACAAAGCAAAACTATCACTAAATATAAAGATCACTACATACGTTAAAAATATAATTCATTGGGAAGAAACAGCAATTCTAAATTTATTGCCACAAAATAACATAACCTTAAATATATGTAAAGCAAAAACGAATATGGTTATTGAGAATTTTGAAATTCACCAATCTTGTGGGAGATTTTAACACCTTTCTTCAAGTAACAGGTTGATCATGTCTTTTGAGGATACAGATGCCTTAAATAGCATTAGTAATGAGCTTGACTTAAGGGCTATGTATAGGATTCAGGAATCTAGCAGTTCAGAAATTCTCATGCTTAAGAGCACACGGAATTTTTAAGAAAATTTACCATATGCTAGCCCATAAGACATGTTTCAAACTTTAAAGGATCATTGTTGTGAAAAGTGCTTTCTCTGACAACAGTGTAATTGAGATATAAGTAAAAATAACTGATAATTAATGAAAAGGTAAAGATATGCTCTTGAATAAATCATGAGTCAAAGAAGGAATATTATGGATACCAGAAACATTAGAATTTGAAAATACTTAGATATAAACATTAATAAAAATGGCATAGAGCTAAATTAGCAGGATCCAGGGGAAATAAATAACTGAAAATGACATTTATGGCATGGGTGTTAAATTTAAGAAGAAAAAAGAAAGAAAAATGAAGTAAATGTCACATTTAAGAAGTTTGAAAAAAGATTGTAACTAAACAATAAAAAATGTTGCAAAAGGTAATATGATAAAGCAGAAGTCAATTAAATAAGAGCAAAAAAATAAAGGTACCATAGAGAAGTTAAAGCCAATGTTTGAATTGATAAGGCTCATACTATTGATAAAAGCCTGGTGAGATGGATCAAGAAAGTAAGAGAGAGAGAAAGTGGAAGTAATACAATTATTAAAAATCAAAATGGAGGTAGAACCATAAACAGAGAATAATAAACTAATAAAAAATGAATACTAGCAATAACTTTAGAACATTTAACTGGAAACATGACAAAATGGACTATTTTCTAATAAAATGTAACGGAGCAAACTTGGCTCAAGATGAGTTAGCAAATATCCATATACCTACAAATATATTAAAGAACTTGAATTAGTATCTTAATTGAGAGAAAAAGAGAGAGAGAAAAAAATTACCCCCAATAATTTTGTTGATGAATTTCACCAAGTTTAAGAAAAAGATGGTGCCAATGTTAAAGTATTTCTGACCGTAGGAGAAAGGAGAATTATAGGCTCATCTTACTCGTGAACATAGGATGCAATGCAAAATTTTTTAAAAGAGAAAAAAAAAATTTAGTAAAATATAAGCAAATGTAGAAAGCATAGATTGCTTGCTTTTTGAAATATGCACTAATGAGTTTATCACATTAAAAAATTAAAGAAAAGGCACACAGTTATCCCAGTAACTCAGAAAAACCACAGAATGAAATTCAAAACCAATAGGTAGGTTTTGAATTGAAAAAAAGCAACAACAACAAAAAAACAAACTAAACATAGAAGAATCCAACCATGCTGGCTCCCTGATCTAGCTCTTCTGTCTTCCGGAACTGTGAGAAATAAATGTTGTTTAAGCCACACACACACACACACACACACACACACACACACACAAAAGTGTCTGGGAATTTCCTCTGATATAAAAACATATTACAAAGTTACGTAACCAAGACATTGTTTAGTCAGCTCATGGTTAGATATCAGTGGAACTAAATAGAGTATAGACACTAGTCTATATTATATGACAAAATGACATGAGAGAGGTAAAGAAATGATAGACAGAATTAAAAAGACCTAAAGAGTTGGTTCTCCATGAACAAATAAAACTGAATCCCCAGTTTAGACAACACATAAAGACCAATGTGTGAGTATTGGAGAATCTTTTTTTATGGCCATTGGTGAAGAAATGTAAACAATAGACAAATTATGCTTGACTACATTAAGAGTTAAAATACTTGTGCAACAAAGGGAAACAACAATGTTACAGGTGGGGTGGGGAATCTGCAATGTATGTAACTCTAATGAAATTAATACAGATTATATTTCAGACACTTTAAAATCAGTAAGAAAACTATCCAGCCCATAAGTAGCAAGATAAGCAAATAATATTAAGAGACAACCCAGCAAGGAGAAACCTGAATAGCCAATAAAATATGAAATGGAGTTTCACTAATAATCAGGAAAATCTGAAGTACAATAACATAATGTACCTTTCATGCTCATGAAATTAATAGTCTAGTATTACAGAAAACATTTTGTTATACATCAGAATGTTAATTGCCTTATTCACTTGGAAAGACCAATTTAGGAAATAATGCATTTGAAGGTACTGATGTCCTTTCCATTCCACTCATATATATTCTAGATCTTGTGCATGCTGAGATGTGTAAAATGTTCAAAGCAGTAAAATTTATAAAAGAAGTTAGAAAATACCTAAATGCTCTCAAAAATCAAGAAATACAATTTGTATCCGTGAAATGGTATGTAATATGAAGAAGTGAATGAACTAGAGGCATAGGTACCAACATGGATAAATCTCAAAAACATAAATTTGAGTTAAAAAAAGGTATAAGAATATGAAAAGTATAATGTGATTTGTATGAAGTTTAAAATGATGCAATTTAGCTGAACCATATTACGTCTTAAATATCTTCAGTAAGGTGAAATTATGTACGTAGAAATCAATGTCAAATTCAGCATAGCAGTCACCTTGTAGTGGGGAACTAGGTTGATGAAGTGGCTGAGGTTTCCATAGCCTTTTGGAATGTTTTATTTCATAAGTTGGAAAACAGTTACACACGTGTTGATTATTTTATTCTATACTTTTGGTATATTTGCAGTAGTTTGTAATATATTTAGAAACTCAACTTCAGATTTTCCACATTTGGTTATAAAGGGAAAATTCTTGCCACTTTCATGAACCCAAGCTTGAATTGATGACTTTTTAAAAAATGTCTTTCCGCAGCCCAGCTAAGTCCTGTTTGTAGTATTTATATGGCAGTACTGAGATAATAGAAAGAAAGAACATATATCATGATAATCTGACTAAAAATACTGATTTTGGTCTAGAACATTTTGATGTTCCCTAGGAGGTCCTTCCTGTGTTGCCATTACCATCTCTCCTCTACTAAATCTGAGTATCCTCAACTTCGAGTCAGGAACACAAAGTTCTAGGACAAATGACCTTAGAAATAGAGTTTTTGTTTGTTTTTTGTTACCTCTGAAGGCATACAACTTTTTCTGATTATTGATGTTAGAAAGACCTGTCTTCAGGGGTACTGGTCTCCACACCTTTGGGGGACAGTTCAGAAGGTAATATCTAAATGCCATATGTTGTTAAGCTCAATATCGTTACTGGAATATACACACATTTGGGTGAATTCTCTGGTTATTTAATATTTCACAAAAAAAGATGGAACTTGTAAATAGCCTTAGTCCCTGCTCAGATCTACCTATAGAGCCTCAGAAAGGTCAGGCTCTGCATTTTGGTGAACACTTGGTTTTCTTCTACTACAAAGCAATATTGTTTGGCCAGTGGGTCACATCCAGATTCTAATTCTGAATCCTTCACCTACACCCTATGAAAACCGGAAAACATGCCTGAACTATCATGTATCAGCTTTTTCATTTGCAAAATTAGAAAGACAAGACCAATTCATATAACTGTTGTTAAGAATTTGGTATATGAAATTCTCTAAAATATTGGTTATTATTAATAATTTATTAAATATGTAAAATCTCCAAATTCATTCTTCTATAGATTTTTTTGAAAGCTCAAATTAGTTTATCCTCTGAAATCTAAGATTTCAGAAGAAAATAATGAAGACTCACACTAAAAAAAAAAAAGAAAGAGAGGAAAGAAAAAAAAAGTTGCAATTCCAAATTGAGATATTTTCAGTCCCTGTTCCAGAAACTCCTTTTGCTTTAAGGAGGAAGAAGGAATTCAGACCAGAGGCGATATCCACCATTCTATACCTGCTCACTACAGATTTCATTTTGTTTTCTTTTTTTTTTTCCTTAAATTAGGTGCAGCTCCTTGTTGAAAGCAGGCTAATTTTTCTAATTTGTATATACTGGGAAAAGAGGTAGGACAAATATTTCTGAGATCTTAGAGCACATAATAAAATTTCACAAAAATCAGTTTGTACACTATACACTTATTGTACAATAGGACATACAAAAAGACCTCATTAAAAACAAAGCTAGCGTGTCTTAAATATGTACTAGATAGTGTGCTAAGTCCCTTACAAGATTATGTCAGGTAGAGCACACCTGAACTTTGCCGTATGAAACAGGAGTCATTATTAGCCATTTTACTGATGAGTAAACGTAAGCAGTTGTTATACTAATTTGTACATGTGATTGAGATCGAGTAAGTAGCTGAGGTAGGATCTGAAACCAGCTCTTTGCCTACCAAACCTGCGTTCTTTAACTAGCATTCGACAACCTGGCCTATTTTCCACTAGCCCTGAAAGCCACGGAACTTTCCATTCAAAGAATATTCTATAATGACGAACAGTGGAAAGGCAGTAAAGCCCTAAGGTCTCCGAACTGCAGCAGTGGCTATCAATCACACAGCAGATAAATAGATTTCAGAAGTTTTGTGTACAATATGTTCTTGAATTTGGGCTTAAGCTCAGACTGACATATAGTATTTCACTGCTAATGTGATCTCTTTCTAGCAGAGGGAACATTCTTTTTTTAAATTGCATTGCATAACTTGTTTGCTTCCTAGCAAAACAATTTTTGAATTTCCGTATAATTTCTGTTAAATCTATTTTTAAAGTTGAAGCTTAGGTCAAATGCAAATATGAATATAGATGTATCCAGCATGCATAATTTGTAGTCTGTGTGGAACTGACTCATCTGTCTTCAGTATCTGGCAGTCACGTGAAGAGCTCTCCTGCTAAGAGTGACCTATTCATCCTTCAAATAAACATGCACAAGAAGAAGAAAAACAATATGAACAGTTCCAAAGAAGAGACAGCATATCGTGCATGAGCCGATGTACTTAAGTCTGTTCTGTCAACAATCTTTCGAGTTAAAACCTCATTCAGAAAGCACTTGGAAATGCTGAGAAATTCTGAATGTAATCAATTAAAAAAAAATTAGGACTATATTCTTTTTAAAAATGTAAGTGAGTGAGCAAATTAGTAAACAAGTTTCTTGAATATCTGCAGAATTGCTTCAGAACATAAACTATTAAGAATATAAAAGTCTATATTACATAAAGACATTTAAGGACATTTATTATTCTGTGTTTCTCCTAGTTTGATCAGGAAAAGATATCTAGTTCTCCCTTATTATCTACAATCTTCTCAACTTCATCTATATCCAAAGAGATATGCACAAGGCAAAATGCTTCAAATGCTCTATATGGTTTCTCTTTGAGGCAAAAAATAAACCACCATATCCACAGTAATAGATTTTTTCAATGCATATGTCACTCTCAGCAAAAATGTAGAGTAAATTCCAACTATAGAATAAAACTGGTATTTTTGGAAGATTTTACACAGTTTCGACATAGAGTGACTAAAATAAGGAGGATGAACCGATGTTCTGAAAAATCCAGCTAGCTTTTAAATGATAAATGACTATTTGCCCATTATGTACTATTCTGACAATAATTGTAGGTTAGAATTTGAAGGAATGGCTTAAGAACTTTAGGGAGTGTAAATGTTCTATCCCTAGATGTAACATGACTTCTCGTATTCTGTCATCTGATATGATTTCTCATATTTGTGTGGGTCTTCATAGAACTGGAAAATTAAATTACTTTTCTGGTGAAAAGGTTTGAAGAAAATGCATTGGATAGAAGAAACTTATAGTTACATATAGGATTTAAAATAATGGGGATACAACCAAAGAACTTAACAGCGTATAAACATTTAAAAGGTCATTTTCTAAGGATTTATTATTGCAATTGGTCACATTTATTTTAGGTAACGTTATCCCATCTTGCAAACATAAACAATTTAAGAATTAAAAATTGGAATTCCATAATGTTATAGTAAGATTACCTCCAGTTCGGATCTAGTGATCCAGGAATTCAGGAGTGATATACTCATTTTTCCCCATAACATTAGCTATTTGGGGTAACCAGAATGGTTGTTTTATAGAGTCCTCTGGGGGAGAAAGGGGCAGGGGATGGAGGGAGCTATTGCATATTAAAAGAGACTAAAAAGATATAAAACAATTACACTGGGTCAACCACAAATCATTCCTGCAACAAATGATAAAATTTGAATATGAAGAGATGGTAAATCTCAATAGACTTCCAGCCTCTAGAACTGTGAGAAACAAATTTCTGTTGTTTATAAGTTACCCCATTTATGGTAGCTTGTTATGGTAGCCTTAATAAACTGAGACAATACCCAAATGGAAATACAGTAGTTCCCCCTAATCCACGAGTTTGCTTTCTGCAGTTTCAGTTCCTGTGGTCAACTGTGGTCTGGAAGCCGACAATGCTCCTTTTGATGTATCCTCAGAAGGTCAGCAGTACCTAACTCTACATCACAGTGCCTACGTCATCCATCCCACTTCATCTCAACACCTAGGCATTTTATCATCTCTTATCACCAGAAGGAAGGTGAGTACAGTGCAGTAAGATATTTTGAGAGAGAGAGAGACCACATTCAGATAAACTTCACTATTGTTTATTTATTTATATTTATTTACTAATAATACTTATTGTTGGTAATCTTGTAGTGTGCCTAACTTATAAATTAAACTTTATTGTAGGTATGTATGTATAGGAAAAAACATAGTAGATTTTGATTTTGGTACTACCTGTGGTTTCAGGCATCCAGGGGGGTCTTGGAACATATGCCCCTCAGATAAGATAAAGTTACATGTGTGAGTCTGGAATTGGGAAAAGGTCTGAGCTGGAGATACTCATTTGGGAGTGATCAGTCTATAAAGCTTTTTAACACCATGAGACTGGATGACTGATGAGTCAATACTAAGAACAGCAGAACGTATATATGGCTCATATTAAGGAAACCTATTCTAATCATTTTTTAAATTGTGTATTAATTCCCTTAGTCTGCATTATTCTATGAGATTGCTACAGTGACCCCAATTTAAAGATAGGAATGCAGGCACAAAAAAAGTTAGAAACTTGCCCTAAGATCATACAGAGATTATCAAGAGAGTAAGTATAAACAGAAAGAGGAGAATTCTGAATACGCCTCTGAATGCACAGAAGTTTAAAGGTTGAACTCTAGGAAAAAAACCAAGCAAATATCATTCCCAGAAGTCAAATGAGTAAAGTTCTGCAATGAAAAGAGAAATTTACAATAGGAAAAAAAAAAAAGAGGGAGACATTTTGAAAATAAATGGAGACAGAGAAGAGAATTGTTTTAGTGATGTTTGTGAGTAAACAAAAGTGAATTGATAAATTAAAGGCCTCAGATATTGTTAACTACAATTGTGACTTCAGTGTGTTTGATAATCTCAAGCAGTTAAATTTCTGACCTGGCATATATGCAATTCTCACAAACAATATTCCCATACATTTACTAAAATTGTGTACATTTAGTAAGTTAAGTATTCTTAATTATGGTAAAAAAAATGCTTAAAATGAAATCATATTCTCTTAAATACTTCAAATTATAGCCTTTGGTCTAAACTTAATTATAAATTTAAAATGAAAAAATAAGCATGCTAGGATAAAAAACATTAATGTATATGATTCTTTTTAAATACTGGAGATATTTGGGACACCTGGGTGGTTCAAGTAGGTTAAGTGTCCAACTCTTGATTTTAGCTCAGGTCATGATCTCCGGGTCCAGGGATCAAGCCCAGAGTCTACTGAAGTTTCTTCCTCTCGTTCTTCCTCTGCCCTTCCCCCTGTTCACGCTCTCTAAATAAATAAATAAAATCTTTAAAAAAATAAAGTAAAATATTGGAAATATTTATATTAAAACCTCTATAATTATACAGCCTATTCTTAAACATAATTAGATATACTTAATACTGTGGAATGGACATGTATGTATTTGTGTGTGTGTTATAATCTATTCTATTATGTATTATTTATTACATACTCTAATATGTATCTTTCTGGGATATAGAGTTATTTGTATAAAATTAAGGTAAGTAAATCAAAAGATGGCATAGGTAAGGTGAGATTTTTGCCTACAAATTGGAAGCTCAATGCTAAACACGTACAGAAATACTTTGCTCAAGACACTTCTAAACACAATGAACTTAAACTTAGGCTTTGTCTGCTCTATTCATCTTGGACCATAATAATCCTAAACCATTCATTTTTAAAAAGTTTCACTTTTAAAATTCAATGCCCCACATTCCATGGGCATATATCGAGCTTCAACCTTAACCAGTTATTTTATAATCACTTTCATCTTTTAATGCTTATTCTGGGTAAATGATACTCTTACTCTAAGCAAACTTGCAAATACTTTCCTTCACTACTTGATTTTTTTTTTTCAATTTACTACTGCTTGTTTGGTTTCTAAAGCCTTTTTTCCTTTGTCTAGCTCTACATGACAATGTAAGAGTAACTTTACTGAGTGATGACCAACATTTCCTTTCTTAAGTTGAAAAATACAAAGGAAAAAAGGAAGTTAAAAGTGAGGGATGAAGTAACGACACTGTGTAGAAAGCAAAGTGATAATTTACCAATTGTGTTATAGAAGAGTAAAAAAATAAGTGAATGGGAAAATAAAGTCACATTTTTATATTAGAGGGAAAGTCCTTGAAAAAATGAATAGTTTTCCTGTTTCAGACCTTAGATTGGTCTTTAACCCATGTCCTGTTTCAAAGTCACTTGACAAAAAAGTCACTTGACAATACTCTTCTCACTCCCAATGAGGCTGATTCTCATCTAGTCCTCTCTGAGCAAAGCAGGGAACTCTCCTCCTCCTTATATTTTCTTTCTAACCTTTAATTTGGCATAAACTTGATTTTTTTTTTCTATTGGTGGACTCTTTTGACTGTCAGAATCTCAGTGTCATGACCCAGTTTGTATGCGTGCAATGTGTGCGTGTGTGTGTGTGTATGCATATATGAATACCAACTTTGTTTTTGTAGCCCTCATAGAGTAGATGCCAGCCTTTAGAGGAATACCGATGCCTAAAAGAAAAGACTCATGAATTATGAATTTCTGGACAAAACCAAGCCTAATATTAATGTTTCAAAATATAACTCCAGTACTTTTACAATGGTGGGAAGTAGACACTGGGAAATAGGTTTATTCAATTATGCTAAATTCTTTTTTGGGAAAATCGAAAAATTATATTTTTGTTTTTGGCTTTGATAATTATAGAAACATTTTCATTTGTATTTTTTTAATTTAAGATAACTATTAGTTAAATCAAGGCTCATGTCAAAAGTAAAAAAGGGAAACACCAGCAAAAGGAAACCATAGCAAAAAGTAAAAATAACACCTAAAAAGAATAAATATGAATAGATGCTTTGAAATATACCAATATGGTAAAAAATGTGCATTAGTTAGATGGTTAAAACCAAGGCTGTAAGAGTTCATTTTAAAATCAAGGTCCAACAAGGGCACTGGGGTAACTCAGTCGGTTAAGCCATTGACTCTTGATTTTGGCTCAGGTCATGATCTCAGGGTTGTGAGATGCAGCCCCTTATGAGGCTCCATGCCTACCATGGAGCCCACTTAAGATTCTCTCTCTCTCTCTCCCCTCCAGGCTTGCATGCTTGCTCTCTCTCTCTCTCAAAAAAAAAAAAAAATCAAAGTCCCACGATATGTTTTTTACAGGAAACATACAAAAAAAGTGAGAAAAAGAGTTGACAATGGAAGCACAGACTAAGATAAATTAGATCAAAGGTAGGGTTAGGATAAAAGCAAAGATGGCAAATTATATCTCTAAAATTAAATTTTGAGGCAGTATAATTTCTTTGATGGAAAGAGTAATCTGTGGAAAAATTTATAGTCATAATTTTTTATGTCTTTTGTTAACAAAGCACCAAATATACAAAATAAAATCTGTTCAAAGATATAGGGAATATATCAGGGGTATAATTTTTGAATGTTTAACATTCATAACAAATTAGGCCAATAAAATTGTTTAAAATATGATTAACGAGGCTGATGTAGATATACATATTTACTTAAAAATTTATTGAGTGTTTATTATGTATCACACACTCTTTTTGTGTGTGTGTTTCAATTTTTTATTTAAATTATAGCTAATATATAGTGTAGTATTGGTTTCAGGAGTAGAATTTAGTGATTTACCATTTACATCTAACACCCAGTGCTCATCCCAATAAGTGCCAACCTTAATACCCATCACCCATTTAGCCCATCCACCACTCACCTCCCCTCCCAGCCCTCAGGTTGTTCTCTACAGCTAAGAGTCTGTTTTACGGTTTACCTCTCTCTTTTTCCCCCTATGTTCACCTGTTTCATTTCTTAAATTCCATATACGAATGAAATCATACAGTATTTGTCTTTCTATGATTGACTTATGTCACTTAGTGTAATACACTCTAGCTCCATCCATGTTGTTGCAAATGGCAAGATTTCATTATTTTATGGTTGAGTAACATTCTATAGATATAGATATAGATAGATAGATATAGATATATATAGATGTAGATATAGATAGATATAGATATATAGATAGATTTGGGAAATATTTCCCAAAAATATTTGGGAAAGAGCCCAAATATTCATCAATTGATGAATGCACACACACACACACACACACACACACACACACCACATTTGACAAGAAGCCAGATGTAAATTCAAGTTTCCTCCACTTATTAGCTGGGTAGAACTTACTCAAGTTCATTATCTCTTTTATTTAGTTTCCTTATCTGGAATGTAGGTTATTTTGAAGATTAGGGTTGTTTTGAAATTAAACATATCAGTATGTGTAAAGCACTTAGAACAATATCTGGTACACGGTAAGTCCTACGTGAAGGTTGGCTACCACCCATTATTAACCCTCTTTTCACTCCTCAGAATGTTTCCACAAATTACCCATATAATAGGCCGTAAACCGAACCTCTATAATTCAGTAATGTTGAAATGCATAATTCATGTTTTTGCCACAATACTATTAAACTAGAGATTAATACAAAACAACTTGAAACAAATCTTTATTATTACCTACTGATTAGAGATTTTAAGATGCTCCTCTTTATTCTTATTTATGTCTCAGGGACACCTGCAATGCTTAGCATTAGGTCTCCATTCTCTGCCTTCCATAATTATCTTTTAATATTTTTATTATTTTAACATTGTCTATTTTCCCTGCCTTATATCAGTGGTAAAATTTTTGGCAATGTCTGCTATATGTTGCTTCCCTCATATATTTTAAATGAGATATTGCATTTTAAATTCCTTGCAATCTTTTCATGGCTCTATATTTCTCACTTAAACTGAACCAGTTGACTTTTCACTTAATTTTGATCTCTTTATGGATCTATCCTTCTGTTTCATAGTCTGTGTATGCTTACATTTTATTTATGATGTCTATCAATTTTTTAAGGATTCTTATAAAAAAATAGACTAGAGAGCTATTTATCTTCTTCTGAGTCTTCCATATGACTTTCTCTTTTCCTTATTTTACAGTATTTTTTCATGCCAAATATTGTTACATACATATTTGTGAGTGAATTTGCTACCAAAGCATCACTTGAAGTTGGAGATTGGATGCAAGGTATTAACTTCCATCAGAATGGCATCATTCTTGTATGATGGTTTAAGATTGGAGGCAAAACCCTGCAACAGACAAAATCTCTGTATTTAATTGGCTCTGGTGATTTTAAAAAGGCTTTATTTTTGTTCAGACTATTATGGAATTATCTGTATTCTATTATAATTGATGGATGGAGAGGACTCTGATAATTAAACAGGGAAAGGTTTACCAGGTTCTCCATTATAGCTACAGTGACTTTTAATTCAGGATTCCTAGCAGTTCTAGATGCTGAACAGCTCCATGAATACCCAGTGATGCAATAAGTGATTTCTATGGCAATGTTATCAAAAATAAATTTCTATAGTCTCAGAGAAAATTCAAAGGTTAAATTGGCGCAAAAATCTAAGGTCTGGGTGGATTTTTTTCTCTCTTTTTTGTGAGAAATAATCCACTTCATTATGTGTGGTATTCATCTAAATTTATGTATTTATGAGTGGTATTTATCTGAAGTTGAATATTTGAAAAAAAATTCTAATTTGTGACAACTTAGTGAAGTTGCACTTAGCTATTGAATGTTGTTTCTGTACCAGTGCCTGGCACTCTTCTAATTACTGTGTAGTAATATTTATTACCCACAATTTGCAGGTGGAGAAATTGAGATACAAATATGTAAATAACTGTCCTGAGATACACCGTAGAGTAAATGTTAACGCATGCCATCTAGTCCAGTTTCTATGTTCTTAAGTTACTTTAATATAAGGCTCATACAAATTAATCAGCCTGGTCTGATGGGGAAACAGTCCAAGCAAATTCACCATAATCAGTCAATAGAAACCACAGCTTGAGATACCCATTTCCCTTCAGAGATAATGTTAGTTTGTTCCTCAAGTCCTATAATTCATTGTTGTAAGTATATTCTAGACTCTGGGTCAGTGACAATGTTGACCAAGTTAACCAAATGATGACTGATGTGACTTACAGAAAAAGTTGGTCATTTGTCAATTCTAAAATATTTAGCATATTTGAAATACACACAGAAAACTTACAGTATCTTTAAGTTTGACAATTATTTTAAGCACTTTGACACTTAAAAAACAGAGAACCTCTTTGAAAGATGTTCTCGGTGTCCCTCTATTCTATCATAGAGTATTATAATGTTTCTAGCATATGTTGAGGAACTATTTTTATAAGATTTACCACACTAATAAAATCATGTAACACTTTGTGCACTTATGGCTTTGAGATTTTGTAATCTTGCACTTGCTTCCTCATAAAATACACTGTGAAAAAAAATTTCATATGTGGAGCTATTTTGCTAATCTTAGCTCAAATAAAAAATTAAATAAAGCTAAATATACATTTCATCAGGGGTTATACATACCCATTTTTTACTCTAATATATGAATAGACAGAATATGTTGAGAATATATCAAGAATATATTTTCTTAATATATCTTTATTTCATTGATTAACAAAGGATATTCTGCTATATATTATAATTGATGGAAAAGCTAGTAAGTATGATAAACTGAAAATATTTAAAAACTTTATTCAGTCCATATTTGTTTTTTTCCTCACTCTTCAGCATTTCTTTCTATGTCACTTGTAATAGTGTTTGCTGACATGGGAATTCATTTTCATGTGACAAAATTGTTTACTGCATATTATGTCAGCCATTTTTATCAGGAAAGAGGAGTGTTTCCCCAGTGGTGTATGTCTTTTTATCTGTTGATATGGAAAAATGTCTACAAAGAGCTTTAAACACACCATTATATTTAGTGACATTTTGCAAATACTGCATAACCATTAGATTACAAAAATTTTAATTGTGGTAAAATACACATAAAATTACCATCCTAACAATTTTAAATGTACAGTTCAGTAGTGTTAAGTACATTTACATTGTTGTGCAACCAATCTCCAGGTCTTTTTTCATCTTGGGAGACTGATATTCTATTATAACTCCCATTTCCCTCTCACCCCTCAGCCCCTGTCGACCACGGCTCTGTTTTCTGTCCCAGTGAATTTGACTACTCCAGTTACCTCATAGAAGTGGATAATACAGTGTTTGACCTTTTGTGATTGATTAGCTGTTGTAGCATGTGTCAGAATTCCCTTTCTTTTTAGAAGTTGAATAACTTTGCATTGTATGTATACCAATTTTATGTATCCATTCATACATCAGTGGACACTTGAGTTGTTTCCACTTTTTGGCTATTGTGAATAATGCTGCAAAAAGTGGGTGTAAAATATTTCTTTGATATCTTGCATTCAGTTCTTTTGGATATATATGTAGGACTGAAGTATAGTATTATATTTTTAATTATTTGAGGAACCACCATACTGTTTGCCGTAGCAGCTGTACCATTTTTGCATTTCCACCAACATTGCACAGGAATTTCATATTTCCATATCTTTGCTAACGCGTGTTATTTTCTGTTTGTTTGCCTTGTTTTTCATTTGTTTTGTTTTGTTTTACATCGTGAGGTAGTATCTCATTGTGGTTTTGATCTGTATTTCCCTAATGATTAGATGTTGAGCATCTTTTCATGTGCTTATTGGCTATTTGTTTACATTGTTTGAAGATATGTCTACTAGAGTCCTCTGCCTATTTTTTTTTTTTAGCCAGGTTTTGTTTGTTGGTTTATTTTGTTGTTGTTTTTTTTACTGTTAGATTTTAAATAACTAAAAAGTTTTAAAAAGTTGCAGAGATCTAGCTTTTTTTCTCCTAAAGCTTAATTTTAAAATATTTTGCTAGTTGTGATAGTTAATATATCTTAAAAAACAAAATAACTATAGAGCAATGCTTTTGGTTAGTATTAGATTTATAGCCATATTATCAAATGGTTTTACTGATAATTTTAAAATTTGACTTTGCTCTGTAGATAGGATCTTACAATAAAACCATCATTTTTACCTAATTATATAGGTGGCAATGAATCATACCACAAGAAGAGGTGGTGTATGTGCCATTTTCTTTTCTGTTAGAATTACAGTTTTGACATTATCTTCATTTGTGGCTTCTTCGTAGGAACATTTTTAATTTCCTTGTTGATTTCTCCAAGCTAATATCGGACAATAAAGTTCATAATTCTATTAATTTTATGTTATCTTGTTTACTTAATTTTGAGAACTGTTTCCTGGGTTCTAGCCCCCCCAAAGATAAGGGCGGTTTTTTAAAAAATCCATCGTGTTAGAATACTTAAGAATAAAAATGTCAATGTGTTCAGAACAGAATAAAACCTCTTTAATCTGTGGGACATAGTAATTTTGTTTTTTCTTCAGCTTTGTATTCCCAAATGTAATTTCATTTCTTTTTCCTTTTTGGAATGTTTCTCAGAATCACCATGAATCTGGTTTAGTAAAATGGGGCCACCTTCCAAGTGACAGAAATCCCATGCACTGGGGAAAACTAGGAATGGTAAAGTCTACTCCAAAACTTAGATTAAACTTGTCTTTCTTTGGCAGAGCTTTCCTTTATTTAATTTAATTTGATTGATTGATTGATTGATTGATTTTATATTTGACAGGAGAGCAACACAATCCCATAAGAGAAGTGAAGCTAAGGCAAAGGGGCAAAAGAGCCCATGAAGTCTCTTTTGAGCCTCAGTCTTACATATTTAGTCAAGTTAGAAAAAGTCTGCCTGATTTATACTTAATCTAGCTCGTCAGCTCACAGATTGTGGTTCCAGAATATCACCATAGCTGGCAACTGCAACCTAGAAGTGCGGTGCCACAGTCTGATTTCTCATAATGATGAGGGAACAGAAGACAAGCTGAGGACAAAGCAGAATCTGACACCACACAACCCCCCCCCCCCCCAACCAGATGGGATACATGTGACATTCTTCAGGCACTCATGGCTGCCCTAAAACTAAGGAAAGGAAAAACAAATAGTTAACATATAGAGATCACAATCCTGCAAGACCTGAGTCTCTCTCAGTTTATAAATGTTTTAGCAATTTACAAGAACAAAGCATTTCTATCAATAACCTAGCTTCCAGAAGGAAATGTAGATACAATAATCTGTAGCCCATTGACAGATACTTGAAGCAGGCAAAGTGTAATGTTCCTCCAGGAAGTTCCCAACTGTCTTCATGTTAATACCTTGCTAGAGGGAAAAACAACCTTAACAAATGGCAAGGCCTCAGGTATCCTGTGAATCTTCTTTGATTCACATATAAAAATCCTTTTGAAACCTCCCTTTTCCTTACCCCCCCCCCCACCTCATAGTATATAATCAGCCAGCCCTCACTACCCTGGGGCAGCAGCTCTTTCTGCCCATGGGTCCTTTTGCACCAAAGACATCTCAAGAATTCTTTCTTGGTCATTGGCTCCGGACCTCACCCCACTGAAGCTTATCTCATGGATATCCCAAACAACATCATTAAAACCTCTGGGTGAATTTGGTCCACCCTAATGACTGCAAACCATTGGAGAGTCTAAGTCACCAGGACTAAGCACAACATAGGGGTTTTGGGTTATATGGTTACAGAATACAGTGATTTGTTTTCCTAGATTATTGCTGTTGAATAAATATTTATGCCTATCTATGGCAGTAGTTATTAGCTTGAAATCAAGGTTGTTTTTGGAGTTTCAATATTATGACCATTTCTTTGGCTTCCCTTTTAGATGTAATCTATCCTCATTACTTGAAAATTCCGTATTTGTGAATTTGCCCACTTAATACTCCCAAATCAATTTTGTGAACAATAACATATATGCAGAATGGTAAGGATTGGAGTTGTCCAACATGCTCGTTCCCAGCTGAGGTCAAACATGGTGATGCTCTGCCTTCTTGTTTCAGCTTTCATATTGTAAACAAGTGTACTTTCAGTCCACTAGTGACATGCTTTTTTTGCGCTTTTGCACTTTTTTGCATTTTGTTGGTTAAATGCTCCCTAAGCATAGTGCTAAAGAGCTATATTTTGTACCTAAGCACAGAAGGGAAGAAAAAAAATGTGCCTTATGGAGAAAAGTACATGTGTTAGATAAGCTTTATTTAGGCAAAAATTTTGGTGCTGTTGACTGTGAGTCCAAAGTTAATGAATCAACGATATATATATATATAATAAGGTGTCTTTAAACAGAAATACTATAAAACAAGATTATATATTTATTGGTTGATGAAAATGTTATGACCAGCACTGCATAGAAACCTAACCCTATATTTTCACCTGAGTAGTGGTTCAGCATTCACTAATTCATTGTTCATGTCTTTATAGAACATAAATGCTGTGAATAGTAAAAATCAACAGTATATGATTTCACTTTCTCAGTTCTCCATCACCTTGCAAAAATAACAACTCCATTTTGTGCTGTTAATGGTGTTTTGTTTTCCATTGACCTAATCTTGTGTGTCCTAACTCATTTTAAGTTTGATTTAATGTCTGACTTTCAAGTCCTTCCAGGACAATCCTAAATAACTTGCTCAAATCTTTTTTCTTTTTCCTATAGTGATTGTATAATTCAGGGCAAGATTCATATTCGGGAAAAGCATTCAAATATAGTTCTATATTTGATAAAAAGGAACATATTCTAATTCTGATTTTTGAGGCACATGGAACAGGTATAATCTACTCTATTAAAATATGCTTTAGCTATACTAGAAATTTTAAAGGCAGAATTATTAAGGATCTGGTTGGTGGAAAATAGGTTCTGTGAAATTATCCAAGCATAAGACAAGTTTTCACCTTCCTGGGTTTCAGATGAAGACCTCTGACCATTTCCTGGCTATTTTTATACCTGTGGACCTATATTGTTTAATTCCAATAGGTAATATAAAGTACTGTAAAGCAGAGTTTATTATAAGACTCTATCCAAGCTACATGCTTTTGAAATGTTTTCATTATTAACTATTTGTATATAAATGTATTAAACTTAATTCTTGGGGAGCTTTTTGAGTTTAAGTTTTATTTGAATGTACCTTTTATCAGCTTGAGATGAATGTAGGGCAGCAGAATTAAAATAGCTAAAATGTTGACTCACTTGAAATTGTAGATTGTGATTAACAGAAGCAAACTGCCAAAATAATAAGACACTGTTTCCATCATTTCTTTATATAGCTGTAATATAGGAAAAACTGTTATTTGTTAATCATTTAGCTTTCTGATGATTATCAAGTCTTCATCTAAGATGCTTAAGGGAGAATTAACTATTGTCAACGTCTTTCCTTCTCACAGGTATCCTACGGGTAGGAAAGCAGGTTGGAAGCCAATTTATGAAATTTGCAGTATTTTCATTTCAGTTTATTTAGGCATAAATTTCCTTGTGAACCATAAGCTAAAATAATTTCAATATCTCAAATCATAAAATGTCCTCGTTGTATTTGTAAATGGCTATTTGTAAATGGTTCATAAATTAAGTATTCTCGGACAATTTTAAATTTTAATTTCAGAATGTCCTTTGGCTTTTCATAATTTTATAAGTAAAATTATAGATGCCTAATTTATTTATGATAGTTTTTTAGAATATTTACTACAATTGTAACAAGAAGGATAAGCGTAGCTTAATGCCACAAAGCAACATTTAAATTGTAAAATGTGGGGATATGGCAGCTTATTATTGTTACACCAATACTAACAGCAATTCTTTTATTTCTCGATTCAGAATAGAAGTAAAATCCCATAATGAAATCAATAAGAACAATGCTGAGAGGGCATTTACAATTTTTTTATTCTAATATGTGTTTAATCAATTATTTTTTCTCTTTCAAACAACTCAAAAAACTAGATTTATAGTCTGAAATCCAAAGATCTGATTTTAATATTATATTTTGAATTTGGTTCATTGGTGTCCATTAGTTTCAGATACTGAGTTTGAACCGCACGGTAGTAGTGTCCCCTTTGCTATGGCATGATCAGAAATAAATGGCCAAAGACATGTTAAAGGAAGGAGGAGGTATTCTTGAAAATTATTTCTCATATCTACATGAGAACCATAGTAAAACGTAACTCCTTGTCTTCCTCTGGATTATTGCTGCATTTTATGGAATAACTTGAACGGCTGCATCTAAATTGGCACCATCTTAAGAAAAAGCCCGTGTTGAGGCTGGAGCAGAGAGAGGAGAAAAACATAATGAAATATTGAGACAGTAAGTCCACTAATGCTGGACACTGCCCAAACTCTAAACATTGTAAATACAAGGCTCCTTATTGTTAATAGGCATGGATGCAGGAGTCTCTAAAAGTTGTGATCAAAATCATCCAGGTACTTTTTAAATTCAAAATATTGGTTTCCAATGACTAAGGTCTGTTACTTATTTTAATATAATCATGCTTTATAAAGATTTAGTCCTCTGAAAGCCATTGTGCCTTGTATTTTTTTCTATAAGTTTCATTTAAAGTCATCAACAAACTTCCCACCGAAAAATTTGGTAGTGCTTTCCAAGAGACATCTTTTTCTTTTTACTTCCACTACCATTAGTTGCTAGATATTGACTTGTCTGCTTAAAACTCCGAACACACTCATCCAATTCTCTTGTGCAGTAACACTTTTCTCTAAATATGTGGTTCAAATAGAAACTACCTTTTTAAAATATATATTTTCTCTTCACAGCTTATTGCTCTTGGGATTTATACCCAGTGCAATAAATATGCAACTAGACTATGAATTTTGAACTTGAGACCAAGTAAAGCATGTCTGAGCCTATCTTTGATGGTAAATATCTTTTGTTGTGTGATATGAGAACTGCTGAGTAGGACACTTTTTCCGATAATGAAGCCAGTAGTCGGAGGGAAGCAGAGACAAGAGGAGGAGAGAGTTGTAGTGATTTTTAATGAAAATCCTTTCGTGCCAAAACTAGACAAAAGGTAAAACAGATATGAATACAATTTCCCACAAGAAAATCCTTTGCCCGTACTTCTATACCTTTCTTACTCCCTACACCACATTTCTTAGTAGACATAGATATTTAATGTTCTTGATGTTCAAGACATATTTAATATAGTATATCTGACTTATCTTCTGTCTCTCTCCCTATTCTGTGTCTCGACTCTCAGGAAACTCTGGGCAAACTCATGGGGTGGGCATTGGGGCTGAGGATGAAGGAGTCCAGAAGTAGCAGCAACAATATTAGCACAAGATTAGGGAAAGATGAGAAAACTGACAGCATTTTTTTATTCTCAGTAAGTTTCTAGCTTAAAGAAGGCCTGTGCTGGGGGAGGGAAGAAAGAAGGTTCAGCTGCAAAAGGCAATTTTATTACCAAAATGAGAATTTTCCTGGAATGAAAATGCCTGTAAGACTTATTGTCCCAGAATAACCAGAAAATGTTATGAAGACTGTCTAAGATTTCTCCCAGAGAATAGGGAAAAGAAATAACATAGTAGATTTCCAGGCAGTAGTGAGAAAAAAAAAATGTTTTCGATGCTTGTTTCCTAATGAATTATGTTTGTTCAATGTAATACTTAGGGTTGTGTAATGGGGACACTGACATGCTACAACTAGTGGCCCAAAGATTCAGAGCAACAGGCATACAGCATGGAATAAAATACACAAGTACTTACATATG
Organism: Ursus americanus; assembly: GCF_024610735.1. Lineage (NCBI taxonomy): Eukaryota > Metazoa > Chordata > Mammalia > Carnivora > Ursidae > Ursus > Ursus americanus. The sequence goes on along the minus strand of NC_142137.1, from coordinate 52,763,934 downwards.
CTGACCAAATTTGTGACAACAGTAGGACTCCTGTACAAATCTGATATAGAATAAGTTAAGTTGCAAATAAGGATAATTATGAATTTATATTAACAAACATAATAAAGTGTTTAAATGACATGCCAAAAAAGATAATTTAATTTTTTTTTAATTTTGATAATGGCAGGGAAATGTCTTTTAAATCATTTTATGTGAGCACTAATCTTAACTTCAGCATATCACACACGTGTGTGCACACACACACACACACACACCCCTATTCTTGGACCATAATGAGTAATACACTAATAACATACTTTCATTTTTTCCACATACCCTCAATTTCTCCTACATTAGTGGCCTTGTGCTGGGATCTAGGGGCATATACTGAATATATATGTAATGACCTCACCCTCAAGAGGAGTATTTCCTACCTGTGGAGACAGTTAACCAACAAGGTAAATATGATGCAGTTTGGCTGTATTCTTTAGGGGAGGAAGTTTATAGAAGGGCAAGTGGGCAGAAGTGTGTAAGAAAGGATGAAGGGGAGCTACTGGATTAAAATTATGCCCAGCAAACACTTGGAGGATATTTAGGAGTGAGTAAATTCGGAATTGACAAAAGCCAAGCTTTTAATGCATCACTGAGATAACGAGAAAGGAAGAAATCCACAAATATAAAACATATTTTAAAACTTAAAAAATGAAGATAAGATCTTTTTTTTTAGCTCCAACGTTTTTGTGAAAAGATGGAGACCAACTTCTTTCTCTTTGCAATAGAGCTTACAACTGATTCACAAGAAGTATCAAAAAAAGATATCTTTATAAAGATCAGACCTTAAAGAACAATGGTGAACTAAAACACATCCTGCTTTTTAGAAGTGACAACCTTTCTTATTTGGGGCTTTGGGTACAGGGAACAAAATGATGTAATTAAATGCATCAGCTACTTAGCACAAGAAGTTGCATTATGAATTAGTGGCCATCTCTAGAAAATACAATATGCCATTTATAATAGAATTAACTAGCATACACCTATGTGTCAAAAAAATTATAAGAGGAGAATTTGGAGTGGTCCCAGTTTAGTAAAATCTCAACATTTGGTAGAAACAAATGCAAACTCTCTCCTGAAGAATGTTAAGAAAACTTGGATTATAGGTTAGAGTAAATTTTATCATGATTTTTGCCCCATAATGTTTCTCATTTAGTTCTATAGCATGCCTTTTATTTTGTATCTTATTGGCTCTTACATTTTATAATTGTGTCTGATGATTCAATGTGGTGATCTGTGAAGATGACATATGAAGTGGAAAAGGATTCAAAGCTGGACCCATGGGCAGTTCTGAAAACGTTGGTGATGAAGAATTACAAATTTCTAAATCATGTGCCAGTGTGGAAAGAGAAACACAAAACCTCTCCTTACAATAAAAGTTTTATAACAGTGGGTTACATGGGCTAATACCCAACTTGGCATAGTTCTTTGTGTAATCTGTGGCAACTCGAAATGCAACAATATTTCCAGAAAAATTAAAGACATTCATTTATAAATCATTTGACAAAGGATGGTTCTGATTATTTTATATGGATTTTAGAATCTACAAATTAAGTTCTTATTCAAAAGTTTATCCTGTAAAAAGAAACCAAGTTATACTAGAGAATATTGTCCAGAAAAGGGGAAGTCACACAGTTGGTAAAAACCTAATAATGCCAGCACATAAAATTGTAGTGAGGAAATTGCTGAGACAATATGCTGAATGAAAATTTGAAAAGGTGTCACTCTCAAGGGGAATGATCATCAGTGTATTGCTCACTGTCCCAGGAAGTTGAAAAGGTTTTGTGTAATAAACTAAAAAAATAACAGCCTTACTATCCAGGTTGATGAGTCAAAAGACTTCACCAATAAATGCCATTCTGTGGCATTTGTAGTATTTATAAACGATGATGAAATTCACAGTAACTTTTCTTGTGGAGACTGCCCTGAAACAAAGGACTATATATATTTAATGTTCCATCTTCATATCTTGAACAGAAATTCTGTCTTGGAAGAATTGCTTTGGCATATACACTAAGGTGTCCTGTCAATTACTGGCTCCTTGATTTCACATCTGTTGTAAAACCAGAGTCCAAGCATTGTCATAAAATAACGCTCTGTTTGCAAAAATTTCCAATGTTAAAAAAAACAAAAACAAAAAACCCCTCATGGAAATGAAATGATAAGCTTAGAATGATGCTACATATAATGGTCAATTTTATGAAACGAAGAGACTAACTCTCTAAGAATCTTCTAAAAAACTACATAAAATCCTATACAACAGACAAACACACACTTCTACACAAAGGAATCTAGTGGTGTAATGGAGAAAGAGTTCCCAACAGGATGTATGAGCTGAAAGGGAAATTATAGGAGCACTTTCAAGAAAATTGTAGTCCAGACTTGGCTGAGTGCTTTGAAGATGAAAAAAGACTGCAAAAAAAAAAAAAAAAAAAAAAATCTAATTGGCAGACATTTTCAATCACGTGATCTAGTTTAAGTCCTGGAGTTTTGTTTTGTTTTTTTGTTTTTTTGTTTTTTTTTTTACTTCAGATGACAAGTTTTTTGTACTTGAAATTAGAGAAATAATTTGTATTTTAAAAAATCATGTTACACAAGGAAAACGAAATATTTCTGCTGCTTGGGTTTGGAGTGAGGAGGATAGAAGCAAGGCCCAAAGCTTATTGGAAAACATCTGGAGAACTTCAGAACATTGAACAGCATTTTTCCTCCCTCTCAACTCAAATATATAACATAATGATAGACCCTTTTTCTGTCACTTCTGTTCAGCCTGAGTACTTGACTTTAAGAGGACATATTTTGTAAGCTGCAGGCTGATAATACATTCAAAATTCGAGTTATTAATCTGCCTCTAGACAAGTTCTGTATTTCTGTGAAAGAAAAATACCCTCCAGTCAGAAGAAAGCACTGATCATTCTGATGCATTTTTAGCTTCTTAAATCTACATGCAAACCTCTGCTATTTAACAGTCATTGAGCTTAAGAACAAATTAGCCCATTTCAGTTAAAAATGAAAGTCATGTATGTTTATTGTAAGTTTGAAGCAGCATTGAATAAATGTGCAGAAAAAAACAACAACCTCACATTTCATGCTTCACAAATTTCATTCTTTATATTTGATTTCAAAATAACTTTTATGCGTATGTGGAATTATGTGAAAGATCATGTAACTAACATATGTGCATAATAGCTTAAAACTCATACATTGAGTCTGATCATATCACTTGGAAAATTGCTTTTTCAAACTCTTGTATTGTATCTTAGGCTAGAATTCTAATCAATTGGCTTTGGTTTATGGTTTTAGTAGTTTTACCATTCAACCATATCAACACATTTCATGTAATACAATCAAGTAATATCAAATTAGAATAATTATTTAAATATTTGTTTTATGAGTTACACAAAATTGGAAAAGGAGGAAAGAAATTAATGTCAAGAAGAGTACACTAACCTCAATACTTGCTTTTTTGTTTTTCAAGAAAGTTTGATCAAAACGTTTTTAGTTTTAAGAAAGGAAAGGAAAAAGGAAAACTCTTTATCTTAGAGTACATACACCTTAATAGAATTCTAAATAGTAGAAATTTATGACAGATCTGTTAGGCCAGCTATATTGGGTTAAAAAAGTAGGGAATTAATTTTTTTTTTTTTTTGATGTGGGTGGAGGGGGGAGAGGGGGTAGGGGCAGAGGAAGAGGAAGAGAGATAATTTTAAGCAGGCTCCACACCCAGCACAGAGCCTGACACGGGGCTTGATCTCACAACCCTGAGCTGAAGAGTTGGATGCTTACCTGACTGAGCCACCCAGGTGTCCCAGTAGCGAGTTGAATTTTTTTTAAAAAAAAGAAAAACTGTAGTGTCAGCTGTCTACATTATTAATTTACTTTAGTAGTAGGATGGAAAACCTGTACAACAAATATATGATAATAAAAACAAATCCACAGAAAAATATTACTCTCTATTCAAAAAGAATTGGTAACTACTATTGAATTATTGTACCCACAATTTATTAACCATGCTTCATGTATTATGCAGTACAGACATAATAATTTTTATGCAGGAGTTCCCCAAGACATGGAAACTTTTTCAAAGTTTTCTCCAAGGTAAAAGAGATTGGGAATGGCTGCTAAAAGATATAAATGCAAACATATCAGTAATCTTAAGTAAATAAAAATGAAATGAACTCTTTTAAAAATCAAGAAGTTCAGAGGTGCCGGGGTAGCAGCTCAGTTGGTTAAGTGCCTGACTCTTGATTTTGGCTCAGGTCATGATCTCAGGGTTTTGAAATCAAGCTCCAATTCAGGCTCTGCACTCAGCGCAGAGTCTGCTTGGGATTCTCTCCCTCTTTCCCTACCCCACCCTCTCCCCCTACCCTCTGCTTGTGCATGCTCTCTCTCTCAAAATTAATTAATTAATTAATTAATTAATTAATTAATTAATTTTAAAATCAAGAAGTTCATACTGATATAAATATGTATTCTATGAATATGCCATTTTCAAGAGACAAACCTAGCATGTAAAGGCAAGGAAATTTAATTTCAAAGAATACAAAGATATATTTCAAGCAAAAACTAAGTAAAAGATGTTCTTGTAGTTAATATCAGAGTAAAAACCACACAACTAAAACTATGATGACTAAAGATAAAAAGTATCACTATATAATGGTGAAGGTTTTAATTCACAAGTAAGTTTAACAGTCCTAAAGTTGAATGCAGCTTATTGTATAACCTTATAATATTAAAATAAAATTTGCCAGACATTGAAGGAAATATGGCCAAATCTAAAAATTTAGTGGGCGCTTTTAAAAAAAGATTTATTTATCTTTAGAGAGAGAGTATGGGGGAGGGGCAGAGAGAGAGGGAAAGAGAATCTCAAGCAGACTCCCCATTGTGCGTGGAGCCTGATGTGGGAATCAATATCACAACCTTGAGATCATGACCTGAGCTGAAACCAAGTCACCCAAGGACCCCAGTGGGTGCATTAAAATACATATCCTATAAATAGATAGATTGATGAAATTGATGAAAATAATCACAAATAATATAGTAACTTTAACAGCATAATTAACAAGACTAGCTAATGGCATTCACCAATTAAAGAATATACAAAATCAAAGAGTATCCAGAGAACAGTTATGAAAACTGGTAATGTAATACTCCATAAAGCTAGAATCAACAAAATCAAGTAATTTTGCAACATATAGATTATATTATTTGAGCACTATATATACGTATATATCACACATACTCCTATGTTCTAAAAATTTCACAATTCTATTCCAATTTAAAGTTATATTCCCCAGAGAAAAGAGTGTATGTCAATCAGAGAAATATACAAGGATGTTCATAGAAGTTTTATGCTTAAGAATCAAAAACCTAGGGGCATCTGGGTGGCACAGTCGGTTGGTTGTCCAACACTCAATTTTGGCTCAGGTCATGATGTTAGGATGATGGGATAGAAACCTGTGGTGGGCTCTGTACTCAGCGGGGAATCTGCTTGAGATTCTTTCCCTCTCTCTCTGCCTCTCCCCCTGCTCTCTCTCTAAAATAAATAAATCTTTAAAAAAAAGAATAAAAAATCTATAAATAGTTCAAATATTCATCACCAATAATATTGATCAATAAATTATATTACCTCCACGGGATGCCTGGGTGGCTGAGTTGATTAAGCGTGTGTCTTTTTTTTTTTTTTTTTTAAGATTTTATTTATTTATTTGACAGAGAGAGAGACAGCGAGAGAGGGAACACAAGCAGGGGGAGTGGGAGAGGGAGAAGCAGGCTTCCCGCTGAGCAGGGAGCCCGATGCAGGGCTCGATCCTAGAACACTGGGATCACGACCTGAGCTGAGGGCAGACGCTTAATGACTGAGCCACCCAGGCGCCCTAAGCGTGTGTCTTTGGCTCACGTCGTGATCCCAGGATGACGAGATCAAGTCCCACATCAGGCTCCTTGCTCATGGGGCGCCTGCTTCTTCCTCTGCCTGCCACTCCCCCTGCTTGTTCTCTCTCTCTGGCAAATAAACAAATAAATAATCTAAAAAAATAAAAATAAATTAATTAATTAATAATGGCACCTCCACACAATGAGTTATTGAACAGCTGTAAGATATATAGTAACTCAGATGAATCTCACAGATGAAATGATAAATAATAAAAAATTTGAGACCAAAAGATTATTTACTGGAGTGAGAAGACCTTTGGAGCTGAGAGCAACTGGGGAGATCAACTGAGATCAACTTAGGGAACCTTGTGGGGGACTGTAAATGGTTTATATATTGATTTGAGTGGTAGTTCAATGGTCATTTAAATTGGTAAATATCCATCAAGTTGTACATTTAAGACTTGAGTACTTTAGAAATATTATGTAATAAAAATAAACTCATGAGCCAAAAAATAAATAATAGTAAATATTAGAAAATATCGAGAATTCAACACAATAACAATACTAGGTAAAAATGTATAGAAACCAAAAAACACAGAATTACTAAGCTAAGCAACAACTTTAAGAATTTAGAATAATTCAAAGTAGGACATTAAAGTTAAGAGGAATAGTAACACCAAAAAGTGAAAAACACAGAATAGTAATGATTAACAAAGGCAAAAATTATCTTCATTCTTTAGTAAAAAAAACAATATAGTCAAACTCTATGCACCCCTATGCTATTGCAGCATGATTTACAGTAGTCAGGATATGGAAGCACACACACACACACACACACACACACACACACACACACACATACACACAAGAATATTACACAACCATAAAGAAGAATAAGATTTTGCCATTTTAGTCAACATGGATGGACCTAGAGGATATTATGCCAAGTGAGATATGTCAGACTAAGAAAGACAAATACCATATAATTACATTCATAAGTGGAATTTGAAAAAAAATGACTAAAACAAAAAGCAGAATCAGACCTATAAATACAGAGAACAACCTGAAGGTTGCCAGAGGGGAGGAAGTAGGGAAGTTTGGCAAAATGGGTGAAGTAGAGAGGAAGATACAGGGTTTTATTTACGAAACGAGTGAGTTACAAGAACAAAAGGCACAGCATAAGGAAAAAAATTATCAAGGACCCCAAGAAACTTCTTGTTCATATGGGTGATACTTTTTAATGTTTACCATACATGATATTAAAACAGAAAAATTTGAAAAAAAGCTTTATAATCTTAAGAAATAATAAGATTTTTATACTGCTTAAGATATTAAAAATTTTTGGATATCATTGTTTATTGGGTAGTGAGATTGTAATCATACACAGTAATAAAATTGAATGACAATAATACAATTAAATGTAAAAAGTATATTCAAAACTGGTCATTATCCTGCTAATTTAACTAAAACCAATTAGAATGAATTTGGTGATCTAAATGATCTAGGATGGCTGACTAGATTTTCCCTTAATAGTTTTTCTCTTCACTTTGTAACTGTAATATAAGGTACTTGTAATTTGAAGTGAGCTATTTTTCATGATTTTCCAGAAATGCTAATTCCTATAGAATAGATTTCTTCTAAAAATATTTTTCAAATATTTTCTTGAAACCTTGCACTCTACTGATAGTATATTTTTATTCACTAAGTGAAAATTTTCCTGTTTAAAAAAGAGCAACGACTAAATAAAAGAACAAGGACAAAAACATTACTAAGAATAGAAAAGGGTGTATAAATTTTAAAAGCTGCAGAGCACTAATGTATTATAATAGGATGTTGAAATACAATGTAACAATTATTTTTTTGTGCAGAAAAATGGTTTTGTATGTGGGAAGAAACAATATAAATTCAAAACTGACAGATAAGGATTAGCTATATCATTCATCTCTTTAAAAAGTTTATATGAATATCCAGTCAAAACCAACAGAGTATCTTTCTTAAAATGCAGTTTTAATAGTAAGAACTAGTAATTAAATTCCCAGGAAAAATACAACTTACCAAAATTTATTCGAGAAGAACTACAAAACCATATAATTCAAAATAACTTAAAATTTTCAATCAGTTATTAAAGTTTTTAAAGAAATAAATAATTGGTCCTGGAAAACTTTTAGGGGCCATCTTTCAAACACCGAAGGAATTGATTATAATGCCACACAAAATCCTCCAGGGAATGGAAGAAAAAGAAAACTTTTCAACAAATGTTCTGAGACAAGTAAAATATTGATATTAATACCACAAAGACAGTAAAGAAAAAATTATCATCCACTTTTATGAATATAAATGCAATAGCATAAACAAATTGACAAAGTAATTCATCAAAACATTACAAAAATAATACATTGTAGTAAAAATCAAGTTGGGTTCAAACAAGAAATCCTAGGTTGACTTAACATTAATGAAAAACTGGGGCGCCTGGGTGGCTCAGTTGTTAAGCATCTGCCTTCGGCTCAGGGCATGATCCTGGAGTTCTGGGATCGAGCCCCTCATCGGGCTCCTCCACTGGGAGCCCGCTTCTTCCTCTCCCACTCCCCCTGCATGTGTTCCCTCTCTCTCTGGCTCTCTCTCTCTCTGTCAAATAAATAACAAAAATCTAAAAAAAAAAAAAAAAACCCAAAAACCTACATTAATGAAAAACCAATAATTGAATTTAAAATTCAAATTTAAAAAAATATAATCATCTAAAAATATGCAGAAAATGTATTTGCCAGAATTTAATATTGTATTATGATTGAAAAAGGAAAATCATCTAACTAAGGATAGAATTGGAGTTTCAAAATCAATTTAGCTTTCATATAATAATTATTATATCTGAGTTTATACCTAACCTCTCAAATTTTTATTTCTGTCTGATACATTTGCTTATTTTTCTTTACTTTATCAGTTTCTTCTCTAACAAGTATTGTTGGTTTTATCATTATTAATATTACCGTTATTATCATTCAGTATTTTTTAATAGTGTTTTATTTATACAAAGTTATACTATTGTTTTAGGGTTTATCTTCTGTGATACAATATGCATCTTATTAAAATTTCCTGGAAAGGCAAGCATTGAAGATTCACTTAACGTCATTAATTGTTCTTCTACCATTTGTGCTATTATTACCATGTATTTTCTTCCTTATTTATTAGAAACTTCATAAGACATTACAAATCAGTCTGTATGTATTTATATTCACACTTCCCATTGCTTTTCATGCATTTCTTGATTTCTTTGCTTCCTGATGCAACTGTTTATTTTTGCCTGAGAAAATCTTTTAGTATTTCTATGAGTTGGGATGCAGTTAGGAAATAAAAGTTTATTAGTAATTGAAGCAGGAAAAATTTAATATAAATATTTGTTAACTCCTAGAAGAGTTAAAGAAAAATACTAAGTGGTTCTGAAGTGGCAAAAGCAGAAAACAGCTACTACCTTTAGAACCAAGGGAGAGTGAACAGAAAGGAACTAAGAACTTAGACAAGGTCCTCTGATAATGCAGAGATTCAGGTATTTTCAGCGAGGGCATGGCTACTATAAGAACATGAAGATTGCCAGTGGTAAAGAAACTTACTAGAGGTCTATAGGTAATTCCACATGGTAGTGGGAAAATCTTTTTGGAGGGCATGGCCATAGTTGTTCTGCAAGAGCAAAGTGCTGGGTGATGTAGAAACATCTTATATGTAGGCCACAACTTCTCCATGTGGAGAGCTAAAATGAGCACCACCAGCCTTCCTAACTCCTTCATGTTGGCTGTTTTGTTGAAAAACAGCATAATAATAATGTGAATTTCCACACAGCAAATAAACAATTTTATGATTCTACCTAATAAAGTGGTATCCTGAATACCTAATAAAGTGGTATCCTGAATACAAGTGGGAAAATATCCTTTCCCACTCACCAAAATGAGACCCACAGTCCCAATAGCAGTCACTGGCTATATTAGCCATTATTCAAATTCAGTCACATTTGCATAAAATATTTTATTATCTGAAGACTAAATTCTAAAATTAACCACCAATATATTATATATAAAAAAGAGGAAAATGAAAGAAAAAATATAATTAATATGCACTAATAATATACCAAACAAAAAGAAACTGTAAACTATAGCCCATATTTCAGTAAGTGGTCATGACCATTGTTAGCACTTATATGACTTTGTTCTTTTACAACCTTTCCATATTCCCTTACTCTTAGAAAAAAAAAAAAAGTAAAGATTTTAGTAGGTGGGTGACCCAGTCATCCTAAAATAAATGAGTGCTCAAGATTCTACCTTTTTTGCTTACTATATCCTTACTATTAAACATAAAAGTACTAAGAGTTACCCACAGTTACTCCCTTGGGTCCTGTGTATATTTCTCTTTGTCCCCATTGTAAAACTGAAAATCTATTTCATAATCATGACCAATTGGTCAAACCCAAAGAATAACCCCCATTTTCCCCAGCTTCATTGAGGAATAATTGATAAATAAAATTATAAATATCTAAGTGGACAACATAATGATTTAATATACATATACATTGTGTAAAAATTAATATCATCAATTTAATTGAGTAAATTCTTGCTTTTCCCCCCGTTGGGTAAGAATGCTTAAGATCTACTCCCAAAAATTTCCTGTATACAATATAGTATTATTAACTACAGTTACCCTGATTTACATTAGATCCTCAGGTCTTATTGTCTTGTAACTGAAAACTGTACCCTTGACAAGCATTACAGTGTAAAGATCACCTCCAGTAACCCCTTTTTCTTTGTGTTGGGTCAGCATCATAAAGAGCACAAAATGGTAAGTGAAAGTCTCATCTCTTAATTGAGTGAAACCAGTGTTGTGTAGCTGGGAAGTAGCATTCCTCCATTAGGAAAAAATAATTCCATACTAGCAGAGCTTGAGGTTGTTGAGACAAGAAGTAAAAATTCCACCAATGGATTAATAAATACAATAGTAGGAAAAGTCCCTCCCACTCCTTGATTCTCAGACCAATGTGTTCTGGCAGCAAGGGAGGTGGCAACAATTGGTCATTGTCTTCCAACTGCACTATAACTGAATCTTTAGAAAGGCATGTCATTTTTTAGATAATTATTTCTCAGTGATGTGAGACAAGTGGATTTTATGAGCATGAACCAATTACATCACTTCTTTTTTTGTGAAATGAATTCCTCAATAAGAAGCAATATTATGTGGCATATAATGATGGCGGATAAGGCATTCCATGAGTCCATTGTTGGTAGTGCTGGCAGAAGCATTACTGGGAGGTAAGGCAAATCTATACCCAGAATGATTGCACATCCCAGTGAGGAAATATACCTGCTCCTTTTTTGAGGAAGAAGGCCAATTAATAAAATTGTCTTCAAGAATCTGGCTGGTTGGGACACCTGGTGGCTCAGTCAGTTAATCATCTGCCTCCGCCTCAGGTCGATTCCAGTGTCCTGGATGGAGTCCTGCACAGGGCTCCTTGCTCAGCAGGGAGCCTGCTTCTCTCTCTGCCTCCTTTTCCCTCTGCCTGCCGCTCCCCCTGCTTGTGCTCTCTCTCTCCTACCCTCCCTCTCTCTCTCTCTGACAAATAAATAAATAAAATCTTCCTTAAAAAAAAAAGAATCTGGCTGGTATCTCTGGGGCATGGAGTCATATCTGGGGCTTGGCACTGGGCTCTCTATTGGTATATTAGGCACTCAGCATTGGAAGGAGCATAGTTAGCCTTGGTAAGAGAAAGAACTTATCTTTGAACCTATTCCCGAGCCTTTCTATTCCTGACGCTGGAAATACTTTGTTACAACCCCATTGATCAAGTACTATGGTGGCCTGAAAAAGAAGCTAACATCCAAAAGTTGTTGTATCCATTTGATTGTTGAGAACGTTCCCCGTAGTGTATGTCCTTTGGTGATTATTCATCTGAGACATAAATATCTTCAAATTCTGTGCCAATTCTGAAAGATCTATTCTCATACCTCTTCCCCAGACTTCCAAGTTTCCAACCTATTCCTTCCAGGGCCCTGTACATTCAGCCAAACTGTTAGCAACTGCCTGTGAGTCAGAGCACATTTGTATTTCTGAACAAAGTGGCCAGTGAAAGTGGAAAACAAGTTGCACCACTCAGAATTCCATCCATTAGAAAGGTAGGTTTTCCTTTATCATTTTGCTTCAGAATCACTCTTGAGCAGCATTTTAATGCTGTAGTCATTCACTTGTGGATGATCCATCTTTTAACCAGGCTCAATTTTTAATTCTTCAATTAGCTAATTGTAAACGCCATGAAGGCATAGATAGTGCTGAATGCAGTGGAGGCACTGTAGCAGAAATCAGGGACAATGAAATACAATTTACTTCCTTAATTCGCTTATACTTCCCACACATGCCTGAGCTTAGTCTCTTATTTATTTTTTTTTAAGATTTTATTTATTTATGTGACAGAGAGACAGCCAGCTAGAGAGGGAACACAGCAGGGGAGAGGGAGAGGAAGAAGCAGGCTCCCAGCCGAGGAGCCCGATGTGGGACTCGATCCCGAAACGCCAGGATCACGCCCTGAGCTGAAGGCAGATGCTTAACGACTGCGCTACCCAGGCGCCCCTAGTCTCTTATATATTATTTCCACTTGATAATAAATTTTTTCTGTGCATGCTCCACTTTTGGCTTTAAGTCAGCTAACATGCAGTGAATGATGGACATATCAGGCTGACTGATCACTTGGTGGTACTACGGTTAGATGTTCAGTCTCTTCTATGACCCAGTAGCAAACATGAAGCCAGCTCTCCATTTTATATCTCTATAATTTTCATTTGATTTTTGTACACATTCCAATTCTTTTCTGAAGTTAACCAACTAGTTCACTATAATCTTAAGCATTTTAATTATGGTCATAATAATCTTGTGTTTATTACTCAGCTTTGGACATTTAGAATTTGAAGACCATGAAAAATCAAAGTAGAAATGTTCCAAGGTTATTAGGTACATGTCTTTAGTTTTGTAAATAGAAATGAATAGAAGGTGTAGATTATCCAGTCATCCAAATGGAGATGGTAATTGAGGCCACTGAAAAGAATGAAATCTGCTAGGAAAAAAAAAAAAGTGTGTGGAATAAGAAAAAAAAAAGAGAGTCTAATATATAATTTTGAGAAATACCAGCAATTTGTGGTCGGAAAGAAAAGGCTTAAAAACAATAACCAGAGGGAGAAAAGATCAGGAAAGAATAAAACTTCACCAAAATTTAGGAAATAGAATATTTTTTTGGAGGGGGAAATATTCAATCAAAATGTTAGACCTGGAAAGAAGTCAATAGGTCCTTTGGTAACAGTCACTATATTCTAGTGGTTAAAAGCATGGGCTTTGGGGCCTACCAGTTGAATTTAAGTCCTGACCCCGACTAATATTGTGTGATCTGTTTAAGCTCTCTGTGTTTTAGTGTGTTTATTCATGCAAGGGAGCTCATTATAGTTCTTATCTCACAGAGTTACTGTGAGTATTAAATTAAAACATGTAACTTAAACAGACACTTCAAATAATGCTTGGTATATGAGAAGTGCTCAGTAGCATGTCATGTTTATTGTTGTCATTATCATGATCATTTTTGGTTTTAGCCATATTATTTTTTTCTAGGCAAAAGTGATACATTGTAGTGATCTTGGATAAGACACAGGCAGTGGGTTGAAGAATAAATGAAAGGGTTAGTTGATAGGAAATAGTAGCCCATGCTATTACGTGCTTAATGATGAGAAATGAAGTGGTAATGAAATTAAAGGAATGTGTTTCCGTGTGTGTGTTTAATTTTTAACAAACTTGAGTATATTTATTTTTTGAAGGGAAATATTCGGGGGGGAGCTTTGATATTAGAGAAGGGAGAATAATCTGTAACAAATGAGTTTGTACAAATCCAAACTATAGGTGAAGGGATTTGTTTAGATGTGTGAAAGGAAGCCTTTTTCTTGAGGCCACAGGTGCACAAGCCAAAAAGTTTTGATTGTACACAAATGGATTATTAGTAGCAAATTAACATTACCAAACCAATTATGATATATACCAATTATTCTGTTGATGAATATATTTTTCATTTAGTATTTCATTTTCCTATTTCATCAATTATGTTTCATCAAGTCATTCATTTAACAAACATTTCCTGAGTCCTTACTGTGTGTCTAACATGGTGTTAGCAAATGGGGATTTAAAAACCATGGTGGCTACTGTCTCTGAATTTCGGGAGAGAAAAGCCTAGCTTGAAAGAAGCATAAAAAGAATAAAATCTGAAATATCGTGAGAGTGGTGAGAGAGAAATACACAGTGTTGTAGATACCTAGGATGAATTGGGTGCATTTGAAAGTAGGCAGAAGGGCAGTAAGGGACAGCAATGCTCCTTTTCTTGGTTTATAAACCAAGGAAATCCAATTAAAAAAAAATAAGAAGTTTGACAACAGACTCTGATTTTCCAACAGTATTTTGTGTTTCCTTGGGCTAATTTTTGATCTTCACAATCTGCTACAGACAAAAGTAGAAAATTACACAGCAGAAGACAGCCCTCTGATTCATCTAGAGCAACTGTACTTTGATCTTCTTCATAAATGGAGTCCTGTGATGTCATTGGCATTTCTGCTATTTAAATAAAGACATACTTTAACATTTCTGCCTTAACGATTTTTTAAGAAGGAAAATCAGTTCCAGAGGCATTATTTAATATACTCCAGAGATACATCTTAAAAGAGATTAGATGATTATTTCTGGTTTCAAATAATACATACTTACATACATACTTCATAAGGCACAGATAATCAAAGTTCGTCTTTGTTTACATACCATGTACAAATTTTAGGAAAACTGAGACTGAGAGAGGAAGATAAGTTTTTCAATAAATTGTAAATGCATCTGAATAAAAGTGAGGAAATACAATTCTCTAAACATTTTTAAGATATGAAATGTTTGGGAGTTTAGCATTCTTCATAAGAAACGTAATTTCTTGAGCAAAGAATGTAAAATACAGCTGGAAAGTTATTATACTGAAATGTTTGAGTGTTTTTAGGAGACAAAAATAAAATAAATGTGCTAACTAGGAAATAGTGCTAGCAACATCCTAAGAACAAGGAATGTGATATGCAGAAAAACGTGATAATTAGGAATGTGAGTCATTATAATGGTAAAATTGAAAATTGAATCATATTAAAGTTATTAAAGTCAAAAGTTATGGTTCCTTAGTAGCATTATCCAAGTCATATTACCCATATGTACTATTTTCTCTTCCTGTTTGGTTTATTTTGCCTCTGGTCTTTAGCCATTAAGGCAATATGAATTAAAATTATATTGTTCTGTTTTTCAAAGATTGCTTTTTTTGCTTCTTCATCAAAAAATGAGATTATAAAAATGTTTGTTAGACAACTTATCTTTCAGTTCCTCAAATGCATGTGTTCTGCACATAGTGTGTGGAAGAACTACATTTTGAAGGCAAGTTTTTTCAATAGGTACTTTTGATTTTTAACTTATACTTAGAATGTACAAACTTCCAGGAATCACAGGCAAGAGACACAAATGGCTGAAAGATGGGCTTGATCAGCCTTTCCACATTAGGAAAGATGCATTGAAATTGCTTCATCTGGGCATTTTAACAGACGAAAAAGCAAATGGAAAAAAATACAACCAACTTTCTTTCACTGTCCTCCTTAGGCTCCTTACAGTATTTTTAAAAAACTCTTTTTTTTGTTTTCTTCTTCTTTAATGTTGTTTAAGGAGGAGAATA
Source organism: Ursus americanus (assembly GCF_024610735.1). Lineage (NCBI taxonomy): Eukaryota > Metazoa > Chordata > Mammalia > Carnivora > Ursidae > Ursus > Ursus americanus. Next base: position 52,748,282 of record NC_142137.1, on the reverse strand, counting down.
ATTTTAACCTTAAGAGCTCAATTAATAGTTGTTTACTTCCTCGGATGCTAGAAACTTATGAGAATAAAAAATGATTTTTACAGTGCTTAATAAATAAAATAGCCCAGGGGGTGCCTGGGTGACTCAGTCCCTTAACCGTCTGCCCTCAGCTTAGGTCATGATCCCAGAATCCCAGGATGGAGCCCCACATCAGGCTCCCTGCTCAGCAAGGAATCTGATTTTCCCTCTGCCCCTCACTCTGCTCTGCTTTCTCTCTCTCTCTCTTGCTCTTTCTCAAATAAATAAAATCTTTTAAAAAATAAATAATAAATAAATAAGGTAGCCCAGTATCTACTTACGTGTAGCTGAGATGCTTTATGAACAGGAAAATGGTCACCCTCACACATAGTCCCTCCCTTCCTCCGATATGTGCTTGTCATGATTCTCCCATGTTGTGTATCTGATACAGCAACAGTGGTAGGAGCTCACAGTTGCACTTCTCATTTTCTCCATATTCTATGACTATAGTACTAAAGAGTCTTATCTCTCAATATTCTGTAACAATAGCAGAAGGGAATAGAAAGGAAAGATATGAATGGACTATAGGAAAAATAAAGAGGAATTATCAAAGAAAAAGAGAAAGGTTCCAGTAACCATCCATTCCATTAGGACTTGTGTTTCCTCTGATTTATCTTTCTGTATTTCAGAAACATCAGATACACGGGCTGTGTTTAGTTCAGTCTAAATTTATCTGATGATGTAATCAGTTCCAGCAAGCATGGGATTATACAGGGGAAAAAAAAATTTAAAGATTTTGAATTAGATGCTTTCTCAGATTAACCAGTCCATTCATTAAAAATGATTAATTGAATAGTTCAGTGACATGGCAATCACACACCTAGTGGGAAAATTAAAGAAAAGGAGAAATTGACTGGTTATTTTATATATATGACGGCAATCATTAAACTTGAAGTTTAATTTGTTACTCCCTTTTCTACACAATTTTCCAGACCCAGCTGGTTATTTTCCTAACAGGTAGACATGAATAGAGCCTGTCAAATATGCTTCAGACTCAAGTTTCAGAGATGAGTGACTGAAGCAAAACCTATTCATTGAGCACATATAGGGTACTATGACAAGGAGCTACAGATTTAAGGAGATACCAATGTTCAATAAATTAGATGTGAACATTCTCCTCAGTCATTCCAATGGGGACAAGCAAATGCTTATAAATACTTACCAAGAACACTGAAAGGAAGAATTCATAACGGAAGTTAAATTTAGTTGAAATATTACTGGTCTTATAGTCAGTTTACAGTTAAATGAAGGAATTCCATGTAAAATAGTCTAGGCAGGGGATCATTGAGCATGTGCTTAGATGTTTGTAAATCAGCACAGTAAGAAAACAAATATAGGTGAAAATGAAAACATTATGGGAATAAAATACATCCTACCATTTATAAAATCCTGACCTTGTGACATGAACAACAACCACAGTACAAGATCCACAAGTTTTCTTTCTTCAAATAAAATGACAATTGGATGACAACAAGAAGTATAAATTGCTATAGAAGTATTTTTGTGTGCATTAATACCTGAAGAAAAGGGCTAAATTGGGAAAATTCTCTTATACTATTTCTTGGAGATTCAACCAGCCTATAAATTAATCATTGGAAGACTTGCTTTCTGTCAAATTGCTATTGAGTAATGCATTTACTCTACTTGCCTGCTTACCAGGAGCACATTACATTCTGCAGGTATTTAAGCTGAAAGTTTCCTTTCAATTGTTCTACTCTAGGTCTCAGTTCTTAGTTCCATTCATAGTGATACTGTGGCAGTGACTATATCTGTTTGCTCATGTTTATGTAATAATACTATCTACTCTATAGCATAAACAATGGTTTTCACGAAGAATGGAAGCACACCAAGTGGGTATTTTAGAAATTTATATGGATAGTTTGTAAAAATGTTTGGGAGATGCAACACACATTTCATTGGAGAATTTCTGGGATACTAGATCTCCAGCATGCTTAGGACTACCATAAGAAATCAAGAAAAAATTCTCAACCATGTGAAACCTTTCATCTTGCCAGTCGTTCATGCAAGGTGGGGTAAGGAGATGATTTATATTATTTGAATCTAGAACCAAAGTATATTTTGCATATAGACACAAATAGTTTCTATACTGTGTTAATTTACACTGAATTTTCTAAAGGGGAAAAAAATCCTATGAGGTGAACTTAGGGAAAATTGTACTTTGTTGTTTGAAATCAAAAGAAAATCGCATCGTGGACAGTAATAACTCTGTTACATTTGAGATAATAATACCAGACTTTCTGGTCTATAGCTGTATATATTCATTATATGTATGATTTTCTGAGAACTCCATTACACTTCACAGATCTTTATGCTTTTTAAAATTTGTAAATGTATCAAGATTTTTAAAAAATTTAAATGGAAATGAAAACCTGAGTTCGATTTATTTCCATTCTACTTGTTGGGGATGTTTTCTGAAAATTACTACTATGTTGTAAACATTTATAAAATTAGATAATGATTACTCTACCTATTCCCATGTGTATACTGACAATGCCTGTAAGACTTATATTTCAAGCAATGTGAAGAAAGATTCAGATGAAGGTAACAGCAGCATGCTGTTTCCAATTTTTCTTTAGTGGAACAACATTCATTAAAAATTTAATTTAATTAACTTTAAGAATTTATGAGAATTAGATACTGGCTCTGAAACTTGAATTAGCCGTTGTAGTTTTCAATTTGGAGCTTTACCATCAGCCCATTAGAATCATTGATCCCTTTGGATTCACAAGTAAGAAGAGCTGTATCTAACTTAAATTAGCTTTCTCTTTTCTTTGAAAATAACAAAAACAAGAATGTAGTGCTCAAATAAAATTGACCCCATGAAATTCTCATAAGGTTTATCAGGAAACATTTTGAGCCACTTTCAGCAGTATTCAGCTGACCCTCTTACAGGTCCTTTTATATAATAATCAATATACGCATAGAGAATTGATACCAGTTCACTTATTTCAAGCCAGCCAGAACAACAGATCAATAAATCATGAACTTTTCTTTGCTTCTTCTCTTAACTTTAACAAAACAATTATTCCAACAACTAAGCCAGTAGCCAATATTGTGATAAAGCTCTTTCTGAGGTCAGAATGTCCTGAGATTAAGACAGACTCCAGAGTTCATTTATTTATTTCTAAGTACTCAGTGAGAAATATATTTAACTGATATTCTTGCACTCCATTCTCACACTGAACATCCGGAAATGATGCATTTCTTTTCCATCAGGAAACATTATGGTAATTGGCAGGGGGAAATAAAGTATTTGCATCACTCATTTCTTTTTTCAAGAGAGTATGATAGTAACAGAATTCTTATTAGCTCTATTCTTTATAATCTAGATAAATTAATATAAGTTAATAGCCAATCACAATCAATTTCCATAGCTCATGAATCTGGTATAATAATATTTGAATTTCCCCCCGGAAATAGAGGGTACTACAAATAAATATGGTATAACTTGCTATCAGCAAATGCTTAACAATCTTGAGAAAGCCATTTCATTTCTCTGAGACTCTTCATATAAATTTAAAAGGTGATGTTTGCTTAAATGATCTCTGAATTTCTTCTAACTTTGGTAAACTGTGAGTCTCTGTGAGAACCAAGATTAGGTTACATTATAGTGTAATTTGGTTGATTCTTGATCAGTTGATCAAAAATTCTAGATAAACTGAGTTAATATTCTTTCTTTAGAAGGAATACATACAAAGAATGATTATCAAATTGGTAAGAGAGACAAAACTCTGACAGATGGTTAGAATAAAACATGTTAGAGATAAGACTCTGTGAACTTTTCATCGAAACCATAATTGGTAAATACCATATATATAATCAATAATGAATTTTTAAGCATGGCATAAGGAAGACCTATATAGCAGAATCTGATTTATGAAGGGCCTAGAGATTTTAGTAGACAAGTTCAATACTCATTAACAGTGTGATGAGTTTTAAAAGAGCAAATACAGGCTTAGGGTGCACTTGGGAACATGCAATATCTGGACTAATGTAAACAATAGAACCTTTATTCTCTGTGCTAAGGAGATAATTTGTAGAGAATGTTTATCTTAGAATGCCAGGCTTACAAAGAAACTTAAAATAACTGGAATAGTAAGCGGTAAATGTTATAGGAAATATATATGGTGGTAGATTTTAACTCAACATTATGCCATAGTTGTATACATTTTCCTTTAATAAAGTATATTACTTTGTGAAGTAGTTAATAGCAATATTCAAGATAATGCTATAACTCCCTATTAGCAATACTGAGAAAAAAAAAAAGTTAATTAAGCAAAAAGATGGACTCAAGAACCAAGAAATTCTTCCAATCAGCTTCTATGCAAGTGGAGACTGAAGAACTTATAGAATCTGGAATAATGAAAATTAAATTTTCCTCTCTATGAGTATTGTGTAGTGCAAAACATACATTTTTAATGTATTATCCATACCACTTGGGAACATGTCCTGAGTTAGAACACAGCATGTTCATTGAATTCATATGAACAAGTGCCTCAGATTATCATCCCTTCTCTACCTTTATACCATTTTATTTCATATAATTCATTTAACTTAGGTGATACTAGCTATACTTCTCTTACTAATTTGTCAAGAGTATCATTCTTTTAATGTTCTGGTGTAGTTAACTGATGTCATTGGACAAGAAAAGAAAGGAAAATTCTATCATTCTTCAGATTTAAGTATTATCCTAATAATTTCCCTGACTCAATGTAATGTAGTAACCCCAATCACCTAGTAGGCAATATTGAAAGATTTTACTTAAATACTCATAGAAAGGCTTTGGGTTGTTTTCCATTTTAGGATTGGAATTCTAGATGATATTTATTTCCCTCTGCTTCTGCTTGAATATTTTCCTTGTGTTAAAAATAACACCAAAATATTTGCTTGAGTTCTTAATTGTGAGAAAAAAGTTATGTATATGAATATATGACCTATTTATAGTTGGAAGTAGTCTCTTATGGTTTAGTCTCTCTTGCTATCACTGACATAATAAAACAAATCCTGGGGCGCCTGAGTGGCGCAGTTGTTAAGCATCTGCCTTTGGCTCAGGGCGTGATCCCGGCGTTCTGGGATTGAGCCCCCCATCAGGCTCCTCTGCTAGGAGCCTGCTTCTTCCTCTCCCACTCCCCCCGCTTGTGTTCCCTCTCTCGCTGGCTGTCTCTCTCTGTCAAATAAATAAATAAATAAATAATCGTTTAAAAAAATTTAAAAAATTTAAAAAAATAAATAAAACAAATCCTCACAGGAAATGTTGTGATGCTGACCCACCTTTCAAAATAATCCTTCAAATAACAGTCCATGATTGTGTGGTAATCACGGTGATGAAAATCTATTTTGGTCAAAAGATGCAAACCAGTTTTCGTAGGTATGTGTGTATTTATTTTTTGTTGATGTTTTATATATGAAAATGGCCTAGGTAATTTTTATTTCTCTGATTTTTAGTTTTCTTGCTAACCTTCCATTAAGCAAATAAATTAGTTAAGTGTAAAGTAATATTATTAGAGGAACTGTTCCAAGAATGTCTGTGAAATTGCATTTCAATACCCATTAGACATGGTTCTTTTTCTCTATAAACATTTCTCTGTCATTGAAAATGCAGTTCTGCAGCATTAAAGAAAAAGCATATTCAAAATAAAGCTTGATTTTCAATCACTGAGCTACAGCTACCTCAACTAAACACCAGAATCCAATTAAAGAGAAGTGAACTCTTTAGCTTGACCTACTGACAATTTCAATTATTTTCTTCGTCTTTTCAAAGTTTCATTAGAGAACAGAAGACTTGATTTGAATCTGATTTTGGGAATCTGGTTGGAAGTGGCTGACCAGAAAGTGTTAGGGAACTGGGAAGAAGGATTGGCCTCTAAGAGTTAGAAGGATTAGAGAAACTGGTTACTAGGGAAATCCTTTCCCTGATGTCTGCATGTGAGGAACAGAAGTAAAAATGAAGAAGGCTGCACTGCTGTGGAAGGTAGTAGCCTGGCACAGAGTTACTGCCTCAGTATCCAGGAGAGAACCACCTTTCCTCAGAGACTTTGGCATAGGCCCAACTCCAGAGAAGCTCTATCAATCAACAACAAGAGCTCTGATGCTGACAAGGAAGCATAGTTTTCAGGAAACAGATGGCCTTAAAGTGGCTCCAGGAAGAAACTAGTGCATGGATCCTTTAGCAGTTTTGTTTTGAATATATACGCTCAGAAGCAGGTGATATGATCCTGTTGTAATCCAGACTGGTGAACATATGACATTTATCTCAAGGAAATAATGCAGTTTTCATTTTCCTTTACCATGGTTGTGTATGCAAGCTACCTATTTATACAGGGGGTCCATGGGAGAGGACTCATATTCAGTAGTTGTAAACATTCATGCTTATTGAGATGGTGTTCTCATAGCTCAGTTCTCTCTGCTCCAAGAAGGTACCCTCACTATGATAGCTAATTTGCCAGTTGAATTGAGAAATGTGAAATAAAATGTATCAAAAATATATTCCTAGGGGCACCTGGGTGGCTCAGTCGTTAAGCGTCTGCCTTTGGCTCAGGGCATGATCCTGGTATTCTGGGATCGAGCCCCATATCAGGCTCCTCTGCTGGGAGCCTGCTTCTTCCTCTCCCACTCCCCCTGCTTGTGTTCCCTCTCTTGCTGGCTGTCTCTCTCTCTGTCAAATAAATAAATAAAATCTTTAAAAAAAAATATATATATATATATATATATATTCCTAGTGGTACACAGGTTCTGAAGGGGAGATATATTCTATATTGTACACAGTGATTGATACTTACCCATTTTAGTATGATCTGTCTACAACTGAACAAATTACAATTTCTCCAGGAAATGTTCTTTAGCAAGTATCAAAGAGGAAGTTAGCACCTACCTATAGAAACTAGCTAAAAAAAAAAACCCTGAATGGTGTTTTCTCAAACTATTTAAAGGGTACCTATAACAGATTTGGTAGGGTAATTAAAATGTTTTATCCATGTGCCCATCTCTACATGAAATACCCCAAATAGTCAATTAAGTATGTCAACAGGAGCTGTCTCTTGCTTAATGCAGTTGACAAAGTACAAACCTCCAATAATAATAGGCCTGGGTACCGATCCTATGGGAGGATGGGGAGAAGGTGGGAGCTCCATTCTTAGGATATGTTTTTCTGATAGTTACAAGAGGAGAACCCAAAAACAAAACAAAACAAAACAAAACAAAACAAAACAAAACAAAACAAAACAATGGATAATATTGTTCTACTTTGTGAAGTATAGGTGAATCAGATGAGGATTTTTAAACTGAAGGGAGACAGAGGCAAGGAAAAAATAAACTCAGCAAAGAAAGTAACCCAGGATTTCTGCTCCTATATGTGTCTTGGTTTTATGATCTGGTTGGCTGTGATTTACAGATAAGTGGGTTTTCTGCCAGTACTTCAAGGTCCAGAGACAGAGACATGAGTTTCAACGTGAAAACTCTGATTCCAGTGAGAAATTTCCAATGATCATATCAAACCACATTGTTCGATGTTATAGAACACTTGTTACTAAACACAAATGACTTAGGCACATATATCTGCTGCATATGGTGGCTGTTTTCTCTGCTTTCTACTTGCTCGGAGGTTGCTTTAGCTACTCTTAATTTATACAGGTGCAGAGTATTCAAAGTATTTAAGCTTTATGGTCCTGTTGCTTTGTGATAATAAAAACCTTATAACTCTGCACTACTGGATGTTGTTTTTACTATTAGAGTTAGATTTCAATCACACTGCTACCTTCAAAACACACATCCATTGCCTCAGGTGAAAAGGTTCCTGCTGGAGCCAAGAGAAACACTATCCACCAGGACAAGATCCTTGGGTCTCAGGGAGTGGAGGCATCGTACCCTACCACCCAAGAGGAGCAGTGAATAAGTTGAAGGCACGTGCCATTTCTAAAGAAAGGATATAGTCCTGTGCTTTAGTAAGGGTCAATGCTATTTGTAGTCACAGATAAACTCCTAAATACCAGTGGTTTAAAACATATGAAACTCATTTATTTTTCTTATGAAGCCAACAACTGATAGTTATGTACTAGAATCAGTTCATACCAGATCGCAAGAGTCAATTAGTAAATTTTAAGGAATTGTGTGAGCCAATTGTTAATCACAGTCATCAAATAAGAAATTATAATTAAACTATATTAAAAGCAAAAATAATTAATAATCAAAACTCATCCCATCCTAATTATTTTACTACATTTTATTATTATCTGTGCTCTAGAGATTATTAACTTCTTTTTTTTTTTTTAAGATTTTATTTATTTATTTGACAGAGATAGACAGCCAGCGAGAGAAGGAACACAAGCAGGGGGAGCTGGAGAGGAAGAAGCAGGCTCATGGCGGAGGAGCCTGATGTGGGGCTCGATCCCATAACGCCGGGATCACGCCCTGAGCCGAAGGCAGACGCCTAACCGCTGTGCCACCCAGGCGCCCCCAGAGGTTATTAACTTCTATTGTATTTGTATGGTACAAATTCTATCAAATGGTATGATATGTACATTTCATCCTCTTTAACTCTGCGTTCAGAGCTGAGACCTACAGGCTCGGTGTGCACATGGTTTGATGTAAAAGTCATTGAAGGTCACATATTTACCAAATATTTTGCTACCACATAATACGGGACTTCATCTTTTATTCTGCAATATGGATTTGTGTATAATCTGCACTTGAATGATAAGGTCAATATTATAATTTAGGTTTCAGTTAGGAATACCACATTTTTCTGGTTTTCACATTAGAATAACACCAGCTACAGTAATGAATAAACCTCAAAACATCAGTGACTTAATAAATTAGAACTTTAATTCCTGCTCACGTGAATTCGTAAGTGAGCATTGATCATCAACAAGCTGTTCTCCAAATGGCTCCTTTCATCTTGAAGCTCAACCTATCTTTGACACTTTGTTTTCAAATTATCCCCATGGGTCATTTTCCATCATGTTTAGCCAGAGTGGGAAAAAAAGCAAAGGTGATTACGTTCAAAGAATCTATGGTCTTGGCGTAAGTGTGACACACATCACTTTTGCTATCTTTCCGTTGACTAGAACTCAGTTGCATGTCACATCTGACTTCAAAGGATGCTGGGAAATATAGATTATCTGTGTGCATAATTAGAGGAGAACACAGTTATGATAAAGAGCTATCAAGTCTCTGCATATCCTTAGATATATAAATGCATTGTCACATGTGGTTAGTCTATTAGCTTCAGACTTTCAACAACATCTCATCCATTAAGCCAACTCTAATAGGCATGGCATGGCATAAGTACAATCCTTATAAAGTCCCTACAAAATACAATTATATACTGAAGAAATTGAGTCCAGAGAAATCAGGTGACTAATGACAATTAAAGTTTAACTGATAGAAGCAGAAGTGCTTTGGCTGTGTTTAAGCATTATCTGCACTGCCTTGGTTTACCCCTACCTCCTCACCCAAGGAAAATGGGAGTAATTTTAGCATACCCCTAGACTTCAACAGCTCTGCTGGAATAATGGCAATTCTGTATTATCTCTGGTGAAAATTCTCCAACCTGGCTCTGGACTCTTCAAAACCTTTCTTCCAACAGGACAAGCTCTCAGTACCCAAGGCAGTATGGGGAGAAATCAGTAGGAAAGAACAATAGTAAGTCTAATTCTTCTTCCAAGTCATAAATTTTAAAATATTTGAAAATGGTTACTCTAGCCTAATCTTTATTTTACACTAAGCATTTATAGGCCTGTGACCTGTCTCTATGACATCAGTTTCGAAGCCTTTACCTTTCTTAATGCCTTCTGAAAACATAGAACATTTAATTTACTAGGTATGCTCTGAATGATAGGTTAGGAATGGTCTCCATCACGGGCTATGCAAGCTCCTTTATTTGTTTCCCGCTCATTGTGGTTTCCCATGAAAAGCTATTACTCACTTTCTTCCTATGATTATTATAATTATTTTAGCATTAAACCTTCTTTCCCATTACATATTTTGCCACTAATATTGTCTCTACACCATCATTCACAGTAATGTGTTCTAACTCACATAGTTAACCTGCTTCTGCTGTGTCTAGCTAGGTTTATATTTCAATCAGTGATGCTCTCCCATGAATACTTCAAGTAATTCCAATTGCCTATAGAAATGAGTATGCATTTAACATTTCATTGTTTTTTACCACTATCAGTTAACCATAAGTTTCCTTTTTAATTGAAGTGTAATTGACATAAAATATTGTATTAGTTCAATGTACATCATACCAATTTGATATTTTATACATTATGAAATGATCCTCATGATGTCTAGTCACATCTGTCACCATAAAATGTTATTATCATATTGACTATATTCCCTGTGCTGCATAGTACATCACCGTGACATATTTATTTTATAACTGGAAGTTTATATCTCTTAATCCCCTTCATCTATTTCACCTGTACCCTAGTGCTGCCCCTTTCTGATAACCAACACTTTATTTCCCATATCTATGAGTATCATTCTGTTTTATTTTGTTCATTTGTTTTGCTTTTTAGAATTCATGTATAAATGAAATCAAATGGTATTTGTCATTCTTTAACTTACTTCATTTAGCATAATATCCTCTAAGTCCATCCATGTAGTCACAAATGACAAGATTTCATTCATTTTTATGGCTGAGTAATATTTCATTCATTCTTCTTTATTCATCTATTGATGGACATTTAGGTTGCTTCCATATCTTGGCTATTGTAAAAATGCTGCAGTGAACGTAGGGGTAGATATATCCCTTTGAATTAGTGTTTTGTTTTCTCTGGATAAATACCCAGAAATGGAATTGCTGGATCATATGGTAGTTATATTTTTAAATTTTTCAAGGAACTTTCACACTGTTTTTCATAGTGGATACACCAATTTACATTCCCATCAGCATTGTAGGAAGCTTCCCTCTTCTTCACATCCTCGCCAACATTTGGGGTTTTTTTTTTTTTTTTTGTCTTTTTGATTATAGCCAAGCTGACAGGTGTAAAGTGATATCTTTTGTGGTTTTGATTTGCATTTCCTTGATGATTAGTGATGTTAAACATATTTTTGCGTGTGTGCCTGTTGGCTATCTGTATGTCTTCTTTGGAACAATGTCTAATCAAGTCCTCTGCCCATTTTTTAATCAAGTTGTTTGTTTTTTTAATATTGCTGTGTGGGTTCTTTGTATTTTAGATATTAGCCCCTTATTGGATCATAATTTGCAAATATCTTCTCCCATTATATAGGTTGCCTTTTCATTTTATTGATGGTTTCTTTTACTGTGCAAAAGCTTTTTAATTTGATGTAATCCCATTTGTTTATTTTAGTTTTTGTTGCTCTTGTCTGAGAAGACTGATCCAAAAAAAAAAAAATGTTGCTAAGGTCAGTGTCAAAGAGCTTATTGCTTATGTTTTTTTCTAGGATTTTTATGGTTTCAGGTCTTATATTCAAGTCTTTAATCTGTTTTGAGTTTATTTTTTTATAGGGTATAAGGTAGTAGTTCAGTTTTGTTCTTTTCCATGTAGCTATCCAGTTTCCCCAATGCCATTTATTGAAAAGACTTTTTCCGCATTGTATATTCTTTCCTCTTTTTCATAGATCAATTGCCCATATATGCACGAATTTATTTCTGGCCTCTGTATTCTATTTCATTGTTCTGTGTGTCTTTTTTCATGCCAGTACCATACTGTTTTGATTACTCTAGCTTTACAGCAAAGTTTAAAATCAGGGAGTGTGATATTTCCACTTTTGTTCTTTCTCAAAAAAAATGCCTTGACTATTCAGGGTCTTTTATGGTTCTATACACATTTTAGAAATTTTAGCTCTAGTTCTCTAAAAAATGCCATTGGTATTTTGATAGGGATTGCATTGAATGTGTAAGATTGCTTTGGGTAGTATGGACATTTTAACAGTATTAGTTCTTCCAATCCATGAGCATGGACTATCTTTCCATTTATTCAAGTCATCTTCAATTTCTTTCATCAATGTCTTAAGTTTTCAGTGTACACTGGTCTTTCACTTCCCTGGTTAAAATATTCCCATATATTTTATTCCTGTTGATGTAATTATAAATGGAAATGTTTTCTTAATTTCTTTTTCTGATAGCTTATTATTAGTATATACAAATACTAATTTTTATTCTGTGATTTTGCTTCATTTATTTATTAGTCCCAATAGTTTTTTGGTGGAATCATCAGGGTTTTCTATATATAATGTCATGTCATCTGCAAATGGTGACAGTTGGCTTATCCCTTTTCAACTTGGGTGATTTTTATGTTTTTTTCTTGTGTAATTGCTGTGGCTAGGACTTCCAGTACTATTTTGAGTAGAGATGGTGACAGTGGACATTCTTAGAGGAAAGGCTTTTAGCACTCTACCATTGAGTATGATGTTAGCTGTGGGTTTATCAAATATAGCCTTATTATGTTGTGGTATGTTCCTTCTATACCCAGTTTGTTGAGTTTTTATCATAAATGGATGTTGAATCTTGTCAAATGCATTTTTGCATCTATTGAGATAATCATACGATTTTTATCCTTTGTTTTGTTGATATGGTATACATGTTCATTGATTTGTAAATATCACTAATGAACATATGTGCAAAAATCCTCAACAGAATATTCACTAACTGAATTCAACAATACATTGAAAGGATCATATACTTTAATTAGGTGGAATTTATTTCAGTTAACCATGATTTTAACTAACCTGTCTCTCCTTCCTTATATAGTGCAGGAAAAAAAAATTTTCCTTAATCTTTAGTAACATTAGCATCAACATATTTGATTATGAATAACAATATATTTAAAGATAGAGATGGCTTCCTGATTTAATGCTTGATTCAATTTCCTCTCTAGACCCAGGAGGGAGTTATTTAAGAGATCCCAATTAGGAATGATTTGAATTAATTGGAGCAACATAATGTACACACTGCATTGCATTCCCAATTAAGTTAGAAAGAGATAGAAGATATTCTGCTGACAGCACGTCTTTATTGGGCTAATAGTCATTATTTACGTATCATCAATTCTTTATCTCATGTCAAGCATTTTGTTACTTCTAAACACAAATATGCATTATTACTAAGAAACAAAAATACCAATGAATAATGGATTGGTTTAGTAAACAGGAATGAGATTGGAACATAGAGCATAAATTAGTGATTCTTCAAGTACCCAAGGCTTTACCTCTGTATGTATATGAACTGGATGACCCCCCCGGAGTCTGCTCTGACCTATGGTAAGAGCCAGATTTATTGGGTCTTAATTGCTCTCTGTTTTATACTGAAGTTAAAATGTATCAGGAGCATGTAGAGGGTCTTACTGTCTTTAGACTATTCATAAAATAAGATTATGCTCAGGGGGAAAAAAACTCTGAGATTTTTCAATGGAGAGTATTCCTTTAGTAATATAATCACTTGTTCTGAATCTTAAAGTGTTAACTTTAAGCTTTCTTAATAACTATTATTATTTGTTAATTATATTAATTATTATTAATTAATAACAGCTATTATTAGTTAATAGCTAATGTTTTTACAAGATTTTTAAAATTATATCCAGGATCACATTTGTTATTATTTTTTCCTCTGAATTTTTTCTGTTCTACAAACAAATGTATGTATTGAATTCACAATGCTCAAATTAATTGTTTTAAATCCCAGATCTGCTAATTACACCTGGGTGATATTTCAGAGGTCATTTAGCCTGTGTGACTCACATTTTACTCTTGTAAAGTTAATTCTCTCTCATCAAGTGATAGTTGTTGGGTGAGAGAAATGGATGGGATGCTGGAGGAGGGGTGTGGGGGGAGAAAGAGAAAGAGGGAGAGAGAGGATTTTTGTTTTGTTGTTTTGGATCAAAATATATTCTTCCATGGGATGTTCTTTGAACAAAAGCAAATCTCCATATTTAAGTGGTAGAACACTTTAATAAGATGCTGTGGTTTACAGGAAAATTTTAATCAAATAATTTAATTTGGCAATATGTGCCTACTGTATTTATAGAGAATTAGACTAATCCTTCTTCCACATGACCTCTCTGATTGAAGTCAATTCCAAATTCTAGCTGATACTTACAAAATGTGAGTTCAATGAATTAAGAAAACTAATTTTAAAAGAAACCAATTAATTTTTTTTTTCAAAAATATATCTCGAGAGCCAAATTATCATTCACTGATCCCCCTCACCCCCATCAATTCACCAGTTGACCAGTTGTGGTTGTCAGTTACACAGACTCAGACTTAATTGAAGCTGAGTACAGTCCTATTTCTAAGAGCAGATGAAGCCTTCCTGCATCCCAGAAGCTATTATAGTTTCATTACAAGTAGTTTTGTGAGGCAAGTACCCAGACTAATGAAGTCTAATTTCCTGTGGATTAAAATAGGGAAGCGATAAGATATCGCTGATGTTAGGTAAAGAAATTCTGATTATAGCACATTTATTCTGTTAAATTACTCGTGAACACATGAGGACATGGTTGCGGGTCAGGAGAGCCAATGGCATTTTCCCTCTGTGGGAGCTGTGGGGGTATAGACATTCAAGAACCCGTTCTGTAGTCTTAAAGCCTTTTAAGTAAAACCTCTGTGGGTGATCTCATTTCAAGATAAAGTTAAACTAATATCACAGGTCAAAACTTGCCAGCTAAGGAACCTAAAGAAAATATACAATTATCACTAATAGAAATCTACACAATATTTTTCACCAAGAAAATTGCAGAAAGGGAATGCTATTTGTAGCTTGGCCAACATTTACATATCTTTTGAACGAATGAACAATGTATGTGTGTTCTAAAGCAAAGAAAAAAATCACACCTGCAAATTTATGGTATCTGGAAATATAGGAAGAAAATCAATTGTCAATTTACTAGAAATATCAGTTGTTTCAGAGACTGTCCTATGTTATAATCAGTCTTAAAAAGCACATTATTGCTATCATAAACCATTAATGGTGGTTTATAACCAGGGGAAAAATCCTTTAAAATCCCTCACTGCTACAATTCACAAGCCATTGCTACAATTCACAACTCGTTTGTTAGAGTCTTAACCGCCCTCAGCTTTGCCTTGGGCCATTAACTAACAAACCAATCATTAACTGCTAGTAATGACCATTTTTCCCAGGGATTATTGTTTAATTGAACTCTTGTGCAGGACCCATTATTTTCTGAGATGTCAAAATAACTATGCATTGGTATGGTTTTTCTGTAATATCAAGACCTCCTGAAATAAACAATGCAAGTGTCAGAGAATTAAATTGTTCACTGTATACACTATTTAAAATACATTAATGAACAATTTTGATGTTTCAGAGGAACTTTCTCATTTTTTTTCATTCTCCTGAGCATATCCATCATGTAACTTAGATGCAGAATTAATGTGTATTTCTCTTCAATAATATACACAATGTCGAGACATTTATATTAGTAAACTGGGTTATATATTCATCTGGGTAAGGCACATTTGATTATTAGCATTCTGCTCCTGAGAAACAAGGCACGGTTGCTTGTCTGTTGCCATGGAAATAAATTAGGAAGGATAACCTGCCTACTTATCAATTTTTATTAATGCAATCAGCCTACCTGCTTAACCCATAAGTAACAATTGCACATTTAAACTAAGCCAATAAAGCACTGTAACTCTAGGGGTGCCAGTTAAAGTAAATAGAATAGAAAATTGCTGAAATAAAAAGTCTGAGTTACGTGTCATAGTTCTGATGTGCCCCATTAACATTACAGGATAAAGAATGTTGCCATTTGAGAGGTCTTTAACAGTGGAATTACCATCAACTAATATTTATTGAGAGGAGGAGAAGCATCTAAGACAAGAAGTCAAGAGGGATATAATAAAACAAAATTGCCTTCCTACTGTGCTGAGACAGTTTATAGACGTATGTGTTAAAATTTGACACTAAGGAACCCCAATCCAATGCTAACCAAACAAAAGTGAACAATATGGATTATATTTGAGCGCTAATATGTAAACTCTAGAATTTCAGAATTTGCCGTTATTTAACTGAGTTAGAATGAAGTTCACCTTTCTATGATCTGAGAGAAAATAAAAGCTTACTAAGGAAATTAATAGCAAGTTACTACAAGATCCAAAAGAGTTAATCTTCAAAATATAATTTTTTAAGGACTCCAGACCCATGTCTATTCATTACAATAGGTCCAACTAGGCTTAGAAATAATTGGCATTTTAATTCTTTAATTCAGACTGATTTACTCATCAATGCCTACAAATTACTAGGATTTTACAAACTGTGTTACCATCAAGAAAATCCACAGCAAATATACATACATTTATTTTCCATAAGGAAAGCAAATCACTTGACCGTCAATATCTAGTATCTTCAAAGATTAAGGAAGCATTTTGCTCATACCAGAAACAAAATGTAATATTTGAAAAATAATGCTTAAGCTTTAGGTGATAAGTATATAATAAGAAAAACTAACATGGGGCCTTAATTTATTTTTAAGAAATTATTTTTTTGTGGTAAAGACAACATGAAATAAACTCTCTTAAGTTTTTAGATGTACATTATGTTGGCTATAGATACAATGTTGTACATTTCTCAAGCTTATTCATCTTGCTTAACTGAAACTTTATGCTGATTGATAACAAACCCTCCATTCCCCCCAGCCCTTGACAACCCCATTTTCTATTTTTTATCTTCAAATATATTTAGCTTCTCCGAGTTTGATATTCAGAAAAGTTAAGATTAATGACTAATCATAATGGCACTAATGTTAGCAGAAGATTAATAGTAAAAAGTTAAAATTAAACCAAGTCACTTAGTCTAATTCTGTGAAACACACACACACACACACACACACCAACAGAAGGAAGTAATCAAATACAGGATTATCCCTTCTATCGATCCCTATCTACCTAATCAGATCTATGCATAAAGATGGCTGCAACATCATTGGTAATGAAAGGATAACGTGGGTAGATAGTTACCAAGTGTTTATTTTATGCCAGGCCCAAGGTGAACTCTTAAACATATATTATCTCATTCATCTCCAAATAAAACCACGAAGATAAAAATTTGGATTAATTTTATATATAGCAAACTGAGTTTTTGAAAGGATAAATGACATACCAAAGTCAATAAATGATAAATGGCAAAAATGTGACTAGAATCCAAGCTGGTATTACTGTGTTGGATATTTGAAGATGTAAGCTCCCTTCCCCATTACTTTCCTAACAATTATGCAACAATATTAGTGCCAGGTATTTGTTGAAGAAGAAGAAATTTATGGAGAAATTGTGCTTGACAGAGTAAAAGTGTTGGGGACAGAAAGTATGAACAGGGTATCTATCATAAGAAAAAGAATAAAGGTATAGTGGAAATAAATAGAAGGATAAATATGGGTATGGGCCTATAAATGAATCTACAAAAAAAGTTAATATAGTTTTTGTTTTCTAAAAACAGTTATGTTGAGATATAACTTACATACCATGGAATTCACCCATTTATTTATTTATTTATTTATTTATTTATTTGAAATTCACCCATTTAAAGTAGAGCACATTTCAATGTATTTTAGAGTTTTCACATATATGTGAAACCATCACCAGAGTTATTGAACATTTTCATCACCTCAAAAATAAATCCCACCCTTTTAATACTATTGTTTTATCCCCCCAAACGTAAGCAACCACTAATATGGTTATGTCTTTATAGATTTGCATGTTATGGAGATTTCATATAAATGGAATAATATAATAGGCATTCTTTTGAGACTGATTTCTTTCAATTAGCATAATATTTTTAAGGTTCACTGTGTTATAGAATGTATCATTACACTCTTTTTTATGGCTGAATATTATGGCTGATATTCTACTTTTTGTTTATTCATCAGTTAGTGGATATTTAGTTTGTTTCCAGCTTCTGACTATTATGAATAATGCTGCTCTAAACATTCATGTACAATTTTTTTCTGTGGACATATTTTCTCACTTCTATGTATATATACCATCCTAATGGGTGGGAAGTGTTATACTATTGTGGTTTTGATATGTGGTATTTTTCTGTTGCATAATGTCAAGATATTTTCATGAGTTCATTGGACTTTAGTATATCTTTTGAGAGGAAATGTCTACCAGAAATATTTTTTCTTTTTTTTATTAGTTTGTTTCATTTTTATGAGTTTAACTTTCTATTACTGAGTTGTAAAATTTCTCAATATTTCCTAGATAAAATTCCCTTATCAGATACAAATTTATAAAAATATTTTCTCTCATTCTGTGGGTTGTCTTTTACTTCCTTGTTAGTGTCTGTAGAAGTACAAAAGCATTTAAAAAATTGATGAAATCCAATTTATCTATTTTTTTCTTTGGTTGTTCATCTAAGAATCCACTGCCAAATCTGAGGTCATAAAGACTCTCCCATTTGTCTTTTTCTAAGAGTTTTGTATGTTTACTATTACATCTAGGTTATAGAATCATTTTCAATTAATTTTTGTATGAGGTAAGTGTTCAACTTCATTTTTTTGCATGTAGGTATCTAGTTGTCTTAGCACTAGTTGAAAGGTTACTCCTTCCCCATTGATTGGTCTTTAAACTCTTGCAAAATCAGCTGACCGTAGATACATGGGTTTATTTCTGCACTATCAGCACTATTCCTTTGATCTGTATATCTACCTTTATGACATTGCCAACTCTTGATTTCTGTTGCTTTGTATTACATTTTGGAATTAGAAAGTGTGAGTATTCCTGCTTTGTTCTTTTTACATTTTTGTTGTTGTTGTTATATTAATCAGTGCAATTCCACATAAATTTTAGAGTCTACTTGTTGAGTCTACAAATAAGCCATCTGTCATTCTGATAAGGATTGGTTTGAATCCACAGATAGATTTGGGGAATGTTGCCATCTTAACAATATTTAATATTTTGATCTATTAGCATCAGATATTTCCCCATTTATTTAGATCACCTTTAATTTCTTTAATAATGCTTTTAGCCTTTAGATTATAAATTTTGTTCTATTTATTTCTAAATGTTTTATTCTTTCTGATGCTATCGTGAATGGAATTATTTTCCTTCATTTTTGGTTGTTCATTGAATTGAATTTTGTATGTGGATCTTGTGTCCTGCAAACTGACTGAACTCATCTATTAGTCTTAGTGGGTTTCTTGGTGGATTACTTAGGATTTTCTATATAAAAATCATATCATCTAGGGACACCTGGGTGGTTCAGTCAGTTAAGTGTCTGCCTTCAGCTCAGGTCATGATCTTGGAGTCCTGGGATCAAGCCCCATAGCAGGTACCGCACTCAGCAGGGAGTCTGCTTCTCTCTCTCCCCGCCTCTGTTCATGCTCTCTCTTGTTATCTCTCTCTCTCTCAAATAAATAAATAAATAAATAAATAAAATCTTTAAAAAAATCATATCATCTGTGAATAATAAAAAATATGATTCACCTGTGAAGGCCATTTTACACCCATATGGAAGTATTTCTTTTTCTTTCTTTCTTTCTTTCTTTCTTTCTTTCTTTCTTTCTTTCTTTCTTTCTTTCTTTCTTTCTTTCTTTCTTTCTCTTTTTTGTTGTTGCTGTTGTTGTTGATTAATTCCACTAGCTAGAACCCTTAGTATGAAGTTAAATAGAAGTGGTGAGAATAGACATTCTTGTCTTTTTTATGATTTTTGGGGGAAAGTATCCAATCTTTCAGCATTAAATATAATGCTAGCTATGGGTTTTTCATTGATGTCTTTTATCAGGTTGAAGAGGTTCCCTTCAGTTTCTAGTTTATTCAGTATTTTATCATGAAAGTGTTGTATTTGGCCAAATTCTTCTCTCTTTCTCTCTCTCTTTTTTTTAGAGAGAGTGTGAGTGGGGAAGGAGGGGCAGAGAGAGAATCTTAAGCGGACTCCAGGCCCAGCATGGAGCTGACTCAGGCTCGATATCAAGTCCCAACACTTACGGACTGAACCACCCAGCCTCCCCATTTTCTCTGTCTATTGAAATAATCTTGTTTTATTTTAAAAATTTAATTGATATATTACATTAACTGATGTTTGATGTTAAGCTGACCTTATATATCTGGGATAAATCCCACTTGGTTGGTGGATTCAGTTTGTTTCTATTTTGTTGAGGATTTTTGTGCCCATATTTTTAAGGAAATATTGGTCTATAGTCTTCTTTTCTCAGGATGTCTTTATCTGATTCGGGTATCAGGGTAATAGACTCCTGGAATGAATTGGAAAGTGTTTCCTACTCTTATATAGAAGAGTATGTGAATATTTGCTGTTATTTCTATTTTAAAATGTTTGGGAAAATTCAGCGGTGCAGCTCTCTAGACCTGGGCTTTCTTTGTGGGTGTGTTTTGATTATTAATTAAATGCCTTCATTTAATATAATTTAATTAGATTATCTATTTCTTTTTAAATCAGTTTGGTAGTTTGTATCTTTCTAAAAGTTTGTTTTAATTTCATCTAAGCTATCCAATTAATTGACATACAATTTTATATAGAATTCCTTTATAATACATTTCATTTCTCTAAAGTCAGTAGTAATATACCTTCATTGATTTCTCTTTGTCTCTCTGGTCAGTTAAGCTACATTTTTCTCTGTTTTGTTCATATTTTAAGAGAATCAGCTTTTACTGATCTTCTCCATTGTTTTTTTTACTCTCTATTTCATTAATTTCTGCTCTAATCTTTATTCTCTTCCTCCCGCTTACTTCTACTTTTCCTTTGTTCTAAGGTAGAGGTTAGCTTATTTATATCTTTCTTCTTTCTTAGTCTAGGCCATTTACAGCTTTAAATTTCACTCTAAGCTCTACTTTATCTGCATCTCATGAATTTTGCTATATTGTCTCTCATTTTCATTTATCTCAAAGTACTTTTCTGATTTCCTGTTTGATTTTTTTCTTTGATCTCTTGGTTATTGCAGAGTGTGTTGCTTAATTTGCACATATTTGAAAATATCTTAAATTTCTTTCTGCTATTGATTTCTAGTTTCATTCTATTGGTTGAGAACATACTTTGTGTTATTTCTTAATTTAAATAGCTGGATCTTGAGCAAATAGTTGGATATTGTTTTTTTTGTTTTGTTTTGTTTTGTTTTGTTTTTTTATCCAGTCCTGCAGTTCTTGCCTTTTAGCTGGATGGTTTAATCTAACATTTTTAATTTAATGTTAATCTCACAATGTTTAATTTAACATTATTGCTACTACTGTTGGATTTGTGGCTGCCATTTTACTGGTTATTTTCCACATGTTTTGTGCCTTTTTGTTCCTCTAATCCTTCTTCACTATTTTCTATTGACATAAGTGAATATTTTTGAATGTTGCCCATACATTTCTTCAATTATTTTTTCACTGTACATTTTTACTTACTTCTTCAGTGGTTCCTGTAGGGCTTACCATATACACTATGCTATCAATATTGGCTTCAGACTTGTATTACTTGATTCCAGTTAAACATAGAAATGTTACTCTTCTATCCCCTTTCCTTCCTTCCTGTGATACTATTGTTCTACATATCACATCTGTAAATGTCACAAGTCCAATAGTACAGTTAAAATTTTTACATTATATAATTTTATATCTTTTAAAGAAGCTTAGAGGAGAAAAGAGAACAAGTGTGTTTTTATAGCTTTTGTTACATTAACCTTTTGATTTACCATTTCTGTTTCTCTTTATTTGTTCTTTTGGATTTGCATACCATCTGGAGTCATTTCCTTAACCCAATACTGATTTGCTCTCACCTGTCTCCTTTGTGCTGTTTTTGGCAAATATATGTCTATATGATATAGGTCCAACTAATATATATATAGTTTTATGTAATTGGTTCTTAAATCAATTAAGAGAAGACAGGAGAAGAAATATGCATTTATATTGTTTTTTTTATAATTACATAATTATCTTTACTGGTGTTCTTTGTTTTCTGTGTATGGATTTAAATTACTGTCTGCTAACTTGTTTTAGCCTGAAGAACTTCCTTTAGTATTTCATGTAAGGTGGGTCTCCTAGCAACAAATTTGCTCAATTTTTGATCATCTGGTAATGTTTTTACTTTACCTTCAGTTTTGAGAGATAGCTTTGCTGTAAAATAGGATTCTTGGTTGATTGTTTTTATGAGCATTTTGAATATGATATGTATTGCATTGCCCTCAGACCTCCATTGTTTCTGATGAGAACACAGCTGATAGTTATTGGAGTTCCAGTATAAGTGATAAGGCTTTCTTTCGCTGCTTTCAAGATTTGCTCCTTGTTTTGGATTTCAGCATTTTTTTCTTTTCACCGAGATGTACTTGTAGATCTCTTTGCATTTATCCCACTTAGATTTTATTGAATTTCAATATTTATTGTTTTCAATAAATTTGGGAAGTTTTCAGCCATTAAGTCTTTGAATTTTTTTTCTGCTCACTTCTCTTTCTTTTCTCCCTCTAGTACACCCATTTTTCCTACATTGGCATGCTTAGTAATGCCCACATTTCTCAGAGGTTCTGTTCATTTTTCTTCATTCTTTTCTCTCTTCCTTTTCCAGATTGCATAACCTCGATCACTCTATCTTCAAATCAGCCAATTATTTCCTCTGCCAGTTCAAATTTACTATTGAGCCCCTCTAGCGAATTTTTCATTTTAATTATTATACTTTCTGCCCCATAATTTCCACTTAAGTTGTTTTCTATAATTTCTTTCTCTTTACTATTATTTTCTACCTGAAGAGACACTGTCATCATATCTTTCTTTACTTTTTAATCATGATTTCCTTTGTTTTTTGAACATATTTGCAATGGTAATTTGGAGAATTTTTCTGTTAAATCCTGTTCATTCTCACACGCAAGTTCTGTTGCCGATTTTTTTTTTTTAATGTTTTATTTCTGTTGTTAGAATGTGGAAATTTTACATAACGTATTGTAGCAACTCTGGGTACTCTCCCTCTTGAACTTATTATTTGTATTCATTTGTTGTTGCTTAGTGAATGGCTGGGTTATATTAGTGGAGCCTACAACCCCCCTACGAAATTATAAGCCTTTGATGCTGCTCCTCATGGAGGCTGCTATAGATTGAATTGTTTCTCTCCAAAACTTGTATGTGGGAGTCCTAATCCCCAGTACCTCAGAATGTGATTTTATCTGGAAGTAAAGTTATTGCAGATTTAATTAGCTCATTTAAGATAAGGTTGTACTGGAGTAGGGTTGGACCCAATCGAGTATGACTAGTGTCTTTATAGCAAAGACACTTTATGGAAATTTGGACATAGACATGCGCATAGGAAGAACAGTACATCAAGATGAAGGCAGAGATCAGAACGATGCTTCTACAAGGCAAGGAGCATCAAAGATTGCCAGGAAACAAACAAACAAACAAACAAACAAACAACTAGTGAGAGTCATGAAACAGATTCTGTCTCACAGTCCTGAGAAAAAAACAACACTGCCAACACCTTGACTTTGGGCTTCCAGCCTCCAGAACTGTAAAACTACATTTTTGCTGCTTAAGCCCCTTAGTTTGTAGTACTCTGGTACAGCAGCCCTAGAAGACTAATATAGGGGTATAGGCGTGGGTTTCCTACAGTCACTCTGGTATGACAGTGGTTCTGGCAGGTCTGTGTTGGGCTATCTCTCTCTCTCTCTGACCTCATCCAGCTGTATGTTCCAGTAATTGCTAATTAATTGCTGTATAATGTTCAACAAGATGCTGGGCATAAATTGATCCACAGACAAAACCAATAAAATTCAGGCTCCTTTGATAATTTCTGAGATTAATGATTACAAATTTTTTTAGACCCTCCCAGTTGAGTTCCTCCCAGTTGTCTCTTTCTCTGGTTCTTTCAGGCAAGGTAATTAGCTTACAGTTTAGCGTGTATGCCCAATGACCCTACTAATCTCCGAATTCCCCTTCACCACAACTTGCACTATTTTTTATTTGTTTGTTATTTCTTAGGCTTGAACTTTATTTCAAGTTCAATTCTTTTGGGAAGAGATTAGGAGCTATCATTTTTAGGACTTGTTTCTCTCTCTGTCCATATCCCCCTACCCAAGGAAAAACCTCTGAGCCACATCTATGGAGCTGGATATGGGGACAATGGTATGCTTCTCTCTGAGTTACAAAGCTGCTTGAGAACTGAGTGCTTTATGATTGGGGGAGTGGAGAGCAGTAGCCTAAGGTCTTCTTACCTGACTCTCCCAGTGTGGAATCAACACTTTAAGAACTGGGCAAATGTGGTCATGGTAAGAGTATTCTCAGCGGTACTGTACCCAAGGCAGAAACTCCATCCCACAGTTTGAGCATGAGTGGAAGAAGGGAACCCCCACTTCTTGGGGCTATTCACCTATAACAGCCTCAGCAACTGTTTGTACCTCGGTTCAGAATGAAAAATGCTCATGTCTTATCCCTCCTGGGAAGATATATCCCTCTGACCAGGAGCTAGGGAAAGAGGTAATCTGATATTCTTGGTTGCATTCACCTGTAATCTTGTTGAGTATGGAGGAGCAAGTGAGGGAGTGAGTCTCAGTATAAATACCACAGATTCTCACTCTTCTTATACCACTTTAGATTTTTGTGAATAAGTGTATCTTCATTGTCTCTGTGTCCCTGTGACCATACCCTGAGACTTTAAACAATTGTTTAAGTAATACCAGTTTTACTGGAGAGCAAGTTCAGGGAGCTCCTCATGCTGTTACACTTTTAATATCATTTTCAATGCTTAAAATCTCTAGTAACAGAGATTATTATGAGATACTACGAGACTGATGCTTTACCTTTTAAAAATATAGCCAGCAGTGCTCAAGGAAGAAGTTACCCTGGAAAGAAAGTATAGCCTTTGAGTATGGCAACTACTCTGTGGCTTATTCCTTTAAGATTTCTTTCAAAATATACCCAGCATTTCTTAATTCATGATAACCTGTACCTACAGAGTCAAAGCTCTACAACTGGTCTAGTTTCCCATTTCCAAGATGTAATATGTTTTAGTCAATAAATCAAATAATTAAGTTTTGAATAATTGAATGGTCAATTAGGATGCAATTTAAGATACAATTAAGTTTCATTGTCTTACTGGGTTTTTTTGCTTGCTTGTTTGTTTTTTATTTGCAGAAAGGAGAAGAAAAACAAGGATGACATATTATTTTCTTGTGAACAGAATTTAATTGGAAAAAAGCTAATAGTTATGCCAAACTTGGGTTGGAGGAATGTGTTACATTTATTAACATACACAGTAAATTAGAGCAATGGAAGTAAGATCACTGCTTTTTTTGAGTCTTGTGCATCACGGCTTTTAATAAATGACTCATTGGTTTTGTTTACATACAACTCATAATTTCAAAGTTTCTGAACAAGTTTGAAAGTGTCAAATGTCTTTTTCCAATATCTAGAAAACCAAGAAAATTTATTTACACTTAAAGAACATCACAGCTGTATCATCATTTGGATTTTAGGCTCAAATATTCTTATGCTAAATTGCTCCTAAAAAAATTGTAATTGTTATTTTTGAATGCATAGTGGGAGAAATAAAGTGGGAAATAAAATATAGAACAGCAGCATAGGTATCTTAATGCCTAGATATAATTAATATTTGAAAAGTACTAGACACAGGGCAGCAAGCATATCAGTGGCAAAAAGCAAATCAGTGCTTAATGACTTATGTCAGTATAGTTGACTTTTGTTTTGTACTACATCTGTGTGACTGTTTTCACAATCATCGAATACAATGACATTCTAATTATATTAGAAATCTTTGACATTGGCTTAAAGATTTTCAGGAAAAGAGCTTTTATGACTATTTTGGTACTAAGAGAACAGAATGCCTTTTGTAAAAATGAGGTCTCGACAATGACATAAAATAATTTATCATAAATTCTAATAGTATTATGATTATATTGTCATAATGAAGATGTATTGAGATGTACTATATTAAAGACTTCATATGCTTGTTATCAGTTAATTGTTGACAATCATGTGATACAGATATTTTTCAACACTTTTTTCAATATTTTTCAATATTCTGATAAGAGAATTGAAGTCTAGCAAGATTAAGTGACTAGTCCAAAGGCACACAGAGTATTTAAAGGCACATAGAGGGTTCAAGGCTTGTATACAATTATTATTTACATAGTATTTTAATTTATCTTGAAGATGCAGGTATAGCATATTACAAAATATAAACAAACAGCCCATGTAGCATCCCTCAGTCAATGTAGAGACAATAGAAAAATGTGTCTATGTGTGTATATAATTAATGGGCTATTACTTAATTAACATTTTAATTTATAGCATATCACACTGTTATGCTGCCTCATTTTTTAAGCCATATTATTTTAAAAATTATCTTATGATATATTTAAACTTCTGTCTTCATGAGCTTGAGGAAATTTCTAAATGCCTAATGATAACGTGAGATTTGTTATGGAACATAATTCAATTTTATATAATAATTGGCTTTCAGTTTCTTAGCAAATTAATCACTTATCACTTATTCTGAATATATTCAGATTTTAAAAATAAATTAAAATTATTGTTAATATCCTTCATACTAATATATAACATGTAGTTTATCATTCACAGGAATCCTTTCATGTAAAAGTTAATAAATGTAATATTTCGTATGTTCTGAATACACAAAAACAAGAGGTCAATTAGTAATTAAACAAGGTAACACCCACAAAAAAGCAGACGGCAGAAGCCCTGTAAACCGAACAGTTTTATTTTTAGTAATTGTGAAAATATCATGTGACAGCCAGAATGTTAATGAATAAAACCATAAAATAAAGGAAAATGCAAAATCATTTTCCATTTACTACCTAAAGGTGTTGTAATGTTAAAATAATAATTAATCCATAATTAATTGATGAATTTCAATAGGAAAACCTGTCAATAATAAAGGTTCAAATGAAGCAAATTGCAGAATTTCAAATTTCCTCCAAAGCTTAGGCATTTTAGCATTTGTTTCACCAGCTGAGTTGCTAAATTCTAGGTAATCTTAGACACTATATGCTTCATAGAAACCACACACACTTAATATTATAATGTGTGACAGATTTTATATATAATAGATATAAAAATCAATAACAAAAATTTTGGTCAAATCTTGGTAGTTAAATGTACGTGTTGCCAACACTCAGTAGTTAATAATGTGCCATGATAATGTGCCCTATTAGAAAAACTATTACCACTATTTCATAAAGTGATACTTCAAGACAGAAACAAATTGGCATATACAAGATAGAGACTACAAACAAATATTCATATGCATCCAAAACAACATTCCAGTTCTCACAATGGGTATCTATCTTATGGAGTCACCGAATCAGGATGTGTTGATGAAAATAAATGTTTGCATTTTCCAGTTTTCATAGAAAGCCTAGGGATATTTTCAGAGAATGCCGTTTTCTCTATTCTAAACGCATTTGCTTTAGCAGTTCCTTCTTATTGAGTTCAGAATTCCTTATAGAGTATCTCTGAGGTTCTTGAACTTAGGCACATGAGAATTCTTTATTTCTCTACAGACACTAATTTTGTTTACAAAGATTTCCAGGAAGGAGCATTAAGTGTTTGAATTTATCTTGCCACACTTGCTTTGTCACTTACCAGTCACTTTACAGATAGAGATAACAAGCTAGATGTAAGAATGACTAAAAAAAATGTATGTATTCATAGGTTTGTGTCCCTAGTTTTATTTATTTGATTAAAAATAGATGCAAAGAGTGAAGTCTTGTACGAATTGAAAATGAATGTGTATGGCATCAGGCTGACCTCTCATTCTCTTTGTCATACACAAACTTTTACTCCGTACCTAGATTTCCTTGTTGTTGTGTGAGATGTTATTTTTCCTCTCACAGATTATTTAACAAGTCCAATAAATTAGGGTATGGTAGTGTATTTAGTAACCAAAAATGGAGCTGGAAGCCAAGGGTATTTTCAGACTTCTGAAACTCCCTCCATCACTCTATCAATGATCACCAGAAGAGATTGAAGAAGGAACAGTCTTTTCAATTCCTATTGTGAGCATAAAACTAGTTGTTGATGGATGAAATGATTGCACAGAAAACAAATTTCAAGTCAAAGCATTCATCTTAAGCTGAATACAGCTTGATTTAGCCACAGATAATGAATATCTTAACATAGGGATTCTGTGACTGTTGATTTGCTATTGCTAAATATAATCTATATCAAGTATAATAATCAATATTCTAAATGTTCTTGTGATATGGCAAAATCTTATTAACCTATATGAAATATAAAGATATTTTTAAACTATACAGAATTGTTATCAGGTTTCTGTAAAATTATCATGTCAGAAATGATATTAAGTCAGATTTATCTCTTGGCACTATCTTCCATGTTTCTTATAAGGTTTTTTTTGTACATTATTTTTAAGAATTTCTCAATAATGATTACTTTTGGAGATCTCTACAAGTGTAAGTTATCACTTCTATCTCATTATCTTTGAGATTTAAATATATATTTGCTATACTTGCTTGGTTTTTTTCCACATATAGTACATGAATATAACAGCTGCACCATGGCACTTAATTTTATTCCATTCACTTATTGATGAACTACATTTGTGCTCAGGAAGATATTTTTAGAAGTATGTTCACCAAAAATGGTCTCTCATCTATAATTTCTACCATAAGGCAACTAAAATCTCCTCTTGAGTAAGACACATGTGCAAATTTAGTATTTTAATGAGAAAGTTTAAATGAATACTTCACTTTGCTGAGGTTATTTTGAACGTGTAGACATGCAAGTACTCAATGTTTCAAAGGGAAACCACTGGTTGATTATAGTCCTGGGATGTAGGTAGTCAGTTTGGGCACAATATAACCTTCCCTAAAGATCCCTTGATTAATATTTACTCCAGAACATGTTCTCTATATTTACCTTTGCATGAACTTTACTCACCTCTGTATGACCTCTGTTTAGCTTGTGCACAATATCTTTCTGTCCCTGGAGCTGGGCTGGTAAATAACAGAGGAAGAGCATCCAATCCGCCAAGCCCTCTCTTGAGGTTTTAACTATCTGGAGAGATGCCTCACTCCCAGGGGCAGGGATGCAATACTTGACCTAAACATGGTACAGGTGGTAGAATATCTAAAGTCTGTAGGCTTAACAGTTAGGTTCACCACTCACTGGCAGAACCCACATCAAATAGCAGTGTGGAAAGACTTATTTCTCTTCCATTTATGCTTATGTTTGAATACCATTTCCCTTATCCAACAACTATATGTTTATAAGTAGTATATAAGACGAAATTTAGGAATGCATATAAACGTATAAAAACAGAAAAGGCATATTTTATCAGAGAAACTGTTTTAATAATGATTTTTTTGTAAGTCTGATTTAGTGTCACAAACAAAAAAAGAGAATTATATAGAATTTGACAGATAATTATACTTAAGTTACAAAGACAAAGTATCCCTAGATTGGAGTGAAAATGATGGTTCCTGAATGCCGAACTATCTGCTTGGATCAAAATAACACTGAATGGACCAATTAATAAAAGAAGAAAGACAAACAGATAAAACTATGAAAATATGAAGTATAAAGGCAAATTTCCGGTATAAAATGTAGTGCTAAGTTATAAAAATATTTTTAAAGTATATTAACACAGACACAGAATTATATATATGTGTGTGTATATACGCTTATATGTATGAAATTATTTTCTTCTTCAAGAAGTGTTCATGTTCTGAATGTGAGATATTGATTCCCTCTAGACACTGAATCCTTGATGAGGAAAACACAGGAGACACTTATTATAAAAATTACCTTCCAGAAACAGATGAACTCCCCTTCCAATTAGCACTAGGTCAAAAACTACATTTTGCATGTAGAGTTTCTTGTTTATTTGCATTCATTTTCTATCTCTAATGAAAAGGAAAAGTAGAGCCCAGTCAGACCAAATTCTTACATGGTATCAACAAATCTTCACAACAATGAATGTGTATAATATTTGTAACAATGAAAATTAATATTTTCTGTGAGATCAATGTACATTTCAGAGGGTATCCCATCATCATTTTTTATTCATGAAAAATTTCAAATATATATAAGAGGGAAAGACTAATATGGAAAAAAACTGTCATGTACTGTCATTTACCTTTAACAATTATCAGTTTATGGCTAATTTTATTTTATTTGTACTCTTCCACCACTCCTTCTAAAAATTTTGAGCAAATCCCAGATACACATTTCAGCATATTGCTGTAAAAGATAAAAACGTATTTGTAAAATAGAATACAATATCAATATAACACATATGAATTACAATCTCAATATACTATCAAATGCACATTTACTGTGAAAGTTTTATAATTAACTTAAACACTTTTATTTTTGTTTTTATGATTGAATCAGATATCCAAATAAGGTCCAAATGTTCAAACTGGTCGATATGCCCATTACGTACCTTTTTATCTATAGGTTCTCTTCTATCTCTCTGTTTCTTTGTTATTTAGTAAAGAACAGTGTTGGTTTTGTCCTTCAGTCTCCCAGTTAACAGAGTTCAACATCTACTGTAGTACCTGTAAACTGCAGTTATATCGAGAGTATTTATCAGTTTGAAGTTTTGTTCTGTTTTTGTTTGTTTGTTTTGTTTTGTTTTAATAAGAATTCTTTATAAGTCCTGCTGCATTCTCCATCAGGAGGCACATAATATCTAGTTATCTGGTTATCAACAATTGACAGTCATTGCCTAGATAACCAACACATTAGTGCTTTGAAAGTAGCCCTGTAAAATTCAATCATTCTTCATCAGTTATTAGCAGAATATTTTTCTAACCTAAAACTTCCATCATTAACTATTGGGTTATACTTAGGTATAGTTTGTACAGAAAATGCAGGATGTATCCTAGATTCTTTCCCTTCATTTACCTGTTTTTGTTTTGTTTTTAAATGTTGTTTCCCTAACATCCTAATGTGACTGTTTCAGGTGTCTACTGTTGTGGTTTAAAAAAAAGAAAAAAGAAAGAAAGAAAAATAGAAAAAACAAAACTTAAATCTTGGTGGCTTAAAACTGTGGCAATCATTTGTTTACTTCTCATCTTTCTATGAATCACTAATTAGGGAGGGTCAGCTGAGGAACTCTGGTGTTTGAGATCTCTAATCCAGTGTTTGAGATCTTTAATGTTGTTGTAGTCAGACAGTGGCTAAAACTGGTACAGCAGAAAATAAATAGTTGGGGATTGGCCAGGCAGCTCCCTCTGTGCATGAAGAATTAGGCCTGTCTATGTGATATTTCCATATGGACTCATTTGGATTTTCTAACAACGTGTCAGCCTGAGGGTAGTTGCTGTAGACTGAATGTTTGTGTCCCCCTGAAATTTAGATGTTGAAACCTAATCCCCAATGTGATGGTATTTAGAGTTGGAGCCTTTAGGAAATGATTAGGTGATGAGGGCAGAGCATTCATGAATAGAATTTAGTGCTCTGATAAAAGAGACCTCAGAGAGTTCACCCATTTCTTCTACCAGGTGCAAACACAGCAAAAAGACAATTATCTATGAACCAGGAAGCAGGTCTGTCATTCACAGACACTGAATCTGTTGATACCTTGATCTTAGACTTCCTAGCCTCCAGATTTGTAAGAAGTAAATTTCTGTTGTTGATAAACCATCTAGGCTAGGATAATAGTCAAAATGCTTACATGATGACTTACCACTTCTAGAGAAAGTGTTCAAAGAGAAAAAGAGGGGGAATGCATTGTATTTTGAGGACAACCTTGGAAGTTCTATAGCTTCAGGTTGGCTCTATTCAGTGAGTAGAGATGGTCAGAAAGGTTCATCTAGTTTCAATGGGAAGACATATAGACCCCACTTCCTAAAGAAAGTTAAGTTGTATGAAAAGCATGTGGACTGAGAGATATTATTGAAATACCTTTAAAATAATATCTACCTTAAAAACATATTTAAAGATATATTGTTATGAACTCAGTATGTAAATACATTCAACATGTTCTAATCTGTTGTACTTGTAATTCACATTGATATTCATATCGTCCCATCTTTGGTTTATGAAAGAAGATTATTCACGTTGGCTACAGATTCTCTATAACATGTCCTAGCTTTCCCTGATAGCTTTTTATTTTGCATGCTTTCTGTAATGACAAGGTGTTTTAGGTCTATCTTGTATAGTTTGTGTCCATTCACTGCTCATTGCTGCTCGGTCATTTCTCGACACTTTTTCCCCCCATGGCTACAACTAGAAAATATTTTCCTCTTTTTGTTTTTTTTTAAGAGAAAATAAATTAGGAGTTCATACTTCTGTGCTCAGTACAAATTAAAGATGACAGAGATTTTACCTAACTCATCAATTTTATATCTCTGTAGCCTTTCTCCCATTCATAAATCCTAGTTCTTAATGAGACAAGTATAATTACTTATTTGCTTTCCCATAATGCATACTCAATCTCTTTATTCTCAGAATGAAAATACAGATACTAACATCAACTGTGATTACTGAAAACAGATAAAAATATTTCACATTTTTTTTGTCCTTTAAGTAAGTTCTACTTGGAATATCTAATCAAATTATTATATTTTATGTTATGTGGGACCATTTTCTGTTTATTTTGCTTTCGGTTTTAATTTTAATTTTGTTTTTATACCTGTAAAACATTTTTATAACTCCAAAGTATTATGCATATTGTTAGCTTCTATCTCTGTCTTTACCATCTCTTCCACTTATAGATAATTGTTTTTAAAATGTTATAGTTTATTCTGACATTTTATCTTTTAACTAAGCACACATATACACTTATTCACAACCTCTCATATACATATTTGACAATGTATTATGGAGAACTAATAAATGATAGGTGTAGGAAAATTCATCCTTTCTAATTTCAACTGCATAGAACTCCATTGTATAGCTATCATTGAGTTTATTCATTGAATTTTCAGTTAATGGTTATTTTGTTATTTGTGGCCTTTTCTGATGAAAAAATAGTGCTATAATAAATAGTAGTTTCTTATATTAGATTGAGAATGCATAAGGTTTTTATCTTATATCTTCTCTAAAACTAATCTTACATTGATAATCCTCATAGACATAGCTAAATTTCAACTCTAAACATTTGGTGCCAAAAAAAAACACATTGTGAATTTTACAGTAAATTTAATATTTTAGATTCTACCTGAACATCTATTTTTGTGCAAAATCATAAGCAAAAGAAAAATTTGCATAGGTGAAAAGGACACCAAAATGTGTAATCGAGTTCTTGTTCCAAGGTAGGTGTATCTGAGGAAGGGAAATTTCTAGACAGAGGTTGCACTAGGCCTTTTCTTGTGTGATGTATCACATTATAACTTCATTTGCACCATGATATCTATCGACACCAAAGGGTTTCAGAGGTTCCTGTATTTATCAGAAGCCTGGATTGTTTTGAATTGCCCTAGTCTTTCCTAAAAACTACATGCTAAACACAAACCAGGACAATAGCCTGTTAAAATAGATTTACTAGCACCAAAAGTCCCCTAACAATATCCAATCTATTGAGGCACAATAAAAAAATCATTTGTCATACCAAGCACCAAGAAGATCCAAACTTGAAGTAAAAAATAAACTGAATTCATATGCAGACCAACAGAGTTGTTGAATTATCTAACAAAGATCTTAAAGCAACCACTATAGTATTTCTTCAAAAATAATTGTGAATTGCCTTGAAGCAAATGAAAAAATACAAAGTCTCAGCAAGGAAATAAAAGTCATAAAGAACCAAACAGAAATTATGGAAATGAAAAATATAATAACAGAAAAAAAGAAAACAAATAAACAAACAAACAAAAAAACTTGCTCTATGAGCACCATAATAGAGTGGGGATTATGGAAAATAAAATCACTGAACTTGAGAGCAGATCAGTAAAATTCACTCAGACAGAACAATACAGAGAAAATAGACTTTAAAAATGGTGAGCAGTCTTGGGACTTTTGTAACAATAATAAAAGATTTAAAACACATATCAACAGAGTTCCAATGTAGAGGAGAAAGATTGTGTGATTATAATATTAAAAGAAATAGTGGCTGAAAACTTTGCAAATATGACAGAAGACATATATGTACAGATTCAAAAAAACTGAATAAACTCTAAATATGATACAACCAAAGAAATCCAAGACAGCTTATCATAATTAAACTTTTAAAAACTAACGACAAAGACAAAAATCTTATAAGCAACCACAGAACATATTACCTGCAGGGGAACACTGTTTTGAATGGCAATGGATTTCTCATCTGAAACAGTAGAGGCCAGAAGGAAGTGGCACCACATTTTTCAAGTGTTGAAGGAAAAAATCTATCACTGTGAATTCTGTATCTAGTAAAAATATCCTTCAAGAATTAAAGGGAAATCAAGGCATATGTGGACAAAGGAAACTAAAGCCTCCTCTTTAGGAAAAAAAAATGTCGAAAGCACACTTTCAAAATAGAAAGAAAACAAAAACAGAAGAAACTTTGAACTTTAGCAGAAAAGAACAACAAAATATTTTCCAATAGGAATACATACATTAGACTATCCTTATTTCTTAAGTGCTTCTTAAATCATGTTTAATGATTCAGATAAGAATGATATCTTATGATAATGGTGTTCAATGTATATAGAGGAAATTCTTAAGAAAATTATATTTAAAAGGTGGGGGGGGAGAAACCTAAATGAAAGTAAAGTTTCAACACTTCACTCGAAGTAGTAAGACGGCAATATTAGAAGGGTGTATTAAGTTAAATATATAAATTACACTACCTAGTGTAATGGACTAAATGTATCTAGCCAAAACTGAAAATCTACCCCTCACTGTGATGGTATTAGAAGTTGAGGCCTTTGGGAAGTTATTAGGATTAGATGAGACCATATGGGCAGAGCCCTCATGAAGGAAATCAGTACCCTTATAAGAGTCATGAGAATTTTTGTTTTCTCTGCTCTACTCTCCACCTTGAGAGAATACAATGAAAATTTTGCATTCTACAACCCGGAAGATCCTCACCAGAATTGACCATGATGGCACCCTGATCTCAGACTTCTAGCCTCCAGAATTGTGAGAACTAAATTTTTGTTGTTCATAAGCAACCCAGTCTATAGAATTTTGTTATAGCAACCTGAACTAAGATACACTAAAAGACAAAGAATGATAGAGTGGATTGAAAAAATGACCCATCTATATGCTATTTATAAAAATCATAGTTCATATTCAACAAATATAGGGTAGGAGTAAAGTAAAAGAGCAAAAAAAGTGCTAAATTTAATTTTAAACAATAGTAGTATCTATATAAGTATCAGATAAGGTAGGCATCAGACCAAATAAAATTAGGAGAGAAAAGGACATTACTTAATGAGAAAAGGATAAATCTATCAAGAAGATATAATGATCCTAAATGTGTATGCATTAAACAGCAGAATTCGTGAAATAAAATATATGAAATATAAACTGATAGAAATTAAAATAGAATAGTCATATCTATGATCACAACAAGAGAATTTAATATCCTGTTCTCAGCATTTGATAGAATAACTTGACAGAAAATTAGCACATAAATGGAAGAGATGAACAACACCATCCAACAACAGAATTTAACTGATAATTATAGAACACTCTATGCAACAGCAGTAGAATACACATTCTTTTCAAACATCTATGTGACATTTACCAAAACAGACCATATTCTGGGTCACAAAAAAACCTCAACAAATTTAAAAGAATTGAAATCATATAGAGTAAATTTTCCGACAGTACTAAGTGTTCTAGTATGCTAGAGATCAATAACAGAAAACAATAAGAAAACCCTCAAACAATTGGATATTAAATAACACGCTTCTAAACAACCCATGGGTCAAAGAGGAAGTCTAAAGACAGTTTTTAAAATACACAGATACAAATAAATGTGAATATGCAACATATCAAAATTTGTGGAATGTAGCTAAAAACAATGCTGAGAAGGAAATTTATATCACTAAATGATCACATTAGAAAAGAGGAACGGTATTAAATCAATATCTAAATTTCTACCTTGGGATAATAGTAAAAGAACAAAGTAAACCCAAATCAAGCAGAAGGAAGAAAATAATAAAGAACAGAAATTAATGAAAACAGGAAAATGAGAATAAAACCAACAGTTGGTTCTTTGAAAACATCAGCAAGATTAATACACCTCCAGCAAGACTAACAGAGGAAAGATGGAAGACACAAATCTCCAAGTTACTGTTGAACCCAACATACTGGTCATAAACTGAGTATGATATGACCTACCAAACATTAAGTTTGGACATGAACAGCAAACCTTCATCAACACAGCAAAGTGTTGTATACAAACTGGGCTCTAACAGTTCCTAAAAAGCACAAGGATATTATATGAGGGTGTGGCTCATATTCCCACAGCTGCTACTTGTTACATTGCCTCCTTTCTCTCCACCCACACCTATTTCCCTAAAGGAAGTTCCATATGTCCTGTTGATGAAGGACATGTGATACGGGGCCTCAATTACAAATGCTTTTGTACAAATGCAGGCTCCATTCAAAGTTGAACAGAAAAGCACAATAGTTCAACTCAGAATTATCCTTAAAGGACAGTGGACAAAAATTGTGCCAAGAACTGGAGACCCCACTTTACTTGAGTGTACAGGTGGTCAGAATTATAGCTCTATACTAATTCATAGATGATAGCTAATGGTTTAACTGGATAATCTGAGATTTGGAAGAAAAGTGATTCAAAAGTTGATGAGAAAGGGATCTAGGGAGAATGTATGTACATGGACATTTCTCACTAGGCAAAGAACAGGAAAATATTTGTGTTTGTGTAAAGGGCCATACAAGTACAATCTTACTTTGCAGATTGACAAAATAACCTGTTCTGTAGACAGGAGTCAGTCTTTTTCCCTAGTTACGTCTGTTCTTGCTTGAAGAGTTTATGACAGAATGGCTTGCATTTGAAATAATGGTTATGCATGAGATAAATTCTATGCATTTCACTTCCTTTAGTATCTTCGAAACCCTGAGGCAGCTGCCCCATTAGAATTGGTAGAAAAGCTTTGGAAGACTTGTTACAGTGACATCTAGAAGACAACATATTGAAAGGCTGGTAGCATTAACCAGACATATGCTTGATATTAGAGACTAATATGTTTTACTATTGTTTATAGAAAAAATTCACAAGTCTGAAAATTAAAAGAGGGAATGAGTGTCTCCTCTCATTATTACTTCTAACTATCCACTAACAAAACGTTTGCTTTTCATCCCTTTAAATGTGGGTTTTACTGGTTCATCAGCCTTATTCCCAAAAGAGAAATGCTTTTAGCAGGGTACAACATGATTCTATTAAATTAAAAGTTGAGGCTGCACATAGCCATTTTAAAAAAAATTCTTATACCATTCAATCAATAAGAGAGGAAGTGGTTAATCTTCTGACTAGTGTGATTGATTGTATTATGTGGAAATTGGATTACATTTACACAAGTGTGACACCACAAGTAGTTTGTAACACAAGAGATCCTCTGAGTTATATCTCAGAATTACTACGTTCTATGATAAAAGTTACAAAAGAGTAACTTACTTTTTTCAGAGCTCCTCCTCTGTCTGCAGTTTCTTAAAAATTATCAGCCTAAATAATCGTTATGCCAAAAAGGCAAATTTTGTTCCCCTTCAGTATAATCCCTTTACAACTTTTTGGAGACTGAAGAACTTAATTTCCCTATAGAGACTTAAAAAACTAGGAGCTCATCCAAAAATGTATTCATTTTAACTACTTACACTGATCTATTTACTGGGTACAAACTCTGCTTTTTGTGGTTAAAATAATAGCATCATTGTATATAAGAATTCTTCCTATGTTAATGTTATAATGTTGACTGTTATATTTATCTGAAACTTTCTTAAAGTTGAGAGATTTTTTTTCTATGAAAAATTACTATAATGTTACTTGTGGACAGTGTGAAGCAATAACAATCCTTGAAATATTTCCTTCCAATTAATGGTTAAAACAATGTTATTGGTATAGGGTTTTTTTTTTTTTTTGTCTTTGTTGTCTTTAATTTCACTTAATAAAACAGATTGTAGAATTCATGGATATTTTAATATGTTATATTTAACTTACTAGTAATAGTTTGAATATAAAAAAGTATTCATCATGCACAATAAAGCAAAAAAATATCAAGAGGATATTATTTTACATCTTTTAGAATGTTAAAGACTAGAAAGCTGAATAATGCTCCTGTTAGCTGGCATATGGGAAGGTAGTAATTCTTATGCCTTCCTTCTAGGTGTATATACTTACCCAAGCATTGAATGGAGCAACCTAACATTATTTTATCAAGTTAAATATATCCATTTGCTATTACACATTACACTGCAACGCCATTTTGGAGAATATATCTTAAAGAAAGTCTCACAGAAATTTTTCCAAGGATATACAGGAAGATACTTGCTTATTGAAGCATTTTTTTGACAGTGGTATGTTTCAGGCAAATTAAGCATTCATTGCTTAAAGAGTGGATAGGTTAAATATAATAAATTCACACCAAAGAGTGCCATTCCTCAGTTAAAGGGATATCTCTTAAAGGGATGTCTCTTAAAGGGATGGTGGTGAATGAAGTAAATAAGAAAAGTATTAAGATGAATGGCAACAGCATTTATATAAATTAAAAATATATGTAAAACAACTTAAAATTCATTAAAAAATGAAAAAATCAAGTAAGTACACATTAGAAAGTTCAATTATAGAGAGAAAGGGATGGGAGTGAATGAAGATCAGTATGTGTAAGAAGAAGAGACCAATAATTTTAATCTTCCATTACCAAAGAAGTACCTTTAAGTCAACCCCCCTGTAGTTATAGTCTTATCATCAATGAAAATATTAAAAACATATATATTAACAACTGATATAGCACAGCTACCAACAAATTAGAAGGTTATCCACATGGGCACCAAATAATCACAAACAACATTGGCTACCAAAAACCATTAAGTCATGGTAATGTGTATGAGCTAAATATCAACCATGCCTATAACCGTAAGGTAAATTGAGATACTAAATAAACTACTCCCACAAACAGAATATTAGGGCCAGCCCGATTACAAGGTGTGTTCTACTAACATCCAAGTAAAAAGAAATTATCATCATACAGAAACTTTCTAGAAAATAAAAAGAAATAATATTTATATAGGAGAATAAATTATTGACCAATTTCCTCATTGGGATAAATATAAAATATCTTAAAACAAAATATTAGTAAATCAAATACAGTGGTGTATAAAAAAGTAAATATATCAGAACCAAGTTGGGTTTTCCCATTCTAGTTTGAATTGAAATGTAAAAATAATGTCATTAATTCATTAGCAAATTAGAAAAATGCAATAGTAGATTAAAAGAGTTCAAAACATTTAATATCTATATTAAAAAAATTAACAAACAAGGAAACAAAGAGAACTTGCTTAACCTTAAAATAGATTATATAAAAATAATCAATGGCAAATTCAATATATTTAATTATAAATGTTGAGAGAATTTCCTTTGTGGCTGAGAAAAGACAAGGATGCCTTTAGTTAGCACTTCTATTCAACATTGTACTAAAAATCTCAAGCAATTACATAAGACAAGAAAAAAAATATGAAATATAAGTTTTTCAAAGAATAAACAAAGCCATTATGTTATAATATTTTAAAATACAGACATATGCCTAAATAAAGACAGTGGGACATTGGCATGGGGATAAGCCCATGGATGTTTAGTCATGTGAATTATAACAGAAGTACCACTTCAAATAGTGGGGGAAAAGATGGCCTTTTCAATAAATGGTATCAGGCCAGCTGACTATCTATATAAAATAATAAACATTTTCTTCTACTTCATATCATTCCAAACATCAATGCCAGATAAATAAACAACTCAACATTGTTTTCATATTGTAAAAATTCTGGAAGATAATTACAAAAAATTATTGATATTAGAGTAGGGAAAGATTTCTTAAACTAAGCAAAAGAAAAAATAGAAGTGAGAGAGATTAATAAATTAGATGCCATTAACCTAATAATGCTGTCCATCAAAGATTGTCTTTAGAAAATGAAAAAAATGAGTCATGGAGTGGAAGAAGATATTTACAAGATTTATATCAGGGAAATACTCCTATGACCATCTTTTTAAAAATTCATACAAATAAGTAGGAACAATTCGCACAACTCAGTACAAAAATGGTCAAATGAATGGACGGGCATGTCAAAAAATAAGGATATCAACATATCTAAATATTGGAAAAAATTACTCTTACCTCCTTACTAAGGAAATGGAAATTTTAAAAAATGAGATAACACCATACAACCACCAAACTGGATGAAATAAAGAGACTGTTAATACTGTATGTTGGTGAAGATCTAGGGAAAAGAAACCTTTCATGTTCAGCTGATGCAAGTACGATTTGGTGCATCCACTTTGAAAAACATTTGGTAACATAGGCAAAGGTGACATATCCTATAGCTCAGAAACCTCCTTCTTTTCTCAAAAGAAATATGAATGGATACCAAAAAATACGAAAAACTGTCATAGAAATATTACCCCAATTTTTCTAACTGCTGCCACATTTTCCTCATCTATCTGTATTTATCTTTATCATCTGTCACCTCATATCTATTATCATGATTATTTTTCTGAATTATTTTGGTGTAAGTTGAAAGTCTTTTTTTATATTCAAATTGTCCCGAATCTGGCCACTCTTCAAGAAGACTCCTGTATATTAATAAATAAATAAATAAATAAATAAATAAATAAATAAATATCTCATTTGGGGGGAAAAAAAAGAAGACTCCTGTATCTTTTACATGTTTTACTCATTCTCTGAGCAATAATGTAATTTCTAGCACAAGATGCTGCAAACTCCTCTTGCATTATTGTCTCCTAGCTCTTGATTCAGCCATTTTCCCCCTAAGGAGCTATTGTTCTTTTTGGTGGACAATTATATTTAAAAAACAGTATCTTCTGTGTGTTCATCTCTACTGAAGTACTATAATTTCTAGGTGCTTTTAGTATATTGAGCTAGAAAATATATCTATATATCTGTTTCCACCTATTAAATGGATCCCTCCAATTTCAATTTAATACCTTAAATCTTTTCCTTTCCATATATTTTCACTTGTCAAATGGTTAAAACACAGGGCTCTCAGGTTTTGCTTCTTAGCTAGTTCCTAGCATACACAGAAAGCAGTTTCAAGGGTAAACAAGTACCATGGTAAAAAATGAAAACACTTAGATTTCAGTAATGTTTATGGTTATTTTATTCTTTAGTCTTTCTATAGTAAAAATAATATATGAAAGGTACTTGGATTAATTCTGTTTTTATTCATTTGAAACATTTATTTATCCTTGTTAATAGTCTATGCTAAAGATTTTCCTCTTCTTCTGTTTTTTTTTTAATTTAAAATTTTTATTTTTGGTAAAACATTAACATTGTTGCAAAAATCAAACACCAAAAAAAAAAAATCAGTAATTTCCTGATCCTTTTAAACTTGTTCTCATACAATTAATCTCTTTGATTTTTGATCTATGCTATCTATGTTTTCTCTTGTAAAATAAGTAAATTCATGTGGATTTTTATAATTTCCCTTCATTCTTACATAAAAGTTACAAAACTAGAGGAATTCTTTTGGAATTACCTTTTTTGAAATCACTCCACATAAGTTCACAAAGATCATCCTTCTTGTTTTTATGTCTGCATAGTACATCATTGAGGAAATTAATACCATACTTTCTTCAAGGAATATTCTATGAGCATTTAGAGATTTTATTTTTCAATATTGTGCAATTGCAGATAATGCCCCACTGAATAAATTTGTGCATATGTGTTTTCGTAGAGGCTAGATTCCTAGAAGCAGGTTACTAGGTAAAGAGATAAAAACATGATTCTCTTATATACTGTCAAATTCTTCTCTGTATGGTTATTTGAATTTGCATTCTCATCTGGATTGTTTTGAGTATTTGTTTCTTCACAGCCTTATCGACAAAATGTTTTCAAAAAGTTGTAATTTTGCCAATCTGACAGGAGAGAAATGGCATCACCGTGCAATTTTGTTTTACATTTCTCATTATGACTAGAGCTGAACATTTTATTTTTATTTAAGAACATTTTTATTATAGGGGCGCCTGGGTGGCACAGCG
Source organism: Ursus americanus (assembly GCF_024610735.1). Taxonomy (NCBI): domain Eukaryota; kingdom Metazoa; phylum Chordata; class Mammalia; order Carnivora; family Ursidae; genus Ursus; species Ursus americanus. Next base: position 52,706,143 of record NC_142137.1, on the reverse strand, counting down.
GTTAAGCGTCTGCCTTCGGCTCAGGGCGTGATCCCAGCATTGTGGGATCGAGCCCCATATCAGGCTTCTCCGCTATGAGCCTGCTTCTTCCTCTCCCACTCCCCCTGCTTGTGTTCCTTCTCTCGCTGGCTGTCTCTATCTCTGTCAAATAAATAAATAAAATCTTAAAAAAAAAGAACATTTTTATTATATTTATTAATCATTTTCATGTAATTAGCAATTTTTAAATTAGGTTATTAACATTTTTCCTCACTTTTTATGACTTCTTTATAAATCTGTCATTCCTTTATCTGTGGTTTATGTTACAAATATTTTGTTTTCTGCTCAATCTTAATTGTATACTTAAATTTATCAGTCTTTTCATTTATGGTATTGGGCTTTAAAATCACAAGTAGTTTTGTTTTGTTTTGTTTTAATACCCTGTTTGTAGAGGAATTCATCCTGTTTTCTTCTAGAACTTGTATGGTTACATTCAAGTCTCTGATGCATTTGGGGTTTCCTGTGTATCGTGTGATGTAATATCATTTTTTTTTCAAATGCCCTTCCAGTTTTCTCATCACTATTTATTTAAAAAGTACATATTAACTTCAATGATTGAAATTCCTTTTTGAATTTTCTATTGAACTTCTATTCTCTTTTACTGATTAGTGTGCAGTACCAATTTATTTTAATTATAGAGATTTATACAATATTTTAATATCTAGCAAAGTTAATGTTCTTTCCTTGTCTTCTTCACACTTCTTCTTGCTGTTCTTGAGAATTTGTTTTTCCAAGCTTATTTTAATATCTCTATAAAACTTGGTATTTTTACTGAAATTATGTTGAGTGCATAAATCTAGCGTTTAGGGATAATAGATATCTTTATGATGTTGTTTCATTCTACCCAGGAATAAAGGAAGTCTTAATTTGTTCTAGTCTATTTTGTATCTTTCAGAAGTTTTTATAGCCATCCTTATGCAGATTTTTCACATTTCTTGCTAAATTTATTTCTAGCATTTCTTTGTGCTACTGCATATTTCTTTATATTGCATTCTCTATCTCAATTATTTATATGAAGGCTATTGATTTTTAAACGTTTATTTTATATTCTGCTACCTTACTAAAATACTTTATTTTTAGAATTATGCTAAGCCATCCATTGGAACCCTCTAGGTATGCCATCACAGTGTCTGTAGAGTGGATGCTGGGACATACCTTTCAGCATTCCCCCTTCAGGTTCCATTACTCCAGCAGCAGTGTGTTGACAGGTGATGGGCTCCCTGTTGGGTCCTATTTCAGGAATTTTTTTCAGTCAAAGAGAGAAACCTTGTCCAAAGTCACATACACTCATTGGTGATAACCCATATCCAAAGACTGCTGTATGTTAGTGTATGAAGTCACAGGCACCCTTGCCTGAAGATAGGGCATCTCTGAAGCTCCATCCCAGCTCAAGGACTCATCTCAGCTGAGGACTACATTGTTTCACTTCCCTCTAATCAATCCCCTTTCTTATACTCCCTGTGAGTGTTGATCCCAAAAGTATCACGCCTGCAAAACACCATCTTAAATGGAAATCTTGTCCATGTTTAATTCTGGGAGAATACAATTTAAGGCAACATTCAAAGGCAGGTATTTGGGGACTTTTTTTCTATTGTTATGGCTCTAATTGATTTTTCTTGCCTTATCATCTAAAATCTGCAGTACAGGGGCACCTGGCTGGCTCAGTCCATTAAGCGTCTGCCTTCGGCTCAGGTCATGATGCCATGATCCTGGAATTGAACCCCATGTTGGTTCCCAGCTCAGCAGGGAGCCTGCTTCTCCCTCTCCCTCTGCCTTTCCCCCTGCTTGTACTTGCTTGTGTGCATGCTCTCTCTGTCAAATAAATAAATAAAATCTTTAAAAAAATATCTGCAGTACAATGTTAAAAAGTAGTGGAGATAGTGGGCACCCTTACTTTTTCCCCCTCATTTTGGTGGGCATGCCTTTAAAATTCCCTATAAATGAGATGATGGGTTTTTGACTACGCTATATATTCAGAAAAAGAAAGTATCCATTAATTCTCATTTTATTGAGTATTTTTTTAATCATCAAAGGATGTGGAATATTGCTAAAGGTTATTTGCATATCTATGGAGATAATCATATGGTTTTTGCTCTTTGATCTAGTAATGTGGTGAGTGATGTTACTAGATATCCTAACATTCAACCAGCCTACATTCTGAGAGTAAAGCCATTTGAAAATGATGTATCCTTTTAAAATGTTTGTTGGCTATTTTTCTTATATTTTATAGCATTTTGTATAGATTTTTGTAAATGACACTGCTCTGTGATTTTGTTTTTGTGCTGTCTTCATTAAGTTTTAGTACCACTTTTCTCTAATTTTAAATTTCTGTGTTTTCTGTCTTTCTATGCTGAGGACGTAGAATGCATGTTGTTTCTTTTGTTCTTTGGTTGATCTCTATAGTTTTTGGATACTATGTGGAGAGATTTGGTTTTAGGCCATTAGCTCAACTATCTGAATGTCCAAATGTTTTATTTCATGATCATGATTTATGATGGTAATATTGATAATTAACTTGGCTAAAATTAATAGAAGTGTGTATTTATGATAGATACATGCACTTTATTTACAGTATGTGTGCTGTAGTTAAATTTAATTATTTACCATAAAACAAAAAGAAAAACAAATAATGGGTTTTATTGTGGTAGTTAGATCAAGATCAAATCAGATAGATCAGTTAAGTACCTGTTGTAAAGTAAGCTGATCACACCAAAAGCTATGATAGTAATACTAGACAACATACATCGCAGACTTAAGGAAAATTTATAAGCAGGGGATGTGTAGGTCTTTAAGTGCCACTGCATTCTGAGGCAGCACACAGGGGTTTGGCAGGGTTGGATATCCAACCACAAGAGAGGGACTTTAACCTTTCAGTTGTGAGGTTTAGACTGTATGATTAGGGAACACTACTTTCCTCTGGCGTCATGAGTGCTAGGATCCAAAAACAGTATGATGTGGCACCATCCTAGCCTGCAGTCTGGTTCTTTCACTTTGAGCATTCATGTTTTAGGGATATCCACATACCCCTGCATGACCAAGAGATGATGTCCAAGATTTATAAATGTAGCTTTCTGATGTAGTATACCTTTGATCTTGAGTCTTGTTCTACAATATCTTTAGAGATCTCTGAAGCTCTTTGAAAGGCTAACTCTCTCTCTGAAAGGCTATTTTACAAGGAATCAATGTTGAACAAGTTAACCCTTATTTCTAAGCAGTATGCAGCATGGTGGATAAGAAGGCAGTTTCTTGCAGTAGAGGTAATAATTTCATTTTTAGCTCCTTTAAAAGACCTGTGGAGAGTGAGTCAAGTGATAGGACAGTGGAGAATGACATGGGGAAGATATTTTATATATATGCCTGACTAACTCTGACAATAAGCCCAAAAAGTAAGGAGTAAGCATGAATCTTCAGGACAAGACAAGATTCTGTGTAATGCAATGGCAGCAGAAATAAAGGCAGAAATAACAGTTTTGGCACATATGCCAAGGTCTCACTATTTTCAAAAGTTAAAAAAAAAAAGTAAATTAAAAAGAGCTAATGACCAAAGTCCCACATATGGATGGAAGAAAATGACTTAAGTGTTCTTCATAGCCCACACAGTGTATTTTTACACTTTATATTGTTTTCAATTGTTCTTTTCACACCATTTATTTTATATTGACATTGTTTTGTTAGTTTCCTAGCTTAATATCACCAATGTCCTTTACCCTTTTTCCTAGCCCTTTTTGTTTTCTTAGATATATATTCTGTTGCTTTGAATTCAGAAAGACTTTTTGTGTGTCTGTCTTTAATTTATATAATTTCTCTTGAGATAACATCAGGTGCACAGGCAAAGAGCCAGATGTGTGATTTTGGCAGCGTTCTGAAAATCGTGTAAAAATAGGGAAGGGATGGATTTGTTAGACTTGCTCTAAAATCATGAGAATGCATGGACCTTCTGCAAAGAAATTCACGTTTTAAATAGCAAACTTTTGAGAAAATTTTATTTAAACCTGATTTTAAGAAATTTGAAGACAAAACTTTATTTCATATGAGAGAGATTTGTAGAAGAGAGATAAATGGTTTTAAATCAACAACTAATGTAATTTTGCATTTTGACTCATGATAGAGTTTTGTTAATGTTTACATGAAAGGGAACATTTTGAGACTAAATAAAACTCGTTTCCCATTGTGTTGCAATTCTTAATGTATGTGCTTCTCTTATGCTTAGCTTGTACTCTGACTTTCCTCTTCTCCCATATGTCTTTTCCTGTGCAATAGCTTGTATATACTAAGGAGTACACACCTCATGAACAGACACTCCGTATCTGGACGTACTGCTATTTCTGAGGTACTCAGAAAGGCATTATTACTTCAAAATAATACTTCATCCATCACACCACTGATGCCACTGTTAAAACACTATTTCATGAACTTCATGAAATGCAAATCTCCCTGGGAAGGATAACACAGAAAGTTGAGATGAGTCATTTAGAATGTAGTATAAATTAAATTTGTTTTTTGTTTTTTGTTTTTCTTCTCAGAGTAACAGTTACTAGGTAAAGAGGGGAAGGTAATATAATATCATCAGGTAACCAAGGAAGGAGAGCACAGTGAAGAGGGCAGGGAGGTCAAGAACTAATTCTCACTACTTTCAATTTTAGACAAGACCACAGTTTAGAAGGATTTAATCATAATTTTTTTAGAGGTTGATCATTTTTAGACATATTTTCTAGTAACTAAGTTGATCAGTGGAGAGCAGAACACCTATTTTTTAATGCTTTTGCCACAGGAATATTGCAAAATGAAAATACAAAGTGGACAATCAGAGGAAGGTTGACTATTTAAATAAAGCCAGAAGTTACCATTTTGGACAATTGCAAATTTGAGGGAATGCTAATGGGCACTGATTTTCTGCCCTACAATGTTATGTCTACAGTTAACAGTATTGTCTTATACACATATATATATGTTTAGATGGTAGATCTCATGTTATATGTTCTTACCACAGTAACAATTTTTTAAAAGGAAATAAAGTCTTAAAATACCTTTTTTAAAGACTGTTATTGGCTTGACTAAGTGCATATATAATAAAGTTACTATAATCTAAATTTATGGGTTATTACATCAAACTTCTCTGCAAAGTTCAACTCACTATATTACATCATACAATTTCAATCCTAAAAAGAATTGTCTTGCATAGACACAAGTTGTTTTTATAATCTCCCGTTGATTATACGTTAAATACATATGCTTGAAGTACTTATTTAAAAAATAGAGACTAATGGATGAGAGGATTATCTTCCCATTTCCTTGAAATTGAAGAAGTTAGGACAAAACTTCCATAGATATTCTAAAGTTTTATTGAAGCATATAGACTTTTTCCTAGATGTGCAGAAATTATCTGATGTGGAGTATGAAGCACTAGATTCAGGCAGCTAATGAGAAAAGAGTAAGTTAAGGGAAATAAGGCTGCCTAGACCTGGTGACTAGAGATAAGCAACTCAGCATTAATGTTACTGATGATTTCCCATCTATTCTTGAGTCTCCTGTCCTTATCCCATGTCCCAAATGTGCCTCCAGCACTTTCTAGCTTTTATCTTACATTTTAACTTTTTCTATGTAAAGCCTGCCTTTAGCTCACATTTCTGTAGATGCATGGTAGGCTTTTTAATGCCAAATTTGCTCTTAGGGGACCCATGTTTGGATTCTAAATAGGTTGATTATCGCCATTCTAGGTCTTCTTATATCATGACCTTGAGATGACATTTAATGGTTAGGATGACTTATGGTAATGAATGCTAAATACCATATATTAAAAACCCTCAGTTCTTTTTTTTTAAGTTTTTTTTTTTTTTAAGAGAGTACGTGGGGGAGGGGCAGAGGGAGAGAGAGAAATCTTAAACAGGTTCCACACCCAGCTCAGAGCCCCACTCAGTGCTGATCTCACACCTGAGATCATGACCTGAGCCATAATCAAGAGTCAGACGCTTAACCAACTGAGCCACCCAGGCACCCCAAAAACTCTTAGTTCTTTCAGAAATACCTCTACATTTTAACAACTGGTATAAGAACATTTGCTGACTTGTTTTATCTAGGATTTTTACTTTGGAACCAAAAAGCTATACAAGGACATGTGTTTCAGGTTTATTCTAAGCCAATTATAATCTTAAATTAGTTTCAGTGCTTATAACAAAACAAATGTGAGATGACTATGTAAAGTATAATAACTTACAAGTTGTAAATAGGCAGTATGTTTACTCTTTATGTACTACTCAAATTAATGAGTGAGATTTGCAATATTTATTATAGAATTGTTTTATCTAGTTGTCAAATAACTCCAATCAACTGAGGACTTTATAGACACATGTTTTTAAATAAATATTGGAAAATATAATTCTATAAAACATATAAATATCTTATTTACTTAATGAATTGTTATTAATGACAAATAATTTCCTTAAAATAATACTGTGAATCCACATTAAAAATTATAGTGTCTGGGTTGGTATTCAAATAGATTTTAATAAACACATTTAATTAGTGGCTTATATCAACACTCTATAAACACACAGATCCTAAACTTTTATTTTCTTGAAATATTAGCAAAAAATTGTAATGGAATATGAGTAAGTTAAAAAGGCATAATCTGCAGATGAAGATAATTTTCAGGTGAATAACTAAAGAATTAAAAAATATCTACATTGTGTTTTGCTTTAATTTTTAATTATAAAAAATGTGTAATAGTGGTATCTCAGCATGATGGTGATATGTCTCACGTGGTTTTGTATGAATTAAAGTTGGTAACTATTTTCCTTTATAGCTTTTGAGTTTCGTGCCATAATGCTATGTATTCTTTTGTATCTCCTTGTTTCAGTAATTTGTTGAAATAAGAACTACTTGAAATTTATAGAATAGCATAAAATAAAATCTTTAAAAAAATTGATGTTTATTATTCATATGTTTGAGCTGAAACCTACCCTCTTGTTCTTTGTTTATTATATGTCCCACCAGTTCTCTGTTCTTTTTTATTTTCCTTCCTTTCTTTAGGATGATTGAGTGTGTATGTGTGTGTGTATTTAATTATGTCTCCTCCTGCCCATTAGTTTACATGTATTTCACTCTTTCATTATTGTTTTATTCTAGCCAAGAGATTACAACATACATTCTTTAGTGACTTACATCTAATATTCACGTACTTTCTGCCTATTCCTGGGTAATGTAAGCAATTTGGAAGAATTTAAATCGTCACAAATTATATACCATTGCAGTCACATTCAATTTGGTATATATTTTAAGATTTTATTTATTTGTTTTAGAGAGAGCACACGTACACAAGCAGGGGGAATAATCTCAAGCAGACTCCCTGCCGAACACAGGGCCTGACTCAGGGGTTCCATCTTATCACCCAAATATCATGACCTGAGCTAAAACCAAGAGTCGGGTGCTTTTCCGACCGAGCCACCCAGATGCCCCCAATTTGGTTTATATTTTAACATGAAACAAGACATCATTATTGCTAATATAGTCAATATTTATTTAGTTTTACTCCTTCATTTCTCTAAGTTTCCAACAGGGATCATTTTCTTTATCCTTGAATAATATTTTTTTTAGTATGTTCTTTAGTGTAGATCTGTTGGCAATAAGTTCTCATAACTTTTCTCTAAAAGATCTTTACTGATTTTTGGTTTTCCTCATCAATTTCCTCTCAAATAATTTATGTACAGTAAATTACAACCATTTAAACTATACCACTTTCTGAATTTTGACAGGTATAAAAGCCCATGAAAATGTCATCAAATTCAAGGTACAAAACTTTTATATCACCTTCAAAAGATTCCTCACAGTGCTTTATCCCTCCCTATGCACTCGGGCCTAAGCAAATTACTAAGCTTTTTGTCACTTTAGGTGGGTTTCCATATAACATAAGTTATACCATGTGCTTTTTTGGTCTAGTTCTCAATCCTTTTTCTGCCTCTTATATAATAGATCCAATAAGCAAATGCCTATTTAACATAAAATTTATTTTTCCTTTCAGGGTAAAGTTATTTTAGAATTTATATTAATCTGTAGTATTATCTTTAAACATTTCTACAATAGTTTCAACTATTTTCTTATTTAATATTCTACTCTACTCTGAAATCCTACAACTTATCTCACAATTATTTACAGATTCCTAGTACCTACAAAGTTGATATGAGATCTATGAGTTCTTTAAGGACTTCTAAAGATCTAAAAGGAAATCTGTGCTTCAGAAATAGTACACATATATATTATGTACACCTTAAGATTGGTAACTAAGAAATTAATTTTCTGAAAAAATTATCCTTGTTATCTTAGACAAAAATTCTAGAGTATCATAACTCTGTTGGAGTATTATATACCATCCCAAAAAGATTCAGTGTCTCTAAAATTGATCTAATTTAAAATTTTGTTTTATAATGAAAAGCAAAAGAAAGCATATGAACTTATATGCCAATGATTATATATAAAAATCTTTACCTCAGAACCCTGGTAAGTGTTTTTTTATTTATTCAGCAAACATTTTCTTTTTTCCTTTTTTTTTTTTTAAGATCTTATTTATTTATCAGAGAAAGAGAGAGACAGAGCACAAGCAGAGGGAGCAGCAGGCAGAGGGAGAAACAGACTCCCCGCTGAGCAGGGAGCCTGATGTGGGGCTCGATCCCAAGACCCTAGGATCATGACCTGAGCCAGAGGCAGACACTTAACCAACTGAGCCACCCAAGTGCCCCAGCAAATATTTTCAAATACCTTATTTGTTCTAGAACAGGCCTAGGTGTTATATATGGTTCAGTAAACAAAGCAGATAAAAATCCCTGTCTTCATGAAACTTATGTTCTGATGAGGGGAGATAGACCATAAACATAATGATAAGCAAATTTTATAATATTTATGGAGGCATAAGTGCTGTGGAAAAATAGAAAATTAAGGAAATTGAGGAGAACTGGCAGGAGAATTATAATTTAAATAAAATGGTTTGTCATTACTAAAAAAGTAACATTTTCTGAGGAAAGAGTTTATTTGCACTATAAACTTATAATAGCCAAGAAATCAGACTGGAAGAACATGTGTTAGAGTCATTCCTTTTGAACAGAAACTGAACCCGTGGCTGTTACATCAGTGGTCCAGACTTCCTTCGAAACCCTCACATTAAGAAATAGGTAATTAATAACAGCAGCAGGAGAAACAATATAAAATGTTTATGACCTGTTTCACTATTTCAAATAACCAGTTGCTTTTTAGTAATATTAAAGGAACAATCAAATGTAAAACAAATAATAAAGCAAACAGAAAACTGAAACAAAAGTAAAAATCTTTGATATGGATCAAACAGGCCACAAACCAAAAAACAAAAATTCATTGCATTCAGACTTGTGTTCAGACTTGTGAGCACATGACACCAGACACACACACACACACACACACACACACACACATGCACACACACACACTTGGAGTTAGACTACAACTGATTGTACTACTTTCACATGCAGTTAATAAAAGCTCCATTTGGATTATAGGGCTGAAGGCAAAGTGTAGAAATGGTTTGGTCATTAACTTGACTTCATAGTAAACTTACACAGTCTTGTTCAGATTTTCTAATAATTGGTGGAATTATATGTAGATTAAATTTTAAGAAACCCAAAATTTGTGTTATTTTGATAAAATATGGACCAAAAAAATATACCTAGCTATTACAGTAAAGACTAATATTTTATTTTTAAAATTTTATGAATATTTAATTTTCAACTTAGGCAGCGTTCATTTCTTAACAAGTTCTAAGGCAAAATAACATACTGTCCTTTAAAAGAAAACTAGCCTCATTTTACATTATTTCAGTCTGAACTCTTGTGGCAAGTCTCCCATACACAACCATTCCAGCTGACACCTTCTCCATAAGAAATATTCATTGAGTTCTGTTTGAATACCATATATCAAGTGAACATGTAAGTGTCCTCATTATTCATGAATCAGACAGCACCCCAAGTGTACCCAGCATTAAATTGCTTTTGAACCATCTATAATCTCTGGAAATGTCTCCTCCCAAAATGCATTTTGCCGAGAAACTCAATTTGAATTCTGCATTTACTGTAGCAACACACAAAAGTCTATAGATAGGTTTGAAGGTCATTTTGACATTGTTCCTTTAAGTAAAACTTTGCTATATTTATGGAACAAAACCCGGGAATGTTCTGCATGTCACAGCATAAGATAAGATGCCTGCTTGGTCCTCTTCTGAATAATAATGTAGTAAACTCACCCTTTGTTAAAAATAGATGTTTGTTCTTTCTAAAACAGAAACAACATACAGCTTAGAAAGAGACAAGCAGAGAGCCATGAAATGAGTCATCAGCTGTGTTCGGTTACAGTGGGTTTATCTGTGACTGTGTGTGAAAAACCGCTCGCAAGAAGTCAGCAAAAGTGCAGCCAATTGCTGAGAGCTAATCACGCTGGGTTATTCTTGGAGGAGCCTGGTGTTTGTAGGGAGCACCGACAGTTACCAATTATTGCCTCTACTTGGCAAAATGAATGGGTCTGAACAGTTATCTTGAAGGTGTTCTCAGCAAGAACTATATTTAAACTGCTGACACCAGTAATTGTGTCTAGCTCACCCAGTCCTGAGTTTGATCTGAAGTGTTTTACAGTATGCAGTCAAATATGCTTAACTTAGGCTTTCAGGTCCAAAGAGAGGGTCTGATAAACAGCTTGCACTAAAATGTATGTTTTACAATATTCCTTTAACTAATTCCTGTTGAATACCATAATAATGAAAGAAATGTTTTTACTGTGGTTGCTTCTGAAATACTTAGGTATAAATTTCTATCATCAAATCATTTCTAATCCTCATAGAAAGGCACCCTAGTGCATAGTAATATCTATATTTGGTTTTAAACGGATAATTTATAGCTGCTGTGATATAATAAACTTGCCTTGGGAAATATAATCAGTGAAAGGAATATATTTGTTTTATTTCTGTTGATTACCTTAAAGGTACACAATATAAATGGAGACATTATTGGTGCCTTTACTGTTGCAGAAAAACAAAACAAAACAAAAAAACCTCCTCGTTTGTGTATGTTATGGTGATTATTGCTATTAGCAGTATTTCAGAGAAGCTTATTACTTATTGTTCAAGCTTTCTACTTCCAATTTCCCCAAGATACACATAAAATTTAAGGGGAAAAAACAAGTAAATTATAGGCACAACATGACTGCAGAAAGAAACACTATTTTTTACGGTGCAATATGAAAAAAAAAATGTGAATTAGGACACAAAGTCAGAAAAGTGGAGGGCAAACAGCCACTCTCAATCTTACCTGATGGAAAAACAGATCGAGCCCTGTGGGCTCCTCAAGAACGCTGGCTGGCCCATCTCAGTCCGTGCCTCACCCCTATCATCAGTGAGATCATGTGTAATTTTCTTCATTTTTTTCTCTCCTTCTTATTGGCTATGTCAAACTTACTATATTTTACAACGGCTCTCAAAGTCTGTATTACCATTTCACAGAAGAAAATCCGCAGTTTTGCATAGTTGTTTATTTTGATGAAAAGTATTTTCATTTTCTGTTCATTTTGCTTTTAGCTGGCACAGCAAGGTAAATTCAGGAAAATACATAGAGTTATAAAGAGGAAGTTTTAAAATAAATTGTGACCATAAAAGGATGATGTCCCTTGCTTGAAGTATTTTAAGTATACCAAAAATGTAAATAATTACAATCTTGATTTCATTAACTATGATAAATGATGCTAAAGTGTAAAGAGCACAGTAGTTTAACATTATTTGGTTGGATATCTCATTCTTCAATTCTTTTGTCTATGGTTTTGTAATTAACTAAATAGAAGAAATGAAAATTACATTAACATGTTTGGGAGATGTTTTTTGCCATTGATTTAGGAATAAATTAGTTTCACACTTTAAAATGGCTCCCTTGAAGAATGAAGGCAGCAGCCTTCTGCTGCCATGAAGTTGTTCCCAGGGATTGTCTTTATTCACTATGAAGATAATATAAGATGTGTTACACTTGGGTTCATTAAATAGGAGCTATTTTAAAGCAACTCTTAATTGCCTGCTGGGATTGTGTTATATTCCAAATCTTGCTAATGCTTCTTTCAGCAAATAGAGTATCCCTGCCCCATACTGCTAATGAATGATCATATTTACAAGAATCTCTGAAGACATTAAGAATTTTGGTTTATTTAGGGTGAATTCACACCACAAAATCTGTTGTCTATTCTGAACAGAAACAAGAATATGGTCTGATTAATACAGAAAGTAATGTATAAATTTCCATTCAGTCAAATTGTATGTCAATTTAGCCACTCAATCATTTGAGGAAATAACATTTTGCATAAGAGTGAATCATATGCTTCCAACTTTCTCAGTATTAGCATTCAGCTGAGCAATTTTTTCCCAGATGTATTTTATGACCAACTCCCCTTTGTCCAAGAAGTCAGAGAAGAAATCATTCCATATTTTATATTTCTTAAAATAACACCCATCTGCCACTGCATTTGCAGCTGCATCTCTCACACATTTCTTCTAGGGATGTAAAAGGATACAGCCACTCTGGATGGAAAAGCAACCTCTTTGGTGATTTTGTAAAAAAGTTAAAGATACTCTTAGCTTACAACCCAACAGTCATACCCCTCTAAATATTTATCCTAGAAAAATGAAATCTTACGGATATGAAAATCTTTATATGATGTCGATAGCTGCTTTATTTGCAATATCACAAACTGAAAACCACCCGAACATCCTTCAGTGGGTAGATGTAGATGGATTTAAAAATCCATGATACATCCATAAGATGGAAATTGATTCAGCAATAAAAGAAAAATTATTTTTACACAATAACTTGGGTCCACTCAAGGGCATTACACTTAGTGAAAATAGCCAATCTCAAAAAAATTACATCCTGTACATATGATTCTATTTATATCACATTCCTTAGGTGACAAATGTGTAGTAATGGAGAGAAGATCAGACAGAAATTGTCAAGGGTATGGCTTAAAAGGGTTAGTTTAAGGAAGTTTCTTGGTAATGATTCTATATCCTGATTGTGGTGGTATTTACATGACTCTATATATATAATAAAATTTCATAGTACTACCTATCACAACACACATCACATACACCACACACACACACACAGCACAAATACATGCACACATTTGTTGTACACACCACACACAGACACCACAGCACAAACGTATACACAAACATACCTGAGTACCTGTAACAATTGATGAATTCTGGAAAGACCTGTAATTAATACTTGTGTAACAGTGTCAGTTTCCTGATTAAAATGTACTATGGTTAAGTAAAATGTTATCAGTGTAAAAAATTTAGTATAGGGTCTTTGGAACCCTCTGTACTATTTTTGCTATTTCTTACAATTCTTAAAATTTTTCAAAGTACATGACCTGTTTAATCTCTATGTAGACAAGGTGAAATGGAAATCTGCAATGGCCCAGTAAGTCTCAGGCATTAGGCAATTTATATTTCTAAAAGAAAGAGTCTTATCTACATTTTATAATTGAAGACCCTAAAACTCATGAATTATATTTTCCCAAAGTCACACATGTAAGCTGGGCCTACCATGCAAGAATGGGAATTTTTTTCCCCCAAATTCATACTGCTTTGGTCTTTTGTATTCTGTTCTGTTGTCTCTTTTTCTTACTAAAAATTTTCAAGTGTCTTGAAACTTAGTTTCTCACTTCATAACTCTTCAAGTTTTCTAATGCTTCCCTTCACTGTCCTCCAAGAAGATTTAAATGTAACATTTTCAGAGTTCTTTCTCAAATTTGAGAGAGGGCTCAAGCACTCTACTTCCTTGTCAGTTTTTGCCTAAAGATTTGTAAAATCAGAGTCTAGTCTGAGTTCACAGAAATATGTTCTAGAACTGAATCTGAAAGTGTGCCCTCACCTCCTGAGAACAACTCAAGACGCTTACACAGTGTAATCAGGGATGTTCTCTAAAGCACATTGAATTGGATAGGCATGATCTCAGCAAAGTTAATGTCCATGTATAATTCTCTAACATAAAAAAAAAATGAAACTTTCCATTGCTCAAAATTCTTGGAAGTTAGTAATTCCATCTAAATTATTTTGAGAAACATAGAGATGAAGTAATCTACGATCTGTAAGCTGAAAAAAATGTCCTTTTTGAAACATCGATTCAGTTTGCAAAACTTGAAGATAGATTGTAGAGTATATATTTTACTCTAAAAGCAATGATATACATTTTCTTCATGTATATTTAATATACATATTAAAGTAAATTAAAATTTTAAAAATCAAGAGCAGGTAAAAAAATATATATATACTGCAAACCCAGGAGAGTATTATTATATTGATTAAGAACACCGTTTTTTTGTTCGTTTGTTTTTTCTTCAAATTTTTATTTAAATTCCAGCTAGTTAACATATAGTGTAATATTCATTTCAGGGGTAGGATTTAGTGATTTATCGCTTACACACAACACCCAGGGCTCATCACAACAAGTGCCCTCCTTAATAACCATCACCCATTCAGCCCATCCACCTGCCCACTTCCCTCCAGCAGCCCTTGGTTTGTTCTCTATAGTTAAGAGATACTTCTGGTTCGCTTCCCTCACTTTTTTTTTTCACTCCCCGTATGTTCATCTGTTTTGTTTCTTAAATTCCATACATGAATGAAATCATATGGTATTTGTCTTTCTCTGACTGACTTACTTCGCTTAGCATTATAAAGTCTAGCTCCATCTACATTGAAGAACACCATTTTTGATCCAGACTAACATGAGTTTAAATCCTTACTGTCCCACTTACTAGTACTGTTTTCTTTGATAAGTTACTTAACCTCTTTTATTTCTTAATTCTATTAAGTCCCTAAAATACTAAGAGAATACACATTTTACATGTACTGAATGTTAATCAGATTATGATGAACAAGATCATTATCAAAGCAATTATCACAAACTGGTGAGAAAATTGATCCTCAAAAAAAAAAAAAAGTCAAGTCGTGGTTCAAGACAGTTATGAATTATGATCATCTATAGTAGTAACCCAAACATAAGGCACTTAAAAACATTAACCAATTATGGCAAAAATGAGGCAGACAAGCCATTTTTATCCCATAAAAGAAATTGGAGAATATAAAAATTATGATACTGTGAACATTTAGTATAATATTTAGTATAGCATTTTCAAACTAAATGTTAATGTTGAGAGGAAAAAATGATTTATTCCAAAAATATGTTGTAAGCTGTAAAATGAATTTTTCTAAAAATTGTGGGCAATTTACATGTGGAAACCTTGGTTTTTAATAGAATTTTCTATTCATCTCTTGATAATATTCTTAAAAAGAAATCTTACCAAAATAGTCTGCTAGTTCCAAGTTAAAAACAAAAACATATACATGTATAAAATCAGATTCTATTAAACATAAATTGTACTTCATGATGCAACATTAAAAAATACTTGGTATTTAACTTTAAGAACAATTTACTTATTGACGGATGGAAGAATTTTAGACATGCTCACTCTTTAGTTTTTAATCAAATGTTTGTCTGAATTTACTAGTAAAGATTATTAAGTGTTTTTCACTAATTTTAATTGATCATCAATTGATTATGAGAAATGTTTGAATTGGGAAACAGGCTAGTTCTCTCACTTGAATTTTTTACTACTGAGGTAATCAACCTTCCGTCTACAATATTATCCTTCCGGGGTAGCCAGGCACCAATAGATACTTTCAGAGTCCTGTTTGATTCTCCCATGCCAGAGAATTAATTAATAAAAGACAGGGAAATAGAATAGCCTTAGCAAATTAAGAAAACAGCAGCCCTGTTTGGCCTAAATGTTGAACACAGAGCCCTTGCAACAGAGGTCTGGTGAAATGAAACCACCTCCTAGCAATCATTTCATTGACAGGAAAGAAGAGAAACATTTAAAAGGAAAGTTAACATAATGGATTAATTACCAAAAATGAAGTGGCAGGAAGTTGGCACGATACACGAAAACTACCATTATAAAACTTTAGGTGAAGAAAGGAAACCAAACACGTCATCAGTCTCTGTTCTCAGTGGATCATGGATGAACGTCCTCTTCTTGAGTTCTTTTTCCTTTCTTAGCACTCTCTAAACACTTATTTTTCTAGATGCAGGTTTTATATTTCATCTTTCATTTCATTATATTTTATTTGACAAAAGTAGTGTTTTCTTTAATATTTGCTGTGAGGTTTTTTGGGTGTTTTTGTTTTTTGGTTTTGGTCATATATACTAATATTGATATTGTTTGGGCAGTAACATAAAAGCACAGTTTGTTTCCTCTGTGTTGCTAAGAACCTGAGTTTCACCATTAAATGACCTAGTCTAGAATCTCGTCTCTGTGTAATAATAGCTGGTTACTGAGTACCAGATAGATAAAGTCCTCCCAGACTTAGTTGTCTCATCTACAAAAAGAAGACAATAATATAAACTGAAATAGTCCGCTCCGGCTGCCATAGCAAAATACCACAGATTGGGTGACCTGGACAAAAGAATTTTATTTCTCACAGTTCTAGAGGCTTGGAAGCCCAAGATCAAGGTGTCAGCAAGTTTGGTTTCTCCTGTGGCTTCTCTTCTTGGATTATATATGGCTACTTTCTGGCTGTGTGTGTAACCTTAATTACCTCCTTAAAGACTCTACCTTAAATAAAGTCACATCGGGGGCTAGGGCTACAACATATGAATTTGGGGGGATACAATTCAGTCCATAGCACAAACCTTAAGAGATGTTTTTCATATGTATATAATTTTTAGCAATATACCTTGTATGTATAAGTGCTCAATAAATGGCAATTTATATCATTTACATTTACCTAGGTGAAGTAGAATTCAATGGTAAGTAAGTTGTTGAATAGAAACATCACTAGATTTATTAGTAAGCTTTTGGTGAATAAGAAAGAAATCCAAAACCTAGTGGCCTGAAACAAGTATTTATTTAGCACATGATTTTGTGGGTCAGATATTTGAGCTGGACTCAGCAGGATGGTTCATCAAATCTCACCCAGGCTTAGTTGATCTCAGCTAGACTTATTCAAGAATTTGCAGTGAGCTAGTGGGCTTTCCAGGGCTGGGAGGATTATGATGGCCTTGTCTGAGATGGCGGTGATGAGGAGGGTCTCTTTCTGTGTGGTCTCTGTGTAATCTTCCAGCAGATGAGCCCAGGCTTAGCCACATGGCTAACAAAGGGATCCAAGAATAGCAAGCAAACAAGCTCAATGTGCAAGTGCTTTTCAAGTCTCCCCTTGTCACATTTGAATGTTTTATTGGTCAAAATTAGTCTCATGAAAAACCCATCATCAAGGGGTGCAGAAATAGATTCCACGTGATGGGAAGATCTGCAATGTCCCAGTGTAAATATGTGAAGACAGGAAGGGAAAGATCTAGTGCTAAATCCCCTGATCAATAGTCATTGAACTATTAATTCCTATGATCGTCACTCAGAATGCCTGATCAAACTGCACTGTGCTATCATAGATCTTACATCAGTACCATTATGTTCTTCGGTTATTTGGGGATAGAGCAATGTGCCGATGCTTAGGAGCGTTTCCTGGGAGTTTTTCAAAGAAAGACGACAATTTTTTCTAACCTCTGACTTCCTGGTTCCCATTGCCAGTATCATAGGTACAGAAGGTAGACAGAATAATATAATGGTTTTGAAATCATCAGTTGCAATAATGTTAAATGGTTAAGAACCTACCCCTGGGAAACCAACATCTACATACAAATCTCTACTAATTTAAGAATCAAATTTTTTCAGTCTTGTATGTGTGGCTGAGATCACCACATTTTTCTTTTTAGTCCCTATTTCTTTCATAGTCAGTAAGTGGAGGAGATTCAAATTCTGGAATCAAAGAAGGGATTACATCTTGATTTTTAAGTTTAAAAATATTTCCTGTGATGTACTCAGGATATAGAAAAATGTGAGGAGGCAGAGCAGATTCTGTCTTCCCCTTAGATTAGAAATAGATATCCAAATTCTGGAATGTTTCAGGAGAATTTTTCATTTGTGCTTGGAATCTGAAAGCAGGACATCTATGTCAGAATACCCTCAGGTCAAGTCTGGGTCAAAGGGAAGGCAGCAGAGTATCCTCTCTGCCCTGCGTGTGGGTAGCAACATACATTTTCATGTTTAGTGTATAGGCAAATGAGCCGAGAATACCTCTTCGGAGTTTCAGTATGCTTCTGATGAGGATTACAGTCAAATGGGGCATAGGTATAGTTGAGGAAGTTTAAAGAAATGGAGAGAGGAGATGTGGTTGTTATTGAAAAGCAAGAAAACACCTACCTGCAGTCATTGGAGCTCAAAGGTCCAGAGTGGAAAGTGTATGTGGATACAGCTTGAGCAGATGAAGGCTAAGGGGCAGAAGCCCCCATCAGAGTTATGAAAGAGCTTAAATGTCCTAGTCTTAAATGAGAAGTTATACTGTTTATACAATAGACATTTAAAAAACACTAATTATTGAAGTAAAATTCACACGCTATAAAATTCACCATTTTAACGTGAACAATTCAGTGGCATTTAGAACATCCACAATGTGAAATCACCATTTTATATCTAGTTTCAAAACATTTCATCCCTGCAAAATAAAACCTCATACCAATTAATCAGTTTCTCCTCATTCCCTCTCCCCTCTCCCCACTCTCACCCCTGCCACTGGCACCCACCAATCTCTGTTATGACTCTATGGATTTGTCTATTCTGGACATTCCATATGAGGGGACTCATAAAACCTGTGTGTGACCTTTTTTGTGTCGCTTTTTTACTTAATTGTTTTGGAGATTCATCCATGTTGTACCATGTGTTAGTACCTCATTTCCTTTCGTGACTGAATAGTATTTCATTGTATATGTATGTATCACAATGTGTTTTTCTATTCATCCATTGATGAACATTTGAGCTCTTCTATGTTTTGGATATTATAAAAAGTGCTGCTATAAACATGTGCTTCAGTGCCAATTTTCAGTTCTTTTGTGTATATACCCAGAGCTGAAATTTCAGTATCATGTGGTAATTCCACCTGTTTAAAGAGCCACCAAATTATTTTCCATGATGGTTCAGCCATTATACATTTCTACCACACTTTTTTTTTTTTGGCAGCTGAAAGACTGTCAGAAAGTTATTGAAAGATTTGCATGAACCAAATATGAAAGAGTATGAAAAACTAATCAAAAATTATGTTGATGATTATCATCTCAAACATGACTCACAAAATATGGACTTAAGTTGCACAATTTAAACATCTCCAGATTCTATCTATCAATCTATTACCTATCATCTATTCACCTATTTACCTACACAGGCTATTTTTAAAGCTATAATAATGAGAAATTTGCTTTGATGTATAAAGTAAAACCTACATTATTAACAACCTGTATCATAACATAATTATACTGAGAAAATTCCTAGAATTTGGCTAAAAGGCATAGTTAAGTGGTGACACTTTTTTGTTGTTAAATCTTCTAAGACAGAATAATAGAAAATGCTCTTTTAATCTCAAAAAGGAACTGATTCTTGAACAGCCCAGATTCCATAGAAACACTCCACATAATTTTTCTAAGAATTCTAGGAAATTTGGATTTGTGCTGCATCTGTGTAAATGTCATTGTTTAGTTCAGATAGCAGGTTTTCCTAAAAACACTGTACCAAGAGTTCATTTTTTTCTTTAAAAATAGTTTTTAGTAAATTACTAATACAAGTACAACTTTTAAAAGTAGCACTGATAAGCACATATTTTCTGAAGTATATGCAAACTTATAATGAAATTTCATTCTTTTTTATAATCTGGTATCGCTCATTTTTTTAAGTGGCATTACAAAATGTTTTCCAAATATAAGACTGTTTACTGAGCTAATAAAGTAATTAGCATGATTAAAATGATGGTCAACTCAAGCAAACAAATTCTGTCAACACAATCTGTGTATTAACACAGGGGATATTTATAATTTAACACAAATGTGTCCAAGTGAAATAATTTATGTAGATAGATCTCTGGCCAACCATGGAGAGCTAAACAACTTTTTGGAACATGCTTAGAAACCAATTAAAAGATAAATTCGACAAAGATTAAAGAAAATTAATCATGGATAAGCATCAGATTCATGTACATTAATTTCTTTTACAAAAGGTATACGACTTGACCTGATTTTGAAAACATAAGTGACAAAGGAAACCAACATGGTGGGCAGAATAATGGCCCACTCTAGTTGTCCACATCCTAATCCCCAACCCAGAGCCCGTGAATATGTTACCATACGTGAGGAAGGGGACTTTGCAGATGTGATTAGGTTAAGGGTCTTGATTAACCTGGAATAGCTGAATGGAACCAATCTAATTACGAGGGGTCTTCTCAGGTAAGAAAGTGTTGTGGAATAAAGAGAGTCGGAGTGATTCAGACCTACCATGCTGACTTTGAAGATAAAAAGGGTCATAAGCCAACAAATGTGGCTTGCCTCTAGAAGCTGGAAAAATCAGAGTCTCTCCCAGAAGCTCCAAAAAGAAATAGAGCAATGACAACACTTTATTTTCCCTAGTGAAACCCATGCCAGACTTCTGGCCTACAGAATAGGAAGATAATAAATTTGTGTTGTTTAAGCTGTTGTTTGTAGTAATTTGTTAGAGTAGCAATAGAAAACTAATACACCAGAAATGGGTGTCAGTGACTCATGAGTGCAAATTCTAAGTTATGTCTTCCTTGAGGCATAAAGAATAATGTTCATTACTCAACTGCTTTATTTTTATTATGACACCACTATAAAAATAATGGCATTCATGCATCCGAGATGAGCTACTTTTAAAAAATTAGCAAAACAAACAAACCAGAGGAACCTCTGTTGTAAAGAAAAATGATTATAAATATAATAAGTTGCATAAAATTGTATCCACAATTTCCTTGTACTAAAGTCAAAAATATCAATGGAATAATTTTCTAAATAAATATATAATTTCACATACAACACAGGAAACTCTATGAATCAGTAATTAAGAATAACATAAAATGTTTTATAATTATCACTGATAGATTATTTAACTTTTCACAGAACAAATGAATTGATATTTTATAAATTGTTCCAAATAATAAGAGATAAGCTATATAAATCATAACATGAAAAATAGATATGTAAGCCAGAATAATTAGCACAGAAATAATTTCAAAGCATGTTTTAATAATTATTAGTAATTTTCAAAAAGAAGTGTAAAGACATTCTATATAAGGGAACTACAGAGATAATTCACTATACTGGTAGGTTAACTAAAAACATTTTATTCTCAAGCAATTTGACCAATTTCATTTGATCAAGTCAACACAAATTCCTATTCAAAAATATTGAGAAAAATTAACAAAGACATTTCCTTTTAAAAATAAATTTGCTTTCAGCAAAGGAAAGTGTAACGATGATGAAATATCAGTAGAATATATATTAAAATTGGCAATCCCGACTGGATATCTGTTATCTATTATTTTAAGATTATTTTGGAAAATTATGTTTTGTTCATTTAGAGTGAAACAGAAATAAGAGATCTAGAGTGGAAGAAGATTAAAGTCCATTATTTTATGCAGAATGTGTAAACACAAAGAAATAAATTGAAATTTTTTCCATATAAAAAAATTCAGTGCTATATGTTACAACCAGATACCTACACAAAATTCAATAAATTCACTGAAGTAAAAAGAAGGTTGTTGATAGTCCCAAGCTAGCAGCAACTACAATAACAAAACAATAAAAAGATTTGTGGTCTTTGGGAAAAGAAATATATATTTTTTATAAATACAAAAGAAAAAATAAATAGAAAGCTATGTCATGATTCTTTCTAAAAAGTCAAAATACTGTAAGATTCGATTAATCTATTGAATTCATAGACTAATTCAACCCCAGTAATTAGCCTATTGAGGCTCCTTGCTACTCAATAATATGATTCTTAACATTTTTTTTATTTCTTTTTTTAAAGATTTTATTTATTTATTTGAGAGAGAGAGAGCACATGCATAAGCAGGGGAAGGGGCAGAGGGAGAGAGAGAAGTAGACTCCCCACTGAGCAGAGAGCCGGATGCAGGGCTCAGTCCCAGGACCCTGAGATCATGACCTGGACAGAAAGTAGACATATAACCAATTGAGCCACGCAGGCACCCCTGATTCTTAACATTTAATTGTTATTCTTATCAGAAGCAACAGAGTGAAAAATAATGAGATATTTTTAATAGAATATTATAAGACAAATGTCATTTACATCCTCACTATACTGAAGGATATAATTCAGGGCACTCTTCTACATGATGGCTTCCTGTTTTGGTTAGAAAGCTCAAATATTAAGGTGAATGTTTGGCAAACTACTTGTTATGGACTGAATATTGGAATCCCTCCAAAATCGTTATGTTGACAGTAACCCTCACTATGATGGTATTTGTAGGTAGATGGAACCTTTGAGAAGTAATTAAATTTAGATGAAGTCATGAAGGTGGGTCCCTCAATTTGGAAGTAGTGCCCTTATAAGAAGAGAACGAGACAGGAGAACTCTCTGTTGCTGCATGAACACACAATGAAAGTCCCTGTGGGTATACACTGAGAAGGCAGTGTAGGCCTCAAATCAGGACATGGGCTGCCACTAGGCACTGAATCTGTCAGCACCTGGATCTTGCACTTCCCGGTCTCCAGAACTGTGAGAAATAAAATTCCTGCTGTTTAAGTCACTCATTCTTTGGTATTTTGTTTTAGAAGCCCGGGCTCACTAAGACACCCTAGTTTGTAAAATGTCAGAACCTCATTTGGAAGCTATGTTCCTAGCCTCTTCCCAGCTCAGTGATCATTGTAGGTCAGCTCTTTTAGTTAGTAATTTTTAACAAGTTTGTCTAAATGTTCTTAAACGATAGAGTATAGGAAGAATACGACTTTCGCAGGACACTCCCTGCAGACGCCAGGACTCTTCTCATCTTTGTATCATGTTTTATTTTGCATGCTGTATTGCTCTACCATGAGGTCCTCTTAGATCATTTTGATAGATCATAGGATTGTAGTTGTGCAAGGCTTTCTTCAAGAAAACAATGAGAAAAATGCCCCGCCACCCCAAAAGAGCTCAATTCACCTAAGATAGTTGGAGCAGCAGTTCTCCGACTCGGAGAGACCCAAAGTTCCCGAGTTAGTAAGAACGAGGAGAGTAAATAGCTTCTCTTTCACATCTCTTAAATTATGAGGCAACATCATAGTCCATGATCCAGACCCCAATTTCTACTAGAAATCATATTTGCATTTTAGCCAGATCTCTCTAATGGGAGGGTGCAAACAACTCACCAATTTAAACTAATAAAATGTTCCTGCTTTCAGTAATATTACATCATAACTGAAACTCATTTAAAACTCGAAAAAAACTTATAGTAAATGACTTAAAGTAAACATTAACAAAGGTTTGTTTTGTAGAGGTTTTCAGGTTGAGAACATTCTTTAAACCAGGGTGGCAAACTAACAGCCTCAGGCCAAATCTACACCACCCCTTGTTTTTGTAAATAAAGATTTATTGGAATACAACCCCACAAATTCTGTTATGTTCTGTTGCCTATGGCAGCTTTCATGCTGCAACAGCAGAGTTACCTAGTTGCTACAGAGACCACATGGCTGGAAAAGCCAAAAATATTTGCTATTAGGCCTTTTGTAGAAGAAAAAAAAAATGTCGCTTCCTGATCTAAACAGTATCTGATATTGAATTCAATGATTTTAGAAGAGATAATGTAACGGCATCCATATATTTATTTAAAATAAAATACAATAGAGCAGATGAACACTCCATATGTTTGTCAAATTGTATTTGTTAAAACAATCTTATGCTTCTACTGTTTTTGGTAAAAAGCAGAATTGTCGTTAAACATGCAGCATCAAAAAACTCCATCAACAGCCTGTTGCCTACTTGTTAACTTATTTCAGACATATATTAGGTGACAAAATAACTTTACATAATCATCTCTTCTTTTGTTATTAAATTGCTTGGAAAGAAAAAAAAATTCTTGAATGCTCAAGGACTCTTCAAATATAAAAAATACTGATGTTTAAGAACCCTAAACCTTTTAAATTTCTTTACATTATAAATAAGATGAACAAGGCCAAATGTTGGTATAAAAAGAACACTGTTGGGTGCATGGATGAGACTGAGTTTCAATAAAACCTTTATGAAGCAGGGAGATAGTCCTAGAAGACTTTAGTCCAAATATTGCAAGTTATCTTTTTGTATTTAATGTTCTTTTAGTTTATTGCTTAGAATGGTTTGCATAAGAATAAGTGCTTTATTTCTTAGTTCATCTGTTTCTACTAAAGTCCTATTTGTATGATTACAATACCCCAACTGGTTACTGTGGAAATTATAATGATATTAGAAACTGATTATGACTTCCGAATGAGACAAGCTGCAGGACCAGGCTAAATATATAAGCAATGAAAAGGATGTGTTTTCATGTGAAGTCTTGAGTATTATTAAAAAACAAAGGGAAAGAAAAACAAGGAAATGGGAAGATACAAATAAAAATAATGAGCAATTATATTCTGCCTACCAAAGTTCCCCTGCAGTTTCAATCAACGTCTCTGCTTCTGCTTTCTGTTCTCAATAATTGTGC
Source organism: Ursus americanus (assembly GCF_024610735.1). Lineage (NCBI taxonomy): Eukaryota > Metazoa > Chordata > Mammalia > Carnivora > Ursidae > Ursus > Ursus americanus. Next base: position 52,681,479 of record NC_142137.1, on the reverse strand, counting down.
TAGTTCTGGTAAATATAACCAGCATGATCCAAAACAGCTGTGACTGCTTTCCTGTGATTAATTAATTAATTCATACTCTTTTTTAGTTTACTACTTTACGTATTTGAAAGCACTCTACATTAGCATTTACTTCTGACCCAATGTTGCAATGGATGAATGATTTCCAGAGAGAAATTTGAGTCCAGATTCAAGACCAGATAAATAACGAGTCCCATTTCTTAACAAACACTCCAGAAGAGGAGGGGCTATACATTTTGTTACACTTGTGTTACCTTAGGGAGGTCTGTAAAACTCATCCTACGCTCTGTAAAATGGGCATACAAATACCACCTACTCCGTGGAGTTCTGGGGAGATTATATGAGACAATACATGTATAAAGTGCTTAAGACAGTGCCCAGGATGTGAGCAGTGCTCAGCAAATTTTAGCCATTAGTAGTAAACTTGGAAGCTGTATGCTTGTTCAAACAATGAGCAACCACAAAAGCATTTGTGTAACTTCTTGTCTAGGCTATTTATAGAAGTAGGAACAGCTGTCCACTTACAATTATAAATTGTTGCTTAAAAGTACCATGGAGTATTACCTTCCTTTAACCCCCCGCCCCTTTTCTCTATATTGTTGATGCTGAATTGCTGTTGGCTACTGGTAGAAATAAAATCCCTTTTGGAAGATAATTGCTTGCCCCAAACACCAAAATCCTCAGTGGGCCCCTGTTGTGGCAGTGGTGAGCCCAGACCTTCAAAGAAAGCAGATTCAACTGGTGGCCTGGAGAGGAGCTAAGAACTAGCACTCAGTTGATGTCAGATACCCAAAAGCCACCCTGTTATAAATGGGTGAGTGAAGACCTGGTGTTATATAGGTCCCCACAGAAAGGAGCCATTGGAATTAAGTCTCCTAAAGATAACCTCACCCTATTTGCCCACCCAAGTTTTATTAGTCCCAGCAAATGTGAGGTATTTTGGTGAAATATTCCTAGCTAAAACTGATTTGCATTTAACCTGCTACCGTATGAATGAACTACAAGCATGGCCCCTTAATTAGTATGCCCGCCTTCTAGATTGCTTCAGATCCATACAGCTCCTGGCAGCTGTCATCTAAACACAGATCTAGCTACACCACCTCATACTCAAAACCTGCTGGTGTTTTTCACATGCAGTATGAAGCTCAATCTTCCCAGCGTCTATACAAAGTTATGTTCATCCTGGCCTTGCCATTCTCCTAGCCTCATTTCTCACGCCTCCCTTGCACCCCCATTCTAAAAGGCTCTTCCCCTAAGAATCCAGCATGGAACAGTGAACCAAATTTATCTGATATGTCCCCAGTTATGTCAGATTTATTTTTGTTTCAAGGCAGACAGTTGGTCTCCTTATTAAATTACATTCAATAAACATTTATTCTATAAATGCATTTCCGTTTTCTTATTATTCTCATAGTCAGGAGGTATTTCCTAATGATTTGTCTAAATCTTTCTTAAAAAATTCAAATGCTTTTCCTGCAATCTTAAAGAAATGTAGAATTAAATCAAGAGACATTGCACACATCCCTTCATACATTGAGAGTTGTTGCAGAGCAAGAACTTGTTTTTCTTTTTTGTCTTTTTTGAACCAGTCATAGTGTGGGTCATAGAAATTTGCATATTAATAGGTGTTTAATAAATTTTTGAATAGATAGGATGTGTGGAGAATCCCTTTAGACTGTTTTTCTAGACTGATGTAAACAAGCCTTTAGAGACTGAGATTCTCCTCTATTAAAATGGGTAGTAATCATCACTTTGTAAAGAAGCGAAAACTACAAAGTAATTGAAAGAGTATTCACATATATCTCCGTGTGTCAAAACAGGACTCCTATAACCAAGTGTGGAAAGCTTGATAAATATTTCAATTTATACTCTTAAGAGTTTGGGCATCCTTGAGCTATTATTTCTGAACAGGGCAATAGTAAAAAGGGCAGCTGCGGCTCATATAGGATACATATAACAGCTTTCCCACAACTCTGATGCAAGTTCCTACATAATTGGATTTTTGGATGAGGTGACAATTACTTCCAAGTTTTCTGTCAGTTATTCTCTAAAGTGTTATTCAAAACACTGTGTATAATAACGGGTACAATAAGTGCCAACCAATCAGAGTACACACGTACCCATTCAGAACAGACACCGGCCATAAACAAGCAGCACAGCAATGTGGATTGAATCAGCCTTGCCTAAACTGGAATTCTCATTAGAAGGAGAAACCATTTACCTTTAGAGCACTAGGCCAAGGCTTCAAAAAATGCCCTTCTAAACATCAAGGGAAAAAAATCTAGTCTAAACTTGCTTTTTAAAAAACATTTTCTTGTTTCTTCAAGCACGATGATCTGTGAAGAACCATTCTGCATCGGGAATATTCTAAGACAAAGTTGAACTGAGACTGGAAAAGTTGTTGGACATGCTACTTTTTGAGCATGTAAAATTTTAATAGTGCATGTAAAAATAGTGCACGTAAAATTTTTAATGTTGCTGGTCTTCTACGGAATATGGTCATTTGGCTAGTAAACTTCAGTTACAAAAAATAATGCCTTCTTTGGGAAACTGTAGCCTCATTCTCCCCGCTCTGTAAGTTTCCTCTTATACCCCCACCTGTTTCTGTAAGTTGAAATAACACACGAGAAGATTTTCATGCAGTTTCAAAAATACATGGTAAATACTCTAAAAATTCTGTTACTGCTATTATTGTTGTTGTTTGTGTTTTTTTTATTGACAGCAGAGAGTCATTAACAGGGCAAGCTCAAGAGGGGAGCAGGAGGCGAATGGCATTCCAGGCAGTTATCATTCTCTTTCTGCCCTGTGTACTTCCAGGCCGCACCCCACACCCATCATAGCTCTGCATCTGGGTAATAATTCACACTCCTGGTATTGCCCTTTCTTCTCTTCTCCATGCACTAGTAATATGTATCTATCCCTTTTTCAAGACTCTGCTTACAATGGAAAAGAAAATCATTTGAAATTCTTTTAATGGACTATAATGATTTGCAGTGTTCTTGTTTGCCTTTCCCCCAAATGTGATCACAAACATCTTATGAAGTCATATTGGGAACCTTATTTCAAAGAAATCTTGACAATTTTAGATAGGGTGGCAAGATGTAAAAAAGGCAAATATTCAGACATCCACTCACTCTCATGTTTCAGAAGGCCCACTTAAGCCTTTTTGTTTGTTTGTTTTTTTGTGAAGAGGAAACAGACTTCTAGCTTATTACATATTCACATGTATATGATACTTATTCAATTATAGCTCCTATTAATGGTGACACAAAACATCAGGTCAGGGACAGGCCAGTTTATTTTGAATGTTTCCATTGTGCTTTCATAGGAGGTTTCTAAGAATAACTGAAGATTATAATCTGTGGAAACAGCCCTTCACAATTTAGTTGAACATTTCCAGTTTTATTCATAAAGTTCTTTTTTTTTTCTTTTTTGGTTCAGAATAGCAACTGTAGGGTTGGATGCATTAAGTTTATCGCTTTTAATGCAAAGATTATTACTGTAATTTACATATCTTAGTAAGAGCCAAAAGCTTCCTGCTGTGGCTTTTCCACCAATGTGCTACAAATTAACAACACAGCTACATTAAAGCAAATGAAAAAAAGTTAATTCTTTTCAATATAAGGAAAATTATCTGTACATGAGACTATATAATTCCCTCAATAAGATTTCCAGAAATAAGAAAACAAAAAATTTTGTATAAACTACATTAATTTTTAGTCTCATGCAATATGGTAACATAAATCTTAGGAAAATGTAATAAAATCAATATTGATGAAGCATTACATTTGAGGCTGAGAACCATGCTAATGTCATAAGAAAAAAAGTTCATCAACAATATTTTCAAGAATCACTGAGGCCTTGATCATGTAGAAATTATTGAAATAAGTATGAATTTTCTTTCTTATTTCCCACTGATATAAAAGCATCAGCTTTTGGTAAACAACTAGACTGATGCTTCAAGAAAGAGTTCCAATAAGAAAATAGCACATCTGGAAATTGGGTTAAGATGTCATTACTCAAGTTACGCCAGTGAAGTAATGAACACTTTCTATGCCCTATATCTTGATGAGAATCCCTAAATGACCCTTCTGCCAACATCACTCATAGACTTTACTATGACACTGGAAAAATAACTTCGAGAGTTGTTCAACATGGACCAGTTTCCCAATGACCTGCATTTACTCCAGATCTGTTTACACCCACCATCTTTCTCCTATAGCTTCACTGATTTGTGCAAACTCAGTTCACACTGCCCCACAAATTTCACTTTCATCTGCTTCTTTTTGAAGCCAAAGTCACTTAGGTAATTTTAGAACATAGTCAATAAGTTGATGAGTGAGTAACATAAATGATAGAATGTGCAGTGGTTGAAAAAAATATACTGTAACTAATATGTCAACAACTTTTAGCTTCAAATGTTCCCTAAGAGACATTTGTTAGGAAACCATATTTTTATTTGAATTCTTCTGTGTTTAAAAAAATTTGTAGGAACATAATATTTAAAGTTGGATATAAATTCACAGAAACTCTGACACTCTACCTAGACATATAGGACAAATAGTCCAAAAAAATATAATATATATTGCCTTCCGATTGAGATTAACAATGATTTTTATAGTGCCTGCCGTTGTTCAGGTACTGAGGTAGGCCTTGGGAAACAAAGACAAAATGTATCTTTTCCCTGAAGGATTTGTTACCCTCATGAGAAACCATTTCAGTACATTGATATTCCTTTTATATAAAGAGATATTAGTTACATATTTGTAGGGATGTGTTTTAAGAATATGCTGTATTGGGACTATAGTTAACCTTTAACAGCCCGGGTTTGAACTGCGTGGGTCCACTTGCATGAAGATTATTTTTTAAATGCAGTACAATACTGTAAATGTATTTTCTTTGTGATTTTCTTAATAGCATTTTCTTTTCTCTAGCTTACTTTATTTCAAGAATACAGTATTTAATATATATGACAGACAAAATATGTGCTAACCAACATTATTGGGCTTTTGGTCAACAGTAGACTGAGTAGTTATATTTTGGGGGAGTAAATATTATACATGGTTTTTTGACTGTGCAGGGTGTCAGTGTACTTAGTTCCCACATTGTTCAAGGGTCAAATGTACTATTTATAAAAGCAAACTATAGAGTACAATCTCAAACAACATGGAACTGTGTAAAGCAAAAAGTAAAATGACATGATTTCCTACAGTCTTCGCTTTGGACTTTCTTAAGGTAACTATGGGTAATGTTTCCCTCTATGTTTCCCTCTTCTAAGGACTATGGAATTAAATTATATAAGCTTACTATAATTTCCTTAGTATTTTGTTGTATAAATAAGTCATGATACATTTAACTTGTATTATTTAAATTTTTACATGTAATTCAATACTTAAATAAAAACATGTAGAAAAGTAAATAAAATTAATTATTAATTAAAGTTACTAGGGCCACTTACATTTATAAATATATCCAAATTAAAAATATTAGCTCCACACATTTTGTACTTGATATTTATTATGTACATACTACATAATATACATAATAAATATCATAGCACATTAATTAATTATAATTTGTATTATTATTATTTTTTTAAGTAGGCTCCATGCTGTGGGGCTTGAAGTCACATCCCTGAGATCAAGACCTGAGCTGAGATCAAGAGTTGGATGCTTAACGACTAAGCCACCCAGGCACCCCCTAATTAAGTGTAATTTAAACACGAGAAAACTTACTGTCCTAAAATAGATTTTGAAGAGTAATGCAGAAATCAAAGAAGCATTTATATAGAAAAAAATAAAGCACAGGAACATGGTGTCTAATTCGATACTGACCATAACTGATCATAAAAAAAAAAGAATATATATCAAAATGCTGGTGAATGATCTTTAAAGAAGATATTATTAAATTCTCTTCAGCAGCTTTAAAAGCTTCATTTTATGTTTATTACTGCATTTATTCCCAGCAGTTTGTGTGTGTGTGTGTGTGTGTATGTGTGTATATGAATTCACAAGCTCGTTCTAAAGTTCATATGAGGATGCCAAGTACCTACGTTATTTAAGGTGATATGAATAAGAATAAAGCTGAGGAATCAAATTACCCAGCTATCAATAATTATTATAAAGGTTCAATAATTAAACCATTGCACTATTGCACACAGGCGAATTAATTGACCAATAGAAGAGAATAGATAATCCAGAAAAATAAAAAACAATTATATATGATCATATAGTTTGTTCCAATGGGGCCAGTGGTATTCAGCGAGCTTAAGGATGAGCTTTTCATTGAATGATGCTGGGTCAGTTAGAAAGCCACATAGGAAAAAACACCAAACTTGACATTTACTTCACACCATTTACAAAAATCATTTCAAGGTGGAGTCATAGCCTCTCATGAAAGTGAAACAATAAAGTTTCTAGAAGAAACTTAAAAAAATACCTTCATAACCTTGGAGTTGGCAAAGATTAGTAACTAGGGCACACAAACACACAAAAAAGCTGATAAATTGGATTTCATAATTAAACTTACTACTTTTGTTCACCAAAGCAATTCCTTAAAAGAGTGAAAGGCAAGACAAACTGACAGGGAATGTTTGCAATACTATAGCCAAAAAAAAAAAAAAGTCTTCTATCCAAAAACCAGCAATACATGAATAATATAACAATAGGGAACCATATTTTACAGTTAACAAAGGAGAGATGCCTGGGTTGTGTCTGCCTTCAGCTTGGGTCATGATGCCAGGGACCTGGGATGGACCTCCATGTAGGGCTCTGTGCTCAGCAGGGAGTTAGCTTCTCCCTCTGCCTGCCACTCTGCCTGCTTGTGATCTCTCTCTCTCTCACTCTCTGTCAAAAAAACAAATAAAATCTTTAAAAAAATAATTAGTAAAGGACATGCACAGGCACTTATTAGCAGATGATATATTTATGGTTGATGACCATATGTAAGAGTTTTCATCATGAGTACTCATCTGAGAAATGTAAATTTCAACTGCAATGTGATATCAATATGTAATCGTAATACTGGCTAAACTTATAATTGCAAGTGTTATTAAAGATGTGGCACAACCTGGAACTCTGGTGCATAAATGGCAGGAATGCATGTTGGCATACTGCTTTAGAAAACCACTCGGTAGTAGTTTCTAAAGTTAAACAAATACCTTTTTTATGATCTTAGAATTAGAAGCCTAGGGAGAAACAAAGAGAAGGTATTGAATGTGTACAAAAACAAAACAAAATGACTATGTACCAAAAATGCTCCTAGTAACTATTTATAATAGCCCACGCTAAAAAAAAAAGTAAATGTCTCACAATATAAGATCAATATATAAGTTGTGGTGTATTGGTACAATGAAAGACAGGTATTCTCCACTTTTGAAACTGGGGGAACATTACGCCACTTCACTTTTATGAAAGATGTACAATAGTACCTGTTTTCAGTAACTCAAAGAAACCTGAAGAGGACTTTCATTTTTATGAAGAAAGGTGGAAAGAGAAAATAGCTCTCAGTACTTTCTAGTGAGCTGTAGAGTAAATGTACACCGTGAGCAGCAAGAGTGGCCCCGCCAAGCTCCTTCCTCCTGGAACTATGCTCAGAACCGTAGTATCCAACTGCCAGAGCTTTGAACTGTGTGTGTGAGCATCTGTGCTTTATCTGGATTTACTCTGTGCATCCGTTAGCAGATCAGAAAATCGTAAGAGACGGTTTATTTTAGGGGGAGGGAGGTAGTCAGTGACAGCTTAAAACTTTTTCCATATAAATTAATGATTACTGCTTCTTTGCTTTATGCCATTCGGCTTACAGATTTTCATAGGCTCCCTTGAATTCTGGAGAGCAGGGGAATCCTGTATCATACAGCAATACAACATGAAAAAGTAATTCTATTTACAACGTGGATTCATCTAAGAGACACAACTTTGAATGAAAGAAGCTAGATGTGAAATAATGCAAATTGTATTATTCCACTTGTATGAATTTAAAAGCAGACAAAACCAATATATGGTAATAGATAACGGAATATTGATTGCTTTTGGGAATTGAGGGGTGGGGCTTCTGAGGTTTTGGAAGTTATTCTGTATATTGTAAGAGTCCAGATGCCAATCAAATGTGTTCTTTCCTGGATTTCAGTTATTCATTATGAACGTTTTAAACAACAAGGCAATACTTAATCCTCTAAGGGATGAATTTCTTGATTCTTACTCGTGATCTTAGAACAATGTACAGCTAAGGTATCAATCTGTATCCAGACTATGTATATGATTTTGTAAAGAATTGACCTAGAATCATAAGGAAAGGGAGATATTACTACTTGTTGTTGAATTAGTACCATTTCAGGATGGACCTAGGGCTTTCTTAAATCAAGAATATAGATTTCTTAGGTTCTTTTTATGCCTCAAATGAATAGAGGATCCTCTGAAAATTTGATGTATATGTAGTGATAATAGTGTTGTTGCCAACCAATTTAATTCATACTGTGATGAATCCTTGTTAAGAACAATGGAGAAAGATTGAGTATTGAAAATTAAATGGTCTTCCTTTACCTGTTGCAATTCATATAACATGATTTAGTTTGAGTTGGATACAATTTATTCATATAATAAAAATAGTTTATTTTTAGTGAATAACTGAAAATATGGTAATTATTCACAAATGTTGTAACATTATCATTGTAGGTGCTTAGTAATGAATGGATGAGAATGAGTAAATCAATGAAAGAATGGATTATTTAGAGACATCTTATTTAGTTCTGGAGTGTAGTTCTTCAGCCCATAAATTGGATAATTTAAAGGCTTGGCAAGCTACATGTAAAGCACACAAAATATTACACAATCATTAATCAATTCAACAGATATTTATTGAATGCCGCATATATGCCAGATACTCTTCCAGAATCTGAGGTTATGTTAGGGAACAAAAAAAATTACTGCTCTACTGGAGATTTCACAGGACTTACACATCTTTCATTTGTTGTTTTTTTTTTTTAGCTCTTTCTGCGGTAAATAAATGATGAATCTCAAATAAAGTGAGAGAAAAGAACTGAGCCTTTGTTACGCATGATGTAACACTCCATTAGCCAAACACACTGTCACGCACACAGGTGCATGCACTCATATACATGTCCTGGGTCCGGCCCCGTGAACCCACCCTCATAAATCACATTTACTGAGAGAAAGGAAAGAAAGGAAAGAAGAAAGAAAGAAAGAAAGAAAAAAGAAAGAAAGAAAGAAAGAAAGAAAGAAAGAAAGAAAGAAAGAAAGAAAGAAAGGGTGGAAAGAAGAAAGGAGGGAGGGAGGGAGGAAGGGAAGGAAGGAAATTTTGCCCATTGCACTTTCCCCAGAAACCATCAGCCCTGCAAAGAGGATATTATTAGGACATTTATGCCAATTTACATTAAGATTTCAAAAGATGTGATTGCATGGAGAACAGTCCTGGATATTAAATGCAAAGCCATATTTTCACATTTATCTCAAGCCCCACCTCATCTGCTCACTCAAGTTTTCACTCACTGAACCTGCCTTTAACTGTAGATGCTCTTATGATTTATACCACTACTTGGTATTCACCATATGAACCACATGTGGAATTTTATTATATTTCTTTTTGCATACATGTTCTCTAGCCACAAATACATTGCACTGTGCTGTATTTGTTTGTGCTTAAAATATTGGCCACATAAATTAGTTAAAATGATGAAGTACTACTGTGCTAATTATGGGGGCATGGTGGTGGGAAAAGTAAAAGTAATAGAGTAGAATATATGTTATTTACTGTTGTGGACTGAATGTTTGTGTCCTCCCCAAATTCATATGTTGAAGCTCTAACCCTCAGAGTGCTTGTATTTAGAGGTGGGGCATTTTGGGGTCATTAGTTCTAAATGAAGTTATGTGGGTAGACTCCATGATAGGATTAGTGACATTGTATGAAGAGAAAGAAACCAGAACTCTGTCTCTCTGTCATGTGAGGGTACAAAAAGGCAGCCATCTATGCAAGCCAGGAAGAGGGCTCTCACCAGAACAGATTCGTCTAGCACTTTGAATTTGGACTTCCAAGCCTCTAGACTGTGAGAAATAAATGTCTGCTGTTTAAGCCAACCAGTCTATGGTATTTTGTTCTGGCTGCCTGAGCTGATTAAGATATTTACTAGAGACTTAAACTATGGTAGGCAGACACAAACTGATGACTTAATTTTTTTATGATCTCCTTTACTGTTTAAAACAAACTGATAAAGTGGGTGCTGCTATTAGTGCCGTTTTACAGATGAAGAAACTGAAACACAGGGAGATTAAGTAATTTGCCCAAGGTAATGCAGATAGTCAATGAAAGAAAATCTGTTTGACCTCCAAACTATTAAATCAATCATAACATGCTGCTATCTCATGAATTTTTGCTATGCTGTTTTCAACTAAAATCAGAAGCCATTTCTAATAAATGGCTTCCACAATTCAGAGTTATACATCTCAATTCAGCAGCACATAATAATGAAGAAAAAATGGTAGATTTTATTGTTGAGTAAATAGTGTTATTTTAGAAAGCAAGAAACAACATTAAGGGTGTTATCATGGAATTAAAATTCTTTATGTATCATTCATCCATTGTTATAAGTGTGTATAGTAAAATAGCTTTATATCCATTTATTATTTTATTTATATTTATTTATTCATTATTTATATCCATTTATTATTTTATTCATTCAAAATATGTAAATAAAATATGTGAATAAATAAGCATATATTGTTCTTATATAAGAAGTTCAATAACTAAGTATTGAACTGTACTAGGAGTACAGATTATTTTTTAGATAACATATAGGTGCTGATGGCGCTAGAGCAAGGCAGTGGTGTAGAGGAAGAGAAAAAATTGCTAAGTCTGAGAAGTCAGAGAAAGTAAGACATGACATTTAAACTGATATTGAACAATGAGGATCGTTTTGCAATCAGGTGATGTCTTAACTTGAAAATGTAGGACCTATTCAGGTTGCCAGCTGATAGATTATTAAAAATAATTTTTGCTGACGCTTCACTATATGACTTCTCTAACACAGTCCAAAAGGAAGTTAGAGCTGTGACACTGCTGTAGCAGTTTATATATATATATATTAGACTCCTCAGTGCTTATGCCCATAAAATTTAAAAAATAGTATTATATATAATGTTGAACCATTCCTTATTTAAACAATGAGTAAACCTGATCAATGAATGCATGGATAGATTACAACCAAAACACAGTCCCATCTACTTCTATCAAAAATTGTAATATACTAATGATGCTTTGATCAATTGTGTACTAATTCTAATTATAATGATAATCAATCAAGAGTGAAAATTATAACCCTTAGAGGCTTACAGTCATAAAAAATTAATATCTCTAGGAATTATACTTACACTCCTGCATGCTTGGGTAATCAATTATATATTTTAAATGATATGCTATATTACATTTGCATAAAATTAGGTGGGAGAATTTGAAATGGAAAAATAGGAAGAAAAGGTACAATGCAAATATCCTATCTGGTAAAGAAGAGTTCAATTATGTATGTGTAAAAATGGATGATAGTAGCTAACAAAATACTTTGGTATTTAGATTTAATTGGCTCAATTTAAAAAAGTAATGTTAACAGTTGTGTTTGAATATGGCAATATTTTCAATATTCTGGAAATTGCATTTTTGCATCTGTTTAAACATATAAAGGAAGATTTTTAAATGGAAACCAAATATGCTCAAAGGGGTACATAGATTTAAAAATTATTTTATCAATAGCACAATCTTTTAATGTTACTTTTCTGAGAACTGAGGGATAATTAATGAGATAATATCAAGCTAAAATATGGCAATCAAGACATAATGAAAGGGGATATGTCAAGTTGAGAGTAAAAGGCAAAAAAGAGCAAGAACAAGTGTTTTGAGTAGAATACTTTAAATATCACAATATGGTGTCCATTTTCTTTCTAAAACAAGACGCAGTGTGCCACAGTCTTGATGCAATTGTTTGAACTGCTGGGTTGTAATTTTATTACCTGCATTCATACATTTAGTCATTTCCATTAGGTATATTTTCTTAAGCTTCTTCTCCATTATAGCTTACATTGGTAAATGTCAGTAAGATCTAAATCTCACCATATATATATATATATATATATATATATATATATATATATATATATATATATATAATGAAATCTGAAGTTGTCTTCTGAGGATACATTGTGTACCATTCAGGCTAATAGACTGCAGGAATTCTATGTCACTGTAGGTTGGAGTTGATGCATGAACTGTGTTAGACAGCAAGACAGAATTGTTTTCAATGTAATCCTCAGGGAGTCCTTCAGAAAAGAGAAAACAATGATTTTGAAGGTTCATTTCAGTGCCAGCTGGCAGAGATCTTAAAGGTTATTCTGTTTTACCCATACTACATAGTTATTTAAATGTCTCTGTGTGCAACATATGAGAGGAGTGTGTATTTAGAAACACTGGAATTTTAAAAATGTGTTTACAGTGGCAAAAGAAGTGAAAAGCAGGAAACTATGTACTGAATACCTATTCTGGTTCTATTGCATTTGTATTCTACTTTTACAAATATTTGTTCTATTTTCATTAAAAGATTGCATATCACGCCTGAGATATTTAGCTCTATCCTAACTGGATGTCAAAGACATACCTGGGCATCTTCTATTGTTTCTAGTTTCTGCCAGATTAAATATTTTCTATGCCAGAGCAGTATTCTACAAGAGCAGTATTCTACAAAATAAATCTAGATTTATTTTGGTTAGCATAGTTTGGACGTGAGTAAAATGAGGTTGAAAAGATGGGGAATTCACTTAAAAAGAAGCAAAATTGTCGTGACTTTATTCAAGAAATAGTTCTCTAAAATTAATACAACCTCGGGGTGATATTATATAACTTCAGACTTACTTCTGTTTAAAATTTTCAAATTTCAAAAAACCATAAGGAATAAGCAGATAAATAGCTCATTCTTAAATAAGAAATCTTCATTTTCTTCTTCTTTTTTTATTTTGTCAAACAATATTTTGGCTGTTAACTAAATAAAATTCATGTGAATATTCCCTTGGCAGAGACAGCTTTATGGACAAGTGAGATCTCGCGGGGTTCCATGCTTGGTTTAATGCTTTGTTGTTATCACTTAGAAAAAATAAATAAGTTGTGCCTGGGTGGCTCAGTCCGTTAAGTGAATGACTGTTGATTGCGGCTCAGGTCATGATCTCAGGGTCCTTAGATGGAGCCCTTCATGGAGCTCAGTGCTGGGCGTGGAGTCTGCTTGGGATTTTCCATCTCCCTTTCTCTGTGCACCTCCCCCACTGCTCGTGTGCTCTTTCTCTCTCTAAAATAAATAAATAAATAAATAAATAAATAAATAAATAAATAAATAAATATTAAAGAATGGAAAATGAAAATATATTTTAAAAATTCTTGGTTTTATGAAACAAGTCTTGAAAGTTAGAATGCAGTCAAAATAAAGCACTGCTCTTTAAAAATGTTTAAAAATAGAAAAAATCATTCAGTGGACAATTTGAGAGATATTCCAATAATAATCTGCAAACAAATGCCATGGGGAATATAGTAATGAAATGGGATTAGTGCAAGGAATTGAGCATTGAATGTATGGGAGCTTGGGGAGGTAACTAAATGCAGCACAGCTAGCCTTCTGTGGAGTTTCATTAAAGAGGTATATTGTCAAATCAATTATAAATGCCTACTAGAGAGAACTGACTTAAATACAGAACATCTATAATCTGGCTTGTCTTCTAACCCAGTGATTCTCACGCTTTCATGCATACAACAGTGTTCTTGGTAGCTGTTTTAAATTTAGGCACTCTGATTTATGAGATCTAGTATAAGGCCACAGCAATCATTTTTAGCAAACACCTTCCAGTGGTTCTGAATGAAGTTCATCCATGGATCAAACTCTGAAAAATACTGATCTATCAAAGTATCCAGTTGGTTTGAAGTTGACAGTTTATTTTCCACGCATTAAATAACCCAGTCATTAGGGTTTGTTTGTTTGTTTGTTTGTTTGTTTGTTCTATTAAAGACCTGGCTGCATTAGTTAGACAATAAATGTTTTTAAAGAAATCAATATTTTTACCTCTGAGTTATACATTAGGTTTTATGGAAATTTTTCCTTCAATGAGTGGGAAACCCAAAAAGCTTGAGTAAAAGAACTAGGTAAGTAATATAATGGGAGAGCTATAGTTAAGTCTAACACAAATATCTGGAGAACTTATACCTCTGGGATGAAATTGTCCCCTGAATTTACAAATGACATCTTTTAAGATAAGCAGTATATATGGACTAAAATAAGAAAATGAGTACAGTTGTAGGGGGAAGAAAGCTCAGTCATACTGCTAAGTAATTTTTTCCATTGTCTAAAAATAAGGCCGGCTTAATTTAATATGCAGTAATGTTATAAAAAAGTGTGTTTAATACTTTGCATTTGTGAGGAAAGTAGCATTACTCAGATCAACATGAATATCAAGCCTCATTGGGCTTTTTATATGTTAAGTGATTAACACAGTTCTATTTTGCAATCAAGCAAAACTGCTATAGAACCAGAAAGTATTCACATGTGTGTGTGTCTTTTTCCTTCCTCAGCATCTAATTTTAACCAACTGGGTTATTTTAAGTTATTCAACATTTGAAATGAAAAATTTGCTTTTTAATGGAGAATCTGCATTCATCATAAAGATAAAACAAAAAGTCCTTGGCAGAGGTTTTCTCCACAGAAGCAGGCTATTTCTGTACTGTATATTTAGCAAATTGTAAAAACACAAATTCCAGAAATTGTATCTCAAAACTTTAAAAACAAAAAGGGCATATATATATATATATATATATATATATATATATATATGAATCTATCTTTAGTTCTTTTTATTACTGTTAAGTAATAAAAGTTTCAGGGATGATATTATAATTCCTGTGAAGTCTACAACTTGTGAAGATTTAATTTAAAGGGAAGTTAAGAAGATAGTAAACAACAAATGGAATCAATGAAATGAGACAAACGTTGTTCACTATTTGTTTATTTGGGAAAAATAAATAAAGGGGATCGTGAGCTGTATCAGGTAGATATTCAGATAACGCGGTAAGGGAAAGAGAATAGTTGACATGTAATTTTAAAGTTGATGTCAATGTTATTGCTAATATTGTTTCCTAAACTCATAAGATGCTGTGCTGATGAGGAAATGGGACAGAGTTTATTTGAATTACATTAGTCAGAACTTGAGAATAGCTTATTGGTTCAGTAACTAACATTTTGCACTACTTGGAAGAAAGTGTCTTTTCTATAATAAAGCAATAAACTGTGAAAGCCACACATATTTTAATGAAAAATTATAAGCAGATTCAATTGACAGCAAATTGAATGTGAAGTAAAAAAGTATTCTGTATTTTATTATCCTGATTAAAAATAGAATCAAACCAAGTATAGATGTGATTATATGTTTTGATTCTAGTTGTAGATCTAATGACATTAAAAATAATGCTCTCTAGTAAAATTCTTAGCTTGTGCTCCTTCATTACAAGTAGACATGTATATTCAGTATCACTATGATAAATACTTATAAAGTGACTACTTCATTCTACAGAGGTCTATCAAAAATTTTAACTATGCCCTATGAAATAAATATTTAGCTCTGATTCTTCAGAACTGAAGTAATTTCAATTCTTCCTTCACTATGTGTCACATTTCTACCCAATGAGAATAGATTATATAAGAACTAAAATAAAAAGCTATGTCTTAAATTTTTTAACACCAGTAGTTCCTTGGCACATCAACACTGCCTTGGTTCTGTTTATGTTTTTGCTCTCCATAGCAGATGGGTAGTTACCTACTAGAAAGACAAAGCAATACTCTTGTTACTATTTTTATGATTAATTATTAACTAAACTCCAGGCATGATTTGGATTTCACCAGTTTTGCCATTATGGGGTTTTTCCCCCCTATGTTCCAATCCAAGGAAACTCTAGGGTGTTTTTAAAATTGCATAAATTCTAAAAATTGTATCCTTTCTCTTGTACTCTTTTCTCCCACTTTGTTTATCCAAGTGTTTTCTTCTGGGTTCAACTGTAGTAAACATGTTCTAATGTGCTATCCTCCCAAGAAACCATCATACCTTTGATAGAGCACAGCAAATTATCCACAATTTCTATCTTCCCAGACTATTTCCACCTTCAAAACCATGGGGTTTTGGTATGTCATAAGGTCCTTCTTTATAAATATTGTGTCTCTTTTTTAGAAATGCTCTTTTCTCACAGCTTCGAATCTTACACATCTATATATTTGCAAATCTTTTTTAGCAAACTGTAACTTCTAAACTGAATTCTAAGTTGCATGTTTCCAACTTTTGGTCTGGAATTTCATCTTGCATATTCCATCAATATTTAAACTCAAACTCTTCAATTAATTTTCTTCCTCTTAACACTAACCTCTTATTTCTGTCAATGGATCAATTTCTCCAAACTTAAAAACTTAAAAAACATTTCAGATTTTAGCTTTTAATCTTCTTCTTATTCACTAGCCTCAAACTTCCAGTAAGTATTCATTAAAAAATGTTTCTTGTAATTCTTTACATTTCTATTGACTCCACTAACTCATTACTTTTGATTTTATTGCCAGATATTTCTAAAAACCTCCCAACCTGCCTCTCTTTACCAAAGCATTCCTCCATGGTTCTCTACAGTTGCCAGAATGCTTTTTCACAAATTTTATTTTTCAGATTGTTCCTCTATTCAAAAGGTTGAAGGATTTTCCCTTACTTATGGGATAAAAATCTCAACCTTTAATACTGGCACATAACTGCTCCCCATCCCCAGAATGTGACTACAATTTCTGTACCAGTACTGTCCAGCTGCATTCATTATTCTACTCCATTATGTATACATATGTGTGTGTATATATATATACACACACATAAAGTGTGTGTGTATATATATATATACACACACATAAAGTGTGTGTGTATATATATATATACATAAAGTGTGTATATATATATATACATAAAGTGTGTGTGTATATATATATATATACACACACATAAAGTATATATGGAGAGAGAGAGAATTCAAGGTCAATGCTTGTGAGAGACTGTCTTCTGGAATGAGGGGTTAAGGACCTCAGTGAAACTGTTCTCCCAAAAAAGCAATGAAAAGACTGAGAAAACAATTTTTTAAAAAAGCATTTTAGAATTCTGGAAATTAACCAAATTCACAGATTAAATAGAAAGCATCTACTCATGAAATACTGGTGGACATTAGTAAGAACAGCATGACTATGTCATTTTGATTTAGAGCTATTCTCATTCTCCCTCACTCCCCAGCTCACTGGCATGGTAGGCATGAAAGCCAGTAGACTTAACAGCCAATAGGAATGACTAATATCTTTTGAAGCTGTTGAAAACCCCATCCCAGAACATAGTCTATAGTTTGAAAAAAATAAAAAGGTTTCTGGAAAATCTCTATTTCCAGAACTTTGTAGCTATCTGATTTAACTTGGGACTCAGCTCTCTAAACAAACAAACAAACAAACAAACAAACACAAACTCCCAAAACAGTAACGACACAAAACAAAAACAAAAAACTCTATTCCCAAGAAATACTGAAAGTTATAGGATTTTGCTGAGAACATCACCTAAGTATCTTAGTACAGTTGGGGTTGACAAAAACTGACTAAAAATTTAAAAGAAACCACTAAATTGTTTATCTTTTCTACAGTTTTGCCTTTTCAAACTGTTTTCTTTCATTTGGAAGTTAAGCATTTAAGATTTATCTATGCCTTTGCATGTCTTGATAACTCACTCCTTCTTATCACTGCATAGTATTTCAGTATTTCATAATTTGTCATGTTGTTTGTTTTAATTTAACTATTGAAGGATGTCTTGGGTGCTTCCAAGCTGGGCAATTATGAAATAGCTGCTATAAAAATCCACACGTAGGTTTTTGTGTGCATATACATTTTCAGATCAGTTGGGTAAATATCTAGGAGTGCAATTGCTATGGTAAGACTATGTTTAGCTTTGTAAGAAACTGCCACACTGTCTTCAAAATAGCTGTGCCATTTTGCAGCCCACCAGCAGTACGTGAGAGTTCCTGTGACTACACATCCTCACCAGCAGTTGGTATTGTCAGTTTTTTTGGCTTTCAGCCATTCTAACAGGTGTGTAGTAGTATCTTATTATTGCTTTTATTTGCAGTTCTTTAATACAAATAATACAAATACATTATTTGTGGATCTTCTCATATGCTATCTGTATATCTTTTTTTAGTAAGTTGTCTATTCAGATCTTTTGCCCTTTTCTAGCTGGATTTTGTGATAAAAGGAATAAAGCCTCCTCCACCCTGAAATCTATCAACATCCAAATCCCTGGAACTATATTACATTCAATAGAAAAAAAGAGAACTTTATACATGTGATTAAATTAAGAATCTTGAGATGGAAAGATTAACCTGGATTATCTGGATATGCTCATTGTAATCTCAGGGGACCTTAAAAAGGGGAAGCAGGAGAATCAGAGTCAAAGAGAGTTGTGGTGATGGAAACAAAGGTGGGAGTGACTTGGGACCAGGATCAGCCTTTAGAAGGTGGATAAGGCAAAGAAAGAGATTCTACCATACATCTTCCCAAAGAGTGCATACCTGCTAATTTTTTTTTTTGAACTTTTGACTTGCAGAAGTTAAGATAATAAATTTGTATAGTTCTAAGCCATGCAATTTGTGGTAATTTGTTACAATAAATACAAGAAACCAATGTACATTCTTTATTTTCTTACTGTTGAGTTATGATTTCTTTGTATCTTCATTAAACATGGATTTTGTAAATATTTTTCCTGGTCAGGGCTTTTTTCCTTCCTTCTCTTAACAGTGTATTTTTAGTTTTAGTAAACTATAAGCTATTTTTATCACGGATCATGATATTGGTGTCATGCCTAAAAACTCATTACCAAACCAAATCACAGGATTTTTCCCTATTTTTTTCTCCTATAACTTTTACATTTGTTCCATTTCATCTAGTTCTATAATCAATTTTGACATAACATGTGTGCAACGTGTAAGGTATAGGGCTAAGTTCATATTTTTTCATGTGGACATCTAATTGTTCTACCATCATTTGAACAGACTTTCCTTTCTCCTTTAAATTGCTTTTGTGCCTTCATCAAAAATCAGTCGACTGTATTTTGTGGATCCATTTCTGGGCTCTTTATTCTGCTCTATTGATCTATGTATCTGTTCTTTCACCAACATGATGCTGTCTTGATTACCATAACTTTATAGTAAATATTGAAATGGGGTAGTGTGAGTCCTCCACTTTGTTTTTCCTAGGACTGTGTTGGTTATGTGAAGTCTTTTGCTTTTCTGTATAGTTTAGAATTAATTTGTCAATATCAACAAAGTAGCTTGCTGAGATTAAAAGTATTGTGTTGGATTTTTATATTACGTTGAGAAGAATTGACATCTTAACAACATAGATTATGACCAGATAATTTCTTTCCATCTATTTAGATCTTTGATTTCTTTTATCTATTTTTTAGTTTAGTGCACATAAACCCTGGTTGATATTTTGCTAAATTTATACTTAAATACTTCATTTGGAGGATATGATTATAAACGGTATTTTTAATTAAAAATTCCAGTAGTTTTTTTACTGATATATAGGAGAGTTATTGACCTTTTAATATTTGTATTGATCTTGTACACTGCAAACTCATAATACTTATTTATTAGTTCTAGGAGGTTTTATGCAGATTCTTTTGTGTTATCTACATAGGCAATCATGTCATCTGTATATAAAGACAGTTTCATTTTTTCTTTGCAATCATGTATGTGTTATTTGTTTTTCTTATTATACTATCTAGATTTCTAGTATGATGTTGATTTGGAATGGTGAGAGAGGACAGCCTTGCCTTGTGCCTGATCTCAGGAGGAAAAATGTCTAGTCTCTCACCATTAAGTATAATATCAGCTTAAGATTGTTTGTAGATGTTCATTATTAAGTCAGGAAAGTTCCACCCTATTACTAGTTAGCTAGAATTTTTATCCTGAATGGATGTTGGATTTTTTCAGATGCTTTTTGTGAGTCAATTGAAATATCATATGATATTCCTTTCTTAGCATATAGATATGGTTTATTACTTTCATTGATTTTTTTAATGTCACATCGGGCTTGCATAGTTGGCATAAATTTCACTTGGTCACGTAATAAATCATGGAGTAAGTCCTACAGATATGAGATTAGTCAGAATGACTCCTCTTTCATTTCTAATATTTGTAGTTTGTGTCTTTCTTTCTTGCTTAACATGTCTAGATGTTTTCCAATTTTATTGATTTTTTTCAAATAATCAACCTTTAGTTTGTTGATGTTCTCTATTGCTTTCTTGCTTTAGCTCTAATTTTTATTATTTCCTTCCTTCTGCTTATTGTAGAGTTAATCTGCATTTCTTTCTGTACATTTCTTTTTTTTTTTTTAAGATTTTATTTATTTATTTGACGGAGAGAGATAGCCAGCAAGAGAGGGAACACAAGCAGGGGGAGTGGGAGAGGAAGAACCAGACTCCCAGGGGAGGAGCCCCATGTGGGGCTCGATCCCAGGACTATGGGATCATGCCCTGAGCCGAAGGCAGACACTTAATGACTGAGCCACCCAGGCGCCCCTCATTCTGTACATTTCTAAGTGCAAGTTTAGGTTACTGATTTTTAGATCTATCTAATATATGCATTAATGCTATATACATTTCCCTCTAAGCATTGCTTTTCCTGCATCCCACAATTTTTGATAGCATGTATTTTCATTTTATTTAACTCAAAACATTTTTAAAAATTTCTCTTGAGGGTTTTTTTGTTTTGTTTTGTTTTTGTTTTTGTGGTCCATGTGCTACAGAGAAGTACATTTTTTTTGATTTCCAAATATTTAGGGATATTCCAGCTATTTTTATGCTATTAATCTCTACCTGAAATCCAGTGTGATCTCAGAATATACTTTGTAGGATTTCAAATTTTTTTAAATTTGTTAAGGTGGATCATCCAGCCCAAAATGTGGTCTGCATTGACAAATGTTCCAAGTGATCTTGAGAAAAATGTGTATTCTCCTGTTGCTGGATGGAGTATTCCATAAATGTCAATTGGATAAAGTTGATTGATTTGTGCAGTTCGGTTCGTCTATCTTTATTGATTTCCTGCATGCTTGACCTATCAATTACTGACAGAGAGGTGTTAAAGTTTCTTATTATTATAGCAGATTAGTTTGTTTCTCCTTGTAGTTCTGTCAGTTTGTGCCTCGTGTGTTTTATTGTTTTGTTGTTAAATACATAGATGTTAAGGTTGTTATGTCCTCTTGAGGAATAGATTTCTTTATCATTATGTAATGTCCCTTTATCCATGAAAATGTCCCTTGTTCTTATGTCTGATTTCTATAAAATTAATATATGTTACTCCAGCTTTCTTTTGATTGGTGCCATCCCTCTCTTTAATTTTGAGCATCTGTGCCTTTATATTTAAAGTAGATTGCACAAAGACAACATATAGCTGTGTCTTGTTCCCAAAATACTCCCTGAAATGAAACCATGCACACTAAATTTACAGAAAGTATGGCAACTATGTCTCACCGAATAGGGAACTTCACAAAAAAGATAGCAATAATAATAATAAAACAATAATAATTATTATGATCTTAAACAATAATGATTTCATTATAATACTAATGAAGAAGAAAATAGAAATTCTGAAGCTGCACAGTACTATAGCTGAGATGAAAAACTTACTAAAGAAATACAACAATGGATTAGCTGGAAGAAAAACAACTAATGAACTTGAACATAGATTGAGGGAGATAATCCAAACTGAGGAACAAAAAAACCCAAAGAATTAAGAAAAATGAATAGTTTAAAGATGAGAGGGACAACATCAAGCACGCACATATGAATAAAGAAGGAACCAGAAAAGTATATGGTAAATCAGCAAGAAACAATATTTGAAGAAATCATGTAAATAAAATCTTAAAAAAAAAAAAAAAAGACAAAAGGGGTGCCTGGGTGGCTCAGTTAGTTAAGTGTCCTACTCTTGGTTTCAGCTCAGGTCATGATCTCTCGGATCCAGCCCCACGTCAGATTCTATGCTCAGTGCAGAATCTGCTTCGGATTCTACCTCTCCTTCTCACTCTTTCTCAAATAAATACATACAATCTAAAAAAATAAATAATAAATGAAATATTCCCAAATTTAATAAAAAATATTTAATCTAAACATATGAGAAGCTCAACAAACTCCGAGTAGAATAGCCTCAAAGAGATCCCCACCTAGACACTTCTTTATCAAACTCATGAAACTCTCTAAAGATGAAGAGAAAAGTTTGAAGGCATAAAGAGAAAAATTGCTTATCACGTAGAAGGATTCTCTATAAGATCGGCAGCTGACCCATCTGAAACCATGGGGGCCAGAGGGCAATAGGAATATGTATTCAAGTTTTGACAGAAAAAGACTGTCAACCAAGAATTCTATATCTTATAAAACTATCCTTCATATGTAAAAAATTCAGGCATCCTCAACTAAGCAGAGACTGGCAGAAGTGATTTTATAAATATTCTCTCTATATATTTTTATATATCTGTATATATTCTCTCATTTTTTTTATAATAATCCAAATATATATAATAAAATACTATTCAGAAAAGGTGGAGACAAACTATGGATATATGCTATGCCATGAATGAATCTCAAAAACATTTTAGTGAAAGAAAACAAACATGTTCAGGGGCCCTGGGTGGCTCAGTTGATTAAGAGTCTGCTTTCAGCTCAGGTTATGATCCCAGGGGCCTGGGATGGAGCCCTGTGTCAGGCTCCTTGCTCAGCAGGGAGCCTGTTTCTCCCTCCTCTTCTGATGCTTCCCCTGCTTGTGCTCTCTCTCTATTTCTCTGTCAAATAAATAAATAAAAT
Organism: Ursus americanus; assembly: GCF_024610735.1. NCBI lineage: Eukaryota > Metazoa > Chordata > Mammalia > Carnivora > Ursidae > Ursus > Ursus americanus. Next base: position 52,658,521 of record NC_142137.1, on the reverse strand, counting down.
TAAAACAACAACGACAACAACAAAAAGAAAGAAAACAAACATGTTCAGTGAAAAAGTGCAAACACAAGGGGTGACGTATTTTATTATTCAATTTATATATACAGAAATATACAGAAAAGATGCAGTTATAGAGACAGCAGGTAGATCAGTGGTTACCCAGAGAGAGGGGAGGGAAGAAGAAGGATAAATAGCATGTACACATAAACAATACATGTTCATTTTGGGGTGATAACCTGTTCTAAAATGGATTTATTGTGATGGTTTCACAATAATTGACTTAATGCATTTATAAAAAAATCATCGAATTGATTGAAATCATTTGAAAAGAATAAATTATATGATATGCAAAACATGACTCAGAAGACTTATTAAAATAAACCAAGGGGGAGGAAGAAGGAACTATGCAAGAAACTGAGCATACAAAGATGAGTAAAACACTCTCACCACCTTTGTTAGCTCCCAGCTTAGTGAATCAAGTGAGAGAGACAAGGTCGGTAGAAAACGTTCCCCACTACCACCAAAAATAGAAAAGAAAAGAAAAAAAATCCACTAATGGATTCCAGTACAATTTTCTGTTTGAGAAATAAAGTTAGTATTAGGGTTGCAGATTGTCATGTTTGAGGAACTGAAAGTTCCTCTTATTTATCCTGTTGAAAACTATAGTATGATGTGGGGGTAGTGAGAAGTGAAAGTCAGTTGACAATTTTGAAACTGAAATCTTTTCTGCAATGTGTACAATCTATTATAACAGATCAAGACTGAAAACTTGCAGTAATGAATATAAGAAATGAGATTTAACTGAACTAAAGTAATGGCAGGGATAACCCTAAACAGCAATAAGAAACAAGTGATATTTAAGAGATACACTTGCTAAGATTTAGCATAAAGCAACTTGATAATTTCCTAAGTGCACATGTAAGGAATTTTATCATGCGCAAGCATTTAAAGCAAAATGATTCTGGACAAAACTAAATTTGCAATGGTGCTTATTTTTAGATTATGATTCAAGGATGAAAGTTTATACAAAAAGTGTAAGTGTGTTGTTTATATTCAACTTTGCAGTGGAGACTACAATACCTTCTTCTAAATTACAGTGATGGTTGATACTGCTTAGAAGTGGAGCAGTGTGTATAAACAGTATCTTCCACAGAAAAACTTCTACTAATCAACACTTAAATATAAGGGACATGAAGTTAGAGATTTTCATCTGTTTTATTTACTTCTGTATCTACAACACTGAGAACATTGTACGTAGTAGACACAAATTACATTTTTGTTGAGTAAGTGGATATATACAAGGAGTAAGGGAAAAACTTCTTAAGAAGGATTTTTGTAACCAAAGATACCAAGGTTGAAAGGAATAGTTTGAACTGAGATATCACAAATTGAAACTACATTTCCCAGGAATTTGTAATAGAATTAACCAGAAGGGGTCAGTACCATTCTACCTTGGACCCAAGCATAATAAACTAGAACCAAACAAATAGCACTTTACACTCCCTTCAAGAAGAAACATAGAGGAATTTAAGTATCTAATTAGATAAAATGTCCTCATATCATTTACAGAAACTCAGTGACTCCTATAATTGTAGTAGTAGTGAAGACAAATAATTTAGTGAGACTCTGTGAAATAAGGCATAGGGCCTGTGAGTAAAGCACTTGGGTAGCAACCTTGTCATTGCCTGAAGGCAACCAACTCATTTGAAATTTTAGGAGAAGGTGTGTGAAGGTTTTTAAAATCTAACCTTTCTATGCTTATCAACATGTTTTATTATCACAGTTCTCATGATGATTTGTTGAGACTTGCTATGGGCTAGCAACTATCTTAATTGCTCTCCACCATATCTAACATAACGTCAGGGACAAGCTGTAAGGTTTATTATGAAGATGAGGATATTGAGGCGTTACAGATAGTAAGTGGAAAGATCTAAGCTCTAGGATGGCGGAGATTTTCTCTATTTCATTCAGTGCTGTTTTCTCAGTGCTGCATTAAGGTGAATGTTATAGGCTGAATTATGATACCCACTGACTTGTATGTTGAAGCTCTAACCCCTAGTATCGCAGAATGTGACTGTATTTGGAGATAGGGCCTTTCAACAGGTGATAGGTTAAAAGCGAGGCATTAGGGTGGGCCCTAGTGCAATTTGACTGGTGTTCTTCTAGAAGAGAAAATTTGGACACACAGAGAGATACCAGTGGTGCTCCCCCATAGAAGAAGACCCCAGAGTGCAAATGCCCAGAAGAAAGGCCATGTGGGGACTACAGCAAGAGGGTGCTCATCTGCAAGGCAAGGGGAGACCTCAGAAGAAACCAGCCCTGCTAACACTTTGATCTTGGACTTCTCGTCTCCAGAACTGTGAGAAATACACTTCTGTTGCTGCTGCTACGCAGTGTGTGGTCCTTTGTTATGGCAGCCCTAGCAAATTTAGACAGTGCTCACAACTATCTGCTGTATAAATTAAATATTTTCTCCAGTTTCAGAAACTCTAGTGTGTCTGTGGTAGTCTGAAGTTAGACTCCGAGTTGTTACACTTACCACTAGAACCTTCTGCCTTTTATGTTTACTGCAGCAGACAGATTCTTTAAGGGAATTCAAAATTAGGCACCTTCAATTTCGAATTGCTTTTGCCATAGGGATTTTTTATCAATTTATAAAAAGCTCGCATTTTTTTGTAGTCTACATGTTTGAAATCACCTTTTCATGATGCTAAGAACTTGATCATAAGGCCAATTGCAAGACATGTGTTCAAGCAAATGTAGCATTGATTCTTCGAGGTTCCCAAGAACTAAGGAATATTCCCTTCAACCTAAGAAATCAGCAGGCAAAGCATAGATAAAATTAAACTAAGCAAATAGATAGATCCATAGAAAATAAAAGATAAATTTCTATATGGTGTTGACACAACTGAAATGTTGAGACACTTTCTCAACCACAAAAATATACATGTCTTACAGCATTCAAGGAAATAAAATATTAGTGTCTTTCTCATTTCCTTCCCTGAATGCAACTCTGAAAGACCAGAAGACTTGATGGGCCACACCTCAAATCTGACTCTGCAGATATCTTATGGTTTAACATCAGGTCTACTCTGTCTGTGCCACAGAATTACCTTGATTCACTGGGAACATGGAATGTGATTGGATAATTCAACTAAAGAATGCAGGGAAGATAACAGCTAAACTTATAGGGACAGAGACAGGCATAGTTGAACAAGATACACAGGTAGGCTGGGTGGCAGAAACAATCAAAATAAATGAAATAAAATAACTGACATAAAGTACACAGTGGCATCGCCTGAATTTATTCCTAAAGTAGCAGATTTTATTTTATTTTTTTCCACATGAAGAATTAAAGCTCAACTCATATATTCTTTAGGAGATGGCTGCAGGCCATAGTCATTGTTTATTTCCAGTTGTGAATGGCAATCTTCCTTATGATACTGCATTCAGTCCACATCAGGGATTTCTTGTAGGTGAGGTATTTAATAGTAATGGGTAGGTCCTTGCAAATGTAAATATCTTCTTAAATGTGACCACCGAATTGTACTTAGGTTGAAGTAGTTAACAAGGGTCTCTTCCTAAAAATTGTGTTCCGTTGTTTTAGGAGCTTATAATGCAAAAGTTCATGACCAATAAAATCTCACTGATGAAAGAATCCGTGTGTGTATTGGAGGGGTGCGTGTGTGGTACATGTGCAAGCGTGTGTATGTATGTGTGTGTCTTCTTAGATTCTGTTAGCAGTCTGCTTGTTCTGTGGGGCTGGAACAGCCTTGTGATTCCTATAAATAGCCAGCTTGCCAAAACCTCAGATTCTATTATTAGCAATTAGATAGATAAGAACTAATCAGGATTCACTATTCTAATTGCACTGCATCTGTGTTCTTCAAAGCCCCCTGCAATTTTGTCTTTTAAGAGTGAAAAATGGGAAACACAAAATCTACCACTCTTATTTTGTACAATTTTGTCAAAATTATGATTTAATAGCAATAGAATTTTCAACGGCTAGGCAATTTCCCCTGTTTTTATCCCAAAGTCACATCAAGTGAACCTGAGTCCATGATGAATGTCTACATTAAAGCTATCATTGCTAATAGTATTCCATATCATTTGTCTTTGGTTCCGTGGGACCAAATTACAATCACCACATGACTGTAGCTTATCTTGTGATTAATGATGGTTTTACTAAGTCACTGACAGTGAAGCTTCTGGGAGGAAAATGGTAATATGGTTTGAAATTTTAAATTGCACATTTAAAAAATCATTACCTGGTTTTCAAAGAGATGGTTAATTTGTGCATGATAGGGGGTAAAAATCTAGTCCTTTTAGCCACTGGAAAGAATTTCTCAAGACAATTATTCCAATGTTTAAATGCCATAAGATGCTATAAATACCAAAATGTTCCAAAGAAAAGGCAAACATCTCTTAGAAAGGATGCTGAGTTTTTCAGATGGATGAAATTTTAATATCCAAAAAAGTGCAGAGACTAAAAAATACCTCAATAGAAAACAAGGTTGGGTAATATATTGAAGAGCATTCTGTATGATATATTGTAGGTTCGAAAACTGCTCTGCACCATTTCCCTGAGTGTCATCGGTGCACATCTAAGTCATTAGTGAAGGAATATTATCAGCATCCATTGGACTTTTGATATTTTCTTTTAAATTACCTCAGTCTCGAAACGCATATGAACTTACATTATTACTGCTGGGACTAATTGGCATTGGTTCAGTTTAAGCGAAGAGAGATTTTTAAATTCATTTTGCTTCAGGAAATAGATAGCCAATATCAGGAAAAGATGTTTTGATTGCAACTTTATCTCTTTTCCTACATGAAATTCAAAACCTTTTTTGCAATAGTAGCCCCTGTTAAGTTCCATGATAATAGACAATTTGCAACTCAAATGCCCATAAAATAATCTCAAAACACTGAAGATAAGTCATAAATGGTTTTGTCCTCCTACAGTTTGGTAAAAATAGAACAGAGGAATCTGAAACTCCACTTCTAGCCCTTCTACAAGTCAATTGACCGTATCTTCTATGATTGAAATAGTCAAAATGTGTCCATCTTTCAAAAGCCCATGACCATCCAAGCGACTGCAACCCTAACAATGGTGGCTCAGATTGTGATTTTATTTCTGTGCTTTTCATGCTAAGTTACCTCCAGAAAAATACTGTTTTCTAGTAGTGTGTTGATCTTCTATGTGTACTTAGGCTGAAATATTTCATCTATTGCTTGATATCATATTGTCTGAAAGAATGAGTGTCCAAGAATTGATATTCTCTTGACATTATTGTTTTCTGTATAAAGGGTGTATGATGATGGCTTCTGTTTTTAGTGAGAGTCATCAAAATGTTGGAGGCTGCATTGTTTAATCTGGGCAAGTGATCAATCCTACTTGTGCTCACTCTGCTGTTTAGAAGACTAATTATTGTAGCAATTTTAGATGATTTTAATGTTCTAAGAGAGCTTAATGAAGACCGTTAAACATTTATTAGAAACATATTTGCCTCTATGAACCTCTAAAACAAGAACATTACTGCAGTTTAACCATTTATTTCTTAGTGCTGTGTTAACATTAATTGTTGGTGCTTATAAACCTATTTAATTTTCTTGATTAACATAATAATTTAATGTGTTATTACAAATAAAGAAGATGGAATTAATGATGTAGTCTCTATGAGTGATGACAAATAAGTCTATGCTCTATTTTCTAAAAAGACCAAGTTAAAGAGACATTTGAAGATTATCCCCCAAAATAAAGCTATTCAAAACAAGTAAAATTAAAAAAAAGGAAAATCATCTATTAAAGAACCATCACTGGCATAATAGCATGATGAGGTCTGTGGACTCACTTCCCGGTAAAATAAGTGAGAAATTACACACACAGGCGTGCACACAAACACACACAACAAAATAAAACAAACAAATAAGACCACAACCATTAAAGTATGTAGAAGTAGTGTTTAAGTTATATATTTATTCAAGAAATATTTATTCAAGAAAACAAATTAAAATTCAGCAATTCAGTAATTTAGACAAAAGAAAACTCCACTGGAGATTTGCTTAGCCAAGACCTCAGGACTCCCTCTACTCCAATCTTCTGGTTGGAGGTCTACCTTCCCAGAGCATCAGAATGTCTGCATTTTTCATCTTGCCCTACAAATAACTTAGTCAAAGTACTAGGCAAGAGGTGGAGGCTCTCTTTTATTTTGGCCTAGCCCACACTGGTGGGAGGATTTCTGTCTTAAGTTTGGGGCTCCAGTCACCCTTTTCTAGGTCCATAAAGCAATGGTTCCATGTTGGAGAGGCAAGCTGAGAAGACCTCATGTTATTCTCCCTTCCACCTAACACTCAGTTCCTAGAGCAGAGATGACATGAAGAGAGAAATCCAGAGATGTGGCTTAAAGAATTTTTGTGAGGGTGAAGGGAGAGAAAATCATAAAGGAGCTCTGTGTCTCTTCCAAAATAACAAACTACATTTGCAATAGGGTGGGAGAAATTGAAGCTAAGTGTGCCATCAAAAACAGTAGAGGGTGTAGTGAAAGGAAATTGGGAGGAGATTCATAAATTCATTAAAGATTTAGGCTAAACTTGGCTGCCTCATTTTCCAAAGAGAATTGGGAGAGAAACAGCTAGAAGTTGCCTTCCTGGGATCAGAACAATATCAAAAACTGATATTTGTAACCATTTCTTCAAAGAAACTTGAATTTAAAAAAAAAAGAAAGAAAGAAAAGAAAAGAAAATGATAAAGCAATGAGCTAGCAAGTAGTGGATTTAAACCATGAGGATCTCAATTAGTGGATCTCAACAGCAATTGATGGGTCTCAACATTGTCCAAAGAAAGAGATAGTCAAAGGAAGCCTTGCAAAAAACAATTGTTATTTCCAAGGTGACTTGGGGTACTCTTTAGATACATTATCAAAGGCTTAAAACTAAGGAAATGAAATAGACTACTAAAATAATACAGCCAGTCCTTAAACCAATAAATAAGCAAAAATAATAAGCCTGAAGTCAGAGAGTACCTAGAGTTGCTACTGTATATTATGTAAAATATCCAATTTCCAACAAATTTCTGAAATCCAAAGAAATAAGAAAGTGACTCATACACCAGAAAACAAACAAACATGCAACAGAAACTATGAGTGTGACCAAATGCAGTATTTAAGAACAACAACAACAAAAGATTTTGAAGTATACATTATAAACACATTATAAAATATTTGCGAAAATAAAGGAAAATATGATTAAAGAAAAAGTTATGACAATAAAGAGAGACTATTATAAAAAAATCAAATGGAAATTCTGCAATTGAAAAGTACAATAACTATCATGTAAGCTGAATAAGAGGGGCTCAACAATAATTTGAACGGGCAGAAGAAAGATTCAGTGAAATTGAAAATAGATCAATACAGATGATGCAAGCTGAAAAAGAGATATTAAAAAAAAGAAAAAAAACTTCAGAGAAAAGTGAGCACCACGAATCACAACAACAAATGTGCAATGGGAACACTAAAAGTATAGGAAAGAGAGAAAGAAGCAAAAAAATTTTTCAAAGAAATGACTGAAAACTGTCAAAATTTATTGTCAAACAATAATCTGTTCATCCAAGAAGCCTGATGACCTCCAATCAAGACGAATGCAAAGAGATCCACAAACAGACACATATAAAAATACTAAAAACCAAAGATGAGAAAATCTGGAAGACAGTAAAAGAAAAATGACTTCTCACTTATAAGGGAACACTGACGAGATTAACAGAGTCGTCATCAGAAAATATGAAGAGTAGAAAGCAGAAGTTTAACATATTCAGAGTGCTCACAGAACAACAACAAAAGACTCCCAAGATTTGTTACTAGCTGACTTAAAAGAAATACTAAAGGAAATTCTTCAGACTAAAGGGGAGTGACCTCCAGATAGTATTTTGAATCCACACTGAAAAAAAATAACATTAAAAGAGGTAATTATGTAACCATAAAATACAGTATAAGTGCATATTTTTATTTTGCTTTTTTTTCTTACATTGATTTAGAAAACAATTGAATGGGACAATATGTACATAATGTTTTGTTGGGTGTGTATCATGAAGAAATGTAATATATTTGCCAATAATAGCACAAAGGTGGTGTTTGCAAATAAGTATTGAACTAAGGAAATGATTACAGATAGTAACTTGAATACACAGAACAAATGAAGAGAAATAGAAATGATAAATAAGAAGGTTACTGTAACAAAAGCTACATATAAAAAAAGAACAAACTATTCTTCCTTGAAATTTTTTGCTGATTATACATATTCATTGAATATATAGTAAAACTTCTTGGTTTCTTTAGCAATATAGATATTGCTTTGGTAACCATGTGGATTAAATTAGACCAAAGTAATGAAACTTAAAGACATTGTTTATTCACTTAAATATCAAACAATTCATTAAAAATGCTATTTTATATGTTGACAACACAGATTTCTATTGTTAGAATAATCACTACATTAAAAAACCCAAAATTTTAAATTGCATTTGTGAAGATCCACAAACTGAAACAAGCTCTTCCAACAAATGATTTTGACTAACAAAATATATAATATATAAACTAAGAGTAATGTGTAGTTTACCTCTGCAAACCCTATGGGTTTTAACAGTTTAACTCTGTTTTGAAGCCTATGTAATACCTTTCAGATATATGCCATAATCAGTACTTACTGATCTTAACATTAAATGAATTATGGCAAGAATTCCTCTTTCACATAGGCGAATTGACATTGTAACTGAGCCAAGAGTGAGAAAGTTTAGGTATTATCATGGAGTCATCTATCTCTTTGTTCGCTCCTAAATGGAGTTATTAAACCATCTCATAAATATGGAAATGTGTAATATTTTAAGCCATAACCAGGTGAGTAGAGTTCCTGGGAAATACTTCCAAATATGTAGCCATTATTACGTTAGAAATAAGTTTAATATGACCTAGATAAGTCTATCATTGATGTATTTTTAGTTCATGTAGAAAAGATTTCTCAATGTATCTATTCATTGCTTTTCAAAGCAATTTCTCAAGAAAATTCTTTTAAAATATTAAAGAATGAAAGGTCAGAATCTCAAGGTCTTGATTTTATTTGTAGATGTTATAATTACTGAAATATTTTTGGAACCTGTCACTCTGACATTCAAGCAGAAAAAGAAATAGAAGGTAGAAGAGAATCTTGAGAAAGACTACACTATTCAATGTGTCTTCCTGAGTCAACAGAGTTGTAATTAGAAGTTGAACTACATCTCAAATATGGAGTACCTTACACATTTTGTCGGTGTTTGGTGTATATTTGATGATGAGGAAGATATCTCACTTCCACATTTTGAAAGCAATGAATAAAACAGAAGATGCAGCGTAACTGTAATTGAGTTAAAATTCATACCTACTGAGGTTCGCATAGGGAAAATGTCCTTCACCAGCTTTAGATTGAAATGCCAATGTGATTTTATTGTTCCCGACTTTCTTCTGCCTTCATCTAAAAGTTGTCTTTAAGAGATGCCACTCATGGGGGTATGAAGAAGCCTAGATCACAAGAGAGAATCAATATGAGGTCATCCCTAAGAGCAAAATGCTTTAGATCTCTTTCCCTGTATTCCCTTTAAAGCTCCTGTTTTTCTGTTTTTCATGTCATTATGACTTTGATATATCTATCAACTGCCTTCTTTTCCTAAATGCTTACCTGATTAAACTCCATAAGAGGAACGTGTTTGCAACATATAAATATGATGGACATATATATACATGTATATCGGACACTCAATTCAGCTGTCTTCCTTTTGCCAGTCTTGTTGTTGTTGTTGTTGTTGTTGTTGTTGTTGTTGTTGTTAAAACTTTTATAATGGGACACTACCTGCCTGCTGCCAGGCCTTGAAAGAGGTCTTTTTTCAGGAAAGAGGCATCTACCACATTGTAACCATCTTTAACCACATTATTTATTCATTTAAAAAAATCAAGCTCTTATAACATTGAAACCAGAGATTATGGGTGTTCACAACTACTTTCAAGGCTCTATTTTTTAAATCTAAAATGGGTAATTTTCTTAAAAAAAGAGAGAAGCTTTATTATATTGAGATAGATCAGAGAGAGGCATTATTATCTAAAACAAGAAATGAAAAATGTTAGTTAGCACTTTGTTATGGAGACTATTAGTACCAAATGTCATGGGAATTACAAATCAAAGTTGTTTCTTTAAAGAGAAAAAAAAATGAAAAAATAACTTTCAGTGATATCTGGCATCATCTTCAACACATAATCAGTTTGAGGAAGACTTTATGCTAGTCTATTCATGAAGATTCTTTGATTATATAATAAAATTGGTAATTTGGAGATATGAATAACCATGTAAAGATTTCAGGCTATTTGTGTCCTCATGGATAGATTAGCGCCTTTGATAGGGTTGTAATGATTAAGGGCAAGCTTTAGGGAGATTTTTGTCTCATAGGTTTGGGGAAATCAACCAGAAAGTAAAAAAAAAGATTGGAGAATACATAAATAATGATCATGTAAGCAACATCTACAATGTGTCTGGCATATTGAAAAAGCAAAAACTAAGGAGGCAGAAAAGTAAATTATGGAGATGGTATGAATTTGCACCTATACACTGAGGTGAGCAGAAGATGTCCAATTAGTCAGTCTTATTTATTAGTAAAACCGTTTCGACAGTAGTGAGGTTGAGTACTATTAACAAGTGGGGAAAGCCAGGCATTGAGCTTTGGGTTCTCTGAATCAAAAAATGTGCGCTCTTCATTGTGCCCTGACCTCTTTCTGTAATGTCCATTCCATAAAAATAGTTTTAAAAACAGGGTTGTGAAATATTAGAAATGAGAAGTGGAATATAGATAACAAAGGTATTTTTTTTTAAAGATTTTATTAATTTATGTGACAGAGAGACAGCCAGCGAGAGAGGGAACACAGCAGGGGAGTGGGAGTGGAAGAAGCAGGTTCCCAGCGGAAGAGCCGGATGTGGGACTCGATCCTGGAACGCCGGGATCAACGCCAGGATCACGCCCTGAGCTGAAGGCAGACGCTTAACGACTGCGCTACCCAGGCGCCCCAACAAAGGTATTTTTAAAAGAATAAGGCACATTTTTTTTTTCACTTATAAAATAAATAAGAAAGTCATAAAGAAATAGCTGGTTGTCTAGAAAATATGTTTGCAAAATATTTGTAGAGGAGGAAAATAAATCTATTAGAGAAGATTGAAGATTACAAAAAGCCAACTGCCTTAATAAGTTTGTCTGAGCCCGTATATTTTCCCCTGTGATTCTTTCAGACCTTCAAGAAAGAAATAATTTCTTTATTATATACCTTTTATAGCACAGGAAAAGAGATTCTCCTAATCTATGTATTTTTAACAATTTATTCAAGTATAATTTACCTACAAGATAAAGTGTACTCATCTTAAGTGTACGGTTCAATGAATACTGACAAATAATTGAGCACAAAGTAATCTCCACCATTAACATATATACTATTTGCATCACCCAAAATGTTCTCTCATGCCTCTTTACACTCATTATACTCCACATCTGGCCCCAAAATCGACCAATAAGTTTTCTGTTACTAGAAGTTGGTTTCCTCCTTTATCAATTTCATGTAGATAGAATTGTACAGTAGATACCGTATTATGTCTTGCATCTTTCACTCCGAATATAGCTTTTGATAGTCATCTATGTTGTGTATGAAATTTGTTTCTTTTTAATAATAAGAGATATTTTCTTTATTAGACAAATCATATTTTTGTGATCCATTCAGTAATTACTGAATATGTGGGTAGTTTCTACTTAGGGGTATTATGAATAAAGTTGCCTTGAATGTTTGTGTACAAGTCTTTTTGTAGGCCTATTTTAAAAAAAACCTATTGGGTAAGTGTTTACAAGTGGAATTGTTGAATGTATAGTATATGCATGTTTAATCTTAAAAGAAAATGACAAGATGTTTTCCAATGGTCACACCTTTTGCCGTCAACTTTCAAAAGTTTCAGTTGCTCCACATACTTGCTAAGTATGTTAAATTTTATTTTGTTTAACGAGTGTGTGTTGTACCTCATTTAGTTTTTACTTTATACGTCCCCATTACATATGCAGATTGGCTATTCATTTATCTTTCTTCATAAGCTGTCTGTTCACTATTTTACCTGTTCCTAAAATAAATGGTTTATTTGCTTTTGTAAAATTAAGTTCTAAGTGTTCTTTATATATATTTCAATACAAGACATTTGTTAATGTATATTTTCTTATATTTAATCATAGTCTCTGACTTGCCATTTTACTTAATTATGTCCTTCAAAGAACAGAAATGTTTAATTTTAGTGAAATCCAACTTATCAATTTGTTCTTTATAGTTTGTGCTATCAAAGTCCTGTTTAAGAAAGATACCCTCAAGGAAGTTTACCTCAAGATTTGCTTCTGTTTATTTATTTTTATATTTTGATTTAATTTGGGGATTTGTTATCTTTTAAGGGTCAAGTTTCATTCTTTCACCAAATAGAAATCCGTTTTTTTTTCCTCTCTCACCATTTGCTGAAAGGCCAGCCCTTCTCCAATGACTTATTTCAGCACTTGCTTTTAAAAATCAATTGACCATTATGTGTGGGTGTATTTCTGAATTCTGTACTCTGTTGCATTGATCTATTTATCTATTCTCATGTCAGTGCTACTGTATTGACTAATAACAACTTCATAGTAAATCTTGCAATCATTAGTAGAATTTTTCTAACTTTGTACATCTTTTTTCCAAAATTGAATCACTTAAAGTCCTTGAAGGCTAATCCCATTGTTTCTCACATTTCTGAGATTTATTTACTCCTGTTTATTGGTCACATTCTCCTGCTTCTTTGCATGTCTAGTTATTTTTTGATTAGACCAAAAAATACTGATGCTAACATTGTTTAGTATCTGGATTCTGTTCTATAACTTAATGAGTGTTGAAGTTAAGGCAGGCTTTGTCCCTTTGAGGCTTGTTTTTGAGTTTTGCTGTGGTGAGTCTAGAGTAGCCATTATGAGACAAGTTTAACCCTGTTAAGTTTTTTCTTCTAGTTCCTTTACTGGAAACCGTAGGTGTTCAACAATATCTCTCCACTTTGGCTGTGGTATCTCAAATATCTCTCAGCCATATTGTCTTGAGGAATGGCTCAGCTTATAGATCACTAATAGTTGTTTCTTGCTTAGCCTGGTGTAGGCTGCCTGGGCATGTGGAGGTTAGGTTTGTAGCAAAAGACACGTATGCAGATTTCTAGAACTTTTTCTCTCCATAGGTTCCTGCTCTGGTCCATAAATTCCAGCTGTAACAGCATTTTAAAACTTTGATTATTGTCTTCTCAATTCAGTGAAACTACTGTGCTTGGCTTGAATTTCCTGTTCCTGTCTTAAGGCCCAGAAAGTTCCTTCAGGCAGAACGTGAGGCTTTTTCCTTCCTCTCAGGAGTTACAGTGCTTCTACGCCAGGATCTCTTCCTGCTTATTGTATAGGAATGCTTTAGTCATTAATTGATTTTCTCTTTTAAGTCATGAATAAACATTAGCTATTATTCTCTCTTTAATAATAATGATTTTCATTATTATTTTATTATTCTGAGTACCCCTAACAGTTTTGGTGTATTAAAATTGTTTAGGGATATCCAACCAGATAGAGTCATAATCATTAAACAACATGATGCAGAAGAAGAGTTTTCAAAGAATTTTCTATGGAAGCCCAATTCCACTGAGGATCTTCAGGTAGCCATGGTGGGGAGGGAGGCAACAAGACCGGCAGCAAAATTAGGCAAACTCTTCTTCTTCTTCTCTTCAATGAGATCAGGTGTATATCTATGGTTGTATGTATTAGAGTTCTCTTTCAGATTTCTTTGAACAAAGAATTTTACTACTAAAATGTGAAAGCTACTTATTTAGAATACATACTGACACAGAAAATGTACATGATATATTGTTAATTTTAAAACATCAGATTATAAAACATTATGAAACATGTTTTTGATTTAGAAAATGGAGGCTATGACTGGTTATTGAATTTGGACTCATTACAATTTTCTCCTTTTCAGGCACTGTGTAATCCACGATGAGTATATTATTATATAAATAAGATATGCTAAAATTGTTATAAAGTAATAAAGAAACATTCTTCAGAAAATATCAGGAGACCAATTTCATGTCTGTTTGGCAAGATGTAGAAAAATTACTCAGTATCACTATCAGAGATTTCTAAAAATTTGTAATCTGTTATTTTGATCAATGCTGGACAAAAGCAAACAAGATAACATTTCCTGAGTGAAAACAGCAACCCATATTGAAATTAATATATATTTTATTGTTATAAATATTACGTTCTAATCCTATGTATTTTATTTTTTAACATGCTTTGAGGTAGAATCTTCCTGAGCCTCAGTTTACTCAGTTGTAAAATGCTAAAATAACTGATTAATGGAAAAATAATGGATTTATGGAGTTAGGGAGCTTAACAATGATTTAGATAAAAGGCCTAGTTCATAACAGGCATGAAGAGAGACTAGCTTTTACTTCATACATCATCTTATACATCAAATACCTTAAGGAAAAGAAACTTCAAAAAAATACTCAAAATCCAATATGTAATTGTCTTCAAAAGTAAGGAAAATAACTTCTTCATAAGATATTTGGCTTTCAAATTACTGTTACACTGCATACATGAACTCAAGATAGCATGAATTTACAATTTGGAAAAGAGAAATTTCTGTCAATTTACAATATGTTGGTATAGCGGATCTCGGGAGTACATATTGTTGATTTTCATGAATTTTCCTTTTCTGCTTGACTTCCCTTTTCATGGAAAGCTGCCTGTGTTCCTGAAAGATTGCTGTTTGCATTTGGTGCAGATTTGTTCTTGTTAATATTTTATTAGTTGCTATTTTTAGTTTTAATAAAAGACTACTTCTAACTCTTTTCTCTCCAGGCTTTTGTAAGTGGATTGTGTGCAAATTGAGGTGGCTGGAGAATGTATTGGTTGTGCACATTTTAAAAACTCTTTGTGAAATAAAGTGTTGGGCTCAGACTTCCAAGTGGCCACCAGTCTGGAGCAAAGGGTACTGACAGGATTCTTCACACCTGTTTGGCTCACTTGCTTTGTCTCTCTCTTTCTGTCTCCCTCTCTTCCTCTTGGGTAAGCTATCCCAGCTGAGTGGTGACATTTACTCTTTAAATTATTAAAACAGAAAGCAGATTTTATCTTCAAGGTAGCTCTTTCTATGATTTTGAAATGTAGGTTAAATGGAACTTGCATTTGTAATACCTACAATTTACCTCGCGTAGACCAGATGCTAGCCACTCTGTTGACATTTTCTCATGTATTTGCATTTTACCTTTGCAACATCTTTATGACGTAAGAAGTATTTTGAGCCCTATTTTACAGATCATAAAACTGAGATGCAAGACGCATGACTTAACCATAGTTACTCAGCTGGTAAACAACAAAAGCTACATTTGATTCAATAATTTATTAGAAATGTAGATCAAATTTGAATATTGATCTAACTTTTCAAAGTATAAGATCCTTTTTTATTTTATTTTAAGATTTTATTTATTTCACACACACACAGAGAAAGAGAGCGTGCGCTTAAGTACAAGCAGGGGGAGCTGCAGAGGGAGAGAGAAGCAAGCTCCCCACTGAGCAGGGAGCCTGACTCAGGGGGGAAGGTTGGTTCCCAGGACCCTGGCATCATGACCTAAGTGGAAGGCAGACACTTAACCAACTAAGCACCTTAAGTTTAAGATACTTTAAGTTAAAATTATCAAGTCAACAGAACAGACAACGTTTGACCTCAAGTTTGAAAAGGGACATATTCCTCATTTTCCTTAGTTGTTAAACTTCTGATGATAAACATTTATGCTACTAATGATTTTCATACAACTGTTCCCCACAGAGATTCCATTTTGGAAATTAATTTCAGTAATAGGAGTAAAAAGATTCATCATTCTGAAAGGACAGGGGAAGTATTTTGAAATGGTAACTCTTCAGGGGCGCCTGGGTGGCACAGCGGTTAAGCGTCTGCCTTCGGCTCAGGGCGTGATCCCGGCGTTATGGGATCGGGCCCCACATCAGGCTCCTCAGCTATGAGCCTGCTTCTTCCTCTCCCACTCCCCCTGCTTGTGTTCCCTCTCTCGCTGGCTGTCTCTATCTCTGTCAAATAAATAAAATCTTTAAAAAAAAAAAAAAAAAAGAAATGGTAACTCTTCAGGTTTTTCTCTTTTTCTTTTCCATTTTTAACAGAGAAGTAGAATGGTTTGCTTCTTCAACTGCTCATCCTCTTTCAGCATCTCTTATCATGGGGGAAGCCAAGCCCCAAACCCTAGTGCTGGTGGCAGCAGCGGCTGGAGCTAACCTGCTTCCTGGACTCACAAAGGTACCTGGAGTGGCTGAGCTCAGTAAGCATTAAAATGTGTTGTGTTTATTTAATTTTTTTCAGAAAGTATCACAGGCGTCATATGTAGGCAAGATAATGCAGACTGCTTAAGAGTTAACTAAATGAAATAAGAGGCAGTTTTATTTTTTTAGAGAGAACGTTAGAAGATAGTCTATTTTCTCTCTACAATTGACATCATTTATCCTTCAAACTATAATATGATTAGTTACTACCAAATTTAGTAGATGTTGTAAGCATTGCTAAAATTACCTTTCAAAAAATCCTTTGATCTCTTGAAAACAATGATCTGTTAAAAAAAAAAAAAAGTAGGGGCGCCTGGGTAACGCAGTCATTAAAGCGTCTGCCTTCGGCTCAGGGCGTGATCCGGGCGTATTGGGATCGAGTCCCACATCGGGCTCCTCCGCTATGAGCCTGCTTCTTCCTCTCCCACTCCCCCTGCTGTGTTCCCTCTCTGGCTGGCTGTCTGTCACATAAATAAATAAAATCTTTAAAAAAAAAAAAGTAATTCAAGTAATACATATCCAAAATTCATCATTGCCAAAAAATAATAATAATAATCAGCTTATTTCAACATCCTGGCTTGCAGTGAGTAAAGCTGTTTTGGGTAAAAAAGAACATAATCAACCGTAATTATTTGAAGTTTTAATAGCTTATGTAAGTCTGTTTAATTATCAATAGTAAAATTGACTCCTAAGGACAGAGCTTGTTGCTTTTGAACTAGGTAGGCAAATAAAAATTCTTATAATACATATAAGTTTGTCAGTAATATATATATGCCCCAAATGCTGATTGACTACCAGACAACAAACCTTATTTTAACCTTATTGTGTTGATTCATTTTATTTGGACTATGGTTTTTATAGTATGAAAAAGTAGAAGAGGTTATTACTATCTGTTTAATTTTCCCAAGGCCTATGGACAAGCAAGATAACTTAATCTAAAATAAAGCAGATATTAACATGAGTTATAAAGTTTGATTTCACTATTTGATCAAATTAGTTGGGAAATTGCTAAATCCTCCTTTTTTATAACAATAAGTTTATCTCTCTAAATTAGGTCCTAGAGGCATGGGTTCAGTCAGTTTAAGGGGAGAGAAATACTACTGACTGTGTTGAACAGTGTGCAAAATTGACAAATGTCCTTAAATCAGGTTGTTTACTTGAAGTAAGATGGCCTTGGATCAAAGGGGAGAGCATAGATCCTGTTTTCATAACAATGGATTGAATTGATTACTCATTTATTTTTTTCTTAAAGTTTCCATGTAATCTGTGAAAAATGTCTTTCACATCTGACTTTATATATGCCATATGCCTGTGAATTTGCATATGCCATAAATCTTACAGGCCATATTTAATTCTGAGAGACACTTCCAGTAAGTCAATAAAATCAAGAAAAATGGATAACTGAGGAAGGACGACAGGCGAATTGTAAGGTTATCTTAAAAGGCAAATGGAAGATAGCAGGGTATAAAATGGTGGTCACGAAGAGAGCATCAGCAATCAAACTCAATCAGGAGAATGAAACTTTGGTGCAATAGATTGATTTCTTGTTCCTCAGATCTGTCCTTTCACCCACTCCCCTTGCCAATGATAGACTTGCAACATAATCTAAAAACAAGAGCTTGCTTCTAAGAAGTCATTTGCTAAAGAGCTTAATTTATACCATAAGATCAGCCATGTGTTAGTAACAAAGTTTATAAATACTGTTAAGTAACATAAATTCAACTGAGTAAATTGTAAAGATCTAATTGACTTTATTAATTGATTCATGAATCTGGCAGCATCCTGTCTAGCAAGTAGAGGGGAGCTCCAAAAGGCTACATAAAAGGAAAGGTTTCTAAAGGCAGAGAGGGAGTAGAAAAAATATTAGCAAAGAACCCATTGCTTTAATCAAGATCGCCTTCCTAAGGGGAGCAGACGGTATCTCTCAATAAATTTCCTACTACTGAGAAAGAAATACCCATGTTAACTGGTTAAAGGTTACATTTCTAAGGGGTTGAAACTGCAGTTAAATTACATAGTAAGTCTTGGTTTACTGACTTGGGACCTTAACCCAAGTGGCACCATTTTGGGCCTGTGGTTTTCTTTTTAACAATACCAGCTACATTTTTCTTTCTCATGTCATTTTATCAGGACCAAAACAAAACAAAACAACTAAAATAAATAGGCTATATAGTAAACTAAATTGTCTTCTCTCCATGATTAAATTTGTTCTTATCTAAAAACTGATTATATTTCAGAACTGAATGAATATCTTGCTTTTATGTTTTCATTAGATATTAACAAATTTTCCTACAATTAAAGCCTTTTGCTTTATGAGTGTAGAACTACACTGAAAATACAGTTAGAACTTTTTTTCCCCCGAATTATTAAAACAGAAGCTCATTTTCTTGAAACAAAAGAACTCCAAGAGCCTGAATTTGACATGTTATGGAGAGAATGATATGAATTGTGGCCATCCTTTTCCATTGCTAATTTAAAAACATTTTGCTCGCAGGAATAACCTGATAGAAATAATAGTATTAGTTTATTTTCCCCTTAACTTTATCACATTTCTGTTCTTTTACCTGCCTACGAATTCTGGGATTGTTTCTCTATGCCTTATTTCACATACATCTCATCTGTAGCCTCAGAACTTGAGAATTTCTATTATACATAATAGTGTATTACATCTTGTTTTGGTCTGGAAAATGTGTAAAATATACTATAATACTAAACTTCATATACTGGCAACAATCATAGAATCATAGACTCATATATTATGATATAGTTTGAACACAAAACACATGAAATATATTTCATGTATTTCATATATATGTACATACACACACACATACTCATATAATTAAAGACTATGAAGTTTATTGAAAAGAGGGGAAAACAATGCAAACATAACACAAATAAGATTATAGAATATAGAGACCTACTTACTTTTTGTGCTAACATTTCCAGAGATTTGAAATCTAAGTAGATAAAGCTATAGGGTGACAAAATTGTTCCAGAATTGTTATGTGATAGATATTCTAACAACCTTTACTGGATGAATTTAGTTTACTTTGGATTGTGTAACTGTCAGGAAATGACCAAAGTAGATATTTCCTGTGTAAAACAGAAAAACTGTCATTTTAATTTGGATCTACATTGTGCTTTAAATAACATTCAAATCTGGAGAAATCTTAAATGATTTAGCATGTTATATATATAAAATATATATATACATATTTATCCTTATAGGACTAAGAAAATGAGGAAGTACTAAATATATACATATTTATCCTCAGAGGACTAGGAAAATGAGGAAGTGCTAAAGAGTGGTTATAAAAGAAGGAATTGCTACACTTATTATTTCTAGAGATTTACTTGCTAGTTTTATGAACATTATTGAATTTTCTGCACTTACTTTAGTAATCTTAAAATATATACAAGCATATCACAGATTGTGTGTATGATCAATTTATGACCATGTTCTGCTACTTTATTGCAATTCTAGAGTTTGCATTTTCATTGGCCCCAAGTAAAGGACAAATTACCTCATGGCAAGCTGTATAAATAAAGCTTTTATGATCATTTACATAAGGAAGAGTAGTGGGGAAATTAAGTCATCAAATGGCACACAATCTTTGAACTCTGCAGAACTCAACAGAACTTGTCCCGTAGCAGTCAATATCATCATCATTTCACGAGCAGATGTGTTATTAGATTTAATTTTTCTACAAGTAATTATGATACTAAATATGTAATAAAGGACTTCACACTTCAAATTATTTTATTGTATTTTATGACCCTGATTGAATTAACTGAATCATTGAAATAATTCCGATAGTTAAAATTATTAGTTTTTTTAAAGACAAATAAAGAAATGGCAATGATACAATTATAACTCAAATAAGGGAGCAGCATGCTCAAAATAAAAATGAGAAAAGTGAAAAAGCACCATTTTATACTTTTAAATTCATTGCTAATTTTGTTTTTTTAAATATCTTAAAATATATGCCATATTAAGTTTATGTTGTTAATTTGAATTTTATCGGTTTAGTGGGAAGTTTTAGGATTTTATTTGAAAGTGTGGTTTTATAGTGTTTCAGAGCTATAAGTAAAATAAGTTTTGTTTATATATATTTAAGTAATATTATAAAAGTTAATAACACTTGGAATTAAAGAGCATTTAGTTTTGTATTTTTTTCCTATCTGAAAAAGCCCATTGATTGATAAAGTTGAAAATCCCAGAAAAGAGATTTGTAATGATTTTTGTCTTTCAATGTAGACAAATATTTGATATTTTTTAGTTACCTGTTGTCTCTCTTTTTCTTTTCATAATTAGTAACATCAAAAGTTTCCATAAATATTTTTAACATGTGTATGCTCATTGCAGGGATAAAGGGAAAAGCAGAAAAAACAATAGTTTCTACTCTCTGCAAAAGGTTTACGGGACCTCAGTAGATAGGATAGGTGGTATCAGTGGAAGTGAAACAGCAAGTCAAATGACTTAATGCTATTGATTGGGAACATCTTCAAGGTCATGTCCCACCAATTCAATATCTGTTGCTAGACATAATTTTACTTCTTTAATTGATACAGACAGATGAGCTATTAATGCAACTTTCTCTCGGATTGTGCTATATAGTTATTATTGGACAGTATATCTAATAACAATAATAATCTACAGGAGTATATGTCAGGGGAAAGAGAGAGAGAGGGACAGAGACATTTTTTTAAAAATCAAGAAATATTGACATTTTGGGGGGAGAAAGATTTAAAGAAATTTAATCCCAGACTAGATTGGAGTGTCATGGCCTCACTGATACTATCCACTTAAAATAAGCAAAGTAGTTTATGTACACCTATAACGTCTAAGACTTTCTGTTGAGATAACACACATCATACTGATGGCATATGTGCCTGTAGGACTGTCTTATTTATCTTTTCAACCTCTGTGTTTCATTTTGTGCCTGATATGTGTAGGTTCTGTAATGAATTTTATGGTATTAATGACAAAGTGTTTGAGCATGAGGAGTTTAAAATTAGCACAAGAAGAAGTACATATATGGGAAGGCCATGAATAGCTAAGTGGCCAACAAGACATACAAAAAAATTTTTTTTTAAGAAATACAGACTTTACTGGTGAGCAAGCTAAAAGTCCTTTCTATCTGGTAGACTTGAGGGCTTGATACAATTTTGATAGATAAATATGGAGTGAGGGAATTCCATGTAGAAGGAACATGGACAGAATCCGAAGTAAATATAAACTATATTGTGTACTACCAAACTGACCAGTTGGACTGGAGAATAGAAAACCTGACGAGAGGAAATTTAGAGTGGGCCATATTTGGATGGCCTCAAGTAGGAGAGGAAGGACAGGGTCTTTACTTGAGAACAAAATACTGTTGTTGAAGGATTTTCTGCAGGAGTAAAATAAGTTGGATTTACTTTTTAGACAAAATACTGTGAGGGATTGTAAAGGAGATTGGATGGGAAGAGAGAGAGTATAGAAAAATGGGAAACTGTACATACATTGAAAATAATCATGAGTACATAAATCGGTGCAATGTCAATGAACATGCCAAGGATGGGATGAATGAAGCCTTTATAGAGACATACCAAGTAATTTAGCAACTGGTCCCACGTGGTAAATGAAAAATAGTCACTGCAGATGTCTCTGTTGGTTTTAAGGATGAAGAATTGAGAAAATGATGTAAACATCAACTTTTAAAAAGGTGAGGGGGAGCCAAACAGAAGGACAGATGAAGAATTTCTTGTTTGAACATATCAAGTGTGAAATGTTTATTAGTAAAACCATGTGCAGATGTCTAGCAAGAAATTTGAAGTGAAGGTCTAAAGATCAGGCACATATTTAGGATTAGATGTCTATATCAAGGAATCAGTTACTTGGGCATGATTCTTAAAGATGGGGTAATGCCTGACCTCCCCAAGGGAAAGACTAGGCCTATAGAATATGGTTTAATCTAGTGTACTGACTACTCCTTGCTGCATTTTGTATTTACTCACTGTGAAGGGATCCCCATTCCCATTCCATACCATACCTACTTCTACAGTTTTATTTGCCAGCAAACACACACAGACACACACACGCACGCGCGTGAGAATGCATGCACAACCTTGCCACCTAATCCCTGTAAGTACAGTATGTAGCGTGTTATGTGCCTGAACTTACATAGTTAGATAGGGTCAGAATGTCAATTTAAATTTAACTCACAGATGAGATGATGGACGCCACTCCATCTGTCTCAGGCAGTATTTGGCTTCACCAGAGAGAATCTGACAGCTGTTGTTTAAAGGAAGTCTCACTTCCACTCGCTTCCTTATTATGACATTCCAATTTCCTTCCTGAGACTTTCTTCCAAGTTCTTGATCCCAGCCTTAGAAATTTGCATCTGAAGTTCCCCGGGTAGCTATAGTATTGAAGCAGCTGCATGATTACCCCAGCAATCATTCTTCCACCTTTCAATTCTTATAGCACCTGCATTTTTGCTCCTCGGGCAGCACTCCTCCCTTACTGCTTTGCAAAAGAGCTGTCCTTGGACTAGTTTTATCTCTGCCGCTAAAACTGTAAACAGTGAGAGGGCAATAGCCTTCCTCATGCTCAACATACAGAAGGGACTTAAAATAGTACATACTTGACAGATGAATAAATTACTAAATAAAAGAACAACACTATCTGTGAAGATTTTTTTAATTGTTTGACACTTAAAGTAAACACAATGCCTTAGATATGCTCTGAGCTCCATCAGGGGTATGGGAAAGTCAAACGAGATTCACACATCCAAGAAACCTGAATAGACAAGAAATTACAAAAGCTTGCCTCTCTCTATGGCAGCCTATTGAAAGGTATACAATTTTCTTTTAAAGCTTAAAATAGATATTAGGAACACTTTTTTAAATTTATGAAATAGCGGGTAGATTCAGAGTAATATTTCAAACTTTGCGTGGTAAAGTACAAAGAACACTGATGGAATGAACACTTGTGTACGTGGTAATGAGGTCAATGGTAAAGATAAAAATGAGAGCCTCATCACTGTAGTTCTGTGTATCTTACCCAGCTCATCCTCTACTTCTCAGTAACCCAAACTGTATGTTCATCATTTCCTTTTTTTTCTGCATACTTTAACCACAAAATTTGTATTTCTAAGCAAAATGCTACTTCTTTTGAATTCTCTTCTGCGTAGAAGGGAATTGTGCAGTGCGTGTTCTGCCACAGTTGGCTTTTTTCCTTAGTCATTATGTTCCGAATATTCATGTATGTAACTGCATGCAGGTATGTCTAGTTTTCTATCCTATGACTTTATCCTAATATATTTTCATTCTCCTGTTTGCCATTATATGTGTTACTGAGGATGTTCTTCTGCTAGGGTCCTGGTGCACATGTACAGGAGTGGAATTCTTGGTTGTAGAGTATGAACATGGTCAAATGTCCCATATGATAAATTTTTTCTCGAAGTGGCCCACTGATCTCCATTTCCAACAGCAGTACCTAAATGTACCCAGGGTTCCAAATCCTCACCAGCACTCGATATTGCGAGACTTTTCGTGTTTGCCAGTCTACTACACATAAAATAGTAAATCACATTATGAATTTGCGTGTTCCTGATTGTAAATTAGATTGGAAATCTTCTCACATGCTTATTGGTTATTTGGGTTTCCTATTATGTGAAGTGCGTATTTATACATTTTCTCATTTTTATCATATTGTGTCTCTTTTACCTGATTAATAGGTGCTATTCATTCATTCTGGATACTTGTACTGATCACTTCTATGTGTTGTGTGCATTTTCTCCTAGCTTGGGGCTTCTCTTTTCACACTACAAGTGGTTGATACTTAATGTAGTTGAAATTGCCAGTGATATTGGGTCTTAATCAATTATATTCTATTTAATTTCATAAAGTTATGATCCTAAATTATCATAAAATATTGTTATTTTTATCTTTCGGTCATTAATATGTATATGATGTCAGCTAGGGGACCAATTTTATATTATCTCCATACAGATAACCAATTGTGCTAGTGTGATCTGTTGAAAAGTATATTCTTTTCTACCGATCTTTAGTAAAATACTATTAGAAATCAAGTGTTCACATATGTGTAGGTCTGTTCTTTTGTTTGACTTTTCTATCTGTATCAATACTGCATTGTGCTTTTAATTACAGCTTTATAAAATTCTTGATAACTGGTAGGAAAAATTCTACCCCACCTCTTTGATATTAATTTAGACTCATCCCCTTAAGTTTCACACACAAAAAGAACACAGAACATGAACAAAATAAAAGTAATTCTGTGGGGACTTCAAATGAAATTGATTTGGATGTATAAATAACCTAAAGTAGAAATGAGAGCTATACTTTTTATCCTGTCATATATTATTTTCACAATTTTGTTTTCCACCTGATCCAGATAAGTGTGTATGAATGCGGTTGATTTTTTGCACTTTGACTTTGTATTCCACGGCTTTGAAAATTTTGCTAAAATTTCCTAATTCCTTACAATAATTTATCAGTGATTTCTTTTGTTTTTTTTTCTACATAGAAATTCAAATGTTAACATAATGACTTTATTCTATTTTATTTTTGTTTGCTTTTTTTGACATTAGTATCTTGACACTAACATACTGGTTCTTAGCATCTAGTATAATGCTGAATAGATGATGAGATCTAACCTCTTTGTTTAGTTCTTGCATGCTTTCAGTGCTTTTGCATTACAAATGATATGTGCTGCATGCATTTTCGTAAATAACTTTGCAACGTTAAGGAATTGCCTTCCATTCTTAGATTGATAACTGATTTTATTATGATTGAATAATGACTTTGACAAAGTTTTTTCTGCATTTATTAGGATAATCATTAAATGATAATATATTAATTTATTTTTAAATTGTTAAACCGGACTTGTAATTCTTAAGCATAATGTATTATCTTTTATACAAGGCTTGCATTTGGCTTACTGATATTTTGTTAAGAATTTTTCAATCTAGGGGTGCCTGGGTGGCTCAGTGGGCTAAGTGTCTGCCTTTGGCTCAGGACATTGATCCCAGGGTCCTGGGATCAGGCCCCACAATGGCCTTGCTGCTCAGTAGGGAGCCTGCTTCTCCCTCTCCCTCTGCTGCTCTCCCTGCTTGTGCTTCCTCTAGCTCTCTCTCCAACTCTCTGTCAAATAAATAAATAAAAAATCTTTTAAAAAAAGAATTTTTCAATCTATATTCATGGTAATATTGTGATAGCAAAAGGGTTTATTCTACACTCTAATATTTTGAGAGGATGGCTGGCCCAGCCTTTATTTCCCACAAATATCTTATTATCTTTAGCCTATAATTTTAATGTTTCTTATTTGATCTCTACAGCTTGTAGTTTTACTATATCTCCTAAGGTTTGTTATGGAACACAATATCTCTAACTATTATACCAAGCAGCTTACAGATGAGCAGTATCTAATGCTTCGTTTTATCAGAGAACACACCATATGTTGTCATTGAGGGGGAAACTGTTAGTTGCCCTTCACTGAAAACAAAACAGACATGGATCATTGGTGTTCTTCCACATGTAAGAGTGACTGTGTGTTTCAGACTCCTAGATGAGGCCATGGCAGAAGGGGCTTCTTTTGGTGCAATGATTAACACTGCTATTTCACTGTTAAATGAAAAACTCATAATAAATTCTAAACGGAGACTATGCCGGACAAACTGGAACATAGGATTGTCCTTCTTTGATCCAGCTTATGATGTGCTAAGCACTTTTCATTTCATTTCTCTTTCTTACATTTCTTTAATTCTCATAACAGCCCTGGGAGGTAGGTGCTATTACACACACTGTTTTGCAGATGGGGGAGTGGAAGCATGGAGAGGTTAGGTACCTAACCCAAGGTCTTAGAGATTATGAGTGACAGGGTTGAATAAAGACCAGGCAGTAAGATTTGGACTTCATTCTCTCAATTCCTATATTCTTCTATATTTTCTTCCTTCTGCTTGGTTTGGGCATATTTGATCTCTTTTCCCTAGTTTCTTAAAATGGAAACTTACATTATTATTTTGAGAACTTTTTTTTTCTAATATAAACATGTAAGGCTCTACATTTTTTCCAACTCAAATAATAAGTTACTTTTGAAAGAAAACAAATCTTATAAAAAGCAAGTAGAGACTAATTTTCCTAAGGCGTTATTGAAAGGTACAAACATGAATCAATACATGGTATTCTTATACATCTGTTATGTAACAGTCAAAAACAAGTGGGCAAAAAAAATTAAAGCAATTCAAAATAAATATATTTAATGCAGCAAATGAGGATTTTTTTTCTGAAGTGAAATAGTGCTCACAGTAAGCATACAGAGCTAAATAAGCTGAGTTAACAGCGATGTGCTTTTGTTGAGCTCTGTATGCCCATATTACATAGCCCGTATGCCATGTGATGACTCAACCCTCCACACACATTTCTCTATGTGAGAGTTCCTTTGTTCAGCTACACATGGTATAATTAGGCTTCATCTGGCAGGAACATCATTTATGTTTTAAGTCCAATTTAACCTTCTTAATTAAAGGTGTACCACAAAACCAAACATAAGAGTCATTGAGATTCAATATATGAATGTGTAATTGTAAAGCTCAGTTATCAATAAACCTTCAAAAGATCTGAACTGTGCATATACTGTTTGTTAGTATCTTATGAAGGTGAAGACATTTTTTTTTAAAGACCTCTTCTGTAGGATTCTCATGTCCAATATACTCAATGACATATATCTTTGGATTTGTAGTGGTTACTGACTCTCATTTTGAGAAAAACTCATCTAGTCTTTAACTGTTTCTTCAGATTCATCAAACTAAATTCCAAACTGTCATTTTTCTCATCATCTAGAGTTCCCTGTGTGTCTAAACGTGCCAAACTGCATGTGGTAGGCTAAATCATGACCCCCAAATATGTCTATACACTAATGCCAGGAAATCATAAATGTGACCTTATGGATCAAAAGGGACTTTGCAGATGTGATTAGGTTAAGGATCTTGAGATGGCAGACAATCCTGGAAGGACATGTGGCCTGATATAATCAGAATGATGTAGGAAGATTCAGATAGAAAGAGGAAAAGCTAATGGAGTGACAAGATGGTGGAAGCCGAAGTTGGAATGATGCCTTTTGAAAATAGAGGAAGTGACCAGAAGCTCAGGAATGCAAATATCCACAAAAAAACTGAAAATGGTAAGGAATTGGCTTCTTCCCTCAGAGCCTCCAGGAAGAACCATCCCTACCAATACCTTGACTTTAGCCTAGAGAAACTAATTTCTGATCTTCTAGTTTCTGACTTTCACAAGCTTTCAGAGCTGTAAGAGAATAAATTGGTGTTATTTTAAGACAATAAATTAGCAATAGTTGGGTATAACAGCCTTAGGAAACTAATACTGCTATGCCTTTGCTAACATCGCTACTTGTGTCTTCGAACAATACCTAATTCTTTGCCTGGTTAACTACCTATCCTCCCATGTTGGCTCCGTCTCCCCACACTTTTTTCCTGGTATGGATAATCACTCCCATGTATTTCTGTGGTTAGCCTCAGGCTCATGTTTTATCATAGCACCTACCCTACTTCATTTAAAGTTGTCCTTTAACATTCTTCCTAAAATATGAGCTCTAGTGGGAAAGGTACAGTGTTATTCACATTTTTATTAATTCATTAATTAATTACTTAATTTATTTATTTTTCAGCAACTAGAGTAGAATCTGGAACAGAGTTAATAATAAATCTTTGTTCAATTAATTTTTTATATAGAAAAAAATTATGAGAGATCTTTAGATTATATGCTTAGAAAAATCCTTAATTTAAAATTTAATCTTAGAAAAATGTAAAACTTGGGGCACCTGGGTAACTTAGATGGTTAAGCTTCTGTCTTCAGCTCAGGTCATGATCTCCCGGTCCTAGAATCAGTCCTAGAATCGAGCCCATGTCAGGCTCCCAGTTCAGCGGGGTATCTGTTTCTCCCTATGCCTCCCCTGGCCTGCTCGCATTCTCTATCTCTCTTTCAAATGAATAAATAAAATCTTAAAAAAAAAAATTAAAACTTAAAAACTTAAAAATTTAATCTGCTTCAGTAAATCAAGATAATTTTTGCATACATAGATGCATATGTACAAATGCATAAAACATATATATTTATAAAAATACTGTGACTTTCAATGGCATCCAGCTTTTAAATAAACTGATGATAAATGATCTGTATGTTAGATAAGTGGAAAAAGTAGTCCAGGGTAGGTATCCTCAATTTAGCTGACCTATAATAATGATTCTAAGAGTTAGGAAGAGCATTGGAATTGACAAGACCAGATGGTATCAGTTTCTAGAATACATATAATTAAGATTGCTGCATGAAAAACAATCCCTGCATTATTTCCTGCATGAAAATAATGTCATTATTCTGTTTATGTTCTTATTTGTTTTCACTCTGATGAGAATAGGTCACAAGCTTTGGTTACTGGATGATTTCCCTGAAAATGAGTGATGCTATCATCTTCCCTTTCCTTTGAAAAATGTTTGCTTAGGAGTCAGAGAAGCAACAATATGTGGAAAATATAGTTTGCAAAAGATATTTATAGCTTCAAGTTGACTTTACAGTCATTGGCACCTAAAATTATGTCAACCATTCTCTTTGTTGTTTTTGTCGTTGTTGTACTTAGAATTCCCCTCTTTTTGTTATATACCTGGAAATAGTGTCACAGAACTGAGTATAAATTCTAAGAACCCAAGTGATTGGAATATTCAAAGGTGAACCAGGAAATATCTCAGCCAGATTTCAGAATGCAGGGCATCTCTTTTAATTCTGGGACTGGTTTTCATGTCATTTTTGACAACCATGGCATCATAGTAAAGGGTAACATACAAAAAGGAACAAAGGGTTATCCTGTGATGACGCCTTTATGGAATCACTTTACCTCAGAAACTGCTATATCCCCCCCCCAAAACCAGCAAACCATTTTGATCTAATCAAATGATAACTTTGTAGTCCTGTTGTATTCAATAGAGGCTTATAGACATAAGTTTTATTTGCTCTCTGGCTGCATGGATATTATATTAAAAATGTTGATATTGCTAATGGTTAAGAAAGCAAACACTGACTCAATGCAAGTTTTTCTGTATAACCATTATTTACAGATTTGCAAGAACTCAAATATTTTAAATATTTTTATATGATGACATGCTTATGAAAGCATTCTTGTTATTTGGATAATATTTGCAGGAATTTTGAGAACATGCGAAGAGTGCTAAGGCCATAGTTTCCCATTTGCTTATCTGTGTATTATCAAATACATAAAAGTGTTTAGAGCTAAAACTGTCATTTAAATTCCTATTTTCTGATATGCAAAAATGTTATATTTGTATCCCAGAAGCTATAAAGGCAGACATCTATCTTGTTGAATATGTCTCAAGTGATCTTCTTTAGTACTATTTTAAATGCACAGCATAGAAATCCTCATCATTTGACCCATGCAAGCCATTCTAATAAGACAAACAGCGAGTTATTAAACACTATTACATTAAAAATTGGAATACTGAGAGTAAAAAATTCTCTCAGGAGTTACAAAAGATTCTCTTCTGATTTCTCAAGACTATAGCCTAATTTAGGAAATTATTTATATAAAATATTACCTTTATGGTCTTTTCTCACATTTGGAGATGCAGAGGAGAAAGAGAAATACACATGTTTAGTGTTGATCTCCAGTCTTAAACCTTTCCTAAAAACCTTGAGAAAAGAAAAATGTATTTGACCCAAGTGTGATGGATTGAGGAGTGTAAGATGTAGAGCGTGAGTGGTGAATGAATGAGCTCTAAAAGTCCCTGCAGCCACTTTCCTTGAACCAACTATATTGCAAAGGAGGTTACCTCGCAAACTGGTGTAAGAATTTTGTGAAAATTACACGTATTTGTCTGCTCATGTTGCAGGAGAGAAAGAAAAAAAAAAGTGTGATTTTACATTGGTAATTGAATTAGTCAAGTTAAGGAGAAGAGATCAGCTTATCTGCTCCTGAATGCAAGAGGAGGGTATTAAAGTCACAGAATGAAAATCAGAGTGATTAAATAGTTTTCCTTTTTCTCTCCCCTATAGTTCCCCATCTACACCCCCCATGTCTGCCCCACTGAGTTTTCAGAATTTATTGCCTTGGGGTTTCTCTTGAGGGTAAGACACACAGCCTCATACATAAAAATGAGTTAGGCTTTAGACTTAGTTCCAGAGCAATTGAATAAAAACTATAACAAATATAGTTTTAAAGTTCATTGTTTTAATATGCAAGAACAAAGATAGTTTGAAAATCATGTTGCTTAATTTATAAATAAAGATGTTTCATGGCATTCCCCTCTTACACCTTCAGTCTCTGTTGGGGTCTGTAGTTCTATCTCTTCATTCAGTTTCTGATATTGGTCATTGGTGTCTTCACTCTTTTCTTTGTCAGAGTTGCTAGGAGTTTACCAATTTTATTAATTGTTTCAGAGAACCTGTTTTTGGTTTCAAAGACTTTCTCTTTTGATCTTATTTTATGAAAATCTTAAAATAGAAATTTAGATTATTCTTTTGAGATCTTTGTTCTTTTCTAATATAAGCATCTAGGCTATAAATTTTCCATTAAGTGCCCGTTTACCTGAACCCTACTAATAATGTTCCCTTTTCATTTTCATTCTACTTCACTTACTTTTAAAATTTCCCATAAGACTTGCTCTCTAACCCAGATTGTATCAGTTTCTAGGGCTGCCACAACAAAATACCACAGACTGGAGGGCTTAAACAATATAAATTTATTTTCTCACTATTCTGGACTCTGGAAGTCCAAGATCAAGGTGACAGGTAGGGTTGGTTTCCCTGAAGATTCTGTTCTTGGCTCACAGATGGCCACGCTCTTGCTGCCTCTTCATATGGTTGTCCCTCTGTGCAAGGGAATATCTGATATCTCTCTCTGTATCCAAATCTCTTTATATAAGGACATCAGTGGGATTGGATTAGAGTCCACAGTAATTGGCCTCATTTCAATTTAATTGCCTCTTTAAATCTCTCTCTGAATACCAGCACATTCAGAGGTACTGGGGGTTAGGGCTTCAACATATAAACTTTGAGAAAACACAGTTCAGTCCATGATATGGATTATTTAGAATTGTGTTATTTAAGTTCCAACTATATGGACATTTTCTTCCTGTTTTGATTTCTGATTGAATTCATTTAATCCCATTATGGTCAAAGAGTAAACTCTGTATGATTTCATTACTTTAAATCTATTGTAATTGTTCCAGATATGGTTTATACTGATGAATGTTCCATGTAAACTTGAGGAGAATGTGTATTCTGCTGTTTCGGAAAGTATTCTATTTTTGTCAATCAGATCCTATTGTTGAATGGTGTTGTTCTATATTTTCTGCTGATTTTATCAATTACCAGGAGAGAGGTGTTCATGTTCTCGATGATAATTATGACTTTTTCTTTTCCTCTTTTTATTTCCATCAGTTTTTGCCTCATGTATTTTGAAATCTTTGGTGAGTATACATGGGATTGCTGTCTTAGTCATCCTTTTATCAAAAGTTATCAAAATCTTATTATTAAATAGTGTCTTTCTTTGTTCTTGGTAATTTCTTTGAGCCCTAAAATACTTTCTCCCTCAATATTAAATATAATCACTGTAGTTTTCTTTTTATTTTTTATGGAATTTTTTTTCCGTCTTTTTACTTTGAAGCTACGTATATCAGTGTATTTGAAGTAAGTTTATGGTAGAGAGTATAAAATTGAATAAGTAAAAAAAAATCCATTCTATGAATCCCTTTCTTTTAATTGGCATGTGCAGACAATTTACATTTAATGCAATTTTTGATATGTTTGAATTTAGGTCTACCATTTTACTATTTATTTTCTTCATTGTGTGTTTGTTTTTCTATATCCCATTTACTGCCTTCTATGGACTATCTGAACATTTTTAAATATTCCATTTTTTCTTATCACTTGTTATTTTGATTAACTACGTATAATCTTTTTAATGATTGTTCCAGAGATGACAGATTTCATCCTTACCTCTTCACATTCTATTTAGAACCAGAATTTTACTTTTATTGAAATGTAAAAAAAATTGCCAACATATAGGTTCCTTTACCCTCCCCCCTTTAAACTAGCATTTCCTTATATATTACATATACACACATTGAAAATTCCATAAGACAATATTATTATTTTTATTATTTTGCTTTTAGCTATCAAACACATTTTAAGAAATCAAAAGAAGAATAGCTTACTATATTTAACTTAGATGTTTACTATTTCTTTTCATCTTCACTCACTGCTAACATTCTAAGATTCCATTTTTTATCATTTCTTTTCTATTTTGAGAACTTTCTTTAGTCATTCTTTTAGGGTGCATTTGTTGACAATAAATTGTTTTTGTTTTCCTTCAACTGAAACTGTCTTGATTTTACCTTTATTCTTGAAAAATATTTTCACTTAATATAGAATTTGGGTGGCAACTCTAATAACTTCCTTTAATTTGGGTAATTTTTTTCTTCTTTGATCAGCCTATTTATTTGTGTTCTGATATTGTTCTATGAGGGCAATGGTCTCCTCTGAAAGCAAAAAAGACAAAGTATATTTATTTTAAACCAGAATATTTTATATATTTATCTGAAGAATCTTTGTGTTTTCAGAAATTTTAATTGACTGATTTAGTAAACTGATGGCAGATAGCAGTTAGGAAACAGTGGGTGCAGCTTACACTGTGAACCAGTCAGAAGGAGCACAGTGAATATGGAGGACAGCCAGACCTACAAACCACTTCTTGTCACCCAAGAGTACTGATTTCCTGCAGCTCTGGAAATTTCTCTTGGACAAGGCAGAATGTTTTTAAGCATTATTATGATTACTGTAAATTATGTATTATGATTACTTTATATATGCTTTATTTATATATATATTTATACTTCATATATATATATATGTCTACACACACACACACACACACACACATATATATATAAGATTATATAGCAGGTGGATTTAGCTCTCTTAGTTCCAAGTGATTTTTATTCTTGATGTGAGACTATCTGTAGAAAAAGGATTTAGCAACATGAGTATCACTGTTGAATCATTGCAATGATCATAGTAACTGGATATAGAGTTAAGTTTGTAAACTACCCCAATGTCTACATTTAAAAGTTTATTTATTTCTATAAATGAGAAAATTACTCTCAAATTTCCATATACTCAATGAAGACATGTGGAATACTATAAATTGATTTATTTTAATAAAATGACCCCAATCTATCTGACTTCCAATCAGAGGTGGATGGATTGGGTAAGAATTAATGTCAAAGAAATATGAACAGTCATGTTAAGAGGCTGGTGTCTTCCATGACTAAAAAGGAAAAGCAGGGCAGTCTAATAGTAAGAGCACCAGACTACAGATCACTGATCACAAGTTCAAGCCTACAGTACTTGGCTATAACCTATGATCCCAGTCAAACCCTTCCCCTCAGCATATAAGCATGCTCAAGTCTCAAAATAAAACAAAACAAAACAAAAACAACATGAAAAATGAGAACACGAAATCTCCTCTTAACACTTGAGCTCTCTCTAACCACTTCCCAATCTCTCCTCATTCCTTTCACATCCTAGTTTTGCAAAAGACTAATTGACATCCTCATACTACACTTTCACTTTTCTCAGTCTTCATTGAAATCTGTCTTCCAAGTTAATTATACAAAGTAACTTTGATTAGTTCTTTTTGTAGATCCTCATTCTCTTTTGTATGTAATTATGCATTCTTCACAAATTAAATTTTTCTTCTGCATTTTCAACCCCTTATCTACTTGTCTGATCTTACTAAACTGGTCAGGACCTTCACTAAAATGTCAATTCAAGGTCGTAATAGTGTGTATTTTTCTTTGGTTCCTTGTTTTAAAGAGACTATTTCTAATTTTCAACATTAACAATGATGTGTAACAATCTTTATAAAGATAACAAAGTCTATCAATCTTAAAGTTTGTACCACATGTAAATGTGGAATTTTATAAACTGCATTTATTGCATATTTGATATCATCCTTTTTTTCTCCTTTAATTAGTAAAAGTTGTTAGTTATATTTGTGGAGTTTCTAAAATTAAGCAATACTTGTACAAACCTGAGCATAAGAATATATGCCCATCACTCTTTTTTAGTTTACATTGCTGGATTTAGATTGCAAATATTTCATTTATGATTTAGAATAAATGTGCATGAGTAATTTTGAGTTGTAATTTTCCATTCTTAAACTGTCTTTGACCAGTTTTGGTATCTTCATAGAATGATTTGGAGAGTATTCTCTCTACAAAAGTTTGTATAACTTGGCTATGAGATACCCCTTCAAAATTGTTGGACTTCTCTGTAAAGCAATTTTGACTTTTATTTTCCTTTTGGGAAAAAAAAAAATGGTATCTTCAATTCAATCTTTCTGTTTTTTCTTCCATTTTTAGTTAGTTATATTTCCTAGATTTTGTCCATTACACCTAAGTTTTCAAATTTACTGATATAAACTACCTTATTAACTTCTTAAACAGTGCTTTAATTATAATTATATCCTCAGTTTAATTTCTAATAGAATTTATTAGTATCCCCCCACCCTATCCTCTCTCCTGCTCTCTTTTTCTCATCAGTTTTGCCCAAATTTCTATTTTTGCTAAAAACTAACTTTTTGCTTTGTTGTCATATCTTTGAAATTTTTCATTATTTTTTATTTGTATCTGTATCTTCTTTCTTTTGCATTTTGGTTTTATTATTTTTCTGACTTCAGTTTAAACTTAGGTCATTCGTTTTTTATTTTTTTTAATTTTTTTTTAAAGATTTTATTTTATTTTATTTGACAGAGATAGAGACAGCCATCGAGAGAGGGAACACAGGCAGGGGGAGTGGGAGAGGAAGAAGCAGGCTCATAGCGGAGGAGCCTGATGTGGGGCTCGACCCCATAACGCCGGGATCACGCCCTGAGCCGAAGGCAGACGCTTAACCACTGTGCCACCCAGGCGCCCCGATCATTCGTTTTTTAAAAATTATTATTTTTTTTCCAAACACATCTAACACTAGAGGAATTTCCTTGAAGAACCACCTTTGCTGAGTCCAAAGTTTTATATTGTATTTTTATTAAAATTCAAAGTAAGGTTTGATTTCCATTACGATTTCTTCTTTTTTTTAATAATTTTTATTTTGTTATATTAGTCACCATACAATACATCCCCAGTTTTTGATGCAGTGTTCCATGATTCATTATTTGTGTATAACACCCAGTGCATCATGCGATATGTGCCCTCCTTAATACCCATCACCGGCCTATCCCAATCCCCCACCCCCCTCCCCTCTGAAGCCCTCAGTTTGTTTCCCAGAGTCCACAGTCTCTCATGGTTCCATTATGATTTCTTCTTGACCTTACAGTTATATATGCGTATTGGTAATGTCCAAACACATGGGGATATTTTTGTATGTCCTTTTTTTTATTGGCATCCTACTTAACTTTTTTTATTTGTTTCATTCACTGGTTTATTTGATATCATAGAATATGGCTTTTATGACTATGTAAGCCTTAAAACAGTATTTATTTGCTAACTGTTGTTTGCTGGGTTAGATATATCTACTGAATGAAGCTAATTCACTGTGTTTT
Source organism: Ursus americanus (assembly GCF_024610735.1). Classification (NCBI taxonomy): domain Eukaryota; kingdom Metazoa; phylum Chordata; class Mammalia; order Carnivora; family Ursidae; genus Ursus; species Ursus americanus. Next base: position 52,622,468 of record NC_142137.1, on the reverse strand, counting down.
CAAGTCCTAAGTATCTTTGACAATTTTTGTCTTAGACCAATCATAATCAGAAGGATACATTGAAATCTTTAAATATGATAATGGATTTTTAAAATTTTGCCTGCTAATTCTATGGAAAATGTTCCAATATAATTTGAGGCAATTTTATTATGTGATTACTAGTTGAGAGACGTCAAAAATGTTATTATATAATGAAATGCTCTATGTTTCTCCACTTTCCTTTGATTAGAATTTTCTTGGTAAATCTTTTTTGCATTTTATTTTTTATAATTTCATATTTTTATGTTTTAGACCCCTAATAAATAGTATTGGGATGTATTTTTAAAATCTGATAATCTCTGGCCTTAAACTGGTGAGTTTAAACCATTTGCATTAATTATAATGGTCAGTTTATATTTCTCTTATCTTACTCTTTGTTCTCCTGTATGTAACTCTTTCTTTGCTTTCTTTCCCCTTTTATTGCCTTGTTAGGTTTGATTTAGGGGCATTTCATTTCTATTTTTTTTTCTTTTTCTCGCTTGGAAATTTTGCAGACTAATTTTTTAATTGTAATGGTACCTTTGCAAATTATGATGAATATTAAAAATGAACAATATTTTTATATCTCTCTTAGCAACAGGAGGAATAGAAACATTTCTTACTCCAATTACTCCTCTCCCAATTTACATGGTTTTATGTTCTGCACTGTTGTTCTGTCTTTTCTTAGCTCGATAATATTAGCCATGAGTTTGGTTATAACCTTATATGGTTTGCTAAGATCTACTTAAATGTTTGCCAGTTTATTTTCTGAATTTTTTCCCTATATTTCTGTATATCTAATATTCCTATATTTCCGTATTCTCATCTAGTATAACTTCTATCTTTACCTGAGGAGCATTCTTATGGTATTCTTCCAATAATATCTATTGTTGACCTGTTCTTGATAGTCTTTCAATTTGTATTTATCTCTATGTCCTTAATTTCCTGTTGTTCTTAAAAGAGTCTTTGTGGTTATTAAATAGAGAATTCTAGGTTAACTATTACTTTCTCTCAACATTTTAAAGAAAGTGTAACTGTATCTTAGGGCTCTATTGTGGATGTTGTAAAGACTGCTATCAGCATGTTATTCCTTCAGTTTAATTTTTTCTGTCTTTATTGTTTTAAATCTCTTCTTTTTGCTCTAATGTACTTTATTTTTACTAAAATGACTGAGTCTAAATGTTTTTCTGTTTGATATATATTCAGTTTGCTATATCTATAAATATATGTCTGGGAAAGTCTAAGAAATTAACTTCAAATATTACCTCTTTTCATTCTATTTTTTTTTCCTTTAAGAATTCCAATTAAATAAATACTAGAAATTTTTTGTTGACCTTTTATATCTTTCAACCCCTTTCCTATTTTTCAACTCCTTGTTGTTGTCCTGTACTCTGAATATTTTTTATACTCTAACATCATTGCCTCTTTAGCTGGGGCTAATTTGTCTTTATCTCATGTAATACAGCTTTATTTTTATTTCAATAATGAATATTTTTGTTGTATACTTTTTATGGTTTTGTTTTACATCTGTCTGGTCACTTATTTAATGGTACTTTTTTGCTTGATAATCCATTTATTTATTTCATTTAACTCTTAGTACTTTAAACATTTAATCCATAGTTAAGTCATATTTCTAAGCTGGCAACTTTATTTTCTTGAAAGTCTAAATCTGTTTTGTTTGTTTCTGCTGAATCTCATTGGCTTATTTTTCTATATATTTATATATTTTTATTTATAAACTTGTTTTTTGAACTTTGGGAGACTTGGAGGTCTAAACTGAAGCCATTTCTCTACAGAGGGTATCTGGGCTAGGGTTGGGGAATAGGTGTACAGTATGCTGCTAGTCTCCTTGGGAGTCTCAAGTTTACTGTGAAAATCATTACCAAATCTTGTTCATCAGGTTGATGTTGTTATTGTTATTTGCTTTCAGGGCAACCAGCATATATTGCTTTTGCTTAAGATTCTCAGCTGGTGTCAAAATACAAGTTTTATTTGTTTGGGGAGAGTGTATTCCTTACTTCTTATAGACCCAGCAATGCATTAAATGTATGCTTTATACATTTGTAAATAAAGTACCCCCTGGGTCACTAGCCTGCTATACTGCCAAAGCAAAGAGATACATACACACACACATACACATACAGAAAGAGAGAGAATGAGAATATGAGACTACGTTGTAACCTAAAGAGATTTGCACTCTTTGCTCTTTATCCTTGCAAATGACTGGAGTCTCCAACCTTCTTCCTTCCTCCCCAGCCCCCAAGCACACACATACACACTTCACCTCCCTGAACATTGAATAGTCCTTACCTATATTTTCAGAGCTCTCTCACTACCTATATAGGTTCTGCTACGGTATGTTCTCACTGTATCTTTTCCTCATAATATGTAAAACTACTCTAATTAGATAAATGCTATAAAAATGGGAGCTCTTTTATTCTTTAACATCATTATCAGTGAGTAGCACAGCTCCTGTCTCCATAAATATTATTAAGCAAATAACTCAAAGGAAGTGCACAGAGAAATGTAACTTATCACAACACATAAGGGTAGAGTTTCCACCAGTACCAAATTTGATCTTATAGAGTGAATATATTGAATTTGAAAATTCTTCTTGCTATTGAATGTATAAAACACACTTAAGTTCCAAAATACCTGGGAAGCCAATGTTATTTAAAACCTAATGTTGACCATCTTAACAGTACTTGAAACTGGGAATTCAGTTGTAAAAGGCCATACTCAGGCCATTTTGTAAAATATTCGAAGAGTTTATATCTTTTTTATATATTCCATGAATATATCTCCTAGAGAAATAGATACCTGATTTGTAGAGATTTAATAAATAACAGACATAAATAGTTACTATAAATAATAACACTGATTATCCTGTGTAATCAAACCCTTCACCTGCTGAGATATGCACTGTGTTTATGCAGATCAGCTGTAGGCCTTTCATCCATGAAATTATAGAATGTATAATGTGATGGGCCATGATATATTCACTGTAATTGCTTATTTATAAAAAGAGCTATCAACAGCCCACTTTAAATAAATTCAAAAATCACCGTAGGGCATTTAGAAATGAATATTTTATATGACATTTTAAAAAGATTACGAGCATTTCTTTGAACAGTAAAATTAATAGCTGTTTGGCTGTTTAAACTCATCCACTGTAGATTCAGGATAATAGCATATAAACTGTAATTACTGTATTTGTGTTTTAATTAGAAAAACCATCTACTTTTCTAGTAATGCAAATTTTTTACCTAAAATATGAATAAAGGGAAAACAAATTAATAAGTGTTAAATTTTCTCATGGGTCTTTTGAAAGTAAAGTATATTCTATTAGTAACTGTATCTGCATGCTCATCTATCTATTACCTACCTACACATCTATACTTTTTATCACAATAAGTAAGTCGATATTACACAGCAAAAAATGTCGAACTTTTTGAACCTCAAATGTAATTTTAGCAATCTAAAAATTTTAACATACTCAGAAACAATGCATCTTTTTTGTCTTTAATCTTTAGTATAAATGAATCTTACGGTAGCTTGAGATATATTATAAAGCTCGAGGTAGTCATTAGAGCCAAAAATTTCTAAAATCAAGGGGAGAAAAGCTCAAGAATAATGATCTTGTTCCAGGATTAACTAAAGGGTACTATATTACAGAATCATTCACAATAGTCATTGTGATAACAGAGAAGAAAGGACACTATTAAAATCTATGAAATTCTGAATAATGGGAATAGGTGCTCTTATAAAATAATTCATCCAATGTTGATTTAATGGCTTCATAAGGCCACAAAGTTATCTGCATATTCCCCTTCAATCTCTGAACAAAAATTATTTCCCATACATTCTTTTGTACATGATTTTTTCATGTTGACATTAGAAATCATTAAAATAGTGCCAAATTTTCATTTTCCATTTTTAATAATTCTGCTCATTTTAGTTCATAATCTCATACATAAGACCTTGGTTATCACTCTTAACGATAAACCAAGTGCTATGAGGAATATAAAGGACATAAGTAGAGTTTTCTGAAGATCTCATTTAGTTGTAAAACAGCTTTCTACCTTAGGGAAAGTTTGGAAGCTTTGTCTTCTGAGAAATTGTTGACGTATTTCCTTTAAAACTAAGGGAAGTTATGGTGAAGCATCAAGTTTATATTGTCAGGATAGATTAGGAGTAGCAATCTGGGAAGAAGGATCTAATTTATACTACTTAATACTACCATTTTAAAACTAACACTGAAGGTAAAGGATGCAGATAAAGTGAATATGAACTCAGGAACATGAAACTGACATTTATTTTCTGAGAATCCAGAAAGAAGAGTATTGGCCTTGGGATCTATTTACATGAAGTACGTGACTTTTTTTCATAAGAAATACAACCGTCTACAGAATTGCAAGCTGTGTAAGGCTATAATGGTTAAACTTATTTATCTAAGAATTTCATGAACAATAGTAAAGATCAAGCCAACTAAACAGATGTACAGAGACAAGGACTTTTGAAACATGTATAGGCATTAGCTGTTAAGCAATAGTATAAACTAAGCCTCTCTAGATACCAGTCATTAGTGAAAGTCTCAAGTCCTTTGACTGTATGAAGGTTTAAAAGATTTTCAGAACTCTGGAGAAACTGGTCAGTGAATGCTTGGGACCTCTGTTGTTTGAGTCCCCTTTGTCCCTATTCCCATACTATTCAGGGTTACTTGGTTAATTTGGGATTTGGCCTATCTATATGGGAGAAGGGAGGAAGTTTTCAAAGAGATAACTTCTCCGCTATAATAAATCCCTCAGTACGAGTTTAGATTAAAAAAGAAGAAGAAGAAGAAGAATCTATGTCTGAGTGTGATCAAGCACTAGAACAAACCTCCCAAAATATTTGTAGAGGCAATTAGAAATAGTCAGTGTCAAGACAGATTATGAATTTAATGGGTAGAACTTTCTTCAAACAAATACAAAAAATCAATAGAATGATTAAGTTATGAATAAGCCAATGATTCCCGGGCTCTCCAAATGGTTAAACAATAAATGAAGTGACTTTTAAAATAACATTGAGAGAATGAAATTTATTCACAGGGGACACAAATAAGGAAAATCCTGTATTTATATATAAAATTCTCTTTAAAGGTTTGTATAAAAAAATACAACTGCATAAAAGGATATATATGGAATTATTATTTATAACTAATGGGTGCAATAAATATGCATGCAGTTACTAAATGTGGACTTAAATTTCCAAAGAAAGGTTGTATCTGTCTTTGGTTGAGAAAGCTCTAACTGTTCAAACATGGATATAGGAATTCACAATGTTCTCTGCTTGTAATGACAAGATAAGAGCTGAAAAAAAAATGAGCTTACTAGTTTCATGGAAAGGTGCCAGCAATGGAATAAAAAAAATGATGACTTTTCCAAAATAATATGCACATATAATAATTATTTTAGGAACACTGTAATGAAGATCCTAAAAATTTATGAGTTAAAGATAAGACATCAGAAAGAAAAGCAAATAACATTTAAAATATTTTTTTGTTATAAAAATTCAAACGTAACAATAAAAATAGATTTTAAAGTAGTTATTATACCATATCATGACATTCACTATTTTATTATTATTCCATTCCTTGTTACTTCATTTTTTCACAACTATAATTTCAATGGGTGTATTTTACTCAATTGACTGGTTATACCATAACATGAGTGACACTGTATCTTCAAGTCATTTGGTTGTTTCCAAAGTTTTTTTATTCAAAGTATATGTGTTCTTATAGATTTTCTGTATTTAAGGATATTTCTGTATTCAGAAGTGAATTAGCATGTCAAAAATTGTAAACATTTTTAGGCATATAGCTTTTTTTTTTAAAAAAAAAAAAAGGGCATCTCAGCTCCTTCCACAGTTGGGCTATTGTGGAAGGATAAAGAAGATGTGGTCCTTAATACATAATGGAATATTACTCAGCCATCAGAAAGGATGAATACCCACCATTTGCTTCGACATGGGTGGAACTGGAGGGGATTATGCTGAGTGAAATAAGTCAAACAGAGAAAGACAATTATCATATGGTTTCACTTACATGTGGAACATAAAGAATAGAATGGAGGACAGTAGGAGAAGGAAAGGGAAAATGAAGGGGGGGAAATCAGAGGGGGGAAAGGAGCCATGAGAGACTATGGACTCTGGGAAGCAAACAGAGGGTTTGGGGGGGGAGGGCTAGCCCAGTGAAGGGTATTAAGGAGGGCACGTGTTGCATGGAGCACTCGGTGTTATACGCAAACAATGAATCATGGAACACTACATCAAAAACTAATGATATACTGTATGCTGACTAACATAACATAATAAAAATAAATTTCTTGTTATGTGAAAAAAGTTAAAAAAGTTTATGCCAATGTAAAATGCCATGGCAATGTAAAATGCCATGAGAGTATCAGTTGTGCCATAGTTTAGAATGCTACATTTCCTTATTAAGTGTGAATAGAAGAAAATTGAAACTTGTTTTGATTTTCAGAGTTTTTAAACCATAAAAGTAAATGTGATTAAAATATATCATCGGTTGATGATTATATACTATCTTCTTTTATTGAGTACTTTTATTCTTAGACTAAGTTGCCACTGGTTGGGTGGTGGAGAGCCACATTTCTATAATTCTGCCATCTGCTACAGTAATTGGAGTGAAAGAAACACTGGGATTGCACTGCAATAATTTGTTTCCATTCTCTTGTCTGTACAAAATTTAAAAAAATAATAAGACTACTTGTAGTAAGAACACTAACCACCAAAACATACCCAGTCTCAAGACCTGGAACCTGTAAATGTTACCTTACAAGGAAAAAAGGTCTTTGCCGATGTGATTAAGTTAAGGATATTGACATGGACAGATTATCCTGGATTATTCCGGTTCGCTCTAAATCCAGTTTGGCATTCCTTACAAAATTGAGTAGAGAGAGATTTGATACACACAGAAGAGGCAAAGATAACGTGACCAGGGAAGCAGAGATTGGCTTGGTGTGACCACAAGTCAAGCAAAGCTGGCAGCCATCGGAGTCTGGAAGAGGCAAGGAACAGATTTCCCTATAAGCCTTCAGAAAGAGCACAGTCCTGTCAACACCTTGATTTCGGCTCAGTAAAAATGATTTTAGACTTCTGGCTTTCAGAAACTGTGAGAGAAAAATTTTTTGGAGTTTTAAGTGATTAAGTTTGTGGTATTAGTTAGAGTAGCCGCAAGGAGCTAATTCACTAGTTACCGTCACTCATAAACCTTGGACAAATTTAGGCTTGTCTACCATTTATTGTGTTAAAATTTGAATCCAGAAGATACTGCATTTATTTTTTTAATGTAGTACCTCACATTCAACTTTTGATGAAGTATTGAGATTAGTAGTTTTTGTTCTAAGGCCCGGGATAAATCACTGTGAGACTTCAGATCTAAAATTATACATCAGCCAGGCAAGACAAACACAAAATTTTTCACCTTGCATTAATGGGCAAAAAGCATATACATTCTTCCAAAGCAATTTCAAAATGAAAAAAAATAATAACACATAAACATGGATGTGTGAACACACTCCTTTTGCATTTTAATATGAGGGGATTTTAAAATTCCGTGTCATGAATCATGGATTTAAAAATGTTTGTTAAGTAAAAATATAAATTTGTCATAAATATTTATTTTATACAGTTTATGCATTGTTTTATGTTACATTTAGCATCTTTAAATCATTCCCTTTGCCATAAAAATACATTGTATATTTTTCTACTTAAATTAGGACAATTTCTAATGAAGACAAAGATTTTATTTAAAAAAATGAAAACCTCAAAATTTTCACAACTGACAAGAATTTATTCATTTGGATTCATTTATCTTCTGTATCAGGAATTTCTGTTGTTGGATGCTCTGAACTATGTCAGCAGCAGGACTTGTAGAAAGAACACTACACGAGGCGTGTGAAAGCCTCTGTTTCTAGCTCTGATTTTGATACTGTTTATATGAAAGCTGAGCAACCTCCGTTTCTTGGAATTTCTGCTTGAGATGTATAAAGCACAGACACCCCTTAGTCTACTTAAAGCTTTAATATAAGGATGAAGTAGGCTAATATATAAGATCATTTTCAAAACTGTAATGGATTCTACAAAAATAAATGTTATGATAAGATACCAATCTAGCTGTATACTTGGTTAATCATCCTTCAATTAATTAGAATGTAAGACAATGACCATTTGGCACATAAAACGAAGTAGCACATTATACCATATTTTTAAAAAAAATTTAAATGGATCTCTTTTCATGTGTGATTGCTGTGGGAAAATATGCCATTCTCAAATAACTTTCTCAGAATTATGCTGATAGAGTGGTATTCTACAACTTTACTTTTTAGCATGTCAGTATAATTGTCACTGATATAATGTAATTTAAATCTAGTAATAAACTTTCTTAAATGGATTTAAAATCTCTCTAACATAGTAAATGGAATCATGCGATGCCCAGTGATATTCTTAATTCAGTGGACAATTCATTTCTAGTTTTTGTTTTGTTTCGTTTCATTTGGATCTTTCACAGCAAATGTCACAAGGTAAAAACACCGTTTACTCTTCCAGAAATGATCCTGTTCTAGTTCACACCATGGTGCACGCTCACCCGCCTCAGGTTTTGACATATTTGTCTCGTTCCCAGCGAAGACTGCCTTGCTCCATCTGAATTAAGTACTCCATCCCTGATACCCACATCTTCCTTTATTGCTACATAATTTTTTCTTTTTGGTCACCAACTAACATACTTTATATTTTTACTTAATCATCTGCATTGTATGTTGTGTGTCTTCTCTTACTAGAATGTGATATTCACAGAGACAGACTTTTTTTTTAAATATTATTCTTTTTATATCCCAGCACCCGAGACTTACGATGGTGTTAGCCCCCAAATAGTTTTGAATAAATGAATTAATGAATAACTGCATGACTGAATAAATAAATGGAGTAGAAATTTTATATATAACATAATGTTATGTTATAATATTATTTTACTAATAAAGATCTAAATGTTATCTCAACTATGCTCAGTGTAGAGAGATATAAGGACAAGAGTAATGTAAGGATAAGAGTAAAGTACAGATGACAGTGATAAAATCAATACCAAGTGATTCTCTTATGGGAGGTTGCAATAATTCCTTCTCTTCCCTTCCTTATGTATCCAAGGTGACATAGATATCAAGGTTTTTTCTTAATAAAGAAATAATCAGAGATGTAAATTGCAGTGAAAATATAGTAAAAGTAAAAATATTTGTATATTTTAAATAAAATATATTATTTTGTTAACAAAATAAGTGTTTATATTTAAATCCTCATTGGATTTCTAACAATATAAATGTAAATGACCAAATCTGTAAGGAATGGAGAGAGATCAACTGGGGAGAAAATTCTGGAAATTTTTGTTTTGTGTGTGTGCCTTATTCCAATTTTACCTTGTTTGTTTAGAAAGTATATACTCTATTTCTGCCCATTTAGTAATTACTCCAGCAACTGCATCATGCATTTTAACTTTTAAAAATCTAATGGTGATCTGATTTTAGTCTCATTTTAGATAGTCTAAGAAACATATTGAGAGGTAAACGAAACTTATTTTACTATCCTTCCAACATATATGGTATTGGTATTATATATTTTAGTTCCATATATTTAAGATCCAATGAGATATTTTATGTTATTTTATATATCCAAAGTTCATTCGGATTTACCCTCATTTTGAGTTGTTGTTTGTTTCGTTTTTGTTTTTGTTTTGCTGACAGTGTTGGTAAAATGAGAACTAAGCCTACGAAATGAATTAGAAAGATAATTTTTCTTCTGCCTAACATGTTTTTGTTTTGTTTTGTTGCCTTAAAAACATGTTTATTCAGACCTCTTCCTTAGGATACCTTGATGGATACAGAATTCTACATATCAGCTGTTTTTCTTTCTTTCTTTCTTTCTTTCTTTCTTTCTTTCTTTCTTTCTTTCTTTCTTCCTTTTTTTTTTTTTTTTCATATTGGTACTATTCTTTGACTGGTTTCTGGCTTCCATTGTTGTTATAGAAAGTCACCTGACCTTTGAAATTTGTATTTTTTTCTAGATGCTTTCAAGCTATTTCTGTCTTGATTTTTGTGGTTTCCCAGTTATATTTCTAGTTGTATTTTTCTTTCTTTCTTTGACTTTTTAGGCTTCTTGGATGTATGAATTGGTATCTTCCAAAAATCTGTAAAAATCTCACTTAAACCTGGACTTAGTATTCTCTGCTCCAGTATTTCTTCCTTTTTGTAAATCAATTAAACACATGTTGGAATTTCTTACTAGATAGTGCGTTTCTCTTAACTGGACTTCTGTATTTTTTCTTTTTCCTTATTGAAAGATTTATCTTTTAGAGTACTTTTAGGTTCACAGCAAAATTAGGAAGGTACAGAGAGTTCCCATACAGGCACTGACCCCAGGCATGCATAGCCTCCCCCGTTATTAACATCCCCATATGATGTGTCAATATAGGCTCGTCATTATCACCAAAAATCCGTGGGTTCCATTATGACTCTTGGTGTTGTACATTCTATGGGTTTGGACAAATATACCATATAGTACCATGTATTAGAGTACCCTATAGAGTATTTTCACTGCCCTAAAAAGCCTCTGTGCTCTGCCTATTAGTCATCCCTCCCACTAAACCTCTGAAAACCACTGATCTTTTTTACTGTCCATGGTTTTGCCTTTCCCAAAATGTCATACAGTGGAAATCATACAGTGTATAGCCTTTTCAGATTGGTTTCCTTTACTTATAATATGCATTTAAAGTTCTTCTTTGTCTTTTTATGGCTTCATAGCTCATTTCTTTTTAGCACTGAATATTCCATTGTCAGGTTCTACCACAGATTGTTAACACATCACATAATGAAGGATGTCTTGGTTGCTTTCAAGTTCTGGCAAATATGAATAAAACTTCTATAAACTTCACTGTGCAGGTTGCTGTATTTACATAAGTATATACAATATATTTCAATTCCTTTGGGTATATAACAAGGAGTACAATTGGTAGACTGTATTATAAGAAAGCACCAAACTGTCTTCCAAAATAGGTGTACTGTTTTGCATTCCCATCAGCAATGAATGAGAGTTTCTGTTGTTTCACATATTCTCCAGCATTTAGTGTTGTCAGTGTCCCAGATCTGGAGCATTCAAATAGGTATGTAGTGGTAACTTGTTGTATTAATTTGCATTTCCCTGATGACAGATGATTTGGTGCCTCTTCTGTCCTTATTTGCCATCCATATGTCTTCTTTGATGAGGTATCTATTAAGGTCTTTGGTCTATTTTTAATTGGGTTGTTTTATTTTTGTTTAGTTTTGAGAATTCTTTTTACATTGTGGATAACAGTCCTGGATCAGATGTGTCTTTTGCAAATATTTTCTCCCTATCTGTGGCTTATCTTCTCATTCTCCTGATGTACTTTTTGTTCTTTGCTAGCTTCAGGCTACATTCTGAACATTTCTACTGACCTATTATACAGTTTCTTATTTCTCTCCCTAGCTATTTCTAATCGGGAATGATATCTATCTATTGACTCAAACTTACTGTCATTTTATTTTCCATTATTAAAATTTTTCTTTGGTGCCTTTTGAAATCTACTTCCCATGTTCCCTGGAAAAAAAAGTTAAGATTTGCTTTTATTTCTTAAACCATAGAAATGTTGGTTGTTTTATAGTCTCTGATGCATTCAATACATTATTTATTATTTTTTTTCAAAAACTGGTTATTTTCTCTGTTGTATTTTCTATGTCTTACCCGTAGTATCTGTTTCCACAAAATCCTGGTTATCTTTCCTCTTTGAGTCATTTATTTTTATTTTAAAATATATTGTAAGTGTAAAATATATAAAATATATTCTAGGAGTAAAATGGCTAATATAGTTCGCTACTGCTTCAGGAAAAATAATCTTTTGTTTTAGTGAGGGGACTGGACATGTTACCAGTCACTTTAATCCATATTCAAGGCTTAATAATTCTTTCACCCACTAGAGATGCAAAGTTGAGCAATAAACACTGATTCACTTCAGATATTTCTTCAACCTATTGGATTATCTCTTTGTTCTCATAGCCTAATATCCCAGTTTAACTCACTAAGTAAATTCAAATTAGTATATTTTATAAATAAAATTTTCAACTTCCATAAAGCTCAGGCTCTGATTTTCACTTTCTAGCCAATGAAGCCACTACAATTACATTTCAACTTCACAGTTCTTTCTTACTAGTTGGCAAATTCCCTTAAAGGACAAACAACTTTGTTTGCTGTTTCTTCCCCAAGAATTTGGCCTCAATATCTTATTAACTTCTCAGTGCTCTTAAACTGATATTTTAAAATTATTTCGTTCAGCTCTCCTAGTTTTCCCAAGCCAGAAGGCTGGTATTTGTCACCTGGCCCATCATTACAAGAAGTGCAATCTATTTTATAGAAAGGCGACTTGATATCAATACAGTCACACATGTGCACTCTAATATATGTCATAGATAAGTTGACATACAAATGTATGCACACAAATATGCACACACATAATGAATATATAAGTAGAATATAAATATAAATAAACTCTTTGTCTTAAATTCATTTATTTTTTAGTTATCTGTATGTTTTAGGAAATGAGGAAGTGATTCAGCTTTTTTTTTTTTTTTTCTCTAACCATACCAAGGAAGAAACCCAATCGACCATCTAGGAGGTTATTATATTGCTTTGTAGCTGATAAATGTATATAAATATTCTTTTTCATTTTATTTCTTTTACATTTGACTGAAAAGGAGCAGCAGATTCTCTGAAAACTAAAGAAGTTAAATATTTTAACCAATTTCAATTACTTTCTACAAATATTTGTCCAGGACCTTTGTAAAACCTTCCTTGACATCAGTCTATCGTGATAAACACTGCTTCCTGTTTGTGCTCCCACAGACTTTTGTTTATACTTCTATTTTAATATTTTCACGTTATTTTAATTGCTAGTTTGCATGTATGTCTCCTGATCTGGAATATAAGACCTATGTGTTAGAATTTCTTTTATGCCATGATTTTATTTTCATATCTATCTCAGTGACTGGCAAATAGAATTCACTTAATAAATGCTTATCAAATGAGTTATGAAAGCCAGATGTGATCATAAATATGGAAATAACCCATAGCAATAATGCACGGTTTCTTTCTGAAAGGACTTCCTAATGTAGCAGAGGGGATAAACATTACTCAACATGTTAAGAGAAGCATGAACTGTGTGGCTATCATATAATGATAACACAGAAGGAAAAAAAAACACATTCTACCTTTTAGGGATAAAGCAGAATTCATAAGATAGGTGACATAGGAGCTGGTCCTTGTAATTTTTAAAGGAATTTTCTCAACTAAGATGTTAGGATAGCATAATACAATTAGTAGAAGTAGGATTATTAAAACTGGAGGTAAGGCCAGTCTGCAGACTGAAGAGTATGTTGATATGAATAACACAAAATGGTTGCAGTATCATCTGTCATTCATGATTGTCGCATTTCAAGAAAGAATTATAAAGCCGAACAAAACAGACCACATTCTGCAGTCTCTCTTACAATGAGGTGAAAAACACGTGACCGATTTTGTAGCTCGTGTACCTCATGTGTCACGGAGAGTTTTAAGTGAGATTCTGCGCCTGGCCCTAATCTACCGATGAGAGGTAACAGAAGCTGTGCTGGGTACTTCCTCAAAACGTTATTTTGCAGGGTAATCCTGGGATTTGCTAGGCAGCAGCAGTGTTTAGCTCCCTTTGAACCAGCTTGGGAGAGTATCTTGGGGTATTCATTACATATGCTTAGCCTGGAGCTTGTGCTTTTCCAGTTCTTCAATAAGACCTACCTAGTTGTTGTTTTTTGTTTTTTTGAGAGATTTTTTGAAAAATAAAACAATATGACAGACTTAAAAGAAAAGCACAGATCATAAGTAAACTACCTGATGCAGTTTTCAAAAAGCGAACCCTTGTACCTACCTACCACATGGTATGAAAAATAGAAAATTATAAAAATCCCAAAGTCCTCTTGTGTACCCACTCAGTCATTATTGCCCATCTTCTCCAAAGCCAAAGACTACCCTGATCAATCACCATTTATTTTGTCAGGGTTTGAGCTTGATCCACATAGAATCACATAGGAAATACTGTTCTGTATCTGATATCTCTAGGGTCCAGCGTCTGAGTCATAATAGGACAGTCCCTGTTACAAGTTTAAGGTACTACACCAGGTAACTTTTGCCACTTTTGCCACAAAAATAAGAGACCTTATTTTTGATGAACTATTTCACATTCTTCTAAGGTTTAGTGAAATCCAAAGAACATGATGATTGTCTGGCTAACCCAAGCGGTCATATGAATGGCTCTTCCTCTTGCTCTTAAACCTCAACAGATCCAATGTTGCTGAAGTGCCTGAATGTTGTAAGGAGCTTGCCGATGTCTCAGTAAGAGAATCACAGCAATGTCCTTAGTGTTTTGACAGAAAACCACATTAGGGCTTATAAATGGGTTTACATAAGAAAGTGGCCATGGTAGAAAAAAATTATACTTGGCTCAATGTTATAAACCTCTCTCTTCTTCTAAGACCGATAGGAATATAGTCCCTGCTTGGTCAGAGCTGAACCAAACCTGAATTTCTAATATACCACCATACTTCAGGAGAAACCATCCTGCTCCTCATGGCATGTTGATAACATTGGATCCTTCTGGTATAGAGGGGTTAGCAACTTGTCTTCACTGAAATAAACACTTATGGTGACAAAGATATTCCTTCCTGACACAAAGCTAATGACAGCAGCACTAACAGTGCCTTCCTTGAATGTCTTATTCGCTATAGTAAAACCCTGACATGATATCCCTTACTAAAAACCAACCAACCAAACAAACAAAAAACTACTTTTATCACAAAAGAAGTAAGACAATGTACTGATGTTCATAGAAATTCACTCGTCTTCCTATGGACTTGAGTTTCCCAAAGCAACCAGCCTTATAGAACGGTAAAATGGACTGTCAGTACTTCAGACATATCTTTAGCTAGAAGAAATCACACTAAGAATTGAGTGTGTTATTCATGTCATGTTACATGCTCTGGCCCAACAACCAATGTGTAGTGCTATTTCTCCCATAGATTGAATATGTGGTCCTGAAAATCTAGAATCATAAAATGGAGGTAACATTTCTCACAATGATAACTAAAATGTCAATTTTAATCATTAAGATCTTGAGTTTGAAATGTATCCTTTAGGCAAAGGTAAATCATTAAAGCTTAAGAAGATTGTGAGTGACCTATCAGGATTATTGGGGGAAAGGTGATGGGGTGGAAACCAGCTGGAAGGCTAACGCAGTGAGCAAACACAAACTGCTAACGGCTTGGACTCACACCATGGCAATGGGAGGGGTAAAGAGAGGTTAACTTTATGTAGATTGAATTAGCAAGGTTTGTGGCTACTTGAATATATATTGAAAAAAAGGAAAAGTTAATTTTAAATTTTTAGGTAGTGCTTAGGTTTTAGGTTCAAAATCAGTAGGTTTGATTATTCCATTTTTGGGTTGTGTTTGTGCAAGGTATGTAGTTCCAAACATTCATTGTATGAATGATTTAAAATATAATAATGCAATGAAAATAGCAAACCACCATTACATGGAACATCAATGCTTCTTAAAAACAACTCAATATGAAGTGAAAGCATAAGACATATAAGACTATATACACTATCATCTCATAATTAAAAAGAAAAAATTACATGTATTTAGGAATCCCTAAGTAGGTTATTTTTTTTATTATTATTTTTTAAGTAGAATGGCAATGAGAAACATCTGGGAGAGTGGTTATTTTCAAGGGGGAAAATAGGACGGTGAGATTGCAGAAAAGCATGACTTCAACTGAATATTATAGATCTTTGGAGGAGGTACGTTTTCATGAGTATTTGGTTTGCTATTATAATTAATTATATGTCCATCACAGTTGTTCTGTCATATGTTTAAATATCATATGACATAAACTATAGGAGAATATTTTATCAGATTTAAAAGAAGATGAGGATGAAGACACAGATTTGGAGGTTTTAAACATATAGTTGATAGTTTTACATGTGGGAGTATATGAAATTTCCTTTATAGAGAATGTAGAAGGAGATAAGGAATTTAAACACAATGTCCTAGAAATACCAACTTGTAATGATCGAAGAGAGGGAAAGGTCAGCATGAAAGTTGAAAAATAAAGAAAAATCATATCTTGAAGTGAAGGGAATAGAAATACAATGGAATATTACTCAGCCATAAAAACGAGTGATATTGTGTCATTTGCAACAACATGGATGGACCTAGAGGGTATTATGCTAAATGAAATAAGTCAGAAAGAGAAAGGCAAATACGATATGATTACATTCATATATGGAATTTAAGAAATAAAACAAATGGGGGCGCCTGGTTGGCACAGTTGTTAAGCGTCTGCCTTCGGCTCAGGGCGTGATCCCGGTGTTGTGGGATCGAGCCCCACATCAGGCTCTTCCTCTATGAGCCTGCTTCTTCCTCTCCCACTCCCCCTGCTTGTGTTCCCTCTCTCGCTGGCTGTCTCTATCTCTGTCGGATAAATAAATAAAATCTTTAAAAAAATAAAAAAAAATTAAAAAAATTAAAAAAAGAAATAAAACAAATGAACAAATAAAAAAAGAGACAAACACAAAAACCCGAGACTCTTAAAGACAGACCAAACTGCTGATTGCCGGGGGAGTGGGGGGCCGGGTGCAATAGATAAAAGGGATTAAGAGGTGCAAACTAGTTACAAAATTAGAAACAGAAATGAAAAGTACAGCATAGGGAATATAGTCAATAAGATGGTAATAACATTGTTTGGTGACAGATGGTGACTACACTTATCATGGTGAGCACTGAGTAATGTACAGAATTGTTAAATCATTATATTGTACACTTGAAACTAATATATACTGTATGTTAATTATACTTCAATAAAAACAAACAAACAAAACCAAAAAAAAACTTTGGTTGTTGAAATGACTTTACAGCAATGTAAGTTTTGTATATAAGAACTGTTTTGCCTTGTAATTTTAGATTGAATTCATTAAAAAGTGTCATCAAGTCTGCAGTAAAAACTAATTTGCAAAGCCATTCAGTGTTGCATAGTAGTGGTTGAAAATAGTTTTTTAAAAAAGGAATACAAGGGTCAACAACAATGCAAAATAAAACAGAGACCAAGGTTTAGGAATAGCTCTTGGATTAATCAATATTGTTGTATTGGCTGTATTACAGTTTAAGAAATATGGTAAATACTTTGAACAACTCATGTAGATGTTGATAAAGAATTCCATGTTTCTGACTATATTAATTTGGTAGAGCTGCCCTAATAGCATGGCTTGTTTAAATAACAAAAATTTACTTCTTACAGTTGTGAAATTTACAAATCTAAGATCAAGGTGTCTGCACGTTTAGTTTCTTCTGAGGCCTCTCTCCTTGGTTTGCAGATGACCTCCTTCTTGCTATCTCCTCACATGTCTCTGTGCACACCTCCCCTTGGGGTCTCTCTCTGTGTCCTATCCGCCTTATTCTTATTAGGGCCTTCATTGTAACTTACTTCCTTGTTTAAAGGCCCTACTGTAATAAAAAATTATTATTAAAAAATTTTAAAAATAAATAAACAAAAGTATGGAACAAAAGGAAAAAAGGCCCTACCACCAAATATATTTACATCCTGACGTACTGAGGTTTGGGCTTCAACCCAGGAATTTTGGAGGCATGCAATTCAGCCCCTAAGCATGATTTTATTTTAGATATATCCAGATTTCCCAGAAAACTTGTAGTCAGCTAATTATTCATTAATCCTTTCTATCAATTAAAAAATTCTTTTAACTATGGGACTTAATTCTTGTTCTGTGATGGGTTCTAACAGTCATCCAATTCCTATCGCTGTAAACATTCAATTAATAGAAATTGAAAGACCTCTGAGGTGACTTGTAGGAAAGTTTTCTTCATCCAACACTTATCACCAAATGGCCAAAATATCTTGAGGCTTGGAGTGTATACAGCAATTGTCATACTTGCTGCTCTTCTTTCCAAGGCATCCTGGAGACTCTTCCCCTGTACCATGAACGTTTTTTTCTGAAGTTTTAATGACACATTTGGTATGTGCACCTGCTGGGGATGGGGCCTTCGGATAAAGCATTTGTAATGGGAGCCCTGGGGTATCCACAGAATCACCCTGTGGTGCAGTACATTGAAGTCGAGGACAGACTACCTCATTACGTTATAACTTCAGAGCCTAAAAGCACATCACAAGTGAATCAAATTAACTTTCCATTGCCATATAAAGCATAGTATACTGACAGTTGAATAAAACTATTAATGGAAAGAATGCATTATATCAGCTTGGTTAGGATTATATAAAAATTTAATTTTAGGTTTAGAGCCTAGATGGGAAAATAAATGTATTGAGAGATTAATGTGAATCTGCTGGTAATGTTCTCATAGTAACTACTGTCAGAGACTTAAAGAATGTACAATAATCACTTAAGTACGTATTTGAATTAGGTTTGAGCCTGAGAAGACCTTTTTTTCTAGGTGGCTTTGATTTCCTGAAGGTCAGAGACGATTTGGGCTAACTTTTTGTATTGGATTCCGGATGAACTCATACACCACTTTTTGAAATGAGGAATAAGCGTGTAGCTGGAAAAGGCCGGGCTAACAATATGAAGAGAAGAAAAATATGAGGAGGAGAATTAGCACAAGATAATTTTGTGGAAGAAAACTGGAATTACAAAGTGGTATTTTTAGATACATTACATGGTAATCTGGTTTAATTTGTGGGGAAGCCACACTCCAGGATTTTATGATTCAGAGAAGAGTAATTTTCCTTCTCACCCCCTTTTTTTTAAGATTTATTTACTTATCTGAGAGAGAGAGAGTGGGGGGGGGCAAAGGGAAAGAATCTCAAACAGACTCCAAGGCCAGCGTGGAGCCCGACACGGGGCTCAATCTCAAGACTGGGAGATCATGACTGGAGCCGAAATCGGGAGTCAGACATTCAACCGACTGAGCCACCCAAGTGTCCCTTCTTCCCGTTTTTTGTGAAAGTATTGGTTAAGCCTGAAAAGTAATAGTGACCAGCTGATAAGGTACTGGGGCCTCTATTCTGGTCCTCTATTCTTTTCTATTATTCCTCTCTCTTTTATTCCTCTCTTCCATTATTTTTTAATGTGACTTTAGGCAATTTACTTAATCCCCTTTTACCTCAATTTCTCTGCAAAATAGGAATCACTTCAACTGCTTCCTCTGCATCTTAATTTTCACGTATAACATTATTAGGTATATCCATGTCCTATTATGCATGAGGAATATGGAAAAATCAACCAACAAAAAATACTTTGGAAATAAAAGATATCATTCCTGTTTGCAAGAAGTTCCATAGTCAGGAAGAGGTGAAAAAATACAGATCTATATCTATTATAAAAGAATCTTCTAACAAATAATGCTGAGCAAAAACAATTTTTGCCCAATTTCAAGTGGCATGTGAATTTCTTGATATCTTACTGTGTGTCATACACCGTGTTCCATGTATTCTCTTCTAATGCCCTGAACAATTTGCAAGCCAGGCATTATTATTTTCATTGTATAAATGAGGGACTGCATTCTTAGAAAATTTAGGTAACTTGCCCAAGCTCACATGGCCAGCATTGCTCTGAGGGAAACAAAGAAAACAAGCAAACAAAACAGAATCAAAAACCAATTTTAACAGGCTGCTTCCTAATGCTTTTGTTAGGTTTTATGACTTTACGTATTTGGCAAGTACTAAATACGTATTAAATGAAATTCTGGGGAGCAGTTCAACTGATTTAAAGAACTAGGCCCTAGCTTTTCAATTTTTGAAGACAATTTTGAGTGAATAGAGAGGAATTGACTTAAACCGATGCTTAGTTTCTACCTTTAATTCTTCTATCCCTCAAAAATAAGTGCTCTCTCTGTGTCTTTACCCATTATTTGGACATGGATGAAAAAAGGAGAAAAGGAAACACAGTAATTTTAAAATGAAATTTATTTGTTACCAAGTGTGCATATCTTACAATACTGAGTTTTTCCAGGAATTAAATAAAAACATACATAATAGCAAGTTGTTGTAGATTCCTCCCAAATGTTTATTGGATTGAATCAGCACCCATAAAAGGTTGAAAGAAGAGCCAAAGAGGAGGAAAAGACAAATAATCAGTAAGGAAAGGTATGCCTGTGTATAAGGAAATAGTTTCTAAGTACTGTAAATACATCAAAGAAAGCTGTTGTGCTCAACGCACAAGGATGGTAATCCCACCAGCACCACCACTATTTCTTGTTTTCAACTCAGTCCAGCAGCTTTCAAAGGTGAGAAGAGCTTTGCAGCTCCCAGGGACGAGGTGTGGAGTCCCACTTTCCTAGCACGATGGCCTAATTACTCTGAGCATCTGACAAACTCCAGACCATCCCCGTGCTAACCAGCAGTAGCCAGTAATTCAGAAAGGGGAAGGCAAGGATGCAGAGTGGGAACAAAAAAGCGAAAGTAGCCCTGTGCTCTATGTAAGCCTCAGTGCTTTGTTGCTGTTGCTCCAGCAGTCTGTAGAATTCAGATTGTTCCTTCTTCTCTCCTTATATGGACATGGCACCGTTTCAAAAATAGCCTGTGCTTTTTTAGACCTTTAAAGACATCATCAATCATTGTCTTCTATGGTAATGCTTCAATTACCCAGGAGGAAAAAAAATACAGTAGCCATGGAAGTGACGTCCTGATGTGCTGAAAATCCCAACTAAGAAAGGGCAGTGTTTGCATATTAGCCATGTAAGCAGTGTAAGAACTGTGATGAACCATTAATAAGCCTCTCTCATGCTTTCTAAGTATTCAGGAAATGTGCTGCCTGACAGGCCAGATCTTTATAGGATTAGCTTAATGGTTTGTCACTTTCTGCATTGCTTGCTGCCCTTCCGCCTTTTTTATGCTGAACAATATTGTAGTGAGCTTTCTGTGCGGCCGTACAAACCCAGGGATTCTCCACGATGAGCGCCCCCATCTTAGGCACTTAGAGTTCATCCACGTTAAATGACATCCTGCAGCTGTCACCCTCTTACACAAATCTCGTTGATTTCTTACCGCCAAGGTGGCTTCAGATTGGCCACTCCCAGGTGATCACCAGAATAATGAATACCCAAGGGCGATGCTCCCTTCACTCCATACCATTTGTATCTCTGGAAAATGAACACATGCAACATGCAACGTCAGCCCGGAGAGGCACACAGGTGCAGCTCGTTTGAATGCAGCTTATGTCAGGCTCCCATATGGTAGCCAAGGAGTTCCAACACATGTTAGGGGGGAAAAAAAAAGGCATAGGGTAAAAAATTATTTTATCACACTGAGGTGCAGCAAAGAAATGTAGGAGTGTTTATAATTAAGATAAGCTATTTTTCTAGAGCTCCTTATGCCAACAACAAAAAATATTTATCATTTGAAGAAAAAGGTGAATTGTGGTTTTGAGTATCTAATGAATATGAAATATTAAGAGGACAGGTTCCATCTATTGATATTTTCATTGATATTTACGCATACCAACGCAATGTATACTGTGGCATTACTTTCAATATGAAAGATTTCACACTGCAATAAGCCTGTAATTAGCGTTTTCAGATTATCATCTGTGACTGCTTTATGATAAGTACACCAATTCCCTTGAAACGTTTGAGGTGCCTACTGCCTGCACCACTGATTTTATGAAGGTTCACAATCTGTGAATACCACTCGCTTTATATGCCATGAAAACCCCTAATATATACCACCACAAAATCACATTAGATGGCTCCTTACTCCTGAACACATATACACACATTATTTATGGTGCTGTAGGGTTTCTTTTCCAATTGTTTCAATTTGCCTCAAGGGATTGATAATGGGATAAAGAGCTTTTCACTACTCAATCACATATTATGAACCTCGTTTGAGTTTGTAATGACCATTAATGCTCAGTTTGAAAATATTGTTGACTGCAATCCATTTTCTCCTTGAATTTCTGCTATGGTTTCAATAATCTGTGTTTTGAATATTATGAGGTGTTTTTCATGGCAATAATGTTTTGGATTTTAATGATTGGCTGGGAAATTGTGTAGAGATAATTCACTCTATTTTAGACCTTAATGATTTATCATCTTTAAATTATAAAATCAGAATGAAAAATAATTAGCCCACATTGTATCACCAAGATCATTTGCCAAGACAAAGCTAACCACAGCTCAATATCTATCCCAACATACCTACTATGAACAAGCATAGTTCTCTTCTAAAGGCTAAAATTCTAAAAGTCTCTGCTAAATATAAAAGCTAAAATATTTTTGAATATTTTGTATTCAAAGAAGTCAGTACTAATTTAGTTGGTGGCTGCTACAGGAATTTATGATCTAAAAGTCACCTAACATTTATAAGACAATCAAAATAGATTTCAGATAACAGACTAAGGCAGATATACAGAAATAGAAATGAAAGAAGAAAGAAAGAAAGAAAGAAAGAAAGAAAGAAAGAAAGAAAGAAAGAAAGAAAGAAAGAAAGAAAAGAAAGAAGAAAGAAAAAGAAAATCCCTCTTTCAAGAATTTGTGATGGATAAACCAGGATCTGGTGGGAGAAAAATCCAAGATTCTAAAAATACTATGAATTATTATATAAATAGTGACTATTTAAGATTCCATCATTTATTACAGAATGCATCTCAGTGATTTCTGTTAGATTCACAAATCTTTCCTGGAGTCATCAGGAAAGACCTATTAAGTCTAGATTCATAAATGAATAGAGAAGAGAAAATTTCCCTACTTACAGCTCCATTCTAGGAAAAGGAGACTTGTTAAAACCAATTTAGAGCTTGAGAAATGTAGCCAAACCTCTGTCAAACTAGAACCATCTCTTTGAAAAGTGACACTTTGTGATTCCCATGGTATCATCTCTCCAGGTTCCGTCTTAATCAGCACTGACCTGTCAATGACAAGAAAGAATCAAATGGTGGATTAGAGTGGGAGCAAAATAGGATGAACATTAAAAAAAAAAAAAAAAGGTTCCGGAGACAGGCAAAAGCGGAAGATGATATACCAAATACAAACAGTCCTTAGGATATGTAATTAGATCAGAAACTCAGCAAGAATGTGTAAGGGGCCCAAAGTGGTAGAGAGTTGTGAATCAGGGCCGCTGCTATTTGTCTCCAGGGTCTCTGGCATAAAAACCGGGCCTTCATCAAAACAAGAGCTACTTCACTTTGTTGCAGTATGGGATTACAACTCATCATAAACATTCAATTACTAAATAATGGGGGCATTCATTGTAGACAGAGGTTGGCAGGAACATGACTTAATAGAAATGGCCAAGGCAGAGACATGAGGAAAAGGGCAAGCAGAGATGCTGAAGGCTTGTAAAACTGTGTGAGTGGACTTAGCAGCAGCCAATTCATGTATAAATGCCAAATCATGAAGAAAGATCATTTTTAGACATTTAGACCTTGGTAGGCTTCTCAGTACTGAAATGTATTTTACTTTATTTTGACATCAGAGTCATTTTGAAATATGTAAAATTTTAAAAGAGATGATTAAAACAGCATGGCATTATGTCAATAAATAGACGCGCATGCACTCGAGTTCCTCCTATGTGCGCGTGCGCACACACACACACACACACACACACACACACATTCATCTCTACTCAAACCCCTATTCTTCATTTTTTTTCCTTCCTACAATAGGATTTCTATGATTACTGGTTGATAAAATGGTCAACTTTTTTTTCTAATTTTTCCCATGTTGAAAACGAATAGAGTCATGTAAACATGTTTATTTCCTTCTAGTGTCCAGCTGGTAGGACAAATTAATGGTTTATTAAATAGAAAGACTATGGAGTTGACAGACCTTATATTCAAGATCATTTTCTGGATAATAATCATAGATTTTTTTTTGATTGTAGATAACTCTGTAAATCAGGGCAAAGTGAAAATGATTTCTTTACTTTAGAGAAAGAAAAAAGGTCATTTTTATTCCAATTTTCTGAGGACACTGTTTTTCTACTTAGGTTCTCCCTTTCTGTGCCAGGCCCAGGAACACTTAAACAATGTTGAGGGTAATATATATATAGTACTTTGCCGCAGGCCACGCAGAAGTCAAGAAAGTTTTGATGGTGGTGTTTGTAGGGTCAGTTCTTATACTTAATGTTCATCAGCTGATAGATTATATTTTATTTCTTTGGATTTATTCCTTGGACTTTGGCAGATTGTTTTCTGAATTATCCTTTGATCATAGAGTAAATTAGATTTGTTTTCTAGTTTCACATATTATCCATCTGTTGCATGAGACTAATTATATTAATTCACATGTCTCTCCTATTCAAAAATTTGATTTCCTTTTATAAATTTTGCCATTAACAAATTAGGTGCCTAAGAACACTATATATGAGCTTGACTTTCAGTTTAAAAGTTTCTATTTTGAAAATGGAATGTGATTATTATCTACACCATTGGGCCAAATGTCCTTTCCTCTTTGTTTGTATTAACATTTATGAGGGCAAACAATGCAAGTAGATACCTTGAATATCGCAATACTTAAACAGAGGTTTTATTTTTTTTCACAATATTTATTAGAGCCAGTAAGAACACATATATTTAGCAATTTTGAGTGTTTTTCTTAATTTTGGCCTTTACAAAAAAAAAAAAAAAAGGTTAAAAGTGTAGTGGAAAGAAGACCTGGAATATGAAGCAGATGAAACAAACAAACATCACTATATTTTATTTTTAATTTGATGTTATTACGTTTGTTGAGAAGCTAAACCTAAAAGAATAATTTACCTGATCTGAGACATCTAGATAAGGAGTATCCAGTAAGGAAACAATATATTATTGATTGCTGGCAAGTGGTCCTTTTACTCTATTTATGCTTTTGGACTCTGTACAATATTTGCTACACATACCTTACAATGCAGCTCCCCATCCCACTGTCTCCCAACAGTGGCATCTAAGAAATGTTGTTCAACCAAAGCTGATTCATCTAACATTTATAACAAATTTATTTTTAGTATTTCACTTTCCTGAAAGTGCACTTAAAGTACTAGAGAACTCAACAATTCTTTTAACTTATCAGAAAAAGTACAAATTGTCCCAATATAATTTTAGTATCCAAAAAATTCACATATTTCAATTTTTCTCATTTAAAGGCAATCTATACATGGCATATGTGGTCATTTTCTTAGGCAGTATACTTGAGTGACCTACCTATCACATTCTATAGCAATGTCTCTTTTTCATTTTAGTGTTTACTCTATATTTACTATATAAAATATTATATTTACTATAGTAAATATCAGACTTCATCTAATCCCTAGATGGAAAATGCAACTATCAAAAATACAATTTGTTGGGGTGAAGCAAAATAAAATCATTACATTCTAATTAATTTCTGATCTTTCATTGATTCTATTATATAAACAACTTGATTAAATGCTATAACTCAGAATGATTTATTTGTGTTTTTTTGTGAACCTAGAATATTCAAAGGAAACAACATATGGCTGTAGACACAGCAAATTTTTAAAATCTGATATTTAGTTTATCTATTTGTTGTTTTAAGTAATGGGATATATTTCAAATAAAGACACATTCTTATTTTTTTACACTGTCTTTTGAAATCTGTGGTATTTGGAACTCCAAGAAATAACATACCAAAGTTGATTGGGAACCTATTTTTTTTCTTTTTAACCAAGTATACATGTATACACATATACACACAAATCGGTCACCTCTGAAGAGTACTAAGAATTCTGCTTTCACTAAGCAACACTATACATTTAATTTGAAGTTTGTTTCCATATTCTTCAATCAGTTGACAAATCAGCAAACTTAGAAGTTTCTTTCTATAGTATCAGAAAATTAACTCAACCTACTTCTATGCTTATCATGTCCGCTAACACCTTTAGTTCTAATAATAATTTACCTAGATAAACTAGTAAAGTGATTGAGAATATAGATGTATTTATGGCTATTAATTCTTTAAGTGCATCCACTGAACACAAAATAAAATGAATACTGATAAGAAGCCTGGCTTTTTTTTTTTTTTTACTTGTAATCAGAATAGAAAAGAGGCAACCAATTAAATAATCAGCTTAAACATGCTGTGCACGAAGGGAACCATGTTTCCTTAATTAAATAATTTAATACAAAGTTCGCTCAAGTTAAAAATATTTTAACAAAAATATTCTGTACTTATTGTCTTTTGAGTTTGACAAAAGAGTGCAAAATCTCAGCATTCAGATTTTTTTAGACACTCTTCAGGATACTGAGTGATACCTGCAGTAAGATTCTGTGACACAGTTCGTAGGAAAACTGATTTTATATCTTCACAATGGTACAACTAGAGAGATGACTATGCTTAGTAACACATTATTTTAAAAACTGGTATCTGAAGAAATTGGAGACAAATGTTTTCCTAAATGGTGCTTTAAAAAAATTAGGAATATCCAAAATTTGAGAATTTCCTTAAAAAAAATCTGTAAATACAAACATTTTTAAATCTAATTGGAAATTTAAAAAATACTTACCTTCAGGGTGCCTGGGTGGCTCAGTAAGTTAAGCATTGAACTCTTGATTTCTGCTCAGTTCATGATTTCATGGTCATGAGATCGAGCCCTGTGTTGGGCTCCATGGTCAGCATGGAATCCACTTGAGAGTCACTCTCTCCCTCTCCCTCTGCCCCCTTACTGCTTGCTCTCTCTCTCTCTCTCTCTCTAAAAAAAAAAAAAAAAAAAAAAAAACTATCTTTAAAAGAAATATTTACCTTCAATATTAGTAATACCACAGTCTCAGTGTCCAAAATACCCCAGAAGTTATTACTAGAATTCTTTTGGAACTTCAAACCATGAAATGGATTTGGGCCTCATAATTTAGATTGCCTTGGGAGATAAAGAGTATATAAACATTACAGCCTCATGAGAATCCATCTCAGTTTGCATTAATATTGGGACATTTGGAGAGTTCTAATAAAGAATTTTGAGAATATCAGGTTCTTCTAATTACTTCTTAATCTGAAATGTGCTTTTAATATAACATATTCTTAAATATTATTGAAAAAATAGCTGTATTGAATTGAAGAGTTATTAGTTTGAAAATTATATGGACCCATTATATGATAGATTCTTTGATTAAATACGTGTTAAAATTTGAATTCTCTGTGAGAAATCAGTTAGATAGATGATGGGGAAACAGAGCTAAAGATACAGTCAGTTTGCTATAACAGAACATATGTATTCCTAAAAATTACTGTGCTGTGCAGAAATCACACAATAAAAACCACAAGGCTTATGAGAAAAGATGAAGTTAAGAATACAACACTCAGAAACTTTGTTAGTAACACACACACACACGCACACACACACACAGTGGTAAAAGTCTATTAAAATAAAGCACTGTTTTTTCACATATGGAATGATTAACAGATGCATAAATATTACAATAATTTTGGCACTTTTTCCTTGAAAAAGACCAGAAGTTTGCTTGGGGAAGTGGGTGTGAAAGGGATTACAGCTTGTGATTATTATGAATTGGTAGAAAGAGGGTTATGTGAAATCTGATGGAAAGTTGTAACACCAGCTGGGGAAGTGTGGCTCACAACACCACAGTAAACAGTGGTAGCTGGGAGATGTTTGAGGCATGTGTCTATGTATTCCGTGTATTCCTATGCAGGTCAGTTCAGCTGGGGGCAGGGTTTTTTTTGTGTTTTTTGTGTGGTTTTTTTGTTTTTTTGTTTTTTTCTGTTTTCAGGTATGGTTTCTTGGAGAATAAATTGTGCAGAAACAAAAGCAAAATTTGCAGTATGCTCAAATTGTTCCCTAATATATCAAATGTATTGGAACAAATTCATGCTTTCAGAACAAGTGTTGGAACAGAACTGGCTGCATATCTTCTTGAACATAATTTCTAAGATTTATAGGTAATAATGTAAAACCTTGGGATAATTGAATTAACACATTTAAAATCCTTCTATAACTAAACGAAGTGTTGGCAAGCTTTTTCTGTAAAGGGCCAGATAGTAAATATATGTATTGCTTTGCAGAGGATAAGGTCTCTGTTTCAATGAAATATGAGTAGCAGTGCAAAACCAGCCACGGTCAAGGTGGAAATGAATGAGTGTGGCTAGGTTAAATAAAACTATTTACAAAAACAAATGCAAACAGAAGTTCATAAATGTTTGTTTCTTATTTTTATGTGCTATAGAAGGCTATAACTTTGAGAGATGTTACTACACTGACACATGTTTTGACACTTTAAGAAGTTATAAATGGGATGGATGTGACTGGCAAAAGGTTTACCTCTATTATAATATTTTCTAGCCTGCTAAAATGCTTATGTATGACAAGCAGTTTACACCATATTCTCCATTTTTCTCCCTGAAATAGAAGTTGAAAGTTACTTTGTTAAAATTTATAAGTATTAGTGTTTGAGGCCATCCTAGGAGCAATGGTGATAGAAAATACAACTATTTATGTATGGTAACTGAGTGATTTTTTTTTTCAAGGAAAAGAAGGGAAAGCTTGTCCCCCCCAAAAATATCAATTTATCTAGAATTTGAGAGAGCATAGCAAGGAAAAAACCTGGATTTTTTTTTTTTCAAGGTATACAGGGTTTGGGGAAATGTAATTTCATTTTTCTTATTTGTAATGGATAAGTCTGAAAAAAAAAAAAACCTAAGAAATAGGTTTAAATTTAAAAAAAAAATTGCCCCACTTTTGGGCTTATTCACAAGATAATTGTATAAAAATTAGAGGGAAAAACTTATGAAATATTTACTGGAAGGCAGTATGTTGATACATATATAGAATTTGTCTTTTTCTTGTTAAAATAGTAAATTGGTCTTAGAAATCTTAACATGGGCGAATGAAAAGTATTCCTTAAATCCTAATAGATGGCTATCAAAGGGGTAACAAATCCCACCTGAATGATTTCTTTGTTTTGTGGTGACTGCATCAGTGCTTGATTAGTACAAAATATAACAATAAACTTTTAAAACATTGTAAAACAATAATTTAAAAAGGCTTCTCACTTGTGTTAACCCTTTTATTTTTTTTAATATTTTATCGCTTAAATAGACGTCCAAGTGACTATTTCTCATGTGTCCGTGAGCATATTTAAAATGTCAGTCAAAACTGTCAATTTTTATTTCACCGTATACTGTTACTTTTACAAAAAAAGGTTTTTTTTTCTTTTGATGGACTTTTAAGATCTACTCTCTTAGCAAATTTCAAATATGCAATAATTACTAACTAGAGTCATCATGCTGTACATTACAGCCCCATGATTTATTTATTTTATAACTTGAAGTTTGTGTTTTTTGACCCCTCTCTCCCACCCCACCCCACCCCCACCTAGGTAAGCATCAATCTGCTTTCTATCTTTGAGCTTGGTTTTTGTTTGTTTCATTTTTTAAGATTCCACATATAAGTGAAATCATGCTATACTTGTCTTTACGTGACGTATTTCATTTAGTATAATTTCCTCATGTTCCATTCATATTGTTGCAAATGGCAAGGTTTCCTTCTTTTTTATGGCTGAGTAGTATACTCTTGAATATACATACCACATCTTCTTTATCCATTCATCCACTGATGGACACTTAGGTGTTTCCATATTTTGGCTCTTGTAAGGAATGCTGCAGTGAACATGGGAGTGTTTATATCTTTTCAAATTAGTGCTTTTGTTTTCTTCACATAAATACATAGGACAATAGCTGGATAATAATGAAGTTCTATTTTTAATTTTCTGAGGAATCTTCTTACTGTTTTCCATTGTGGCTGCACCAGTTACATGCCTAGCAGTGCACAAGGGTTTTCTTTTTTATATAATCTTGCCAACACTTGCTATTTCTTATCTTTTTGATAATAGCCATTCTAACAGGTATGAGACGATATCTCATTGTGGTTTGATTATCATTTCCCTGATGATTAATGATGTTTGGCATCTTTTCATATACCTATTGGTTATCTCTATATCTTCGTGGGTAAAATGTCTATTCAGATCCTCTGCCCATTTTCTAATTGGATCATTTGTTTTTATGTTATTAAGTTGTATGAATTCTTTATATATTTTGAATAGTAACCCCTTATCAGATAACTTATTTGCAGATATAATCTCCCATTCAGTAGGTTGTCTTTTTTTTTTTAAGATTTTATTTATTTATTTGACACAGAGAGAGAGCAGCAGAGGGAGAGGGAGAGGGAGAAGTGGGCTCCGCACTGCTGAGCCCGATGCAAGACTCGATCCAAAGACCCTGGGATCATGACCTGAGCTGAAGACAGACGCATAACTGACTGAGCCACCCAGGTGTCCCGGTAGGTTGTCTTTTCATTTTGTTGATGATATCCTTTGCTGTGCAGAAGCTTTTTAGTTTGATGTAGTCCCTCTTTACTTTTGTTGCCTTTGCTTTTGGAGCCAGATCCAACTCTTTTGATTTTACCTTCTCAAGATCAGGATCAAGAAAGAAAAGAGAGAAAAGAAAGAAAGAGAGAAAGAAAGAAAGGAAGGAAGAAAGAATATATATGATGTCTAACATATATATGATGTCTTTTTTTAAAAGATTTTATTTATTTATTTGACACAGAGAGAGAAAGAACACAAGCAGGAGGAGTGGCAGGCAGAGGGAGAGGAAGAAGCAGACTCCCTACTGAGCAGAGAGCCTGATGCAGGACTCGACCCCAGACCCTGGGATCATGACCTGAGCCAAAGGCAGACACTTAACCAACTGAGGCACACAGGTATCCCTTCATGATGTCTTTTACCTCTAAAACTATCTTAGAGATTTAACAAAGAGCTCCAAGAAAATTTAAAAAAATTTAATATTTCACTTTATAAAAATAAATGGTAGAAATAATTAGGTTTGTTTTGTATGCTCCATATTTCTCAATTAGCTCAGCACCATGTTAATGTTTGTATGGGGAGAATTGTCAGCTCAAGAGAGATGCTCAATTTCAGTCTTTCCAAGATTAAGTTTGTATAGGCAAAATAGTGTTGATATGAATATTTCAGGGATTGTATGTTTTATAAGAAGGACCTATAGATTTATAGATGTCCTCATTGTCCATAGGACTCTTATCCTTAGGGTAAGCCTTTACCGAGTCCTTATAAAATAGTTATATATTATACTCCAACAGGAAATTGTATGCTCCTCCATTCTGATATCAAAAGTTACGATAATAAATTAACCATAGCCTTGCCGTTTCAATATCAAACAGGTTTTTACCTCTCTCTGATGCTTACCTGGAGGCTCTGCTGTAAAATACAGGCTAGAAGATCAGGAGATCCCAGAATAGAATGCAGACGTGACAAAAGACACCAACCCATCACAAATGTATAAGACAACTTGCTGAGGAGGCTATGGGAAAATTCAGCTGACCTAAGTAATTCTGGAAATGGTGAGTTACTGTAAGATTAAAGACAAAGGGAACTGTGAATAAGAACCACTAGTCAAGTTGTTTCTTGTAAGGGTATGTGTTGACAATTTTGGAACCATTGTTTATGTTAAGTGGAATTGAACAAATACAAAAATGGATGGTGCGAGACAGAAACCAGGTTTTTCATTTGGTCTGAGAGATTACTGATTAAGCAAGGCAGAAGGCTAAAATGATCCATGTAGTTTAATGGGTGAGAGTGCAAAAGTCAGTGGGAGTGTAGTTTATTTTAATATAAATAGAAATGGATGAATACAGAAATATTTAACTTATGTGTATGTACATGGGTAAATATATGCACACGTGTTTCCCTGCTCTGTCAACTGAAAAGGCAGAGAGGCAACAAAACCCAGTAGCCCCAAACATACCTAGTAACCTGATATTGGTTGCTAATACCACTCTCCAGTTGAAGGGACCAAGTGGATAGATGGCTGATTGTAGGTCTGGAGCAGGACATGTACAAGATGGCCATGGAACAATTTGTAGTGTCTTAAAGTAAGGAAGTTAGGGGCTCCTGGATGGCTCATTCAGAGGAGCACATGACTCTTGGTATTGGGTTCATAAATTTGAGTCCCATATTAGACGTAGAGATAACTAAAAAAAAAGTATATTACAAAAAATAAAATAGGGGTGCCTGGGTGGCTTAGTCGGTTAAACCTCTACTTTTGGCTCAGGTCATGATTTCAGGGTCCTGGGATTGAGCCTCTCGTTGGGTTCCCTGCTCAGTGGGGAGCCTGCTTCTCCCTCTCCCTCTGCTGCTCCCCTACTTGTATTCTCTCTCTGTCAAATAAATAAATAAAATAAAATCTTTTAAAAAATAAAATAAATGAAAGTTATAAATACACACAGGCATGTGCACACACACACACACACACACACACACACACACAGACACACAAATGATGGGGCTATATATCAAAGGGACAAGAAACCAATTAAAAGAGGCCCCAATGGCCAAGGGTGGAACAATTTGGGCAACAAAACAAAATGCTGATTAAAAAAAAAGAAGAATATCAAAATAAATGAAGAAACATACTGTATTTTTGGATCGGGAGGCTCAACATAATAAACACTCTAATTCCTCCCAAATTGATACACAGATTTACTACAATACCCAGGAAAATCCTAACATTTGTGTAGTTATAGACAAGATGATTCAAAACTTTTAATGGAAAGCCAAAGGAATTTGATTTGTTAAAGCAATTTTGGGGAAAATATAATATTGGAGAAATCAATCTATGCAATTTCAAATTTTATTATATAGCTGCAGTAGTCAGAACTGTATGGTATTGGTGAAATGATAGACACAGATCAGTGGAACATTAGAGAACCCTGAAATAGACCCAACTCAATATGTCCAACTGATTTTTGATAAAGGTAATAAATTCAGTGAAGAAACAGGCTTCTCAATAAATAGTGCTGGAAAAGATTGGACATAGATAGGAAAAATAAAATAAATGTCAGCTTTATATAAAAATTAACTCAAAATGGATCATACACTTAAATGTAAAAAACTAGAAAAAAAACTATAAGGGAAAATATTCATGATCTGTATCTAGACAAAAAATATAAATTGATATCAAAAGCATAACCCATAAAAGGAAAAAATGATAAATAGGATATAATGTAAGTTAAATATTTTTACTCTGAGAAAGATGCTGTTTAGAGATGAAAAGACAAGCGATGGACTGTAGAAAATATGTCCAAGCCATATCTCTGACTCAGGACTACTACCAAGAATATATAAAGAACTCTGAAAAATCGACAGTAAAAAACAGACAATCCAGTTATAAACTGAGCAAAATAAATGACAGAGCATTTCACTAAAGAGGATATACAGATGGCAAAAAGCACATAAAAAGATATTCAACGTTATTATTCATTAGACAAATGCAAATTTAAAACAATTATGTATCACTATGTGCCTACTAGAATTTCTCAAGTAAAATATAATGACAACGCCAAATGCTTGTGAGGCTATGGAGAAACCCTACCACTCCTATATTGCCAGTGGAAATGTAAAATGATCTGCTACTCTGAAAACAGTTTGTCAAATCTTAATAAACCACATATGTAACCGCTATATAACCTGGCAATTGTGCTCCTGGTCTTTCATCCCAGAGAAATGAAAAGTTGTGTTCACACAACAACCTGTACATAAACATGTTTGGGATAGTGCCACAGTGGAAGTAACCCAGGTTCCCTCAGTAAGTGAAAAAAACAGACAAACTGTGGTTCCTCCTTACACTAGAATCATACTCCGCCGTAAAAAGGAACAGACTGTTGAGACACACAACTACTTGGATGAACCTCCAGAGAATTATGCTGAGTGAAAAACAAACAATTTCTAAGAAGTTAAATATGGCATGTTTCTTTTTATATAACATTCTTGATATTATAAAATTATAGAAATAGAGAATAATTGTTGACCAGAAAAGAGGGGATGGAAGCACAAGGGAATTGGTTGTGGCTCTTAAAAGGCTAACAGAGAGAAAATCCAGGTGATAGAAAAGTTCTGTGTCAAAAGTGGGAAAAGAATGCATGGGATTTCTCTGTATTATTTCTTACAATTGCATGGAGATCTACTCTTATCTCGAAATAAAAATGTAATTGGAAATAAGATGTAATATAAGACAATGGCAAAAGTTAACTGCACTAAATATTGAATATCAAGATGATTAAATGACTAAGGAATAATGGTAGCAGAACACATGGTCAATATTACATACTTTAGCAAAGTATTAATAATTTAAGCAACAGAATGGGAAAAAATGGAAGAGGGAGAAAGGATAACAGTAGCAATCATGTTATTTCTTATAGCAATATTCAATAAATGATCTAAAAGTAGTTAAAACCCTGTTAAGAAAACCATTAAAAGACTGAACTGGTTTTGTTAATATTAAAAGGGTCTTTTAAAAATTGTATCTCTTGACATAGAAAACATTAGTTAACATTAAAATTCACCATTCTAATCCTCTTCAGGTTCATTTCAGTTGTTTTTTTGTTTAATTAAAATAAAAATAAATGATATATTTTATTAAGTAATATTATAGGATAACTATTACTATTATAAAATCTACATGTGTACATAAAGTAAATTTTAGAATTATGTTAATAACATGTGGAACCGAGTTATTTGTGGATGCTTTAATTTTGAATCCTATGTATTTATTTATTCATCTGTTTTTCCCTTTATAGTTTTATGCAAGTTTGATTTGAAATTTAAACATGCAATGTGTGCTTTAAAACTATGTTTAAGATAGAAAATTCTGCTTTTTGTTATTGATATTCATAAGACAAACTGAAGCAGAAAGATGATTTTAGTATGGGAATTTTATGTATCTCTCTCCTTCCATCATGAATACATTCCGTCAAGTCAGTATCAAAATATGCCAAATATTGAAATTTTGAGATTTTTCCAGTGCAATAATTTTGATTCCCTGGGAAACTATCAAGCATTTTGTCCTGTCTTACTGAGATAAATTTATTCATATCCCCAAAGAAATAAACATATAATTAACAATTACATTACAGAATAGATTCATATTATAGAATTGTTTTTATAGTGAACGTCCTTAAATTCTCCATTGACTTTCAGCAAGCTCCATTGAGATATACCCCCATGGGGAGTTAAAACGTTATATAATGAAAAATATATTTTTAAAATTTTTAATTTAATTCCAGTTAGTTAACATACACTTATATTAGTTTCATTTTTATACACAAATAATGAAGCATCAGAAAGAGAAATTAAGAAAACAATCCCATTTAAAATTGCACCCAAAATAATAAGATACCTAGGAATAAACCTAACCAAAGAGGCGAAAGACCAATACTCTGAAAACTATAAAAAACTGATGAAAGAAATTCAAGACGACACAAAGAAATGGAAGAACATTCCATGCTCATGGTTTAGAAGAACAAATATTGTTAAAATGTCTATACTACCCAAAGCAATCTATACATTTAATTTAATGCAATCCTTATCAAAATACCAACAGCATTCTTCACGGAACTAGACCAAACATCCTAAAAATGTGTGGAACCACGAAAGACCCTGCATAGCCAAAGCAATCTTGAAAAAGAAAAGCAAAGCTGGAAGCATCTCAGTTCCACACTTCAAGTTATATTACAATGGTGTAGTAATCAAAACAGTATGGTACTGGCACAAAAATAGACACAGTAGGAAACAATAGAACAGGATAGAAAACCCGGAAATAAACCAACAATTATATGGTCCATTAATCTTTGACAAAGCAGGAAAGAATGTCCAATGGGAAAAAGACAGTCTTTTCAACAAACGGTGTGGGGAAAACTGGACAGCAACATGCAGAAGAATGAAATTGGACCACTTTCTTACGCCATACACAAAAACAAATTCAAAATGGATGAAAGACCTAAATATGATACAGGAAACCATAAAAATCCTAGAGGAAAACACAAGCAGTAACTTCTTTGACATCAGCTGTATCAGTTTTTTTCTAGATATGTCTCCTAAGCAAGGGAAACAGAAGTAAAAATAATGAAAAATATTTTTCTTAGAAAAAATAAAATCTTCTTTAAAGAAAGTTTTAAAAGTATTTTCGAATTGAGATAACTATTACTTAATGAGTCACATTGCATTTTTACCATAAAATGATTTTTTATTTGGTTTGTCTTTTTTTAATCATTTAAAAGAGCATGTATTTTTCTAAAATAAAATTGATGTGAGAGATATAGGATATTTGAACATGTTTTCTAGTCATTTTAGGAAAAACTATTGGCTCTATCTAGTGCCTAAATATCCCACTTATTTTTTATGCATTTTTTTAAGCCCAAGGTTTTTGCCATTTCCTTTAATACCAAAAATTCATTTTATATAATAGCTTTTAAATGTTGTTTATGTAACAGCCCTAGTTAGCACAGTTATTATTGTTTATAATTAATTATCATCTTCTTCAAGTCTTTCTTTATGGTCTAATGTTAGGTCTTAGTCTCAAATAATTTAAGAAGTGTCATTATGAAAATCTATTACTTTTTAAATAAACTATTATAACTTCCTACCATGGGATATGTATTTATTTGTTTATATGTCTGGAAGATTTT
Organism: Ursus americanus; assembly: GCF_024610735.1. Taxonomy (NCBI): domain Eukaryota; kingdom Metazoa; phylum Chordata; class Mammalia; order Carnivora; family Ursidae; genus Ursus; species Ursus americanus. The sequence continues at coordinate 52,585,848 of NC_142137.1, read as the reverse complement.
AAGGTTTAATTAACATTCCAAATGTCATGCAGATTACAGTAGAGCACAGTGGAGAAAGCAGTAGAATAAGCAGATTGTAATATCAATTTATATAATAACCCTGTTTCCTTGATTAGTTCGACTCCAGTGTTTTAATTGCCTCATTTCTAACATGGAGGTAATAAACCTTTCTTGCAGTGATATATGATTTCAGAACAAAAGGAGATGTTTGAAAAAGCACTTTAAATCTATATATTTAATATTAATAGAAATTATTACTTATTATGATGGTAAGTATATGCAATGGGCAACTGGGATATTTTATTAATTGAAAATAACATGACTACACATTTTTTTCCTACTTTCAGGGGCAGTTTTCCTATTTGATACAAGATCAGACATTTGAATACGTTAATTTGATATTGATATAACTTTTCAGGAATAAATAAATTCAGTATTTTAGAGCCAGAAATGTAGTCTTCTAATAAATCATGATTTTTGTCTGGTATTTCCTCCTTTATTTCTTAATCTAAACTTTGAACAAACTTAAAAAAATTTGCAGGTGTATCAGGGAAAGATGCCATTTTGTCATTTTTGGAATTAAATTACTGTAACAATTAAGAGCAAATGAAGAATGAAGTTGAAATCAAACTCATTCTTAATTACCAAATCTTTTAGAATTTACATAAAATTACACTCAACTAAAGTCATCAGTTTTGTAATCAGTTTTGATATTTTTTGTTTAACTTCATCTGGGAGCAGGGTAGAGTGCAAAATTAGTATATGTTTAATTCTACAATTGAGTTCAAAGAAGTTAGAACAGAAAATTATTCATAGTGCAAAGGGATTTTCTGCAAAGAATAATAGTCCAATTAAATTTCCAAATCTTTAATACCAAGAAAGTATAAAAATTGTACATAAATCTAGAAGGACAACTCTATCTTGGGTAGGCAATGGCATCTTTTAGTGTCCGGGATGCCCGCAGCTCAAGCTATTCCCTTAAGAGGAGAGCTTTTCTTAACAAAAGACTCCCTCCTAGGGTGTAGCCAACTGATGCTTTCTCTCACAATTTTAAGCATCATTACAAGAATAAATTCAGCATGAATTAACTTTAAGGTAGCAGGTAAACCACTATGGATCAAAGTCTAACATGTTCCACAATAAAAATTTTCCAATGACACTAAAAGCTCACCAATGAGAAATTGAAAAATTCTAGAGCTTTACAATTTCAGATTCTCACCTAAGTGCTGAAGTTACCCAGGTCTCTGTTCTCAAGGAGATTGTAGCCAATTGCAAGAGTTGGAAATTTTAAAAGATAATTCCGAAACATGAAAGAGGCTTCAATGGATAGACAGCAAAGTCCTGTGGGAATACACAGCAAAACAAATTATTAAGGGTTGGTGGTCAACGTCATCTTAACAGAGTGTAAATTTTTAAATGCCTAAGAAGTCCAGATCACTGGATAACTACAATTGTGCATGTGTGTGTGTGTGTGTGTGTGTGTGTGTGTGTGTGTGTGTTTATGATACACAGAGTAAATGTACACTGCTCAGCAAGTAGCCTGCTTGCTTGGTCACTAATGTTGACCTTTTTACTAACCCTGCTGTAAAAGATCTTGATTATACTTTCCAAAGGCTGCTTTTCTTCCCTTCTCTCCCATGACTGGCTTACGATCTGATAGTACAAGCTGATTACAACAAATCCTCTAAGAAAAGATGGCAATCTACTCATCTACAGTCTTGAGGATATCGTATAGCTCGCAGCCCTCTGTGCACTCTTTGTGCAGAAGGTGCCCTGGCTCCAATGTAGGCAATGCTATTGTTTTCATGTACAATAGTACTGACTTTGACATAGAGTATATGCCAACCGACATTATTTTTTTCCTTATAGTTTGGTTTATCTTCCTCTAAAAGTATATGACACCCAAATTGTTCCCCAGTTGACTTATTTTTACTGTTGGGTGAGCTCAGGAGAGGTTATTCTACAGAAAGAATGAGATAATTAGATGGGCCTTTTTGTAAAATCATATAAATGAAAGGAAAAATGTAGGGTAGTTTATTAGCAATCTTCTCACCTAAAGTTCAGGGAAAGTAATTCAGTATTAATGTTAGAATGCTTTCATATTAAATATAACCCTGACTATTTTATAGAACATTATTTCAGCATATGAGAGACTAAAATATAAAAACACAACTAAGATATCCATTCTAAATGAGTGCAGAATAAGGAAATAAAACGAGCTATTTGAATATGTCAAGGCAGTTCCCTGGGTTTTCCTATGTGACATCTCTAGAAATCTTCATGAGAAAAATCATGGCAACTTTAAGGGCACTGATGCATAAAAAGGAAAAGTAACCTAGGACCAGTCATAGAAAATAATTTAAGTCCTATTACACCACCAACAACAAAATAAAGCCGAAACTAGTGTTTAAAACATTTGCAACCATGACAGACAAGAACTACGCTCAATAACACATAGAGAGGTAAAATTGATACTGCAGATGTAGTAAAAATTGGGCAAGCAGCATACTCTACTATTCTTGTGAAATACATGCACAAGTTTTCCTTTAAAAATATCAAAACACAAATAACATTTGTTTTGGATATGAAGTCTCAATGCTGTGAAAATATTAATGATCTTTCATTTATTTAATTATTATCAACTCTTTGGAAATGATTCTGATATTTCACCTGGAAAAATACAGAGATGAGAAAAAACAAAAGAAAAACATCTGAAGAGGAAGATATTACTAGTCATAAAATAAAGCATAAAGTTACATTATTATAAAGAATATGGTACAGTTAGAGAAATAACCAGAAAAGTCAATTAATACTTTTTAAAAAGAAGTGTCTCCAAATTTATATGGGAATTTAGTATCTAATAAAGATGGTATTTCAATCAGTGGAAAAATTTTGGATTATTCATTACAATATTGGGAAAACTGAGTAGCCAGGAAACAACACAATTTTCCTTATAATAAATAATATTTGAAATAGAGCACAGATTTTTTGAAGTTTTCTCCATTTCATTCCTATTACTATGAACATCCATGTTTATGAAATTCAATTTTACAAAAATAGATATAGAAAGATCTGAAGATTTTACTCAATACCAGTGAACTAAGGAGTGTGTGATGTTTTTCTCAGACATTCCTATCACTATGGAATATCTAATGACATTTCTTTTTGGTCAGTGTTTTATAGGAAAACTCAAGGCCCCATACAATTATCTGTCTCGTCTGTGTTTTATTCCCGATGATCCACCTACTTACTCTTTTTTATTTGAGTATAGTTGATACACAGTGTACAGCATAGTGACTTGACAACCCTATACATTAAGTCGTGCTCACCACAAGTGTACGTACCATCTGTCACCAGAAACACTATTACAGCATCATGGACTATATTCCCTGTGCTGTACCTCTTATTCCCATGACTTATTCATTCCATAATTGGGAGCTTGTAACTCCAACTCTCCTTCACCCATTTTGCCCATTCCCCTACCCCTCACATCTGTCAATCCTCAGTTCTCTGAATTCATAGGTCAAATGCTGGTCTGTTTGTTTGTTTGTTTACTCATTTTTTTTTTTTTTTGCTTTTCCACATATAAATGAAATCATATGGCGTTTGTTTTTGTCCGATTTACTTCACTTAGCAGGATACCCTTTGAGTCCATCCATGTTGTTGCAAATGGCAAGATTTCATCCCTTTTTTATGGCTGCTTTAATAAATATTAACTCCCTAGAAATGGGTGACTTATGTATATAAAAGTTTAACAGAGGTGAAAATATAAATGGTCAATAAACTTATGGAAAAAAAACTCCTCAACTTTATTCATATTTAAAGTGATGCAATTTTAAACAATTAAGGAAGTCTCCTTTGCCTATTAGATTGGTAAATGTTAAGTAATAGCAAATATTGCTGAGGATTTTTAGTTGAGCCTAAATTGCTGTAAACTTTTTGAAATGAATTCATTGATTACTACCCAAATAAAAAAGAAACACGTGATCTTTTCGTTAGTAGGTAAGATATTTACCCTTACAAGCATATTCCACTATTTCCCAGTGTCTGCCTGTCCTTTGGTGTGTCCTCAGGCCTGGCTGGGTCTTGCTTAAATCTCCTGTTTATATGTGATCATCACCCAGGGTCAGAGACAAAAGGCAGGTGGGGTATGGGCGGTGGGCTTGCCATCCACCATGCATCTGGCTACTTGCTTGTCCAAGTTGGCAAGACCAAACTCTCTCATGGAGTGGTGTGAGTTCTACACGTAATGGATAGAGGGAGATGACTATTTGGCTTCAGATTACAGCTGTGTGCTTCAATATAGCTTTGCCAGTGAACCCCAAACTTGTTGGGGGCATTTCCCATCATTTGGGGGCATTTCCCATCATTAATAAATGCTTCTTTTTATTTTCCATTTTCCCTGTGTTTCTCTTTACCATTAGTTAAAACACATTGAAGGGACAAATGGTTTGATATCCCAAATACTTCCAATTTAATCCCTTTCTATACATTTATCTATAGGTACATTCATATAAATGCCTGAATTTATATGTATAGAATCCTGCTTCCAACATTGTTGTAATAACAAGGCATAAGAAAACAGTGTTTATTATTCAGGGACTAGTCAAATAAATTATGATGTAACCTTAAAAAGGGATACTATATGATTATTTTAAAAGCATAATGTAAATTTATATGTAGTGATATGAAAATATTCATTATGTAATATGAAGAAAAACAGCAAGGTGGAATACAGAAGTGTAACATGATTCTTTACATAAAACACACACACAGGCACACACAAAACACACACTCACACTCTAATCTTGCATGTTTGCTTCAGGGGTCACAATTCCCCAGCTATCTTTCAAAGACCTGGCAAGTATTATCAATATCTGTTGTCGCTAAGTAAAGAAATAAGAAGCAGTGGTAGGATGTAGGATGAATTTCACACTTAAATGAATTCAAATTTAGTTTTAAAATTTAAACTACCATATTGTCCATACAAAACCAAGAACACTTTGCCTCAAACTGCCTGTGGGTGAATCTTGATATAGATATCCATATTCATGGACTACTTCTAGAAGGCTGCATGAAAAATTCTTAACAGAGATCAATATTTTGATGGTGAAAGGTGACCTTAATTTTATACTTTATACTCTTCTGTGCAGATTTTACATGTTTTACTGTCAGCTTGTATTTCTCTTACATAAATGAAAATGCATGATAAGCCAATGAAATATCTTTGTTAATATTTAAAATATACACAACACATTTGACTAAGCTTTATTATAATATTTATAATGTTCTCTGTTACCTATAAAATCTTTATATTATGTGGCTTTATACATATGCTATCTATATGATATTACTTCACCTGGAATTTTCTTCCCCTCTTCACACCTTGATAGCTGGTAAACAATATTCATTCTTCTCAAACTTGCTCATGACAAGTTTGCTCATGATAAGTAGCTTGTTATTCCAACTTTCCCCTTCCCCAATAGGGGTGAGTCATACCCTCTCCTGTACACTTCTTTATGCTGCATGCTTTTTTTTTTTTTTAAGATTTTATTTATTTATTTGACAGAGCGAAAGACAACCAGCAAGGGAGGGAACACAAGCAGGGGGAATGGGAAAGGAAGACGCAGGCTCCCAGCAGAGGAGCCTGATGTGGGGCTTGATCCCAGAACACCAGGATCACGCCTTGAGCCAAAGGCAGATGCTTAACGACTAAGCCGCCCAGGTGCCCTATGCTGCATGCTTTTATAAAGTACACGTCACATTGAGTTATTATTCATTAGAATGTGTCCTCTCTCTCCTGTAGTCTGAAATTTCCTTGAGAGTAGAAACAATTCTTAATTTTCTTTACTATCCCCAGTGCCATGCAGAATGCCCCAAACAAAATTGGTTCACAATAAAACTATTCAAACTAAGACATTTCCTTCTGTACTCTGCAAATCATCCCTAGAATCTACAATAGAAGTAATAACTTCTCTTTAGTGAGGCCTTACTATGCTATTTCTTAAGCACTAGATATATTTCATGTTATTTAAGACTCACTATAGATAATTATTAAGCTAGTTTTCCAGAAGGAACTTGAGGTTCTGAGTCATTAATTTTCTTGATCAAACTAGAAGATCTAGATCCTGTTTGTGACAGCATGGGTAAGGATTTGACCCCAGAATAAAGAGAATCATAAAATTCCTCTAAGATACAAGAAAACATTAAGTAATGCTTTAAATTCTGTTTTGCCTCAACAGTAGAAGAATGAGGCTTTGGAAATAACAAATTTGAAAAGACAAAGTTTTAAAATAAGCATAAATTAAGTTTAGGTATGTAAAAAAAGTAGTAACAAAAATCCAGTGAATACAAATTAATTTATTTAGAAAGCTATATGTAAGATATCTCACCATCATAAAATATACTGTAATATACAGTATTAATTATCGAAACGTGTTATAAGAAATATAGTTTTCCCAAGAAGATGGTACAGAAAGATAAGAAAAACAGATTACTGACATAAAAATTTTTAACCATAAAAGGATGTAAATCTATAAGGACTAAAGATATTTCAAAATACACTTTTCAAGAAGGAGGATTACAGGAGTCTTCAAAATAGGAAGCATAACATATATAGCTTATGAATATAACTGCAATAAAATAAGGGATTCTAAAAAATAAAATAAAATGTCCTTTATCAAGGAGAATCAGCATGTAAGTCATAGTACCATAATTTCAGAAAAAAGAGGAAAAGAGTTGAAAACTGGTTTTATTAGGGCACTTTTATTTTAGTAATGGAAATATATGTTTTAAATAGAATGAGAATTTTCAAATAAAAGAATGCATAAAACAAAACACTATGGTCATAAAGCTGTGTTTAAAAAGTAGAAAAGAAATGTAAGAATTGTTTTCAGTCTCTACCCCAGTATTACTATATTTAAAAATCCTGGCCAATGTAATTCCTTTGGGTCCTCAAGGAGGATGATATCTTATCTAGAATAGAAATTTATATTTTTGAACTTGAATCATGAAATTCTCCTCCCTACACTAAAGATGGGGTTACAACTTTATCTTCTCCTCTGTCCATACTGATCCCAATTGTGATGGAGAGGTATAGGCAAATCCTTATTGCCATTAATTGCTAATTGTGAATATAAAGACATAAGACATTTGGAAGATCACCAAGACTTCTGTTTCTCAGTATATTTATATGAGAAAGCACCCCCTGAGAAAGGCACTACTCTATACTAAATGACCTGTTTGGGGCCTTAAGGCACTTCGTCTCCAAGCTGTTTAGTGGCCTGTGTCAAAAAAATTACTTGTTTCAGTCCAATTTCTCTCAATTCAATAACCCCTAAGCCTCTCAAAACAAAGCAAAGTTAAAATGATTTTCAATTGCTTTGGACTGGGATGTGTCAGGCAGTCACCAACATTTCATGGACATCAATAGAACCAAGCGCTCACCCTGAAACCTTTCTCCTTTTCTCATTAATCAAAATTCCAATGAGCTGATTTCTTTTTTAGTCTAGTCTAGAAGAGATTTATGAGGAATGGGATTTTTCTGACTCATGACTTTGAGCTAAGTATGCTGGATATATATTCCTGGGAAAAACAACACAACTAATCATCCCACTTAACTCTAAATAATGTATTCTTGATTATGTAGTATATTCCCAAAGTCCAGCAATCAAGAAGCCTGACCGAACTGAGCTCATGGCTTTCTGTTCTGGACTCTATTTTTTAGCGAATGACTTTTCTCAGTGTGGTTTATTTAGTCACACATTCTAATATCAGTTCATGGTGTCAGAAAGGTAAAATCACAAGAATTAACGGTAGAGGATTTCACTTACTCAGCCGCCTGTCGTCACCTGTCAACTTTCTACCCATTCATCACCTAGCCTGTCACACTTGACACAAGCTTCTGAAGGGCCGGGCGAAGGGGAGGCGGGAGAGGCTGGATAAACGTCTTCATGATCATCTTTAGCTATGTCACTAGCTCGGCACTCTCAGTATTTTAGACTTGCCCGTGACAGCTTTTCCACTAGAGCTGAAGCTGCATTCCAAATTGATATTTGTGGCGGCTTGGATTCTGGGCTGGAGCGATGCCTAAGGCAAGCCAAATTCTGCAGTTTGATACCAGTAAACAATATGATCTCTCTTTGTGTTTATGTGGATGAGCTGGAGTGGAATGAGGGAAGGATAACTTCAAATGACAGTTGCCACAGGTGATTAATTTTTTTTTGTCTTTTACAGATTTACTCTGCCTACTCTAATTTCAATTGGTGTTCATAATGATCCTTTCATTTTGCGTAAAAGCTGAAGAGATGCTTTCAGTCATGAAACAAATACGCAGGCAGGAGGGCATCCACAAAGAGGATGTTACTGACTTGCTTAAAAAAAAAAAATGCTGTGAGATATTTCCTCTTTACTGATCCCCACCTACCAGCCCGTTTGTGCCCAGGAGATGCGACTGTGCTGCAGCTGATTGGAGACAATCCCGGGAACAAGTGATGCTAGCGGGGTGAGGGATGGAGAGAGGCAACATGAAAGTCTTATTAGGGACAGAGCCCAGACACAGCTAGACAGGGAAGGAAACATATTCCAGCTCCTTGTTTCTAATTGTCATCATGGAAGAGTAACTTAATCCCACTGGGGCTCAATGAACCAAGGGAAAAATGAACAAAGGATACTGCAAAGGGCTATCGTGAGGATATTATACTTCATATGAACGCATTTTAAAAGTTACAAACCATTATTCATGTCTTAGTTAAATATTATTAATAATTATCTCATATCAAAGGGAAACCAACTGACTGATAAATGAGCCTTTACACTTGGCCTTGGGAATCAGAAAGAGTACAAAATCTCATGTTTTAATAACTTTACTCTGTTTTTTATGGTCTATTATTAGTCATCTTTTAGGTTTCCATTCTGGGATATATATAAACACGAAAGCAGTAGCATTAGTATATATCAAAATATTTAAGTAATGCATATTTAGAGAAGTTGGCAGCATAGAAATGAGCAATATTAAATAGTAATTTTAGCTACCCATGGGAAAGTTACAATACAGAAATAAAGTAGTGCAGTGTTAAATAAAGCCTTTCAGGTATAATGATCACCCACATCACAGTTTATTTTTATGGGTCATGGATTAACCAGTTGTGTTTTGAACATTAGCAAAAGAACTCACCTTTTCATTTTATTGCAGAAATAGCCTTAGAATTTGTGATTCCAATGGAAAATATCAGAATTTTTCACTTTCTCTTTGCTCAGTCAATAGTCAGGGGCTGTACGATGATTACCTGACATACATTCAAACGAATGTGAGCGCCCACATTGATCTCTCACTCTCTGGGGGGCGTAGTTCTCAGAAGCTCTGTTTCTAAATAACAAGGTGAGAGTGAGCCAATACAAACTTCCTTTGAAAGAAAATGTCAGATTTGGAATAGAAAAACAAAAGAAATATCACAGCCTTCTTTAAAAGATACATAGGGCTGCAATTGCTAAAGTTCGTCCTGTAGACACACGCCGTTAGGAAATCTGAGGAGCGTGCATACCCACGTTATTTATGGCTGCTAACTGCCCAATCAATTCTCCGAGAAAATGAGCAAAAGTACCAATAACTCGAAACTGTATCTGAAAAATATTTACAATTTGAAACCCAAAGTTGAGCAGTGATCCTTTGTTCTAACTAGACAGTACCTGTTTGCCCTCTGAAGCGATATATGGCATATGTTCAATAGGTGGAAACGTACAGGTAAAAAGATCTACAGGAAATAAAACATCAATTGACTATTTTTTCCTCCAAAACATTATCCTTTTATGTATTTCATAGCCTCTAGGCAAGGCCGATATTTGATCTCATGAATGACCTCCCTCCGGACAGTGCTCCAACCGTCCTAACATATCGTAATCAGATTCGGACTTCCAAGGCCCACTTCTGATCATCACTCTCGTTCTCAAAACCTTTAATGGCTTCCTATTGTCACCACTCACACACACACACACACACACACCCAATCCTCACAATGCACTTTTAAAACGGCAGCACCATTTTTATCCTGATTTCCCATTAGTGCCCCATATACAGTCTATGTTGCAGTCAAATAGAACTAGCTATTTTCTTCCTGACATGACTCGGTTTTTGCTCCTCTGCACACACTGCTTTCTTTACCTCAAATGTCCTCACTCGTCTTCCATCTCTGCCTGGTTGAAATTTTAGGTATCCTTCAAGTTCTATGTCAAAAATCACACATTCAGTTTTCTGGCTCAATATCATTTCTCAGGATCCCAAAATATCCTTAAAATACTTCGACTTCGAAAACATATGTAACCTTTAACTGACTCTCAATAGTAGAAGCCAAACTGCAACCAGAATCTGGGAAGGGTTTTCATTATTTATAAGATACATAAGCCTGAAGTGCCACTCCATGTTGGTAACTAGTGCTGGCTTGCTGGCAATCATTTGAGGAACACCATTCTGCAGAGCCGATGGAAAGCGAGTTTGTCCCAACCTCTTTGCCCATCCTCTTAAGACACAACCTCTTCACTTAGTGTCTCTTTACTGCATTTATTACTTTTTAATGAGCCAAATCTATTAATTTTTAAATGGTTAGATATTCTCGTTACATTTCATTTTCATAAATGGATTACTGTTCCCATAAAATTTGGGTGTCACAAAGCGGAAGGGATAGGTGGTGAAGCAGCTCGTGTAGCTTGTGGGAGAGGTGAAAGGAACAAGAATCTGAAACAATTTACCTATACTGAGCCATGTTATGTAATCCTTTGGTCAGGGTATCAGACAAAGAGGCAATCAGGGAAAAGAAATATACATACATCCCTCAATCTAGTATAAATGCACTAAATTCATGAAAACAATGTAAATTGGACCAGGAACTTTATATTTACCTGCCTCTATCAGCTGTAGCTCTGAGAAAAGGAGCATAACAAACATCCAAGTCTGTTTCTTTTAACTGCATGATAAAAATAGTTTAGCTCTGTTTTTGAGAATCAAGGACATTGCGTGAAACGGATTATGTGCAACTATTTTTGCTTACTCTGTAGGTTTATTGCATGCATTGTAAGACAAAATGTATTTTGTAATGTATATTCGGGTACTTCATATTGTGAGACTTACTACATTTCTGCTGAAATTATCTGACAACCCCTTCTCAAGTGGGTTGACTAGTGAATAAGGGGCTAAGGATATGCCAAATAATCAAAGTTTCAGTCTTCAACAATTCTCAATGGGGATTTTCTGCTTTTAAGATAGGTCAAAAAAGGAAACACCTTGAATTGGACCTATGAACAATATGGAGTAGTCAGTGAAATAATGTTGTAAACACTTTGGACATGTCTAGCTCTCTCTAAGCTGTAGAGAAATACCTGAGAAGTTAAAAAAAAAAAAAGTAATTACAGAGTACTAAGGTGATTGGTCTCTCATTCCTCCGGAATAAGATATTCTAAAATAAACATAAAGTCCAATGACATTCCAAGAAAACTAGTAGATTATCTAGTAAAGGGAGTAAACAAAATGTATTAGTATAATAGTTAATGGGTCCCATAAAAAAGGGTATATAAATAAGCCATAAAAGGTAAATCACAAAAGCTTTTAAAGGAAGAAAAAAAGTGCAAAAGCATGTCAATAAAAATAATAACTACTGGGACTTCTTAAAAAATTCATTGATAAAATTATGTACCAACATGTATTAAAAATTTAAAATACATGGGATCTAGGGAACTGTTTTGTCATGGATACAAAACTAGCTTAGAGACGAGAGGAAAGGTTGGGAATAAGTAGGCACTTTTCTAAATAAAGAAGTGTAAACAGCAATGCTCCTTAGGGAGCAGTGCCAGCATATGCCTTATTTAACATTTTTATAAATGATTTAGAGGAAAAGTGCATAAGGGAATCTCAAAGTTTGTGGAAGACTTTTCTGTGTAATGCAAAGTCTTGCTGGAGCTAAGTGATCTCAGGAATATTTTGTAACTTGTTTTATAAATGGCAAATTAATTTTAAATTGGGGCAGTTTACTTAGAAAAAAATCTAAATTATATGCAGAAGATATGCATCTTGGAAATACCAGTTTTACATATGTTATGGACCTTGGAATTGTTACAAACCATATCCTTCAAGACAGCAGAAAAGAGGGATTATTGCATTTAAATATAACAAACACCCATCATCATTAAGCAAGCTATTTGGAGAATTACTCACCACACTTCTGCATTTACACTATACTGGAAGCCCACATGTTTATGGAATCTCCAAATCTCCAAGCATCTAAAATTTCCTAAGAAATGAGGGGACTGAAAACTTCACAGGAAAGGCTAATTCTGTCTGGCTGGCTTTGCATCATGTGCTTTCATTCCTGATCAATACCCACTTCTGTTTACCCTTCTCCTGCATCTTCAGTAGCTCACTTGCTCAGGACTGAAACTTTCCCATCAGCGTCAGTTTCTAAACCCACTCTGACAGCTCATGTTGCAAATCCAATGGATAACTTTTTAGTTCTAGAAAGATTGAGTGTATAAATTTCCCTCTGTTATCTCCTGAAAGCTTTGGAATAATAGGTTCAAAACAGACAAAATAGGGGCGCCTGGGTAGCGCAGTCTTAACGACTGCCTTCGGCTCAGGGTGTGATCCCGGCCTTACGGGATCAAGCCCCACATCAGGCTCCTCCGCTGGGAGCCTGCTTCTTCCTCTCCCACTCCCCTGCTGTGTTCTCTCTCGCGCTGGCTGTCTCTCTGTCACATAAATAAACAAAATCTTTAAAAAAAAACCAGACAAAATAAAAACATTTTCCATGTATATTTGCAGATGGTAAGTATGGATACAAGCAGAATAAAGATTTTGACAAATTTCTAAAAGACAGACAAATATCAAGTGAAAGAGAAGTGGAAAAAATTGATAGGGAAAATTACGGCCCAAACTAATATACATTCTAAAGAAATATAAAGGGTAATAAGATCTTAATGTAGATTGATATACATTATCAGTTGAAAATGAGGACCAGATGTCATCATATTTTTGGAAGCAAACAAACAAAATTACAGGATCATTCCAGTAAATCATCTCAAGAACTGGATTAGATTCTCAAGAATTTGGATTCTCAAGAATTTAACAGTTAACAACAACAACAAAAAAAGCATTAAAATATAAATATCTTTGTAATATGGTGAAAAAGATATATTTCTTAAGAAAGGTGAATATATTTTAAGCTAAGGGATCAAAAACTAAAGGTCTAAACAAACTATTTGGAAACATGAGTAACCTTCCTAAAACAACAAAAAATGAAAATGATCAAGAAACATTTTGGTTTTGGACACCTGGGTGTCTCAGGTCATGATCTCAGGGTCCTGGGATGGAGCCCTGCATCAGACTCCCTGCTCAGCAGGCAGTTTGCGTCTCCCTCTGTCCCTTCCCCTGCTCATGCTCTCTCTTTTTCTCTCTCTCTCTCAAATAAATAAATAAAATCTAAAATAATAATGATAATAATTTTTTATCTTGTTTTAGAAATTGGACTAGGTTAGGGAAAAAGAGTGGGGAGATAAAAATGTGAATGTGAATGAGGGCAATGAAGGTTATTATTTATTTTAAAATATCTGGATTTCTCAGTAACATTTGGCACAATTTATCATTCTATCTTGGAAGCATTCTACTTCATTTTGGAGACACAGAACTCTCCTGGTGTTCTGCCCAACTCTCTGGTCTGTCTGTTAACATGTTTATTGTCATTTTTCCCTCAACTTGAATTCAGAAAATTACTCAAGTTTCCATTACCTGGGACTCCATATGAGGCCACTTTCCTTCTCACTCTATTCTTTCTCCTTAGGTTACAGTCCACTACCATAACTCCACACACCATGAATATGCAGATGACTCACACATTTTATTCCCAGACTTCTCTTCTAAGCTCTGCAATGCACATCTGTCTCTCTGAGATCATCATTTCGGTGTTTGATAAATGCCACAAACATAGCACGTGAGAAACCCTCAGCATCATCCCCCAAGCATACTCCTCTCTCTGTCTTCCTCATGTGAGCAATGCACCGTACTACACATCCAGTGCTCATGGCTGAAATCTGGGCTGTGTTCTAGAAACCATTCTCTCATCACCCACCTAAATCCATCCCCACTTAAGTGAATTTCTGTTCAAATGCCTCCTTCCTTTCTCTTATTACAAGTTATTTGAACTATTTTAAAAGCCTTCTAATTGATGTCTAGTTCTATTCCTTTCTCTCTCCAATATTCTCCTAGAACAGCAGTAAAATTAACATTTAAAAAAAGCATAATTGAGGTGCCTGCCTGACTCAGTTGGTCGAGGACATGACTCTTGATCTCGGGGTTGTGAGTTCGAGCCCCACACTGGATGTAGAAATTACTTAAGAGAAAAGAGAGAAAGGCTAAGAAAACATGATCAATGAATGTAACTCCACTCCTTAAAAATGCAGTTTTCTTAAAGTAAATTAATACACTAAGCGTAGCCTGCAAAGTCCAGATGGATCTGACCTATTGTTGCAGACATTTTTTCTGTTCATTTGTTCTTTCATTGCAAGAATGTTGGGTTCTTTGAGTTTCTGGACAGCACCCAAATCTTTTAGATTCAAGGCCTTATTATTATCTCCACCTGTTGTCCCATTCTATCCAATCCCCCTTGTACCACCTGTACCCAAATCAGTGCCTCTCAACATCTGTTCACCTTTCTCGTCTTAGATTCAATTTCCTTTACTTAGAGATAATATCTATGACACACTTCTTGATTTGCACATTTCTATTACCACTTTGATAGCACTTTTTACTTGTCCTTCATATCGCTTGTCACAATTACATAGCTATTTGTTTAATTATTTGTATGAAGTCTGACTTAGAGCCCTCTCCCCATCAAAATGAAGCTCGATGTTCTATGAAATAAGAACTCATTTTATTATTTTTATTGCTGATCCCACATTATCTACTGCAGTACCTAATTGGTACTCAAGATATTTTATAAATTTATATATTTATAAATTCTATTTAATGTGTAACCCTGATAAAATGGGTATGGGCTAAGTAAAAAAAGTTAACAGTACAAAGAGAGTCATTCCCTTGATAAATTTATGCTAAATCAATGCAATTACTGTTTCACACACATAAATCTAGGAAAAATAATTTCAATCACTATTTCACACAAAAGGTAACAATACAGTGAAATGCATTACTGCCAAGAGATTGTAAAGGCTAAAATATAGATACAGTAGGCCAGGTATTTCTCATATACACATGGGCGAGAACATATAGGTTACTAAGGAAAACTAGAGTGTTTTGAGACTCACTTGGGATTTGATTTGATGGAAATATTTTAATCTTTAAAAGTGAAAAATTTTTAATTACAAATAATATATGTTCAGGTTCATTTTTACCCAGAACTTCCAATTCTGCCCAATAAATTCAGTTTGGCTTGACATTTACAAACAGATTTTTTAAAGACAGCTTATGATCTAGGTTATTGTTTGATTACTGCATCTCAGTTTTATGTAACCCTATTTTTGGTGATGCTTTTGCAAAGTACTGTGCAAAACTGGGTTACCAAATCTTTAAATTTTCTATCATAGCGATTGATAAGATCTGTCTTTCCAGTTGATAGGATCTGTGAGGCAAGAATTATGTCTTTTCTTGCTCATTATTTTATTCCTAACATCGAGAATAGTTCTTTAAACACAATGAACATTTCTTGATTAAATGAATATAATCAAGTAAGGAAGCATGGCTCTAAGCCTCTTAGGAGACACAGTTTAAGATAGATAGTGCTATAGGATAACTCAAAGTAGGGAAACTTCTCAAGCATATGAAATACAAAACATATAATTTATGCTGCATAATTATCATTGCAGTTAGATTTCAGAAGCAGAGTAAGATCAGATAAAAATATTACTGTAGAGCTTAACAAATGAAAAGGAGCAAGTAAAACACTTGATTCAGGTCCCTATTCATTTCTTAGAGACCAATTAAATTCTAGGTCAATTTCTATATTGTGATTTCAGTTTGGTTACAAAATCAAAGAGATGTTACCATTTTAGACTATCATTTAAATAGATCATTGCAATTCAAGAAAGTCTAGTATAAAGTCAGGAAGTTGGAACTCCTCAAAGTCCCATATTCTAGGTCAAGTCCAAAACCTAAACTTTCAGATCAATCCGCAAATGTATTTTGCATTCTGAAAGATAGTAAAATTGGGAATGACTTAAGGCCATCATGTCACACAATGAAAAAAGCTAAAATATACATACTGAAAGAAGTAAACATAGATGTTTGCAAATTGAAGAAATCCAGAAACCCTAGATTTAGAGAAAAAAATCTGCTTACTTTCAATCAGAGGCTGTTTGTTCTCTTTCTTGCTTTATACGGACACTGCTGGTGTGAGCCACACGACTCCTCAGGTATTGACCGTATCCAGAAGGAATTGAAAATGATGCAAGTAAATTTGGTTTCAGTTTGGTGGAAGAAAAGCTCCTAGAAGATCATCATATTAAGGCTTACAAATTATATTAAGGTTTATAAGTTATGAATATATTAATTTGCAGAGTCAGTAAAAGAAAACAAAATAAAACCCAACATGAATGAATAGGTGGAGTACACATGGTTTTTAAGAGCAGTGAAAATACTCTGTATGATACTATAGTACTGGATACATGTCACTGTACATTTGTTCAAACCCATAGAATGTACATCACCAAGAGTTAACCCTAAGGTAATCTATGGACTGTGAGTAATTATAATGTGAAAATGTAGGTTCATTAATTATAACAAACGTACCAATCTGGTGTGTGATGTTGACAATGAAGAATGCAATGCATTTGTGAGGAAAGGGATATGTGGGAAAGCTCTGTGTCCTCCTTTCAATTTTGCGGTGATCCTAAAACTACTCAAAATTGTCTTTAAAAAAAAATCTCAGCACCCCAAACTGGTAATAATAGTATAATCAGAAGTAAATTAGCATTCAAAAGAAATCATTTGGAATTAACACACTGTGCATTGCATTATTTGGTTAAAGATCCATTTTGTTGTATTGCCTGTCACTAAACCTAATTACCAGCCTGTGCAAAATAACTTCCCTGCCGAATCTGTCAAAATGAGCTCAGCATTTAACCACAGAAAGTCTATCACTACAGCTATTAAACAAGACTGGAGCATCAATCGCAGCAAAGAAATAAAGAAATACTATAGACTAATGATCCATCCTTACTGTAAAACTCAGAAGAGTTATGATATAAACACATTTTGAAACTTGGCTAGTGTTAATTCCCTGCTTTCTGTATCTATAAAACTCTACATTTTTAGTCCATATGCATACACACATGGGCACACATACCTGTATATTTAGCACATATGTATACATATATGCACACTCATAATAAACGTGTATGGCTCCTGATATCCACCATCCATTCATTCATTTGATCGTTTCCAGGATCTCTGTACAGCAGTTTCAAATTTGCTAACTCATACCCCATGAGAAATGACTTTACTAACTAGACTATTGTGCTATGTATAGTTCCTTTTGTTATTAGCATTACAGTTTCCAGCTCTTTTTAGTTACTGAGGTCAATGCCCTTCTTCCTACCGCCTTCAGTATGGTTGTGTCATATATTTGTAAGACAGATATTTTGCTAAAGTCTAAAATCCGTCCAGAAATCCCCCACCCTCCTAGTAAATTTGTTTCTAATTTACAAACTTTAAGGTTTACTCATGCGCTAAAGTAATACGGGTTTTTAGAAACAAATGGTGTCATCTATTTACCATTACAGAATAGTTTCGCCATCCCCAAAATCCCCTGTGCATCACCAGAGTAATGCTTCCCCTTTCCAAAACTCCTAGCAACCATGAATCTGTTCTCTATCTCTTATAGTTCCGCCTCTTCCAAAATGTCATGTAAATGGAATTATGCAAGATATAACCCTCTCAGACTGGAATCTATACTTAGAAATATGCCTTTAAAATTCACCCATGTTACTGTGTGAATTAATAGCTTGTTCTTTTTGATCGTTGAACAGCATTCCACAGTATTAATGCACCTCAGCTGATTCATTCATGAATTCGCCGATTACAGAGCATCTTGGTTGATTCTAGTTTTTGGTGATTATGAGTAAAGATGATATAAACATTTACATACATGTTTTTGCATGGAAATACGTTTTTAAGTCAGTTGGGCAGATACCTGGAGTATGAATGCTGTATCATATGTTAATTTAGGTTTGGCTTTATAAGAGATTGACAAGTTGTCTTCCAAAGTGATTCCATCATTTGCCGCCTCAGCAGGGCCGAAAGAGAACTCCTGTTGCACCATATTTTTACCAGCAACTGACTATGACCAGTTGTTTGGATTTTAGACATTCTAATAGCTGTTTAGTATTATCTCTGTATTACTTTAATTTGCATTTCCCTAATGGGAATAAAAGATGTTGAACATCTTTCCATATAGATAACTTGCCATCTTTTTTTTTTTTTTAAATCTACTTTGGTGAGTTTCAGCAATTTAGTTCATTTTTAAATAGGGTTATTTGTTTCTCATTGTTGAGTTTTAAGAGTTCTTTGATATAAGACCTTTCTCAGGTAAGTGTGTTATAAAATATTTTCTCTATTTGCAAAATATTCAAGCTTGTGTGGCTTGTCTATTCAGTCTCTTAGTAGTTTCTTTTCCAAAGCAAAAGTTTGGCTTGTTTGTTTTTGAAATTTTATTGAAGTCTAACCCATCATATTTTTCATGGGATATGCTTTTGGCATTATATCTAAAAATGCAACATCAAACCCAAGGTCCCAAAGTTTTCCTCCTTTATTTCCATGTAGAAGTTTTATATTTTGAGGTTTATATTTAGGTCCACTGTCCATTTTGAACTAATTTTGTGAAAGGTGTAAAATTAATGACTAGGTTCATTTTTTTTTTCATATGGACACCCATTTGTTCCTGGGACATTTTTTGATCCTTTGCAAAAATCAATTTACTATATTGTGTGGGTCTATTCTGGGTACTCAATTTTGTTGTGTTTATTTATGTGTCTATTCTTTCATAATTCCATTTTATCTTGATTAATGTACTTTTAGAGTAATTCTTGATATCAGATACTATGATTCCTTCAACTTTGTTCTTCTTTTGTATTATTTGGGCTGTGCTAGATCTTTTGTATTTCCATATAAATTTTAGAATCGATTTGTCAATATCTATTAAAAAATGCTGGGTTGGGATTGCACTGAATATAGATCAATTAAAAAGAATGGATATTGTAAAAATATTGAGTCTTTCAATCCATGAATACATAATATCTCTTAATTTGTTTAGATTTTATTTATTTCTTTGATCAGTGTTTTATAGTTATCCACATGCAGAATACTGAATATGTGTTGGAGGCTATTATAAATGTATTACTTTCATTTCAACATCTTAGTGCTCAATGCTAGTATATAGGAAGGCAATTGACTTTTGTATTTGGAGACTTTGCTATTCTCATTAGTTACAAGAGGTGTTGTTTTTTTTTTTTTTTTTTTTGGTATATTCTTTGTCATTCTCTACATAGACAATCATATCATCTACAAATAAATACCACTTTATTTCTTCCTTTCCAATTATATCTTTTTTTTCTTATATTAGTGCAGTAGTAAGATGTCCAGTCTGAGGTTGAACAGGAGGTGGTGAAAGAGGACATATTTACCTTGTTTCTGATTTTAGATGGAAAGTGTTGAGTCTCTCATTAAGTGTGGTATTTCTTGTCAGTTTCTCACATAAAAACCTTAATTAGAATTTTCCTTCTATGCTTACTTTTTTGAGAATTTTTATCATGAACGCTTGTTGAACTTTATAAAACGCTTTTTCTGCATCTACAGATATAATCATATTTATTTTGTTAATATGAGAAATTATAATGATATATAAATGTTGAACCAGCCTTGCATTCCAATGAGTAACATTTGGTGATAATGTATTATATTTGTACAGTTGCTGAATTGAATTTGCTATTATGTTGATAAGGATTCTTGTGTCTATGGTTATGAGATTATATGAGTCTATAGTTTTCATTTTTGTAATATATAGATTTGATAATAGAATAATGCTGCTCTCTTGAATGAATTGGGGACTATTTCCTCCTCCACTGTTTTCTGAAAGACACTGGTAAAGTTGATATTATTTCCTCCTTACACCTTTCGTATAATTCACTGTTGAAAACATCTGGGCCTGGTATTTTGGGTTTTGAATGTTTTTTTGGCATATAATTTAATTTTGTTAACAGCTATCTAGTTTTGTTTGAGTGAATTTTTATAGTTTATATCTTTCAATGCATTAGTCCTTATCATCATCTAAAAGATCAAAATATAGGCATAATGTTTAAAGTATTAGCTTATTATCTCTTAATGTCAATGGAATCAGTAGTGAAGACCTCTCTTTTAGTACTGTGTCTTCTTTTTTTCCCCTTGGTTTACATGTCAAGAATTTTATTAATTTCAGTGATTTCTTTTTCCCAAGGACTAAATTTTGGTTTCAAAGATGTTCTTTATCACTTTCCTGATTTCAATAACATTGATTTCTCACTTAAAATCTATCATTACTTATGCTCTGGTTTTCTTTGCCTAGTTTTCTACGGTATAATGTAATGTTTATCTTCCATATATATATATATATTCCATATACATATATATGTATATTTTTAATTATTTAATGTTATAAATTTCCATTTAAGCACTAGTTTTGATGCATCCCACAAATTTTGTAAGTTGTAGCTTTATTTTCATTTAGTTCAAAATATTTTTTGAATTCCTGAGGCTTCTTCTTTTACCCACATGTTATTAAGAAATGTATTATTTAATTTCCAAGTAGTTGGGTATTTTTAAACTGCCTCTTTTTTATTGATTTCTAGTTTTTAATTGTTCTGTGCTCTAAGAATTTACTTTGTATTATTTCCTGTGGCCTCGGGAGCTTTTTATTCTCACAGTGATCCACACTCAGCCCCCAGGATTTTGTCGTAAATACTATTTAAGTCCTTCTCCTGTTTTACAGAGTCTGATGATTTCTGCTCCAGGAGAGCTGATTTCAGGTACTCTATCTTCCTGGATGTACCTCCATGTTTCAAGGTAGTTTGCTCTGTGACCCAAATTCTCTTATGGGTCCAAGAAAATGCATTGATTTTAGTTTTTCTTGTCCAGGCTGTTCATGTTGTAAGGAAAAGAGCAATGACTTTCAATCACTTTACATATAATAACTGAAATCAGAAGACTATTTTTTTTAATGTTTTGACCATTTAGATTTCTTTTGGTAATTCTCATGTTCTTATATGCTTAGTCTATTTTTATAATATTTTATATTCTTGGAAGATGTGTTTATGGAGCATTTTGGTATACTAAAATTCTACCTGTTTTTTGTATCTTAATTTCCTTATCTGTAATTCCAGGCAGAAATATGTCCCAATTTATATTTTACTATTTTAATAGTTGTATTGTGGTATAATTTACATACAATAAAATTCCCACAGTGTAGGTGTATAGTTATATGAATTTGAATGATTGTATATAGTCATGTAACCTTCACCACAATCAAGTTATACAAAAATCCAATCACCCTAAATATTCCTCTGACACTTTAGACTTCACCCCTTCTCTGACCTCCAGCCCTAGATAGTTACTGATTGGCTTTCTGTCTCTAGAGTTTTGCCTTATCTATAAATTCATATGAATGGACCACACAATATGTAGTTCTCTGTGTTTGACTTCTTTTACTTAGCATAATGGTTTTGAGATTCATTTGCCTTTTCTTTCACCCACCATATCCAATCCATCAGCAAATCCAGTTGGCTCTACACCTCTGAAAAATACATTTACTGTCCATCCACTTCTCTAATTCACTTCTAGTAGCCTGGTATTCCTAGAAAATTGTGTAGCTTCCCAACTGGTATCTTTGTGTCAATTTTTATTCTGATCAACAAAATATCTATTATCTCTCCTTTACCCTAGGCTCCAAACCTCTGAGCAACAGCCAGATTATTTTTTTCTTTTTTTATGGTAAATAAGTTTATGTCACTCTCTCTGCTTAAAATTCTTCCGTCACTTTCTAGTTTACTTGGGGGAAAGATTGAAATAACTGATCATACGGTTTCTATTGGCTTTTGCAAACACATGCCATATTCCTTTAAGTTATAGCAACTTTTCTAATCCACACTTTTGATGCTCCAACACCAAGCCCTTTCTAGTATTCCCTCTGCTTTCTAGTATTCCCTCTGCTTAAAGAAAGGTATTTTCTTCCTCAGTTATTTGAACGGCTTATTTATTCCACCTTCAGGATTCAGTTGTCCTTCTGTAGACAGTCTGGTTATCCTTAGTAAAATAGCACCATCCAGCCCATTTGTTTTACCACCATATCCTGCTTATGTGTTTTATAGTAATTAATATAATCTATAATTCAGTTGTTCACTTATTAGTGTATGTTTTTATTTTAGTGCCCCTCTACAAATACAATGTAAGTTCCATGAGAGCATGTTGGGTTCCCAGTTGCATGAGGACTAGTACGTAATAAACAGCTATGATTGCCAATACACACCTTGGTAGCCATGCCCTTATGAGCCCACTCTCCTATTGAATGCAGTTAACCTGTATAATTAAGAGGGACTTAGATTGTATTTTGCACCATAAAATAAGTTGCAATAAATCTGAGAGCATTCAAATAATACAAAATATGCTCTCTGACTGCAGTGTAATTAATTAGAAGTCAGTACCAGAAAGATCTCTGGAAAATGTGCAAATATTAGAAACTAAATAACACACTTCAAAATAATCCACGGATTAAAGAGGTAATCAAAAAGGGAATTATAGGAAATTTGAACTGAATGTAAATGAAAACACAACGTATCAAAAGCAATACTTAGAGGGACAATTTATAACACTAACAGCCTATATTAGAAAATAAGAAAGGTAATTACTTCAGCATGAATCACAAGGAATAAGAAATAGAAGTTAAACCCAAAATAAAAAGAAAGAAAATAAATAAAGCAAAAATCAATGATATGGAAAATGGATAAACAATAGGAAAAACTGAAACCAAATTGATTCCCTGAGATCAAAAAATTTAAAATGCTCAAATCAGAAGGATCAGAAAAAGAAAATAGAAAGACTCATGTTATCAACAGCAAGAATTAGAGAAATAACATAACTACAGACTCCACAGTTATTAAAAAGCTAATGAGTACTGTAAATAGTGGTATGCCAACAAATATGACAATTTGGAATAAATGGATAAATTTCTTAAAAGAAACAAACCACCAAATTAATCTCAAAAAGAAATAGACTTTTTGAATAATTAATATCAGTAAAGTAATTGAATTTGTTATTAAAAATTTTCCAAAAAGAAAAATCCAGGGCCAATTGGTTTTACTAGAAAATTCCACCAAACATTAAAAGAAGGATAGTAGCAATTCTGAACAAACTCTTCCAGAAATGGTAAGAGAAGAAAATACTTCCCAACTCATTCTGTGAAGCCAGAAACATTCTGTTACTAAAAGAAGACGAAGGTATCAAAAGAAACTATAGGTGAAGACTCCTCATGATGCAAAAATTTTAAACTAAATGTTAGCAAATCAAATCCCACAATAATAAAAACGATAATACATTGTAATCAAGTGGAGAAAAGTACAATTTGTTCAAAATTCAAAAAGCAATCAATAGTTCTCCATATTAACCAATTATAATTTCAAAAATAATCATCTCAATAGAAGCAGAAAAAGTATGTCACAAAAGTCGACATCGACTCCTTTAATATTTTCTGGAAATTAAGAGATAGAATGGAGATCTCTCATCCTGATAAAAGGCTTTCACAAAAAATATAATTGTGAATAACTGAATGCTTTTACTATAAAATCAGAAACAAGAAAAGCGTGTCTGATTTCACTATGTTTTTTCAACATCGTACTGGAGTTTGTAGCCAGTGAAATAAGGTAAAAAAGGAAAATAGAATTCATCCAGATATTACAGAAATTATCTTTATGAAGACTACATGTTCATTAATGCAGAAAATACAATGGAACCTAAAAGTCACCAAAAATAATAAGGAAGTTTAGCAAGTTACAGGATATAAGATATAAGGTCAATATACAAAAATAAATTAAACTTCAATTTACTATCAAAAAATAATCAGAAATTGAAATATAAAGCAATGCTACTTAAATAACATAAAAACATGAAATAATTAGGGATAAGTCTGGCAAAAGATGTGTGGGACCTATATACTGAAAACTAAAAATCATTACCATTAGAATTTTAAAGATTTTATTTATTGATTGTTTGATTGATTGATTGATTTATGAGAGAGAGAGAGCTCGCACAAGCAGGGGCAGGGGCAGAAGGAGAGAGAATCTCAAGCTGACTCCCTGCTGAGTGTGGAGCCCTATGAGGAGGGGCTGGATCCCAGGACTCTGAGATCATGACCTGAGCTGAAATCAAGAGTCAGACTCAACCAGCTGAGCCACCCAGATGCCCCATTGCCATTAAATATTAAAGAAGGCCTAAATACAGGCATTGGTCAGAAGTCTCAATATTGTTAAGATGATAATTCTTTCAAGATTGATCTGTATATATATTACAGGCAATGCTAATCAAAATTTCAGCAGAGTAACTAATGAACTATTAGTTATTGACATAACATGGTGAATTTCAAAATAATTAAATGACATGGAAGAAGCCAGACAGAAAAGAATATGTACTCTATGATTCCATTTACATAAAATTCTGGAAAATACAAACTAATAATTGGAGACAGTTTAGTTAATAACCTTGGAATGGAAGTGAGTGGGGAGGAAAAGAGGGAAACATTATAAAGGCAGGAGGAAACTTCTAGAAGAAATGGATGTGTTCATTATCTTGTTTGTGATAATGGCTTCATGGTTGTACATATGTTAAAACTTACCTAAGTGTATAGTTTAAATATGTCCAGTACACCCTATTTCAATCATATCACAAGTTGTTTAAGAAAAAACTGAAAATAAATGTTTCCCTTTACTCTTTTCCTCATTCATACAAATCTCCCGAAACATAACCATGGCTAATTGTTTTTGTCACATTTTTTCATATATTTTAATCTATATAAACAATTTTGTGTACACACATATAAATACGCATATATAAGCATTTACAAAATGTTTCATATTATTTCCAAAGTTAAAGAAAAAAATTAATGTGAAATAGAGGAACATTGCCAAGACACTTCTGAATGCTTGTATGGTAAGAAGCCACCGACTGTAGAGTATACACAGACCCATGCTGAGATCATTCTCTCTGAATTTCAGAATAATGACCGTAGACAAAAGAACCCAAAACCTTAGGTAAGTTTTGGGTGAGCAGGAAAAAAGGTTACCTTCCATGGAATGAAAATCAGATGCCTGTCAAGTTGCATTAGTACCAGACACTAGATGACAAAGAAGCAACACCTTTGAAGCCCTATGGGATAGGTATTTTGAATATATAATTAGAAATTCATCCAAACAAGTTTTCTAGTGTGCCCTCTCTTTTAACACCGACAAGTATTTGGTGACCCTAATGAGAGCATTCTTGAGAGTTGGTGAAAAAAGAAATAAGCTTGGAGGCAGTGGCAGGTTTATCATGAAGCCACTGAAGCTTGAACTTTAAAGCTCTACACTTGCATATAAATTTCAGACCCTGCGTTTTAGCATATCAGTCAGAGTTCTCTAGGGAGACAGAAACAAATGGAGATTGCATGTGTGTGTGTGTGTGTGTGTGTGTGTGTGTGTGTGTAGATATATATACAAAGATACATATTATAAGAAATTGGTTTGCACAATTATGGAGTCTGGGAAGTCCACCATCTGCTGTATGCAAACTGGAGACCCAGGAGAGCCCATAATGTAATTAAGTCCTAGTTCAAAAGCCTAAGAACCAGGGGAGCCAATGATGTAGATTCCAGTTCAGATACGAAAGGCTGATAATCAGGAGACTCAAGAATAGTAGAAGACATATGTCTCAGTTCAAACAATCAGGCAAGAAAGGATGAATTTTTTCTGTCTCCACATTTTTGTTCTATTCAAGTACTCAAAGGATTAGATTATGCCTACCTACATTGGGGAGGGTAAACCACTTTACTGAGTTCACCAATCCAAATGCTAATTGTCTGCAAACACCTTACAGACATACCCAGAAATAATATTTAGCCAAATATTTGGGCATCCGTGATCCAGTCAGGTTGACACATAAAATCAATGATCACATCCTGGAAAACCTGGGTACATTGCTTAAAAGCAATGGGTTAGATAGTAAGCATCAAGTTGGGAAAAAGAAAAAGAAAAAGAAAAAGAAAAAGAAAAAGAAAAAGAAAAAGAAAAAGAAAAAGAAAAAGAAAAAGAAAAAGAAAGCCACCTTTTCAAGAGGCAAGAAGAGGGAGAAATGATGTAGCAATAGGTGACCGCTGGTCAAGAAGTCTTATTCAGATAACAGAAGTATGTGGATGAGAAATGTGATAACAGGAAGGGAAAAGGTGAAAATTCAATAGAAAGTGGGAATAATTTATGGAGCAAAGTACCAGAGAAGACAGAAAAGGATTTGGTCAAACACTGAGAATGAAAACTCTGTCTGAAACAGATGTAAGAATTTTTCCGCCTTACCTTAGTATCATAGGAAAGAGTACTGATGTTTATTTTCTTGAGGGAGTAGGGTTAAAGCTGGTCATGCCTGATAGCTTCATTTTCCTTATGAAATGGAAGAATGCCATCTGCTAATATAGATGCATTTTTCTGAAGGCAGTTTCCCCTGGTGTATAATTTATTTGTAACATCTTTAGGAATGAACAATTGTGTTGCAGAATCAATATGGCATACATATTGTGATCAGTCCTGAAACAAACATTCTCTAGTCTCTTTTAATGTCTGTTGATTTTACAGATAAAGAAAAGAGATTGAGATGTTTTTAACATGACCTGTCAATCAGTTCCTCATCATGTACAATCATAGAAAGAGCAGTCACCCAAGTTGAAAGATTCCATTTCTTCCCACTGTGTTTCTCTGGGCTTCAGCCTCTTCCTCCACATAATGTATATTTGGACTACCTATTTTAAATTTATTACCAAAAAAAAATTAGAGTGTGGGAAAGAAAGTAATAATTGTAAAATTAGGTAATCAGAACAACTTCAGAGAGAATAAATGTTTTCAAGTGCATCTTAAAGGATAAATAGAATCTACATAATGAAATCTAGTAAGATTAATATTGTTTTATAAACTAAAAATTTTAAATTTATATATTACTTTATTTATTCCTCCTGTCAGGGCAATGCAATGTATCATAATTGTTATTTCAATGACAAAGACAGACATTGAGGCTCATGAAGAAAATAGAGTTATAATTGCATACCTGCTATTCCAGGCGCTGTAATGGATGCTGGCAATTCCGATGTAAGAGGTGGCCCATATTTTAGAGAAGCTAGCTAATTAATGCAATGTAATGGAGAGATAAGACAATGAAGATAGCATAATAGAGTACTTTAAATGTCAATCAGAAACTTGAAAATACCTTCTCTTTTTTACCCAGATATTTTATCACAGATCAAGATAAGGAAAAAGTTCCTAATGTGTTCTTAAGTCAGTATATCATTCTGCCTCACTAATTCATTAGGGAAAATATACATATAATACCATGAAGGTGGCAATCTAAAATAAAATTGGAAGGATATAGCCCTATTCCTAGTCAATTTATATTGTACATATTTAATTAACTAGGAATATGTAATATATCCGAAGTTATTAATTGTACTTTATGAATAGTCAATAAAAGCCAGTCACACAAAATAATATGAAAAAAAAGTTGAAAGAAAATCATTCAGTCATTTATGAGGAATAATTCCACAATAAGAAATAGAATGGCAACCTATTTCTTAAATAATTCAACTAAATTTCCTGTAACAGAGTCACTTTGTAATTTAAACGACTATCTTCTAAGTAACTCAAATTCTCATTCATATTTCTTCTCTGTAGTCAACTTCTGCATTTTAAGTGTAAATACGTGTTGACTTTCATAAATTATACTTATTGTGTTTGCATATTTGTTCACACCTTATACATAAATGTTAGAAAACGAATTATTCCTTTACACAAATATAATCAACATGAAATAATGATTTTAAAATAATTTTAATTCTGAATTATCACAGCACATTATATTGAAAGTTTTTAATTGCATACATGAAAATCCTGGATGATATTGTCCTAATGGAAAATTTTTTAGCAGCAAACAAACATGGTGGCAAAGATTCATGGGTAATATTCAAGTTATCTCCAGACCCCAAAGAGTTTACTGGATGCTAACTTACATGCAGTTTAAGCTCATCACTCCCCCCTATCCAGTCTTAGTGCACGTGGTGTTGAGTATATCTTTTGAGTGATATCATTGTCATCAACAGCAGAGTCTCCTAATAACAATCTCAGTCTAAAAAACAAGTGTGTATGAGATGAAACTTTATATAATAAAATATATAATTTAACTAATTTCTCTTATGTCACTGGGTCTTGGTAAGTTTTTCACCAGCCAGTTAAGGATTTCCCTGTCTTTACCAAGGATTTCCTGTGAAAATACAGAATGCATGAAATGGGCAGAAGGACACGTGGCCTGAGGTCCTTTCTTATCCACTCTGTCATCATCTGTAGTCAACATTCTATCCTCTGATCCTGAGTGGTCAATTCATGAAGTATTCTTATTTTATGGACCAAAAATCTTTTCCCAATTGTCTAAATCTCTAGTGCCCTCAGGTGTTTGGAAACATTTGCTTTTCCCCCAAAGTGTTGAGCAATGGCAAACACAACTTAGACCCTTAAGCCTCGACTCACATTTGGGCAGTCCAGAGGGAAGTAGGTGTTTCCACATCTTTCACATCCTCACCCTCCTGGCTCTTCCTGCCTGAATAAGCAAAGAAAAAGGAACAACTAGGAAAAGAGTGGGGTGTAAAAGATGGACAACTGTTTTAAAATGTTATTATTCCTAGAAAGTCAATCCATTAGTGTTGTGGTTGGATGCAACATATAAATGTGAGCTATGACCTTATGATTGAATATTCTTTAGTGTCTTGAATGGTATCTGTTTTCCACCTTCACTTGGAGCTCTGGCAGAAGGTCTACAGCAGTCTGAAGTGCATGTCAATGCTCAGAAGGCACTTAAGAGGATATGAAGACGTGAGCTAAGTCCCCACCATCCCATGAGACTGAGTGTCCCTAAGGAGGTAAAGGGGAAGAGAGGCCTTCTCTGGAGCCTAAATCAGTTGGTACTAAAGCTTTCTGCTACTCCATTGCTAGCCTGGAACAGAAGGATTCATTGAACTTCCCACAACTCCTGGCACGCTCCTCATGAAGGTGTCCAATGAACTAATAAAGCACACTGGTCAAGCAACTAAGGGAGTCAGCACCAGAACTCACTTGATATCAGAAAGGCAACTACAATTACAAAACTGCAATTATAACCCACCTAGAAAATAACAAATATGAGGACATATTTTGTTGGATACCCGGGGAAATAGAGCTGGAGTCCTGAGCAAGGGAGACTTCTCAAAGACTCTGCAAATTGGAGTGTCTCACAGCTGTAGCCATGGCTGTTCTGATATAGCCTTCTGGAATAGAAACCCAAAGGCCCAGTCGTCCCTCAGATGGAAAGAGAACACAAAAGAAGAAGAAGAAGAAGAAGAAGAAGAAGAAGAAGAAGAAGAAGAAGAAGAAGAAGAAGAAGAAGAAGAAGGAGAAGAAGAAGAAGATAACGATGGAGGAGGAGGAAGAAGAGGAGGAGGAAGGGGGGAAGGGGAGGGGGAGGAGGGAGGGGGAGGAGTAGAAGAAGAAGGAGAAGAAGAAGAGGAGGAGGAGGAAGAAGATGAAGAAGGAGGAGGAGGAGGGGAAGGAGGAGGAGGGGAAGGAAGGAAAGCAGGGAGGGGGAGGAAGTAGAGGGGGAGGCGCAAGGGTGGGGCAAGACTGAGAACCAGATTTCCCATTTCAGGACCCATCTTAAAGAGCAATGTGGCTGGCAGGTGCTGCTAAGAAAGAATTATGATGGAAACATTGGATCTGGAAAGTAAAAGACAAGTTCAAATCACTCTGGAGCACAGAGTTTTTCCTCCTCATTCAAAAATCTGTCCCAAATGCATCCTGCAGGGCCTCTCCCCTGCAACAACTAAAATTTATCTAGAGAAACTCCCAAAAGTTTCCAGCACTGCCTGTAATGGACTTGTACCTGCTGGTGGAAGTCATGTCTAGTACTTGAATTGGAGGATTTGTAATCCTGTTACTCTTTTGTTTGTGGGGGGAAAAAAAAATCTGCATTAAATGTTACTAGTATTCACCCATGTCTTCACATACCAATAACCCCATGAATGAGTGTCCTCAATAGAGTGTGTATTTATATCCTCTGGGAAATTTTTGTGACATACATGACTGCCACACCAATGACATGAGTCAGAAGATTTTTATTCATGTATGTGAATTTTGAGAGTACTCTCTGGGACTTCTGACATGATCGCCTACACTCAAGCAAATCCCCATGCAGAATAGCCACATAGATCAGCATAACGACAGACTCTGAACCCACACCAGCCTGCACTTGGCCCTTGCTCCAGCAGATACCAGCTAGGGATCTTCTGGAATATTAATTATATTTAAATCTCAGTCTCCTCCTGTTCTAAAATACACATTTTTACATATGTAATTTTAATATATATAATAATTTCCTAACAGTTTTGTTTTTGTTGTTGAAGTGCTCTAATAAGATGATCTAAGATAAGTAGTTCACCACCTAAACATAGTAAATACTGAACATATTTTTGGTTACTATTACCAATTGACCACCTTTCTCCATGAAGAAGTTCCAAAATAGTTTGTGTAACTCCAAAGAATCTTTTGAAAACCTCAAGTGGAGTCTGTGCTTGACACTGGTTTATCATGTTAGTTGACTAAATCATCAAGTTAGCTCATTGCACTGGTTTTGGTAAATAAAGGAT
The DNA here is from genome assembly GCF_024610735.1 of Ursus americanus. NCBI lineage: Eukaryota > Metazoa > Chordata > Mammalia > Carnivora > Ursidae > Ursus > Ursus americanus. The sequence goes on along the minus strand of NC_142137.1, from coordinate 52,554,880 downwards.
GAGGTCCTGGGAAGCCAGATAAAGCATGAGGGCCCTGGTGGCCTAGAAGGTAGGGATTTGAGCACAGAAAGGAGAGAAGAGATGGTGTGCAGAAGGTATTCGCTATGTTATCATTTGGCCTAGAACCAGACTTCGGAAGAGCTGTTGGCTTAGACCAATTAAGAGCCCTGTCAGGCTCTAACCCTTTCCTCTAATTCACACTTTAAACTCTTTTAAATACGTGGAGTTTTGTGACAGATGAATCCACAGGAAGAGGTGACTCAGAAAACTGGTTAAAGTTGACTTTCTCTTCGCTGTTTCCTGTTTTCCTTACGAGTGATGTATTTTTGGCACAGAGTCTTGTTATAAACCATCTGGGGCCGTTGTTTCATGATACTGTATTAAGTTGCTAAAAAAGAGAGAATTCTGAGTTAGTGAATGACTAAACTGTGTTTTCATCCTAAATAATGATAGACCAAGTAGATGATTGTAACTGGATTTTCCATTTCTTTCCTGACAACAGCAAAGGGCCATGGGGTTGGAAGTCCTTTAAATAGACAGATGTGTAAACTACAAATGCTTGAATCTTGCTTATTTTCTTCCCAGTGTGATTCTAGACAATGGTACCATCTTTGGTCAGCCAGTTGTTTTTGTAGGAAACTTCAGGTATGAAATTTCATCGCATGGAAGTTTAAATACCCTTTCTTTATACCTCCCTCTCTCCCCCCCCCAAATTAAAGCTTTTAGTGATAAAAATAAGTCTAATATGCTGTTTTGAGGTTTTGCCCTATTTAAGATGCTTTCTCAAAAGAGAAACACATTTGTCTTAGTTTGAAACAAAATATTATTGCTGACAAGAAAGAGACTTCAAAATGAGTTCACATGACACAGCAAAATGAGTTTTAAGACAATTTAAAATCTCTTTGTTTCTCTCTATGTAAAATAAATGTTTCTATCTATTGATCTGAGATCTAAAGTGCCTATTGCCATCCTACCAAAGTAGAGAGAAAATACACTTCCGGTAAGTCTAAGAGCTTAATAAAAGTATCTGATTATTACAGTGTAAAACTCTTTCACTATGAATACCACCTGGTGTATGTGAATTTACCTGCTTGTAAATTCACATTTGCTGATAAAACTAAATAGATAAATAAAATACATCTTGCACAATATTCTTGACTATTTCTATTAACTGCTTAAAATGCTTTAAAGATATTTCATCACGTTCTACCTGCTCCAGGAAGGCATTTTAAGAATTTGTCATAGAGAACTGAATGACAACTCAAAGACACATGGAGTTTCACTACATAGACTTAAATAAAATTAGTGACTTTCAGATTGGCATGGGTAGAATTGGAAATACGAGCTTAAAAATCCATAATTATTTACCCTCCTTCTCAACCTATATTTTATTACTTTCCAAAGGCAGCAGAATGGTACATCAAATACATCTCTGAGCTACAATTAGACAGTTATTTTGTGTTTTTCACTAAAGCTTATGACTTCATCCTTGGAGGCATTTTATGTCTTATTGATGCTAATTGTAAGTGCTATTCTATTTAGAAGAGCATGTTTTGTATAGAGCCTATCCCTGAGATTTTATCAAAAATTTTTCTACTATCTGCATAAAATCCCCATATTGGAAAATAAAGGGTCAGCAAATATTCTTATGCAATTTAGTCTTTTGGTTTCCCGAGAGTGGAGCTAATTCTCAATGTTGGGGAGTTTGTTTACTTGGAAAAAATTTTTGATTCAAGTTGCCAAAATTATTTTTCCCAAAAGTTACAAAACAAGACAAAAGGACTCAAACAAGAACAAGAAACCTCCACAAAATTGATTCTCATGGAGTAAAATCATGACCTGGTATCAAATCCCAGCTTCGACATAAACAAAGTATGTTAACTTAGGCAATCTATTTAATTTTTTTTAAGCTTCTGTTTCCTCATCTGTAAAGTGGATGCAAACATTTTATCTACATATAGGACTGTTCTAAGCATTAGCTGAATAAGTTGAGTACTGTGTGCCCGAGAATTTGGTTTCATCAAACTCCGTTTTCTTTCCTCTGAGTTCACAGGTGGGCTACCTTCCTCAGCCTCCTTTGCAATTGGATATGGCCATTAGGGGTGTGAGTGGAGGTAATATGTGCCTTTCCCATAACTGGCCTTTAATATCCTTTTGCATGACCCACCAATATCTTTTTCTTCATCTGCTAATGGAAAGAACTTTTAGGATCAGAGGATGGGAGCCATGTGGTGGAATTTGCCTGGATTCCTAAATGACCTTGTGGCATAGATCATTGCTAAAGAGGAACATCCACATGAGAATTTGTATGACTAAGAGCCGACAAGTTTTGGGGATTTCAGGGGCACGGCTGCTAACATTACTAACCCTAACTTGCAAAGAATATAAATTCCCAATTAGACTAAGTGCTCTAGGGAAGCAGTGATCTCTCCCATTCATTGTGCTCTCCATCATGTGAATGAACTCAGCACCTCTCACACAGTAAAGTACTCAAAATAGGAATGAAAATATGAACCACTAAAAAAATACTTGCAAAGCCGTCTAGACATGTGTGCTTTATATATCACAGCTATTTTCATTGTATTATTTTATTCTGTTCTTTATTTTGTTTTATTTATTATATTATTTTATTTACAGTTAAAAGAATTTAATTTCCTTCTGTGTTCATTGTTTCCCTTCCTTGGGCTTTTATTCTTCCTGGGGAACAGTATAGTTTCCGTCTTGCAGATCTGGTCTCTAGCTTCCACACAGCAAAATCACTTCTAGTCTTTCGTAGAACATGGCTATTTTTTTCAAAATATGATTGTATTCCAAAACTATCCATTTTCATGAGTTACTTTTTTCAAGTGAGTTATTATTGAAATCAGTTAGCATTTAAAAAGTTCTTAGAATCATGCCTGGCACATAGGTAGTGCTATGCACATGTCTGTTAAAAAAATAAAAAGTAAACTGTGTCATCTTTATACTTATTTTGCATTTCTCCTTCTAGGCCAAAACAAATTATTTTTTCATTTATTTTTAGGTTCCATATGAGGTTGTTTTAACTTATACATGATGTGATTGCATTGCATTAAAGTTATGTTTGACTTTTGGCACAAAGACACTTCTGTTGGAGTTCAGCCTTATCGTGAACCTAAGAATTGCTCTCTTACACACTGTGGCACCGGATCGCTTGCAAGCTCTAGATTCAAGCATCTACTGTAGCTATCTCCACGTGACTTCTCGCACTTTTTCTCAATTCTGTGTTCAGTGACCTTGTACTGGTAGCTTGAAATCAGCCACAGGAGGAATATTTACACCATGGAAACTGGCAGCTTCTACAAATCAGGACTTTGCAGCTTCTCTCAGACACACTGTCTTGTTCTCCTTCTCTTTTTGGACGGCCAGTTGTTAGACAAGTAATAGGCAGGAAGTGCTTGTTGAATAAATTAGACAATTTGACAATAACAATCCTTTAGTTAGGATAATAACTGCTAACTTTAAGGAGCACTTAGTAGATGCCACAAACTATTGTAACTGATTTGTAGAGTCCTCAGGCACGTGCCAGGAGTCGAACATTAACGCTTTCATTCTGCATACATAAAATTTGAGGGAGGAAAACCTCAGGGCTAAGAGCAAAATGTATAATTATATTGTTGAATAAATGCTTAATTTATGATTCTGTATATTTCAGATACAACCAACATATCTGATTTTTCTGGAAAAAATTGGAATACCAGGTCATAGCCCATCAATTGAATGGCAAATCAAGTGAAGCGTAGATGATTTACAGGAAGCATCCCTATTTTGATGAAGTGTTAAGTATTTAGTTCACCACTTTCCTCCAACCCTGAATGTAATTTTACACTTGGTTAATTTATCTCAGGTTTGTGAGCTTTCTGGTCCCTAGAATGAGTTGAGGCTGTATTTTCTGAAGTAAGGCTTGAGCCCAATCCAAAGCCTGTGCTCTTAAGCAATATGATATAATGATGAAAGATCAATGCATACTACAAATTCAGAGATATCTCAATTTATCTTTATTGTTATTATTGTTTTAAAAATCAAGCTACTGTTGTATAGGGTTACGTGTAATATGCTACATCAATACGTATGTAGACATTATGCACATACGTCCATCTATATTAGCACACACACATAAAACCCATTCCTTTATAACTGTCAAAAAAGCTAAACAATAATGCTTTCAAAACAATTCAGAAGGCATTGATCTGGTTGAACATATTTCCATCTCAGCACCTGCCTCCTAATTGAGCAACCAGTTCCTATTAAAATTCAGATTCCCAATCTATTCACTCAGTCCAGGTTTCTTATGCATGACGTTGCTATTATATTTCTTGAATGAACTTAATGGCTCCGGCATAAATCAAATCCAATCTATACGTCTATTACACACATGCATATCAGGTAGCAAATACTATTATAATGATATTGATGTTATTTTAGATGAAGTTTTCCAACTATTTGATTATTTGATGCAAATGTTGTGGAGACAGCTGGCTCTGTCCTCATTTCCAGGGAACACAGGAGGGAAGATAGAATGACATAATCAGACGGAAATCCTCAGCAATCATTTCCAGTGGGTGGAGGTGATGTCGGGGAACAAAAGAGAACTTTTATACAACAGACCCTTCATCTCTGAGCTAAAACACCTTTCAGCAGCTTCTGACCATTTGACAATTTTGCTTGCCCGCATCCACAAAGACGGCTTGTGGGCTGGGTATTTTGGAGACGGAAATAAAAAAAAAAACAAAAAACAAAAAACAAAACAAAACAAAAACCCATGTTCTACCCAAGATGATTTTCCAAGCACACTCATCAGCTCCATTTTATTATGGACAGAATGGAGGATCAGAAGATGAGTGAAACAGAGGATTTGTTATGTACTTTAATTCCATGTAAAAAGACTGTTCTAGAGTCAGGCATGGAGAAATTTTCCATATATTTTAGCCTAAGTCTAAAAATAACTACAGGGGGAAGACACTAAGAGGCTTTTTAAAAAAAGTTCTAAGGCATTTGTCTCAACTTAGAATACAGCACACAGACTGGCTCGATGCCAGGTATCATTAAACTATCGTGATGTCACTACACATACCAGTCAATTCTGCACCCCGGGGAGCTAAGACCTGGACTCTAGCAGCACTGGCCATGCAGGGCCGGGAGGTAAATGTAGACATGTGTGTTTTCAAGCACAGGTTGCTCGAGTTTGCTGCAGCTTGAAAGACAAATGGCCTCATCCTCAGACAGCCTGTGACTTGAGGACATTAAAGGTAAGTCCTGAGTCGGGGTTGACAGAGTTTTTTAAACAGAAGCATTCCAAAATATGTAAATTGCAGTACCTTTTCTTTTTTTCTCCCCTTCTTTTCTCTATGTGTGTGGAAGCTTGACTAGGATACAGTGGTGAGAGTTATTTATAGGCATGAGTCATCAGCGCCCTGAAATGGTTAACATGCAAGCAGCTAACTTACCCAAAGTGAGGAAGCCTCTGGGGAGAATCTGGTTTCCAGATAGTCATGACTCATTCTAATACTCTTTTATAAATATATTAGCCAATAACACATTATAACAAATGATGTCCTCTCCCTTCACACACACACACACACACACACACACACACACACACACACACACACACACACACAGCAGCTAGTGATAATATGCACACCATTTTTTTATCTGCTTATTGTGTGAATATTTACCAGAACCTCCAGATGTCATAGAGGCTGGAGTACATGATGGTCTATTTGCTTATGTGGCTGCGTTAAAGTTGATAGTTAGAAATACAAGGAAGGTCAAAAAAATTCAGCAATATTAGCTTCTAGCAGAACAGAAACAGTGACTGAAGGGCATGTTCTGTTTTGCTCACAAAGTAATATGATACACTTTACTCCCACCTGCTTCTCTACACTCTGAATTATATGCTCCTTTCACGCCCACCCACATGGACTCTGTGCTTAGTAACTATTCTACACTGAATCTCTTGACTGTCCTTTATTCTATGAAATGCCTTTTCATAATATTTAATGTCATCAAATTGATCCTTATATAAACTGATTAGCTGTTTGAAGTCCCACTAAGAAGTAAAAGAGTGAATATTAAAGTAATAGTAATTATTACTAAAATTCAGTCCTAATGAATTTTAAGCTTCAATCAGGTTCTTATTTGATAGTAAGGTTACAAACAGAACATCAGCAATTATTAAAAACCCAAGAAAGTGCATGTTATTGAATGATTGTTTACTATTATGTCTTTCACTTTTAAAGGGCTGATGCAACAGTGTCTCTGCTCATAACATTTCATGGTTATTAACGATGGGATCCTGTGGCAGAGACAGCTTGCTCTCTTCTCGTTCCCAACAGCAACAGGAGAGAATATAGAATGACATAAATAAAACTAAGATCCTAGGCAAATGTTTCTGAGAGGGTCGAGAATAAAATAAAGTTGAAAAATTACTCAGTATCATTTTATCAAAGCCACAGGAGAGAAAAGCCTGAATTGAACTGTAGAAGGGAAGAAAACAATACAGAGCAATAAGTTTCACTTTTGCATTTGCTCTCAGGAAGCATAACTAAAACGGGGTTTCGAATTACGATCAGCTCAGTGTAGACTCACTAATTTACTCTCAACTTCATTCAGGGAACCCTGTCCCCTTTTTTATATTTCTCTCTAATTTCTTCTCTTACATAGCATTTTAATCTCCGTCAATTCGAATTTTTTAGAGTGGTCAGGATACAAATAAAATAAGTGAGTTTATGTATGTTTTATGTATGTATCAATGCCTACAAAGATAGCAAATATTAATTGAGCACATATTATATAACCAGATTGTTCTCTAAGACTAGCATACATTAACTCAATCCTTACAAAAATTCTGTGTAATAGATATGGATGCTGCCCTTGTTTTACAGGTGAGTTTGGAGAAAGATCTACCCTACTAATAGGTATTGAGATAGGGATATCCACAGTGACTGCAGAGCTTGCTTGCCTAATCTTTCCACAAGGCAAAAAGACTTTATAAGCTTAGTGTGTGTGTGTGTGTGTGTGTGTGTGTGTGTGTGTGTAGCTCCTCAACAAAATTAGAACATGTTTTTTACTTATTCATATAGCTATATCAAAAAATCCGTACAATAAATTGACTGAATACATTTAATGATAAATTTCTTTTCCTTGATTTGGATAGTTTTTAATTTAGTAAATATTTTTCATAGTCATATGTCCAATTTTATGTTGTTTTGAAATAAAGGAATATGAAAAGAAATAAACTAGAAATGAAGAATTATGACATGTGAGGAAATGGGTACACATACTTCATTTTTTAAAAATTTCTTGAGCACTAGTATGATTTTTAATCATATTGAGCATTTAGTATCTTTCTAATTAGAAAATAAAAGAATGCTAAATTACTAGCCAGAACCTAGGAAGATCACAAGTGCCACCTTTAAATACTTGAGTTAGCCACAGAACATGTGGACTCATCTATTTCAGAGAACAGAAAATGGCATGCCCCAGAAATCCTTAGAATGTCATAAGCTAGAGTCAGAAAGCCCTTACTGCATTATCAGTAAGGCAAGTCACAACCACTAAGATGAGTGGAATTAGTTAGGATGATAGGATTAAAGAGGATAATTAAAAGATACAAAATCAATACCATCTGTACAGTATTATATGGAAAAGTTCAGTATTAAAACTTCAGCTATGAACCAGTGGAACAGGACATTGAAAAAAAGGAATAGAGCAGGGAATTAACAAAAAACAAAACCTAGAAAAACGGGGAGAAAGAAAAACTGTCAACATCACATTTCTGATTATAAAAAAAAAAGTCTGCTTTAGAGAGCAAAAGTAAAATATTGCTAAATCCCATTGGTACACTCAACCATTAACTATGAGGTCATAGGTTTTTAAATTTTGTTTTTCATCTTGATTTACAACTCTCATTTGGACTTTTGGATGAGTTAGTCATGCATATTATGTCATACAAACTTACACGAATTTATTTTTTTCTCTACTTTGAAGGCAACCCTGTTGGTATCTAAAAAGACATGTAGAACAATGTGACAGCTAAAAAGTTCTTGTACAAGTTATTGATAATTCCCTTTTTAACTCTAGCTAAAGGCATAAACACAATATTGATGACAAGAAAACTATAATGTGATATGATGTATCACTAATATGATGGAAAATTATACTGTAAGATTTTTCTATATCATTAATAGGATTTAATAAAATGGGATTTTCATGCAAGATCAAGCATTGTCCATAATGCCTCTGGATAAAAAGCAGTGCTATGTTTCATGTTCATAAATAGCATCATAGACAGATCACATATGATCCTTGAATATGAAGGTTTATAGCCTAAATAGAAAATGTTGCAGCTTCATGATATTTAGAGTTTAAAGGTTTCTATTAGAAGCCTTATTGATTAAGTTGTGCTTCAGATTAAAAATCCCCTGTAAATTTGGACTAGAAGCATATGTCTATTATTATTCCTTATTTACCTGAATGTAATTTATGAATAATATGTACATGTGTTTTATAAATAACACTGTCTAAAATTTTAATATTTAAGATTCAGTTGATGAATTCATTTTAAACATGATTAACTGCATTCACTTTAAAAGTAAAATTTAAGTGTTCAATTAACTTAATAGTTTTAAGAAACAATAGGCATTTTATATGAAGAAAATCAAATACATTACTTTATTACTGGGGTGAGTTGAAATATTCTTTTTCAATGCAGATTGATAATGATGCTTCTTTCAAAGATTACCTTATGCTTTATTTCTCCTAAGGTCACTGATGTCTTTTTAAATTTTTCCTCAGTAAAACCACAGAATTTTCCAAGTTACACCTTTGTCTTATGTATCATTCAGTGTCGTCCTCTTCAAAGAGAGCAATAGACATAATCAGAGAAAAACCCATTGGTTCCTAAGGCAAGTGAAGCCTCATCCGGCTGGAGCTCTGGATGCAGCAAAAGTGCACAGGGACCCGCTCCAACCCTTTAATTTGCAAAGGAGTGATCTATGCAAATCTGAGTTTTATGGATCCTGAGAGACCTCTGACAACTTTTTGCAAATATCCCAGTTAAACTATCAAACTCACTGGACATCCATAGGAACACCAATAAATTCCTTGTGGGTCTCTTGAGGTTCCTTCTGAATCCTGAATCCTGTAAGGATTGCTTGGTTTAGCCATTTAAGAGCTGATGAGGGTTTTGTATGGAAAAGTAGCATAGGTTTTACGGCACCTTTGAGGCTTCACACTACTTTCTGCAATTAGCACAAATGTTGAATTAACAGAAGAATCAATGGAAAAACTCATCTGGACTGCTCTCAGTTTATGGTTTATCTCTTCCAGGGTTGTTTTGTACCAGTGGTACCCAATTATTTAGTGTTGAAGGAGTGGCTGTATTTCTCACTAGTTTTTAAATCCTTAAGGGGAAATGTAACTGTGGAATGGAGGGGGTGGGAATAAAAGGGAAAAGTACTAGCATGGGATTCTATTTGGTAAAGGCATGCAGAGGCTTCCAAATACAGAAGTTTCTTTCACCAACTTTGTTCTGGTCTTTCCCTGGCCATCCACAGTAAGTTGCCTGCAGACCCCTGGGATTTGTGATCTTTACGAAGGCATCGTCAGAGATTGTGACCATGCATGTGTGTTTTCATCCATCACTGAGCATTAGGGACCCCTGGTCCAGATCCACTCCTACGCTTTCCAAGTTACACCTTGGAAATACGGTAAGCCTATAAAATTCTGTGTTTTTATGTTCCTTACTTCTAATTCAGAAAGACTGAACGGTGAGTTCTTGATCTCACAAGAAGTAGCATGCCACATGGTGATGTTTGTACAGTGAAAGGTAATTGGCGGTATGTCAGAGATCATTCCTACTTGGGGCTGATCTCAGGACCCTGAGAATATGACCTGAACCAAAAATCAAGAGCCAGCTGCTTAACCGACTGAGCCACCCAGGCGACCCTGTCAAAGATGATTTTGATAACCACTTCTGCTAATATTCACATTTTGTGAATCCTGCTGAAATCCCAAAACGTATTCCAAGTTGGTCATAATACAATTTTATTGTCATGAATTTTATATATCTTATCATTACATTAGCATCAGTGAATAGTTACAATATGAATAACATGGTGATAATAAATAATAACATTTATTAAACAATTAATGTATGGCAGGCAACATCCTAGACACATTATATGTATTATTACATCTAAATCTCATTACAACCCATGTCCACTCCATTTCAGAAAAGAAAAGGTCCAGTCTTAGAGACGCATGTGGATAATAACTAAGGTGGAATTTGAAGCCAGGTAAATTTATTGTGAATCCTGAACATTTTAACCATTCATTATACCACACTGCCTCTCAGCTGTTTTCTCACACCCATGGTATAATTTATCTACTTATATTTATTAAGCTTTTAAAATTTCTTTGTCGTTCTTTTTTTTCTTTCTCCCCCCTTTTTTTTTTCTTTAACAAGACAGAATGAAAACTGTCCAGTGGTTTATAACGCCGTCCTAGCACTTCTATACAAAAGGACTGTTTACAGTTACAAAATGTGTGGCCTTTCCAGAATTTCTTTCAAGACAAGGGAGTAATTGACAAAGTTCTTGTAACTCTTTTATGCACTGTAACTCATGACCATTTCTCTTCTTTGATGTCTATAGCTCCCTTATGTAAAGAATATCAGGCCTCAGGACCCCTCTTGTTTCCATCTCTAAAGTCACAAACATTCATTTGAATATTTCCTTTAACGTCTACTGTTTTTAAACTGTCTTTGAATTTATATTCCTTGTCAAGGCAAAGGGAGGAAGATTCTTTTATTTTCATGTTTGAAATTTGTTTATTATTTAAAGGGAGGTACATTTGTGTCTCCAAAGCCATCAGCCTCATAAATTAATTCTCAACGAGTTTAGTGCTCAACAAACCTCATTTATATTACCTTTGTTGGGCTTGAAAGATCAACAGTTTTTATGAGAAGATTGATGAGATTTGAGGGAAAAAAAAGGTTACAGAATTATCTGTAGGAAGTCTTCAGATGGCAAGACATCACACATAAATTCTTCTTTAATATGTATTTCTTCTGCTGGTTCCTAAGAAAATAAGGTAATCCTTCTGATAACCTAAACAAAAATAGTTTTACCCTTTATGTCTGTGTACTCTTGACTACTGTGGGTAGTGCCAGAAGCTAGGAAGCTAAGGTCCTTGGCTAATTTGACCACTTCACATCTAGCCTAAGGCATGGCTGTGAACCTGAACCTGACCCTGGTGCCCTCCACCCTCACAAACTTAACTTATTCTGAACTATTTTCTGTCATTCTTACATTGATTATTTTCAAATTCCTAGCAACTAATACTTTCTCACTTCTTTCCTTCCCCCAAAATTACTTTTTCCCATAATTTAAAATCAACTTACTTTACTTTTTTCCCTTTCTTTTTTCAAAACTTTGAAATCTTTGTTGTGAAAGCATCACTTAACTATATCAGGAGAATATTCAGATTTCAGCAGGTAAGTGGTCCCTTGTTAGTGAGTATTCCATATAAACATGTGTTAGTGTTTGCATTCTGACAGATCAAGTCATACGCACACACACTCACAAACACTTATCGAAAATGCTGTTACTTTGGAGTGAAATGGAAAAATGCAAGTTGGGAGGCTGAGAATATAGCTCCAAGACTTGCTGGTCCATGTAGAAATCCTGAAAAACAGAATTTGAAACTTGACTCCACTATTGGAAAGAAGGATTAATTTATCTTTTGCTTCTTTTGAAAATATCACTACGACAATGCCACCTAACTCCCTGGATTGTTAGGTAGACTTAATGTAGTATCTGTAAAAGTGTGTTAAAACTTTCTAAGCACAGTTGGTAGAGCGCCTGACTCTTGGTTTCAGCTCAGGGCATGATCTCAGGGTAATGAGATTGAGCCCCACATCAAGCCCTGATCGAGCCCCAAGTTGGGTTCTGTGCTCAATATGGAGTCTGCTTGAGATTCTCTTTCTCTCTCCATCTGCTCCTCCTGCTCCTTCTCTCTCACTCAAATAATGAGTAAAGAAACCTTAAAAAATAAAATAAAACTTTTTAAGTTGTAAAAGTTTATATAGTTGTGACATTTTTTATTCAGATAAAATAGTTTGTTACAAAGAAATATAGTTTTCATATCTACAGACAAAAGGTTATTTTCTTTCTTTTTTCTTTTTTTAGAGGAAGAGAGAGGAAAGGGTGGGGGGGCAGAGGGCAAGGGAGAGAAAGAATCTTCAGCAGGATCCAGGCCCAGTGCAGAGCCCAACACAGGGCATCATCTCACAACGCTGAGATCATGACCTGAGCCGAAATCAAGAGTCAGAGGCTTAGCCAACTGAGCCACCCAGGCACCCCACGGGTTATTTTCTACACACAGTTACTATTCATTATGAAAAATTCAAATATACCCCAACTTTGAAAATATGGTGATGAAACTCCATGTAGTCATCATTCAGTGTCTCCAATAATCAATTCCTGGTCAGTCTTTTGCATCTGTAGCTTCTCAGGCAAGATCATTATGAAATCAACCCCAGTCATCAGAGCATGATATCTGTAGATATTTCAGTAGGTATTTCTAAAGATAGGAAAAATTTTATAAAAATAATCTTTAACCATTATTACATCTAAACCAATTTAATAATAATTACTTTAATATCAAATATAAATTAGTATTTAGATTTCCTCAATTGTATCATAACTTTCTTTACAGTTTGTTTATTTGATAAGGATCCAAATAAGGTCCTCACATAGCAACAGATAGATTTATCTCTTAGTCTCATCTAGTCTTTCAGTTTTTAGTTATTCTTTATTTCTTATTGCAAGATTTGTGTTCTTGTTACTGTTAAAAAAAACAGGTCATTTGATTCATTTCTATACTTTTTATCTTATTTACTTCAGCTTCATTTACAGTATTTTACAAAAGGCTTTATTAGTTATACAAATGTGAGACATTTAAAGAATAATTGTTGGCAAGAGCTTACTACATTGTCACACAGTAACGTCTCCATAATCATTAACTTTGGTATATCCCTGATGACAGTTAAAGTGATTCTTGCTACTCTAAGTGGAAACCAAAGGCAGATCAGAGTTGACATGGAGTAGCCTGGAGTAGTGTCAGTCTTGTGGGTGAAATTGTTTCCCCCAAAATGATATATTGAAGTTCTAACCTCTGGCACCTGTGAACATGACCTTATTAGGAAATACTAGCATCTTTAAAGATGTAATCAGGTTCATTGGAGGTTGTGTACAGTTAGGGTGGACTTTATTGAAATTCTGAAACTACTACCCATAAATAAAGTTGAAAATTGTATGGAAACATTTTCTTAGTGCAAGAAAGGTACAATAATACAAAGTTTACTGAAGTTTTAGAATATCCTTTTATTTTCTAGTCTGATTAATGTGAAGAATTGTAGCAGCCTATGGGACGCCTGGGTGGCACAGCGGTTAAGCATCTGCCTTCAGCTCAGGGCATGATCCCAGCGTTATGGGATCAAGCCCCACATCAGGATCCTCCGCTGGGAGCCTGCTTCTTCCTCTCCCACTCCCCCTGCTTGTGTTCCCTCTCTCGCTGGCTGTCTCTATCTCCGTCGAATAAATAAATAAAATCTTAAAAAAAAAAAAAAAAAGAATTGTAGCAGCCTAAAATGAAAGGGAGGATTTATTCTTTTCTCATGGACAAGTCTAAGGTGAGCAGCCAAGCTGATATGGGCATCAATAGTCTTCAGAGAGTTAGGTTATCTCCATCTCAGTCCATCATCATTCTAACGTGTGGTTGTGCCTTCTGGTCACCATAACGGCTACTGCATCAGTCATTACACGACAGATTCAAGCCTAAAAGAGAAAGAAAAGTGAAATGATTAAAAAGAAAGACTTTCCACCTGAATTATCAATTTTAAGAAAACTACCCTCCAAAGCACCTGCATTTTCACATACACATCATTGGCCAGAACTTGGTCACCTGGTTACATCTAGCTAATTCATCCATAAAATATGGAAAAAAACCATCCAGAACATGTATTGGTTTAGTATCACACAGAACAAACTTATTTCTGAAGATGAATGCTTGTAACTAAATTGAATTACTCCAGATGCTGTTTACAATCTAGGAATCAAGACTACATTTCAGACTCTCCTATGAACAACTGGGTAAATTTGACCATGTCAATTATTTTTTCCAATGATACCTGAAATATCTATTCTTCCCTCAGCTCCCTTTTGTACTAGCTTAAACACATTTTGTTTAGCTCTTTTACAAATACTCTGTTCGTCCTTTCCCCTCTCCCACCTCTTCTCTCTTTCTCTCTGTCTCTATGTCTCTCTGTTTCTGTCTCTCTCTCTCTCTCTCTCTTTCTCTCTCTCAATTCACCCCCTTCATGGTGGGGATTCAGTAAGTATTTGCTTGGTGAATGAATTAATCATTTTAAAGGAAATCTAAATGTGCCTACATTCAAATAGGATCATATATTATGTATTTTCACATACAAAAATTGTGATGTTATAAACACAGTAACTCTTTATGGTGACATACTTAATTGATATACTTAGTATCCAATTCTCTAAAATGAAGCTTTCTTTGCTCATTTGACTATAAAACAAAAATAGACTTAATTGCTCCACTCTAAAGCAGTGCACTATAAATCTTAGTTAGGTAGTCCCTGAAGGATTACACGCTATCTCCTGACAATGAAAATGGCTACAATTAAGTAGGAACTTCCTTCTTCAAAGTTTAAGGTAATTATAAAAGTGAATGTAAAATGTAAAAGAGAATATTACTTTACAAAACACACACATTAAATAAAGATGGAAAAAGGGAAGTTCTCCCACTCCCCTATGAATTTATCTCAAAGACTTGTGCAAATCAATTCACAACTCAAAACATTTTTATCAAGCTAGCATGCTATCTTCTGCACTGATGGAGAAAGTGTGGATAGTTCTAATTATAGTCAGTTTCGCAAACAGAGAATCCTTACTCTAGAAATATTAGCTAGCATTATAGTAGAAATGGGTTTTATTGGTAAACCGGTCCATTAACTAACATATTGAATAATAGAAATGGGGTCTCATTGTGAAATTAAAGATACTTGAGATATGTGGACTGAATAAATATATTTTCAAGGCTCTACTAAAACTTGTACAAATAGGGTCTAAATTAAGAATCTGTGCAGGCCTAGAGCCTTTACTTTTAGGGATGGTGGCTAAAGTTTTAATGCTAACTGTCCTCTGTCCAAACATTAGGTTGGAAGATTTCTGGTTGCCTTATGCTGACTAGAAAGACAATCTAAGCCTGCTTCTAGGGTCTTGTCCCAGATGACTCAACTGAATCTTGTAGGCAAGGTGTTGTCAGAGCACATGAAATCACAAAGAATTGGATTGTCTCAAGATGAAAGAACAGTCTGTATGGACTCTTGCAGTGTTTTTTTAATATATGATTAGTAAATGTATGTGTGATAGAAATAAATCTGAGATCTCCTTTCACTGATAGTTAGAGTCACAGGGAGTGTAGCAAACCCACATTCCACCTTTGTGAATATTATAACTAAACAACAAACACCTAAGCGTTGGGCATAATGAAAAATTTTTGAGTTACTTCACAGTATCAGTGCCTTCTTCTCTAAATTATATAATCTTAACCATAGCTTTTATATATTTTTGATATGTGGTTCTAAGAAACTTGGATCATATTTAAATATGTCAAAAATCTATAAATACTTCAAGAACAGAATTTTTCAATTGTTTATGGTCAGTCTTAGAGACCAATTGTTTTCTTCTGATACATAAACATGGTTTCCACTGAATTCTGATCCTCTCATTTAAAAAAATAAATAGGCCAATACTTCATTTCAACATGATGAGCAGAACCACAAATTAGACTTCCTTGTCAACGGGTGTACTCCGTGGTCCAAGAACAAATTTGGATAGAATTACTCAACCTCATTGGAAGTGGCTGTGGGGTAAGCACATGTACACATACACCCTAGCAAATGTGAAATGGTGAGTAAGCCTTTTGAAACAAAGCCATCCCTTTGTTCAAATGTGTTCAAATATAAAGTCAACTTGTTCATTTTTATTTCTATAGCACAATTTGATGGAAATGAGTCACCCCATTCACTGTTCTATGAGAATAGTTTCAAAGAGACTCAATTCTGATGTCACCCTTTAAGTCCTAGTTTTTCTTTAAGCACATTCTGCCCACTAACATTACTCACCAAGCCTTAGAGTAAGGGAAAACTGAGTAAATTTTGAGGAAAAGAAAAAAACGAACGGATTTTGAAAGAAAATGATTTCATCTGAAAAGTAAGAGCAAAGGTAAAATCGTGCAATACTTTATGGCTTAAAAAAAGGCAGTTGTACCAACAAGTAGGAAGAACATTCACTCATTCACATTTAGCAAATGCATAATATATTTCTGGGACTTGTCGAGGGTCTGGAAAACTCAAGAATACCCTGGAGAGATGCGGTCTCTGACTTTCCATTGCTTATGATATTGTAGCATGGGTAAACAAACAGGCAACAATAACAACAACAAAGTGTTACAAAGGATGAATTGAAGGGTGTTACGGAACCCTATGGCAGAAGGACCTCATCCATCGTTTAGGGACTGAGGAAACCTACCTAGTAAAGTAACCTCTATGCTGAGTCATAATGGTGTAAAAAGAGTTAGCTAGTGAGGGTGGTATGATGGCTGGAGGAGGATGGATTAATTTAGAGAGTAATGCATCTGTGAAAGTCCAAAGGAAAGAAGGAAGGAGGCATTCTAGGAACTAAAATAAAGTCAATATGACAGAAGTGTGAAATGTCATGTGAAGAATGGAAGGAGATAACACCAGAAAGATATGCAGGCCCTGGGCCTTTTAGGGCCTTAAAAGACATAATAAGGAGATATGGCTTTGTCAAGGAGCTAGTGAAGATGGGAAGAAGGTAGATAACATAATGTTATTTTTATTTTAGAAACATCACTCCAGCAGCACGTAGGAAAATGGAATAAAATGTGATTAACAGCAATTGTAAGAGTATATACATAAGTCATAATTTTTAATTTTTTAAGACACAGGCTAAGACAATTTTCTGAAAGTTGTAACTTATTTCTATAGTTTATTATTTCTTTTCAATTGAAGTTTTTTCCTGTTTGAATATCCTTATCTTATAAATAAAATACTCCTCCAAGTTCAAGTAAATGGCTTTTTAACTGGCTGGTTAATATTTGATGTGAATTTTTATTGCTTGAACTTCAGGTTATAGGAAATATCAAACAATTAAAGTCATTGGACTTCTCCTCTCACTTAGGATGTAGAAAGACACAAGCGAAAATCATTACAATGAAACGGATAATTTACAAAGGCATACTTTCTTTGAAAACTTTCAGAAAGTTGAGGTTACAGGACCACCGCAATAACTGAATTCCAAAGACTGGCAAGTCTTTCCAAAGATGAATGAGATATGTTCATTTTAAAACTTTTGACAGCTGGGGGGGGGGGTTGTGACCTTCATAATAATAGCTCTAATTGAATCAGCTAAAATTATAACTAAATCTTAAATGCCGAGTATGGGCTAATATATTAGTTTAGAATAATTAGGAGCCCTGAATATAATTTGCATGAGCATTCAATCTCCTCTCTATGGGCTTCTTGTTGATAAGAAAGATCTCAGGCAGGGCTAGAGACTGGAAGGAATCCTCATTACAGGCCTAGGTATGAAGAAAGTGACTGGCTATCACCGGGGTCTACGTATTACACATTCCCTGTTTTGGGGACCCTTTGACATATAAAGCAAGGTCCTCAGAACAGTAGGGGAAGGGTAACAAAACTTCCTTGTACTAGGGCTCAAAAAAGATATGCTACTCCTCAGGGAGGGGAAGTAAATCCAATTTCATTTGGAGGTGGCTAGAAAGAACTCCTGTGTCCATTATTCTCCCCCAGTGCAGAACAGGGGTCTTTTTGAAGAAAAGTCATGAAACAACCTCTTCTCCAACGCACATTAGAGACACGAAGTGGAGTTTGGATGGACGTCATAATGAGAAAGGACAGTAATACTAAGAAGATCCAGACTGAGGCTGGGGCAGAATAACTTCCCCCATCATGAACTTAGCATGTGTAACAAGCAACGGAACATTATCGATGAAGAGGGTGAGAGTGTGGAGAAGGACTCTATCTGTGGCACAAAAGTGCAGGAACTGCTGAAGGCTGAGATCGGAATACAAACACAAAGAGAAACCCAACCACAGGAGAAATTGGAAGCCTATAGTATACCAAAGATAAATTGCTACCACAGGGGCACCTGGGTAGTTCTGTCGGTTAAGCATCCGGCTGTTGATTTCTGCTCAGGCCATGATCTCTGAGTCCTGGGATTGAGCCCCATGTCAGGTTCTGCACTCAGCAGGGAGTGTGCTCCAAGATTCTCTCTCTCCCTCCGCCCCTTCCTCTGCTCATGCTTTATCACTCAAATAAATAAATAAATCTTGTAAAAAAAATTGCTACCACAAATCCCAAACCTATTTCAAACACACATTAGGTTGCCAACTCTCCACATTAATAGCTTGACAGAGGAACTGGGGTGCCCATTATTAGGGGTAAATACTCTTGACCTTAGTTTCTATTGTCTTTCTGCCCTTGACATTTAACAAACAATAACGTTATGGGATACACAAAAAATAAAAATAAAAAGCCTCACAAACCTTAATGGTGAAATAAAGCAATTCAAAATACCAGACTCATAGGAAACTCAAATATAATATCTATTAGATTGGATCTTTAAAATAACAACGATTAGGATGTTAAAGGATTTAATAAAAAAGAAATAAAACATGTATAAATAGATTTGCGATTATAAGAGGGTGATAGAAATTATAGAAAACATCAAATGGACCCAAGTAGCTCATAGAGCTACATGCAAGGCAAATACAAAAGGAAAAGAATACAAGAAAGAGGAAAAAAAAAAGAGAGAGTCCCTTAGAAATAATAACAAAGTGGTACTAGAAGATAAAGTCTTGAAGGCAACCAAAAAATATAGAAATACAGCAGGATTTTCATCATAAACGAAGCCGTCCAGAAGACAACGGAGCAATACTTTTTAAATAGTAAAAGAAAAAAAAAGTAAAAGTAAACTCTCAACTAAAAATTCTATACCCATTATCCCATGCCCAGTAACAAAATCTTCCAAAAAATAAATGTACAAATGTAAAATAAAGACTTTTTCAGATACTATAAAAAAGCAAAGGGAATTCATTGCTAGCAGACTTACAGTACAAGAAATATTTAAATAAGTTATTTGAGGATAAGAAATATAATATCAAATATAAACAGGTACTTACAAGAATGAATAAAGAGTACTGCAAATGACAAACATAAGGGTAAACATGATTTTCTCTCTTATTTTTAGTCACTTTAAAATATAATTAACCGTCTGTATTGGTTTCCACGTGACGCTATAACAAGCTACCATGAACTGAATGACTTAAAAAAACAGAAATTTGTTCTCTCAATTCCAGAAGGCAAGAAGTCTAAAATCAAACTGTAGGCAGGGCCAAAATGTCTCTGAAAGCTCTAGAGAAGGACCCTCCTTTACCCCCCTCTAGATTCTGAAGGTTGCCAGAAATCATTGGTGTTCTCTGACCTGTATACACATCACTCCAATATTTACCTCCATCTTCATGTGAACTTCTCTTCTGTGTGTCTGTGTCCTAATTTCCCTTGTCTCATAAGGACACGAGTCATTGGATTAGGGCCTATCCTAATTCAGCATAACATTATCTTAACGTGACTACATCTACAAAGACCTTATCTCCAAATAAGGTTACATTCACAGGTTTTGCATGTTAGTACTTCAGCATCTTTTTGGGCGACACAGTTAAACCCGTGATAGCCTACCCCTCTTCCCACATGTATGTGTTTTACATGCAAAATACATTCACCCCATCCCAATATCCCCAGAAGTGTTACTCTATTCCAGTATCAGTTTTAAGTCCAAAATCTTACCCAAATATAATCAATTCAAAAAGTGCCAAATCTCATGTTCTGAATCATTGACATCAGGTTTGTGTGAGACCTTTTGAATGGTCCATCCTTAGAGAGAATTCCTCTCTATCTGTGGATCTGTGAAACCCAGAAAACAAGTTATCAGCTTCAAAAATACAATGGTGGGACAAGCATAGTATAGACATTCTTATTCCAAAACTGAAAAACTGGAAGGAAAATAAGAGTCACAAGCAAGTCTGAAATCCAGCAAAGCAAATTCCATTTGGTTTCAAGGCCTGGGAATAATCTCTGTGGCTAGATGTTCTGGGTGCCACCAGAGTAGTGGCCCCACTTTCTCATCCTGTGGGGTCAGGAGCCTCATCTTCTGAGTCCCCAGAGTAGTGGTTCCATTACCCAGCTCTCAGAAGGAGGACTGGAGGAGGAGGAATAGAAAGTAACCACAAATGGATACAAAGTTTCTTTTTGGAGTGATGAAATTTTCTGGAATTAAGTAATGGTGATAGTTGCACAAACTTGTGAATTAAATTATGATACTTTAAAATTGTGATTTTCTTGGTGTGTGAATATGTATCTCAATTAAAGAAAGATGGAGAATGCACGCTATCTTAAGACTTATTTTTAACTTCTACTAAGTAAAACAATGTGTTGTTTGTGTAACAATAAGCATATAGAGCAATAGAACAGAATAGTCTTTCTAGGAAGAGACCTAAAGATACATGATTGATTAATTTTCAACAAAGTTGCCAAGATAATTTATTGGAAAAATATAATACTTTCAACAAATATTACTGGAACATTTGGGTATCCATAATCAAAAACAAATTTAAAAATGAATAAATATTTTTATTATTACCTTATTCCATACCCTATGAAATTAAAATTGAATAAAGATCACCATGTAAAGCCTAAAATTATAAAAATTCCAGTAGAAAATGTAGAAGAAAATGTTTGGCAAATTTTTTTAGACAGGACACAAAAACACAAACCATAAAAGACAACTTTTGATGACTTTCATTCCACCAAAATTAAAATATTCTCCTCTTTGGAAGATACTGTAAAAAAATGAAAAAAGACCAATAACTTGGAAATACATTCACAGAAGTTATATGTGGTAAAAGATTTAGGCCAGAAAGTAAAAACAAATCTCACAACTCAATAATAAGAAAACAAACAGCACATTAAAAATGAGTGAAAGATTTGCAAAGAGCCTTCACGAAAGAGGAAATATAATTGATAAATAAAGACATGAAAGAATGTTCCACATTATTTATCTTTGAAAAGTTTAAATTAAAGCCGTAGTAACGCACTAAAGTGGCTAAAATTATCAAATAAACAAAACACATATGATAAAAATTGCTGGTGAGGATGCAAAATAATTAGTACATTTGTATTTACTGGTGAACATGCCAAATGGCATCACAGCTTTGGAAAAACGTATGATGGTTTCTTATAAAATTAACTGTATACTTACCATATGACTGAGAGACCTCACCCAAAAAGGTTAATAAAAATGAACATTCCCACATAAAGACCTATGCACAAATGCTTATAAAGCTTTATTTAGAATACCCCCCAAAAAACTGAAAATAATCCCCAGGTTCACTAATAAATGAGTGGAAAAACAAATTGTGTTGCATGCATAAAATGGAATACTGCTTAGCAATAGAAAAGAATGTTCTCCTGATTCATTGCCACTATGTGGATGAATCTCAAAAACATTATGCTTAGTGAAAGAAGCCAGATGCAAATGGCTATATAATTTCATTTGCATGATACTCTTACCTAGGCAAAAGCATAGGACAGAAAACAAACCAATAGTTGCCACACATTATGGGAAGAGTTGAGTATCAAGAGTCAGGGAGATATTCTGGAGTGATGGAACTATTCTGTATCTTGATTGCGGGTGATTACTTTTGCATTGACCTAAAAAAAAAAAATTTTTTTACTCTATGTAAAGGATACCTCAACAAATTGGTTATGAGTTGAATTATGTCCTCTCAACATTCATAACACTGAAGTCCTAAACTCCAGCATCTCAGAATGTGACCTTATTTGGAGATAAGGTTTTTATAGAGGTGTTGTTCTAAAAAGGGGAAATTTGTACACAAAGACACATATAAAGGGAAGATGATGTGAAGAGATATGAGGAAAAAATAGCCATCTGTATACCAAAGAGAGAGGTGTGGAACAGAGCCTTCCTCCACAGCCCTGAAAAGAAACCATCCCTACCAATACCTTAATTTTGGATTCCTAGTCACTAGAACTGCACAACAATGGATTTCTGTTATTCAAGCCACCCAGTTAGTGGTAATTTGTGATGGCAGTCCTAGCAATTGAATATACCTGCCTTTCAAAAAATTATTTATTTGTATTTCCACAATTTGAAAATTAAAATAATAACCATCATAATGTAATGATTCCAATGAGGGCTGCAAATTTAGTATCTAGGTGTGCATGTATACATGAACAATGGAAAAAAGCTATTGGAGTATCTTTTTATATCTATTTAGCTTCAATACATTTGAACAGATAATCTCTGTAATAACATAAAAATTTTCTTTAATAAGATGTTCTCCATGTATATCTTTGTTATTTTGTTCAAAGGTCTGTATTTATGTATGACTTAAATTATTAAGTATTGCTTGAACTGTTAGTGCTCTGAATCTATTATTCAAGTACCCAGATGTATCTCATCTTACATCTTCTCTATGAAGAGATCAGCTCTACCACATGCTTAGTATTCCACAAATGTTTCCAAAACCTCTTAAAAGAAAATTTCTGGAAGTGTATAGGAAGAAGATTGTGACAGCAAGGAACATGCTTGATATCCATGTACATAATTGCAAAGTGGGCTCTTCAGACATGCAGTTTCCTAGAGAAA
Source organism: Ursus americanus (assembly GCF_024610735.1). NCBI lineage: Eukaryota > Metazoa > Chordata > Mammalia > Carnivora > Ursidae > Ursus > Ursus americanus. The sequence continues at coordinate 52,531,997 of NC_142137.1, read as the reverse complement.
CTAAGGGTCTCTTCAAACCTACACTATGTATGGACTTTAAGTGAGAAGACATCGTGCCACATTCTTAATTTGGCAATTGGCCATTGTACGTGGAGGCAACTCTCAAGAAAAATGTCGATTCCTTCATGTGGTGAAATACAAGTTGCACAAGTATGGAAGTCCAAACTCACTGTAATTTAAAGAGCACTGTACCGTGCCCCAGTTTTGTTATAGCTTTATAATTACCAAAGCCAGTTAAGATAGACTTGGGAAAAACAAAAAATTTCTTACTCTCAAAACTGACAAGTTCAAACACATCAGTCATGAATCTTCATTGTGGAGTCAGGCCCAGGGGAGGAGACTGGTGGGTGAGTAGCGGAGTGTAATTATCTGTCAACATAGCAACCTTTAAGTGAATTTCTGCAGACATGTTAAAGAAGTTTGTTGCATGTCCAGTGCTTATAATGATAATTGCACTAGCCTTATTTATTTATTTATTTATTTTTTCACTAATGTAACCTTATTTACTACAATCCTTTACATTGCTGGTGCCCTCCATAATCTCTTTAATGAACGGATATTTAATTATATTTCTCCTTTATTAATTTTATATTGAGTACATCTGGAGGTTATGTGCTAGACCATTCAATATTTAATTTAATTTTTGAAAGTATATTAAAATAAATACTTTAAATGAAATATTTTCATATATTCTAATACAATTTCATAAATAATTATATACAGAGACTTGGATGGCTTATCATACTGGTAATACAATATAAAGTTTTCTGCTTTTAGGTCACAAGTTCAAAGCCAACCTCATCATATAAATCAAGAAAAAGAAATAAATGATTATAGTAATTAAACTTCGTGTTGTGGGTCAATAGTTATGTTTGCATGCGTCTACTGAAAGAATTAAACAAAGTAGGAAGAAATGCAAATTTTCTTCATCTCTTAGAAAAAATTCCCCAAAAGTAGTACTTTAGTTTGCAATCCCTGATGAAAGAAGAGAGAGAGAGAGAGGGAGAGAGGAAAGAAGGAAAGGAGAGAGAAAGAGAAAGAGGGACAGAGGGAAGGAGGGAGAGAGAAAGAGGGAGAGAGGCATGTGTCGGGGGGGAAACAGGTATTTACATATGATGGCAGTTCGCATCCACCTCCATATAGGAATACTCATATATTAGTTAGCTTGCACACATTTTTCCGTTATCAATAATATAAATATGAAATCAGAAAAAAATCCTTTTTATAATTTTTTTCTATATATCCTTCCTAAGCTTATATAACATCCCTCCTGGTAGATCTTTTTTTGCATACCAAATGTGCTTCCCTATAATCCTTTGCAACCCACAGACTCCATTCTTACTTATGTATAGAATGAGTTATGGTGGTAACCAGAGGATTTTCTTCTTCTTCAGACACATTTTTTAATTAAAACCGTGATAGCAATCAAAAAGTATATACTCTGCTTTCTTGTATGTTTAGTAAAATCTGCTGCTAAATTCCTTTACTATTCACAAAATGGGTACTCACACTGTTCTCATCTGGGCTTACATAAATCTTGCCTTTATGGAGTTTATAATGTAACAAAATTAGGAAAGCATTTAAGTTAAAGAATTGCTGTAGCCAATGCCACCAATCCAGAGAAGCTCTCAGGTGTAGTTTTGATCACGTGATGGGCACAGAAAACTGTTGAATGCTAAAAAAGTTGCCATGTAGCAAAGTGAAATAGGGCAAATAATCCTATCCAATGCGGGAAGAAGAAAGGTTTCCAGGAGACAATGGAGTGAGCTTGAATCAATATTAATACTTGGGAAATGATGAACTACTCTAGTGTGAAACAATTAATGCTGACAGGGATCAGTTTGAACAATGTGTTTCACTGGTCATAAAGCTGAGACAGATTTGCAAACAATGAGAAGCCCTGTATACAGTAACTGCCATCATCGACTGAATGGTCAGGATGTTTAATTGGTAACCCCCCAGAATCACTAATTGGGCATTAATCTTTCAATCAGCCATATTTGCTTATAGAAATGACTCTTTGATAAGTTTCCTCCCTCCTGCCCCCCACAACAAAGCCAGGGCAGATCTGACTTTTACATTAGAAGACAAGTCGACTTAAGCAGTTGATCTGCCTTTCCAGGGGACAAAGCCACTGATGCCACAATTAGAAAGATGGTTTAAAATGTCAAGAACTCTGGTAAAGTAATACCTTTCCTTAAATTGACAGTGAAGGATGAACAAGTGAGACTGAGCCCTTTGCTGAGAGCAGATTTAATTGGCAGGGGTCAGGGAATTTCACGAAGATAGGAAGTTCCTTAAGGATGCAAAGAAAAGTACCCTGAAGAGTAGGAAAAAACTGCCTAAAGTAGGTCTGGTGATGTCAACGCCAATCTTTCCTTTCACAATCTTGCCTGGGGCTGGTTCTGCCCAGACTAAAGAGATGATGACATCTATGGTATATTCATAGTACTGTAGCATTTTATTTTACACCTTGGTAAAAATCAAGAAATTTTGGGAAAGAGAGTGAGGAAAGAACTAAAGTATGTGCTGGCTTTTCTGAAACGCATATTACTCCACATTCAGTAAGTGCAAATAAATGCTCATTAACTAAAATTCATTCTGAATTTTATCACTAATTTTCATCTGTTGAAAAATAAATGTAGTTTCAAACCCAATAGTCAGAGTTCTGATAGTTCTTAAATAGCCTAAATTAGTTTTGTTCTTAATCGCAGATAGCTCTAGGGTTTAATAAACATATTTACTTGAATGAAAAAGATTTCAATATTTGTGTTCAGGGAGGGGTGTATTGGTTTATATGTACATTTAAGTTTCTCTCATTAAGAAACATTTCGAACTACTACTCTGTACTATGAGCTGCATCATGAGTGAACGAAAATATTTGCAAATGTATTAAAATAAAATGCTCTAATCTGGGCAAAATGAATGCTTTGAAACTGACAACAGTCTAAAATATTATACATATAGCTGGTAAACATGATTATTAATATAATCATATTTTCCACCTTGATCATAATCAACTGCAGTGATTTTAATAGACTCAACATTGGAAAACTGAGAACATTCCAATACAAAGTAATTTGTTACTTAGCAAAGACACTCGGTTCTTTAACACCATCCATGTTAAAAATCTCATAGTGTCGTCCCAAAGCCAAATATGACTTGTAGAATCTATCTCAACAGAGACTTCAATTAGCAATTCTTTCACTTATATTGAAAGCCAGGAATTTGAAACCAGTGACTCATACCCAGGTTGTTTTTCAGGCTGTTTTGTCTTTTGGTGATCCAGCCTTTTATGTCATTTGCTTTCTCAATTTCGGTAAAGCAGTTCAAACAAGTTATACTGAGAATTTGTTTGTTGCTAAGATTCATCCATGTTATGGTACATTGTTATAGTTCATTTATTTTGACTACTAGAGTATGTGCCAATGTATGAATGACACATGGTTATTCAGCCAGTCTGCCACGGTGGGTGTTTGGATTATTTTCAGTCTTTTGCTGTTATGATATTCTCACACAGGTCTTCTGCAGTTCACGTGCAAGTGTCTTCCTGCGATCCACACGTAAGAGTAAAATTCTCAACCATTTTGAATGCTCAAATTTAGAAGGACATAGGCAATACCAACTTTCTTCTTAGGTGGTTTTACCACCTACTTGAAACCCCTACTTTCTAAGACCTATCAAACCACCATTAATTAAAACTAGCATTCTTTTTCCTTATAGACACTTTGATTAACATAAGATTCTCAGAGTTGGTTGATTGGGAACACTGAAATACTGTGACACTTTAAACAAGGCAATTTCTTCGATAAAAATTTTTTTTTCACGTGTTTTAAACTTTTTTGTTTGTTTTGTCAAACTAAGTTTCCTAATTTAGCTCATTTCAGGGACTAGTCTTTGACATCATAATTGTCAAAGTGATGCTTATTCTCACTGGCATACCAATCAGCCAAACTAGACATTTTGCATGAGGAAAAATTTTGCTTTATCTTTTTAACCCAAATACATCCATTAATATGCATTTAAGGAATCTTGAAAAGAGAGAAATAAATAAATTCCAGAATTCATTTTATAAAATAATTAAAAGTAGCTAAATAAAATGAAAATGATGTGAATTTATATAATTAATGTAAGGTGAATTTCATGCTCTGGTGCATTCATTTACTTGTAATAATTTAATGTAATGAAAAACAACTCATAGATTATTTAAGAAACAAATGATATAACAAGTCTATTATTTTAGAAAGTATGTTCATGCATGTGTTCCTCTCTGACATTCAGTTCCAGGAAAAAGTAAATAAAAATAAGTACATTATTTTGCTTAGATGTCATGGTCAAAATTTTTCTGTATATTTAATGGAGGAAATAATATGCTACTGAAAAATAGTCTAAAATTAACATTACGATTTTATTTGTTAATAGAAAGTAGAAAACATTTTAACATGTAATAACTAAAATAAAGTAAAATGATCATTTCTTATAATGAATAAATATTTCAAGATAGTGTTTGATAAGATTTAGCTATATTAATGAATAAGGCATATCACATCCAAGATAAAGAATTCCTTATTTGCAACTTTTATCCATTATAATTTGAAAAATGTGGTGTCCAAAATAGTACTCTAGTTACATTAGAAAATATTTGACTAAGTAGTCTGTATTATGTTCAATATTTGTAGATTCTTTTCTTTCCTCCTAATGATGCATCTTAGGGATAGGGCTTGAAATAACTTTTAAAAATTGTTTACATTAAATATGTGAATGAAAGCCATTTTAAAGAGTTTATTATTTCCTGCTGAAGCACACTGCTTTACTCTAACCATCTATTTTCTCAAGAACAATGTATTTTTTGAAAATAGTAGGGGTTTGGAGAGATGAGGCCATTAAATAAAAATTGCCGTCAATCCCACCACTGATAATCTACTATCTGATTTAAGAACATTCTACAAGGAGAGAAATGTACCACGTTTTACTCCCCTCTCCTTTCTTAGCGGAAATACGTATAAAACAGGGAAAAACAAAAGCTTCCTCAGTGGGATAAAGGTGCCTTAATGAAGGTTCCATGACAACACTAATAATTTGTAATGTCTCATGGGATGAGTAAGTGGGAGCTTTTGTCTTCTTTTTTGTACATAGTTATTAAATTAAGGAAAAGAATTTAAGGGAAAAAAATCAATGCCACACTAGGAGAGCATATCTATAAGTAGGTGAGAAGCTATAAATTGACTCCTTTGAAATTGTCTAATCCCCATTTGAGGACCACCATTCAATGACACCAACTGGGGGAAAAAATCTTTCTGTGGAAAGTGAAATAGGCATTCAATACTTCCAGTCAAGCCTGAATAAAGGTTTTACATAAACATTAAAAAGGCAAACATTGGAAAACCAGACTAGAAATCAGCTGGAATGGGGGCAGTGTTGTTCACTGGATCATTTCTTCTACCCAGCATGCTCTGGTTTGGTTTCCCGTAGAAAGTTTGTTTTACCTGTTGTTTCAGCCTCCTGCCCACTTTGTCTTTCTCTTCCTCTCTTCCTCCTCCCCAACCCACCACCTTCCTTTTTTTTTTCTTCTCTCCCTTTATTTATTTATTCACTTACTTACTTATTTACTTATTCATTGGCAGACAAAACTGTCCAAATCTAGATGGCCAATTTTATCATTACTCTACTTACTCCTACCTCAACCCACTCTGGTTCATATGACTTTTTGAGAGTGTGATTCAAGGTCAAACAATAGTTACATACAAATGCTCAGAGCCACACACTTCTAATCTAAGAGGAGGATGTTCTAACTCCTAATACAGTAACCGAGAGGTGAGGTGGTCTGCCTGTGTTATTGTAGTTTTATCCCCAGGTCTAAAATAATGAGTTGTAAAAATGACCAATCTGGGACTCTTTTCCTATGGGGAAAAGGGAGGGGAAATTTCATAGAACTGAACAGTAAATTTGCAAAATTAAAACTGGTGATTGACTTCATAGAAAGATGAGCTGTATATTGAACTCTTACGTTGGTGCTCCTTAAGGAAATGATAGAATGAAATGTCTGACATTTTATGTCTCAGTTTTACATAGAGTATATGAAGGAGTTATATTTATTTTCATTCAACATTCATTCTACATCCATTAAGTGTTTACAGGTGCTCCAATGCCGTCTTCAAAGAGTTCTAAGTTCAGCAGGGGAGACACACAAGCCAACCAAGAGATGCTATGGGAGTTGGTAGGGCGGCAAGGACACAAAGTGGGAAAGCAGAAGGAAGGCTTCAGCATAGATCAGGGAACATTTTGATCCTTCCTGACTTCAGAGGGGTAAATAGAGCTCAGTACTGAATTCCTTAATTCTAACAAAGGAAAAACATGAGCTTCCATCCCTCCCACCCCCCCCCAACCTGAAGTTGGAATCTTGAAACTAAATGTAATTGGCATCTATTTTTGATCTATTACAAACTGTTTGAGGAGAAAGGTTTGCTTCTTGATGCAAAGTTATGGGCAACTGCAATTCCCCACAACTGCTCTCCCTGCCGCCTGGATTCTTTGAATAAGGCATTGTGTGAAATTCCAACCTCATTAAATCTGCTGTTTAGTTGCGCTCTGTGCAGGCGCTGCGAAATCTGCTCTGGGTCAGCCCTCCTGCTTGTGAAACCATTTAAGGCAAACGGGATGCCTGAACCATGAGGTGTAACATAACACCGAAGTCAGACAGCCACATTCTTTACTACTTAAGTAAATTTCTACATTCTTTGCTGATCAAACTAAATTCTTTTTTTTGTTTTTATTTGGTAGAATCGTTCGGGCAAAATGTTACTTCTTCCAAATATTTAATAGCGTTGGAGAGCCCTATGGTAAAAGAAGAAAGAAACTTCACTTCAACTATACCCTACAAAGGGATAAAAACCAGAGCTCAGATTTCCCTTGGTAAAGTGCACCACTTTAATTCTAGAACAGAAATTGATGATACGGCTTGGACAAATTAAGCACAATAGTTTCTATTCTGTCCTACAATTTCAGGGAACAGAATCACCCTAGAATAATGTTATAATTTCACTCTGCTCTAAAGCAACCCAAGAAATCTGTGTGCACATGTGTGCACGTGCACATACACGCGTGTGTCCCTCCCTGCCTACGTGAATGCATGTGTTGGGTAGGTAAATGGGAGCTACGTCTACTAGAATTGAGACCATATTCTTATTTCACGTGATTTGACAGTTCTTATATGGCCGCAGTTGCTGTTTTTCTACCTACCTTGGTGACAGTCTCAAATCAATCAGTGACCTAGCTGGGAAAGATTTTACAGCCCATTGCTGAAGCCTTCAGTCATCCCCCTTGTGTTGTGACCAAACTGGTTTTTAACTCCAAAAATAGACTGTGACTGAAGGTTGAGATTTCCAGAGTCATTTGGGGGCTGATGTGCATATTTTTCACAAGTATTTATGATCTAACTTCAGTTGTTCATGATACTTCAAATATGTACATATTTTAAGTTTAAAAGTTATATATCTGACCCATATTAATGACATTAATAATTTACATGAAAGTAAATCTTGATTTCTCAGAAAATATTTTTAAAGCTCTTTAAAGTATATGGATTTTTAAAAAGCCAATTACTGGAGATGTTTCAGGTGATTTAATAGAATAACTGGAATAGTAGCTGTGTGTGCTTTTCCTTACATATAATATCACATAAAAGCTGTGACGAATGAAGAAAGGAACAAATAAATCCAACATGTCCACACACACCCACCTGAGTACATTATAAAATATGTCATTATAAAAATGTCACTTAATAAGACATTATAAAATATACAAAATGTTTTAGTATGCAAAAACAGGAAGCAAGATAGAAAATTAATAAAAATTAAATGGATATTTAATTATGCATATTCAGAATGAGGGAAAATTTTCTACATTTTTATTTTTAATAAGTTCTTAGTTACTGTTCTTTATTTTATATGGTGAAATATAAATTTTAGAAATTTTAGAAAATTTAACAAGTTTTAAATAATAGTAATAATAATTATAAACTAATAACTGTTACATAAAGAAAAGTTTAAAATTTAATACGCCTGAATTAGGTTTTCTGAGTAATAAAGATCTCTTCAACCAACTTAAAATGCATGAGTTGGGATAAATGTGAATGAGCTTCAGATAATCATAGAAGAAAGGAAAAATAAAATATAAATGCCTTTATGAGAGTTATAAATTATTGAAGAGAAATGGTACAAAATGTTGTATTTGGGGGAATACTGAATGGGATCTAGATGGTGTTGTTTTAATTACCCAATGATTTTTTTTATCTTCAAAATGTATCTATACATTAAGAAGTTTGAGGAATTGTATTATTTTTTTTTTCTCATTTTATGAAGTCTGAAGCCTAGCCAGCCAATGTTCTGTTTAAAAAAGCAACAAGAAAAGATTCGGATGGCTTTCATTACTTTTCTCTTACCATAAAATCAGCTAGGCTAATCATACACAAGAAACATTATTCAATAAATATTCATTTATTGTCTATTCCAACTGCAGCATTATTCCAGGTACTAGAGATAATAAATCATTAAAACTGTCACAATCTGCCAGTAGCTCATGATCTAGTTTGAGATTTTTAAAAGCAAATCAGTTATCATCATTCAGTTGACTAAGTAAACAGAGTTCCACTGGATATAATGGTTGTAAAGAAGATAAAGGAATCAACTTTATGCGGCAGAAAAAGAAAATAACCTTAAAAGGAGGTTCCTGAGGAAATAAAAGTCTATACACTCTGGAAAGGTCACCCTTAGGGAGAGGTCAAGACTGGTAATTTAGGGTAAGGATGAAAAATAGGTAATTGTTTCATTTTATTTTTTTTCCAATTTCCAATTCATAAATATCAACTCTAAAACTGCATAATGCCTAAGGGACAAGATGCAAAGGTACAATTTTAACTTCTACAACATGACCGAAAATATCTTTAAAATAAATCATAGATTATAGGGATCTTCATAAGTCTTGTTAAACATGACCATTGGTAATAGTTACAGTTCTGGAACAGATGGTATTGCAGAAAAATAAGTGGATAGATGATACATTGTTAGGTTGATAGATAGATAGGCCCATGCATACATACATGAAACATGGATAGCTAGCTTACATGGCAGCTCCCAGCTCATAAGTTTTAAGCAGTCTCTACAGAGTTCACATGAAAGCCATGGTGACCACATTCTATAAACAAAGAAAACTAATAAAGGGTTTGGCTTTAGCTTGAAGGTTCTTCTGCCATTGAGTAATTTTCCTATGCCATATACTTAGCCCTTGTTATGACCTGATTATGCATAATTCTTTTGGAATAGGATCATTACAACTATGCTTATTACAAGCTCAGCAATCATTTAAAGATATTCAAAGACATACATGTGGCTAAGTAGGGACAGAGTCTGCATCCAATTTGATAACCACAGGAAAAAAGTCAGAATGAAAATATCTTTTGAAAACAATATTTTGGTTTATCCTAGATTGAACCAAGATTGACACAAACACTGTAGTTTTCAGATATTTAAAGAAAAACAAATAGTCGACTTTTAAGGCATGATGCCCAGAAATGATATAAGCTAATACAATGCAGGGAATCATTCATGGGAAAATCACAGTTTTATTGGATCCTTAGTTCCATCAAACATACTTAGGGAGATGAAAAGGTCTCCAAAGGACAAGCAGCCTCCCCTACATGGGTCTGGAGGACTATCCGGCAGCTCAACAGGATGGAATCCTATTCTGAGAGTTTGCAACACATTTGAAAAGTAAGCACACATTGATTTGATAATAACTTGAGGATTGTCTATTCTAGTATCTTGGTTAGTTATTCAATAGTATGACTAGGTCGATATAGTAGGCAAATAAGCTGACTGAAGGGGAAAACTATTCAACAACCACGATATGTAGACTTCGTCCTAGTCAGCCATTTTACAAATGCACGCAGTTGAACATTAGTGGGACATCCCACAAAAAATCGTAAGTTTAGTAATTCTGTCCATCACTAAGGATGGATGAATGAATGAATGAATGAATGAATGATGCTTTCATCACTTGTTTTACAGACAGGCCCCTCAAATATAAGTGTCTAACCTATCACCAGGAATATCAAATTCTATCAATGCAAAGCCATTGGCACTTGTAAGAAGAAAAATAAATGTGTTTTATCTGTATGCACTTTTTACTTTAAGTTTTCTGTTTCCATTTCTGATTTAATTCTGACAGCTGTTATCATGAATGGTAAAAGTTAATGTTAACAGCTAAAGATTCTAGCTAGGACTGGACACCATGGTGTTTGAGAAATCTACACACTTGATTCCCTTGCCCAGGAAAGTGCATATATAAATATGTTATAAAAGAAAAACAAATGTGTGTTATACTTGAGAGTGAAACTGAGCACTAGGGTAATTGTCTACATCATTAGATTTAAAAGTTTTTGCATGAAATCCACAGCTTAGTAGTGTTAAATTTTTTTGACCGAGGAATCTTCTTTTCAGTAAAGATATAACATGAATGTAAAACAAATATTTTATTGGGTGTTTATTTTACATGCTCAAATTATAATGGTTTCATTTCTAAGTCAATTAATAAAACTTTCAGTTACAGATATAAGACAGAACTTTTGAATTTATGTCCTCTCCTGCAAACCCACTAAAATAGTCAGAAAGAAAATTGTCTAAAGGCTTCAAAATTGGGGAGTAGATGTTAAGTACAAAATTTGAAAATAGAAAATGTCAAGTAAAAAAGACAAATTATAACTGATTTCTTAGGCTTATGAAAGCATTATTAACACTGGAGAAATAAAGAGTAACTCAGTTTGAACCATAAAACCTTCAAGATCCTAAGAAATTGGCAACAACCGTTACCACTGAATGTAAGGGTACAACTGAGGCTCAAAAAGGATCTGAATGAGTGTGTGTGATTGTAAGGGTGTGATTGTAAGGGATGAATCACTAAATTCTACTCCGGAAACCAATACTACACTGTATGTTAACTAACTTGAATTTAAATAAAAGCTTGGGGGAAAAAAGACCGTGCAAAGAGTTTTGTGTATTGGTTTGCTGGAGCAGTCTTCACGAAATACCACAAAGTGGATGGCTTACACAAAGAAAGGTTATTGTATCATAGTCTGGAAGCCACAAGTCTGAGATCCAAGTGTAAGCAGGGTAAGTCCCTCTGTTGTCTATGAAGGAGAATCTCTTCCATTTCTTTCTCCCAGCTTCTGGTGATTTGCTAGCGATCCTTAGTGTTCTCTGGTTTGGGGTTACATCACCCTGGTCTTCTCCTTGGTATTCACAAGACGTCCTCCCTGTGTGCATGTCTGTCTCCAAATTTCTCCTTTTTATAAGGACCCAGATTTCATTGAATTAGGAGCCAACATTAATGTCATTTTAACTTGATTATCTCTGTGAAGAACATATCTCTAAATGGGGTCATGTTCTGAGGTATGGGGGGCGGGGTTTGGATTTCAACACATGAATTTTGTGTGGACAAACATCAATCCATAACACTGTGGATTCCATATTTCCTCCTCTCTTCCATGCAGCTGAAATATTGTCTCTTCCACCTCAGTAAAAAAGAAAAGTACTATAACCTGGATAATAGAACAATTCAGCAATCTAGTAAACTGGAGATTAGCTACACTCTGAGGCTTCATGCAACAGTGTTCGTTCCACAAGATTTTATCTCAACAGGTAACTTATTTAAAGAGACTTTTTTTTTTTTTTTTGAGTGGGAGATGGTATAATAGCCATGAACCTGACTCAGACATGTGAATTGTGATGATACCTTGCATTATGATCTTGGAATAATTTTCAATGAGTGATGACTTAAGAAATTTTATTAATCAGCACTACAAGTTAATGTTTTGATTGGTGCAAATTATTAAAATTTGGCATGCAACACATCTGTGTGTCAATTATGTGTTATTTCAGCTTTTAGGAGAGTTAAAAATAAATATCCAAAGTGAAATTCAAAGAAAATCACTAAAACAGCATCTCAGTAAAACCATAGGAATCGACAGGAATTTGAAAACCCCTAATTTACATAAATTAGAGCCATTTGTTTGTTTCAACTGAGATTCCTCATTGATGCCTAAGAAATTTATTGCACAAAAGCCTTTTTGGTTTACAGACCCATTTGAGAATCTTATAAAACCTATGATCCATGTCTCTAGGAAAATACAATTATGCCTATTATCCTCAGACACTTAGTTTTTGGCATACAGTTTTCATTAAGTCGGGCACAGAAATAATTGAATTACCTAAAGTTTATGAAAATAGAGCTGAATTTGAACCAACATTCTGCCACTTGAAAACTATACGATAACCCAGACTTGAGATTTCAGTTTTGTGTATCTATAAAATTAGAAAGGTAATTGTGCCTATATTAAAAAGGTTTTTTTGGTAATAATTAAATAATGCAATACATGTAACATGTTGGAAAGATAATATTTTCTGTCTCTAGGTTTCTTTCTTGTGTACCTACAATTTGGGTTTTTTATGTTCTTAATATTGTAATCAACTCCCCATTTTGCTTGAGTTCTATTTTATTAATATTCATTATTTGATGTCACCCTCATGTTGAGAATTTTTGCAAGTATTTCTGGTGGTGCTGCATCCTAGATCTGATGATGGATCCAAATGTAAAAATAATTAAAATAATATGATCATATCCTTTAATATCTGTGGTAATCAAGCTTCACACCTAAAATGCTTGTGTAAATGGGGATTTTCTGGAAAGCTTTAGTAAATGAAGATTTCAGTTCCAAAAACGTGGAGTAAGAACATGTGTCCTGGGTGAGAAAGTACAGTGTTTCCTTTGGAAACATTGTTTCCCCTTGTGTCCTTTTATGTTTGAATCATTTTGACAGCATTCCTATCAGGATTTCATTCAGCTTTTCTATTTATTCATATAGAAAACTCTTCCTCCTGAAGCAGACCATCCCATGTGAATACAAATCTGTGCAAAGTCACAAAAGCAGAGATTTTGGGGGTGAGGCAGTATAGCATAGTGGAGAAGCCCGGATGTTAGACTTGGGGAAATTTAAGATTAAAATATTAATAATTTATCCAAGGATGATTTATAGAAATTAGTCAAGATGCTGAGAAACTTCATGTAGATGGTTCTCAATAAAATTTCCCTTCTATCAAACACGTATACGTCCATTCAAATAATTTAAAAATGTAATGCAGCTTTTGAATCCACAGAAAGTATGGTGATAAATACGATCAATAGTCCCCTCAACATTTCTTATCAGATAACCCAAATACATAGTACTGGTGTGTTACACTGAATTTTTTCTTCAACATTCCTCAAATTGCAGGATATCCCACCTTTATAACATAGATTACCTCTCTTATATATGGCCCTGTTTGTCAATGTACTTCTTACATAATAGTTACTGGTCTAAAAAGAGAGATTGCAGATAAGTACTAATCAGTGCAAATCTAGAAATTAAATTATTAGTAGTACAGCTTATTTGGAAATTTTTAGAATTTTTAGATGGCAAAATCCTGTTTTTATTTCCATTGAGTTTAATGTTAACTAGAAACAGGCTTTCTCAGAAACTCACTGATCATATTCAGAGAAATCAATCTATATTCACACAGGTATCTCTAGGAAACATTTATAGAATTTCATGATGGGTGTTTTCTTTTAAGAGTAATAAACTTGTACTCATCTGATTCTCTCCAACTTAGTCTTGCTGTAGTAACAGCATGCTTTTATAAGATAGCTCCCAAGTCATAGATAGCTCCACCTGTTTCCATGATGTGGAGTGAAATTAACTCATTTTGTAGGCAATACCAACAAATCAATAAAAATGCTGCTTATTTAACATTATTGAAAACTTCAACAGAGCTATTGTCCTGAGAAACTTTATTTAGTATCTTCTAACACTCATTTTCTATGCTAAAGCTTGAGAATAGATTCTTGTGTACCAAATGACTTTTGACAGAAATGCTTAAAAATTTGATCAACAGATTAAGAAAGATTATATTGCAAATTGACGAGTAGTTTTTTTACACTAAAAACAATAAAAATATGAATATTGTTGGATAAAAAATATAATCTTAAAGAATAAAACACCTACATTACTATCTCAAAAATATTAAAGTTCAGTGGTGACTGAGTGGTCAGCTAGTTAAGTGTCTGACTTTTGGTTTTGGCTCAGGTCATGATATCAGGGTCCTGGGATCTGGCCCTGCACTGGGCTCTATGCTCAGTGGGGAGTCTGTCTCCCTTTCCCTCTGCTCCTCCCCCCACCTCAAATAAATAAATAAATCTTGAAAAAAATTAAAGTTCAACCAAAATTTGGATAATCTTTTGGAAATTGAATTATAACCTTTTCATGACATATATACATTTTTGATGTCATTAAACATGTCTATTCAAGAGAACCTAGCAGGCTTATTCATGCTCCTATGTCTGGATAGAATTATATTACACAGGTTAGAGTAGGTTTTGCTTTTCTTCTTAACAATTAAAAAGAAAGTGCATGTGAGAACATGAAAACTTTCTTAAATTTTGGAATGTGTTACTCTCCAATTTGAATCTAGAAGAACTATATTTGATATACTGTATAAATGCTTCCCACCCCAATTTCTTTTAAACAGAAACAACTCAATCAATGTCCACATCTTCAAATGACATTGACACCAGTTGTTATGGGATGAATTCTGTCTCCCAAACAATATATGCTGGAGCTCTAACCCCCAGTACCTCAAAATGTGGCCTTATTTGGAAACAGGGTCTATACAGAGCTAATCAAGTTAAAATAAGTTCATTAGTATGAGCCCTAAACCAATGTAACTGGTGTCCTTACAAAAAGGGGGAGTGGAGGTAGGGGAAGTGGGAAACCATGTGAAGCCATGTCAAGACTCATAGGGAGAATACCCTGTGAAAACAAAGGAATAGATTAAACTGACATAACTGTACACCAAGAAATGCTAAATATTGCCCATGACCACCAGAAGCTGGGAAGAGGCAAGAAAAATTCTCCTTGGAGGGAGCATGCCTCTGTCCTATAGAGTTCTGACTTCTCTAACCTCCAGAAATGTGGAACAATAAGTTTCTGTCATTTTAGGCCACTTAGTGTTTGGTATTGTCTTTCAGAAGCCATGGAAAACTAACACACTTATAAAATAACATTTAGCAATGAATAAAATTATAGCACACCTTTCAGCTCTAACATTAAATCATATGATTTAGTTATATAACTAATTCTATCAATAACAGAAACATAAATTAACCATGGAAAAAATACATTGATAATTAATTGCAGTGTGTGGTATAAAAGAAACAGATTGTCTAAAATATAATTTTTGTAATAGGAGAGTACTAATGAATATAGATCATCTGAGACCATTTTTAATAAAAACATATTTTATCTAATTCATAATACATATCCATGTGTCATTAAACCTATCCATTTTATTTGGTACAGTAAATATCATTTTACTGAAAACTGGAAACTGAATTAACATTAGCCAGTTCTCTTTTGGAGATAAAGCCCCGATATCATGCTTAAATAGGATTCGTGTTGCTACGCGGTTTGTACAGTTCATAACCAATTTTTCTGAATTAAAGATTCTTAATGTATGCTATGTTAAAAGGGTCTATAGATCATTACAGAAGAATAGAAAGACCCCTTTTAAGAGTACTTTGATGTATATAATATCAGACTCCCTATGTTTTTGTGGAAAATTGTTTGCAGGCATTTAATACTTCCCAACTAATTTTCATTTTTTAGGATGACCCTGAGGCTATGATGAAAGCTACATATTTCAAAGTTTTCAGAGATATTGGCACTTTTTAATCTTTCATTTTAAAATAGCACCATTTCAATCTTAAAACAGCATGATTTATTATTCTCACTCATATTTACAAGCCATCAGTGACACCTGAACATTGGAACAAAGTTTCATTACAACCACAGCAGAGAACGTAGGAGGTGGGGAGGCATTATAGGCTAAGTTGTATCCATTCCAGTTTGCCAGGCACATGTAAACTCTTGCACACATTAGTACAATGGCAATAAGAAGAGTCTGGTGTTAATTTAAGGTTCATTACTCATTCTTCATCGAGATCATTTTAGTGCTGGTGCTCAATTTATTACCTAACTATTCTTCATTTCAGTATAACAGCCACTCACACAGGCACTGCCGTGTTTTTATGCTTCTTCAAAATTGTTTTCATAACAGAGAGAGACAAATTTCTAACTGTAAAATAAAGAAAATGATGATAATAGTTAACATTTACCTAGCTTTTATTACGTGCCAGGCATTGTTCTAAGCTCCTCCCGTGTATTAAATCAAATAATCCTCATGATAATCCTGAAAGCGTACCAAATGCAGAGCAGAAAACCAGCCATCTGAACTCTCATTTGTGTGCTGTTTTACCTAAGCATATTTCACATTCATTCATGTGCTGACCGAGCAAGCTGACAAAAACACAGACTCATAGAAACTATGTAATTCCTGATCTGTAAGGAAATCTGCAGCTGGAGATATTTGCTACCCCTGCCAAAGAAATGCTGCCTCAGTGTAGAAATAAAGTGAATGTCAAAAGCACTGTGTTGCTTTCTACAAAAATGGCAAGGATGAAAGTGCAGGGTGTTGGTATGTGAATATCTGGTTTTTGACACTAACTCTGAGTCCCTCTAGTGACATATGCCTGATGGAAAGGTTACAAAATCTTGGAAGGACCTCTCTTTTCCCACTTTACAAATTCAGAGGGAGGTTACAATTTCTTTGATTTCAAAAATGTAATAAATTCACTAATTTGACATTTATTGTGTGCCAACTGTGATAGATGCCTCAAATACAAAGAAAATGAGATATTTTCATGGTGTTCATATTCTAGTTTTCAAATCAATATCATAAGTGCTATGATAGAATAAGGTCAGGTTACTATGAGAAGCAAAAGGAGAACATTTAACACAGACTGGGTGAATTATGATAGTCTTTCTGAAGGAGATAACAATTTGAGCCTTGCAATTACTTATGGCTTGCCTTTGTTATAGATAGAAAAATATTTCAGAGAGAGGAATCATTTGTATGGTAAAGTATGGAGGAAAGACATAGTTGGGTTTATTTGAGGAATGCATGCAATTGAATGGGGTTTACAAATATGAAATAACTGAGAAATAGAGAAAACAGATTGAGAAAGTTGGTAAAAATGAGAACTTAAAGAGCTTGATGTGCCATACTAAATAATTTTGCACACAAATGAATATTTCCCAATATGTATTTTCTAGAAGTAAACATGAGAAATGGTGCATAATATGCTACATTTTTAGAAAGAAAATACAAATTAGTATATTAATGGTTTGCAAAAATTCTAAAACATATTACATTTTAACACATTTACCAAAGTAATTTTTAAATGTATTTGACTTAAGAATTTTTTAAATATCATGCATGCAAACAATTTTACAAATGAAAAACATATAGCTTGCTGAACTGTGTAACCCAATTAAGGTAAGGGAGAGAGAGTGAGAGAGGGAGACCTATAAGACCCTAGCAGCTTCCCTGAAGCCCCCCTCCTAACAATTACACTACCCTACATCTAAAAGGTTGCTCTTATTCTGGTTTCAAACTTCATATTAGTTCTTCCTGTTTTATAACTTTATATAAATCAATCAATTTGTTTGTGGCCAATTGCAATCAATTTGTGGCCAATTGAATTTAACTCAAAGATATTTGTCATTTTATTCACACTGTTGCGGATACAGACGGTTAAGTCTTTCATTACTGTATAGTATTCATTGTGTGAGGCTACCACAATTTATCCATTCAATTCTTGCTGCCAGTTTGGAGCTATTAAAATACTTCTCCTGCTAACATTTTTGCAAACATGGTTTGCTGTACATATGTACACAATTCTGCTGTGTATAAACTGTAGAACTGAATTGCAGCATTGAATGGTAAGAAATGTCCTAAGTTAGTAGATACCACTGGACTACTTTTAATAGCAGTTTTCCAATTTACACTTCCACCAGAAGTACATAGGGAGTCAACATTGTTGCATATTTCTGCCAACAAATGATATTGTCAGTCTTTTTTGATTTAAACCATTCTTGTGATTGTTTTGTGGTGTCTCAAAGCGTTTAATTTGCATTTCCCTTGACTAATAAGGAGGGTGGGCATGATTTCATATAATTGGTTATTTGGATATTTTCTTTGGAAAATGCCTCTTTCTATCTTTCGTCCATTTTATTATTGGGTTGATGATTTGTTTGATTGGTAGTTTGTTGATTTCTCCACCATGCTTATTGATTTGTAGGAGTCTTTTCTTTTTTTCTTTTCTTTCTTTCTTCTTTCTTTCTTTCTTTCTTTCTTTCTTTCTTTCTTTCTTTCTTTCTTTCTTTCTCCTTCTTCTTCTTCTTCTTCTTCTTCTTCTTCTTCTTCTTCTTCTTCTTCTTCTTCTTCTTCTTCTTGATTTGTAAGGATCCTTTAAATACTCAGAAGTCTTGTACTTTGTCAGATTACAAATATTATTGCCCAGTATATTACTTAGCATCATATTCTCTTCATGTTATCTTTTGATAACTAAAAATCTCCATGTTAATAGAGGGTAAAGTAGGGGTCAAGATATTTTTGATAGGCATACCCAATTAATGTAGCATGACTGCATTGAAAGGATTATTTTCCTTCTTCTGTGCAGTATAATTTTGTTGTAAATAAACTGTCCATGTATGCATTAGTCTAATTTTCTATATTCTATTAGTCTAATTTTTCCATCTCTACACCAATACTATACTGTTTTAATCTCTACATTAATAACCAAAGCCAGGTATATTAAATTTGTATTTATTTATAAAGCTGATAAAGTTAAGGTGAAGGTAATTTCAAAACTGATGAAAAAATTAGGCACAAATTTATTTGATTTCTTAAAGGAAACTACAAAGTTATATTTTAGAGAGTTATTTGAATGGAAATAATCATCTCGGTTAACCTAGAAAAAGTCGTTTAACTCTCTAATAGGCCAGAGCATCAAAGTTCCATCACAAATGTAAATTTGAGTTACACAAAGCAACACATTTTCTATGTGAATGCCTCAGTGAGGTGCCATTTTGAGATAAGACTGCAGGCAAAAGAGCTCTAAAATAACTTTTGATAGCTATAAAAATAAGTCTTTCCACTCTGTGCCTTTTAAAGATCAGCTTGGTTATGTGTAAACTTTTGTATTCACACACACACACACACACACACACACACACACACACACACACCCTGTACACAAAAATCTTGGAATCTGATTAGGAGGGTAGTTAATATGCAGAATATTTTGAGAAAAATTGACATCTTTACATTATCATGTTGTCAAATCCATAAATATAGCATATCCTTTTGTATTTTTCTATCAATAACATTTTGCAGGTTTATTTGAGGAGGCCTTGCCCATGCTTTCTTGGATGTATCATATGTATTTGATATCATTTTAGATTATATAATTTAAAATATCTACTTTTATTAACTTTTTCTGCTGGTATATACAGCCATGATTGCTGTTGTATATTGACCTTATAGCCTGTGATTTCGCTAAATGCATTAACTAATTCTAAGAATGTAGGTTGGGTTTTTTGAATTTTTTACATCAGAATCATGAAATCTATAAATAATAACTTTTATGTATTACTTTTAATCTTTATGCATTTTTTCCTTCTCTTGCCTTAAAGAACTTTCATAAAATATTTGTTCTTTTTTTTTAATATTTTATTTATTTATTCGACAGAGATAGAGACAGCCAGCGAGAGAGGGAACACAAGCAGGGGGAGTGGGAGAGGAAGAAGCAGCCTCATAGCAGAGGAGCCTGATGTGGGGCTCGATCCCGGAACGCCGGGATCACGCCCTGAGCCGAAGGCAGACGCTTAACCGCTGTGCCACCCAGGTGCCCCACAAAATATTTGTTCTTATACCTTAGGGTTCACTTTTAGTTTCTACATTGCATGGGTTTAGACAAATGTATAATGATACATATCCGTCATTATGGTATCATACGGGGTATTTCCACTGACCCAAAAATCCTATGTGCTCCACCTATTTATCCTTCCTTCCACTCCTCAACACCTGAAAACCACCTTGGCTTTCCATAAGTTTTGCCTTTTCCAGAATGTCATCTAACTGGAATCATATGATATTTAACCTTTTCATAGCTTGCTAGTTTTTTTTTAGTGCTGAATAATATTCCACTGTCTGGATAAATCTTACACTATTTAGCTATTCTTTAAATGTCTATAAGTATTTGCAACAATGTATTTTGGTTCATTTTTCAAGATCTTATACTGATAAATGTATTTGAAATAACATGATTTTTTTTTTGCCTTGTGTAGCCTAAAAGAACTAATAAGGAAAATTTAATATACATTTTAAATGAAAATAAATTCTAGTTAGAAAATGTGAATATAAGACTAAATTCTTATCACTCAAGAATCAAAGTTCTGATATCCTAAATACTCTAATGCACTGAAATGAGAAATACCTGAAATTGAATTATAGTTAAACCTTAAAAAGACAGAAAAATAACTGAGAAATTATATCTATCCCTTTTAGTAATCACATTTTTTTTGATTATCAGCTAATTTATTCAGTTAGTGTATCATTCTTTTTATGTTAAGTAATTAGCAGGTCACAGAAGACAGAAAAAAAAATGTTTAACAGGATTGTCTACTTCTCTTTAATACCCTTGAGATCATCATCTCACTATGACCTCAGTGTTTTTGTAACAACTTAGAGAGTCTTTATTTATACTAAAATATATGAAAGATGCATGCTAATTTTAAAGCCTATAAATAGAACAGAAATTGAAGATGTCTTTTCCTAATGGCTGAAAAGTGCATAAAATTAATTTGACTAATACAAATGTACTCTAAAACTACTTCATCAATTTGTGTGACTAATGCTTCTAAATAATTTATATTAATAACTTTATTCTTACCTACAAATAACTGATCCCACTTACCAAATCTAATATCTTCATTAACAAAATATATGTTGACCATTTGTTGCAGATAAGTAGGCTTGGTGATACAGGACTAAATACACTTAAGAAAAATCTCATGTCCTCAAGGAACTATGATAATAATTATCATATAGGTTGTTAAGAAAAGCAGTGGGTAAAAGGGAAACCTGTAGATTCAAACACATTTAAAGAGCATTTCAAGTGAAAAATATAAAGGAACAGTTAAACTACTAAATCTAGTTAATGTTTGTATAATGAACCTATAAAGAAATGCGTGTAAGGGCTTTAAATTAAATATATAAATATAGGAGCTAATATTTTTCCATGCCACAACAGATTATCAAAGACACATTTTGAGGGTGAACACCCCACACAAATGTTCCTGGTTACTTCCCCTCAATGCCAACAGCCCTGTGCTAGAAATTATGCCTTAGCAAGACACCTGCAGAAATTAACAACCTGCCAACTCTCCCCTCTTACAACTTATCACTGGCATTTTCCCTTCATTTTGTGCTACATACAAACCATGTTTTTTCAAAAAGTCCCTAAAATTCAGTAAAGGAATTGTCATAGGTCATAGTTCACACACCTAGAAGGATGCAGCAGACCTGCCATCTTGAATGGTTTTCGTATCATCCATTGTCCGATGCTGGGGTGATCCCACTGAATATCTTATTCAGCATGTGATGCCCTCATTTTCTCTCATTCGCAAGCAAGCACATAAGAATGATTTAATTATTTTGAGTGATTTCATTTAAAGATAAGTCAAAGGTCAATGTTTTTAAAAAAATGATGAATTTATTTTTCATGAGAATATTCAAGGTCATTCACTATGGGCCCCATTTTACATCCCTGCCTCTTCATTCTCCTCCCACCCCATGGAAACAGAATTCTAGGTACATTTGGCCTCTCAACATTTCCTAAATATTCCATATTAATATTTATGTCTCTACCAACTTTTAATGTACATAGTCACTTTCCAAGTTGTCCTTCCTCACCCTCACTTCTCTGCCAGACAAATGTCTCTTTAAACAAAGCCAACACAAGTATCTCTAGAGGTACTGTCTCGGGCCCATTTTTTCCAACCTACCTAACAGAACTTATCGCATTTATATCTACATTTCTATGGCACCTTGTATTCTCTTGTCTTTGAGGTGATGCTGCGAGACAGTGAGTTAAGTATCAGACATCCTGATTTGGAATCATGACTCTATCACTGATGAGCTGTGCAACCTTGAACAAGCTCCTCAAAATCTCCAAATCCCAGTTTCCTTATCTTTAAAATGGGCATAAAAGTATGTTACAGATTGTTTTAAGCATTATACAAACTAACTATGCATAAAATTTAAAAGTTGTGTTTGGCTCATGTTCAATAATTTTACGTATCATTTTAGTTATTTTTAAATATGTTTGACTCTCTTTTCTAATAACTTCTGCAGAGAAGGAATATTTTTATCATCTTTTTATCATTGATTGTTATTGCCTAAATTATAGAAAAACCTCCATCAAGGGTGACTTCAGTTGCTCTGCGTATCAGTCTGGGTGCTGCTGGAACACAGAAGCCATTCTAGATATTCAGAGTATGAGGCAATTTAATGTAGCTAATTAATCTTTATAAATCCAATGGGATGCTCAGAAGAACTGAAGCTGGGGAAGAGTTCACTCAGGTTTCAAATCTACCACTGTAGATGTGTCCCACATAGTTAGGGACTTTTCGCTGCTGCCCAGATCAAAACCTTGCAGGAATTTGCCACTGATGGTCACAGCTAACATACAGAATCAATGCAGGAGGCTCCCAGGGGAATGCCCATGGAGGCGTATTCATCGACCTGCTTCTTTATGTTCCAACATGTATGAATGAAATGCAGGAGAGATTATAGAGGGGTTTTGGTGAATGTTAACTGTCTATAGCTATTATTTTAAATTATAGGAATCTGTCTTTTTAGTACATCAAAAATGTTTGAATACCAACAATTGCATATAGTGTAATCATATATATAGTAGATAAAGTTAATTTTTAAAAATTACTAGTTATAATATTAACCAATAGATCCTTTTGCTTCACTGCCACCAAAATGGTCACAATCGTCATCAAATAAATTTAAAACCAGCCCTGACCATTTTTAAGTCCTATGAGAGCACAACTTCAGAGCATAACTTCTTTAAACTGATGGGTGAGTGCCAGAAGGAGATAAGAATCACAGGTACATGTGACAGCATCTTGAAGACATTTTGTTTTCATTTCCTCCTTGCTGAGTTCATAATTTGTTTAGTGGAATGTTCCCCACTAGGTTCTTGATCCTGGAATTAGCTCTCCAGACCCCGTGCCCCACCATGGAATCACTAGACCTGACAGAGTTCTACCCTACACAATTTTCAGGTCTCTACCTTGTCTGAAGTTGTAGCTCACTTCACATAATTGTGCATATCTGCTTCGCATCTATGGGTTAGTACAACCAGAATACCTATGTGATATCTGCAATCAAGAATTCTTGAGGCTTCCACATTCCCTTCCTATTGGACCTTTAGGCTACTGACACATGTTTATTCTGGGTTCCTGATTTTTATCTCAAACCCCTGTACTTGTTAGTCTAATAATGACAAAAACTATTATTAGTTTGTGAGGATTTACACCTCTCTTTGTTATAGTAATTTGAGTTATGAGCGAAGAGAATTAGAAGCATATTAGAAAGTCTAGACTAATTTACCTCAAGGGGCAAAGGGAGAACTATAAAAATAAACATAGAAGAAGGGAAAGAGGCCATTGTACATAGGGTGGTTTAAGAATAAAGAAAGAGCAAAAGACTAAATGTCAAGGACAGAAGCCATGCCATGCTATGTAAGACTGAGAATTAACATATCTAGAGAAGATTTCATGTAGAGGTTATATGTATTGTGACATGTACTCTCATCTCACATTTTCAGAAATTTCAATAAATATTTCATTGATTTTAATTTTTTTCAGTGTTAGATTTCATTTGAATATGAAATGTTGCTGAGACAGAGTGTAACATGGCTCAGTTCTACAAAGTCTTCATTAGATTTTTGGCTAACAAACCTTTCATCATTACCATATCAACACAGTAAATCTGCCTCTTTTATTTTTCCTAGATCCTCATTGCTCTGGGTATGATTTGCTGCCTGTCACGCCACAGGAGTTCCCTGGTCTATGTGGCCAAGCTGTGCCATTTATATCAGTAATTGGCTATCCACACTGCAATTATGAGTTTTTTTCATGGACATATTATGTAGTATGTTGGTCAATAGAGGCATTTTTTTAAAAGATTTTATTTATTTACTTGACACACAGAGAGAGACAGCCAGTGAGAGAGGGAACACAAGCAGGGGGAATGGGAGAGGAAGAAGCAGGCTCCCAGCAGAGGAGCCCGATGCGGGGCTCGATCCCAGAACTCTTTTAAAGATTTTACTTATTTGAGAGAGAGAGAGAGCACAAGCAGGGGGAGGGGCAGAGGGAGAGGGAGAAGCAGACTCCCCACCGAGCAGGGAGCATGATGCGGGGCTGGATCCCAGGACCCTGGGATCATGAGCTGAGCTGAAGGCAGACGCTTAACGACTGAGCCACCCAGGCGCCCCAGTAGAGGCATTTTGAGCATCTTCTCAACTTCAAGCAACCATTACTCTGTATATGATACTTATTGTGCATGATAATCATCCATCTCTCTATATATACCTGTTTATCAAACGATCGATTGATCTAACAGCTATATCTATCATCTGTTGTCTATCTAGCAAGAGTCTATTTAAGATCTACTTAGGTCTGTATAAAAATACAAGTTGTGTTGCTTACACCACTAGAAAGACAGAGTTTGTGGCTGAAAGAAAGCTCAAGGATGATTTCTGTAACCCTGTACTCTTTCATGAACTAAGGCAGAACTTCTTGAAGTTCCTGAACCATTATTTGGCATCATAGCAAACAAAGCATAATCTTGAAGTCATTCTCAGCAGGATACATGCTTCAGACATAGCTCCAAGAGAAAATAACTTTAATTAAGCACATTTTCTATAAACATTGAAGTTTGTTCCATGAAAATAAAGGAAAAAGATTCAGCGGCTATTCAGAAAAAAAAGCATTTACACTCATAGAATTGAAAGGGACCAAAATCACCCACTTATTATAAGTTTTTAGAATCTGAGGCTTAAAAAGTTTGCGTTATCTTTCCAAGATCATGAATTAGATTTGGGGGTTAGAAGCCAAGTCATGTGAACCCCTATTCAGTAACCTCTTCATTATATAATATTTGGTCTAACTTGGTGTCATATATTAAGCTAAAAATATAAAAAATATTATTATTTTCTGCCCAAATTACATAGTTTAATATCTATATTCTCTATTTTTCAAGTATAGACTTACATTTGCTTTGACAGTTTTTGAAGAAAGATTATTGAAACAGCACTCAAAATGATTAATCTCATCACTGTTGTAAGAACATGCTTAGCTTAATTTTATTTCTGCACGACTTTGAATGCCTAGTCTAAAAAATAAATTAAAAAAAATAATAAACCAAAAACATTTTAGCTGTATCTTAAAATAGAAATACTCAACTTGGAACTTTTTACTAACTTAGTTACTTATTGTTTGCCCCTCCCCCCAAATGGGAAGTTCTGTTGAAACTGCAAGTAATTGCCACCAGCAGAAAATCATTGTACAATATACAATATAATTTTATACTTATGGGCCATTAATATGCCTTAAAAAGAGGTTAATACCCATAATTTGGAAACTACATACAAATGAGTTATTAATGTAGATGGTTAATTATGAAAATTTTGCCCAAACTTTCTTTTGTCACAAATCACAGGGAATGAAAACTATTAAGTAAAATATTTCATATTTGACACTTTGATTAATATTATTATATATGACTTGTTCTATATATGACTTGTTCTTGAATGATAGAGGTTATTGAGGCCTCACAAAAATGCTTTTGGTTAATTATATTAAGGGTATAAACTGTGCCAATAAAGAACTCAAAACCAAAACAAACAGTTCTATGATGCAGTTTCACTTACTGGAAGTCATTAACCTTTCTCTAGTCAGAGCAGATGCCAGCTTAATTTTGTCTTCCTTCGCATTTATGGCTCCATCTCCGCCTTTTGTATCCTTCCTGCCCTACCAAGATCATCACTGTAGCCACCTACCTCTCAGTTTACCCTGTTTTCATTAAGCGCCAGAGAATCCCTTCTTTTGTGGCTTGCTGTTGTCTTAAGCTACATAGGTGCTCGATAACAATTTGTTGAGTGCAAAAAGGAATGAAGGCACAATTACTCTACTTCTCAACATTTCCCCCACACCTGACCTATATCATATCACAGTTTTAGCAGTAACTAGTCTTCAATCAAAATGATATGGGAAAACACAAACTCATAAAAGTGGAACAGCTGTTGTTAAAATATGTAAGAAGGCCAGCAATTGATCTCTCCCTTGCCTATCGTAGTTGTCCCTGGGCTACCTGGGGAGCTCTGTGGAATGTGGTTTGAAAATCACTCAGCTATTAAATCTCAAAACTGATGCACAATTAGACATAAATTTTAAATGCTCTCAAGCCACAGAAGGGCATTTAAGAGTGACCTTCTGGAGAAATCAGCCTTATGTTTGTTGACAATTATACATTGAATGCTAAAAGAGGCAGACCAGTGGGAGAGACTTTGCAGACATCATCATAAATGACTATCTCAGAAATGCCTGTTTAACCTCCTTTCATATATGGCTATATTCTTGCTGAATGAGGAAAAAATAAAAGAAAATGAGGTGCTTTTGATGACCTTCCTAATTGTTCTATCTAGTTTTATGTTTCCTAGATCATGCAGTGTCATGGTCCACTGCACCAGAAGAAGACAGGACAGGATTTTCTTTGGTCAAGTTCATCCAGATAAGATCTGTTATTTTCTACTCTCCTTCCTCGAGAAGGCCATAGCCTTTTCTATGACTCCGTAGCCAATGAATACTAACTTGTTGGCACATCTTGCCCCTTGTCCTTACCAACATTAACCCCATTCTAAACATAGGTAAGAATAATAGAAGATAAATATTTCCTTCATGGAGAAAGTGTTGACAATCATGTGGATAGTTAACTCACGATTATAAGTGAATTAAGAAGGTAGCTAATTTTGAGCATTAATTCGCATTCTTAAGAGGACAGCTCTGGTTGTTACTTCTTTCTGACCCAACCAGACACCTCGCAGTTGAGTGGCATTTTTCACTAATTACAGTTTACAACAGGTGTTAGATTCCTAAGCCAGCTCTGTGTACAGTGTAGTCTGACAAGAAGAGAAAAAATAACAACTCTGTGTAGTTATAACTTGGGTTGTTCCTGCACATTCCCACTTATCACAGGAACAATATCTCAGACTACTTTCATCCCTTTACGAACGTCAAACATGTAATCAACTCAGCACTGAGATATTGATTTAGGGGCAGAGCAACTTCATTTCAGGTGAAATCAAAAGATTGAACACAGAGATATCCTTTCTTGTCTTACAGGGTATTGTTACATTGAAGAAGAATACAGAATAAAGCTATTACCAAGAAAGCTAGCTAAAACAATACCATCCTATTTGCTTCTATAAATAGAATTCACTCAATATCAACAAGCATTTTCTAGTCCAGAAAATTCTTAAGGCTGCATTTAGAATTTGGATCCCTTGTCGGTGTTTTGTTTTGAAATCATACTTACTGTTTGGAATGATGGGCATAATTTTTTTTCTAGGGAAATAATGGCACATATTTGATTAAATAAACCAACTTTCCTATTTTCTGCTTTACTTGAAGTTTATGCAATGTAGTTCTCAAATATACAGCTAAAATAGAACTCAGTGACTTTGTTCTGACTCCAGAATAGGAAAAAAAAATCTAAAGATGTTCAAATTCCATAATTATGCCTTAATTGACCAAAAATCCTCTGAATCTCTCTCTAAATATATTCATACATAAACATGGTGGATAACAAACCGCGGGGTATATAGATTAACAATGTAAAGCATGCCACAAACATCCAACACTATGGAAGTAGCAATTAGACCCATGATATAAGCTCCTCATATTCTGCCCTAATCAAATAAGATAATATTGAAATTCTAGCTTCACCAATTTGTGTAAGTATCTTTCAGTGCATTTCATATATTATCTCTTTGTGACAGTCCAATAATATGAAAATATTGCCAATATAGCTTAATGGTATTAAGTGTTCTATTACAACAGTAGATTTCCAAGCCTGCAACATTATCATTCATGTAATAGAAAATATGCTTACCCATTGACTTCGGAATATTCATTACTATGAAAACTATATTGATGAACAATATTGTTCATAATAATATTGACACAAAAATAGAGGAAATACCTGATATTTGTAGTGAACAGTGCAAACAGAATGAATGGCTTTACAATGAACAGAAAACCTAGGTTACCATAGAATGTATCCACAGTAATCATTACTTAATTCAGTAACGTGAAAAGAGATAATACAAATATGAATGAAATAAGTGACAAGAAAGTTTAATTTGTACTTGTGAATTAATTATTTAGACAGATAACACAAATTCCCCAGACATACGTACATGTGTAGAATATGCAATTATTAAATACATATTGCTGAATTTCTTTCATGCCCCAAACTAATTCCTTAGTGTAAATAAGACTCTATAGAAGTGTTAGGCATGGTCATTTACCAGACGAACTTGTGAGGATAAAGTAAACACATTTTGAAATAATCAGTAACTTAGTGTGTATGTATATATACACAAATATTTTATTTATATAAGCATTTATTATGAGTATAATATCTTGCTAACATAAAATATTAGGAATTAGGATAACATAGTAAAAAGATGATTTAATAAGGGGGTAATTTTATTTCTGTTCCATAATACTATGTTTTCACTTTCAGAAAAAAATTTTTCAGAAACTAATCTATATTTTTTTTACAAATAGGTTTGTTGTAATCTTACTACTTCACTTTCTTTTTTTTTTTTAAAGATTTTATTTATTTATTCGACAGAGATAGAGACAGCCAGCGAGAGAGGGAACACAAGCAGGGGGAGTGGGAGAGGAAGAAGCAGGCTCATAGTGGAGGAGCCTGATGTGGGGCTCGATCCCATAACGCCGGGATCACGCCCTGAGCTGAAGGCAGACGCTTAACCGCTGTGCCACCCAGGCGCCCCACTACTTCACTTTCATATGTGTACCGAAATAGAAAATGTTACATAATATTACTTGAAAATATTGTAAGACAGAAAAAAAAGAAATATGAAAGACACAGGATGCAATATAGATAATAATAATTTCAAATACTTTCAGTATTGACATAATGAGAAGCTAAAACAGAATTTGAGATTGGCTCAAAACGACCTCTAGAATATATACTTCTAAGTCTATTCTTCGGTTTTTCCCCTGACAAGCGGGAAGAATATTTTTTAGCAAAACATAAGTTTCATCACATATGTTCCTCTATCTCAGAAGAGCATCAGTGACTACCCAAATTACTATAATATGTTCCATCATGCCCTTCTACAATCCCTTTTTGCACAAACAGAGTGATTTTTTAAAAATGTCACTCAGGTCCCTCCTTACCACTGCTTAATACTCTAATAGCTTCCCATTTTCCTTAGATTAAAAGTCAAATTCCTTTATGGGTCTCCAGACCTCATATTAAGATCCTACCTTCTGTTTCATTATCTGTGTCATGCAACTCCTTGTCTATTATGGTCCAGCCGACTGACCTTCTCTCCAGTTCTGAATTTTTTTTAAGGTTTATTTATTTACTTATTTGAAAGTGAAAGAGAGAAAGAGTGAGAGCAGAAGAGAGGCGGAGAGAGAGGGAGAGAGAGAATCTCAAGCTGACTCCCAGCTCAGTGTGAAGTTGGATAGGAGGCTTGATCCACAACCTTGAAATCATGACCTGAGGCAAAATCTAGAGTTGGAGGCTTACCCAACAGTGCCCCCCAGGCACTCCTGAAATATTTTAAGATCATTTTACTTCAGAACCTTCATATTTGTTATTCCCTTTGCTCGGAATGCTCTTCGCCATGATTTTAACCTTTAGGCTTCACTTCAAAAGTTATGACCTCAGAGAGTCCTTCCCTGCCCATATTGTCTAATGCCCTGAAACTCCCAACCCAGTCACTTGTTTACTACTCTGCTTTATCAATAGCATTTAATATAATTTCCTTTTTCTTTTAATTGTTCTAATGCTTGTATAATCCTCTCTCCCACCAGTACCCTCAGGAACTAAAGCTAGTACTTAACATCATAATCACACTGTAAGTATTTATTAAATGAAAATAATAAAAATTATTCATTCCTCAAATTCCAAAATGATGCCTTAATGGACCAAAAATCCATTGGCCCATGGGGCATCTGGGTGGCACAGCGGTTAAGCGTCGGCCTTCAGCTCAGGGCGTGATCCCGGCATTGTGGGATCAAGCCCCACATCAGGCTTCTCTGCTATGAGCCTGCTTCTTCCTCTCCCACTCCCCCTGCTTGTGTTCCCTCTCTCGCTGGCTGTCTCTATCTCTGTCGAATAAATAAATAAAATCTTTAAAAAAACAAAAAAAAACAAAAACAAAACCCACAAAAATCCATTGGCCCTAAACAAAGCTAAAAGTAATATTACAGAATTGAATCTGCAAATTTACACTTCCTTTCTGTAATCTTGTAATCAATTCCTGGTTTAAGGAAGTCACAGATGTGGAGACATTCATTAGTTTTCAAATCCTAAGCAGAGTTTGCCCAACTTGTCTGTGTTATACCTCATTATATTTATTGCATCAACCTATTGCCTTTCTTGTAACGGTGGGAAGACTAATAGGTACACTGAATGCTTTGTGAAGTGATTTGCTCTACAATGTTTTGACCAAAATGTCCCTCATTGATACAGACACTCAATTTCAAGTGCTTGTATTTAGAGCATAAAATTACCAGCAAATACATTTCTAAACATATGTGATCCTACATCAGTGTTAAAAATTTAATTATTATGAGATGTTTTAGTGTTGGAAGCTCTATTCTTTTATCTGCATTGATTTTGTTTTATTTATATTTAAATACAACTTATATACTATATAATACATGGATTTATAGTGTACATTTTAATAAGTGTTAATAAATGTGTAATCCATGCCACCAGCACCAGAATCATAGTATAGAGAACAGTTCCATCGCAATAGTGTCCTCATGCCCCTTCCAGCCACTCTGGCTCCACATCATTCTTATTTATACCACTGATGTTTTGCCTATTCTTAAACATCATGCTTATTAAATTATTCAGTATCTATAATTTTGTGTCTTATTTCCTTTGCTCAGAATAATGGCTCGATTTCCATTCATAGTGTTCTGTGTATCTGTAATTTACTCTGTCTTTATTGGAAAGTATTATTCTATTATAAGAGGACATCATAAGTGTTTATTTGTTCTCCCATTGATAATATTTGCCTTGTTTCCAGCCTTTACCTCCTATGAGAAAATCAACTACAAAGTTTCTCACACAATTCTTTTTTTAGACATTTCTCTTGGGTAAAAACATAGAAATCAAATTTCTTAGTAAGATAGACACAACAGTTGCTCAAAAGATTATTGTAATATTATAATTTGCATTTTCTTCATGACCAATAATGCTGAAGTACCTGTTCAAGGTTTTGGCACCTTAATTTTTTTTCTATTGTTTATCTTTTATATTTTGGATTTGTAAAATTTCTTTGCATATTCAGGAAGTAATTGGCTTGTCAAATATTCTAGCAAATTACAGCTTGCATTTTTATATCCTTAATGGTGTTTTATGATGAGAAAAGGTTATTCATCTTGATGAAATTATATTGATATTTATGACATTTCTGGGGAAATGATGCATGCATAAAATTTTCTGTTACTTTTTTTTTTTTCTCCAAGTATTATGGTTTTAGCTTTTGCCTTTAGGTCTGTGATACAGCTCAGGTTAACTCTGGATATGGTGTGAGGTAGGTGTCAAAGTATATTTTTCCCATACATTTATAAACTTGTACCAGTACCATTTGTGGAAAAGGCTCTTCTTGCACTGTTGAATTGCTTTCATGCCTATGTCAAGAATTAATAAACTGGAATTTCACTTCTAGCCAAGATCGAGTAACAAGGACTAGATTAACCTTTATATCTGAGACAACCAAAATAAAACAGACAAAGTACATGAAATGATGATTTAGTGATATTTGACACTAGGGAGCCTAGTGATCTCTGTAAGAAGAGAAAAATGAAGTGAGCCCTAGGATTGTGCCAGCTTAGTATCTGCAGAATCCAAGCAACACAGCTAATCTCATATTTGATGGTGCAAAAGTGAATGTTTTCCCTGAATATCAAGAATAAGACAAGGACATTCACTCTCACCGCTTCTATTCCACATGGTGTGGATAGTTCTAGCGACAGTTTTTTTCTGGAAATAAATATAAGGAAAAAGAAATTATATACTCAGTTAAGGAAGAAATAAGTCTTTCTTTACTAGCTAACAACATAATTATCAATGTAGAGAATCCTGCTGAGTTTACACAGAAAGCTGCTAGCACTAATAAGTGAACTTAATAAGTTTGCATGATACAAGATCAATACACTAACCAAATGTATTTCTATATACTAAAAATCAGACATTCAGAAACAACACCATTTACATTGCATCAAAAATACAGTTGGGGGGCACCTGGGTAGCGCAGTCGTTGAGTGTCTGCCTTCAGCTCAGGGCGTGATCCTGGCGTTCTGGGATCGAGTCCCACATCGGGCTCCTCCGCTGGGAGCCTGCTTCTTCCTCTCCCACTCCCCTGCTGTGTTCCCTCTCTAGCTGGCTGTATCTCTGTCACATAAATAAATAAAAAAATCTTAAAAGAAAAATACAGTTAGGGATAAATTAGACAAGTGATTATATTAACTGTGTGTTAAAAACAGCAGACATGGCTGAGAGAAATGAATGCAAACAGAGATGAGAATAATTTAAAAGACCTAAATAAATGGCTAGATACAACATGTTCATGGGTCAGAATAATCAATATTGAGATGTCAATTTTCTCCAAATTAATCTATAGAACTAATATAATAACAATCAAAATTTCAGGGGCGCCTGGGTGGCACAGTGGTTAAGCGTCTGCCTTCGGCTCAGGGCGTGATCCCAGTGATCTGGGATCGAGCCCCACATCAGGCTCTTCTGCTATGAGCCTGCTTCTTCCTCTCCCACTCCCCCTGCTTGTGTTCCCTCTCTCGCTGGCTGTCTCTATCTCTGTCGAATAAATAAATAAAATCTTTAAAAAAAAAAAACAATCAAAATTTCAGTAGGCTATTAAAAGTAATTGATATGTGGATTCTAAGATTTATATAAATATGTAAAGACATAGAAACTATTAAAAAATAAAAACTTTGAAAAAAAAGATCAAAATGAACAGGCTAACAAAACCTGATTTCAGAGTTTATCATAAGGCCACAGTAAGCAAAGCAGTGTGATTTTAGAGTTAAGTTAGAAAAGCAGAACAATGAAACTTAATATAGCTCAATTTGATTTTTTGCTAAATGCCAAGGCAATTCAATGACAAAGGGATTATCTTTTCAACAAATGGTGCTGGAACTAGTGAATAGCAACACATAAAATGAACAAATAAACAAAATTCGAAAAAAAACTTGACCTGTATGTCACCTACATATATAATGAATCACAAAATGAATCATAGCCTGATAGTTAAAACCTAAAACTATAACATTTCTAGTAGAAACCGTGGGGGGGAAAATCTGTGTAACATAGGGTTTCGTAAGAAAAATTCTTAGATGGAAGACAAGAAGTACTATTCATAAAAGAACAAATTGATAAACAGAACTTCATCAAAATTAAGTGTCTGCCCTTCAGAAAACACCACTCAGAAAAAAATGAGTCATGGGGCGCCTGGGTGGCACAGTGGTTAAGCGTCTGCCTTCGGCTCAGGGCCTGATTCCAGAGTTCTGGGATCGAGCCCCACGTCAGGCTCTTCCACTATGAGCCTGCTTCTTCCTCTCCCACTCCCCCTGCTTGTGTTCCCTCTCTCGCTGGCTGTCTCTCTCTCTGTCGAATAAATAAATAAAATCTTAAAAAAAAAAAAAAGAAAAAAATGAGTCATAAGCTGGGAGAAAATATTTGCAAAGTTCATACCCAGTAAAAGACTTCAATCCAAAATATATAAGGAACTTAACAAAATTCATTTAGAAAATAGGCAACCTAATTTAAAGTAACAAAGACTGGACATTTCACCAAAGAAGATAAATGGATGACAATAGGTACACAAAAAGGTATTCCATGACTCTGCTCAGTAGGTTAATGCAAATTAAAATTATAAGGCTATATTACCATTTACCAGGGGTGTCTAAATTTTAAAGGACTGACCGTATCAAGTGTTGGCCAGGATATGGATAGACTGGAACTCTCACACACTACTGTTGGGAATATAAAATCCTACAATCACTTTGGAAAACAGTCTGGCAGTTTTTTAATAAGTTAAATATACATTTACCATATGTCCCAGTCATTGCTCTGCTAGGCATTTGCTCAAGAGAAAGGAGATCATATATTTATACAAAGGGTTGTACTTGAATGTTCATAACAGCTTTATTTTTAGTAGCGCCCACGGTGGAAATAACATGAACAGTGATCGAAAGGTTAATGAATAAGACTGCTGTGGAATAGCCACACAGTAGAAAACTACTCAGAAATCAAAAGCAAGGAACTATTGAGAATACGCTACGGCATCGATGATTCTCAAAGAAAATTTGCTGACAAAAAAAGTGTATCTACTACATGATTTCACTTAGAAAAAATTCTAGAAAACATCACTATGGAAATGAAAAGCAGATCTGTGGTTGCTCTCGGGTGAGGTGGGCAGTAAGCTGTGAGGAGGACAAATCAACAAGTAGTGTGAGCAAATTTTGGAATTTTGGGAGTGATCGTTATGTTCATTATCTTCTGATGGCAATTTTGTGATGATGGTTTTGTGGATATATACATATGTTAAAACTCATCAAAATGTGTACTTTAAATATGTGCTGTTTATTGCATGTCACGATACCCATTAACACTGTTAAATCAAGTTCTAGTTTTCTAAAACAACGATCACTTATTCTCACACATGCACAACTTTGTGAGGCTCAGCTATTTAAGCAAGGATCAACTGGTTGGATGTGTTTCCCTTGCAGTGGCTAGAACAGATGTGCATCTTACTAAATAAAGACTGATGGGCGACACTGAGGGGCTGTGCTCCGTTTATGTCACTTGCCCACTTTTGACTAATAGATTAACCAGCACAGGTTCTTCTCATGATGATGGCAGAAGTGAAAAAAGGTAAAAAGAAACAAGCAAGGCATGTTAAATCTCTGATTTCCAAATGGTATACGGTCACTCATGACTCTTCTATTTGTTAAAGCAAGTCACAGAACCAATTCCAAAGTCAAGGGTAGGAAATACACTTCACCCATTATAAGGCCATAGCAAGGGCATGGTTGCTGGAATGGTTGAAGAATGGGGCCAGGAAGGCAATCTAATACACACAAAAGATATACCATTTTGTTCAAAAGAACCAATACATTCTGAAAAGTACTTCAAAGAAACAAGAAATCAAATTGTTCTTTACCTTAGTAACTTTCCATTATATTGTAAAATCTCATCTCCTAAAACTTTGTGTATCAACCCTAGTCATGAGGCTTCAGTACTAAATCGTTGTGTCAAATTGTAACAAAAATAAGTCTTGAGCATATTATTTTAAAATAATAAAGTCCCTGATTCAATGAAAAACAAAAATAAGAAATGTACCCTCCCAACCACTTCAATTAGCTCTACAATCATCTCAAATTAGTCCCCAGCTATTACTATTGAAATGCAAAAATGAGACATGGAGATATTTAAATTCCTCAACCATTATATCTTTCCCAGATTGACGTCCCCATGTAGTTTGTTATTATTTTTAAACTGTTTGGGATTAGCACTTGTTCTAAATATTCTTCATGTTTTCACATTCTTCCCATTTCTCTAAAAAATAACGAAGAGAATTTTAAGGCAATTCGTGTGTACATAGGTTTTAGAAAATGTTAGGAGGTATTACTCATCCTCATGGATGGGTAATTCTGCTGAGTAACATAGCTGCCCACACAGTGTTCTAGTTAGTATAAGAGGAAGTTGGAACTTTGGGTATCTCTTGGCCAGATACACTCTAAACTATAAACAGCTAATTCTGAGGGGAGCAAGTTACATTTGTTAGAGTAAGTTAATAATAGCTGTATTATCTACATATAAATATTTTTCCAATGTGAAACACATGAGGTTTCAAGAGAATTTCAGGTGAAATAAAATTTATATTTTAATCAGAATATAAAATACTTCTCCAGTCTTCCTCAAAAGTGCAGTCATAACATTCAAACTGAAAGGACAAGAATCTTTCAGGACATTTTCTTTCTCTGACATTTATAATTAGTGTTTGCTCACAGCAAGAGAAAGAGAGTGTCGAAAAACAAAAGGTCTAACTATATCATCTAAAAAATGTATGGGATTTTTCTCTGTTAGCTATTTTTCAGAACAGGCTAACTCAAGAAGAATCGTTGTATACAAAACCAAGTCTGTATATATGACTAGGAACCCACTGTCAAAAGAGTATTTGTTTTCCTGGCCATTAAAGCTCTAGAAAAGTAGAGAGGGAAGGTAGAAGGAAAATAAGAGAGTTAAGAAGACATTTATTACTTGTTCCACAGGCACAACTCAAAAGAAGGTAAACGTGAAATAATAATAGATCTAACCTTGGAGACCGAACTACAACAAAGGAGACCAGGCTCTGAGCATCACATGTTTACCCTTTTGATCTTATTATTATGTGACGCAGAAGGAGAAGAAAGCCCTGCTGCTAGGGAAAAACAGATCATGGAAGAGAAGGTAAATGTCAAGGAGAAAATAAGTTAAAATATAAAATCATAACCAAAGGTAACAATGTTGGTTTGCATGGAATGCCAACTGAAAAAAATAAAAAGTCATAGCTTGGAAGCAGAATAAGAGTGAAACAGGAGGAAAGAAAATGAAAGGCTATTAAGGTCATTTCTCTAAGGCCCACAGAAGTGCTAACTTGCCAGCTCCCTGACTATCCAGTTAAAGGCTATTTTAGGAAAAAGTGTGTCATATGCATGGATTCATGTTTTTCTTAAGAATTAAGTGGTTATTTAGGGTTTTTACCATTCTTGCTTTTGTTTTGTTGTGTTTGTTTTATAATTGAATCCACTGGACTTGTATATTGGCTCATTTTTCACAAGATCTTGTTCACTTGAATATCCCCATGCAAGAGGTTTTTCACATTGATATTTCTATGCTATCAGTTGTTAAAATGATGAGGTCTGAATGAGGAAGTTCAGAAATAACTGAACCCAAAACCAAAAACAATCTCCTGGTTCAGGACAATGATGACACTACCAGGTAAACCTTTCTAAATTCTGGACTCCCCAGAGGGGTCTGCGCTAAAAGAAATGCTTGTTTGCAGGCCACATTGTTTATTTGTCTGTCCATTTCTATGTTTAATTAATAACAATGACAAATCAGGATGATTCAATTATCAAACAGTACACAGACAGGGACTTTTGCAATCTGCTTACATTATTAGCCTTGACATTAGCTGAATTATCGCTGCTACTTTCCACTATTCAAAATGGTCCTAATGGTATGTGCAGTATTCTAAAATGAGTCAGACACAAATTTTAGGCTGGGAAATAGAATTTTCTATGTATCCAGGAAGAGGAATTGGGATCTTGAACACCTAGGCAGCCTCTGCCTTAGGGGGTCACTCCGAAGCCATTTATATAACCAAACATAAGACCATTTAGGGACACAGGAGAGATTTCATTATATATTATAGGCTATTACAAAAGGAGGTTAAAATTTAGAATCATATTGTTCTCAGTCAAATCAGTTTGTGTGTGAACCTGCATGGAAAAGAAACAACTGAAATATACCCTAAATGGTTTAGTATTTTGTTTCCTAGATATTATTAACAGTGGTTTACCTGTTCTTATTTGTTATTTTCTATAGTCAACATGCATGACATCTACAATATAAAAATAGTAAAATAAAAACAAATAATAGAAGATATATACATGTTGCCTGCATGCCAATGTATAGGTAATGAACAGAGAACCACTTTTAGCTTTTTGGCCACATGATGACCTCCCAGGAGAAATATGAAGAAGTAACCCATACATGTCAAGACTGACTTATGTTTAGTGTCAAAAGCCAAATCTCATGTACTACTCTGAGTTTCTCACCTGCCCTCATGCACTTTCCTCGTGTTCCACATCATACCACACCCCATACATCCCACCAGCGATAGAATTCCCACTGCTGCGGTCACTGCTACTATGATATTATAACTGTTGTTATTCCAAGTGCTTTCACCATGTATCAGGAATCCTGTTTCTTTTTTTTTTTAATTTTTTAAAACTACTTTTTATTTATTTATTTGAGAAAGAGCTCAAGCAGAGGAGGAGGGACAGAAGGAGAGGGAGAAGCAGACTCCCCACTGAGCAGGGAGCCAGTCGCAGGGCTCCATCGTAGGACCCTGGGATCATGACTCAAGCCAAATGCATACGCCTAAATGACTGAGCCACCCAGGGGCCCCAATTTGTTAGTTTTAGATTGTCACTAGAAACACAGCAATAAAATCCACTAAAGAAAAAATAAAAATCCCAGGAGAGGAAAAAAAATAGTATTGGAAGAAAACCCTAGTACATCACCTTCACATAATAAGAGAGCAAATATTAAATTAAATTTAAATAATAGCATGAATATTAAAAGAAATTATTTGCTTAATAACAGCAGTAAAAAATATCCCTGCTTTAAGTGTATGAAAGAAAGGAATCATTAATATTTTCAAGTTTAATATATAAACATATTTTCAGGCCATGATATAATAAATATAGAAATATTTCCTGAGTAACCAAACTTAGAAAATTGAAAAAAAAAAAAAAACTCTCCCACACACACTCACAAAAAAAGGGGGGGGGGAGTGCTCCAGAAAAAAGATATATAAACATCATTAACATATTTCTTAAATTCCCAAAGTATACTTTATGGAAAAATTGGGAATGTAGACAAAATATTTAATTCATTTAAATACTTTTTAAAAAAGATTTATTTGTTTATTTGAAAGAGAGAGAGAGAGAATGAACAGGGGTGGGGGGGAGAGGGAAGACGAGACAGGGAGAGGGATAAGAAGGAGACCCCCCTCTGAGCAGGGAGCCCATCATGGCGCTTGATCCCAGGATCCTGGGATCATGACCTGAGCTGAAGGCAGACTCTTAACCAACTGAGCCACCCAGGTACCCCTCATTTAAATACTTTTATAAATAAAAAATAAGAAGAAAAAATTAACAAACTCACATGAATTTTGTTTTCACCAAGGGAAAATATTCAACAAGGGAAGAAAAAAAATAAAGTAGGAAATAATAAAAGTTAAGGCAAAAATCTCAAGTTAATACAAACTTTTAATTGGTTAAAAAAAAAAAACCCACAGCAAAACAAAACAAAAACTGAGTGTTTCCCTACTTTCATTACTCACTCAAAAAGTTCAGCAAATTTCATTAATACTAGCAGACATTAAACAAAGAGAGAAGATAATCAATATAAATAAATACAATGTATGTATATGTGAACACTTCTGAAATTATACACAGAATAGATAATTTTATTAAAAAGTGGCAATTACCAAAATTGACCTATCAATGAGACAAACAGGATGATAATTGTGAATGAATTATGTAAAAATATTAATATCAATAAGAAACTGTAGAAAACAACGTAAAGCACAGAAAAATGGAACATAGTTTCCAACTTACTCTATAAGGTAAATGTGGTGTTGATTTTAAAACATGACAGATAATAAGAAGAAAAAGGTAAGCCATTCTAACTTGTGTATGAGTATAGATAAAGACTAAAAAAGCTTGTAAAGTGATTATAATAAAATATATTTTTGGACTATAGAAGTTCGTTCCAGGAATAAAGAGCAAAAAATACACAGGTAATTCAATTATGTTTATCAAGACAGCATTAAAAGTATAAGACCATACAATGACAGTATCATGATTATATACATATAATTTTAAAAGCATTTTTAAAAAGAATAAGTGTTCACTCTGAAGACAAAGACGACACTAAGAGTTCCATGGGTATGGGGCACCGGGGTGGCTCAGTCCATTAAGCATCCAACACTTGGTCTCAACTCAGGTCATGATCTCAGGGTCCTGAGATGGAGTCCCCAGTTGGTTCCAGGATTAGCACTGAGCCTGCTTGGGATTCTTTCCCCCTCCCCTGCTGCTCCCCCTCTGCCCCCATGTCCCCCGCTCATGCTCACTCTCTTTAAAATAAATAAATACATAAAATCTTTAATACATACATATATATGTATAAAGTAGATGGGTACTTATTCGATATGATCAATAGGAAATTTTTATTTAAAAAATACAGAGAAAAATATTAGATATTCTTTTTTCTTGAAACCAAGGGAAGAAAAAGACTAAAGAAGCCATGTAACACCCCATTTGTTAATCCATGGCCTTCTTTTCTGACTCTTCAAGGCTTTCTACAACCTGCTTCTAATACATCTCTGCCTCAGGCCATGGATATCAGAAAGGGGAAAATATTGCCCTTAACCTGTTTCTTGTTTGTCCCATCTTAATGTGGCTTATGTCTCTCTTGTACATCGGTTCATTTCTCCCCAGCTCAATATTTCTAAAACCAATTGTCTTAAGTGATAATATTATATGATATTTTACTAGATATCAGGCACTTTTCTGGGAACTCACTTAAGCCTCCAAGCAACCCTATTTTTATTATTATCTACATTTTATAGATGTGAACCTGAGTCCTTGTGCCCCTGGCCTGAAATCTTACATCTCATTGATGTAGAGTCAAAAGTTAAATTATGAGTCTGGCTCCATAGCCATGCTTTCAAGTATGTTTTATATTGTCTTTACAGGTTTTACACTTCCCAGTCAGAAAACACATTCTCCAAAATGCTATCCTCATCTACTGTTTTAGGTCCACCTTTTCTGACAGTTCTTAATGTATATCTCACCCCATTCTTTGAATTTAATGTGCATGTCTAATATCCAGTCCTGACTGTAAGCTTCTTGAAAGTAAATTCTGAAGAAACGAGTTAAGACCCTGGATGGTGAAGGCATAGCAAGGCATCAACATTTAATTATTTATTTATCTATTATTTTGCAAACATCGAGTTCACACTGCTACTTCCAATCCCAATCTAATATCACAGATTTCATGCTAGTTTTCTCCCTTTCCGTATATGTAACCCCCTTCTCTGATGATAAGGAATCTGGCCACCATCCTTGTTATATTACATACGGAATTGAACACCCTGAGTATAATAGATCCTTTGTTGCCACCACCACTCCCTTCATGTGGATGTGCTCTTCACTCCACTGGGGCTTCAATATGCCACACCAGCAGCCTGCTGTCACTGTCTTGCATGGATATCCTTCCTTCCCCACTCAGCCCCAGCTTCCCTACACCAAGCCACTATCACGCCATCCTTCCCTGTCCCAGATGTGCCTGTTATGTTGCTTCTCACTACATAATGTTTTTTGACTGAATTACTCAGAAAGGAAGAATGAGGAAGGAAAAATGAAGGAGAAAGGCAGGAAAACAGGGAGAGAGGGAGGAAGGAAGGAAAGAAAAGAGGGAGGAGGGGAGAAAGGATCCTTATTGAATTTTAAACAGCTTTTAGGTGCTAAAAATATTAATTAATAAAAAAAGTATTTATTAAACATGTTTTGGAGGAAGGAAAAATATAAACCTATCAAACAAAATCACAAAATTTCTAAAAAATAATAACGAAAATACTACTCATCAGTTTGTATGAGCTACCATGG
The DNA here is from genome assembly GCF_024610735.1 of Ursus americanus. Lineage (NCBI taxonomy): Eukaryota > Metazoa > Chordata > Mammalia > Carnivora > Ursidae > Ursus > Ursus americanus. The sequence continues at coordinate 52,490,131 of NC_142137.1, read as the reverse complement.
TATACATAGTGAGTCAACAGTGATCAGAGGAGAACTCATAGTCTTAAATACGTATTTATATCAATGAATGTGAAGGAATAATACTAAGTGAATTAAATTCCCAGATCAATAAGAAAACAAACATAAAGTAAGCCCAAAGTAAACCCAAAGAAGGAAATAATAAGGATAAATTCAGCAAATCAAGAGATTAAAAGCAGAAAAAAAGGTATAATTAATTGGTAAATAAACATACTGTTCTTTAAAAAAATCAGGCAGCAATTAAAAAATGAACATAAATATGCAAAATCAGAAATAAATGAGACTGTTAAAACAAAATCATAATAAAAATTATAAACGATTTTTTTCCCCAAAAATTCCTACAAATTTTAAAGCCTGATAAAATGTGTGATTTTTCTAGGGGGCAATTTATCAAATGAACTCTAGTGGAGATAGAAAACTTAAACAGTTTAATTGCCATGGAAGTAGAGAAATGTATCAAAGAACTACCCACAAAACAGACAAAGTTCAGATAAACTTATATGTAACTTCTTAAGCCTTCAAAGATTAAATAATTTTGATGCCAATTGTTTTTGAACAATACAAAATCTGATTGTGATAGGCAGAATTCTAAGTGGTCGCAAGCTTTCCACTACTTAATGTAAACACCCTTTCCCTTTTTTTGTGCACAGAACCTGTGAATATGTAAGATATCGCTCCTTTGATTATCTCATGTTATACGGCAGAAGGGAAATTATCCTTGGTAGGTCTGACCTCATCAAGTGTGTGTTTTTAAGAGTTTTCTCTGGCTGGTGGGTGATGGAGGAGACAGAGAAATGTGTGTCTGATCTGAGCACCAAAGTAGCAGCTGCCGTTTCTGAATCCTCGTGGAGAGCACCAGACTGCAGTGGGCAGGCAGCCTTGAGGAGCTGTGACTGATCCTTCACTAACAGTGAGCAAGAAAATGGAGACCATGGTCATATGGCTGCAAGAAAGTGGATTCTGCCAACAGGGTGAGGGACTTGGAAGCAATTCTTTCCCTAGTGGGTCCTCCAGATACAGCTGGCTGATAGCTTGATTTCGGCTGCTGAGGTTCTGAGCAAAGAATCTAGTTAAAACGTGCTGAACTTCTGACCCTTGGAAACTGCAAGATAATACATTTGTGTTGTGTTAAGTAATCTTGTAAATTCGTGGTGATTTGTTACATTGCAGTAGAAAGTCGATACACTAACCAAAAGTAATGCCAAATCAGGATAAAGTGACATTCTGTGTCTCTAAGTATGCATCCCTGAAAGAGACAATGCAACAGGCAATAGGAAAAAAAAAAAAAAAAAAAAAAGAAAGAAAGAAAGAAAAAAAGAAAGAAAGAAAAAAAAAGAAGAAGAAGAAAAAATTAACCCGAGTCTATGAGAAACTAACTAATCCAAACTGACAGACATTACACAAAACAACTGGTCTGGTTTCCTCAAAATATGTCACACACACACACAAGAAGTGGGAAAGTATTCTATCTTAAAAGAGACTAAAGTGGCAAAACAATGATATACAATGTAATTCAAGAGTGGGGAAAATGACCATAGAAGACAATGAGATAAATGAGGAAATTTAAAATTGTAGATAATGCTTTTTTATTGGTGTTAAATTTTCTGAGCCTGAACACTGTACTATGGTCATGGGTGAGAATGCTCTCATATTAGGCAACATATAATAAAGTATTTAGGAATGAATTAGTGTCCTGCCCATAAAATGTCTCTCAAATGGTTGAGAGAAGAAAGAGAGGAGAAACTAATGTGGTAAAATTTCAAAGATGGAGAATCTAGAAATATACATGAATGCTCATTTCAATACTCCTACAATTATAATATTCTCCTCTGTGCTTCTGAATTTAAAAACTTAGTGAATAAGAGACAGTGTTTGCTGGTGGCTTCAAGTACATGCATTTTATATAAAAACATTTCCACTATACATCTAATTCACTATAGTTTTTTTTAAATAAGAAATCGAGGCTGAATTTGATCAGATTTTTTGTATGCTCGAGATAATCAATTAAGTAATTTTCTTTTAAACAGTTAATATAATGAAACGAATTTTCTAATTTTAAGACATCATTGTATTCTTAGAGTAAATTATTCTTGGCCATGGGAGATTAATCTAGTAGATTGATTTGCTATTGTGTTTTTTCTTTCATATCTTATTCACAAATGAGATTGGCTTCTAATTTTCCTTTTTTTCTTATTGTATCTCTATTCATGGTTTAAAATTGGATTATAAAAACATAAGAGAAGTTATTATAAAACTTTCCAGAATTTTTCTATTTTGTTGCCTCTGCCCACCAGTAGATCTCTGCCCACCAAGAACAATGGCCCTTCTCTATCTGTACTATCAGTGCCAGGGTCACATATTGTTTTTAATGAAATTATATTAAGAAAAAAAAAAGAATGAGGGCAGGCACAGGTACATGGGGTAGGGAATGTATATTGAAAGACCTATTGAGAGATCATTTTTTTTTATTTAAAGATTTTATTTATTTGTTTATTTGACAGAAAGAGAGCACAAGCAGGGGGAGTGGCAGACAGAAGGAGAGGGAGAAGCAGACTCCCCACTGAGAAGAGAGCCTGACATCTCCTGGCACAGCTTTCTATCCCAGGACCCTGAGATCATGACCTGAGCCTAAGGCAGATGCTTAACCAACTGAGACACTCAGGCACCTGGAGAGATCATTTTAATAGTAAAAGCCAATGGCTATGTTGGCAGAGGAAAGGGAATGGACTAGCGAGTTTTAGTTCCCTCTGGCGACTAGATTGATACAATGTAGAGGAGTAGTTGAGAATGATTCAATGTTATTTTTTAAGTTCCATTTTCAGACACTAAAAACAAATGATGATATTTTCACCTAGCTGTATTTTGATTTGTAGACTATTTACCTCTAAAGTTGCTAAGTGACTGATTTATACTTTACTTGATAATTCTTATAAAAATTTCACAAGTTCCTGTGATTATTCCAACATCCCTGTGAAGAAACAAGGCTGAAGTTATTAGCTCCATTTTGCAGATTATACAGTGGAGACAGGAAAATTAAGAGACTTTCCAAAGACAGTGCAGATGATACACAGCCAAATTTAAAGCCAGGGCCCTAGCTTTTTGGAATTTTTATGTCCACAGCTTTCTGTTGTGCTGTTAGGGGTTGCACTGTGGTCCTTCCCAACCCCAAATTCATAAACTGAAGTCATAAGCCTCACTACCTCAGAATATGACCTTATTTGGGGGAAAAAAAGGGGTAATTGCAGACGTAATTGATTAAGATGAGGTCATACTGAAGTAGGGAAGGTATCTAATATGACTGGTGCCTTTACAAAAAGGGGAATTCAGACACAGACGCAAAATACCTACTCCATGAAAAGATGAAGGTAGAGACTGGGATGATGTTTTTGCCAGCCGAGAAATGCCAAAGATTGCCAGCAAGCCACCAGAAGCTAGGAGAGAGACGTGAAACAGATGCTCCCTCACAGCCCTCACACGGAATCAACTCTGCCCGCACCTTGGTCTTAGACTTCCAGACTCCAGAACTGTGAGACGAAAAACTGTTGTTGTTTATGCTGCTCAGGTTGTGGAACTTTGTTATGATACCCCTAGTAAATTAATACGTAAGACTTGCTATACTTTGAGGTAGGAAATTATAATGACCAAAGTTAAGTGAATTTCTTGTGCGTTTCCTCTTTCTACTTCACTGAACTCTTATATATGTTATCATTTTAGTCTAATCTCACATGCAGGGCAATGATGTAAATATCAGAGAAAAGCAACTTAATTTAACCTTTAATTCTGATCCAGAGAGACAAAAGTTAAATTTGCCGATGGAAAATCATAATTGGTCATGTCTTCTACAGCAGCTATGCTTTTCCCATAATAACATCTTCTTCAAATATAAGTATAACGGACCATGAATCTCCAAAGTTTCCATTTACCATGCAGGTCCCCATATACCATAATAGAAATGCTTCCATTTGCCATCATTTTGTTTCTATTTGTATAAAGGCACAATTAATATTCAGCACATTTTTCAGGATGAGTTTATCACATGCAATATTTGGGAAATGCTTGTATTAAACTGATTTTTTGTTTGTTTGTTTATTTATCCAAAGTTCAAATCTAACCTAACTTCCCGTATTTAGTTTGGAACTCCTAGACTATCTCAGCTAAATAATTTCTGGCTGTAAGAGTTCAAGTACATAAAACCAGAAAAATCAACAAAGCTATAATGAACCCTTCAGAAATGCCAACATTGGTACCAGATAGTAGGGAGAGCTTACTAAGGAACCCAACTGGCCAAAACAAAAAATTCTAATTGTCAAAATTTGCATTGATATCAAGATCATCCATTATTATGAATAAATTGTTTGTATTTATCCAAGAGCTACTGACCTTCAGTATAAGGTACCTTATATTATACTATTATATTATAAGACGCCATAGAGGTGGCTCTCGTCAGTTAAGCATCTGCCTTCCACTCACATCATGATCCCAGGGTCCTGGGATTGAGTCCTGCGTTGGGTTCCCTGCTCAGCAGGGAGTATACCTCTCACTCTACCCTTCCCCCTTGCTTGTGATCTCTCTCTCATGCTCTCTTAAATAAATAAATAAATAAATAAATAAATAAATAAATAAATAAAACCTTAAAAAAAAAAAAGACACCACAGAAACAAATTGAGTATTCAAATCCATAGTGAAGAATAGAACACTCAAATATCTCATAGCAAGCAAGAATAATCATAAAAATTATTCATTACTTAATGAATAATAATAAGGCCTCATTTGCTTCTCATAGGTTAAACACTTGATTTCATTGTTAAGGGCATTTTTATGTATATTATCTTACAGGACTTTATAAAACAAAATGCCTGAATTTCCCATGGTGCTATGCTATACTTTCCTCTTGCTATTATCTTAGGTGAACACATTCTTCTCCCAGATTTCCAAAGGACTAGCTCTTTCATGTTTTTCTATTATCAGTTCAAATATCACCATCTCAAAATAACCCTCGTTGACCAGTCAGTAGACTGGGGCATATTCGCATTACCTGTTATGTTACCTTGTTGTATTTTCTTCTTAATGCTTAACAATATCTGACTCGTGTTTTCAATGTACTTTTGTATATTTCTGATGTATTTTTCTTTACTCTAAAAAAACATGTCTTGCCTTACTAGAATCTAAATTTCATAATATCCAATGTTCTTGTTTGTGCATTTCACAATGGTATTCTCTGAGCTGGGAACAACGCTTGCCAAAATTTTAATGTGATAGCTTACACAGAAAATGGCCAGATTTATGCCATGCCTTTGGAATCCACCCAGAAGTGACCAGTTCAAGGGCTTCAGGAATCACAGACAATGCCTAACCAGCCCTGGAACTGAGGTTTCAATATCTTGGCACTGGTAATTCATTCAGAGCTATCATTTAGCCAGTAATGGAATTTGGGGACCACTTAGCATAGAGTCTTGAGTCAAATGAACCTAGACTGAAGTTTCTGGTTTGCAATATACAAAATGGCAGATCTTGTGTTTCAGACTTTTGATCAATAAAGAGGAGAGATAAAAGTACCTATAATCTAGGAAGGTTGAAAGGCTTAACGAAATAAAGCATTTGCTTTATATCACAGTAGATTGGAGGGCTTTTTGACTTCATACTTATATCCACTTCCAACCCATTCATATTTTATAGAAGGAGAATTGCAAGTTGTGGGGGTTTTGTTTCTTTGTTTTTGTTTATTTTGTTTTTACAAAGTGAAGTGGGGAATTTTTTTTTTTTTTAAAGATTTTATTTATTCATTTGAGAGAGAGAGACAGCCAGCGAGAGAGGGAACACAGCAGGGGGAGTGGGAAAGGAAGAAGCAGGCTCCCAGCAGAGGGGCCCGATGTGGGGCTCAATCCCAGAACGCTGGGATCACGCCCTGAGCTGAAGGCAGACTCTTAACAACTGCGCCACCCAGGCACCCCTGAAGTGGGGAACTTAACATGACTTGACCTTAGTGATCCATACTCAAACTCACAAGGTCTAAGAAAGCCATCAATGAATGTGGTTTCTATAGGAAAATATAAAATATTCACTATTTAGAATATTAATAATGGGAATGAATAATGGGACTTGATGTACAGGATCAAAGAATACAGATTTTCTTTTTCTTTTCTTTTTTTTTTAAAGATTTTATTTATTTATTTGACAGAGAGAGAGAGAGACAGCCAGAGAGAGAGGGAACACAAGCAGGAGGAGTGGGAGAGGAAGAAGCAGGCTCCCAGAGGAGGAGCCTGATGTGGGGCTCGATCCCAGAACGCCCGGATCACGCCCTGAGCCAAAGGCAGACGCTTAATGACTGAGCCACCCAGGCGCCCCGAATATAGATTTTCTTATTTTTCAATGATTCAAGGCAGTTTCTTTAATGAAACCTTAATGGACAGATGAGTAATTATCTGCGAACTTTCAGAAAATTTATTAGCCTAGAAACTAGAATTCAAAATTCATTGCGTTTTTTTTTTTAATAATTGGAATATGTAATTAAATATTGGGGAAGCTTTGGAACAGAATGGGAATTACTGATTTTAAACTTTTCCTCCATTTTCACTTAGTAAAAGCCAGGTTTTCATCTCAAGTTTTGTCCACTGTTCAAATGCTAATTGTTATTTAGTAAATTTTTATCCTACTGTTTGAAGATTTTGTTATTAATGGTTTTATTAGGACATTGATGAAAAACTATCATAAGAAAAATGGCATTCTTCCTTATTAACTTCATCTGGAGTTATTTACAGTCATTTTGTTGAACACTCCCCTTTGATCTACATTGCATTGCACTAATGATTTTGCTGCAAACAGCATGAGTATGTTTTCCATATTCCCTCACCAAATGTAAATGTTAATAGTACATCTATATGAAAAATGTCAATATTATAAGCTTAGATTAAGTACAGTGCTAAGCATGGTATGGAACATCCATATTTAATTAATGAGTAATATTATCTATCTTTAATGAATTGAGTATTCATCAGAAACAGCACATTTACAGTATATCTGTAGACTGTAGTTACAAAAAACATCCAAATAACCAGTCACTGTTCTTGCACAGAAGTAGAGGAAAGAGACCAAGCTTAGCTTCTTAATCCGAAAGCCAGTAAATCTATAGATTGTATTTTGTGCCTAAATATTATAATAATATAGCATAAACTCCTTTTCTTATGCATCAAGATGTCTAGAATATGTCCTCCTCTCTTTTGTTTTACATTTGCCTCCAGTTAGAGTGCTTTTCTGGGGCCCTTGGGTGGCTCAGTTGGTTAAGCATCAAACTGTATTATGGCTCAAGTCATGATCTCTGATCTGGGGATCAAGCCCCAGGTTCGGCTCACTCTTAGCAGAGAGTCTGCTGAAGATTCTCTCTCTCCCTATCCCTCTGCCTCTCCCTCACTTGTGCTCTCTCTCTCTCTAAAAATAATTAATTAATTAATTTAAAAAAATAAAGAGCTTTTCCTTCAGATTCAAGCTTGTGTTTGTCAAACCTATGAGCACCCCCCTTAATATCCCTTGATGCTCTGTGGCAGGCAGGAATCTAAGATGAACTCCAGTGAATCACATCCTTGTAGAATTCCCTCCCTTGGAGTGTGGGCGGGGCTTGTTACTTGCTTCTAGCCAATAAAATACGACAAAGATGACTGGATGCCATTCTTTTAATTTGGTTACATTATATTACAAAGATGATGGGATAGCCATTCTCATGATTAGAAGTCTGGAGCGAGAGATTCTCCTGCAGGCTTGAAGATGTAAGCTGCCACCTGTAATAGAGGGCCTGCATGAGGGCCACATCTCAAGGAACAGCCCTAGCTGATAGTCAATAAGAAAACAGGGACCTCAGTACTATGACTACAAGGAATCCAATTCTTCCAATAACCATATGTGTTTGGAAGAAAACCCCAAGCTCAAAGGAATGCAGTACAGTCTACTGATGCCTGGGTGGCTCAGTCTGTTACGCATCTGCCTTTGGCTCAAGTCATTACCCCAGAGTGCTGGGATCCAGTCCCATATTGGGCTCCTTGTTCAGCGGGGAGCCTGTTTCTCCCTCTGTCCGTTTCTCCTTCTGCCTGCCACCACCCCCCCCCCCCCGCTTGTGCATGCACTTGCTCTCTCCCATACAAATAAATAAATAATCTAAGAAAGAAAGAAAGGAGGGAGAAAGAAAGAAAGAGAGAGAGAGAGAAAGAGAGAAAGAAAAGAAATACAGTCTAAATTCATACTGAAGCCTGGTAAGACCCTGAGCAGAGTTTCCACCTAAACTATGCCTGGATCCCTGGACCATGGAAACTGTGAGACCAAAAAAAAAAAAAAAAGTGTTATTCCAAGTCACTAAGTGTGGTAGTTTCTTACACAGCCATGGAAAATCAACACATGCTGCTACGTCCGCAGGATGTCCCTGTAACTTTAACTGCTCCTTCTACTTGCAGTGAGTCCAAATCCCACCCCTCACTCCTGCTTTGCTAACTCCTGCTTATCCTCTGGACTTGTATCCTGTGTCACCTCTTAAAAACTACTGTGACCTCCACTACAGAATAAGTGAGATTCCATTCCTTTCTCTTCCCACAGTGATTGTATTTGCTTTCTTACATTTTATTTTAATAGCTTTCCATTAGAGGCTCTTAAATGCAAGAATTATGCTTTGTTCTTGTTTCATCACATTCTCTAAGTTAATATAATTTATCGTGTTTTTCTAACCTATAGGAGTTGTCCTTAAATTCCAAGTTTCGAGTTGTCCTTAAACTCCTACTTGCATCAAAATCACACAAATTCTAAACTCTCTTCTGCATCTACTATGTTCAAATTTGAGTAGGTAGGGATGCTCTTGCCCCAACTAGTCTTTCTGGTTATATTCTAACGGTCAGTCACATTCACCAAGAATTACAGATGCATGGAATTAGTTATAGTTTGCTAAATTCTCATACTCTCTCAGTTTTTGGTGCTTTCCCCCTTTTCTCCTCATCTTTTTGGATTATCTATTACCCCGTTTTTGTTGGTTAAGTCACTCATTGTTCAACGTTCAGCTTAAAATTCGGTTTCTCTAGAAAGCTTGACTCAACCCCCAGAACTTTTGACTACCACTCCACAAAACATAACATTAATTACTCATTTATAGTCATTGGTTTTCTGGTCTATAAAGGTATGACTTGTGTTTAATTAATCTTTGTGTCCCAAATCAATAGCATGAAACCTGAAACATAGGATACTAACTTTTTTTTTTTTCTGAATGAAAATAAATGTCAGACCCATATGAGTAGAAATTCCACAGAACTTTGGACCTATATGATTTCAAAAATATTCCTAATTAGAAGCATCAAAGATAGTTTAGAAAGTAGTGATATTCTTTTTTTAATAATAATATTTTTTATTATATTATGTTAGTCACCATACAGTACATCCCTAGTTTTTGATGTAAAGTTCCATGATTCATTACTTGTGTATAACACCCAGTGCACTATGCAATACATGCCCTCCTTAATATTCTAAGGCAAAATGACATGTGAGGAAATCCCACCCCCAATTCTAAGAGATTTTGATATGTGCCACATTCCCACCCCCATTTGAGAATGATTGTCTATTAATTACTATTGTCATAGGGAGGTTCAAAATTTTTTAGGAATTCTGGGGTGTAGAGCAAATTTGAAAACAACCATTATGAGCTAATGAAGCTAATTTTCATGTATGACTCATGGAAATCTATCATATTACTTTGGTTATGATCCTAGATCACCGCCACTGGCAAATTCCTTCATCAGAAGAGAATTACTAGCAAATTAATGACTTAGAGAACTGTTCATGTTCTTAATGCCCAGAAGTACATTAAAAAGTGCTTATCTTTCAATGTGTTTTATACTTTATGCCAGGAGCATGTTAAAACAACTCTCTTACACTATAAGATATAAGATTGGATGCAGGGAAAAAAATTTTAAAATCTGAAATAAAATCAAAATAGTAATTTTTATTATGCTTTTATGCCACAAATATTAAGCCAACTGTCTGAATTGTAGCCATGAATTTCTACAAACACCTACTATTGTTATCCTAGTATAAATTACTTCCTTTGTTGCATAAGGCTAGTGAACATTATTTTGTCACTTTTTATATTTAAGATCATAAAATCTCTTAAAGAGGTATGTAACTTGACCAATAACTGCTCTCTTTGTGTGTTTTTTACTGTATTTTGAGCCTTAACTCCACATGAGCACATTACAGTTCGTACATTTAAGGAAAATATGTGTCTTCAAAAATGTCCTTATGATACAAGACATTTAAATGTTTAATTTCTTCTAAACTGATATTTACACCCACCACACAAAACTATCCCACATTAGATACTAATTAAGGACCTTTACTGATCTTTCACAGAGCAATTATGAATGGTCACTAGTGGATTATATAATGAACTACTTGTAATCTTACAGTGATGGCATTGGTCAGTTTAAAGTACTCTGTAGCCCTCTTCACTAGAACTGAATCCTATAGCATAGTCATTTCATTTGGCAAATTATAATATGGTGCCCTATTAATGTTGGCTAGATTTCAACCAAATGACTGTGTGGATGTAAAAGACTTAATATCCTATTTGCAACCCCATGATTCATCTAGTCCCCCAGGCTTGTTTCTAATCATAGCTTCTAATATTACATGTGATATTGGAAAGTGCATATAAAAAATTTAACAAATTGAAACTTGAATGGTTGAAATATATACTAGATAAAAGCTCTTTTTCATATCACAATTTATTTTATTTTATTTTCATATATATATGAAATCCATTTACTACATTCAGCTTAAAAATATACACACATATTTATAGCTGGTACATCGCAATGAACAATTATGTTTGCAAGTAAAGTATGTTATCAAAGAATAAACACGAACTGGCTTGTAAGAAGTACAATCTGTTAGCTAAGTGTGGCTTAAAGGATTACTGTACATTTATGTTACCTCTAAATGCTGATAGTTACTTTAGAGGAGATTATCCAAGTATGATAACCAAGAAGATAGGGAAGTAAAAATAAATTGTGAAGGGCTTCTGTCCTAGCAGAAGCATATCTTTAGGAATAGCACAAATAAAGGTGGAAATATCTCTATTAACATTTAAATAAGATGAATTGTTATTCTGAAGAATCACTAAGAATAGTCTCAATATAAAAAATAATATTAAGCAGTGTCCATATATCTAAAAAAGTTCTTACTAATAGATTCAGAGACTTGAAATATAATCTGAGAACCATAATAAAAATTTTCTGCTCACCTTTATTTACCAATAGTCAATGGATGGATAAAAGCTTCAGCTTACCTTTATCTACTCACAGTCTTACTAAATGTGAACCAGTAGGGAATATACAAAGAACAATTAGTATAACCTTTTATCTTATGATGAGAAAACAAAATGCTCCCCTTTGAAGAAGACAGCGATAGTATCAGAACATTTAACTTAGTAACAGACTTTGCAATTGTTTCTTCCCTCTAGCATCTGGAAATTAAAGTGATTTATTATAAATATATCAAAACAATTTAAATCTTTGTATGGTCTTGCTCTTGAGACTTACAGGAAAATATTCTTTTTAAAATGAGATTCACATATAATAATTCATAAAAACTATTCACAAAATCATGATTGGTTTACATTTTATGAAATCAGTTCATCTTAACTATTACAGCTTCTATATTGGCTTCTCAAGCACAAATTTCATTGAAATATTTTGTAATTCATAATACCAAATAGAAAGTCTTTGTGTATAAAATTTAGTCTTGAAGTTAGCATAATCAGAAGAAGGGAAATCTAGAAGCTGTTAAAAAAAACAAACAGGACTTCTGAAAATACCAAATAATGTAGTTCAATTTATTTGAGCAAAATAATAAGTTGTCACTATGTATAGATGGGTACATGAGTTTGTAGAAAGGTGTGCAATTAGAAATTCTGAAGGTGACCTATGGGTTAAATATTGTGGATAGATTTTTATTTATGTACATTACCATTGATAGCAAAGATAAGCGCCGATCATAAATCTTGGATAGCAGTGAAGAAAAGAGTAAGGCAATGTTTAATAATTTTATGACTTTTAATGGTTATATGAAAATCTTTTCAATTAATCTGATTGGCTTAATAATAAAGATTTTATGGGAAAATTAAATATGTGTATGATAAAACAAAGATTGTAAACCCCTGGTTTGTGATTTTCAGTACTTATTAAGGTCAAAAATGGTATTTTAAGGAGACACATTTTTGAAATTACAATAGATAGTATATCTACCTTAGCCAGAAGTTATTGGTTGAAGAGATGTATGTTCTGCAATACAATATCCCCCACGGCTGAGTTAAAATATTCCACAGAATTAATTTTCATTACGTTAGTGATTTTCAATGATTCCAAGGAACTTCAATGTTTAAGCAAGTTTAGCATTCATATATACATTTCTTTTTCAGAGTTCAAGGAATCCAAGTTATCTCTTAAAAAAAAAAAACAATTTATTTATTTGACAGAGAGAGAGCACAAGCAGGGGGAGCGGCAGGCAGAGGGAGAGGGAGAAACAGACCCCGTTGAGCAGGGAGCCCCACGCAGGGCTCCATCCCAGGACCCTGGGATCACGACTTGAGACAAAGACAGATGCTTAATCAACTGAGGCACCCAGACTCCGCCAGTCCAAGTTACCTTTTACACTCACCTTTAAAAATATGAAGATTTTGCCCTCTGACATTGATAATACTTGATCACTAAATTATGTTGATTAAATCATTAACTAAGTGATAACAAATAGTATCCTGTCTATTGTAAGAGATTTTACAGTTTAGTTTTGTTTGCTATTTTATAAATCCTACTTATTTCGTGAAGCTTCTATGGAACCAAATAAGATGTCTCATTTATAAATAATATTGTTTAGATTTTTTTTTTGCGTGGTTATATAGAAAATGGCTCTGTCAGTAAACATTTAATTGTTGCAGAGCAACAGAGACACCAACCTGGGGATCAAATTAGACAAAATAAAAGAATAGAAGACATTATTAAAATGTAATAATACATGAGAGATATGATTCAATGGCCATCATTCTCTATAGATAAGTTCTACAGCTAGGATACTTACAAGAATGCCTTTCTAATTGCAGTGCAGTTTTAATTCTTGCACTTACCTGAAATTATGTGTTCAGAAGAATTGAAATTTTATTTGGCTTTTTGTATTTTAGTCTTTTTTTAATTTAAATTCAATTAGCCAATGTATAGTACATCATTAGTTTTGATATGATGTTCAGTGATTCATTAGTTGCATATAATACCCAGTGCTATGTCTTCTTTTACTCTTTTTATATTTCCTTTTCTTCATTTTTCCGTTTGTTTTCTGAATATGTTTTATAAATATATCCAGGCATAGATAAAAGAAAATCCACCTTACTTTCATGATCTTAAGAGTCTTTTAGTAATACATATTTTGGCATATCCCTGTTCTACAAACTAAGAATGTGTCCTATGATAGATATATTGAGCAAACCTTAATAATTTCTAGCATTACTGATATATTTATGAAAATCACCAGTGAAACTTTTAAAAAGTCAGATTCTTAGGGAGTCTACTAAATTGGAATTTCTGTATGAGAGGCCTGAACACTTTTACTAAAAACAAAACAAAACAAAACAAAAAACAAACAAACAAGCAAACAAAAACCTTTTTGAAGAACATTATAGTATGCAGACAGAATTGAGAATGTCTATTATGAATGACTAAGCCAATGTTGTTTCCTCATGGATTTATTACAAATGATGCTATAGAGGGATTATACAAAGTTTTATTTCAATGGCTCAAGAGTGAGCCAGTCTTTCCACTAGTACTCTCATTTACTACCACATCTTATTGATTTCACCACTGGATTTTCTGTTAACCTGTTACTTAGTGAGACAGTTACTTGCCACTTGGATAGTAAGCCTGTTCCTTGTTGGGAAAGTCAGACACATTCAGATTATTTTTTTATCTTACTGCCCAATTTCCTCATTTTAGACCAAACAGCATAATGTCAATAACCATAGGATATCCCTGAAAGAAAAACAATGACAGTGACTCTTCTCCCATGGTAACCCCTGATTTCCAACCTATCTTAAATATTCTACTTTGACAACCAGTCACAATTTTCAAAGGATCTGACATATATAACTTACCTTCCTGGAAAGAGTTAAAAGTCTCTTTAATAATTTATTGCAATAGAATATGCAAATTCAATTTAATATTTTGGATGTTACTCAAAGAATTAGATTAAAAGAGTTTAAAGAGATATTGATTCCTTTTTGTCTCTAATCCTCATGAAAACATGACCTATGAGATTATATAAGCATCAATAAAGTGGCAAAACCTGGACTTAAACTTTTATCAAAGCATAAAAGAATTTAATGATAATTTACTTCTTTTACTTATTTATTCTAGAAGTAATACTTTACTTCTAGAATGTTTTTCTTCAGCCTGAATGATCACAAAGTACAAAAGGTCTCACTTGATAGTAATTTTGATAACAATAAGTGTAGGTGAGGTCATGCTGTGGTAATAATCATTACCCAAATTTCAGGAATTTAATATAACAAAGGTTTATTGTACCGCTTATATAAAAGTCTACTGTGAGTCCAGAGTATTGTATAGGGCAATTGTCTATATTTTCAGGGTCTCAGCATCAGGCTCAAAAAGTCTTCAACATTTTTGTACTTGCACCATTTGTAAGATATAGCTTCTTTGGTGAGATGAGGGACAAGAACTGGAGGGTCTCATATTAGAAATTAAATATTCTAAGATACCCTGGGTGGCTCAGTTGGTTGAGCGTCTGACTCTTGATTTTGGCTCAAGTCATGATCTCAGGGTCCTGAGAGAGCCCCACTTTGTTGAGCTCCAGGCTCAGCACATAGTCTGCTTATCCTCCCCCCCCACTCTGTCTCTTTCTCTCTCAAATAACTAAATAAATTAAATAAATAAAATCTTTTTAAAAAAGGAAATAAAATGTTCTCTTTCATAAGTGACCATAGTTCTTATAGAAATTGGGCTCTTAGTAGTCACCAAGTCTTTAAAAACGAATACATTTTTACAAAAACTATGATTACCGTCTTTAGCGAATAAGAATACTACACGGGACATAACTGTACTAAAAAAAGTTATGTGTTATTTTTCTGAAAGTCAAATTTAGATGGCATCCTGTATTTTATCTGCATTTACCGCAAAGAGCTCAGTAATAGAATGTAGGTAGTTTTTTTTTTTTTTTTTCTAATCGTAAATACAGGAGTTAAAAAAACACAGCATATTCTGCTATGATGTCTTCCTTTAATATCAGCTGTTCTAAATAAGATTTGCATAGTTTTTTTAAAACCAAAGATAATAAATTACATTGCTTTAATAATTTTTCTACTATTTTGGACATGGAGAACCCAACAATGGTGTAGCTTGTGGATTACATGCTTGTTTTTTTCAATAATGTGATTTCAGAAAAAAATCCTAAATTCCAATAAAGGAAGTACCCATAACAACAAGTGAAATTTCCATTTTTTCATGAGCTATAACACTGTTAAGTAAAATACAAGAGCAATCAGGTAATTATTCAGGTTGTACCAATGTAAATTTTGGCAGGCAGAATTGGTTTTATTTCATAAAAAACTTCAGTAATCTGAAAGAGAAAAAATGCAATTCTTTTTTTTTGTTTGCTTGTTTGAGTATTACCGGGCAGTGACTCAAACTTTAAAAGAATTTAACTCATTAATCAATAAAACAGAGAGTCAAAGCTGATAGATGAACAAGATTCAAAGAAAAAGTATATGTCAGATTACTTTGAAGTGGTTCAGTTATTTTCCTTCACATAAACATGTATATATACTTTTTCTTATCTTCCGAATGAGAGTCAATGATTAAACATACACAAAGAGTATAGAGGATAAAAATTTATTCCAGTTGATTATTCTGTTACAATCACTTCTCAATGAAGAATATTTTTCCCCACGCAAACCAATACAGCCATCACCACCACCAGTCCAATGTATAGACATATGAGACCTAAAGCAGAACAACTTAAAATGAGTTGTGGACCTCGTCCACTCTATATGTTATTATTTCATAATGAGAGGATTATAGAAATTAAGAGTAAATACTTACAAACTTTTAAAGAATCTTTAATAACTAACTGAATAGTGCCTGCAATATTATTGCACTTAATATTTTAAAATTGATTCTTATATTTTATGTTTTTGTTTTTATAATTTTATTTTCCAGTATTTTACATGAAGTTGGGTAATGATGAATTGGACATAAAGAAAAATAATGAACTTTTAATAATTTCCTTCACTACATAGTTCGAGAGTCACTGCTCTATGGTATGTGCTTAGACCATAACTTTATTGATGTTGTCTGTTGAATGCATGAATGCAAAATGATTCTTAAAAATAAATATTTAAGATGATATGAAATGGTAACAGTAATTTTAGTAGAAAGCAATAATCTAAATTTAGGTAAGTAATGTGGGGTGATGGAGTGGGTGATAAAACCAGTACATTAAATTCTTATGGAATAAAGAACGTTGGCAAGGAATTGAAGCACAATTGAATTCGATGATTAAAAAATGAAAACACACAGAAATTATTAGTCATTAATTATGAGAGGAAAGCATATGAAAATATGTGAAATGTTTTTAAAAATATGAAATGTGACTAAAAGAGTTCTCACAGAAAAAAAAATTATGTATTACCTTAAATTCATTCATTAGTTTACAAAAAAACTGAAAAAAGAAGTAAGCATTCAATTCAAAATCAAAACAATGCTACAAAAATTGTCCTATCTATGAAAATAAGCATAAACAGGAAAAAATAGATGAAATAAATTTCCTCAATCCTTGGACAACAGACATCCAGAGATTATGTTCCTGAAAGGGCAGAAAACCCCATGAGCCATATAATGTTTCAATTGGCTACCTGATCTCACTTTGAGTTGAAGAGACAGAGCTCAGAGTTTGGGGAGGCCAATAGGGATAGAATTTGTGGGGAAACATACCAGAGATGAGGGAGCTACATGGAGAAAAAGAAACCAAGAGATTTTTCAAAAGGATACCATCAAATATTTTGCCAAATACTGATCTGTACGTGAGTGAGGTGAAGGGAGAAAAATAATTACCGGAAAGTTGATGGTTGACTAATTCCCAGACTTGTGAATAAATTCCTCCAGCTAAGGTAAGAAGACTTTCTAACCCATGCAAAGTCAAGTTGAATTTTCAGAGAGAAGAGAATTATTAGTTAATCTAAATTACCATAGAAAAAACACTGCCTTGGAGCACCTGGGTGGCTCAGTCGGTTAACTATCTTTAGCTCAGGTCATGATTCCAGGGTCCTGGGATTGAGCCCCACGCCCAGAATCTGACTCACTGCTCGGTGGAGAGTCAGTTTTTCCTTCTCCTTCTGCTCCTCCCCCTGCTTGTGCTCTCAAGTGCTCTCTCACTCTCTCTCTCTCTGGTAAATAAATACAATCTTTAAATTAAAAAAAAAAAATCACTGCCCTATGAAAGCTTAAAAGCAAGATAAATGTTACATTTTAAATGGAAATGTTCTAAATACTCAAAATGATTGGCAAATATCAGGTTGAATAAAATGCGTGACTCAACTCTAAGTTGTCTAAAATGATCTTAATTAAAATAGCATGATACAGATATAGTATCAAAGGACTGAAAAAGATATACCATGAAAACAATAGTCAACAGAGTGCTAGAGTGGTTATACTAATATCAAACTATATTTTAGAAAATGAGATATTACCAGAGAGGGAAAAAAGTGAAATTTCACAATAATAAAGGGGTCAATTCATTTAAAAAAAACTAACAATTCTAATGAGGTTATTAATAAGAGAATAAGAAAAAATAAGGAAACAGAAGAGGATGGATAGATGATTTACCTTCCACCCTTGATTTACATTCCACCCTTTGTCTTTCAACTGCTTAAAGAGATATAAAAACATATAATTAATAATTTTAAAATGTATTCTTGGATTTGTAATATATATAGACATGTATAATGATATATAAAATAGTTGACTTTTCAACAGAAATAATGAAAATATGAACAAAATCATGTTATAATTAAAATGCTAAAAAAACTCCTAGAGTATTCTGGCATGAACTTAATATCAAAAACGATTAATACTTTAAAATAAAAAAGAAAAAATGAGAAAAAATTAAAAATGAACAAATACAATATAGTTGTACATAAAATAAGGAAAATTCATCATGACCAAGTTGGTTTTATACCAGGAATGCAAAGACAGTTTGACATTTTAAAAAATTAATCAATTTAATAATTCATCACATTTGTCAGGGGGGAAAAGAGAAAAATAGTGAAGTTGTCTCAGATGGGATAAAGCATTTTTATAAAAGTTAAAGTTTGCTGATGGTTAAGAAGTATGTCTTAGCAAATTAGCAATAGAATGCAACTTCTTTAATCTGGTAAGTGTCTACAAAAAAAACTCATAGGCAAGAGAATACTTAACAGTAAAATATTGAATGTTTTTCCTTTGAAGTTGAGAACAGGACAAGTAGTTCCAGCTATCATTACTTCTCCTCCTTCTTCTTCTTCTTCTTCTTCTTCTTCTTCTTCTTCTTCTTCTTCTTCTTCTTCTTCTTCTTCTTCTTCTTCTTCTTTATTTATTTACTTTTAGAGTGAGAGAGAGCAGGAGCCCTGGAAGGAGCAGAGGGAGATGGAGAAGCTGGCTCCCCACCGAGCAGTGAGCCAGACTCTGGGCTTGGCTCAGGGCTAGAACCCAGAACCCTGAGATCATAACCTGAGCCAAAACCAAGAGTTGGAGGCTTAACTCACAGGGCCACCCAGGCACCCCTCCAGCCTTCACTACTTCTATAACATTGTACTGAATGTCCTAACTAATGTAATGTGGCAATAAAAAGAAATAAATGGTATGTAAATTTCAAAAACAAAAGAAATAACACCGTCAGTATTTGCAGACAACTTGATTTTGATCATGAAGTATATAAATGAATGTAATAAAAATGTAACATAAAACTCAGTTTGTTTTGAAAGTGAGTTTCCTAATATTCAAGGAATAAATTACTGAAAATATTCCAAACCTCAGTGAAATATGGAAAGGCTCCCACAAGTTCATTTTTTCTTTCGTTTCTCTTGTCTTTGGAGATGTATCATGAAAAAAGTTTCTGTGGCCGATGTCAAAGAGGTTGCAGCCTATGTTCTCCTCTATGATTTTGATGGATTCCTATCTCACATTGAGGTCTTTCATCCATTTGGAGTTTACCTTTGTGTATGGTGTGAGAGTGGTCAAATTTCATTCTTTTGCGTATACCTGTCCAATTTTCCCAGCACCATTTATTGAAGAGACTTTTTTCCACTGGATGTTTTTTCCTGCTTTGTCAAAGATTAGTTGCCCAAAGAGCCAAGGGTCCATTTCTGGGTTCTCTATTCTGTTCCATTGGTCTATGTGTCTGTTTTTGTGCCAGTACCATGCTGTCTTGGTGATCACAGCTTTGTAGTATAGCTTGAAATCTGGCAATGTCATGCCCCCAGCTTTGTTTTTCCTTTTCAACAATTCCTTGGCGATTCAGGGCCTTTTCTGGTTCCACACAAATTTAAGGGCTGTTTGTTCCAGTCTTTTGAAAAATGTCATTGGTATTTTGATTGGGATAGCATTGAAAGTGTAGATTGCTCTGGGTAGCATGGATGTTTTAACTATGTTTATTCTTCCGATCCATGAGCATGGAATATTTCCAATTCATTTTTTTTTCTTATGGTCATATTACAATATAGACAAGAGTAGCAGCAAATAAAAGAAAGTGAAAGAGACAGAAGGGGAGGAAATTATAGAACTTTCCATTAATTTATTCATGCATTTATTAATTCATCAAACATTTATTTAGTTCTTACTCTACTCAAAGTATCATTTCAGGAATTGGAAATACAGTAATTAACAAAACCAGCAAAAACCCTTGACTTCATGGAGCTTATATTCTAGTGAACATTAAACATCCCATATATTTTAAATGGTAAATTGTTTTAAATGTTTTATTAAAAAAATAATACATCATGATTAAGTAAAATTTATAACAGAAATGCTTGCATGAGCCAATATTTGGAAATCTATTAATGCAATTTAGTTGAAAAAAAAAGAAAATCAAAAGCTGAACATCTCAAAAAGTGCTAAACTTATTTTTATAAATAAAATTAAAAAGTAATTTCTCAGAAAGAGCTTGATTAGTTATAAATAGAAAGAAACTTGTCATTCTTGAGTAAAAGTTGTCAATATAGGCCCCTAAAAACAGAGGGTATAGAACTTTGGCAAACATTATATTAAATAGTGACACTTTGGAAACATTCTCTTACTGGCATGAAGTAAATAATAATACTCAACATCACTAATGTTGTGTAGGTTGCAGTCAGCGCAAAGACACTAATGAAATAAATGAGGGGAAGAAAAGAACAAAACTTGTAATTATTTGCAGATGATTAAATATTTCTTTCTCTAAAAAATCCAAAATACTCATCAAAAACAATCATTAGAATATGAGAGTTAAGAAATATCACCAGAAAACACAGTGGTACTCAGAAATCAAAGTCCTTCTAATGAGTCAAGAATAACCAATTAGAAATTTTAGCAGGAGAGTCTCATTCAGTAAAAACATTAAGATATGAAGAAGAAATAAAACCCTTCCATGAAAGACCTACATACAGAAAGTGCCAAAACTTAACTGAAAGACATAAGAGAAGATATGAACAAATTCATAATGATGAGAAGATGAGAAGAGACAGTTACAAAGATATCATCTACTTAGACTTGATGAGATGCAAGAGGAAGGTAGGAAGTGGCCAAGGCTAATTCAATCTCTACACCATAAGCAGCTTTTTGGTCAGTGAGATCATTACATGAATTTTCTACAAGGAAAAAGTCATAGAATAACTAGGATGAAATATATTTGATCTCAGACTAGAACAATGGAAGAAATGTCAAAGGGAAAAACAATGGATAAAACTGACTCCATAAAAACAAATATTTACGTCAAAAGTAAAAAACATAATTTAAAAAATAATAATAAATTGGATATAAAGCTTTGCAATATCCCCCCCAAAAAATAGAACCTATAGTTATGACCTGACTTAAATATTTGTCCAAACTGGTACAATTGTGCAAGTGCACTGCCTAGAATTTTAGATGTTTGGACCTCATGGAATTAAACTGGAAACTTTTTTGGTGCCAAGGCAGCGTAAATGTGTTGATTTGTGTTATAATGTTCCACAGTTAATAAGGCTCGCATACCGCTTCTGTGTGTAATTATTTACTTTTCCAATTCCCACCATCTGAGTTTAAAACCTACAAGCAGAAATTTGATTCAAGTAGCTCAGATTTCTATAGAAAGCTAGTGGAACTTTTAAAAAATTCTGAGTCAAGGGGCGCCTGGGTGGCTCAATTGGTTCAACTCTTGATTTTGGCTCAGGTCTTGATCTCAGAGTCGTGGGATTGAGCCCTGCCTCAGGCTCTGTGCTGGGTGTGGAGTCTACTTAGGATTCTCTCTCTCCCTCTCTAAAAAAAAAAATTAAAAATTAAATTAAATTAAAAATTAAAAAAATAAAAATTCTGAGTCAAAATTAAATAGATTTCTTCATTATAAAGACATCTGAAGTCTTAGTAATTTAATACACACCATAAAAATGTAAGAAAAGGACATTATATGCACATTTTATGACAAATATTTAAATCATAAAACTATTTTAACAGAACATATTTCAGGACTAGTGTTTCACAATTGGTAATTTTTATAATTATTGAAAAAAAAATTCCCTTCCTAAAATCAAGGAATTGATTGATATGGGTGGAAGAAATCAAAAGTAGTAAACATTCAGAGAAAAAAAAAACTGTAGACATTCTAAATTATCATTAACTGTTTTATGTGATATTTAATAAAGAACAGTCTTCATAGATATATCATTCACGTTTGCACACCTGTACTATATAGTATGATTACCAAAATCCGTATGTATTATTATTTGAAATTTTTAATGTAATGAATGTTATATTTAAAAATTAAACCAAATTCTTGACAACAGATCTGTTTCTAAGATATGTTTTTAATTGTTATATTCCTAATGTCAAAAAGAAAGAAAAATTGTCTTCATTTCTCCTAAAGAGATCATGTCCATTGTCAGTGACTGCCCAGAAGAAATGATATCTGATTTTGTTCTCCCTTCCATATTATCCAGTTCAAATGGTGCTGATCAGATATAAAGATTTTATTCTTTCACAATCCTTACAAACCATTTTAGAACGTAAATAGTTTTAATATAAATCCTTAGTTTAATTTAAGCAGAGTGTTTTTGCATATTATATCTTCAGCAGACTCATTCACAATGAGCTAGTCATGAGGAACGCTCAAATGTTAAAAATAAAAAAAAAGTCAGTTTTTTCAAATTTTAAAAGAGATGCACTCTGCCTCCCCTCCACCCCCAAAGAATGGAAAGACACTCATGTTAGCACATTTCGGCAATCCTAAACATTCTGAGTACCTTTATGCTTGACCTCAAACCTGAACATCACATGTTCCAGTCACCAAGTAATAAATATGTGGGGATATTCATCCTGTTGTTGAAGACATAATGTAATCAGTGTAATGATTTGTGAGAAAGATGAGAGCTCGCTGTGTTTCCATCTCGCTTCTGTAAAGAAGGAGATAACAGGGCTTCCGAAGCAGATGAGCGCCCTGCCGGTGCTAGAGTGGGGCTGCCGCATACAAGACAGGCCAGCTTCTTCGCATAAAGAGAAAAATCCGTCTTAATTTGTACTTTACCCTCAGGCTTCAAATCCATTTTAAAAATGGACTGAAGCAATAGCTAAAGGGATTTGCACCCCAATAAAACCACCCTTTTGAATGACAGCTTTGCTGCTTGGGGAAAATTTACCATAATTCAACTGTTTCTATAATGAGGAGAAGCAAATGTAAACTCAGCTACCTGAACCCAGCCATTGAACTTAGATAATTATTTCCCAATCAAAAAAGAACATCCTGTTTTTCTTTGGCATGCTCTGGTGTCTGTTAGCTTTGCTTTTTATAGTTTTAATTGAAATTTCATAATCACAGAGTTCAAATACAGAACCGATTTGAGTCAGTACTCTGGAACAATATCATTCCCTTAGAGCGCTCCGTGTTTAAAGGGGGGAAAAATATTCCCATGCTTTTATTAGACTTTGTGCTTCTCCTGATTCTCAGTGTAAGACTCTCTGCTCTACAGATACGTGCTATTAAAGAAAAGCCTGAGGCAAAACTCAGTGGAAAAGTGAGGCAGGTGAACTCACCTAGATTATGGGTTTAGCAAGTCTATTGGAGAATCTAAAGAGGAAAAAAAAATGGAAAGGAAAACACTTGGGATTCAGCAAAAGCCAAAACGAATTTGGACCAAATGTGTCGTGAAGCGATGTGTATTTTTAAAGGAAATGTAATCCGTGTTTCTGACTCATTTACGATGACCTTATCAAAATGTCATGTAATGAAAGTTATTCAGGGTCCAATAATTCTTTTAAGCTTCTAAATAGCATTTCAAAACATTTTTTTTCTAGTTTGATTATAAATGAACTCAAATTCCAAAAGGTCCACCAAGGTCAATAAAATTCTCAAGAGTCATCATATTGAAACAGAATTTAAAGTCTGCAATTTTTCCTTTCTAGCCTGAATCATTAAAATGGTTATGGGATGTTTAATTCAGCCGAAGACTGTGGATTGCATAATTACAGACAATCAAACAAAAATCATGAAAAAGCTCCTGGGAATAGATTTAAAAGTGTTCTTTTGCACATTTATTATCCATTGCAAAAAAAAAAAAAAAAAAAGGCTACCAAAAAGGGTCTCCTAACCTTCCTACTTCACAATGTAATAGTACTTAATCGTTTGCAATGTTTCCTTGAAAATTAGTAGGAGGTTGACATAAGACATTCCAGTGTTGTATTAGAGTCCTGATGTTGCACATTTTCCATGTTGTTTATCCTTTATATTAGTCTGCAGAGAAGCACAGATAGTCAGAGATGTAGGTTATTGTGATAATTTAGTTCAAACCCTGCAAAGTGAAGCGGGAGGTTGCAGTACAGGAAGTTTAAATTTTCTGCCCAGGGGGACATTACTCTTTGGCTGCAGAACTAATCTAGATCCCCAAATGCTTCCAAACTGCATGCATAAACTTTCCGTAATGTGCTCACCTCTCTTTCCGAGGACTGTCAAGACCTGACGCTAGCATGGCCAATAATCAAGGGAGGTTGTCTAGCCCAAGGCATGACAATCTCTTCCTTAGACTGTTACAATTTCCACATACCTGGTTCTTTGTTTCACTCTTGCCTCTCTATAGTCTGTTGCCCACCCAGCAGTGAGAATGATCCTCTAGTTCTTGCCCCTATTTAAAACCTCCCATCAACTATCAAGTAGTTTCCTATTCCTTTCTGACCGAATCCTCTGGCCTGTGATACCTTACGATGATCTAGAGCCTGGCACATTAACAAGGTGATGTTGCAACACTTCAGCACCTGTGGACTGTGCTCTCATCATCCTTTCCCCTTCCCACCCCTGCTTACTGATCCTAGTCACCTACAACACATTTTTTTTTTAAGATTTTTTATTTATTTATTCGACAGAGACAGAGACCGCCAGCGAGAGAGGGAACACAAGCAGGGGGAGTGGGAGAGGAAGAAGCAGGCTCATAGCGGAAGAGCCTGATGTGGGGCTCGATCCCATAACGCCGGGATCACGCCCTGAGCCGAAGGCAGACGCTTAACAGCTGTGCCACCCAGGTGCCCCCACCTACAACACATTTGCCTCAGAGACTTTGAATTTGAGACCCCATTTGCATGGAATTCTTTCTTCCCAGATATTTACATGGCCCATTCTCCCGTTCGGGTCTCTGCTCAGTGTCAGCTCCTCAGAAAGTCTTTTCCTCCTTCCCTACCTAAAAAAATCTCCTCTTATTCTCCCTGCCTTAGTTTTGTTTAGTTTTCTTCCTGGAATTTAACCCAGCTCCCAACATATCTCTATCTCTTGGATTATTGGGTTTTATTTGTCTCAGTCACTAGAATGTAAATTCCATGAGGAAAGAAATATTTCCACCCAGCACATTGAACAGCGTCTAGTAGATAGACACACTCCTAACTACTCGTGGGCCTATGGGAAAGTAGAGACCCATGGGATGTTTGTTTGAATGTGATTAAAATACTCATTTACCCCTTTGAGCCAATGTATACTCAGTATTTGCCCACATAAATTCTCAGGCCAAGGTACTGAAGTACTAAATGATTGATGATGACACTTGTGCTTTTATGCTTCAAAATCATTGGAGAATCTATCCCCCATACATTCGTTGGTGGTTACCAGACAGATTTTTTTCTTCCACTTCCTACTCACCTATGAATAAGTTGATTCCTGGTCTTTCTACCTCTTCCAGATATTCCAGTCAAATTTCCCTTTTCATGAGTTTGCCAATGTAAAAGCAATAATTACAGACATCTGTCACTAAATCAAAAGATGTGCATGCTGTTTTTATTAAATTAATATGTGTTTTAATAGGATACTGTACAAATGAAAAAGGCAGAATGAGAGTTGGGAGTTCGGCCTCACCCAGAACTGATTTCCACCCTTTTATTTACACTGCCTGCTCTGAGTCATCTATGAATCTGGCATCAAGCCTACCAAGACAGGTTTCTGGAAGACTGGTGCTTTAACGGCACAGGGGTCCAAGCTCAGCACCTCGGTCACTTTTTTTTTATTCAATTTCATAATTTTATTGAATTTGGAATTCATTATACAAAATACCTTGTAGCCACTTATTTATCGGTCATTTCCAAAGAAAGCTAGAAATCACCAGCAATCAGGGACGATGTTGTTAACTTTGAAGTGCAGAGAAAGTCTAGGATCTGCTTCCATAATTATAATGACTGAAATATATATTCACAAAAAGTGCTTAACATTACCATTGCATTACCTTAGGATTTCATACTCCTTGTCACTTTCCATTACTTATGTATCAATCATCTTTGCTCTCTAGTTCAACAATGATTTTTTTAATTTAAATTCAATTAGTTAATATATAATGCATTAATAGTTTCAGAGGTAGAGGTCAGTGATCCATCAGTCTTATATAATAGCCAGTGCTCACTACATCACATGCCCTCCTTAAGGTTCATCACCCAGTCACCCCAGCCCCCCATTCTCCTCCCCTCTAGTAACCCTCAGTTTGTTTCTTATGATTAAGACTCTCTTATGGTTTATGTCCCTCTCTGATTTCATTTTGTTTTATTTTTCCTCCTTTCCCCTATGATCCTCTGTTTTGTTTCTTAAATTCAACATATGAGTGAGATCATGTGATAATTGTCTTTCTTGATGGACTTATTTTGCTTAACATAATACCCTCTAGTTCTATCCACATCATAAAGACAAGATTTCTTTTTTTGATGGTTGAATAGTATTCCATTATATATATATATATATACCACATCTTCTTTATCCATTCATCTGTCGATGGACACCTGGGCTCTTTCCATAGTTTGGCTATTGTGGACATTACTGCTATAAACATTTGTGGTGCGGTTGCCCCTTCAGATCGCTACATTTGTATCATTGAAGTAAATACCCAGTAGTGCAATTCCTGGGTCGTAAGGTAGCTCTATTTTCATCGAGTTCAACAATGATGACAGAAAAGAAGAATACTGAAATAACGAGAAGTTATATTCTGAGTCTGCTCTAGGGTCAAAAGTATTGTTTATGGGATTGAAAAAGGCTGCAGATGATGTCCATATCATATAGACATCCATGATCATGAAAAAGGAAACTCAACAGTAATCTTTTCCATTATTCATATGCATTTAGGAGGTTTCACACCTAGTCTCTTTAAGGAAGCTAGTCTCTTTATGAAGCCTTGTTTTGCACCAGCAACAATGTCTGAATTTGTCTTTGCACTGACCATACTGGAGGTTTAAATTTTCCAGTATTCTCATAAGCCATAAGAAGTGGAGAGAGAAAAAAAAATATGAGGATGCTTCTTAAACAATTTCAATGGCATTTACCTATGGGATATTAGCATACAAAATCACCAACAAAGAGCAACTGGATGTCAGCCAGCTACCAGTTTGGAAGCAATGCTAAGAGCAATTCACTTTTGTGAGTTTCAACATGCAGAGTTGATGGATGATAGCAGTACAGTTAAGCAGCTGGCCATGTAGGAAATTGAAACAAGACTGGTCAAAAACAGAAGATCTGCCTCAAAAACACCCAGAAGCACAATTTGCAGCCCAACTCTGGATTTCTGGAGAACAGAAAGAGCAAAACAAATTAACTTTTGGAACGATAATTACCAAGAAGTCTGAGTAAGCCAAGTTACACACAGTTAACTATCAAACACAAGATATTATTAACTTAAAACAGGGCAAAGGCATGTATGCCAAATCAATGAAGTCAATAAAGACTCATCACAGAGGTGGATAAATTTATTAAAGTCCTTGAAATTCTTCCTGGTAGAAGACAAGACGATTACTAGAACTGGAACTTAATCTGATGGCATTCTAAGGAAAATATAATACCCTAAATTCTTTGTTTTGTTTGTTTTTATCTAGATATCAGCCTTTGTTATGTTTAATACGCTAGATTGGTTTCACTAGGCTAAGCTAGTCATGAAAATTTGGATTCCAGATTTCCAAAGTAAATGGTATTCTCTGAATTAAGCCAAGGAAGCTGTTTGAGATATGAACCATGTCTGGAAATTGTATTTGTTATAACAATATTTTTAAAATGCAATGTTCCTCGAACATTAAGAGAAATATGTCAGTACGTTACATGAAGTTATAAAATATGAACTACATAGAACACATTGTAAGTTACTTTGGAAACTGGATATCACTACTGAAGAGATCAATACTGAAATTTCAAATACAGATACATCCGTCTGTATTTAACAAAACTTGAAAAAGATGACATACTCAAATTAGGTAATTCAGGACATTTTATTAAAAGTACTATTTTGTGGATAGGTTTAAGGGAAACCGATAAGAAATGGGGCTAGCAACATTAGGAAACACTTGACACATCTTTGTCTTAAAGGCGAAAGGGAAGAAACAGTTCCTGGAACCCAGAAAAGCACCTGTATGGAAAAGCCCCCCACACCCAACCACCAGAGCTGTCATATTAGGTACAGAGATACAAACATTTTGCAGCAACACATGGGTCATAAGAAAATAACCCAAAAGCATTCTCCTCCCACCCTCTAAATATCTTCCAAGGGCCTGTCATTTGCAAGAGAGGACACTGATTCTGGGGCGCCTGGTTAGCGCAGTCGATAAGCATCTGCCTTCGGCTCAGGGCGTGATCCCAGCATTCCGGGATTGAGTCCCACATAGGGCTCCTCCACTGGGAGCCTGCTTCTTCCTCTCCCACTCCCCTGCTGTGTTCCCTCTCTCGCTGGCTCTCTCTCTGTCGCATAAGTAAATAAAATCTTAAAAAATAAAAAAAAGAGAGAGAGAGGACACTGATTCCGGACTCATAAGAATCACCTCCCCTTCCCAGGGCAAGATGAATGGCAAGAGATGAAGAAGGAATGAAAAAGGAAAAATAGAAAAGGAGATAAAGAAGGAAGAATGAAAAAAGATGAAAGAAACTGTCCCAGGGTAGGATTACTAGCTACTAAGAAGTATAGAAATAGGTCACAGCAAAACAACTCTATAATAATCTTAGTTAACATTATAAGTTGTGTGAATATTTAATAAAATAATCAATATAAAATGTCTATCTAGGAAAGGTGCTTTCCTTCTCCTTCTTTGGTAAATTGTTGATGTCACTGTAGGTGTTGATGTCATCTTGATTTATCCCACATGGAGTGTTTAGTATTTTATCAGATTCATTAATGGAGGAAGCCATATATTTGGAGCAATGTATGTTCCAAGGAGGGAACAGAAAGTAATTATGGCACACTGACTTGTGAAAAGCAAGCCAAATATTTAAATATGAGATCTGACAGATTATGATTAGAGTTAAACTTTGTAAGTTTAGCGTAGAGCCTGTTGACACATCAGAGTCCAGCAAAATATTCTTCATGTTAACTTTTCCTTATAACACCTAAATAGTATTTATCTAATGAACTTTTCTTATATTTATGATAACTTTGTGTATGATGAGAATTATAAGAGATAAAATGTAATATAATATGAAGTATAAATAAATAAATAAAAATTTAAAATATACCAGGGAAGAAGGAAGACTGGCTGGGGACCACTGGACCTGAAGAAAAACATAACAGTGAGCCTTCTGGGTTTTCTTTTAGACCTAAATGTCCCAGAATTGGTGTTGGAAAAGTAGGTGACCCAAATACAACAACAGGTACAGACAAAAAAGTGTTTTTCTTTTATTTTATAATAATTTTTTATTATGTTATGTTAGTCACCATACAGTATATCCTTAGTTTTTGATGTAATGTTCCATGATTCATTATTTGGGTATAACACCCAGTGCACCATGCAGTATGTGCCCTCCTTACTACCCATCACCGGCCTATCCCAGTCCCCCATCTCCCACCCCTCTGAAGCCCTCAGTTTGTTTCCAAGTCCACAGTCTCTCATGGTTCATTCCCCCTTCTGTTTACCCTCCCTTCATTCTTCCCTTCCTTCTCCTACCGATCTTCCTATTCTTATGTTCCATAAATGAGTGAATCCATATGATAATTGTCTTTCTCTGCTTGACTTATTTCACTTAGCATAATCTCCTCCAGTCCCATCCGTGTTGCGGCAAATGTTGTGTAATCATTCTTTCTGATGGCTGAGTAATATTCCATTGTATATATGGACCACATCTTCTTAATCCAGTCATCTGTTGAAGGGCATCTCGGCTCCTTCCACAATTTAGCTATTGTGGACAATGCTGCTATGAACATTAGGGTGCATATGGCCCTTCTCTTCACTACGTCTGAAAAAAATGTGTTTTAACAAAAAAAAAGTGATCTAACAAAAGTTTATTCTCTCAAGCAAAGGATCAGGAGAGGCCTAACAAGACAGAACCTGTTATCCAATAAAATTATACTTTAATGAAATATTGCAGGAAAAAAACAGTGGCCCGCAGGCCCAATGCCATCGGGAAAGTCTAAGTGGAGAGACCAGACTTGAACCCTAGCCAGGCTATCATAAAGCATATTCACCGTCATCCTGGGTAGTATCAGGGTACTCTAAAAGAAGCACTGGGATTTTTATGGGCTGAGTTGTGTCCCCTCAAATTTATATGATGAAGCCCTAACCTCAGTACCTCAGAATGTGATTGCATTTGGATGTAAAGCCTTTAAAATGGTAATTAAGTAAAAATGGCATCCTAGGGAGGAACCTAATCCAATATAACTGGTGTCCTTATAAGAAGAGGAGATAAAGACACAGATACAAAGGGAAAACTATGTGAAAACACAAGGAGAGGGCAACCATGTACAAGCCCAGAAAAGAGGCCTCAGAAGAAACAACTCTGCTGACACCTCGATCTCAGACCTCTAGGACTGTGAGAAAGCACGTGTCTGTTGTTTGAGCTTCCTAGTCTGTGATATGTTGTTACGGCAGCCCTAGGAAACGAATACAGGGACTGTATTCTCTGCTAAGTCATAATGAGTCACCCCTGCCCTATGGTGATGGTGAAAATAATGTAAGAAACCCCTCCCCACAGTAATAGGGTACCTTTCCTTTCCGGACTAGGGTGATATCAAAGAAGCAAAGTGGAAAAATTAAAATGTTTACTACCGATGGGCAGTAAAAGTGACCCCACTACAGAGACCATATGAGAGGCAAGAATGAGGTACTTCTCCTCCTAGCCAGGGTAATATCAACAGGGACCTAATGTAAGGTGCAAACTCTCCCACCCTAGCAATAACTAAGATCGCTACCCACCCCTCCACCAGGTATCAACTGAGGTTGAATAGGGAACCTGGACTTGCACACCAACCTGGAAGTAATAGAGGGGCACCACCTCTGTTTTCTAGACAAAACAGAGGAGGCCACTGAAAACAGAAGCCTTACTTAAGATCTAGATCCTCAAAATAAGAGATCCCAAATACCCAGGTTGAAATAAAGAAAACCATTCATCATACCAAGAAATAAGAAAATTTCAATTGGCATGAGAAAATATAAACAATAAATGACAATACTGAGATTTCAGATATTTTAAAATCATCTGACTTTTAAAAAAATCTGGTTTTAAAATAGCCATCATACAGATTCTTCAACAAGCAACTATAAATACACCTGAAACAAATGAAAAAAATTTAAAATCACTAAAGAAATAAAAACGCTCAACAAATAGAACACACAAAGAAGAACCAAATGGAAAGAACTAAAGAATGCAATAATTAAAATAAAAAGCTTACATAAGATATCTTGAAACATCACGAAAGAAGAACAATGCATTGTGCAAAAATATGGGAAAATAGAATATATGTTCATTCTCTCTAGAGCACACTATCTTACGTGGCTGTTCATCTATGCAGAGGAAATATTTAAGATTATTATAAAGAGGAAGAGCAAGTAGCACATATAAAGTAAGTTAAATTTTCTACACTTCATTTGAACTGATTAAGTGTCAACAGCAGTGGACTATGTTAAATTTTGTGTGTATATAATACAATATCAAGAGCAATCACTAAAAATGTTTTTAAAGAGATACAGTAAAAAACACACTACAGATAAAATGAGACTCTGAGGAAACATCAAGTAACTCAAAGAAAGGCAAAACATCACAGAGAAATGAAAAAATAGAGAATAAACAAAAAACAAAATGTAAAATGTCAGGCTTAAGCCCTAACATAACAAAAATCGCATTAATTATAAATGACCTAAGTACACCATCAAGAGAGAGAGACGGGCAGATTCAGAAATAAAATAACCAAACTATATGCTGTCAAAAAGTAACTTAGTTAATATATATAACAATACGAGTAGGTTGAGAGTAAAAGGAAATAAAAGATAGCCATGCTAACATTAATCAAAAGAAAACAAGAGTGACTATATTAATATCAGTTAAAGTGAACTTCAGAGCAAAAAGTTACCAAGGGCATAGAGAGACATATGTCTTCCTGCAAAAAGACATAAAAATCATAAAGGTGTATGTATCATAACTCATAAATAAAAGTGAAATATAGGTGAAATAAAAACTGATAGAATTGAAAGGAAAAGAATTAACAACTGTAACTGCAGATTTCAACACCTTTCTCTCAACAATTGATAGAAAAGTATACCAAAAGGGGTACATGGGTAGCTGAGTCAGTTGGGCATGAGACTCCTGATTTCAACTCAGGTTATGATCTCGGGATCCTGGGATAGAGCTCTGTGGCCCCACAGTCTGTACTCGGAGGGGACTCTGCTTCTCCTCTACCTCTCCCTTTTCTTCTGCCCTTTCCCAGCTCCTTCTCTGTCTCGCAAACAAATCTTTAAATATATATATATATATATATATATATATATATATATATATATATCATCAAGATTAGAACAAAAGTCACCAAAATATAACAAGATCTAATTAGCATTTATAGATATAATAATATAATACTCCACCAAACAATAGTAGAAAATATTTTGTTAATGATCTATGGAATATCTACTAAGACAAACAAATTCCGGACCAAAGGCAACTTCAATACATTCAAAATAAATGAATTATTCAGAGTATGTTCCATGATTACAGTAAAATCAAACCAGAAATCAATAACAGAAAGATGAAAGGAAAATCCCCAAACACTTGTAACTAAACAATTCACCTCTAAATAAGCCAAGAGTCAAAAGAAGTTAAGGAAATTCATTGAACTGAATGAAAATGAAAACAAAACATATCAAAATGTGTTGAATGCAGGTAAAATAGGCAGAGAGAATAATATACAGCACTAAATGCTTATATTAGCAAAAAAGAAATGTCTTTGCATTTATGCCACTAAACTAAAAAATTATGGCCACACAAACACCTGTGCATGGTTGTTCATAGCAGTTTCATTTTTAATAGCCCCCAACTAGAAACAGCTAAAACATCCCTCGATTGGTAAATGATTAAACAAACTATAGTAAATACACCCGGGAATACTAGTCAGCATTAAGAAGGAACAAATTTTTGACGCATATAACAATTTGGATGTATCTCAAGGGCATTACACTGAGTGAAGAAAAGCCGATCTCAAAAGGTCAGAGAATGTATGATTTCATTTATATAACATTATTGAATTGACAAAATTATAGAGATGGAAAACAGATTTGTGATTGCTAGAGTTTAGGGATAATGGAGGGAAGGTTGGAAACTATGACCATAAAGGGGCAGCAAGACAAAGATCTTTGTGGTGGTGGAACAGTTCTGTATTTTGATCAAACATGCACATTTGATAAAATGACACAGCACACAAATATACAAATCCCTTATGCTAATATGCATTACCTGGTTTTGACATTTTAGCATAGTGATATAAGACGGAATCATTGAGGGAGACTGGAGGAAGGCTATAGCAACCTCTCTGTAACTATTGTTTACAAATTGTTGTGAACATATAATTATTTTAATATTAAAAAAAAATTAAAGCACAGAAATCAAACATTCAGGAAAGGTTAACTTCAGAGCCTGAAAAGTATCACAAGAATAGGCGATCCTAATATTGTAGAAAAATAACAGTGTAGTGAAGCTTCTCTCAAAAGGCCTCTGAGAGTTAAGATGTATCTAAAATATACAGATTTAAAACGTAGGGCTTCTCCAGAAAAAGAGATGGGAGGCAACAGATGTTTCTTTGTACACTCCACATCATTAAAATTATATTTTCCTAGGAAATTGAATTGTAAATTAGCAGAAATTATGCAATGTAAACTACTGATTGTGAAGTATCATTTAACTATTTGCTTTATATGAGCACTGTAAGTTCCTAAATAAAAGTCTAAATACGAATTGCTGGAGCACATGCACATTGCAGAAAATACACAGAAGTTCAAATAAAACTAAAACAAAATGGTTCTTCTTGGTCAAATCCAGACACATTGAGAAAACTAGTTTCCAAATTTTCAGCCTTAGTAGAAAAGATAACAAAGCTATATATGAGAATCTCGTCCAGAAAAAAATGAAACTGTAACCATTTTCACCAACATCCTCGGGAAGCTTTCTCTTACCCACAGGCCAGATTGTTCATCCCTGTTAAATATTCCTATAAAACTTCACACTTCTCTTTAAACTTATTAAACTTATAAAATAGCATGATCTTTCTCGGTGGGCTGTGAGTTTCTATTTCTCTATGTTTTGATTGGTCCCTCAGTTGAGCAATATCTAGATTCATATCTGTCTCGTTAATTGCTAAGTGTACTTAGCACACTGCATTGCACAGTGTATACAACCAGCCCATGTGGAATAAATTATTTTCCTCATTTACAGATGAAAATTAATTAAGGAAGTTCTTGCCCAAGATCACAAACTACTAAATAGTAGAAGAGGTTAAAAAGTGAAGAAAAAAAGAAAAGGTTAAAAGTGAGTTTAAAAAGAAAAAAAAAAAGCAAGGGTGGAGAGATTTTAATATTTTATATTCAGCTGAACCCAGCAAATCTTTATTGAATATCTAATAGGTGCAAACCAATGTGTTTGCTTCCTGGTCTTTTGAGTTTGGGAATATTAGAAATGTTACCCGGCAGGAAGCACAGCAGTACCAGAAACAGTCATGATTTCTCACTATGTCAAAATCTGGGGAAAGGGATGGTTTAGGAGTTGACATTTAAATGAGAACAAATGCTTGTGTATTTCTTTATATGCTTTCTATCTCTATAAAGAAAAAGAAAAAAAATTGCATATGGTCTTGCCTCTCTTGAATAAATTAGAGTACAACGTATAGAAAATAGTTTTTATATAACTTAAAACCCAATTAATTAGAAATTAAACGTGTCCTATCTGGAGTCTAGCAAATAACATTTTCTACCTTTAAAGTGAAGGTACATAAAAGGAAGGGAAAGGGAATTTTATTAGACTCTGTTACATCCTTTAAAAAAATCGACTGTGTATCCTGATTCTCTTACATAACACAGCCAAAATTTTCCAGTGTCTGAGTGAAAACTGGGATGCTTGAATATGAATTCAGACAATGCACCTTGGCAAAGGAATCTCTGCACATAGAGTCAGAGACCCAAATTCTATTCTATCATTCTTGAGGTCACAAAGTTCCATGGCAAATGTAACTTGGCTTTCTTAGGGCTACTAGTTTCTTAATTGCACATGATGCAGTTCTTGCTTAATCTTTTCTGTCTAAATCCATAGGGTTTAATGAGGCACAGGAGAGCTGAGGAAGTAAATTACTCTCCATTCATCATTCATGTATTCATTCACTCACATATTCATTCATTTGTTCACCAAACATAATTGAGCAAAGTATATTTGCTCAAAGATTAATAAGATACTTTCCAGAGACACAAATGCAAATAGATAAATCCCACTACAAAGCTATCCAAAGAGTGGAACAACTAACTCTGAAGTGGTCAGAGAAGGTTTCTACTTTGAGGCTTAACCCAAGATCTAGAATATGGTATTCATTTATTGTTTAATTCTGTAAGTAAAGCAAGCATTTACTGAGTGTCAAATTTAGGACAGGCACTAGGCCATGTGCTGGGGATACAGAAGTGATTGTAAACAGGTGTCTTCCATTAGGAGTTTATGATATATAACTAATAGCAACATGTTACATATTTGAGCACAGATTGCTATAGACACATGGAGTTGCACCGTCCAACTCAAACTAAGAGTCAGAGGTTAGAAAATGCATCATGAACATGTTCTTCATGTCTGACCAGTTAAGGATAGGATTAAGTATAGAAATTTCTACTTCCACTCATAAAAACATCTGACATTTGAAGACCACCTCTTCTGCCCTATCAATCCATGGTCCAAATAGTGCTCCACCCCAAACTCAACAGGCAAATACAGTGCCTTAGGTCAGACCAATCACTGCATGGGATCCTCCTTGCCATAGTGCCCCTTCAACAATGAGCATATTATCCTGGCTCATAATTCCAGCAACCCAATACTCCAGTTGATTGAGGGATGGGCATAGGAACAAAATTAATTCACATGGAGCAACCCTTAACATTTGCATAGGTGCTACTGAGAGGAAACTTGCCTCAAATCTATTACATTGTAGACTAGAAGCTTCTGGAAGCCATCCAGCTACCACATGGAGCTCGTTACTAAAGGTCCAATGGAGGAAAATAGAACTATGACATGGGACGGGCAAGAGCATAGGTGAGAACAACACAAAAGAAGCATTTGGCATAGAGAAGGTGTAGACAGGCAGACAACCCAGGACGGTGCATGAGACAACTGTTTCCTCCATTACTGTTAGAAAAAAACGACTTTGGAAGATAAAAGCAAGACTGTGGTGGAGAAGAATTTTTGGCGGGAGAGTGACAAAGTGATTTTTGAAAGATAATTGTCCTTTGACTATGGAATGAAGGAAGGCAAACAAAGATCAGAGACAGGTAAATGAGTTAAAGCACTGTTGGCATCCTCCAGGAAAGAAAGATGAGAATCAAAACAGGTTGAAAGAAAGAGAAGAGAAGGGGAGAAATGGCCAATATCACACAAATAGAATTTTCAGGATATGGAAATTAAGAATGATAGGAATACAGGCTGAGTTCTAAGTTATCTCTTGAGAGGAAGAATGAGTAATGAGCTCAATTACCAAAATACAAAGTAGAAGAAAAGGAGCAAACTTGGATGAGAAACGATACTTAGTTCTGTTCCATTCGTGTTAAACTTTACTTTGACCTATGCAAGTAGAGACTCAATAGATAATTTAATAGTTGTTGTAGGAGGTAAGATTTTGAAATCTTTTACAAATCAGATGTAGATAGCTATGTACCTAAGTGAGTTAAAATGGAGCAAGTATGTAACATGAGAAAAGTTAAGAATGTGACTCCAGAAAAGAGAATAAGAAAACATAGAGAGCCAAGAGAAACTTGAATCCTTAAAGTCAAGCAGAAAAATGGCTAAAGGAGGGAAAAACCAATACTATTAAATTCAGTGAATTTTTTTAAAGATAAACAAGTAACCATTGTATTGGCAATAAAGACGTTTTGACAGAATTGATGAAAACTGCCTTAGTGAAAAGATGGGTAACTTTTTCATAGATCTGGGACTATAGCTGGGATGAGAGAAATGGAGACTTTGAAGGTAGATCAATAGTTTAAGAAATCTAGTAGTTAAAAAAAAATACATAGATGGTGATGCCTTAAAGATGTGGGGTAGAAATATTTTGGTTTAGAATTTTTGTTTGCTTATTACTGTAGGAGGTAGATATATTTTTATGCTGCCAGGAGAGATCCAATAGGAAAAAAAATATGGCTGAAAATATGGGAAAGAAAAGGCATAGCTGATAGAGTGAAGTCTGTGATGAAGCAGGAGAAAATAAATTCCCAAATGAGAGATTAGAGGGAGGAATTAGAATGGAAAATAAGGATAGGATTGGGGGTTACTGAGTGAACTGAGGCTAAGTATGGTGGTAGGGAGGGTATTATGATGAGATGGACATGGTAAAGATATGGAGAAATGGAGAGATATACCAACACAGGGAACTGAAGGTGGCTCTTGTCCAAGGAATAAACTGAATGAGTGAATGGATGGAAGAAGGAATGAAGTGGTATTTGAACTGGATATTTGAGGAAAACTAGTGTTGGGCATTTCAGGCAAATGTAAAAGTGTATGCCAAGATACAGACAAGTAACAGACTCCTTATTTCTATCCAGTGATGTGAGGGACAAAGAGCTAAGTGTAGGTTAGGGTAATGATGGAAAATAGGACTAAAGAAAGTTTCTAGAGATGGAGTGCTTTGCATTCAGAACTAGATAGTGCATATTTTCACCTGTTCTAAAGAATCTTTAAGCAGAGGAGGTACTATGTCAGATTTCTTTTTGGGAACATAATACCAGCAGCTAAGCAAGAACTGATGAGTTGGGATTGAGGGAAAAAAAGGTAGAATCCCGAGGCATTTTTTGAGCTAGAATCTACATTTGATAATGGAACAAATGTGAGTTATAAGGGAAGGGATTAGTACAGCATGACTGTAACAGAAGAAAGAAAACATTTTAGAAAGTATATATTAAATCAAGACTCCCTCTAAAGACCACCTGGCTTCTCTGCTCAAGTAAAAATAGGCTTATTTCAAACAGTCAATTCATAAGGTGAAACTAGTGAGTACATACCATTTATTTAAAAATCTTTTTAAGTGTTTATGATATTCCAGACACTCTGCAAAGCACTGGAGGTATGAATAAAGCTGAATTCCTGCCCTCCAACATCTTCAAAGCCCTCTAGGAAAGAGAGGAAAGAAATAAGAATCAAATGCTTAAATATTAGAACTATGGATATGGCAGTACGGGAGAGCAAAGAGTGTCTGACTGCCTCTATGCATAAGGATAGGCTTCACAAGGATGAATCTGAATTATAACTCAGAGGATAAACTGTAGATTTTACAGGCAGATAAGGGGAAGCTATGACAGGAAGACTTGGGAGAGTAGACATCCTATTTGAACAGAAAAATGCCTTCAAAGGCATTTATGGGGAACTACCAGGGTGTGAAGCTAAAAGGGCTACAAGCGTAGATATGGAAAGTTTTGAATGCCGTGTCATTCTTTTCCCTTTGATGACTAGACCAATGATATTAACGATGGTGATGGTAATTATATTGTTACAATGAATATTTTTATTATGTACTTACCACATGCCATCCACTGTGCTACAGGTTTGTAGAAATGCATGCATTTTTCCCTCCCAGTCTAATATTAATACCTAATTTACAGATTAGGAAAATGAGGCACAGAGGTTAAATAAATTGATTAAATTCACCAATTAAGTAAGTGAAGTAGCCAGCATTTGGAGCCAAGTTGTCTACCTCTGTAACATTAACTACTCAATCAGATGGCACCTGACACGGATGGGAAAGAGCTTACGGATTTCATGCAGGAAGATGGTATAATTGACTTGCCTATTTGGAATAGTAGCTCTGCAGTTCGAAGGATGGATTAAATATTGGGAAATGGTCATTAGAAAACTGTTGCAGTGTTCCAGGCAACCCAACCTAAGAACATAACTATGGTTATGGCGGTGAGGATAAAGGACAGATTCTAGACTATTTGAGGGACTAGAATTGGCAGGACTTGTCCATTCATTGGGATTATTAGGGCTGGGGCACAGAGGAAAAGGAGGATGATATTTAGGTTCCAAAGTAGGAAAAAAATAGATAAATATAGTTCAGTAGGAGATGAAAAATTTGGAACATATTACTCGTGAGTATAAGATATAATAAGTATAAAAATAATAAGATACACAAGCAAAACTCAGTCGGTCACAATTATACTGGGCAAACCTCGAGAAAATGGATAGAGCTTTGTATGAAGATGCAATAGTCGTCAAAGTAGAGCAGGTATGTAAAGATATGAATGTGGGCATAATTTTATAAACAAGGGTGAAGAAGGAAAAGAAAAAAGAGTTAAATATCATTTGAGGGATAGCTGACCATATGACACACAAATTAGACTTGAAGGAAAAAAAAAGAGTTAGAAAACCAGAGGAGAGAGACATCCCAGAAACAGGACATTAACAGGAAAAAATTGGCTAATTATGAAGTTTAAGGATCTAGGATTCCCAAATGACGTCCTTCGGAATTGGTAATGATGATGTCACCAGTGACCCTAAGAAATCGCCAAAAATGTACTAGCTGGAGATAGTTGTGGTCATGAACTACTGAAGTTGATTCCACAAACAGGTCAGTGCCGTTGGTGCAGGAAGCTGGCCGACTGGTGCTCAAAGATGACAGCTATGTGGCCAAAATGCCAAGAGACCCTCACGCAGTGTTTCCTTCTGGACTTGCACCCAGATGGAGCTCATGAACTCATGAGCTGAGCTATCAAATGGTGTGGCAAGAAGGGGGTAGGGTGAAAGGAAAATTTCTCTTTAACTAAGACCATTCAAAATTTGTCAAGGCAGCATGTTTCTTCAGACATAAAAGCATCTGTTTTCTATTATAACTTGACAAGTTATTAAGTGAAAATCTGCTCTTTGCCTTATGCTGGACAATACCTTCCAGTATATCCTATAAAGGGAAGGCTCTCAGAAGATATTAACAACCTGCTCAATAATTCCTCAGATTCACATTACTTAGAAAAAAAAATTGATAGGATCTCCCAGCAAATATGTAATCATGTAGGATATATAACTTGATGAGAATTCTACTGTTTTGAAATACCATTCCTTCAAATGCAATGGAGGATGGGAAGTAGAATTATAAAATGACATTGGTTTCTACAAACCAAATAAAAATCATTCTTCTTTGAAGTCACTTCTAGCATTCAATTAGGTATTTGGATTGAGGAGGGTATACTGCTATACACGTGCACTAAATTTGCAGACACATATATTCAAAGAACTGCAGAATTTGAAAAAATGTGAAGTGTATATATAAATTTTTCACAGCTACTGTTTCATGTGAAATTTTGATCTTTAGCCATTTCTTTTATAATCGGTATTATTAGATCTCATATTTATGTCTTTCATTCCCTTTTCTCACTTTGAAATGGTTGATATATTTACATGAAAATGACATCTTTGTTCCTTAGAAAATCATCTATGGCTCATTCCCTGTCCTGAATTACAATAATCCTATATTTGTGACATCTTAATCACCTCCAAGCAACCAATTGTGAGGTTAGAAACAGAGGATTAAAACTTCAAGTAAGGAATGAGAAGGAGAAATTGATGAGCTTTTTAAAAACCAGAGTTTTTAAATTTTTTCTCCAAAATAAATATCCTGAGGAATAAGAAATGATTTTCAAACAAGGACTATGAAGAATATAGAAAAAATACAGCAGAACTGTTTATCAAAGTTTCCCATGACATGTCAGCAGGTCCTTTGGAACTGACAGTGCTGATCTAAACGTTTTGATAATAATAGAAGTGTTAACAGTGATAGGAACAAATAATATTAAACACTGTCAACTGTAACATTTCATTTTCACTGGCCTGATGTCACTGCTGCAAAGAAGGAAGAAATAAGAGAAAGAGACTTAACCACTGAATCACTGCAAATAAGGCTGTAGTAACAATTTTGGCAAAGGTCACATGGACATTAAAAGGGAAGGAAAGATGGAAAGAAAGAGGAGAGGAAGGGAGAAACAGAAAGGAACTTAGTCATGACCCATGTCTGTAATAGTGACTGCAAAATTTTTTCAAGATATATAGACACAAGTGGGCAATACATAAAACATTTAAATTGTTTATATTATCGAGAAATAAAACCTTACAAAAGCATAGGAACCAGATGCTGATCCTCTAATGTTGACCCCATCTCCATCTCACCAACATGAACCAAAAACGGTCTATTTGCTGAAAAACAATGTGAGGCCTTTGAACTATGTTTCTTAGTCTTGTCCAATTTAACATGACATTAGTCACACAAACTGAACATAATGTATTGTTCAAGAATAATATATTTGCACCTTAAATATTTAAGTAACATGATATTACATTAAACTGAAATATCCATTATAAAAGTAGGTACTGTTACAAAGTCCATAATAGGTAAATATTAATATTTATTTTTAATGTCTTTATTTATTGTAGTTCACAATCAACTTAAAGTAGAATATAAAAAAATTGTAATACAAAGAATCAAAGATATCTTTCCAAATATATGGATATAAGCTTTTTCTCACTAATTTTCCACTGGGATACTTAATAAGCAATGTGGTGCGCCAATTTAAATACTTAAATTTTTATTTATTTATTTATTTATTTATTTATTTATTTATTTATTTATTTTTGAGAGGAGGGGGAGAGGGGCAGATTGAGAGAGAGAGAGAGAGAGAGAGAGAGAATCTTAAGCAGGCTTCACACCCAGCAAGGAGCCTGAGGCCGGGCTTGATCTCAAGACTCTGAGATCATGACCTGAGCCAAAATCAAGAGTCAGACACTAAACTGACTGAGCCACCCAGGCGCCCCCCCCCCCCGTTTTTTTGAGAGGGATAGATACAGATATAATTTGGGGGATATAAA
This sequence comes from Ursus americanus, assembly GCF_024610735.1. Classification (NCBI taxonomy): domain Eukaryota; kingdom Metazoa; phylum Chordata; class Mammalia; order Carnivora; family Ursidae; genus Ursus; species Ursus americanus. The sequence continues at coordinate 52,448,059 of NC_142137.1, read as the reverse complement.
TAAAGTGAAATATTTTATAGATATTAACATTATTAATTTAGGTACCTGCATGCATTTATAATTCATACAGACATATTCCACTCTTCACATTTTAAGCATTATTTTTGTTAATTTGCACAGTTACCATCATCCCAGATAACATCTATTCAGTGTCTAAAGAGAGTACACCATGTTTATTGCCATTTATGATATTTAAGATACAATACTTTTGAATTCAAGTATGATGTTCTCTTAGAAGTTTTATCCTAACCTACAAGTCCATGATTATGAGTATTAAACAGTTTTGAAAACATGTATCTTACAGGTTTATGACCTATTTATGACCTCCTCACTCTAAACATTCAGTTCTATTTTTTTTAGGATATCAAACACTAACAATTGTGTATTATTGCTGAATTTCTAGTCTTTCTCTCTTTCTTTTAACAGATTCTGTCAAGTGATCTATATAAGCATATAATTAAGTTCTGATTTAAATTTCTTCCACAAGCATTAAATTACTGTAAAAGTTAAAACCAACAGTTGAGTGATCTGAGATTTTTTTTTTTAGAGACTTTAATTAAGGGAAAAATATGATTTTCTGGGATATGTATTTGCAAAAGAAAATTTCAGATTAATATATATCAATACATCTATCTATCTCTACTTTTATATATTTATAAAAATTAAGAGCCATATAAATGAGAAAATAATAGAATAATAATAAAACCAGGGACAAACTTTACACACAGAATTACAGCCCTATGCATTAGTATATCACATGGGGTAAGGCTTAATTTTAGCTCTGAATTTTGAATTAAAAAAAAAAGGCAAAGAGAGAAACACAGTCTTAGATTCATAATTACTAAAAAATAAAAAAATACAGTGGTTTGAGAAAAACATTTTTTAATTTTTTATACAGGACACACATTCTTTGATGATTTTCTGCTATAGGATATATGTATCTTAGTATATGGAATCTTCATTATAACTTTCCATTGCATCCCAACATAGCATCCCATTGATCGTATGCATACAAATTGAGTTCCTGTTATGTACTTAGCAGAGTATTATGAGCTCTGAACTCTAGTGAGGGTACATTTTCTGAGATTCAGAGGTCCAACTTTAGCCTCATAAAGACAGGAACAAGTTATTTAATTTCAGGGGATAAAATGGTCTTATTCTTCACATCTTCTCTTTGTAACTAAGGCCTTCTGTGCCTGGCAGGAGCGGTGGGTCAGATGTTCCCAGATTTTTTTATTTACTTCCAAACTTCTCTGAAGATATTCACTAAAACAAAATGTACTTATAAGGACAATAGTTAAGCACTACACCTTCCCCAGCTGACACCATAAAGAAATTGAATTTGGTTCTGATGGAATCTGATTCTGTCAATTTTGGTCAAACTCAGGGGGTCAGAATGCAAATAATACCCCAGTGTTTACTCTCAATCTCCAATCCTCCCCAGAAATTCAAGGCTCTCCACAATGTGTACCTTGTATGAGGGTAGCTCCCTGTACTCAACCCCAGGGCCCTGACCCTGTCAAGGCTTATTAGAGGTCATGTACCAGATGCTGCTCATCACATGGATGAAAGACGATAGTGAATTGGGTCTCACACCACCCAGCACATTGTTCCCTCTAAACCCACAACCTCATTTTCAGGCCCTTCAACTTTTAGGGCAGTCTTTATTTTTTGTTTTTTGGGTTTTTTTCCTACTTAAATGGCCATGGCCCTTCTGTGCTTCTTTTTTTTAATATTAAGAAATGATTCATCTGAAGATAATAGATGGAAAGAACATATCACAAAAGTCAGCAATTCTCATGGATCTTCTCGCCTCTTGTGAAGGTGGAGATCTATTTCTCTATTGCTCCTGCTAGAGTCTGAGTTGACGCTGTTGTTAATAACAGGTGAATGTAACTTAGCCAAAGTTTCTGAGAAGTTATTTTTGTACCCTAAAGAAAGATTAAGTCATAACTAAGGAAAGACATTGAACCTTTGATAGGGTTGGGGTAGGGAGGGGTGGGAAGAGTAGGGTGGGAGGAGACACTGAAGAATGAAACATTTTGTGATATCTCCCCCACAAAAAGTGCTTACTATTTTTACAAAGAGAGAACATGCACTGGAGAAACTTTGTCTTAAGTTTCTGTTAACTGTTAACACAGTCTTAACCTAGAGATCAATGTTAATATCAGAAAAAATAGAACAAAACAATACCATGTGCCAATTGGTAGGGACACAATAACAGACAGACATATTGAGAGATATTCCACAAAATAAGTAGACTGTACTCTTTAAAGTACCAAGATCATAAAAGACACAGAAATACTGATGAACTGTTCCAGATGAAAGAAAACCAAAGAACGGGAAATAAAATACAGCATAGCCATGGGCTATGAAATTTGAATAAAGTCTATGGATTACATAATAATATTATCCATGTTCATTTCCTGATAGTGATAACTGTGTTGTGGAGATATACGATGCTGTTCTGTTTTTAGGAAATACATACTGAAGTATGTAGGGATAAAAGGGCATTAGGTCTGCCGTGCATTCTCAAATAGTTCTGAAAAATAATAACATTTATACAGACAGTAAGGATGAGTAATTAAACAAACATAGTGAAATATTAATATGTAATGAACGTGGGTATGTGAAATTTCAAAAAGTTTAAAAGTTGAAGTATTACCCAGAATCATAATTGATTATATTAGAAATGCTTGTTTGAACTATCGATAGGGAATATTTCAAGGTTATGTTTCACTATTCTTTGTTTTCATTGACTTCCTTGGTACCATTTTTTCTGTGTTTTATATGAGAATATTTTTTAATGTACATGTTCTATATTCTTGAGGAAAAAATTAAGTTAATATAAAAATCTGTACACCCCTCAAAAAATGCCAATAAAAGTTTAAAAACTTTAAATCTGTAGCATATTCTAGAGGCTCCTCTTCTCTTCGGTCCTATCTACAGCCAAAAAAATTATCTTTCAAAATTGAAGGAGAAATAAAGACTTTCTCAAACAAAAAATGGGAGAATCTATCACTAGCATAGAAATGTTAGAAGACATTCTTCAGGCAGATGAAAAATAATATATATCGTAAACTCATATCTAGACTAAAAGGAAGATCTTCAGAAAAAATAAACAAAAGTAAAATAAGACCTTCTATTTTTCTAATCGTTAGTTGATCTGCAATATAACTGTTTATTTAAAGTGATAACAGTGACAATGTACTGGGTGATTATGGCATGTGATTAACTAAAATGAAGGACATGAGTGTCATGGGAATAGGAGGGAGGAATTAGGATATTCCTATATAAGGCCCCTGTACTACAAAACAGAATAAGGTTATTTAAAAATGGACTTAGATTAGTAAAAATGTATATTAGTAATTGTGCATTATATGTTCTAGGGAAACTACCAGTTTGTTTAAAGAGGTAACAATTAATATGCTAAAAGAGGAGATAAAACGGACTAATAAAACTTCTTAATTAAAACCAGAGCAAACAGAGAAAGGAGTCTCTGGCAATGAATATAAAACAGTTAAAAATATTGTTGACATTAATCTAAATATATCAATAATCATTTTAAATGTGATCTAAATATACAAATTGAAAAACAGAGATGGTCAGAGTACATTAAAAAAAACAAAAACAAAAACAGGCCCAAATCATAGGTTGTCTATAAAACACACAGGTTAAATAGAAAGGCTCTGATTGGTTAAAAGTAGAGAAAGAGATGAAAAAAGATATACCATGCTAACACAAATCAGAAGAAAGATGAAATAACTATATTAATTTCAAACGAGGCATACTTCAGAGTAAGTAAAATTGTCAGGCATAACAATGCTAAACGTGTTTTCACTCACCCATCTAAACACATGAAGTAAAAACAGATAAAATTGAAAAGAAAAATTTGCAAATCCACTTTTTTAGTTACTGCTAGAAATCATTACCACCACTAATGGATAGATCAAATAGGCAGAAAATCGATAAGGATACAGTTGACCTGAACAGAACTGTTAATCAAATTCATCTAGTTAATATCTATAGCAGACTTCACCCAAACCAGCAAAGACACATTCTTCTGAAACTCACCTGGAGCATTCATTCACCATGATAGACCGTATTCTTGGCACAAAATACACCTTAACAAATTCAACAGTATAAAAATCATATAATCATGTTCTCATGCCACAAAGAAAGTAAGCCAAATTCATAATGGAAAAATGGCTGGAAAATCCCAAATACTTGGAAAATAAAAAACATACTTCTAAATCACACATATGTCAAAGAAATCTCAGGGAAATTCGAAAATAATTTGAACTAAGTGAAATTGAAAATATAACTTGTCAAAACTTGTGGAATGCAGCAAAGTAATGCTTAGAGGGGAATTTGTAGCATCAAATGCAAATGTCAGAAAACTAGAAAGCTCTAAGACCAAAGACAAACTTCCAACTTCAGAAACTACAAAAAGAAGAGAAATTTGAGCCAAAACTAAGCAGAGTAAAGGGAATATGAAAATTAGAGTAGAAAACAATGAAATTGCTAAGAAGAAAACAAGAGAAAATCAGCAAAACCAAATAAAATTGATAAACCTCTAACCAGGCTAAGCAAGGAGGAAAAAAAGAGAGAAGACACAAATTATTAATGCCAGAAGTGAAAGAGAAGTTATCAATACTCAGTCCATGGACATTAAAAGGTAAATCAAGGTATACTTAGAACAACTCTGTCCAAAAATTCAATAATTTAGATGAAATGGACCATTCCTTGAAAGACAAATTACCAAAACTCACACAGGGAGGAAAAGATAATTTGAACAGCTTTATATTTATTACAGAACTATAACTAAATTACCTTCTCCTCAAAAAATAATTGAGTAGAAATGGTAATGCTATAAATTCTATCAAACATTTAAGTGTAGAAATGTACCGGATTTTCACAATCTCTTCCAGAAATTAGAGGCCAAAGCAATACTTCCTAACTCATTCTATGAGACCAGCATTATTACCCTGATACCAAACCAGATGAAGGTATTATGAGGAAGGAAAACTAGAGATTGGTATCCCTTCTAATCATAGACAAAAATTTTTTAACAAAATATTAACAAAGTAAATTCAAAAATGTATATAAAAATTACATACTACAAGCAAGAGATTTATTCCAGGAATCACGTTGGTTCAACATTAGAAAATAAATCAATACAATATACTAGATCAACAGACTAAAGAAGAAAAATTCTATGATTATATTAATTGGTGCAAAAAAAATGCTTTTAACAAAATCCAGTACCACCATGATAAAGGCAAGTTAGGAATAGAAGGAGACTGCTTAACGTGATTTAAAAAAAAAAAAATTGTAAAAATAACTCCAGCCAACTTTATACTCAGTGATGAGGAGCTGACCACTTTCCTCCTAAGATCAGGAATAAGGCAAGAATTTCCTCCCTTACCATGCACATTCAAGAAGTTAGGACTGGAACACATTTTGGGAAGGACACAATTTAACCCACAACACTGCACAAGGAGAATATGGGAATTCGCTGTAATATCTCTACCATAATTCTTAAAATCTAAATTGTTTTAAAATAAAGAGTTACTTTAAAGAGAAAAAACAGTAAATGAAAATTACTGGAAATCCTAGTATGAATGCTAATTCTTCACAGAAAATATTTCCTTAGTTTCGTATTTTGAAAGTAATCCAAGAGGTTTACTTACTATCCAGAGATAAAATACCTCAAGTTCACAGGACACTCTAATTCAAATTTGAGACCACAGAGCTTTACTTAGCTTCGTTATTACACCTCTATAACCTTTGTCCATACAAAGAACTCTGGTTCTCAGGAGCAGAAGTTGTGGTAGACCCAGAGATAAGCCACCCAGATCTCTGTTCAAGGTAAAATTCACTTTCCAGTTCATGAGAGGGCACTTAACAGAGAGCCTTCAGTCTCAGTTCCCTCAGAGTCTGTCCCAACTGTAAAGAACCCTTCTCCTGAGGCTATGCCATTCCCTGGCTTATGACATGTAGTGTCCGAGCAAGGTAGGGATCTAAGAGCCCTGCCATTTTGACAAAACATGAGGCATTCTGATGGACACTACTCACCCCAGAGCTTCCCTCAGCAGTAGGCTAAAGCTTTATTGGGCTTGCATTGCAATTTTACTTTTTCTTGTGCCAAGTACTGCTTCTTCTCTCTTCTCCTCATAGCTAATGATAACTAATAAAAAGGTGTATCTTAAATTCTTGTTTTAACATCTGTCACCAAAGAAACTAACCTGTGGAACAGATGAAAGTAAAATGAAAATAGCCCATAATGACTCCATTATTATACACAGTTACATAATTACTCTGGATTACAAATACAACCGTTCCAGTATAAGCTTTGTTTAAAATGCATGTTATTAAAGCTATTGACTGAGAATTGCATTTCAGGAAGATGTATGATTCAGTAGATTGCTGTGGATTTCCTGAAGACCAAGCCAGCCTGCATTCAAAGACAAAAATATAATACACATGACAAGGGAGAATACTTTACAGACAGAGCTTACCAAATATTTACAAAATAATACCCAAATGATAGAGTAATTTACAAAATAAATATACCATCATGATTCAGTTGAGTTTATTCCATGCATGCAAGGAGAGTTTAACCACTAGAAAACCACATATGCAATTTACCACGTTAATGTATTAAAAACTGACATCTCTTCAATATAGAATATTACCTATGAAAGTTAACAAACATTCCTCATAAAGGACATTTTCTAAAAAACACAGGAAACATGATATTTAGTGTAATATGTTAAAAAGTTGATTTCTTTTGAAAATAAGAATTATAAGAATTGCATTAGTTGTGTACTGGAGGGTTTAGATCAGGATTTCTCATTCTCAACAGCGTCAACATTTTGGGCTGGATAATTCTCTGTTGTAGAGGGCTGGCATGTGTACTGTGGAATGTTTAGCAGCCTCACTAACCTCTACCCACTAGATTCCTGGTTGTGAAAACAAAAAAGATCTTCAGACATTGCTGAATGTTCCCTGGAAAGCAAAATTTTACCAGTTGAGGACCATTGTTTTAGATAATATTGAATAATAAGGTGAACACATAAGAATAGTAGCACTGGAAAAAATAAACAAAATTGTATTATCGATATGATTGCTTTTGCAAAAATTCTAAGAAATTGTATCAATAAATGATGAGAATGATTTAAATGATAGAAATTTATTAGAATATGTTAATATATAAAACACCAAATCAGTGTACTAAAGTTAGTTGTATACCTAATCACTGGCCGGAATTACCAAGTGTAGATTTTAATATACTATGTGCTAGTAGGTATTTACTCAAAGAATACAAAAATACCAATTCAAAAAGATACATGCACCCAATGTTTACAGCACCAATATCTACAATAACCAAATTCTGGAAGCAACTCAAGTGTCCCTCCACTGATGAATGGTCGGGAGGGACCACACCAAAGAAGATGTGGTATATAAATACAATGGAATATTACTCAGCCACAACAAAGAATGAAATCTTGCCATTTGCAGGGACATGGATGGAGCTAGAGAGTATTATGCTAAGCAAAACAAGTTGGCCAGAGAAAGACAAATACCATATGATTTCACTCATATGTGGAGTTTAGGAAACAAACCATAAAGCAAAGGGGAAAAAAAGAGAGAGAGGCAAACTAAGAAACAGATTCTTAACTATAGAGAACAATCTGAGGGTTTCCAGAATGGAGGTGGATGGGGGATGGGTTAAATAGGTGTTGGAGATTAAGGAGTACGCTTGTGATGAGTACTTGGTGATGTATGAAGTGTTGAATCACTATATTGTACACCTGAAATTAATATTACACTGTATGTTAACTAACTGGAATTTAACTAAAAACTTTAAAAAATAATTTAAAAAAGAAAAATAAGTCATTAAAACCTGGCATTTCTATTTTAAAAAAATACTATGTTAGGTAACAATAAAAACTAACAAAAATTATATAAGACCTTCGTGAAAAAAACTGAAATTTTTTAAATGACTTTTAAAAGATAGAAATCACAATTCTGGGCAGGATTAATTATTATGATAATATATTGGCTATCCCCCAAATAATCTATAACTCCAAAGTAATTCCAATAAAAATCCTGACATGGATTTTATTGGGATATGACAACCTGATTGTTAAAAGTATATGAAAATAAAAAAAGGAAAAGAAGAGCCAAGACAATTTTGGGGAAGAAAACCAAGATAGAAGGACTTGCCTTACTAATATCAAGAGTTGTTATAATTATGACAATAGTGGAAGAAGATCAGGAATAAACAGGAAAAAACACACACACACAACGCAATTCTTTTTATTAACAGAATGAAACATCTGTACTTGATGTATGCACAGGTTGCATTGCAGATGAATGAGAAAATATATAAATCTTTAATAGATGGGGCTAGAAAAAGTGGTTATGCTTATAAAAGAATTAAACAAAATTGGATTTTATTTAAATAGATAAAGCAACCCAGAATAGATGAACTATCTAAATATGAAAAGCAAATATTTAAAAAATTTAGAAGAAAATGTGACGAATAAATATTATGGTATTGACATAGGAAAGATTACTAAATTCAATTATGTGAAAATTGAAAACTTATGTGCATAAAGATTACCATAAAATATAAAAAGAAGATGAAAATAGGAAGACATTTGCCACTCATATTGTCATAATAAAAAGATATTTAGTTTATGGAATACATTAAGAACTCCGTACTAACAAGAAAAAGAGAAACATTCCCTTAGAAGAGATGTACAAAAGATATAACCAAGAAATTCAATAGAGAGACAACACAGGTGTTAAATAAACATAAAAATATGGTGAACCTTAATAGTCATGAGGGAAATGCAAATTAAAACCAGAGTGAAAACTTTTCATACCATAGTACTTGCAAAATCTGTTTATCAAGTATTGGGGAGACTGGAGAGCAACACAAAATTATCTGTAATGCTGTTGGGATGGTAAATTGGTTCATTTATTTTGGAGTAATATCTTATACAGTTGAATATCTACATAAATTATGATCCAGAATTTTATACTCTTTATATATTCTAGCTTAGGATTCTATTATAAAATAAATAAACTATGTACCAGGCCAAGTCTGACCAGTGCTCTATTTGTTATGGCCTATGAGCTAGGAATGGTTTCTTTATTTTTAAATGGTAATATTTTAAGTCATATTCAAGTACCTACATAATATCTTTGATAGGCCAGGAAAACCTCTTGGCCAGGAAAACCTAAAACCTACCGTCTGTCCCTTTAAGAAAAGGCTGGCTGACCCCTGTTCTCTAGAAAAACTCTTATTCCTAAGGAAATCTGTACAGAATTTTACATAAACATTATTATTTATAAATATAAATAGTGGAAAATCTGAGACACCCGAAATGTTCATTAATAGGTAAAAGGAAAATAAAATGTATTATTATAATAAATACTTCAGGCAGTGAAATGAACAGACTAAAGTCCCCCCATATATGTATATATACATTTTTAATACTATATGCCGTCCAAAATAAATTTTGTAGAAATATTTTACCTTTTATATGAAGTTTGAAAGCATGTAATATAAAACTACTTAAAAAGATATATGCTCTTTCAATAAAGGCTTAAAGATAGCATGGAAATATTATGGAAGGTTAATTTTAGCATTTACTACTATGAAATGAGGAAAGATGTAATTGGGGAAGACTAAACATGGTGCTTCAACTCTATCCATGATCTGCACAAACATGGTACATTTCTTAAGACTAAGAACCTGACGTCGGCACATTACTATTAACTAAACTCAAGACTTTGTTTTGATTTCATCAGTTTTTCCATAATGGTCTCTTTCTGTTCCAGGATCCAATGCAGGGTGCTTCACCATATTTAGTTGTAATCTCTTCTTGGTCTCTTCTGGTCTCAGGTTCCGTTGGTGTTCATGACTTTGGCAGTGTAAAGGAGTACTGACTGGATATCCCTTGCAATGCCCCTCCATCTGGGTTTCTCTGAAGTTTTCCTTATGATTAAACCAGGGCTATGGATTTCTGGAAGAAGAGTGTAGACATGAAGTAGCCTTCTCTTCACATCATTTTAGGGACGCATGATATTCACATGGCATCACCAACTCATATAGTCATTTCATCAGTTGGTTAGGGTAGTTTTGCATGGGTTTTTCCTCCGTATGAATACATTTTTGTTGTTGTTGTTTTCTTTCCCTACCCTGTTTTTTGGAACTGAGGAGTCAATAACCTAACCCACCCTCTAGACCGGTGATGGTGGCCTGAGGAATGGAGTCATCCGTGCAGGGAATGGAGTTCCACCTACGGGAGAGGGGACATCTCTACACAGGTAATTCATTTTGAGAGACAATTAAAATTAAAGCCAAACAGTTCTGACAGGGTGGGATTGAATAGTTTATTTCTACTAATTAAACTTTATCGTCAATATTGTATTAACTTACTATTATTTAGTCAACGTTTAGTCCTGTGGAGCAACGGAAGTGGTAGCGTGTTAAGCATTAGCTGACATGCCTCTAGGCGGGAATAATTGGTTTTAGTCAGGGTAGACTTTTTTGAATGAAAAACATTTTCAAGCCAACCTATTGTTGTTCCATATACTTTTGTTGATAATAACGTATATATTTAATTTGGTTCTCCTTGAGGTTTTCTTTTTCCCCTTTCATTTACAGTAAGTCAGCATGCAATTCATAATATACTGTGTGTAGCTATATTTCCTGTTCGCTGCAAAGATTATTTTTTTTCTGATGAGTATTGCATGTAAGCTTGTGTTTATGAGACTATTGAAAAAATAGATGAAAACTTTCAAAGTGTAGTATTCTTTGAAGCTTAATGGAAAAAGAACTCACCAAAATGTATCCTAGTGTAGTAACAGGTATCGGAGGCCCGGCAATCTTTAACTGTTCTACGAATTGTGTTTACTCTCTTGTCTTAACAATGTCATTAATTTCCTGCGTGTTGTTTACATTCCATGTATATAGCCGGCACTGGGGGAGATCTGTTAGTGGAAGGAACACCAGCACTGAAGTCAGACGTTTGATTTCCTTCTCTGCCAATTGATTAGCTTGGGATTTTAGGGAATTTATGTTAATTTGTTTCCTTTTTCTTCATTTATAAAATGTGGTAGCTAGTTACTAAGTTTTAAGGTTGTTGTAAAGATAGAAAACAATGCCTGCAAAGTACTGATTGCAGTGCACCCATAGGAGACACAGGCAACACATTTTTTTTTTTTTAACTTTCTGCCTTTATCTTGAGAATCAGGTAGGCCAGTGTTTAAATCCCAGCCAGACCATTTCTTTCTCCTTGAACTTGGGAAAAGTTCTTTGACTCTGATCTTCTCTTTTGGAAGGGAATAATATACCACGCATCTCTCATTGTTGGCTGCAACAGTCTCATTGCTGCTAACGACATGTAGGAGCACCTAGCAAAATTCCTGATAATGTGGTTGCTTAAGATTTCATGATCCTTTCTTTTCTCCTCATCAAGAACAAATTACTGTTTGTATTCTAGTGACTATTCACAATTTTTTTTATTTTAAAAATTAGGAAAGTGCTATGGGTCAATTCACTCCTACACTAAGGGATTAAGACCAGGTAAAACTAGTTTTATAAGTGATGCATTAAAACTGTGGCATAATACTAGGTTGTGATCTCAGGCTTGTCAGATCAAGCCCTGCATCAGGCTCAACACTCAGCATGGAATTTGCTTGAGATTCTTTCTTTCTCTCCCTGCCCCTCCTGCTTGTTCTCTCTCTCTCTCTCTCTCTCTCTCAAGTAAATAAATAAGTCTTAAAAAAATTGTAGCATAATATAAGATAGCTGTTCAGGAGAGCACAGTAAAATTGGCTATTTATTTTACTAACTCCTGTGTGTCCTGTCTGCTTAGAAAGGATTGAAAGTGGACCATAGGATTGATAGGGAAATCTGTGTTTCTGTCCTGGCTTGGCCTCTTACAGTCTAGAGAGCCCACAATAAGGCCCTGAACCTCTCTGAGCCAGTTTCCCAGTCTCTAAATAGCGATATTGATAAGGACTTTATATGGTTGTTCTAAAAATTAAATGAGATGCAGTATAGTATCTAATTCATATATAACTATGTACAATGCATAATATGTATGCTTGGTAGTTCAGAGGAGTGATGCATGATTATTGATGATACTGTCTTGGATTCCTTATGATTTATTTGACTCTGTCTGTTAGAACCCAGAGCTAAAGGCTCAAGCGACTTTATAAAGGAGGTCCTTCACATTTTAGGTTTTTGAGTCTTTGTTCTTGCCCAGCAAGAAGCTTCAGGTGTTCCCTCTCACCAAGCCCTCTGCCTGAAGCAGCGTGGGCAGCACTGACAGTGGCCTGGCTAACTACCAGCTTACCAGGAGGGGAACTTGCTTAATTGCCTGAATTCTGGCTTCACAAAGCAGCTTTCACACCTAAAGCTGGAGCAGCTCACATCTGTGGCTGTCAGGCTTCTGCCTTGCAGATGAAGAAATCAGCTGTGCCTGGTCCCCACAGGATACCCAGGGGGTCCAAGCCTCATGCATAAAGTCAAAACACACAAGCTCATTTCCATATAGAATACAAATAACATATTCATTTAATAAGATAACTCCTGAAACTTATTGCACATATTATTTTAAGCTCCTGTGCAGGTAATTAACAATCCTGCTTAGGAAAAATCGATGAAACCTTTAGATCAAAACGAAATTCCTTTCATTTTATTTGCACATGTGTTATCTCTGTGCTCATTCACAGTACTTGACTTAAATACACTCACCCAGAACAATTTTTTCTCTTTAATGTTAAGGTAATTTATGGTATTACCTCAGGCTATGTGTTGTGTGTGTGTGTGCCTGTGTGTGTGTGTGTGTGTGTGTGCACATGCATGCACAAATGCAGTAAAAAAGAACTGGGGAGAAAGAGGGAGGACTTATTAGCTTTTATAGATATAGGTGTATTATTCATTTGATAGCTATAAAGTGTATATTTTTATTGCTGTGCCATCAAAAGAATCACTAGCTGCTTATAGGGTGTAGGAATTCACAGGATGCTATGCCATAAAGTATTATGGTTGGCTTCACATCCGAGAGCACCAACTGGGTTCTAATAATGATACCTCTGATGGTGAGATTTTAATTACTCAGCTACCGCTCGGTATAGCAACCGCATAAACAGGGGAGAATGCACGTCTTGGGCAATTCTGCAAACTTTCATTATTACCAATTGTGGTGGTTTTGCAGTGTTTCAGCTTAGCTAAGCTGCAACTACATTTCTCCAGAATTTCCTTCTCTACGTGATTCCTGGTTAGGGTTAGCCACAAGAAATTTTTGTGCAAGTTATAGAATGTAGAAATAGAAGTAAACCGGAAGTCATGATACTCTGAAGGTTTGTGAGAGTTGCCCGAGCCACTGCAGCTCACACAGTGTGCCTGTGACCTGCTGGCTCCTTCTGTAGCTGTGGGCAGCCGTTGGGCTGGCAGCTCTTGCAACTTTACCTGGACCTCCTGGTCCTGTTTCCTCAATTTCTAGGCCAGAAATGTGTGCAGCTCTGCAGGCCCAAGAGATATGCTATTTTTAACTACTTTGAATTGACCTCCATTTCTAAATGAATTTTGACCGAGACTCCTACTATCAGGAGTCTAAATCAGAGGTTGAACTTCAAAGCCAAAATGCTAATTATAATTCATTGTCTCTTGAGTATGTGTCACAAAGTACGCTCAGGTGGTCCACAATGTCATCTGAAGTCTGACTCTTAGTAGTAATGCTTTTTATTGACAACCAGTGCTTCTATTAATGGTGGTGAGTTTTGTTGTCTCTTTTTGATCTTATTGTTGTAACTGTTATTTTAAGCCTCGTAGGAGGAGGGCAGGTGTCCCAACAAAGTAAGACATGCATCAGCCATGTTCAGCTTGTAGCTCCCTCAGTCAAGGCCAGCCTTATATGTAAGTATCAATTACTGTGTGATCTGCTTTTCAAGTTGCAGCTGAGAAATTCTCCTGACCCAACTCCCAGGTACTTAGAAAATATTTTCAGAGAAGGTGTATCTTTCCTGCCAGTTTGTAACAATGTCTTTTTACTTATCATTAGTGATACCTCCCATTTGTTAAAGATCTGTAATTCCTGCAGACCTCTGACAAAGTCCCAAATATGCTGACAGAGGTAACCCTTGAAGCTACTATCTCCTCAATGGAAATTAATAATATAAATTAAATAGTTGTTATTGTGAAAAGCTGATGGGCACAGATGAACTGAACCATACTGCAGAATGATGATGGAGGAAACGAGAAATGGATTAGGTGGGACACTGGTCACTGCCTAAAAAGTGGGTCCAGAAGAACAATGGAGTTGGTAACAGCTTAGACTTCTGTGGTTTACAGATATTAAAATTTTCCAGATCAATGTTTGTTCCCTCTATGGGGAAAGCTGGCCTTAAAGTACCAGGATAGCAGAGGGAACATTTGCCTTAACTTACATTAGAACTTTGTTTTATCGGAAACATAATTGGCACCTTCACTTCATTCACTGATGGCTCAGGTGGGGTGTACCAGCCTGCTGACACGAGGTTGAAGAGTAAAACAGTCTTAGTGGTGCTCGTGCGTGTGTGGAAGGACATATGGAAGTAAGATTGTTGCAATATTTATATCACCGTGGCCAACAAAGCCCAATTTTGACCTGAAGGGATCTGCATTAAGTTCATTGTGTCCCTCACCAGATTTCTCTCCCACATTTAGATGTTTTCTTTTCAACTTACAAACACTTCATACTCCTCAGAAAGCAATGTAGCTTTCTGACGAAGCACTGAATATAACGAGTGTCCCTCCTTAAGTCATGGAGATGCCACTTTTCTTTACGTCCAAGGTCACAATTATAAACCTCTTCGAATATGCTGTTGTGTCTCTGCAGTAACTCATGGAGTCTGTTTGAGTTGAATATCTTTGATGGGAGTTTTCAGATCCAATAAACTCTGGCTTAATACTAACTTTTTTTTTTTTTCCTAGCAACAGTTTGATTTCCTTTTTACTCATTGCTCTTAGAAGTTTGCACATTCAAATTAGAATTTTATTAGGCTATGTTATTTTATTCCAAATTCACTTAATTCTCAGACTTCTAATTTTCATTCACGAATAGATATGTCTGTGGCTATGGATATAAATATAACCATAGATACAGTTGTATTTATAGACATAGGCAAGATGACTGATACATTTGATAAAGTATGAGAGTACACAAAGCAAGATGGAAGGAGTTACAGCCTGGAGAACTATCTTTCAGCTCTTGGAAAAGACCAAAATTTGCATATCCCAGTTATAATGGAGTGAAGAGAGGGCTGAAAATAGGAAGGAATGAAATCCTGATCATATAAACTCCCTTCCATAACAACTACTACCAGAAGTAAAAAACACCCAGTGAAAAATTTTCACCCTCTGACATTTAGGGTTTCCTGATAATAATTACTGACTTTCTGACTAGTACGAAACCAAGTCTGCCAGTACAACAATTCCCACCCACATACAGATTCCATCAGCTTTTTACAGACTCATTTTTTCCAATACAGATAGAAAACAATGTCACCAAACATTTCAGGAAATCCTGTAGCAAGGAGAAAAGAGACCAAGATGAAAAAGGAGAAAAATTATTCTGGAGTAAACAACAATACTGCATATTTAGAAGAAAATAATCTTCACGAAGATATTGCACTCACTGAACAAGAGCACAATGCTATGGAAAAAAATTAATACTGAAGGAACAAGATAATTTCTAGAAAAATAGGATGAAGATAAACTCAAATAAATCTCATTGGAAGAAGAACAAAAAGATAGAAAGCATGAGAAGTTTGATGAAATTCATAAATTGTTAATCTAAAATATCAACACTCAACTAGTATGACTTTCAGCAGAATGGAGAAAAAGACATAGTGTTGAGAAATATTGTCTAAAAAAAATAATAAAATTCAGTTTCTCACAAAGGATATGAGTACACATATTTAAGGAACCTATTGAGTCTATAGAAAAACGAATTTTAAAAATTTCTAGTCATACTATTGTCAAATTTTAAGAGAATTACAAGCCCATGAGAAACATCACTGAAAATACTTTAATTTCCATTTCAGCTCCAAAATGTAACAATTAAAAAGTGAGCAAAAAAGCTGAGTAGATATTTCTCCCAAAAAAGATGTAGATATAAAACATCTGAAAAGATGCTCAATATCTTATTTCATTAGGGAATTTCGGATTAAAGCAATAATGAAGTAGTACTATATACCCATTAGAATGGTCAAAATCCATGAAACTTACAAATACCAACTGTTAGATTGTGGAGTAGCAAGAACGCTCATTCATTCTTGGAGGCGATGCAAAATGGTACAGCCACTTTGCAAGATAGTTTGGTAGTTTCTTATGAAGCTAAACGGAGTCTTACCATATGATTGAGTACCATACTACAAAGTTATTTGTCCAATTGAGTTAAAAGCTTATATATGTACAAAAACCTAAATATGATTATTCATATACATGAATATTTATAGTGGTTTTATTAGTAACCATCAAAAGCTAGAAGCAACCAAAATGTCCTTCAATAAATAAATGGATAAATAAACCATGGTACATCCATATAATATTATTCAACAATAAAAAGATTGATCAATCCTTTAAGCCTCAAAAAGGCATGGAAGAAGTATAAACACATACTGCTAAGATGAAGAAGCCAATCTGAAAAGAATACATATTGGATGATTGCAACTCTATGACATTCTGGAAAAGGCAAAACTAGAAATAGTAAAACAAAACAAAACAAAAACCCAGTGATTTCCAGGGGTTCTGGGCTAGGTGGATAGGGAGAGTGGTGGAGAAGTGGGGGATGCATAGGGATAAATAGATGAAGTACAGGGAATATTTAGGGTGGTGAAATTCTTCTGTATGATACTGTCATGGTAGCTACATGACATTATGCATTTTTCAAAACCCATAGAAATGTACAGCACAAAGAGTCAACCTCAATGTAAACCATGGACTTCAATAATAGTAAATAAATATTGGTTTATTAACTGTAACAAATGTCCCACACTAATGAAAGTTGTTAAAAATAGGGGAAATTGTGTTGGAGGAGTATATGGGAACTCTGTACTACCTGCTTAGTTTTTCTGCAAATCCAAAATTGTTCTATAAAATAAAATCTATAAATTAAAAAAAGTAACGATAAATAAAAGATGCGTTCAAAATCCTTTTTTTAAAAGATTTTATTTATTTATTCGAGAGAGAGAGAGAGGAGAAGCAGAGGGAGAGGGACAAGCAGACTCCACGCTAAGCATGGAGCCCAACACGGGGCTCAACACAGGGCTGGATCCCAGGACTCTGAGATCATGACCTGAGTCTAAACCAAGAGTTGGTTGCTTAACTGACTCATCCACCTAGGTGTCCCCCTTCAAAATTCTTAATAAATGTGTTTCCATATTAGAATTATTCATCCAGGTGAGTGATTATTCAGAATGAATGTAGAATAAAGACAGATTTGTAATACAAAATTCAGAATATGTACTCCCTGTTCTGTTCTAGGAAGGTACTTCAGCCAATGTGGGAGCTGGCCAGAATAAAGCAAGGTACAAAAAATGGCAAATCCAAACTTGGGAAAAGAGAACAGGAAGAACCTAGGGTATCTCTAGGAAAGAGTTCCTAGTCAGTAAAGTAGGACTAGAAAACCATGAGTCACGGGAGCAGAGGGCAGAGAGTAGTGGGAGGTAATCAGAAAAAACAAAACAAAACCCTTAATTAGACAGAGAATTGAAACAAAAATTGATTAAGTGATAAAGACAAATAGAGTAGGAAGAAAAATGTAATCTGGTTCTTCAGAGAAATCAAATATATATAAAAGAAAGGAAATGATCATTATAGGACTCAATTATAAATTAAAGAGTATACAGTCATAGTAGCATCAGCACTATTTGTGATCTTTTAAGTGTTAAAATTCATTCAACCTGAAAACCAAGCATTATAAGGATTTAATTATGCTTACAGTAAACTATCAATTCAATCAGCTTAGTGTGCAAGTAAAAATAAATGGAGCTGTCTTTGGGCTGCTAGCACAAAGCCCCTCAGACTAGGTGGCTTATAAAAAACAGAAACTTAATTCTCCCAGTTTTGGGGGTTGCAAGTCAGAGATCAGGGTGCCAGCATAGTCAGGTTCTAGTGAGGGCTTAGTCTGGGCATCCTCACACAGCAGAGACAGAGAGGAAGCAAGCTGTGGTGTGGACGCTGATTCCACCATGAAGGCCCCACCCTCACGGATTCATCTATACCTGATTATCTCCCAAGGGCCCCCCCTGCCTAAAACCATCATATTGAGGGTAAAGTTTCAATGCATAAATTTTGTGGGAACACAAACAGTCGGTCCATAACAGTCATATAAACAATAAAGGGAACTAAGGGTAAAAACATGGATATCTTCTATAAGTATTCAATTATTTTCCAAGGCCCATCTTAAAAGGAAAAAAAAAAGAAAGAGAAAGAAAGAAAGAAAGAAAGAAAGAAAGAAAGAAAGAAAGAAAGAAAGAAAGAAAGAAAGAAAGAAAGAAAATGAAAAAGTGTTCTCCCTTGACTGCATGCCTACACCACAGTTGCCAGCCCATCTCCCTTCTCTGCCTTACAACAAATTCTTTTTGAGAGTTACATAAAATCCCTGTTTTCATTCCCCACCTGGCATGGTTTTGGTTGATACTTGTTTCTCGGTGGTCTTCAATCAGACTTCTCTTACCAAACGTGACTGAGCCTGACCTTGACAAGTTAACCACTAACATCCAGAACACAAACCCATGCTGACTGATGCCACTTGAGCCGTCCCTCTTGACTGAAAGGCTGTTTCTCCTCTGGCACTGTAATGGTTTTGCTCTTGTTCCAAGAATCCTTCTTCCTGGGCATGTCATCTTCTGAGGGACACGGTATTCTATCTTGATCACACGTTTCTTTTCCGTATACACTTCCTCCAAGTGATCTCATTTGGGTCTATGATGTTAAACCTCTTCTGTATGTCAGTAACTCTCAAAGCTGCATCTTCAGTACCAACGTCTCTGAGCTCCAGATATATCCTGCAATATCTCTTTGGCTGAATACTTGGCATCATAATCTTAATATGGACAAAAACAATATATTGATTTTACCTCCATACTTGTTCCTCTCCCATTCTTTCCTATCCTGTGTAAATGACGGCAACATCAGTAAGCTAAAAATTGAAAAATTATGGATTCCTCCTCTTCCCTCACACGATTATTACATCTAGGACTTAAATCTTGTCAACTTGCTCTCAAGACATATGAATTCATTATGTTTTTTCCCCCTGTATATAAATTAAGTGAGTTCAATATACCCTAATATCAGACCTAGCCTAGTGGAATATTATAGGAAGACTCATCACTTTCTCTCAACTCAGTTTCTTAAAAAGCAGCTAACATGGCATTTTTAAGTAAAAAATACCTCATATCATGATAATACTTTGGGGGGGGGGGGGGCTAAGTAGTCACCAGTTTGTTCCTTAGAAACTTAAAATAAAATCCAAGTTTTTAGATTTAATGCTTCTAAGAGTGGGTTTCCCCAGAAGTGGATCCTGAAATCTCTGAAAGGTGATATGGAATGTGTTGCAGATTGTCTTACTACAGGGCAAGAAAACTAGAATATATACTGCTGTGACTGGGATGTTGGTGTCTCACCAAAATTCATGTCAAAACCCTAATCCCAATGTGATGGTGTTTGGAGGTCAAGCCTTAGGGACTGAGGAACCCTCGTAATGGGATTAATATCTGCCTAAGAAGAGACACAGAGCAATGATCCTTCTTTCAAACATGAGTTACAGCAAGAAGGCAGCCTTCTGTGAACCAGGAACAGGGCTCTCCCCAGACACTTGGTACTGGACTTCTTACTCTCCAGAACTGTGAGAAATTAATTACTGTCTGTGGTTTAAGCACCCAGTCTATAAATTGTTATAGAAGCCCTAACTGCATAAGATACTTGCATCATTCATCTGCCAAAGGTTGCATTCAGGTGCTTTCCTGAATGCCCAGCTTTCCAGAGAGGGAAATCTCTCAGCAAAGAAGAATCTTAGGTGTAGGACACTGTGTTCCTCCACGGGGACTGCGAGGGTGGAAGAGATGGCATTTGATAACGTCTGCTATGCCTGGCTTACAAAGAACAGCATGACCTCCCTCTGACTCTTTGACCCTAACTGTCTTTCATGTCCCTTCTTTCCCTATCACCCTGACTTCTTTCTGTTCATAAATACATAGGCTGCTTTCTGCTTTCTAGCCTAAGCATCAGCTTGTCTCTGTGCCCAAAAGGCTTTCTCTTCTCTTGCTGTAGATCCCTGTGTAGTTCTGAGAGAGGCCTTCTTACAGCAGTTGCTCAGTGACTCCTATTACACTCCCCTTAATACCCTGGGTCCTTTGCTTACTTATCTTTATTTCTCTTCTGGAATAAACACTTCCTGATTGTAAGGGTTTGGGCCATTATATTTCAAAGCAATGGTAGACAAATGTTAAATTTGGAAATGAATATTTGTAGAATGAAAAAAATTCTCATTTTACCAAGTAAGAAGTTAAGAGATTTTATGGATTAAGAGATCATGGTAAGGAGAGAAGGCTCTAATAATCACATCCCTGACCCCACAATCTACTGGCTGTTGACAATTGGCAAATCATTAACCTCTCTTCACCTCAGTCACTTGGATGGGATAATAACAGTGCCCACCTTATGGGGCTGTTATGTGTAATTGATATGTATACAGTGCTTAGAATAGCCTTGTTCATAACAAACACGTTAGAAAGCAATAGAAGCATCTATATTTGATAATTGGATTTAGAGTAGAGAATGTTATATTTTTAAGTATCAAAATAGGAAATATAGATAATCTCAAAAATTAGAATATGGTGAGATAAACTTATTATTTTAGCAATATAGGGGTAACTGACAAAAGAAATAGGTCAGTTAAAATCTCCCAAGGAACAGAACAGGGAACAAAAAGACATGGAGCAGAAATTAGTTGATTTATTTAACATGATACAGGTATTATTTAGATGACTGTATTTTTTTAAAGTAAAAAATATTTTAAAATAAAATGAATACAATAGAGAAAAGATAGTCTTTTCAACAAACGATGATGAACAACTGGATATCCACACGCAGAAAAGATGAATGTAGACATAGACCTCACCCCCTTCACAAAAAATAAGTCAAAATGTATCACAGACCTCAATGTAAAATATAAGATTATAAAACTTCTAGAAGATATCTTAAGAGAAAATCTGGATGACTTTGTGTTGGACCATGACCTTTTAGATGCAATACCACAGGCACGATTCAAAAAAGAAAGAATTGATAAGCTGGACTTCATTAAAGTTAAACATTTTTGCTCTATAAAAGACACTATCAAGATAATCATAAGATAAGTCACAGACTGGGAGAAAGTATTTGCAGAAAGACACATTTGACAGAGAACTGTTATCCAAAATATATATATATATACACACACACACACACACAAAGAACCCTTAAAACTCAACAATAAGATAACAAAAAACCAATCAAAAAAATTAACCAAAGACCTTTATAGACACCTCATCAAACAAGATCTAGAGATGGAAAATAAACATCTGAAAAGGTATTCCCTATTAAATGTCAGAGAAACAACAATTAAAACAACGATGGCACACCACTATACACCTATTAGAATAGCCAGAATCTGGAATACTGACAACACCAAATGCTGGCAAAGATGTGAAGCAATAAGAACTCTCTCACTCATTGCAAAATGGTACACCCATCCTGGAAGACAGTTTGGCAGCTTCTTACAAAACTATACTCTTACCATTCAATCTATCAGTTATGTCCCTTGATATTTACACAAAGAGGTTGAAGACTTACGTGCACACAGAAAACTAGCACAGGGATGATTATACCAGCTTTATTCATAATTGCCAAATGTTGGAAGCAATGAAGATGTTCTTTGGCCAGTGAATGGATAAACTGTACATTCAGACAATGGGATATTATTCAGCACTTATAAGAAATGAGTTATCAAATCATGAAAAGACATGGAGGAACTTGAAATGCATATTACTGAGTGAAAGAAGCCAAGGCTGCATACTATATGATACAACCATACGACATTCTGGGAGAAGCACAACTATGGAGATCATAAAAAGATGAGTGGTAGGCACAGGTTAGGGAGAAGAAAGATGAATAGGAGGAGCACAGAGAATTTTGAGTATCTTTTGAAAGTACTCCATATGATATTATAATGGTGGGTACATATCATTATGCATTTACCCAAACCCGTGGAATGTACAACACCTAGAGTGAACTGTAATGTAAATTGTGACAGAGTGTGGGTAACAATGATGTGTTGATCTAAATTCATCAATTGCAACAAATGTACCACCTGGTAGGGAATGGGGAAAGCTATGAAAGTGTGGGGCAGCAGGCATATGGAAAACTCTGTACTTTCTGCTCAATTGTGCTGTGAACTTAAAAGCACTTTAAAATGTCTATTAATATATAGATAAACAGAAAATACAAACTGAATTACAAATATTACTACCCATTGTGTAATTAGATACATAAAGATATAGCATAAAAAAGAAATTAGTGGACAAAAGCAAAGACATATTTTGTAATTTCTTAGAGAATAGGCTTACTTTTTGATATTGAAGTTTTAAATCCTCATTTGCATGAAATAACACCTATACCTAAAGCTTCAGCTCAATCCTTGGATTTACTTTAACTTTATTATTCAAAGATGAACATTCTAGAAGTTCACTAGATTAAAATTCTTAAACCGATTTCCTTCTCCTCTGACATTATTATTTCCTACTATTACAATTTTTTCATAAGGATTCTGTTTTAACAAAATGAAACTTCAGTCACAGGCAACATTTTTTCATCATGGATTAACAGTATATAGGTCAGGATAAACATTTCTGTTTAACAAAGTAGCTTACTGCAAACATAAATACTCACATATTGAAATTTTACAGTGATGAAATATATACTATAGAAAATGAAAGTCCCTAGTAAAATCACCATAGTCATATAATTTTGTTAATATGTATTCATTTTTTTCTACATATATACTTCATTCCTTTCACAAATATTGAGCTTTGACTCCCAGGCACTGTGCTAAATACTTGACACAAAACAAAGAGAAAAAATAGACATTTTCTCTACTCACTTGGTACATCCGGTGTGATGAGAAAGATGTATTTATCTGACAATTTTCATAACGGTGAAATACAGTTTGAAACTTCTTGGGAAGAAAAGGTACGTTATACTATAAAGTAAATAATGTAAAATACTTTTCATAATTTGGTGGGACCCAAGGAAGCTAAGTGATTATTTTGTAATTAAATATTATTCAACAAATGGACATTTTTCACACTAAAACAATTTGGATATGTGTCTGTAAGTACATATGAATCTACCTCATTCTGTTTTTATTCTGTGATGTATCTTTTATAAGTATAAAGTTTGGATATTAACAAACTACTTCAAAACATGATCTTTGATTACGCCATAATTATAAGAATATACCTCTTCTGACATCCACCACCTGTATACTTCCCGACTCCTGCCTATTTCTTGGTGTTGGTTATCTGCCTAGTTATCCTCCATCCCTTGCTGTGCTTGACGACTGTCTAATTTCTCCCATGAGGCATTCCTATGCCTAGCACTTATTTTGGGTTTTCTGTTTGGTTTTTGTTTTTTAACAATCTTGTTTTTTGTTTTTAATGTCCTGTTTTTCAGTTGAACACTAATCAAGCTTTGAGTTTCAAGCAAACACAAAAAATCTAAAAGCAGGGGTACTCTGGGGTGGGGTGGGGGCATAAATCCCATTTAGGACAGAAAAGCTTCTTCTTCCATCCCAATAAGAAAAACAATAATCCCCTGCCTCCAAGGTCCTTGCACCAGGGTATGGGCCACCCCTCCTTTGTGACGGCACAATGAGTCTGAATCCTCCTCTTGCTCCTCCGTACAACTTGCCAAGAGATGTCTGTGATTAATTTTAATTGCTTTTAAAAAGTTAATATTCATTGGAATTCCTGTCCCTGCAGCCGCTGGGGTCACAAAGTCCAGCGTAAACATTTTATATACATAGCACAACTGCTGAAATAACAGGATATGCTGCCTTGCCATATTCAACATCTTATCAAGGCTTTTTCTAAAACTTTTAGTGATCTAAGATCCTGAAATTGATTAGTAAATTCTTGAATCATTTCTCAACAGTTCAGTAGTTTAATGAAACATATAAGTGCCTACTATGAGTCATACTCTGTGCTTGGTTCTAGTTTTGCAAAGACAAATACAAAACAAATCCAATCCTGAAGGTACATTTTTACTAGAGAAATATATATGACACCATATGACACACTTAATGATACAAAGGAAGGAATACTTAATTTTATTAAACCCAGATCAGGGAAGGCTCAATATAAATGCAACCCTCACATTTGCCAGTCCCGCAACACTCTACAGGACACACTATGCCACTTCAAATCTTTATCTTTACTCATGTTGTTTCTTCTGCTTGGAATGCTTCATCTTCCCTGGCTTTTCTAGAAAATGGCTGTTCACTTTACAAAGCCACAGATGGGTTTGACCTATTCTGTGACAAGGCTGGAGAGGGAAAGGCATAGAGAGAAGGAGGTAAGGGGTATTACAAATAACAGATGAGCCAAATTCTGGAGGGCTTAATATGCCATACTAGATATAGACCTCGGATTTGTCTGAGAGTAGGAGAGAGCCATTGAGCATTTGTAGCCAGATGGTGATATTTTCCAATTGTAAGTCTGGCATCAAGTTGGACAATATATTGAAGGGTAAAATGAGACTAGAGGCGGTATCCTTGCAGTACTTCAACAGTTGGAAAGAAAACAGTTGACAAATTGGTAGAATTAAAGCAGTGAAGGGTGAAAATTAGAGGGAATATTCAAGAGACACTCTAGGGGAGTATTTTCATATCTTGTATTGTTTTAGATGTGAATTATGTGGTTGAAGAAGCCCTCAGATAAGTGTGGTGTAAGAAACTGTAACAAATAACATGGTGTTTGAGTGTCAAAAATATTATGTCTTCTATGTTTCCTACTAGGGGGCCATGAACACAAAGTAACTCAACTTATGACAGAGTGGACTTTCAAGGGAGAGTTCTTCAAAAGAAATTGAGATGTTATGGCAAAAGGGAAAGAAAGAATACATTTCCACTTGGGGATATCAAATATCATTTTCTTAACAAAACAGGTTTCTTTGGCTCGGTCTAAGGCTAAGTGAGCTTTCAAGGTCAAAGGAAGATAGTCAAAAGTGCAGGGAGACCAAGAACTAGGACATGCGTGTGAGTAACGGCGAATCACTCTCCTCATAATTAATGGAAAGTTTGTGAAGCATACCATTATGGTTACAGGGAGTAAGGTTGACTGAGGTACAAATTATGATTCTCATTTCCTATTTTTTTTAAATTTGAACAAGATTCTTAAAGTCCTAAAATTCAGTTTCCTAATACACTAACAGGGTAATAATGCGTATCTTATACATGGTACGTAGTACATGCATAGTACATAACATGGTACATAGTAAGTATTAAATACTATAACTCGATAAAAGCACTGTAAACCACAAGTCTCTACACAATAGTATCCTTGTTATTAATACATTAAAATATTTGGTTAATAAAAGATGAGAGATTTTTAAAAACGTGTTCTTTTAATTTCAAGAAATAACAGAACTACTTCTAATTGACCAGCGGCTACACATTTAGTGAAAATGCCTCCCCACTTTTTCTTTCTTATTATGTAAATACTACAAAACAGGTAAATTAAAGCTGTTAAACTGTTTTTGAGACATGAATGCAAATAGTTTAATTCTCTATTCAGCCTATTTCAATCTATATTAAAAATATTGCAAGTCACAAAAAGTATAGCTCACCAAAAGTATAACTGTGTCTCTTAACCTTTTCTGGAAGGATATTTTGGTTAAAATAAAGGAATGTTTCTTTATGAAATAATATAGGTAGAGAATGTAACATGTTTTTTTCCTCCCTACAAATTCAACCTGAGCTTGACAGCAGTGGAGTTATTGATTAGATATCATCAGTACTGACATATACAGAGAGAACATAATTTCATTTTATGGGCTGCTATGTTGTTGGATAGAATTCATTTTATGAAATGGCTATTGCGAGGCCTTTCATTATAACCACTTTGAAGAATTTTGTTTTACATTGGAATAATATTTTCTTACACCACATTGGTTTTCTAATAGCTTATCATTTGTAAATAATTTAACAATGACCTGTTTTATGTACTGTAGTATGGGGCACTTGGCAAAATATATCAGATCCATTCAGGTATATATTTAATCTCCATACTTGAAATACAGTTTGCCTCATATCTCTCTGTGTGTGTGTGTGTGTGTGTGTGTGTGTGTGTGTGTGTATTTTTTCAGTTGAGCCCAATACATGGTATCAGTGTTTTATCTTATTTATTTATATCCCACCTGTTACCACTAAGGTTTTGAAGAGGAATATTTGCTTGGTATGTACCAGGTACTTTCACATTATTATCTTATTTATGTAAAGATGAAAAAAGCCTGTTCCCAAGTTCCTAGTCTCAAAGCTCCAGAAACTCATGAGCTAGCTATGGCCCAGCCAAAATCATGGTGCTATTTGAAACAAGAAACTAAATTCTGCCATTTTAACACAAAGGAAATACTTCAACATCTTGGCAAGAATACAAATACAAATACCCTAGAGGCTAAATGAACATCTCTGCTTTGTGATAACAGGGCCATTGGATGGACTGCATTTGGGGTGATACACATTGACAGCAAGGTCCTGACTACTGAAAAATATAATGATTCTGCAGTTCACCTTTTAAAAACTATATCAAATTTTTCTACTAAATAAAGGAGGTGAATGAGTGAGCAATAATCAATTTACTAGTGTTTGGAATGACTTATTCTGCCATGTAAATTTTAAATTTATTTTGGAACAATCTATACACCAAATCCAGTGATATTCTCAGCTGAATGGCTTGCCAAGTGAAGGCTGATGCTTTCCTGTTTATTCTGCTCCCTGTATAGTAGAAAATATTCATTTTTTTAGTATTTTAAGATATAATTGATATACAATAAATGTCACAAATTTAATGTTAAATCTTGATGAGTCTAGACACGTGCATATACCTGTTGTACCAACATCACATTCAAGGTGCTAAACATACCAACACCTCTAAAATTTCCTGTGTTCTTTTGTGTGTTTGGGGGAGGCGGGAAGTTTTAGTGTTTTATTTTGTTTTGTTTTGGTAAGAACATTTAACATGAGAACATGAAATCTGTTGTCTTACATATTTAAAAATATATGTCTCTGATCCTAAACATTCACCTCTTCTTTCCTCCCCTCTTCTCCTGTGCCTTCTTTTTTTTTTTTTTTTTCCATCCGCTAATCCTCCTTCTGATAAGCAGACATACACACACAAGCCCTCCTGTTTATTGTTAGGTCACTTTTGGGACTAACAGGATGATTACTGACATAGCTACCATTTAATTATCTTAATGTAACATGCGTTAAAGTGTATTTTTGCAGATGCTGAAAAAGGGTAAGATCTAAAGACGAAAAAAGTGAGTTATTTTACTGATGAAAAAGATATTAACTTTACATGTGAGAATGCATTTAATAGAATACACACACATTTTTTTTTAAGTATTCTTTCTCTCTTAAGTCCAAATGACTCCAATCTTGCATGTATGGGAGAGAAAAAAAAAAACATGTTCTAGAATTTCTTTCTCCAGTTTATGCTGAGTTCTTTATGGAAAAACTAAGCCAAGAACAAAATGTTCTCTTTTTTTGATGAATAGCTGATTTCATTTTAAAAGGAAAATTTTTCCTTTCAAAAAGCTGTAAAATAGAATTATTTAAAAAATAACTCCATCTGGCTCATTGTAGAATATCATTTAAAAGTATACACCGGATCTAAAGTATTTTACTTGGTCATGAAATAGTTATCTGTACGTTTACTACATATCTCATTAATTCAAATCTTTATGTCTGGAATTGAATTTGAGACTCAATGGTTACATAGATATTGATATTGACAGTATTTTTGAGAGCACCAATACTGGATACTCATTACACTGGTAAAACCAGAAAATAATGACCAGCCAAAGGTGGCCTTGTCCTTGACGTTACAGATTAAGTCCTGATTATGTAATAAATTAATATTTTACCCTAATTTATTCTTTAAGCATTCATTTAGCCTTGTTTTCTGCAGCCTTGAGGCCTTATCTTTTCATTTGAAGCCACTGCCTGGTAGAATAAACTTGAGGAACAATATCCGAGCCTCTGATGATGTCCCCTGCCTCTCACTCACTGTTACTTGTGTATATGGTAACATCACCAGGGACTCCCCATCCAATAGCCTGCACAATACATCCTTAACCTTGTGGCTCTTGTAATTGATGAAGGTCTGGGATCAAGTGGTACATTCTTTGACATGATCAAGTTATCTGTTGGAGATAATAAGCCAATAAAAATATACTGTGACTTCCCTGTCTGGGATCCTCTTTGGTCTGAGCCTAAGCTATTAAGAACTCGGTTTTCTGTCTTTTTATTTCTCACTACTTGACATAATAAAGAAAATGAAATATATTGAGTGGATGCCTGTCTGTCTCTCCTGTTCTCTTTTTTTTTCAATTTCTTCTATAAAAGGGGGAAAAAATGAGAGCCCAATAAATACAGCTGAGGGAATGAAGCTTGTGTTGTTGCTACACTGCACATATTCTTATAGCCTTCTAAATCGTAAAATGTTAACAGCAAAACTAAATCTTGACATGTTGATAGCTAAAACCATACTGCAATATGGCACATCAATTGCCTGTTATGTTTTTGCGAACCAAAAAATATTCTCTTCTGTACCATTAACATAAATCATACTTGTTAAAACACTTTAATACTCCAGGTGTTTTTCTTGGTTTTGTTGTTGTTGTTGTTTATTTTTGTTTTTGTTTTTTTCAGGTGGCACATTTACTGATGTCAGTTTTGGAGGGGGAAGGGAGGTCAGATAAACCATGCATGTGTTGTGGGGCTACGCACACAAATCAAACTCAATAAGCTTGTCAGGTGAACATTTCACATTAACCAGAATAATAACCTGTCATATGACTTAAACAGTTTCTCTTTTTCTCATGTTTCAGAAGAACAATGTAGTGCCATTAATACCACAGCTCCATGTTTTGATTTTTTAAGAATAACTAGTTTTTAAAGACTTCCATCATCCCACAGCTCTCCAGATGTGAGTTCTAACACTGTGGTGAGCAGGGAAAGCACTAGATTTAACAGAACTTAAGAAATAGTGCACTGTAGATAACTTTTTATAAACATGGAATGAGTGGAAAATTACTGAAAGTAATACCTGGTCCCAGGAGACAGAGATCAATTAATTTTTAAACATACATATAATTGACAATTTTCCCATGTTTAATATTCAGAAGGCTGAATGAATATGGCACTGGAAGCAAACAAGGTGAAGACCTCAGCATCCTCTCTGTTAACCACAAGTGGTTGATTTTGTTCAAAGCTGCTCTATCCTCTCACTGGGATGAATATTTTAATCCCTAAAGGTGGCAGAAGCCTATGTTTGGAACTCTTTCACTTTGAAAATGAACAGAGCTCTAAAAAACCTCATGAGTTCAAATAGGGTAGTCCGACTTTGAATCTCTTTCTCATGAGATCACTTTTATAAGTTGTACCAGTTCACTGAGTGGTGTGTTTATTTCCTCAGGACCCTCCTGACCCCCTGGTACACTTGTGTTCCCACAGTCATCTCCTCTACGCCCTGTTTTCTCTTGTATTGAAACATGATTTGTAGCTAGATATTGGTATAGCACAAGGTGTTAATGCATAATTAAATGCAAAAATTATATGTAATATCTTTCAATCATAGTTCACTAAGTCTCTCTGTTTGAAGTGTTGAACCCTCTCCTTATGCAACTTTAGGTTTTAGAGACATAAATAGGGATACAGTTACTTCCATGAGAAGGCTTGCAATCTTTAGTTACATAGCGAAATTTACTCAAATATTCATAACTTGAGGAAAATTAACATAAATGCCATGTAAAAATGCAAAAATAAAACAAGATCCAAAGGTGGAATGTTGACAGATTAAGCAAACACAATATGACAGAAATACAATCAATGGCAAACCTTAAAGAATGAGCTGATTTTGACATGGAAAGTTGGGAGTCAGATAGGGAATCCTAGGTAGAGAAAATATGAACAAAAGGCACAGGAATTCATCAGAGTCCCATTTGAGGCAGCAAAAGTAGCATCATATGAAATATGGGAAGGCAACAACCAGCCGCAGAAGATGTTTGGGAAGAAATGTGAGACTAGTACTACAGTGAAAAACAGCAGGCTGCAGAATTTTTTATTATTTAGAATTATTAAGGTAACCAATAAATACGAATGGATGTTTTAAGGAGGAGATGAGTATGAATCCATACGAACTTGAAGAAGTATAATCTGACATGTAAGTTTAGCAGGCGGAGCTACAGGATGTGTCCCTCTGTTCCCTTTCTAAAAGAATGGAGTTCCAAGAACCACCCTTACCTAAAGAAGAATAAAGATTTCTGCTGTCAGACTATGTCACTAACTCGTTGCATGATGGTGTTGACCAAGTAACATGTTAATATTTATCCACTCAGGACAAAAACTACTGTTAATCGCGAATGTGTTTCCAGGCTTTTTCAAGAGACGTACTTTCCACACTGCATCCCTATGTAAATGAGCCTAAAAATGGTTACACATATGTTATGTATGTATAATGTATATTATATATATACATATTTTATGTATGAATGTCTACATATAAAGTGTACATATTATAATATATGTATATAATATATAATATAACATTAATATATAACATTATGTATTTATTTATTATATATTCTGGCACCTAATAAATATCCATGGATACATATGCATAGATTGTCCAGGGTGTCTGGAATAACAGTATGCTTTAAACAAATAGAAAATTACTCCTGTCAACAAATAACAGGATATAAGAGTATGATGGTAAGTGTGGTTTTTTTAAAAAAATGCTCCTTGGTGCCTATAGTTAGAGAGGGGAAGACTCTATTGTTTTGGGGCCGGGAGGATCTATCATCTACCCTAAGGATTGTCAGGTTCCATGTTAATTCAAAGTTTTAGACACAGTTGGAGATACTATCATTTGCCTGCTCCATATCCATTCTGCCTTTTTCTTTCTACAAAATTTCATCAGATCATCAATGGCACCAAGTTAAAAGTTTCTTTTATTCCTCAAGTATAGCCACTCCCCACACCTACCCCCACACTTATAGCCAGAAATGGCCATGTGATAAAATTTTTTACCAATGAGATATAAACAAATGTCTTCTGGAAAGATTTTTTGTATAGCACCTTAATTGAGATACAATTCACATACCCTACCATTTGCACATTTTAACTGTAAAATTAAATGCTTTTAAATATATTTACAAACTGTGCAAACATCATCACAATTAACTGTAGAACATTTTCATTAACCCAAAAAGAAACTTTGTTCTCATTATCCCTGAAATTCCTATGCCCTAGGCAAACACTAGTCTACTTTCTTTCTCTATGGAATTGACTATTCTGGACATTTCACATAAATGCAATCAGATAATATGTGGTCTTTTGTGATGGGTTTGTTTCATTTAGCATAATGTTCTCAAGGCATCCATGTTGTAGCATTATTCTTTTTATGGCTGATAATATCCCATTATGTGAATAGACTGTATTTTATTTACCCATTCAGCAGTTAATAGACAGATGAGTCATACCCACTTTGTGGCTCTTATGAGTAATGCTACTATGAACATTCATGTTAAGTTATTGTGTGGACATAGATTTTAATTTCTCTTGGGTATGTCCAGTTGAAAATAGAATTTCTGGGTCATATACAAACATTAGCAACAAATAGTAACATTTTGTTTAACTCAAACTTTTTGTTTATGTGAACTTTTTATCTTAATGTTTAACTTTTTAAGGAACTGCCAGACTGTTGCACAAAGCCACTTCTCCATTTTACATAACCATCGGCAGTGCATGAGCGTTCCAATGTCTCCACATCCTCAACATTTGTTATAATCTGTTTTTTTATGATAGCCATCCTCTTGAGTGTGAAGTGTTGCCACATTGTGGTTTTGACTTTCATTTCCTTGATTGTTAAAAATGCCAACCACCTTTACACATTCTTACTGGGAATATGTGTATTGTCTTTGGAGAAATGTCTATCAGATCTTTGTAGTCTAGGGTTATCTGGATGTTCAAACCTGACGCATTCCAAAAAACAAAGAACATTCTTGTCCTTGACTGGCTCTGGGACAAAACCTCAAAGCCCTTGGAATAACCTACCCATAAAAATTTTTCGTTTACCTGAGCTACCACAGATAATTTATGCTGAAAAGTGATTTATAGCAGGGACTTGGGCCACCCGATATTAATTTGACCTCTGGAGGGACTGGATGCTGAGCAATTAAGAACACTGATGTCCATTCTGATTCTTGTGGGCTGTTTGCATGATATATTTTCTCCTATTCTTTTACTTTCAAATTATTTGTATATTTGAATCTAAAGTGTGTCTCCTCTATACAGCATATATTTGGATCAGAGATTTTTTTTTTTAGTTTGTTTTTATACAGTTTGATATCTATCTTTTGATAGGATTGTTTAATCCATTTTCCTTTAATGTTATTATTATAGAACTAGATTTATGTCTGACAGTTTACTTTTTTTATGTCCATTATCTCTTTTTTCTCGATTCCTTCTTATTTTCTTTTGCATTAAATGTATATTTCTGCATTTTAATTATTTAATATTTTCTCTTTTCTTTTGTTTTTTAATTTAATTTTACTTTATTTTTTTATTTTATTTAAATTCAATTAGCCAACAGAGAGTATATCATTAGTTTTTGATGTAATGTTCATTGATTTATTCGTTTCATATAACACTCAGTGCTCATCACATCACATGCCCTTCTTAATACTATGAAAATAATTCAAAAATAGAGTGAAAAAATTATTTTAAATAATATTTAATAAATAATTATTTAATATTTTTTTCACTCTATTTTTGAGTTATTTTCATAGTTTTTCTAGGAATTGCTATGTACACCTTAACTTTTCAGAATCTCCTTAGATTTATACTATGTGGAATCCAGTAAAACATAGAAGAATTATTCTGATACAGCTCTATCATCTCACCTCTTTGGTGGTATTATTGTTGTACCTATTGTTTGCATATATGTTAGAAACCCATTGGTGCATTACTTTATCTAATTCTACAACCTCTAAAGAAGCTGAGAGAGGAAGAGAGCAAGTATATATTTATAGAGCTTCTTCTATTTACTTTTTTTTGCCATATCTGTTATCATCATTTGTTCCTGTGGAGTTACCATCTGCATCATTTCCTTAATTCAATAGAGATTTACTTCCATCCACCTCCTTTATTATTTTGCTGTCAAGTATACATTTCTATACTGTTGTATGCCCAACAGTAGTTATATAAATATGATTTTATGCTGTCATTTACAATTAATTAAAGGTAAATTACCATTACCATATATACCAATTATATAATTACCTTTATTTTTTATGTGAATTTGAAATATTATTCGGGATTACTTAATTTAAGCCTAAATAAATCACTTTAATTTTTTTTAAGGCAGGAAGACAGGACTGCTGATAATAAATCCTCTCTATTTTGTTAATCTAGCAAAATCCTTTTTTTTTTTTTCATTTCATTGTTGAAATGTAGTTTCCCTGGACATGAAACTTTTGGTTGATATTACTTTTTTTTTTTCTAACGTTTAAATATGCCATCCCACTGCCTTCGGGTGTCCATTGGTTCTGATTAGAAATCAGTTATGAATCTTACTGGAAGCCTTTGTACATATTGAATTACTTATGTCATCCTGCTTTCAAGATATTTTCTGTCTTTGTTTTTCAATCTTTACTATAATGTGTCTTCGAAATCTTTTGCATTTATTATGCTTGGGGATTGTTGAGATTCTTGGGTGCATAGATGAACATTTTGTCAAATTTGAGATTTCATCCATTATTTCTTCAATATGGATATATTTTTTGTTGCTTTCTCTGTCTCCTCTCCTACTAGTATTTCCATTGCATTTAACAGTGTCCTACATTTCTCTGAGTTTCTTTTGTATCTCTTCATTCTGTCTCTCTTTTCTTCATATTTCTTAATTGCCGTCAATCTATCTTCAAGTTTGCTGACTGTTCTAGCTCAAATATACTCATGCCTTTCTAAGAAATTTTCATTTATAATATTGTATTGTACTTCTCAACTCCTGAATTGACTTTTGGTTAATTTTTTATAATTTCGATTATTTGTTTATTTGTTATAATTGAAATTTTTATTTTTATTCATATTCTTTACTTGATGGGACCTTGCCATCATAACTGTATTTCCTTAAACATGGTTTACTTTTGTTCCCTGGATATACTTACAATGGTTGCTTTGAAGTCTTTATCTGATAAGACTAACAGCTAGGCCCTCTTAAAGGCAGTTTCTTTCTTTCTTTCTTTTTTTTAAAGATTTTATTTATTTATGTGACAGAGAGACAGCCAGCGAGAGAGGGAACATAGTAGGGGAGTGGGAGAGGAAGAAGCCGGCTCCCAGCGGAGGAGCCCGATGTTGGACTCGATCCCGGGACGCCGGGACGCCCTGAGACGAAGGCAGACGCCTAAGGACTGTGCTACCCAGGCGCCCCTAAAGGCAGTTTCTGTTGCCTGCTTTTGTTCCGTGCTTGGGTCATACTTTGTCCTTTCTGCAGGGCTTATTGTGGTCATTTGCTTGTGTATTTACTCAATGATTTAGCTGGATTATTTTAACAAAGTCCATTGTCCCCAAAGTGTGAAACCGCTAATGTCATTCCTCGGAACGTGCATGGGTGAGTGCACAGTCATCCTGGAATAACGATGGTTTTAGCAGATTTTTCTTTGACAGTTTCATTCCCCTAACTCTCTGTTAATCCATCTGCCTTTTTTGGTATTACATCTAGCTGTTAACCTCTATTAACTATCAGCTACTGCTCCGTTGTTTTTGACAATGTTCTAAAGCATTAATCGTGCAGTAAATTTCGCTGCCAGTCTTTGAGGTTTGCTATGACTCCAGGATGATACTTCTTAACTAACTTTTCCCCAGTTCTCCCTGTTAAACTAGCTGGCCTAAAGTTTAGCCTATTGCTCATTCAAATATTGGCCTCTTCTATTTTATTTTATTTTATTTTATTTTATTTTATTTTATTTTATTTTATTTTATTTTATTTTATTTTATTTTATTTTATTTTATTTTATTTATTTGACAGAGATAGAGACAGCCAGCGAGAGAGGGAACACAGCAGGGGGAGTGGGAGAGGTAGAAGCAGGCTCATAGCGGAGGAGCCTGATGGGGGGCTCGATCCCATAATTCCGGGATCACGCCCTGAGCCGAAGGCAGATGCTTAACTGCTGTGCCACACAGGCGCCCCAAATATTGGCCTCTTCTTAATTGTTTACCCCCCAAACCTCTCCTCTTTTTGGGAGCAAACTTAAGCTTGAACTACCCACCCTGTGTCCAAATAAAATCAGGTACTTTGGGGGGGACTTTGTAGGCTTCTGTTTGGATAGCCTACCTTTCTTTCCATTGAGGTAAAATCTCTCAGCTACTGACTTAGAACTGGGAGTGCCGAAGGTGGCCCCTTTTGTTGGGTGACATCCTTCTTGAAGAGAAGCATTCTGGGCTGGGTCAATGTCTCTGCTACTCTGAGCTTGCATTTCCCAGCACAGAACCTAAACTCTAAATGTAAATGGGCAAAGGTAATTGGAGCCCCACTATTCTCAGTCTGTACTGAGGTAGAATCTGGTGGTTGAACGGAGGTAAGGACCCCATGTCCTTGCCCAGAATTTACCTTCTGCAACATGGTGCTGGGAAGGATTAGAAATGCATCTGGCCTGTTCCTCCTGGGGAGATACTGTAGCCCTTGATTAGAGCTGGGAGAAAGGGAGACCCATCTTCCTGGTTACATGCATCCAGGGTAGAGCTTCCATCATGGTGTGCTGGGTGTTCAGAAAGGTTCTCAAGTGACGCAGACTCTTACTCTTTTACAGATTTATTTGATTTTCTTGAATAAATAATTCAAGAAAATTCATTTACAGAATACCTGTAAGACAATTTCCAGAGATTTTACAGTTGTTGTTGTTGTTTTTAAAGAAATAATTATTATCAGTTTTGTTTGTTTACTGAAGAGTGCATCTGCAGAACTCCTTAAGCTACTTTTCAGAAATTGTCTTCTTCTGGGGAGTTTTCCAAAGTATTTGTTTCTGATTTTATCATTGTCCTCCCATCCTTCTCCATCTTGCTTAAAATGTGACTGTAGAACAGAAATGGAGAAGCCATACTATAACTTACATTGAGTGACCAGGATGAGAAGAAAAAAAAACAAAAACAAAAATAAGATAATGAAAGAAATGAGGGTCTTAACATAACTGGGCAGCAGAGTGATACCAGCCACTTCTCATCTTCAGATTTACTGTTAGATAAGGAAAATCAACAACTGTGTGGTTAAGTCA
This sequence comes from Ursus americanus, assembly GCF_024610735.1. Lineage (NCBI taxonomy): Eukaryota > Metazoa > Chordata > Mammalia > Carnivora > Ursidae > Ursus > Ursus americanus. The sequence continues at coordinate 52,411,398 of NC_142137.1, read as the reverse complement.
GATTGTGGGTTTTCTATTAAACTAACAGAATATTAGCTCATCCAAAACTGTATTTCTTATTTTCTTCAGAATATAACTGATATGCCTTAAAGGCATTCAAAACATAACACAAACAAACCCAAACTCTTCTTTCATTTAGTTTTTCCTCTTACTATTGTTTCCTTAGAGGCACCAACATTCGCAGTTTTCCTAACCCCAAGATGAGTATACTGCCTTACATTCCTCTATCTCCTACATCTAATGAGTCACCAATTCCTATTTTTACCTCTTAGAAAAAATCCCGTGAACTCCTCCTAACCTTTCCTTTCCTATCAGCATGTCTGAATGTGTACCTTCGTCAATCTTCTCTTGAATTACTGCAGGAGTCCCTCAACTGTCCTTCATTTCTTCAGTTTCCAGACCGTACTACAGACAAGGTAACCATTTTAAAGTCTCATGTAACATATCCTTTTCCTATTAATATGTTTTCAATGACTCCCTTTCTCTGTAAACTGTATCAGGAGCTCTAATCGTTCTCAGCATAGCAACAAGGGTTTCACACACTCACCTATGAAGAGATCCCTGTCTCCTGTTCCACTACTCCCCAAAAAACTGCACTTTGGATAAGCTGAAGGTAGTATGCTTTCACATTTGAGTCTTTGTATCTACTTCTCTCAGAAATGCCTTTTTCCTTTTGTCTGCCTGGTGAATTACATGGGTCTTAAGAATCCTGCAAATGTATCACCACAAAGAGATGTTGTCATCTTCTTCTGATTTGTAATAGTTACCATTTTGCAATAAATGTTTCTTTATTCCTTCCCCCTTCTTAGATTATAAATCCCCAGAATTTCTGACAGTATGTGCATGTGTGTGTCCCTGTATATTCATGCTTGATTATCAGGTTTCTAATACAGTGAGTGGCTGAGGTGTTGCTTAATAAATGTTTAAAAGGAGGGTGCCTGGGTGGCTCAGTCTGTACTAGGCTTGGAGCCTACTTAAGATCCTCTTTCCCTCTGCCCCTCCCCCCAAATAAATAAATAAATAAATATTTAAAAGGAAAAAAGGAAGAAGGTAGTTTGAGTCTGAAATCATAAGAAAAAAAATGAAAGAAAATAATTTTATTTAAAAATTAGCACATATACAATTGGTTCTTGTAAGTACATCATTGTAGCCAAGGAGACATTAGAGATCTTATTATATTAGTATCTAACAATGAAATCCCAAAGGATGTCACCCCCCAAAAAACCATCCCTTTTCTTAATCTATGCTAAGGCAACCCCAAATTAATCCCAAGTTTTACAACACCAGGTCATTGAGATAAGCGAAGTAAAAATATTAATTCATCAAACCATTGGATATGCATCTCTGTGTACCTTTTAACCAGTATTTACAGAATCTGATATTAAAATTCCATAACTTTTTCTTTCTACATATACAAAAAATGGGATATATAAAAATTACGGTACTGTCAATGGCTGTGTAAGACAGTGCTTTACCTTTACAACGGCCATTCTCATGCATTTTAACATAGACGTCAAACCGTCAGCTCTAAGTCTCAAAGAGTTGAGAATAAAAATAAATGTGAGATCAACACATTTATAAGCATACATAAGTACAGCAATCAAATGAGATAGGTCCTGTGATATAAGTACTTGTACACAGAGGGCATGACAGAAAAATCAATTCTCCTTTAAGGACGTGATGTGCAACGAGGAAAGGAGCAAGAATTCTCCTTGAGTAAAATGATGCTTAAGATCATCCTCAAGAGAAATGGTTCATTAAGACTTCTGTTCAGCACAGAAAGCAGAACAGCCCAGAGAGTGAAAGCAACCTGAACAAAGGTGTCAAGATTTACTTCCCCTGGTGCCTTCAGAAAAGGGTGAAGGAGGGAATTCAGGGGAAAGGAAGGCAAGATGATCAAGGGATGGGCTAATATTATGGTAAGAACTGACACCAGAAAAGAGAGGCAGAGGGAAGACTAATTATAAAAGGCCGTGAATAGCATTCTAAGGTGTTGCTGCTAAATAATTGTAAGGGGGGGGGCCAGTCATCCTTATTTTTCTGTTTTAGACAGATCTCTTAGGCTGCATGGCAAAAGATACACTGGAGGTCAGCAACACTAAGGAAACAGAGGGAAAACGCATGAAGGACTGTTCCAGTAGTGCAGGCAAGCGATGAAGGTCTAATCAATGAGCTGGAAACCAAGAGCTGTAGGAAATGACTAAAAGTCGTGGTAGATCAGTCTGGATTTGGCATCTAGAATGACTCCCAGTTCCCTGAGTTTGATCCCTGGGAATCTGGCTTAGTTGATAAAGGATAATTTGATTTTTTTAACTCTAGAATGGGCCATTTAGTCCAGCTTCTTTATTTTATAAGTGATAAAAATACACAGATGTTAAATGATGGGCCCAAGTTCTTGCGGCTGTTTTAGTCCTGGAAGGACTGGAACACGACTTCCATAATTTCCATTTCAGCGTTCTTTCCAACATAGAATGCTATATTCAGATATTCAGTGCTCTCTCAATTTTCACGCCAGGCAAGATGACATAATGGAAAAAGTAATAGATGGAGTTCCGGCTTCCTAATTGTTCCATAAAAGGATTTGGGGGCTATGTATCAGACAATGACAGATTTGCCATTTGAGGATGTTATCTAAAATTTATGAGACAATTATTATAATCTAATCATTTTATTTTTAGGAATAGAAGTTCAAATTTCATCCAATTTTGTAATGTTAAAAAAAATCATGACACTTTCCCCCAGTGATACATCATTTATCATCAGATGTAAAGAAATAGTGAAATTTTATGTTTAATAATAAGGCAGCTCTCCTTGTGTAATGTCAGATAAGAAAATTTAAAAATCAAATTGGTTTCAGTTAATTGCCTTAGTAACTTTGCATATATCAAAGTGAGTATGGGTCAAATTTTCAAAGAGAAAGAAGGGTTCAATGTAGGAATTTTGGAGATTAACCAGACCAATATGTGTACGTGTGTGTGTGTGTGTGTGTGTGTGTGTGTGAATGCTTTTCTTCTGTTTCCAAGAGAATTTTACACACCACAAAACTAAAGATAAGAAAATTTATGTATGTCACTGATGTATCAGAACTGGTAACAAAGCACGACACTATGCATCAGATTAGCACAGTCCCCGTGAAGTCTTGGGTGCTCTCTGCAGCTCTCCTTCCTGATGGGGTTTGGGGATAAGCACCTCGTTCTTGACTATTAAAATGCTTCACCAGTTCCATTCACCAGTAATGGAAAGGAAGTGGTAGAAGGGGATATTTTCTATATTTTTAGATTTAAAAATTAAACCCATCTTTGTAATAAAAATTTCATTAAGAGTACTCCCGCTATTTCATAAATCTTCCACAAATAATTCCTTCTTCTACTTCTCAGACAAAACTCCTTAGTCTTCCTATGCTTGCTCTTCCTATGATTGCAAAAGTGATGTGTTCACTCATCCGAACTTAACCACAGGCCTTGCACTCTGACAATATTTGTCTTTATAGCTACTTTTCCTTGCTCCAAACAAGTAGCTCCTTTTAAGTCAGTCTCTTTCCACTAGCTTCTGTCAGCAAACATATCTTCCCGGCTTGAAGTTAGTCCTACTTTTTTTTTTTTTTTTTAATTAACCACCATACAGACACCAGCTGACTATAAAACACGTAAGGTCTGAAGTTACCCTTTGTATCTTGATTTCTCTATCTTGTGGCTTTTTAACTCACTACACGTTGAATAATTATAGACATTAATTTCAAATGAGACAAAATTTACTTCTGAAGATAATGAATTCACTTCATTTTGATCCTCAATTCCACTTTAATTTCTTCTGTGACCATGCTTCATCGTTCTAATGCTGGCATTTCCCAAGCATAAATTGTAGTGGGAAATCATGCTGTATTCCAGGTTCACTTTTAGACCCTGGGGACCCTAAAAAGTCACAGAACCTCAGGTTATAGTTTCATCCTTTGCAGATGGAGTTATTTGGCTGAAAAATTGGGTCTTACCTTGGATACAGAGACTACGAGAAAAATAATTAACAACATTTCAATACAGTATAATAACAGAGAGATAAGTACCATTACTTATAGTACTTACAAGGCTTGTAAAGAAATTTCCAACCTAACAGGAGTCCCTCTGGAGACAACCTAGTATGCATAGGAATTAATGTTTCTGAAATGCCCCCACTGTTTCACTATTGAGGTTAAGTAGCCTGGAAATTTTTCTGAACAACCTGTCATCGTATGATTTTGTAAAGCACATTTTACATTTAAACTGAGAATGCTTTTGCTCACCATCACACCCATGCTAATAAATAGCATTGAAAAGCCTTTCATATGTAGAACCATTAATGAATTAATTATTCCATTAATTCACTCCACAGATATGTACCATATGTCTTATACATGGCAGGCTTGTGCAAAATAATTTCCGGGAGGTTTTACAGATTAAACAAAAACAAAGCTCAAAAAGTTAAATAACTTGCCCAAGGTCACATAGCCAGTAGTTAAACACATGGTCAAGTCATACCAAAGTCCATGTGTTTTTCATTCCATCCTGCTGACCTCAAGGAGCTCCCGGTTTAGTGGGGGAAATGTACAACCAAATAAATAATTTAAAATACAGCATAAGAACGTGTTTTGCTCTAAGGTCTCTGAGAATATCATCTTTCTCTGAGATCCTATAAACCAAGAAATATCACTTAAAATAATTTTCTTTAATCTGTAGAATGTCTTCTAAAGTAGATGAAGTTAAGTAGCTCATGAAACTCGCTTGTAATACTATAGTTTGGATGTAGATTTCTTTGCTGATGGTTTAAAATGTAAATATGTTTTGGCTTTCATTTTGACTTTTAAAAGCATTAGTATTTTCACTTGGAGAGTCTCAACATGTAAATTTCTGGGCACCCCTCTGGCCACCCTTGAAGTGAGCAGGCAGCCTGGCCTCTGCCAGTCTGCTTGCTTTCAGTAAGAGTCCTACTCTGAAGGGAAAGAAGGTTAGTTAAGGCCTCTTTCCAGGACAGCCTGAGAAAACAGGTCTCACCCTTGGCCATGTTGCTACCATTGTGCATTCTGAGTCCCACAGAGAGAAGTTCCTGCACTTCTTTTGCTTAATGAAGAGATTCTCTTTTTTTCCAGAACAATCGCTGTCAGGACAACACATCCTGCCCCTTCTCAGATATTCTTTCCCTACTGTGCATAGGGTGGTCAGGAATTGAAATTCCCAATTTCATGCCACTGATTTGCAAGAGAAAATGAAAGGGTATTAAGATGTACCTATTTTTATTTCATTCTTTGTGTGTCTCTGCTTCTGTATAAAGTTCACTCACTGAGAAGAAAAATAACCTGTACAAGTTTTATCTCTAAAACCCAAAAAATTAAATAAATAAATAAATATCACTCACCAGACATAGCTAAAGACAATAACTTAGCTAAATATAAAAGGCAGAGAAGAATGGGACAGAGAGGTACGAGTCATGCTTACAAGTAAGCAAGTCTTGAAGATGTCTCAGAAAAGCCGATGCCGCATGAGGGATCAGAAGAAAACAGAAAAGGAATTTTCAAGCTCAGAAGTGCAGGACAGGGAATTCCAGTCCCAGGAAACGGCATGCGTCTTGCTATGAGGGATTTTAAGAGTCCCTGTCTGAATCTGGAATCCGATTCCTGGGAGCTCCAGGCAGGAGGGAGTGAGGTAGTTGAAAATCCAGCAGGTTGAGGCCAAATTACAACGACCTACTCAGAGAGACTAAAACTTCAAGACAAGCATAATTTTCATAGATTCTCTTTTCTGATTTTTATTAGTCAGGAAGAAAATATGAATGAAGTCTAAGCAGGAACAGAAGTATTGCTGCTTTTATGACTAAAAACATTGATCTTTATTTATTCATTCAAACAAGACTCTGCTTGCTTCTCCTCTTAAATATTTGCTTCCTGAAAAAAAAATTAATTATTTACAAACTAGATAGTTTATCCCAAAGGTATTTTGGTGCACAGCCTCACACTGTCACATTTTTTTTTTCCCATGTGACTTTCTCATAAAATTAGAGGCACACTGCAAAAACAGCAAAACACCCAAAACAGAAAACAGGAAATTCTTCTTAACCCAATGTATCATTAACTCATGAAATTCACCACTGCCTGAGAACATTGAAGTGGCTTAGAATATTTTTAAATGAGGTCATAAATTCATATAAAGTAAACTAGATTTTAAAGTTATAACTTTATAACAACTCAAACAAAACATAAATCCTTAGGCGGCTATATCCAAATTGATTAGCAAATACATCAAGCACTAAATTGCCTCCTGAAATTATACTATAATTTAATAGCTTTTCCATAAAGATTGAAAAAAACATCTTTGAAAGTTGTTTATTTATGATTCCTGATTATCTTCCTATTACTTTATTAAAATTACTGGCATTTGCAGTAGTGTTTATAGTCTACCATGGGATTTGTTTACATGTACTGTGAGATGTGACCTTTATAATAAAGCTGATTTTTACAATAGAACTGAGATATTATCATCATTTCTATTTTGTAAACGATGAAACTAAGATTAAACTTGTTAATGATTTACTCAGATTTACATGCTAGCATAACTGAAAATTGAAATCCATTTTTAAATTTAAAAAGTTGTAAGACATTTAATGAGAAGAATGTACAACCTAGATAAAGGTTATGCATTTTTTAAAAAAATATCTTTTATAATTTTTTTTAAAGATTTTATTTATTTATTTGACAGAGAGAAAGCACAAGTAGGCAGAGGGGCAGAGGGAGAGGGAGAAGCAGGCTCAGCAGAGAGCCCGATGCAGGGCTTGATCTCAGGATCCTGGGATTATGACCTGAGCTGAAGGCAGACGCTCAACTGACTGAGCCATCCAGGAGCCCCAAGGTTATGCATTTTTAACTAACCTTGGAAATTGAGCAGATTATGGATGTGAAACAAATTTTTAACATTTTTATACCAAAAGTCACCTTGACTAATGTCAATAGATAAAATTTGAATTTAAAAAAGCAGATTCATAATATGTATGACAGATTAAGGATTTACATCTATAATATAAATATAAACTTAAAAGTTTAACACCAACTTTATATTCATTGAAGTGGCAACATTTAAATAATTTAACATCTAATATTTGGTGGATAATATAATAAGCAAATCTGATTGTGCTCAGAAATGATGCTTTAATATCACTGGTTGGGCTTCATAATAGGGACAGTAGAAAAATATGAAAAAGAGGTGAAGGTATAAAAATTGTTCTAATGCTTCTGTCATTTGACATAGGTTTTGTCAGTGTATTATTTTAATCAAAGATTAGGGCATCATACAACTGTACTTATCACAAAATTAACATCATTTCCCATGTACTTATATATGTTCTACAAATCACTTCTCATTTTTTTACCTTGTTTTCATGCAATTTTGCTGTCTTTGCTTTTGTTTTAATAAGATATTCTCATTTCCGTTTGTATCACAAGTTAAGATTTAACTGTTTACAGTTCTCTCCAGTCAACTGGATCTTAGGCCCTCATGGAAATAGAGAACATTTCTTCTCTAAGCCTTTAGCACACAATTTAGTTTCACTTTTATACTTCCTTATGGCAGGGCCTTTTGGGACAGATTCCTAAATTTTAAAATTATTTTTTCATCCATATTGCTAATTCTCCTCCCTTCTTCTCCTTACTCTCAGACACTTGCCCTAAAAATGTCTTTCACCTTTTGATCTTCAATAAAATTTTCCTATTTGCAATATTCATTTCAGGTACTTTAACTGATGGAGTCAATGCTGTTTCTTGTTTTGTTTTGTTTTTATGTAGTCTGATAGGTTTCCTCAGGGACTTTAATAATTTGGGGGATGAAAACATTTGGCTTGGTTTGGTCTTTGAAGAGGGGAGGTTTGTTGGTTTTGAGGCATATGTTGTGACTCAAAAGGATACAATAGTAATACTTTTATGCTTTGAAACTTTTGTAAAATAATAAAAGTGATCCCTAAATATTTGGAAAGGGTAAATTTAAAAAGCCATTCCTGAAGAAATGAGTCATAGGTGAGGAATCTATACCTGATGAAAAGCAACAATGTATCTTTAAAAATGTATAAATTAAAATGGTGAGAACTTATCTCAAGAATGATAAGTTAATACCACTGTGGCTCACATTTTATATGTTATTCTAAGTAAAAGACAATCGGGATAGATTTATAACAACAGAAACAAACTTCATCCACGCCACAGTCCATTATATCAGGAACTCAGATTATCAGTGATTAAAATAGTATGTTTTAATTTTGTTCTTACTTTCATTTTGTAGAACAGTTATTATAGATACTATGTAAATAAAAAGGAAGAAAACGGTAAATGTATCTCCTCAGATAATAGTTTAAAACCTAATCTCCAGTGGGATGGTAATAGAAGGCGGGGTCTTTTGGGGCAGGATTCGATCAGGAAGGCGGAGAGACCTAAGGAATGGGATCAGTGCCTTATCAAAGAGACCGCTTTCACTCCTGCTGCCCTGTGTGGACACAGAGAGAAGACGGCTGTTTACGAGCCAGGAAGCAAGCTCTCAGCAGACACTGAATCTGTCAGCATCTTGATCTTATATTTCTCAGTCTGCAGAACTATGAGAAATAAATTTCTGTTGTTTATAAGCTATCCAGTCTATGGTAATTTGTCAGAGCTGCCCAAACTGAGACACCATTCTGCTTACTTCCTAGAATTCGAAGGCAATGCTATGTTGAATCAGGCCATGCTCTCTTCTCTACTAGTCAGTCTGCATATTTACGTATTTCTTCTACACAGTTCAGTTAGAAAAGCAGACTCCTTACAAATGAAATCTGCAAAGTCCTCCAACAATGTACATTGAAGGCTTTACTGCTGTACTTACACAAGGTAGAAAGACACTTTGACTTGAAGAATGTGGCTATGTTGGAAGGAGCTAAAGGGTCTAGCAAAGGAAATAAGATAGTCTTCTTGAGATAATCAAACTCCAAAAAGTGTATCCCACTACCTCTCAAACATATTGATTAAATTTCAGTCATGAATTGGAAGAAAAATATTATTTTGATTAAAGGGAATGAAGTCACTACACTGAAGAACTTCTAGTCATAAAATAAATTAGTAGAGGTCCCCAGGCAAAAGAACTTGAAGTCTCTAGATCTGTGGTCAAATTGAGTACCACTCAGTTAATTTGCTCACTACACTAAAATGTTTGCACAAGTCTTAATATAGGAAAACAAAAGTGTACAACAGGTCCATTACACTTTTCAACTAATGATCAATGTTTGGAATGAAAAGAATAGTTTATATGATAATAATTGCTTTCCATTTCTATTCCTTGTCTTTACAAAATATGCAAATATATCCAGTCTTTTTCCAAATTATATAGTGAATTTATGAAAACCTTTTCAGAATAGAAAAAGCCATCCCCTTAATTCCTCTAGAATAGTGATTTCTAATAGACACTTAAGATCCATGAATCTTAAAATGTCTAGTCAGAAAACCTACTAAATGATTTTCTTATAAAATATTAACATAATAGTTTTGCAAGCCTGTGCACCTGTAGGGGGGCAGATGTGGATGGGAGATACATCGTGATTTTGATATTTGACGGCTTTCTGGTGTGTTGATTGGAGCAACGGATGTAGATGTTAAATAAAAACTGAACTGGAGGGCCTAGGTGGCTCAGTCGGTTAAGTGCCTGCATTCAGCTCAGGTCTTCAGGCTCCCTGCTCAGCAGGGAGCTTGCTTCTTCTCCTCCTTGCTCCTGCTCTCTCTCTCTCGCTATCTCTGTCACTATCTCTGCCTCTCTCCTTAAAATAAATAAATAAAGTCTTTAAAAAAACAAACTGAACTCATGTGTGCACATTTCTAGGGGTAGATAGGTGGGTGACAGAACTTCCAGTTCTCTCTATTACCACAAGAAGTGTTGTGTTGTGACCAGTTTTCACAGTGTCAAGTGATAGCACTCACTTTGGAAGTGTGCATGACTATGTCCCAGACTGAAAACTCAGAGCAAGCAGTAGCTGTGTTGCCCCTGAATGGTGTCATCCTCTTTCTCAAGTGATCACTTCCTCCATCTCAGCCAGACAGCAGTCCCAAGGAAGTCATCACCTTATCTATGACAAAAAATACTTGATTTTCAGAGGTGTAAAAGATGGAACCAGATGGGTAAAGCTAAATACTCCAGATATGTGATTTGTTAGAGATAGTTTTAGTTCTCCTCACAGAACAACTAATTTTTAAGGGGAAAATGCACGGCATCTTTCAGTCTTTCTTTAAAAGCCACAGTCATCACAACTTTCAGAACAATGGAAAACCATTCTGATTCATTCGCTGACATGTCTTTTTTTTTTAAAAATTTCCCTACACTTATCTTTAGCCTATTCCTAGATTTATTCTTAACGAGGAATTGTTATGATAATGCAGAAGCACTTTTAAACAACATTAAAAGAGATTTTTAGAAAATCCCATGATTTCACAATGGGGATATTGAGTGTAGGAAAGAAAAACCCACCCACATAAGATCAAAATGGTTTACTCAGGTCAGATCAAGTTACTGTGAAGCAAAAAACTTTCCTGCAGCCTAGTAGAATCCCAAATATGTGACTAAGCTATTTCCTAAAAATAGAAGTGGTTCCAATTAAATGATCAGTGAGGCAATAAGTCAGAACATTCTTAGAGTTCACGAACATCATATGATCTATGTGAAGGAAGGTTTTAAAAATAGAAATTTGATTCAAGAGAGACAAACTATTCCCAGAGCTTTTGTTTATGAGCTGAGTGCTTTAGTGCTAAGGGGAAGTGGGGATCTCTGTACTCTCCCTCTCCCCTAAATGTTTTGTTTTGAGTATGTGTGCACACATGCAAGCTTGCATGCAAGTGTGTGTGTGTGTGTGTGTGTGCCCGTGTGTGTTGTAATCTTTAGGTTTAACTTCAGTTAGCACAGAACAGTGACTGATAAATATAACAGAGATATTTTCTTTTTAGAGAGCTACAAAATTATGTTAAAGAGCGATGACTATCTTTTTTATCCTGTTGATTGCAGGCAAACCCTCTGCAAATGACTGAAATATCCATGGGTCTTATGAGGAAACACCCGAAATTATTCCTAATTTTGAACATTGTATTTTCCTGCAACATTGTAGTATTGTAGCACATTAACTATCAAGCACATTAGCATGACCTTATTTCCAGATATAGTGACGGCTTCCCATTTTATGGGGAGAAATAGATGAGATTAATTCATTTTAAAAGTAATCAAATATAATCCAGATAGGATTTTTGATCATTAGATATTATACATCCATTAAAAACAGGAAAGAAGATTCTTCTGAATAATGGTAGTAAATATTACATAATTCATAGACAAATCCATTAAATTAAAAAAAATCAGTTAACCATTTTCACTGTTCAGTTCCCCATGTATGTTTATTTTCCATCATTAATCTGACTCATTCAAGTGTATGTTCAGTGTGACTTGTTGGAAATTTACACATTTTTATTTCTGACAGTGTAAGTCCTGGGAAATAACATCATTGTTAACCGTATCAAACACCATTCAGGAGGGAAAGTCTTGGGAAAATCTTGTTTTCTGGAAGGAATAGAATGCTAAGAATACTATAACTTTTCCTATAAAGTTAGTGGAAACCAAAATAGGTTCCAGGCTTACAGCACAACCATTAATATAGCATTTTAAAAACAAAACATATGCTCTTTCTAAAGATTTTTATTTATTTATTTATTTGACAGAGAAAGAGGGAGAAAGAGCACAAGTAGGCAGAGAGGCAGGCAGAGGGAGAGGCAGAAGCAGGCTCCCCACTGAGCAGAGAGGGAGTCCAATTCGGGGCTTGATTCGGGGCTCGATCCCAGGGCCCTAGGATCATGACCGAAGCCGAAGGCAAACACTTAACCTACTGAGCCACCCAGGCGCCCCAACAGAACCTGCTTAACAAGCGCTTGGATATCAGGTACAATAGAGAGCTCCCTGAGATTCTCCCTGAGATGAGTCTTAGAGTATGTCGTGTTAGAGCTGTCTGTATTTTCAACATTCCCATCAGCATTTATCAGCAAAAGAACATATTAAGCTATCATAATTAATTTGTAAAACCTCTAAAATACAATTTACAGAGACTGAATTTCTACATGAGGAATGATAGTTCTGAAAGACTGGATTTCAATTTAACTAGGTTAGAAAATATCTCCTCAGGGCACCTGGGTGGCTCAGTCGGTTAAGCATCTGTCTTTGTCTCAGGTCATGTTCCCAGAGCCCTGGGATGGAGCCCCATGCTGGGCTCCCTGCTCAGCTGAGAGCCTGCTTCTCCCTCTGCCTCTGCCTCTGCCTGCAGCTCCCCCTGCCTGTGTTCTCTCTCTCTCAAATAAATAAATAAAATTTATATATATAAATATATATATCTCCTCAATTGTCACTCCTCTTGATTATAATACATGGCACTGCCAAAGAAAGGCATTCATAGCACTGTTGCTCTAGAAAATTACATGAAGTTCTGAAAAACTGTAGGTAGTTTCAACACTTAGAAGGTAACATCTTAGATAAGAAGTAAACCAAAGATTTTGTTTTTGTTTGTTTAGCCACAGGGCCTCCACATGTTACTCTTTTATACCTCTATGAAATTAATATTAAGCTAAGTATCTTTCTACTTATTCTTTTTGCAGCATTATTCCTAGTAACTTTGGGCCATACATTGCTGGAATAAATAAAACCACTAAATTTAGTTTCTATTTCTTTGGTTGTTCTGCTACTTCCTTCTTTTGAGATTTCTGTTATTTTCAAAGTTTAAAGGAGACAATAAATGTTTTGTTGCTTTATTCCTCTTCTTATAAATCTCACTGAAAAACTTTTAGAAACTGATTTTGTTAACTCTTTCCTAATTTAAATATTTAAACACAGTGAGCTCTTTTTATATATACATATATAAATATTTAAAAGTTGGCAAAAATTTAAATATGCATTTCATCAATAAAGTAGATACGAAATGGCAAATATGCACATGAAAAGTGTTCCATATCTTTATTTCATTAGAATAATGTAAACTTATATCATAGTCAGAAACCACCACACAACTATTAGAATAGTTAAAATCAAAGAAAATGTCAATAATAAATATTGAGTAGGATAAACAGCAGGTGGAATTCTTAGACACCACTGGTGGGAATGCAAAATGATAGTCACTTTGAAAAATTTTTGGTTGGTTTTTATGAAATTAAACATATGTTTACCATGCAACTCAACAATCTGACCCTTAGGCACTATCCTAGTAAAATGAAGCCCTATATGCATTCAAAAACCTGCAGGCAAATATGTCTAATAGCTTTATTTGTTACCACCAAAGCTGAAAACACCCCAAATACCCTTCCCTTGGTGAATGAATAAACCGTGGTATATCCAAACAATGGAATACTACCCAGGAATTACAAAGAAGTGAACAAGTGATTCACACACCAACAACATGTATGGAACTCAAATGCACCATTCTATGTGAGGCAATACAGTCTCAGAAAGATACATAGTCTATGATTCCTTTTATTATATTTTTTTATTTTAAATTAAGACTTTATTTTTCTTAGAGCAGTTTTTAGTTCACAGTAAAATTGAGAAGAATGTACAGAGATTTCTCATATAGCCTCTTGTCTCCACACATGCATACCCCTTCCCCACTATCACATGCCCCACCAGGGTGGCATATGGGTTATGATTAATGAACCTATACAGACACAGAATCACCCAGAGCCCATAGTTTACATTAGAATTCACTCTCGGTGTTGTACGCTCTACAGGTTTTGAAAAATGTATAATTATATGTATCCAACATTATGTTATCAAACGGAGTATTTTCACTGACCTCAAAGTCCTCTGTGCTCTGCTTATTTATCCCTCACTCTCCCCTGTGATTTCTTTTATAGGACATTCTGGAAAAGGCAAATGGAAAATTACACATATTAACTCTAGTTCTGGAGACACGATTTTATAAGGTAAAATCAAAGTAATAATAATGAAAACAAATAATAATGATGACAATAATAATGCTTTAGATTTATGTAGCACTGTATGATTTCAAAGGTAATTTTATTTTCATTACCTCATTTACTCCTCACACCTCTGGGAATTTGTGTGTATATCCGAATCATTTGTGCTTCAACAAAATTCTGTTGTAAGTAAAAAGTTGCCTCCACTGCCTCATTTCCATTGTGTATCACTGCAATCTATCGCCTAGTAGAATCTCAGGTCATCAACAATGATTCATAGTAATACTAGCAATAAACATGAAACTAATTGATAATAACAATATTTTTTATTCTCTCACTGCACAACCATGCACCTTTGCTTGCATCGAGAATAAGTAATTTCTGCACTTTGATTGGAATACAAAAAGTCGCATATACAAAGCACCAAGTTTATTAATTCTGTCCTAAACAAGCATTAAACTTGGGAAATAATGCCATGATTAAATCTAGGTGGAAAGTAAAGAACTATTAGGTTTTTAAAAATCTATACGTATGAGCTAACCTTTGAGTGACCTATTCCCCGAAGCCATATGCATTGTAATATATTTCCCAATGTCAGATTTTCAATATCATATGGGTTATTAAAATTTGTGTCGGCAGCAACCCAAACATTTGAGAACATACTGAAGGAAATAATTTCAGAAGAGTGAAGAGAGGTCTTTATCATTTTTCGTTATAAAAAGTCATTTTTTAGTTATTCTCAGCTACTTTGGTTGTACGATTTCAATCTTGCCTCTGATTTTTCAATTTATCTATACTTTTGGAATATCGTTGTCACAAAAAATTGAGATATAATATATATGCATATGTCTTGCATTTCTTCAAATAGGTTTCACAAGTGGATTTCTAGCAAAAGCTAGAAAATTGCATGAATATATACATATACATGAATATAAATAACGCCAGAACACTGGTACATTTATGTTGCATGTGTTTACATTTACTTTTTTCCATAAGCACCTATCAGATTTCCATAATGATGTTGTTTTAAGGATAATAGGAAGCAAACACTTTCCAGCAATGCAATTAAATCACCAAACATGGTGATACCTAAACACACCGTTTGACAATACAGCGTTGCTACGAGGGAGTTGTTCCAACATCTGCAGCTCTAAAGTTAATCATGACTCCAGCAAGAGCACCCCCCTAATGTGCTGCATGAGAGGAGCACTAATTAATCATTAAGTGGCCTGACATCATACAGAGCTGCCGCTTCTGCTTCGAATCAACTGGATTGGCGCAGAGCACCCGTGACAGTAGCCATGGCAGCAGCTCCGAATGTTGAACATGGCGGAGAGAGTGGATTACCGAAATTCTGAGGGAACTGTGGTTTGGAACTGGTACTTGGATTGTTTAATAAATAAGAACCCGACCTTACTTTACTGACTGATGGGTTATGTTGGCACTTGCCAGATGTGTTTTCTAATTTGCCCGAACAGGAGCTGAACTTCCCTTGATTGTGGAGGTGTGAGTTTTTGAGACTCCTACTTGCCCCGTGAGGGAATAGGATATCAGAACTTTCCAGCAGTCCTGCCTTTAGGATAGAGGGCATAATCCAATACTAGCGAGGTTCACTCCAATCACACCACACAAGAACTACACTCAGGAATATTTAACTAGGTGAATCGGACTATTATGATGATAATGTACTCCATGAAAAATACTGTCACTCTGCTTTTCTGTGCAGTTGTACAACATTTGGGAAGTACAGAAGAGATCACAGATGAAAATTAGAATTTTTGATAGCCACGAACTAAAGAAATACCATGTCAAAATTTTGGTATATAAGTTTTCAGGGGGTGGGGGAATGGGATAGACCGGTGATGGGTAGTAAGGAGGGCACGTATTGCATGGTGCACTGGGTGTTATACGCAACTAATGAATCATCGAGCTTTACATCGGAAACCGGGGATGTACTGTATGGTGACTAACATAATATAATAAAAAATCATTAATTAAAAAAAATAATAAGTTTTCAGAACTTTTTAAAACAATTTTCATCTTACAGAAATATCTAAGCCTGATAGAGGGCTTAGAGTGTGCCAGCCACTCCTCTAAGCACTTTATGTATCTTTTCTTATTTAGATGTCACAACGACTCTATGAAACAGGTACTATTACGATGATGATGATTTTGCATATGGGTGAGCTAGGGTGCAGAGAATTTGTAACTCTTGGTAATGTCCCAGGGACATAAAATTATTATGTGGTGAAATCCCATAAAAATATTTTATAGAACCTCTCCTACAAACATAGATTTACGTGTGACTGATATAACTACCCCAGCAATGCCAAAACCAGCGTGGCAAGGAATCTAGGCTTACCCCGAGTTCTTCTATCCAAGTGTTCCCAGGATTCTTGTGACTGATTAAAGCGGCTCATTGAATCAGTCCTCCTTGATGTTACTGCTTCTACTTGCTGGGCAAGAGCAAGAAGTCAGGTTTTTTTGGTTTCTTTCCTGCCATTGCTGACTGCCGGACACCTCTATACTTTCGGTTTCTATCAGCAATATCCTTTGTTATTCTTAAGTGGATCCATCGTTTTGCCCTTGGGTATTCTAAGATCAACAACAACACTCTGATTGCTGAAGGAATTGCTGTGGAGCCTGAAGATACCAAAGCCACCTGATAGCTTTGTATAAAACCCTCCTCTGGTGAGGCTATATGTGATAGAGTGGTCCCTCAGGAAGTAAGAAGAGATAATCATTTCTTCAGGGTAAAGCCCACTCACCTATGCTCCCTGCAAAATTGTCTTGGTCCCCAATATTACACTCTTTGGGTGACATGTGATTTCTAATTCAACAGAGATGGTCAAAAGCAGGAATGGACCAATGACAGACTGTTTGCCAATCAGTCTGCAGCCTGTTTTTCTATGGCTCATTCTCTAAGAATGTTTTTTACATTTTTAAAGGGTTGTTAATATTTTTTTAAAAAGCCAATGAACAAAAGTATGTGACAGAGACCATATACAACCACCAAAACCTCAGTATTTACTACAGGTCCTTTTATAGAAAATGACTATTCATCCCTGATCTAAAGGAGCACCAGTTAGGAGAGAATTTACCATCAGTCACAAACTCTGCCCACAACCAGGTCTTTCTAGAGTTGTCTCAGTTCTAGTATTGCCTCTTGGTTACCAGTTCTACCTCCGCTTTGTTTAAGAGGGACTCGTATTTGGAGACAATCATTGTCTTTTTCCAGAAGTCCCTCAATCTGGGTTACCTCTATCAGACATATCATAATAGCTTTGAACACCAAAAAAGAAGGGGTTAGGATCCCTTTCCTGATGACCTGTCCCTTCCTTAAAAAACTCCTTGGGTCTTAAGAAAATAGTGACACAAATGGATGCATGGGAGCATTAACTTTATCCAAAAATTTTACCCATCCAATATAGTGTAACTTAGGTACCATTTTGTCTTTGAAGTCTTCCAGGGCGCTTTTAAGGACATTGTGAACATTTCATAGTAGTGTTCCATGCAGTCTCCATGTTGCCCAAATTACTCATATTATTTTGTTTCTGTATTCTTATAACATATTACTAGAGGCAGCCTTCCAAGACAACTGTAACTCTCACCATACAGATAATAGTCTTCATGAGCACAGAAATATTTGCAAATAAAACCTGATAGAGATCTTATATCCAGAATACATAAAGACTCACAAAACTCAACGATAAAAAAAAAAAAGAAAAATAAGCAATTATTTGAACAGCCATTTCACTAAAAAGATATATGGATATCAAATAAGTGCATAAAAAGAGCTCAATATTTTCTGTCATTAAGGAAATGCAAATTAAGATCACAAAGAGATACTACTCTACCCTATCAGAATAGCTAAAATTAAAAAGAGAGAGAATGCAAAATATCATGAATTTGGACAACCTAGAACTGTCATACACAATTTTTGGAAATGTAAAAGGAGAAAGTCAATTTGGAAAACCTCTTGGAAGTTTCTGAAAAAGTGACGCACATCTACAACGGTTCCCAGTCATTCCATTTCTGAGCATTTACACAAGAGAAATGAAAGCATATATCCATTCCTGTCTCCTTAGCTGTTCCCTGTCAACAGTCTCATGAATCGGGATGGAAGATTCCACCCCTTCCACCACTGTTGGGACTAAATATTCTAGTTGCTTTAAGTTGGAGTATTGGTCTGAGATAGCTAGTTTATCAATAAATGAAGATTAGCTCATTTTAGTATCTTCTTTAAATTTTTTTATTGAAGCATGACAGACGTCAGGTGTACAAATCATATAGATCCCAATTAATATTCATAAGGTGAATAGATCTGAATAATCAGATCAATAAATAAAATGTTTCCTGCACTTGAGAAATTTGCCTTATTTTCCCTGTGTTCCTACTCACCAAGGTAACCACTGTCCTAATTTTAAATGTCACAGTTTAGTCTGTTTTGAAATTTTAGCTCAGGGCAAAATATGATTAAGAAAAAGTCTGAAACTCTCATGGTAACTCTTTATATCAAGAGAAAGAGATACAAAGACAGGAAGGCAGAAGAATAAAATTGATCTAAGAATTACAGCTAGGAAAGTACTGTTAGTACTTCAGTAACTGTTGTTACTTGGAATGCACTGGAATCATAAAAATAAGGAACATATTATATAACTGAGATAATTGACCTGTCATACAAAACAGAAGTCTGGACCAAAACGTTCTATAACTCCTCAAAACTTAACCTTCATACACAGACAGTGAATTGAGAAAATTGCTCAGCTCCTAATTAGCTCACTTTCTTCAATTAGCTCATTTTCCCCACTGCTTATCTTAGATGGGGCCAAGGAAATGAAACAATATCCTGCAGTAGAATCAGAGACCATTAAGAAAAGTGGACAAGTGAGCAAAATTAGGTTCTCTTTAAGGGATATTTCCCACCCTTGGAATAAGAGTCCTCCTACTATTTGTCCAGTGGAATTTTGGAAATAATATGTACCAGTGACTACTTTGTGGCACTCATCCTTCCTCTTCCCACATGATAGTGTTGAGTGTGGATATTGTGTTTGTATTACTACTTTGTAGTATCCGCTATACTATACAAGAAAGGTAACTTATCTTTAGAATTCACTGTTCTCTAGAGCTAGCTACGCAACATCCAAATTTGATGTATAAAATAATACACAACACCCAGAGATCCTAGACTTTGAGCTCAGAATGTTAACTGGATTGAGTTTGGATTGACTGAATTCCTTTGTAGAGGACTGAGTGTGTTGTAAGTGTGGAAGAAAGGAGCAAAGGAATATCTGGTGACTAGAGAGTGTATTGTGGCAGAGACAGTGGCTCTCATCAAATTTGCCATCTGATGTCCCAATTTCTTTATCCCTTTCAAAGGGGCCATACACCTAGGTTTGGCCAATGGCTTGGAAGTAGTAGTGACATGTGCTGCTTCTAAGCCCAAGCATAAAAAACTTGGTATCTTTTCCATTGCTGAGGTGACCCAGTAAATTCTATTTTATATGCTGTAATTATGTAATGATGGAACTTCTGTCAGCTTGGGAATACTATATAAGGTATCCCTGAGGAACTATATGGAGTATAATTTTTTATTTTGTTGAAACAATGGGATTTGGGAGTCAGATGTCGCCATAATACAACTTAGCCTATTATTTCTAACACAAATGCAGTACGAAATGTGTCTCTCATGAAACCTAGCACTCTATCTAGCAGTTCTTCAGGTATTCCCAAGAAAGTATTTTTTTCTAAGATGTTTGTAACCCTATCCTCTCCCTGGCCCTAGAGGTGTGGGGGATGAGATGAAGGTAAATGTAGATTTATCATAGATATCTTAAAGAAAAGAGAGAAAGAAACTACCTTTATTTGCAAAGTTTACATATTCTGAGAAACTGGCCAATGTCACATGATACAAAACAGAGGGAGAGATAAAATACATTCATCTTGAGGAAGCCAGAACTCCCCCTTTTATGGTCAGCAGAGAACTGTTTCATCCAATCATAGGAAGTATGCAGAGATTGCCTGGTTTGTCTTCCTATATTGCTTAAAGCAATACTTAAAGGGTTTTTGTTGTTGTTGTTGTTGTTGTTGTTGTTGTTGTTTCCCAAATGGCCATTACTCTTGCTAGTTATAATGGTTTGGAAAGTTGGTAACATTGCAAAGGATCCAAATTAGGATTTTTTTTTTCTTTCAAACAATTATTTTTCTTCTTCACTTATTTTCTTATTTCTTGTCAATAGCACACTAGAATGTAAGCTCCATTGTGCTCACACTGACAAATAGCATGATAAAGAGTGTAGACTATCCACTTTATTAGGATTTGGTTTCAGGCTTCATCTCTTGTGCAGCCCTGAGGGACAATATGTTACCATTTGCTACCTTTGTTTCATCATCTGTAAAATAAGACTAACCTACCTCATAGGGTAGTTCTGAGAATGGCATGAGTTAACACATTTATGGCATTTAAATCAATGCCAGGCACATTTTAAGGGTTCTATAAATATAGCTGACTCCATCTAAGCTTGGATCTTATCTATATTGTTCACCAAGGTATCCCCGCTGACTTGTATATGGCCTTTTGCGTGAGAGTAGAAAATGGTCCAGAGACAAAAATAAACACATGTACTTATCACTCAAAGAGTAACTATCTTTGTCCACAAACTTGAAAATGACTTCGGCTATGTGTGAAGAGTCTTGAAAAACCTAAATTTATTCATAGACTCTTTACAGTAAGTGCCTTGGTAGCCTTTAATAACATACCATAAATCAGCTATTTCAGGATAATTTTCCTGGCTCATCTTTGCAAACGTTCTGCTATTAAGACAGAAAAATCAATCCAATATGCCAACCTATTGCCTTATGATGTAAATAGTGCAGTATAAACATTTGTTTGGAAGGCTATGAATGAGGCATTAAGACTACTCATCATCTTGGTGAGTAATAACTGATAAATGATTCTTGGTATCTATTATGGAACTAAATGTCATTGCATTGTTTGGATAAGGCTCTTGAAGCTAAGGACACAGTGTTCACTAGCTACTCTGTGTTCTACGCATTTTTTCTCTGACCAGACAGAATATTGAAGGCAAATCACACACACGTACATGCACACACACAAACACACACACATACACACACACACGTGTCAGTGTCATTGGTCTGTGGATTTTATCACCATATAAAAGATTTTTTGAAAATTGTTTTATGCTGTTATAAGTTAAATTAGGGGGGCTCCTGGGTGGCTCAATCATTGGGCGTCTGCCTTCGGCTCAGGGCGTGATCCCAGAGTCCTGGGATTGAGTCCCGCATCAGGCTCCCTGCTCCGTTGGGAGCCTGCTTCTTCTTCTCCCACTCCCCCTGCTTGGGTTCCCTCTCTCACTGGCTATGTCTCTCTGTCAAATAAATAAATAAAATCTTTAAAAAAAATAAGTTAAATAAGGAAATCTCCATTATCCAATAATGAATTATCCACAGTATGAAACAACCAGGCCCCATTTCATCTATTCCTATTTCCCCTTCTCCTCAACCACCACTCTGTTATGACTTTCAACTCAAGAAGAGGATGCTGAAAGCAAGGAAGACAAAGAAGGCCAATTCAGCTGAATTTTACTGCTCATTTTAAACTCTTGAGATCTAGCCAGAGGGAGAAGAGAAAATGAGGGTTAAAATCAGATGCTAAGTGAAGCTTCAGGTTTTCCCTGGCTTCAATTTATCTGGGCTATGCAAACCTCCATTAGTACAGACAATTAAGAGTTTCTAAATTGAGATTCTGTTTACTTGGTGTAGCCTTTAAAATTTCTTAGGCTTTAAATTCTTAGATCTAAATGTGCTACTTGTGGAGGGGAGAGAATGTAGGCTATTCTGTGGTAACCATTTGGGACTTAGCTGGAAGACAAATTCCAAATGAAAGAATCATTTTCTCAATACTGCTAATGGCTTCAAGGAAAGGTGTAATTACAAGAATGGGGCTGAATGTAAATATTGTATAAAGCTTCTTGGCTGGAAACAAGAGCAGCCTGCAGAAAACATCATATTCTAATAGACACTTATCCTTATTGGAGAAAGAGGTTAATGTTAATTTAAAACAATTCCTAAGCTCTAGCGTGAATTATAATTATAGATTTCAAGGCATCTGCTACATCTACAAGCTTTGGAAGAACTAGGTGTCTGTTTGTCTTGCTCTTATTTACTAAGCATTTATACGAGTTACATCCAAGTTGGCCTCATGCCAGATTTTGTTACAAAAAGATTTTCTCTTCCAGTTTCCATTTCTTTCAACAACAACAATAAAAAAAAAAAAAGAGAGAGAGAGAGAGAGTGAACATTTTGAAAAGTTTTGAAATTGAATTTACAGTTCAATAAAAGGCATCTCATTAGTCGGAACAGGAGGATTTAAACAATTTCTTTCCAACCAGGGTGCCTTCGCTCAAAGTGCCTCTAATGTTCTAAGAGCTCCCTTTACTGCAGACATGATTATCCCAAGTAACTACAAACCAATAATTAATTGATGTATTTTCCAGCCCCACTCTACACCAGTATCTACTATGCTGCAGTTTACATCAAAAGACAAACAAAAGTAACCAGATATCAGGAGTCATAAAGAAAAGTTGTACTAACTTCTAGGCTATAACCCAGCAACTGTTCAGGCAATATTCAACCGTAGACAGTGTCTCTGTGTACATGTGAAGTCTGATAACTACTCTTGGATGATGAACAGCCCCTCACTCCAAGGAAAAATAACTTCAGTCATAAAAAAATATATATTTAATAAAATTAAATTTGTGAGATTAAAGAAGCTACTATAAACTCTTTAGTCGAGGTGAAAATTCAGATGGATCATTTCTTTTTCATCAACATGTTGGTTAAAAAGTTTTGCTATAGTAATACTCAATCCTATTTACTGATTAGTAAAATTTTATTTTGAATTTCAGAAAACACTCCCCTTTTGTTGCTGATTTGGCTTTAATTCAGTCCCTCCTTCGTTCATTCATTCACACGTACATTCAATAAATAATAATCATCCAACTGAGGCAAATATTCAACAAAGAACTAATCTAGTCTACATTCTTAGTTTTTATTGTTATAATGAAAATTTTCATGCATTTTGAAAAGTACACTGAAGAGCATAATGAAAAAGCATATAACCAGAAATGAATTTCAGCAGTGGTTAATATTTTGCATATTTTCTGTATCAAAAGTTATTTTGCACAAGTATTCTAAAGTAAGTTACATTGTGTGCTTCTAACTCTAAATATTTTAAAACATATTACTATAAAAAATAAAAACACTTTCAATTGAGAGACAATGTTATCATTATACTTAACAAAATTAATAGTAATTCCTTATTATCATTGAATGAAAAATCTGTATTCAGGGCTTCTGGGTGGCTCTGTCCATTAAGCATCTGTCTTCGGCTCAGGTCATTGATGGGGTTTTGAAATATAGGTCAGGTTCGGTGGGGTGAGGTCCAGAGCCAACAACCAAGAAAGAATTCTTGAGACGTCTTTGGTGCAATATGGTGGTTTTCTAAAAGCATGGGACAGGACCCGTGGGCAGAAAGAGCTGCTGTACCAGGGTTGTGAAGGGTGGCTGATTATATACTATGGGGTCGGGGGAGGTAAGGAAAAGGGAGGTTTCAAAAGGATTTTTGAAAGTTCAAGAAGACTCACAGGATAACTGAGGCCTTGCTCTTGTCGAGTTAAAATTGTTTTTCCTTCTAGTAAGGCATTAACAGTAAGATAGGTGGGAGCTTCCTGGAGGAACATTACACTTTACCCATTTCAAGTAATCTGTCAGTGGGTTACAGATTGTAAGGACATTTAATTTTATCTACTTTCGCTTCTGGAAGCTAGTCCATTGATAGAAGCGCTTTGTTCTTGTAAATTGCTAAAACTTTTGAAAACTGAGGGAGACTCATGTCTTGCAGGATTGTAATCTCTATAAGTTAACTATTTGTTTTTCCTGTAAGGCAGCCGGGAATGCCTGAGGAATGTCACATATATCCTATGGGTGAGGGGAGGGGTTGTGGGATGTCAGCTTCCGCTTCTCCTCAGCTATCCTTCTGCTCCCTCAGCATCGTGATCCCAGAGTCCTGTGATCAAGCTCGGCTTCAGGGTCCCTGCTCAGCAGGGAGTCTGCCTCTCCCTCTCCTTCTCCCTCTTTCCTTTCCCACCGCTCATGCTCTTTCTCTCAAATAAATAAAATCTTTTTTAAAAAGTCTGTATTCAAATTCCCCCAATAGCAATCAAAATCCTTTTGCAACTCCTTTTTCAAACAAGGACTAAATCAAGGAATACACATAACACCCATCTGTAGTGTCTCTTAATGATTTAAACATTTTTTAGATTGAAATATACATGCAGAATAGCACATGAATTACAAGCATAGAGCCAATGATTACCACTCCTTGACCTCGGCTATTTAACTGCCATTTTTGTCAAGGAATAAACTAGCATTTCAGAAGTGCCAGAATCCCTGTCCGTCCCCGTCTCAATCAATATCCCAACCCTCCCCCTAAAATGAAACTGCTGCTATCCTATCTTTTAAGACCATGTTGAGAGCTTCATCCTTAATGTTCTACAAAGCATCTTGGCTTTCCTTGGTCCTTTGAATAGCCATATGTGTTTCAGAAACAGCTCTTCCTTTGTCTTTCACATTAAAAAAAAAAAAAAGTAAGTCTATGGAAAAATTTACTGGTATTGTATGCATAGATCAACCCAGAACAAACTGACACTGTAAATTTTTAACAAGATTTATCTATTTTATTTTGAGAGAGAGAGAGAGAGAGATCAGGGGGGAGGGGCAGAGGGAGATGGAGAGAATCTCAAGCAGACTCCCCACTGAGTGGGGAGCCCAACCAGGGTCTCAGTGTTCTGACCCTGAGATCATGATCTGACTCGCAACCAAGAGTCAGATGCTCAACCGGCCGAGCCACCCAGGAGCCCCTGTTGGTAATTGTTTAATGTTCCCCATTCAATGAACACACCATATCCTTCCATTTACTCAGGTCTTCTTTTAAACTTATACAAATGGGGGCACTTGGGTGGCTCAGTTCCATGTTGGCTTCCTGCTGAGCAGGGAGTCTGTTTCTCCCTCTCCCTCTGCCCCTTCTCCTGCTCTCTCTCTCACCCCCTCTCTGTCTCAAATAAATAAATAAAATCTTAAAAAAAATAAACTTATGTAAATAATGTTTTGTAGTTTTTGGTGTGGAAGTCATAGATATTTTTAGTTAGATTTATCCCTAGATATTTGATGATTTTTATGTTATTTAAAAAGTTAGCATCATTTCATTTCCTAATCATGTTTGACCTGTGTATGAAAATACAAATTATTTTTTGTATAATTACCTGAAATTTAAAAGCTCTGCTATATTATTTGTACAAATAGTATATTTATAGATTCTCCTGAATTTTTAACCATTATATGTAACTTACCACTAAATGAATATTTTATAGTTCCGTTTTCAATTCTTAGATCTTCTATTTCCTCAGTTGTCTTTTTTGCACTGGCTATGACCACCAATACAATGTTAAAGGGATGTAGTCATCCTGTTTTCATCCTGATCTCAGATGAAATATCTCAAAATTTATCACTAACTGCAATGTTAACTGTGTTTTATAGTTATCTTTTTATTAGATTAAATATTTATTTTTTTGTCTGCTAACACATTTTATAGATATTGTTTAAGCAAATACTATTGCTGTAACTATTAGGATAATCAGATTATTATCTTTTTCTTTTTAATTCCATTAATACAGTGAATTATTATATTTATATATTTTCAAATATTATGTAATTACACTCTTAGAATAGACTCACTTTTTTGTAATAAGTTATCCTTCATCTGTGTTTTTGGATTCAATTTGCTAATATTCTATTTAGTATTTTTGTATCGATGCTCATGGATAGATAGGTCCTTACTATTTCTTTTTTATGGATTTCATGCCACATCTTGTTATCAAGTTTACACCAGATTCATCAGCTAGAGTGGAAATTGTTCCCTCTTTTTTCCATTCTCTGGGAGCATTCATGGA
Organism: Ursus americanus; assembly: GCF_024610735.1. Classification (NCBI taxonomy): domain Eukaryota; kingdom Metazoa; phylum Chordata; class Mammalia; order Carnivora; family Ursidae; genus Ursus; species Ursus americanus. The sequence continues at coordinate 52,385,403 of NC_142137.1, read as the reverse complement.
AAGTTGAAATGTTTATTCCTAGTCAATAAACATCTGGGCCTAAAGAAGCCATCTGGATCTGGAGATTTCTTTGTAGGAAGTCTTGCAATTGCAGATTAAGTTTAATTAACAGATAGGGAACTACAAATTGTTAAATTTCATTTGCATACATTCTGGTAAAAAAAATTGTCCATTTTATATAATTTTCAAACCAATTGGCCTGAAGTTGTTCATGATATTCTCATTGTAGGTTTGTAAGACCTGTAGTTGTTCTCCCCCCTTTATTCATTTCCAAAACTAATGATTTTTTCCGTCTTCCTTTTTCTTGATGAGTCTCAGAAAGTATTATCAATTTTATAAGTTTTATCAAAGAAATAACATTTGGTTCTGATTGTCATCTCCACAGACCACTTTCTTTATTTTACTAATTTCTGTTCTTAAATTTCCCATTTTCTTTCTACTTTAGGTTTAATTATTCTTTTTCTAGCTTTTTGAGGTGGCTCCTTAGATAATTGAATTTCAGTCTATCTTCTTTATTAAACATTTGCATTTAAGCTATAAATTTTCCTCTAAGCATGACAATAGCTTCATTCTACAAATTTGATCAATAGTGATTTCATTACCATGAAGGTCAAATATTTTCAAATTTTTTATTATGACTTATGCATTAACCCATAGGTTATTTAAAAGTATACTGCTTAAGTTTCCAAAATATGGGTAGTTTCTCATTATCTTTTATTATGGGTTTCCAACTTATTTCAATTGTGTTGAGGATAGATTGTATAATTTTTTTGAATATATGACATTTTGAAGCTTGCTTTTTCCTACCATGTGGTCAATTTTAGATCCCCCATGTACCCTGCTAAAGAATATATAATCTCAAGGTTTGGGATGTAGTAATAGATTAGTCAGTTAAGTTTATTAACTGTTTTCAAATTTTCCATATCTTCACAGATTTTTATGTGCTTATTCTGTCAGTTACTAAGGAAATTTCAAATTTCCAACCTCAGCTATGGATTTTTTTATGTTTATCTTTTTACTTCTGTAGATTTTGCTTTACCCATATTTTTCATAAAAATTTAGAAAAATTTTATCTTGTGAACTTTTAGCACAATAAAGTTCTTCTTTATCTCTAATAATGCTTTATATTAATTGCAGCTACAGCAGCTTTTACTGGATCACTACTTGCATAGAATATATGCTTTCATTCCTTTATTTTCCATCTTTTTATGTAGCTTTAAGTTTAGTCTCAGAAGCAGTATATTAAAAAACAAGCACAGTATGACGTTATTCTTTTAATACATTTAGTTCATTTACATTTAATGAAAATACTAATGCATTAGGTTTAAGGATTCCGTTTGCTTATAGTTTCATTATATTTTCAATTTTTCTTTCAATTAGAGTTTTACTTATACATTTTTACATTATTAGAGATTTATTCAACATTCATCCTTGAGTTATTACATTCTAATATAAATTATTAGTTTGCATATTCACTTCTTAGAGATACAGATGTTAGAACATTTTAAGTCCTTTTACTCCAACTATGTGCTATTTTTGCTGCAAAATTTAATTTTATATGTCTATTGTAAAGCATTATCATTATTTTGTACAGTCGGTATTCATTCGGATTTATTCACATAAACATTCTTTCCTCCACTGTTGGTTACTTCTTGAGTTGTCAGTCTTCCTTTTGGGGTCATTTTCCATCAGTCTGAAAAACTTCTCTTAATAATTCTTTCCAGGCAGCTTTGCTTATAGCAAATTTTCTCAGTGTTGCTTGTCTGAAATGTCCTCAGTATTCCTTTATTTTTTTAAAAGATACATTCATTAAGGATAGAATCCTAGGTAGTCATTTATTTTTTTCATCACTTGGAAGATATCATTATATTGTCTTTTGGTTTCATTGTCTTTATTAAGAGGTCAGCTTTCAGTTTTATTGTTGTTCCTACGATGATAATACGACTTTTCATCCTCATCATCTTGGCAGCTCTGTGACATCTGCAACTATCTTTTTAGCATTTTGTCCATATTTTCTAGTTGGTCTTTGTGATTGGTTTAATCTGAACGATAGGTCTCACTATATCAGTGAGATATAGTGGAAAATACAGTGGAAATCCTGTTCTAGTTACCTTTTAGTCTGTCATAACTATATCATTTTTTCATGACATTGACTTACTGAAGAGATTAATAAGCCAGTTGTCTTTTAGGATGCCCTAACTTCTTGATTTGTGAATGTTTCCTTCTGAAATTGTCTAATTATTTCCTTCTGATGGCATTTATTTAGTTGATCTACACAACATATTTCATCTAAATTTATATCTAAAGGACTTATGGGAATCAGATTAAAGATTTTGGCAAAAAAACTTCAGAAGTGATTCTATATTCCTCACAGTTCATTACGTTGAAAGAGAAATGAAGTTAATTTTGATCACAGATTTAAAGTAGTGATAGCCTGATATTTTCATTGTAAAGTAGTACATGCTTACTCTTTTTTTTTTTTTAAGATTTTATTTATTTATTCGACTGAGATAGAGACAACCAACGAGAGAGGGAACACAAGCAGGGGGAGTGGGAGAGGAAGAAGCAGGCTCATAGCGGAGGAGCTTGACTTGGGGCTCGATCCTATAACGCCAGGATCACGCCCTGAGCCGAAGGCAGACGCTTTAACCGCTGTGCCACCCATGCGCCCCCATGCTTACTCTTCTACTAGCAAGTAACCTGATAATCTGTTATCATTACATATATTGGTAAATTTCCTACAAACCTTTCATTTAATATTTTGGCATAAATTAACAGTCTCTGCCTGAATCAGTTTTTTCCCTAAGATCACATAATGGAGATTTTCTGATGTTAACATTTCCTCTGTATTTATCTTCTATAAAGAAGAACTTTTCCTCATCAGTTGAAGCTTTTTTGTTATCTTGAAATGTGGCTGTTAGTGGAATATAGTAAAAATGTTTAACTCTTTATGTTTTTTGTCAAATTTCTTAAAAAGACATTGAAAACTAGGCACTTCCAATAATGATAAATTCATTGTGAACTCATGGATTTTTATATATTCAGAATGTTTCAGTCCTGACATTTTAGTCTCTGCCTCTATGAAGCTTATATTTCTCAGAGGAAGACAAAGACTAATACTTACACAATAGAGAAATAAACAGATAAAGTCAGATACCAATTAGTAATCTGACAAATAAGTGCTATTTTGAATTGTGCATTACTTTGGCAGGCTAATTGTAGGCAAATAGACTCTGAAAAGTATACTGAAGACCCTATAAACATAATTTCTTAACACAGTAAAATGTATTTCTTGCTCACATAATAGTACTGTGCAATAAATGGTTAGGTAAGGAACACTCCTCCATGTTATTCAAAGAATAAGACTGGCTCACTCTCTTTCATCTTCAATGTATTATGCAAATTCACAATGGGGCTATTTGCATTCCAACTGGCCACAAAGTAAAAAGACATTGAAGAACCCCATATGGGAGTATTTAGTGGAAAATGGTACTTTCCACTTCTTCTCATGATCCATTGGTCTGGAATCACAACCTTTTTAAATCAGAAAAGTCTTGAGTCCAATAAAAAGAGAGCATGAATTTTGGGGAGTTGATATCACAGGTTCAGAAGTGGAAGTGACATAGGAAATAACACGCACGTGAAGGAATGAGCCATTGAAAACTCTGACAGAACTTTCCATCAAAGAGAACAGCACTGATCCCAAGGAAGCAGTAAGTTTGACCTGTTCTAGAAATAGTGAGAAGGCAACTGGTGACTGAAGCATAGTGAGCAAGGAGGGGAGAGATTAGATAAAATATCAGAAAGAATGGTAAATAGATCCTATTTGCTCTTTACACCTTAAACTTCATGTTAAGAATGTCATAATTTTTACTAAGTATAAAAAAAATTCAATGCAAATTTTTAGTAATTTTTATTTTGAAAATATAACTCTTCCTTCCTGCAGTAAAAATAAAACATAGCAAAGTAGAAGTGGAAGCAGGGAGACCAGGTAGTATCTTTCCGACATCTCTGGTGATAGTTGACAGAGGCTTGATATGGGATGGCTGTTGGAAGTTAATGAGAGGTAGACACCCTTGGGATCCTTTGATTCTATTCTTTCTCTCACACTTCCTGTCCTATGTATTAGGAAATACTCTTGAATCTACTTTCAGATACATGCAGAATCTTATCACCTTCACCCCTTTTGAATGCTAATTCCTTGGTCCCACACTCAGTCTCCTCTGGAGTTCACCATGATTTCCTCATAGCCCTCCTGCATCTCCCTTGTCTCACTAGATCACTAGAACCAATTCTCAAGCAGCAACCAGAATAAGCCTTTTAAAATCTAAGTTAGAGCATGTCAAGCCTCAGGTCAAAGCTCTCTAATGATTCCCTAACTCTTTCAGAGAGAGAGCCAAAGTCCGGACAATGACCCACAAGGCTGTCCATGAGCTGATTACTTTCACTTCATGATTTCCTTTCTTTTCAACTCTTGTCTCTGACACACTCCATCTGGCTTCCTCTCTATTCCTGTGATGATGCCAGTCATGTTCCCAACTTAAGAGTTTCCACTCTGTTCCTTCTGCCTATTCTCTCATCAGTTCCACTTCCCTGCCTTTTTCCCATGTTTCTACAGTCTCACGTTTTCACCCAGGCTTGTGTGAGTTAAACTGTTGAAAGCATTGATGAGCAGCCCCTCAGGGTATGTCCTTACTTCTCTTTATCTACTTTTTTCATCATATAATTCACTTTCTGACATTCCTTTTTTTTTTTTTTAAGATTTATTCATTTATTTGTCAGAGAGAGAGAGAGAGAAAGAGAGCACAAGAAGGGGAAGTGACAGAGAAGGCAGAAGGAGAAGCAGGCTCCCCGTGAGGAAGGAGCTGGATGTGGGACTCGATTCCAGGACGCTGGGATCATGACCTGAGCTGAAAGCAGTTGTTTAACCGACTGAGCCACCCAGGCATCCCACTTTCTGACATTCTTGATGATGTTTAAAATGTTTATAGCTCTTTACCTATTTCTTTTGCAACCCCACCTGGATTATAAACTCCATGAAGGCAGATATCTTCATCTGTTTTGTTCACTGAAGTCTTCAAGTTTCTAGAACAGAACCTAGCACGTAGAAGGCACTTAATAAATGAAACTGACTGATTTAATGAGTGAATAAATGAATAAGTGAAGACAGAGCCAGCATGAAGGGACCTAATTTCCTCTTTACGGATGTGGTATTTTATCACAAATATGAAAGTCAGTGAGAAGTAGAGACGGTGTTGCAGAAAGGCCTATCAGATATTATTGGCCAAGGTGCTTATCAGTTTGTATTCATTCAAAGAACTCAGGGGCCAGGTTTATTTGGCACTTACATAATAGTGGATAAAGAAGGCAGTCTAGCCAGAAAAATTAACTAGTGAGTAATAATGCGATTGCATGAAATATTACCATGAACAGTACAGTACATGTACAGTTTGGTTTTTGTTTTTGCAAGCTGCTCAGTTTAATCTGGTCTGGTTGCAAACCCTGTTTTTACACTTAAAATAAGAAAAGGTCAGCTATACAGCCAGAGGTTAAAACTCTAATGTCTAAGACCCCTAAGCATGCACAATTAATCTCTGGGTGTGCTTTGGAGGTTGTAGGAAAAGGAGTATGTTCTGTGTTCGAGCTGAGAATTACTTCTCTTTAAATAGAGAGCAACAATTATCATGCTCATTACGCATGTCTAGCTCTGCCAACTGTCCATCAATCCGTGGAAAATAAAAGAAGTGAAAAAGATTTTTACCAAAATGACTGAACCGGAAAGGATCAGGGAACAGAGGAAAAGAGCCCAGATTAAGTATCACTACATGAACCTGACTCATTCCGTGGCTGTGAAATTTTCAAAATCAAGCCTCTTTCTGTCATTTTGTTCACTTTGTGGCTACCTTTCCCACTCTACAGGTATCTTCTCTCTCTCGCTCGCTCTCTCTCTCTGCATCCTCTTTTTCATCAATAGTTCAATCCAAGTGCAAAAATACCGTGAATGTTAGATCCTTACACTGAGTACAATGGGCTACACATCTTTGGAGAATGCACTCTGAAACTTTTTCTGCTCTAAAAGGCCTTAAGTTTGGCACCTTTATTTTATACCTGCAGGGCATTTCAGTCAACAAAGAGGGATGTCTTTCTTTCCTACCCAGTTGTAATCAAACACATTGGAAAGAATGACAGTGGCCACTATGACCAAGATTCAATCTATTTTATTTGAGATTCGGAATAGCACAGTGACTGAAAACATCCCTATAACATAACTTATCTTCAACTGTTCATTCCTTAATATTTATCATTGTCTGATGAGTAAAGTCAATTTGTCAATAGAAAATATACATATATGTAAGCATGTACAATTATATTCTTACTGTCCAAAAATGCAGAATAAATCTATGCCTACACTCAAATTTAAGTGACAAATCTACATACTATACATAATCCATGCTAAATTTAGTTATCTGCTGAGAATAATTTTTCCAGTAGAAAAATAATTTTTGGATAACAATTTTCATCCCCTATGAAATACTGACTAATCACGATTTTTTCCTTCATGTGTAAATCTGCAAAGAATAATCCAGAAGTGATCACTACAATGTTTATAACTTTAATTTAAAAAACTCTATTGATACTTTGTTATTTGTAATAGTAAAATGTAATTGCTTATGTAAGGAAGGAGGGAGAAGATAAGAAGTTTAGAACAACTATGGGGTTCAGTCAATCCTTAGAAACACATTAATCAATTGTCATATCTAAGCTATGATTAAGGAAGCTGAGGAATGATTTATGTAATGATTTTGAATATACCTTTATATCAACTCGAAGGCAGTAGAAACATGCAGGACAAAAAAGGAATCTAACATACTGTACAACAGGCAGTTTTTCTCCTTGGTAATCACCTCTCCATTTCTCACTGATGACCCCTATAACTTAGGCACACTTCTTCTTAAAACGAACGGCATTGTGGGGTGCCTGGGTGATTCAGTGGGTTAAGCATCTGCCTTCAGGTCAGGTCTTAGGATTGAGCCCCACAATGGGCCCCCTGCTCCGTGGAGATCCACTTCTCCCTCTCCCTCTGACCCAACCCCCTGCTTGGGCTCTCACTCTCTTTCTCTCTCTCCCTCTCAAATGAATCAATAAAAAATATTTTTTAAAAAATGAATGGTATTCTATCTACATATGTAAGTGATAGATAGACGCAAACCCTTGTCAGTTCCTGCCTACTTACCCAGCATCTCTTGGTTCACTGAGACTCTCCTTTTCTTGTTCCTGTGGTATAAATGATACAAAATTACTTGTCTGGGAAAGACAGCTTCATTACTTTCCTGAAAATTCTACACTATCTTGAAAACCCTGATGACTTTTAATTGTGTCTTTTTTTCCTAGATGTTTTTTCTCACTTCTATTTTTATGAGATTACAATGACAATCTTAAAAACTGAGAGCACATAAATAACATGATTATATATCCCCCAATTTGATTAATAAAATACATTTTGGAGAGACTGAATGACATTTTCAAGGTCATGCAGTCTACAAAGCCATGGCTAAAATAAGAGAAGCCTCTTCACAGAAACCATTTATAAAATATACTTTCTCAATCGAGTGCTTTTATTTTTTCACAGACTATGGTTAAAAAAAAAAAAAAAGAATAAATAGATTGTAACCCCAACCATTAGATACAAATAATTCTCAGTCACTTTTAAGTAGAGTACAAAGCATTGCAATTGCTAGGCTTTGGTATTCAAAAAAAAAATAATCTATTTCTAGAAAAGATGTATTCTAGAGATTGAGAGAATGGTTATAGCAAGACCAGGTATGGCAATAGAACACTAACCCACAGCCTTGTCAGCAATCCAGCGGAGACAACAAACAATAATCTCTGTAGCAATTGGCCCAGAATGGTCAGGACTTGGTCAATGAGTGCCAACTTCTCTAATTGTTACCTAGCTCTTAATTCGGGATCAACCAGAGAAAGCCAAATATGCTCTTCAAACAATCACACAGGATGCCCTGCTCCTGGATAGCTTGCCTGCAGCTTCCGCAGGACAATGACCTCAATCAGACCATACTTAAAGCCTTCTCTTTTTATTGCTATAAAGCTCTTCTCTCCCCTGCCTGTCTTTGAGTCTCTGCAAAACCCAAGTGTTGGTGGCTGATTCACTTGCAGTAGCAAGCTCTGAATAACTAGCCTTTGTGTGTTCTCATTTGGGTTGTCTTAATTTATTTCCACCAGGTAAACCTTAAAGAAATGACCTAACCTGAGAGTCTATCATAAAATTTGAAAGAATAATTTTACTTAGAAAAACTTGCTTGACTTCCAAGGCCTAATATAATCAAAACTTCAAAGGCAAAATTTTCTTAGCTGTAATTTGAGTATAGCACCTAGCTAAGTGTTCTTATTCTATCTATAGATATGCATGGTCTGTGTGACTACACTTCCAGATGAGTTTGCCTCAGTAGACTGAGGTCAGACTAATACTAAAAGGGAAGAAAAAAAAAGATGAAAATAAAGCTCTTGAGAGTCAAATGGGCTTTTTTTAAAAAAGAAAATCCAAATTACAGCTAATACAACTGGAATTGAAATGAACCAAGAATACCTTTAAGCCTGGAACAAAGGCCAGTAAAAAAAAGAAAGATCCCAGCTATTGAAGAAAGAAAAGTATCCATCTCTAATGTGGCAGAAGTTGGTGAAATATTCAACTCCTGGAGCAATACAAAGCAAAGAAGAAATCATTTTTAGATAAGAGGACAAAACTAATGGATATTCTCAGCAAGCCTAAAAGCTATGTTACCACAATAGTGGAAAGATAATGGTTTCTACCTCTACAATTCCTTTCAGTGATTGTTTTGCCAATATACAGTGTAAAGGAAACAAAGACTAATAATTGCTTGTCAGTATTGACGAAGCATGACTGGCATCGTGAGGGGGAAGAGCTGGGGGAAGGTGGGTGCCACTTCACAGCTAGAGTGGATGCTAACAGGCTGTGCTATAGTCACACCAAAGGAATGAGAAAGGAAGGAACATTTGAAGGTCAAGTTAAATGAGCTGTTTACATCTTTCCAGTTAAAACACATTTCAAAGGCCAAAGGATTTGAGTCATTGAGGAAATTTTAAAAGGTGCAAAATGATGCAACACATCACATTAAGAGTTCGAACTCTGTGTGCCAGGCTCAGCTGCAAGTGTGTCGAGAAATCTTGACGGCAGAATCCTATAAAGCAAAATTGTAACCATCAGGTCTTTCTGGGCGAAATGGCCTATATTATACTGAAGACTAATTCCACACTGATATGTGATACGAAACACTCAGATTTAAGTAACCAAAAGGGAGCTGAGATTCCTCAATAAAATGAAAATACAGTACATAAAAATTAGCATCTTCACTTTCAAATAAAGTAGCCTTAAAAAAACAAGGACTAAAGAACCCTACCTTTAAGCAGGTACTGAGTTCTGGTTATATCCATCTAGAGATATAAAGACGGCCTGGAACTGGAGGGACCGACAGTGTACAGAGAGTAAAATTAGACAATCGCGAGTGGTAAATGTGTAGTTCGAGGCATTTAGTAGTTCCGTATTCCATAATAGGAATCTCGTCTTTCCCAGCAAGACCTCACAACACAAAGAGCTGTAAGGAGATGGATGCGTATGCGGAATTTAAGAAACAAAGCAGACAGCAAAGGGAAAAAAGAGAGGAAGAGGCAAAGCAAGAAACAGACTCTTAACTTTAGAACATACTGATGGTTACCAGAGGGGAAGTGGGTGGGAGGATGGGTGGAACAGGTGATGCGGATGAGGGGGGGCACCTATGATGAGCACCAGGTAGAGTATGGAAGTGTTGAATCACTATATTGTACACTTGAAATTAATATTCCATTGTATGTTAACAATAACAACCAAAGAATACATATAAAAATAGTAGCTTGATATCCAGTTGTTTAAAGGACTTCCCTAGGGATTTTTTTTTTAAAGATTTTATTTATTTATTTGAGAGAGAAGGAGTGAGCAAGAGAGAGAGCATGAGCGGGGTGGAGGGACAGAGGAATAGAGAGAAGCAAACTTCCTACTGAGCAGGGAGCCCGATGGGGGCCTGATCCCAGGACCTAAGCCAAAGGCAGAGGCTTAATCAATTGAGCCACCAAGGCGCCCCTTCCCTAAGGTTTTTAAACAAATTTATTTTTATATCTTCTGCCTTCCCCTGATGTAAGAGTTCCTGAAGTACCTGGAATTGAAAAGCATCATCTGTTTCTCACTAGATTTATCTAGTCATGTGTTTTTGTTGACAGCAATACCCAAACATCTTGAATATAAAAAATAATCAATAACATTTAATTATGTCATGGTCAGACTCGCCATACATTACCTTTGCCATTACCTACCGGCATATCAACAGTAAGGCTCATTTGAGAGGTATTTTTCTTCTGGCTCACCCTTGCTGCAGTTCACTCAAGGATACTGAGGCAATGGAAAAGTTAGCAAACATTCTCAGGAAACAAATGTGATGCTATGTAAATGTGCTGTTCTGTGTGTATGCTTACTCTGTGCGCCCCTCCTGTTCAACAACCATCCAGATCCAAGGAAGGTGAGAGTTAACCTCTCTAGGTTTTACTGCCTACAGAAAAATTCAACAGTAAAGCATAAATAGGATTTCATACTCCTGAAAATGCTCCTCTCCAGTGTTAACTGGAGATTCTTCTCTGTTAAGTTTTAAAATACAGAAAATACATTCATTTTATTTAGTGGCTTCTTCAAACAGTCTCAGAGGGACAGTACAAATAATGACATCATCCACTTTATGCCTAAACTTCACAAGAGTTACATTCTTGCTTCATAGATGAAACGCAGATCGAATTCTTCCATGTGCCAGGTAGCTTTTGTTTTTCTTTTAAGATTTTACTTATTTGAGAGAAAGAGAGAAAGAGAAAGAGAAAGAGAGCAGGAGCAAGGAAAGGGAAAGAGGGAGAAGGGGAGGGAGAAGCAGACTCCCTGCTGAGCAGGAAGCCCAGGGTGGGGCTAGATCCCAGGACCCTGGGATCAGGAGCTGAGCCACACACAGACACTTAACTGACTGAGCCACCCAGGGAACCCCAGCCAGCTTCTTTATTAAGCACACAGACACATTAAGGAATCTTCTAATACCTGCCTCCCCTTTTGCTTGCATTATTTCCCTATTTTCTTCTTTCCTTTACCATCAATATTATTCAAAGACTTGTGTCTATTTGGTATATTTTCTCAAATTACATTTACATTAAGGAATCAAAGTCTCTGTCTTTCAACAGGAAATGGCCTTCTTAGCTATTACACGAACGACTCTTTATTAAAGCACCCCCTTCTGCAAACTCTTTCTCATCCAGAATTTAACTAGGGTCCTCATATGTCTCACTGGGGCATTTCCAAACCCAACTGGCTGCTGTCTCTTTCTACGGAAGTCCACCGTCAACACTGCTACCTAAGTTATTTCCCAAAGACCAACACATGTTCATGTCACTTTCTGCTCAAAAACCTATTGTTGACTCTTTATCAACTACAGATGAAAATCAACATTTCAGGGCACCTGGGTGGCTCAGATCATCAAGTGTCTGCCTTTGGCTCAGGTCATGATCCCGGGGTCCTGGGATCCAGCCCAAATCCCGCTCCCTGCTCAGTGGGGAGCCTGTTTCTCCCTCTACTGTTCTCCCTGCTTGTGTTCTCTCGCTCTGTCAAATAAACAAATAAAATCTTTAAAAATAAATAAATAAAATAAAATCAACATTTCTTACCTTCACAAAGATTATCCCCAAGAATGCATTTCCACCTTTGTCCTTCTTTCCTGGTACACAGACATGAAACTCCAGCTAGCCGATACAATTCCACATGTGGAATATACCCATCCGTGGCTCAGTTGCAGATAGCAAATAGCATGGAATACTGTTCCTGAACTAACTCTCATTTCTCTTGCACATGGCAAATCTATTTTCACTGTAAGGATGAGCTCAAGTTTTACCTTTTGGTAGGCCTGGATCTCTTAGAATTTTATCTTCCTCTGATTTCTGAAAGAGCTTTTCCATACAAATACTCTAATATCTAGTTCCTGTAACTTTAATTTATATATGTCTGCTTCTACTTATTTCACCAATTGTAATCTTCTGAAAGGAAAAGCCTATTCATTTTTGCATTTTAAGACCTTGCTTAGAACATCCAACATCCATGCTATCCATAAGTATTAACATTGGAATGAATGAGCACGTGGATTAATTATTATCACTCTATGGCTACACACTGTGCACTAATCTTTACAGTCTTTTGATGACCACAGAAACCAGAAAATAGATGAAGCAGTGTAAGATCATCTATGTTAAGGATAAAAAAAAAAAAAAAAGATGACATCTGAAAATATGTGAGGAACACATACAGAATATACAAGAACTCTTTCGATTAGGAAACAGTAACTTTGGTATGTTCTCATATCCCTTGAAGGGTCTCATGCTTGTCAGCCCCTATCCTCCATACTGTATTGTCACTTTGCAAAAGGAAAAATCCAAAAGCTTTTCACAAAATTGACTTTCTCCTTTGGGACAGATGGATAAGTAGTCGTTCCTGACTTCAAAAAATAGGGACACTCTTAATTTGAATATATTACATACATTGTGACGTGAATATATTCTAGAAAGTATCCTAACTTTAAAACACTCAGTGATTTTAGGAGATTATTAGTAAAAGATGAAAGATCTACCAACAGCATTTGACTTGCTTTTCATTCAGAGCTAATTATTCTCATGTCATATGAGATTTCATGTATTCAATTTCCTCACTCCCATAATTCATTTATTACTACTTCAATTAAGCTATAATTTTTGAAAATAGTAAAATAATTAAAGTAGGAGAAATAGTCATAACTTTCAGTGTAAGCAATTTTAAAATACCACTTGTGTCAGTAACTTTCCAGAAATTTATTCAAGAACAACAATTCTTCTTAACAAGAACAAAACAAAACCATGGTAATTTTAGAAATATGTATTTATTCAAGCTCTTTTAGATGTCCATGAAGATACGGAATACATAAGAAATATGGATATCACATCACAGGAAGACTTCAAGAAAGATGGTAATCACTACTTATCAGGAGTGTGAAGGAGAAAAAGGAGTACAAGCAAACAAACAAACACTAATATCCAAGATTTTAAAATCACACTGAAAGGTTTGCCCCAGGATCCTAGTAGGTCCCCTTGGGGAGAGTGCTTGTATGCTTTTTTATATTTGGAACACAGAATCCGATAAATGTTGTTTGCTGAGTTAACAAAAACTTGACTTCAATTTTATTTGCTGGAAGTTTAAATTTGTCATTTTTATTTTCATTACCTTTTATTTTTCTACCTATTTCACACTTATATTTCTTCCCTTTCAACATCACGTTAAAGATAGCAAGCTTGAAGTTTTTGCAGGCCTTAGAATTATTTAAATAACATATCATTTAGTTTTCTACACAAACATATTTTTGATGATGAGTTAATTTAGGAGTTCATAAAGAGGGGAGGCATTATTTAAAAACATTAATCTAAAAATTCAAAGTCGTCTTTTCTTTCTTCATAACACTGCAATACAGTTTGTAACTCTTCATTAATACTCTACCACTATCAGGGTATTATTTCCCAAAGGGCTTGAGAAAGAAGCTACATAAACAATTTGATGATGACAAATTAGCATCATAGAGTACTCTCAATATGGAAGGCATTATGTAGGACAGACTTGCTAATTATGAAATGTCTCCATAATAAAGCAAATAGTCATAGTCATGTTTATATAATTCCTTGCCACCTCAGGATTAAACCCCACCAACAGAGGCAAATAGGCTAACAAAAAATTAAGGTGTTTCCTCTGTGGAGTGAAGACATTTTACCTGCTCCCCATATCTTTCAATAAATGTGGTTTAAAAAAGTTGAGGAAGGGAAAGAACAGATAAGCTTGTAAGAATGGAGTGAGTGGAGTGAGCAAACCTAGAATTAAACTGCAGGGGTAGCCATGAAGAAAAGGGCCTTCAAATATTTTGTATAAGACTTAGTAGTGAGAAACTTACTAAATTTACTAAGAGGCATAAAAAATACTTGAATCAATATAGGCAAATTAAGTGGAGATGATCCATGCTATAAATGAATAATCAATGCTCTTCAATATTATTGATTTTAGTTGCCTTAATAATTCAGATAGGTACCCCTCTGTACCACACAACTTACCTTGTGAACGTATGTTCATGGGCGCCCATTATCCTTCCATCCTTCTCCTTTTATATTATAGGGGAAGTTCTTCCCTGACAAGTTGTCTCTCCTCCCCATTTTTAGTAGATTTTGTTCTCTCCTGTCTTTTCAGGAAGCTTTACTATTGGATATTCTTTCTCTTAATTCCCTCTCAAAAAGACGTTTCCCCTTAGTTTTAAAAACACTGAATTCTTCCTACTAAAAACAAACAAACTTTGTTCTCACTTTTTTCTGTTTTCTCTTTGCATTCATAAATTCTTGAAAAGTCTTTTTTGAAAATATCTTTGTTTCCTTAGCTGCCATTATTCACCCCATTCACCCTTATCTTTCTTTTCCTACCCATCATAGCTCTTGTTAAGATCACCAATGACCTCGAGGTCCCTGGAACCAGTGACCTTTTATTCTCCACTTAATACATGAAACTATGCTATTGGCACACATTTCCTTGAACTTTTGTAACTATTACATTTGGCCTCTTTAACCATCTCTATGTCCGAAAGTTCCAAATCTGTATCTCCAAATTTCTCATTTGAATTATAGACCTAATATGTTCAATTACTTTCTCTCTTTAAATACCCCAAAGGTGCCACAAGCTGTACAAGTCCAAATTAATGATGCCCCGCTCCGCTCCGTCACTACATTAATTTTTTAAATTTCTGTTTATTTATGTACTTATATATTTATTTTTTATAGCATAGCATTTAAGAACATGAGCTCTTAGGCAAATATCTGAGCTCAAGTGCTTGTTTTACCACTTAAAAAGCTAAAAATTTGGATAAATTATCTATTCTCTGTCTTGGTTCTCTTCTATAAAATACTTTAAATTCATTTTCAAAATTAAGTGACTTAAATAAGTACAGCTGAGAACATTACCTGGCCTAGTATATACTTAATAAATATTACCTATTTTTAGTTCCTATTTCACCATTCCCCTACCTCTTTGCTAGTTACATGAGAGAGAAATCTGAGAGTCATGCTTGAAATGTGCCTACACTTACTTCTGTACTGATTCTACCACCAAGCCCCAGTGTTTAATGTCCTAAAGAACTCTCAAAAGTGTCCCCCTCACTCTCTATCAGTTCTAGTGTAGTACAGACCATCATTAGAAGTCACTTTATTCTTTCCCACTATTGCCAAACCGGAGTTTGCATTTTCCATATTAGAATCTTTTTGGAGGAAATAAAATCTGTTTAGTTTTTACGTAACTATGAAACCAAGCAAACACTTCAATTCAAAACTGTACTTAAGTAGTTCAAATGTATTTGCAGTATGTCATTTACATACATAAAATATGTACTTACAAAGAAAAACAAAGGGTTTTACGGTTAAGTAACTTTGGAAAACAATGTATACTATTCCCTTTCTTAGAGATTTACCATCTGTTAGTTCTAGAAGAGGCACTACTTATTTTGTGCGACCTAGTATGTCCCAGTGGATTTGGCCATCCTACTTTATGGTGGGGTAATATTATTAGCACATGTTGGGAGATGCCACTCCATATAATGAGGATCTATAAATATTTTAGCAGGGAAGAGACAGGAATAGAATTGTGTTTTAGAAAGACAACTGGCAGTGACATGAAGAATGGACTTGATGTTATATAAAAGATATGTACATCACTAAAGGCAGTATTGTACACTTTTCCTTACACATGTTCATATAAACTACTAATTCATCTTTTTCAAATGCTAACTAAACCATTCTCTCAGTCACTATTTATGTCTTGATTCTCCTGCATTTACCAGATACTTGCCAGTCCCACTGCTGTCACACCCTTTAAGCTCTCACTATCTTTAAAAAAAAATAATTGAAAAAAATCCCAATTTCAACCTCTGTCCATATTATACATCTGAGCTAGACTAACTTTATTAAAGCAGCTACCGAATAGGTGATTTCCCTATAAATGTCACAGACGGCTTTTCAAATTTGGCCTGTGGAAGGAAGGCAGGTGTGGGCTTTAGGTGAGGAGTAAAATCACTTTAAGAAGAGGCAGAGTGCTTCCATCCCCAGGGATTTACCATGGTACCAAGAGCAGCTCTGAGGCTCAAAAATAGGTGCGCTTCATTGCTGATACGGTCAAGTAAAGACCCCTTTGCCCCACAATCAAAGTTCACCACAGTCTGGCACAGTCTAACTTTTCAGTGTATATTTCCACAGTGACATAGCACAGACTCCTCTCTCTAGGCAGTTGTAGATGTCTGCAGGATAGAAAAGTCTAGCACAGATTCATATCCAGCTGTCCTTTCTTTCTTGATATCTTGGAAGATTAAGCTTCCCAGTGTCTTGCAAATAGGCAGGTCCTTGCAACAAGTTGTGGCCAATGAGCTGTAGGTAGAAATGATGTATATCTCGCTAGGCCAAGCATCAAATTGCCAGGGCAGTATCTTTCAGTTCTCTCTCTCTCTTGCTGCAGAAACTGTGAAAAGACACCTATTCTACATAGCCCAGCTTCGCAATGGTGGTATCTTGGCCAACCTGCATCCATGAGTAAAGCTGTGGAGCAAAGTGCCCCCACTGACCCTTGTGGGACATTAGAATTAGAAGGAAATACATTTTGTCCTGCTTAGCCACTGAGATGTGGGAGTAGTTTGTGATCTCAGTGGAACCTAGCCTACCCGGACTAATACAAGTACTTTATTAATATCACCTCTAAATTTTTATAGGAAATTTGGCTACAAATTATTTGCATCCTTTCCTTAGTAAAACAGGGTCATGTTGTTTGGGGCAAGGAGAAATAAGGTATCTTAACTCAGAAGAGAAAATAGAACAAGTCATGTTTAAAGAATCCTAGGATTATCCTGGGAAGTACCCTCTAGTAAAAGCCGGTATATCATCAGTAAAGAAGCATGTGAGATCTTTTTTTCTTGCCTTTTCTTGTATTTGTTTTTTTATGATTCTATACAGCTACAGAAAGAACATCAGTCTTAACAATATCAATCTTCAAAGTAATCAATTCTACACATTTTATTACCGTCATTTTACTTAAAGAAAAGAAGTTAGTTCTGAAAATAAAAATATCTGAAAGAAAGAATGTTCACAGGAGACACATCAACAAAATATCAAAAAGCCAGACAAATGAAAAAAGAGGACTCTTCTCTGTGCTTATAGGAATAAACCCTGCACATTCTTTCCTGAGCCTTAGGACAGTTTAAAGTCAGTATGTCCTTGTTATCAAGGACAGAAAACTTGATTATTTTCCTCTGGTGATTTTGGCGGTGTGTTGTCTGACATGAAGCAGATATTTTCCCCTCTTATTTGTATTTACCTTCTTAGGGATTTTCTTTGTATTTAGTTATTTGAAGTATTTTGGGGCAGAGTGATTTGAAAAAGATTACCACTCACTCTTTCTTCTTTCTGTCCTATTTCCTGGAGTCCTTTGCTAGTAGTAAAATGGCTTCATGCCTTTCAAGTATGAAATGACTCTCAGCCCACCTTTAAAAAAATTCCCATTACTTTATTAGAAATTACTTTATGTCTCATTGCTCTGCTGCCATGATGTTACATTCAACTATCTGTGCACCCAAGAAAACCAGCTAGGACATGCCCTAGATGAGATAAAGAAAGACCACTGCATGCTTCCATGGTTTCTCATTTAAGGATATGGGAAATAGAGAAAGTAGATCAGTAGCAACAACATATAGACAGATTAGGTAGGGAAATCTTTTCTACTGCAACAGCTCCAGCTTTCTCCTCCATATACGGATCCTATTAATTTGTAAAACTCTACAGCATCCCACCTCACTCATCCAGGGGAAAACTGGGTTGGATTATTTTAAAAGATAAATTGTCCTCATATATGAATATTGAAACAAAATTGGATCATTTTCTAAATTTCATTTGGCTTTAATAGCCTTAGGTTAAAAATGAAAATTTAAAATATGGCCTTGGCTTGACCTTTGCTTTCTTATTTCAGATGGTCATTGTGGAAGGTTTTAAATAAGAGATGATCATATTAACTGAGCCTTCTTCAAAGGTCAGGTTGTCTATTTGTCTGAATAGTTTTGTTATTTTAAGAGACAGTTGTGTTTTCATTTGGGGGCCATCCATATGCATGGCTAAATAGTATTCATTGTTTCAAAATTGCAATGCCATGGTTTGTTTAAAATATAAAACATCAGTTAGGAAACTCCAATATGAGTTTCCTGCATTCCTGGCTGCTATAAGAAGAAGCCTAGGCAATGAGGAAAGAGTGGCTTCCTTGGGAACCAGAGGAAGTGCCCAAAAGGATGTGCAGGGAGGACACAAAAGGAGGTTTTGCCTACTTCTCAATTCTTTTCAGGAATAGTTCTCGCCACGTTAACAGTGTTTCCTTATATATACTTACATGTAAATAAGTTGAGATTCACACAACAAAGAATGGCTCAAACAAAGTCCAACCTGAAAATTAACTCCATATTCAAGGAAATAGGACCATGAATGTGCTGGACGAGAGACAAGTTGACTTTAAAATACTTGGTTTGTGACTATTGACCAGAAATATTTATTCAATGTCCCCATGAGCATGAAGCTGTGGTAAGTTAAATATCGTGTGGGGGAAGAGGAAGGGAAGAACATATTTAGCATGGTTTTCTGAAGAATTTCCTTGAAAGGAGGAACCTCACGTAATTCTGCTTTTTAACCAAAGGAAACAAGTAAAATTATGTAACTATAGTAATACTCTCTTAACTTGAAAATATTGAAATTTTAGTGTTATATATTTCCATTCCATTTAGAAAACACTCACCAATGCTGTTGTTCAACATATGGAGTCAGGGGATAGAGATATACAGAGACTACCGTCCTTTCCCTCAAGGAACTTCAAGTAAACCATAACAACAGCCATGGCCACATGGACAATAAAGGACTTTTATTTTCAGGTACATAAACTCATCTTCCATGTGTAAGGCTTTTATGACTATGTTGTGAACTCTGGGATGCATCTTTTAAAAGTGTGGTAACTAAAGCATTCTAAACCTATCCTACTTGATTTGAAAGAGCCTGACCTAGCAAGACAGAAATAAAAAAGAACTGTAATTTTATACTGTTTCAAAGTGCTATCTGTGACTGCAATCGTGCCAACCTGAGAAGTTAGAATTGATTTCCAAATGACTTCATATTTTTTTCTTCTTTTGTTCGCACAATGTTCTGGGTCACAGGAAACGAAATAGAATTTGTCAGAAGAAAATTTTAAAATCAATCTATCCATATTTAGTTTTAGGTAAATTAAATTCTACTCCATTTTAAGGCAGGTACCAATTTCTGGTGTGTGGAAATAATTTATAACTAAAAATGAAAGCTATTTTGATATTAAAATTAAAAATAAAATAATTTCTTACATGCCATTCTCAAATTTTATATAAAGTGGGTTTTTTAATGCCTAGAAAATAGGGCTGGGGAAAATAATTTGAGCTTCCTTGCTTATAGTAGTACAATATAAATGTCTGGTTCAAATTTTATTTCAAGCCCATTATATTTTCATGTTACATATTTGTATTATACCCTATACACATTTATAAAATCGTTCAGTGTGAGTGAATCTATAGTAAACTGCCATTCTGAAGAATAGCACTGTTAATCAGTTCAGGAAAGGTCATGCTTTGTTTGCTGGTTCTATAAATCATGCATACATTTCTTCTAAGTGCCTTAAAAATGTGCAAGGTCTCAATTCCACCAAGCAAAGTAACTGCATATTTTTCAATGAAAATTTTCAACAGTTATAATGGACGAAGTGACATGGTTCACATTCTACATAAAAACAACTAATAGAACTTGCAAGGGCAAAATCAGCCTGTGAAGATGAAACCAAAATGACTGGAAACAGAAGGCACACACTAAGGTAGTCATTGATTGATTTAGTTGGGAGGGTCCCAGTAAAATGCTGACGTTGATTTATCTTTTAATCTAACAGAATAACAACAAATCTTAAAGCAATCAGTTTTAATGGTCTTAATAACTCCAATCAAATTATTCACCTTCCACATTAATATAGGAGGTTGGCTTCATATTTATTAATCAGATTTGTCAAATAAATATCACTGTGTGCCAAACTAAACCCTAGTCCTTCAGTTCTAATAGATTCTATTAGCTTTCCATTTTTAATTGCCGTCCCCTCATAATTCAGATGACCGTAGGTCCCAGTTTTCCAGGCATGGTCATGGTTCTTGTTTAGGCTCTTTGCACCAGCATAATTTTAAGAGACTCTCCATTTTCTGAAGTGTCCTGCTTTGAAAGAGAAGGTAGGTGGCCACCATGCTCGTAACTCTGCTTTTATCATTCCCTGTTTCTTTAGGGCCGATTAAAGCTAAAATTCTTCTTTAAGATTGGTGTGACCAAATGTATAAAAAGACCACAACTTAACAAATCTGATATTTCCACTCCTGCATGGAGAAGGATCTTTTCTCAGCTCTACCACATGTCTGAGTCCTCGAAAAGAGGAGCCTGGCAAGGTAAAACTTTGCCGATGGGCTGCTCTCTAAGCTCTTTATTTCAAGGACTCCATCTGAAAATAAAAAGTTGAGTTTTCTGTTTGCTTGTGGTTTTTTGTTGTTTGTTTTCTGTCCTTCTGACAACAGCAGAAACGACGGTGATCCTTGTGAGTGAATTTTTAAAAAGGAAAGCTGCTTGATTTTGTTTATTTGATCTGAACAGTCTTAATATAAACTTTAAATGTCTAAGATGGTGATGTAATGAAATCTTAGCACTGTTTACTAATATTGATTACATTTTGCTTTGGTTTTATGTTCTGTAACTACAGGGGTTCTATCAGTGATGAAAATGGTGAGCACACGGGAATCTTCAGGACTCTGTTGGAGTCACAATGAGGCTTTCACCATCAACGTCATGATTCCTCTTAGAGATGTGCTACAGGGGACACCTGCACCTGCGGCTCTCCAGGAGGAGATGATAGGTGAGTAAAATTGACAGATGGACAGGAAGGAGGGTGTGCTCCATGAATATAAGGCAAGGTTGATACCGGGAAAGAGAAATCAATGTCACAGCGATACAACTTCTACAGAGTTTCCAACCTAATGGATTTCTCATTTAGCTAGACTGTAAATTTGATCCTGTGCGACATTTACTTTCTTTATTTAGATCAGGATTAAAACGGAACACCTAAAAAGGCCACATAGGATAAAGAGACTGTGAGATGCCTTCAAAGGGATAAACATTTCCCGGAGGATATAAATAGATTGTTGTTTTGATCCATTAAAAGGTCATTAGTCAAATGTTCTGTTTCTTTCTCTCTCCCTCCCATTTTTCTCCATCTCTTTCTCAAGCACAGAGGCATGTATCAAAAAAAAAAAAAATTAAATCAACAAAGTCAAGCCATCCCTAGTTCTAACAACAAAACACAAATTTAGGATTACATTTTTAGTGGTTTCAAAATTCAAGTTCCACGTGGATTTTGGATAAAACCAATCTTTTTTATATAACTAAAATTCACTTAAAATAATTCCAAAATTAAGGAACTAATGAACAAGGGCCCTCTTTCAACCATAAAAATTTGAGAAATAAGGTTGGTAACTTCTATACTCTTTCTAAAATCATAACCAGATAAAGCCATTAACTTGAAGTGTTCTCCTCTATTTAAATTTTAGGGGTGCCTGGGTGGCTCAGTCAGTTAAGCATCTGCCTTTGGCTTAGGTCATGATCCCAGGGTTCTGGGATCTAGCCCCTCATTGGGGCTTCCTCCTCAAAGCGGAGTCTACTTCTACCTCTCCTTCTGCCCCTCCCCCCACTCATGCTCTCTCTCTCTCTCTCTCTCTCTCTTTTTCTATCTCTATCAAATAAGTAAATAAGTAATCTTTAAAAAAATCAATTTTATTTAAAGGATCTAACAAATTACTACTAGCTGATAATCATCAGGTTTTACCAGGTTTACAAAGCCAATTTTGAGGTGCTAATAGGCCCTATGGGGGAAATCAGTCCTTCAGTTAAATAAACAAATCATTAGGTTTGAAGTAGAATATTTAATATGGACACAGAGTGCAAAATGGATAATCTCATTTGTAGACTAAAATATTGCTCAAGTGAATGCTATAAAAATTACGTGATCACTATGTCAGGCGGATGGACAATGCCAAAAAAGGAGAAGATATAGTCCTTAACCTTGAGTTATTTATATTTAACTGGGGAGACATGCATAAAGCAACAGAGAATAATTTCAAGCAAACTGTGCTACACTAACATTTGATTATAAGCCCCCAGTGTGCATGACCTATGTCTTAAATAAACAGTATTTAATATTTAACAAATATTTATTAAATACGGATTATCAGGCACCGTATTGGGCACTGATGTTATGCCAGCAATCAAGGTAAAGTCCTTCTTATTGAAGAATTTACCTAACCTTAGTGGAGAGAATCCTGAGTCAACAGGAAGCTTCCCTGTGGAGGTGACACACACACTGGGACCCTAGGTGGGGAGTAGAGAGATCAGAAAAATAAAGGGTGTACATGGCAGGGCAGAGGAAGGGCAAATGAAGTGTACAATTTCCCAGAGCTGAGACAGCATGATTACCACCCCAGAAAATTTGACGCACCTTGAAAACAGAGTTGACGCGACACAATCTGTGCTTTTCCTTCTGCTGCAGCTCGGAGCAAGGATTATATTATAAAGTAGGTCCTCAAGGAAAATGTTTGAATTAAATTGTGAGACTTTCTATTAAAAAAAAAATACCAGGTAAGTTATATGGACACTTTTAAATCACCATCACTCTGTTCTGCCCTGGATTCCCAAACCCCCCTCCCATTTGTTTCCCCTACACTGAGCCATGGGTACCTTTGTAAGCCACATGTAGCCTCCTGAATGTCCCACTTGACAGGTCTAAAACCTGGGCTCATCATCTATTATTCCAATCCTGATCCTTCCCTGGTATGCCATATACTAGTGAAGACCACTTAAATTCATTCTGAATCGAAGCAAAAAGCCAGGTAATCTTCCCAGGGTCCTCCCTCTCCTTTATCTTGCCAAAACATGGGTTATCAAATTATTTTAATTTTACCTCCTAAATATAGCTCTAATTAGGTATTTTTCTCTCCATCTGCACTGACTATGTTGATTCAAGCCTGGTATCTGTGATTGTCTCCTAAAATTTAATGGTGCTCATTATTTTGCAAACTGCCCTGCCAGAATAATCTTTCCAAAACGTAACTTGATCAAGTTATTCACCTGGTGAAATGCTTTGGTGGTTGTGCAAGATCTAGAGGATTCTATGAAGGCTCCATGATCTGAATGCCCCAAGACATCGGAGTGCTGTTGCCTTGCACACCATGTCTCTTTGCCTAGAATCTACCCCATCACGTATGACAGTGCTCTATATACTTCTACAATAACACTGATCACGTTGCATTTATTTGTAATTAAAAAGTTTTAAAGTATATTATGATTTAATTTTAACATGTAAGGAAAAGTAAAAAGAATATAATCTTCATGAACCAAAAACCAGACCACTTGAACTTCAATATTTTGCTGTATTTTTTTCATGACTTTTATTCATCTAGGTTCTCTAGAGAAACAAAACTGGTAGGCTGGATAAGTAGATAGGTAAATATATAGATGGATGGATAGATAGATAGATAGATAGATAGATAGATAGATAGATAGACCCAAGATGGATGTGAGAAAGAAAGAGAGAGATTATAAAGAATTGGCTCACCTGTTTTTGGAGGCTGAGAAATCCCAAGATCTCCAGTCATTAAGCTGAAGATCCATGAGGGGCCAATGGAATGGCCTAGGCTCAGAAGTAACAAAACAACTCTCATATTTTTTTAATTGATTGAAGCTGTCATAAGCCCACCCAGATTCAAGGGAGGGGACATAGACTGAAAATCCAGGTGGAGGGAATGTCCAAAAAAGTTGTAGTCACATTTTAAAACTACCAAAATCGACATGTCTCTGATTATGAATGTGAATCTTTTCATATAATCTTCTCTATGTATGTATCCTTTCCTTCAAGTTGCTGCTCTTTATTGTTATTAGATAGTTGTTTATCATTCATTGATTAAAAGGAATCTTCATATATTTTATTTCATATGCTTTGGGAATGAGACAAAAAGAAGTATCTTCTTTTCATGTTTTAAGTTTGTGATATCTTTTCTGCCATTAAATCAAACTAACAATAGTAAAGTATACAACTTTATTCCTTTAAGGATTATACATTTTGTGGCTTGTTAACTATCCTTACTCAGAGGTAACAAAGTTATTCTATTATAGCTAATATCAAAATGTTTTAAGGTTTCGGTTCAAAAATTAATTTATTTTTGTGTTTCATAGACTCTATTCTGCTTCTTTGGTCTATGAGTTTCTCTCTTTTTCTTTCATAAATATATAGAGATATATATGCACGTACAGTATGTATAGACATATATACACGTTATAAGTGCATATACACTGCATGAATATATATTATCATGTGATGTGCATTCTTATGTGTAGTACAGTTATATACAAATACACATTTCTGTATATATGCATATTTCTGTATATATGTATGTGTGTATCTTTATACCAAAACTACTATATCTTTATCCTAAGTTTTGCTATCTGGTAGTGCAAATATTCTTTTATTCTTCAAAATTAACTGTACCGTTCTTTTTCATATGAATTTCAGGATTAAGTTATCTCTGCCTATTTAGAAAAAGAACTCTGTTAATTTTTTAAAAATAATTGCATTAAATATAAACATTATTTTAAGGAGAACTGACATATTTGTGGTATTGAGACTTCCCATCTGTAAGCATGGCTTATCTTTCCATTTAATAAGTATCCTTCAACCAAGTTTTATGGTTTCCTCCTTCCAGATGATTTTGTGGTTTTTTTTGGTAGAAATATTCTGAAAAAACTTATTTTTTGAGTAATGGGATGTTTTATAATTGCTATTATCTAACATTGTCTAATTACCGTTCCTGGTAGTAATGCTATTCATTTTTGCATATTGATTTGGCTAAAGTCTATTATTAGTGCTAACAGCGCGGCTAGCTTGTTGTTGTTGTTGTTGTTGTTGTTTAAGATTTTATTTATTTATTTGACAGAGAGAGAGAGACAGCCAGCAAGGGAGGGAACACAAGCAGGGGGAGTGGGAGAAGAAGAGGCAGGCTCCCAGCAGAGCAGGGAGCCTGATGCGGGGCTCGATGAGGGGCTTGATCCCAGGACTCCAGGATCACACCCTGAGCTGAAGGCAGACACTTAACGACTGAGCCACCCAGGCGCCCGCTAGCTTGGCTTGTTAAACAGACAATCCTCTATCTGTGAATGATGGCAATTTTACCTCATTCTTACTTAAAATCAGGCCTGTTTTCCAGAGGCATAATTCCATATTACACATAATATGCCATAGTTATTCATTGCGGCAATTCTGATTATAACTCTTTTTTATTTCTTTGTTCTTTTTGTTTTGTTTTACAGTGATAAATTAGAATTAGTGATACTAGATGCTATTGTCTTGGCCTTGTCATTAAGCAGGTTACTTCTAAGGATTCACCACTACCTATGATGAATTGCTAGGTATTTTTATTAAAAGTCTTCATACGGTTAAGGAAATTTCTGCCTTTTTCTATTTTTCTAAATGGCTTTTTGCATGAATGTGTGTTCTACTACCCTAAATAAGTTTTTTTTAGTCAATGGAGATGATCATACTTTTTCCTCTTTTAATCTACATAAATAAATAAACTGCATTAAAAGATGCTAACCCATCCTTGTATTAATGGAACAGATGCCACTTCATCAGGATATAAATATCTATTTTATATATTGGGAGATTTAATTTGCCAAAAATTTCACTCTATTTTTATTATTTAAGATTTCTGAAACTTTATGAGTCTGATTGGCCTGTAACTTCCCTTTCTTGCACTTTCTCCCTGTTTCTGGTAACAATGCAGCCTCATAAGAGTAACTGGGGAGCTTTGGTCTATAAATTTTTTAGAAATATATAACATTAACAACAACAACAATATCCACTACAATAATAATTTCCTAGCTCTATGTGCCAAACATTATTGTAAACTCTTTACATGTATTAATTAATTCATTCAATCCTTGTAAAAATCCTATGTCATAGATATTATTATTATTACTATTATTATTCCAATTTTAAAGATAAGGAATATAAAGTATTAAAAGTTTAAATAACTTGTTCAGAATCAAATAGATATAAATTCAGGTCTCCAATTCCAGGCAATCTTGTTCCAGAATTTATAGAAAAGAGAAAGCATTACCATTGAAGTAGACTAGAATCCTTCCGGATGGTAGAGGGTTAACTCCTGGGCACAGACCACATCACTCCCTACTTCTTTCTTCATAGTCAGATCTCTTAGGGTACGCTTATCTTAAAATGGTTGCATTTTGTCTTTGATTTCTGAAAGATAGATCATAGGGGTTATAAACTTGTCCAGCACTTTATTTTTTTTTCTGGGGACACTGGAACTTGAACATTACTACCTTGGCTCCTGGCTGTTAAAAAGTCAGCCATCCTCAAATACGTTATTTCTTTTTTATATAATATGCCCATTATCTTCCTCTCTCTCGTTTAATATCCTTGTTCTATTTCATATTTTCAAGTTTCACCTCCTGTACTTACATACGAATTGCTTTTACTTTTTATTCTTTGGCAAACATTGTGCTTTTTATGTTTGGTCTATACCTCTATTTGTTATATAATATTCCCAGGAATTATCACTTTGAATATTGGTTCCCCCCCATTCTCTCATCCCCGACTCTGTTTTGGAATTCCAATTAGATATTTGAGGACTTTTGCCAATCTAACCTTTCTGTCTTTTAATCTCCTTTTCATATATTCTGTCTCCTTATCTCTGTCTTCTTTTCTGAGCTATCTCTTCAACTTTATCTTTCAGTTTACCATTCCTTTCTTTAGAGATGGCTAATCTTATGTTCACCACACCCATTGATTTTTTTTAAATTTAAGAATTATAGATTTTACACATAAAATGTATATGCTTCTTTAAAAAAATTTATCTGATCATTTTAGATAGTCTCTCAGTGCCCTGGTTATCTTTCATTCTGTTGTTTCTTTGTACACATTTGAAAAATAGTACTTAATGGTTTATCTGATAATTTCATTATGAGAACTCATGTGTTGTTCTGCTGAAACTCAATCAGGCTAACTTTCCTTCTGGGTTTGGTAATTGTTTGTCTCATTGGGAACCCATATTTGGTGGAACACAACCTGTGGGAATCCGGAGAGCCCTTCCACCAGACAGGATTTGTGCTGGCCTCTGCTGAATGGCAGATAGTGTCCCCAGCCTAACACCGTGTTAATTTAATATCTCAGCTTGAGGTTTCCCTGACTAAACAGTTAGTGTACATTTGAACACCAGACTCATAGGAGAGTAGGCTAATGACTATAAATTGTCTGTAAAGAGTGTTATTAATAATATTTTCCCCTGTAGCAACCTTGGAAATGACAAATTTCCTGTTAGGATCTAGTTTCTCGATGGAATTTTTTTTTCTAGCCCACCCCTTCACTACAGGGATAGCCCCTTGGGGGGTCCAGCCCTAATTGAGGATCCTCAGGCTTGAATTCCCAACCTTGCAGGGGCTGCAAGGCTTGGTCTCCAGTTTCTCATGCTTTCAAAGTCATCTATAGTTCATGGCTCTAGTTTCACCTGCTTCTTAATTTTTTATTTGTGTGCTCACTTGTTTGTTTTGGTCTCTATTGAGTGCCGATATATTGTTCCTACCACAGCAGCGAATTAAAACATTATCCTGAATCTATTTATATGTGTAGCATGAGAACATTTTTAAAGAATCTAGCTTGCTCTGCAGCCAAAGCTAGAAGAGCTCCTCAAAGTGGGGGACAGTATTTTGTTTCGTTTCATTTTTTAATAATATTTCTAGTAATGTGGACCACAAGGTAAAATCAAAATGAGTTGAAATATATAAAGAAATTTTTAACATTTTTTGTTATGTTTTAAAATTCATTTTAGAAAAGTTTTATCATGTTTTAAAATTCATTTTAGAAACATTTTAGCAGCTTTATTGTGGTATCACTGACCTATAAACAATGTACTTATTTAAAATGTTTAATTTGGTAAGTCTTGACATATATACACCTTCATGAAACCGTAACTGCAATTTGGATAATGAACATATTTACCACACCTCAAAGTTTCCTTGTGTCCTTTTATAATTCTAGCTTCTCATTATCACCCACCCATCCCTAGGCCAACACTGATCTCTTTTCTGTCCTTATATATTGATTTTAGATAAATTGAATCCTCCTGTATGTAATCTTCTTTTGTCTGGCTTCATTTACTCGGCATAATTATTTTGAGTTTCCTCCGCATTGTAGTGTGTGTCAACTTCTTCATGTTTCTGCTGAGTAGGACTTCACCGTAGGAACATTACACTAGTTGTTTAACCCTTCCCTTGCTGCCAGACATTTTGGTTGTTTCCAGCTTCAGGCTCTTAGAAATAAAGCTGCTATGAAGATACATGTACACGCATATGGAGACACATTTTTATGTATCCTGGATAAATATTAAGGAGAAGAATGGCTAGACCATATGGCACGTGTGCATTTAACATCATAAAAGGCTGTCAAACTGTGTTCAGACTGGTTTTTGTCAATTTCATTCCAGTCAGAAGAATCTGAGAGTTCTGATGACTTCACTGCCTAGGGAACACTTGGCGTGGAACCATTGTAATCGATATGTGGGTGTGGCTCTTTGTAGTTTTAATTTCCGTTTCCTAATGATCAATGAGGTTGAGCTCTTTATCATACTGCGCATTTGCCATCAGTATGTCTTCTTCATTCAAGTGTCTAAGTCTTTTTACTCATTTCTTTTTTTTAATTTTATTTTAAATTCCAGTATAGTTAGCATACAGTGTTATATTAGTTTCGGGTGTACAGTCTAGTGATGCAATAGTTCTGTATGCCACCCAGTGCTCATCACAAGCGCACCCCTAACCCACATCTCATCTTCGCACCCCCTCCTCGCTGATAGCCGTCAGTTTTTTTTCTATAGTTAAGAGTCCATTTCTTGCTTTGTCTCTCTCTCTCTCTCTCTCTCTTTTTTCCTTTGCTTGTTTCTTTTGTTGTTATTTCTTAAATTCCACATCTGAGGAAAATCACATGGTGTTTGTCTTTCTTCGATTGACTTATTTCACCTACCATTATACTCTCTAGCTCCATCCATGTTATTGCAAATGGCAAGATTTGATTCTTTTTTATGGTTGACTCATATTTCATTGGGTATGTACATTTAGAAGAGAACACAGGCAGTCATTTCTCTGACATTGACCATAATGACATTTTTCTAGATATGTCTCCTGAGGCAAGAGAAATAAAAGCAAGAATAATCTATTGGGATTACTTCAAAATAAAAAGCTTCTGCACAGTGAAGGAAATAATCAACAAAACTAAAAGGTAACCTACTGAATGGGAGAAGATATTTGTGAATGACATATGTGATAAAGGGTTAGTGTCCAAAGTATATAAGGAGATTATACAACTCAACACCCCCACAGACACATAGAAAGATGCTCAGCATCACTCATCATCAGGGAAATGCAAATCAAAACTACAATGAGATATCACCTCACACCTGTCAGAATGGCTAAAATCAACAACAAATGTTGGCAAGAATGTGGAGAAAAGGAACCCTCAATGCACTTTTGGTGGGAATGCAAACTGGTGTAGCCACTGTTCCTCAAGAGTTAAAGATAGAACTACCCTATGATCCAGTAATCACACTACTAGCTTTTTACCCCCAAATACTCATTTCTTATTAGATTGTTTTTCTTATTATTAAATTTGAGGGATTCCTTTATATGTACTGTAGTAAGTCCTTTACCATATAAATATTTTATCCCATTTTCTGGCTTCTCTCTCTATTCTCTTAAAAGTGTCTTTCAAAGAGAAGAAGTTTTTAATTTCAGTGAAATCAGGTTTAGTAATTTGTTCTTTTATGCATTACATTTTTGGTGCCATATCTAAGAAATCTTTACCTAACTCAAGATCATACCTTCACTTTTAGAAGCTTTTAATTTTAAATTTTATAGTTAGGCTCATGATTATTTTAGTTCATCTTTGAATATGGTGCAAAGTATAACGTGAAGTCCATCTTTTTGCATGTGGACATGGAATTATTCAAGCAACATTTGTTGAAAGACAATAGAAAAACCTTTTCTGGTGATTCAAAACTTATAATGGAAAGTAAGGACAATATTATTTGTGGTACATTCATATTACAGAAACTCTTGGAAGAGGATTTCTCTTCCATTTAGTAAATTGTACGTAGAGCTAAGAATTGTCAAGAAAATCTGTGTTCCTTCCAGAGAAGACCATGGAGAAGTCTATGTTAGAGGAATTTGAATTCGCAAAAAAAGTACATATGCAATCACTGCTACATAAGGGTGTTTCATCCTAAGTTCAAAACACTAATTTTAGGTCATTTTTAGAATAAAACATAGTAATGATTATATCTTTTCCATTTAAATTTAAAGTCAATAACTTTGCAAAATATCTCTTTGTTCCTGCATCTTTATCTAATTCTTTATTCTATTATTATATTCATCAGATTGGAGCTAGTATCACAGACAGCTCTTTTTCCTCACTTACAAACATCCACAATTTGCAGAACCACATACTATTGATTGACAGTCCATCCATGTTAGAAAAATATTGTGTCTCAGAGATGTTAAACTGCCCGAAATCAGTCAATTAATTATAAAATAAAGATGAAAAGCCGAGTGTAATAGTGTAATAAGACACTTAGAAAT
Source organism: Ursus americanus (assembly GCF_024610735.1). Taxonomy (NCBI): domain Eukaryota; kingdom Metazoa; phylum Chordata; class Mammalia; order Carnivora; family Ursidae; genus Ursus; species Ursus americanus. The sequence goes on along the minus strand of NC_142137.1, from coordinate 52,354,449 downwards.
AGTATAGTCTATCTCTCTTTTTGTTTTCCACCATTTTTACTGAGATATAATTGACATATAATATTGTACATTTAAGGCTTATAATGTGGTAATTCGATAAATGCATATATTGTGAAATGATTACCACAAGAAAGTTAATTAATACATACATCACCCCCACATAACTAGGGTGTTTTTTTGTGTGTGTGGTCTACTCTTTTGGCAACTTTCAATTATATAATACAGTATTACCTATAGTCACCATGCTGTACATTAGATCCCCAGAACTTACTCATCTCACAACTGGAAGCTTGTACCCTTTGACCAACATCTCACCACATCCCCCCCACCTCAGCCCCTGGTAGCCACAAATCTACTTTCTATTTCTATGAGTTTGGTGTTTTTATTTTCTAAATGTTTTTATAGCTTCATTTGTATTTTTTTATTTTTTTAAATTTAAATTCAATTAATTAACATATAGTGTATTATTAGTTTCAGAGGTAGACTTCAGTGATTCATCAGTCTTATATGATACCCAGTGCTCATTACATCATGTGCCCTTCCTCCCTTCCTCTATGATCCTCTGTTTTGTTTCCTAAATTCAACATGTGAGTGAGATAATGTGATAATTGTCTTTCTTTGATTGACTTATTTTGCTTAGCATAATATCTTATAGTTCCATCCACATCATTGCAAATGGCAAGCTTACTTTTTTGATGGCTGAATAGTGTTCCATTATAGATATATACCACATCTTCTTTATCCATTCATCTGTTGATGGACATCTGGGCTCTTTCCATAGTTTGGCTATTGTGGACATTGCTCCTATAAAAATTGGGTTGCAGGTGCCCCTTTGGATCACTACATTTGTATCTTTGGGGTAAATACCTAGTAGTGCAATTGCTGGGTTATAGTGTAGCTCTATTTTCAACCTTTTGAGGAACCTCCATACTGTTTTCCACAGTGGCTACACCAGCTTGCATTCCCACCAATAGTGAAGAGGGTTCCCCTTTCTCTGCATCCTCGCCAACATCTGTCATTTCTTGACTTGTTAATCTTAGCCATTCTGACTGATGTGAGGCGGTATCTCATTGTGGTTTTGCTTTTTAGTTCCCTGATGCCAAGTGATGTTGAACATTTTTTCATGTGTCTGTTGGGCATTTGCAAGCCTTCTTTGGAGAAATATCTGTTCATGTCTTCTGCCCACTTCTTGATTGGATTATTTGTTCTTTGTTGAGTTTGATAAGTGCTTTATAGATTTTGGATACTAGCCCTTTATTTAATTCCGCTGTATTAGTGAGATCACAGAGTATTTGCCTTTTCTGTCTGACTTATTCTACTTAGCATAATGCCCTCAAGATGCATCCATGTTATCACAAATGGCAAGATTTCCTTTTTTTTTAAATGGCTGATCAATAGTCCATTAACTGTGATATATATACTATATATGATATGTCTATAATATATGATATATATTATATACTATGAAATTACTATCTTGAAGAGATATCTGAACCTCCATGTTCATTGCAGGATTATTTACAATAGCCAAGACATAGAAACAATCTGAGTGTCCACTGATAGATGAATAGACACACACACACACATATATATATATGTATATGTATATATATGTATATGTACCATATATATGATATACCATATATATGTATACACATTACAATCCAAGTAAAAAAATTGAAAAGAGAAACATCTGAAGATATTGGCTAAGATTTTCTGAATATTTCTGAATTTTAAAATCAATAAAGCTGAATCTGTTCTAAAAAATTTAATTATCTGTATTATCACTCTACTTCTTTTTTGGTTATTTTAAATTTTGGTTTAATATATATTTTAATGTATTTAATTTAAAAATTAATAATAAGTATTATTTAAAGTGTGTGTTGCAAAGCATTACTTTATATTAGAAAGTCACTATCTAGTCAATAAAACAAACAAATGAAAATGTACTTTCTTCAAGATCCTGGTTATTCATCAGAAAAATCCAAAATACTCAGTTATATTATATTTCCTCAAGCTTTAATAATTATCTTAATTTAAATTAATATGAACACCATTCCCTCAAAAGATTTAATGTTTGCCTACTGTGTGAAAAATTCTTTGTAAGACTCGAGACAATAGAAATAATAACAGTCTCTACACCTGAGGATCGTACAGTTCAAAGGACAGATGAAAAATTTCATCAATGGCTGATTTGCAACACAGCATGTGGTTGGTAGCACAAGAAAAGGAGAAAACATCTTGTGGATGTTTTTGCAAAGGGAAATTAAAGAAGGCTTCATAATGGATGAGAAATTTATTTCGATTTACCTTCAAAGTCTTTTAGCACATTATCTATACCACCTTGAGCAATCACTGAAGAATCTGAGGTCTGATCAAAACACTAACAGAAACAAACCAACTAATGAGAAAAAAAGAAGTTGTTGCTATGGGCAAGCTGTACCGTGCACCATCTCACCCACAGAACCTGGCCTCTAAACTTACTCGGAAGACCCAAAATCAGAGAAACTGTTTAGATTGTATGCAGACTTCTTTCTGAATGTATTCCCTCTCTTTTTTTTTATGTTATAAAGAAATATTTCTATAAAAGTGATATTAGGAGATATCAATATTCAATAATGATATTGTACTACGTTATTGGTCCCAGGTATTTTCCATGTTTTTAATGGCTTGTCATGTGGACCAGAAGTGTGACAGGGCAATGAAGACTTAGAATAACAATTCTGATTTGTTTTCTGCCCCAATGCATATTAAAGACCTACTTCCAGGGGTACAGCAAGGTTTGCATGCAGTTGCAAAATCTTAGATAGGTTATAATTCCACAGATTTCTTTCCAGCTCAAAGATGGTTTATTGAAACACAAGTAAGGTAGTGTTATTATATAAGTAAACTTGGACCCAAGTTAATTTGTAAAATGAAATCACTCATAAAACGTCAACACTTTATTATTAATAACAAATGACTTCTGATTTGCTCCACCGATGTTAAAACATACCATTTCAGCATCACTGCTGAGAGACAGAGGAAAGATGCCAGGATAAGCTGGGAGACTGCAGCCCGTGGTGAACTCACAATGATCCAGTTTCTGGTATTCTGCCTTTCAAACCTACAAACGTATTCCTAAATTAACGTCCAGAGGATATTGAGCCTAGAGAAAAAGAAGTCACGTTAGCCACCCTGATAAGAGATTGACATATAAAGCCAAGAGTCAAATGCACTAATTTACAGAGAATAAGCGATTAAATGATCAGGATTATTAACTTTTCCTCAAGGGCACATTCTTTCTTAATTTTATTTGATTTTTTCTTTAAGTCTGTATTCATTTATTTGTTTTGTTTTGTAAGTTTTAATTTAAATACCAGTTAGTGTACAATGTAATATTAGTTTCAGGTATTGAATTTAGTGATTCAACACTTCCATAAAACACCAGGTGCTCATCACAAGTGCACTCCTTAATCGCCATCACCTATTGAACCATCCTGCACCCACCTCCCTTCTGGTCACCATCAGTTCGTTCTTGATAGTTAAGAGTCTGTTTCTTGGTTTTCTTGTGGGATTTTCTTTCCCCCTATGTTCATTTGTTTTGTTTTTGGAATTCCACATATGAGTGAAATCATTTGTCTTTCTCTGACTGACTTATCTCACTTAGCATAATACTCTCTAGTTCCATCCACATCATTGCAAATGACAAGATTTCACTCTTTCTTTCTTACAGCCAAGTAATATTTCATTATATATATATATTATATATATACACATATAATATATATATATACACACACACCACAACTTCTTAATCCGTTCATCCGTTCAATATATATATTATATATATATATACACATATAATATATATATATACACACACACCACAACTTCTTAATCCGTTCATTATTTCATTATATATATATATATACACACATAAAATATATATATATTAACACACACCACAACTTCTTAATCCATTCATCCGTTCAATATATATATATTATATATATATATATACATATAATATATATATACACACACACCACAACTTCTTAATCCGTTCAATATTTCATACACACACACCACAACTTCTTAATCCGTTCATCCGTTCAATATATATATTATATATATACATATATATGTATATATATATACACATATAATATATATATATACACACACACCACAACTTCTTATTCCGTTCAATATTTCATTATATATATATAATTATATATATATATACACATATAATATATATATATACACACACACCACAACTTCTTAATCCGTTCATCCGCTCAGTATATATATTATATATATATATACACATATAATATATATATATATACACACACACACCACAACTTCTTAATCCGTTCATTATTTCATTATATATATATATATACACATATAATATATATATACACACACACCACAACTTCTTAATCCGTTCATCCGTTCAATATATATATTATATATATATACACACATATAATATATATATATACACACACACCACAACTTCTTAATCAGTTCAATATTTCATACACACCACAACTTCTTAATCCGTTCATCCGTTCAATATATATATTATATATATACATATATATGTATATATATATATACACATATAATATATATATATATATACACACACACCACAACTTCTTAATCCGTTCAATATTTCATTATATATATATATATTATATATATATACACATATAATATATATATACACACACACCACAACTTGTTAATCCGTTCAATATATATATTATATATATATATATAATATATATATACACACATATAATATATATATATACACACACACCACAACTTCTTAATCCGTTCATCGGTCAATGGTGATTTAGGTTCTCTCCATAATTTGGCTTTTGTTGATAATGCTACTAGAAACATCAGGATGCATGTATCCTTTTGAATTAGTATTTTTGTATCCTTTGGGTAAATACCTAGTAGTGCAGTTGCTGGGTCATAAGGTAGTTCTATTTTTAACTTTTTAGGAAACACCACACTGTTTTCCAGAGTGGCTGCACCAGTTTGCATTCCCACCAACAGTGTAAGAGGGTTTCCCTTTCTCCACATCCTCACTGACACCCGTTATTTCTTGTGTTGTTATTTTTAGCTGTCTGACAGGTGTGAGGTGATATCTCATTGTGGTTTTGATTTGCATTTTCCTGATGACGACTGATGCAGAACATCTTTCCATGTGCCTTCTCGTGCTGAATGTGGAGTCAGAGGAAAAGTGAATTACCAGATCAAGGAAACATCTGATTAGACTTTCTTGTCCTCTCAATCCAAACTTTCTAGTTATCTAGCAATATTTTTATCCTTTTGATGCAAATGTCTCCAGTTGGATAAAAACATTTTCTTTTTTGAATTTGGTTTTCTACATCGCAAGTTGACTGTTTCTTTATAAATCAATATAATGTTGTAATACCAAATTCCTCTCAAATCTGTGTGGATTTTAATAATCAAAGAGTCCTTTCTGGGAATGTTTTACTCTTCTATAAGAGATTTTACAATTGGAAAAGCATCCAATTACATGTAATTATGGTCAATAAAACAACCTATAGATATATTTTTGTTAATGGGTCTTGTGGATATCTTACAGTGAATTTTTTAACCACTCTCTGACCTCTTCATTCTTCAACATAGTCCCAGCCTGCTTACACCCACCTGTGAGTGCTAATGGAATTTGAGTTATTTTTATTAATGGTCCAAACAGAGGAAACAAATCTAAATCCAAAGATAAACAAGAATAGTTGTGTGTTCCAAATCCAAATGTTTTAACTGCTCTATTTTTTTGCATTTATATACAAAAATACTACCATCTCTTACCATACAGAACTGAATATTAAATATATTTACTTTTTATGGGCTTAATGATGACCAAAAGAGTCTTAGAAGAGTTTAAGAAAGGAATCCCATAGCACTGTCCTAGGAGTTCTGGGCTCATGAGCAGCCTTCATTGGTTCAAGTGAAGGTTGATAAATCACTTAATGACCATTTATCTTGGGTCAATTTAGAAAGGTGGCAAAATCTCTTTAAGCTGCAGTTTCTTTACTATTAAAAGGAGATAATAATTACACTTCCATCATTGAATTTATTAAATTAAAATAATAATATATATTGAGGATTTGGTATAATAAGCACTCAACAAATGCTAGCTTCAATCATTAAAAAAATTTTATACAAAACAGAATTCCACAAATTCACCTGAATTTCAAACATTAAACAATTTCTTTAAAGCCTGAAAGACAACATATTCATATTTTTATCAATTAAACCCTTTACTGTTTATGGAAAAAAAATTTGTTTCTCTCACAGTAAAAATACTTTGTCCATAAGTAAAACAGAATCCAGGAATAAATTTCTTTATATGCCTAAATTACATTGATCATATAATCACTAACTGAGATAAAGATTAATAGTAAGCCATGAAAAGATAATATGAGTGAATAATGTATCCAGCAATCCTAATTAGCTTGGAAAAATAAAACTTATCTTTAAATTTAATAATACATGTTTGTAAAAATGACTGAGGTACAAAGCATTCAAACACCTGATCTATGTTCCATATTGATGGTATATATAATCACTATGCACAAAAGAAACAAAACAGTTTGTAAAAGGCTACTTAATTTCTGCATTTCTTCTAAAGAAAAATAATTCCCAGCTTTAAACATTTGTATACATTGCTTAGTTACAGAATAATCTTCATGTGAGCAAAAATATAAGTGCTTGGAAAATGACCAAATGCAAGGCAACATGAAGACAAAGGAAGGAGGAATCCTAAAGTAAAAGAAATAAAAGAATTCAATTTAATCCCTCCTTTCAAAGACTATCAAGTCAATATTCCAGAAATTCTCTCATCACCAAGAGAGATGATTGAGAGTCCAAAATATGATACTGTTCACAGTAACTCAAGAAAATTCTACCTCCATTTTTTAAAAAAGATTTTATTTATTTATTTGAGAGAAAAGCATATGCACAAGCTAGGAGGAGGGGCAGAGGGAGAGGGAGAAGACGACTCCCTGCTGAGCAGGGAGCCCTACTCAGGCTCGATTTTAGGACCCTGGGATCACAACCCGAGCCAAAGACAGCCACTTAACCAACTGAGCCACCCAGGCACCCCTCTACCTCCATTCTTTAACGTAATTTGGCCAAACAAATCTAAAGCCATGATGCCTGTCAAAAACAGAACCAAACCTAATTTGATGTAACTTAATAAAAGCATAGCTTTAAATGACTATCTAAATTTCTATATTTTCTCTATATCTTAAAACACAAAAAGCTATTATTTCTCTTGAAGGCTTTCTTGCAGTTTTAGCTCAACTCTCCTGATTGATTACTATAAGCAGCTCTAGTTTTACCTCTAAAGGCAGATCAAACAAGTCTCTATATTCCAATTTACAAACTCTCACTAATGGATGCTTTGAAATCAAGATTTGGGATCATGCTTTCCCCAGAGTTATGTCTGGGCACAACTAAAAGAATGCCTCAGAAAAGCCTGCTGGGCAGGCAGGTTTTCAACATATCCTCTTGAACTCCATGGTGTACTTCTACTCTTTCCTCCATGTGTGTTAAGGACTACCCTTGAAGCTGAAGAAGACTTTGGAGAAGACTTATCAATACCCATGTTCACAGTGCCCATCATGGAAATACCAAATTCCATGCCAACCAAGGTTGATCTCTCCGGACACTCTTAAAACCAGCAGCAATCAGATGTCAGGACAGTCTGAGCATGGAGCATGTCTGTCTCCATGTAGACTGCTGTGGGATTTAGAAAAGTCAATGAAACCTCAGATTTATAATCCAAAAAATACATAATTCATAGCTTCCTTTGGTTTTATAATAGTGCTCTGAGGCTATAGAAAGGTGTAAGAAAAGGAGAAATTATGTGTTTTTCAACTAATAAGTCATAGGGTGGAGAATTCAAACCCATGTTTTCCATTTTTAATTTTTTTGTTTGTTTTTCACCCTTAAATAAACTAAAATGTATTGGTAGTTTGAATAACTCTTAAATTTCACTTTAGAAAAGTTGTCTAAAGAAGAAATTAGTAGACATCGATCACTTGGAAAACATAAATTATCACATTAATATATATTTAAAATTCTCAGGAAAAAATCTTGATGCAATAATTAATAAACTATTTTGCCAATGTAACATTTCTTCTGACCTTCCAATATGCAAAAATTTTTTTAAATAATTTTCTAAAATCACTGTAATTTTTGTTACAATTTTTCTGTGAATAATTTTAAATGTCTGTAAATCATTTAAATACTTCAATAAGTGAAATAACTTTAACAAATTTAATCATTGTAAATTATTTACTATGAATGAAAACGATACATTTCCTTTACAAAATACAGGAAAAAAGCATTTCTTCCTAAAGGATTTATTTCCTTATTGGAAAAATACAACTTACACACCTGAAAAAAAAAAATCTTCATGATTCTAGGCATTAACTGGTAAGTTATACCAGTGTGCATGGGCAATAATGTCTTATTAAGAATTGAAAAGCATGTTTTATTTACCTGCAGCTGGAACACCTCATCAAAAAATAGGGAAACAAAAGTCCAATGTGAGTTCAGTTCATTTAAATTGTGGTAAATGAAATTATTTAGTATGGTCTAGAAAACTGTGTATCTATATATCTATATAGATATAGATATCAAGATACACACATGGATTCAAAATAGGTATTAAGATATAGCTATTGAAAACAAAACTACACCTACGATAACTTCTACATAATCATGTTATCCCAAGTCAGAGGGTCCTGCTAAAACCATGATAGCCTAAACTTGCCTTTCTAGCTTGACACTAGAATGAAATGACCTCCTTTGCCCTCTTGCCCGGGGAAATATGCTTCTTGAGAGAAAGGTGAGCCTTGTGATTCTCAGCCTTTTCAACATGCTCTTTGTCTTCCTATTGTGGATGCTGCTTTAATTCTAATATACTTCCCAAATGAGATCTTATAGGTATCAATTGATAAACGTTATTACTACTGTTATCTATGAATGCCTGGTTCTGATGTGCTTTTGAAACTGAGAAAATAGCTGATTATACATCGAAGCAGTAAAAAGGTGAATTGGTACCCTAGATACTCAACATTGTACTGGCACCTTCCTTCCTATTTTGCAATCTCACAATAGGTGTGAATCACTACTGTCTGGTTTAATCAAAACCCATTCAAATATGCATTGCACAGTTTTGGAAATGTGATGTATCTTACAAAATTGAAACAGTTCAGGCCTAATTTGATCACTTTAAGTGGAAAATCAGTCATCACAAAAGCAAAGCAAAATTACGTTGATCAATAGGATTTTTTTTGGATTGTCATAATAACTGATTTCTAAAGGCATATTAAGTCAAGAGCCTAGCAAAGTGTTTTTGTTTTCTATTCATCTTTCAGCTATCTTCAACCTACACTCTTTAGAACTCTATCTTTCCAGTTGAACATACTGAGAGCAGCGCAAACAAAACTCTAATTTGATTTTCATGGCACTTCATTCCCAGTACTAGAATGTTGGATCTGCTATTGCTATTATTGACTGCAAGGCTAAAGGACATGGTGGGGTCTGAATTCTGGTAGAAATGCATCATCTAGGAATGAACACGTATCTGGCATGTTCTTCTATGAAATATGGCCCGAACAAGCTACATCCTCAGTGAGTTCGCATGAAACATTGACACACAGGAGATTCATCACCACACTTCATTTAACATGGAGGGGAAAAAAGTTGTTGGGCACTAAATTCATAATTCTGAAAATGTGGAGGTTTTAAAAAAGTTATTGTATAAAACTTTCATATATTTTCAACATGACAATATAACTCAATGAAATCATTATTTTAAAGCTATCTAAGTCTTATTGTTTTCATTGGCCAGTTTATATCAACAGATAACGAGAGCTTGCTAAAAAGAATCATGCTATGATAAGGGAAAAGTAAGAGAGAAAAGAAAAATGAATTTAAAACATTTTTAATCTCTATATAGTATTAATATGCCATCAAGATTGAAAACTGGACTGAGGGCTTAGGTGGCAAAAGAGAACGTAGATATAGGTGGAGAGAGAGAAAAGAAAGGAAAGGTTTTATTTTGTTTTGTAGTTGTTATTTTCTTGCTGTTATCGTTGTTCTTTATTTTTAAGAGCAGAGATTCTCAAACTTGATTTTAGCCCAAAGCAAAGGAGCAAGATGGTGAAAATATAGTACAAAGAAGGTACCATTGATGGAGTGATGTACCTGGGAAGATGAGCGTAAAGAAATCCATTGGAATGATTGATCCTGAACAGAACAATGAACACTTCTCATCTGACCAGGAGGGAAGAAGCACTATGGACAGAATGCTAGGAGTAGGGAAAGACCAAGCATTTGAAGAGATGTAGTTTGACAGTTTCATATTTTAAGAAATCAAAGGCAAAATCAAGTGGTAAAAGAAGAAAGCTAGAAGTCATTTTTAGAAATCTTTAGATAAGTAGTAAAAATATAAAATAGCTGTTGAAAAGAATGGGAGTGGGATATAAATAAAAGTTAAAAAATTATACAAAATAAACCACATTGATATTTCAAAAGAAAATACAATATATTCAAAGAAATCTATCCTTGTATAAGTAATAGATTCAATGTTAATGCCTGAGTAAATATGTAGGTACTATAACTTCCTGCATAATTGGAAAGGGTAGAAAAACAAATGATAAAGCTATTTAAAGGAAAAATGTTTTCAAAATTCGAACCAGGTATATTTATGTTTTGTCTTTTTTAAGTGAATATATAACAAGAAGAAGAGAATTTGTACAGTGAGAAGAGCATGGAATTTGGACAGAAAGCACCAGGATATTTTACATATTTCATTCTATTCAGAGCTTTATATTCTTGAGTCATTTATTTAAACTCCCATTGTCCTCAGGTTCTTAAGCTGTAAAATTAAGAAAACATCCACCCTTCAGCCACTACATAAGGTTATGGTAAATGTTGCAGGATAACCTAGAGCTTCACAAAAACCGAGAGCAAAATTTCTTGTAGGCTTATTTTAAGCTTACAGCTAATTTGATAATTGACCTCTGTACTCTACTTTTTCTGTTGGTAAAACCTACTTAAAAGATGTTGTGCAAATAAATTTCATTATGTATGTTATTTTCTGTATTAAAAATTTAGTATAAATACAGATACAGTAAAATTCCAAATTTGTATTATAAAATAATAGTTAGCATTAATGCTCTCCTTGAATTATTTTTTGAAAACTGCATGAAAATTTCAGCATATCAAACTGTCAATGAGAAACATTATACTTCTAACAAGAAAACAAAAAGTTTTGAAAGTAGCTCTTTATCCTCCCCTTTTCTCTTTTAGAACACAGAGTGGAATTTAAGTATTTATTTTTGTCATGTGATAGGGACACAGATGATTGGTTTTTATTAAGGTGATTTGCATAGACTGAAAGTCACCCTTTTTTAGTGTATATTTCTCCATGTTTTGACACATAAAGATACAAAATAGCTCCATTACTCCAAAATATTAACTTTATAGCCAACCCACCTCCCTTATTTCCCAGCACCTGCAGGCCCTGATTTGTTTTTATTTTTATTTTTATTTTTTTTTTTAAAGATTTTATTTATTTATTTGACAGAGATAGAGACAGCCAGTGAGAGAGGGAACACAAGCAGGGGGAGTGGGAGAGGAAGAAGCAGGCTCATAGCGGAGGAGCCTGATGTGGGGCTCGATCCTATAACGCCTGGATCAGGCCCTGAGCCGAAGGCAGACGCTTAACCGCTGTGCCACCCAGGCGCCCCCCTGATTTGTTTTTATTCCTATAATTTTGTATTTGCAAGAATATCATAAAAATGGAATCAGTCACTTAGAGCCTTTTGAGTCTGCTTCTTTTGCTTAGCAGGACGTATTTGAAATTCATCCATATTGTCAGGTGTATCAGTAGCTCATTCCTTTTCATTGCTGAGTAATATTCCATTGTATGGATATACTACATACAGTTTGTTGATCTAGTCTCCAGTTGAGGGGCATTTAGATTGCTTCCATTTTTTTTTTTGCAGTTACAAATAAAATCAACATGAATATTTGCCTAAAGGTTTTTATGTGAATATAGATTTCCTATTTACTTATTTACCCATTCATTTTGGTAGGTTTCTGTTTCACTTGGACAAATACTTAGAAATAGGATTGCTGGCTCATGTAATAAATATATGTGTAACTTTAAAGGAAACCATAGTTTCCCAAAGTAACTATATTATTTTACAATCCCATTGATAATATATTAGAGTCAGTTGCTTTGTACCTTGTCAACACTTGGTATTGTCAGTTTTACTTTTAAGAGGCATTCCTATAGCTATGTCATGGTTAGTGTGGTAGGTTAATTTTTCAAGTTAATTCCCTATATTCAAACTCCTCCAGTTAATGCAGAAAAGTTATCAGGAATCTTCAATGAGGGGAATATATCCAGGTACAGGTGAAATGTTAGTGACTTCTCTTAAAATGTAACTTGATTGCCAGTGAGACTATTTTTTCTGTAGCTTGTCCCATAGTGTTTAAGGCACCACATATCTTGTATGATTAAATGTATTATATATGAAGCATGGGTTTAGTTTCTCTTTAGATTAGCTGAGAGAAGCAGTGGTTTCCTGTAATGTACTGTGTAATGACAAAAGGTAACAAATACATAGAAATTAAGAAACTTTGGGATACCTAGGTGGCTCAGTCAGTTAAGCAGATGCCTTCAGCTCAGGTCATAATCAAGGGTCCAGTGATCGAGTCCCGCATCAGGCTTCTTGCTCAGTGGGAGCCTGCTCCTCCCTCTGCCTACTGCCTCCCCTGCTTGTGCACTCTCTCAAACAAATAAATAAATAACCTAAAAAAAAAAAGAAATTAAGGAAATTTTATAGCCAAAACTAAGTACTACAAATTAATTTCTGATTATAAAATTCAAGACGCATAAACTACCACTGAATATAAACTTTAATAATAGAATCTTCTATGTCCTTTTCCTAGTGAGATGATCATACAATACTTTTTAGAATATTCTCTTACGTGGTAAACACATTCTTTTGTTTGCCTTACGTCTCAACATGAGCTATGCATCTGCATAACTTTAAAAAACATCTCCTACAAGTCTCCTTTGTACATGCTGATATGAAGAGAACATTTTCTATGGAATATCAGTCCCAGAAGTCAAGTTGCAATGATTTGGGAGTGTCAAATATGGAAGGACAAAGGAGAAAAGAGCAGAGCCATCAGTCCTGTTTTCGTTACCAAGTGTTAATTCAAGAGTCTATTGTGACTTCAATGACACATGAAATGCAACTGTTTATTTATCCAGGATCCACTTTAATCAATGTCTAAGTGCCTAATTTTAAAACTCAGGTCCACAGATTTCAGGAGGTTCATAAATTCCCTGAAATCGTATGTAAGGATTATTTTTGTGTCCATGTATATGTTTGTTTTTTGGTGGTTTTTGTTTTGTTTGGGTTTTTATTTATTTGTTTGTCCCTGAAGGGAAGATTCTTGACTCTCCTAAAAGAAGTTTAGAATCACCACTTTAGGAATTATCAAGGTGTATTCACATCATGGTTTTCCAAAGGTCTAGCATTGCATTAACATCCAGGATATGGCAAGAGCAGTATTATGGGAGGACTGGCACAGTGGTCCAATAGCAAATCATCCAGAGGGTAAACACAGGCTTTCATGCCCGAGTAGCAAAGAAAATAAATGTAATGATAGTAGGCACTGTCCGTCTCTCTCTCACACACACATGAATACACACACACACACACACACACACACTCATTTTGAAGTTTCCCTTCTTTTCCTGTTTTTTTTTAATACTGTAACTCTAGCAACCATTAAACAATAAAACAAGAAAATATGTACCTGATAGGATGTTTTTTACCCCTATTTTGCTTTCTCAGGTCCTTCTACATAGAATGAATTTTTCTACTGCATTCTTATTTCCCTACCACCTCTGTACAGCTAACACCAGTCATCATGGCATCTATAAATTATTTCATCTAGCCTGTCCCCAATCTTCAGTTATGTGGCCCACCATACTTTGTGTACACCCCTATTTTGGGGAGTACAGCATCATTATAGCATTTTCTTTGATGAACTAGATGTATAATAGGTAATGGCTTGTGGCAGTGAACAAGTTAGAAAGAATTTATGTTTTCACAAAGCTATATTCCATGGATAAAGACAAATATTAAATGTGTGATAATTATAGCTAAAGAGAATTACTATAAAACTAGGTTTTATTTATATTTTTCCCTATTGCCTAGTCCATTTTGAATCATAGAAAATGCTCAGTAAATAATTATTGGCTGAGTAAAGGAATGGGGGCATGATTTAAATGCTCTTCTCTGATAAGGTCTTTGATTTCTCCAGGACATATTAGCTTCCACAGCTCTTTGTTCATGTCACTTCTTAATATCCCTTCATAATATTGATGGTAATTTATCTGCTTAAATAACCATGAGCTACTTGAGGGCAAGTCCTGTACATTTTCTATGAATAATCTCCAAATTAATAAACCTTTTGAGCTCACCCTTTCTTTAATATTGTTCTGAATTACTTTGACTGATTTTTTTAATGGGCAACCACCCTTGTGTTAGTGAAATAAAGTCCAATTGTTCATTATGTATCATGCGTTCTGTTTATTGTCAGAATCCATAGCAAGTAAGGAACTTTTTTCTCTATTTTATATGCTAAGGAAGAATGTGTGTAAGATTGGTATTATTTCTTCTTTATATATATGCAAGAATTCACTGAGGAAAGCACATGGACCTGGAATTTCTTTGCATGGGTATTTTTAATAAGACTTTCAACTTTTTTCATAGATAGGAGGCTAATTAAATTTCTGATTTCTTATTGTATCAGTTTGGGAAAACTGTAGTTTTTGAAGAATTTGTCTATTTCATTTAAATTATAAAATGTAATGATATGAAGTGGCTCGTATTATTTCCTAAATAGCATTTTAATGATTGCAAAAACTATATTGATGTTATCTTGTTATTTCTTTTTTTTATTGAGGGATAATTGACATATTATATTATATTATATTATATTATATTATATTATATTATATTTCCTGTTCTTTATTATTGATTGTTAGATTCAGTTATAATGTGCATAGGATGTAAATTGTGATACTCAGTGACCACTTAAAATACGTCTGGACATTAGTAGCCTTGGAAATTACTTTAGAAAAGAAATCATATTAAATCAAGATAAAAGGATCCTTTATAACTTTGGTGATTGATGACATAGTTGGGTAACATCTACCTGGGGTGCTACTAGGTGCTTGTTGAAGGCTTAGGAATAATTTGTTCAATTTCCCCAAAATTTTAGTTTCATGCTAAGGAACACAGGGTCCGATTATAACACACTGTTTTCCCAGTCTGAGTTCTGAATCATTTGCTAAGTAAGAAAAATAATTAAAGTAGATAAAGACCAAAATAGGACTGATTACCAATGAAGGCTAGGTTACAGAATATGGCAAAAATATATTTTGCAACAATGATCATCCTAATGATTAATGCGTCATTTGATAGACATTATATCCCACTATACTCTCAGTCATAGCTAATGCCATAAAATTCCTCCTTAATTCTTTTTGTTAATAAAACTTCCTAAAGTCATGGTAGGGTGGAGCAGCACAGAAGGTATATTCCTTGAGCTGAAGGGAGGAAGAAAAAGTGCACTGTTTATCTCTCAAACTCATTTATGAGGTAAGTCACTCTTCTTTCCCTGGGAGAAGCCAAGAGTGTTATAGAATTGTAGATCCCTCTGCATGAAAGGAAACATCACGTGTGACAAATAAGTATTGTCCTCTTACAGGAAAGTGTCTTACAAGCTCTGTTAACCCCAGACCAGGAAGGAATGGAGTTCCTAACACAGCTGTAGATCCTAGCTCTGCTTTCTCCCAGCACATTATTTAAAAAGTTTTTGCAGATATAGGAAGAAGAGGAAACTACTCTAACCCCAGAGCAGCTGACTGAGCTACAATCACCAAGTATAACCACATCTCCCGGGATTTGCATGATTTGAGAGAGCAGCTGCTATGTTATTCTAACATTGGTGTAAAAACATGGGTTCAAGGGAAAGTCAAGAAAATTTTCTCTTTTGAATTCCCCAAGGAGAACTCATAGCTAGCATCTTCATAAGCTTGAAGTGAGGGGAGAGGGATAGCATTCCTCAAACTGAATTTTAAAGAGTTCAATCTAGATATTCCTATAAATGTCTTTCTAATATTTGAGAATATCTACCATTTTTTCTTCTACTGCTTAACCTGAGTATTGCTTCTTACATTTGAACCTATTGCTTTTCTGTTCTGCCTTGGTAACTATAGTAAACAGGTGTTTGTTATCCATATTACCGCAAAAAAAAAAAAAAAAAAGTTTTACAGGCTTGCGGTTTGCCATTAGGCATCTGTCTGGACATATCTTCCCATTGCTCATATCATCCGTATGCTGTACTTTCTGTTATCCTAAGACATCATAGAAACTTTATTAAGAGAATTTGGTGAAATACTATATTTAGAAAGAAAGCATTTATTTGTCCATTCTTCACATGGCTGTTTGATTATCGTTGTAGTTCAGAGTCACACATGAGTAGATTTATATCATGCAGTAGAAATGTCGTGCAGAGTAAAAGTACTGATAGAAATAACCTAGACCCAGAAATGAAGGTGAGAATCTCAGAAATCAACAGGGACACTTCCAAATTATTTCTGGTTTCTGTTTTTAAAAAACCTATAGGGCTTTATCAAATGGACACTTCAACACCATTGCCCTAAGGAATACAAAAACTGAAATAGAAGATAAATGTCGGATAGAAGGTGACAGACTGCAGTAATGTTCTTAGCCAAGATTGGTATAAAGAAGGCTGTGCTGGTACAAGCAATCATCTCCCTAAGCAAAACCAGATATCCAGCCAGGAATTGTTTTAGTCTATTCCTTGAAGATCCTATCAGTGAACTCGGTGTCCAGCTACTATCTTTTCCATTCCCAGTTAAACATTAGCTTTGTTCTGTCTCATGGAACCTGAAAAAATTAGGAACGGATCTCTAAAATTGTAGCCTGACAAATGTCTCTAATCTTAGAGGGTCAAGCAAAAGGATACAATTCTGAATGTGTGCAAAGCTAAAATAATCATTATTGGTTATATTCAAAGGAAGAAAAGCAACTTGGGCAAAATCGTATTTAATCTTAAGGGGTAATAGTAAAATGTAGTATAGGTATAAGTATCCTTAGTCCTATAAGTATCCAATAATCCTATACATTTAATTTTTTTGTAATAATATCTATGAGAATATAACAATTCCCATGCAGTTGTTTCATGGGCCAAAATCCAAATTAATATATGAAGATTCTGTTTCTACTCATGCTTTTGGAAAACAAACAAATTCCTTACATAATAGAAAGCTATAATTAACCTATTTCATTGATTTTGTTAGAGTACCTAGATAACAGAGAAAATGAGAAAGAGGTTGGCTAGTTTGAGTAGCATAAAACCAGACTATCAGAAAGATCCTTGCCCAATTGGAAAATGGCTCCTTCAAGAAGGAGATATGCTGAAATAGGGGTAGTCTAACACCTCCCAACATTCATATTACATTTGAAACATAGGTACCCCCAGTGTGTGCTGAAACTGTCCTTGGAGTGACTTGGAGTGACAGTTGTTAAATGTTCAGAACTGTGAAGACCAGTTGCTGTCACTTTGTTGGTTCAAAATAGGCCAGGATGGGAATATGTACATCTTGGGAAAAAAACAATACTACAAATCAAGGCCATATTTTTTTTTTCTTTAAGAGAGCTGGTTGTTAAATATTTACCAGCATAGCAATGATAATATCTCATCCTAAGACAATTAATTATTATATTCTTTAGGAGATATCATAATATGTACAACATAACAGCTACATTAAATAGCTAACATATGTGTTCTGGTTAGCCAAACAAAAGGGAATATTTGGTTCTTCCTCAATACCGAAGTGAAAATTGGCCCTATTCAGTCAAAGAGAGGTACTAAATCATGTAAGAATATAATTATAAAACTCTCTAAATGTGTTAGAAAATAGTTGAGTAAAGTAAAAGAGGAAGAATGGTACCCAGTGGGAGTATAAATAACACACTGTGGAAATGTTACAAGACTTCACTTGTGCCCCTCCCTCAGGGTGATGAAAATGTGAAAAACAAATACACCTGCACATGGAACTACTTGATCCAACTGTTGTTAGGAATTAAATAATGCTGAAACCAAAAGATTGCTTTATCTGGATTTTATCCTACATGTAAAAGTAACAAAAGGTGTTTTGTCAAGTAAAATCAGTACAAAGCTATTAACTTATAAGAATAGTAGCATAGAACAAATATGGCAGTGTTGACTCTCTTAGAACAAGTCACTTTCTTACAAGTCATAAAAATTATGCAGAAATATTTCACACCCTGAAACTCAGAAAATACTAGAAGAGCTTGTAACCTGAACATACACTATTAAATAATGACTAAAAATTAATTTTATTAATCTCAACTGAACTGCTACATAAAGGTGAAATGAAGACCATTCACAGAAAATAAATATATCAAACTGAGAAAATATAAAAGAATGACTTTTGATTCCCTTTTAAAGTCATGGTCGTAGAAACAAGCCCATTTATTAATAGAGTGAAATTTATCTTCAAGGAGAAGAAAAATATTGCAGGAGCAATAAACATTTTAGATTAGTCCATAACAGATCCACTGTTAGGTGCCTGTTAACACACTATATAAACTATCAATTGATTCAGACACTATGCCCAGTATATTTTACTGAATACCATTAAATTAGCATTTATTTTGGTTTGGGGGCATCTGGGTGGCTCAAGCATCAGATTCTTGATTTTGGCTCAGGTCATGATCTCAGGGTCGTGAGATCGAGCACCCATGTGGGGCTCAGCACAGAGTCTGCTTGAGATTTTCTCTGTCCCTCTCCCTGTACCCCTCTTCCCCACTCACATGCACTCTCTCTCTGTGTCACTCAAAATAAATAAATAAATCTTTTATAAAAATTAGCATTTATTTTGGTAGTTTAATAAAGTTAGCCCATTTTGTGGTAATAAAAATGAAATAATAACGGAAAAAAGAACTAAGCAATATGGAAGGGTATAAGAAAATAATCCCAACTCTCTTTACAATTACAGTAACTAGATGTACATGAATCCTTTTTAATGTATGCACATGCACACACACATACACTTTCACATACATTATTATAAGTATTTTTTCCATGTAGAATTTTAATTATATGTAATTTTTTAAGTTAATTGAAGTCTATAGTTCACATCGGAGCTCACTTTTTGTGCTGTGCCATTCTGTTAGTTTTGACAAGCATATGTTTTATATCCATCGTTACAGTATCATACAGAATATCTTCTACCAGGTTAAAAATCCCGTGTTCTGCATTTTTATCCTCCCTTCCTTTCCCAAGCCTCTAGCATGTACTTTAAATGTTTCTATAGTTTTGCCTTTTCCAGAATGCCATATAAATGGAATCATATGGTAGGTGATATTTCACACTTAACTTCTTTCATTTAACAATCTACATTTAAGGTTCTTCATATTTTGTTCATAGTTTGGCAGTGTTCTGTTTTTTGCTTTTTGCTTTTTTTTTTTAATAATGATTTTTTATTATATTATGTT
Source organism: Ursus americanus (assembly GCF_024610735.1). Classification (NCBI taxonomy): domain Eukaryota; kingdom Metazoa; phylum Chordata; class Mammalia; order Carnivora; family Ursidae; genus Ursus; species Ursus americanus. The sequence goes on along the minus strand of NC_142137.1, from coordinate 52,334,749 downwards.
AGTCACCATACAGTACATCCCCGGTTTCCGATGTAAGGCTCGATGATTCATTAGTTGTGTATAACACCCAGTGCACCATGCAATACGTGCCCTCCTTACTACCCATCACCGGCCTATCCCATTCCCCCACCCCCCTCCCCTCTGTGGCCCTCAGTTTGTTTCTCATAGTCCATAGTCTCTCATGCTTCATTCCCCCATCTGATTATCCCCCTTTCTTTATCCCTTTCTTCCCCTACCGATCATCCTAGTTCTTATGTTCCATAGATGAGAGAAATCATATGATAGTTGTCTTTCTCTGCTTGACTTATTTCACTTAGCATTTTCTCCTCCAGTGCTGTCCATGTTGTAGCAAATGTTGAGAACTCATTCTTTGCTTTTTGCTTTTGTCATTGAATAATATTGCATTGTGCCCAAGAATCAGTTTGTTTTATCAATTCAACTACTGAGGAACATTGTTGTTTTTTCCAGATTTTGGTAATTATAAGCAAACTGTTATAAACATTTGTGTGCAGGTTTTGTGCAGACTTACATTTTCAACTCATTTGGGTAATTATCTATGAGTGCAATTGCTGGATACCTAAACATTGTTGTTTTAATTTGCATTTCCCTGATAACATATGATGTGGGTCATCTTCTCATATGCTTACTTGCCATGTGTGTATCTTCTTCGGAGAGATGTCTCTTCAGATTTCTTACTCAATTTCTAACTAAATTGTTGTCTTGTTGATTTTTGAGTTCTTTGTATATTTTAGATAACAGTCATTTTTCAGATGTGCCTTTTGCAAATATGTTCTTCCAGTCTATTTTGTCTTTCATTCTTTTAAGAGTGTCCTTCACAAAAAAAAAAAAAAGTTTTTATTGTTATTGAAATCTAACTTTTAAATTGTTTCTTTCATGGATAGTTCTTTTGCTGTCGTACCTAAAAAGTCAGCACCAAACCCAAAATCACTTAAATTCTTGGGGATCCCTGGGTGGCCCAGTTGCTTAAGCATCTGCCTTTGGTTCAGGTCATGATCCCAGGGTCCTGGGATCCAGTCTCACATTGGGCTCTCTGCTCAGTGGGGAGCCTGCTTCTCCTTCTGTCTGCTCTGCCTGCCGCTCCCCTTGCTTGTGCTCTCTCTCTCTGACAAATAAATAAAATCTTTAAAAAATTTTTTTCTTCTTTATTATCCTCCAAAGTTCTATACTTTTGCATTTTATATATAGCTCTCTTTATGTTCCATTTTGAGTTAATTTTTTCTAAAAGATGTAAGATCTGTATCAATATACTTCTTTTTTTTTTTTTCATGTGAATATTCAGTTTTCCCAGCACTATTTCTTGGAAAGTTTATCTGTTCTTCAATGAATTGCCTTTGTTTCTTTGTCAAAGATCAATTGACTATATTTGTGTGGGTCTATTTCTGAACTCCATACAGTTCCATTTGTTTGTCTATTTCATCTCCAATACTGCGTTGTTCTTATTAATATCTTTACAATAAGTCTTAAAGTCGGGTAGTGTCAGTCCTCTGACTTTGTTCTTCCTTAGTATTGTGTTGACTACTTGGTTCTTTGTCTTTCCATATACACTTTAAAATCAGTTTGTTCATATCCACAAAATACCTTGCTAGGATTTAGACCGTGTTAATTCTATAGACGTACTTGGGAAGAACTGACATTTTAACAATACTGAGTCTCCTTATTCATAAACATGAAATATCTCTCAATTTATTTAGATATTCTTTGGTTTATCTCATTACAGTTTCTAACAAATTATTCTTATGGTTTTGTTACGTTAATATAAATGACATTGTGTTTTTACTTTCAAATTCCTATCAGTCATAGTTGTCATAAAAAAGCAATTGACTTTTGCATATAAGTCTTTAATATTGCAACCTTGCTACAAACAATTCTTAGTTCTAGGAGGGTTTTTTGCTGTTGTTGTTGTTGAATTTTGGGGATTTTCTACATTGACAAGAATGCTAACTGAAAACAAAAATAGTTTTATTTCTTCCTTTCCAATATGAATATTTCTTTATCTTATCTCATTAGCTAATGCTTACAGTATGATGTTGAATAGGAATGGAAATAGGAGATATTCTTGCTTTATTCTGGATATTATAGAGAAATTAGTATCACTGAATATCATGTTAGTTGTAGGCTTTTTGTATATGTTCTTTAACAAGTTGAGGAATTTCCTCTCTATTCCTAGTTTGCTTAGTTTTTTTATGAATGGTTTGGGATAGTGTCAAATGATTTTTCAGCATCTATTAATATTGTAATTTGATTTTTCTTCTTTAGCCTGTGGTGTGATAGATAACATCATTTGATTTTTGGAAGTTGAACCAGACTCACATACCTGAAGTAAGTACCACTTGGCTGTGGTGTATAAATTTTATACTTTGCTTGATTTGATTTGCTAATGTTTTGCTGAGGATTTTTACACCAATGTAAATAAGGGATAGGTCTGTACTTTTCTTTTTTAATAATGGCTTTACTTGGTTTTATAATTAGGGTAATTCTGTCTTCATTGAATGAATTAGAAACTGTTCCCTCTTCTATTTTCTGGAGGAAATTACAGAATATATAATTTTTCCTTAAATTTTTGATAGAATTCACCAGTCAAACCACATGAACCTGGTCATCTGTTCTGTGGAAAGTTATTAACAATGACTTGATTCCTCTGATAGGTATGGGTCTTTCAGGTTACCTGTTTCTCCTTGTGTGAATTTTGGCAGCTGCATCTTTCAAGAGACTGGCCAATTTCAGATAGGTTGTCAAATTTGTGGGCATAGAGTTGTTCATATTTAATGTCCATGGTATCAGTAGTAGCGGTTCCTTTTAAATTTCTGATAAATCTAATTTATTCTCTCTCTTTGGTTAGCCTGGCTAGGGATTTATCAATATTATTGAACTTGAGTTTTGTTGATTTTTCTCTATATATGTCCTGTTTCCTATTTCATTGACTCCTGCTCTAATATTTATTGTTACTTTTCTTCCGCTTGCTTTAGGTATATATGGCTTTTTTTTCCCCTCAGTTGTCTAAAATAGAGGCTTAGATTATTGATTTTAGATCTTTCTTCTTTTCACATATATGCATTTGATCCAATAACTTTCATTTTAAGGACTACTTTGGTTGTATACCACAAATTTTGATTAGTTGCACTTTGATTTCCATTTAGTTCAACATATTTTAAAATTTCTATTGAGACTTATTCTGTGACCCATGTGTTATTTAGAAGTATATTGTTAATCCCCCAAAAAAGGAACCTATTTTCCAGGAAAATAAAAATTATCGAAATTTATCAACAAAAAATAAGAACGACATGGACAAAATTTAGTAAAGTTCTCAGAGTCTCTCCAAAGACTGGCAGGCCCAGATGATTGTCTTGGTGAAATCTATCAAAACTTTAAGAAACTAGTAATTGTACTATGAATTTTAATCTTCCAGAGCATATATACAAAAGAAAATCTTTCAGATTATATTTATGGGACAATTTAAATATTAATACACAATTCAGAAAAAGGTAGGAATAAAAATTTAATGAAATTAAAAGAATGTTCCTAAACAAAATGTTAATTTTAATGTAGTAGTAGCATATTTAAAAAAGTAAAATACCATAATCAATTTGTTGCATACTTTTCAATTTTAGAACAGCTGTTACCAAAATTCATCATACTAATGGGAAAAATAAATAAAACAATTTTGTCAGCTTCACGAGTTCTCAAAAGGATTTGGAAAACTTCCACATTTATTCCTGACAAAACTCTTAGTAAAAAAGAATAAATGATCTCTTAATATAATCAAAATACATGTGTATTTCAAACAAAAATCCTGCATTATGCTTATGCTTAATAGCATGATAATATTAGGCAGTTCTCTAAGTCTGGCCCCAGAGCCAACAACTTCAGATACACGTGGGAACTTGCTAGAAATACAAATGCTTGTATCTCTCTCCACACCTATCAAGTTAAGACTCTGAGTGTGGAGTCTAGCAATCTGCTGTCACAAGCCTTCCATATGAACTGTTGCATGCTGAAGTCTGAGAACCATTTATATGAGTAAATAACATTAAAATCAGAAACAACACAAAGAAACTTTTAGAACCATGATTGTTTAACATTATAATAGAATCATTAGACAATTTAATGGAGAATAGAATAAAAATATGAGTGTAAAATTGGAAAACAAGAGAAACATTATCATTTTTAAATATCATATGATTATATAGCTGAAAACATGAGCAAATTAACTTTAAAAAGCCTTAGAAACCAAAGAAGACTTAGTAAGATGGCTGATTATAAAATTAATGTATAAAAATAGTTTTTCTATTTGGAAAGTAAAAATAGTTTATTATCCCATCATGCTTTCTATTTATTAAACTGAAGTGGTCTATTAAAAATTAAAATACTCTTTCATTAGATCTCAATAAAAGTGTCAGCATCATCTTTTTGGAAAAATAAGAGAAGCTAATACTAAGTGTTGTCTGAGAATAATTTAAAAAATTTTGAAAAATGATGAGTAATGAATGGGGACTATCTGAATTATACATTATAACATAAGGAGTTATAGCAATCTAAAGCTAAGAGACTGGCTCAAGAATAGAAAGATCACTTGAACCAAATAGAAAGACATGAAAATATTTAAATATTTAATTAATGATAAAAATAACATTTCAAAGCAGTGGGCAAATATGGTTCATGCAATAAACACTTTCAGGTCCACTAACATTTTTGTTTTGAAACTAAAAGCTTGGTTCTATTTTTTTTTAAGATTTTATTTATTTGTTTGATAGAGAGAGAGGCATCGAGAGAGGGAACACAAACAGGGGGAGTGGGAGAGGGAGAGACAGATGCAGGGCTCCATGCGGGGCTCAATGCGGGATTCGATGCGGGACTTGATCCCAGAACGCCGGGATCATGACCTGAGCCAAAGGCAGATGCTTAATGACTGAGCCACCCAGGCACCCCTAAAAGCTTGGTTCTTAACTTACAGTTTATACCAAAGTAAGTTCCTAATGAATAAAATATTTAAATATAAAATAAAATGACAAAGTGTTAAAGAAAACATTAGCAATTACTAAGAAATGCCAATCATGGAAAAAGAAGTCATAAAAGATACATTTCACTACATAAAATTTAAAAGCCTTTAAACAACCAAATATTATAATAGAAATTATAACATATAAATGAAAAAGCAATATAGACATACTGTTAAAATAGAATGTCTTTAATATATTTGCATTAAATACACATAATCACATACCATTGTTGAAAACTTATACTGGTATTATATTTACATTTTAACAATAGGTTAACAGTCTCTATAAGACATTTAAAAGACACCCCTCAGTAAACCAGAGAGTTCAATTGCACGAATTTGTCCAACAGATTTATTTACCCATGTATGCAAATACGTACACACATATTATCACAGCACTAATTAGGTTAAAAAAAAGGAAAGAAACAACTTAAGAATCTATAAATAAAGAGGCTAGTTAAATTTACACAGGGCTGCTATCAGTAAGAAGGAGGTCCTCCTAGATTTGGTGAACTATAAAACTGTAAAGATGGGGCACCTGGGTGACTCCGTCAGGTAAGTAAGTATCTGCTTTGGGCTCGGGTCATAATCTGGAGTCACGGGATCAAGCCCCACGTTGGGCTCCCTACTCAGTGGGGAGTCTGCTTCTCCCTCTGACCCTCCCCCCTCTTGTGCTCTCTCTCACTTTCTCTTTCTCAAATAAATAAATAAAATCTTAAAAAAATCTGTAAAGGTATATTAAGTGAAATAACAATAAGGTATAAGTCAGTCTCTATGAGTATGCTCTAATTTGTGTTAGAAAGAAAAGAGGAAGTATATTAACATACTATATGTATATATGTGTGTGTATATATATATATATATGGATATATATATGTGGATATATGTATATGCATATATATGTATACATGCATATACTTTATCTGAGATTATGCCCAAGAAAGTGTTAAGTGGCTGTTATTTTTGGAGACTGTAACTGAGTGAGAGGAGAGTGGATCTCTCTTTTCATTTTATACTGTTTTGTATTAGTCTTTGACCATGCATAAGATATAAATATAATTTTGAAAATCATAAAATCATATAATATTTAAATACTAAAATACCACTGTACATTTTAGAAGTATGATAGAGCAATAGGTAGTATTTGTTGAGGTTTACTATGATTAACACTGTTTTAATGGTTCAGATACATTAATTCATTTATTGTAAAAATAATCCTAAAAGTGGTTACTTGTAACTAGTAGTTACATATTTTATACTTGGGAAAAACAACACATAAAAAATTTAAATCATTGATCAAAGTCAAACAGTTAATAACTGGTAAATAAAGAATTCTAACCCAAGTAGCAAAATTCAACCATAAATTCCTTAGTTGCTAAGCTAACCATGGAGCAAAATCCTGGCATATGTTAGACTGTCAATAGATGTTTGTTCTGTCTTTATTTCATGATTGGTTCATGGATCAGTGTCAATCTAGAAGAGGAGATCTATCAGCAAACCACCGTACTGTCCAGTTTAACACTTGTATTAACTAGTCGGATAAGAACACAGAGGGGAAGAAATTAATTTTATTGGAAGGTATTAAAAACATGAAATAAACAGAAGTTTATTCAAATACAAAAAATAAAATATCATGAGATATCCAGTGTTTAATGCCATGAATGAAAGTAGATATAGAACTTTGTTAAGGAATCATAGGCTAAATTTGAACAGATATATGTATACTCAAGGTCACTGAAAGCAAATAAACAAACTTCTACTTTATTTACATATCTTTGGAAGAAAGATTAAGTAAAACCCATACAGGGAATTTAAATAATCTCATTAATCACTCTAGACATCTTTGATGATGATATGACTCGTGAAAGAAACATTTTTCCAATTTAAAGAGCTTATGTGATTCACAATACAAGATATAATAAAAGTTGAATTAGTTTCTATAGTGTTGAACTATGTGGCATATTTAAATTCAATTCACAGTATCAAAAGACTCAGAATCAAAACTTTACAGAAAACTCAGCAAATTTGATTTGAGAGAATTGAAATAATTCTGTGAGACACAATAGAAATGTTGTGACTTTAAATAAAAATACTCATCAGATCCATGTCCTAATACTTTACTGGTTGGTTTTGGCCAACTAACCCAAAGGGGCCAAATAGCAGCATGGATAGGGGCTGACTTAAGTTCTCTTAGTCAAGTCTCTCATCTAGAAAGTTATATTTCAAATAAACTAAATTATTATGGAAAATTTCTTTTAAATATATCTGATTTTTTCAATAGTGCTTAGCTTTTGGTTTTCCCTTTTATAAATAACAGAACTTAAAATTAATGATTTTACTATTCCTCTATGAAAGACCTTTGAAAATAATAAAAAATTACAGGTTAATGATCTTGTATAGGAAAGGTCAGATGCCAGAAACTTTTTATAGCACTTGCTAAAAACAACTATATATTACATCAAAACACAGTCAATGAAGCCAGCCCATAAATTTGCAAGGTGCTTAGGTTCAACAGACTGAAAATCAATAAAGCCATTGAAATCAATACACTGTTCTCATGAATACAGTCTGTTAACTAATCAGGGTTTAAGTGATCCTGCCTGCTGGAATATAAATGCCTCACTGCTTTAGATGTAATATTTGGATCAAACCTTTATTCATTAAACATGCCAGATTCATTAGAAATGATCTATTGATTCCACAATCAATAAAATATATTCACAAATTCCTGAAAGAATTATTTATTAAAATCCTCTATTCTAGACAAATTCAATGATCTCTGACCATTTGGGCAACGAGTAAACTAAAGGTTTTCCTATTTAAAGTCCTGATATGCTGGAGAAATAATTTATTACTAGACTTCCTATGTCTTCATAGCAACTGTTTTGATTCTAAATTTAACTAATGTTGATGCAAAATTTCTCTTGTATATATGGAAAACTATAAAAGAATACAAAGTTTATGAATGGTCCCATCACATTTCAAAGAAAGACACATACATACTTATGCTTAAATACATAGATGTTTACATGTGTATAAATGTGTATATGCATATGTATACTTTAAAATTAAGCAAAAATAAGTTTTGATTTGTTTTCCCTAAAATTAATACATAAATTTGCAAACTCTCCTCTAACTGTTCCTAAACAGAAGTTAAGACTTACTTAAATTTAATTTATTTTTAGTAAATTTACTTCAAGCACATACAAAAGGAGAAAGTTATTACACCATAACACCCTTGGTGCTCATTCAATACTCAACTCCATCATAAACATTTTTTCCAATATTGATTTATCTATCTCCATATTGCTGTTTTTCTGGTAGTGCTTTAAAGCAGACTCTAGATGTCATATCACTTAACATATCTTTTAATGTAATCAGATTCTTTCTAACTATTTTTGTTAATAATATGCTAAATGCAAAATTTTTTTAAAAATATTTTATTTATTCGACAGAGAGAGAGACAGCCAGCGAGAGAGGGAACACAAGCAGGGGGAGTGGGAGAGGAAGAAGCAGGCTCATGGTGGAAGAGCCTGATGTGGGGCTCAATCCCGTAACGCCGGGATCACGCCCTGAGCCGAAGGCAGACGCTTAACCGCTGTGCCACCCAGGCGCCCCTAAATGAAATTTTATAGTGAAATATTCCCATGATTTCCAGTGGTTGCAGAGTATTTACACTTATGACTGTAATATATTTAACTTTCCCTATTGTTGAGCATTTCATTCGTTTATTTTTCACTATCTTAAATTCAGTTTTGATCTATATTCTTGTCATTAGACCTTTGCATATACTCATTATGATTTCCTTAGAATAAATTTCTAGAAGCAAAAATTCTGGTCAAAGGGCATACTAACTCTAAGGGTTTTTTTTTGATATATATTTGACATCAGGCTATATTTAAAATGAAAAGGTTAATATTAATGGATTAAATGTTGAATTATTCATTAAAGAAAAAATTCTGACAGATAACTTTTAGATTGAATATCTTAGCTTTTTAAATACAGCATGGCTTGTGGTTTGAAGGAATGTTTGCATTTCCTTTATTATGTGTGCATTTCTGGGGAAAAATTAGACTATTTAAATTGTCTTTGCAAGTATTAACTAATTAGTTTTCCCAATAAACCTCTTAGCTAGACAATATTATTACTAGTTTCCCATCTTGAAACTACGTTAATGAAATAGTAGAGTTGACTGTCCTGGGGCCATATCCTATTGATCTTTTAATGCAGATGATCAGAGCACAGATAGACCACATAGGAATAAAAACTTCATAACTGGTTTTTAGTTAGGTTTCCACAAAGAGAAAAGCCAGAGCAAGGAATCAAATTGGATTTGGTTATCAGATCAGAATGAATCAATCCATAACTAATAAATACTCAAAGTGAGTGGAGCCCTTTCAAGCTATAAACCATAGGGGTACATGAGAAATGTCCTCAACAGCTTAAAACATAATAAAATAAATAAAATGTAAACAAAGCAACATTAATTTTGGTATAATTAGCTTTAACCATTTTTTCAGCTTATTTGTCAAAGTAATTTTTAATAAAAATATCATGAAAAATTTAATCCCCACAATGTATATATAAATACACAATGTAATCAGTAAATAATTTTCTCCTAGAAATTGGTACAATTTTCAAGAAACCACTTTTTTCACTTAAAACATTAGGTCTGCTTTTAGTATTTATTAGTTGGTTTTTGGTGACAGTTTCAGAACAATAACAGAATGAATAGTTTGTGCTACTCTCTGTTCTTTGCTAAACTTTTCTACAGATTTCTTCCAGTACTGCAAATACATCTCCTTAAAAAGCAATTAAAAAAATAAAAAAACACCACAGAGACTAAATGTTCCTTGCAAAATTTGGTGTAGGAGTCATAGGGAGCAGGTGGTTGATTCAAAGAGCCTTACACTTGTGTATTAAACTATGCAGTACTGAAGTGGGAAGTAAATAAGCGGGCCAGGGAAGAGGGGCTTCTAGAAAGCCAAAGGAAAGAATTTACAAGAGGTGGTCAAAGCCCTCTTGGGCAGGTGACTTTGTAAGTACCTATTACATACTGCCTTCTCCTGGCCACACAAGGAGAATAGAAAACAGCCATTTATGAATAGAGATTAGCATAACCCTTTAACCTGAGGAAGTGTGGGAAACTGAAAATCGGAGACTCATTCATTCTCCACAGCCTGTATGAAAACAATATGACAAGAGGGAAAAATCGAGTCAGTTTGAGAGGAAGGGGCAGGGTTTGGCCATAGCTGTGATTCCTTGAGAAAGACTGGAAGTTAACACATTTCCTCGTGTATATACAATGTACGCTAATACCCCAGGACACGTACATTTTGGAAATGAAAAAAATTCCATGTGAAAACTTTTGTAAAAGGGCTGAAATTACATCATTATAATAAAGATACTCTACTTGGATCAATCTTACCGGCAGTCAGTATGGGTCACTTGCTGAGACTTCAGATTCCATTCACCAGAGTGAATGTAGATAACTACAACCCCACTCAAAAATACCAGTTTAAGCTTTTTGGATATACCATTGTCAGGACCTTAATTTAATTTGATTTATCTGGGATTAACTTAAGGAAATCAAAGAAAAGCAATAAATTTTGGAAACCTTGAACAACAAAATAAAATAAGATAACATGAATTGAGTGTATTGAGTTTTCTGCACAATAACTGGACTCTGGGCATCTCACAAATATTTAAAACCATTAATAAGGATGTAATACAGTGTCTTCCATCGTCATAGCACAAGTTGGAATTTCTATTACATTTTACATGGACTATTTCAACAGCTGCTCACTTTACTCTGATTCCATTTTCACCTTGTAGTCAGAATGATCTACTAAAAAGTATAAATCAAATCAGTTAAGTCCCTTATGTAATGTTAGCTGTTTTGTAGTGTTGCTGTTATGATTTATTGGGATAATATGTAAAAATTGCTGAATAAGGTGCCTCATACATGATCATGGCTATAGTCATAGCCGCTGGGACAGGAGGATTTTAGCATCACCATCCGAACACCATCGTCATCATTTCTAGCACTTACTAGCTGATCATTTTAGGTTGAAAGTAGGCACCTTAATGTAAAGCAGTGTGTAGGGTCCAAGGTTTTATTCCACTTGCAGGCTAACAAGTTAACCTGTTATTATTTCAAGGATATTGGTTAAAGACATGAGATTCCTAGGTAAGAGATCAAAGATTTTATTAATCACAGCAAAAGTAATAGAACTTCATTTTTTTTTCTTGGACAGTTCCCTATCCTTCTCATGCTCAAATTCCACTGGACCAACCCAAAGGGCCTGTATTATTCTGCTCATACTGCTATAGTAAAATACCACAGGATTGGATGGTTTAAACACTAGAAACTTACCTTCTCATATTCTGGGTGGCTGGGAAGTCCAAGTTCAAGATGGTCAGTGTCTGCTTAGACCTCTCTTCCTGGCTTTCCTTCTCTCTGTGTCCTCACGTGGTGCAGAGAGAGAGTGATCTCTCTCATCTCCTGAAAAGCCCACAATTTTATCAAATTAGCTTCCTATTCTTATGACCTCAGTTAACTGTAATTACCTTCTAAAGATCTGATCTCCAGATATATAGTCACATTGGCGGGTTAGAGCATCAATACTTTTGGGAGGACACAATTCCATCCACAGCAAAGTCCATAAAGGATATCTATCTGCACCTACAGTGGGTTGCATTGTAAGAAAGAACACTGATTGTGGAGGCTCTAGTCCTTTTTTATTTTATTTATTTATTTATTTATTTATTTATTTTAAATTTATTTATGTGACAGAGAGACAGCCAGCGAGAAAGGGAACACAGCAGGGGAGTGGGAGAGGAAGAAGCAGGCTTCCAGCGGAAGAGCCCGATGTGGGACACGATTCCGAAACACCGGGATCACGCCCTGAGCTGAAGGCGGATGCTTCAGGACTGTGCTACCCAGGCGCCCTCTAGTCCTTTTTTAATAAATGGAAGAAAGGCTGCTCTGTGCCTGGAGATGGATGTAACCCCATCCCAAAAGGTTGCTCACTACAAACACAACCCTGAGAAATCCAGTAAAGGCATAGCCAGGTCTTGGCATTCCCAGCACTTAGCAAGAATGAAAAGGGAAGCTTGGGGTTCATGGAAGACCCTTTTCCTGTACCAAGGTGGAGTTGAACGTAGGTGCTTGAGTTTCAACCTTTCTAGTATTATCAGTATAGTCCTCTCTCTACTTGAATGTCAATTCATGTCAGCAATGCATGTCTTTATTGTTTTATGAAGGAAAGAGGAAGAGAAGCATTACCAAAAAGTTAATACTCCCTAGTGCCAAGTTGTTCACAGTGATCCAGTGAACAAAGGATGACTCAGAACAAGGAACAACAGAGAAACCAGTATACTCTTTAGTCTCTGTCAGTTTGTTCATTAAACAGAAGACTTCTCTTCAAAGAGAAACTGTTAGGAAGAGGAGAGATATCTAGCCTGCAATGGCAATGTATTTGTTTATTATATTATTTCTTTTTCTAGAGTGTTTTATGTGAGTCATAAAGTTTCTGTTTTCAGAAACGTAAGTGATCATTCCAATTAGGATCTGACAGGAGCTTGAAAGTAAAATCACACATATAACTAAAATAAATAGATTGGTAGAAAGAACCAATTATTTGGGGTTGTATGAGTTTATTCTTAGCAATGATTTAAAAGCAGTAAGCCCTGCTGGTGATGAGCATGGAGTGTTGTATTAAGTCATGAATCAGTAGGTTCTACACCTGAAATAAATGTCATGCTGTATGTTAACTAACTAGAATATAAATAAAAACTTGAAAGACTCAAAATAAATAAATACATAAATAAATAAAAACAGTAAGCCCTACCAGACTGAGTGTTGTATGGAAGTGTTGAATCAGTATATTATATACTTGAAACTAATATTACACTGTATGTCAACTAACTGGGATTTAAATAAAAACTTAAAAAAAAAGTATTTGAAAACATTTTAACCAAAAATCACTTCCCTAAGTTCAAAAATTGTTTTATGTAACAAATCTTATTGGTGTATTTTTAATGAATATAAACCATTATTTATTATCTATTACTTATTTACACGCAAATCCTTGTACAGATAGGGACTGATTATTGGAATAGACCATGAAAGGTATCAAGATGAATGGAGTTTCTTGTCTGATACCAACTTTTCGAAATCTGATCTTTTTACTTATTTTTTAAATATTTCATTTAAATATAAATGCTTAAATTTTAATAACACTTTAATTTGCTTCTCTGTAAGTTAATAGGAAATATAAAATATAAAATTCCATTATAGTTATGTCATATCATCATCATCATCATCTTAACATAGTAGTGATACGTCTATAACATTAATAGAATAATTACCCGTGGGTGTTTACACTTTCCTGCTTTAACTTACTTTATATTTTGATCCAGTATTCCTGGACTATTTTTTGCTATTGTAATATCTCTGGGCACAATAATCAGTATTTGGTTTGGATGCTTATTTTTCTATCCATTGGACACAAACAATGTGTCACTACTCTTAGTCTGAAAAGCTCTAGTTCTGATGGTCACTCTATAAGCAGAAAAAAACCTAAAAACCTATCTTTGAGTATGGGTGAACTGTAACATGGGTTTGATTTTTAAACAAAAATAATATGTCTAAAATTGTTTCTTTTCCCTTAATTATTTCTTGAAGTGCTTTTCTGTGTTTCTACAAGTTTTATAAGAACTAAAGGTCATATTCCTCAAATAATTAAATGACACAAGCTAAATATAATACTGACATAAAGACCACCTCTATGGGTATGATATAAGCATGCAATGAACTATTGGTTAGTTGTATAATTTAATAGAACCTAAGTTTTTGAAAGTTAAAAATTAAATGTGAATAATTATTTCCATGAAGATTCAAGTCCACTGAATTTAAAGTTTACTTAAAATATATACACCAAACTAACTTTAAAAATATTTTCTTATAAAATTCACAATAATAAAGCTTTATACAAAGTTTTTGTTCGTAAGTGTAAATGTGTGTGGTTATAAATGTGTGTTTTTTCAACTTCTTGACATATCTACTTACTCTAAGGAAAGAAAAATTAACAGGTAATATTTTAGAAATATCAGATAAGAATATTTTTATACAAATATATATTTATTTCTATGTATGCTACAGTGTCCCAAAATTATGCTTTTTAATATCTGAGAAACCACACACACACACAGAGTAAAAAAAAAAATTCAATGAACTGAGTTTGAATTATTCAAATGATTCAAAGGAAAGCAGGAAAAGAAAAACAAGGAAATGAAAACAGTAGAGGAACAAAGAGAAGGCTAGTAATAAAATGGTACATATAAATCCGATCACATAAATAATCACATTAAATGTAAATGTTTTAACACAAAGATTATAAGACATGTTTCAGATCAGTTAAAAAAGAAAACCAGATCCAAAAATATGTTACCTATAAGAAAACCAGTTGAGGGGTGCCTGGGTGGCTCAGTTGGTTAAGCATCTGCCTTCAGCTTAGGTCATGGACCCGGGGTCCTGGGATTGAGCCCTGCATCAGGCTCCCTGCTTGGTGGGGAGTCTGCTTCTCTCTCCCCTCTGCCACTCCCCTTACTTGTGCTCACTCTCTCTCTCTGTGTCAAATAAATAAATAAAATATTTTAAAAAACACTAGAAACATAATGATGAACAAAAGTTAAAAATAAAAAGATGGAAAAATATATAGCTTGCAAATGCAAAAAAAAAAAAAAAAAAGCTGAAGACAAAGCAGACCTCAGAACATCCACCACAGCATTAAAAAACAAGCACTAGGAATAAAGAAAGATACTACATAAGGTTAAGGGTCAACTGTCATTTTCAAGAAAAGATGACAATCCTGTGTGTACACACCTAATAATAGAGTTTCAAAACACATAAAACAAAACAGAGAGGAGGGAATGAACAAATAGACAAAGCTTAAATTATACTTATAGACTCTTCTCTCAGTAGTTGATAAAAGAAGTAGAATGAAATCAGTGAAAAATATAGAATATTTGAACAATACCATATAGAACACTTCACCTAACAAGAGTGAAATTCTTTTTATGTGCACTTGAAACATTTACCAAGTTAGCCTATATTCCAAATTACAAAGCAAGCCTTATTAAATTTAACACGCTAGGAATTATTCAAAATATGTTTTCAACCATAACAGAATTAAACTAGAAATTAATTCCTCAAGTATTGGAACTTAAACTTCATACTACTAAATAATTTATAAATAAAGCAAGCTCAAGGAAAATTAGAAAATATTTTTCAGTGAACAAAAATTAAAATGTAACATCAAAATTTGAGGGATATAAGAATGTTTTGAAGGATGCTGCTAAAGAAAAGCCTACAAGAAAATATACAGGCATTAACGCTTACATTGGAAGAGAAAAACAGTTTCAAATGAATAATAAAAGTTACACCTTAAGAATCTTCATTAAAGAAGAGCAAACTAATACCAAAGAGCAGAGGGAAGGGATTATTATACACATTTGACAAAACTCAACATGTATCTTTAATTTAAATATTTTCTTTAGAAAATTAGGTGTAGAAAAAAAAAAAAACCTGCCTCAATCTGAAAAAGAACATCTGCAAAAATCTACAATCACATCATATTCTACAGTGAAAATTGAGTAGGCATAACATTAAGAACTCTATACAGATGTTCATTCTTTTCACACCTACTCAAAAATGTATGGAAAGTTATAGCCAGTGCAATATGACAAGGAAAAGAAATGAAAGACTTTTCCATAGAGGGGAAAAAAAAAGCAAAAAAACTGTTCTTATTCTTAAGTGACATATTTGTCTTTGTACAAAATCCCTAAACATCTACAAAACAATTCTTAGAACTCAATCAGCTTAGCAATGTCACAGGATAGAAGATCAATATTCTTTTCAATACAGTAGTATTGAACTATTATTGAAACCAAAAATTTTAAATACCATATAATTTATAATACCTTCAAAATACTGAAATTCTTATGTGTAATTCTAACAAAAATTTTTTAAAAATGTGTTCATGATCTATATACTGTCTACCAAGCTACTTCCCCCGGCATGAGTGGATGAATGGAATATAAACAAGTAGTTTAAAAATAGAAATTTCAGGATTTTTGAATGACTAGATGAACGTAAAAAGAATAGGGAAAGAAATCAAATGAGCAGATAAAAAGATAAAGGAGAGGAAGAGAAATCAAAAGAATGTGAAATTTTCAGCTAAGGTATGTGAGAAGGTTTTCCTTTAAAAAATATGGATGTGAAGAGGAGGGGTGGTTACTGTTGACAGATATGAAGGAAATAAATGCCTTAATTTTGGATATTTAAATTTGAATTAACATAAAACATCTGGATGAAAATGTCTGATTCATAGTAACACATAGAGCTAGAATTCCGAGAAAATGGATATTACATGGCTTGAATTATGTTAGTATCTCCATGGCAAAGAATAGGTATTACTCAACCTTTACCTTTGTCTCTCCAGGATCTAGCTTTGCATCCCCCATACCATGTTCCTAGTAGAGTCTCAGTGAATGTTTTTTGAAAAAAAAATTACTAATTTTCTAGAAATTTTTATATAATATTTGATGTTTATAAATATTTAAGGGTATTTCCTTTGTGAATAACTATGTAACCCAAGTGGAGATATTTAACTGAAAATATTTCACACCTTCAAGGCTAAATATATGAAGGGTGCTTATAGGTTTTTTTGGGGAAAAGAAAATACTTCTCTAAATTAAAGTACAAGAAAGGATTTGTACACAAGAACTACCACATTTTTATCCCGTTGTGACTATTAAAACCTTTGAAGATGAAAGATCTTTTCTAAACCAACACATTTATTTCATGATTATTATGCATAATACTTTCTTTGTTTATTCTTAAAACCTCTGAGTAACTCTTTACAACACCTGCTTGTGAAAGAAGTATTAATATAGGATTTTGCTTTTAACTTTTTATTGACACCACAGAACTTTTAATGCATCATATTAACACTGAAGGTTTCCTTAAATTATACTACATAACAAGTGTAAATTATGTTGCATAATTTTTCTTAGTATTTTACTTTTAAAGACATTGTACCTTATAAAAGTTGCTTTATTTATTCAGCTTTCTTCTCTGTGGATGTTAATTGGTTTAAGCATTGTGGCAAATTATATAGAGAAGAAAATATCTGTTCCTTCCACTGCTAAATTTATTTCCTGGCATCACTTGGACACTAGAAGAAGCTGGATCATTCTACTAAGTACAATAACACCCAAAGGAAAAGTTGGTAAATTCCCATCATGCCATATTTCTAAACAGTTTTCAAGAACATCAGGAAACCAATCTTCCTTCCTTTACTTCTCCTATTATATCCCCAAAGGAGGGCCAATTAACTAACCAGTCACCTGGAAAATCTCCAATATTTCTGTAAGTAAGTCCAGCCCTGGTTGCAGTTATGAGTGGTAAGGTTATGCTAAATAAAGATCTCATGCTCTGGGAGCACACATGATGACACTTAAAGTATGTTTATGTCCCTTTAATTGGGCATTTCTCCTTGCAGGAGACTAGCATTATGCAGACCAAATTAAGCACCCCCCCTTCCCCCAACAAAAACAGGTTAGAGTTGCCATACCCCAGAAATTACCTAATGAAAGCAATTATCAAACATTCCTGCATTCGAACACAACTTACAGTCTTGTATTTCTTTGGAGGCTTGGTTGTGGTTTTCATCTAGGCTACAAGTTTTTCTTTCTTATTTAAATTGACCTTCTCGAGATGATATCCCATGATGATATATTACATTACATAGAAATATTTCTACTGACCTTAGCTTGATGAAAAATAAACATGTTGATTTTCTTCATCTGGTTTAAATACTATGTATCTATCAAATAAGTTACATTATTGGCACATCCCTCTTTTCCATGGCATGGGGCCACATCAAATCAAATTCCCCTTTTTATACTAAAAGATGAAAAGAATAAATCACACTTTAAAGAATCCAAAAGAAAAACTGGACAAAAGTTTTTTTGTTTTTTTTTTTTGTATTTGTCAATGATTTTAAAACATATAAATGGTCAGTCTTTTTTGTTTACCAAGTCAATGTTCCTAAGATCATTTCTGTTTTTATTTTATTTTGTTTTGTTCTTTGCATATTATGACTTAAAATATTTGATTATATCTAAAACCATCCATGAATACAAATCTTTCTTACATGATTTTTTGTTGTTATATGTGATTGTTTGTTATATGTGAGGTAACTGGAAGTGAGTTATCCTAAGGCCTAATTTTAGCAAGGCAAAAACATTCATTATTTATTATTGCTCAATATAATTATTTTAATATCAATTTATCCACATGCATATGAGAATGCTATTGTTTAGGAATGCAAACCAAGATCCAGCTCTTAATCTCCCAAGACAATTTGACAGTGCTCCAAAACTGTGGGAGAAAAAAAAAAGGATGATAATCTAGCATTAGAAATGTTAGAACAACACAAAGAGAACAACTTTAATTATTAACCACTTCAAATTCTTATTGGGAATCAGGTGGAAAATAAAATGCAAACAGAAAGTTTAAATGATATGCAAGAGATGGTGGGGAAGAAGGCAGAGGAAGGAAGAAAAGACAGAAGGAAAAGAAGGAAAGAAGAAAAAGAAATCATTTTCTATCTCAATACTTATGTTTGCATCTAATGTACCCACCTATAAAACCCAGTCCAAATTAGAAACCTCATTATCATTCTCCAAACTCCTGCTTCCACACCACCTATGCCTACTTGTAAGTCGTGACATTTCTATCACTGAAAACCTTGTATAACTGCCCTTCTTCCACCTTTTTCAACTTATCTCAGTTTAAAATCTCATGATCTATCTCTGCAGACTCTTAAGTGATCTCCTCTTTTACTACAAACTTAATCCTGTCACCACTATCTCTCAAAAAATGCACTTGATCATGGTATTTCTCAGACCAAAAGACTTTGAGAACTTATTAGCACACGGCTCAACTTTCCATCGTATTTCCCCTTATTTCCATTGTCCCTTGTGTTTTAGCCAACTCACAAAATTTCAGCCTTAATGCATTTGCTGTCTCATCTAATTGACAAGCTTGTCCATATTCTTCTCCACTAGAATTTCCTGGTCATCCTTCAAGACTTCGTTCCAGTGTCAACTCACTGAATTCCCTTGGACTCACACAGCCAAACCAAATTCTTCTTATTCTGTACCTAAAATCACTTTGATTACTCCACTAATACATAATTTTTTTTCATCATTTAGTAAATGTAAATGAATCATGAAACAGTGTGACTTTCGAGAGTACAGAAACATAAAATACTTCTTCTCTAATTATTGTCTTCCAGTTGGGCTATGGTATCTCTTTCCTTCCTGTCTCTTAATATCTCAAACATATTCCATATTTTCCTGGTCACTTTTGGTTATGAAAAGGATGTATCTAGTCCAGTACAATTCTTCCAACTTACATGTGATTTAACAGCTCTCTGCACCCTATCTCTGGCCCAAGGAACTCAGGTGGGTTATGGAGCTTGATCTGCTCTTTCATTCTTGTCTTCTCCTGTAGGTTCTAGTTCCTTTGTAATTTGGACTTGCCCAGAAGAGTGAGATGAAAAGGTCAAACACTTACATACTTAACAAGGAAATACAGTCGTAATTCTTGCTGCCTCTTGTTGTGCTTGCTGATGATATCCTTCCTTAAGGGCAATCTGTGGGATCTTCCCCATTGCACAGCTCACTTGCAGGTAAGATTTTTTTTTCTTCTGACTTGATCTCTTGCACCCTCGCATCTGACCTGGTACTGAATCTCTTAGGTGGGGTAAGGGCAGCCTAGCCAATGACTTTCCACAGGAGAACATGAATCTTTGTCATGCTAAAAGGCAGTGCAGAGGTGGAGAAGGGCTTGCTACCTTGTTTCTGACCTTTCTTTCTTTCTTACTCCCTCTCTCTCCAATTTTCCAGTTCCTCTTTCCAGTATTTTTGTAGGCTCAGAGCATTTCATCAGGTCTGCTGCATGCACAACTAGGGCTTGAGATACTAATCTCTTCTTCATGAATAAAACTTTATAAACGATTATTCTGCATACTCTTTACTGAATTTTGGTAGAAGAGGCAAGTATCTCCCTCCCCTGTCCAAACTACTAGCACTGACTCCAATTCAATAACTCAGACCCTGATACTGTTTTCTAATTTGTATAAATCCCCATAGGCTTCTAGTTTAGATAAATAGGGAAAGAGAGGGTACAAGGAGTGGGGAATGGTATTTGAAGAGCAGAATTTTGGAGATCTCTTTTCTTCCTTACCAAGTAGACTGCTCCTCACCTTCTGCTCTCCCCAGTTTCAATTTCATTTTCTGTTTCCGGAAAAAAGGACATTTTCTACTCAACAGCCTCATCACAGGCAATAATTATTCCTTCTGTGAATGAATGAATGGATGAATCAGTCAATCAGTCAGCCTTCTAAGTTTCAATCCTTAGAATGTATACTTGCAGAATGGAATTTACTACAGGGAATTAGGGAACTCACAGAGTTTCTGAAATGCCCAGGGAAATAAGTTTGGAGGCTATAAAACCAGGAACAACACAGACATTAAGTAAACACAACTGCTTTCCTGAAATTGTTGTAATAGAAAACCCACTGCCAATTTGCAATATCTACCACAAAACAAATCTTTGGTTACTCACTCCCAAATATACCCACCACCCCATATTCAAAAGCAAATCAACAACTCTAGCGAAAACCATGTAATCCTGCCTAATAGATGTAACTATTCACCATACAAATAAAATATCTGTGGAAAGTCTCACCTCCCAAGGAAAGTGTAGATCCATAGTTTACATACCATATATACATACTCCCTAACACTACCTACCACATCCACTGCTAGGTGATTTTTTTTTTTTTTCTGTCCACAGTTTGGTCACAATCTTGGTTTTGATATGCTCTAGTCTCTGTACAAAATTATATTTAGTTGTTTTCCACATAATCTGTGTAATATAATAAGGAAATGGGTTTGGAAAAAATATGCATATACCTAAGTATATATATAACTGAGTAAAGAAGAAATTATGGGTATCTACTATGACTTTACTTTTTGGAATTATTCACAAGGGTATGGTTTGTATTTATGACTCTTTCCACTAGTACTATGCATTTTCCATTTGCTCTCAGGAAACATCACTTTAAGACTTTTTGCCGGTTGGTCCAGCTATCTACTGGTGTGAAAAACAAAAAACTGGCTGGCTGAATTTCTCAATTACCCATTCAACTGCTACAATGCATCCATTGTTGGAAGTATTGATTCCTTGTCTTCTAAAACTTCATAATTGGCACTGTATTGAGTCACAGGAATAGAAGCAAAAATTTGAGGAATGGGTCATTTTAGTGCTATAGTGAAAGTACCACTCTCTCTTCCATCCCTTGGTTTCCAGACTCATGCATTCTAAGTGTGGGGAAAATATTATCACATATTATTTGCTGTTTAAGAATCTGTTGTGCACTGTATAGGACAGCACAAAACACTAATGCATTGTTTCCCATCTGGCTCCTTACTTAGTCTTAAATAAACATTTTATTTTCTATAAAGCAATTGGAAACTTGGTGATAGAATACATTTTTTAAAAAAGTTTAAATTAATCCCATGAGCATTTAACAATTTCCTTCTTTTGTGGTAAAATGAATCCCTTGGTCAGGAGTTATGCTTTGTTTTATTTTGTTTGGTTTTTGGCGACAGAAAAATAAGAAAATAAGTGAGTCCATGAATAATATTGCTAGCAGAAACAAGAAAGGGAGAAAGAAAAAATCAATACCAAGAATAAGTCAATTCCAATGGGGACAAATCATTGCACTTTCAAAATGGAAGGGTCCAACATACCTGACCCTCTCCCAAATTCTTAGTTGGTCTTTCCAAATTGTTATGCTATTTTAGCTTTCTGTTTATGTCCCTGCTCTTGGCAGGTTGAACAGTCAAGAACAGTAATATAAGTAACACCCATACGGAGGGGAGTCTCATGTTAATAAGCCTATGTACATACTTTGCCCTGGCTATCATGACATTTTGTTCATGATCACATAGAATAAGAACTGGGAGAGTACAGAAAGGGATTACCTGACAAAAAGTGAGTCTTCCAGCTGATTACTGAGAGATTCTCCTACAGACAGAGGGGGAGATCATTCACATGGGGCATTCACATGGGGCACAGTATTTCAAATTTGGGACCCATTTATATAATTTTCCTTCAAACCTTGTCATTAATCTTCCAAATCCCTGATCATCTGGCCAAAAACTAGATACAGCTCATGAGTTTAAATGGTGCCACACCCTGTTCATCACTCCTAATCAAAGTAGAAAAATCATCTGTATTCCTCAAAGCGTTGCCTACTGGGAGGACTTTTTTATGTGCTTTCAGGAATGATCATGAATTTGTATTTCTACAGTATTATACTCATAATTGGTTGCAGAACACCATACAGAGCTCTCTACAACCAGGTTTCAAATGTACTATCCTCAAGGAAGCTATTAAGTAGAGGAGGTTGAGGAAGAGACAACAGTGTCGCAGGGGTTGGCGCATGCCGAACATGAGCGCCTGTCCATAACCCTTTCTAACACCTTCCCTATCTTCTTGAGTTTGTTCCCATATATACAACAAAATTACATATCTGTAGATTAAATGACACAGACCACAGTGAGAAGCTAAGGTCACATGACTACTTGGTGTTTTATGAATAATCTTAGAATATCTAACAGGGGCCAGTGCTATTTCTCAAAGTAGTGTAGTACACACCACAGCTCTGCTTCAAAACCTAGCAGCTGAGCTCTGGTTCTGTTATTGGAGCTTATTACTACTCCCTTTCAGTCTCCCAATCGGTCACAGACATCTCAAACATCACTAAATCTGTTGAGTCATAAGGGCTAAGTGTCAAAACTGTTTATACGACAGCCTGAATAAGCTAGAAAGTCTTTTTCTGTGTTTAGGCCCAATTAAAAGCTGATAGCTTAATTATCCAATAAATAGGTTGAGATTACACAAATGCCAAATGTCACATATGTTGCCTCCAAAATTCAAACTAACTTACTTTCAAATATTAGGCAAAGCAAAATATAATGGTTTTACTCTGTAAACAAATTTCCAGTATACTCCAAACTATTGTATCCTTGGAAAATTTGCTAGGCTTTTGAGATTTGAATTTCCTTAGTGTATGACTCCTATCTTCCTGTATGCATGTGTCTAATCAAAGCATCTTGGTACCTGCTATTTCTTGCTTTCTAGATTCTATTCACATGTGTCATTAATGAAAAGGACTTCTTTGATGTTCTAGGGGATGTCGAAATGATGAGGATCTCTGCAGATGAAATTATGGCTCAGAGTTAGAAAAATGACATCTATCTAAAGTTAGGCATTGAAGGCTTAGTATTTTCCCAGCCAAGTGAAATAAATTCTTTCTGGTGTTCTTGCCTCATTGGAATAGAGAGGTGGCTAAATCAATAACTGTATATCAAGTGCTAAGGTGCATGGTGATACTTATTTGTTTCATTAAAGAGTCATATAGTACATAACATTTTAAAGGTGTTATTTTACAATAATCTACCATCATTCTCTAGGACCAAGCTGTCTCCAAAAGAAGCAAGCAAGTGACTTAAATTTGGGAAGGATAGATCAGGTGTCTTGCATCATGTAAGCCCAGGCTGAACTGCACTTGTTACTTTACTCTCATTAGCTCTCCCTGAACAAGGGAAAAATGATTTTCTTGGTATCCAGAAATTAGCAATTGTCCAACAATCAAAAACATTCTAGTTATATTTTTTCTTACTGCACAATTATTTTGGTAAATGGTCATAAATTCTTTGAGAAAGGATAGGAAGAGATCTTATTTTAAATACTTGTAATGTTTTAAACATCATCCTCAAACTGATGTGACTTTGCATTTTGTCAAGCAGCCTTATATCTTTAAACTTACTCAGTTCTGGCAATTGAGTGGATGGTAAAATTGACTATTTTGCAGTTCAATGCAGGCCTCTATTTTTTGCTATACCTAAAGTAGTTCCTTCCTTTCCCTTTTTCTTTCTTTTTTTCTTCCTTCCCCCTTCCCCCTCCTTCCTTTCTTTCTTTCTTTCTTTCTTTCTTTCTTTCTTTCTTTCTTTCTTTCTTTCTTTCTTTCTTTCTTCTTTCTCTTTTCTTTTCTTTTCTTTTCTTTTCTTTTCTTTTCTTTTCTTTTCTTTCAAATGAGGGAGCACTTACAGAAATCAGGTAGGATGTTAAAGGTCTGCCCATTTATTTTGGTACCAAAGACTCCATGATAAACTAAAGGTCAACAAAGACCTACATGGACAAAAATATTTTGATTACCATTCTTTCCCTGCTGCCCATCATTATAACCATGGCATCTTGTCTGGCAGTGGAATACTGATATTTATCCTCTTCCACTATGAAATGAGAAAATCCACTTAAGTGGCAGCATCTCCCACCTTCATCCCAGGTTACAAAGAACAACTCTTACAGTACTTTTCAAAGATGCTGGTCCTCTCCCAAATGCCTTGGAGAACAGTATATCTTTGGGATATCATGAGGACTGTATTTGAAGGTAGATGGGTGGGATGCACATAATAAATTCCTAGATCTCTAAGTTATTGCATTCCTTTCTCTGCATTCTTCCCTAAAAAGATTTTGTTATTTACATTTAATTCAGTACAAGGCTCTTCTGAGACCTGATATAGATAAATTAATTAAGCATACAGAATCCCTCCTAGCTTTTCTTTCAAGCACATGAGTCTAGAATCTTTGGTAAGTACCCTATAAAAATAAATTTGTCAGTATTATACTTCTCTGTCTTTTGCTTCAGAATCCATTGGAACTTATACACAACAGATTTTTGCAGGTCTTTCCCAACTGATGCGCTATTTTACAAGGATGTGAATTCAACCAACCAATCGTTGTAATTTAGCAATCTCAAAATTAAATTCTGCATCTTATTTTTGGTGATATCAGTATTGCAATTTTGAGATATAAGAGATTTCTCTTTCTTTCTTTCTTTCTTTCTTTCTTTCTTTCTTTCTTTCTTTCTTTCTTTCTTTCTTTCTTTCTTTTTTTCCAATCATGAGAAACTCTCTGACAGTTACATTTTCCCCTAAAATTCCTACAGCATTTAGAAAGAGCCAACTCATCTCACAATTTGTCTCCTTCCTGCCTTTAAACATGATCTTTCACAGTGTCCATTCAGTCTACTAAAGCCTTAGCTTTATGAGGAAATTCGTTCAAAATGATGAGCGGGATAATTTAAGTAACTATGTGACCTTGCCCTTCATGGACTACCAGTAACTCATTCTCTAATACTAACTGGATTCTCATTGTTCCAAACACAATCTAGTTTGGAAAAAAACCAAATCTAAGTCCCAAATTCTCGAGGTTATGGCCCATGAAGAAACTTCTCTTTTGATTAAGATCCTTAGTTGCAAAAAAAAAAAGAAAAAAAAAAAAAAGAAGAAGATCCTTAGTTGCAGAATATTAAAGAACAAAAATCTCAACTGAGTCAGTTTTAAGATCTAACTGGGTTTATTAAAGAATTCATGAATCAGGCAGCATCTAGCAAATCGAAAGGAGCATCATTGAGCTGGAGAAAAGGAAAAGTTTTTAAAAGAGAGATTGAGCAGGGAAAAGAAGAAATTATTAGCAAAGAATGCATTTTTTTAGGCAAGGTTGTCCTTCTAAGTGGAATGAAGGGATCTATCAATAAATTTCTCAGTACTGGCCAGGAAATTCCATGCTGACTGATTAAAGTTTACATTCCTGGGGTGGTTAAAACTTCAGTTAGGTTAGTTATTAAGTCTTGGTTTGCTGACATGGGACCTTTACATAAGTGACTCCATTTGAGGCCTGTGTTGTTTTGTTTTGTTTTGTTTTCTGTTTGTACCAAGACAATTATGCACATTTTTAATTAAAAAAAAAAGGTTTTTTAAAATAATCTCTATGCCCAAGATGGGTCTTGAACTCATGACTCTGGGATCAAGAGTCTCATGCTCCCCTGAGACAGTGAGGTGCTCTACAATAGTATGCACTCTTGACTTTGCTTAAACTAGCTAGGGGTTATTAAAAAGTTAAAGAATGTCTTAGATGCCTGGGAAAATCAACTGGGTTTCTACACAATCAGAATGTTGAAAACCCCCACTATTCCTGTGACCCATTAGCATCGATACCACTAACCCTTAAGTTTGGACAGTAGAAATGCTAACAAAGCTGCCCTAAATATTTTCTTCTCGGGTGTGTTTAGTTATGTGCCAACTTGGCTAAGGCTGAGGTACCCATTTGTTTGGTCAAACACTATCGTAGATGGTATTTTATAGATGTGATTAACATTTATAATCATTTCACTTTGAATAAAGCAGATTACCCTCCATAATGTGGATGAGCCTCATTTAATAAGTTTAAGGCTATATAAGCAAATACAAGCTTCCCAAAGAAGAAGAAATTCTGTCTTAAGACTACAATGTAAAAATTCTGCTTGAGCTTCCACCCTGTTGACCTGTTCTGCAGATTTTGGACTCAGATTGCAACATCAACTCTCCCATGATTTCTGGTCTGCAGATTTCAGACTTGCCAGCCTCCACAATTACGTGAGATAATATATATGTCACATATCATGTTTGTTATTGGTTTTGTTTCCCTGGAGAACCCCGAGTAAAAAACTAGGTATAGCTTCCATCTCACAATCTCACATTGCTTATCTCTGGCTTCCCACTCTCTTATGGATTTGAGTGTGAAAATTTCCTTGATTACATGCAGAAGCCTAGCTGCGAAGCAATTATACCTAATAAGGGGAACCCTCTTGCACTATTGGTGGAAATACAAACTAGTGCAGCCACTCTGGAAAACAGTATGGAATTTCTTCAAGAAGTACCCTATGATCCAGCAATTGCACTAGCAAGCATTTACCCAAAGAATACAAAAACACTAATTCAAAGGGATACATGCATGTATCCTTATGTTTATAGCAGCATTATCTACAATAACCAAGTTATGGAAACAGCCCAAGTGTCCATAGAATGATGAACAGATAATGAAGATATCTCAAAGAACATAGAGATAGATATAGATAGATATAGATATAGATAGATATAGATAGATATCAGCCATAAAAAAAGAATGAAATCTTGCCATTGTAACAACATGGTTGGAGCTAGAAAGTATTATGAGCAAAGGAGGGGAAGAAAGGAAGAGAGGCAAACCTAGAACCAGAAACTTAACTGTAGAGAACAAACTGATTCAAACTGATGGTTACCAGAGGGGAGGTGGGGGGGTAAAATAGGGGATAGGGATTGAAACACTATACTGTACACCTGAAACTAATATTACACTTACTTTAGCTGACTGGAATTTAAATAAAAACTTATAAAAAAACATACCTATTAGCTTCTAACAGGCTGTTAGAAGAGAAAAGCATGTTGAAGGGGAGTGGGAATGGTGGTTAATGAGTCAATGTGTAGTATCTGCTACATTGATATATGATTATTTATTTATATATTGGCTTTCCCTGGTAATCAGTTAGTCGTGAATCTGTAGTTATATCTTCATACCATCTATCAAATTTGGCCATATATTTTATAACACACAAATGAATAAGATGTATTAGCCCCCAATTTATCATTTACAGAAGATATAAACATTTAGTTTCTGCTTGTTTGCTTACTTGATGACATACATGCATATATATCTCTAAGAAAAAGAAAATGAATAAAATAATTCATAATTTCCATTTTGAGGAAACTGAGGGGAAAAGGATAGAATAATTTAACATAAGTCATTTGACAATTTAACTGAAGGAAGTTGCAGAGCCTGGCCTAGAATACAGGTTTTGTGAGTTCCTGATTAGTGTCCTTTCCATTCCACCGTGCACAAATAAACATTATAATCCACAAGGAAATATTCACCTAACTACAGCCTGACTTGCCCATGTGTAAATAAACCAAGGCAACAGGAAGAAATGTGGAGTTGAGACTGGAGAGATTGCAAATAGACAAAAGCTCTCTGGCCAAACCTCAAACTTCAGTGTTTTATGGAAGGATGAAACCCATAGAGCGTATTCTTTTCCTTGAATGTTTAATTTGTTATCCTTTTATATGTAGAAATTAGAAAACATTCCAAAAATCTAACAGCAGTCTGTGCTCTTTCTCTGAATTCAAATAGTCCACTTTTATTGAACATTTTACTAAGCTTAGATAAATCAGAGAGATTATCCAAACGCATTCAGCTCATTGTAAAAAACACCAGAGAGACCTTTAAAAGGATTGTAAAGACTCTCAATCAAACTAGTTCTCACAGAAAATGTGTTAAAGGACATAGGACATAGTTAAGAAGCTGGAAGCAGGATCCATTTCCACAGCTACCATTTAAATTCACTCTTTTGTTACCTCCATCTAGAATTCTTTAACAGCACTCCCAATGGCCTCTCGTTTCCAGTCTTCCCACTCCAATTCTACCTGGAAACGCTGTTTTCAGTTTAGTCTTGAAAAAATGTCATGCCGTTCAAATGTTTAGGCAAAGTGATGAAGGACTAATAGCCAAAAAATCTTGGCTTGAGCTCCTAAACTCTGGTCTTGGGCAAAATATACTTTTCCTGAGCCTGTGTCTGTTTTTTGTCTCTCTCTCTCATCAATTAAACTATTTCATAATCCCTGCCTAATACGTGGTTCATAATATAATAAAATGAAATGATTAATTTGAAAAAATGTTAAGCACTTTCAAATATTACAAAATAAAAAATAATAAAATATTTTGAGGCTATCAAGCCAGCAATCTAAGCTCAAAAGGAGCAGGCTACAAAATTTTAATTGTAACTATATTTGTATTCTGTTATATTGTTTTATCAGTGAACAATCTGTGAAAATAAAATTAATTTTGTCCATTTTTAAATAAACATGATTTATTAGCTCAAGGTCAAATTCCTCCAATTATTTATCCATTACATTCACCATTCATTAGAAGTTTTAGTTTTAGGACATTTCACCCATTATTTTAGTGTTCCTTTTTTCTCTTGTTTTTTTATTCTCTCCCCAAGTACACACATGTGTGCATACACACACACACACACACACACTCATACTCACAACCACTATGTTAATCATGAAGCATTTTATTGAACAAAAGATGACATAATCAACTGATTTGAAGCATAATGATAAGAACTATTTTAAATGTCATTTTTAAAAGAGAGTTTATTGACTGTTATGTAACTATGATATTTAAACAGTCTTCAGAAGTTCAAGGGGTGAAAATGATTGCACTGTGTTAGAATTCTACACAATATTCTCCAGCAGTATTCTCCAATAAAATAAAGATGCTTCTAATACTGTACTATCAGTAGATTTATTATTATTCATCTCTTCTTGTTCTTACATAAGGAGCTGAAGCTGCAGTGACAAATTCTACAATTAAGAATATATCTTTAAAAACACAATTTAGGTTGTCAGCTATTATTATATAAATCAAGGCATCAATATGCTTACTTATTCTACACTCTGCCCCCATTTAGGGTAAACCCAACGTGAGGAAAATATGAAGCTAAGATTGGCATCCTTAGATTGTTCTATCAAATCGATTCAAGCTACTGACCAAAACAAACGGTCAGCTTCAATCACAAGACCTTACTTTTAAATTACGCTTTTTCCAACTTGTCTTTTTTATTAAGTAAAATAAAAATCTGTTTATCAGATTTATTGATATAGCTGTATATAGCTCTAATACATTTTTTTTCATGGCTGAATAGCATTTCTTTGCATGACTATCCCACAATTTATGGACCTATTCATTTATTGACAAACATTTAAGGGATTTCACTTTTGACGTTTTTGATTTTGCTGACATGAATAATTTTGTAAGGGTCTCCTGGTGCAAGTGTGCAAAGATTCTCTAGGGTAAATACCTAGGCAGAGAATCGCTGGGTCACTGAGTATACGCATGTTCAGTTTTACGAAGACCTGCCGGGTGTGTAAGCCTTGCCTTTGCCGCGCTCCCTCAGAACTGTATATTCATCTCGGTTCCAGTCATACAGGGTGTGGCAGAATGCCTCAGGGCTAACCCACAACTTTGCTTGACTTGTTTTATTTGGGCCTATTGATTTCTTTACATTTTGGCCATGAATTTTTTTTCAAGTATGTTTATTTGTCCAATACAGTACATACTTCTGTGGAAAAGTTTGAAGTTTTTTTCCTTATTTGTTTGCTTAGTTTACCCTAACCATGATGCTGAGATGCTGAGATGTAAGTTTAGATGTATTCTAGTCATCTCCTCTTGATTTAAATTTATCTTGCACCATTATTTTCCCTCACAAATTATCTGGCCGTCTTTTCTACTTTTAGTTTTATGTTTTTTTACAAAATCACTTCCTTTCTCTCAGGTTCCATCTCTAATTCACGCTTTCTTTTTTCAATCGTTCAGTAGTTTGCATTACTCTTTAACATGTCTTATTAAATTCTAGATTTGCTCTCTTTCTTTGTTACAAGGAACAAATATCATAGATTATGTGGTAATAATTGGCAGTGGCAGAAGAACTGGCTTAATGACAAATTCTAAATGTATCAGCCACAGTCCAAACAGGAGATAGAAACCACATAATAATTCGAATGGTGACAGTTTAATATTAAGAATTATTAACTATAACAGGGCCCTGGAGTAATAGAACTGGCTGGCTTCTAAGGAGTACAGATAACTTTAAACAATAAAGAAATAGCAGATACAAGGATCAGCCACCACTCCTGTGGCTACGACAGTGCGTGTAAGGAAGAGGCCCCACACCCATAAGGGAGCTCCAGAACCTGTTGAGGAGGGCAGAGCTGAGGTACCTGAATGACAGAGAAATCACCGTGAAACTACTGGAAGGACTTACTTGAAACCTGCGCTCTGGACTTTACCAAAAGTCTCCTTCTGTGATGCTGGAAAAGTTGTTTGGGGGAAGTGTTTCGCTGGAGGCATTTGGTTACAAAACCACCCAGAGAAGCTGTAAGAGGAAACTGCTTGCCATTGCTTCTTATCCTTGTGCACTGAATTCTCCCAACAATCAGCTCAGTGTGTAAAAGGACCCTGAGCTTGAGAACGGACCTAGCCCTGCCACCACCAAGACCATAACCTTGTGGAACCCTGAGCAGAGGACCCAGTTAAGCTGATGGACCTGAACTCCTCACCCATAGAAACTATGAGACAACAAATGCATGTTGATTTAAGCTGATAAGTTTGTGGTAATTTATTATGCAACAATATTTTTTCCTCAGAAGCAGTATATCGGCCATCTATAATATTACTGCTGGAGACGTGGCTAATATCCAATGTAGTTAGTGGATAAGAATCCAGGTTTTAGGTAGCACCTGGATGGCTCCGTCAGTTAATTGTTGGACTCTTGGTTTTGGCTCAGGTTATGACCTCATGAATCTGAGATCAAGCTCAGACTCTGTGCTCAGCAGGGAGTCTGCTTGAAGATTCTCTCCCTCTGTCCCTCCCCCCATTTGTGCATTCTCTCTCTCAAATAAATAAATAAATCTCAAAAAAAAAAATCCAGGTTTTGGCAAAGGAGAGGGATGCTACTAGAGTGAAAAATTGAAAAATATGAAGGCCTCAAACACAGGGCCAATTTTCTCCTGGAGACATCTGCTGAATTATAAAGTTGAGCAAGATAGGAAGCTCAACACTTAAAAACCACAATTCTCTATAATACTGAGCTTCACTGATGGCAGTCTTTGGTATTAGGAAGCAAAAAATCACCGAGAAGTTGCTTCATAGTCATAATATGCTACCACTTGAAGTTCCAGAAGAGATATAACCTAGAAATGGGGACAAAGAATATAGGTTGGCTGCTACCAAAATAGCAGCCTGACCATAACTCTGCTTAAACATAAGTTGAGATGGTCAGCCCCCTTCTGTATCTGCTTAGAGAATAAAAATGTGAAACTCCTTAGTGTAATGTAATATCACATGAAGTCTCCACATGTTTTTATATGTAGTATCTGGAGTTCAATTGTAATAATTGAATTTTTTAAATTCATGTCAGAAGAAAGTACAGAATGATTAAACAAACAAAAAAGTAAATCAAATCTACAATGATCCAAATCTAACAGACAAGGATGCAGTTCTGATTCATTTCTTCAAGAAAATACAGAAAAAATGGACAAAACAGAGTGAAATACTAAGAAATTTGTAAGAGAACTAGCATCTAAAAATATAATAAAATAGAAATTATAGAAATGAAAATATAATATATAAAATGGAAAAATGAGTAGATTATTTTAATAGCAAACTACCATAAGAGAAAGAGAATTAGTCAACTGGTCAAAAGAAAATATTCAAGCTGACAGAGAGAGGAGTAAAAGGACAATGCGAAAAAGAGACCAATGGAATAAAAAAGAGCTGCACCACCTCTAATTGGAGTTCTAGTTGAAGAGAGAGAATTGGGCAGTAGGAATACTTGAAGAGATAATGCGTTTAAAAAAATACTAACTAGGGGCGCCTGGGTGGTGCAGTCGTTAAGCGTCTACCTTCGGCTCAGGGGGTGATCCCGCCGTTCCCGGATCAAGTCCCACATCGGGCTCCTGCTGGGAGCCTGCTTCTTCCTCTCCCACTCCCCCTGCTGTGTTCCCTCTCTCGCTGGCTGTCTCTCTGTCACATAAATAAATAAAATCTTTAAAAAAAAAAATACTAACTAATAATATTAAATCACAGAACCAAAAATCTCTACATACACCCAGTAAGGTACATAATAATCAAAGGAAATAAAATAATACACTTAAGCACATCGTAGTCAAAATAATGAAAATGAAAAAAAGAGAGAGACCATTTTAAAAGCAACAAAAGGTAAAATAGACACAATGTTCAAAAGAGTAACAGTTCAATTGACAGCTGAAACCTTATAAAAATGTAGAAGCCAGAAGACAATATAGTGGCATCTTTAAAGTGCTGAAGTCAACTAAATGTACCCTCAAAATCTTATACACTGTAAGATTTTCTATGAAATATGAAGACAAATTTAAGATATTTTTGAATAAACAAAAACTGAGAGAAACTGTCACCACCAGACCTGTATTTTAAAAATGCTAAGGGGGGGTGCACCTGGATGGATCAGTCGGTTAAGCATCTGACTCTTGATTTTGGCTTAGGTCATGATCTCAGTCAGGGTCATGGGATTGAGCTCCACGCTCAGTGGAGAGTCTGCTTGAGATTCTCTCTCTCTCTCCCTCTCCCTCCCTCTCTAAGATAAATAAATAAATCTTTAAAAAAATGCTAAGGGAAATTATTTAGTCAGAAGGAAAATGATACCAGAAGAAAAAACAGAAAGGTAGAAAAGAGTTAATAAAAACAGTATAAAATAAAAATTAAGATTGCATAAAAATAAGTAAGTGTATTCTATAACATTTTAAATATATGTAGAACTAAAATGCTTGGAAATAACACTAAAGAAGGAGTGCAGGAAAATGGAGTTGGTAAAACATCATTATATTAGGTTATCATAAGTCAAGTATGCATGCTGTAATATCTTGAGTAAAAATATTTAGTGTAAAATATTTCAGTAAACTGAAAGAGTAGTGAAGAATTTTATACTAACAGCTTAGTAGAGAAAAAGTTAAGCAACAACAATAAGCATTTGATGAACACAAAAGAAAGCAATAAAGGAAAGAAAAAGGAATATAAAACTCCCAGTTAAAATAGGAAACGTGTAGTAAGATTTTAGATACAAACCCAAATTTATCAATAAATTAAATGTAAATGATCTAAATATATATCTAACATGGATTTATATTAAGAATCTATGAAGTACTACCACAAATCATGAGGACTCGACAGAAAACCAAAGACATGTACAAAATGTTTATACAAGACAATCTGTGCTATATGACTTTGTTAAGTTTACATGAGTATGTCATTGGTAGAATTCCAGAAACGGTCATCAAAATCTTAGAGGTGGTTTTTACTGTGTCAACATTTAAGTGATGTTAATATATTTTTTATAGTTCCTTACAATATTATTTATATATTAGCAATGTGTACTTTTTTATAATTTGGAAAATAGCTACTTTTATTATATATTCACCTTGTAGGTCACGTCTTCATTTCCCAACAGCTTAACTAATGTCATAGCTAAATAGGAAAATTATTTAAGCCTCCTCCCTCTTTAATAACAGACATTTAAATTTCTAGAAATCCAATTGTTTTTCTCAAGGAACTAAATCAGATTCAATAAAACTGATTAGCACCTTATGGACCATAGTATACTTCCATTTTAATGATGCAAAATATCTGAGGCACAGAATATTTTCATTAGAGCTGAGTTAGTGAAAGAATTTGGTTAAAAGCTTTGCACGTATTTCTCTTTCTTATTGTAAACGTAAATCTGCGAAACATGGGATAAAAGTGGTTCTCTTATAAATAGAAATAAGCTAAAGTAGAGTAAAACCTATGGTCAAAACTCTACAAGTACTCCAGAGTGAAGTTGAATTTCCTCTCTATAATCCTTTACTGATAGGTTTATATATAAGTTTATTAGGTTTATCAATCTTCTTTAACACACTTACATGCTATAAAACATCTGGTAAGGAAAAACAGAACACAGTATTTGACTTAATGCTAGTGTAGTCAGGATATATATTTCTTATTATATTAGTAACAGACACAATTCCACAATACAATAAGTAAAAATGTTTCCTCTTAAAAGCAAAGTACTCCCTTCTTGGAAATAAATTACCCTGGCGAGGACTATCATGGGGCTCCTGAGAATAGGTAATTCACTTCAAATGAATGAACCCTCAACTAAAGGGAGAGTGTTTCTGCTGGTGAACTTTAAAGTGCCACTTCACTTTCTGCCTCAGTTTCCTCATTGGAAAGATGTGGTAATACACAGTCCTTCTTTTAAAAGTGAAGATAATGCTAGTCTATCGAAAGGTAAGTTATGAATATATTGACACAGATTTAAATCTCCTCAAATGGCAAATCCCATACACACGCTGAATAACCACGACTCCAGTGTTCAGTTCACTCATCTGTTTTTTATTCACTCCAACTTCTCAGCATTGTCTGAAGCACACCTATGTTCTAAACGAAAATGCTCCCATGTTTCACCACGTTAGTAACATCACGAGATGAGTGTCTCTTGAGCTGAATACAAAGTATTCTGGGGTCGTTGGGGTTTTTTCCCTACTATAAAAGGACTACAACTGTTGGGGCCTTTGGGTTAGAATGAGAAATTAATGTCTTTTTCAATTGTGCAGCACTTATAAAATTGAGCATTTTATATTCATCTGGGTGCTTTGTTTAATCACTTTCGTGTGAGCTATTTTGAACCGGAGTTTTAACATTTAGTTGCTTTTCCCATTCTTTAGTAAAAAGATTTGTAATGCACACCTCCCACATAGTATTTGAAAAATATACACTTTATTGACCTATTATTGGAGGTTTTGTGGTTCCTCAGACATGATTTTATATAATTTCATTTTGAATTCTGGCTTGAGTTCAAGCATTTTGAAAGCAAAGCTCTGATTACTGACTTGTATGCATAGTGTAGGGAGTAAATGAACACCTCCCTCGACCTTCTCCAGACTTTCAGTTCTAACCTCATCTCCCCTTTTCTTGGTTTCCCTTTGAAACATGTATACTAAGGGGAGATGGTATTTGAATATTTGGCAGTTACTGATGTGTTTTGTTTCCTTCCTCATTTGACACCATTTGTTGCATCTAAACAAGTTATCTTTCCTCTTTGAGGTATCAAAAACAAAACACAGTCCCTCAGAAAGTGTCGGAGATCTTCAAAGGACCATTACTCTTCTAGACAATGAATAAATTGTTTCCATAGAAAAAGGAAAGGATCTTCTTGTCTTCCATCCCTCTATCTCTCCCTCTCTCTCCCTTCCTTTCTCTCTGCCTCTCTGTCTCTCCTCCTTTCTGTCTCTCTTTTTCATTGCATAATAAGGAATACAGTAATATTACACACTGATGGATCTTTCAGTGCAGAAAGGATATGGAGGAAGATTCTACCAAATGCTGAGTGCTAAACACATCTCATTTAATCCAAAGGCTGAAGTTAATAGCAAGAGACTCAGCAGGTATGGCATATGAACCAAGAGTCTTTGAGCAGGAAGAAACTGAGTTGAGTATTAGCTGTGTCATTTATTGACCATGTGACCTCAAATTTACTAAAAAATCTACAAGTGAGTCTTAGTTTTCTTATCAGTGAAATGGGGATTGATAATTCTGCCTTGAATAACTGTTTTTCTCTGTTACTTCCGCTATGTAACTTTTCAACATAGATGTTCTTCAGACAGATCTCTCATCTTTCTGCCGTTTATTCTGACCTACTGAAGGGTCTTATTCGCCCTTGCAGTTTTGACTCATTCTTTACACCAGTAATGACAAAATGTGTATGTATCTATAGCCCAGACCTCTCCAGACTCTGTATATGTATCCCCATCAGCCTACTTCACATCTCCTAAAACTCTTTAATTGTATCTCAAACTTAAAATTCTAAAACCAAACTACTGATCTCCCTCCTGGCCTAAAACTGATTCTCTTCCATCATCCCCTTCCTCGGTGAAGAGGAAATCCTCCAATTGCCTAATTCAAAAACCCTGGAGTTATCTTTGACATCTCTCAAAATCTGTCCAGGTGTGTCTGTCATTATTCTAACAAAATGAATCCAAGAACGATCACTCTGTGCCTCCCCAGGGAGACACAACAGGTATTTAACTGCTTTTTTCACTCAGTTGAATATTCCATTCAATAGACAAGAGTGATCTCTTAAATTATAAATCTGATCATATTATATTTTACATTAAAATCCAATTATATGCAAACAATGAATCATGGAACACTACATCAAAAACTAATGATGTACTGTGTGGTGACTAATAACATAATAAAAAATTTAAAAAAATAAAATCCAATTATAATATAGCTAATGTGTATTGAGCATTTACTACATTCTAGACTTTGCCCTAAAGATTTTACATATGTCACTTCATTTATGCATGATGAGAATTAATATCATTATTATTATTATATTCATTTTATAGCTGACGACACTAGAACAAAAAGAGACTAAGAAACATGTTCATGGATACACAGCCGCTAAGTGGGAGAAGCAGACCATCCAGCTTCAGAGTTCATTTTTCTAACAGGACGCTATAGTTCTTCCCAGTAGCTCTTGTTCATTCTTGAGAATAGAAAAAAATTAAAAATGTCTAGCTGGAATGCTCTTATTAAAGCTCACCTTGTAGTGTGTGTGACTGACTTGTAGATTCTAAGAACACACTGGTAAATTGTCAGGAATATTGCAAGCACTTTGCTAAACATAACCATTATTAAAAATTAAATTTTGTAGGTGCCTCAGTCAGTTAAATGTCTGCCTTCACCTCAGGTCATGGTCCCAAGGTCCTGGGAATGAGCCCCCAACAGGCCCTTGTCCGTGGGGAGTCTGCTTCTCCCTCTGCCTGCCACTCCCCCTACTTGTGTGCTCTCTCTCTTTTTGTCAAATAAATAAAATCTTTTAAAAAAATAAATTTTATAAAATACAATTAAATAAATTTTATTTAAAATGAAGATAAAGGTAATAATTACTCAAAACTTATCACTCCCTGCTTATCTTTTGCTCTTGATGTTATTTACATCTATTATATCAATATAGTAAAAAGAAATAATGGTGAACTGGTATACCTCTTTTCCCAATTTTGTGTTCAGGTGATAGTGTTCATGGTTGGAGTATTAACTGCATGAAAATCTGTAAAAGTTACAAATTAAAGCTTGACCTATCATTTTTGTACTCTAGACTTAAGAAAATGATGGAGAGGGGCGCCTGGGTGGGTCAGTCGGTTAAGTATCTGCCTTTGGTCCAAGTCATGATCCCAGGGTCCTGGGATCTAACCTCATGTCAAGCTCCCTGCTTGGGGGAGGGGGGGCTGCTTCTCCCTCTCCCTCTGCCACTCCCCCTGCTTGTGCTCTCTTGCTTTTTCTCTCAAATAAATCAAATCTTTAAAAAAATAAAAAAAGAAAATGATGGAGAAAAATGTTAGTGATAACTTAAAGTGGACTTGAAGTGTTAGGAGACTGTTGACATTATATTGTGACTAGTACAAAAAAAAATTTGAGGAGATACACTTTCAGTATTCAAAAACTATTATCCAAATTAGTAAAGGCATCTCTCATACCATTAACGAATGAGTGAAGCTCTGACATGCATATTTGTTTCATTTTCATTTTTTTTTCATGTAAATGAAAATATCCACCAACATTCATGTTGGGATTATATTCTCTCATCAGTTGCAACTATTGCTTGCGGATACATTAGACTGGCAAAAATCAATAAAAGTATTTTATGAGAATCAACTATATGCAATTGATTGTAATATTATCTAAAAAATGTAAGCTTTATTGTGTATATATATATATATAGAGAGAGAGAAATATAAAGTATTATTTATTTCTTACTAATTCTGAAATATTGTTCAGCTAACTAAAGAAATAGTCTTCCTTTTTTAAATTTGACAAAATTAGTAAATCCTTACTGTAAGCTGTTTTTAAAGCCATCAGTCATGCACTTTGTAAATAGTACTCTTATTTCTATTTTTTTATACATCCCACCGGTTTTTATGGAACTTATAGACTTGATAACTATGCAATATGTTCCAAAGTATTCTGTATACTTGACATGTACTTGTTTGACATTGAT
The DNA here is from genome assembly GCF_024610735.1 of Ursus americanus. Lineage (NCBI taxonomy): Eukaryota > Metazoa > Chordata > Mammalia > Carnivora > Ursidae > Ursus > Ursus americanus. The sequence continues at coordinate 52,296,025 of NC_142137.1, read as the reverse complement.
TTCCAGCAAGAAACTAGGCAGACAACTTAAGGAGATGATTTATGAGTACAGAAAGAATGAATAACAATCACCAGAAGACAGCATGTGTTTACTTGGCTCAAGTAATGGCAGACTAACCATATTCACACTTTCTGAAAGAGACTAGACTCTTACATTGTTGAAATGCAATATTTATGTAATATATTTTGTCTCAATAAAGCACCAAGATACTGTGTAAACAAAATGTTGAAATAGGGATTGAATGACAGTACCGATGATCATAATTAGGAGGCAGATGTTAGATCAAAGTGAGCACTTTCCATCAGTTGGACTTGTGCAAGAAAATAGAATGGGTCTGCTTGATGAGTAGAGAGCTTTCTATCACCAGATGTATATTTAACCAATGCATGAGGTTGGCCTAGAATGCATTTCGAAGGGCCCTTTATGCTTTTTTTTGGCGGGGGGGGCTTTATGCTCTTAAGCTGGTTTCAAATGTGTGAATAAATTGTAAAATCTTTATTTCTAAAAGAAGGAGCTTTAAATTATCCTATGAAAACATTATGGTAGCTAAAGATGTATATAAGCTCATTCTAGCATTCTGACCAAGTTAATCAGTCATGGCATTTGGTTTTGTTTTAAATGCTAAGCAATGTACCTGGTATCTCAAAAGTATCCCAGATGACTAATATATTATTCTCAAAAGACTTGATGGGAATCAGATCAAATGTTATTATCCTTATATAAAAATAGACTTCTTTTTTTTATCCTCTAGGATTTAACAAAGGACTTGGAAGTTGTCAGTACACCATGCTTCTGTTTTTTCAAAGAACTTTCAACACCTTGATTTGATAATCCAGAGTGTAATATTCTTGAAATATTTTACTCTTGGAAATGCTCGCACCAAATAACTAATTTTGAATTATTAATTGTCATAATCTGCACACAGAAAAAAACTCCTGGGAAGAATTGAAAATAAGTACCAAATATCACAGAAGCCCTGTCAATAGAAAAGGATTACCATTAAATTCTAACTGCAGAAATGTATCCATTATACTTACTATCATTAAATGAAAATCAAAAGTAATAAAAATAAGTGCATGAAACTGAAGCATATTGTAAAAACATCTCCTCAATCACAAGAAAATATTAAAAGGTAGAAATAATAACACTATGTCCCAGTGTTGATTAGCAATTAGATTTGATAGTTTTAAAGCTTCATCTGATTCTAAAGTGTGGGTGACTCTAAGTTTTGATTACTTAGAAGTGCGGTCAGCTTCAAAAAATGGAAAACCTAAGCAATCTTTTGTACACAAATAGGGGTATATATTTCCAACATAACAGAATGTTCAGAGGAAGGAAGTTGCCTGTCTTGCTTTCATTGTTCAACATTGCCATCAAAAACTCTACTTCTCTGCTCTGCATCCTCAATATATTGGCTTCTCATTTTCTTGAATTGTATCCCATGATCACAACTGATCAATCACAAATCTCTGTTCTCTGGCTAAAAATTTATGCTCAAAACTGCAAAGTATAAAAAAAGGCTATCTAAGAATTCAGGGCAAGTGGGAATTTAGTATTTACTATTAATAGAGTTGGCAGTGATTTTTTTCTAATATTGTGAAAGTATTTTTATAGAAAATGGAAAAATAAATGAATACTTTCAATTTGATAGCAGTCGGTTTAAACTGCATAGTAGTTCCAGTAAATCATCATTCTCAGCTACAGAATCAATACATTTTAGTTCTGGCATGGATCTCATGGGTCACCTGACCCAGCCTCTTACTTTATAGATAAAGAAACTGGGATACAGACACCTTAAATTATTTGCTCAAGATCATGCATGCTACAGAGTTGTGGGTAAACAGCAGGCCCAGATTGCTAGCAAGAACATATTTTTTTAGGTACCCATAGAGATCTGTACACAGACACATAAAAAGACTCACGGTCTAATGGCTGGATTGGAAAGCATCCAGCATATTGTAATGGTACTGAGATCTATGTGGGAAACATATTCAGAATTTCTTTTTATCCTCATCCAGATTCTAATACTAGATTTAAATGTTCTGCATTAAATAATTGATTCCCGACTTTGCAGGTGGGATTTAGTACAGTAGCACAAAATAATTGGGAAACTGTTAGCATTTAGCAGCATCATTATTATTTGCCTTTCAAATATTTTTCATTTGAGTTGATCAGTGCTTTTAAACTTTACCTTTGGAAAAGCTGTCTACAAAGGATGAGAAAAATAGGGAACTATATTTAAATGGTGTATTTGTCTAGGAATCCAGGTATAATTGTGCCATACTAAAGCAGAAAGTATTTAGAGTAATATCAACAGATGATATTTTAAAATAGGCATTAAGAAATACGAAAGTATGTAGACTTATTGGCAGCAAATTGCCACAGGTTATAGGAAATGATTGGTGCAGAACAAAGAGGTCAATTCTGCTTGGAAAACACATCCTTCCCATAACATGGCCCCTGAGTAAAGCAACAAAACAGATATATGCATGAACTTGAAATAATAAGCAGCGTTTTCAAATAAGTGAAGTAATTTTATAGGAATTCATCGTATACATTGTAGCACCCTAACTGTATTATAACCGAGAGCTATACAGCCAGAGAGGCATGTTATGGAATCAGAATGAACTAAAAATGGGTTGACTGTCTCAGCTGCCTTGTGTGTAAATCAGGAACAATAACAGTATTTCCTTCACTGTGCTCTTGTGAGAATTGAATGAGATGAGGCAAAGCAAAGCATCCAACCAACCCAGGGCCTAGCACATAGTGAGCACTCCGCAGTGATTAGTGATTACTAGTATTACCAAGTTGTGTCCTTCCCTTCCCAGAAAACCAACTACACCACCCGGAAGGAACTACAGCTGCTGTTAACTCACAGGCAGGAAAACATGACACACCAGATCTCTGCGCCCTTGGCATATACCTAAAGACGTTTTTACATGTCTCAAACATCCCTTTGTTGTTTCTAAGCACTGAGAGACAGTTGTATTTATATGGCATTCAACAGTGTCATAATCCTGTCATTGTATTAACTGTCTTTAAACCAACAGGATTTGTGAAGGAGGATAGAGAAGTTGATTATCTTATTATCCAAAATATGTTCCATGATGTGTAAATCAAATCCACAACTTGAGCATCTAATATTGTTGGCTGTTCTTTTCTTATTTAACTTCAATTAGCCAACATATAGTGCCTCATTAGTTGGCTATTCTTCATTCTCATTTTATTCCAGTGCAGAAGCTTCCCCATTACCCCAGATATACTAAAAGTATTGGCTAGAATAGCATTCTATTTAACCAGCGTTCTCATTGGAAATAGTGATTCTCCAAATACAGCTCTGCATTGATTTTTACCAACACAATAAGTCATCAAGTATCAGTGCCACTTAGGCAGCATAGGCACACACCGGAGCATGTGTGTGTGGGTGTGTGTGTGTGTGTGTGTAATGGAGAGAGAGAGATTTCGAGAAACAGAAAGAGACATTGGAGGGGGAAATGTGTGTTTATTATATTACTGCTTCTTTCATCCTAAGATGATTCCGTTTTGGTGCTGTGAAATTTATAAGTGACAACCAAGATGCAAAACCATCATTGCCACACGGAAGAAACCCTTAGATGAGCACATGCAGTTGTGTTTGTCTGGTATGTTATTATTGATATGTTATTATTTCTGTCTTTCTACCTTTCTCTCTGGGCATTTAGCGTTTTTGCTCAAATTGAATACTGTTTATTTGCCCTATTTATGCAGTGAGAAATGGCAACTTGCATCAATTGCCCTTCAGTATTCCTAGACTAAGCTTCATGTCTTCTAATAAGCCATTCTTCCTTGATGGGAGGGGTCATATTTTATTCATCTTTGGATCTGCAGACCTTGGCATAGTGCCGCTGGTTCGCAATAGACACTGAATGACTAACCGCTGTATTGAATTGAACCATACCATTTAAAATTGTCTTTAGGCAACTGTTTTTATATCTACCCCCTCTGGCTTTTCTAATTGAATTCAGATAATTTGAAGTGAGGTTTCAATTGTTGTAGATGGGTGGCATTTCCATCCTTAATTACCAGTGACCTACTCTTATCTATCGATGTTAACTCTGGGCTTTTAATGTCAAACATGACATTGATCCAGAAGCCAAATGTGATTCTTTCAGTTTGGATAAGAGCCTGAACCTATATGGTTTCAGATGACATTATCACACATGAACCTTAAACATACTCCTCATGATAATGCAAGCTTCATAGTGTAGAAACTCTAGCATAGCTTCTATCTTAGAGGCAGGATGGAAACTTCATCCTTACTGTAATATCTCTCATTATTTCAATATCTTTAGCATGGTAAATTTGTGCATGTTCTCCCTAATTTTTTCTTTCAGGAAAGGGGCTATAGAAAAGTTTTTCTTTAACATTAATATTTTCTGGTGAATTTTATTAAAATTCCATTAATTCTAACATTTATTACTATTGTAGCAATCTTTTATAAATAAATAGGATCAAATTGCAAAATTTAATGATTAATTTTCTTATTTAATTTATTCAACTATTAATAAATGGTCATCCATTTGACTATTTTCTTTTTTTCTTACAAATCCATCCTCAATATATATTATAAAACCAACTGTACAATAAAGAAAATCTAGGAATATTCTGGTATAACTTGTAGACTTAAAGTATAAATTCTAGAGAACTGAGTATGGTCCGTTTTTAGATTTCATAGCTTAATGAGACTTTAGGAATAAATTGCCCTAGTTCCTTCATTGTGTAAAGAAGGAAACTAGAGTTATATGTGAGTTAATGATTGCCCCAAATAGTTGTTGGTGAGATGACTCAAACTTGAAAGCAGACTTTCTCACCCTAGGTCTAAGTATTTTACTCTTAAATTGTGTGGCCTCAGGGCACCTGGGTAGCTCAGTCCCTTGAGCATTGGACTCTTGGTTTTAGCTCAGGTCAGGAGCTCATGGATTTTGGGATGGCACCCTGCACTGGGCTCTACACTCAGCAGGGAGTCTGCTTGAAGATTCTATCCCTCTGCCCCTCCTGACTCTCTCTCTCTCAAATAAATAAATAAATAAATATTTTTAAAAAATCACGCAGCCTCTTTGACTAAACCCTTTAGAAAAATATCTAAGTAGATAATGTATATGGGTGCCTTTTCCAGACACATTGAGCTACACATTGATTGTTGGCAGGTTCTATGGATTACTATACAGACAACTGTATATCACTACAGTGATATATGTGATATACTGTGATATACTGTAGTGATATACAGTTGTCTGTATAGTAATCCAAACATTTGTGGATTACTATACAGTAATCCAAACATTTAGTGACAATATCAACTCAATGTCTTATTTGAAAAAGCAACCAAATGTTAAGAAATCAAAAGCCTGTATTATTAATTAGAATGATGCCAGAAAGAGTCATGCACTGTGGAAAGGTCACAGTTTTGGGTAATGTGTTTGACTTTTCATACCAGAAACAATACTTAGTATGTGATCTATTATTATTTACATATATCTCCTAATATTTACTATATAATACTCTTATTATTGTTTATAATACTACTAATAAAAAGAGATGTCCAATAATAGATATGATTGTCCTCATTTTAGAAAAACAATGTTGTTATACAAAAAGACTGAATTGCTAAGTGAGAGAAATAGAATGAAAATCCAGGTATACCATTACAACCTCTACCAAAGCAACCACCGCAAATAAATAATTCTTGCTTTCTTCCAATTTATCATTCTTCCTCCTTGTGTCAGTTTGGATTCTTTGGAAAGAAAATGCCAAAACAGAATTTGCTGTACACAAGATTTATTTTAGATAAGGTGTGTGAAAACTAACAGAAGAAAGAGCAGAAGTGGGGAGGACAAGCCCTCAGTCTGTGGTGCGGGTCTGGCAGCTGTGGAAGAAAGTGGGAACAAATCAGAAGGAAGAGACTCAGACTGTGGTGTAGGTCTGAGAAAGTCTGAAGCCCAAAGGGTATCTCTAGGGTGAAGATTGTCAGTAGAAGAGTCCTGCCTTCAGAGGAAATCCCAGCATCCTGTTCTACTATTTTGAACATTGTTTGAAGCTGCCTGTGGAGAGCATATCCTTAGCTACACTGGAATCAGAGATGATCACTTGAGGCAAGATCTCTCTTAAAGGGGTGATTAGAGTGGTGCACCCAATGGCCACCACACTCGGCACAAGTCCCTCAGCAGCTCTGATGCCTCATTTCCTTGACTAAAATGGGAACAGTAGACCTAATTTAAGGTGTTAGCATTTGCTTGCTACTAAATAATTACTAGAAAGCATCTGGGAATTTACCTAGTACATAAAAAGTACTCTGGAAATATTTCCATAAAAATAAAGAGAAAGCATTCAATAATGCCCTATCTCTATCTCTACAGATGTTTGCTAGTTGGATATAAAAATAGGGAAATTGTCTTTCAGAACGTATCATTTTTAAGTTTGTCAGTCTCCACTCTGGATCTGCCTTCACTGGTGCTAGGTATAACCCTAACACAAATACATCAACCATAAATATCTATGGCCAACTACTAGTACTATGGAAGAAACATCATTCCCAAGGGTAATATTCCTGTTACTATTTTACATTATCACACTCAATTAAAAAATTCTAAAGTAAAGTTCATTGCGAAATGATTGCTCAACTCCCAAGTGAATTGAAGACTGCTAACTTAGCCAGATGAGATAGGTCTCTATTTTCCAGTCCTTATCTGGATAATTTGGGCAGAAAATAAAACCAATGAGGAAGGGCTGAAAGATTGTTTATTTTAGAGTTGATAAGATTATGGGAAAATTAAATTAAAGAACTACTCAGTGTACACTAAGAAAGATAATATGAAAAATGTAATGATCATATTTTCTCTATCTTCACTAACAGTTGAGCAAAGGAAAATTAATGCTACCATAACAAATTTATTTGAGAGTATAAAGAAAATTATCCTATATTCAGGATTTTTATACTACAGAATAGTCACGAAGGTAGGTAATAAAAACCTTTCTTTGGGAATACTGATTGATTTATTAATTCATTCATGCTTTCATTCAATATTATTTTTCAATATTTACTATAAGTAAAATTCTAGGCTTTACAGGGGAAATCATGAAAAGTAGTACAAAATAAAAGTCTCGACCACAAGAAGTGTACATTCTCTCTATAACTTAAAATCAATAATAAAAAGTAAGGTAGAGTGATATCAGAAAAATAGAGTAGACATTTCAAAACTTTCTCACATTGCAAAAGCAAAAAAATATGCTGGCAAAAACTGTCAGAATTAAGTTTTTTTGGAGTTCTGGAATAAAAAAAAAAAAAACCCACAACAATCAGGGGAATATTTAATGAAGAGAAAAACCGTTGGATTTGGTAAGAGAGCTCTGGGGCATTTTAACTTACGTGGCTGCCATCTGCACAACCCAGTTTAGCAGCAGTCTTGAGATGGCAAACTGTATTACTGGTGCAGGTTATTGGTACAAGAGGGATCAATACAGACCTTGTACTTAAAGAATTGTGGCTGTGTGTTTTGGCTCATCTGGTGGGTCTCTGAAGTATCATCTCAAGAGCTTGATGTGTTTCATCTGTCTCAGAGTTTCCACAGGATTGTGACAGCATCCCCAGCAGTGTTTGTTGAAAGTATTTAAAGGTAAATGTATTAGCCATGGCCACGTGGACCAAAGTGTAATATTCGAGACAAGCAATAGACCAGAAGCTTGGGAATTAAGAAGCTGGGGAAGGAGAAACATAGGGAAGGAAAACTTTGAAACTCTCCCACATATTCTGGGGTACTTAGAAGGTCATGAAAATGAATAAGGCTAAATGTATGCTCAGAAAACACCTGAGAAGAACCTAGGTTCTCACCTACAGCTGAACTTCAGGCTCTGTGTGGACAGGAATTGAAGGCTACAGCAGAGCTATAAATTACCTGGCAAGCATTGGAGTGCCCTAACAGAGTCAATCTGAAAAGGAGAGGGTTCTTTCTTTTCTTTCTTTCTTTCTTTCTTTCTTTCTTTCTTTCTTTCTTTCTTTCTTTCTCTTTTGGTTCTAACTACTAAAGGAAACCTCTATCAAATCTCTAGCTGACTACAAACCTGAAGAAACAGACATGTCAGTGGCCAATAAGACAAAGAAGGCAGACATATCAAAATTAGTTTAGAAAAAGAACTAGACAAACAACTACCAAAACAAGGTCTAACAACAAACTATGGGGAAGGAGAAGAATCTGATTTCTAGAGTTGCTGCAATGTTCAACATATACTCCATTCAACAAGAAATTATGAGGCATGCAAAGAAATGAGAATGTTCATCCCACTCACAGGAAAAACAAAATTAATAGTAACTGTCACCAAAGAAGCCCTGTAATTGGGCTTCTCTGACAAGTAATTTAAAACAATTGTTTTAAAATATTCTAAAAGAGCTAAAAGAAATGAAGAAAAGGAGCTAAATGAAACCAGGAGAATAATATCTCACCAAATGGTTAATATCAATTAAGAGATAGAATTTGTTTTAAAACCAAATGAAAATTCTGGAGGTGAAATGTACAATAACTGAAAAAAAATTTCACTAAAGCAGTTCAATAGCAGTTTTGAATAGACAGAAGAAAAAAATCTGTGATTTTGAAGATATGCCACTTGAGAGCATCCAATGTGAAAAGCAGAAAGAAGAAAAATGAAGAAAAACAATAAAGAAAAATGAGACTTTTGGATCTCTGTCAAGCATACCAACTTACACATAATGGAATCCCAGAATGTGAGGAGAAAGAGAAAGTGGCCAAAATAATATCTGAAAAACTCATGTCTAAACACTTTCCAAATTTGCAAACTGAATATACACATCAAGAAATTCAACAAACCCAGCTTGTGTAAACTCAAACAGACCTACACTAAGACTTCTTGAAAACTGTTGAAAGACAAAGAAATAATTATGAAAGTAGCAAGGCTGAAGTGGATTGTCTCATACAAAGGATCCCTAGTAGATAGTATTAACAGCCAATTTCTCTTCAGAACCACAGAGGCCAGAGGGCAGTAGGATGAGATATTTAAAGTGTTGAAAGAAAAAAAGAAAATCTGTCAGCCAAAATTCTATATCTGGCAAACTATCCTTCAAAAATGAAGACATTCTTGTATAGACAAAAACTAGAGTTCAGCAGTAGCAGAGATATCCCACATGAAATGTTACAGGGGGTCCTCAGGATGAAGTAAAGGGACTAGAAGTAGAAGTAACTCAAAGCCACAGAAAGGAATAAGCACACTGGTGAAGGTAAGTGCATAGATAAATATAGAAGCCAACATTATTGTATTTTTTATTTGTAACTACTCTTTTTCTTTTCTTTAACCAATTTTTTCTTCATTTTTACTAATTTATTACTTTGTAAATTTTAATTTTTTAAGTTTAAGTATAGTTAACACAGAATGTTATATTAGTTTCAGGTGTACAGCACAGTGATTTGGCAAGGTTATATATTATGTTATACTTTCCACAAGTATAACTGACCGTCTGTCACCATACAATGCTATTATAGGATCACTGACTATATTTCTTATGCTGTGCCTTTTATTCCCATGACTTATTCCATTTGTAACTCCTCTTTTTATCCTATGTAATTTAAAAGAGAAATGCATAAAAATGATTATTAATCTATGTTAATGAACACCCATGTGTAAAATATAAGTTGTGACAATAATAGCATAAGAAGGAGTTACATAGAAGCAAATTAATATATTATTGAAACTAAGTTGGCATTAATTGGAACTAGAGTGTTATCAATTAAGTTATTAATTGTAATCACCAAGGTAACCACTAAGAACATAACTAAAAATATACATTTAAAGAAACTAAAAGGGAACCAAAATAATATTATAGAGAAAAATCAACTAAACCCAACAAGAAGTAGTAATGGAGGAGTGGAGAAATAAAAAAGATTTGAGATACACAAATAGAAAAAAAAATTTAAATGACAAAAGTGAGTCCTGCTTATCATTAATTAAATTAAATACCTACATGGATTAAATTTTCCAATTAAATGGCAGAGATTGGAAGCATAGATTTTAAAAAAAGATCCAATTATTTGTTGTCTATAAGAAACTAACTTTAAATCCAAAGAGAAAAATAAGTTGAAAGTGAAAAGACAGAAAAAGGTATCTGTTGCAAATGGAAACCAAAAGGCTGGTGGCTCTACTAATATCAGATAAAACAAACTTTAATGCAAAAATTGTTCCAAGAGGAAAAGAAAAACTATGTATTATATATTGCATGTTGATAAAACAGTCTGTTTTTAAGAATTTTTGACAATTACAAACATATACACAACTAACAACAGGGCCCCAAAATATGTAAAGCATAAACTGACCGTAGTAAAGCGAGAAATAGTTCTAAAATAATAGTTTTAGACTTCAATACCGTACTTTCAATAACAGATAGAACAACTAAACAAGAAACCAGCAAGAAAATAGAGTATTACACTATGATGAAATTAGACTTAACAGACACTCCACCACCAACTGCAGAATACACATTTACCTGAAGTGGACATAGAAGATTCCCCAGAATAATTACCCAAGAATTTCAAGGGTGAGTCAATACATAAGATTAATTAATAATATACTACATTAATAGAATGAAAAACAAAAGTTACATGATTATGTCGATTGATACAGCGAAAGCGCCTGACGAAATCCAACACCCATATGGGTCTATCTAGAATATATAAGCCACACATAAAACTCAACAACAAAAAGTCAAACAGTCCAATTTAGAAACTGTCAAAAGACTTGAATAGGTATTTCTCCATAAAAGATACACTTGAGTGTCCAGTAAGCACTTGAAAAGGTGCTTAATATAATCAGTCATTAGAGAAATGCAAAATAAAGCCACAACAAGATATCACTTCACACTTATTAAACGGCTATAATACAAAAAATACCAAAAAAAAACCCAAAAAACCCCAAAACAACCACCCAGAAAATAACAAGTGTTGGTGAGCATGTGGAGAAATTGGAACTCTCACACATTTGCTGGTAAGAACAGAAAATGGCGCTGCCATTGTGGAAAAGATTTGACCATTCTTCAAAAGTTAAAACAGTATTACCGTAAACTCAGCAATTCCACTCTTAGGTGTACATCCAAAATAATTAAAAATAGATGTTCTAGCAAAAATATGTACACAAATGTTCAAAGTAGCACTATTCAAAATAGCCCAAAAGATGGCATCAACTCAAATGTCCATCAGCTGATGAATGGATAAACAGAATAGGTATATCCATACAATAGAATTTACTCAACCATAAAAAAGGAATGAAACAATGACATAGGCCACAGCATAGATGGATATTGAAAGCATTATGCTAAGTGAAGGAAGGTAGAAACAAAGGCTACATATTGCGTAATTCCGTTTATATATTATGTCCACAATAGCCAAATCCGGAGAGATAGAAAGCAGGCTAGGGGTTGCCAGAGGCTAAGGTAGTAGGCTGTTTAATGCTTGTCAGGGGCTGGAGGGAGGTGGAAATGGATAGTGACTGCTTGATAGGAAAGATTTTCCTTTGGGGTGATGTCAATATTCCGGAACAGATAGTGGTGATATTTTACAACATTGTAAATGTCCTAAAAGCCATGGATTGCATACTTTAAAATGATAAAATGGTGACTTTCATCCCAGGTTAAAAAAGCATAAATTAATGGACATCACAAAATGGTTTTATAATAGATGTCATGCAGTGGTATATAATTCCTACCAAATAGATGGGACCAAAAAAATGTTCTGGAGGAATGCAGAGGCAGAGAGTACTACAAGCTTCAGAAGGGGAAATGATTACTAGAAGAATCAAAACTTCCTCTGAACTTTCCAGGAAGTTGACGTGGAGGTGGCTAAGGGGAGCCTGAGTGGGCCTTGAGGAAAGGGATAGAAGCCCAGAAGCAAAAGAGAAGGCTCTGCCTGGGGTGGGTTAGCTATGCTACCACCTGAAAAAAGAGTCATTTTCTGAAACATATATGGCAAATAGGTGACTCAAAAGTCAAATGTGGCTCATAGGTGACAACTGTTTGGTGCACATAGCTATTTGAAAATGGGGAAAATCCACTGAAAATCTGGATTTTGAACTTTTCTTAAAAATTAAATACATATACTTAATACATATGGCAATGGGCTCCTTATTCTTATACCTTATGAATTGACTTGAGCAAAGCAATAGTGGGACCTTTCATAAGGAGTCTGAAAACACTCAGTGGCATCATTTATTTTCTAAGCACTTAAATTTGAAACACGGGGTTAAAATTTTTAGCTTGTTTTCAGCTTTTACAGCACCATACTTCTAAAGTAAATTTTCAAAGTAACCTTTGCATGAACCTTAAGGATCTAGATAATAATTTCAAATGTTTGAGTCATTGTGCATCCCATAGAACCAAAGGTACTCTGTGTTATAGACATCCAGTTTTAATTTTACGATGAAGCCATCCAACCCTCCTTATGAGATGAGCAGATTTATTCTTTCATAATTCCATTTTAGCAGTTTATAGACCAAATGGGACACATGTCCTAGGAAATGTTAATGTGGAAAGGATTTGTTCAAAAATATAAATTTCCTCTGTTTAAAAAACAGAATTTAAAGGAAGGATATCTTTTTTCAATCAGTTTTATAATGGAACCCTAGCATATTTTTCCACCTTCAAAATATCCCAATTCTATATATTTGTAGCTGAATATATTTTTATTCTGACACAGCTGGAAAAAGCTTCAATTTAGCAATTTAGATTTAGCAAACAATTTGTGCATAATATGGCCCATTTGCTTTTGGTGTTATTTCATCATGATTTTAGAGCCAAAAATACTGCAATATAAAAATCAGCAATTGAGTATGTGCAGTGACTCTGATGAACTGGATTTTCAATGGTGTTTTGTTTAAAATATTATCCAGCCTGCTTAGAATGTATAATTTCAAAAATGTCATGGCTTAAAAGGTAAGATGCCCCTTACTGGGTCTAATTTCCATTACAAATCAAGAGGACACAAGCTGTGATATCACTCACAGCCTATGTGAGAAGAACTTAACCTTCTGACCCACCTCGTTCTTCTCTATTCTTGAGAATACTGAGTCAAGGCTATGCCTGATAAATTTATAACTTAATTTGTTTTTGAGATTGTACATCTAGATTTTATCCAGTTTTTCAAATGGGAGGCAAATTACACCCTACTTTCCAAGACCCCCGTCCTCCAAATAAAAGAAAGAGCAAGACTCAACTGCGCTGAAACTAATCAGTATGGTCTTTTCAGGATCTTCCAGGTGTGGCCAGTGGCTACAGTAAAGCCTCATTTTGTTCAAGTTTGGTTCAGCAGAAGAGGTTATAAAATACACATACGCACAAGCACACCCACACACATACACACACACACATACACAGAACTGAGTGAGAAAAGGTGATCTCAGAATCAGGATCTCCTGCCTTGAGCTTCCAGTAGATATTTGAAAGCTAGCAAGCATTTGACCTTGGAGTACTTGTTTTCTTGCCTCTAGGAATAGTGTTCTCTGGTGCATTATACTCAGCTTAACTTACTAAAAAAGCTGTGTGTGTACTGCTCTAGAACTCACCCAAGTCTAGACTCTATTCTTGTACGCTGTACCCTGATTTCCACTCCGTGGAACAAAATTTTTCCTTTCATTCAAACGTTTGTCTAGCTATCCATCCATCTGTTCATCCATCCACTATTAATGTGTTAAGCACCTACTATGTGCCAGATTAAGTTGCCAGGCAAGTGAAACTAAATAAAGTCCTGGTAAGTGTCTTCAAAGTATTTTCAACTAGTGAGGGAAAAGGGCACATTAAAGCTACAATTACGTGAGATAAACATTAGTTGACTAATGCTCAGGATTTTATGAAGGCTTGGATGTTAAAGAGTAGTTTATGGGGAAGGTGTGAGAGAACAAGGAACAAGGATACGTATGAAAGGAGTTTTAATGAATAGAATTAACCAGGGGAGAAAAAGATGGTGAGGGTGAGGGGATAAAAGAAGGTAAAGAAGAGAAGTATCGAATCAAGGAGATAGCTGGATAAGGACATGAGGATGAAAACAACATCCTGTGTACATAAGAACTACAGGCTACCTCATGATGCTCGATCAAACAGTGGGAGCCAGAGACCATGAGAAATGAGGATAGATAAGTAGGATGAATTTAGATGTCTGCAGGCCTTGAATTCCAAGATCTCCCTGGGTCCTAGCATTCTACAGAAGACGGTAACTATCCTTCAAAATTAAGGTTCTGGACAACTCATACACTTATTGTTTTTCTTTCCTACTGTGAATATTACCTTCAACATTATTTCCCACATTTCTTTGATAAAAAGAATCAACTGGAGTTTTAAAAAATAGCCAAGTTATGAAGCCACTCTGGAAGTCTGATACAATATTGTCTTGGGAGGGCACAGGAGTCTGGATCCTTAACAAGATTCTTATGATCAGGCATGCTTGAAAAGCACTAACTGGTGGATATTCCTTAGCAATGATTTCTATCAAAAAAGAATGTGTCAAATTTGATGTTTTCTTTTTTAATTTTAAGTAACATTAAAATACATTGAGGCTATTGTGTACATTGAACAGAAGTCAGTATTGTAATAAAAGTAATTTATTTAGTATGCCATAGTCAAGGTAAGATTTAAATTAGTTATTTCAGAATTATATGAAACCCTTTTATGCCACTGAATAACCCCTGAATTAATTAACCATAAAATGCTGATAACTAGTTTTCTTACTATATTTTCTTTTTAAAAGGAAATGGATGAAAATACAAAGAAATCATAATTATCGTTTTATAAATTCCAAAGATTAATTTCCATGTCCAGTCTAATTTATGTGATAATGACATTCTGTCAACCTTAATTTTTACTCTGAATTTTCACTTTGCCATGGTATATGTATTCGCGTTTTTCTTTATGCTTTGGTAGGTATTCTTAAAACAGGTGACGTTTTAATCCAGGGGTGATAGAGAAACTCTATGTGTGCTATAAGCTGTGTGATATGTTCATATAGCTCCCAAAGTACCTTGCAATTCATCTACATGGCAGCTGTTCTTGAAGCTTAAGATCATTAGCACAGGAAACTTGGCAAGGACGTAGGACTGGGTTATAAATATTGGCTTCAGATGTCATTTTAGGACAGAATTAAATTCTCTCAGGATGTGGTAGCACAGATTATACAAGAAATCTCAATTGAATCCAAAGTTACTTGTGAGATTAATGAGTTAGACCAAAGGAAAAGCATAAAATAAAATTTGAATCTGTGTTATTTTTGATTAAAAAGAAGTTTTGTAGCAAAGTTGAAGAGTTTGATTTCTGTAAGTTACAAGTTGTCTCACATGAGGAAAGTTGCTTAAGTTCTCTAAGAGTCATTTTTTTCCTGAGTACAATTTGGGTAGATGAAAACTGGTGTTTTTTTTTTTGCACGGTGCCTAGCACATGCACTGTGGTCTACTGCTATTAGTATAACCATCATTTTTACACATTTACTGACACATCCCTTTAACCTCTGTTTTCTAAAGATTCTTCAGTTACTTGAAAATTTTACAGAACTGCATTTTATCTATGCGAACACCTTTCTCAGTGACATATATTTTGAATAATAAATACTATTTATTCAAATATCTAGTCTAAAAATGATTTGAGGCTCTTTATAAAATTACATGGATCCTGACAAGCTAAATAAAATAAATGATGAAAATAAGAAGAGAAAGGATGAGATGAAGTTGGAAAGTTAACATACCGATGAATGCTATACAATAATTTCTAAGGATTTGGGCTGTAAATATGCCTTTGCTTTTCCTAAAGCTAATGCATATCCTAATGATGGTGATTGCAATAACCAAAAAAGAGAATAAGGAAAAAATTATGTTTCGTAAGTTACAGAGTTGGTAAAATGGGATGACAGAACCAAGAACAGTAGTGAAGGACCATCAAAGCCACTGCTGTTACTATTCCTTTAGTCCTCATGAGGTGAGTACTGATTGGTACAAAGAGCAATGGCTTTGGCATTCCTCGAGGACTCGTTTACTCATTTACGTAACCAGTATTTGGATTGGAGGCAATGGCCAAAGTGAGGTTCAATGAAAGCTATCCCAGGACTAGCCAAAACAATATTGTCCCACTGTGGATCTCTATGAGGGTCTGACTTGATATAGGAGTATGTTTTAGAATGTCTTAGAGAGATAACCTTGGCATATTTTTCAATCTCCAATAAATCCCAGAATATATCCCAATAGGTAAGAATTGTGGGGCAGTAAGTTTAAAGTCATACTCCAATTACTGCCTAGGCAGCGGGGATAATATATCGTCAATTTAAGGCATACCATATGACAGTCCTAGGACTGACATCTCATTGGGAAGTTAGGAACTAGCCACAACATATGCACAGTTAGAAACTCATTTCATTTCTACACTGGTACGCACAGAGGGGATAACATATTGTCAGAGTCAATATTTGCCTCAGAAAAAGAATCCAGCTTTGCTCTAACACACAGGAAAATGGCCTCTGATGTTTTCCAGTCTAATGTTATTTAACTTTGTTATAACTTAGAGCACATATTTAAAAATTAATTCTAATTGATATCAATTTAATAATTAAATATGCATCCTAATGTATGTGTGTTTAATTATTTAATAAAATCTTGCAACATGAATCTGGCAATTCTCATGGTCTTGACATATCTATTAAAATATACTAGTATACCTGGACTCAACATAATCAGCCTTTTATTAAGAAAGGTGGCATAATATTATGGAAAGTGCTGGAGACTAAAAGTAGAGTGATCCATGTTCTGTTCCAGAAAGGACATTAATTTTCTGTGTAACCACCACTGTGTTAAGCCAAGTTTTCTTTTTGATAAAATGAGAGATTGGCAAAAGGTAGGTTCAAAGACCTCTTCGATGTAAATTCCAAAGAGAGCTCACTGACTTTAACATTTAAGCAGTTTTATGTACTTTATGCATTTTATAATTTTAGTCAATTGTTAAAAAGACCCATATAAAGATGCCTTTTCACCTTTCACTAAATACAAATGGTAATTGTCTCTTCAAACATTATTCAGTCAACAAATCATTAAACAACTACCTAACAAACATCCATAGGTTATATCAATAAGCAAAATAAATAAAAATCACTCACATCACCTAAGATATACAGTATAGTCCTCATTTTAGAAATATTAAAACTAATGACCAGAATATTTAAGCAAATTTCAAAGGTCATACATCAAGCAAGATAGAATTTGAGTTTTGATTTTTCAGCTTCAAAAATTATGATCTTTTTCTAGTAAGCCATGCTCTTGATGACATGAACAGAGATTAGGGCTGTAGAAGATAAAGAAATAGATAGATAATCCAAGACATTCTGAAGAACAGAATAACAGTACTCAGTGATACATTTTGTCAAAATTATTCCTTGAAGGTTATGTTAGCTTTTTCATAGAAAGCACACATGACTAACAAACACAAATAAAGTCACTAGTCTGATAAAATAGATTTTTTAAAAATCCTGAAGCATGGGACACCTGGCTGGCTGAGTAGGTAAAGCATGAGACTCTCGATCTTGGGGTCATGAGCTCTAGCTCCACTCTGGGGGTAAGGATTATTTAAAAAAAAAAAGTCCCAAAATGTGAAAATGCTCAGTTTAATTATAAACACCCATTATTAGAGACTCAATACATTATATTTACCTTTACATAGTTAGAAAAGAGCCATATATGCCTCTTTTAACTTTTTCCACCATGAAATTTCTCAAAATTGTCAGCTGGACTTTAAAGAAGAGGGACACCAACAGGACTTTCTAAATGAATAGTATGATTATTATAAAAAGTACCTCTTTCAGCAGATGACCTTTGCTTTGTCCCCACTTTCCTTAGAAAAGACATAAAGGGGCCCAGGACATGGTACCCCCAAATATGGTGCCTTGGCATATTGATTACTTTAAGATGAAGAAAACTGAGAAACAGCAGGTGCAGGAAAGATATTCCCTGAAGCAGGTCATAAGATCTTCATGTGAGAAGTGCCCTCCCTATGCCTAGAGGAAAGGGTCATCCTTATCTCAAAAGACAGAGAGCAAGAGAAATCTGAATGAACAGGCTCTGCTAAGTTTCCCCCAGTTTACTACACTTAGCTCATATCCCTTTTTGTTCTACCACATTTTCCTACTACTTTCTACTCTTCATCAAACCTAGTATAAATACACTCAGATTAACTGTTTCTGCAGGTATTCATTTCCTTATGAAGCTCCCATGTCAGGTAAAGTTTACATTAAATAAACGCATATGCTTTTCTTTTCTTGTCTTTTGTCACACAGACCCAGCTAAGAACCAAAAGGATAGGAGGATAAAGATATTTTTCTCTCTTACAGAATAACACTTTCATATTTCACCTTCCTCATATGTAAAACATAGAGACTGGTCAAGCCCCATGTTAGGTGTAGAGTTTACTTAAAAAAATAATTAGTTGTAAAATAATTATAAATAGAAGAAATAGAGAAAGGGAGAGAAAAAAGGCTAGTATGATATTTTACAATGTATGGTAAATCAAGAAAGACCAAATTTTAGAGTAACAATAACTCATGGGATATT
This sequence comes from Ursus americanus, assembly GCF_024610735.1. Taxonomy (NCBI): domain Eukaryota; kingdom Metazoa; phylum Chordata; class Mammalia; order Carnivora; family Ursidae; genus Ursus; species Ursus americanus. Next base: position 52,277,425 of record NC_142137.1, on the reverse strand, counting down.
TTTTTTTTTGTAGGAAACTTATCTCAAAATAGCAGATAATGGCCCCAGATGTGAGGGAAATTTAGCATCTATCTCATTTGTAGGTCTTAAATCACTTTGCATAGAAACCATGAGAATCTAATAATTTCCATTAGATATTATAAAATCATAAAGATTTGCAGTTAAATATATGCACTACAAACTTTAATAAGTTATATTTTTAAATTGGATTCATTATCATTATAAAATTTCAAACACAGGATATGAAGAAAATGAACTGTTTTACATTTCAAGTGATATCTCTGTTATGAAAACCTGAATCTAAATCTGCAGTAGTCTTAACCTGTTTCCTAAAGCATTAGAAAGAAAACGCCAGGGGCGCCTGGGTGGCGCAGTCGCAGTCATTAAGCGTCTGCCTTCGGCTCAGGCCGTAATCCCCGTGCTCTGGGATGGAGCCCCACATCAGGCTCCTCCGCTAGGAGCCTGCTTCTTCCTCTCCCACTCCCCCTGCTTGTGTTCCCTCTCTCGCTGGCTGTCTCTGTCTGTCAAATAAATAAATAAAATCTTAAAAAAAAAAAAAAAAAGAAAGAAAGAAAATGCCAGTATCTTTGTGTACTTACACAGTTAATTGTTGTAATTCTAAAATATTGAATGATCAATATATAAATTATAGGGTATTAACTGTAATTTTCATTTTTTTTATCTTCATAAATACGTTAACAGTCAAGATAACTAGTACGTGGGACAATCTCAACTAAAAACAAAAACAAAAACATGCAAGGAGGAACCTGAAAATATTCCACGTTTGTTAGATTCTGAACATTTGTGTTTAAAAATAAATATGCTGAAGATTTAAGGCCAACAACAAAACTAAACTAAATCAAACAACAATCACAAAAATCTGTAAGCATCAGACTTTCAAACGGTAATGACCACTACCAACCAACATGATTAAGGGTTGGAGAATCTATAAGCCACAGTAAAAGGTGTGTTTAGGTTAAAAGAGTATATATTATTATCTCTAACATGAATTTAAAAGGGAAAATTAAAATGAGTTGCTTTTGATAAGACAATCATTTTCAAGATTCAGATCTCAAAACATTCCAGAATGACATATTTATGAAATGCTCATGTAACTACAGCCTGTTTGGACATGTATATTGCTGCAATCTTATTCAGTTTGTAAGTAAGGTTGGGAATAAAACACAAAACTTTAAACTGGACATCCAGACGTCACTGCTAACCACAGACTTACATTCTTTCGCTATTTATACCGTTTGTTTACTTTTTGCATTTCCTCAGCTTGGACAGGGACTTTCTGCTTCTAGTCAATTTCACTCTTATTTTTGGCACATAAGTAAATTTTCCAGTACTTCTGGAAAATGTTACATCTAAAAAATTCTTAGCAAAGAGATGATGGAAACATTCCTATTGAGATTTAATAAATTGGGTGGTGATAGTTGCCACTATCGTCCCAGGAGATACCCACAGCAACCCAAAAGAGGTCTCCCAGTCATCTCTAGGAGGCTGACAGCAGTAATGAATGGTGTTCCTCTCCTTCTTCCCTACCCAACACTACCATCCAATATTACTATCCCATTTTAAAACATAAATGGCCTCCAAGGTTAACATGGCAACAACTCATACACACTCCCTCCTGAGTTTTCTGAATGATTCATTGAGAATTTCTATCAATACGGTAGACTGCAGAACTTAAGGGTGGTCTCCAGTGAGTACCATTAACTCCAGTCTTCTGTCAGTTACCAAGTTCTTTTATGTTTAATCATATCATGTCATTTAAAATTAAACTTCAGAACACCATAAACATAATTCCCCCCACCCCTCAAAAAACTGTCAAAAGGTAAGGGGATATTTTGTTTCTAATAAGTGATAGCTTTTATGGATTAAACATACTCTGTTAAAAGAGAATCATAGAATTAATTTCCATTTGTATGCTTGCAAAATTGCCTTATTCAGATCCCAGCGCTTTCTGTTATTATTTTAACTGGTGCTCTCAACTTTATCGACCAGCTGGTGAGAAGTAAATTTTACTTGTTTTATTGCCCAGTCAGAAGAAAATTTCCACACCAGTGTAGCCAAACTAAAAATGAATAGGGAATTATAAATACAGCTTGAGGAGGAAGGAAAGACCATTTCCTTTCAGCCACTCTCAATTTGGCCTGACTGTATTATGACAAATACGGTGCAGCCTCAATATAGAAAGTGCTCCTATTGTAAAACACTCAGCACTGCCTGCAAACAGAACACTGAGACGCAGCTTCCCACCAGGAATGCCGAGGAACACCCTGCATCCCCAAAGTAGCTTCCTATCTCAGTAACTCTCAATCTCAGTCAGAAGGTAGCAATGACTACTGCGGGCACAGACATTATGATTAACAAGATTTTTATATCATTATAATGGAAATGCCTGCGACTACTTGGGGGTCTGTTTTAATACCCGTTTGAATTAGGGAACAACTCATCGGCTATTGCTGAAATGTCCTAATATGTGTCAGGAAGGGAGCAGGATAAACAGAGATTATGACTTACTTTGATAGGAATCTAAAATATTTTGCCATTAATAATTTCTCCCTTTTAGTTTACACAAAGCAATTCTAAATATTTCCTGGCATACCTGCATTTTCAAATAAACCCTAAATTAAAGAGGAAATACAGCAATTTTACATAAAAATAATAAATCGTCCATGTTCTCTTCTGGAATTATAATTTTATACTTTACATTGAAATGTATGATCATTTTGAGTTGATTTTTTATGTAAGGTATAGGGTTTAGTTTGAGGTTGAGGGCCTGGTGAACAGATCTGTGACATGACACCAAAATCATGGTCTAGAAAAGAAAATAATCAATACATGAGATTTCATCAAAATTAAAAATGTTTGCCCTCCAAAAGACCCTATTAAGAAGATTGGAGAACAAGCTATAAACTGGGAGAAAATATTTGCAAAACTACATATCTGATGAATGACTTATATCTGTAACATATAAAGAACTCTCAAAATTCCACATTAAAACAATAATCCAGTTAGAAATGGGAAAAAAAAAGATAGTTCACCCAAAAATATATACAGACAGCAAATAAACATATGATAAAATGATCAATATCACTAACCATTAAGAAAATGCAAATTAAAACCACAACAAAATATTACAACATACTTATCAGAATGTCTGCATTTTTTAAAAATATTTATTTATTTACTTTAGAGAGAGCATGAGAGAGGGCAAGAACAGGAGGGGCAGAGGGGAAAGAAGAGAGGATCTCAAGCAGACTCCACGCTGAGTGTGGAGCCCAACGTGGGGCCTGAGCCCAGGACCCTGAGATCATGACCTGAGCTGAAACCAAGAGTCAGATCCTTAACTGACTGAGCCAGAATGGCTAAAATTTTTGAAGTTGCAGCACAAAATGCTAGCCAGGAGGTAGAGAAACTGGATCTCTTATTCATTGCTGATGGGCCTGTAAAATGATAAAGCTACTCTGGATAAAAAATTTGGTAGTTTCCTACAAAGAAAACAGACACATACCATGCAATCCAACAATGACATTCCTGTTCATTTATGCCCCCAAAATGGAAACTTGTGTCCCTTGTAAAACTTGAACATAAGTGTTTATAGCAGCTTTATTTGTAATAGCCCCAAACTGGAAACAACAAAAATATTCTTCAAGAGGTGAATGACTACACAGACTAGTATATTCATACCTGAAATATTACTACCCAACACTAAAAAGCAATGAACTAACAATATACACAACTTGTATTGCTCTCGGGGCATTATGCTGAATGAAAAAAGCCAATTTGAAAAGGTTCCATACTGTATGTTTCCATCTACATAACACTCTCAAAATGACATTATAGAAATGGAGCATAGATTAGTGCTTGCCTGGGGTCGAGGATTTGGGGAGGGAGGAGACAGGCGTGACTATAAAGGGGTAGCTTGAGAGAGATCTCTGTAGAGGGAAAACAGTTCCGTATCTCATTGAGGTAGCAATTACACAAAACCACTCATGTGGCAAAGTGATCCAGACTTATATACACAATTGTGCTCCTGTCAAATTCCTAAATTTTATATTGTACTCGAAGTATGTTATCAGATGTAATCACTGGGGAAACTGGGTTAAGGATACATGGGACCTCTCTTACCCTTTCCAATTGCTTGTGAATCTGTAACTATTCTTAAATAAAATTTTTAAAAAATTTTAAAGTTTTATTAGAAAGTCAGTTTTTGCACAAGCTATTGGATATACTACTGCCCTTTTGAGATTAAAAGTAATATCAAAGTTATGACATAGACTTTTATGCATTACTTGGCATACTTTATCCGAAAGATGAAATCTTTAAATGATATTACTTCAAACTAAGTATACTACTTGAACTCTCTTGCTTATGTCTTCCTGCCTCCATTCCCACCTCTTTAACAATAGCAGCTATGTTGAGCGGGGAGAGTTACCCCTCCTCCATGAATAAGGTCGAGACAGGGCCTTGTTCCCAGTCTGCAGTAATCAGCACCTAGGAGGACCAATGATGAAAAAGCTTCCTCCACCCGACCAGAGCGATTATGTTAGGCATGAGAAATGTGACTCATACCAGTTAATGTGAGTCCTTCTGAGATTAATTCATGAAATTAGAAAAAAAAAGTGTTTTATTTGTTTTTATAATAATCGATCATTTGTTTATAGATTTGTAGTTTCTGATCATACGGAGAGAGCTGGCCTGAGAATTAAATCAATAGGCTAGCACCACTTGAGGCAAAGAATCCCTTTGTTTCTTTATGTTTGGTTTAAATTAGTGTGGGTTCTGCCTCTGTCACCTTTATCCCAGGGTCCTGATAAATATAACACCGTATATATATATATATATAGACATTGAAAATATTCTAGACTCACTAAATATAATATTTTCATTTGAAGAAACTAAATAGAAAAGATGTAGGCCTATAATTCAGAAGCAATTTGAAAGACTAAACACTATTAAAATAAATATATATAATTGCTGGTATTTATTTTTGACTTATAAAATTATAATATCATTTGGTTAGATCAAATAGGTCAGCTTGATTAGTAGTACCATGTATTAAATAATTTATTGTTCAATTACTTACAGGTTTATTTATACGTGCCTCCTTCCACAAAAATTTGAAGTCAACATTTTCTTAAATATTCCAATGGTAAGTATATTGCTACGGTAAAATTTCTGAAATGTATTTTTATTGGTTACTTGGTTTAAAATGGTATATTTCGGAAATCTTGCTATATTCCCAATATAAGCGTCAGTATAAATAAAACTGAGAACTTGATTTAGAGTATCATTTATCACATGACATTATGGTGATAAGTTCCTTTTCTGAGAGAATTGCAAAAGCAAACCTTTAAGTCTTCTATTATCATATAGGCATGTTTTGACTTCATTTACTTCCACTCCAATGATACAGTATTTTAATTCAAGAATATTTTTAATATCCGTCAACCTATCGAAGAAACTAGATACAGAAAATTTTAAAGGAATGTTTTGCAGTTTGTACATAAAATGTTAGCTTTAAATGAAGATAAAATTATAAAATATTGCTGCTATATTCATTGGACTTCTTTTGTATTGACAAGCTATGCCAAATACAGCCATTACCTAAAAAGTATTGCTTTAGCTTTAAAATAAATAAATAAATAACTTCTTTCTTTCCTTCAATATCCTGGCCTCTGGCCCCCTTCTGTCTCTGAATATAAAGTATGTCATGATTAAGTTGCATTTCTTGCAACTTCCTCAAATTTCTGGAAAGCCATCTCCCCCTGGGAAAAACAGGAAGAAAGAATTGAAAGGTAATGGGATATGAGCTCCTAATTAGCAGATCATCTCTGGGGTTCAAAGCTATACACCATGACAACCAAAATATCCCAGAAACACACTAAGAATTTTCATCGCCATATCTTAACATGTATAACAGGGTCCTTTAATTTTTATTGAAGTTTATATGTATGTGTGTTTCACACAATTTATTATTCAAACTGAAATTGAAAACTAGATTAGTATACACAGAAACCACCTAGGAAATGTTGCATTGTTCTACTTTTCACTTTACCAGATTGAAAATTAGAAGTAAAATGACTTTCTTTTTATGAAGTACACATAACATTAAGATTAACCCTTTTAAATCTCACAACGGAGTGGCAGTTAATGCATTCACGTTGTTGTACAGCTGCTGTATTAAGTTTCAAAACATTTTCATCACTCCCCCACAAAAAACAAAAACAAAAACAAACTTCTCCATTAATCAGTCATTTTACATTACCCCTTATTTTAGCCTCTTAGCAAGCACTAATCTGCTTTCTGTCTCTATCAATTTAACTGTTTTGGATATTTCACATAAATGGAATCATACCCTGTGTGACCTCTTATGTCTGGCTTCTTTCACTCAGCATAATGTTTTCAAGGTTCATCCATGTTGTAGCATGTATCAATACTTTACTCTTCCGTATGGCTAAATAATATTCCATTGTACGTATATGCCACATTTTATTTCTCTGTTGATGGACATTTGAGATGTTTTTACTTGTTAGCTACTGGGAACATTGATGCTGTGAACGTTCATATGCAATTGTTGTTTGGACACCTGTTTTCAATTACTTGGGGTATATACCTAGGAGTAGAATTGCTGGGTCATATGGTAATTCTACCTTTTACTTTTGAAGGAACTACCAAATTGTTTTCTTCAATGGCTATTCTATTGTAGATCCTTATCAACAATGTAATATATGAGGGTTTCAATGTCTCCACATCCTTGCCAATATTCATTATTGGTTGATTATTATTATTTATTATAGCCATGTGTTATATGTTGTTAATACTATATATTGATAATATAAAATATAATTTTATTATTATAGTTATAATAGCTATGAAGTGGTATCTCATAGGTATTTTTGTTTTGTTTTGTTTTGTTTTTTATTGAGGTATCATTGACATACAATAGTACCTTAGTTTCAAGCATTGTAGTTTTAATTTTCATTGCTTTAATGACCAATGATTTTGAGAAATTTTTCCTGTGCTTGTTGGTCATTGGTATATCTTTAGAGAAATGTCTATTCAAGTTCTTTGTCCACATCTTAATTGAGTTTTGTCTTTTTGTTGTTAGAGTTCTTTACATGTTCTGAATATTAGATGTTTATCAGATATATGGTTTGAAAATATTTTGTTCTTTTTTTTGATCTTTGGGTATTCTTTTCACTTTCTCAATACTGTTTTTTGATGCCCAAAAGATTTTAATTTTATGAAGTACAATTTACCTATTTGTTTTTCTTTTGTTGCTTGTATTTTTGTTGTCATATATAGAGTTTATTGCTTAACCCAATGTCATGATGATTTGCCCTTATGTTTTTTGCTAAGAGTTTTATAGTTTTAGCTCTTACATATAGGCTATTGATTTATTTTGAGTGAAGTTTGTATATGGTGTGAGGTAAGGGTAATGTAACATTTTAAGGCACACCTCATGAATATTTGAGCCACTGAAAGTACAATTCTGACAAAATAAAGAAATTATTTTACTGTGATTTGTTGTCCTTGATTAAAAAAAATTACAAATGTGGATTTTGTAATATATGGCCCTTACAAAACTTAGAGTTAGTTGATACTACTCTGGAAATATCCTGTTTGATTTGCTAGATGCATTAGAACTATTGTGATTTCCTTATTTGTTTCTGCTGACCACTTAATCACTTGAGCACTAGTCCACCAAATGTGGCAGACTCTGGGCAGTATCTAAAGGTACATATCCAGAACATGTCTGCCAATCATCCTACAGTCCTCAAATCTGGTGGTAGGGCATGGGGTTGTAAACTTTCTTTGTGATTACCACACCTCATACTTATAGAGGGCTTTCCATTTTATAAAGCTCTTTAAGCACAATATTTTATTTGGTCCTACCACTCCCTTTTGAAATAGGCAGGATCTGTACTTCTTCATTATTTTATACATAAGAAAACTGAATCTTTGCAGAACTAAATGATCTTCCAAGGTCATATTAAAAAATAGCAGAGTAGTACTCAAAACCCAGTCCTTGGATTCTAGACCAATTTTTTTTTTTTCTTTACTCAACTATGATGAGCCAGTGTAATTCTTGAGCAAATTTGTAAGAGGGGTTTATCAAAAATTATTTTAACTCATTATTGAAAATCAGATTAAAAAATGGTAAAAAGCTACAAAGTGCTATTTCCCCTCTAAATGAATGTATGGTACATATTTATAAGCTTTTAGTACAATAATGTTATAACTAAACAGCTGCTGAAACAATGAATTTTTATGACCAGCATCTCAGTTAATGTTTTTCTTCTAAGCATGATAAAATAAAGTTTGTGTGAGACAACTCATCTACTTCAGATGCATTTAATATAAGCATCAGCAAAAGGATAATCAACAAGAGGAGAATCCATGAAATTAAGTCACATTGGCAGTAGAGTAAAATAAAAACACATGTTGGTTATCTATGTTTTTAACTCGTATGTATGCCTGATCATAGTGAATAATAATTTGTGAGATTCTTTAAAAGAAATCAAAACTAGGACTTTTTTTAGAGCTACATGGTAGAGACATCCATCCTTAGCTCATCACCAAATCACACATATTAATTGAGCACCTTTCATATGGATAGCTCCATGCTACATATTATAATAGGATAACAATCTGAATAAGATTTAGTCTCTATCTTTAGTTTACAATCAAAGGAAGGCGACATATATGTATGCAGCTAACTAGATTGTAAAAGAATATGCCACAGCTAAGGTAATGAGCTGCCCTGCAAGGTGATGAATTTCCTCTCCCTGGAGGGGTTCAAGCACAAGCTGGCCTTCCACTCAACAGCACTGTTACAACAGAAACTGATGCATGGGTAGAGGCTGGCAGTGAATCACTCGTAAGAGCACTTCCAATTTTACTATAAGCTCTAAAATAATACAGTTTCCAGTTAAAACTGTAAAATAAACCCCTTCTCAAAGCATTAGCTTACTATCGTATTAATGTTTTTTCCCTGCTTATGATTTTCTTTATTCATTATTCATATGTACTCGTGAAACACTTTTATTATTTCTTGAATGAAACATTTTCTACAAGAGAAATAGCCTGGCATGTCTTTTGTAATAGGAATTCCATCCAAGTTAAGTCCTAGAGTTATTCCAAGTGACTTTTTGTTGTTGTTTTCTTTCCCTTGAACAGCCCTCTTATATCTGATAGTGTTGATTCCTCCACCAGAACACTCTGCAGTTAATGCTATCACATTACTATTGCATACTGGATCAAAGGATTCTGTAAAAACTGAAATATGGTGTAATTAGTAGCCGAAAGCCTAACTAACAAATGTAAAATAAATTTTAGAGAAATACAAAATGTTATTTGGCACTGATCACTACCATATAAAGCATGTCAAATTAAATAGCATCCCAATATGCTAACAATGTGTTTTCTAAAAGGTGAAGAGGTTAATTGTGTTGTAAAAGGAATTTCCAAAAGAATGCATCATCTATTTTACATTGAAACCTCAATTTACTATGGCAGGAAACCGTATTACTGAACTTTGCAGATTAGCAAGTAATTGACCAAACATTCAGAAACAGTTTTCCCTAATTGTTGGTTGTTGGAGCAGTATATATTATTATATCTAGTGATCCTAATTAAGTTTAATAAGCTAAAGTGATCTTTGTTGTGAAGTAAAATTTTTATTATACATTTTTAAATTAATAAACTTATAAGAATTTGCTAAAAGAGTCCTGTGATTAAATTTGTCATGGTTGATATAAAACTGTTCAGCCATTTGGAGGAAATGAATTTTTTTAATGTTTTATGTTAGCAAATGAGAATTACTGATTACTATTCATCCTAACAATATTCACTTCTCAAATTATGAACTGAATGCATCTTGATTGTGGCTTATGGTAATAAGTAAAAAGTTTAATTAGTATATACAACTGCGTTGCACTTTTTTTCTATAAATCCTATAGGTTTTGTTTTCACTGAGTTTTATTTTTGAACTTGTCCAGCTTCCAAAGGGAGTAGAGAACCCAGTGAGAACTGATGGATTCCACATAGTGACCAACATAGTAAATACTCTCTCTCATGTATCTCCTTCCTTTTTTTAAAAGTTTTTTTTTTTTTATTTTTTTGGCGGGGGGGGGGGTGCACAAGCAAGGGGAGTGGCAGAGGAAAAGGGAAGAGCAGCCTCCCCGCCAACCAGTGAGCCAGATGCCAATGCTGGACCTTGGGATCACGACCTCAGCCAAAGGCAGATGTTTAATTGACTGAGCCACCCAGGTCTCCCATGTGTCTCCTTCTTTTTAAGGACTGTATCAAGCCTTAGCTGAAGAAATACCAGAATGATTCTTAAAATGTAAAGTTATTAGTACACGGACAACATTACCAAGTGTTTGTTAAGAAGGGCAGGCCTGTAAATGTTCTACTTAGCCAACACAGTTTGTATTAATTGCAACTAACTTTCTTAGTGCCTGTCCCCTTTCACTGTTTCTATATATATTACTGGTGCTAACTTACTGTCATCTGCATAGGCACAGTCTGTCCCAGATAATGTGTAATGGAGATAATTGGTATTGACAAATGTTTGTAGATATGTGAAATATTCATAAAAAATTTGGGCAAAATTCAAAATGATTCTTATATTTAAAACCTGCTACATATCATTATTTTAAAAGGCAGAGCATGATTAATTAGTTCACAGGCATTTTAAAAAGTCACATTAAATGAACAGCAGACAAAACTGAGGGAGGAAGCCACTAAAAATTAAGTTGTTATTACGGTTCTACTCTTTTATATGAGCATAAAATCTTTCAGTTGCTATAAAAGAAAACTCAAGTCAAAATAGCTCACACTAGAGAGGAAAGGTATTGGCTCATGTGACCAAAATGTTCTGAGCTTCCTTTTCTCCTTTCAGAGAAGCTTGCTTTGGCAGTTCACCTGCTGTGACCAGAGTCTCCTCTCTGTTCTTAGTTCTGCCTCCTCGGTGTGAACTCCATTCTTAGAGACCTCCTATCCTCAAGGCCTGACATGACACTGGCTCACAGTGCCTCCCAGGACTCTCCTCTTCCTCAGTAATGTCATATAGAGAAGAATAACAAAAAGCATCTTTTCCAGAAATCTTAGGGAAGGTCACCCTTCAATTCCTTGCGTGCATTGGGAACACAAGCCCTGCATCAGTCGCTCTGTGATGATTGTCTTAAGCCAATGAACCTTTAGTTCTATGGCTGAAGAGGAGTTCGACTTCCCTGGAAATATATGGGCTTTGTGGAGGAGGACAAATCCCCACAAAAATTGGGATAGGCTTTTATCAAGAGGAAAGAGAAATGGACCACCAGAAAATGTGCATGAAACTTGTGTTGTACATCTTTACCCTTCCACTCATCCTTTCTTTGCCTTTAAGTAATTAATAGAAAAATCATTTTCGTAAAGACCAAAGAACACAAAACCGGTGAACCAATTATTCTTATTCCTCCCATTTAGAGCCCATTACCACATGTGTTTATTACAAGAGGCTGCTTCCTACCCCACTTAACATCCATGGAAAGTAACTTAAAAAGTTGCTGAATCATAGTCTCTCTGATAATATACTTCACGGGCTAATTCTTCAATAGTTATCATAAATGCAAGCAGTCTTCTCTCCAAATGTAGAAAAAGGTAAAGATGTATAAAGTCCTTGCACCATTTAATCATATTCCACATTCCCTTACCTTTCCAGAGAAACCTGTAGGCCTTAATTCCTCAGGCTGGAGGTTCTGTGGTTCTCGAATTGGACCCTGGAGTCAATTAGCATAGATCCAAACATTCAGTTTCTCTATGCCCAAATCATATGTGATGGGGTCTAAGTAGTAGAGAGGTCCTTGCACAAGTTGGAACTGTGCCAGATATCTTCTATATTCTCCTTCAGATCCATACTCCACTTTTCTTTACCCTGGACTGTGTTCCAATAGTAATCTGTATCAACTGCTTGGATTCCCTTGTGTCTCTGATTTCTGGCTGGGCTTGGCCATTAAAAGGAACCAGTAGGAAATAAGCAGAGGGATGGAGAAGCATGTCATGAAAATTCTCTCCCCAGTTCTATGTCCTCTAGTAATTCACTGTAGGTTGACTGTGTCCATCTATAAAATCCCACAGCTCTTGTTAAGCAGTCCTCCCCAAAGAACTATCTTCCCTGGTTCCAGTAACTGCTTCTTCCCTTACCCTTCAGATATGGGGATGTCCAGAGCTCCCCACTATGACTAACCTGAGGTTGGATTGTTGGATTCCTTACATACACTTTTGTACTTAGTCCACTAACTAGGCTCACTCCAATTTACCCAGTAGAACGTACTATCTCTTGCCAGGACCATGACTGATACCACGGTCAACAGGGATATGGGAATAACATAAAAAAGAATAAAAAGTGGGAATGGCCCAATCACACTAGAGAGAAACATTAAGGAAAGTGAGAAATACAGCTGAACTACCAGGAGTGGGGGCCAGATGATAGAGCCCTAAATCCAGTGGACTTTCTAAAGTTTGGTTAAGAAGAATAAAAGAGCTACAAAATGTTTTTTGAGTATGATTGGGGTCTGTGGAAAATACCAGTTAATATTTCTCTTGTTGGTTTAGTGGACTGGTAATGAAAAAGACTTTAAAAAGAAAGAAAGTTTAAAGGACTATAACGACTATAAAGACATCTGGGCAAAGATGGATATAAGCCTGAGCAAGGGGAGTTGATAAAGCGGAAAGGTGAGGAAAAATAGATGCATAGAATCTTTTAATTATGGCGAGTTGAATAAGGAACATGAGAGGAGAGATATAGAGGGTAATCATGTAATTTACCATCCAAAACAGAACACCTCTGGAAGGGATGAAAGTTCCATTAATACATAAGGCAAGACAATAGATGTCCAGTGGGATTAGTCCCCATAAAACAGGGACGTGTAGTCAACCAAGAAAAAAACATTTCAGGATAGCAAACCTGAATTCTTTAGGAACTGATCGCTCTTGTTGAGGCCAAAGAAGTTAAGCACTAAGTCCAACTATGTGGGAATGGGAGAGATAGATAAAGGGTCATTTTTGTACATAAAATTGAAAATGCCCAGATAGCATTTGGCAGTACACGACCAAAGTCATGGTCAGTTGAGAACACAGGATAAGAAATATAAATTTGAATCTTGTCATCATAAAGAATGAATCTGTTCTACCAAAGAGATCATTTCCCTGCCAGAAATTCCTTCCCTCTTAACTAGTTATGCCCGTGAATTATTTCCTCCACTGCAGTCTAAGATCCTTAAGGGCAGGGCCAGCCTCTGATTCACTTTTGTAAGTCACCAGGCTTAGCACACTGTTGTATATCTAAAAGAAACTAATAAATGTTTGCTGAGTTAAAGATGTTTTACTCAGGCCACTTGAATAGCATATTCATTACCATGTCTCTTCCCTGCCACCACTCTGCCATACCTCATCCTTTACCTAAACAATCCTGCTGCTACTCAGTCCGGTTTGCTATGTAGAAATGAAGAAAAGTTTAAGAATCAATGTCTAGCTAGGGACTGAGCTATGGCAAGATTCCTGTGCTGTTGAAAGTAAGCCAGACCATAAATTACCTGTGTTGTACATAAAAGTCTTATGTCTTGTCTGGGCAATTGAATGGGCGATAGTTTCACAGTAGTACTGGCTAAATAGTGTTATATATTTAAATTCTGTATTTTTCTTACTCTCTTCCTTATATTTACTTTGGGGGAGGTGTTTTTGAGGTTGTATATTAGGAGATGTCATTCTCTTTTTTTTTTTTTTTTTGTTTACTAAGATGAATGGGGGAAATTTTTTCTATGTATTTATAACATTTTGATGACCCAGATCAATATTTGACCTCTAGCAAGGCAAGTGTACTCTGGCTGCCTACTTCTTCTCATGTTTTTGGCCATTGGTTTTATAGATATAAATAATGTCTTCCCTATCCATTTTACTTTTTAAAAAGCAGCTGCCATTTCATCATTTGTCATAAAACCTACTTCCCTGCTCTGCATCCAATAAATATGAAATACATGCTGATAGAATTTTTCATTCATCATTTGGCAAAAGTTTAGTAGGTGTTTGAAACAGTGCTAGGTAAAACACATGAGATATGGATTTTGTGGGTCAGGAAAACACAAAAATAAATTAATAAAATATTGTCCCCGACCTCACGCAGTAATAAATTTTTGTGGTGACTGAATTATGTGATTCTTTTGTCACAATATTATTTGACAGAACTAAAAATGTCTTAAGTGCTGTAGAATCTCCCTCTCTTTCTCTGCCTCCCTCCTGCCTTCCTTTCCTCCTCCTATTTAAGACAGCTATTTCCAGAGCATGTCAATATTGAATATTCATTAATTTTCAAAGTCCTGGGTTTTTGCCAGTTTACATTTAGTTGATGTTCCATTACACTGTTGAGCAGATTTCATGGTTCTCTAATCAAATTAGCTCACTTCTAAACACAAACATTTTTATAAGACACTTGCCCAGAGCAATTGTGACTTAGCTCCCATCTTATTTTTTAAATAAAAAAATCAAGCAGCAGGTTATGAAGTTCAGCACATCCCCTGCTGTGCAAAGAGACCAACACACAAGAGGAGCAGCCAGCCTTCCTGCAGCACCCACTGCAGATCAGAGAGTTGTTACATCACTAATATTCAAAGCCCCGTGGATTTCAATGATACTTTATTTATTATCTTAGCTGCTCAACACTTGTGATGCATAGCAATCTTCCACACATTCACTGCTTCCACCTTGATGATTGTGAAGTATCTTCTATGATGCATTTTGTCATTTAATATTACGTTTACTATGCAAAACACAGCTAAATCTTGACAGGCCCCATAAAAACCCATCCTAAATGAACCATTATATTGTATGCTGTCAACGTAGACTTAAAAAATACAGTGCCACTCCACCATGCTTGCAGAAGCAGCAGAAAATAGTGGGTGATGTAGAAAATTGGGAGTGATGTAGCTTCCGAAAAGGAGGTGGCAACTACACATTTTGCAGTTGACAGGACATATATCCCTGGTCCAGACATGGGGTGAAGATAACTGGGGAAATGGCAACAATTAATACGAATTTGATTCCGTTTGTGAAGTCGTTTTTGAACTCTTATGGGACAATTTTTAACAAGACCTCGATTGTCCAGAAGTTCAGCCAATGCAGGAGAACAAGAGGTACACACGGGATCGCACAAGGCCACTGCAGTGCGGGGTGTAACAACAGCGGACGCAGCACACCGAGGCACTGGCGAAGTGGTAGTGAATGGCAGCCCCTCGGGCTCTTGGGAAGCAATGAGCTCATGATTCCCCGGGCCCGTTAATCTTCTGAAATACAGTGCTGTCAGCCTACTGCGTTGGAATCATGGGGAGCAGCGAGTTCTGGGTCCTTTGGCACCTGACAATTTCCCATAGGCACAGAGGTGGTTTCCTATCTCGTCTGCATGTCCAGATCAACACGAGAGTAATGAATACACAGATTCCTCTGCCCGAACTGCTCTACTTAAGTCCCAGAGTAGAGGCTGTATTTTTAAAAAGTGTGCTGGGCAAATCAGATGGCTAGCCAGGCATTGAAGACACAACTGTGTAGCTGTGACTTGCCAGATTAATTAGAGTCCCTGCTACCTATGATCAACACTGAAATATGCTTTCTGTTTCTTACAATCCCTGGCCTGATAAAAATCATCCATTTATCTCTCACCCCTAGCGACCCCTTTTGGGGCCGAGCTAACAACCAGATGACTATAGTGTAAGAGCTGCATACTTTAGCTTTCTTTCAGCCAGGATTATATCATCTCCAGGTAATTCAGCGTCTTCAACCAAAGGGAGTCAACAGAATACTGCATTGAAAATCATGGGTTATTTTTATTAATAAGAGTTAAAGCACAGAATTAGAAATTTGTATATTTTATTATCTCTAAAAATGGGCTTGTTCAAAGTCATCAATGCACAAATATTATGTATATATTTATAAATATATAAAACATATGTATGATATAGAACAAATCTCATGTAGACTTGAAGACAGTAGGACTGTGTAATATTTTTGCTGGAAAACAAAACTGAACTCCTAAGAGGTAACCTATGGAAATCTAACAGTAACCTCTTGGAGAAAATGACAGAATCTTTAATATCACAACTAAAAATGTGAATGTTATGTTAAGATCTTTATATATTAAGTGCAGAGCTCTACTCTGCAACATGGTCTGATGGGGTAGGTACTCTTTAAAATCTATTCGGACCTTCATGGCATGAAGATTGCAACTTTGCCATATATTTAACCTGTATTAAGACTTCAGGCTATACATCCTGTGGCCATCCTGCTGTGGTGTACTAACATGGCTCATGTCTTCCAATGGGCAGATTTAGAACTGAAAGGGGACCTGTAATATCATTTTTTCTCCTATTTATTTTATTTGGAACTAGATATTAAATGCCTCCCTTTTACAAAATACCTGGAAATGCTTATTAAAATAAAAAGAACTATGCTTTTTAAATAAAGAAAGGAAAATAGTCTCTAAATTATAAAACATAATTATAATTACCTAATAATAATATAAAAATAATAATGATTATTAATGATGATATAGTTTTAAGAAAATATATCATCTATATCAAAAATTTTATATAACCATATAAAATATAATGTATTGTGTATTTTTATATATTTCATATATATTTTATATAAATATCTGTTTTATATTATTAACATGATATTTTGGAAAATATTATGTTAATATAATAATAATCTACATAATAATTATAATATCCAATTAAAAACAGTGAAATAGAATCTGTGTATGAGTATTGGAAATTAAAAGGTTTTAGGATGTCCCACTGGGAAGCTGCATTGAAGTTGCCATAATCCATACTGTTGCAAATAATCTAGAATCTGGCTTGTTAAAAACAAAGCCAGAGAATAAAGATAAGACATTGGGGGCCAAACATGAAGAAATGAAATTGACCACCTGAATAAAGTTACGACATTCGGAAGGCTTCAACCTCAATGCAGACATGCACTATGGAAAGTTCGCCTTCCAGAAAATAGACATGACAAGAAACTTCTGTTTTAAAGAAAACTCTAGTTAGAAAAATAAAATAAAATAGACTCACCCCTAAAAATGTATAATTTTGACCTACCTTCACACTGATGGAATTTGAATTTACATTTCTTGCAAGTATAAGTTAAGAAATTAAGTTATAAAACTAACAGAAGTTTGTCCTGTGTCAGTAGGCCCTAAGGCACTCTGTGCGAATTCATAGCCACTCAGATTTCATATGATACAAAGAGATAAAACTGAGCTGGATGTGAACTCACAATGCAGAAAGATATATATCAACATGAGGGAGAATAAGCACAAAGAACACATGGCTGAATTAGATAAACAAGGAGTTTAGACATTCCAACTATTGCATACAGATTTTGTAGTAAGTACAATTAAACTTCTACTTTTTAAAATTTTTTAAATGAGTAGATCTAGACCATATATGGGAAAGAAGATTTGATCAAATAAAGCCAGAAGTATTCAAAAAAACAACGAAATAGAATCTGTGTATGAGTATAAAAAATATATATATGTCCATATCTGTGTAATCACCACACAATTTTTAAGAAAGAGAATATTTCCAGAACCTTAGAGGATCTTTGTGTTAACCTTGCCCATCAAGATCCTTCCTTCTGTACCCCAGTAACCACGGCCTTGATTTATAGAATAATTATTCCCTTAATTTTACTTACTTTTCTTGAACAATATAATAATTAATTTTGTTTATATCTGAATTATACATAAGTAAAACTGTACTTTATTCATGTGGTTGTTGTCTTACTTTGCTCCAAATTACTTTTGAAATTCATTTGTGTTCACAGTTATAATACATTCACTTTTATTAGTCTACATTAATCTGTTGTATGTACATACCACAATCAACCTGTTAATTCTAGTGTTCATGAGCCCAGATACAATTCCACGAGTAATAATATAAACATCAAAAGGAAGTAATTAAAATTAATGTCACATAATTAAAAGTAACGCTATATAATTAAAAGTAACATTGAACAAAAAATTTGAAATTATACAAACTGCATCAAAGAGAAACTCAGTAAAGATTAAAAGCCACAGACAGAGAATGAAAACGTATAACATATATCTAACCAAATATCTAGGAACAGAATAAAGACAATGGAGAGAGGAAGAATACTTTAAGGAGAGAGTTTCCCAGAAATTAAAAAAGAAATGAATATTTATATATAAGATGCACAGCAAATAACATATACGATAAAAGGCTAGTATCCAAAATATATAAAGAACCTATAAAACTCAACACCAAAAAACCCCAAACGATCCAATTAAAAAATGGGCAGAAGACACAAGCAGACATTTCTCCAAAGAAGATATACAGATGGCCAACAGATACATGAAAAGATGCTCAACATCACTCATCATTGGGGAAATGCAAATCGAAAGCATGAATTATCACCTCACATGTGTCAGAATGATTAAAAAAAAAAATGCAAGAAATAAGTGTTGGTGAGGATGTGGAGAAAAAGGAACCCTTAATGCACTGTTGGTGGGAATGCAAACTGGGGCAGCCACTCTAAAAACAGTATAGAGGTTCCTTAAAAATTAAAACTAGAACTCCCATGTGATCCAGTAATCACACTACTGAGTATTTACCCCAAAAATATGAAAATGCTAATGCAAAAGGATATATGCAACCTTATGTTTATTGCATCACTATTTACAATAACCAAATTATAGAAACATCCCAAATGTCCATCAATAGATGAATGATAAAGTTCATATATATATGTATATATATTCCAATAAAATAGAATATTATTCAGTTATAAAAAGAGTGAAATCTTGCCACTTGCATAGATGGACCTAGAGGATATAATACTAAGCCTAATAAGTCAGTCAGAGAAAGACAAACACCATATGATTTCGCTCATATGTGGAATTTAAGAAGCAAAACAAGCAAACAAAGGAAAAGAAAAAAACAAACAAACCAAAAAACAGACTCAACTATAGAGAACAAACTGACAGTTACCAGGGGGGAGGTGGGTGGGGGGATGGGTGAGATAGGTAATGGGGATTAAGAGTACACTTATCATGGTGAACATTGAGTAACATATAGAATTGTTAAATCACTATATTGTAAACTAATACAACTAATATTGATGTACAATATAATATTGAAACTAATATAACACTGTTAACGGCACTGTAATTGAAATTAAAAAAAAAAAAAGATGCACAGCAAACAGGAATTTTACCAAAAATGGAACCTTACTAAGAATTATTCTAAAAGACATAATTTAGAAACAAAGAAAATAATCCTAGAAGGAAGATCTGAGTAGCAAGAAGGAATGGTGAAAAAAGATATTGTATATATTTGGTTAATCTAAATAAACACTCAGTATATAAAATAGTAACAATGATTAACTTATGAGACAAAGAAAAAGATTAAATCCTGCACAAGTTTAACATTTATAATGTGTGGAAGTGTGATTACAATTCAAGTGCTCATTGATCCTTGTATTATTCAAGAAGTACGTGAATTTATTTTTTTATTTTTATTTTTTTTTAAAGATTTTATTTATTTATTTGACAGAAATAGAGACAGCCAGCGAGAGAGGGAACACAAGCAGGGGGAGTGGGAGAGGAAGAAGCAGGCTCATAGCGGAAGAGCCTTATGTGGGGCTCGATCCCATAACGCTGGGATCACACCCTGAGCCAAAGGCAGACGCTTAACTGCTATGCCACCCAGGCACCCCAAGAAGTATGTGAATTTAAACCTTAGATTAATGTTTAAATTTCCAAACCGAAGTTGGTAGAAGAAAATGTAATAATAACAATAACAACAACAGCCATAATAAATAAAAATAATCCCAGGAAGCCAGGAAGTGAAGTAAAATGACCAAAAGAGTATGTAAACAAATATTGTAGAAAGAATTCAAATATATCAGTAATCAACAAAGTAAGTTCACAAGTCAAGTACTAATAAGCAAAGGTAGGTTGGAATTAAAATGAGGAAATCCTGCTCCATATTTAAAACAGTTCCTCCTAAAAACATTGTAAGTTTTGAGGTGTCTGACTGGCTTAGTCAGAAGAGCAAGCAACTCTTGATCTCGGGGTTGTGAGTTTGTTGGGTGTAGAGATTACTTAAGTAAATAAACAAACAAGGAAACATTACAACTAGCTTTAAAGTTAAAGAATGAAACATGTTCTACCAGTTAGGCAACACTGAACAAAAGACAGCTGGGAACAGTTGTTAGTACGGCAGCAGTAGGCATACCGCATCTCAACACATAACTTAAGGAAAGGATTCCTCAGAAGCTAGGAAGTTCTCAACTCCTCTGAGGGAATAACAGGCTCAAAGCACATGAGGCAAAACTGATAAAGTTAAAGAAAACTTAATTCATTTACAGTTTTAGTGAGAATATTTAACACTCTTCTTCCAGTAATCAACGTTTGCAGCAAACAAAAGATTAGTGACAATATAGATTTGACATCAGAATTAGATACCTTGGTATAATAGACATTTCTCTCCAGCACACATAGAATATTTATGAAAATTGACGACCTAACTGGACATTTCTCAAGTCCTGTATCATACAGACCAGGATCTTCGACAAGAGAAAAAAGGAAAATGATCATCGTTGACATAGTGAATAGCAACACCAATGACAACAGTGAGCCTTAAAAAGAGGGCAATTTTTTGAATATTTTAGAACATTTTCCAAATAGCAATGGTCAACTAATTAATCAAAAAGAAAACTTGAAAAGATTTGAAAGTCAATGAAAATGAAAATATTACATAAGGAAGCTTGTGGGACAGGGCTAACACAGCTTTCAAAAACAAATTAAGCTTAAAATGTTTCTATTAGAAAAAAGAAAAGGCCAAAATATAATTAATTAAATACCCGTCTTAAGTACTCTAAGTACTCTTTTGTACAGCACCCCGAGTTCATGCTTGCATACAAATGTCAGTTTTCATTTTGTGACCTCAAGTTCCTTGTCCTGATTAGACTCAGCTTAAACTCAAACTCTTTTCCTGTTGGTCTGACAGGGTCATTGATGGACTTAGTCACACCCCTTTACAGGACTTCACAGCCCGACCTTCACCCAGTTGTACAATCTCAGCCTTTCACTTTTTAAAATCAAATATATGAACCATTTATACAGTCAATCTATCCTTTTCTTTCAAGACATTTGCATCTTCCCATTCTGTCTCGGGTTTTAATAATCTAGTAACCTCCCTGATAGCACTGTGGAATGTGCTTCTAGTGGTCTTGAAGAGATGAAGAAATGAACCACCTGAATTTACATGTGTTCATTATACTGAAGAGAACTGAGTCCTCAGGCTTGGTGTTCAGATGTTTTCTTTAGGATGATAAAAAAGAATATTTTTCTCAGTCTTTAAGAAAAGCTAGATGACCCTACCTGAGGATCTCATTGCACATGTACCTTAGACTAAATTCAGAGCCTGTCGACATTTTCAGAACGGACATCTGCTCACATTATACATCTTCTGCACCTTTGTGCTGGAAGTACGCAAACACGTTTCCTCTGTACAGGAACTATGGAGGACAAGCAGGTGAGATTTTTTTTTTTTTTTCACAATTCCCAAGGGAAATAAAGATACTGATCAGTGAGAGCAAAAGCTCCAGTAGGCATTCCACTTTGTCTTTGAGTATGGGAACTCATCCTGCCTTCTTAAAAGGAGCTAAAATAAAACTGATACATTAACCAGAAAACCCTAAGCAGCCCTCTCCAAGATGAGCTTATCTGAGCAAATTTAATCACATGCCTTGCTCAAATTAAATGATATATTCTATTTCTGGCAGAAATCTAGATAAATTTCTGGTGAGGGCATTTTGTTGTGTTGTGCAGCCATGTACAATAACTACCTTTGACCCTTGAGAGGATATGTTCTCTACAACAACTGAAGAGTCCCCTCCTATCAGTTACAAAAAAATATATTCTTCAACATTGAATAGTACTTTATATTTATAGACCAGTTCAGCATCATGCATCACCCCCAGTATTCTGCATATATTAATTTTATTTATTCCTCACAGCAACCCTATGGTTATCGGTTCCTTTATCCTCATTTTACTGAGAGGAAACCGAGGCACAGATAGTTAAACAGAAGTAAGCTGACAAAAGTGAATGGGAAGTGAAAGAGTTAAGATTTGAGTCCAGATAAGCTGGGCTTCAGAGCCCATGTTTGCAACCTTATTACTTCTACCTTCGTTTTGAGTTTCTGTGGACATCCTAAGACTCTATAGTAAAATATGGAAATCAGTAAGCTAAGTTATACAAAGGTTTCTAAGATGCATTCAATGCTACTATCACCCATCTTGCCCCAACTACTTCCTTCATTACTGTACTTTCATCCTAAGCCACATAGTGCCTGTCTTCACTGGGGACTTCTTGTATTTAGAATGTAATTGTTCAGAGTTTAAGAGTCACCATTATGTAAACCATAATACATTTTATTGATTCTTCCAACTATATTCTGAGTAGCATGTGAGTAAAGGCCTGAGCTTTGGAATGAGACTGTAAATTCCAATTCAGATCTACATATTCTAGCATATTCTAGCATATTGGGGGAGTTGGTAAAATAGCCTCAATCAGCATCAATTTCCTCTTTTGTAAAATACTGATATTAATAGTACTAACGCCACATAGTTGTGATGAATAAATTAGATAGCATATAAAAAGAAGTTGGACAAATTTTATGTGACTCATTAATTGCCCAAAACTTTAAAAAATTAATGGTTCAAGGATGCAACTGCTGAATAATTTGCAAAAAAAAAAAAAAAGTATGATGAAGATTTTAGAAAATAATTAATAGTAAAGTGATTTACGATTTAAGGTTTTTCTAGGATACCCAACCTAAGCTCTTGTACTCATCTAGAATGCATTTATTGTAGGAAGCCAGTATGACTTTTTCATTTGTTAGGTTTCAGACACCAGAGTTTAGTGTTTTAAACATCTTAATATATTCAGGAAAGCCCAAAAGAAATTGGCGAAGGCTCAGAGAAACCAAATGCAATTAAAAAAAAAAAAAAAAGTAACTCTTAAAGCACTAAGGAAAGTGTTATTGAATGAGCACTACTCTGACCGTGCCCTATGATTCTGGTGAAGCTTGCGTGAAAACATAAAACACACTCAGAAATTGTAAATGCTCTGGGAGGGGCTAGAACCAGGAAGTGCCATAAATCCTTGGAGGACACCTACATTTACACAATTTGGAAACAGATTATTTAGTGAACTTTAGCCAAACTGATCTAATGTAATTTTTGCTGTTCTAATAAAGGCAGATTAGATCATGGGCAAATCTGGGATGTAAGAAATTTGTGGGCATCCATATGTGTTTTGAAAGAGATCTATCTTCAAGCAAAGGCATAGCTTAAAGGTGCTCCTACGGATACACATTTTAGCTAAATATTAACTGGCCAAATGAAGAATGAAGACAAAATTACTATTATAGAATGAGTTTTAAATAGATTTGAATTTTTACTTAAAAGTACAGTTTTAAACAGAAATGAATTTTGAATTTTATGGTTTGGGAAAAATAAATTCTCACTTAGATTGTTCCTGCAGTAAATAATAAGGATTTGAGGTACAAAATGATGCTTTTACATAGGGCCTTGGAAGAGTCACATATTTGGCGATGCCTTGTTTTCCTCTAACAATTTCATTTTTTAAACCTTTAAACTGTATACATTTGTTTTATTATGCCTTAAACAATGTTGATTTATTCTGAGTATTATCCTACTTGACTTTGCAGTTTTTCTTCCTTAGAACACATTTTTGAGGAGTCAACAGCTACATTCTTATTTTATGATTTGAAGAAGATCCACTTAGGATTTTTTTTTCCAGGCCTAGTGGCCTATTTCAGGCCTTAGTGAAATGAAATGAAAAATTTTAAATATAAATTTTAAATTGTAGTTAAACTCATTCTGTTGAATGTTATAAACATTAGCAAGAAGATTAGAATAACAGTACAATATTGCTATTATTATAGCTTAGATTATTACTCAAATTTTATTGACATTTATTAATCTAAAGGTATATGTATTTAAGTCTCAAAAAAGATATAAAGACCTCCCAGTATTTTATGCTTTATAATATTAATGTTCAAAACATGTTGTATTTATTTGAGAATACCCTATAATATTTATACATAAATTATCAGCTTTCACAATCATCAGTAATTGTGGAAATATTAAATACACATTTATATACAATCGAGTCATAGAATTTTAACATGTAGAACATAAGGAGATTTTTATTCCAAGTTACAGACAGAATCCTTACCTATACTTGGAGGTATTATAAGATATTAACCTATTAAATATAAACAAAAGTCCAGGTGGACTAGTCCAATGACTACTACTTTTATGCTGATTAAACATAACGCTACCTTACAGAATTAAATGATTATTATTCCCAAGCAAGTTCAGAGATACCAAAAAATAAAATGAAATATGCATTTGGTCTTCAGCTTTCCAAATGTTCAATCTGAGGCTCAAACACCTGAACAAATATTTGAAAGACTCTGAGTTCAAAGCCAAACTTCTGTGCCTTTGAGGCTGGTAGAGAAAACACTGATATTAACAATTATTTGAACTAGTATCTTAAAAATTTTAATGCAACACCTTTTTTTCTTTTTCTCTTCACCCTGCTTTTCCTCTTCATATCCCTTTCTCTTTCCTTCCTAAGAAATTTTATTCTAAAGTCGTGAGGGGGCGAGGCAGGGGGAGGGTAGCAGCAGTGGCTGGAGCAGGCTGTCAGAGTCCAAGAAAGGGAGAAGGAAGTCCATACGGAGAGTGATCTGGTATGGGAGGTCAGAGTTCAAGCAGGTAGGAAGGATGTCCCCATAGAAGGGCAGCCTGGTATGGGTCCTCAGTTAAGGTGAGGAGGCCATTCATGCAAGGGAAGGCCTTGGCTTGAGGAGTTAGGGCCTCAGTGGGTGAGGAGGAGTGGCCTAAGGTGGAGTATCAAATCTAAGGTCAAAGGGTTTCTGCTCCTTTGGGCCACTCCTGCTTCCTTTAATTAATGTTTACATAATAGGTCTTTTCCTCATCCTTTTACAAAATGTGTGTTTTTTTTTTTTCTGGTTTATACCACAAACTTCCACAAAGATTTACTTACAAAAGGTAAATTAAGAATGAGTAAGTATAGATAATTTTGCTATAACTATCAGGGTGCATGTATCACTTCAAATTAGTATTTTTGTTTTTTTGGGTAAATACCTAGCAGTGCAACTGCTGGGCCGTAGGGCAGTTCTATTTTTAACTTTTTGAGGAAACTCCATACTGTTGTCCAGAGTGGCTGCATCGTTTGCATTTTCATCAACAGTGTAAGAGTGTTCCCCTTTCTCCGCATCCCTGTCAACACCTGTGGTTTCTTGTGTTGCTGATTTTGGCCATTCTGACAGGCCTGAGGTGATATCTCACTGTAGTTTTGATTTGCGTTTCCCTGATGATGAGTGAGGTTGAGCATCTTTTCATGAGTCTGTTGGCCATCTGTATGTCTCCTTTGGAAAAAAAAAAAATGTCTGTTCATGTTTTCTGCCCATTTTTTAATTGGATTATTTGGTTTTGGGGTGCTGAATTTTAGTGTTTTTTATATATTTTGGATGCTAACCGTTTATCATATATGTCTTTTGTAGATCTCTTTTCGCATTCCATAGGTTGCCTTGTAGTTTTGTTGATTGTTCCCTTCACTGTGCAAAAGCTTTTTATTCTGATGAAGTCCCAATAGTTCATTTTTGCTTTTGTTCCCCTGACTCAGGAGGCATATCTAGTAAGAAGTTGCTACAGCCAATGTCAAAGAGATCACTGCCTGTGCTCGCCCCTAGGATTTTAATGCTTTCCTGTCTCACATTTAGGTCTTTAATCCATTTGTGGAATTTAAGAAATGAAACAAACGATCATAAGGGGAAAAAAGAGAGAAGCAAACCAAGAAACAGACTTTTAACTATAGAAGAACAAACTGATGGTTACCAGAGGGGAGGTGGGTGGGGCATAGTTTAAATAGGTGACGCGGTTATTAAGGTGTGCAGGTAAGTGTAATGAGCACCGGGTGTTGTATGTAAGTGTTTAGTCCCTAAATTATACACCTGAAATTAATATTACACTGTATGTTAACTGACTGGAGTTTAAATAAAAACAAAAAAAAAGGGGTGCCTGGGTGGTGCAGTCATTAAGCGTCTGCCTTCGGCTCAGGGCATGATCCCAGCCTTCTGGGATCGAGCCCCACATCAGGCTCCTCTGCTGGGAGCCTGCTTCTTCCTCTCCCACTCCCCCTGCTTGTGTTCCCTCTCTCGCTGGCTGTCTCTGTCAAATAAATAAATAAAATCTAAAAAAAAAAAAAATTAAAAAAAAAAAAAACGGGTAAGTGCTTCAAGGGACCATAAAACCGATGTCTGCACTTCTAATTGTTGTTCATGTGTGATTCTGGAGAGCTACCTTAGTCTCCCTCTATTTATATTTTCTCATTTGTACAATTGAATAATGTATTTTTATTTCCTAATCTTCAAAAATACTAAAGACTCATTATTTCCTTGGAGAGATCTTGACACCTGATATACACTACATAGTAATACACAATCTTGCGAAGCATTTTAGCCATTGTGGAAATTAGTACCATTATTGACTCTGGATCTATGAAACGTTTAAGCTTAAGTCCAGGAACCAGTTCTCAGTGTCACCGATGCACATTCCTAGCTTTGTAGTATAAGCAAAAAAGGAAAATTTTGGTTCATAGGAATGGTGAGAAATATGACTTGAACTTTTGTGTTCTGACTTATTTTTCTTAAATCACCATTCGGATGTCCAATCCAATTCATACGGATTACACAAACCACATGGGATTTTTATCTAAAGCAATTACTTAACAATTGATTTGTTTTTACTACATTAATGACTTTTCTACATTGATGATACAGTTTCTTCCAATTTAAGTTTAAAGAGAGGCATTTATAAACAATGGTTGAAATTTTTCAGGTCACTGAAGTAGCAACGTCCTGGAGTTGTACTTACAACATGCCAAGCACTCACTGTGGGAGTTGCCAGATGAAAATCCATAGGCAAGTTCCAGCTCTCATAAATATGTACTTGGTCAGGCTGACACAGTCTTTAAATAAAAATTGAATTGGACTTCTGGTAAGAGACGCATGATCTCTTCAGCTCAGCCCAGGCCCCACCCTTGCCTATGTCCTTCTCCCAAATCTAATTCATACATTTATGTATTGGCCTGACCCTTGCAGGTATTCGAGTTTGCTCATGATTTAACGTAACTGCCAAAGTGACAAAACTTAATGAAGTATAGGAAATTAGGCATGCTGTTAAAATGACTTGAGTAATTTGAAACTATATATTTTCAAGCATATCCTTAAGTAGGTGACAATTATGTTCACCAATTACTGAATCACAACAGAACGGGTGCGTGAGAAAATAACATGATCGTGTGCTATTCTTGCTAAACACCTATAGTGTTCTAAATGAAAGTATCAATAATTTTTAGCCAATAAGATTGCTGTATAAGCAAAAGGTAGCTGCTCCCAAGCCAAAGTTGGTAGCAGATGCAAGGTGCCTCATTTCCAATGGTATCTGCTAAAAGGAATAGAGCTAACGCTATATAATTTAATTCATAGAGTGTTAATTACAGGATATAAAATGTTCTGTAAATGAGCCATTATGCATTTTCCATTTTGTTGGTTATTTCAACCAACTTCAAAATTGAGCAAATTTTTAGTTAAGATGCAAGTTACATGTACTGAGAAACAGTATTATCTATAGAGTAATGCCCTTGTTTGGAAGCCTCAGATCCTAAATTCCATTAGTTCTGTGGACTTCCTACATGATCTCAGGCAAGCCTCCTCTCAGCACAGAAGTCTTTACAGCTTATAAAATGAAGACTAATACCTGCTGCAGATTAATCCTGCTGATTACGTAGATTTAAAACACTGATTTATAAAAGACATTGGGCTTTTTGGAAGCAAATGAAAGGCAAAACAAACACATGTTTTTATTGTTATTGTTATAAATTCATTATTATTTTGGTTGATAGTTTTCTCAATGACAGATTTGTGCAAAAGATCATTATTTGGAAGAATTGTGTCCATTCTAAAAGTCTATTCATTTGTTAAGCTAACCACCCACAAGACACTTCATTTTATCTGTAATTTGTACGTTCTTTAACTTCTGTTGAATTACTGAAGAGGAAAGTTTTTTCTTTTTTTCGTGCTTGGAAATACCTTATTATAAATCCTATTTCACATTCCTCCCCCCAAAGTTGAAAAGAAAAAAAAAAAAAGAAAAGAAAAAAAGAAAAAGAAAAAATCCCCCTAAACCAACGCATAATCTAAATGAATTAGTCTATAAACACCCATCAAAATATTTTTTTATTTTCATTTCCTACATGAAATTGCACAGGATATGACTCAATATACTCTGATCTTAAATAATTGGAAGTGGAAGATAGTGTTTTTTTACAGAAAAAGTAAACAAAAGCCTAATTTATCCAGACAAATAACCTACGTACGTAGGAAGGTGTCTGTGTTCAGACTTTGGAATGTGGCATCTATGAAGCTCCCCTTCATACCAATCACCTTACATCAGCTCACCGTCAAGACGGATCATAAGTAGTTGCAACTGGGCTTGTTAAGTTTATTATATTTTTGGAGTAAATGACCTTGATTTTTGCCTTATTTTCTTTTTATTGGTTTATCACGATAATAGATAATCAACATTGCATGTTATGAAATCCTGCATAAGCACCGGTATAGAATTAGCATTAAAAAGTTCAAGAAATGTATTACATTATAAAATAACGAAAATAGTGGTATACCATAATTCACACCCACCTATGTCTATCATTAACAGTTATGAAAGGAGCAAATCGATTTCATTGTTGGAAAATCCTGGGTATTTCATGCCATCATTTGATGTGTACATATGAATAAACTCTTAAGAAGAAATGAGGAAGAGAAAATAATGTCGTAGTGATAGAAAATAATAATCAGTTCAGCGAGTGATCCAGCTGAGTACAAATTGAAGTCACTCAATTCTTCCCTTTGTCTCTTCACTCTTTTTCTTTCATTTATATTCATGGACTAAGAAGAGCCCTCAAAAAATCATCTCATAGAGCCACGATGAGATAATATAATCAAGATAATTCCAAGAGTCAGTATCTAGTAATGAGATCTGTCAGGAAGTATATTCATTGTTTCATCATCTTGACTCATGAAATGGTTTTCTGCATGTCACCTCGAAAAACTCTCTTTGTAACAATCAGAACTTAGGGACATCAGCTCACATTCTTCCTTTCAGGGTCAGACTTTCTCTTATCTCTCTTCTGTGCTGAATTCTGTCCTTTTCCCAAAATTCAGGTGATAATTGGTGATAAAGTCTTTAAAGAGATTATTAAGAATGAAGTCTTTATGGTAGGCTTTAATTCCATACAATTGGTGTCTCTATAAGAAGAGGAGATTAAGATGCAGAGACAGAGACACCAGACACTTGCAAGCACAGAGAGAAAAGCATGTGAACACACAACAAGAAAGCAGTCATCTACAAGTACAGCAGAGAGGCCTAGGAAGTAATAAAATCTGATATTTTGATCTCAGACTTTTAGCTCCCAGAATGGTGAGAAAATATATTTCTCCTAGAAAACTAACAGAATATCATATAGCCACCTCTGGATGTATCTTTTTATGACCACTTAATAGTGTAATGGATGTCTAATAAAGCAGAGAGTCAATGAAATTGAGCATTTCCTTTGAAAGGAGTCCTTAGAAATTATGCATCTGATGTCTAAAGGTAAAGGACACAGGCAAATTAGAATAGCCTTCCTATGAAATTCCCTTCTCAGGCAAATTGTAAGAAGTCCTTTATTCTTAGAGAAAATACTACAGTTTTTTCTAGCACTTTAGCAGAAGATGCCTCTCCTCTTAGTAGGTACATTTAATCACTAGTGAGTAGGTAAACAGGTGTGTTAGGTCTTCTGGGTAAGAAGAGACCAACATCCTATTGTCACTATATATTTAATATACTGATGTCAGTGATGTTAGCTCAATAAAGGCTCAATGGGCAAGATAGTCCTGAAATTAAACAGTCTCAGGAAAAGAAGGGGATTGCTTGTTCAACACAAAGGCCTTAATGCTTGAGAGTCACTCTTTTGCCTGTCTCATTGCAGGATACGGAATGAGCGTGATTTTAAATTGGATTTATCAGATGAAGAAATTAGCATGAGTTACTTTCCTCAGAGCTTTTTGATCTTTGGACGCCACTTCTTCTTACCACCTTCACTATTTAAAACCGTGCCACTCTGCCAATGGCTTCCTAATGAGAACCTGAACCCCAGCAGTAACAAAGTACACATCTTAGTCAGTTAGGTCTAGTACCCAAAATTAAAAATTTAAATTTTCCCTAGACAACAACCAATATGCTTTCAGTCACTAAATATTAACTTGTATTTTCTAGAGTTTGATACAAATGAAATCAAGTGGTATTAACCAATTGACTTATTCTTCTTTTTAAAATTTGTTTTGGTTGTTCTACGTCTCTTGCATGTTTATATGATTTTTAGAATCCGTTTGTCAATTTTTGCAAAATATTCTACTGTGACCTTGATTGGGATTGCATGAAATCTTATCAATTTCAGGAGAAGTGAGATCATAATAGTATCAAGTTCTGACTTATGTCCTTTGTCATTATTTATTTTGTTAGCTGTAGGTTTTTCATAAATGTGCTTTATTAAGCTGAGGAAATTCTATTCTGTTCCTAGTTTATGAAAAGTTTTTATCAGCTGTGACTCTGGGATTATATTAAATGCTAGTCCTGTGTCTATTGTGGTGATCTTCATATTTTGCTTTTCTAGTTTTTGATATGTTGATTATTGATTGACTTTTAATGTAAAACTACCCTTGAATTCCTTGGGAAAACCAACCTAATTAATTATGCTGTTTATATTTTTACATCCTACTGGATTTAATAGCTAAATTTTTGTAAAGAATTGTTCCATCTGTGTTCATGGAGGGTATTAGTCTGAAGCTTCCTTTTCTCTTGACATCTATGTTTCTAGTTTTGGAATTGGAGTAATGATGATTTATAGAATATATTGTTAAGCATTCACTGTCTTTAATTTTCTAAAAGCATTTGTTTAGAAGTGGTATTACTTTCTTCTTACTTACTTAGAAGAATTCACCAAGTAGGTGATCTGGACCTGGAGTCTCCTTTGTGGGAAAGTTTGTAACTACAAATTAAATTAAAAAAAAATAATAATGCCACCTGGATTACCTATTTGCTTAGAGTAAACTTTAACTATGGAGTGAGCTTTGAAAGTTTGCGTTTTTCAAGAAACTTATCCATTTCACCTAAGTTATAAAATTTATTTCCATAAAGTTGTTCAGAATCTTCCTTTATGATTCTATCCATAACTTATAGAATTAGTATCGATGCCTTCTCTCATTCCTGATACTGGCAATGTGTGTATTTTTTTCCCTGTTTTGGCTGGTTAGGCACTTATCAATTTTATTGATTATTTCATAAAATTGCTTTTGATTACATTGCCTTTTCTACTGTTTTTACTGTTTTATATTTCATTGATTTCTGCCCTTATTATTTTCCTTCTGTCATTAATTTGGGTTTAGTTTGATCTTCTAGTTTTTTAAGAAAAAGCTATGCACACTGATTTGAGACATTTTTCTCATTTCTAGTATGGCTGTTAGTGCTTATATTTCCCCCTAATTACTGTGTTAGTGACATCTGACAAATTTTGGTGTTATCTATTTGGATTTTCAAATAGTTAAAAACATTTTACACTTCTTCTTTGAACTGCTTAGGTTACAGTTCATTATTTAGTTCCTGAAAATTTATGGATTTTTTTGTGATTAATAATTTCATACTCTTATGACTAGGAAACATACTTTGTATGATTGAAATCCTTCTAAACTTATTAACACTCATTTAATGACCCAGAATCTCTCTTGATAAATACTCTGTATTGGTTTGAAGAGAATGTATAATTTTCCATAGATAAAACCATACACAAAATAATAATATAAAGTGTTTGATTTTGAAACTCTTGAAGTAAATCTGAAAGGATGTATAAGTACAGAACCAATAGACATAAAATATAATAATGGGGAAAAAATCAAATCAGTTAAAAGTGTACATAGAGCAGCTTGTAAATTGTTTTATGTTGTATACAATCTAAATATGATTTTTTGCACAAGAAATCAGTTTTGACAGGATTAAGAAGATCAAGTAAAATAATCTACAGAAACAGTTAATGCAGTATATTCCACTTAATTATCATTTCTTCATATTTGTTTAAGAAAAAAATGTAGTCAATATAACTTGGTAGCACAAATATTATAAAATTCTAATTATTGTATTTCGGCTAAACCGTATATTAAGGATGTGTGAATAAGCACATATAACTGTAATTAGCGAGTGACCTTATATGATTTTTTTGGTCAATTAATTATAGAAAACTATACATTGCATAATATTTTGTAAAATAAAATGAACATAATTCTATTTTCAGAAAATTGTTATCAAGTACAAATTTTAGAAAGAACATCATGTGTTTACGCTTATTATAAAAATATAAATAATACTACATTTGGTAGGGTAAACTGCAAAAAAAAACCCTTGTGCATTAATAATAAATCTCAACTAATTATCTAAGGAATTATTTTTAATTCTTACCTCTCTTTTGTTTTAGTTACATTTGACTTCTTTAAATGGTACTCTTTAATGAAAGGGAAATTCAAATAATAATAAAAATAATAGTATCATAATAATTTGCAAAATAAAGTAGAACAGCAGTTGCTGTTATTTTAGGAAGCTTTACCATTTGGAATAATTTTCAGCTATGGAAAGATTCAAATCTCAAAGTCTCAACTAATGAGGGAATTTTTGTTTATTAATTTCTTCTTGCTATAAACAGTGATCAAAATCTTATTCAAAAAAGAGGCTGATAGCTCCCTGGAGATTGCATATTGGGGAATGAAAGTTTCTATTATTAAGTAACATTTTCTTGAATGTTTAAGGATTTTTGAGACTAGAATAAGAGTTACCATGGGTACAATATTCACAAAGAATTTGATAGCTCTCTAGAGATTGCATACAGGGAAGTAAACATTTTTATTAAATAACATTTTCTTGAATGTTTAAGGATTTTTGAGGAGAATTAGAATTACTAGGAGTACAATATTTGATATATATTCCACTGTATTTTAAAATAGAGCCTAATAATTATTCCAGTGTCTTTAAAGATTATTTAGGAATATTGCTTTCAATTCTGACATGTAAAAAGCTTGTAAATCATCACTCTTGTTCTTAAAAGAATCAAGCTGAACAAAATGAAATCAATGACTTTATTTGAACCCATCAGAAAAGTAGCATGACAGGGCAAACTGACTCCCCCAAATCTGGAGAGTCAAGTGAATAGAGAGAATCACAGCAAAGATCTCCCTACCTGAAACAAAAGTACATGGAGCCATAAACTGGTAAGAAGATTTACCTGGTAATTTTGACAAGTTACTAAAGGCTGACAGGGAACCAGTATGAGAATGAGAAACTCCTTGGGGCTACAGACTTAGAGGATCACCAACACCTTCATAACTTTAAGTTCCAAGAACCCCAACAAGTTCTCATGGTGAAGAATAAAGAAAAATCCCTTGTTTCTCTGATGAGGAGAGAAAAGCAACCATTTTGAAATAGAGCCAAATTACTTTACATAACATGTATAAGCATACTCTCCAGAGTAAGACTAAGTATAGACTTTACAAGAAACATCCTACCCAAGGGCGAGCACTCCCCTGACTTCAACACCTTATAGCCTTCTTGTCTTATCTAAAGGGAAGTTCCTGGGGAGGAACTAAAAAACACTTGTGTAGGTCATAGACCAGGATCATAAGCCCACTAAAAGAATAAGATTTAATCAGAAAATTATAGAATTCATTTTAGTTATCTTGAAAGCATCTTTGTTGATTATCCTGGTTGCCATTCTCCTCTAAGCAGAACTTGTAATGATGTCAATGAGACATCTCAGGAAATTATATGTCGATCTTGGTGTGGTCTGGGTTTGCTAAAGTTAAATATAGCCTTTTCCTCCCAGTGAAATCCTTGAACTGGTTTGAAGTTGTACAACACAATCACATAATCTTCTGAGATACTAAGGATCAAACTTTCTGGGATTGCTTTTACATTACTTTTGTGCCTAACCGGGCAGTATAACTGAGTGGTCCTACTCACATTTGTTTTATACTGATAATCCTACATAATATTTAATGAACAAAACATCTGGAAACATTAAGTGTGATGACATTAGTGTTCCATCTATAGAGAACTAAAACAAAAAGACATTAAAATTTAACTTTTTTCCCCAAACACTAATACATAACATGAAAACAAAAAGGGTTCTTTAAGAAATCAAATATAATCTTCAATGTGTGAGGGATAGCTATCATATGAGGATCAAACCCTGGAGTGCATAGAGCCATCATCATGCTAATAAAATACCCCCAATAAAATTCCATGGCGATTATTGTCTTTGACCACCCAGCACCATGTTCTTCTTTCCTCTCGTGACAGAATTTACCTCATCACAAGCTTTGGCATGGTTAAACTATTGATACTTACTTATCCCCCTGTCCGTGGTTTGGTCCAGAGATAGGTACATAACACTGGTGAGACAATGGCTTTCTGCAGAATCTCTTCTGCTGGAATGTTAAGTAGTCATGAAAGAACGTTTCCTTTCTCCATCATCATGAGTATATAAAATGTGACCCCAGAGCTAACAAAAGTCATCCTCATTCTGTAGGTATGCCTGAAAGAATTAGATAGACACACAGGGGGAAAGAAGGTGAAGGATAAAAGATTGCTTCTCTATGCTCTGAGTTTCTAAGATTCCTGGAGCTAACTCAACTTTGCAACTTCTCTTCTTGACCTTTCAACTATGGTGTTTTTAGATAAATGGATAGATACATACGTACGTACGTATGTACGTACATACATAGTTATAGCATATATGCTGATTTGGCCAGTTATTGAGGAACATTGAGTTGGAGTTCAGTTTACAGAGTTCCTTCCTTTTACTAGCACTGTGTAAGGTATGTTGAGAGAAATGGTAAATAAGTGTTGATCATATCCCCAAAGAATTCTCCTTGTTAAGAACATAAGAAGATCATGTACGTAACAAAAGGTAATATAATTTAGAACATACAAAGAGCTTTTGTATGAGGAAATATAGACTGTTCAGCATGAGAAAGCACTAATGATTAGATTGTTATCTCCATAAATATTTAGGCAGTGCAAGTTTCAAGACCTGCACAATAGTCCTTTATATTGATAGATGCACCATGATTTGGTAAGTAATCCCTCTCTTGGTTCTTTCTTTCTATTACAGTGCTTCTCAACTTCAGCACTATTAACATCTTGTGCCGAATAAATCTTTCTTGTGGGAGTTGTCCTGTGCATTGCAGGAGGTTTAGCAGCATTGCTGGCCTCTACTCACTAGGTATCAATAGCATAGCCTCGCCCCACAGTTGTGACAAAAATGTCTCCAGAAATTGCCAAATGTCTTCTGGGGGACAAAATCACCCCTGATTGAGAACCACTCTTTCACTAAAAATACATTTTCATTGTTTTCCCAATTATAAAAATAATAAGCATTTACTTAGAAAATTAACAAAAAATACAGAAAAAAATGGAGAAAATAAAAATTATCAGCTTTTTATTTTACTCAGACATAAGTCACTTAAGAGATTTTGTTACATTTCAATACATTCCATTTTTATTGGATATTAAATTTAAATCATATAACATTTGGCATCCTACAATTTTTATTCAGTGTTCCATATGAGCATTTCCTCAAGTCATTAAATATTGTTTTAAAATGATTTTGATTGGCTATGTAGGGTCCAATTGCATGACAGGGTCTTTCTATTTTTTTCTTTTTTCTTTTTTTTTTTTTCAATTTAGAACTCTCCTGAGCCCTAGTCAAACTTTAGTGAATGGTATAATGAGTTCTTTGTTTAACAAGAAAATGATCTTGAACAAAGGCCTTTTCATCATTCTGTTTAGTAAAGAACATATTTAGTCAACCAATTGCTCCTGTAGTGATTCAATACACACTTAGTCTTTAAATTTTTTTTTATTTTGGTACTATTCAGTTGGGTAAATTTCATTTAAAAATGTTTCAAGTCCAAGGACACCTGGAGTTTTATTTAATTAATGGAAGAACCTATACTAGCTTAAAAATAATTATGGCATAGCTTTTATGTATTTATGACACTGTGCTAAGGACTGAATTTACAGATTTATCAGACCATTTAACCCCATCCTTAAGGTGTTTTCAAGGAATAAGACATGCATAACAATACATGGTGTGATGTGGACAAGAACCAAAAAAAGTGTGGAAAGTGCGATTACAATTCAGAAGGAAAAAGTGGGACAGATCAAGATAGGCCTGGATGAGGAAGCAGTATTCATGGGACACCTTGAAGAAATGATGAAATTCTGACATACCACACAAGGTAAGGAAAGGGCGGCCATTGCTGATAGAAGAAACACCTTGAACATGTAAGAGTGGTAAGATTGGAGGGGAGTGAAGAGGCCTGGAATTCTAGATGAATGTGCCTGAGGTGAAGAAGGAAAAAGTAGAAAGCAGATGGAGAAAGAGAAAAGGGATGGAAAGAAGCAGACGTTAACGACGGCCTGCTCTGGTCAGGCACTGTGTTTTAAGTTTTACTGGCATCACTTAATGACTCACATCAGATGTCTCAAATGAGAACACCAAGGCACATGGATACCCAACTATTAAATGGTAAAAATGGTTACACACCTAACAAATGGCAGAGATGGTAGTAAAATGGAGGATTTACTCCAATTGCCTTTAAATTATGCGATGCCATCTTCCAAATGCAATATAGTCTATTACTTACATTTAATCCAAATAAAATTAAAAATCTCTTTCTTAAACCTTTCCTTTTTAAACTAAATACATCAGTGCTCTCAGAGTACTCTGGACACCTATTAGGCTGCTTCCAGTATAATGCAGTACATTTATATATATCCAGGTTTATCTACTTTCCTTAACCCCCTCCTACTATATGTTGGGTTTCTTGAGTCAAAAAAAAAAAAAAACATCTTCACCACCTCTGTGATTTCAATGCCTGGAACAGAGTGTCTCAAAACATTCATTGATTAGATAAAACTAAATCCAGGGAGGGATACAGAGACTAGCATTTCCATTTCCCCCAAAAGTGTGGTTAATCTGCCTCTTAAAGTAATTATAAAAATTGAGCAAATGCCTTTATCTAGCCCTTGACTTCACATATGTTCCTGGCTTCTTGTAGTTCCTCAAATAGAAAGAAAACCTACTGATAGCAAGTTGCACACAGAAGCAAGGGTGTTAAGTGTGCTTTAAATGTTGGGCTTAAAATTGAATTGATTTTTGTACTAATAGTGTAATTTCCAGGTATTTGTTTTAATAACAAACAGTACTCGAAATGACTGCTATTCAGCAGTAAGTTTATCGCTAATTAGAGGAGTGTCTCACTGATGCACGCTAATGAGAGGGAGAGCAATAACTGAGCAGAGTGCCAAAGTTTCAAGGATAGCATCATAAATGCAGTTTGCTTAGTTCTGTAAATATGTTGTTTGCTTTATTTACAACGGCACATAGATTACTCAAGTGCATAATATGCTGGTATATTAGGTGAAATAAAAATCTCACTAACGTGAGCTCTCACCAAAGTGCTCTGTCTGC
The DNA here is from genome assembly GCF_024610735.1 of Ursus americanus. NCBI lineage: Eukaryota > Metazoa > Chordata > Mammalia > Carnivora > Ursidae > Ursus > Ursus americanus. The sequence goes on along the minus strand of NC_142137.1, from coordinate 52,239,609 downwards.
TATTAAACTTTTATTAAGAACGGAGATAAAACAATTCTCTTTGGAGCAGAATTAGAGTGCATGCTGATGATCACTGAAGTGAATAAGGATGAGACAATAAGAGAGAGAGCCATGTTCTCAAGGAAATCCCGGTTGATCACACCCATTGTGCTCTGACCTTGCTCTTACCATTCCCAGAGGTACTTCAGGTCACTTCACATAAATGGATAACAGAACAGCTAAATGTCCTGGAGTGAGTGCCGTAGTGTGTGAGGATACAAAGGCCACTCTTGGGATGGGTGTCTGAATGTAGGTTTTGTTGTTAGGACAGAAAGCAGCCTCAGAGCCAGAGAGCTAACTATAGCATTCCATGGGGAGATGTGAGCTTTAGAGAAAGCCACAGAGTCCCCAGCTTCTGTGGGGCTGGCAATGGGGTAGAAAGAGAGTGAACAAGTAATGGCAAGGGCCAGCATGTTGGGGAAGGACCTAAACTGGATGAGTTACTCAGGGAGGACCTGGAACCTGGAAAGTTGAAAGGAAAGAGATGTTTTCATAAACAAAATACATGGTTGTGGCAGGATCCCAAACAAAGAGAGGACATTTCAATGGAGTAATTGTTCTCATTCCAGTGGTTCATTTTCTGTTTTACTGGGAATGATCTGACAGAGTCAGTCAGTCGTTCCAGGTTTGAAAAGACTTGAAGGTACATTCATGTTTCTCACCAAAATGTTCAAATGAAAACTTGAAGTGGACATACAATTGGAATGTTCACTTTTATATATAATATTCTTATGTATGTATTTTTCACATATCATATGTTAGAAACAGCACAATAGCTGAAAATCAAGTCCATCTAAGAATGTGCATCAGCTCAGCCCACAAACAATAGTCTCGGAGTCCAGACGATACACAGCAAAGAGCACAAACCTTGAAGTTAAACAGTCCTGAGCTTAAGAATTGACATCGTCACCAGCTGGCTGTGTGATTTTTGGCAAATTACCAAGGCTCTCTAACTTGGAGATTCCTCGTCTACATATTTGGTATAACAATATGGACTGCTAGGTATTACTTACCTTGGTCTATTTGGGCCAGTATGACAAAATGCCATAGACTGGGAGACTTACACACAACAGAAATTTATTTCTGACAGTTCTAGAGGCTGTAAGTCCAAAATCAAGGTGGCAGCACACTCAATGCCTGATGAGGGCTTATTTCCTCACTGATGACCATCTTCTTACTATAACCTCACATGGCAGAAGGGATGAGGGAACTTTCTGAGACCTCTTTTATAATGTCACCCACAAAGACTCTAATTGTGACCTACTCACTTCTGTCATACGGAATAGGTGGGAATAGGGAATACTCTGTTACAGGGTACCTACTTCTGTCTCCTATAACATTGGGGTCATCCGTTTTACTTATCCATATGCTATAATCATCCAATACATTGTTGCAATTATTATTTTTAAGTTATTATTAAGAACAAAAAAATTAAAGTATTTATTTTATCTTTATCCTTCTCCAACGTTTTGCTTTTCTTTGTGTAACAAACATTTCTCATTATATCATTTATTTTTCCTCTTCCTGAGGAATTTCTTTGAACATTTCTTGCAGGGCAGATCTGCTATGATGAAATCCCTCAGTTTTTGTCTGTCTGAGAAAGTCTTTGTTTCTCTTTCATTCTGAAGGATAATTTCTTTGGATGTAGAATTTTAAATTAGTAGGATTTCTTTTCCTTTCCACTATTTAAAAAATTCACTTCACTCCTACCTTGCTTGCATGATTTCTGGTAAGGAGAACATTGTAATCCTTGTCCTTGTTCCACTATTTGCAATGTGTTTCCTGCCCTCTCTGGATTCTTTCAAAATTTTCTGTGTTTGGTTTTTGAATGTGATGTGCATAGCTGTCAAATTTTTGATATTTATCTTGTGTGGTGTCTTCTGAGCTTCCTGGGTCTATGGTTTGGTGTCTGTCATTAATTCTGGAAAATCCTCAACCATTATTTATTAAATATTTCTTCTGTTCCTTTCTTTCTTTCCATTCCAGTATTTCAGGTATGCATATATTACAACTTTTGAAATGGCCTCAGTTTTTGGATATTCTCTACTGATTTTTATTCTTTTCCTCTGTTGGAATTTCATCTTGGGAAATTTCTAAGGACATATCTTTGAGCTCACTGATTTTTTTCCCTGGTCATGTGCAATCTCCTAATGAGCCATCAAAGGCATTCTTCATTTTTGTTACAGTATTTTTGACTTTTAACACTCATTTCAATTCCATTTTAGGGTTTCTATCTCTTTACTTATATTACCCATCTATTCTTGCATGTTGTCTACTTTTTCTATTAGAGTCCTTAACTTATTCATATTATTCTAAAATACTGTCTGTTGGTTCTAAAATCTGTTCCTTAATCTGTTTCTGATTCTTGGTTTGTTTCTTCATACTGTAGGTTTTGTAACTGGTTTGTTGTTGTTTTTGCTTGCTCCCTTTTAGGTCACCTTGTAATTTTTGTGGAAATCTGGATATGGATTTGACAGTTTGAGTAATAGGAACTCAAATTAAGTAGGCCTTTAGTGTAATGTTTTATGTTAATTTGGCTAGAAGATGTGTTATGTTTAATATTTGCTGTACCGTAAATGTCAGAGGCTTCAAGGTCCTCTCCTACCCTTATTTCTGTTTCCCCTTTGGCATTGGAGCTTTTCTTTGTACTACTCCTTTAGGCAGGGTCTATTTCCTATGGCTCCTTCAGCTATAATCCACTGTTATTTATTGGAGACTATTATAGGGAAAAGAAACTTGCTATAGACATGATTAAATATAATTCCCAGGGGGCCCCGGCTGGCTCAGTCAGAGGAGCTTGTGACTCCTAATCTCAAGGTCATGAGTTCGAGCCTCATGTTTACTTAATTAATTAAACTCAAAAAAAATTTAATTCCTACAGTGGGCCTGTATTCCTACTGTTACCCTCACCAGTATTTCTTAGCTTTTTTTTTTTCTACCCTTGTGTGAGACAAAAAAGTTAGGGAGGGCTGGAATCCAGGAAATGTCCCACACTTAGGTCCCACACTTAAGGGTTTTGTAAGGTATTTCCCCCTGGGGTAGACCTTTGTTAGGAAGGATGCTCTGGACTTATTTCACAAGGATTACTTTTCCCCACCCTCTGCCAGAGCCATGAAGGGGTCTTTCTTGGCCCTTTAACTTGAGAACTTCGCGGTGTTCTTGAAAGTAAAGCCCATGAAAGTGTGGGATCTCAGCAGTTTCTTCTCTCAGGCTTGTTCACATTCAGCATCCACAATCTGTCAAACTTTCCATGTAAGTCTTCTGACCAGTTTATGGCTCCAATGGATTCTGCTGCAGGTAACAGGAGTCAGTCTTCACTTTGTGGATTACCTAACTCTCCAGATTTGGGGATGGAAATTTGCACTATAAACTAGGTCCAGAAGAGTCACCGATTTTCAGTTTGTGAAGCTTTTTCTTATTGTAAGAATAGGTGTGATGACTACCAAGATATTAACATGTTGGAGCAAAAGCCAGAGTGTCTAACTTTTATTCCTTATTTTATTCAAGTACTGTGAAGCATTTGGCAAAGTTGACCACATTTCCCTTTTGAGATTCTCTTCACTCCTGTCTTCACTGTCAGCATTCACCACATTTTTCCTCTTCCCTCTCCAGATCATTCTTAGTTGTTTTTCTCTGTAATCCTGGATTCTCAATTAGTGTCACTCTATACATTCCCACTGAGCCTGGCTTTAGCACCATGAATATGATACAAAATTCCCAACTGTGTCTTCATCTCAGACATGATTCCGCATAACCTTATTTTCAATTGCCAACTGGGCTTTTTTCTAATGATGATACCAAACAACCTTTGGGAAAAAACACAAAAACATGTAAAAAATTGAACTCACAATCTCATTCTCATTCCTATTTGCCTCTATTCATTTCCCATCCTGATGGATAGCACAATCATTCATCAAACAAATAAATAAAAAACTTGAAGCTTTACTCTCTTTCAAGTAATCTTAACTAAAACTCATTCACATCTTTCAATTATGACTCTTCTCCTCCATATCTACCAATGTAGGCTTTGTTCAGTCCCTCATCATTTTCATTATTTCTCAGCTAGACTATGAACATAGATCCTAAATAATCTCTCTTGGCCAAACCAGTTTTATACTTCCATAATACTATAAAACTTACCTTTCAAACATGATAATCTGACTGTTATTCTTCTGCTCAAATCCTTCCCTAACTTTGAAAACCTGTAACATAAAGTGAAAATTCTTGAACATGGTAATCAAACAAGTCCTTAACTTTCCACCCTGGTCTAACTCCCTGGTCTCGCCTCCTGTTATTTTTCTGAATACATGATTTGCTTTAATCATTTTGAACTACTCATAATCACCCAATTATACAATATTTTTCATGCTTTTTTTTTTTCCTTTTTGTCTTTAATGCTCTTCCCTTGCTTTTTGCTTGGAAAAAGCTTCTACCTGAGCCTACGAGACCAAGTGAAACATCACCTCCTCTTTGGAAGTCTTCCTCTGTCCCTTGTCCACATCATCCTTCCTGACACTCCTACACTTAATAACCTTCTTTGCTCTCTGTCTTTAGACTTCATAATATGATATCCTGGATTGGATCCTGAAACAGAAATAGGAGAGAACTGGTAAAATTGAAATAAAGTCTGCTGTTTAGTTAGTAGCAATGTACAAATATGCATTTTGTAGTTTAGAAAAATGTACCACAGAAATATAACACAGAAATATTAGGACTCTCACACCTAAAACTGTGTGAGGGATATGGGAGCATGCTGTACTATCTTTGCATATCTAAACATATTAAAAAATAAAATATCTGTTTAAAAAATTCACAGACAACAACATCTTGCATTACTGTGATATTTGAATGATCTGAGATACAGACTGATCTCACTTCTATAGCCTCGGTTTACTTTCCTACAAAATTAGGTTAATAATAGCACTCATCTCAAATACTTTTTGTTAAGACTAAAAAAGAGAAGCCATGTAAAGGAGTTAGCACAGGATCTTGAACCCAGTAAGCACCTGCTTAGCATTAGCTATTGCTATTATTATTGATGAAATAATTGATTTTTCATATGTTCCAGTCCCACTAGACTCTGAACTCCTTAAGCGCTTAGCATGGTATCCGTCAAACAGACAACACTCAGTAAATATTTGTGAAACAAATATTAAATGAAAGTATAGATTCTAATATTTTCCCTCTTCTCTCCCTAGATATGCTTCTCATAACATGACAGAAATAAATCCCTGCTGGTTGGTTTACTTCAGTGATCAGAATTCACTACAATATCACCATCTCTTGCTCTCCTACTGAACTTTTCCCCACCTCAGACCTTGAAAGAAACTGCATTTCATCTATCATCCTAGAATCCATGCCCTCTATTTATTCTACTGCACAAAAGAAATCTAACCTGCAGAAGTATATTTTTTCAGCCAACACATCTTTTGGAAGTCAAAATTCTCCTTTTATTGAATTTCTAACTTTATGCTTAGTGAGAATTCTCAACTTGCCCCTAGATAGAGACTTTTTCCCTTAATGTTGGACAGCCTTCAGAATAAAAATGGATAAATTGTAGCTGTGAAGTGTCTGATTAATCTGGAGTCATAAAACTTGCAAAGCAGAAAAAAAATTAACCACTCAGAATTAATTCAATTAAGTCACTGAATTTCAAGCTAAAAAGATACTTAATGACACATAATCTGAATGTTAAATTGCTTAGCTGAGTACAAGCAAGTAATTATTGCTTTCAAAACCATTGTTCCTTCTTACAATTACATTTTATCCTTTCATTGTATTTAATTTTATTTTTGTACATATATAAGTTTTTCTTTCTTTACAATTTGGGGGTCTGGTTTTCTAACAAACAGACCAAAATACACATAGGATCCAGTGCATTGTTCTATTCTGTTCACCTGTCTGATTATGTTCTCTCTCTCTCTTTTTTAATTTTAATTTTAATTTTTTTTTCAGTTTTGGGTCTGTTCTAATTTGTTTACTGTATATTTCTCTGGGGTCATTGTTGTCATTTTAGTATTTTGTTCTTTCATTCATCTATGCTTCTCTGGACGGAATGACAAGATGGAAAAATTCACCTCAAAAAAGAGAACAAGAGGCTGTACTAATTGCCAGAGACCTAATCAGTATGGATATAAGTAAGATGTTGGAACTAGAGTTCAGAATAATGATTATAAAGACACTAGCTGGGCTTGAAAAAAGCATAGACGACACTAAAGAATCCCTTTCTGGAGGAAAAAAAAAAAAAAACTAAAATCTAATCAAGTTGAAATTAAAAGGCTATTAATGAGATGCAATAAAAAATCAAGGCTCTAGCTGCTAGGATAAAAGAGGCAGAAGAGAGAATTAGTGATACAGAAGAAAAAATGATGAAGAATAAAAATGCTGAGAAAAATAAAGTTAAACAACTACTGGATCATGAGGGGAGATTCAAGAGATAAGTGATACCATAAAGCAAAACAATATTAGACTACTTGGTATCCCAGAAGAAAGGAGAAAGAGAGAGAGAGAGAAAGAGAGAGAAAGGCAGAAGGTATATTTGAGCAAATTATAGTAGAGAACTTCCCCAATCTGGGGAAAGAAAGAGGCATTCAAGTCCAGAAGGCACAGAGGAACTCCCCCAAAATCAATAAAAATAGGTCAACACCCTGCCATATAATAGTGAAACTTGCAAATCTCAGAGACAAAGAGAAAATCCTGAAAGCAGCCTGGGACAAGAGGTCCATAACCTACAAGGGCAGAAACATTAGACTGGAAGCAGACCTATCCACAGAGACCTGGCAGGCCAGAAAGGACTGACATGATATATTCAGGGTGCTAAATGAGAAAAAGATGCAGCTAAGAATATTTTATCCAGCTAGGATGTCATTCAAAATAAAAGGAGATAAAAAGCTTCCCGGACAAACAGAAACTAAAAGAATTTGTGATCACTAAACCAGCCCTACAACAAATATTAACATGTATCCTTTAAATGAAGAGAAAGCCCAAAAGTAGCATAGACCAGAAAGGAAAAGAGAGGATATACAGAAACAGTGTCTGTACAGGTAATACAATGGCACTAAATTCATATCTTTCAATAGTTACTCTGGATGAAATGGGCTAAATTCCCCAATCAAAAGACATGGGGTAGCAGACTGGATAAAAAAACAAGACATATTGATATGCTATCTGCAAGAGACTCATTTTAGACCCAAACACACCTCTAAACTGAAAGTGAGGGGGTGGAAGACAATTTATCATGCTAATGGACATCAAAAGAAAGCAGGGGTGGCAATCCTTATATCAGATAAATTAAATTTTAAACCAAAGACTCTAGTAAGAGATGAGGAAGAGATAACAATTGTAAATATTTATGTCCCTAACATGGGAGCAGCCAATTATATAAACCAATTAATACAAAATTAAAGAAACACATCAATAATAGTACAATAATAATATGGGACTTTAACACCCCACTCACTGCAATGCACAGATCATCTAAGCAGAAGATCAACAAGGAAACAAGGGCTTTGAATGACACACTGCACCAGATGGACTTCACAGACATATCCAGAGCATTCCCTCCTAAAGCAACAGAATACACATTCTTCTTGAGTGCACATGGAACATTCTCCAGAATAGATCACATGCTGGGTCACAAATCAGGTCTCAACTGGTACCAAAAGATTGCGATCATTCCTGCATATTTTTGGACCACAATGCTTTGAAACTGGAACTCAATCACAAGAGGAAATTTGGAAAGAACTCAAATACAGGAGGCTAAATAGCATCCTACTCAAGAATGAATGGGTCAACCAGGAAATTAAAGAATTTAAAAAATTCATGGAAACCAATAAAAATGAAAACACAACTGTTCAAAACCTTTGGGATGCAGCAAAGGTGGTCCTAAGTGGGAAGTACATAACAATACAAGCCTTTCTCAAGAAACAAGAAAGGTTTCAAATACACACCTAAAGGAGCGGAGAAAGAACAACAAATAAAACCTAAACCCAGCAGGAGAAGAGAAATAATAACAATTAGAACAGAAATCAAGGAAATTGAAACCAAAAGAACAGTAGAAGAGATCAACGAAACTAGAAGCTGGTTCTCTGAAAGAATTAGTAAGATCAATAAACCCCTGGCCAGACTTACCAAAAAAAAAGAAAAAGGACCCAAATATCTAAAATCATTAATAAAAGAAGAGAGATTACAACCAACACAAAAGAAATAAGAACAATTTTAAGAACATATTATAAGCAACAATATGCAAATAAATTAAGCAATCTGGAAGAAATGGATGCATTCCAAGGGACATATAAACTATCAAAACTGAAACAGGAAGAAATAGAAAACCTGAACAGACCCATAACCAGCAAGGAAATTGAAGCAGTAATCAAAAATCTCCCAACAAACAAGAGTCCAGGGCTGGATGGCTTCCCAGGGGAATTCTACCAAACATGTAAAGAAGAATTAATAGCTACTCTTCTGAAGCTGTTTCAAAAAATAAAAATGGAAGGAAAACTTCCAAAAACTTTCTATGAGGCCAGCATTACCTTGATACCCAAACCAGACAAAGACACCACCAAAAAGGAGAATTACAAGCCAATATCCCTGATGAAGATGGATGCAAAAATTCTCACCAAAATAATAGCCAATAGGATCCAACAGTACATTAAAAGGATTATTCACCACGACCAGGTGGGATTTATTCCAAGGCTGCAAGGGTGGTTCAACATCTGCAAATCAATGTGATACACGATGTAACTAAAAGAAAGGACAAGAAACATATAAGCCTCTCAATAGATGCAGAAAAAATATTTGACAAAGTACAGCATCCTTTCTTGCTCAAAAGTCTTCACAGTGTAAGGATAGAGGGAACATACTTCAATATCATAAAAGCCATATATGAAAAGCCCACAGCAAGTATCATTCTCAATGGGGAAAACTGAGAGCTTTTCTCCTAAGGTCAGGAACACGGCAGGGATGTCCACTATCACCACTGTTGTTCTAGTTCTAGAAGTCAGCCTCAGCAATCAGACAACAAAAAGAAATAAAAGGCATCTGAATTGGCAAAGAAGTCAAACTCTCACTCTTTGCAGATGACATGATACTCTATGTGGAAAACCCAAAAGACTCCACCCCAAAATTGCTAGATCTCATACAGGAATTCAGCAAAGTGGCAGGATATAAAATCAATGCCCAGAAATCAGTTGCATTTCTACACACTAACAATGAGACATAAGAAAGAGACATTAAGACATTAAGGATTTGATCCCATTTACAATTGCAACCAAAACCATAAGATACCTAGGAATAAACCTAACCAAAGAGGCAAAGGATCTGTACTCAGAAAACTATAAAACACTCATGAAAGAAATTGAGGAAGACACAAAGAAATAGAAAAACATTCCATCCTCATGGATTGGAAGAATATTGTTAAAATGTCTATGCTACCTAGAGCAATCTAGGAATGTCTATTCAATGCAATCCCTATCAAAATAACATCAACTTTTTTCACAGAGCTGGAACAAATAATCCTAAAACTTGTATGGAACCAGAAAAGACCCTGAATAGCCAAAGGAATGTTGAAAAAAAGAAAACCAAAACTGGTGGCATCACAATTCTGGGCTTCAAGCTCTATTACAAAGCTGTAATCATCAAGACCGTATGGTACTGGCACAAAAACAGACATATAGATCAATGGAAGAGAATAGTGAACCCAGAAATGGACCTTCGACTCTATGGTCAACTAGTCTTCTACAAAGCAAGAAAGAATATCCAATAGAAAAAAGACAGTCTCTTCAATAAATGGTGTTGGGAGAATTGGACAGCCACATGCAGAAGAATGAAACTGGGCCATTTCCTTACACCACACACAAAAATAGACTCAAAATGGATGAAAGATCTAAATATGTTGCAGGAATCCATCAAAATCCCAGAGGAGAACACAGGCAGCAACTTCAGTGTCCTCAGCCAGAGCAGCTTCTTCTTAGACATGTTTCCAAAGGCAATGGGAACAAAGGCAAAAATGGACTATTGGGACTCCATCAAGATAAAAACTTTTGCTCAGCAAAGGAAACAGTTGATGAAACCAAAAGACAACAGACAAAATGAGAGAAGATGCTTGCAAATGACATATCAGATAAAGGGCTAGAATCCAAAATCTATAAAGAACTTATAAAACTTAACCACCAAAGAACAAATAATTCAATCAAGAAATGGGCAGAAGACATGAACAGATATTTCTCCAAAGAAGACATGCAAATGGCCAACAGACACGTGAAAATATGTTCAATATCACTTGGCTTCAGGGAAATACAAATCAAAACCACAATGAGATAAAACCTCACACCAGTCTGAATGGCTAAAATTAACAAGTCAGGAAATGACAGACGTTGGCAAGGATGCAGAGAAAGGGGAACCCTCTTATACTGTTGGTGGGAACACAAGCTGGTGCAGTCTCTCTGGAAAACAGTATGGAAGTTCCTCAAAAAATTGAAAATAGAGCTACCCTACCACCCAGCAATTGCACTACTGGGTATTTACCCCAAAGATACTAATGTGATGATCTGAAGGGGCACCAGCAACCCAATGTTTATAGCAGCAATGTCCACAATAACCAAACTATAGAAAGAGCCCAGATGCCCATCAACAGATGAATGGATAAAGAAGATGTTATATATATATATATATATATATGTGTGTATATATGGAAAACTACTCGGCCATCAAGAAAAAAAAAAAGAAAAGAAAAAAGAAATCTTGCCATTTGCAATGACGTGGATGGAACTAGAGGGTATTATGCTAACCAAAATAAGTCAATCAGAGAAAGACAACTATCATATGATCTCACTAATATATGGGATTTGAGAAACAAGGCAGAGGATCATAGGGAAAGAGAGGAAAAAATGAAACAAGATGAAACCAGAGAGGGAGACAAACCATGAGAGACTCTTAATCATAGGAAACAAACTAAGGGTTGATGGAATGGAGGAGGGTGGGGAGATGGAATGACTGGGTGATGGACATTAAGGAGGGCATGTGATATAATGAGCACTGGGTATTACATAAGACTGTGAGTCACTGACCTCTACCTCTGAAACTAATGATACATTATATGTTAAGTAATTGAACTTAAATAAAACATTTTTTAAAAAGCAAAAAACAAAACCATTGCTCCTTTTAGTCGTTCCATACTCCCGCCTCTTACCATTAGTGATCAAACCTACATCCTACTTATTCTATTTCCTATTCATTTTTAAAATACCAGCATAAACTTCATTCCTGCTGAGAAAAGTCCTAATGTACACACACACACACGCATACATGCACGCACAGATGCACACCACAAACATGCATGCACACACAAAAAAAACAAATTTGGTGTTCCTGCTATGTGATCCCATAGAATGAGATGGGATGAGCATCTGCTCATTCTTCATCAAGACACTTATTAGACCTACTCAATTTCATTTTTGGTTGGTTGTCTCACCTGCTAGACTTTAAACTCCACGATCAGATAACCACGTCTATCTGGTTCTTTATTGTATTTCTAGTTCTAGGTACAATGAGAGTTGCTTAATCACTTGTTGAATGAATAAATGAATGATTTAAAGAATTAATTAAAAGAAGTTTTTAAATCTTAGTAATGCTGAATACCAGGCCCCAAATATGTTATTACTTTGCCATTAACATTGATTTTATAAAAATAGATATTATATTTTTTTCATATGTTACACAATCCAAAAGATAAGCATGCACAAACACCAAGAATTTGCCATTCTACCCCTATTTCCACCCCCTCCCATGCCAGTTCACTTTAGACACTCTGTCCAGATTGAAAAAAAAATTTTTTGGCATACACCTTTTCTTTCACTGAGGTAATTCCTCAAGCTGGCATGGTAGAAAGATGTTATCATTTGAAAAATTTTCATCACAGAAATTGGCTACTTTCTTTTGTTATTCTCACCCAGTGAACCCAAATTTAGAAATGTTATTTCCAGAATACATTATAAGAATCAGAGAAAAGTGGAAAAGTTGTTTCTTTAAATATCTTTAAATAAATAAAACAAAATCCAACATATCCAATAAGCAATACTACATTAACATAAAATATTTTGCTTTAGCAATACTGTGATCCAGATTTTTTATACATCATGGATAGAAGAAATACTGCTGTAAATGCTTTCCTGCTGAATGTGCTTTGTTTGATTACAAAATTTTCCAAAACTTGATGTGATTTATGGTTTCTCCTTTTCTTGACTGCCTCATTATCCTCATATATTGTCCAAATTTTTCCCTGTTTTTTGAGAAATAATTGGGGCATAGAATATTGACTTGTATAGGTTTAAGGCAAACAGCATGATGGTTTGATTTAACTATACTATAAAATAATTATCACAATAGTTTCAGCTAGGTCTATCTTCTCATATAGATATGATAAAAAGAAAAGAAAGTATAGAGGAAAAGAAAAATCTCCTTATGATGAGAATTCTTAGAATGTATTCTCATAACTTCCCTCTATGTCATACAGCAATGTTAACTATAGTCATCATGTTGTACATTACATCCCTAGTACTTATTTATCTCATAACTGGAATTTTGTACCTTTTGCCAACCTTCCTCCAATCCCCCTCCTATGCATTCAGCACTTCCCAGCCCTCACCTCTGTTAACCACAAGTCTGATCTCTTTTTCTATGAGTTTGTCTGTTTGCTTTAGATTCCACATGTAAATGAGATCATATAGTATTTATCTTTCTCTGACTGAATTACTTCACTAGTACAATGCCTTCAAGGTCATGGGTATGTTGTTGCACATCATTGGATTTCCTCATTTTTTATGGCTGAATTACTTTCCTTCTATACACATACCACAGCTTCTTTACTAATTGATGAGTCATTAGGTTGTTTCCATGTGTTGGCTACTATAAATAATGCTGCTATGAATATGGGGGTGCAGATATCTTTTCAAGATAGGGTTTCTTTTCCTTTGAGTATATTCCCAGAATTGGAATTGCTGGATCATCTGGGAGTACTATTTTTAATTGTTGGAGGATCCTTCATACTGCTTTTCATAGTGGCTGCACCAATATACAATTCCATTAATAGTGCACAAGTTTCCCTTTTCTCCATATCCATACCAACATTTGTTATTTCTTGTCTTTTTGGCTATAGCCATTCTAAGAGGCCTGAGGTGATATCTCATTGTGGTTTTAATTTGCATTTCCCTAATGACTAGTGATGCTGAGCCTCTTTTATTATATCTGTCAGTCTTTTGTATCTTTTCTTTGGAAAAATGTCTATTCAGATCTTTTGCTAATTTTTTAATTGGGCTATTTGTTTTTTGTTTTTGTTTTTATTTTTATTTATTTTTTGCTATTGAGATGTGTGAGTTCTTTATGTTTATATGGTCTTTGTTATGTTGAGATATATTCCTTCTATATCTAATTTATTAAAAGATTTGATCATGAATAAATGTTGAATAAATGTTAAATTGTGTCACATGCTTTTTATACAACTATTAAGATGATCATATGATTCTTTTTATTCATACTATTAATGTGTTATATCACGTTAAATGATTTGCATATGTTGAAATATCTTTGCATGCCCATGGATAAATCTCACTTGATCATGACTAACTATGTTTTTAATGTACTACTGAATTCAATTTGGTAGTATTTGAGAATTTTTTTGTAGCTACAGTCATTAGGGATATTCACCTATAGTTTTCTTTTTTGGTAGTATTTTTTTCTGGTTTTAGTATCAGAATAAGGCTAACCTTATAAAATGAGCTTGGGAGTGTTTCCTCCTCTTTGATTTTTTTGGAAGAGCTGGAGAAGGACTGATGTTAATTTTTCTTTAAACGTTTGGTAAAATTCACCAATGATGCTATTGGTCCTGAGGCTTTCTTCATTGGGTCATTTTTGATTACTGATTCAATCTCCTTACTAACAATTCATCTATTCAGATTTTGTATTTCTTCCTGATTCAGTCTTGATAAGTTGTATTTTTCTAAGAGTTCTTCTAATTCTTCTCAAATGCTGTTTGTTAGCATACAGTTGTTCATAATAGCCTTTTATGATCCTGTAAATTTCTGTGGTATCAGTTGTTATTTCTCCTTTTTCATTTATTATTTTGTTATTTGGATCCTTTCTCTTTTTTCCTTGGTTATTCTAGCTAAGAGTTTACCAAATTTGTTGGGCCATGCAGCTTCCCATGTGTTCTGCTTAGGTACTCTGGTTGAACAGGCTGAAGACTGTATTCAGCAATGAGCAAGACCGTGAATCAGATTCTTTTCCTGGGCACAGCAGGAGAAACAGCACTAAAACCAGTAAAGCTCTTTGTTTGTTGTCTTAACTCAGCTCAACCCACACCCCAAGTTCCCTGGCCAAACAAGGCCACTGTCTTTGCTCTGCAAACTATTGGCTCTTTCTGTCCCTCTCAGCTTGAGTGCTATTGGGCCACACAGCTTTCAGGTGTTTTTGCCAGCCCTTCTGTTCAGATGGTGTTGGAAGACACTCTCCACAGTGGGTGAGGCTATGCCTCAGTCCCCTTTGGCTAAAATTTTTAACCACATTCCTAAATGTCACCCTCTGGTTCAGTCTAATATTTTTATATAAACAATAGACATTAAACTGCTGGTGGTATCATAGAAGAAGCCTTTCCTGCTATTCACTAGCAGTGATGGCAAAATAAAACCATGGGGCACCTGTATATCTTTGTTCCAAACTAAATAACCTCAATATGTTGAGGGGATAAATTAGTGCTCAGCTCCTCCAGCACTTTGACATATTTTTACAAGCATATATTATACTGCAAATTAATTATTCATATATGGATTGATTTCCCTGCTGGATTAGAACTATTTGCTTGTAGTCTGTATCTTATCTGCCTATCTATCTACAGGTTCTAGAACAATGATCAGAACAAAACAAATTTTCAAAAAATGCTTCCTGAATGAACGGATATTATAATCCTAATAATGCTTCCTAACTACTATATTAATTCTGAAACACTAGTATATCATAATTAATTTATCTTGTGGTTAACTATAGACTACAAGGTAATATTTCTACATGTCCAATTACCTTTAATCCTCCATTTTTAGATGGGCTTTCTTCTCAAATAATTTACTGTTTATGTGTTGCCATTTGCCTAGCATAAGATAGTTAGGTGCAAAATTAAGACCAGATCATTGGATCAGATAAATCCAGTGATCCTTTTTTAAGGTATAAGTTGAAAATAATTTTATAATAAAATAAGGGTCCTTGTCCAACTGAGTAATGCAAATTTTTCTGAGAATCTTATAAAACTGTTGAAAATAAGATAGCAAAGATCTGTTCAGCAGAAAAGAAGTAAAAACACCAAGTCAATCAAGATTGAAGATTTTTTTCCTAATCTTGAACAAATCACTTTCCATCACAAGAAAATTAACATCTTGCTTTTCTTTACCTCTCTTTCCATTGTCATAGACTACTGAGGTATCCCTTTTTCATCAGAAAGAAGCAAATGCTTTCCTTTCTCTCTAATCCCTCTTCCTTTGCCTTCTCCATGGATCTCTCGAAATTACCACCTTTAACTTCTTTATTAACTTTTATATTATTTCCCTTAAAAATTATATGAATTAAGCTCTCGTGATTATGCAAATGACCAATTAAATCCAAGGCCTTATTCTTCTTCTAAGTACATTTCTAAGTACCTTCTGGACATCATCTTCTGTAGTCCTTCTGGAAATTCAAGTCTGTTATATCCAAAATGGAGTTCATAATCTCCCATCTGAAGTCTACTCTTTTTTTTGTGTTTTTTATTTCAGTTTATGGCACCCCTAATCTACCCATCAGTAAACTTTACAGTCACGTCACTTCTCTCTCTTATTTGGCTCCTGATCCCCAAAAAGCTTCCAACTTCTCTCTAAACCTATGTAAAACTTACCTTATCTTACCCTCAACTTTATTCAGACCATAACTTCTCTAGTTTAGGCTTCAACATTTCACATGTAATATTGCAATATTCTCCAATCTACCCATAATATATCTAACACATCTCTAATTATTTTCTATCCCATTATTAAAAACCATGTGTGAGGGGGGGGAAAAGGATATGGTTCCAAGATGGTTTGCAGAATGTGACAGAATGTGTGCAGAATGTGCTATGCATTCACTAATCTAATTAATTTTATTACTGGATTGACAGAAATACTACATTCCTAGCTCATTTGGAGTTAGGCTGAAAACATATAAGTAAGCTCTGACCAATGGAATATAAGTCAATATCATGCATGTGACTTCCAGATTGGCATAAAAATCCTTTACACAACCCACCACTCTTTTTATCTTCCACATTGTGGTTGTCACAAGGATCACAGGTTTCTAAATGACTGCATAGCACAGTACTCCCCACAGCCCCAGTGGACCACAGTGAATTTTCATATGAGTGAGAAATATACTTATTGGCTACACTTCTAAGATCTGGCATTTGGGATTGTTTTCCAACATTTGCCTCCCCTAATACTCCATTCCCATCTGCAATATATACTATTCTTTAGTTAAATGTCTGTTGAAGCAGAAGATTCTTGGATATCAGTGAGAATTTAGACACTATAGGAGCTTCAGCAGGGATAACTTGTACAAGGCTTTCTTTATTGTAGTCTGGAACACACCCAGGATATCAGCAGGAGAAAACATGAAGTTAGGATCAGAATCCAGGAAATTATTTAAAGGAGCTTGATGCTGAGAGATGTACATGTGTATCTGGTACAGAAAGTCAGCATCACTTAACATCCCTGGACCCAGTGAGATGGGCTGAACCCACATAGTACCTGAAGCTGAAAGAGGGCAAGGAGACCTGGGAGCACTGGCAGTACTTCCTGGTGGCTCTCACGAGAACTGACATTCTGTCTTCAGCTGTATCTCCACCCCACAAGATCGAGACTATTGTACCTTTTCATAGTCACAGGATTAAGCCACTTGAAAAACACAGTAAGCTAGACCCGTTTTCCAATGAGCAAACAGAGAAAAATAACAACCCATTCCCAGAGGCACAGCACTTATAAATAGGAAAAAAGATCAGAAGAGACCAAGTCCATGCTTAGAAAATTAGAGTTGTTGGAACAGAAGCATGGAACCATTGTGTAAAATTATTTAGATTGTGCACTACACAAGACATTTAGCCAGTAGAGCATACAGGACCTGAAATTTCATCCCAATGTAGTTGTTAAGCCATGCACCTTCTTAGGGACTGCACATACCCAGAGGGAAGAGCAACTTTTTAATTAACAGAAAAACCACTTCCTGCTAGCCAACACATATACTTATGGAACTGAACCCACCTGTAGGAAGTCTCTTTTTCACTAAAATTTAAAAGGCACTTTTTGAGGGTTCATGTGTCACTTTGCGAATAGTAGTGGCTCTTAAGTTAGATGGCAATTTAAAAAAATACACTAAAAAATGATAACACAATTCTGGAATGATATTATCATTTTCCAACTATATTTTACATTTGGGTGCCTGGCTGATTCAGTCAGAAGAGCATGAGACTCTTGATCTCAGGGTCATGAATTTGAGCCCCATTCAGTGTAGAGATTACTTACATAAACAAACAAACTTTAAAATATATATGTATATATATTCTATATTTAAATATGCCACTAATTCTAATCAGAGTAACTATCTGGAATACCAAGTATAAGAAATATCTCAAAACACATACACCTTAAATACAGAGAGAAAACTCATGATGAGAGAGAGAGAGAGAGAGACTAACTTAGAGAATAGATCCTGAAGAAATAAAATCAAATGAGTCCACTTTTTCATTTATTCAGCAAATAATTATTGAATACCTGTTATGTGCCAAGAAATTTTAAGAATTTGGAATAAATTAGTGAACAAAAAAAGATAATAATCCTTGTCCTCTTGGAAGTTATATGTTACTGAGGAAAAACAGACAAGAAACAGTAAATGTAATAATTTATATGGTATGCTAGTACAGATGGATTTTGGGGAAAAGGTCCTGAAGATTATACAATTTAGGAGAAAATTTTTAAGAAAAAAATTCAAACTGGTAGCTCCTCTTCTTCATATCCTCTTACCTGCCTTCCTTAAATAATTTAATCTAAAAGTATTAGGTAGAGCTGAGAAAGGTAAGTAGCCATGCACAAAGAGTGTGGGTATATATCAAAATAATGAGCATACCTCTTGCAAAGGTCTTGGTCTCTAAATACTTTCTTCTACTATGAGAATCGAGGCTTTTTAAAGAAATAACTGGTCCAGGGCTGAAGCAGGAAGAACAGGAAATTTGTCTGGAATAACTTATTGTAAAAGAAAGGAAACAAATGCTGAAAGAATAATGAGGACTCAGAAAAGGTACAAAGAAATTAGTGAAAAGAAGCTCTCACTGGTCTAAAATTGGACAATTTATGCATCAAAATAACTAATAATAATGAATATAACCAGTCATATAAAATAGAAGATCATGAGTCAATGTAGGTACAAATGAAATAATTAATAAGTTGAAATATTGATTGGGAAGGAGTCTTAAATTAACTCCTTGAAAAGTACTTATTAATTACAGAGGAAAAAAATTAACTTTCTAGTGATGGACTCTGGCAAGTGCCAACATAAGTGATTAATAGTAATATCAATAATGAGACAAAGCATATTGGGTCCACAGGACAGGATTCAATGAGAACAGTATTACAACTGTTAACATTGAAGCCAAGAACTCCTAACCATAATCTAACTACAAAAACATCAGGCAAACCAAATTGAGGGACATTCTACAAAGTGAATAGCCTATAAATTTCAAAAGTGTCAAGATCCTGAAAGCAAAAAATCATCATCATCATCATCATCATTTTTTTTAAATGAACAACTGATCCAGATTGAAGGAGATTGAAGGACACGTGACAAATAAATGAAACATGTGATCCTGAACTGAATTCTTTTGTTGTAAAGGTCATTACTGGGACAATAAGGAAAACTGAAGGAAGTTTGAAGATTTAACAGTACTAATGCACTAATGTTAACTCCCCTGATTTTGATCATTGCATAGTGACTATATAGAAGAATATCTTCTTATATAGTAAATATACACCAAGGTATTTAGGAATACTGTAGCTTTAATATCAGCAAAAATGGTCCAAGAAAAATAAATTCTTTGTGCTCTACATATAACTTTCTGTATATTTGAGTTATTTTTTTCAAAAGAGAAGATCTTTAAGTAATTTTAAAAAAAATAAAAATTTAGGTATGAAAGTGAAAATTTAGAATGTGAAATGAGTCCAAGTTATGAAGTATATCATACATAAAATACCATAGTGGTTTTACAATTAGCTGTCTAATACATATCTGTAATACTTTTTTTCTCCATGTTTTAGCTTCACATTCTTTGCCTCCTTGTCTAATAATTCTTGATATAATTTTCTATAGAGAGTATATAAGGACAAATTAATCTTTCTTCTAATAATGTTGATGAATTTTTAAAAAATAATTGACAGTTGAGAAATGTTTCTTTCAGTTTCCAAACTTGTTATGGATAATTAGCAACCAAAATAAGAAACATTTTTGACATTTCAAAGTTATAAGTTTTATTTTGAGGGGTGAATTTTTGGCCTTCTGTTACACTTGAATTTTGGTATGATCAGTAATTTTCAAATATATATATACAAATTTAATCAAAATTAAGGTATACACAAGGGCATTTAAAGACATTTTGAAATTACCACTATGTTGAACAGAAATATACGATCATATTGCTTTTTTGCTGCATTGACTCATTAATACATATATGTGAAATTTTGGTCACTGGCAATAGTTACCTTCAGGCCAGTTGGTTGTGATGGTGGCTACTCCAGATTTGCCCGACTTCAACAAGATATGTTATATATGCTAAAATATAATCTAATACATTGGGAGACATTAAACACCCATCTTTCTCACACAAACATACTATAATCTCACCATGATTTATGTATTAGAACACAGAAATTTATTAATTTGTGTGATTCCTAAAAGAAAAAAATTTGGTGTATTTATAATTGCTTTCTTCAAGTATATGTATATACTACAAGCAGAAGAGCACTTCATCTTAAGTGTTCTGGAGAAACAATTATAATTTTACTCATCTGATGATGGTAAGAATTTCCAGCAGATCACTTTCTTGCTCTGTGATTATAAACATCATTTCTTTCTCCTGCTGCCATGGCCCTAGACCAGTTGCAAAAGGAAACATCCATATTACAGTATGAGCTATGAACCTGGACCTTTGGATCTCAATAGTAAGTAGGTTGACACCATGGCCAGTAGCAGTACAATTGGAAGTTACTCCTATAAAGACATGAAACTGATTGTAAGCCATTTTATATCCCATTAATCTCAATCTTAATGTACCAACTTAAATCCCCCTTGGGTTGATTCTCCAAATCCCATTGCCTTTCCAGTACCATTTATATAAGGATAAGTTCGATGGAAAGGAAATGTTTGAGATGCGTCTTAATGTTCCCAGGTCCATAAACAAACAAGCACAAAAACAAACCATTGAAATCTTAAGATACAATAAGATGAGACCATACCTCCAGGCCACACCAATATCTCCCTGTGTCACCTGTTTTGGACCTCCATCCTCCCCTTGACTCGAAATAGACCCCAACTGCTCCTACTCCACCGGTGGTTTCTGCACTGTGTCGCCTCCTGCAAATGCACCTCCTGCAAGAAAAGTCACTGTTCCTGTTGCCCCACGGGCTGTACCAAGTGTGCCCAGGGCTGCATCTGCAAAGAGACACTGGACAATTGCAGTGGCTGTGCCTGATGTGGAGGAGAGCCTGTTCCAGATGTAAATAGATCAACATGTAAAACCTGCAGTTTCTGTACCCAGTTGCTATATTCCAGTTTCTCTGAAATATTTGAATGAGGATAAACTCATCTAGACACCCCCTACCAAAAAAATGTGTAAGTAGAGGACAGAGTGGAGATAACAATAGACTATCAGGGGTAATAATATATGTAGTAATAAAGATTTATGTAATAGAAGGAACTAAGGATTAATAAAACAATGAGAATATTCTTCCAGGAAGAAAGTAGACTTGGTTTATAATGAGATAAACTGCAGCAGATTAGAATGGATCATTCAGTAAATGGTACTGGGACAAGTGGTATGATAGCAGGAAAAAAAAGTATACCTTACACCATGCACAAAAATCAACTGAAAAAAAATTCTAGAAAGTAAAACTTGAAACTTTTAGAAGATACTGAAGAAAATATATCACAATGTGGTATAGAAGGAATTTTTAATCAACTCCCCTGAAGTAAAAATCATAAAGGAAAACATGAACAAATTTGCCAACAATAAAAATGAAAATTGTTTCACATTAAAAGACACTTAAAACATAAAAATACAATTTACAGACCAAAATGGATAGGTATCCAGTATAGAAATTAATGCAAACAAATATGAAAGCAACTCATTCAAAATAGGGCAAATGACACATAGAACAATTTACAGAAGAGAAATCTTACAAAACCAATAAATGTTGAACAGATGCTCAACCACCTCAGTAATCAAGAAAATAAGAATTAAATCAACAAGATATTATTTCATAGGTAATCATATTGGCAACATTTTAAACATCAGTCAGTACCAAGAAATGGTGAGAATTCTCACAGTTGGTGGTAGTGTACATATGTTTAACCATTTAGGGAGTAATTGACAATATCTGGCAAAGTTGAAAACACATTTCTATCAACCTAGCAGTTTAAACCTAGCGAAAAATCTCACAAATATGTACAAGGAGACATAAAAGCCTTATTCGAAATAAGGAAAAAATAATGGAAATAACTTAAATCTTCATTAAGAGTAAAAAAAATAATAAACCACGGGAGATTCATGCAATGGGATACTCTATGTATCAGTGATACATGAAGGAGAACGCAGGATAGTTGAAGCAAGCCACTGATGTTTAAATTGTTCCATTTCTAAATAGTTGCAATACTGAGATAAACTCTGTATAATTTATTTCTTTTTTATTAGATTTTAGTTAACAAACCCAACTTGGACAACTCTGTTGTTTGTAAAACATATAATCAGCAGAGCTATTTCTGTTGCTGTTGAAGTACTGAGCTATTGCAAATCCTTTTCACAGAGATGTCCCTATTCAAGAGCTGAATGGATAACATTGTGTGAACATGCCCTTTGAATAAGATCCTGTAAGCCCATAAGGAACTTTGATGAGTCTATGGAAAACAGTGAACATGATTCTTAGTGACCCAATCATATACAGCATTACTAAGGACTTCTGTGACTTTCTTTGGCTAGAGAGAAGCTTAGTTATGTTTGAAGGTCTCATCCACGACCTGAATGCTCCTCCCCTAATCCCCATCGCCACACACACACACACACACACACACACACACACACTTACTTCATTGCTAATGAACCAAGAAGAAATATTAATAGCAAATCTACTAAAAAGCGTGCAACACCAAGAAGATCAAAAGGGATCTGTTCAAGTAAGTATCTGAATGTAAAAGGACCGAATTGCCTGCATCCAGTTTTCCTGCACCTCCACCTGGTGTGCCCAATTTAGCATATCAAGTAGGCAGCATGCATTTTGAAGAGGGTAGAAGTCTTACTTTACACGCAAGAGTAAGGTAATTTTATATGTGCTCTAAGAGTGGATTAAGTAGTTACAGACAATTGTTAAGCTACTAAAATAATCATGAAGAAGAATGGATAGAAGAACAGATCCTTGCAACAAACCCATGTTAATTACCCTTGCAGCTGGGAGATCAATTTGCATAGAGAGTCTTTGAAGCCTGTCAGGTATGAATTGAACCACTGAGCTGCTACATTTGATAATCCAGCCCTTGAGCTTTTTTTTTCCCCCCCTGAAGATGTTGTTTCAGCCTACCAGGCAGCGTTTCTCATATAAAAGTACTCATTTCTAATTAATTTGGTCCTGTATTTAACACATGCACACACACACACATTTGTGACTTTTAAAGAAATTATCAACAAAATATTGTCAAAAGGATGGGTATTGTTCATTACAAATAGGAAAAATACACAGAAAGCAGATATAATACTAGAGTATTGACAGTAATCTTTGTCCAAAATGTAATGAATGACAAATTAACAATAACAACAACAACAAAGAAACCAACAGATTTTTTTAAATTCTCACATAAAATCCTAAGGCCAAAGGTAAAAACAAAGCTACATATTCATAATTAGAAATAGTAATAAACAAGAAAAACTAAAATAAAATTAAATATTTCATTTCTTAAAATGCAATTCCATAAATTCAAAAGATATGAAATAAACATAATTAGATTAGGAATGAGAAATTAAGAATATGAGAATTTAATCATTTTAAATAATAAATAGGGTTAGGAACAAATATTTTGAAATAACAGTAAAAGAGACAAACCTAGGGGCACCTGGGTGGCACAGCGGTTAAGCGTCTGCCTTCGGCTCAGGGCGTGATCCCGGCATTCTGGGATGGAGCCCCACATCAGGCTCCTCTGCTATGAGTCTGCTTCTTCCTCTCCCACTCCCCCTGCTGTGTTCCCTCTCTCGCTGGCTGTCTCTATCTCTGTCGAATAAATAAATAAAATCTTTAAAAAGAAAGAGAGACAAACCTAGAAAGTTGAATTTAGTAAAGCAGATACAGAAAATTCTACATACACACCATTAGATGTAAGAAAGAGGGTACAATTATAGAAAAGAAGAGCACAAATAACTAAAATATTCCCCATATAACTGTGATAAATTAGAAAAGAAGAAGAGTGGCTAGATTTTTTTTTTTTAGTGATGGCAGACAAAAGGATCTAAAAGGAAAAATTAATTAAATAAGGTTCTTGTTCTTTCATAGGGTCCTTGTTCTTTCCAGAACATAACACACAGAGAATATTCTTAAATAATTAATTTTATGAAGCTAACATCACCCAGACCACTACCATGACAAAGATAAGGCAAATGAAACAAATGTAAGACCAAACACCACTCTCAATCATGAAGATATATATAGAAACCCTAAATAAAATAATATAGATGTCTGATCTAGATGTGTGTATATGGATGTCTGAATATAGAAACATGATCTAGATATCTGAGTATAGAAACATGTTTGTTTTAATATTAAAGATCCTATTAATTTAATTAGAAGTATCAATTAGTCAAAGATGAATAAAATCATGAGATATCTTGATAGAAGCTGGTAAGTCATCAATTCAATAAGTTTCTTCATTCTTTCTTTTTAAAGGAAAACTTTCTTTTTAAAGGAAAAACTTTAAAAAGCAAAGAAAGGATATAGTTAAGAAACATGAAGAATGTTTATCTCAAATCCTTGGCCAATTGGGAAACACCGTAAGTATTTCTTCATGGAAGTCAGAAACAGCAGCAATAACCATAGGTAACTAATATTTGGTGGTTCTCCAGAAATTCTCACCAAAGTAAAAAGAAAACAAATACAAATATAAGGCATAAAAAACTATAAAGGAGAAAAGCAATATATGTTCAGATGCTTTATTATTATTAATTCAAGAGAATCAAGTGAAAGACATTTTAACTACTTATAAAATTTCCCAATCTCATATGTTCTATGTTTACTGATGTATAAGAAACTGCTTATTATATGCGTATACACACAAATAGACAGTAATAAACTTAAAAACATGTAATAACCTATTGGAGAATTATTTTCAAGCTAAATTACATGTAAGAAAACGTGGCTAAATGGACAGGGCAGCCATGAGAACATTTATTAGCATGGATGTGGCCAGTTTCCCCCAAATCAATATATACATTTGATTTATAAGGACGCAAAGATAGTCTATCTGGAAGTCTGCATTATTGGAAAAAAGGAAAAAGAAAGATTTAAAAGACAAAATTAATAAGTAGTGTCCTGGGTCCTTGCTCTCCTCCTCCTCCTCCTTCTTCTTTTTGAAAATAACAAAATTTCCTCGAAGGGACCCAAATATACTGAAAATTTAAAATACAATCACTATAGAATTCAGAGGTAATAGAGTATAGAAGTTGGATGATAGAACATTTAATTTACTCTTTTTTAAGATTTATTTATTTATTTTAGGGAGAGAAACAGAAGAGAGCCTGGTTGTGTCCATGAGTGGGGGAAGGGGCAGAGGGAGGGAGAGAGAGAGAGAATCTCAAGCAGACTCCCCACTGAGCATGGAACCCAACTCAGGCTAGATCTCATGACCTTGAGATCAGGATCTGAGACTAAACCAAGAGTCAGACACTTGGCCAAGTGAGCCATCTACTCTATATAGCATTTTTTTAAATTCCCTAGTTCATATTGTACAAGTGAACCTTCCCCTACACAGATATACAGATGAATTTAACATATCAATATAAAGAGCTTACATTTACATATTAAAGGTACTGGAAGGAAATTTATCTGATCACGGAGTAAGGAAGACTTCTCTAACCATAAATGGAAAGGAACAATCTTTTTATGGAGCCCTTAGAAGTATTCATATGAATGAAAATTTAACACTTCCATATGTCAAAATAATATTATAAATAAAATGTAAAATGTGAGTTTAAAAGCAAATGAAACCATGGAAATATAAAGAGTATTAACAAGGCTTAATATGTGTCTCTATAAAAAGCTCTAAGAAATTGATATGATTCAATAGAAAAAGCTGAGGTGAGGATAGGAGCAGAAATTTCACAGAAAAAGAAAAACAAAACAGCAGTAAAAGTATGAAATGGTGTATGGTTTTACTACTAAAGAAAGCAAAACAAATGTAAGGAATGAAAGAACATTGCAAACTATAGAATTAGCTTAAAACTTATAATACAATAATCAGCATTTCAGTGAAATAGAAAATACATACACTGCTGGAAGCATGCACTGATACAAAGTTAGGACAGGTGTTTGACAAGTAATGAGAATAATATTTAGCTGAACGATTAAACTTCTAGAAATTTATTCTATCAAAGCCATCTGAAATACATGAAAAGATTTATGAATTAATATTTATTTTATTGCTATTTATAATATCAAAATGAAACAAGAAAAATTTTAATACTTCTAAAATGTGGACTGGTCAAATTGGGGATGGGGCTTCAAAGCAATAGAATATCAAGTAGTCTTGGGTGCCTGGGTGGCTCAGTGGGTTAAGCATCCGACTCTTGATTTTAGCTCAGGTCATGATCTCAGGGTCTTGAGACTGGGCCCTACATGGGGTTCCATGCTGGACATGGAGCCTGCTTAAGATCTCTGCCCCTCCCCATCCATCCCCTGTGTGCATTCTCTCTCTCTCTCTCTCAAAAAAAAAAAAAAAAAAAAAAAAAATCAAGTAGTCTTTTAAAGCAATATTTTCAAATAAAATACATCTAAATGTATTTATTATGAAATTCATTATTATCTCTTCAAATTATGCCTCAGTGACCCCAGAACTATAGAATAGAATACTGATATAAATAGATCCACATTAGCTCAGTCTTCTCCGGACCTCAGTCTCCACCTGCCCTCACAATGGCCTATGAGTCACACATATTTGAAAATAGCTGCTTTGGAACAATATCTCATGGGAAATAAAAATTTACAGATTAAATGTTAAGTGAAAAATAAATTGGTTATAAAAACAATATGCACAGTTTACATGTATTCATATATGCATTAAATGGTTTAAAATATTTTAGTACATGATGGGATAAATATTTTAACATTTTATTTTTTCTGTGTTTTTCTATATTTTTCCAACATATAGCAGAAGCTATATTATATTTTAATAGGAAAAAAGTATAACCCCATCACAAAAAGCCTAATTGTATAAAATATATAAACTATAACTGTAGATAGATGTGAAAATTTGTGGTATAGAAAAGGGGACCTGAATTATAACCATCACCTGCTTGGTGACCTTTATCTGAATCAAGCAAGAACAACCTTTTCTATGAAAACCCTCCACAGGCTTTCGTGGAACTCTGAAAACAAATTTTCTTCTCTGACCAAAGGAGAAAAAAAAAAAGATTTTTTTTTTCCACCACAGACCTAAAGAACAATTTATTATTTCCTATATAATTGGAAGTGAATGATCACACAATTAGAAGACTATTGATTGAGACATTCCCAATATAAACACAACAGAATATTAGGAATGGCTGAGCGAGAAATTACTAATATGATCTTGGATGATTTATTATTTTATATTTCTCTGTGCTTCAATTTGTTAATATATAAAGTAGAGTGATCGTATATATGTAACTCACAAATGACCTTTCCCACCCCTTTTATAGGTTATCTCCCTCTAGTATATATGGAAAAAGATTAAGTTTGTTAAGCAGTTTGTCATGTCTGGGCTCCATAGTTGTCACTTTTCATTCAAAATTTGTATTCCTCTCTATTCTCTGAACCACTGTTCACTACCTGCCAATTTCAGTCTAGACGAGCATGTTACAATGGAAATATATGTGAGCCATAAATGTAATTTTATATTTCTTAGTAGCTACATAATAAAAAGAGGGATGTCTGGGTGGCTCAGTCAGTTAGGCATCTGACTCTTGGTTTCAGCCCAGGTCATAATTTCAGGATTCCGGGATCGAGCCCTGCCTCAGGCTCTGTGCTTTGGGAAGTCCACTTGAGGACTCTCTCTCTCCCTCTCCCTCTCCGTCTGTCCCTCCCCCCATTCTTGCCTGTGCTCTCTCTCTCTCTCTCTCTCAAATAAATAAATAAATTTTTAAAAAATAATGAGACTAAAATTATTTTAATAAAATACATTGTTTAACTTAATATATTCAAAATACTAACTATTCAACAAGTAATAAAAATACTTGAGGTTTTTTTTCAAGCTAAGTTTTGAAATCTGGTGTGTATATTATACTTTCAGCACGTTAATTCAGTTTATATACTCAGTAGAACATGTGCCTAGTGGCTGCCATATTGGTTAGCACAACACTAGAAATTTTTTCTGCTTTCTGGCTATTTCCTCTTCTGATATTTCCTCCAATTCTATTTGGAACTCTTCGTTATATAATGATCTCTGGCTTCTTTCCAAACCTCTTCTGTACAAAGCTCTAAATCTGTATCAGAAGAGTTAAAAAATCTGGGTAGACATACAACATAGGAGGTAAGTAAAATAAAAGGGTATGCACATTACTCCAAGAAAAAAAGTAATTCCACAGGGAATTTCACCCTTGCCTTGGGAGTATTTCAGATCCTAGCTGTATCTCCAACGCTCAGGTTTATAATTCACTAAGGGAATTTTCATCTTCTAACTTCCACCCTGCGACTCTTTACTTATCAGTTAGGAAACACCACCCCTTGCCAATAGGGCATGGCTTCACCCAGACACATCACTCACTTGCCAAGTAGATTATTGCTTGGAGTCTAAGATGGTCAGATAAGACTCAAACCCAGTCTAACTTCATACTTACAAAACATTGTGGTTCATAAAGTTAATGTCCGACAAAAGAATCTGGGATGAGTGGTGGCTACCTTAGCGTTACCAGATCCGTGTGTTTTTCAGACTCATACTTTTATTTTACTAAACTACAAGATCATAGTTTTCACAGCACCCAACACACACACACACACACACACACACACACACACACACACACGCACACACACCGTCCCTTCAAGGTGCAAATCTAACTGTAAAAAAGTTAACACACAGTTTAACCCAATTTACAAGAAGATAGTTTTTTTTGTTTACCTTTATAATTTCCAAGGCTACCCTCTTAGAAAAGAGATACATTATAGTCATCCTATACACTTCAAATTTCGCCCCCTCAGATCTCCGAAGAGGAACAGGAAGCCACTGATACTTAGGGAACAATGACAGCCCCCTCAGCTAAACAAAAACCAGGCTTCAGCGGTAAAGGTTTTGAATTTTGTTTCCTGCGATAAGGTGGAAGCTATTTTCCTCCCCAGTATCTGTTTGATAGCAATGGTAATCCATTCACTCTTTTTTCATAGGTTAATTGTGAGGATAAAGAGAAAGAAAATTTAAATTGCCTGGTAGTGAGCATGGCATATAGAAGACATTCAGTAAATCTTAGCTAATAATTTCTGATGAGAAGGAAGACAATGAGGATGATACAGTCATTGCTTTAATTAGTTTGTAATCAAAATCTATTTTGCTATATTTTTCATAAAACATACCACAACAGAAAAATATTGTTTCAGGCTCTTGCACTGTCTCTTTGAGAAGGCATTTTGTGGTAGTAACAATGTTATTTTCTCTAAAGAATTTAAAATTCTAAGTAGTAGAAATATTTTATCATCAGGTTTGTCTTTTTATTCATTTCTATATTATTCAGTAATTTACTTGGATTTCAATACGGAAAGATAAAATATGCCATTTAAGTGATTTTTAGTGGGACAAATTAACATTATAAAAAAATAAGTTTCTGTGATATTGTGTACCTATACTCATGGCCAGTAAACTATACCATTCTAATTTCAATCTCAAATAGATGTAAAAACAAATCAAACAGTGAAATAAACTTATTTTCTGTTTTCCTAAACATTTTGTGATTGAATGGGAGCTTGTGTTCCTTGATCTAATGAAAAGAAAGAAATACATTCAAAGGAAACTTCTTTTTGGCTAAAATGCAAAGTTTATATAATAGAACAATTTTCTTAATATAGCAAATATTAAAGGAAATTATCAGTGTTAATTATAATTCAAATGCAATGAATTTTAAATGGAGGTTATACAAAAAAGGAATTTGGACACAATGTTAGAAATTATAAATTTTCCTACAGACCTCGACTCTCTCTCTCTTTCTGCATCTCTCTCTCCCTCCCTCTCTCATGCTCAAGTGCACAAGCTATTATATTTTTAGCCTCTTTTTTTCCCACAAGTTTCTTTCCCTGATGCACATACTAAAATGTCTCCAATCTTAAAATAAGTAAATAATTAAACAGAAGTCCTGCTGTGTTATATTTGCCTCTTAACCAATCTACCTTCATTTCCTTTCAGACATGCTGTACTTTACTTCCCATTCACTCTCAAGTCATTGCAGCTCCCACCTTCAGCCTACACTGAAATAATGTACCTTCAATAAAATCCCCAGAGAGTCAAACTAAATTCACTGTATTTTAGGTGTTATCTTACTTGGGCTCTGCATGGGCATGTAATACTTGACCAATGCCACCTTCTTTGAAGTACCTGCTCCCCTCTTAAATGTTTTTTCCTCTTCCTCCATCTTCAAATCTTACTGGTCTTCAGTGATCCATTTTCAGTTGAAACTCTCTATAAGAGATTTCATTATTTCTCAAGATTTCTGTTATCACATACATGGTAATGATTCAGAAATCTATATTCTTCTGTCAAAACTCTCTCTTCCACCTCAAACACATATTTCCATAACTCTCTGAATATCTCCACTTATATATCCAACCAATAATTTAAATTTAAGATATCTGGGGAAAAAAATGACCACCCCCCCACCCACCATTTGCTTGGCTTACGTTATGCATTCTCCATCTTGCCATAGGCGCAACTATTACCTGAGTTGAAATATGGGAGTCATATTCATTCTTTCTCCTTCATCCAATTGGTAAGTGCATCCTGAAGAGTCTTCTCCCCAAAGACCTCTGTGTTTTCTGTCTCCCTTCTGGACTTCCAGTGTTCTTATTCAGGTTCTTATCATCTCTCATTTGACCTAGTAATTGTTCTACCATCCTCATTCATCTCACTTACTCCACACCCCCTATCTCCAGATCATAACCCTTCATGCTGTTCTCTTGACAGCAGCAACTTTATTTAGTGAAAATATAAACCAGTGGTTTTTACTCTCCTGCCAAAATCTTTTCATGGTTTTCTAGAATTTACAGGGTAAACTATAAAACCTTTTGCCCGGCATAGATCATTTTTCCTAATCTTTTACCTTCACTTCCCCTCTGACTTCTTGCCCGCCATACATAAGCAAATGAAACGCTAAAATATCAAATTTCTAAATGTCTTCCTAAACCTTGATATTCTGCTCTAAAGTAAAATGTCAAGAAAGAACATCTTCATTATTAGACAAACCTGCATCTATAATAATTAGTAACCAATAACAAATACCCATTAACCAACATATAAAATAATATATGAAGAGACAGAAATTACGTGATCAATCCTATAGAAACAAAGATGAAGAAAAGCAATGAAAAAGAAGTTAGGAGAAAGTCACAGAAGATATTGGACTCAAATTAAAACTGGAGGATTAATAAATATTTAGAAAAGTGGAAGAAAGTTGAGAAGACATTTCAAAAAAAGTAGCAACATCAGCAAAGACATAAAAGGAGTTATTGCTTATAGGCTAGTGAGTAGATAGACTGACAAGAACAGAAAGCATGCTGGTTGGGAAATGAAACAAATAAGATTTGATAGTAAATGTCAACAGAATGTGGAGAGACTTGACATTTATATGGATAATGATGGAAATCCTTAAATGGAAGACTATCACGATTATGGTGAAGACTTTAAGAAAAAGCAGCATTCATTAAGCTGATGGAGGTACAGTTCCAGAAAACAGATGAAAAAGCATGAACAGAGAAGTAGATTATAGAGTCATGAACAGAGTCCTTTAAGCTATAAGAATAAACTAGCTGTCTACAGACAGTATATTGGAGGAGGGTGAAAAAAAAAAAGACCAAGGACTAAACAGGGGGAAACATGAAGAGTCAGGGAGAAATGCAGTAGAAAGAATACTTATGTGCAAACTACCCAGCTGTTTCAGTTATCTACTGCCTGCCCAATAACAGACTCACAAAAAGCTTAGTCAATTAAAATAGCCATTTTATTATTTCTCACAATTTTGTGGGTTTGCTGGTGCCTACCTCTATGATTTCTCTTCTTGTCTTACTTGGAGTCTATAATGAAACTGCAATCAGGTGGCAGACAGGAGCTCACATATTCAAGACACTTGTGGAAATGGTTGGAAGTCTACACTTAAATGGAACATTAGGGCAACTATTGGGATGCTTTGGCCTTTCTCTCTCTCATTCTCCCTGTGAACTCTTCCCAGTATCTCTACACATGTTCTCTCTAGCAGGGTAGCCAGACTTTTACGTGGCAGCTCAAGACTCCTAACAGCACAAAAGCTGGTGCTTTCAGGACTTCTTAAGGTTTAGACCCAGATCTGGCAGAGTGTCACTTCTGTTTTATTTGCCTATCACATCTAATTTCTCTCATTTTCCAATATGCTTTCTCTTCTTTTGTCAGTTGGTCTTATTATCTAATAAGCATATTCAAATTTACTTTTGTAGCTTTTGCTGATGGTTTTTATCTTTCCTAAAATGTCTCCTTAACTCTCATTCTCTTTTTAAAATATCAGTTGTCTTAAAGTGCATTGCAAGGATGGTCCGTATTCTGTATGGGAGGGGAACTATACAAAGGTGTCAATTTCAGGAGACATTGCTCATTGGTGGCCATCTTTGGAACCGAGCTCCCACCTCAACATGTAGGAAATTTTCAGTAATTATTTAGTCCACAAATGCATCACAAAAACATATGAATTATTATCCTTATCTGATAGATGGAGAAACTGAGGCTGAGAAATGTTACGTGGGTTGGCTAAAGTCACACAGCTAATGAGTAGTAGGGTAGAGCTTGTCAACTCCAAAAAGCTACAGCACGCTATGCACATTTGCAAGAATAAAAGTAATGCTCTTTTGATAAAGACAAGGCTAAGGACCAGGAGTTGAGTGTATGATAATTTCTCATACTCTCAGTTTAAAGCAAGGTAGTGACAAGAATAATAATCTAGGAGAAAACATGCTATACAGATGCTGTAGGATTCTTAGAATAAAACAGTCTTTTCAAAGACACTGTTTCCAGCTGAGCCTTTGGGCAAGAAACTTAGTTTTCACTTTACAAATGATAGTCACAGACCATGAACACCTTTTTAAATGCTATTTTTCAAGGCTGAGAGCAAGCGGTCCAATTATAAAAGAATTGATCTTGTTAAACTTATTCTTAAATTTTTTATTTCTCTCCTTGGTTAATTCAATTTCCCTTCAAATGCATGAATCATCAAGACATAATGTGAATATTCAGCCACAATGGAAGAGGATGTTACATTACTTGGATGTACCTGATAGAATTCAGAGAGAACAGATTGAGCAGGGTCAAATGAAACTTGCCTAGCTGCATATCTCAGCAACCGTGATGGCCCTTGTTTTCTTTTCTTTATAGGACGTTGCAAAAAATTTGCTCCAGTAAAAGAGAATGCACATTTCTCTTTGCTTATTTTATCCAAAATGGTAACAAATTCAAGAAAAGATGGGAAGCTAACATTTATCTGTGCTCACCATGGCCCAAGAATTGTGCTGGGAAATTTCTCTTTATCTTAGGCAGTTTTCATGAGAACTCTGCTAGAAGGTGTAGTTTCATTCCATTTTTACAGATGAGGGAGAAACGCGCATCAGAGAAGTTAAGTGACTAACCCAAGTTTATTCAGCTGATCAGTAGTAACAAATTAAAGGTTGAAACAAAGACCTATCTGCTTTCAAAGTCCTTCCCTGTTCACCGCCTCTGAAGTTTTCAGCTTCCTGATCACTTATAACTACAGCCAAGAAACTCAGGATTCCTAACCAAAAAATGACCTGATAATATCATAAAATGCAATTCATAGGAAGAATCAGAAAGTTTAAAATCTGGAGGTACAAGGTTCTGAGGAGAGAGAGGGCCGAGATTGAGAGTCATTTGCTCTTGTTTCTCAGAGAAGGAAATGGGAACAAACCAGGCCCCAGAGACTCTCCCTTTCATCAGGATTTTGTTCATGAAATATTTTGGAATTGTCCTCTTCCTTACCCCCTACGACTCTAACCCAGAAATTTCTGACTGCACAGTTGCCAAAGGGGTTTTACTATGGTAACCTTCAGGCCTACACAAAGAACACAGTCAAAACAAATAGCTCTCTTTAAATGTCATTATGGGGAGTAAAATTCTATGTGGTGTATTAATGGGCCTCCCACAGCTAAATCCTAGCATACCACTTTGAAAAATGTCCCCTGTGGGTATCGCTTAAACCAACAAAAGTGAGGGAATTTGAGAGTTAAGAGAAAACAGGATCTGGCTCTGGTGAAAATTAATAGAAGACAGAAGAGTATGAATAAAGAAGTGAGAAAGCAGGAAAACAAATTAAATTTGCTTTGTTTTCATCCTTTTTAATGTTATTTTAATGTGGAAGGCCCAAAGACAAATCTAGCCTTTTTTTTTTATATGCAATTTCCTTATTTTTGAATTTATTAAATCTTTAATGGAAGTAGAAATCCTGCCTTTGGCTTAAGAAATATAAAAGAGAAGAGAAATATGTATTTCTTCCACAGACATCACAGTATTCATAAAAGATCAGAGCAACGCCCTAAGTAAATTATATATATATATATATATATATATATATATATATATATATATGTATATATATAGTGTTTACCCAGCATGCACTGCTTACCTGATAAATACGTTGGTTGCTCATTTTTAAAGGACTTATTAAGGAATAAGCTAATTTCCAAAGCTTATTAAGGAATTAGTCAGCATATCTAATAGATCTCTAGAGACAATTTGACTCATGATATAAGTGTATCTTGAGGATAGGACTGATGTATGGTTAGAAACCTTCATGAAAATATTTTAAAGCTTTCACCAGTGCTTTATTAAACCTACTACTTACTTGCTTATTGTATTTTTTTCAAAGGAAAGAAATTAGTTCTTGTTTTGCTTCCCCCTGCCTGGAGCCTGAGGCAGCTTGCTTTAATCTGTGCCCTGACTCCCCAGGACAGCGGAGAAACTTCACCATCCATATCCTACAGAGAGAAAAACTGACATTGAGCATAATCAGCACCATCTACAACCAGGACGCTTGCGGGATGGCCACTCTTAAGCTCTCCCTCTTTTGTTCCCACCCTTCTCTCCTTTCTTCCACATGTTCCCCCACCCACCCACATTTCTCCCCAACTCTTATTTCTAGATGGCCTCGATGATCCCAATTTAGAAAGTAACACAGTTGAATCGTGTGATATCCAACACAATAAGGAGATCTGGAAGGTCGGCTAGCATCCATTCTTAGATGCTAAACATGAGCTTTCAAGTGCTGTGCTTCACACATCAAATAAAAAAGAGATGCTGACTTCCTAAAAGGATTGTGCTTTCTTTTCTGGAACTTGATAAACAGTCACTCAATAAAATTTCTGAGAGAGAATCATCTGAGAAAACAAAATTGACTACCACATTATTTTTGAATTGTGTCATTAGCTTTGTGATAACAATGGGTGTGGCGTAGAATCCATACCTAAATGCTTTGTACCAAAAGTTAAAGATCACAACATGGTATGCCAAAGGCAAGTTCCTATGAGTATCCCTTTATATGTATTTTGCTAATAATTATAAAAGAAAAGATTCAAAACAGATTTAGAAATAAAGCTCACTTTCATGTGCTTATGGTACTCTCTCCAACAGTAAGAAAATGGGTTATGTTTAGCTCTTATTAAAACATAAGCCTTAAGGGGAACCTGGCTGTCTTAGTCAGTAGAGCATGCAATTCTTGACCTTGGGGTTGTAAGTTCAAGCTGTGCTTTGGGTGTGGAGGTTACTTAAAAATAAAATCTTAGGGGCACCTGGGTAGCGCAGTCATTGAGTCTGCTTCAGCTCGGGGCGTGATCCCGGTGTTCTGAGATCGAGTCCCACATCCGGCTCCTCTGCTGGGAGCCTGCTTCTTCCTCTCCCACTCCCCCTGCTTGTGCTCCCTCTCTCGCTGGCTGTCTCTCTGTCACATAAATAAATAAAATCTTTAAAATAAAATAAAATAAAATCTTAAAAACACACACACACAATACCATAAGCCTTAAAATTATGTTAATGAGTGTTTACTAGAAAGAGCACTAACCCAATGTCTGGTCCCTTGTTCTGCCGTACACTTTGGTGATTTTGGTCATTTCACTTCTTAGAATCTTTTCTCTCAAATGCAATAAAGATATTACATATCTTATAAAATTTGCTGTTAAAATTCAATTATATAATATCCATTTACTTAACAAATTTAAGTAAATTATTTTGCTTATTATGTCACACTACCTTGTGCCAGGCAAGGCCCAGGGGATGAGGTGATGAACAAAAATCTCTATTCTCCAAGAATCCTATATTCAAGTGGTGATTAAGAAAATAAAGTTAGAGGAGAGAATGCTGCAGAAATGAAATCTTAAAGCCCTATTTTAAGAGGACTTACAGCTTCTGCTTTCAATCTTAGAACCAAGATTGAGGCCATGTGGGGAGAAAGGCCATGGTGAGTAAGATATCATATGGAGAGAGAAACCAGAAAGGAAATTCAAGGTGCTTCAGTTTGACAGTAGCAACAAAGCCCCCAATATCAAGATTAAAACCACCTTTGGTCTTCTCGCCCCAGTCAAACCACTCCAGATAGACACCACATGGAGCAGACAAGTCATCCCTACTAAACCCCAAATATCTGACCCACAGAACTGCAAGCAATGAAAACATAACCTAATTAAGCCACTATATTATAGGGTGATTTTTACACAGTAGTATGTAACTGGCATGAGGATAACTTCATTTTGTTTCAGTAGAATATATCTATGCGGCTTGCAGTCTTCAACATATCGCTAGGTTATGGCTTTCTCTCTATGTGCAGGACTGGGCTCCAGAAAACTCCTGTCACCCATTGACTCTCTTGGCATCATGACACCGATCAATGTGCAGGGCCAGAGATGCTACCGCACAACGAATGTGTCCTGTGGTGTCTGGCACCCGAACTATGTAAGCATTGGAAGAAAAACAATGCTAAATTCTACAGAGCTGGAATAACTGGGGGAAAAATTCTTCCAAGCAGTAGTTGTATAAGATTCGAAATAGAGCATTACGTTCTTATTAATGTCAGAACAAATGGAAGTTCTTGAAAATGTAGCATACAAATTATAAATTTACCATTTTTTCCGTTTTTGATGAGAATTGTACACAATGCAATTTATTGGAAATTCCATGCTTGTAGGGCACAAATCTGTATCAGAAATACAAAGCAAGTATATTTGCAGAGACTCAAATTTGAAAAAAAAAAAAGCTTATGTAAGTTTTTTTTTACATGATCACTTTCTAAATGTGGCCACAACTTTTAAAATTCCTATTGATGTTATTAATAATGAGTGTGAAGCTGAAATAAACTTTTCTAAGCTATCAAGAATTTAAATTTATTTTAAATTTTAGAACCAGAGTAAGTTTATAAGGTTTTAATTCTTTTAGAGCAGAGTTAGGTTCATAGCAAAATTGAGAAAAAATTACAGATTTCCTATGTGCTCCCTGACCCCACACATGCACAGCTTCCCCCACTATCTACACCACTCACCAGAGTAGCACACTTGACAAGTGATGAATTTATGTTGACATCATTATCACCCAAGGCTATAGTTTACATTAAACTTAATTCTTAGGTGTTGTACATTCTATGGGTACGGACAAGTGTCTAATGACATGTATCCACCATTCTGATATCATACACAGTATTTTCACTGCCATAAAAATCCTCTGTGTTCTGCCTGTTCATCCTCCCCACCCCCCGGTCCCCACAACCACTCCTTGACTCCCCCATAGCCTGGCAACCACTGATATTTTTACTGTCTCCATAATTTTGCCTTTTTCAGAATGTCACATAGTTGAAATCGCATAGTATGTAGCTTTTTCTAAGTGGCTTCAATTACTTAGTAATATGCATTTAGTTTTCTTCCACATATTTTCATGGCACAATAGCTCTTTTTATCACTGAATAATATTCTGCTATTTAGATGTCCTACAGTTTATCCATTCATCTGCTGAAGGAAATCTTGGTTGCTTCCAAGTTTTAGCAACTATGAACAAAGCTGCTTTGAATATACATGTGCAGGCTTTTGTGTGGACCTAGGTTTTCAACTCCTGTGGGTAAGGACCAAGGAATGTGATTACTTGATTGTATAGTTAAGAGTACATTTGGTATTGTAAGAAATCACCAAGCTCTTTTTTAAAGTGGTTGTACTATTTTGCATTTCCAACAACAATGAATGAGAATTCTTATTGTTCCACATCCTTGCCAGCATTTGGTGTTGTCACTGTTCTGGGTTTTGGTCATTCTAACAGGTATATAGTGGTATCATTGTTATTTTAATTTTCATTTCCCTAGTGACACAAGATGTGGGGCATCTTTTCATATGCCTATTTGCTATCTATGCATCTTCTTTGGTGAGTTATCTGGTAAGGCGTTTAGGCCATTTTTAAAATCAGGTTATTTGTTCTCTTATTGTTGAGTTTAATTTACTTTTTACATTTTTTAATGTCTAATTTTTAAAGAAAGGATTGACCATGCTAGAGGAAAGACTAGATTATCTTTCTATTATCTCTCTAGGAAATATCATAGACTATTGTCATATGTATGATCAAAAATATGTACCAAAAATATAAACAATATGAAAATATCTTTGGGCAGCTGATTCTTAAAAATACCTAGTTATTTCTGTAGATTTTATGATTTTGCAATATTTTTAGACTTTTAAATTTTGTAATTTTGTGTAACTCTCCTTCTAAAGGAAGTTATTCTGTTACTTATTTTGAAATTATAACTTTTTATTATTTTTCTTAAAGAAAGATCTCCAAACTCTATAAACTTCAGGTCTCACCACTTACTGTTATTGGAACATTAAGGAAGGTATTAAAGGGCTTCGGGAATTGTAAGGTACTACCTCAACGTAAAGTCTTGCCATTTTTGTATTTCTTTTCCAAAAGACACTGAACGTATCCCCAGTGTATAACTGTATCAAGTGTCTAAGGGGTTATACCTTTCCAAGCTCTTAAGGAGCAAGTGCTCACTTTGGCTATCAAGGAGGCCACGTCTCATGTGGGGAATTTATAAGTGTGCAAGGCTGCACAATGGAAAGGGGAAAGTACAAACAGGGTTGACAACATCTTTGGACACAGGGAGCCATCAATATTGTCAGATGATTGACAAGCTGCGGTTAAAGATGTCCTGTTGGCAACTCCTCCCAAAGGAGGAGCTATGCAAGAGGAGCCCCTGCAGACCCACAGCACTGCTGTGACACGGTGCTCTCTTAAAAGGCAATAGATGGTCTGAGGCATAGGCTCTTTTCTCCCAGTATTTTCTGTTTCTGGCAATAGTTGCTGCACTACAGCAACTCAATGAAGACGTTACTCCCCTCTACTTCCAGTGATTTCTGATGAGTACTTCAGAAACCTACTTGTAAGTTGGAAAACAAAAGAGAAAACCAATCAACAAATGAACAGAATAATGATTGATACTTGTTCTTTGCTTTCCTGCTAATTTCTAATTCTCCTGGGCCAATGCGGACAGGGAAAAGTCATGGACAAAGAAGTGAGGAAGAATAAACCCAAAGATTAATATATCAATATACAAAGCTATTCGAACTCCCAGAAATGCATTTCACCACTTACACATGTCTATAAACATCACAAAAAACAGGGTAATTGGGCATGCCCCAGGATTATATTAGAGAAACAATGTGTTCATAGCGTTTAAAAAACAAATTTCCAAATTTGCCTTCTTCACACAGTTGTAGATAATACAGCTTTAACATCCATTTCCCTTGTCTCCATTGTTTCTCTCCTTCAGGCCTGTGAACTGATCTCATCAGTTTTGGCCTCATTACTCTTCTACTGGAATATCTATCAAAGTTTATGAGCACATTCAGGTATCTTCTATGATTTAAAAAAAGAAATCCTTCCCTGAACCCCTGTTCAATATTAACTAACTGAAGCCTACAGGGTAATGAATCTGTAGAAAAAAGGAAAAAACAAAATATCTGAGATTTCTATAATATTATATGAACTTGAAAGACAAAGATTTATATGACTTTTGAATAGAAACTACATATTATTCTTAGATTCAAATACGATTTACATGTATTTGAAATTAAACAATTATAAAAATGTTTTGTTTTTGATGATTGTAGTATTTCATACTTCTGGACATAAATCTGGCTGCCCATATGTATTTTAATGGAATTTAGGGCTCTTTTTCTAATAACCGAGAAGATTTTTTTCCCATCTGAATCCAGGTTGTTGGTCATTTCTTTCAAGCATTTACTTCTTTTCTGAAGTAAAATGCAGACTTCTTCAGAATATAAAAACATAGGGCTAAATATTATAACCAAAATAACACATTAGATACTAATTAATTACTATATTCAAGGAAAACATTGAATTATATTTAAAACCTTAGGTTCTGTATGTCCTATGCCTAACCCATTCAGTTGCCATGTAACTTGATTTCTACTCGATTTCCTACACTTACGTACCAAGATGTTTATTAAAAATAAACATAATGAATGTTATTAAGGTGATAGCTTCACATTCTTATAAGGTTTTGCCTTTCAGACTAATCTTTAAAGGTTCTACTGATTATATGACATAAGGAAGTTTTCATCCGTGTGTGCAAATCACTTCAAAATATCCAGACAAAAGTATTTGTCTATGTTTGAAAAACTATGACAATACCTTCTAAATATAAGATAAAAATCTTCTGTTAAAGATTTGTATCATTTCATATGGACTTGGGCTTTTAAT
This sequence comes from Ursus americanus, assembly GCF_024610735.1. Lineage (NCBI taxonomy): Eukaryota > Metazoa > Chordata > Mammalia > Carnivora > Ursidae > Ursus > Ursus americanus. The sequence continues at coordinate 52,199,052 of NC_142137.1, read as the reverse complement.
TTTAAAACAAAGATTTTCAAGTATTGAAACCTATAAGACAGACATCAAGTTATTAAAATCTGGGGATAAGTTGAGAAAATGTCTCCTTTCTCAGTGAACATCAAAGAAAAGAGTGGTCTATGATATCTAAAATTTTATCTTTCTTCATCATTATAGAATAAAGTTGTGGAGTGTGAGCTATCATTCAGAAAATTTTCTTATTTTTTGGTCAGTTTCAGTCATATTTTACTAAAATATACTTTTACTACAATATACTTTAATTTCTAAAAACATCAAAATAATATTTATGGTTTTTCACTGAACTTTATTGTTCTAAACCTTTGTTTTTAATGGTATCTCCTACTTTTTTTCTTAGATATGGAACAATTATAATATGGATCTCCTGTGAGAGCACTTCAGCCACCAAATCAAGGCACCATATGCCTCCAAGGGTTGAAGATGAAACTCCAGATTCCAAACTTTGGTCAGATGAGCAAGAGTAAAAGGGACAAAATATTAGACCTCTTCCAAGTTCCAACTCATCACCAGATTCCCCAGTTCACCTTAACTCTCCAGCAAGGTTTCTGGGGCAATTGACATACTTCCCATAGGAAAGACAACCTAATGCTCAGGAGAAGTTAACACACAATAACTATTATCATATTTCCATGCAGGGCAGCTTCTTTCTTTATTTTAAGCCATTTTAGAGTCAAAACCAATGATGAAGAAAAAGTTAAGTATTTGCTCCCCTTATTTAGTCACAGATAAGAATCTGCTGCTCTCTCTAAGTACCAAGAGTCAAGGTATTGGAACTAAAATAAAAATTAACCTAACAAAAAAGACTACACAAAATCAATTTATTAATTTAAAAAAAGAACATTCACACCTTAGTCACACAGATCTTCTGGGAAATTTGCATCTTGCTTAACTATTCTTGGTAAAAAAAAAAAAAAAAAAATCAGAATATCATCAGCTTATTTTGTGAGTGCAGTCAGCTCATGCCCAGACTGGAAGTTTAAAAGAACTTATGCTACCCTGTCCAGTACAAACATGTTATTCACTTAACTAAAACCAAACTTCCCACTGTGTCTCTCCCCCAATTCAAAATCTCTGTAGAGTTTCCAAACAAACGTGTGAATGAGATAGGTCCCTCTACCAACCCACACTCACAAATAAATCAGGATGTAATAATATTTGGCAGAAGTGGATTTCCTTCTCTACAAATTAGTAGGTAGGAAAAATATCATTTTGTATGAGTGAAATGCCTTGTCTTAAATTTTGAACTAGAGTGTAGAGGAATAAATTGGTTCTAGTTACCATCAAGCCCATTCATCAGAATTAAGATTCTAGTATTACAGAGCTGAAAGCCTCCTCGAGAGGTCATCAAGCTCAGCCTCTGCTCTATTAATCAAAGGGAAGCCCAATATATGCCCCAGCATGCACTATGATTTGTAATTTGAAGTTGACATAGTATAGATTTCTGGGAAACTGTGAGTAAATTACCTCATCATTTTCTGCCTTAGTATCACATCTGTAAAATAAGGACAAGAATAACTATCTCCAAGAACCATTGCAAACTGCTCAAAGATTCACAGAAGAAAAGGCATATCGATAATTAATTTGGGACTAAACCTTAGGATAGAAAAAAAATCCATGCTTAGAAAGTCCCAAGCATATTTAGTTCAGTTTTTAAAACCAAAAAAAACTGAATTTAGAAGAATACAAAAAATAATATTCAGAAGAGAATTATGGAGACAGTTTCCTAGGTATTTTATATTTTTGATCCATCTCTGAATTGCTTTTTCTGTTATCTTTATGTCTCTAATTTCAAAATATACAACAGAATGAAAGATCTGCTGTTGTATATCCAATGTTTAAAGTAACACTGAATATTGTAGGGATTTGGAGGGTGGTACTGAGAATATTGATTAACCAATAACTGGCAAAGGAAGAGGGTTTTACCTGGAAAGGAACATGGTTGTAAATTGAACAGAGCATCCTCCCCAAAATGATGCCTTGATATTAATCCAATCTAATTACACAGCTTCCTTCCTCCCCTCAAAAAATTGCTTTAACAGTAGCCGAGCATCCATTGCTGGTCAGCATCAAGGCTGACACCATGAGCCCAGAGCACGGAGAACTGCGTTATATTCTTCAGGTTCCCTGCCAAAAGAGAATAGAATAATTCGCCGGCAGACCTGAATGGAAAAAATCTTTTTAGATTCAAAGCTTTTTTTCCTCAGTGAGAGAACTGAAGCCTCTTGGGGTTTGATTTTAGCAGCATTAACTCCAGTCACCGCAGGGCATCAAAAAAAAAAAAAAAAAAAAAAAAGAGTGACATGTCTTTACATCATATTTCCAAAAGCCAAGAGGGAAGAATCCTATAACCTCTGAGAATGCAGGTAATATGTGGAAATTGACAGGGACATATATTACTATTCTCCTTTCTTTGGGCTCCAGAGAAGATGATTACTGTAATAACCACCATATTTTGCTCTTTATTAAATATTAAATGACTCCGTGAGTTCTATATTCTGCAAAACATGGACATCAACTCTTTAAGTAGCTATGCTTTCTGAGTAGTAAACGTATCTAGCTTTATCATTTTGTTGAAGGAGCTTATCTGCTAGAAAGCAGTAATGGTAGGATGCCTGCCCACTAACTCAAAAAAATGTAAATAGTCTTCAACAGTTAACATTTTTAATTTGCCTTATAATTTCTATTTATATCTAAACTTCTTTATTTGGTTAAATAAATAATAAGGAAGATAAATAAAATAATTCTAAGTCCAGGATGATCAGTGTAATGACCCATGAGCAATCTGATTCATACCCAAAAGATATTTTGATTTTAAAAAGTTGTAATTTAATTTGGAGGCATCATATGTACATGAGTGGCCACTTCCTACCCCTCACCCAGGGCAGAATTCACTGGTCAGTTATAAAACAATCTTCACTGCACAGTCCTACACACACACACACACACACACACACACACACACACTCATATAAGATTCTATGATTTTTTTAAATTTTTCTCCATCCAGCATTCTGGGTAATTATTATTCATCTCCAAGTTTGTAAGGAAAAACCAGTGAGGACCCTCATGAAGCCTCTAGATCACCAGAGCACTTGGGCCAGGACAAATCTAGAAGATTCGTTAGGTCCTTCAAAGGAATTGTCAGTTTTTCATGTTCTATAGAGATTTCTTCCTTCTAATGTCCTTTGGATAAAATGCTGACCCAGTGTATTAGTTTTCTAGAACTGGCATAACAAAGTACTTCAGACTTGGTGCTTTAAACAATAAATATTTAGTTTCTCACAGTTCTGGACTCTAGAAGACCCAAGATCAAAGTGTCAGAGGGCTGGTTTTTGTTGTGGCTTCTCTCCTTGGCCATCTCCCTCTGCCTCACATGGTCTTCCCTCTGTACGTCTGAGTCCAAGTTCCCTCTTCTTGTAAGGACACCAGTTACGTTGGATTAGGGCCCACTCTACTGACTTCGTTTTTAACTTAATTACCTCTTTAAAGATCTTATCCTCTAAGTTACATTCTGAGGTACTAGAGGTTAGAGTTTCAGCATAATAAATCTGGGAGGATATAATTCAGCCTGTAACACCTACATTACTAGAAACTGCGATATTCTTCAAATTTAAGCCAAATTTCACAAGATTATCAATTAGTTGCCTTTACATTCCAAATGATAATGCATTTATATTGATACAATTACATTCTTTCAGTCATCAGTACCATCATGGTGTGGCCACTATGATAAATTTTATATTTAAACGTTTATATTTTTCTTTTCCTTTTGTGACATTTAAGGATGATGTCAAGGTTTGTGATTATCCTGGCTAGCTGATTCAGATTCTTACACGGTATTGATCTTTGACCTTGAATTTCTGTGCCTAAAGTTTCTTCTCTTCCTGCTGTTCTCTTCCTTTTATGTATCTACTTTCAGGATAACTTACACTATTGCAGACCAATCTTCTGTCCTTCTCTATTTTTTTTTCCATTTTGATCTTATGTCTTGATATTTCTTAGTGTTACTAATAATTTCTCTTCTTAAAATCGTGTATTCAGTAAGCAAATGTGTCAAGGATATAAATTGCTATTCCCCTGAGAACACAAACTAAGTACTGAAGTTTTTCAGGGTTTCCAATACATCATTTACCCATAAAAGTTAGATTTCTTTTGACCATAAAACAATACATATTCACAAAGAAAAATCATAACAAAAGGAGCTTGCTGTTAGTATTTTAATAGATGAAACTTACTCAATGCATTTTGCTATACCAAAAGTTAAAGTTGGCATTTCCCTTTGAGTTTGTGAGTTTCTTTAATAAGAGAAAAAAGGAAGGAAGTATTTGGAAATACCTGCAGAAGAGCTTCTAAACTAGTGAAAAATCATAATGGGAGTATCAGCTGCCCAGACAAACCAATAACCTGGGAGCTTGGATAAAAATAATTGAATAAGTAGATGAGATTTAAAGCAATCATTGAAATTGGATATCCTAAAAGCAAAAAGATCGTGTGATTGGCATTGCAAAATATAGTTTACTGCACTACTTCTTAGAAACAATTCCTTTTGTACTGAATCAACTCAGTAGCAGAAGACATGCAAATATTACAGTAGTCTCTCAAACTGATAAATAGATAGTTTAAATATATACCTATTGAAAATTTCTTAAATCAATTCACTTGATTATTCTCACTCTATTTTTTAAATAAATAATTGTTAAAAGTTCACTCTTCCCATTTGTGAATTAGTTTTTATTCTTTTCTGTCAATAATATCCAACACACATAAATGACTAGAACCTCGGAGTATTTGTCAGAAAACAAAATGCAATCTTTCCCTGAGTCACCTTGTACTCTCGCTGACAGATTGACTCACAGTTAGAGTTGATGCTTTATGGTTTTGTTGGCCAGACTTCCATCTGCATGACTGTTTGGGGTATAAGAATATCTCTGCCTTGGCTACTGTTCTTTTCAGCACAGCTTTACTTGTGCAGTGTCCTTTATTTAACCTTGGTACAAAAAAGAAGTCATTCCTAGGCATTTTGCCTTTTACCAAATACAATTTTATTAAATATGTGCATGCATGTCTGTGTATGTGCAATTGGAATAGCCTAGGAGCAATGCCAAAAGGAAGAGTCGCAACACAAGTTTGAACAGCAAGTGTCTTTGACTTATTGCTGTGATTATACTAATTGCTCATCTACTTGGTGGGAGGTTGCAGGAAGCTGTTTTGAAGTAATCAAGCTGAGATAGGCCCTTCTATTTATAATAATTCTGAAAATTCTCCTACCCCAAAAAGATTTAATTGCATTTTTCTTCCTTTAAAAATAGATTCATTTTTCCTTCTTCTCGCCCTTTCCATTGTCTCAATCCAATAATAAATATTTGATAGCTTCTTAGTTATTATAGGAATAAACATTAACTATCCTTCATTTCATAGATCTGAACACAAAGTCCTCAATATTCATTAATGGGTTTGAAGTACAATACAAACCTTCTACAAAATAATAATAATTGCTTAGGTAATCTCTTACAGCAGGTAAATTTTATGTGCATATTATTCTTGTGAAAGTATTTCTGTGTTATGAGAAAAGATGATGGCCTTAGCTCAAGGCTTGTATCCTTATTTATTTAGTCAATATTTTAGTATTATGATTAGCATTATAATATCATTTAATAGTATAGAATCAACAGACATAAGTCTTTCTTAGCACCGTGATGGTCTTATGTACTTTCTTTTAATTTGTTCTCAGTAAGAAATGTTTTAATAAAAATTCAAAGGTTAATGAAATGTATTATTGATCTTGGAACTATATGGGAGCCTAGATATAAAGCTCTTTATTGTGTGTGCTACTCGGTCTCTGACATGCACTTCTCTTTTGCTATTCCACCCTCATAAACAAAGACCATATTGTGATCTGCTACGAGGATGCAAGCTTTGGACTCACTCAAATCCAAATACCCTAGCTGGGCTACTTCCTAACTCTCTGGATCTTGAGCTCTATTGAGCCCAGTTTACCAAACAGTACAAATTGGGTATTAATACTTACTTCAGAGTTGTTGTGAAAATTAAATAACTATCATGCATAATATGCATGGCACAAAAGAGGTACTGAAATACAATGACTTTCCTTTAAATCTCCCTCAAAAATTTTATTGCCTACAATACCTTTCAGTTCTTTGGGCTTCAGGAACTATGTCTTATTCTTGCCTCTTGCTCATTCTCCTCTATCTTTAATTCATCTCTGAATGTTAAGGAAGCATAACAAAATCACTAGTGTGAAATCATTTTAGGAAACGCCTACATACAAATATGTAACTAGGTTGATAAACTAAGATGTGGTAAGTTTCATAAAATTTGTCACAAAACCATTCAATCCTGGAAACTGTAGAAATCTAACGTACCTAGTCCAGTCCCCTGGCTTTGCCGAAGAAATTGCAATCGAAGAGGTTAATTGACTTTCTTAAGAGTGCAGAGTTGCAGTATTTCTTTGAATGCAAAGTACTCTATGCACATTTCGAATAATTAAAGTTTTTAAATTTTATTTTCATATGTGTTCAGGAAAAAAATCTAATGTAAAACAATCCTTTTTAGGGATAATGCACATCATCAAAGATGATTATTTTCGAATTTGTGGGATTTGGGACATAATTGCATGGTTTTATCTTCACAACATTTCCTAAACCTTACTGTACATTTTAGCTTGTTCTTCTCAATATACCTTTTTTCCCCAAACAGACACACACACACACACACACACACACACACACACACACACACACATACACATACACACACTTTAGCTCTACCCTGAGGTTTTTGAAGGATTGCTCTGGGTGGAGATCCTTTAACATCTGAATCTGCAGAACTTTAGAAAGGACTCATCCTTGGGTCTTGGGTTGCCCAGTTGGTTAAGCATCTGCCTTCAGCTCAGGTCATGATCCCGGGGTCCTGGAATCGAGCCCTGGACTCAGGCTCTCTGCTCAGCGGGGAGCCTGCTTCTCCTTCTCCCACTGCCTGCAGCTCTCTCTGCTTGTGTGCTCTCTCTCTCTCTTTCTGTCAAATACATAAATAAAATCTTAAAAAAAGAAAAAAAGAACTCATCTTGATTCAATAGGGAATGAACTACCAGAGTAGATACTAAGACATCTTAATGAACCTTGAATGGAAGCAAGACTTGTAGATGAGAAAATCCCCCAAAGTGGAACCAAATCTTCTATAAATGTGGGATGTTACTTTGGAAGATGAAAACAACGTCTGAAACAAGTAATGTGAATATCAGCAGGAGGTGGGGAGAAAGGATGATTCTCAATTCTTCCTAAATAAATCCCTCTTAGCTTCCCCAAAAGGAGACCATTCTTTCCCAAAGGGACTCAAGGGCACCACCTGACAATTCCTTCTTTGTAGCCATTTCCTGTTGAGCTTGATGGAGAGAGTTCATGGGTTAATACCATCCCTCCTTCAAATAACTGCTTATAATGCAAAAGAAATAACGGCAGTATTTCCCAATGAACAAAAAAACTGTGAAATGTTCCTTAAGTCAAAATCTTATAAACATTAAAATATAGTCTAATGATAAACAGTTGTATCAGTAATGGCCTGTTGACACATCTTTGCCTGAAATACACTTACATGGATATCTTAATCTAAGTTCACTAACTTAGCATGTTTTTAATATCATTTATGCAAAGAAAATAATCTAGAAAGAGAAAAGAGATGAGTGAAACTAAGATAAACCACTTATATAAGAATATAATTTGGTCTGTTTTATGACCGCTAGGTATGGTATATAATTGATCTTCAGAGTAATTGCATATCAAATCATCTAAATCTGATAAACGTTTTGTTCAATAATGATTGTCCACATAGCCCCTTGCTCTTTTGCCCAAATGGCACCCGTTTGAGGTCAAGGGAAGCTGTGAGTATAAAGGAGGAACTTGAGGGAAAAAGAAGAATAAAAATCAGTTACAATCCTTTTTAAATTTATGTTTATCCTGAAAGTAATATTTTGCCTTTTGGATGAGAGTTATATTTCTTTTGGGTCTCCCATGGTACCTTGGAGAGAAATCCATTCAGAGTGGATATTCAGTATCTATGGCTTGAGTGATTGGCTGATCTATTTCATCTTCTTTCCTTATAATGATTGTTCAATAAGTCATAGAGTAACTGCAATAGTTGTATTGAAGTAGTCAAGTGAAAAAGAATATTGTTTCTCCCTTAAACATTATTTTCTGCTAACACAGCACACTTGTCAAAGTCCCTGAGTATTTCAATGATAGGAATCATGTCAACATATAAATAACGAAGTAAATAACTGACAAAACACTGTACATTGTTTGGAGATAAATGTAAGCACACCACAAACTGCAAGATTAATACCTAGCATCTTTTTAGTAGATGCTTCTAAGCTAAGAACAATGTATCATTAGCGTGAGCTTATGCAAGAAGATTTTGTAATATTTAAAGGTTCTTGTTGGCCAGTGAGTATTTTCTAATTGCTAGGTAACAATAATTATGTGGCATGATTCAGTTCTGTAAGAAGACTGAATGATTAAATAATTATAAAAAAATCAAAGACTCTTCTGCCTTGTGCTATGAAAGATTTTATGTTGTACTGTAAATAAGGACTAGAAAGAACATCTACAACTCAAATAGCAATCAAGACCAGTGGAACCTCATTTTTGGAATACTAAAAGAATTAAGCGATTGGATATAAAAGTCACAATACCTAGTTTTCTCAGGCAAATGATATAGATGCCGTAAATAAGACACTTGTGATGGAAGGAGAGAAGATCAAAATAAAAAGCTTGGTCCCTGAATCATGACACGTCAATGCAGTAGGGTGTTTTGTATTGGAAGGGCAATTCTGTATGTTGGTAGACTGGATCTGCCAGGCCCATGGGCAAGCCATCCCGCTGTGCTTATCCTCAGTGTGACACATACCATGCAGGGATTATGATATATAGAAGCCAGGAATACTTGCTCTATGTGTCATGATCGTGAGAAAGGCAGAGCCAGAGCCTGGCTGCTACTGACAGTCAGTGATGGTATTAGTTGGCCTTCTGGAAGGGTAGCAGCAGAAAACTCAGTCAACATATTTTCACCTTCAGAGTTATTCAGGCACATTCTGATCTCACCAAATGGGCTGATAAGGGTGAAGTACAAACTTGGCGTTAAACAGCTGTTTCCAAACAACCAATGGGAGGCGGGGCGAAGGAGTGCTTGCTGGTTTTTTTTTTTTTTTTTTTTTTTCTGTTTTTAGATACAGTCAGTGCCTTTCAAGGCTAAGACTTCAACAGCAAATTTTCCATTGCATAAAACACAAAGAGCTATCCTTTTAAATGTATCAGAACACAGCAAGGCAATGAGGGAAAAAAAAAATTTTAAAGGAAGAAGAAAAGAAAGAATAACTTAAATGCTCTGGGGTGAAACCAACCAGGATCTGAGGCCAGAGCACTATGTGAACATTAGATTATGCAGTTGATTCAATTCTAATTCAAGTCAAGCTGGTTCAATGTTTCACTTATAATCTTTTGTCCTTTTTCACTTGTTCCTTATCATGAAATCTGATCTATTTGTAGGTTTAATGCAGGGGACAGGGAAAAGGCTGACCTAACCTTAGTATTATAGGGGATTGCACTAAATGTGGGCGGGAGAGCAATAGTTCCACAGCTTCCTACTTGGAAATGGGCCCAGCTTGAAGAAATAAAAATAGAAGTGTCTGAATGCAACTAAAAAGCTCAGCCACATGGAATTAAAATGCCAGTTCCCTTCAGCCTGTCTTTCTCTATTTCTTTCTCCTTCTTCCTTTCTTTCTTCCTTTACTTTCTCTTTTTCTTTCTTTCTTTCTTTTGTTTTTTTCTCTTTTTTTCCCTTTTTCTTTCTTTCTTTTTTTCTTCCTGTCATTAGAATTTCAGAGCCCACAAATTAAAAAGCTCCCAAAGTCTGGTATTGTTTTTGGTAACCCATCACTTGAAGTTACATTGACCCAAAATGACTGCATATGCAATGTGCAGTATCCTGCATGAATGGATAGTGCAGATACAGTATAAGCTAGTTTCAACTGGCTGTCCTCATTCCCTTAAAAAAATCATCAGCTTAAAATGTAAATAAATAAATACATATGCCTAAGGGACACTGAAACTCTAGGATAGTAATTGCTTAGCAGATGGTCATCCTTATGATTCCAGAATGCACTTATATTAACTTTCTTTACCTTCTAAATAAGCACAACATTTTAAATTGAAATAAGAAAAACTGTTTTCCTAATGTTTTACCAATCTCTGTTTCTGATTTGCCCAAGGACCACATTTAGCATATTTTCAATATCATATATTCAAAGTGGAAGAACTGGAAACAAAAAACAGATTTAGGAAACCAAGATTTACCACTTTCATGAGATGATAATTTGATGTATCTCATGATAACTATATACGTTAATTGTTTTTATGAATCCAGCCATATTTTAACTCCTGTCTTCTGAATAAAAGATATGTCTTGATGGTCTCAGGAAAAAAAAAATGAATTTCTCTCTCCCTCCACTGTTCATTGGTGCTTTGCCTGAATGGGATCTCTTTGAAATTAAGGGAACTTTGCTTAAAAGTGGTACTTAGGGTACGAGGAGGAATAAGAATCTGACCCAGGCCATTTTAAACTCATGTTTATCCAGACTTCATCATTTTCTCCTCTAACATATGAATATAGTTTCCAAAACCACAAACCTCACAAGTGTTTAGATCCCAGACTTGTAAACAGGTTTGATTTCCTTTTATTGAACGTCTTCCTTCCTCATCTCTTATTGCATTCAGCTGGCTCTAATTCCTTTTCATGTACTTAAAGAAATGAAAAATTTTGTCTGAATTAAGAATAATCATGTGTTTGAGAAGATCAATCGTGAAACAACAGAAAAGTGAATTGTTTTCAATGGATCTGTTTACAGTGACTGAACAACTAGGGTTTAGATGAATAAATAAAAAGACCAGCAATTTTATTGAATTATATTGTTCAATTTCAATTGTGTCTCTTAATGTAAACAGCTCAGTGATTGATGTATTATTGAATATTTGTGGAGTGTGTCTGTAATGAATATGTTCATGAATGACCCTCTGAGAGTAAATCAATGTTAGAAAGAGACCTCTGTTGATTTGGAGTTTAGATGATTGCAAATCAAACTTTAAAATGTCCAGATTCTAACACTGCATACTCTAAAATTTAAGAGGGAAAATAAATAAAATATCCCCAAAGCAAAAGACCCAATGATGGGAAAGAATTCTTACTAAGCTGTCTTAGTATCTAAGGCCATTATTTGAAAGTATCCTTAAGAACATCATAACATTATCATGACATAGTCAAAAATGATAGTGTCTTAAACCAATCATGTTTTTCTTTTAAAATTATGCAATTACTAATGGACTAATTCACTTATTATTCTACCTAACAGATCAATTGTATCTGTGAAAATGCTACTGTCCATACCCTACTAAACCACATTTCTTTTCTTGAGCTTCATAGATGTTCAGGTATCTGAAATGTTTGACAACACAAGAAATAAACATATTTTTATGGATAACCAGTTACAGAATCCCTCATTTCTCCTTCCTTCAATGTTTTACAAAATTCATGGTTTCCCTTAATTGCTCTTTTTTCTCAATGCCTGTGACTTGTTCCAAGACTATTACATTCTAGGTGTGTATCTTCTGCCATCCGTGGAAGAGCTACTTATAAACTCCTTACACAAATGAGATACCCCCCATAATGCTCAAGTAGGGAATGCCTAGAAAACTCAACCTACTCTCACCCTCAAGTAGCATCAGTTGATGCAGTTCAGGATTGGACAAGTAACGTCTCCATGACAAGGTGCTAGAATACGATCCATCTCCTAATGATAACCCTTCCTTCTTATACCTTCCCAATGGTATCTTTTTCCCAGATTCCGTACTTAATTTCTTTTCTTTCTACACACCCACATATTCAAAAATATCATTCAATCATATGTGTACAATTCCTAAATTGGTATCTCAAGACTAAATCTTTTTTCAAGCTTATTTCTGTCCTATGTTTTCAACCGCCTGCTACTTTTCCCTCAAATCAACATTTTTCTTAAACCAGTTCTTTTTTCTGACTTCTCTATTTCTATAAATGTGTCAACATTCTCCTAGTTAGTCAGCTCAAAATGCAGAGTTGTCTTTTTTGTTTTTTTTTTCTATCAATCTACTACTACCACCTTACATCTACACTTTCCTCCATAATTTGCAAAGCTTTTTTTTTTTCCCTTGCATGGTTTTATTTCATTGTAACAATAAGCATATGAAGCATAAGAGAAATAACAGCCTAGGAACTTGTTAACCAGAGTCTGGTTAATGGACCAACAACACGGTTTCATGTGGGAGTTTATTGAAAACGCAGAAATTCATCCCCTATCCCAGACAACTGAATCAGAATCTGCATTTTAATAAGATTGCAAGTAAATGGTGTATTGTAGTATTTAAGCTTTGTCCTAGGATAGGTAGTAGATTTGCTTGAGATGTCGCAGTCAGTACGTAGGTAGCAGAAATAAAATTGAAAACAAAATGTTCTTTTTTTTTAAAAAAAGATTTTATTTATTTATTCAACAGAGATAGAGACAGCCAGCGAGAGAGGGAACACAAGCAGGGGGAGTGGGAGAGGAAGAAGCAGGCTCATAGTGGAGGAGCCTGATGTGGGGCTCGATCCCATAACGCCGGGATCACGCCCTGAGCCGAAGGCAGACGCTTAACCGCTGTGCCACCCAGGCGCCCCGAAAACAAAATGTTCTATTCCAGCTCCCAAACATTAATGCACTGCTATCCAAATTGCGGTCCTTAGACCAGCAACATCGGCACCACCTGGGAACTTCCTCAACATGCAAATTCTTGGGTCTTGTCTCAGATCACTAAGTTAGAATCTCAGGAGGTGGAACAAAAGCAGTGTGCTTATGGGTTCTCCAGGTAATCACATGTTCCAGTTTGAGAAAAACTACTCTAAGGTGATATATTACATCCCAAGTTCAATTAGATTCCAACTTGTCTCTCATCTTTCTGTCTTTCTACATCCTTTATTGCTTCTCACATCCAAATTATTGTTTACATTTTGGATTTAAGCCAGTAGCCAACTTATCCTTTAACCAACCAAGCCAGCTCCACCAAGCCAGTACTTATTACCTTCATTCTTTCATTCATTCAACAAATATTTCAGTGTCTCAGATAACTGCAAAATTTTAACAGCACCTCATTGCTTTCGAAGCAAAAGCAGTTCTTTCATATTGTCGTTCATGAACTTCCCTTCTTTATCTCTCCTACTATTGCTCTTCATGAGGCTTTACTCCAGATTTAAGACCATGAGGAAAAATCCGAGAAAATCCATGAAAACAGCAAAGAATGTAGCTGTAGGTGAGACCCCTGAACTCTAGCAGCAAGAACTGAGCTGGGGTTGAGTCAAGGTCCTCACAGGTCTCTTCTTGCCCAGGACCAATATTTATCTCATAAAATTATTGGATTTGAACCTACTGGCAAAGGGAAGTGGCTTGGATGTGTAATAAATAAGCAGGGAGCCAGGCAGTTTTACATGGTTTGGAGGGAGTTTTTTGAATGGTTGGCAATTCCTTAGTATAAAAATTACTTTAAAGCCATACAGGTGAAGAACCTTCAACATGACTAGGAAAGACTTATAGATAGGTGTCTACTTTCTTTGAATTCCTGAATTTTAGGAATGTAATAGGTTTTAGAGACCTTCAAATGATCCCCACCTTATTGCAAATGAGATAACTCTGGGCTCTCTGAGACTGAGTACTTTACAGTAAAGCTAGTGTCTTTTTTTTTTTTTTAAGATTTTATTTATTTATTTGGCAGAAAGAAAGAGAGAGAGCACAAGCAGGGGGAACAACAGAGGGAGAGGAGAAGCAGGATCTCTGCTGATCAGGGAGCCCGATACAGGGCTCGATCCCAGTACCCTGGGATCGTGACCTGAGCTAAAGGTAGGCACTTAACTGACTGAGCCACCCAGGCGCCCCTAAAGCTAGCATCTTGAAAGCAATAGCTTGAGATGTTCTAATGTCCACTGAGGACAGCAGTGCTTCTCAATCCAGGCTTCATCCTGAAATCACCAGTGGAATTTTAAGAAAATTGTATACTTAGACCCCATATCCAGAGATTCTATTTAAATGACATGTAAATGTGGAATGGTCGTGTTATTTTGTTTTTATTTCCCCAGGTAACTCTAAGGTGTAATCGGGGTTGAGAATCATTTCACTATGCAGTGATTCTCATACTGTATCCCTTAGAATCTTATCAAATGACAGTCCACTATGGCAGGTCTGGGATGGAGTCCATGAGCCTCCACTCCTATCAGTTCCCCAGGTGAGGCTGATGCTGCTGGTTCACGAACCACACCTCAAGTAACTACATGCCTCCAGTTTCCATTTTTGTTTTCTCCGCCCTCCAAATGGCTTTCTTCTTTGTGCACACATGGAATTCTCCCTTAAAATATTTCTCCTTATATCTTATATAGTTTATGCATTCACTCAACAGATATCTGAGTTCTATGTGCCAGACATTGTTACAGTGTCTGAGAAGGCTATAAGTTATTACAATCAACTTATTTTATTTAAAAATGAAAGTCTGAATAAAATAAATTAAACTCTTCAAAAGCAAGAAGTTGATATTAGCATACTACTTTGAAAATGTACAGGCCCTTGGTGGTTTTGGAAACGGGCCACAAGGCAAAGAGAAGCATTGTGATATAGCGCGGAGATTACTGCAACACGAGGGGAAGAACAGAGCCTAGGAGTGTGTAGCTGAGTCTCTGTTACCTCATCTTCAAACAAGGATGGTAACAGCAGCAATGTCACACAACTGTTGTGAGTGTCAATGAGAGCATGCATTTAACAAGTGCTTTGTAAACAGAAATGTATTCTATTATTCTCAACAACTGGCTCCTGACATCGAAATCCTGAGAAAATTTTCCAAAAGATTAACTTCTCATTTATGTGTAATTCCTTACAAATAAGTTTTGCAAATATTTCTTTACCACTTAACAGCTTTGTAAATTTAATCTAAATTTTTTAATAGTAGAGGAAAAATCAATAATGACAAAGCTAATATATCTTTTCCTATGATAAAGCCTTCATAACTATCCAGATTAGATATGCAGATCTTTAAGTATATTCCAAATGAGTTCTTTATACTTTGTAGAGATGCCATAATAACTTCAAAGCAGTAAGGGAAGGTAATAAAATATTCAAAGCCCTACTATATAGACAGTCCCACAATTCGTACTTACGAAAAGATCATCTCTCTCAACTAAGTCACATGTATCCTATTAAGAAAAACCCTTTACAAGTGGTTTCTTTACATCTCATTCTTATAAAGAAAAGGGACTGCCATCAAACCCATCAAAAACAGGATGCTTCTTATTTAGAGATCATATGGATTTTATGTGATTATATCCTTCCTTTTTTCAGTCAGAGAAATCCTCCAATATGCAAAGTTTATCAGAAACAGTCACAAATTTAGGTCATTTCTCCTTTCTCCAACTTTAGCAGCAAAAAATAAAACATAACAGAAATATTTTTAAATACTCTTTTTTTTGTAAAAATTAATTCTAGTTGTTAATACATAATTTTGAATTTGTGCTGATCTCTCTCCTGCCTATGCATACTCATTATAATTGACCAACCTTCCTTCTAATATAAACTTGGGCTTTAAGTCTTCTAAAAAAAAAAAAATACCAAGCAAGAAAAGTTCTAATGTCTACTGGGGTCCTGAGAAAACCCAACTGGACATTTCTGTCTGCTGTTTTACAACTTCAACTGAGGGCATGTGGGTACTTTTTAAAAGATTTTTCATGCTTAGTTTTTTATGCTTTGATGAAATCAATACTGCTGTGCTATGTGATTTAACAAAAAAAAAAATCCTGCTGACAGGTAAATGTTTCATTCTCTCTCTTTTAAAATAGTCTCAAAATAAGCAAACAAATAATATCTGAAGAATAAAAAGCATAGGAACAAACAGCTCTGAAAAAGACAGGTGGCAATCAAAGTTGCACATATCACTGAAACATGATTAGTTTGAGAGGAATAATGTTTATGAACAAGAAACATATTTTTGCTACTGATCAAATTCAAATATTCTAGAGACTTGGAATTACAAACATTTGCTTCTCTGCCTGCCAGCGGGCAAATACAGGCAGCAGCTAGAGAATAATTAGTAGAAATATGATGCCAGGGAGTAACATCAAATATTATTAGTTAAAATGACAGAAATGCAAAATGTGAAAACTCAATATATGGTCAGCAAGGCGCTTATGGAAAAGATTTTGACAAAGGTTAGATTGGGAGTGAGGGAATTTTAATCTAGAAATCATATCTTTTAAAAAACATATTTCAACCTATGTTACATCCAGTGCCTCCTCACAGGCCAGATGTTGCCCTCTGTCCTATGATGGCGAATCACAATAGCTCTACAGTATGGTCTAAAAATGCACTCAGGCCACAAATGAATTAAAGTAATGATTTCTAGATTTCTTCCTTTTGCCATCAGTCACCTTGAAGATGGAAGTGATAAAGTGGGGAGCTGTCTATTTGCCCTCCCATCCTATTGCCTCAATATCTGCACAAAATGGGTGCTAAGGACAGCAACTTGGCATCTTCTTCCTGGGCTTTCTAATACTATGTGATTTGATTTCA
Source organism: Ursus americanus (assembly GCF_024610735.1). Lineage (NCBI taxonomy): Eukaryota > Metazoa > Chordata > Mammalia > Carnivora > Ursidae > Ursus > Ursus americanus. The sequence goes on along the minus strand of NC_142137.1, from coordinate 52,182,356 downwards.
AACTAATTAAACGAGTGAGTCCTTAAGACAACAAGATTGGTCATTCATCTGCATGATACTTTGATAGGAAGGAAATATGAAATCCCCTCCTTCTCTAAAATATCCTTCCTGCATAACATAATCTGTCCTGGGTATACATACTAAACAGAATCATCAGAGGGTCTGTTACCTGTGAATGTTCATATAAAAATATTCTTTATTACCTGGAAGGGAATAACATCTCTGGAAGTCTCTAGCCTTACTGAATTAGTTTAAAGATGTAGATTAATGTGATAAATTCACTAACTTCACTTTAGTTCAATACTGGCCCTAAAAATGAAGCCTACAAAGCAAAGAAATGTTGACTGAAGACAGGAATAAAGAGAACACAGCAGACAGCAATAATTAGCTGGACAGAATGAGGGACCAGAGTGAGGGCACCAAACGTGGCTGGGAATACACGCAAATGGAAAGGAGCATTGGTGTGGGGTTGGAGACAGGAAACACCACTTACTCATTTAACAATTTTTTTCACAGGCCCAATGCCATAATATACTGTCCTCCTCAAATGATGTCTAAGTCTTGTTGAGGAGCCCTATTGTAATAAGGAGAGGATTGCTCAGCTTGTCTTTCCACTCAGGGGACCACAGTTTATGGAAAAAGAGATACATAGTCGACTCTTGCCATTTATGCAAATACATCTTGAAACATCCATAATTTCCCAAATTCATAAGTTCTATTTTTACAATGAATCTCATAAAATGTAATAAAATTCAACCGAAAACTTTAAGCAAGCCCTTCAAACTCTTAATAAGTCTAAGAATATAGGACTAATAAAATATAGGGTTTCTTTTAAGTAAACACGAAGTTTTTTTTCACTTTCTTTTCCCTTTAATTGCTGGTATTATCTTTCCACCCTTCTTCAATGCCTGATCTGGGTAAATTTAACCAAAAACCCTAGGACCTAACACTGCAGGCCAGTTACTGCAATGTTCCAAACAATATGCAAGGAAAGAGGACACCTGGTGAGAGCCAAGTCTGTCTGTTCAGAGAAGCTTTGTGGAGAACATTCTGATTGCATCGCCGGCATGAGCACATGTGTGCCTCAGCAAAATGCAAATCACAAGTACCATTTAACATGAATGGCTTGTTGCTCATGAAAAGTCAGATACATGTCGAATTTATAAATGCCAGCCCGCAGTATACTTTACACAGATTGTGAAACACTTCATGTCAACTTTATTATTCTTACTTCCCATCTTTCTCTTCACGGGGGAATTGGGGAAACCGGCAAAGGTATCTCTTGTTAAGTCTTCATTTTGAACTGGTGTCCCATGCAATGTTCACCTGCCAGTTTTCCATGAGTTGCTATTGCCACAGTGTCAAATCTTTACTGGGGGTAATTTTCAGTTTCTCATTCTCTCAGTGCCTGATGGATGCAAAGGGTGCTTTAAAGAGTCATCACCTTTTACATTTCAAAGCCAGTGTTCCTTCCCTGCAAATGGCAACTGCTAATTCTTCCCTGGCAGGACTTCCTTATTTGCATAACATGTCAGCTTTCTCCTTGTGCTATGAACAATTTCTCATCAGCATCCCTGTACCTCTCTTCTCCGTACTACCATCTCTCTAATATGCTCCAAACTATATTATAAGAAAGATTTTTATATAAGCCCCTAGCCACAGGGGAAAAGAGAACAAATTGAGCTCAAACTGAAGAAAGACCACCCTCACTGAGAAGAGATTACTCGTTCTCTGATTGTTACCATCTGATACTCGAAGCCCCGACTCTGGTTGTAGTTGCCTAGTGTTTACTCTTTAATTATGTTATGCTCATTAACATGTAGTCCAGAATAGCACTAATGAGACCAGAAAACTCAGACAAATTTACAAGCAATGCTTGCATTTTAGTCTAATTAATGGCTAATTTCCTACCTCTAAAGGTGAAAGTAAGAGCAGAGTCTTTTCCTCTAACCTAGTGGGTCTTCACTTAGAAAGGAAAAGCAAGTATTTACAATTCCTGCCACTACTAGTCGGAGAGATGAGATAGGAGAGAATTAGCATTACAGGTACCACACTGGCTGGCCACAGCCACCCAGAAGGTAGCTGGGCAGGGGCCTGGATCCCACAAAGGGGGGCTTCTCCAGTATAATTTACCATGAGAAGTAGAGGGAATTACAAAATATCTCTAAGGCAAAGTTTTTTTATATTGAACCCTCTCAAAGATTTCCCAGAAATAAGAATTTAAATCTCTTCTAGCAGTTCTATCATCTATCTTATCAGTGCAATTTGGTTTGTGGAGAGTCCTGGATCAGAAGTGGGTTCATTGGAAGAGCACCAGGGTGGGACCATCAGTTAAGCATACAACTCTTGATTTCTGCTCATGTCAGGGTTGTGGGATGGAGCCCCGCATGAGGCTCCATGCTCAGTATGGAGTCTGCTTAAGACTCTCTCTCCCTTTTCCTCTGTCCCCCATCTCAAATAAGTAAATAAATCTTAAAAAAAAAAAAAAAAAAAAAGAAAAGAAACCAGTTCATTGGGGAATATCTAACTAGTATCAAATGACTGATGTTTTAGTGACATACGTATTATTTATCGATTTTAATTTATTTTCAAACAAATTTCTATATACCATGCATCCTTATGATGAGAAAGAACACCTGCTGTCCATATTCCATTGGTAAAGGATTTATTGGATTGATCCTGAAGTGCACAATTTCGACCTAAGTTGCTCTCGACCACTGAGTAGGATTATAGGATCAGGCTAAAAACCCAGTGGAATTTTCCACTACTCAAAGAAGATTTTCTGGCTTGGGAATCCAGGCCATGATTTTGACCTCCTGATGTCATGATTAAATAACTGAGTTAACCTGCTCAGATATCCGTTTTGTTTTGTCAAATTCTAAATGTATAAATATTTACATTATGCCATGTTTAGGGTTCACAACAAAAGTGTCTACGTGGGGTTTTGATTCAAGTTGAAATGCTGAACTGGGTGTATACCACTATTATTTTACTTATTACCTTTAGTAGTGGTTCTTTCTTTGCATTCCAATCGCCTACACCTGGACTTTGACTTCACTGAAGACAAGAGTTGTGCCTTTTTCATTTCTTTTTCTACAGCTCAGTATGAACCAATAATGCTTGTTAAACGAATAACTGCTGCCAAAAAACAGTTGTTAAGTTAATGAATGAATCGATCAATCAATGAAGAGGCACCGAAGAAATAGCTTTCCAACAGAATCCTCTCATGAACAAAGTACGCAATTGCAAAACCAAATTAGTAACTAACAGCTTGAACTCCCATATAAAACCAAGGAGCTTCTTTGAATAGAACAGCTTTCTATTTGGAACAGCAATATAATAGTTAAATCCATTTTATCTAAGCATTTAATTATCCATTAGTATCTACTCATTTAGGGAGGTGCTAATCTTGCTGATTGCATTACAATTAGAAAAGAGTTCAGGCTTATGGGGGGAAATGGGGAGAAATTTGGGCTTTTAAAAAGTAACTAACATTTTGTGCAGCCACACAAACCTCTGAGCCCTATTAAAATCACTGATAAGCAATCTTGGAAAAACATTCTCCAGTAATGGCTAGCTGGGCTCTTGCAGCAAAGCAAATTGTTTTTTCTTGGCAAACTTCCCACAAGCAATAGGCAGCAAGAAATTGTTTGTTCTACACATACAAGTTCTCATGTGTATCTGCAATTCTAATGCCAAATGTGGTTCTATCTCAAAGCCATTTTAACTGCAAAGAAAATTGACAGAGACTTTACCAGTATAGCTGGTTGACACTTAGCAGAGGCTCCAAGGCCATCAGGCTGAATTCCCATGTGTTACTGTGGTCAGTACGGAAAATCACTCTGTCCATTTGGCTAAAGATTTCTACACATTTTTCTCCCCTTTCCCTTGGCAAGAATTTTTGTTTGGTCAGGGACATCTGGTTAGCATGTAGCACACAGAATATATACTGCTTGCCCTTCAGAAACTTAAAAGGACATTAATATCCAATAAAAGGAAAAACAGAAGAAATATGCATTAGCACATTGGGATTGGTCATTGGAGGGCTTGCAGCTGGGCTAAGCTAGCAAAAGATCAGTGAAGATCAAGAATATGAAGCTACATTTTGAACAAGAGACAGATAGAGTGAAATCATTAGAATTTAAGCAGACATTGCACAAAAGGAGGGGTTCTATATAATAACTTGGCAGGAGAGAAGAGTATGAGGACATATTAAGGAGGTTCCGCAAGTATTCGGTAGCTGCGTGTGAGCTAAATACACACGTGGGCGGACACACACACTAGATTTGGTAAGAAATGACCTTCAGCTCTTCTGATTCAGAGATAAGTTCTGGATTCTTGAACAAACAACTCAGTGCGTCTGAAGTTAGGCAAAACATAAATAACAGATTTTTTTTAGGATTTCTTACCTTTCTAGGTAATGCCTATATCTTAAAACTGACTCCTCTGTATATTTTACATAGAAAAAAGTTAAGTAACAGAAAATAAACTTTGGAGAAGGAGTTAGAAAACAAGAGAGACTGTCATCAGGATCTGTACAGCTGCTCAATTACATGGGTTTCATGGGAGATCACCCAGACATGAAGTGTACGCAGAATTTGACAGTTTGTGTCAAGCTGCCATTTTCTTCTGACATCCATCAAGCCATACTATTCCATCACATACATATATATACAGATATAAATACCTCTACTTTTTATGTGTTGGAAAAAGCTTTTTTATATTATTTATTAATTTGGTCTATTAAATGGAGGTTTATGTGGTGATAAGGCAAAAAAAAAAAATGAGAACCAGATTGTCACCCTGTTTTCAATAATTCTTGCCAAGAAAAGGGGCAAATTAAGGAAAAGTTCTCTTAGATTTTAAAAACTGTAAAGTTTCCTTTTTATGAGTCTTCACATTATTTTAATTCTTTTATGACATTTTCTTATAATATTTTTTAGTTAAAGGGCATGTGGACAAAAAAAGCAGGATAGAAAGCAGAAAACATATTCAAAGAAAAAAAAGTGAGAATATTATTACTTTGAGGTTAATGAGGCTAAGTAACAATAAAATATCCAGATAAAATGTAGGTAAAACATTTACTGGTGACTTGTCTACACGACACATTTTATTACTTCCAGCTGTCTTGGTATTGCCAAATTCTATGTTCAAATGCTCACCATCATAGGATACATTTTCTTCTCTATGAAAGAAAATACTCAGAAAAATTATATTGATTTTGAGACTCAAACTCTGGCTTTTTACTTATTTTTGAATGAATTTTATTGTTATATTATTCTTATTAACTTGGGATGGAAATAGCCCATATTTCATGTCTTAAATTTCTAGAATTTCTAAGTGTTCACTACTGTAGGGTGCACTACCTGGTGGAGCTGGTCGCGGTTTCAACCCAGCTGAATTAGCAGTTTGTAAAGGTAATAGAATTAAATTTGATATTGGAAAAAACTGCAGCTCTTTGGAATATGTAAGTAGTTAAGGGAGTGGAAGAAAAAAAAAAATTCCATGAGCTATATGTAGCAATAAGGAATGCTTAAATGTGGAAAAATTCCAAGGAATGAAATCAGACATGAGAAGAAGCAAGAAAAATAGTGCTAAAATATCTCCAGAAGAAAATTAAACTTCTATGAGAGATTCTAGTGACTAGCAAGCGTAGTTTGCAAAAATCAATGTCTTGCATGCCTAAGTGACTTCACAGATTTAGCCCCTTTCCCCAGAAGCATAGCTGATTGGCAAATGTATTGCACTTTCTTTCCAGGTGAGCACTGATCCCATCTTATAATGGAAGAAACACAAAAATAGGATTAGGTGCTTAGAGATTCACTTTGCGGTATCATTATACTAAAGATATCATTGGACTCCTGAGTGAGATATGCTGCGAAGGTAGTCCTAAGGACCTTGTTGTTCAGTGTATCAGACTACCACAGTGCTGCTAGCTTGCTTTGTCATGTAGACCACTTGAATACTCTAGAATCTCGGGTTAGGATGAAAACAATCAGACAATTCATGTACTATGGTTGGAGTTTTCTCAGCAGACCCCTACTCCAAACCCAAAAGAGAGAAATGATAAGGAAGATGAGGTCTGAGCTCCACGCCTAAGCTTTTTAATCAAAACTGCTGAGGTTCCAGATAGTACAACCTTCTTCAAAGACATAACTTTGTCCTTGACACAAACAATAAGTGTGTTCTCCCAGACTCCAGATAATCCCTATGTAATCAGGGCTTCAAAATAGGTAAGAGGAAGTCCAATCTACGAGTTTTGTCTATGAAAGGAGCAAAAGGTTGGGGTGTTATCAAATAACTGTTCTTTAAAAACCAAACAAACAAACAAACAAACAAAAACTCTGATGCTTTAGGAAAATCTATTCTTTCTCCCCTCCCCAGGTTCATTAAGATACAGTTGACATAGAGCACTGTATAAGTTTAAGACATACAGCATACTGATACATATATATTGTGAAATGATGACCACAATAAATTTAGTTAACATCCATCATGTCATTTAGATACAAAAAGAAAAAAAAAGTTTTTTTTTTTTCCTTATGATGAGAACTCTTAGGATCTACTCTCTTAACAACTTTCAAATATACTGTAGAGCAGTATTAACAATAACCATTACATAGTACATAACACCCCTAGTACTTATTTATCTTCTAACTGAAAGTTGGTCTCTTTTGACTCCTTTCATCCAATGCCCCACCCTCCTCCACCCTTCTCTGGTAACGACAAATCTGATCTCTTTTTCTATCAGTTGCAGGAAAACTTATTCTTGTAGCCCTTCTGCCTCGTTTCCAGCTTACTTGTTTTGTCCTGTGTACCTAATAGTATAATTGATGTCCAAGAGATAGATTAAAGTATTAGCTAAAATTAGAATTGGTTCTGGGTTCTGATCTCTGGGTTGAAATCCACTTAGAAGTCATGAGACTTTTAGCAGATTTCTTTACCTCTCTATATTTCAATTTCTTCATCTGTATAATGGGGTACAAGTCAAATCTCCATAATATCATTGTTACGAAGTTAATTTAGTTAATATGTATTAAGTTCTTAGCACAGTGTCAGAAATATGGCATGCGTTTAGTAAATTTTAGTAATTAACATTACTAACCCCACATTGTGAACTACTGAGAGTTTGGACGTTATAGCTATCTTTGCCTTTCTCCCTTGTTCCCCTGAGACCTTAATTGGCCAAAACTGCTAGATTTGAGCCTTGATAACTTATGTCTATACTCTGGAGACTCAAGCAAACAAACATGCCATGCACGGCACACTTATACTCCATTAGAGTTCTATTCTACCCTTACCATGTGATCTCATTCATCTCCTTCTCTACTGTTTCATTGTTCCAACTGTGAACTGATTTGAGATTTTCTAAAAGTCCCCAGGAGCAAAAACAGATATATTGGTATTTGTACTTTCAAAGTATTCTTAATTATAGTTTTGAAAACAATTTCTAAGCAATACATTTTGAAATATAAGAAACTTTCAGGCATTGCTGTATATTATTATATAATTCTATAAGTAAGTTGTCTTCAGTTCCCGATTTATCATGTGCATAAAATTTCCAACTATCATGTCCAAAATAAAATAAAAGTCTGTAAGTGAAGACATAGTATCAGCTTCCTGTTTAAAACATAGAAGCTAACTTTGCTGCAGGAAAAAGGTAAGATGTTAAGAACGGAGAGAATTTCTGCTGACAGCAGGTTCTGGAGCTATGTTTTATTTGCATGGTTTGCCTACAGTTCAAAACAACAGAAAAAACGAAAAAATGAAAAAGGTCATATGAAATCAGCCAATGTTCTAACAGGTATAATTTTAACCTTGAACTTAGAAAGTTTTTGGAAGTTTTCAAGCAATGTAATATAAATAGTTAACAGTTGGTGCCACGGGTCTGTAAATCAAGATCCCAGTTTTCTGAATTTCCTCTGGGGAAGAAGATTGAATACAAACAGTGGTTGATTGTGGCCTCAGTGATATGCTTCCCTAGTAGATGTCTAAGAGCTGCCAATCAACCTTTGTCGAGAGGAAGGATTCGAAACTTGAAGAACTTGGATTTTTGATTAATGCCAGACATAAACTACTGCTTGCAAGAAAAATATCATCAGTAATACGCACCAGAGGGCTGGCAGCTTATGGCTTCTAAATAGCAAAACTACTGAAGAGCAGATATATGCCTAAACAAAGAGTGTCACATCTAGCATGAGCTCACATCTCACTTTTGTAGTCCAACCTGTAAACGAGAAATGGCACTTGTGTCTTAAATACTTTATCAAAAGCTGAAACCTTGGGGATTCTTTTACCTGCTAGAGTAAAGTCGAAGGCATTGAGGAGCAGAACGTGATAGGAAGAAGGGTGTGCAGGAAAGAACATAACTTTTTCCTGATCCTACTAACCAGTTATGCCATGGCAGAATTACAAATATTTGTATTGAAATTTGACAGGTTCACTAACAAATTAAAAGGTTCCAACTGAAACACACAGGAAAAGCCAACATATTTTGCCTTCATCCTTCCTTGATCATCCACTCCCTCCCTCTTCTGGAAAACCCAATGTCCCGTGTCTGTTTTCTACAGCTAAGGAAATCCATTTCCTTCCTTATGGGAAACACATTCAGCAACCAACTGTGTGCTATAGCTTCTCCCCAGCAGTTCGAAGCTGTAAAAGTTAAGGTTACCTGTTGATAAATGGAAAGGAGCAGGAGACATTAGAGTTAGTAAGCATATGTTTTTCCCATAATTGCTTCCCACAATTGCTGAGTTTTACATGTCTTAAAATGAAGATTGCATATTCTTGGACATTTTTTTTATAGATGGGAAGAGATCTATCAGCTACTCGGAGAATACTAAAGTTAACTAAAAGATACAAGTACTTTGGAATCTTCTGAGAATGATTGAGGCTCATTCACTAACAACAGAATGGGACATCTCTCGTGTAAGGAAGAGGCATTAGAATACATACTTGGTGGCTTATACACAGATTGCTAGGTAATGGTGCATGTCCATCATGCTCTTAGCTCCTCTCAAGTGGTAATTAGAAGTTTTTTCCTTCCTTCCTTCCTTCCTTCCTTCCTTCCTTCCTTCCTTCCTTCCTTCCTTCCTTCCTTCCTTCCTTCCTCCCTTCCTCCCTTCCTCCTTCCTCCTTTCTTCCCTCCCTCTCTGCCTCCCTCCCTGCCTCTCTCCATTCTTCCCTTCTTTCATACTTTCTTCTTTTCTTTCTTGTCTTAGTCATGTTTGGAATTGTTTTTCAGAATGTTTAGACTATTTTCCTCACATTGTCACCAGCTCATTACCACAGAATTACACTTCACAAACAAGAGCTGGCTGGAGAGCCAACTTGGCTTAGCTGTATCGTCTCAGGGAATTATTAAAAGGATGGATTTCTTTCTTTTTGAAAAGACAAGCACAATCTGATCAGCGGACAGGCAGGGCCACTGCCTGTTTCTCTCTTCAGTGTTGTTTCGTGGCCTTTTGCTCTCTTAGAGTTACTCACTGATGAAGTGAATACCAGCGGTGTTGTTTTTCCGCTTGGAACCAAAATCCCATGTGTTTTGTAGCAAGAACACATCCTTCACAGCTTTATTGTAATTGGCTTTACAATTTCTGTTGTTGTTATGTATACTAACAACTAGAAGTCCATATTTCACACCAATGATAATTACTGAACTTTACGCACACACACACCCAGGAATAAGAATTAGCCAGCACACTCTCTTTTATATAGAGGGGTTCAATGTAATTTTCATCATGTTAGTAATATGAAGATATATCATTTCTTTAAGTATGGTACTTGTACCATGATTTTAGATGATATATTATGAGATACATGTATGGAAGAGACTAGAAAAATCTGTGATTTTTGGCATAGTATTGTGTTCCTGTTCTCATAGCTTTAATTAGGGAAAAAATATCTAAAATATCTTAGACAAATAATAGTTCAGAGGTAAACATGCAAGATAAACTCATGTAGCTAGTGATTGTTGTATACTTGGGAAATCATTCAATAAGAATCTCTTCTCTGCACACATATACCTTGGAGCACATATTTAGAGTTCAAAGGTAGATAATAGAATACCTAAATACTTTATAATGGTCCTAGATGTTTTACTCTGTCTGGCAGTCTGGTTTTGATAGTGTCATCATTGAACTTTTGACACAAGCTGTAGTGTCATCAGTAATTGTTAAAAATGAAAAACAAATAAACCTATAGATCTCTAATAAGAGTCTATTTGTTACCCTCAAAGAACCAAAGAACTTTGGTAGCTTTGAAGATCTTTTTAGAGAAAATATTTTAGCTTTTTCTGAATAACGTATCTTTGGTTACATTACATTCTTTGTTTTACATTCTGCTATTTTTATCAGACATGCAGAAAAGAATTTCTAGTTGTACCTATGAGGGTCTCCCCTGGAACTTTTCTTATAAAGAGAAATGAGACATAAATCATGTTAGCAAAATTAGGGCAAACTAAGGAATTGTGATTGTCGATTCCACAGTTTTATGGAAATGCTAGGATAAATAAAGAAGAGGCAGACCCAGAAACGAGAACGTGAAAGAAGGTGACTTAACATTTGTATAGGCCTGCATTCATTAGAAGCATGGTATGCAAAGGTATCCTTACTCTCTTAGCTATATCTCCTCTGTGGTCATATGTCACCATAGCTAGAAATCCAGAACTTTAGCTCACATTACTAATCACTCTTTTCTAAATTAAGCTTCTATCCTAATAACTGACACAATATTTCCTCTCCCTATTCCTTCCTAGTCCTTATTGGTAATTCCTGGGCTCCACTATGAATTGTATCAGTCTGACCAGACATCAGCTCTCACAGGGGTGTTAAAGCTTCCATGTCCAATGTTCCTTCCAGAAAAGGCAAGGACATTACATGTTCTTGACTTCTGTAATCAAAGTGCTTGGGTAATTTAAAATACACATTATCCAGAAGATGCAATTGTGTAAGGGAACTAAATGTGCTTTGAAGCCCTGAACCAAGCCAGTAAGCTCTAGAGCTCAGCTTCCCTCCCCCATAGCTGTTAGCTGGAAGAACAGTGCCCGGACTGGCCTCTTGGCCTCAGCGGGGTAAAACATGCTATGCTACCTGAAGGTCAGAATTCCCAAGGCTGGAGTCAGGACCATGATGGGGCTCCTGCTGATGTGCGAGTGACTTTTGTTCACCACAGGAACTGGCTCTTCTTAGACTAGAGAAAGTAAAGACTAGCATACAGCCAGGGAAGCTTCTTTCTTGCTGAGGTTTGTAAAACGTCTAATAAAGAGTAAAATCCAAATAAAAATTACCTCATATTTTTACCTTGGCTCTTTCACGCAGTATTTATTCATAACTCATTTGTCATACCTTAATAAAGATACCAGTTACTTTTGAAATAGGCTTTTGTCAGGTTGCCAATATCTTCAAATCTTAGAAACCTACTGCAAATGTGAACACAGATTTTGAACAACCTGGCAGCTGGCCAAGCACTGAAGATCTTTAGACAAGTGTAGTCAGCCATCCTATTTAATGTTTTGATTTTGTGCTTGAATAAAAAAAGACTGGACTAGATAACCTCCCAACTTTAAGATTCTGTAACTCTATTTTTCAAATATCCTCATCTTTCAAGTATTCTATAAACAAATGTTCTACAAGAAAAATTCTGGAACAATTGTGGTTTGCTTTGTTTGTTTTCCTCTCTTTCTCTCCCTCTCTCCCTCCCCTCTTCTTACTTTCTCTTTTCCACCCGTCCCATCCCCAAATATGGTGCAATAACAAATTCCTTCATCGAAACGCCAGAGTTGTTAGTGATTACAATACATGTTTTTAAATTCTCCACTCACTGATGAAAACATGTGATATGAAATACTGAAGAAACCTCAGGGGCATTCCAAGCATTTATGGACAAAAAAAGTCAAGACTTGTGGTATTTTCCTTCAAAACCCATGTGAACTGAATCAAAGAGACAGAGGAATGTATATTTAAGACTTCTTAACTAAAATGGATACATTCTGTCATTGGCAATCCCTGAATATCGTAACTCTGAAATAATGTGACTCTATCTGGTCCTTTCTATCTCCTTTGGCATTTCTCTGATGCAAAGCTTTCTAATCTCCAATCTAGACCATTAAAGTAGCCTCCCACCCTGCTCCAGGCTGGCTTCATACAAGTACCAGGTCAGGCCTCCCAAAGTCCTTCTGTGATTCCATCACATCTCTGCATAAAACCAACATTGGCTGCCCTCTACCTACTAAGTAAATGTCTGACCATGATATTTAAATAGTTCTATTGTGAGGCCTTGACTTATTTTTTCAGCCTTATCTTCTCTAATTTCCTATATATTCCTAAAATCCAGTGTTTCTCATACTTTTTGCTACTGACATTTGCAACCAGATGATTTTTTTTGTTATGATGGACTGGAGCGTGCACTGTGGAAGGAGCATCCCTGGCCTCTACCCAGTAGACGTCAGTAGTGCCCCTAAGTAGTAGCAACCAAACTCTCCACACGTTACAAAATGTCCCCTGGGGAGCAAAATCACCTTTGGTGGAGGACTATTGCTATAATTAATTCAAATTGTATTACTTTTGTTTCTAAACTATACCCTTTTCCTATCTAACAATGTACTTTATTGATAATAATTCCTTCTAGAATACTTCCATAACCCCCCCACACACACACACACACACTGACACATACCCCTTAGTTTTATATCAACATATGAACACATAAACATATCAACATTTCAGGAGCATTTAGAACTTCCTTCATGAAATTTGTCTCAGTTCCTGCGTCCTGATTTGATCACTCCTTTAAATCTATCCTTTGCGTCCATCTCATTCATTAAATACCCATCCTCTTTGGGCTTACAATATTCCTGTTTGTCTATTTGCCAAATGGTTCTTGAAATATTTTAATTAACTCATTCACCTCATAAGTAGTGAGCTCCCACAATGTGCCAGGCATCACTGTGTACATTGAAACTACAATGATGAGGAGAGCAACCTCTATGTTGCTCTCTGCAACCTCTCTGCTTTGTCAAACTCATAGTCAACAAAAGGGTGGGATAGTAGGTGTAATGTACTGGGAGACTCATAAATCAGTAAATTTTAAAAACACACTATTTGATCTATCTTTAAAAAATAGGTGATGTAACAGACTATAATAAGTAAAACTTCTTCAGGGATAGCAGTCAGGGAAAGCTTTACTGAGGATGGATATTTGAGCTGAGGATTGAAGCATGAGAGAGTCAACCTGTATCTTTGCCTTTGGAGGTAACCACATATGCAAAGGCCCTGAGGTGGGACTGAGTTTGGCTTATTTGAGTTTGAAATAAATCCTGGGGCTGAATTATGGTGGCAAAAAGGCAAAGTTGTAAGAAATTAATTGGGAAAGGCAAGCAGGAATAAAACTGTACAGGGAGTGTTAATTCAAGGTAAGCATTCTTGATTTTCTTTGAAACATTTTAAGAAACAAGTATGGAGATTTATGAAAGTGACATGATCTGATTTGTACCAATTAATACATTACTCTGGATTCTCTGTGAAGAACATGGAAAAATAATGTTTCTATTTAAAGAACCTCATAATTAGAGGATATCTTATTTTTTCCTAGAGCTAAAACTCCAGAAAGATTGAATTCCTATCTTAGAACATCCCACGTGTTGTGCCATGAAAGAGTTAAAAGGAGATTAGTTGTCAATCCTTCCAACCTCTGAAACAGAATCCTTCTGGTTGTGACTTCAATGTGCCATAGAAATATTAATATGTTCTATATGTGCTATGGCATGAAAAAGGATAGGAAACACTGCTATACCATGGGACTAAATTAGTCACTCACACAGCATTAGAACACCCACAATGGACTGGGTACTCACTACCTCCAAAAAGCACTTTTCCCAGATTTTGAAAGCTTTAACAATTAGAAAACTCTGCTTTTCATTGAGCTGAGTCAGAAGTGTGTGGGATATACTGATGAGATCATGAGTAGACCAATTTGGCCCAGGCAAAAGTTCTTTCAGAAGAGGCTTATCTAAGTCAACAACCCTTCTCTGTTACCTACCTCTCCGTGAAAATACCATCTAACCAACGGTTGGTTTACTTTATACCTGCTTCTCTGCCTGATAATGATGAACACTTTGCTGGTGCTCCCCTAAACCCTTCCCTCTGAATCATTTCAATCCATCACTTTGTTTATAATATATGACTTTAGTACTATTCTCTTTGATAGCTTTCCCTGATTGCCCATCCCCACATTCAAGAGTTATCGCCTCCCCTTGTGTGTCTTCTCTCCTAACCTGTGAACTCCCTGAGGACAAAGACTTGGTCTTACTCCTCTTGATATCCTCTGTGCCATGCAGAGTGCTTATTACATTTCAGGTCCCTAGTAAATATTTGTTAATTATTATGGGTAGAGCAACTCTAGATTTTGGAGTAAAAATTTCAAATCTTAGTTTACCATTTACCAGTTATGGGAGTCATTTATCCAAACATTTAGTTCCACAAATATTACTAAGTGCCTATATGCCCAGTGCTGGAAATATACAGGCCCTACTTCATGGAGCTCATGGTCTAGACAGAGAGTCAAACATTAATCAAGTGATCAATTGGTAATTACAAAATGGTAGGAATTCTATGAAGAAAAAATACAGGATTCCATAAGAATATATATTAGAGAAACCCAATTTTGTATGGGTTCTCAGGAAGGCTTTTTTGACAAGGTAAGATTTGAGCTAAGATCTGAAGAACAGGTAAATCTTGAGCAATGTATACAAATTCGCTAAGCCTCAGATCCCTCACCGGTAAAATGAGGATAATAATCCCTTCTCTTTAGCGTCCTCCGAAGGACTAGTTAGTTAAAACACGTGCCTCCACAGAGAAGGAAATCAATCATAGGCAGGTTCTTTCTCCTCTGACAAATGAGAAAGGAAGGCAGGCTGAACCAGCAGGATTGTGGAAGGACTTAACTGCCTCATGTAACATGTTGAATTGTTCCCCCCCAAAAAATATGTTGAGGTCCTAACCCTCATACTTCAGAATGTGGCCTTGTTTGAAAATAGGTTAATTATAGATGCAATTAGCTGTCTTAAAATTAGGTCAATTGGAGTAGGGTGGGCCCTTTTTCCAATGGGCCTGGTGTTCTTATAAGAAGAGGTAGACTTGAGCATACACATGGGAGAGAAAGACACACCATAAGTGAGGCAGAGACTGAAATGCTGCAGCTGCAAGACAAAGAGCACCAGATTGTTGACAAGCTACCAGAAGCTGGGAAGGGGTAAGCAAGGGTTCTCTCCTACAGGTTTCAGAGGGAGTCTTGCTTTGCCAGCACCTTAATTTTGGATTTCTAGCCTCCAGAACTGTGAGACAGTAAATTTTTGTTGTCTTAAGACACCTAGTTTTTGGTACTTTTTTATGGTAGTCCTAAGAAACTAGTATATGTTGTAAAAGTATTTAGACCGCATATTACAGTCAGTGATATGGACTTTGAAGGCTAGGTGGAAGGTAGGATTTGAACAAGAAAATATACAGGAAAAAAAAGCGTTTTGAGAAGATAAACCTAGAATCAGTGTTTACCATGCCGGTGTATTTTCTGTTCCCACTGAGTCCATAAGCTCTTTGTGGGCAGAACCTGTGCCTTCTATGCAGACTGGTTAAATGACTTATTTCAAATAAACATTTGGGTACACAAGCTCTTTATAGAAAATTTACAAGTAAAACATTTTAACACATTGAATTTTTACTCTTGTAAAGTAAAAATCATCTTCTCATTTTATTTAATTGAAGAGGCAAAGCATGCAGTAAATTAAGTCCAATTTGCATGCAATTGTGCATGCAATGTAGAATTTGGCTTTAACTAGGGAGCGAGCTGTGTACAAGCTCAAACACCCTTATATTTGAAGTTAACATTAATTGTTTATTTAATATTTTCCGTAGTTTCCTTCCCTTGCTTTCAAAGAAAAAGATCATATCATTTCTCTTTCTAATTTAAAGCTCACAAAATCCATAACTGACAATAGGAATGTACCCCCTAGGGACTAATACATTTCTGTGATATTATAGTAGGAATGCCTTCAAGCTCTGTAGCAAGCCTGTAATTCTACAGCAAAAAAAAAACTTCATGACTTTAATTCATACGGCTTTGGTCTATTTAATTATATTTATCATCCAAAAATATTATGCACTTATAAAAATAGTGAATGGTGTGTGGAAGAAGCAATGTACTGTGTCATATTTTATGAAACTTCATATGCCATGCGTATTGATCTGGTATAAACTAGAGCACATACTTTGTTTAAATTAAGGCTTTAAATTCAATTTTATACCAATTCCTTCAACTCATTATCCATAATATATTTGTTTACATCCATGGAAATGTTACCTGGTTAACTATGCAATTTTGCCTAATTCAGATTGATTTGTATCTTCTATCGTTTCGATTTGTGCAATTTCATGTTGCAATCATTAAATAATGAAAAAAAGGGCTTTTAGTTTAATAAAATTATTATTGTCCATGAATGTTAAATATGCAAGTAAAAATAAAGCAGAAACCATATAAAAAAGAATGCTCAACATGTTTGGAGACACCGCCCCTATCCTGCGTGACTCTACAGCAGTTTTCAATGGAAGCAGTTTTCAGGGGTTTTCCTGTGCCCGCCACTTCCCGGACACACAAAACCTCCTGGTGCGTTATTTTATTTAGCTTCGGTTTTTAGAAACTGCCCAAGAGTTCCTCTTTCTGAGAATTATCTCATTCTTTAGACACCCCAGATGTTCCCCCCTACTCCCCATTGGTGGTTCTTACACTTGAATGGTGATTCCAAAAATCCCTGAACCCCCAGTAAGACCTATTGTACTCAGGTTATTCAAAGACAAGGCTCAGGAATTTGCATTTTTTAAAAAACACTCCATAGGTGACTCAGCTTCAGAAGATCTAAAGTCTTCAGATGGAGAAACACAGCCTTGGAGTTTCCTGCTTATCCGTGATCTGCCAGCATAAAGCCACTGGACACCCTCCTTCCCATTGTGCAGATTCTGTGTCCTTTCCTCCTCCCAGATATAATGTAATCTGGCTGACTATCTCAGACTAATGAGAGAGTGCTGGAAGGACTCATTAATTCACATAGAAGTATCTTCATAAAGGCCCTCTGATGGCCATGGCCAGCCCCACTGGAAACGAGGTTGTAACTTAAACCAGAGACTCTAATGGTAGGAATATCATCCAGGTGGTTGTTAGGATCTTGCCATATTCCCTAAATAACATGTGGTATATGTCTTCTATTTACACAGTATCAATACCGAACAGCAGTATCTTTGACATGAGCGTTCCTGCTGGATAGACCTCAGCTTGATACTCAGATCTGCCATGTGCTGCCTATGTGGCTGAGGAGTGGTCATATGGACCTTTCTGAGACTCCCATTTGTCAAAAGGAGATAATAATTTATACTTCCCAGAATTGTTTAGATTAATAGTGTGTGAAAAGTACCTATAAGTGCATAGTACTCAACAAATGGTAGTTAAAAAAAAAATACAAAACAGTATAATTTCTACAAAAAAATGTCCAGTTCCTTTAGAGGTCCTAGGAACCTATGTGATCCTTGCACTTTCAGCAAATTCCATGATGGTAGGATTTGCTCCAGGTTCTGAGCTACAATCCCGGGATTAAAGTTGAAGGTCAAAGTAAGGTTAAAGGCAAGACCATTTAAATTAGCTGAAGTTCCTGGATATTTTCTCTTTAGGACATAATTGGGAAGAGGTCAGAAATGGGGATGTCTCCATTAAAATATTCTTTAAATTGGCAATGAAATGCCTTTTGGTTAATACCAAACAATGGAATTCAATGTGAGAAAAATAATGATTTCTTCTGTCCAAATCATCATACTTTACAGCCTATTCATTGGTAGTTTCTCATCATACTGGTTTCTGGGATTGGGACAGAGGTTTTGGACTTACATTTTGTATGTTATTCTCTTCATTCATTTGTTTAATTTTCCATTATGAATTGGACATGAAATGCACACCAAATTCATGCATTAAATAACCCTGGCATAAAGGACATGCATTAAATATCCCTGACATAAAAGACATCCCCGATGTACTCAATCATTAATGAGGTTAGTACTGAGTTTCAATCGCAAGAGAGCAGTGGCAAATTTCCGTGTGTCCTACAGCAAATGCCTGAAGGTTTTTACCCTCCTGTAATATGAAGAAAGCACCAGTCAAGTTATCACCTAGCCCTGGAATTAACATGTGAGTAGTTTCTATGTCTTAGATGCTATTGCCCTGAGGTAAAGGATAAAATTACATAGCCCTAGAATAGATTTACAGCCTAGAATCCTGCACAAACTTAATGAGACCTTTGGAGCATTAGATAGACATTTTATTCCCTCAATTCTACCACCCTATGAGGTCCTCAATACTGAGACACTCCCTTGCCTGCAAACTTATTTCCAAAGTATTTTGATACCTATTTTTATTAAAAGAACATTCAGATTCTTGAGTAAAATGACCTAGACATACAGTTCTGTCTTATCTTCTACTGGTCAAAGGAATTTAGGTGTTGTTTATTCATTTTCTCATAACCCTGAAAAATATAAAACAGTGCAAAAATAGTAACTTTTTAATTCTATGGGCCAACTGAAGAAAACTGATTTATGAGGACAGTCTAAAGCAGAAGTCAGGAGATTATGGTCCATGGGCCAAATCCAGCTCGCCACGTGTTTTTGTAAATAGAGTATTATTAATTGAAACACAGCCACGTCCACTTGTTTAGGTATTGTCTATGGTTGCTTTTGCACTAAAATGGCAAAGTTGAGTAGTTGCCACAGACATTGATCATCTACAAAATCAACAATATTTACTGTCTGCTTTTTTACAAGAAATATTTGCCAACTCCTGGTCTACAGCACAACCCTAACAATATTGGGAAGGCTAATGTCTGTGGCTTTTCACAAAGTTTCATCTGTTAAAAATCTCTGGACAGTGGATAGAGTTTAAACTTAACCAATGGCTATTTTTTTGTTCTTAAATATGAGAAGTTATTTAATTTTTGTGGTCTTAAATGTCAGATAGCTACCGGAAGCATACTTAATTCTCTACGACTATTGGAAGCATATTCAATTCTCTATGACATAATATTATTTCCAAATGAGTTTCTGAAAACCATCCTACTCATTATTCCTCTTCAGAACTCTTTATGTACATTTCCAAATATACACAAATGACAAAATTGGCATTTAAGGTACACTCAGACAGAAAATGTATTATTATGGTAGTTGGTATAAGAGAAAGAAAAGGGCGAGAAGGCACTGCACAGAAATCACCTGTGGATTTTTAAGGAGATTATATATAAGATACATAATATTGGTTCTGGTTTTGATTTGATCTTCCATATCAATATTCAATACATATAATTGCAAGTTACATGTTTATTAATGTTTTTAGGTAAACACTTTTAAAGCTTAACATTATACAATAGAGGCTGATAAGTTGAGGTTAGGCATGGAACTGCTTTATGTGGAATTTCTTCTTCTTACAAAGGGTCAAAGTATTTTTTCAACACACACACACACACTCAGTGCACACACACTAAAGCCAACAACATTCCTCATGCTTTCAGGCAACCACAGCAAC
Organism: Ursus americanus; assembly: GCF_024610735.1. Classification (NCBI taxonomy): domain Eukaryota; kingdom Metazoa; phylum Chordata; class Mammalia; order Carnivora; family Ursidae; genus Ursus; species Ursus americanus. The sequence goes on along the minus strand of NC_142137.1, from coordinate 52,162,751 downwards.
TAGAGGTAACATAAAAAAAAAAAAGAAAGAAAGAAAGAAAGAAAAGTAAAGTAAAACTATCTTTAAAACTTCTACTTGTCTTTGCGAAGTATCCAGGCGTAGATGAGTATTGTGCAACTTGATCTATTCTCAATCCAAAAACATTGCAAAGCAAAATAATCGTAATAAAGTAGGATTAAGACTGAAGCTACAACACAGAGTTCACTGAGTCATACAAAAGACTTTCACAACATTTCTGACTCCCTGTCTATGTTTTCCTGAAATAGAAGTTGTTATTTGAGCGATAGAGTCCTTGCACTGACCTGAAACAATGATGCAAGGACCAATTGAGTGACTAGGAATTAAACAACTTCACAATCGATTCATAGAACACACTCTTATTGGGTGACTCAGGCATCAGGCACTACCTAGGCACTGCAGGTCCAAAGTCATGGACTCTGCTTTAGGAGCCTGCCTTCGTGGAACTTACTTACCCCTTAGTGGCGAAGAGAGACAAGTCTATCTAGAAGATTGTGGAGGATGCTATGTTCTCGTGGAGTTCAAAAACATGATCCCAACCCACATATAAAATGTACATGTTTTATTCAACTCATTAATTAATGAGTCAAATGTTATAAGCAGATCAAAGAGCATTTCAAGCTAGCTAGAGACAAACTTGGGATCAGACTGATGGGTGAATAACAAAACTGGTTCTTGCCCAGTAAACCTTTACAGTTACCCATTCCACATGCATCTCTACTATGCAAAAAATCTATAAGTTAATGTGTAACTTCACAAGGTCTGAGATTTTTAATTAATAGTAAACAGTGACCTAAGTACATTCCCCTAATTACTTGGGCAGCTTTTCCCCCAGGACATTTTTGCCTTATTTCTAAGCTTTGGAAATATTTTCTGAAGCACAGAGGAGGGCACTTTTGTCATTTGAGGTCAAAATGGGGCAGCAGCGAGCATGGCAACATTTGAGCTGAGATTTGGAAGGTATGTAGGAGAAAAACTAGATAAGGATGGGAAGGGGGGCATTCTAGGAGAAGAAAAATATGTGATAAATTCGTGTGCATTCCTGTGCTAGTCTATGTAATCTACCCACAGACCGGTAAACCTTAAAAACACTCTGGAAAAGGTAGAAAACATTGAAATTCCTTTCCTTAAAATGCAGAATAAACTTGCTAACTTTTGATAGGCGTGGATTAAGGAATAAACTCCCTGGATGGCATTATTCTAAAGCTGGGAAGGAACCAGAATGCCTCCACAAAACCTAGGGCATGCCCCATTTTAGACCACAAGCTTGGCGGAAGGCTGAGAAAGAAAAAGAGGGAAAAAATCCTGTAAAATGTCTATTTACTAGCCACATGTGCTGCTTGTCTAAATCAGTTTGTGGTCTCTCACTTACTCTATTTAGAATTCTGTACATCTGGGTGTATTTTTTCTAGTGTTTCCTATCATATCAGTGACAGAATTGCCAACACCGAGGTATCCATAAATTATCCCACAGTCTAGTAGTTTCTAGTGTCTGGAAAGCTTGGAACAAAAGACTCGAATGCAAATGTGAGCTGCTTAATTCAGTGAGTATTTGTGATGTTACCCAGGTGCCAATGACATCTTTCTGACCAGCTCAGAGGCACGAGGGACCAACCCAACATACATTTTTAATGTGCTCAGCTGTGACAGCATATACACACAGAAGACCTTAAGGCCTTAAAGTCATCCTCTTGGAAACTGCCGCACTTTTAGGGACCCAGAAGAAATGGTTTAATTAATCTTCTTTTTCAGGGTAGCTTTTTTTGATATAAATTATGTACACTGAAAACCTGCCAATTATAGCAAATTAAGGGACTTGGCAAGTGCATCCCTTGGAGGCAGATGGTAAATAATATCCAGATTCTGACTTGAAATAGGACCAGAGATTAGCTGGTGCAGAATGTAAAAGCAATCCAGATATGAGAAATAAACAGATTTAATGTGAGCTCAAGAGAAGGGTTTGGTTTAGGATAGCTATAGTGATGTGATTAAAACAGATGACTCATTATCATTACACACGTTTCCATGAGATAAGCCTGCTCTTAGAGCTTCTTTCTGTGATTCTTTGATGCACAATTATTTATTGCGTTAGTATCTTTGGGATGTTACCTAAATGTTTTAGTTTCCTCACCTGTGCAATGAGCATAGGGCAGGACGGGGAGGGTTTCTAATGACATCACAATATAATGTGCTTAGCACAGTACTTGGCAGACAGATAAATGCTCAAAAATGTTAAGCTGTTTTTGTTAGTGAAGTTATGACTGCCAAAATAAATAACAACTCTCACACACCCTCACCCTTACCTTTTTGCCCCAAATAATAGCTAGTGTTTATGATGAGTGCCGCTTCTATGCCAGACGCTGTTCCTCCATTTTCATTTTACCAAAAGGGATGGGAGGTCCAGAGAGCTGAAGTACCATGCCTTTGTCACACAGGTCGTAATGGTGAGTCCGGATGCTTAATTACCTTGACACCCTGTTACTCGAAAAATGACAGCTCCTTGAAACCCAAAGAGATCCTGAAACATAAAGTCTTCAGTTGATATATCCTTGAAAGTGCTGGAAGAACAGTTGGTGTATCAAAGCTGACAAGATTGTATGGGGATAAGTAAAACACTAAAAGGTTGGTTTTCTGACCACCCTTTCACGCCTCCAAACACGGTTGGCTTCTGGTCTGAGCTGCTACAGCAAGGGGGAAGGCGTTCTCAGCTGATGCTGTGCTCTGATGGTTGTGTCCTCCCCAAATTCATATGTTGAAATTCTAACTCTTGAAGGTGATGGTATCGGAAGATGGAAGATGAATAGTGAAATAGGATTAGTGTGCTTATAAAAGGGTTACCACAACTCTCCCCAGCCCTTTCCACCCTGAGAGGTTATAGAAAAGACGTCCAGCTAGGAGGACAGACTCTCATCAGATATCAGACATGTTGGCGCCTTGATCTTGGACTTTCCAGTCTCTAGAACCATGAGAAGTAAGCATCTGTTATTTATAAGCCACACAGTCCACGGTATTTTGTTATAGTAGCCCAGACAGGCTAAGACAGCTTATTTGCCTAATAACTAGATTGCTTTTTTTATTAATGCAACACGAAAATCACTTAGAACGATTACTAGGTTCAGTTATAGAGTTAACACTTTGAAAAAAAGTGGAGGAGGGCAGGGGGAGAGGGGTAGGGAGACAGCAACCAGATGACAAGGCAAAAATGGTACCAGTGAGAATGGAGGTAAATTGGCAGAACCTGTAGGTGTCAGCTGCCCCAGTCCCCGCAGCTCTCAGAAAAAAACCCCCAACACCAGCCAGTCTGAGAACTGGAATCTCGCTGGAGTCCGGAGTCACAGATAGGACAAACTCAAGTGCGTGCTCTTCATGTAATTCGTGTTCTGCCTGGATTGCTAAAATTGGGAATGACTCAATCATTGTACAGCATTGCAGCTATCTTCAAGGCATTAAGTGCAGTGCGCGAGCACTGATGCAAACGCTTACCCCAATCAGCTCCTGCAAGCCTTCTTCCTGCAACAGGGCTTCGTTTCCTAGGAACCTTCAATCTCATTACGAGGCTTGATTCTCCCGCAGGGCCTGCCTGGCCGGATGATTTCATTTTACTTTTAGGCTAACCTTTGCCATCAGTGATGTCACCAGAGTGTTCCTTCTCTTGAGAGGCTCCTAGGAATACACTAAAAGGTTAATTTGTTTGATATTTGGTCAAAGAGACTTCCCTACTGGAGGGCCGTTGTTTTGCTACAGGCAGGTAATGCCACAAAGCAGGCATCTTCAGAAGAAGGCAATTTGCACCCAGCCAGCACCAACATAGCTTTATGCACTAACTACCCAGGAGCCACTCAGATGGGAAATCACTGCTGAGAAAGAAGTCAGTGGATCCTTTCTACAATTCAGATTATTCACTCAAGGAGACTTTGCATATTGCCTGGTGTTTTTCCTCTCAAAAACAGGAGCTACAAAGCTCAGTAGAAAATGTAGCTAGTTATACCACAGAAAAAACTTGTGTTTAACCATCTTAAACATTAGAAAAAAGAGGGGAAAAGCACAAGTAACTTATATAAAACAATTCCACCATTACTATATCCAAATTTGAAGTGTACTAACTGCCTATGGAGTCCCTCTCTGCCCCTTGCTGCCCAGCCCCTAGTGAGCATGACCTCTGCCGTACCCCCCTGCAGCCGTCTGCAGTGTTCATCTTTACTTACAGTGAGCCAGTGCTGACAATGACGGTGGGAACAAAGCCAAGGCCACCAGTTGAGAAACAAAAAAATCATGACAACCTAACATTTTTTAGGAGCTAAACAATAAAAAATAACAAATTCCTCTAATTTTCATTTACCAAATTATTCAAAATAAACATTCTGATCTTAATTTTGTTTCTTTTCTTCTTAAATCAATGCTTAGAATTCCTCTTATATATTAAGGTTTCCCACAACACCCCCTCTGCCTTTCGAAGGCATGGTCTAAATCATTATTATTGTTTAATTAAATAAAACCTCATCTCCTCCCTATCTGAACATTTCAGTGTCTATTATTTCATAGGATAATGAAAAAATCTTCTACAACATAATGAGAGAGTTTGAAGCATGATATGAAATCAGCATGTGAAATCAGCATGTGAAAGCAGCAAACAAAAAAGTATATGACTTTTTAAAACAAAGAATAACAAGGTCCGTGAACAAATTTGGCAAAACAATAAACCATATGGATGGACTTTGCACAGACTTACACAATACACCCCGAAAACATAAATGTAGCTCGCATTAAAATTAGCAAGCTATAGCACAAGGGTACGTAAAAGAGGAAAATCAACTTTACTTATCAGGTAATAAATATGTAAGACGTGTTGTCTAAGTATTTTGGGCTGAAACTTTAAAAATATGTACATCTTTAGATAAGTTTGTGAATAATAAAGTAAGAGCTGATTGTTGAAAGTTTGGGTAAAGATGGCAGATGGCTGAGTGAAGCCAGATCACATCATTTCCATTTTTCCATTCTGTATTCTCAGATGAAAAAACTTTAAAAGAAAAGAATTTTAAAAATGAAGCATTATCAGCAGCAATCTAAAAGGAAAGACATTTAATTAAAAATAATAAACATTAGTAAGAAACTAAAATGAAGCAACAGAAGATGCTAGAATAAAGCAAATCGGTGTGGATAACTTAGTTGGCTTCTAAACCTTCACCAAAATTCTGAAAACAATAATGCTCAGTTACAGACTGAAGATATGCAATGGCACTGCCAATTTTTGGAGAAGCAAATTGAGATTGTATCCTTGAATTTTTCTTCTTCTAACTGACAAGTAGTAGTTTATAGTTCCTGGGAGGGATAGTGAAAAAGAGGAAATGTTAAAAATAGCGATAGTTAAGTTTACAGGAGTTCACAACGAATAGAGAATAATTTGAATTGAAACGAGATGAAAAACCCTACTATTTAGAGGAAACCATGATTTAAGATCAACATAAACTTAACTTAGCTCGTTTTCCTCTCTCATGCTCTCATGTTTTAGCTCCAAGGAAAAGGAACTAAAATAAATATCAACCATGGTGGGAAAAGAAGTAAAGGAAACTCTATTTGCGTTTTATCAGCACAATCAACAAGTCAGATAATCTGCACCAAATCATTCATATTAAGCGTAAGCAAGATTTAAAGAAACCCGTGTGCCGACAATTCAAAGATGTTACATAGAAGAAAATCAATCGATAAATAAGTTAAAAAAAAAAGGGAGGGGAAAACAGGAACAAGTCAAGGAAAAATTGTGTCTGAAGGAAAGCACAACACAAGGAAAGAAGAAAAAAAAATTTCCCACAAATGCATTTGTGCTATAGAGAAATGAAATAGGACATTTTGATTAAAAAAAAGAAATGGAAAGACCTAAAGAGAGACCATCCAATGGTAAGGAAAACTGATGTCCAAAGCAACAATATTATGGAATGCACGAATAAATATTAAGCAAGAAGAAATGGAGTAGACAAAGCTAAAAATAAAATTGCTGCTCTAAATTAAGAGCATTTTAATAATCACAACAAACAGAGAGAATGCAGAAGAAGATAACAGGAAATAGAAGGATAAAAGAAGGAAGGGACAAAAGAAAAGAAGAGAGACAATGTTCAAGACAGATGAGCCTACATCACATAAATGACTTTCTTGAAGACTAAAATCCAACCATAAAAGCAGAAACATATTAAAGGATATAAAACAAGAAAATTTCCATAAGGCAATGGAGAAAAAACAACTAAAGATAAAGAGAATTCCCTCTAATTCAGAAGACTCCAAGCCAAAACACATGCTGGTTACTGCTGAATTTCAAAGATAAAGACTTCTCCAAGCTACCTCCGAGTAACCCGAATCACACACTGGAAGATAAAATCAGGATCCCCCGAAACTTCTCCACATCAACATTTCAGGCTGAAAGATTAGAGGGAAAGGTCTGCAAAATTCTGAGGAAAAGAGAAATGTGTATCCAGCCAAGTTTTAGGGACTTTGGTAGCAATAAAAATGTCATTCAGAGCCAACAAGAAGTCAGAAAATGCAGATTCTGAATGGCTAATGTTTGGAAACTACAAGAAGCCATTGACAACCATTGTACTTTTGTCATTTTAAAAGGGAGAGTATTTTATGAGACTAACATCGAGTTAGGTTTGAGTATCAGAAGGAAGTTGGTTATAATAATGAAGGATGGATAAAATGAAGTGCTCTGAGCTGGTGGCAGCACAAATGGAAGAAGAGACACATTCATGTGTAGAACGACAAAGTTTGCAAACAATAGTGGTTAAATTGATATTTTCTTGCATGCACACATCTCTCAGCTTCACAGACGATTTAGCTATCCCAGTATGTTAAATAACACTTTATATTTGTATATATTCTATTCTCATTTTCGTCACTTCTAAAGCTTGTTTTGTTTGTAAAAATATTTGCAAGTCAAATTATAACACGTTTTGCTTCCAGAAATTTAAAAATTTATGCAACTTTTAGAATTGGTAATGTAATTTATACAAAATAATTGGAATATCTGTTATAACTTGTGAAAATTGATAAAAGTTTCAGTATTATTCCAATTCTATTCATGCTTCAAGGCTTAAAATGCCATATTTTAGAATGGAAATTCTGGTAACTTTATTGCTTTATCATAGTATTTCTGATGCAATGCCATAGTCATTAGAACCCTATAGTTTGCTATAGGGTAAATAGGCACATTAACAGTCTGTAGAAAAATTCACTTTAAAAAGAGTATGGATTCAGTATTCATTTATCAATAGTGGTGATAACTGATGCATTCAGGATTCTTACACAACCCGATTTCAGGCACAGTTGCCTCTATGTCGTAAAGCAAGCTTAACCCTTGACCACAGAATGCAGAATTCAACCTTCTTACTAACATCTATGAGAAAATTACTCATTTAAAAAGATTGGTGGGCACGGTAGACTCCAGTGAAAATTTGGGTGATCATGGGATGATGGGTCACATCTTACAACACTAAGGATCCCCTTGTTGGGCTCACCTTTCTCCCACTATCTTCTTTCTTTTCCCCTTATCCTAGAGATCCCTCATTTTTACCTTCTGTTTTCTATAGAGTAACTCACTGCAAATACTGAGCCCACCTGTCAGCCCAATCTAGTCCTGAGAAATAGAATTGGGTCTACTCACCCTCACCACAGTGTGATTTATTTGTGGTTATGTGATTTATTTGGGATGGGTAAAATCAGAAGAAGTCTAAGAACACATGTGGTACAGCCCCTTTCTTTCCCTATTTTTGGATTTTTATTATGAATTAATACCTTCTGGAACTCCTGCTTTCACTTAGTAGGCACACTTGGTTCAGTACCAGGTTTATCTTTTAAAGATGGATCTAGAGACTAGTGTCTCTCTCTGTCTCAAATTTGGCAGCTAGCTATAAGGCAGCAAATCTGGGTAATTATGTCTCCTCCACAGACTCAAATAGTCTCTCAGCTGGGTCATAAAGGTCTGGTGTGGGGAAATGATCAAAAGCCTAGTATGGCTATATACTCAAGTCATTCTTCAATCCAGCTTAACCATTAATAAACATAATAATTTATCTCTCTGTGTTTGAATCTTTTGTCTGCTTTCAAAAATTACTTCAGAAAACACAGGAAAAATGCATGTGATTATCATTCCATAAAACAATGACAATTGAACTCTGTTATGCCAAATAAGCTTAAGAAAAGGGGAAAAAAAGGACACAAAATTTTACCTTAATGATTTTCACATTGGCATAGTAAGAGGTTCATGAAGTTCTCCACAATTGCTTCTCCCCTTTCCTTCCTTTCCTTTCTCTCTTTCCTTCCTCCCCTTCTCTTTTCCTTCTTTGTTTCCTTTCCTTTTTCCTTTTTTTTTTTAATTCTCAGAGTATACAAGAATGCATAGGTTAAATAGAGCCTAGTCCATTATCTGACTAGACAGTGCCGAGGCCACCGCAATCACACAGAGCATCCTGCAGCACCTCTGGCAGTGGCCAGCCTGGGGCAATCATGCATTAGTCTAGTACAGGAGTGAAAACCTTCCCTTGAAAACTAGCTTCCTGCTTCTCATTTCCTATTGCTCAAATAGCAGCCCATGCATATATTAAGAGCTATATTTTCCCACGTTTATATCCCCAATTAGGATTCTATTAACATTCATTAGCTTGTGTGTTCTGTGGTAAGAAACTTCCCAAGTGTACAACTGTTTTATCTAACTGACCGGTGACCTCACTGAGGACAGAGACAAGTGATCGCTTCTCCTTTCCTTTGATGTCTCACCCTGCTTACCCACATTTCACGTAATATTCTGAATACAACGGATCCTCAATAGAACTTGCCATTTGATTGATCAACCATGCTAAACAGTAGTACCAGCCCCCTTTTGAGTTTATATTCTAAAACAGAAGAAACCAATGCAGACATTGACATTTACAAAAAAGGCAAAATGATACATGTTGAAAATAATGTTTGGGAAGCTCAAAGCTAAATGTGATGCTCTGTTTCAGGAGCTATCTTTAGCCTATAAATTCTGGTATAGCTATCTTGACCTAGCAGAGCCCATGATCACATTCATCTGCCCTTGCATGAATAGTTCCAGCATACCCATGTCTTTTATTCTAAGCTGTCTCAAATATTTTTGGAGGAGAGAGGGGTTGTAAGTAACAGGTGCAGTTTATCTCTAGCAGAGTACATCAAGAGTTAAAATATAATAACAGCAACATTCACATGTCATGAATAAAGCACAGCATACATACAGAAAAAAATAATGAAGATGGAAGGTTTTTCTGTAGCTCAAATCTATTCTGGGGAAACAGAGATGAGCAGCTGGATCATCTGAACTTAGAAAGGGCAGAACATCAAGGTTATCATCCTAGCTGCTTGTGAAAATGATTGCACAGTCTTTAGTAAGTGGCCCGGAGCAGGATCTGTGTTCAATGACTCATCCAAGATGTGGTCCTTCCATTAGCTCCCCAACTATAAAACTGAGACATTCATTTAATTCTGACTCACATTGTTAAATGCCACACACTGAATCACCAAGCCTATTTCATAAAGCACCTGGATTAAATGTCTCTATGCAATACTTAGCCAGGCTGAAAATCTCCATTTAGGCCAGGGAGATGGTGGAAACTGTGCTAACAGCTAGTTGCCTTGGAAGTCACTTATGAGTTTAAGTTCACTGGCACTCTGGTTGCAAGATAAAACCCAAAAAGGCAATGGATTTTATTTCTGTATGGTTTTACTTTATGATTTCACTTATATCTTTACTGTGGGCAAAAAAAAAAAAAAATCTCATTGATAATCCTATTTTTAATAATTTTTGCTTTTAAAAGTATTTTTCTTTTACTGAATGTTGTTTTCCTACTTATGCTGTTTTCCAAAGGGACATTCCAAATATGGGGGAAAAATGCTACAAGGGCTTGCAAATGAAATGCATTCTCTAACTGTCCAGATGTTCATTTCAATGCACGCATCATATAAATCTAAACTGATGAGAACGGTAATGGCCCAGCTCAGTCTGTCTTAGTTGGTGAACTCTGAAACAGGAAAAATAAGAAGTGTGCTTTTTTTTGAGGTTATGAGTTTTAACAACTCAAGAAAAGAAAACATTTTTTACAGTTTATTGTTTTGATTTTGTGGACAATAAAATTGACTTCTCACAATGGTCTTCTTTCTATACAACAGGAAAATATCATCTCTGTTTCAAATTGAGGTCCAAAAGGTTTTTTTCTATAATGAGGCTATGTTTGTAAGAAGACAAAAACCCAAAGTAATCCCAGAACAAACCCTAAAATATGACCATTCTTTCTATTGCTTTTCTTCCTGAAAACTTCAATAAAGCCTCTGTATCTTTTCATTGTTCTTCACACATCTCAAGTGTAAGCAGGTGTGATAATCTTCAATTTTTCCACCTCTGAGAATTTATATAAAATTATACAAATGTCATATAACATAACTTCATTTGTTGTTCAACATCCTTTGAGAAATCAGGAGAATGGCTTCAGAGAAGGCCTAGTGTTAGGACCCCACAGCACCCTGTTCCTCTTAACCACAAAGCCACTCCCTTGAATTAATAAATATGGCTAAGAATCCTCAGAGCAGGTTTCTAGAAGGGCCAAATGTCCTTGACGCTACATGATACAGTAGGTCTTACTGGACTGTTCATTTTGGGGAGAGAAACGCAGAGCTGCATCTCCCCACCCACCCCTCTGAAAAACTCTAGGTGCACTTAGAGCAACCTGGTTCCTGGGACATCTGAAAACTGTGTGTTGTCAACAGAGGAATGGTACTGCATTACTGATGTTTCACAGAGGCCTTTCCCCAAAATATAGCATTTCCTGTAGAAATGCTTGGTTGAGGAGGTGCTTAACCTTGCACACATACTTGCTTAAATGATCTCCATGGTAACAGCCAGAGTTAACACTTACTCTGACCCACAAATCCCCAGAGCTGGAATGCTAACAACGTAACCTAAGAGAAGAATATTTTCAAAGATCCTACCTGTCTTAGTCTATTCAGGCTCCTGTAGTAAGATATCACCAACTGGGTGGCTTATAACAACAGAAATTTATTTCTCACAGGTCTGGAGGCTGAAAAGCTAAGGTCAGGATTCCAGTATGGTTGAGTGAGAGCTGTCTTCTGGGTCTCAGACTTCTTGTGGTATCTTCATATGGAAGAAAGGGCCAGGGAGCTCTGTGGGGTCTCTTTTATAAGGGAACTTATCCCATTCATGAGGGCTTTGCCTTTATCACCTAATCACCTCCCAAAGGCCCCACCTTCTACTCCAGTCACACTGGGGATGAGAGTTTCAATATAAGAAGGAGAGAGGGAGGGGGAGGAACATGGCATTAGCTTACATATTATCAATGGCAAATACTCATTAGTTCCTACCAAGGCACCAACACTAAACAGCCGTCATGCATAGTGCTATAAAAAAGAAATATAAAAAATATTTAAAAAAAGAAAGTGCTATATAAAGAAATATCAGCACATCTCCAAGAAAAACCTTTACTAGCCCTGTCTGCTCATAGCATGCCTTTATTGTGAGTGTACACTTGGCTGTGTCAAATTCAGTTTGCAAGGTACATGTCTGTAAGGCTTTTCATTTATACTTCCTCTTCCTTCCCTACTACTACATTATAAACTCCTCCAAATGCAAGAACTGGTCAAGAATCTATTTCTTTTATAGTCTTTCGATAGCTCTTAATACTGTGCCCTGGACACTTTAGAATATCGGTGACAAACAGCTAAGTCAGTAGAACTGGAAACAAAAGAAGATTCTCTTTAGCGTGGAAGAACAGCCAGTAATTTTGTTGGTTCAAGGAGAAGCGACAACTTCAGTATTTATGATAGTGATCATTATTTACCATAAAGTGCATTTATTGTCATAATATAACTTGATTTCATTCAAGGAGTCAGCCAAGTAAAAAGGACATTTATGGTCTCATATACTGCCAAATTAGCACTGTCATTTAAAATTTTAAATAAGAAGATCTTGAAAATTTACTGAACCCACTGAAATACCTTTAAAGGACTGAGTTAGTAATTTATCTTGTGGTATTAAAATTAAGTGTGTGGTTACAGTCTGGCACAGTGACATTTCCCTGGATTAGCCTCTAAGTCTTTGGGACAATTTCAAAGGGGACTGTCTGAAGACAAGGATATGGGCTGGAAGCTCACAGAGTCTTCTCTAGCCCAGCAATTATGTAACTCATAAATGCAGCATGAAGACTGTGGCCTTGGCATTTTTTTGCAGAAGCACCACAGCACATCTTGAAATTTCAGAGTTTTCTCTCATAGGTCTACAGACCAGTGACCACCATCTTTGCTCTTAAACACCACGTGGTGTGCAGAGCCTGGCCACCTCTGAGAGCACCGGCCTCCTCTCTGTCTGACTGAGCACCCTCTGCACTCCTCTGCCCCTGCCTTGATTCAGCTAAAAATTGAACAACTTTGGCATTTTCACTTTAACACCTCCTCTATATGTCCGATGCATGATATTTGTTCTAAGTGTTTTAAAATCTCCAAATCTACTCATTTTTCACAAACTCATCTCATTAGCACTTTCTCCTGGCAACTCTCCATATGTATATATACTACTTAAGCAAAAGGCGCCCTTATTCATCTCCACATTTTTTCATGAAGTGGTAGAACCTGTCCCCAAATACTCAGACTTACTTATGAACTTGGTGGGCATCTTCACCTTCCCGCATAATAATCGCTTCATGTTTTCAAGATAACATTCTGTTTACCGTACAGAATACTGCTGGAGTAGGCATGGTCTCATGCAGTCTGTAAGGTAAATACCCAATGTGTTTCTGAAAACTTTTGGAAAAAAGATTTTATCTCTCCTCTCTCAGCTGACCAAGTTGATATTCTCCCTGGTCCAGAGATCCACGCATAGAACTCTAGGGGCAAAGCTGGGTCTATTTGCAATATGGTTCTATAAATATTTAATAAAGAGTTTGAGAGGAGGCTGACTACAGATCCATCTGTTAAACTGCTGGAGACATACCAGACACCATGAATTAACCACAGAATAGGTCCATTATATTGTCAGGGTTCGATAGAGGGCCAAAGATATGCAGCTGATCCCACATTCTCTGTAGACCAACACTGTGATAGGAATGAAGCAGTCATAAGTGGGTGAATATAAATTCTTCCACCAAATGAAACTAATTCCTTGTGAAAATCAGTGAACAATGCTCTGACCAATTTTAAACAATACAACCAATTCTGATGTATACACAAAAGTTGTATCTCCAAGCCAAGCCTAAGTTCTCAAGGTCTGATATCACTCTCCAGAAGCTCTCAAATGTTGCCATTCCTCAATAAACAAAAACCAAGCCAGAAGAAATGCAATGAATATAAGCTAGATGTCTGTATTCTTTGACATTCATTCAACTCTCAATACTATATAAAGTTAATAAATGTAATTTTGAAAACCAAACACCCAAACGACCACAAGGTAGACTGCCACAGTGCTTTTGTCACACTGTGAAAGACGTTTGTTTTTTAGAGAATGAAGAATGTCAGTATTTCTAATAAATCATTGATAGTTCATAAAAGGTTATGTCAACCTCCTTTAGAGCAAACAGACCTCTATTAATATGGTAGGTGAAGAGCTGAATACACTGACGCCAAGTTCTGTCCCTTTTAGCTTTCTGTCCTATTTTCCTTTCCAGGGACAGGTTAGAAGGGAAATCAATGGGCTCAAATCAAGGTGAGTGCAAGTTTTCATACATTTGCAGGTTTTGTTTTTGTTTTGTTTTGTTTTTTTTCCCTTGCATCCTTACTTCTCTTCCTGTCCCCACACTCAAATATTGAGTACTTTAGTGAGAGACAGCAACGGGTTCCTGGTTTGGATCCAGTGCCTTCCGTGCCTTTATTTTTTTAGCAGCCTTGCACTTGAGACAAGAAAAAAGGAGTAGCATCTCTTAGAAGAATCCCCTATGGCAATTGTGTTGGAGGGGCAGGGGAGGAGACAAAACAGTGCTAGACACAAAGAAAATAAGGAAATGATTTAAAGCTCTTGATTGCACTCAGATTCACATGCCAGGAAGGAGAAATAAGGTCCTTTCTTTCCATCCCCACCACCAATTTAGCACATGTGCACACATTCACACATACACTTGTAAAGCAAATGCACACACACATACACAAACTCATACTGGCATGAACACACGACATGTCCTGCAGGGTTTCAGGTAAAAGATAAGAAGCCCATTTATCTCAGACATATGGTGCGTGTGAACATATATATCCTTATTTCAACTAGGTAAATGCATGCTCCCAGAGCATCACTCATTTGCTACTCTGCCGCTATGAGTCTAACAAAAGCACCATCAGTAAACAATCTATTGGCATTTTGTGCAAAGCAGTAAACACATATTTTATGCCATTTTATGAAGGGGAGCTAAGACAATGGCAGAGTGAATAGCAGAATGGCCATCCCCCAATAAAAATTAATCTATGTAATGACTGAACCATATTGTACATTTTAAGGCACCTATTTTATACACAAATTTTCTATATTATATATGGAAACAGATTCCCACCATGAAAGAATGATTACAGCTTCATTTTGGCCATGGTTCCAAAAGATAACTACAAACCCCTTTTAATTTAGGATTTTAGAAAGCAAAGCTTAACAGAGAGGTACAGGTCATACTATCAGAACGAATATCTGATTCTAAAACAGAGGCTTATTTACAGGGCATGAGAGCATTAAAATAGAAAGATAATTTTAATAGATTATAATTTAAGCTCTTTGTTCTTGTGCTTAAAGAATTAATTAAATAATGATGTTGTTATTAAAATTTTCCAAATCCAAGTTCTATTAATGCCCAGGCTTGGAAAGTAAGTAAGTTCACTAATGTATTGCTCTCAGATGTAACATTATTCTAAAAATAATGTGATGTGTGCAGTGTGTAAGGAAAGAACACAAAGTGGATGCTTCATGTCACCAGACTTGCCTTTGTCCTTTGCACTGGGAAATGGGTTTCCTGAGAAAAAGAGATCAGGCTTTTGAATTTCTTTTCCCAATCAAAGGGACAAAAATTGACTCTCTTTCCTTAGGCATCAGCTTTCTGGTTATAAGTACCAGCTGAAGAGCCCACCTGTACCGCCACCTGGACAAACAGCACAGAAAACCAGTGCCACCTCTCTAAGAAGCCATGCATGGTGGTCACACACTTTTATGCACCTCTGGGGTCAGCCCTGCCACCAGCTCAAGCCCCATGTTGCCTTCTCACCCAGGCCTCTAGCAGGAGGGTTCATATCACAGAGTTATAATGTATTAGAGCTGAAAGGGGCCACAGAGGTCATTTAGTCCAACATTCTCATCTCAGAGATGAGGAAATGAGATCTACACATTAAACAGCATGCCTAACACAGTACATTTTTGTCAAAGTCTAGACTGAAACACATGTTTCCTGACAACAAGCTCTCTAGAATTTTGCTATGCAAAGCACAAGGCTCAAACCAGCATCATCGAGTACTCATTAGAAATGCAGAATCTCAGGCCTCGTGGCAGACCTACTGTATTAGTTGGAGTTATCCAAAGAAACAGAACCAATAAGGTGTGTGTGTGTGTGTGTGTGTGTGTGTGTGTGTGTGTGTGTGTGTGTGTGTCTAGATTCATTTTGAGGAATTGGCTCATGAGATTGTGGGAAGCAAAAACCTGAATTCCATAAGAAAGACTAGCTGGCTGGAAACTGGGGCAGGAGTTCTATGTTACAGTGTTGAGGCACAATGCCTTCTCTGGGAAACCTCACCTTTTGCTCTTAAGGCTTTCAATTTATTGGATGAGGTCCACCCGCATGACTGACAGTAAACTCCTTTACTTCAAGTCAACTGAGTATAGACGTTAATGGCCTCTACAAAACACCTTCTCAGCAACATCTAGACTACTAGTGTTTAATTAAACAACGGGACACCATAGCCTAGACACATTAGCATATAAAATTTGTCCAACACACTTCCTGAATCAAAATCTGCATTTTAAAACAATCTCTGGTGATTCATTTGCACATAAAATTCGAGAAGCTATAATTTAGCTATTTGTAAGTTTGGGGGATATCACAGCCCCAATTTTGTAATAGAGAGATCCAATATCACAGTGCATTAGGTAAGTTAGAAGTTTATTTCTCTCCCATGGAAAGTTTGAGCATTGTAGTCTGGGAGAAGGAAGGAGATTTAGCAACCAGAAATCCAGGCCTCTTCTAACTTGTTGCTCTGCCGTCTCCAACATATGGCTCCCATTTCTTGGTCCAAGATAACTATTTCCACCTCAGCCATCATGCCTTTGTTCTTATCAACAAAAAGAGAGAAAAGGACAATGAAGGGAACACCTCTTTCATTTAAGAACATGACCCAGAAATTGTATCATCACTGATGCTCAGATCCCGTAATCGAGAACTTGGTCATCTGGCCACATCTATTAGCCATAGTGGCAGCTGGGAAAAATAGTCCTTTTACAGAATTATCCATTATTCCATAAAAACTCAGTAAAAGCTGAAGTCTGTAAAGAAGGAAGAGTTTACTGGCTACTAAAGGGCATTTCTACCACTTATTTTTCTGCACCAGGCTACTTCCAGGACTGCAGATGAAGAGGTGGTAGAAGCAGCAGAAGAGGGACAGCATCTTTCCTGCTTTCTCTATAGTAGGGAAAATTGAACCCAGCATATCAATGGTAGGATAAAGAAACAGCTCATACTGTCATTTGGATCTATTGGTTATTTCCTCAATGTAGAGTTACTCTTGGCCAAGTGGCCAAAATGTAAACTTCCATTGACCCAAAGAAGTAACAGCGGTAGAAGAAGGAGAATTTACACTCTGGCTTTTTTAATGTTTCATCACTTCCATCTCCTCACTGCCACACAGGGATGACTCACTTCTGCCTGTTTTCAAGACCAAGAGGATGCATGAAAGAGGAAACAACTCCACTTAAGGAGTTTTCTCTTCTTGTTCAATCCTGGTCATTCTCCTGTCCCCCAGCTGGGGAAAGAAGAATGCAGAGCCACTTTCAGTGTTCGTGTTGACCACGAAACTCTTTGTTATTTACATTCCTGAGGCAAAGGCTATGTATCTAGGAGTAACTGAGAAGTATACCGAGGTATGCCTGGGGACAGTTTTATATGGGGGAGGATATTTGCGTAAATATATTTTCATTTAATTGATGAAAGCAGCTTTACACAGAAGATTACTTAATAGCAGAACAAAAAAAATCTGCAAAAATATATCAACTGCTCTGTTTTACTCCCACCCACAATTACCCACAAACATACATGAAGTCCCTTTAGAGACCAAACAGACATATTGTACAGAATTTGCTGTAACCAAGGTAACAAAACATTGCTCCTTTGTATGAACTTTAAGACCCCCCCCAAAAAAAATCACTGTTATGGTGAATGTTTCTTTGTAATAATATTTACTGCTAAGATGTTTACCCTCATTTTCAAGACCTAGGTTATATCAGGCTATTTATTTTCTTCTAGGTACTAACTATAACTTTCAAAAGGTAATTAGAAACACCTGCATTATAAGTTGAAACTTTTTTGGGCTATAAATAAGTAAGAATATAGCTGTGACATGATTCTAATTACTTTTATGTTTCTATGAAAAATTATTTATTAACATAACTGAATATCAGTTAACTAATACCTATATATTGATTACATGGTCCACACGCATGATATACATAATGATATATATAGTATAAGACACTATAATTAATTTGCATGCTTATTATTTTGTATAAAATCATTTGATATCTTTCTCACCAAACTTAACTCATTAATAATTATCTGTCATCTAGCTCTGTGATGAAATAGAATAAAACAATCCTTCCCAAATCTTATGTACTCTTGTAAGAGTACCATGCTTTTCAAGAGCATATACACACACCTTTCTTAATGTAAGTACTCTTTTCAAAGTCTTTATTTATGTGAGGATTTCACTCAGATGCTCAACATTGCTCTACAAATAAAACCCTTTTGATGTTCATGACAGCAGAGCTCAGTAGCAGCCTGGAGTTCTGTGACATCATGTTCTCCCACTAAACTTTACCCCGATGGTCTCAATTTGAATGAATCTCTGATGGACATGTTGGCACAGCCCTCATTCCTGCATGGATTCCATGTTATCTTTTTAAAATATCACTGTTTCTTTGTCCAAACTGGACTCAGAAAGACACTATGACTATTATTACTTTGGGCTTCTGGTGAATGACTACAGATGGTGTGGTTGTTACCAAGTTCCTGAAAACTTTTACCTTGTGTGTGATGTGTGAGTGTGTGTGCAATCAAGTGCTCACAATTTATCACATCCCTCAAATCCAAATGGATAGTGTTATCAATATCACTAATGTAATGATTGAGTTTATACTTCCATTGATTTAAACAATGGCCATTTTTACTTTGCAAATTAATGATTGGTTATCAAAGTTTTTGCCTACCAGCTAAAATTTGAGAAAGAAAAAAAAATCTTACACAAAGGTAGTGAAGACATGCTAGTTATAGAATCTTAGGCATGAAAAGTGACTTTTCTTCTGTATTTTAAAAGAAATAAACATTTTCCTACAGTTAAAGAAAGTAAAAATGAAGTTGTTATCAGAGCACTCCCAGTTTCCTCTGGGGTGTGTCTTACTCAAGCTGCTTCTCTTGCATGTTTCCTTACCTTCAAGAGAATTGCCTTGCTAAGGATCTGGATTTCTATTCCCTGGGACTGTGCTCCTCATATGAATTAGTTTGACAAGAATAATTTCCATTCTCAGTTAAGAAATGAAAGCAAGGGCAGTGTAATGAGCATGTATTGAACTTTGCCAATAGCATAGACTTATTAGCTCTAAGAATTTGCAAAACTACATTAATTTTTTCCTACCTCATGATATTTGCCCTCTAGCTCTTGAATTAGATTTTTTAATCCAACTTCACAGATGTCATTTTGGTTTCAGACTTAGACATTTTCTAGAGACTACATCTGGAGGCTACATTTATATTCTTAGGGCAGGAATTTTCACTTTTTAAAAAAAATCTGAGCTAATTTTTAGAAAAGATTTAGTCACAGTACAATTTAATATGTATTCTAAACTATTTAGAAGAGAACATTGATTAACAATATTAAAGAAATCTGTCTAAAAATATAGACTGCATAGAACACATCTTAACCGTCTCTCAGAAGTGTCGAGTTTAGTCAAATACATTCTAGTTTTGGCCATTGCTATAAGCAACGGTTCTTAAATTCTCTAACTGATGTTAAGGGAGAAGAAAAATCACTTGTGTTGATTTATAAAATCAAATTGCATCTGGTTCTGAGCCCCACCATCCTGGATAGCAAAAAAACTGTTATGACTGGGGGACATGTGCTCCTATGTAAGAGTCTCTTACCGTTAAGCCATCATGGTCTAGGGCTGTGCTGGCAGCACCTCCAGTCACAGCCTCTGCTTTCCTCATAAGACACACTGACCTGGGACCATTGCCCGGGTCCCAAGGAAGAGTCCCTTACGGGATTTTCCCCAGGCCATTCGGTCATCCATCAGGGTTCTGCCATCAAGATAGTATTGCTAGGGAGACGTGAACAAACTATCACCTATGTATTCACCATCCTCTTCATTCCTCGGTAACAGGAAGCCACAGTTTCTCACAGGTTGGCCATGTTCTGTTTATTCCACTCCTCTCAATAGAGTCCCATCATCTTTCAGGGTTGGAAAATTCTGGCTGCCATCACAGTGAGCTTGGATTTTCCAAAAACAATAACAATCACAGTGAAGCTCAATTAACAGTACCTATTATGTGGGCACTTAAAATACAATCACTTACTTAATAATCACAAACATGAAGAAAGATGTACCATTATTGTATCCATTTTACAAATGAAACTATTGGGGCACAGAGAGGTTAAGTGACTCATCATTAAACCAGTGAGTGACACAGCCAGAATTCAAATTCATGCATTCCGGCCCCAGAGTCCGTGCTCTTAGCTACTACTTTATCACTGTTTGTCCATAAAATAATCTCTTCATCTTTTCCTAAGTAAGATAAGTAATCTATGGCTTTAGTCTCTAGAAGCTTGATTGTACAGAGTGGTGACAAAGTTTGGAGGAAAAAAGATATCAAGGAAAATACTTGCCATACTTATTCCTTCGTGAAACACCTCCAGGAAATGCAAACCACTGTTAAATTCTCAGTCAGGTCAGCTCAGCCAGGGTGGCTCAGTTTGTTAAGTGTCTGGCTTTGGCTCAGGTCATAATCCTGGGGTCCTGGGATTGGGCCCATGTCAGGCTTCCTGCTCAGCGGGGAGTCTACTTCTTCCTCT
Organism: Ursus americanus; assembly: GCF_024610735.1. Taxonomy (NCBI): domain Eukaryota; kingdom Metazoa; phylum Chordata; class Mammalia; order Carnivora; family Ursidae; genus Ursus; species Ursus americanus. The sequence continues at coordinate 52,142,432 of NC_142137.1, read as the reverse complement.
GTTCCTCCTTCCTCCCATGCTTTCTCTCTCTCTTACTCTCTCTCTCTCAAATAAATGGATAAAATCTTAAAAAAAAAAAATCTCAGTCAGATTATTTTGCCACATATATGAATCTGACTCCTTGCTGGTTAAACCCCAGTGCTGGTGTTAAACCTTCTTCTCCCCCCTCCCAAAGTGATGTCAATGCAAGAACTGCCACCCATGTACTCAGACCTACTTCCGATTATTACTAAGCCAAACCATGCAAAGGTAGTTGGAACAAACATCTGATCACTTTCCTCTCCTTCTTTTTTCATTACATCCTCCCTCTTTGCTCTATAATCCCCAGGATGAACCTTTTCATTCCTCTATATTATAACCACCTCCTATTCAAGATAACAAGCTTAACTTACACATCTATTTTTTTAGGTTATATTTTTGCAATTCAATTTTATGGCTGTGAAAATCTTACTTGCTAGGTAGATGATAAATGGATATTATAATAACTGTTCTTAGCTTTAATCCACAACTCCCATTCCTTGAAAAGCCAGAAAATTAATGTTCCAGTTATTTATGGCCACGTAACAAACCACCCAGATACTTAGTGATTTAAAACAACAATCATCATTTATTTTGCTCACAAATTTACAATTTGAGAAGGTGTTGGCAGGAAGGGCTCATCTGTGTTTTAGATTAAGTTAACGGGGGTAGCTCAACTGGACCTAGTTGATACACTTCCAAGATGGCTTACTCATATAGCCATAAAGTTAGTACTCAACGGAAGCTATTGGCCAGATATCTTAGTGCCTTTCCATAAGGCCTTTCCACAGAGCTGCTTCTTCCTTAGATCATAGTAACTGTTTTGCAAGGTAGTAAAAGAAAGTGGAAACTGCTCACCTCTAAAGTCCTAGGCACTGCAATTGGCTAAGAGTCACTTCTGTTGTATTCTATAAGTCAAAATTTCCACAAAGCCTCCTACAGTCAAGGGACTTGTGGGGAGGAAGGAGAGAAGGATTAGAAAGAAACATAGATTTCACCTCTTAACAGATAAAGTACAAAGAATCTGTGGTTTCCATTAACCAACCATATACTTAATTTAGTAATTTTTAATTACGTTAAGTAATTCTTAGGCTTTTGCACTTAGTTACTGTTCAAAAGTAAGTCAAAGGTAAGAACTTCTAGTAATGATAGAGTAAAAAAAGAAAAAGAAAAACTATAAAACTATACAAAATTGTCGGAAACAGTTATCTAAGGATTCTGAATATCAACCAAGGGCAAAAAACAAATTAGAAAATGTTTATTTATGAAAAGCTGCTGACCATCCAGTAAGAAAAGTGGAATGTGGAATGTTCTTGTTTGAGGCATTCCCATCTCCTACCCACAACTCAGATGGTGGGATACTGAGCAGAGCTGGCCATGAAAACCAGCAACTTTACTGATGGTGGGGTTGACCTGTTTTTGAGCAGAAGGCAAAAGCTCCCTTCTTGATTGCACTGCTAGGGAAAGTAGCAGACCTGGTAGAAAAAGAACAAGAAAGCACACAGCCCTGGTAGACCGAGTTGTAATTCCACTTGTAGAAGCCAAGAGATCAGGGACTAGAAATTTAACAGGGACATTCTTGAAATGAAGGAACCATAGATGGACCATGGAATTTCTCCACACGACCCTGGCTAAGGTGGCATGTACATGCAGAGGAAACCCATGAGGGCCCAAACTACCATACATTACTGCCTGATTTAGTCTGTGTAAACACAAAGAAATGACCTTGGAGAGTTCATACTCTGTAAACATCCATGGCTGACAGAGAGACTGTTCATTCATGCAAGAAAGACCTAAGAAGGTCTAGCAAAAAGAAAGGACTGAACAAATTTAAAAAATGTCTGAATCTTGAAAGCACTCACTAACTCACACAAAACTCCATCAAGAGATGGTAGAAGCCTTTTTAAGTCCAGGCAATTTAAAAAAAGAAAAAAAGAGAGAGAAAATAATTATAACCATCAGGGAAAAAAATCAGAATCTAGAATTTCTTAAATATATTATTTAAAATGTCCAGTTTCAAATGAAAAAAAAAATGATTGCAAAGAAATAGGAAAATATGACCCATATGCAGGAATAAAAAAATAGTTAAAATAAAGCAAGTCTGAGTGAGCCCAGTTGTTGGATTTGGCAAATGGAGGTATCAAAGCCGCTATTATGAATATGTGAAAATTATTAAACCTCATTTAAAGAATTAAAGAAAAATATTTTGATAATGAACCAACAAATAATAAATTAAGTGAAGAAATAGATTTTTTAAAAATAAACAAAGGATAAATTTGGGAGTTGACACATAAATTCGAGAAGAAATAATAAGTGAACTTGATGATAGATGAATAGAGAGTATGTATCCTGAAGAATAGAGACAAAAAGATTGAAGAAAATTTAATAGCCTTAAAGACCCACCTGTAAGAGTACTAACAAAATACTTGTAATGAGAGTCCCAGAAGGAGAAGAAAGAGAGAAAAGGTAAGAAAAATACTTGAAGGAATAATGGACAAAAATTTTACAAATTGAATTTAAAAATATTAATCTATAGATCCAAGAAGTTCAATGACACCTAATTTGGATAAGCATAGATCCAGAAAGAGACAAATCATAGTCAAAGTGTTGAAAGCCAGAGGAGAAAAGGAAACCTTGAAAACAAAGGAAAAAACAACTCATCCTATACACAGAACAATAATAAAATTAATAGGTAACTTCCCAACAGAAACAATAATGCTAGAAGGCACTGGAATAAAATATTTTAGCCACTGAAAGAAAATTACAGTCAACAAAGACTACTATAATGAGCAATTCTATCCTTCAGAAATGAAAGCAAAATAAAGAATTCTGATTTTAACAAAGAGTGAGAGAAATAAATGCTACCTGACCTCCACAACAAGAAATTCTAATGTTTGAAATGGCAGCAGACAGTAAACAGAATCCACATGGAAAAATAAAAAGCACCAGAAATACTAAAATGTAGATAAATGTAAAAGATCGCCTAAAATATTCTTTCCTTTCTTCTCTTAATTTCTTTAAAAGATACAACATATATCAAACAATAATTTTAATACTTATAATACTCTATTTTGGGTTTATAGCATACTTATATATAATATATCTAAAAATAATAGCACAAAAATGGTGAGGAAATAGCACTATATTAGAGGAAATTTGCTACATTTTAGTGGCATTAACTTGCTATATTTTACTGGAATTACATCATCTAGGTAGACTGTATAAAGTTAAAATGCATATTGTAATTCTTAGAGGAACTGCTTAAAAGTAACCCAAAAGTATATTTAAACAATCAACAAAGTAATAAAATAAGACACTAAAAATATCTGTTAGCATAAAAGGTATAACAAAGGAACAAGTATGACATTACATATAGAAAACGAGCAAAAAGCAGATATAGATTCAACAGATTAATAATTACGTTAAACATATGAATGAACTAACCACATTACTAAAAAAACAGAGATTATTACACTGGAATAAAAAGATCATAGCCTATATATATATATATATATATATATATATATATATATATATATATCTCCTGTTTACAAGAGAAACAGTTCAGATTCAAAAATACAGATAGATTGAAAGTAAATGAGCTGCAAAAAATATACTACACAAATTTCATAGTTTAAAACTTTATGTATCAAAGAGCTGGAATAGCAAGAAAAAAAGAAATACTACTAGAAATAAAAAAGAACATTTCATAATAACAGAAGGGTCAATACACCAAGAAGATATAATAATTACAAATATGATGCACATAGAAAGTCCCATATTACATGTAGCAAAAACCAACAAAACTATAAAGAGAAATAGATACTGCACCAATTTCAGCTGGGAATTTCAATATTCCATTCTCAAAAAGATACAACAACGTGGAAAAATCATCACAGATAAAGAAGACTTGAATCACATTATCAACTAATTTGACTTAACTGACATTTATGAAACACTACCTAAAACCAGCAGAGTGTTGTTTTTCTTTTAAAGAACATATAGAACATTCTCTAGTATAGACCAAATGCTAGGACATGAAACAAGTTTCAATAAATTTAAAAGAATTAAGAAGCATTCCAAATGTGTTCTACTGTAATAATGGAATAAAATTAGAAATCAACAATAGAAAAAACCTAGGGAAATATCTAAATATTCGGAAATTAAATAACACATGGTTCAAAGAAACCATACAGGAAATTAGAAAGCATTTTGAAGTGAATGAAAACAAAAACAATGTGTCACAATACATCAAAATAATGTGCAGGATGTAAATCAAGGCTTAGGGTGAATTTATAGCTTTAGCACCTATTTTAGAAAAAAATGAAAAATCTCAAATTAATAATCTAAACTTTCTCCTAAGAAACTAGAAAAAAAGCCTTAATTTAATATAAAATAAGCAGAGGGAATAATAAAGATCAGAGCAGAAAATGATGAAATAGGGAAAAACAATAGAAAAATCAATGAAAGAAAAACCTGGTTCTTTAAAAATTACAACATTGGTAACTCTTTAGCTAGACTGGCCAAGAGAGAGAGACAGAGAGGAAGAGAAAGAAAAAGAAAATTACCAAAATCAGTTATGAAAGAAGGGACATTGCTACTGACTCTGCAGAAATTAAAATACAGGGTAATATGACCAACTCTATATCAAGAGAATAACGATTTATGTATTTATGGACAATGTCTTAGAAAGACACAAATCCCCAAACTAACTAAAGAAAAAAGAGTTAATCTGACTAAATCTATAACAAGAAATAAAATTAATAATTACAAATTTTTCCACACAAAAAAAGCTCAGACCCAGGCAGTTTCAATCATGATTTCTATCAAACAGTTTAAAAGAAAATAATATCAACTTTACACAAACACGTTCTAAAAATATAGAAGAGGAAATACTTGTCCACTCATTCTATGACCCAGAAACATTCTAAAAAGCCAGAAAAAGTCACACCAGAAAACGGCAGACTAGTACATCTCATGAACATGAACGTATAGAACAACCTATAAGAAAATGCTAGCGAACCAAATCCAGCAGCACATTAGTTGACTAGTAAGCACATATGAAGATACTCAATATTGTAAGTCATTTTGAAAATGTAAATGAAAACCATAGGAGATACTACTACATACCTACTAGAGCAGATATAATCAAAATAACTCAATATCAAGTGTGGGCAAGTGTATGAAAAAACTAGAAGCCTCATACATCGCTGGTAGAAAACAGTTTAGCAATTTCTGAGTAAGTTAAACATAAACATACGATTCTAATCAGCAATTCCACTCCCAGATATATACCCAAGAGAAATGAAAACATATGTCCATGTAAATACTTGTGCATGAACGTTCATAGCAACACTATTCATAATAGCCAAAAATTGGAAACATTAAAATGCCCATCATCTGAAGAATGGATAAAGAAAATGTGTTATATCTATACAATGAATGCTCTTCAACAATAAAAATAAAAAATCACTGGAATATCTACAATATGAATTATGTCTAAAAATTATGCTAATTGAAAGAGTCCAGACACAAGAGACTACATATTGTATAATTCCACTTACGTGAAATTTCCCTGAAAGACCCTAGGTGAATCTATAGCTACAGAAAGCAGCTTAGTGGTTACCCGAGGACCGACTGCAAGTATGCAGCAAAGAAAAATTTGGTATGGAGAAAATTTTCTTAAACTGGCTTGTGGAGGATTTCTCAGCTTTATAAATTTACTAAATATCATTCAGTTGTACACTTATAATGAGTGTTTTTTATGGCATGTAAATTATACATCAATAAAGTTGTCTTAAATAAAGCAAGTTGATTTTCCTTCTCCCCAAACCTCTCATTTTTCTTCTTCAATTAGCATATCAATACTTTGGAGTGGTTATAGATGACATACAGTCTATAGTAATCCCACATTGAAATTCATTAAAAGTATCTATGTTTCATTAAGATCACTGTCAGACACCTTTTGTGTTCTCATCTGCTGAAATGCCTGCTGACCCACAGGCCTTCAGTCACATGTTAACATTGTTATCTTTGGGGAGCAATATTTTTGTCTATAATTCTCTTACAGATCTTTCCAATGAACATTCCTCAATAAACCATATGAACACAAATTTTTGTTTTAGACTGCTTTTAGGGAACCTGGCCACTTAGCCCTGATGCACCATGCATTGTTCTGTATTTACTGACCCTATTCTGCTGTTAGGTGGGATGCATTTGTAAATTTCCCCACAAAGAGCTCCAGATAGGACATGACTTTTGGCAATTTCTAACCTGCTATTACTGTACCATGTTGGTGTGGAATAACTGTCTTGATGCTTGCTGCCTTCCCAAGCTTTGTACCAAGCTTCACTCAAGGAATGGGACAAAGATTCATTTTATCCTCAATTTCAAGTATCCCATGAATAGCAATAGGAGGAAGCAGTGCATTCTAATCTAAACATAGACAATCCTATCTCTAAATCTTGATTATGCTCCAGAAATCTCTTTGTATTGATCTTGGGATCCAAGTTTTCTTCACAAATCTTTGTCTTTAAAAGCCAAGTGTATAGCATCATTGTTCTTTGGTTTGGGAAGATTCTTTCTCTATTTGAACAGTAATAAGCCTGAATTGATGGGAATAGAGGCAGTTTGTGACAACAAAGTATAGGATTAAAAACACCTTGATTAACATCAAAATGTTACCCTACTACATACCATATTCATATATATTGTAGATAGTTTATTGTATATAATTTATGTTAAGTAATACAGTGTAATTATCATTTTTAGTCTTATCCCAGCCTCCATAAAGTATACAAGTTACAATTTGGTGATATATTGGAAGACGTTCCACAATACTTAGCAAGTTTTTAAATGAATACACGTACTGATTGCTAATTTACCAAGTTGACAATATTCTGAATGGTGTTACATTTTTGCTTCCTAGCAAAATGAAGTTCAATAAATTGTCATTATCACTCTCTTTCTTTTCATACTGCTAAAGTACATTGAGACTACCATATAGAATGTAATGAAAGCTGCAGAAGATTTGAAGGCAAATAAAACTTGAGTCCCAATCCTGGCTCTTCTGCTTTTTGCCAATGGCAAAACTTCTATTTTGACTCCTTGAAGTGTTATTTATTAATTAATGAAAAATTATTTACTATTTTTTAATAATAACAAATTCAAACTTATTTTGAAAATTAAATATGATAAATGCATAGGGAAGCCCAATATAAAACATAAAGCACTTTAAACATATTTATGTAACGGGATGAAATTAAATGGATGCATAAAAAGATGCATCAGTGAGATGAATGAGCGCCAAATTTCAAGTTTGAAAGGGTGAGAGACAGAGAACAGGGAGAGCAAGAAAGACAAAAAGGAGAGATAAAAAGATAGATGGAAAGAGACATAAAAAGAGGAGACTAAGAGACAGAGAAAGAGTTTTATTCTCCCAGTTTTATTTCAAAAGAGAAGAAAGGGACAAAAAAGAAGGTGATGTCAAGAGAAAGCTTTTCCTTTTTCCATCTTCTTTTAATTATTTCACATTCTCTGGATGAGCTGAGCTGTCAGAGAAATTGAGAGCACAAATGAACAAAATCAGAGACTGGAAGCTGAGCATAAAATAAAGACCTGAGAGAGGCTGAATGTGTGATGGTTAATTTTATGTGTCAACTTGACTGGGCCACAGGGAGCTGAAATACTTGCCAAGATATTTGGTCAAGATATTTGGGTATGTCTGTAAGGAAGTTTGGGGATGAGATTAACATTCGAATTAATACAGTGAGTACAGCAGATTGCTCTCTCCCATGCAGGTGGACCTCACTCAATCAGTTGAAGGCTTGAATAGGGCCAAAAGGCAGACTAAAAAGGAAGTTCTCTTGACTGACTACTTGAGCTCCAAAATTGACTTTCCTAGGACTTCCAGCTTTCCAACCACAGATCTCAGGACTTTTCAGCCTCCATAGTCAGATGAGCCAATTCCTTACGACAAGCAAGCAAACAAATACATAAATTCTGGTTGTCTGGAGAAACTTGACAAACACAGTAACACAGATAACGAAGAATACAGGTGCTAACAGTTACACAGTAGGTATGTATGGAGGGCCACAAGATATAGCAGAGGGAATGGACATGTTTGAGTCCTCCCTCTGTTCTTTACCAACTGCTGGGAACACCTATTGCCAAGATGTGATCCTGGCAATAACACTTGAGAAGACTGGAGAAAAGAAGTCAGCCGAGGCCATAGACACATCAACCTACCAATGCAGCTTTAACTTCCTTGTAGGCAAAACAGCAGCCAGCTGGGAGAACTGGAGATGATGTGTGTGAAGGGCCTAGCACATATTAGGTACTAAATGAATCATGCCTCTAGTTATCTCAGTGTGCAAAAAAGAAAACCTTCTCTACCATGCCAGCCAAAATAAATGAAATGAAATGCTCTGGGAAAAAATGGTGATTTTAACAGTTTTCAGCTTCCATATCCATCTGTAGGCATAATCATTTTTGCACTTTTATTGTTGTTACTAAACTTTACATTTTCTTGTCTAAGAGGGCCTGCAAAGGCTGAGAATGAAGGAACACGAGGCTGTCCAAAATAATGGGTAGCTTCTAGTACATGCAACAGAATCCTGCCAAGCAGTGTGAGAAATTCCTAAAATAATAGTCTACATTCCCACTACTGTGGAAATGGAAATATTTATTATTGTCATTATCACCACTATTGTCATTAATGCTATTTACCGAATCTCCTGCTGGACCAATTAATCCCTAAGGGAATGAGGTGGTGTGAGTTTCATGTCTGTATGGTTCCACTTGGAGGAGTCCTGAGCACTTTCAGCTTTAATCTCATCCAAGCTGACCTCACAGCCTCTCACAACTTGCCTGGCTGTCTTGTCTTGAAAGCTATGAAATCATTGGCTCAGTTTCCCAAGCTCAAAACCTTAGCCTCATCATGCACTCTCATCCATCTCTGTCTCTTCCCTGTCTTCTCAGATAGTCAATACCCTGCCCTTGTCCATCACACCTGCTGAGTCTTCTAAATCCCTTCTCTCTGCTCCCTGCCAGTTGAGGCCATCTATTTCAAGACCTGAATTAAGAAAAAGCAGAAGGAGATCTCAGGTTAAGGATTCTGGTCCCAAACAGTGCTGTTTTAAAATTTTAGAAACTTGAAAGTCAGCCCATAATATGACTTTGGGATACTCAAATGACAAGGAACTCCCTTTACTTTAGGGTAAATTTGCCATATCCTCAATTACATTTTTTTTTTTCTTGTAAGGGAACTAGTCAATCCTTCCACCATACTCCCTTGACTTTGCATTTTTCTTTTTTTCAACAGCCATTATATTCCACTTTAAATATTTATCCTGGTCATCTCTCTGTACGCTCTAAAAGACAACCATTATTTCTTATTCCTTCATGAGTCTGTTTGAACACCTAGAGCCTTGTATAAACCATAACAATATCTATTATAAATAGCAACTGAAATTTTTGCCTTAGACAAAAGTAATATTTGTGAGAGAAATGGCAATGCAATAGCTCTTTTGTCAAGAAAATTTATAAATATGCCATTACTCAAAGATCTGGGATTGAAGGCAGTCTTGGAAGATAGTCCCAGAAGACAAGCAGAGAAAATGCTTGCCAGAGTACTCCCGAGGTCACCTAATCTGAAAAATGACAGGGATGATATTTTCCTCAAACACATCATGAAACAGGAATAACTATAATTATTATAAGAGATTCTACCTCTATAGACACCTTTAAGAGTCTCAGTTTACCGAAGGGGAAAGAGAGAAATTCTCTCCTCTCCTTACAATCTGTTTCAGAAATTTGGAGGGAAACTGAAGCAGATGATGTAGGCATCAAGCCCACATATGTCAGCCCTCACACTATGGGCCACACTGACTGGACTTGCAGCTACCAGCACCTGCATTTCTGTGCCTGAGGGCCTTCTCAAGCTGACAAAACTTGCTTTGCCCACCTGTGCTGCATTCTGCATCTGTTTGTGTATTAACTTCGCTTGGGAGTAAACTTCAAGCAGTTAACGAAAGGAATCGGTGTATAAATACCCCAGCAATCTTATCTCTTAGGGAGGCTAACCCTGAGGTGTATGTTCTGTGCTAGTTTTCAGGGTTTCCCCAGCAGGATTGAGCTCTGGTGGACCACAGTGTAGGAGCCCTGATAGCGCACACTTCCTGGGCTGCTTTTCTTTGTTGTCTCACTTCCCCCTTCTCCTACCACTGCTTTCTTCTCTTCCCAGATAAATTACTTGTACTTTACTCTGTATCTTAAGATCCATTTCTGAGAGACACCAAACCAAGACTCTAACTGTCCTTTCCACCAAAATAAGAACTGATGAACACATCAGAGATAGTGAAAACTCCAGGATAAATTAATCATTGAATTCAATTCAGCAATTACTGAGCACATACTCTATCGGGAACTGTGCAAACAGGAATAACACATAAACTCTGATCTGAAAGAGATCACTCATTTCAAAATAGACAATTACTGAAATTTTTTTTTTAAAGTACAGTAACCTATCTAGAAATAGATATCACATCCAAAACAGAGAGCATCTAAACCTGGTCACTGTGGGGGTGTGGAGTAATGGAAGGGTTACCAAAAGAAGAAGCACTTGATCTAGTTTTCCTAGATAGAAGTAGAAAGGGGAATATCAGACAAAGGGAACATAATGCACAGAACAGCATGGTACAGTTTTCCCCATCACAAGGATTTTGGGAAGACCTCAGAGAGGCTGGATGAAAGAGTGGTTAAGAGCATGACCACTGAAACCAGACTGCTTCGGTTCAAGTCCTACCTTTTCTACTTATCATTTATGAGACCTTGGGCAAAACAATTAATCTCTCTATGACTCAATTTGTTCATCTGTAAAGTGAAGTTTCCTACCTCTCATTTCTTTTTGTTGTTGTTGTTGTTGTCATTTAAAAAATGTAATATAAGTAAAAGCTTTAGAATCATAACCAGTATATAAAAAGTACTGAATAAATGATAATTGTGATCTAATATCATGACTGGTTAACTCACCAGGAAAAGAATAAGAGATAAAGCTGAGAAAAACGACAGGAGACAAACCATGCTGGGTCTTATAGTCCAAGGGCAGCAACTCTTTCTTCCTCCTTGAGGTCAAAGGTGAGCAAACTATGTATGACTCACTGACCAAATCCACCCTAGCAAGTTTTTGTAATTAAAGTTGTATTGAAACATAGCTACACTCAATTTGTGCATTGTCTATGACTATTCTTATGCTACAAGGGACAGTTGAGTTGTTGCAACATAGCCTATGGCCTACATAGTCAACAATATGGTAGTCACCCCTTATCCGAGAAGAATATGTTCGAAGACCCCCAGTGGATGCCTGAAATTACAGATAGTACTGAACCCTATAAAAACAATGCTTTTTCCTATCCATACATACCTATGATAAAGTTTAATATATAAATCAGGCACAGTAAGAGATTAGCCACAATAACCAATAATAAAAGAATAATTATAAAAATATATTGTAAATAAAAGTTATATGAATGTGGTCTCTCTCAAAATACCTTCTTGTACTGTATTCACCCTTTTTCTTGTGATGATGTAAGATGATAAAATGCCTACAAGATAAGATGAAGTGAGGTGAATGACACAGACATTGTAACATAGCATTAAGCTTCTATTGACTTTCTAGAGATCTGTTGGGAGAATCATCTGCTTTTGGACAGTGGTTGACCATGGGTAGCTAAAACCACAGAAAGTGAAACAGCAGATAAGGGGAGACTCTTGTATTTACTATGGCTTTTTACAAAACTAGCAAACAAAAAAACAAAACTACCACCTCCAGCTATAGATGAAAGGAAATGACATACAGAGTAAAGGGTAAGTAGTATAGAGCAAAACGCTGCAGGCAGAGTTAGGTGGCCATTCCACGGGTCAAGATTCAAGTTGATGAGGCTAATAAAGCCAAATTTCATAGTGTCAAAGAAGGAAGGCTTTGGTATATAGGTGAAAGAGGCATATATTAGGAGTCGATAAAGAAAGAGTAGAATAAATGTCACAAACTTGCAGGCTACAGGGCATGTTTGACCTATAAATAAGTTTTATTTATTCCATGGTGTTCATACATTTTTAATTTGTTGTCAATATTTAAAATATAAATATTTCACCAATAAAACCTGAATATCTGGCTTCTTTGGAAAAATTTGAAGATCTGGCAAAAGTGTACTTACAGACCTGAAAGGCAGAACTGTCTTTAGCTCCAAAGCAGCTGCCATATTTACATGAGGCATTTGCTTTCTAATGCATCACATCCTCCACTGTGTTCTACTGGATTACAACTGGGTCAGCTTCATTCATACTATAATCATGTTGAGTCTGAGTCCTCTAAGATTTAAGAGTGCTACATCCTACCACTTATGGGCACAGGGCATGGAATATGGGAGAAGGAGCAGTTTTTTCTCAAAACAGCTGTAGTGGCTTTGCAGGACAGCCAGATTCTGGTGAGAACGAAGAAGAGGAGAGTACTGAACAAAGAAGTTGAGGTATAAAATCAATTTATTTATGAAAGAATAGAGGTTTACAATGGCAGAAGAGAAAATGTTTAGGAGCAATTGCGTGGAAAGTCAAGGGGGAACAGACCCCCAGCAGGGTCAAGATGACTGAATAGTTAGATTGGTAGTCAGAAACATCGAACTTTGGTTAATTCATGAAGTTGACTGTGATGAAAGCCGTAGAAAAAACTGATTGGCCTCAAAGTCCCACCTTTCTTGTAAAAATGCTGTGCTGTTAGAACCAGTTGTGGGTAGATTTGAGTTGGTGCTGTTAAATTTTGTCTTACAGCTCCTGTGTGCTACAGTACCCAACTCTTGGTTTCCACATAGGTCGTGATTTCAGAGTCCTGAGATTGAGCCCCACATCGGGCTCCATCCTTAACGGGGAGTCTGTTTAAGTTTCTCTCTCCCTCTCCCTCTGCTCCTCTCCCTCTAAAATAAAATAAATAAATCTTTAAAAAAATTTTGTCTTCAAAGATGCTGCCTACAAATCTGTCCAAGTTGTTTAGAACTGCCCTTGGGTTAAGTTAGGGCCAAGGTGAGGTCGTTGTCAGGGAAGCCCCAAGGAGAAGTACTGAACTGATTCCGTTACACATGTCTGTTTTTGCTTCAAACTCTAAGATCAAGATATTTCTAATATCTTTAGAAATGGAAGAGGCAAAAGTCAAGTAAAACCACAAGTACCTTAGAAGGAAGCCTCCATCTCAGGACTCTAATGTTTCTTAAAGAATAGACAATCCCTTCTTTTCGCTGAGCCCCTTGTGAACACTGAACTCTCGATGGCCTTTGTGTATGGGAAAGCAATGGAGATGTGGGTCATCTCATCCCACATCCTGGCCCTCCATGTGCCTTCCTCTATTTTTCTCTTATTTTTCCCTCCATTTTCTCTCCTTTTTCTCTCAGGAGTTACTTATCCATTTTAAAAAAAGAAAAAATATAGTGAGCCGCAAAATATCATTAAAACCCTCAGCCTTTTCAATATCTGTTATCACCTTTTTCACTGTAACACAAAGAAAAGTTCTCTTGGTCTTGTGTAATGTAATATTCACTCCCTCGTATTCTTCAGTGCTTGTCCTAGAAAATCCTATAAAGTCTTCTTTTATTCCATTAGCTGTTAGGAATAGCCATGAGCTAATGCCACCTGTCAGCCACATCCACCCAGACACCGCAGTAGAGGAACCAACTTTAAAGAGGAAGAAAGGGCCAAGGTCCTGAGCTACTTACTAAGCAATTAGCTGTACACTACATGCTTGAGATGAAAAGATATTTTCATGTCTACATTCTCAGCAGAAGATGATTCTTTATTCAAAATGGAATATTTTACATTTCAGAGATGAAACTGCATGAGGTGTACATACAGTTTCCAACAGTGATGAAGTTTAAATAAATAAATAAATTTCTTCTTAAATAAATAAATAAATTCACTTAAATTTCTTCTCCAAGGAATTATAAGTGGGGTAGGGAATAGAGAGAGAACAGGCAGGAGTCCAAGAAATGGTTATAAATAGATAAGAAAAGTAAAACAATAGGAACCCACATTCAATTAAGAGAAAGATTATAAAATATTGCATATAGTGTCTTTCTCTTCTATACTAAGATTCATTCTGGTCTCTGCCCTGGGAGAAAAGTCTACTTGGAAATAGATAAGTAAGAATTATGGAGGACTTTTCAGAAGTTAATGCACACAGCTCTCTTTAGTGTTTTATAAAGTTGATTTCCCACAAAGTTTTAAGAAAGGAGGAAGGAAAAGATGAGACAGGAAATACGAGTCCCTAATGACTTCTCTTTTGACCCACAAATACAAGTGGAGGATGAGAAAACACAAAGTACTGCTCAAAGTTAAATGATCCTAGCTCAAACTTCTGCTAGAATTAGAAGCTCTTTACTTAATGGGAAAAAAAAGGAAAACTGTGGGTTTATATTTAGTCTTCTTAAAGCCGAAAGAGCCTAGGAATATGGAGCTTATTTTTTCTTCCCCTTTTTCTTTCTTCTTTGTTTTCTAAAATGATGACTGAGATCTATAATTTTTATTATAATAATATATGTCCTCCTTATCTTCATTGGGACATAGAAAAAATGCCCCACTGGTAAATGGTTGATCCAATTCTTCCTTTCTTTAGGAGTTTAAGGAAAGAAGTCTTCCTTATGATACAAAACTTGCTTCCTATGTCTTATAAGTCAAATTAAAAATTGCATATTACGTGTGTTATTGTCCTCTTAAATATGAGAAATCCAAGAAATTAAAACAGCCACTTATTTTCTCCACTAGACACAGAGGTCAAGATCCAATGGTATGTCACAATCTGTTTTGAGCTCTGTTGCAAGTAATTTGTTACTATTAATAGTTCAAAGTTTGCAAATGCTTTACTTTTGTTTGTAAGTAAGAGAGAAGTCAAGGTTATCCTGAAATAACTCTCACTCAGCTGCATTCTGATATCCTTCTCTGAGTGGGAGGGAAGGGGAGGCTTTATAACTAGGATGCCTGTGAGTGAATGTCACCCACTGTTTGTTTTCAGAGGTAAAAAGGTTGAAACCACTTCATCAGACTGAGGGCAGACAGCAAAATACTCTGTAGATATTGAAAGCAAGGTACCATGTGAAAGTTAAACTAGAAAATCAATGCAGGATGGATGGATCAGAGACATGTAAAGCCAATAAGAATAAAGTGTGCAGGGCCATGCACTGGAGAAATTCTAGGCATCTCTCTTGGGATGAGTGCATCAGGCCCAAAGCCAGTAAATATTTGAAAGGCTCAATGTTCCTTGGTCTGAATGCCATACTCAGAAGGCTGAGTCTTACTTGGTTTTATACTTTTTTTTTTCTTTATTCAAAGAGTGTGAGTATCCAAGACCTTGACATCTATATTTTATTATAAATTTAAAAATTAGCATTCTGGTCTTAACAACAAAATGAAATGTAAGTGACACTGTTTTGTTTCAGATCCTGTGCTAGGCACTAGGCTTACAGAGACAGAGTCCTTAGGAAAGAATCTTCTTCTTTTTTTTTTTTTTTTAAGATTTTATTTATTTGTTCGACAGAGATAGAGGCAGCCAGCGAGAGAGGGAACACAAGTAGGGGGAGTGGGAGAGGAAGAAGCAGGCTCATAGCGGAGGAGCCTGATGTGGGGCTCGATCCCATAACGCCAGGATCACGCCCTGAGCCGAAGGCAGACGCTTAACCGCTGTGCCACCCAGGCGCCCCGGAAAGAATCTTCTTCTTAAGGAATTTCCCTTGTGAAATTAATTAATGTGAGTTTGTTCCTGAAAGGTTAATATACTCCCTCTATGTGCTCAGAAGATTATATTTATGAGCCTACACCATCGAGGAACAGACTGGATCGTGGTGAATTTATCAAATGAAATAGCATCTTATGAAGCCTCATGAGGGCCAAACACGGATCTCAACTGAAAAAAATCCCACATCATAATTCTCTTTGTATGTATATAAAGTTTTAGTCATCATGGAAAGTCCTTGTCACTGAGCTAAAACTCAGACAATCCAAGTCCACTCCTTATTAGCTTTGATGAGTGTAAATAAGTTAACATCTTGGAGATTTAGTTTTCTTACCTACAAAATAAGGCTAATCATCCTTCCTATTATTCCACACAGACGTCATGAGAATGGGACAGGAGGTCAGAAGCAGGGAACCACTCTCTTTTCATGACAACGGTGTGCCAGGCACAGTGCTAGGCGGTTTCCCCTCATTTTCTCTGTTACCCTTCACAGCAAACCTCACTTTAGGCATCATTACCTTAAAAGTTGACTTTCTCTCTGCCACATCATGTGCTGGCAGAGCTAAGATTTGAAGACCTATCTGTCTCCCTGCAGGATTTGTGCTCTCCCTCAATCTGCCCATATAACACTCGAGGCAAGTCTGTGAAGCCACTTTGAGCACTGGAAGCGATTCTACCATTACCATCCAAGTCTGTGTTCTGAGAATGAAGGTGTCCCCTTACTCACCTTCTCTGTTCCTTTGCTCATGGCAGTTTGTCTACTAGGAAGCTTCCTTTCTTTTTTTCGTGTGACTAATTCTTACCCAATCCTCAAAGTTGACTATACTTCTCTAGGCAACGGTGATCTTTCCTGCCTATAAAATCTGATATATCTATACTATTTCACCGTTTCATACATTTAATATGTAGTATTTTAGCTATTATTTCATATGTGTCTTATTTCCACAGCTAGACTGTAATTCCCTTTGACTAGAAGAATGCCTTGCAACTTGTCAATTGCCATGCCATTTTGGGACCATGCCATTAAAAACATAGGTTTTCAAATACATTAGATATCAATATATTAAAACAAATTATAAGACAAAGACTGAAAAGGTGCTAACTAAAATAGGTAGTCTAATGTATTTTTTCTTTTTTTTTTCTTTCTTCTTTTTTTTTTTTAGAGAGAAGAAGTGAGAGTGGGGGGAGAGGCAGGAGAGGGAGTGCAGAAATCTTAAGCAGGCTCTGTGCCTAGCATGGAGCCCAATATGGGGCTCAGTCTCATAACCCTGAGATCATGACCTGAGCCAAAATCAAAAGTCAGATGCTTAACTGACTGAGCCACCCATGTGCCCCAGTTTAATGTATTTTTAAAAGCAATTTAAACGTTAAACCTGCCTTTGTTCCAAGAAAAGATACATTCATTTTTACAATATTTTTCCCATGTTTAAAATGATGGAACATGAAGAAAATAAAACACCATCTCATTGCCTGAATAGAACCACTGTTATTATTTTTGTGTATCTCCCTACTTTTTTCTATTATGGCTATATTTATAAAACTAGAATTTAAAAAATAGAGTCGACTGACAAGAAATTTTATTTTGTTATTTTTTTTACTTATAATCTACAGATAATGTATTCCATATTATTATATAGCTTCTCATTGCATCATGTTAATATGAAAATACATCATGCATTTATTAGTTTCATGTTTCTTAATTAGTTTTATATTTATTTTTGTCAGTTCATTGACGGAGCTCTTTCCCTGGTTTTCCGTTTCCCCTTACCACAGCAACAATTACCAGATTATTATATACCCTTCCAGAGTTAGTCTGTGGATAAAGAAAATAACTATAGAACTCTGTGTAACCATTGGAAAACAACAACAACAACAACAACGAAAACCAGTAATGGAGTCATACCCCCCTGTACCGTTCCTTACCTTGCCTCTTCATTCAATAATGTATTGGGGATAATTTTCCATATCAGTACATGTTCACATTCTTCTAAATGGCTGCATAGTATTCCATTGTATGGATATAGCATGATTTATGTAATCAATCCCTTATCTACTAAATGGAATATTTCTTTCACTTACATGATTGGCTACATATCTATACTTTCTTTATTCCAAGTAATCCCTCATATCATCCTTTCTATCAAGCTTCACTCCCTTTTCCCCCCAGAGGTTGCTTCTGGAACCCTTCATTCCTGGATTTCTGTCTGAATTGATAGTTCTCTATGCCATGTGCAAAGCTGCCACACCGGTACTTTCTCCTGAAGTTAACTCTTTCGTAGATACTGTAATTCACTCTTCCTTAGTTAACTCCTGCATTTTGCTGTAGCACATTCTCCAATAGCTACCTAAGAAAGTACATTTAGATGCCTACGGTGTTTATTTTGCCTTTATATTTATTTTGGTTGAATATAGAATTCCATACAGAGAATATCTTTGGCCCAACTTTTGAAGGTTTGGATGGAACTTCTGTGACTTCTAGCATCCAGAGTAGTTATTGGGAAGGTCAGGGCCCTTCAGAAACTAGTATACTGACCCCTTTCCCCTCTTGGTTAAGTCTGTAAATGTACTTTTACTATTTTCTATTTTCCAAAGTTGTGTTGCAATTATTTTCCAATGACATCCCATATTCTATTTTCTTTGATAGAGTTCATTCATTATTCCCAGTGGAACCTGGGGAGAAAAGAGACCATAAATAAATATATCAAGGCACCATCTCTGTCCCTAGAGCCCAGTATTTATTGCACTTCTATTGACTATATAAGAAGTTTCTAGTTCTTCAGTTTTATAAACACTTGAACATCTTCATGGCTAAGTAGAAATCATAATTATTTCTTAGGTTATACTAAACTTCAAATTCTCAGATTAAAGTGTTTACAAATTTTCTAATGCATTTGGTAAACATGTCCAAGTATATTTATTTCCCATTGTTGCATCACAACTTACTACAAACTGAGCAGCTATCCCAGTTTCCAGGGTTCAGGAGTCTGAATATGGCTTAACTGGGTCCTCTGCTCAGGACCCCACAAGGCTGCAATTCAGGTGGTGCTCAGGGCGTCATTCCCATCTGAGGCTCAGGATCCTCTTCCAAACTGACATGATTGGCAGAACTCATTTCCTTGCAGCTATAGAACTCATGGTAACTTATTTCTCCAAGGCCAAGAGGAAATGGGATATCTGATCTCAGGGAAGACCTAAGACTTCTTTTAAACTAATTAGAGACCTTGATTCCATCTTTAAAATCTCTTCACCTGGCCATATAATGTAACAGAGTCATGAAAATGACTGCTCTCATATTCATAGTTCCCTCCCATGCTGAAGAGAGGGAGATTATACAAGACATGAATACCTGGCAGGAAATGCAGAGAAGAAGGGGTTGGACCTTATGGTTCATCTCAGAATTTGCCTACTGCACCAAGTTACCCTAAGAAAAAGCTTTGTATTACTATATTCCAGTCTCAAAATTGTTTTAATTAACTATATAAAAATTCAGACAAGTGCAAGAACTATTTACTCCCAGTACATTTGTTCTGATTTTTCTGCCTTTCTATTTATGTTTTCATTACCCATGCCACAAAATTTTGACAAACCTCTATCCATTACTTTCCTTCTATTTGCCATGACTTTTCAATGACCCTATTTAATTCTTAAATAAGGTCCTGTTCATTCTTCAAAAAGTAAAGGAAAACACAGTGGAATTGTGTCTAGACTTTTACCAAAAATGTAATTAGACATTAGTATTTTTCCAGGAATACTGCTAGTCAATGAATATTGAGAAAGAATAAGAAAGTCAACCAAGGTCCTTGGTTTTGAGGTGCATCCAGCCCATGATGAACAGTGAGTGGCAAGTATGACAAGTATTCCAATTAAAATTAAAAAATCCCCGGGGAAAAAAACTTATTTATTTATTTGTTTGTTTTTAGAGAGGAGAGGGAGGCAGAGGGAGTGGGAGAGAGAGAATCTCAAGCAGGCTCCACATTCAGCCCAGAGACTGCGGCAAGGCTCCGTCTCACAACCTTGAAATCATGACCTGAGCAGAAATCAGAGTCTGACAATTAACTAACTGGGCCGCCCTGAGGCACCCTGAGAAAAAAACTTTTTAAACATGAAACCAGTAGAAGCTCAGGAAGGGAAAAAATGATGAACTTCACTGCATAAAAGGTAAGCCCTTCTGTTTTCAAAATAAAAATATGTCAATGAAAACAGTTGGAAAGATTGTATGTAAAAAAATATAATGCATAGTATATAGAGATATAAAAACATACACACTTAACAAATAAATAAGTAAAAACATAAAAGCATGAATAGGAAGAATTTTACAGGATATGGATCCAAAATTTAAGGAAAAATACAAATAATAAATACTTGAGAAGCTATTCTTCTCCACTCCTAATTAAGGAAATACAGAGAAAGATAATATTTTCATTTTTTTTAAATAGACAATTTTACAAAATATTATCACCAAGTTCTGGCAAGGGTGTGACAAACTAGTCTCTACTACATATCACGTGGAAGGATAAATCGAGCCACCTTTTTTGAAAGGAATTTGTTAATATTAAGCAGAATGAAAGATCTTCATACTTTGATCCTGTAATTCCACAAATGAAAAAAAATTGGAAGGAATTGAAGATTTCAACAAGAAAGGAATCTTTTAGTAAATGATATATTATAGTCAATATTTCTAAAAGCCATGTCTTTAAAATTATTTTAATGATATGGGAAAACAAATATATGCACATGTTAAATTAAAGAAGTCCACAACAAAATTGCTCCCTTCTAGGTAAATAATGTAGATGGAAAAAAAAATTGAAAATAAATACACTAAAAATTTTGGCCATAATTATCTCAAATGCAGTTATGTTCTCTTTATTTTCTTATTGTAAACATTCTATGTTAACAAAAAATTCTTAATAATAACAGGCCCATAAAATTACAAAGTTGATAAACATATTAGAAAAAGTCAATGTCTTTCACATCTACAAGTAAAAGATCTGGTCAGAATTAAAGCCTGAGTCTTCAGGCACATTATTGGAAAGCAGCAAGTAAGCGTGACATCCACTTCCAGTGCGAAGACATGGGATTGAGGACAGCAAAGGGGGCGTGAACTATAGTGCCATGTTGATCAGAGAACTACCAACAATGTGGACCACGTGGATGAAAATCAAAAGCTAGAGAGACCAGCCCACCCGGAGTGGCACTTGTTGGCACAATCTGCTTAATTCTAGCAGATCCTATTGTCTTCACCATACCAGTCAAACCCTCATCTTAACAATTGTTCTAATTTGCAGGCTTGTGGATTAAAAACAATATACACAGTTATTTTGTTGACTTCTTAAATAAAAAATGAAAAAGGTGAAATAAACTGGAGTAGACTATCTACAGAGAAAGTCTGAGATCATTTATACGAACGTTTATTTTCTCCAAAATTTTTATAAGAATTATGTCAACAAAATTTTCCAAAATTTCTTTGAATTTTGATGATTAACATTCATATTTAAGGATATGAGAAGTTATGATGAAGTTGCCAACAATTTGTTCTGCGTCTTCATAAAAGATTAACTAAAGAAAGAGAAAATAAGCTTAAATCACAGTTAAGAGAGAGATTTTTCTTTTTCTTTTGGAAGGGAGGAGCATAAATTTAAAGCTCATGATTAAATTATTGCAACCAATTGCTTACAAGTTTATCATCTTGCCACTTTCGGAGATCCTCAAAGTAGTACATTCCACTGTCTGACTTGCTTTATTTAGGCTTGTACCTGAAGCCTGAAGTGTCTGTCTAGAAACAGAGGAAAGATAGAATGACCTGTTCCTCTCCCATAAAATTCCTATGTTAATAGACTGTAGCACATTGTGTAAGAGAGAGATTAAATAAATAACATGTTATATTTTAGTCTCGAAAAACAGTTAATAAATATTGCATTAGAAAGATGCCAGATACATATTGGACCGTTTGCCTTTAATTTTATGTCACATTTCCAAACAGTCAACCACAACGGATGGACCATACCTGAAGAGGACACTGGGAGAATAGATGTGAGGCTTGCGGGTGGGCCTTGCAATTGTTAAAGCATTAGTGAATGGGATCTCTTTCCTAGAGGAGAAATGCAATTTTGTCAGGAGAAAGAGGGAACTGTTTTCTTTTTTTATGAAGCAGAATTCCATTCTAATTCTCTGAGCCTTTTACTATAACTGCTGTAGCATGTGTTTTAAATTACATTGTATGCATGTGTTCCCCATAAAATTAGCCATCCTGACCCATTGTTCCACAGTCCTTCCTTTCATCACATTTTAGAGGCCTGTGTTCCATATTAGCAAATAACCCTTAGGGAAAATTATGCATTTTCCGTACACCAGCTTTGTTACATATTTGATAACACTCATTGTATATGTAAGGATACGGGGTCGAAATATAAAAATTTATAAGTAATAAAACAAGTGGCCAATTGTTTCCTCGTGGCAAACAAACTAGGAAGTCAAAATGAATATACTAGCATCAATATCAAAACAGAATTAACAGCTCCACTTTTAACCCATATGTTCTTGAATATGTAACTCCATCAGTATGTTAACTAGGGTGAAGGCATATTGCCAAGTTTAGAACCCACTCAAATTCCTTGGGTTCTGAGTTTAAAATGAAATTTGAAACTTTCCAGGTTCAAGGTCCTTTTTGGTGCTGTAAAAATGTGACTTCCTGGTTGAAAAAACTAAAATTTTTTGGACACCAGCTTGCTCACACAAAACAATATGATAAGTGTGAATGAATCAGTAACATATGGTTACATTTTCTTTTTAAAAATCTATGATTTTTTTTAAACATTCTAAATGGAAAATTCATGGTAAAAACATGCATTGGATTTAGTCAACTCTAAATCATTTTAAAAATATTTTTAAGGCATTTTTCTCTCAATGGATATGTGGCAGAATTTCCAGCCCATAATGTTAGTGTAACGGCACTCTTTTCCCCAAACCTCCCCCAAGACCCTCAAATTAATGCACAAGATAAAACAGTGCCGCTAAGTTCTCCTATCTCCTGCTCTTTTTCTCTCCTACTTCCTTGAGTGTGTCCTGAAAAACTTTATGTATCATTTCTGCAATGGCACCGATGTTTTTAAATTAAATTGTGCTTCAAACTGCTCTAAATGTAAAGCTCTAGGGAATAACGGCAAAGGCTATACATTAACGATGAAAAGGAATACATTTGTTTGTAATTCAGAATAGACATCCCAGAGATGAGAACTGTTTCCTTGTCCTCGATCTACAATCCATCAATCCATTCATCAAAATTAACTACTACACGGGTATTCTCTCAAAATGACTCCGGAGTACCCAGGAATGGTAAATAAAAATACAAGGAAATAATCGAATTTTGTAACATCTCAAATCTCAATATGTTGGTGTATGTGTGTGTAAAGTAATATTTTCTGTATTTTTCTTCCTTTAAAATGCTTTCTGTCATCAAGTACCTAGAATTACACTTGGACACTAGGAAAGTTTCTAGGCTGTAGCCAACCCTATATGCAAGCTCACTTAATTATCTGCCTAAATTGTTTCTGAAAACAAGATTATATTATCCCTGTGAGCTTATGACTGCAATTCTGTTCAGTTTTCTAGAATTCTACATGTTCATTTCTCTGAATATTGCGTGTTTTCTGAATTTTGTCAGGGCACTTTGCCAACTGCACATTTTGAGAGTTGTACTGACTTACCCACTGAGCTCAAACTTTGCAGAGGTCTGAGCTAGGTTTGGACTACCTATCAGAATTTATTACTTAATGGATTTCTAATTTCGCAGTACTGAAAACAATATTCTGTTTCTTCTAAACACTAGTTACCTTAGTATAGATGTGGCAGACCACTTACTTATTTTAGTTTTCATTCAAATAATATACACAATCACATAGGAATTGTATATGGAATATTTACTATCATAGTGTCTAATATCCAACTAGATTATTCATAGAGCAAAAAAAGAAGGAAATTATTTAATAAACCAAGAAGACTGTAAGTTCTTATATTTTATGTGATAGTACAAATTCTGTAATACTGCATTACATTTATCTATATAAAACCTAGCTCTAAAGCCACAGTCACAATTCCCTAAACTGTGGCAGATTAATCCATGAAGGTTGTCTCCCAAATCTCTAATTATAATTAATGAATCTAATTACTGTGATGACTTGAGTATTTTGCTTTTGTCTCATAATGTACTGTGTCTGTTTTCTGCTTTCCCTGAAAAGATCATCACCCTAAAATTTTCAAGAATGGTGAAAATTTCCTTAAAAAATGGAAATTCAACTGTAGTAATGTTGAGTGTAGTTATTCAACACTTAGCAAAGTTTTTTTGGGTATCCATAAAGGATCAGATACCTTCCGAAATTCTGGAGGTTTTTCAATAGCTAAATAAATTTTATGCCATACTTGTTGAGAAAAACCATTATGCTATGACTATGATATTAGCCAGTCAGTTTTCAACTTTGTCTTCTTTAGATTTTACTTACTTTTAACATCATATTACATGGAAGACATATTTTAACATCCTCCTCCTAAATAAAATTTTATTTAAGTAAAAAGGGAAACAGTATAAAGCACCATCCCTATGTTATAATTACTTGCTAAGTTCTATATACATTTTTAAAAGCTGGAAGAAGTGGTATCTTAATAGATGGATTTGGGAAATTTGATTTCTATTGATCAATTCTTAATCAAGAATAAAGTATCACTCAAACTGAAAATGAGAAGTACATCTTCAGAATGTCTTATTCCATTACCAATCAAGTTAAGAATGACTCTTATGTTTTACCCCGGCAAGTTTGGGTTCCATGTAATTGTGAATAATCAAAGTGACTGAAATAATAAAACATTTACAAATGATGAGTATTTCTAATTAACAAGGTTATATTAGCAAACATTCATATGCCTAGATTCATGAATCAACAAATAAAAACAATGTTAGTGTCACTTCCTATGTTTAATGACTTTTTTCCTTTTTCAGCATCCTCCCACTCAGGAAGAAAATACAGTCATAAAGTAATTGCTGAAAGTGATGCTGCTTTTTTTTTTTTTCTTTTTCAAAGAGAAGAAGCAGGCCCCGTTGAGAAATATACCTACAGAGTGTAATACCGGCAAGCTTACTCATTTAAATTATTGAACACAGAAACCTAAGGATTAGAGATAGATGCCAGAAAAAGTTAAAGGAAGAGCAAACCTTCTAAAAATGTGTGGGAGATGGAAATATTGTAAAGAACATCCCTAGTCTAGACACATAGAATTAGAGAGCCTTTAATTTGAAAGAAACCTCCGTTACACATGTAGTTGTCTCACTATTATCAAATTTCTGTCAGATAGCTACGAGCTCCAGTTCACACCGTTTTGATAATTGGGAATCCATTGCTTCACAAGGGCAGCTGAATTCATATTTTAAAGAGCTCTAGCTATTTTAAACCTGTTATTTCATCTGTCTCACTAGAAATTCTACTTCTGGATCTGAGTTTTTTCCTCTAAAGTTAAACAGAAATCCACTCTGTACATCATCCCTTCATGTATATAGAGATAATCACCATGTCTACTGTCTTCACTTCTTCACTTCTACAAGGGAAATGTCCTCAGTTCATACAAATATTCCTCAGAGGGCTTGGCCTTCAACCTATTCAATCATCTTGACGACACTTTTGTCATTATCCTCTGGGAGGAAATTCTCCTCCTGTGATTTAGCAAGAATGAGTTCAAAAAAGGATAAATGTACAACTATGTCCACTGATGTGTGTATGTTTTCTTAATTTGGTATTTTAGGATTACAAATGAACAACGAATGTCCATTGGGTGAGGAAGCATGGAAGTGTGATCTTGATCAAATGCCCTCAATGAAATCTGTTTATAACCCTAGGGGACTTAGCATAGTGGCTGAAGATAATTTCAGGTATCCAAGAACAGCGATTACCCTCACCCCTGACAATTTTACCATGAAAGTGTATGAATTTAAGGGTATGGAAGATACACTGATACAGGAAACAAATCTATAGAGTGATTATGCTCATGCCAAACATGGAGTTTTGTGCTGCTCTGGACCTTCACCCTTCCCACACACATATATGTGCACAAATACAAAAGGAAAACTTTACTATTAATGACTTCTGTATCAATATTGCCTTTCCTGACTAGCTTTCCAAAAAATTAGTCTCAGCATTCTAAAAGAATAGTCTCACCAGTGGTGGAGAAAAAGTCTGTAACACTAAGACTTTCTTTCCCTCACCTGAGGTGTGGCACCGTACAAGATAGCCAGAAGAAGAGAAGAATCGATGAGCTTTACAAAAGTCCAATATTTCTCTACTGAATGTTGAAAAGAGACAGAAATCAGGTTGCATGGTTTTGTTTGTTTGTGTGTTTGACTTTACAAGCCACAGGTCCATGAGGTGGGGCAATGGGGAATAGGCAGCTATGACCAATTTGTCAACATTTTTGGCCAAATAGAAGACTCTAGATGGCAGCATGTCACTGAGTAGGGTAAAGAGCTAGTTGTTCAAAGGTGACTCAAGTTGAGCACCAAAATAGGTACTAATGGTGGTGGCATTCACAATTACATACATAGAGCTTAGGACTGCTTACCTAACTAGAGCAGCCAGTGACCATGGCTGCAGCAAACATTCACAGCTGCACTCCCCAGGCGCACAGTGAGCACGCCGAGAGTCTTCAAAGGGCAATAGGATCCTAGAAATTCGAGTGAGTAGGAGAATGTCAGAGGTATAGAGTTGACTGCAACATTTGGAGAATGTCTTTTGGGGAAAAAAAAATTCCATGCTTGGGACCTAGACACCATCTCCCATTCCCCTAGATATGCATACATGCAAAATACATGTATAACAACAAAATATTACCTCTGCATTGTACAGCACAAAGTTCCTTGCCCTCATTGGGCAGCTGAAGAGGCGTATTTACTAAAACACAACCAGCAGAAGGAGACAGGATTTTGGCCCAGGGACAGAAGGTGAACACATCTATTAGTTCAAAGAGTTTGGAAACATTGACAAACATTAAAAGGAAATACTCAATTGGCGTAGGTTCTCAACTAGATGATGTTAAATTAATACTAGTAGAAAAAATACTACAAACCTTTTAAAAATCTCTCACTGCCCCCAATTCCATTTTTTTTTTTTAGCCCCCTATCTCATGCTCTACTTATTTTTCACAATCAATTCACATTATAAGCTCATTTGGTTTGGGTCAACAAAAATTCCAAGAGAGATTTTATATGAATTATGTTCTGAACGTGTCTTTTCTCTCCTATAGATTGAATTAATAACATGACCCTAAATGCAGGTCTTGAAGTTGATTCCTATTAAATTTTATCTGGTTAGTTTTGGTCCATTATTTGAGCCTATTGAAATAATTTTTCATCTTGGTTCTCTCATCCATTATATTATCTCTCATTCTCATCATTGTATAAATTAGTTGATAAGTAGTATCCTTTATCTTTGAGGTCCAAATGGGCCAATAACAAATAGAAAATGTTCCTTAAGAAGTGATTCTCTTCAGTCTATTGACTTTTGAGTGCAATCCATTTGCCTATTTCACGTTTAATGAATGTACAGATTATGAACTGAGGTTTTGTCTAAAGACTAATATATATATAGCTTTTGGAACAAAGCATCATTAACCATGATTTGTTGAATGATCATCAATCAAACTGTTCTCCTTATTTACTTACATTTTTATTAATGCACTTAACTTTTATTATTTTTTTTCTTCACGTACTTTCATTTTTCTATGAGACATTCCCCAAAATGTTTAATAGTTCAATTCACGGAAGACAAGGGAGAAGAGAACTTAATTCATGATTATTCCATATAATTTAAGAACTTTGTATGACATATGCTTGACATCCTTCAGCCCCAAAATTCCATGCATAATGTCTTACTCTCATACTTTTTATAGGTAAGGAAACTGAGATTCTAAAAAAATTATGTGAATTGGCTAAAAGCACTGAGGTGGTAAGTGGTGAATCTATAACCTAGAACCAGGTTGATCTGCTTTGAAAGCTTGCCTGGCTTGCTTTCTATGGAGGGTGCACTCATACTTAGCAAGTATCCTCCGATGACGTGTTTTAGGATACTGTGCAAAAAGCACTCAGAATACAAGTACAAACAAAACAAAAACAAAACAAAACAAAAACAGCAGAAGTAAGGATAAGACAGGTATAAGAATATCTTGAATACAAGATGAATGGGATTGGCAACAAGAAAGACACAAACACTGTGGTTGGAAAAGAAAGAGAAAGAAAACTACCTTTTGTTGAGAAAGCTGTGGTTGTCCCATATCATTTCTTTTATCAGGACTTGTATCCCCAATTGCACGGATCATTCTAGCTTCTACCCACCTCCTTACACTGCTGTGGACAACTGCCTGGCAGAGGAAAACAGAGCATGCTTTGGAATCAAGCACACCTGGATCTGATCCTTGAGCATGTCACTTTACATTTCTAAGCCCTCAGTTCCTTTTTTAGGAAAATTGTCACATTAACACCTAAACACAAGATCGTAATAACAAATTAAATTACATCATACATGTCATGTTGGCCCACAGTATGTTTTCAGAAAATGGTTTTCCATTGTCTTGCTGTGTCTCAAACTATTATTTCCTGAACACTAATTTATGTGTTATGTGTAAGTCCTGTTTTTTGGTGTTATGTGTCATTTCTCTGCTAAGAACCATTAATGACTCCTTTTGCCTTCCTTGTTATTCTGTGCCAGATTGATAAAATCCTCCCTAATCCATTCTTTCCTACCTATGGACTTTATACCTACAACTGTGTATGAATCAGACCAAGAGCACTACTGACTTATGAATTTGCCTCATCCTCTTCCCAGTCTCAGGGCCATTGGCCATTTTTACTCCCCCTCTTCCTCTACTTATTCTTCACACAAATCTTATTCATCACCTAAGACAGCTTGGCTCCCACCATACTTACAGTTAATATCTCCAACCTTCATTGACCTATTCTTCCTCCTGTGAACTCTTACAGTGATTAGTGTTCATAGAGAGGAATTTAGCACTTCATTTCCAGCCCTTCTCCCAGACTCCAGCCTTTTTTCCCTTCAGACCCACACAGCTAGGCCTCCCAACTTAATCCTGTCCTAATTCTCAGGCCAGTCAGGATGTGAGATCTATAGGTCTACAGATAGCATGTAGGCTCAAACCATGCTATTCTTCATACAAGTTGGTCCAACATAAGACCCCTGGAACCTAGTCCAGCTCAGCCTCTTAGGTTTCTACACTGCTCCCCGAGTCTATTCAATAACATCCCCAAGATCCTTCCTTGATGTCAGTGTGTTTTCAATTTATCCGTTCCCTTTGTTCTCTAATGTTGGCTCAATGCACACAATTGGATGTCTACCTTGTCCCTCAGATAATCTCAGCATTCAAAGCCTGTTTGGAAACTACCTATCTCATGCGTATACTTCTCCCTTCTGCTTGGTTTCTTTGCTGCTCTTGCCAGTTATAATACCCCAAATTAAATATAACAACAAGAGCAACAACAACAACAACAATAAATAACCTCTGTTGAGTGCTTACCTTGTTTTAGGCTCTGTTCCAAGAATTTTGCATGTCTTATTTCCTTTAATCTCCACAGCAATCTTATGATGCTTATTAAAATGAAAACTGAAGCTGCAAAGGATATCTTTTCCCAGGTCACATGGCTAATAAG
This sequence comes from Ursus americanus, assembly GCF_024610735.1. Taxonomy (NCBI): domain Eukaryota; kingdom Metazoa; phylum Chordata; class Mammalia; order Carnivora; family Ursidae; genus Ursus; species Ursus americanus. The sequence goes on along the minus strand of NC_142137.1, from coordinate 52,112,949 downwards.
TGAATAATCCAGGAGAGGATGCAAAGCAAGGCAAACAGTCTCATGGCATACCTTCATAGAGTCACTCCTGAATTAAGAGTTGTGCCACTTCGTACCCATTAAAGGAATCCCTGAAAGGTGATTGGTTTTGTCAGTTGGACTCAAGACGTGAATATAGCCTAGCTTACCCACTCTGAGCTTCATTTTACTCAGTTGAAAATTCTAGAACCCAAACTTGGACCTCATGCACCAGCTCTATCATTTGAGTTGGTCCCAACTGGGTTAGTCCCCAGTATCTGGCAACCTCAGTTAGAAAGGTCTTGTGGCACAGTCCAGCTCCCATCTGCCTCATGCCATAAAACAGGCAAAGTCTTAATCTGAATGTAAGTTTCCTAAAGTCAAATAGTGTGCGATCTAAAACTGGTATGCCATCCTATATCTGCAACAAACCAAACCATTCAGAACAAACATGATGTGCAAGCCTATACACGCGCACATACCCAAATCCTTTGGGAGCAAGACCTAAAGCCTTCAACTGATTTTAAGAGAGTTGGGAAAAAAATACTTCTGAAACAAAAGAAACATAAGAAGCAGGAAAAAAAGAAAACAGAACATATAATAAAGAGATTCAATGTGTGACCTCTCCAGGAGTGGGTTTAAGTAGGGACATTGGTCTTACCTCTATTGGCTGTATAATTTTGGGCAACTGAACCTCAGTATTCTCAGCTGTAAATTAGGAATGATAATCTAGACCTATTGCAATGTCTTATGGGAAGGTTAAAAAATAATAATACATATAAAAACACCTGTTACCTTTAAATTGCTATATAAATATTGTATTGAAGCTTTGCTCAATTTTATTTGCACTTCAAACAACCCTATTGAAAGTATCACCTCAAACTCCACAAACAAATAATTCTAAACCCACAACCTCTATCTACACATACAAAGTTAATGACTCACTACACAAAAGTGCTTTTTTGTAAGTACTTTAAAGTCTGTGAAGGAGAAAAATATTTGGTGAATTATTCTCTTTGTTTTGTGTGTATAGAGTCAACCGTGTTCGTAACTCTCCCAACTCAGACCTCAGCCTCTGGTTCTCAGTAGCTCTTAGACAATGTCCCCTGAGGGAATAGTCACCTGAAAAAAAATGCATGGGTCCCACCTCTGTCCCCAGGCTAAATCTAACAAGAGTCTTACATCGAGTCCCCTCATTTCCACTGCACAGAAATTCAATGTATTAAAAAAAAAAAAACACACACATTTAAAATTCAAGCAAAAGCAGCATTTCTATGCCTTTATTTTAAAACATCCACATTAACTTCTTGCCCTTCGGTTTTCCTATTGGGCAGTAGAATGGCACTGAATACCTGAAAACACTACTACTCTGATTACCGGGATAACTTACTGTTTTCTCTTCTATTTGGTACAGGGTTAGGATTGCATCTTGTGTCTGGAATAACTCTGAGATGGGTTACATAAGCATGAAAACACCTTGTCATCATTTGCTTCAAAACTTTATTTGAGAATGTTTTAAATCCTAGAAAATCAAGAAAGCGTCAGCAAAACCTAAATTTGGTATGGCATTTGAGAATCACGCGATTAGAGTCCTCTGTTGAAAAGATGACTGAAAACACGGTTGTTCAGAGACGTCTGTGCTATGAATGTGGTAAGAGGCTGCAGCAAAAGAGCTTGGCTTTGATGATGAAGCAGCAGAAACGTGAAATGCCAAAACAGCTCCGTACTTGCACAGAACTGGTTAGAATTACAGGAGATCATAGGCGAGGAATCGTAATCTTCTTTGGCATTTGAGAACATTAAGTAAAATAACAGCCCGGGTTTTATTTTGTGGACTACTCTATAGGAAGAAGGAAGTGACTGGATTAACAACAACAAGAAATTATTTGTTTGATTCATAGCACTTTTCTTTGGGACTGTTGCTGAGGAAATACTGCTTTAATTGTCACTTAGAATAATAGATACTAATGATTTGGGGACTGTTTTGCATTCCCAACCTTGGAAAAGAAATTGGACCTAATTTTAAAGAATTTCAGATCTACTAACTTTGTTAGCCAAGCTAAGAAGATAAGGACTGATAAGTTTTTCTTGGTACAGATAATTTTGTATATGGTTAAAGCATTCTGCCAAAATAAAACCACACGAAATTTTGATGGGAGAATTTTCCTTTATTGGTGGTGTTGATACTAAAAAACCAAAGAGCCAGTTATTTTACCAGCAAAATGAGTTTATTCAGGGATAGCAGAAGAACCGCAATTTGGGAAAAGCAAATTATGACAAACCATAGGCAAGTCTGAAGAACAAAGGAGAGGGGCTTGCTTTTACAGGGGAAAGAAGAGAGTTGGGTGGGGCTGTTTTGCTGCGTTCTCATTGGCTGGGCCGTTGCTGGGCAAGGAGAAATTCTTTCCTTCTGCTGGGGTATGTAAAGTAAGCTTCTTTGTATCGGGAAATGCAAGGTCTGCTTAGTATGATGAGTGGTAGTACATGAAAGCTCTCTCTTCAGGGCTGCCCACCTCCATTTTAAATGAGGTTTCTTTATTTATTTTCACTGTGGCAAAAGCAGATACGACTATTACATTAGACTTACAAACCAATTTCTGGTCACTATTTTCCAGCCTCAAAAGCTTGTTTATCTTTGGCTCACGACAGGAAAAGAGAACTGCCTCTAAAGTACTCATGGGAGGCTATTGAGCATTTGGAGAGATTTTAGGTCATTATGTCTTAGCGGGGGTGGGGGGTAGTTCTCTTCTTAATATAATAATTAAGGAGCAATTTCATTAACAAATGCCATTTTGAAGTCTATCTGGTCCTGATTTGGCTACATAGAGATAAATATTAAGCAGAATCCACCTATTGATATTTTTCTATCAAAATAAGCAGAGTTATAATTCAAATATGAGGAAGTTTCACGGAGATAGCAAGGGATAAGTTTTTGAAAGAGTAAGAAATGCAAGCTCTGATGACAAAGCCAATTCATTAGAAGGTACTGGCCCATCCTCAACCTCCCTGGCAGCTAAGGGGGGCCATACTAGCCCATGAAAAGATGGAGGAGATGGAGGCTTACGTTGCTAAAAACTTAGTAATGAAGAATGGCTAAGAATTATGAAAATGATACCATCCCACCCCAGTGTCCCCAAATCCATGATACCCCCAAAAGGCTGTACAATACAGCCTTTATAACAGCAATCACGCACTTCGGATTCAATGTTCTTCTTAACCCACATTAAGAAACACCTTATGTGATGCAAAAGAAAATGAGATAAAAGAAAACAAAGTATTCAAGAATTGTGTTGGTGGACTTTCATATCTTTCATCTATAATAAAAGTGAAATGGGACCCCCCTAACTCCTATTATAGAAATAAACCAGAATGTAATTTTGAGGAAAATTCATGTAGTTCTAAGAATAAAAATGGAAGAATCACCATTCCAAACTAGCTAGTGGAATTTCCTCTCCAGGATTTTTCCTTCCAAAAAGATACAGCTAGGAAATATGACAAGGTTATTTTAGGCTTCTTGAAACAAAACTTAAAGAGCAAGAGACACACAAACATGCAGTCTTTCTTAATGAGCTCAAATTGTTGGCTTTGCAATAACACCACCTGGAATCGAATCCTAGCTTGTTTGCTATGTGAAAATGGGCGAGTTACCTAACCTCCCTGGGCCGAATTACTTCACTTAAAAAAAGGGAGTAATAAGAGAAATTAACTCAAAGCTTGGCTGTGAGAATTAAGTGAAACACTAAAAGTGATTAGAATGCCTCCCAACATATTTCTAATACTTCATTCATGCATTTATTTTGCACACATTTATTGAACACCTGCTCCGTGCAAGTAGGATCCTAGTGCTTGGGTTGCAGCAGTGAACAGAACAATGTTTCTGTCCTCATGAATTTTATATTCTAGTGGATTTTATCTATTATGTGATTAAGCTATTACCCAAGAATTTATGAAAAACATTTAATTTCAACATGTACCAATGCACTAATGCATTATACACATAAGACACAGCCCAGCACTCATTTTAAAGTAACTGAAGCCTAAGGAGGAGAAGTGAGAAAAGACTTTAAAATAACCAAAAACATCTGCACACATGCCCTAAAAGCAATGTTTAAAAAAAATAAATTTGGGATGTAAAGATCTTTTTGAGAGTTTATTAAAAACCACAGATCTGTTTCTAATAAAGTTAAAATACCTACCTAAAGAACCAACAATTCCACTCGTAAGTAGTTATACCCCCCAAAAAATTAAAAATTAAAAATTATGTCCACAAAAATACATGTACAAGAATGTTCATAGGACCCTTATTTATAACAGCCAAAAGCAAGTCAAAGGTCAGTCAATGCAAAAAAAGATAGTGAAGTTGTAATATAGTCAAATGGGAGAATACTGCTCGACAGTGAAGAGAAATTAACTATTGATAGATGCAATAACAAAATGAAGCTCAAAAACATTAGAAATTAGACAGAAATGAATATATTATATAATTCCATTAAGATGACTTTCAAAAATAAGCAAAACTAATTTATAGTGATAAATATCAGTAAGTAGTCACACTGTGGTGGATGGGAAATTGATTGGAAAAGGTGCCCAGGAAACTCTGGATGATGGAAATCTTTTATATGTCTTTTTTTTTTTAAGTAGTGACTACACAGGTATATATAATTGTCACAACTCATAGAAACCAAATTTTAAGATGGGTGCATTCCAATTATATATTATACTCATTAAAAAAGGAAGTCAATAAAAACTGTAGACACTTCCCCAGACAGATAGCCATATATTTTGCATAAAATTTCAGATGGTAAATGGACCCCAAGGTAAAATTTTCTCATATAGGTACTAGTGACAATAGGTAAAATTCAAATATTACTGTTTTAAAAATATGTTTAGGTAATTTAAGAAGGATCTTGTAGAGAAAAAGCTTGGTCTAATTCACTGACATTTCCTATATACCAATTCTGTTTTGACTTGCTTTCCCCACAGGTTGTCAAAAACAGAAAGTTGTACTTGATCAGGACATAATTTACCATTAATTTTGAAATGTGTGGATTTTGAAGTCATTTTTACTATTTCTTTTGAAAGGTATGTAGGGTGAAAAAGAAGGTTGTAAAGTGTACTATGAGGGAATCAATTCATATCTCTCCTTAAACACCATATTGCGCTTTGAGCAATATTTTTATATATTCTAAAGAAATATGTGCTCGGGCTCTTTAAAGAAAGCAATTTTCTGTCAGGGATCTGTGACCCTGGCTAAGCTATACATCTACAAAAAAAAAATGCCTATAGAGACTAATAAGGAACCTGATTGTATGCTAATTTCAAATTAGCTTTTATACTAGCTTCAGGCTTCAAAGGGGGCTAAGAGGAAAGAAATACTTATATTGAAGAAAATTACTCTGGATTGAAAAAAGACCATCATGAGAAAAAAAGATCACCCCATTTCTCTCTCCCTTCTGATTGGAGCAAAAGGCCATGGAGAGAGGAAAACAGAGAATTTTGTGAAAAAGTAGACAGAAGAAGAAAGCTAAATATAAAAGTGGCAGACCAGCCCAAAGGAGAGAAAAAAATCATTCAGACTGAAAGTTTGTACTTATTTCTATGACGGAAAAAAAAAAAAAAAGGATTAGGCTAAAGAATGATTGAAATTTAATGAGAAGGTATCTAATTATACTGCCAATAAATATTTCCGGGTATTATTTGGATAATAATTGAGTAGTTAATAGTGCTGCTTGTTGATTTACAAATGAGTTCAGTTTTTACAGAATAACATAATATCAATGGACAAGTGGTGCTATTTTATATATGCCTGTGAGCAGTTCAGACATTTAATTCCTTGCCCTGAGTCTCCTAGCTCTGTCCCCCTGAGGAAACTGGTCTTGACTGCAGGCATAGAACCCGAAAGACAATCATCTGTACCCATATGTCTCATTCCTCTAACCCAAGCCTCTAAAAAATGGCTATTTTTATACATCCCACCTAAACCATTAGCATAGACCAATAGCTTTTAAACTTTTGACCAAGACCCTCGGTAAAAGATACGTTTTATATCATGACCCAAAATACATGTCTACGTCACTGAAAGAGAAGTCCAGAAAATAAATTTAATCCTTACCCAACACGATTTGCTCAGATGGATTTCATTCTGTACCGCTTTTTCTGTTCTATTTTTAACACTAATTGTTGCCCACTGAAATGATTTCCCTACTGCAGTTTCAAAAACACATATTACAAATACTTAATCCACTCCTCTTTGCCTAAATTATCTTTATGATTGGTAAAATGACACTAAATGTCAATACGCTAGATGCTGAGGGCCTTAAGACTAACTGAGGCATGACCTTTGCATCTTCAAAAGACCTGTAGAGAACTTGTCTAAAGCCAATGTGGAACTAGTAAGATCTCTTTCCCCTTGCCCTTCCTTCTGCGAACTCTGCTGCGTGTACTGTTCCCTTCTGACATACCAACAGCCTCCATCCCTGTGTCGCAGAGCAGGACCCAGCACCCTGCTTTTTCTGAACTGGGCAATTCAACGTTGGCCCACTCAGAAACCGAGATTTACTGTTTTAATACAGCTATATATTTTAATCAAATTGTGGTCGTTTCCAGCCCCTCAACAAAGGATTTATTGTTCTTTTCATTAACTGTGTTTTGCCCTCGAATCCCCATGACCATCCCGAGTATAAATGGTGAGGACGGCAAATAAAAGAAAGGCAGGCCTTTCCCTATAGGAAACTCTGTGTAATGAAATGGAGCCAACGCATAGGGCCTGAACCAAACCTACGTCTCCACAAGATGTCTAAGAGAAAAAAGGCCAGTCTCCCAGCATGTTCACTCACAGCAGCACAAGAGGATTTATGAGAGTGGGAAACGTAGAAGGAGGGGTAAGCAGACAGCAAATTACCCTGATTGTTGGTGAAGCAATAGGGGCCAGGATACCCTTTATGTGCACAAGTCCCAGTCCAGGGGTTCCTCGCCGCAACGCGCATTCTAACCACCTAAGAAGTCTGCTTGAACCATGATTAGATGACCAGTGTGCTGTACAGTCCTAGCCCTAACACCGAGCTGGAGGAGAGACAAGGAAAAGCAGATACACAGGGTCCTAAAGGAGCCGGAAGCAAGTACAGGTAGAGAAGGAGTGTATAAGCCACACGCCGGCAATATTTTCCCAAGACAGGTGTTTCCCCAGGATCCTACGGCTGATGAATCATAACAGACCCAAACTAAAGTGTTGACACTCTCAGACTCTTACTTAAGCGTGTATGTAAGCGTGTATACCCCAAATGGCACAACCTACTTGGACAGACCATGATCGTCATTAAAACCATACTCTATTCTAATTTATAACGTTACCCGTTATGTGAGGAATAATAGAAGTTCACTGCTGCTGGAGCTGGGATATTCTACCCAGCACCCTATACCCACTGTCCTAACAGGTGATACGGGCATAATAGTATCCTAAATTACCACAAAACAGTATGAGCAAAAGAGTTGTATGGTACAACTACTCCACAGGACACGTGCCTCAAAGCATTGATCCTAGAACCGAACAACCACTCATAGTATTTCTGTGAAAAACATGTTCCAGGCTCCAAACAGCATTCTTTCAGGCAAACTTTGCAAGCACCGTCTGCTTAGGAACTGTCCCTACTGATCTGCGATACGTTTGTTTTGCACACGAAGTTTGTTTCAGACTCTTTTTTTACAAAGACATTTCCTGCTCGCTCTTGGAAGATGACTTCAAATAATAAATTGTCACCAAAAATGGACATGAAACTTTTAGAAAACAGTCGGGAGGAGGAAAAGATGAACAAGCTGAAAACAAGTCCATTTTGGGAAGGTTCTGAATGTCCTGGTTAAGGGAGCTTTTCACTTTAAAGGACAAACTACTCATCTGATGTGTGTTTCTCCATCCGTGGCCCTTAATATAGAACTCTACGATGTGAAAATAGGAAGCTGAATTTCTATGGCTTTTGTTCTAATGATACTAAACTGCCTGGATATTGCAGTGCATAGAATAGCAAGTTGCAGATATTAAAAGAAAAACTATACTACCAAACCCCTTCCTAAAGTTTTATATGAGGTCCCAGGCTTTGTGGACATTCAAGACTAACTCAGGGCAAATACAGGAAATTCATAGATGGTTTAGCAGCTTCAGGCTTCCCAATTATATTAAAAAGTTGAAAAGATGCTCTGGCAGATTCATTCCCTCTCCGGTTACAAGTCATAAATTCCAAAGTGTTGGTGTCAAACTGTGTCGATTGCACTCATTTATTAATATTTGGGATTCTATAAATGAGCTTGCTGAACATTAAGTATTAGCCATTTACTCCTTTACTGTGGTCTAATATAACAGCTCCAGCCAGCGTTTTCAGTCCTCTCCCTAAAACCATGCATGCATTGCCCCGGGGAGACTTACATAAGCCCCATCTGAGGAGAGGAGAGGGGGGAGGAGGAAATAGCAAATTGCAGGATCTGCTGATCTTGGATATAGGTCTCTGCAGGAGCTTCCAAATGTGCCTTTGTTTATGTTCGGGGCTCTGGGTTGTTGTGGGGCACAGATCTAAAGAGGAAGGAATTTGTTGCCTCAATTAAAAAAAAATGTGTAATTAAGATTAAGATGTGGACGAAAGGTAAGGGGAAAGGAGTTTAAAAGACTATCTCAGTGTATTCCAAAACAAACATTTACACATTTATAAATTTAAACATCTTTTAAAAAATATATATCTGGTCTTCAGTCTTGTATAGTGGTTAATAAATCTCCATTTCTCTACACAGAGTAAGAAAATGTATGCCAATGATGCCTATAATTCAGACCCCAAAACTACACTGCATGAACCATCCATATAATTAATGCCGTGTTTCTTGGCTAGTGTTACTGAGGTCTTAATTCTCCACTTTGTGGAACTTACTGTGTAGCAGAAAGATCACTGGCTCTGCTACCAAGCCATGCAATGTGTGTAAATTAGTCAGCCTCTCTAACCCTCAATTTTGTTTTCTTTAAAATGTGAATTATAAGGAAATATTAATGTGATGATTAAATACATGAAAAAAATTAAGCCACCTGAGTACCTCCAAGATGCGTTTCCTCCCCCTCTTTCTTTCTCTTTCCTCTTTTAGAGCTATATATACATTTTTAATAAGAAATGATATAAATGATCAGAGCAATTATCCAGAAAGCATAATATTTCATTGCAGATATTGGTAGCGGACGCCACATACTATTGGGCATGAGTAAATGGGACACAACTTTGGCGGCTGAATCCCGGTGGGGGGAGGGGTTCAGGGAGGAGCAGGAAGGAGGGTAATGGTGGGTTTAACAGTATTACCCAGGCAGAGGCTGGTCATTACACTAGTGAATCTCCGTGGTGTTTCTTCTTAGACTCCAATCAGGCAGGAAGTGATCCTATCAGTCCAAAGAAGTTTAATTGCCCTAGTCTCCTTATACTGCCATGCAGTAGGAAACCCAGGCCACAAAATATTTAAGAGAAAGGGAACAGCATTTCCCTGGATGATAAATATGGAAAGCAAGTGAGCCACATGTCATGTAGCAGATTGGAAAGAAGCAAAGTCTCCTCAAGCAACATTGCGTTAAAAGGACTCAAATGACTTGCATATGTACACACCAAGAAAGTGACACAAACAGTAACAAAAATCTCCAGGGTCTGCTTGATTCCAGTTCAGGAATATGAAATAGAGAATTACCCAAAAGTGCACATGTACTCCCACCCTGTCACCCACACATCCGGCATGCGCACATATTGGACAATGAAGAGGAAGAAACTTAGACTCCAGCAGAACACAGACAAGTGTTCTGTAAGTGTCCTCACCGTAAGCTGAGTGGAGATAGAGAAGGTATATCAGAACTTCATTACAGAGCATTCTAAACCCGGGACACGTATTCATGCCAGTCAAGTTTGTAACACGCACGTAATCCTCTTTCGTTCTTGTTACCGGTATTTATTTTCTCTTAGCTAGAAGAGGGCATGAGCTTTGTCTTTATTGCTCACTTTCAGACTTGTGACTTCCTCAAGTAGTAGATGCTCAGTAAATATCTGTTGAATGAATTAATGGACTTCTCCAGGTCTAAAGAAGACTCTGCCATATTAGGGGCACCTGGGTGGCTCATTCAGTTAAGCGTCTGCCTTTGCCCAGGTCACGATCCCGGGGTCCTGGGATCGAGCCCCACGGTGGGCTCCCTGCTCAGTGGAGAGCTTGCTTCTCTCTCTCTCCCTCTGCTGCTCCCCCTGCTTGTGCTCTCCCTCAAACAAACAAATAAATAAAATCTTAAAAGAAAAAAAAAGAAAAGAAAACTGTCATTTTAGATGAGCGCTTACAACAGAGTATGTTAACTGACATGAGCATGGACTCATTAGTTATCAAATCAGGAGTAGGGGAGCCTAGCCCTGTGGATAATGTTAGTTCATATTGTAGAGCCAGTATTTTACAAGTAATCCATTTGTACTTTTCTATAGTTATTAAGTAAAGATTTCTTTTACGTTGTGGCTTATATGAATATATAATTATTTTCTCTTAGCCATTACAGTCAAGATTCTAATATCCAAAGGACCCCTAACCCCTTTTGGTCGTAGTTTCCTTTCTAGAACATTGTCTCAATCAGGCCTGTTTCTGGCTTTGTTTCAACTGACGGAGGCAAAGCACATTTTGCATGTTAGTATGGTAGCCTGTTAAGAAGTATCACCATGAAATATGTAGTTATTGGTTATATTTGCACAGCTATCTACTCCAGGGTGCAAGTGAGTAAATCTCTGCCTTCCATTAATACAGATCAGTAATTTATGAATTTATCTAAATTGATCTTACACTAACTTATGTTTTCAACCTATTCTCTTTCCAGGCAGTGAGTTTCATATCATCAGTCCCCTTTCTCGAAAATAATACATTTTATTTTGTTAGAATTCACCATAAGCAATTCATCAAAAGCTAATTGGTCTCCCGAAAAATACACGAACACCAAAATGTTATCTTCATTAATAGAAAGATTTCTTTTACTTTTTCTAAAGTTTAAATTTTATCTACGTCTTTCCCATTTGTCGTGACCTTACAAAGAACCGTAATGGTCCAGTCATCATGATTTCCTCTTACAAAAAAACACATTTTTTCCCCATTAGGTCATGTATGTTTAACCACTAATTGACTCCCTCATCTTAACCTCCAGTGGATGGTGAAGGGGCTTGAGGGAAATTACCAGTTTCCTTATGGAAAGGAATTTCATTAACAATCCCCCCAAAGTGTCACAATTTAGCCCCTAACATGCAAGCCACTTTTTTACTATTAAAGTATATGCCCTAATGCATATGTCAAATCCCACAGAATGTACAACACCAACAGTGAACCCTAATGTAAACGATAGCCTTCGGGTGATAATGACGTGTCCGTGTAGGTTCACCAGTGTAACAAATACACCACTCTGGTGAATGATGTGGATAGTGGGGGAGGCCATGCCTGTGTGGGGCAAGGGGTATATAGGAAAACTCTGAGAAAGTACAGAGATTTTCCTGTAAACCTAACACTGCTTTAAAAATTAGTTTATTTAAAAAACAAACAAAACTTACAGAGGACATAAACATCAGATACTGTTCAGAGCACTTTTTGTATATTTTATTTTATATATTTTATATATTTATATATTTTTATATATTTATGTATATATATATACATATATATTTTAAGATTATGTTTATTTAAGAGAAAGCATGAGCAGGGGCAGAGGGAGAGGGAGAAGCAGATGCCTAGCTGAGCAGGGAGCCTGACGCAGACGCTCTATTCCAGGACCCTGGGATCCTAACCTGAGCTTCGCCAAGGCAGACGCTTAACCAACTGAGCCACCCAGGCACCCCACACTTCATATATTTTATGAAGCTGAATTTACGTAATCCTAGAACAACCTTATGAGAGAGAGATTAATACTGATATCCCCGTTTTGAGGATAAGGAGACCGCAGCAGAGAAAAATGAACTGACCCCAAACGGCACAACCTCCAAGTGTCAGAGCCGCCGCGGTTACAGCTTCCGCACCCATCCTTACTCTGCTGGATTACTTCTCAGTCATACAGCAGCAAGTCTCTACTCACACATTTCCCCTCTCCACCCCGAGCACACTTCTTTAAACTCTGAGCTGCAGTTGCTTTCATGGAAGAATTGTATACTTTACATAAATATATTTTTAAAAAATTCTGCATGTGCCAATCTGGAGGATATGCTTCATAAGGGAAAGTGGAAGTGAAATAGTCTCTAATGGTTTTCTCAGTCAAGATGAATACAAGGAGTCATTCGGAGTTTTTCATTTGCATCAGAATCAGCAGATTGCCTCACTGGTTCCTTGGCTATCTGCCCAAGGCTGACGTGTTTCGCAAGTTCGGATTTACAGAGCGGGCACCTTATTGCCTTGGTTATCCCATGGTTATTTTGGGAGGTTTTTGTTTTCTTCTTTTATATTTTCTGTTTTAAGATCATCTTGATGACCTGAATCACTTCTAAAAAGAGAAAAGAATCAACATTTCTTTTAAAATGTCCTCAAAAGAGAGACATCGAAATTGTTTAAATAGCCAGGGTGACATAGATGAGAGAACTTTCAGGAATAGCTGTTTACTCCTGAAGTTCAGGTTTCTTTCTGAGTTGTTTCATGGACATTATTTTAATATATATATTTACATGCAGGGTTATGTTCTGAATATGTCATCCATGCACAAAAAAAGTCACCTTACAAAGAGAGTTGCTTGGATACAAGAAGAATCTTACAGAATACAAATGAACTTGGAAGAATTAGTAATACTTTGAAAACAATAGGAAATGACAGTAAGAGTTAAAGAGGTAATTGAAATCTGTCTTTGATGGAAATAGTATCTAAAAGAAATGTTGTAAGCATCTGCTGGCAGTTTTTAAAAATATTAATGATTACTGAAATTGAGAAATGCCAACAGTATGGAGTGAATAAAAACTCCTTCCTTAATGAGACTTCATAAGATGAGCAATTGTCTTGTACATTTTTCTAACTTTTATTTTTATACTTAAGTATTAAAAAAATAAAACATTTATTTAATTAAATAATTTAATTAAATATTTAATAATTAATTAATTGATCGATTGATTTAATTAAATATTTTTTAAAAAGACTTGTGGCAAATTCAGATTACGATATAATGGACCATTAAAATAAAGATGTCTACTTTAACCAGAAAAATGAATAGAGAAATAATAACTTGTGCTCTCTGTGGCATGTTTTTACAAAGAAAAAGTAGAGTGTTTACTTGAAATAATGTTGGTCTTCAGTGTTGAAGTTTACAGCAGAGAAAAATATAGAAATAATGTGTTCATAGACAGCCCCAGGATGCACACAGTGGATGCATTGTGTTCTCTCGGGTTGCATAACTACTTTGAAAGAAGTTTTCTTTTCTGTGTCATCAAAGAAGAATTTTTGGCACTGCCAGGATACTCCACCATTTGGCCCTGTAGACTCCAAGCGCCTGGAGACATGTGCCAGCCAATTGGTTGTTGGTTTTTGAAGAGCATTCTGATCTCTGCTGAGTTACCCCACTGGACTCAGAAGAGTCTGACCCACATGTCACATTCCAGCTGTTGGCTTGTTTGTTTTTAATCTCAATCTAGTTTAGTTGGAATAAGGTGAGTCACCTTGCAGGTATGTCAGCTGACATGTGTGTCGTGGAAACTGATTAAAGGGGTTGGACTTGAACAGATAAGAGGGGCTTTAATGGGTCTCATAGGAACTGTGTTTCGTTTTTGTTCTTCTTTTCCCTACTTGTAAACAGATTCCTTAAACTTTAAACCACGAGTCTTAATCTTCGGCATGTATAGAGCTTTTCTTCTGTGAAACAGTTATTTGGGATGTCGGCAGTATCTGGACTCCCATCTTTATCATCATAATGCTTACTACGTGTCAGGTAGTATTCAATGTGCTTTCATAGATCATCTCATTTAATCACAGAAACACCCCTATTAATTTGGTTCTATGCTTTTAACCTTTTTATTAAGAGGAAACAAACAAAAAGGCTGAATGACTTTCCCAGGAATATCCAGCTAAGATGGGGAAGAGACAAGGTACAGCTACAAACACAATCACAGACACAAACAAGTTGTCTGGCAATAGAGACCCTGCCATACTGCCCTGCAATGTGAATTGCAAATGTGAAAATTATTCACTGAATCAACAAAATGGAAATAAACCACTTTCCTAGCTGATCTGATAACTACTAATGGCCAAAATAATTATCAGTCAGTCTAGATTGAAATAATTTAATGAGTTTTTAACAACAGCTCTCCTACCCTCAATATAACAATAGGTTCCTAATACTTGGATGAACGAATAAAAATAGGACAAAAAATTATATAGTCATTTGTGCTTGTGGTCTCAATTTCAAATTTCAGAAAGCCATAACTCATAATAAGTTGTATAACATTCACGGTTCTTAGAGCAGCCTAGGATGGCTAGACAAAGGTTGACTATTTCGTGATTAAAAATAACAGAATACACCAGTTCTCACTCAAAATAAATTTGCTTTTTTAAGATATCTATACATTTTAAATTACCTCTAATTAGAGAGATGTTATTGAATATATTTTAAAGAGGCTTGCCAAAATACCTCTAAGGTCATTGCACTGGTTTTCAATTATTTTATACGCACAGAGTAGAATTTGATTGAGATTAGGAAATGTCAAGATAAATAAAGGTATCAAGCCTGATCTTTGATACTTTAGAAAATACTTCTTCTAGGAAACCTTTTCCACTTAGTCTGGATCATCTAGTACTCAGACCATGCTATGATACAGAAGTAATCTGAAGGTAAGAAAAAAAGATCCTTCAGACTTTGAGTTCCCCCTGGAAGGGCCCACAAAATAATCCCCAGGGTGGGGGAAACCCAAGGACTGACAGCAGCACGGTGCTTGAAGGTCAAAAATAAATCTCCAGAGAGAACTAGAAAAAATCAGAAAGGGAGAAGGGAAAGGCCAGGGAGAGGTTTGAGGCAGCAAAGGAAAGTGGAAAGAGAACAGAGGAGAAGGAGGGAAAAGGAGATTATGCAGGGAGATAGAGGTCAAAGGAAGAAAAAGAGAAGAACTGTACATAGGAAAAATAAAAACTGCATCAAGTAGGGAAATACTTATAAATAATTTAAAAATAATAACAGCTTGCAGTCATAATAGTAGAGACTATAGGTCCCAACTACCCTAACTGATTTCAAATGCCGCTCTCTAAAAGGTAGGTAAAAATATCCCTCTTCCCCATGAAAAAAAATTCCCATTCCTAATGAAACTGAATGGGGTTGAAGGCATTTATTATAGATTCTACCCTCTTTGTATTGTCTCCACCCCAAACTACAGCCATAAGCAACCGTTACCAGAGCCTAGGGATTGTGAGACTCTGCCCTGTCCCATGTAACCAACCTGTACAAAATGCGAGTGAAAGCTAGCGCATTGTTAGTGGCCACTTGTGAACATAAAGAATTCACCAAAAAAGGCAACCGAAAATGGCTTCTCATGTAATTTAGGTAATAGCACACCTGAAATAGTGGTAAGATTTGGGTGTTCTATAAACACCGAACAAAGCCACGGCGGGGACTATGTGTATGTGTGATATGCATATGTGTGCACACACACCTATACCACTTAAAAAGGAAGATCAGAAGAGCTAAAAATATCCTGACTTGCTGACAGCTGGAGAGCTGATTATTGCCTTCCACTGCTGCAGCAAAGTAAATGCCAAGAGGAGAGGAATTGCTCAGGTTTGGGGAGGGGGGGTATGAGATTTAATGGAATCAGCTGAGAGGAGGAACATTAAGCCTATCTGGGAAACTTGCTCTCAATGAAAACTATTAGATAATGGAATCACCTCCCAAGAGAAATCTCAGAACTCCTATCACTGAAGATGTTTAGAACTCAGTTGGACATGACAAGGCATTCCATTGTCCCAGACTTCATGCCCTTTTATGTCCAAACTTTTATTTGATAAAATGTGCTCAAGTCCCTTCTACAGGGACTATATATAAAGAAAATACATATATGCATCATATGTATTCATATATATGTATATATGTATTCATATACGTGTGTGTGTGTGTGTGTGTGTGTGTGTGTGTGTGTGTTACAGGATTTCTCTAGAAGAGTGAAGAGGTAGACCAGATGAAGAGTGGTGGGCAGAGAAGCAAAGTTTATTGACCGATAATACAAAGCTCCCAAAGAGGGAGGGGACCCGAGAGGGTTGCCGATTGGGGGTTTAGATGTAGTAGTTTCTATGGGCTGTTTTAATCTGATTAACTCTCCATGTACCTGTCATCCAATCAGGTTTTTGTCATCTACCTATCATGTGGGAAAGGGTAGAGGCTCCTTCCAGGGTGGTGTAAGATCCTCTAAATGGTGGTTTCCTTTGGGGAGGGGGGGGTGGCTTGTCCATGCCTACCTTTCTTCCAACTATCTTTATTTATATCATATATCATTTATCCATGAGCATATGTACATATGGTCTCTATATAGTCTGTGTATACATATATGTATGAATATATGTTACATATAGTACATGTGTGTATATGTTATATATATATACACATACATACATATAGTCTTTACAGTCTGTGTGAGTTTGTACACATCACACACACTGACTACATAGAGACTATGTCTAAGTATGTATATAAGCATATATATTATATATATTATATATACATATGCACACACAGAGACTATATGTAGATGGCATATATATGTGCGAGAGAACTTCGAGATTTAATGCTCTTTTGTATGTATGTTTTTAAACTTGCAGGTTACAAATGAAAACACTAAAAGCTGTGATTGATGGATATTTAAGAAATATACTAAGATTAAAAAGACCCTTCATTTTCCTTATTACTCTAATTATACCCTAAAAGTCAGAAGTGACCAGGTTTGCATTTGTCAGTTAGTACTTGCTGCTTCTGAGAATGAGCCCAAAGATTAATCTAAAATTCCAATAAAAGCAATAGAAAAAAGTACAGATGACAAATTAAAAATGCTCCAACTCGGGGCGCCTGGGTGGCACAGCGGTTAAGCGTCTGCCTTCAGCTCAGGGCGTGATCCCGGCGTTATGGGATCGAGCCCCACATCAGGCTCTTCCGCTATGAGCCTGCTTCTTCCTCTCGCACTCCCCCTGCTTGTGTTCCCTCTCTCGCTGGCTGTCTCTATCTCTGTCAAATAAATAAATAAATCTTAAAAAAAAAAAATGCTCCAACTCATAGCGAGAACTTAAAGTTCAATGACCTAACTAACTTTTCCTTGAGAAAGGAACAATTACTTTCAGAAAACCTATGCCCCCGCGGAATGACGCATCCACTTCCTCCTAAACATAGATCACATTATCAGTGTTGCCAAATATATCAACAACCGCCTGGCTGTTGAACACCATGTTTATCTAATGGACCATAACAGACAGCAAGAGCAAGCACAGTTGGAGACAGCGATCTCTAGAAGTATTTTCCAAACCAGTAAAATTCTTTATTTTTCATTTTTCTTTTTTTTCTTTTTCAATTAAGGGAAAGAGGGCTATTAAGCAAGATAGACGCAAGTACAGCAGAGTTTAGATCTCCCCTCCGAAATCTTTTCTTTTGGCCAACATATAAAGTAATTATGGAGAGTCATTTTTTCATGTCTTCACACAGCAACTAGGACAGGGAGGACGGAGGGCCACGGAGTGGAGTTTATATTGGCCAGCCAACCAAATCCATTTTGAATTGCATAGAGAAAATTCCTAAGGACCCAGAGATAAATTCTCAACTTTTCCCCTCTACATAATGAAAGAATTCAAAGCCGAGTATGAGGATGGGGTCAACAGGGCTTTTATGTAACTATTTGTGAGAAAAAAAAAGTATACAGTTGTACAAACTGTTTCACATTGTTTAATTTAAAAAGTAACACACGTTTGTTGTAAAGTAGTCCGGAAACAGGTAAATCAAAAAGAAAAAAGCACATGTAATCCTACCATGCAGAAGTAAACAAACAGTTCAAAAGTTTTGATTTTGCTTTTTCCCATCTATACCCTGAACACAGATACTTTAAAAACCAAAAGAGAGTCCTGTAATCTTGCGTCCTGTTTTTTTTCATTATGCATGACATGCTACGTTGTACTCATATTTTTCAGTCAGTATGTATGTGCAGCACGCTTTCACCTGCTCTCTGATATTTTACACAGCATTGTCCCCCATTCATTTAACCAGTTCTCTATTGTTGTTATCCAAGTTTTGCTGACAGTAGCAGTGTTACGTACCCCCTACACTGTCCATTAATGTACATTCATAAATATTTCCCTAGAATAATTTATTTGAAATCTGTCAAAAAGTAAAATCTCCAAGACTCTGTGATATAAACAGTTAAAATATACTTTAGAAAGTTTGTAATAAATTTTCCCTTTCTACCATCAGGTTTGTTTATTGTGGTTTTTGACAGAGCACCTCTGTGTATTTGCTCGTTCGATTTTTCACTTACTCGACCCTGTCAATCTTCCTTCACGGTTGCTTTCATGGGTTCCCGTTTAGAAAAGCTTTACCTATCTGAGACTACTTAAACACTCTATAGATAAATAAATTATCAAAATAAATTGGAATTTTTAAGGTGAACCTTTATTTTCTTCAAGTCTCTATGCTTTTTTAAACATCTAATTAATATGTTAGAATTTATGTTGATGTCTGAGATAAAACAGTCAATCGCTTTTGTCAATACATTTATTAAACAAGCCATCCCGCCCTCCCTGATTTGACGTGCTACCTCATAAAATCATTATATACACATTTTTTTTTTTTAGTTCATCCCATCTATAAAGTTGTTATAACTTCTTTCTTACTTCTCTGAAAGACCCAGGAATAGTGACTATTTCACCTGCGTAGGAGTAACTAAAGCTGAGCGAACTGTCATCTTCTACGTGCGTGTTCTCGGTTCCAAAAGAAAAAAAGAAAAAAGAAATCATATGTTCATCTCCCCTCAGAATGTTAATCCTAGCCATGATTGAGATGAACATAGAAATCAGTAGATGGAATCAAGAGGAAATTATGCAGCCTGACTAGAGAGGAGGGCCAGACTGCTAGAGGAAAATACACGCTTAACCAAGGGACTAATAAAGCGGCAGTGCTTCTTCCTATCTCCCCATCCTTTTGTGATAGTACCTTTAACACAGTGGCTCTCAAAGCAAAGTCCCCAGACCGGCAGCATCACCTGGGAACTTGTTAGATATTAAGCACCTCAGAGCTACTGAGTCAGCGATTCTGGGTGCAGGGCCCCGCAAGCCGTGCTTTATCGAGCCCTGTAGGTGATACTGAGGCACACCCAAGTTTGAACCACTGATTTAAAAGGACTTTGTCAAGAGAGAATCTGGATAGAACTCACATAAAACATCATGATATCTTTATGAGATCCCAGCCTTTACTGGGATCTGCAACGCAGACCTTTCTTCGTTTGCCCTCCCCATTTATTAGGTATGTAGTCATTTATTAAACATGTTCATCTATTACTTTTTCATTTGTCACTTTTTTATCTACATGACTAGTTAAAATAAATACAAGTTTTCTGCTTCTTCAAATACAAGCTTTTGTGTTGAAAGAACAATGCTGTGATAATTTGCAAGATGAAATCCTATAAAAATAATATTAAAAGTATTTTTAATTGAATTGGAAACTAAAAGGAACCAGACGTGGAGCCATACGAAAATAATCAGGAAGAAGCCTAAGTAGGTAAGAGCTGTTTCAAAAAAACAGAGGTCAAGATAGTTTGAAAAGATAGTACCGTAACTCCCCATTATTCATGGAGATAACATTCCAAGCCCCCCAGTGGATGCCTGAAATTGCAGATAATACTGAGCCCTATATATACTATGTTTTTTCCTATACATACATACCTATGATAATGTTTACTTTATAAATTAGGCACACTAAGAGATTAATAATAACCAGTAATAAAACAGAACAATTATAATAACAATATACTGTAATAAAAGTTACATGAATGTGGTCTCTTTCTCCGAGTACCTTATTGCACCTTTCGTCTTCACGTGCTTATGTGAGATGAAAAAATGACTACCTGATGAGATGAAGTGAGGTGAATGACATGGGCATTATGACATAGTGTTTGGCTTCTATTGACTTTAACGATATATCAGAAAGAGGCTCATCTGCTTCCGGAGCACAGTTAACCACAGGTAAATAAAACTGTGAAAAGTGAAACAGTGGAAGAGTGAGGGACTAACTCTGATTACAATGAAGGCTAGCCAGGGTATCATTGAGAGGTTTATTTCTGGGAAGGGAGAAGGGCCAGATGTGGTGTAAAAGATAGGAGAATGACAACAATGGAGGACATTTGGGGAGTAGATATAAATAATAGATGCTGAGAGCAGGATGACCTTGAGTATTTTAAACTCAAGAAAAAGAAAGAGATAACCACAATTATTTTTTGAAAAGAGGACTAACAGCTTTGGTTTGTACTGATGATGTTAAACCACTGGTCCCACTTTTCTAAGTCTCTGACTCCACAGCGAGTGAAACAATCACCTTTCCCCTGATACCAAATCTCCACCTTCCCTTCCGGCTCAGCTCAAGACACAGAACTCCTCCAGGCACACCTTCACCGACACACTTCTTCCTCACCTTGACTACAGTGTTTTACCCCACCTCTTACTCAAACAACTGTCTCAACAATACAGGAGACCCAGTGCTATTTTAATATTGCAGGACAGATTTATGAGGGGCAGGGGGAGGTAATTCACCTTGTGTCATGGCAGAATGATAAAAAAGAAGGATGTTCTCCAGAGTGTTCTGGGAGCAACTTCCTACAGGGTATTTTCAACTTTCTGAGGGAGGAAAAAAAAAGTCCTCACAACTCAAATCTGATCACACTTCCTTATTGGTCAATATCATTTTCCCTCCTCACCTAGGCAACTCCGACTGATTCTTCAAGCATCAGTTCTGCCACAAAATCAATTCTAATTTGCTTGGGCAGTTCAAATTCTCCTATTAGAAGTTGTCCTTCCTCCAATCTCCCTCATCACATCATGTGTTACAATTATAATTTTATATATGTTAATATAATTAAAATCCATTTACTCCACTTGACGCCTCTTTCCTTATTTTTGTTCACTTTTGAGTTATTGGAACCAAGGTCACTTTCTAGCACATGGTAGGTGGTAACAAAATATCTAAATATTTGTTGAATGAATAAACGACTGTTTCTGTCCTTGAATGAGAGCAGTAACTCTCTTTCCCCTTAAGATCTTATTGTTCTCTCAGTCTAGAATACCCTTCTCTTGAAATCCATATCTTAGTCTTACAATTCCATTAGCAGCATTTGTCAAATTTTTAATGGGTGTCTTTCAGCTATCATTATAATACAGTAAGCCACTTCTTCCCCCCATAGCTCTTATATGTTCTTGCTTTCGAGTTATTCCCCCCACCCCTCCAAAAGAATAAACCTCTATGAAGACAAGAACTTTGGGGTTTTTTTTTAATCCTTAATGAATGGTATTTGGAAAATAGGCTGGCAGGGACGAGGGGCCCCCATCCTAAAAGGAAACTACCCTTAAAAGGAAAAAGACTCCATTCTGTTATACTAAGTTTTACTCAATGACCCAGCTTTAAGCTTTAAGTTTTCTTACGGGGAGGACAACTTACAGGTGACAGAAAGGAAGGGAATGGCCTTGGGCATCCTAAACCTCGTGGGACAGGGTCGGGGGTGGAGCTTAACAGCTAGTGGATATTTAAACAAAGAGCTTGATCTGGTAGACCGAGGCTGGCTGGCATGCCTTAGGGCAGTGGCAGCGCTGCCCTCTTGGTCCTCAAGACAAAAAAACACCACCCTTTCCCACATGAACAGCTACCTGATGGGTAGATGAGTGTGTGGGCCAAAACCTGATTGGATGACAGGTGCATGGAAGGTTAATCAGATTAAAACAGTCCACACCAAAGAGCCCATAAAACCCCCTAGATTTAAATGCCAAATGGCAACCCTCTTGGGTCCCCTCTCTCTTTGGAGGCTTAATAATATGGCTCAATAAACTTTACTCTGCTGCCCACCACTCTTCAGCTAGTCTGCCTCTTCGTTCTTTAAAGCAGTGTGACCAAGAACTTCAGGCGCTAAAGGAAAAGGCAATAATCCTGAAACAGTTTTTTATTAAACAGCAAAGCAAAATTGTAACACCATTTTAAATGTTTGCAAATTAGGTCACAAAACAGATGCAAAATGTTTGTGATATGATTATTACATATATTCATACACCTCAAGTCATTCATCAAATCTCACACCAACACAAACAGCACCATGATTAAAAGTAGCCCAAATCTAACAACCATAAGCTGAATTAGTGGATCTCTTCTTCTATTTAACATTTTAACATTATTTCTGATACTAATTTCCTTACCTAACAGAATCTACAAACTGAAGTTTAAAAAATTGTTAAAGAATGACTAAAAGTCTGCAAAGAAGTAGGGTTCGCAGAAAATTTTCAGAGAAGAAATGAGATAAAATAACAAGAAAGAATCAAGTAGTATACATGTCAAACTCTCCCATTTTATTCATGATTTTGATACTAACTCACTCTTACGGGATTTTGCAAAAGTTGATCTGCTGGGTACTACAAATAAACCTTGTACAAGAGTCCAAACTCTTGTAACCATTCTCTTCTAGATGTGGTTTACATAAGGTTAGCCAAACTTAATCCATTTTCATATATATTCCCCAAAGATCTCATCTGTGCCAGAGATAACACAGATATGGAGTAAAAACATTTGGAGTTGGTTACTACTGTTTACCAAGTACTTTCCCATCCTATTTCTATTTTTCCTCAAAATTTTATATTTCAGACATACATACAACCAGTGCTTATCTTTTCAGATACCAAGTGGATTATTTTGTACAAGAGAAAGTTTTTGTTTGTTTTGTTTTTGTTTTTTGGGGTTTTTAAAATTTAAATTCAATTAATTAACATATAATGTACTGTTTGTTTCAGGGGAGAAAGTTTTTAACAATAAATCTTCCCAATTTTACAACTCAGTTTCAAGAAAAATCTTCATTTTTATAGCTCTGTTTTTAATTGATTAACTAGAAACCAACACTCCTATCTTATTACCAAATACAACAAGCCCTAACTGAGAAAGTGTCTTATTTTGGTTGTTTTAGCAATTGGAGTTTAAGCTATTCTCATAGATGATTAACTATTGAAATTACTTTTACAAATGTGAAACCATTTTTTTTCTTTAGGGGAAGGGAAATGGTAAAGAGAGAAGCAAATGGAGAAGAGGCACAAGATGATGGGTAGGGTACATAAATCTGTGCATTCAATACATGATTTTAGCCCAACTTTTTCACAACATTATGGTTACTCCCTTGTATTTCTCACTATGGTTATAATAAAAGATAGTGCTAAACCTGTAAATCAAAGCAAACTCAATAAAACATTTACTTTCGTGTTCCATAAATATATGCAGTACTAATTATAAAGGCTCTACACTGCATTTGCACATTTTCATGGACTAATATATAATACACAAACTCACGGTAGTCTTCTATTATGCTCCTAATTTTGCCTAGATCTGACATTATCCTCATAACTATTCAATTAAGGCACAAACAAAAGTACTATAACACTTGGAATTGATCCAAGTTTTTTAAAAAAAATAGGCAACAATTCCATAAAACAGAAAAGAGATGAATCCTTAATTTTTCTTTGTTTTTTGTGTCAATTGATTGAAAAACACTAGAAGATGACATAGTTTTCTATATATTATCCATGAACTTGATTTTCTGATTTTAGCTTCAGATTTTCTTCCTTAACTATATCTACTCTTGCAGAAAACATTTTAGGTGTGTGTTGGGGTTCCAACACTTGATTGAGAAGTTGTGTTTGTTTTCCTCCAGTTCCACCTGTTTTTTAGCTCCAACTATATCCATGTCAGCATTCATCATCTTGGGTTACAAACATTTGGGACTTGGATACAAAATCCTTGACGAGTGGTTTGCCTATGGAGACACCAGAAAGGGAAGGGATCAGGAGGACGCTTCAGGCACCAACACTTGAACCAACTTGAAAGCAAGAGTTTTGACTGGTTCACTGCTATAGTTCCAGCTCCTGGAATAAGTGGGCAGAAAGAAGAAGAAGAAGAAGAAGAAGAAGAAGAAGAAGAAGAAGAAGAAGGAGGAGGAGGAGGAGGGGGAGGAGGAGGAGGAGGAGGTTTTCATCTCTCTTGTGTTAGAATAACTGAAGCAGACCAGTACAGAACTGAGGCACACTAGACTCTACCAAACTGTCAGTAGCCAAAAGATAAGTATACTATTCATTTTAGGTTGTTTAGAGTAGGAACACGAAAATGGGAGTAGCAGAGAATAGATTAGGGAGGTGATGATATGAAAATACAAGAATGTCTCACATCTTCAGCCATCATAAGCAATGCAAATGACATCTCAAGATTTGGGAAACTGAATAGCATGAGTGGGTAGGGCAGGAAGGACTTTTTCAAACAGAGCCAATAACTTACAGCTAATATATACTATTTTCTGTTAATATATTTATGTATAACTCTGGGCCAAGAGCCTTTACAAGATTCAGGTTATGGTAGAAAAGAATATTGCCCAGTCCCACATAATAGGTAAAAGTCCAGATACTCCCCTCACCAAAGTGATTTCTTCATAAGAGTTAGAATCTCACCTCTTCATGACCACAATTATCAGTACAGGTGGTATGAATATTGTGTGTGTCATGACATTTATTTTATTTATTACCACCCTCTGTTATGGGCCAAATTATGTCACTTTTCCTTCCAAAATTCATATGTTGAAGTCTTAACCCCCCACTACCTCAGATTGTGACTGTATTTAGAGATAGGATCTTAAAAGGGTAATTAAAGTTAAAATGAGTTCATTGGGGTGGGCCCTAATCCCTTATAATTGGTGTGTTTGGAAGAAGAGGAGATTAGGACACTGACACATGCAGCAAAAAGACCATGTGGACACAGAGAGGAAAGGCAGCCATCTACAAGCCAAGGGAAGAGACCTTAGAAGAAGTAATTGGACCCTGCTGGCACTTTGATCTCAGACTCCTAGACTCCAGAAGTGTGAGAAAATAAGTGTCTGTTGTTTAAGCCACCAAGACTCTGGTATTTTGTTATGGAAGCCCCAGAAAACTAATACACCCTCCATTTTAAAAATGTTTGAATTTAAATTTAAGAACTCAGTAAAGTATATAATGTCCCAAATCTATTTGTTGACTTACTGAATGAGAAAGGAAGAGTCAAAGTTAGAATAGATACCAGTAACTATTAGCAACGAGTGAAATGAAGTGTTTGGAGGATATTCACTAGTGTTATATCTCCCTGGGAGAAAAACGTGATGATGAAGACACTGGTTCTCCAGGAAAACACCATATATATTCCACTTCACAAAACCTGACACCTGAGAGCACATCATTTATACAAACTAGTAAAAGGAGAGAAGATACAACTGAACCTAGAGAGAGGGGAGGAAAAAAGTACATTTTAAAAGAGGTGACAAGTAGTTGAGATTTTGCAAGATAGAGAAAGATGTCAAAAAATAAAAATGTTGGAGGGAGCAGATCATGAAAATGACAATGAAAGAAAAAAAAATAACCTATGGAAGTGATAGAAAAATGAGTCTAAAATGCAAAGTAGAGGCAGAAGAGAAAAAAAAAAAGAGTTATTATCACCATAGACCCAAGGCAAGAGTGTTGTAATTTTTCAAGGGCCCACAGATACATCTGAAGTTTTAACATAAAATGTATTGGATCTAAAAATGAAAGCTGAAAAATAAAATATCAAAATATATAAAAGTTTACAAGTTATAATATGTTTTCTAAGCCATTGTATTCTGCACATATATAACAGTTGTATATCAACTTTATTTTATTTGGGAAAGGGAAACTTTTTAACATGTTTGATATAATGTATGTAGTGCATCTATAATAGGAGAACATACTATGGGCTTCTGAAAGTCTTAAAATTGCCCTAGGGAAAGATGATAATGCAATGTATGAAGAGAAGGAGTATATGGTAGAGACAAAATAGTTTTATCTGAGTTATAAAGTCATGAATTCTCTGGGAAACTCTACTGGTACACCAGACAGTTGTTCCCAGAAGAGGTAATAATCAGTGTTAAGAAATCAGACATCAGGTAAGTACCTTATTTTTTGAAATTACGGTTGCTAAAATATAACCCAAAAGTATATTCTTGTATCAGCAATTTGTTGATTTAAAAAAGCACAGGGTTATGTCTAAATAATGACAAACACTAATTTAGTGAACTCAGTGAAAAATCTGCTATCAAAGGGGAAAACATTCACCAGTTACTTAGCATTATGAAAAAAGAACTATTTTACTTTTTCAAGAGATCGAATCATCACTTCCTGTATGAATGACCTAATAAAACATATTGCATTGCTCATATCAACATGAATCCATTGTTCAATAAAACAGGGCCAGATTTGACCATTAAAAAATAGTTTTTCCAGGGAATGAAGATAAGCAGTTGTTTGGTATCTTCAGAGAAATTTATATACTACTTCAAATACAATAAAAGACCATTGATTAACACTTAATTAAAAAGATAGAGCAACCCAGTGTGATTTCACACTTGAAAGGAGAATTATGACAACTTCATTTAATGCCAAAATATAGAACTTTTGTTTAATAGGATAGTATGGGAATTTTAGGGAGAGTATAACAAATACCAAAAGTCAGTATGTTTATCATATTAATAGGTCATAGTAAATTTTTACAACATTCTGCCAGCATGTGAACCCTGAAAATAAATTTGACTACAATATTAAAAAAAACCTATTGCAGTTCTCAGAAAAGGGAAATCAATTGTTAAGACTGCAAAAACTAAAATCATGTCTTTAATTGTCTTGTATTAAAAATTCTAACACCTATAAGTACATACTTTCTACTGTGTATTCAGGTATATTTCTTATGCAGGAGGACTAAGTAAATCGGGTATCCTACGTACTTCACGTAATATGCTCAGATTATGAGTTTTGCAGTTGTGGAGTATAATTATTAAATATATACCTTACCTCCTTCTTGAAACTGAAATTGTCATTTGGCGTAAATCTATTACAACACATTGAGTTGATATACTATAAGTGCAAGTATCACTGCATTCCATCAATATAAAAGAGATTAACCAGGATGCTCCAGTTCACAGATGAATATTTCTGGAATAAGAGAATATGGGAAATAAAGCTTCACTGTTAATGTGGACAATCCTGCCAAGAAGTTTCAATGGCCCATCATGCTTAATTATAATTTTGAGCTTTGGGTTTTTAATAGAGAATTTTTAAATGAATAAAGGTAATCAATACACACATGTCAAAGCCTTAAATTCAGTCCTATTTCAGCAAGTACAGTTGGCCCTTGAACAATGGAGAATTAGGGATGCCTACCCCTCGCACAGTTGAAAAATCCATGCATAACTTTTGATTCCCCCAAAACTTAACTACTAATAGCCTACTGTTGACCGGAAGTCTAACCAATAACACAAACAATCAACTGACACATATTTTGTATGTTATATGGATTATAGACTGTATTCTTACAATAAAGCTAGAGAAAAGATGTTATTAAGAAAATCATAAGAGAAAATACATTTACAGTACTGTACGATATTTATTTAAAAAATCCATGTTATCAGTGAACCCGTGCAGCTGAAATCCAAGTCATCAACTGCATACATGCTGAGATTCATCTTTTTATATGTGTGTTCCTGATATTCTAGTGAGCATACTAGGCTAGATATTCAAATGCAACATTGTAATCCAAGTTCTACAGTTGTTAGTTCTACAACTGTGGCTAGTCCTTACATCATGAGATCCGAAATTTCTTCAATCTGTAAAATGGGTATAATTATACCTACCCTGCTTATCTTGCAAGAAAATAGGAGAGGCACAATTGTAACATAACAACTGTAAATGTTGTAAGTAAAAACTCAGTCAAATACTCAGTCAAGATAGTCCTAATGACCTGGGCAAATCACTTTCATCTCTTTGGATCTCAGTTATAAGATAACAACAGTAATAGTAGTTTCAGTGACGTGTATAGCACTAATTCCACATGCCAAGCCGTGTTGTGTGTGTTCCAAATAAATTAATCCATTAAATCCTCCAAATGCATGTAAAAGCTGTATCTTTATTGCCTAGTGGATTTCAAGATACAGATTAAGCGGTCTGTTAAATGAAAGTTGGATATATAAAATGGAAAAATGATTTGAAATGTAATATTTTGGCATTCTTCCTGTGTAAGAAAAAATATGTAAGTTTTCTTAACCTACAAGAATGGGAAAAGGGAAAAAAAAGTAAAATCTCTGTAGGTGGAATGAATGTGAAAAGATATGTCATGTTTCTAATTTTCTTTGAAAGAATGAAGAACAAAAGTATGTGAAAAAGAAATAGGAAAAAAAAAAAGTCTACTGATAAATATGTGGAACAGTCCATGCTGTTAGAATTTGCCATTAAACTTAACCTAAAAAATATAGCAAAGCTTTATATATGCTTGTAGACGCCTACCAGTTAAAGGCTCCATTCTAACTTTTTTTATTTAATGGTGTCTGGTTGCTAATTAGTTAAAGACACTCCGGGAGTCATTCCCAGCTGTGGCTCTGTACATTCAGGACAGGGCAGTTAACTGGAGGGCAAATTATATACTAATAACCTAGAAAGAACCATGATCCATTTTCAGGATTTAACATCAAGAGTGGCAAGAAGGAATAATTATACTGAAATAAACACACACATATAAACTCACAGAGATAATTTTAAAACATTTAATGGTAGTGAAGAGTAAATTATTTAACTCTAACCGGGGATAAGAGCCTTTTGGCAGCTATCACTTACTGCAGTAAATGTGCTGAAGTTTGCATTTCCTGGCTGCTGGCTCTGTTTATTTAAAGTCATTCAGAATGCTCTGCTAGAAAGGACTTCAGCGGTGCTGCCAAATTTTCACTAGATTAAAAATGTGCACTGCTGATAATATTTTTATAAACACTGCACACACAACAAGAGCAATGTTCTTTAGATATCAATTTGCTCCTCTGGACAACCAGTCTTCCTGCGAGGACTTCTCACTTGGCAGAATCGGTTCAATCTGGTTATTTCTGATGAAATGTCCTAGAAAATTTACATCAAAGTAAATGGGTTAAGTGCTGAATTAGATGTCTCTCATTAACTGGTAAAGCCATAGGACAATTCATCAATGTGAATGCTGGAATGTCTAAATATTTGTTAGAAAAGTGTCCATGAAGCAAA
This sequence comes from Ursus americanus, assembly GCF_024610735.1. NCBI lineage: Eukaryota > Metazoa > Chordata > Mammalia > Carnivora > Ursidae > Ursus > Ursus americanus. The sequence continues at coordinate 52,083,669 of NC_142137.1, read as the reverse complement.
GTCTTTCAACTCTAGAAAAGATAACAAATGATGTGATGTCAAATGTGCCTTGTAGAAAAGTATTCAGATTAAATATAGCTTCCCTCACCCTAATGCTCAGGTGCAAGTTGCTTTCACTATTATTAAAGCAGTCGTAGTTAAGGAATTCTCAGGCTTTCCATTATCCCCTTAGCTTTATCCTGGGATACAAAAACCACAGGAGTTTTATTAAAACAGAGTTGCTCACAATAGGTTTCATGAGTGGCAGAAAGGAGTCTAAACTGAAAACTCAGGAGTCAGCAAAAGTTAATGGCTGGAGCAAGAGGGAAGTCAAATTGTTAGAAAAGAAAAGCTTTGTCTAAGGAGAAGCAAAAGTTGGAGATAAGAATAGAAAATGCACAATAAGAATTAGAAATGCAGTTCTATAGGGTCAAAGGCATTAGAGAATCAAGTAAGGAGGTCGAACACAAGAAGCAAGGAAGAAAAATCTGGAGGAAAATTATCAAAGAGGTAAAAGTGGAAATATTTATAATATTTAGAATTCCTTCCTGGTTATTCCATCTCTGGATCTCTTCCTCCCCATTATCTAAAATCACTTTCAAACTAGAGTTTCTGTACCCCAAAGGATATATGGGGCCTTTGCATCAATATAGGCCACCCTATCTGCATCACAAAGCTTGCTTAGAGATTAGAGTAGAGGGGTTTAACATTGTTTTTTAATTTATATTTTTAAAATAAATATCGAATAATGTTTTAGAGAGCAAATTCACATGATGTTTTTAAACTAAAATAAATTTAGACTTGCAAAGTTTCACTTAATGCTTTGAGGTCTCCTGTCTTCCCATCTATTTAGGGGCACTTCAAGGAGCACAGAAAGGTAATTAAATTCCAGCCACTGAAAAGGGAATGAGGCTTTAGAGTAAGTTCAAGAAAGGTTTCTTAATTCTTCCCAGGTACTTAGACTTCCCTCTAGTAGCTGCTACCAGTTTCTTAATAGGACCTCATTAGGGTGGACCAGGCATGGCCTTTTAACTTTTAGCAGAGATAACTAAGAAACAGTTATGTCTCAATTTATCTTACATAGATACATACACACATGTGTGCATGCACACACACAGAAATATAGATAGAAAACAGACAAATTAATACCGTTTTAATAAATATAAAAGTTGAGAGATAAGAGAGAGCAAATGTAAAAAATCAGTTCAGGGTAGTAGTATTTTAAGTGATAATTTTTCTTTCAGGTTTAGTTAATGTATTACAGGCTATTGAGCCCAAAAAGACTGAATATGAGATATCGATGCCAGACATGTTATAATTCCTACCCAATTACCATTACTATTGACTTCTTCTTGTGAAGGCTAAGCAACCTCCTTAGAAAAGAACTCTAATTATACTAACAATTGGGTTTCAGGCATGTTTATTTGGCTAGCAGGACTCTAACAGTAGCCAGATGCCAGGTACAGAAGGTGTGTGGGGGGGGGGGGGGAACTAGCAATTTCTATCAGACTCTAAGTAGAAAATTCACCACGAGAAATGAGAAAGTCTAGCACCTTGAGTTAGATTCTAGAATGAAGACTGAAGACGGCAAAGGCAAAGGGAGCAAACAGCTGTTGTAAGAACCTTGCCACCTTTATACCATGCAAGGCCCTGTGGGGAGTGAGGCTGCGTATGGATAAAGCCCAACAAAAGGAAGAACACTTTGAGGCTTAAGCTAGGCTGCCATGGAGAGCCTCCGAAAGAGCCCAACCCAGCAGAGGCAGGGCTATTGCTCCTCCTCTACAACCAGTCTTCCTGCTAGGTCTTCTCCCTAGGTCTTAATGGGACCTCATTCAAAAATAAATTCATGGCGTTTAAATTATATACAGACAAAGGGGACAAGAAGCAGTCCTAAGTAGAGTACAGCACTGCTTCGCATAGTGGCCCAAGCCAAGCACCTAGAATTCAGCCTTGAGTAGCATGCCAAGTGATGACAGCAGCAGCAGCCTAAGGCAGTGACAGCAGTAGGACGGGGAGCTGCTTACACAGCAGACCAGGCAACAAGATGTCAGAGCACAGAGGAAATGCGATGCGTGGGTGGAGCCTGAGTTCCTGGCAATTTATGGGTGAGAAATAGCCTGACAGGAAAAGCAGGGTATGCATACCTCTGCATCATGGTACCCACAATCCAGAAAAGCGTGGGAGTACTCAGAAAGGAGAGAAGAGGACAGATGGGAGATATGCAGCAGTAGAACTGAAAGGACTCCAGGAAGGAGCAAGAGAATGGTGACAAGGAAGAAGGAATAATCAAGGGCAACAGAGATGTCTTGAATCTGAGTCTCTCATGGAAGATTTAGAAAACTATTTTTATAACACATAATTTTTAAATAGGAATGCTTGTCAGTTTCAATGTCATCTGGTTCCCTGACTAGTACATACAATACATTCAGGAAACAAATCTCTTAGTCTTCCATCTAAGATGTTTCCTTTGTCCTTCCCTGCTTCTCCTGGGCACTGAGATGCAGAACACCTACTGGGATCTCTTGACTCCTCTCCCTTCCTTGTGTCACATCCAGGATCTGAATTCTCCAGGTTCTATCTCAGCAATATCTTCTACATGTCACGTTCCTTCCTGTCTGATTTACACAATCTGCCTTCAGCACCTTTCCAGTGGCTTGAAAGAAAGTTACTTTACTAATCACACACAAACTTCACTGAACACTCAAGCGGCAATCACTCTCTCCTCTCATCTCCAAAACATAGTACTATATATAGCCATTATAGCTGACTATTTATATGCATTTTTATGGACATTTCATCTTCCTTTTCAGACTGTAAGCTTGTGGGAAGAATCTGTAATAATTCATGTTCAATGAATTTACACATGGTAGCTACAGAATATTTGTTTGAATTATGGCTGGATGATTATAAGTGAAAAAATAAATTAATGGCATTCAAATGATATACAGACTAAGTATTAGGTAATGTATTAAAAACAATCAGTGTCTATTATTAGTCTAGTATTTCTAATATTTATATTGACATTTATAAATTCCTCATATAAACATTAATTGTCCTAAAATTCTTCCACCTAGAGATGTCTAGGAGGATCTGCTTACATACAACCACACAACCAAATTTTGCTATGCTTTTCTAACAATACTGCATTTAATGATGGTAGACTTCACGGAAAGACCTGAGTTCTGCCAATGACTGAGTCACGTAACCTGGCTAACTTACTTTCCCTCCCTAAGCCTCCAGTTTCTCTCATATAAGTGAGAAACTCTCATATAATTTCTAGACTTGTTTTAAGGCTAAAATGATATGGGGAGACAGTCTGTTCAAAGTAGATCTCGGTAATTCGTAGGTCTTAAATAATACATATCCTCACAGTGGAAATTGATTGCATATTTGCCCTTTTCCTTTTATCTCTTCCTTCTATTGCTTCTCTCCCTCTCATTTTTCCTCTGTCTCTCTCTTTCTTCAAACTACTATTTAATGTACTGGAACAAATACCGGACTAGGAGCCAAAAGACTTCTGCAGAGTTTAATAGTTGAGTGACCTTGGGCAACATACTCAGTATTTACAAATCTCAGTTTCCTTTTCCATATAATGAAAAATAAAAATGGTTGTGAAAAATGCCATGAAAGCTATAAATCTTTATTAATCTATAAGTTTTTTATTAGATTTAAGAAAAATAACATAAGGTTATTATGACTGCCCTAGTTGTTTCAAATACTTTCCCTCGAGATCAGGCTCTTGACCTTGAGTATAATACAAACTGGAGTTTTAAGGGATGCAGATTTTATTTCTTCAGCAAAATCTGAAATTGAAGTTTAGTTTTAAGTATATAGATACCCATATCATACAATTCAATTACTGGAGCACAGGTTGGTAAGGCCAAAGGAAGTCGGCTTCAAAGTCATTCTCATTTGCCTTTGTAATGTTTTGGGTGACTATACCTGGACACTGATACATATATATTTTGAGAACTAACAAAGATTCAGGCTTTGAATAATGAATGTACCTTGAGACAGTCTGAGGAAAAACAGAACGTTTTCCACGTTACCCATTTTAGTTCAGGGCTCAGAATCTTCTGTTCTCCTCATATATTCTAGAGACAGGTGGGCCTACCTGGTAATAAAGCACCATTCTGGTTGAGCCCTACTTTCCTACTCTCAAAATTATTACGAATGCTTTCCTGATTATTGCTGGTACTGTGGAAGAATAAAATCAAATAAAACTTAGAAAAGAACTCCTAAAGTACTTTATTACTTAGTATGTTTAATCTCATCAATAAAATCTGAAAATAGAAGCTGTCAGATATGCAAATACTCAAGAATTGGCTAGTATTTTGCTTAGCTCTTCATCAAAAAATTTTGCATGTTCTGGCAAAGATTGTCAAATCATCCTAGCTGAAAGAAAACTAATTTCCACAAACTGTTATTTGCTATATTCTTCCAAAAGTCTGTCATTACCACCTGTACACATTAGCTAATTATCTCCTGTCTGTTGTTTCAATAAATGTATTTTGTTTACAATTGTCTGTACCACTAACTAAGAGGTCTTTAAAAATAATTGCGGAAAACTTGAATATGAAAAAAATAATAAAAACTTGTGGAAAGTAGGTTGAAGAGCTGCAGGGAAAAAGACATGGGGGGTAAGGAAAGGACAAGGGGACAAGATGTATTCATGTATTATTCATTTAATACACTCAGTCATTTTTAAGAGGTGAGAAAATATGTATGTAGGAAAAATAGGACAAAGTTTTTACCGGGTTAGTTATGACCAGTGAGAAGTTCTTTGAGGAGAACACATGGCATATACACCATTTTAAGGGAAGGTCCTGGATCTGCACCTGCATTTGACTATAGTATGAGTGAGAATGAAAAATTCATTTATTGTGTGAAGACACTCATGTATTTTTGTTGTTTTTCTTAACACAGCAAGAATTAAGTACCTTGACAAGTACAATAATAAATGCTAATTCGTAAGGTGAAAAATTGTAAGTGCTATAAAAGTTTTTAAAGGACAGAAGTCTGTTAACATCTAACCATGAGCTTGGAGACGCCAGAGTCCAGCTGTCTCACACCTTGTTTTTAAATGGGTTGAAGCAGTCAAGAGAGACAAAGCAGGAAAGAGGAAGAACTCAAGTTGGACTTTGGAGGTAAGCATATTGTAAATAAAGAGTAAGGTGGATATTGATCTAGTTACATTGTGTTGGTTTAAAAGAAGAAAATGTTGATAAATATTGTCACTAATTTGAAAGGTGACATACATTTAAGTCTACACTCAGGAACAACACTAATTTTACTGAAGTGGAGAAAAGGCAATGGTGTAAGGATATAAAGAAGTTTGGTTAGGTTACGTTAGTGCATAAAACATTGACCAAGGGGTTTTGGTGGGCACACAGCAGGTATTTCTCAAAAGAACTATCCCAAATTTTCATAGCACAGTTCTGAACTATCATGGATACTCAAGATCATGAAGAAACAAAAATCATTGCAAGAAGTTCTCTGACAGTATCAAATCTCTGGATGCTCAAATAATCATTTCCAACATCAGCGACTTGTTGCACATGAAGATTTTTTTTTATTAAGTTTTTATTTCAATTCCATTATGGTTAACATACAATGGTATTTTAGTGTCAGATGGACAATATAATGATTCGACAATTCTCTACCTTACTCTGTGTTCGTCATGGTAGGTGTACACTTTAATCCCCATCACCTATTTCACCCATCCCCCCAACCATCTCCCCTCTGGCAACCATCAGTTTGTTCTCTATAGTTAAGAGTCTGTTTCTTGGTTTGTCTCTCTCTCTCTCTCTCCTCTTTTTTCTCTTTGCTCATTTGTTTTGTTTCTTAAATTCCATGTATGAGTGAAATCATAAGATATTTGTCTTTCTCTGACTTACTTTACTTACTTTACTTACACTATCTCCATCCATATTGTTGTAAATGGCAAGATTTCATTCTTTTTACAGCTGAATAATATTCCATTATATATCTCTCTATATATAGATATATAAATATATAGATATATTATATCTTCTTTACCCATTTATCAGTCAATGGACACTTAAGCTGCTTCCATAATTTGGAACAAAACTAAAAGACAATCTACCAAATGGGAGAAGATATTTGCAAATGAAATATCTGATAAAGGGTTAGTATCCAAAATCTATAAAGAATTTAACAAACTCAATACCCCAAAACCAAATAATCCAATTAAAAACTGGGCAGAAGACATGAATAAACATTTCTCCAAAGAAGACATCCAGATAGCCAACACATCCATGAAAAGATGCTCAACATCACTCACCATCAGGGAAATGCAAATCAAAACTATGATGAGATATCACCTCGCACCTTTCAGAATGGCTAAAATAAAAAACACAAGAAAAAACTAACGTTGGCAAGGATGTGGAGGAAGAAGAACCCTTGTACACTATTGGTGAGAATGCAAACTGGTGCAGCCACCGTAGAAAACAATATTGACATTCCTCAAAAAGTTAAAGACAGAACTATCCTACAATCCAGTAATTGCACTACTGGGTATTTACCCAAAAAACACAAAACACCAAGTCAAAGGTATACATGCATCCCTATGTTTATTGCAGCATTATTTACATTAGGGTGTGAGAATTTTTAAATGACTCCTTCACACCAGAAATCAATCAACACTACTTGAAACCTTTAGGAATGTATCTTCAGATGTCAGCCCACATTCATAATCCCATCCTCAGACCATTCATTCTCTCTTCTCCCATGCCTTCCTCCAGATTCTTAACTCTCTTTAACATTTTGTGTATATGTCTACCTTGTGAACTATATTTTTGTAAACATTTTTATAAGGGTATAAGAGTATAAATCTTAAATATACAGACTGAAGAATTTATAATAAGTGAACATGCCACTGTAATGACCACCCAGATCAAGCAAGAGAATATTAACAGAACCAAAGGAGCCTTCTCCAAGCCCCCTATGTAAGAAGTAGTTACTATTTTGATGTCAATCACAAGATTTTAGATCTGCTTTTGATTTTTCTATGAATGGAATAACACAGTGTGCATTCTTGTGTGTCTGACTTCTGTACAATATAACGTATATGAGATAAATCCATGTAGCATTTTCCATTATAAGATTATACTAAAAATATTCATCTATTCAACTGTTTATTGTTGCGGACCTCAGTTTTCATCTATTAGTAATAATACAGCTGTAAACACATTTCTGTTGAAAATATATTGAGAAATGAAAATGCTAGGTCAGGGTATATAAGTAGGTCAGTTTAGTATATAGTGATAAGGAGTTCTCCAAAGTAGTTACACCAAATTAAACTACCATTATCTACTAAAGTTCCAATTTCGTTAATCTTATATTTGGTATTTTCAAGGTATTTTGGTACTTTGTTTGCTCGTTTCAATTTTAGCCATTCCAGTGGGTAGCAGTGGATTCTCAAAATGATTATTAGTTGCATTTCTCTGATTACTAATGATGTTGAAGATTTTCTTATAGGCTTATTAGTTGTGTGTCCTGTTATAAAAATACTTCCTGGATTTTTTGCTGATTTTTAATTGGATTGTCTACCATTTTCTTTTTACTGTTTTGGATTTCTTAATATGTTCTGTATACAAGTGCTTTCTTGGATATATGTATTGCAATAGAGTCGCCTTCCTCGTGGTTTGCTTTTTCAGATTCTTATTGATGTTTTTAATAAAATTCTATTTATCAATATTTCCTTTATGGTGCTTCAGAATTTTCTTGTGCTCTATTGAAGAACTCTTTGCCTGTCCCAAATTAAGAGTTTTTCTTACATTTTCTTCCAGAAGTTCTATTGATTTCTGATTAACAAGTAGATCTACAACTAGCATGGAATTTATTTGGGGGTGTGAGATTTTATCCCTCCCCTCCCCTCATGTGGATATCCATTTGACGCTGCACCTTTTATTTAAAAGATCTTTCTTTATGCATTATATTGCAGTGGAAAGTTTGTCATGCATTAGGAAAATTTGTTTGATCAATACCACACTATACTGCGTACTTTATAAAACTTTATATCAGGTCATGTAAGCTCTCGAGCTGTGGTTTTATTCTTCAAGATTGCACTATTCTCTTAATCTTTGCATTTTAATATATTTTAGAATATATTTGACAATTTCTACAAAATTGCCTGCTGAGATTTTGATTGTAAGTGCAGTGACTCTATAGGTCAATTTGGAAAGAACTGATTATCTTTGAAACAGTGAACCATCTAATCCTTGAATATAGAATATCCTTCCATTTATTTCAGTTTCATAGTTTTCAGTGTAAAAATATTTCACTTCTTTGATAAGATTTATTCCTAGCTATTTGGTATTTATTGAAGACATTGTGAGTAATATATTTTAAATTTTTAGAGCTTATTTTAATTTTAAGTGAATAAAACAAGTAAAAATCATTTCAGTTTTTTGTTGGTATATTAAAAAACTATTTTAATTAGTCAACTTTACTGAGGTGTTACTTACATAATATAAACTGTACCACTTTATACCATGACATGTAACAAAAGAGTTCCATATTCTTATCAATATTTGGCATTATCAGTCTTTTAAATTTTAATCATTGTAGTGGGTGAGTAATGGTATTAATTTGATATTAATTTTTTATTTCCCAGATGAATGTAGATGTTCAATATCTTCTCATGAGTTTATTGGCCATTTGTGTATCTTCTGTTTAAAGTGTCTAAGTTTTTTGCCCATTTTTAAAAAATTGATTATTTCCATTGTTATTTCTCTTATTATATACTTACATGAACACATACACACACATATATAGCTAAATTCACATATTTCTAGTAGGTTTTTTAGTCAATTCTACAATTTTATATGTATGAAACCACTGAAACAAACAAAAAAAGGACAAAAATTTGTATAATTTCTTTTCTTGCCATATAACATTAGTTAGGATGTCTAGTATATTGCTGAATAAAAGCAGTGAGAATATTTACTCTCCCTTTTTCCCAGATATTAGGGAGCAAGCATTCACTCTATTAACATTAAATATAACTTTAGCTACAGGATTCTTATAAATGTCATTTACCAAGTTCAAGAAGTTCTTTTCTAGTCATAGTTTGCTGAGTTTTGTTTTATTTTTATTTTTTTTTTTAAGATTTTATTTATTTATGTGACAGAGAGACAGCCAGCGAGAGAGGGAACACAAGCAGGGGGAGTGGGAGAGGAAGAAGCAGGCTCATAGCGGAGGAGCCCGATGTGGGGCTCGATCCCGGTACGCCGGGATCACGCCCTGAGTTGAAGGCAGACGCTTTAACGACTGCGCTACCCAGGCGCCCTGTTTTATTTTTAAACAAGTGGGTGTTATCAAATACTTTTTTCTGTATTTAGGACATAATCTGGAATTTTCTCCTTTATTGTTTTAATAAGATTGATATTCAAATGTTGAATCAACTTTGAATTCCTGCAGTAATTTCTTTGGTGTTGCTTTTTTCTCATGGTTGATCTAAGCTCAGCTGAGAATACGCGTTATTTACTTCTCACAGTAAATACCTTCAAATAATATTATTTCTCTTCACTAGTAATGTAAAGACCCTCAGTCATTTCATCTTCCCATTTTGTACACTGTTTTTTAGGCCTTTTTACTTGTATATATTTACAAAATACCTTTGCTTCTACTTTTGCTTCAATAATATTTAAATTTTTTAATTGTTTTAAAAAACCTTTAATATTTTCCATTTTAGCATTTTTAGTTATATTTTCTGGATTTGAATTTCCACCTCATATTATTTTCATTTTTCCTGAACAGCTAACTCTAACATTTTTTTTAAGTGCAGATTTACTGGTAATAAATTCTTCAGTTCTTACTTTTTCTGTAACCATCTGTAATTCTCTTTAAATCTTGAAATATTATTTCAAAATTCCAAATATAGACTTGTAGGTTGACAGTTTTGATTTTTTTTTTTTTTTGAGGGTAGGGGGTTACAAATGTCATTCTCCTGTCTTTCAAAGTGCATTTGTTTCTGATGAGACATTTTTAGCCATTCTCATTTTGATATTTTTATTCTCATTTTAGCCATTCTCATTTTTATTCCCCTATATGTAATATATTTCTCCCTCTTACTACTTTCAAGATTTTCTCTTCATCATTACTGGGTTTTTTTCCTCCATCAATTTATTATTTACTGTGAATTGTCTGGACTTTCTAAGTACACAATCTTGTGAAAAAATGACAACTTTGCTTCTAACTTTATAATCCTTAAGTATTTATCTTTTTTCTTACTTTATTGCACTGGATAGGATCTCATTATGATGTTGAATAGAGTGGTAATAATTAGTATCTTTGTCTCATTTCTCATTTGGGGAGAAAAAGATGAGAGAGAGTCCTGTGGTAAAAACACGGCCAACTATTTTTAAGGAACAACCAAGTTAGTTTTTTTTCCCCTTCATTAAAAATAAAAACAACCAGGTATAATATTCTTATAATGGACTTTGGGCAATGCAGACACCTCAATTTATCTATCAACTATAATTACCTGTATTAGAATAGAAAGGTCACAGAATAATCATATAGTCCGACAGCCTCATAAAATGCTGACATCACCTCTCCAATGTCTCCTAAGTTGATATGAAAGCTTCACTTAAGCATTTCCAGAGACAAAAAGCTACATTTTATTTTTTGAAACTTTTTGTTAGAAAAGCATATATTAAATAATTCCAAAATCTACCTGTGTCCTCCCTTATTCAAATATGTAGGTTTGCCTAGGCACTCCTTCTCCCACATGTATTACTTACAATTAGGTTTGCTTGAGCCAAAGAAGAGGAGTGAGGGGTGGGTAAGAAAGCAGTGGCATACACAAAATAGAATTTTAGGTCTCCCTCAAAGAAATATCTGGGTAGGTGGCCCAAAGAAGCTTCCCTGACTCTGCCCCATGCCATTTCCGCTTAGAGTCCACTGACAAAACTTACTCACCTGGCCATAGCTAACTGCAAAGGAGCTCGAGAGCTGTCGTAGGCATGTATTTGTAGTACCTTTCAGCTGAAAATCACTGCTCAGAACTGCAGTGATCCACGGCTATGGTAGCACATCCTGGCTCTCCCTTCCTCCTAAGGCCGCTCCTACTGTTCCTGCCCCCGCTTTCCAACCCCTCTCTGCTACAGCTGCTAAATACCCCTGGTGTCTACTGCCCCACAATTTCTGTTTGCTACTTTTTATCTCTATAGCTTTGTGTCAATCGTGCTGCAATACCTCTCCTTCTATGCCTTAGATTAAAACCCTCCCAGAAAGTGGATTTTGGTAGTTTTGCATAATTGCTGCATAGTGTAGAGTATCCCAACAGGCCAGAAGGGTCAGGCTAACTCATACCCCCCGTATCCTGGCCAGCCAGACGGGGCTATTTACAGTTTGAATTCAAATTCAAATTTTTCCAGACCATAAAATTGCTCTTGTAGTATATGTGAACTACAAAGGACTATTTAAAAGGATGTGTAGCATGGGATTTGTTTAAGTTTTCTAGACCACAGGTAATCTCCTAATAGATTTTGCATAGAAAATTGAAAAGAAAAAGACACTAATTTCAGCCTGTTAAAAGTCACTGGCCATATGTTGTAAACAAAACAAAACAAAACAAAAGCCCCACTAATGAAAGGTCTCCCTAGAGATTTAAAATCTTTATATTCAAACTAATGTTCTTAAAGAGAATATCACATTTCACTGACATACAAGGCATTTGAGTTAAATTAAACGGTTTGAAAATATCCTTCTCTAAATTGAAGTATAAGGGACAGGTTTTGAAGTTTACCTACTTTCCTGGAAGACTTTTACTTCTTTCTGCTATAAACTGAGTAATTTTTTTCAATTTGACTTGACGCCACTCAACCTTCTAAATTAGGCTTATAGTTGGATGTTCAGTTCAGGTGAAGTCGAATCAAGAGTCACACTTCGTTCAAGTACAGGAAGCAAGCAGCTAAACTAGAAATTGATATGAAAGGCAAAAATAAAAGTTCTTTTTGTTCAGAAGTCAAGAGGAGGGAAAACACAAAGTAATTAAATATTTTAATTGGTAGGCTTCCCAAAAATCGGTGCTCAGTTGTTTTCCATGTACTTGGCTCAAGAAATAATTTATCTGGGAGAAACAAAATTTAAGAAGAAGCAATATATTTAACTTCTTTTAAACAGACCTGACATAGTTATAACCTTATCTCCACAAGTAATTCAACATTTTCTTTTTCCATTTTTTTCTAAAACCAACTAATTTGCAGTTACAGTGTTCATTCTGACCGATTGCCCGCAAAAACTCACTTCTCGGTTATTCATAGCAAAATGATTCCTTTCCCCACCCCCATCTGATTCTGATGCGATGAGGTAACTTGAACAGTTGTGTGCATAACTCATTTTCTTCACTGCTGGGAAAACATGAGTTGCTTGGGGGGAGGGGGAAATGCTTTTTTAAAAGTGCAACCCTTGGCCTGCTGCAAGTTCATGTTTTAAAGAAAAATGAAACAAAATCTGCATTTTCTCCTCCTTTTGTTCACCTTCATTTTATAGAAAAGGAGGATAATTGCCATAGTAGATGTCAGTTTAAAAGACTGCTATATCCGTACAGGAATTTGGGAGAAAATAATATTGGAGAGACTATAAATATTTTAAAAAAACAAAAGCTCTAAGGCCGCAGGAGGTAGAGAACTCGAAGCCAAAATCAGAGAAACAGCAAGTTTCGAGAGAACCTCTAACAGAGACTAAAGCATTGCTTGGGTGACTTTTCCGTATAGACAGGCGGGTTCTGTGTTGAAAATAGTCTTTCCCGGTTTCTGCTTTGTTCCTTTTCCTCCACCCTAAAATGAGCCACACGATAGAAAAAAAGGACAGTAATTAGGATATTCAATCGGAATTACCTGAGCTGACAACTCCCACATGGCAGGTGGCAAATGCCAGGGCAAAAGCCAGAAAGTGACATGGGCCTCTGCGTAGGAAACTGACACCTTTGTGCAAGGCCTCTGCTGATCTCATTGAGTGAAAAATCCCTGAAAACCCAGGAAAGTGTTTTACACGGGAAAGTCCATGTTTGTTTCTGTGAACACTTATCTTTCTGTCTGTGAACCATTATCCCCCCCATCCTTCTTACCTCACACTTCTGTCCCCTTACCCACCTGCTTGCTTATTTTACTTTGGCCTTTTTTTTGCAATCCACTGACTATTCTTCTAGGCCTTTCATGTAGCTCACTATCTTAGGTTATCCGTCTTGCCTGTGTACTCTGTGCTCCATAAATGTTTCAATGTTTACGAGTAATACGAGGAGGAGAGTCATCCGACTGCCCAAGTAACCTAATTAGGTATCTCTCATCTCCCCTGAGCACGTGACATGGGCGATGCCCCCCTAACATTGATGGAGTTACGTGCTTCCCGAATCAAGAGGCGGGAGCCCAAGCGGCTGCATCTGAGGACTCCACCTGTTCACAAATTCTGAAAAAAATAAAAGTTAAAAGAGAGAGCTTTACAAAATGTATGTATCAGAAAGGACCAAAAGAAATATAAGTGATTTGTCCTCTTCTTGAAACAAAACAAAAAAGCAGAAAGCTATATATCCTTTGGAGTCATGTAGTCTAATGGAACAACTACTCTTCTTTTCAACTCAGTAACCAAAATTTTGCTAGTACAAAAATACTAGCAAAACCTTCATTAGATAGTGGGATCTTATAGGAAAATTGCTATGCTATTTTTGCTCTCAATAAAATTTAAGTTTACTTCGCAACGTCAAATGCTCAAATTTTGGTTCAGGATATGACATACGAGAAAGTTGCCTACAAAATATTTACAGTTTCCGTATCTGGGCCATGACAGCTTGCGGCAACACTGTCACCTGGCATATATATGTATTGCTAATTATTGCTCTACTCTGGTTTAAGAGGATTTTCCATAGCTTTTTCTCCCTAATACAAGCTTCTACCTCTGTGTAGTTTGTTTTGCCAAGCAGGAGCACAGGAATTACAGGCAGAGACGCTAACATAAAAGTTCTATCGAGCCAAAATATCCCCACGCCTCTTTATTTTTCTTTTTGAACAAAACATTGCCACTACTTCTACTAAAAACTTTGAATGAAAGACGATAAAGGGGTGTGGAAAATAAACGTGTAGAACTTCAGACCAGGGCACAGCCTCAGTGTAGAGAACTTGAGTCACGCTTGCCATGTAAACACTCTCTAGGAACCTCAGTGGTCAGGATTATGCATGTTAAGTAAGGAAATGGTACAGACAATAACCTGAGTGACTAAGTATAAACAAATGAGGTTGACCAGAGTCATGAGGAAATCAAACCCAGAGCCTTGACAGTGTCAGAATATATCCTAATACAACCATGGTTCCCAATTGTGTTTTCAAGACTAATAGTGTGCCACAAATATAATTAAATATTCTGTGGGGGAGAAGGTGAAAGCACGCCAGGGTCAAAAAAAATTGGGGAATACTGGGTTAAACAGATCTCTTTACTGCAGGACTTCTCTGAACCTTTAGTATGTAAGTCCATTTTGAATCACCAGAAGCAGTGATAAAAATGCAACCCTTTCCAAACTAATTGGACTGTAAAACTCTCTGATCACAGAAAACATTACTAACACTGCCCAGAACACCAGTGTCCCAAAGAATGGCTTGGAAAATGCTATCTGTGAAGTTTAAGAGTCCTTGATATCAATATCTTTATTGAACATTATGGCTCTTCATCAAAATGATGAATTAATATAAGGAGTAGCCACATATATAAAACCTAATTGAACCATCATTTTCCAGAAAGTATAATCAAATCAGCAATCAACAAATTTATTATTATGCGCAAGCACTCTGTAATAGATGATCATTGCGTAAAGCTCATACCGATCTTAGAAATACGTATTGTACTTTGGGGGAAATTTTGCATTTCTTTCCATGTGCTTGTTTTCATAACAAATTATAGTATGAACAATTAATGCATTAATTGTAAAGTATTTGCATCTTAATCTTTTTATCTCCTCTACTGTTTACAAAGTATTTTGGAGATTTTCTCAGTTCAATAAATAGGTAGAGGGGCTCAAAATGGAAAGATTGTTTTGTGTCCAAATATTTATTAAGACGTCACTTAGATTATTGTCTGTACCATTTTTAAACTGGCGATTGAAGAGTCACGTGTGAGTACCAGGGAGTTTTTCTCACTTTCGATAGCTAGAGTGATTCCTTTCTGCGTTTTTCCTACTTTACTGGTGTCCAGTCTGAAAACTCAGGGTCTCTTTCAGATGTAGATAGAGCCCCTTTACAAGCACTGAAATTGTTGAAGCAGCTTATTTTTACACAATAAAGCCTACATATAACATGTGTCATCCTATAACCCCTCATGCTAATCCAAAATAAATAGAAATCATACATGAACGGAAATCTGGCCTGTTCCTTGAAGCATAGCTCCATGGGAAGGCAGTGTTTTAAGATATTTACATTTAAAAGAAAGGAAGTAATTCTTTTACCTTGAAAAACATAGTTAATTTTAGAAGTTTTAGAGACAGTTAAGCTTTATCCAAAGCAAAAATGTCCACATAACTCAATGTTCACGTATCTTTTAAAAAAAAGATTTTTAATTCAATAATCATTTGCTAGTATCTGCAACTTTCTTTAAGGCTAAATAAACGAGGAAGCCATTTTGTTTTCCACATCACTGGCTCTAGTATGCTATAGAAGATCACCATGACAACAGGAGCTGGTCGGCCTGGTGTGAAGACAACAGTGTAGGCCTCATTTCCTAAATGCATGTTTCCACTAAAGTTGAATCACCAATTAAAAGACTCCTTTCTGTCCTTGGGGGCTTCAGAGATGCAAATGGTGTTGGGAAGGCTGGCTGGTCAGCTGCTATACCTAGTAACTCCTCCAGATTATCTAAAAATAAAATGACTCTTGTTTAAAAAAAGCAAGAAATATTTTTGAATTACACAGAATGAGAGTTAATACTTAAAATCAAAAGACTTGCTTGAAATTGTGAACTACTATCTTTGTTATAAGTTGTGATCACTCCTTAAATCCCCCCCAAAAAAAGACAATTCTGAATGTGTTTTTAAGTATCTTTTTACGATATTATTAGGTACACAAAAATGTTGTTTGTTAATGCTTTGTCAATCACTATGTGAATAGCCAACATAGACTTAATAACAAAAATTAATATTCTTCAGAGGATATGAAAAAGTGTGATAACAGAAAAGTAAAATTTAAATTTTATCCTGACAATATTCCTTAAGAATACCTTTATAATTTAAGGCAAGACAATAAAATCATTTTTTAAAGACCCGGGCTCATAAAAGAGAATTTTCTTGACATTTAACACGCAGAAGGCAGATGTCATTAATGGGTTTTGATTTTAAGAAAAGAAATGTATGTCTATTTTAGTGGATCAATAAAGAAACTAAACAGTTCAATGGAAGTATTTTTGAATCAATATCATCATTTTAAAAATAGGGATCAGTATTATTCTTTGTACACAGTGATAGATGATAACTAATGCTTGTCTCCTACTTCTCTAACATGTATTAGTCTCTGAATTTCTCTTTTCTGTACCAACTTGATGAATAGGTATTTCAGTTTTGACATTTTGCAGTTCTTATTTACAAATGAAATGCTAAAAATATCCAGATTATGTTACTCAGTATATTTCTGATCTTTATAGTAAGAAAAGGAGGATTTAAGAAATTCAACATAATTAATTTTCAGGTAAAATTACGCATTTCCATTAATAGTCATGTGATAAAGATATGTGTTATTAAATGGATCTATTTAGGAATTAATGTGCACAAAATTAACAATACACACTAGCCAATTTTCTGTAACGTGTGTTTGTATATTTAACTGTTTCTTTGTATAGCTAATTAAATGTTTGTTGCAAAGTCTCATGGGAAGCTCATTTGCATGTACCTTGTTATAATGGCTAAACACTTTCTCACTAAGTATCGCCTGATGAATAGATATTTCACAAATGCCTGGCATAGACACAACAACAAACTATGGACACATGTCATTATTACTGTAGTTCATCAGACAACTCTCCATGGTTCTCTCTGCATAATTGGACTCATTTAGGAATCACTCATTTGCTTCCTTACGAGTGGTAACCAGTGTAGCATTGCATTTTAATTTTAAAAGTTTAATTAAAGTAAAAATTTGTTCAGTTTTTTTTACTTATTTGAATATGTATAGATATTTGAATGTGAGTTCGCACACAAGTCAGATTTTTAAGAGAAAATGTCACAACAGAAAATAAATTGTCAAATGCAGATATAAACTGAAATAAAAATGAACAACAAAAAGTATATTAACACCGTTATCTTCTCCACACAGTTATAATGAGAATTACATGAGACAATCCACATAAATAAACTGACCAATGATGGTAGGTTTCACTAAAAATCAATTTTCTTCTAGCTTTTTCTCTAGAATGAAACAACTTAGAGTGACCTCAAAAGAACGGTAGGTAACTTGTGAAGTTACTTTTTCTAAGAGACTCACTAGGTACACTGGTGAGGTATGAACTAAGGTTGCTTAGTTTTGCAGTCATGCGACATTATAAGAGCAGAAGTCATTATGTCTTTTTCCACTTCCTATGAGTAATTGGCGCACTGATTAATAAGCCTTTAACACTTTCAATTAAATATTCTGCAATCTAAATATTGTTTTGCTATTCCTTCTCATATTTCTAACTTCTTAAATTATCTATCTTTACAGATTTTCTCAGCATCTTCCAACTTAGCATCATCTGTAAATTTGAGTGCCTTTTTTATCCCTTTTTGTAGATCATTAAAAAGTGTGGCAAATTAAACCACAATGAATTCCCAATAGACCCCACATTGTCTTGTCATGCAAAACATTTTACCTCACAAAGCACCAAAATTAACAATAATATTTTAAATAATGCAGGAGTTATGCTGATATCCCATTTCTGCCAAAGAAAGAACCCTGAACATTTCTTGCTAGGAGATTACTAAAATTTGTAACAGTTACGGCAGCCATAATTTTGATATATGAATAATCATATTTGATAATAATTTGATATAATGAATAATTATATAAAAATCAACTGGGCTAAAATTACTAAAGACACTGGAATCAACAGTTTTATATGCCTATGTGTAAAGCTATTTGGTTTATATATATGTGAATGAATGTATACCGCTCAGAGGAAAAGACGGGGGAATGAAATCCAGGGAGAGGAATTAAGGGGCACTTTGACTTTTTTTGGTATAATTTTTTTTTCAATTTTTTACAGTGAGCACAACTTACTTGAGTATTTAAAATTTAGACCTAATTGTATATATTATAGAATGTACGTGCACGCTCTGCCTTTACCATCCCAGATGTGGGCACTTAGAATCGGTAACAAGAGGTCATTGAAAGAAGGAGGTGGCTTTTGCTAGTTCGGGCAAATTATCATTTTAAAACATCAAATTTTGTGCATCCAGTCTATCAACAAATTTATCTTGAGAACGTATTTCGCGGGAGACCTTTTGCTAGGTGGTCTAGGGAATGCGGAGTTCATTTATCAAGAGGCAGTGTGGTTTCGTGGTTAAGATGAAAAGCTTTGACTTTAACAGTTATTAGCTATGTGGCCTTAAACAGATTCATTGACCTCTCTGAGCATCTATTTCCCCAGCTTACAAATGAGTATCATCATAAAACCTGTCTCCTAGGATAGTCGTGAGGATTAAATGGGGTGGTTTTTGTAATTTTTGTAACACCCTAAGAATAGTGCCCGGTGGTAAGTAAGAGCACTCTAAATGTAGTATTTATTTTAATTAATGAATTCAATACAAAGCTATTGAGAGATGGTGCCAGTTGTCTTACATCCTTTTGGAATAAGGAGAGTTGTAGGCCAGTGCTATAGACTGATTATTTGTGTCTGCCCAAAATTCATATGCTAATACCGAATCCTCAGCAGGATGGTATTTAGAGTTGGGGACTGTGGGACGCTTAGGTCTGAGGTGCAGCACTCATATGGGATCAGTGCCCTTCTAAAAGGGACCCCAGAGTGCTCTCTTGCACTTTCCCCCATGTGAGGACACAGAGAAGACAGCCATCTATAAGAGAGGAAGCAAGCCTAACCAGACATGAAATCTGCGGGCACGATTGTCTTGAACTTCCCAGCCTCCTGAACTGTGAGAAATAAATTTCTATTGTTTAAAGACACCCAGTCTATGATATTATGTTATAGCAGGCAGAAGGCACTAAAGACGGCAAGCCAATAAACATATAAAATATAATAAATAAATAAGTAAATTAATTAATTAACAAAAGCAGCTGAATGAATGACAACAAATGATCTCTTGATGGACTGTATGCTCTAATTAAATGGAGAAATAAACCAAGTAAGCCCTGTGATACGATCTGCTGTATTACCACAGTCCTCTGAATAAAGCCATGTGGAAAGAGAAACAAGTGATTAGTTGTACCTGTGAATAAAGAAAAAGTTTCAGAAAGGATATGATATCATTGCTTTAAAGCCTAAAATAAAAATATAAAATGCAGGCCTTGAAAATCATATTAAGCCAGGCCTTCCAAGCATACTTCCTCTCATGTTTATAGACGCAAGTCCAAACTCATTAGCCTTGGAATAAAATATCCTACACAGTCTGGCTCCAAATTATCTTTCCAGTTTCATCTTTTTCATGCCACCTTAACATCCTTAACAGAATCCCGTCCTATATTCCTATCATCTCTTATCCAACAGTGATAGGAACAGATGTGCCTTAGAATTTACAATTTCTCAGATTTTAGAAAGGTAATTCAGTACCCGACTTTAGATGATCAGAGGTCTGGGGTCACACCATATAATCAAATATACCAATGCATCTGCAATAAAGCAAAATTATTCATCTCACACCAGTTCAAGTGAGGTTCTCTTGGCAACTGAGGTCAAATCAGAGCAGGATTAATACCAAAAGAATAAAGACAAAACTTTTAGTTTATGGAACTTTTGAGACTTTGGATTGTTGATCTCTGTGGCCTAAATGTGCTATGCTCTCTACTTCCTCTTGAAAATCTGTTACTAATGACCCTTCCGCCTTCCAAAAACTTTACCCTTCAAGGCCCAACTAAGATACCATCACCTTGATGAAGGTGATCTATGACATGCATGATATGTCTCTGTGTGTCATTAGCACTCAATCCCTTTCTCCGATGATATTGTACATTAATTATTTATGAAAATGTTTGTCGTTTCCTCTTAACTGAACTTTCCAGGGCAAGGATTGTGTCTTACTTTTCTTAGTGTCCCCCGCCCATAATACAGCATCTGCCTTAGGTAGATGCTCAGCATTAGTAGTGGAATAGAGTAAACTCGTAACCATTCAGGAGTATAAGGCAAGTATACAGGTGCACAAAAATCTGTCCTCAAGCTTCAAGTGATAGAAGCCACATGAGTCGTGGAGACTGAAGTTTAAGAAAAAGTTTCACTTCCACACCCATTGATTGAAGAGAGTATTTAGGAGATGGTAATTGAAGAAATACGCTTATGAAGGGGAATCCAGGTTTAAAATGCCCATTAAGGAAGCAGTCCAGATGAGCTAGAGGCAAGATTCGTGCTGGGAACAAATAGGAGATGAGGCTACACCTGCGGATGCAGCTGAACTGAAGAGAACTGGGAACTCCGTTGTCATCCTACAGCACATCAGAGACCAGTATTTTTAGGCTTCTGTACTGGACAAGTGAAAACCCAGGAGAATGAAATTGGGCAATAAATCCTCCACTCTGATATGTTATGATTTGGCAGGAAAACAATTTATACTGGCTAATAAGCAAAACAATTTTTTTTAGGTGGATGGTTGATGAAGGAAATCATTGCTCATTCCTGCACACTGAACCATGAAAAACAAATACAGGTAGGTTGATTTGACCATGAGGCAGTAAAATCAATGAAAAAGAGGTTAATAGTTTTCTAAAGAAAAAAAAAAAGATAATTGATAGACAAATTTTTAAAATGCTTTAGGGGAGCCTGGGTGGCTCAGATGGTTAAGTGTCTGCCTTCAGCTCAAGTCATAATCTCCAGGTCCTGGGATCGAGTCCCACATTGGACTGCCAGCTCAGCGGGGAATCTGCTTCTCCCTCTCCCTGCCACTCCCCCTGCTTGTGCTCTCTCTCTCTCTCTCTCTCGCTCTCAAATGAATAAAAATCTTTTAAAAACTTTTTTTTAATGTTTTAGTATTTTATTCCAACACTAGGAAGAAAAATATGCTTGCTAATGTGATGAAAATGCAGAAGATGATACAGAATTTCCAAACCAGAGGAAAGAGGGAATATGAACCTTTGCAAAATTCTCATTAGTGGTGGTGCTTATAGCACATATTTTTAAGAAAAGCACATAGTGTTTGCAGGAGCACAGTAATTATTAAAACTGATGTTATGTATTTTATGACTTCTTTTTCCTAAATATCTTGGCTTCAATATCAATGGTTTCCCTTTACTGAATTAAAGGTTAGTAAAAGTTCATATTTCCAAATGACATCCCTGACAGCAGATCCAGACAATTCTATGGTGTGATTTGGATGAGTTCATCACAGAAATCTCTCTCACTCCAGTATCAGCCGCTGGCCTATGATGGAGACTAAATATCGGCCATGAGATATCATGCCATTGGGTCCTGCAGGATTTCCACTTACCTATTGGTTTTCCTATTTGAAAGCAAATATTCTCCAAAAGGTAATCATTTAAATTCATATCAGCTATAATCATTTTTAGCACTTACTCATTCGTAGCCAGTGGCAAAGTTGAAGGTAGTGAGAGAGAAGGTAGACACTGCATTTAAAGTTATACAAAAGGTAAGAAGTGTGTTGGGGGGGGGGGAGCTGGGAAGACAGCTGGAGAGAGAGAAACTTCACTGTATTTCACAAAATCAAGCGCAGGAGAAGGTGCATTCCTGAAATGCCAGCTCCTCTTCCCTTGCCGTACTACCTCAGTTCACAGCAAACAAAATTGACCCTCAGTTAATCATAAAATGGCATAAACCAGGAGCTTGGATCTCTCAACCATGCCTGTTAATTCCAGTATTACCCTGCCTGATCCTTCTGATTTTTTTGAATTGCCCTCTTTTAGAAATCATTTAAGATTCCTAGGCAACCCTTTAATAGATGATATTGTGGAACCACTTACCAGGAAACATATCATATTTACAAAAAAAAAAAAATTAAAACAGTAATAAACACCTTCTTTAAAAAAAATTGAGATATCATTGACATAGAGCATGCTATTAGTTACAGGTGTACAACATAAGGATTTGATATTTGTGTATGCTGTGAAGGATCACCACAGTAAGTCTAGCTAGCTTTCATCACCACGCAGTTACAAATGTTCTTTCTTGTGATGAGAACTCTGAAGGTCTACTCTCAGGAACTTAGAAATATACAACAGTGTATTGTTAACCATAGTCACCGTGCTACACATTACACCCTCATGGCATCTATTTTATAACTGGGTGAACGTGGTCAAAAGGCACAAACCTCCAGTAATAAACATCTGTAAGTAAATGTTTACATTAAATCAGAGGGTGGTTTCCGTTCTTAAGTAAAAGCCACGGTACCAAACTACTTAGAAGTAATAACACCAATAAGTAAAGAATCCATTAAACTCTCAGTCCTATCCATGTTAGCATGAACTTTATTCTAATTTAATCACATGTCAATTAGATATTTATTTCCTATCAACGTAACTGGCCAAATCCTTTTTGGAACCAAAAGAAATAACAAACAAATAAATCTTGTTTTGCTAAATTTAATTGAAGACACACTCAGAAAAATGTGATCTATGCTTAGAGTATTGGATTGGCTGACTTCTCCGACCACTTTCTTAAATAACCTACATGAAGCCTTGGAAGTTTTAAGGCAGGGTTCACACAATTTTAAGTGTTAATGCAGTCTCATGGCCCTCCAACTCACAGAATTAAGATTTTTGCTATATTTTTTTTCTGTATTTATCTATCACAACGTCATGTCACCATGGAGTCTGAATGATTTTAGGATGATCACACAGAGATAGGCAATAACATATAGCTTACGAATTTTGAGAAATGTATCTGTCTCTTTCTAACACACACACCAGTAAACATATATAATTCTATTAACTCACTTACACCCCAACCTCATCTCAACAAGAATAAATAATGAGTTATTTTAAAAATGTGTAAATACTTAAAGATGAAAAAAAGTTACGACAAAATAATGACCACAGATAAACACTAAAGGGGAAACCCAGAGGAAGAATGCAGGCAGGAAATCCTACCTGAGGAACAGTGCTGTAATTGGGCCAACTCCTAGTGCATTGTTTCCTAACAGCCCAAGCAAAGGGACAACATGATGGATTACAGGGCTATCATTTTCTACGGAAAGAAAGCACACCAGTTCATCAACAGAGGCAAACTTTCCTATCCCCGAGTTCGAAGATGAATTTGTCAAAACGCCCTTTATATAAGGGCAGTGAGCTCCATAATGTCCCCCATAGCAATTTTACAAGCAATATAAAGACGTTCCACATGGCTATTCCTTATATTGCTCTGACACTGAAGCCAAGTGCATGTTAAAAGTTGTAGTTCTGTAACGGCAGTGTGAGAGGTGAAGCTGGGGAACGGAGAGAAAAAGGAAAAGGTGGCAGAAAGAAAAGGTACAGATATGCATGTTTCTGCAACACGGCACTAATGGAAATTTATGTTAAGCAATATTGAAAGCCTGATAATTAATACTTCCTCAGAATATCTTGCTTGAATATCAGCATCTCCTCGAGCTTCTGGTAGAAGTTATGTGGCAGATCAGTTAGGTATACTAAATGGCCGGTCATGCTACCAGACACAAGGATGGTATATTATTATGACAACTGAATAAATTATGACATGCTTGCCACAGTAAATAGCCAAATCACATGCACATGAAGTGGTCTGCAGACAGTATCTGTTTTTTGTTACTTTACTTTGTCTTGTTTTTCTCCAGAAAATCGCTCTGTATTTTGAATAAGAGCTCAGTAAAGGTGTCAAAGTTCTGCCCCACGTGCACATAGCTTGTGTGGACATTTAAACTCTTGCTTCACTGGTGTGTTTAATTGGCTTCATGGAGATTTTAGAACATCAAAATCGTATTTCAAAGCTCTATAATTTGCTTAGAAGAAAGACAGGTGTTAGACATGCAACCCATAAAGGTGATTTTGTTGCCTATCACTTTTGAAAAGAAACTATTAGCTCGAGATTTTAAACTCTCCTTTAAAATAGTAAATGTACCTGGACATTACAAGAGCTTTACGGTTGAACCTGGGTTTTAATCTCAGCTCTGACAAACATTGGGTAATTGAGTTTGCACAAGTGGCTTAACCTTTGTTAGCTTCAGTTTCTTTGTCTATAAAATGGTGAGGGTGATACCTCCTTTGGAGTTTGTCTGGAGGATGGTGGGTCAGAAGATGAATGCACTATGCCTAAAACACAATGTGAATATTAAATCATTCAATCAATCAATCAGCCATAGTTAGAAAGTATTCTGAATATTACAATCAGAACTAGGTCAAACAAGCAAAGGCTCCAGTTTACTCCACTAAAGAATTTTTTTAGAATTCTTTGCTAAAGAATTTTTCATCTCTAAATGCCAGAAATTATATAAAAATAAATATATGCATAAATAAAAGAGGTAGGAAAGTAGCTTAGGTAGCAAACACATCTCTCACTTTGGCTAGCTCTGTGAACCACAAAAATCATGAGTTTTATTTGGTCCATAACCTTGGGGACTTATAATTGGTTTTGAGATGAATTTGGATAAAGAGATTTCACAAAGACTATCTAAAATAATTTCCTGAAAAAAACTTTGCTAATATTTTCATGATAATTGTTATGGAATTAAATTTTTACTGAAACTAAACTCCAGTGAACCAATTGCTCTAGGAGCTGCTGCAATGAGTGGAACCCAGTGATTTCTCTCTGAGCTAACAATGGCTCCACGACTTGACATCATCAGCTCATTTTGTACCGTTGGGGGCAGAGTCTCAAAATACAAAAATATAAAAAATATAAAGGAGTTTCTCAAAAAACTGAGAGTACCCTATGAGAATAGCATTTTGCATGAGTTTATCATGAAATTTGGCTGACCTTGACTGTGTTTATAGGATAAATATGAGTGAGCAATACCTTTACTTTCCTCTCTCAGGAAATTGTATAAACGAGGACTATGATTCTACAATCAACTACTGCTTTCCTTTTATCTTGTTTATTATCTACAAAAAGGAGATGATATTGACTCTCATACCTGTTTGTCTTCTCTCCTGTGAAGGCACTGTGGTGTAGCAGAAAGAACGTGGGTTTCTGAATTAACCAACCGGCATGCTAATTTTGCTTTCTCCTATTTACTAGTTGAGGGAACCTGAAATCCCACATACAAATCTCTTCAAACCCTGGTTTCTTCATTTATATATAGGATTGATAACAATTATCTGATGTTTAAAGTCAACTTTTCTATTCTAGGGGGGGTTAAAATGACTTTTCATTCCCCTCTTCATTAACGTACCACTATGTAAAGGCAGACACTCACAGGGGATAAATGAAAGCCCAAGCAAGCTTCAATGCCACCTTTTTTCTCCAACGTTGGAAAGATAAGGAAAGGGAAAGGATTGCAGTCAGCTAGGGATGTGAAGGGTTACACATCTTTACCACTCCGAGCAGGCATGGGATACACTGACAACAAAGAAGGACTGCAGTCTTATCTTGACAGCCACTTACCCTTAGAAACCCTGTTCTTTTCTCACAAGCCAAAAGAATAACAGAACTTCTATCAGAAGATCCCAGGAAGGATATGAGCAGAATGTCAAGCCAAATTCATGTCTGTGGCCTCAGACTATCTCATAGAAGGACTATAAGCAGCCCCCGGTCTTATAGGTTCAATGGAACTGGGTAGAGCCTGGATAGAGTGGGGCTAGGAGGCAGCCTGATCACATCTAGAGTAAGGGAGTGTTCAAGGGTGGAATTTGTCAAGGGTGGCCAGGAAGACAAGGCTTACCGTTGGCCAGGCAACCCTAGCCAAACACAGCTTTTTAAATGACAGCTAAAATCCAATCCTAAATGTTTAGTGACAAAATCAGACTGTGGTGTTAGAGTTAAATGCCTCAGACATTTTTATATCTGAGGCCTATAGCTTTTAAATTTCTTAAGGGATGGTTTTGTGACCAGATTAAATCTCATTATAAAATGGTTTCTCCTTGGAAGAGACTAGGAAGACAGAATTTTCCCAGGAACCCTTTACCAAGATGAGGGCCAAATGAAACACCATATCAAAAGTGTCTGGCCCATAGGAGGCACCCAATATGCACCAGTTCCTTACTATTATTAGATTCATTTCTCCACTCTTACAAAAAAAATGTAAATATATTTGTTGAATGTCTCCTATGGTTTTTTTTTTTTTTTGGTTTTTTGGTTTTGTTTTGTTTTGTTTTGTTTTGTTTTAAAGATTTTATTTATTTATTTGACAGGGACAACCAGCAGAGAGGGAACACAAGCAGGGGGAGTGGGAGAGGAAGAAGCAGGCTCCTAGCGGAGGAGCCTGATGTGGGGCTCGATCCCAGAACGCTGGGATCATGCCCTGAGCCGAAGGCAGACTCTTAAGGACTGCGCCACCCAGGCGCCCCAAATGTCTCCTATGTTTTAAGCATTGCACTTGATCCTGGGGCTAAGCAATGACGGACAAAGGCAAATCCAGACCCTCATAGAATGTAAAATCTGGCTTTGACCTATTCTTTAAACTATTTCTCCCAGACATGGTCTTGGAATGTAATTTCTTAGAATGAGCACTCCACTAGGGGTTAAAAGAAAAAAGTTAGGGTGCTAGTTCTACCATTAATTAGCTATGACATTTGAAAAGCCACATAATACTCCTGGATGTCAGTTTCTATAGCAAAAGAACTTTGGACAAATAATTTCTGAAACCCCTTTTTTTCTGAGCATAGGTAACTACATGGATATCAAACATGTCTCCTTGGACTTGTTTGTGCCATAGTTCAACCAACCAAGCTCACTAGTCCGCTCAAAGGTTATATATTCATATATATGTTTTGGGGGGTTGGGGTTCTTTGGGGAGGGTTTGCCTGATCCTATTACCACTTTCTCTTCAGGCCTAGTTGGCTAATAATGACAAGAGTATTTGTTTGGCCCCATTTTAGCCATGTTACTGCGGCACAAAGTTTTACAATGAGAGTGACTAGCAAGGCTTAAAGTGCAACCATTGACAAACAGATCTCAGGGCACCCTCTCCAGCAGTGGACAGCTGCTCGGAAGCTGTCTACACCATGATTTAACACTGTGAACTTGTTTTGAAACAGCTCTTTTCGACACCAGATGTCCAACAATGGCTATTTTCACAGGCCTTACAGAGTCTCTGCAATGCTCACGCATGTCATTTTGTTCCAGAATGTGCTATGTCAATGACATGTCTTGACACCATCTCCTATCTCGGGTTTCCTGAGAAAAGGAAGGCATTGGGGTGAAATGCAGAGACTCTGCTGGGCTGATTGGTAAGTCTCAGCCTTATCTAGATTCCCCCATGTTTCAGGGTAGTTTTGTGCACTTTGGTGATGCTGAGAACAGATTGATGCCAATAAGCCATTTGAGATAAGAACTAATTGGAAACAGAAGGTTGAAGAATGATGATGTTGGGAATGCGCAAAGGGGACAGACAAGTAATTATTCAGGCAGAATTTCTTTACACAAAAGGCAGATGGAAAAGGGAACAAAATTCCAAAGTCCATGGCAGAAGTAAGCAGCTGCACATTTCTTTTTTGTGGAAAAGCAAACAGAGTGAGTGATTCACTGGGTTGGTAATGGGCTCCACAGATCCCTAGGGATTCACAATGTGCTGGCAGCCCACCGCATGTAAAATCACTCAGTGGTCTCAATCTAGCTCCCCTCCTCAACCGACTCTAATTGTGAGGCAGATGAGACGAGATTTAAGGGGACTGAGGGGAAGCAGCCTCCTGTTCAGACACGGATCAGGCACAGGTACCCTGCGAGGGAAGCAGGAGGATCAACACATTTGCGTCCCACATTTGTAACGAGCCTTAGATCAAATTTAACTGAACATTTCCATATATAAATATAAACTCGCTACAAATAGAAATCGTGAGAAAGTGGAATCTTGTAAAATATTCCTCAAAATTATCATGGAGTCCTCGGGTTGAGGCTAAATAAAGCTCTATGATCTCTAAACTGAATTGAAAGACAAAGACAATAATAATTAGTAATCAGGGTGGGAAACAGAGCCTCACAACTTCCCCCCCCCCAAAGCAAAATCCATTAGCAGGAGCCTTACTCAGCAGGACTAATTTAAAAACTGTTTAACACTGTACTGGTTACAAAAAAACAAAATAAAGACAAAAAAATCTTCCTTAGTTTTTCTCTCAAGCTCTATCTATCTATCTAAATATATATTCTAAATAAATATATATACACACACATATAATTTAGATATTATATAATTTATCTATTATATAGATGATATAAAATATGTATTTATATGTAAATTATGTGTATATTTATATATAAATTATATTTCTATTTCTATATAAAGCCTATCTTTATATATAACCTATCAATTTAATATGTATACTATTTATCTGATATCCATATTATCTATATAATATATATCTATATATACTATCTATCACACACACCAGAGTGACTTGAGGACAAATGCATGGAGAGAACATTTTCAGGGACATCCCTTCCCAAAAAATGATCCAGTCAAAGTGAAGCTAGGCACCCAGTTAGCTGGAACCTGAAACCAGATCCCAGACTTCCCAGTGATGAAAGTTTTTAATATGTAGAAAATTATAAAGAAAAGAAAGAAGGAGAAAATAATAATACACTATATGTTAACAATTGAATCTAAATTGTAAAAAAAGACATAAAAAGAAAGAAAGAAGGAAAGAGAGAGAAGATCTCGTACAAAGCAAAACCCATAATTTGGTAATAAGGAATAAGAAGAGATAAGTGTGGTTATCGAAGAAAACAAGAAAGAGCAATAATAGATCCCAGAATAATATATTTGAGGGTGGAATGAGTCCTGGACTTTTACAGTGATTGATTGGTTTAGGGTTTTTACAAACTGAAGTTGAAGTGCATCCAACTGCAACCACTTCTCTGCCCCAACCCCCTCTTCCCTTCTCTCCTCAGATGTCATAGCTACTAACTGCTTCGGTCCAGACACCCAGAGTTCTTCTACTAGCCCAGCCTTTCTTGACCCTTTCCTGTAGTCGAATAAAACTTCAGACTAAAAGTCTGAGAGACAACTGGTTTGACTACTCTTCCCACATCTAATATGGAACCGCTAGATTATTCTCCCATAAAACTCACAGGTTCTCTTGAACATTACATAATGCAATTTGCAATTATATACTTATTTCTCTGTCAGTTTATCTTCCCCACCAAACTGTAAGCTCCCCTTGGGCAAGGACTTGTTTATTTTGTTCACACTATGATATCGAGTCTCCAGCAAACAGCCTGGTACAGAGTAAGGGCTCAATAAAATTTGTTGCTGAATTAATAGACATCACCCTCCGAATCTCTCATAGACCTTGGCAAGTTAAAAAATGGTAGGGAGCAATAAAACTAGACCAAAAGACTGATATTTATAAACAAAATATTAAATTTTGAAAAAGCAAATAGTTGGGGCGCCTGGGTGGCACAGCGGTTGAGCATCTGCCTTTGGCTCAGGGCGTGATCCCGGCGTTGTGGGATCGAGCCCCACGTCAGGCTCCTCTGCTATGAGCCTGCTTCTTCCTCTCCCACTCCCCCTGCTTGTGTTCCCTCTCTTGCTGGCTGTCTCTGTCTCTGTCAAATAAATAAAATCTTTAAAAAAAAAAAAAAGCAAATAGAGTTTTAGCCACCTATCGCTAAAAGTGATAATAAAAACATATAATTATATTTTTTATGATTAAAAATAGCAACAATTGGGGCGCCTGGGTAGCGCAGTCGTTAAGCGTCTGCCTTCGGCTCAGGGCGTGATCTCGGCGTTCCGGGATCGAGTCCCACATCGGGCTCCTCTGCTGGGAGCCTGCTTCTTCCTCTCCCACTCCCCCTGCTGTGTTCCCTCTCTCACTGGCTGTCTCTCTGTCACATAAATAAATAAAATCTTAAAAAAAAAAAATAGCAACAATTATGTCCAGGACTTACACAGCAATTAACCATGTGTCAGATACTGTTCTTATTTACATTAATTCACTTAATCCTCATGACCGCCCTGAGGATGTAGGTACTATTACGATATCCACTTTAGAAACGACGACATTGAGGCACAGAATGTTAAATAACTTGCTGAAAGTCACCAAACTGTATTAGAAAGCATGCTCCAGAGCAACAGAACCAATAGGATGTGTATATAAAATGAGAGATCTATTTTAAGGACTCGGCTTATGTGTGTGAGGACAGGCAAGTCTGAAATCTTAGAGCAGGCTGGAGACCCAGGGAAGAGTTGATATTGCCATTTGAACATGAAGGCAAGATGCTAACAGAATTCCCTCTTCCTTAGGGATGTCAGTCTTTTCTCTTGAGGCTTGCAACTGCTTGGACGGGGCCCACTTACCTTATGGAGGGTGATTAGCTTTACTTCAAGCACACTGATTTAAATGTTAATCACATCTAAAAAAAAATACCTTCATATCAACATCTAGACTGTATTTGATCAAAACTGGGTACCATGGCCTAGCCAAATTAATATGTAAAATTAGCCATCACAGACCCAGTATACAAATTCAGTCTGCCCCCAGTATCCGAATTCTTAGTGAATACACTACCCAGGCATTTAGACTGTAAGAATTCCCTTAAAGTTTATTTTCTACACTTATGACAGTGAAGAAAGTATAGGTCTTTGTGTGTATCTATAAGCATGTGTGAGCATAAAGAATATAACACAGGACCACTGTGCTTTGATAATTTCAAATGAGATATATGTATATATATATATAAAGAACTCAGCACTTCAAAGCACTTCTTACACCACAGTATTCCAAGATAACAGAATAACTAAAGTAACAGTTATGTTTTCAAAGCAGAATACTGACCAGATGAGGCAAAACCTGAGTGTCACTTGTGATTGCGCCATGAGTTGGAAAGCGATCATCGGTGGAGCCAAATGTGAACACTGGGGATGGCTAGGAGTTCCCCACCACAGCAGCTCCAACTTCCCTTCAAACCCAATAGCCAAGTTTCACCCTCAGTCCTTGGAGCAAGGTCCTGCCTCTAGACATCTGGGTTAAATAAAAAGCATGTCACCCTGTGGTTAATATATAAGGTCCTGGACACACGCTCACACAAGCAAAATGTTGTTTATTATTTATAAGGCACCATAGCAGAGAGCCAAGTCCTGTCATAATGGAGCATGGATCCATTCTGCTTTACTTTTCACATCCATAAAGGAGGGCTAGAATTTCCAATTATGGATGTTGACACATTATAGAATACTGGGAGAAACAATAGCAGAGGCACATTTATCAGAAAACACCTTTTTCTTTAAAATATAGAGCCTGGCTTTACAGAAGATGCCCACTGGAGAACTGGAGTAAATATTTGCAAGGATTTTTTTTTTTTTTTTTTTTTTTTGGAAGCACTGAGGATAACAGAAGCTGTTTCCTGAGAACTTTTATCTATCATTGAAACAGATACCCCGAAGCCTGGCAGTGAATGTTATTCTACTCCGCCCCTGACATACCCACTTTTCAGTATGAGCCACAGTAGAGATGATGAATCAGCAGATTACGGAAAAATAAGACTCTGCAGGTCAGTTCCTTGGGGCAGAGCATCCAAATGGAATGATAGCTATATCATTCGCCAGAAATAGACATCAGTTCATCTAAAACATTCAAGTTAAAGAGTCCAGATTGAGGAATCAAACTTTTATGTACAACTAGAGGCATGATAATTGATGATTTGGAACACCAAGAAGCAATGTTTACATTTCAAACACAGAGAGCTTGATTTTCCTGGCATGAACATGAAAAAGACAAAAAGGATATACACCGTTACACAGGAGGAAACATGTTTCAGCTATGAACGTTTGACTGGAAATGACAAAAAGAGCCAATGGGAAAACCCAGAGGACAAGAGAATGGAGTGAATACAAGAGGGACTTGCACATAGAGATGATTTTAAAGGGGGTAGGACCATCCTCTTCAAGGAAAAGAGAGAATAAATCACATTGCATAACTTCCCCTTTGCCTGGTCCCTTCAACTCCTGGCCGTAAGGGGGGGAAAATTTGACCAATCTCCTGCTGGCTCCCCCCAAAACAATGCCATGATAAGGCAATTCTGCGGGGCTAAATACCAGAAGCAATGTAGATAAGGTCAGAGAGGATATTATGAAAAGGATGTGATAAATATATTGGCTCAGAGAGAACATTAGAAAGGAAGAGGTGAATTGTGAAGCTGGTCAGTGCAAGGTTTTTTTTTTTTAAAAAAAAAAAAAAAAAGCAAGGCTTATTTGTCAAGGGACTGTATCAACAGGGAGAAGCAGAAGTGAAATGTTCTCCCAAATTCTAAGTGAGATGTTGGAATAAAAAGACACACTGGTCATCTGAACAGAAAACTGGTAAGAAAGAGATGTTATGGGAAGAAATCTCAATAATAAACTGTTTTATCACACACACACACACACACACACACACACACACACACACACCCCGTGCCCCGTGCATCTGGGGCATATTGACCTCCTATGATGTGTAGGTGACTGTATCTGAAAGGCGAGAGAAAGGTAGGTGAGTGCACCGGGACAGAGAGCGAAGGCAGAGAAGCAGGAGGGGTCCTTCACGGGCGCAGCTGTGGCAGGTGAGGCCTGGTGAGTAAGATCCCCCAGGGAAGACAGCAGATGAAGGAGACCAAACGGGAGAGTCTAAAGGTGGGCCAGGCAACTGAAAGACGTGGCAAAGTAATAAAAAGACTTGGATTATGCAGTGGATTAGAAAGAGGAAGTATTAAAATTAGTGGAAGGCGGAAGAGAAAGCCTGTAAAATAAAACAGGCATTTGATGAGGAGAAGGGACCCCAATACAAAATAGAACGCTTAACTGATTTCACAAAAAGTATACAACCTGGGGATAATTCAATTATCCTGGTCAGTTGAGTAGCACAAATGTTACCAAGACAGAGGTTGGAGGTTGCCTCCTCCCCCAGCCTCCGGCATGTTTACAAAGCATAGTTCCTCTTGGCAGTGTTTTCCTAGCCCTGAGCTGACAGCTCATGCTCTTCTTAGTCACAGAGGAGCAAGAAGACAGTGGAAGCCTCTTGACGTTCTGAAAGCCAGTCCTCAGACATCTTTCTGTTCTACAAGGGTCAGCACTTCTGTGATTATTAGCAAATTCTAGCTACAATCCGATATGACCGGGTGTTTAACACCCAAAGCCATGGGGATGTGAGAGGATTTTGAAAGAACGTCCCAATGCAGATTACTAATAGTTGAGCAACGTTGGTTTTCTTGAGTTCACGTTCTCCTTTTCTTCATTTCATGCCTGTTCTGCTCTTGGTAGCCATTGGCAAATCCCCGAACGTATCCCTGTCTTTCACCTCATTAGCATCTTGGAAAGACATATTGTCAATTACCATAGTGTGTGTTTAAGCATGGCTGAGCCAAAGGACACATATCTGGGCTTTCAATCTTCATTAAGAGACCTGTTTTTGAAATTTGAAAATACCTTTCCTTTGGTTTTGTGACTTTTCAACATACTAATAAATTCTCTGCCTTCCTCAGTTCTAAAAATGAATGGATTGAAAAACTGTCATCCATAAGTCAGGGGCAGGTTTGAGGTGGAAGCATTTTTCCCTCTACCCTGTCCACCACGATATTTTTAAAGTCCATTATTCTTCATGTTTGTAGAAAAGCACAGGGTCATATTTCAATTTCCCCCGAATACCATCTTGCATGGCTGAAGATTTCGCCATAGTTTATGAGGCAACAGCATGCTAGAGCTTAGCCAGTGTGGTGTGGTGTGGTGTGGTGTGTGTGTGTGTCCTTCCAAAAGGAAGGTGTTCTGTTCACCTCTTTGAGGCTGTCGCACAGAAGAAAGCCTCTAAGGTTTACACTCGCTTTGTCAGCCCCAGAAGCAGCCATCTGTTTCAGCTGTGGAGTGCGATCTGTCTGTTTTGTTTTTGGTTGGGATGCAGTGGCAGAAGCTTGCTCATTGTTGCTTCTTCGAGAACCACAAAGTAATTAACCATTCCAGTACTGGCTACAAAAGAGATGGCCACTCTCAACATTGGGCCAGATTTTTGCTTTATCCAGTGTTGGAAGTACTACAAAAAATTGAATAGCTATTCATCGTGTTTCATTGTTCCCTAAAGAGGCGACATGCTCTTTGTTATAAAGGCAACCTGGATTTTCCGACATACCATTTCATTTCAATGTCTGTGTGCCAAAGATGGGACAAAGTCTGGGCGCTGTAGACAAACAATCAAAACATGACAGTGACAAACACCCTGAGAGACCTCGTTCGCCAACACGTGAACAGTGACATGTTGTTCACAGATGATGGGAGGTGTGAGCGAGGCTGGGAAGGAAGTAAGAAAGAAGAGCAGGCAGGGGTTTGGTTTTTTAATATGTTTGCGGATGTAATACTTTTGCCAATTGAGCGTAATTTCATAAAGCGAAGTCCTGATAAATCAAATACCTGTGGAAAGACATAAGGACCAACAGGCTTTATATTTCATCCTATTTTTTCTCATGGCCTCTCTACATTTTTTCCTCTCTTTCTCTTCAGTCTTGAATATGATGCTTGGTCTCTTTTCCCAACCATAAAATGGGATTAACAATTAAAATTTGAACTACAGAATGCTTAAAAAAAAATACCTGTCAAACAGATATATAAAAGAGATTTTAAGAACTTTTGGCAAGCATCACTCTATAAGAGAAAAGTAGGAGAAATGAATATTTTACTGTTTTGTTTCTCACATCAAGATCTCTGAATACTCTATGGTATGTATTTATTAATTTCGTACAGCATAAAATAAGTCTAAATGCTATCAAACATAAATGCTAGCTTGACTTTCAACTCATTCTTTTCTCTTCTCCAGCAAATTTAAAAGCTGGATGAAACAATTAGGTTGGCTTTCATATGAGACAAGAAAATACTTCCAGTAGAGTGGGCTACAGATTCCACATTGGTACCTATTTTCACCATGTACTTAATAGCAGGGTTTGAAAAATTAGGTTATCTTCTGAACATATCCTTGAAAAGTCATCCCACCATTTTTGCTGACAGCTTACTATATTTCTTGGGTTTTTTCCTAATCTCTTCATTTTTTTTTAACCAGCTGGGTGGCTCAGCCAATTAAGCCTCTGACTCTTGATTTTGGCTTGGGTTATTATCTCGGGGTCATGGGATCAAGCTCTGCTCCATGGTTGGGATTCTCTCTCCTTCTCCCTCTGCCCCTATCCCCACTCATGCTCTCTCTTGCTCTCTCACTTTCTCTAGAATAAATAAATAAAATCTTCTAAAAAACTACTTATTAATTAATGAGCGTAATTATTCCATGTCTACTTGCCAATGTTCCTTTCATTTTTAGGCAGATCTCAAGTCTTCCATTCTCCTTTCCTCAACACTGATCACTCAACACTGTTTAGTTATTCATTTCTTTTGGTATGCTATTTTGATTGTTTCTTTTAAAAAAGAACTGTATACATAAGAAGTATTGAGGCCTAACTAAAACCATGTGAAACAAGGTACTTTTGTTTCCTATTTTTTTTTTAGAAATAAAGCTCTTTAAGTTGAAAGAATTATTGCTTTTCAAGTTTAAAGGCATCATTTTCTTAACTTACATATTTCATCTACAATTCTCTGTATAACTTCAAAACTTTTGGAGTATTTGTGTATTTAATTGTAATTAGGATCATGTCAATGTTTCTGTTGTTTTGATTAAAGTTAGTTTTAAAGCATCTTGTTGCTCCTTACAAAATGAGAGAATGTCCTGGATCTGACCTTGGGGCCATCTGGTCTGGTGGCCAAAGCAGTTATGGATAACATTGACTCAACAGTTATCTTTATCCTGCTATCTGCATCCAAAGAGCTACAGATCACTCTTATCAAGGTACAGTCTTCTCGAGAACATTGAAAGCCCAGCCAAAGAGAAAGCTCTTGACAAAATTACAGAGTAAGTGCTGTTTTAAGTTGTATATCTCTGACCCCCTCATTAGAATTCAGTATCTGTGAAGACAAGCTCAATGTTATGTTCAATTTTGTAATTCTTCCCTTTCCCCCTCACCCTCATCCTTAGTTCTTCTGAACTAAGCCTCTGGGTAGACATCCAGGAAATATCCATACTACATAACACTTGCCTATACCCCATTCCTTCTTTCTTTTGTCCTTATTTCTTTAGGGTATTCCAGCAGAATCTCCATGAAGACCTACTCTCCTCAAGAATTTTGTCGTGCTCTTGCCTAGAGGTCTCAGAACTTGTTGATGAGGTGATCACCACCCCACCAATAAAATCTTCTAAACTAACATGTTTTATGCACTTAGAATTCTGCGCTCAATTCTGATTCTGAATGTGCAGGTATTTTTTTCGCCACCGCCGAGCAATTAACTCAATTTTGATACTATCTACCTGGAGATAGCATCGGATTCCAGAGGTAAAGGGCTCAATCCCACAAGACCACCCCCAATTTAGATGCCAGTCCCAAGTCCAGATTGTCACCTGGGCTTCTGACCAACTGGTTATAATAGAGAGGTTCCCAGAAGATTTCCATGACCTCCTCCTCATGTTCCATTAATATGCTAGAGTGGCTTACAGAACTCAGAGAAACAGTTTGCTTACTACACTACCAGTTTATTATAAAAGGATATAACTTAGGAGAAGCCAGATGCATAAAGCGAGGTATATGGGAAGGGGCAAAGAGCTTCCATGCCGTCTCAGCTCACCATTCTCTCTGAATCTACACCTGTTCACCAACCTGGAAGCTCTCTAAACCCCCTTCCTTTGGGATCTTTATGGAGACTTTATTACATAAGCACGAATGACTGAATCATTGGCTATTGAAGATTGAACTCAATCTTTAGACCCTTCTCCCTCTTCAGAAGTGGGGAGGGGGTAGAGAGTGGGACTGAAAGTTCCAGCCCTCTAACCACACAATTAGTTTCTCTGGTAACCAGTCCTCATCCTTAGGAGACCTAGGAGTATTTGAAAAGTTACTCCATTTACATAGCAAAAGATACATTTATGGTTCTCCTCACTTAAAAAATTTCAAGGCTTTTAGAAGCTCTGTGCCAGGAACAGGGACATAGGCCAAATATTTGTATATTTCTTATTATAAATCACAGTATCACAACATATATATATATACATATATATATATATATATACACATATATATATTTTCAAATAGATATTTTAATAAAATGAAATAAGGAAGAAATACATATTCTTGAAAGAAGTTTCATTTTCCTTATTGATGGTATAAAAGACTTTGCTTTCAGACACTGTATTATTAGTTTTAATGTTTTTGTTTTGTTTTTAGGGAAAGCAATGTTGAAAGTGCTTTCTTCTTTTTAAAAACCTTTGTTTAACACTTTAAGGTATACTAATTTAAAAAGTATGGTAATAACTTCAATTTATTTTGGTTCTTGATTTTTGTGGCTGTTATTTCTGAAAAAGACACCTCTCAAAGATAAGGATATTCTTATAAAATCAGAATACTAGTTTTTTAACGCCCCCCAATAATTTTGAAAAGAATTTTGTTGAAATGTGGCTAGAGAATTTGCATCTTCCCTAATGTCATTTGGTTGCTTTAGGAAATAAATTGAAGATGTTATAATTTTATACTTGTGACAAATAGACACATTTGAAGTTCCTTGGCTGTAATATGTCAAAAAGGTTTGGAAATCCTTTTCCCAAAGCTTTTAGGTATTCAGATGTGAGACTTTAAATAGATGACATAGTCACATTGTTTTTAGCAACAAAATCACTCCAAATTTTCCTCGCATGATTTTTTTTTCAAACTTTCTCTAGAGCTTACATATCTTTCAAAACTGAGCCATTGCTGTTTCACTCCTTGTAGAAAATGGCACATTTACAGATATATATGCCAGATCACTCACCATTGACAGTAGTTTCCTCATAATTTGGATGATAAAGAGCTTCTATTAGGGACACATGTCAATTGCACCATTTTCTGGTTTCCATGTGCCTGCCTTCCTAAGTCATTTCTCAGCCAGAGTTTCTGTGACAGGAATCTTATTAATACACTTGACTATTTTGCCCATTACCTAAACTAGATAATGTAATGAATTAATCAACTTAATGTAGCTTTACATTAATAAAATTAATGAATTTAAAATTAATGAAATTTAACATATCACATTATTAAAAGCAAATGAGGTTAAAGAGTAGAAGAAAACATTTCCAAATCACATATCCAAAAGGACTTGAATCCAGAATATATAAAGAATTTTCTAAACCCAACAATAAGAAAATAAATAAGTCAATAAAGGGCAAAAGAGAAGAACAGGTATTTTGCAGAAAAAAAAACAAA
The DNA here is from genome assembly GCF_024610735.1 of Ursus americanus. Taxonomy (NCBI): domain Eukaryota; kingdom Metazoa; phylum Chordata; class Mammalia; order Carnivora; family Ursidae; genus Ursus; species Ursus americanus. The sequence continues at coordinate 52,045,203 of NC_142137.1, read as the reverse complement.
AAAAAGATAAGAATAGCAAATAGGTACATAAAAGAAATTTAATGTCATTAGCTGTTAGGAAAATGCAAATTAAACCACAAATGAAGTACCACTCTATACCTATTAGAATGACTAAAATAAAAAATACTGATAATACCAAATACTGACAAGAATGGAGAACGACTAGAACTCTCATGTATTGCAGGTGGGGATGCAAAATGGTACAAACATTCTGGAAAACATTTTGATGGTTTCTTATAAAGTTAAACATATACTGGGACACCTGTGTGGCACAGTTTGCATCTGACTCTTGGTTTCAGCTCCAGTCATGATCTCATGGGTAGCGAGATCGAGCCCTGCATGGGGCTCCGCACTCAGTGGGGAGTCTGCTTGGGATTCTCTCCATCTGCCCCTGCCCCCACTCTCCGTCTCTCTCTCTCTCTCAAATAAATAAATCTTAAAAAAAAAAAAAGAAGGAGTTAAACATATACTTACCATGTGACCCAGCAATCCCACTCTTGAATATCTACCCTAGATAAATGAAAACTATGTTCACTTAAAAACCTGCACACAAATGTTGAAATGGCTATTTTCATGATTGCCGAAACTGAAAACGACGCAAATGAACTTCAGTGGGTGAATAGATAAACCATGGGTAGTCACACAAGGTAATATTACTCAGCAATAAACAAGAAAAAGGGATTATGCTGAGTCAAAGAAGCCAGACTCCAGAGGCCACTATTTTGTGCTTTCATTTTTATGATATTCCCGAAAAGGCAAGTCTGTGGAGATGGAGAAATGATCAGTGGTGGCCAGAGATTATGGATGGAGAAAAGCATGACTGTAAAAAGAGAGCCTGAGAAAGCGATTTATAGTGAAAGAACTGCTCTATATCCTAATTATGGTGGTGGTTATATGAACCTATGCATGCATTAAATTTATAAAACTGCAAACTAAAAGAAAAAAAGCCAAATTTACTGTATTCATAATTTTAAAAAATAGAATTAAAAATAAAAAGCAAATGAGGTTACCGTCAACCCATCAGCATTTGACCATTTGACATAAGGACCAAGTGAGGGCATAATACATGTTAATAAAGCCTGATTTATTTCTTTTAGATGAAAAGTAAATAGAAACGGAAACTTCCATGTTTTCCTGCAACTGAATAGATTGTCCAAACACACACTTGACTCTGAAGACTGCTGCCCTAGACCTTTGCTACTCAAAGCATAGTCCTTGATCATCAGCATTTTGCATCCCCACGGAACTTCTTAGAACTCTGGGTGTGAGGTCCAGCAATCTGGGTTTCGACAGATCTGCCAGATGATTCTGATGATGACAAATTTTGAGAAACACTGCCCTGGAGTGTTTGTTAAAATGTAGTTTCCTGGGCCCATCCCCAGAATTTCTGATTCAGTAGATCTGGTGTAAAGACCAAGAATTTTCATTTCTAAAAGTTCCCAGTTGATGTTGTTGCCACTGGCCTGGACACCAGACGTGGAGGACTACTGCTATAGTCCACTGTACTCATTGTGCTAGCCACAAGCTTCAAGTAGCTACTTAAATTTTAATTAATTAAAATGAAATAAAAATTAAAACTTCAGTTTTTCATTTTCACTAGCCACATTCCAATTGCTCCATAGTCACATGATTTGTCATGTGGCTCTTTAAGACACAGTTTGCTAACTGGTCTAGGGAAGCACTGCTCAGCAGAACCCAGTGGTAGGGGAACAACCTATACCTATGCTAATATGGTAGCCACTAGCCACATGTGGCTATTCAAATTTAAATTTTAACAAATTTCAATGGAATAAAACTACAAATTTAATCCTTCAGTCATACTAGTCACATTTCAAGTACCTATTAGCCATATGTGGGTAGGGGCCACATAGTACATAGCACAGAGATAGAATACTTCTGTCATCACAAAGACTTCCAGTTATTGGAAAGTGCTTTTCAAGATCATGGGTCAGGGAACTGTTTCTTAAGATTCCCTGAATAGAAAATAGTCAATAACTGAGGTTTCCAGAACCGAAGGTGTCTGTCACAACTATTTAACTCTGTCTTTGCAGCAGTCACAGTAAGTCAACCAATGGGCATGACTATGTTCTGATGAAACATTATCTATAAAAAACAAGCCCCTGGTCTATAGATCATAGCTTGCTGACCCCTGCTCTAGACCGTTCTCGTCACAGCCTTCAAAGTCTCTGAGACCTTGCTTTCATATCACAAAATGAACGCTTCATGTATTAATATAAAAACTGAAATAAGAGAGTCTTCTAGCAGCCCTCTTGGCTACTTTAACTCAAGTTACATCAAGACGATGTCCAAATGTTGTAAAAAGATTAATACTATTGGTGGTGAATTAATGTCAAGTGAGAGGAAAGATTGCCTCTATTGCAAGCCTAAAACAGAGATATTCTGATGCAGATTGAAGCACTTTGGAACATATTGCTTTATTGTCTTGGAGAAAATAAATAACTACTATGCAGCACTTTGTTTTCATTGTTTCATTTACTGCTTTACAATGTATATCTTCATATGCCTTTTGCCATTATAACATCATGGGTAGTCAGTTCTTTTTGTGCAACAAAACTGATATATGAAAATCATCATTTTCTCCCTCGCCTCTCTCTCTCTCTGGTTTTTTTGTTTTGTTTTGTTTTGTTTTGTTCTGTTTTGTTTAGTGAGAGAGGGACAGAGAGGTGGGGTGGGAGAGAGAGTCTTAGGTAGGCTCCACGCCCAGCATGGAGCCCAACACTGGGCTTGATCTCACAACCCCAAGATCATGACTGAGCCAAAATCAAGTCAGGTGCTTAATCAACTGAGCCACCCAGGTGCCCCTCTCTCATTCTTTATATTAAAAAACATTAAAAAACAGGAGGGAAACAGTTAACCACCTATCTAGTGCTTAAGAGGAAAAAAAATTACTAGTATTATCTTTCAAGGTAAAGAAATTTTTTTCTATATAATTTGGGTTAGTAAGTCTCTAAATGCATATGATCTACGAGGCCCTGGAAGACTATGAGATAAATATGCAATGTTGCCTTTACTAAGTATTTAATTGAGTGGTGAGGTTTTAAAGTACCTAGAATCTTGAAGTACAAATGTATCTGCTGGTTTTCCCCACTTGATCTTCTCACAGGTCCAGTGGTTCTTCCCAAGAGCCTTTGGATTCCCGGGGGAGTAGCTGAGAGAAGCCCTTGGTTGTTAATCCAAGTGCTCAAAAGAATGGTCAAGCCATTAGATAGAACTCTTTTCCAATTATTTTATTTTTACATTTATTTGCCTTAATTATCATTTCGATTTGTCTTCACTTCAAAAAAAAAATTTTTTTTTTAAGTTTCAGAAAGAAAAAAGAAAAAGCAAAGAAGAAATTCGCTGGCCCAAACCATCCAGTAAAAATGAATGTCTGCTCTCGTTTAGTGAATGTCATTTTCTAGGTAAGCAGTGTTGGGGCACCCTGTTCCAGATGATATTTTCTATCCAGGAAAATAGATACTTAGCCCTGCTGCATTTCCAAAAGGTTTCTAATGCTCGTGCTGTTTTGTTTGTTTGTTATCTGTTTGTTCTCTTTTTAGTGTTGTACTCAAATCTGCAGACCTTGTTACAGTCCAAACCTGAAAACAACAGGATCCTGGCAGAAGAATGAGCAATGAGGGGCAAGTGCCAGAATTCAACCTAACAAATAAAAGGTGAGTCGTAGTAAAGAAAAGTCATAGGTTTTTGTACTATAATCAGGTTACTAATAAAGATTGTGGAGTTTTTACCTATTAAGAAAAAAAAACTATTCAAAATTAAATATTAGGGAAAAAACTGCACTTTGGTAAATAGTAGCTTTTCTGTTATTCTGTTAACTAACATTTTTTTCTATTGACTATATATTGTCACTGTATATGGAGAAGATTTACTCAATTCTCAATCATTGAATTGGCATTGAAAAAATGCCATAGTGAATGTTGGATTTTGAGATAATTGGATATATTAAAAACCTATCAAAAATTTTTGATACTCTCAGGAATGGTCATTCTTATCAATGTACCAAGCACATAATAGATGTGTGGCAAGTGTTTATTTGAGGGGTGTGTGAATTCAGAAACTGAAACATTGGAAATAAAGGGTTCCTGTGCAACCTTTTCCAATTCATGAGTATACAGAAGACAAATGATGACATTTAAATAGGGCAGAGCTGATTAATCCATTGGAGAAGGAAAATAAGGTGAATGTATCTAGCCAAGAGGAATAGATATTTGGGAAAGCTATTCATCCGAGTTTACAGATCAGTGGCATTGACACTCTGCAAAACATTGCTTTAAAATCACATTGTTTTTCAAATATTTGTCTTTCTGCCAAAGACTTTACTCTCAGCCTCTGATTGGCAGTTGATGAATCATGCCTCCTGTAATCACATGCCGACTTATCTTTCCATGTAAACAAGCAGAGGAAGAAGAGGCATGTTTAGAGTGAAATAGTACAGTAGAGTTTGCAAATGCTTTTCTCATTGAACAATGATTTGGAAGAGTAACAAAGTCTACGTAAGTATGTAAATGGCACCAATATGATAAAATAAATGTAAAGGACATCCTTTAGATAATCACAGCATTCTGTCAAATTTAAGGTGCTAGCTAAACCTTGAATACTTTAGGTAAATAGAACAATGTCTAAATGGAAATATAAGACCAAAAAAGCAGTTTACTTAGTTATTTTGTACCTACTGTGGGGACGTTGCTCTAGGAATATCCTGAGGAAACAGTTTTTAAATAAGTGATTAATTTGTAGAAGGTTTTTATAGTGTTTTTAATTAAAATCCTAAGTTAATTGAATAAATAAGCCTGTTTTTGTCTTACTAGGAATTTTTCAGGGAATATATAAAAGCCAACAGGTCCTCAGTGACGAAATCATTCAGATACCCCAGGCAGATGGTCACTTCAAAGCTGTCCATAACAGTATACATCAGACTTGATCAAAGTTAGGATGGATTTTAACTTAAGGCAAAAACCAGACAAATTTGGTGAAAGTGTGAACCCAATTTTGCAGACATAGTAATTATGGCTATAAAAATGAACTGTGGCGGGACCAACTTAAAAAAAAAATTTGTGTAAATGTGTTAACAACTGAATACTGCAAATAAAACTGTCAACATTCATGGTATGTTCCATTATACCTCCTGTGGCAGAAAGTAAAATGATAGAAGTGAAGTTGTCTCTGATTAATAAAAAAAACCCTGCTTCATTGGACTAATTCAAAAGTCTCTTTCTTGTTAAAGTAGACTGCTGAACAAAACTTTCTCAGCAGGTTTGGAGATTTATGTTAGCTCTAAGTGACAGAGTATACACAGGAATGTTAAAAGTAGAACTATTTAACAAGTAGAAACTTAATATGAGAGTATTTAAAACCATATTTTTTTCAGTATTTTTCAGTATTTGGCCCACAGTTTTCCAATTCCACACAATAATACATGAATTCAGATCTTTGCAAATATCTTAAGTACAATAATACCTTATTACTATATCTAATTTTGTATATTACTGCGTACTTGTTTTATGCTATAAATATTAATACTTTTTCTCAGATGTCTAGTAATTGATTCCATTGAGAATTAATACAGTAGATTATAGTTCAGCTGGTGTTTTCCTTACCACTAGTTATGCCCTCTGTTTCATTATTTCCTTGTTGGAGATATAGTACACTCTCACAATCAAGGAAAATGCAAATTTATATTTACAAATATTTAAGCAAAATCTTCCAATAGGTCATGAGCATTCTGTGTGTTATCAGCATCTCAAAGGTACTCAAAAATTGTTTTCCCCTCACAATATTTAGAAACAGTTTATCATATTTTTAAATTATTTGGGTATTTCAAATTTGTATATTTAGATCATTCTTAATAAAGCACATATTCTTATGGTATTGGATTAACTAGAAAAAATCACTAAGTGTATGTTATTTGATAATTGAATTACAAAATTAACCTAAAGGGTTATAGGATACAGTAACAACAATTATCTATAACAAGTTATAATTCCATGTGGACTTTGATAATAAAAAATAATAAAAATCTAAGGAATATTTTTAAAACAAATAAACAACAAAATATTCTTAAAGATCAGATTGCAGTTTTAAGTAATAAATAAATTAAATAAATTGAATTGATTTTATCACTTGATGAAGTGATAAATAAAAGTGTCTATTTCTTTCCTGTATACCAGCAACGAGCAAGTGGAATTTGAAATTAAAATTAAATTGAAATTGAAATTAAAAATACACTACCATTTACATTAGCATCCAAAATAATGAAATATTTAAATATAAATCTAACAAAATATGTACAAAATTTATATGAGGAAAACTATGAAATTCCGATGAATGAAATAAAAAGAACTAAATAAAATGGAGATATCCATGTTCATGGATAGGAAGACTCAATATTGTTAAGATGCATATACCAATCAAAAGCAAATCAAAGCAAAACCAATCACAATCTCAACAGATTATTTTCTGGATATCAACAAACCAATTCTAAAATTTATATGGAGAGGCAAATGCTCCAGAATAGCCAACACAATATTAAAGGAGAAGAACAAAGATGGAGGTCTGACACTACTTGACTTCAAGGCTTACTACAAAGCTACAGTAGTCAAGATAGTTTGGTACTGGTGAAAGGATAGGCAAACATCAATGGAAGAGAATGAAGAGCCCAGAAATAGACCCACATAAATATGGTCAACTGATCTCTGACAAAGGGTCAAAGGTAATATAATGGAGCAAAGATAGTCTTTTCAACAAAGAGTGCTGGAACAACTGGACATACACATGCAAAAAAAAAAAAAAAAACTAGACACAGACCTCATAAAAATTAATTCAAAATAGATTGTAGACCTAAATGTAAAACACAAAACTAGAAGATAACAGGAAAAAACCTAGATGATGCTTTTTAGATAAAACACTAAAGGCATTACTCACGAAAGAAATAACTGATAATCTGGATTCTATTAAAATTAAGAAATTTTGCTCTGCTAAAGATGATTTCGAGAAGAAAAGCCACAGACTGGGAGAAAATACTTACAAAAAACACACCCGGTAAAGGACTGTCATCCACAAAATACAAAAAAACTCTACAGCTCAAAAATAAGAAATCAAACAACTCACTAAAAAGTGGGCCAACAACCCTAACAGATACCTCAGCAAAGAAGATATGCAGATAACAAATAAGCATATGAAAAGGCTCTTCACATCCTATATTATCAGGGATATGCAAATTAAAACAATGAGATTCTACTACACACCTATTAAAATGACCAAAATCTGGAACACGGCACTGGTGAGGATCTGGCACAGGAACTCTCATTTATTGCTGGTAAGGATGCCGAAGAGTATACAATCCCTCTGCAAGACGATTAGTGGCTTCCTACAAAACTGAATATCCACTTTTCATGTGATCCAGGAATCACAGTCCTACTGGGATTTACCCAAGGAAATTGAAAATTTATGTCCACACAAACATCTGCACACAAATGTTTATAGCAGCCTTATTCATAATTTCCAAAACTTGGAGGCAACCAAGATGTTGTTCAGTAGGTGATGGTTAATAAAACTGTGGTACATTCCGGGGCGCCTGGGTGGCGCAGCGGTTAAACGTCTGCCTTCGGTTCAGGGCGTGATCCCGGCGTTGTGGGATCGAGCCCCACATCAGGCTCTTCCACTATGAGCCTGCTTCTTCCTCTCCCACTCCCCCGGCTTGTGTTCTCTCTCTCGCTGGCTGTCTCTATCTCTGTCGAATAAATAAATAAAATCTTTAAAAAAAAAAAAAAAAACTGTGGTACATTCAGACAATGACATATTATTCAGTACTAAAAAGAAATGTACTATCAAGCTATGGAAAGATATGGAGAAATCTGAAGTGCATATTACCAAGTGAAATAAGCCAATCTGAAAAGGCTATGTAGAGTATGATTCCAACATATGACATTCTGGAAAAGGCAAAACCAAAAGGGGACAGTAAAAAGATCAGTGGCTGCCAGGGACTGGGGGTAAGGGGGATAATGGCAAGGACTGAATAGACAGAGCACAGAAAGATTTTTAGAGCCCTGAAAATATTCTGTATGATACTATAATGATGGATACCAGTCATGACACATTTGTTCAAACTCAGAATATACAACACTAAAAGTGAACTGTCGTGTAAACTATGGACTTTGGGTGATTATGATGTGACAATGGAGTTTTGTCAATTATGAAAACTGTACCACTCTGGTGGGAGATGTTGATAATTAGGTAGGCTGTGAGTGTGGAGAAGCGGAGAATATATGGGAAATTTTAGTACCTTCCCCTCAATTTTGCTTAGAACCTAAAAATCCCTAAGAAAGTAAAATGTTAATAATCATTTTATAAGCAAAAGATAAAAATATCTAAGGATAGGGAAAAAAAACCCCAAGTAACAGTGGTAGGAATAATAGGACGTGTTTGCATAAAATAGAGCTTTTGTAAAATGAAAGAAAAAAATGTAATGAGATGTAATATGTCAGCACTGTCAAAGCCGTGTTTAGGGTACACAATGCAATCTGGCTCAAAGTAAATACAATTAACACTGTCATCAGCAACTGAAGGTCTTAATTTCTTAAAATGCAAGACCATGACAATTTCTTTCCATCACATCAGAATCTGGAACAGAGCTCTTCATACAAGTAGGTGCTATGTAAATGTGTTTTTAATCAATTGACAGAGGGTGTCTATTGGAATAGGCTGAGAAATTTGCACACAAATAGTAAGTAAGTGACAAACACAGGCACAAACCCACCAACCCCAAAAGGCAACCTTTTTGTCCTTAATATAAAGAACAAATGTGCTGTACTCTCCAGGAGGAATCATTGTGCAGAAATTAGCCTCTAGGCCAATAATGAAATGCTTAAGACATAGTCAGAAACAGAAATTTGGGACGTGAAAGACAATGATACTGTTGTATGTCTATAGGACTCTAAGCACCATTTTATAAACCATTAAAAACTGTCAGTTTTCCCATGACATATTATATTCTCATAAAAAGACACAAATGCTAAATTAAGTTTGAATTTGAATTAGCAAAGAAGAAGAAAATCAATTTAAGCGTTCCCAGTGCAATCTCAACCCTTGCACTCTTGTATTGCATCTGTGTATTTCATTAGTATATTTTGTTACATGATCATGTAATATTTATGCAGTAACATAATACGCTCTGTACATCTAAGATTAGAGAAAAAGTGCAGTTCCTTTCCATTATTTCGTGCCCTTTATCTGCTGAACACTCTGTAACATTACCCGGGGTTTGGTGATTATGTAATGAGGGCTCCATTATAATACACACGGCACAGTTGGAGGATTGCTGTGGGAACCTTCCCTCTGCAAATCCTGAGTTTTGGAACAATTAAAGCCTTGGTTTTAATGCTACATTCACCTCATTTTTTTCCCCAAATATTTTGCTTTTTCCCCTTAAAACCCATAAGTACTGCAGTAGAAGAAATGTAACAAGAATTATAGGAAAAAGTTCCACAGCAAATGAAATAACAGCTGCCCTCTGGTGCATAACAGATGTGTGCTCCCCGAACTTTTTTTTCCTTTGAGTTCTCCTCTCCAAGTCCCAGCCAGACCGAAGCACTCTGCCTAGCTTATGAGATCTGACAACTTTACAGCTCCAGGCTGGATGACTGCAGGCTAGTGTTTTTCCTTGAATTCACTGAAGCCCCAGGGAATAAACTCACAGGTTCAAGAATGATACCCAAAGGTTATTTTCCCCTAGAAAGCTGTGAAGGACTGACATTAAGCTCCCTTATAAGAAATAAAGTTCAAATAGTTTCCATTAAAGGACCATTAAAGATTTTGTACCTTCGAAGATAGATAGTCAGGATTTGGCATCTGTAGCAGATGCCATCCCAGTCCCAGAGAAAGGAATCACCTGGAGAGCCATGTTGTTTCTTCCATCCAGGTAAAATAGGTCAAACCTGATTAGCCATTAATATTTGTACAAGTTCAGTCCTACTGAAACTGACAAAGCCACCTGCTTCCTAGCACCTGATCATGGGTCCTGCAATTTCTAGGGCTAGCAATTCCTATCAGAGAGCAGTGACGTGCGTGAAGAGTAATTCGAAGTTTAGAGGGCTGTAACCTTTGTGATTTTGTAAATTGAGGCAGAATTGTTTTTAAAAATGTTGAATGACCATATTAAAATTAGAAATCTTTTTTTTTTCAAATGAGTCCTTGGAAATGATATTTTCTTTATAAATTTGTGTTCGTTCCAAGAGCTATTGACATCAGCTCTCCGAGTTTTGTCATGGTGCCTGTTTTTAGGGGTCGGATTTGTCTATTCTTAACGCGCCATGATCATAATGCACTTGACATGCCCTTAGATCAACAGTTGTGTGTGTGGGGGGGGGGGGTTGTGTGTATAAATGAGACACATGTCTCTTTAGCTTCCACCTATGTGTCACTAGAGAACTCAATCAAGCAAATATGGGTGACAATAAGTATAGTTCTAAGACAAGACAAATGTAACTGTTGGAACTCTCTGCTCTACTAGCAGGTTCCATATTTTTTCCTCTATGTGGCCTTGGAGTGGCTCAGATTTCCACTTGCGATCAGTAATCATTTTTCTCTTTAAAGCCAGCATCAGATAGAAACTTATTGTATTTCCTTAGGGTCTCAACCATGCCGAAGTTCTAGACGCTCCACCAAGAGGCTTCCCGGTATTTTCATGCGTTATGAAGGGTTTGTCTCCTTTCTTGGTTTATTTTTCTGCCTCACTACTGTTTCTGATGATGTGGGTTCATAACACAGTGTGTGACTTTAATATTGTCCACTTTGTCATTAGAGCCACTCTCATCACCATCATTACCTTTACTTCAATTCATTTCTCCACTGACTTCGCCTCCAGTAATGAATCCCATCCTGTGCACCTGGTAGTAGTAAGATGAAATCTACAGACTAAATTCAAGATTATTTATTATTTCGTTATGGAATTAATGTGTTAATAAGACACAAAAATACATAAAAATCATTACCAAATGCAAAATAGTCCATTGTAAAGTTGTATGTATATCAATCAGTAAACACTAAAAAGTATGCCTAATTTAATTGGAAATCACTGGGATAATGCCTCTTATTGGCCTCCCAAATAGGGTGGCTTTGAGGTCTGAGCCATTAAAATAGCCCAGTTTTACAACACTTTTATTGAATTAATACAACAGTTTTACTCTCTGGAAATCTGAAACAAGTTCCTTAGCAGGGGTTGGGGGGATGGGGTTTGAAAACTGAAAACAACATAATTTTCTGCCCCTACATGAAACAATCCTAAAAACAAAGCACAGTACTCTATCTTGCAAGACCGGACTGAAAACATTCCCACTCCAGGCCCTAAAACCCTGTTTGATATCCTGCTTTGACTTTCCCCTTCTAAAACACTACTAAGATATGGTAAAGATGGTATTCTTCCTCATCTAATAAAAATGATTCCCTCTTGATCAACTGGTATTTCCAGTGGACTTTAAGGAGTCAGTAGTATACAAGCCTAGTTTCCATAAGGGTCTAATCAACCTCTTTTCTTTGCTTTGTGCAATGCAAAAGTGCACTCCCCTGAGGCTCCCTGATTCTCTAAGCTGACCTTCCAGTTCCATGGTGCAGTGATCATCAGATCTGCCTGACATGTAGAAAATCCTAAATTAGACTCCCAGTGGGGCCACAGTACTTGTTTCCATTCAAAAGAAATTATGAGGAGCTCTCGATCCTCTAAGTTGGGATTGAAGGGGGTCCTCTAAATCCAAGTGAGGTATGACCTAAATTGGGTCTAAGCTCTAGTTTCCTTTCATCAGCTCATAAAAATTGTGTATTTTCTCAATGAAGAATAAAGCATTTTATGAATTCTTTAATGATCAACTAGAAAACATGTCCCCCCCTTTTTTTTTAACAGTTTGGTTTATATTCCTGTCTGTCTTTAATATTTTGGTTTATATTCTTATCTGTCCTGCTGTTATGAGCCCATAAGAGAAAGTCTATAGGGAGAGAAGGTACATACACCCAGTTTAGAAGAGAGTTTAGAAGTTCATGTAAGACTAGAATTCTTTGGACAAAATTTGCAGTATGCTTTGGGTGAATGTAGTTTATTGTCATAAATTATGTGTTAATAAAGGTGATTTAAAATAAACACTTAAGAACTTTCCTGAGACTTGTCTTTGCATCTCTAGAAATGTTTTATTTAGTTTTGTCTGCCCTGAGCTCCCAGCTGTTGGCAACACATCTTTGGCCAGGTCTAAAGACACAAAGTAGGAGCTACCACCTCCTTCTGATTTTTGCCACTTATGAGGTTCTCTTTTCATGTATTCACTCTTGTGTATGTCTCTCCAACATAATCCCGGCCAGGACAACCCGAAATTTCAATAGCCACTTTGGGAAACTTTTGGCATGAACAAGAATGTTTATTTAAGAGAGGCACTAAAACAAATAGAGATTACAGAGAGATTCTCTGACTGATTTGTCTGTCTCAAAGAAAGATTTCTTTGTTTAAAATAGGAAACTCTCCCCGTCTGGTGACCATACTTCAAAGTTTGATGTACAATTAAAAAGCACACAACTTGATGAAATAGCAAAAAGTCTGAGTTACTGTTTAAATCAGCTATAATAATTTCCTCTCTCTCTCTTTTTCTGTGTGTGTATATGTGTGTGTGTGTGTGTGTGTGTGTATGTGCGTGTGTGTGAAAATGGGTTCTCCTGAACCTCAGGCTTCTCTCCTTGCAGAGAACAAGATCATTTGCCTTTTGTAGTGGTAATTTAATACTATTTGAAACTTTTCCCTCTCACTTTTTTCTCCTTTCCTCTCCTACTCTTTTTTTTCTGTTTCTTACATAAATTTAGAGATTAATTGATCAAAAAAATAGCTGTGTGGGGGCTGCCTGGGTGGCTCAATTGGTTAAATGTCCGACTCTTGGTTTCAGCTCAGGTCTGAGCTCAAGGTCATGAGATTAAGCCTTTCTTGGGGCTCTGTGTACGGATTCTGCTTGGGATTCTCTCTCTCCCTCTCCCACTTCCTCTCCCCTTGCTCTCTAGCACAAATAAATAATCTTTTAAAACAATATGTGTTTTGTTATTCTGTACATACCCTAGGAACATCTAGCTCAGATAAGCAGTCAAGAAGTTCCAAAAACAAAAACAAATAGTTCTAATGTTACGGTTGTTTTCTTGCCAAAACTATAAATCAGAAGAAAAAGTTTATCTGTGAATTGGATAATGGTCTTGTTAGATGAAAAGAAAAGCTAAGCACATAGAGCTTTTGACATGAATTCAGAATCTTAATTTATTTTTCTGATATGTAAATGCAGAGATTAATTTCTATTTTTTAAGTTCATGCAATATATATAGATGATTACTTAGACAAATTAGAATGATTAATTCTAACTTGACAACAGTTTTAGTCTTCTCCATAACATCACTACCAGAAAAAGTAATGTAAGCACATTATTTTAATTAACACATAGTTTGGGTTTAATTTCTCATGTTTTAAACTTTTTAAACTTCCTACATCAATTCTATGACTTCCTCAAATTTTCATTATTTTTATACACCTATATTAAAATCTTTTAATTAAGTGAAACTGAATAATAGATATCTTTTTAATATTGTATATTCTTATGCTATAAATTAAAAGGATTTAATGGGTCAGCTTAACTCATAATTTCCAGATTTATAGTTAACTTGGAGACCTAAGCCTCATATATAATTATATTTAATAAATTATTTTTTGATAGACAGGTTCTAAATACGAAATGAGTACTACAAACACTGGTCACTAAATATTGTTTTAAATAATATTTTCCCCACAACTAATGAATCATCGAGCCTTACATCGGAAACCGGGGATGTACTGTATGGTGACTAACATAATATAATGAAAAATCATTAAAAAAAAAATAAATAAATAAATAAATAATATTTTCCCTATTTTTAGACATGGAATGGGTACATATGGAGCAGGATGTGTAATTTCCTTTAAATCATATTATGCGTATGTTTATTCTGACAGCCTAAAATATGCTCAAGTTGCATAAAATATGTGTTCATGGGGGGAAATTAGTTGCTTAATAATTATTGATATACTACCTTCTAGTTCTTTCTACCGTTTACACACCAAAAAGAGTGGTTCCTTTAGTTAAAGCTTTTAATTAATATAAATGAATACAGACAAACAGGAATATGTACACAAGATAATAAATATGGTTTATCTGGTTTTTAAAGGAATGGTTCTAGGTTATTGAAATAGCACTGTTAAAATAATACATATATACTGAATGTGTGTAGGTGATTAGTTAATTATATTTAAAGATTAAAAACTTCAACTTTATCAACCCTTTGCTGAGATGTATATCTATCTAAATACATACATTAAAAGATATCTTAAGATTAAATAAGAAATGTATAAATAATAAAAGAAAACAAATTTAACAGTATATACAAATTTAACAGTAAATATACAATTTCCATGACAAGAAAACTTTGTTTATCTGACAAGGACTATATCAGATACTATTAACAATTGACACAACAGTAAAATTCTAGAGTGTTGGTCCTTAGATACACATTTCTCAGTTGAAAACACAAACATCTTTTATGAAGCATGTTCCAACCAGAGACATTCTTAGGAATCCTCCAAAAGCAGATGACATTTGGGAAGATAAAGCTTCCACTCAAAGCTTGTGTATATAAAGATGACTATAAACAGCTTCTAGGCAAGACCCATAAACAAGAGCCACAGATTGTTACACTTCAGTCTGCATGCTTTATTTTTTATTTTCTCAGTGATTTTCTTTCCTCTTAGCTATCATAAGGTTCTGGGTTTTTAACAGACTCTTGATATCTCTTAACATTGACATTTATAAGATTCTCATCCTTAATATTGCCTTTAGCGTTCTTAGTCACTCTTTGGTATAAATTCAATGCCTGACTAAAATTTGCTTATGATTTGGCAAAAAACATACAATCAAAATGATTATTGGCTTTGTGCTCATTTTCCTAGATGTCACCAAGTTTTCTTTTGATAAGAGTCACTTGTAAATGAATCTTTTGGGTTCCTTAGTAATTGGATTAAGCCATTAAAAAAAATATAGAGGGTTTAATATTGCTGCATAGGAAAATTCTAAACTCCCTCCCACCCATGGACACAATAAATATACAACTACATATGGAAAAATCCCAGAAAACTGGATGAACAAAGCCTCCATAACAAGGACTAAAAGAACAGCATCAACATGGGTAGGAGAGACAGAGACATCATCTCACAAAAAAAAAAAACCACCCCAGGCCTCGCAATACACAATCAGGAGAGATCCCAAAAGCACAAGACTTTTTCCTGAGGAATGAGGGGAATCAGGCACCTCAACCTTTAGATCCTACACAAAAGAGGGGAGACCCCTAAAAGCTGGGCTTTGAAAACCAATAGGAATTATATCCAGAAAAACCATAGAAGTGTAGAGACAGAGAGCCCTCTCTTAAAGTACTTGTGTGCAGACTCACTCTCCCCAGGACCCAGCACAAAAACACCAATTTGAAAAGTGCATAGGCCATATGTGAAGGAGACCCACCCACTAATCTTAAAGTGTCTACTAGAGAGGCAGGAAACTACTGGGACTTTCTGTGAGGATGGAGACACTGGTAAGAACCATATTTGTGACTTCGTCCTACCTTGCTAAGGTTGGCACTGATGGGTAATATTTTGGAACTGCCATTCTAACCTGTTAGAGTCAGTGGGTGCACCCAGCTGAAAACCCCACTTACCTCTGCAGCAGTCAGACATAGCATC
The DNA here is from genome assembly GCF_024610735.1 of Ursus americanus. Taxonomy (NCBI): domain Eukaryota; kingdom Metazoa; phylum Chordata; class Mammalia; order Carnivora; family Ursidae; genus Ursus; species Ursus americanus. The sequence goes on along the minus strand of NC_142137.1, from coordinate 52,029,410 downwards.
CAGACTGGGTGACAGCCCAGCCTACTCCCATACCCCAGCATAACTGTGTGTTGTAGCCATGTTGGGTGCAGCCCAGGCTTCTCCTGCCTCAGTGTGGCCACATGTCACAGCCGGGCTGAGTGGCCAGCCCCACCTACCCCCATGCCACAGATGTGGCCCTGCCACAGCAGACAGGTGCATAGAGCTCACACTATATGGATGTCCCTTGATACCTGGTTCTAGCGATTAGAGAGGATTGCACTCTGGGCTCAACTGGAAGACTTTTCCTTGAACACTGGAAGAGATAGTTGATTCACCTAATACATAGAACTAAACACAGAGGGTCAGACAAAATGAGGAGACAGAGGAATATATTCCAAATGAAAGAATAAAGAAAAACATTAGAAAAAGACATCCGTGAAATAAAGAAAAACAATCAACCTGATAAAAAGTTCTAAGTCAAAGTCATACAGATGGTTACTGATCTTAGGAGAAAAATGGATGAACACAGTGAGATCCTCAAAAAAGAGATAGAAAATATAAGAAAGTTTCAAGCAGAAGCTACAGAGCTGAAGAATACAATAACTGAACAAGAACAACCACAAAAAAAATTCACTAGAGTTGTTCGATAGCAGACTGGATAAGCCAAAGAGCTGATCAGTAAGCTGGAAGGCAAAGTAATACAACTTACCCAGCCAGAGAAGTAAAAAGAAAAGAATTTTAAAAAATGAAGATAACCTAAAGGACCACTAGACAACATCAAGTAGAAGAACCTTTGCGTTATAGGTGTCCCAGAAAGAGAAAAGAGAAAAGACCAGCAAACTTATTTGAAGAAATAATGGCTGAAAACCTCCTTAATCTGGGGAAGAAAATAGACATTCAGGTCAAGGAAACATTCAGGTCAAGATGAACCTAAAGAAATCTATCTCAAAACACATTATAATTAAAATGGTAAAAGTTAAAGATTAAGAGAGAATCTTAAAGAAGCAAGAGAAAAACAACTTATTACCCATAATGCTATCTGCAGATTTTCAGCAGAAATTTTGCAGGCCACAGAAGAGTGCCATGACATATTTCAAGAGCTGAAAGGAAGACACATCAAACCAAGAATTCTCTGCCCCACAAAGTTATCATTCACAATTGAAAGAGTAATTAAGAGTTTTCCAGATAACCAAAAGCAAAAGGAGCTCAACACCACTATATCGGCCTTACAAGAAATGTTAAAAGAACTTTAAGCTGAAAAGAAATGGCACTAATTAATGGCAAGAAAACATAGAAAAGTAAAAATCTCACTGGAGGAAGTAATTATATAGTAAAGGTAGTGGATTAATCACATATAAAGCAACCATGAAAGTTAAAGGACAAAAATAATAAAAATTAACTAAAACTCCAGTAACTAGTTAAGGGATACACAAAATATAAAGGATGTAAAATGCAACATCCAATATATAAAACGTGCTGAGGGGAAGGAAAACCTGGTTTTGACATGTATTCAAATATAATTTGCTATCAACTCAAACCAGAATATTATACACATAGGAAATTATATGTGAACCTCATGGTAACCTCAAAGCAAAAATTTATGGTAAATACCAAAAGGAAAATGAGAAAGAAATCTAAACGTAACACTAAATAAAGCCATTAAACCAAAAGGAAAGAGAAATAGAAAAGAAAGGAACAGAAAGCAATGAATAAAATGGCAATAAGTCCACACCTAACAATAATTACTTTAAATGTAATAGACTAACCACTTCAATCAAAAGGCACAGAATGGTTAAGGGGAACCTGTGTGGCTCAGTCAGTTAAGTGTCTGACTTTTTGTTTTGGGTCAGGTCATGATCTCAGCGTCATGAGATCAAGCCCTGCATGGGGCTCCACACTCATCACAGAGTCTGCTTGAGATTTTTCCCCCTTCCTCTCTGATCTCCCCCCACCCCCCGCCCACTGCCCCCTGCTCACATCCTCTCTCTCTCTCAAATAAATAAAAAAATTAAATTTAAAAAAAGACATAGAGTGGTTGAATGGATTAAAAAACACGACCCATCTGTATGTTGCCTATAAGTGACTCATTTCAAAAGTAAGGATATACACACTGAAAATGAAGGGATAAAGAAAAATATGCCCTGCAAATGGAAACAAAAAGAAAGCTGTTATAGTTTTCATCACAGATGAAATAAACCTTAAAACAATGAAGGGTATTATATAATGATAAAGGGGTTAATCCAACAAGAAGACATACATTTATAAATATATAATGCACTCAACATAGGAGCACTAAGATATATAAAGCAAATATTAATGGACCTCAAGGGAGAAATTGACAGCAATACAATAATAGTAAAGACTTTAACACCCCATTTATATCAGCAGATAGATCATCCAAACAAAACTTCATAAGAAAACACTGGCCTTAAATGACATATTAGACCAGATGTACTTAACAGATATATTAAAGGAGCAGAATACACATTCTTTTCAAGTGCACATGGAACATTCACCAAGATAGATCACATGTTAGGTCACAAAACAATTCTCAATAAATTCAAGAGGTTTGAAATCATAATCAAGCATCTTCTCCAACCTTAATGGTATGAAATGAGAATTCAATTACAGGAAGAAAGCTGGAAAAAAGCCACAAAATATAGAGATTAAACACCATGCTGCTGAAAAACCAAGGGTCATTGAGGAAATCAATGAATAAATAAAAATATACCTACAGACAAGTGAAAACAAAAATATGATATATTAAAATCTTTGGATGCAGCAGAAGTTAATCCAAGAAGGAAGATCATGGCAATATAGGCCTACCTCGAGAAACAGGAAAAATCTCAACTTAACAATCAAATTTTATACCCAAAGGAGCTAGAAAATGAAGAACAAAAAAAGCCCAAAGTCAGTAGAAGGAAGGAAATAATATACATCAGAGAGGGAATAAATGAAATAAAGACTAAAAATGAGAAAAAAAGAAACAATGGAACTAAGAGCTGGTTCTTTGAAAAGATTAACAAAAGTGACAAATCATAGCAAGACTAACCAAGAAAAAAAGAGAAAGGACTCCAATAAAGTCAAAAATGAAAGAGGAGATGTTACAACTGATACCACAGAAACACAAAGGATCATAAAAGACTATTATGAACCATTATATGCAACTGGACAACATAGAAGAAATGGATAAATTCCTAGAAACATACAACCTTATAAGGCCAAATCATGAAAAATTAGAAAATTTCAGTAGACCAATTACTAGTAAGGAGATTGAATCAGTAATCAAAAACCTCTCAACAAAGTGCAGGACCAGATGGCTTCAATGGTAATTTTTACCAAACATTCAGAAAAGAGTTTATACTTATATCCTTCTCAAGCTCTTTGAAAAAATTGAAGACGAGGGAACACGTCCAAACTCATTTCATGAAGCCAACATTATCTTGTTACCAAAACCAGGCAAGCACACCACAGAAAAGAAAATTACAGGCCAGTATCACTGATGAACATTCATGCAAAAATCTTAACAAAATATTAACAAACCAAATTCAATAATATATTAAAAGGACCCTACACCATGATCAAGGGAGACTTATTTCAGGGATGCAAGGATGATTTAGCATCTGCAAATCAACACCACATTAACAAAATGAAGGATTAAAAATCATATAATCATCTCAATAGATGCACAAAAAGCATTTGATAAGATTCAACATCGATTTATTATAAAAACTCTCAACAAAGTGGGTATAGAAAGAATGTACCACAACATAGTAAGACCATATATGACAAACCTACAGCTAACATCATACTGAATGATGAACAGCTGAAAGCTTTTCCTGAAAGACCAAGAACAAGATAAAGATGCCCACTCTTGCCACTTTTATTCAATGTTGTATTGGAAGTTATAGCCACAGCAATTAGTCAAGAAAAAAGATAAGAGACCCCCAAATGAGAAAGGAGAATTAGAACAGTCACTATTTACAGATGACATAATACTATATATAGAAAACCTGGGGCGCCTGGGTGGCACAGCGGTTAAAGCGTCTGCCTTCGGCTCAGGGCATGATCCTGGCGTTCCGGGATCGAGCCCCACATCAGGCTCCTCCTCTATGAGCCTGCTTCTTCCTCTCCCACTCCCCCTGCTTGTGTTCCCTCTCTCGCTGGCTGTCTCTATCTCTGTCAAATAAATAAATAAAATCTTTAAAAAAAAAAAAAGAAAGAAAACCTAAAAGACTACACACACAGACACACAGACACACACACACACACACACACACACACACGACCTAATAAACGAATTCAGTAAAGTAGCAGGATACAAAATTAACATACAAAAATCTGTGGCTTTTCTATACACTAATAATGAACTATCAGAAAGAGGAAACAATCCCATTTACAATTGTGTCAAAAAGATTGAAATACCTAGGAATAAAACTAACCAAGAACAAATGAACAAAAACAAGTGCAAGATCCGTACACTGTAAATTACAAAACATCGATGAAAGAAGTTAAAGAAGATACAAATAAATAGAAAGGTGTTTCATGTTCATGGATTGGAAGAATTAATATTGTTAAAATGCACATACCACCCAAAGCAATCTAGAGATTGAATGCAATCCCTTTCAAAATTCCAATGACATTTTTCACAGACCTAGAACAAATAATTCTAAAATTTGAATGGAACCACAGAAGATTCCAAATAGCCAAAGAAACTCAACAGAAAGAACAAAGCTGGAGGTATCATGCTCCCTGATTTCAAACTACAGTACAAACCTATAGTAATCAAAACACTATGGCATTAACATAAAAACAGAAACACAGATCAATAAAACAGAATTGAGAGCCCAGAATTAAACCCACACTACTATATGGACAATTAATTTATGACAAGAACTAAAGACATATAATGAAAAAAGAACAGTCTCTTCAATAATGATATTGGGACAGCCCAATGCAAAAAAATGAAACTAGACCTTATCTTACACCACACAAAAAATTAGTGCGAAATGGGTAAAAGACTTAAACCTTAGACCTGAAACCATAAAATTCCTAGAAGAAAACATAGACAGTAAGCTCTTTGACATTGATCTTAGCAATATTTCTGTGGTTCTGATTCCAAATGCAAGGGAAACAAAAATAAAAATAAGCAAATGGGATTACATCAAACTAAAAAGCTTCTTCATGGAAAAAGAAACTATCATCAAACAAGAAGACAACCTACTGAATGGGAGTTTTTTGCAAATCTTAGATCTGACAAGGCATTAATATCCAAATATATAAAGAACTTATATAGCTCAACAACCACAAGGAAAACAAAAGCAAACAAACCCAAAAACTGAGCAGAGGATCTGAATTGACATTTTTCCAAAGAAATACAGGTGGACAACAGGCTCGTGAAAGCATGTTCAACATTACTATTGAACATTACATGTACTAACATGTACTAACATTACTATAGTAATGTTACTATTATTACTCTTACTCTTACTCTTACTATTACTATTAGTGGAGATCAAAACCACAGTATCATTTCACACTGGTTAGAATGGCTGTTATCAAAAAGACAAGAGATAAGAAGTATTGGTGAGAATGTCGAAAAAAGAGAATCCTTGTGCACTGTTGGTGGGAATATAAATTGGTGCAGACACTGTGGAAAACAGTATGGGGATTCCTCAAAAAATTGAGGCTAGAACTACCCTGTGACCTAGCTATTCCATTTTTGGGCATTTATCTGAAGAATACAAAAACTCTGACTTGAAAAGATATATGAATCCCTATCTTTATTGCAGCATTATTTAGTCAAGAAATAGAAACAACCTCAATATCTATCCATAGATGAATGGATAAAGAAGATGTGATATCTTTAAAGATATATATATATCTTTAAAAAAACATATCTTTAAAAAACAAATGAACAAAAACAAACTCATAGATGCAGAGAGCAGATTGGTGGTTACCTAAGGGAAAAGGGGGTGAGGGGTGGGCAAAGTAGGTGAAAGGGGTCAATTGGACGGTGATGGATGATAACTAGACTTTAGTGCTGATCATTTCGTAGTGCATACAGATGTCGAATTATAATGTACACCCAAAAATTACATAATGTTATATACCAATTTTACCTCAAATATATGTGCGTGTGTATACACACACACACACACACACACACACACAGAGACAAACCAGAAAAGTAGAAATCTAAAATTCTCTATCAGGTGAAACCTAAAAAGACATTTCTCAGAAACAATCCTTATAGAACTTTCACAGGAGCTATATACTCTGCAAAGAGCTAGGGAACAGATGATAGTGTATATTTGAAAACTATCCCACTTTTACAGACCTTACTCAAAGACATACCACTTAGGCTGTACCCTAACTTCCCTGGCTGATGATCTCTATACTACAAATTCATTACCTGGTTTAGGACTGTAATTGGCAAATGGCACCAAATATTATAATGCTATTCAAAAATTACATAGAGATAATTTGACTAAAAATATATCATTATGTGGTCTTCTGGTATTGGACTTATGACAAAAGATTCTTGCTTATTCCCTGCAAATTAAACAAGTATCTGTTATCTTGGTAAACTGACACCTGCCTTCAGTATATCCTCTGATAGCATCAAGTGTCTTTCTGACCTATTTCCTGCCTCCAGAAAAAAAAGATCTTGACATAATTTAATTCAAAGACAAAAATTGGGCCTTGAATTAAGTTAAAAACTTTAGCCATTAAGAGGAAATTTAAACTGTCTTCTTCTGTCTCAAATTCTCTTTAAACATGGGGAAAATTACCCATGCTCTCATTCAGAGAATAAAAGGTGAATGGGACTATGTCACTAAGGCTGTATTGGTTTCCTATTAATTCTGCAACAAACTATCACAAACTCAGTGGCTAAAACAAAACAAATTTATCATCTTACAGTTCTGGAGGTCGGAGGTCCAAAATGCATTTCACAGAGCTAACATCCAGGTACTGGCAGAGCTGAGATCCTTCTGAAGTCCCTAGAGGAAAATTCATCTCCTCGAGTCTTCCAGCTCGAGGCGACCTGCGTCCATTGGCTCATAGCCTCCTTGCATTTTCAAAGCCAACAATCTCATCACTCTGACCACTGTTTCCATAGTCACAACTCCTTCTCTGTAACTGTCCTCCTTCCTCCTTTCACTTATAAGGCCCTTGTAATTATATTGTGCCCACCTGGATAAACTTAATGGTAAGGCCAGAGCTGAGTAGTAGTCTTAATTCCGTCTGCAACCTTAGCTCTCTCTTGCCGTGTAACAGCATATTCATAGGTTCCAGGAATTGGGAGGCGGATACAGTTGGGGGCCTTTATTCTGTCTCTAACAGAAACCAACAGGTTCGTGAAAATTACACACTGATAGTTTGAAACAGAGTCACTTTAAACTCTGAGCTCCCCAGACGAAACAAGCGCTTTCTGAAGGAAAGAAAGCTACATTTATATCCCTATCTTGCAAGTATATTACTAATGAATGTGGGAAACAACAAAATCATGAAGGAAGGTAATGTGGCTAATATCCTTTATACGATTCTAAACTTTTTGGATTAGGAATAGGAAATGTTCTTTTGCTTTAATATGGGAACCCTTAGCTCCTGGCTTAGACGTATGTTACAAACAATGATCATAAGCCTTTTCTTAGTATTTGTGTTGCAGTTCTCAAATTTGTGATCTCTAGAGACTTAAATGCTGTTATGCATTTGCTATGGCTCAACACTCCAACAAATAATATTCCCACTTAAAAAACAAGAAAATTAGACAAATACAGAGATGGGGACAAATATCATCAGACGTTCTATACACTCACAGTGGTGCAGTTCTGGACTGATTGTTTTCCAGATGATAATCGCCTGCCTTCCAGCTTAAACTGAAGAATGACCAATAAGGAGACAGAACTGAAACCAACTTTACCCCTGAGTTAAACACTACTTGTATCTTGGAGCATAAATTCCTGTCTCATTATTGTGTTATGCAATACTGAGAACAAGCAAAGATAGCTTAGCTGCTTGCTTCAGAAAACATCTGCTCCTAGAAGATAAACTATCAACCAATAACCATCGATTACTTCTTATAGCTAACAACTCCTTCATCAAGTTCTTCAAGGGGCACCTGGCTGGCTCAGTCAGTAGAGCGCGTGTCTCGGCATCATGAGTTCAAGCCCCACATTAAGCCTAGAGCTTACTTAAAAACAAAGCTAAACATAAAAAAGTTCTTCAAGATCCTTACTTCTCTGTGTCTAAGCCAAAACTATTATAAATATTGCCTACTGCCAAAGAGTTCTTTACCTTGAAAGACCTTAAAATTACCCAGCCCACACTCTAAAGTCGAGAAATATTCTTCCCTGACTTTTCTAAGACAGTAGTGAGGGTCTGTCAAGGCACATTTTTCCTTTTGCTGCTGTAAGTCTAGTAAGTGCAGCTTGCATACGCAACAGGTTTTTTAGGTGGTCATTTGGGGAGTTTAGAGATGACAGGGTCCAAGCCGGAAAACTACCGTCTTACGGTAACTTCCCTGCCCCTATGCCGAACTATGCAAAAGTTGAAGGGGCAGCCATTGTTGCTACCCTTTACTGAGAAACTTCTTCATCAGTTCAGCTATGAAGTCTGTGTGAGGATCCACTGGGTTGTCACACAAATAAAACCACTGTCCGTCATCTTTGACGGTGTTCCAAAGGGGATAAGGTTTCCAAATGGGAGAAGATTGAGGGGAAGTTTACATTTGAAATAATATTATCATAATATCTTATATATAAAATCATACATATGGTAACACATTTGATATCATATATTCTATCCCATTTATGTATATTAAAATGTATATATAATATTTTAAAATTTAAATTTCTAATTTCATCAGGTGCAGAAGAAAGTGATATGATAAATTTTCTTGACTAAATCTAAAATATATACAACTGATGCGTACGGATGAATCAAATTCTCAAAGAAGAGCATGACTTTACTAAAATACTTCTCAATATTTTTAGTTTCTATAAAAAAGGATATGCCTAGCTTATCTAATTATGATATTAGAGCATTTTTAGTAGAATGGTAATATCAATGAGACTCATTGTTTTATCAGTTTTTACTGAGAATTTGCGGGTCTATAATTATGAATCATCCGGATATACCATGCACACACTGTCATACTGTCTATTTTCCCTCACATATCATGGTTCTATCATGACTAGTTCTAATTATGATGATTATTGCTCAAGTAATCTAAAATTTTTTCTCTAAAATATAAAATTGGCTTAATTTATTCATGTTGAATAAGTCCCAAATGAATATTCTCACCTAAGCACATAATTTGCAGGTTAAGAAAATAACACATGGTTCAAGCTCAGGGTGAACTGTTAAATGTCCATAACCACTTGAGCCAATCCTTTTTATATAATTCATAGTCCAACATAGTAAATTAAGTCAAATTCAGGGAAAAAATAAAGAAGCAGATCTAAAGATCTGATTTTTTCATATAAGTTCAACATTTTCAAGATTTTATTATTTATTGATTTTATTGTTTGAGTGGAACATAAAACAAAAAACTTAGGTAGGAAAGCAATGTTTATGAATTAAAACTAAAAGAGCCCTAACCCCAAAGAATATTTGAACAAACAAAATTCTAAATGCTTACCAACTCGATGCTCTCCAGGACATTATCTTATTTTGTCACTTCACCCACTTGATAATATTCTAATACAATACCTTGACTCTTGATTTAATTTGAATTTATTACATTGGTTCTTGATAAGCCCTTGCCTTAAGATATACCAAAAATAAATCATCTCCTTCACATTCAGATTATTTTTTTAAGCAAAGTTCATTTAAGACATAGAGGTTTTAAGTTGAAAACTAAGCTTCTCGATAAAGTCATCCTAGGGTCATCCAATCCCAGAATTGACTTTGATGTAGAACAAAAGTGATGATGGAAAAGCAAATGCACAGCGTATTTCAAACACTAGAGGGAGTGAAAAAAAGAATTTGAAGGATGGGATGTTTTGGGTTTGCAACAACTACAAGCAGATCTTTCTCAGAACATCAGCCATAATTCAACAATTAAATCTGCCAGTGCACGACCAACCTTGCTGTGCAACATGAATGGTCTGTCTTAGATTACTTAGCATTGGATATTCAAGCTATTCAGGAACCAAGTACTCTGTATTGCCTTGCTGTGTGACTTTGTACAAACCACTCCACCTCTCTGGGCCTTAACCCTCATGTATTAATTGAAAATAATGCAAAAAATAAAGTAGTCATAATTAATTAAGTAGTTATAAAGCTACTTGCTCTGTATTTTAAATTAAATTACTAATATTAATTAAAGGAGAAGCTGCTGAAAATTTCATGTAATGGTTACATTTTCAACAGATTAACTAGAGGGTAGCTTCACCACATGTCTCTGCATCAACTTTATCAAAGCTTTAAATAAATATGTAATGATATTAATAAATATAAATACATAAAATAATAAATATCTTTTCATTTTAATGGGGATCAAAATTGATGATCAATCTTAGATTGAAGAGTTACTTTCTCAAAGAAGCCTTCTCTGACACCCCCATCACCTCTTCTTCACATTTGTCTCCAAAAGACTAAAAGACCATCACCATCACCGCCATGTGTGGTTAAGCAGAGACATGCTATAGAAGGAATTGAATCATTAACAGAACAATTCTGAGAGTAAGCAAGAACTGGTTTTAAATCCCCAAACTACCAAAATTCAAATTTTAGTGACCTTGAACTACCTACAAAACTTTTCTTAGCGCTTCTTTTCTTATCCATAAAATGGAGCTGATCCGTGTCTGAGGAATTTTGTAAGATTTATATATGGCAATGGAGTAAATCTGAAATTCTACCTTGGTAACAGTAGTTATTAATACTTGACAAATAGTGTGGTTTTATAAAAGTGTGTTAGCCAGAAGATTCACCGCCAAATTCTAAAAGTCCCTTTCAAGGGTCTACGTTTCTACGCTACAATCGAATGAATCTACTCACATTAATCTAAAATGATTCTTTCCGAACTTTCCTTGATGTTATCAGAAAGTGGCAAACAGCTATTTTCATAAAACTGTGTAATGGTTGCTAACATACTTAGAGCAACTGTAAGATACCAGATATTGTAGAATACCATAAATTATTAAATGCATTAGAGAGGTACTCCAATTTTTAAAATTTCTGTCTTAGAATCAATGAAGTATCCTTAACCATTCATAACTCATTAGAACTGGAACTTTCATCCCAATTCTACTTTCCAGAATTTTCTCACCAGCTCATTTACTTTCCTGCCTGCACACACTCATCCCCTCTCTTCCAATGTTCTCCTTCTTAATTTTACTCCACCTCCTCCTGATGTCTTCTCCTATCCTTCCTTCCCCAGAATACCTGCAGTCCTTTATTTGTTCCTATCATGTTGGAACATAAGGCATAATGTATATGTTTTATTTGTTTTATCCTATATCAGAATGCAAAGTTCTGAAAGCCCAGAAAATCTTGTCCATTTTTGTGTTCTTCATAGGATAGAAACTCAATATTCACTGTTTAATCAAATAAATGAAACTATAGCAGAATTAGTTACATTTCAATGAATGGTAAGTTGTTTCTAAATATTTCAAAGATAACCAATTACATGGAGAAAAATGATGTTAACTTACATAATTCTTATTTTAAGTAATGTAAACACAGAATCGTTCATTCAATCAAGTAAAATGAAAACCAGAAATATTCTCCACCCCGTTTTTTGACCACTAAAGATGTTGTTTAGTTCAAAAGTCCTTAAACACACCCTTTAGTTTCCTGTTATTGGATACATCACCCTCTAAAGTGGAAAGAAAGACAGTATTTAATGATCATTATCTTTGCAATAAGGTCCTGAACTATATTGAACAATAATTATACGGAGACTCCTGTAATACCATGACATCCTATAAAATACTGCCCCAAACTGAAGGGTCTGAGATTCCACCCTGTTTACAAGTCAGTCTGCTCAGCTGCCGGGGCTTCATGCTAACGAGAGACACGGAACCTATGAGTCAAAACAAAGAAAAGTTTATTACCCAAAGCAATACTAGTGGCCAAAGAATTATCATTTTTGTACTACTTCTCCAAAACCTCAATCCCCACCAGGTGATACAAAGAGGGTCACATGACACGTGGACACAGTTAGTAGCAGGAAAGAAATCCTGGGCTTAGGGAACCAAATCTTTTCTACTGGGCAGCAAGCATCCTTCCTCGTTGCTCTGGAAGGGAAATACTTTCTCTATCTTCCAACGCTGTAAACATATCTGCCCTCTGCTCCAGAGAGAGAGATACTTTCTCTAATTGTGGAGACTGCTTGCCGTATAAACATTCTCGAAAAGATCGTCTGGAAGAAAGACACTCTGTGCCTTTGCTCAGAAGATGGGCAGAAAAGTGAGACACCTACAGATAATTATCGCCCTACAAATGCTACTTACTGACTTCCATCAAAGCAGAGTTCCAGACTCCAAGATTCACTGCTCTATCACACGTAGAACAGAATCAGTTCTGCAATAATGTAACATAGGCATTCCTAAAAAGTGCAATGCTATGCAAAATTATGCGATAAAAATAACAGAGCTTATGGGAAAAAATGGTTTAAGGAGCACAACACTCAAAGCTTTGCCAATGACACACTAAAAATAATATAGAAACCTAATAAAAACAGTAGTGTGGCTTTACACATATGAAATATTTAGCTAAATATAAATACTCCAGTAAATATGACACTTTACCTTGAAAAAACTGAAGTTTATTTGTGGAAGTGACTGTTGAGAATTTTGGTTCTGAGTTATTGTGAAGCAAGGGAGAAGGTTATCTAAAATCAGATGGAAAATGTAACAACAGATGTACATGGGTGTGACTCATAATACACGCAGCGACTGAGATAGGCGGCAAATGTTTGAGGCGCGTGTGCGTGTGTGTGTGTGTGTGTGTGTTGTGTTTTCCTCATGACTCAGCTGAGCTGGGTGCTGTTCTCTGCATTCACCTGCTGTTTCTCATGGATAAAATCAAACATAAAGGAAAAGAACGTTTGCGTTATGCTCAAATTATTCCCTAATCCATCAATCTTGTTGGGAAAAAATCACATTTTCAAGACAAATGCTATAACTATATGATGATCTAGTCACAAGTAACCCATTGTTCTTATTCATTCATGAAAGCATACTTTTGTAGAACTTTACCAGCTAACATTCTTGTTGGCTTAATTTGAATTAATCTATGCATTTGAACATGCATTCTTTTTATTGGTTTGTGTTACCAAAATAAAATATAGTTTTAAAAATCTAGAACAATTTAGTAATTCCTTCCTCATCTTTCTTTGCTATAATCCTGTTTGTCTCCCCAGAGTTACTGGGTGACAGTTTTGTGTTATCCTTCCAAGTATTTGTTATAGTTTTATACACATGTATAGGTGGTTTTACTTTTTTCTTTCTCTCTCTCTCTCATGTCTATGAGATCATTCTGTGCTTATGGTTTTGAGACTCATCTTTTCCATTCTGAGATTCAATATATTGCGTAGGTATTTGTGTTAGGACATCATGCTCATGAACTGTTATCTAATACTTCATGTTGTGAATGTCAGCTGTTACATCAATTAACTCCTTTTCTATAAACATTCTTGAAAAGGGGGGGAAAGTATTGGTGATCACATCTGAATTTTCTGCAGAATGACTTCCTGGCAATAGCATTAATGGATGAAAGAGTACACAACTTTACATTTTGATAGATATTGATAAATTATCTAAAAATGGACACTATCAAATTACACTCTTACTCTTTTCTCTGTATCTTTGCCAACACTGGATATTATCCATCTTTTACAATTTTTGTCAATATTATGGGAATTTATTTTCAGTCTGTATTTAATATAGTTAACCAGTGAAAATGAGCATTTTTTTTCATGTTTCTTGGTTATTACATTTCATCTCTGAATTCTTTATTCATAGTCATTGCTTGCTTTTGGCATTGGATTTTTTTGATATGTTTTTCTAAAATATTTATTTGCAGTTTTTTTTAATATATTATTGTTAACAATCTGTTGTCTCTTAAATTTGGTGCAAATAATTTCTTCTAATATGATTTATATTTTAAATGTGGCATGGGTCACTTCAAAAAAGAAAATTTTATTTCTATAAAATATTCTGAAAATTTTTCCATTGTTTCCTTAATGTAGAGAAGAGTCTCTGAACTAATCAGGTGTTAGAAAGTGTATAAATAAAGTAAGTGAGAGGGGGTTGAGCATTAAAAAATACAGAGAAAGAACAAAAGGAAAGGAAGAGAAACAGCAAGCCCAATAAAGTATAAAATGTCAGTGAGGATCCTGAAAGACACATCAGCCTTATAGTGCTTTTCTCCTAGATGAATCCTGTTAAGAGCATTATGACAAAAGTAAAGCTCCTTTATCTGGGGAAGAGAAAGCCTTCCAGTAAAGAATAACACAGATCTATAAATAATACTAAGATTATTTTTGCATATGTAAAGAAAATGTAAAGGGGGATGCTATTATTAGGTTTAATTATAATATCAATTAAATGGAAAAGCTACATTTGATGGGTTCGGTAATATTGCATGCGAAGAGTTTTCTATAAAAATTTCTAATGTCTTAGAATTAGTGCCACCCCAAGGTCATATTCCATTTCCTGGGTGTCCAAACCAAAGCTCTGAAGCAAGGTGGTGGAATAAAAGCACTTGAGGTCTCCAGACTCATAATACGAAAGGAGATCAAGATAAAAACAAATAATACACAGGCTTTGTCTGAAACATACTTGTAGAAAGGATAAAAGGCAGATATTTTCTACTTTGTTTCATAACTTCAAATTATTCAAATATATTTATAATTGTTGGTACCCGTTCTTTGTGTAAGTAAATAATACATTTTGAGAACAATTTAAAATTTCTTTTCCCAATACGATCACCTGCATTTGCAAGGTCAGTGTAAAAAAGAGGCCAAATTGTGACAATTCAATGATATCTGCCTTCTCAGATTAAGTGGAAAGAAATCCACAATCCACAAGGGGTTGAAATATGTGAGGGTGTGATTATAAGACCACTGTCCCTTGAGAACCTGGTAGAAATAAGATATGTATCTCTTGAGGCCGTTCCAAAGATGAGAGAAATTTAGTGAATACAAACAGATAGACACGTTGCCCACATTTCTCAGCTCTAAACATTATGTTGAGCATAGCTGGGTTCCATTATTGCAGTTAGGCTGTAGGGCAGTGATCTGGACCGGCTTTGTTCTCCCCAGTAAGAACTGATGCATTTCAAGTCGCTAATCAGCATTGTCTGTGCTTTTGCTCAGCTAATCTTCTGGCAATGTGCGATGAACAATCTGCCTATTGACTGTCTCAGCGGTTGCGAGTCCCTCCGCCCTCACCCCATGTTGATCCTCCTAGTTTCTGCTGGCTGCTCTTTTTTCCTATAAAAGAAGGGGGTATAAAAAGCTGGCCATTCTCTTCCCCTCCCCCAAGATACAATGCTCACTCTCCTAGCCAGTTCTCTGCTCCCCTCCTCTCAGTGATTCCTTCTGGAATTTGAAAAATGCTGCCTAATTCTTAGCATGTACTTGGATCATTACTGAGTTTCAGGCCACCTTCAGTTCCCTCTCAAACAAGAGAAGAGTTTTTGCTTTATTGCACTGTGTGTGTGTGTGTGTGTGTGTGTGTGTGTGTGTGTGTGTGTAGAGCTAATTTACAAAAAATACGGACATTTTGGTAACATCTGTCTTCACTTCATCTAGAAAATACTTGTGATTAACACTTTGTATTAGGAGCTAGAGCGGGCAGTCAGGAAGATATTGACCTTTGTATTACTGAGATAAAAATACACATTTGCCAGTGGATCTCTTTATAACACAGGCCTAAGAAGGGAATATGGAAAATCTCTGGATTTCCTATCTTAAAACTTTTTATCATTTCAGTCCTGCCGAAATAAAACAAAACACGAATTTTGCCAAGACTCAGCATGAATTTACTTTTAACAGAAGGTGTAGGGGAAGCTGTAATATAAAAAGTACTTAATAATAATTTTTAAAGCTACTAGCACAACACAAAATATTATTGCCAGATACTATGTAATTTGACTTTACCTGTTCATGTAAAGCTGCTCACACTCAATTTCAGGCAAATTGTCTTCATTTGCTAAGAGCAAAGTTAAAAGGGAAAGCAGATGATTACCTCTGTTTTTACTCAGCCTCATCTTCTGGTCTCTCTCCATATAACTATAACCACATACAACTCAACCACATATAACCAGTTCTATATAGATAACTACTGTATATAACTACATATAAGCCCAAAATAGAGAAAATAAAATTCTGCCCTGGCTGAAGAACACATACCACAAAGAATTATTTGCAATCCTTGGACCACAATCTCCTCCCCTTCTTTCCTCTTTTTTCTTGTTTCTCCAGAGGAAATAAATACACACATATCATCCTTGAAACTGAAAAATTTAAAAGAAATATATACTTCCCCTACTTATAATAGGAGGATCTTAGAATAGTCATTGCTTTAAATACCCAAGATCTCTGGGCATAGTTGATTCTTACATATAAGCTCAAAATCTTTAGAGATCCATTCTAGACCATCTGTGCTTTTGCCCTACGGGGATTCAGACAAACTAAAAATTGCCTGTGGATCTAGTAAATTTATCAGAGTCCCTTTACTAGGCAGCTTATTCATCTAGAATTGTGCTATGGTTACTCCAAATTTTCTGCTTAGTCTAGGAATCTAGGCCTCTCCTGGGGGCATGTAATAAAGTTACATAAATTTTAAGGATTCAATGAAAGAAACAGCTGAAAACTAACAGATTGCCGATATAGTCACTAGGCCCCCTGTGCTCCCACAGTGCTTTGCCCTTCTCCTTGTAAGCACTTGGATATATTGTATTGTAATTTTTCTATAGCTGAATCTATCCTCTGGCAGACTTTGATCCTCGAAGGACAACTTAAAGGGAGCTTCATTTCTCTTACCTCAAATTTGTGCAATGAGGCAAATTATAAATATATGTGAAAATACAGAAATAAATAAAAGTTGTCTTTCCCAAGTTCCTAGTACAATGCCTGCTGTATGTTTGGCAGACAATCAGCTCATTTGATTACAAGAACTTATTTGTGAATTAATATAGAGGAAGGAAGAAGACTCAGATCTTCTGATTTAAAACTCATTTGAATTCAAACCTTCTCTTGTCTGTAGTTCTCTTTCTAGCCACTACCTCTTTTCCTTATTTTTCTGCCAAACCTCTTGCAAGAAATGTCTGCATTTAGTGTCTCCAAGCAGAAGTGTCCAAGACTACTGAAAGTCTTAACAATTCATAGGTTCCAAAGTGGAAACTAAAAGATTGAAAATCATGAAGTAATGATAGTTTACTTAAAAAAAAAAAAATGAGCAAAATTAGAGAACATAGAGCCCTCTACAGAAGGGTCAAGTTTCCAGAAATCCTCATGAAGATATTTATTACATTTTCTTATCTTATTCTGGCTTTCTAACAAATTCCAGTAACAGTATCTCCTCCTAATTATGATAATTTTTTAAAGATTTTATTTATTTATTTGACAGAGAGAGAGACAGCCAGAGAGAGAGAGAACACAAGCAGGGGGAGTGGGAGAGGAAGAAGCAGGCTCCCAGCGGAGCAGGGAGCCCGGTGCAGGGCTCGATCCCAGGACCCTGGGATCACGCCCCGAGCCGAAGGCAGGCACTTAACGACCGAGCCACCCAGGAGCCCCACCTAATTATGATTTTTAAACTGTTCTGCATTCTCTGAGGAAAATAATTTTGAGGACTCATTGCCTAGTCATCTTGGTGCATGGTATGACCCATTTGAAAAACTCTTCACCTTCTGAATCTTTATCAGAGCCTTAAAAATAAATTCAATTGTTTTGTACCACCTAAAAGACTTAGCTCCAGAAAAGTTGAGTAATCTAGAGCATAGTTACTCAAAGACACCCAGGCGCACTCCTCAGCACTCTGGGAAAATTCTCTACCTGGTAGGTGGGTTTGTTGAGTTTCAAATGAGGGGACTCTGGGCAACTCACCCAAATTTTCTCATTTAATGAGGTTTTGTTATTGTTCCTTTTTAATGGACCTCTACTATGAAAGCATTGAGGCTACCAAAATCAATACCATCTTGCAAGGTGGATCAAGTTCTTCATTCAGATTGGTAGACAAAACGTAAGGGAAGATTCCACTTCAACAGCATGGCTCCAAGGAAGACTATAAGTAGCAGAAAAAAAGTGTTGCAATGATCTAAAAGTTTCAGACCTACAACCCTGTAGCTTTTCCTATTTATGTTTCACGCGGTTGTCAGTGGGCTACTCTTCAGATTGTTTTTAGCATTGAGTTAGAAATCTTAAAGAGTAGCATAGAGCCAAATTCCCTAATTTGTTCTGTTTGAGAATAGATCAAGAGCCTAGTCATACACATATAAAACCTGCCAAGACCTAAAGGAAGGGTCCCATAAACTTACTCTCCAAACACATACTCTTTTAAATATCAAAGCTCTAATTTTAGTGTTTTATAAATGGTTAGGAAGTTTTTAAGTGACTTCCTTTTATTATCATAAACAATTCTGCCAAAATATGAATGGAGGAGTAAAAATAAATAAATAAACACAATACCCCCAAATCAGGGGGGACAGTGAAGATGGGACATCCACATTGAAAAGACCCAACAATCACTATTTCCCCTAAAAAAAATCTTGAGAAGTGCTGCATCTGAGAGGAAAACACAGATACGATTATAAGTAGTCGAAATTATACCTTAAAAATAGGATTTAAAACATACTTTTATTCATGCCAAAAAAAAAAAACTTAAAACTAAGTGGAAAAGAGATTTATACTTGCTTGATGTAATTTTATAGACTCCCACAGCAACCAAAAAGAAAGTGCTCATGAACTGAGTTAAATTGGATCATATATAGGCTCAAAAATCTTACAGTAAAATAAAAGAACCCATTAGAAAAATGAAAAGCAAAATAAAGTTTAAAAATGTCTGAAAGTAGAGATTGAAAAAGGAGAACACTGTGACAATTCAGAAAATGATCTTTGTACTAAGTTATCAAGATGTTAAGGATTTATTATTATTATTATTATTATTAATACATAAAGAGAATTTTCATAGATCACAAGAGATAAACTCTGAAATCAGACTACTTGGGTTCAAATCCCAGCTCTTCTCTTCTCTGTGTGATCTTTGGCTGTTGACTTAACCACTCTGTACCATTTCTCATCTGTATAGTAAAGACTATCATAAAGCCAACCTGAGGATAAATTGAGTTAATGCTCGTAATGCACTGTGCCTGGTCCACTGTCAGTGTTCCGTAAGCCTTATTATGCTTAGCCTCACACTTCCATCTTGGTGCATGTATATAGTTCAGTATACAGTTCTCAGGTCAAGGCCATGCTAGGCTTGTACGATCCAGTAGAAAACAAAGAAGTCATACTCCTCTTTATGTGTATCTCTCAACACATACCACCACACATTGTAGTGTGGCCTGATGTCCTTCAAATTGGAGAGCAAGGTACAATCCCATTTTCTTTCTTTCTCAAAGGCTGAACTTGCACAACTATGTTTCACACGTTTCAAATGCAATTCCTTGAATTTTGAGAAGAATTTCCTTTTTTTTTAAAGGTACTTTATTGAATAAAACCCCACCAGTTTGTTCCCTGATCACTGTTTCCAAAGCTGCTCTGACAAGAGGACATCACCAGTCAGAGAGAGAAAGTGTCAGCAGGGGGCTTCTCTTCTTTTTCTGAGGGTCTGTGATGTTTGTTTTTCAACAGAAACTGAGCTCTAAGTAAACACAAATTTTTATTTCAGAGTAAACGTTTTCAAGTTCTACAGCACCTTTGTTTTCTGAGAATGTCAATTTCATGTTGGTTCCCCCATTGATAGAAAAACAAATAAATCATTTAAAGAACACGTTTATTTCTTGCAACAAAACTGTCTAAGGAAATAGTCAAAATGTTCAGTAAAGCAAGGCATTTGCTAAATAAATGAAAACTTCACAAGCTAAATACCGAGCACATGTATGCATGCATGCCCACGGAAGAAAGGCAGAAAGAAAGAATAAATAAGTCATGATACCTTTTAAATAAAAAGTGCCATGGCATTCTATGTCTCTACAAAGATGGTAAAACAAAAACAGAAACAGATTTGGTCTCTGTTTCCCCAAAACCTTGGTATGCATTTGTGTTCCGTCTTCTGAAAAAAAGGAACTTGAAATTCAACATGAAACACAGTTGTGCTCAAATTCTGCAAAACATACTTATTAGTGAAGTTCCAAAATGTTGTCATCAGTAGGAGAGTCACAAACGAGTGGGAAGCAAGCCCTTCTAATTATTGATAGTGATCCTGTTTGTTACTTTTACATGTTAATTTAACCACTGCTTCTAAGAATCAGAGACAGAAGACCCAGGCTGGACCCGTTATACCTCAGACTGTCATTCCTACATCCCTTCGAGTCTCTACAAAGCTGTCTGCAAGTTGAAGTTTTAATGAACACAGTTTAAAGAGCCACAAAATCAAGTGGAAGGTTGGCAACCATCTGTTGAATTTGTGCTCCATAGATAGACAATCCCCACCATTTAGAAACTGGAGTGGATTGTTTTGCCCTGAATGGTGTGAATTTCCTCTCCAGGCGGTCCAAAAGCACAGATAATGACCACGTTGTACTGGAGAGGCCTGGCCTAAGAGCTGGGAGACCAGAAATAAAATCATACATTGTATTCCTTCTTGAGGAGGTCAACTTGCTTTATGCACACTATCTAATCAATTCTCAAAGCATTCCATTGAAATGAGGGAGAGGCAGCTACAATATTCGCTTTACAGATGGATAACCTGAGGCTCTGAAAGGTTAAGCAGTTTTCCAAGGTCGGGAAAGGCCATTTCCACACAGCGACAGTTACCTGTGTCACGGAGGCAAAAAGCAGCAGACGCAGCCTGCTAAGGGCTTTGCTTAAATGGAGGTGCAGTACCTGCCTGACTGCAGAGAAACACGGACCGAGCCAGAATTCTCCGCAGAAGCTGGCCTGTATGCCCAGATTCACCAGATGATTGACAATTTTCTATTCAACTTGAAACTGGAAACAGCGAAGCAGGGGAAAGAACAGGAATGAGGTCACAGATCTGCTATTTATAGGATATCAGCCACCACACTCAGCTGCTTTTCAGTTAAGGTGAATATTGAATGCAATTTTCTTTCTCCAACTCCATACAGAGAAACTATTTTCAGAAAAGGAAATTATAGAATTTAATAATATTTCTGGTGACATGGTGATTTGCTTTGTGACGGTCTCAGCAAGGTTTACCACATATTCATCTGGGCTTATTGACCATAAATAAAAATGCAGTCACATTCTTTCTTGCTCCACAGATTTTTTTTTTTTAAATAAGGCAATAAAGATTCCATGAGCTTTTTTATTTTTTCCCCCTCACCTGCAAAACATTCATTGAATTTGCAAAGTTATAACAAAACAGAACACCAGTGTGGACGAGGAAAACACAACACAGCCTTTTACAAAGTAAGGAATCTAAAGCAGCCTGACCTGCCTGTTTAGCTGCAAGAGTTAATTCCTGTGAAAAATACACTTCCGCACATTTCCTTCGGCTGAGCGTGGTCTGAGGCTTGTGAAGGCTTCAGACAGCGAGCAGAGGCGGGCCGGAAGCCACCGGTTCTTTTGATGTAGATTGATGCATGACAGTAGCCCCTGTGCTAAATATCAAGTTTTCTTTCTCTTCTGCATTTTTCCCAAATCATGAAAAGAGATTCCTTCAGCCCAAACGCACAGATAATAGTCCTAGAGCGCACCGAAAGTTGCAGATAAAAACGCCTCGTGTTTTCTGTGACTCACCAACCGTAACCAAAACTAAACCAGCAAGCTGAAACCGCGAGGCCTGAGTGAGATTCAAGATGAAAAAGAAAAGGCAAAGAAAACCCAGGGAGGAAACTGCCCCTGGAGTGTCTCTAAGCTTCCAATTTGGAAAAAGCTGAAGGCGAATGAGGGACTGAGGACCCTGTACTTCTCCTCCAGGGAAAAGCCTCTGGGATAACTGCTGGGGAGCCCTGGGCATCCCAGCCAGCCTGCAGCTCCTCCTGCTGAGGCTGACCCGCTGCCAGGCCCCTGCTGCCGGTGCCCACAGTGACCCCAGTGGGGCTGTCGCCCCGGTGTGCGGGCCGCAACCTCCTAGAAGTCTTGTTCGGCATGCAGATTCCCAGGCTAACGGAAGCTGACATTGAAGTGGTCGGTTTGAAGGGCTCCGGAATCTGCATTCTACCCAGAAGCTCGAATAGTCCCAGGACCACACTTGGAGGCTGAGAAATGTATTAATCATGTCCCCGGAGGGTGTTTCCAGAACTGCTCACATACTCAGGAAGCCAGAGCACCACCTTCAACCCTGTATTTGGTGGACACGAGGAGCAGTCTATTTAATGGATAATTACAGGTAAAGGCCTAAGAACAAACCTAAAAGATATCATTTAAAGCCCTCTTTTTACCCACAAAATGAGACAGAGATCAAATTTGTTTAAATAATCATGATTGCAGTTGCCCATCTGGAATTGACAGTTGATTTTACAAGACAACATTTGGCAAAAAAAAAGATCATTCGGGGGACATTTCAACACTACTATCCATCTTTTGAGTATAAAAGCTACTTCTACAGAAGCATGTTTGATTGTGTGTGTGTGTGTGTGTGTGTGTGTGTGTGTGTGTGTGTGTTTCTTCCTCTGACCAGTATCTTCTGGGTCTTGCCCTTCCCCCACCTCACCATATGCCAGTCTTTCTTCCTGTGCCCTCACTGTCTCCTTTGTCTCATTTGACAGCCCCCCTTTGTTCTCTTTTCCCCCTCATCCAGCTATTGTCGATACAATAAAGCTTACAGAGAGGATGGCTCATCAGCGAGACTGTTGACCAATCTATGGAGACGAGAACAAGAATCATCAAAATCATAATCCAGTGTTTGTTAACATTTTAGAATTTAAAAGCATGTTCAGGTTGTGTCACTGACATCCATGAAACAAACAAATACACACCGAGGCAGCGGTATTATGCCGAAGGAAGGCACTGATGTTGAGGGTTCAACAGCACCTGTACAAGGCCACGCTGCTGGTAAAGGCAGAGCCTGAACTTGGACCGAAACTTTCAGTTTTAGTCACACCACTCTTTACCCACAGTTTGGGGGAAGGACGGCTCCTAGCACCGCTCAGATTTTTGATATTATTGAAGTGTTCCAGTTTGAAACCAGGTTAAAAAAAATAGATTACATAAAACCACTGGACTGTAAACAGGATTCAATTTATCCTGAGGTAATTTGTCCAGTGGTGTGAAGAAAAGCATTTTTTTGCATTTTCCTAGAAAGGGAGGTCAAGAAAAAATAGCAGAGAACACCCGTCCTGTGAACCTGGGGAAGGAATGAGCGCTCCGTGTCTGGGCACGGACCCCGCCTCTTCCAGGGATCCTGGTGGTCTTCTAATTCAGTTCAATGGATGCTGGAACATTTTAAAGTTAATCATCCCAATCAACAAAAGGACACTACTCAACCACCCGTCCTGTGTTTATTAGAAAAAACCCACTGACTTAGCTGAAATATACAGCAGAACAACATAATGTTGCAACTCTTCTGTTAAGAGCAACAACGGAGAGCCCGTTCCGTGTAGGCTGGCACACCAGACAGGTCGTGTAAGAAATCGCTTGAGAAGGCCAATTCTCCAAGTTAGCTACTAAGCTTGATCAAATAAATTAGACAACACGTTACTCTCCACTGTACTTTATAACTTGTAGAAACAATATCTGAGGCCCAGAAGGATTCCCAAATTGCACCGTTACTCTTACAGCAGGAGATGCAAATGCTAAATGGAAAAAAAAAAAAAAAAAGGCAATCAACTCTCAAGTGCTGTGTGGTCCTCTAGGTGTTGTAAAACATCCTTAACATCATTTTAAGCAAATATTATAAGGTTATTTTTAAAAACAATCCCTCCAAACCAATTACAAGCTATGCTGAAGTGGCTTAAGAGAAGGGGAGAAGGACTCAGTGCAATTTTAATTTGCATCCTCTATTGCCAGAGCGTAAAACTTAGAAATTTCTAGGGATGTGATTTCAAGATGTCCAAGGAGCAGTGTCTCTTTAAAAGCACATGGCAATAGATCATGCTTTAAAGTCAGAATTCTATCCTACATTCCTCCAAAAAGAAACTGACACCTCACATGGCTGGGGGTGTTGTTGTTGTTGTTGTTGTTGAGTCAAAATATGCTCTAACCTTCTCAGAGTCCAATGCTGAGGCAGTCATCACATTTGGCCGCTATGGGCAGCAAGGATTCTGAACACTCAGCAGTACATGGATATTTCCTGCTTACGGAGGTCAAGAGAAGCAATGGCTGTAAATCTGAGAGAAAGATTTGACCCAGAGGAGAGACTTAATGGCAGAGTAGTGATGTAGATGCCAAATGAACTTTACCTGCGCTTCATATGCAGAGGATACTAAATAAGTACTCACGTAGACATAGAAAGAACGTAGGCTGTGTGACATAGCCTTCCCCCCATTTTCCTCTCAAACCCCACTAGCGTGTTCTGGAAAGTGGTAATACTCCGAGGTATGCTATCTCTCTCTATATAGAGATGTATATTATATATATAGATATATTTTTAGAATACAGTTACACGTATGTCCATATTTATCTGACCTTCTCTTATTGCATTTCCACGCCTTATAAAAATGGCCATTCTATGGTGTACTGGGGCCCCACCCCAACATGCTTCCGTCATGGATTCCTCCTTCTTTGAAGACTCAGTACTACCAACTTACAAGAATTGGGTAAGAAGTTGTCAGATAGTGAAATCATGACATAGTCCAGAGTTGTCTTGCTCTTCACTCCTGCCCTTTTCCTCACAGTCACTTTCCCAGTGTGCCTTCGCCTGCCAAGCACCCAACCTGATTTCTGACCCAACATCCCTGCTTCAGAGGAAAAGCAAAACTCCTTTAATAAAATGAATTTTCAATAGCTAATTTATGTCTTAATGTATTCCTTCACCTGGGAATTTGAATAAGGATTACATGAACTAATGGTGGGACGAAGGCATTTGCCACAGGCTGTTGGTGATTTGGAAGGTTTTCCTGGAGCCCCTCAGATACTGCTTTGTAGGTGACCAACGTCATCCTCCAGAAAGTCCTGCGTGTGAATGTGGGTGGAGAACGGCTTAAGGTTCCACATGCAGCCTACAGCGTAGAACGCTGCAGAACGCGTTCTCTTGCACTGAAGCAAATAACTTACTATGGAATTGGTTTAGATGAAAATAAAAATAATATCCCAAAAGCTAATGAAATGTTCAACTCAATGTGAAAAATAAATACAGGCTGACTCAGGTCATTCAGCTCTTATGCCTAAAATGATTCCAAATAATTTGAAGAAAAGATGATGAAATGCTTGAAAGTCAAAATCAAGTATCTTTTAATTGATCCAATAAATGTTTAATGCTTCACTTCACTTCATTTTGTGGACACAACAAGGGAACACTTGGTAGATGGTGATTTGAGACAGTTGTTGAAAATTCCCTCCAGGGTGGTCATGCTAGATAAACAGTGCTAGTACGTTTAGAGAACATTTAATGTACTGTATCTAGGTTTTAATTGTTCTGCCCTAGCAATTCCCTGGGGACCACGCATAACAAAAGGGAGCAAGAAGATAGACACAAAGAAAAATGTTGGCTGTTTGCTGCGGGGAACCAAGTATATTTATGGGGGTTTTATAAATGTTTGCTTATAACATATACACAGGCAGATGTGAGGGCGATCTGGTCATGACATCTGAAATCACATGAGTCACTGAAAAATCTAGAATCTATCAGGTTGAGTTCTCCATCTTGGTGAGTGCTCCCTATCCTATGCGGGTCTCCCAGAAACTCTGCATTTGGTCAAAGAAGAGTTCTTAGGCCTTGGAATATACCAACTTGCACACCTAAGTAGCTTGGAGAAAAACAAAAATACAGCTTTGCTTTATACATTTATGAACTGCAATGTTTTATTTTTAACTTCAAAGCCATCTAAAGTACCCAAGATAAATAAAAAAGTATCCCAAATGGAAATGGCAAATATCGACTTCTTTAAATTAGCTTTGCAAATATATTTTATCTTCTTCTTGCAATCACGTTATTAGGCTACTTTTCCTACTGAATAAGAGAGGAAAAGAAATGAATTTACTATTATGTGATCAAATTTACAAAGATTTTCACACGGCATTTATGATAGATTTCACAAGGGTATTGCCATATCTAACTAATCAACTTTTATACAGAATAAATTTATTCAGAATAAATCAATGACAAGAGTAAATAAAACAAAAGCAACGTTCAGGGAGCATATTGCAACATCAATCTTGCAAAGTGTAAAAAGAGGAGTAAAGACAATCAGAGCTGAAATTAATAATTTTGTTCATTTACTAATTTTTTGTCCTAAACCTGTTTTTATTGTTCATAAACTAAACTTTTCTATTAATAATCATCAAATTTGTATATAACAAATCTGAACATTTTCTTTCATGAACTGATTATTTTTTTTTTTAAAGATTTTATTTATTTATTTGACAGAGATAGAGACAGCCAGAGAGAGAGGGAACACAAGCAGGGGGAGTGGGAGAGGAAGAAGCAGGCTCATAGCAGAGGAGCCTGATGTGGGGCTCGATCCCGGAACGCCGGGATCACGCCCTGAGCCGAAGGCAGGCGCTTAACCGCTGTGCCACCCAGGCGCCCCCATGAACTGATTATTTAACAGACATATACTGTATTAGGAAATTCTTAGCACACTAAACATATTATTAAATAAATTTCAAATAATGAAGTTAGTGGAAAAATTACTATCCTGGAAACTATACATAGCTCATATACAAAATGGATGTATACCAACAATAGAAGATGCATGATACACAACTGGGAAAGCTTAGTTTGGAGCTGAAAAGCTAAAGCCAAATCTAACGGAAACTTCCCCAAAATGCTAAAGGGTAACCAAAAAGAAATGACTGCTAAGAAGAAAAAAAGCTTTCATGTTAATAGATGACTATCAAAAACAACTCAAACCCAGCTCTTAAGTATGCTAGAAGTTTCCAGCTGAGAGGAAGGAGGGTAAGATGAAAGAAAACTAATCAGGACATACCCCCGAACAAAATTCATCTTTATTATGAGGAGTAGTCCCTCCAAAATGAACCAGCTGTTAAAATATCAAGTCCAAGAAGGTCAATATTTCTATGGATGTCAAGATGTGAGTCCTTTGACTTTAGGGACATGTCCTACTTATCTGTGTAACCCCAGTAGCTGACATAATTCCACACTAAAAAAGGAAGGAAGGAAGGACAGGAGGAAGGAAGGGAGGGAGGGATTGAGGGAAGGAAGGAAGAAGGGTGCCAGATGATGAGACAACATAAGCACATTTTATTGCTGTAAATGAGTTAAAATATTTAGAATCCAGCAAATTATATTCAAGCTTAAAGATAGTTGTCCTAATTCTCAGAAAAGAGAATGAGATGCATTCCAGAATTCACGAAGTGAGTAGTGAGTTTGAAGTTGATCCCCAGCCATTTTCCAGCATGATTTGTGAAACAGACTCTAACTAGGTAGGCTCTTAGAAAATAGCACAGTGAACACTAGAAGCTGGCTTGATTCACTAAGAAAAAGTTATGTAAACCAGCCTCTATTTTACTTTTTATGTGGGTCACTGAATTATAAATTTATACGGATGCCTATATTGGAAAGCCAATATAATGAATCTAACCTTCACAAGTTATTGAATATGGCTTCATGACATTCTTGATTGTTTATACAGTTATGTGGGATCACAGCTGCTTGACACATATCAAAAAAGTGTTTATTAACAGGATTTTATTAACCAAAAGTGTGGTTTCTAATATGTTGTTCAAAACCTTAGTCTGGAGACCAATCTTGGGGTTTTTTGTCCTTTTCTCTGTTTTGGGGTTTTTTGGGGGGAGGGTGGGGGCAGAGGGAGAGAGGGAGAGAGAATCATAAGCAGGCTGCACGCCCAGTGCAGAGCCCGATGTGAAGTTCCATCTTACAACCCTGAGATCATGATCTAAGCCGAAATCATGCGTTGGGTGCTTAACCAACTGAGCCACCCAGGCGACCCCAACCTTGTTTTTCAAATGGATAAGATAGCTAAAGAGAGAAGGGGTGTCCTAAAGCTAGAAGAAATAACAACAAACAAGATTCAAAATTATCTTAATAAACTGAAATGTTAATCTTAATAATAAGTTTAAAATTTAAAAGGATAAACATTAAATCTTGCTTGTAAGTTAAATAACCAATTGGCTAAGTATACTGCTTTTGTAAAAGTCCTGGTAATTTCAGTTAACTAGAAATGAAGGACAAGCTAACTGAATCCCAACAGTCCAGGGGTCCATGGATAGAATTCAAGGGGGTCTATGAACTTGAAGTGGGAAAAAATATGTATGGATATTTTTACTGACCTCTGACTGAAATTTAGCATTTTCTCCCGTTATGAATGTAGTCAAAATATCACAGTAGTATTAGCAGGACTGTAACTTTATCAGCAACAGCAATCACAGATATTTTCCTATCACATTATAATTTTTGCATATATTTCTCAAAATGGTATTTATTCTCCACTACTTCAAAATTAGTATAATTATTGGAACCACCACTAGGTCTTATAATAATACACAAATAAAAAGATGTATACATACACATGTATAGCACTAAACCATAAATTTCTTTTCGGTACTTTATAATTGCATTTTCACATAATTTGTTGGTTTGTAATTCTATGCATTATATTTTATGCACTTAAAAATCATTATTCTGAGAAGTGGACATTTTAAACCAGTGACATAGGGTCTGTGGTGCAAAACCAGTTAGGAAGCCCTTCGATACAGTTAGATACACTGCTTTAGCATAGGCTGCATGGATAGAAACTTGGGGCAGTGTTTCATGGAAAATCTGCCAGTAGCTCACACAGGCACAGGTCATGCTTGGATCTGCATCTCAATATGGAGATACTGACAACCAGAATACATTCAGGAAGCGGAGAAAAGCCATGACCAGGATGATAAAAGTCTAGAAATTATATCATGAAGAACCTAATTCCTCTGGGAGCAAGCACTCATTAATGCAAAACACAGAGAGGAAAGATGATGCGGCGGAGGAGGGGGGGACAAGTGCTTTGATACAGGCAGAACTACAAGCATCTCCCCCTCCACCACTTGGGGTCTGTATCTTGAAGATAATGCGTATGGCGCAAGTCCGTGATAAGGATTAAAAAGAGTAGATATTTAAGACTAAGAGAGCTTGGCACATAATAGACCCCCAAGAAGTTGCATCACGGTTGGAATGGTCTTGACAAGGAAACCAAAGTGCTCGCATTCATATGCCCGGGTATCTCCTACCCCAGCAGAGATGGGGGGGGGGTAGTTTGGACAGGGCTCTCTGCCCTCAGGACTATTCCAGGAAAGCTGAACAGCACTGCTTCATCCTGCTCCAGGAGACAGGGACAGGAGAAACGGTGCAAGACAGAGTTTAGTTTACTGTCATGAAGAATCGCCTAGACATCAACACTGCCCAACAATTGCCTCGATTGCTTCATAAAATAATGAGAATCTTGTCTCTCCATGTGTTCATGCAGAGACTAGATTCCCATGCCTTTGGGATGTGGTGGAAGAGTGCGCTGAGATGGGGTGTCCGCCCACCAGGCCTCCCAGGTGACCTCCAACTGTACCTCTCAGAGTCTCTGTGGCCTCATGAACAATGGTTACACACAAAGAGCGTATCAGGCTGTCAGATTCAACAAATGGTTTTCCTCTGCTTCTGAGGATGACCGTCATCGTTTAAATAAACAGGCCATTAATTTGAGACTAGAATTCTCTGCCTCTGTAAAACAGACATAATATTGGACAGAGAATATTTATATTTCAAAGAGATAAAATGACAGTCATAGCTGCAGGATTCCAAAATGAACTGAGGTTCAATTTTGTAGTAATTAATGACCATATAAAATGGCTGAAATGATAATAAAAATGTACATGAGAATGCTATAATCAAGGGAATGCTTAGACAGACTACTGTTTTCTCAGGGGAATTACAGTCCTAACATCAGTTCCAAATAGCACCAACAAGCCCCTTTAATGAAAAGGTCCATCTCCAAAAACAGCTGAGTAGCAGGTTGAGAATTTCTACTTTGAATCCCAGCAAAGGAATCATAAACATGTTCTTGCCAGATGTGCTTCCCAGATGTAAGGACACTCAACATTTTAGCAAGTAAGGGTCGGCAGAGAGGAACAGGAAAGCTGAAAGCAGTACATGAGTTAATCGGTTGTTTTAATGAATATCCAAATACCCAAGAGATACTTATCATATACCCCATAGCTAACAGAAAGAACTTTCTTCTTCTTTTCCTTTCTTCCTTTTCCTTAGCATATTCATTCTCTTCATTCCCTCGCTCTCCCTCTCTCTCTCTCTCTCTAGATTTTTTCTCTCTCTCTCTTTTTTCTCTGGTCATTTCCCCTCCTCAAAGGGGCCCCTCAAATTGCTTTCAAAATCTGAGGTTTCCCCGTGATCCCACACTTTCACATGCCCTCCCTGCCTCCCGCTCCATCTCCCTTCTGCGAAGTCTATTCTTCAAAAATAGAAACAACTTTTTCCAAGGAAAAGCACATCCTGATAGAATCACAGTTAAGTCACTCACATTTCCAAATAAATTAACCACAACAAAAAAGAAGTCTGAGCAAAATTTCATGCCATTTAGACCCACAGTTGGCCCTTGAACAACATGGGTTTGAACCGCATGGGTCCACTTATACATGGATTTTTTTCGATAAATGCAGTACAGTACTATAAATGCATTTTCTCTTCCTTATGATTTTCTTAATAACATTCTGCTTTGTCCAGCTTACTTTATCATAAGAATGTAGTATATCATGCATAAAACATGCAAAATATGAGTTAATCAACTGTCTATGTTATCACTAAGTCTTCTGGTCCACAGTAGGCCATTAGTGGTTAGGTTTTTGAGGAAATCAAAAGTTACACATGAATTTCCAGTTGTTTAGTGGATTGGTGCCCCTAACCCTGGTGCTGTTCAAGAGTCAACTGTATTTAGGTGAACAAATATTTACTAATACGTGGTATTTATCCAGATATAGAAAAAAACTGTAGGAAAGAGATTTCAGTACATATATTGGCATCTAAAGATTTTCCACATAAAATGTTTCTACGTTAAGTTCTGGTCTAGGGGCACCTGGGTGGTTCAGTCAGTTATGCAGCTGGTTCAGCTCAGGTCATGATCTCAAGGTCATGATCTCAGAGTCTTGAGATCCAGCCCCATTTTGCCTTGGGCTTCCTGCTCAGCAGGGAGTCTAATTCTCCCCTCTCCTTCTGCCCCCCCCCCCCCCCGCTTGTGTTTTCTCTCTCTCTTTCAAATAAATAAATAAAATCTTTAAAAAACTTCTGGTCTAATTCACACTTCATGTAATATTTTACTGATGTCCTCTCTACATGGAGAGTAATTATTGAAATCCTCTCTACAGAAGCAGCACAGTGTATCTATTATGCTGCAGTTTAGAAATCTGAATGTTGCCCCTGATTAAACGTGTGTCGTCACTGCAAAAGTTCCAAGAGAAAAAGTCACTGGGCACCATACTACCTTGGGATGTCCAGTTAATAGCTCAAAGTCCCCCAGAAGGGGAATTCCCTGCTCGGAATTTCAAATCCAGGAACTTGACTTTTCCCACCCCCACAGTGAAACCTCTTCTGAAGAATGAACTCAGCAGCCACAGTCCCAGAGAATGATAAGCTCCATCCCAGTTTATTATTAAGATACTTTGGAGATGTAAGTGCTAAAGGGACATTCTTTCTCTGTAGAAGTTTTATGGGTATTTGGCCTAAGATACCTTGGTGAGCAGTGAATTAGGAGAGAAAGAGAGAGTTTTAAAGATGAAGAGAATGTTTGATGGTGGAGCCTAAAGTGTCTGTGTCAAGGTTGGGTCTATCATTGTGTCTGAACAATTTCTCAGAACAAGTAGCTCTACTCCTGGAAAGTACTAGAAAGGACACTGATAATGATGGCCTTTTTCTACTTCCTTATAAAACCCATTATTCTGATTATTGCATTTTTTCTTTAGATACAGAAATACTTTCAAAATACATAGTCAAATATTGATGATCTGGGTACAATTTATATTTTTTAATTGATTTTGCATTTCCCTGCTCTGATCTACTAATTTGTTGATATTAGCGTTTTACTCTAACATGACAGGATGGAGGAGATTTTTCTTTGAAATACAAATATAAAAAATGTATGCCTGTTGGTAACATGAAATGGAGCCAAGACAATTTTCATATATTCACAGCAAAAGTGATGCATTTAGAAGCTACATACAGCTCACAGAGAGTAAGACTGACTCCTGGCCACACCATAGGCCTCTTGTGTGAGCACCGGTCAAATTATTTAATCTCTCAGATCCTCAGTTTGATCATCTACAAAGTGAGAATAACATCCACCTCCCACGTTATATCATGAAGACTTCACTGATGGAATGACGTGTGAAGAGTCTGATGCACGAACAGGCTGTGGCACATTCTTCACTTGGTTCCTTCTCTCTCCTCAAGCTCTCCTCGCCAAAAAGTCAACTTTTTGCAGCATTGCCCATTGCATTTGTAGCAAGTTAAGCAAATTCAGATGGGACTCACATAAGTCTCGCACATTTGTATGTGCACCTCCTTCCTCTCCAATCATCTATGGAGATGGCTTTTTTCATGAGCATTGGCAAAGTCACCTTCAGGATTAACATCTCCCCTAACATGTCCCCTCACAGCATTGCATTCTCAATCTGTCCTATGTCAATTTGCACTCGATGACATATTGCTCAGTTTCATTACTTCCTTAGTGCCTCATGGCCTTGATTGTTCAACTTCTTCACAGGAAAGATTCTGCATTCTAGTTCTTTGAAACTGGCCCCCTCGGTCACCTAAACCCCCACCCCTTGCTCTAGCTAATGCTGCAGTGGCATTAATTTTGTGTGGACTGTCTGGCTAACGAGAAATTATTTTAGCACTACAGAAGGAGGAAGTCTACAGAGGAGCTGTTAGGTATATCAAAGCAGCAGAAAAAAGGAGGGGAATCACAGAAGGTGAGAAAACTGTTCTTCCCCTCCTCAAAAAGGCAAATGATTTATTTGCTTCAATATCACAAGGAATACAGGTACCTTCCCTGTGGCTGCTCTACAAATAGTGGTAGCAAAGAAAAGTCAGAAATGCAAGTATCAAAGCAGAGATAACAGAAACGCTTGAAAAATAAGAAAGCCACAATAAATCAATAGGTACTTAGAGTTACAAAGAAATTAAAAAATCTAAATGCAAATGTTTTCTCAAGTGTATCTTATGTTATCATCTTAAAACGTTCACTATATAAGCCTATATTTTCAAAAAATAAGTGTCTACCATGACACATACAATTGAATATATGTGGACTGGAAGTATTAATAACTAAACCTATCCATGACTTTTGAGTTAATTCTCTGTTAACAGAAGTAAAAATGAATAATTTCATCATGGATAAAATGGACAAGAGGCGATGTTCTCCATTTATTAAAATGAGATGAACAGAGAAAAAAATGTGGAGCTCATAGATGGTTATCATCTCTGTTTTCCCATAAAAATCCTTAAAGAACTTTTTCCTTCCTTTCATTTCCCAAGGAGAGATATTAATTCCAGAAATGTGCCTCTATCCAGATGGAAATTTCATGTTCATTAGAAGAGAATTACACCCAGGAACAAGTATTTAAATTTTGGACAGATTTTGAAGGAAACTCGTAAATAGGATTCAAATTAGGGCAAAATCAAATCATAATAGACAAATGGTAAAGCAAATCCCATCTTGATGTGTGGTAGTCAGATTTTTACTAAACAATAAAAATGGGAGGATAGCTTCAAGATTTAAGTCTCATTTAAAGAGGCCCCATTAGAACTCAATAATTCTGGGATGCCTGGGTGGCTCAGTTGGTTAAGCGTCTGCCTTTGGCTCAAGTCATGATCCCAGGGTCCTGGGATGGAGTCCTGCATTGGTCTCCTTGCTCAGCGGGTATCCTGCCTCTCCCTCTGCCTGGTGCTCCCCCTGCTTGTGTGCTTTCTCTCTCTCTCTCCCCCTCTCTCTCTCTTTGACAAATAAATAAAATCTTCAAAAAAAAAAGAACGAGATAATGCTAAGTGATTGTGATAACTTTAGTATTGTACAAGCAATGTAAGATTTTGATTAACATGATCTGATGGATGGAAAAGAAATGTTCCTATAAGAGTGTTTTAGAATGACTAAAATTATTTTTAAATAATTTATTATAATAAAAAACATTTAATTTCACTATGTTTTCTGAAAAGCATCTTGCTAAACCTTTCTTATTAACATCAAAGTGGATTTAGGTCAATGTTTTGAAACTTTTAGAGGACTTCATGACACGCTGAGGCAATTCTTGACACTTGGGGATCCCCCAGCATTGATAGTAAATCACTTACCTGAATGAAGACTACAATACTCTTCAGTGAAGAGAAATTTAAAGTAAGGTGACCAAAGACAATTCTCCTGCAGGAAAAACTCTAAAGCACATGTAATGTCTTTGAGAAGTAAAGCAGAGGAAGCCCTTGAACTTAAAACATGCTTCTTCCTAAGTGCTCATAGCTCTTAGAAAACGGCGTTCATTTCAGTCAAAACTTTTTTAAAAAGGGACAGATGGATAAGAAAGAATGGCAGCAAGCTCTGAGAGTTTTAGAAAGAGGTTTACAGGGATAAAAGAGCTTAGAGAGGTCATTGACTTGGGGTCACTCCAACATTAAGGTGTATGTACATTTGCCATAGTGAGGACATTTGGTCAGAAGCTATTGGACAAAACAGTGTGTGTGTGTGTGTGTGTGTGTGTGTGTGGTGTGTGTGTGTGTGTGTGTGTGTTTTACATGTTTGAATGGTTTGAATGGCTGGAGTCATCTATCTTGATGAATCTAGTTGAATTGTAATCCTTTTCTCTAGGAAGGAGATACAAGGTTTATAATGTGGATGGGACCACTGAGGTCAGTCAAAGGGATAAAAGACAATAGATCCATGTTACCATTTTGGATAACAGTAAGAAAAGTTAAGATAAACTAAAGAACTAAGGAATAAAAAAGGAAGTAATTTTCTTTCTTTCTTTCTTTCTTTCTTTCTTTCTTTCTTTCTTTCTTTCTTTCTTTCTTTAAAGCAAGCACTTTGCAGGCACCAGGATTATTTTATTATGGTAATTAAATAACTGCCAGAATTCTTAATTTTTACTAAGGGACAAGAGAGGGAAGGAAAGGAGGAGAGGGAATATGAAGAGCTGAGACAGATGGAAACAAAGAGAAAAGAACAGAGAAAGATCATTGACTACTGCCTATCTCTCTTTCTCCTGCAATCTCTCATTTTAAAGCTAGTCTATGACAGTTTCATTGATTTGTCACAGGTTAAATTGAAAACCTCTAGAGAGACTTTGTAGTTGGAGATAACTAGCATCTATTGAGAGCCTTTTTAGTTCCAGATTTTCTGACAGACACACTACATAAATGATCAGATTAAAATCCACAATAGTCTTAGAATGTAGATACTACTACTGTCAATGTTTTTAAAAGATAAGAGCACAGTAGTGTGTAATGTGCCCCGGGCCACACAGGTAGCCAACGGAGAGCCTGGGATTCAAACAGGTCCTTTAATCTCCAAGTCCAGGTTACTGATTGAAGACAA
The DNA here is from genome assembly GCF_024610735.1 of Ursus americanus. Taxonomy (NCBI): domain Eukaryota; kingdom Metazoa; phylum Chordata; class Mammalia; order Carnivora; family Ursidae; genus Ursus; species Ursus americanus. The sequence goes on along the minus strand of NC_142137.1, from coordinate 51,993,668 downwards.
TGTAGCGGTGTCGTTATATCATCACCACATCATTATATCAGTAACCGCATAATTCTTTGCATTAAGCAACTACTGTGAAAGTTGCTAACTTCCCACCATTTTCCCTCTGCTTTAAGGACTTTTCTTCTTGTCTGTTCCCCAGTTATTTCAAATTAACTTCTCTAGAACTGAATATTTGTTCCAAGCTCAGCTCCCCGATGTTCTCAAGGTCGTAGCTGGAAATCTTTTTCCATGTTGCATTTATATTGTTTCTCACCAAATATCTCCATATCAGGCCAACCTTTAAAATAGATGTTTCCATCCAGCATGCCCTAGCCCACACTCCAGCAAGATTTCAGATGTGTCCCAGATATTAATTCCCTCAGGCTCCCAGGCTGGCAGACCACAACTCAAGAACAGTAGCCCCCTCATCTGTTCACACGGAGAGCTATAATATGTTTTTCTGTACAAACTATGATCCTAAAAGTTTGGGTAGACACTGTTCCAACCCATACTATGCATCAGATTGGTTTGTTTGAAATCTTTCTTTTGCAATTTCTTTATATTGAACAAAAACCTGTATACTCTATCTCAGTTTATCTATTTGTAGAGTAATGATTTTCAAATTTTTTAGTAGTAGAAACCATTTTCCACTGTACTCAGGATAACCAGCTTTATCATCATGAGATGGAAATATAATCACTTTTGAAAAATATATTTAAGTAATTTCTTGAACTACCACATTCTTATTAGTAGAAGGTCCAGTATCTCTCCCCAACTACACTTTTTCTGTGAATGCCAGATCTTATTCAGTCCAAGTTGGCTTCACTTTTCCCCCAAATCTTCTGTGCAGAGAGAAATGAATCAGACATCAGACTGATATTGTTGATGTTTTTTGCTTTTGCAGCGTGTGGATATCAAAGACTGGTTCCGTACAGTGTCATAAAGCTGTTGATTGCCACGGTTATTACAGGTCTTGCATGGGCCACAGTAGTGAGTTCTACCGGGACCTCAAAGATGTCAGGAATCTAGATTCACACTCACATGTTCAGCCATTGTTACCCAAAGCACCAGACCATGTCATTGTGTCTGGCTGCTAGGAAGATTCCAACCTTCTTTGATTTTATGTAGCTCCCCCAAACTGGTACTCAATCCCTCCGTTTCTTTGCATGGGAGCCCTTTTTGGAGAAACTTGGTATCTTTTTCTGCCTCCAGGGCTTGTTAGGTACCACTAGGGTCCACCCAAAAAGTTTTTGGACTTTGTTTGTGTCTGATCAATTACATGTTGGGGTAACCATAGATAAAGATCATATCTAGAAATACCTTTTAACCTGAAGATTCTTATCCTTAACTTACTAGCAACTGCACTGATATTGACATTTACTCTGAGACCCTTTCAAACAACTTAGATAAAATTCAACACTCTGAACGAAGATTTTTGCCACTAGGCTGGATCTCATCTTCTGGTTGAGAAACCTTAGAGGAAAGGAATTCAACTTGGTATATGAATGTGGTTTTCTTTTGTCAAACTGACTGGATCCCAAATTATAGGAAGGTAAATCAAACTTAGATTCCAAGCTGAAGGCAAAAAGTACTTCCCTTCGTCCCCTCTATTTCAGCTTTTGGTAGATAAGTTCTAGCCCAAGTTTATCTTTCTTGATGAAAACACCAAGTGGCAATCAAAGCAAGCTAATATTTTGAATTTTTCCCCCCGTTCTTCCAATAACTGTACCTATAATGGCATGTGGTCTCCAAGCAGGCAACAATATATTTTTTACAACCATACATTGTGGTCACCAGTTTTCCAACCTTCAATATCTAAGTACTTAATACCTCCTTCCCTATACTTCACTAATACCCTCGAGGCTTCCACTGATTTCACTTAGCCAATGTCAAATTTTAGGTTCTGTTTTACAGGACCCCATTCCTTGTGGCAAGTTCATTATGACTTGGGTCAGCTGTATGTAACAGATATCTTACAAATAACAGTGGCTTAAACAAGATAGTTTATTTCTCTTCTATTAGAAATCTAAAAGGAGAGTATCCAAGTAGGTATGGCAGATTTATGGTTCAATGAAGTTGCCAGTCTTTTGATTTTAGCTATCATTCTGCCATCTTTAGCACATGGCTTACATTCTCAAGACCATCATGTGCCGACCCAAGGTGACTGCTGGAGCTACTGGCATATGCCCCATTCTAAATAGCAAGAAAAATAAATAGAGGAAAAGGAGCACTCTGATCTTTATAGGGAGACCTTACAGAAATATTACACACAATACTTTTCCTTAATTCTCATTGGGCATAACCTAGTCATATGGCCACAGTTGGATAAAAAAGGAGGCTGAGGGGTGCCTGGGTGGCACAGCGGTTAAGCGTCTGCCTTCGGGGATCGAGCCCCACATCAGGCTCCTCTGCTATGAGCCTGCTTCTTCCTCTCCCACTCCCCCTGCTTGTGTTCCCTCTCTCGCTGGCTGTCTCTATCTCTGTCAAATAAATAAATAAAAATCTTTAAAAAAAAAAAAAAAGGAGGCTGAGAAATGTTATCTTTTAGCCAGGTAGCTTGTGCTGACCTAAAAACATCAGGAATTTTTTATTAAGGAGAAAGAAGAAAATCAATGTTATAGGATATTTCTCATGTATCATTTTAGAAATTTCTGATAGAAGATTAAGCTAAGTTTATGTGTCTACATTTGTCATCAAACATATTTAGTTACCAAAGCATTAACAAATGATTTCTTTCTATTTGCTTCTGTTTTTCAGTCACACACACTAGAGAAACTCACTAGAGAAACACACATCTGCAAACTCAGACCCTTTTTAAAGATTAAACTGATATATATTCATACAGACACATACATATAATGGACATAGAGTCCCTATCTATGATGAAATAAGCCCCTACAAAAATGAAAAAATCTACCGCCCACAGGGAATTTGTTTGCCATAATTCATTGTATAGAATAATATTTTCTTATTTAGATAATATTTATCATACTTAAAACTAATAGCAAAAGAAAATCATTCTAAAGAAATTATATTACGGAGATGAAATTTTGGCTAAATTTTAAGCTAAATCAGATTTGTAAGTTTCTCCCCCAAAATTGAGTTACTTTCTCCATACCTATAAACTTCTTGAATTCAGTTAGCACTAGACATAACGTATTACAGGAAAGGCAGTTTATTTTGCTGTTTATTGCCCCCAGAGTACTGGGTATCACCCAGGAAATTCCAGTCTTAGGAGGATTCCAACAAACAGAGCTGAGTGGTTCAGATTGAGGTGCAGCTTGGAGTCAGAATATAGACAATATTCTAAGTCAACGTGTCTCAATTATTTCATTCAGCCTTTATTCATGCAGGCTCCTATAGTGAGACATTTATTAATAAACTCTGAGAAAAAAATGGAGTCAATATGTCAATACATAATCTTCGTTACTGACATAATGAAAATTAAAATTTATCATGTTCACATAATCTAGTATTTATTCCGTGATAGATAGGAGTTGCATATAGTTTTTTTAAAAAAATTTTATGCTGTATTTTCATTATAATGTACAATACCTGCATTTTCTTGATAAAGATACTCACGGCTCTAAAATCAGCCATCAATTAGCAGGTTATTTCTGTAATACAAAGTTCAATGTTCATATAAAGTAGCCCTTCCTCCGTTTTACTCTATCTTTATCTAGTAAAAATCCTGCACATGGAAGGTATTCAATACATGAGGTTAAGTAATAGGTAGGTCAGTGGTAATATTAGAATTACCTTTTCACAAAGAGCTGCATTAAGAAGCAATGTAGGTCAGTCCTGCAGAGTCTGAGCAACTGGTTCTGACACTGGCAAACGGTTCATTTTGACTAATTCTAAAGATCACTTATTACCAACACATGCAATTTTCACTCACTGGGGTCAATAGCAGACATAAAGATGACAAAATGATTCCATCAGTATTACTATACTTCAATCACTGAGTAGAGACAAGATCTTCGAAGGTTTCCAGACATTCTAAAACCACTATGTACTCAGTAATTAGAAAAACCTATTAATAAGTAAAAGCTACCAATAACACAAGTTGACTTTACTGTTATCCATTGATTTGGGGTGGGGGAGGAGATTTATTGCATTTATTGATTTCATTTGGCAATTTATATACATGATATTAAAGAATCTGTGATAGCATAGGGAAAGTAAACTTGAGGTCATTGATAACAATTTCATTAGTTTTCCAGTATATAATATCTTCACCCTTTTTAATATTTCTTCCAACCTAGATATATTTTCCTCATCTTCAGTATTTGATAGCTATATTTCCATTTTCACCATTCCACTAATAAACACAAAGAAAATGGACAGAGAAAAAGATGGAAAAGAAAAAAGATCACAGATACATGTATACATATTGAATATTTATTATTTAACATAAAAAAATTAAACAATTAGCCCGAATCAAATTAGGAGAGCTGAATGTTCGTCCTGAATCTATCCTTAGTTTCTGGTGACATTGAATAAAACAGCTACTTTTCTGAGCAATGACTTTTTTGTCTGTAAAATGGGAATGATAGTCCCATTTCCTCTTCCGTGGCACCTTCCGTAAGAATCTCCTAGAACAATTTACATCAAATACGTTGAAGTATAAAGAATTCTATAGCAATGTGTCAGCTTTTATTAAAAATTTAATAAAAATTCATTTTATTAAAAAACAAAGTAGGACATGTGATGCTCGTCAAAGAGATAACTTAGGTATTTCAAAATGATTATTTGCTTCACAAAATTTTGCCACAAGATTAATATTTTCAGTTAAGTGAAGTATGAAAGAGGAGAAAGGTAAAAACAGGAAATTCTGCGTATCTCTTGGAATAAATTATTACTCAATTTTTTGGTTCCTGGCATAAAATGCTTAGTAAAAGTCTTTCTTTGAATTATTTAGATTATATTAGGAAGTAAGTCATAGTTTATTACCAACGTGAATTTCACTCCACTATATTCCACCATGAAGGCATCTGAGTGCCCTCTCAGTACGAACAATATATTGCAACCACTAGACAATTCCAGACGTCACTATTTGGATTGCATCCAGCCTGCACAGCCATACAAGACAACCTTGGTCAAGGAACCATGAGCCTGTTTCCAATACACTGGGACAGAGTAAAGGATTCTAAAACAAATTATTGAAACTCTCAGAACATACGAAACTACAAATACATAAGACTATAAATCCTTAATCTTGAATCTAACAGTGCAGAGAGTTTCCTTCTTTAAGGACTCCTAACACATCTCTAAACAGAAGACCACTAATTTCATTTTGGGAGAACGTATCAGAAACGCAGTTACTGCAGGAAACAAGGGTTGCAATTGTTCCAATCACTTATCTACAGATCTAATTACTAGCATTTTCCAAATCAGAACCTCAATGTTTGGATACATTTTGCATTCCCATCATTCTAAACTCTGTAAAATGAAGAATATGTTTTCACCAGCCATCTATTTTGACAACTAAAAAAATAGCTAAAAATGGTAGCTCTGGGGTAGGTGGAAATACGTATGAGTTTTGTGTTTTAAACGTGTCTTGCATATATGTTGTAAGATCACAAACTATTCAGTCGCCTCATGCAGTTTTCTCTTTCTTGGAGGTATTTATCTCCTTTGGAGTAATATGTTGCATTCCGGAATGAAAAGACAATAAAACATTCCCTTCAAACAGTGTGGTTTCATTGCTTAATTATTTCGCAAACTAAAATGAAATCCAAACCAAATTCAGGGTTTAGAATTTTCTAATAGCTTATAAATGATTTAATTTTGTGTGTGATTTCATTAAATTTCATCTTTTATTCTCCTTCAGCAAATCATTGCTTAAAAAGGAAGTCATTGCTTCTCTAAACCCCCCCCCCCCCCCATCTTCCTCTCCCCAGATTTCAGCTTTCCACACATTGCTGTCCTGGAGAGTAAGTCCAAAAAGTGAGCTGGCGGGACATAGCTTACTTACACAGGCACACTTATGTGTACAGTACTGTTCTCTGCTCAAGTTCTGCACACACACATTTACACACACACACTCCAAAGCAGGTCACTGAAGATTACAATCATTCTTCAGGAAATAATCTTTAAGAATGAATGAGCTAAAGACGTTATGTGTCAAGCCTATTCTCTCTCTTTTTCCTCTTCCTGTCTCCCTCCTTCCTTCCCTTCCTTAGTCCTTTCTCCCTGATCCTTTTTTTTCCTTTTTTCTTTCTTTCTCTCCCTTTCCCTTTCTTTCTTTCTTCTTTCTTTCTTTCTTTCTTTCTTTCTTTCTTTCTTTCTTTCTTTCTTTCTTTCTTCTTTCTTTTCTTTCTCTCTTTCTCTCTTTCTTTTTCTTTTTTCCTGGAGAGGTTTCTGAAATTCAACAGTGATTTCTTTAATTAAGAGAGGGGAAAAAAAAAAAAAAACCCAGGAGAGAACAAGGAGGAATAGTAAACCGCTCCCTTCACAGCCTAAGGGGTTAGTTACAAAATAAACATTTCATAGACTGGGCCACATGTCCTATAATGAGACAGCTCTGGCTAGTGAGTCTGCAACTGAAGTCCCCATTAAGAGCATTCACTTGGAAAAAGTAAGTGACCCACTTGTGTTGGCGAAAGAGCCTCGCAGAGGATGTTTGTAACCACCTACAGCATTTTTTGACAATCCGCCTTGTGCTTACCACTGCCTTCCCCGGAGGCTCTCTGCTGCATTTTGTTTTAATGGTTCAGCCTCCTCACTGGTGATTCAAAGTCTGAGTTCTTCCTGTTAGGCCTCCATATAAAATAAAACCCCTTAACCTAGAGAAAAAGGGAGGTGAGAAGCGTGTTCAGTTTGATTTTCGGTGGGACATACAGAGGCAGGAAATCAGTATTAACGTTTTTCCTCCTCCAAACCAAAACATTCTGATAAAAAATGATTGTTCATATTCGCAATATTTGCCTTGAGTTCCTTGGAGGAGAGGTGCTATACAAAATCTGAAAACAAGTAATGATCAAAATGCCTTAGAATAAAAAAAGAACATTCTAGTAATAACCTCAGAGATGTTAGTATCAGTCCAAGAAATTCAGGGAGAAGTCACACTAAAAATTTTTTGCAATCTAGTGGCATGTCACATATCAGAAAATATCATGACCCATCAAAAATTAGGTCACTATCTGTAATGTAAAATATATACACACACTGTTAATGAACATGAGATGCTGTTTATATTAAATCAGGGGACTATAGAAGTAAGGGACTAACTTGCCCAAATGCATTGGAAAAATAACTGAATTCTCGCTTGGTGTTTCCAAGCAAGAAAAACTCAACAAGAGTCATATTTCATAACATTAAACATGAAATGAGACAAAAATCTAAACCATCCATTTATTTGCCTTTCAAGCTACAATTAGGAGCTATTAATTTATGAAGGTGTTTGTTCACTTGTCAGCCAGCACAGCACTAAATACTGAAACATATAATTCACTTCCAGTTCTCTTCTATCCCCTACATCTATTAGACCCACTCGCAAAAGGCATTTTTCTTTCTACTATATTAAACCATTGATTTCTGCTCTGTGTTTTGACCATTGTGTTCAGAACTAAAGAAAAATACACCCAAATAAATTTGCTGTCACAAATGTGGAAACATGAGCTCCTTGAAATGTCGCTTTAAAAAATAAATTATTAAGTAAACATCTCGGGAGTGAATTAAGACGTCGGAGATACAGAACAACTTCTTTACTCCAAGTCTTCACTGTTAACCATTTACGTCTGCTGGCTATTGTTTTCTTCAGCTTTAATATCTCCCTGATCTTTTTCAACTACCCAAACCCAGGGCAGATTGTACAACCCCACATTAGCACCACATTTTTTTTTTCCTGCTTCGGAAATCTTTGAAAATGATAGCTTGAAATTGTCTCCCTTCTCTGAATTCCTTTCGTGGCTAGATTTCATACTATGCTAGTTAGGACTTGATTTTTTGTGTGTTATGTGCAGTAGTTCATCGTTCATCCGTTCTTTCCAGATTCTTTCAACATTTATTGAGTGCCTACTGTGAGCCAGGTATGGCTCTAGCTGTTGGGTGTATAAGAATACATGCAACAGACAGAAAGCCCTGCTTTAAAGGAAGCTTAGATTTTATTGAGAGTTTCAGATAATAAGCTATATAAATAAGTTAAATATAAAGTGTTAGGTGGTGATAGTGCTAAGAAGAAAGCTAAGCACAGAAAGGAGGTTAGAAATCTCATAATGAAGATATATGTGAGGGGAGGTGGTGTGTAGGTGTGAGGAGGGTTCTAATTTATCTCATTTTGCTGAAGACAGCTGAAAACTTCCTTCCAAACTGACATAAGAAAAGGCTCTTGCAAACCACTGGTATGTAGTTTTTAACACAGCAATGGACATCATATAGGTAATAATAAATACTCAGGACTTAATTGTTTTTGTTCTCTGCTATTGTTTTGCTCTATAAATGAGCTATTTTGCCCTCTGTTTCTTATTCTCTGATGCAAAAGAAAAGAAAAGATCTTTACACTCGGCTAAAAAAATAAATAAAATAAAGTAGTTTTGGGGAGTCTAAAGTCTTGAATTTTGAACTCAACTCTACTACTCGTTTACTATGCAACCTTGGCCAAATCAACCTTCCTTAGGCTCTCTTTCGTCATTTGTAAAATAGTCGTAATACCTGCTTCCAGAATAAGGACCAATGAGGTCAGATATTTGCCAGTGTTTGTAAGCTGTTGTATAACTGGTGGTTATTACTACTATCCAATGAGAGGTTTGGAGTGACGGAAATTTCCAAGATGCCCAGTTGGAGGGGGATGCATATAAAAGGAGTCTTCAGCTGCAAAGGGCTGAATGAGGGCACTAGAGCTTCAAGAACACACTCATAACATTTTCACAAGGCAATGTTTTGAAACTTGCCCAAGGGCTTCAACCAATAAGTGCCAAAGTTGCCACCGGCTAGAAGGAATAAATCGCCAGAAGCCGTATCGTATCTGTTTCTTGCAGTTTATCCTTAAATGCAGAAAGACAGTCATACACACAGAGAAATACCAAGAAATAACAAGTCAATCAGCCCTGAAGTCATTACCAGGAACTCAAGGCAAGCCACATACTTTGGTTTCAATAACTAACTGAACACATGCTTCATTCAGGCCTGCTCCTAGATACTTTTATGGTTCATAGTTAACTCTGCCAGGTAAAGGTCTTGCTACTTCCCCGACCATGGTCCCTGGTGCCACTATGCAGTTGCTCCCCACCCCCATTCTCAAGTCTGTAGTAACCACACTTCGTATTCCACTTTAGCGGTTGAGAAATAGCGTGTTCCCAGAAGCCGTGGAAAAAGACCCAGGTGTGTGTTGCCAGATGAGCTGTCTGTCTATTCCAGTGGCTCTTTGTTTCATGGCTGAGTATATAAAAATGCAAGGATGGAACATGGGACATCAAAAAAAGATACTTGACTCACCATTTCTGAAAAGCATCAAAGTTAAATTATTTGGATTCCATTCAGACACAGAGAAATAAAAATTTGAAACTAAGTATATGGATTAAACAGTCTTTAAAGGGAACAAGAAAAGTCTTGTGTTTGCAAAGAACTGCAAAGGAAGGCTCTTTCCATGTCTTTTCTCATGGCATTAGGAAAGCGGGCTTTCACCAGAGCACAATGCTTGCAGCCCAGCTGTGATGGCAGTGGTGATGCTGTTATCGCAAATCCTTTTGCATTGTCACTGATAACTATTCTGAGTCGGATTTTTTCTTCCCCCAAGGCAGGCAATCTCCTTTCAAGCCAAAATTGCGCTTCGGTGGACCATTGGAATAGTGAGTGCTCAGTGAACCATACAGTTGCCACAGGGATAAGTATTCCAGATGTTGGAAACCAGAGGTTAAACTAGGTTTTGTTTGCCTTACTAACAGACACCTTTCCACTTAAATCAGAAAGACTCATGAGCCTACAGGAAGTGACACACAACCTCAGAGGTGTTTACTGTCCACGGTCTGTAATACCATCTCCCTCCACGCACAGTTGTAACTGCAGAGACGTTCCTGGACATGTGTTCCCAGCCCTAAGTAATCTCCATAAACTTAGCCATAAATCTAGCTACAGCTAAACGTGAGAGTTTCTGTTTTGTTATTATATATCTTAATCCTCCGTGTGGAACATCACTCATTCCACGAGAAAAAGGAGAAGAAAGGCATTGAACAATAAAATCAGCAATGTGTGTCTCCAGATCATGAAATAGTCAAGAGTGAGCTGGGCTGAGTGTAACGACAACTAGAATGGGAAACAAAGATTCTCACAAGCCCATCACAAAACTGGTCTGGTCTGGCCCCCTCTGTTTAGTAGTCCGGGCTCTGCTGCTGAAAACGTAAATGTGGAGGAATGTGTATCCTTGAGTGTGAGTGCTAGCAGCCGCAGGCAAGTACAGAGAGATGATTAAATTTCATATCAACTTTTTAAAATGCCACTCTATAAAAGTGTTTTTTTCCTCTATAAAACTGTATAGGTAGATGCCAGGCTCATAACCAATTTTTCTTATACAGCGATAAAATACAAAATCATTATCGTAACAGCAGAATTACAGTATTTAACTACCTTGACTTACATGACAACCTGCTTAAATCAGGAAAAACAGAAACAAAATTGTTGACCAAAGCTAATGGAAATAATTGATCTTATTTTTAGGCCTAACCTTAGCATGTGTGGATATGGACTGAATCAAAATAAGGCAGAAAGGGAGTTCCAGATAAACATGGAAGATTGAACACAAAATATTTACCATGTTTTCCTCCTAAATTTGCTCCTTTAAAATAGTAAAAAGCAGATACTCAAAAGGTAAACAAAAAAGAAAGAGGAAATAACAGGAAAAAGATTTTTATTTTGAAGTTGGAACCCAGAAAGGAAGACTATGTAATAACTAATACAGCAGAAACTTCACCCCCTTTTGGGGCACCTGGGTGGCTCAGTCAGTTAAGCGGCTGCCTTCAGCTTGGGTCATGATCCCAGGGTCCTGGGATCGAGTCCCTCATTGGGGGTCCTTCCTCAACAGGGAACCTGCTTCTTCCTCTGCCTGTTGCTCTCTCCCTCTCTCTGACAAATAAATAAATAAAATCTTAAAAAAAAAAAAAGAAAGAAAGAAAGAAAGAAACTTCATCTCATTTTAAGGAAACTCTAGAAATGAACCAAATTTCACTAGGATTCTGGAAAGTCTTGGAATATGGAGGCAACAAATACCTGTGAAAATGAAGTATACAGCTAAAAGAAGTCTATTTAAGAAATTCATGGAGATCTGTACCTTAGCTGCTCAAAGATATAGTCCCTTCCCCAACTCTGGGAGAAGACTAGAATCTGACTTTCTAAGAACACTGAGTGACAGAAGCCTGGATGTAAGAAAACTAGGCCCAGATGAGAGCTGAGATCCGATTCTTAAAAGAGGAGGATTAAGTAAAAGTCTATATTCTGAACACTGCTTCAACCTCCTTGCTTGGCAAAGTTCTGGAAAGAATTGCCCCTCGGGCTTATGCCTGTTAAGCTGAGCATGGGAGAATTACTCTGGGGAGAAAAGCCCCACAAATGTTGCCATTTGGGGACCCCTCACAAAGAATTTCAACTTTTCCATCCTACTAGGAAGTCAAGCATTTAATAAGTTCCACCCATAAATACAGATCTTCTAGTCAGCTTTTTAATGCTTCATTAATAAATATAAATAGGTTGCTAAATAGTCAAAGAAATTTGATGGGAGACATAGACAAACATAAATAAATAGAATAATGAAACGTGGAAGATACGAAAGCAAGGAAGAAAGAAATAAAGCCTATCATCAGTATCTTTATAATAAGAAAATATTACATTCATGCAATAAGAAGACAATGTTTTTTTCAAAAATCAGAGAACTAAAATAGCATTTAAAATAAAATATATGGTGCAACAAATAAAAATTCAGTAGACACGCTAGCAGATAAATTTGAGGGCACTCCCTTAAGTAGAGCAAAAGAGAGAGCGAGATGGAGAGATGGAGAATGGGAGATAAAAGAAAATAAAAATATAAGACCAAAGAGATCCAACATCTGAATACCAAGAGTCCTTGAAAGAGAAAATAGAAAAAATGGAGAGGACAAATTACCAAAGAAATTATTCAGTAGACTTATCAGAATCAAAGGACATGGGTTTCCAGGTAAAAAAAGGTCCCAACAAGGGCCCAGGGCAATGAATGAAATGACCTATATCAAGGCACGTTGTTAACATTTTGGGCCACTAGAAAAAAATAGTGAAAATCCCCCAAACTTCCATATTTTTAAAAATTGTTTGATTTTAAACAAACAACAAAAACAGATTCTAGATGGCAGACAAATAATCAGAAAATAGAGTGCCACCTGTTTTCTCAGATGCACCACTGGAAGATAAAAGTCTGAATGAAAATTATTTCTAACCTAGAATTTTATATCCAGGAAACTATCAAATAAGTGTGAGAGTTGAATGAAGGTATTTTAAAACCTGTAAAGTCTCAAAAAATTTAACTTTCATGCCTCCTTTCTTAGTGACGTGCTAGAAAAGGCGCGCCAACAAAATGCGTGTGTGAGCTCAGAGAAAGGGGCATTTGGGATTAAAGAGGACCAATCGTACAAGAGAGAGTAGGAACACTCCTCTCGTGAGGATGAAGGGATATTCTGGGACAAGAGGTGAGGTGTAGACCTATGAAAATATGTTCCAGATCGAAGCAACGGGATGGAAGGCTCCGGGAAGGATGCTTCCTAGGAAAAAAAAAAAAAAAAGGAAAAATGAGTGTTTACCTGGTAGGCTTGAAATTCTAGTAAGGAATTTTGAAGAAATTAGTGGTGGGCCCACAAATACCTTCACTTATTAGTTTTTAGGTAAGCAAAAAGCAGTACAAAAAAGAAATATAGTCATGGTATGCTGTAGAGTTCACCTGTGAATCATGGTTAAAATAGTACTGAATATTGGAGGTAAGATGGTACTAAGGGGAGGAAGTTGCAGGTGAAATTCAGAAATTAAGATCTAAAACTGAAAAATCAAGAAACAGTATCATAAGCATATCATTAAAAAGATGGATGTGACTACATCTACTACTAAAAACGTTGAAAGTGGCGGCCTCCAAGAGGTGAGCTGAAGGTAGGCAAGACTGAGCCCAAGAACTTGTGCTTTCCTCTGATCCTATACGACCACTTGACTGTAAAGCCAGGTATAACTGACAAAAATCACTTTTCATTTTAATTGAAAAGAAAGAAGAGCTAAAGAATGATGTGCTGTAATAGTTTGGTATATCCAGCTACTAACTAACTGGGGAGATTTATACAGAAGATTATTGTTAAATTGGATTTTCAGGGAGAAGTAATTTAACAAGAAGAAATGAGGAAGGTGAGCATTCCTGGCAGAGGGCATAGCTGGTACAGAGATAAAGAGGCAAGAAAGGGTGGGCCACATTCAGGGGCCTACAGATCGTGGGCAAAGCTCATAGCACGGGGACACGATGGCAGTGGCCTGGAGGGAGGTGGGTGGGAGTAGGCCCAAACGAACGGTGGGACCTGGCAATTCACACTAAGGGGTCTGGACTTTTTTCTGTAGACAGTAAGGTGCTGACAGCATATTGAAGGCAGAGAAATAGCATAACAGATTTCCATGTTGGAAAAGTATCTTTGACAGTGGAATGTAAAGGGAATATAGAGGCTTGAGACAGGAAGCAAAGAGGCCATGGAAGGGACTATTATAAAAGTCCAAGGAGAGGGGGTCAAGTGACTAAAGCAAGATAATGGTAATGTGGCTATAGAAACATGAGGACATTAAGAGCTACCAACTGGGAAACTGGTGCAGGAGGGGAGCAGGAAATTTTAATTACCCTTTGAGACACATATCATCATCCCCATGTAGGAGAACTAACTTGACAAGAGAACGCAACTAGTAAATGGTAAAATCAGGATTAAGCGTAGGTCCCTCTGAACAGGGAGGTCAGGCTCTGTAGACTAGATCACAGGGAGACAAAACATATACTTCATATATAAAATGAGAATGATGATAGGACCTGACTCATATGATTGTAGAGAAGAGAAAATGAGAATGCACATAAATTTGTTTTTCAACCTAAAAAAGAGTGACATAATGTTGGTAGCTAAAACAACTTTGCCTTAGGCCCAGCCATTCCCAAACCTCTTTATTCACCACATCCACTCCCTGCAATGCTCTTGCGCTAAGGCTTGACAACTTTCATTTATGTATTTGACTTTTACATAAACTATAATTGTATGCCGTTGTACATACGTAAACCCATTTTCCTGGAAAACGGCCTGTTTGCTTTAACCTAACCTAAGTTCCCTTGAAAATCAAGAGGGGCTTTCAGCCTCTTCACATGGAATCTATCCAATACTCTGAATCTATTTGATTCTATTCAAATATATACTGACCCTTGGCATTTAAGGTCCCCTTCCAATCTCTGAATTGCTATGCAAGATTCAAGCACACCTTTCTTTCCCTGCCAATAAAAAAGACAGATTGAAATACAAAGACAGAGATTATTTTTTAGTCAACACACAGTGCACAACCTACGTGTGCACTGCAGGTTGGGTTAATGATACTCAAGTGCACGGAATCTGTGGGAAACAAAAGCACAAAGGTCTTATCTTTGATATGCTCAAAGGTCTCCAAGTTTTTTATTATTTCTGTTTCAGTGTGACACACATTGTCTGGAGGGTGGAGCAGGAGGGGCTCCACTGGCAGCTCAATTATCTCTGCCTCATTGTGAGCCTCAGGAAAGGATATCATTTACTCTGCCACCTTTGTAGCTCTTCGCGCATCCGATAACCTACTTACGCTTTCTAACCAGCCGAGCAATCTGGACCCTCCAAAGACGCTGTAAGTCCTTGGCGCTGATTTCTCAGGCTACACCATTCAGTGTCTGAGTCTACACTAGCTACCTCACCAAAACACTGAAGACAACAGCCTGCTGAAAGAAGCCTTGCTATCGTGTATGGGGGTTGCTGTGATGGTGTTTCTAATACTTTGTCAGTTTCTCTAGTCATGATCATCTGCCTTAATTTTCCTCCATGATTGCACCACATTTATTGCTCCAGTAAACGTCGGCAGGGGAAGGGGGGTGGGGAGGTACCTGAATACCCAAGGGGTTGCCAACGGGCATGAAATCACCTGACAGCCCGGACCTGCTGTCACAACAAGAACATTCCTGAGGATCCAGTTGCATCGTTGGTGCTAATCCCAGGCTGGAAACATCAGAGGAAACTCAAAGTGAGTGTGCGTTTTATATAATTGGAAAGGAAAGGAGTGAAGACGGAATTCTCAGGAGGTGGGAAGAGAACAGAGTCACAGCCTCTCGGCCGTGTTCTTAGGGGAAATAAATGAAAAGCCACATCGTGCTTACACCTCTGCTGGAAACAGTCAAAAAGAGGACACTTCGTCAAGATGAGCAGTCATATTATCACAAATAAGATAAAATCGCATTATTCATTGGTTTTTATTGTTATCATGACTGCATGATTCTGCTTAATTATTCATTATCATTTTTCTCCATTTTGTTATTATTGATGATACTGCGTGTGTCTGTGTGTGTGTGTGTGTGTTTTCACCCTGTAATAAAGCCTCTTTCCTTAATCAGTCACTGTTTATTTTTTGTACATCTGTCGCCATGGTGCAAGAGACATAATTGTTTTTCATTTTTCTGCAGGCAGAAGGATGGAGAGAAAGGGAAGGCACTGGAAAAGAAAGGCTCTCCCCAGTGCCTTGTCCATCACACATGACGAAGCTATTCTTACAGGCAGTACATTTTCCTCTGACCTTCTCAGCACACAGGAGGTGTGGCATGTGTTTCAGGGAAGAGGAACATAACCTGCAGGAGGAGTTAACCCAGCAGGACCATTAAACTGTTACAAGTCATAAAACGCCTGTGCCCAAGAGTGAGTCATAAAAACTAAAAGATAAAGTTGTTAAGTATATGCCATTGCCTCAGAAAAATTCCTTCCCCTCTATTTCTGTCTAAACGTGACTTACTTTGACAGGAAAAGTTTATAACTACCTGTGAAATCCATTTAAAATGTAAAAATTAGAGCAGTCATGTGCTTCAAAGGACTCATTTTACAGAAGGAAAAATTGAGGCTTAGAGGGGTTGAATGACCTGTTCAAAGTCACACAGCAAGTCAGGGGTAGGCCCAGGAAGAGGACACCAAAGCTCTTGAAAGTTCTGTCTCTGCTCTAAACCACAGCCCCCCTCCATATGATTTCCCAAAACTGACGATGATGAAAAATAGCTTATAAAATGACTTAGAAACTATCAGTGAAACCTATGCTTGTCAATGGCAAAAAAAAAAAAAAAAAAAAGTTTTACTTGAATCGGTGTTTCTCCCCAAAAATCTGCTCATTAAATAGAATTTACGTATATTAGACTCTGCATTGTTATGATTTACTTTCAGCAAATTGCATTAATCTTTCTATTAACTGTGGTAAATCAGAGAGCTCTATTATTTTAATTCATAGTCTACCACATAGTGAAAGCCAACTATGTGTGAAATACTGTGTCAGATGCTAGGAGGACAAAAAAGGTCTCCTCTGATAGCTCAGTATCAGTGAGGTTGGCTTCAATCTTCTATAGACACCTCTTCAAAACTTCTAGGTAAAGTCTACTTGCTTCTGTGAAAACCTCACCCCTACCCACTGTGGGAATCCGACCCCTTTCTCAATTCATTTCTGCCCCACCTGAGTCTGTTATTCCATCCCAGGTGTGCAGTAAGATAAAGGGTGTTGAGTGTCCAGGACCACCAGTTACCCCTTCAGGACCCACCGTCTTGATCAGTTGAGTTGTATTTCCAGGAATGTGTGCCGAAGGCAAGCCTGTCTCTGTTGTGTGTGTCCTGATACATGAAATTCATCTGTGAAAGATAGACATGGCAGGAGGGGAGAAGGGAGAAAGGGACTACCACAGTGAACCCCACACTGAAGATTAAGTCACTGTCCCATTACTGTGACTTGGTATGGTAGACTGACTTAGCAACTCCAGTTCTTTACCCTTCCTGGTATCCCCACCTTTTGCTATAAACTTTGCAGTTCATTCCACAAAAAGGGATAATCATTTGCCTGCCCTTCGACTGTGGGGAGCCGCTGTGTAACCTGCTTTTGCCCACAGAACATAGCACAAGCAACAGTGAGCCGGTTTCAAGCTTCGTTGATAAGACAGCTCATGTGTTTTGGCCAGCTCTCTGCGCTAATGCCCGCGCTATGAGGAGATCTTTACCTAAGTAGCTTCTGCCCATTCAGCTTGAGCCCCACGATGAATACATGTGGAGTCAACCAGAGACCAACCCATGGGGAAGAGCCAAGCCCAGCTGGAGGCAGAGCCCCCTGCAGAGCTCCGCCAACCCCCAACCAACCTACAGGTGCAAAAGAAATAAATGGTGTTGTCATATGTCACTGGGGTTCGGTGGTTAGTTAATACAATTGCTAACTGATAGAGAAGAGGTTTTTTACTTTAAAAAAAATATTTTATTTATTTATTTGTCAGAGAGAGAGAGCACAAGAAGGGGGAGCTGCAGGCAGAGGGAGAAGCAGACTCCCCTCTGAGCAAGGAGCCCGACGCCGCACTCAATCCCAGGACCTAGGATCAAGACCTGAACCGAAGGCAGATGCTTAACCGACTGAGCCACACAGGTATCCCTGGCTTTTGTTTTTTAATCTTTTTCTTTTTTGCTTCTTGGAGTAAACCTGATCAAGGACAGAACCACTTCATAACTTAATGGATGTTCTTTTATTGACGTGAAAGTCTGTCAAATACCCATTCTAGTAATGGCTCTTCAAAATTCTCACCAGGAATTCATTTAGTCTTCATTTAAGGGAAAAAAGGATGCTGTCCTTTTCTAAGAACAATAAGTGGAACATTTATCTTTGGAATATAGAATTCGTGGAAGGAGGAAAGGTTGGCAGGAACTAAATTATACAGATTTTGTAAGTATGAAATTAATTCTGTTTTGTGAGAAGTTAGGTCATTTATCAAATATGTTACACAGGCACGTTGGAAAACGACTAGACTTAGGGGAATAAAAGACGCAAATTGGGTTGAGCTTTTTGGCTTGGATTTCTGGGAGAAAGGGGAAGAACAGAAATCTTAAAAATTAAAAAGTAAAACAAATTACCGGCAAAAGAGAGCTTTGATGAGAAAAGAGCTTTGATGAGCTCTAGGAGGGAACTTGAGGTCCTCTAACATTTACTGGTTCGGCATAGAAGGAGGAGCCTGCAAGAGGAACAGGGACAGAAGAGGCAGAGTGGTCAGATAAGAACAGAGGTGGTGTGCAAGGAGAGCAAAAACAAGAAACGACAGGGTCAACAGGGTCCATTGCTGCTGAGAGAGCCAATAAAGAGATGGTGGGTTTATAGATATCAAAATGTGTGTGAAGGGGTCATCAGATATTCAGTCTTTAAGAGAGAAGCTAATACAAGTAGAAATATAAAGTAAAAAGAGAAGGCTTTATTGGAGTGGAGGAGAGCAAATCATTTATTAATTGTATAAATAGTAGGTATGAGCTGGGGTAATTTATTGACAGACAGCCCTTAGTGGAAACATGAGAAAATGAGGGGTAAAGAAACTCAACAAAGAACTGGAGTGACCAGGACTGTGCTAGTTAGTCAGGATTTCTGTGTTGTGGGGAAGAGAGGTGCAACCTTTGAACTCGATAAAAAGGGGAATGTGAAGAATCCACATAGAAAAGATCTTGGCTTTTGGTTCTGTAAGAAATCGTCTGTCAGGTACCAGGTGCTTTTTTGTATGTCTTGCATATGATTCTCACTCAATGCTTATAGTTACAGCTAATACATACTACTTAATGTGCCAGGCATTTTTCTATGGGCTTTCTATGTATTAAGTCATTCATAACTTTTCTACAATGTCAACGTTACTCCCTTCCTAAAGTAAGAATAATGAAAGAGTTCAGTTGGGTTAAGTAATTTGCTGAGAGTCACAAACTAATAAACAGCACATCTGGGTTTCAACTCCCTGAGTCCAAAGTCCATGCCATTTCCATCCTATCGGATTACTTGGCTTGAATAAGGAAGAGGAGCAAAACAGAACTAGGAAGTGAAATCAGAGATAACCGTCAAATGTTTAATTTAATAAATGCGCCAGTCTCATTTTGGCTTAGATATGCACAGACAGTGTCCTGAAAATAGCTTTGCCTAAAATTGGCTAAGGACTAGTGGATTCTGCTGAAGCCAATATTTCAAGGAAAAAGAGAGACTAAGACCCCGTAACTGTGATTGTGAGTGAGAGAACTCTCTCTCCTTCAATTTGTTTAAGTGGTGGGGATTATTTGAAGCACTGGGAACACTGGATCTTACCCCTCTTTCCGTCTCTTTTCCCCAGCACATTGAAATACCTCTGCTCAATGTTCACACTCAGAAACACTCACTTGAATATGAGGTTTTTTTGCAAAAAGAAAGAACAATCATATAGCCAAAAGAGAAGATCAGGTCTACTTTTTACTCTAATTCACTTAAATATTTGCTTTTTGGTTTTTTTGATCTGCAGCTAATTTCTACCATGGTTACCTCATAGGTTCATGGTGAAAATTCAGTAAAACAATATATGCATAAATACTTTATAGACTATAAAGTGATATACGAATGGGATATTCTTAGTCCCCTGAATATTCAGATTCTAAGAGACTGTCCCACACTCCATGAGTTCACTAACTTTCTTTTCAACTTTCTCCATTTCACATCCAGCTCTCACTATTTCCCAGAAGGGACATACTCTATGCTCACCAGTGATTATTGCTGATTGCTAAAGGCTAGGTGGCAAAGAATTGTAGAGATATATTATTGATATCAAAACTCAGGGAAAGCCAAAGGACCTAATACTCAATAATATCGAGGTAACAATCACATTTCAATCTTAGATGAACATATTTCTATATTCTAACATCTCTGAAATCTAGATGCCATCTTGTATTAATGTGATAAGAAACCATAATGTGGTATAGATCAAATCCAGCCTACCACTTGTTTTTGTATGGTTCTAGAAATAAGAGGTTTTCAGTTTTAAAAGGTCGAAAAAAATTCAAGAGACAAATAATGGTTCATGACATATGAAAGTTTTATGAAAGTTAAATTTCAGCATCCATAAATAAAATTTTACTGAAACACAGACATGTCCATTTGTTTTTGTGTTGTCTATGGCTGCTTTCTTGCTACCATGGCAGAATTCACTCCCTGCAACAGAGACCTTATAGACCTCAGAGCCTACTATCTGGTCATTTACAGAAAAAATTTGCCAATTCCTTCATATTTAAATTGACAGCATTTTATCTTTCTCAGTGGTAGTACTAGTCAGGATTCTTTAGTGAAACTGACACAATAAGAGATATGTAGAGAGAGATCTGCATCTATCTACCTATCAATCGATTGAGAGATGGCGAGAGGGAGTGGGAGACTTACTATGTTTATTATGAAGAACTGGTTCACACAAAGGAAGCTGAAAAGTTTCTTGATCTACTATCTGCAAGGCTGGAGACCCAGGAAAGCTGATGGTGTAGTTCAGTCTGAGTCCAAGGGCCCGAGACCTGGGGGAGCCAGTGGTGAAAGTCTGACTGTAAGGGCGGGACAAGACTAATGCTCTAGCTCAAGCAATCAAGGGGGAGAATTGTCCCTTTTCTACCTTTTGTTCTATCCAGTCCCTCAATGGATTGGATGATGCCCTCCACATCAAGGAGGGCAATCTGCTTTACTCCGTCTACCGACTAAAGTGCTCATGTCATTCAGAAACACTCTCACAGGCAATAACATTCAGCCAAATATCTGCGTACCCATGATCCAGTCAAGGTGACACCTAAAATTAACCATCATAGGAGTGATACAATAATGGTGCATTTTATAACTGAGGGCCTCTTATAGTCAGTGAAATATGGTAGATTCTCCATGCTAGTAGCTTTTACTGAAAGTTAACTTTTCTTTTACTCAGGGTATGGTTTACTCATCTGAGGAAATAAAAAAATGACTGGGCTTGATTGACTTCAAGTCCTCCACTTTTTTTTTACCTGACAGTATGGTGATAATATTGGGAAATTTATTTTTCTAGACATTTCCAAAGCACAATAGCTGATTTCATGTGTTCCTCTTCCTTAGAGTTCTTATTCAGATGTATATACTTTTCCACACGTTAGAGTAGAAAAGTTGGACTTGGCAATCAGAGAGATGTAGTCTTGAATCCTCACCTTATCCCTGACACACTAAGTGGCTGAGGAGCTATTCAACTTTTCTGAGTTTCCCTCATAGAAATTGGGGTTTGACACGTGTATAGACAAATCTCTCAGATTTTCCAGTGTCTAAATGGTGATAACAGGGCCCCCAAGAAAAAATATTTCTTAGGAAAGAAATCTGGCATAAGAAAATCATTTCCACAGTGTGCCCTGGAGTTTGAGAAAGAGCACAAATTATAAAATTAGTGTGTCAGTTGAATCCATACCAATCCAAGCTAGTTTGCCTGAGTTAACCAAGATGATAAATGGAAAACTAAAAGAATGTTCTCATTAAGTGAAGGCCCACACCACCCAGCTAGTGGACGCTCTCTCTGAGTATTACATCAGAGGCAGGGAGTATTTGTGTTTATCGATTGCAGAAGACAGCAGAGCAGTTTCAGCCTGGGATGGAGAGCTCAGAGGCTGGGCCATCAGGAAGAATCTGCACCTTGGAGCAAAAACACAAAGGCACTGTGAAAGGACAAAGGAAGGACAAAGGATTTTCAAATGGAGACTACATATATTATTTAGAACTCTTTTGATTACATATGAAAGAAACCTTTTAAATAAAAACGTGAGTTTATTGGCTCCCATGACCAAATTATAGCAAGAACAAGGAAAGCAGAAAATAAGAGGCTCTCCTACTTTCAGGACTCCTGAGGGAATAACTCTTTATGTTTGGTTTCATTTTTCTCAACGTTCTCTTCTCAGTGTTTGAAGTGCCTTCTAGGCTTCTAAGTCCCTCTCTCCTTTGGCTCAGATTTAGGAAAATCCCAGCGGAAGCCTCTGATTGGCTGATTTAGGTCACATTCTCACTTCCTGAATGGATCTTCTGGGTAGGAGGTAAGTCTCTCAGTGGGACCGTGGAGAGCACGTACTCTAAAACCCCCAAATGTTGTTAGGCGGGCAGGCTGGAGGAACTCCTGTTTGGACCTCATGCATGTCCAGATGGAGAGCAGCTGAGGAAGAAAGGATACTCCCCAAAAGGAAAGAGGCACAGATACCGTCCAATGTAAAGGAAGGCCAATGTCCATGTTCACGACAACAGGATCTTTTTAAAATTTAGGGTAATGGGAAACAACTTCATTGATATGGTAAAAATGGCGTGTAGAAGATATCTACTGTGTAGAGGGCTCATCTATGCTACCCTAATCCTATAACCATTAAAAACATACTTTTTCACTAAGACGAATTTACAAATTGTAGAAAGGAGATTTAATAGAGAAACAATTTGTAGTTGTGGTAGTTGCTCATGATTCAGATTTCCTGGTGTTCATCAATGGATACTCTAGTAGTCTATGAGCTCTGTTTATGAGAATTAAGGACCCCTGCCTTAAGCACAGTGCAGACTGCATCAATGGATGACAAAAAAACAAACAAAAACAAAAATAAAAACGAAAAAACACCATGAAAAATTTTAGGATCAGTGAAGGGAAGCTAGGGCCACTCCTGAGCTTCTCTCTTTGTGTTGAGGAGACTTGTCCGTCGACACATCATTAGAAGGATCTCTGGGAGGTTTCGGCTTCTGGTCAAGGGATGACTCAGCCCTTATACCATCTTGGTCCCTCAACTCTAATACACAGAGGATGTTGCCCTTTTGTTAGTATAAGAAGGACCCAATATACAAATATTTTAAACAAGACTCATTTCTAAACTGCTCAGAGACATTTTTTTCCTTATTTTTCTTTCCATAGCTCTCTAATTTCTTCTTAACATATTTTCCTCTAAGCCTCTTTATTTTTAGTTTCAATGCCATAATTTTTTCCTACTTAGTGATTAATTCTTACTAATCCTTAGTTTTATCTATTTTTACACTTAAACTTTTTATCTTTTGGGTTTAAGTATTTTATCTTATTCTTTAATCATCTCTAGTTTTATAATTTTAATGATCCATCCTTTTATCTTTTATTTTAAATCTCATTTGTTTAATCTTATTTTCAAATTCAACATTTTATTCTACTGGAATTTTAATTCTCTCATACCCACTCTTACTTTATTCTCTTTTCTACTATTCTCAATTTTTACATTTGATTTTCTTCTGTAAGCCTCTACTGCCTTAACATTTTTTTTTACCTTTTTTCTTCTACTTTCTCTGTTTCTTTTTAAAAACATATTTTTATAATGGCTGACAAGATAAGTGCCAAAATAACAATAATGATTATGATGATGAAATTGATAATTAATAATAATGATGACATAATAATAATAGAGGGCTGAGATTGAAGCCCTTCTTTTTCTACATGCCTCTTTAGGCCTCCACCTTTTCCTCCAGGTGAATCCCTAAGTCTCTTTCAAGGTGATCTCCCTTGAGATATATACATATACTCATACAAAAAACTTACTTCAGGAGATTGGAAATATCTTTAATCAATATCCTCAAGATTATTATTTTCTCTACATAGAAAGAGCAACTCATCTATTGAGATATTTGTATTTTCTGAGATCTTATACCATGTTGGTTTTGGCAATTTGCAAGCTTTGGCAGGCAAGTGAAAATGGTTGGTGAGACATCTTGCCTGAGGCAACATCCACTATGCAGTAACTCTAGCCTGAGCTTCTTATAAACACTTGGCCACCACCAAACCTTCCTATACCTGCACATGAAAAGACACCTAGTGAATAATTCATAGCTGGGCTCCTGCCTCTGCTTGGACAGACTGCCCTCAGAAATGGCAGTGCCTACCTTCTACACTTTTATGACGGTTAAGTGAGTTGGTGTTCATAGACCCCTCAGAAATATGCCTGACATAGAGTAACTGCTATATGTTAATTAAATTTTAAACATGTCCATTTAAAAATGGATCCCACATGTTCAGTGGTATCATAGACAAATCCTCTCTTGGGTCAGGGAACTCAAGTTCTATTTTGTCACTGTGAGGATTAAGGAAAAGCTAATCAAAGCAATAGTCAAGAGGTTTGTTGTTGTTATTTGTTTTGTTTTTGTAATGGGGTCACCTGGCTTCTCTGGACAACCTTCATAGCTTTTTAGAACCTATATTATTCAGATCAGACAGTTCTTACTTTTTCATCTTTTTTCCCTTGGGCACAGGTAAGTGCCTGAGGCTGACTTTCTTTAAGGATCTTTTCTGTCTCCTTATGGTACGTGTGAGACCAGTAACTTGGGGAATTTAGACAATCTAAAGAAAGAACAAATGACCATTTATCTACCTCATAGAGATGGTGCCCTGTGAGTTTGAACTGATTATATTACTACTAAATGAAATTTTCCCCCATCAGGGATCTAGTTGGGGATCCTTATAATGCCCCAACTAGAAAGAATTCTCTCCCTACAAGGGCTTTGTCACTTTATTATTGGGTGCCTCCCTCCCCAGCCTTTAGGGAATTGACATTTCTATCTTTTTCTGCATGAAAACTGGACCCTCGGGTCTTTCTCAACCATTATTAAACACTCTCAGGCAACAAATAACTCTTCAGCTGATTTGCCAATAAACCCTACCTCAACACAGATGACCTACTCTTGAACACCTGTAGAATGCTCATTTCCAGAAGGTACTATCTTGTATATATAGGTTGTCAGGTCTGGGTAATTCTTCTCTGCTTAGGACAGTTCTTTACCTGGTGATAATCTACCTACAAATATTGACAGTTACCCTTTTTCAATTAAGTAAATTTCCTATGACTTTTTCTCTCAAAAGCAGTGTTTTGTTTTGTTTTTCTCTTCTGAGACTCAGTGCCTCAGATCTTACAGTCTTCTGTATTGTGGTAAAACCATTTCTTTGGAAGAGAGCTGAATTTTAAAACATCCATCAACCCATATCTACAGTTTCTGAATCATTTCTTTTTCTGGTAGATTTGTCATAATACTTATCTTTATTTTCATACATATATTCCCCAGTCAAGGCTCACTCTGTGTGGATATATGATTGTCGTTGAACGTTCCTCTGTACTATCTACAGCAGAGTCAGGCACCTTGGATATGAACACCAAGACTGCTGGTGGCTCACATGTGGAACACCAGGGCCACTGGAAAGTGAATGGATTGCTTCTCCATGCTTCCCCACCTGTTAAAGACCAATTTATTTATGAAAATATTTTTAAAATCACTAAAATTATGTATGAACAGAATACCGGTGGTGCTGAGTGGTAACATATGGAATAAAACCAGAGTTTTCATTTTCCCCACATTTTAACTTCTGGAGTGGCTCTGACGCAGTATGTCTGTGATCCTGGTTGGACAGCAGGAAGTAAGGAGACTGAAAAGTGAAAACTTTACAGATGAGGAAGTTGCTCTCTAAGCAACGTTAAAAGCTAAGCATTGACACCATGAAGAAGAGATTGCTTCTCCTATTAATGAATAGTTGATAACTTATGCTGTTTATACTAAAATAACAGGAGTAAAAGAATAATATCTTTTCCCCCTTCTAGCAAAATTACTACTAAGGGAGTGTCTTTGATTAAGAAAATATTTTATTATATCATTTAAAGTATCCTTTAAGAAAAGAGCTCATGAGAAGGTTTGAAGACTTTGTTTTTGTTCTGGAAAGGTGTGGGAGAGAAGAGCCAGAAAAACTGGGGGAGATTGCAGCCTGTGTACAGAGGGAGCAGCCAGGAAACCCCTCTGGAGACACACAGTGGCTTAGTCAAACACCTGCTATAATTTAATCTCCATGAAGGTAGGAATCTTCGTCAGTTTCATTCACTAGTAAACCCCCAAGCATCTTGAACTGTGCCTGGCACAATGTAAGGACTTAATAAATGTTGTAGAAATGAATGAATGAATGAGTCGGAATTTTCAGTGTCCAACTTGAAATCATTTGTGTTGTTGGAATGTAAACTCTTCCCCAATCAAAAAAAAAAGGTCAAATTTACTATATTCCAAAATTCTTCATGCATTAGGAATTTGCAGAGGAGATTGAGGCTGAATTTCACATCTGGTGAAGTGGTGAGCAAGAGAGACACCATATGTGGGAGAGCGGAATGATCTCAACCAAATTAATTCAGTGAAGGCAGGGACCCTAAGTCTGAGGTAACTGTGAGAAATAAAACTTGAATGCACACACAGAAAGAGTGAGGACAGTTTTGGAATACCACAGGCCACAGAATCAGGCTTCAGGCTGATCTTCGGTAGAAACTAAGGGATCTCAAGTTCCCACCAGATACCTAAATTCCACCCATGGGGACTAGATCAGGACTTCAAGAAACAACAACATAAAAACACATAAACATACACACACACCACCAAAAAAAAAAAAAAAAAAAAATGATAAAGTTAGTGTCGTGACTTCAAAGAGAAAGGTTTCGGAGTTCATTATCCCAAGAAAGCATTAATTGAAACCATACTAGTCTAATGAAAATATATTTTGTCTTTTTAAATCCTTAGAAAAAAGAGTTTTCCTTTTAATTGGATGTTCTCCCACTGTGTTCAGGTAATTCCCGCCACTTCCCTTCCCCCCCCCCCCCCGCCAGAAGAATAGCCACACTTTCTAAACACCAAGACATTCAACATCCTTGTCTTTCTTCTGTCTCTGTGGGATTCTCAAGGTGGAACTGAGGTTGGGGTTGACAGATGGGGGTGGGAAGAGCCATCTCACACATACATACAGCTCTGCCCTCCTCCCTCAGATTGGCATTCTGCTCATCTGGGTTGAGGCTGACCTTACATGGAAGTAAACAATGTTCACAGCCCTATGTTGGCCCTTGGGCTGCTGTCCATGCTGATGCAAAATACCTCGTCACCTACAGACTCTGCCCAGACCACGAGTCACGGCCCCATTTGTGACACTAATTCACCCATGACCTCCAATCTCTCCATGGGGGACAGAGCATTCTGCTGCCAGTGACCAATGTTCCTCTTAGTTGATCTCACAGTCTCTGCTGTTTACTTCTCCAGATGTTGGGGAAATGTCACACTTTTCTTACATTTGCCCTTCTGAAGAGATGCCACTAGATCTGAGAGTCTTTCGGGCCCTAATGATACTCTTTGATTCGCCCCTCAGCAATCTGACGTCTGGTCTTATAAATCTTTAATGTTTTCTGTGTCCCTTAATTTCTTGGGGCACAAACATTTTTCTCCCCAAGGCCCATGGGAAGGGGAAACTGAGTCTATGCATTACCATTTATACACGATTTAGTGTGAAAAGAGCACTTGCTAAACACTGTTCCCATAAAACACAAACTACCTCTTCCCGGCTTCCTCTTATTTTTATATCCCTATTTTCCTTGGGTCTTTTCCTCCATCCGCTTATTTTCAATTGATGTTATCTAGCTGTATTAAATATAATTAAAGTGTTCTCCAGCTATTTCTAGAACAAGATGGTATAAAATTAAATAAACATATCCATACAGGCATATGCTCATGCCAAATGCAGCCAGGCTTTTCACTGAATCACTGGGGAGCGGGACATCGTCTTCACTACAGCTTCACTACAGGTTCATCAGATGGTCTTGACTAGCTTGCTTCCCCCCCTTTGTTTTCATTTACTCTGGCGTAAAGGGGTATCATAGCAGTTAACCTATCTCCGGGGTGTGTTCAGGTTTAATGAATAAATGTGTATAATGTCTTCAGAGTGCCTCACGTGAGATGTGCTGTAACTGCACGTTATTAGTGCTGCTATTACAGCACCGCCTTGGGACCCTCAGCCTCTAAGCTGGCTCGAGACAGGAGGTCTCGGAAATAATAACAACTCTTCTCCCAATGTGCCTTTCTCCCTGAAACCTCAGAGAACTTAAAGGCATTACCTTATTAATGTAAAACCCAGCACGAGATGGATGGGAATGACTACTGAGTATTTCCCGTTTCCAGGTGGGAGACATTAAGGCAACCCTTTCGCGTTTACACGCAGCTCACCTGTAATGGAAGCACTTACCGACATTCTTCACGCAAGAGACACAGCCTACTTCACTCTTTCTCCACCGAGGCATGGCACTGGGTAACGCTGCTGGGAAAAATGGGTTCCAGTCTGCTATTCTTTAAGTTTCTCAAGATAGTGATGAGAGAATCAAGCCACATTTGCATATAAAGAAACCTAATGGTGATCATATATTTTTATTTAGCCATGGTTTGGTTAGCTAAAGAAAGCATCCAATTTCTCTTTTTTTTTTCCCCTATAGTGATCTCAGTGAAATGAACGAGACACCTCTATTTGTGGTTCTATAGATTAATTTAAAATGACTGACACATTGGTGTTAACGGGCACCATTTGGTAATCAAAATATTTAGTTGATAAGAGACATTTAAAAGATAAGAAATCACCGGCTGGGGATCGAGTGTGTTTGCCTATAACTCCACCACTTGAAGGATGAGGAAGCTGAAGACTTTGGTTAAAATCAGCCTGCTTAAAAGTAATTCAACGACACTTCTTAAAACTATAAACGAGACAGCCCTTTCCTGCAATTAGTTTAAACTGGGAAGCAATAATAATATGATTTTCAGCCTCAGTATTGTGCTATCCTTGATACCTGTTATGATCTATCCTGATGAGTCAAACTCCCTTACAGCAGTAGTGTTCTTTGGGCTCTTCAGTGATGAAGTCTGTTGGAATTGGGCTGCAAAGGACCCGGTTGGATTGGTCTCTTCAAGGGTACAATTACTACCCCTCCTATTTGTCATGGTGAGCCCTTTTTACATTAAATTTCCTCCAACATTTTTATAAGTGATTTTTCAAGTAAACTCCATAATTTCACTGTAGAAAAACTGGCATTACATACTGAGATGATGGGGATTTTAGTGAGTTGTCTGCTCATGCCAATATGTATTGGAAATAGAATGAGCCCCTGGGCTCTCTGTCACTTGGTTAAACCTCGGGCATTTAGCTGACATCATTCTTTGGCATTTGCCTTTCTTCTCTCACTCCTGTACCAAAGGGTAATGGAAATACAGTTGTCAGCTTCAAATTATTCAAATGTGAAGAAACTAACATTCTGCCTTCCCCATCCGAGCCCCACCCAGCCCCACCCAGACCTGGCACCTCTATTCTTTAATAGCTAGTGGGAAAAGAGCCCAGACAATCTCCATGTCAGACATTTAACTTAGTCTTAGGCCACTTGCACTGACCAATTCCTCATGCTTCACGTAAAAGCAGAAATAGATGGGAATTTGCCTGGGCCGGTTATAATGATGTACGTAATGGAAACATTCCTTTTTGACACCTGAAGCAACTAGCTTCAGCTTTGAAGCATGAGATTTGCTTTCCCCATTTTAGCATACAAGCTTACAAATACTGTTATTGATCATAAAATTATCCAATCTTTTTAAAATACAGCTATGCTCTTTGATTAAAGTGCTTTCTACTGCCATAAATTTCAGACTGACTCCCCCTCGGTGCAGAATTTTCTTTCCACTTAGTTTTTTAAAGCGTCGGCCATTAATTTTGTTGAGCAATTCTTTAGTCTCATGTCAGTGGATGGCTTAAGCAGGTGGAATTGGCAGGTTCGTTTTACTCTCAGCTTAGCAGGGTACCAAACTGTCTTCTCTAGGAAAATACTGAGTTATGCTGCTCTCTGACTTTCTGGAGAAAAGTGCATCCTGCCTTCTATTGGGCCTGGGAACTGGAACTATAGCAAATCCTGTTGTGATTCAGACTTGGTCACATCACTCACTCCTGTGCTGACATGACTCAGCTCTTCCTGGGTCCTGACAAGCACACTCGCTTCTCCCATGTCAAAAAGAATCAGTTCACCCAACTGGGCCGCCAGTTGTCTGCATGTGGCCGAAGGGAACCGTTATTGTTTGCTGAGAGCCGATTGTAGTACTTGTGTTACAAATCAGTTCAAGCCGACTCACAGCTTTCTCTCATTCCAAAGAAAGATATTGAGGCCAGTGCATTGTCAAGTAGATTTCGAATTTTCCTAGGTTATAACCCCCATTCACCGCTAGCCAAATCAGAACACTCCAGATTATTTTTAAGATCAGTACTTTTATTAAAACAATTAGAACAATGTCCGAGTAATTTGCATTGAAGGATATGATTTCCTCGGGAATATTTTGAAAATTAGTTTTTAGCATTATTGGGGTAAGTTTTTATTTTTTTCCACTGTGCTATTTTAGATTTGGCCTGAGGAAATCTTTTGGAACATCGCTCTTGAAAAAATTCACTCCTAGCCAGCGATCAATCACAATTTCAGAGTGCTTGATTACCAAAAAGACCGAGATAGAAAAACCTGTCATTACTCTTCATGTGAGCACGTGTCACTGCTGACAGCAGTTGCTGCCTATGTTATTGGGGGTGATTGAAAAGATAGATTTGATAACAACATTTTTTTCCCAATGTTTTGGACATGGAAAAATGGCCTTCGATTTGTGGCTATGGAACTTATTTGATGGACCCTGTATTGCTTTCAGTGAAAAAGGAGCAGTAGTTAGTAATAATCAATGTGATTTTAACCCCCAGTGTTTTTATTTATCCCAGAGATCAATATCTCTATAGGAGCACTCCCTTCAATCAAATACACTATGGAGAAACTCTGTTCATCATCTTAACCATATCCATTTCTCAGAACCAATGATTAAATAACTTCAGCATGTATGAATTTGTTTGGGGTGTCCTTAAAGTAGGCTAATTCTGTTCCAGTTGAATGTCCTTGATTATATGGTACTCAGAAGGAGATTACAAAACATTAGAAACTGTTCAAATGTCTTTGTGTTAATTAAATTGCCAGAAATTTTATCATGAAGCTGTAATGATTCCAAGGCCTGGCAGGATGTAGCTCCTTTAAAAGGAGCAACACACTGGAAAGGCAGCTTCCCTTCGCTGGCTTAGCAGGGCTGAAATCAGCCTGCCTGCTAGAGCCCCCGGGGACTGGGCAAAACAGCCCTTTGGTACTAAATCGATGTATGAAAGTTTTGCAAGGAAATTTTAAAAATGCGTGCAGCACATCAGACCTTGAATCTGCTCAAATCAGGACAAGGTTTTCTACCTTTTTTATTTCAAAGTCCAGAACTACTATTAGAACTTGGCAATGTGACTTCTCTCCTCACCTTCATAGCCTGCTAGAACTCATTTCATGAATAATATTTTGGGGACTTTCTCTTGATTCTTATCATCGTACTTTTTCTTCCACTCTTTGGAACTTGATGGGAAATGTCCCATGCATTATTCTCTTTCGTGTGAACTTTGCAAAACCCTCTGGGAGAGTGTTTTCCCATCGCTTGGCTTTGAATGTGGGAACCTTATGATACGATGTGATAATGAACAATGTAAAATTGTTGGTACAGTGATAGCATCCAGGTCCATTGAAAACTCCTGTGTGTTTTAAGGAGTCTGGATGGGTTTCCATGAAATGTGTCTCCCTAGAGGTTTTATTCTCAGTCAACTGTCTCTTCCAATAAATTACCAAAATCAGAACCTGGAATTTTCCTCAAAATTACAAGGAGCTTTCTGGCTTGGCCTGCTGAAACTTTAACACTTGAAATTTGAATCCAGGTAAAACTTACAGCTTTCTTTTGGAATCTGACACTGCCCAGTTTACTAAGAGATTTGCCAAGATTTGATGAACCTTTCTATGAACCTCGGGAAATTTCACGCTAGGGCTGAAACCGGAAACAAAGCACATTTCACTAGGTGTCAGATTTCATCCTGACCAGCTCACCAGGCTCTCCCCCAGGTTGTATTAATTATTTCCTGCCTCAAGATGAGGGAGAAAGATTAACTGGCCTCACACTACAAAATAAAATAGTCCAAGGAAAAAGGAGTCCCATCGAATATTATCTGAAGAAGTTGACATCACAATATGTCATCACAATATGTCATTTTCATCTGAACTCATTATTTGACCAGTGGCTTTGTCACAATGCAGATAGTGTTTGTGAAAATAAAAGCATAGAGAAGGACTAAAATTATGACTCATAATGAAAATAACAACAAGCTCCACAATGATAGTTTCAGAAGGAAAGAAGAAAGGAGTAAAGAACTTTAACCCCATAAAGCCCTTGATGTGGAAGAGGGAATTCAAAGGCAAACATGCAGTGTATAAAACTTCACAAACTTGGTATATCTCGGCTAGTAATTGTGTATAATTCTCTTTTCAAATAATAAATTTCTATGTGCCTAAATAAATGATACTTCTTCCTTAAATATGTTACTCAAGCTTTCTCAACCTCAGCAATATTGACATCTTGGACTGGATAATTCTTTGGTGTGGGGGCTTTGTCCTGTCCACATTGAGCAGCACCCCTGCCTTCTATCCACCAGATACCAGAAGCAACTCCCCTACGGTCATGATAATCAAAAGACATCTCCAGACATAGCCAAATGTCCCCTGTGGGGCAAAATCACTCCCAGTTGAGAACTGTTTGTGTGCCCTGTGTCTTCAAATACCTCCAAATTCAGCAGTTTGTTTCTTTCCATGAGTTCAAAACACTATACACATCAAGACCACAATTGCTAAACAACTTCAAGGAACATCTAGGCACAATCATAGAGTCAATGAATTGGAAGGGATCTTAGAAAAAAAGGGGGATCATAACAACAGCAGCAGCCACAATAAAGTAAATTCTAAAGTGCATATCTATTAATAAGGAAACAAAAATGTCCTAAAAAGAAAATGCAAAGATTAAGTCCTTTTAAACTTTTTGAAGAGTCAGCGTATGAAAATGGTTGCTGGCTCACTCTGCAAAATGTTAGAGCTGCATTGTTTAATACAGTAGCCATTTACCATATGTGATTACTTAAGTTCAAATTTAAAAGAAGTAAAATTAAATTGAAAATTCGTTCTCTTAAGTCACTAGTGCCCAAAGCTAAATAGTGGCTAGCGGTTACCATATTGGACAGTGCAGATAGAAAACACAAAAAAGAATTCTACTGAAGAATGTTTCTTAGATGCAGGGGCAGTGGGTAGAAGTTCCTGTAAGGTAAGTTTCAATTTAATAAAGAAAAAACATTACAAAATTAGAGCCTTGCAACAGTTATCTTCCCAAGAGCATGAACAAAGTTTGAGCAGATGCCAAGAAGGAATTTTTGCTGGGTAGACTACTACACCAAATGAACAGAATCCTCTAACTCAGACTCAAAAGGGCCTATGTATGAGTTTTTATAATGTTTCATGTAATACGATTTTCATCATTTCCAAACACAACCTCATGGAACCAGAAGAAACATTCATATTTTAAAATTGAGACACTGCAAATATTACATAACTTCTAGGGCAAAACTATATTCACAAATTGAAGACTGCTTCACTTTGTTCTGTGGTGAGTTCTGTTCCCTACTTATGTGCCTTCAATTTTTTTTAAGTGTATATTATTACATCAATATTTTCAAATTAATTCCTGACATTTATAAAGAATGAACCTTAGTCATATGCCATTTTAGTTCATACAATATTCAAATGCAAGATTTAGTTCTGTGTTGCAGGGAGTGAGAGACAAGGGCTTAGGATCCTCAGAGCATGAGAGGGAATTTGAGTGGAAATCCAAGGCCACAGCTCCTCAATGGAAAAGGTATTGCTCTTATATTTGCCAAACAATTTCCAGTTAAAGGAAGGAGTACTCTGGGAAGAAATTAAAATTCAGGTAATAATTGAGGATAAATTCTCAGAAAAATCCAAAATAAACTATATATAGTCATCTGCTTATCTATGAGCCTTTTCCCCCCAAAGCAAAAAGTCCAGTCATACACACACACACACACACACACACACACACACACACACACACACACATTTACAAATCCAGTTCACTTAATTTCAAGGAATCAACTAGTACCTATTGAGAACTTTGTTTTACTTATGGTCTTTATTTATTGTGCTTTGCTCTATTGGTTAAGACAAAGAGAAGACACAATCAGCATTCTAGGAAGCTCAGTAGCCTAAGACAAATTAAGGCAACACACAAATACAATGAGAGAGTGATGGTAGGTAATACTGACCACAAGGACAATTCTCGTTAACACCGTAAAGTGACTGCTACAGCTAGAGCAGTCAATGAAGGCTTCAAGGAGAGCATGACAGGAGGAGAATTTAGATAAGTAGATGAAGAGGTGGAAAGGAAACCCTGGGTAAAAAGTGGAAAGTGCAAAAGCAAAGCAATATCTTGATGAAGGCAAAAAAAAAAAAAAAAAAAAACCCTGCACATTAGGATGGGGGTTATGATAATGAAATAATGGTTGAATAATGAGCAGAGTCTAAGTGTGGGTGACCTTGAAATCCAGGCAGAGAATCATAGACCAGACATGCTGTGAAACTGGAAAACAGGAAGTCTTTACACACTGTACAAAATCAAGTGGCACATGATCTTGCTTAAGGAAGATCACTGGATGCAGCCTGCAGAATGAATTGGGCAGAGTGGGTTGAGGAGGAGGAGAGGAATTATGATAACAGCCTTGTCAGAGGGCTGATTGAGGCACAGCATGATGAGTGCTGGGATATGGTTGTGGATATGGCAAAGTCTGAGGAAGAACGTTCTAGTAATGAAGAATGTTAAACATTTGGTATGGATTATAGTCAGGAACTTGACATCTCTACTGGATAAATTCACATACAGGCTTCACTACAAAGAGATAGTGGGCTGTTAGGTTCTCAGAGAATCTTTCAGCCCTATGGTGCTCTGATCCTCAGCAAAAGAGAATCACAGAGGAATTAGGTTATTTCTTTTCTTGATCTTTATTCTGCTGTTCCTTGCTGAGCTGCTGGAGGGCCAAAGGAGATCACATGCTTTCTCTGTGCCTCAGTTTTAGTATCTATAAAATATAAATTGGTTTGTTACCCATCTCATGGTGATGCCGCAGGGTTTGTGAAATATTGGACCCTGGAAAATATTGGGCATTTGGAAAAAAAAACTTGTGATAAATAGTAGACAGAAGCCATCTAAAATTAGATATAGACTTTTATCTTTGAGAGCTGCATATTTCTTACTCTGAAGGTTCCTAGAGTCCATCATGAACAAATATATTCGCATATACACACTATGAACAGTATAGAATATTAAAGTCCACAAATCTTTTAAAGTTCCAGAATCTAAATGACAAGTTATACATGCAAAAGCTTAAAAAGAATCTCTTCAAGCTAAGTGATTTTTCTATGCATTTAATACTCTAAAAAGGAATATGTGAAACAAATGTTAAGACAAAATGAAAAATCTTCATGAGCAGTCAGTAGGAGGTGAAAAGAAGTAAATCATTCTCTTATAAACAACACCACCGAAAAATCAATTACCATCTCCTGGTCATCAAGCACAATGCTTCCAACCAAGGAGAAGACTATGTGTGATACCAAAAAGCCACACAGGAAATGCCTTATTAATGGCTGGAATTAGCTGATGTAAAAATATGAAAAAACCTTGGGGAACAGCTAGTTCCACCCCTTCACTTTCAAAGGATGAAGAATCTGATGCTCACAGGATTATGTGGTAACCGTAAGGTCACATGGCTAATTTGTGAGAGCTGAGACTTGGACTCCCAGTCCAAGGACACACTATTCACTTTTCATGGCTCAGAACTGGTCTTGGAGCCATATAGAGAGTAATCGTGGGTATATAATGCTTTAGATAAAGTGATAATATTTTTCTCTCGGGGGTTCCAATCTTGCCAGAAGACCAAAACTGAACACTGGCAGCAAAGGGATGGAAAAGAATGAGTAAGAAAAAGATCTGGAACATTCAGATTAAAGGTCTCTTTTGAGTCATCTCCACTATTTGTCCTCACTACAACAGCTGGTCTTAAAGGCCAGCAGGAAGGAAAGGGAGGAGATACATTATAACTTGTAGATAACATATATCCTAGAAAAAAAGACGAACATTAAGGGAAATTTTCCATTTTTTGATGTATTAGAAAGTATGAGAGGTTGCTACCGAGAAAGCAGAAAGACCGATCAAAATTGAACTGAAGAAGTGAAATTAACCTCAAGACTTTGGAGAACAGAATATGTAACAAAGAGGAGGAGAAAACCTATGTGATTAGATCCACATATTGGGCATGAGAAACTTTCCCAATAAAGCGAACCAGGATCTTCTAAAGAAATATGTTGCTAGGTTCACACAACATTAAGAATGCTTAACAAGTTCAAGATACCTTTGAAATGAAATGAGGTATGTCTGTTGTCTAATAGTGACGGATAACCCTCAGAAGATGAATTTAGACCGGTTCATGTGTCAAGTTGATATAAAATAAAGTAGAAGTAAAATAATGTGTAACATCTGGTGGAAATCTTGCTTGTATTTCCGGAACCCACCAACCTCTACCAGTTGTGCTTATTCACACGAAGCAAATAATAAGGGGGACAAATAATAAGGCAAAACATATTGGGAGAGACAGAATCTATATCTGGTGATTTTGATTCCATGAGGAGAAAGATAAAAATGTGAAGACCCGGAACACCTGGATGGCTCAGTTGGTTGAACGACCCACTCTTGATTTTGGCTCAGGTCATGATCTCAGTGTTGTGAAATGGAGCCCTGCCTCAGGCTCCATGCCCAGCAGGGAGTGTGCTTGAGATTCTCTCTCTCCCTCCCCCACTGCCCCTCCCCCTACTCTTTCTCCTTCTCTCTCTAAAATAAATAAATAAAATTTTTTTTTTAATGTGAAGCCCCATGGACTATTTGCAAATTTTCTTCAAGTTGAGTCTCATGGCTTAATAAAAGAAAGTATTTAGATGATGTTGAATAACTACTTGTTTTTTCAGAAGCCTATCACCCATTATGTTAAAACGGGCAAAAAAAAAAAAAAAGGTTGGGAGTATTTATTGAATTATTATAAAGAAAAAGAACATTGTGGCTTCAGAACACTGGAATAGAAATAAAAAATCTGGATTTAAGTCATGCATTTCTTCTTCTATAAAGAAGAAATAATTATACTTCTTCAGCCTTTCTCAGGAGTTGTTGGAACACTCGAATGCAAATATAAAAGCAATTTTGCATGTATGAAGTATTAAACAAAAGCAATTTAATATAATTATTTGTAGACTTGATCTGAAAAGTGTTAACCCAAAATTTGAAAAAGAGAGATAATTACTCAGATAAATTGATGAAGCTGGGAATAATCAAAAGCAGCAGATATATACGGGAAGCATATGTTTTCAAGAGCAAAGTATATTTTCAAGAGAAAAGCGTAACACCAGGGTAATACTAACAGTTTCAGATGATTATATTCTAAGTCCAGAGAATGCTATAGGAAGTCAAACTTGAAATTTTTACAAAAGACAGTATGCGAACCTGGTGTGTTAATAAGATTTGAAATAGAGCAATGAATGGTGTGTTTACCAAAAGCGTACTTATTAAAAGTAATTAGATTGTAATACAATAGACCAAGACTTGTGAAATTACATAAAATTCCATGAACTGCCAGAGTAAACTAGAGAAGAGACCACTTAGGTGAGAATTTAAAAAGAGAGAGAGAGAGAATGTAACAGAATGGGAGGACACTTCTGATGTAGGAAGACAACTTGTCCTTGTTAGCCTTAATAATCCCAGTGTATGTCTGTTTTCCAAGTGTAATTGCTAATAGCACATCTTCCGCTCTCAGAAGTGTCCTGATTTAAATAAAAAGCATGTGGTGCTCCTGGTGGAGTGTAAATATAGACTGCAAACTTAGATTACATTTATAAATGCATAGTGTGCCAATGAAAAAAAGAAAAGAGGCTTATTGTATTTGAGCCACACGCACAGTGCTGTGTTAAAACCTGGTTCCTATACATTAAAACAAACAACAAACAAACAAACAAACAAAAACCCCTAGGGTAACTAGGCTAGTAAAGGGCTGCAAATTCTATCATAAGATAATCAATTTAAGAACTAAAACAAGAAAAGACTTAAGTCTAACATGATAGTGTCTTCAGTGTTTTATTGGTGTTTCATGAAATAATGGTGATTCGGCTTCATCTCTAACAGTGTAATAGGAAGATGTAGGATTAATAGGTAGAATTTCTGGAAAGGTCGATTTCAATGGACTGTGAGCAAGCTCTTTCTAACACTGAGAATTGTTCTAAAAGGGAATGAACTGCTTTGATAGCTAGTGAGCATCCTGTCCCTTGTTGAGTTTAATCAGAGGCTGGACGTCTGCCAGTCGTGCGTGATATAGAAGCAAATCTCACTTTCCTAGGAGTCTGGACTTGAGTTCTCATAAGACTCCATGTATCCATAGCTTAAGTCTTCAGCAAATGAAGTGTGCTGCTTCTTTGAGCTCTCAGGAGCTCAGGAAAGGCAGATGGCCAATAGCCACTTAGAGCTGTAGATTCATAAACAAATGAAGTTATTGTTTATAAATGTACAAGTAAATAGTTTTTATTAAATACCCACTTTATACCAGAGCTTTTCACCTGCAGTAAGACTTTTGATTCTCATCATAAACACATGAGAAAATCACAGTTATCCCTTCCAAATAGAGAAGGAAAATGAGGTTCAGAAAGCTTCTGATGTGCCCAAGGTTATTCAGTTAAAAACTGGTAGAATTGGGATTCTAGTAAATGTCATGTGAAACACATCTATTCAAGCTGATTTTTATTTTCTGCTCCGAATGCCCCAGCAGTGTACCCTCCTGGAAGAGCGCTGAAATGCTCTATTGTTTTACCTCTTTCTGTATTTTCCACAAAATCAGTACAGCATCACTCTTTGCAACAGAAAATTAAATACCAGATGATACCAGAGGAATGTGCTATGGAAAGAGTCTTTCTCCCCCTCTCTGTGTATGTCACCTCTTTTGGTGATACACCTCTCCTCTCTCCTACAGCTAAAATTAAACCAGTGGAAAATGTTTGCCTCAAAGTACATGGCCTCTCTTAATGAAACGCAACTGTAGTTAAAGGTCAATAGATTAACAAGGGAACACAAACAGACAGTGTTCCTTATCGGGAGGACAACGAGATGGTGCTAGTATTGGCATTTGGGGAATAAGAGAAATAGGATTTTGGTGGGGGGCGGGTAACATAGAACAGGAATAGCAGGTGAGGTGAGAGAACACTGAGGAGACAGTTGAACAGGGTAAGTGAAAGTCATATTCAGCCTAATAGGAATTCAGGGCCCCGCAATGATATGGTTTAAGAAATCATTTGTCCTAGAATTACAGCAAAATTAAAAAATAAACTTCATATGTGTGCAGCATTTTATGCTTTACAGGACACGTTCACTTGCATTATCTCACTGGATTGTCATGGTATTTGAGAAAAATAAGTGTAATTGTCTCCCATTTTAAACCAAAGAGGGAACTGGGCTCCAGAGACACAAATGACTCAGCAATGTCCATAATTTGGGAGCAGTCTAGTGATAATGCTTTTCCACTACATTCCTTTTATTCCACAAATACATTATTTGCTCCTTTGGAGATCATTTTGTCTGCCTGTTATAGAGTTGCATATAAAAATAGAGTTTTGACTCTTATTAGACATTCTGAGCAAACAGATGTTAATAAAGGGACCTAGGTACCACCTCTATTTTTAATACCACATAGATTTGCTTTTGAATTAATGTTTCTTTTCTCTGTGTATAATTATACTGAATGAATACTTTTACTTGGTGGTTACAGATTAAAATCTTACGGACTTATAAAGAAAAAAGTATTGAAATGAGCTGGAGGATTATCTTCTGGTTAGACTCTTGATGCATTCATTCCAAGATGATCTATCTCTTGCCTGCCAAACCAATCTTTGCTGGTTTAAATTTTCATTATTGAACCAAGTCATTTAAAGTACTCCATACCAAGGATCAATGAAAGTCACAGTTTCCTTGTCAAGAGCAGCTTTAGGGAGCAAAACACAATTGGACTATTTTTACAACCAAGAAATGATTTGTCAGCCAACAATGTGATTCACTGAGTTGAGCCATATGATTTCCAGCAATATTTTGTCAAGATTTTCTTCCATCCCTAAATTATCTTGTAAATGTCAACATAAATAGCAATATAAATAGGATAAATTTGACAGTGATTTCTACCCGTCCTTTTGCAAAGGGAGAAAAAATAGAGTCATTGTCCTGCACATTGACTAAGAGGCATGACACCAAGGACTTTGAGACAATTGAGTACCCTTCCCAAATAAGATGAATGGAGTCAAATTAGAAGGGGTTTTTTTTGGTGTATCATGATTTTTCTGAGTTTATTCTGTCACGTGTAGCACCTTCTCGTGACCTTCAGATGGAATCATCTGAGAATCAGCGGTGTTTACCAAACCACCTTACATTGTTAGTACTGGAGCATTAAAAGTTTTAATGTGCTTTATAAGAGCTTCCAGTGGAACCCTGGAGATGGGGATGAGAGATGTAGCTTTATCTTGGCATAATTCTATAACGGCCTTTCCACATGCACAAATGTATTCTAACACAGAACATTCATTCTTGTAGTGATTCAGAGATTGTGGAGGAAACTGCAAATTGCCCACCAAAATATACTCTTCCCTTCTTCCATAAATTAGTCCATGACTGCATTGCTGCCCCTGTTTCCCAGCCTCCCTTGCAGTTAGATATGGGCAAGAGCTGCATTTCTCACAAATGGATTATTAGGGGAAGTGACGTCTGCCTTTGCCAGGTCTGAATTTTAAAATATTGACTGTGACTTTTCTATGCTCTCTTTCTTCTACCTGCTAGCTGGAACTCAGAACATGGCAGAACCTTGGACTTGACCATGCAGGCTTGGAAAATGCCCAGATGATGGCGGATCTCCCCACTCCCGCCCCCCACCCCTGGTCACCTAAATTGGTCACGTTTTGCTTAAAAGCAAAGCTAGCACATAAAAAGACACTCCAATTCTTCACAAAATCTGTGTATCTTTCTTTTCCGTGTACGAGAACTATGGCCATTTTGAAACATAGACTGATGGTGGGTGGAATCCTCTGCTTCTGGGTGAGTAGTGGCCAACTGCTCTTAGGCTGTCTGCGCTATTTTGCCAGATGCTGGAAACAGCACCGTGACCCAGTCTTCAATGGAGACATTAACTAAATTGAAGGTGATGGCATAGAACATTATTTCCTAATGAGGTTTCCTTAAAATGAGTATGGGCCAGGTATTTTTTCACAGAAGCAGAGGAATGTCCTTGAGTTAGGAAAGTGCTGAGGTAATGTGACTTATGTATAAGACCTGACAGATCACTTTTTATATTCTTAACTGCACTGGAAAAGTCAACAAGCAGTTTTCAGCCACCTACTATGTGTAAGGGCTACACGGACAAAAACAAAAACAAAAACAAAAAACAAAAACAAAAAAACCCACCAAGCCTACCTTAAAGAATTTATAGATATTACATTTTCTCCACAGCAGAGCTACATATCAATCCGTGTTTCCCAATTCTGACATCAACACTCAACCTACCCTGTTCTACATCTCCATTTTCCAAAGTACTATTATCTTTTAACATATTATGTAATTTACCTGTCGCATATATTGCTTTGTCCCCCATCCCACTAGAATTTAACCCCAAAAGGACAGAACTCTGGTTTGTTCACTTAGGTATCTCAAGAATTAAAACCGTGCCTGGGACACAATAGGCACTCCGTAAATATTTGTGAAATAGTGTTGCCCAAAGTGGGTGACAGATACAAATGACTGGCGCCAAATGGTATAGATACAGGACTTTTTGGGATGGCAAGGAATTACAAGCAGAGAAATAGTAGAGTGCAAGCAATCATCTGACCTCCCTGACCTTGCCACTTAGGACAGTCACAAATGATCCTTATTTACGTCCTCTGGCTAACATTCTAGTAGAGAGGGTCCCCCACTCCATAAAGCGTCATGTAGCAATGGCTGCAGAAGCAGCCATGTTAAAAAGTGGTGCTTTTTCAGCCTGTGATTGCTATCCTATTTAAGTCTAACTCAAACCTGCTGAGCCAACCCTCAGCCAAACTACCAAAAGTGGGAAGAATTGGAACCTCCAGAGCATCCGATTTTCCTCTCACTAACAAATATACAAATAAATAATAAAACAAAGAAAAATTTGATCTCTTTAATCTACTGATACATGGGCAATGGTTTTTAGTCTATTTCAGGCTGTTTGAGCGAAACAGGGAAAGGTTTAAGGAATCCTTAGAAAACTCGTACCTGTTTCCTGGCTCCATAGGAAATGAAGACCAGCGCCCATACTTACCATCATGGATCATGACCAGGCTTTTTTTGGATAAAGACCCGTTTCATTGCCGATATATTGAGGGCCCCATACTCAATGCCTGTCTTAGAGAACTAGCAAAATGTGGATCTGATGGTGATGTTTCTTTTAACTTCATTTTACAGATTTCAGTGATCTGCCCATAAAACAAAAAAGGTAGCAGGGGCTTTATTTGAAGATGTTACTCTATCAGATCAAAGAAAAATGGCTACGTATGTAAAAATAAGATCAAAAGGAATGAATTTAGTTTGATTTCCAGAATTCAAGGAATAAAATATATACTGAAGTCCATCAATGATTTTCAGTGAATTTAGTACTACTATTGTGTATACAGGTCAAAAATTATTAAAATCAAATCTTAATTTTATCTTTTCTCCCTTTTTGGAGTTTCCCATTCAATCTCTACCATTAAATTTTGTATTATTACTATATGAGGGAAGGCAAAAGTGGCTACATTACAAAAAAATCTGGAGATAGACCTTTTACTTACAGAGGTAGGAGGGTGTAACTTGTATGAAGAAGGAAAATTTATTTTTAAATAATTCAATGATTCTACTATGGTGTGAAAAATAAACCCCCTCCTAAAACATGATCTGGAAGAAAACTGTAAAACAAAAAGATAATCAAGAAAATTAAGTTCCTATTGGCAGCACACACAAGAGAATAAGGGGCACATGAATAGTAAGAATTGGTGAGAAGGAGCCAGAGAGACAGGTCGGTACCAGCAACAAGGAGGAGACAACAGCAGATGGAGGGACATGACCGGTGAAAAGTTCCCAAGATGGGAGATGCTCAGTACATTTCTGCTATCCTATTTGACATCAAATCTGAAAATAATGCTGCTTTATCAATTAAATAGCCTCACCAACCACAAACTTGTAGTAAAAAGTATGCTCTATGCCTTCTGTTAATGCTGAACTTATTTTCTGCCCGGTGCTATCTGTCTTCAAACATTCGGGTAAGCCACATTGATACTCCACGTCTTGGGTTAGTGGTACCTAAGAGTAATGCAAGAATGAGGGCCGGGGGATGAGTGAAGAAAGCAGACGCTGAAGGATATTTGCAAAGTAGGAAGCGGACTGCAGAATAATCTCACCAGAAGAACATAGAAATAAATTCACAGAGACATGCTTCACCATGTTGGATATTAAAGTCAGGGGTAACCTCTGAGGGTTACAGGACACCTGAATGTTCTGAATCATACCTGGCAAATTTGTCCGGAACTGCCTTAAGCACCGGTGAGGACTCTCCAATATCCTGAACCAAACAATACCCAAGATTTGAGCCAGAAGTGTATCCTTACCACAGTTACAAACCGGGAGCTGAATGGTCTAGGAAGTGGTATCACCCAGCAATCCGGGGATGGTGTCGGCATCTTCCTTATCAGGCCAGAATTGGCACATTGTTTTAGAAGTTTTTTTCCTAAAGGCTTAGCCTCTATCTTGTAACACCAGTCCTTCCAAGGATTCCAAGAGCCACCCTCCTTGTGTAACTAGGTAGAGTGGATTCTGATGTTTCCAGGTAGGAAGCTTGACAAACATAACAGCCTAATCCTGAACTTTAAAAAAAAAAAAAATATTATTATG
Organism: Ursus americanus; assembly: GCF_024610735.1. Lineage (NCBI taxonomy): Eukaryota > Metazoa > Chordata > Mammalia > Carnivora > Ursidae > Ursus > Ursus americanus. Next base: position 51,949,916 of record NC_142137.1, on the reverse strand, counting down.
GTGAAATACACATAAAATTTAGCATGTTAATCATTTGGAAGAGTATAGTTAGGTGGTATTAAATATATTCATAAGACTGTGCAGGCATCACCACTGTCTCCATAATTCATTCATCTTCTAAAACTTCAACGATACCCATTAAAGACAAACTCTCCTTTATCCCTTCCTCCCAGCCCCTGGCAATCACCATTCTACTTTCTGTCCCTATGATTTGGACTACTCTAAGTACCTCCTGTAATTGGGGTCATGCAGTATTTGTCTTTTTGAGACTGGCTTGTTTCACTTAGCATAATGTCCTCCAGCCTCATTCTTGTTGTAGCATATGTCAGAATTTCCTTCCTTTTTAAGTCTGAATAATATTTTATTGTATGTGTATATCACATTAAAAAAAATCTGTTCACCCATCGATGGACACTTGAGTTGCCTCCACGTCTTAGTCCTTGTGGACAGTGCTGCTATGAACCTAGATGTACAAATACCTCTTCAAGCCTGTGCTTTCAATTCTTTTGATATATACCTAGAAGTGGAATTACTGGATCACAACTCTGAGCATTCTGCATAAGAGAAGTCTTCATTTGATTAAGGTCTGGTGGTTAGACTTCTGAGATAAGCAGAAACCCTGGTTATTTGGCTTCTATCATAAGCAGATACTGTGGAAACCATTAGATAGAAACCATGTAAAATGTTTTAAATTATGCACCAAAGAGAGGGAGAAGAAGTCTTCCTAATACGCTAATATTAGAACACAGCTAATATTAGAACAAGTCATGTCCCAGGCTTATTTTCCTCCAAGTTCACCATATTTTCATAGTTCACTTTTAAAAACATTATAAAATATGACCTTCTCTAAGCCATGTTAACTACATATGCTCCTTCCCCTCATTTTCTCACCCTTCTGCTTTTATTAGTTATATCATTTCTACAATTTCATGGTGTAAAATTGTCATAGTTAGTTCCATAAGCATAATTCCCACAGTTGTTAGCATTAGCTGAACATTTAAATGGATTCACTGCTCACCATGACTCCATGTATCTTGACTTATAAATTTATATTTTGGTTGGCTGAAGTCTGTCCTCCAGTAGTTTTTACAAGAATGTTTATGGAAACAATATTTCTTGATTTCTTGTGTGTTTGAAAAGACTTTCCCCTGGTTTTTATTATTGCACAGCAGTATAGCTGCATATAAAATATGATGATGTTCCTTTTCATCAGAACTTTGTAGACATGGCTCCATACTTGTTAGCATTGGATGTGATTCTGGAGAAGTTTAAATCCAATCTTACTGGTTTTCCTACCTAAATATCAAGCTCTATTTTTCCTGCCTTTGCCAGAGGCTCACAGGAGCGTTCTGATATGGTTACATCCAATAGCTTTTCTCAGGAAAGACTTGGAGTTGATCAACCTGCATGAGTTTTTCCTGTGACATGTTTTGCTCTCAACTGGAGAATGTCTTCGATTATTCCAGGAAATTTTTTTTAAGGTATTAGTGGAAATTTTGTCTTTTTATTGGGTATGGACAGTTTCCATTCTGTTGGTACTTCAGAGATTTTCACATTTTCCTGCTAATTCTTTGAAATTGTCTTTTTTTTCTACCTAATTTTGCTCATTTTTAAAATCAAATATCTGCTTTCCCTAATTGTATTTTTAGCTATGTCTATAATTTTATCTGTTTCCAAAATATAGTTTGGATCTAAGGTGGTTTTATTTTTTCCCTTCCATTTTTCATTTGGTGGTGGTTGTAATTGTTTATGACCTCTGTGTTTACATTTTGAATAGGTAATGCATGAACAGTGTTCAAGCTTTAAGCAGCAGAAGCTCTATCCCCCAGGACTCTCATTCTAGTCCCCATCCCTACAGTGAATGCAGGTCTGTATTTTCCCTGATGTGCAGCAATAAAAATATATATCATTTCCCTCTTTACACAAATAGTGGCACACCCTATACATACTATTCTAAGTTTTGATTTTGTGTATATTTTAAATTTATCTTGGAGATCTGTATTAATATATTAACAGCTTCTTTTCCTTTCCTTTTTTCTTTCATTTTTTTTCTTTTCTTCTCTTTAATTCTTTCTTTCCTTTTACAGCTGTATAGCATTCTTCGTATTTAATTTATTCAGACTCCTGTAGGCAGATATTCAGGTGGTTTTTATTCTTTTGTTATTATAAACAATGCTGTACTGAATAACTCAGTAGGTATGTTATTTCATAAATGTGCACACATATTTGTTAGGTGCATTCTCAAAGGTGTAACTGCCGACCTAAAAGGTATTTGTTTTAATAATTTGTATAAATATTGCCAGGTTGTGATCAGTAAGAGCTGCCCTAATTCACACTCCCACCAGAAACATACCAGTTTTCTCACACCCATGCTAACACGTGTTATGAAATGTTTGCTCTTTGCCAATCTGATAGGTAAAAGATGGTTTTTATTGTTGTGTTTATTTGCATTTCTCTTATGAGTGAGTTGAGTACCTAGTCACATGCTTAAGAGTCAATTGTATTTTCTTTTTCTTGAATTTTTCCTAATATCCCTCATTCATTTTAATTGGCTTATTGATTTTTCTTATTTTCTAAATACATTATAGAAATTATAAATAGTAAAAAGTTTTCTGCAAGTTTCTTTTTTGTCTTTTAATTTGATTAATGGTGATTTTTCTCTAAGTATACTTTGTATGCCAAATAATCTTGCAATCTTCATCTTTTTATGATTGTTGAAATTTATATCTTACTTAAAAGTTCTTGCCACGCTAACATCATTATAATTTATTTCCATATGGCTATCCTTTTTTCAAGCACAATTTATTCAGTAATAAAAACTCAAGACTTTATTCAGTTTGTGCATCTGCACTGAGATGCTAGGCTGTGCATTGAACTATTTCTGGACTTTTATTTCTGTTCCATTGATCTATACACTTTTTTTTTTTTACCATTGCCATGTAGTTTTGATTTAGATAACCACATAATATGTTATTCTTTTATTCAGAATTTTCTCTGCTTATTTGTTTTTTAATATTCATTCAAGATTCATGTTGTCTACATCCCCCACTTAACATTTTACTGCTATTGTATTATATTTACTTAGAGCCGAGATGCCATTCAACAGATGCCTGGATTAAGAAGTTGTGGTCCATATATACAATGGAATATTACTCAGCTATCAAAAAGAACAATTTCTCAACATTTGCTGCAACATGGATGGCACTGGAGGAGATAATGCTAAGTGAAATAAGTCAAGCAGAGAAAGACAATTATCATATGGTTTCTCTCATCTATGGAACATTAAGAACTAGGAAGATCGGTAGGGGAAGAAAGGGATAAAGAAAGGGGGGTAATCAGAAGGGGGAATGAAGCATGAGAGACTATGGACTCTGAGAAACAAACTGAGGGCTTCAGAGGGGAGGGGAGTGGGGGAATGGGATAGTCCGGTGATGGGTAGTAAGGAGGGCACGTATTGCATGGTGCACTGGGTGTTATACGCAACTAATGAATCATCAAAATTTACATTAAAAACCAGGGATGTACTGTATGGTGACTAACATAATATAATAAAAAAATATTATTATAATATAAAATAAAATAAAATAATAAAACGAAAACTGATGTTTATATTATATTGATCTTCCTATCTAAAAATGTCATGAGGTTCACTGCATCACTCAGGAAAATGCCCAAGATTTCTTTATAAAGATCTTACACATTTCTTACATTTATTCTACATATAGAAATCTCTGTCCAATCATTTGATGATCACTAATCTAACCCAACAGACTTCAGTAGCCACACCCATCAGAGAAGGCAGATTTTACAGAGTTGGGTTAGTTGAGTCATTCAGAAAACAAACAACAACAACAAACTCTGAAGAGGGGAGTATTTAAGATATATCTTTTATTTCTGAACAAAATTGTGAGGCACGCAAAGAAACAAGCAAGTATGGACCATAAACTGGACAGAAAAAAAATAGTCAATAGACTTCTGAGTCTCACAGGGAACCCTGAGGAACTCACAGGGAAATGAAGAATAGAAAATGGAAAAGAAGAATAAAAAGACATAAGACACATAGCAAACAAATAGAAAAATGGCATATGTAAATCATACCTTATCAATAACTAAATTAAGTACAAATGGATTAAATATTCCTATCTAAACTCAAGATTGGCAGAATAGACTAAAAATATGATCCAAGTATATGCCATCCATACAAGACGTAATTCAGATTCAAAGACACATACTTTAGATTCAAATACACAAAAAAAATTGAAAGTAAAAGGATAGAAAAAATACATCATGTAAATAGTAGCCAAAAACTATCTGAAATATTATATGGATATTATATAACATATACTTGAAGACAAAAATGATGACTGGAAACAAAACAAAAAAGGACATTTCATAATGATAAAGGTTCGATCCATCAAGAAGATATAACTTTAATAAACATATATTCACTTACCCAAAGAATCACAAAATGCATGAAGCAAAAGTTGACAAAACTGAAGGTAGAAAAAGACAATTCAGTAATAATATTTGAAGGTTTCGGTAGCTCACTTTCAATAGTGGATTGAACAACTACATAGAAGATCAACAAGTAAGACCTGAACAACATTTTTAACCAACTAGTCTTAATAGACATCTATAGAACACTCCACCTAAAAATAACAGGTTACATACTCTTTCTCAGTGCACATCGAGCATTTCCCATAGTTTAGGCCATAACATAAGACAATAATTGTACAAATATTCAAATCATACAAAAAGCAATGAATTAGAAATTAATAACAGAAGAAAATTGGGGAAATTCACAACTAGGTAAATTAAACAATATGCCAGAAAAAAACAACTGGTTAAAGAAGAAATCACAAGGGATATTAGAAAGTATTCTGAGATGAATGGAAATGCAGACATAACAGAACAAAATGTAAGAGATATAGCTAAAGTATTGCTTAGAGGTAAATCTGGAGAGCAAACTAGATCCCAGTAAAGTAGTAAGAAACAAATAATAAATATCATGGGAAAAATAAATTAAATAAAGAATTAAAAAATGGAGAGAAAATCAATGAGTCCAAGTTTGTTCTTTGAAAAAGTTAACTAACAAAACTAAAAACTTTTAGGTAGACTGACCAAGAAAGGGGAGTGAAGACTCAAATTACAAAGATCAGGAATGAAAAGGGGGGACATTACTACTGACCATACAGAAATAACAGATTATACGAACAATTGTGTAGTAACAAATTAGATAACCTAGATGAAATAGACAAATTATGAGAAAGGGAGAAACTGCTGAAACTTACTACAGAATAAACAAAAATTTTGATGGTGCACCTGGGAGGTTCAGTCGGTTAAGCATCTGCCTTTGGCTGAGGTCATGATCCCAGGGTCCTAGGATTAAGCCCCGCATCCGGTTCCCTGCTCAACAGAGAGCCTTTACACTCACAAAGGAAACTCTTCCAAAAAATAGAAGAGAAGGTAACCCTTCCCAATTATTTCTATGAAGCAAGTATTATCTGGATTCCAAAACCAAAGACATACAAGAAAACTACTGCTCAATGTACTTTAGGAATATAGACACAAAAATCTTCCACAAAATACAAATTAAATACAGAAACACATAAAAAATTATACACTATGAAATAAAATTTATCCCAGCAATGCAAGATTTATTAAGTATATGAAAATTAATCAATGTAATAAGCTGTGTTAATAGGATAAAGAATAAACTACATGATTGATAAGATCGCAATAATGCCCAATAGGGATTCAATGAAATGTCTATCAAAATCCTGGTTGCTCTTTTTTGTAGAAATGTATACACTGATCTTAAAATTCATATGGAAATGCTAGGGACCCAGAATAGCCAAAATAATCCTGAAAAGAACAAAGTGGGAGGACTCACATTTCCTGATTTAAAATTTACCACAATGCAACCGTAATCAAGATAATATAACATTGGCATATGGGTCAATGGAATAGAATAAAGAGTATAGAGGGGAAAACCCTTACATTTATGGTCAATTGATTTTTGGCAACGGTGTCAAGACAATTCAATGGGGGGAAGAACAGTCTTTTCAACAAATGATACTAGAAATAATGGATATCCGAATGCAAAATGGATATCCAAATGCCCCCAACTCATACCATACACACAAATTAACTCAAAATGGATCAAAGATCTAAATGTAGATAGCTAAAAGTGTACAGTTCTTAGAAGAAAACATAAGCATAAATCTTTGTAATTTTGGATTAAATACTGATTTTTTTTAGATACAATAACAAAAGCAAAGTAACGAAAGAAAATCTTTATTTTTTTAAAAAGATTATTTATTCGGTGGGGAGGGACAAGAGAGAGGGAGAAAGAGAATCTCAAGCAGACTCTACACTGTGCGTAGAGCCCCACACGGTGCTGGATCTCATGACTGAGATCATGACCTGAGCCAAAACCAAGTGTTGGATGCTTAACTAACTGCGCCACCCAGGTGCCCCCAAAAGAAAAACTTTAAATTGGACTTCATGAAAATGTAAAACATTGTGTATTAAAGGACACCATCAAACAAGTGAAAAGACAACTCAAAGAATGGTGCAAATTATTTGCAATCGTATATCTCATAAATGAACAATACCTAAAATATACAAAAACTCCTATAACTCAGCAATAAAAAGACAACACATTTTTTTAAATAGGCGAAGCATTTGAATGGATATTTCTCTGAAGAGGATTTATAAATGACCAATAAGCACATGAGAAGAGGGAAACACAAACAAAAAGTATAATAAACAGAAATAAAAAGTACTGCCTGACACCTACAAGGATGCCTATAATTTAAAAGATGGATAATAACAAGTGTTAGTGAGGATGCGAAGAAATTGGAACTCTCATTCATCGCTCAGAAATGTGAAATGAGGGGCGCCTGGGTGGCACAGCGGTTAAGCGTCTGCCTTCGGCTCAGGGCGTGATCCTGGCGTTATGGGATCGAGCCCCACATCAGGCTCCTCCGCTATGAGCCTGCTTCTTCCTCTCCCGCTCCCCCTGCTTGTGTTCCCTCTCTCGCTGGCTGTCTCTATCTCTGTTGAATAAATAAATAAAATCTTTAAAAAAAAAAAAAAAAGGAAATGTGAAATGACATAGATGCTTTGGAAACATTTTTTTAGTTTCTCAAAAAGTTAAACAGAGTTATCATAGGATTCAGAAAATCCATACCTAGATGCATACACAAGAGAATTAAAAACATGTCCATGGAAAAATTCATACTCAAATGCTCATCGCAGCATTATTCATAATAGTTTAAAAAAAAGAAACAGAAACAAGCTAGCCAATTAATGGATAGACAAAATGTGGTATATCCATACAATAGAATATTATTTTGCCAAGAAATGAATGACAAACTGACACATACTACAACATGGATGAGTTTTGAATATGTTATAATATAAATATATTGTAAAAAAACTAATCCAAACACAAAGGTTACATATTATATGATACCATTTATATAAAATATCTAGAATAAGCAAAACCATAGAGGTAGAAAGCAGATTAGAGGTTGGGGAGAATGGGGTGTGCCCGCTAATAGGTACAAGTTTCTTTTGGTGACCAAAATATTCTAGAATTAGATGGTGGTGATGGTAACACAAGCTTGTGAATGTACTAAAACCACTGAATTGTAGACTTTCAAAAGGTGAATTCTATGGCATATGAATTATATCACAATAGAAGATAAGTTAAGGTGTGCTACCTTTTAGGAGAATTGTGTATTTCACCATCTTGGCCCAATGTTTTCAGCAGCAGCCCTCTTGTGGTGTCACTTTCTCTTCTGTTATGCTAGTCCACCTTTCACTGTGCTTAGCCATTCTTCTTCAAATGTTTTAGATCAGAATTTTAGGTTTTCCATAATTTCGTGGAATATAGAGCCTCCAGTTTTGTTTCTCACTCTTTTTCATTTTTCAATCTATTTTTAAGGAAAAACAAAAGCTAATTTATAACCTTCTTCTCTTATATTCTAACAAATGTCTGAAAAATTCTTTTCCTTTAATATTATAAGGCATCAGTTCTCATTTTTTTTTTTATCTCAGGACCCCTTTGTGATCTTAAAAATTATTGAAGACCCCAAGGAACTTTTATCTCTATATGTTATATGTTATTATAACATAGCAGAAATTAAAACAGAATATAAAAAAATAATTTATTAATTTGTCTTTAAATAACTCTAACAAGCACATTACCTATAACATTTTTTTTACAAAAATAGGTATATTTTTTAAAAATAGTGAGAAATGTGGCATTATGTTACATTTCTACAAATACCTTAAATGTCTTGCATAATAGAAGCAGCTGGATCCTCATCTGCATTCCATCTGTTGCAACAGCAAACATCTTGTCAAGCCACTGGAAAATTCCAACAACCATTTATGAGAGAATACATGAAAAAAGTAAATGACAATTTAGTATTATAATAAAGATAGTTTTGATAGCATGGTGTCCCAAAATGGTCTGGAGGAGCCCTCAGAGTCCCCAGACCATACTTGATGAACTGCTGTTCTAAATTATATTTATTGTACCATATACTTCTTCCCAAGCCTATAAAATTCCATTCTCAAAATTCAGGGATTCTGTGTCTCCCCTGATTCCCCATCTCATGTTCTCCCTATCTCCTTGGACATATCAGAAAAGCAGGAGAAATACCCCCAGCAGTGAAATTCTTATGGTGAATTGGTCCTGTCAGCAAAAGATATTTTGTCACCTCTGCAACTACTATGTCAGACATAATCCTGGCATAACAGGAGACTCTCCCAAGGGTAAGAGGCATCCTTTCACATTGCTTAAGCACTCACTGGCTTCTCGGATAATATGCCAGACCGTGGGATATATTTCTCAAACATACTCTCTGCTCCAGTGTTTTGAGTCAACTCTGCCACTCTTTGCTCTTCCCCATCCTGGAAGCCTCTACTCTGCTGCCAGAAGAAAAAGAAGTGAAGGCTTCTTCCAAAAATGTATTCTTTCCAGAATCATTTTGCTTATTGCATGTTTTTTCAGGTAAAATACACTTGACCCAATTACTTTAGGTTTTGTGACTTGACAACATCTTTTCAGAAAGCTAAGGGGGTTGGGGGAAGAGAGACTAGCATGTACTGCTACCCTGCTATTTTTACGTGGCTATGAGAATACAAGCTCGTACCTAGTGGTGCTGTGCCTCAGCACCTAGGACAGCATCTTACATATGGCAGGACCTCAACACATGTTTGTTGAATGACTAAGTGAATGAATGATGGTCTCCCAGCACCAAAATTTGGCCTCTCCTTCCAATAAAATGGCATAGCTTTCTGGCTTTTTATTCTGCCTTTTCTTACATTAATGCAATGTACTCCTCTCCCTTACTAGCTGTGATTTTAAAAATCTTGTATTGATTTATATACAATATAGATATCCATAGAGGCAAGAGGATACTTTTATGAATTTTCATGGAAACAATACCGTCAATCCATGAAAATAAAGTCTAACAATGAAGACAGCAGTCACTGCAAATGGCAAAAATAGTCCAGACAGGGGAGTTATTTCTTGTACCTCATAAATCATGAGAGAGAAAAAATATCTTGTCCACCTCTGGATAAAACAGTTGCAGCTAAATCCTGTGCCTTGGAAATCTGATGGTGTTTTCTTTTTAGTTATATATTTCTCCTAACTCTTTTGTGGAATGTATGTCAAGGACGCTGCAGTGACATTTCTCTTTAAATATTATCTCTCCCCATTTTAATATTCCAATTAGGATATCCTTACCAGACTAAGAGGCAGATGTTGATCTTCTCCATGAATTATTTTCATAATTCAAATTTTCATAGAATATTTTAGGTGCCATGTAGCCCAAAGCCTACCAGGATTGCCTTTTGATCTATTTATTTACAAAAGGGGAATAAACAACAGTAACTTAAATTTATATTTAGTCCACAGGGGCACACACATGCTTGATTTTGATAACTGTGATGTTTACATTTGGAAGCAATGAAATGTAGTGGATATGCTAAGGGGACCTTAAGTCAGAAGCCTGAGTTTTACCTTGGGTCTGTGTCTAACCAGCTGTCCAAACTTAGGCAATTTATTCAGCACTCCTCCTTCTCAATTTCCCCATTTATAAAGTGATGATAGTAATAATAACACCATCTCACAGTAATATTATGAGTTTTGAAGGAAATAAAAAATGTGAATATGCCTTGTAAACTATGCAGCATCTCATGGATATGATTTGGTGTTATCTATCCCGATCCATAGCTCAGCCATTCTTGACCTTACTTCTGCTGTACCACTGGAGATGGGTGATGTTCACGTACACGATGCTCTCCCCTGTTCAGGCTTCAGGATTGGACAGAACTGCATTAGAATCTTTGATCTGCCATCAATTTATCATCCCAAAGTGTTCATTTCCTATATAAAACATGGCAAAATAATAATATTTAATTAATAAATTTCAGTGAGAAATAAATGAAATAACGTATAGAAAACATAGTGATTGGCACATAATGAGGACCAACAGATGTTTAATTACCACTTTAATTCCAACCACACTTCCTTTAACTCTATCCATTCTCCCCTATGCATTAAAAAAAAAAAATGCCACAGTAAAAGTGGCACGATTTTTCAATACACCACCAAAATGTGCCCAATTTAGACTTTATTTGATCAGTCCCAAATCTGGCACTTGATTCTTTTAAAAATATGATTTCTGATACATCTCTTGATCAACTTTTGTACACCAATTTTATACAACTGACCGTGAAGAGTCGAGTTGTATGTCTCTGACTGATGAAAGAGCTGTAAAATTATTGAAACATGCCCTAAGTTTTAACTGTAAACTAACTAAATAAAAATAAGACTATTATTAAATGGGAGTTCACCACATATTTTAACATTTAACCTGGTTAAAAATTAAAATATGAAGAGGCTTGGAGGCAATACCTTTCAGAAAATTTCCAAATGACTGAAACATAGCCAATTAATTTACATCATCAAAATTCTAACACTGTTGTAGGCTGGGGGAATACTTAATCAGTGTTGCTTGATGATGGTTTGATGGAACAATGCGAGATGAGAACAAAATTAGGAACCTGAAAATTAGAGGTGATGAATTCTGACCTAGATGTCTTTTCTGGTAAGCATTATGCTTCTCTAAAATGTTGAATTCTTGATTGAGACAGCCTCCACTAAACTCCTCCTGGTCAGAATTATTATTATGTTGTCAAGGTGCTGCTAATGGATCAGTGGACAGATGCTTACTTAGATGAACACTCATTTTCATGATAAGAGATTATGATAAATATAAGATAAGCAGAAGCCAGTCTGAAGATGCCAGAAATGATGGTAAGGTTAGCTATACATTATTACATCTGCACAAACATGTTTGTTTGAAGTTAGAAGTAAAAAGAGGAAAATCAAGGGAAGTGTTCTAGGAGAATTTTTCGATACACCTAAATAACTACTTTGATTACATTTTTCTTCCTTTTTTTCAAATCAATTGCCAAATCAATTTTGTCAAATCAATTGTGTGTTGACTGAGATTCAAAGCAATAAATCTTTCTATAGATATATAGAAGAATAGATAGATCAATCTATGTATATCACATTGGATTGGGGATCGGAAATTTGCTGACGTTTGTGGGACTGGACAAGTGAAGTTGAAGGAGAATATATGGGAAAAAAGAACAGATGGACAAAGCTGAGTCAAAAACTTGTCTAAGTTATATGAACTCAATTTTACTGATGGTGAATTTCTGATGCTTAACCCAACTGTTGCTTTCAACAGTCAAAACCTTTGCATGGCAGCCAGAATTAAATCTTCTGAATCAAAAGAATGAAACTCTAACCATCTCAGTCAAAACTTTTTCATTTTGTCAGCTCACAGCAGATTGAAAATGTTACCAAAACACAATTTTCCTGCCATCAGCCCACTTGACACAAAGATTATCTCACTTAAGCCTTACCACAATTCTGTGAAGTAGGGATTAATACTATTCCCATCTTATACACGAAGAAGCCAAAGAACAGAGAATAAATTGCCTGCAGTCACATAGCTCACAAGCTTCAGAGCTGACATCTGAACCCAGGGAAGCTCATGAGCACACTTGTACTCTTAATCACTGTATCTATACTTCTTCCAAGAATAAAGTGCTTAACAATAGGATCCTTGGTATATAGATGCATATTTATGTTACTACAATTACCTGGAAAAAGTTTGGAACTCTTTTTGGAATTATATTTATAGTAGTTCAGCAGATCTTTATCTATATATCTATATTTTTTATCTGTATCTAACTATAAAAGAAATTCTCATTACTTTCTTGTTACAAAGAAGTGAAAGTTCCTTTTTTCTCCTCCTTTCTTTCTTAACTTTCTCAGTTTGATTTGCTTAACTCCATAATACAGAGCTTAATAATAATAATTTTAAAAAAGGTAGGTGGGAAAGGTAACATAGCATAAAGAAAGAAGTTGTATGGTTAACTAAAGATTAGAAGTCAGAAGGTCAGAGGTTGGTCTCTCACCTGCTGAACATGCTCTGACAACATGGATGTGAGTATAATGAATGGGAATATTTAGGAGATCACACTAAGGCAAGTACTAATCTTCTACACACTATGTGATTAAATGCTGATATGCACAGAAAGAAAAAATATCAGTCCAGATTAGAGAAAGATCAATGTTAGAATCTCTCTATTGTAAATGGAAATTAAACTGGATTTTACAAGAATGGGGTCCATTTGAAAAAGTAGAGAAAATGAAGGTGGGACCTCCAAGCAGAAGGGATACCATGAATTAGTGTGATATGTTCACAAGACACTGAAGAGAAACCATGTACTAGAATGTTGTGGGCATTTTTTTGGAAATAGAAGATAAAGTTAGGATTGGAAGATAAAAAGCTGGTCAGAGCTGAATTATTTAATGTTAAATATTCTGGTATAACTCTTTACACTTTAATTTGTAAGCATGGTTAGGCAATGAATGACATTTTGTGCCAGTTGAACTGATGTGAGGAGAAACTAGAGTAGAGAAAGAATTATGAAATACTTGCATATTGAAAATGTGAGATGACAAAGTTCTTGACTACAATGGTGGCAAAAGATATAGGGACAGCAAAACAGCTGTGAAAAAATTTTTTAAAGATTTATTGTTTATTTTTGAGAGAGAGAGGGGAGAGCACACATGAGTGGGAGAGGAATGGAGGGAGAGAGAGAGGGAGAGAAATCTCAGGCAGACTCCCTGCTGAGCATGGAGCCCAACGCAGGGCTCTGTCTCAGGACCCTGAGATCATGACCTGAGCTGAAATCAAGAGTTGGATGCTTAACCAGCTGAGCCACCCAGGGGACCCCATGACAGATGGGAAATGTTAAAAGAATCTGCAGGATTAGTGACAGATGATCCATGGGAAGTGAACAAGCAATAAGGATTCAAAAATAACTTTCATACTAAGACCCTGAATATCTGGTAAAAATATAATAGTGCCTTTGGTGGACCGTAGGAAAACAGAAAGAGGCTGTCAATTTTGACAAGAAAGAAAGAAACTCACGTGGAATTGTCCAACATGCAGTTAGAAATCTAACAATAGCGCTGAGTGGGAGGTCATAGATTGAGTTCATCTTTAGGAGTTAGGCCCACAAAGTTAAATACTGTGTTTGTATGAATGATAGGTCCTTCAGGAACAGTTGAGAAATGTTCTTCTGACCATGATGAATAAACAGAGATCGGATTTATACTTCTATCTTAAACAACTAAATAATATGAAACAAGAATTCTGAAACATTTGACAGCACACATTTCAAGACTATGATCCCTGAAAAAAAGGAAACACATGAAGTGAACCCTACAATTGTCCCCACATTTCTGCCTGCAGTTCAAATAGGCTAAAGTAGCTACAATCTATAGTTCAGACTATCAGAGAGGAAGGCACAAAGAGATTGCTCACAAGGACCGTGTGAGTACTGCTCTGCACGTACAGAGCAGAAACTACCGAAGGCTGAAGAAAAATCTACTGGAAATCAGTAGGTTGCACCAAACTCCCAAAAAGTTTCAAATGAAGCTTAAAACTATCAATTTGATTCCAGTAAATGTTCATCAAGAAAAGTAGAAAACAAATGAATGTCCAACATTTATTAATATAACATTCACAATATATGACATCTAATTGAAAATTTGCCGGATCTAAAAAAAAGCAAGAAAATAATGACCAGTAGAAAAAATAAATCAGTAGAAACAGACAGAGATTTCATACATGTAATAAAATTAATGGACCAAGAATTTATAATAACTCATATATATATACTCAAATATTTTAAACATATGTATATATTCTCTATATTAAAGAAGGTAAAGCATGAAAGTGATAAGGTAAAAAATGAAAGTGATCTAAAAAAACAAAGCCTTATGCATGTGCAGGGTAGAAGGTACATGGGAAATCTGTACCTTCTGCTCGATATTGCTGTAAACCTAAAACTGTTCTAAAAATAGCCTGCTCAGAACAAAACAATAAGAATTAAAATAAACCCCAAACTTCGACGTGAAAACTACAATATCTGAAATAAAAAACACACCGAATGAGTTTAATAGTAGATAAATGTTGTAGAGGAAATGATCATTAGCTCAAAGATGTAACAATAGAAACTATCCAAAACGAATTGAGAAAAAGAATACAAGCCTTTAAAAAGCCCCCCAAAACCAGTTTCAGCAATGTGTGGGACAATACCAAGCAAACGAATGTACATAAAATTGGAGTACCCAAAAGACAAGAAGAGATACTAAAAAATATTTTAAGAACTATTGGCCCCAAAAGCTCCAAATTTGATGAAAACTACACAGATAACTACACATAAACTACACAGATCCACAAATCCAAGGTCAATGACCATCCAGAAGTCAGAGAAGAAAAGACACATTATGGAGGGAGGAGTGAAGACCACTAACTTCTCATCAATAGCAGCATTAGCCAGGAGCAATGAAGTGATACTGTCAAAGTACTCTAAGGAAAAAAAAAAAAAAAACTGTAAACCTAGAATTCTGTATCCAGCAAAAATATCAATCAAAAGTAAAAATGAAATAAAGACTTTTTTCAGACAAATAAAGGTTGAGAAAATTAATTATCAAAAACTTGCAGTAAAGGTATATTAAAATTATTTGGGCAGAAGTATAACTAAAAAGCCAACTATAGAAATAAAAAGGATTCACAAAAATAATCCAATAGAAGGGAGCAGAAAAAAAGGCTGGGGGGGGGAAGGGATAAAGAACAATCAAAATAAAAAGAAAATAAATAGCAAGATGTTTTAAATTCAATCACATTGATAAGTATATTGAATGAAAATGATCTAAGTGCTCCAACTAAAGGCAAATATGTCAGAGAGGGTAAGAACGCTAGGCCCAGGGGCGCCTGGGTGGCGCAGCGGTTAAGCGTCTGCCTTCGGCTCAGGGCGTGATCCCAGCGTTGTGGGATCGAGCCCCACATCAGGCTCCTCCGCTATGAGCCTGCTTCTTCCTCTCCCACTCCCCCTGCTTGTGTTCCCTCTCTTGCTGGCTGTCTCTATCTCTGTCGAATAAATAAATAAAATCTTTAAAAAAAAAAAAAGAAAGCTAGGCCCAATTACATATTATCAACAACAACAACAACAAATATTTTCAAAACATACAGCTCACAAAGGACTCCCATCGAGTATATATAAAGAATTCATACAACTCGTTAATAAGACAAACAATCCAATTAGAGAATGGATAAAAGATTTAAAGAGACACTTCTCCAGGAAAAAAAAGAGAGAGAAAAACATGAACTGATACTCAATATTAGTTACCATTAGAAAAAATGCAAATTAAAGCCACCATGAGATACCATCATAGGCCCACTAGCATAGCTCAAATTCAAAAGGATTGACAATACCTAGAGTTGGTGAGGATATAGATTAGAATTCATGCACTGCTTGCGTGAGTTCAAAATGGTACATCCACTTTGAAATAGATTTGGCAATCTCTTATGATGAAAATATATATGGCATATACCAACAGTACCTCTTATAGGTATTTACCCAAGAGAAATAAAAATATATTTTAGCTGTTCAGAATACCTTTATTCAAAATAGGTCAAAAATGTAAACACCCCAGTGTCCATCAAGGAGTGAATGGATAAATAGACTTGGTATATCTTAAAATTAAATACTACTTATCAACAAATTACTACTCAGGAACAAATCAGCAAAACACCCACAACATGGATGGATATCTAAAACATTACTTTAAGTTAAAGGAGCCAGACCTACAACACTAAATGCTGTATGATTAAACTTATAAGAAATCTTATAGCAGGTGAAACTCTAGGCACAGAAGACTGGTGATTGGCAGGGGCTAGGCTCATGGAAAGGAGATTAAGTGTAAAGAAGCAGAAGAAACCTCTTGGAGTGACAAAAATATTCTATATCATGATTGTGGCGATGGTTGTAGGGCTGTGTGCATTTAAGTGTGCACTGCACACTTCGAATCAGTAAACCATACTGTATATAAATGATGCCTCAATGAAGCAAAGCAGAAGATAGGGAAAGAGGTGGGGGTGGGGGGCGAGGGAGTAATAGGTAACCCAGGACCATGCCTTGAAGAATGGCCATGGTTGAAAGTGCATAGGAGAAAGGAGACAATAGCCCATTGAAAGAAAAAGAGGGATCAGATAAGCAGGAAGGGAAAGAGAAATGCCACTTGAGCTGAAGATGAGATAATCTAGAATACTGGTTCTTAGGAGGCCCCACACCACCCAGTGAGGGGGATTTTAGAAATTTTTGGTTGATGGCAAGAGTGGAGGATATTTTTACATCGTGTGTAGTGATGGGAGTTGGGGGAAGAACGCTAGACATCTTGCAATGACTGAGACAGTCACACATAATGAAGAATATCTTGAAGATATTATCTTGTATCAAACAAACTTTTGAATGATTCATGAAAATTTACATACGTGAAAAAAAATGTTTACATTATTTCAGGATAGGACCTAATCTATTTCATAAAAATACAAAGGTTTTTGCATATTGTTAAATACACAACTACTGTGTTGTTCTTTATTTTTCTTCTTTTTAATTTTTTTTTTTTGAGAGATTGAATGCATGAGTGAGGTGGGAGAGGGAGAGAGAGAATCACAAGCAGGTTCCATCCCCAGTGCAGAACCCAATGTGGGGCTCAGTTTCACAGCCCTGAGATCATGACCTGAGCTGAAATCAAGAGTCGGACCCTTCACCACCCAGGTACCCCTTTATTTTTCTTTATTGAAACCATTATCAAAGTTCGTTCATCAGTGCATGAATCATATTTTTGATGGTGGTGCTGCTAATGATATTTGAATCACGTTTATATCAATCTGCATTTTTATCTTGTATTAATGGTGATTCTGTGTATAGATGCATATAATTTTATTATGTTACTTTCCTTTAATTTTCATTTATATACATTGAAGGCACTATGCTGAATTATTAAAATTACATGAGTAGGAAAGTTACATTGTCAATGCATTTTATTTCAGGACTTAAAGCAGCATTACAAGCATCTGTTCTAAAAGGAATTGAAGGTCTGGTGGGATTGAGAGTGATTATTCTAGAAGACAAGATTGTTAGAAGAGCTGAATTTCAAAAAGACATCAAGAAGAATCAGGACTTAATATTTAATATCAGGACAAGAACTTTTGTCTATCTGAAGCTAATCAAACTTTTAAAAAATGAGCAGTTACTGAGAAACAGAGAGAGAACATATAGAAGATGCACTTAAAGTCTGGTCAGTAAAAGAGGAGAGATAAACAGAATCATTCAGCATATGCAACAGAATCAAAGGAAGAATTATCAAGTTGAATGAACTTATGTATCCTCAGCCATGGGGAGTAAAGAAGTAGAGAAGAAAAAAAGCCAGAGAATGTGCCAGAAAATCACAAGAACAAGGTCTGTCCTGAGGTGAAGGGAATGGGAGAATCTCTTTAGTTTGAAGATTTGGCTTTGAGCCAATCCGCAGGGCAGGCTGTCCATGTACAGAGACGACCAACCCATGAGCTGGTGTGATTTGAGGGCTGTTGCTCTCCAAATGCCTTAGTCCTTTTGCACAGTGCCTGGTATCCCACGATTATAAATGTGTTTCATTGATATCTGGATTTTTGATCCTATTATATAAAAATTTTAAAAGTCCTGTACTGAGAAAAATAACACTGCGCCTTAAAGATTTTTACAATTCCATGTTTCTTAGGCCCTTCTCTGAGCTCAGATTTTCACTGAGGAATGTAGGGTAGTGTATGGAACCCGGACTTCTGAAACAGAATGAGGGGAACCCTGAAAGCTGAGAAGGACAGCAGCGCCCAAAGCAACCCCTCCGCAGTCCTACCAGTGAGCGTAGGGAAGTCAGTGAGGGGCAGCTCTTCCGGCTTTGGGCAGGGCAGTGAGGGAGCTGGGAGTGGGGAGGTAGAATTTACTCAGGTGAAAAGGTGGTATCGCATGTCAGCTGATGTCAGTGTTTTTACTGGGATCTAAAATGGTATCGTTTACCAACTGCATTGAGGACTTGGAAGAGAGAATGCCTGGAATGGCTCCTGAGAGTCTCAGAAAGAGGTGCCTGGCCCTGTCAGCAAGCAGATATGACCGCTCAGTTATCGCCGGGGGCCTTGACGCTGCTGATGGCCAGAGCCGCGCCGGCCTCCATCTTGCTCGAGGTCTCCTCTAGAAAGCAAGAGGAAAAGCAAATAGAGGGGGTGTGATAAGTGTGACCAACCCAACAGAAGGAACGCTGGGCTGGGCTTCAGAAGACAAATTGTGATCTCCTGTCTGTAAATAAGAACTTACTTGGCCTGAGGCAAGCCACCACTAATATTTCTTCTAGAAATAAAGTTTTATTACTGATTTGACCATGAAATCTGTCAAGGGAAGGAAATCTAAATACAGAGTAAGTGGCCGATAATTCAACTGAAACAGAAACAGATAAGGACCTGGAAGTTTCAGTGAAGACAAGTAGAGAAATCACTTAGCAAAGGGGAAGGAGAGAGATGCCAGGCTTCAGAGCGTCTTCCTTTCATTCTTTTGCCAAGCAGGTTGGGGAAGCGGTGAAGAGTAAATAATTTGAAAGTCTAAAATCCTGCTCTGCCTCTTTTAACTATGTGACTCTGGGCAAGTTACTTATCTCTCTGGGCTCCAGTTTCTTCGTCTATTAAATGGGGGTGATAATAATACAACTTGGTACACACTCGATGTGCCACGATGCACGGCACATGTCAGATCTTTCGAAAAGGGCTTAGTACTCCAAGCATAAATTGTTCCCTTTCTCTACTCTGTGTTCAAAAAAATTTTAGCTCGAATTCCCTTTTTCTGAATTCCTATATAGTACTTCTCGTTTCTGCTCCCATAGTTACTCATTAAACAAAATGCTCTGTTGCCTTTGTTCCTGAGAAGATCCGTGTATGCATTTATCTGTCTGTCTGTCTGTTTTCTCAGCCAGACTGCAAGCTTTTGGAAGTAGCAAGATATGTGTTAGATCCCTTGTGTATCCCTTTCAGCTTCTAGAATATACTGTAGCATTCAGCAAATACTTGTTAAACAAATGAGGCTGTAAGTCCTAGAGAGAAAACTTCCCTGTGCTCCATATCAATTACCCAGCTTAGGAAGAGGCAGGTGTAGAATAATTTAGCTAGGGTTTGGTGTTTTTGTTTGTTTCCAGTTGGTCTGTGACTATACATAGATTCAATCATAATGAAGCTGACAAAGGAGAGATGACATTTTGGAAACAGAAAAGGAATTTGGGATATTACAGCCCAACATTTGTCACCTCCCTGGCTGATAGCAGCACACGTTCCTTCGTTCCCTTTGGCTAAATTTGGATCAAATGCTGGCTGAGTGCGCTAAGCAAGCCAGAACCACATTGTACCTCTATTTTGTGACATATGAGCTCCCTGCTCTAATCTCCCCTCTACTGTATAAAAGAGGATCTGAGGCTGTTAGACTTCAATCCGGTGATTCATGCAGCTGGTACACAATAGATTCCACCTCTCTCCTCACTGCTGCACAATATCAGGCTAAACAAAATGTCTTAGAAAGCTTCAGTACATGTAGTTAGCCTGTCACGGATCTCCCCCTCCCCACACACACGCTCTCCTTTTTTTTTTTTTTTTTTCCTTCTGCGGAGCAAAAGAGTCCAAATGCCCAGCACCTGCGTTTTTACTGACATTTCCACAAAGGTAAAGGAATGAACCTTTTGTCAATTCCAACCCAACGATCTGTTTTGAAACAATGAGATGAAAAGCCTGGGCCCCTCTCCTTGCTACTGGATTACAGTGCTGAGGCTTAAAATAAAGGACACTTGATTTTATTGATTTAATGAGGGATGGAGGCTTTTGCCGAGCAGCCCTCGTGCCAGAGGAACAAGTCTCGTTGGCAGGTACCTCCACTGAGCCACTTCTCCTCCATTTGTTTGGTTTTGCGATGGTGCTTGTTTATGGGCTTGGCTGTGATGACCCACAGGGCTCCTTCCGGTGCCGCACGAAGCAGTCGAATGCCTGCAGTGATTTCGGTGTGTGTCTCTAGACAGGGAGACCGGAGGGGAGGCAGCACCGGCTGCAGGATGAAGCTGCAGGAAGAGGTGACAGGGGGAAAGCACATCTTTGAAAAAAAAGAAGAGTCAAATAAAACAGACTGGAAAAGAAATAGCACTTCTAGCTGCAAAAGAGATTGTGCTCAAAACCTATTATTTCTCGGCAGAGCTGTTTCAGCTAGGTTTCTAACCCCCTCTCTGTCCACACCGCTGATTCCCCCACCCCCCACTCTTCTCCCTCCCCCTCCATTTCCCAAGTTTGAATAGTGAGGAGGCTAATGGGGTTCATGCGTGAATCTTTTTTTTTTTTTTTTTTTAATTGTGGACGGGTCCAGACACAGCTAGATAATCTTTTTGCTTTTGTTCTCTTCTTCTTTGGGGTCTCTTGTGATATTATTATTGACATGTTCATATGGAAATTTTTGCAGTTTCTTCCTTTATATTTGCCCTATTTTTTTCCATACAGTCTGACTTCATTGTCCCCCGCGCCGTGTGAAAGGGACATTGCCAGTCACCTGCTGACCAAATGTAAGCAGCGATCTACTTTTAATACCGAATTGGACTGCCTGTTTGTTAATAGACATGTGTACGGCCAGGATTCCTGTTAATATGAGCATGTGTCTCTATCCACGGTGTACATTTATCTCAGCGTATTTATACAGTGCACCCATAGAGGAAACCCCCCAATTCCCTCTGGTGTTACTGTCTTTCTGATTGCCAGCTTAAAGAGAAACAGTTCCTAGGAGCATATGGTTTCCAAAACCCAGCCCTTCCCCCTCCTTTTCAGTTTACACAAAATGAGCCGCTGCCCCTCCCCCGACATCCCCCGACAGTTTCTCCGCTCTCTGCCCAGAGTGAGTCTGAAACCGAGGAGGGGGGGGGGGGGCAAAATCATTAGTTCCCAATTACCTTAAGCCATGCAAGATAACCTCTCTCAAGGGTTGTTGGTAAAATATGCACATGGTCCCAGTGTCTAGACAGTTATGAAATATAGGTGTGGGGCTCAGCCACCACGGAACGCCAATGCATCTCAAATGAAGTGCTTTTATTAAAGAAGTATAATCACCGGGATAACTAATTACGTCAATACCACATAGTTAATTAAACCCATTATAGTTACGACTCCCATGGAGAGGAGGTCAAATAAAGGCACCATCTTCTTGATTCTACTGTCCAACAAAAGAAAAAGAAATTAAATAAAACACAACACAGACCTCTTCATTTTCGATCTTTTCCTTAGATGCTTGATAACTACCTCGTGTGTCATCCAGGAAGATCTTCAAGTGCAAGCCGTACCCAAAGATTGCTGGATTGTTCAGAAGACCGCTTCCAAACTTCCCTCTACTTCAATTAAGCGATTACCAACTGTTTGCTTGATGGGTGCAAGAAGTGACAAGTAAAAGTGAAAAACAGAATGAACAGCCACTGTGTTTTTATTACTATCTTGCAGGGAAACATGATGGAGGGCAGTGCTTATGTTTCAGTTCAGTCTGGCTTCATGACTGACGACAGGGAGGGGCCCGTGTACCCCTCCTGACCCTAGCCAGGGACCGCCAGAGTGACGCACTAAGGTGAGGTATGAAAGCTCATCGACCAGGCAGAAGTCACACAGCTCCGTATCCTACAGTTTCAAAAACAAAGCTTCCTTGCGCTGACACTCAAATATTAAGGATCATTCAAATGTGAACATGGAAAAGGAGAGAATTCAAGAACTCTCTACATAGGCTGTTTGCCAGAGGAAGAACATGGGCAAAAAGACACACATCTCCACACCCACAAACACACACACACACCCCCTTCAAATACTAATCTCTGGAAAATAAAGCCAAGATATTTTGATTTTCCTTGCCTGAAAATTCACCAGGTCATTATATCACTGTCACACCTTCCTCTCAAAGCCGTTCATTGTACATAGAGAGGATTTGCATGTACTTCTGATTAACAAAGAAAACTTTGTATAAAAGGGCTATGCACTGAGACGTGCAAATGTGGCCAGCCTGACCCCCTGCAGGAGAAGGCAGACAAGCAGTAGGGAGAAGAGGTAGATGAGGAAGGGGAAAGAATGCTTTGATCCCAGTGCGGCACACACAATGGAGCCGGCGGCACCCCCAGCAAGCCCTGACCCTGGGCAGGCTGAAGTTTGGCATGGAGTCACCGGGCGGGAAGCAATATAATGAGGAGCGTTTCATGTGATGGTGAGCAACAGAAGGCTGTGAAATCCCTGGCCTTGCTGGATTTTCTCGCCACCGTGGCGGCCACGGCGGCCACGGCATTGCTGTGGTGCTGGTGCTGCTGCTTTCCCCGCTCAGGAAATTAGAATATTGTGACAATCGCAAGGGAGGCCTACTTATTTTTCAGTGAGGACATGCTCATGAAATCCAGGCCCTGAGCAAAAGGCAACACCATCCCATAGGCCGCATGAAAACCAAAAGGTCAGGTGTTAAATCTTCTATTTGTCCAGTGGTTTAAGCTGACATATGTGGCATTTAGTTTAGATGTAAAACCATCTTTTATTCACCATCCACAACCCTCACCCCTTCCCCAAATCTCCTCCTCGGACTTCTTTGTTGTTCCCGTGGAGCCACCAGGCTACCAGTCTGTCCCTCCCCCAGAAACACTAGGGAGGGGTCTCGTCCCTTTTTTTATTTTTTTAACTTCTCCTTTGCTCCTTTCTCAAATCAGTTGCCAAGTCGAGGGAATCTCTTGCCATCAACCACTTCTTTCTAAAGCCCCTTCCATCACCACCCTCAACACATCTTTTTTCTCTCTGCCCTCCCAGTCTCCACTCACATTCCCCTTTCGGTTCCTGTTATACAACTCACCAGATTGATCTTTCTAAAGTAGTCTTCTCATCGGGTCGCTCTTTGGCTCAAGAGCACACATTGATCGCCCAGGGCTGTTTGACAGAATAAATTGTAAATTCTCACTTTGCCTTTAGGGATGTCTCCATTCTATTTCTGTTCGCTGGGCAGATTTGCCTCTCAGGACTTTCCTACCTGTGACCTTTGCCCCTTCCCTGATCTGGTCTCACACTCCAGAGACTCGAGGCCTTTGCCCTATATATGCGCTTCACCCCCAGTCTCCTCCACCTCACATCCTTAAATTCCTACACAGTGTTCCATGTTCATCTTAATGCCTCCACCAGGAAGCCTTTTCTGATGTGCCTAAACTACAGATGCTGCTATCACTCTGATTTTCCAGAACATGTTTTTTTTTTCATAATATGTATTTGATGACCATTATCATAATCTGCCTGTAATAATAAGGATTGATCATATCATTTCTTCAGATTTTAAACTCTAAAAATTTGGAGACCATCTCTTACTGATCTCTCTAAGAGCATAGCTAAGTATCTGTCTACTGGAATTGAATTAAGATTATGAAGTCTTCTCAAAAGCAGGGTAGGTAGCCATCTACTTGGAAAAGTTTTGTACTATCATACTTCAAGGGAGTGAAATAAATGGTCAGGGCTTTCCATCTCCATCATTTTATGATATAAAGAAAATGAGTTTCATTATTCTAGTTAATTCTTAAAAGAAGTGGGGTGGCCAAACTAACCCATAAATTATCCAAAACTTATTTTGACCCACTAAAATATTTTGTAATTTTGTTTGAAAATTTGTGTTGATAAATTGTTAAATTCCAGGACTTATACCTTGATACCTGAGCAGACACAAAAAACCCACCTTGTGACTACAAAATTTGTAATAGTTCTCCACCTCCCCTGATCTGTGCCTTCACAACTTTCATGTTGAGCTAAATTCACACCCTGAAATTATTTTACTCAAACTTCAGAGACCAAGGCAATTGATTGGGTATGTTAATTATACAAAAGGCAGAATAATAGAGAAGAAAGATCAGTGTACAGACATCCCCAAGTTAAAATGGTTCAACTTATGATTTTTTGACTTTACGGTGGTAGAAAAATGATACGCATTCAGTAGAAACCGTACTTTGAATTTTGAATTTTGACTTTTCCGGGGTTAATAATATGCAGTGTGCCCCTCCTTTTGTGATGGCAGGCAGCTCACAGCCAGCCATTCGATCAGGAGGGTAAACAACAAGTACACTTACAACTATTCTGAGCCCGTATACCCATTCTGTCTTTCACTTCAATATAGTATTTGAGAAATTACATGAGATATTCAACACTTTATTATGGAATAGGCTTTCTGTTAGATAATTTTACACAATTGTAGTCTAAAGTAAGTGTTCTGAGCATGTTTAAAGCAGGCTCAGCTGAGCTACAATGTTCCACAGGTTAGCTGTATTCAATACATTCTCAACTTCTGACATTTTCAACATGCAACGGGTTTATCAGGACATAATCCTACTGTGAGTTGAGGAAGATTTGCATGAAGACTTGTGAGATCTGCATTCTAGTTCTGACTCAGCCTCCTCACAGATTGGACAAACCACATAATATCTAGAAATCATTATGAGATTCCACACACACACACACACACACACACACACACACACAAACACACACACACAAAGCCATAATGCTGGACTTTCTACACTTTATAAAAGAAAATACAATAGCCTTAAGATTATTAAAGTAAGCAAGCTGAAAATAAAGAACACATTTATTCATCATTTTAAATTGCATAATTTTATAATTTCATATTATTTTGGACAACCACACAATTTTCTGCCCCTTTGTTATTATACGTATATGATTGATTCAAAGAAAAAAGGCAAAATATAATTAGAAAAAAGAACCATAATACAAACCTGAAACAATACAAAACTAAAAACAATATAATGTGATACAAACTCAGAACAATAACCATGTCATGTCACCACTACCACTTGTATGTAACTACAGAAGAATGTAAAATAATAACTAAATAAACCAAGGGCTGCATTGTGGATACATGATGATAGTAAAACAAATCCAAGTGATTCTGAACCAACACGGTAAACCATGGGCTGTTCAACAGTTTACTGCTTATAGAATTTCATTTATGGGGCTCTTGGGTGGCTCAGATGGTTAAGCGTCCGCCTTCGGCTCAGGTCATGATCTCAGGGTCCTGGGATCAGGTCCCACATCGGGCTCCCAGCTCAGCAGAGAGTCTGCTTCTCTCCCTCTCCCTCTGCCTCTCCTCTTACTCATGCTCTCTCTCTCTCTCTCTCTGTGTATCTCTCTGTCTCAAATGATTAAATAAAATCTTTTAAAAAAATTTTCATTTAGTGATTGAAAAAGCAATTATTTGGGTTGATAATGATTTCATTGTTTGAAAACTGACTTCTCTTCCTATTGAAAAAATTAGGTACAAGCTACTGAAATACAAAAAGAAAAAAAAATTCTGAGTCTACATGCTTAGAATTCTGACTCTGTCACAGCTTGAAATGAGCCCCCAGATAGTTCAGGGTTTACCAGTGAAAATGGTAATGATACAGAATATGAATTGCTATAACCCCCTCTTCACCCAAAAAGATCTGCTAGAAGGGAACAAAAATATAGAACTAGTCTCTGTATTGAAGGAAAGAAAGAAGAAAAGAGGCAGGAATGGAAGGAAGAAAAGAGGGAAGGAAGGAAGAAAGGAGAGAGGGAGGGAGGAAGGGAAGAAGAGAGGAAGGGAGGAAGGGAGGGAGGAAGGAGGGAAGGAAGGAAATAATGGGCAGGGAAAGAGAAAGACAGAGAATGAGGAAAAAGAAAGAAAGAGGGAGGCAGAAGGTGGGGAGAAAAGAGAAGAAACAATATATAAAGGAAAATCTGAAAGAATGTTGAGAGATTGACAAATCTGGAGAACATTTAAGTGACTCCCCTAAATTTCTTTCAGGGTCTTCACCTTTTCTTTTCTTCCCTACCTGGATTCTGGGCATCTCACTCTGATAATAGCCTTACTAGCAAAATGGTAGTGCATGGATGAGGAATGGCCATGGATAAAAACAAATGGCAGCCCTAAGCCTAATTACAATAAAACCTTTTCCTATGAATGTCCAACAAGCCCATGTACTTAATCTATTCAGGAATACGCTAATACACTTAAGGCATCACCACTACTACACATAAATATTTCCTTCCAATGGCTCCCCATTTTCTGCAAGATCTATGATCCATAGGCTCTGTAAAAACCAAGCACAGCTGAACTCTGAAACCTCTTTCTCTGCTACACCTCCACTCTCAAAATATTCTGTAGAAGTACAAAAAAACAAAAACAAACAAAACAAAACCTTACAATTTCCTGTGGACGTTCATCAGGGAACAAAGGAGAGATGGTCATTTTAAGCAAGGGATTCAGTGTTGACTCGGAGGTGTCAGAGGGTCTAATCCGTCCTCTGTGAAGCCTCCCTTGACCTCCTGCGTGAGGTGGACACTCCCCTACTAGAAAACCTCTGACCTGTAGCTTTCTTCTCTTAAAGCACTTGCCTCACTCTATTGGGTTTCTCTTTTATGTTTATGCCTTCCCTACCAAACCAGAAGTTCTGAGAGAGGTGGGATGTTTAATCATTCCTGAAATCGGAAACCCTCACAATGTGCCTGATAGATACGAACAGCCATCGTAGTTACTATATGCCTCGGGCCTTCAGAAGAATTCTGCTCTCGTGAAACTTGTACTGAGCTATAATAGAAAAATCCCCTCACTGCTTAAAATTCTCTCACAGATATTGTCATATTTTATCTTTAGGTCCATGAAGACATTTTTTATCCTCAATTTCATGTGGACGAAAGTATTCCAGAGCCCAATTAACTAGCCGGATGAGCTGAGATTAACTAATTGTAGAATTTTTAGAAAACTACTTAACTTTTCTAGGTCTCAATTTCTCTACTTGTAAAATTAAAATATTTGATGTGATTCTCTTTAAAGTCCCCTTTACCTCTGTGTTATTGCTTATTTGATTTTAGAATGTAAGAACCATCTGTAAAGAACTAGTTCTTAATCTAATTCAATTTCAAAAACACTGGTAGGCTGAACTCTAAGGTACTGCTTATACACAAAACTGAAGGTGCTCTGAACACGTAAGAAGAGACAATTTAAAGAATTAACAAAGAACAGAAGTCTCCTGGAGCAAACAGCCAAATGGAAAAAATACAAACAGCCAAGATTGCATTGTATTAATGTAACAGAAGAAGGGTCACACAAACTCACAGAAGGGACAACAATTATAATTTCCTACAGTTGCTCGCTCTTCCTGTAATCCTACAGATGCTAAACAAGAAAGGGAGGTTTTTAGATTTGGGGAAGGACCGAGGAAGCATGAAGGAGGACCAAGGAGTTGTAAAGAGTAAAAAAGAGTTGAAGATGAATAAACTTGACATACAGCTGTCTGGAAATCTTTTCACTCGACAGAGACTGGCCACTTCTTTTTTTTTTTTCTCCAGATATCCATGGGCTATCCAAAAAAATCCACTGAGTAATAGGTTACAAAATAACTTCAATAAATCCCCCCCAAATCAATATCATATTGACCTTTTGATCTGATTGCAATGCAATAAAATAAAAAAATTACTAAATGACAACTTTCAAAATTCCATGTTACTGGAAACTATAGAACACATTACCCAAAAATGCAATGTAAATGTAATATGAAGAGAAAGACACGTGAAAAATTGTGAACATTTACAGTTAAATAACTGAAAATTTAACAGGTCAAATTCAGGAAGTAGTACTGAGAGACAAGTTTTCATCTTAAATACATTTATCAGGAACCAAGAAAGATTTAAATAAATGAGGTACGTGATTACTCAAAGCATAGTAAAAGACTGACCAAGTAAACCACGGAAACAAGAAGGAAATAATAAAAGATAACAGCAGGGAATTCCAGTTAAAGATGGGGGATTGGATGTGTGCCTTTTATCCACCCCCTCCATAAACCCCATAAAACAATGGTGAAGGGATCTTTTGAGGCATAAATCTACAAAGACAAAGAGAACAGAGGATGAAAGAATAGCAATAAAGCTTCAGATGATGGGAAACAGAAGAATGTGTATTAAATGGCTTAGCAAACTAAAAAAGAGAATCCTAAACTGGTAGCAGAGAAATCTGAGAAACTTTCATGTGTCTCACAAAACCTCCCTTACACTCAGATATTTTCAGCACCTGCATCTCTAAAAGTGAGGGTGAAGGTAGAACCAAACAAAAACAAAAGATGACTGATTAACACTGTTTATGAAACAGATGTCTCTATGGCCTCCTCCGCTCTGTGTAAGAATCCCTACTCCACCCAACAGAAGAACTGGAAGCCCATTCTCTAGAGATAGGAAAACAAAGATTCCCTGACTTTGGGAGCATAACATCTAATGGAAAAAAAAAAAAATGTGCATGCTTCAAATAGTGGAATTAAAGGAAAGTTTATACACTGAATTTGAGATCTTCATTCCTCTCTGTACTTAGTTACTTAGTGAAGGATGCTAATAGCCCAGCCTTATAATACTGAGGCTAGAAATTAGAAGATTTTTCCCTGGGAAAACTGATAAACCAAAGAGGAAAGGCATTAAGATTTTGGTATTGCAGGTTCCCTGACAAGAGAGCCAGTAGGCTACATTAAATCCCACAGTTGACAAGTTCCAATCATCTTTACAAAACACCACTCTTAAATAGGACAGGCCTGGGAGATGAGAGAGATGAGAAGCAAGTTGGAGGAAGAGGGACTTTGTGAGGAGAAGAAAACTCAACAAAGAAAGAAAGCTACTGTTACTTTTAATGAGGTAAGAGAAGGTATTGCACCTGTGAATCAAGAGGAAGATTTTCGTCACAAAGGAACAATGTGAAAATATAACAGAGATCTTGGCTATTAAAATTATAACAGTCAATATAAAAATGCAACTGAAGATCTGACATGTATCGTTGGCAAAATCTAAGGGACAGTAGAGTAGACTAAGAGATGGAGAAGAGGAGAAAAATTATTAAAATATTAGAGGATCAGTTGCTAAATAATAGCTGAAGTCTAGTAAAAATACTATAAACAGGGGCGCCTGGGTGGCACAGCGGTTAAGTGTCTGCCTTCGGCTCAGGGCGTGATCCCGGCGTCATGGGATCGAGCCCCACATCAGGCTCCTCCACTATGAGCCTGCTTCTTCCTCTCCCACTCCCCCTGCTTGTGTTCCCTCTCTCGCTGGCTGTCTCTATCTCTGTCGAATAAATAAATAAAATCTTTAAAAAAAAATACTATAAACACCCATGAACATCTAAAACAATATCAGGGGAAGAAGCAAAGTCATAATATCTCATGATGACTGTGCAGCAGCCAATACCAGTGGAAGAGAATGTAGAGCCCAAGAAGAGTCTCTGGTTTATATGGACTTGGTATATGATACAGGTTGGCACCACTCATTTAATCAAGGAGTAGATACACACATATACAGAAAACATTGCATATTTTTCAATTATATATATATACATATATATATAATTAATAACAAATATGGATTGGAAAGAAAGATTTGGTTGAATGGCATGAAATTGCTGATATTTGACAGTTTTTGACCTACATAAATATCAATTTCAGAAAGTTCAATCTAATACACTGAACGATTAATGATTCCCTGTAAAAGAAGAGATACAGAGGAATGGACTAAAGAATATAACAAAACAAAAGGATGGCCTTTTCTGGATGTGTGAGAAGCTATGAAGCGGAAATAAGAATAACTGAGTTCTATGCACCAAGAGGTAATGATGGTTGTAGGTTTGCAGACTAACTTACAAAATTCTAACAGATGGAAAAATTATCAAGATGGAGTTCAAAGTTATTATGTGAAAAAAAAACAGCAAAAATGTGAAAGAGAGAAGACAGATGAGATAAGAAATGATAAAGCTGTCTGGGCAGAGGAAGAGATATTTAAAAGACGGATAGTCGTAACTAAAAGAAAGGGTAAAATCAGCTAAGTATGCTTTCAGGGAACAACAACAACAAAAAAGCAGAAAACTCAGA
This sequence comes from Ursus americanus, assembly GCF_024610735.1. Lineage (NCBI taxonomy): Eukaryota > Metazoa > Chordata > Mammalia > Carnivora > Ursidae > Ursus > Ursus americanus. Next base: position 51,919,483 of record NC_142137.1, on the reverse strand, counting down.
GGACAAAAGGAGAGTTAGACCCAAGAATTTTTAGTAACACTTCAGGATACTCCCTAACCAGAACTGAAAGACAGACTGTCACACTTTCCTCAGTGAGCTAGTGGTACTAGTGAAAGCAAGGCAGATGTCCAACACTTTTTTTCCACCTCCTACCACCGTGGCCATCATACTCAGCATCGTGTCCAACACATGCTAAGTTCACAAACTGTGCTTGGTGAAATCTAGGGGGAGGGGGCATTGCAAATGATTTGATTTTTCCCCTTGAGAGGGATTTTCCTTTGGATTGTACAATTCTTAAGCTCCAGATTTAGAAAAAGACACATGCTTCCCATATTTGTCTGGATAAGAGTGATTTTTCTTGCCCTCTTCAACAGACACTTCTGACAGTGAGAATTAAGCCTGTAAATTACATATATTAGACTTGATCATGACATGATACATCTTCTACTTATAATTTAGATGATCTTATATAATGTGCCAGACAGTAATGTTATCATTATTTACAGAACCTTGAATGCAGCAGTAATCATCAATCTAAATGTCCGTGCATTATTTTTAACAGAGAAGCACAGTGATCTATTCCAGGTTAATGCACAGTGAGTAGGACGAGGGGATTAAACCAGGAGATAGAGATTTCTCTGCAGCTACAATAATGATCTTCTGAGTACTCACCTACTCCCCACCCTTCCCTGGACCACTCTTTCCTCACTTTGGTGATCCATTAAGTCAACTTCTTCAAATATCCATTTACAGTAATCCTTTACAATTTTCATGAATAAAGTAAAAGGTGTGGTAAATTACCAAGAACATTAATTATACAGGCAACCTAAAATGTTTGCACATCATATTCAATAATCTCTCAAATGAAGACAAAATTGTTGCACTTGCACTTACCCATACTGAAACTCAAATTCTTTTACAGTTTTAATAGGCTTTAACATTTAATTTGCTTAAATTATTACTTTGTTGATATAAATAGGATGTTTATTTACTCTAGCCTAGCAATAACTGAAAGAGGAAGCCTCTAAAGACAAAATATTCAATTACGTTCCATACCAGGAATCTATGAATCATAACATAATAATTGAGGCAAGTGTCTTCCATCAATCTCAGAGTTGCTGTCCATTTGCAGCGTGAGACCAAAATGAAAAAGGTAGGTAGCTCTCCAGTTCCTCTTGGATCATTTTGGTGTATAAAACCTGGTTATCTTGATGGAACTGCCAGAGTATCTGACCTTCCCCAATTTTGTGTTCAAAGTCACTCTCCAGCCATGATAGAAAATGCAGATACTCATAGATACTTGTTGACTGAATCAAATGAGTCTAACACTTCCAGCTACTTACACCATTTTTGCTCACATTAACCACAGACTGACCCTTCCTTACCTTTAAGATAAATAATAATACCCCCAAAATAGTGTGAATTCTCTGAATATCTACTATGAACATATTAACCAAAACACAAATGAATTTGTGTTTTCTTTTAGGCGGGGATTTTCCTGTGTCATTTCTTTTTACATATGCACACATGAACTTTTCTGTGTCCAAATAATTAAGTTCTAGCTCTATGTCTTTAAAAATTACAAAAGGTGTTCTAAATTCCAGAGCCAGAGGAAAAAGGTGAGTGATGGGAATCCAATACCTTGAAAGAAATTAAATATATTTTTAAAAGTCTTCTAATTAAGGTCTCATCAAACAAAATTTAAGATGGAATTTATGGAATTTATATTTAATTTATGGAGTTCATATTATATGAATACATTTTTGGGGAAAAATATATAGATATATATTCAGGCCCTGCTAATTGCTATATGATCTTTGGCAGCATACTTAATCTCTCCAAACATTAATTTCCTGGCTGATAAAATAGAAATAGCAACAGTTAACTTGACGGGGTTGTGGTGAAGTTCAAAGGCAAGAAGGAACGTAGAAGTAACTTGTTCATTTTTAAAGTCTTATACAAATGAAATTAGTGTTTGTATGCACCACCTGCTATGGACCCAACAGGCATCTTGAAGTTTGGAGAAAATATAAGAGGAGCACAAGGTAGAGGCTCTTCCCACAACCATCCTAACAGCCACTTGGAATCAGGAAATAATTAGAAAATGAGATGAGACGGTATAAAACTAAGCTGTGTGGCCCAGGCTGTGTGTGCAGTAACAACTCTAAGAAGGGAGAACTTAAAATGGGCTGGAAGTGATGAATATTTTCTTTCTAAATGGAACAGGCTACGCTTTGCCTGAACAAAGAGGCAGAGATATCTGACAGCTGCTTACCACTCTCTGTTGCTTAAAATATCAGAGCAGTATGAGGTTTAGGCAGCTCTGAGGGCTGAGTCATCTTCCTCCTTACTTGGTATTTATTCAGGACGCAGCTCTAACCCTGATGACAACAGCATTCCTGACCTCTGAGCTGCTCAGAATGCTGAGATGTTTCCCAAGGTGAAACGGACGCCGCATCCAGATTCCCGTGTGGTCGCCGGTCCCGGTGAGGCTTCTGCGGCCTCCTTGTTTGGTCGCGGCCGTCGTTCGAGGTGAGGGAGTTCCGGACAGCTGAAGAAGAGGAACGAAGGCCCAGTGAGAAATATTCGAGATTTTCTTCTCATGACAATGCTCAGGGCTCACAGCTGAGGTAATTCTAGAAAGAGCCGGAGCCTGGGCCTCAACCTCGTACCTTTGGAGCTTGTATATCATCTGGTTTGATCAATTCAGTTCAGTTGCTCAAGTTCTGGGAGGGCCTATTTGGGACAAAGCTCTGTAAGTGTTGGATCCGGGAAATTCAGCAGGGGAGAGAAAAGATAAAAAGATATTTATTGTGACAGACAATCCCACATATATTTTAGGTCCTCATCTGATCCGGTACTCTGTGTAGACGGGGCTTTTGTCACTATTTTTTTCTAGGTGAGGAGGCCGAGGCCTAGAGAGTTTCCATAACTTGCCCAAGATCCCGCAATTTCTAAACTACAGAGAGAAAGTTCAAACCCAGAAAATCCCCGCTCTAAAGCCTGTGCTCATTACACTTAAATTGTCAGAGGGAGAAATACGAATAAATACAGGAAAGTAAAAAAAAAAAAAAAAAAAAAAAAGGAGGCAGGCTCAGGGAGTAGGATATTTCCACTCTTCTAGATGATGGGACATTTTCACAACGGAGGAACTGTGGAGGAGGAGGCTGAAAAGAGGTTGAGGCCATTGATGGAGAACTTTGTTAAGGGCCATCGCTTTGCACTCAATTATGTCAACCATGGGGAGTTACCAGTGGCTGACTAACTGTGGAGTTGTTGGGAGTAGTCCTGGGTACAGGCAATAGGTGTGTGGGGCAACAACCCTGTGCATAGAAAATTTTGAACTACAATAATAAAACCTAGCCATTCTGATTTTAATCATCACCTCATGCCTATAATTCTAAACAAGGAAGTGATCAAATACTCCTCCTTTTCAAAAAAAAAAATATATTGTGTAAATTTTCATTTTAAACAATTGCTGCCATTAATGTTGAGTTTTAAGAATACACTGTAAGGTTTGAATTACCACATTTCAATTATTATCCTTTACTAATCACTGTGTTCTTCATGGAAGTTATTTCAACAAACTCCCAGTTACACGGTTGGCCCCCAACACACCCACGGGCTCAGCTGCATGAATCCAAGAGTAAACTGGGAATTTTTTAGTTTGCCTTGGGCAGGCACAGCTGGGATTGTTGTGTCAAAAAATCAGAACTTGAGTTACTTCACTTATGTCCTTCTATGGGACCACTTGGACTTTTCTACTTTTATTTAAACGCAAAATACAAGTGTAATAGTTTTCCCTGAAAAATGCATTTTAGTTCATACATACAATATCCCATGAATTTGAGTCATCTTTAAAATTAAAATCATTCATTTTGTGTGTTGTTTTAAAACAAAAGGTGAAAAAAACGATGTTGACTATTATTTACCACATGAAAATAATTTCATCACACAGCAGGGCTGGGGAAAGGGTGTTATAAAAATGACCCAGTCTAGGTGTCAAATATGTTAGGAATGCCACTGGGAGTCACTGAATGTCTTTCATGGGCGGAGTCACAAAAGAATGGCCAGTGTGAATCATAAAAGACACCATCGCCTATCTCTACGTGCTCCTTGTAGCGAGACAAGGAAAAGCAAGGCCTATGCTATAGAAACGATACAAATATTGGTCGTGGAGAGTATTCTGCGCGGGCTCTTGATAGGCTGCTGCATCGTCCGGGTGGGGTATCAACTCTACCTCCAGCCGGTCTGTCCTTGAAAGCAGACAGCTCTCGTTTTTAACTGCCAGCAGAGAACACTGATTTCAAGGAGTCAGTAGGAAATAAGGCAATTTGGAGGCTTTTGTCACCCAATATCTTGGGTAATGTCCACTGAGAAAATCATTCTTTAGAGTTTTGTGTTAAGGATGCACGGTTGTCAGACCTTGTACTGCTGTTCTCGATATTCCACGCACGTCCCTATGGGAAGACTACACTTCCCCATCCTAGAGAAGACCGGCCTGGCTCCGTAGCTGACTTGCTTCCGCTAGTAAAATGTCAGTAGATGGAACAAGTGTTTGGGGCAGTTTTAAGAGTCAGTGAGTGGTTTGCAGTGTATTTTCCACCAGTCTCTGTGCTCGTGAAAGCATGGAGTCGCTCGTCACCTGGGTTCCTGAACGACTGCAGTGGGCAGTACTCCCACGTCAAACTCTGATGAACATACAGCTTGGACAAGAAATAAACATTGATATTTTCAACCGCTAAGATGGCCTGGTTGTTTGTCATCCCAACACTAACTGGCCCAACTGAACTGACAGAGCAGTTCTTCCATTTGGGCAGATACTCTCAAATCTCTACCCCAATGTAGCCAGACCAGGAGAAATTACATTCGTGGCGCTTGCTGGGTAGATATCAGTAGAATTGCTTTGACTGAACAACCGTTGACGTGAGGATCATTCATACTGAAAGCCACTATAAACACGCCTCCTAAAACTCATCCTGGGACACACGGGAGGATGTCGTCATGGTTTAAGGGCATTTTGCTGATGGAACTTGCTGAACAACCTCAGAAGAAGCTCTAAGCTTCCTGGCAATCGACCTGAAAAAGATGAACTTGATCAAGTCTACGACACGCAGTACTGAAGACAGAAATAGTTGATTTGGCTCAGGAGAACTTCAGCAATCCTCAACACAAAGCCGAGGCGGAGGGGGAGAAATGTCGAGCCAGGTCTATTCATCACTATTCCTTCAAAGCTTCCCTTATCACACGTTCCTCCCCCTCCTCCCTTAAACATGAAAAAAAAAAAAAAAATCCAGCAATTAAAATGTCTGGCCCAGGGAGACAGAGAGCTGAGCCCCAGTGCCTACCTAAAATTGGGCCTCAGGACCCCTAAGGCTCCATTCTGGTGTAGGTGCCGATCTGCCATTTGCTGACAGACCCTTTCCCAGCACCAAGTATGTTGGGGTCACTGGGAAAGAGGAAACTTATGAATAAATCTGAAAGGGGGTCTGAAAATTTAGATGAATGCCAAAGGAGTCCTTTGTGAATAAAATTAAGCAGTCATCGCCACAGAGGACACACATTGTAGCTGGCTCGGCTTCACGGCTACCTCCCAAGGCTTCCTCCGGGAGGCAGACGCATGGGTCTGTGTTAAATGGCTTAATTTTCTTAATCAACTATTTCATTGTGAGTTTTTAATTTCATTCCCATGCTTATTTTTTTTTTTCATTTTGCCATAATACAGCTCTAAGTACCGTGGCAAACATTTGACAGTTTGCTCAGCAGGTGCTGGGCTCTGCAGAGCTTACAGAGCTCTACCTTTTATTAATTGGGTTTCAAAATGTGTTCCTGTGTGAACAGAAGCTAAGATGGGACTATTGTACCTGTCAACATGAAGCTGGGCGAAATAAAATATTTGGAATGTGTTTTAAAATAACTCATTGTGAGCTTGATTGGTTGAGAATTTAAAAGCAGAAATATTTCTTAATGTTGAAATAAATAATCACGCAATCAAAACGGCAATAAAATTAAAGAAACAATGGGGTTTGTTCAAGGTGCTTCAGTATTTGATAACGATGAGAACATTTTCTTTATGCCCACTCGGTTATGCATTGAAAAGGTAGTTCTGAAAAAGCATTTTAATAAAAACTCTAGGGGCCTGGGGAGGTAGTTCCTACTTTGAAAACCAACAAGGAAGGCTCTCTAAATACTTCTGATGTTTCCAATTTAATTTTTGTTTCAGTTTGGAAGGGTTTTTTTTTCCCCCTCATCAAGAAAGACTCTCAATCCGAAATTTCAAATTTTAGTCTAAAAGAAACCCTGCCAAGCACTGACGTTCCGAGGAATGTGTCTCTCTTTTGATGAAGCAGAAGTACTTTTGTGACTCTTTTCTCCCTTTTTCATGTATGTACTTCATAATTCAATGAACTCTCACGACATATATTCTAAGACTTCCACTCAAGGCAGAAGATAAGAGGGAGGGGAAGAGAGCACAGTAAAAGTTGACCAAAAAAAAATCTCAGTCCCTCTCTTGTCATTAGCACAGTTATTTCCATCATTAATTTTGCTCAACTCTGAAATAATGAATGTTCTCTGTGGCTTCCCAAGGGTCTATCTATAGGCAGTTCCCCTAAAAAGGGTTGTGTTCTGAAGTTTAAGCATGAGGAAAATAAAATGAAGCCACAACAGTCATAAGACAAAAGCCTAGAGAAATAATATATATATAGTCATGCTTGTTTCTGATTTTAAAAAAATACATATCATCATTGTAAAAATCTTAAAAAGTTGTGGCAATGGGCAAAGTGAAAAATGAAAAAGCCCTGAAATTTTGCTCCCAGAGATGGCCACTGTTTAGTCTATTCCTTACTGGACTCATTCCATGCATTTACACACACACACACACACACACACACACACACTTTTTTATTGAAAAACAAAAATAGAACCATGTCAAACAGTGTGTTTCAACTTGCTTTATACACTTGTCAATATATCAAGGACAATGTTTTTGTTTGATGTATAGAACTGCCACATTCTTTTGATGTCTGTCCAGTATTTCACTGAAATCCAATATGTAGATGGAATGTAATTTTTTAACCAATTCCTATTAACAAATGTTTCCAATGTTTCTGATATGTCAATATTACAGTCAATGGGTTGGATATTCCCAGAGGATAGATTTCTAAAAACAGAACTAAGAAGTTAAAGTTAAAATATTGCTACATATTTCCAAGTTTCCTCCAAAAAATGTTGTAGCAATTTACATTCCTATTGACAATGTATGAGAAAATATGTCACGCCACCTATTTTTAAGCTTTGCTAATCTGAAAGATAAAATGTATCTCATTGAGTAAATTTGCATTTTTAGTTATCCTGAGGTTATTTACACATATTTACTTGGAATCTTCACAATATTGTGTCATCTAACCAAGGAATACAGGACAGCTTTATTAAGTCTTCCTTATTCTTTCAGGAAAGCTATATTATTTTTCTGATAGATCTCTTGCAAATTTCTTATTAAATTTCTATGTATTATATATATTTTATTATTGATGAACTAGGATTTTTTTCATTATATTTTCAAGTGATTTTACAAATATAATAAAGCCTATTGATACTTGAATTCCTATTTTATTTCTAGCCGCTTTCCTAAACTCTATTAGTTTTAGTAAAGTTTCGTTTGTTTTAAGCTGTTGTTTTTCGATGTTGTCCTTCAGTAAACTGTCATACTGCCACTGGTCATACGTTTTGCTTTTTATCTTCCAATAAGGATGCAGTAATAGCAATGGCCATTCTCATCTTATTTCAGAATTCAGTGAGAAAGCCTTTAGTTTCTCATTAGAACATTTTAGAATTTGGACCACTTTAGGAATCTAATAAAAGTTATAGACCCTCTTTCTCCTTCCTTCAAATGCATGTGCTGCACAAACAATAAAAAATTTCATATATTTTTAGTTGATTCCTACACCCCTTGAGGCTGATGAATACACTCGCACAAAAACACACCACAGGACAGGCTCGACTGACATAACTAAAGTTGCTTCAACAGGGACCGGCCAAAGGGAAAACTTCCAAGTAGGCGAAGGGTGTCGATGTAATGCAGCAAGCGTTTGTTGAGCTCTCATTAGGGGTTCTAGTTACCCAACAGAAGGGTTAGCTTTCCAATGCAATTAAAAACAGACACTCTGCAAAACACTGGCTATAAATCCTCCTTGAATTACTCTCTGTCTCTCCAGAGAGAGACAGATAAGTAAGCAAAACAACACAAAAAAAGGTGGTATTAAAGATGTATGGTTCTGGGGGAGAGCATACCTGAATGCCGTTTTCATCAACTACGGGAAGTTTTACAGAGAATGTGCCTTTTGGAGTGAGATTTTAAAGATGGTTTTGAAGGGGCAAAGACATTCCAAAAAGAAAAACAAGGAGAGCAAAGGTAGTTTGGCCTCAGATATTTGTAGAATGGTGGGTAGTCCCCTACGCTTGGAACACAGAAAAAGTGCAAAGACTTTCATTGCATGGTTTGAAATGACTTTGTTTTGATGGTAGCCTCAGCCAAAATAACATAGTGTTACCAATCTTGCAAAATAAAGATTCCTCAGAAACCTCACACAAATTGCATAACTCTTGAACTATTTTTGTTTCAGGGTAGAAACCTCATAGATATGCTCAGTCTTACCAATGGTTTACCAATTTAGTCCTATTGTTCCTTTCTTACTTAATTGATCCAGAATATTGTGGCCTGCTGAGAATGCCTGAGGGCTTTCTTTGTCTGGTACCAATTTCAGAGACTTCTAACTGAATGCGTAGTGGAAGTTGTTAGCAGTTGTTGGAAATTTAGTGTGAAAAAGCTGGCTTTGGGGAGCTTAACCTAGAAACCAATTATCTAGTTTACATCCATACATAGAAAAAATATGTCTCTTAGAAATATTCACTTACATTCTACTCATTTTAATTAAATTCCTTGGACATATTTATCCATGAATGGCATGCTTTTCCCCCCATTGTTTCTGTCAATCCATTGTCTTTTCTATCTTGTCCCCTCTATATTATAATTTTCTCGTTGGCTTTTCCTCTCATTCAGTATTTCTAGGTCATCTCCAGTGCTGGTCACCAGACCAGAGTTTGCAAACTGAACATCTGCTCCTCTGATTTTGCCCAAAGATGGCATTTTGTTTGTCCTTCAGTCTCAACTGAATCAGAATATGCCAGATCAAGGTTGTTTGGGGGCATGGGGAACAGGGGGAACGTGGGTATAGTGGACATCAGTCTTTTTTAAAAGCTTCTCAGATGATTCTCATGAACAGTCAGAATGAAGAACTACTGGAACCAAGAGCATCTTCCTCGACCTCTGCCACTCATCCCCAAATAGGCTTTAACTAACTACATCTAGCTAATCTGGAAAACAATCAATAGTTGTGTTCTATGGAAATGACAACTTCTGCATTAAATTTTCTCATAATTATGACGTCCATTGATTTTCACAGTTGCTATGCCAAATCTACATATGTAAAGGAAAAACATCTTTAATAAAAATATAGTTTCCTCTTGGTTCTTTTCCCTACCTCTAGCTCCCCAGTGTAAAACCACTCTGTTCTCTTTATGCACTATCGGTTGGTCGTTTGTCTTGTTGTCTTGTCTTTGATTTGTGAAGTCATGCAACTGGGAACATATCTATAAAGTATGACTACAATGGCACCAATTCTCACAGCAATTTTGGTGTTCAGAGCATATTAAGGAAAGAAAAAAGTAACAATAATGCCTAGAAACTCCCTAAAGAATTAGTTGGTCTTTAGAAAATGCTTCAATGTAAAATATTGCCTAAAGGATTCTATGCCAGACACAAACTGCCGCTATTTGGGTATTCTTTCTCCTATTATTTCCTTAGCTTTATCTTTCCCTTTAAATCAATGTTGCTTTGATAAACTCTTCATTAGTATTTGTCAAATTATTGTTATATTCAGCTACCTTCTGTTTGGTTATTAATATAGTTATATCCTCAAAGTGTATTTGTAATGCATTCTTCACAGATGATCCTAAAACAAGCTGTTTTTAAGCATATCATTACAGCACACACACCAGAAAATTTATTTGCAGAAAATGTCAAATAGCTCAAGAGGCCTCTGGAGAATTCTTAAAGATATAATCCAAAGCCATCGTAAACCTGTTCTTTTCTTTTCAGAGCTTGTACCTCTTGGTTCTAGTCACTCCCTGACCCCTTTTTCGCCAACCATCACGCAGGAAGTTCCCACTGGACTTGTGGTGAACATGTGATTGGAGGGTCAAATTTGGTCGTGTTCACTCCATCAAACTCTATCCTGCTCCCAGTCTATTACTAAGCTCGTTGAATGAATTCCAATTGGATGATATTGCTTTAAGGGCAGTAAGTTTCCCCCAAACCAAAATGTCATATTTATGCTTTAAAGCAATTTAAAATAATTAAAAATAATGGTAGGTCAAAAACAATTTTCCTAATCTTAATTGATGTCATGCCCACAAATAGCAATAATTTATTTCTATGCAAAAGCTCTTCAACCCTGCACTAAGAGCTAAAAGACCTGAATTCTATTTTTGGCTCTAGTACTGATTTCCTGCTATAAGTCTTTCAGTTTCCACGTTTATGAGACCAGCAAGCTAGAGAAAAATAAACTGTTGTGTCCTTGGGGCATAAGGACCTCAGGAATTAATGAGTTAATAATTTACACACAGCACGTGTACCTTAGGGGGGAATAACACAACAAGTATAAAGTTGAAATAACTAAAGATGATAGACATAGCTAACTCCATTTATTTTCTAATGTGTATGGTATTGTGATTCTAAAAATTCTGCCCTAACATGTGGTAGCATTTAGCCAATACTCCTAATAATATTTATAAGTAGATTGAGAATTAGCCCGCATACAATTCAGGAAGTTTATTCTGGTGATTTGTTTTTCATGTTCTGTAAAATGAATTGCATTAAAGGTCAGAAAAAGTGCCTGAAAGAACACTTCTTTAATATTTAAAGTGCAGTTCATCTTGTTGAACATTATAATAAGATACACATAATTGGCTTCTCTCCTGGGAGTCAAACTCAGTAACTTTCTGCCCGATTAGCCAAACTGTTGCATAATACACAGAAAGATGGCAGAATGCAGAGCAAATGGTTTCTGTATTTACTGTTGCTCATTTTTAGCCACAGGAAAGAGGTAAAGAAACTACTGTATGTGTTGACAAAGCAGGAATCAGGACCTAACTCCGTCGCGGGCTAGATGCTCTGTTCCCACAGATCTTCGCAACATGAACGCAACTCCCACCAAGTGTATTTAATTTGATCCTGCGACCTCTTGACGTGTTAGCGATTTTTTTAGAAAAAAAAAGAAAGAAAAGAAAAAAAGAGAAATAACTGTTGTCAGTCAAACTGAAGGCAATTGACTTCCAAGGTTGACATCAGCTCCCTGAACACATCACCACAAACACACCTCCAAACCTCCATTTTCTCCTTCAAGACCCACCCTCCATATTCCAGCCATTCCACCCACAACACACACACACACACACACACACACACACACACACACACAGGCAGATGGAACCCTACAAGTATGTCAACAGCCTTGATACAATTTAGCAACTTAGAAAAAAATGTAGAAAATGTGAAAGAGGAATCAACTTGACAAGATAGTTTTTTTTTTTAAGGGAATACAAATTCACATATATTTTTCTAGGGAAATTTTCTGAGTCATGACTTTGCAAAATTTCTATTTGAAAAGGAAACAATGTACTTCATACATTGTTTTTCAACTTTAGTAACCACTTGAACATGCTCTTAATTTCAAAATGCAATTAAAGTTCAAGTTTACTTGTGACCTACTTAAAGAAGCTTCCTGGATCCGAAGTAAAAGAATGCAAATGCTTCTTGAGAAGTCTGTAATATGCCTTAGACATCAGATATCCTAGGATTTTTGGATGAAGTGCTCTCTTATAATGAAAAAACTATTATATTGAGTGTAAGTCAAAAACACACATTAAATGTTTACTTTGCTCCACAAGAGGGGAAAATTTTAAATCAAGTGGATAAACATTTTTTTAATAACTCAGCAAGAGATTTCATGGACTCCTCCCATATTTATAAATATTTTGAGATTTTGACATCCCTCTATATGGCAATAAGTTGTCCATCTCTAATTTTCATTTAATTTATTCTTTTCTCTGCCAATGAATTTTGGCTTAAAGCTTCCTTTTAGAATGTGTAAACAGAAACAAATAAGCAGATGATTGTTATTGGACCTACTCTAACTAAAAATAACTAAGTTAATATTAAAATAAAACATATACACCACAATTTTTATGTGTCAACCTTTTTAGCATTCACTTTCTGACACATTTTCCCCACACTGCAACTACCTGAGACTATATGCTAGAATGTACACTTTGCATGCCTATAAGAGCCCTTAAGTATTAGAAGTATATTCATTCTACACTCACCAGAGTATCAAAGCACTTGGAACATTAGCGGTAGAGTTACGCAGATATCAAAGAATTTCCCCACAAAAAGAGTCTAATGTCATCTGAAAACAAATAATTTTCATCCCTCAATTACATAAGCAAATAAGCCCTCCGGGGAACTGAAATAGTTTTCCTGACATCCAGGTGGTAAAGCCCATTCACTTCATAAGGCATTATTCTCCTGTTTCCAATTTTAAGAATGTTAGCTATGTACTTCCTAGACCGCGGTAGTTTAGTAGCTGTAAATGGAAAAGGGATAGAACTGAGTAACAGAGCAAGCACTCCAACAATGACAAGGATAAATAGCTAACAGAAAAACTACTAAAAGCAGACAAATAAAATATAGTAATTTGAGATGATGTAGAGATTTACTGAAAGGCAAAACTTCTGCAAACTTTTAATGGGTCGTAAGTGCATTGGTACATTTATATTTATAGTTATACTTGAGTCCTAAGACATTATATTTAATATGCTCTTTAATATGTTTAAGAAAGCAGAAAGATTTCAAATATAATTATAAATGTTTTCAATAAAAATAATCAGAATTTTTTAAAGTTTTAAAGTTAAAAAGTATAACTTTTAGATATTGAGGAAATTTATTTTTTCAGAACACCTCTTTTTAGGGCAGCCACAGAAGTACATAAGATATTTGGCATGGATGTAATTTTAAAGTTCAAATGATTACTTTGTTGAGGTAAAAAGTTATCAGAAGTTCAAGTAAAAGACTAGAAGTTTTATCTAGAAGAGAATAATCCCATTGTCACACTGAGAATGTTTTGCTGGTCACAAGACAAACGCAATGAGTAAGGCAGAATTTTGTTGACTATCCTGGTTTTATTGTTTTTTTAACCAATTAGCAATGTTTACAGAGAGAGGACAATAGCTAAGTGAATCAAAAAGATATGAGGGTTAAGTCAGAACAGGGTGCCTGGCTGCTGACTTCATTTCCAGGTTTGGCTAGAGCCTGCATTCTTCTAGTCTCAGAAGATTCTTTTTATTTTATTTTATTTTATTTTATTTTATTTTATTTTATTTTAATTAGACAGACAGAGAGACAGCAAAAGAGGGAATACAAGCAAGGGGAGTGGGAGAGGGAGAAGCAGGCTTCCTGCTGAGCAGGGAGCCCAATGAGGGGCTCCATCCCAGGACCCTAGGATCATGACCTGAGCCAAAGGTAGACGCTTAACCGACTGAGCCACCCAGGTGCCCTAGTCTCAGAAGATTCTTTTATTTTCAAAACCTATTGGTTCTTTTCACGCAATCCACTGATACATAAATAAGTGCTATGCCAAAATGGAAGTATAAACCACTCTTGGTCTTACGTTTTTCCAAGGGGCCAGGAAGGAAAGTTTGGGCAGGATGGTAGTTTTTAGGTTAGGCACTTTAGAAAGCAAGCAAAACTGGTTAAATATGAGTTTTACTGAGCATAGCAATCAGAAAACACTTTAGTTAGCTGCTGAACCCGGTCCATGGTAAACATTCACTAGCTACTTTTTGATTTGGTCATGTTCTCTCCGATGCGACACCTCTGTTGTGGTCACCATTACTCCATGCCGTTACGGTGCGTGTGCTATCGCCCCTCAAGCTCTGCAGCAGAGGGGCAAACAGATATCACAAAGTTTCAGTAACATAATAACACTGAAGGTCTACTGCTCAAAGGGGGCCGAATACTCAGTGCCAGTTGGGTCTCACTGGCCAAGCCGATGGCTTACATCTGATCCAGATGTCTGAAGCCATTTATAGCCAGTTCTCTCGTCTAGCCAATTAGTCTTAACATTGAAACAATTGACTTACCTGCTGACAGCCTGAATCAACAGATAATTTATGGCTTGAACTTCTGTAATTATTTTAATAGCCTTTTTATACCCTTTCCATTCTATTTATCATAATAAGAGTATTTAAAATGAGAACTCCTCACTAAAGGGAAGAGATGTGACGGTCTTAAAGAAACATTTTATTAAAGAAATCAGAGACCTGCCCTTTTAAGAGGGTCCATATTGGAAAAATTCCCCTCTTCTTTCTTTCAATTCATCCATGGAGAAATAGACTGGACTCTTTTTTCACCATTTTAAATCATTACTATCTCTTAAATTCCGACTTGTTTATTGCCTGTGCTAAGACCTTCAAATATCTCAAAGTCAACCTGCTGTGCATTGTCTTGCTATTATTAACAATGGCGGCTGAAAGAGAAGCCATTCCGTGAAGCCTGATTTCTCCTCCCTAATCAGGCCGAGGGATCTTAACTTCAAGAGGCCCGTTTGTCGCCAAGATAGTGCCAGCCTGTCTTCATTCTGTGTGCGTGCACTTTCTGCTGCTCACCACAACCTGCAGGAGGGTCCTCCCCACATCGCTAACATTGATGACAGACAAATGTCATGGCCATCAGACGTGGGCTAAGGAAGAACACAGAACAAGGCAAATTTTGTGAAGAAACATGAATAAACAGTTTTAGTCTACTTAGCTAAGGAGAGAAACTATGGCTCAATATTGAACTGCTATACTTTACAACATACCATAGAGGATACCAAAAAAAATATTGCCTGGGGAGATACATGCTCAAACCTTCCCATCTGCAGCTGCTATCAATTATTCTGCCCTGATGTGACCAGAAATCTCAGTTTTCAATAGAGAAATATGAGTTGTAAAAGAATCCTTATTGGCCAACCTTACATTCCCCTCCCCACCCCCACCTCCTGATTCTGTTTTGCTTTTCAAACATTTGAAATGTCCACATACTTTGTATCCTCGCCCACTGGGAAGTTAGAAAAGCAAACTTAGCTAGTTTCAGGGCAGAGGAGAGATTTTGTGGCTTTCCGAGAATCTCCATTGGATTACAAAGGCTCATAAAAGGGTACCTTCACCCTAAATGTTATATAAACAGAAGTCTGTCTGTGAGTGATTTACACTCTTATTGAAGATCTTGAATCTTCCTTCTCTTCATGCTAGAAGATAAGTGAAGGACAAAAAGCCTATTTAGAACAGTTAACCTGATCATTTTTTAAAAGATGTGTGCAAATCACTGGGGCTGGGATCCCGTTTGTCAACCAAATTGTCAGGAAATAATTTATTACCGACAAGAACAAAGTGTGCAGCTGGATACCCCCAAACAACGGCATGCTAAATGAGCCAGAGACTTGTTATAAATATCTTCCCCGGGACTGCATTTCCTATAGTCTAAAATTATTCTAGAAGCAGCGTGGTATTCATGGAAAAAATAGTTGTACTGGGCATCACGGTGTCAGAGTTTCTTTTGCCTGTTCTAGTAACTAGCTTTGCTTATCAAGTTAGGCCACTTTCAGATTTTTGTGAATAATAATAATAATAATAATAATAAAGTAAAAAAAGACAAAGAAAGAAAAGAAAAGAAAAAAAGAAGAGAAGAGAAAGAGGGAATTTATACTGGATGACCTCTGAATTTCTTTTGAGCTCTAAAATTCTACACTGACATCACTGATATCCTATCATTGAACCCAAATGCTCTACCAATTAGTCTAGGCTCATTCAAAAGATGAGAAAACTGCATTTAGAAAAAGGGAAACAAAGGACTGTAGTAAAATAGGTGTTTGATTTCTGTGTGAATTATATCATCAAGAAATTGTTCTTCAGGCACGATTAATATAGTTAACTTCGAGAGGTGAAAAAAGTTAATAACAAATCAAAAAAGACAAAGTAATTGGGAATAAGACTTCACTTTAAAAAATAAATGTTTAAAAAGAAATGGTAATAAATGAAATCCCTCTTCTTTAGAACTCCCAGTCTTTTCACTTTTGTTATATTCCACCCTGTGTTAAAAGTTCCTATGTGTCTGTCTTCTCTGTTAGACTATAAGTTCCTAGATGTCAGGGGCCATAATTTATTCATGTTTGTATCTGCCATGTTGATTTGCCCAGAAAGACACTCAGCAAATGTTTGTTGAATTGAATCCTATTTTCAATATATTTGATAAAAGTGGAAAATACTGAGATGGAATAATTAATCAAACTTCACTGGTAAATCTAAATCTTATTTTTTTTTTAAGATTTTATTTATTTATTTGACAGAGATAGAGACAGCCAGCGAGAGAGGGAACACAAGCGGGGGAGTGGGAGAGGAAGAAGCAGACTCATAGCGGAGGAGCCTGATGTGGGCCTCGATCCCATAACGCCGGGATCACGCCCTGAGCCGAAGGCAGACGCCCAACCGCCATGCCACCCAGGCGCCCCAGTAAATCTAAATCTTAGATGAATCTCCAAACTTCCTTCTTTTACAAATGACTTGGGAGACAATGATGTCATGTAGAATCTGTGAGATATCTAAGCAACTGGAGAAGACTTCGTATCTTGAAAGAAAGAAAAATATCAAATTGCAAGTATGTAATTTTTTCCTTATCTATCAGTATTTCTCGATGGCTCATTCATTTTTTTATCCATTCCTCACATATTTAGTGGGTATCCAATAGTCTGGTTGTACAACTATGATTAAGATGTGGTTTCTGCTTTCAATACAATGTTTCTCGCTTATGGAGAGAGGTCAATTACAATACAGTGGGGCAATTGTGATATTCGCATGTATACAATAATACATTGATAGCACATAAAAGGGATGCCTGAATGAATGTTTAGGGTTATTTAAAGCTTCTCAGAAGACAAGATGCACGGCTACACTGAATAACGAAGGGTAATTCTGAGTCAGTCAGGGCAGAGATCTAAGACCTGTAGACAAAGAGGGTGGCATTTTATATTTAGTTAGGAAATTTTAGGTAGTACTTATTGTATGCCAGGCATTTTTTCCGATCACTTCAAAAACAGTAATTCCTTTAATGCAACATCTCTATGCAGGAACTATTATCATACCCATTACAAATGAGGAAGCCAGGGCACAGAAAGAATAAGTAACTTCACTAGGTCAATTAGCTAGTAGGTGACAGTGCTGAGATTTGAACCCAGGCGCTGTGGGGTCAGAAGTTATGCTTTTAATCCTCTTGGTTATATGTTGTTGCTCTATGGCTGGGGGGCAGAGAGCCTGGCTCCTCCCCACTCACCTCTTCTTCCTTTATTCTCCGCCTCAGCATTCTATACATCCGATTTTGTAAGGACTTGTGGTGTACTTGCGTGCTTCTGTCTTCCTCATTACGCTGCAGCCCTGCCGGGGTCCTCATTGAGGGGTTCAAAGCAGGAGAGTCATGCGGTCATATGGGTATTCTAAAAAAGAGCACTCTGATTAAAGCAGAGGGAAAAGATGTCATTTTGGTTAGAATATCTATGATGTACCTGATATTAAAATAGAGTTTCAGCCCAGGCACATTTCAAAACAGGGAAATAGACTAAGAAGTAAAAATGTTTCAAAGTAAGAGGCTAAAGTCTGCTTTAGATGACTCTTAGATGTGTCAACCACATTAAAGTATAAAAGGGTCTAGCTGGAGATTAGAAGAGAATTTTTGGAGAGGAGAAGATTTATTTGAAGAAGCCTTTGCTCTGAGTCACAACCGCCCCACCTCTGGTCCAAGAGAGCAGGAGACAGCCCTAACTTCAAACCTAGTCAGAGAGGTTCAGGTGATAACTCAAGAAGAATTTTCTGGAGAGAACAGTAGAAGAGACTGACCCTAACTCATACTGAAGAAAAGCAACTTTACTAGGACTACTCCAAGCACTTAATGTTTGTCCTCTGCAGGTTAGGGGCTGTCTGACTCCCACCCAAAGCCCTAAGGACAAGATGGGCTGGTCCCCTACAGAGATGTAAAGCAGCCTGCTGTACTGAGATGGGGAAGCAGGCCCGCCATGCTGGACAGGAATATATGAGTGTGGACCAAAGACTGAGGGAAGCATGCAGAAGTCAGCACAGTGGTGAGCCAGCAAAGGGCTTTCATAGGTCCCTGCAGGAGGAGCGTCCAGAGGGTCACTCGGTGTTGGCAGGAGCTGGAGCTTATGCCGGATGCATCGGGACTAAGGGATGAGTATGTAATCAGGCTAAGTTTTCTCAAGAGGAAGCACAGGTGAAAGACCCTCACTGATTTGGGGGTGAGGCGGGGAGGAGCGTCTTCTACGAATGTATGAAAGTGTCCATGATAGAATGAGCTCCTTTCACCCACCTGCCGAGTGCAGACAGAGGGTAATGCCCGATCATCAGGAGAGGGTCAGGTGAGTGAGGACTTTTCCTCTCCACTTTCCCTCATCCCCAGTATGGGAGGGATTCAGAATCTGAAGGTAGCCAAAGAGGGAAGAGAAGTAGAAATCACTGCATGATGAAAGAATGAAGAAGCCAACCTTACTCCCCTTACCTAATAGCAAATTTTACATGGGACGTCTTGATGATTCCAATTTGATAGTGTTTGGTGACTTAAAGTAAAGGTAAGTCTCTTTATTATCTAAATGTGACCACAGGATTTTATGGAGGCTGCCAGGCACTGTAAAGGGAAGAGCTTCCCTCACTGAATCAATTTAAAGGGATTAAAATGCAAATGCTTGGTGATACATGACCATCACAACTGGTATTCACCAGAAAGAAGAGATCCACTCACAGTATGCTGCCCTAACCCAGCAGGAGCCAGATCTAGGGCTTACAAGAGCTTCCCGTACACCAGTCACCCTTGAACTGTCCGGGGAATCCCAGGTCCCACTCTAGGTTACCCACAAAGCACATTTAAGTCCATTGTTTTCCTGTGGCAAATTACCATGCCACCTGTAGCTTTGCAGCCTACGTGTTCTGTCTCAGTCCCAGCCTCAGGGCCTGACGAAGCAGGTTTCTCCATGACGTCCCCACTGAAGGCTGAGGATGCTTACACTGCTATTTGGCCCAACCACAAGAAACAGGATTTCAGCCGCACACCTGCTGGGTTCTTGATCCCTCGCCATGACAGTATCTTCAGCCTCGTCTTCTGCCACGTCTCCTACTTTGCTCCTACAATACAAGTACTGGTACTACTCATAGTTCCATCAACAGAAGACGAGCTTCAGTTCCTCCACATGTCATGCTCCTTCACCCTTGGGGGAATTTACAGTGCTGTCCCCACATCTAGAACCCTCTCTGATCATTTCCTGCCCTGTATATGGAAGTCGAATGTATGATTAAGAACATGACTCTGGAATAAAACACGCTGGCTCTGAAACTGACTTTTTCTACTGAGTAACTTTTTGACCTCGGATGACGTACTTAGTTGTTCTAACCTCAACTTCCTCATCTGTAAAATGAGCGTAATGATATTATTTACCTCATAAAGTTGTGATGAGGATTACATGACATAATGAACAAAAAATATTCAGCCTATGGTCTGGCACATATAAAGTACTAAGAAATAAAGATTTGTTGAAAAAATTGAATAACTGGGTCCTGACACATCCAGTTTCCTCGTGTTGGAAAGCCACTCCCTCCACCATCTGCCTGGCAAGCTCCTACTGACCCTGCAAAACCTAGGGCAAGTGACGAGGATTATTACAGAGAAGGAGTAACTTCTCCTGGTATCAATGCCAGGATACACCGTTAGGTGAGAAAAGCAAAATGCTTAACAGCGCACATGGCACCTTTTGTGAGAGAAAGTTATGTTAGCTTTTGTGTAGAAAGAAGGGGAAAGAGGGGCGCCTGGGTGGCTCAGTTGTTGAGCGTCTGCCTTCGGCTCAGAGCGTGATCCCAGAGTCCTGGGATCGAGCCCCACATTGGGCTCCTCCGCTGGGAGCCTGATTCTTCCTCTCCCACTCCCCCTGCCTGTGTTCCCTCTCTCGCTGGCTGTCTCTCTCTCTGTCAAATAAATAAATAAATAATCTAAAAATAATTTTTTTTTTAATTTAAAAAAGAAAAGAAAGAAGGGGAAATAGCACATACCAGGGACTTGTGTGAATTTCTGCCAAGTAGAAACACTGAAAAAATAAGCTAGAACCTACAAGTAGTGATATTTGAATTGAGCCTCGCAAACAACAAGGTCCTCTTTGTCCGTGCACGTAAGTGATGCAGATTTTCACGCACTGATGGCAGTCATTAGCTAAGATTCTAATTCTGTGCGAACCAAGCCACTAGCTGACTCAGTTAAATTCATTCTAGAAACCTATATTCCAAGCAAGAAAGGAGAAAGAGAAGAGAAAAAGACCTTGGCTTGTGCCAGGCACAAGTTCAGCACTTCCTGTACGTTAATTCATGTGATCTTCACAAACCTACCAGGTGGTTACTTTGCAAAGGAGGCAACTGGAGGCCAAGGGCCAGACAACTGGAGACAGAAATGGAGCTGAAATTCAAATTCACCTCTGAGTCCCAAGCCCTGCCCCCCTCAGCCACACAGTATAGACTCCATATATCACCCAGTCTGGTGAATGACAGAGAATTGGTAAACATGACTCACCCCTACTTCTTCCCTGAACTTGTTAATAAAGATAATCAACAGTGCCAGCCAAGTACAGACTCCTGTTGCACACCCATAGGGACCCTCCCCATGGAGCATAGATTATTTTATGACCCTTCTTCCACGCAGCTCTTCAAACAGTTATGAATTCACATAAACACGCTCTCCCCTGACTTGAGTTCCACATATTTCTACATGTATAACCTAATATTCCATTAAATTTCACACTGAGGACTGAAGACTATAAAAATGCAATGAGTTTATTTTGGCACGAATTATTTTAATAAGTCAGTGCTGATTTCTAATTATCATTGTTTTCTACTCCCAATACTTCCAAGTCATGAAAACAAGCTGATATGCTTAGTATAATTTTCTAGAAAGTCTTTAGAAAATTATATTAAGGTCATCATCTTCTCTTTATTTTCTAGAGTTGCCAGGAAGGGGGGGAGGCATTGCCCATAGTTTTCCATATCAGACACACTTTGTGAGGCAATATTAAAAATTTTTGTGTTCCAAAAATGTACTTTTCTGAGTTTAGAGACTTAACATGATTTTTAAAAGATATCTCCTTACCATCACTTTACCAGTTTAAGGCCTCAGTTGAATCATAACAGTGATGTGCGTTCATGACTTTCCAACGTGAAGATCCTTGATATCTCCGAGAAGATGTCAATAGAACTAATTAGCTAGTTCTGCTTTCTCTGTGACATTCATTAAGGTTACACTATTTGTGCCATGACTAGGTCTCCATTACTCTTCTTTCTCTCAATATTGCGTCTGAAGTCATTTTTGTATTAATTAGTATTTTTCACAAGCCTCAGCTCATTCTCAACTTAGACTTCTTAACAGTTTTGAGCTACTTTTGCTGTTGGTGATGGTGGTCAGTGATACAGTGTCCCTCCTCCCACCTTATTTACACACCCTTTTGAACTCTGGCATCGAGAATGGGTGAAGTCACACAAGTGAAAATATTTCTGTAAGCCAATGTTATTACAGTCTTAAATTTAAATGACATGGTCTGATTGGTAGAAAAATTTAGGGTTTGAAAATATTATCAAAACATCATAACATTAGCACATCCTTCACTGCTTTCCTTCCTCCTGTTTTTCATTCCCTGTAATTCATGAATGATGACATTGAGAATTAATCTTCCAAACAGAGCCTATCAACACAAACATCACATGGGAAGAGGGTATCTCTGTTTCCATAACCCAGACACTCACTCATCTGGTGCATGCAGACTGGGGCATTTTTGTAATTGCCAGTTGGAAAGTTGGTATTCTTTTTTCAGGGATAGATTAATTTGTTTTGGAAATCAGATTTTGGGAGGGTCAGAATATAGGATAGAAACAAATCATTTGCTGCACTGGAGAGATTATTCGCTCTCCTGGGACAATTTTCATTTGCCTGTCCTTTGTCTTCCTGTGTCAGATGGGATTCAGTTCATCTTTCCTCGCTTGTGCAGAATGTATGTGGAAATTTTAATGTAAAAGGAGATCAATGGGAAGTCAGTAGCTTTAAGCACAGAAAGCCATCACTTTGTTCACGTAATTATTTTGGGGGGGGGGAGGTCACTTTGCCTTTAGGAAAAAAAAGAGTTCAAAGGGGGCATGTTTCCTAGACCAAACCTAAATGAAAATTTCTTTTTTATTATTATTAAGAGACAGTTCTCTTTGCTGTACTTTATCCAAGTGACCACAAGTTCTTTCTCAGCTGAGACATCATCTGCTCTTCTTTGACTTGTCTTACAACCAAGCAAGTGTTTGCAAAAGGATTAAGAGCCTTCAAGACATTACAAGAAGCATGGGGAGCCAACCTGACACAGCACTGACTTTGACACCCAGTTTTCCGGACTGTGCTATTACGAGCACTGTCTTTTTCTAAACCTTTTTCCACATCCATGCACAGATGGAAAGCGAATTTCTAAGACAGAATCTGTTTATTTCATGAAAGAAGAAATTGACAGCAGTTAATGTCCAAAGGAGGAAACTGTTCTTTGGCCGGTGCTGCATCAAGGCTGCTATAAGAATGAGTCATGAATCAAACTCCTCTTTCTTATATATGTGTATATCTTTACAATGTGTTGTCTTTTCGTGACTAAGAAGCTTGCTAAACATCAACAATGTGAAGTAATGAAAAAGAAACCTCTCCAAGGGCAGCACGTACCTTGCGGCAAGTTTGTAAAACCAATGCCCAGCCATGGACAGCACCTGGCTGGCAATATGTTTACGAAATTAATTCTTTTCTAGATTCATTTTGTTTCTACTGAATTAAATGAAAGGGCATTAAGAAGGCCATCTAAAACTAAGACATTCATAAAATAAAATTACCTTCTGTCACTTAAACTAAAAAATAAGCAAAATAGGTCAGAACAGAGAGACAAATTCCCCAATGGCTCACAGCCTTGCAAATCTGGTTCTAGCCCTCTCATAAATTACATAATTTTGAAGAATTCACATAACTTCTGTGAGACTTACTTTCCCACCTACAAAATTAAGAGGTTAGCCTAAAATATCTCTAAGCTCCCTCCCAATTCAAACATACCATGTATCCTAAACAACTCCTATAAATGCCTCAACAAGCATTGTCCAGCACCAGCTTTTATGGGAATTCTATCCCTTTGAGGGGAATCGATGTGGGGAGCCAGGAATTTCAGGATGCCCTGCATTTCAGAGTGCTGTATTTCCCATCTATTGGCTCAACAATTTTTACTCTTCCTATTACATCCCTCCCCTCCTTTGTGAGCATTTGGTTCTTTTCATAAGTTGATCAAAGAGCTGAAAGGGGTAACGTGACCTACCCAAAGTCACACAAAGTATCTAGAAATGAAGTCTAGATTTTTTGTTTTTCTTTCCCAGGTTTCTCTTTGTGTTAAACGTGGTTTTATTTTATGGTACCTTATTTATCACTATCATAAGACTTTTTGGGTTCCTGCTGGGTGCACAGCAAGGTACCAGACCCCATGGGATTTATGTGGCTCACAAAGGCACGACTCCTACACATGCACCTTCAATCTAAAATAATCCCGTCTGTTTGACCTTTAGAGTGTAGTACATAAACATCTCTTTGTCCTCCAGTAAGCAAATAATACCACTCTAGCTCAATTTGAATGGTATTTACAGATGAAGAAACAGAGATTCAAAAGAAGTGAATTAATTGGTTCAAGACCATATGGCTAGAAATTGGTAGAATTGGAATGAGAATTCAGGGTCTTCTTTCTTCTTGTTCCATTTATTTTAATCTAAACCATTTTACTTCTGAGCCGTGTGGTACAGAAAAAAAAAATTCAGAATTCTGCACAACTCAAAATTCTTATTCTTACACATTAAAATGACCTTCCCAGGTCTCAGAGATCATAGCAGAGACATTTTAGATCAAGCACAGTGAGCATTACAACCTGTCCTGGATGAAATGGTGGACTTCAATCATTAACTAGCATCTTCTAAGGCTGGGCAAAAAACTAGAATCCCTGAGAGTCACGAGTAAGAAAAGGTTAGCCATGAACCATGCCCTCCATTTGAAAAGGCAAGGCAAATGAACTCTTAATAAGATACCTTGTCATGTAAGGTAGTAAACGAATGGAAAGTGGCAATCTTCCAGGTTCACTTATTCACATATTTAGTGCCTTCTATATTTAAGTTACTGGGTGTACTAAAGGCTGCTGAACATCTTTTAACAGTGTTAAATAATCCCTAAGAGAAAACTAAAGAAATAAGCAAGCCAGTTCTTGACAAAAGGGCATTATACAGGGGTTCCATGAGCCTGTGTATGCACCTGTGTACATTTGTTCAATCTTCTCACTCTTGCTGCTTGTAGGTATCTTAGTAACCCTGTCAGGGGTACTAACATAGTGGCAGAACTGCCCAGAGACCCATAAAACATTACAGATGAGAAGGACCTTATTGGAGACTTAGCCTACACTTCTGCCCTTCCTTCATATAGAATTATTTTCCTCACATCCTTCACATGGGTGTTGAGCCTCTGTGTGCCTGTTTCCTTTGGAAAGAGGTTATTCTTTCTTGAGCTACGTCATTCCCCTTGAGACTAACTCTAATTATTAAAACATTTTCTTTATGTAGCAGGAGTCTTAAATTGAGCACTGAGCTATAGCAACCCTAGGCTTCAGATGTGCTTGTCAAGCCAGTAGAGGCAGTGGGGTCAGGCTAACCAATAGAAGAGTGAGTCAAGAAACATAAATTTGACCCAAAGGCAATAGTGGGTGTCAGACATAAGGCCATTTTGAATAGAGCACATTGTCAGTCTTCCATGTTTCCCTCTAGCCCAGTGGACTCTGATAGACTCAATGAATAGACTGAGTCCTTTGAAGCAGTAAGTGCACTGAAGAAAAGAAAAAAATAAAACAGATCTCTGTGTAAGACATTAAGATCACAGGGTAACATTGGCTGATTCAGCTTGCACTGAGGGTAAGACGCCAGTTGACCCTAGGCAGCACACCAGGGCTGAGATTCCTTCTTGAGAGAGAACAAGACCAGACCACAGCTGGGGTGGAAAAGAAGGACATAAAATCATCAAGTTCCTCTGTGCGTCTGACCAAACTTTGGCCTCAACGGTAGATATTGCCATCATGAATCAGATCTAGACAGGGTTTAGAAATAGATCAGACTCTTCACTACATCATGCTGTGTCCTAGAGTAGCATGCAAAACATAGGTTACATAAATAGTAAATCAAAATCTGCCTCCCTAATATTCCACCCACCCTCCTGAGTTCTGGCTTTGGAAACAAATACTGTTTGTGGGCTACTCCTTCTGCCATGTGGCAGCTACTGAGGGGCTGAAAAATTCTTATCAAGGACTGCACTGAATCTTCCTCTTGACCTTAGGTAGCCCAGAGTCCAATCTCAATCAACCTTGTGTTCCTCCACAGGGAAGTCTAGTTTGTCAGTGTCCCCAGCATTCTAGATGTTCTCAGATTTCTGCTAAAAACAACTTTCCCACTCTACCATCGTGCTCCCCTGAGCTCTCAGGACTTCTGCATGTTGCAACAATTCCCCATTTTCCCGAAGTTTGACATGAGACACCGACTGCCATCCTAATGTACACGCTATGATAAAATATTAAACTTTATGCATAATTGATGATTACTTTATAGTCATTCAGTGTCTTGATTACATAAAATTCACTTTTTACAATTTTCTACTATACTAGAAACAAATTGTCTTTGTTAATATCTCTCTGTAACTGCTTGACCATAGACACATTTTCCTAGGCAGCATTCAAATGTTTAGATTCTTCTTGGTTTACAATTAGCATCAAAATTTTTGATAGATGGTGTTTGTTATAAATATCCTTTTGCGTAACGAAAAATGTCTACATCTATATTACTCAGAGATATTTATAGACTGATACAGTCAGCCTACACTGTGCCCTATCCATCCTAGCAGGAAGCCCAAGGTATAGATTCCACATAGCTGAACTCTGCTACCATCTGTTCAGGGCTCTGAGAGGCTGTGGCCTGTGCTTACAGACTAAAGAAGATGTAAAAATGGAATACATTTTTCTATAAATAAAAAATTAACATAATTTGAATTTTTTACATTATTTACATTGAGGAACAATAGAAAGGTTGGAAAGTTCTACCCTTAGCACATGTACCTGTATGTTGAAGGAGAAAGGATGGTAAACTGACATAATCTAGAAAACTTGCCAAGTCATCCACTCAGTGAAGAGAAGAGTGCATAAGAAGATCTCCTTTGTTCACTGCTGCACTAATGTATAAACTCCCTCAAAGAGAAGAGAACAGGGGCAGCCCATTTCTGCCCATCCAGGAGAACATGCAATTTCTAGATTTAAAAAAAAGGACACTCATGCTTACTAATGTGAGTAAAGTTCTTTCCTACCAGTCCTAAGCTTTCTGAGGAGCTTTCTGATACCCTATCAACCTATGGGGTAGATAACTCAACAACTAATAAAGACTAACAGCCACACAATTTCACCAAAAAGAAACTTATTTTAAGGAAGACATTACATTTTCTGACACTTGTTCAGCTATAAATGAACTGGGAAATTAGTCATGACAAAAAATTACAAAAGGATTCCTGATAATTTCTTAAATCTGTGTATGCAGAAGATATCATTATTAACAGTCCGTTGTTTTACTGATTTTTAAAAAATCATGACACAAAACCACATAATTTAATCATGAAAAAGTACATCTGAGCCATTTGGTATCTTACTTTCCCAGTATCTTTTGATTTCCAATGAAAGAAGCAACCCCTAAGGCATTAATTGCATGCTACCCTTTATTTAACAAGCACATTGAACCATCTGACATCAATTGCTGTCTTTTTTAGTTTTTAAATATGCACTGTTAATTAGCTTTTTACATTACAATTATTCATAAAATCTTTAAGGGCAAATACCATTTCTCATCCTGTTTTCTGTCTTTCCAGAGCACCTAAAATAGTGCCTTCAATAATTACTCATTCACTTATTCATTCAACGGTCTACATGTTCACTGTGTGCCAGTGGCTGGGGATACAACACCTGCCCTCAAAAAGCTCTCAGCAAATAATCTCCTCTGAAACAGACAGGAGAGGCCTGAGCCCAGGTCACCTGGAGCAGGGGAGGGGGGAGACTGAAGAAAGCCGAAGACACGGAAGTAAGGGAAGTGAGGCTTGATCCTCTCTAGGACAGATGAATAGGAATTTCCTGTGGAAAGCAGGTAGGCAACTGATGCAAAGGGGGTTTTACACATAGTAGGCACTCAACAATTGTCTTCTTGTTCCTGAAAAAGTGGTATTGACTTGAAATTAGTGACCTCTCAACCCTAAGATTCTATGGGTCTCTGACTTTCTTAAACCATGAGAGGCCTATTTATTAAGTCAGTGCTTCAGGCTTTCTTTTCTCCCAGGACAACAGACCAGAAAACAGGACAGCTTTTTCAGAAAAGTTAGGGGGGGAAAAAAACCCTCCTCAGGCTCGATGTCCATATGTCCATTCTAAAAGTAATATACACTAATTATGGTATTTGGAAAATGAAGAAAAATGAAAGGAAGGAAAGAATCACACATCCCTCCACTGAGAGTCAACCATTGTTAACAAAATGGTGGATTTCTTTCCAGTCTTTTTTGATTTTGCGAAGTTTGGGGCTTATTATTTTGTTTGACATAGTTACGATCGTATTAATTAACAGTGCATATTTAAATACTAAAACCCACAGTACTAGATGTCACATGGCACAATGTGCTGAATTGTTAAATAAATGCTAGCACGTTATAAATGTTAGGAGTTGCTTCTTTCACGGGAAACCAAAAGCAAGCTTGTTAACATTACAACAAAGCATTATAACTATCAGTTTTATTGCCTCCACATCCCATGGAGATGCACATAATTTAATCAGTAATTCTGTTGTTAGACATGTAGGTTATTTCCATGAGTTCAGTGTTCTAGATAATTCTGCAATGAGCATATTCGTATAAATGATCTTTTCCCCGATATTTTGGATTCTCTTTTAGGATCGAGTCCTAGAATTAGAATCAATGGATCAAAGACGATGGGGTTTTTTAAGGTTCTTGATACATAGTTCCAAATCTCTTTAAAAAAGATTATACCAATTTTCACTCCTGCCATCCATGAGAGTGTTTTTCGACGGCTATCCGCGCTGAATATGATCACTTAAATCTTTAATTTGATAGCTTCAAGAAAGACTTGTTCAAATTTCCGTCTATTCGTTTACTAGTGAAGTTGAGTATTTTCCCCTTTGTCACTTAGTTTTATTTATTTGGGGGAATCTAAGGTGGAACTGACACTAAGTCAAAATCGATAGCTCAGGTCCTTTTCGTACAGAACAGCATGAAGGGTTCCGCTGACTGCTATACCACCACCCCATGTGAAAACTAAAATAATCTCTTTGACCACAATGTTGCTCACTCACTCCATGTTTCAAAAGCACTCCGGGCCAGGTACAATTTACACCAGAGCCTGTCATAGTTTCCTAGACTTCTACTTGTATAAAACTACTTGCATAAAAGTCCTCTCTTGGTGCTTATTTTTAAAGATATGTATTTCCTGCTAGACTCCATGCTTCACAACGCCCAGCACTTGGCAGTTTTGTTCACTGCTGTGTCCCCAGTGCACCATGCAGTGCCTGGGAGACAGCACCAGCTTCCTCTGTTCGTCAGACTTAATGTCATGTGGGAGAAGTCAGTCTGGAATAGGACAGAGAAGCATCTCCAGAGAGGCTAACGTCCTGAATTTCACCTCCCCCACAGACATACCCTACAATAACTTCTATTAAGTGTTCACTGCTTGGGAGCACTTTTGTCCTTCCTTGAAGAGGTATTTTGGCACATTGAATGCTCCCTCTATTTATCTGTAAATTTAACTTGACCTTCCTAATCATTAGGCACAAAGCAATCATCTCTGTGTTGCTGCTCAGGACATGAGATAATTAGCAAAGAGAAATTCCTCCTGCCAGTGTGTGCTATGAATAGAAAACTTTTATTTGACTTCCTGAGTTCTATCCAATTGTGATCCATCTGAGTTTGCATCTTAACTTCATGAAAATTCATATACAATTCATGATCTTAACCTCAGATTTATGTAGGATATACTATTTGGCAAAAATGCATTGGTTATAGCAAAAGAATCTATTTCCAGTTTCAATAAATACTGTCTCACTCTGTGATTTTCTGGTGGGCTGTGCATGAAATTACTTCTTGGGAAGATCTATTCTATCAAACTATTCATATGTCTCAATGATTTAACTAACATTTACTAAGCTTTTGTGCATGCCTTTCACTGTGCTAGTTGCTCGCACATGCTGTTCTATTCAATTTAAAAAATAAACCATATGATTATTTTTCCTATTTATTTTAGATGTGGTTAAATGACCTCCCCTGCCTCATCCAACCAGATAGCATCCAAGAGAGAACGTAAACTTAGATCTCCCAATCCTTAGGCCAGAATATTTTTTTTTTTTTGAAATTAGGCATGATTACTCCCCATGAACCTTTGTATGGTGATATCTCTCCACTGTGTGCCATAATGTGCTATGTATGGTATGGAATATTAATGGTAGTGTTCATTACACCGAAGTTACCGAATTACTTGCCCACCTCCCACTGTAGGCTACAAGTTCATTAGGGCAGAAATCATGTTCTATTTGATGTTGTAGCCCCCAAGCCAAGCAGACTACCTAGAATTAGTATGTTTCATAATATTTTTAACTAATGCATACTTAAATCAATAGACGACTAGATAAATCACGGAGATGGTAATATTTGGGTTACGTGCTGCTATGTTTTACACATAGAAATGTCTAAGAACAACTCATAGTTCCCTTCTTTTCATCTATATAAAGTTTATTTTACATTGAGTGTCTATTAATTAAAACACATCTCCAACCTCAGTTATCCTACTCGGCCTTTGCTAATTTCAACCTCCAACAAGTTGTAGAAAATTTCTTACAAGTACCCCACTGTTGTTTTTACTTTTTCTTTTTTTACTGCTTCATGTGAATTATCACCAAAATCAACCGATTCATCTATGTATAACAGAGTACAAGCAACAGAATTATTCAACATTCCTCCCTCTTTTTCCTCTACCTCCATTCTTAAATTGGAAAGGAATTCTGAAACTTCACTGACACTTCAAATACTCAACTAGATTTCCCTGGATAATATCCCATCCAAGTAACTTTCCAACACCTAAGGAACATGGAACGCACTTCCTCTTAATGGAATTTGTTCCATATTTAGTTTTCTCAGACAAGAAACCGGGAAGCAATGAAACATGTTAATTGGTAGATGTGTGAAATTGGTACAAACTTTCACAATGTAAATCATGAGACTTTAAAGTGTGCATACTTTTTAAATCAGGTAATCCTAAAAGTCTATCCAAAGGAAATTACCAAAGATATACGTCATGATGCATATTCCAGGTTGTCCTTTGCAATGTTATTTATAATAATAAAAAAGAAAGAAAACCGAAAAACCACTTGATTGCTCAACTATAAAAATGGTTATAATGAATGATGGTACATGTTTATAAGAGTACTGGGCAGTTCTTTTAAAATTATACTTTATATAATATTTCATGGTATATTGGTAAGTAAAAAGTTAAGTTACAGGACAGTATAACAATATCTGCACAACACAAAATATTTTTTAATGATATTCACGTGCACAGAAAAAAGTCTGGAAACTTACAGAAAGTGTTAATAGTTACTTTTGAGCAGTGGGATTATGAGTAGTATATTTTATTTATACTTTACTCTTTCCTTACACACTTTCTAAAAAAATTGTTACTTCTGTATTCAGAGAAAAAGTAAATTTAGAGTAGGTCCTTCTTTGAATTGAACTAAAATTTCTCTTTTTTAAAATAACTTCAGCATATTTTATTTGAGGATATAAAAAAGAAAAAAAATCCTTCCTACTCATAAAAGCACTTTAAACATTTGAA
This sequence comes from Ursus americanus, assembly GCF_024610735.1. Classification (NCBI taxonomy): domain Eukaryota; kingdom Metazoa; phylum Chordata; class Mammalia; order Carnivora; family Ursidae; genus Ursus; species Ursus americanus. The sequence continues at coordinate 51,888,290 of NC_142137.1, read as the reverse complement.
GCAACTGCAATGCTCCTCTCCCTACCCCTCACCTTCGTTTCCCAGTTGAGCATCCATGGTGTCTTCAAGTCCGACCCTCCCCACCGCACCTTCTCTGCATAGCAGCTAGAGTGGTCCTGTGAAATAGAGAAGTCATTTCCCTGCTCATAACCTCCCAACACCTTCCTATCAGTCTTAGAACAAAAGCAATGCTCATTTCAGGGCCCACAAGGCTACCTCTCCAATCTCACTTTCTATCACTGTTAATTTCCTGTTCTGCTTTAATCTCAAAGTTTTGTTACTCCTATGTTCCCACCGTCTTAACCCATTTGGACAGCTATAACAAAATAGCATAGACTGGGTGACTTATAAACAACAGAAACTATCTCTCACAGTTCTGGAGGCTGGGAAGTCCAAGATCAGGTCACCAACAGATCCGGTGTCTGGTGAGAGTCTACTTTCTGGTTCAGAGACAGCTGTCTTCTCACTGTGTCTTCACATAGTGGAAGGATGAGGGAGCTTTCTGAGTTCTCTTTTATAAGGGCTCTAATATTATTCATAAGGGCTCCCCCTCATGACCTAATCATGTCCAAAGGCCACCTCCAAATGCCACCACATTGGGGATCAGGTTTCAACATTTGAGTTTTGGAAGACACACACCATCTCAGAGTCTCTTGATACGCTTCAGGGAACCCATAGCTCCTTCCCTCGCTTCATTCGGGTGTCTATTCAGCGTCACCTCATCAGAATGGCCTTCCCTGAACACTCTCTATAGCACCCCCATTACTCTCAGTCCCCTTATTCAACCTATTTCTCTTCCTAGCAGGTATCACTACATAATAGCTTCATGTTGATTTGTCTGATCGTTTATGGTCTGTCACCCCAACTAGCATGTAAGTTCCATAAAGACCAGTTTTCTTTTTCTCACTGCTATAATCCCCATTGCCTACAGAAGTCTTAGGAGCACAATACATATGATTAAATTAATGAGGGAAGCAGTTTCAGGTTTCCTCACCCAGCTCCTGGGATTCCAAGCCCCCTGCTCTGAAGTCAAGGTGATGCCAGGTAAGCCCACCATGCTCCAGGTTTGGTCTGGCTATAAAGAGTAGCATGTCCCTCCCTCCTCCTCTCTCCTCTCCCATGTGGTTCTCCCACATGCCATCTAAAGTCCAGTAACATCCCCAGCAGCCACATCACCCTTCTCACTCACACCAAGCATCTAATGAGCACAACTGCGGCAAAACAGGTACGAACCACAGCTCCCAATATTTATGTGCTCTGGCAACAAATAAAGGGAACTGAAAATACATATTTTATTCTCGTGGGAAATTTACACAGAGAGATCTTTCCTTTTAGAAAATTATGTGGAAGACATTCTCTCTGAAGTCAAAAACATTTAAAAAGGAACGACGAGAACGAGAGCGTAGAACTGAATACCTGAAGCTCTTAGAAGCTTTAAGCCCTGGCCCCACTGACAGATTAAACAATGAACAACTTGTTTGTGCACCGTCTTGGCAAAAACACACAGTTGGGGAAGGGATGACTCAGAGAACAAGGAACAGGACATGCAACAGTTATTCAGGCAGATCCACCCCAGGCAGGCCGACGGGCACCCAAGTAGCTAGTATTTCGTCAATAATGTGGAACAAACAGGTATATGGGGATGAGGACACTATCTAAAAGAAAATATGCACTAATTAGATGACAAGCTTAAATAAGTGTTCTTTTCCTTTGCTGGTGCTCCTGGGTCTCTGAGTGGGCTGTCCTAGTAGGGGAAAACCCTAGTGATGTTTTCTGTGACTCTTTCATATGATCTTAAAATGTCTCCATTGAATAAAAATGAATCAGTCACCAAAGTAATGTGAACAGAAAAATGTATTCATTTTGCAATAACTTGTGAGATGATGTCATTTAAAAAAGTGGAGCTGTTAGCCACTATTACTAATGGGATTCTTTGTGAAGAAGTCTTGTTTTGATCAAAATGGGCCTGCCTTTCTCCCAAAGTCTATAACTGCATTTAAGGTTACAGTGCTATGAAAGACTACGCAAAAGACCAACCAGGCTTGGGAAGGAAAGTAGGATTGAGGATAGATAAAGGGGAGATTTTCATTCTTATTCCATTAACTTCACAAAAATTTTTAAACAAATTTTCTTTTGATAAAATCCATGTAACAAAAAATTTCACCATCTTACCCATTTTTAAGTGTACAGTTGAGTAGTGTTAAGCACATTCACATTGTGGTGCAAGCAATCTCCAGAGCTCTTTTCATCTTGGAAAACTGAAACTCTATACCCATTAAACAATGACTTTTCCATTAGCTTTTGTATGGCTAGAATTTTTTAAAATTAGAATATGTTTTTATTGTAAAAAATAGAGAAGGGAAATCTTGTATTCCCAAAGTGAAAGAAGATAACATTTAATTCATATTTACATAGGAAATTCAATCCTGAAATAAAAGGGCTAGTCAAAAGTCTGGGAAGACAACAAATTAACAAAATTTTTTTAAAAGTTGGTTTCGTAAATATATTTACCAAGGAAAAGTTATCTGGCTGATGAACAAATATTTGAACTACAGGTTTAGAGGCAGAATAAATACTAAGCAGTTGTTCCAGTCTTCAGAATGCAATGCCAAATCCATCCCCTTGTTACTCACTAGCAATTTCCATTGACGGCAAGTACTCACAGACAGATATTTGAATAAAAGCCTATTACTAGTAGTAACATGAGCTCTCCAGCCAAAGGCAGCAGAAGCATAGTCAAAATCTCCTCTTGGCCATGCACATACTGCCTTTGAAAGGACATCTGAGTATCAGAGGACACTGTTGACTTATCCTTCCAAGGAACTTGGCTTGGGAGCCTAAGGACTAGCAGTGGCCCTGGATTCAAATACCTATCTATGGGTTTTCCCTTAATATCCAATTTGCCTGGAATTTCCCCAAACACTGAACAGTCATTTTCTTACTGTATTATCTCTGCCAAACTCTCTCTATTCATAGTTACATTACTTTGTTAGGGTGGGGGAGGGAGTAGAATGTCTAAATATATCCCTAGAATTCTGCCATTTTATTATCTGTTCATGTATCATTTTTGTACTTACAGCCATGGTCAGATCCATGCTATTGAAGAAAAATCATTTTTCACTGCCCCCTTTCCTGCCACCTGAAAAGAACAGTTGGATAATAAAACTGCATTTCCTCTGTGACGGACTGGAAGAAGGGGAAAATGTGTGGGGAGGGGCAATTATAATTTATTACCAGCTACCTAAGCTTCTATACCTAAGAGATAATCGTATACAACATCCCAATCTAATTAACAAGTACTCTTTGCCAAATTCAAAGGATAAAAAAATGTTTAAACTTCATGAGAACCTCACACTCACTTAATCTCAGGAACTCTTAGTTTAATTTACAATTAACAAAGTTAAAAAACTAGCACCTCATATTTAGATAGAGTTTTAGAGGGTTTGCAGTGTTTTCATGAACATTGTCTCATTTTGATCTTCAGAACAATTCAGGGTGGTACATATTGTTATTTCCATTTTACAAATAAAGCAATTAAGATGCAGACTATTCAAGTAAATTGCCCTAAATTATACAGTAAGCATGTGCAAAGCCAGGACTTAAACCCAGGTCTTCCGGAAGCAATTCTATCTCTTACCCCAATATGAGACTTTCTTGCAGGTCCACTCAGTAAACATTCATTTTTGGCACATTCCAACACTGTTTTTAATCCGTAGGAAAAAAATATATAGACTTTTTTCCCTTGGGCTAAATCACCCCATTCATATGCAAACATTAGATTTATAAAATGATTGGTGTAGATCCCATTAATACTTCCTTTTTTTCTTTCTTTAATATAGGCTGTCCACACAGCTGATTTATGCAGATGTTATGATTTTATCATCTCTGTACATTTGAAATTAGTTTGAAATGTCAAAGAGATTTGATATTTTAGGTTTTACACTTCGTGTATTTCTCCCTGTGTATTATGGTTTCTGCCAAGCACCAAATTTAGCAGCTTTTCAGAGCTTTTTCTAGCCTGCCCCAAACAAGAAGCACTAGAAATTACTGAAGACAAGTTGGCCTTGTAAGATTTCCAAACTAGTTTCTAAACCAAAGAAATTGAGTGAGATAAATTTAGAACACTTGGGAGCTTTGAAAGTCTATTTGGATAAATTTCGGTTACTGCCAATGAACAAGCATGTCCTAGAAACAGAAAAGGTGATCAAAGTCTCACCTCCCAGTAACATTCATCCCTCACAAAATGCACAGGGCAGACTTTGCTTTGTTAGAAAATAACACATTGTTTATTCAGAAACCAAACACATTTAGATGGTTGGAAAGAGGGATTTGGAGTTGATTTTATTGTCATTATTACAGTTTTTGTTATTTGGAGTATTTTTCTGTTTTTCATCAATTTATATTATCCTGGGGTTTTATCTACACCTACAATCAGATCCATTTTTTTAAATTATTTTTATTCTGGCCAGTAACTGTTTTACGAATTGCAGGTTGAATAGAGAATGTATTGCACTTGAGTCATTTATGATAGTGAATTCATTATAAGCTGATCAATAAAGCACTATATCTGTGGCCCATTAATCAAGGCAGGGAATATTTTCGTTAAAGTAAACTCTTTGTAGAATACCAGAAATGCCATGGATTTTTTTTTTGGAAAGCAAAATGTCAATATGCTGAGGGTTCATTCCTTTTGACCCAATAATGAATTCTAGGAAACTGTTGTAATACATCAGCCCTAAATACTAGATATAACATAGACTCCAAAGATGTTCATTACTGGCATTATTTATAACAGTGACAAGTTGTAAACACCCTAATTATCCAATAATAGAGAAATATTTAAGTAAATTATAGTATATTCGTAATAATGAAATATCATAATGTAGCAATTAAATACCATTATGAAGGTTTATGAAGTCATAAGGATGTCCTTTGAGTCAGACAGATTGGAGTTGGAATCCTGATTCTAATACTTTATTTAGTTCTATGAAAAAAATCTCAGCTTTCTAATTTGTCATGATATTTCCAAAGGCATAGTCATTTAGAAATAATATACATAACAAGTAGTACAAAGTCTGACACATTGCAAACACTCCGCAAAGTGTATTTACTATAGAATATTAAGGTGAAAGAAGGAATTCAAATACATTTACATATTATAATCTATTTATATAAAAATGCATGTGGATATAGGAAAAAGACTGGAAAGAAATATTGAAATATTAAAAAAATAGAGATTAACTCTAGAAAGGACAGCTATAAACTATACATATTTATAACAGATGTGTGTTGTACACTTACATATACATACACATATATATACATACATACTTTCTATATTTTTTCAGATTTTCCCTAAAAAGTATTCATTTCTTTTATAACAAGAATAAAGAGATGCTATAACCATTTAAAGAAATATGTTCATTCAACATTTTGGGCTTTAAAATTAGCATAGAGAATATATTTTTTAAATTTCCAACTTCAGATGATTTCCCATCCCACTCAAACTCCATTTGCCTTAGAACATTTTCTGAACATGCTCATTTAGTCTTCTGTACCTACCATCCATAAGCTCCATGACAATCCCTGCTCATCTTTAAAGGCCAGCTGAAATATTTCCTTCTTTGTGAAGCAATTTTAAACTTTCTGAAGCAGTATTAGGTCCTTTTGCCTCTGTGTCCCGGAGTATTCTGCTTGGTATACAGCCAATGCAGGGTGTCATCATCATTACCATCACACATTAAACATTTACTAACGTTTTACCCTCTAATACGTATACCATAGTATTAAATTCTCACAGAAGTTCTGTGAGTCAGATAGCGTCATTGTCGAACGGACACTCAAAGAGAGTTGGAATATTCTGATTCCAAATCCCATACTTTTAGCCACAGTGCTATAGGCTCTTAATTCTCCTTACACCCTTAAGCTTGATATTTTGGCAAGTAGAAGAGATTAGTGGCATCTCCAGTCTATGTAAACCAGTAAATATCACTGGTTTACTTTAATAGGATTTTCCCTGTATATATCCTCTATCATCTCTGTCCCTTAAAACCTTTATACCTATTTTTTTTCCTTAATTACTTCTTTGTGATCTCCTTCCTATGGAGAAATGTTGCTTTGAGGAAGTGAACATGAAACTGAGGTCTAATAGGGTGAAGAGAGGGAACCATCAGGATCTGAGTTGTGAACATGTAAATGTGAGCTGATTGCTTATCATTGAGAAAGCCAATGGATATATTAATCTTTAATTCAGTAAAAATTAGCTGGCCTAGAGATAGAAATTGATGAATGGTCAACATGTAAAAGCATTTAAAGCATTAGACTAGAAGAGACCTTCGCAGAAGTTAGTGTAGGTAAGAGAAAGGGGATATCCAAGATCTTAAGCCTGTAGCAGCTCGACAAGTAAATATCAGGGACATGAGGCGGAATGAGCAAGAGAAATTCAGGAGAGACCGTGAAGTCAAGTGAATGCAGAAGACTGAATTCTGGCCACTGAGTGAAGCAAGTTTTTCAAAAATGAGTGAGTGACCAGGGAGGGGGGAAGGGTGTCAAACACTGTTGATAAGTCAAATGAGATAGGAACTGAAGATTGACCACTTTATTTCACAACATGACTGAATCTGAGTTCGAGAGTGAATGAAAGGAGATGAATTAGTGTTGTGAATGTAGAAAATGCTTTTGAGTAATTTGGCTATGAAAGGGAGAAGAAAAATGGAGTTGTGGCCTGGGGGGCAAATAGGAAGGGAAGAAAAGATTTTTTTCTAAGGATGGAAGAAATAGTAGCATGTTTTTATGCTGATCAGAATAATCCAATAGATTGCCTATCAATGACACTGTGAGACAGAGAAGGGAGAGATGCTGGGGCAATGTCTCTGACTAGGCAAGAAGGGATGGGATTGATCAACTACAGAAAGAAAAGGGAGTAGCCTTTGGAGCACAGATGGCTCATCCATAGCAACAGAAGAAAAGGAAGGGGAAATAGGCACAAATATACTAAGTGAGTAGAATGGAATGGCAGAGCTTGGGGAAGTTTTCTTGTGATCGCTGCTATTATCTTGGTAAAATCAGCAAATGAGAGTGAAGTCTTGAAGATAAAAGAGACTACGTGAAACAGTCATCCAAGAGAGAGACAATGGATGTACAGGGGGATGTAGCTTGATTGCCTGGCAAAACTGAGGGATCATGTTAAGTTAGCAGACCTAAATTTAAAATGAGAAGGTTGGGTGCTTTTTTTCAAGCCTGTATTGGAGCCAGTGCAGAGTTGACAAGGTAGTTAGATGGCAACATGGTTGGTTTTGCCGGAAGAGTATAAGGAAGAGAGAATGAGGCAAATGGAGTTGATGGAAGGTAAGAAGTGAGAATACAAGGGAATAATGGATAGTGGGAAAAGGTGGATTAGAGTTCCTACAGTACTGTTGGAGTAAGACCATTAGAGAAAATGAGAAGGAAGGTAGGCGGTAGTAACTGGAGACGAGGATGCTTGAAATGGTAGTTAGGGAAGGGTTACAGGTATTAAAATGACAAAGTACAGTCAATTATTAAAGTTGAAAGTGGACAAGGAACTGAAAGGCCAGGAATTGAAGAATCATCTGTGTGGTATAGAAGCCATAAGGAATTATGATGAGAGTAGTGCTAGAGAGAATATAGGAGTGAGCTAAAACCTCTCACATCAAGGAGCATCAGAGAAGATGTGATAGTAAACAAGGGTTCTATGTGTGAGGCAACAAGGAAAGGCAGAGGGAGTATGGTCAAACAACTTGGGATTCAAAGGTGTGATTTTAGGGAGGAAAAGGAGAAATAATGGCTTGAAGTTGAAGTGAGGAGCAAGGAGAACGCCTATTGTAACCTTCCGCATCCTATTTATGCAGGGGTGTGGTAAAGAAAAGAGCTACCTCCTGAGGAAGTTGCAAAGGAATCACTATTCTCAAGAATCATGGTCCTTTCAAGCTGAACTTTCAAGTACTAGTTCATTTGTGTTTCTCAAGTTGAACTGGAGACTGATAATCAGCTGAGCTAAAAAGGCACCCTCTTCTCAATTTTGAAAAAGGAAAAAGAAATTGCAACAGAATGGTAGTTGAAAAGCACTCTAAAATTGTGAGTGAATATCCTGGTGTGCTGATAAGCCACAATATATCACAGATGGAAAACACAATGAAAAGCCAAAGAATGTTAACAATCATCCATTAAATAAGTCAAAGACTACAAGCAAAGTCTTTTCAGGAAAGAACTCAGGAAGTGAAATGGGGAACAAAAATGAATACCTCTATTATTAATAAAATAATGACAGTTGAAGCCAGATTAATGGTTAAGGATCTGGCTGGCAGAATCCTAGGTTTCCAAGAAGCTAGGATAACACTCTGAATATAGGCAATACTTTGACTCTAGTATTTCCTTTATTTTTCCCAATTCTCATCACTTGTTTCCATGCCAAACAGAAGGAGTTATGGGATATTACAGAGCAGGGTAATACAATAGGAATGTCAGTGATGATGGAAATGTTTTAAACCCACACTGTCAACACAGTAGCCATTAGTCACACATGGATATTGAGTCCTTGAAATGTGGTTAAAATGACTGCAGAACTGAATTTTAAATTTTATTTAATTTTAATTAAATTTAAATACCCAGATGACTTCCAGTTTCTAGTCCTAAGAAGCTTGAAACAACAAGTAAAAACAACAAGTAAAAAGCTGAACAAACAGAAATCAACAAGTCTTCTTAGATCCCTAAGAGAAGTGACATTGCAAGGCAAACTGCTGCCCTCTAAATTGGAAAGACTGACAGGAGGATACAGAGAATCACAACTTACCTGAGCAGAACCAAGTAGTTGCAACCTCTGTGGAAACCAGTATTCAAGTAGGAAATTGTAAACTATAATTGACAAATTGCTGGAGACTCAATGCGAACAAGTCTGAGAGAAAAAAACTCTAAGGGGACCCAGTCCCTGGGAGTGAGGGGGAACCCAGTCACTGGAGGGAAGGGGGGCACACTTGTAAGTTTTTACCCCCGGGGGGCTCTACTAGGTTCTCACACTGAATATCAGAGAAATATCCCTTCATGCTTCCAGCATGGGGAGGAGAATTTTGAATTCTGCCAGAGTATTCTCTTCTTGACAAGGTCTGCCCTCAGAAAAAACTATTTAACCAGAGCCTAACCTGCCAGGGCTTTATCAGAGCTAATGATCTGGAGGAGGGCAAATACCCAACTTCAGCTGACTCCAGTCTTCCATATGGAGGCAGGGAAATACCCCAACTCCAGTAGCGATCCTGCTGAGAAACAGTAAGGCTCACAGTCAAGAGGCACAGATTCACTAAAAGACTGAGACTTAATCATAATACTATAGAACACCTCCCTTGCCCCCACACCTTACTACCATATTACTAAAAAATTATTTAGAGCAGTTCTTTTTACCCAGTACACCATGTCTAGCCATCAAGAAAAAGCTGTAGTGCATAATAAAAAGCAAAAAGCACAATTTGAAGAGATAGAGAAACATTAAAACCAGAACTCAGATATGGCAGAGATGTTGGAATTATCACACCAGGAATTCAAAACAACTATGATTAATATGTTAAGGTCTCTAATGGATATAGTAAACAGCATGCAAGAACAGATGGGCAATGTAAGCATAGAAATGGAAATTCTAAGAACAAAGCCAAAAAAATTGCTAGAGATTAAAAATACTGTAACGGAAATGAAGAATGCCTTTGATGGGCTTATTAGTAGACTGGACATGGCTGAGGAAAGAACCTCATAGCTTGAGGATATCTCAATAGGAAAAAAAAAAAAAAAAAGGAAACAAAAAAAGAAAAGGAAAAGGAAAAAGTCTGACAGAATAGAATAAGGACTTGGTACAACTATTAAAGGGGTAACATAGGCATATCAAAAGGGGAATATCAAAATACTTTTTGGTAGATATTTTCTACAAAATACCTGTTAGGAATACCAAAAGGAAAAAAGAGAGAGAAAGAAACAGAAGATGTATTGAAAGCAATAATGACTGAGAATTTCCCCAAATCAATAATGTCAGATACCAAATTGCAGATCCAGGAAGTATATTCAATTATGTATGCATATGTATAAGTGTGTATATATATATATATATGTGTGTGTGTGTGTGTATATATATATATTTATTTATTTATTTATTTATTTATAAGTGAAATGAATTACAACAATGATACAAGAAACAGGAGGGAAGAATTAGGATTATATTGTCATTAGAAGGTACTTGCCCTACCCATGAAATGGTATAATGTTATCTGAAAGTAGACTTGGATTGGTTATAAATTTTGCAATATTTAGGGCAACTACTAAAAATAAGAGAAAAATAAAACAGATGCTAAGGAGAGAAAATGGAATCACATAAAATGCTCAGTTAGAACCACAAACAGTAGCAAAATGTTGGAAGAAGAAAATAGGAAAAAAAAATAAGGGCAACAAAGAGAATACAGTAACAAATACAGTAGATATTAATCCAAATATATCAATAATTACTTTGAACATCAGTGGTCTATATGCACCAATTAAAAGACAGAAATGGTTAGAGCGGATCACAAAACAAGACCTAACTATTAGTTGTCTACAAGAAATCCATTTTCAGGGGCGCCTGGGTGGCACAGCGGTTAAAGCGTCTGCCTTCGGCTCAGGGCGTGATCCCGGCGTTCCGGGTTCGAGCCCCACGTCAGGCTCCTCCTCTGTGAGCCTGCTTCTTCCTCTCCCACTCCCCCTCCCCCTGCTTGTGTTCCCTCTCTCGCTGGCTGTCTCTATCTCTGTCAAATAAATAAATAAAAAATCTTTAAAAAAAAAAAAAAAGAAAGAAAAAAAGAAATCCATTTTCAATATGAAGACACATACAGAATAAAAGGATTAAATGGATGGAGGATTCTAACACTAATCAAAAATAAATAGGAGGAGCTACATTAATTTCAGACAAAGATTTCATAGCAAAGAAGGTTTTCAGAGATAAACGGGACATTACAAAATGATTAAGGGATCAATTCTCCAAGAAGATGTAACAATCCCGAACATGGGTGCATCTAATGGAAGAGTGTCACTGTATGTGAGGCAAAAAGTGGTAGAAATGCAAGAAGAAATAAATAAATCCACTAATATAGTTGGGAACTTTAACTCACTTGTATCAGAAATGGACAGATCCAGAAGGCAGAAATCCAGTAAAGACATGGTGGAACTCAACAGCACCATCAATCAACTGGATATCATGGACATATACAGACTACTTTATAAAACAGCAGAATACACATTTTTCTCAGGTTCATCTGAATGTACACTAGGATAGACCACATTCTAGGCCATAAAATATACCTTAACAAATTTAAAAGAATAGAAATCATAACATGTCTTCTCTCGGACTACAATGAAATTAAACTAGAAATCAGTAACAGAAAGATAGCTAAAACCCCAAAATACTTGGAGGGTAAATAACACTCTTCTAAATAACACATGGGTCAAAGAAGAAATCTCAAGAGAAATTTTAAAAATATTTTTAATTAAATAAAAACAAAAACAAAATTTTGGAAGTGCAGTGAAAGCAGTGCATAGAAGGAAATTTATAACATTGAATGCATATATTAGAAATGAAGAAAGATCTAAAATCAATCATGTAAGCTTCCACCTTAGGAAACTAGAAAAACAAAGAACAAATTAAATCCAAAGTAAGGAAAATAAAGGAAATAACAAAATTAGAGCAGATATCAATGAGGTTGAAAAGAGGGAATCAATAGAGAAAATCAATGAAACCAAAAGCTGCTTCTTTAAAAAGATTAATAAAATTGATAAGCCTCTAGGCAGGCTAGGAAAAAAAGAGAGGACAGAAATTACTAATATCAGCAATGGAAGAAGGGATGGATATCACCACAGATCCCATGGACATTAAAAGCAAAACAAACAAATAATATAAATAAATCTATGATTACAAATTTTATAACCTAGATGAAAAGGACTGATTCCTTGAAAGATACCATCTGCTAAAATTCATACAAGAAGAAACAATCTGAATAGGATTATATCCATTAAAGTAATTGAATCAGTAATTGACAATCTTTCAAAACAGAAAACACCAGGGACACCTGGGTGGCTCAGTCGGTTAAGCATCTGCCTTCGGCTCAGGTCATGATCCCAGGGTCCTGGATCAAGCCCCACATCAGGCTCCCTGCTCAGCAGGAAGCCTGCTTCTCCCTCTGCCTGCAGCTCCCCCTGCTTGTGATCTCTCTCTGTCAAATAAATAAAATCTTTAAAAAAAAACAACACAAAAAACAGAAAACACAAGGCTCAGATGAGTTCACCGATGAATTCTAAACATTTAAGGAAGAAATTATGCCAATTGTCCAAAATCTCTTTCAGAAGATAGAAGCTGACAGGGTACTTTGCAACTCATTCTATAAGGCCGGCATTACCCTAATACCAAAATCAGACGAAGACATTACAAGAAAAGGAAACCACAGACCAATATGTCCGATAAAAATAGATGCAAAAATCCTCAACAAAATATTAGCAGATCAAATCAAATAACATTAAAAAAAAAGAATTATATGCCATGACCAAGTGGAATTTATCCCAGGTATACAAGACTAGCTCAACATTTGAAAATCTATGTATATAATTTATTACATCAACAAACTAGGGAATAAAAATTACATGGTCAAGGAGGGCACGTATTGCATGGTGCACTGGGTGTTATACACAACTGATGAATCATCGAACTTTACATCAGAAACCAGGGATGTACTGTATGGTGACTAACATAATATAATAAAAAAACATTTAAAACAATTACATGGTCATATTAATAGATGCAGAGAAAGCATTTGAGAAAATTCAACACCCACTCATGATAAAAAATTCTTGATAAACTAGGAATTAAGGGGAAATTCCTCAACTTAATAAAGAAAGCTGTCAAAAATCTACAACTAGCATCACACTTGATGAGAAACTCAAACCTTCCCAACTAAAATGAGGAGAACAAGGCGACGGTGCCTCTTCTCACCACTGATTTTCAATATTGTATAGAAGTCTTAGATAATGCAATATGAAAAAAAGGGGAAATAAAAGATATACAGGTAGGGAAGGAAGAAATAAAACTGCCTTTTTTCACAGGTGACATGATCATGCATGCAGAAAATCCAAAAGAATTGACAAAACATGGGGTACTTGGGTGGCTCAGTCGGTTGGGCATCCATCTCTTGGTTTTGGCTCAGGTCATGATCTCATGGGTCATGGGATGTAGCCCTGAGTGGGGCTCTGCACTCAGTGGGGAGTCTGTTTGAAGATTCTCTTCCTCTGCCCCCTCCTTGTGTGAGTGTGTACATGTGTGCATGTTCTCTCTCTCTCTCAAATAAATAAGTAAATTTTAAAAAAATTGACAAAACAAAAAACAGAAAACAACTCCTTTAACTAATAATTATAGCCAGGTCGGAGGATACTGGGTTAATATACAAAAAGCAACTGCTTCCCTATACACCAGCAATAAACAAATGGAATTTGACATTTAAAACACAATACCATTTATATTAGCACCCCCAAAAGTGAATTATTTAAATATAAACCTAGCAAAGTATGTATAAGATCTATATGAGGAAAACTACAGAACTCTGATGAAAGAAATTAAAGAACTAAATAAATGAAAAGATATTCCATATTCATAGATAGGAAGACACAATATTGTCAAGATGTCAGCACTTCCCAACTTGATCTGTAGAGTCACTCAGGTTCAGTAAAAATTCTCTGTTTTGTGGTATTGACAAACTGATTCCAAAGGAAAGGCAAAAGATCCAGAATACCCAACACATACTGGAGGAGAAGAACAAAGTTGGAAGAGCAGCACTACCCAACTTCAAGACTTACCATGAAGCTCCAGTAATCAAAACAGGGTGGTATCCATGAAAGAATAGACAAAGAGATCGATGGAATAGAATAGAGGGGCAGAAGCAGACCCATGTAAGTAAAGTAACCAATCTTTGACAAAAGAGCAAGGCAATGTATTAGACAAAAGATAGTTTTTTCAACAAACGGTGCTGGAACAACTGGACATTTACATGAAAAAAAATTAATCTATCCACAGAACTTGCATCTGTTATTGCAAAATAACCCTCAAAATTGAACACAGACCTAAATTAAAATGCTAAACTATAAAAGTCCTAGAAGATTAAATTGGAGAAAAACTAGATGACCTTGGTTTGATAAGGACTTGGTACAATGCATGAAAGAATTGAGAAGGATTTCATTAAAATTAGAAGTTTCTGCTCTTTGAAAGAAAGACACTGTCAAGAGAATAAAAAAGACAAACCACAGAATGGGAAAAAAAATTTGCAAAGACCTATCTGATAAAGGACTATTATCAAAAATATACAAAGAATACTTAGAATTCAATAATAAGAAAACAAACAACCCAATTAAAAATGGGCCTATGACCTAAATGGACCACACACCAAAAAAGATACACAGATGACAAATAAGCATGTGAAAAAATGCTCTGTCATGTGTTATCAGGGAAATGCAAATTAAAACAACAATGAGATTCCATTACACACCTGGTAGAATGGTCAAAATCCAGAACATGAGCACCAAATGCCAAACAACTGGAACTCTCTTTCATTATTAGTAGGAATACAAAATGATGCAGCCCCTTGGGAAGACAGTTTTGCAGTTTCTTACAAAACTATATAGACTCTCATGCAATCCAGCAATTGTGCTTTGGTGCAAAATTGACAAAATTTGGAAGTAACAAGTCCTTCAGGAGGTGAATGGATAAATAAAGTATGACTCATCCAGACAACGGAATATTATTCAGCACTAAAAAAGAAATGAAGTATCAAGCCATGAAAAGACTTGGAGAAAACTTACATGCATATTACTAAGTAGAAGAAACCAATCTGAAAAGGCACCCTACAATTTGATTCCAACGATATGACACTCTGGAAAAGGCAAACTATGGAGACAGTAAAAAGATCAGTGGTTGCCAAAGTTAGGGGTGAGGGAGAGCTGAATAGTCATGTACGGAGGATTTTTAGAACAGTGGAAGAGTTTTGTATGATAACATAATTCATTTGTCCGTGCCATTACACATTTGTCCAAACCTACAGTAGGCGCAACAGCAAGACTAAATTGTAATGTGAACTATGGACTTCGGGTGATAACGATGTGTCAGTCAATGTAGGTTCATCAGTCGTGAAAACGTACCGCTCTGAGGAGTGAGATGGATATTGGGAGGCTATGCACGTAGGGGGCAGGGGAATGCGAGAACTCTCTGCGCCATCCTCTCAGTTTTGCTGTGAACTTAAAGCTGCTGTAAAATATAAAGTCTATTAAAAACAACAGCCACAGATTGGCTGCTATGGTGGACAGTACATTTTCAGAGCTTTTCAGCAAAAGCAGGATAGAAAGCAGTTTGGGGGCTAGGTCAGAAAAGTCTAAAGAGATAAATAGGACTAACTTCCTATCTTCCTCCTTCTTGAGGCTTATTTGTTAGCCATGTTAGCTGAAGAGCCCCCAGGCTCCAGAACACGCACCTCTCAGGAAACTGTTTTTATCCTCACTCATCGTCCTATAAGATCACTACCAAGGATATCTTTATTAAATAGATACGTTTAAAACCTCAGCCTAGGTTAACAAAGCTATGGTATGATCTTATTTTAAACTAAGTTACTCTGAAACTACAAGAAGCTCAAAATGAATGGAGAAACTAAACAGTTAATTTCGTAGGAAGATTATTTATTTTACAAATGGATAGATTATTCATATGAGTTATTAGGAAAATACTCTAATTTGACTGGTGGTGGGGGAAAGTCATTTTTTAATGATGGAAATGGAAAAAACAATACAGATTTTTTAATGAGAGTTTATTTGATTTTCCTTTTGCATAAATGGATTTTACGTACTGAAAAAGTAGCTAATTTTGATAGATATGACTAGAATTGGTTTTACAACTGATGGCTATTGGAGCCAGCTTTCTCATTCTAATTTCTTTTCTGAAACTTTCAATTGAAGATGACATCAATATTTATGTGAACTGGGAAAAAGAACCAAGGCACAAGGTACATAAAACTGATTAATGTAAATGGGAGAGGAAAACCCTAAAACCAAATCTAATGATCCATCAAACAACAGTCAGTCTTCTTAACACTGTGAATGCTGCCAATTTAAAGTAGCAGCTTACATCACATAAGATACCAGAGGATAGCAAATATGTTGCTCTCAAGAAATAAAGTATAAAATCTTATTAAAATAAAAAAAGCAAAAGAATAAGAGTGAACTCTTAGAACAAAACTGGCATCATTTTCCAATTAACTGAATACCTTAGAGAGGATTGTGTGCCTGTGTGCTATATTTAAATTAGCTTTACTTGTAAAATCGCTACATGCCACAATTCAAAATGCAGCTGAGAAATCACCCTGTTTGACGTACAGATGATAACCTAATTCCAACTATTTTTATCTACTTTGTAATTCAAGTGATGCATGCTGTATATTATTTCCCTACGAGTCAAAATTATATTTAGAATTAAAATTGGTTTTATGTAGTTCAGGTTATTGCACCCGAAAGCAATGAGTCATGCACCAGAAGTACACAGATTTGGGAGGCAAATATGGAACCATTAACTGCTCAGCGAGAGCTTGCTCAGCCCCTCAGCTCTAAGAATAAGCTTTAAAAATACTGTATAGTTAATGTGGGTTGTAAGAAGGTCACCTCTGTTCCTTTTCAAAGGTGCCATGGGCTTTTTTGTCTTCTACCTTAAAGCCATGGGACAGAATCAGGCTTGAAGAAAGTGTCAAACAGCTTTGCGTTATGTCCTATTCCACACCTCGTACGTGAAGGTGATGGTACGGACCCACCTTCCAGGCACAGTTTTAACTTATTTTTCCTTGCCATGGAGGTAGGTATTCATGGTCCTTAGGCACAAATTTTCCTCTGTTACCTCATAAATACAATATAGAGGCCATTTTATTTTATTTTATTTTTAATTTTTTTATTTAAGTTCAATTTAGTTAACATCTAGTGTATTATTAGTTTAAGGGGTAGAATTTAGTGATTTATCCGTTGCATATAATACCCAGTGCTCGTTACATCCAGGGTGTAGAGGCCATTTTAAAAGATGATGAGGGAGAAAGGGAGGGAGAGAGAGAGTAAGAAACAAGAGAGAGCTGGCTGGCTCACACAGATTCTTAACCCATGACCCAGGCCTCATTGTCACATAGTTCTAACCAACTGGACTGAACTACCAGCTGTCAAACAGCCTGCAGTGATATATGTACCTTTCACAATAGTCACTTTTCACTGTCACAGCGACACAGTGGAACAGAAGATGGGGAGAATTCACGTTCATCAGGCACCTACTCTGTGCTATATACATTGTGCTCATTTCTTTTTATGGGTCTTTCATTTAATCCTCACAAAAGTCTTGTGAGGAACAGCCACTTCACAAATGTGAAAATAGAAGCCTGAGTCACTAAATGTCTTTTCCTAAGCCACATAACTGTTAGGAAAAGGGGCCAGGACTGGAAGACAGGTGACTATGACCATGAAGCCACTGTTCTGTTGTCTAAGCTCACGGGTAGCTTCTAATCACTCCCACTTGTTTTGTTCTCCACAGTGCTTACAAAGAAGGAGGGGATTTTTACCAAGAGTGAGATCTCTGGTGCTCGTGTTAGACACAAGTTCCTGGGAAAACTTTATCAAGAGCTTTGAAAACCCAAAGGGTTTCATAAAATCATATATTATTTGGGGAATTACCAAAAAAAAAAAAAAAACCTAATTTCTTACACTAATTTCAAAATACCTTTATTTCCCACAATCTTAGATAAGATGCCTCAATATTTGATCATTAAGACCAAATCACATAAGGATATGCATAATTATTTCCAGTTGATGAGAACTAAGAAAAAAGTAGGAAACCACACTCAAGCTAAGTCATACTCCAAATCATGAAAAAAAGAGTCAAATATGAGAGATTTATCTCTGGAAAGCAGCACTCAAAAGTGCTCGATATGAAAAATGTTACTTTCAACTGTGACAGAGCTCCTTGTCAGAATAATTTTCCTATCCAAAACAGACCAATTCTACTCAAAAAAAAAAAAAAATAGGTAACACTACAAACAAAAATGTTTGAAGATATCAGAGATTCACCAAGACATCAGGACTTGAGGGCAATATTCTGGAGAGAAAGCAAAGCACAGAGGTGAATGTGATCTTCGCTACCACATTTCTTCTTAAAATATTTGTCTATTAGTGAGTGGCATGGGGCTAAGAAACCAAGCAGAAAATAGCAGCCTAGAGGTTTAAGCAAATCCACAAGTCTGTAGGGACAAAAATGTATTACAAGGCTACTAAGCTGGTCAAAAATAAGGGACCTAGGTTCTGGAGAAAAGGGAACCACGTGGAAGGAAATTCAATATTTTGACATTTTTCACCACATATTCTCTCTTTAGCATTTAAAAAATACTAAGCTACATAAGGTGAGAGCCAGAGAAGTCACACAGAAATCTATAGCTAAGAGGTTAAAAGCTATTTGAAGATTTCTCTAATAGTATCATGCTGGAGAGACAAAAATTGAATACTACATATTGAAGACAAGAGACTATAAAAAATTCCCCAAACTTTCAGTTGGGACGTATAAGGGAAGAGATCCAGGAGTAAAGGTAAATCAGAAGTACATCCGCACAAGAGGCACAAACAGGACCTGGAATCATCTTAACCCTTGATTGAACTGAGATGATCTTCCATGCCTCTAACTACCAGGCAAAAGTAAAACCAGTTCTCCCTGGAAGAAAATAAAATAATGTAGTCACAGAATGTCTGGCATTCAATCCAAATTTACCAGGCATACCAAAGGACAGGTCCAAATAGCCAAAATCTAAAATAAAAACACAGACAGTAAAAACAATCACACTACAAATAAACATGAATTTGGAGTTAATCAGACACTGATTTTAAAATCATTGTGGTTAGTATATTTGAGAAAGTAAGTAAGAAGATAAAGAATGCACCAAGGAATTAGAATCTATAGAAATGAGACAATAAACTTTTAGAAGTAAACAATAAAATAACTAAAAATAATAATTCATTAAATAGATCTCATAACATATTACATACATCAGGTATGAGGAATAATAAAGACCAGTAAAATATTTCCAGTAAGAAAAAGGATGGAAAATATGAAAGAGAGTATAGGTACATGAGGAAAGAGTCTAACATGTCTCTAATTGGAATCCCAGAAGAAACTACAGAAAGAATAGAGCAGAAGCAATATTTGAGAAGGGGTTGCCAAAATTACATGATATCATCAAGTCACAGATTCATTAAACCCTAAGCAGGACATATGTAAAAAAACAACAGCAACAACAAAACACATAATTAGACACCAAATATTTGAACTACCAAACAATGAGGATAAAGAATATTTTAAAAGGAGCCAGAGAAAAAATTATCTTACTTGAAAGGAGAAATAATAAAACTGACAGTTAACTTTTCAACAGAAACTAAATGAACTAGGGTGGAAAAGAATTAACAACCTTCAAATGTTGAAAGAAGATAACTGTCAACCTGAATTCTATACCAGCAAAAATAAAGGCCATATTTACAGACCAAAAAAAAAAAAAATCTGAGAAAATTTATCTCCAGGAAATCCACATGAAAAGTACATTTTCATGGCAAAAGAAAAATAATCTCAGAGACAGGAAAATGCAGGCAGAAATGAAGACCAAGGAAAAAACAAATAAGTGGGTAAGTATAAATGAATACTGATTGTTTGAGACAGTATTAATGCTTCACGAAGTTTAAAATATATAGCTATCTACTTAAAGCACAAAGGTAAGAGGAAGTAAATGACATGAAAATGATTAAAGGACCTCATATCTTCTATAAAGTGGCAAAAGTACTAAATTATAGTAGACTATAATAAAGAAAGAATGTTGTGTTCCTAGTCACTAAACCTCTTAAGTAATTATTTAAAAAGCACAACTAAAATATAGCTAACTAATAGAGACAGAAGTATAATCATAAAAATTTTTTTTTATTAATACAAAAGAAAAGAAAAGTTAAAAAAAAACACAAATGGGAAAACGGATATAAAATAGTAACATGGTCAATTTAAACCCAAATGTATCAAATTATATAAAGTATAAATGAACTAAAAATTCCAATTAAAATACAAAGATTATCAGACTAGATTTTCTTTAAAAAGCCAACTTTATGCAATTTAGAGAGACACCTTTAAATATAAGGACACGGAATATTAACCATAAAAAGATGAAAATTCTCTATCATGAACACACTGACCAAGATTAAATCAACCTAACTTTGCTATTATCAACCAAAGCAAACTTTAAGGCAAGAATTGCTAGAGATAGATCATGTCATGAAAATAAAAGATTAAATCCATCAAAAAGATGTAACATTCTATAAATGTATACATATAGATTAAAAATTTATAAAGCAAATATTAATAGACTGAGAAAAAATAGAAAAATTCACAAAATTAGTTGGACCATTTAGTATATTTCTTTCAGTATATGATAGAATAAGAAGACCCCCCCCAAAAAAAAATAATTTATAGAGATACAGAAGATTCGAATAACAAACTGGGCCTAACTGACCTATAACACTATTCCCCCCTACTCTAGAGCCCACTTTTTTTTCCCCCCAAATCCACATGAAACATTTGCCAAAGGGGACCATATGCTCAGAAGAAAAATTCTCAAACATTTCATTAGATATAAATTATGCCAACTATATTTACTGAGTGGACTAAAATTAAGCCAGAAATCAATAGGAAAGAGAATTAAAACATTCTGAAATGTTTGGAAACTCACCAAAACTTTTCTAAAATAATCTAAACTAAAGAAATAATTTAAAAGGAAATTAGAAAATATGTTGAATTGAATAATATCAAAAAAGTGACACATCAAACCTTGGATAATGCAGCCATAGTGCTTTGAGGGAGATTTCTGATAATAAGCACATATATTAAAAAAGAAGAAAGGCAAAACAACAACAACAACAACAACAACAACAACAATAAAAACCAGTGATCCAGGAGTCTACTTCAAGAAGTAAGAAAAGCACAGCCAATTAAATGTAAAGAAAGTATAAGCAAAGAGGGCGCCTGGGTAGCTCAGTCAGTTATGCGTCTGCCTTCGGCTCAGGGCCCAGGTCGTGATCTCAGGGATTGAGATCTGCTTCGGGCTCCCTGCTCGGGGGGAGTCTACCTCTCCCTCTGCCTCGACCTGGACTCATACTTGTGTGTTCTCTCTCTCATTCTCAAATAAATAAATAAAATCTTTAAAAAAATGATAAAGAGCACAAATTAATAAAATAGAAAACAAATGTACAACAGGGAAAACCAATGAAATTAAAACTTACTTTCCTGAAATGATACACTCTAGCAGGAGTGAAAGAGAGGGGGGGAAAAAGAAATGACACAAATTACCAAATTGCAGGAATAAAAAGGGAAACATCACTACATGCCTTAAAACCATTACAAATAATAAGAAGAATATTATGAGCAATTTAATGCCAATACATTTGAATAAATAGCTAAAATAAAGCAAAAAATTCTTTGGAGAACACAACTCACCCAATCTCACACAGAAAAGAGAGAGCAAATATGAATAGCCCTTTAAATAAAATATATCTGTAATAAAAAAAAAACCTCTGGCAAAGAAAATTCAAGGTGCAGGTATCTTCACTATTGCATTATTTCCAACATTTCAGAAGGGAAAAAAGAAAGAAAAAAACAAAACAAAACAGCAATTTTACACAAACTAATGAACAGAACCAAAAAAATGGAGAACGTTTTCCAAGTTGCTTTATTCGGCTGGCATGATTTTGACATCAACACCTGGCAAAGACATTTAAGGAAAGGAAAATTATAGTCCAATTTTTCTCATGAATATGGGTGAAAAGTCTTGAACAAAATATTGGCAAATTAAATCCAGCTATGTATAAAAGGGATTATAAATCACAACCTTTTTATTACAGAATGTAATATTTTAATATTCAAAAAGTTAATGTTGCTCATGTGTTAACAGAATAAAGGAGAAAAATATAACCATCTGAAATGATACAATTCAATTGGAAAAATTCAACATGTTCATGTCAAAAATGTATGGCAAGTTAGGAATAGAAGGAAACTCTCAACCTGATTGAATATATCACTAAAACTCCTACTGCAAAAATCAGACTTAGCTAAATATTAAAAGCTTTATTTTTTTCCATTCAGATACAAAAGATAAGGATGTCCGCCACCAACTTCTGTAAATTATTTTACCATTATTACTAATCAATATGATAAGGTAAGGAAAAGGCATAAAGTGTATAAAGATGAAAAATGAAGAAACAACTATCCCTATTCATGGTGCTATGCTTGTGGACTTAGAAAATCCAAAAGCATCTACAGTAAGCTATTAAAACTACTACATGCCTTTGGCAAGGTTGCTAGATGTTAAAAACATATAAAAATAACATTTGTATATACAAATAATATATACACAAATAATGAAAGTGAAATATTAAGTTGATACTATCTACAATGCATTAAAAATATCAAATACTTAGAAATCAAATACTTATTGAAATAAAGAAAAGCCTTTACATTAAAAATAACAAAAGGTTACTGCAGGAAACTCTGAAGGGTTAAGTAAATGGAGGGATACCATTAAATAAATGCTTGGGATACCATTTAATTTGTAATAATGTCAACTTCCCCCAAGTTAATTTATACATTTAAGAAAAATGCAGTCAAATCCCAGTAGGACATTGAGTGGGTGTGGAAATCAACAAGCTAATTCTAAAACTCACATGAGCGTATGAAGAGCCAAGAATGACCAAGATAACCCTGAATAAGAAAAACCTGGGAGAATTTAATCTACTAGGTATCAAGACTTACTCTAAAGCTCTTGTAATTAAGACAGTAAACACTATGACATTGGGACAAAGATAGATATTAGATCCATTAATCAGAATAGAGTCTAATACTAGACTTGCTGAATTAGAGTGTAGAGAATGGATAATCTTTCCAAAAATTGGTGCTGAGTTAATTTTCTCTCTGTATGGGACAAAAGTAATGACCTCTACAATACTCTACAGACAAAAATCAATGCCAGGGGATTGCAGAGCTAAATTTCACCTTTCAAGCAAAATAAAAAGCCTTCTAGGATAAAACATTGAGGAATATTTCCATAATCTCAGGCTAAACAAAGATTTCTTAAACATGACACAAATAGCAATAACTATAAAGGAAAAGATTGAAAAATTGGTCTTCATTAAAATTAAGAATTTCTATTCATCTACAACTACCATTAGATGAATAAAAAAGCAAGGCACTGAGAGGGGAAAGATATTTGTAATAATATTCAACAGGAGATTCTTATCCAGATAGATGCATTATTTACTTACACACTCAGGTATGTGTATGTATGCATATGTATGTATGTTTCTTACTTCAGAATAGCAAGGTAAAACAGAAAATTGTCTTAACTCCATAACTTAGAAATTCCTCTACTACATATATGCCCAATCAATGAATACATATGTGTACCCAAAGGTAAATACAAGAAGGTCCACGGTGCGTTATCCATAGTAGCCAAAAACTTTTTAAAAATCGATCAAAAGTGGGATCTATAAATAATAATAGGATACTATACAATGATTAAAATAAAGGAAATACTGTTCTATGCAACTACATGGATGAATCGCATTCATGTAATATGGAACAAAAAAGCCAGGCATAAATCAGTATGTAGTATACGACTCCATGTATATAAAATTCAGAAGTAGCTGTAAAAATATGTGGTGGTAGAAGTCAGAAGAATACATCCATGAAGTACAAGATGAAGTATGACTGGTAGAAGGACAAGGGAAGCTTCTCGGTACAGACACTTCTTTTTCTTGATCTACATGTTGTTTGCATAGGTATGTTCACTGTAAAACTTCATTGAGTTGCTCACTTACGATTTGTGTATTTTGCTGAATAAATATTATACTAAAAAGTATACTTTTATGAAACTATGCATCAACACATATGTGCACATCTATATACATAAACAAAGTTTATGAGGATGTCTCACAATAATTTAATTGTTTATCCACATTAATAGTTGGTCGAATAACACTATCAGTCAATGGCTAGAGTAAGAACGGTAATATCTTTATTATGAGAGGGCTGTCTGTTCAATCTCATTACATCTCATTATTAAAGAACTTCATTTCATTTAATCCTTACACCAAACCTCTGATTGTTTTTTCCATATCATAGATGAGTAACAGTAAACAGAGTAGGAAGAGTTTAAGGAATTTGTCCATGATCACACAGTCATGAAGTGGTGGAAGTGAGATTCAAGTAGCAAAAATCAATCAGCCAACTTTTATGAGGCAAGTCCCTTGTCTTGTACAAAGAACTTCTTACTGAAAAAGTGTCTCTGGATCAATACCCCATAATACCCAGTAATTGAAAGGTTATAGTTGTTGACCTTTAGATACGTTAAAAGCAACAAGTATTTACTGGGCTTATATTAAGTACCAAGGCTTGTCTGAGGTCCCAAGACCTCACAATTAAATAAGACACCATTTTATCCTCAAATACCTTACAGATCCAGTAGAGAATATATATAAAAAGAAAGTTCAGATCAGTGCGGCAATTTTTAAACATGGCCTCCAATGTTTTTGATACTTCTCTTCATTGAGTGGTGGGGTCTCCAGACACATACCTTGAATATGAATGGACTTGCAATTGTTCCAACCATGCAAAAACAAGGGAAATGAAGGTAAAGGCCATATAGCTTTTGTCTAGTTCTTTGGAATGCTTGCTTACCTGGAAGTCTCCCGTTCAACGACCAGATGCCATGCTGTAAGAGGTCCAAGCCACATGTAGGTTCTCGTGTTGACAGTCTCAGCCAAACCCAAACTTTGAGTCATCCTGGCCAAGGAGCCAGGCATGTGAGTGAGAAAACCACAATGCAAGAGATCCTGTGGCCTATCTATTCCAGCCCAGAGCCATTCAAGTCACCCTAGACCTCTGGGTCTTCCTCACTGAGACCCCAGCTAGCAAGAAACAGAGCCAAGTCATCCCTGCTGTGTCTTATAAAAATTGTTGACCTTCAGCATCCATGGGCATAATAAAACAGTTGTTTTTTTATGCCTCTAGGTAGTTTGTTTATGTTACCAAGGGTAGTTGGTCATACAGTAGTAAATAACTGGAACGGTCATTTCTCCAAAGTTTGTTCCTCATACATCTGCATCACAGTTATCTGGAGTGCCTATCAAATTGGCAGTTTTCTGGATTCCTTCCTCAGTATCTTTGAATCAGAGATTTGATTTACTTTGGGCTTCTAGTAATTTGAGTATTTTCCACACCTGGGCAATCCTTACGTTCAGTAAGTTTGAGCACCACTGCCCTAAACTGAGCTTGTGATCAGCCCCAATAAGAGCAGGACAGATATTTATTGATCTCTAAATCTGTCAGACATCAGTATACATAAAAAGAAAAAGACACCTGGTTCATGTATTAAATATGAAGAGTTAAATCTGTACAGACTAGTGGTTATAAACAATTTGTACCATAATATTTCACAGGACACATAAAAGACTTGTGCACAAGGAGGCAAAAGAAGAGAGTGGTTTTGTCTTCCCATGGGTTCAGGAAAGTCTTGAGAGAGGAAAGTCTTGGGCTTATCCTGAATCCTAAAAGATGTGTTTTCATGTATTCTTTAAGAAAGTAAGGCCAGAAAGTCTCTAAGTCGAGGAACCAGATTCAGCAGCAGCAAGTGGGCGATCACCTGAGGCTACCTGAGGGCCTCCACCACCAGACCAAGAGATGAGACTACAAAAGTGACATCGTGAAAGACCATCTTTGCCAGGGAAATTGTGCTCATGCCTCAGGGCAATAAAGCCTCGGAGGGTTTTTAATTGGGGGAAACTGTGACCAAATTTGCACTTTTCAAAAGCTTTGTGGTGACTGCGAAAAAAAATTAGGCAAAACAATCAGAATGTTATTATAATAGCTCGGGCAAGAAAAAACTACGACTAGTTGTCAAAGTAGAGAAGAAATAGTGAAATGATACACCTCAAAAAGGAAACCCCACAGGTCTCCACTCGGTCTCTGACTGAATGAGGAAGGCCAGGCTAGGGTCTATGATGATTTCTAGGTTTGTCATGAAATTTTTAAAAAAGAGAGAGAAAGAGAAGGTATCACTCTCCTTCTTGAGACTATAATCCCATAAGTAAAGGAACCAGATTAGCTCACGCCTCTTCCAAAAATAAGAAGATGTGGGAACTATTTATTAATACCAAGTGTCGTTGTTATACCACGAGCTCCCCTTAGATGCTTCTTTTGGAGAATTTTCAACATAACTGAAAAAGAGGTACGGCTTTTTGCAGATTCCTGACCACTATGTCTAACAGAGCTCATTTACTCTGCAGCCCAATTTGGAATTAGAAAGAGAAGTAAATATGCTAACTTTGGATGGCTCCATTTAACTGTTCACCCAGCTGCTGCCTTCCTGGTGTGCAAAGTGGGACGCTACTGGGGCTGTGGTTGAAATTGCACAACAACAAGGGAGAGATGATGAAATACATATCGTTCTTGATTGGGCTGTCCACTCAGATAACTAAAGACAGGATATGTGTGATAATAAAATCTTAAATCTGTGAAAGTAATTGCTCCTGACATCTCCGGCTAGGCAGCAGACTGCTCAGACAGTGCTGTTCAGTCACAGATTCTAAGCCTAATGAAGTGAGAAGACCACAGTATAGAGACAAATTAAAATCTACTTACCACGAAGAGTCAGTATTTTTTTTTCTTTTTTTGCTTTTTTGTATACTTCCTTGTTTTATGGAGAAGGAGGAAATATCTGTTAGGAATGATCACCCTTTTATGTTTTAAGTCAACACAATATACCTGCTATTAACCACAGGAAATAGCCATCCAGTAAGTCTAATCTATTATTGAAAACTTTGGCTCCTCTAGAACTATTTTAAGATTTTTAAATGATTATTGTTAAGCAGGTGAAATACATTTGTGAGAGAAAAAAAAAAGGACCTGCTTAAAATAATAGCCAACCTATTGCTTTGGTATTTTTGACCTTTTTCTCCAGCACATTTGAAATTTTTGAAGGCACAATTTTCCTATCAACTACACTGCAACTGATATTGTACATCTGAGAGGAGCCGGAACTTTAGGACGGGGAATGTAACATGAATGTAACTGAATTGTAATGAACTCTGATGTAAATAACTAAAGATTGTGAACAGCCATGAATTCCCTTTCCAATGATCATATGTTCTGCTTCTGATGTGAATTGTGAGTAACCTTGTTGTTAGCTTAGGAAAAAAAAAAAATAGAAAGCCTCCTACAATATATGACTCAACCTAAAACCTTGCTCAAATTCTTTTATACCACCTCTGAGTAAAATAGACATTGAGATGCATCTTCTGTGACATGGAACCTTTGGTAAGGAAACAAGGCGTCATTAAACATAGCAATAAGTCATCTATCATTCGAAGACCAATTATATGTTGGCAGCTCTAACTTAGACTTTTGTGGCTCAAATAAGTCTCTCTGGTTTTGAGAAATCAGATGAAAATTCATACAAACAATTCTACTTTTGTTAGTGCAAGGAGGGGAGCTCTGTTATAACTGTTTTCCAAACTGTGGAAGCAACACTACACGTGCAGGGCATTTTTCAAATACAAGAGTGATTCTTGCATTGCAAGTAAGAAAGATAGCATGGTCTGAGAAAGAAAAAATGGAATTGGGACCAGATGGCTTGGGTTTGAATCATTGCTTCACTAGTGCCGTAGTTACTCTGAGAAAGTCAATTACACTCTGATATTAGTTGTCTCATCCTTAAAATTAAAAAAAAAAAAAAAAGGTGCTTCCCTACATACTCTGTATCAAACTTCAGTGAAATGATGACATGAGCGCATCTGGTACAGAACTGGCTCTTTAAAAATCCTAGTATCAGTGGAACAGCCTGGAGGGGATCCTAGAACAGAAAAAGGAAATTAGGTCAAATCTAAGGAAATTTAAATAAAGTATGGACTTGAGTTAATAATAATGTATCAATATCGGTTCATTAATGATGACAAATGTATGTGCTAATGTAAGATGGCAATAATGGAGGAAACTGGGTGAGGGGTTATGGGATTCTCTGTCTATCTTTGCAATTTTCCTGTAAACCTAAATCTATTCGAAAATTAAAAGTATTATTTAAAAGGAAAAAAAACAAAAAAACAAAGCCACCTAGTATCCATCCCCTTTTCTTCCCTTTTCAATGTTAACCCCTTAAAGTCTAGATTCTCTTCACTGGCAGTGTTATGTATGTACATTAAGTTCAATTCTACAGGAAAAAAAAAATACGTCACATATTGGCCTTTCCATCAAGACTGAAGGATGTCTTCCATTTCTCCTGATACGTAAGGAACTCAGGGGAATTAGAAAACTAACCAGTCCTAACCATCCCTTTAACTAAGGAGACTTCTTTTGTCTCTTCAAACAGCCAGAAGTTGGACCTGGAATCTCACGCAGGCTTTGCCATAACAAAGAGAAACACTTGCTTTCTGGCCACCACAGAGCTGCTGTGGCTCGTTTGCCCTGGACATTACCTTTCTTCAACCCCCTTCCTTGCCTCTACTCCACATCATGAATACTGCTGTCAAAATTGCATAGACACATGTCTCAGTTTCAATCAGGATTTTATCAATAACAATAAAATTGCAAAGATAGAGGGAGCCTAGACATGGCCCTCAGGCAGATTATTAAGATACATGAAGTGCTCACCTTAACTAGGAAGACACAAAGAACACCAGGAAGAGAACTCTCTGCCTAAATGCATTTGAGTACTTTTTTTTAATGACTACTGTCAAAAGTTCTAATGATAATGAAATCTAATTTTTAAGAGACCCTACCAGATGCTGACATTAAAAAAAAAAAAAAACTTCTAATATTTTTCTATGTTCTATGACTTCCTACCAAATGTAAAGAGAATGGAGGGCTTCAAATAAGAAGAAATCAGTGTCACTGGGAAGAGAGCAGGATAATTGCAAAAGAAAAAGCAAGAGTTAGCAAGTATTTATTGACTAACTGCTATGCCCTTGGCATTCTTGTTGACATGAGAAATGTAAAACAAAATGAGCTATGACCTCTCCTTTCAGTAAATTTGCAATACCATTCACAAACACAGTGAATAATACCATAGAATAGTTCTTCAGTTCTTCCTACTTTTTAGTGTCCCAAGGGCACAGCATACATGATCTTTTTCAACATACCATTCAACGGTCTGGAATGTTATTCTACCCATCTTCCACATTACAAAGCTGAGGCTCAAAAAGACAACGACAATGACTCCGGGTCCACACCAGCTAGTAAGAGGCAGGGCTGGATCAAAACCCAGGACTATGATACCAAAGCTTATATCCTTAATCATTATGATATAGCACCTCATTTTCAAAAGTTAAATCCAGCCACTTCTTTGTAAACAACTTTCAACAGCTTCCCTGAAACCCAAATAAGAACATAAGCAACATATCTCAGTAGCAATGAGAGAATATACACAAAGAGGAAAGTATCAGCTGCCCAGAGCCTTGTTAGCCAACACCTTGAACTGCCCTTGAGAGTGACGTGGTCATGAACGTCAGTTCTCCTGCACCATAGGTGGTAAAACAGTCTTCTAACGATTGACACAGTGAGCTGGTTTCAAGGGCCCAGAAAAGTTGAAACTGCCATGGCATTCAAGCTCCTTAACCATTCTGCACATTCCTAAAGTGTTACCATGATAAAGTGTTCACTGATGCACAGATAACGCCAAAGCCGGCAAGGGAAACATGACTTTTAGAACAACATTTCAAGGTCAAATGTTACCCAATTGTGCAGGACCATGTTCAACTCTTAGATTATAAAAATGCAGATCCAGTTTCTCAAGGTCTCTAGGATAAAGTTCAAATTAGGCTGTTTAAGAGAGGGCCCTTATCAGTTGTATGAGCAGCTTTCTCCAGAATTTAGCTAACTCATTTGATAACATTGGACAAGAGGAATTTTCCAGGAGTAGACCCAGTAACCAAACAGTGATGAATTAAGAGCTATATTCTGTCCTGATGCAGACGTAACATTTATTTATCCCATGAAGCTCTTCTCCAAGGAGATTAGAGTATACAATTGCCTCTTGGGACTCACTCCAAACCCACTGGGGAATCCCCTGAAGGGCCACCAACCCTCATGCTCCCTTACTCTTAACATAAAAATGGTATTGGTTCATCCTCCCTAAAGGAATTTTGCCCAGAGTTAGGAGTGTGGCCAAATAGTATTTATGAAGAATTTATAGCTACTATTTAACAAGTGAACTTTCACAGTTCTGGAGCCAATCTGAATATGGCTAGTGAATTGTTACTTATTTGGCATCCCTTTGCCAGGAATCTTTACCCTCATAATAAGGCGGGTTAATACCTTGAGATATTAATTTGGATTTTGTTTATCCCTGATTTTTGTTCACATTTCCCTTTTTTTTTTTTTAAGATTTTATTTATTTATTCGACAGAGATAGAGACAGCCAGCGAGAGAGGGAACACAAGCAGGGGGAGTGGGAGAGGAAGAAGCAGGCTCATAGCAGAAGAGCCTGATGTGGGGCTCGATCCCGGATCGCCGGGATCACGCCCTGAGCCTAAGGCAGACGCTTAACCACTGTGCCACCCAGGCACCCCTGTTCACATTTCCCTTATTCCAAAAAGGCAGCAAGGCCTTTGTGCTGCTTACCTCAAAGATTTTTGTTGTAGAAGTTTCCTGAAAACATCTCTGCCCACTTTCTGAC
Organism: Ursus americanus; assembly: GCF_024610735.1. Taxonomy (NCBI): domain Eukaryota; kingdom Metazoa; phylum Chordata; class Mammalia; order Carnivora; family Ursidae; genus Ursus; species Ursus americanus. The sequence goes on along the minus strand of NC_142137.1, from coordinate 51,857,478 downwards.
TTTTGCATTCAGAAAGCTTGGATTCCTTAAAGAGATTAAGCTAAGGGTCACAGAGGGGTAAAGAGGTGAGTGCTTTTGATGGGTAAGGTGTGGAAGCAGCTGTGGGAAGCTGGACACTGCCCTGGAAAGGGAATGGAGTGGAGGGTCCCCTTGGTGGTAAGGCTACATGCCTCACTTTCTGGCAGTACTTTGAAAGGTAGCAAAACTTTTTAAAGAAATGGCTCCCTTGTATATCTAGAATCCTGGGTCCTAGGAAGTGCGGCTCCCAGCTGAAGCAAACGTCATCATAGCCTACTTGGCATTAGGACAGCAGAGCCATCCACATTCAAGGACCAGTAAGGCACAGACAGTGAGGATCCTAGTAGCAGCCGTGAGGCTCTTTCACAATTTTTTAAGCCCCATTTTAGCTTTTTGATGACCCTAGAGTCCCAAAATGACTGAGATAGAATCTTTCGCCCAATTGGAGAGAGTTTTAATTTGACTTAGAGGCATGTGACTCTTCTTTTCCACCTAAATTCCAGCTGTAACAATAATTTGAGCTTCAATACTCTTCCGGTTCCATTCTGTGCCCCTTCCCTTCCTGACCCCAACTCTACCCCTTTACCTCCCCATCTTCCACACAAGTCATCAGAGATCTGTCTATACCATTTTTGCTTGTGGATGATAGAGGGATTTTTAATTTCCAGTAAAAGGAAGTAGTCACCCAAAACTTCTCAATATGAAAACCATAAAGATTTATCTTCACTTAAATATGCAACTAGAAATGGCAAATAATTTGCCAATTCATTACCTTTTGAAGAATATCCTGGAAAATTTGAGCTGAAATTAAGTGAAACTTTGGCCAAAAGGAACATTTGAATTTTGCTTTATTGAGCTATTAAGCTAACATATTCTCTTCTTTAAAGTTTCTGCTGTGGTATGTTTGATTCAAAGCAATCTTCCAATTGTTTTACCATTAGCTTGAAGCAAAGGAAAATGAAAAGCATGACAAGGCATAAAATTGGCCTTAGAAATATCTAAGCTTGGTTCAGCCGTGACCATTATCCTCAGTGCTCTTACAGTCTGAGCAAAACAGCCATAAAATCGGGTTATTGTTTTTAATTTTACAACCCATGATTTATTTTGTTTAACTTTAGTGACAGCCTGTGATCTCAGTAAGTGTCTTCAGTTAGGAAATGCAAGCAGGAAATCAAGGCCCAGAAGTCATTAGTCGTAGCATGTAGTCATGTCATTTATCTTCCTGTATCACCACCAAAGTGTGATCCATGTGATTCCTATTATATAAACTAACACTAGAAATTCTGAAATCAGAATAGCTCATAGAATGAAACAGAGTTCACATGGTCAGCTTCAACTTCCCCTGCACTCTGACTTAGACCCTGGACAGCTAGAACTTGTGTTCTATAATTTACCTTCAAGCCCCTCCGCCAAAACAAAATGTTCAAATAAGGGGTTATAAGCTTACTGGTTAGGAAATAACACAGCTTACAAATTGTCAGGAAGACCTGACCTTTAACAGCTGTATACTCTTGGGGCACTATATTTAACTCTTTGAATCTCAATTTCCTCATCCAAAAAAAGTAGGAATCATAACATTATCTGCCTCATATGGTTATTTTGAGAAATAAATTACATAATACCTGCAAAGTATTTAACAAAGTAAAGGTTTGCCATTATTATTACTCATTTTTTTGTGATGATGACAATGAATGAATGAATTTCTAATCCTTTGTAAATGTCAAATTAACCAGTTCTTTAATAGAAAGGATATTCCCTTTTCCCATTACAATGGTGGTGTTTGTGGCATCATATGGGACTGTGATCCAAACTTATCTGCCTATTATTCTGAATTCGTTTTAAGTAAACGAGAAAATTTATTCATCTTTATACCCCCATGTGACTTATCCAGTATATAACAAATCACCCCAATGTTTCATGGCTTAAAATAATAATATTCACCTACCCAAGGTTTCTCTGGGTCAGAGTTCAGGAGTGGCTCAGTCAGGTAGCTACAGATCAAAGTTTCTCATGAGGTTGCAGTCACAGGTCACCGGGAGTTGCAGTCCCCCAACAGAAATGGAGGAACCAGTTTCAATGTGGCTCACTCACGTGGTTGGTAAGCTGGTGTTGGCAAGGTAAGTCCTCTCTAGGTGGGCCTCTCCACAGGGCTGCTTGAGGGCCCTTACGCAATGCCAGCTAGCTTCCCACAGAGTTGCAAGGCCTCTTAAGATCTAACCTCAGAAGATGTACACCATCTTCTCTGCCACAATTTATTGGCCATACAGGCCAGCCTTGATTCAGCGTGGAAAGGTGCTATGGACTGAATATTTGTGTGCCCCGCCCCCAAACTTCCAATGTTGAAACCTAATCCCCAGTGTGATGGTATGTTGAGGTAAGAACTTTAAGAGGTGATTAGCCATGAGATGGAGCCCGCATGAGTTAGAGCCCTTATAAAAGAGACCTCAGAGCGCTCCTTCTCCCCTTCCACCACGTGAGCACGTAGTGAGAGACTTCTGTCCGCGAACCAGGAAGCAGGCGCTCACCAGACATCAAATCTGCCAACATCTTGATCTTAGACTTTTCAGGCTCTGAAACTGGGGAAAATAATTTTCTGTTCTTTAGAAGCCACTCAAGTCTATGTTGTTCTTTTATAGAAGCCCAAACAGATTGAGACAGAGACGACTGCAGAAGGGTATGAATAGCAGGAAATGCGGATCTGAGGCACGCACGTGGAGGCAAGCTCCCACAGCCCAATACCAGACTCTCAGTGATCCACACACTCACTCTCCTCACCCCAAGGCCACTGAAGTTCTCATCCCATTACAGCATTAGGTCAGGCTCAAGGTCCAGGATCTCATTCTCTAGCACACATGCTAACTCCTTGATTGGAGCATAATCCTACTTCCGTCAGGGAAGGTTTTTCAATGGTTGCTGGCTCTTCTCTCTGGGCTCTCAGTTTTGGGATTTTGTGCTTTGTTTTTTTGTTTTTGTTTTTATTTTGTCTTTGTTGGTGTGTGTGTGTGTGTGTGTGTGTGTGTGTGTGTGTGGTTTTTATAGCATCACTCTAGGGTACCAAGTGCTATATTAGTTATTTACTGCTGCATAATAAGTCACTTCAAGTCTTAGTGGCTTAAAACAACAATAATCACTTACACTCTCTTATGGTTTTCTTATATCATGAAGTCCAGAGCAGCTTGATTGGGCATTTTTAATCCAGAGGCATTCCTAAGGTTATATAGTCTTATGTTAGCTGGGGTTACAGGTGCCTGAAAGCTTAACCAAAACTAAACGATCTATTTCTAAAATGGCTCCATCACATGGCTGTCAAGTTATGGGCCTCTTGGCAGGACTACTTGGGTGTCCTCATGATACGGTGGCTGGCTTTCTCCAGACTGGGTGATCTGAGAGAGTCAGATGGAAGCCACAGTGCATTTTATGAATCACTCTTAAAAATCACACATGTTCATTTCAATCCATATTTTATTTGTCACACAGAACAGCCCTTATCCACCTGAAAGGCATTACAAAGAGGAATGAACACTGATGCTCACTGGAAGCAGGCTACCACATATCCCTTCCAGAGAGAAAATATTTTTAAGACTTTTCCCTAAATTGAACTATAACTATACATTTATATTTCATAAACAGGCCTACTAACAAATCAAATTTCTATATACAACTACCAGGAATTGTATTTCTGTAAAGGAACTTTCTACCCATAACCATATTGAAGCAGTTTGAAGAAAGGTAGGCTGCAAAGTCTCATGTCTTGGGGTAAACTGGCCACTCAGTGAGGAGTCACAAAGCCGGCATCAAATTGGGGAATTCATCAGAGTCTAGGGTCTGACCATTAGGCCTTATGGTATGGAAATTAAATTTTCCATCCCATTAAGAAATAGTTCACCTTTCTAAGGTTGCTAAAGATTGAATTTCCATACCCTCCCCCTCAAATTCATCTGTTGAAATGTAATCTCCAATGTGCTGGTATTTGGAGGTGAGGCCTTTGGGACGCAATTGGATCATGAGGGCAGAGCCCTTATAAATGGGATTAGTACCCTTATAGGAAAGGACCCCAGAGAGCTCACTTTCCCCCTCCACCATGTGAGGACATAGACATCTGTCTATGAGCCTTACCAGACATGCAATATGTCAGTGCCTTGCTCTTGGACTTCCAGCATTCAGGTCGGTAAGAAATAAGTTTCTGTTGTTTGCATGTTACCCAATCTACGGCATTTTGTTCTAGTTGGACAAATGGACTAAGACAAGGGTAGATTTACATTAACAAAGCTCCCAAAGACTAATGTACAGAAAATCACAATAGCCTATTTGTTTATTTCAGATGAGGCCCCGAATCATTAGACTATGTATGCTCAATAGGGTTCACTCCATAGACATATCTACATGGGAAATAAAAGGATTACTAGAAAAAATGTTATTATTTGTTGAGCATGGAGCCACATACAGCAAGGGGATTTAGTTGGACCATCATCAAACTCTCAGAGCTGTATGCTTTTATCTCCGCTTACGGGGACAGATTTGCCACGCTGGCAAGCAGTTCAGTCCTAGGTCAGGTTGCCCGGAACCATGCTTGGATGAAGACCATTGGTCTTACCTCTGTCCCTCAACCTTTTCAATGTTTCCATAGCTGACCAATTTCTATTACTTTCTGTCCTCACATCTATTATCTTTCTTCTTTTTATGGACAATTTTGCAACCATTCAGTCACTTGAAGACAGGGAGATTCACATTTTTTTCCACCCCAGCATACTTGAGAGGAGTGATGTGTTATCACCAATAACTGTGGCTAAATGACAGTACTGAATTTAGGCGGGGGTGAGGTAGAGGTGATTTTAAAAATAAGATCATTCTACTATGGTCATGGTAAAGAGATAAGCCCGCTATTGCCACCATTTTGAGAATTGCAGTTAAGATAAATTAACGTATTTCTGATGTGATCCGTTGAATGTGTTTATAGTTCAGCTGTTAGAGATATTTCCTTATATTCACATTTTAATAGGGCACCTCATTTTTGCTTCCAGATCTTACCTACAAGCCCCCATTTTTGGCTTGAGCTTGGAAATAGGCACATATTTTCTTCCATCAAACTGGATTACATACTGGTTCAGTGTGCTAACTTTAGAAGCAGAAATCTGCCAATTGACCCTGTCTCAGAAGCTTCAAATTATCCATTTCACTGACTGACATATAACCACTTACACCCGGGTGTTTTGTGAGCTTGTTCCTATAACTCACCTACTTCGTGGTCTTGGGAACTACTTCATTTTCTGCTGCCCTTTCTGCTAGAAAGCAGACCAGCCACGATCCTCCATCCAATTTCTAACCAGAGCAAGAAGTCATCGAATTCTCTGTGTTTCCTGGAGTTTCCACTCATCCCACATGGCATCCTTTTCTGTTTCCCAATTGAAAGTCAAGTATAAGCTCTCCCTGGCCTTATACATTTATGAGAGTTCTGGTATCTTTCAAACATTTAATTTAATTGGTGTTAAGATTGTAAAATTGCAATAAATTTACATGAACACTTCCCTCATTCTCTTTTTCTCTCTCTTTTTTTAAGTTAAATATGTGATCTTTAAAATAAATGTATATAGTACTTTGTTACCAGTTGGCCTCTCCTCCTTTCTAATTTCATTGGCCCCACCCCACCCCTGCCTCATTGCCCGGGAATAATATTCTCCCATTTTGAATAGCAGCAAAAATAACAATTTACAATTATGTAACTTTGCTATGAAAGTTACATAAGTAGACCTAACAACCATTAATAGGAAACAAAATTCCAGACTACTAGGTGTTATTTCATTAAGAAATGTCCACTGTGGTTACTTATTTAAATGTTTGTTTTCATTCTTCCTAGATATAAGGCATATTTCAAGACACCTCTACAGAAATACTAAGTTCTCCTTGTTACGAGTACAGGGCGAGGTGCTGAAGTCAAGGAAGGGCTCAGGGACTAGGTCTGCATATTGCCTTGCAGCATAATCAGACCATTTAGCAGGGGATGTCAATACTGTTTTAAGGAAATGCGCAGTGTTCACACTGAACTTCTGGCCGGTCATCATCTACACAATTGTGAACCTCTCCCAGGCAGAAGTCTGTTGTGTGTTTACACCCCACCGTTTCCCAAGTTGCTTAGAAGGGCTCAGCACCCTCTAATCTGTCTCACTAGTCCCACAACCAGCAAGGTCCACTCTAGTTGCTCAACACAGATTTGATAGAGGACCCGCTGTACCCTGGCTCAGTGGAAATTTCTCAAGGACTGGAAAAGAATTCCACAGCATCTCTGACTGTCAGGAATGGTGGGGCCTTTTATATTGATAGAATGACTTACATAAAAAGTCCAGAAAGCAATAAAACTTTAAAAGTCAGCTAGCCTGTGACATAGATCTATCAGTCCAGTCCCATGAGAAAGCTCTGTTTTGGCAATTTGGAGGCTGAACTCTCATGATGGGTCCTGTCTAAATGCTGGATTTCATTTATTCTCAGCTTCATTCAAATGTCCAATTTTCACAAATGAAGTTCAAATTACCATACCATTCAGTCCCTGTTTGTTAATGCAAGATCTCAGCTTTAACCTTCCCTTTAACACCACCACCAAATCTGTTTAGGATTGTTTATGGAGCTTCCAGGGAGATAGGGGGATCATGAGTTCTCAGGATGATTATGTTGTTGTTTCCCTCCAAGAAAGCACTACCAGCTCTTGATGGTGATGGTCCAGAGCCTTAGAGGCAAAGCTGTGCCCTTGGTGGTGGTAGACAGGGAAGCTTTATGTGGGTGTGTGATATGTGCTCTGTGTGTGTGGTAGCAATGGGGTATGTATGGTACGTGTGTGTGATATTCATGTGTGATACATGGTGTGTGAGTGTATGTATGATATGAGTAGTACGTGTAAAATGTGTTATGTGTGTGGGTGGTATGTTTGTGTGTGATGCATTGTGTGTGTGTGTGGCATGTGGCATGACTGGTGTGTGTGAAGTGTGGTGTATGTGTGTGGTATGTGTGGTATCAGGGAATGTATGTGGCTCCCTATTTCCAAGACTCCATCTGCTTTACATCTGCCCTTGAACGTCTGTGACTTGGACGAAACTCCCTCTACTACCTCTCTGTCTGCTCATGCTCCAGGTCAGTCCCTCTGGTCCAGCTAGGCAGGAATGCGAACATTTCTCTAATCCTGTAAGTTCTCGTTCCTTTGCCTCCTTCTTAGGTGGCCCTACACTCCTCCCCACAACCAAATCTCAGTACTCCCTTAGTCAAAAAAACAAAACAAAACAAAACAAAAAAACAAACCCCACATTGATAGATACAAGGTGGGCTGGAGAAGGGGATAACCCAATACCAGATGCATCAAAGTCTCCGTTCCAGCCCAGCGAGGGCTTTGTGTTACATCAATCTATCCATTGATGAAATAATTTAATTCCTCAATAAATAATTCTGAGCTCTTAACATATGCTCAACAATGAGCTGAAAACTGAGATACAACCATAAGTAAGATAAATGAGAGGAGTCTGTGGACACTGAACCCAGTTTAAAGGGAGATACACACGAGGAAGAGACAGTTACGACGCCGTGCTCTCTGCACCTGGCTGGAGGAGGCAGGACCCTAATGCAGGGCACTGAGAAGACATCAAGCCCATTAGCAGCTTCAGCAGAGGCTTCCTGGGGAACAGGATGTCTGGGTCGAAATCTGATTGGCAAACAAAGATGAAAGAGAAGGCTGCAGGTAGAAGACCCAACATTTGTGTGAGGGCCTGACACATTGAAAAGTTTAAGTAAGTTACAGTAAGCTCCGAGAATAAAGTGGAAGGGGAGAGTGCAAGAGATAAATCTAAAAAAGGAAACAGGAACCAGGTTGGTTTTCTCAAAATATAGTCCAAGGACCTCCTGAAAGAAATTACCTACTCTAACTTTTTTTTTTTTTTTTAATGCTTTTAGCTCCACACCAGATTCATTCCCTTTGAATCAGGGGCACAGGAATGTGCATTTTAAACAAATTTTTTCAGTGTTTCTTCCAAGAGTAAAGTTTGAGAACCACTGACTACACCAAGCAAGGCCAGTTGAGTCACTTTCAAGAGTTTGGACTTACCCAAAAATAAATGGGAAGCCTTGTTATGCAATGCAGTGACGTGATTAAGATGTGTGCTTTCGATAGCTCTTTAGAGAAGCAATTAGAGAATGGACAAGTTGACCAACAGAGACCTCTTTGCCCATTTTTAGCTGTGGTCATTAGGTTGAAGTCCAAGATTTCAGCATATTTGAATATTTGGATGACCAAATTATATACCCAACTAAAATCCTATCCATTTACATTCTCAATTTATGTTAGCCTGCTGTAGGGTGATCAACTGTCCTGTTTGCCCAGATCTGAGGGATTTCCCAGGAAGTGGGACCTCAGTGCTAAAAACAGAAAAGTCTCAGGCAAACTGAGATGAATTAGTTACCCTGTAATTACCAAGAATAATCCCCACAATAATCTATCAGGTCACACAGAGTTCTCATTATAGCGCTCTTCTTTAAAAAAAAAAAAAACAAAAACAAAAACAAAAAACCCTGAGATTAAAAGCATCTTTTCGAAAGTGAGAAGAGAAGGTATTAAAGAGAATGGAATTAAAACAATCATTTGTATTTTAAAAATAATAATAATCCCACACACACTGTTGCTTGAATGCGAATTTAAAGCACAAATAAAAATTCTGGCAGCACCTTTTAATTTGTAAGAGCAGAGGCTCTCAACCATGGTGTTGCAATCAGTAGAGGGGCGTGTTGCAAGGAAATTGTTTTTTACTATTCATAATTAAAGGACTGAGTTTGTAAATGATTTACTCTTAAAAATACAGCGAATCAAGGTTGCCTCACTTGCATTCTGTTATACTTTCTTCAGCAAGAGAGCAAGTGGTGGAGTTATGGCACACCCAGGCAGAGAGCTAATGATCATTCATCCTTTCTACATGGAGAAAAGGGGATTGAGAAGTACTTCTTAAGGGGTCAGTTGACAAGTCAGTTCACCGTTTGCAAACTTTAAAAAGGAAAAAAAGAAAAAAAAAGATTAAAAAAAATTAAAAATACTTTCCCTTTAAATGCCCAGTCGTTATACCAGGAGAGTTTTTACCCAAATATTGGTAATCCGGTTGATTTTAGGTGGTACAAAGATAAAGCATTTCGAATTGTAACACTGTAAAGGGAGTAAGGGGTAATGGGAAAATATTGAATTAGTACATGACATCTGTCATTTCACAAATATTGTTGCTTAAAAATGGTTAAGTACAAACGTAAGTCAATGAGAAAGATATTTAGTAAACAATAGGACAGGTGGCAGACAACAGAAATTTGTGAAAGTGCTATGGGAACACTCAAGTGTAGGTAATGCTATACTTGTCTAAGTAAAAGCAGAGAAAAATGCTACATCTTCATCTTATAAAGGGAAAGCAACACAAAATTCACATTTCAAGGCAGAATCACTTAACTTTTACATAGTAGAGATGTCAGCTCATATATTTCCACCAGTTTCAGTTGTTACCACAGATAGTTTCAAAACAACTGTCCAATTGAAAAAAGAACAGATCAAAATGAAAGGAAGCATGACTCTACAACAGAAATTTTAAATTATGATTTTAGCACCAATCAAATCATAAAGAATATCATTTCACAGCAACTGTGTGTCATCATCAAAATATAATAGCAGCTCAAACTTTCAATCCATTTGATTGCCTGAATGGATAGCAGCCATCCAAATAGGTCAGAAAACAAAAATTTTTGAGTCAAAAACAAAGAAAAACAGACAATTGTTAAAAAAATTAAAGTACTTTGACTATTGTATATAATATAGCTCATCTCTACCACACACGTTTGTTGGGCAACAAAACCCATTACATTTGTTAACAACTATGATTTAAAATCATTCCTAATATTTCTCCAAGTATCTTATAAATTTTTCTAAAACTCTATTGCAAAACTCTACAATGCAAAAAATAAGCTTTAAAATGCCTGCTGTCAGATTTTATTTTCTCCCCTTTACAATCTAATTATTTATCATGAGACCACATTTTTCAGTTGAACTCTACTTTATGATTTGACGGTTGGATAAATGCAGTTCTCCTGGATTTGAGCAAAACATATCAGACTGGACTTTGAGACTCAAAATGTATTTTCTTAAGTTAACTGGATTTTTCTTCCTGGAAAAGGTAGCATTTAAAAAAATGAATAAATAAAAGAAAATGAAAACATAAACCATTGCAATTCAACCTAACGTCTGTTCTCTAACTGGTCCCATGTGCAATTGTACAGTTCCAGAAATTACATTTTCATGATCTATAGGAAGTCAGCAATTAAACTGTGATTCTAAATCCTTTGTCGATTTATTTCTAATAAACTTCAATGTTCCTATGGAGTTAGAATGCTTCTCATGTCAGATCATCCCTGAGAAGGTTCTGAGACCTTAGGGCATCAGGTTTTATACACATATCTCTGCCATAAATAAAGTCTCCAAGAAATATTCTTATTTCCACTGACTACAACAGTCTCTCTTCTAGAAAAGAAAAGCATAGTATAGCATAATAGTGAAGATGCCAAGTGTTGGAAGCAGATGCTTTGGTTTGAATTCCACCTCTTGCACTCACTAACTGTTGACCTTGGGCTATTTACTTAACCTCTCTTTTCCTCATCTGGAGAAAAAGGATTATAATAGTACCTGCCTCCTAAGTTGTTATGAGAATTAAAGAGACAATGCTCATAAAGTAGTAGGAAAGTGTCTAGCACATAGTTTACTCAATAAATTAGCTTTTATCATAATTACTAACCCATCACTCACCACCCTTGTACAAACTGTCCAAGGACTTCTCTGGAACACTATTTTCAAAGACCCATTTCCTTGAAAATACACTGGGAAATACTAACAGGAGATTTTTATTTAAGGCAGTAAATGTGCACTAAATATATGACAATTAGATGACCCTAAAGTCTTCTCAACATTGAAATTAAATTAATATGGACTGTTGTTAAAGGAGAGTAAAAGGGCTTTCCTTTAATTTTCTACACCTAATTATTCTTGGTCTCAATATCATCAGTATGGCGCTCACTAGCAAGGTAGTAGAATTACTTATCCTTTGGGGGTAGGGGTGAGGAGATACCCGGGAAGGTCCCCAGAAACCAGATTGGAGATTACAGAAGCCAAGACTGCCCCCATTTCTCAGGAACAAGCAGACTCACATTAGCCGAAATGTGAAAACCAGAAGGACTAAAAGGATTGAAATATTAGAGAGTTTATTAATAAATTCATGACATCAATAAGCTGAAGTTGATGTATGGAAAGAGCTGAACAACTCTCGGTGAGTCATTATTCTTTAGTAAATGAGGATTAAAATAGCTACTTTTAAAGATAACTCTGTGCAAGAGCGAGAAACCTACGTCATTTCATATTTCTACACTGAATATAGAGGAGCCATGGAGATTTGCTGTTTAAATAAAATGGTATTTAGAAATAAAATTTCAGGTGATATTATTAGACTTTTATCAAAGGATCATCAGCACAAAGTACATATTTGGCGCTTTGTGCTATGAAGTGAATTGTCTCCACAAATATCTATTTCTTCTATTTCTTTATCTCCAGTCAAATATTACCATACTTCTCAGCATCTTACAATCATAGTAACAAGGATCTCTTAGTTCCTTTTTACCGTAGACGGGGTTCAAGATGGGTCTACTCCATGGTGCATTCTAAGGATAGCAGAACATATGTTATGGCGTTATTATTGCAAGTTCTCATGGCTTTTTCCCCCTTTGTTGGAATATAGAATAAAGAACAGAAATACTCTTTTCATATGAGTGCCCTTTGAAATGAGGACTGTTGCTCCACAGAGCTTTTTCTTGCATGTGAAAAGTTTAAATAAAGAACAAAAAAAACTGTTCTCATGCATTCCACATTAAAACAACAATAGAAATAAAAATAATTCTATCCCATCGAGGCATTTCAGAGTCTCAGCCTTTGATTCAGTTGAAACCTAGTTTTGGTGCCAAGAGATTTCAGGCTCCAGTGAAGGGAGATAATCAGAGCCCATCACTGATTCTGGGTAATCTGGATAATCTTGGATGAGGTTCAAAGTATTCAATTGGATCTAAGATTGGAATACAGGATTATGCAGCCAATATCTTGTTTAAAAGCAATATTTTAAAAATTATTTCTTCCATTTTAGAAAAGCTGCAGACCATGCAGCATTAAGGCTAGCTAGGTACAAAGTTACGTTCCCGTCACGACACCGCGCGCCTACACTTTCCTCAGAAAATGAAGGTATGAAGCCCGCAATGATACCTGTAAATAATCCAGAGAAAACGGATTTTTTAAAAACCTGTGCCTTGTCCTCAATTAACTAAATAATTCAAAATACTCACTTTCACCTGAAGTAGTGGGGCTAATTAGAGCCTAAAATAGGTTTGGCTTCAATTACCTAGATAATCTACTTGTGTGTTTATTTAGTCTGAAATTAGAAGCTTAAAAATGAATCAACTTTCAAGCGAAAGCTACATGACTTTGAAAACTCACTTCCAGAACAGTTTGACTTTAAAATGACCTCTCTGGGTGGCGTAATTGTAAATATACGTAATAAACACTGGTCTTACTTATTTTCGCCTTCACTTCAAAACATTAAAATATTAACAAATTCAAAAGCACCTCCTAACCTGCCCATCATGAATAATTTTACACACACACACACACACACACACACACACACACACACACACACTGTATGCCCCCATCCTCCTGCTCACCTTAGCCTCCTTCTGACGGAAGCACAACATTCTGCGAATGTGTGGGATTAGGAGTCTCAGTTTGTCTGTACATTAGAATCACCCGGGGGCTAATACTTAGGCTACACTGAACACCAATTAAATCAAAGTTTCTATCCCTGGGACCCAGGCGCCATGTTTGTAAAAACTTTCCAGGTGAATCCAAAGTTGAGGGCCACTGTTTTAAGAATTGAATAATTTTTCTATAAAATAGCCTGGAAAAGACAAGTCAAAGCACCAGATTTTTCCTCCCCACCTTTGCCTCCATTTTTTCTCCTTTTCTCCTCTACTGTGCTTAACCGAACTCAATCATTCTAGATATAGAACAGACAAGAAAGTAAAAAAGGCCCTACATCACTTCAATTTCTTTTTCATTTATTCAATCAATAAATATTTCCTACATATCTACTATACAAGTTAGGCTTTATGAGAATTTATTAAAGCATAAGCTTTTCCCTCAGGGATCTCACAGCATAATAGGGAAGATGGTCAGGAACACAATTAAGTATGGTATTGGGTCATAAGTGCCAATACTGAGGTAAAAAGGAGGCATAAAGAACTGTTTTCCTCGTAGGCATCGTGAACAGCTTTACAGAAAAACTGCATTGGACTTGGTCAGGAAGGCAGAGTTGGGGCCCTTAAGCAAACAGAGGGGGAAATGGAGCGGCATTCCAGGCAGAGAGAAAATCTATGTAAAAGCATAAAAGCATGAACAAGTCGGGTGAGTCAGGAACCCTAACTAGATTGGTGTGGCTGGAGGGCAGTGGGCTCTGTGTGTGTGTGTGTGTGTGTGTGTGTGTGTGTGTGTGTGTGCGCGCGCGCGCGCATGTGTGTGATAGAGACAGAGACAGAAACAGAGACAGAGAAATTATGGCACTCTTGTCCAAAACAAATACTTACAAGAGAATACTTACAATTAGAAATCGGGTGATTCTTCGGATTTTAAGTATGCAATTGGACTAGAAGGTAGAAAGAAAAATGCAGTCCTTTTAGATGTTAGATATTGGGTGAACTGACTATGGTTTCAGATCAAAAGTTATTGTCTTAAATCCCACAGCACACACTGAGAAGACAGAGACAGCAGCACATTTGTAATATCCCCCTCAACATACAGGGTATGTGTGCACGGGCGGCTAACTAGTTAAACTTTGTATTTACTACTTGTGATCTCACCTTACTTAGGATCTTGCTTCTATTTCAACCATCCTTATCCATTTCCTCTTGTGTAAACCATATCCTGTTCAAATCCCAGTTCCCCTAGCATTTTCTCAATCCCTGCTCCCATCACATATCCTGAATACAATCTCTCCCTGGACTCTACCAGCATCCGGGTATCTGTATCTCTTCTTGCCTGGTACCATTCGCATATATCATCTCATTTAATCCTAACAAAAGCCAGTACTGTAACTTAGAAACTACTATCCAAATATTCAGATGATGAAACTGAAGCTCAAAGAGTTAAATGACTTCTCCAAGATTTTACAACTAGAAAGTGTATGAAGCACTTTCTAAATCAAATTTGGAAACAGGTTCTCTTATCCCAACTATAATGCACTCCTTAATCTTACTGAAAGAAAGAGTCCAGCACCATGTTTTGAACAGAAAAGATAAACAATAAATACGTGTTTAAAGAATTGCTTCTGTCTTGCTTTGGCTGTATTTATATGAGTGTATGTCTAAATATGCAAAATACACCCACGCTCATTCTCTATGTAGATTTATTCAGGTGCACCAATAATTCCCACTTTACAAACTGGATATGTCCCAGATGTTTGATTACAAGTCAATTTTTGAGATGCAAAACACCTTTTCTGCAGAAACAATGTCATACAAAGAAGGTAAGACATGACGTGAACCCACAAAATGCCTTCTGAATACAGAAAGTATCAGAATGCAAGTAGCCACCATATGTACAATCCTTCACTTGAAAGTATATTCATAGTTTTATTTTCTCCTAAACCAGGAGCTGGGAGTTCCCATCATCCATACTCTCCAGCTTGTGAAGATGTGAGAAGGGGACTCTTTTCCGATGTGTAAATGCTCCAGATTATAGACTGTAAATAATGCCACACGATGCATATAATATATGGATATCTGTCATGTACACTCCAAAAAAACAGAGATTCTTCTTTTGTTCACTGACATAACCCAAACACTGGAATGGTACCGAGCACATAATAGACTCTTCATAAATATTTTTAAATAAAAAAATGAATACTCCATGGGTCTTGTTAGCAGCTTCTTCCCTTTTCACACTACCAGGTGAAAGGCAGTACTTAAACACTAGATTTAATCATTTCAAAGCAAAGTCTTAAAAATGGAAGGTCAGTCTTTCTGGCTTGTCCTAGAATTAGAACATAAAAGGCAATGTACATTTGACCCAACAGGGTTCAGACCAACTCATGGCCACATAAAATCTTAGCATTCACAGTTTTAGGATGAATAAGATACAAAAATCTAAGAGCTCCATTAACGTGGCTTATAAGAATGGAAAATTAAACCCAGAAGATAAATGGTCTTTAAACATAAGTATTTGGTCTTGTTGAGAGCTAACCTTACATAGGTATAGAATCTATGAGTCATCTTGGCACAGAGATGGCTGACTATCTGAGCTTTCTCTCCAGTGGAGACAGGACACAAAGTTCTAGATTGAAATTGCCACATGAGCACGGAAAAAGATTAATTTAAGTTGGATGGAAGGATGTGTTTCAGTGTAGAAACTATGATCTGGAGATTTAGGTTACCAAGATAAATTGTGGATTTTAAGAATAGCAAAAATGTTCTTTTTAAAATTACATAGACACCACACGATTTAGAGGCAGGGGCGGGAGGAGGTGATCTTTCAGGGCATTCACTAGCCCATGAAACTAGGAATAAAGCCAAGTTTTAATGAAATCTCACATAGCTTTGTTCTTATTTCCCTGGAATTAATATATTAAGTGAAAACCTGCATATATGTGATGTCTTATCAATATAGAGATCTGAAATAATTTCTCCAGGGAACAAGTAGCATTTCACTGAGTTCCTGGGGCAACAGGAAGTGAATACATAAAAAGAATTACCAGATTGAAAAGCTCTTCCCCTAACCTCTTGTAAATCCAAAGTAGTACTTATAATGAGAATGTTCTTACAATTCTCTAAAATGATGTATTATTTACCTACCGGGGAGAAAATTAATTGGATATGAAAATAAATTTTGAACTTCAACTTATTCTTAGTTTTTTATCTGATTGTTTCACTGTTGTCATAAAGAAATTAATGTAAAATACAATAATGTAATCAGGTTAGATTCGTAGCATGCTTCTGTACCCTGAGCTGTCTGTAATGGGACTTGGAACATGGGGAAAATCACAGTTTAAAAAAAAAAATCCTTCTTTCAAATGCTTTCGGGTTAGAATAAATTCAGGAAAACGGGCATGATAAAAAAGGGACTGGATTGGCAGTCAAAAGTCTTGGATTCAAGTTGAGGTTCCATAACACAGGAGCAGAACTTAATTTTCTTCATCTGCAAAATAAAGGTAATACTATCACAAGAAGTTATTGCAATAATTTTCAAATAAGTGTGTGAATGTGTCTAGTAGAGAGGATACTTGATGTTGGAGTGCTGTTGTAAATTATTTTCTTACTTTGCTTGAAAAATTACAACCTCCTTTAATAACAAAAGCAGAGAGAAGTGATAAGAAATCGGCAGGGATTTTGTGGAATTGTACAGTGATGCAGTTGGAGGGTCAGTTTACCAACCCAGTACATACACGCAAGTTCACGGGTCCCATGTTCTGTGTCTCTACCCAGTGCTTCCTGAGCCATCAACCAACCATCTACCCCAAGCAGTTTGGGGTCCAGGGAGCATCATCTTGCTGATTCTACCCCAGAAACACCTCAGAACCAATTGCAACCACGGTGCCCTCCCCCCAGTTCTCTAGCCACCTGGTGTAACTCTTCAATCTCCAAATAAAGTGACCCAAGCCCCATTTCTGGTACTATGGAAATTCTGGCACCGTTTTTAACATGTCTTAGAATATCTGAAGCATGGAATTAGGGATGTACTCATTTTTCTATCGTGTTCACTGGGAATTTCTGCTCCCAACTCCATTTCCTGCACTCTCCATCTCCCTTCTCTGAGCTGTTCTTTCCTCTCTAGGTCTGATTTACACTAGTTTGGCCTGGTCTCTTCTGCTCCCTCAAAGAACCTTTAACACAAAGCTGTTTTGCCTAACAGACTTCACCCAAGTTTAAGGATAACAGGAATAATTACAACACAGAACTGAAAATATCTGCATAGTGAATTTCAGATGTTAATTTTCCTAGATATCTATTTGTCCTCACTTCATAGAAATTTATCACTGACTATAAAAAGGGGTTTATAGTCTGCATCCAGGCTGCTGGGATCTCTTCTTCCTAAATCTTCAACTTTCTTCTCCTTTCATCTTTTCCAGAGTCAACAACAGAGAAGCCCTAAATTCCTGCCATAGCAGAGCAGTTGATCCTCTATTTCATAGAGCGCTCTCCCATCTAGACTGACACAAGGGCCTTTGGCCTACTTTTCATGGTCAGGAGAGCCATTAAGATATTTTCTTACGGAAAGAAAAAAAATCTCCCTAAGGGGAATTCTTCTGGAACAAACAGCTCAAACAAGAGTGAAATTAAAAAAAGAAGAAGAAGAAGAAGAAGAAGAAGAAGAAGAAGAAGAAGAAGAAGAAGAAGGAGGAGGAGGAGGAGGAGAAAGGAAAAAGAAAAAAGGAAAGAGAAAGAAAGAAAGAAGAAAGAAAGAAAGAAAGAAAGAAAGAAGAAAGGAAGGAAGAAGGAAGGAAGGAAGGAAGGAAGGAAGGAAGGAAGGAAGGAAGGAAGGAAGGAAGGAAGGAGAAAGAAAGAAAGAAAGAAAGAAAGAAAGAAAGAAAGAAAGAAAGAAAGAAAGAAAGAAAGAAAGAAAGAAAGAAAAAGAAAGAAAGAAAGAAAGAAAGAAAGAAAGAAAGAAAGAAAGAAAGAAAGAAAGAAAGAAGAAAGAAGAAAGAAAAGAAAAGAAAAGAAAAGAAAAGAAAGGAAAAGAAAAATGAAAAAAAGCTTCTTCCTACTTTGCACAATTTAGGGTAATAGTGTCCTATTATCAGATTTAGGCAGAAGGGATACACTAATCAGGCATGTCTGCCAAGGGAAAACATTGCTGCCAGGAGGGAAGAGTAGAAAGGTCGTAGGTAAATGTTTTCTTTAGCTTTTGTTTTTCACAGAAAAGATAATGTTCTCCAAGGTTTTCCATTACCTCCACATACTCCAACAATTCTGGTTATAAAGAGCACATGACTAAGCCCAATATGGGCAGAATAGAGAGTACAGATCGCAGAAAATGGAAATAACCACGAAGTGCCCTCCAGATAGTAGAGACAAGCTTTGCCATGCAGTTTCTGAAAGAGCCAGATCAACCCATGTAAAACCAGAGGACTCTGGCTCAGAACCCCCCATGTCCAAAAGCCAAGGTGGAGAAGGCAAAAGTGATGAATAAGGAAAGTTGTGGAGAACCCATTTTATTTCCTACCCTATCAGGAGTCCATACATGGAAAGAGAAATGTTCCAATTAAGTGTAGGAGCTGCCAGTAAAGCTGCTTTAATGAAATATACATACACTTTGCCAGATAATTGCTAAGAAAATCTAATCACTCCCTCAGCCCCGGAAATTTGGCCACTTCTTTTTACATCCACGTGGCATCACCTTCCTAGTCCAAATTCACATGAACTTTCTCCTGGAGTTCCGCAATCATCTATCTAATCTACCCACATCCAAACTGGCCTCCTTCCCATCTGTTTTCCAAACTGAAGCTGGTGTGATCTTTCCAAATCCTGACTATGATCAAGATCAAGCTCCCACCTTGCTACAAACCATTGCTTAAAAGCTTCAGTGGCTTAGTATACCTATTAAGATAAAGGCAAATCACCATAACATGGTGTACCAGCCCATGGATGGTCTAGCCTTCACCTGCCTCACAAACGTTGTGCCTCCATGCTCCTGTTGGTCTGTTCAGGCTACAGAGGCCCTTCCTCACTCCCTCTCATTCACTGCACCTCAGCCTGCCACAGTCCGCTCTGCTAGGAACACTCTCTCTTCCCTCTTTTCCTTGTTAACTTCTATTCTTCCTTCAGGTGTCAGCCCAGGTATCACTTCTCAAGGAAGCCTCCCCTATCTGCCTTGAAGGATCTGCTGACATCACAGTTGCAATTTTACATTTGTTTGGGTATTAGTTTGATAAATATCTTGCCCTCTCACAAGACTGTAAGGTTCATGAAAATGAGACTGTGTCTGATTTTTTTATCAATGTATTCCTTTGTTCAACGAATGAACAGCAGCTCAGTAGTCAACAGAACTTTTTTCTGTATCTAAGAAATTATGAAATTTCTCAATTTGATCACTTTTCAAACAGCCGTAATGTTTTAGAGTTATGAATGACGAGTGCTGTCGATATGAAGATTTGCTATGATTAGGTTTATTACTATTATTATCATCATCATAACTAGTTTATTGCCAATAACATTGCCTTCGTAACTCAACATTTTATAACCATTATTACATTCATTAATTAGATCTTATCCTTCAATTATTTATCAAATGTTTTTTGTGAAAGCCAAATGCCATTGAAAAGAGAATATATGAAGGCTCCAGAAGTGCCCTACTGTGGCTGGCGGGTCACTTTACAATGAAGAGTTGTCTCTGGATCCACTTGATTAGGATTTCCAGGATGTATACACCATTTGGAAAATTAAGGCCTTGAGAGAGATCAAAGCAACATTTATAGTCACTTAAGGAGTAACCCTTTCTAATGATAAACTCATCACATTAGATTTGGATGGGACCTTAGTGGTCCTTTACGCACATTCCTTATTTTCTACACAATAAAGCAAACCCTGGACTTCCATAAGGTAATATAGCCAAGGCAAGCCCTGGGTCTACTTTTTCAAGTCCTCTACCATATATTAAATTAATTCCAAGCCTGTTACAACCAAAGATCTTAACTGTTCATATCCCACTGTCATAGCTAGAATGTGAAGAGCTTTCCGGGTTATCTGGCTAGAGTTCCACATAAATGGACACTCATCTTTGTTATTTAATTCCAGTCTACATTTAGAAACTGGCTTCACAATATAATTCTGCACATGAAGAAAAAGATATTTCAAGATCATTTATATAAGTCACTTTCTTTAAAAAGCCTTCCACTTTAAATAAGTATGCTCCTACACTATGAAAAGGGTATGTTCCAGTATGACCCCAAGGTCAGCTGCACACTCCCCAAGGTCAGTTCCTCTGTCTGCTGTTTTCATCTACATCCACGTGTGGAACTCAACACCTATTTGATGTCACCCAGAAGAATGCTTTTGCTCTAATGTTAATGAGCAGTGCAGACTTTATTGAAGATCCTGGAAGAGGAAGAAGGTGGCAATAATCCTCACTAGTCTCTGCAAACTAACTTAAAACCTTAGCATAAATATCCTTCCCTCTAAGTACCTCTCCAGCCAAGTTGCACTGGGTTTTTTTTTATGTTTTCTCTTCCCTTTTACAGTGTGCAACCTCATTTCTCCTCTCCTCCCGTCCAAATTTTCCCTTCGCTCAGGAATGCTGAATTCATTTCCCACCCATCCATCCCCTTTTCTTTTCAGAGCAATGTACCTGCAGCCTAACTACTTTCAACTTTCCTATCCAACTCACCAAGGAATGCCACAAACCAAAGGGACTTCTGGTTAACAGGACCCACTTTCTTAGAAGACCATTTAGGTCTTTTGTTACTTGAATATATATATATATATATATATATATATATATATATATATATATATATATATATATATATATATATATATATATTTTTCCCCCTGTTCTTTTTTTTTTTTTTTTTCCCAAAAATTTTCCCTTGGAGGAATCCCAGCAGTTGAAATTTCCCCATCCTATTGGAGCAGTAAACAGAAACCCTCCAGTAGTGATCTGAGCTGATTCCTATCAGGGCCACTGCTGAGATAGAGGAGTTTTCTATAGTTATTTTGGTTTTTAATGAAAATTTTTTTAACTTAAAAATTCCTCAAAGGGAAATAAAAAATAACAAAAAATCTTCTAATTTCTTCTCCCCAGGCTTTCAGAGTCCCAGTGCCTTTGGAAAAAAATTCACTAAGTCTCATAATTGACACACAAAAAAACAATTGCTTCCCCTTCGGAATCTTAGTCTTAGGAAATGATTTTAAGAGTTGAAAAGGTAGACACACGGGGCCTAGAATCCAGTAGTTTCACTTCTCACTCCTTTCACATGCTTTTCCCTTAATAAAATGATAAGGAAATGATTAGCTTAAAATCCAATACCTGTCTTTGTCAACAGCACAAATAGCAGCGACCTTTATCCCATAACCAGAGGACTTCAAGCCATCAAGAAAGTTTCTAATGAAACTTGGAGGGAAAAAGTCTCTTACAAGCAAATGGTATGCTGGCAACCTTTGCAGTCCAAGAATCTGCTCTCATAAATGCTAACAGGACAAGAATAGGGGATAAAATAGATAATATTGACAGAAAAAAAAAATGTTCTTTTTTAGTTCTCTGAGGAATTTTTAAATTATAAGTTTTCCTTAAAAACACAGATACCTTGGAGAACTCCTTTCACAAAATATAAACATTAGCATCAGTACTACTATTTTTGAAAGTAGAGGATAGGCCTTAAGGAGATGGAAAAATTGGGGGAGGGGGAGAATGAGTTAGATAAATAAAATCCTTAGTTTCTATTTTATGCCACTTTTTAAAAAATATTTTTAGATAGATTATAAGTGGAAATAAATATTAATAATCTATGAAGGTAAGAATGAGACTTGTTCATACTTTATCTTCTTATAGAATAGAGTTTTACACTGGATTATCTTTATGTGGCCAAATGCTTTTTTTTAAATTCTAAGATTATTAAGACTTCAAGATAAAAATTCTTCTATGTGCTTCTGCTAATAATATTTTATTATAATACTTTAAAGACAAATGGATTTTTTTTCTTATTTTTCTATGTAGAAAGCATTTTTAAACTTATTTTTACTTATTTCTTCAAAATGTATAAGAATAAAACGTATAATTTTTAACTACAAAATTGAAATTCCAAATTAAGTAAATGCATTTCATTTCTTTATGGATAACATTCCAAACTCATCATTCTACTTTGCAAATTTTGAAAAACATTTGTTTCAGTCATCCCTTCGTGTAACATTACTTCACAGCACCAAAAAACCTGAATGGGCCAAATTTGTTAATCAAGAAGGATAGCTAATTTGAAATGAGTCCTAAAGTTTTCAATATTCTATCCTCCATAGCAACATAGAGTCATTCCTATTTAATTAGGGGAGCCAATGTATTTGCAAAACAATTAAGAATGCAATTTAACTTAGGGATTTAGTAAACATCTAGGAATTCATTCATTATGACCTCCACATTGGGTTTACTTTGTAAAGCAGCATAAAATTAATCATTTAGAACTCTAACACATAAGACCCTTTTTTATCCATAGGCCTTATACATTATATGTGCCTTCCATGCTTACGCTGATTCTGTTTATTTCACTGCCTTTCAAAACTACAGTTTGAGTGAGTTAATAAATTACAGCCATAGCAGAGATGCCAGGAGCGACTGGCAAGCCCCGAGTGGCTGTGAGGAGGGAGGCGGGGACACCAGGAACCCTGGAGCACAGCTGTCAGCATGTCCCAGCAGCACTAATCTGTAACCCACCTGCTGACCCGGTGCTGGGATTTTCCTCCGGAGAAACAACCATCATCTGACTTGAATCAAACTATTTAAAGTATGTGTTGTTCTAAACCAGAGGAGGGAGCGGGAAACCAGTCTACCACAAACATCTCAGCACTGGGTTCATTTTGAGACAGATGTTTATGTAAACTCCCAGGTCGAGATGCTAACTCCTAGTGAATTAATCTACGATGCCACCTACCCCCTCATACTGATGAGTCATTATTTTCATCCGATGAAATCAGAATATGGGCCCAGAGGCCACGCACTTTCGTACTGTGAGACAATTCAAGTGTCTTCTTGTTCTCAGATGCTCTCCTGACTACTATTCATGTCTGAACATTGTGAAAAAGGAATTGTTTTCAAATGATCACTGCAATGGACATTTGAAATCAGCTCATGTATCTGGAGCCAGAGACCAAAGTTACAAAGTTGGAACAACAATCCATGAAGGGTGACTTTGAATTCAGATGCAGAATAACTCTATATTGCTATTAGACAGCTAATAAATAACACAAATATAGATCATAATATACCAGCCTGAACAATGACTGTTTTATTTCTTTGCTTCATTATATTAAATTTAGAAGTAGATGAAAACAAATTTTTTTTAGAAATAACTAGCTAAGAAAATAGAATAAAGGCTGAGAAACTTACTCAACATCCGTGATTAATGGCGAATATGTATAGAGAAGAAAATCTTACACTGCCCTTATTAACACAATGTCATATACCCTTAGATGATCAATTTATGAACTGAATCTCTGGAGCGCAACTCCTCATGTTTTGCAAGTCAACTTTGGAAACATTGCCTATTTTGCATACCAATAATACCCCTTTAAATATTTTGCTTTACTACCAACCATGGTTTGTTTGGTTAGGCTGTAGCAAACATAATCTAGGATATAAAATACGTCTAATGGTACAACAGCATCGTACCTTCACATAGTATCATTATCAGGCCAATCAGCAATTAATTACTCATTGTCTATAGTCATACACATAAAGTTAACATCCACATGGCTACACACATTGTATTTCTACATGTACACACTGGAATGCATGTGTTTGTGTTTACATAAATGATTCATTCACCCAAATTGGCCTTATGAAGCAGGCTTGTCTACTTAGACTAGAGTCAAGAGCCCAAAAAGATGCCACTAGACTGTAAATTATGTAAGTCCAGGAATTTTGTCTTATTGTCCATTGCTGTATTTTTCTAGAACCCAGAATAGAGTCTGGCATGAGATAGGAAATTGCTAAATGTTTATTAAATAAATGAATGTTACATTGCCTATGCACAAAAGGTCATACATTTTGCTCATAGGGGAGTGCCCCAGGCCCAAATCTGGAGACTGCTTGTCTTATGCAACATTTTAGCAAGCTTAGTTTCCTGGTTTCCCAGGCTACCAAAAATAAAATGCAGCAAATTACAAGGGCATGGGGGAGTACTGCTAGAAGCATACTCAACATAATGAAAAATGAAAACTGACATCCTATAGCCAGAGAAAGAGGCAGAGAAACTATAAAACTTAGCTACAAGTCCTAGGAAGAAAGAGAGAGAAAGAAAGAAAGAAAGAAAAAGAAAGAAAGAAAGAAAGAAAGAAAGAAAGAAAGAAAGAAAGAAAGAAAGAAAGAAAGAAAGAAAGAAAGAAAGAAAGTATGTTTAACATTTGAATTCTTCAGTGTTCCGGCATGTATATAATTTTACCATATGTATGTGTCCAAACACACTGCAGGTTTGTTTTGGCATGTTTCTGAACCTTATATAAATAGAATCACACTGTATGAAGTCTTTCAGGACTAGCTTTTATCATTCAAAATTATTTTTGAGATTCATCTGTTTTGATGCATTTAGTTTATTTTCACTACATGTGAAAAGACAACAATTTATCCATTCTCATACCAATAGACATTTAACCACTATTTCCAATCCTTTGCCTTTACAACCAATGTTTTGGTGAACATTCCTATATATGCATGCTGCACATATACAATGCAAAAGTTCCCAGGTCTTTACCTAGAAGGGAAATAGCTGGATTGCAGGAACGGCACATTTTCAGTTTCATATGTTCTACCAAATCAATTTTCTAAATGCTTGTACCACTTTGCAATCACACCAGCAGTTGAGTTCCCAAAACTCCACATTCTTGTCAACATTTTATATTTACCCAATTTTTTATTGACCAATCTTGGTTATGGAATAGTATCTCATTGTGTTTTAAGTTTGATTTCTCGGGTTCTTTTTTTTTTTTTTTTTAAGATTTTATTTATTTATTCGATAGAGATAGAGACAGCCAGCGAGAGAGGGAACACAAGCAGGGGGAGTGGGAGAGGAAGAAGCAGGCTCATAGCGGAAGAGCCTGATGTGGGGCTCGATCCCATAACGCCGGGATCACGCCCTGAGCTGAAGGCAGACGCCCAACCACTGTGCCACCCAGGCGCCCCTGATTTCTCAGGTTCTTAATGCTGTTGGGCATCTTTTTTTTTTTTTTTAAGATTTTATTTATTTATTTGACAGAGATAGAGACAGCCAGCGAGAGAGGGAACACAAGCAGGGGGAGTGCGAGAGGAAGAAGCAGGCTCCCAGTGGAGGAGCCTGATGTGGGGCTCGATCCCAGAGCTCCGGGGTCACGCCCTGAGCCGAAGGCAGACGCCTGAGCCAGGCGCCCCTGTTGGGCATCTTTTCACACACATATTAACCATTTTTCTTTCCTCTTTGCGATATACCTCTTAATGTATTTTGTATATTTTTATCCCAAGTACTTAAACTCACTTTTATTGATTCTTAGGAGTTCTTTAAAATGCTCCATGTTAATCCTTGGTCATTTATATTTTTACAAATTGTGGCCTTTCTTTTCATTTTCAAGGCAGCATTTGTAAACAGAAGTTGTTAGTTTCTGTAAGGTACAATTTATCATATGCATACCTTCATAGTATGCTCTCTTTTTGTCCAGTTTCAGAAGTCATTACTTATCTAAAGTCACTAGATAATTTTTTTCTTCTAAATATTGTAGAGTTTTCCTTTTACATTAAGACATTGGCCCATCTAGAGTTGATTTTTTATACATGATATGAGAGAGATTTCACAGGGTTTTTAAATAAACTTTCAATTCAGAATACTTTTACATTTACAGAGAGGCTGCAAAGATAATAGAGTTCTCCAGATAGCCCACACCCAGTTTCCTCTCATCAAATTCTTTAATTTGTATCCTTCCGTCACAACAAATGAACCAATATCGATATTTGTTATTCACTCAAGTCCATATTTCATTCAGATTTATTTCATTTGTATCCAATATCCTTTTCCTGTTCCAGAATCCCATCTGAGATGCCACATTATCTCTGGTCTATGTCTCCTTAGGCAACTCTAGACTGTGACAGTTTCTCAGACTGTCCTCGTTTTTGACGAACCAATTTTGAGGGGTATGGTGAAATATTTTGTAGAATGTCTCTCAGTTTGGATTGGTCCAATGTCTTTGGCATTGGCATGATTAGTCTGAGGTTGTGGATTTGGAGGAGAAAGACCACGGAGGTAAAGGGCCATTCTCATCACACAATATCAGGGGTACACACTTAGTATACTAACATGACTAACGCTGTTGAGAAGTGATCGCCTGGCTGAGGTAGGTTTGCCAGTAAAGTTACCCTTTTTTTCCTCCTTCCCATAGCTGTGCTCACTGAGAGAAAATCGCTGTGTGCAGTCTGTGCTGAAGGGTGGAATTCATGCTCCACGGCCTTGACGGAGACATGGCTGCCTAAGTTATTTGGAAATCTTCTGTATGGGAGATGTGTCTACTACTCTCACCCAACTTATGTATTTATTCAATAATTACTTATGTCAGTATGTGTTCACAGGCATTTTATTTTATATTTTGGATTATAATGTAATACTATATTATTAATTTTTTTTTCTCAAATTATGCCACACTTGGCAATTGGGTGTTCTTTCAGTTAACTTTGGTTTGGTGTCTGTCACTAATTTTTTGAAGTTCTCTGCCATTATTACTTCAGATATTTCTTTTATGCAGTTTTCTCTTTCTTTCTTTCTGGTATTCCAATTATGCTTATGTTACACCTTTTGATATTGTCCCACAGTTCTTGAGGTTTCTGTTTTTCTGAGTTTTTCCCCTCATTATCTTCTCTCCTTGCATTTCAGTTTGGGAAGTCTCTATGAACCCATCTTTTTTTTTTTTTTTTTTAAGATTTATTTATTTATTTGAGAGGGAAAGCAAGAGACAGAGCATGAGCAGGGGAAAGGGGAGGGGGAGGGGCAGAAAGAGAAGCAGACTCCCCGCTGAGGGAGGAGCCAGAGGCAGGGCTCAATCCTAGGACCCTGGGATCATGACCTGAGCCTAAGGCAGATGCTTAACTCACTGAGTTACCCAGGCGCCCCTATATTAACCTATCTTTAAGCCTACTTATTCTTTCCTTGGCCATAGCTTGCATTTCTCTTTCATTCTTTCTTACAGTTTTCACCTCTTGGTTTATATTATCCACCTGGTACTACATAGTGTGAGAGACGAGGAGAGTTCTATAATTATTTTATTTAGTCTCAAACTTTTAGTAGGCTTGTGTCTCCAGCCTGTGGCCCTCATGAACATCTCTGTCTCTACTCCACTGCTGTAGATTTTTCCCCCACCCTAGCAGCCCCTCCTCTGGCTGTAATATTCCCATTTCTTTGAAGAATTTCTTGTGTTGACTATGTTTTCTTTTTTTCTTCACAGGTAATACAGGAGGGCTGGTGGAGAGTAAGAGCGGGGAGGAATTCTTTCCACAATTTGGGATAAGGTTTCAGAATTGTGCTCTGGCAAAATGTCCTTTTATGTGGAGAGTAGGCCCTTGAGATGGAAAAGCTTGAGACATGTTTTACAATAGTTACATTTCCCCATTCTCTGCCAGTGCCTTGAGGGGATCTTTCTCACATAAGGTTTCTCACA
The DNA here is from genome assembly GCF_024610735.1 of Ursus americanus. Classification (NCBI taxonomy): domain Eukaryota; kingdom Metazoa; phylum Chordata; class Mammalia; order Carnivora; family Ursidae; genus Ursus; species Ursus americanus. The sequence continues at coordinate 51,830,004 of NC_142137.1, read as the reverse complement.
TAAGAGGTTCTCACTCTGAGAACCTTGTGAGGTTCCTGGAGGGAAAGCCCACAGCAAAAGTATGCCTGCCCCAAAGACTGCAGCCTACCCCCCCACCCCCCACCCCCACCCCCACCAAGAAGGTTTTCACTCCAAAGCTGGTCTAAATACAGCTTCCAGCAATTCGTCAAACTTACCATTTAAGTATTCCTACAAGTTCATGGGTCTCTTGACTTCTGCTCTAGGTCATCAGATCTCAATGGCTGTAACCCTTTGGATGCATCTGTGTCTCCAGTTTTCAAGGTGGCTGTTAACTCTACAATCTCATTTCTCTGATTCTTTTTTTAAGGTTTAATAATATATATACACACATGCAATAGAGTATTAAATGTGTGTGTATATATGAATACACACACAGACACATTACACTTTCTTTATCCACTTATCCATCAGTGAATGGTTAGGTTGCTTCCAACTCCTAGGAATCGGATTCCTACCACCACTGCTTGAGGGTACCAATTTCTCCCCATCTTTACCCACACCTGTTATTTTTCATTTTTATGATAGTGGCCACCCTAAGAGGTATGATATAATATCTCATTGTGATTCTGATTTGCATTTCAAGGATTACTAATGATGCTAAGCATTTTTTATATACTTGTTGATCACTTGTATATCTTTTTTAAAGAAATGTTTATTTGAGTTCTTTACCCATCTTTTAATTGCATTGTTTGGGGAGTTTGTTGTTGTCATTATTGTTAGATTGAAGGAGTTCTTTATATTTCCTGGATATTAATCCCTTACCAAATATATGGTTTGCAAATATATTCTCCCATTAGGTTCCCTTTTGGCCTGCTGATTGTTTTTGTTTGTTTGTTTGTTTGTTTGTTTTCTACACAGAAGTTTCAAAGTTCAATCAAGTCTTATTTGTCTATTTACTTTTGTTGTCTACACTTTTGGTATCATCTAAAAAATCATTGCCAAATTCAATTTCATGAAGCTTTCCCCTGTATTTTCTTTCAGAAGTTTCATAGTTTCAGGTCCTGTATTTAGGATTTTAATTCATTTTGAGTTACTTTTGCTATATTCTGTATTAGAAGGGTCCAATTTTTTCTTTTGCATGTGGATATCCAGGTTTCCCAACATCATGTCAAAACACTATCTTTTCCTCATTGAGTAGCTTTGACCTCCTTGTCAAAGACCATTTGATCATATACATGAAGGTTTATTTCTGGGCTCTCTATTCTGTTCTATTGTTCTAGATGTCTGTCTTTATGGTAGTACCGTATGGTTTAGATCACTAAAGTTTTGTAATATGCTTTGAAATCAGGATGTATGAGGCCTCCAGCTTTGTTTTTCTTTCTCAAGATAATTTTAGCTATTTGAGGTCCTTTGAAATTCCATATAAATTTTAAGGTTTTTTTCTGTTTTTCAAAAAAAATGCCATTATGATTTAGGTAGTTATTGTTTTGAATCTGTGGATTGCTTTGGGTAGTATGGACATTTTAACAATATTAAGTCTTCCAATCCATAAACATGGAAATTTTTTCCATTTATTGTGTCTTTTTAAATTTCATTCACCATGCTTTGTAGTTTTCAGTCTACAAGTCTTTCATCTCCTTGGCTAAGTTTATTCCTTCATATTTTATTATTTTTAATGCTATTATAAATGGGATTGTTTTCTTAATTTCCTTTTTGGATTGTTAATAACATGTAGAAACACAACTGATTCTTTATCACAACTGGTTTTATATCATGAAATTTTATTGAATTTGTTTTAGTTCTTGTGTGTGTGTGTGTGTGTGTGTGTGTGTGTGTGTGTAAAGTCTTTAGGGTTTTCTCTATATGATTAGATTATCTACAAACAGAAATTTTACTTTTTCTATTCTAACTTGGATGCCTTGTTTTTTCTTGTCTGATGGCTATGGCTAAGATTTTCTATACTATGCTGAATAGAAGTGATGGAAGTGGGCATCTTGACCTTGTTTCTTTTTCACCATTGAATATGATGTTAGCTATGAGCTTCTCATATATGACCTTTATTATATTGAGGTAATTCCCTTCTATTCCTAGTTTGTTTACTTTTTTCATAATGAAAGTGTGTTGAATTTTGCCAAATGCCTTTCTACATCAGTTGAGATTTTCATGTGGTTTTTGTCCTCTATTCTGTTAATATGGTGTATCACATTAATTGATTTTCATATGTTGAACTATCCTTGCATTCCAGACATAAATCCTGATTGATCATAGTGTAAGATCCTTTTAATGTACTGTTGAATTTGGTTTGCTAGTATTTTACTGAGGATTTTTACATCAATATTTATTAGAGATATTCATCTATAATTTTCTTTTCGTGTAGGTCTTTCTCTAATTTTGGTACCAGGATAATGCTGGCCTCATAGAGTGAATTTGACAGTATTCTCTCATAGTCAACTTTTTGGAAGAGTTTGAGAATTGTTATTTCTTCAAATGTTTGGTAGAATTCTCCAGCAAAGCAATCTGGCCCTGGGCTTCTCATTGTTGGGAGGTTTTAGATTACTGATTCAATCTCCTAACTAGTTATAAATTTGTTCAGATGTTATATTTCTTCATGATTCAGTCTTGGTAGTTTGTGTATTTCCAGAAATGTATTCATTTCTTCTAGGTTATCCAATTTGTTGGTATATCTCTACAGGTTTTTGAAACTAATATTCTGTTCCTGGCAATATATGAAACTACTTGTATCATTGCCCTTCTCATTAGTATTTAATTTTTAATTTTTTACAATTTATTAAAATTTAATAGGTGAAAAAAGTTGTACTTTGTAGCACTACTTTAAGCAAATGTGAACCTTTTTTCCTCCTTCTATACTTGTTTCAAATGTCCTAAATATACACTATCACTTTATAGAATAGAAGTGAGAAAATGTGGTAGTGGTGGTATAATATACCAGGTGATAGCTTTTAAACAGTGTTTGGACAACATTTTCTTTAAGTATCAGATATTTCCTGAAGTATCATCACCAAGTATACTTTCCTCAGAATGCTTTTCTGAGTTAGAAATGAAGCAGGAAAAATTGCTTTTTGACAGAAAAAATAAATAAATTATGGCATAAGTATGGCAGATAACAAAAATCAAATTCATCCATAATATTTAATTTGCTTATAAATTATAGACATATATAAGTTAATACACATTAAACTCAGTGTTTCTAATTCAAATACACTTTTGTTAGGAGTCAAAAGCCTTAATTAGGCAATAATATCAGGAATGGAGGAATCACTGTGCATCACACACAAAGTAAATATTCCACAGATAATCTTTAAAATTTTAGGATTATAGACATACACAAATATGCATATACATACATAGGAAGAGAAGGAAGAAGGTAGAAGGCACATCTTAAAACTCAGATTTTTATAAATTAAAACTATACCTTCAGGCTTAAAGGAAATTTTTAACTATACTGGCATGAAGAAATCAGAGAATCCTCTCTTCATAAGACATATATAAGCTGGACAAAACTGTCATAAACAACCATATCAGAGGTCTGGAAAGTGACCAAAGAAAGACAACAAATTGAGAAGCATTTATTCTTGAGCTTTGGGTAAAAGCAGCTGTAGTCTGTGACCTTCTTGCCTGGGGATATTCCCATTTTTGCCCTCTTCCCTTGCTCATTTGGTGACTAAAGCAGAGCTGGGCAGAAAATCAGCAGCTTTGCTACCAGAAGAAGGAAATTTGCTTTGGAACAGGGGAAAAACTAATTACTCTGGCAAACAATATAAAGAATAAATGAGAAAAACCCACATCTCTACTAGCTTGAGGCTGTGGTCATGTTTGGGGCAAGCAGTGAATAGACAGAAATTATATGGGGAGATCCTGGAAAAGAGAGCACCAGTTACAGACGAGATAAGCCTTCTGCATGCTCACAGTTGACTGGGAAACTACAGGTATACATAGGGGAAACTGGAGAGAGCCCAGCTCAAAGTTAAAACCAAGGGTGACTTGAGAACCAGCTAGATCATGAACATGCTCCCTAAACCACATGCACATTGATTGCCAGAAGGTGGATATCTTATGGGCTGACAGTGTTTGAGTATAAATTCTAGCCAAATTATTGACTGTCCCCTAAGTTATGCAGATAAAAAGGTAACACCTATGAAGCCAGGCTAAAAAAATCAAAGAATAAAAAACTAAGTAGAGACACTAGCAGCTCCCTATAGGGGGAGAGATTTTGCATTTTAAACCCAGACAAGGTACAAGGTACACAAAGGGGAAAAAAAGCAGAAAAGTAAATCAGAACCCAGAGTTGCTACAATATGTTATCAACTACAGTATATAAAATGTCAAGTTTTCAGCCAAAAATTATAAGATAATCAAAGAAAATTTGATCCATGCATGGGGGGGAAAAGGGGATGCCATCAATACAGCCTAATTCTGAGTGGGCACAAACATTGAGTTTAACTCATGTGCAATTAATTAAGGTAAACTATAAGAATAATGCATCAACAAATAGGAAATCTTAGAAGTAGAGAAGTAGAGAAAGGTGTACCAAAAAAAAAAATGGCGATTGGAAACTTAAGAATTGGAAATATAGTAATTAAAATGAAAAATACCTTACATGGGCTCAAGAGCAGATTTGAGGTGACAGAGAATCAATGCTTGAAGATAGATTAATAGATAGCAGAGCCTGGGGGGCTCAGTCAGTTGAGTGCCTGACTCTTGATTTCGGCTCAGGTCATGATCTCAGAGTCATCAGACAGAGCCCCATGTTGGGCTCCATGCTCAGCATGGAGTCTGCTTGTCTCTCTCCCTCTGCTTCTTCCCCCAGCCCCACTCTCTCTCTCTCTCTCAAATCAATCAATCAATAAAATCTTTTTTAAAAAAAAATGAATAAATTTTATTCAAACTAAAGAATAAATAGGGAAAAAAAACACCAAAGACAAACCCTAAATAGAGTGTCAAAGACTAATTGGTAATGCCAAGCATAATAATCTTCATGTAATTGGATTCTTAAAAGCATAGGAGAGAAAAAGGCAGAAATCCCTATCAAAATCACAGCTGGTTTACTGAAAAAGTTGACAAACGAATCCTAAAAATGATAAGGTAATACAAAGCAACTAGAATAACCAAATCAATTTTTTTTAAAAGGACCAAATTGGAGAGCTTATACTGACTGATTTTAAAACTTTTGATAAAAGCTACAATAATCAAGACAGTGTGGTATTGGCCTAAGGACAGACATAGCAATCAGTGCAACTGAATAGACAGAAATAAACCCTTACTCTGTCGACTGATTTTTGACAAAATACTAAGACAATTCAATGAATAAGGTGCAGTCTTTTCAACAAGCAGTGTTGAAACAATTGGATATCCAGGTATTAAAAAATGAATTTAGACCCTTTATTCACCCCAGACACAAAAATTAATTCAAAGTATAAGAGCTAAAGCTATAAATATTCTAGAATACGACATAAGAGATAATTTTTGTGACCTTTTGTCAAGCAAAGATTTCTCAGATATGACACCAAAAACATAATCCATAAAGAAAAATATAATAAATAAATAAATAAAAAATAAGCCACAGACCAGGAAAAAATATTTGCAAACCATATATTTTATAAAAATATTTGTGCAAAGAAAACATAGAGAATTCTTCCAACTTAATAATACAAAGAGATAAAAATGAAAAAAAATGAAAAAAGATTTGAGTAGATATTTTAGCAAAGAAGACATTTAAATGGTTAATTAGCTCATGAAAAGACACTCAGCATCATTAGTCATCAGGGAAAGGCAAATTAAAATCACAATGGATTATACTACACATTTACTAGAATGGCTACAATCCAACAGACTGATAATACCAAGCATTGACTAGGGTGTGAAAAAACAGGATCCCTTATATATTGCTGGAAGAAATGTAAAATGGTACAGACACATCAGAAAATAACTTGCTAGTTTCTTAAATAGTTAAACACACTTACCACATAACCTCGCGGTTCTACTCCTAGATATCTGTCCAAGAGTATTAAAAACACATGTCTATACAAATACTTGTACACGAATGTTTACAAAAGCACTCTTGATAATAACCCCAAACTGGAAACAATTCAAATGTTCATCATCTAGTGAATGGATTAACAAAATGTGGGATATCTTTTCAATGGAATATTATTGGCAATAAAAATGAACACTGATACACCTACAATATTAATAAACCAACAAACCATTACGTTAATTGAAAAACAAGTCATACACAAGACTATATATTATAAGATTCCTTTTGTATGAACTTTCAGAAAGGCAAAACTGGGGTGCCTGGGTGGCTCAGTCTTAAGGATCTGCCTTCGCTAAGAGCCCTGAGTCAGGTTCTCTTCTCGGTGGGGAGTCTGCTTCTCCCTCTCCCTCTGCCACTTCTACTTGTCCTTGCTCTCTCTCTGTCAAATAAATAAATCTTAAAAAAAAAATTTTTTTTTAATATTAAAAAAAGAAAGGCAAAACTGTAGAGACGAAAAGCAGACAGTGATTGACGAGAGCTACGATCTGGGCAGAGATGGACCACTGAAGGAGCCATGGAAGCTTTTTGTTTGTGGTGGTGGAAGTGCTTTGAGACTGGATTGTTGAGATAGTTGAAATTTTAAGATTCTTAAGAAATCATCAAACTGTACTACAGTGGGTAAATTATATGATACAAAACTATACCTCAGTAACACTATTATATATGTTTACACAGTTTGACCCTTGAACGACGCGGAGGTTATGACCCCCCTCACAGCTGAAAATCTTCTAACTTTTGACTCGTCAGAAACTTAACTACTAATAGCTTGCTGTTGACCAGAAGCTTTACTGATAACAAAAACAGTCACTCATCATAGATTTTACATGTTATATGTATTATTATATACTGTATTCTTACAACAAAGTGAGCTAGAGAAAAGAAAATTTTATTAAGAAAATCATAAGGAAGAAAAAATGCATTTACAATACTGTAATACAGTTATCAAAAAAGATCTGCATATAAGTGGACCTGAGAAGCTCGAGGACCTATGTTGTTCAAGGGTCAACTGTATATGAATATTCATATTTTACTACTGGCCTTACTGTTATCACATTACTCAAGGTCAATCAAAGAAATTCTCTCTCAGCTCCTCCAATTATTAACATTTCCCACAGCCCTACACTTCCAATTCTGTCTCAAGCACCATGAAAGAATTCATGACAGTATCACTATTCTTTTTCATTTCTCTTCTGGCTGGTCCACTTCATCCTTTTTAAAGTTAAGACATTTTTCTTAGCAGAAGAAAAAGAGGATTCCCTACTACCTGAGTGCCAAGTTGAGTATCAGTGTTTTTTCATGTCATTTTTTCATATGATATTTGTAGTGTGATATCAAGTTATAACAGATTCGATAAGGCCTTTAAGAAGTACTGTCAGGGCGCCTGGGTGGCTTAGTGGGTTAAGCATCTGCCTTCAGCTCAGGTCATGATCTTGAGGTCTTGGGATCCAGTCTCATGTGGGGCAGGAAGTCTGTTTCTCACTCTCCCTCTGCCCCTTCCCCCACTCATGAGCTCTCTCTTTATCTCTCCCAAATAAATGGATAAAATCTTAAAAAAAAAAAAAAAAAGGATTGTCTACAAACAATAACAATGAGTACCAGAGCTTATATTAAAAGCCAAGTCTGGCTGACTACATACCTCTTGCCTTTAACTTTTACTTTATCTGTTCATTCAGTTTCCTCCTTCCCATGTTTTTGCCGTGGCCCCACTTGTAGCCCTCCATATCACAAGGGAGATGAGAGAGGAAATTTTTACTTACAAACCCCTAAGTATATAGTTTCAGGACCTGCAAACCATAGAAAATACCTCTGAACTCTCATTTTTTAAAAAAATTGAAAATAAGTATCTTTATATTTGAGTTTTTTTGCTCAAGGCCAAATTTAACCTGGGTGGATGAATTCCTGATTAAAAGTAACTTTTGCAAACACCACAAATTGATCTCAATTTCAGTGGTAATTAAGAAAGACTAGGATAATATTTTACTAATTTACAAATTTACTTTATTTTGTGATTTACAAAGTGATTTTTCGTGTAATGTTATTAATTTTTCAAAGGCGTCCTGTGAAGTAGTTACCAGTAGCCGGGTTTCACAGGCAGAAATAATAAGTTTAACACATCATCCAAAGATGCATAAAAGTAAATGGTAGATTTGTCTCCTAACTCCAAATTCACTCTTCTTAAAATTAAACCATTAGACTGATTCATTGTTTCTCATCAAAAAATTGGGTAAATCACAATGGCTGTCTTCCCTACTGGAAGTAGGAAGAAGATTGAAATAGCTCTGTTCTACAGTGCAACTCCAAATTTTGATAAGCAGAGAGGCTGTTTATACTGGAACATCTGGTGAAACCTGCGTTTGTGATCCCACGAGCACAGTAGCACGAGCGACAAAGGTGCAACAGTATCTGGTTACTCCAAGGAGATTCTGTTGACCAAATGTTATCATCTTGATAGATCTGTGAACATTTCCTAACATGGAAACATATCATCTTGATGGATCTGTGAACATTTCCTAACATAAGACTGAAAGGTCTTTTGGGAATACTGTTTATCTTCAACGAATTTTAAAGGTGAAATTTAGCATGCACTGTACTTTCTTATTTTAAAAGATACAAGTCAATTCTTCCAACTGAGAAAAGCAATTAGGAAATTTAGTAATCATGACCTGCTATGGGGCTAATTACTTGTTTGTACTAATATTCCAGTCTTCTTTAGAGATGCTACCTGTCAGTCAACAAATGTGTGAGTATTTGATAAGTATGTATAATTTTGTATCTTTTCTCCAGTTGGATGGCCAATTTGTGCTTTGCAAGAGCCTACAAAATCCATTATTTGATTGCATCCTTCCAATAGGAATGGCATGCCAGAACACAGTCAAAGAGGTAGATTTCTTCTTGGATTAGGAAACTCTGGGTCAAGAAGTTCATTATTTGCTCAAGTGCTTATATTTCTCAGAAGAGGCATGAATTAGTAAAGTTTTCACATGGCAGTTATAATTAAGGAATGATGTATTACTTAAGCTACCAAATGATTATTCTATAAAATAGAAATCAAAGCAGGACATTGAATAATGAAGCTGAAAACCAGTTTTCCTTGCTATAGACATTATTTTAATTACTTGTTTTATTTATTTACTATTATTAATAGCTCTATAAATTGAGAGATTAATATGTGTTAAACATTTTACTATGCATTTTACTTGTAATATTTTACATGAATCCTTTCTACAAAAGATTATAAAAGTATGTTTATCCCCATTTTAAATATGTCCCCTAAGATTGGGGGGTGGGAAGACTTGTCTAAAATCACATAACCAGGGCACCTGGGTGGCTCAGTCAGTTAAGCAGCCGACTCTTGGTTTTGGCTCAGGTCATGATCCTAGGGTCCTTGGATTAAGCCCCGCACTGGGCTTTGTGTTCAGTGGGGAGTCTGCTTCAGGATTCTCTTTCTCTCCCTCTGTCCCTCCCCTGCTCTCTCTCTCTCTCTCTCTCTCTCAAATAAATAAATAAATCTTAAAATAAAATAATATGAAATAAAATAAAATCACATAACCAGTAAAATAGCACAGTCAGGATTGAAAGTCAAGTATTTCAGATTCCAAAGAACTTACTTCTAGCCAGTAAGTTATAATATAGCAAACACCAGTTTTTAAAACACCACACACACCTATGCACAATGGGTATGTACACATTGCATCCACATACATTTGTGCACATGTATGTACACATATCTATAAACAACTTTAAAGTGTCAATTGTTATGTGTGCAAACTGCCTTTTCTTCTTGCTGTTTTATTCCCCAAACAGGCATAGCTATTTTAGAATTATAATGGCTTTACTCTCTGAGAGCCATGATACAAGGGACTGCAAAGACTCTAAAGGAGCTCTTTCATTCCACAGAGACCATATTATGCATGTTACGAGTGTTTAAGATAGAGTGCACAGTCTGTCATGTCAACTCTCATCCACTTCAATGACAGATTATTTTTCTTCCAGCACTAGTGGTTTGAATACATCAGCTACCAAAGAGGGGACATTTTTCTTGGAGTTCAAACACACACCAAAAATCATGAATTCAAGTAGCATTAAAACGCTAACTTAGACCCACAAAAACAGGGAAATGTAGCATTTCACCAAACAATTCAGTGAGCATCAGAGTCCTTAATTCACCCTCGATAATATCAGCTACACACAACACACATGAACTCACATCTATTATTACTATACGCCAGATACTATGTTAAGTGCTGCACATGAATTATCTCATTCACTCTTCACCGGAACCCTGTAAGATAGAAATGATTATTATTTCCTTTTTTCAATCAGAAGAAACTGAAGCTGTGAAAGATCATGTTAACCTGTTCAAAGGCATTCAGCTAGAAAGAGACTGAGCTGGGATTCCAATTCTGGTTCCAGAAACTGAGCTCATAATCTCTGCGTATAGGTACACATACATTTGCATTAGAACTAAGAAACCAAATTTTAGCACCAGAGAAATTCAAATTTACAAAGGGGCAAACATCAAAATGTCCAGAAGTCAATTTGTTTGACAAAATATTCAAAAAATGAAATCCATTCACGAGACATATCTGGCTTCTAAAACATCTTTTTTAGACTATGACTTCAAGTAACATTTGTCTATTTCTGCTGGAGGCTCTTGCTGAGATCAAAACAGCAAGGGGGAAACGTTTGGAAAGAATAAAGGAAGTACACTTTCTAGAATACTTAAAACTTTTTTTTAATGGAAAGCCATATTTGATCCATTCGTATCCTAGATTTGTTTTGGCGAATAGCTCTCATCACTTGTGCCAACTCTAACTAACCCATGCACCTTGAAACAAATCCTGAGATTGTGCCCAAAAAGCAGTGATTGATTAGCACTGTCTGTCATGGCAGGGGTGTGGCAGTGTGCATGACCTGTATTTGACAACCCTCCCTGCCTTAGACAAATAAATCCACCCCTCCTGAAATATACTCCAAAGTAGTCTGTCTACAACAGGCGCAGTGGAAGGGGGCGGGGGGAGGAGGAAGGCAGGAAGGCAGGAAGGAAGGAAGGAGGGAAGGAGGGAAGGGGGAGAGGAAGGGAGCCAGGCAGCAGGGAGGGGGAGAGGCAGAAGGAGGGAAATAAGGAAAGAAAGTCTTAGGATGACTACGTCTGTAATTTGAATAGATTTTAACCTGAAATGTCCAGACTGACTAACTACATGGATAACATTGATTTAATAATTGCTGAGCATTCCACACATTTTGTTTTGTATCTATCTATCAAACGTCTCCTTACAGTCCTGTATGAAGAGCACACTGGCCCTTGCCACCATAACTTTGCTCAGTCTATTTTTCCTTGTTAGTATATCCCTTCTACTTTTCTTCCATGTAGCTATAGTCTCCCCATTCAAGTCCTGCCTCCATGATGAATCCTGGCACAGGTGTTCTTGGGGAGAAGAGCCGCTCTCTGTCAAGTGGCCTCAGAGAGGCTTCATCTTGGTGATTTCACCACAATTCCCAGGGAGGGGCAGGGTGGAGGGCGGGGGGAGGCTTACAGCTCTACAGATAAGAACTCTGAAGGTCAACTAGCTGGCTAGCCACGGAACTGAGTATCAAAACTCAACTTTTCCACATTTGGATGATACCAGACTATTGCTTCTTAACCAACCAAATATAATCCTTCACTAGCAACTGGAATTCTGGCTTTCATTCTCTAAATAAATCCCTTTAATTTCTTCTTATTATTCCCTGGCTCTTCCATGTGAATCGATTGTCTTCCCAGGGAGACTGTAAAACTCTGTGGGCTGAATAGTTCGAGCAGGAGTGTGGAGCAGTGTGGAAGGAAAACTGGGTTAGCCATCAGAAGATCTAGCTCTGGTTCCAGCTCGGCCACATTCTAACCATGGGACCTCGGTTAAGTCATTTCTCTAAAATTGAGCTTCCTCATCCTTAAATTGGAATGGATAATTACCTCGTCTATTGCCCAAGACTGTTGGAAGAACCAAGTTTATTAAATACCATACACATTGAGGCAATCTGATATTTCCTTTATGCCTTCCTGAGCCTTAGCTGCATTGAGGGGGCAGACATCAGCGTCCTGGACTTCTGTCCTTGAGCCTCTAAGGACCGTTCCACACATGAGCCCTAATCAGCCTGGGCCTTCCCTCTGGGCCCAGTCCCAGGATCCTCACCCAACAAAACTCTTCACAATGTCAATATGACCTCTGATACAATATCTGTGGGGATTTTATTTTGTTTTCTAGTCTTTGTCAATGTTTACATTCATCAGAAGAAGGACTGTTTTAATACTTACTTAATACCATGTGGCATATGATGAAACTCCATCACCACCATTTATAAGTTTATTCTGAAGAAAATGCAGTTCTCTACCTGCCAACATCTGAAAGCTATAAATAGTGAGAAAAATAGAGAAGCCTTAAAAGTCCATTGAAAAGTATTGGATTTGGAGAGTTTCTTGGATGGCCAGAGTGGAAAAATATTTTGCTAAAAAATTGGGAGTGTTGCTCCTACTGGCATACAGGCAGACAGTTTAGTTAGTATTTACCCAGCCTGTGGCGAGGGAACACTTGGCTGTTTATTTCAGTGGAAGGGATGTTGGGAGATGCTGTTTGTCTAGTCAGAAATGCCCTTTGAGACTGCAAGGCTACCTGTGACCAATTTTCAACTAAATTTATCTTTGGACTTTGTGTAAGTAATCCAGCCTTAACCAAATCCATTTGGTTTTCTCTATAACCATGTCACAGAATCTTTACCAAAAAATCTCCCTGCTTTGGTCCATAATGATGGCTTCTGATTACTCAGCCAAAGCTGGATTTGAAACTTAAATGTGAGTTCTGGATAAGTAGGCTAAGTTTTATTTAATGTAGGAAATAACTATCACTTATTAAATAAAATGGACTGATATTTAACCATTTTCAAACATCTCTGCCCTTTGCTCCATGGTAGAATAAAGAACACATACTATTGACTATTAATCACTTAGCTAGCTTTATTTCACGAAGCAATTTATGTTTTATTTCATTTCTTCTTTGCAAGCACAGCTCAGGTTTAATAACTACCCTCATTGCCAATCTGATGCTGACATGGTGAAAACGTGGGAAATGTATTATTTTTCCATCTCAAACATTTCAAGTTTTATGCTCTTTTGATAAAACTCAATAATTTCAAAGACGGAATGGCTGTAATAAAGTGCAAACACCTGTTTCCCAGAATGTGATTAAGTAGTGATTTACTATTTGTTAATCGGCTTTGCTTATTTCCATTGGCTTTAATTTTCATGTGCAATCCCACAGGTTTGTTTGTGCTTCGTTTTTTGCTTTTGTTTCCGTTTTGGCCATTATATCAGGCTGCTCAATTTGAAAGACAGTTTTTCTGAGCCTGGCAAGATAATGAGGCTCAGACCGTATCTCCTTAACAGTTCAGAGTTGTTTGACCAGTGTAAAAATCAAGCATAAAGATTTGTGAAGCAGAGCCTTGATTCGGGGATTTTCACCCCTTATTGGTTCCTATTTTCCTGTTTACTTCCACATCCTTGTTTCTGCATCATTAACCATTCAATCTTCTCAAACTTCTTGTGAATAGTTATTATGACCCCATTTTATAGATGATAAAGTATAGTCAGATGATAAAGATCCTAGCATGGTAAGTTACATGGCTAGGACTTGCTCTGCTCTGAGTTTGACTTTTATGCCCAGGCTCTTTCTGCAAGGCCTCAGAAGCTCATGAGGGCAGAATCTGCAGCCCCAGCTTCCTGTCAAGTTGACAAATGTGTTAAATCAAAGATAAAAGCCTCCATGTTAGGCTGTCAAGGGGTCAGTTCGCCAAAACCTTAATGTCCCCCTTAGCTCTGTTCCCATACAATATAATTCAAATGTGGGGAGTCCCAACTTCAAGGATTTGGGCAATCGTGCTAAAGCCCACGTAGGATGGGCTCTGCGCGTGCGGGTCGTAGGAGCTGTTTAACTCATACCATACCAGAGGAACGAGGCATCCTAATTAAGAACTACTGCCTGGTGGGACACACAGAGGGAAACTACTACTCGGGAGGAATCCATGCAGAAGAACGGAGAATTCCACACAAAAGAAGAAGGTGTACACTGCAAATAAATGAAATTTGGAGAACCTAAAATTGGAACAGCACTGAATCAGGTTACTTCCAATTTGTTGTTCCGTTGTCTCCCATTAGCTTCTTACTGAAAGCCTCATACTATACATTTCAAAAATAGTCATCTTTAGGGGTGCATGAGTGGCTCAGTCAATTAAGCATCCAACTCTTGATATCAGCTCAGGTCATGATCTCAGAGTCGTGAGATCCAGCCCACATCAGGCTCCCCATGAAGCAGGGAGTCTGCTTGAGATTCTCTCTCTCCCTCTCCCACTGCTACCTCCCCAAAGAAAAAAGTGATCTTTAGATACTTAATCTTAAGATTTCCCTAGACACTGATCACTAAAAGTTTTTTTTATTATTATAACCCCTTCAACTATGTTGAGATAATGGTAATAATAATAATTATTGGCACTACTATCCAGGAGTCAGTCATCTATTTCTTTGGCTTTGAATGTCAATATCAAGAATTCAATAAAAGCCAGATATGTCACCAGAAGCCACTGTTGCATAAGTTATGGGAAGGAAAGGAAAGGAGAGGAGAGGAGAGGAGTAGGGAAATACACAGAAAGAAGAGAGAAAGTGAGGCAAGGAGCACAGAATCATGGTGTCAGGAAATAGCATGTCATTGCAGAACGCTGGGGGCTTTGGGGCCAAGCAGATCTAGGCTCAAGTCCCAGCTCAGAAACTGCACAAGATCTGGGTTATTCAGCAAATGATCTAACCTGTCTGAGCATCAGCCTCTTCCTGGGTGAGAAATAATACCCATCTCATGGAGGTATTGTGAATAATGAAGAAGTAAAAGCAACAGGTTTGATCAGTACAGCTTCCAGCCTGGAAAGGCACACTAGACGTCACCGGTGAGGCTCCCCACTGTGTGTAGGCACTCAGATGTCCCGCACTCTATCAGAGGAAAGGCCCCTGAGAAAGAATGGCCTTGTTTTTCTCTGCTATACTCATTTGAAATGTATTCTTAAAATTAAGTCGATTTTCCCTTCACCCTAACTTCAAAATAAGCCTCTTAAAAGGTGGGACTGGGACTGCGCACACTGTGCCAGAGGGTCTGCATCCCCCCTGTTCTGGAAGCTCTGGTCCATGTCCTGGGGAACCCTACGCAGTGGTGCACAATCAGCTCAGCTCCTGAGCATTTCCTGACCCTGAAAGCTCGCAGGCTGTCATCTCTCCCCCATCCTATAAGTGTGTAGTTGATTTGTATAATTTTGTTTTCTACTCACAAAAGTCATCAAGGCGGCACAGTTTAAAAACAGAGAAAAAGAAAAAGAAAAGCCTAAAATTTCACTTTCGGTATTAACATTTTGGTATATGTCCACCTGCTATTTTTCTTCCATGCACGAATATTTATTTTTCACTGCGGTACGATGGTGTCGTGCTACCAACACCATTTGATAGCCTTGTTACTCTGTTCAGTTAACTAGAAGATGGAGATACCAGAGCTCAGGGGTTCATCACCCTCCAGGATGAAGCGACAGAGACTGATTGAAAGGGAAGTGAAGGAATTAGACACCCCCTACATAATCAAGTCTGTTTATACGGATGGGTTAATTTGGGGATTCAGTCTTCCAACTATGAATCTTGACTACAATTTGTAATCTTAAGAGTGCTTTTGGAGCTGAGAAAATACTGGGAGTTTTTTAGGTTTACCTAGCGAAATAGTCATTAATGTCAAAGAGGCATAATCTTACATTCATCTCTAAGGTTCACACAAAAAAATCAAAAAAGGCTGTCATATTCTCTACTGAAATTCAGAGATACTAAGTATCTATAACATACCTACAAATACTTGACTAATAGCTCCATCCATAAAAGGAAATTAGGTTAGTTTTGTAATCCTGGAGGTTGTCATTGTGCCTTGGCTGTTTATTCACAATAAGACAAGGCAATGTGGATAATCAGGCCCAAGAAGGTGACCCAAGTACTGGGTGTGACGGGCCCTTGGGAGCGTCTGGCTCTCAGAAGAGGTTCAGCAGGGCAGGGGAGGTGTGGTGTCCAAAACACCCTACGTCTCTAATCCTCGTTCAGACAAAGCAACTGAGCACTTTGGGAAAAAGGACTGTGTTAGAATCATCTCTGTGTTCCCATGGCCTTTCTTAGAGACTAGCATATCATAATAAGCCCAACTGGGAGTTACTGTGTGTCTTTTCTATTCCCTGCTCTGCTCCAGATAACTTACCTGTGTAATTTCATTCAACTCTCACAAAATCCTGATGAGACGGGAATTGCTAACCACATGGTAGAGATAGGGATTAAAGCCCATGGAGGCAATTAATGTATGGCCATGTAGCCAGTAAGTACAGAACAAAGATCCATTCAGTCATTCATTCCAACATTTATTGAGCACCTACCATACACCAAGAACTATCCAGGCGCTGGGGATAGAGCCCTGCTTTCATGAAGATTACATTCTGGGAGTCAAGAAAAGGGAAATAAACAAGGGAAGCAAATAAATACACACAGTATTCTTGAGGGTATTTATTAAGTGCTAGGAAGACAAAAAAAAAAAAAAAAACACCATATTGATGAGGACTGAGCGGTGGTGGCGAAGAGGGCTGATTTAGACAGGGTAGTCAGGAAGGTTTCTTGCTAGAGGTTACATTTAAACTGAAACCTGCATGAAGTGAAAAATCCAGAAATGTGAAGATCTAAGGGAAGAGAGCAGGCAAGTTCAAAGGCCTTGAGGCAAGAACAAGTCCGACTCGTTGAAGAACAGAAGTAGGCTGTGGCCACATTATGTTGATCTTTGCAAGCCATGGAAGAGAGTTGAGATTTTATTCTAAGTGTGATGTAAAGCCTTTAGAAGATTTGAAGCAAGAGAGAGAGATGATCTGACTTCTATTTTTTAGAGATAAAAATCTCCGTCATTCTTATCCTGCTCTTCACCCTAAGGCAATAATGTGTTTCAAAGAGTTGGTGTCCAATTATCATAGAATAAAGGAATTACAGTGACATAGGTCAAAAAGCTTCTGCACAGCCAAGGAAACAGTCAAAAAAACTAAGAGGCGGCCCACGGAATGGGAGAATATATTTGCAAATGATGCTACAGATAAAAGACTGGTTGGTATCCAAGATCTACAAAGAACTTCTCAAATTCAATACGCGAGAAACAAATAAACAAATCATAAAATGGGCAGAAGATATGAACAGACACTTTTCCAATGATGACATACAAATGGCTAACAGACACATGAAAAAATGTTCAAAATCATTAGCCATCAGGGAAATTCAAATCAAAACCACACTAAGATACCAGTTAGAATGGCAAAGATTGGCAAGGCAAGAAACAACAATTGCTGGAGAGGATGTGGAGAAAGGGGATCCCTCCTACATTGTTGGTGGGAATGCAAGTTGGTACAGCCACTCTGGAAAACAGTGTGGAGTTCCCTTAAAAAGTTAAAAATTGAGCTACCCTATGATCCAGCCATTGCACTACTGGGTATTTACCCCAAAGATACAGACGTAGTGAAGAGAAGGGCCATATGCACCCCAATGTTCATAGCAGCATTGCCCACAATAGCTAAATCGTGGAAGGGGCCGAGATGCCCTTCAACAGATGACTGGATTAAGAAGTTGTGGTCCATATATACAATGGAATATTACTCAGCTATCAGAAAGAATGAGTTCTCAACATTTGCTGCAACATGGACGGCACTGGAGGAGATAATGCTAAGTGAAATAAGTCAAGCAGAGAAAGACAATTATCATATGATTTCTCTCATCTATGGAACATAAGAACTAGGGAGATCGGTAGGGGAAGGAAGCGATAAAGAAAGGGGGATAATCAGAAGGGGGAATGAAGCATAGAGACTATGGACTATGAGAAACAAACTGAGGGCTTCAGAGGGGAGGGGGGTGGGGGAATGGGATAGACTGGTGATGGGTAGTAAGGAGGGCACGTATTGCATGGTGCACTGGGTGTTACACACAACTGATGAATCATCGAACTTTACATCAGAAACCAGGGATGTACTGTACGGTGACTAACATAATATAATAAAAAAATTAAAAAAAAAAAAAAAGCAGGAATGATCCCACTGGGGGGAGAAGAGTATGAGAATCCAAAGCAGATGTAGTCCATAAAAGTAGTCTGCATCTGAAGGAGGACCACGCGGAGGTTTCTTGGTCCCACCCATCACGCAAGGATGCAGACCCTAGAGACATCACTGGACAAAAGCAAGCCAGCAGCCAGTTCTCGGATGGGCAAGGTTCTCAGAACAGGACCAAAGGGAATGTGGCTAACTCAGAAGCCCAGGATGTATGGGTACTGAAAGGAGACAAAGCCAGTTAAGGAGGCGTCAGGATGGGGAACTTGGAGAGCAAAAAGTGCAACTCAGGGACTGACAGGGAGCACCACGACCAGTGCTTCCCGTTCTCCTGGTAGGATTGACTTCCGGAGAATGGTGTGTAGAGCTTGGAGACTGACCGTCACATTCTGTCTCGTATGGGTGGTGCTGCATCTCTGGGTGACATGAGGGTGGATTCCACTCTGGGGAAATGAGAAAAGACAAGGCAAAGGAAATTGAAAAGGAAGGGCGCTCCAAGTTGAGCATGATTTTTTTTTTTCTTAATTAACCTTCTCTGGTTCTTATTAGTCATCTCCTTTATTTTGTCAAGGCATACATTATGTTGACTTAATAGCCCGTCCTGAAATTTTGCAGGATTATTGAGGTCACAACTGCAGGCAAATTGAGTCGTGTGTACTCTGCAAACTTCAGGTAATTTTCATAAATCGAAGGAACCTCTTACTCTCTCTTCTTGTTTTTTTCTGCTCTAGTCTCCCTTCTCTTTTCTTTGTCCCTCTAACTCTCCCTTCCTTCATTTTTCTCTTTGCCCCTCCCTGCCTCCTTTCTCCTTTGTATTTTTGTATACGGATAGACAAAATAAAATTTAAGAAAAAAGTCTGCAAGGAATCAACATGAACTTGCACTTTCTGTGAGTTTATCTTTTGTATTTCTTTCAATATGAGAGCAACGTTTGTTCTTCTCCAGGCTTCAGGCACATTTCATATTATCCAAAATTTCTTAAAAAACAAACAAACAAACAAAAAACTGAAAATAATTTCTCCTCAGTGGTTTATCGGTCATTTCTGCAAGTTCTTTCAATATTGGGATTTAATTCACTTAGACCTGAAAACATGAAATCATTTCTATCAGCCGGGGGTTCCTTCCCTGACTATTTTTTCCACGGACCTGTGTTTCAATTTCCCTTTATTAATAGTTCATTTGATGCTATTTAGTGTGAAGAGTGTTGCTGGACCGTGTGGGGTGGGGGGGGGGGGGGAGGCGGGAGCTGGGAGTTCTGCTTTCTGCCTGTCTGCTAACATTGCACCATCTGCCCCAGGCAACTGGCCTAGTCCTTCCCTGTTCTCTTCTGCCGAGTAAACAAATTTACTCAAAGGAAAAAAGATAAAAGGTAGGAGAGAACAAAAGGTGTGCTACAAAGAGGTGGGGAGGGGGAATGGTGCGACACCCTTTGGCGCAGGGTCAGAGGCTGTTTACCCGCTCCCGTCAGGCCCCACAGCCACCTGCTCGCTTCCATATCTGCGGCAGCCTCTCTGCACTGCTCCCGCCAAAAGTCATTACGAGGAAACGGGGGTAATATTGCACAGTAGTTGGCTTTATCTGTGAATGCCATAACTGCCGCACAGAGAGATCAGTCTTAATCATCTTGCGCTTTCAAAACCTAGCTCAAACAGTTTCTTCACTCGGCAACCTTCACCATACAGCACCCCCACCCCACTCCACCCCACCCCAGCCTGTGTACACGTCCACAAAACTCACAGCCTTCTCTGGGCTGCATCTGGACCTTGTACATGTCTCTGCTATGAGTCCCATCACATTAGAACATCCTATTCTTATGTCTGTCTCGGAGTTGATTAGGATTAGTGTATTACTTCGCTAGGGTTGTCATAACAAATTACTACAAACTGAGTGGCTTAACCACAGAAACTTATTGTCTCATAGCTCTTGAAGCTACAAGCCTGAGATCAAGGTGTCAGCAAGGTTGATGCCTTCTGAAGGCTGTGAGAAAGAATCTGTTCCATGCCCTTCTCCTAGCTTCTGCTAGCTTGCTGGCAATCTGTTGAGGTACCCTGTTTGTACCCCCATCTCCACCTTCACATTCTTGTGCCCTTCTCCCTGTGTGGAGGCCTGTCTTTGTATGGCATTCTTTTTATAAGGACACCAGTCGGTGGGGTTGGGGCCCATCCTACCCTAGTTATGATGTCATCTTAACTAATTACATGTGCAATGAACCCTCCAAATAGGGTACTGAAGGTTAGGATTTCAACATATGAATTTGGGGGGAGCATAGTTCAAATCATAACAATCCGTTTCCATGCTTTATTCATCTTTGCATACCTGATACCTAGCACAGTGCCAGGTCTTGGCCAGGTCCAAGGCCTTCCCTAATATATGTTTAATTGGCTTAAATATCTCACCCACTTTTGTTTTATTTTAAGATTTTATTTATTTATTTGAGAAAGAGACAGAGAGAGTGACAGAGATAGCAAGGGAGAGCATGAGCAGGGAGGAGAGGGAGAAGGAGACCCCCCACTGAGCAGGGAGCTGACGCTGGGCTCCATCCCAGGACCCTGGGATCATGACCCGAGCCAAAGGCAGGTGCTTAACTGACTGAGCCCCCCAGGCGCCCCGCTCTGGCACTTTTGTTGTAGATGTTGGCCACATTGAACATGGGATCGACTTTTTTTTCTGAAAGGTAAAACCATCAGGAAGCCAGAAAATCTCTGATAAGAGAATGGGTCCCTCTGATCTCCAGAGACATCGACGTAATCATCCGAGGCTTGGATAATAACATTCCCCTCAGTCCTCATGTAGGGGGCACTTCATGTGACCATGTACCTTTAGCCCTTTATTTGGCACACAGAGCTGACCAACCCTCTGCCTGGCTCCCATGATCTAACCCATAAAGAATGAGGCTTTTGAAACCTGCAGACCACATTCATTCTGCAGATACCTGCAAAGACAGATCCCCACTCCTCCTTCATTTCACCTTGTCTTCTATTAGAATCCAAAAATGATGAGATCAGAGATGAACAGGGCACACGGCTCTCTTAAAGAGAAATGCCTGATGGGGAAATAAAACGGTCTGGTGGGGAAATAGAATGGGACAAATCTAACAGTGTGAGGCCAGAGTGTAGTGGGAAGTCAGAGGCCATGAAGATTAGGAGGGATCTTCAAAGGAGAGTAACAGTGAGCCAGGTGAGGAGATGGACGAAGGTCTTTCCAGTCAGGGAGCATCGCTTTACAAAATCCCAGAGGTCAGAGGACAGCAAGGACTACCACAGGGCTGTCAGGTGCCCGTCCTAGGAGGCTGGGGTCAGGGATCAGAGCATCAGGCAAGCCATGTTAAGCAGGCAATACTGAAGGGTTTTAGGCACCAGACTAGCACTACTAGATTTGCAATTTGGAAAGATCACTGAACACAAGGATTGACTAGAGGAGGCCTGTGGGAATCCAAGAATATAGGCTGGGAACCCATGACATCTTCCGAAAGAGAACCAGCCACAGGGACGTGAATTAAAGGTGGACCGTGGTGGGCAGAGAGCAACAGGAAGAGGTTGTGGACACTTCCTGTGTCCACCCAGATCCCCAGTCATCCTTGGTAACACTTCCTGGGTACCCCCTCTTGCTGTACATGGGCTTGGATGCCCACATCCTCCCCTCCCCACCTGTGCTTCTCCTTTAGAGACACTGCTTGGCCACTGGAGGGGTTGCTTACAGGCATCAAGAGCTCAAAGTGACTACAAATTTACCCTCCATCCCCCCCCACCGTGACTGCCACCAACCCTTCAAATCCCACAGTCCTCAGCCAGTGACTATAAAATATAAAACATAAAAGCCTAGTTGCTTTGATTCTGCTTGGGACAAATTCCAAGGCATAAGTTACACTTCAAAATTCTCCCTGGCACCAGCTGAACCCATGCCCTTCCCTGTCTTTACTTCCCTTATGCCCCTACCTGCTTCTCCTGGAAGAACCTCCGTAATGAATCACTCACCCAGGAATCTTTCCCCCGAGATGGCCTTCTGGTGAACTTGTCCTAACACAGAAGATTTGAAAGCTATCAAAAAAACACGTAAAGTACAGAGCTCAGCAAGTGGATAGAGGTAGGAAACTCTGATATGAACTAGAAGAAAAACATGCAGTGAAACACAAACTTATGTTTACAAACATGTATTTGGGGATGAAAAGGACAAATGCTATTGAGGTAGAAAGTTAATTTCACACGTCTAATTTTTATTCTTCCATGAACTCTCTGGGGGGAGAAAATAAAGGCTTTTGATCATTAAACTGCTTGGGCTTTGTTACTCCAAATTTAGGGCACCGAATAGGGCGCCATGGAAATCCATATGTCTTTAGTAGGCTTTAAGCGTAATTGCCTGTGCATCCAGAAGGGGAGAACGTGCCAGCTGCCCGCCGGCCCCATGGTGTTGTCCCTCCTTGCCCCACTGCTCACTGTCCCTCCTCCCCTTCTCATGTTCCTCGTGTCCCGGGAGTTGGCTCTGCACAGCGTTCAGCACTGACTGTTCCCGTTCTGGCTCCCCTTGCCCTGCTTTTAATTCTGAGCAATGTACTTTCTCTTTTTTTGTTTGTTTGGTTTTTTTTTTTAATTTGTGAACGAATGAAGGTGGAACATGTCCTACCTTCTATGAAGTCTGAGCTCCTGAGGTCTGACGCCGCAGCCCTAGAAGGGCTTCTGTGGGATCGTGCGTAAGCTTCATAGTCTGTAAATGTATCTGAAGCCTAAATGAAGTTCACTATTGCAGTCAAACAAAAGTTACAGCAGACTCCATCTGATATAAATGGAATGACAAGGATAATAATATGTTGCCAGGTGTTAATAAACCAGAAGCAGCTCCCATAAATGTCTCTTAATATCTAATTTTTACATAGGCAAAGTAAATAGGTTGTTTTTAAGCTTCTTTTAGAGAGGCTGTAACCAGGATTCAGGTGAATCAACAGCCTTCCAGTCACATACATGATTTAAACAACACAGTTCCCAGATTTTACCCTCCAGTTATCATTACCCAGCTACAGTTGAGAGCCTGCCCTATGTCAAATGCCGTGCAAGGTGCTAAAGACACAAGGAAAATGGCAGCATGGTGTCCATCATCAAGCAACCTGGGTTCTCTAATTTTCACTCCCAGCCCCCAACATCTAGGACCGACATTTCTTGGGTTCTGCTCCTACCCTTCTGTCTCCCCAGTTCTCTCATTACAAGACTATTCCCTCCCTCAGAACAGTCCCGGTCCACTGCCTCCTTGGTGTCTGTCCACAAACTCCACCCTAAGGCCTCAAGTCTATGGAAACTCCATCCATTAGTTCGTGGCTTCTCTGCTAAGCCAAGTGAGTGTCTGCGGGATTGTTACTCTGTTAGTCTCGGGATGGAGTGGGCACACAAAAAAAGACAAGGCACAGTGAAAAAGGGTTCAGATCCTTAGAGGTGAGAAGTACAGGGTGAGAGGTGGCAGGGCTATGAGAATAGCGAAGAGAAAGGATGGGAAAGTAAAAGGTCAGGTGGTCACATAGATGCAAGCTTTGCCAAGTTCCCCCTGGAACCCAGGAGCTGTCCTCACTGGCCAAGGTTAACAGGGCTTTTCTGAGGAGAACTGAAAGGAATCGAAAAGTGAGTGCCGGGTTGATAGAACAGTAACAGTAGTGTGTATTCAGGGCTTGCTATGAGCCAGAGACCTAGCCAAACCCTAAATTCATTATCTGTTTAATTCTCACAGCCACACTCTGAAGGAGTTACTACTGCCATTTTGCAGATGGGAAAACTGAGACTAAAAACCATGCCCTGAATCCAACGGGTAGTGAGTGGCAAAACAAGGCTTTGAAACCAGCTTTTCCTAAATTCAAGTCAAAATTCCTGTTTCACTTGACTGCCTTCATAAAAGACACCCAGGTCTACTCGTCCTGCTTGAACTTATATCAAACTACAGCACGAATGTTGACACAAAGAAATGGCGTCCCTTTTCTTATTGTTGGCTTTCTGGTCCCAAAATAAAATTAAGGAAGAAATATTTCTTAAATAAGAGGGAGTTTGAGAGAAGTAACGCATCAGTGTTAATAAGATTTGATCAAAATATAAATGGCAAGATGAGAGGTACTGAGATCAGGAAGGACACCATCTCTAGTGAAAAGGACTCAGAAAGCAGAGATTGGCGATGTCAAGCTACATGTCACTGAGCTGGTTCTTTGGCCAAGCCTGGTCATATGTCTATGCAGCCAAACACAGGCAAACAGAGGCTGCATCCAGAGGTTCTTCATGCTTCCCTGGGCCCCGGGACCGCAGACTCTGGTGCGGGCCCCTGCTGAGGAGCTTGCTGTGACTCTGGAGGCAGACAGGGAGAGCTCCACTCAGCTTTAGGGGTGAGGGGAGGCATCCCATGAAGAGAAAACACCACCGTTTCTCCTTGTGTCCCCATGTTAACACCCGTTCCAGCAGAGGCACTACAAGGACGAATAAGCCTGAGACCTAAACTTTTAATACTTGTCCCCCAAGTTCATTATCCTTCTGCTGAGAGGGAAGGATAGTGACTTGGGCTTCACCTATACCCATCCTTCTGGGACAGAGAGACTGAGAAAACTGCACTCAGTTAAGTAACTAATTCGGAGATATAGATATATTCAAAATTTCAAATACCATTTTTGGTTGAGCACGTGTGCCGCAAGGTCATTCATCATCCTGGTGAATTGACTGGGACCCAGAGCATTGCCAGGAACCCAGCCAGCACCGATGTATGAATTGTCAGCACATCTCCTGCAGGGACAGTTCACATTTACCAAGTTCACAGGATAGATATATAAACCTGAAAGCAATTTATTAATTATGTGGAATGAGCAATGGCCATCGCAGGGACTGAAAGTCTTCAAGTCCACACGGCTGGGACATCTCCTGTGGTGGGCACACCTCTGTGGAAAACCAAATCACACTGCAAAGTTTGCCTGGGGCCCTGGGAAGCCAAATGCAGAGAGTTAAGGAAGGAAATACTTAATGGCATCAGGCTGAGATGGCCAGACGCAACCATCTCTCAGAACAGAGGCCCGTTAGCTCGGATTCCCTCTCCCTAGAGGCCTGGTACTTGGGTGTGTCGACAGGCACTGGCCAGTCAGCAACCAAGACTTTTTTTTTAATGTGTTCATGGCTAACCAACATTTTTGTCTTCTTCTTTTAAAATAATACATTATATCTGTTATCAATCAAATCGTATAGGCCTAGGAGCCATTCTGTCTTTTTTAAAGTTACTTCCATTCTTAGTTGTTCTCATTTGTTTCTTTTAGAAGTAAATTCTCTGACAATCTTACATTCCCCTTAGAGAAAGCCTTTCCGAGCTCATAGAAAAAGTTTTACGTAAACCCCTACACATGGACAACAGTATGCCTTTTAATATTGTTGGCGAACAGAAAGAGGATGAGAGGCAGAATAGTAAGACCAAATAACTTTCCCTAGGACACCAAGAATTCAATCCTGGCAGACTATATCTATATTGTATAGCACATTAATTCATTCATTCCACAAGCATTTAGTGAGAACCTACCATTGGCTGGCCATGTTCTAGAAACAGGGCAACAGTAATGAACCAGACTGACAAAGTGGCCACCTCCACGGGCCTTCAATTCAAGTGAGAGGCAGGGAGACAGACCACAAACAAAATAGAAAATAAAAGAAAATAGCAGGCAGTAGCCAATGTTCTGATAAAAATAAAACGTGTCTTACACGGTGACTGGGCCACGTGGTCAGAAAAGCTCACGAGGTAATGACACATAAACTAAGACCTACATAACAAGAAGGAAACAGCTACATGTCAGTCTGGGAGAAGAGCTTTCCACACATCAGGTACATCTGGTTCAAGGCACACATCTGTCTTTATGCTAAACATCTCTCATTAATGGGACTTTCACAAAAAAATTCTGTAGGCAGCAATTGCATTGCAGATATTCTCTGGAACACTGAGAAGAGAGAGCCTAAATGTCAGATGCTTTTTGGTTCCAGGATACCAGCCGTGAAACTTCTAACTGTTGAGACAGAACAATTTTCTCTTTATTCACCCAACTATTCTACACATGGTAGATGATAAAGACGAGAAAAGAGACCTGTACCCGATTTGGCTGCTTTCCTGCAGCTCAAGCTCTGCTTCCCCAACCAAGAGCCTTAAAAACCTGGCAAGATGCCAACACTGTTCCGAAGCCTGTATGCGATACTGATACAAAGTAGCGATACGGACCATCGGCGCTCTCATCTAAGCACTGAATTTTCTGAGCAAGGAGAGACTTCCTTGGTTAGATGTGAATCATCTTCATGACCTCTCTCTCCCTGTGATGGCACCAAAAAGACAGCAAACGCTACCAGCTTGGGGCACCATCCTCTTGACAGGCAGTCTTACTTCAGCTTCTTGCTCCTGATTTACAATAACTGAGGTCGTGTTTCGTTCTTGTTTTTCACGTAGGGTTGTAGTGGCCAAGAAAGAAAACAGACACTAGGAAGAAAACGTAGCTACATTTTTAGTGCCCTGACTTTTTTATGGCAATGATATTTAGTGCTGGGCTGAAAGCAGCCCTCGTGAGGGCACAGGGAGTGAGCATTTTGTCGTGGTCAGTCCACATGGTGACAATGTCTTAGCTTGTGGTTTGTGGGTTTCCTTTGGCATATTCTGTCCCTCTAGATACTTTGCTGTTGTTTCCTAATTTAAAACTTACCATTTTAAAATGCTCTATGTTTTCCTACTTAATGTAGGAAAAGACCCAAAATATTCTAGTTTAATAGCAATTTGTTCTCAAAACATGCAAACTCGTGGTTTAGGAGCGCACTTCACAGACATCCACATTGTGTCACTTATAGTCAGATTTTAGCACAATATTCCCCAAATACATTCCTGTTGCATTTGTGTGATGGAATTCACCTTACCCAAACATCTCCAAGTATCTCCATAAGTGATACTCCAAAGGGAATTAGCCATCACCATCAGAATGAGAAAACATTATAAAACCAGATACAGACCATAGATTTCCAAGTCTTTCCCTACACTCACCCTTTACTCTTACGTAACAAGATATAACTTTGTTTACTTCAGCTGTAGCGAACTGAAATTTTACTGGGACTACACTTGCATTTCCTTCCGTTACATAAACCATCCTTCTCTACTTGTGTGCCTCTCTGACTTCTCCTTTAACAGCTAGGACTGTGGTAAGCAGTGGCAGAGTGTTTCTAAACCGCCTCTGGAGTGCTTAGGGCCGGACTTTCTATAAGAAGTAACAATGGTTTGAATATTCTTTCCCAAGAACTGCAGAGGAAGTTCCTAAAACTTCTTGCAAAACATTGTCACCTCAGTCAAATAACTCAATTATATATTTAGTAATTAAATAAAAGTGGTTAAACCTAAAAATCTGCAAACAAATATCCTCAGTTGGTCTTTATCTGAATCTTCAACAACTAAGTTGTTTTATAAAAGATCCAGATTTTCTGCACAAGGCACAGATGCAAAGATTTCAATATTAGAGAATTTTGAAAGCCATGACAGAATTGTTAATGAAATGTATAAAATTTATATCCAACTTAGATATGTAGACATCAATTTAGAGTATCGATATAGCTTTGATATCTCCTCTTGAGAAATTTTAAAACTATTTGGGAATATCCATTTACTTTCCTTTGCTTCGAGTGATTTACTAAGACCTTGGGCAAGTCAATTTCCTTCTGAATACCTCAGCTTATTTCCATTTGTGAAACAGAATGGAAACAGCTCTAAACAGATCTGTCCATCAAGTTCTGAAATTGCTTCAAATGGAGTTACGTAAGAAGGAAGAGTCTCTGTTGTTGTTTTTATTGAGTGATCCCAGAAAAGCACTTTCGATGACCACAGTACAATCTCTTATCAGACACTGCAAGATATTGCCAACATGACTGGGTGTTGAACTCCAGTTTGGGTGGGTCTATCTCCTTAGCTCCTAGTTTATTAGCACATTACTTAGAGAAGCCCATCAACTCTTTCAAAGGGAGTGATACATTAAATGGAAATTAAGTAACCCATGTGAGTAAGTGGAACACCTCACTGAATAAGAAAAACACTGCGCACCCTGAGCCTGATTCTGTTCTTGCCTTTGATCCCAACTGCCTGCTGTGGTTCCTGACGGAGCTCTACTCTGTATCTCAAGTATCTGGCTCTGCCTCCCAGAATCCTTCAAAATGCCTACATGTGTGAAGCCTCTTTACCTACCCAGCCCTCCCATGACGCTGCCTTTTGGAGTTCACGCTCCCCTACCCAGAAACTTGACAAACAACTCAAATTCTGGATCAAAAGTTTTAGGTTTTTTTTTTTTAATTTGACTGATGAAGTTTATTCCAATTAATACAGTTCAATACATTATTGTACTCTTAGGATATATGTATTTCCTGCATATTAACAAATACTGAAAGGGCATCTACCATATGCTAAGCACATACAGTAAGTTTCTCTCCCTAGTCTGTATCCATGTAACATTTTCTATCTTTCGAGCGGGGTTTATCTTACTCTGTCTTTTCCATTCAGTATTAAAGTAGGCAGAATGCCGAAATGACCCACAATGACCCACACTCTCATAAAATCTCTTCTCCTTGAGTGTGGGTAGGACCTGTGGCTATGGTGGGATACCCTTCCCATGCTTAGGTCATATTCTATGTCACAGTTGACCTTATCTGACCTCCTCAGTGAGACCATAAAAGGGACAGGTGAAAGCGATTTGAAAAGTGAGAGGGATTTGACCCAAGGGGGGATTCTCTGATGCTGGCTTTGAAGATGGAGAGGGGCTCATGGCAAAGACCTGAGAGTGGCCTCTAATTGCTGAGAACCATCCCTGGCAGTCAGGAAGAAAATAGGGACTCCGTCCTACAACTGCCTGGAACTGAGTGAGCTTGGAAGAAGGCTCCAAGCCCCCAGATAAGAACTCAGTTCAGCCAACACCTGGAGTATGAGACCCTGACACAGAGAACACGGTTGAACCACATGACTGCTAAATACAGAACTGTGAGTTGATAAATGGCTGTTGTTTTAAGCTGCCAAGGTCCTGGGTAATTTGTTACACAACAATAGAAAATTAATATAAGTGCCATATCCCATAACCAGACTGTAAACCATTTTAAACCAAGCTTTTGTATATATCTATATATCCCCTAGATACCTTTCGGAAATAAATGCTCTAGGTTGACAGTGAGAACCACTTCCTACGTTTTTTAACTGGCTTATATAGAGAGCACTTAAAAGTCCTACTAGTATAGAATCATTGCTTTTAGACCTAGATTCTTGTTCTGGTTTCAGAGAGACATGGATCAACTTTTTCAAGAATAAAAGAAAAGGTCTTTAGTGTTTCCAAGTCCTGCAATAAAAAAAAACAAAAACAAAAACAAAACAAAACAAAACAAAAAAAACACAAACAGGCAAAAGGCAAGGAATTGGAGGGCTTCTGAAACTTGTATTTCTTCCCCATGATTGTTTTGTTTCTCCTGCCGGTTTTGACATTATATAGGAGGAACACTCACAGAGTTTTCAAAGACTCAGGACTTAATTGGATGTAAGAGTTAGCCAGCTGGAAGTTAGCCAGGAACAAAGAGGGGGAAGAGCATTCCAAAGAAAAGGGATATTTTGTGAAATATCTGGAGAAAGAAAAATCAGACCTGTGCAAGAACTCTCAGCATTTCAGGATGACTCCAATCTAGAGTAGAAGGGGAGAGGGCAAGTTCTGGGGCACGAGAAATAAACAGGAACCAGAAGACTTTGACTTTTCCTTTGGCCCTAAGACCACCTTTTAGTGCTCTCCAAAGCCCAAATATGTGTCTACTCTGGTGTCAGGTAAGAGCTGATGAGCTTGAGTCTGCTCATGGGTGGGTGATCAGTGCAGGAGCTTCTTGGGGTTTTGGTGGCCTCATGAGAATGTCTTACTTGGGTCCAAACAGCACTGATCAAAATCCCAGAGAACCATTCCCAAGTGAAGCCCTACCATGAGTGCCTTCTATCTTGGCAAATGGCAAGAAATAAATAGGTTTAGATTCCCAAGATCTGCCAGAAGGTCAAGAGCAGTAATGGGTTTCAGGGTTCCCCAACCTTAGAAGAGTAGGAACATGGTAGCAACATGGAGAGCTTTCTTTGTGTCCAGCTAAATTACCTATCAGTTCTATTGGAAAAATATATCAGGAGACAGTCCATAGATTCAAGACAAGTTAATTTGTACTCACTCATTCCTTAGAAATTCTTCTAAATTAGCCCAGGATGGATTTACCTGGTTGTGTATAACAGTGTTAGCATTTCCATTTTTCCCAAGGAAAACCTACAATTTCACTGAAGAATAACTCTTATTTCTATGTTTACTTCAAGAGATGGTGATCTTTCTTACAAGTTGATATTTTCAAGGGCAATTAGACTGCTCTTATCCTTCACAGAAAGAAGCAGATTTTTTTTTCTGTGGTTTTGATTTCTAAATAAGGTTCTGCTCCTTGCTATCGCTAATGTGGAACAGGGCTGGGGAGGATGGGGTTAAGGTAAGTCAGGCACAAAGCAGGCAAGGGGGTGGAAGAAAAAGTAGCTCTCTCTCCAGAGAGGTCTTTGACATGGAAATGTGCCTCCTGAAGACAATGGGGAGGGGAGGAGCCCTGCTAGTTCAGGGGTTGAGGAAGATGAGCCCCCCAAAACAAACGCCATATACCTCCCTAAAACAAACAGTAAGAATGAAAGAATTCACTGTTGTGCTCCTCACAACCTCCTCAAAGGAGAGAGGAGGTGACAGGGCACTTGCTCTGCACCAAGCCCTTCGGAAAAGATACTGAGGCTACACTCTCAGATGACAGCATCTCGCACACAATTAGCACAGTGTAAAGCTTAGGTAAGTTGGATTTCTTACTTTTCACATTCAGATTGTGAATAAAGGGGGCCCTGAGAGGCGAAAAATAGACTTCTGTTATTTTATCAATGGTTAATCAGTGAAATTCTAGAAAGAGTTTCCCACACTTCGTTCCACCCCACTTAGGATTTTCTGGCTTTGACCAGCTCCTTGTCACTGTTGTTTAAATTATACTGTGGCCTGCTGTTTCTTCCCTTCTTCAGAAGGGGCCCAAATAATGTCAGTTGATGAGCAAACACGGGAACCTGCCTGAAATTTCCTCACCTTCTCTTGTGTAAGTGTAACTGTTACTTATGTTGTCGGTTTAAAAGTCAGCTTTTCAGAGAAAAATTTATCACAGCAAGTACACAGGCTGTTGGTCATGGAAAACCAAGGAGGGCCAAAGACTGGAAGCTGACTAACCCTGTGACATTACTGATGGAAAGTGGTTAGGATGGAACAGGACACATACTAAGGACAGATTCTTCTAGCACGCACCCTCCACACCCCTACTCAGCACTTCCACTGAAATCACAGGCACCCTTGCAGGGAATGGGATATTTCTCCAAGTGTTAGAAGTTCAGTCCATTTTCCCCTTCCTCCTAAAGGAATATTGGCAGGAAGATGGGGGAGGGGTAGTTTGTGCAGGAAGCTGATTGGCACATGGAAATCCGGGGTGGGGGAGAGAGGGGGGGCTCTCTTCAACTTCTCCTTTTCTGGATTGTTCAGTCACTTACATTCCAGGATCCTTCTTAGGGAAGGAGAAGATTGCTACTCCCTACTTTCTGTGCAAAAAAATGAAAAGACCACGGTAGAAGGCAAAAGGGAAATGAAGACTGCATTATTTCCCAGATCTCTTCACATTTATATAAACCAGATTCTAAGGGATATCTGGGGAGGCTCTACTCTAACCACTTAGCTGCTGTGGGTTTCGGGGTTAGTATCTTTCTTATTTTGAAAGCTAAAAACGATTTTCATTGATAGAAAAAAATAAATACACGCACACACTTTTTTTATATGCAGCAAACCCCATATTTCCTCCCCAATAGAGGCGGCCAAGGTTAAACTTGGTTCAGCTTCCCAGTGTGCATGTGTGATGTGTATGGTTGATTCCATTTGGCTCACAAGTAGAGATCATACTGTACACAATATTTGTTACATGCCTTTGCACTTAACAGCATTTCATGAACAAATTTTCCTGCCAGTAAATATTCTTCTATATTTATTTTTAAAGGCTGCATGTGAATTAATCTCTTTCTGATGCTGGATAACTCCTCCTCACCAGAGTTGAGAGGAATGCATCAGCGGCATGTCTAGAATCCCGTAATTGCTTTGTCTCTGACATTGACTCACCTGAATCAAGAGTGCATTCAGGGTGAGCACTAAGGCAAGTCCCTGCTCCTTCAACCTCTTCCTCAGTCTGATGTGGGAAAGGAGGCAGCCAGGAGTCTGTTGCCAAGTGGGGCTCCCTGATATGGGAAGGCCAAAGGGTGCCCAGAGATGTGAACCATAAGAACTTCCCATACTCTTATTCTTCCCTTAGAGGTGCGTTGGGTTTTTTTGCCAACCCACTGACACTTAACCTATGATTCCTTTCCTAGGTCCTGAATTATTATTAAAGCCCAAAATAGATCAAGATAAACATTTTACAGTTAGAAGTTGACTGCAGATGTCTCTGTTATCATGACCTTCATATTTTCAGTGCGGTCTAGACCACAGATAAGTCCACTTCAGAATGCACAGGAAACAGTGAAGAAAAATTGCTTATCTCTCTGTATTTTCCTCTTTTCCTGGTCCTGAACAAGGAGAGCTGCTTCTCTGCCCACTGTTGTCAGCCTCAATTTGCCTTACGCCTTTTCCCCAAGGTCCCAAAGCAGCATACAGGGCAACCTGAGAAGGCCTTCTCCAGCTCCCCCCATAGCTCCTGAATGACATCTCCAGGACAGGAGCTCCCTCGTTCTGCAGCCATGATTTAGGCACTGGAGGTAGGGCAGAGGGAGGAAAGGAAGGCAGGGCAGGGGTTGGTCAGACTATCATTCTAAACCTTAATTAACACATTCTCCCAACTTCAAAGAGGTTATGAAGGTTACATGGTTCTATCTTCAAAAGATCTTAGATTTTTAAGTTCTCATAGGTTGGGTGCAATGTAAGAAAGTATTAATTAATTAAATAATTAATTAATGACAGATAGAAGAAAATAGATGTTCAAACATTGATTACGACTAACTGACCACATAACTCAACTGGCCCTATTACATTTCCAAGTTCCTTTTTAAAACTGATAGATCTCAGGGGCAACTTCATACATTATCTCAAAGTCTGAGACATAGTAGAAGAAATCAGTCACAAGAAATAAAATATAATAAATGCTGTGGTAACAGCTTGATTTCTTGCTTTGCTTACTAAATGACAGAATTACGTTCCATAGGCAAATAGCTGAAAATAACTCCAATATAAATAATGACATAATTATATAGTATAATAACTTTCAAATCCACTCCTTATTGTCTCTTCTTACCGCTGCCCTACTAATAATACATAACATTATTGAGTGCTTATGGTTTGCAAGACACAGATCTCAGGGTTTTACACATATAAATTCATTTAATCTTTACAACCCAATGAAATAGCTGCTATTTTGATCCTTGATTTATAGAGGAGGAAACTGAAGCATAGAGAAAGTAAGAAACTTCCCCCAAGGTCATGACTTGGAAGTCCAGGATTCTGAGTCACATCATGAAGCTTCCTGGGTGCTCTGCTGCACCTCTCACTAAGAATTGGCTCTTATTCCTCCTCCCCTTTCCTGATTGATCTCCCTGCCTCTGCTCTCTCTAGCCCACCATTACAGAGCTACCAAGGTAGTTATCCATATGCAAAATTACACCATGTTATCATGCCTGGCTAGAGCTCGTCAATGATTGCCTTTCTCCTACAGAACAAAGTCCAGCCTGCTTAGTGTAGACCCCAGCATGTTTCCTATTCTCACCTGAAATGTCCTTTCAGTGTCATTGTCTTTCCACCACTCACTGCATACATGTTCTCCACATTTTCTTATCTCTAAGATTTTACATAACATTCTCTTCCTCAATCTTTGTCACTATTTGGAATCCAGATGAAATTCTAGCTCCTCCATGAAGCCTCCCTCTATCTCAAAACAAGAAACAACTTCGCACTCCTCTAGGCCCTCACTATACTACATTCATTTCTTATGATCTTTTTTTTTTTTCTTTTTTACAACCTTCATTATAACTCTTTAGGTGCTTATATGGATTACAGCTCCTAAAAATTAAAGACCTGGTCTGTGCAACTTTCAACTTAACCATCCCTTATAATGCCTTGTGCACAGTAGATGCTCAACAGATGTTCCTTGAATGGAAATTCCCTTAGATTCTGTATGGGACAAGAATATCCTGTTTGCCACTTGGGTCTGTTTTAGCCCACGGAGCAGGGTGGGAAAAGTTTGTTGCGGCCATGCAAGAAGGAAAATTCCCAAAGTTGAGAGGAGACCATGACTCAAAATATAATGTCACTGAGTTATCAGTTGTGGTCTTATATTTCTGCTGCGTGAGTAAGAAGGGGAAACTACTCTGCAGATGGCATGGCTTTTTTTCTTCCACCGCTGTTTACTCCTCTTCTGAATGGCCCCATCATGATTAAGCCTAACCGACCACTTACAAAAATGTCTCCCCATTCTATACAATGCATATTGGCTGTCGCGGAAAAAGCAAATTCAGTCATGGCCCCATCCCTCTGCTCCTTCTACCTGTCCAAAATTCTCTTTGCTCCCAAGAAGGCACTGTTTGCAAGGGTGACCAGTAGCATGTTATTAGAAGGAGATAGCACAGGTAACAAAACATTTAAAAAAGAAAAAAAAGAAGAAACAAAATATTAAAAATATTGGGCATGGGGAAGAAACAAAAATTGTAAGAAGTGATTTAAAAAGCAAAAATGAAAAAGCAATGGGGCACCATCTAAGGAAAAAAAGAAAACCCACTCCTCCTTTTTTTCCTTAAAATAGTATTCTGTCCTTTGCTGAAACCCGGAGCACTCCATCTGCCTTTACTTCCCTAAACTACACTTTCTCAGATGTAGCAATAATAAACACGTATATCCCCAGGATACCTGGGTGGCTCAGTCAGTTAAGCATCTCACTCTTAATTTCAGCTCTCAGGATCTCAGGGTCATGAAATGGAGCCCTGCATCGGATTCCCCACTCAGCGCTAGTCTGCCTGAGATTATCTCGCTTTCCCTCTTCCCCTCCCCCTACTCGTGCGCATCCACCCACTCTCTCTAATAAATAAATAAATTAAAAATCTTAATAAAAACAAACCCTGATATCCCCAATATCCCAAAGAGTTGAAATGCTTGCCTCCAAATTACCAAACAGCTTCATAAAGACCCTTATCTCCCACTTAGATAAGTTCCTACATTTTATTGCTTGGTCATGGGTAAACTTTGCATTGATATTATACAGATTAATGGAAAAAATGACACTGCTTCCATTAAGACAATATAACTGGGTCTTACCTTTTCCCCACTCCCTCTTCACCAGCATAACATGTTCCTCTAATTTTGTCTCCTGTCAACCATCATAAACAGTAGCTACACATTATACAAATAAATTTTAGTTCAGTTGAATAACACTAAGATAGTCATCATAGATAAGATGTAGAAAATCTCAACAAAAATCTTCACATTTATGCAATCCTCCTGGCATAGGTTCAAAACATTAATGGTTCTTTCCAGCAATTCTTTTTCATCACTTTACTTTAACCCAGGGACTCTCTATGTCTTTGTTTCAGAGCCTGCAAACCAGTACATTCGCGTTCCACACCAAGAGTGCAGTATTTTCTTAAAATATTTGGCGTGCTCATGTCAGCTAGGTCTTTACTAGTTGAAGGTTTTTGTTAATATTCTTTTCTTTCCTTTTCTTTCTTCTTTATTTTCTTTTCTTCCTTCCTTTCCTTCTTCCCTTATTACAACCATCATATTTTCCCTCTACATCATCAACTTGATTGATCTTTCCTAAGGTCTATTCCTAGAAACCTGATTTTCTCCCTACTCTTTCTTCCAGACTTTGATTCTAGGTACCTCCTAAAATCTGTTAGTCCATTGCGAACTAGTGAGCCCTGGTTAAAATCTAACCAAGTGAAATTCAATTTAAAAAATAAATTAAAATTCAGCAACTAAAAAGAAAAAATATAAACAACTGCACAGACACAAGATGGGGGCATAGCTTACAGCTACATGCGTAAGGAATATGGGGAGATTTTACTACTTTGCACGCACTATGACAGGCCGCAGTGTGGGGAGCCTGATGGAAAGGAATGTGTTTTTATGCTACATTCATAGGAGCATCAAGACTAGATTAGAAGAGGGAAAGTTCTACTTTACTCTGCATTTTTCCAAAATTACCTGTAATATTGTCTTCTGGTAAAGTTAATACATTTGAAGAGGTATAAAGGCAAACTAGAGAATTCCCAGTGCAGAGAGTAATGAGTAAGAAGTAACAGATAAATTGTTCTGACCCAGATGGAGTAACAGGGAGCAGATTTGCCATCCTGCCCAAAACAAAACCCAATAAACTAGATAAAATATATGACACAAATTTTTAAGACAATGGACCTCAGGTAACAAAGGACAGTGATTTTTGAGAGATGATAGGGGGGAAAAAGGTAAATTCTATCATTATTCCTGGTTACTGTCTTGAGAGCAATATCAGCTAGTGGCTCAGGGTGAGGAAAGCCAGATGAAACTTGATGGACACCCTGAGTTGAGGATATAGGACTGAGAGTCAATGAGATCACAGTAGCTAGAGTTCACAGAACAACGTACTAGAGAGGAAAGTGATGAAAAGAAAGAAACTCCTGGACCTTCAGAAGATCCTCCTCAAGTACTGAGCAGACTACTAACCAGATTATACACGTGAGGAAACTACTTGATGTTGAGGAAAGAACCATTTGAAAGGATTAGAGCAAACAGTTTCCAGTGTTCATAGTTGGCTGGGAAAAGTGCCTGTTCCCATGAACCAGACTAGAAAATCTTAGAACTTATAGGGCATGGGTAAATTCAAAGGGTCCCAACTCAGTAATAGGGAATAAATAACCTCAGAGTAAATGTTACTCTGCTTCTGACTAACAGATCATAAAAGAAAGACCAAATAGATACAAACTGTTTCCACATTATTTAGCTGCATCCCAGAACAAAGCCCAAGAATATTTTTAGTAATATAAAATTATGCAGCACCCAGGAAAGTAAAATTCACAATGTCTGGCATTCAGTCAAAGATTACCAGATATGCAAAGAAGGAAAATAGGATAAAACAAGGGGGAAATGCCATTGAAACATTCCTAGAATTAATGACAGATGTTAGAATTAGCAGAAAAGGACACTGAAACAGTCATGATGAATGCATTCAACATGCTAAGAATTTATGTAAAGGCATAACAAACTTGAAGAAATGAGAACTATATAATGCCTTAGGTAAAAATACAATGAATGAGATTTGCAAACTTGTAGATGTAACAATAGAAACTTCCCATATGAGGCACAGAGAAAAAAAAATAATTAAAAAAAGAAAAGAAAAACAAAGTGTATAACAATATCACAAAGGTCAGGAGGAGTGAAATGGAAGTACACTATATTAAAGTCTTCATATTATTTATGAAATGGTAAAAATCACTTAAATGTAGACTGAAATAAGTTAAATCATATACAATAAATCATTAAGCAACAACTAAAATAACAAAGCAATTATAATAAGCCAACAAAGGAGATAAAATGAAATCATTAATAATATTGATACAAAAGAAGGCAAAAAAGAGGAGAAAGAAAGGGGAAAACTCCATTGAAAAATACTTAGAACTAATGGCAGATGTTAGAATTAGCAGAAAAGAACATTCCAATTAAAAAGTAAAGATTGTCAGATGTACCAAAAAAAAAAAAAATAGCTAATTATATGCTACCTATGAGAAACATCCTTTAAATATAAAGGCACAAATATGTTATAAATAAAAGTATGGAAAAGGTTATAGTATGGTAACACTAACCAAAAAGAAAACTGAAGTGGTTATATTAATATAAGACAAAGTGGATATTAAATTAAAAAATATTAAATAAAAAATTTAATAATTAAATAAAAAAATATTTAAAAATGAGGATAAAAATCATCATTTCTTAATGGTTCATCCAGAGGACATAAAAGTGTTAATATTTATGCATTCAATAACAGAGCTTCAAAATATATGAAGTGAAATCTAATAGAACTGCAAGAAAAAAATGGAGAAATATAAATTATAGTTGAAGATTTAAATTTACTTCTCTCAGTTAGTATCCAAAATATAAAAGGAACTTATAAAACTAAACACTGAAAAATCAAATAATCCAAATTAAAAATAGGCAGAAGACATGAACAGACATTTTTTTCCAAAAAAGACATACACAAGGCCAACAGACACATGAAAAGATGCTCAACATCACTCATCACCAGGGAAATACAAATCAAAACTGCAATGAGGTATCACCTCACACCTGTCAGAATGGCTAACATCAACAACACGAGAAACAACAGGTGTTGGTGAGGATGTGGGGAAAGGGGAACCTCTTACACTGTTGGTGGGAAAGCAAACTGGTGTAACCACTCTGGAAAACAGTATGGAAGTTCCTGAAAAAGTTACAAATAGAACTACCCTATGATCCAGCAATTGCACTACGAGGTTATTTACCCAAAAAATACAAAAATACTAATTCAAAGGGATACATGCACCTTGATGTTTATAGCAGCATTATCTACGATACCCAAATTATGGAAACAGCCCAAGTGTCCATTACCTGATGAATGGATAAAGAAGATATAGTATATATGGAATACACACACACACACACACACACACACACACACACACACAGGAATATTACTCAGCCATAAAAAAGAATGAAATCTTATCATTTACAATGTGGACAGAGCTGGAGTATTATGCTAAGCAAAATAAGTCAGTCAGAGAAAGACAAATACCATGATTTCATCCATACATGGAATTTAAGAAACAAAACAAATGAGCAATGGGAAAAAAAAGAGAGAAGAGGAAAACCAAGAAACAGACTCTTAACTATAGAAAACAAACTGATGGTTACCAGAAAGGGGGGGGGATGGATGAAATAGGTGATGGAGATTAAAGAGGGTACCTATGATGAGCACTGGGTGTTGTATGGAAGTGTTGAATCAGTATATTGTACACCTGAAACTAATATTACACTGTATGTTAACTGGACTTCAAAACTTTTTTTAAAATTTTAAAATATACATAAATAAAATAAAAATAAATTTACTTCTCTCAATATTTGATAGAACAAATAGAGAGAAAATTATCTAGGACATGGGATACTTGAACAACACTATCGGTCAAATTTACCTAACTGACACCTATAGAACACTTCTCTCAACAGTAGTAGAATACACATTCTTTTTTTTTTTTCCTTTTTTTTTTATTATTTTTTTTTTAATGATTTTTTATTATATTATGTTAGTCACCATACAGTACATCCCCGGTTTCCGATGTAAGGCTCGATGATTCATTAGTTGTGTATAACACCCAGTGCACCATGCAATACGTGCCCTCCTTACTACCCATCACCAGCCTATCCCATTCCCCCACCCCCCTCCCCTCTGAGGCCCTCAGTTTGTTTCTCATAGTCCATAGTCTCTCGTGTTTCATTCCCCCTTCTGATTACCCCCCTTTCTTTATCCTTTTCTTCCCCTACCGATCATCCTAGTTCTTATGTTCCATAGATGAGAGAAATCATATGATAGTTGTCTTTCTCTGCTTGACTTATTTCACTTAGCATTATCTCCTCCAGTGCCGTCCATGTTGTAGCAAATGTTGAGAATTCGTTCTTTCTGATAGCTGAGTAATATTCCATTGTATATATGGACCACAACTTCTTAATCCAGTCATCTGTTGAAGGGCATCTCAGCTCCTTCCACGATTTAGCTATTGTGGATATTGCTGCTATGAACATTGGGGTGCATATGGCCCTTCTCTTCACTACGTCTGTATCTTTGGGGTAAACACCCAGTAGTGCAATGGCTGGATATAGGGTAGCTCAATTTTTAACTTTTTAAGGGACCTCCACACGGTTTTCCGGAGTGGCTGTACCAACTTGCATTACCACCAACAATGTAGGAGGGATCCCCTTTCTCCACATCCTCTCCAACAATTGTTGTTTCTTGCCTTGTCTATTTTTGCCATTCTAACTGGCGTAAGGTGGTATCTCAGTGTGGTTTTGATTTGAATTTCCTTGATGGCTAATGATTTTGAACATTTTTTCATGTGTCTGTTAGCCATTTGTATGTCTTCATTGGAAAAGTGTCTGTTCATATCTTCTGCCCGTTTTTTGATTTGTTTGTTTCTTGTGTATTGAGTTTGAGAAGTTCTTTGTAGATCTTGGATACCAGTCCTTTATCTGTAGTGTCCTTTGCAAATATATTCTCCCATTCTGTGGGCTACCTGAATACACATTCTTTTTAATTGCACAGGAAACATTTAACAAAGCAAACCATATCCTGGGCCATAAATTTAGTCTCAATAAATTTAAGAGGATTGGGGAATCTGGGTGGCACAGTTGGTTGAGCAACTGACTCTTGGTTTTGGCTCAGGTCATGATAAAGCCCCTCATCAGGCTCTGTGTTCAGCACAGAGTCTGCTTAAGTTTCTCTCCCCCCTCCTCCTGCCCCTCCCCCTCTCTAAAATAAATAAATAAATCTTTAAAAGCAAAACTTAAAGAGTAAATAAATAAATAAATAAATTTAAGAGGATTTAGGTCATACAAAATGTCTGCTCTGACTACAGAGGAATTAAATTAGAAATCAAAAACAGAGCTCTAGAAACTAAGTAACAAGCTTCTACATAACCCAAAGGGCAAAGAAGAATTACAAAAGCAAATGAAGAAGTATTTTAAGCTAAAAAAAAAATATGACATATGAAAATTTACAAGATGCTGCTAAAATATTTTTATGGGGAAATTTATAGTGCTGAATGACTATATTAGAAAATAAGGTTTCAAACCAATTTACTTAGTTCCAACCGTAAGAAATCAAAACAGGGTTTGGCAAACTATGGCTCTTGGGTCAAATCAAGATCACTGACTGTTTTCGCAGAAATAAAGTTTTCTTAGAACACAGCCATGCTCATTCTTCTATATTCTGTGGCAGCACACATGCTGTGATGGTGGAGTTGAGTAGATGGACAGAGAATGTAGGGCTCACAAAACCTAAAATATTGCATCTAGTCCTTTGCACAAAAAGTTCATTCAACCCTGAACTAGAAAAAAACCAAAGTAGATGGAAGAAAATGAATAATAAGGATCCCAAAGAATTCAGTGGAATTTAGAAAACAAAATGAAAAGTCCATACTTCTTGGAGAAAATGTATAAAAGTAATTAACTATTAGCCAGATTTATCAGAAAAATGAGGGAAGATACAAATTACCATTATGAGAAATGATAGAAGTCATATCATATAGATTCTACAGATAAAAGGAAACTAAAATATTTTTAACTTTGTGCTAACAAATTCAACAACAGATGAAATGGACAAATTTCTTGAAAAACATAGGTGACTAAAGGTCACTGAAGAAATAGGTAATCTGAATAATACTGTACTTATTAAAGAAAATAAATTTGTAATTTAAAATCTCTCAAAAGAAAATTCCATGCCTACATGGCTTCACTGGAGAATTCTTTCAAATTTTAAGAAAGAAATAATAACAATTTCATAAAATTCTTCTAGAAAATTGAAGAAGGATTCTTCTCATATCAATCTGTGAGGCTATCTCCCCCCAATACCAAAAGCAGACAAAGATGCGAAGACCAAAAAATTCTATACCAATATCCCTCACAAATAAAAATGCAAAAATACTTTTAAAAAACTAGCAAATCAAGTCTAAT
This sequence comes from Ursus americanus, assembly GCF_024610735.1. Classification (NCBI taxonomy): domain Eukaryota; kingdom Metazoa; phylum Chordata; class Mammalia; order Carnivora; family Ursidae; genus Ursus; species Ursus americanus. The sequence goes on along the minus strand of NC_142137.1, from coordinate 51,788,053 downwards.
GATATATTTAAAAAGATAACACATCATGATAGAGTGGAGTTCATCCCAGGAAAGCAATGTGAATGAGCAACTTTTATCTAAAATGTGAAAGTCAATTAATTTAATTTATCAAATTAATATGCTAGAAAATAAAAACCATATGATTATTTCTCTCAAAAGAAGCAGAAGTAACATTTAACAAAACTTAACATACATTTCTGTTAAAAACTCTCAGAAAATTAGAAATAGAAGGGAACTTGCTCAATTTAATAAAAGGCATCCATGAAAACCTACTACTAATATCATACTTAATGATGAAGAAATAAATCTTTCCCCCTAAGATCAGGAAAAATATAGGGATGTCTGAACTTATTATATTTATTTAACCTTATATTGAAGGTTCTACATAGTACAATTAGGAATGAAAAAGAAATAAAGGCACCAGATTAGAAAGGAAGAAAAAAGTTCTCCTTACTGTTAAACAACATGAGTGTGTAAAAAATCCCTTGGAACCTATAAAAAAGCTGCTATACTTAATAGTATGTTTATCAAGTTTGCAGAACACAAAATAAAAAATCAACTGTGTGTTCAATATTTTGGCAAAAAATTGAAAATTAAATTTTTTAATATTTTATTTATTTACTTGAGAGAGAGAGAGAACGTGAGTGAGAGAGAGAGATCACAAGCAGTGGGGAGGGATAGAGGGAGAAGCAGAGTCCTTGCTGAGCAGGGAGCCAGATGCAGTACTTGATCCCAGGACCCTGGGATCATGACCTGAACCGAAGGCAGATGCTTACCTGACTGAGACACCCAGGTGCCCAAAAATTAAAATTTTAAAAATAATTTAAAAATACAAATCTTGTAGGAGTAAATTTGACAATACATATGCAAGACTGATATGTGAGTATCTACAAAACACTGCTAAAACAAACTGAAGAAGACCCAAGTAAATGAAGAGATAGCAACCCTCCATTACGATGTCAATTCTCCCCAAATTGGCCTAGATTCAGTGCAACCCCAATCAAAATCCCAGCAGGCTGTTTTTGTAGATATTGACAAACATTCCAAAATTCATATGAAAATGTGATGGACCTAGAATAATCAACACAACTTGAAAAATGTAGAATAAAGTTGGAGAACTAATTCTACCTGATTTCTTCTTATTGACTTATTATATTTTTATAAAAGATTTATAAAACTACAGTAATCAAATTGATATGGTAGCCATTTAAAGACAGATAAATCAGTGAAATAGAGTTAAAAAATAGAGCTTTACATATAGGAATAACTGATTTTTAATCGAGTTGCAAAGACAATTCAGTAGCAAAAGGATATTCTTTCAATAAATTGTGCAAGAATAATTGAATATCCATATGCAAAATACAATGAACTTCCATCTTATCCAAAGGCATATATAAAAATTAATTCAAAATTGATTATAGATCCAAATGTGAAATCTAAAAGTATAAAACTTTTAGAAGAAACTGTAGCAGAATTTCTTTGTGAACTTTGGTAAAGAGAAGATTTCACAGATAAAATACCAAAAACATGATCCATAAAATAAATAATTGATAAGTTGGATTTTGATAAAGTTAAAAATCATTTTCAAAAAACACTGATAAAAGATGAAAAGACAAACCACAGACTAGAGAAAATATTTTCAAATCGTATGTCTGATAAAAGAACTGTATCCAGAGAAGAAAAAGAACTTTTAAAACAAAAATCCAGTTTAAAAAGATGGACAAATAGTGGAACAGATATTCACCAATGGAAGTATACAAATGGCAAAAAAAGCACATGAAAAGATGTTTAAAATTATTAGTCATTAGAGAAATGCAAATTAAAACCACAAATAGCACTAGACATCTATTATAATCACAGACTGATCCATCCAAGTGTTGGTGGGGATGCAGAGGAAGTGCAACTCTCATAAACTGCTGGTAGGAGTTTTTTAAATGGTACAACCACTTTGGAAAGTTGTTTGGCAGGGTTTGTTGTTGTTGTTGTTGCTAAGTTAGATCATAAGTACATATGACCTAATCATACAATCCTAGTTATGTATCCAAGAACAATGAAATCTTATGTCTATACAAAGACTTGTATATGAATGTTCAAAACAGTTTTATTTGTAATAACCAAAAACTGGCAAAAGCTCAAATTCCATCAACAGGTGAATGAACAAACACATGAGGTATAGCCATACAACAGAACGTTATTCAGCAGTACAAAAAAATAAACTACTGGTATACCCTACAACAGGACTAGATCTCAAAATAATTATTCTGAGTGAAAGAAGCCAGACTTCCCAATCCACCCTCCTCAAAATAGTACATATTGATTGATTCTACTTATATGAAACTCTAGAAGGTACAAAATAATCCACAGTGACAGAAAGCAGGTCAGTCATCTCCTGGGGACTGAGACAGGCTAGAAGGAAGAGGGAAAGTATTAACAAGGGTCATAAGGAAAGTCTTGAGGGTGATGGATATGTGCACTATCTTGACTGTGAGGATGATGTGTGCATATATACATAGGACAAAACTAACCTAGTTGTACACTTTTAACATGTTTAGTTTATGGTATATCAATTATACCCAATAAGCTGTTTTTTTAAAGGAAAAAAGAAATAACTGTTAGAAATGTTTGGCCAAGAAGAGAGAAAATTTAAGATGAATAGGATAAGCATCCTTAAAAACTTGAAAGGCTATCTCTGAGCCAGATGGCTCTAGAAGAACTTAACAGGAAGAAAAATTGGGGTTATACAGATGTGTAACCCTGCTAAATCCATGCTCTACATAGTCGAGTGTTAGAATGGTGCCATAATCAAGAGACATAGTCCAGCTAACAAAAAGGAACATAAGAATAATTCCATTTCCTCCCTTGCATTTCTTGCACGATATGAAGTATATAATCTCCAGTGATTCTTCTTAAAATTTCCTTTTTCCCTCCAACATTTTTCTCATACTCTGTTGGTTCTGTGCCATATTCCCCTAGCCCATCTGCTTTTTATTCTTCTCTTTACTGTTCCTCATTCTGCATCACAAAAGTCTAAACAAATAGTCTGGCAACAGCAGATCTGTCCTTGGACAATGAAGAAGGGGAAAAAACTGAGTGAGTGACCCTAGAATCTACTTGACCAATCTAAGGGTGAGAAAAACTTTGGAACGTTCACTCAGTGAGGGGAAGAACACTGATGAAGTTAAGAGCATGGCCTCCAGAGTTAGAATTTTGGGGTCTTGTGCCCTGCTCTATTATGTACCAGCTGTGTGTGACATTGACAAGTCTATCCAACCTCTCTGAGTTTCATTTACCTCATCTGTGAAATAGAGATAATAATAGCCTCCGAAGGAATCTTTGAGCATTAAATGATTTAATACATGTAAGACACTTGAACTAAACCTGGCAATAGGAAGCTCTCTGTAAGTACGAGTTATTCATATTGTATATTAATAATCTTGACCCTTTCACACCGAAGATATTTTTGGAAATCAGTGCTTAGCCAAAACGGAATGGGCAGCCTCAAGTGGCAGTGAGCTCCCTCTTTCTAAAGGTGGTCAAACTGATGCTACATGAGTACTCCACAGGGAAACTGCACATCGGATTAATTCATGTGATACTGACTAGACCAGGAACCACTGAAGTCTCTTTCATATGAGAGTCTGTATCTCCCTGCAGCTTTTTCTGTCTTGGTTATTTTTTTCCTGCTTTCCCAATTCACCCACCCTACATCAGAACATCCTGAATTCTCTTGATCCTAGATTTTTTATTTTAGCTTGAAGGTGTTTCATAAAAAGCCTTCTTTCAGATGACAAAACTGACAATTCATAAAAGAGAGAAATAAAAATATGAAAAATGTTAACCTCACAGGAAATCAAATATTTGATAATATGAAGAATGTCCCTGCCTTGTGTATACACAAGTTTTTAAACCACTTAGATTTTTATAAAAAATGTAAAGTGTTTTCAGCCAACTGACACCTACACGAAACAAATCTTTTTGCAAGATGGATGAAACAGAAAAACAAATTTGAAGTTAATATCTTCCAAGTAGAGAATTGACAGGTATTTAACTACAAAATTCATTTCCCTGTTTTCTTTCTTTTTTTTTTTTTTTCCTACTTCTTCTGCATTCAGGAAAATTCTAAGTAAACAAACAGGTTTTTCTACACTGGTGTTCAAAGGAAAATCCATTTTCTAATCAGAGTGAAATCAGTAATAATTATCAGACTTTGTCCCCACATCTGACTCTCTCTAGCCCCAGAATGTGGGTGGGGTGCTTTTCCTTCAGTTAAAGGCTATCACCACCTCCTCTGAGCACTCATTCCCCCTTTCCTATGCCTTCGATTTTTCTCTCTATTCTGACATTCCCCCAAACCTGCAAATAACTCCATGTTCCTCCCATTCATTAAAAATCCTCCTTTAACCTTGGCTCCATCTCCAGCTACCAAGCAATCTATTATTTCTGCATCTTTGCTCATTTTGTCTGTCCACTACCTCCCTCTTCTCCTCTTTAATTCTGCTGACTGTTATTCCTTTGTAAGAATGATTTCAGATTCATGTCCTAACTATGATACCAGACACTACTCCAACCCACCAAGAGCGTTAGATGTCTCAGGAGGGCTCCAATAATACCCCAACATACTCCAGTGAAATTACCAGTTTACTTCAGTAGCCTTGAGAGTAGGGCTACTAGGCTTGGCCCATAGTAAATAAAGAGATATACACAGACTTTTTACAGAAGGAATGAATGCCCCAATCCTGGACAAAATGCATATGAAAAGGAACTGATGTAAATTTTTGCTCTAACTTTAATATACAGTCTTGGCTATTGGGGTTTTAAAATTTTCAGATCCAAAGGGAAAGTAGTCAGTAATCTGTTTAGCCCTGAGTTCTGTTTCTGTATGCAACAATGTGTAAGCTCCAAATACTCGTCATTTTTTGGTCCCCACCAATCAGTAATTCAATCATGAATACACATTTTTCCCTAGGCCATTTGGGCTAATCTTGCTGTGATCTACAAAACTCCTTTGACCTTGTCCTCCACATTCATATACCAGTGTACTGCCATGGGCATCCCCGGATTGTCAATTACTCCCTGGCTGGCATAGAATCGACCAAAGTAATATACGCCTTCATACTCAACATCATAGACTTTGAGATATAGGATTATCTGGAGATAATATTTAAGCTTTATTTATCCGAGGCCACATAATTTGATTTTTTTTATTTGGAGACTTTTGAAAGTTTAAACATTTTCATTTCATGTATCTTATTTTTAAAATGTCCCTTCTTGAGGTTCATTGTGGAACAGAACTATCTAAAGAGCTTTGCTTACATTTTCTTATTTAATATTTACAAGAACCTTATCAAGTTTACATTATAATCATAAATTTATGCCCATTTTACAGTTGAGAAAACTGAGGTGTAAAGAGATCAGGAAAGTTAATTTAAGCCATATAGCCTGTGAGGCTTGAGTCAGGAGAGGCTGTTTCTGCGGCCCACGCTCTTAACCAGTACTCCACACTGTCTCCTGGCAAATCCAGGAAGAGATCCTCAGAGAAAAACTGACTATAGATACTTAAGTGTGTAGTTGAAAAGAGAATAAAGACTGAGAATATATTTCTTTATTATTAATAGAGTGCGTATGTTTTTTAAAAGATAGAGTGACATGGGGAAAGAAGAAAAAAACCGAAAGATCTCAAAAGTAACACTTTGGTCTAAAGAGGCTCCTCAAAGCAAGTACTTGACTCTCTCAGACCATTAGTCATGGATTTAGATTTTCTTTCAAGCTATTGATAGCAAGTGAAATGGCAGTTTACAGATTTAGTTAATCATTGTTCTCTCAGTGAGCAAATTTTTCAACCTCTTTTAAAAACAGTCAAGTAATAGAACTAAAACATATTAAGCCAACTTGGATGGGAAAGGAGAGTCTTAAAACATTTGCACTGACATCATTGCTTACCTAGTAGAGACCCTCCTAATATTCTAGGAAAAACAACTCCTTGAGGAAGGGTTTCAGTTCTCAGAGAACATTCCACAAACCTTTATAATTAAGAAGAAAATGCAAGGCCCAAGAGACTTTACCCTACCAACAAAATCATCCTAAACATACATGAATTTATTTTCTAAAATAATAAAAATAAGATAATTTAAATATGAATAAATGGAGGAGCGCTGTTGTCTGTTTTCCTGTTATATGAACCCATCTCTGTCTTCTCTTTGAGTTAATCGTCATCAAATTACACTAAATCAGAGATGGCAGGGGCTGTAACTGGCTGGATACCAGTGTTTCTCATTGTTTGGTTATCCTGGAAAGTCTTTGGAATGAGCTTAATCTGAAAGACTTTTAAACCAGCAATTCTCTTGGACTTCTAAACGTCAGAGGTTTGGGGGCTTCTGTTTATTTATTTTTTGGGTTCTGGTGGAGAAGACATGAAGGGAGGAGTGTGTTTATGTGTGATATATTTTTTTTTCTTAAATTAAAAATAAGACAATAGTAAGATTCTTTCTCTTTCTCCCAGCCCCCTTCACACACACACACACACACACACACACACACACACACACACACACACACCCTCTTTCCCTTACACAATTTGTGTTGCTTGGAAGCCTAAAAGAATGGGAAAGGGGCTCAGGGGTGTGAAGATGGAGATGTTCAATTTTAATTTCATACATTTCTGCTTGTTTGCTTTTTTTAACCATGTTTGTGTGGTATTTTCAGTTAAAATAACCTTTCTGGACGCTGAACAAAATGAAAAGGCTCAACACACACATACACAGGCAGCTGTTAAATAAAGAAGGAAGAAGGGAAGTACAAGCAAAATATTCCAAGATGGCAGTGCCGTTAGTATTATTCTCTGGCTGAAAAGTGAAGTTTTTCCTGCGGGTTTAGGTTGTTTTCCCTCACTCAGGGGTGGGGTGAGGGATAAGGAAGGCAGATTTGCATCTGCAGCTGATTGGCAGGTTCTGTGAGAAATTATCCACTCCAATAAGTTTTGTTATTTTGGCAAATTGATGGTGCCCTTTACTTTCGGGCGGGGCGGGGTGGGGGGGAGGGGAATGGGATGTTGTTTCTAGTGACTGCTGGGAGAAGGGAGTGGGGGGCAGCTGTCTGACTGAGAGACTGAAAAGGTTCCGGGAGAATGGAATGTTGTTGTTTCTCAGTTTTTGAAGCCACTTTTCTTTTTGATCATGTTTGTACTTTAAAATCTCACACCGTGGTCAAACTAGGCAAGATATAACTTCACATGTCCCCCATAAACACTGGACAGCCACACCTGTCCTGTGTGCACACAGGCACACAATTCTTATGGACATTTAAGGTGAGTACCTTGGTCAGGAGGGAAATCACATTTTAATAACCAAAACGTGACAGTCAAATATTTTAAATGCAGCCTCTTTTTTGCCTTTCCTATAGAGTCTTCTTACTTTTTAAGAGGTAACACATAAATCCAAGCGCTATCCTTCTCCACTATAGTTTAGAGTTACACTGAAGAAGACGGTTATAAATAAAATAAAGTTAAAATATATATTTCAGATGAAGCATTCCACTGAGACATAAAAAAGCAAGCTTTAAGTTTACTAAAAAGGAATATTCCAGCAATTACCAAAAGATTCCACAGCTGCTAAACTAGAGAAACTATTTTTCTTTCTTTGAGGCTAACTCATCATCTCTCACAATTACCTCATAACTAATCAAAGCTTTTATGAAAACGTTAGTAGCCAAAAGAGCCACTTTGATTGCCTTCATTCCATTGGAGCACTATTTACAGGCCTGTTTACTGCCACTAATAACTTTTTTTTTATTTTAAAATTTGCTCTCCTGAAATCTGCTTTAACAACAACAATAAAATATGGTCTGAAGTATTAACATAGTATATGGATAGAGCATCAATTTTCTTAAGCATTTCTTTACAACATATAATAAAAAAGTACTCTGGGGAAAAGAAAGAATGCTAGTTGTTGATCTTGATGACTGCTGTATCCAGGTTTGGTGGAACCTCTTCATGTTATTTGAGGAAACATGCTTGGAGGAGCTATTATGAGAATATATGTGCAACGGGGTGCCTGAGTGGCACAGTCAGTTAAGCGTCTGACTTTTGATTTCAGCTCAGGTCGTGATCTCAGGGTCATGAGACCGAGCCCAGCATAGGGCTCTGCACTGGGTGTGGAGCCTGCTTAAGATTCTCTCTCTCTCCCTCTCCCTCTGCCCCTCTTCCCCTTAAAAAAAAAAAAAAGGAATATATGTTCATGACTTATAGAAATTCACGATCAATAGCCATACCTACATTAGATTGTGATCCAGGCCTGTATTCATGAGATGTTTGACCGAGCCTTTACGTTAGGTTTTGCTAATACAGTCATGTATCAGAGATAGATACTGCTCTTAAAATGCATATAAGGATTTTAAGGAATTGTTCCTTTCTAGTAGATCCTAGACCCTCATACCAGTCAGCTATTACCAAAACAATGCTGCATAATTAAACTAAAAATCTTCACATTTTGTTGGCTTATAAAAATAAGCTTTTTTTTTTCCTTGCTCATAGATCTGTAAATTAGGCTCAACTGATATAGGCCAGTCTTAGCTGGGTTTGGCCCCACACTCTGGGTTAGGCACAAATCTGCTAATCTCTCCATGAACCTGTGGCTATGGAAGGCATGTTTTCAAAGCAAAAGAAAAGAGCACAAAAGGGAAAGTTCCTCCACATATTTTAAGCACCTGCGACCGTCACATCTGCTGACAACTCATTGGTCAATAAAAAATCACATGGCCAAGGCCAGCACCAAGGGGACAGGAAAGTAGACTTCTCTCATAGAAAAAAAAGAAGAGAGTTACACTTGCTAGACAAAAATCCAATCTCCCAAGACCCTCTTTTCTTTTCATATCATTCTTTCTTTCTCTACAGGTCTCACCAAACGCAGAGATATCCTTCTTATCTATGGATTATCTATGGATAATTCACTAATTATATGTCTAGGGTAGAACTCTCATCTTAGTTCCAGAGGTTTATGACCAAGGAACCACTTGGCAACCATACTTGGATGTTTTTAAAGACAGTTCAAATGTAATATGTCTTAAATAAAGGACTCTGATAGACCTCTGATAGACCAAAATTGACATTCTTCTAGCATTCTCCATACCACTGAATACCACAATATCCATCTATGCGAACCAGAAATCTAGGAATCTATAATATTCCTTCTCCTTCAACTGCCAAGTCCAATTAATTGTTAAGATTCATTTTACCTTCTGCATGTATCTTGAAACTTTCACTTCTGCTTCTCTTCATCTCTACCAGCAACCTGTTCCACCCTAGCATCAATTTATATCTGCTAATATCTATTAGAGGCCAAGACTGGCCCTATTTAATTTGGTTTCCACTTAGAGCAATATTTTTGAAAAGCAATCTGATTATGTCACCATTCCTGTTTAACACCATTTAATGGTTTTTGTGATTTTAAAATATGTCCCAAATTCCTTGACACTACTTCTTTCAAAAAGTGGAGCTTAACTGCTCTCCCTTTGAATGTTCAGAGGAATTAGTGATTTACTTCTAACAAATAGAACATGATGGAAATCCTATGTGACTTCTGAGACTAGCTCGTGCTCTCTCTTGCTTGCTCGCTCTCTCACTCTCTCCCTCTCATCAGTTGCTCTGGGGAAGACAGCTGCCACGGCATGTGGATACTCGAGCAGCCTTGTGGAGAGTTGGATATAAAAAGGGCTGACACATCCCACCAAGAGCAGTACCAATGTGCCAGCTACGTAGGGGAGCCACTGTGGAGACCCTCAGCTCCAGCCAAGATTCCAGATAACTGTAGAGCTTTGGCCCACATGTTGACTGCAACCTCATGAAAGGCCTGAGCCAGAACTGCCCAGCTAAGCTGCTCCCGGACTCCTGATTCACAGAAACTGTGAGATACTAATTGTTTTTTATTTTTTAAGTCACTTAGTTTGTGGCAAGTTGTTACACTGCTGTAACATAACTTCCCATGGCTCTTAGGACAAAGAAAAAAAATACTTAACATGCTTGTAAAAACCTGTGTTCAACTCCCTAGCCCCGTCCTAGAACATATCTCCCCATTCTGCCTCCCAGACATTCAGGCCTTCTTTCAATTCTTTGCACACACCATGCTCCTTTCTACCACAGGGCTTTTGTTCGTACGCCTCCTTCTTCCAGTAAAGGTATTTCTTTCTATAGTCACTGAGTTATGGCCTATATTTCCACTAAATTTCAGCAACCTTGTTACTTCCTCAGGTATACTTTTCCAGATAACACTGAGCTGGAAAATTCCCTTATTATAACCTCTCTCTGTGGCAGATATCTCATTCACCTGTATATGCATTCATCATGGATCATTTGATTCCTCTCTCTTTTCCCACTAGACTACACGAGTGCAGTTTACTCACCACTGTAGCCGCCGTACCTATAGCATGAGAGGCACAGAGCTGGCAATCGAGGACGATGTGTTGGGCGCACGGATGGACCGACATGGATGCACATAGGAGCACAACAGCACCAGGCAAACACTGGCAGGTTCAGAGGGACCGGAGCTGGAAGTTAAGGCAGACTTTTTATCAAACTGACCTTTTATCTCCACAATTTCTGCTGCCTCTGTCTTTCCACCTCTCTTCAGAGGTTGCCTTCCCCTTCCCCCGTGCTTCACCTTAGAAGTTTCCAAAACTCCTATCTCTATTTTCCCTGTTTGTCAACCTCAGCTGTCAACAAAGGGTCAAATAAAATAATTCACACCAAGGTGCCTGTCGCCAGCATGCAATCCCATTATGCTGGAATACACAGGAGGGAAGTAGAGAAGAGGAAATGAGCTGGCAGGAGGGGCAGACCCCAAGACAGAAGGGAGGCCAGGTAAGGGCTGGCAACTCTGGAGTAAATCCAGGCCAGGGAGAGCAGAAGACAAAGGAGAGGGTGGCAGGGCCGGTTCAGACCAGTGCCCAGCAGGACTCCTGACCTGAAGATGTTCGAGCTAAGAAACAAGAAAGGGATACAGCTTCCAAGCTGTAGAGTTACATCAGAAGTGCCCATGGCAGAGCTGGGTTCCACGTGGGGATGAGCTAAGGAATATGGGCGGGACAAAGTCTAGCACTGAGGAAAGAGGACTTTAGGAATAGGCAGGAAAGTCAAGACCAGCACCCCTTTGGGCATGAGAAAGTTGGAGGAAATCGAGATGGGGGAAAAGGCCTCCCATTTAGGACACTGTATCCACAGACTCAACATTCCATCCCAGACTTACCTCTCCCAGTCAGATGGCACAGAAGGCTGTCTCAGCACCACGTGGCCAGGGGCAGTTCTGTTGGTCTTATGCAGACATCTTTGCAGGTTCCTCTGGGGCAACAATAGATGGTAGGTGTTCACCGTCTGTCGGTGGACCAGAGCTCCCAGGTGTGATATACTTTAACAACTAAGAACGATCCTTTTGTTTGTTGTTTTTTCAACTTAAAAAATATATTTAAGTTAACTGAATAGGCACTGATAATGGACTTCTACGCATAAAATAGCCAAGAAGATGACTGCAGCATGCATTAGGAACACAGGTGGGCTCCGGAAGACCTGCTGATACCTGCCGGGAAGCAGCTACCTCCCTTGGCCGCTGAGTGTGGTCATGAGCTGAGCCCCTGAGCACTCCCTGATGACCCGCAGTCAAGGCGACTATTGCCAACATGAAACAACCAGCGAAAATTCTGAAACAGATGGCGAGGAGATTTCAAGAATCACATTTGAAACAATAAGTTTACTCCCTGCCTTTAACTTAGTAAACTCTAAAGCCTCTTCGTGGCTTTACTGCGGTTTGTTTATTAGAATACAGTGTCATCTCCGTAACAAATAGGAGAAAATTGAACCAAAGGACCACTGATCTAGGATTTTTAATTTGCAGTTTTAGTGACTGAAAAAGATCAGCAAATGGCCCCAATTGATTGTTATTGAATGGATCATGCAAGATAAAAATAAAAAATTCTGCATTATTTGTTGGTTTTGCAACAGTTTGTTTTGTCATGTGTATAGACAGAACCCGTTTAACCTCTACCGTGAAGAGAACAGTGCCTTGTCTAGCAAACGCTCTAGTCTTTGTGTCACCTAAGCTTACAGATTCCAGAATGAGAATACCCCACCCCAACCACCACCACCCCTGGCCTAATGGACAAATTTCCCAGCTACATTCTTTGCCATGTTCTGTTGGAACTCAAAGGCCTTCAGAAGAATTGTCCTGAGACTATCAGGTTTGCCTTCAGAACTTCCCTCTGGGGCTCTGTGAGAGTGCTGGGTGGCAGAGAGAACCCTTCCCGAGGTATCAATAACTGCTGAGACCAACCATACTTTCTCATTGTTAATGTTGGGAAAGTAGGAGGGCAGTTCTGGTTGTCTCCATTTATGTGGCTGGTGACACGTAGAGTCATTAAAAATAAAAGCATAAAATCAAACTTATTTGCTGTAATTTGTTCCCAAAGTGATGCATTAAAATGCTATGTAGGGGCGCCTGGGTGGCACAGCAGTTAAGCGTCTGCCTTCGGCTCAGGGCGTGATCCCAGCGTTGTGGGATCGAGCCCCACATCAAGCTCCTCCGCTATGAGCCTGCTTCTTCCTCTCCCACTCCCCCTGCTTGTGTTCCCTCTCGCTGGCTGTCTCTATCTCTGTCGAATAAATAAATAAAATCTTTAAAAAAAAATAAAATAAAATAAAATACTATGTAGCCTTGGGAGAGTGTGAACTTCTCAAGGATGTCTCTGACAAGCTTTTGAAACAACTCATTGTCAACTGCAATGAAACAGCCCAGCAGTCACAATCTATTTGAAATCTTTCAGGCATAAGTTGTAACAATAAGAGGTTTCAAAATATTTGCTCTTAAGTAAATTACACCAGATTTGGATTTTCCATACAACCATGTCATTCACTCGTTTGCATCCTCTTTTATTCCCTTGAAAGGGGAGAAAGATGCGTAGATCCAGTTAGTGGGGGAGCCTACCAATCAACAATTGCCAAATATTCTCCTTTCCTCCCTTCTCTCTTCCAGGAAAACTCCCTCTTCTGAGAAACATGGGTTTGGGACATTTTAGTTGTATATCCCTGTGGCAGGGTGTTCCCTATGAAAGTGTCATTAATTGTGTATCTCATAAGAAAAAAGAAGGTGATCTCAGACACTAGGTCTTCTTTGAATAGTTAAGAGTATCTGAAAAGAATCGTCTGTCTTCAGCTTAGATTCCAGAGTATCCTGAATTAATGCAACACTATAGCCCTTGCTTCTCACCTGCTCAGTCTGTCCATTACAGTGGTCATCGCATTTGACTGCAATAATTATTCACATCTGTCCCCTCACTAAGATGACTAGCCTTGAGAATATGAATGTGTCTCTCTACCTTTGTGTTCTGGGTCCAGAACAGTGCCTGGTACATAATAAAATTTGATAATGCTTATTGGATGAATGAATGGACAGACAGATGGATGGCTTGATGGATACTACGTAGAGTAAATGCAGAGGACAATGTCCACCTAAACCACAAATGCTGCCTTCTTTTATTGAACTTGGAAAGTCCTGACAATGTTTTGAGAACCAAGGTTATGTTTTGACAAAACTAATTTAGTGTTTTGCGAAGCATAATTTTGGAGCCCAAATGACTACGTTTGACAGCATCTCTTTAAGCAAAACTGCATTTTGTTTAGCCCAGGGCATCATGACTGACAAGTTATATTTTTTCTTTGTTTGAAAGCCTTTGCAGAAATGTATGACTGAACCAGCTATGGATTCTTTTTGGTTTCTGCTGCTTTATAGCCTCTGACAGAAAGATCTTGCTTCCAAGAGTGCAATGTCTTAGTGGATTTCCCAGAATCCTTAAAATACTATAAGAAGGCAATAGCATTCTAAAGGGTACCTGAATTCTGCTAAAATGATTTTGAAAAATGTGAGTTCTTTTAAAAATATGTTTCTTTAAGAGCTAAAGACTGGAAACAATGCCACGGGGACCTTGATGGGCCCCACTGAGAGGGCAGTGGATGTGTGTCGTTTGAGGAAGGGCTTAATTCATAAAGTACTTTACTAAACTCAATGCAAGCAAACCATATGACTCTGCAAATTTGTCTATGAATTGAATCATTTGTTCCAATTCAGTGTCCCAGACTTTCTGAGAAGAATATTTCCAAGAATACACAGGAGGATTCAAAGTGTGAATAAATCCAGATTTCTCTCTCTTCTTTTAAAATAAAAAATGTAGGTAATAAATGACAAATAAAAACATTTGTATTTTATGGTTTAACATAAAATTACACAAATTGATTACTTTGTGACAAGTTTTAACTTGAGGCATATAAAAAAAAATCAACACTGACTTTAGAAGATGGTGTAAGTGGAAGGCAGAATTTAGCTTATTGTTTGACTTTGGTTTCTTTTTCCTGTGCTATCTTTATAAAGGCTCTAAGTAGCAGCTTAGAGATGCTGGAGAGATTTTTTTTTTTTTCCCTCTCTTTTCTAAAAGAGGATTTGGCCAGAAACTTCATTATTTGCATGTAGTAGGATCTTGACATATCCTGTGCATTATCCTGTCCACATTATAAAATGTAACTATGGACGTTCGGATTTCAAACAAGTCAACAGTTGCCGAACTCTGCCCTGAAAATGCATTCATTCCAAACTGAATTATCATTGCCGGTGACGTTCTCCTCTCGAAACCTGAAAAAGCTAAAAAATGGTAACACAAACCACATGGTTGCTTCATTCCACCACCACTCTTGGCAGAACAAGTGCTGCCTGGCAACCTTGCTGTCAGCTGGGCCCGTGCTAATCAGAGCAGCACTGGCCTGTAGTTAAATCGAATGCTTTCTTTCTGAGAACCCTTCAGTGAATGCTTTTCCTTCTTATCAGTCTTCTCAGTACTGTTTGAAAAGGGCTTCTGTGGATGAGAAGAACAAGTCCTCATAAAGGGAGCTGCTGAAATAGTAAAAAAAACAATCAAGTATTCTAGTGACTCTGCAAAGAAATGGCCCGCAAGGACAGCCTGGGTGTCACCTTGGACTTGGGCCCCACAGATACACGGCCCTACCCTGACTGCTCGCTCAGCACCTACTTCCTCCCTCGTCCCAGGGCTTCCCTCCCTATGCAAACCCAGACAGCAAGAATATAATGTATGGAACAAGGAAGTTAGGATCTGAAGACTCAAAATACAAACGTGGCCTTCTTGCATTTGCCTCTGGAAGCAATGACACTATCTTAATTCCCACATACTTAGGGGGAAAGTATGTGTTTGGAACAAAACAGATGATGACGACATCCCTTCGAGTAAGCCTGGTTAAGACTAAGATGACACAAATTTGCTAAGATAATTGAGCACGTGAAAAGTGACACTTCCAGGAGAGAGGGATAGCCAAGCAGCCAGAGCCATAGGGATGGTGTCTAATTCGAGGGAAAGTCAATAGGAAATTGGATTCACCCGGCGTAGTTTTACTTCACTTTATAGCCAAATTGCATGAGCAAAGACATCATTCAATTCTTACTATTCCCCGATAAACAAAATGATAGCATACAAAGTGACTGGTCCTATCCCTGTACATTGTTGGCACTTCATAAATGTGAGTTAGCTCTTCTCCAATCAGGCAAATTTCCTTTGAGAACCTGGGGTTCAGAGCCCCTTTGGTGCATATGATGCTCAGCAGAGCTCTGTGGGCATTCTTCCTCCCCTCAAGCACCTCCCATTGTTTCAGCTCCTTTCCAGAAGCCTACAATGACTAAGAGAAAAGGATTAATCTGAAAAGGAGCTGAAAAACCCAGCCCCATTCCAGCTACTTTTCTGAGTAACTCTTCTTAAAGCTCCTCATGTGCCCTGAATATCGGGATCCTTGAACCCAAGACCTTGGATAGACTTTATTCTAGAGCTAAGAATACCATACCCCAGAAGGAGTATGCAAATGGTTCAAAGTCAAAGAACCAGGGGATAGCCTGGCTCTTACGAATTGGAGAGCACAAGTGATTTTGATTTGTATGAGCTCATCTTCTACAGTGGCTAGTCACCTGGTGAACAGACAAAAAATTATACATGTGTCTGGAACTAACAGTATACACACATCAGAGTTTACGCCATAACTAAAAACATGTACATATTTTGGATATCTGTTATTATTGGGCCTTACTTAATATTTCTATTCCAGCCTTTTCTTTCAC
This sequence comes from Ursus americanus, assembly GCF_024610735.1. NCBI lineage: Eukaryota > Metazoa > Chordata > Mammalia > Carnivora > Ursidae > Ursus > Ursus americanus. The sequence goes on along the minus strand of NC_142137.1, from coordinate 51,771,908 downwards.
AAGTCCACAAATACTTAGAAATCTACCTACTGAGTGAACAGGCACCTGTGGGACTCACATGCTCTGGCTTGTTCCATTGACCATTTTCCTTCACCTGGCCAGTAGGGAGACAGTCAATCACATCCCAATGTTTACTGTAATCACTCTCTGTGTGCAAGGGCACAGGTTTACCTTTCAGGGCTATTATTTGCCATTCAAATAATAAACGAAATTGCTTATATTTGCATATGTTCTAGAGTTTCCCAAATGTTTTACACTTGTTATCTTGTTTGATTGTCACTTCTGTGAAGCAGGCAGAAATAGATATTAACACCCTTATTCTAGTGATAAGGAAACAGATATAGAGGTGAGGGGGGAAAAAAGGTCTTAGGGAAATATATTTGATGTAGACTGTCACCAGGTGGTGGAAGGCAAGAAGGTGACTTCTTTTTTTTTTAGTTGAGATTCCTGTGATGGACACAAGTGAGCCAAAGTCAATGAAATTTAAAATATATAGCTCATTATTTTAGTTATAATGCATTTCATACAACTTTTAAATGGCATAAAGTTGAATTTTTCATAAGTACTTTTCTAAAAATCTGTCTCTATCACCATTGAATCTAACCTTCACCTTCCCCCCAGACTTGATTAGGCTGCTTTTTTAATCCACACTGTATCCACTGCCTTCAAGCCAGATTCTGCGTAGGCCTAACCCCAGGTGCACCTCTCTACCTGTATGTGGTCTCTTTTCCCTTATTAGCTTTCTAGAAACAATTAAACACACAGCTTTCATTTCCTTTCCAACCCCTGTGCATTAGCTGCAGGGCTCTGTTCTGTCTTGAACATCTCTCCACACATAAAAGAGGCACAGGTTGATCACTGACACTTAGAGCATCCCTTTATTTCTGCAGAACCCCTCCCCCCACCATGATCCACTCCTCCCAGTCCAAGAAAGCTTTCTCTTGGCGTTGTTCTTTTCAGAATATTAGGGAAAGCGTTCCCTCCTTTTCCTAATTCCTTCTTTGATTAGCAGCTGCAAGCTAGGTATGATGACTTTCAACTACAAAACATCTCTGAAGCCTGTTGCTACCAGTAACACAACATACAACCTTTAAACAACTCTGTCTGATACAAACTGTTCTAGCCAAGGAGTTCCTCTGAACTGGTTTCTAAAATGGGAGATATTCTTCCAGAACAAAACGTTTTATGCTAGATTTTTTTCAATGGTGATTTAGATCATTGCATGACCCGTTTATCCTTAAAAGCTCAACTTCTTTCCTGTTATGCAGCTCAGCTCAGTAGTGATTTCTAGCACAATGATAATGTAAGGGTCCCCTATGACTTCCAAAATGCTCAGAGTGCTTGTGCATTTGGTTTTAGGAATCCTCGTGGGGTCCTTTTTAAGGGGAATGCAATAGGTAGGTGCATCTGTGTAAATTTGGAGAAGAGCCAGTGAATGGTCAAACATCTTTTTTTAGTGGGTTTTAGCTTTATTAAGACTTTTTAACTTATTTCCCAGAAGATTGTGTGCATGTCATTTACCCCACATTTCTCCTATTTAAAATGGCAATTATCTGGAACTCAGTTGCTTCTTCCTTTAGTTCTACAATGTATAAGTAGTTAATAATTTTCCCAGGCTCCACCTGCTTGCCTTCATTATATCTTACTAGGCCTGTCTCTCTGTACCCCTAAACCTGTACTATCCAATACAATGACCACATGTGACTATTTCAATTGTGATTTAAATTAATTAAAATTAAATAAAACAGGCAAGTGAAATAAAAGCAAAAATAAACTACTGGGACTCCAAATAAAAAGCTTCTACACAGAGAGAAAAACAATCAACAAAACTAAAAGGCAAACTACTGAATGGGAAAAGACATTTGCTAATGACATATCTGATAAAAGGTTAGTATCCAAAATATGTAAATAATTGATACAACTCAACACCCAAAAAAGAAATAATTCAATTTAAAAATGGGCAGAAGACATGAACAGACATTTCTCCAAAGAAGACATTCAGATGGCCAACAGGCACATGAAAAGTTGCTCAACATCATCCATCATCACGGAAATAAAAGTCAAAACTATAATGAGATACCACTTCACACTTTGTCAGAAGGGATAAAATAAAAAACACAAGAAATTATAAGCGTTGACGAGGATGTGGAGAGAAAGGAACCCTCTTGCACTGTCAGTGGGAATGCAAACTGGTGCAGCCACCCTGGAAAACAGTACGAATGTTCCTTAAAAAATTAAAAATAAAACTACCCTATGATCCAGTAATCACACTACTGGGTATTTTCCTCAAAAACACAAAAACACTAATTCAAAGGGATACATGCACCTCTAGGTTTGTTGCAGCAGCATTTACAATAGCCAGACTACGGAAGCAGCCAGCCCAAGTGTCCATCAACAGATGAATGGATAAAGAAGATGTGGTATATATATACACTGGAATAGTATTCAGCCATAAAAAGAAAAAATCTTCCATTTGCAATGACATGGATGGAACTAGAGAGTATTAAGCTAAGTGAAAAAGTCAATCAGAGAAAGACAATTATCATATGATCTCACTGGTATGTAGAATTTAAGAAACAAGGCAGAGGATCATAGGAGAAGAGAGGAAAACAATGAAACAAGATGAAACCAGAGAGGGAGACAAACCATAAGAGACTCTTAATCTCAGGAAACAAACTGAGGGTTGCTGGAGGGGAGGTGAGTACGGGGATAGGGCTGCCTGGGTGATGGACACTGGGGTGGGTATGTGTTATGGTGAGTGCTTTGTATTGTGTAAGACTGGTGAATCACAGACCTGTACTCCTGAAACAAATAATACATTATATGTTAATAACAATAATAATAATAACAGAGTCTCTCGTGCCCTATCTCTCTGCCCCTCTCCCACTCGTTCCCTCTCTCTCTCTCTCTCTCAAAAAAAAACAAAACAAAACCTATCATTGGGACTAAAGGTTTTTTGGTTACTCTGGTTAGTTCTTCATTAATTCAATACTCTATTGAGTTCAATATACAAAGGATGAAAAACAAAAAAGTGGGGGAAATATCATTAAAGTACTCACCACACAAGAACTTCTTTATATAAAGGCAGTCCCTAATGAGAAAAATGCATTTGGCTTCAAGAGTTATAAGTTGTTTGTTAAAGTCAACTTTCCCATAGAAACAGCATCCCGCGATGTGAGGTTCCAAGAACAGCCTTCCAAAACCAATGTCATCCATCCCATAGGTGAAGCAGACAGTGAAGACCACGTGTACCACTGATCTATGGGGAAATACATTCGAATTCGAAGTCAGGGTGACTGAATAGAGGCCCAGCTGTCTCTGCCTGCCTTAACTCTGCATGACTGGTGGGGTTTCTGTGGCCGTAGGCCAACAGGGCAAGAAATGAAGCAGAGACCCAGAATGAAGATGTGTGAGGAGCTCTAGAGTAAGGAGTAGGATCAGCAAGTGTGAGAAGCAGAAATAGGGCATCTGGGAGAGCCGAGGTAAAGGCACAGTGGCAGGAAAAAGCAGCCATGGAGGAACGAAAGGGAGCATGCTTTCCCCACTTCATACCACCATCAAAGCGCCATGACCCGTCTTCCTCAACACACACAGCACTGTGAGAAAAGCCGTAAATGGTGCATGGCTCCCCAGTTCTCTTAGGATAAACTAGAATCCTACTTTGACCCCAGATCCATTTGTCTGGCTCTTCTCTGGCCACAGCTGTCACCAGGCTGCCCTTGACCTCTGGTCCTCTCTCTGTATCATCCCCCTGCTCCAGTCCACCTCACATCCTCAAACATGCTACTTACTTAACCTGGAAGTTTCTCCATTTCCTTCTGGGATGAATTAATTCCTCTCCAACCTTCACATTTCAGCTTTTATCACTTCCTCAAAAAAAAAACAAAAACAAAAACAAAAACAAAAAAAAACCTTCTTTGAACTCCTGGATCAGATTCAATTTCTCCTCTTTACTATTCTTACAGCACTATGTACTTTTCCCCTCATTGCATTATCAGAGTTGTGATTTTTACATCTATTCATGTAATTGTTTGATTAAAGGCTACTTTTGCTCTTCAGTCTAGACCGTAATCTCCAGGAGGTCTCTATCTGCTTACCGCTGTGCGTGGCACATAATAGGGATTCACCACATATGTACTGAATGAATGCATGAATAAATGAATGAACGAAATGCAATGAGGAGAGACGGCTCTCAGGCTTTAGATGAGGGTCTTTAGGGGTTAGCCCCTCCTGATTATAGAGGAAAAGGCAAAGAGGGGCGATGTTTAAGTGTACCCAGCTGTTCATAAATAAGGAGTGACCGCAACTCAGGCATTGCCTGTATTCATTTTAAAGTTAAAATGTTTATGCAATTCAGTATGTTTTTCCATTCTTTCTCTCAAGCTATCCTCCTTTCCATTCATATGTGATTTATTCTAAGAGGCTTGGGCTGAATTTTTTAGTGTAATTGAGAAGAGGGGAGTTTCTGTCCTCCAATAGAACACACACTTCCTCTCCTTAAAGAGAAAAAAATACTTTAGAAGGCTAAACTGTTCACAGAACCCTCGATTTAGAATTGGGGGGGGGGGGGGTCAAATTAGAAAGTAGCTTCTTTGCCTTACTTTTATGATTACAATTAAATAACAGCAGATCAAGAAAGTAAATGGGCCTAATTGTGTGGTTTGTAGGACCTTGATGAGTTTCCCGACGGGGAGCAACGGTCTTCCTAAATGGAATTCACTCTGATGGGATTAGCCTCCCGAGATTATACTAGTATTTACACTTTGTGCTTCTGACCCTAAGGGGTTAAAATGGAAAGCAGGAACATTTTCAGTACTCATTGTGTTATGTGCTGCTCAAGTCAAAAAGAATTGCCTGTGAAGGCACAAAATGTCACCATTTTGGCACTTCCCCTGACCCCAGCATCTAAAAATACAAAACACCGGAATTTCTAGAGCAGGTGACTTTAAAAAACAAAAAAGTTAAAGAAGGCTAATTAGTTAAGATCTAAATGTAGTCCACAGAAGACAGAAATAGGGAGGTGTCTCTCCAAGTGACCCAGCCTGCATAAACCTGGGCACGCAATTCATTTTGAAAGACTTTTTGTCTCTGCACTTTTAGTTTAAAGAGAAGCATTTCGTTTTCAGCATAATGGATAACGGTGTCATCTTGGCTACTTTCTGTCTACAAGTGGGGTTAATTTTAGTCCGATCCTTATTTTGAGCACATGGAAGATTTTATATTACTCATCAACCTTTGCTAGAAGCCCAAGACAGCCCTTAAGTCTTGGAGAAAGAATCTTCTGTTTGAAGAGATTTTCCCAGCACATGCTAAAGCAGGAAAGGGTGGTTGTGGATTTAGAAAAGGTTGCACCTGTTCTTGTATGTACCATGAGTGCTAACTCCCGCTTGGCTTTCAATGTAACTTTTCTTTTCCCTTTGATATGTACTCTACTTCTTAGTTTAAATACACATTTCAAAACACTTCCTTTGGGTTCTAGTGTGAAGGAAATTGATCACTCTTCATCTGTATGTTTTTAATTGACTTCCTCCTTCCTGGCTAGGAAATTAGCTTTCAGTCCTCCCTTATTTGATCTGTTGAACAGTGTATGTGACACCTTCCCAGACAACAAGATTTAATGAATCCTAAATGCTGCAGATTTCACCTGGCAGACTCCACACTCCCACATAACTTTTAAAGATATAACAATCAAGCTCACAACTGAATTCTTGCTGCAAAGCGTACTGACTGGCATCGTTGTCCATAATATATCGAAAAAGATTGTCTCATTTCTTCCTGGTTGTTGCAAGGCGCTCTTTAAAAATCAATTGCCTTCTCCCTGTGCAGAATTGCTAAAAGTGGGTATCTGATCCCTGAACTCTAAAAGTATTTATTTATTTCTAGTCTCCTATCGGTTGTTTTTATTCCCATTAAAATCGAACTCTAACGTTTGAACTGAAGGATCAATACCGTCTGAGAACAACTATGCCCGGAGATTTCACAGTCCCATGCAAGAGGCTGTTTTTGTTCGGACTGGTTGTTTGCCAAACTGCCACCTGGGCAACCAGGTTGGTGACCAAACAGGTGATAATGTTCTCACGGTGCACAGGAAACACACCCTGCACTCGTATTGCCACACTGCCATTCCTCGACTTTGAGTGCTTTATAGATTTTCCTGTTGTTCATGTGATTATAGTCCACTAGTGAGATAAATAAGCTCTAGAATTCCCGATCACAGCCTCCTAAGGTGGAGTTTACTTCTCAGAAGAAACCCTCCTCCAAATCCCGGAATAGACTATCATTCTGACCTCCAGGGAATTCCGCTGCCTACAACAGCCTATTTTCCTAGGAAGGAGACTTCTAGATTCTCTTTAAATATTCTTCACCATGGGGAAATTCTGTGACTCTGACCTCCTCTCCTGGATTCCTCCACCCTGTTGTCTCAGCCAATCACAGAAATATATCAGTTCTTTCTCTCTCACTCCCTCTCCCTGTCTCTCTCTTAGACACACACACACACACACACACACACACACACACACACACCTTGTGTGCACATCTACTCTGACCTCCCCCAAAGACAGAAGTTTTCATGGAAGTAAAATTTTTCTTAGTAATCGATTTTCCTGGGATGAATTAAATTATTTTGCATCCTCTTCCTCAAAGGCTGCTTCCTTCTTTTACTTTTCTTTCTCTTGCCAGAGTTCTGTCCTATTAATTTTTAAGACACAAATGCTTTTACTTTTACTTTCCTAGCTTCTTTTATCATAATTTCATGGTTGTTTTTTTATCTTCCACATTATTCTTTCAGTTTGGTTCTTAAATAGGTCTTCTAATATCTTGGAAATAAAGGGTCAGTTGGGGAACAGGAACAGGGGAAATGGAGGCTTGTCCTGTTTGTAAAAGAAAAGATGAAGCCAAATGAAAATTGCAAGATCTGTTACGTTAGTCCTTCCATAATTTTCCTCTGACCAAGTGTAATACTTCAAACTTTCTCCCTGGTTCTAATGGAACTGACACACTGCAGGTGCCACAGTGAAGATTTAACAATGAAAAAAAGTCCATTTCTTTTCTCGTCCCATACCAAAGACATCACAAAAGATAAAGTTATCATGAGCTAATTACAGTCCTTGAAAATTACCTTTGTGCTTTGCAAATATGCTTTTTTTTTTCTTTGCTGGTGATGAAGAAGTTGGCAGTTTAAATAAAAAACACTATTTAAAGTAACAGAGTACAGTTATATAACCTTTTCACATAAATCACACAATAACTCTTTGTGCCTTGAAAAAAAAAAAGAACTGCAGTGCTTGTTAAGAAGATTTATTTATATAATAATCTATGCAAAGGGCTTTTTTTTTTCCTCTTATAAAAGTGGGATGTTCCTTTTTTAACCTCTGGAAGTTACAGACTAGAGGGCAGGAATATCCTCCAATCACTGCATTTAATGGCACACGCCCCAGCTACTAAAGGCTCGAGCTTAAGTAGTGTTTTGGCATTACCCCACATCTTTATTTCTAAGCACACGGAAAACTTCACGAATAGTCTGTGCCTACTAAATAAATAAAAAATATAGAGTCACAATCCAATCCACTAAAAGGATTCCTTTGCATCTGCAAATCACCCCAAGACCTTCAATCATTTTTCTCAGTTTTTCAGGAATACGATTTCTTCAAGTATGTTCGATTAGTGAAGGGGGCGGTGAAATCTATGGAATCACTCATGTCCTACAGTTTCTGCACTGATTCTCTATAATTCCTCCATCAGGCTCTTGTTCCCCCGTTCAGCTTCCTACCCATCCCTCATTTGCTCCCCTTAAAATTATTTGCTGATTTAAACCGAGAAGCAGTCGTCTTTCATTATTTATAACGTCGTCCCTACCAGTTGAAAATATCCCCCATATACAATGTCCTGACATCAAATTCATCTTAGGTTACTGACCAGTCCACCCTGAAGAACCAGGGCCATACATATAAACTGCTAAATGTGAATATGGGCTCAAACTGACCCACTTAATCCTCAGACCAGAGGATCACTCCCAAGAAGAGTTATCCTTCCATGGAGATAAACCTAGTGGAGGTATTTTATTGGTCAAATATATCTATTCTAACTCTTTCTGAACAGTGGGGCTTCTGAAGACAGGGAAACCCACAAGGGCTTTCTTGTGTGTTCTTATCTTTCATTGAGATGCTGACCTAACTTTTAAAAGCTATCTCCATGGAAAATTCTGGGCTCTACTCCAAAACCAACCAGTAGGAGGTGGCTCTCTTAATCAGTGGCAGTGTTCCGTCTTTATATAAACAGGTTAAGCCAGCTGCCAGAGCCTCTGCAACCCATTCCAGCTCACATTACCCATAGCTGGAAAGAGGGGCCTGAACCAAAGCTACATTATGAAAGCAGAGAACTCGACCTCTCCCAGGTTATAGCAAAAGAACTTGTTGTCATCTAGGGGGACCAGAGTCATCAGCAATCTTGATTTTGTTCCTCATGAAAATGACTAAACTCTGGCACACGCTCATCCCCAGAAGGGGCAATATTTTACCACCTGCCATTTGGAAGGAAAGGCTCAAAAGGAAAAGAGGAAATTAGATTCTTCTGGTTGACACATCACGGTTGAGCTACACATTCTTCTGACATAGTGGGAAAATAATAAAAGCAGAGGTAATTCTTTGGTTGTATACGGAATGGAGTAAGTGTTAGGGTAGGATTTGATTAACTGGAAAGACGTCCTCCCACCAGCTGATCCAGAAAGGGCTCTCGTTGCCCTGGATGGAATTCAGAGTGTCAGTGTGTAGAATCAACAGGCATGACTAACACCAAGAAGACACTGTTAACAAAATCTGTGACTTTCCTAAGACAGGCACTCTCCTTCTTTGACCCTGAGAATGCTCCTCAAAGTCATGAGTTTCCCCAAAGTGGCAACAAGCCACGTGGAATAAACTAAAACCCTGGAGTAATTAAACAGGCTTCTGAGCTATACTCACAGACGTTGGCCAAAAACAATCAAGGCAGGAAAGATGATCCGTCATGTTCATTTGCCTAAAAAATTTTAAACTTGGTTAGGCTTAGTCATTACACAGGAGCATTAAAAGAAACAAAGCAAACAAACAAATGAAAACCTTCCCGTGCAGTGTGTTTTTATAATGGACTAGTAAAGAATATTCTGCTTACATTAATCATTACAATGGTAATAATTAGGAATTCTGGACCCTTGCTTCTGAAAGAAAGGCTTTCCCAGAGAAAGGATTTTACCATGCTATCACATTGATTTAAAATCACTGAATTAAGGCCACCGGTTTATAGGTCAAGCCATATTTGAATGGCTGAGAATAACTTTTCTCTCTTTTGCTACCAGAACTGAATGCAAAGCGTGTAAGGCTCTTCTGTTGATCTTATTTTCAAACACATGCAAGAACTCCTGCAACTCCAGTAGGATTCCTCTGTTTTTATTTTGACAGCATAACACTACACCCATGGGAGCTGAGCTTTTCAGGTGTTAAAGAGGATTTGTTATAAGAAAACGATTATAATAGGATTTAATGTAATTTAAAGTCAAGGTACAGTAGCCATACAGTGTATCAGCGGGTGTCAAAACTTGCAGTGAGGGTGGAGTGCCTTTTGCTAAGTAAACAAGAAAAGTGGAGAGAGAAGAAAATATTCTCTGCACAACAGGATCTACGAGGTTGGCCAACCTGATAAGCCTGCCCCACCACAGTGGGTAGCAAATTCACAGGTGCTACAGTCCTTCTCCAGCAAGAGGGGCCATGAAGAGCTCCCACTTTCCCACCCCACAAGAATGCTTTGAAAACAAGTTGTATAATAACCTGAATTCTTGTCTAGAACTAGGCAATAACCATAGGCCCTCTGAGGCTCCAGGAGGGAAAGGCCTATCCCCGACTCATTGCCCTGGCCTTTCTAGTCCGAGACACTAGTGTCACTCTGCATCTTGTCACACCTTTGGTAGGTTTGCTGATACAGGTGGGCACGAGCACTCATGCCACATGCATATATAAGACAAGAACTGGCAGGCTTTCTGAGGTGTTGCTCCTTTTCTTGACAATGCCATTCTCTCCCCAATAGCAATGGGTTTATCAAACATTAGAAGACTTTTCCATGGATATAGGCCCATGAAGAATGCACATATCCTCACCACTCAGGCATCCTAAAATAATCGCAAGCCCTCAAGATCAGAACTGGGTGGTAGCAAGCAGAAGTAGGAGAGAAACAACTGTTAGTCCTCCTCTCTATCATTCTAGGACTTTTTTCTTCCCCCACATTTGCTTTCTGGCCATTACAGGATGTCATGAGGCAACTTGGTCATAACTTCTATCAGTAGCTGTATTTTGGTTGGCTTTTCATTGTCATCTATGATTCCGTACATGGGCAGAAGAAGGAGCTGAAGTGTAAGGTTCATCTTAGACAAACAGCTAGAGAACATTCTTTGCAATCGTTACTGCTAGTTCTTCACAGCTGTGGCATCCCATAACAGACTTTGGAGAAGAGACATTAGTGTAGTCAAGACAGGAACTTTCTATCATTGCTGTCAGCATCAATGTATATATTGTATTTCTCATGCATGAAAGTGGTTTACAAAGAGACACAGGACAGCAAATGGCCCACACGGACTGGAGTCTAGGGTTTTGAGGTGCTCTTTCTTCACACCAAGTGCTTTTTCTATCTGCATTCCCAATCCACAGAAATTTAAGCATCCTATATTATGTTTTAAATCTGAAGGTTTTTTTTTCTTCTAATTGTTGTCTCTAAATAATTTCAAAAGATTCACATCACATGTAAGGAATTTTGTCTTCTCCCTTCTGCCTAGATTCTTCGTATTTTTAAATTTGCCACCAACATTGGCTGTCTTTTCTCCTCTGTAGGGTTTCACTTCATTTCTATGCTAGCCAACACTCTAAACACACCAAAATAAAGGACAATAGTGAAAAATAATCTAAAATGTGAATAAATGTAAACATCACTAGTCAGCCAGCACTGGACCTGTGTGTGTGTGTGTGTGCGCGCACGTAAGTTTATGTTTGGCATTTTGAAAATGTTTCTATACTTACACATGAATATATGTTTTCAGTGATTTGGGAATTAATATTTTACCCTACATCATGATGTCATTCTAAGAACAATGTATTCAAAGGAACTATAAAGCCACTGTATTTAGAACTACTAACCTCCCAGACTGATGACAGGATACCACATGAAAGCAAAGTCGTTGTTATCTCTATGAAGCAGGTAATCAACTAATTACATGTTTTGATTCAAATATCCCTCTCTTTTAGAATTTTCATTTATTCTACTGGGTTAGAGTAAACTGTGTAGTGAGAATCTCATTAAGTAATAAATGTTAAGGTATGCCACCAGCAAAACCAATTTGTAAGACCAGACATAGAAATTCAAATATTTACTATACTTTCTCGATCTACTTCCCTGTGGTTTGTTACATCTCCTCCATTTGAACACATCTCTTTCATTCCAAGCCTGCTTCGCCATGCCTCGTCTAGGTTTATTCTACTTTAAACACAAACGTGACTTCCACGTCAGAATCCTTAATAAAGAAGTTCTCTCATAAACCATTTGTTCCTTTGATCACCGTTCTGTGTTCTTTCATGCTTCATAAACTTTAACCTCAGTTCATTTTGTTTTGTTCCTTTTGCACATTCTCAGTGCTAAGAACTCCTACCTGCCAGTTCTTCCATCATGGCAGCCCACCAATTCAGCACCTGCCAGATATTCTCCTCTTCCTTCACCCTCTCCAGGAAAGCTCCCTCTTCCAACAAATATATGTGGCCAAATCCAAAATCAACTTCAGTTTGTTTGTTGTTTTGCATTTTAGAATAATTCCTACCTGGGGGCCCCTGGGTGGCTCAGTTGTTAAGCGTCTGCCTTCGGCTCAGGGCATGATCCCAGGGTCCTGGGATCGAGCCCCGCATTGGGCTCCTTGCTCTGCTGGGAGCCTGCTTCTTCCTCTCCCACTCCCCCTGCTTGTATTCCCTGTCTCACTGGCTGTCTCTCTCTCTGTCAAATAAAAAAAATCTTAAAAAAAAAAAAAAAGAAGAAGAATTATTCCTACCTGAAATTATAGTATGGATTTTAGTCTCCGAGTTTAAAAATGAGCATGCTAATGATGTTACATTTGTGAAAATCTAGTATCATAACAATTTCATAAATATTCAAGACATCCTCCTTTAGGTCACAAGTGGAATTGCTGTCCTTTACCCCCTGTGAACTTAGGCATAACCATGTGGTTTGTATTAGCCAGCAAAGTGATTAAGAGACAAGGTATAATTCCCATTTCTCTCCTCCAGTGATGGGGAGCCATGAGTCTAGACGGTGTTCCCAGCAGCCTGGATCCCTTGGTGATTGTGATCAGCAGAGCCCCCACCAACTTGCATTGCCTTATAGCACAAGTAAATCTTTGGGATTATTTGTTGCCACGGCAGAGCCTGTATCATCCTAACATAGAGATAGTAACTTGTCCTTTCCCTTAGTGTCACTGCAGACCTCAACTTCGTAATACTAATGTTGTGTATTTCAAAGCTTTAAAGCATGTTTATCACTTATTTTCAAGGTTTTCCTTTTAGGTTACCACTTTCAAGTTTCAGGTGCAAAGCCCAAGACATAGAAAGGAAAATGATTCCATCATTTCTAAAAGCAATCATTTCTAAAAGCAATCATTTCTGAAGGGAGAACTAGAACAGACCTGATGTCTGGCCAGTGCTCTCTTCTCTGAACCAGAAATTACAAAGAAACCCCGGTTATAATCCAGTTAGAGGGATAGTCATAGAGGCAGAGACTATTAAAGCTGGAAGAGCTTCAGAGCTCCTCTGACCCAGGCACCTTGTTTTAAGAAGATCCTGAGGCCTAGTGGGTTTAAACAAGTGTTTTGGCTAAGATTACACACCACCTAGGTAGAGGTTGGGGAGCACAAAAACTCAGACCCATCTGACGGTGTTTTTCTTTGATAACATAGGTACCCTGGATGAAAGAAAACTTCTTGAGCATTCTGAGAACATGTATGCATAGTCTCAGCGGATTAACAAAATCTTTGAATGTATCTTTCAGATCGGAGTTATTGTTATAAAAAAAAAAGTTTTGCTTGGAAAAGTAGATAACCATGTGCAGAAGAAGAAAATTGGATTCCTCTCTTGTACCACTACAAAAATTCACTTGAAATGGATTAAAGACTTAAGTGTAAGACCTGAAACCATAGAATTCCTAGAAGAAAACATAGGGAAAAAGCTCCTTGACATAGTCTTAGCAACTGTTCTTTTTGATATAAAAGCATAAGGAATAAAGGCAAAAATAAGGAAGTGACTATATCAAACTAAAAACACGGCAAAGGAAACCGTCAACAAAATGGAAGAGCAGCCTCCAGAATGGGAGAAAATATTTGCAAACTACATGTATCATAAGGGGTTAGTATCCAAAATATATGAAGAGCCTATACAACTCAAGAGCAAAAACAAACAATCTCATTAAAAAATAGGCAGAGGAACTGAATAGATGTTTTTCTGAAGTACACATAATAAAATGCAAATCAAAAGCACAATGAGTTATATCTCACACTTATGAGAATGGCTGTCATCAAAAATGACAAGAAACAACAGGTGTTGGTGAGGATGTGGAGAAAAGGGAAGCCTATGCACTGCTGATGGGAAAGTAAATTGGTGCAGCCACCATGGAAAATAGTATTGAGGCTCCTCAAAAACTTAAAAATAGAGCTACCCTATGATCCAGCAATCCCACCTCTGTGTATACATCCAAAGGAAATGAAAACAGGAGATAACTGTATCCCCATGTTTACTGAAGCATTATTCACAAAAGCGAAGATACAGAAACAACCTAAATGTCCATCAAGATAAAGAAGATGTGGTAATATATATATACACACACATATATGCAACGGAATATTATGCTTTAAGAAAAAAGGAAATCCTGTCATTTGCAACAACATGGAATGGAACTTGAGGACATTATGCTAAGTGAAATAAGCCAGACAAAGACATACTGCACAGTATGACTGATATGTGGAATCTAAAAAAGCCAAACTTGTATAAACAGTATCGTGGTGGTTTCCAGAGCCTGGGGAGTAGGTAGAGGAAGTAGGGGGATGTTGGTCATTGAGTACAAACTTCCAGTTATAAGATGAATAAGTTCTGGAAAGCAAACACACAGCTTTGTGATTATAGATAATAGTACTGTACTATACACTTAAAAGTTGCTAAGAGAGTAGATCTTGAGTGTTTTCACCACAAAATAAGGAATGGTAATTATGTGACATGATGAGGTGTTAGCTGACACTACTGTGGTAATCATATTGCAATATCTAAGTATATCAAATCAACACGATGTATACCTTAAAGTTACAGGATGTTCTATGTCAATCATATCTCAGTCAAGTTGGGAAGAAAAAGCTTTGTCTTTATAACTAGTAAAATGACTACTAAAATGTACTATCAAAACAAAATTTTTAAAAAATAGAATTCTTCTGGAATACTCCATCCTTGAAAATCCTTGGATTCCAATTGGGGAATGCTGCAGTAGACTCACTCAACAATGTTGTGTCGAATTCCCTCATTTTTTATGTCTATAACACCCAGCCCAGGGACAGGACAGAGTAAGTGTTCATGTATATTTGTGGAATAGATGCGTCCCCTTGTGATATCCCATTCGATTCTCTTTCCAGCACATCACGCTGACGTTAGTAATCAGTGGATAGTGACTCTGTTAACTGATCACCTGGACGACAGAGGTAATGTATGGGCACTGTACCAGCCTAAATGATTTCTTGGTACATACCCGTAGGAGACCCTAAGAAAAAGGAGAGAAAAAAGGCTTAGCATATTTTTAACAGATTAGAGGAAATGTTGATTGTCTACAATGAGTATAAATACCACCTCCCAACATACACACACTCCAATTCCATCTCCACTAATTCTGGAAATTAAGTTGTCATATAGGAGGCATGTTCTCATCCCCCAGTAGAGTTAGTCACTCCCCAAGATGGAACTCCCTATCTCAAGATGAGGGAATAGATGCTGTGTGTCAGACATTGTATATGGATTGCTTCGATCATGGCTCTATATCTTCACTTATAGAGAAAGAAAAGTTTACAAAGCTAGGAGTGAGTCATTTGCCCAGGCTCCTTAGCTAGAATATAGGAAAGGAGGACTTTGAACCCAAATCTAAGAGCAGAGAGAATAACAGAATTGTCCCACTGAATGAGGTTGCTTCTCCCCGCAAAGCAGCCTTCTTTTACGCTCCCTAGGACTGCAGCTCTTTGGGGGAACTGTCACGTAACTGCAATCCCTACCAAGAAGACTCAGTTCCTGAAGATCCTTGTTGGCACTTCACTTTCATCCCTACCAGGTCAACAGTGAAAGGACAGCGTTGAAGAGAATGGCTATCTCTAATCTAAAAGCATCAGAAAATAAGAAACTCACTCCTCTGGCCCTCATCATGTAATTCTAGTGTGGGTGCAGTTAAACTCAGTAGTTAGCCTCATGAGAGCGCAGACTTTGGCTGTTCTGCAACTATTTAAAGGTTGCTTTCTGGTTTCTGTGGTGAAGTACCTTGAAGTCCTGCTTTCATAAGTGGGTAGGAGTTGAATTGGCACAAAAAATCAAGAAAGGTTATAAGTCTTCTGATCCACCTTTCTCAGGTAGAAGGGGAAGCTTTGAGGCTTACACAGAACTATCTTTGGACCCTCAGTTTCCAAAATTCCCTATCATTCACCCTGCACCAGTCCCCAGGGGAACTTCCAACACTCAAGAAAATGAACAATTTGAATCAGAAGTGGGGGTGGGGTGAGGAGGTTCCCCTCTGCTCAGGATTTTTAACATCTCTCCTCCTCTTGAGGCTACCTTTCTGTTTCTCAACACAGATTGGAAGGGACTGGGGTCCCAGGGTGGGCAGAATGGTTAGAAGTTGCAAGTAATTTAAGTACACCGACCAGAGAAAATTGATATTAAAAATATAAGTTTTCCAAGCTGAAAGTTTAAATTTTTAAAACATAAGCTGTATAAAAACAAGCCATGTTATTTGCCCTGTTATTAAAGGGAAGATGAAATAATAATCTGGGCTCAAAACCGTTCCAGAAGACATAATATTTTCACTCGTTCTATTGTTTGATCTGCACTAGAGTGAGGAAGCACTTCACGGGCACACTCTGCTCAAACAATCTTATTTTCCTAACACTTCCTTCTAATGGATTTCTGCACAACAAAGTTATCAGGACATTTTAACACAGGCTGCCTTGCATGTGGTGAGATGGAGAGACCCTTAAGGAAAGGAGAATGGCCAGGAAGCGAATAGATTTAGGTTGGAAGCAGGCAAAAGGCAAAAGGCAAAAAAAACAAAACAAAACAAACAAACAAAAAAACCCACCACCCTAGGAAGAGATTCAGAAACCCGGGGTTTGGAGTAGCCCGTCAAGAGCCAACCCAGGAGGACAGACACTCAGTGAGGGAGGTTGGGAAGGATCACAGTCACGATATGGCCTTGTCCTTCCCACCTGCCAGGCTTTCATCTCCTGATAACCTATGAATATGTACTATTCCTATTCCTATTTCATATACCAGGAAACTGAGGCCTAGAAGCTTTGTATGCTTCATTGTGCCCAGTTAAGTAGAAAGGAGAAACTTACACCCTCACTTGGCTGAACAATTATTTATATGCTCAGTTGATAACCCTAACATAACAGAAAATTCATCAGACCCTCACATTCAGGGATGAACGTAAAGAGTCCCTAAATACTTTGAAATTGTACAGGAAATATTATGTGTACATTCTGGGGGCGGGGGAAGTGTCTGAAGGATGTACAGAGTGTTCAGAGGCTGGTTCCCACACCTTCTGCTGGGCTGTATGATCTTGCAATGGCAGTTCATACCTCTGAATATCCATTTTAGATTTCCAAGATCTCTTCCATCTTTAAAATACGATGGTTCTGTTATCTTAAGCATCCTAAGGAATAGCGAAGAAGTATAACAAACTGTCCTTTTGCCTTTTGTGACCCCTTTCCACCTTACCTTCACCCCCCAACTTCATACTCCCACCCCCTACTAGATCACCTGTTTGTATCGCTCCCACAACCAGACAAAATATATCCAATTGCCATGTGCATTCTTCACAGCCTTTCCAAACTCTGGTTATATGATGCATGGAGTATGAGTCAGGCTAGGGGGAAAGGGGGCCTCTTTTTAAAGTTTATATGTAACTGTGAGAGCATTCAAGCATGTGCTGGCATGCCAGCCCTGTTGAAAAAAAAAAAAAAAACTGTTAGCAACAATGTTTTCCTGCTCAAAAGTGGTTGGGGGACATCAGAACCTGAGAGTGGTCTGTGTAATGGGGAAGGGGGTGCATGCTCAGGGGTCCTTGGGGGGTACCATAGCCCACAACCATTTCTCCACCTTCAATTTCTGCTACCAAAAGGTTCTCCAGCTTCATTCCCCTCTGAAGTCGAAAGCTCCAGTTTAAATTCCTTACTTGGAAGGTCATTCATTCTCTCATAGCCAAAAAGCCTGTTTGCTTTTGTCTTCCCACTTGCTTTCAAATGAAAATATCAGACTACAGACCATCTTGCTTTCCCAATGCAAAAATTAATTACATCGTGTCCAGAAGTGAAGGATGTTGGACGTTATTAGTGTATTCTTTGAGAACACTCTGCATTCTGATACCTTTTACATGAATGCGCAGCTGCCTGTTTTCAGCCTGACCTGATCAGTAGTTCTGGATGGTGGGGGGCAAAACCCATGGTCACGTATCATCCACTTCAGCCCCTCACTGTGCTCCTTCAAAAGCACAATGTCAAGTACATTTTTATTATCGTAGAGTGTATTTATTTATTTTCCGGTGTTTGTCGACATCTCCTAGAAGCTTTTAGAATAGGACTTCTTAACCTGCCAGTTCCAGCCGTTTATGTCTATCAACCATTATTTCTACTGCCCTGGGATTCTAATAGACCTTGAAATTAGCACTGCGTTTCTGTGTCGTGTGTGCATGCTTGCCGGACGTGGCATGCCAAGTACATCAGCTGGACAACAGACTCCAAGTCATATGTGGCCTGGGTACCTACCCCGGCCATGCTGGGCAGGGCTCCAGCCCCGGGGCTGGGGGGTCACATGTGTCCACTAGCTGTTGCCCTGGAAAGAAGAAATAAAGGCCCAATTGTTTGGGGGCAGGGCTCTGCAGACGTGGGGCAACAGTGAGAGCTGAAGCACTTTTAGGTAATTTTTCAGAAGTAGATTTAGAGAGTATTTTTTCACCACTTAAGGCACAGTCCGGACACATAATCTCTCCACATTTAGGGTGAGGCAGGAAATGACTAGGCATGAAACCATGATTATCCGAGATTCTCTGTGAGCCTACTCAGAGCCCATCCAGACACAGGGGGCACATCGGGGTCCAAGGCTTTGGGGAGCGAGTGACAGGTTGATTCCCCAGCAAAAAATAAAAACAGAAATATCAGAACACAGTGTGACAGACTGAAAATTTCAAAATGTCCTTCCTCACAGAAGTTCCCAGAAGCCCTGCCTTGGGCACATTAGGGAGGTGTACTCCCTACAGGGGTGGAGGAGACTAGGATGGAATGTTATAAAGTATCACAGGAGTCAGTGTAGTTAGAGGAACTGAACTGTGGCGACAACAAGGCAGGGGCTGACTTTGGGAGCAAATGGACCTGGTTTGAGTTTGAGATCTATCCTTTGAAGTTGACCTCTAAGCAGGATTTAACTCCCCATGCAAGGTCTGACATACTCCCCTCTTCCGCAGACCCTCATTAGGTGCCCCCCATGCCTGTTTTTCTTAGTGCCCCAGGCAGGAATTCCTTCTTAAATTCTCCTAACAATCTGTGTGTACGTGTTATTATTGATGCCCATTTCTGTTTGCCTCATGCCACATTTCCATGGAAACACGCAAGCAGTCTGCTTCATTAGATTTGAAGCATGATGGGGGCAGGCATGGTGGGTGGCTCAGTCAGTTAAGTATCTGTCTTCAGCTCAAGTCATGATCCCGGGGTCCTGGGATCGAGCCCCACATCGGGCTCCCTGCTCAGCAGGGAGTCTGCTTCTCCCTGTCCATCTCCCTCTGTGTGTCCGTGCTTGCATGCTCTCTCTCTCTCTCAAATAAATAAATAAATCTTTAAAAAAAATAGCATTAAACAAACAGATGTTCTCTAAATATTTCTATTTTTTCTGTAAAATGGAGACGAGAATGGAACTTGCTTCAAGTGTTACACATCTGAAGTGATGTCCCACGTTCAAAGACCTCAGAATAATGCCTGGAACACAGCAAACACTCAATAAACTTTAGCAGACATTAATATTCAGAACATCAGTTCATTTCCTCAGAGCTTGTCCTCAAATTAAGAAGTTAGGTGAATCACTTGAACTGTGTGCAAATTTGTGTGTACATTTTTCTGGGAAGAGGATCTTTGATATTCCTCAGACTCTCAAATGGGGACTATTTCTCCACCCTCCAAAAGAAATTTAGAGTCATTGCCATAGAGACAGATAGCAAATATTAGGCTATATTCTTTACCTAAGAGTCTAGGGACCACAATGTCTAATGTTCACTCTGACTGAACTTGTTTTAATGCTCAATTAAATCTCAGAGTGCTGAACTAAGAACCAGGATACATGGGCTCTCATCTGAGTCCTTTCACGTTGTGATCTTGGTTAATTCACCCAACCTCTTATTTTGTAAATATTTTTGCCCTCATCATGCAGAGATAATGCAAGTAGGAAAAACTTTAAAAGAAAAAAAAAAACCTAAAGATAAGAAATATAGAGCTACATGAAAAATACAAGGTCTGTAAGTCAGAAGATCTCTTACTCAGAACATCCTGTTTCCTACTCTGTAAAATAAGTGAGTTAAATTAGATGACATTTAAGATTTCTTCTAACTGCTCTCTGTAATCCAAAGATTGAAATATAAATAGTCTCTGTTCTGGGGATTTGTTTTCTATTTGAGTTTTCACTGTACTAATTTACACTCTTGCCCACATCAAGGACACTATTTTTATTGACCCATTTGCAAAACTGGGGTAGGGGTGGGAAAGTAAGAGGCATGTTCTGCTCTTTGCTGATTTCAATTTCATATATTTAACAGTGTATTGGGCTTCTTGGACTTGAGCTAAGTAAGGATAGTAAGAGGAACCCAAGAGCTGATGAAGCCAAAAGCATTAAAATTCCAGCTCAAAATATCTACCCATAGGGCCCAGCAGACTACAAATGGCAGATGAGCCGAACTCTTTGGCATGGGAAATTCTGTGTCCTCCTTCCCCACCCCCTGTGAATCTGTTTTGCACACTGAGGTATCGATGTCTTTTACTGCACAGAAGATCCATCTCAGGAAATATGAGTTTGGGAAGAGGAGAAGGAAAAAGAGGCAAGTGGAGGCTATTCACTTTCAATAATAGGACACCTTAAAAATTTTCATACAGGAGGGGTCAAATGTTCCGAATGCTAGGAGACAGAATATGACCCTGCAAGGCCACTGGAAGGAAAGGGAAGGGAAATGGAGCTAGAGCTCTGCAGCATGGACTAGGTTTCTGGAAAACCATCTCCATCAATCAGCCCTGGAGAGCCCACCAAGGCCAGTCACAAAGGACTGAAAACGTAAGCTTCACTCTGGCTAGCCGGGGCTTTCCAGAGAGAATCCAGACTAATGAATCTAATCACTTCCAGATCACTCTCTAGAGCTCTGCTCATTGTCTGTTCATTCAGCTCCTTCTTCAAAGCCCGTTATTTGGGGGCACATAGATAAACTTGATATCATCTCAGGTAATGACACACCCAAACTTCTCAACCATGAAGACAATTTTCTATATTCTGCTCTGATATGAATCCTATACCATTTCTTTGCTGACGGCCCAATTTCTCAGTGAGGAAGATTCCACTCTGGAAGATAGTTGAGCCTCGAGTGCAATGAAATCACATTGCCTATAACTCACATGGTCTCACTGACCTGATTTCTATAAATAGATAAATTCGTCAAGGAAAAACACAGGACTGAAATCTAAAAGCGAACTCAGGAAATCATTCGTTTCAGACTTTTGCCTCCGGTCAAATTAAAATTTCAATCATCCCTAAAACCATGTCTGTGTTTTTTAATAGAGATTCAGATTAAATAAGCTTCCTTGATAACTTCTAATATATGATCAATTTTTCTGTCACAAGATTTCTTTTTTATGAATGCAGTAGAATAGATGAGAACTGGATAAATCTTCTAGACTGTGGCGGATGTCATTTTACAAATGACAACACGGAGGATTAGAAAAAAAATTGATGACTTTCCTGAGGTAGTATACATTCATTCATTCATCCATTTTTTCATTCATTCAACATTCACTTGGAAAATATTTATCGAATGCCTACTCTATCTAGTCACAGGTGTAGATGCAAAGATGCGGCAGTCTATTACTTTGCTGGGGCTTCTTTAACAAAGTACCACATGCCAGTAGCCTAAACAACAAAAATGTGATGTCTCACAGTTCTAGAGGCCGGAAGTCCGAGATCAAGGTGTCGATGGGCTTGGTTCCTTCAGAGAGCTGTGTGCAAGAAACTGTTCCACGCCTTTCTGATAGCCTCCCGTGCATCGCTGGCATTCTTTGGCAGTCCCTGGTTTGTAGGCACATCACCCGGACCTCTGCCTTCATCTTCACATGACATTCTCCCTGTGTGCATGTCTCTGTGTCCAAATTTCCCCTTTAATAAGGGCACCCGTGATGCTGGATTAAGGTTCATCTTCAGTGTCACCTCATCTAATTCATTACATCTGCAACAAACCCAATTCCAAATAAGACCACATTCTGAGGTACTGGGGGTTAGAATCTCAACACATAAATTTTGAGGAGACAAACTTCAATCCGTAACAAGCAAGAACAAAATAAAATCTCTACAACCAGGGCGCTAACATTCGAATGACAGGAGACATTATGTGGGGTGTGGGGTGTGTGTGTGTGGTGTGTATTATCAGGCAATGAAAAATGCTAGGAGGTAATAGAGCAGGGTAGGGGTACAGTGCAGTGATGGAGTTTAAGGGTAGCTACTTCAGATAGGCATCTTTCTGACGAAGTGCCTTTTGAGCAGACCTAACTAAAGTGAGAGGCTGAGCCAGGGGAAAATCCAGAAGGAAGCACATTCCAAGCAAGGGTACCGGTGAGTACACATGCTGGGGACCGGACCTCTCGCTGTTGCCTCTCAGGCAAAATGACCCAGGGAGTGTTAATTACGTCGGGAATGATATATCCTGGTACTTATTTCACCACTAGTCCCTAGTCCTTTCCTCTCTCTTTTGGAGATCCATCTCAATAAAGAGTTATTGAGTATCTATTATAGTCCAGGCATCGCTTGGAGCTGGGTGGGAATCAAACTGGGAGTCCTCCTTGCCCTCCTGGAGTACGTTTAGGAGCAATCACTTAATATTAGATTGGATGAGCCAGAAGTCATTATAATTTTTATGTGGCTCTAAGAGCAAGAGGGACCATGCAGCCCCTCGTCTCATGATAGAGCATTAAAACCACCGCAAGGCTCATTTTCCTGGGAGCAGCTCACTTGTTAGAACTGTCCTTTATGTGGAGCTAAATCTGACTTTCTGACACTTACACCTGTTGAACCTAGACCAACACAGAAGAAATATTATTCTTCCTCTTCTACACGATCATTCTCAAAAGTTTGCCGCGAATTAGAATTTCTATTCATTTCCTCATCCCCTTCCATCAGCACACATAACCCACAGTCTCTGCAGGAGTTACCTGCCTCTAGTTCTCTCTATTTGCCCAAGTTTTTGAAAAATACTGGGTCTAGGAAATATGGGCTCCATGTATGTTTTGAACAGGTCCACGTTCAGTGGGAGTACTGCTCGGTGTGATATAGACGTGCTTCCATTCATCCAGGCCAAGATTAAATTAGCATTGTGCGTCATCATAAGGAAATGTTGGCTTCCATCAACCATTCAACCTAAAACAAACTTTTTACTTCAACGTTAGACTTTACATTCATCACCTTCGTATTTCATCTTATTGGTTTTGATCTGGCATTGTGTGTCTTGATATTATTTCTAATCATGACTCCGTATCTGTTGCAGTGTGACAGAAAACAGAAGTCCCCAGATTATTCACCATATGACTCTGATTGAGTCATTTGATTTCCCTGAACCTCAATTCTGCTCACTGTAAAGAAAAATGGGGGGTAGGCGTGGGGAGACGGGTGTGGGAACTACTAATAAGTCTTCTTAAAGCATGAGAATCAAGTGTGACAAGCTAGGGGAAAGTATTCCATAAAATAGGACACACTATGCGAAAGTTAGTTAACATTAGTTAATGGTAATAAGACTGGCTTTTCTCCTCAGTTTTGAATCATTGATTCAAAAGTTAACCAGATCAAGGCCAAAATATCAATCGATATGCTCTAGGTTTGTTTTCAACCTGTTGTGAATCTGCCTAAAGGTATTATGACCCAGCCTGTGTATCCTTAGCTTACCTTAGCCTCAAGATCTCATGAGCTGTATGTTAACTACAATATGGTGTAGTTGTTACTATCAACAGCTTTGGTCAGACGAATCTGGCTTCAATTCTACCTCCGTTACTCACTAGTAATATGACTTTGAGTAAACGACTTGTTCTTACTGATCCTCTGTTTGTTATCTATAACAAGGGAGATAAACTACCTACCTACCTGCTAGAATTATTATGGGAGTAAATGAAACAAGGCAAATAGGGCCTGGCATATAGGAAGTGTTCAACAAGTCATTCTATTTTCATATTATTGTGAAAATTTAATTTTCCTAGTCAATCCTTTGATCTTTTATAGTAGCTCTATTCCAAAGGCAAGAAAATAAATTAAGCCAGCATAACATGATGTTCCTTATAAACCTATGTTCACTCCTAGTAACCACCACATTCCTTTTGTTCATACTCACAAACCATTAGCTTAAAAATCCATTCTTGCTTTGTTCTGGGATGGCCTCTCAGACAAGCTGACCTGTTTATGGATTGTGGAATCTCTCCCTCTTTTTGAAAAATGGGTTGAGATTTGCCTTATTTATTCATCTTTTGGTCTCTGCAATATCTCAGTAACTCCTGAGATTAGCCCTTAGTTCACACATTCAAAAAGGGTATTTTGAGAATCTACTCTTGGCCAGCACACCCCAGTCTCTGAGCAGCCCGGCATCACTTGCACCCAGTGATGGCAACTAAAACTCATTTAATATGACCAGGCTTTATCTGACTTCCACTCATTTGCATAGAGTGGCAGGCCACTGCCTCCTCGCATTGTTTGTGAATGTGGACAAGTCATTTAACGCTGAGTCACAATTTCCTCCTCTGTAAAGCAGGATAATAATAACTAGTGTGACTACCTCACAGGGTGAAAATACAAGGAGGCAAAGTGCAAAAGAAGAAAAAAAAAGTCCCCAAAAAACAAAGATTCCAAAAAAATAATTCAAGGTGTTATTCGTTCTTACGCTTCTAGCCTGCAGACCACTTTCCTTGCTGCAGAACTTGAAAGCAAAATACGAATTGAATAGTTTTATTATCTGTTATCATTACACCATCTGCCACAGGCAGCCTGGTGATCGCTTCCTTGTTCTTCTATTTTCAAACACAGATGAAAATATCTTTTTGTGGTCTTTAATGTTTTCAACAAGCCCAAAGTTTATTATGTATTTGTTGTTTATAAATCTATGACATTCTATATTAAGACGCTAACATGATCAGATCCAGCAAAACTAGAAAAAGATGGAGAGATCAAGAATGAAAAAGAAGAGATGGATGGGTAAGAAAACTCTGGCTAAATATAATCTGTGCCATGGAACATATACTTAGCTTCGCTTTTTGGAAACAGTGAAAATCCTGGACTGGGAGGCCACACAAGAGGAGATACACTGAGCTCTCTGGTTAATTACAGGAAGTGTAACAATAGACACACTCTGTCATGGCACTAAATTCTAAGTGGAATCCCTGACAGAGTTTCCCATAAAGGACACAAAACAATCTAATGGAAAGTGTCTCCAACAGCCATTTCACGAAAGAGGAAATATGTTCTCCAAGGGGTCACTGTTATATATGATCCTTAATACAAGATGAAGTTGTGGTGTCATGCTGTCATTCTGTGAGGATCCTTGGAGAAGACGGAAGGTAATACTGTACACATGTGAATAAATGTTCTTATAACCTGGCTTCATGCAAAGCTGAACATTTTAAAATCCAGAGTCATGAATTAATGATTGTGACCAGTATGTGCTTGCCCTTATCATGTGTTAGCCAGCCCTTGACAAGTGGGGAGGCTGCTGATATATCGAGGCTGACGCTAGACTGGAAATCAAGAATATGGTTTTTCTGTCTTGCTGACGCGATGAAGGGCTCCAAGCTTTAAGTAACGGGCGTGCCAGTGGCAATGATCGATTTCAAAATGTAAGGTCGTCTCGCCTAAAAGGGAGCAATCCCATCACCTTCAGGGAGATAGACAATCAAACCAAAATTTCTCATGGAAAATAGTTTGGAACGTGGTGAGAACCCCAAAGAAGGACTTAAAACCAGGCAGGTCTGGGGCGCCTGGGTGGCGCAGTCGTTAAGCGTCTGCCTTCGGCT
This sequence comes from Ursus americanus, assembly GCF_024610735.1. Classification (NCBI taxonomy): domain Eukaryota; kingdom Metazoa; phylum Chordata; class Mammalia; order Carnivora; family Ursidae; genus Ursus; species Ursus americanus. Next base: position 51,746,335 of record NC_142137.1, on the reverse strand, counting down.
CGCGGCGTGATCCCAGCGTTCTGGGATCGAGCCCCACATCGGGCTCTTCTGCTAGGAGCCTGCTTCTTCCTCTCCCACTCCCCCTGTTCGTGTTCCCTCTCTCGCTGGCTGTTTCTGTCAAATAAATAAATAAATAAAATCTTTAAAAAAACAAACAAACAAAAAAACCCAGGCAGTTCTACATCATAAGAGCATGGGCCAGCAAACTGCGGTTCCCAGGCCATATACCCCTGCCGATTGTTTTGTTTTGTTTTTAAGATTTTATTTATTTATTTGATAGAGAGAGAGAGCACAAGAGCAAGAGAGCACAAGCAGGGGGAGCTGCAGAGGGAGGAGAAGCAGACTGAGATCATGACCCGAGCTGAAGGCGGACACTTAACCTACTGAGCCACCCACGCACCCCACCACCTGTTTTTATAAGTAAGGTTCTAATGGAATGCAGCCACACACGTTGGCTTATGGACTGTCTATGGCTGTTTTTTCACCACAGTGGCAGAGTTGAATAGTCACAACAGAGAACACATGGTCCACAAAACCTAAAATATTTATTATCTAGCCCTTTGCAGAAAAAGTTTGCCAACCCCTGCCAGAGAACAGAGAGTGAGAATTCAGGTTTAAAGTGGCTTGACAGCTATGGTTATGTACCCACCATCAATTTTCACTATAAAATGGTGTAATATAGTCCTTGTAAATGCTTTTATTTTAAGCACTGCAACATCATAAAGGGCTCCCCGTGATGAATTAGCTCACAATTCACACCAAAACAGTAACTGAATTAGGCTTCAAGTAGTGAGTTCAGGGGGTAAAAACAGACATGTGCTTGGACTGCCTTTTCTGTTTCACTCGAATTTTAATAATTTAATGGCACTTTTCTATAAACAATGTATTTCCCCCTGTTCTAGGGAAGAGATGAATAGACATTCTCTTCTAAGCAGACACTGAGTTTATTGCCATGAACAGCATGGCTACAGATCAAGCTTGCCCTGATTAGTGCCAAGAAGGAAGGGCTGCAGATGAACGTTGCTGAAACCTAAGTCATTGCTTTTGGTGGGTCTGATCTACGGTCATCCTGTACAGCTGGTTTGTCAATGGTTTCTGCAAGTATAAATTCTATAGCTAGTTTATATCAGGCACTACATCAGGAAGCTGTGTTCCTCAGAGACACAGATTTCACTGATGTTTTACTGATTTATTTTCAATTCAGGCAAAAATGATTGTTGCGATGCTCAATGTCAAGATCTTTGGGGCCTTGATCTGGCAAGGCACTGCCCTGAGAGACTCAAATCACATCCTAGGGGATGTTGTGGGGGAAGTTGACTTAGAGCCCCCCCCCCTTTTTTTTTTTTGGTATTAATGACAAGAAAGCTCAGGGACCGCTGCATAGCCAACCCTGGTGAGGGTGAGGGACCTTACAGACAGCAGTCAGCCTGACCCACTCCTGGCTTCCTTTAGTTTCTGAGTCTCGTTCTCCCCTTGTTCTCCTTTCCTCACCCCTTATTTTTCACTTTATTTTATCTTGTGTGGTATTAATCGGGAATCCACCTTAAATCCGTTCTGGAATAAGACTTGGTGTAAGTAAACAAGTAAAAATGAACTCACCTGTTGAACGGAGTTATTTAGTATTGTCCCCCTGAATACTGAAAAAAAAAAAAATCTGCTGGAAACAATTCTTTCCTTCTGGCATGGTAGCTCTGAGGTTTACTTCCAAATAGAAATTGCTCAGGGGCGCCTGGGTGGCTCCAATGGTTCAGCAGCCGACTCTTGGTTTCAGCTCCGGTCATGATTTCATGGATGGTGAGATCTAGCCCCCTCCAATCAGGCTCCACACTCGGTGGGGAGTCTGCTTGAGAGTCTTTCCCTCTGTCCTTCCCCCCACTATCTCTCTGTCTCCTTTTTATCTCTAAAAATGAATAAATAAAACCAAGAAAGAAAAAAGAAAGAAAGAAAGAAAGAAAGAAAGAAAGAAAGAAAGAAAGAAAGAAAGAAAGAAAGAAAGAAAGAAAGAGAAAGAACAGGTGCAGGGGTTTCTGGCTGCTCCTGCAGGCACGTGATGTTAGGACTGTGCATCCGGAGAGAGGCGTATGCTCGCGTTGCCATCTGTGATGGCGGAAAGGTGGGTAACCCAGTGCTATTGCATCAGCAGCAGAGAGATCGTCAATGGAAAGGGCCAACGTCATTTCTTCAGTCTCTCTGGGGGGAAAAATGTCTTGGGAATTAGTATTTGAATAGTGCTCTACAATTTGCAAAGAAGCTTATACATATGGCATCATATTCAATCCTCACAATAACACTGTTAATTTGGTTTATGACACTTTGTTTTCAGTGGAGGGAGTGGAGACTCTCAAAGCCAAGTACAGTGAGTAGAGGAATGAGCATTGAAGCTTCATCTATGAGGCCATGTCATACACTCTATTTCTCCATGCTTTCCCCATCCCTTCAACATATTTCTTATCATTTGATCTCAGCACGATAAAGTCTGGAAGGCTGCTATGTGATACGTCATTGTAAAAGGCTTTGGAGTTAGACCTGAGATTAAATAATAGATTTTTCATTTTCTAGATGTCTCTTTAAGTCACTATATTAAGTTCCTAAGACAACTGTAACAAATTACCACAAACAGGGTGGTTTAAGCCAACAGAAATTTATTCCCTTACAATACTGGAGGCCTGAAGCCAAAACCAAGTGTCTGCAAGGCCACAATCCCTCCAAAGGCTCTAGGGAAAATCTGTTCCTTGCCTCCTCCAGCATCTAGGGGCTCCAGTCGGTTTTTTTGGCCTATGGCCACCTCCTGTCTCTGTTTCCTCTTTGTCTTCTCCCCTGTGTGTCTATCTTATAAGGATATGTGTGACCCATTTAAGACAAGCTCTTCCTCTCAAGATCCTTTGCTTAAGTATATCTTTTACCATATAAGGTAACATTCACAGGTTCTGGGGATTAGGATATGAACATACCATTTTGGGGGCCACCATGCAACCCACTAAAGTCACTGAGCCTCATGTTTCCCTTCCATTAAAATTAAAATAGTATCACTTATCCAAAGGGTTAAGATTAAATAAGATAATTTAAATAAAACTTTCGAATATATAATAGATACTCAGTAGAAGGGGTTCACCCCTTTTCCTCATCAGGAAAGCAGTCAATATAATCACACTACTTTTGAGATAATTTCCCTTATTTGTCCCATTGGAATAATAGCCAAATGTATACTCAAATTCCCCCATTCTTTCATTTTCTCTTTAGAGTCCTTTTCCTAATAAGCTATATTCCAAATAGCAGTACACTTTTTGAATTCTATGTTATCATGAACTATGATAGTGCCTCTCAAACATCTGCCATGAAGGATCAGTTTTAATTTTGTAAAATAAAATTAAAATGTTGTGATGACAAAAATTGCTATAAAAGTATCCAAATACTTACTTTGATCTTGTTACAGACCAATAACAATTTGCCCTTGTCTGGGACATCATTTTGAAGATTAAAAATGTGAACATTAAAAGTGAAACACTTATCAAGTACTTCAATTTTATCAAAATTAATTTTCTAAAAGATAGTCAAATTCTCTCATTCCTGCAAAGGATTACTTCATACCAACATTTAACCCTAAAAACATAATATCTATATTTTTCCTCTTCCAACAGGGTCTGAGTGGTATATTTTAATGACAGTAAATTGGTTGACTTCTTTTTTGCTTGACCTTTGTTTCCATCTAGATGCATACTTTCATCATACATAGCACAATTCTATTTTCCTTCTACCCATATCAGTTTTTTAATAAAGTACGTTTTTCTCTTGATAATTTTAGTCTGCGTTTTATCCCATTAAACCTAGTCCTCTCAATAACACTGTTTATTTTTTTTGTTTTAAAACTTTGAGTTCTTTTGCCTCCTCCTTTTCTGTGTTGACATATGTAGTCTCCTAAGATCACAAATATTATTTTCTGAGAGAGAGAGAGCAAGCAAGTGGAGGGAAGGGGCAAAGGGAGAGGGGGAGAGAGAATCTCAAGCAGGCTCCATGCTCAGCATGGAACCTGATGTGGGGCTTGATCCAATGACCCTGAGATCATGACCTGAGCTGAAATCAAAAGTCTGACGCTTAACTGACCGAGCCACCCAGGTGCCCCCATACATACTGTTCTTAGTGAACATCTCTATTATTTGTTGAATAAATGAAAGGGTGATAATTACTAATGACCACCTCCACTATACAAACCCTTTCTCTGGCATGCCCACTGTCCTTATTACCTACTTGGTAGTTGGTCTTGGTTTTTCTCACTGCCCTTTATCCATTCATCTTTGTTAAATATGTTCTCCACTTTGATCCAGTGCCCTTTTCCATTTTCAGTAGTTCATCCTACTGACAGTCCTATCATGTTCCAGAAGACAAATTCTTTCCTTTAGATACCTTCTACATAACCAGCTATTACCTGCCACCTTCTTCCAGAGTCATGACCACAAATGGAAGAAGACAAAAAAAGTCCCACCCAACCTTAAATGTTTTCCTTTTCCTACCTGGTCCCAGAGATGCAGATCCTGTGATGACAACTTTTGTTCCCACAGGAACCATCAGAGTAGCAGGGATCGGGTGAGGTTGGTGATCCTGGCAGGTCCTCTATCATAGCTGGACGCCTGCTCTGAGAAGCTGGAGCATGTAGACCCATGACCACACCAGGTTTATGCATGACCACCTCCTCCCAACCAGCGGAGAGTTCACTATCAGATAGTTATGATATGTGTGTTTTTATTTGATTAAGAGTTCCATCATTTTTTGAATGCTTAGGAATCTCTTGGAATCTCTCAGAGGCTGGATAATGCCTCTACTTGAATATGTCTGGAATTGCCCTCCAGGAGAAGAACCTCATAAAGCTTCCATGCAGCTTAATTTCCTCTTGCTCATCCTCAGCTGTGTCACAGTTGTCACAGTCCTTATAGGCTCCAGATAGTCAACCTTCGAAAAACAAAACAAAACAAAAAGCTGTGCCCTTCTACTCTATGTCCTATGATTTGTTTCTTTCCAGGGTAGGCTCTGCCTAGGGTATTCTACAGAGCACAATGTGACTCACCCACCTCCCCCCTTTCTTGTTATAGCCCAGAATAAGTACACAGGCCCTTCCAGTTTAAGACAGTATTATTTATTACTATGGAGAAGTAGATGGGTTAATGACAACAAAATGTGAAACAATTACCCCCAAAAGTCAAGAAATCTAAGAGTTTTCCTAGCTATTTTCCTTGGCATGTAATTACTGACTTCCTTTCTATCTAGTATACTTAGAAACGAGGGTGAGGTTTTGTGGATTTTTAGTGTCTTCCACAACTTACATCCTAATATCCATCCCTGGTGTGGGGCTTCGCAGGTTGATCAGTCTGGCATTCCTGTGGGGCCGTATCTGGGGACAGAGAATAGAAATATCTAAAGATTCCTTCACAGCACTTCAGTGAATTTGCAGGTATGTCTTCACTCTTCCTGAGACTATCCCACTCTTCCAGCCCTGCAAGCCCTCCTTTTTGTCTGTCCCATTACCCCAGAGAGAAAAGTGTCTTCCTTCTAAACTCACTGAACATTCATCCCCTGGAGAATCCCTCTCCTTCCTTGACCAGTGGCCCTATCATTCACCCTTCTGGGAAATCTGCCCTATGCAGTGCCTGCAACACACTCAGAGGCCAGGTAAGATGAGTTCTACCTAAAACCAGTGCTTGCTTCTTCCCCTGCTGTTCTCAGATACGAGCCAGTGCAGCTTCTCTGAACTTGGCTCTTGTGGCTCCCATCACCTTATTAGTAGCCAGGACGAGCTACCTAATTTACAGGGCCCAATGTAAAGTGAACTCGTGGGTCTCTGTTCAAAAATTATTAAGAATTTCAAGACTGCATTAGGACACCACAGACCACATGCCAGGCCCTCTGACTACAGAATTCCATGCGACTACACAGGCTGCACTCCCAGGAAGCCAGCCCTGCTAGGAGCATGTCTTTTTCTGGAATCTTGTTCTTGGGATAGTCTCCAATTTTGTGCACCCTTCTTTGCCTCGAGGTATCATCTTTGGCTAAATTCACCATATTCATGTTTCAGATTGTCAGTTTATGGTAAAAGAGGTTATGTTCCTCAACTAGTCAAAAATCTAGCCCTACTCAGGTCAGCTTGTTGGTTCTACTCACCCCCTAAATTGTCCGAGATGACCCACAGGGGTGTCCCATTCCCAGAGAAGTGACTGTTTTAGAATTAAAATTCTATAATATAAAAAATAATTTCAGCCATTCATTAGTCACTTGTTGTGACACTATTCTGTATCCAGCTTGATGCTAAGGATACAAAAAAAGAGAACACCTACCCTCATGTAGTTCACAACCCAGTAGTGGTAGGCACACTCAGAGAAAGGGATAGAAAACAACTAGAGCAATGTCCTAACAGAAGGATGCAAATATAAAAACCAAATCAAAGAGAAGAGTGAATAAGCCTAATTCCTACCAATGGGAAATCCACTTAATTCATCACATCTACTTGTTGACAAAGATTTCCTTTCTCCTCCTCCTTATTTTTTTCATCTGACTTATTTTTTGTGTTAGTCCTCGACACATCCTTCTCACAGTGTGGAGTATACAGACGTGTTCCTCAAGCCCTTTCACCTTCTCCTTTAAGCAAGAAGCCAGGTATAATTACCACAAACATTGTTGGCCAACCCCTCAAGCACAAACGAGACATATCATCTACCTACCCTGCCACAGATTGCAGCAGTGGCTTTGCTCTCAGTATTTCTTCACCTTCTAGATAAAATAGTAGTGCTTCTGAAATGGCTGTAAAAGAAAGCTCCTTCTTAGAAAATGTTTTTATATACCATGGATCATGCTATAAATTGGCCATGTCCTTCTGCCCTAGGTATCTACAGTAAGTAAGAGGGGAGGTAAATTGCTGGCACTCCAGGAAACTTCCCGAACTCCACAACCAAAAGTTTTGGACTTCAATAAAGCAACAGATATGGAAACAGCTTTAGGAAAACCTCCTCAGATCCTACTGGCATCACAGTCAGTCAGTGGACTACTTTTTTAAAAAGGTGCTGCATTTTTCTACTGCATTGCCTAGGCCGTCAGTCTTCATAATCATTCTTTCTCCCCCAGGAAGGATCTCTGACCAAGTTACAATGACTAAAGGAATCATCTTGGCCTTCCTCTAGAGAGGCTGATAGCCCAGCTACAGGAAAGAAAACGCTTCCACCCACCCACCCCCACCCCCAATGCCCCCACCCCCACTGTCAGCTTCAATCCAAATGCCAGAGTCCACAGTAGAATGACTTGGAAGATAACAGAGCAACAACATGCCAGCAAAAGGACTCTTGGGTTTGGGGGTTTTTTCGTTTGTTTTTTGTCTTTTTTCAAAGGCACACTCTGGTCAAGCACCTTTCAGCCACCTACATTAGCTGTCCTCCATCAACCTCCAGGATCAGTCTCACCCATGAATGGCTCATGAATAAGTGGTCACTTATGTCCTAAACATCGAAGGGTGTTAAGAAACCTCTGCTGCTTTGAAGTTTCATCTTCACTTGCTTCCCTTGATTCTTGAAATTCCACCATCAGAGTCATTCCTGCAAGTAATGATATAATTGATTAGATTCTTTCCAGGTGATAGCTCGCCAGATCAGATTGTGTTAAGGGGAAAGTGGAAAGAGTATGAAGGTTCAGTGTGCTGACGGGAGAGGAATTTCCATAATAGAGACAAAAGCTCTGAAAGGGAAGCCTGTATCCCAGAAAATAATTTACAACTACACTTAGGGCCAGAACCACTTCTATCCCACCAAGAACTTGTTCTGATCCCGTCAGTTGAGGTTGTCTTGACTCAACGCCTTATAAAAAGACCCCAACTAAAGATCATAGGAAAGCTCAGGCTGATTCTATTTATTTCACTGCACCTGATATAATAGTGTGTGCGTATACTTGATCCCCTCAGCCTGAACAGTTGGCAACTGGCTGAAATTCAGGCAATACAGTGAGAAAAAGAAGACACTTTGCTCATCCTCAAGATTCTTAGAGAGATGGGTTAGCCGAAGGCAATGGCCTCCCCCACCTCTAGTTGGCAGACCACTGAAAGAGTTAGTATTCTCTGTGCATATTTACCTGTGCGGATAGGCAGTAATGCTAGACGTTAAATTAGCCTTCTCACCTACTGGAAGCAATAGGTTTTAATGGAAAAAAGCATGGATTTGGAGTCACGTAGATCTTCCTAGTGCTGCTATTTATTACGTTTTTGACATTGGTTAAATCACCTAAGCCCTCTGAGCCTCTGTTTCTTCATCTGTGAAATAGGGATAACTATGCCTACCTTGTAGGGCTGTGGGGAGAGTATACACGGAGCCCGGCAGACCACAGGCTTTCAACAGATGCGGTGGTCTTCCTCCATCAGTTCCCTATTGGGGTGGAGCACATGAGATTACAATGTTCTGCACTATTAAAATTGTTCATCCTAACCCAGAAAAAGAAACCTTTTTAAAACTCTTCCTTGCACCTTAAATACTCTAGTTTAACTGTCGTCTCACTATCTCAAGAAGTTATGTCCCCCAAGATCAGAGAATGAATTTGAAGCTTCTATTTTTTAACATAAGCTTTTCTTTTTTTTTTTTTTTTAAAGATTTTATTTATTTATTTGACAGAGACAGCCAGCGAGAGAGGGAACACAGCAGGGGGAGTGGGAGAGGAAGAAGCAGGCTCCCAGCGGAGGAGCCCGATGTGGGACTCGATCCCGGAACGCCAGGACCACGCCCTGAGCCGAAGGCAGACGCTTTAACGACTGCGCTACCCAGGTGCCCCTATTTTTTAACATAAGCTTTTGATATGACCTGTATGCATGAAAGTAAATGCAGCTCTCTTCCACGTGAAATGAGAAACATGGGTTATGGTACATATTTACTTAGGTTCCCCAAATCAACTATTCTAATGTAGTCTAAGAATTCCAACAAATGAATTTATAACGTTCTTGCAATGTTACTTTACTGCACTAGGAACATCAGAAGAAAGAAAGAAAGAAAGAAAGAAAGAAAGAAAGAAAGAAAGAAAGAAAGAAAAGGAAAGAAAGGAAAAGAAGGAAGGGAGGGTGGGAGGGAGGGAGGGAGGGAGGAAGGAAGGAAGGAAGGAAGGAAGGAAGGAAGGAAGGAAGGAAGGAAGGAAGGAAGGAAAAACAAAAGAGAAGAAAAGAAAAAAGAAAAGAAAAGAAAAGGGGGGGAGGGAGGAAGGAAGGAAGAAAGAGGAAAGAAAGAAAGAAAGAAAGAAAGAAAGAAAGAAAGAAAGAAAAGAAAAAAGAAAAGAAAGAGGAAGGAAAGGAAAGGAAGAGAAGGGAGGAAGGGAGGGACGGAGGATCCTATCAATTTATTGTGTGAACACCAAAATAATACTTAATATTTCAGAGAAACAATAGAAAAGTATCCTGACCTTATGCCTGCAAAAATCCCTTCCCCAAGAAGGTCTAACTTATTTATGCAGTTCAAAAAATAAAAAAATGTGACTATATTACAAGCCTCTAAGGCTTTCTCAAAACAAAAATTATCCATAGCCTGGACTCAAAAACTAAAAAGACTTACCACAGGCTTCAAATTCCTGAGGTGGGAGTTTTCCATAGATCACAGGGAACTGATCATGCATAGAAAGGCTGACACAGCAAGGGTCACTAAGGAAAGGAAGAGAAACACAAGGGAGAAATGAAAAAGAAAAGAAAGGAAGAAAAAATGCTACTTTCTCTTTTTTGGCATATATAATTTCTATGAAAGAACTTCTGAAGTGTTCAACCCTAGGTAAATATTCAATCAGGTAATTAGTTTTGAAAAGCTTTTCAAATTCCAGATAATAAGGGAGTTGGGCAAAATGGTGTTTCTTTGGGGCCCTCAATGAGAAATAATAAATTCTTGGTGATTAATGGCACTTATGTGCTCTTGGACATTAAAAACATTTTCTGCTCTTGAGTCACAACGGAAGCTACAGCTTGAATTTTATTGTTCAATTTGCCTTTTCCTTTCCTGGGTGAGCCAGCCCTGGATTTAGAAGTTGAAAGTTTATAGAGTCAGCAGGACCCCAAGGGACTGAGAGCTAAGCTGAGCCAATGAGGATAATGCCAAAGATTATCTACCCTCCGTGAAAATGCGGGATTCAGAAAAGAAAAAGAAGGAAGAGTGATTATAAAGACTGACAGTCTGTAACTTAGACAACATTTCTTGGCGAGGTTGGCAAATCTCGTTTTAAAAAAACAAACAAACAAAAAATTTCCTGGTTCACAGTTGCTGAAGCTCTTCTTTTTTTCCATCTTTGGCACATGGTCAAAGGACAAACCGGTGTCTTCGCAGAGGCCTGGAGAATGCATGAGTCTTCAGACCCGGTGCAACAAGGCTCGCAGCTAAAAACAGAGGGTTGAGAGTTAAGAAGCTTTCAGGGGTAGAAAGGAAAAGACTGATTTTTGCTCAGTCAAAAATTGGTTTGTCAGTGTTGACATGTTTTTCCCTGCGTCCTTAAAGAAGTTCCCCAAATTGGACCTTGGGCCTTATCTAAACACTAAACAAGACTATCTTTCTGTAAGGTTCTTCAAGCACATTTTAGTTACGCTTTACTAAACCATCCTTGTCATTTTCCCCAGTCTTGGCAGTGACTGAAAACAGTGCAAAACTCGAAGAATTTCCCGGAAACAGTTACCCATATCGAAACCTAATACAGTTTTGCCAGTGCTGTAATGTGTTTTCTCTAGGCTTAATCTCCCCATCTGTAAAATGGAGAGAACATCTAGGTCCATAAAGACCACAGGTACAAGGTATCCAATTTACAAAGACCAGGAGCTAAGACTCTTCAGCAATCTGAAAGAAACAAAAACAAACAGGCAAACAAAAAAAACATCTGAAGGGAGTACTGGATTATGGTCTCAACTCTCCCACCTCCTGGGACGGCCCCATCCAGGAGTTTCGATGAGGTCCACGGGGGAAGGTGCTTCTTCTCCCGTTGGGTAAGTTTACTGAAAAAGCGGGTAGATTCCTCTCTCTTTTTCTCCGTGTCCCAATTTCCTGTAAAGGATAAAACTGTAAAACAAAAAGTAATAAGATCCAAATCTTCCTGCTGGGGACTTGATGAAGATGAATTAGACACTGACACTCAGGAAAAGATGGAAGTCTCTCCATGACAGAGGCCAAACTAATTCAAAATGAAAATCATCAATTTGAGTGTGCTCGCATGTTACTTAAAAATCAATGAAGAAACAAAGTGAGGGAACCCTGAAGCCATTTTAGCACCCCCGCTTTTGCACTCCACTCTAACTTAGCAGCCTTGAAATCTCTTGGCTCTGAAAACCCAGTCAATCATCATTAATAATGATATTTTTATAGCACTTTAAAAATTGGAATTTCCAGAGCCACTTTGATAGATGCCCTGTCACTACCTTGCCATTTGCGTAATTTTTTTCTGAGTTGTTTTTTTCCCCTGTACTTAAAGAATTTTTTAACAGAGAAGAGGAGGATTTTTCTTTTGATTGAAAAAGTCATAAGCAATGGCAGAGCTTGTCCTTGCTATGAATCCCTTACTAATGAGCAGTGTAATTTAGCGATTGTACAAGGACTTTCAACTTTAACGATTCCAGAACTCGAGTTTACTTAAGGAGTTAAAACAAATGCCTGCCTTTTGCCTTCAGATCTGGAATGAGAGTTCAGCGAGTTTGCACAAAGATGAAAAAGATTAGAAGCAAAAGCCAGGTTGTTGTTTTCTCTGATACACAAACATCTCGAGCGATTTACCTGTTGTTTATCTCACTATGAACCTTAGGAATTACTTAGTACCGCCAGTGTGACTTGCCCAGAAAATTCAGAATATTCCTTCAAAATATTTTAATTCATTAAGTTGTAAATAAATTAGGCAAATTCTCATCTGCTTCTGGCTTTATTTATCTGCTCATTTCTTACACACACACACACACACACACACACACACAAACACCCCCCAAACAGCACTGAGTATTCCTTGCCTTTGAAAATGCAGATGAAATTTCTTATTTCTGTTTTAACTTCCACAAAACTATTCAAGCTTATGAAATACGTAGGCCGACTCCAACTTTGAAAGGGAACTTAAACAATTCACGTTTAACCTCTGAGCCAACAAAAGTCTGAATTTTTTTCAGAAGTTTGTATTTTGGGGGGGCTCCCCTCACCCCTTGTAGCTTCTTTTATTCTTTGCCTCCAAAACTCTGCACAGGAATTTTTATCACCACTGGGGGCTTAATACTGGTGGTGAAAAAAACGAGTTCCTGTCCTGGTGCTGAACTAAAAAGGAATAAATGTCTTGGATGTATCAGGTTTCTTTGTCAAGCAAACAAAAATAAAGGGATCTAGTTCACTGGAATAGTTGCAGTGCTCATTAAAATTGATGACTTCGAAGATTCTGTGCCTCTCTTCCTTTAACCAGGGCCATCAGCCAAGAATCTGCTGTGCTGTTAAAGACATCATGTTATTGGGGTGTTGTAAAACAGACCACTGCTGTTGCCTTTGCTCACCCTTCATGTTTCAGTGTGACAGCAAGAGAGGCCTGGGGGCACTGGGAGTGGATGGGCCTCGCCATTTGGCCAAGGGCCGCCAGCAGAATAGATGTATGGGACTAAGACGCAACCTGGTATATTTTAGCCATGAACATCAAGTTCGAAAGAGAAAGAAAAGGAGCTGGATTAGCATGAGGCGGAGTTCGGTTTTTCTTAGAAATGTGCAACTCTGCAAAAGTGTGCCTTTATTTTTGGCACAAATTGCTATAGCAAATTACATAGCTTATCAGATGTGGGTTTTTGGGCTCCGTGGAGAAGCCACTGCAGGGACTTGTTCTCTTTGTTGTTTGTTCCCAGTTGGGAATTTGGGATAGATCAGTGTCCTCTCATAGTTCAGGAATAGGCTTGAATAATAAGTGCTAACAATATTTGTGATCCAATTAAACTCATATTATTACAATTGACCAAATTAGACCTTGGACTTACAAGAGATTTCCATTCTGACCTAAGGGAAGTAAGATACAAAGTTTGAAACTCCATGTCACAGATTAGCCAATAGGCCCATGTAAACTTTGGGGGGAGTGAAGAGGACAGAGCAGGGCAGGAGGTCAATCCCAGTGAATGAGGAGTTTCAGAAAGAACATTCTCAGATCTTCTCACCAGCCCTCTCTCACCTTTATTTCTTAACCATCTATGTAGATTCACCCTCATATAGCATGAGAACCCAGGGAGAATGTCACTTTTGATATTATTTCTATTTACTTTGTTGCCAAAAATGGAGAATAGATTGAAAACATAATTTTAGAAACAGAAATTTTCCACTAGCTAACATAACCATTGAGTATTCACGTGTTGTTGGTTTATTCACCCATTTATACCAAGATAAAGCACATACCAGGGGAATGCAAAAGAAGTATAAAGATAGGGTTCAAGGAGGCCAATTTATTAAAAGTACAACGCAAGGCAATAGGTAAGCAAGTGCATCACACCCAGGAGCACAGTGTCGAGGGTAGAGGGAAAAGTCAATGTGGAAGAGAAAGGCTTAGTAAAGAAAGGAACAACTCCTGGGAAAAGATGAGTCTTAATTGGAAACTTCAATGCTACATAGATCTTCAAGTGCTTTTTCACGTTGGAACCCTTTTCTTCCAGTGAAATCTTACACAGAAATCCAATGTAAAGCCGTAAGAACAGAGCCCAGCTCTCACCCTCTACACTTCCCATACTCCTCCCTATGTTTCCCCTCCCTTCAAGGTTCACAATTTGAAAATCATGGACTTCAAGAAATAGCAAGTTAATGAAGAGAAGGAAGGCAGCACTAGGTGTGGAGAACAGCACAAGTAAAGCTGAATCAGGAGGTAGTGAGAGAAATGTTTTGAATGAGTCCAGTGAAAGCATTCAGGCAAAGAAATCTGCCTGAAGTTGATTCCATAGGCTTTAGCGGACCACTGACGATACTCAAACTGGAGAGTGATGTGATAGAATGAACACCGAAGAATATTAACATGGCAACTCTATGCTGATGGTCTGCAGTAGACAGAGTCCAGTGAGGATGCAATTGGAATAATCCGAATGTCAGAAATAGAAGGCCCCCAACAGAGCCGCAACTTTAAAAATAGGGGTGCAGCCAATAGGTCTCAGTGACTGATTAAATATGGGAGTAAAGGAAATACAGGCTTGAAAGTCATTTTTACTGAGGTATTTATATTATTCACTTGTAAGAATCTGTAGTTTGTCCATGGTCTTTATCTCTAGTAGTCATTATACGTTTGCGTGATTATTTTACTAGTACGTTTCTACCCCTGGACTATAATACTCCATGAGATTGGGGACTCTGCCTGTTTGATACTAGAACTTAGTATAATCGGTATAAAACAGACACTCACATTTGTGAAATTAAGAAACTCAATAAATGGGGCGCCTGGGTGGCACAGCGGTTAAGCGTCTGCCTTCGGCTCAGGGCGTGATCCCCGCGTTATGGGATCAAGCCCCACATCAGGCTCCTCCCTGTGAGCCTGCTTCTTCCTCTCCCACTTCCCCTGCTTGTGCTCCCTCTCTCACTGGCTGTCTCTCTCTCTGTCGAATAAATAAATAAAATCTTAAAAAAAAAAAAAGAAACTCAATAAATGATGGTGTCATTGACTTTATTAAAAGAGCTAGAGAAAAGTAGTTGAGTTCGATTTTTATCCTATTTTTCTTGGATGAGGAAAATAGGTCTAAATTCAGATTTCTTACCCCTGCTTACAATATGGGGCTGAAGAGTAGTTGAAATGTCAGTGACGGGTGTAAAAACTGGGCCATCAACAGCAATGAAGCCATGAGTATGAATTAGTTTACCCAGAGAGAGTGTGTGTTTAAAGCCAGAAGAGCAGAGAGAGCTTGAGGATTCTCATGCAAAAGTCAAATGGAGAACCGGAACAGTCAAAATTAAAGAATATTTCTCTGAGGGTAAATTTGGAATGGTTTGCCATACACCCACACTTTGAGACATTTATAAACTATAACAGGAAGAAATCCTCTTTTTAAAAAGTTTAAAACATTAGGAATTTTGGAAGTGGGGATAAAATGTACAATTAATCAAGAGGAATCCAACCGATTTTCAGTCTCTATCAGAATTTTTTTATTGTATTTGTAAAATATGACTGACCACCTTACCCCAAATGCTCATGGTGTCCCTGCTGAGAAGAGTGGCCCAGACACAGAGTTTTTGCTTTGCTTTGCTTTTTTTCTCTTTTCTTCTTTTTTTCCTCTCCTACTTTCCTTTGATAGCAACATATAAAACTTCTCTTCCTTAGAATTATATAAGCCACATGAAATTCTCAAATCTCATTTGCTGATCTAATTTTGGTACCATTCCACCTAAATCCTCATGTTCATTGTTGTTTTCATTGTCGATGCCCCTACTGTTGTGAGTTGTTGTTTTGTTTTTAGAGTTTTTGTTTCGTTCTCTTCTATTCTTTGGGTGATAGAAAGGAGAGAGAGAAAAAAATGTTTGAATGACACATACTGTGATTCCTTTGCAGTCGAAGAAAGTGCCTGTATCCCCTGTCCATTCTTACTTAGACCATGAGACAAACAGATCTTTCTTTTTTTTTTCTTAAAAATAGCAATAGCCCCAAGGACATTACCATGACAAAGTTACAATGTGAATTTTCTTCTATTTTTTTTTTTTCTATTTAGTCCTAGGAGAAATTATGCATCTTTTACCCAGAAAATAAATAGGTATGGATTTTGAATGCTTCACATGCTAAGTGCTGTAATTCATATAAAAAATGTAAATGTTAAAATTCTGAAGGTATTTTAAGGTGAAGTCTAATATGAATAGCAAGGAGTATGAGAGAAGAAGACTCTGGGAAGAAAAAGACATTGTAGCCACCAACAGTATTTCTCGAGCAGAAGCCGCACAGGCACTTTGTGGTTTCAGGTCTAAACAGTGGTTTTGTTCCAGAGGAAACACCAAAGTACCAGAACTTGAGATGGGTCCAGGGACAATGCAGAGCCCAAATGATTCTCTGCTAAATCTGGAAGCTCGGCTTCAGAGACTGTGCCTCTGCTTGAAGCGACCTCCAATCAATAAAGGCCTTTTGGACTTTGTTCATTTATTCATGTCCACAAAGCTCTAAGCGGTCACCTGAGACACGTCAAGCGTGGTCCTAGGCCACAGAAGTAAAGAGTCCCAGTCCCTGGTCCAGGGAGCTCACGCCGGTGGGAGCTCCTCTGGAACCACCCCCAACGGTCTTTCCTCCTCACCTTTTGAAAGATTTGGCAGTGTCTGACTGGAAACAGGTGGCTCTCTTTGTTGCTATCAGTTGTGTGTAAGAGCACATAAAAAAACTTATACAGCTGTGACTTAATCTCATTTTCCAAGATTGTCACCATGGTTTTCGTATCCCCTTATATTTTCTCTTCACGTAATTCCAAATCGCAGATGGAGCCAACTCGCCTCTCGGGGTGCTGTCTGCCCAAACACGTAGCAAGAAGCAGGGAGCATCCAGAGGTCCTCCTCCAGAACACTGTGAAAGTCCTGAGGAGAAAGAATCATCAGTCATGGGGCAGAGAAATCGTCCAACTTACACCAAGAGTCAGGCTAAGGAGGAATAAGTGGAGACATACATTGCATGAATTAAAAAAGAAGACGAGCAAGAGGATTAAAAAGAAGAAATCATTGAACACATCATGCCTGCTTTGATAGAGCAAGATAAGAATACGATGGGTAACCTGACAGGCAAACAGGAAATAGTGCGGCATGCCGACTGCTCGCCAACACCGAGCGGGCCTCTGCACTGCAGGCAAAGTACAGTCAAATCATGATTTCAGGTTTCCCAAATGCTGCTCTGCACACACACCGACTTCATAACAACTCCACCTGTGCTGACAACAGGGAATGTCACCCAGTGTTCTATTTCTATTATGCTGTTTCTCAGGAAGACATTCTTTCTTAACACATGCAGCTATCCTATTTTATCAAGATGGCTTCTCTTTACATGTGTGTTTTATCCCATGTGCATAATTAGAATGATCTGGCCAGGTAGCTTGCATGCTCTCTACTTTCTTTCTAACCTTCCTTGATGCCTAGCACACCAAAACCACCCAGTAAGTGTTGTTGAGCAACAGGTAAATTTTTTTTTTAATTTTATTTATTCATTTTGGAGGGGTGAGGGGCAGAGGGACAGGGAGAGAGAGATTCTCAAGCAGACTCCGCAGTGAGCGCAGAGCCAGACGTGGGGTTCAATCCCACAACTGCAAGACCATGGGTGACCTGAGCCAAAATCAAGAGTCCAACACTCAACTGACTGAGCCGCCCAGGCACCCCAACAGGTAATTCTTTACAAAGCGAAAGGCCAGGCCACAGTGTGTATCACGTACTAATGAGGTGTCCCCAAGCACTGTTCATCAAAGCTGCTGTCCTAAGAAGCAAGAATTTATGAGCAATGAGCAGGTAGACTCCATTGGTGTTGGAGCCAATGGTGGCATCCATGAAAAGAACGCTCAACTAATCTTTGCTACCCAGCCAGTCTGCACTTGCTGGCGGTTCTTGTTCGTCTGGGTTTCTTCCTGCTTCCTTGGCACGTCTTGCTTCCGATGATCTGACACCTGGACTGTCTTCCCCAATTCAAAACATAGCCCTTCTCCACAATCCAGCCTAAGAGGCACAACTTCCGTGAATTTTTCAGGTCTCAGGGAACGTGTTCTGTTCAGGATTCACAGCCAATGATGGTCTGTATTTAGCATCTTTACTTACTTTCCATCCATACTCTTCCATATTTTCTGGGCCCTTGTCTTCTCTATTTCTTATCTAGATTCTAAGCACCTGAGAGTTTATTGCCTCACAGCCTAGGACTGTGATTTTATAAGTGATCAATAAGGGATCAGTTCAACGTGCAGCTTCTCAGTGCACCAAAAACTGGGTAATATGAAAGTATGCACACATGTGCACGCACACACACACAGGAGACCTCGTCATCGAGCATTAGTTACTTTGTGTATTATCCCGTTTAATACAGCAACCCTATGTACACATAGGTAGGTACGATTCCCATTTCCATCTCATTGATGAGGAAAATTTACATATTTTGCCCAGTGTCATCAAGTCACTGACAGGTATAGACCACAGATTTTATTGTCTTCGATTCAAGATAGTGTCTCCTGACCCACATATACAATCATAACAATATAATAGCTACTGTTCTTAAAAAAATCTTGTTAAAGTATGATCTGTCTCTCCCACTCACCCTTCCTCTACTCTTTCCCCTTTCTACCTTGAATACTGAATATGCCCAGCATATGGACATTACCCAGCACACCAGGTATAAGTAAGGAAGTGTTGCTGTGAATAACAAGAGGATCAGCTTCTCAGTGTTCATCAGTGTAAAAACCACAACACACTCTATATTTTCCAGCAAATGTATCAAATGGGTCAGTCCACTCATTGGCATGTGGACTTGTTCTTACAGCCTACTGAGTCAGTCAGAACTGGAACATCTGAGTGGCTGTGTGTCAACCTCCTTTGAAGGAAAAATATCAACATGAGCAATAAAATTTGTAAATATTGAGAATCATGAGGTTCACAGACTCTCCACGAGGATCACTTAATTCTGACACATATGAGAGGCAGACAACAGTCCCCGTGGACGTGGACTATTCCCGATTTACAGGTGAAGAAAACAAGGCTGAGAGAAGTTAAGCGATTTACTAAAAGTTAATAAGTTAGTAAGTGGCAGATTCTTAACCGGAATCCAGTTTTGCTTTTTTTTTTTTTTTTTTTTTTTCAAATTGTGATCTTTCCCCCACATACCAGGAAAGGAGTTGAATGGAATGAAACTAATCACATGACAGGGCCTGGACAAGGGTAAGCATGCATGAGAAGCGAAGAGCCCTCAGCCGTGTGAGGAGAAGCCCCTTGAGTAAGAGAAGAAGACTCCACACCACCTGAGAGAGGGAGGAAGGGAAACGGGAGGGAGAGTAGGCACCTGCAGCTTGCAAGTTGGCAGGAGAGACAGTGTTCTCCAATGTTCCTGTTCAGAAAGGAAATGTATTTGAAATGCTGAGGACTCCACATATATTCTGTTAATAATTTACCAACTGAAGCCATTAAAGATGTTGACAAAAGCTTTCCATTTACTATGGGCGTCTATGGGTGATTTGAAAACACTCATTACCTTTATAAGCTTCTGGGTTATTTCTGAGTGTCCCCACTAAGCAGCAGCAGCAAAGGCAGCTTGGACCAGCGGCAAATGGAGTTTTAGTTTGAACATACAACCACCCCGATTCCACACTCAGGCGTTTTGCCACTAATTCACTGAGAGACTGTTGGCCCGGGGTCTCCGTAGGCAAGTTTTATTTGCCAGTAGATGAAATTTGTACTGTAACCGGGTATCCCTGAATGGGAAGCTCAATATTAAGCTTTCTCAGAAGAAACCCATCAAGATGTCATCAGAGTCAAACATTCAGTAGACACAAAGAAGAAGAACATTCCTATATCAAATAATTTTATATTCTTCCAGAACTTTCTAAGTATACAGAGACTAAAGTTCCTAAAATGAAAGGAACAAACTGCCCTTCCCATGCAGGATGAATTAATTCTTTTCAGCTGCTATTTGTAAATAAAAACCAAGCAGGATATTACTTGCTATTTTAAAGTTCTGGATTCTTGTGCCATTTCTAACCCCCTTGTATAAGTGTTTTAGTTAGAATGCATCTGGCTACAAATAACAGGAAATGCAACTAACAGTGGTATAAGCCATGAAGGCATTTATTATTTTTCATCTCACAAAACCCAGAGTTATGGAAGCCCCACTGTGTTGAAGTTGACAGCTCTGTGACTGGTGACCATTTCTCTACCCTGCCATGCATCCTGGACAGGTTGTCCCTCCGTACTCCTCAGGTGGCTACTTGAAGGATCCACGTCACGCATAGATCATGAGATCCAGAGACAACAAAGAAATATCTACCAGTTGTCTCCCTTTTGTAAACTGAAAGAAATTTCTAAGAAGTTTGGGCGGACCATGCCCTGTGCCTAAGCATAAACCCAATCACTTAGCAAGGCTCATGAATACAATTTCCATGACTGACTTAGCCTAATCAAGATACACTCCCTGGGGCAGAAGAGGGAGCCCAGCCTGCCTTCAAGCATGTGGCCACTCAGAAGAGGGTAAACAAAATTAGAAAAAAGGAGGAAAGGTCAGTTTTGCAGGCAACAAGGATTATCTGCCATATCAAGAAATCTCCTATCGTCTTTATGGCTCATTTTCCCTGTGTCACTGGGTAAAAACTAGGCTAGAGGTCACAACTAAGATTCCTACAACTGCCAGAATTCCACGATTCAAAGATGAAAATGACTCCTTCATTTGCACCATTTTAATGGAAGAATCAACATGATTCAATGAAATAAGATTTTCCCAGAAAACAGTACAGGTTAGAAGGAATTAATACACAATATACCAAACAAATGACCTCACTTTTAGGGTCAAGTGTACCATCCATTGATCTTTGTATTTCTGTGAGATAAACAAGAGATAAGCTGTATCATCAGGAGAGGTAAACTGAGGCAGAGAGAAGCATAAGTAGCCCACAGCTCCATGCTCTGACTTTGACCAAATCATTAAGTCACACTGAGGAAAGTGGGAGAAGGTCATGATACAGCAGTGACCTCCATACCGGGGTGTGCCAGCCATGGAGGATGCAACAATGATCCGTCCAGACCTGAAAAGAAATGCTGGAATTTCTATTTATATTTTTGTCTCATCTTTTAATTTATATGAGTAATATTTTATAATGTGCATGATGCATTAGCCAAGTAGTAGTGCATGCATATAATTTATAGCTATGTAGAAAGAGGAGATGTGGGCTGATAAATTTTTTACTCATAGAATGCACAGTTAAAAACTTTGGAGACGACTGGTATAGATCATACTAGCATTTTGATGGCTTCAACTCCAGCACAGAACTGGAAGGGAAAAATACATGCAGAAACTGACACGACTGCATCTGTGATTGGCTCACAGTGATAAAACAAGCCAGCCCTGAATCTGGGTTGAAAACACTCAATTTCCAGTAAAACAGAGATTCCCAGATTATTTTTATTTGTTGGCCCTTACAAAGGCTCTCACTTTGTTTACCAGGAGACCACTTCTATCATTGTTTTCCTCCTCCCCCTCCTCCAAAGTATCTCCTGTTTTAAGAAGTATTAGGCTTGCTCTGTCTGGCTCAGCATAAATGGGGCTTCCTGGCTCAGTCAGGGAGTCAGAAGAGCTCCGTGGGCTCTCACAGTTTGTTTGCTCACTTAGCATCTCCTAAGTGCTAGACGGGATGCTACAAAGAGTCGTCTCTTTGGAGTCCAGTGGCTAGGAGGAGTAGTGCCCACTCGGTAGAGAGTCCAGCCAAAAAGGTGGTACAAGGAGAGGATAAAAAGGAGAAGACTAAGGTCTGAAAGTCAGAGGTCGATAGGTGTGGGTGTCAGGAACGGCCCCCACTCCCAGAAGAAATGGCTCCTAACCTTTTACTGAGTCTTGAAAAAGAGAAGAGCAGGTCAAGCGCCATATTCCTGTCATCAGGAAAAACAGTAATGGTGGCCCGACCCCACCTGAGGAAGGAAATACGGTAGGGGGAAGGAAAGGGGATCCCCTTTTTCCCTTGGTAAACCTTAGCTCTGTTTCCCTCCTGTCTCTGAAGGTGTGGCATGGGTGTGGGCCTTATGTTCAGTGGAATGCCGCTTTTCCTGGGCTCTCTGGAGCTGCGATCCCGGTGCACCTCAGGGCCCAGGAATACAGGCCTCCCCCCGCAGCTGCCGAAGTGCTCAGAATTCCAAGGCAAATATGTTTCCAGGGGCCTTTAGCAAAAAGAAATCAGATAGCAATGGTTTTGATAGATGAGAATGTGGGGGAGTGGGCAGAATTTAATCTCCACATATATGCCACGTAACAGGTTAGGAAGGGTTTATTCAATGAGTTTAATCACAAAATCCACTATAAGAAAATTGTAACCTGAACCTCAAATTTATTCCAGTGAGTCAGCACTTTTAAACTATACACAGGAAGAAAGACTGGACTTTTTACTCAAAAAGTTTGTTTTCCTTCAGTGCTCTTCCCTTCTTCCACACTTCTGTTTTTCCAGGGATTAGTTCAATAGTGGCTTAGAATCAGGCTTCCTGCCTTAACTCAGAATGCTTTGGGTGGTGTAGAAAGGCATTTATGTCATGACGCAGCACAAGCGGCCTTAAAGACACTTTTTTTGCTACTTTCAGAAGAAACATGACAGGATTGCTTAATTGCTCCTTCCTGAAACATGGAAGGAAGGGATGCAGGGAATGAGGAGTCAGAAGGGCAAGATTAGAGTTTTATTAGAAGCAGAGAAAATCTTTTTTGTAAGAAAAACAAAGATTTTACCATCAAAATAGGAAATCCATCAAAGCACTGTGGTGCTTTGTCCCTGGCAGTCAAAACAGCTGGGGGGATGGGGAGGGAAGGAAAGAAGTTAATCCATATCCAGAATTCTTTAATTAGATGATTAAAATCAAGGCAAAACAAAAAGGGAAGAGAGAGAGAGGAGAAAAAAAAAAAGCTTTGCAGTCAACTTCTGAGTGGTGTGCAAGTTGAACAAGGAAACTGGAATTTGAACTTAACTTGCAAAGTAGGTGCCCTGAGCGAGGAAAGCAGCCCGGGGTCACTCTGGAGCCTTCCTTCAGTGCTGGAGAACACCTAACAACTTCATCTAATCTCCAAAATGGACGTTCATTTTAAATACTACATGTAAAAAATTTTAAAACAAATGCTCAGGCATTTTGCCTCAGTTGACAAAGGTTTCACCCAGAATATAGTGCCTACATCGTTTGACAAAAGATTAGATTCAGCACCTCTGAATAGAGAGCCCTCCTTTTTATCCGTCCCCTCTGTCATTGTCGGATATGAGGTGTACCTAATATACTTCGAAGCCAGCCTTAAAAAGACAAGGGTAATGGGCGACCTTGGCAACTTCCTTAGTAACTGTGAAGGATAAGGAGAAACATAGTTGCGTGCATTGGGTAACACAGCTATAAATGCAGCTGTCCCGAGTCTCGTTAATACGCACATCTCAGTCCCCATGATACCCCTCTCCACCCCCTCTTTTCTCCCTCCCTCTCTCTCTCCCTCTTTCTGTCTCTTTCTCTGTAACTTTCAATATGTAGCTGAAATTTTCTGATATATTTCCCTAGTTGATTAAAAACATCCTTTTTTTAAATTAACTTATTTTTTTTTTAATTGAAAGCAAACATGGATGTTGACTGCATTTCTGAGTGGATTCCATCTCAGAAAACAGTGTTGCGGGACATGTCAAAGCTTCAGTTTCAAGGTGTCTATGTTGGCAGGCCCCAGGCTCCAGGTAGATGCCATCTAAAGCATGTAAAGAAGTTTGAAAGATTAAGCAAAACTATGTTATTCTTCAATGACATTTCTTTTCTTGTGTGTGTGTGTGTGTGTGTGTGTGTGTGTGTGTGTGACTGTAGCCAGAAAATTTGAAGCTGAGGTAAAAATTAAGAGGACAGGGTGAACATGCTTTATTGTCAATGTGTTTCTAATTTTATACATTTTTCCAAAGTTATGTCTTTAAGGTGGATGTCAGCTTACAAAACTAACAAATAAAGTAATGGTCATAATCTCAAATTCTAATCAACTATTTGCTTTTCATTGTAAATTTTTTTTGGCCGGTGCTCCCTTTTTCAAACTATTTCTCTATTTCTTTGAAATTATAAATATAATAGAAGTGGAAATATATAATTTCAAAGTTCTGGACAATTTCTTTCTTCCTGTTTCTCTCTTCAGTCAACTCCTCACTGTTGTCAACTGAAAAAGAGTCACCTACTCACAAGGCAAATGGAAAAAAAAAATAAGATTAAAAAAAAATGACATTGCCCAGAAATGAGAAATGTTGTTGAAATTTAGGAAATAATTTCCTAAATTCTAATTTGGTGGGCCACTGTCACAGCTGACTTCCCTAGGGTGCAGCTTCCAGCCCTGACTGCTGACCTTGTTTCAGCAAAATGCACATTAGTGTCACACTAAGTCCTTGTGGCCGGATCACCTGACACGCTTGATTTAAACAAAATGGAGCAGGGACTCAGAAGTTCTAGGACAACATGTGAGTCATAATAAACACACTCTACTTTGTCTTTGATTCAGCTTGTCATTTCCATCGCAGAAGGCTTCTTTGAGAATGCTTGTTTTTGTTACTCGCAATATGTTTGGTCCCTGGACTCAAGGGTTCTCAATCTAGGAGATAAGAGATGGCAGACAAAAAGAGTCCACTCTCCACAAGAGAGGCAAACACACATTGTCCTTCTCCTTTCACCTTATGGGCATAAAAGGATCATCAAAACAAACCAAGCAACCAAAAACAAAATTCAGAAGAGATACATAGGAGACGACTACATAACTATAAGCTGTTAAGAAAAGGGAATCAAGAAATAAATAGGTAAGCTGCTCTAATTTACAAGAGAAGGCCACAAAAGTATGTATTGTCCCAAGATTAGGGAGGTCAGGGAGATGTCCCCTCGTCCATACAGAGATATAAACAGAAGTTCAGAGCTGAGCCGAAGAACCTCAGCTCTGGGTAAAATCCACCTGAAACCCTTAACAACCTTCAGCCTCATGGAAGAGAAAGGGCTTGGGGAGCACATCACACAGACATACATGGGTCATCTTAATCATGGTAACGGCCAACATCTTTTCAGTGCCAATTATGCGCCAGGCCCAATTGCCCAGTGAAGTATGATTATCTACAGTTGGCAGGTGATGAAACCTCATCTCAGAGGGATTAAATAACTTCTCAGTGAACTGGAGAGCGAGGACTTAAGCCTCCGTCTGTCTGACTTCAAAGCCACAGTTGACCACTTCAGTGCACTTTCTCCCTCTCTCTCTCTCTCTTCATTTTTTTTTTTTTTCAAGAAACGCTTGGCTTGGTAAGGCCCATGACTATCCTCCTTGGCATCACTCCTGTAGGCTGGACCTGCTTCTATTTTCAAAAGTTCTTATAATTATTCTTAGTAATTTGTTAAACACAGCAATATATATCATATATCCCACCCACACCAACTCTGGGGGTAAAAACGCCCTGGGTTTATTACTAAATGAGGGCATCATGTCCCATATTTACTTGGCCAGTTATGATGTCATAGGTCTTCATCTCAGCCTTTTCTCACACTTTATCTTTAAAATAAATTCTTTCTCCCAAACTTTCATTTTCATCTCTTTTGCCATATTTATCACGAATTTTCTTCTATTGGTTGGTTCTAACTTAAATTAATCTGACTAGAACTGCCCACAAAAATGCAGATGTAAATGCATCCTAATTATAATATAGGACAATAGGACAACATTTGGTTTGGTATTTCACAACTTTTTTTTTTTTACTTTCTTCTTTGAAGTTTCCTCTTTGAATGGTTTCTGGATCTTTAGTCTCTTTCCTAGTTTCTATTCCTTTATCTTCTACATATTTGATGGGTCCCCCAGAGTGATGGTAAGGCACACAAGTGTTGAGTCAGGATCCCTAGCTTAAATCCAGCTCCACCATTTGCTATTTGTGTAATCCTGAGCAAACTTAACTATCTGATGTCCATCATTAATGAAATGAGGATAATCATAGCACTAACTTCCTATGGTGATTATAAATCTAAGTAAAATAATGATGCCAGTGCTTAGAAGAGGGGCCAGTACATGGTAAACTCCTGATAAACATCTGGTTTTGCTATTACCTAAAACCTCTCCATTGTCCCAGTTGCCATGTGTATCTCTACTTAACACCAATTTGTGAACTTTCTGCATTTGTCTCTTTTTTAGTTTGTCTTCCAACCCAAAGAAGTTTTATGTTATTCACAAATGTAGACACTAAAATTCATTTATAAGGAGTCTGATTAAAAGCAGGACTTGAACATTGCTCCCTTTCTACTTCCCCATTCTAAATCGTCTGTTTACAATACCCTTCATTTCCTATTTTTAAGTTGGTTCCCCAGCTGTGACTAATCATCCTCTTTTCCCCAGGGAGAAAATCATTGGGATACTCCACTGAAAATCGAATTATCAAATACATTATGAAAATCTACATATGCTCCACCCACACTTTTCTTCTTATCTGCATGCAAATTTACATCATAATGTAAGGCAATTATTTAGGGCTCTTAATTGCCTATTGGAGAAATCTTTTCTCCCTCTTTCCTATATGTCAGTGTTGAATGATCCTAGTGTGGTAGAGAGACCATAATCTTATGGGTCTGCCCTAGATTTCTTCTTGCTTCTGAGCCTAAATTATAATCTGTTTAAGATTACCAATCTGGCCAAGCAGTTCCTCAATATCTTCCTTCAACTCTTTCAGAGAAGCTCTGGGGAATCCACTTTATTAGTTCAGTCTTCTTGTCACAGGTCAGTTTAGAATGGTCAATTTAAAGCAAAGCAAGGAAATGAGTTTGACAGTATCCAGACAAGGAATCGAGAAGAGGATGGAAAGAGACACCCTGGGAAAAACACCATCCAAAGAATTCCTTCGCTCTTTTCAAGGACCCAGTAAGTCCTGACTCAGAGGTTCTCTCACATACTGACCTTCACATCTGGGCAGTGCTCCTCACTCGGTCATCCATAAGCACCTGTTGGTGCTGGGCACTGTGCTAGCAGACTACTGCAATGCACTGAGGGACAAAAGAGAACAAGTCCTAACCTTCACAGGGTTAAGATTCTAATGGAGACACACAGACAAGGGAAAAGAAAGAATTTTAAGATAGTGTTGGTGATTGAGTGTAATGAATAAATTATCAAGGAAATGTAATTTTAAACAAAAACACTAAATACTCCTGGTTAGGGGAATCTACCAGGATTCAATCTTTGAACTTGGAGATATTAGAGAAGAAACTGTTTCCAGGGAAAATCATGAGGACTTTTGACCTGACAGGCTGTCTAGCAAACAGTAACACTGAGTAAAGGGCTAAGAGGATAAGTCAAAATTTCAATATTAGAGTAGCATTAAAGTATGCAATTGTCCTGGACAGCTCGGGCTACCATCACAGAAACCATAGATGGGGTGGCTAAAACAACAAGAATTTATTTATTAGGTTTATTTACTTTGGTTCTGGAGTCTGGGAATGTCAGAATCCAGGGGTCAGCTGACTCAGTTTCCCCCTGAGGGGCCTCTTCTGGCTTGCAAATGGCTATCTTCTCCTGGTGTCCTCACAAGGTGGACAGAGAAAAAGCTCTAGTCTCTCTTTCTTAGGGCACTCATCTCATCATGGGGCCTCACCCTCAAGACCTCATCTAAACCTAATTACCTGTCAAAGGCTCCACCTGCAAATACCATCACATTGGAGATTAAGCATATGAGTTTTTGGGGGGGCTGGGGCGGGGGGAGATGCAAACACTCAGTCCATAACAGCAGGTATGAACATCCTACAAGAGCATCCTTGGAAATGCTTTGTCCTATGTGTAGAGACTAGAGCTTTCCCACCACAGTCAACGGTCTGGCTCCAATAGTAAAGGCAGTCTTTGCCTCTCCCCTCAGGACGCCCAGGCAGATGGGTCCCCAGCGATGCCCGGCCTCAACCACCCATGCACTTCAGTGTGCAGTTTCTTTGACAAATCCCTTGTTATCTTCAGGCAAGTTTCCTAGGGGGAGAACTGAGATGCTATATACAAGTCTGTTTTAATGTTGCATATGAGGAATATTACTCTCAAGCATGCTCTTTCTTACATGACTGAGAAAAGAGGAAAAAAATAGTGTATTTCAACAAACTTTGATACAGTTACAAAGCAACTTAAACGCCTATTCATTCTAATCATGAGAAACATTAATCGGGGTCAGACATGTTTCTGTGCTTTTAACATAACAAAGAAAAGAGAGTACATTCTATATACATTGATAGTAATGGACTTTAATTTTTAGGTGCCCATTTAGAGCTATAAGGAATGTTACTTTGTAGCAGGATCAGGGATAAATAGCAGAACGCTTCATTCTTTGTGGATACACATGCTATGCTAATGCTTGAAGGAATCTCCACTACTTCTCTCCTTTGTTATTTTCAGAAGTATGTACATGGACTAAAATTAATGCCAAGTTATTAAATAGCCTTAGAGAATTGGGGGTAGTAGCATACAGATAATGCAAACCAATTATTAATGATAGTTCAAAGTGATAGAGTAATACAAATGGGGAATAACGTGTCCTTCTAGTAATGCTGCAGAAACTATTTATGATCACTATTGAAAAAATGATTCTAAAATAAATGTAGTATGTCCATCATGGTCAAATGCACAGAGGGCTGCAAAGAAATTGGGCCACATATAACCAAATCAGGGTGTGCACCAGTAAGAATGCTCAAAACAGTGAAACTGGAAACCGAGAGAGTCCCTGACATCGGCTGCCTCAGAGCTGTTGTAGCCGGTCGCACTACCTCAGAGATGAAACGGGGTGCACTGAGGGGGGCAAAAATGGCAAGTTTGCTGATACGAACCCCCAACAATGATGAACAATTGCCTGGCACTTTGGGCAAGTCTGCCTTGAATCACCCTCCCACTCAATATGTTTACCGTGGCTGAATGGAAGAAGTAAGTAGGGCTTCCTCCCGAGAGAACTTGTGAATGGTGACAAACATTAAACCTGATGTCAAAGTTGGGCAGGGAAGCTGTGAGGAGGTCATGAAGGTTTGTGGGTCTGTGTGTCTGTCTGAATTCATGAAACACCTATTTTGTTGGAGTTCTGGATTTTGCTAGGATAATACTGACGTTTTCTTATAAGCTGTTTGGGAGCATGATTGCAAAAGAAGAAAACCCATTTGCACCCTTACTGGAGAAGACTAACGGGTGCCAAAGACACCTCTGGGTACATTGAGCAACACTGGATGGTGGAAAAAATAAGGCCAAGGGATCAGGCTGCCTGGGTGGGGACTCTGATTCCACCAGTAACAACTCGTTGAACCAGGCCATTCACAATTTTCTGGAATCACAGGCTTCCTCATCTGGAAAATGGGGTTGGTTGTACTATCTTTCAGGGTGGTTGTGAGGCTCTGTCACCCTGTAAAGAAAATCTCAGGTTATACCCATCCCTCTTGCCAAAAGGGGTCCAGATACCTTTCACTGGTGGGAAACATTTGAGCGTCATGACCTGATATTATCAGGAGGTGTAAAAGAGTATTTTTAAAAGGAGCCTCTAATAGGCCATCTTCAGGACAGTAAAGCAAAACAATAACAATGATTGTCTCTGGAGAAAAGCTAGATTGTTGTGGGATGAGGTTGAAGGGAACTGGACTTCTCATTGTGTACTCGTTTGAACTGTGTATCATCTGGATGTTCAACCAAATCAAAGAAGAATAAAATGTGATTTTTTTTTAAAGTAGCCTTTGAAACTCACCCCGCTTTGTGTGTTTACTTCTACTATTGGGGTAATCATGACTTAGACCTTGACTCTGCCCCTTGGACATCAGTGTGAAAAGTATTCCACATGAAGAGTAGATGGGCCCCTACTTCGAAGAAGGAATCAAGTCCAACAATTATTAAAAATTGTCTTAATAGGCAAGGCAAGAAACAATTGTTGGAGAGGATGTGGAGAAAGGGGATCCCTCCTACATTGTTGGTGGGAATGCAAGTTGGTACAGCCACTCCGGAAAACAGTGTGGAGGTCCCTTAAAAAGTTAAAAATTGAGCTACCCTATGATCCAGCCATTGCACTACTGGGTGTTTACCCCAAAGATACAGACGTAGTGAAGAGAAGGGCCATATGCACCCCAATGTTCATAGCAGCAATGTCCACAATAGCTAAATTGTGGAAGGAGCCGAGATGCCCTTCAACAGATGACTGGATTAAGAAGCTGTGGTCCATATATACAATGGAATATTACTCAGCTATCAGAAAGAACGAATTCTCAACATTTGCTGCAACATGGACGGCACTGGAGGAGATAATGCTAAGTGAAATAAGTCAAGCAGAGAAAGACAACTATCATATGATTTCTCTCATCTATGGAACATAAGAACTAGGATGATCGGTAGGGGAAGAAAGGGATAAAGAAAGGGGGGGTAATCAGAAGGGGGAATGAAACATGAGAGACTATGGACTATGAGAAACAAACTGAGGGCTTCAGAGGGGAGGGGGGTGGGGGAATGGGATAGACCGGTGATGGGTAGTAAGGAGGGCACGTATTGCATGGTGCACTGGGTGTTATATGCAAATAATGAATCATCAAGCTTTACATCGGAAACCGGGGATGTATTGTATGGTGACTAACATAATATAATAAAAAATCATTAAAAATTGTCTTAATAGGAACACAGAATGTGTTAACAAGTGAAACTCTGATATTTTATAATTGGTCCATCCTACCCAAAAAGAAAAAAATTCTTATGTTATAAACTGTTCCTTCCTTCTTCTCCAATCAGCTGTATTTTCCCTAGTCAGCTGCCTGGTTTTCTCTATAATGAAAGTAAGTCATACACCTCCTTACTTTCCCTCATAGACAAAGACTAACTTGCAACAGAAAGGAAGAATCGGTGTCATTGGGACAAGGACAAAAAGTGTCTTAATTTCCTTCATTTGGAAAAGAAAGATCGAAGTTACTCTTCAGGCTCCCAACCACGTTGTCTTTCAGACTTCAAGTGTCCAAAGGGGAGAGCATTTTCCTTTTCTTCAGCATCTTAAACATGGTCAAGTCTACCTATATTTAAAAATAAATACTGTTTGAAAATAACATTATTTATTCTTTATGTGACTCAGAAGCACTATTGCATAACAACTGATTCCATAGCAAAGCAAAGCTCCCAGTGATATTTCATTAAACCCACACGCTGTCAGTGCATCGCTGGACTCACCACCACCATATGCACCAAACCGCAGTCCTGTTTAGGACAAGGGGAACTGGGTAACATACCGAGTCCTATCCCAGGGAAGCTCCCAACCATGGTACCCTCCACACTAAATAGTGATCCCCATGCCCTTCCCATGGTTATTAAGAAATCTCCCTCAGGGGAAACAACATTCCTCAACTTTTCCCTTTCTTCACCTTTGGAATATTTATTCATGCATGTAATCATCAGCCTATTGATACTCTAGAAACCTGAGAACATCTCTTCAGGAAGGTAATGAGAAGCAATGCATATTTCTTCTATGTTTTAGAGAAAAGAAGATTTGTGAGAACCATTTTCTGTGCTATAGCGCCCGGACCTCCATACTGAAAAGTCTACGTAAGGCACAAAGATTTGTGGAGGAAATCTCTTAATGCTAACAATAAGGGTTGCTTTGACTTAATTATGTGAAGGAAGCAGTATTTTAGTGATTCATGTTTAAATGAAACCATTATTTTCTAGATCCTGCCAAAAACCTACCACAACTCATTCATGTGATTTTATTACAAATTAAGATTCCCATAATTTTGGAAGAGAGACGTACATTTTAGAGTCTCTTGGGAAGGGAAGCCCTGTGCTTCCGGGCAAGGAATTGCCCCGAAAAGTGGAACAAAATGAAGACCTTGTTATAATGCTGGTAAGCAGAGGACCAGGCTTGCCCTCACCTCAGTAGTTCTAAGTGATGCAGAAGAGGAACTCTGTGAACCCTAATGTGGTGGGGGACACAGCCAAGGCCTAGTGGGATTTACTTACAAGGAAGTACAAAAAGAGAGAGTTTACAAAAAGTTTAGAGATTTTGTTTCATTTTTGGTTTTTAACCTATGGATGGGTCAACCATCTCCATAGCCTAGTACCTACAAGAAATAGGAAATAAGATTGAGAAAAGGTTATACACAATATTTTTTTTTTCTTTTACATTTACCTGGAGACAGAAACTTCTGGAACTTGTCAAGGGGTAGAGAGATGGAAATAAGAGGATAAAAAAAACAGCGGGGCACCCTCTCCCCGCCAATAAGCCAGGAGCCCCGCCACTGGACTCACATGGCCTAAGAAAGGCACAGAACGTGGGAAATTTGTCCTTTTTTGCACCTTTCTCTAATATTCAACCCTTTCCCCCCATATCAAATATTTGCTGCCATCCTATTTAATTTTCTTCATTCACAAAGACCTGCGGGCCAGGTCAGTGATGATTCAGCATTATCTGGAACAACAGTTTTCAGTATAGTGTCTCATTACTTTACATAACAGGTAGGTATGCTCCATATACACAAGCACGTACTGATTATGTCCACAATAACACCTCTGGAAAAAGTGAAGGCATCAGTGAAGCACTATGAAGACTTCCATGTAAATAGGCAAAACTTGAGAGCAATTTCTCAACATTACCAGCCCTACCCTATTTTCAGCTCCAAGAACTCATAGAGGCACCACGTTTACTGGAAAGGGAAGTAGACTGGGAATCCAATGGCCTGGGTTTGCAATATGTTAGCTGTCTAATCTTAAATGTCATCTCTCTAAAGATCTGTGTCCTTATTTAGAGAACAAAAGTGCTCTTGGGTCCCTTCTAACTTAAACATAACATAACCGTGTGCATATTCCTATCGATAAGTCCCGGTAAAATATCAACCCCCATTCAACAGTGCTATGAATTATAACCAGGAATGACAGCGACAAAGTGACAAAAATATGGCTGCAATCATCTTTCTTCCCTGTGAAATTAGCGATTATGGCAATATCTCCAAAACTTAGTGCTAGATTTTCTCACTATGTCAAAAGAAAATATATATACAGAGAGAAGTCTAGTGCCCCCACCAGGGAAAAAAAAATCAATATGTTACCTCATTTGTGGAGTGGTGACTTCCCTGAAAGTTGGAGCAATCCAGGCATTTTAGAAAGTTCTTTGTCTTTATCCAAACTCCACAATCTGTGTCAGAAACTGTGGTTTTATTTTCAGTCCCAACCCACAGTAGTAGCTGGTTCCATGTATATAAATAAATTGTTTTAAAAGGTATCCAAGTTTTCAGTTTGTTAATAAGACATGACTCCAGATTTTATCAGCTTTAACATCCCACCATTGTTTCCCCATGACCTACAGTACACCTGGATTACAGGAAGGTACAGTCTATGACTGTGAAGGAACATTTCATCATCAACAGAAAAGCATTTACTAAGTTGTAATTATAGCTAGTGCTTCACTGATCAAAGAAAGAAAGAAAGAAAGAGAGAAAGAAAGAAAGAAAAAGAAAAGTAGTCTTATTCTAACTGTGTGGTCTATTACTGGAATAATGCTCTGCACCAGCAGCGATAGGAATATACAGATAGCAAAACAAAAACCGCAGTTAATCAAGGAGGCACAGACTTACACACAAGCATGAGCAGTAAAGGAGGGAGCAGGGAAAGTATTCGATGCATAACTGAGATGGGAACAATCAATATCAAGGTCTGGAAATGTTGAGACAAGATAAAACATTTGTGTTCTTATCAATCTGGGAAGACTTCCTGGAACTGGTAGGGCTTTTCAGTGAGGAAATGTACTTTGGTAGGTGGACTGGGGGTTCAATTAAATAAAGCACATAAAAGCAAGTGAGATCATCAATCAAGAGGGCTTTCACCTCACCATCAGCTTATGGAGGTCTGCTCCCCCTGGAAAGCCACCCAGAGCCCTAGATCCAGCACACGATCTTTGAAGGACCAGTAGGAGGCAAGAAGTCTGACCAGGGCGCAGAGACAGTGGTCCTGATTAAAGAGGACGAAATTCTGCATCCATTGAAGATAAAGAGCGAAGAGCCAGCTGTCTGTTCGGAAGACACTGAAAAGGAAGGCATTCTCCTAAGCAGCAAATGGCTTGTGATGTGTGTCACCCGCACCTTAGAGCATTGCTTTAAGAAGCCATTTGCTCCTGAGTACTTTAGCATTTAGTATCCAAGAACGGTGACCCCTTTACCTCTAGTGTCTTAATATGCTGAAACGCACCACAGACTTGAAATGTCTGTGGGATATTACTGTGAAATGGGCCCCATCCCTAAATCATTCTTTCTAAACTGCTCCTCAAAGGCTTAAAAATAGCACTTCACTCTTAGAGTGATTCCACTGGCTTAAAATAAGTCACAAATATCTTCCTCCAGGAAAGTAGGGGAACGACAGGAGGTGGAATGCAAATCAGCTAACAGGTTTCGTCAACACGAAGAGAGGCAAATAGATTGGAACTAACCGATCAGAGGGATCTGGGGTTAGCAGTACAGCTGATGTCATCTTGATCAGATTACCGCAGCCAGGAGTTGGTGGATTCAGAGAGTGGAGAGGTTAACAAGACAGGAACATGGGCCCTGGACAATAAAAACTAGGTAGATTAAGGAGGTGATGATCAAGGGAGGAAATTCCTCTTATCTCTATTAAGCCACATCTACGTGGAATTAACAGTCAATAGACTTTCTATACCTATATGAGAGCAATAAATTTCCCAAGGAAAGAGAGTACCCGAGCACGAGCACCTGACAGGGAAAGGGGTGAGCAGAGCAAGTGTTCTATAAACACTACAAAAAGACATTCTTCTTTCATT
This sequence comes from Ursus americanus, assembly GCF_024610735.1. Taxonomy (NCBI): domain Eukaryota; kingdom Metazoa; phylum Chordata; class Mammalia; order Carnivora; family Ursidae; genus Ursus; species Ursus americanus. The sequence goes on along the minus strand of NC_142137.1, from coordinate 51,711,957 downwards.
TGAAAGCCATATTCTGTAAAGTTATCAACTAATTCATCCATCCACCAGACATGTATTTTACACTCATCACACATCAGGCACTATATGAGGCCCTGAGGATACAAAAGTGAATAAATAATATAATCACCACAATAGCTTCCATTCTTGGGTAACCACTATGCACCAGAAAATTCTATTTCCACGATGCAGTGGAATGCCCACAATGAACATGAGGCTTTCTGTTCCCACTCTGCCAATGAAAAACTAAGATGAAGAAACGAAGACGCAGAGAGTAAATAAAAGTGAGAGATCTCTCAAGGAACTCCAGTGCAAGAGTGAGATAAGCAGAGTGATGTTTACAATATTCTATGGTAAATGCTAAAACAGAGATTAAAAAAAAAGGAGGAGCTCCTAACTCAGCAAAAAAGAAGGGAGATAGGAGGGGACAGAGGGCGGTAAGAAGGACCGCGCATGCATGCGTGCGTGCCCGTGTGCACGCATGTGCGTGTAACCCGGGTAGTGGGCAAGGAGTTCAGGAGGATAAACTGTCCAGAAAGAGAGATAGGGGTCATATCAGCTGTCTTTCAGCCATGGCCACAAAAGTTCCCCTCTACATTTCTGCAGGATGAAGAATGTTACTAAGAAAAAGCAGCAGGGCTCACACAGTGTTTCTGGGAGGACACAAGAGGCTCTGTCAAGACACTTTGCATCAGCCTGAAGAAGAGGGGGCATTTATCATGACAGACTAATTGCTCACTTTGAGGTAGATATTGTTCCATCTATCTATGCACCCTATGTGACTACACAGTAATGACAGGTTTTAAAACAAGCAATCCAAAGCTTATGTGTCCGAATAAATGCTCCAAAGTTAAGGTGACTTAAGTCACCTTAAGTTTAAATGCGAATTTCAGGGTCCCCACCACAGCACTTAAAGCATTTCAGGTGCATCTCTTTTGAAACTGCCTTCGAGCGTGTAGTATGTTCTTTTGGTTATCCTTCATGGTGGCAAATTTTCACCATTTAAAGTGCAATATTTGGGGCTTTAAGTCAAAAATCAGTTTGAGCTGAATCCATGAATGAGTGATTAAACTGGGTAAAAGTTACTGAGAATGCCAGATAAATGCCAGGCACTAAGCTAAGTGTATTTTGTAAATCATCTCACCTATTAAATTCTTACCACAAATCTATAAGGTGGATATTAGTGTCTCCATCTAATGCTTCTTTAATAATCATTAAATTAGTACACATTCACGGAAGGAAGTTTGGAAAATCTAGAAGAGTAGAAAGAAGAAACCAAACCTCGCTCAAGGTCTCACTGCTCCAATCTAACCACTACTGACAGTACCAGGCTTATGGGTTTAGTCTTTCTCCTATGAGTGAGAATATAAATATGCTCTGGCCTCCAAAATTAATCATGTGTGCATAACTTTATAATTTTTCACTTAATATCATATTCTGAACAGTTTTTCATGTCACTAAATTTCTTCTACAAAATCATCTGTACTCACTGTTGGGTATTCTCTTATATGGATATGTCATAATCTACTCAAAGAATTCCAATATTTCAGTGCTTCAGATGAACCCTTTTCATAGGTAAGTCTTTGTAGATTTCTGTGATCATTTCTTTCAGTTAATTTCCTAGAAGTAGAATTACTGGATTCAAGGCATGCATATTTTTAGAGGCTATTATAATTTCCCCAATTTTTAGATGAATAAATGAAAACTCAAATAAGTGCTTTCTGAGGTCATAAACCCAGAGTGTAGCAAAGGTTGGATCTGACCCAGGCCTGTGACTCTAAATCCTGTATAATTTTTTTTCACTCTGATAAGTGAATTTTTATCAAAAATGGAACATGTCAAGAAAAAAAGAATTTTTGAACATGCAACTGAAACTATTCCTGAAAGACCTTTTTTTAAAGGTATTTAAAAAATACTTTAGATTTGCATTGTTTCCCTAATGATCCTTTGAAGGATCAAGCTCATTTCTGAGTTTATATTTTTGTTATATTCATATTGAAAGCACTCACTGCACTTCACTGTTACATTCTTAGAAGATGTCAGTTCTGTCCTTTATGAATTTACAATACTATTAATATTCTGGCCTAAGCACTGGGCTTCTGGTCGAACTGCCAAAAAACATAATCTCACAGGCATTTAGGCAACCTAATTGGGACAGTCTTGGTTACAATTCAGGCAAGCCACAGCCAGGTGGGGAGTCCACACCCGCGTGTTTAGAATACCAAAGACTAATAGATAACCAGTCTTCTTTAAGTCTGGCTACATTCTGATAACAGGGAAGAAAAACATTTCCCACCCAAAGTTCTACTGGTTTGTTATAAACATATAGTCTGTTCTCCTGGAAGGATGAGTGGAATGAGCAATACAAGAACAACCAGCTTTCTTCCTTGCACATTTGTCATGGAATGTAGTTCAAAATGGATTAGGAAAAAAAAAAAAAAAAAACCAGACTGGTGGGGGAGGTGCGCTAGAAGGCATGGGTGGGGATGTTGTGCTGAAACTGTATTTTTTATAGCTGAGTCTACAAACATTTCCAAATTGTACTTAATTCTTCAGCCCCAGGCATTTGTCCCTCTTGAGGGACCAAAAGGATTTTAAAGATAAGGCAGAGGAGAGGATTTTAAAGATAAGGAGAAGATTTTAAGGACAAGGCAAAGGAAGGAGTTGATTTAGTAATTCTGACTCAAGGCTTTCAAAGCTTTGTATAAGGATGCCTTCCACCTCTTTGGGATCTATCTCCATGAGCTTTCCCCAGTGCAACAAACCGTCATCACCTCCTCATCCCCCACTTCAACCTATTCCTCCAACTTACCCTCTCAATAAATGGCACCACATTGCACCTACGTGTTTAAGTCCTCTGAATTATGCTTTTTCCCCTTAACCCATCAACCTATAGGCTTCACCAAAACACATCCCCGTTCCGTCCACTGATACTTCTCTCCATCTCCACCGCTATCCCCCCAATGGAAGCCTCAACAGAATGTCATCTGATTTTGTTTCTACCTCCATCCCTTAATGATGCTTTCTCCACACAAAAATCTGAGTGATCTTTCAAAACATAAATCAAGCCAGGGGCCTAATTTAAAACCTTCTGATGACTTTTTGTCACAGAAGGCCAGACTCCTTACCATGGTCTTCAAAGCCAAGTCCTTCCCACCTCTTTGCCCTCATCCTCTACCCTATGCCCCCTCCCAGGGCCCACCGCTCAGGCCTGGTTGTTTTTTCCGGTGTGGCCTTGCCTCGGCCTGAAACTGTTCCCACTGCCTGGAATACTCACCCCCTCATACTTTCAAGAAGATGCTTTATTTTTACCATTCAGACTCAGCTCAAATATTATTTCTTCAGAAGGCTTCCCTAATTCCCTCCATAAAAAGTTGCCCCATTCTGTTTTCTTTCCTAGTGGAAATCATCTTCTTTTCATCTATGTAATTGCTTATTGTTCTGTCTCCCTCACTAAAATATAAAGATGGACCCCTACAAGCGGGACTTGGCCACCTACTCAACATTCTGTAGCAGCACATAAAGCAGTGTCTTGCTGAGAGTAGGCACTCAGAAGATGCATCAAACGAAAGAATCAGTAAATGACATGAAGGCAGAACCCAATCCCCTACTATTGCCTTAATTCCTCAAGAAAACAACTATCTGATTTTTCTGAGGTTCAGGCTATAACACCATATCGAGTGAGATTCAGCCACTAGATAATTTGCTCTGAGTTGTAAATTACAGACTTTTAATAGTCACATCAATTCTTAGGCTATTACTACACTAAGATCTTAGTGGTCTGAAAACATTGACAAAGCTTCCAAAATACATTTCTCATGACTAGCAAGTTGGTGATGATAGAATCTGGCACACTGTATTTTATACAATTAACCCCTGTCGCCTTCTTGAATTTTTTTTTCCTCTCATTTTATTTTGAGGTTTTTTATTTTAGTTCAAAGTATAATTAAGTCCAGTATGCAGTGTTATACTAGTTTCAGGTGTACGATATAGTGATTCAACAATTCTGTACATTACTCAGTGCTCATCAGGATAAGTGTACTCTTAACCTCCATCACCTCTTTCACCCAACCCTCCACCCACCTCCCCTCTGGTAACCACCAGTTTGTTCTCTATAGTTAAGAGTCTGTTTCTTGGTTTGCCTCACTCTCTTCTTTTAACTTTGCTTGTTCGTTTTGTTACTTAAATTCCACATATGAGTGAAAAAATATGGTATTTGTCTTTCTCTGACTGACTTATTTCACTTAGCATAATACACTCTAGCTCTGTCCACGTTGTTGCAAATGGCAAGACTTCATTCTTTTTACAGCTGAATAATATTCCATTGTGTGTGTGTGTATAATACAATATATATAATATAGTATATATATAATATATATGCAACAATATTCCACTGTGTGTGTGTGTATATGTATACATATGATATATAAATATATCACATCTTTATCCATTCATCTATCAATGGACACTTGGACTGCTTTCATAATTTGGCTATTGTACATAATGCTGCAATAAACATAACAGTGCATGTATCTTTTTGAATTCTTGTTCTTGTATTCTTTGGGTGCCTTCTTGAATTTTAAACTAACTCTCTTTGCTTAAGGAATTCTGGATGTGAAAAATAAATTCTTAAGGTATATAACTATGATCTTAAATGAAAATGCATACATAATTGATAATATTAAGATTATTCATCTTTTCACCTAGAAAAAGTATGCATTTGCACCCAAAAAAATACATGTACGTATATACACTCACACATATAAATGCAGAGACATAAGAACATATTAAGCATTAACAAGTCCGCTGTATGCACGAAACTTTCTACAGTACATAATGCATGACTGGCAAAATAGGTCAAACAGTGGGAACCTCCACATCTTTGAAATCTTTATGAATACAATACTGTCCCCACATCACCTCTTGCCTAAGAGCTTTAAAATAGAGACTTGTGAGGAATGTGAAGCAAAAAAAAAAAAAATCCTAGCTCTTGTGGCAAATTAAAGCAGCACAGCAGTCTGGGGCTCCGGTGTCATATTCATTGGGACACATTCTTGTGGATAAAATAGTGCTTCTGTGTTGTCTGCTCTGAATGAAAAAGGATTTTCCATATGTGTTTTTATAATGAGTGTTAGGATTTGGTTACATATTTTATTCAAACTGTGAAAGCCAATGGTAGCAATTCAATATTCTAGCAATGATCTAAATGGCATGCTTACTTTCTTCATAGAAACATGATGGGGGAACACTCTTTAAGCCACTCTTTGATGCCAGGCTTATATTTTATTTTAGTACTTATGTCCATATACCTCTCCCCACATGAGACGCAGCTCCTTCCCGCTCCTCCCGTCATTTCAGTAAAGCTGTGTCCATGTCAGATAACCAGAAAACTGGGCTATTGAGAGGTAAGGAATAGAGAGGTATTGTGCAGGAATAATTGTGGCACATCAGATGTTTCCCGAGTTACTCTTAGGGGGTGAACATTCATTTCTCTGTAAGTCTCTAATAAAAATGTTAGCAACCACAGGGCTCATCTTTCCCAGACTTACCTCCTCTCTCTCTCTCAGGTCATTTTGTTCTTTTAAAAAACTGATTTCGCTGGCTGTGTCTGTAGCAGATGTTGCTTTATTGTTTGCTAACGTTATGCTAACATTACACTTACAAAACAGTCTGCAGAGCCTGACTTCTGTCAACACAGTCTACAGGTTACAGCACAAGCTGGGAGATTTTTCCCAGCTCTCATCAATGACTCCCTTTAGGCAAGTTGCTCAACATCATCAATTTCCACATATATAAATCGGGATCCATGATAATATATAGCTGAAGTCTTTGGAGGAAAGGCCACCTTCCTTGTTTTTCAAACTTTCTCCTTGCAGTAATGTTGTGTTAAAAGTCTTCTGGCTTTCCAGACAAGAGAAAGACCCATCATTTTAAAATGACCTTCCCTTGCTTAGCTGGTCAAGCATTTTTTAGACCTCTGCTTTTTAAATACATCTTTATCACTCAAGTATCCAACTGTCTCCTTTGAAATTTTCAAACTATTTTCCAAAACTTGAGTGTATGTATACTCAAAGACAGATTATCAAAATATAATTTTGGAGATAGAATATATTACCAATTTATTTTACTAGTAATATATAACTGTGCTACAAGAACCATGTTTGTCAAGCTGAGCAAAATGAATTGTTTATTCTTTGTTTTAAGGCTAAGTGAGGTTCAAGTCAACTGTCCTTGAGCTCAACCCAGTGCCAAGAACAGTGGAGAAGTGACTACAGGTAAGGCGTGGGCTCCTGCCTTAAGGAAGTGATGATGCAGAAGGGGACTGGGACTTGGAAAAACTGTAGTATACAGTACAGTAAGTGAAACCTAAATCGAAATGCAAACTTGCTCTGAGCCGCTCACTTGCTGAAATTTGAGACTGGCAAGCACTTCAGGAAGACAGTGACTTCTAAAGCGGGTCGCCAATTCAGAACCGAATTTCCACACAGAAAGCAATGACTAAAGACAGAACCTTGAAGGAAGTAGTGATTCTTGGTTTTAGAATTCTGTTTTTTGTCATACCAGGCTATTTCTAAGTGTTAAATGTTGCCATTGTTTTTGGTATACTAGTCTAATTTCAATGTTATTGAAAATCTGTAGTTCAAATTCACTTACATCATGAAATTATTACTGCAATTAAAAGTTCAAATCAAACAAAAGTCATTTATTGAGAAAGGCTTTTGACCACATTCCCTCACCCATGTGAAACCCATTCAAGATATGTTATTGTTGCTTTAATTTCCATTTCTGGAGTTTATATTTATCTGTCTCTTGCATTTCCTTCCAGAGGATAGGAGAAGTTAGGTGAAAACTAAATTGTATATGATGGAGCATTAGAGTAAAAGAGGAGGGGAGCCTCAGGCCCAATTCCATGCTTTCCCTCCCCATCCCCCACCCACACACCACTCCAATTTTCTCTTTTTTTTCTCAGAGCTGGATTCTCTTCATCGGAACCATTCCCTGAGGCTCCAACAAATTCCACTAGGATAATTTATGTTAGCCTACATCTTCTTCCCCAGTCATACTGCCTTGGGAGAATCCAGCGGAGCGCAAAATCTCAGGCTTGGAGACTGGTGGAACAGCATTTGATTAGGAAAAAAATATAATCAGAGCTCACTGTTCTATAAGGGTATCCTACGTACTAAATACCCAAATTTCCTATCTTTGTTTCACTGTAGAATTATCGATATGAATACTTGAGGCACTGACAATATTCTGTGCTTGATTGAATGGGCTTGGAGGTAGGGGATGAGGGACGGTATTTGGGACATACATTCGGACGTTTAGGACACACACTAAAAAGTTATTCTCTGTTTATCTGAAATTCAAATTTAACTGTAAATTCTGTATTTTTATTTGCTAAATCTGGCAATTCTAAATAAGAGGCCATTCAATTGGGAAATTACAAGGTCTCTGTGATCTTTTGAAAGATCAGTTTCCAAGTGAGTTGAGGGGAAGCCAGATTACCAGAAGAAAAGGAGTGAATAATTATAAGGAAGGGGAGACAAGTATAGAGCCCTTTTCCCAGAAATTTGATATGGAAGGAGAGACATGTGTTGCTATTTTATTTTTTTACAGACTTTTTGGATATGCCCAAAATGATAACAGGATTCAGTTAAATAAATAAATAAATCCATTTGGTTAACACCAGATATAATCATCTTAATAGAGAATTTTGCCAGAGAATGACAGAAAACACGTATCTGCCATTTTGCCTTTTAAAATAATGAACACACACACACAAATAAATCAATAAAATAAAATAAAATAATAAACACAAATGTATTTTACCATTTATAATTCTTATATTTGAATAAAAATTCTGAGTATTAAAATTAACTTAGTCTTACCTCTTTAAATATTAAGCAGAAAATATTTGTTTGCCTTGGTAAAAAAAAATTAAATAAATAAAAGACTATGTCAAAAGAAATTAAAAAGATAAGAATCCGAAAGAAGATATTTACAACATACATACATAATCAAAACAAGCACTTGTGTCCAGAAATAACTGCTAAAAACAGACAAGTAAAAGTCAACAACCCAATAAATAATAAAATGGTCATACAAAATAAACAGACATTTAACAGAAGGAGAAACATATAATCAGAAGCTCAAACTTTTTAGAAACAAGGGAAAATAATACTAAGTCTGCTGCAAGATATCATTTCACTCCCACTGAATTGGCAAGAATCTGAAAGTCTTACTGTACCAAAGGTTGGAGAAGATATAGAGCAAAAGGAACCATAAGCCACTGTTAGTGGGTGTGTGAACTGATTTACTGATTTTGGAGAACAGTTTGGCATCACCTGGCAAAGTTGCAGATATTCATATTCCATTTATCAGTGATTCCACTTTTTACACCCTAGTGAAAATTTGCTTGTGAAACAATGGGCTTTCAGTCAAAAAGGGAGTAAATAGACAACTTGTGGTATATTTATGCAACCGGATACTCAACAACAGAGAGAACTGATGAGCTACATGCATATGAATGAGTCTCATATATAAAATTCTGAACAAAGAAGCAAATTATAGAAAAAGGCATAAAATATTATACTTTTCCTATAAAGTTATAAAATTCATAAAATTAACACGATTTTGTTGGGAATATATGTACACTAATATCCTTTTGCTTATGGTTTTACTATATATTTTTACAAACATATAGTATATATATGTATATATTTACAGTAAATATTTATATATTGATATATATCATATTTTTATACATATTTGAGGACTGTAAGGAAAACTCTCAGGAAAGGATGGGAATGATAAACACAAAAATCAAGATAGTGGTTACGTCTGGAGTGAGGCAGAAGGAGAAAAAAATTATAGGGAGCTTCAAAAGGATTAGAGAAGTTCTCTTTCTGAAACTAGATGGTAAACGCAGGGGTAGAAATGTTATTGTTGTAATTTACACTTACTATATGTTTATGAAATACTTCATAATTTTTGAAGAGAACTCTACATAAATTCTCATTATCAAATTTGCATCCTTCTTTGCAGAAACTCAGTTTATTTGGGTAAAGATTGAAAGTGTGTAACCCACGTTCTTCAGCCCTCTCCTGTCAGCATAGGGTGAAAGATGTGTCAAGCCGCGTGGAGTTAGAGCATTCTGAATATTATGCAGATTTAGCATAGCTATGAACGTCTTGCATCAATGCTAATCACTGGCCTTACAGCTCTGTTTTGTGTTTAAGACTGAGCCTTTTAGAAACCACCCCACCCAGAATGTTACACAGAATCTCCAAAACATGTTTTTCAAGTGCTCTGAGAGCCAAGAATGATTTGGCATAATGACAAATGATCCAATGAGCACTGGGTCCAGAATAGTCTGTGATTTTAAAGACTCAGGTGCAGGATTTCAGAAATGGTGCAATCAGGTTTTCTCCTTGGAATATATTTATATATAGGTAGAAAGGAGATAATCAAACTGAACCCTTTTCCATTTTAATTTCATGCCAAGTAGAGTCCATAAAATCTAGATCCTGGAACTTACCAAGGGCCAATTAATGGGGGTCTGGCTCGCACCCTGCCTACTGCTCTCTGCCAGTGCTCCACGAGCTCAGTGAGGCTCCCGGGCCTTCTTCTCTCCTACACTCACCTCTGTTGCCATCATCTGGTGTTCCTGTCAACAAATCATTAGCAACAGTGTGAAGACCTGACAATTGTCAGAGGGCCAGCACGTATCTCACTCACTGATTGGCTAAGACTTTAGACTTAAGTTGAATAAAAGACAATTCGTTTTCTTTCAGAGGGGAGGAGGAGCTCTTCATTTTCTGATACATATTACTTCAGGGATTTCTTTCTTTTCTTTTTTTTTTTTTTTTAACCATTCCTGATATTAGTCTTCAAACTAGAGTTACAAATAGAAGTGTCTCATCGATATACAGAATACAACTTAATTCTGACTGAATCTCACTAAGAATTATCAGCACATCAGGGGCGCCTGGGTGGCTCAGTCGGGTAAGTGTCTGCCTTTGGCTCAGGTCATGATCCCAGAGTCCTGGGATCGAGTCCCACGTCAGGCTCCCTGCTCCACCGGGAGCCTGCTTCTCCCTCCTCTGCCTCTCTCTCTCTCTCTCTGTCTCTCATGGATAAATAAATAAAATCTTTAAAAAAAAATTATCATCACATCAAATTAATCTTGCATATCTATCACTACCATTTTGTTCCTTGTCTCAGAGCTATATAGGGTGGAGAACGTTCCCAAACTACTGTGAAAAAGAATTACAGACCAGTTTCAATAACTTGGCTGCTGTCATTTAAACAGATTTGTTTTTCCTGAGAATACTGAAAATCTCTCATATCATCTCAGCATTCACAGCAGACTGCTGTTTAGAGCTCTCTCCCCCTGTCCCCCCCCCCTTTTACAATGGTCATCTCTTCCCGATGCCAGTGGATTGGTGTCCTGTTATCATTTGTTTTACTTTTCACGTATTGCTTGGGTGCTTCAACTAGTGCTGTTTTATTCTTTTTTAAAAGATTTTATTTATTGATCTGACACAGAGAGAGAGCACGTACACACACACACACACACACACACGCACACAAACGGGGAGGGACAGAGGAAGAGGAAGAAGCAGGTTCTCTGCTGAGCAGGAAGCCCATTGCAGGGCTTGATCCCAGGACCCTGGGATCATGACCTGAGCAGAAGGCAAATGCTTAACAATTGAGCCACCCAGGTGCCCCTACTAGTGCTGTTTCCTACAAAGCAAGGTTCATGGGCTTTGTGACAGCAAGTCCCCACCTAGGGCCAGTCTTAGTGCAAATTTGGGATTGTGACTATATTCTCGGTGGCTAAGGTGACTGAAATGTACCCTCTTGAAAAACAAGGTAAAACAAAGCCCTGTTACAGTATGATTACTATAATAGCAGAAGTCTTAAGATGAGACTTCAAATACAGAAAGTTTTATGAAAGTTTTTATGTGATAATTTTTAAACAGTGTAATGCAAAAGCGAGGAAAAAGGACAACAGCATAAAATCAAAACAGAAATCTAGCATTTATACAAGTATAGCTATAACATCAAGAACCAAAAAGCTATGTAGGTCATATTTGTATGGTCACTGATGAGTATGAAGCTCTCACCCTCTCTTTTCTAAGTTTTCCACTAGTTAAACGGGAACAGTAACTCCATTCACCTCCTGAGGATGTTGGAAGGATTCATGAGGCAATGCTTGTGAAACACTCAAAGTCCTTTCAATGAAAGATCCTATGTAAACACCACCTTTACTGTTCTATCCAACCATAACCACACTCTGCTTGTTGAAAACCCAACCTTTATACCCCAAAAAGGAGAAGTGTACATTTCTAGTACTATACTATTTGTAGTTAGCTGACTCTGAGAAATAGGATGACATAAATAGATGGATAAAATTTAAAAAGTATTTTGAGGTGGATGATATCTCACTCAATCTTATTTCTTTCTCTCTACGGATTACCTACATAAATATTATTTTTAACACCAAAAGCTTATTTTTAATTAGCACCCTACTTTCACTGTCTCTAATTGTAGTGTTATGGGCAATATCAAATATCAAGAGTGCTTTGGATAACGTTGTTATTCTCATTGGACTGCGAAAGAGATTTAGTTAATAAAATGAAGTGGGGGTGCATGGGAAAAGAAGAGCTCTACTTTGATATGGGTGGAACTGCTGTACACAATAGGGAAACTAAAACCCATATCACCTCAGTTACAGGATGGAAACAGGAGAGAAAAGAAACTTATGGTTGGTTCCAGATTCCTGCCCCACAGCTGTGTTTTGAATTGCACCATGGATTTGATGTCACATCATCTGATTATCTGGTCTCATGGTTCTCCTCTCCACCCTCAGGAATTCTGGACAGTTCTTGTTTATGTCTAAAAGGATACAGTCATTACTCTACAGGGGCACTATTTTGTCCTTAGTTTCAGAAACTTTTTTAAGGAAAATTCAAGGATCTTCTTCCAATGAAAACTGAACAGAGAAACATAGTATAAATATTATTTCATCCAGAAAGCCTTAGTGAAATATTGCCCTACATATGAAGCACTCTGCGCCCAAATGTGAGAAGGTGGAAAGATAAAAAGTATTCATGCAAATGTCAAACAAATTAGTAGTTCACATTCAATTGAATTTATTAATAATTTATGGAGCTCCAGTATGAAGAATTGTGCTTGTTGCTTCAAGCAATGCAGAGATGATTTAGGTAAGACCTTGCTTTGAAGATTGTATTCCATCAGTGCAGGTGGCAGGATAGGAAGGGGGATAAAAAGGTAAAATAAGCACACAAGTAAATATAGTCAAGAGGATATCAAGGAGAAGTACAAAATGCATTGGGATGACCAATGAAGGCTTTTTATTTGAGTGAGGTATAAAGAAAATCTTCATAGACAATGTGGTGTTTGAAGTGGACCTTGAAATACAATTGGAATTTTATAAAGGAAGGATAATAGAAGAGAGAAAAATTGAGACAATTGTAGGAAGGAGAAATTTTTTAAAAAGATTTTGTTTATTTATTTGAGAGAGAGAGAGAGAGCACGTGTGTACAAGCAGGTGGGTGGGGCAGAGGGAGAAGCAGACTCCCCGCTGAACAGGGAGCCCAACATGGGGCTCAATCCCAGGACCCCAGGATCATGACCTAAGCCAAAGGCAGACACTTAACTGACTGAGCCACCCAGACACCCTGGAAGAAGAAATTTTTATGGTAGATTTGGAGGACAGCAAGTAGTCCAGTTTATCTGGAGCATGGAATACTCACACTGGAGTTGAGGATGATAGATGAAAATAGTGGCAGCTAAATTAGGAGGTGCCTTGCAGCTCACGATAAAGAATAAGAACCTATTAAATGGACAGGGGAGCTACCAAGGCTTTGGAGCAGGAAAACAGCCTGATTCAAGCTATGCTTGAGGATAAAGAATTTGTCTACAGTTGTATAGACTGATTATAGAAGGGGAGCCCATGAGTAGAGAAACTAGTTAAAAAGTGTTTGCAATATTCTAAGCAAGAAATAATGAGGGGCCAACCTGGGTGTAGCAATCCGTATGAAAAGGAGATGTCCTTGGTGGGACTCCCCAGGAAACATACAGAGACTCTGAAATGTTTATGCAGGGACTTCACTGAGGGGGGTTCTCAGAAATATCGTGAAGGCAGTGGGAAGTTAGCAGTGGGCAGAGAAAAGGTAAACTGAAATGCAGTCACAGCAGAGGACTGAGCCAATCCCAGGGGAGGTTCTGAAGCTGAGATGGCCCTTCAGAGGTCTCCAATTGAAGCAATGGGTCTGGCCCATGTACCCATCAAGTGAATTAGCCACTGGATGTAGGGAAAAGGAAAAAAAAGTTTGCTGAGGTGAAATTTGCATGAATTAGAGGATGATGTGATGTAAAGGTAGAAGGAGAAAGAAAAGGTCAGAGCCAAAGCCAGGTTTAGGAGCACCCCAGAAATACCTAGGAACGCACTGAAAGACCTGATTTGGAGGTGAAGGTGACAGCTTCAACTGGAGACATACTGGCACATTCTTATTTTCAGTAACATGGTCACTAGGATCATGTCTGGGAGGCCTACAGTTCATCAGACTTGGGTTCACTCAGGTGTATTATTGAAAAAGAAAAGACAAGATAACTTGAGCTCATATTAACTGCAAAAACAGCACGGGGGAGTACGAAAGGTCAAGAAGAGGATTCCAGATGGATATGCCATAAAAATTTGAAAATAAAAATTAAATTATCTCTATTTGTAAATGATATGATGGAATCCCTGGGAAACCATTCGGTGATAAGACAAACAATAAAATCCATAAGATACCAGAATACAAAATTAATACATAAAAATCAATGGCCTTCAAATATACAAACCATAACTGATCAGACAATTGTATGCTTTTGCAAGAGCCAAAAAAAGAAATATAATAATCAGGAATAAATTTAACACAAGTAATAAACTTAAATGAAACTTACATGAGGAAGATTTTAAAGCTTTAAATCCTGAAAGACATTTAGTTGACTTCAAAAAATGGAAACATTTCCCTTTCTCTTGGATAGGATGACTCAACATTACAAAGATATGGATCAGTTCTCCTCAAGTTATATAAATTTAATGCAATCCCAATAAAAATATCAATAAGCTTTTGCTGAAGTTAGTCAAGTTGGTTCTAAAATTCATATTTTTAGAAAAGGCAAGAATAACTAGGAAAATTCTGAAAAAATAAAAAAGAGCCAGGTGGGGATAGGGGAGGACTAGCTTTACCAGATTTAAAACACTAGAAAGTCTCTATAATTACAAAGATATATATATGTATATATGATACTCTAATATGAATAGAGAGATAGGCCAAGGAATAGAACAAAAAGTAGAACCAAATACATGCCAAAGGTACGGTCACTGATCTTATTAAATGGTGTTAAGGAAAATGTAACTTATTTGGAAAAAGTTAAAGCTAGATTCATACATCAGCATAAATTTCAAATATATTAGAGATTTAAACGTAAAACAATAATTCAAGCAGTAGAAGAAAACATCAGTGAATATCTTTATAATCTGGTGTGGGGGAAACTTTCTAATTAAGATTCAAATCCAGACATGAAAAAAACACACTGATAAGCGTATCTAAATAAATTTAAAAAAAACAATAACTTGGCGTGACAAAAAATCATAAATAAAATTTTAAAACTAATATCAAATTGAGAGAAAATAAAAGAAAGATCTAATTTACCTAATATATTAATTTCTGTAAAAATACCAGGACAGAAACAACCTAAAACCTAATGTGGAAATGAGTGGAAGGTCAATAGTTCACACACACACATACGCACATGCACACACACACACACACACACACACACAAAGATATAATACGAACATATGTAAAGATGTTCAACCTCACTCATAATAAAAGAAATACAAGTAAACACTACACTAACTATATACCAAGATACTTTCTCACGTATCAGATTGGCACAATTTCAAAGCTTGACAACACATTCCCTCACATCTTGTTTTTAAGAATGCAAGATAGTACAAACTCTATGAGGGAGAATTTAGTATTATCTAACAAAGCCACATATATACATCTTCCCTTTGATCCAATAATTCCATTTCTAGGAATCCACCCCAAAGACATGTCTTTACAAATCCAAAACAGCATATGCACAAGATTATTCACTGTGAAAATATTTGTATTATCAAAATACTGGAAACAACCTAAATGCCCATCTCTGAGAGATAAGGGAATACGCTGTGCGACAGCCACACATACAACGGAGTACTAAGCAGCTGCAAAAAAAAAGGGGGGGGGGGAATCTCCATGAATTGTTTTGGAGTGACATCCGGGACATATTTTTTAAGTGAAGAAATAAAGTTGCAAAGACACTATATAGTATGCTACATTTTATGTAAGAAAGATAAACCTGAAATTAATGAAAATAATTATTTGTAGTTGGTGGGCAGAAACAGTGGCAAGGATAGGGATGGAGATGAGACTTCACTATGAATATCTTTTGTTTTTTTCTTTTTACAAGTTTTTACTTTTGAACACATAGATGTTTTATTTACTCAGAAAATACAATTTAATTTGAAAATGATCAGAGAAAAGCAAATCCTAAGGTTGAACACAAATTGAAATAAATCAGTATCAAATTGATAGTATAACAACATAATAAAATTAATTTACATAGTTTTTGAAAATAGTAACTCAGTCCGGATGTACCCTCTTTGTGAACCAGTTCTCAACTGAGGCGGATTTTGCCCCCAGGGGACATTTGATGATGTCTATAGATACTCATTATCACAACTGGGGGTTGAAAAGGCAATACTGGCATCCAAAATCTAGAGGCTAGGGATGGTGCTAAACATCCCAGAATGCACATGGCAGCCCCCCAGAACAAATAATTATTCAGCTCAAAATGTCAATAGTGTCCAGGTTGAGAAACAGTATTTTGGTGGGAGACAGTCAAAGAACCAAAACACAAAAAATCATGAAGAAATTTTGAAGTTTACTATAGGTTTGTTGTTGGGAGAAGCACTGATGTAACAATTCTAAAAACTTTTGTGAATATTAGGTAACAGAGAATGAACAAATGTATACATATCATTGAGAACCAAGGTTCTCATTGCAGTAGAAAGAAGATACAAATATGGAGTAGGACAGTAGAGAAGTCCTGTGATTGTTGAGTATGAATTCCTGATTTAACAAAAACGCAAAAAAAAAAAAAAGGTATCTCCTAGCTTTTCTCACTGAAAGGGCCTGAGGTAATGACATTCCACAGCCAAAACAAAAAACAAACAAACAAAAAAACAAACAAACCACCCAAAAAATAAGAAAACAAAAACAAAAAAACACTTGGCCCCCAGATCACAGTTGCAAAAGGCCATCAACCACGGACTAGAACCAGGGTTCCTTGGAGAAGACACCTACTCAAGCCCTGAGCCACAAAGGTGAGCCCAACTGTCTGACTGGGCCAGAAAGCACAGACCTGCCTCAAGACCAGTGAGGACATAGTAAAAGGACATGGGAGCTATCTTGAAGGAGCTCACATAGGTCAAATTTGGAACAATGTGAGCCTGAAAAAGAGTAACAGTGATAACGGATTACGATACATTGAATCAAAAAAGAAACCATGAGTCCCTAGTGTTAACCCAAAAAAATGGAGGAGTAATTAAACCTCTTTTTCACAAAAAAATATCCACCAACTACAGAAGATATATTCACATTAGAAAATCACCACTTTGTGGGGCACCTGGGTGGCGCAGCGGTTAAGCATCTGCCTTCGGCTCAGGGCGTGATCCCGGCGTTATGGGATCGAGCCCCACATCAGGCTCCTCCGCTATGAGCCTGCTTCTTCCTCTCCCACTCCCCCTGCTTGTGTCCCCTCTCTCGCTGGCTGTCTCTATCTCTGTCGAATAAATAAATAAAAATCTTTAAAAAAAAAAAAAAAGAAAAAGAAAAAGAAAATCACCACTTTGTAACCAGCAATGTAATAATTGCTCCGGGCCAGATCAGAAGTGGATGCTAACACCTTTGGGGAGGGGAAAAGGTCCAAACATTCTCAATACACTACGCCACATGTTACTTCTTAGAAACAAAAGGAAAAAGTTCCCTTTGCTTTTGTGAAATCTGGCACACTTCAACTTAATCAAAGAATCAAGCTTCACATCACCAGTGTTGGGACAAAATGACTTCACAAGCCTCCTGATGTGATGCAAAGGGAAGTAAATAGCGTCATGTACAGAAAGTACCCGCGGGACCCTCCCCCACCCTGCCCAGCCACAGGATACAGGGCTCTGGGTCAAGGCAAACGTTGGTACCCATCCCAAAACAGGAAATAGCCAAAAAATTTTAAGACTAAAGGAATGTGAAATATTATGCATGATTTGTCATTGGCTCCTGGAGTTTTAAAAAATTGTTTTAAAAGACATTGGGACAACAGGCAATTTGTATACGGATTAATTGTTAAATATTATTTTCTTAATGGTACATTTATTTCTTATGATAATGTATTGTGAGTATGTAGAAAAGTATTCTTGTTCTTAGGAAATACATGCTGAAGTAAGGAGCACCTGGCTAGCTCAGTTGGTAAAGCATTCAACTCTTGATCTTGAGGCTGTGAGTTCAAGCCCCATGTTAGGTAGAGAGCCTGCTTTAAAAAAAAAAAAAAAAGTATTTAAGGATGAACTATTATGATGTCTGCAGCTTGCTTTCAGGAGTTCCTAGAGAGAGAGAGAAAGAGAAAGTAGATGTGACAGAATTTTAACAATTGGTGCATCTAGGTAAGAGATTTACTCTGTCAACTTTTCTACAAATTTCAAGTGGTTCATTTTAAAAAAGTGATGGAAAAAAGACTTATTTGAATCCATGAGTTGATCAAGAAGCAATACATGATTTGAAAACCAGTAAACAGAAGAAATCAAGCATTTATTCTGCTTTCCCTAAAAGAACTGTAACTCCACATAAACAAATAGTTAATTAGGGAAGTTTCTCTATGTGGAAGCCTTCTGTATAATAAATGAAGTAGAACAGCACCATTGGCAAACCTTAATGAATTAACGCATCCAGGCATAATTATCGATGACTGCCAGCACGCTGAAAAGAGAATTATCAGAAAGTGTGTACCTCCTGCAAGAACTAGACACCACCACCTATAAAATAGTCTTGCCAAAACAAAAAACAAACAAAGAAAACAACCCCGAATCGAATCTGACAAAGCTTCTAGATCTATCAATCCATAGGAAAACAAGGGACAGAGGAAAAAAGAAAACATCACCAGGAAGATGCAACACATGGGGAAGAGTCTCCTGAGAAAGCTACAGGACAAATAACTCAGTTCTTTCCCAAACTGTGGAGAAGGAGAGCTATAGATTATCAGAAACTTAAATGCATAGCAACCTATTGCAATTTATGGACCTTAATGTAGAGTTCTAATTCATACAAATTTATGGAGGCGGGAGGGAAGGAAATGTATGAAAAACAATTGGAAAATGTAAACATTACTGGGACATTCAATGATGTTAAGGAATGACTTTTAAGTATTTTGAGACTGTGTGGTTTTTGTTTTGTTTTGTTTTTAAAGATTTTTATTTATTTATTTTACAGACAGAGAGAGAGTACAAGCAGGTAGACTAGCAGGGAGAGGGAGAGGGAGAAGCAGGCTCCCTGCTGAGCAGAGAGCCTGATGTGGGGCTCGGTGAGATCATGAGACAAGAATTCCTGAGATCATGACCCAAGCTGAATGCATATACTTAACCAACTGAGCCACCCAGGCACCCCTGATTGTGCGTTTTTAAAGAGTTATTTTCTTTTGGAGATCTACCCTGAAATATTTATGGAGGAAATAATATAATATGCTGGGAATTTACTTCATAATAATGCAGAAAGATGCGTAGATGGAACAAGAGGGTCTATGCGTTGATATTTGTTGAAGGTATGTAAAGAATATATGGATATTAATTTATTTAATTTTGTAAACAGCTAGTTAATTGAAAGAGTAAAACAAAGACAGCATTGGAAACAAAAAGCAGAAGGAGGCAGGTGCTCTGCCTTCACTGAACTCCTACCATGGGTCACCACCCGTTAAAGCCTAGTCTATAGTATCATATCGAATCCTCACAAAGTCATACAATGACACAGGTGGGTATCGCAGATATTAAGCAGATCTCCCAAGTTCGAATCTCAGCTCTGCCATCACCTGTTGAGCCAATTAGCCTCTATTTCCTTATCTCTACAATGGGGATGACAATAATATTATCTACCTCATAAGATTGCAGGGAAGGTTAAACAGTGAATTATTTTAAGTCAAGTGCTTAGGACACTCCCTGGTGCATAGTGACACAATATAAATATTAGCCCTTATTATTAAAGAGTGATAGAACTAGCTGAACCAGAGCCCAGTATCCCCCATGATGCCGCCCTGAGGACGGCATGTGTGTGTCGATGTGCATCGGGTTTTTAGCACTCTCTGCCAAAGCCACTTTGTCCACCCTGTTGGGCACACCCTAAATTGTGTTCAAATATCAGCAGCAGAGTTTCAAATATGCCAAGAAAGAAATATAGGTGTTAATAGAATCGTCTGTAATAACTTAGGCAAATACTCATTCATTTGTCCATTCAATACACATTTACTGAGACTGGCTCTGCAATAGATGCTGGGGCTTTAAGAGTTAAAGTAGGTGTAGCTGCTGTCCTCACAAATGTACTAGCCAGGGACCATGCTTGAAGTTCCACCATCCAGCTGATTAGGAGGCAAAGGATGCCAAGTAGAGCAGAATGGGGGCAGGGGGTAGCTAAGCAGATAGATCTGTCCCCTGAGGCCAACCCAGTGTACCATACAGTATGTCCAGGATCTAGCCAAGTCAAGTATGGTTCTGGAAATCATTGGCACTGGTTAGGTCCAAACCAAGAAGCAGATCCCAGCTGTGATGACTCCAGGCAATGATCAAGTGTGTAGAAGCCAGGTGGGAGCAAAAGAGTTTTCCTGAACTCTGTCCCTCCACGTAAGAATTTTCTTAAACAGTTGAGGAATGAAGGGGAAGATTCTAATCCCAGGAAGGGTAATTGGCAAGAATAAAATAAAAGATATTTGGGGTTAATCACACCAGCAGTGTCCTAGTCCTGAGGGGTTTATGGTTCCAGCCAGGAGAAGTAGAGAAACTATGGCATTATCAAGGTCAGAACCAAGTTCTGAGGCCTAGGCCATGAAGGATGGGGGCAGGGAGTCCTGTACTACAGCAGCTGTTTGAGTGCTCAGTGCGGGCCCTTACATTCCACTTGTTCCCCAGAGCCAGACCCTGAGACAAGAATTCCTGCACAGGTGACTTATTAAGAAGTTCTCCCAAGAGAAACCAAGCCAGGAATGGAGGAACAGGCAAGAAACAGAACTTCTTTTTCAGCAGCCAAACAAGAGTACCATTTCAGGCAGAGTCCCAGAGCGTAGGTTCAGCTGGATCCTACACAACTCCTAGTCTATATTTTGCCTCCGAGTTTGTCCCAACTAGAGGCGAGAGAGCTGGGCTCTTCTGCTCCTACACCATACTATCACTGGCCAAGGGCCACCCCCGAGGAAACTAAGCCCCCAGACCTTTGCAGCTTTTTGCACTCGTGGCCAAAATGGTTCAGGTGGTCCCAAGGCTGGTGTCTGAAGACAGTCTCAAGTGTGGTCTTGACAATGCAAAAATCACACAGAAGTCAGGAGAGGACACAGGCTATTAAGAATGTTCTGAAGCGCTCTGGGCCAAGTACTAGTAGTGGCCAACTAATGCCTATACTCTAGGTTCTGGGTTTAATTGACAGTAAAGAATAATTTGGAGGATGTCCTTGGGCCCAGCCATTGTGAGCATGCTATAGATCATTAGTGTGCACCTCGAAAATTACTTGCTACCTCCAAGTATAATAGAGCTAAAATGCTGACAGATGGGGACTTGGAGAGTTGACTCAGATATGGGTAACACTGGGCCAACGGGTGCAGGGTGTGAGCTCTCCCCTACTCCTGTTGCTTGCAGTGGTCACACAGTGCTCTGCTGCCCTCAGAGGCCCTGAGAGCCCAATTTAACAGGCTCACTGCCCCTTTCCAATATTCCCAACCAACAAGTGAGACTTGGAATCACATCCATTGGGTGAAATGCCGGAAGTTTACAGAACCCTAAACATCTTCATAGAATTGGCATAAGGTTTTTGTAAACTTGACCCCAGAGTCAGTAAGAAAAAAGTCACTTGGCTTACTCAGTCATTATTCTTCCTGTGTCTCTTGGATATTTACTTTGTGTTTGGGCCCATGTCGCGGGTGTTGGATGATCCCAGATCGATTCTTAAGACACTCAGATCTTTCCTCATTCCTTTCAGATTCATCCCTTGAAGCTGGATACTCTTCCTGACCTTCATTTCTTCATATTATATCAGAGGTCCCTCATATAAGGCCCATGGAACTTTGACATCAGAGTTAGAGTAATCTGTGACAGCAGAAGAATGAGAATGTGCTGGTTTATGTGTATTTGTTGGGGGGGGGTTGGGAGTAGGAGGTGGTGGTGTTAATTCTGGAAGCAAAGGAGAAAAGACTGTCTACTTTGAGAG
This sequence comes from Ursus americanus, assembly GCF_024610735.1. NCBI lineage: Eukaryota > Metazoa > Chordata > Mammalia > Carnivora > Ursidae > Ursus > Ursus americanus. The sequence goes on along the minus strand of NC_142137.1, from coordinate 51,690,382 downwards.
TTATCAACCAGAGTAGAGCCACAGATGGACGGGTCAGTAACACCTCAGGAGGGCACAGGCTGAAGGGGAGAATGGGACTCCCAGCAACTTAAATGTCTGAGGCCAAAAATTGTACTCATGATGACATTAAGGCCAAACCAGAGAGAAGATCCCATAGGTAGCCGAAAGGGCGAAAACACTGTTCAAAAAGCATCCCTCCGTACCCTTATCAGTTTTTCTTGCCTTTAGCACAAGGAAACGCAGTACTTTTTCTTTTACCTTAAAAATCAAAAAACCTATAAGTAATAGCTTCAACCCTTTAACCTCAACATTGATCAACACAAAAGATTAAATTGTTCACTCATTCACCAATGACTAGAAATCACATCATCTACTCTACATGTACTGCCAATGTTCCAGTTGGAATCACTGTGGTAAGTAATGCTGCTTCTTGAAAAGATTATGGTCATTCCAACAAAAGCAAGTTATTCTTACTTGTTTTTAATAGATTCACTATTCCAGAAGAATGTTCAATAAATTACTTAGAGCTGTCCTTTGCCCTTCAGGCTGGCAAATACTCAAATTATTTAAGGCAAGACTACATATATTATGGATCTCCTGATGGATGCATGTGATAGTACCAATAACATTGTCAAAAAAAAAAAAACTTAATCTGACCAAGGGTCTATATTTAACTACCACTTTATAGAAAATGCAAGTTCAAAGGAACATGTTAACTTACGTTCTTGAAATTACATCTATTATATCTGTATGGTGGAAATACTATGTAATGGTATGCTAGTGTGTATCTCTTCCCACTCCATTTCCTGTGACCTCACGCTGATAGCTTAAAATTGGCTTTGGTGGGAGTATCTACACCACAGAAAGTAAGAAGTGCTACAAACTAGGGCTTTCATTTCCTGAGAGTCCATTGCTAAACACTGAACAATACACCATGGCCTTAGCCAATTCCCAAAAATGTTCATTGCTAACAACACCCAACTTAAGAAAAAGAATGGCAGAAGGCAAGTCAGAGAGGAAAGTGGCAGTGGTCTTATCTGACTGCAGTTAAAATATCCTATTGTCCAATTTTACAGAGACAAAAGGCCACCACTAGAACCCCTCCCAGGAACTACAGGGTGAGCAGCCCTAAAGCATAATCTTCATTTGTTTCTTGATCTAGTTAGCTGATTCTATTAAGTCATTCAAATCTTGTTCAAATGTCACGTCATCAGAAAGTTTTCCCTAACCACTGTAGCTGACCACCCTCTTTGTCATTCTCTACCGTTCTATTTTTCTTCAGAACACTTACAACTACCTAGCATTACATTATCTATTCCTAATGGACTTAAGCCTTAGGAACACAGATTCTGTACTGTTTTGTTCAGCGTAGTATCTGAGCACTAAGCACAGTGCCTGGTAGGTTCTCAACAAACGTGAGGTGCATGGAAGGATGTCTATAAATTATTGTTGAATAGGGAAAGAAAAACACATTGTAGAGAGATACACAGTCAATCATCATTATTTACAGATTTCATATTTGTGAATTTGCCTAACCATTAAAATGTATTTGTAACCCAAAAATCAATGCTCACGGTGCACTGGCAGTCATTCACAGATACGCACAAAGCAGTGAAAATTTTGAATCACGTAATGTGCATGTTTCCAGCTAAGGCTGAACAAGGTGATGCTCTGTCTTATTTCAGCTCTCACTTTACAAACACATGTCCTTCTCATGGTCTATTTAGTGCTACATTTTTTTGCATTTGATTTTTGTTTATTTTTTTTTAAGATTTTATTTATTTATTTGAGAAAGAGTGAGAACACAAGTGGGGGGGGGCGGTGCAGAGGGAGAGGGAGAAGCAGGCTCCCTGCTAACAGGGAGCTCGACACTGGACTCGATTGCAGGACTCCAAGATCATGACCTGAGCCAACGGCAGAAGCTTAACCAACTGAACCACCTGGAGGCCCTGATTTTGCCATTTAAAATGGCTCCCTAAGTTGTGCTTAAGTGCTGTCTGCTGTTCTTAAGCACAAGAAGTCCATAATGTACCTTACAGAGAAAATATGTCTGTTAGATGAGCTTTGTTCAGACCTGAGTTATAGTGTTGTTGGCTATGAGTTCAGTATTAAAGAGTTAATAATATATAACGAATAAGGTGTCTTTAGACAGAAATACATACAAAACAGGTTTTTTGTTGATCAGTTGATGAAAATGTTATGACCAGAGGCTCACAGGAACCTAACTCTGAATTTCCTCTAGGAGCAACGGTTCAGTATTCACTAATTTAGTGTTTAGAGCAATTTTATAGAATATAACTATTGCAAATAATGAGAATTGACTGATTATAGTATATTTCATTTGTTTTAAGAAAATATGGATAGCTAGATGGATAGATGGATGGATGGCTGATTGGTTGAAAGACAGATAGATGGATAAATAGATAGATATAAAGGTAAATTTGTAAAGACATAGAAAAATACCTGGAAGCATATATGCCAAACTGTTAGCTCTGGGGAGTGGGATTAAGCGATATAAAAAGAATTTCACTTTGTGCCCTGTATTATACTTTTGTATTTTTGAAATGTTTTCAACAAGTAATTATAATTTTGCTTATTTTTCAAACAAATGTTTTTAATGAAATTAAAACAATAAATTCTTGGGGGACAAGGATGGCTTAGTCAGTTAAGCGTCCGACTCTTGCTATCAGCTCAGGTCATGATCTCAGAGTCATGAGATCAAGCCCCATGCCAACTCCACACTGGGCATGGAGCCTGCTTAAGATTCTCTCTCTCTCTCTCTCCCCTTGCCCCATACCCTACCTCTTTCCCTCTCAAAACAAACAAACAAACAAACAAACAAACAAACAAACAATAAATTCTTCTTTAAAAACACTTAAAAACTTAAGCAAGGACTAGGTAAAAAGCTCATGTAATCTTTGGACATTTTCATCTGAAAAGAACATCAACAAGAAAGTGTAGACAATAACAAAAGACCACATAAGTGACAGAAGAGGTAAAACAGTATAAGAAAATATCAACATTTCTTCACCAAATTGCTAAATAAGTAAGTGCACAAATTAAGAACAGATATCTGTGAGAATGAAGCTGCCTTTACACCAGCAAAGATGGGAATGAAAAACAGGTAAGAAAAGAGGAGGGTGGTCAGGTTTGACAGAACTCACATCATCAGAGGAGAACCAAGTCAGAAAAACAAAACAGAACACAAAAGCTTAAAGCAAACAGAACTACCTAATTCATAATATAGTGAAAATAAATAGGTGCTAGAGAAAAGGGATCTTCCTGGATTTGACTCTTCTCCTCATTCTACATTTCAACAGCTAGAAGTTTTCTTAAGTAGCATCGGATTCAACCTTCACAAAAATATTGGGCTTCTAATAAGAAATTGCTTTTTAGTTTCTCCAAAAATGAAATATATCACCTGTGTGAGCTTAGTTATTCTCTGTAAGAGCAGGTCATTTTTCATACAGTGTTGGACACTGAGTTAAGACAGGAGTGCTGCTAATTTATTCCAGCATAAGAGACTCTGCGCACGCACAGGTAGATGGAGAAACAAGATTTAGTCCCATTCCTAACATAGTGCCTTGGGGGGAAAGGCTGTTCTCAGAGTTGGAATCATTCTTCTTGTTTCATGAACAGAAACTCATGAGATAAGAAGAATCTGGGTGATGTCTTCCCTCTCTTCCTCACAGACAACAGTAATACACAACAGTCCCAGGTGGCCTTAGAATCAGCTAAAGGGCCTTTTGGCCAGAACCGCCGTTTTCCAGTAATTTGCCAAAATGACCAACACAAAGGGAAAGAGGAGAGGTACCTGCTATATGTTCTCTCAGCCTTTTAGGGAACGTGGAGTTGTTCCTTTGGCCACATACATGCAAATCCTGTTACAAGAAAGGGATATTGTGGACATCAGGGGAATGGGCATTGTTCAAGAAGGAATGTCCCTCAATTGTTAGCACGGCAAAACTGGAAGAGTCTACAGTGTCACCCAGCATGTTGTTGGCAGTGTTGCAAACAAACAAACAAGTTAAGAGCAAGATTCTTGCCAGGAGAACTAACGTAAGTTTTGAGCATATTAACCACTCAAAGAGCCGAGACAGCTTTCTGAAAAGCATGAAGGAAAATGATCAGAAAAAGAAGGAAGCCAAAGAGAAAGCTACTTGGGGTCAACGGAAGCACCAGCCTGCTCCACCCAGAGAAGCACACTTTGGGGGAATGGATGGAAAGGAGACTGAGCTGCTGGAATCCATTCCCTATGAATTCATGGCATGATAAATGTAAAAAAAAAAAATTAAAGACCTCAAGACTGTGAAAAAAAAAAAAAAAGAATCAGCAAAAGATTAACACTATTCTCCCCAGCTCCTCACCCCATATGCCCCTCACCACCACCATCCCCATAAGTTCCTTGTTCCACAGGGCTCCCTATAAGATGTCACTTTTAAAATGAATTCTGTGGATTAAACATTTGGACTGGTAGATTCCTAATTAACCCAAGCGTAAGAGAATCTAGACCATTGGAAAGGCCATCTTGGAGCTTCTGCCCTGGAAGATAAGAGAAACTGGAGGGGTAAATCCCCAATGAGAAACTGCTGTGGTTCGAGGGTGTCACTCAGGAAGATTCCCTTGTATGATGCTGGGTCAATGCTTTTACCACCATGGACTTGACTGGCACACTTTGCAATCACCCACCAAAAAAGCCATTCAACTGCCCTCTAAAGTCAAATATTGTACAACATGTTACAGAACAGAAATTAGGAATTTCAAATGAGAGGTTTTCCCAAAAGAGCCACAGGTAGCATGAGTACATGCCTGGTTAATGGGCATGAGATTATAGTATATTTCTTCCCCAAGTACATTTGTTTCCTTAAACAGGCGAAATTTCTCTAATTAAAAAAAAAAGTTTCCAGGGCATTTATTGATCCTTCATGGTGAACATTTATATTAATGGTTGAGAATAAAATGTGAGCATTTAAGGAGAGAAAAAAATCACTATGCAAGCTAATCTTACGCCAAGCCTGCAGCCAAGCTAATTGAATTTTAAGTACGGTAGCGAGTTCCTCCTTCTTCACACCGCTAATATATTTCACTGACTATAAAAATAATTTTCCACTGTATATTTTAAAAACACATAAATAGACAACATTATGGCTCACAGATAGACTAAGGAAAGTCTTCTCCTGGGGTTTTTGTTCTCCATCTTTCTTTATAAGTCTGCAAAAAGGAAAAAAAAGATGGACCTTTATCAGAACCTGACCCTCACCATCTTTAGGGCAGAAAAAAATGAGGAAACCTTCTAGAAGGCATCACTAATACTCAGTAAAACAAATACATTTCAAGAGCTCAGAGTTAAATTCATCTAATGAGCCGATAATGAAAAATTTTTTCTAGGACCGTTTGCCTGAGGGATTTGAGGCTTTGTTATTGGAAAATAAGAAATTCTAGACTCTGAGAAAGGCCACTTGGCTCAGCATGGCTGATACATTCGAATTCCCTTATTCCAGCTCCCTACAGTTTCTCAATTTACAAATTCATTTATTCATCTTTTTAGAAAAATAAAATGATGCTTCTAGCTTCTCTAGAGTTTTTTGGCAACTGCTTATTTGTGACATTTATCCTCCAGGTGAGAGCATTTTTGACAGGAGCATCTTTTTTCTCCTACTGTCCTATTTGTATAAGGTCAGATTGGCCTCTATACTGTGAGTATGAAGAGCTTAATTGGAACAATATTATTATCCTTCACAATTTACAGAAATATATTTGGCCTCTGCAAAGTGTCATTTTCCTCAGAGAGAATAAGCTGCTTCCTTATTAAGCCCTTTGGAAAAACAGAAATAGTTCTTCTGAACCCTTTGGTGTTGGCAAGGCATTCCATCGTGTTGCTCTTAAAGTAAAAGAACAGAAGAAACACAGTGGTCTTGAAATTTTATTCTAAAATGTCCTCAAGTGAAAATCTGAAAAATCACTGAGTCAGTCTTAGAATTGGTAGGTTTCAGAGGAAGAATACCACCGAACCCACATAGGAAGGGATCTGGTTTATAAGCAAGCAGGATCTACCCCTCCTCTGATCTGCATGTGTCACTCTATCTTGTCCCTTAAGAAACCCAATTTCACCCATTCCTAACACTTCAGCTCCCTTTTATGCAAGGATGGCCCCAGTTCTAGGCAGTCACATTTCTTGACTCTCTTGCCCTCAAAATTTTAGCCAGAAAGATTACAAAGCAGAAATTCCACCTCTCGAGATCAAAATTAGTGGGACCGTTTGCTTTCTTAATTCCTTTTATTATTCCACGGTTCGGATTCTTCTCAATGATGTTCGCATCTGTCACTTCACTTCAACGTCAGCATTTATCACCGTGTTCCCAACTACTGCATCTCCCTCAATTTCCCCATTTTTCCCTTTAGCTCTTTTCCACTGCCTCTTCTCTTCGAGGTACAGTATCTTACCATCTCTCCCTCTACGGTATCGTTCCGTCTCCCCCTTCCTCTATACTTCTGCAACCAGTGCCCAGCTGCATGTATCCTTCTCCTACTGGCAAATCCTAATTTGTGGTATTCAATTTACCTGCATCCAACTCCCTCCCCCACATCCCATCCTTTTTCAGCCCATCATACGCTGTGCACCATCTCTCTCCTCCTAAAATTCCATTTTCAGTATTTTGTCTTCTGGTCCCATCTTGTCCAGGCACCTCCGGCCACGTTTAATAATCTACGCGGACACAACAGCAACTGCCATCTACTAGCTGAGTGCCTGCGACAATCATGCTAGGTGCTACACACAGTGCTTTACAGACGTCATATTTAGTCCCCTCTACGACCTTGAGAGTTACGTTTTGTCATTCCCATTTTTATCATAGAGAACACTGGGCCTTAAAATGGCTAAGCAACTCTTCCAGTAATGCCTGGCGCTGAATGAGAACGCTCATCGGTTTGCCGTCCGAACCCATGCTTTTCCCTGATTATGAAGGTCTTCGATCGCCTAACGGAGCTCTCTGAACTCTTGCAGCCTGCAGTTTTAACATCCTCACAACCTGACCCACCTGGTCCACCGCAAACCCTGTGCTCCAAAGGATGGTGATTAAGGTCGTGCACTCTGGAAGCAGCTTGTCTGAGTTCAGGTCCCGGCTCCCCAGCTCACCAGTTTGGCCAGTACCAGCAAGCTACCCTATGTCTCTGTACCTCCACTTTCTCTTAAATTCTGATTACGCACTCATCTCAGAGAAATGGGAGATTAAATAAGACAATGCCTCTCTTTACATGATCCCATCTGTTTCCCTGCCAAGAATGATCTTCCTTCTCCTTTCAACTTACGAGGATGCAATACAAACTCATCATTAACTCTTAGTAATTAATTTCATTTTCATAATATTTCCTGTAGCTGAAGTTCCCTCATTTCATCTAAAGAGTCTCACAAACGTATTTAGAGTATGTCACATTATCTTGCTCTTGATCAGATATTACCTTGTGTCGTTCTCTTGTTCTTTCTTATCCAGTGTTTTTCTCATCCCAAAATGATTATAAATTTCAAAGGCTGCATACATTATCTCCTGTATGCCTTACAATAAGAACTTAATACGGTGCTGAGCACAAAACGCCTTGCCCCAAGCTGAGAACCTCAGATTTACATTTCATAAATTATTATTTACTAACCATAATATCAGTCACATTTTACTCTTTCTTCTCTTTGCTGTGGTCAAAGTCCTCCTCTAAGATGCTAATCATCTCCAGCCTCCATCCTAATATCCCAATCCCCCTGCCTGAGGAATTCGCTCCCTCATGCAGGACCAGTAACGGGGACTACAGGCAGGCCAGCATGACTGAAAGAGGAGAAGGTGAGAGGACACAAAGCAAGATTAAACCTGAGACGCAGGCAGAACCAGAACAGGCAGAACCCATCTGTTACCCTCGTCCTATTTTAAGACAGAACATAGTGGCCAAAAATACTCGTTCCAGAGCTGGGCTACTAGGGTCTGAATCCTTACTATGTCACGATAGGCTAATTACTCCTCCTCTGGGCCCCAGTTTCCTCACCAATCCAATGAGAAAAATTATGAAGTTGGTGTGACTGTCTGATTCCCTAGGAAACAGATTCTGAGATAGAAATGTGTGCAGGGAGTTCTCTCAGGAAAAACATCAGAAAGGCAGGGAGGGAAGGAGTTTGAGGAGAGGGTGGAGTGGAACTGGAACACAGTAGAAACAGAGCCTTAGCTGTTCCTACAAAGAGCTCTGGAGCTAGGATGGCCCTGCAGACGTCTCCTCAACTGAGGCAAGTCAACTGGACCTTTGTCCCCCTGAATGGACCAATGGCTGGATGTAGGCTATCCCTGGACAGCAAACCACCCCTCAGGAAATGAGAGAACAGACGCCTTGTCCTAGAGGGGAGATCTGTTGGCCACACTACAGCATCCACTACAGTTGGTATAAAGATTAAATGAATTAATATCTACACATCACTTAGGATGGTATCTGACACATTTTAGCTCAACGTTAAGTGTTAGCTGTTACATCAGCTTCATTGCCTACAAGGTCTCTTTGCTTTACCTCAAGATTTCCTGACTAAAATTTTAAAAGAAAGGTGACAGTACTTTTTTTTTTATTTCAATACCCTAAACAGCTACATGCTATAAATATTTATGCATTTTTTGATGATTTATGGGTTTGCTTCTACCTATTACATAACACCTTGGCTTGCTGTACTCTCAAAATGTTTATTTCTATACCGTCTATCACAGCTTAAGGAAAATAGAGGAGAACAGTGTCTTTTTAACTAAACATGGGCATCCCCAAATACATACCAAACAACTGCTGGTTATTTAAAGAGTAAATTAATAGAGATAGCCTTGAAAAGGAAGATGAAAAAAAATGTTTTTAAATGCCAAACTGAGGGGCATACTTAAATGTCAGTGCCAAGAGGACTAGCACTTGGCAAATCTCTGAATGGATACCCTGCCACAAACACTCTGGGACTTTCCTCTTCTCCTGGCAATATCCCTGAAGGCACTGATTTCCTCATCTTGAACCCTAGATACCCAGAAACCAAAGTCTGGGGACCCTGGTGCTGTTATTGCAGGGCGACTGATATATGTATGTAGCTACCAAACTTTAAATTTAGCAGAAAGTGATAGTATGTATCTCTCCCCATATATACCACAATCCCTCAAATTAATGTAATGCTCTGATTCACAACACATAAACTTATTTAATCACATTACTGAATAAATATGTAGTTTTCTATCACCGTGAATTTTCTTAATCAATCTTTAACAAATGTACAACTATTATATATTTCATGGTAAGAAAACATTCCAATACTCACTTTCTAGAGCTTTGCATTCTTCCTAATCCCCAACATCATGTGTCTTTTTCAACTGAAAGGCATCGGAGACATAGATTTCCCCTTAAGGTTAGAAACAATATCTTATTTGTCTATGTATTCCTACAGTAACTTTAACACACAGTAGAAAAAGCAAAAGAAAAATCGTAATTTTACAAATATTAGTTGCATACACACACTGAGCTAGGTGCTAGAAATATAATCCTGAACTAAATATATAAATTGTCTATTCACATGTAGAGAATAATCTAGTCGAAGAAACAAACCATCAAAGAAATGTATCTCTTATACTTTTTCTTTTTTGTCTTATACTTTTCAATAATGCTGTTAAGGAAAAATCAGGGTGTGATGAGTGATTATTTTAGGGGAAGTTGTTTGAGACTGGGTGGGCAGGAGCAAAGAGGAGATAACAGAAAAGAAGCAGAGACCAGCTGGGATGGAAAGTATAGGGAGGAGTTAGCCAAGAAGACATGGGTGGAGGGTTCCAGGCAGAGGGGACACCATGTGTAAGGAAATGAAGGAATCTTCGGTGCTACCAGCAGCAGAAGGACAGGACTATTTGCAATTTAGAATGCAATTCAGAGATAAATTTGATTGAAAGCTTAACATGCAGGTTTTTAAAACGTTGCTTACTTTGTAAACAATTCTAAAAAAAAAAACACATTTTTGGTTTGACAGTGAAATATTTAATTTTTTTAAAGATTTTATTTATTTATTGTGGAAGGAGCTGAGATGCCCTTCATTTTTTTTTTAAGATTTTATTTATTTATTTGATAGAGAGACAGCCAGTGAGAGAGGGAACACAAGCAGGGGGAGTGGGAGAGGAAGAAGCAGGCTCCCAGCGGAGGAGCCTGATGCAGGGCTCAATCCCAGAATGCTGAGATCACACCCTGAGCTGAAGGCAGATGTTCAACGACTGAGCCACCCAGGCGCCCCTCGAGATGCCCTTCAACAGATGACTGGATTAAGAAGATGTGGTCCATATGTACAATGGAATATTACTCAGCCATCATCAGAAAGAACAATTACCAACATTTGCAGCAACATGGACGGGACTGGAGGAGATTATGCTAAGTGAAATAAGTCAAGCAGAGAAAGACAATTATCATATGGTTTCACTCATTTATGGAACATAAGAAATAGCAGGGAGATCGGTAGGAGGAAGAAGGAAAGATGAAGGGGGAGGTATAGAGAAGGGGCAGTGAACCATGAGAGACTATGGACTCTGGGAAACAAACTGAGGGCTTCAGAGGGGCGGGGGTGGGTGACCAGGCTAGGCCGGTGATGGGTATTAAGGAGGGCACGTATTGCATGGTGCACTGGGTGTTATATGCAAGTAATGAATCATGGAACATTACATCAAAAACTAAGGATACACTGTATGGTGACTAACATAACATAATAAAAAATTATTATAAAAAAAACAACAAAAAAAGATTTTATTTATTTATTTGACAGAGAGAGAGTGTGCACAAGCAGGCAGAGCAGCAGGCAGAGGGAGAAGCAGACTTCCCACTGAGCAGGGAGTGGGACATAAGACTCATCCCAGGACCCTGGGATCATGACCTGAGATAAAGACGGACGCTTAACCAACTGAGCGACCCAGGCGCCCTGTGGAATATTTATTTCAGTAAGGATCAATCATCACAGTAAATGTTATGAATACAAGGTGAAGGAGAGAGCATTCGTCCTCCAGGAGCTTACAGTTCAGCCAGAAGAGGAAGTCAACAGTCACATGAAGAGGGGCCGGTGCTGGGGAAGGGTAGCTAGTACAGAGAGTGAAGACAACTCAGAAGGGACCACTAACTTCAAAGAGGGCCTCCTGATGGCAAGGAGCATATCATTGGACACGTGCTCTACAGTACCTGCTACAGTAGTGGGCTGAGCGAAAAGCTCAGAGTCCCTCATGGGAGAGGATTAGCTTGCCTGCAAGTGTTGGGACGCCTGAAAAGAGGCCCTGACCCAGTAGAAGAGCCTTGAAAGAGGACCAAACATGAGGGGACATTTGAAGGAGAGGATCATTTAAACCTTAAAAGGTTTGTTAAAAGAAGTGAAATAAATTGAATTGATAACAGTAAAAGAAAATAATTCCATGTCACTTGAAAAGCAAATCCATGTGATTCGGCCTTATTTCATTTAATTGTTCACAATGGGCTGCTTTTCTCAACTCAGTGATCGTGTGTGTTCCTTACATTTACTCCATTGTTTCTGTTTCCACCCGACTTCTCCTTAAATTTAGCAGAATTCATCTGCCAAATCACAAGAGAGCCAGTTTTACGTGTGGACCTTATCATATGTACCCCATACATTTTATAAAATAATGCTAACACCAATAATGGAAACCACACTATCTCCGCATTTCCTGAGTGCTGTGGCTTTGATAGTAGACTGTTTACAGTGTCTTGGCGTTTTAGATGGCGTTCATTTTGGGGTTTTGTTTGTTATCTCTTCAGACAGGACCCTCAGTCCTGGCTCTTCCTTAATCAGCTGAACTGTTCGATGGTAAAAGCCTCTTTTCCTTGGGGAACTAGACCACTGTAATATAATCTTTCTGCCATTCCCAACAAAAGACCGTGTCACCTGACTCCCACAGCCTCTGTTGGCCCTAAGTTTTAAAGTACTGATTCCACGCGCTTGTGAGTAAGAGAGGAACCCCCGAGTAAAGAAGAACAAAAGGCTGCAGGGGTAGGAAGCAGAAGACAAGAAAGAACAGAAGAAGGAAGAGTTTACTACTATGGAAAGCAGTCAGAAGAGAATGTCGAGGAACTTGAATGCCTTCTCTTTCATGTAAGTTACCAGGGTTTCTAAAGTCAGAAAAGTATTTACAGCTATTTCTTTAAAATGCTGGCCACATTTTATAATGATCAGGTATTCCCAGGTGTCTAAACGTCTCACATATTTTAGCGGATCAATTCAGTTCTGATCACAGTTCTAAATACACTAGTGACTCAATGAGTATTACTCAGTGGGCTTATACTAAAAGCAAGCCTGTCTCCTGGAGAACTCCATGTGATTTACCCCGATTAATCAACAGGCAAGCTAAGAAAAAGGTATAGAAATTACTGCTATTTGCACTTCAAATTCAAAGAAAGTGCTAGATAAATGTATTCTCATGTCTAAGGTCAAAAAGCCAATCAAGGGCAAAGCCAAGACCAGCTACCCTGCCTTGCCCAGTGGATTCACCCCGTTTCCCACCCCATATCACAAGGGGTTGTTAATTTAAATAAAGCCATCCTTCAGCCATAAAACAAACAAAAGAGGGTTCTTTTGTGATGGGTATTTTCTTTCCTTAAAAAACATCCTTTGAAGAAGGCTATTTATTTACCCTAGACATAGTGGAATGTAGCAAAACACTTATATAACATCTCTCTAAGCTTCCTTCTGCTAATAGGGAAAGACTGAACCATACATGGGCATTGCACAGTAGAAGAACCATCAGCCTCCCCTGGAATATTACCTAATATTTATTTGAAAAACAGTTTTTATTTGGATTCATGCTTCGCTTCATGCTTTCCATAGATCTGTATCTGAGAAGGCAGAGAGTTGATTGTCAGAAATTACTGCACACGCAACAGATTTCCATGCTGTGTTTGCCTCTGGTAAAGTAACTCAACTTTTGTATTTCGAATGTGGTCTCCTGGTTTCTCTAAGATGTTCTTGGGGACCCTGAACAATACGTGAGCTCCTGCCACTGCTCACAAAGGCACAGCGGTGGCTTTCAAATGGAGTCATTCCACTAAACCGGAGCATAACAATGGGAAGTGGAGGATCCACTCTCCAGCTGGTGTTAAATCGTGCAAGGTATTATCAAATCCTTTCCCCAAGGCTGGCATCTTCCCTTCTATTCAGTAAATCCCTCTACAGAATCCAAAGACTTCAGGGTGCAATTGTTGCATGGTAAGCATTGACAATCACCCTATACTTTCTGCAGGGGATATACATAGAGTGTAGGTGGCTCAAAGCTGTCAGCAATTTAGATAATCTCTATTAGGTCTTGCGTCCCTACAACAATCAAGTTTGATAACATTTGCCACCCTCCTATAACACAACGTGAGAGTATTTTACTTTATAGAATCATTGAATGTAAAAGGCCAGGAAATAATTTAGAAATAAAAGCCCGATGTTTTACAAACGGGGGAGGAGTTTCTGAGAGCTAAAGTGACTTGTCCAATGTTACATCTACAAATGGTGGCCCAACCAGGACTTGAACCCTGGTGTCTGGCTCCAGTCTGCCTCTCACTGTACCATAGTTCCTACACTGTAAGGTATGGGAGCACAGGGACCATACCTAGTCCATTCGTCACTATATATGTAGCTGTTAGCCCAGTGCCTAACACATAGCATGGGGGGAATATTAAATGGTTGGGTCCCAAATCTAACTCATTATTTATTTATTTATTTATTTATTTATTTATTTATTTATTTATTTATTTATTTATTTATTTTTAAGATTTATTTATTTATTTATTTGACAGAGAGAGAGACAGCCAGCGAGAGAGGGAACACAAGCAGGGGGAGTGGGAGGGGAAGAAGCAGGCTCCTAGCGGAGGAGCCTGATGTGGGGCTTGATCCCATAACGCCGGGATCACGCCCTGAGCCCAAGGCAGACGCTTAACCGCTGTGCCACCCAGGCGCCCCGCCAAATCTAACTCATTTTTTAAAAAGTCTTAGTGGGGATCCTGGGTGGCTCAGTAGGTTAAGTGACTGCCTTCAGCTCAGGTCATGGTCTCAGGGTCCTAGGATCAAGCCCCGCATTGGGCTCCCTCTGCCCCTCCCGCTGCTCGTGCGTGCACACTTGCTCTCTCTCTCAAATAAATAAACAAAATCTTAAAAAAAAAAAAAAAAGCCTTAACCCTTTTAGCTTATGTAGCTGGGTCTGTGAGAATGGGGTTATGGTGGAAAAAAAGACAGGCTCAGACAAAAGGGCCACCAGACACGTGAGGAATAGATAGGGTTTGCAGAGAAGGATAGGATTTGGGGGAAATATCAGCAGCTTATAACTGAGAAAAACATCAGGGTACGATGTCTGGCCCCAAAGTGTGGCTCTCTGAAGCCCGATGTCTCAAAGAAGTTGTGTAGTATACGAAGGGGGTCCAAGGGATCCAGGACAGAGCTGCTACACACCTTTCCCTACCAAGAGAGCAGCCCAAATCATGGGGCATGCGTTCTTCGAAGAGCTCACTGCCAAGTTCTGACCCACACACCCCATCCTCCCCGTGAGACTTTTTGGCCTCCTTGAAGCATTAACTGTGAAAGTGACTTGTACAGGGATGATTTTGAATCCCATCTCATTCAGGGATGTCATCCAGAGCCCGACTTACTTCAAATTCCACTGCAGGGTACAGAGGGAAGCAGAGCGAGTAGGAGCTCACTTCATGAGGATCCAGAGTTCTCCAGCATGCTGCCTATGCTCTGACCCTGGCATCACAACAGCCACTGTCCCTCCGTCCCCACCCTTCACCATGATCTATTTGACCCTACTGAAATGATCTCGTACTTCCCATAATCTCTTACACAGTCAGAACGGTTCAGCCATTTAAACACTGATGCATCTCAAGTATCTATTTTCTAGCTCAGCATCTCTGAGGACTTTCAACTACATGACTTAAAGGCACCTCATAAGCAAAATTTTCAAATCTTAAGTGAATGCAATAGATCTTCATTATTCGCGGATTCCAAATTGCAAATTTGTCTATTTGCTACCATGTATCTATAACGTCCAAATCAACACGTGGGATGTTTTCACGGTCTATCACAGACACATGCAGAATGGAGAAAAATTTAAGATGCTGGACCCACACATCCCCACTGAGGTAGAATGAGGGGATGTTAAAGCTCTCATACATGAAACAAGTGTTGTTCATGCAGTCTATTTTGTGCCACCTTTTTCACATTTGTGTGTGTTTTGCTGGGGATTTCACTTTTAAAATGAACACCCCAAACGCACTGCTGAAGTGTTGTCTACTGCCGCTAAGCATAAGACCATAATGTGCCTCTCAGAGAAAATACATGTATTAGTAAGCTTGGTTCAGGCATGAGTTACAGTGTGACTGGCTGTAATTTCAATGTTAATGAATCAACAATATATATTGAATAGAGTGTCTGTGATGGTTAATTTTGTGTGTCAATTTGACTGCCCTTTCAGGTGCCCAGATTAAACATTAGTTCTGGGCGTGTCTGTGAGGGTGTTTCAGGACGAGATCAACATTTGGTTCCTTAGACTGGAAGAAGGATTGCCTTCCCCAGCCGTGGGTGGGCATCATCCGATCCCTTGAGGATCTGAATGGAACAAAAGGCAGAAGAAGGAGGAAGTCAGCACTTTCTCCCCCTGCCTGACATGTGAGCTAGGTCTTCTGCTCTTGGGCTGGAATTGACTCCATAGATTCCCCTGGTTCTTAGGCCTTCAGACTCACGCTAGAATTACACCACCAACTCTTCTGAGTCTCCAGCTTGCAGATGCAAATCATGAGACTTGACCTGCATAATTGGGTGAGCCATAGTATATCTCCATAAATATATATGGAGGTGTATATATATATTTTTTCTGTTGGTTCTGTTTCTTTGGAGAACCCTAACTAATGCAGTGTTCTTAAACAGAAACACACACACAAAAAACAAGACTAGATGTTAATCAGTTGATGTTGTGACCAGAGGCTCCCAGGAACCTAACGCTATATTTCCCCTAGAGGCAAGGGTTCAATATTCACTAATTCAGGGTGTGTAGCGACTTTATAGAACATAACTGCCATAAATTCAGAGAACTGACTGTAAGTATCTCTTGAGTTCATATTAAATCTCCACCTTATCCACAAGCTCAAAGTCCCAGAAACCTGGGGGTCAGGCATCCTCCTCTCCATTCATAGTCGGTCAGCCCTCAGCCTAAATAAATGCATTCCCTCCTCAGGCCCCCCCACCCCCGGTGGGGTTCTCACCACCTAGTACCAAAATGATCACCGTGGTCTCCTAATTGGTCTTCCTACTTCCATCTTTTTTTCTGCCCTTCATCTCCTGCCCTTGTGAATGGACTGTGACTCTCCCCTGCTGGAAACCCTACCTCTGAGATCTCGCCAGGCCTACAGCCACACCTCCACTCCAAATTCCCCAGGGAGCACCGAAGCTCCTGTGAAAACAAACTGCTGGAGTCCTTCCTTTGCATTAGTCACCGCTCCCCAAGTTCACTCGTTTGCATCTGTTGATCTCCCCGCCTAGGCTGCCCTGTTCTTTCCTTTTTAAGTTACCGAACACCAACTTCTCTTTTGAGACACAACTCAAGTGGCACCTCCAACAGTGTTCCCTGATCCAAACACAGGAGAAGGCAGGCAGCGCCTTCCTCAGGGCTCCCTCGGCATCTGGTACATACTTTTCTAACCACCTTGACCACATCCGATGGTAATTGTTAGATTTTCCTATTCTTTTGCCCTATAGATAGATCTCGAGGACAGGAGCTGTTTTCTCATGCCTGATCTCACAGGAAGTTTCTGCTTAGAATATGGGACTCAATAAATGATGATGACAAAGTGGATAAGTAAAACAATAAATGACATTATCCCCCACAATGTCACTTGGACTTACTCTCCTGTTTCTTCTGTGACTCTCTTCTTGGTCTTAGCTCTCTACCTGCCTGAAGTCATCATTTGGTAACTACCCACTCAGAGAAGGGGGCAAAGTTTCTAAGCAAAACTGTAACTGCCAGGTGTTGACTATTTTAAAGCTTATGGTTGAAACCAGAAGAATACCTGGTCTCTTGCCTAACCTTCGCTTTGGCCTGGAAAGTCCCTGCCCCTTTGTCCCTTACCTACAATTTAGCCTTTCTTTAAGGTCTAACTCTTTTCTTCTCTAACAAGGCTTCCCAGCTACCTTCTCATCTACCCCCAGCCTCTGTCTACCTTATCTTCTGCGCTGCTTGAAAGGTTCCTGGCATGCACCAACTGATAGACCCGTCCCTTGAGCAGTAATGGAAGGTTCCTAAAAACAGGTACCAATGCATGCCTGGCACACAGTAGATGTGAATATGTTTGCTACATAAGTGAACCACAATAAGTCTTTGAGGTAGGTGTCAGAATAGCCTAAGAGTGGCACAGCATGATGATTGAGAACTTATGCTCTGGGATCCAACTGCCTGGGTTGGGATCCTGATGTGATCACATTCCATCTGGGAAAATGTGACTTATTAAATCTCTTTGTGCCTCAGCTTCCCCACCGATAAAATGGGATTAATGACAGTATATACCTCACAAGTCTTTGTCATGCTCGAAAGAGAGAATGCATATTAATCACTCAGCAAATTCCCTAGCACAACACTTGGCCCACAGTACATACTCAATACATCATTGGCTATAATGAATCTATTCTGTATAAATGAGAAAACTAGTGCTAAAGAATAAATTATCCAAGATCACTCAGACATTAATTGTGAGGTGGGGTTAAAGTAATGGCAAGTTAAGGGGGTTTCAAAGAGTAAAAGGACAAAGCTGATTTGAGAGTAACAAGGACGTGCTGACTCCAAAAGGAAAGGCTCAGAGACAGCCTTGTTGGATCACATTTGTACAAGGCAGAAAGTGCGTGCATAGAGGCCTCTCGAATGCAGGAATTCTGAATGTGCAAAACTTGGCACTAAGGGATACGCAGTGCAAAAAAGGAGAGTACATTCCAGAACAGGGTCCAAGGGGATGCTGGCTCAGAAAAAGCACATAGGGTTAAAGGGAGGCCGAGAAGGGCTGGGAAGGAGTTTGAGAGTATCACAGTCTGGGGGCAGAGGGCAGGATAAAAGTGAGCTCCCCACAATGGGTGCTCCCCCAAAAGCTGAACCCAGCGGGACAGCCTGTGACAAAGAAGTGTCCGGAAGGAACTGTGCATGCTTTAACCTGAGGAAAAGAGACTCCACTGTGACGTTTTGCACTTGTACTCGCCCAAGTTATGTTCCCCTGGGGTGAAGGTCAGTCATGTACTTGTGCCAACCCCCAGCCACCTTCTCCCTTACCCACAGGACATAAGGTGCCCAGGGGCCGCAATGCTTTTAGTCGTGTATGAAAATGCTTTCACCTGAGTTTCTCTTAAAATCAGAAGAGAAGAAGAATATAATAATAATGAATACATAAAAATGAATCCAGTCTGGATTATATTCATCTTTATACCAGTGCAGTCACAAAATACGATCGTCAGTGCGGAGGAAGGGCCCTTGAAGACAAAAGTCCCCAGCTAAGTAAGTGAACCACTTACCAGATAAAGCACCAAAGTCACAAGGCGGCCGTACCAATCACATGAGCTAGAATCCAGGGAGCAAGAAAAGGTAGGAAGGAGAAGTCCAGAACACGAGGGGCCCTATGTTTGGGAAAGAAATCTCTCTCTTGAGGCAAGACAAAGAAGTTTTCACATCTTCCCCACACCCCACTCCCCCCCGGCCCCACCCTCACCTCAGCAACAATGTAACTCCTAGAACACTGGGTGTCACAGATGTTAATTACACCTATTGGTCCCTTCATTCATTTTATGCAACATCAGTGATCACCCAAACACTTCCCCAGTCTCACTTCTATCATTTTGGTCAAGCTCCTTCTCCCTTTCAGCCTGTGCAATAAACACCTAGCCCATCGCCAGTGCCTCCAAATGTTCAAAGAATGACTGTATCATGTTTTGAGCTCTTAACCATAAATTTCAAAAATTAGAATTCTCATGCCACACACTATAACCCATACACCTATTCCTACGAAATATTAGGATCATTTAAGAACAGCTCTCATCACTGAACCATTTTAACTGAATAAGAAAGAAAAGGGGACATTTCTTCCTCTTATTTTGCACTGAACAGTCCATTGAGGTTTATAAATACACTTTATCAAATCCCTCTGTGCAAGTAGTCCTGAGTGTTCCCCCACCAACCCTGCACCATGAGAGAATGAATAAATGAATATCTAACAGGGCCCACACAATACCCATGAGATAATCGGCATTCTGAAAGTGTCTGAAGATATCATGTATGATAGACACCAAAGGCTGACCCTGTGCATTTTACTCCTGAATTACTGGTTGGCAGAAATGGCTGAGCAATACAAACAGATCTGAGCAGGACACAACAGATAAATTCAGAAAACAGGGTCAGCACGATTAGTTGATGTCAGAAATGATACTTTTCTGTCCCCCGCCCCCTTCTGATTTATGCAGGACACAGTTTCTGATTTCCTTTGTTTTGCAATCCCCATAAATTCTAGCTCCTTACTCAATACAAATGGCCACACTGTTTACTGAAGGCTGGTGTGTCAGTTGTTGAGGGAAGAAGAGACCCGAGCAGGGCCCACCCCCAAAGCCCAGTTCCCAGCCCCATGGACAGCTCTTGAGGGCTCCAGCCTCCTCAGAGCACATGGAGACTGCCAAAGGTTGATCTCCGAATGGAGTAGCTGCAAGGCTAGTTTGCAGCGGCCTGACAGTCAGAAGGGGACACTGAGGTAGCGTCCCCAGGACAGCCATGCTGAAAATAATTATTCTGATCCGCACACACCAGCTAAGCTATGAGAATGCTCTTGTAAGTAAGGTCTGCTTTAATAGAAACATAAGTATTATGCATTGCAGTCTATTATAAATTGGTTGTAATTTTCTCCTGACACTTTCTGAATTAAACTAGTTAGTATACAAAATAATAATAATAATAATAACAAATGCCACAAAGCAAAAAGCAAACTCGGTGTCTGAAGGTTAATGATTGCTCATGAAAGCCACAGAAATAAATTATCTGCCTAGGGACACTGTCACATGATCAGCACAAAAGCTGCAACAGCCAAAAATGTTTATGTAGAGGAAAAAAACACTGTCAGCGTCACAGAACCCTTCCCCCCACAGCTAAATTCGAGTCCCGAGCCAGCCAGCTGCTCCTGACTGCTTACATTAAACCAATTTGTGCTGCTACATTGCAGCTGCTTAATTTTTAGTCTGAACTTTATCGCCAATAAGTGTTACAATAACAAGCGATATGATGGTATCTCTGAAGAAATATCCATCAACCCCCAAACAATGACAGCTTCAGAAGAGTCGACTGCAGAAAAACAAATTTACAAAAAGAGAAAATTACCCCCACACTGCCTCTTTAAAGCGGGGGGAGGGGCGAACTTTTAGTGGGAAAGGCTTTAAAACGCTGCTTTGTTCCAAAGGCCATTCTGAAATGAAGAAGGGGGATGATTGAAAAGGTTAGCGAGCAGGGGAGGAGTTAACAAGTAAGATGTGCTTTTGCGAAGAGAGGGTGATTTGCAAGGTGAGAGCCTTAGAAGGGAGAAGGCAATTTCCCTAGGACAATGCGGTCCGCACTCTCTCTTGCTCACTGCCCCCCAAAATGTTATGCAAACCCAAATTGCAGCTTGGGCAGTAATTCCCTGAGTTGCTCTAAACATTATCCTTTGGCCAGCCGGGCACTGCAACTTACAATATTACTTGTTGTTCCCCATGTTTCCCCGTGTTATTTTCCTAGCCCAGTGTAAATGCAGAAACTCTTCTTTGGGCAGAAACAGACACTGACCTGAACTGGTTTAAATTCCTGCCAAATATGCAGGCACTGTTTTTGCTACATTTTGGAATTTGGCTTCGACCATATGTCAGGCATTTACTTGTACTCCAAGCTAGAATAGAGACCCAACAACTCAAAAAATAAAAGATTGAAAAAAGCATTAGGAATGCACTGAAACTTTTCCATTATTAATTAATCTGAATATGATGGATGTTTTTCGTTGAGATATCTCATTACACTGTCCTGCTTACTGTAGGGGGTGGGGGACAATTCAACTTCACCCCGCACAGTAATTACAAAAACAATTCCTTTGAAAGCAGGGGAAGAACGCCCATGTCAGCTATTTACAGCATTTTTTAAATTCTGTGGTTTTCAGAATTAAGGTTCAAAGTGAGGGTTATTAATGTTGAGTAATAAAGTAGTTTTTCTTGCACAAAGATATCCTAAATTTAAAAAGAAAAGTTTACGCTGGAATAATTTTCTCAGGGCGGGAGGTGGGGTGGGACAGGGGGGAGATTAGACCCACCCTTGTTTTTTTCTTTTTCTTTTCTTCTTCTTCTTCTTTTTTTTTTTTTAGAGATTTATTAATTTATTTGTGAGGGGAGGGGAAGAGAGGGAAGAAAACTCGAGAGTGACTGGGGGAAGGGCAGAGGGAGAGAATCTTGCAAGGAGACTCCCTGCTGAGCATGGAGCCCCACTTGGGGCTCGATCTCAGGACCCATGAGATCACAGTCTGAACCAAGTTAAGAGTCGGTGGCTTAGCGGACTGCACCACCCAGACACTCCCCCACCCTTGTTTTTTTCTACTTGACATCATTATACCTCATGGTCCCAGCTCAGGTCCTAGCAGTATTTTCTTTTTTCAGACAGCTGCTAAATCATGCTCCAGGAATGACTCAGTATATGCCATGGGACAGGGCCCTGTTTCCTTGGGTTTCTGTTGATGACCCTGTGCTGTGGCAGGGTGACTGTTTGCAATTGTTCTCTACGGGCCGATCCCAGGGGACCCATGGAGGAGTCTCTGGAGCCCGTCAGGATGGCTCTGCCCCTGTGCCAAGTGGGTCACTATTGCACAAGGCAAGGCTTTCTCTCCACCCAGGGCTCAGTGGGATGCCTCTGTCGGCTGTTGGCAAGGCTTTAAGACTGCTGGGAACTCAGATGCAAGCATCCTGGGGCCTGGAGGTGTGGCAGGTGTAGCGTGAATGAAGTCGACTTTTTAAAAGGCACCTCAGCAGAGGCAGGCAGGGAAGAACTCAAGATGGGAGAACATTGGAAGAAAGAATCTCTGAAGGGCAACTCACTTTTCTTAATGACAGAATCAGCAGCTTCATTTGGTTGCCTTGAGCAGGCTAAGAAGGCCTTCTCCTTGCAACTGGAGGCCAGACATCCTGTCAAAACTTCAACTGTGAAATGAGGAATTAATTTGATGGAATGTATCAGTCTATCTTACTTCTCTGTTTTCTCAGAGCTGGACTAAACAGGTCTGACTGGGACACTTCCAGGCTTATGAGTAAGTTCACACACTTGGTGTGAAAGGCTGGTATAGAGACCTGGGTGCCGGTGTAGATGTACGGAGGCACATGTGGATAGCACATGTATGATTCAGAAGCAGTAGGTATGAAGATATTCTTTGCTCCCAAGCAAGCTCGACGATGACAGAAAGAACTTGCTACCGGCCAGGAATGATCTCACAGAGTTGAGCAGTTTGAATTGGCTACTTTCCTGAAAATCTCTAGAAACAAATCTTTTCGATGTAGCCTTTTCCAGAATGGTGCCAAATTAGAGCAGACTCTGCAAATCCTGAATTAGGATCAGAATTCAGGAGCGTGACAATTTTTACCTTCATGAGCTCTGTAAGTAGCAAGGCCCTGTGGCCACAAGCTCCTTCATCGTGCCTCCAAACTTCCCTCAACCTAACTTTGCTTTTTAGCTAGAAATTATGCCTTTCTGGCTTCTAATTGTCAGAGAAATGGAAACAGTTAATGAGGTATGTTGTAATTTCCAATGCACAGCATTAACGCTTATGGTCATAAGCTTGAAATATATCATTATTCACAGAGGCCAAGCATGGAAAGTAATATATATGACTAAGGAGTACAAATTATGGTTTACATTTTTGCCTCCACATGAGAGCATAGGCCAAAGTGACAGAAGTCAGATATAACTACTCATTCTTAGTATTATAAATGACAAATAACTTATCTTGAATTAAAACCACTTACTATTGCTATTTTTATGTATTATATAATATTTTTCCTCCTAAGATCGAAAATGATTTTATTTGTCATCAAAAGGGATAGTGTACCTCTACGTGTTTCACAAACTGTAGATGTTCTTTAAGCGTTAAGGAATATTTATATTATTTCATCTGTCATCAAAATTTAACCATAATCTATTCTGTCTCGTATTTGCAACATACATAAAGATATATTGATCAGGCAAAATATTCCAAGAAACAGGACTGACCAGAGTCTTCATTCAACTAGGAAATATTGTGGGTTTATTGTGGATACAGTGGGGGGGGAGGGGGGGCTATACTGAAGTCGTGTAACTTGAGAGACACTTTGAATAATTTCTTCCTGCTCAAAATAGGTATCCAGTGTAAAAGTTTCCCCCATTCAAACAGCAAGAGATTAGACAAAAAACAAAACAAAACAAAAGTAGCCTTTATCTCTGAAATCCTCCAGTTGGCATGCACTTGGCTCGCTGAATCCAATGTGGTGAATGATGGGAAAGATTAGATAGACATGCCCATTAGCAGAGCCAACCTATCCATCAGGCATACTTGGCCCATGATATGTTAAGGTACCCACAAAAATGTTCTAATTTCTTTTAAAATCAGAAAAAAAAGGGAATTTTAGGTCAAAGAGTGTTTTACTATATGATATTAATACATCTTTTTACCAACATAATCATAAAATATAATTTTTAATATTTTTTAATGGAAGAAAGAGCCAGGCAAAATTGCCCATATTAGTTTCCTATTGCTGCTGTAACAAACTAGGACAAATTTAGTGACATCATTATCTTACCGTTCTGGTGGTCAGAAGTCCCAAACAGTCTCACAGGGCTAGAATCCAGGTGTCGACAGGATTGATTTTTCCCCACAGAGAGGAAGAATTGAGGGTCTACATTCTATTAGGCCATGGCAAGGGCCCTATTGAAGTTAGAGGCCAGCTTTTATTGGGAACCCCTGGTACTGTACCATCTGGTAGAGGGGTATGAGGGCTCCCACCCACCTTCTTCACATAAAGACACACTGCTCCCATCAGAGCATTCACTTTAGATTAAATTTTCTAAAGCCAGTGCAAATGGCGTTGGGCAAATGCAACATGATTATCAAGATACCTCCACTCAGTTCCCTGAAAATTTTCCACTGATAGACTCTCTTTTTCCAAAACTGGTTCTCTGAGGGTACAGCAGTGTGATCTTAAGATGATCATTAAGAATCTGATAGACACATTTTCAGGATTAGAATCCTAATTACAAGAAGAATGTGGAAGGCAGCCATTCCTGGCACCATAACAGGCAGGATAGTGATATTTGAAAACAAACAGAGCAATGATCCAAGAGAGTTCATCCTGCCAGAGAAGACCATTGAACTAACACACGTTTCTTACCATGAGGGATTTTTCTCTACATAATATTATGTAATTGATTCATATCACCTCATTTTGCCTTTACAAACCCAGACACAGACCCAGAGATGCTAAGTCCCTAGATATTTCATTTTTTAAATCAGATACTTGACATGCAGAGACATAGTTGCAGTCAACAGTTTAAACTAAACAATGGTCTTGGTACCTTTGTGATTGTAGGTTCTAATTTCAAGTCCCCTGTAATCCATACCTCTGTATTACCATCTATAAAATGGATATAGCAATAATAAACCAAGTCATGAAATTATTTATGGGTATAACCATTGATGGGATTGTATAGCACTTTACACATATAAAATCCTAAATAGTCCAAGCAATAAAAAGTAACATTTTCCAATGACATCTCCATGAAAGCCACTTTCTTCTGAATAAGTACAAACTGACCACAGAGATGCCTAACTTACAACATTGCACAAATAGACTTGCAATGTAAACCCGATAGAAAAACAGAAACATAACTAAATCTGAATTTGAAAATTGGAAATGTATCACAATCACAATACATCTTACATTCTTATTTTTGTTGTTGTTGCTGCTGCTGCTGCATATTGTTTTACTCACCATCACGAAGAAAAAATATCACGGGAAACTAATTTACAGACAGATTACCAAATACTTTCTGAGTCTTTTGGCTGGTGAAAGATTAGTTTTTTCAAAAAACTTCTCTAATAGGAAGCTCTTTGAAGTGCTTCTACTGCCATGTAATCACTGGAGATTTTGATTACTTTCATTATGTCATTTTATTTTTAAAATTTTGATTGATTGATTGATTGATTGAGAGCCTGAGCAGGGGGAGAGGCAGAGAGAGAATCCCAAGCAGACTCTGCAGTGAGTGTGGAGCCTGCTTCGGTGCTTGATCCCAGGACCCTGAAATTGTGAGCTGAGCGGAAATCAAGAGGCAGACGCACAATTGACTGAGCCACCCAGGCGCCCCTATTTGCATTATGTTAACATGTCTTCATTTTCTAAAGCCTGATAATAGGAGGTATAATTGTGGGAGACACTTTGATAAATAAGAGAACGCTATCAAAAGAACAATGTGAAATGCATTTGGAATTCTGGCTGAAGAAAATTGAAGTGGGGAGGCTGTCCTTAACATGAAAAGTTAACAACTGAAATCTGGGGCAGTTTTATTTTTAAGGGAAAAAAAAATAATTCTCCACCATTGATGTGTAATTTGTACAAAGATGAGGTTTTAAAAAAAAGTGTAAAAGCAAAGTCAGGAAGGTCGGTTGGGGTGTTAAGTGGGATTTCTGCAGAGAAATTACATAATAATACTTTGGAAAGAAGACTTAAATGAAACTGGAATAATGACATCCTAAATACTGTTTGGCCACAAACAGTAGAAATTTCTCCCTTCGTAATGCTTTCCACCTCATCTCTGCAAGGCAGGAGAGGGAACAGAATGAACTGTGAACAGCAGAGACCCACATCCAACCTGCCCCAACAAAGAGACAAGACGCCATGACAGTGGGATGTTGTATTATCCCAGAGTATTTTTTAACATTCTCTAGATTTTTTTCCCATTTTGCTACCATACTTGCCCAACCATGCTGGGGTGTTATGCTGTTTTAGACATGAGTTAACAGGTCTCTTACAGATGCACATTTCCACATTCCAATGAAACCTATTATATCCTTTTCCTCCCTACACCACCCCTGCCACACACACACACACACACACACACACACACACACACACCACTCTCTTTCTCCCCCACACAGTACCCTTTCCCTCTACTCATTTTTCCTTGTTGTTTAACACTTCCCAGTTAGTGCATCCAAGGCCATGCAAACCCACAGGACAGAGGAAGTGTTCCTACCATGGTTGATTCTGCAAAAGGAAATGGCTGCAGCCAGAAAGCGGGTAAAACAGACCAAATGGCAAGAAAAAGGAAAAGTTTTTGTTCTGCTGATGGTTAAGGGAGAGGGTAGGAACAGCCTCCTGCCGGGATCCTGCAGCCTTTGCTCTTCACCCTGTGTTGTAGGGACTAGCAGCAACTGCTGGGATTGCATCAGAAATACAGAAACTCAGTAGAGCAGAGCTGTAAGTTCGAGTCCCACATTGGGTGGAGAGATTACTTAAAAATAGAATCTTCTAAAAAAAATACAGAAACTTGGGGCCCACTCTGAATCAGACCAACTGAATCAGAATCTGCATTTTAGACAGACTCCTAGATAATTAAGATACACACGAAGGACAGAGAAACACTTCCCTGTGTCGCTCTCCGACCACCAGGAAATGAAAGAAACCTGTCATTGCTGTGAACATTTATATCCAGTAGAGGGAAATTTTAAGTTGCCATAATAACAGATGTCAAGAACCATTAGCCTTAGTAATCAAGGTGCAGTTTCACTCCTCAGCCTCTCCCCTACTACTCTTCTCAGAACGTACTAGGACTGTCTTTGCTATACATGCAAGCTCCCTTTCTCCCAGCAGCTTCACCGCAATATAAGAAAAAACAGGGAAATGGCCAGGGAAAGGAAGAGTCCCAGAGACAAACAGTGGCAGGGCCCATCCAAGCACCCTGGGGAAGGCACTCTCCATCTCTTCTTCATCAGACTGTGAGTTTGAGCATTTCCAGTCCCACTGAAAATTCATCCTTACGGTGGAAATGGATACACAGACTCTCTCTGGTCCCACTCACAAGATCTTTCTTATCATGGTTTGGAGGTTTCAGGGTAACTTAACCTAAAGCTGCTACTCATCCAGTTTATCTAAATCCTACTTGAAAGATTCTGTCTTATGAATAATTAATAAATAAATAAATATAATATTACTGAATTAAGATCTAACTTTCCATAAAACCTAGCAAGGAAAGGGGCTAATCATGTGGATTCCACTCTTGTGGTTCTTAATGCCATGTCTTTTCACAATGAATGAACTAACTGTCTAAAATATATACCAGTCTTAAAACCTGGTTTAATGTGAGTCTCTCCATGAGAAAGGGACACTCAGCCAAGATGCTGGCAAATCATCTTCCTGGGCTACAAGCCTGGGGGCTAAAGACAGACATGATAACCTAAGGCCCAGTGGCTGCTCCAGTAAGCTTGACAACAGACAGTCCTGGACCCTTAGCTTCCGGCGACTACATCATTATTAACATAGGATTATAATTAATCTCCAAGGTCTGTGATCCATGAAACTTTCAGGACTCTTTAGAACTATTTGTTCCTCATACAGTGCTGGGAATTTCACGGGGATATCAAAAGACAATCATAAAGTCATCAGGGGGGGGTGTTCATCTATATATTTTTCAAAAAATATTTTCTGTGTTTCTCCCATGTGCCTGGCACTGTGAGTGAATCAGGAAATAGACAAGCAAGAATGTACAATGTAATGTTGTTAGGGCCATCAGAGAAGAATATAAGAAGAAGATAAGAATATCACATAGGATGAGAGGTGTCCAAATCTTCCTAGGAGAGTCAGGGCAGTTTTCCAAATGAAAGTTGTATTTGAGCTGAGACTTGAAGGGTAAGAAGGATTTGGCCAAGTAGGTGATTTGGAGAGAGAACCTGACTGGTTATGTGAATAAAAATGGCTAAAGCTATGCAGCAATTAACACGGAATGAATGGCAACAGGAAGGAATAGCTGTGACTCAGTTGGTAATTAAGGAATTGGGTAAGAATAGATTCTGCAGCCTTGCTACTAATGTCTGGTCTGTGGATCAGCAGCATCAGCTGGGATCTCATTAGAAGTACAGACTCTCAGGCTGCCTCTGAATCAGACTCTGCATTTTGGCATGTTTGGAGAACCATACGTATCTCCATAGAGTTAGGTGGTGAAGTCATTAAGGAGTAGAAGATGGGCTTAATGAGTAGTGTTCACAAGGGGTCATATTTGCCATACAAAAGGGTAACTTTAAGAACTCCAGACTACAGAGATACTAAATTTGCATAGTCAATGTGTCTCTAATAGTAGGATGGGAAATGAACTGAAGCTAAGATAAGTACTAGTTCTGGCAAAAAAAAAAAAAAAAAAAAAAAAAAAAAAGTCTAGGGCAGCTTGGCTGGCTCAGTGGAGCATGTGACCCTTGATATCAGGGTTGTGGATTCAAGCCCCATGTTGGGCATAGAGCTTACTTAAAAAAAAAAAAAAATCTAAACTAAGGTAGGGGCAGTGGAAGAGAGATTTTGAGAGGCTTTTAAGAGACAGGACAAGAACTGACCATCGACTAGTCTGAAGAACACGACTCCCAAGTTTCTGATTTCGATACCTAACTGGATGGTGACACCATTCATACAGATAAGGAAAATGAGAGTTAAGTAGATTTGGGATGTCAGAACAATCTCTTCCAGGTATGCTGAATATGAGGAGCTTTGTATACAGGTATGCAGAAATATCTGCCCAGAGTTATATATTTGAAACTGGGCTATGGAGAGATCCAGAAACACAGGTCTGAAATTCATCAATGCAGAGAATAACTGAAGCCATTAACAGAGATATCGTTTTCCAAGGAGGTTGTATAAAGTCAGAAGAGAACCCTTCCTGTGCTCATTTCTCCACAAAGTCTTCTGCCCCCACTACCCCCCCAACACACAGAAGTTCCAGAGCAATGTCACTGTTACTGGTGAAGAGCAAGTTCTAGGTTGTGCAATTTTTTGTGACATTCCTAATTATCTGTAAAATATTTCTGTCCAAAATCCCATTTCATTATGTTTCTACCTTGGATCAGATGATTGTACATGAATCTGATTTTAAAATGCATACTAATGATTTCTGAAAATGAACACGTTTCCCATCCTAAGAAATGCATGTGCATTTTACAAAATTGTTTACCTAGTGCCTAAATTTAGAACAATACACCAAAGGATATTTAATTCGGTGGTAATTTCCAACACCATGGCCAATAACAGGCATTCTTAGGAAACAGATAAATTTTGTGTTGGCCCTCCTTCTACACCACTAAATGGAAAGCTACTGGTCTTCCTCCACCCCCACAAAAGGCTACTAAAACCAGGGATGAATATCAATATCAATGATGTCTGGGATTGCCTTTAAAATAATCCAGTGGAGCTCAAAGAGAGATAAAAGAAAATATATATGCAAACAAGACTGGTCATGAGTTGATAATTGTCAAAGCTGGGTGAACAATATTTTTAGTTACTTTTGTATATGTTTGAAATTTCCATAATATAAGGTTTTTTAAAAAATACCAGGAATGTTGATTGAAGTTTAGACTTAATTTCTTGCTCTGAACCAGTCAGATTGGACCTACCTTCTTGCTCTGGTCAGATTAGGTCAGATTTGACCTAATTTTTTGTTCTGGACCAGTCAGTTTTCTAAGGACACAAAGTAAATAACAATTTTATCTTTGAATTGGCCAACAGTCTCAAACTATCACTCTTTGCTTAAGGCGTTTTTGTCATTCCAATTAATCCAACATCATTCAACACATTCATTAACATTATACTTATTACATCTTCCAAATCATAATTAATAGAAATAAGACCAAGTATTTTATGGTGGTATAAATCACTGGGAGAATCTTCTCAATTATATAGTTGATGAAAAGCAATAAATGATAATAATTCTGCAAATTCACCTCAAGATGATCCTCAAAAGATCCATAAGGTGCATTCACTTAATTTAAATTCCTACATAGCACATTGAAATGTCTCCAATATTTCAAAAGGCAAAGTTAAAAAGAGAAAATATAATGGCAGTTATGTCTAATTTGGCTTTTAATTTATTGGAGAGGAAAGATTCTTCATGAGAAATGCTTATAAATATAGCCTCAAAGTCTCTCTCTTAGTTTGCCATTTAGAAACAAACCAGAAAAAAAATATTTTTAAAATATTGAATTCTTTGTCACAATACAAGAATTCCTGACATAGAGTGAGCAAAAAAAATGTGTATTTTCGATACCATAGCACACCAATAAAATAATATAGGAATAAAGAATCAATAGGGCATTGGCCATATTATCTATTGCTGTGAAAAGGATTTCTGAATCTAAGAAGGCTGAGAACTTATTAATGCTCTTCTTCAATCCACAATGATATTCTCACCTAAATATACCTGAATAAATGTTGTATAAAATAATTAATATGGGAGCGCCTGGGTGGCTCAGTCGGTTGAGCATCCAACTCTTGATTTTGGCTCAGGTTATGGTCTCCGGGTCTTGAGATGGAGCCCGCGTTGGGCTCCTCACTCAGCGGGCAGTCTGCTTGAGACTCTCTCTCTCCCTCTCCCTCCCCTTGTGCCCCTCACCCTGCTTGCACTCTCTATCTCTCTCTAAATAAAATCTTTAACAAAATAATTAATATGACTAAATATATCTAAAAATAATTTATATAAAACTGGACTACTGCATGAATGAATAGATTTTTCTCTTTCTCATACCATTTGTTCAGGTCATTTGTCTGTTTACTCTCAAAACTATTCCTGATTGTCCTTCAATCCACACTGTATTTCATGGGGTCAACTCTGTAAACTGCAGTTCCGAGGATCCTTTCAAAACTGACTTCCTGTTAGGTTTGGCTAATGGGAGGCACTAGTGGGAAATGTGAGGGAGAGAAGTAGAAAGAGTAGCCAGAGTATTTTTACCCCTCATTCTACTTTGGAGTGTGACTCTGTCGTCTGCCAACCAGTTTCTACCTAAGAGCCTCCACCTCTGTGGTTCAGGCCCTACTGGATAGCCCTTCCCTTGTGCCTCTAGGCAGTACTCGTTCCCATCGCTTGGAGCCCAGGTAACACCACCTAATGCCTTGATTCCTCCAGCTGTAAAGGTGATAGAACGTTCCTGCTATTGCTAATCTCTGGGTTGCCTTTCTTCCCTTCTCTGACTTTTAAGCCTTCCCAACACCTTTGTAATTATTTCCCCATAATAAATAGGTTTCCTGAAATACAGCTGGTACAGGCTCTGTTTTCCTGACTGGCCCCCCACTAATACACTCTTCATCTTTAATTTTGCCATTTTATAGTCTTTAAAAAAAAAAAAAGCCAATACATGTGCATCATTTTCACCCTTACAGAATGAATCTATTTATTGTTTACGATCCACTGCTTCTTAAATAGTTGTGAGTATTCTTACGAGCAATTCTATTACTTTGTGGGGTACTGATGAAAGACTGTTTCCGGACTTTTGGAAAAGATGTGTATTATAAAAATCGGTATCAGTGTTGTTCTGTTTTGCCCAGCATGTCTGTCAACAATTATTTATTAATTTCTTACCACATATGCAATACTACAAATAGATTTTTAAAATATGAGCTTTCCTGAAAAAGAACTTCCGGACTTGCTATAGAACATTGGACACATTCATTGAAAAGGACTACAGGACATTAGTAAACATGTTTTCATTACAACATAATATCTATCTACACCTTTACTTGCTTGTGCAACCACTGCATTCCTAAAAAGTTAAAATGTGCATCAAATCAAATATCACTTTGTTATGTAATGCAAAATGTAAACAATATAGACTAAAATAAAAGTCCACCTTTCCATCTTCAATTTTCTCTCAGCTTTGCAATTGCATTACCTAGAGGTGGATATCATTAACAATTTCGTGTGTATTCTTCCAAACAGTTTTCAATACATATATTAATTAATTCATTTATTCAACAAATATTTATAAGTATCTACCATAGGCCAGGCACTTTCTGTCCCAGGAGATAGAGCAGTGGACCACACCGCTACAGAAAGCTTATATTCTGGCAGGGAGGCAAGGGCAATCAAACATACACATGAACACGTGGTAGACAAGTAGCAATAGAAGCTAATAAAATAAAGGAAAATAAAGCACAGTAATGGACAGAGACAACAGGGAAAAGGGAATGCGCAGGCTTTCTATTTTAATGTCTTCTTGAGAGTAGGTCGCCCTGCAGATTTCAGGGGGTTTCCCTTGAATACAAATCTTTAAATGGCTGACAACTACCTCTTCCAGTGTCTTGGTGTAGGAAAATGATGTAGATAATCTCTTGAGGTTCCTTTTTGCCCTATCACTTTGTTATCAACAACTTCACAATTAACCACATAATTCACTCTCTTTTTAGAAATTTCTTCAAAATTTAATATTTATGAAATCCTAACAGTTTCATGGTCCTTCTTCCTTCATTCTCTTGCTATTCTAACAAACAGATTCCTTCTCTCTTCCCTGGCCCGCCAGCCACACAAATTACTGAGTTGGGTCACACAGGCATTCAAGGTAGAAATAAATCAATAATATGTTTATACTGGAAAAGCAATGCAGTGTATCTGACAGTTTCACTGCACCCTTCTCAGATTCTCAGAGTGACACACCCAGAACTTTTTGCAGAAAGCTCTTGATTCATCAAATGCTAAGTATTATCACAACCTGGCCATAAATTATGAACAGGGGTCAGCCTCCAAGTCAAGCAAGGGCAGCTGGCTCCAGACCAGCCATCAGATCATGCAGGACCAACACTGAACATCTGCCCTAAACTAGGTGCCTTAAACCAGGTCCCAGTGGATACTATTTAATAGGGAATGTAAATCTGAGGCCTGCAGCTCTGTCAGCAAAAGTGCAGTAGATGTCGCGAAGCAATGCAAGCAGCCCATAGTAAGAAGGTGTGTGCTATCAAAACTAAATGTAGAGAGAGAATTCAACTACGAAGAGAAGGCAGGCAGAGGAGTGCCGTCCCGAGAACGGCGTCCGGTGAAAGATGCTATTGGATCACCAGGACTCCTGCCAGCCTCCTGGGAGCATTGCTATATCCCAAACGCCAGGAACTTTCTGGTCTGTGTGTGAGTTAAGATAATCTTGGGTCCTCCTTGCTTCCCCAGGGTTTATCCTTTCTTAAAACTCTGTTAGCTGAAGTCACCTGATATCTATACAGCAGGATTAAAATTGCATGTAAGGAAGTTTGCCAACACCATTTATGCAATATGATAACCCTTGCTGTCTGCCTAGTGAGGTCAATTATCACTAACACATTCCAAAGGTCTACTATATGCAGAGCAATTTGGAAAACATCAATGACATAGCCTACGGGGACATTATGACCCAATGAAAGGGAAATGTGTAAATAATAATGCCCTGGATAAAATTTAACACCAAAAAAATTGCATCATTGCAATGCAGTCCCCATGAAGAGCACAACTCTGGACCTACACTGCCAGGGTTCAGTTCCCAGCTCCCAGCTGAGAAGCTGTTTAACCCTGGGTAAATTACTTCCATCTTTCTATGCCTCAGCTTTTTCATTTGTAAAATGGTAATATTAATAGTTTGCCTGCCACAGAGTGGTGTAAGGATTAAATGAGTTAATATATGTAAAATGTAAATCGTTACACTAATATTTATAGCTTATGATAGTGGGAAGGATGAACTGTACAAATATAAATATTGAGAATGATAAAAACAAAAAAAAATCATTTCAATTATATATTCATCTTTTACATTTGTGCTAGCGTTTTAACATGCATCCATGCTCCTGGACAAGACTGCAAACTCTGGGAAGTTAGGGACCATGTTTAATTTGCCTGTCGTTATCTCCCAGCAACTATCACAGTTTCTGGCACGTAATAGATGCTGAATAATATTTGTTACATTAGTAAATGGACGATCTGAGCCCACGTCTGGATGATCCTGTGGTCAACCCGCTCAATTAGTAGTCCAGTGCTAGCCCATGTTTTTCCCTTTCCTCTGTCCAGCATAGGTTTTATTTCTTTGCCTTGCTGTTTCATTTATTTCGTGACATGTAAGCAGGAGTGCAAAGGACTCAAACTTGCTGTGGCTGTACTCCTGCTTGATAAAGCACTTCTCCCACATACAAGTCCCTTCTGTGTATTTTCTAAGTGAAAACACTTTATTGCCTCTATTCTTCATTCTAGATTCTACCAGAAACCAAGTACAAAACTCAGTATCACCCAGTCCCCAGTCTGTCCCTGGGTCCCCCATAGATGGTCTCTCAGTTTGCTAGAATTGATTAACCATGAGCTGTGTGCACGAGAGTGGTGTTGGAAGTCCTTATGGCATCCTTAGATCTTTTTTGCCATATCCTTTGCCCTGACTCTAAGAGGAAGCCAACCATCTCTCCTCTGGCCTGTGCCACAGATGTCTTCCACATCAATACCATCTGTGATCCCGACGGAAATGATAGTTAAATTTTCTTGCATCTGTTATTGGACTTATCTTTGTAGTAGGAGTAATGAAATTTGGCTTCCAGTCTAATTCATCTTTTATGCAGATAGCCTAAAATAACCTGTAACGAAAACACTAAAGGTAGACACAACTGAGAGAGACAAAATGAATGTGGGAAAAAGCCAGTTCTTTTTCAATGAAGCATGATGGTTTTGAAAATATCATTCCGAGAACTATTTATAATCTAAATAAGTAGAAATTAAAATTATGGAAATATCACTTTTTGTTAGTGGATGTGCAACTGTGGAAATGAGTGTTTGATAACCTGAAAAATGCTCTTTCTAAAATACTGTTTTTATGAGAGACTATGGACTATGAGAAACAAACTGAGGGCTACAGAGGGGAGGGGGGTAGGGGAATGGGATAGGCCGGTGATGGGTAGCAAGGAGGGCACATATTGCATGGTGCACTGGGTGTTATACGCAACTAATGAATCATCGAGCCTTACATCGGAAACCGGGGATGTACTGTATGGTGACTAACATGATATAATAAAAAATCATTATAAAATAAATAAATAAATAAATAAAATAAAATACTGTTTTTGCAGTGAAATTGGGATGCGGCTATTGTTTTGTTATCATTTTATTTGTGGACATATGGAATAAAGGCAGGAAACACAAATGTGACTACAGTTAAAGTATATCTAGAGGAATTCATTACATGTATTTTCTAAAGGAACATAAAAATGGTAATTCTGTCACTCAGAATTGAAGATGTTTAAATTATATATTAAATTGATAATTTTTAAGATTTTCAAATAGTGTACTTTATGTTGATTAAACAAGATGTCAAGAGTTTTTGAATGGCAAAATAGTTTAACAATCTTGATGTTTTGGTGTTTGTCAAAAATATATTTTTGCAATTTCTGAATTATGTTAATGTCACAACCTTATGGATAACAAATTTCTCACCCTAGAAGAAAACTGAATCCTATTTTATTTAGTTTTGCATACACTTTACATAGATAAGAACACTTCTCTGGTTTTCTAGTGGCCTCATACATGACTGGTAACAAGCTGGACTAGAGCCCCATCCCTCTACTCCCCATCCAGGCCCCTGAGGGTCCACCACCCTGCACACGAAAGAGTGCAGACAGTTTAAACAATAAGCCAGCAAACCCTGGGAAAGCTATCTGAGGATCAGACTACTCAAAGTACATGTGCATCACCACTGTAACTTTACTAATGGTGAATATTTCTTTTGCCAAGAGGGATAAAATAATTTTTGCTTTCAACAAAAATAAAGACTTTGCAAAGCAAAGACTTATGAGAGAACCAAAGTTATTCTGGTTAGGAAAGGCTATAAAGATTACTGAATAAAACATTCTTAGGGCCATCTCACAGCAAATAATCAAAAGCTCTATCTTGAGAAGAAAAAACAAAAACAAAAATTAAATGCTATTCTAGAGAAATACGTTTTGAGTCTTACCCCTTTCTATTGGTTGCACCAGGTCTCATAATTAGGATTAAAATGTCCTTTGAAGAAGTTTATCAGCATGATTTATAGAATTACATGAACATAAATGAAGGGAATACAGCTCTGGGATTAAGATGTCTGGATTCAGATCCAGATTCTATCATTTCCTAGCAGTACATGAGGCAACTGCTTAATCTCTCTCACCACCTCAGTTTCCCCATATGGAAAAAAAGTACACTAATATCTACCTTGAGGGACTGTTGTGCGGATAAGAAAGGTAACATATAAAGTTCTTGGAACTGCCTGGGTACCTAGTGAGTATTTATTAACTCTTAAGTCACTATTATTGTTATTGTCAGTATGAAGTTAGTAGGTCATCAACAACAAATATCAATGGAGTGTGAATGCTTTAGAAGACACGGTGTGATGTTGCAAAATATATATATATATATAAATATGACTATATATATGATTCCTTAAGATTATGATACAATGGAAGAAGGGAAAATGCAAATATAAGTGATAAACACAGAAATATAAATGGCAATGAATTCTAAGTAGGTTAAGTGGACTAATGTAAACAAATATTACAAATGTTAATTATTATAATTACCCTACTACTTACTACCTATTAATGATCAATAAATTAGTAAATTATACCCATGCTAACACTTTTACTACCATCACGATTGTTTTCTAAACAGGCGGCTATAAAATTTTTAAGAAAGTCTCATTCAAAAAACATTTTGAATGAAAACATAGGGGCAATTGTTAA
Organism: Ursus americanus; assembly: GCF_024610735.1. NCBI lineage: Eukaryota > Metazoa > Chordata > Mammalia > Carnivora > Ursidae > Ursus > Ursus americanus. The sequence continues at coordinate 51,653,598 of NC_142137.1, read as the reverse complement.
TTACTTAGCATAAAAAGGAACATCTATCTCAAAATAGCAGCTAACGTAATATATATCTGTGAAACACTGGAGGCAATCTCTTTAAAATGGAGATATCAGCATTGTTAATCTTGTTCTTGGCATTCTAGTCACTGTAATAAGACATGAAATGGAAATAAGAGGCATAGCTATTATTATTTGCCAGTGGTGCTGTGGTCTACTTAAAATTTCCAAACAATAAACTAAAAATTAATACAATAAAAATTTTACCAATACAGTTGAAGACAAAGTAAATATAAAAATCCAGTAACTGTCAGGGCACCTGGATGGCACAGTTGGTTAAGTGCCTGACTCTTGGTTTTGGCTCAGATTATGGTCTCAGCTCATGACATCAAGCCCCATGTGGGTCTCCACACTCAGTGTGGAGTCTGCTTTCTGCTTGAGATTCTCTCTCCCTCTCCCTCTGCCCTTCCCACTCATGCTCTCTCTCTCTCTAAAATAAATAAATCTTTTAAAAAATTCAGTTACTATCTTAGATAATGCCATTAATAAGAGTAAATGTAAGGATAAAAAGATTCTTTCCACAATTGCAATTTAAAAAGTTAAACACCTAAAAATCACTTAGGAAAGAGTAGGGCTTCTAGGGGCACCTGGGTGGCACAGTCTGTTAAATGTTCAACTCTCGGTTTCGGCTCAGGTCATGATCTCAGGGTCAGGAACTCAGACTCGTGAGTTCAAGCCCTGCGTTGAGCCCTGAGTCTGCTCAAGATTCTGTCTCCATCTGCCCCTCCCCCTGCTTGTGCTCACACACACACACACACACACTCTCTCTCTCTCTGTCTCTCAAAAATAAAAGCAAAAAAGAAAGGAAAAGAAAAGAAAAGAGTAGAACTTCTACACACCACCAACACCTCCCCCCAGGGGGAAAAAGAAAAACCCTTATAACAATTTACCAAAAGACAAAAGTAAAGTTGAATAAAGATGATATACCATATTCCTAGATGGGAGAGTGAATATTATAAAAGTACCTACTTTCATGGATTGATTTATAATTTTCAGGTAATTATAGTATCAGTGAAATTGTTTCAACGTTGGCAAGGTGATTGTAATATCCTCCGAAAGGATGGCTGTAGGATAAGGTCAGATTTCATTTGGATTTAAGAAATAAGAAAACATGTCTTATACATCCAAGCTTATAGAGTAAGGATCATACACATACATATGCATAGGAAAAGTCTGGAAGAAAATTACTTTAAAAATGTTTACCTTTGGGTGGTGAGATTATGGATGGATTTCATTTTCTTGTTGTCCTTCTATATTTGCCAAAATCTTTGCAATAACTACTTATTGATTTTAGAATCAGTGGAAATGTACCTTTTTAAGAGAAAAGAGGAAACAAAACAATAAAGAAATAGCTTGGGCTTTGGAAGCAAGGTTGAACTCTAACAAAACTGATAATTTTGCCACACTCAATAAAAACTGAATTGATATGCTGAAAAGCCACTTATGAGGACTGTAAGCATAGACTTATGATTAAATCCTGTGCTGAGACTAGGCAACCACATGGCTATCATCTGTTAACTTGTTAATTATTGACAAAATACCTTTTAATGCCTAGATTTGGCATGAAAGGAGAAGAAAAGGCAATACAGGTGAGAAATGCCTAGAAATTTTGCAAAAATGAAGATGGCTTTTGAGAAGATCAAGAAGTTGGGGGTTTTGGGGGGGGCACAGGAGAGTCCTTGGACAGAGAAATGAGATGTGAAGTCACTGCCAATGAGAACCAACAGATTTTGTGGATTCTGTCCTGGCCCGGGGTCAAGATGACCAAAGCCCCTTAGTCAATTTGATTCCACTTTACAAGGATTGACAGAAGTCTCCCATGAACTCAGCATATGATTAGATGCCGCAATCGTCACAAAACCAGTGGGAAAACATGGCCCTTGATCTCCAGGACCTTTCAGTCTGGTTGCGGAGGCAAGATAACACGTGAACAACTTGAAAACAACACAAAAGAATAAATAGATTAAGTGCCCATATGAGAGGTTCAGAGAATTGCTGTAATAGAAGGCCACTGAAGGATAAAATTTAGGGGCCAGAGTAAAAAGGACAATGTTCATGCCCCAGGAAACATGTTGTGGCTTGTGAGTTGGTGCTTGAGTCCTCCATTCCCCCTTTGATGTTGCAGAAGAATCTCCAGTCCTACGAGCTAGCCCGTCTCCAAACTGTAAGGCCGTCCTTAGAAATTGAGCCTGTCTCTTAAAAAAACAGCTTTGTTTCGAATCACATTCTTTAAAAATCCTATCAATGCTTAATCACAGCACTTTTCTCTGACAAAACCCTTACTTGTCCTAAATTCATGAAGCCAGGATGCCAAGATATTTTCCACTGAAGTCGATTTAGCCAAGCTGTGATAATGTAAGAGACTCAAGAGAAACTGTGTTTTAAACAGCTTTGAATCAGATACAAAAAAACCAGTGCGGGCAACGATCCAGCCAGAGAGCATGCTTTTCACATAGACTACTCTTGAGATCCATGTCAATATCGGATTGCATCAAAAATTTCACAGGGAATTGGATTATTTAGTTTTCTTTGACTGGAATTCAGAGGCAAATGGAATTCAGGGTGAGATCTGAAGAGATAAGGTCTTTGTTTTTGAAGGGATACCAAGGCCTTAAAGTGATCAAGAGATCTCCAATGGAGAAGGGTTCAAATTATAGACAGAACTAAGCCTAACACACACAATTGCATTGGTTCCCACAAAATAAACATGACACATAGCAGTACAGCAGGTTGGCTTAATAAAATCACAATATTACTCATTACAGCAAGTTTCTCATTATGTCATATGGGAATGAGATCTATAGGAATTGGTGTGTTCTTTTACAAGGAATTAATTTAATCATCCAGGATATTTCTAGTACATGATGAAATCAAACCTGGAGTTGGAATTTAAGCATTCCCAGGATGAAAATACTTGGTCTCACAGTCTGTCCTTGTGTCAGGCAATAACACTGAACATAAAACACACTCAAAGTGTACTTCAGCTTCTTTGGTAGAATTTCTTTGACACCTGTTAAATTTTAAAGAGCTCTGTGAAAAGCATTTTCTTAACTATTCAACTGGCTCTTGATTCATTTATGTGCATGGAAATGCTCTGACAGCTTAAAATTGAAAGTACACTGCTTACTAACACTTTTTTTCTCTGGTGTTCGTTCTCACTCTTCCTTAATATGGGCCTACTCATAAGTGGACAGCCTATTTGAAATTCTTATGGGCCTGAAATCCGGGGTAATTTAAGCCCCGATTCAGGATAGTAAAAACCAAATCTTAAAGCTATGTCTATATGATTGAAATAACCAGATTTCTACCAGCTCTGTTACTCCCATATCCTTTACCACTGATGTGAAACACTGAGCGGACAACTGCATAGACGTATCATACTGATAAAACCCAAAGTATCAAATCAACCATGTCTCAGAGAAGTTGACGACCACACAGATTCTGAATGCATACACAACAACCTATAATTCTCTCCAATGGGTCACATTCTTTACCCTTCTGTGTCATAAAAATTGTCCTCTCCTGCGATGCCTTTCCCTTCTTCCCCTGTCTAAGCCCTTTGGAAACCACCACCTCCAGAATGTCTTCTCTGATTGTGGGGTGCAAAGATCAGGCTCCTCAACACTTTCCTTACCCTAATGCACCTTAAGCAAACACTCCCAAGGAATCAGGCAACTCGAATTCCAATCCCGGATTGGTCATTTGCCAACTGTGTGGCCCAATGCAAGCTTGTGTCCCATGTAAGTTGGAGATAGTGGCAGCGCTTACCTCCTAGGGTGGATGTGAGGATTAAAGGAAGGATATTTACATGAAGCAAAGAGATGAGCCCACCACAGGGCAACATCTGATAAAGACTAGCCTATGGACATTCAATCAGACTCACTGTTTTTCTTTTAATACATGTAAGTTATTTAATGTTATTCAAGCTTTTTTGTTGATATTTTGCATGTTATGTTATATATTATTAAAACATTCTTCAGAAATTCATACAATCCAAATATATAATGTAAATTCACTTGTTAGACTGTTGAAATGATTTTATACTGAACGGGGCCAAATTATTAGTCAGGACAAGCCAGTCTTCAATTTTATTAAGGAAATGAGTGAAAATATAGGCTTTGGGGCACAGAAAGTAGATTTTTCCCCTGCAGGAATACATAGGTTCTATAACCTAAGTTTCTTATGTCTGGCTATAAATAACTATATAGACTACATGACCAGAAAAAAAAAATAACATTATTTCTAGATATTCAAGTCTGTTCAGTAGGAAAAAAACAGAACAGCTAGTCATGACAAAGTATACACAAATAACTGTTGAGAAGATTTTTTAAGATTATGGACCTACAAATGTTATTTCTCCTTCTATGCCCATTGTTTTGGTTTTTCTCACAGCCTGTTAGTTTTTTTTTTTTTTACTATCAAGCAAAAAATAATGATAAAAGAAAATTCAGCATCTCCTTGATATGAGAGCTTTAAGATCCAAGAATCTGAATGTCCTTTCTTAAAATGGCTGACAAAGTACTGAGTCAAAAAATTTTAAACAGCAAACAAACAAAAACACAGATGAATCCTAGTGAGAATACTAAACTCCAAGGACAAAGAGAAAATCGAACAATTTTCCAAGGCAGGGAGGAAAAGGGTTACCTAAAAGAACAAAAATCAGTTTGCCATTGTATTTCATATCAATGACTGAGAACTAAAAGATAATTGAGAAATGCTTTTTTAATCTAAGAAAAAATGACCTTGAACATAGGATTTCATAACCAGATAAAAATCAATCCAATATGAAGAAAAAGAATAAAGATATTGCTATACATGCAATGATATATGAACGTTACCACCCAGGCATCTCCTCTGGTTGTAGAAAATACAAAATACAAAAGAGGAATTTAAAACAAAAGAGGAATTTTTAAGAAGTACAACATGTTACAAAAGGATAAGAAAAAAACTAGCACTTATAATTAAGTCTAAATTTTTTTTTTGATAATGTGGCTAAGAAGCTTGATGCAATTATTAAGACATGCCAAATGAAACAGAGGACTAGTGTTTTAAAAATGAGTAAGCCTAGAAAAGTCCAAATGATTTAATCAAAATAAAGGAAGTAGCGGAGGAAAGGGAAAAGTAAAAGTATCCTACCAATCTTGTCATGTTGAGGGAGGAGAAAGAAGTTAGAGATTCAGGTTAATTCTTAATTTGATTAAAATATATAGATTTAACTACGCTAATTAAAGTTGTATGGATGGGTAGCCCAGATTTAATGTGGGAAGGTTCTATCTAAGGATGTGACTATGGGAGGTATGATTCAGTGGGGGCCATCACTGGACACCAACTGCCATAAGGAGAGTCTATCAGATAATTTATGTTTAACATAGTTTATGATTCCTGACCTAGGAACTCTATTTCTAGGAACTTAGCTACAAAATTGCTGCACACAGGCACAAAGATATGTGCATAGTTAGCATTGCGGAACCCAATCCACATGGTCTTCTAAGTGGGATTGGTTTATAAAGTATGTACTTCTGAACATGGAATACCTATGTAGCCATTAAAAAGAAAGACTGAAGTAGATTTATTAACACAGACATGGGAAGATATACTGTTCCAAGAAAAATGTGCTAAAGCTAGTATGTAGGATATGACCTCAGTTTATGAAACTTGAAAACTCAATATGTTTGTGTTTATGCACATTTATGTTTAACAATGCAAAGAAAAAGTATCACAAGCAAAAGTAGAGGAATAGAAGAGGAAATATGTGACAAAGAAGGATTTTTAATTTTACTAAAAATACATTTGTATTCTGGATGTTTTTTTACAATAAATATGTGTTACTTTTGTAATTTTATATACAAAACAAGAAAATCATATCTATCTATATAAACTTTAGTGATGCAAAGTATTGTATTTTACTGTTTAAAAACTACAAAACCAACCCGTTTTAGAAAGAATGGAGAGATGGAAATTACATTGTTAAACATGGAACACATGTTAGATTTTATGTGACATCATCATCATGCAGTGAAATCCAGCTAGTGGAAGGAGGGAGGAAGGAAGGAAGGAGAGAGGGAAGGGAAGGGAAGGGAAGGGAAGGGAAGGGAAGGGAAGGGAAGGGAAGGGAAGGGAAGGGAAGGAGGGAGAGGGGAAAGGTAGGAGGGAGGGAGGGAGGGAGGGAGGGTAGCAAGCAAGCACTTGAGATGGGCAGATACTGCCTCACAACAGAAAATGGCCTCTTTCAAACCATCACATGGCTTACATTTGTTGTAGGGTTCTAGTCTGTGAATTTTGGTATCTCTCTCTGAATAGATTAAGGGTCTCTTCAACTAAACTTTCCATCTGGACCCAACAGTTAACACGAAAGTGAGAGGGGAGCAGATACAGACTGTCAGGGCAGCAATTATTTTACCTTTGGGAACTGAAACTATTTTTGCTCAAAAAGAAAGTTTGCAGACACAGCATTTCACATTCGGCTTCATAATGCTACACACACAAAAATGATTTGCTATGGAAAACATGTAACAAAGTGGGTGCAAGCCAGGTGTCCTAGAAAAATGACCCAAAGACAATAATAGCCAATATGTTTATCAGTCTCTTTGTCCACATGTATGGAACTTCCATTGTGTGACAAGATACAGGGGCGAAAAAGTTGACAAGGACATCATCTGGGCACTCAAGGAGTTGACAGAAGAGTGATGGGTATTCTCCTAAGTAGTTAATTATAGAGAAATTTGAGAAATTCCATAACAGAGGCAAAAAAAGAGCATCCTGACTTGTTATGTAGCTCTAAGCACCTTGCTTGATCTATTTGTGCCTCAGTTTCCTCTTTAATAAAATAGAAACAATAAGTGTACTACTTGGTAAGGGTGTTCTGGGGATAAAATGAGAGAACACACAGATATCCATGCACAAAGTAAGCTGTCAGTAGAAGTTCACTACTATTATTTGGGGAGGCAGAATTTGGATCCTGGACTCAGACTGCCTGGGTTTGAAACTTGATTGTGGGAACCTGCTACTTAGTGCATTGAGTCTTGGGTTTCTCACCCAAACATGGCGTATGATACAAGTAAATGCGTCAGAGACTGCTGTGCGGATTGAAGGAGATCAGCTATGAGAAGGACTTAGATCAGAGACTGGCACCTACAATTCATGTTAGTCATTATCACTATCAAAATGCTTCAAAAGGCAAAAGGAAATAATAAGGAACTCTTCCTGAGGGTAACAGAGAATGTTCTGAAGAGGAGGTAGAGACAACAGGAGGGCTGTTCTTGAATAATGAGCAGGAGTGCTCCAAACAAGGAGGTTGAGGGAGGAACACGGCGTGCCAAAAACACAGCAAGAGCAAAGGCAGAGAGAATTTAATGATGAGGAGGAGGAGGACGAGGCAACATAAATGTCCTTTAGGTTCTGAGAATTATGAGCCAAGTTCAGTGAGAAATGATAAGCCAGACAGCTTAGTCAACACATTCGGGGTTGTTGAACAAGTTAAGAGTGGGGCCAGTGTGTGTCCTGTGAGCAAAACGTAGATAGGTCCCCGGAAAAACAACATCAAAAGGTGGGAGGAAGCCATGGAAGCAGCCCCAGAAGAATCAAGAGGAGGAGACGCAGAGCTGATGGAATCAAGAGGAGGAAAAGGCAAAGAGTTTCACTAAGAAGCGGCTGGTCAACTGTGGCAAACGTTGCATAAATATCAACTTAGGTGACAAGGAAAAGTGAGACCATTGAACTGGCTGATGAGAAAGATGCTGGTGAGAAACCCTTTTTAATTGCGGTGTTGGCGGAAGCCAGACTGTAATGGGTTGAGGAATTAATGAGATGTGAAGACACTAAGTATTGGCTAAGTATAGACCTCTTTCAAGAAGTTTAGTGATTAAGGAAAAAAAAAAAAATGGAAAGAAGCCAGTCTCCTAGAAACTAGAAGATGTTCATTTTTAAATGTGCAAATAAGCAAAATGAACTTTTGGGAAAAAGGGTAAAACTTCCCAAGGCATCCAAAAAAAAAACTACGGGCAGAAAGTTGAGACAAAGGACCATAATACTTGGTTGAAATGGGATTAGGGGATTAGAGTCAACTGGGGTGGAGGGGGTGCAGAAAGTTGAAAACCACAGAACTTGAACTGACTAGGAAATTAAGATTCCAAAAAAGAGGGGAAAGGGGAGAGTAAGGACAATCTAGTGGATCTGCTGAAAGAGCATGGGGTGAGCTTAAAGTGCAGCAGGTGAAGGGATCCAGGGACAGAGCTCCCCTCCGCATCTCTCAGGAGGAGCCGGGGACATGGTAGCTTCAGAGAACATGGTGCTTCTTACTTAGAATTTGGACTCCTGTTTGCTAAATGGTCCTCAGTTCTAAACATGAAGGCCTATGTTGGCAGTGACAGGTTTGTCCATAACTAGAGTTAGGGTCCCCTTCAGCCAGAGCCGGACTCCAGATTCTCTTGTGGAATATTCACCCACCCAGAGCACTTTGCCTAAAAGTAGGCCTGTCCTGAACAAGCCAGCGTGAGAAACTGAAATCTATAACGTATCAGAAAAACAGGACTGCCAGGCAATCTAAACAGTGGAATTTTGGAATGAAAGAGAATACTGGATGTTTTTTTCTGGAGTATCTAGAAAAATCTGCCTTGGAATGTTTCAATCAGCTCTTGGATCAGAGGCCAAGTGTTTTTGGAAAATATGATCAGTCGCTCTGCTCTGTGTGGTTCCCAAGTCCCACATCTGTGGGCTGAGGAAGGTTCATTTTAAGTCCCACCAACTCTGCACGTTAGGAAATCGAATGACTCTCTCCTTTGCATTTCTTTCGTTTTCACGGGAATGTGTGTCCCCGGTACAAGGCTGATGCCCTATCTTCCTAACCACATTGTTAGCCCCAATTTTGTTTTGGTTTCCTTCTTTTGTCTAAAAGGAGTTAGAAAATGTGTTAAAAGATAAGACAGTTTTAGGACACTCTGGGTGAGGCCAGCGCTAATCCAATCAGAGAGCTTTTATGTGGAAAACGCCCCTCGCCAAGGCTGAGCCTCTTGGTTCCAAACAAACATTTTGATGAAACATTCTGTAAAGAAGAACGGGTTCTTAGGTGAAGGAACTGGTGCTTACACCAGTATGACAGCGAACTCCTTTCCGAAACATTTTTGTTGTTGTTGTTATGTAAACACTACCTAAATGGGGCTGTTAGAGATAATTGCCAATATTCTCCCAGCCTAATGACTTGGAGAGACTAGAAAAGATGCGAATGATTAAGAGGAGCTAAGGAGGCAAAGGAGGAAGGGCCAGATGACTGGTAACAACCAAATGTCTGTTTTGTAGGCCGGAGATTCTGAGAAATTATTTTTATACCTGGTTTCTATTTCTATTTCTATTCTGCTTCCTAGGTAGACAGATGATGTCTCAGGATCTCTCTGAGCACTTTCCTGCATATGTTATGTGTGTTCAGAATGCCTTTCGGGTCTTGAAAGTAAATGTGGACAAAGCTCCTATCTAAGACATGATAATATTTAAATTGTGAATACATAATTTTTAGAGACAAGGCTTTTTTTTTTTTTTAGAACATTTTAATCTATTCTCACCATCTTCTATTTTACTAACTTCAGAGAAAAAGAGCCAAAGACTTGGCTTCTGATCAGCCAGCCTCATAGCAAGGAAGTAGAAGGCCTTAGCTGCGAACTCAGTATTCGGCAAATGATATCCGCCTTCCCTGTTTATGGGATGGCCAGTATCTGTGTAGACTCCGTGTTTCAAGCCAGAGACTCGAGATGAATGCTCCAGGTTAAAAAGGGTCTGGCGGGGGTTGCCATGGCTCTGCGCCCCCCGTAAACCACCTGAGCCACTCCGTCATCGCCGCAATCCACGACTGGAGCTCTCTTGGATTTCCATCAGCCAGCACTCCTTGCAGGAAAGGCTCCCAGGGATAAGACAGAGCTCCTTCTAAATTATTCGGAGTCACTCGGTTTTTCACTGCCCTTTCAGGAAAAAAATGTCATGTTTAACACGCACTAAAAAAACAAACAAAAAAATGAAGAGGGGGCACCTGGATGGCTCAGTCAGTTGAGTGTCAAACTCTTGACCTCAGCTCTTGTCTCCATCTCAGGGTTGTGAGTTTAAGCCCCACGATGGGCTCCAAGCCAGTTGTGGAGCCTACTTTAAAAAAGACAAAACAACCTGCAAGAGGGCAGTGCTAGAACACTGTCCTGCAGAATTTCCAGCGCTGGCCAGGATGCTAGTATTAGTTTTGCCTCCGACTTGCCGGGAGACCTGAAACCACCAGCAAAACAGCTTGGTGACTTAGTTTCCCTCTCCATGAAATATTTGCCTACTACTCGAGGTTGTGAAATAAAATGTCCTCGGAGTGTTATGAACTTCCATGTTTGCATAATCTGTTCCCTAGCATTTAAAGTCTGTTGAGCTAATCCAGATGGAGGCATGCAGCAAAATCAGAATTCAAATGAACCAGGTGGGAGCGAGTTAGTGTTATTGTGTTATGAATGAGGCTGCACCAAACTGAGTTACATGAGCAAGGGACAGCAGCCGGCACACCTCTGTGAGATGCTGCGCTTTCTGGTGGGAGTTTTTGTTTGTTATTCTTGCTGGGTGAATCCTTCACAGAATACACTTGGGAGACCAGTGTGAGACAAAGCAGGTTTAGGCTTTGATTTTTCTTATATTCCGATTAGGGGAAATAGTTTGAATCCAAAAGGATGTCATTGAGTGCAAACACAAACCTGGAGCGGAGCCCATTGGGCACGAATCTCAGGGGCTATTAATCTGCAACCTTCAATTTGTAAATATGCAGGAGACTGAGTCAGTAGAAAAAAAAAATAATTTTAAACATCTGTGGTATTCTTTCTGTTCCAGATTAATTACACTGCTTGTTTGTTGACGCTGACCAGAATTTTCAATCTTCTGATGCTATGCTCAGAACGTCATAAGTATTTTTCTATGTGTTTATCACTTACCCCCCATGAAACTTTATCTCTGCCCCAGTCTGTCTCTCATAATTTATTTTAGGTCCTAATTTTGTTCTTTTGCTCACCTGCCCTAGACTTCTTTTCCCTTTTATGCTGAGCAATACGCAATTCTTTCTCATCGAGTAGTTATTATTACTTTGAGGAGACACCTTGTTAATACACAGTCCCACACACATACACATCATTCAATCAAAATAATGATATAAGTGAAAATCCGAACATGCTGTTTAATCATTTAGAGAGGTTGCTAATTATTTTCAATCAGCTAGAATTGCTCTGCCTGTTCAAAGAATTATTAATGAGAGCCAAATTTGTTAATAGATTGTGAGCAACCGTTTTTTGTGAGTGGGGGAAGATGTCAGGAAGGTCATCCTAAAAGTTGCTATCCAGCCTTAGGTCATACGCTCAGGAAGCCCATCCTCTCCTTCTGAGTTTCCAAGAGCCCAACTGCTAAAATCTCCGCCCTATGATCCGTGAGGTTACCTTGCCTGAGCTGAATCACTGACAGCTCTAAAGAGAGGAGAATCACAAAGATTTTTGTTGGTTTTTTCCTAAAATAGCCCAATTTGGAAGTGAGAAATGGGCAGGTCTTTTGCAACATTTAAAGCAGCCATAAAGCTCACCTCCAACTCCAGTCTGCCTTGACAGTCATCGTCCCTTTTCTTTTCCCTCCCCCACAACCCATGTCCTGTGTCTTCTCTGGCCCCAAGATGACCAGAGAGCCCCTGTTTGGGGACTCAAGCTCCCTTCCCTCACTTTTGGCCCCAAGAGTTTCTCTTCAAACCCCAGCCATCTCCCATGATCTTCCTTTCCTCTTGTCCAAAAACTCGAGGTCTTGGCCAGCTTTGGGTTTCTTTTTAACCCTGCTATGATTTAGTCTATTCCCTGGAGTTTTCTCTCTCCAGGCCAAGGCACACAGCGGCTCACTTCGTTCCTCCTCCTAATGATAATCCCACAGCTCTTTTAGTTTTGTGCGCTTTGCTGAGAATCACCAAGGAGAAAAAGAGAAACAAAAGAAAACCCACATGGAAGAAATGTGACTGTGTAAGAACCCTTATATAATTGCTTCGTTCAATAATAACTTTTATTGATCCCTCCCCTACATGTTGAGCACTGCCTTCCGGAATCTAATAGCTACTGTTTCTGCACTACGCTTCTGGGATGATCTTGGAAGCCCCACTGGCCACCCACTCCCCATGGCAAATAGTTCACTAACCTCTCCTCTCAACGAGGAGGGCAAAATGAAAAGCAGGTACTGCTCTCTCCTTAGGTAATTTTTCTTTCTCTATAGCTCTTCAGATGGATAGCATATGCATCATCGGTCTCCTACCCTATAGATATTAAGATCATAACAGAAGCTAAATTAAATTAAATTAATACACACACCCTGTAACCCACCTCACCCGATCCCCTCCTACAATTGTGTTTTGACTAATGAGGGCTTTCTGCTGGATGCTAATAATTTAGCATCTATCTAGGGATGTGCTCATAAACTGGCTCTCTGAAAAGGACAAATACACAAAAAGCCCTGATTCACAATGTTTGCCCATTGCTGTGTTGTAAACACTTTTACCGTGGTCCATTTCAAGCTACCAATGATTTAGGAACCAGCTGGTAAGAGCTCTTTCAAGCCAGTCAGAACCAGTTTCAGCTTACAACTTACACTTCCAGTCTCTTCTCTGCTCAAAGCTTGCCTTGTGCTTCATTTCCAAAAGACTCCTTTGGAACTGCCTTTCATTTGCGAAAGCAATATAATAACTAAATCCCAGCAGAATGTGAATGGCTGAATGAAAAGTCTTGATGTTTTTTCCCTGCCAGGGTCATGGGACTTGTCATGGAGGGCTCCTGGGACGAGGCCCTGACCCAACGAGTGAAATCTGCTGTCAGCAATGGTGGGGCCTCTAGGCAAAAGGTGCACCCCTCTGTGGCAGCACAGGGAGGGACAGAGGAATGCCAGGCTGGGCACAAGGAGCTTAAGAGCTGGGACTCCGAAGCCAGAACACCAAGGTTTGTGATACTGGACAAGTCACCTGACCTCTCCGTGCCTTCGTTCTTCATTTGGAAAATGAGGATAGTAATATTCTATTTCATGGAACCTGAGCCATCATCTATTGTAAAAAAACACCATTATTTTATGTTCCATTAAGAAATGCTACCAATTAAACTATGACACGCCATTAAAAGTAAGACACATCCCAATTTCACAGATGCTAAGATGTGAGAGAAAAATCTGTTTTAGAGGCGATGGATGATGGTAATAGCTTCCTCGCAGGGTTGTTGGAAAGATTAAATGAGCTGCTGTATGCTTAGAACAGGGCCTGGTGCATTGTAGGAGCTATGACTTCGCAATTATTATAGAATTTGCTATTATAGGATCATTATTATTGCAAAGAGATTAAGGAAAATAAAAAAGATGCAAAATATCTGACTCCAACATTAACACTTCATATTTCCTCGCAAGACAAAGTATGAGCACAAGTGGTTCTAAACCACCATTTTTCAAGCTATTTTTCTTATAACCACATAGGCCTCGGGGACAGCAAGAGAAAAGAACTAGTGGTGGGAGTAAGGGTGGGGTGAAAGCCAAGCAAGAGAAATTCTCAGTCCCTGCCGGCAAAACTCAACCAAAGCAGCTCCATTTCTATCAGCAGGAAGGATTGGAGTCAGATGTAAGCTTTCATCTGCGTTGTATTCCTGGGCTCACATATATATGGGTGTGTCCAGCCAGCTTACAAAACACGTGCCCCCTGGTAGGTAGCAACCTTGGCAGCCGCACAGGGATGATCTTTCGCAATCGTAAGCTAAGGCTCACTCGGACTCGCAGATCCCTGAGTCCAGAAAGTGCAGGCAGGAGCCGCCCCTGTTCCTTCTCTCCAGCGGCGGGCCCTGGCTCCTCCATCCACCAGTGCCCTCCACCTGCCAGGCCATGGCCATCACCCCATCACCCCAGGGACATTCCTATCTGCATCAGAGCTGTTCAAATGTTCAAGTCCAGTAAGCAAGGAACGTAGCAAGAAATTTAAATACAAGAGCAAAGTTTATCCCTAAACGTCTCTCTTGTGGTTCCCTTAGCAACAGCTCTTACTTTTTAGGGCTCACCTTGGCTACAGGCTGCTTTAGCAATTGTTTGTCAGACCAATTTCCAAAACAGCTCATGTCCTGCTCAGAACCCAACCGTCTAAGCAGGAGCTGAAGAAGGAAACATCACACATTTTTGAACAAAGGTTTAAAATCTCCTTAAAAGTACTCATAGCCTCCCTCAAGAGCCAGGTCAATATATATATATATATATATATATAGAAACTAAGTGGGGACAAACGAATGACCAAAGCTGTGTACTGTGATTCCAAATACCTAACGAATGTACGTAGACACGAAGAACAATATCTGAAAATGAAAAGAGCTATTTTGAGGCATTGTAAAAGTGGGAAATTAAAGAATAATTTTATATTCTTTTTTAATATTGTTGGATTTGTTTTTTATTAAAAATGTCAAGGGGCACCTGGGTGGCTCAGTTGGTTAAGGATCTGACTTCCGCTCAGGTCATGATCTTGGCATCAGGCTCCATGCCCAGCAGGGGGACTTCATGTCCCTCTCCCTCTGCCCCTCCCTCTGTTCATTTGTGCGTGTGCGCACGCTCTCTCTCTCTCTCAAATAAATAAATAAAATCTTTTTTAAAAATGTCAAAACACCTCTCATACATTCTTTCAACAAATATTTGTTGTACACATAACTTGTGTTTACCTTGGTTTACTCCACCCCATCCTCGTGTTTTTTGCACTTCTTTCATGTTCCCAGGTATTTCAGTCTGTCCATATCTGTGTCTTGGGTGTATATGCTTGACCTATACTGTCAGGCTCTTTGATGGCAAAAGATTGTCTATTTTTACCTTAGCTACTCCCTCCCATGGGTAGTGTAGTACTTGAGTTACATAAAACAAAATACCAGATGAATTACAGAAAAAGCTCTTCAAGCTTTCCCCCAAGTAGGGTTGGTGATCCCCAAGACAGTATAGAGAACATCCGAAACTCCAGGGCCGCTGTTTGAAAAGGGATGCTGGTATCTGTTTAGGGTAAGAACAGTGGATCCATCAAATTCAGTTAGAGAAACAAATCTACCAGGAAGGCCGTAGAATAGAGATTTATGATAAGGGCTAAACTTCACACAAGTAGGGGAGCTGCTAGAAAAGTCCGTGTATACAAATTGCTTCTGTGGCTGTTGTTGGGCATGAGGTTGCCATGGGCGGGGGCCAGGAGTCAGGAAGGAGAACACAATGTGAAGTACGGGAGAGCAAGGACAAATTAGAACCTGAGACGATCAGCTGGAACCTACCAGGACACACTGGAGCTCACGTCTGTCTTTCCTCAGTGTCAGTGTCAGTGATGAGGTGATCTGCATGGTAAAGCCAAGGCAATGTACCACACAGGTGCATGTCCATCTGGCTAGGGGCTCATGCTGGAGGAGCTGTGGCCTTGGGTGGTCCACAAGGTGAGCAAGCCGATCAGCATCCACACGAAAAACCTGCCGTTGTACTTGGAGCTCCAACCCCCACCCCTCATCACTTGCTTCACTTACACCTTTCTTTAAATGTATCTTGCGCTCAGTAGTAACCTGGAGCCATACAGGGAAAGGGACTACGGAAAAGGGACTATGCGACTTCTGGAGGAGCGACTAAACAAAGCCACACCACACACCTCCCCACTTCCCTCCCTAGAGTGAGTTTATAGAAACAATGACTACAACAATTATAAATTCAATTTAATGCTAGGCTTGGTACCCAATCTGGAGGCCCTGGAATTTCTACAGGAATTACTTAGAGGTCTCATTCTCATGCCTAAATTTAGGAATGAAAAAGTCAGTGCAGTGGAAGAACCTTATAGAAAAGGAATAGACATAAAGTATTCATATTGGGAACTATTTGAAATTATACTAATGTTCATGTCTTCTGTTGCATAAAAAGCAACTACAATTGCCCCCCCCATCTGCAAGAGATACCTTCCAAGACCCCCAATGGATGTCTAAAATAACCCTATACATACTATGTTTTCTCCTATACATACATACCTATGATAAAGGTTGACTTATAAATTAGGCACAGTAAGAGATTAACAACAATATTAAAACAGAACAATTATAATAATACACTATAACAAAAGTTATGTGAATATGGTCTCTCTCTCTCTAAATATTTTATTATACTGTATTTACCCTTCTTGTGATGATGAGAGATGATAAAATGCCTATGTGATGAGGTGAAGTGAGGTAAATGACACAGGCACTGTGATATAGTGTTAGGCTACAACTGACTTTCTGGCAATATCTCAGAAGGAGCATCAGCTGCTTCTGGACCGAGGCTGACCACAAGTGACTGAAACCCTGGGTACCTGAAACCACAGAAAGCAAACCAGGGGTAAGGGAGAACTATTGTACCAGTAAAGTATTAAAGAATTTTCCAAATGCCTTAATTGTCTCTGTCTCCTCCAAAAGAAAAAGAAAAAAAAACACAGAGAATCACGGGGTGAAGGAGAAGGTTGATCATTGTACGAAGAAGCCATTCATGTATTCATTACAAAGAGCTTAACCAAACATTGCCAGAGTACCTAACTAGTTCCTCTCCTGAGCTGGACACTGTGCCGATACAGTGTCCTCCAAGAGGACGTCTTAAGGAAGGATTGGGATGAGGGTCAGAATCAGTTCTCAACATGTTTGAAGGACAGCTGCTGTGCAACAGCCTTGCCCCTAAACAAATTACTGGCCACTGGCCCTAAACCTGGACGTGGCCAAGGGTAGGTGCAGACCACGGACACAAGGAGCATTCTCTCAGAGGTAAGACAGAAGCCCACTACCAGAGTGCTATCTGAGCCCTTTAGATTAAAAATTAAGTACAAATACTCATCAAAAAGAGCACCCAGCTAAAAACATCACCATCATCATCATCTTCGTCTTGACTACTAGTACCCATTAGATCTGCGAGTGGCAGGACATTTGTCCTACACAGATGTGAAGTCCAGCCAAATATCCATGTGGGCTGGAGCAATGGCAGGTCATAGACCCAATCAATAGAGGCGGGGCTACTGGATGAGGGCCAGAAAATTCTCTACTTTTAATTTTTCCACCTGGTAGAATAAGAACACTGCGCTGCATTGGTAAAGACCACCTTTGTGCCTCTTACCTTTCAAAGGCAGGCTGGATATCACTATTTTGGAAACATGACATTTTTCATATTCATGAGTAGGGCTGGGTTTTGTTTTGCTGGGGTTGTTCCCGTATAATGATTATTCACATACACCTGACTAACCACCTGTCAAATTAAAAGTCAAGGGCCTCCCGTCAGGAATTCTGAGGATGGATTTTCTCCACCATGGAGGCCTCATCAGGAGTTACCTGTTAGATAGAACCAGCTGGATCGCCCCAGCTGATTGCGTGCTCACTCTTGCTCCGTGGTCCTTCCCACCACTCCTAAGAGTCCAGGCAGATTCCTGGGAAATCTGATTCCACAGCGTGGGGATTTAGTTGAAGTCAACCAAGAAAATGGTGCCATCTCTCTCCCATTTGGACGCAATTTACCAGGCATTAAAGAAATATAATCAAGCAAAAGCAGCTGTATTGAAACATTCCTACAAACTCTAAGTCAGCACATTTGGTTTCTTAGTTATTCCTCCATGGCGAACCAGTAGGTATTAAATGTGTGTATGGTAAGTGGTAACAATTCTTCAACTTAAGTGAAACTCTAGTCATTTCAGTATTTCACTAACCTATAAGCAGCTGACTTTAAATTCATCTCATTTTTATTAATGATTATGGTGATATATAAAATGCTCATCAGTATAAAATAGATAGATTTGCCTCATCAGCATTTTATACATTTATTTATACATTTTATAAACTATAAGCACCCACTTAGAAGCATTTCCTGCTATGCTTCACTAGAGAATAAAAATTCTACTTTTGAAAAATTGTATTTGTTTATTGGTCCTTTCCTCTAGTCTCCTAGTTCTCTGACAAAAAAAAAAATTATCCTCAGTAATAAAACATAAATATTCAGAGCTTGAAAACACATGACAATGAAGCAATGATCACATTTATATTTATTAAATATAATAAAAAATGTAATATACACCATCACTAAGAATTCACTATATGCCAGGAGCTGTGCTAAGCACATTATGTCTGTTATCTCTTTTAATCCTCCTAACACTCCTATATGTAAGTGCTATTGGTATTAGACCCATTTCATGCATGAATAACATAAGATATAGGGGAAGAGAAATATTCAAGGCTACCCCAATTGTAAGCGGTACAGCTGGGATTTCAGTCACAGTTCTGATTCTAGAGACTGAGCTCTTTGGCACCCCAGCTATGCTAGTGATAAATGAGTAATCTTAACTTGTAGGATCTTAACTTGTTATGGATCACTCTGAGATTCTGATTAAAGTTATGGAAACTCTCAGAAAAATCTCTCTCTGTCTCTCTCTTGTGCGCGTGAGCAGACACACACACACACACACACACACACACACACACACACACTGCATACCATTTCAGAGGATTTCTAGACCTTGAAGACCATCCAGAGTTTTCTTGGAGTCCATAAGCCCCAAATTGTAGAACTCAAATTTCAGTATTTCCATCAATATCAGCATGTGGGGAACTGGGTCGCTGCCTGTTGAAGGAGCTGTGCTGTGAATGAAAAGGTTACCTGAGTGTGGAGAAAGAATGGCCTGGATTCTCGGACACCCGAATGCCTACCAATGGCCAGAGCAATGAATTAAGACAAGACAGAGTGGACGAGGAGAGAAAGCTGGTGGGAATCAAACCCACACATCAGAATTAAGGAGTCCTGCCTTAAGCATGTCTGTGTCAGGTACTTCTAGGTCCCAAAAAGAGATGAGGGAGGAATGAATGGTTGTTGTAAGGATAAACCCTAGAAAAAGAACCTCACAGAAATAAGAACAGGAACTGTGGTAGGACCAGAACTTTCTGAGCATGAAATTGCACCAGAAGACTGTGCAGGTCCCACCCAGCCATCCAGATGCCAGCAGCAGGAACATACTGGTTAGACCACTGTGGTCTTTCTCTCCTTGTCCGCTCTGTTCTCGTCTTTCTAACCTGCTTGTTCCTTACTCCAGATCACTTAGCCCATCCCTCAGAAACTCCTAGGTGTGAGTAAAACCTTTTGGTTTTTGCACACTACGGTTTCTGCTTCCTTATAACTTCAGGTTACTCTGACACAAGTAAGGGCAAGTAAGTAGGGGCCCGGTCAAGATTCATCCTCTCTGTTTCCCTATTGGCCATGAGTTACATAGCCAGATTTTGATTTTACAACAGTTACTGTAGTGGCTGCTTGGAGAATGTGTATCAAGAGCTGAAGACTGGAAGAATAGGAACAAGTTAGGATAGTTCCTAGTTCCTACCTGACTTCGGGGCTTCTTTCTCATGTCTTTTTTCAGCTCCTGTTGCCACTACCAGAATGAATAGGGTTAGTTGCCCCATTCTTTCAGTATTTCCCAGTTCAAGAGCTTGATGGCAGCTCATGTTTTTTGCATGAGGTCATGCCACAGGTTTTTAACGAGCCTTAAATTTGACTGTGATTGTGACACATGCCACCTTAATCCAGCCAGCTGCAGCGGGTGGCAGAGAGGGTAGGCAACTCCTCTCTAGGACTGGACACGTCTCTGCCAGGCGCGCGTTCCTCATTAGAAGATGTGGGGCAGAGAATTTCCTGTCAGCGTCCAGGGACAAACTACAGGACAGACCCTCGGGACAGGCTGCTGTGGGAGACACCAGGACAACTTCCCACCCCTCACACTGGGTCCATCTACTATTGGGGGAAAACATCTACATCTGACATCAGCCCGGTGTGCCCTTCAGTTGTGCGCCATCCAGGAGAGCCGTGTCATGCTTTGGGACATGTCCTACCTCTCAGGATGTTCACCAGTTGCTCACTGAGTTTTTGAAGGAGGAAGTGGCATAATGGGCACTGTGACACATGCAGTACAATAGAGTGACACAGGTAGGCAGGACTCTAAACATCATCTAATCCACCCACACATTCTGTGGAGCGGGAGGCCGAGCCTACGAGAAGTTACGTGCTCGGAGAGACGTAGCTTGGAGAGTTGATGGCCAGGCCCCGATTCCCAGGCCACTTCTCCCTTTATCACACCTGTTCTGTTAGCCACATTGGCTTTTCATTTCCCTCGCTATCATGGAGCACTAACTACCATTCTGTAGCAAAAGAGAAAAATAGAAAGGCCTATAAAACATCTCACACTATAAAGATTCCATTGCAACTTGTGTACATCTATACGGTCTCTGTGACCATAAATATATGATTTATGGGAAATAATCCTAAATTAGAAGACTCACTCTGTCACTCAGACATGTGAGTTCACCTCTATTTCTTCTTCTGAGCTCTAGCTATTTATTATGCACTCATCATTTATCTAAAAAACATTAATGGGGTGTCTGCTACTTTTTGAGCTCTTAGTGTAAAATCCTATAGAACAATTGTTTTGTTCCTCAAAGAGCTTTTATATTCCAGGAGGGCAATATTAAGAAGCCTGCTGCGCCCGAGGGGTCACGGAGGCAAAGGAGGAGGCGGCAGCAAACTCGTGGCTGGAAGGGGGTTGTGCAAAGCCAGCCAGATGGACACTTGAAATGTGAAGGCATAGGTAGAGGAGAGGTTAGCCAAGCAGGGCAGGGGGCTGGGCAAGCAGATGACGGGGAGCACTGTGCATCTGGGGAAGGCACGCAGTATGGCCAGAGCAAAGCTCAAGGGGAAGTCAGGGTGAGAATGGCAAGAGATGAGGCGGGCAAGTAAGTAGGGGCCCGGTCAAGGGCCATTCTCTCTGTTTCCCTATTGGCCATGAGTTACATAGCCAGATTTTGATTTTACAACAGTTACTGTAGTGGCTGCTTGGAGAATGTGTATCAAGAGCTGAAGACTGGAAGAATAGGAACAAGTTAGGAGCCTGTTGCAATAATTTAGGAGAGTGATGATGGTGTTCTGGCTTATGGCAGCAGCAATAGGACTAGAAGTGGGCATATTCTAGAGATTTTTTAAAGCTATTATTTAAAGGGTGTGGAGACTGATTGTATGCCCTGGGAAAGCAAGGCTGTGCCGGGAGGGGGAGGAGAAAAAGATGCAGCACTTTCCTGACCTGGGTGGGGGGAATGGGCACGAGGAGGTTTCATCTGGGACATTTGCATGAGGTTCTGATGAAACAGCCAACCACAAAGTTCTGGTGGAAAACTGGACAGGAGATCCAGAGTTCAGCAGAGAGGTTGGCCAGGAATATAATCATCAACATATATAGGTAAGTGGTACTCAAAACAAAGAGTTACCCCAGAGTCTTTTTCCAACTGCACGCACCATCCCCTTGAAATTCTCCAATGCCTCTCCTCCCCTGCCCCAGCTGGGGAGGGCTCTCCACTCCCAATTCTTGAGCCTGTCAGCCATGAGAAGAGTAAATCGCCAACACCAGTGTATAAAATGAAGGAGAAGAGAACAGGAGACAGAACCCTTAGAGACACTGACATTTAAGGGATGGGTTAAAGGAAAAAAGCAGTGATAGAACCTGAGAAGCATCCAGGGAGATGGACAGAAAACTATTAGAGCCAAATCTCCCAGAAGTGGGGAGAGGAGAGGATGTCACAAAGAAAGATGCAGCCAATCATCATGTCAAACACGGCAGATGTGAAAGAGACCCCAGAAGTGTTAACACACAACCCCACAGGGCTGTGACAAGGACCACGTGAGCATAAGCATATGCAGGTTCCTACAATACAAAATAGTACACAACATAAGCAGTTATTATTATAAATTAAGACTCAAGTCACTTCCCACTGACTCGACGCGTCCCTCCTTAGACCCTTCAGCCTCCCTCCGGAGGTTCCCTCGACACCAAGTGTAACGGGCCTGCACCCAGGGCAGAGGCTGTGTTTAGTGGGCCTGTGCTCCACACTAGAGCAGTGCCCAGCCTACAGGAGACAGGGAACGCGTGCTTGCAGAATGAATGGACAGTCAGGATTACGTCACTGCATTCCATGATTCTCTTCATCACGGAACAGATTCAGGTTCAGATTGCTTTTTTCAAAAATAGAATCTAATGTGCTTATTCCTTTTTCCTGGCATCTCCTTGTTTCTGTTTTATTTTATGCCCTCTCAGGTTAGAAAAAAATGAATCAGTCCTCATTGTTATCAAAAAGATACATTAAAAATTATTTCCTATAGAAAAAAATTATTTCCTACAGAAAAAAAGCTACCTAAAAAAATATTTCCTCCCTTTCATAACTTCCATTCTGCTGCGTGTCTTGTATCTCTCGAGAGCCCATGTTTGTTGTCTGATCTCCAGCATGTTCATATCCAAATCAATCTGAACTAATTTTGCAAGTAAAATGTTTTGAGAACTCACCCGAAGTGCTTTCCTAAATTCTAAACATTTAACATCTGCTTGGCTGGACTCAGTTCCTCATCTTTTTAGTCTACTTAAATCTACTAATTTCACTTGTCATAATTTATCATTTCAAAATCTCTATTATTTATTGCCCTTGATTACATTACCACAGGTGTTCTGTACTATTTATGTTTCCCTCAATTTTCCTGATATTCTTTTGTGAAATCATCATATCTAATTTACCAGGGCGTCATTCCTACTCTTTCTCCAGATTCTGCAAACTTATTTCTGACTCTCCTCCTAGCTCTCCTGTGCATTTTTAAGGATGATAAACTCAAGAAGTTCATCTTCCAGACTTGGAGAAAATCAGGGCATTTACATTTTGTAGACCTACTTTTTATGAGCACATATTTTTACAAGGTGATTCTACTAATCACCTATTCTTTATTCGCCGGAGCTTTTTCAGTTTTTCCAGGGCTGAAGATGAGCCTCCCCATACTCAGCGCAAGCACCCCTCCCCCCACCATGCTCCCAGGGTGCGAGCTCTTGGCTGAAGCACTCAGGCCTTCCTCTTCCTCCTTTCACACCCAGCAGGGAGCAGTGAGGAGACTGGCCCCACCCTGCAACCTTTGGTCGGAGCCATCTATTGCTCTCAGCCTCACCACCCACCCCTTTCAACCTCAGGATAATAGCAGATAGGGAAGGAGGAGTCCGCAGTTGCCTAGCAAGTATCATGGTAACATGAACAAGTTTAAGAGACTCTCATGGCCTTCTCTGTCTACCCCACAACCTACAAAGATTGTATGGATCTCTCTCTCTTCCTGCGCTCATGAAGTTCAAGGCAGAAGAAAGATCGAAACAGAAGAGCTGCACATGCCTTGCCCAGGTGCTATACGGATGCCCAGAACTCTACTCCAACCCCAGCTCAGGATTTATTCAACACCGAAGCACAACACATCCATATAGGCAGAGAGATGGATAACTGTCAGAAGTCTCAGGAGCAGGCAGCTTAGGACCAGCCCTCTTCCATGCTAGGAATTTATTCACACCCAGGTCTTCCCATGTCCCTCTCTCTTGATGCCATGCTCACAGGAGAGAGAAGCTTACCTACCAGGCTTGAGTCAAGAATTTCGAGACCAGTCAGCTAATTGTCAGGAGCAAAGGGTTAATATAGATGGACATTGGGGAAGTTATTATGGACCATGAAGCCAAACTAATTTGTACCTATTGCGTCCTAAAACCTCAGCTCTTACTTAGAGAAAATAGTTGTTGCTCGCCCTCCCACATCTCAGCCAACGGGTTTCAGTCCTCCCAACTGATATGTTTTTCTCCAGCAAACCTCTTAAACAGCCTTGTCCTTGGTCAACAGTGGAAATAAAAACTCTTGGGCTGCTCCAGTTCTTTCAGTCTTTGGGAAAACAAAGAAAAAGAACAACTTGGAAAAGCCATCAGTTAAAATTTTGGAATGCAAGTAAGATAAGATATGCAACATCCTGAAGCCTCGTTTTGGTTATTTATAAAGTGGAAATAATTATATCTGTCTCTTAGGATTGTAGTGAAGCCTGAATGACACACCTCATGTAAAGCACAAAGCATCTTGCCTGGAAAGAGCTCAATAAACACGAGCTATAATTATGTATGCGTGTATATACGTTATCTTTCTTTAAGATGCATTGCTTTGCTAGCAAATACACCAACAGGATCACCCTAACCTCAGCAGATAAACAGCTGAGTTTCCAATTCCTACTAGGAATTAGATCATTACTATATGTAGTAATAGGTCCCCTCGTGTTGTTTAAGTTACCTTGTCGGTTGGAACCCTGATTCCACCTATCTCTCTGGGTTCTTCGGCTCTCTCGGGCCTTCTGCTGTACCCCAGACCCTCTCCCCTCTTCTATGCCTGGTACCCAAAGGTCCATAATGGGTAAGCAATTTATTTGTGCCTGAATCTTATCGGAAGGCATTCTACTAACCTAAAGGAAACTACCCATCTGGCAGAGGCACTCTGACTGTGGAAAATTACTGATCCACACTGAACTATATAAAAATCCATTCGTAAAAATCCTAAGAAGAGCAAACACTTCACCTGGCAAGTTCTCCGGCAGGGTCCTTGGCTGGCATGAGCAACCAGCCTCACTAGGCACCAAACGAAAGGCCAGCCCTGAGCGGTGACAAATCTGGAATTCTCTGGCAGATGCCAGTCCAGGGCCTACTGCACAAAGGGGACCCTTCTTACTAACTCAGCACTGACTCTGAACACACTGAGAATTAGTTTTGGCTGTAAGGGAAAAGCCAATGTGGAAAATATAATCTGATGGACAGGATTTGAAATGAAAGACACAATACAGCCCAAGCTTCCAGGGCCTAAACTCTTACAGGGCAGAAGTGTAAACACTTTTTGGAAGCTGAGACCAGGACACAATATGATACCACAGCAAAAACTCTAAAGTAGCAAGGGGTTTGAACACTGAAAGACGGACTCTTATTTTCATGCTGTGAATCACCAGGCTCTAAGTAGAGAGGAAAAGGTGTTATCAGCCAGCATTGACCTTGTCTTGCCTGTGCTGAAAAACTCTCCTACTGCCTGCACCGCTTGCTCACGAGAAGATGACTAAGACAAGTTCTGGCTTTTGAGGTGTCTGTACCTGGTGGGGGGGGTTGGCCGGTAACTAAAATACAAGCCTGACTATGGAAAGGGCCAAAAGCTGAATAAAAGCAAAACGAGCAGAGGAGCAGATGGCTCTTATCTCCAGGGGTACGTGAGGGTCCCCCCAGAAGAGGGGCCAGCCCATCCGGGTCTCAGAGAGACAGCAGAACTTGGGGGAAGGAGAGCTCTCTAGGCAGAGAGAACAGCGTGAACAGAGGCAGCTCAGAGGGGGAAGGACAGGGCGTGGGGAGGAACTGGGCTCAGTCTCGCGGTGGCAACAGCCCAGCCAAGTGGGGGTGGGGGATTGGGAATGGACTGAATATCCAGGAAGATTGGCCTTGGCTCCCTGAGCCTTTGGAACATTTCAGATCTGCTTTGAAAAGGAAAGTCTCTGCCATGGGTGTCAAGAAGGAACTGGAATCAGGAAGAGAGTTGAAATGTGTATCTTTGCATATGTATTTTTTTTTCTTTTCTGCTATTTGAAAAAGCGATCACAAATGCAAATTGACAATTGTCCGGTCATTACAGGCAGCAAGCACCTATTCCTGGACATGTATTTACTCTCTAAAGCAGGGGTTCTCCACTGTAGGGGATCCCTCCACCCCGGCTGGTCTCATTCCACCTGACTTAGGGGTCACAGCTGGCACCTTCTTGCCAAGGGTGCCCTACAGGCTTCTCCCACCTCCAGTCCAAGGTGGCTTACGCTCTCTGCTGTATCTAGCTCACTGAGTGTGGGGTAGAGAATGACCCTCTGATGGGATGAAAAAAGTGGTGTGATAAAGGTGATGCAAACAGAAATCCTTCTACTGCTTTGTAGGCCATATCAGACCAGATCAGCTTTTGTCTAGACATTTGCTTTTCCATGTGCTCCTGGCGCACGGAAGGCTGACCTTCACTGCGAAGGGGTCATTACTGCCACTGCAAGTGCACAAGTCCCCACGATCATGTATGGTTTTGTCTCTGCTTGTTTTTTGTTTGGTTTACTGGGTTTCCTCAGTGAATTCCAGATGCAAATAGAATTAAAGGAATAATTCTAAAGGGATGTTATTAAGAACTGAGCTTTTTATACTAAAAACACAATCCCATGCCTTGTTGCTAAAATGGAAACTTTTGATGACAATTTAAACATGAAATATCCAGCAGAGACAAACCATGATTATTTATAAAAGGCTCTATCAAGAAATTATTTACTTCTTTAGGCAATTTCCGCTTTGCTTGTGATTTAAGTCCTAAGAGTATATGCATCTAGTTACTCATGCAAAGTTAATGGAGCTGTTTCTCATTATGTTTTTGATAGTACAGCATGTCGAATCTGACTCTCATCTTAC
The DNA here is from genome assembly GCF_024610735.1 of Ursus americanus. Taxonomy (NCBI): domain Eukaryota; kingdom Metazoa; phylum Chordata; class Mammalia; order Carnivora; family Ursidae; genus Ursus; species Ursus americanus. The sequence goes on along the minus strand of NC_142137.1, from coordinate 51,627,233 downwards.
TTTTCCTAATTATTTGTCAGCTTTCCTCACCCGTGTTTTATTTCTTGCAGAGTCTTTTCTCCTTTCATAAGGAAGGCAACGTGGGGAGTGTTTGATGTGCTTGGGAATGTTCTCTAATGCTGAAGGCCTTGTTCTGGACCAGGTGCCAACCACTCGGCTTACAACAAAGAGAGGACTAATTTGTAAGTGTCTCCTGGAGAAACTCTTGTGCTGGGCTACCAAATACGATCCTCTGCACCTGATTCAAAGAGGCAGGATCTCGGTGGGACCTGTTATACTTTCTCAAAGTGCCCCTAGTCATCAAAGTGCGTCTTTGTCTCCTCAGTGTGGAAGTCACTGTGCTCTTCCCAGCCATCAAATTAAGAAAGAAGCAATTGACCATAGGATAGGTCATTGGCCAGAAACTCGCTCCTACGGTGGTGACAGTGAGGAAAGTTCTGGCACAACACTTCAGACTGAAGAGAGATTTATGAGAGATGAAGCCAGGAAAGTATGTTATTTTTCTAGCGCACTTTCAAGTTGGATGAACACAGCTGATCTCTTAATTCCCAAACCAATGGATTTTAAAGGGCAAACTGTCCCACAGAGCATCCCAGTGTCATCTTCAGCCACTGGTTAAGATGAGAGTGTCTTGGAATCAAAACAGTGGTAAAGAGAATACGTCTTCCACCAACCACATGTGGGAAGCCAACACCTTCTCAATGCACCGCAACCTGTTCCCACTGTATGGAGTCCTAATGGAGAAATAAAGCTGTCACATAAAAACTTCATTCCCAAGAAAGCTTTATTATCCAACGAAGGGGGAGAGGGCAGAAAAGAGAGATGAAAACTAACATTTTCTGAGCATTTCTACCTCAATGCCAGGCACTTTCTCTGTTATCCCTTTCAATCCCTCAAAAAACTTGTAAGAGGCCCTTATCCCATTTTACAGAAAAAGAAATTAAGCTTCAGAGAAGTGACCTAAATAGGCCAAAGTTACAAAACTCCTAAAATGTCATATCAGGTTCCAAATCCCACACTCCCTTATCTCAAAGCCCATCTTCCCTTCAAGGAGCCATGCTGCCTAATTTTAACTTGTTGCAAGTCATTTGGTATTGGGTGTATATTCTAAATAAGAGAAGAGGGTCGGAAAGACAGGGAGCTAGAAATCCCCCAGTTTTTCACATTGCTGGTAAGACCAGTATTCAAGATTATTGAGGAAAAGTCTACAAAATAAAAGTCACTTATAGCTGGTGTTCAAAAACATTACATAACCATATTTTTGCAGCAGCAGCAGAAGTAAACTTACTTTCCTTAATATGTTCTGGTTGTACTAACACTGAAATTAGACCATGGGTGCTGAGCATGTAGCAACTAATGGAAAGGCATCCAAGAGCTTTTATAGAGAACCAGTCTGGAGACAAAGGCTTTGCCACAGCTTCCTATGGTAGGAGAAAAATGCCACATGAAGTCCTGGGGACAAGGGGTGGGGAAGGTGGGGGCCAAAGCAAAGGAATTCAGAAATACAGCTTTCATCTTTACATCCTGTCAATTATATAATCCGAATATACACAGGCAAATTCCCCAGGAACTTCGGAAATCGTGTGTGTGTGTCCTCGTGCATGCATTTGCACACTCTTGTCCTATTGACCTTGAAAGAAGACTTACCTAGGTTGCACCCAAGGGCCTGGCCCATTTCTAGAAGATCAGTTGATGCTAAATCAGGAGCTTAGAGCACAGTATGCTAATATTCACCAGTGTCAGTAGAGTCTAGGGAAGAACAAAAAAAAGATTTTGCACTTGACCAATGTTATGCTGTGGGAAAAAAAATCTCCCCACCATCATGAGCAGGGTGGGTCACCAGCTCTCTAAGGAAATCTTGTGGCCTCTGAGGATAACTCTGTTATCAAGAACAACAGTGGTGACCATCAGGTACACATTCAAGTAAATTTCTTTTAAACCGTCATTTTCCTAGAATGGCAAATATCCCATCGTGTGTGTATCTACTTAAAGTAATCAGCACAGTAGACATTCCCAGTGAAGACCAGGTGTGTTCCACATGTTTATTTGAAGTCAACTGTTTGAAATTGCTAACGCTTTTTCACACACACACACACACACACACACACACACACACACACACACACGATGCCAAAAAAATATTTACTACAAAAGTCTACAAAAGAATACTGAGGAAAAGGCAAGACACCAAACTTTGTGTAGATTCTTTTAACCTTGGTCTCCTCGTCTGTACAATGGGGGTAATAATACCCTCTGCTGCCCGACCTCACAGAAGTATTGAGAGGAAATTGCAGAAAATGTGTCAGTGAGCAATACAAGGCTTTTTAATCTGACTCAGCTCATAAAATCGGCATGACACTGCATGGAATTAGCCTCAAGTGATAGATAGTTATGCCAGCAGTGAAAAAAACTAAATAAGAAATTGTAATAAGGAATAAATACTTAGCAGCATATTGAACACAGGAGCTAGACCGAAGACAAAATAAAAGCACCTCTTTTTTCCTTTTCTGGTTTTTTCTTTTTATCCCTTGATCCCATCACCTTCCAACATGCTGTGGAAGTTAGTTATGATCTTTCATGGGCGTAGCCTGCCTCCCCTGCTGGACTGCAGGCTCCCTGAGGACAGGAACACTGGGCAGCTTATTCACTAATACGCCCCAGGCATCTAGCAGAGGGCACCTGGCACATGATGTCTCAGTAAATTCTCTTCAACAAATGAGTGTATAATGTGCTCGTGATGCAAGGCACCCAGTGCACCTTCAAGAAAGACCAATGAAACGTATTTCTGTGGGCCAGTTCCTTAACAGACATTCCTGGGAAAACCTGATGGCTGCTTGCTTTCAGTCCGGACTGCGTGATCACAGAGAGGTCTGGTATTGCTCTGGACGGGGCTAGATCTTCAGGAGCTGGGGTTGTGCTTTCTGAATGGTGCCACACCATGTTTCACTGTGAATCTTTGGAGGGAGAGCACTCCAGTCACACTTCGTTCACGCCACCTGCTTCTCCTCCCACTGGGCAGCACACCAACACCCTCTTTGCTCCTTCAACTACAAGGACACCCAGCACCCCCACCTGTCGTCCTCTTCCTTCCCCGGGGCCTGTTGATGAGATGTGTTTTCCTAAGCAGGATCCCACCTACTTTTCCTGGAACTGCTGTCTTTTATCTACAGGCACTGAGCTGGGGGGCAGGGAGGAGGTTGCTGTGTGCAGTGCTCCTGACTTCTCAGTGAGGGCAGGATGCCCAGCCCGCCTCTCCCCTCCGGGCAGGAAGAAGAACGGTCTGCCCATTCTAGCAGGAGCCAGTTCTGGGACCCTGCTCTCCGGCCCTGCTGAAGTAGTTTTGTTCCAAAGCCTTGCTCCTCACCAACATTCCTGATTTAACTCATTGAATTTTAGAGCTATTAGAGAACTTAGAAATCAAATTCAACTCTTCCATTTTAGCTAAGAAGAAACTGAAGCCCAGAGAGGAAAATTGACCTGGCCAAGGTCACACAACCAGCGAGTCAGAGGCAAGGAAGCCTTCTCCACTTCAGTCACTCCTTTCCCTGTAATGCCAGGAATGTCTGCGAAAGTCACTTTCTTCCTATTAATGCACCCCAGCAGTATTGTCAAAGCAGCAGCAAAAGAATGCATACATTTGTAGGAATGAATCGGTTTTTCGTAATTTTTGAGACGCCTATATCCAAGTAAATCCAGTAGTACTAGTTACTCGATCTATTTAAAAAAATACCTTTTTTTCCCAAATGCTTTCCTAGCCTGTTGTTTTAAATAACTTGTTCTCCCTAATGTATGTGAAATATGGTTTTCATTCACACACTTTACTGCTATAATCTCAATGCACAATGTAGTCTTGTAAAGTGTGATTAAACTCAAAATTTCTTGATATAATCATTATAACAAACACAACTCAAGAGACATGACTAAGTTTTCCAAAATTCTCATTATGGGTTAATAAAGTTAGGCTTGAGGGGAGGGGCATATAGATGAAATAAAGTCAGTAAACAACTCCAAACAAATGTTTCTGCAAAAATAGGTTTATAAAGTGGTGTCACTAAGGCTGTAGGGGTTGCTTCTAAAGTCTGAATTGGCAGATTAAAGAAGACACAAAAAATGAGAACGTTCAGACCACGGTATTCTAGAGTTGAAAGGCCATGAACATGTATTATCTAGTCCAACCATTTCAAAGTGTGGATAAGAAAACAAAAGCCCAGAGCAGGGATTGGCTCACCCAAGGTCAGCGAGGTCTGCTGCTTCCCAGTCGGGTTCTCACTTTATCATAGTTTTCACACTGGGTGGAAAAAGAAGGGAGTAACAGGGTAAGACCAGAGAGGAGCATGGAATTTTCAGGAAATGTCATGCGTTCCACCCAACCAATAGGGAAGCTCTCAAAGTGTTTGTGTCAATTCTATTTAGCTCTGGCAAAAGAGTAAATGGATCTTTCAGATTCCCTGAGGGGAAAAAAGTGTAAGCAAAGGCTGGGTAAGCAAGCAGGCTTCACTGGAGGCAAATTTATTTCCAGGGATCAAGACAAGGCTAGGGAGAGATTGCCCATGGGAAGAAGAGTGAAGTTTGCCAAAGCCCCTACCAGAGTGCTGAAGCGCATTCTTAAGAAACTTGCCTCTAAGTCAGGCTTCTAAACCCAGAGACTCTGGGCAATGTTTTGTAGGCATTTTTGGCTGTCACAGCTGTGGAGGGGGCTGCTACTGGCATCTAGCACATAGAGGCTAGGGACGCTGCAAACACCTACAACACACAGGAGAGCCCTCCCCCTACACAAGTATCCGCCTCGAATGTCAAGAGTACCAAGGCTGAGAAGGCTTCCTCTAACTGCTACCCTGTCAATCAGTTTTGTGCTCAGATTTGGTATTACAGCACCAAATGATCCCTTCGAAACCTAAGAAATCCAGTAACAATTCTCAGGACTCATCTCTCTCTCTTCCGATCTTTAGATTTTTAATCCCCTCCCCACAAAAATCCAGATGAAGAGGAGGCAAGCAGAACAGGAAACAGCAATTTCAATAAAAATACTTAGTGCTGAAAATATATGCGTAGGAGAGACTATTTTCCATGCACTTATATTTTCCTTGCTCTTTGTTGTCGTTCCACCATCCTTGGTAAATTTGTTTTCATTTTAAGTGTTACAAGCAGTTATTATGTATTCCAGGCAGGGCTCCCAAGCTGTGACAATTTAAATGAGGGAGATTTTTTTATAGGGAAAAAATGATAAAAGTATAAATGGTTTGTTGAAACACTGAAGAAAAGCTTACCTCAGAGAGCAAAATGCTTTTATATGTAGTCTTAATATTAATCCAAAATGCAAATGTCCTTCACTTCAAAAGGGTAAGATTTGGCAGGTGTAAGATATAAAAGGGCAAGGATATGTCCCTTCCACATTTAGAAATGCACACCTCCTGAAAAGGCTTTGAAATAAACGGCATATAAGAAGCTACAAGTAATTTTTTAAATGGCTTAAATCTTTTACATGTTCAACTCAAAGGAATAGAAGAGCTCACAATGGCCCAATTGGAAGAGCAAAAGGGAGCTTGGATGAAGGATGTGAAAACTTGGGTTCTAATCTAGGGTCATTAACGTTCCCCGTGGCCTTGGGCAAACAATACTTCTTATGTGTTCCTTTACTCTACAATTTAATAATAATAATAATAATAATAATAATAATAATAATAATAATAATAAAAAATTGCTTCACAGACCTCATAAGGTTGTTGTGAGGCTCAAAATGCATGTAAATGTAAATGACAGCATGTAGCCTCCATACTATCCCCCCATCGGACCCCCCCCCCCACGGCACCAGCACCGTGGAGCCCTTTCATCAAAATGAGGAGCAGCCATCACTGGCGAGCTCCCGGGGCAGGACGCCACCCAGAGCCATGACAAAGGAAAGTTTTTGATGGATTACTTACTGCACACTTTAAAATTTCCTTTTTTTTTTTTAATTAAAAAGACATTTCTATAAGGTGAGGAATTATTGGAGTAGAATGAATATGGCCCAAATAAATATCTTTATAGAAAAAAAGTCCCGACAAGGGGTCATGCCCCTGAAACCAAAATGTTAAATGTTAACTACCAAAGAGAAAATTTGCTTTCTTGAAACTTCCAGCAAGCTGGCGAGTGAGTGAAAGAGTTAGCAACAATTCCAAAGGGGCCAACCAGTGGAATTTATTTACTTTGTAAAGTAGCTCAAAATCTCATCGGTTATGTCACAGCATTAAAAGAGACAGGGAATATGTCTTCGGTTTGCAGAGGGGATGATACAAACAGAAAATTAATATTAAGGGAAAGAAAAGAAAAAGCAGCACTAGATGATATTTGGCATACCCAAAAAGGAAAGAGAGAAGTTTCTGGAACATTTGGAAGTTGTTATTTTGTTTATGAGCCTTTGGTATGTTTAATGCAAAATTTTATGGAGGCAACAAAATGGCGGATAAAGGAAAACTAGTAGATGTAATTTATTTAGGCTCTCAAAGGGCTTTTGATGAAGTGCTACACAAGAGACTGTTAAGGGAACTTGCCAACCACTGGGCAAGGGGTAAAAGGCTGTCAATCATGAGTTAAAAGTGAGTTAAGAGATAGAGAGGGAACCAAAGAATAAATGCTCCCAGCATGGAAAAGAGTTAATAGTGGGGTATCAGCAGTCGGTGTAAGAGTAGTATCCTCCAGGATATTTATTAACACCCTTGAAAATGAACTAAATAATGAGGAGCTGAAATTTGCCGACTAAACAAAACTATTTTGGTTCCCTAAATCTATACAGATGGATGTGAGAAACACAGAATCCAAACTCAGTAATTGGGTAAAACAGTGGCAGATGAAACTCAGAGCAGACAAGTGCAAAGTATTGCATGTTGGAAGTAGCAATTTAAATTACTCATCCACTCGGGTGAGCTCTGAATTAGTTCTAAACTTACAGGGAAAAGATTTAGGCTCAAGGAAGACATCTTAATGAAGATGTATGCATGATGCTTAGGAGAGTTTAAAAAAAAAAAGAAAGAAAGCAAATACGCTATTAAATTGCAGTAAAAATGAAAGCGAATATATGCCAATGTCATTATAGAAATCAATGGTGCCTGCTTGTTCTCCATTCAGTTAAAATCACCTTGTTTCCAAAGGAAGATGGTAAAAATAGAAACTTCTGATAACACCCAGGAAACTCATTACAAGCACTAGGAAAAGACATGCAAAATCTCATACAGGAAGTATTTAAAGTTATCAATTATTAATAATTTGAACGAAGTGAAAATGAACATAGGGGGCACATGGGTTTTCCATAAAGGTAAAAACCTATATTAATATTTTTGCAACTTAGTTTGCAGGGAGACTAGAAACCATCTGTAAATGGCATCAAAGATAAATTGACTTTTCTTCTAATAAGAGATGCTATGGGCTGGTAGGGGTCTCGGTTCTGCCTCATGAGATCTAGTCTGTCTTCTTACTTCTAGTTGTCATTTGTCATTTGTCCTAAGATGGGAAATAAGTAAATGTATGCATTATAAAGTCTCATATATATTATTTCAAATACCATTTGCAAATTATTTAGATCTTCCTCCAAGCCCAGAAAGATGCACAAAGACCTAATATTGAAATCATGTACCAACTCCAGTAAAATAAAGGTCAGTGTCAGGTAAACACGATAGTTAAGTCATTGCATTCACCTGACCCTGTAAGTTCCCGAACACACAAATCATTACACACTCCTTTTTCCATCTTCCCCAAGAGGCAATTTATCAATGGATCTGACCACCAGGAGCAATAAGACTGCCCACCCCTGTGCCCTTCTCTTCTCCCCAAATGTTTAAGTGAGATTGGCAACTGTGGTTACCAGGAGGTAATCAATCCCCAGACTTCCAGAGATCAAGCGTCTGCTGACGGAGGTCAGAAAGCAATGCTCTCCCACAATGCCAAGTACTTTATAATTGACCCAGTGCTTGTTGAGAAAATGACATCCTCACACTCAAGCTAAGGATCGCACAACTGGGCAGGTACATGGAGGGCAGGGGACGATGGTGGAAACAGTTACTGGCTGATTCCCTTCCTGCAGCATTTAGACCTCGCCAGAGAATTGGGGCTGAGTTATTGGAGTCTTGGCCTTTTTTAAGCCTGTATTTACTATGTTGAGGCAACTGATGTGGTATGGAACTTCAGAAGTATTTTTCCTTGTTTGTTTTTCTTCCTGAAACCTAATCCCTGAGTACTGTGGTAAACAAAAATAAACGGAGAATGACTAGCAATAAAACATGAGCAAGAACAAACCAAATATTAATGTAAAAAGAGCATTAACAGAAGCTAAAAACTGAATTTCACCACAGAAGAATCACAGCATAGCATGTTTTTCTTTTTTTTAATCTTGCAAGTGGAGTGTAATTATTCTGTAAGGGATCAGCTTATCCTTAAAAAATGATATATATTTTTTCAGACAGGCATTTGAATGCTTAATGAAACATTTCAGATGACATAGATATTTTCCTCTTCAAATATGTACATTCTTTCTAAAAGAGGGCATAAGGTAACATTTCCACAGCAATTCTGCAAAGTATGAAAGGCAGAACAATTCGCTGGGTGTTGGCATAACACAAGAGCATTATATCAAGTGGAAAGTTACTGCCACGGGTCACTGTTTACATAAGTATCTTCACCTCTACACTCTTTGCACCTACATATCTTATAAGCTTCTTTCAAAAGGTACACACACACACACACACACACACAGGCAGCTGTTGAATTCTTTGATATTTTTAGATTACATCTTCTCCTCATTTATCTTTGTTCTACCAATGATGACTTGTAGATATCCATATTGCCATCCCCACCCCTCACTTGACCCCTCCCCAGTCCCTACAGATGCCAGATTTTGTGAATGACAATATCAACAACTATCACACACCAATGGAGTGAGAGAGACATATTCAATTGCTCAATGTTGGTCATCCAAAAGGGCAATTAAAATCGCTGTATGGGGGGTACCTGAGGGGCTCAGTCGGTTGAGCGTCCAACTCTTGATTTTGGCTCAGGTCGCAATCTCAGGGAAATAGGATCAAGCCCTGCATTGGGCTCCACGCGAGCAGGGAGTGTGCTGAAGACTCTCTCTCCCTGTGCCTCTCTCTCTCTTCTCTCTCAAATAAATAAATAAATCCTTAAAAAATTAAATTAAATTAAATAAATAAAATCCCTATATGGTAAACAACTCATTCAGGTAGGTGGATATTACTTATCTGAGATAGTAACTCTCCAGAATATAACCACAAAGAAAAAAAGAGTTCCTTAACAGCCAAAATAGATGTCAAAATCAATCCAATTCCCTTTCAGATGAATCTTTCAGGTTGTTGCTCAAAGCCAGTTTGCTTTTTTGTAAGTTAATTAATATATTGAGATTGTATAAGAATATTTTCCTTGGTTCAAATCATTCCTATAGTCTATGAATTAAACCTTCATGGTAATGTAACAGCTTTACAGAGATATGATTCACACAGCATATAATTCACCCATTTAAAGTATACAATTCAAGGCTTTTTAGTACATTCACAAAAACACACAACCATCACCACAATCCATTTTAGAACATTTTCATCACCTTAAAAAGAAATACCATATCCTTTAGCTACCATTCCTCTATTCCCTTGCTCCCAACCCTACCCTAGCCCTAAGCAATCACTAATCTACTTTCTGTCTCTATGGGTATCCCTGTTCTGAGCTTGCATTTGAATGGAATCATATATGATCTTTGTGACTGGATTCTTTCACTTAGCATAATGTTTTTAAGGTTTATCCATATTGTAGCAGATATCAGTATTGTATTCCTTTTTACGGCCAAATAATAATCCACTGTAGGGATATACCACCTTTTACTTCTCCATTTGTCAATTGATGGACGTTTAGATTGTTTCTATTTTTTTGGCTACTATGAATTAATGCTGCTGTAAACATTCACATACAAGTTTCTGTATAAACATATGTTTTCATTTCTCTTGGATATATACCTAGGAATGGAATTGTTGGGTCATATGTATGGGTCTGTGGATCTGTGTTTAGTTATTATCTGTGATGAACTGCCAGACTGTTTTCCAAAACAACTACACCACTTCACATTCCCCCCAAGTGTGTGAGGGTTCCGATTACTCCACATCTTCATCAACACTTACTATTGGACTTTTGGACCATAACCATTCTGATGAGTGTGACGTGGTATCTCATTATGGTTTTCATTTCCATTTCCCTGATGGCTATTGATGTCAAGCATGTTTTCATGTGCTTATTGGCCATTTGAATATCTTCCTCGGAGAAATATCAATTCAGATTCTTTGCCCATTTTTTTTAAATTGGGAGCAAGTTTACATTTACTTTATACATTGTTTCAACAGCTGGTTTTTCAGCTAACAGATAATGAGAAATAGCAAATAATAAGTGGGGAGGAGCTATAAGAGACAGACACACTAGCTATTCTGCTGTAACAGAGAAGTAAAAAAAATTATAAAAAGCAAACATAAAACCTCAGAAAGCAAAACATTCTCTGGTCCTATATAGAAAAGATAGAATGGGAAAGACAGTTTCACTGGGCCCTGGCAATATCTTTGTGTTGCAATATGGAAAATGATGGAAGTTTACGGTGATTACCTTAGATCTTTTTTACAGGATCATTTCAAACTCTATCTGGGCTCTTTATAAAGGCTGGGAGGTCTATAATATAATTTAGGGCTGTAGCAAAGGGGGATTAACACTTGTTACCAACAGTGTACTCTTAATTTTTAACAGCCAATTCTCCAGGGAGAAGACAAGGTCTGATTTGTACTTCCATAGCTGATTTCAAGCTACCAAAGTGATGTCGACTGGCACAAGAACCTCCTGAAAATTTAACAGTTGGCTCACAAGCCAGCGGAAGCCAACTTGGACACATCACAGCACGATGTGTGACTGATATGCACTAGACACTGTGTTAGTCTCTTTACATACATTACCTCATTTACTGCTCTGAATAATCTTTAAGAAGAAATAAGTGTATTCATCCCCCCAAATAAAATGAGGCTCAGAAAGACTGTATAACTTTGATCAGGGAGACACAGCCAAGAAGACCATTCTGGTCTTTCCAAAGACTGTGTTCTTCTTGGCATACTAAATTGATCCCTCATTTTTAAGTTAGTCAGAAACAATTCTTAAATTGGATTAAAAGGCACTTCTGAAGGAGAGTTATCCATTACTCTGAAAGTTTACTCCTTTGGAGTACCGCAAGCCTTGATATCAATGAGCAAGTGAAGTGTCATACAAACGTATTCAGAATGAGAAGCGGCTCACTGCAGCTTCACCAGAAACAAATGGACAGAGGCCTGTTATGTGATAAGGCCAAAAGTCAGACAAGAGTTTGCAAACAAAGCTTCCCAGCACTCCAAGCAGTATAGAAAGTGGCTCTGAGTTATCTAGCAACAGTCCCTTCAAGTTTTGCAATCAGCGAGAGCTCCTGCCAAGACCAGCCCCTGCCAGGGCTGGGCATGGGACTCTCACCACGTCAATTCTGCATACCCCTGGTTCATGCATGCCCACATGCAAAGTCAGAGTATTATGGCAAAATGCAGGAAATGCCATTTCAGCATAAATTATGTGACAATATTCCCCCCAACCTGCACTGTGCATCAAAAACCAAGGTAGCGCCTGACCACACTTCTTGGAGGCAGGGTAGGTATATCCTGGAACTGAACATCACCAGGATCCTATTCATATAAAACACAAAATTCTCCACCCAGAAGCTAATGATCACTATACTTAAAAATTTGTAATTAGACAAATTGTGTGGAAGGAATCACTTATGCAATCAGTGGCAAGTTTCAACTTCTGTTTCCAGCCTGTATCAAAGAGCTGGGTTGATCCACCACAGGATAACACATTCCCTTTGCCCTCCCTGGCACCCACTGTGGAATATATTACTCCATTATGGAAGCTGCTATTGTATGCCTGTTAGGTAAGTAGGATTTGTAATTCAGCAACCAAGCTTTGGTAATTATCTCTATACCAGCCAAGGCTCAAACCTCACCACATACCAATGTCCAAAAGGCTTCAGTTCCCTAAATAATCTCGAAAAGATATCAGACAAGGCCTTGGAAGGTCTACTTTTAACTTATGGCAAAAACATACAGCTATAGCCTCTCAATATCTTCAAGAAGCTGGGACTATTAATGTACAATACCCTTCATTGTGTTTTGCTCTGCTCTATATTAAAACCTGAATGAACTGGATAAAAAAAAAATACATGCACTTTTCTTTAACCTTTCACCCAACAAAGAATACAATAAACAGTAGCCTCATTCAGAGGTCTTTGGTACAAAGCAGAATGTTTTGACACTTAATATTGCCATGATTATAGGCTTAGTAGTAGACATGCAGGAGAATAAAAGGAGAAAAGACAAGAAGAAAGCGGTGATGGACAAAATTTAGAGACCACCCCCCATCCTCTCCTTACCACAGCCCACATCATTGGCACCCATGTCCACCTTCTGTGGATGGCCCATTAACAACTAAGACTGCTTTTGCGGACATCACAACACTCTATACCCACCTTCATCATGCCATGCTCTCTTCATCTTCCCTCTATTCCTCTCATGCTCCACTTTGCAGGTTAGCCATATGGAATCTCATGTCCTTAGGGCCAGGCTTTGGTTGTCAAGAATACAGTACACCAGTCCAATGAGCTAATGGGAAAAGAATAAAGTAGATGGCATCACTCATCCCCTTGCTTCCTATAGGAACATTCAAACTGCTCCCTGGGGGCTCCTGGAGATGATGGCCATGTTTTATTGACTCACCCCAAGAGGGATCCCAGAGGTGAAGATCCCAGTGCAGACTATAAGAAAAGACAACACCATGTCAGGCGTCATCCTTTGTCACTGGGATGGAGTACTCAAAGTGAGGACTGGGTGACCTGAGATTACATGGCTAGACCTGACCACATCAGCATGCACCTTTCTCAACAGTATGCAGATGGCCAGGCAGAAACCCAGCCAGCCTTCCTCGAGGGACTCATTTCCATTCCCATGTCTGTGCAGATTAACCACAATCAACATTTGAGTCACAACACCCAACAAAGTGCATGGCTTGTAGAAAACAATGTTTTAGAATGCAAACACCAGAAACACCAGTCTCTAGCAACAACCCTTATCATAACCAAGATGTTGTGAGTTGTGCAACCAATTTCATGTGGCTGGAAGGTTCTTTTGTTTGCCAGCCAGGTAAAACAAGGGTTGACTCTTTTAAACAATCTCCCTTCCCCTACATACCCGTCATACACAGAATTCCTTTTGAAGCCACTGAAAATCCCTGTCACAGAACAGAGGGATGAGAACAATCCGCTTGTTTCTATATAAACGTATGCACTCCCTCCAACTATTCTAGCTGGTTGCCTTTTCTTTTTCAGACCTCTTGTCAAAATTCTCACATTCCAGGAAGGCTTTTCCTACAATGGGTCTCCTCTAAATCAAAATGGCTCCAGTCCAAAGGTTGTGCCAAAGAAAAATTCAGCGAGCTGCCAGCAATGTCTGGCAGTTTGAGTGACCTTTCCTTCCTCTCTGTTTTTATTTTTTAATTGTCATGTCTATCCCAGTTAAGTGACAAACATGTGAGGTAGGAATTGCTTTTATCCTTGTGTTTTTACAGTGCTTCAGCTGATGACTCTACTCAATAAATTGAAAATCATTATTATATACAAATGCATATGCTAATGCATGACCTGCAAGCTCAGATGGCAGAGTGAATAAACAATTACTGGCAAACACCATGGCATGGCATTTCAATGAAGTCATCACAGAATCACTAGCAATTATCTTTGCAAACTTAAGGTGAGGTGTCTGTGGACTGAAAAAGAGAGATGCACACTTGTGCTTTAAAAAGAGAAATAGGAAACCTCAAAAAATCAGACTCAACGCCTTAACATTCAGATCCAGAAATACATTACAATCTTATCAACACACACACACACACACACACACACACACACACACACACACATACACACAGGGGCATGCTGGGTAAAAGCATGGCAGTTTTGTCCAAAAAAGAAATCCTATCACATTAGTCAAATGCTATCCCTCAGAAGCATGACGAGATTGATGAAACCAAGCAGAAGGCAAAGACATGAAATAGTTTGACTATTGGACAGTTTTAAGTTTTGTCTTGCTTGGCATTGGGCAATTAAAGAATACATTCTGAAATTATCTTCTCATCAGGTGGATTCATAGTGTTTAGAAGGCCTTTCTCGGTAAGTAATTATTAATGGTCCAGTGTCAGCCTGGAGATGCATACCTCATGGGATTCCAAAGCAATTGGTCTTTACCTGATGCTATTTTTAGTAGTGACTTAGATGGTGGTAGAGAATATGGTTATTAAGTTCAGGGATGACATCAAACCGGGTGTGGTACATTCCACTTTGGAAAACTGGATAGAAGCGCAAATGATCTTGATGAGCTGGAGAAGTGGGTGGACATAAACAGACTGAGGTTCTATAGTGTAATTCACATGGGAAGAAAAACAAACCACACAATTGCAGGATTCATTTTGTGACGTCATAAAGAAAACGATCTGGAGTTCACAGTCAACACAAACTATTGGTGTTTCTCCTTTAGCCTTAAAAGCGTGATTGATTTAGTAAAAGAAAAACAAAAGGCCTTTCCTTGATGCTCAGTAGATATAGGCTATCCTGGAATATTCTGTAGTGTCCTTAGCCTCACATTTTTACAGTGGGTTATGGAGAATGCGAGGCATTTAAGAAGAAATCAAGTTTTTCTTCTTGATTACAAGTTTGAGAAACAGCCCTTAGAGAAAATAACTAAAATAATAAAGCTATTTAGCCCGGAAAAGGTTGAGGAAGGGACTTGAACATTTTCAAGCCTAGAAAGAGGAAGAAAGATGGAAGGAAATCAGTTTTAATATATCAGAAAACCTTCCTAGTAAAAAAAGCTGTGGAAAACCAGAAAGCATTGCAACTGGAATCAGACATTCATCACTGAAAACTTCAAAGAATGGGACTTTCTTTGAATTTGGGAACAGCTTTATAAGTAGACAGAAGATTAGACTACCCATGTGAAAGTAAAAACAAAAGCAAAAATGGTGTTTCCTGTTTAACTGTCTCCCCCTCCCTTTTATTTAAAGGAAAGTGGTGGGAGGGAAAGAAGGGGAAGACCTGTTCACCATGTTTGGGGACCATCACTTCTCCTTATGAAACCAGATGGCAACTCACACTCCATCACCCATCCATGCTTCTCCAGGTCCCAGCACCGCACTGTTCACACGCTTTGTCATGTTGTTTTGGGAATAGCCTTCACAGGTAATTTTGAGCCCCGAAGTACTACACAACACCCAAGCCCTGTGCCATGTCTGAGCAGAATGTACCCTGATTCTTTAAAATTACACTTTGCTCAGTCCCATCACTGGGCTTTTGCTCAAACCTTGGGCCCTGATCTGGATGCATAATAACAACCTTTTGTCAACTTCCTAAGAACTTCCTACCTTTCAAGACCAGATACCAACCCACCTCTCCTTGCCACAGCAATTTCTCCTTCCTAGGAACTCAGAGCCTTTAGGTACTATCAATGGCATTCATTTATTACATAGTCACACACAGCCTTGTGACATCTCAGATGCTCTTCCAGCTCCCTTAACATGTACTGTGGGTCTGCACTGTACTCCTTCAACTGCAACCTCTTTGATGGTGAGGATTATGTGTTAAATTGTCTTGTATCCTCCTATAGCACCCAATTCAGCAAGCGCTATGCTCATGGTAGGGACAAAGTCAATATTCGCTTCATGAATGAAGGAATGATTAACGAGAATGTTTAAAGTAAATTTGATCTCACCTAGAAAAGTTGCCTTCTAGAGGCACCTGGGTGGCTCAGTAGGTGGCTGCCTTCAGCTCAGGTCATGATCCCAGGGTCCTGAGATCGAGCTGTGTTAGGCTCCCTGTTGAGTAGGGAGTCTGCTTCTCCCTCTGGCTCTCCTGCTCATGCTCACTTGCTCTCTCTCTCTCCCGCTCTCTCTCTCAAATAAATAAAATCTTAAAAAAGAAACGTTGCCTTCTATCTTAGAAAACTATTTTAAAGGAGGGATAATTTCATGAGAAAATAATAACCAATTAAGGGGAAAATACTTTATAAATTCTTAGTGAGAAAAGTAAATATTAACATATAAAACTCAATAAAACAGTCACAATGGTTCTTTACAGATAGAAAATATTAAATTGCAGAGTCTCTGAAATTATGTAGATCATAAAAATTATGCAGTTGGTGATATTTTCGTGAGTAAAACATTTCTCATCAGCACATGCAATTGTAAAAGCAAAAAGAAGCCTGTGTGTGTGTGTGTGTGTGTGTGTGTGTGTGTGTGTTATGATTTGGTCTAATAAAATGTGAACACTTTTATTTTTTTAAGATTAACATTTAATGTGCATTTTACCTCAGCTCACTACACATAGTATTTCTGCTGAGGTATCAGAGGTGGAAGCCATATTTAAAATGTATCTAACCACATCTTAGATTTCGAGTTAGAACCGTGGTTCATTTTACAAAGATCAATATGACATGATAGTTACTAATCTGGGTTGCACTTGAACCTATGACCTAGAACCTAAAAGCACCATATCCGTAGCACCTTTTCAAAAATCTCGGCATGAAGCATTATCTGAGAATGAGCAGACATTGCTATTATAAGCACTGTTCAGTTGTTTGTTATCTAAATACCGTTAGATGGTTAGGTGTTGAGATCTTTGAAAAACAGCAAGCAGGCGTTATGATGTACATTGGTTGAGGAGGTTGTTTGACATCCAAGTAAAACTTGTTCTGTGCTTGAGTTACACTTTGAAGTAATTTCCCAGGAACCTATTGCACATAGTAACACAGAATATTCCCCAAATTTCCAAAATAATTCAGGGTGTCCAAAGTTCTTGTAAAAGCAAGTGGAGTAGGATGGGGGTGGGGAAATGAATTTTGGCATAAACTGTGGGTTTGAGAATCAGTCAAAAATAATAATTTCCTGCCAAAATCTACATTACCTTGTTTCTATCTGAGACTGTATGATAGAAGTCTGTTTCTATACTAACTCCTATGGGATTTCCGTTGAAGGCTGGCTACCACCCCCCATAATTCAGTCACGTATGTTTGTCCAGTTGCCCTGGGCGGATGGGGGTGGGGCAGGGGGCAGCTACATTTTTGACTCTCTTTAGGGCCCTGAGCAGAGCAGTCAGCTGGATGTAATGGAATGCCTGCATCCAGCCAACTATGGCTGGACCATGGAAGGGAGTGCCTAGGGACCTGGGAATAGAATGGGTCCATAAGCAACAGTAATTCTTGTTGGTGGTGCTTTACCCATTCAGAGTATTCAGAAAAGGGATCTTCACTCTCCTGATTTGAGACTTGAGATTTTCAGTAAGGAACAAGTTATAAATTCAGAGGCAAAGGGCTGGGGAAGGTTCTAATCCTCTCTGCCAGACGCGGGCAGAAGATTCAGGCTGAAGAGGGTGACAGCTGAGGAGCCGGCTTCAGGGGTCTGCCATCAGCACACTCACCAACTGGTGACTTCATGCCTTCATCCAACTCAGTTAGCCTCTCTTAACCTTAGGTTCGTCATCTAAAAATAATCTTTACCTCAGGTTGACATGAGAATTAAGTGAAATAATATTTGTGCAGTGTTTATCACAGCACCTAGCACATACTAACCTCTCAACTAATTGGGCCTTGTGGGACTATCACTGTTATTTGGTATAAAGAAGCTCATAGAACACCCAGGGCAGCCAGGATAACCCGCACTAAAGCCACGTGCACTGAGGCAAGGCCTGAAATGAAGGATATCTCTAACCAGGTGTCTGGATAAACAGAACAGAGGCTCTGAGCTAGCGGCAGGGGGCCTATCTTTCATCTGTTTTCCCAGCACCTCTGGCAATGCCCTAGACACAGGAACATTTTTTTCCAAGTATTTCTTGAATAAACTGTACAAAAGAACAGGGTGCAAGGGGTAGGAGCAGAAGCAGCATCTTGAAGACTCTTAGGGACTATATAAAAGCAATTATAAACTAAAATTCTGGAAACTTCTCTTCGAGTCAATATTCATTCTCTTTGGGTGCGTTACCTTGACACATTTTTCCCTTCTCCTTCCTACTGTCATCTTTTGGCCAAGATTTGTGATCTCCAAAAACCTCAACCAGATGTAATGCATGACAACAGTTGCCAAGCATGCTTTCATGCCTTTTTCATTCAATATTTGTGAGCAGGTCAGAGTATGACAGACACAGCGCTAGGTGCTCAAAAATTGTGACCCATTTCAGGGATTCTTCTTGTTCATTCAATGAATGTTCCCCCGGATGAGAAAAACCACAGGCCATGAGGAGGAAATGGGACAAACCCAGCAACAGCTCCCTAAGTACCCTTTATTCTGGGCCGGGTAGCACATCAGACCTGCTTTTGCTGTTTGTCTGCCACTGGTGTCACTTCCTGGCCATAGACCAAAGTGAGAGAAGAGGAGGAAGTAGCTGACTTGGGGGGTCTTTTACCAGTAAAAAGGTGTATGGATGTGGTTCATAAGTTCTTCTGATGGGAAATAGATCTTTCCTGTTTTCATCCCACTTCCAGTGCTTGCTCTGTAATTTCAGTCCTTCAAGTGCTGAGGATTTAGGAAGATTGGCTGCAACTGAGCCAAGAAGATATAGAATAATTATGAGATAAAAAGAAATTTTGCTTTGTTTTCTAATTGAGTCACATACGAACACAGAATTTTCCCCCAAGTTCCCAAGATATTTCATGTGCAATTGACGCTCTTCAAAAAAAATTAATCCTGGACATCCCCTCAAAATTTTTCAAAGCCAGAATGTTAGTTAGAAGATTTTAGGTCCAGGAGCTATTAAAAAAATGGTGACCCAAAAACCCAAAGATCAGTTACATTTCAAATAAAATCATAATTTGGCATTTAGTATCAGATGTATTAATTTCAACAAACAGTAGTGTGACATTTATCAGAATGTAAAAGTAATTTCAAACTTGGAAATACATGTTAAATAAATAGTAAAGGGGGATGGTACAAAAAGTTTCGTGAATTTTCCACCTAAAACTATGGCTATTCCAAAATTATGCTTAATCCAATTGACATTTATTACAATAGCACAGAGTAACTGGAAATCAGAGATGAATAGGATGCAGTCATTGCCTCACAGAGCTCCAACTCACCCTGGCTGCGCAAGGCAAGAAAACAAGCAAGCAAATCGGTATTATACAAAGCAGTGCATGCTTATTGTTGGCAATCATCCCAGAATGATCTCCTAATCCAATCTGGGGAAAACTGGGAGAAGTTTCTCTGAAGATTATGCATAAGAAAATCTTGAAAGGCACAGATGAATTTTCCAGGTGGGGACATGGCAGAAAGAGCAATGGCAGAAACCATCATGGAACTTGAGGCTGTTTGGTGAGGCTGGAATGAAGCATCCATATTGTGTGGGTGGCAGGGAAGGAGACTGGGTAGAGATAAAACTGGAAAGTAGGTGAAGGCGGGGACATTGAAAGTCTTGAAGTGATTGGTAGGGTGGAAGTATACCCTGTATCGCCCAGGTAAACTCAGTTTATACCTGTAACCTCAAGGTAATCATTAACAGTGTCCCCTTGCATGCTCAAAACTGTTCCAAATTGATTGAGTTTTTCAGTCTTCCTTGTGATTGGCCATAGAGATCCAAATATAAATAAAACCTAATCCCTGCCCTCAAAGAGCTCACAGGAATGGAAGAAGACATGGAAAGAACTAATTATAATACAAATTAAAAGATAATATGCTATAAGAATGAGTAAACACTCCCCACAAGTGACAACATTTGTGCAGAGCTTTGGAGGACAAGTAGAAATTATACAAGAATGCAAGACCATTCTTGGTATAAAAGCTCATGCCATGTTGCAGAAAGGCAAGTATCCAAATTGGCTGGAAGAGAAAGGACTCCATAGCCCTAGTGGCAACTGAAGCTGAAAAGTTAGCCTTGAAGACAAATTGTCAAGGGCCTTTGAACACCAGATCAAGAAATTTGGAGTTGAAAATGGCAGCAATGAGGAGCCCTCAAAGATTTCTAATCAGGGGACTGATGGGATCCAATTTGGCTTTTGAATCAGAAACTTCAGCTTCTCCGCGGAGGATGAACTAGAGGGAGGAGATACGTAATGGCTGCACTTCAGATGGGACAGAATTCGATACTTCAAATTTCAAAAGCCTGATTGTGATCTTCTATGAAGCTTGATTACTATGACCTTGGGAGTCCATAAATGAAGAAAAGAGTAGCTTTATCTATGAATGATGGTAAGCAAGAAATGGAAGAATATTTACAATTCTAGGAAGATGTGTCAGCCAAACAGGACAAGGGATTGAGGAGATATTACAAAAGATTTGATGAGTTTACTACTCCAAAGGTTATGGCAATGTTTACACACTATAAATTTTATAATAAATCATAAGACCAAATGAGCCCATGGAAAGGTTTGTGACAAACCCAGAACTACTAATGAAGGAACTTTTGCCTTCACTGGAAGGGATGAAATCATTTATAATAATGGCGTATTCTAAACCAAGTCAGTGAAATACCTGGCAAATTGGGAATTTGGGTTTTATTTCAACAAAGTAGCCTGCTGGCTGTTTTCATAACCAAAATAGACTGGCCAGAAGCCATAGGAAAGAAAGAAAAACTCATTTGTCTCCTTTGCTCTCTTACCTTTTATCTTTTCTTTCTTTTATTTTGGAAGATGGTGACAATGAAATTTTTAAACGAACATAAGTTCAAGTCAGTAAGCTATATCAAATCTAATGATCAGCAGATGGCAGACAAAGAAATGAGATCACTCTCACACCCAATTGTCAATGCAAATGTTAAAAAAAAATGTTCAAAAGAGAAGCCATATTTGCCCAATAATAAGATAATTTCCTCAGCTTTCTGGAAAGAAGATTTGGTACAGATAAGAAGGTTGTGGGCTACATGAGTCCATTAACAAAAGCACAGACTTTCCCATATTTGTACCATGATGGATAACTTTTATTAGGAGTTTTTCCCTATGATTCCAATCTTTGAGAAATTTCTTCTATGAAATTAGCAGTATTTAGGTAACAGATAAATTATTTTTGTATTGTTTTATTAATCACCCATAGCCTTTCCTGCCAATCAAAGTTTCTGATCATTAAAAGAAAATCTCTGTCACCACACCAAATTGATATGATTTTAGCCAAAAGCAAAGAAATTTCACATTTTATTTTTTAGCCTATGGGGACTTATCAGCTTAATGTAATGATTTCTGTTAATTTTTTTGAAATACCAAAAATAGCTCAAGGTGTCCATTACAATCTTCAAGGACCCTGAGGGATGTAGAAACCTTTCACAGAACGTTCACACCAGAGAACAGACTTTCAGAGGGTGACTAAGAATAAGCACACCTTGTATGCATTATATTCCCCCCAACTCCTGTCCATTCATTCTTTTTTTTAAGATTTTTTTTTTATTTTTTTGAGAGAGAGAGAGCATGAGCAGGGGGGAGGAGCAGAGCGAGAGGAAGAAGCAGACTCCCCACTGAGCAGGGAACTAGACCCAGGGCTTTATCCCCGGATCCCAGGATCACAACCTGAGCCAAGGCAGACGCTTAACCGACTGAGCCAGCCAGGAGCCCCCTGTACATTCATTCCTACATTCACTCCATTTGACAAGAATTTATTGAGCACCATTCGTCATGTATTAGGCACTGAAGTAGACATGGGGGATACAAAGACAAAATTCCCTGCCCTCAAAAAGCTCACAATCTAGCCCAGGAAATCGAAATATGAACAAACCCAATAAAATTTAACAAGAGCTCGACTGCACACACTCATTCAGCAGTATGGCTGCAGAAGCATTGTTTCTTAACACCGCCTTGGGGAGCCTTGGAAGTTTTCCAGAGAAGTTAACAAGTGAGCAGAGATGTTACAGCAGAGAAGGAGCCAGCTCATTCCACAAATGGGGTAGGCCTTTCCAGGAAGTGGGAACAGGACATAAAAAGCCATAAGACATGGAAAAGAATGAACAGGATGTCCAGAAACAACTAGCAATTCAGCAGGAGAGGCAGTGTGCAGTGTCGTGGTTAAACCCACAGACTGAGACATCAGACCACCTAGGAGGAGGGACCCTGGGTGCCACCACTTAGAAGCTGACGACTTCACATGAGTTCTTTCACCTCTCCAGGTCTCTGTTTTCCCATCTGTAAAATACGGACACCTCCTTCTTGGGAGTCCTTAAGAAGATCAAAGTGCACTGTAAAACATCTAGCTCTGTGCTTGGTGCTTGGTAAATTGTGCTTATTGCACACAACACCATACAATAGTGCTGACACAGTTGCTCTTAGAAAGCATACTGATTGTGCGAGAGTGACGGTGGGCAAGATGGCAGCAGCTAGTGCCCGAAGGGTTTCTCTGCCATATGAAAAAGGTGGCCCTGCCTCCTGTGGGTCCTCAAAGAATTTTAAGTGGGGAGTAAAAAGTGACATGATATGATTTAGAGAGATCACTTTAGCTGTAGTGAGTGGGTTGGATTTAAGAAATGGGAGACTGAAGGCATATGGCCAACTAGGGGATTATTGCAAAGACACCAGTGGCACTTAGTATCACTAAGTGGTAATAGTTATAACCGTGATTGCCAGGCTGAATCTGCTAAGGAAAGAAAAATATTAGTTTCGTTCAGTCACACCAGGTCTACAATATTCTGTGAGAACTTCTCTTCCTGAAGTGTTTGTTTTTCTCCTTAGAGCAACAAAGCATCTTTTGAATTAGCATAGCAACCAATGTGGGAACTTTGTTGTCAGCTCAGTGCTGGGGAATGTATAGAAAGCCCTTTCTAAAGAGTTCCACACCTGTAAAAAGCTTCTTTGCCTTAAATGTGATGACTTAACTAATGGGATAAATAAACCCTCTTTGAAATGCAGAGGCAGCTTAGAAGGAGCCTCTAGGAAGTCGTATTTGATATGCACAAGCATCTTGAAAAATAGTTTCCCTCTCCCAGTCCCCACTGGGTGGAAGACAATTCTTCAAGCCAGGCAAGAACACCAGCAGAGCTGGGTCTTCACAGCTTGGTCTCCACCCCCCAGCAGCTGGGCTTTAAGAAGAGTACATATTGTAAACTGCCTTTGCCAGAAATCTCTGACTTCAGGCTAACACAAGGCCGCCAAGGGAGATGGGGAGCTTGGGAAGTGTAAGCCAGAAAAAGGAGACCAC
This sequence comes from Ursus americanus, assembly GCF_024610735.1. Classification (NCBI taxonomy): domain Eukaryota; kingdom Metazoa; phylum Chordata; class Mammalia; order Carnivora; family Ursidae; genus Ursus; species Ursus americanus. The sequence continues at coordinate 51,604,001 of NC_142137.1, read as the reverse complement.
CAAACTTCGGGAATCTTGAGGAGACGCTACTGAAGGGATTCTGTCCACCAGGAATATAACTCTACCATCAGTTGTGCCATTCCTCTAAAAAGGTGTACCATAAAAAAAAATGTTTTTAATAAAAAAAAAAAAAAAACTCCTACTGGATAGAAACTTAGAAAGGGAAAGCCAAAACAGCTTTAAATAAAAGTTCTTAGGTAAGGGGGTGGGGAAATGAGAAAGTATTTGGAGAAAAGGAAAGACCCTTACAGCTGAAAGCAAAGCGCCATATTTGAAGCTGGTATGTTTTGCCCAAATGGTTTCTTCATGGCCTCTTAACTGACAGCTTTTTCCCCTACTGAAGACCACCCAGATGTGACAATTTGGTGTTGGACTTGTCTTACTGGCATTTAGAAAGGCAGCTGCCTGCAGCCCAGGGAGTTAGAAGCAACCCACAGGGCAACTCCAGTCAAATGTAAGTTCAAGGTACATGGTGTTGCAATCACCACTGCTGGAGAGAGTCACGTATTTTTCACCCCAGTCTTCTCTGGAGGCCTTGGAAACTCCTTCTGAAAAGCAGTGGAAGAAAAAATCCTACAGGATCAACTTTAGGAAAATGGCATTTTTTGTTTCTTTTTCTTTTTTTTTTTTTTTGACATATTACTCTTTATTAGTTGTTTATGGAAGTTATATCATTGTTTCTTTTTCTTTTTAATATCTGTCTGTATTTTCCGTGAAAGTTACTTATTTACAATGGAAAGTTAATTTTCCTATAATTTTACTCTTCTATAATGTGTTCACATCCGTTGCTTTCATCACAATCATATAAAATTTATTAGAAATCAGCTATAAATTGTGCTGTTATAATATAATCTCCCTCTTCCAGCAAACTTCAGTAAAACTTACTCTACATGTGAAAGAAGGAAAAAAAAGCTATACCCCTATATAAACGTCAGAGGTACACAAAATCCATGGATGCAGAAGCTGTCCTCAAAGAAAGTAGATGTAGAAATACAACTGAGGAACTGTCACTAATAGGAAAAATAGTCGTGATGATTCTAATAAACGAGAAAAAGAAGAAATGGATTATTCAAGTCCAAAAGTAAGCATTATGTGGAAAGTTTTGATTTTTGACACAGGAAACAAGAAACAAAACAGAGGGAGAGAAATACTTGTGAATGGTTCAATCTGGAAGTATAAATAGGAGCTTTATTGAGAGAAACAAACATATCAGTGGGTCATAGGGCAGATGAAGAGATATGGTTTAAGGAGTAAAAATCAGATGTCTTGCATTATTGCTATTTCCAAAGTAAATATTGATAGTGGATTTTTTAAAGTATAAAACATTATGAAAATCTAGTCTGCATGGAAAGATCCTTAATGTGCTGTATAGTGTGTGTGTGTGTGTGTGTGTGTGTGTGTGTGTGTGTGTGTGTGTTTCATGCAAAGCACAAGGAGCCAGCATGGTACTTCTTCATAGGAATTTTCAATCTAAAATGTAGCAGGACAAGAATAAAGAGGCCAACACTATAAAACTATGGAGAAATATTCTGAACAATATCATGGAAGAAGGCTATTAAAGACTTTTCTCTGATCAGTATATCAGAAGTTAGTGTGCCATGTTGAATAAACAATCAGAACATAAAAATTCACCTCTTAGCCAGAGCTGTCTGTCAAAGAGACATCTGTAATGGAGAAAAAATTATCTTAGCTGTATTTTTTTAATAAAATTATTCTCTAGTATTTTCTCACTTATGTCATTCAATATTCCTTGTAAGATAACTTACATGATAAATTCCTTTCAGAGGTATGAGTAGCAAAAAAAACAACAAAAAAAAATGTATCTTTCCTAACGAACTAGTAGTCCTTTCCTTATTTGACAATGAAAGGCATGTAACACAACATATTTCTCCCTTTGCCTTGGCTACTAGGAAGCTCTGAGAAAATTTTTGCTTCCCGAAGGGTTTACTGATATCATTATCCATTGTTCTTCCTCCTTTGATGTTTATCTTTCACTGTTTTATTCTTGCGTTAAAATTCTTCTTATTTTATCTTTTGAAGGCTGTTCTTTCATTCAAAGTTGGAAGGGAAGATGGAAGGTAGAAAGAAGAAGAATGAGCATTTTGTTTTGTTCCATTCAGGATAATGCGGATTATTGTCCTTTCCTCAAAGTGGAGAAAAGGATCATGAAAAGCCAAAGAATTTCAGAGCAGTTTTTCTGCATTTGGAGAAACAATAAAACACAACCCTGGCTTTGCAAAACTTAACTTTGGTCTGGAGTCATATTCCACCCCACTGTCTTTTAAAAGTAATAAGCCATAATAGAAAGCCTTTTGACTATGGAGTCAGGCAGACTTCCTCTGAAACCCCAGCTCTGCTTGGCAGCTGAGTAACTTCAGGCAAACCACTTCACTCTCTGGACCTCTGGTAAGAATACCTTTTTCGCAGAGTTGATACTGAAATTAAATAAGACAATGTGGATGGAAGTGCATGGCATACCATATGGCATGTAAGGGACACTCAGCAAGTAAAGTCTGTCTTCTTTTTTTCTTTCTTTTACTTCCCCCCAGGGGCACCCTCTTTTTCAATTTCTAAATCATCAGACATGGTGTTGTTTAAGGAGGAGAATCCAGTATGGCAGCTGATGACAGCCAAAAGCCAGCACCAAAGACCTTCTTTATTCATTTTTTCTCCAGTAGAGCCTATGTGGGGTTTTTTTTTTTGTGTGTGTGTGTGTGTGTGTGTGTGTGTGTGTGTGTGTGTTTTGGAGGGGGGCGGGGATCTGTAGCCAATTGAATGAATTAATAATTAATTTTCCTAGTCTTATTAAATAAAATAATACATAATGACCAATTACAATGGCAGCTTGAGATTCCCATTGTTACCAACATTTGCTGAAATAAATTAAGTCAAAAGCAAAAACAACTAAACCTTTTAAATAACCTGAACAGCCTTATGACCTATGGGGTCCAGGGTTCAAACGTATTGAAAGGCACTAGAAAGTTTGTCTTACTACCTTAGCTACCTTGTAGGAGTCTGAAGAGCTTCCAGTGGGACATCACTATTATGGTGGCTAATGTGGTAGCTGTTTCTGATAAAATTGACTGGGCCCGAGATACACTAACATTAATGGCATCAGAAGCAAAGGGTGAAGTCTTCATAGAGAATGAGCTGTGGGCAGTGGTCACCATGTGTTAGAATATGATGTGATGAGCACTGGGTGTTACATGCAACTGATGAATTACTGAACTCTACATCTGAAACGAATGACGTACTATATGTTGACTAATTGAATTTACATTTTTTAAAAAGGGGGAAAAAAGAATGTGATTCTTAGTTTTCAGGTACAGAAACTCAATTTTTTTAAGTGCTTTGCAGATTCTGTGGTCTGACACATCCTACCCAATATTCAGTTGAAATATATGTTCATGTCTAAATTTATTAATTTTTAATGGGAAAGGGACATGATTTTTCAGTGGCTGAAATACTTACGTCTACCAAGTAGAATGTCTTTTTGCAGCTATCACCCTATTCTGCTTCTTTTTCTTAAATATCTTACAATTTTATTTCTCAATTATACTTCAATAAAGCTGAAAAAAATACATTATTCTGAGAACCATTTTGTAGATCTACACAGACCTAGCTAGCTTATTTCTTTTAACTGCTATATAGTTTTCTGTGGTATGGCTACAGCATATTTTATGCATTCCCTTCTTGTACATATGCACAAGAGAGCCTCTAAAGTATACATCTTGAGGTAGATTTTCAAGTTTGTAGAGTGTGGGACTTCTGATACGACTGCACCAGTCCACACTCCAGCAGCAACATTTACGTTTGCTTCCCAACATTTTCACCCATATATTTCTGAGGAACAAATAGTATTAGACTTTTTAATTTTTCCAAACTCATGAAAGTGAAACTAAAACTCATTCATATTTTATTCTGAATTTTCCTGATAACAAGTGAATGTGAGCATCATCTCATATATTTACTAATCATTGGATTTCTTGTGGCTTACTGGGAACTGCTTGTTCATTTTTTTGCCTACTTTCCTATTGGGTGTTTTTTGTTTTGTTTTTATTAGTAACTTGATGGCATTTCGTAAACATATTTTTACATATTTTACATAGTTTAGATAGTTTAGATAATAATCCTTTTCCTATTGTATATGTTATAAATAGATTGTTTTAGTCTGCTATTTGTCTTTCTTTTTTTTTAAAGATTTTATTTATTTATTTGAGAGACAGAGAGTGAGTGAGAGAGAACAGGAGCGGGGTGAGTGGTAGAGGGAGAAGCAGACTCCCTGCTGAGCAGGGAGCTGGATGCAGGGCTGGACCCCAGGACTCCAGGAACTTGACCTGAGCCAAAGGCAGACACTTAACCGACTGAGCCACCCAGGCGCCCCATGCTATCTGTCTTTCAACATTATCTCAGTTGTCATTCAGAAGCCTAAATTTTAACATAATCAAAGTCCTCAATCTTTTCCGATGTAATTTATGCTTCTCATATGCTGCTTAACTTTTTCCTTACCCTAAAATCTTAAAAATATTCCTTATATTTTCTTCTAGTTGTTCTAATTCTAAAAGTTGAATTATTTGTCAGGAATTTCACTGATAGACAAAGAATCAGCACAGGGAGAAGAATGATCATGGGAAATAGTTGACAGACACTATGGTACAGCCACTGAGTAAACTTTCCCACACAGTGGAGGACACTTCTCAAGGTACCAAAATTTGGGGGTTTTGTCCAGGGCAGCTAAACACAGACAAATTCTTACTCTTTAGATTCTATTTCATCTAGATGTCATGCTGACCTTCAGTTAACACCTCTGTCTTCAGACAACTCATTAGACCTCAGATTTCACAGGTGATTTTAATCATTTATGCAACTCTTTGGCTTTTCCAAAGTGGTATCATTGCTCTATTGTCATAAGAGTGCCTCCCTGAGATTCATAGCCTGGTCAATATTGACTAGACGTGAGTGATTCCTGTTCTCCCCAGCCAGATGTGTATAAATAATCTCTTGAGGTATTTCTCTAGATAGCTAATCTCACACAATATGTGTGGTTCTTCCTAGTTTCATTCACTGTCATTGTCTACTTACACTTCAAAATTCCAGTGATGCCTTACCTCACTCTATGTTCTGAAAATTAAAAGAATTTTGTAATAAACAGGGGAGTTTGGAAAGAACAGTGATCAAGTGTTCTCTCTGGCACTGATAAAGGGACACAATTGAGTTAAGAGAAATGCTTGGTTAACTTGTCAATATAATCCATATTGGGCATTTTTCTTTTTCAGATTTTATTTGCCCACTGAGCAGTCTTCGCCTGAGTCAGAACTGTGATCTTGCCTCCAGGTGTTCCAGAATCCCAGTTGTAGATCCTGATTCCCACCTTCTAGAGCACCATGTTTGCCCCTGCTATTTTCCAAACTAGTGTTCCTGCCTACTGTAAATGGTTCTCATAAAATAATCTGAAAGCAGGGGCGCCTGGGTGGCTCAGTTGGTTAAGCATCTGCCTTTAGCTCAGGTCATGATCCCAGGGCCCTGGGATCAAGTCCCACATCAGGCTCCTTCCTCAGCAGGAAGCCTGCTTCTCCCTCTGCCTGCCACTCCCCTTACTTGTTCTCTATCTATCTATCTGACGAATAAATAAATAAAATCTTTTAAAAAATCTGAAAGCAAAATATCAAGGTGCTATCAACGGACTGATTCTATACCTTTGTCTGAACAGGGGTCCCTGCTGTTTTATCTGCCTCAGAGGACACTCCTGGCCACCAGCATGATGTACACATATGCGCTGGCTCCAGTTCTGATAAGGATTTGGCTTTCTAAAGATTCCTGAGAGCTAAGAATACTGGCAGTGGCATAACGGCCACCTTTGGTGCATATGTGAGGGAAGGGTTGAGTTTCAGGGAGGTTTTCTCTATCAGTGTCAGTTGTTCCCTTCAGGTTTGTCAACAAGGCATACTCAACAGGGCATGAATTCCACTAGATTGTTCATACAATCTTGTGCACCTCTTTCTGGCTCTTGAGTCACTCTGTGTCTGTGGGCAAGTCATTTCACCTCCCTTAGCCTGAATTTCTATAATCTCTAAATGAAATGGGTTAGACTAGGTGGTTTTCATGGGCCCTCCCATCTGTAGCTTCCTATGATTCCATGAACCCTATGCATTTACCATTATCAACATTCCAGGTGTGGCGAGAATCAAGCACATTTCTGCATGTGGCTTATAAAATCTCTCCCGTTATTTTATAGTCACACTGTGCACCAACTACTAGATAAACTAGTCAAGGATTATTTTTACTGAGATAAAATTGACATATAATATTACATTAGTTTCAGGTGTACCACATAATGATTTGATATATGTATACATTGCAAAATGATTACCACAGTAAGTCTCATTAACATTCATAAACACACACAGTTACAAATTTTTTTCTTGTGATGAGAACTTTTAAGATGTATTTTTTTTAGCAACTTTCAAATACACTATACAGTATTAATAATCACAGTCACCATGCTGTACAGTATAAGCCCAGGGTCTATTTATTTTGTAACTAGAAGTTTGTAACTTTTGACTATATTCACCCATTTCACCCACCCTCCACCTCCCATCCCCCACCTCTGGCAACCACCAATCTGTTCTCTGTATCTATGAGTTTGGGGGTTTTGTTTTGTTTTGTTTTGAGTTTTGTTTTGTTTAGATTCCACATATAAGTGAGATCAAATAGTATATTTCTTTCTCTGTCTGACGTGTTTCACTTGGCATAATATACCCTCAAGGTCCATCCATGTTGTCACAAATGGCAAGATTTCCTTCTTTTTGATGGCCAAATAACATTCTAATGTACATGTATGTGTACGACATCTTCTTTACCCATTCATCCATTGATAGACACTTGGGTAAAGATTTTTGAAAATGTTGGTAACTTGATGAAAACCAAAAACATTCTGGCTCTAGCTGCCTAGGTTCTTTCAATTTTAGAAGTACAGCCACATCAAGTTGAATCACTACTATTATGATTCAGTTGTACACTCCTGGTGGCAAAGAGGGGGTCCAACAGAGAACCACCAATGGTGATCAGAGCATAACAGATTGCAGCACAGACCCAAACCTTAGTGAACCTCCATAGATCTATGAATAATTAGTAACTGTAAGAGTTCCTTCCTAAAGAGTTTTGTAAAGCCAATTTATCCAGTTTGCTGTTTACCAAATTAATAAATATCTGAACATAGTTTCTGCCCTTCATTGAATTTTCGGTCTATATGTAAACAAATAAGACATTTTCTGATCTACTAGTGAAACCATTTTTACTTCCTGAGAATAGTTTTACTTATCCGAGTCTCTCCTCCCCTAGATTAATGTCCCTCTCTCAGTTAAGTACAGTCAAAAGGGAATAGGTTTGGGTGTTATACAAAGCTTGTTCTGAATTCACACTGTGCCAGGAATTAGGACACAAAGGAAAATAAGTTATGGTCCCCAGGCTGGAGGAGATTGTGGTGGTGGCAGTGTGAGTAAGGGGGTGACATGTAGGAAAACTGTTCTCTGTCAGAGCTGGCTGACTGAGTTTCGCTTTGTGGGTTCCAATCTTGTGGCTTGTATCTAATTGCCTCAGATCTCAGAGAGCAGAGCTCATTCCTCCTCGTGAACTCTGGACTTCGTTCCTTATGTCTGCACTTTTTTCTTCTACCTCCTTTTCAAGGAGGCTCCCTGCTAAGCAAAAAAGACCACAGAAAGCACTGCTTGTTGGTGTTATGATGCTCTGGAACTTACACCTAAATTACTGCTTCATAGAGAGCGTCACGGTGTCCCACTGCTGCACCAGATAGCATGGGAATACCTGAGCTTACTGCACACAGGTTCTTCTGTGGGACCCACTTTTATAATATCCTCCTCTTACATGTAGAAAGAAACAGGGTTGAGGAGCCCCTCCCTCCAGGCAGAGAACTGATTCTTGCTCAGAATTCTCTTCCTCCTGATGATACCATGAAAGATTCACAAAGCCAATAAAAAACACAGGAACAGTGGCCTAGAGAGGAGAGTTTAAATTCGGGGGGCGGGGGGAAGGAGTTTGGAATCTTGAAAAGGTTGTACACACCAGAGGACTAAAAACATTTTGACAATGTAAATAATAATTTTATTAGAGCCTTCTAAATTATTTAACATAAATCATCAATTTAGCGAAAATTTTTAGAGGGTCCACAGAGTAGCCAACTAGAAAACTGAAAAACATTTTCAATTCTTTTTTTTAAAAAAGGAGGTTTCAGATTAAATCTCAATTGCTTAACTGTAAGGATGAAAGGAATTAGAATTTTTAGGTTCATGATCATGCCCTCTGCATCAGGTAGTGTTCTTGCACTGGGGATACAATATTGTAACACTGGGATAACTAGAAGTATGGCCCCTGCTCTCATGGGGACCGTAATCAAAGAGTCACAAAATAAATGTGTAACTCCACTTTGTGAGAAGGGCCATGAAGGAAAATCACAAGGCATTATATGTAATAGGAGCAATAATGGGGGGCCTACACTGTCTGGGACAAAATCACCATAAAGCCTTATAGTATAGTAAGGCATATAAGAGATCAGTAAGTAGGATCCTGTTGGTTCAGAATGTCAAATTATTTCAACAGACCCATTAGAGTTGTAGTTCAGAGACAATAGGAAGGGAGGAAGGCCAAAGGATCATTCACGGCACCTGTATCTTTCCTTTGGCGGTAACACCAGACACCCAGGCCTGATCTTCAGCTCAGTAGTCCATCCCTGTAGAGCTGTACTAGTTCCCACGCTCATTAGACCAGGAGAGACTGATGAAGTGCAGTTTACTAACTTACAACAGGGCTACGCCCTTCTAGCGCCTGGGATTCTTAGGGCTACTAATTCTCAAAGTACCCTTTCAGGCCTCCGAAGGCCTCCAAAACTGGGGCTTTCCTGCTGAAGATGCTGATCCTATCTTGCACATGTTCATGCTCCTTTATTTCACTTCCAGAACATAATCTTCTCTCAAAGTTCTGAGGGTGCTTCTCTGGTGCCCCTGCGTAATGATTCCAGAATCTAGGCTGCATATCAAATTAGCTTAGAAATCCCTTGCTCACTACAAATTAATGGTGTAAACAAGATTCTTTCAAATACTTAAAGAACTAAAGTACCTATAAGCACTCCAAAAATACCACTTAAAATACAAATATTTGACACACTAACACAAATCATTCTTATCTAGTTATTATACAGGCATTTGAATGACCGGAAGAAGGAACTAATGAATCAACAAGCAAAAGAAGATTGAATTCACTGACAACTTTGGGGTCATGTCTTTATTTGATATAGGAAAGAAATCTGCTTTTTGCTGTTGTTGTTTAATTCCAGTGTAGTTAACATACAATGTTATGTTAGTTTCAGGCGTACAATATAGTGATTCAACAATTCTATACATTACTCATTGTTCATTGCAATACGTGTACTCTTAATCTCCTTCACCTGTTTCACCCATCCTCCCTCCCCCCACCTCCCCTCTGGTGACCATCTATTTGTTTTCTATAGTTAAGAGTCTGTTTTTTGGTTTATCTCTCTCTTTTTTTTCCTTTGTTCATTTATTTTGTTTCCTAAATTCCACATGTGAGTGAAATCATATGGTATTTGTCTTTTACTGACTGGCTTTTTTTTTTTTTTAAGATTTTATTTATTTGACAGAGAGAAAGAGAGCACAAGCAGGTGGAGTGGCAGGCAGAAGGAGAGGGAAAAGCAGGCTCCCCACTGAACAGAGAGCCTGACGTGGGGCTCGGTCTCAGGACCCTGCGATCATGACCTGAGCCAAAGGCAGATGTTTAACCGACTGAGCTACCCAGGTGCCCCTGACTATTTTGCTTAACATTATACTCTCTAGATCCAGCCATGTTGTTGTAAAAGGCAAGATCTTTTTCTTTTTCACAGCTGAATAATGTTCATATATATATATATATATATATATATATATGAATATATATATATACATATACACATATACATCTGTATATATATATATATATATATATATATATATATATATATACACACACACACACACACACACCCCACGTCTTCTTTATCCATTCACCTATCAATGGAAACTTGGGCTGCTTCCATAATTTGGTTATTGTAAATAATGCTGCAATAAACAATCTCTTTGAATTAGTGTTTTTGTATTCTTTGAGTAAATATCAGTAGTGCAATTACTGGATTATAGGGTAGTTCTAATTTTAATTTTTTAAGGAACCTCCATACCGTCTCCCACAGTGGCTGCACCAGTTTGCATTCGCACCAACAGCACACAACGATTCCTTTCTCTCCATGTCCTCACCAACACTTGTTGTTTCTTTGAGAATCTATATTTTTAAAAGAGAATGGCTAACTTTCCAACTTCTCAGTAGTTTAAACTCCTCATTCCCTCCCCTACCTCAGCCACTGATCCAAATTATTTATTATAATAATTATATGATCCAAAGTACTTTTGATATTAAAGCTGGATACCACCAAAACCAGTTTTTTTTTTTTCAACTGGAGGTCAAGAACCCTTCATACTATTTAAAGTATTGGGGGGAGGGGGAATTCTCTTTTCCTCTTCAAGAACTCTTTAATTTCATGTTTTCATTTTGTCGGTAATTTTTAACAAATTATTGCAAGCATAATGTGCATCATCCAAACGACCATCTTTCAAATTTGGATTTGTGATTACAACTGTGGTAGTGTCAAGCCATATTACTTTAAACATTAAACACTAGGAAGAAAAGAACAGAGGTGGTTTTAAAATGTAAGTGATACGTTCACACCAGGTGGAAAGCAAGTGAGGTTATGGTGCACTCTATACAAGTTTTTGTAGTGGTTCAAATAGAGAATCTCATTGCACAGCATGCTATAGCATCAGAGGGCCAAACTTGGTAGACTAAAAATGTATTCTTGTTGCTAGATTCACACCACAAGGGATGATTTGATTTTGACAAAATCCGTCATTAAATGCTGCTAATTTTGATTTTTATCGGTTCTCCAGTTTTATTTTTTGTTTAGCATGTAAATAAGTTCTAGTATTACAGTTGTATAGGAGCTATAAACACAAGGATGTCACATACTGTTTTTTATTTTTACATACTTAAGAAATAAAATAAAAATAATTTAAGTAAACATTTAAAGCCTTAGAGATGTTTTTCTCTTGAAAGGGGTCCATGTATTACTCTCGAGAAACACTATTTTAAACCAGCATTTTTTTCCATACTTCTATCCTGTGAGTCCTCTTCCCTATTATTTCATGAGCCACTTAGGCATTTTTTTAGTCTTTAAAAAAATTTGTGTATGCTACATAAAAAGAAGAGAGTTCACAGAAACTATTATGTTTTAAATAAGTATATTATTGAAGTATATTTTGTGGAATTTATTTTAAGCCGATGTTTGATAATATTTACTACACAAAAATATAAAAACAAAATATTTTTGTCTTCTGTTGTGGACTTTTATTGCATGATTTCTTTAGAATCCATTATTAAGGAGGGGCACCTGGGTGGCACAGTTGGATAAGCTTTCCACTCCTGGTTTTGGCTCAAGTTGTGATTTCGTGGGTTTTGAGTTGTAGCCCCACATTGGGCTCCCTGCTCAGCATGGAATTTGTTGAGATTCTCCCTCCCTCTCCCTTTGGGCCTCCCACTCATGCTCATGTTCTCTCTTGGAAATAAATAAATAAATCTTAAAAAGAAAAAAAGAATCAGTTATTAAAGAAAAGCATCATTTGTTGACAAACTGAAAATTGACAGTATCTTCTCTTTGGATTTTGTATTAAATGCATACTTAAGCATAGATTGAAATATAACTACAGATAGAGACATCAGAAATTGACACAAAATACTTCCATTTCTTGATGTTTTTAGTTCTTCTTTTGTACTTAAAAACCAACTGGAGTTTTTAAAAAGAATTTGTTTTGTTTGTAACTAATGAGATAAGAGGAAAAGAGTTTGAGGCTTTTATTTGTAAACACACCTCTACTATTGTTATATGTGGCAGTTGAATCTTTATTCCTAATAAATTGAAGGCCAACTGTTTTCTCTTTCATCTCTGAGTTTTGAGTTCCAGAGTTGTATTGGTGCTGCATAAGAATTTTCATTATACAAACATAACCTTTGCATGGGGTGAGCATCCTCCTAAGTCATAGGCAGAAAAATTGTCACAACTATATTTCTCATTGATTGTGTTATTCAGGGCCATTTCTCTTCTATCTTAAAAAAAAAATCCCTAAAGGAAAAATAAAATAAGATAAAAACAGAGAGAGGGGTGAACCATAAGAGACTGTAAACTGTAGAGAACAAACAGAAGGTTGCTGGAGGGGAGTTGAGGGGGATGGCGTAACTAGGTGACAGGTATTAAGGAGGGCACTTGATGTAACTAGCACTGGGTGTTATACACAACTGATGAATCACTAAATTCTGCCCCCGAAACTTATCGTACACTATATGTTAACTAACTTGAATTTAATTTTTAAAAAAGAAAAGAAAAAAGGAAAAAAAATTTTCCTATGTGAATGAGAATTAAAGCAACTCAAAGTTGTACAACAGTAAATATCACCCTCTGATGGGGTATTTAGCTAGAGAGTAAGCAAGTTCACTGCCTGCCTGCTCATCAGATGAGGGGTGTCTATGATCCGCTCAGTAGGCTCGGCACACACTCAGAGACTTTTAAATTTCCATTTTGAACTGCAAAAATACTTTTAAATGATTTTATTTCCCACTTTTTAAAAAGTAGAAATTGATATAGATCCTGTTACTGCCTTTTACAACGCACCCACCTGTAATACAGAGCGCCAGTTGGGAAATGCTGATTTAAGCCATTCAACACATCTCTTATCCTATTTCACTGAAGTCTTCATAAAGACTTAGTTCCCTCTGATAATCTGCTCTGGTGTTTTAAAATCCTGATGTTAAGGAAGTCCTTTACTGGCAAGTCACTTAACCTCTCAGGACCTCAGATTTCTCATTAGAAAATGAAGGGGTTTGGATAAGATTCTTTTTAAAGTTCCACCTAGAATTAGAATGCTATGATTTTTGTGTTATCCAAAGCTTTAGTTTTCATAACTGTTTAATATCAGAACAAGGTTTTAAAATAAATTCAAACGAGAAATCCTTAATATATAAAGCACGTAAAAGTGAAGCTGAGAACACTCAAGGTCTGCAGAACACAATTTGAAAACCACTGATCTAAAGCTCTTTTAAAAATGCTTTCCTTTTTTCTTTGTCTCAGTGGAAAAGGAAAACATCTGGAAAGGATCCACCATATTAGTTTCCCTATGTGTACACCAGAACATATGTATTAAGTCACCTGTCAGCTTTTCTTCTCCAGATTAAATAGCCATCCTAAGTCCCATTTCCCATCCCTTTAAAACATATTCCCCCTCTTTTTTTAAATGAACCTTCTTTAGTCTCTGTAATTCTTTATTAAAATGTAAAGTTACAAACCAACCACAATCTCTGAGAAGAGCCAAGTGTAGCAAAAGGATTACTTCCAGCTCTATCATGTGATATTCTCACTCCCAACACACTCTAAGTTGTTTCCTTTTTAATAACCACATTCCATTGCTGTCTCCCATTCAACCAACAGCTCAGCTGGACCCACACTTGTTTTTTCTTTTTTCTGTTTTTCTTTCTTTCTTTCTTTCTTTCTTTCTTTCTTTCTTTCTTTCTTTCTTTCCTTCCTTCCTTCCTTCCTTCCTTCCTTCCTTCCTTCCTTCCTTCCTTCCTTCCTTTTCCTCCTTCTCTGTCTCCTTCTTCTTCTTCTTCTTCTTTTTGCTAAACTTGTTATATCTAGTCAAGTAATTTCCTACCTAAAACCCATGGAATTTGTTATTGTCCATTAAAAACAGAGCATTTCCCTAATTAGTTAAGGTCACTGAAGTTTTCTTCTGCCTTCCAGCATACCTCATCCAACTTCATAACCAATGTGAATGTTCTCTAGTTTCTTGGTGAAGCTGTAGACTAATAAAATGTCAATTACCTAAAAAGAAGCTACACAGGAGGTGGGTTATGGGAGGAATTGCATCCCATGAAATTATTTGTTGAAGCCCTATCCCCCAGTATCTCAGAATGTAACTATATTTGGATATATGGTCTTCAAAGAACTGACTGAATTAAAATGAGGCCATTTACGCCTGGGTGGCTCAGTGGTTAAGCGTCTGCCTTCTGCTCAGGGTGTGATCCCAAGGGTCCTGGGATCGAGCCCTGCATTGGGCTCGTCAGCTGGGAGCCTGCTTCTTCCTCTCCCACTCCCCCTGCTTGCGTTCCCTCTCTCGCTGGCTGTCTCTCTCTCTCTCTGTCAAATAAATAAATAAATAATATCTTTTTAAAAAAAATAATAAAAATAAAATAAAATAAAATAAAATGAGGCCATTTGGGTAGGTCCTAATCGAATCTGACACAAAGAGACAGCTGGGGCTTCAACACAGAGATAGAGAAAAGACCATGTGAAGACGCAGCAAGAAGGTGACCATCTGCAAGCCAAGGAGAGAGGCCTCAGATGAAACCAAATCTGCTGATGCCTTGATCTTGAACTTCCAGCCTCCAGAAATGTGAGGAAATAAATGTCTGTTGTTGAAACCACCAGTCTGTGGTATTTTGTTACAGCATCCTGAGCAGACTAATACAAGCTACTCTATGCACGACACTGTGCAGCCCCTTGGGACTCACCAAGGAGTCTCTACCATTACAGAGAAGACTACAGGAGGGCACAAACTCCCATAACTCAAGCCAGAATGAGTTATAAAGGAAGATCCAAGCAAAGTGCCCTGGGAGCAAAAAGGAAGCCAGAATACTTTCCGCTGGGGGATTGAGGCTTGAAACAGGAGATGTCACCTGAGCAGAACCTTCAAAGATGGGCAAAATTCCAATCATGGGAGGCAAGGGGGTAGGGCGGCACTTGGTGGGGGGGGGGTTGGGGGGAGGGACAGAGCTTTATGAGTGTAAACTATACTCACACTATACCTGGGGACAAAGTCGGTGGTTTGCAAACCTGTCTAAACGTCAGAACTGACTGGAAGCTTTTTAAAAAATACATAGATCCGCAGACCCCACTCCTAGTCTGCTGAGTCAGGAACCCCAGAGAAAATGTTCTGGAATCTTTAGTTTAATTAACTTCTCAGGTGAGTTGTATCAACTTCACCAAGTTTAAAGATCCCTTTTGAATAAAAACATCTCACTGCCTGCTCCCTCTCCCCTGGTAACCACTATATTTCTGTTGAATGAGAAAATAGAATTTGTATTTTATTACACAGAACCAAATCCACAAGTTTAAAACTGATATAAATATATCATTTTTACTTAAGCCCATACATATAAGACATTATTTATTCAACTTGCAGAAATGCAAAGTCGCATAGAGGGCTTCTACCTCCTTATTAACCATGAGTCCTAAGCGTGATACTAAAGTCCATCCACAGTTTCTGGATCAGGAACAATGGGTCCAGTGAAAGCTCCTACCCCAAATTATGCTACAGACCAGTAAAATATTGGAATTTTCCATCATAGACCCTGCAAATGAGGGAAAATAGAAGTGGAGGGGGAGAAGGCAGGAATAGGGACTGTTGTCACAGCTCATCTCAGATAGTAGATCCTGACTTATTATGGTGGCCACATGGAAGGTGACAGCAGTGTTTTTCTCACCAGCTAAGACCTAGAGCCAAGGTCTTAGGAGGAGGGGAAGGGGACAAAGGTCCCAATTGGTGTCTCTCTGGTTTTTTTCTCTCCGCTTTTCCCTAATCGCTCTGAGAAGGTGGTCATCTTTTTTAACTTTTTTGATTTTTCTAACTGAAACTCAAAATTCTCCCTTCTGAAGTGATGAAAGTAATCCTACTTGTTAGGGTACAGAGTAGGTGAGCTCATTTATAAAAAGTACAAAACCTAGTATTGGACTCCGCCCTATCCGCCAGCCCTGCTCCCACCCCACCAACACATGTATAAACTCTTCCATATATATTTTTTAGCTGGGTCCTTTAAGTGGCCTTTCCTCAACTCGGGGTTTGCTGAAGCCCAAAGCTCACCTCAGAAAAGCTCTTTTGCAATCAAAATTCACACCGATAGGGGCCTACTTTCATAACTCAACAGTAAACCCCAGATGAGCTATCTTCCCAAAGGGACCACAGTTTTGCTCAAGTGCACGAGAGGCCACATGCAGACAGCGGTACCCTGCTGTTCTTTCTAGATTCTTCTCCCTCCAGCCTTGAAAGTCACCTTCTCCAGAAAATCTTCTCTGACATCCCCTCTCATAAATCCTTCATTAGTTTCCCACTAAATATAGCAGATATTTCTTTTTCTTTCTTTCTTTCTTTCTTTCTTTCTTTCTTTCTTTCTTTCATTCATTCATTCATTCATTGATTCTTTCATCTAATGAGGAAAAGACTAATAATGCCACGAGTTATTTTAGACACTGAATGAACAAACAGGCAAGGTCTCCGCTCTCCTGGGGCTGCCATTCTAGGAGGGGGGAAGAAAGTAAAAAATTCAATATGCATCATGTCAGGTGGAGATAAATGCTAAGAGGAAAAACAAAACAGTGTAAGAAAGCAAATGGGGATATTGCTATTTGGGTAGGACAGTCAGGAAGACCTCGCTGAGGTACTGTCTGAGCAGAAACATGAAGAAATGAATGTGTAGGCCAGCAGGATATCTGGAAAGAGAGTTCCAGGCAGCACCTTTCTTCCCCACAGTGGCAAGGGTCTTGTGTTATTTAGTTTCTCCACCACTGTTACAGGTTGAATTCTGTCACTCGAAAAAAAGATATGCTGGAATCCTAACTAAACCTCAGTACTTCAGAATGTGACCTTATTTAGAGATAGGGTCTCAGCAAAGGTAATCAAGTTAAAGCGGGGTCATCAGGATAGGCCCTAATCCAATATGACTGCTGTCCTTATAAAAAGGGGAAATTTTAGAAGAGATATGCACACAGGAAAACACCATGTAGAGATGAAGGTGGAGATGAGGTGATGAGGGCCAGCAAATGACCAACTTTAGGAGAGAGACATGGAATAGATTCTCCCTCACAACCCTCAGAACCAGCCCTGCCTGCACCTGGAAATTGGACTCTAGCCTCCAGAACTGTGACAATAAATTCCTGCTTTTTAAGCCTGAGTGGTGTAAACAAAGTTTGTAGTACTTTGTCATGGCAGCCCTAGGAAACTAATAACAGCCGTCTATGCCTGTGAATGTCACACACAGACCACTGCCTTACCTGGTTCAGAGGATAAAGCCCTGGTTACATGGGGCTCTGTGTATCCCTAGATGACTATAACAGCCCCTAACTGAACTCCCCGTTTCTAGGCTTACTTTCTCAATCCAGTCTCCACAGTCCTGTCCTGATCTCTCTAAAATGAAAATGTGATCATCTCACTGGTTCACAAGCCTTCACCTGCTTCTCGTTGTCTTCAGGATACAATCCAAATTTCTCAGCTTGGAAACCAAAGACCATAGGATCCAGCCCCAATTTACCTCCCCAACCTTGTTTTTCTCATCTCTGCCCCCTTCAGTGGTGGCCTAACTTCCACTCATCCTCAGACCTCAATTTAGTTACCACCTACACTGGGAAGCCTTCTGAAGACCCCTAAGACCAGGTTTGGTGTCCCTCCTATGTATTTCCAGAAGTCCTTCTGTTGAAAGCTGTTGCATTTGTTACAGTGTGCCCAAGGCCTGTTGGGCCCGTTTGTCCATCTCCTCTTTTTGAACATGAGTTCCTATATTGGTTGTTTTTCTAGGCACTAGGAAAGTGCCTGGCTCTTGGGGAACATTAACTGGACAGATGAATAAATGCACAAAGCATGCCGTGTTTGAACCAGCTGGTCCCAGAACTACAATTTTTTCTCTTTGAGGGGTGGGGGACGGGGAGATGACCTTTCAAGAGATTTCCCAATACCCTGTGGAACCACTGGACTTGGATGAAGCTGCACCTTTCCTTAATGATTCCAAGAGGAATTTAGATTAGACAGTCAAGAGCTGGTCCTTGTGTCGCAAGACACTGCAGTATAAGGAAGGGAAGTAAACAATCAGACAGTTTTTGAGTCTGGGGTTGACCAGTATTTTGGAGCCTCTTTTTGGAAAGGAAGTGGCACTTGCAGGTTTCTTCCCAGCCTCTGATTCTGTAACTACAAGTGCATGACCTACGGGTAAAAGTGGTGGGTGGACAGGAGAGTAGGGTATTACTGCAACCAACAATGCAACGTGTTCTGCGCACAAGGCTCCAAAAAGTAAATATTTTCGAGGTTTAAAAATCATTGCACACACACAAAAGAAATTATTTCACACACAGTTATAAATGCTGAAGAGCCCGGAAAAGGAAAGAGAAGACAGTAACAA
Organism: Ursus americanus; assembly: GCF_024610735.1. NCBI lineage: Eukaryota > Metazoa > Chordata > Mammalia > Carnivora > Ursidae > Ursus > Ursus americanus. Next base: position 51,585,671 of record NC_142137.1, on the reverse strand, counting down.
TGTTTAAATATATATATTATTTATATTATATTTGTATACTAAGCATATATGTCTGTATATCCAACTAGAGGAAGACAGAGGGGTAAGAGATTAACATAATCAGAATTCGCTCTCTTTTGCAAATTCCTGGAAGGGGAAATGTATGTATCAGAATTTCCAGTCCTCAAAAAATAGGGCCTAAAAAAGTCCTGTGAGCAAGATGGGAGAAAAGGAGGGGTGGAAGGCGGGGGACTAGCTCTTTGCAGCAGGAAGTCTTCAATGGCTATCGAGTTATGAAGAAACAACTCTGAACAGAAGTCCTTATTCGGAGCGCTAAACTCGCTTTTACCACATAAAGAGCAATATAAAAGCTCGGAGCAGTCTCATCATGGTGTTGGAGAAATAACTCGGCTTCCCCATGTGAGAAAGCAAGAGAGCTCCGACCGGGTAGTGGCCCAGACCGGTGCAAGGATTTTTATTTGCAAGTCAATGAGCCAAATGGACGACCAGGCTACTTGTGCCGCGTCCTGGGAAGCAAGGTTATTATTATCGCCTATTGCCCCACTGAACAATTTCACTGAAAAGGAAGAGTCCCAGCAGTGTGTGTGCGCACGGTGCCATACGGGACGTGCAGCTACGTGCCCACCTCCAGAACGACTTTATTTACAAAGCGATTACCATGTTATCTATTTGTTTTCCTTTTCCAGCAACAGCAGCTTCGCTCAGCCCTCGAATTTCTTAATTACAAACCCGTTCGCTTCTAAATCAACCCCAAATCGTCAGGCAGAGCCCAGAGGGAGGCTGTGCAAGTTTGCACATACCCCCACCTCCCGGATCAAGGGCAACAGCAGAAGCAAGAAACTGTATGTGCAAAAAGGTGGATCTGGGGACGAGGATCGCTGAGTTTGTTTACAGAGCAGAGACGCCTCAGCTCAGATGCCAAAGCTACCAAGAGCTGCAAACGCAAACTTAGCAGAAGCACACGTACCCCGGGAGCGGCGAGCGGTCCCGAAAGCGCGGACCGGAGTCCCCGGCCCGGGAGCGGAGGCGGCCGGGCCCGCGAGCGCGCTCTGTCCACCTGCAGCCTCTGCCGCTCCCCGCCCCCAGCTCCTGTCCTTGAAAGGAGGCGGGGGGGGGCGGGGAATGCATCTGCACGCAGAATATGTAGATCAGGTTTACCCAGTGCCCCTGTAAAAACACAAAGGCACAGCCCAGGAAAGTGTGCTCAGGGAAGGGGCATTATTTGTCAGGGGATTTAAAACCCCACTCGGGGAAACACAGCCATTCTTCGCAGCCCGGGGTGGGGGGTGCAAAGCCAGGGAGGCAGAAGGGCACTATGGAGGAAGATGGCCCTGAGAGAACCCCCTTTTCCCGTAGAAGCACCTCAGCTCGCTAGGTGAGCTGAGCGGGAGAGCTGGGGGTGGGGGATCACACCAGAGAGGAGCGGTGCGTTTTCCTCGCTCCTCTCAGGGCAGGCGCTACTTTGGGGCTAGGGGTCCCGGGGGCATTTTCTCCCCGCTCCGGAGGCAGCCGGGCTGGTCCCGCGTTTAGGGGGCGGGAGGAAACCGGAGTCAGCGGCAGCGAGGCGGCGCCTGGGCCCGCAGCCTCTGCGCACGTGCCTCTGGCCGCGGGGACGCGGCTCGCCTACCCGGTCCGGTGTGCCCGGGGCTCCGGAGTCCGCTTTTTGGCGCCGCCCGCCCGGGAGGCTTGCTCCGCCCTTCCTGAAATCCCTTATATTAACTGTGGCCAAAGCCCTAAGAAACACAGCTCATTGTTGGCAGCTGCCGGGCGGTCTTACCGAGCTGTGAGGGCAGCAGGGGGGAAATAAAAGGGAACGGCTCCGATTCTGCCCCAGCGGCCACTGCAAGACCTCGGTGCCGACATCGCGACAGCGAGCGCCCTGCACACCAGGAAGGCCCCCTCTATGTGCTGCTGAGCCGGTCCTGGACCCGACGATCCCGCCCTCGGTCTTCGGAGCAGAAATCGCAAAGACGGAAGGTAAGCGCGGCGGGCGAAGCTGGCTGGGGCGCCTGCCAGCCCAGTCCTCCGAGGGCTGGGTTTGCCCGGAGGAAGAGCGTGAGGCGGAGCTGGGGAATAACAACAGGATGTGCAACAACAGGATGAGGAGGGCTGATTTAATGCCTGAAGTTCGCGGCAGGGCTACGGGGCACTTCCTTTATTAGGCGACTTCGGGGAGCAGAGGCGGGTGTGGGCTCGGGTCCGCCCGCCCGATCGCAGGGGAAGGGGCTGTTTGTTCAGCGCCCAGCTCTGTTGTGGGTGGCAGGTCCGCCGTGGTGGCGAGTCCGGGTACACAGGCTACTAGTAGGATCCCGGGGAGAGCGAGTGATTTCGCAGCCGACGTGCGTCCGGGGAGCCTAGGGGGCAGAGGCGAGAAAAAGTGGGGTGCGCCGTGGTGGGCTGCACGTGTGGCGCGGGTCTTACCGTCTGCCCTTTTCACTTTCAGGACTGGAAATGGCAGACCATATGATGGCCATGAACCACGGGCGCTTCCCCGACGGCACCAACGGGCTGCACCACCACCCTGCCCATCGCATGGGCATGGGGCAGTTCCCAAGCCCCCATCACCACCAGCAGCAGCAGCCCCAACACGCCTTCAACGCCCTAATGGGCGAGCACATACACTACGGCGCGGGCAACATGAATGCCACGAGCGGCATCAGGCATGCGATGGGGCCGGGGACTGTGAACGGCGGGCACCCCCCGAGCGCGCTGGCCCCCGCGGCCAGGTTTAACAACTCCCAGTTCATGGGCCCCCCCGTGGCCAGCCAGGGAGGCTCCCTGCCGGCCAGCATGCAGCTGCAGAAGCTCAACAACCAGTATTTCAACCATCACCCCTACCCCCACAACCACTACATGCCGGATTTGCACCCTGCTGCAGGCCACCAGATGAACGGGACAAACCAGCACTTCCGAGATTGCAACCCCAAGCACAGCGGCGGCAGCAGTACCCCCGGCGGCTCAGGCGGCAGCAGCACCCCTGGCGGCTCCGGCGGCACCTCGGGTGGCGGCGCGGGCAGCGGCAACAGCGGCGGCAACAGCGGCGGCGGCAGCGGCAGCAACATGCCCGCCTCCGTGGCCCACGTCCCTGCTGCAATGCTGCCGCCCAATGTCATAGACACTGATTTCATCGACGAGGAAGTGCTTATGTCCTTAGTGATAGAAATGGGTTTGGACCGCATCAAGGAGCTGCCCGAACTCTGGCTGGGGCAAAACGAGTTTGATTTTATGACGGACTTCGTGTGCAAACAGCAGCCCAGCAGAGTAAGCTGTTGACTTGATCGAAACCCCGGCGAAAAGAAATCAAACCCTCCCCCCCCCGCCCCAACTTCGGTGTGAATTAAAAAACATTCCCTTAGACACAGTATCTCACTTTTCAGATCTTGAAAGGTTTGAGAACTTGGAAACAAAGTAAACTATAAACTTGTACAAATTGGTTCAAAAAAAAATTGCTGCCACTTTTTTTTTTCTGTTTTTGTTTCGTTTTTGTAGCCTTGACATTCACCTCCCTTATGTAGTTGAAATATGTAGCTAACTTGGTCTTTTTTGTTGTTTGTTTTTACTCCTTATTTCCTCACTTTCTCCAGTGCTCAACTGTTAGATATTAATCTTGGCAAACTGCTTAATCTTGTGGATTTTGTAGATGGTTTCAAATGACTGAACTGCATTCAGATTTACGAGTGAAAGGAAAAATTGCATTAGTTGGTTGCATGAACTTTGAAGGGCAGATATTACTGCACAAACTCTGCCATCTCGCTTCATTTTTTTAACTATGCATTGAGTACAGACTAATTTTTTTAATATGCTAAACTGGAAGATTAAACAGATGTGGGCCAAACCGTTCTGGATCAGGAAAAGTCATACTGTTCACTTTCAAGTTGGCTGTCCCCCTCCCCCATATGTACAGACAATAATAGGGTGTGGAATGTCGTCAGTGGCAAACATTTCACAGATTTTTATTTTGTTTCTGTCTTCAACATTTTTGACACTGTGCTAATAGTTATATTCAGTACATGAAAAGATACTACTGTGTTGAAAGCTTTTTAGGAAATTTTGACAGTATTTTTGTACAAAACATTTTTTTGAAAAAATACTTGTTAATTTATTCTATTTTAATTTGCCAATGTCAATAAAAAGTTAAGAAATACTTGCTTTCTAGAAGTCATTTGGGGGGATGGTGGTTGCTTTCGGTGGCTTTTTTTTCCCTCTTTAAGTTGAACACTTTATTGATGAGAGTAAGCATTCCAAAGGATAAATTACAGGACACTAAAACAGGTCATGATGAGCTTAAGTGGAGAGCAGGATTTAACATAATTGGCATAATGCTTCATTGTTATCATTGTAACATGCCTCTTGGTGTGGTTTAATCAGAAGCTGCAAAGTTGTCAAAGAGCATTTTTTTTCTTAATTGCCATCATTTTCAAGTGTACTCCAGAGTGGGAAAGGTTTGTAACACTAAATATCATAAATATTTTTTTCACAGTGTGGGAGGGGGAAAACCAAGTGTTTCTGGTTATACCTGATTCAACTACGTAAATGAAGGTAGATCAGGATAATACACTGGGAGATTGATGAGGATGGCATTAAACATAAATCTACCTTTATCTCTAGTGACGAATTTTATTTCTCAGCAAAAGTACTAAGGAGAGGCACACATTTTCTAGCTTAATCTCTGAAATAGCTTCTGACTGGTTTATAGTCCTAAGAGGAAGAGGGGGCAGAATTCCACCTTGAGGCTTTCTATTTTGTTCTATAATACTTAAAATTTACACAGGGAGGTTGATTCAAAGGTCAAATTACAGTCTTCACAAGATGTTCCCTCTCAAGCATGCCCTGTTTTCCAGAATTCTAACCTTTATCTGTTATAGGCAAGGGGTGTAAAGGACATAAGGATAAGATTGTTTTAATTCTACCTAAGCGTGTTATCAAGAAGACATAATTATGGTTAAGTAGGTGTCGAGTTTTGCCTTATATAATCAAGTAAAAGTCATATTGTTAAATTCTCAAGTTACCCAGTTTGAAGATGGAATTTTGTTTTCCCTTTCATGTTTTCCTAGCTTATAAGAGCAATACATCTACATTCAAGAAAGAATACAGTCTTTTATATTTGACCCACTGGAGAAGTAAAGAAATAGAGGTGGAGGAAAATCTCACAAATAATACTTTAAAAGAGCATTTCATTTAGACTCTCAGATTCTAATCTTAAATCCCATATTTCATAATAAAAATAAAGAAGGAAACAGAAGTGTTAAATTACCGTGAGTCTGGTGTAAAGGCTGGTTTCAGAATAATTCAGATCACCTACATTCTATAATTCTATTTCCAAATCAAGCCATTAAAATTAAGATGCACACTCCACTGGGCTCTTTATACCTCTATAATTGACACTTCCTTATTTAAAATGATGTTCTAAATAAATAATTTATCTGAAAATACAAAATCATTCGAAACTCTTCACCCCATTTTTAAAAACTCATCCAGATTTCCCACATTAATAGTTCGAGCTGAAGTTTTCTTCAGCTAAAATATGTCAATACCAAATCTGCAATCAGCAGTAAATCTTCCTGGCTAAGCATTTTTGCAGTAAGTTTTTCTTTTCTTTTTTTTTTTTTCCAGAGGCTCAAGTGAAAAAATATGTTTGCATACATATTAATACAGCCATTCGTGTTCTTTTTCACTTGTGCCAGGAAAAAAGGAAAGCTATTGGAGGCATTGTTTTTTTTTTGCATAAAGAAAGACGCAAAAGAATAGTCTTGCCACCACCCTTCACCATTTATTCTGCCAGGAAATAAGCCACAACACCTGCTCTGTCCCTAAATTCCTCCTGCTGCTCTAACACCGGAACACGTATGTGGAGATGCAGAGCCCAAGTAACTATTATTAGATGAGCCCGTCTCTGCCAGGACAGAGGACTCAAACAGAGGAGCTGGTTTTTAAAAGCACAATTTCTCCTCAGTGCAAATACAGACCTCCCCCACCCCCATTCATTTGAATGATCTCTGTTTCATGAAAACTCGTTCTTGATCAACAATTGAGCAGCTTCTATGTGATATCGGCAGGTCTCTTAAGCAGAGGAAAAATAACTCCTTGTTTGAACAACCTGATTAATGAAACCTGTACAGTGACCTAGATCACCGGGCTACTGGCGGACATTTGCAAAACCTTTTGTGGTCTTGCTTCCTACCAAGTTGCTTATAGCATATGGGGAAATTTGACCTCTGTACCTTGGCTGTTTTTCAAAAAGTTCTAATATGGGTACAAGAGAGCTTCTGTTCTTTAAGCTTTGCCCACAAATAGACACTCCACGCTTGATTTTCAAGATGAGATCAATGATAAGCAAGAACATCATAGAAACATGTCAGAAAAATAACACATTGATTAAAAACTCGTCCCTCTGCCTTGTGGCTGCTAAAATCCTGGTGGCAGTATTTTTGCTGGAGCTGATAAAGGCGTTACAAGTATGGATGGGTCTTTGAAGGACAGTTACCTAATCACCACTGTTTATGGGGTGCTAGGCTAGAGCACTCGTACCAGAAGGCTGACATCTATTGTGAAGTTTATGGTCTCCGTGACTTTTACTACTGTAAACGCCTGAGATGGCTATAAATTGATGTCAACATTAAAGGCCAGATCCTTTAGAGCAAAATATTAATCCACTAATCTATTATGGGTGGCCGGCTTTGAAATATAAACTTTGCAGTCCCAGACCATTAGGTGTTTTCGCCCCCTTGTGGAATTTATTTAGAAGGTCAAAGGAAAGCCATTTGCTCAAGAGGGATTTTTTTGTTGTTTCATCGTTTGTTTAGCATTTCTGAATGCTCCGTTTTCCTTCTTGAAGCAAACAGCACATATTTGAGCAACAAAATTTTTAGCAAAGAAGATTCCAAAGTAAACCCCTTTATGCAAGCGAGAGTATTTTACTTACTTAAGACCTTAACTTACGATGAAACGTACATAATGCAGATTTGCCTCACATTTCAAAATAGGCATTGGTTAAGGGATTTTGTTATAAAAGTATAATGAGCAATGCTTTAGCCTGTCAGTTAAAGTTGATACTCTGCACCCTCACAACAGAACTGTCGACTGGGGACAAGCGCAAATAACAATGCGTCCAGTGGTAAGGGTTTGGAAAGGCGGAGGGAACTATCTAGGAATGCAGAATGCAGTTATCTGTGTTGAAATGTGACCAAGCCACAGGCTCTAATCTTGTGAAAGGGCCACAGGATGTTTAATGAGAATGAGTGTTGCTGTCTAATTGATTCAGTAAAATTTACTTTAAAATAAGCTTGGCAGATAACATTGTCTCCAAAAAATAAATAAATTTAGAATTCAAGGAATTTAGGACCCAAGCCATTTGCAATTTTCTCTTCTCCAACCGGATTGTTTTGCTAGCTCAAAAGAGGTGTTACAAAGCTTCAGAGATGGTATTTATCATTTCAGTCCCGACCACTATCATCAGAATCAGAGCTCCCAGGCAGGTTGAAGCAAGAACAAGAGGTAGCACATCAAGTGACTTAGCCAATAAGCCCCTATTATCATGTGTTATGTTTGTCTTTTCCCCCCAGAATAGAAGAAACAATGCCAATGTCAGAATTTTAATTGCCATGGACTGGCTTAAATTACTTGACCTATTTTTAACCAGTGAGGAGAGAAATGATTCTGTTTTTCCTGGTAGCAATACTTCTAATTTAAATTGGAAAAAGAAATATAAGGACATTTCTCTTTCAAATACTGTACTGCTCATAGAAAGTTGTAGTTGGCTTTATAGTAAATCAGACTCACACACATTTTTGAAAAATTTCAAGACACCCGAAATAAAGAACTTTCCCCCCTCTCTGGAGAACTTAAATTCATAAGGAATGCTAAATAATGAACTGAAAATATTCTAAGAGATGCTGGTGCGAATTCCCACAGTATTTTGTATTTATGAACATGATTAAAGAAAGGCCAAGAGCAATTGGGGTCTACTGTGTTGAGGATCTGCACCCATGTTGGTCCTTGGGAAAAAGAATATCAACCAACAACTTCCATTCGATCTCAGACAAAGAATGGCTCTTTGTTCAGTGCCTGGATCCTCATCAGCTACTTCTTTCCCCAGGATGAGCACTGAAGTTGTCAGCCCCAGGAGCCAGTTGGGGGTGCTTTTGGAGAATTCTGCTTGGCTACACCAAGACATGCAGAGTGAACGAAAGCAGACATAAGGCGAACAATGAGTATGATTACTAGCTTTATATGTTGTTGGTTTTCATTAGGCTGAACTAATCTGAAAGATTAGTGATGCAGGGAACAACGTGGGTGAGGACAGTGGTTCACAGGATTCTTGGAATTTTCCCGTGGTATCACCAATGTGCTCCACCCTGAAATCCTTCCCCTTCTTCCCTCTACAGTGGAGAGGTTCCTTGATCACATTTCGGGTTGCTGCCGAACAAAGCAGACAAGGGATTCTGGCTCCAAAGTGGCTTGTGGCCAGCCAAGGTTAGTGTGGTCTGCCTTGCAGGAGATATGCAAATAGGCCAGTGGCTTTTGAAAAGTTAATAGTGCTGAAGAATCCTGTTGGTCTCTTCTTGAAAGCTGGGTGGGGAGTGAGATTTAGGCTTGAGTAAAAGTCAAACTGGCATGAAACCAGAAAAAAAGTCGTCAGAGGACAACCAACTCCAGGGTGTGATATTATTTTATGAACGCTTGTAGGGGACAGGATGCTAGAGTGGAGGAAATGTGATCGGGGCTATTGAAGCCTTTTCTCTTTCTGTCTCCCTAGGGACTGATAGAAAATTTGGCCTTGCAGTTTCTTTAACTAGTTTGAAAACAGAGCTTTTTAAATTTCTGGTAACCCACCTTTTTGTTGTTGTTCCCCCTTTGCTTCATGACAGTATCGCCATGCTGACAAACACATAGCATTTAAATTGTGCATAAAAATCTGTAGGCCACCTTGTAAATATTGTCCTGTTACATTTACTTTGGATAACTCTTTGAAGGAAGATCTTGGATGCCAAATGATGGCTAGTTCCATATTTCTTCTGTTGATCTTATGTGTTTAGCAAATATATGGACAATGGAGCCAGTAAGTGAAAAGTGATTGAACTGGTATGCTCCTAATATGAACCTAAAATAAATATCTAAATGTTTCTTAGATCCTGTCTGCTACCATGCTTAGGGCAAAGATTCTCAGCTAGATGGGGCACCCCTCTAGGAGGCAGATCAGAATGGGGAGAAGGTATAGAGCAGTAACTTAAAAAAATTTTTCCACACTATTACGTCTTTGGAAAAATGTTTTAAATGCATATTATTTAAGACTTTTTAAAAATCTCCACCAATAGGGCATGGACTTTAAACTGGTGAGAAACACTGTTTAGGCTACATGATTTTTACCAAATCAGAGAAATTCACCTTTCAGCCAGCATTACTTAACAAATCATTTTGTTAGCTTTCTGTGACTGAGCTGACTTTGCTGAGCACCTACTATGTGACAAGCATGGTGATGGGCACTTTAGGTGCAGAATCTTCATTGATCCTCACAATATTCCTACAAGGTTCATGTCATTATTCCAATATTAGATAAGGAACTGTTATTTGGAGAGGAAGTAAACTGCTCAAGGGCAATAGAGCAGGTAGGAGGCTGAGTGGTTTCTCCAGACCTCCCTTCTAATACATAACACTACCATTCTAAACCAAATTACTCTTATTCTTGGATGTCATGATTGTAAGCTCATCAGTCAATTTAATAATGTGCTTCGGGGGGGGGGAGGCACTACATTATTATACACAAATAATAAAGTATACTAACACAACTGTGACATGGAGCTATTCGTATAATAACATACCATTTCTTTTTGGGATTCACTACATTTGGGTCTACACTTCTCACACCCAGTCTAAAGATTCTTTTAAATTTAAGTTCGGCCCAGACAGTGCAAGAGTAGCGGAGGTGGTGAGTCTGCCTAATTCCTTCTTAACAGCTTCACCTGGTTCATACTTCAAGTCAAATGAAATAGTACCAGTGATTACATTTTGATTTTGTTTTTTATTTCTTAATTGAATTACATATTGCTGGATAGTAAGGTTTCTTTCACAAATTAAAGGAATACCTTAGCTTTGTCAATTTCATAACCTATTAAATCAGAATGTCAATGGCTAAATTCTTCCATGTAAACAGAACCACCTCAGCACTTGGCACACTGCCTAGAAGCAACTCTGATTTAACATTGTTCATAAGAGTCAGGCTAATTTCAGAATATCAGCATGCAAAAAATAGATACATCTCAAAATAAAGAAAATATAGCATTTAGTTACTTTACGCTTAAATAAGCTTCCTCAATCTATCTAAACTTTCTTGATGGAGGTATAAGCCCATTTCCTCTTACTTCGGTCTTCTATGGAAACAGAAAACTTTTCCATTAATAACTGTAGTAAAAAGAATAGTACAGCAGGAATAAAAACCATGGGTCATAGCCTTAGCTCCAACCAAATAGCTGGGTAACTTAATCACTGTTGGCTCAAGTTTCTCCAACTTGAGATATCTCCAAAATGAAGATATATGTTTAATTAATATATCCTGTATTCAAGTTCTCGAGAAGGAAACATAAACCCATTCCTATCATTTTCTTCCTCTGGAAGACTGCAGTTGAACCCCTTCAAAATCTTTACATCATTTCTTGCCATTCTTTTTCAAGATAAATGTGAGTCTGGGGATGTGTTGCCTGTCAGGTCAACTTCTCAATGGTTGGAATCATCTCTATAAATATCCCCCTTCATTGCTATAATAAACACTAGAGTTGGCTACTGGGATTTCTCAATCTGCAAGCAAATACCAAAAAAAAATTGCCACTTGCAAAGATACAGGTGACTATGTAACATTCTTGGCTAATGCGGTTGTTGAAGTACATATATTATGTATTGAAAATAATTTGATCAATTCTTCATTCAGGTTCTGCTCTATTTTCTTATGGATTAATTTCATTTTTGAATTTCATAAATATCAGATGCAGAATAAATATTTGGGCTCTCTTTTCTTCAAACAACTTCCTGGACCATCATCATCATCATCATCACTGTTATTGTTTATTTTCTGGAAAAGACAATCCTACATATAAGGCTAAAGTACAGGAACCTAGCAGGTGCTAAACACTGTGAGTTTTCAAGCAGGTAAGAGGTACACATCTATGCCCTTTTATTTCTTTTTCCCCAACTTCCCAACACACACAGTCTCTTTCTGTTTTATACCACACATCCTCCAGTTTGCGGAATCAATTATTTAGCTAGATGAAAAATAGAGTCATTGGAAATAGTTATACAGAGGAAACTGTCCACTATAATACATAACTACCCAAGGAATAATTACTGACTGACATGAAAAGGGGAAGTAGCTGAAAAACCATGACCAACTATTACAATAAAGTATTTGTTCCTTTCACTACTTGGCCACTAGGTGTAGCTGAAGGTCCATAAGTTCATATTTACACTTCAGTCACCTACTAGATTGTCCCAAGCGTAAAGAACTTGCCTCCTGCCCCTGTTGTTTATTTTATTTATTAAAATGTAAGACGTTCCATGTGATCTATTATAACTAAAAATTAAAGATAAGCCAATGACACCTCAACACGCTCTGCCCAGACACCATTGCTAACTACAGTCTGATAGAAATTAGAAAAGGATGAAAGGTATCTTTGAACAGCTCTCCACTCCCCACCATCCCACTTTATCTCCTTCCTTTTCCAAAGTGCTCTCACCCTGCCTTCTGTTCACTCAGGTACCAGTGGCTCAATTTTCTGCCCTACTGGGAACTTTTATATCTTAGGAGAGAAACTCTGGAGAGAGTACAACATTTAAACTGAAGGAGCAAGTTTTGAATGGTAGGTTTTTGTGCACCAGTCCAAAAGTGATTTGAAGGTTGCTAGGTAAAGCTTTCTCTGTCTTTCTCTGACCCTTAAATCATTCCCTTCTCCTGTTTCTCCTCTTATCTCTCAAGCCAGTCCAGTTTGATGTCTTATATTAAGCCCTTTGCTCTTCCCTTAAGTATTAATATTCACCAGACTTCTCACCTCACCCTACTTGCTAATTCCATAAATTCCTAAAGGTTCTGATGCCATCAGAAAGGGTTCTAATACTGAGGATTCCAATACCTGGATCTTCAGCCCCAGCCTCCTTCCCACATTCTGCCTGCTACTGAATGAACACATGAACACACACACACACACACACACACACACACACACACACACACACACACGATGACTTCTGGTAAGTATTTAAGCACATTGTGTCCAAGATTCATTTAGTCCTCTCTCCCTTGCCCCCTATGTTGCATTCCTAGTAATGGAACTACCATTCTTTTAGAGTCACAAGCCAGAAGTCTAGAAATCCTAGATTTCTTCCCCTTTATCCACCTCAGCTCCCATCAATCTAATTGGTCAATGCATTCAATAAGTTCTTTGCCCTTGCTGTCCCTCTGCCTGAAATGTGCTCTTCTTCCTGAACATCCCTTTGCTTCTTCAATGACCACATTAATTAAAATGGAAAGCTACTTCCCGTTTTTCCCCATGGCATTCCCTGTCCCTTTAATCCTGTTCAGTTTTTCTCCAGAGCACTTATGGCGGTTTTCAAATCAATCTATAAAGTCCTGGACGCTCATCTCATCAGAAGGTGGATTCCCTGAACCTACTACATAGCTTCAGAGGCTGAGTCGGAAAATACCATATAGTTTCCTTCTAGTTCTCTTGGGACGCTTGCCCTTGGAGCCCTGAGCTGCAATATAAGAAGCCCAACTATCCTGAGGCTGCCATACATGAGGAAGTCAGACCACTTAGAAAAGCCATGTATAGGTGTATCTACCAACACACTCCTACCTGATAGCCAGTAACAACCTCCAATGTGAGTGAAGATGCCTCCACGTGCTTCCACTCTCCAGCATTGAGTTGCCCTTAGCTGTTAAGTCTTTCCAGCAGAAGCCCCAGACATTAGACATTATAGAGCAGAGACAAACCATGCTCCTGGTACCCCTTCTGAATTCCTGTCCCACAGAATCCATGAGCATCATAAAATGGAGAGTTTTGGGGTGATTTGATAAATAGCGATCATAACTGAATAGCACTTATCACTATCTCACATAACACATAATTTACTTATTCAAATTATTTCCTGATTCTGTCCCTACTTTAAATTATGAGCCCTTTGAGGATAGGAATTGTTGTCTATGTTGTTCATTATACCCAAAATAATACTGGTATATGGTAGGTAGTTAATAAATATTTGTTGAATAAATGAATGAGTCGATGAATGAATGAAATCATTTCACCTTTGTTGTATCATCCTCCTCTCCACCCCCTCCCCCCATTGTCTTAGTTCAGGCACTATTTCTTACTTAGACCACAATAACTTCCTATCTGGTCTCACTTCCTCCGATTTTACCTCTTACCATCCAAGCTTCTTGCTTCAGGAAGAGTTATTCTAAGACATAGATTTGATCTTATTACTCAGGCCAACTGAAATGGTTCATCTAAGCAGTCATGTTCATATCATAATGACCCTGTCTTCCAATGACACGAATGATTGGACCATAGGCAAGTAGCTGTCCAAAGGCTAGTACATTGGCTGGCCAGGAAAATTCCAACCAAGAGACAGAGAAACTGTAGTCAGATCACAGTGGTGTTTAAACTGAATCATCTTGAGGTGAGTCCAGGATGTCCTTTTGGGGTCATATACGCATATTGAAAACCAGATAAACTAGCTTGCAGAAGTCCACAGGAGAAGAACACTGGGTCAGAACAAAGCAATACTAAAAAACCATATGACCCCAAATAAAGAGGGAAAGAGAAGATACATCTGTCCCCAACAGATTTCTAATTCCTCAATTCAGTGTCCGTGACACCCATCTGTGCATTGTTCCCATGAGATATCCCCAGACTTTTCTTTATTTGCTCTAACTTGAGTGATTTAAAGAGGAACACCTATTTTATTTCTCTATGCTCTTGTATATGCTGCTCCCTCTGCCTGGAAGGCTCTCCTCATCTTCATCCCCTTATTGAAGTGTCCTTCAAAATCCATTTCAAGTGTCTTCTTCTCCGAAAGACCTTTTCATATGACTCTCTACTTTGTGACACCCTTATACATTGTAGATACCTCTATTTATTTGTATTTATCACACAATACTACAGTTATTTCATAATAAGCTCCTCCTTCACACTTTGCAATTGGAGTAATCCCGCTTTATCTGTGGTTTCACTATCCATGTCTTCAGTTACCTACTGTCAATATGGTCCAGAAATAGATGATGATATGCCAAAAGGTCAATAGGAGCCTAACACTAAGTTATAATGTCTACGTCATTCACCTCACTGCGTCTCGTCACATAGGCATTTTATCATTTCACATCATCGAGAAAGGAAGAAGGGTGGGTATAGTACAATAAGATATTTTGAGACAGAGACTACACTCATGTAACTTTTATTACAGTATATGGTCATAAATGTTCTTTTTTTATTAGTAGTTATTGTTGTTAATCTCCTACTGTGCCTAATTTGTAAATTGAACCTCATCGTAGGTATGTACGTATAGGAAAAAACATAGTATATTTGGGTCCAGTACTATTCGTGGTTTCAGGCATCTACTGGGGGTCTTGGAACATATCCCCCATAGATGGGGGGGACTACTGTATATATATCAAGAAATATGCAGCTACAAGTAACAGAAACCCTGACTTTAGCTTAAACCATAAGGAGATGTATTAGCCATCCTAAGTCAATGGAAGGAAAAGCTCTGAGGTTGGTTAATTCACTAATTCAACAATGTCAACAGGGACTTGTGTTCTTATCTTTCTAATCGGCTATCCTCCATGTTGGCCTCACCTTAGACTGGTGACAGGTAGCATTAGCAGAGCATATGTGACATAAAGACCCAACAATGTCCAAAAGAAAAGTTCTCCTCCTTCTGTGGAAGAGAAAATTTTTCAGAGAAAACGTCATTCCCCTGTGTATCATATCACATAGCCCTTTCTGAACCAACCACTGGGATTGGTTTTACCAAGGGATGGAAGTAACACAGTTGACTTAAACTAATCACCTGGGAGTAGAGTAGATAGATATTGAACCAGCAACTCTAACACCAGAAGAACTCAAAGCTAAGCTGATCCTTTCTAAAATGGAAGGCAGAGTTTTTCTGTTGGGTTTTTTGGTGGGTTTTTTTGTGTGTTTTTTTGTTTTTGTTTTTTTGCTGGAACTGAACAGGACTATTTTTAAAGTTGTTATATTTTCAAATAGGTCTCCTTCATATAATAAAGATATATAGCCAACAAAATTATACTGTAAATCACTCAGAGTAGATTTATTTGGTAAAGGTGGAAATGCCTTCTATAAAATGTTATTTGTTAATATAAATAAATATCCTCTTAAAAAGTAGATAATCATTATGTCTTCATTTCTAGCCCTTAAAAATCCCATTGTTAATATGATTAATAAACAATTTCTCTGAGCCAACAAAATCATGTACATGTTGGCAGGTGATTAATCTCAGTTCAAAATGAATGGAACCTAATATTTATGAACAGTTTACTGATAGCTAGCTACGTGGTCTATTTCCATGATTAGATACACTGGCCCATACGCCAAAGCCAAAAAGAAAATAACATTAGTCTAGTAAGACTGAAACAAGGGGATAAGGAAAATCTAATACACGACATCTTTTGTTCTATCCACTCATTGCTTGCCCTACCCTTCCACAAAATACCCCTTTCTGCATTCCAGTCATGTCCATCCACTCGAGAACTCCCATGATCTTACTTGGCCCCAGTGACTGGTTAGGGCTACCCAGGTAGACTTCACTGAACCAGTCATCATACCTTATCTTCCTGGTTGCAGCTAATTTGTCCACAGTTAACACTCGAACCAGTAAAAACCTCTCCCAGGAAGTTTTTCACTTCACAATAGAGAGATCAAGTTTTAATCCCTTTAGAGTGATGAAATTGAGCCTGGAAACTGCTGTGAGCCATATTTACAGCTGTGTAGAAGAAGCCAGTCTGGGACAATGAAGACAATATGAAGAGAGAAGCAGAGACAAAAAAGTGATCTGTTACTGTCTAAGTCCCTGAGGTCTACTTGCAATTTTGCCTTTCCTGGAGTTTGGTT
This sequence comes from Ursus americanus, assembly GCF_024610735.1. Taxonomy (NCBI): domain Eukaryota; kingdom Metazoa; phylum Chordata; class Mammalia; order Carnivora; family Ursidae; genus Ursus; species Ursus americanus. The sequence goes on along the minus strand of NC_142137.1, from coordinate 51,569,559 downwards.
ACATGAGACAATACAGTTTCCTGTTTCTGAACTAATTTTAGTTGGGTTCAATTACGTGAAACAAAATCACCGTGACTAATACATACTAATGCAAGTTTCATCTCCATTTGGGTTTTTTTAAATGTGTCATTGAAATGTATGTTTGAAGGGGAACTTCTATTTTAGACCTATACTAGTGAGTGACTTAAAAATTTTCTTTTTTATGAACAACATGAGGTATATAAGGTGCCAGCATTAAAATTCACTTTTTTCCCCTCAGATGAAGCTTCCAGCATTCTCTTCCACTAATATTACAATTAGCAATGGATGCGGCCCAGAATTCCCTTCAGGACTAAACCTATTCCCTCAGTTGCTGGGAATGCTGCCAGCAGACAGCCCACAGCTGACAACTCTCTTTCAGAAGGTCTCATTACTTTGCCCAAGGTCACATCCCTTTCCCAAGGCAGCCTGCTTCCAATGACTGGTTAATGCTCAGTATAAAGGCCTGGCTCCCTTGCCCCAACTCAGGACAACTCTGAAAGGCCATCCTAGTATCAGAGCTTTGCATGGCGTGGGCTGAGGATTTCGCTGGGGCTGCATTAAAGGCCATCTTCTCCTCACCCCCTTGGCTCCCTTCCCTTTCCTTCCATAAGCATTGCTTCCAATAGCACTTCCCACTCAACTCCCAGCCTGCCAATCTCCATCTCAGAGGCCTCCCCCTGAGAAACCCAACCTGCAGCACAGTGCTTTTTAAAAATCATCAACCATAAAGATATTATATGGCCCTTTAAGAAAAACTCAATAACTATTTAATGGCTCCTTAAATTTTCCTAGCACTATTCTAAGCATTACAGAGCTCACAATAAAATCATAAGTCACATCGCCTGCCCTTAAGGAATTCACAGTCTCACTGGACACATGCAACTTAAGCAATCATTTTCATACAACTCAGCAGTGTGCTCATACGAGGAAAACTAAAACCAAGCCCAAATTGGCACAGAGTAGATGATTCATAAATATTCATTGGATGGATGGGTGGATGGATGAATGGAAGGATGGATGGATGGATGGATGGATGGATGGATGGAAGAAAGCAAGGAAGGAAGGAGGGAGGGAGGGAGGGAGGGAGGGAGGGAGGGAGGGAGGGAAAGAAGGAAGGAAGGAAGGAAGGAAGGAAGGAAGGAAGGAAGGAAGGAAGGAAGGAAGGAAGGAAGGAAGGGGATACCTGTGAGCTGGGATAGACCAGAAAATGTATGTGAAGCCTATCCACATTTGCCACAGCCACCTTCTATTTGTTAACCCCCTTTATCATCTCCTACTTTTCACATCAAAAAATAGAATAATCAACCCAAGTGAACACACAAAATCCTACTAGGAACTCAACTTTGGTTTGGGAGAATTTGGGGAGAAAAGAGCCTGCCCTTTGCCCCTGTGCCAGAATCTAATCTCTAACATACTCTCTGGATGGCCAAAGTGAACCAACCACATTCCTGCTTCACAAGCGAGTGGAAAAAGAGAGCTATTCTATAGTCAGTAATGATCATTCCAACATTGATAATAGTATCTTATATCACAATAGTGTTTTGTGGACCTGACTCTTACCTTATTTGATCCTCACATCATCCTGGGAGGTAGAAAGGGTAAATATCATTGTACCCCCCTTTTACAGATGGAGAAACTGAGGTCTAGAGGTCCTACATATTAGAGCAGAAATTAAAATGAAGTCCTACTTCCATTGCAGTCCTATAAACTATTAGAATTTACATAGACTATTCATGGGGTTCTATCTCTGAAGGCTACCAATAGAGAATTATTTAGTAACAAGATAATTGATATTTTTAGTTTCAGTAGCACAATTAGTTTTGGACTCAGTAAAGGTCAGTCAATCTTAACCAAGCAGAATTTGTATTATTGCATATATTATTCAGAAATGATGTATTTGAACATAAGCCTTGAATTAGAAAAACAGAAAGAAGTTTGTCCAATTAATTGTATCCATATTTGGACAGATAAATATGTGTATTACACTCTAGGTAATAAACATCTTTATCTTCTATCTAGGATCTTATTTACAATTGCACAATTCCCCAGGAGACAAAAGCTAGATTCTATCAGAAACCTATTTCCTGGGCACCTGGGTGGCACAGTGGTTAAGCGTCTGCCTTCGGCTCAGGGCGTGATCCCGGCGTTATGGGATCGAGCCCCACATCAGGCTCCTCCGCTAGGAGCCTGCTTCTTCCTCTCCCACTCCCCCTGCTTGTGTTCCCTCTCTCGCTGGCTGTCTCTATCTCTGTCAAATAAATAAATTAAATCTTAAAAAACAAAAAAGAAACCTATTTCCTTTTCTACTCAGTTGTATGGCACAACATTCTATTCGTAACTGAGATACACTTATTTTGGATGTCTACTTCAGCAGGTCTCTTGTGGGGTACAGGAGGGGGTGGGAGTAAAAGTTGATGGGAATAGAAATTAGGCAGCCAGCTCCTGCCATGCACCTTCAACTCAAATCAGCTTGCTATTTCCTCTACATGTCTTCAGCCAGCATATGGCAAAAACATCAGTTCATTTTTTCTTCCCTTCATGAGTGAATTGAGGTCATCTCTTGTGCAGTCATTATTCGGTAAGGATTATTCTGTAGGATGATTTGATTTCCTATTGTCTTGTCTACTCTTGTTTCCACCTATATTTACATCTCATTGACTCTCAAAAATAATGTCTTACTCAGCTCCATTCCATCTGTTCGTGTGTATAATGAAGATTCAGTTTCTAAAGTGTTCTATTCCTGAATCTGAGTCTCCTCCAGCAGTCTCACTTATGGACTATACGACCTTGGCCAAAACAATTATATCATCATTGGCTTTGGCTTTCTCTTCTAGACAAAGGGGGTAATTATAACTGTTACATTTATTAATGTGCTTTGAAAAATCACAGGGGATCATTGGAACGTATGGATTTTGTCATGGCTATGCATTCACACATAATTTCTGACATATTCAGTAGATTGTCATTTTGATTCTGTGGGTGTTTAAGGATGATACCTGAGATAGTCACTCAGCGTGCCTGAGCACCTGGACTGTCCAATAACTAATTTGTTCAGGCTCTGTAGTTCCCTTCTCATCAGTAAAAATCAATGTTGAGCCAAAGAAACTTTGTTTCTTTGTTAAACATGGACACCGTGGGCCCAAGCAAGCCATATGCAAGTGTTGTCGGAAAAATTGAAGACAAAGTAAAGAGTTAAGAAAGTAATGATTATTAGCCAGAAAAATTAAGTTTTAAAAATATTAAAGAGTAGAATCTTGAATTTGGCCATGGTTAGTGACTCCATTATGTGAAAGACTCTGCCATATTTATTGAATATGAAAGAAGAAAAAGTGATTGAAGAAACTATTTCAGCTAGAGCTTTAGCCAGTGCAAATATGGAAATTTGTGGGGGGAAAACTATATGTTAAAGTACTTTTGTAACTTGAAAAATTCCAGATGGGTTCAGATGTATCTTTCTTGAATGTTAAGAACCTGCTATACAAGGCAAGGCAGTATGGAAATTCTGGACATGTTATTATGGTCCCACCCCATGAGATAATGCTGATCGTATAGAAACCACTTTTAAAGATTTTTTTTTTTTACTGTTACATAAAAAGACTAAGTATTTAAAACCTCCTAGTGCTCACATTCCATACTTCTGACTGAGAAAATAGTAAGCAGTTTAAGTGACTCCTAAGCATTTGTTTAAAATTATTGACTAATTTAAAAGTGACTATGACTGTATAAATGCTCCTGTCTTTCTTCTGTGAATCTATCCTAAGAAAGTAGTCTATCCTAAGAGAAATGTTTATTCATTACAGTATTTATTGCAGCATTTTATGTAGTAAAAAACTGCTGGAAATGACCTAAATATCCACTGTTAAGGGGATGGTTCAGCAAATTATGGTGTAAACATGAAAGAAAAATGTTGTCATTTAAAGTGATGCTTTAATAGACTTTAATGAAAAGTAGAAATTCTGTGACAAACTATTTTAAAATTCAGACTAAAAACCCATTTTACTATTTGATTTCAACCATGTAAAGATGTGTATTCATAAAAGTCTGAATGTAAACCTGTAAAAAGACAATGGTTTTCAAACACTAAAACGAAGACTTCTTTATATTTGATGAACTTTCCAGTTTCTCTGTGATGTATACATGTCACAGTTACAGTCAGGAAAAAGCTAAAGGAAATTTCTAAATAATCTATCTTTCTTAAGAATAACAATATTATCTGGAGGAATGATGAGCTAATGAAACACCACCCCAATGTCAGAAACTGAAATAGTGGTTGACAATCCACAGCACCTGTGCCCTACAGGCGTGTAAATGCCTCCCAGCTTCTTGTCTGCCACTTACGAAATGTTTGTTTATAACACTGGAATGTTTCCATAGCTAGTAAAACAGAAATCACCGACAATATCAAGAAGGAAATTTGCAGGTGCTTTTGTTACTATCCAAAGTAGTTATTTATTTACAAATATCGGACTAACTAGATACCGGGTACCGTGTGTGTTAGGCGCTGGGGAAATTAGACAGGATGACTACTGCAGAGTTTACAGTCTCATGGTAGAGCTACATGTGAAGCAAATAATCATTTAACCTGAAGCTAGAAAGATTAGCGAGTGTTGGCAAAGCCAAATTGGGGGCGAAGCCGGGCATGGGACAGTCTATGCAACAACCCTGGACACAAGGAGAGTACCTAGTGTTCTCCAACATCCAAGTCTCCTTTTTCTTGCCTATTCACAGAGGATTCTACTGCTCAGTTCTTTGTAACTGGGCAGAGTGATGTGGTTAATTCTGTCTGCTAAAATGTGAGCACAAGTGACACGCAGTACTTCCAGGATACGGCAGTCTCTGTCGTCCTCTGACCTTTAACAGAAGAGGTCCTGGGCATGCCTGGGTGGCTCAGTCGGTTAAGTGTCTGAGTCTCGATTTCGGCTCAGGTCATGATCTCAGAATTGTGAGATCGAGTCCCAAGTCAGGCTCCATGCTCAGCGGGGAGTCTGCTTGAGAGTCTCTCTCTCTCTCTCTCTTTCTGCCCCTCCCCCACCACTCATGCATGCTCTCTCTCCCTCTCTCTCAAATAATAAATAAGTAAATCCTTAAGAGGTCCTGTGTTCCAGGTGACAGGATCATGCCTCAGTCACTGAATAATGACATGGATGCCAGTTGTCCTAGAGAGTCACATGGACCCACAGCTGATTTTGCATTGATAAGAAATAATTGTTGTGCTCAGCTGCAAAGAATGGGGAGTTTTTTATTTCTAGTGTAACTCAACCTATCCTGTCTTAAACAGAGATTTTATCTGTCTATTTATTTATTTGAGAGAGGCAGAGGGAAATAGACTCTCACAACCCTGAGATCATGATCTGAACCAAAATCAAGAGTTGGATGCTTAACCGACTGAGCCACACAGGCGCCCCTTAAGCAGGGATTTTAAAGATCAAAAAAGTATGATTGAATCAAGTAGAAGGGATGTACATTTGGAAATAAGAGTGTTAATTGTCTCAGCTATGGCTGACATCGTTATTATATGTTCCCCAGGGAATGAATTCCCCAGTGTTATCAGTTAGAACTCACTCTCTCTTTCTTGATTCTCCCCATGACATGTCTCTGGAACACATTTTTTCCCAGCCCCATTTGCTTAATTTCTGTTCAGACCTCACCTGTTGCAGTTATGTTTATAGTATACTTCACTATAGACTACCACCAATCCCTAACAACTCTTTCTTTGAAGACTCCTCTAGTCAATGTAAAACTCAAATTTTAATAGCCAGTATGAGGTTTCTTTGCTTCACTTTTCTAGAACACTGTCATCAAATCAATTTGCAAAGTACAAGACAAACAACTTACAGAGGAGCCACAGGAAAGACCATCATGTTGCAACACAGTCAATTCAGAGTAGTACAGTCGAGGGGTAACTGGCTGGCTCAGTCAGTAGAGCATGCAACTCTTGATCTCAGGGCTGTAAGTTCAAGCCTACACTGGGTGTAGAGATTACTTTAAAAAAATAATAATAAAATCTTAAAAAAGAAAGAGAGACAGAGAGTAGTACAGTGGAGAACATTTGGGGCATGCTACAGAAACATGCATTGCCGTCAGTGCAGATTACAGTCTGCTGAATTAGTTATCATTGTTTAAATATATAATGATAGTTAACATTACACAGGGCTTACCATGTGTTAAAAGATTAGAATAGAACAACCACCTCCATCAATCACACAAAATTGAGAACTGTAAGAACTAGCTCTAATTTCAACTTTAAAATATCTTGGGACTCACATAACAATTCTTTTTTCATTAAGAACATTATGGCACTTGCATCAATCCTCACTTCAAGAAATTAACCAAAGACCATTCCCACTTACGATATCCTAAAACCAAACAATGAACAATAAAAACTGTAGAGTTGGGGCGCCTGGGTGGCACAGCGGTTAAGCGTCTGCCTTCGGCTCAGGGCGTGATCCCAGCGTTCTGGGATTGAGCCCCACATCAGGCTCTTTCGCTATGAGCCTGCTTCTTCCTCTCCCACTCCCCCTGTTTGTGTTCCCTCTCTCACTGGCTGTCTCTATCTCTGTCGAATAAATAAGTAAAATCTTTAAAAAAAAAAACAAAACTGTAGAGTCATTTCCTCTAATGAGATGCCATTTCAGAACTGAAATGTTCCCCCTTGTTTCTATAAGTTTATATCGTCTCTTCATTTATATTATAACTGGTTTCTTTACTTAAAGAGGAGCTTCCTACAGTTTGGAGGACTTAGCAAGATTCAGCTCTGACTTTCCTGCCACAGACCAGGACCGCTGAGTCAGACAACTTCTGTGTGCATTCTTCACGGCCTTGCTAGTCTCTTATGCTTGAGATTCCTGGTTCTGCTGGAGAGATGAATCATGTGTTGGGTCTAAAATATTTCATTGCAGCTTCCAAAAATAAAAAAATTATTTTTTCTTGAGAAAATAACATTTTATTCATTCATGTCTTGAACTTTCTGATCAGATCTGTGCTACAAAAAAATTCTTGGTGAAAAAAAAATTCTTGGTGATACTGTGTTCTCTTACTTCAACTTTATCTTGTTATATCTTCTCATAAACATTATTTGTTGATTAAAGGGAAAACAATATAGAATGATAAATAGATCGAATCCCAATAAGTCTAAGTCCATGACAAAAACTGGCACCATGGTCTTCTGCTTATGGCCAAGATAGAGTAACAGATACCAGATTTACTCTCTTGCCTGAAACAACCAAAAGAAATGGACAAAATATATGAAAGGAAGGGATTTCAAGATCTTGGGCATCAGATGAAAAACACTGATGGCTTGAAAAATGAGAAAGAAATCCGTTGAATCCTGTGATTGCCTTAGCACATGGCCTTAAGGAATTTCCAGGCCACACAACAGAAAAAGAATCCAGGAACTCAAAGCAGACTCCTTGCATTGAGGAGATGGAGCTTAGAGTCTCAGGAAAGCAAGGTGGCTAGAGTTGACAGGGCAGAGTAATAGAAATTGCTGCTGGGAGCACCACAAAAAGGATTAGAACTCACAATGCTTTGTGCTCACCCAGGACAGGGAATAATGCCTGTTCCCACTAACTAGACTGAAATACTTCATAATTCACACACCATTTGGTAAAGCATCTTGCTTTAGTAGTGTGGAATGATTAACCCTAGACCAAACCCTACACTAGGACTGCTGAGCACATCTTAAAAGCAATTCATGAAAGAATTAAACTTTTTCCAGTAACTTAACTGCATCCCAGAACAATGCTCGAGAATATTTTCACTAATATAAGAATATCCAGCACAGACAAGGAAAAAATCTACAATGTCCTGCATCCCATAAAAGATTATGAAGCATGCGCAAAAAAGCAAAATACACTCTTAATGAGGAGGAAAGTCAATAAGCTGAAAACAACCAAGATATTAAAATTAGCAGAAAAGGACATTAGAACAGTTATAAGTGTTTTCCATATGATCAAAAGTTAAGGACAGACACAGATGGCATAGAAAAGACTTAAATCACACTTCTAGTGATAAAAACTTTAGTGATGAGATGACAAATAAATCAAGTGGAATTAAGAGTAGATTAGAAAAAAAAGAATAGATAAGATGCTTCACAACAATGTGAATATACTTAACACTATTGAACTAATACTTAAAAATAGTTAAGATGGTAAATTTTATGTGATACGCTTTTTTACCACAGTAAAAAAAAATTATTTTAAAGAGTTGATTAGAAATTGCAGAAGAAAAACAGTGTGTTTGAAGACAGAGCAATAGAAACTATCCAAAATAAAGCAGAGAAAGAGAAAAAAAATAAGATGATCAGTGAGCTGTGGACAACTTGAAGATACCACATCTACGTATGTAATAGAAATCTCTGGAAGAGAGGGTGACAGAAAGAAATTTGAAGAAACAATGGCCAATAATTTTCCAAATTAAATGAAAGCTATATATCTGCATATCCAAGCTCAATGAATCCAAGACACGAGATTTAGGAAGAAAGAATACACCATAATTGAATTTTTCTAAATCAATGATAGAGAGAAAATTGAAAAAGCAGGAAAAAAGCAGAAAAACCCATTAAGTACAGAAAAATAAAGACAGAGAGATGATAAATTTCTTGTAGGAAGCAATGCAAATGAGAGGACTGAAGCAACATCTTTAATGTATTGACAGAAAAAACAAAACAGAAAAACCTGTCCACCTAGAATTTTATACTAAGGAAATATCTTATAAGAAATAAGGTGAAATAAAGACTTTCAGATGTACCAACGCTGAAAAAAATTCATCACCCACAGACCTGCCATATAAGAAATGTTAAAGGAAAGTTTTCAGGCAAAGGTAAGAGGACAAAAAGGAAAACAGAAGAATTGGAATAGAAAACAAATGGCAAAATGACAGACTTCAACTTAACTAGATCAATAATCACATTAACTATTAATTGTCAAAACATCCTAGTTAAAAGGTAGAGATTGTCAAATCAGACTTCTAAAAAAATGTAAAACTCACCTATATGCTGCATATAAGTACTGCATAGAAAAGGATAGAAAAAAATATACCCTGCTAACGCTAAGGAAGAGAAAGTTGGAGTGACTATATTAGTATTGGGCACAACAGATGTCAAAGCAGAGTATTATCAAGATTTCTTTAAAGGTTATTTCATAAGGATAAAGGGGTTAATCCATCAAGAAGGCATTAAAAATCTTAATATTTATATAATTGATAACAAGATACATGAAGCTGAAACTGACAGAACTACAGAAGTGGATTAATCCACAAGAGTCAGATATTTTAATATTCTTCTCTCAATAGTTGATAAAAAAAATAGAAAATCTGTAAAGTCATAGAGGAATTAACAATATGATCAATCAACTTGACTTGATATTTTAGAACACTCCAATGAACAAACGCAGAACATCCCTTCTTTTTTTGAGTGTTCATGAAACATTGACCAAGATAGACCATATTCTGGGCTGTGAAAAAGTGTCTCAATAAATTTAAAAGATTCAAGTTATACAAAGGATGATCTCTGACCATAATATAGTTATTAGAAATTAATGACTGGAAGATCTCCAGAAAATTTCAAATATTTGGAAACTAAATGATACTATTCTAAATAACCCATGGAACACATAATAAATCAATAAGGAAATTAGAAAGTATTTTAAACTGAGTAAAAATAAAAAGAAACTATTTCCAAATTTGTGAGATATGTTTAAAACAGTACTTAGGGGAAATTTATAGCATTAGAAAGTGAAACCAAGTAACAGAGGGAGAAACAATAAATCAGATCAGAAAAGAATGAAATAGAAATACAAACCCCACAAAGAAAAATAAATGAAACAAAAAGCTGGTTCTTTGAGAATATCAATAAAATTAGAAAATCTCTAGCCAGACTGACTAATCAGGAAAATAAAGAAAGGAGTCACAAATTACCAATATCCACAGAGATGTAATAACAGTCTAGATTCTACAAATATTAAAAGGACAATAAATTAATATTATGAAGAACTTTATGCCAATACATTTGACAACTTAGAAGAAATGGAAAAATTTCTTGAAATATACAAACTTCAGAAAAAATAGGTAACCTGAATAGCCTTATATCTCTCAAAGAAATTGAATTTGGAGCTAAAGCCTTTCCCACAGAGAAACTTCAGGCCCAGATATTTTTACTGGCAAAATTTAGCAGACGTCTAAGAAAGAAACAATACCAATCACAAAATATTGCAGAAGGTCAATGAAGAAGTAATACTTCCCAACTCAGACAATGAAGCAAGCATTATTCTATATTAACACAAGACAAAGACTACAAGAAAAGAACACTACAGAGCAATACCTCTCATGACATACATACAAAATTACTTAACAAGGATTTTAGCAAATTGAATTTAAAAATATGTTAAAAGGCTACCTTGACCAAGGGGAAGAGAGTTATCTCACAAATGCAACAATGGTTTATCATTCAAAAATCAATTAATGTAATTCACCGTATCAACAAACTAAAAACAAAAAAAGATACATGATAATCTAAATAAATGAAGAAAAAGGTATTTAATAAAATCCGATTCCTATTCTTGATAAAAATGCACAGCAAGGGAACGTTTTCAACCTAATAAGGGAAAAAAGGACATCTATGAAAAACCTACAGCTAACTTCATTCTTAATAATGAAAAACAAATGTCTTTCCCCTATGATCAGAAATGGGACAAAGATGTCCACCCTCACCACTTTTAACCATCATTTTACTAGAGGTTCTAGCCCATGCAGAAGGCAAGTCAATCAATCAATCAATCAATCCAAATTGAAGAGGCAGAAGTAAAAGTCTATTTGCAAATGACATGATTTGAAAAAATTTTGACAAATTTGAAAAAAAGCACAAAGTTGGAGGACTCTCACAACCATATTTCAAGAACTAGTACAAAGCTATGGTAATCAAAATGGTATGTGTTTAGCATAAAGACAGACAAATGCATTAATGGAACAGAATAGAGTCCAGAAATAGACCAACAGATAGATGGAAAACTTATCTTCAACACAGGTGCAAAGGAGACAAGATAATGTTTTCAACAAATATGCTGAAATAATTGGATATCACTGTGCAAAAATATGGACTTCAATCCATACATCTCACTATATATACTAATTAACTCAAATGAGATCATAGGTCTATATGTAAGTCTTACAACTATGTGACTTCTAAAAGAAAACAGAGCAATATCTTTATAATCTTCGGATTATGAAAGATTTCTTAGACAGAACCCCAAAAGTAAAATGTGTTTTCTTAAATAGTTTAGAAATTATGTTCTTTGAAAGACATGAAGAGAATAAGAAGAAAAGCCACAGACCAGGAGAAAATATTTACAAATCAGATATCTGAAAAAACACGTGTTCAGATTACATAAAGAACTTCCATAACAACCCAATTAAAAAATGGGCAAAAGACCTCATTGAACAAATTCTTCACCAAAGAAAATACACAGATGGTAAATAAAGCCAAAAGATGTTCGATATCATTAGTCATTAAGGAAATGCAAATTAAAGCCACAATGAGGCCCTATCACACACTTAATAAAATGGCTAAAATTAAAAACAGTGACCATATGAGTGTTGGTGAGGTTACAGAGGAATTAGAACTCCTACACATTGCTGATCAAAACGTGAAATGATGTAAAATGGTACGACCATCTTGAAAAACAGCTTGGCAGTTTCTTAAAAACTAAATATACCCCTACCATACAGTATTTCTACCCCTAAATATTTACTCAAAGGAAAATAAAGTATATGTTCACATGAAGTCTTGGATATGAATGTGCACAGCTGTTTATTTGTCATAGCAAAAACCTGGAAAACACTCCTATGTCCATGGAGAGGTGAATGGGTAAATAATTTGTGGTATACCCATATAATGGGATGCACATCAAAGACAAAAACAAATGAACAATGGAGCTATACAACAACATGGGTGGATCTCAAAATAATTATGTTCAGTGAAAGAAGGCAGAGAGGAAAGAATACATACTATACTCCATTTATGTAAATTTTTAGAAAACAGTGACTAATCTATAATAATCTATATAATTTATAATAGTCTAATTATTATCAAGGGGCATGGAGAATCTTCTGGAAAAGATGGATATTTTCATTATCTGGATTGTGGATTAGTTCACCAATTTATATATGTCAAAGCTTCCAAATTTTATACTTTAATTATGTGCATTTTATTGTATGTCAATTATACCTCAATAAAGCTGTTAATAAAAATCTTGCAAGCTAATGCTCCCCATTGGATGAAATTTACTTTGAATCACCATCCAAAAACTTTACAAGGTTTATTTTTCCTCTTTTCTGCGTTTACAACCCTGGGAGTTAATCTGGGAGGTAAATCTCCACAAATTCTATCTGCCGAAGACCACAAATTATCAAATCTGTTGTCAAAGATGGATAGCCACTGGTTTAGGGCTTGATATATAAGCTTGGAACCGACACATTAAACTGAGCATGATAATTTTCCAGAGGGAGCCTCAGTTCAAGTTAGCACATCTGCCAAGCCATTACTGCTTCTTATATGCAGTATCATTGTTACTCAAATTCTTGCACACATCTCACAAAATGGCGCTATTTGATCAATGATCATTTGGAATCACAGGGATTGCTTTGGGTGAAATCTAGATATTTCCCAAAACTGTCCATCTTAGAGTCATCTTAAAGCAAATGGGTAGTCAAATCCCTAATGTTAAATGTACTGTCTTTTTATGGATTGCCATAGAGAAGCTTCTAAACAAAATTCCAATCCTCTAATAACTTTAATTACAAGGGAAGCGCCAAAAGCCCATAGCTTCACAGACACTGTCTTTTGATCCAGTGGCAAAGACCTACCTTGCCTCAAGGCTATAGCAGCCACTGCCAAATTTATGATGGCTTCTGCTGGCACAGTTTCAAGGTCTTCCTTGGAACAAATGCTATACAATTTGGCACTTAACTGAAAATACACGTTTCCAGCAAACTGGCTTAAATCCTATAAGACAGTCTTGCTTACTCCTTATTGCTTTGAAACCCTGTCTGGAGTTTCATGGGTGAAATCTGAAACTGGCCCCTGAACTCAGAGGGCAGAGAGAGACTGAAGAAAGCGGCGACCACTCCAGGTTGGTAGGAGGCTGATTTAAAAAGCAAAGGGAACTTACATACAAGGCTTGTCTTGGGCGGCATGATGAGTGGATCCCCACGTCTGTCCGTCAAATCTTAAAAAAGTTTATAAAGAGGCCCTAACTGGATTCAGTCATGTATACCCTGCAGATGTTCTCGACACCACATCACTGTCTCAAGGCTGTGTCCTTGGAGCAGCCTCTGGGAGCGAGAAAGGCAAGCAGAACCCACATTCCAGGAAGGGTGGGCGACCTGTTACGCAGATCCAGCTCAGGGATCAACTGGTGGTCATGACCTCTCCAAACACTCCTTTATAAATTAGTAGCCACTGTTTTAACACTTCTACCTAGCTACTTCCCTTCTCAGAAGAAGGAGAAATGCATACAATGGGGGGGTGACATCATCTATGATACCTCCTTAAAATTAGATATCCCTTGAGCAAGATTGATATTTAGGGGAAGAAGCCTAAGTTGAATGAGTTTACCCTGAAATATTTTTAAAGTCCTGATTTGATTAGGTTTATTCTGAATTGGCAAAATTAAATTTTTCATTAGCTGGTGGAAATTAACATTTATGACAGAAATTAATTTTGACTATAAAAAAATTGGTAAAGCTGTATTTTATGCACAATTAGGTCACAGACTGCTACATTTGCATCCATTAAAACAGCTTCCTTTCCTGCTAGGAGGAACCAGGCTCCTGGATGGTTTCATTCGGACAGTAATGGAGTGAATCCTACAAGCTCCTAGATGGATCTCAGGCTAGAATTTAAAATAATTCCACTGCAAGGATAAAGGAGGTTATAGAACAAGCTGATTGAAGGCTTTGGGACAGAAATGGGAATCTAACCCAGATTCACATCCAAGTTTATTTGAATCCAAACCCATGTTATCTCTCTTTCTAAAGAGGTAGCCCAGGGTTTGAAATCCATTCACCAGTTTGGTGTCTGGGCATCATGGCCTCTTATGTAAAAGAAGAGATTACAGTGATCTTGAAATATGAGATAGCAGCTGGAAACACCTGCCCTCAGCAAGTGTTTAACACCTTTATTTAAAATTACAACCATGTAGCAGAAAGTTAGGTGATATGTGGAGAACTTGCGGGACCAACCAAAAAAAAGGAGGCTTTCGCACCTAATGATCAGTTTTCTGGTCAAGGAGAAGTGTATTCAAATTGGCAGAAAAGAGGCAGAAGGAGTTTTGAACCTGCTGCACATGATTAAATAGAAGTCAAAGAGAGTTAGAAGAATATTTATACTTGCTTTCTCAGCTCCTGTCTACAGTGTTACTTGCTGCATAAATCTTGCAGGGGCTTTGTTCAGACGAGTTCTGAATGCCTGCAGAGCTAATGGCCCCACCTTTTGGAGACTATTACTTCACCTACCTCTGTTGGGAGACAACTAATAGAATTTCCCATTAAAGGCATTTCTGGATCTGAAATTTACTCATTTTCTGCTGTCGTCTGATTTGATCTCTTTACATATTCACCAGTGTTCAATGATTTCAGTTTGATTTATTCTTGTGTTTTACCTTGACTCATTCCACTCTATTCACCATCCAGCTTTCCCTGACCCTCCCCACCCCAAGAACAAAAACAAAAACAACCATCCAAAAAACCTTTCTGAGAGTATGTTTCTAAGTAACAGCCTCACCAGTATGTTACAGCCTCTAAGATTATAAAATCAATACAAATATTTTTCTTTTGAGACAGATTTCATCATCGCAGCCATGAGAGAAACATAAGATGATTTTTAGTGTTGATTTTTTGAAGATGAGGACGCCTAGGGAAAGGTCTGTTTGTTGGAAGATGAGTCACATTTGGCAAAGGTTTAAATGAAACTGCGAATTTGATAAATCTGTCCAAGGTTTAAGAATATTCAGACACCTTTCTTCTCAAGAAAATCCCCATGGATCTCTTCAAGAACAAAAGCTTCTCTGCAATGGCTTCAAATGATTCAGACATAACTTCCTGCATATGCTACCAAAGGGATTTCTTTACTTTTAGTAAGACCATTAGCTGGCTTGCCAAATTCTTCAGCATAACAAAATTATAGGCCGTTTCTCTCTTGGGCATGCTGAAATGGTGAAAATTGCCCAGAGAAAATTGAAACCCTGATAATTGATTTTCTTGCTGTTTCCAAAAGACCCAAACCTTTCTACGATTAAGTTGAAACTTTTCAGGAAGAGCACAATCAAGACCCTAGGGAATACCGCTATATTCTTAGAACAGTTTAAACTAAAACCTATACATGACATTTCTCCAGACACAGATTTAGAATTAAATTATTTTTCTAAAATAGAACTCTTTTCTTTGGGCTTATGCAGAATCAGCTAATTTAATTATGTTGTTCGCTTCGTCCTTGGAATCTGGGAGCCAAGAATTAAAAATGAAAACAAACAAACAGGTAACTATTGGCTGTGAAAAGAAATACTTCACATTATAAACCTGATATTGAAAAATAAATTTTTCTCCCCATTAGTGAACTTCAGATAGGAACTTTGTTGACAAAATGACTGAAATGTGAGACCTTTAGTTTCCTCATAAAATACACTTCTAAGTGATTAGATCATGTTGTCAATGTGATTCCAAATCATGATACTTTGTGGTTGTCCACAAGACGCAGATTGGGTCACACAATACCATTGTTAGTTGATATGTGAAAAACATGTTCTGCAGTTGAAGGAAACTTTATACATATACGGAGGTTTTTACCATGCAAACACTTGGTTACCTTTTCTAGGATAACTGTGTTCAACAAGAATATTTGGGCTATTAAGAAAAGTTCTTTGAATCATTATTTCTTGAACATAATACACCAATATGTAAAATCTCAACTAATATTAATGCCCTTTAGTCCCAAGACCTAGATCAGAAGAAAGGGTTCATGAAGAGGCCTATAAGGTCACTGCCTTCAAATTCTGGCCAGCCTTGCCCTTGGAACATCCACATTCCATCTTAGAGTGGATATTAGTTCTTTTTGCCCAGAACATCCCGTCCCCCTTGTGGTGGTAGGTAACAATATCCCAATTTTCCTTTAAGTGAACAAACTCATCCCCAGTGCATGTGTGTGGGAATAGTCACTTCACTTTACTTTAGATGTGAGGCCTAAACCAAGTTGCTCATTTTGCCTGCCACATATTCCCTGCCTAACCAACTAATTGGTTGAAGGATGAGATGGGTCCAGTAACCCAAAGTGAGACAGAAAGAGTATGGGTGTGCATCTCTAGAAGTATGAGGAATCCACAGGAAGTGATTCTCCCTCTGGAGAATTTAAGAGTAGAATAATATGGATCTGAATCTGTTGTGGGCTACAAGTAGAACCTAGAAATGGACCCTACTGGTACTGTTTGAGCACAGAATCGAGCAATACCTAAAATTAGCTCCATTTCATCAAAAGAAACAATAAATGCTAAGTCAGTTCAATCTTCAAATATTTACAATGAAAAAAAATCCTAACTGGCATTTGAGCTATTCCACTGTTCAAGAAACAACATGTGCATTTTATATCTTAATAAAAGTATTCTTAAAAACAAGTTTTTGAAGGGAATTTTCATTAACCTGAGAGAAAACAAACAAAAATATAAACAGCTATGTACGTAGTTTATAAATTATGTATACAACTATGAGTTTTATAGTAAAGTTGTGATGTATTAAATTCAAATACTTGTATTTTAAAAAAAACTATAATGAAGGGTCTTGAATAGAGTCAATAGGATCAATAATAATGGTAGACTAGGAATAGTTCCCATGTTATGGCTTTCATAAGACCATCATAAAAACACAAATTCCAATTTTGACCAACTATTTTACTGTTATTTTACTCAGCTTTACAGGCTATAATCATCTCTCCTCATTCTATAGCTCCAAGACATTTTCCCATTTCATAGTTTATTTGAACGAACATTTATAGCTGGATGATGATATCTACTCAGTCACCTCAAGAGGAATGGAGACTCAAAAGACAATCTTTTGCTTATAGAATCCTTTAGAAACTGTCTTGAGGGTGGGGTGCATGGGTGGCACAGTCGGTTAAGCATCTCTTGGTTTCCACCCAGGTCCTGATCTCATGGTCGTGAAATCAAGCCCTATATTCGTTTCCAAGCTCAGCACGGAGTCCGTTTGAGATTGTCTCTCGCTCTCCCTCTGCCCCTCCCACTAATGCTTGCTCTTGCTCTCTAAAATCAATCAAGCAATAAATCCTTAAGAAAAAAATAAACTATCTTGAGTGACATGTCTCAATCCTTGCGAATTCTTTACTCTCATTATCATCTCAGGTATAGTTTCCTCAGAATGGACTGTATGGAATCAATCTTCTATGCAAAAGATAATTCTGTTGTCACTACAAGGTACAAATTCTTCTTTAGAAAGTGTAGGACGGATTTCAGACGCCAGGTCTGG
The DNA here is from genome assembly GCF_024610735.1 of Ursus americanus. Taxonomy (NCBI): domain Eukaryota; kingdom Metazoa; phylum Chordata; class Mammalia; order Carnivora; family Ursidae; genus Ursus; species Ursus americanus. The sequence continues at coordinate 51,552,015 of NC_142137.1, read as the reverse complement.
GTTTTTTTGCAAGGGAAAAAAAATGACCATCCGACCACAAAATATTTTTCCTTCAGTCTCATGAAGTATTCAAATTAATGTCAGAATCATATTGGTATTTATTAATCATTTTAAATGGTGTTCTTTCCACTTGTATGATCTTGGTATAGAAAATATCAGCCTTTAAATTCTTTCCCAGCTGGTATCTTAACATTCTGGCAAAATGAAAATAGACAAGAGTAACATTTTGAAAGACACAATTTTAATTATAATGTCTTCGAGTGCATTTTGCCCTTTCAGTTTATGTGTATGTATGTATGTATGCAGCTGTGTGTGTAAAGGGTATTATTTAGATCTTAGTTAAATAATGTCTATCCAGCCTTCTGAATAGGAAGATGGCCACATGGACAATAAGAAGAAAATTCTACATATCAGGTCAGTTGATCCTGAAGATAATGGGATGTTTGGCAAATCTTTCTTAAAATGTAATTCTAACCAAAATCAGATTTAGAATAATGCCCTACTGAACCCAGAAATTCAGGGTGGAAACTTGAGTAAGAGGCATAGAAAAGAATGACTTTTTTCTGTTCATTTTAGGGTTCCATTACCATAAGTCACATTTGAAAAAGTATATATTGATTTCTACTTATCTCTTTTCTTAATAAAGTTTGCTTTTCTCTCAGATTAGTTCATCTCTCAGAAAGCAACACCCACATAGTATCTAAATTCCTCACTGAAAAGCCTTTACGAAAGCTTAATACTATGTTTTCAGTATCTGTCAATGGTCAATATATAAAAATCGTCATTCATAGAACTTTTTGTGTCTTCTATAAAATAATATTTAAAGGTAATGCCTACTGTGTTATCAATTGCTCCTCTGTATGGATCCATGCCAGGAATTCCTCCTGGAATATGCCTGCCTTACGATGTTAAGAATACTGTTTGCTTGTTTGTTTTCTTACTGTATACATATGTTTCTTTTATAATATCTAAAGAGACCTCTAGAATCCATTAGGCTTCCTTTTTGGTCTTGTCTACCAGGAAACTAAAAAAAAAAAAATATTGCTAAATTTAGGTCAAATTATATTTATATATTAAATTGCATTAATCATACAACGTTAGATTCCTGTGGCAGTAAATTTACTTCTATTAAATTCTGACCATTCTTTTACTCTTCATATTAATTGCTTTGTCGATGTCTGGGAAATATCTTAATAGTAGGAAATTTCCAAATTTTATTTGGAAGTAAGGGTAAAACAACATATTTTAAATATATGTTACCTTCTAAATTTATATATAGTTAAATTAAAGTTGAAAAAAAGTTATGTATAAGAACTTTTTGGTACTAAAGCCAAAAGCATTGTGGAAATGGAGAGTACTATGGAGGTTTATAAACCATAAAGAAAAGGCTAAAGCTTTTTCCTAAAAACAGGTGAGGAAACACATCTAAGTGGTGATTAATAGTAAATGAAGTAACCTGAAATGAAATGCCACATGTCTTTTGATATTGATACTCTAAATTTTGCCTTTATTCATTGCTTGATTTATATTGTATATATACTGCCATCAGGAAAAAAAAAAAAGTTTTCCCTCTCTCCAACAGAAGTTCAATCCTTTTAACATACATGGAACTGTGAGAGAGGAAGGGGATACTCTATTCATCCAGTAGTGTATTCATTCTTCCAACTAATATTTATTAAGCACTCACTATGTACTAAGCACTGCATTTGCAACCCTATTCTTACGGACTTCCAACCAAATGGAGACAGATATTAACCAGACAGAACAAAAATGTCAGATAAATATATCATTACAAAATCAGAAGTGCTACACAGCATTCAAAAACAAGGTGTGAAGAGGAAGAAGACAGAGAAGGCAATATATATCAGGGGATCAGGCAAAGCGACTCAGAGAGAATGACATTCATGCAGGACTCCTGAAGAACAGTATGAGTTAGCCTAGTCAAGGAGGGCAAGAGGGAGAATATTCCTAGCAGAGGAAAAAAGCAGACAGAAGGGCCAGAGCCAAGAAAGATGCTGGTGCATTTGAGGAACTGAAAGACCAGTAAGGCTCAGCTTGAAGAGTGAAGGCAGAGTGCAGAAACATGGTACAGAAATGAGCACCTGTTAAACCACCACATCAGTCAAATAAAGCCAACAATAAGGCAGAGAGCAATACATATGATGGACTGATTGCTTTTGGACTGATTGCTTTTAGACTCTCACTGCTATGTGACTAAAATAGAAATTGATATATGTGTCTACTATAGTCATAATTTTTTTGTAAGGTGAGTTTTTCGAGAGATAATAAAGCCCATGGCTGCTCAGTGCTATCTGAGGCTGAGTTGTTCTCTAATTAGTCAACAAATATTTATTGTACTAGGGCTGGGTACACAAAGATGAATAGGATAAACACCTCTCCTGCCCTCGTGCAGCCTGAAGCCTAGGGAAGATAAAGCAAAGCAAGCAGACAAACACTGCGGACTTTCTGATAGATGAGCAGTGGTGGAGGTGGCCATTCCATGGTGGAGGGAGGGGAGAAAGCAGTGGTGAACAATGAGCACAGTTCTGTGGTTGAAGCAGGTGTGAAGGTTGGACAGGAACCCAAGGCTCTGGTGGGAGAAGGAAATATTCCCCACCCAAGAGACATGGACTGACAGGTATGGGAGGGGGGCTGTTCTGATGTCACCACATCGGTTTTGCCTGGAGCAAATCTATCCTAGTTCTTGATTATCCAAGAACACTTCATTTGATTTCCCTCATAAAAAGGAGGTACTACTGACTTGGGGAATCATTCAGCTTAGATTCGGGGTTTTTTAATAAACAATTTTTTAACTACAATGTAAAATATGTGACAATTAAATGCCAGATTATTTGACTCTGTGTGTTTGCATTTGAGGGAAATGGTGGTTATAAGTGGGCATAAAAATTAACACCCCTTGAAGAATGAGGAAGTGACTCTTGCAGTTAGTAAATTGTTTCGGTCTCTGACCACAGCAGCAGAGGCTAACACCAAATCTGATTTACAAAGTAAATATAATTTCTACAGTTGGGTTCAGCCTGTTGTTTCCTTAAAGGATATATATTTTAGTTTGCACTGTGAAAAACACAGATTAGCATTTTTTCAGAACATTAGGAATCAAACACAGTATCATAAAAGGAACTCATTTTATCTTCCAGTCACAGATGATGTTCCCAATCAAAACAATATGTGACTACTACTCAACTATCAAATTTGTGGGGCTCTGCCCTTGTCCACATATTATTCCATATCTGTTTCTTTATAGCAGCAGAAGACAAGACTCCAGCACTGGTTCATCTGTGTGATGAGAATATGAATAGCCAGAATTTTCTCTATGCCATTTGATCGAGAACAACAGTTTCTTAATATTCTTTACTCTGGAAAGTATTGGCATACCTTTGAATTCAACTCAGGATTTTTTTTTCAAAATAGGCCTTCATCATTAAAAAATCATTCTATATTCAAATTAAAATAATTTTAATAGAAACTTCCATTCCAGAAACAATAATATACAGAGCAGGGCATTTCACAAACTGTGGTCCTAAACTAGTCACAGTATAAAAATAAATATACACTAAGTACACTAGTCAAACAGAGACTACTCTCTGTCCCTTGAGCTTGAGAGGTTGTTGGACAAACTTTGGGCAGGGGTTTCCCAAACCAAAGTTAAGCTCAGGCTGCATGTTTAACATTTGGTGCTAGGATGTGGTGATCAAAGATAGAAATCATAAATCAATGTCCGTGTCCCAGAGTGCTTTTCTTTCTTTCTTTCTTTTTTCAAAGATTTTATTTATTTGACAGAGAGAGAGACAGACAGCAGGAGAAGCAGACTCCCCGTTGAGCAGGGAGCCCCATGCAGGACTCAACCCCAGGACCTGGGATCAGGACCAGAGCCAAAGGCAGACAATTAACTGACTGAGCCACCCAGGTGTCCCCAGAGTGCTTTCCAAAGTCAAAAATAGAGTTGTAAGAGTTAAATACACAATAACCTGAGCAGAATCCATCTATATGGAGATGACAATAAACAGGGTGTGTTGGCGGCGGTGGGGGGAATCCTATTCCCCTTTTCTCCTAAAAGCTCCTGAGGATAGATTTTGGTGTATAGGACCCTTTCAAAACCCTACAGGCACTAGACTGGACATGGGGTGGGCCCGATAAGGGCAATCCATGGACTATCCCCTACTGGAAACTAGAATGGACCAATTTTGAGAAATAGAGGCTGAATCAGACAGAAGTGAAGGATGGGAGCAGATGTGAAAGGAAGCGCTGTAACAGACTAAAGCCTTTGCAAACTGAAGAGGAAACAGAAATTATGAGTAAGCAACGGAAGTTAGTAAGCTTAGAGAGGAAAATGGAGCAGATGTGCAGAGAGAAGATGCTGAGAGACAAACTATGTGCCTCATGTTCTTGGTGACTTTCCCATTCATACCCAGCTCAAGTCCACATATTTCCCAACTGTTATGTAAGTAAGTTTAACAGTAAACAAATGCTTTTTCTTGGGGTCACTATAATAAATCTCTAGAAGTTCCTTACAAACAAAGAGGTCCTAACCATAGACCAATCAATCCAAGTTTCTACTTCATCCTGTGCTGACCAGAACAGCAACGCAGAGAAAATGATTTCCTGTGTCTTTAACTGAAGAAAAAGCATAGTCACTTACCCAAAATGAAGCTTCTTACTGAAAAGACAACCAAAATTACTCCTGACCTCTACAGAAATCCTGACTTAATATTTGAAAATGAGGAAAGGTGCAGAGGACATAAAGGGATTTAGGGAAACGGACATCCAAAAAGTGACTGCCCTAAGAGTCTCTGTCCTGGGACACTCACTGTTCAATGACCAAATGTTTATGCAGGATTCAGCAGGGGGGAAGAAACTGACAAAAATTCCTGTCCCATGGAACACACAGACTAGAAGAGAAGAGACAGAACAAGCAAAGTAAATAAGTAAGATATACAGTGTGTTAGATGAGTGCTAAAGAGGGAAGCAAAGCGAACAATGGAGATACAAAGCTGAGGGTGGGGGATATTGATATTTTCAAGAGGTGACAGGGAGGCATTTGCTAGTAAGGTAACTTTTGTATAAAGAACTGGAGAAAGGGAAGGATCTCTCCTTATAGACATCTGGGAAAACAGGTTTTAAGACAGAGTAAATGCAGAATCCCTGATGCAGGGTGTTGGCATGTTGGTAGAAAAACAAGGCAGGGAGCATGACTGCAGTGGAGTAAATAAGGCACAGAGGTGAGTGAGGTCAAGGGGTCACAGGGGACCAGGCTGTACAGGGTTTATAGGTCATTGTACAGGTTTTGGCTTTTACTTTGAGGGGACGGGAAACCACTGGAGGATTTTAAGCATAACAGTAATGTGACCTAATCTACATTTTAACAAAATCATACTGACTGCTGTATTGAAAGTATATGGAAGGGGGCAAGGGCAGAAGAAGGTGGACAAGTAACAGATTATCTTAATAATTCGGGGGATAAGTGATGATTGGAGCAGGGTGATGGCAATGAAGATGATGAGAAGTGGTTGAATTCTGAAAATAGAACTGATAGGACTTGTTGTTGGATCAGATGTGAGAAAGGAAAGAAAGAGGGAGTCATTTCGTCCGAGTAACTAGAAGAATGGAGTTGATATTTTCCATAATGGAGAGGGCCGGAGGAGGAACTTCTTTGGAGGGGAATATTAAGGGATACACTTTGGACATTTTAAATTGCTTATGTCCATTAAATATGCCCCAGTGTTGATGTCAGTAGGCAGCTGGATATATAATTCTGGAGTTCAAAGGAGTGATAGGGGTTCAAACATTTAGATGGAATCAGTATAGACAGAAAAGTGGTCCAACCACGGAGCTCTGAGAAGCTCTGACACTGAAAGGCTGTGTGTCATTTAGAATATGATCCATTGGATACAACAGAAAGCCCAAATAACAGTATCTTAAAGAACGTAGGAAACTGGAAGTAAGCCTTCCAGGGCCAGTAGGCAGTCTGTGATATCAGCAGAGACCCTGCTCCTTTTCCTCTCTGCTCTGCCATCCCAAACACATGGCATCCATCTCCACATCTGCCTCAGAGGTGGAATATGGCAGCCATAGCTCCTAGTGATATACCTGTTTCAGGCAGGAAGAAGGAGAAAGCGGAAAGGGGCAGAAGAGTTCTCCTGGCAGTGCCACCCAGTGACTCCTGCCTACACAACATGGAGAGAAGAGAAACAGGCTCTGGAAGCAAACTCCTGGGTGAGAATCCTGCCTCCACCATTCACAGATGCAAGGTCTTGGGAAGTCAAATAACTTGGGAAGTCGAATCAATAAGTTGATTAATCTCTGCCATAAATTTGTCTCCCAAATATAAGAACAATAATAGCTCTTACATCGACGTTGGTTTGAGGAATAAATGAGATCATATGCTTGGAAAATTGCCCTCCCACAGTAAATGCTCCTGAATGGACTCATGCAACTATGTCTCATTTATTTTTTATTTTTTTAAAGATTTTATTTATTTATTTGACAGAGAGAGAGACAGCCAGCGAGAGAGGGAACACAAGCAGGGGGAGTGGGAGAGGAAGAAGAAGGCTCCCAGCAGAGCAGGGAGCCTGATGCGGGTCTCAATCCCAGGACTCTGGGATCACGCCCTGAGCCGAAGGCAGACACTTAATGACTGAGACACCCAGGCGCCCCTATGTCTCATTTAATAAGCTAAGGGGTAAGGGAGACCAGAATACAGATTTTTATAAATTCTATGTAGACCACTAATAGTGTCTGCTATAGAAGAGAATGATGTAGAAACCTCTAGACTTGAAGTCCTACCTCTGGTGCTGCTACCTCCTCAATGTGGCACCTTGGATAATTCAATTAGGCATCTGTTAAAAAGAAAAACACCTGCCCAGGTTTCTTCTCTAGGATACTGTGAGGATCAAATGAACCAATGTTTGTAAAACTGCTTGTGTAGTATACAGTATTATATGAAGTAGAGTATTTTCTTAAATGTCATAAAATTCCTTCCCATTCTAACCCTACATGTGCTTTCTTCCACCGATGTTACAATTTACATTTTGTAATTCAGTAAAGTATTCATAAAAATAACATACTTTTCTTGGAAAAAAATGAAAAATACAAAAGTATGTGTAGACAAATAAAAATTATCCATAATCCCACCAGTGTTGCATGCTTCCTCACATATTTTTTCTGTGTGTGTATATAAGCATTCACATATATGCAAAGATATTTTTCATTCTACAAGAACAATTTTTTAGTTGATGAATATTGATATTTTATATCAGTTTCAGGTATACAACATAATGATTTAATATTTGCACATATTAAGAAATGATCACCCCAATAAGTCTAGTTAACATCTGTCACCATACACAGTTATAATTTTTTTCTTGCATTGAGAACATTTATAATTTACTCTGGTACAACTTTCTATTATGCAATACAGTATTGCTAACAATAGTTACCATGCTGTACATTATATCCCACGACTTATTTGTTTTAGAACTAGAAGTTTGTACCTTTTGATTGCCTTCATACATGTAGCCCACCCCCTAACCCCTGCCTCTGGCAACCACTAATCTGTTCTCTATTTTTGTGGGGGTTTTTTTTTATTCTACATATAAGTGAGATCATGCAGTATTTGTCTTTTTCTGTCTGACTTCATTTAGCATAATCTTAAGGTGCAAGGACAATTTTTAACTCATCTTTCCCCTTGATCATACATCACAAGCATGACCCCATGTCATTAAATGGTCCTTAAGAGCTGCAAAACATTCCTATTCATAAATGTGCAATAATTCTATTTTTATCCTGTATTTCAGTTGCTTTCAATTTTTATTATTACAAATAAGTCTGCAATGAACATTCTTGTGGCTGTAGATATTTCTGCATCCCCTAATTATTTATTCAAGATAATCAGAAGCAAAATAACTAAATTCTGGGAATGAATATTTTAAAGCTTTTGCAACATTTTGCCATATTGACCTCCAGAAATCTTGATGAATTTTTACATCGACGCATTAAGAATGTGCTATTAAGGGGTGCCTGGGTGGCTGAGTCAGTTAAGCATTCAACTCTTGATTTCTGCTCAAGTCATTATCTCAGCGTTGTGAGATTGAGCCCCACATTGGGGGCTTTGGGCACAGAGCCTGCTTGATATTCTCTCTCTCCCTTTCCCTCTGCCCCTCCCCATTAGTCCGTTAGTGTAGTTTGGAGTAGGAGACAGATAATATTGTCATCTAGTTCTTAGGTTTCCAGACCAAGAGGAGACACTTGGATTTGATGTTAACCCTATGAACCATCCCCTAATGAAGAAACAACCCCACATGAGAGACACTGGAGTTTGAATTTCATACCGTGACTGAGTGGTATTACCCTCAGAGAAGGGCTGAGTATATTTTGCATGCAGGAAGGAAAGTAGCCTGAATTTAATTACCAGAGAGGCGGCTGTGGTGGTCATTTGTTCCCATGGTAGATTTGTACTTCCCCTGAAAGTTGAGGCCAAATGACTGGCAATGGCTAATGAAGTGTGGATGGAAGTGATGATCTCTTCACTGGCTACAGTTACCCAGGGAAAAAAGTACCACTTTCCCTTTTAGAAAGTGGTACTTTCTGATGTCTGCCACCTTTGTTTCCCATCTCTGCATGCCCCATGACATATTCTCCATCTCCTTCAGTAATTATTCCTATTTGTTCTTAGTCCTGCTCACTCAGAGGAGTGCCCTTTTCTTTTGAAGGTGAATATTACATGGTAATTTCTAATATCTTCCACACTGGCCCTATTTGCACCATCCATTCTTCTCTATAACACAATACCTTATTAAAGGTTTCCATGAAGATTTTGCTGATCTCAATCACTTTTGGCCATACTTACATTTAATACAGAGTTTGTAGGTTTCTTTCTTGAAGACCATGTGACTGTAATGTGTTTTTAAATTATTTTTAAAAGAACCATTATACAGTAAAATTGAACTTGAGGGATTATATAAAATCCCAATATGTAAAAGTCCATATTCCACAAGGGTTACACATATTTGCATAACCACCACCATAATCTATATATGGAACAGTTCCAACACGCCCAAAACCTCCCCTGTGTTATCTCTTTGCAATCTACCTTCCCTACCCTTAACCCCTTGCAACCACTAATCTGTTCTCTGTCACTACAATTTTGGCATTTAGAGAATGTCATATCATTAGAAACTTGTACACAAGCTTTTGAGACTGGATTCTTTCACTCAGAATAATGCCTTTGAGATTCATCTAAGTTGTTGTATGTAATAATAGTTGCTTCCTTTTTATTGCTGAGTAGTATTCCATTATATAGATATACCAGAGTTTATCTATCCATTCACCCATTGAAAGACATTTTGTTTCCAGTATTTTGCCACTATGAAGAATTCTATAAAATTTGCGTATAGGTTTTTATCATGAATAGGTGTTGAATTTTGACAAATATTTTTTCTGTATCAATTCTTTAGACTATTTATATGACAGATTGCATTGATTGGTTTCCAAATATTGAATCAGTCTTGAATTCCCAGGATAAACCTCACTTGGTTGTAGTGTATTATTCTTTTTACATATTACTGAATTCAGTTTGCTAATATTTTGTAGATTATTTTTACATCAACAGTTTTCTCCTGTTTTTCTTTTTTGGGTACCATCTTTATTTGGTGTTGGCATCAGAATAACATTGATCTCATAAAATGCCTCAGGAGGCATTCTCTTCTCTTTGATCAATCAGGGGCTCCACACAGGGCTCCACCTCACAACCTGAGATGACAACCTGAGCCAAAACCAAGAGTTGGGCGCTCAACTGACTATGCCACCCAGGTGCCCCAAATAGTAGCTACTTTTCAAAAAGTTTCTCTAGCTTCTACTGATCAAGGTTTCAAAAAGCATTAGGGCCACATTGTCAACCAGTTCTTGATGACACAAGACAGGGTGGGTGGGCAGAGGGGTATAGGGCTGGCTAGCTCATCTGGAGGCTGGAAAACTTGCATTCTTACCTTAGCTCTAGATTAACTGTTATTTAAATAATGATTTCATTGGTTATTATATATTAGTATTTACTAAAAAATGCAATAAGACCTGACAATGTCTGGCAGTGAAGCCAGAGTGGCAGTTAAGTTGCCAGTGTGATAGTAAAATTTATCCAAAAAAAAAAAAAAAGACACAGAAGTGTCCTTTTAATAGTTAAAATACTTCTTTGCGTAGCTGGGTGAGCTTGCTCTGAAGTCTTCATAATTGGAAAGATAGAATGGCGATACTTTAACTGCCAGAAATTTATCTCTGATAGAATGAATGGTGGGCGTAGGAATTTGTTTTTAGGATAGATAACTTCTTTTTGGGGAGGTATCACTTAAATGAGCATCTCAAAGTCAAGAAACTCACCACTTCCCTTGGGATATGTCTGGGCATGGCTGGAGGAACCCAGCTACAAATGCTTCATGCTGAGACAGTAAGTGTTCTGTTTAATGATGTTGAAGACTGCCCCATATCCCATTTCTAATGAAGGCTGTTTTTACTCCAAACTGATTGTCAGTTTCCCTGCTCTAATAAGAAAAAAGGTTGGGGGAGCAGAGGGCCTGGGTGAGGAAGGCAAAGGAGGAGGCGTGAGTGAAGGATAAGAATGCTAAGGACACTGGAGGAGATAATGCTAAGTGAAATAAGTCAAGCAGAGAAAGACAATTATCATATGGTTTCTCTCATCTATGGAACATAAGAACTAGGAAGATCAGTAGGAGAAGAAAGGGATAAAGAAAGGGGGGGTAATCAGAAGGGGGAATGAAGCATGAGAAACTATGGACTCTGCGAAACAAACTGAGGGCTTCGGGGGGGGGGGTGGGGGAATGGGATAGGCTGGTGATGGGTAGTAAGGAGGGCACGTATTGCATGGTGCACTGGGTGTTATACGCAACTAATGAATCATCGAACTTTACATTAAAAACCAGGGATGTACTGTATGGTGACTAACATAATATAATAAAAAAACATTAAAAAAAAAAAGAATGCTAAGGGTATACCTGCTCTTACTCTGCCTGGATCCTCTGCCCTGGTCTTGGAATGGCTAATTCTGTCTGATCATTTGAATTTCAGGTCAAATATTACGTCACCAAAGAGAACTTCTTGAATCGCCCTGTGCATGGCAGCCTCTACGATGGCTCCTTATTGTCAGGGTCTTCAAGGAAGGAAAGGAAAGAATTTTTAAATACATCACCAAAGAAAAAAAATTTACCGCAGTTTATTTTTCCCCTCCTTGGTATGTAGGAGTATCATTTTTAATTGGTCACTCTTAGAAATGTATGGCTCCAAGCAAAATTTCAAGAAGAAATTCCCATATTGTTTGTTGGATAAGAATAAACATATTGAATTCCTCCTGCCATCTAATGCTGAGATAAAACACACTATCTTTGTTCCCAAGAAACACAGTCCAGTGGGGTCATAGGCAAATAGATTATTGTAATGAAATTGGATGAAAAGCTACAATCATGGCTATTCTCCTAGGTAGATCTTTGAGTTCCTACTTGACCCTAATATTAATAAATTGTTTTGACCTTTTTAAATTTTTCTCTGCTTAATTCTAAGTCTTCTGGGGATTAAAAGATGCATACATATTGAGAAAGATGATTCCCTTTCTAATTAATTGAGATTATTTACCGTTAGAGACAAATGGAGGATCTTTATCCTTCTCAAGACCTGAGGATTAATACAAAAACTCTACTTATAGTAATCACACTAATAATTTCACAACTCTGAGAGAAGTGATCACCCAGCTCACTTTCCTGGATTTATAAACAATTTCTAATTCTTTCATCTACCTTTAGAAATCTACAGATCCTGTCCAGGATTATCCATTTGATGGGCTTGGGATTCTTAAGCTATGTAAATATCTCACTGACTCTAAAGATTTACAAATTGAAAATATCATAAAATATGTAGATGCCTTTCCATTTAACTTTTTTCATAATCGAAATTTTTGTTCCATGATCAGTCCATAGATGCTATGAAACTACTTGTAAGTAATTCTTAATATAAACACTGAAAGTTTAAAAATTCATGAGTTATAATCCATAGCAATTTTTCCAGTAACTTTCTATCTTAAAATTTGTAGGCATATTGTTCTTAAAGGATCTCAAATACCAATATTTTAAAATATTGATAAGCTGTTAGACCTAATTTCCCCCCAACTTATAATTTAATGCATATATACAAAAATTTCTACTCTTTGACAGCATATGAAAAAAAGTAATATGGAAAACTAGAGTACCACTACCAAAGATGTCACATTTCTAATGGAAGAGCTAAAACAGGGAGCAAGCATTTGGGGAAACAATTCTACTTTAAAAATGGATTTAAAAAAAGGAAGTCATGTGAAATACTTGTCATACCGAAAACATGATTATGATTTTAAATTGTTCTTTAGTTACACTGCATATTGTAGGCTATTCAAACTGCACTTCTGCAGCCTGTGGAATGTTAAGTTGACACAGAAGATAGTCATTTACTTTTTAAAGAAAATTTGCAGTGAAAGAAAAAAAAAAGCACCTACATAAATATGTAAAAAAGGGGGGAGGGGCAAGTAGAATAAGGGATGGGATTTTTTTTCCCCTTAAAATGTCTTCCTAGAGGATGCCTGGGTGGCTCAGTGGGTTAAGCATCTGCCTTCAACTCAGGTCATGATCCCAGGATCCTGAGATCTACTCCCATGTCAGGCTCCCTGCTCATAGGGGAGTCTGCTTCTCCTTCTCCCTCTGCCCCTCCCCCCTGCTCTTTCTCACTCTCTAATAAATAAATGAAATCTTTTTTAAAAAATGTCTTCCTAGAGCTACCAATAATTTGTATTTATATAGGATTGGTACAAATACCTCTGGAATAGCAAGAAGAGACATCCAAGAAACACAGGAGAGAGCTGGTATATGACACTAACTGGACTTCACTTTTAGTTTCTCTGGTTTCTGCAGGGAAGTCTTCTATAGTTTCTTGGTGAGCCACATCAGCCTTTTATTTTGCATTTATTTTTGTCTGAAGATTTGTCCCATCCTGTTGTCTTTTTCTGGCTTTTTTTCAATATGCACGAGCAGGCTCAGCTGACAGCCTTGCTGTTGCCCCTTCAAATATTCTTGTCCTGCTCCTTCTGTTAAATTGACCTTCTTTTGCTCCCCCATGGTGGTATCTGCCTCTTCCATTTACCTTTAAAGACATTTGCACAAGACACATTCTTTCCCATTTGCATCATTTAAAAAGTGATGCAGATGAATTTTGGAATTTGGCTATTGACTGACTTAAAGTCACAAGTTAATGGAGTCTTTCTACCGACATTCTTACCTTATGTCAGAAAATGCCTTCTAACTGATACATTTAGGATCAGCTAATTTCTGTAATCTTTATAGATACAATAAATAAGCCAAGTAAAAAAGAAGGCTCAGCAGTAATAAATTCTAGTCCCTTCATCTTCTTTCAAATACTTGATGTGATTTTTTTTTCCTTTTTGTTCCTCATTAGGGAATCATGGCTTTTTAATAGATTAAATGTATTTAAGTTGACTGGATGATTTGCTATCATTTTTAATGTCACAACTTTGGCTAGTGGCGGCTTCATTTAGGCAGGTTCCTGTCTTTCTGATTGGACTTTACTTTGAAAGCTTTCTTGCTTTCTGGCACAAGACGATCCAAACTATCCAAGCTATATGTCTAGACCATGCATAGACTGAGATGTTTCTCTAAGGATACTTAGTTTCTTTTAGTGAAAAAAATGGAGACACCAAGAACTGAGTAATAGGGTGCAACATGGGGTAACATTGTTCTTAGGTTATTTCAGTATCAAAGCTACAAAAGTTTTCTTTTCTTTTTTTTTATTATCTTTTTTTAAAGATTTATTTATTTATTTTGGAGAGAGAGCATGGAACCAGAAACAGGGCTCAATCCCTGGGCCCTGAGATCATGACCTGAGCCAAAATCAAGAGTCAGACAGGTAACCAACTGAGCTACCCAGGTGCCCCAAAAGTTTTCTTTTAAAGCTTACATTAATATTTCTAATCCTAAAATTACAATGTTCCTCCTCAATCTTATGAATTCTATAATCGCAGCACCTTTTCTCTTATACAAGAATAATTTTTTATTTCCTTTATTTGACTAAGAGTTCCAAGAGACACCAACATCAATATGAACAATAAAGTAGTGAATGAAGCACACCATTCTGTATGTAGTCACTTTTGTTTTGAAAGGGGGATCCCAGGAAGGATGTGCATTCCAGCTACTCGGTTCTAGGTTCTGCAGTGTTCCTTCTTCATAGCTATGTAGATGCTTGTTTGACAAATGGTGTAAGTTTCACTTGTTTCAACTGGTTTTGAGTCTGAAATCTTTGGCATCCTCACAGCTGCCAATTCTGTGTCACAGGAAGTGGAGGCTTTGGGTCACTACTCCTTTCTTGGTGCCAATATTCAGCTTTGGAAGAGAGGCCAAGAACTAGCCCTGTCCACTCTGGGAGGATAGGAAGAGTTTTAACTTGTGGTCCACTACAACTTACTGAGCAATTAAAATTTAAATTCATTTATCTAAGTGCATGCTGGGCAAATTGATTCTTCTTAGTCCTCTTAATTTCTAGTAATTTCTATTTCACACATTTAATTAAATGTTAGCTCTCCTAAATTTTGCCTTTCCCCAATACTCTTTAAATGTATCTTACTCTTTTTCCTGAGCAGCAAGCACATCCTTCTGTATACCGTGTACAGTTTCCTCACTTCCTTAGCAACCTAACATATCGCGAAATGTTTTATTTGCATTTTATGAATCCAACTGATTCTCCCAGTTCCACTTTCATCCAGGGCCAGGTCAGGTGAAAGTGTTTAATTTTCTGTAGGGAGATCAAGGGAAGATTTTGTGTGCAAATTACATTACAAGTAAATTTGGGTTTTTGAGGTTTAGGCACAAAGTCTCTCCTTTGACCTATGATCAAAAATTCATGTATTTTGAATGTATCATCTGATAAATTTTCATTTACCAAAAACACATATGTCTTTAATTACAGATGACATAGAACTTGAGTTTCTCAGGGGCCTTTGAGTAAATAAAAGTATCCATTATTTAATATGTTATGAATTCAAGCTTCCAAAAACGACTTTAGGATATCAGAAAATAAGCAGAATGTATCAAAATAAGACAGTTTGATAGAAATATTATATACATTTACCTGACATAATTGTATACTTTCACTTGTTTTTATGCAGAAATCTAATTTTGTGTCACTTAACCTTACAGAGAAAAACACAAAAATACATTAAATTCTCCAGTTTCATTATACAATATAGGTATGATTACACTTCAAAATTTAACCGATTTTTACATCACTACATCAAAAACTAAGGATATACTGTATGGTGACTAACATAACAAAAAATTATTATTAAAAAAAACCCTAGAAACTAATAGAAAAGATTAAACAGATTTGAGTACAAAAAAAAAAATTAACCGGTTTTTAATACAGAATTACCCAATTTGGGAATAAGTAGTATAGAAAACCCACCAGATTATGTTTTTGTTGTTGCTGTTATTCAACCCTTATCTTTCTGGAACTGGGGTTTTTGCTATTAGGACAGATTTCAAATGGTCACTTTTCCCCCCCCTCTCAAAACTTGACTCAGGCCCAAGGTTCCTATCTCTTCCTTGGCCTTATTTTTTCTTACTAGCACAAAGTCAAATGTTTCTTTTTGAACTTAAATCTATGACATAAAAAATATTCATTTGAAGCAGCTTAATTCATATAATATTTAACTTCACCAAATACATTTCTGTTGTAATCCTATTTTTTAGGTAAATACATATAACTCCATTCAAACAAAATAGTCAAATACAAATTCTTCATACACGTTTTTGACCAATAAAGCTTCATCATTTCCATTAAATGTATGTTTTTTTTTTTAATTTTGGCTTGTTGGGGCATCTGGGTGGCTCAGTCTGTTAAGCAATTAGGTGGTAAAGAGCCTGCCTTTGGCTCAGGTTATGATCTCAGGGCCCTGGGATTGAGCCCTGTGTCCTCGGGTTCACTGCTTAGCAGACAGTCTGCTTCTACCTCTCCCTCTGCCCTTCCCCCTGACTTATGCCCACTCTCTCTTTCTCTCGTTCTCTCAAATAAATAAAGTCTTTAAAAAAAATTGTTGGCTCATTTTTGCCTCCTTCCAAAAGACTCATTCTTTAGATTCTAAGATCTCTGGATTTTAAATTTTGAATTTTGAAAAGTTATGTCAGTAGCCTGTTTTGTTTCATTTTCAGGCAGTGTTCAGGCAGTGTTCAAGCATTGATTTCTGGAAAGAGATTTCTTCTGGTGAGGGCCCTTTGTCCCATTCAGTGTGGGACACTGCAGGACAGTACTTCTTTTGGTGAGGACCCAAACCCAATAGTGTTAGGTTGTCCTCTTCTAATATGGGGAGGTAGTGATCATGCCTCAGCAGTTTCTTCTTATTTCTAGACAATTTATGGAAGACTTCCCAGCATCCGTAGAGGAGGGATATATGATGGTTTGTGGGATGTCATAGGAAGGTAGATGGGGGCAAAGAACAACAATAGAGATTGCAGAGGTTGACAGGGGCACTGACATCCCCAACAGTCGGCTATCACTACTTTTTAGTAATAGTTGACATTTTTCCCTATAAAGTGCTAAAAGATATTATCTTTGGCCCTTGGGGGCACTATGCAGATACCCAAGATGATTCCCTTGCATTTGTCCTCCATGTTTTTATTTATTTGTTAATTTATTTTTATCTTTATTTTTTTAAGTACGCTCCACACCCAATGTGGGGCTTGAATTCACAACCTTGAGATCAAGACCTGAGATCAAGAGTCAGACACTCAACTGATTAAGCCACTCAGGTGTCCCCCCTTCATGTTTTAAATATTTTGCAAAACTCTTTTGGGTACCTATAAGAAAGGCAAGTAGGAATTTGTCCTTCCCAGATACCATGATTCCATCTGGCCACAGTCCAGGTTGAACCTAGGACCACCACGATGAACAAAGCTGGAGGAACCCTTTATTTTGTTTCATTGATGACCCCTGGAGTTAAACAACAAGCCAGCTCTGACAGGATCCAACTACAGTTTGGCACCATTACTGATAAATTCACTTCCGAATGGATACAGAATGTGGTCCACTAAATGATTTAAAGAGGAATAGAAGAAGTGAGGTGCTTCTTCCCCAGCCCTTGAAATTGAACTAAGGAAAACAAATGGTAAATGAATCTAGTCTAGAAACAACCAGTCACATAAAAGATTATTAAGAGCTGGAAAAGCTCTTAAAGATTAGATAGGCAGATAGACAAACTCAGTTAATGATCTGTCTCCAAAACAACAATGCCTGGGCATCCCACACCACAAAGGGGACATAAGGAGGAGATGTAATAAGGAGGATAAAAAGGTGTCAGTGGTCTAAGCATTTGCTCACTCAGTCTTATTCCACTCACCCCACCTGCCATTCTCAGGGTCTGTGTTGTTCTAGATCCTATCCAAACTGTATCAAATTATTGTGGAGGAAAAGGCCACATACTTAGTATTTAAAAATAGGTCCAAACTCTCTGATAAGAACTACACTGCAAGAAGGAAGGAGAAGAGAACCCACCAGCTTGTAACTAGGTGACCACCACACCCGTTTTTTGACACATCAAAATGACAGGCTTTTCTTAAACACGAGTTCAACCTTAGACCCTTTCTGAGAATTGCTCTGTGATCAGCGGGGGAAAAGGGGCCTCATGACACTCAGGTAGGGGAAAGAAGAACTCATGACCCTCACAGAAGGTAATCAAAAGAACCTTTGATACTAAACAGAGAAAAGAAAAATGAACCTTGTAGTCATTAGTTACTGAACCTCAAAAAAGTGTTTTTGAAAGAGAAGCCTTTGTCAAACCTTTGAAAAGAGACACAATTGCTTAGGGTAAAACACCATGGATCTGTCATTTTGGAAGACTTTATTCCTTTTTTAACACTTGACAAGTAGTGCTGTCTTATTAGGAAGGGCTGATGATTTTTTTTTTTTTTCTTGCCATATGTCATCTACCTAATGGTCGGTCAGGGTGGTTCTGGACAAAACCCCTGAGTCCAAGGGACATGGTAAGATGATCTGTGAGGTCCCTTCTCTTGCCAAGATTCTACAGATGTCACAGTAGTCATCAAATCCCAGAACAAGAAGGAACGAGAAGAAGGGAAGAGTTGGGAGGCGGGGGATCTACCTGACAGGGAGTCACAGTCCAAAACCATGGGTTGGCAACCTCGAAGTTGGGACCATCAGCAACTGGCATTTTCAATCTGCATCATTGCGTTCTTGTTGCCATTAATTTTGTGACTACAGTTCTTTCAAATGGGATGTATATCCCAAGTTTTCTGTAGGAAACATGAGCCAGAGGAAGTGGGACACCAAAAGTTACGATGCCCCTGGAGTTCAGGAGATTCTGTCCCCAGAGTTATGTTATGAATATTCACACGTCAGCAGGATTTTCCTGCTTGTCTGTAGCAATAAGCAAACCCTTACCCTAGGAACATCCTGGAACTCTGCTGGGCAAATTGCTGATGACACATGCTTTAGACAGGACTGGGGGAAAATGTCTCCATGCTTCAACCATGCAGCCTTCAAGCCCCCTTGTAGGCACTCAGAGGTTGGAATGGTAAAGCCTGTTTCAGGAAAATGTCATTGCTGCAGCCCCTGGCAGCCATTAAAACTCAGCTCTACCCTCAGTGGACACATTCTAAATGAACAAGGCAACACACAGTCCCATGCTCCCCAATCTCTACTACATTCAACAATGCAGTAAGGAGGGGCTTTTCAAAGATGAGAGATTCAATACTATACAATGTGACAGACTTTATTCTGACCTTCCTTGGACAAAATACTGACACAAGCCAAATCTCCCTTGTACAGTACATGCAGCAAAATCTTAATTCAGATTAAACAGAGAATTGATGTAAAGAAGCTTACTCTAAAATGCATCTGCATTATTTATAAGAAGAAATTCATGATTAAATTATTATCATGAAAAAAAATTAAGTGTAATCAAATAAGGCCACTTAAGAAGTGGAGCTCTTTCCAAGCACAAGTGTAGCACCCAATATTTATGCAAATTTCAAATGATTTATTTTATTCATGAAAGCTAGTTCACATTGCCCTTTCTAGAGACAATCCTTGTTTGGTTAATTCTTGCTTAGAAGTAATAAAACCAAAGTTTTTTCACAGGATATGAAACACAATTTTCACTTCTGGAGACCAACAGTACACATCAAGTACAAATTAAAGAGGAATCACCATAAGAATTGAACACTGTAACTTGCTGCGTGGGTTTTTGCATTTAGACTAATTGCAAATAATTTCTGCTTGGCCACAATCCTACATTTTCCTCTTTTCCAGAAACACAGAGGTGTTGCTGATGAGTAGGAACAGAATTTACAAAGATGTGCTCCTCACCCCACGCCAATCTAATCCAGGTCAAGTATATACGATGACCAAGATATAATACAATAGATTCTCAGACTTAACCTTGCTTCTAGGCAGCAACAATTTCAAAAAGTATAGAAAATATTAATTTCCATTTCACAGGCTTCACTTCAACATGTCATTATTGGAATGAATTAACATAGATTATGTGTACATTATATAGACCACATTTACTACATTAGTCTCATAACAGTCATATAAAATAGGGAGTCCCATTTTCAGAGAAGGAAATTGAAGCTGAAGAAGTTAAAATATAGTCTAAGGGTGCACAGTCAGAAGAGCATGCAACTGTTGATCTTAGGGTTGTGGGTTCAAGCCCCACATTGGGCATGGAACCTACTTAAAATAAATAAATTAAATAATCTAAGTAAAAGACAGATCTGAAATTCATATGCAAGCTGCCTGATTTTCAGACTTACAATCTTAATTATTACATGATTTCTGCTTCCCTTAAATCCACAGTAAAAAAGTATAGAATAAACTCATATTTGATAAAGGTCTTAAGTGAGTCATTTAATCTAATTCGCCCCCCACCCCATGCAGAAATTTCTTCTTCAGTATCTCTAAAAGAAAGAACAACCAAGGCTCTGTGATACTTCTGGTATTCAAGCTTCTGATTTTGGCTGATATATCATTTCATTGTGGACCACTGTGATGGTTAAACAAATCTTCCCGACTCCAAGATGGCATTGTAAAAAATCTTTCTGATCTCTTTTTCCTCTAAAAGTCTATAGCAAACAAGAACAAGAAGTAGAAACTTATAACTTCAATGCAACCAGAAAAATTGAATCTATAAACCCCAAACCATAATGAATAAGGACTAGAGCAAAAGACATAATAGTAAATAATCGAACAGAAAAAGAATGCTTGACAGAAATGGGTTAGTGAGCTGAGGGAAAGGCAGCAGGAAAGTTAGAAGCAACATTAATTTTCCTGGTAGACTTTGAAAAGACTAAAGAATTTGAGGTTAATACTCAGCAAATAGAGATACTATCAAAAGTAGTAGTAGCACTGTTTTTTGTTTGTTTTGTTTTTTTGTTTTGTTTTGTTGGGTTTTAGGTTTTGATTTTTAATTAAGGGAATGAACAGTCAAGCCCATGGGTCCCCAATCCCACCTCACAAAGTAAAGTAACCTGTCTCTACCCTTTCAGGACACCTAAGGAGTGTTCTCTGGGGAAGCTTAACCAGAAAGACTCTGCATTCAGGGATATGAGGCCCAGAGGAGGAAGAAGGTGAGTAACAATGATGAAGGAAGAAGGAATTTAAAGCCATAAGTCTCTAGATTTAAAAATCCATTAAGCATCCAACACAATAAATGAAAAAAGATGCACATCAAATTTTATCATTGTGAAACATCAGAATATAAGCGATAAAGAGAAGACTCTAAAGGTTCCATAATGGTGGGGGGGAGCATCATACAAGAGATCAAGAATAAAAATGGTGGGGCGCCTGGGTGGCTCAGTCGTTAAGCGTCTGCCTTCAGCTCAGGGTGTGATCCCAGGGTCCAGGGATTAAGCCCTGCATCGGGCTCCCTGCTCCACTGAGAGCCTCCTTCTTCCTCTCCCACTCCCCCTGCTTGTGTTCCCTCTCTTGCTGGCTGTCTATCTCTCTGTCAAATAAATAAAATAAAATAAAATAAAATAAAATAAAATAAAATAAAATAAAATAAATCAAAAAAAAATAAAAATGGCTTTCCACTTTTAAGGGGAAAAAAAGGAAATCTAAAAGACAAGGGAATAATGCCTTTAAAAATTCAATAGATATGTAAAAAAGTTTTATCAAAAAAGCTTTTTACATTTTGTAAAACAGTTTACATCTAGCCAAGCAATCAAGTAAGTATAAGGGTAGCAAAAAAGGCATTTGAGACATACAAAGTCCCCCATAAGTTCTTTCTCAGAAAGCCAGCATACAATATGTTTCACAAAATGAGGAAGTACACCAAGAAAGAGGAAGAATGGGAATCAGGAAACAAGAGAGAGATAAAGGGAATTCCCAGGATGATATCAGGGGAAGTGCTAGGACCACAGCTGTGCAGCAGGCTGAGAAAGTAACCAAACCAGACTGTGGCAGGAAGTCAAGTCTCTGGGGATGTTTGTATATGGGGGTGATATCTCCAAGAACATACTAGAATGTATAAATTATCTGAGAGATTTTACCTTGGGGAAAATTGCATAGCAAGGCATTTCCAGAACTTTTGTGCAGTTTGGGAAAACAGAGTACTCTCAATACTCAACGAATGAAAAGGTAATCATTAACTCCATGAAAAACAAAAACTTACAAAAGAATGGAATTACCCATTCTTTTACCCACTGCTTTACCCAATTTAGCAGTGAACCTTTTTTCAATAATGAAAATATAGAATATTAATTAAAATGAGTTACATTTTATGAAGAAAATGAGGAAAAGGGGGGTATAACTGAAATCTTTATTATTATGGGAAGACAATAGATAATGTCAAAAACTGATGAGTTGACAGGCAGAAATCTAGGCATCTTATTTATAAATGAAAAAGTAAACCACAGAAGAAATATCTGCCATAGTTTAATATTATTAACCCTGGGGATCATGACAAGGTTGGAGGAACAGAGTGGAGAGGGGTACAAGGGATTATTGTTTCTTGTGATAAACTTTTTCGTATTGGCATTAGAAATTAGACTTTCTATTTTCTTATAACATTTGCATAAAAATTAAAATGTTATTTTCCAAAAAATTCCTTTTAATAGAACAAAGGTTTATTTTATAAAATCACTGAGTTCTGGGGCACCTGGGTGGCTCAGTCAATTAAGTATCAGACTCTTGACTTTTGGCTCAGGTTATGATTTCAGTATTGTGACATCAAGCCCTGTGTCAGGCTCTGCGCTCACGGAGCCTGCTTAGATTCTCTCTCTCCCTCTGCCCCCCCCCCCACCTGCTTCCTCTCTCTCTTTCACAAAAATAAACAAATCTTTAAATAAATAATAAAACAAACAAATAAATAAATGAAATACTACTATTATTAATTTGTTTTATTTACATTCCTAGTTCTTTGGGCCTCTACCAGGCTACAGATGGATTCTAGAGAGCTACAAGTTTGTGTGTTTGTATTCATTTCAATAACATTTGAAAATGTATAAGCTTATTCTGGATCACCTGGATAACTGTCATTTGGTGCCATCACTATCATGTGTATATCTATCAACTTAGCTCAAAGTAGCACTACTTTTTTTTTAGTTTTAATTTCAATTCCAGTTAGTTAACATACAGTGTAATGTTAGTTTCAGGTGTATAATATTGTTATTCAGCACTTCCATACAACACCCTTGCTCATTGCAAGTGCCCTCTTTGATCCCCATCACTTATTTAACCCATTCCCCCACTCGCCTCCCCTCTGGTAACCATCAGTTTGTTTTCTACAGTTAAGAGTCTGTTTCTTGGTTTGCCTCTCTTTTCCTTTCCTTTCCCCCACTTTGTTCATGTGTTTTATTTCATAAATTCCACATATGAGTGAAGTCATATGGTATTTATCTTTCTCAGACTGACTTATTTCATGTAGTAGAATACACTCTAGCTCCATTCATGTCATTGCAAATAGCAAGATTTCATTTCTTCTTGATGGCTGAGTAATATTCCATTCTTTTTATTTTTCTCAGATCTAGGATTAACGTTAGGGTTATGGTCAGGTGGGGGTATGCAAGTAGTACTACTTTAATAATTGCAAGAAAATAAGAAAGAGCTATCAATGATACATCAGTATCAGAGGAAGTGCAGTTGAAATTATGGCAGGTATGTAATCATTTGGATGGACCAAGTGTTGAAAAAATGGAGTCATTTCATAAGGTATACTCTAGAAGAATGTCATAAACTCAATAGGACCAGGAGGCAGTACCATATTCATGTTGCAAGTAGCAATTTGGGTTCAGCAAAATATTATCTGCCACATAAAA
Organism: Ursus americanus; assembly: GCF_024610735.1. Classification (NCBI taxonomy): domain Eukaryota; kingdom Metazoa; phylum Chordata; class Mammalia; order Carnivora; family Ursidae; genus Ursus; species Ursus americanus. The sequence continues at coordinate 51,528,625 of NC_142137.1, read as the reverse complement.
GTAATGTTGTTCATTTGAATTGTACTTATTCATTTCTTAGGGTTTTTAAAATAATATATATTTATAATAACTTATTTCAATCATGGTAAGTTCTTTTTTTTAATTTCAACTTTAAATTATTCTGTTAAAAGAATACATACATTACTTAAATTTGAGAAGAACTGACTTACCTTTTGTATTCACTGAGAGTTCTAACTATGTCAGTTTAATGCAGTCCAGTATGCCATCGGTGGCCCTCACCAAGGACACATTCATTTAGGAAGAAGTACTTTTTCTCTAACCCATTTTAGTTCACCAACTTTATCATCAAATGATGCAGCAAAGAGCCTAGTGTCTTCATTACTGGAATTTCTTTATCATGACCCTCATTTGTTGGGAACAAACTATATATAACTTATGCCTCCCCTGAACTCAGAGAAAGGTATGAGAAAATGTTTGGGGGCAGAATATTTTAGTTTTCCTTTACTACTGTAACAATTTATCATGAATCTAGTAGCTTTAAAACAACACAAATTTATTATTTTACAATTTTGGTGGTAAGAACTCCACAATGAATTTCCTTGAGCTAAAATCAGGTGTCAGCAGAATTGCATTCCTTCCGGAGGATCTAGAGAATACTCCACTTCCATGCCTTTCCCAGCTTCTAGAAGTTTCCCAAATCCCTTGGTTTGTGGCCCCACATCATTCTGACCTCTTTTTGAGTCCTTTTCTGACTCTGACCCTCCTGCTTCCCTCTTTTATTTTTAAGGACCCTTGTGATTACACAGGGCCCACCCAGATAATTGTGGATAATCCCCCATCTCTAGATCATTAATTTAATCACATATGCAAAGTCTCAATGTCTCTTTCATCTTGTAAAGTAACATGTCACGGGTTCCTTGGATTAGGATGTGGACGTCTCTCTGGTGGCACTATTCTGCATACCACAATGAGTGTCATCATGCCCAGCCAGTCCCAAGAGCACGAACTTTGATGAGAAACCTGTCTTGGAAATGTGTGGGAACACGTTTTCTAGAAACAGAAGGAAAAGGGCATGGACGTAAGGTAAGAGAAAGAAGCATTTTATGGTGAATAAAGAGAGGGTTCTTTTTCTGAGGAGGATTAATAATGGAGCAAGTTGAAGACGTAAGAAGGGTGGAAAATTTTGGAAAAGCAGCTGGTGGAAAAGGCCGCAACTCAGGAAGAAAAAGTGACCGCCTCCCCAAGGGCTTATCTGAGATGTGAAGGTGGTGACATGCTCAAGATATGGGCTCTGAGGCCAATTACGCCAATTACCATGTCCGTGAAGATGCCACCAAACCCAGTGCCAAGACAGCCACCTTCATTCGTATTTCCCATTTTACAAACAAACCAATGACATCAGAATTCAAGTAGTTCTCCCACCTCCTTTTTGTTATGCCATTGGATTTTCCCCCCATGATTCCTATGAGAAATCTCACACTAATTAGACTAGCATAAGAAGGGGGAAAAAAAAGATGAATCATGGACCACACTGGAAATAAACTAAGAAATAAGAAAATATGATCTCTGCCCAAAAGAACAACGGTGAAAAACTGCACTAACAGAGAGGCCTATAGTGAGAGTTTAAATTTTTTAAAGGGTAAAACATGGAGAGTCTGCTAAGATCTACCAGCTGTTTCTCTTTCCTCAGACACTTGCCCAGGAGACAGCTACTGAAACTTGGGTGTTTTTCTCTCTTGCTGTGTCATACACTGTTCCTTTCCCTCCCCACCCCCTCCCTGCTCTCCTGCCGCCTGGGTGCCTGTGTGTGTGTGTGTGTGTGTGTGTGTGTGCGCGTGTGGTTTCTCTCTCCCCTGTAAGAACACAGCTGCCTGCCTGTCTCCTGCTGCCGCCGTTCCTCTGACTAGCTTTTTGCAGCCTCTTCCCTCTCCTTCTCTTTCTGCTTAGCTCCTTGTCTTCTGGTAAGTGCGACAAATGCTCCCCCATGCCCTGTGAGAAGTTGTAGGGTGCGGTTTGTGGTGTTTGAAACTTGCAACTTTGAGATTGCTGTGAACTGTGGAAGAACTTTCCATTGTTTTATTTATAAATGAAATGTGCTACTCAGGAAGGGATGTGTGTGATAATCTGCAGGACTCCCAGTACAAGTGAAAAATTCTCAGAGGAGCAAAGCAAAAAAAAAAGGCAATAAAGTGTATTAAGACAATTTGGAAATAATTTCTCCTGTCAATTAATTCATATGGAAAGGAACAATTTAAAAGTAGCAGAGTTCTTTGACTTTTTTTTTTTCCCCTCTTGTTGATTTATCTTGAGGCTACTTTTAGGAATTGAGTTGTCTTGTGGTTTACAATGACTCAGTTATTCTCTTTTAAAGTAAATTGTGGGCTAGGAGCTTAAAGGATATCCATTGAATTAATATTAAAAACATCAATGGCTGTGGCCTCTGAGGAATGAAGAATAAATCAAATACAACCCAACTTCTGCATTGAGACTAACCATACTAAAACTCCTGTGAAAAGTCAGTTTCAAATTCATTGCTTTGAAGTTGCGGCTTACTTTAAATTTTATTCCACCCTCAGAAGCCTCCCTAACACTTCAAAACCCACATATGTATTTAAGCCAGTGCATGTTTACTGCTTTTAGTTTTGATTTTAAAAGGATTCTCTTCCCTTGATTTTCAAAGAAGTTGTGCTAAATGCCATGGCTCCTTTTAGAAGAGCTTAAAATAACTTCTGGCTGGACAGCAGGTGCCATGTATCTTTCTGCGAGTTTAGGGGAGGCATAAGTTATATATAGAGGAGGGTGCCCAACAAGTAGGGGTCAGGTTAAAGAAATGCCAGTGATGAAAACAACAAGGCTGTTTACAGCATCATTTGATAATAAAGTTTGTGCATTAAAGTGGGTAAGAGAAAAAGGTACTTTCGAAGTGAATGAGTACTTGATGAGGGCCATCAGTGGGTGGCAGAGGCTGTAGGTTGACTTTTCCGTTCTTGTTGGGGTCCCAGCACCTGACCTCCTCTGCCCTGAGAACAAGAGGAGGAAGCTGTGTAGTGCATGGAACAGTGTGTTTTTGTTTCTCCTCTCCTGTCACCACGACAGCAAAACCCGTGCATTATGAGAACCAGGTCATATTTTTACACTGTTAATTAGAAGCACCACCATGAGATCCCATTTACAAATAAAATGCACCATCACTCAAAGGCCTAAGTCAACTCTACTGCAACCGGAGAAATGGAGAGAGCCAGAAATCCTGGAATTCTTTGACTCAGCTTGTACTTCAGCCCCTATTTCCAAAGAGGCCATATTATATGTGGATTATTTCCCAAGTTCATTCCCTCCCTATTCATTTAACATTGCTATTTCTTAAAAATTACAAAGTTACCCTAGAGCTTCTTGACTGAGAAAAAAAGAGTTGTAATCTATTTTTGTTTTTCCCAAAAAAGAAAGTCAGTTTTTATATTGGAACAAAAAAGTATTATAGAAATTCAAGAAATTATTATTATGACCAATACCATGGTTCCAAATTAGTTTGTTGGTTAATTTGTACTTTCCTCCATTCTACATTTTATCCCAAAAATTAAGCTAGTTTGAACCTCAGAATATGCATTTTGCTGATGGATAATTATGTGTTGCTCATCTGAGAAAAAGGAAAATACCAAAAAAGCAAGAAAGTATTTTCTGTATGTGGTATAATAATACATTTATATCAATGTACTCATATTTATCAAATCTTCACTTACGGATTAAAATAGAGTTTAGGACTGCTTTTGTTATGAGTGATTTTAGTAAGTTCAGTAGCTCTTGGATTAAATGTTTTAACTTCGAAAAAGAAAATAACACCACTTTTAACATTTTAAATATAGACATCCACCTACTTTCAATGACTGTGAGTCTACATAGAATAATGTAAGAGAATGATAACACAAGTTGGCTTAAGCAATATGACAAATATAACATGAAAAAACAATATCTTGAATTACTCCATTAATGTCAATCATAGAATTTATACTGGAATTTAAAGACCAAAACTAAAATATGCTACTCGTGTGACTCACTTTGGAAAAATGGCTTCCCACTGTTTCTACCTAACTAATTACAATATCTATGGTTTGTGAAAGTACATTCATTCTACGTTAGAACTGTAATTAGTAGGTGCCCTTTTGGGGATATCCTTATATTTTACATGTAACTGCGTTAACCATATAAAACTTGACTATGCTTACCACTAGATATTACTCCCAGTATGGAGATGAATCACTCTGTACAGCTCTCAGGAGAACCCCAGTCAACACCTCCAGGGGACAGTTCATCATTACCCAGTCAAAATGGCTTGGAGAAGCAAGATAACGATTCCTCAACCCCACTCCAAGCACCAGAGGGGAAGACAGATGTGCAGTCTGAACAGGGAGTTCATGATATCTCTGAGGAGTTGAATCGACAACTGGAAGACATCATTAATACCTATGGGTCTGCTACTGAAAAAGAGGGCTCCATCCAGGCAAAGGAGCAGCCTGAGAACATAGAACCAGCTGACAATGAGGATGGGGACTTCGATGAGGCCACTGAAGAGATGGAGAGAGAACCCATGGCTTCTGGAGAGCCAGCCACAGCCAAAGATCCTGTCAGCAATAAAGAGCAAAAATTGGAAAAGAAAATCCTAAAAGGATTAGGCAAGTAGTTATGTTCTAATGTATGACTTTTCTTTGATGATTCCTAAAAAGGGGCACTTCTTCCAACCTTTACTAAAAGCCACATCTCATTTTTGGGTTACTATAACAGCTTCCTTCAGGGTCTCCCTACACTTCCCTTGCTATACTTGTGTTTAGCCGCTTCCCCTCAAAAGAGAGAAAGTGAAGTTTTCAACATGTTACTCACCTACCCTGTCTCCCCAATGGTTTCCCACTGCTCTTAGGACAAAGATTACATTCTTAACATGGTCTTTCGGGCCCTAATGGTCTAACCTAAACCAGTCTCTCCAGCTTTATCTCCCATCACTCTACCCACGCAATATCTCCTTCCTGAACTCTCTGCCCCTATCACCACCACTACTACTACTGCCTAATTGTTAATCATTCTGAACTTCTCTATCAGTTTTTTTTTAACATACCATGATCCCACAAAGCCCACATACATCCTATTTTCTCTACCTAGAAATCCCTACCCATTCACCCCTTTGGACATAGCTTAACATTTAGCTCCCAATTCAAATGGCATTTTCTTAGCCCAACCTTAGATAAGGTCTTCTTGTTTTCTGTTTCTGTTGTACCATGTACCTTTCCTTCTGAGCATTTAGCAGCATTTGAGAGTGTACATTTACTTTTTGTGATTATTTGCTTAATACATGTCTTCCCTTCTCCTAGCTCTTTTAGATCAAGAACAGGGACTGTGTGTGTATTCAGACATCATTGGATGCCTAGTGTTTAAGATAGTGGATGACACACGCTAGGTGCTCAGTAAATATTTGTTATAAGGATGAATAAGCAAGTAAATGAAATGGAAATTGCTTAAAGCAAAGCTAGTGGAATCTGGTTTAAGCAAAATATAAATATAGACACGGTTTGTATATAAAACGATTGTCAGTTAGATCCCTGAGTAGTATGTTCTATTACCATATAAAATAGTTTTGATTTCACAGAACTCTTTAAAAATGTATCAATTATAGAATGTCAAAAATTACACAAAATATTTTTACTCACATAGTTTATTGATTCAGCAAATATTTATTAATGCCTCGTCTTTATGAGGTACTGTGCTAAGTACACAAAGATAAATAAGTCATCAAGTCCCTTTGGTTAAGGAGCTCTAAGTATGGAGAGAAAAACAGACATGTAATCTAATTGTTATGTAGGATAAGTGTTAATAACAGGCCCAGGAAATTTTTAGGAGACCATGAGGAATTTTACACCAAAAATGTTTGTGAAAGAAGGATGAGAGAGTTAATTTTTTAGCTACTAGTAAAAGCATGTTACTGTACATAGGAGAGTCCCTCTGCCTGGCTTCCTTGGTAAATTTCACTGTGACACTCAGTACAAATACCACCTTCTATATGGTACATTCCCTGACATGCCCAGCTAGAGTTAGCATCACCTTCCTTACCTCTCCATTAAATTTTCTGCATCAATCATTTGTTTATATACTTGCCTCCCCAGGGAAGTAGAGAATCTATCAGGGACAGCTATAATATCTTATTCATTTCTGAAAGATAGTGTGACAAAGTGAAAGATCATGGACACTGGAGTCAGAACTGGGTTCAGATTCCAATAACAAGCTATCTGTGAATTCCAAAACATGTCTCTGTTGGCATGGGATATCAATATGGTACTTAAAACCTATTGCAGGCAATGCTTTCAAGAAGGGCTAAAAGACACATTTAAATAGGACACTTGATTCACCCAACATAAAGAATAAAATAACCCAAATAATACTCTAAAAATATCTACCAAGTTGCAAAGTGCAAGACTGGAATCACTCAAGTGTTTTGGATCTTTGGGAAAGAGAATAAAGTTGCTCTGTGTTCAAAAGCTGTTTTTCCTGATCTATCCAAGACATCTAGGAAATGTCCCTTCGTATTAGTCATTGTTAAACTTCCCATAAGACAGTACAAAGTCATATCGTGGATGGTTATGATTTCAAGTGTTCCTAACCTGGAAAGTTCTTTTGCTTTATCACTTTACAACTACTTCTACAGAAGGAATATGAAAAAAGTAGGGGTAAATTTAAAGATGACCAATTGTGGTTTTTTCCCTGTCCTCCATGAGTTATTTCAAAATCTATATTAACCATCTAACTACCAAATAATCAAAGAAACTGTAGAGAAAGAAAAAATTCCACAACTCTAATTCTGCCACTATCTCCAAGTTACCAGATTTCAACTGAATGTTTAATCAGAACCAATGTTTGTGAAGCCAGGTGTGTCTGTTTTAACTTCACGTGTGTGAACGTTGACCCTTCCATGCCATTCCTCTGAACACCATCAGCATATTCTTCTAAGTGCTGTCATGTTTTGGCTACATTATGACTTAAACATTTTTAGGCTAATCAAAATATGTACCACCATTTTAAACATGATTCAGCTGTCTGCAGGTAGCTTTAGCAGGCTTCTTAGCTGTTCACCAATTAAATGGCACTACACTATCATCTAGACCAGTGGTGTTCAAACTTAACTCTGCATTAGAATCAAATACAGAATTAATCAAAAATGCTGTTCCTGAGTGGAGAAATTCAGAATTGGGAGGATTGGAATAGAGCCAAAGCACCAGGGTAATTTTGATACAGACAGATTGTGGAAGCAATGATTCTGCTATTTCGGAAAGTTCTTCCTCCACCCTTTTGAAGAAAAAGTGAAGTGCTGGCTGTGGTCCTCTCTAGAATCTATTTGGACCTTTTATAGAATTTCAGTAAATCATTTGACCAGTACCTAAAAATATATCCTTAGATTTTGCTTAGGTACTTGATCAAAGATGAGTCTGTCATTATTGCATGTTTATCAGATAATATCTGCCTTTTTGGTATTTTTGAGATGCTGAAATGTTCTGGCTCTCTAACCCAAAATTTTCCATAGTATATACTTTGGGATATTTGAGATTTCAGACAAAGTTAAAGTTTCCCTACTGCCAGAATTCTCTGACCTTTAATATATAAAACAATGAAAATCTCCCATAGAGATGGGCATAGTTTACAACATGTCCTGGATTTACTTGGCCAAAGAGACCCTTCTTTCACAGAACACCTTTGATTATTTGGGAAATGTCTCTACTACCCAAGTACCCAGGACTTGTTTTTCCTTCAGAGACTGCATATCCTCCCACAATCAACACACCACACTACACACCAGAGCAGTTGGAGGAATATTTTTAAATCTCTTTAGTTGATAGAGTCACTTTTCCCTTGGCATCTGAACTGAAAGAAACAAAAACAGATTCCCCCTTAGCATCATGACACATCCTGTCAACATCTGAAGTATATGCTTACCTCCCCCACCCCATCCTCCAGACTCACAAGTGTCTTATTAATCACTTCTCTGCCCACAGTATGTGGGCTGCACAAGCACCACATAGTAATAAGCACAGAACAATGATAAAATATAATATACATTCTAATATTCAGGTTGATAACTGATTGAGTAGGAAATCAGAGGTTTGAAACATAAGCCTGGGAGGAAAACAAAGCTGATCCATAGGTCCAGTCTGAGTTCAGAATACATCTAGTCAACCCACTAATTTTATAGACATGGAAATTGAAGCTTGTAACAAAAAAGGTTACTCAACTAGTTGATGTGATTGTGAGATTAGTCATAAAGAAAGCAAGGGGGCAGAGCTGAAGTCACTAATATTGCAGGATTGAAGATACATACAAACTAATTGGAATATTGGTTAAGGAGCATTTACCATAGCTCAGTTAACAGGCTTTGTCTTTAGTTACAGGTGACTTTCAGTTGTACCTTCTGAGGACCTTGACTAGAACAGTGGATTCCGAAATATCTTCAGAAACCCATTTACTTACTCTTCCTTAGAATGGGCACTTTCCCAGATGATATGTTTCATCCATTTTAGTTTGATTTCTAGTTTCACTGTGAAAGGGGAATAAACTGTTGCCTTGATATAAATACCTAATTTTTGGAAGAGATGGTAGGAAACCAGAAGAATTCAGGGAAGAGAGGAATCAACAGAGATTGCAAGGTTCATGAGTAGATTCAGAGGGAAGCTAGATTTTAGGCCAGGTCTGAAATGGGGAGAGAGAGGTTTAAAGAAATAGGTCAAATGGGAGAGAAAAATATAATTTGAGCAAAATGATTAGCACTCTCTTCTGATCAGAATTAGGAGTGGATGTATTCATTTCTTACTGTTCTTTCTGGTATTTTTCTTTTTCATTATAAGGTTTTGCTTTATTTTGTTTTCCCTGGAATAATCTTCTCATTATTAGAATCTTAAAGTTTTTTTTTCTTTTAAGAAAGTTTTCTTTATAGTCATAGCCAAGAAATTGCTAATAGTTCAAATATATCATCAACTGACCTAATAAGAAGTCCAGGTCCACTCCACAACTGAGAGGCCAAAGTTCCAAGTACATATAACAAGGTGACTAAAACACAAAAGATATAAAATGTTGGCCAAAAAAAACCCAATGTAACTAGAAAATACAGAGTAGGCAGTATTTTCAAAACTGATAAGCCATTAAAACTAAGCAAAACAAACAAAAAACAGAGTATGAGAGGTGACAATGAAGGATAAGCAAATCTCAATAAATTTTAACTTTGTTGTTGTTTTTTTCCCCAAAACATTTTGGGAAGACAAATATACATCCAAACATTATTAATTTTGTTGTTGTCTAAATCAAGCTAAAAATGGTTAAAATTATTCCAGTCATGGAATCAACAAATCCTAAATGCTAAACTCAGAACCCATGTAGTCAACTTAATAATTTTATAGAGAGGGAAATTTAGACCCAGAGTTGAAGACTCTGTAAAAAGTATTTCTCAGCTACTCAGTGACACAGTCTGTTCTAGAACCTAGGGTCTAGTCCTTATCCTTAGTCCAGTGTGAATTTAGCTACACTGTCCTTTTTATTAACATACACAAATCATATTTCTCTCAAAAGATATCTATAGATACTCAGGAATTATTTGTATCATAGTCACTATTTTTAAATTGTGTTAGAAAATAAAATTAACATTGAAATTTGAATCTGGGTCTAACACTTGAAACAGAACATCCACGATCTTTTCCAGCTTTAAGCTTCTGGCACATCACATGGAAATCAGGAAGGGGGAAGAGAGGCACACTTGTGTATCCAAGACCAAATTTTAGCCCCAAATTTCTGGAAGATAATTTGGGAAGAGAAAAAGGCAGGTTTTAGACACTCATCAAATCTACATAAACTTAGTATAAACAGTTATCACTATGCTAAAAGTTTAAGAAAAATCTCAGTCCTCATTTATATAGCTGATTTCATTATCTCAATTTAAGTGTTTTAATTTCTTTGATGTAAAAATCATTCCTTTGTATTACAATACTCCTTCAGTCTACAGCTGTGCCATTGGCCATAGCCATGTGTGGCATGGCTGTTCTTGTTGCTCAGGTGGTCCTACCTCCTTGTAGACTTACTACTAAACTGAGTATTTGGGGGGGGATGGCCATATGCCCTTCATGTGCCTTCCCCAGCTTTAACGGGGACTTCAGGTGTGTCCCTTGCTTTCTTTGTGACTAATCTCACAATCACACTGCTTTGGAATGACACATTGGGGAAAAGGCAGGTCATTCCTTCCCAAAAAGATGTCCCTGAAAAAAGTTAGTCTGTTTCTTGTGTCTGACACTATCATCAAATGACCCCATTTCTGTGGAACTGTAATTACAGCCTTTATTAGAAGATGAGCAACTTCTCTGTCTATTCCTCTCTCCACAATAATCCTGCACAGCAAACCAATGGAAGTTTAAAAACTAAGCTCCCTGATGTCTCAAATTTATTCATTCTGTACATGCCTATGTCCAATTTCCTGGATTTTTGTGTTGTTGTTGTTGAAGGGCGAAATCATTTTTGAAGGACAGACTGATGCTTCTAAATGTTGACCTTCTATGCAAAATAACAGGATATGAGAGTGGAAAGGTACCTCAGTGAGTGTGCCCAAAACAAAACAGAACAAAACAAAACAAAGCCCTCTTCTCACAGTTAAAGAAAATAAAACGGAAAGAAGATACTTAGTGTGGAGAGAAAAAGAGACCTACTGGACTCACTCAAATGTTTTTATCCCCCCCAAATGAGACACATAATGGTTTTATGTGACCATACTCATACCGAGAGTTATCCTAAACATATATTCAATGGCACAGGCGAGGGTAAGACCTGTCTGTCTTCTAATCAATCACAGAGTTGTCTTCAAGACAGTGTTCATTTAATTTACATGCTGCTAGTGGGCACAGGTTGGCTTTGCTTTGTTCTACTACTACTGACATTTACTGAGAACTTTCCATGGACCAAACGTGATCTGGTTCCTGGGCCAAATCTGATCCACAGCAATCTCTTTCCTCTAAGAGACAACACTCACTCAGGACAACAGTCTTCCTGTGGGCCCCTTTCCCGGACTGAAGACAAGGATGAAGGGATGTCCTGACCAATGCACATCTCTCCCTGTTGCTTGAGAAATAACTCCGAGCGCAAGCAGAGCGGAGGTGGGGCAGCAGAGATTATCAGTTTAAGTGCAGCACGATACGCCACAGGCCATAACTGGAGAGCTGGTGGGGCACCTCTCACACCTACCTTCTCCCCGTCTTAGTCCAAGTCTCTAATCTGAACTGACTCACTGGGCAGAGATGGACAAAACCAGCTGTTAGGAATGAGGTCATGTTTTTTAAGAAAAAGTTTCCTTTTATTTCTCCGGGTTTCCTGGCATCCAAATTCCACATGGGAATGGAGTGATTTAGAGCAAGTAGACAAACCTTGGATTCAAGCCTTGGCTCTGCCACTACTAATTATGTAACGTTGGCCTTTGCTGGGCCTTAGATTTTTAATCTATAAAATTAACCAGTTGTCTGGATGCTCTTTAAAGTCCTTCTAGACCTAAAATTCTTTGATGCCATTAGAGTTATCAGATTTGGCAAATAAGAACATAGGATGCCAAGAGGAATTTGAACTTCAGTAAACAATGCAAAATTTTTTTTAGTACAGTCATGTCCCATGTGCTGTATTTCATCTGGCAAGCCTAATTCCATGATTTATCTGCCTCTCCAGGATAAAAGCAAATATTCTAGCAAAAGGGAAATGCCTGTTCTTGGGGAAAGATTGTCAAAGTTGTTAATATTCTTACGTAGATTTATATCAGGAAACGTGGCCTCTACTGTGTGGCTTGACCTTCCTATTCTAATTAGACAGAGTGGCTGTCACTCTGTTCCACCTCTGTCGGACTCTGAAAAGATATCATCGGTGGTACCTGCAGGCCCCAGGGTCCTTTTCCTCCCCACTAACACTCAGCCCAATGGCTACTTGAAAACAAAATTTCCAAGACCACACAAAGGCAAATGGGGAGGCTGAGTGAAGAACACAAAAGGAAGAACAATGAGGAAAGAGAAGAATCTGAGATTCACCATCAAATGATCATGAACAGATGAGTCTTAAAATGTAGCATAAACTCCAAGTGGGACCAGAAAAGGTCCCTGCCAGCAAAGATTAAGGCCTGGGTGGGAAGAAGGAAGGCCCAGGAAGGCTGAACCCATTATCACAGAGACACAAAAAGGCCTGTGGAAAAGGCCCTCCATGTCGTGACTTGGTTTTCCTTCTATGTTGATTTTATTCTCTGCTACGTAGGAAATATGAGCAGAACATTCTGACCCAAACGTTATGGAATGCATTCATGCACAGAAACAAGACAATTGGTTCCCACCAAAAAAGAGAGAAAGAAAGGTACTAAAAGAACAAAACCAAAGCCCAAAAATGGCAGACTAAACTGTCAAGTTTCTGTGCTTTGGCCTGGAATTCTAGAACTGCATGTGTCAACGCTGGCAGTTAGGTGGGAGTCAGAAGTTTTGATTGGCTGCTCTGCTTCATTTTTTTAATTAATCAGCGCGGAAAAATGGGTGACTTATTCTTATAAAAAGTCAGCATTTTTTATTCTTTTGAATATTTTCAAAACATTTAAAACATTTTTCTAAATGTCTTTTTGGTTTTTGTTTTCTTTGAAGGCAAAGAAGCCAACCTGCTAATGCAAAATCTGAAGAAGCTGCAAACACCTGAAGAAAAACTTGATTTTTTATTCAAGAAGTATGCTGAATTGGTAAGATCTCTGATTAGCTCCTTGTGTCAGAAAGATTCAGGCTCTGGTTAGAGCTGAGAAAAGGAGGCCATTCATTTTTCAGGTACCTCATTAGAGACCATAGCTGGTCACCTCACACAAGCCAAAGCGAGAATCCATAAAAGCAGATTTTTTTTAAAAGGAAAAAGAAACAAAAACTGAGGAAAAAACAGCACAACAATGAAAGAGGATAGAGTTGGAGTCTACTCTGCACAATTCTAAGTATAATTTGGGGAATAGAAGAGAGAATTAGAGATCATTGAAAATTGCAAATATTTTAAAGTTCTTTTTGAGTTTGAAATAAAACAGAAATATACTCAACCTAAAGGCAAACTTTCACTCAGTTCTTGTGCCTAGGTGTTTTGACGGGCCCCCTCAGGAAGGCAGAGGGATGAGTTTATCCTACCTTCAGCTTATGACACCTTCTCATTTGGTCTTGAAAACTCTTATTTGTTCATTCATTCATTCATTCATTCAACCATTCATTCGTTCTCTGTGATCTACATTCTTCTCCCCACCCCCACTGTGGCGCTGTTTGATGTGGATTGCTTTGTGCCTAGTTCTAGGTACCCCCCAGGCAGGCTCCCTCTGGATAGGGCCATTGGGAGGCAGGGAAGCCACTCAGAGACCCTCTGAGGCCCTGGACGCAATTCTCTTAATTTTGGGGGGTTTTTGTGTTTTGTTTTTAAAAGACAGCCTCCAAAACTGAATGAGCTTCAGGCGCACAAACCCCTCATCTTATCCCTATTGATGGAGTGGAGTTTAACAAGTGACCTTGTTTTCTTTCTTTTTCTAACTATTATGAAATATAATTATAAAGACTAACTACGTGGGAAAGTGTCTGTAGTATGAGCCAACAAAACCAGATACCAAATTATATATGTACCTTATGATAGCAATTGTTATGAAACTATCTCGGCATATATAGCAGAACTGGGAATGAAGATGGATAAATCCAAGTTTGTGTTTTAGGTTATGGGATTAGAGATATGTTTGCTTGTGTCTGCAGCATTTCTCGTATCATCATGATGTGGGGTTTATGTGATTAAAAAACAATTAAAAAGTATTAGCAGAGTTAAATAACCAGCCAGTGACTCAGGGTTTCAGAGTCCCTCTGGCTCTACTGCATGACAGTTCAGCCCAAGAGGATGAGTCAAGGTGACAGGAAGAAAGGGACAAACAGGAACCACAGGACAAGAGTTTTAACAGTTATGTCTTTTTCCAATGGAGTGGCCATTATCTCCTGGTTCTCTAATTTAGGGACATTAGATTCCTTCCACTGTTTGCTTTACCAAATATTGCTGCACTGAACATCGTCATGCATTAGATCTGTTCCTTCCCCTTCATTTTATGATGTATGATCCCAATCCAGAATTGGGATTTCTGAATCAAACAATACGAATGCCTTTTGTTTGGTTAAGGGTTTTTTAAATGGTCATAGTACTTTCCAAAAGGATGGTAGAAATTTATAAAGTGAGTATCAGTGTATCAACTTGTTTTTATTGTAGCTTGTTTAACATGAGCTATTAATTGTCCATGAGAAATTTCAGCGCCATAAAATAAGTTAGGTTTCAAAAATATTTTTCCCAAAATTAAGGTCCCCATTCTCACCCTGTCTATCCTCCTTCTCCTTTTCCGCATAGTTCGTCCTTTGCCCCTTCAATTTACCTCCTTCTACCAAAGCCATTCATGTTTCGTTTCTAGTGCCATGCTCCGTACTTGGCTGGACTGGGCAGCATTCCAGCCTCGTACAGGAAGCCATGTGAGGTGCTGCAGCCCACAGCAGCACAACCGAAAAACATCACCTCTCCCGTCTGCCCAAGATTTTCTTCCTGAGCCACAGCTGTTCACCCTGGGAACTCCTTCCACCTACTTACCCTCCTAGTCAGGAGGCACCCAACAGAGTTTATCTTTCCAGAGAGCCTACCCAATTCAAGCCTTACTTACTATACTTTGGCATTTATATCATGTCCTGTAATAAACTTTAAAACCCAAAATATCATTCTAGAAAAAATGAATAGGAGAAAACTGGCCAAAAACCCATTACATTTCCTTTTCAGAAAGGAAAAATTATGAATAATCTAAGTCTTTTACCTGGAGACTAAACCCTATTTCATTGCTCACTGATTTAGATATTAATATAAAAGGTGTTCACTGTGTAAGTGTTAACATAGAATAAATCATCAAGTTCAAAGGTGTGAATCAAACTGCCACACTCGCTAACTCACCCTTTTAGATTCTGAATCCTGTAATATTACCTACTATTGTTTTTATTAATAAATAAGGATACATTTATTAATAAAGATACCACATGACCTGGAAGAAGTAGTTTTTCTAAGATTCCTCAGTTTTAATGTAGTTACAACAAATCACTAATACTATTCTGATTTAGTACTTGGCATTAATTTTACTTTTTTAACTTAATAATAAAAAAGGGAGAGCAAGAAAAATAGCAGATAAAAAATCCAATATGCCTGTTACAATTGTACAGAAGCACTGTGGTGTTTAAGTGCATCATCAAATCACTAAGCCAGGAAGTATTTGACTGAAATTGTCTCAGTCGCAGTATGTTCATTTTCATTCATTAAGAAACCATATATGTATTCACAAGCCTGAAGTATTTGAATAAAATTAGCCACGTTCTTAAAAAAATTGTCAGAAAGTTAAGGGTTTTTATTTAGAGCATATACAAGATAGACCTAGCTAAATGTCAAATGTGTATGACTTTGCAGTAAAACTAGAACATTACATGGTTGATAGGCAAGCAAAGTCATCTCTTCCAACTTATGAAACACGTGTAGGGTATCTTCCTCCTAGGGCTCAGGTAAATCCATATGGGGCAGTGCTCCCCCCTTCAGGGGCAGTTTTGCCCACTATGCGCCAATAGTTGATGTCTGTCTGGAGATATTATGGATGTTACAATTGTGGGGGGTGCTACTGGCATCCATTAGGTCGGGGACAAGGATACTGCTAAACAGCCTACAATGCCCAAGATAGTCCCCTACAGCAAGAAATCATGGGGCCCAATATTCTAAGTGCTAAGGTTGAGAAACCCTGACACGTGATTTAATCTTCAAAGGATTAAGTTTAAATCATAATGGCAATAACAATAATAACAATACATAAATTTCAGAATGAGACAATAGGTATTCAAAATCCAAATATACTCTCTCTAAAAAAAATTTTTTTTAATTAAAAAAAATTGGGAAAAAAGGGGCGGAGCCTGGGTGACTCAGTCGGTCAAGTGTCCAAGACTCTTAATTTCAGCCCAAGTCATGATCTCACAGTCATGAGATGGAGCCCTGCATGGGGCCCTGTGCTTAGCAGGGAGTCTGCCTGAGATTCTCTCTCTCCCTCTCCTTCTACCCCTTCCCCCACTCTCTCTCTCTAAAAAAAATAAAATAAAATCCAAATGTAAGCACAAATATAACTATACTGCAAAATGAAAAAACTCATCCATCCTGTTAATAGGAGGTTAGCATGAGAAGCATATAATAAAATATCAATGATTTTCCAATTGAACCTCAAGAAGGAAATCAATTTCAGTCAATGTTTATAGTAATACGGGTAGAATTTTTCCTGATGCTAATTCTCAATAATAAATAAAAATTGCTCATAAATGTGAAGATAGAATATCATGTATGAACATCTCCAGCTTAATCAGCAATGATCATTTTAGTGTGGCAGGAGGGAGGGAGGAAGGGAGGAAGATAAGATGTGAACTGAAGAAAGTGTGACAGTCTTGTTCAGCTAATTCGGAAAGAACAAATGCTTTTTCAAGACAGGGAAATTGAGGCATACATGAGGGTTCATATCATGTGTATAATCACTTGCATCAGGCTTTTCAAGGCATCAGGAACACCTGGGGCCCAGAAGCCCCAACAGTTTCCCAAGGGCCTTTCCTCCCCTTGAGCCAATAAGGGCTAGGGCTGCCCTTTGTTTACAGCCTCACCGACTGTCCATCTGAGATCAATATGCCTGGAGTGTGCTAGTCTTTGGTGGCTTCTGGGGGTTGATCCCCAAACTCCCCCCACTGGAACTAGAATTCCATTCAAACATCGCCAAATTCAGCAAACAAAAATATAGAATAGTCAGTTATGTTTGTGTTTCAGGTAAGCAATATTTTTTTCTCAGTGAAAGTGTCCCATGCAATACTTTAGAAATACTTTTACTAAAATTTAATTTCTTAATAATTTGAAATTCAAATTTAACCGGATGTCCCACATTTTACCTTTCAACTCTATCCCAGAAGTGTAGCACCCCAAGATGGAACATCTCATGGCCCACAGGCTTCATTTTCCATGCCATCCCTAATACTTCATGGTAGCTGCTGGAGGAGTGTGAGAAAAGGTCCCAGCTGTGGCTGACAAAAGCATGTGTCATGATTGATTGGCCATAAGCAGAGAGGGTGGGGGTGGTCAGAGGGCAGGGCGTGGTATGGACACTTGCCATTCACCCTGTTGACTTGTGCAGCGGCTACTTCTGAGGCCCTGGTGGAAAATCACTAATGGTAGGTAGTCGAGAGGTCCTTTCTCTTCTCCCCTTGTTTCACAAACCGCAGACTTCATCTTCCATTTACCAGGAAGCTGTTTTATGCTTTCCTATTTTTTTTTCAAATAGTTGCTATAAGCTTGTTTTGAGAAAGAATTGGGAGAACAAAATATAAACCAAGCAGACATACTGTTGACCACTGCATCAGTGCAAGGCATTATCATGAATTCTGACAGCCTACAGGTTCCAAGACATGCCCTTCCAGATTGACCAGTATCACTGGATAGACTCAAGAAAAAGAAAACGATTTCTAAACCACCAAAAAGATCAGAGTAAGAAGGGATCATTATAACTATGAGGAAAAACCTATAAATGATGTGCTCTAAAAGCCATATCTACAAGTATCGACAAGTCCCATTTGTGAAGTTTATTTGATTGCAGAGGGGTGGTGGCGATAGCAAAAATGTTTCCAACAGCCACAGAGTGATCTTTAGGTATTTCCTCTTTTGCTCACTTTTCTATCAACTGGAAAACGATTCCTGCCATTTTCTTTTATGTTTGCACCCCTCGTGTCTAGCTGGACGAGCATCGCACTGAGCAAAAAAAGTTAAAGCTCTTACAAAAGAAACAGGTACAAATTCAAAAAGAAAAGGACCAGTTACAAAGCGAACATAGCAGAGCTATCCTCGCTCGAAGCAAACTGGAGAGTCTATGCCGGGAGTTGCAGAGACACAACAAGAACCTGAAGGTATGTATCACCACCGTTCTGAATAACACACTTTCTGGCATGCTGCATAGACACAGGCTTCTGCCACTCAGAAAGAGCGTGTTTCTGAACTTCAATAAATTATTTTAACTCCCCAAGCCTGTTTCCTCATCCCTAGAGTGGGGATTACACCAACTTCACCGTGTAGCCAGGGAAAAATTAAATGAGGTCATATACATAGGGTGCTCCATAGCACCCGACACAGAGCAGGCTTCCAGTAAAATATTTGCCATTCCCCTTGCCTTTTTCTTACCTCAAGTTTGTTCTATTTTTTAAGGTAAGACTCAGTTCCACTCTTTAAAATATGAATTTGTAAAAATTCAACAGTTTTTGTAGTCTAATGAAATCTCCAGCACACGAGAAAAACAGACACAGAGCTAACTAACATTAGACAGCAAGATTGAGAGCCAAAATGTCAATACTCAGCTGAAAAAGAAGCTACTTGAAAACACACTGAAGCTCTTCGGATTTAATTATTCAATCTAAAAATAATAGACTGATCACTTCATTCAGTCTGCATGGGTTTCATTAATTACAGCATAAGCCTGTAGCAGTGTGCCTAATTTGATTACACATAGGCACTAGCTCCATTCAATGAAGCAAGATGCAAGGCTCTCCAAGGTAATACTGCAGGCGCCCACAATCCCCTTTCTAGCTAAAGATCTTAAAGCTTTTGACAAACAATAATTAATTAGACACCAATATTTCCATGAGATAGTTATTATTACATGTGTATAAAAGGAGATACTTTAAGAAGCAGAGAGATTAAGATCACTGCTGAGTTTGCACAACAGAGCTGGGAAGAAAGCTGGAAGAGAATCATGACTCTTCATATTCCAGATGGGAATTGGAAGGCCAGCATGATGAACTAGAACTCTTAAATCACAAGTTGTAGGGGAAGGACTTCTGGTATCTCTTCAATCATTGCATTAGGGACAATCAGAAATGCAAGTTAGATGGCGGCCTGGGGGTGGGAGCATTATTCTCAACTGGAGATACATATTCAAGTAGATAGCACCCTGTGTTAACATAAGTAGTGTTAGACTGTAAGGAGATAAAAATTAAATCAGATACAGTGGAAAGATCATCAACAAAGATATTTAAAGAATGCGATGGGGCGCCTGGGTGGCTCAGTTGGTTAACTCTTTTTTTTGGCTCAGGTCATGACCTCAGGGTCTGAGATCCAGCCCCGTGTGGGGCTGCAGGCTGGGTGTGGAGCTTACTTAACATTCTCTCTCTCCCCCTGCCCCTCCCTACCTCTCTAATTAAGAATGGGATGATGATGATGTGGCTTGGGCTTTTTGGGTAGCATTCGAAGACAGAATGATGGAAGTTGCAGGAGATCCTATATGTATAGCCACACACCCTCACTAATGGCCTCCAGTTATGGACAATGAAGTAAAGTATCATGATTATGCCAGGACTTTGCTAAGTGCCTTACATATGTTATTTTATTTAATCTTCATAACAACCTTGCAAGGGTTAATAGCTCCATTTTATTGCTGAACAAACTGAGACTTGGCAATCCAAATCAGTCATCCAAGGGTATGCATATATTAAGTATCAAAATCAGGCTTCAAATTCAAAAGACCCACTGACTTTTTTTTTTTTTTTTTTTAGATTTTATTTACTTATTTGACAGAAAGAGAGACAGCCAGCGAGAGAGGGAACATAAGCAGGGGGAGTAGGAGAGGAAGAAGCAGGCTCCCAGCGGAGGAGCTTGATGTGGGGCTCCATCCCAGATCGCCAGGCTCACGCCCTGAGCCAAAGGCAGACGCTCAACGACTGAGCCACCCAGGCGCCCCAAGACCTACTGACTTCTAAGCTAAGCTGGAGCAGTAAGGAGACAACCACTATCATATGTATATTCAGTGACTCTTAGCAGATGGCTATAATCATGCTTAGTGAAATATATATAGTGAGTGTTAGCATACAAAGATCAGGGAAATAACATCTCAGTTAATGTCTTCAGATTAGGAAGTGTGGATACTTCCTACAATACCCCGAAGAAATGTGTTTATGACTTAATTATGATTCAGGTATCAAGAGTTCTATTGGAGTAGGAGAATATGTTAATATTGTAGAAGAAAGAGGATACCTAATGATAAATTAATGTATTTTCAGAGCATAATTCTTAGCATCAGCTTTTATTTTGATCACATTATTCTACTATCATAATAAGGCTTTGCACAATTACTTCTATTTAAATCATTATTTCTTTTTAAAAATCCTGTTACATAATTTGATCACAGGGGGCAAGTAAATGCAGTATAATTTTACTTGCCAACCATGAAGCAAGCTTTCATAATAACAATTAATCAGAACTGAAAGGCATCCTAAAATGTCTACATCATTTTTCAGCAGTGTCTCTATCTTTGGTATGATATAGCAAAATTAAACCCTTTGATTCTAAAAGAATGAGAGGAATCATCACAAAGCAAATAATTCTCAATATAGATATGGGGGAAATTTGGGCACATTGTTGGTAGTTAGCAATGAAGGGAGGGTTTTGAGTTAGGAGAAAAGAGAATAGAAATGATATAAAAGTTAATTTCCAATTCTTGAATATGTTAACAAAGCAGAAGAGGGGAAAATTAGATGTTTCATTTGAGAGTTAAGGAAAATTTGAAACTTAAAATCGCTTTCAGATTCAAAATTTATATTGAACATTTCAATTACTCTATGTGACATGTGGGCTGATTGTTCTTTCAGAAATAAAATATCCAGCATTTAAGATTTCTTTTTACATTCTTGAATTGCTATAATTCATCTATAGCTATCTTCGTTTCCTTTTCGAGCTTGCTGATGAAAGTTTTTCTTACTAAGGAAAAGTTTATATTGTGATCACTTATATTTATAAAACTTGGGTTATACAATTATGTGGTTAACATGGCATAGGTTTTTTTTTTAATATGGAGGAATATAAGATCTATTATTCTTCTTTCTGTACCAAAACAAGGCAACATGGAATCTGTCTCATCAGTCAGTAAAGCTGAGTGTCCTTTCTTCCAGGCCACAGCCAAAAGATCGAAACCCTGTTACTGCATGTTTGTTAGAAACTGGTGTAGTATATGCACTCAGCAGGAGACCAGTCATCTTTAAAACAAGCCTATTCATCACTAACTATCAGTTTCAAGGCCCTCATTGCACCTGCTCTGAGTAACTGTGTATTTACATTGGAAACTTTTGCTCATACATTTATTTTGGGGCTGAGCAAAGTTAGCTCCAGAGAACTGAGAAAAAATATCCTACTTAACCCTGCACACTGATCTTTCATTGACCTAACCCTGAGTTCTATAAACCTGGATGCACATAAACCAGCATAACAAGAGACTTTGCTTTTTATCCACAGGAGGAAACACTTCAGCGGGCACGAGAGGAAGAAGAGAAAAGGAAGGAGATCACAAGTCATTTCCAGACCACTCTGACAGATATCCAGGGCCAGATTGAACAGCAGAGTGAGCGAAATATGAAGCTGTGTCAGGAGAACACAGAGCTTGCAGAGAAACTGAAAAGCATCATTGATCAGTATGAGCTCAGAGAGGAGGTGAGAACCACATCAAACAACTTAGGGGCACTATATATAGATCCAGATCGGGCTGTGAAGGTGGGGGACTTGGTTAATAAGAAAGTTATGGCCAGCCCTCTCAATTGATTAATATTTAGGATTGGATTTCTTTTGCTAGCCAAAATAAAAACACGTGGTATTGCAAAATACCTGGCTGAAAGCCATATGGGATTTCTTCGAAACTGGAATCACTGCAAAGCAAAGGCAATAAATAGGAAGTAGTAGGCCATGAGCACAGTTACCCTTGAAAATAGTATTTCTCAGCTTTTTAAAAACACTCTCTACAGAGCTAGGAAACATCTCATAGACTCCCTCTTAAGAATCATCATGTCATCTAAATGAGCCGTCTGTGTTCTATATGTGCCCCGCAAATCAATATTATTATTAATATAATAATTATAATATTAATGGTATTATTTATTCACTGCTGAGTTTGTGCCAGGAAAGGTGCTGAGTACTGTACTTTACATACAATATGTTATTGCATTGTCTCAACAATCTTATCCATTAGATAATACCATATCCACATTATATGGGTGGGAAGCAGAGGCTGATATCAAATTACTTACAAAATCACTTACTCTTTTATTCACAAAAGCCAAAAGAGTTTTGCTTTCAGTATTTTACATTAGGGAGACTATGAGGATCTTTTATTATTCTAAAATTGTATCTTAATATTTAATATATTTTTAAGATTCCAGAAGCCCTCTCAGGGTTTTTATATATTATATTATTTACCCCATCCCACTCAAATTTTAAATGTCTCCCTTAAATGTCACAGAACATAATCAGAGTGGCTCGGTTGGCAACATGCTAAGATTTTATCAAGAGAAAAACTGAGCCAATAGCACAAGGAAGGAGCAGTTAGGTAAATCAAGAAACCCCTCACAGTAAGCCAAAATGCCATGCTACCATTTTATCTTGTCACCGAGATCAGTCCTACTCCAGAGTGGAGGTTCAGGCAAAAGTAAAAGGGAAGAAGCTTAAGAAAGGAAAAAAAAAAATGTCCATACTCTTAAGAGAGATCCCAGATAAAAATGGCCTGGTAGACCAGTTGTACATTCTTGAGATTGATTCTAGACAAGCCCCAAGGCTAGAATTCCATAGGTCCTCTTGGTGATGGGACTTCCTAACTACCAAGAAATTCTTTACACTGAAGTAGAATTTGAAGCTTCTCTTCACTAAGCTTGTTGAGAGGTCAAAAGATGTAGAGGAGGCAGGAACACATTTGCATAGCAATTAATCTGTGACCCTTGGCCTTTGTCTTGCCCACCAGAGCAACAGAGTTGAAGTTGGGGGGCTCCCCCCATAGTCTCATACCCTGGGCCACAGGCTGGTCCCCCAGAACTGCCTCACAACCCTTGAGACAAGAATGTGGAAGAGAATTCACTATGATAAATTGTATGAATATGATTAAAAGCAGTTTTAGATTCATAAAAATTGCCAAAATACTGAGTGATGGTGCTGTAGCCCCTGCAATATACATCAGTCTGCCATCTGGCATAATAAGTAGCATCATTATCTAGTGGTTACTAAGTTTAGACACATACAGTTGGGAGCTTCTGGAGCTAACATTACTGAACTCTCGCACCTCTACCTTATGTAGCTACCACTTTGCATAGTGCCAAATGCAGGGGACTTCACCAGTTTGTGACTTTTATACAAAGCCATAAGTGATGCCAGTGCATTTATTCTTCCCGCCTCCCTTTTCTTTAAATCTCAAAACCTGGAGAACATGTGTGTCGATGTTACTTTTTTATCTTACATTTCTCAGCACCAATAAGTAATCAAGCTTGATATGTGTCATTTCTTTTCCTTTAGCATCTGGACAAAATATTTAAACACAGAGAACTGCAGCAGAAGCTGGTGGATGCAAAACTGGAACAGGCCCAAGAAATGATGAAGGAAGCTGAGGAGCAACACAAACGCGAGAAGGAATATGTACTTATCAGTGTGCTTGTCTGGTCTGCCTGGGGGTCAGAGAACCTCTGAGAAAGTTGTTTTTGATCATAGTCACAGAGCACTAGACTGATGGAGGGAGCCTGAGTTTCCCCAGAGAACTACAGTGGCCAGCCCACAGGAGGCACTGTACCTACGTGGTTTTTGATATAAAATCGTTGTGCATCCATTCAACAAACCTCTTTCAAGGACCTGTCTTATGCTTAGCAGCATCCTAGGTGCTGGGGGATAGCAGTGAGCAAGATCAAGAAGGCCATGTCCCAGCACGGAAACTAGAATCTAACTAAGACAAGACAGGCAATAGGCAAGCAAACAAAGAAGGAAAATTCCAGATAATAATCGGAGCTCCTAGAGAAATGAGGAGGAACTGAAAAGGGGCAGAAGGAGGGGGCTATTGTAGACAGGGTGACCAGGGACCAAATTGCATAGCTTTGTAGACTTGGAAAGTAGTTTGGATTTTATCCTAAACATACTGAGAAAGTCTGGGCAGTTTTAGCTAAGGAAGTGACATGATCTGCCTTGCATCTTTGACAGATGAATTTGGCTCCTGGGTGGAAAATGAACTAAAGAGGGACAAGGTGCCTACTGCAGCAATCTGGAGGAGGCATGATGGCGGCTTGGGTTGGGGACATGACAGTGGACAAGGGGAGGTGGACATGGATAGAAGTTACATTTTCAGTGCAAAACCAACAGTCAGTGCTCTGAACTGAAGATGGTGACAGTGAGGAAAGGGAAAAGGGAAAAGTCAGGGATGATTTCTGAGTTTGGGGTTTAAGAAACTGAGTGGTGGCTTTTAATGACATCTCGTTAACCCCAAACATTCCGAAAACAGCTGCAGGGCCATTCTCCAGATGCAAGAACTGAGGCTCATAGAAGATCTGCGACTTAAGGTCACACGCTGCTAAGTGAGCAAGACGTGTTGGTCCCACTTCCAACACATCACATCTCCAGTGTGTCTGTCTCCAAAGGCTAAGCTCTGTGTTTGTGTGTCACACTCAAAGGTGTGCTTCAGAGGTATGAGTCAAAGTGTGCATCTGTTGCTGGGGAGAGAGATTTAAAATGCAATCAGTGGACCAATCGTTCAAATTTGGCCATTTAACAGTTGATCATGAACTCTGCAATTACCTAAAATCAGACTAGAATCACTTTAATTTGTTAGAATAGTAATTTAATAATAACTTTTGTTTTCAAACATGGCAAGGAAAGGACGAATTTTGGAGAACATATCCTGATGGACATTGGATGATCTCAAATCAGAAGTCCATGGGCTCTTAATAAAAAAGATTAAGTTGTTAAATCCATCTACAACCTAGCTCTCAAAATAAGAAACAAAGCATTTAATTATTATTCAGAATCCAAGAACATTGATACTCCACTGTTGGCATAATTATCCTCTTAGGCAAACTATGCTCCCCTCAGGATAGCAGTACCTTTGATATAGAACATGAGACATGACAAATGAATAACTAGGCAGAGCTTCATTTCAAAGAGTAGGGGCAGTTTTGAGGTGACCCAGCCTTAGCAAGAAACTAGCGTGCTGCCCTATTTTCCTACCCTGGTTTAGCAAAGCAGCAGATTTGAGTCCAAAAAAAGTAGCGCCCTCAGTTCTTCAAAGCTGGCCACCTACCCAGGTTCCAGCTGTGATGCTCCTTACTGAAAGTGGTGAAATATCAAGTCAGAGCTGGAGGGCTCCTTTATCCCAAGCAGAACAGGCAGCCACCTTCCTCCCTCTCTGTCAGGGAACCACCCATCACCACTGGGCTCCTCAGCCTGCTCAGTGAAGCAGGGGCTCAGATGGCCAGAGGGCAGCCTACAGGTCTTATACTCCACAGCTGCCTCAGCCCTCCATGGGATGAGCTGATTGCACTCCTACAACAATTAACCTTCACTGCTCACTGGGAGGCATAGAGGAACAGATATAACCCATTTTACAAATGGAAAGGTTGAGCCATGTGACAAAGATAAACTTGAATACAAAAGAAGATGCCTCCAAGTTTTTTAAAATGATGACTTTATTGTTTTTTGTTCTGATTACAAAAAGTGGACATTTTTTAAAACAGGAACAAAGAAAAAGAAAATATAAATCAGCCTATCTTCAAATATACTAGAAACTTCTTAAACTGATGGCCACCTAATTGACTAACCAGACTAATCCATGATGTCCACCATTCTCTCTGTAAACACACTAAAGATGCCCACTGCATGTTGAATCCTGTGGCTACACAGCCACTTGAGTGTCTACACATGGGTTCCCAAGTTAAGTAAGATGGCACTGACCAAGAAACAGCTCTTTGCTCCCAAACCTTTTCTTTCAGTTACCCTTGCTTTTATATTATGAAAACCAACAGAATGACACAGAAACTGATGAAATGTAAGTGTGAAAAGAAAGAGTTGTTTCTACAAAAACTATGCTTTGAAAGACTAAATGTAGGCAAATAGCACAAAACAATTGTCAAGTTAGAAGGGAGTAGCTGTAAAAGACTAGGAGAAAGCTGTACAACTCCAGAGAATTATCCAATCAAGCTTCTTCGCAAATATGTTTAGGTCTGCAGGTTCTAGTACTATTGTTTAAAATGTAAAAAAAAAAAATTATAAATCTTATGTGGTCCATCATGGAAATAATTTTTATAAAAACAAACAACAAAAAGCTCCTCTGAACTCCCACCAGAAGACCCATACCCAAAACAAAGAGCAAAGCCCTCTATCAAAACCAAGAAATAAACATACATCTTAAGTTAAAATAACATGTTTTATTATTTTTATAAAGATTTATGTATGTATATATGTATGTATTGGAGAGAGAGAGATCACGCGTGTGCGCGCGTGCATGCGCGCACAGACTGGGGGAAGGGCAGAGGAAGAGGGAGAAGGAGGAAGCAGACTCCCAGCTGAGTGCAGAGCCCAAGGCAGGGGCTCCATCTCATGACCCTGAGATCATGATCCGGGCCAAAATCAAGAGTCAGGCGCTTAACTGACTGAGCCACCCAGACGCCCCCAAAATAACATGTTTTACGTATGTGTGTGTCATTTTTATGCCTAGAACAATGTTTTCAATTTAACTTACCAGCTCCCAGTTCTGACTATCTTTGATATGAGGGCCTTGGTTGTATTTGGAAGAGGGATAAGACTTATTGGGTAAATCTTCTATAAGATTTGGAATAATAGGTCAAGTTTCTAACCCAGTGTTTCTCAAAATTTAATCCATAGAATACCAACCTCCAAACCGTCTTGGGGATTTGCTCTCACTATAGAATTTAATCACACCCTGTACTTCCTAGTTTACATTCTTTGAGAGGGATCTGCATTTTAACATGCTCCCTAGCAGATTCTGATCATGCGATGGTGAGAACCATTGTCTAGGAGAATAACTTTGAGTTTACTATAAAGGGACAGCTGCTCACAACAATGAACCAGATGGGGGTGTTCTGGAAATGTTCAAGCAGAGGCTGAATGATGATTGAGCAGGATTGTTAGACAACGTTCCAGAATTTGGTGGGAGGTTAAATTTTGTGTGATTCATGCTTGAGTTGCAGATTTTTTTTTTCTCTTTTTTATCCATTAGAACCACAAATTTTTAGTGGAGAATTCAACTGTTTAGCTGTTTTCTTAGCTTTCCTAGATACTTAGCAAATTTTCCGAAAAGTTACTGAAGAGGGTTAGTTAGCAAGTCATTAAGTTTTATACACAAATTATCCTCAAATGGTGACATAAAGGGCAATTTGACAGTCTTTCCATGCATTCTCTCTCCTCACAGTTGCTGAACCAGGCAGCAGAGTGGAAACTTCAGGCCAAAGTGCTGAAGGAACAAGAGACAGTCCTGCAGGCTCAGGTGACCGAGGGGGGGGGGGGACACGGACAACAATGCGTGGGGCGCGCTCTCCTCACTGTTCCTAGGTAAAAAGCCTGTGAACCAAAGCTAGTCTGCACCAGGCCTTATGTGTGGCAGGGGCAGGGGGTACAGGAGTTAGAAATGAACACTAACTTCCTATTTGTTATTTTAAAATAAAAAGAAAAGCACAATATTATATCTAAGAAAAATAAATGCTCCACAACAACAACAACATCCAGTCAGAAGGTTTGCTGACATAACCATGAGGGCCCTGAAATGGCCAATCAGAATGAGCTGGTGTCCGGGTTCCTGCCTATCTATTCATAAATACGTCCCCTCACTCTCCTCCCATTTCCCTACTAAAATAAGAATAAAATGTGAACTGATCAAATGCACCACCTAGAATATCTTTGCTTGCTTGATGTTATTTATAACAAAAGGAAATTAGAAAAAT
This sequence comes from Ursus americanus, assembly GCF_024610735.1. Taxonomy (NCBI): domain Eukaryota; kingdom Metazoa; phylum Chordata; class Mammalia; order Carnivora; family Ursidae; genus Ursus; species Ursus americanus. The sequence goes on along the minus strand of NC_142137.1, from coordinate 51,500,822 downwards.
AAAGTCAGTGCCAAAGTTTTCATGCTACCAGACGTTGGTCTTGTCAGTGGTTAATGACTAGAAACGACGGACAAGTAGGGAACAATTTTGATTGGCTTTGCGATGTCATGTATGTTCTGAGACTGCAATAATTCATATCTCAGGTTCAAGAATAAAGCCTCAGGCAACAGATACCTCTATCCATCTTTCCCATGCCCTTGGGGCTCTGCCCCTTCTGGCAAACATTCCCTGCTGTGTTCCAGGTGAGGCGTCCGGGGACTGAGCTATAGAAGGGCGGTGGCTCCCCTGCTAGGAGTCCCAGTGCTACAAGGACTATAAGTCACAGAGAGCAAATAAACTCACAGAAGGTGAGGGAATCACAAGCCTTCCAAGCTGGGCAGTGTTAATTTCAGATTTGGGTAATTCACTTGTAAATGTTCATGTGCGGACTGCTATATGCTTATTCATGACAAAAAACAAAACCAAAAAACTTGGTCCTTACATGAATGAACAAGTTTCAGTTTTTCTTATTTGCCTCTTTAAAAATGAACAAGTGTTCACTGAACTTGTTCATTTTTAAAGAGGCAAATAAGAAAAATAAGAAACTTAAAATCACCAATCCTATCACTGCAGACAAAAACACAGGTAACATTTTCATATCTAAACTTCCTAAAGCAGACTTTTCCAATGTGTGAACTGAATGCAATGATAATTATTTTCCCTCAGTAATATAAAATAACCCGTCAAAATCATTTTTAAATACTAATTATATAGGAATTTGAAGCATGATGTTTCTTACTGTTCATAAAATCAAAGGATCCAGAGTTAAAAGACTAAACTCTAGAGTTACAACTCAAGATCATCCTCTAGGTCATCACAGAGCCACCACATCATGGTTGTGGGGTAGGTGGTAGGCAGTGGCTGCTCTCTAACCAGAGGCTGGCAGGAGGAGAGGAGGTGTGACCTTACAGTCTTGGAGACAGTCCAGAGAATCAGGGCAGGGCTCCTGGCTCCGTCTTTGCCCCATTCGCAGCACAGAGCTTTGAGGGGTACAATAGGCAATATTTGAAGATATTCCTTCTTCATATCATTTGTGACAAGCAATCTCTACTCCTCTATACTACACGGTGATAATGAACTTGAGAAGGGTAGGTTAATACCATTAGACTCTGGGCTAGAGAGGCTGGCATCAGAATCTAGGCCCTTAAAGACTTGTGGAATAAAATGTAATGGTGTGATCCAATATCCCACCAATACCCCCTCAAATTCAAAAAAGCTTCTACCAGGGGTTTTAGACTTGCCCATGTTCCTCGCTCATCCCTCAATACTGGACTGAGTCCAGGGACCAAGGCCAGAGTCCTGGCTCTTCTGCTCAGAATTTGTCTGACCCTGTGCGATTCATCTGAACCTCCCTACACCTAAATTTCTTTGTCTGTAAAATAAGAGTACTGTAATGCATCAGTGATCCCAAGCTGGAGTTCTCCGACCTCTAAGAGGCTCATCACTTTTCAGTATTTCCAAAACATAACAGCATATGAGGCGGCAGCTATTATCTAAGATATAGTTGTTTTTGACATTTTATCAGCTCTCCCTCAGCAGCTATGGATGGCAATTATTCACGTGTTTGGTTAAGTTTATAAAAGGAAAATGAGTTAATGAATACATAACATATGCATTTTGTTTTCAAGTTATGCATGCAAAGCACTTAGCTCCATGTCTGGCCCATAAGAAGAATAATTAATTCAACCAATATTTATTGAGCACTCACTCAGTGCTAGGCAAGGTTCCAGGTGTTGGAGATATACTAATCAATAAGAGAATCAAAAATCCCTGCATAAATTCACAATCTAGTGATAACAATATTAATAAAAATGCTAACAATTAGTGTATAAGCTAATACAACTATTATTTCATAGGTGAGGATCTACATAGGGATGTATGAGACAAAAGGAGTCTTTAGTTGCAAAAAAGTTGAAGAACTCCCGGAGAAGATGATCTCCAGACCCTGTCCAGCTCCAGTTCTTGAATGCAGAGAACTCCAGAGTTGAAGCCGTGTGGCCCTAAGCTAGGTTAACCTTGCCCTCTCCTCCACTGCTTTGTTTTCCATCGTGCGGGGCTCTCTGCAAGGACCCTTCCTTGTCTGTCTCTTGTCTTCAAGGCACTCTTCAAAACTCCAATAATAACTTAATCTTCAAGAAGACTATAAAGGCCCCCAAGCCCTATGTGTAATCATGTTTAAAGTTCCTCTTGAAAAGTAGCAACATCATATTTTTAAAACCTTTAAACCTTGAGAAACAAAATCTACCACAGGTTAGTGTGTGTAGCCCTTGAACACTTCCTTTGGTTTTTAGTTTCTTTAAAGGAGTGGGGTGGTAGGAGGCAGAGGTCTTAAGTCCCCATTTCTATGGTCTGAGCAAGGAAAATAACAAGGACAGATTGTATTTTACTAGACGAAGTCACTTTCATCCGTACAACAAGAGCTTGCCAGTATGGGGCATGGTTTTCACTTAGGGAGAGATGTCTGGCTCTCAATTATACAAACCAAGGCAACAGAGTAAATGTCAGAAATGATCAATGGGATACAACTGTCACTACAAATAGAGTATTCATTGGATCGATACGGATGAAGATGGTAGATGTGGAAAGTCAGCAAGACTAACAACGCAGCCATGTGGCCACAAAACTACAGCCCAAGGGGAAAGATCATCGAATACAATGTTAAAGACAGTAATCATAGCCTTTAAACCTAGAGGTTCTCACCTTCTGTATAGAGGATGAGAGGAGATAACTCTGCAACTACTATTAGAATTGGACTTGTTCCCACACCAAATCTCACAAGTTTGCTAAGACAATTCCTGGACACGCTTCTGTTTCCTATGTGCTATGAATGTTTGAAATTGAAATTCTGTGCTCCATTAAAAGAACGTGTGTGTTGCTCACCCACTTAAAAGTGAAAATGTTGGGGCAATTGTTGTTATTACTGACCCTAGAATATTTTGCTTCTATCTCTGCCTCTGGCAGGAGTACTGTGGGTGACCTCCGGATATCCCTTCCATGCTTCTCTGAAATACCAAAATAAAAGCAGGGATATGACACATGAAACCAAACATGCATCACATCAGCATACTAGTGAGAAGGAATGTACTACCAAGCAAATATGCATGAAGTAAACAGGAAGTGCCCATTTTTAGTTAGTATAAGTAAAGACTGCTAGAGTTGGTTACCTGAGAAAAGTATAATCCACACAGATTTTGCCACCTACAACAAAGAGGTCAAATAGGAAGAAAAGCTGAGTATGAAAAACAGTTATAGAAGGGAAATGGGGAGTTAACTGTTTCATGGGTGTCGAGTTTCAGTTTTGCAAGATGAAATAGTTCTGGAGATCAGTTACACAACAACGTGAATAGAGTTAACGATACTGAACTGTGCACTTTAAATAGTTGAGATGGTAAATCTTATATTACATGTATTTACCCTAATTAAAAAGAAAGAAAAAAAGTTGAGGGAAGAAAAAAACGGTCGCTAGAAAAAGGCCAGGCGAAGTGGTAATGAAATGAGACACCGCTTCCTGGCACTCTGGGCGTGTCTGCCTTCTCCATGCCACAAGAAAACATGCGGAAGGGAAACAAAATCTGCCCAACGTATACACCCGAAAGAGCATTCTGCCCAAAGAAAGGGCAGAAGCTGAGCGAGCTGGGTGAGGTTGCCCCTGCTGAAACTGACAAGACTGTGCCTGGGAGATGGCGCATGCGCCCATTCCTGCTCCTCCGGTCGGCAGCCTGTGACTCCAGGGCTGCAAAAGCGTGTTTGGGAGGACCTGCTCAGGAGACCAGAGTATCTGCCCCCGTCCTCTAACTGCAGAAATTACTAGAAGCATGGAAAAGAAACGAGAGAAAGTCAGAAAAAGAAGCTTAACAGATGTGACCCAGAATGCAAATGAACGGATTTTGTGATAGAAGGTGAAGAGGCTCAGCTCCGAGTAGCTGTTCCCACTCTAGACCACTAGATCATGTGCAGTCTAGGTAGCTTGTCCCATAGAAGCGTATCCTGGGATTAAGGGGCTTGACCCACTCATGGGCCCTGAAATCAATTCAGTGGATCCCAGCCAGTACTTTGGGGAGAAAAAATGAAACAATGAAATAGGATAGGTCAAGAGTGTGTTGCACATAATGAGTTCATGAGTAAGGATTATCTTACGCACTCTGTGTGTGTGTGTGTGTGTGTGTGTGTGTGTGTGTGTGTGTGTGTAAAAGCCTGGGGTACTTTCCCGGCCATGACTTCCCTGATGCTCCTTTACTCAGTCTTCTTTAATCTCTGTGCCAAGGAATCATGAGAAACAAATTTTAGGCCACCAGAGTTGCCCTGTCACATATTCATGAAGCTAAGGTGTGATTTCAAGATGACGGTCAGCTGTTTGACTTTTCTTTGGAAAATCTATCCTGTGGAAACGTTTTATGTTATCATTTCATTGTTCTTGTTTACTGTGGTAAAATCTCTGCTATTCTAAAATATTTGAGAATAAGCCATTCTAGATAAGCAGATTCTCTGCGTTTTGGGGGTTGAATGCCATACTCTCTCTACTTCTCACCCCAAGACTGAGAATTCTCTAATCTACTGGCTTCCAGTCAGTAGTTTTTCTCTGCTTTCAAAATGACAGTGTCACAGGTACCACCAGCTAGTCATCTGGAGCCCATTTGAGGAGTTGGAGCTGCTCCAGCCATTCAACAGTACAAATACGCGTTTGAAAATGCAGGCTTTACTAACATGTATCACCCATATTAAATCTCCACTCACTCAAAGCATGCCATTCTAAAATCATTTTCAAAAGCAAGATTTTATTATTGCATTACTGTCACTAGCAACGCACTCTCCTTCCTTGCCCTCCTTTATTCCCACCCCAAATGCAAGCCTTGGAATAAGGATTAGATAGAGGTACAAGGCACTTCTCCCCTGGTGAGCCACACACTTGCCAATACTAACCCATATGATGTTTTATACTGCATGCACATTAGAAATGGCATTCCTTCCTCAAGAATCATCCTTTCCATCTGTAGAAAATTGGTAATAATACACTGATTTTGATGGAAAGGGACATCTAATTGCTATTGGCTAGAACACTGTATTCATAAACATACAAAACCAACTTGACTAAAATGTAAATGGCAGCTGCTCAGTGTGGCACAAGCTGTGTAATGGCAGCCGCCCATGTTTGGTCCGCTTTTCCTACCACTTCTTTTCATTAGTCTACATTCTCACTCCCTTCATTACCCAGTGCAAACCTAGCCTTCTCCACAAAAACATGACTCACATGATCACCTGCCATGCTCACTTCCTTCTCTGACTGGCACTATACTTAATGGACTTGGCACTTTGCATTCACTGTCCCACAATCAAGTTGTCTTTGAGATTATCTTCCTATCAGGAGCGTGAGTCTCTCAAAAACAGTAGTCATGTGTTAAATGCTTTCGTACATGGAGTCAGTGCATACGTTCAACGCTCAATAAAAGTTTGTTGGTAAAAGTTATGATATAATGAAATGGCGATGACACATGTTTTTATTTCATTTTGCTTTAAAGATGTACTTCAGTTATACTCACTGACTTAGGTTGATCTCATAGTAAATAAAAGAAATGAACATACTACTAACATTGTATTGAGAATTCCTTTAAGTCATTTTCCTTCTCAAATAATGAACAATGACATGCTGTTTTGTTCTGGAAGCATTCTGAAAGCAGCCCTAAAATAGAACCATTCTTTCCCCTATTTACAGCTGACTCTCTACTCTGGAAGGTTTGAAGAGTTCCAGAACACACTAACAAAAAGCAATGAGGTGTTTGCCACTTTCAAACAGGAAATGGATAAAGTGAGTATTACTTATCCTCCACAAAATCCTGACATTTTCTATTTTGACAGGCAATTCTCCTTTGAGTTCATTTTTCTCTCATTAAGATACTTCAGTGCTTTTCATGAAGCAATGAAACATTTATACATGCAAATGAGATTTAGACTGTATTTTTTTTTATGCTAAGTATCTGGTGAATTAATCTCAGGAAGAGTTCAAAAACACTAGGATACATTTCACTCTGAGAAAGAATATTTTCTTTTTCTAGCCCATGGAGAGCTAAAAAAAAAAAAAAAAAAGCCAGCAATTTAACATTAAATTGTTTATACTGAAATTTTTTTAAAAACTAATTTTTAAAGATTGAAAAAACAACTTTCATACAAACATCCAAGAGTAGAATTTTAGAGTAGAAAAACCATTTCATACATTCCTTCTTAGAAGAGAATATAGGTAGTATGTTATAATTGGCAGAGTCTGGAATGAGAAGGAAGCCTAAATCCAAGTGCTGGGTGTGCTGCCTCTCCTCAAGTAGCACCGGCCGGTCCACTTAACTTCCCTCTAACTTTATTTTTCTTATCTGACATTAAGATACCATTTCCCTTGCCTACTTCACAAGATTGTGAAGTTCAAATAAATTAATGTATTTTAAAGGGTTTTAAACTTTCTTATACTCTTTTACAAATATGAGGTGCTATATATTATTATTGGGCATAATGACTAAATTTTATTCAATCCAATATTTTCCCAAAATAAAATCAGCACCAGAATTGTGTTTCTTAACATGCATTGGCATCAACCTTTTTTAAGTGCACAAAATGTCCTTTTAAAAACATTTTCTTGGGGCGCCTGGGTGGCTCAGTCGATTAAGCATCTGCCTTCAGCTCAGGTCATGATCCCAGGGTCCTGGGATTGAGTCCTGCATCAGGCTCCCTGCTGAGCAGAGAGTCTGCTTCTCCCTCTCCCTCTGCTCATGCTCTCTCGCTTGCTTACTCTCTAAAATTAATAAATTTTTTTAAAAAACATTTTCTTAAAATTATATGATTAATTTCACCATTCAGTGAACATACATAAATAGGTCAACATTTGTTAGCTTTCCCACTCCAGGACAGATCATTTTTCTTTTTTCTTTTTTTTTTATTTATTTGTGTATTTATTTGTCCGAGAGAAAGAGAAAGTGAGAGCACAACCAGCAAGAGTAGCAGACAGAGGGAGAAGCAGGCTCCCCACTGAGCAGGGAGTCTGATGTGGGACTTGATCGCAAGACCCCAGGATCATGACCTGAGGCCAAGGCAGATGCTTAACTGACTGAGCCACCCGGGCATCCTGGATCTATCCATTTTTCAAAAATCTTTTTTCACTATAGCGTTTAGAATAAATATTAGAGCAGAAAACTGTATTTACTTATTTTAAATAAATACTAGAACAGGAATTTTTAATCTGGGATTTATTTAAAGACTTTAAAAGCCACCCTGAGAATCAGTACACACACACACACACAAAATTGATGTGCATACTACATTTCTCTGAGTGTGGTTCCATAGATTTTATCAAATTCTTAAAGAGGTTGATGACTTTAAAAAGTTTCTAAACTACTAACTTGGTTAAGAAATGATCAAAATTAAAAACCATTCAAGGCTTATCTAGCTTCTCTATTGAGCCCAGGGGCTGACAACCTGGGCCCAGCCTCTGGCCTCCAAGCATTCACAGCCTCAGACATCATGGCACAAAGCAGAAAGTGCCCAGGTGGGTTCATCCAGAGAAACTGCACCTGATTACATATCTGACCTTCACTTCATCCAAGCAGAGCAGAGATCCAACAAACAGTTTCAGGTTCAAAAAAGATGGGCTGCATTTTATTAACTTCTATATCCTCTACACCCAGCTCCTTACTGGTAACCAGCAGACACTCTGCATATGTTGCATTAAATGGAATGAAATAACTCTAGTCCCACTCTTCTGCTAACTCATCTGAATATTTTTCCACCTCTCTGAGCCTCAGTTTCCCCAGTGATAAAGTGGAGGTACAAACAGAACATTCCTTATGGGACTGTTTCAAGGATGAAATGAATAATGCATGTAATCCCATTCTATGAATCCCACCACATTCTACAAATGTGAAGACAGAGGGAGCAGGAAGATGGTGTTGGAGTAGGAGAACGCTAGGCTCACCTCATCCCACAAACACAACTGGATAATTATCAAATCAGCCTAAACACCACAGAAATTGACCTGAAGACTGACAGAAGGCTCGCCCTTATCCCACAAACACAACTAGATAACTATCAAATCATCCTCAAATACACCGGAAATTGACCTGAAGACTGACAGAATGAACTCCACAACTAAAGGGAGTGGACAGGCCACATCAGAAAAGGTAGGAAGTTCAGAGCCGTGGTTCAGGAGAGAAACAGATCACAGCTGCTGTGGAGTGGAGGGTGGTCATGGAGAAGGATGAGAAAGATAGAAAGGGGAACACACAGGGGAAAGCACAATAAGAACATTTCCCTAAAGCCATTGGCTTGGAAAATGAGAGGGGCTGAATTTTGTGCGTTCTTGCAACCAGTGGGTCTTAAAGCCTGGAGTTTTAAAGGTCAGAAGTCTTGGCTGGAGAGATGCAGTCAAAAAACCCAGGATAGACAATGTGGAAATGGCAATGTGAAGAGCACCTGGGCACACAGTAGGGAGAGAGTATTCACTCTTCTCAGAGTGTGTCCCTGAGGGGCAGCATTCAGGAAACACCTCTCTAGGAACAAAGGAGCTGGCCAGCACCATTTCCCTCCTCTGTCCCTCAGCATAAGCGCAAAGCCACCTGTGGGAAGCATCGCAGCACAGACACCAACCACCACAGCACACACTGGAGATCCTCCCTGAAGCACCATGTTCTGGGCACTACATGACCTCTTCTTCATAAGGCCATTACTTTCAGGAGCAGGAGACATAACTGGCCTTTCTAACACAGAGAAGAAGACAGAGACTTAGACAAAATGTGAAGATGGAGAAATTAATCCAAAGTGAAAGAAGAAGATGAGACCACAGCCAGAGACCCAAGCAAAACAGATATAAATAACATGCCTGATGGACAACTTAAAGCAACAGTCATAAGAATACTCACTGGCCTTGAGAAAAGAATAGAAAATATCAGTGAGACCCTTACTGCAGAGATGAAAGAGTTTGAAAAGAACCATCAGAGATGAAGAATGCAATAAATGAGACTGGAAACAGGCTTGATGCAATGAACAGCAGGTTGGAAGAAGCAGAGGAACAGATTAGTGACCTGGAAGACAAAGTAATAGAAAGTAAAGAGGCTGGACAAAAGAGAGAAAGAAGAATTATGCAACATGAGAATCGACTTTGGGAACTCAGTGACTCCATCAAATGTATTACATTTGTATTAGGAGTTCCAGAAGAAGAAGAGAGAGAAAGGGGGACAAAAAATTTATCTGAGGAAATAATATGCTGAAAACTTCCCCAATCTGGGGAAGGAAAAAGATACCCAGATCCAAGAGACACAGAGAACTTCCAATAAATTCAACAAAAGCAGGCCAACACCAAACATACTGTAATTATATTTGCAAAATACAGTGATTAAAAAACTTAAAGCAGCAAGACAAACAAAGTCCTTAACTTACAAGGGAAAAGCCATAAGGTTAGCTGGAGAGTTCTCAACAGAAACTTTGCAAGCCAAAAAGAAGAGGCATGATACATTCAAAGTGCAGAATGGGAAAAATCTGCACCTAAGAATACTCAATCCAGGAAGGCTATCATTCAGAATAAAAGGAGAGATAAAGAGTTTCCAAGACAAACAAAAACTAAAGGAGTTCGTGACCCCTAAACCAGCCCTTTGAGTCCAAAGGTGAGACCTAAAGTGACAATATGGAGGCAGGAAACATAAAAGCAGTAAAAATGAATATTTCTGTAAAAATCAGTCAAGGAAATTTCACTAAAAAGGTATAAAATATAACAACATATACCGAAAATGTGGGGAGGAGAGGAGAAAAGAATAAGTTCAACCCTGAATGACCATCATCTTAATATAGGCTGCTATTTGCAGAAGAGGTTAGATACAAACTTAATGGTAACCATATATCAAAAACCACTAATAAACATGCAAAGAACAAAGAGAAAGAAATCCAAATATATCACTAAAGAAAATCAGCAAAACACGAGAGAAAGACAACAAAGGATCAGAGAAAATCTCCAGAAACAACCACAAAACAAATAATAAAATGGTAATAAATACATATCTATCAATAATTACTTTGAATGTAAAGGGACTAAATGCTCCAATCAAAAGACACAGGAGTCAGAATGGATTAAAAAAACAAGACCCATCTATCTTCTGCCTACAAGAGACTCATTTCAGACCTAAAACACCTGCACATTGAAAGTGAGGGGATGGAGAAACATTTATCATGCAAATGGATGTCAAAAGAGAGCCGGAGTAGTAATACTTGTATCAGACCAACTAGACTTTAAAACAAAGACTGTAATAAGGAAAGAAAGAAGGGCAGTATATAATAATAAAGGGGATGATCCAACAAGAAGATATAACAATTGTAAATATTTATGCACCCAACATAGGAGCACCCAAATATATAAGACAACTCATAACAAACATAAGGGAACTAATCAATAATAATACAATAATAGTAGGGGACTTTAACTTACATCAATGGAGAGATCATCTAAACAGAAAACATACCAGGGAACAGTGGCTTTGAAAGACACACTGGACCTGATGGACTTAACAGATATATTCAGAACATTCCATCCTAAAACAGAATACATATTCTTTCCAAATACACATGGAACATTCTCTAGAATAGATCACACATTAGATCATAAAACAGGCCTCAACAAATACAAAAAGACTGAAGTCATACCATGAACCTTTTCTGACCACAATGCTATGAAGTCAATCACAAGGAAAAAATCTGGAAAAGACCACAAGTACATGGACATTAAACAACATGCTACTAAACAATGAATGGGTCAACCAGGAAATAAAAGAAGAAATTTAAAAATACACAGAAACAAATGAAAATGAAAACACAACAGTCTAAAACCTTTGGGATGCAGCAAAAGTGGTCCTAACAAGGAAGTATATAGCAATGCAGGCCTACTTCAAGAAGGGAGAAAAATCTCCAACAACCTCACCTTACACCTAAAGGAGCTAGAAAAAGAAGAACAAAGCCTAACACCTGCAGAATGAAGGAAATAATAAAGATTAGTGCAGAGGATGTGAGGGCGATCCAGCTGTAACATCTGTCACTCATCGATTGCCAGGGTTGAATCAGTTGATCTGGCTGGCTAGGCAGGTGTCCCAATAGAGAAGGACCATTCTTTAGTCAGGGATACATGAGTAGCTACACGCCCTTCCTAGAACCTCAAACAAGCTCTCAAGGTCCATTTGTAGGAGAAGGTAGGGTAATCAAGTTTCCAAGACTCCAGACACATCCAAATGAGGTTCTACATATGATAATCTTTTCTTAAAAATAAAAATAATAAATAATAATAATAAAGATTAGAGCAGAAATAAATGATATAGAAACTAAAAAAGTAGAACAAACCAATGAAACCAGAAGCTGGTTCTTTGAAAAAAATTAATAAAATTGATAAACCTCTAGCCAGATTTACCAAAAAGAGAGAAAGGACCCAAATAAATAAAATCAAAGATGAAAGAGGAGAAATAACAACCAATACCACAGAAATACAAACAATTATAAGAGAACATTACAAAAAACTATATCCCAACTGATTGGACAACCTAAAAGAAATGGATAAATTCCTCAAAACATATAAATTATCAAAACTTAAACAGGAAGAAACAGAAAACTTGAACAGACCGATAACCAGGAAAGAAATTGAGTCGGTAACAAAAAAATTCCCAACAAACAAAAGTCTAGACCAGATGGTTTCACAGGCAAATTCTACCAAACATTTAAAGAAGAGTTAATACCTATTCTCCTCAAACTATACCAGAAAATAGAAAAGGAAGAAAAACTTCCAAACTCATTCAACCAAGTCAGCATTATCCCTAATACCAAAATCAGATAAAGACACCACTAAAAAGAGAACTACAGGCCAATATCCCTGATGCAAAAATTCTTAATAAAATACTAGTAAATCAAATCCAAAAATACATTTTAAAAATCATTCATCATGATTAAGTGGGATTTATTCCTGTGTTGCAAGGGTGGTTCAATATTTGCGAAGCAATCAATGTGATACATCACATTAATAAAAGAAAGAAAAAGAAACATATACGATCATTTCAATAGATGCAGAAAAAGCACTTGACAAAGTACAACATCCACTCATGCTAAAAACCCTCAACAAAGTAGGTTCAGAAGGAATATACCTTAACATAATAAAGGCCATGTATGAAAAACCCACAGCTAATATTATCCTAAGTGGCGAAAAACTGAGGGTTTTTCCTCTACAGTCAGGAACAAGACAGGGATGTCCACTCTCACCACTTTTATCCAACATAGTACTAGAAGTCCTAGCCACAGCAATCAGACAGCAAAAGGAAATAAAAAGCATCCAAATCAGTAAAGGAGAAGTCAAACTTCCACTATTTGCAGATGACATGATACTATGTATAGAAAACCCAAAAGACTCCACCAAAAAACTGCTAGAAGTAATAAACAAATTCAGTAAAGTCATAGAATACAAAATCAACATACAAAAACTTGTTGCATTTCTATACACCAATAATGAAGCAGCAGAAAGAGAAATTAAGAAAACAATCCTGCTTACAAGCACCAAAGCCTATATGATATCTAGGAATAAACCTAACAGAAGAGGTAAAAGACCAGTACTCCGAAAGTATAAAACACCGACGAAAGAAACTGAAAAATGACAGGGGCACCTGGATGGCTCAGTCATTTAAGCCTCTGCCTTCAGCTCAGGTCATGATCCCAGGGTCCTGGGATCAAGCTCCCAGCTCAACAGGGATTCTGCTCCTCCATCTCCGTCTGTTGCTCCCCCTGCTTGTGCTCTCTTGTGTTCCCTCCCTCTCCCTCCCTCTCTCTCAAATACACACATTTAATGCAATCCTTATCAAAATACCAACAGCATTTTTCACAGAGCTAGAACAAACAATCCTAAAATTTATATGGAACCACAAAAGACCCCATATAGTCAAAGCAATCTTGGAAAAAACAAACAAACAAAGCTGGAGGCATCACAATTCCAGACTTCAAGTTATATTACAAAGCTGTAGTAATCAAAACAGTATGTTACTGGCACAAAAACAAACACATAGATCAACAGAACAGAATAGAGAACCCAGAAATAAACACGCAATTATATGGTCAATTAATCTTCAACAAAGCAGGAAAGAATATCCAATGGGAAAAAAGAACATCTCTTCAACAAATGGTGTTGGAAAAACTGGACAGCAACATGCAAAAGAATGAAACTGGACCACTTTCTTACACCATACACAAATATAAATTCAAAATGGATTAAAGACCTATATGTGAAACCGGAAGCCATAACAATCCTAGAAGGGAACACAGGCAGTAACTTTTTTGACATTGGCTATAGCAGCTTCTTAGATATGTCTCCTAAGGCAAGGGAAACAAAAGAAAAAATGAACTATTGGGATTACATCAAAATAAAAAGCTTCTGCACAGCGAAGGAAGCAATCAACAAAACTAAAAGATAACCTATGGAATGGGAGAAGATATTTGCAAATGACATACCTGCTAAAGGGTCATATCCAAAATATATAAAGAACTTTTAAAACTCAACACCCAAAAAATTAATAATCCAATCAAAAGATGGGCAGATGACATGAGCAGACATTTTTGCAAAGACGACATCCAGATGGCCAACAGACATGTAAAAAGATGCTCAATATCACTCATCATCAGAGAAATACAAATCAAAACTACCAGGAGATATCACCTCACACCAGTCAGCATGGCTAAATTTAACTCAGGAAACAACAGATGTTGGCGAGGACATGGAGAAAAGTGAACCCTCTACACTGTTGGTGGGAATGCAAACTGTAATGGCCACTGTGGAAAACAGTATGGAGGTTCCTCAGAAAGTTAAAAATAGAGTTACAGTATAATCCAGCAATTACACTACTAGGTATTTGCTTAAAGAATAGAAAAATACTAAAAATACCTGCATTATCTACAATAGCCAAATTATGGAAACAGCCCAAGCGTCCACTGGATGTAGAAGATGTCGTATATTTATATATGCAATGGAATACTACTCAGCCATAAAAAAGAATGAATTCTTGCCGTTTGCAACAACATGGATGGAGCTCAAGAGTATTAAGGTAAGTGAAATAAGTCAGTCACAGGTAAATACCATGTGATTTCACTTACACGTGGAATTTAAGAAACAAAACAAATGAGCAAAGGGGAAAAAAAGAGAGAGAAAGAGAGAGAGAGAGGCAAAGCAAGAAACAGACTCTTAACTAGAGAGGGCAAACTCATGGTTACCAGAAGGGAGATGTGTGGGAGACGGGTGAAATAGGTGATGGGGATGAAGGAGGGCACTTGCTGTCATGAGCAGCAGGTGTTGTATGAAAGTGTTGAATCACTATATTGCACACCTGAAACTAACATTACACTGTATGATAACTTACTAGTATTTAAATAAGAACTTTTTTAAAAATGTAAAGACTGAGAAAATAGAAAGTTGCCTTTGTGTAGCCACTTCTCAGATGTGCCCAGATAGTATCAACATCTTAACGGCTAAAAAGCCCATCCAGCCTTTTCACCGATAGTCTTCTATTCAATAACACAAAAAATCTAAATTGCAAGCTTATTCTTGCAATTAAATAAAGCTACTTTTACTTTAAAGAAAATGCAATGACAAAACAAGGTGGACCTAAGGACTTTCCTTCTTCCTGAATTGGCTCTGGTGCCAATAAGTTTGTTCACCACTAACCTAGATAATTCGGAAATAAATAGGACTCTCCCCACAGGATCTTCATTCCTTGACATCAGACCTGTTTGCTTCAGCAGCTGGTAACAAAAGGACTTTTCTTGGCATCACATATGGAACTAATAGCTTTTTTGATATATTAAGTCTTCAGGATTAACATTAAAATGCTCAAATTTCTGTAGACAACTAAGAAAATGAAGAAGTTAGAGAAGGACACAGCCACGTGGAAAGCCCGGTTTGAGAACTGCAACAAAGCTCTGCTGGACATGATTGAAGAGGTAAGAAGGCTCCCCCCAGCTTATTTTCCCCTGTCTAGTCCAAATATTCGTACTCAGAAGATAATTATGACCTAATAGTACCAATTATTATCTTTGAAAAAGAGCCGATATTTTCTGAGATGTGACATATGAAATTATAATCAAAATACTTAGAGCAAAATAGAATGGGGTCCGGACTCACAAAGAGCTTTGTGACCCTAAGGCACATGCCTACTTGCTGAGTCCAAAGCTATCCTCAAATCAGCACCATGCCTGCTCAACTGCACTCCTTAGAGACAGAACAAGTGTCTTACTTGTCTTTGAATTTCCCCAGTGCCTGGCACATAGCAGGTGCAGAATACATTAGTGAGTTGATTTGAACACATGAGAGAAGACACCAGCCTGAGCACCCAGGGTAGGTGCTACTTTATAGACAGATATGGAGATGTATTGTTTAATTCTTCCAACAGGCATTTCATTACAGACATTATGTCAGGCCTTGTAGGTGTTGAGCCAAAGATACATGGCTATGGATCTGAGAGGCAGAGTTTGCAGGAGAAAGTCTCTCCATGTCAACCATAAAAAAAAACTTAAAAATAAAAAAAAAGTCTTAAAGGGTACAGAGTAGCACAAAGGTGGGGGCAAGGAGTAGGATGATTAGGAACGATTTCATGCACAAACACACCAACATTTCTACAGAAAAGGAGGAGAATTGAACAGTTTGAGCAAGCAGCATCATGAATTAGTGTGTGGGGAGTTTCTGTCGTTATAATTACTGTTCTAACAATTCATCCCAAATTGCAACCAATTCCAAAGAGATGAGCTTATTATTCACCAACATAAATCAAACAGTTGCTAGATTAGCAGACAGCAGTTCATCTATAGACTAGATGAGGTATTCCTGACAGCCAGGTCCCCTGCCATCTCATTCATTGTGCCACTGGAAGACTTCTAAGTCTTGGAAGCAGAAAATGCATCTACTTTAAGATTTTGAAGGCCTTGGACTGGAGCAGAGAAAAGCTTTGCCATCTTTCACTCCCAAAGAAAAGGATACAGTGATTAAAATTCTACCAAAGTCTCACACACAATGGAGAAATGGCAATGATGCCCCCAGCCAGGTGTCTGTTCAGCCACCACTCTGCGGTCAGGCCCCAGAGTCTGGTAGACAGATTCCTGGACAAATGGTTTTGCTTGTCTCCAGGGAGCATCCTGGCAATTTTGCTTTGCTGTTTTATGCTTTTTTTTTTGTTTTTTTTTTTTTTTTGCTTTCTATTGTTTTCAAATCACAGAAAGCACTGAGAGCTAAAGAATATGAGTGCTTCGTCATGAAAATCGGGAGGCTGGAGAACCTCTGTCGAGCTTTACAAGAAGAGAGAAATGAACTCTACAAGAAAATTAGAGACGCCAAAAAGCCAGAAAAGGATGACCAAGGTCAGCACACCTCCGATGAAGAGCCTGAGTACTCTGTGTCTGAGGGGGTGGGGGTTGATACAGAGGAAGCCGAGAGTGTTCACAGTGCTGTGAAAAATCTGGCCACAGCCTTCATGGTCATTCATCATCCAGAGTTGACCCTTGACCAGGCCAAAAAAATCCAACCAGAATTCAGCAGTCCTCAAGGGGGTGGTGACTCGGCCTTCAAGGAGCCGGAACAATCCCCTCTGAGCCCTTTATGCCATTCAGAGAGTTCCCTGCCTCCCCCAGCTCCTCAGGCAGAAGCCGAAGGAGGCCATGAGGCAGAACTGCCCCCCAGGCCCGGGAATCCCCCCATGGGGTCAGGAGCAGAGGCCCAAGACTGCGGTCTCCTTGCCACAGCCCAGACGGATCAGCTACCCCAGAAGTCAGAGGCAGAAGCTTCTAGTCAGGCCCCGCAGTCCCCAGCCGAGGCTGTGCTACCAGCGATGGAGGCAAATGGCCCCACTCCACCCCCCTCGGCAGATGAGCAGATTTCAGCTGGGGTGCTTGGATGTGGCCCCAGTAGGGAGCCGCCCCCACTGGAAGCAGCAGCAGAGGGGCTGCCAGCAGGGGCCTCAGTGGGGCCCCAGCTGCCCCAAGTGAGTGACACCAACCTGGAAGGAGTAGACTAAGCCTCATGGTGCCTTCCAAAGCTGTTCTCCCTGACGTTACATCTGCATCATAACAGATTATCTTCTGAAAAGGCATTAAGGGCTAGGGATGTCTAAGGGAAGAAACTTAATTAGAATCAAGACATTTTCAAATGTTATGCAGAGCACATTCAGCCTATGTTATTTGTTCTCAATTTATAACTGATGTGGAGATTTTCTATTTAACACTGGTTGATAGTATAATTTTCCCGAATGGCCACAAAATATACAAATAGAAAATTCATATTAGTTTTCCATTGAGATGGTATTTATTTCAATTTCATAATCAACAGTAAGATTTGGTGTTTCAAGACTTCCACTACAATATATAAATACAGAAAATGTGATGTTTCATTTTATTTCCCTATATAGGTTTAATAAGTTCCATAGTAAGTAATGGATGTCCAGGTTCCATTTAAGCATCATATACATAATACATGCATACATGTGGATGTATGTGTGTATGTGTGTGTGTGTGTGTGTGTGTGTGTATATATATGTATATATGTCTGAATGTATACACATGTGTGAATATATACATATATGAGTTTATGCACCTATATATACATATACATATTATACATCTATTTAATCCCTTTTTGGAGTTCTCTCATGCAAAATATTTAGATGGTAATCAAAAAAATCATCTCTTACTTGCTTGGGATGAGAGTATACTAATGCTCTATGAATCAGAAGTAGGTTCAGAACACAAGTATTTAGGCCATGTAATGTTGGGCAAAAACAAGGAACCAACGGTAGATCAATAAATCCAACCAATTGATCAAATGACTGAACAGCAGTTGGGTTCAATTGCAAGGGTGCAAACACATAGACACGAGGGTGCCACAAGAGGTCGTAAACAGAAGAGGGGAAAAATCACAGCTGTAGACCACTCATATCTTCCAGCTGCTTCTCAGACATGACTCAGCGCATTGCCTTGCTACCTGTATGGAGAGGCAAGCAGTCATGGCTACCTGCACGGAAAGGACCGGAAGTGGGAAGCAAGCCAGGGCATGGAGGGATTGAGGGCCCTCAGACTGAGACGAGGCTATGCTCTTGCCCCCTGCCTCCTGTTCTATGGGAGTCTTGAGAAAGAATGTTCACCTGACCCTGCCAAGTCCCCAGTTCCCTTGCTGTCATCTACTGCTCTCTCTCCAGAGGGTTTCCCACCACTTCTTGCTGTCACGGCTTTAATCTATAATCTCAAAGCACCTGCCCCTTTTTTCCAACTGCCCCTGCCCCCCAGACTTTGCAGGAAATTATACCCAGCCTTCATCTCAATTATTGCTAACTAAAAGCTATTATTTTCCTAAAACAGAAGTCCACATAGGGTCTCAAGATTAGTGATGAGGCATACAAACCAACACATTATCTGCTTTGCAGAATTCTCTACAAAGAACAAAAGGAGTCCTACTTGAAATGTTCTGAAAAATAGAAAAAGACGCAGAAGAAGGCAAAAGCTAGAGACCCCTGGGGTTGTCTACATGAGCATTACGTTACCGTTGCTGGACAAGAACCTCTACTACAGCTGACAGCATAAATTACTCCACCTAGGGCAGAGGGAGACTGGAACAAAGGAACAGGGAGCAAGGGAGGACAGGAGGGCAAAGGAGAGAAGAAGGGGGAGTGGAGGGAGAAAAGGGAAAAAAAAGGGTCTAACCCAGCCCTACCTTAAAAGTTGAATTTAAGTAGAAGGCTGAAAGCAAGATTCTCTACTCTTCATCCAGAAAACTATTCTTCAGTGTCGCGGGTGGCTGTCTGCCAAGGAACACATAGTACTTGTAGGCAGCAACCATATGCTCCAAGAATTGTAAACTGCATAAAATTTGTTTGAAGTAGACAGTGAGGGTAATAACAAAATGCTAATCAGGAAAAAAAGCCTATCACTATTTGAGAACCCATGTATTTTTATTTATTTTTTTCCATGGGTTTTTAAAGGCTCGAAATATTATAACCACAGACGATCCAGCCAAATTCAACATTACTGGAAATCTTAAGAGATTTAAACATTCATTTAATTCACAGCCAAATACTCACCATTAGCAATCCAGGAGGGTCTCCTTTCCCACTATTTACAGAAGCTAAACTTCCAAGAACAGAGTTAAGATTAGATAATCATAGTAAAGTCTCAGTCTGAATGTTCCTCGCAAGAGAAACAGGCAGGAGAGGAGCCAAAATCCGGTAAATCAAATATTCTAATACCCAAAGTTCTTTTTTTTTTTTTTCATCCAAAAACTTTCACAGCAACACGTTACTTACTACTGTGTATATCTTTGGCCGAGCTTCAATGCAATACGTTGCCTAAAATTTGCAAAGCTTAATATAGGCTCTGGAAGGATTATTTTAATATTCAAAAAATGTTTTATTATAGTCCTTTGTGTTAAAATTTGGCCTAATTATAACAATAACTCATAAGACCTGAAAGAATAAGGAATTTCTATTCTTTATCAAGTTCATGTAACTCTGTCTAGAGATGCCAAGTCTACTTTCCAGAAACACCAGCACTGTTTTCTGAATTAAATAACTCTAATTTATGTATCTATTGAAGTTACTTCTCTTCCCGAATGCCTACTTTTGTCACTTCTATGTGTCAATAATACCGAACAAAGATTATGGCTTTATTTTGTTGTTAGTTACATGTTTGGTCTCTGAGTAGAATGTACATGTAATGAAGACTTTCAACACCCTGGTGTGTGCGTGCGTGCGTGCGTGTGTGTGTGTGGTGAGAAAAAGAGAAGGAGGGAAAGAAGAGAGACAGAACATGACTGCCCAGAACTAATGAGAGAGCAAAAGCCCAGCTCCTCTGCCTGGCCCTCAGCTGCCGGCAGACAGCGATCACATGGCCAATGTTTCTCTTCGGTGCCGGTCTCCAGTGAGACTGTTTCCACAGGTTTCTCTGCCGTGTGAGCTCTCAGAAACACTCGGAGGAGTAAGGGAGCAGGTGTGGAAGGTGTCAGCTCATTTTACTTCTACCTGGTCCTTCTAACTCTCCAACAGTTTCTCTAGTAAGATCCCTAAGAGGCCTGACGGTTCTGCCTTTTGCTTATTCTCTCTTCCCAGTCTATATGGATCTAGGAGGGGCTCTTGAACAAAACTTTTCCTACTATGCTGGGAGAAGAGAATTATTTAGCTAAAATGGAAAAAAGATCAAACCCTGACCTTAAGGCTATTTTTGCTCCTTTTTGCCTGGTATAGATACACATTTTTAAAATAGCTCTCTCATTCTCTCTCTCTTTTTTTGAGATAATAAAGTATTATGTATTTGCTCCAAAATTGAAGCTGCTTTTCACTAAGACTAAGATATCGTTAGAGGAGAAATCATTTCAGGAAAATGTCCTTAGCCCCTTCTCCTCTAACCAGCAGTTAAATCCAGTACTTAGGAAAAATAAAAGTAATTTAAAATGTAAAGAATTGGGGTGCCTGATGGCACAGTCGGAAGAGCATGAGACTCTGACCCTGGCGTCATGAGTTCAAGCCCCACGTTGCGTGTAGAGCTTACATAAAACGTAAAGAATTTCTTAAGATAGGAAATAAAAATGATGACTCTGGTCTCTAACACTTGTTGCCATTGTAAACTGGCAAGTAAGATTTAGGGTGCAAGTAGGATATATGGGTAAATTTTTACAAGGTTTAAACCATTTATATTTCTGTACTTTATGACCTAAAAATTAAAGTCATCATTAGATCAACCATAAGGGCATTCCATTTGAATAGAAGCATTCATAAATGATAGTATTAAAGATTTTTCTCAGTCCTGTGAAGCCGTATCTTCCATACTTGAAGTGAAGTCTCCTTGGTGGTATACCGAGAGAAGTTCTACAAATACTAGTTGCTGCTGTATACATGTGTGTGATTCACACACACACACACACACACACAAACACACATGTACAAAATCTGTCCTAGATTTGATGCTGTTCCTGTCAGTGAGTTTACACCTGTATTTTCAAAGGCTATTACTATATTACCTTTCCTGACAAGGACAAACTATGAGAAGAAACCATTTCCTGTATAAATAAGAATACCTGATAGAAACACTTAATTAGCAAAATAAACCTACAGGTTCATTGATTCATGGCATAAAATTTATCCACAGAAGCTGATTCATGCTACCAGGAGATAAGAAGCGAGATAAATTTTTTTACAAAGTGATAATAATGTTCAATTACCTCATGTCATAGTTAAAACATACCGAGGTATAAAACTCCTTATTTCAGTGCTGACAGTCAGTATGACATTTTATGTCAAATAACACAAAACCACCACAGAAGCCAAGTAAAATCACATTATGTTAAGAGAGGGAAAGAAGAGACAAAAAGAGACTTTCAGTCTGAGAGCTCATACAAAAATGAATTGGTGGGCCCTTTTGTGAAAGCGAGATGCCACCAGAGGGCAAGGCCATACTGGCATTGATACAGCTTCTCCCAGCAGCTTCTTACAGACATGCTTCTCAGTGTGGTTGCTTTATTGTTTTTCTTCTTGTTTGCCTTTCTTCTAAAATAATAAATGCATTCTTTTCAGTAAAAAAATAAAAAATAAAATTACATCATGTGACATGTAGAAAAGAGAGCGAAGAGACAATTACACCTAATTCCATCACCCTAACTTTTTTTTTTTAAGGATTTTATTTATTTATTTGACAGAGAGAGAGACAGCCAGCGAGAAAGGGAACACAAGCAGGGGGAGTGGGAGAGGAAGAAGCAGGCTCATAGCGGAGGAGCCTGATGCGGGGCTTGATCCTAGAATGCCGGGATCACGCCGAGCCAAAGGCAGACGCTTAACGACTGAGCCACCCAGGCACCCCCCCCATCACCCTAACTTAACCAGGGTCAGCATTCGCTCTATCATCATACACTTTATATCATCTATCTTTTTTATTTAATATGATGTGAGTTTGTCTTTGTGGAAGGGAACAGTAGTTCAACTGGGAGTAATAGCTATTAACTGCTCCCAGATTTGAGTGTTTACACTATGTATTCAAATCTCATACACTTTACCATATAAACATGGAAGCATAGTATGTTATGTATAGAATAAACAGGACTATGCAAATACAAATACACAGCATTCTCGCGTGTTGTTTGGAAAAGTCATGCTGTGCATTGCACTTGGACGTTCCACCACATGTATACACATTTCCAAGTAAATCTGGATATAGTTAAAGTGAACTTAACACAGCTCAAAAAAGCAATAAATGAATAACCAACTCTAGAGACATTCAAATGCAGTAACTGAGAAAATAAGAGAAAGGGTTAATCTCTGGTTTATGAAGTGACAAGAAACATATGATAACACCACCAATCATAGCATTGGCTAAATAAAGGTCAATGTTCTAAAATAAATCTATGCTATTCGACAATGATGAGACAGTTAGTGCCTCTGTTGCTCTAATGAAATGATGGTCACCAACAGGCTAGGGCCAGGCTAAAAACCGATGTGAACCTGAGATTGATCTAACATCTACCAGGCAGATGCAACCAGCCATGGAATACTCAGAGATCCCATAGACTAAGAAAATTTGAAAGTCAGGATTCAAATGTATAGGAATATCACAAGAAGGATGCCTTTCATTGAGCCCAAAATCATGAGGTTAAACATACGTCAGCTGTGATATCACAGGCTAGATTTATTAGAATATAGCAAAGTTCTGCCCAAACTGGTATAATCCCTCACAGACTATTGTAATGCTCTGTGTAAAGAAATTCATGTTCAGTCACTTGTTTTCTTAACATTCTTATCAAGAAGTTATTCCCTGGAATAAAATCACTTACGTTGAAGCAAGGTGAAAAGTGTGGGATAGCACGAGTCCAGGAATCAGGCCATGGAGTCCCTAGTCCCTAACTGGGTGACTTCGGAAAAATAACTTAACATCTCTGGACCTCAGTTCATTCACCTATTAAATGAGAGCCTTAGACTAGATGATGTCTGAGGGTTTTGGCATCTCTGATTAAATCCTCAAGAGACTTAAGAAGTTATATAGGGCTTTGCACTTCCCAGGGAGAGTTTTATTCTAAGAGATCTGCACATCACCTTGGGCACTTCTATTAAAAGTCAGGCAAGGGGGAAGAGACAAAATATTACCCAAATAAAAGAAATGATTTTAATTTTAAAAATTAGAAGCAGTATTAAGGAGGAAATCACAAATTCTTGGATTTCTTCAACAAATACTGAAGACTATCTATGTATAAGGGTCTGTGCTAGGCACTGCTAGGATGAAGTGGTTACAAGACTAAATAAAGGATCTCAGGACCATCCATAACTTGACTCTATCTGCTCAGGACCAGAATGCCTGGTTGAGCCTGAGGATTCCTGGGGACTCAGTACCAAGGGAAGGAGCTGCAAGAGATGCTGAGAGGCCCCATGTCCCCCTAAATGTTCTGCAACCAGAAAGCAGGATGGTGACCTCCAGCAACATTTTATCACAAATGGTACCCAGATCTCCAAGTGGAAAAGATGTGTTCCTGGTCAAGAAGGAAGGCCTTATGGAATGTGTGTATAGTTATTTGTGGGAATGTATATGAGTGCATACTTGTATGTGAGGGTTCGTATGAGCATATGTGTGTGATATGTGCCAGTATATGTGCATAGTTTTATGTGTGTCATATGCATATAGTTCTATGTGAATGTTTACAATTATATGTGACAGTATTCATGCATAAAAAATTGACACAAGCCTATATAAGTGTGTGTAGTTGCAGTTGTATGTGAATTTATGGTGTGTGTGTGTGAGAGAGAAGACTGGGAACTGAAAAGCTCAATATCACAGATGTGATTTGAGTCGTGTGCCTAGCTTGTTTTTCATGGGATCATGTCTTGTTGCAGACTTTTGTTCACACAACTAATCCTCTTTTGTTTACAGTGGCATAAGGCTCGTTCTTTTTGGCTGACAATCTGCCTTCTAAGCAAACAGGCAGGGGGGGTGAAGCTGCAGGGGCAGCGGCAGCTAGTCATGAAATAATTGCACACTCTACCAGCCCCAGCTGATAGACCCCACGAATTCACAACTCATCCTCAGGCAAGGCTATGGGTATGTCTTGAGAAATTCTCAGTGCTATTCTTCACATAGACCAGCCACAGCTTGAGCAAGGAACATTTGCTATTACAGGAAGTAATAGCAAACAGGCCAACTTGATTCTTGTCTTTCTAAATAAGAGAGGAGATCCTCACATGACCACTATTTCTAACAAAGTTGGGATTCTTGGAGGCAGAGTCATAGTCTCTGCCAAATATGTATATGATAGATACATAGATAGATATAGATAGATAACTTTTACTAAACTATCATCTAGCTGAAATCAAGCCCCTGAATATTAAGAATGTTTCTCTGAATTAAAAACCAAAGAGGAAGTGCCCAATCCATTTATGCTTTAATCATAAATGGAGGTAGCAAACCAGAGTTGATTGCAGATGCTACCAGCCAATCAGTCATGCCCATGACTCATCCCTGTGCAGAGAGATTTTTTTGCTGTGATATAATTCATCTCCCAAAATATCTAGCACTGACTAGCTGTGTTGTCATAGCTGGGCCATCTGGCTTCTCCCTTGCCCATTATTAGAAAACTGATCCAGAAATCCTCCAAATCAGTCTGGGAGTAATTTAAAGCAATACCGAATGGAAAGAGAGTGAAAGCTTTTTATAACAAATTAATTGCCTGCCATGCAAGTTAACTGACGATCTTCAAAAGTTAAAGGAAACAAAACAACTAAACATAAACAAAATTTGAGACAACAACAGAATGGGAAAAAATAGTCACAACAAATAGAACAAAGCATTGATATCCAGGATACAAACAGAAATCACAGAAAGCAGTAAGAGAAGACAGACAACCCAGAAGAAGGTGGGAGAGGCCGGGGGAGCAGCCTACCCGGCTGCAGATGATGAGGGGCTGGGCAGCGTCTATAGAGAATTTAAAAACAGAAAACCAACTACTAGTCAGTCTGCTTTTTACCGCCACCCTGCGCAGCAATCCTGAATAACACCAGTGGAAAGCTGTCCTCCCAGAGATGATCACTCCCCCATTTGCATACCACTGGCATGAAATATGATGGGCGGTTCATAGAAGAAGAATTGCAAATGACCAAAACACATGAGGCCAATTTAAAAAAAAAGGAGATATTCTATCACTTTTGCCCGTTAGACTGACAAAAATTTAAATATTCATAATATTCCATTTTGGCGAGGATGAGGGCAAATGGATACACTCAAAAACTGTTGGTACAGGGGTGCCTAGGTGGCTCAGTCGGTTAAGCGTCTGACTTTGGCTCAGGTCATGATTCCAGGGTCCTGAGAATGAGCCCCAAGTTGGGCTCCCCACTCAGTGGGGAGTTTGTTTCTCCCTCCCCCTCTCCCTGCTCATGCTCTCTCTAATATAAATAAAATCTTTTTAGGGCACCTGGGTAGCGCAGTCCTTAAAGCGGCTGCCTTCAGCTCAGGGCGTGATCCTGGCGTTCCGGGATCGAGTCCCACATCGGGCTCCTCCACTGGGAGCCTGCTTCTTCCTCTCCCACTCCCCCTGCTGTGTTCCCTCTCTCGCTGGCTGTCTCTGTCAAATAAATAAATAAAATCTTTAAAAAAATAAAAAATAAAAAATAAAAATAAAAAAATAAAAATAAAAAATTGTCGGTACAATATTGGGTCATCTTTTTCTTGTCCATTTGTAGGAGTTCTTTGGAAGAGCAATTTGGCAATATGTACTCAATTTTCCTAATGTGCAAAAATAAACATTATTTGGCAAAAACAAACATATGGTTCTTGCCTACCCACATCTCTTCCTTGGAGGAAGCACTGTGCCCCAGATACATACAATCTGGATGGGGCCATCAATCAGAGAATCCTAAACCCCTTAGCCAGGCCCAGCCTCAGGGCTGGGCCTAAAGCAGCAGAACACTTTATACAGTATTTAGTTCAGCCAATGACAGCTCCAGGATTTCCACAGACGTGCTTCTGGAACAACAATCTGCTTGAAAGAAGGGCAGGAGGTTATTTGACTTATCTTGAAGCTGCCGTTGCTTCATGGCAATTGTACTGTTTTTGCTCATATGTTATCTTGGGGTTCATGGGCGCTGAAAATCCTCCAATCCAGCGTGCCTAAATTCACCACGGAGGGTCCAGGCTAATCGAACTGTTGGTTCTTTCTTCTGGAATTCTGCTGACCACATGGAGATAGTCCATGTGCAGGATAAAGTCCCGAGGGAATGAATAGAGTCGAAAGATGAGGAGAAACACAAGCCTGGTAACCCTATGTGGGCCCTGGATCCAGTTGGTCTTTTCGATCAAATAGTTTCCCTTTTTGTTAAGAGGATGTGAATCAGGTTGCTGTCTTTCGCAATCAAAGAGCTCTGAGTTACAAAGATGAGGAGAAGTTCAAATAGGTGAAATGTGGCACACCAAGAAGAGCTTAAAATCATAACTGAATATATATTGAAATGTTTTAAAAATCTCATTCCTCTCTGTAATTTTTCAGCTTCTCTTTTGAAGTTTTTTATTGCAAAAATGATGAACTAGTACAATGTAAATTCTTCCATGTAATCCACAACCCAGATCAAGAAATAGAACACCGCCCAGCATTGTAGAAGTTCCCCCTTCCCTTCTCCATCACCACTCCCACCATCCTCTCCAGAGGAAACCACCCCCTGATGAATAACATGGATTTGTTTTTGCCTGTGTGTGTGTGTGTGTGTGTGTGTGTGTGTGTTGTTTTGTTTTTTACTTTATAAAAGTATTATTTTGTGTCTGCCTTTTTTTTTTTTTTTTTGCTCAAACTGTGTCCATAAACTTCATCCATGTTACCCTTGGAGGAGTAGTTCTTTCATTTTCATTGTCATTTAGTAATCTATTGTAGTACTATACCACAATGTATCTATCCTTTCTAATGTTGACCGACATTCAAATTGTTTCCACTTATTGGCTACTACAAATAATGTTGCTGTGACATTTCCTAAGTGTATACTTCAAGAAATTGTGGGGTTATATGGCATATACCAAATAGTCTTCCAAAGAGATTGTACCAATTGTTTCAACTACCAGCATGTGAGAGTTCCAGTTGCTCCCTGTCCTCCTCCTGGGATCATCAGCCATTTTAACTTTAGCTAGTTGGGTGTGTGTAGTATCTCACCATAGCTTAAATTTGCCCTTCCTGGATAACTAATGAGGTTGAGCCATCTTTTCTTACAGTTATTGGCCAAGTGGGGAGATCCTCTTTTGTGATACACACATTCATGATTCCAAGCCCCCCCCTTTTTTTTCATATTGAGTCATGTGGCTTTTTCTTGTTCATTTGTAAAGTTCTGTATACTTCTAGAAAGACTTATTAATTAATATAATGACAAATTCTTCTACTCTGCGGCTCTGTGGCTTTTATTCTCATAATGATACATTTTGATAAACAGAATTTTTCAATTTAATGATGTCCAGTTTATCAATCTTTACCTTTTTGACAAATACATGTGTTTCCTAAGAAATCTTTCTTAACCTCAAAATTATGAAGCTGTTCTTTCATGTTATCTTCCAGAAGCTCTATTCTTTTACCTTTTATATTTAGATTAACAATCTACCCAAAATTAATTTTTGAGGAGAAAGTGACATAGAGGGTCAGAATAATTTTTTTCTAAATGGATAGGCCATTCATCAAGTACCACTTATTTAAGCAAAACATTTCCCTCCACTGCCTTTTTAATGCTCTCTTAGTCATAAACTGAATGTCCATTTGTGGGTAGGTCTTTTTCTAGATTCTCCATTCTGTTTCACTGATTTGTTTTTCCTCGCACCAATACATTGTTTTAATTATTATAGCTCTTTTTTAATTTAAATTCAGTTAATTAACATACAGTATATTATTAGATTCAGAGGCAGAATACTGTAGCTTTATAATAAGTCTTTAAAAGCAATAATCCAATCTTGTTCTTCTTCAAGACAGTGTTGGCTATTCTTAAACTTTTTATTTCCATGAGTAATTTAGAACCAGTTTATCTACACAAGTGCGTGCACGCGCACATGCTGAGATTCATGAGGATTGAATTTAATCGATAAATCAGTTTGGGAAGAATTGATATTTTTATAATATTGAGTTTTCTAATCCATGAATGTGGTAAAAATCTCCACTTATTTATGTTCCTTTGATTATTTTTCAGTAATATTTTAGCTTTTTCTGGTGCATTTGCTCATTTTTCATTAGGTTTAATTTGGTGTTTTGTGAATGATATTTAAAGTGGCATTTAT
Source organism: Ursus americanus (assembly GCF_024610735.1). NCBI lineage: Eukaryota > Metazoa > Chordata > Mammalia > Carnivora > Ursidae > Ursus > Ursus americanus. The sequence continues at coordinate 51,472,508 of NC_142137.1, read as the reverse complement.
TTAAAATGTTACATTAACTTTGGAATAAACTCAACTTGGTCATGAAATAATATCCTTTTCACATTCTTGGATTTTGTTTGCTAATATTTTGTTTAGGATTTTTGTATCTATGTTCATGAAAGAGGTTAATTTTAATTAATCTTAGTTCTCTTATAATTTCCTCATTATGAGCTGGGAAGTTTCTTTACTTTTCTTTTCTTTGGGAGAATTTGAGTATGGTAAATGTTTTTTTTTCCTTAAATGTTTAAAAGAATTCTTTGGTTAAGCTATCTGATATTTAAGTTAGAGATTTAATTTTCTTTAATAGATTTGCCCATTTTTTGTATCAATTATTGGGTGCTGTATTTTTCAAGAAATTAATCCTTTGCATCTAAATTTTCAAATTTATTGGCACAAATTGTTCATGATATACTTTTAAATTTTTTTAAAATTCTGCAGTATCTGTAGTATTTGTTACTCCTGATAGTGGTGATTTGTCTTCTCTCCATGTCTTTTATTAGTCTTACCTGAGTGTTATTAATTATAGTATAGTGTTCACAGAACCAACTACTGGCTTTTGGTTTTACCTATTTTATTTTCTCTGTTATACATTTTGTTTTCTGTTTCATTAATTTGTGTCAATTTCTTGATGTTTAATTGGCTGTTCTTTCTCTAATCCCTTGAGATAGATGTTTAGATCACCAATTTTCTTCCTTTCTTTTCTAACATATGTATTTAAAACTACCTAAAATGGCTTTTCAACTGCATCCCACGAGTTTTGATCTATTGTATTTATTACCATTCCAACATTATTTTCTAATTTCCAATATTTTTCTTTGACATATGTTTAAAGGTATACTGATTCATTTCTAAACAGAACATTTTCTATTTATCTTTACCTTTGAATTAATAGCTTAATTCTGCTATGATCATAAACCATATTCTATATGATTCAATTTATCTGAAATTTGTTGAAACTTTATAGCCCAGCATATGGTCAATTTTGACAAGTATTCCATGTGTAGTTGTTGAGTGTAATGTTCTATATAGACCAAATAGGTCAGTTTTTTGATCATGTTGTTCAAATCTTTATCCTGTTTGATTAACTTATTGATTTTTTAGGTCATTAGCTCTATTGGTTACTGAAGTGTGTTAAAATACCCTACTATAATTGCACATTTTTTAAAGTTTTTATTTAATACAATTGCATATTTTTGTATTTCTCCAGTTTGTTCTTCAAGTATTGCCTTGTATCTTACTAGGTGTATAATTATTATATCCTTATGTTGGAATGACCATTTCATTATTATGAAATATATTTTTTATCTTTAGTAATGGTTGTTGCCTTAAAGTCTACTTTGTCTGATGTATAAGTAACTGAGCTTTCATTTAGTTAATATATACAGGCAGTATCTTCTTCCATCCTTTTATTTTCAACTTTCCTGAATTCTTGTAATTTGCACCATGCACTTGTGCACAACATTGAGTTTTGTTTTGTCCAATCTGACCATTTTTGTCTTTTAAAGAGAATTTTTTATACCTTTAGATATAATGTTATAACTGCTATATATACATTTAAACTCACTATCTTGCTATTCATTCTAAATTTGTTTCAACTACTTTGTGTTACTTTTTTTTCCCTTTCTTTCCATATCTTCTTCTGGAGTATGAATGTTTGTTATTTTTATTACCCCACTTCCCCCCTTGGTTAACTATTTTTAATTATACAATCTTTCATTAAGCTTTTAGTGGTTATCATAGAGACTTCAACATTCACCTTTAACTTAGTCAAGTCTAATGAATAGTATTATATTTACTATTTCCTGGCCAAAGCAAAACCTTAGTACATTTAACTCCATCCAGTCCCTTTCTATGTCCTCTGATTCATTTTCCACTTTATGATCTCTCTCTTCAACTATATCTAAGCCATGTTAAAGCACTCTATTGAGTTCTCATAGATATTAGATATGAATGGTCAAATTTAGATATTCCATTTGCTTTGTTATAGTTTCCTGTGCAATTCTCTATCTCATCATTTACATTCTTGAACATACCAATCACAATTATTTTAATATCTTTGCCTGATCATTGCAATATCTAGATCTCTTCAGGGTTTCCTCCTTGGTTTTTAATAATTTTGCCTTGAGATATACTGGATGATTTCTGTTTGGATGAAGGCATTTTCTATTAAAAATTTTTTTGAAAAATTAAGTTTTGGATAGTGTCATCTTCCTGAAGGGAGCTTATTTATGCTTCAAACAGGCAGTTAAGGTACAGCAGACTACCTCATCCAACCATAAATTGAAGTGATTTGAAGTTGAACTTCTGCCTTTTAAGAGTCATCTATTTCTTATGGTTTATGGTGTAGTCATTTAAGGGTCCCAACCAAAAGCCTGGAGTGTTTGCAAGGACCCTAAATCATTGGCTGATGCTAAACTATAGTTTTTGTTTCTGATACTTCATAAAACTGCAGGAAGCTTTACTGAGGTTCTCAGCATCTCAGCCACAGCTTGGATATTTGCAAGTGCCTGGAGGGGAAAACCAAGCTCAACATCACTTCATTTCTCTGGGGGTTTTTTGTTTGTTGTTGTTGTTATTGTCTTCCTTTTCTTGAGGACCTTGTCCTCTCAAAATTTTGCTTCCCAGGTAGCTCTCCAATGCCTTCAAACAGATATTGTATGTATTTTCTCCAACGTTTCTAGTTGCTCTTGGAGGGAAGATCACCCTGTAACAAGTGATTCCACCTTCACCAGAGGTAGAATTCCCACCCAGCTTGTTTTTTGAGCATCAACTTCATTTTCTTGAGATTCTGGAGATTTATCGTATTTCCTTTGAGCTCTCAAATTAAATGATTCCCGATGACTTTGTGTCCCTGGAGTTTCTGTTTCTTTTAAGAATCAACAATGGGGGATCTATTTTGTTTTAGCTAATATTTTGACCTTTATTATAATAATATAATGAAAATATTAAAGATCAACCATGGTTTGAAGTGAGAAAAATAAGTTTTAACCCATGTGCCAAAGAGTCTGAGGCCACAACTGGTCCAGCGGGAAAGTGTGCCATGAGAAATTAATGATGCTTCCCCAAGAGAGGGTGGTGGCAGTGTATGTGCCAGGCATTTGTCAGACAATCCACTTGTGGATTCATCTCTCTGAGAAGTTGCTTTGTATCCACTTACATTTTAAAGAGATTCAACTAGTGCCTCTCTCTTACAGTGGGTAAGGATTTGTTAACATGAAAGATATTCCTCCCGTAAACTACGAGACTAGCAACAACCAGATCCCAATAACTCATGGTTTCCCATCACTTTGTATAAAAGTTTAATAGGTTTGAATTAGATAGAAGGGGTTGGAGCACATTGTTGGTTGTCTTAGTCCATTCAGGCCGCTATAAAAATTATCATAGACTGAGTGGCTTAAGAACAACAGAAATGTATTTCTCATACTTCTTGGAGGCTGGGAAGTCTAAGATCAAGGTGCTGACAGATTCAATGTCTGGTGAGGGCCCGCTTCCTGGTTCATAGATGGCCATCTTCTCACAGTGTCTTCATATGGCAGAAGGGGCAAGAAAGCTCTCCTGAGCCTCTCTTTTAAACATTCATGAGGGCTCCACCCTTATGACCCAATCACCACCCAAAGGCCCCACCTCCTAATACCACCACCACACTGAGGGTTAGGATCTCACATATGAATTTGTGGGGGAACACAGTCCAGAAAATGGAGGGTAATTATGGTGTCCATATTTTCTAAACCCCGAGTAAAGGTACTGTCTGACACCGGCTAATACTCTTATATCAGCAATAAGAACATCAGAAATCAAGACTGACCAGGAAAAGCCTACACAAAGGTACAAAAAGTACAATTCTGTCAGTAGTTCAAGATATTCTTGATTTTTACTAACTTGACTCCAAGATGAGGTTTTAGAGAGGTGGCCATTTTGATGAGATTTTCCAGAGCTGTTACGGGAGGGAAGGGCCTGCCTGGAGTCTGGCCTCAGCCTCCAAGCTGCTCCTGGACCCGACTGCAGGGAAACAGATAACTGACTCCTAACCCACTTATTTTAGACAGTGGCTTTGCTCCTTGTCTCCAGTCTCCCAGTCAGCTCTTCCAGAGGCCTTTACTCTGAAACCGCCCACGAGCAGGGACGGACGGCAGCAGCTGCCACGGCACTGATAATGGGTTTGTCCTGCTGCTTGCCCACAGAGCTACTTTGAGTTGACGATTTGCATTCCCGCCTGCCCAAACCCACAGCCTCCGCCACGGCTGCCACTTCGACACAGAGAGAACGGGAGTGCCACCTACTGGAGCACTGGGGATGTAGCCAGCCCCTCGGCCAGCCCAGGCCTGCCTGTCACCCAGCAACGGGATTCAAAACCACCTTTGTACAGCGATTAAGTAGGCCTCGTCTTCTGCCAACTTTAGTGACTGTTTACCACAGTCAGGCTGAAAAAGTCTCAAGGAAGTTTATTCTGCTCTAAACAAACGAAACCAAACTGCAGTTGGGATCCAGGCTGTATTCCACTTCAGTGAGAAGTGGGCAAGCCAGCAAATGCAGAGTGTAACACAGAACACAGTTATTAGGTACTCACCCTGTGCTGGACACCGGCGAGGCACCAGGGTAGAAGTATGAATGGCCTGCACTAGACAAACAACGGAGAGATGAAGAACCTCTATCTGCATTCCACGATGAACATAACACACTCAAGAAACCCAGCCGGGGTTTACTCCACTCAAAGTATGGAATTTGGGGGATCTTAATTTTCTGTTTTTCCCTGAGTTCTATGGCCACTGTCACAAAGCTCTGATCAAGAAGTCATGATGGGGGCGCCTGGGTGGCGCAGTCGTTAAGTGTCTGCCTTCGGCTCAGGGAGTGATCCCAGCATTCTCGGATCGAGCCCCACGTCAGGCTCTTCCGCTGGGAGCCTGCTTCTTCCTCTCCCACTCCCCCTGCTTGTGTTCCCTCTCTCGCTGGCTGTCTCTCTCTCTCTGTCAAATAAATAAATAAAATATTTAAAAAAAAAAAAAGAAGTCATGATGACTTCTTTATTGTTGTCAGGCTTTTTGAGTCACCAATTAACAAATGATATATTTGGGATTTTGTTCTCAAAATAGCTGCTTTGCAGATGCGCTAAGCAGCGTCTTGGCCTGCTCTCACAGAATCTTGCCAGGACAACTCTCAAAGGGCTAAATCCTTTCCCTGTATCCACAAACTCTTCTGCATGTGTTAATAGCACATTTCTGACAATGATCAGTAAAATACATTTGTCAATATTTTTAATGTCTAATGACATCAGAAAATCTTACTTGAAATACATACATACATACTTACATAAGTTAGTAAGTAAACACCCTAGTAAGTCAAGAACCCAATGCAGTGACTCGGTGGCACATGAGCAGCTGGGCAGCAAAACTGAACACCCTGAGGGGGCCCTTCCCTCGCTGAGAGACGCTGATGCTTCAGCCATTGTGTGTGGCCATCTTCCAAGCATATTTTAATGAGCGGTACAGTTGTGCCTCCTCCATTAAGAGGAGATCAGGTAAATACAAATGATAGGAAATGGGCAAAGAAGTGTCACATTGGATGCAAGATACATAGATTTACGGAAGAATGCAATATTCATAAACTCAAATTTCTTAAGCTACTACTGTGAGAGTTATATTTGACGCCCTGCTAAAGTTTCTGGTATTTTACTATGATTTTACTTTTAATACATAATATGTTATGTATTAAGTATTTATGTTAGCACACAGCTCACCCATAAATAATCAGCGTATTTCCCACCCACCCAGTCATTCAACTGCTGACCTGACAGACTTTTCTTACATGTCTCATTCCTTAGGTCTCATAAGTCAGTTCAAAGGGGGCTCCTAGAGCTGCTGTTGGCCACTATAAATCTGTATTTAGACATAAAGTGAGCTGCTGGGGAATGGGCACACAACTCCTTGTACATCCCTCAGAACCTTCCACAAATCTCTAAGGCCACTGCGGCCCTCATTCCTGCCTGAATATCTGTACTGTTCTGAGGACAGGCCTCATAGTTTATGTCCTCGATTTCTGAGGTACACAGACTAGAAAGCACTGGGCAGGACACAGAGGCTGGTCTCGACTTTCGTTCACCTCTTCTTCCCTCCATTCCTCTCCATTTTGCCTGTCCCTCACACTCAGCAAGAAGCTATTCCTTGTCACCTGAACAAGCAAAAATACTCAAGCTTTGGGGATAGCCTTGGTGAAAATAAATAGGAAATGACACAAAAATCAAATAAAATAATCACAGATGCTGATAGGCGCAGGAATCTCAAAATGCCAACTCAATCTCTGATCTTACTCAGAGCTTTAGGGCCCTCTACACTCCCTGCCAAAAGGTCATCAGCACTTTAAAACACTTTAGTGTTGGGAAATTCCTCCAAAGCAGCTCACTGGATGTTTAGATGATTCTTCTTACATCAGCCACAATATGATGTAATAACAGCCTACATTTGTTAGATACTCTATTTTGTATGTACAATAGCTTATTCTCCTCGATAATGCTGTGAGGAACATGTTAATATTATCCTGGTCTGCACATGAGGAACTGAGGCTTGGGTTAAGCAGCCTGCCCAGGGTCATCCAACAAGCAAGAGATGATGTAAGGTTTGAACACAGGTGGTCTGACTCCAGAAGTTCTCTAAATTATGGGTTTTGCATAGTATGATTCCCACCTCCTCCAACTTCCACTAACGGTCCGCGGTCTACCCCTCAGGCCACAGGAGCATCTAAAATTTCTCTTCCACATGACAGCCTTGGTGCTTAGCATAGAAGAGGTACTGGCTCTTCTCCCAGCCAATCACCCAGGTCCTTCAACACTTCTTATACAACATGGTTTTTATTTCTCTCCTTCTCCAGGCCCTCTAATTTGACATGCTCCATTTGGTCTATGTCCCTCTGAATGTGTTCCCCAGATCTTAACATAACCATATCCTTGATGTGGTTTGACCAGTGCAGTGTTGAAAGCATGACCAGAGCCTACATTCTAGACCAGAGCCATCCAACAAAACTTTTTGTGATGTTAGAAATCTTGTATGGTTGCTCTGTCCTACTCAGGAGCCACTGGCCACTCTTGGCTATTTAGTGCTTGAAATATGGTTACTAAAACTGAGGAACTACATTTTTTTTATTTCATTTAACTGATATTATTTTTAGTGGGTACAGAGTAGAGAATGCAGTTCTAGATTCTGTATTTCTAAATCACATTCTGACCCATGTTGAACTGAATGTTCTCAATAAGTATGCCATCCCTGGGGCGCCTGGGTAACTCAGTCGGTTAATCGTCCGACTCTTGGTTTTGACTCAGGTCGTGATCTCAGGGTTGTGGGATGGAGCCCGGCGTCAGGCTCCATCCTCAGCACTGAGTGGGCTTAAGATTCTCTCCCTGGCCCCTGCACCCTCTCTCTCTCTTTTTCTCACTCTGACTCTCAAGTAAATAAGTCTTTAAAAAAAAAAAAAAAGTATGCTGTCCTCTGTCCTCATCCTATCTCAGTTGGCTTTTGGGACTTCTGAGTATATTTTACATTTATCTTTGACAGATGTTACTTGGTGATCATTTCAGTCTTTTAAAATCATCCCCAATCTGATACTGTCATTCGCAGTATTTAGGGTCTCTCACGCTCTGTGTCACCTGCGAGTTGGCTAAGCATACTTGCTATATCTTTACAAAACACAGCTAATGATGTGTGAGTAACAATGTAGTTAACATTTACTGAGGACTTTGTAAGTGCCAAGAGTGGTGCTGTGCACTCCAGCACTCTACATACATATCCTCATCGACACCCAGGACTGACTGGATCCAGCGCCCACACTCACCTGACTAGACTGCCTTCCACACTGAGGAAATACATTCATATACATGGGCGTACACACACGCACGCACACATACACCCAGAACAACACTAGAAAGCCTCTTCCACAGAGACATCAGTTATGAATCTACATGTTGCACACTGTCATTCAATCACAATTGTCCTTGCTTCCAAGACAATGTTTTTATCACTTTCACAAGAATTGCCTGAGAGTTCTTGTCAAATCTCTTGCTGAAGCACATATTCACAATATCTGTAAACGCTGCCCCGAACTACCTAACAACCTATTAAGAAATATAATGAGATCAATCTACCCTGATTTTTTCTGACTCTGGGGACTATCTAATGGTCATTCCTCACTTAGTAATTCACTCAGTCAAGGACACATTCCCCTGTCCATCAAGAAGAATTTAAAAACTGAGACATTAATGAAAATTTTGCTTCAGCAAACTGTCTAGCTTGTCAAACAGCAATAGAGATGCATTTAAAGTTCAGAGAAAAGAACAGTTTGGAATAAAAATCAAGACTTCAAGGAGAACATTTTTTTTTTAAGATTCATTTATTTATTTGAGGAGTGGAGGGGCAGCAGGAGAGGGAGTGAGAGAATCCTTAAGCAGACTCCCTGCTGAGCACAGAGCCCAACATGGGGCTCAATCCCAGGATCCTGAGATCATGACCTGAGCCAAAACCAAGAGTCGGACACTCAACTGACTGAGCCACCCAGGCACCCCCAAACAGAACATTTTTTAAATGATCATATGTCTAATAGGGCATTAAATGAGATTTTTTTTGCCTGTTGCCCCAATTTCAACTAAAGGCCCAAGATGGAATACAAATGATAATGCACCCCCTGGTCTTGAATCTGGACCGTCTTTGCAGAACTTTCTTAAGAGGTGGCCTCAAACCCCCTTCAGCAGTCTGTCAACTGCCTATAGTCTACGTGTGAGAAAATAGAATGAGAAAGAAAGAACACATTGGTGGGTGAGGATGTCTTGGCAGAGTTGTCAGACTGCTGTGCCATCTCTCTCCTCTCTACCACAGGTGGTAGTAGGAGAAGACATTAGAGGTGGGTAGAGAATGTCCATGAAGCATCTGAAGAGGGAGAAAGAAAATCAGGAGAGTGAACGGTCATGGAAACCAAGGGAAGGAACTGTTTCAGGGAGAAAGGGAGCAGGCAGCTACTGAGTGCCACTGCAAGGTTAAGCTAAGGAGCAAAGGCATTCCTCCTATTTAACAATAATGGGACACTGGCTTCCTTGATTAGAGCAATTTCCTCCCAGTGGTTAAGAGTGGAGGTGACATCGCTTTAAGTGCTAACGACAGAAAATCCAGACAATTCTTTGAATTAGGCTGTGACAGGGGAGAGAGAGAAAGACTGCTCAGTGAAGGTAAATGTAAATTCCAGGGAAGAATGTTTAAGATTTTAAATTATCAGTATAAAGCCGTCCAGAGAAATCGACCTGCAGTTTTACACATGCTCCATGGAGATCCCACGCTGGAGTGTAGGGAAAGTGATGAGCCTTGAAGAGAGCTATGCATATACACCTAAATGGGTTGTTGTTTTTTTTTTAAGATTTTATTTATTTATTTGAGGGAGAGAGAGAGCGTGAGCAAGAAAGAGAGAGCGCGCGTGCGTGCGCTTGAACAAGCGGGGGGGAGGGGCAGAGGGAGAGAAAGAAGCAGGCCCACCTCCGCTAAGCAGGGAGCCTGATGCAGAACTCGATCCCAGGACTCTGGAATCATGACTTGAGCCAAAAGCAGCTGCTTAACTGACTGAGCCACCCAGGTGCCCCACCTAAATGTTTTAATAATCTTTAAAACAGAGATCAAAGTTCATTTAAGTCCTGCTGCATTAACCAAAATAAAAATAAAATAGAAAAGGAACTGGAGGATCATTCAAAGTTTGAAATTCCTGAAATGTCCAATTTATGCAACTGTGGAAGACTTTACCAAGGTTTCTGAGAAGCCCGGGATTGTTTCAGTAAACTACAGGCACAATTTGCACCTGCAAAACGGTCCCGGGTGAGCCCAATGAAATAAAATATATGACCACATACACATGGATATCTTTGCCGGTGAGGTTATTCATAAAGTCAGTCTCAGGTTTCTAAACTGACCTGCATAACTAGACAGATCTAAGAAACTTTCAAATGGAAATTTTACATAGTGTCATTTCAATCAAAAGAAAATAATGAAATCAAGAATACATATCACTAGGGGGCACCTAGCTGGCTCAGTCGGTGGAGTGTGCCACTCTTGATCTCAGGGTTGTGAGCTTGAGCCTCACGTTGGATGCAGAGAGGACTTAAAAATAAAATTCAAAAAAATAAAAGAATACGTATCACTGTTGGGAGAGGAAGCAATGTGCTATGGTGTGGGTCCTGTGGGGGGGGGAGGGGCCAGAGTACACATGAAGGGTTAACTCTCACTAAGTAGGAAGCATTTGATCTTCTCTGGGGCTGGTCTAAGGCCCCTCTCCAGGCTGGCCATCCAGTGTTTATCCCAAAGCGTTTCAGTTAGCTAGTTTGAGAAGGGGGTTGTGCTTTCCGGTTTCAATTCCTTCTTTCACAGGGCCAAACAAATAAATCAACCAAACCTTGAGAAGTCAACAGACAGGGAGATGTGGAAGAATCAGGATCGAGAATCTCTGAGGCAAAGGAAGGGAACAGATACTAGTACATTAGAGAGGAAAAGAGCCAACCATTTAAAGATAAGAAAGAAGGAATAAAGTTACAGATGCTGTGAAGTTTGGGGACTTGGTAACAAGAAGTTGAAGGATTTATCATGTGTTGCCTTGAATTTCAATGTGAAGTCAAAGGCAAGGTCCCCTACGAACAGAGAGCGGGGGCAGGGGTGGTGGGAGGTGTTTTAAGAGAATAGAGAGGTTTTTTTTTGTTTGTTTTTTGTTTTAAATAAAGCCTACCATGGAGTACATGGCAGGGAAACTAATTTAAGCACAAAATGGTAGAGCTGTTGAGACCTGGACAGAGACCAGGAAAGTGAAGTGCCCCCAAATGCACAGGTTGGGGGGGGGGGCTCTCCAGCAGCTGCCCAGGGCGTGTGAGGCCCCGAGGAGGTGCTCTAGGAAATGCCAGCCAGGATACAAGGAGTAGCTAGGAGAATGTTAGCAAAACAGGAATTGAAGCACTGGGCCATGAGGTCTAGGCTGGATTGGAGTACCTCTTACTCAGTAAATGCTTGTTAACAGAGAAAGAAGAAAACTGGAAACCCAATAGTTATCCCTCTTCCCGCCAAACGTAATCGCCACACCCTCCTGACTTTATGTTGTAAATACTTCTCCGTTCTCTCCACTCCTCTCCACTTCTACAATCTCACCCAGTATCCCAGCATTTCCCACATTCACCACCGCTCACGGCAATGAGAAATCTTTTCTTAAACACCTAAACGTGCCTTCTCAACTCAATATCTTCCAGGAATAGGCCAAAATGACCAACTCAAAGGGGAAGAGCAGAGGCCCCGCTGATTGTTCTCTGGGCCTTTCAAAAAACACGGAGTTGTTCCTTTGCCACATACATGCGAGTCTACAAGAAAGGTGATCCAATAGACATCAAGGGAACGGGTACTGTTCAAAAGGCAAGGCCCCACAACTGTTAGCACAGCAAAACGGAAGTCTACAGCATTACCCAGCATGCTGTTGGCATCGTTGAAAACAGCAAGTTAAGGGCAAGACTCTGGCCAAGAGAATTAATGTGCTTATTGAGCATACAGAGCACTCTAAGAGCCAAGGCAGCTTCCAGACACATATGATGAGAAAGATCAGAAAAAGAAAGAGGCCAAAAAGAAAGCTACTTGGGTTCAACTTGGCGCAGCCTGCTCCACCGAGAGCAGCGCGCTTCATGAGAACGGACCGAAAGGAACCTGAGCGGCTGGAACCCATTGGCTCTGAATTCACAGCACAATACGTGTTCAAAACAAAACAAACCCAAACTCTGAACTGTTGAAAAAGAAAAACAAAACGTTAACTTACCTTGCTTTTTCCTGCTCAGACTTCTTCAGTGGTGTGTGAGAAGCAGCTTCGCTGAAGATCAAGGTATTTCAACGACACAGCCGACGAGATGGTTTTCCATTTCTCCCACCCTACATACCCTCTAATCTGACATGCCCCAGTTCGTAAATGTCCCTCTCAAAGGTGCTGCCCAGATCCTACACAAGAGGGGACTGAACATGCAAGGAGGCTATCAGGGGAAACGCCTGGGAGAGAAAATGAAGGAGACGGAGGAGACTGGGGGAGCTGAGGGGCCAGAATGCGGTCAGGCCCCCAGGGAAGGACGGACGGGAGCCAGGTGGGGGTGCGCCTGGACTTGCACGCAATCTCCGGAAGGTGGGGCAGGCTGCAGGGGAGTCGGTGAGCTCAAGGCGGCCGTGCAGGCACCCCGGGTCTCCCAGGGAAGGGCCCGCCTTGATCACCACGCCGTGCTCGGCCACCGGCTGGGGGCATCCTGCGCGAGCAGGACTCGGCGCAAACACGGCAGCTGGGCCCTTGGTTTCCCTCCCTGTTACTGGAGGTCTGTGCAGCACCTTCTTAGGACCACCTTGGGCTAGTCTCAAATCTTTAATAAGTGTCACAGGAGCTATAAACTCTGACCTTCGCCCACCACTCCAGCCTTACCCAGTCCCGTTTTTGTTTTGTTTTGTTTTTGCTCCAACTCTATCAAGACTTCTCTCAAGTCCAGAACACACCATGCTACTCTTTACCACGGCTTTATGCATTCTGTATCCGCTAACGAGAAAGGTCATCCTGATTCCATCCACACCTTGGCTAAGCTATCTTCTTTACTCAGCCTTTACTCTTGTCTTCACTTAAACTCCGTCTCAACTCCCTTGCCGCTCTCCCTCAGACAGGATTACGTGCCCCCTGACGCGCTGCCGTGACGCACTCCCCTGACGCGCTGCCGTGACGCACTCCTGTGACGGTCAGGCCTCCGATATAGAATAGGTCGGATGAGTAGGCATCTGTCTAGTGTCTGACTTTGCTGCCCTATGAAGGAGCTGCATGACAGGTGAACCCATCCGTCTCACTCCCCGCTGGACCCCCGGAGCCTAACCCATGGCCAATGCTCAAGAGATGCAGTAAACCATCTCGACTGCCTGCCCAGTGAAAGGAGATCGGGTAGACGGTAGCCGCTAGCAGGAGATCAGGGCAATCACAGTCCTAGAGTGCCAGGTAAGGTTAAGGTTTAGGAGACAACTTTAGTGCGCGACCTAAAGCAGGAGGATTAGAATAGAAAGTCAAATAAAATGGTCTATTTTGTAAAGAAAAGTTAAGGCAGAGATCATCCTAACAATGTGATTGTTTTGCTGAACTGAGTGTGAGTCTGGGCTATAACAATAGATATTTTTCAAACAACATGGCACCTGAAGGCTGTATCAGTCAGGATTAAATTTAGCTGTGTATAGCAGGGAAACTAAATATGAAGCTCTAGCCATCAGGGATCCTAGCATGAAACAGATGGCACATTCAAAAGGGTTTCACAAGAACAAAATTTAAGGAAGGCACTATTACAGAGGTGTGGCTGGATTAAGGAAACCAATAAAGAACGGGTGGGGAAACTCCCTGGGGTTAGCAACAGCGGGAAGCGTTACCACTTCTGGCCGAAGGGACAGTGGAGGAACGGCGTTACTGGGGCCCATCAAGAACTGGAGCCAGGGAGAAGGGTCCACTAGGAGGGAGCTCTCGCCACAAAAGAACAGAGCCTCCGCTAGAACGGAAACAATGCAAGCAGGGTGGGAACAGAAAAAAAAATCATCGTTTTCTTTTCCCCATTGATCTGCCAAGTGCCTCAATTGGCCAAACCCAGCCAGAAGCCAAAGGGCAAGGGAGCCTCCTAGGGTACAGACCATGGAAGACAGAGTGGAGAATGGATGTGGGGGAGAGGGCTGCAAAAGGAAAATAACCAACACAGCAGCTTATGATCTCACATTACAGCAGATCCTGCTGTAGGTGCCCCAGGACTAGGATGCCAGCTCCATGGTCTTCAGGCACCCAGGCTCCCTCAAACTTTCTGATCCATCGTCTTTAACAGTTGGCTTCCTTCCTTACATTCACGTCATGGTAAAGATGGCTTCTGGTGCTTCTGATAACCATTCTTATTCCAGGAAGGAAGAAGGAGAAAAGGGAGAAGGCCAAAAGGGGCCTTCCAGTTGAGCAGGGCCTCCCTGAAGGAGTTCTCCAGTAGCCAACCCAGGACTTCCACAGATAGCTCATGAGCTACCCACAGCTGCAAGGGAGCCTGGAAAAGGTATGCAGTACTTTGGCTCCCAGAAGAAAATCATGGGCTTTTAGTAAAGAAAGGGCAGAATGAATATTCTAGGCCTTCCTTGGAACAATCATTGAACAACATTGTCAGAGACGTACTTACTGAGAGATGGTATAAATTTTCAGAAGAGAAAAACTTTTTTGCCTCATACAACAACTTTACCACCTAATATCTATTTAGGTTTCCCCAGGTTCCTGTGATTCATAATCTTCCTAAACCACAGAGACTATTGCTTTACATCTTCTTATTGACATAATTCTCAAGGAATATCTGTCAATTAGTGATCAGCTGATTGGATTCTAAACATATTTTGATGGCTGAGTTGACAAAATTTTCTAAAACATTGGATATAGAATATGAAAAGGAAGAGTCTGGCATGATTCCAAGCATTTTGGTCTAAGCAACTGGAGTTGCCAGTGATTGAAATGGGAAGGAATGCAAGAAGAGCTGTGGGGGGAAGATCAGGAACTCAGCATCCGACATGTTAAACCTAAAATGTCTAATACACGTTCTGCTGAGTTATGTTATTGTTCAAAATAATTCACTCCTTTTCCAGTTGATGGAGTACACCTCCTTGTCACATTGACTTTGGTCTTGGCCACATGACTTGCTTTGGCCAGTAGAATGTGAGATGTGATATACGCCATGTTTAGAGGCATCAAAACTTTCCACCTGCCCTCTTGTTCCTACTCTCTGCTACAAGAGAATAGTTCAGGCCAGATAGAGGTGATGGCTTCAGCCGGTCTGAGGGGTCTGAGAATGAGAAGACAGGGAGAGAAGATCCATTTATGGGACAAAGAGAAGATGAACCCAACCCATAGCCTGGAGCTGAGATGCAGCTAAACGGCAAATCCATGAACAAGATATAAATGTTTGTCAGCGTAAGCCACTGAAATTTGGGGGCTATATTCTTTTAAACTAGTGTAGTCTAGGGTTTAGGGGAGAAGTCCAGGCTAATATATCTATAAAGCCATAAGACAGGATGAGATCACCAAAACAATGAGTATAGATGGAACAAAGAGGTCAAAGGCCGCACACTGGAGCACTCCCTTCTTAAGAGATTGCGGAGATGAAGAAGAACCTGCTAAGGAGATACTGAGAAGGAGCTAGCCAGTAAGGTAGGAGGAGAAACTGTAACATGCAGAGTCCTGGAAGAAGGAGTGATCACCATATTAAGTGCTATTCACAATTTAAGTATGATGAGGACTGAGAGATGACCACTGGTTTTAACAAATGGAGGTCAATGCGAACTTCTCAATAATTTTAATGGAAGGATCAAATGGAAACATCACTCTTTGTGATCATATTCACCTATTCATTCAATAACTATTTCTTGAGTATCTACTATGTGACAAGCACTATTCTAGATATTTCATATATACCTGTGAAACAGACACCCCCCCTCCTCCCCACTTCTCCTCCCCCAAAAAAACAAAAACAAAAGCCCTGTGCCCTCTAGAGGCTTAGATTTTAGTGGGGAGAGACACATAAACAATAAGCATAATAAATGAGTCAGAAGGTGATAAATGCTATTTAAAAAATAGCGCAGGAAAAGGGAAATCAGGAATGCCTGAGGGGTTGCAATTTAAATAAAATGGTCAAGGTAGATTTCATAAAGAAGGTGATATTTGATTTATAGATTTAAAGAGCTGATTCTCTGATCCAAGACTTTCTCCAGGATTTTACTTCCCTAAATGCCCTGTTTACAGCCCTCAGCTGGCATTAAGTAATCCAGTGCATCTACAGACCTGTGACTCTAAAGGCTGAGATGTTAATTAGTTGAATAAATAAACCAAGAGTAAAAATCAGGATGCAGTCTCCACTTACTTTGCCGTTACCATTAGAATAATCCAATTATTATTCTGAGCTATCAGAAACACCAAAGAAAAATTATTTCCTATTAAGTCTGATGATGGTTCATAAAGCATTACCAAGTCAAAAAATCCATCACTATTGGATTATTTAAAACCAAATCAAGTATATGTTTAGTGGCTCATAGAAGAGACTAAACTGAGCAGGGATGTTAAGAATGCCAGCTTAGGAAATTCCTTGACACAAACCTGAAATTAACCTTGGTGTTCACATGAGGCAGACAAGGGCCAAACAAGGCCTTTTCTGTTCCTTCTCAGGGACATGGTTCTGTGACTGCTCACTTCAGGCTGTTAACATCTGAATGAACCATACTCACCCTCCATGAGCTCCTGATACACCTCCCTCCTAGGATAACCAAAAATGAATAATAAGTAACAAGATCATTTCACACACTGTTACCAGTTTTAAATCATTTATTGAAATATATGGTACGGAGTGAGGGGCCGATCATCAGGCACCCATTCATTAACTGGAGAAGAAAGAGATTTGGTGAAAAGGTATAGTCCAGCACGATCCAAGAGAACTTTCTCCAGTGATGGAAATGTTTTATAATTGGTGCAGTCCAGAATGGTAGCCACTAGCCACGTGTGGCTATTGAGAACTTGACATATGGCTACTGCAACTTAGGAAGTGGATTTTTAACTTAAAAACGTGTTAATTTAATTTGAATGGCCACATGTGGCTAGTGTCTACCGTACTGGATGGCCCAGTTCCAGAGGCCTTGATTCTAAACAATCCTTGTACTGTTTCCCTTTCTTTCCAGAAAGGACTTTTAAGGCGCCTTCTATTTCTGACATTCCTAATTTTTAAATCTTAACTATCTAAATAATCTTAAACATGATTACCTTTATTCTAAATGTGTAAAAGATGAAGTGATTTTTACCAATGGCCCAGAAAGAGGTCAGTTCTTATGACCCAGATATTTTCTTTACTTTTAATATTTTGATATTTGATTTTCCAAAAGGAATCCCCAAAGGAGCAGGCATCAAAAATGCAAAACACGGTATAATGTAGAGTACACTAGGTGAAAAGAAAAATTGTCTGAATTCTCCCATAGCTGGCTTCATTTATGCCTCTGACATGCAGTACTGCCAGTACATTCACTTAACATGTAACAGATAGCTAATGTGTAAGGCCCTGTGCTAGACATTATGAATACACAATGTTGAAAACATAGTCCCTGCCCTTAAGGAGAGCATAATCAATGGCATCTACATGGAATGCCATCATATAGTTTCCACAGCACAACAGCCTAGCAAGTTCTCCATACCCCACATCTGAGCAACTTCATGCCAACAAATCATCCTTGCTAAATGCTAACATTGCAATCGGTCAAAGCTCTGTTTTCATCTGGCTCTGCCCTTCCCACTACACACCTGCACCTCCCCACCACATCCCGCCACCAGCTGCAAAGACAGTATTGTCTTTGAAGAATTGAAAGCTTTCTTCCTTGACCCATATTAGAAATGTGACCTGGAAGCATATATATTTAAAATGAGCACATCTCCACAAGCCAAGAACTCCATTTACTTCATGACCTTTCTGATTTCCTTTCTTTTGGGTGTAGTAATAGATACTGAAAACTTCAGACTCATGTTTAGTATCTTGTTAACTGAACTTATGTATAAGCCAAGAAAACGAAAAGTGCCAAAGTACTTGCTCCAACCTCCAAATAGAGGCAGTTCTAATAACAAAAAAACCTCAACTTGATCATTTTAAACATTATTCTGGTTGGATAAAATCATCTTTTTTGAATTTTAAAGCTTAGCAATTTTGAATAAGCTTAGATAATTTGCTAGAGATATTTTCTTAAAACTTTCAATAATGCAAATCTCAACATGCACGTCAACTTCACGAGAAATCATAAAGTTTTCAGCAACAGAAACAGACTATGCCTATCACCTCTTCTGCAATGTTTTTACCCCCAAAACTGTAATAAAACATTAATACTTCTTACACTAGGCTTCACATAAAGGCTTAATGTTAAATAATCCCAATTCCCAAAGAATAAGAACAACAGCCCATACCCCGCCTACACAGACAAGAGATTAAAGACATCTGGAGAAGGACTGAGATTCCAACACAATTCTTCAAAAAGCTCTTGCTTCTCTGCACACAATGTGCTCCATACGCATCAATAAACCTGACAAAAATGTACATGACAGATATGCCAGGACGGAAATTTCTTTCAGACTTTTTTTCAGTCTAATAAAAATCTTCTTAACCTAAAAACACAAACCTTGTAAGTCAAACGCTTTGTCAGAATTTCAATTAGTTCTTTTAAAAAGGATCTACATTTAAACTTTCATTTCAGTGTTTGGGGAGATCACCGATGAACACAGTAATTCTCAGCAAGAACTATTTTAGGTATACATAACCTCAAGGACTTTGTCACCTCTCATGGAATGATGACACTTCAAAAGTAGAATTCAGTAAGAGTTTTTAGAAGATTTTCACGGCTATTGACAATCAGCCTTCTGAATAAATAGTCATACTTTTTAAGCAAAAAGTATGTGCACGTAGTACATGCCCAATAAACAGTACATCTCAGTACAAGCTGAATTGCTAGCATTTAGCATGTCGAGGGTGACATGTGAAAGACTAATTCTAGGGACACAGTCACAGCTCTTTAACACCCGGGATCAAAGGCATCTGGGATAGACGCTACTGTTTTAAAGTACAGCTGGGGCACCTGGGTGGCTCAGGAGGTTAAGTGTCCGACTCTTAATTTCAGCTCAGGTCGTGATCTCAGGGTCATGAGGTCGAGTCCCGCATCGGGCTCTGCATGCTCAGTGTGGAATCTGCTTTTCCCTCTCCCTCTGCTCCTCTCCCCCCCCACCTCCGCTTGTACTCTTGCTCGCACGCTCTCTCTCAAATAAATAAAAATCTTTAAAGTAGAATTAAATGGAATATCACCAACTTGTTCATTTTAATAACACCTTATATCTATTTCTCACTGAAGAGCTTATAAACTCATTTAGCCCATTAATTCATTAAATCTTACTCTAAGAATATTAGAAAGTTGGTATTTGTATTTCCATGCTCTAACAGAAAGCAGGATCCAAAAGAGGAAGTGTTTTCCTGAGTGTAAGAGGCACAATTTCAACCTGGTCCTCCTGCCTCTGAGACCAGCACTGCTGCCAGCCACTGGCCCTGCTTGGCTGAGCGAGCTCAGATGCTTGCCAGGGGTTAATGACCCTGCAGCATTTCAGAAGGTGCGTCTTGCACCTAGATCCTCCACGCTGGATAGGGCCAGTAGAAGCAAACCCCCAACACTAAAGAGCATTATCCTTACTAGCAAAGAATGATCATGATCTGTTTTTATGACATTCCAAGCAAGGGTTATCATTTGCAAGTGGCATTCAGGGCACTAAGCCAGGAGTGTGGATGCCATCCTTCATGGGCACGCTTCGAATGAAGAAACAATCACTGTAACAAAACCGATAGCCAGTTGTTTGTTTTCACCACACAGAGGGAGAAAGGTATCGTTTCCCACGGGAGGAAGAAGTAGGTTTTGGAGTGTAGATCTCAGTGTGAAGCTAAATCCAAGTGGGGAAAAACAAGTATGGCTTTCACAAAATTTCTAACCCACCCTCCTAAGTCAGATTGAATTTGTTTATTCATCCCACAACCTTCTCAACTGCCTTCTTACCTTGCTGCCTTGCTTTGCACACACACTGATTTTAAAATGTTCACAGCTATGGAAAATGAGCAGCCTTCTGAACGAGGAAGGCTGCTCTCGGAAGCTGTTTTATGAGTCTAACACAAGGTCTGCACTTCCTCCACAGTATCAGAGAGCTAACTCCCGAAGTTTTTAGGAGCCCTTTAGTAAGAAGCCTCCAGGGAGCCTCCTTAGGGTTACCCACTTTGGGTGATACACAAGACCTTCAACCCTGTATGCTGATATGTTGAACCATCTTCCTCCTCTGTAAAATAAACAGTGTGAGTCAATCACTGGGGTCTTTCCTGCCCTACCATTTATACATACCATTATGTATGAAATAACATACATGAGCATAATAAGGCACATTTGCAGCACTTACTACATGCCAGGGATTGCAGAGAGCCCTTTATCGACACTGTTTCACTTCAACCTTAATAATACCCCTGGCCCCAGGTAGGGACTCTTAATAGTTACAGACGAGGAAAGGAAGCATTGAGAGCTTGAGCAGTAGACTCTCAACAGACGTTTGTTAGCCAATCCAACAAACGCACTGACGCTAACTCATGTCATAAAGCTGCACTGTGATGAACACCTGCGGCTTGCAGCCTCTCTGCATACAGTTCCCCCCCCCACTGCCCCCCCACAGTTGTGTGCTAAGCAAAAGTTAGTCCATGTTTTTCCCAAACTTGTTTGTGCCAGTTATATTTGTCCCTGCAATAATGTAATTTAATAAAAATAGTATGTGCACCGATCACATATAATTATAAAAAGAAAATACCATTTTGATAACTCAGTAGGATGTTTGGAAATAAGGCAATTCACACACACCCACACACACACACACACACACACACACACACTGTTGAATTAAATGTCAGAATAAAACAGTAAAAGATTAGGGGACAGAAATCCCAAAAGGGTAAAGAGTTGCTAGAGTTATGGTTTCTCATGTGTCTTTAAGTTCTTGTTCCATTTTAAAGAAAAGCAACGGGAAGTTCTTAGAGAATGCATCACAAAAGATTTTGCAGCCAAGACAGCACGGCGTCATTATTGCAGGAATCACTCATGAAAACAAACGAACAGAATCTGTCATGAATGTGTATTCCCGATTTTAATTTAAATAAAATGTTTATGGCATAGGTCATCCCTTGGGGAGAGTATTTCTTCTGCTTTATGAAGGTATAATTAACATACAATAAATCACACATTTAAAGTATACAGTAAGTTTTAACAAATGTATCCACCTATGAAATCATCATCACAATCAAGATTATGTACACATCAGTCACCCCCAAAAGTTTCCTCCCACCCCTTGGTCATCACTTTCTCTCTCCCCTTCCCATTAACATCCCTCAGCCCAGCCCCAGGCAACTACTGAGAGCACACTATAGATTTGTCTGCATTTTCTCAAGTTTTATATAAATGGAATCATAAAGTTTGTACTTTTTTCCCTCCGGCTTCTTTCGCTGCAGTGTAATTACTTTGAGATTCACCCATGTTGTTGCTGTTACCAATAGTTTGCTCCTTTTTACTGCTGACTAGTATTCTACTGTATACATACCCCACATTTTGTTCATCCATTCTCCTGCTGATGGACACTTGGGTTGTTCCTGTTTTGTGGCTATTACAAATAAAGCTGCTATAAACACTCATGAACAGGTCTTTGTGTGGACACACTTTCATTTCTCTTGGCTAAATACACAGAGTGGAATGACTGGGACATAGCACAGGCATGCTTAACTTTTTAGGAAACTACCAGGCTGTTCGTCATCAGCAGTGAAGGAGAGTTTGGTATCTCACAGCATTGCCAGCAACTGGTATTCCTTCTATAATCGTAGTCATTCCAGTGGGCGTGTAGTCGTGCTCCATTGTGGCTTTAATTGGCATTCTCCTAATCACTATTATGTTGAATGCCTTATCATGCGTTCATCTATCTTTTTTTTTCTTTTTAGCGAAGTGTCTGTTCAAATATTTTGCCCTTTTTTTAAGTGGGTCATTTTTTTTTTAACATTTTGGGAGTTCTTCATAGATTCTGGGTAACAAGTCCTTTTCTTCCAGTCTGTGGTTCATCTTCATTCTCCTAACAATATCTTTGAGAAGTTCTTAATTTTAATAAAATACAGCTCATCCATCTTCAGATTTTACATTTTTTTTTGTGGGAGATTTTTTTTTCATCATAACTGTACTCTTTAATCCCCATCACCCATTTCACTCATGCCCCCACCCACCTCCTCTCCAAACCATCAGTTTGTTCTCTACAGTTAAGAGTCTGTTTCTCAGTCTCCTTTTTTTTCTTTCCCTTTGCTTTTTTGGTTTGTTTCTTAAATTCCACATGAGTGAAATCATATGGTATTTACCTTTCTCTGACTTATTTTACTTAGCATTATACTCCTAGCTCTAGCCATGTTGTTGCAAATGGCCAGATTTCATTCTATTTTCATGGCTGAATACTATGCTATTGTGTGTATATGTACACACACACATCTTTATCCATTCATCTACCAGCGGATACTTGGGCTGCTTCCAAAGTCTGGCTATTGTAAACAATGCTGCAATAAACACAGTGGTGCATGTATCCATTTGAATTTGTTTTTGTATTTTGGGGGGTAAATACCCAGTACTGCAATTACTGAATCATAGGGTAGTTCTACTTTTAACTTTTTGAGGAATCTCCATACCATCTTCCAGAGTGGCTGCACCAGTTTCCATTTGCACCAACTGTGCACAAGGGTTCCTTTTTCTCCACATCCTTGCGGACACTTGTTGTTTCTTGTGTTATTTTAGCTATTATGACAGGTATGAAGTGATAACTCATTGTAGTTTCCTTTCTCATTTCCCTGATAATCAGTGATGTTGAGCATTTTTTTCATGTGTGTGCTGGCCATCTCTAAGTATTTTTTTGGAGAAATGTCTGTTCATGTCTTCTGCCCATTTTTTAATTGGGTTATTCAGTCTTTGGGTGTTGAATAGTATCAGTTCTTTTTATGCTTTAGATACTAACCTTTTATCAGATATGTCAATTGCAAATATCTTCTCTCATTCAGTAGGTTGCCTTTTAGTCTTATTGTTTTCTTCGCTGTACAGAAAGTTTTTACAGATTTTACACTTCGATCTATTATCCACTTTGAATTTTTTTAATACGGTGTGAGTATAGATACAGGTTTAGTTGTTTTGTTTTTTGCATATGGATATCAAATTGTTCCAGCACATGTTACACTGCCCCTTTCTTCACTGAATTCTCCACCTGTGTAAGTACGGGTCTACTCTATTCCTCTAGCGATCACCTAATTTGTCTACCTCTATGCCAATTGTAGGAATCTATTTTTTTAACTAACTTTTTAAATTTATTGACCAACTCATGTCTGGGTTTGTCAGGGGGCTTTTACACCATTGTTCCAACGGTTAAGAACCTTGATACAACAGGATAGGCAGGAGAAAGGACAAGGTAGGAAACAGAGATGGGCAGGTATGGAAAAGATAAGGCAAAAGTATCACAACAGATAAAAGGAAAAGGATTAGAAAAAGTAGACACTTCTAAAAAATGGCATTTTCCCAACTCTCCCATCACCAAAGACCACCCCTCACCTAACTTGACCCTATCCTATTCTGAAAGGTTATGTCTATAAAGTAAACAGCATTTATTAGGTAATAATTCATTTGTGTTCTCATATATTATTCATCAGAGACATATGCTACTGCCTGTGTTTAATGAGCTAACCAGGGTTGCTATAACTCCTGCCAAAAATAAATTGACCTTTTAGATATCCTGTGCAGTCTCGTGGTGGGCAACATTACATCCCCATTAAGCTTTCTGAAATATTCACAATAGCCCCCAGGACTGCCACCATTTTGCTCCCTGCCCAAACCACTCTCTTTTTAGAGCCATGGGGTTCTGGAGCCTCAGACAAATTCTAGCCTAGGGGCTTCACCTTAGCTTTACTTTTTCATCAACCACATGCTACGTCAATGGAACTTCAAGAAATGTGTGATTTGTTAACGTGATGAAAACAAGTATAAAGCACTGATTGCCAACTCATGCAATAATTTGGAGTATCGCTAATTATTAGCTCAAGAGATAGCCCCTATACCATGAAAAAATTTAAGTTTCTAGAAGAAACATATAACCAGCATTTTCCCCTCTAAGGCTGTGTGGAATACAAACAAAGAGTGCTCAGGTTTAGCAACTCAAAAAAGTCTGAGAGGGGCGCCTGGGTGGCTCAGTGGGTTAAGCATCTGCCTTCAGCTTGGGTCATGGTCCCGGATTCCTGGGATCGAGCCCTACATCAGACTCCTGCTTAGCAGGGAGCCTGCTTCTCCCTCCCTGCCTGCCACTCCCCCTGCTTGTGCTCTCTTTCTCTCTGTCAAATAAATAAAATCTTAAAAAAAAAAAAAAAGTCTGAGATACCAGAGCTTCAGACAAAATAGTAAGAAACCGAAAATGAAACACACCAAGAGAAACTGTTTGAAAAGTTAGTCAAAAAGGAAAACCCTGCCCAAATTGCAGAGACCAATGCTATCAAATCTGACAGCTGGACATGTTTGAATCAAAACACAACTCAAAGTCAGATCCCAGCAATGCTTGAATAAAAGGGAACAAATGTCAACAAATTAATGCACGAAAAATGAGGCAAAAGACACAACTACTGATTTCGAATATTCTTTTTCCCTTTTATAAAAGTGATCTTCTTTGGTTTTTTCCTCCTAAAAATAGGGGATGCTTTCAAATGTACTTGTCACCATTATACAAGGGCTCGGCGAAACTTCTCAGAATTACAGCCATTTTAGCACCTGTGTGGCTAACGCGAGGGCTACCATACCTTTTAAATCTACTGTATTATGAAAATAAACCCCAAAATATCTCATAGCTGAAAACAAAGTACCCACCCATTGATCTTATTTGGAGGACTAAGAGGAAACCCAGACTTAATACTCTTGGTTAGCCATTAACCATGTGAATGCATTACATAGATTTAAATTTCCTAGGCCTCCATTTCTCTCTAAAGTAAGAAAATAGTAACGCAACTTAACAAACATGTACTACTGTGAATACAACCAAAAACATAGCCCTTGCTCTAAATGCTGGCACCTCTAAATTCTAGACTTTTATGGCTACGATATTTACTTTTAGATTCATGAGAAATGTAACTAGATAGTTCTAAACTTGATTTTAAGATATGATCTAAGTCTCCAATCGCGTGTATCAGAACCACTTGGCACAGTATCCCTCACCAGGAAATGATGCAATGGCAGCGGATTCCATTTGCTGAAACCAACCACGTGAACAGTGTCGTCCTACTGAACTCCATCAAACCCAGTACTTGGCTAATTTTTATTTTGCGGTCCCTGAGGCGGAGCAACACTAGATGGAGCTCGTACGAAGTCATCACCGCAGTGCCAAAGGGCACCGTTAGAGGGAAATATATGCCTTAAAAAAATTATTTAAAACAGTAACTATCTTCAAAGGTATCTCATATTCATTAAATAAGGCTCATCCCCACTATGGCCAGCTAACAAAACATGAAAAGAACACAAGCTCAAGGCAAGCTTTCTTTTCTTCCAAAATTTAACTCTTCACTCAAGAAACAGCCTGCATAATAGCAATCTGACTGCTGCTAAATTGAAGTGAAAACAATATAAGCCAAGAAATGGAAACCACTACAAACCAATAAGATTCTTCTCCCATTAAATTTAATTCTTATCAATCACTGCTTAACTTCGTTTCTTCTTTCTGCTCTGCCACGGTAAGAACTGTATTTTTCCTACAATTGCAAAGGAATTTTGTTGAACAAATTACACTAGCAGAAACCACAATATCCTGAGTCCTTGGGTCTTTAAATACAATAAAATTTATGCCTAAGATGTCTGCGGTGCCTGGGTGGCACAGCGGTTAAGCGTCTGCCTTCGGCTCAGGGCGTGATCCCGGCGTTATGGGATCGAGCCCCACATCAGGCTCCTCCGCTATGAGCCTGCTTCTTCCTCTCCCACTCCCCCTGCTTGTGTTCCCTCTCTCGCTGGCTGTCTCTATCTCTGTTGAATAAATAATAAATTAAAAAATTAAAAAAAAAAAAGATGTCTATAGTAAATAAGTGGGAAGACAGGCCTTTGAATCCACTGGCAGGCTGGAGACACGTCCCTCACCTACATTTCTACATCTTATCTTGTGCTCCAGTGTTTCTGGGGGCTTCAATCCACTAGCTGAGAATGATAGTTGAAATGAAAGGGACAACAAGATTTAAAAGATAAAACATACCTGACCACAGTCATAAAGTCACAAGAGGCTTAATGATAATTCAGTTTTCATTTTCTTATAATGAAGAAGCATATGATCAAGTCTTTTCATTATGAAAATTGTTACAGGCCTGGGAACCTAAGAAAAATCTGTAGAACAGGACTGTCTACCCATTCAATAGAATTTCCTATAACCGGAACAATAATTTTGGACTATCCATATGGAAGAATTTTGTTATATAGAACGCTTATTCTATTGTGAAGGTAGGCTGCACGTGACCCACCACTATCGAACAGCATAAAAAGTCCATGGTTCTCGTGACCAGCAGCAGTGACAGTGAACAGACTATGATCAAACCCCAGAAAGGCTTCCCTACTATCTTTTCTGATCAAACAGGCCCAACCTCCAAAATCCTGAAACCCAAACAAAAAATAAAGTGACACACCAAAGAGAGAGTACAACGTTAGTTTCTGAAATTTTATTATTTTTAATACATACATTTCACAAACAGAAACCTTCAAACACCACACACAATTCCATAACCAAATGTTTCAGTTTTATCAACATTCTTTAGCTATTTACACTGTCTTCCCTCAACAAAAGTGCAATCCAAGACATCTTGACAAGAAATCTTTAGGACAAGAACATATTTTGGAGCTGGTTTTAACGATGCCCATCTGTTACGTTTTCTTTCAATTACCTGGAATAATAACAAAGTCAACAGGACATAGAGATGAGCTGGGTTAGGCGGCATCCTACTAAAGGAACCAAAACACTGAACAGGAGCGCTTTCTCCTCAAGTCCTCCCCAAACGTCCAACTAAAATTGCTCAAGAGCTGCAACCAGGAGACCAAAGAGGAGAAGCCACATGGAGGTCCTGACCCAGGCACAGGAGAACAGAGTGTACGTGAGGCGTTGGTCTTATAGGACAAAACACAAGATTTCAGCAAATTAGTTTTCATGGTCCACTAAGTTATGCACCAGCCTGTTAGTTTCAGTATTTAAACACCTAATAATATTCTCTCCTGATGAGTTAATTTCCCCCCAAAAGATATGAAAATACTTTTTACTCTGAAAATAACCTTCTTTTGCACAACGTGGACATGAAAGACTGGCGAGAGCTCTGTCTTACTTAGGCTGGAGTAATTCATCCCACTGCCCAATTTCATGGCTAATGTCTATCTTTTAATCAAGCAGCTGATAAACTTGGTACATCGCTTGCTTCGGATGCAACCACAAGAGAGTGGAGAACTGAGTCAGCCTGAAGAGGAAACGATAAAGCCTTCAGAAATGGTTTCTCACTGAACTGAAGCAAGTACAATTTTGTTTGTTCCAGGTACAGAACTCTTAAAAATAAATGATTAAAAAAAAAATTAGAAAAGATGAAAAATCACTTTGAAATTATTAATCACTTGCAAGTGGTTCATTTTATTGAACGCTATTTATCAGAAAAACAGAAAATGGATCTCCTGGATGACGAATATCCTTTAATATCCAAACCACAACAAAAAATAGTCATCTTTTTTTACATACTCCAATTTCCACCAAGGTATTCAGAGCAAAGTACTTTGAGGGAGTGTGGTGAAAATACTAAGGTCAGCAGATTTCCAAAATAAGATTTATTCTCCACATTGTTGCATACTCATTATATTTTATTCTCAAATAAGCCACATTTTCTACTTTACATGAGAATGTGATGCC
The DNA here is from genome assembly GCF_024610735.1 of Ursus americanus. Taxonomy (NCBI): domain Eukaryota; kingdom Metazoa; phylum Chordata; class Mammalia; order Carnivora; family Ursidae; genus Ursus; species Ursus americanus. The sequence goes on along the minus strand of NC_142137.1, from coordinate 51,444,950 downwards.
TTAAAGGCAAACGATACTCTCAGATGATACCCATGCCTCTCCTTTTTCAGAACTGTCGCATCCACAGAATCCTAACTTTGTGGTCCAAATAAAGGCCAGGAGCAAATTTTATCCAATTACAGGGAAAACTCCTCCTACTTATTTTTCAGAGAGCAGAAACCAATCGAAGGAGAAAATACTGAATGCGTCAGACACCACACTCACAGCAGTTTTTGACCAAGGGGCTTGTGAATGTGATCTGTCAACTTTAAGATCTAGGACAATAATACTAAGCAGGTTTCGCTATAAAATTTTAGGTGCATTAAAAAACAGCATTACAAATATTTTACTCCTCGTTTGAAATTCAGAACTGAAATTCAAATGTTACTCTCAAGACTTGAAAAACTTACCAATTTTTATACTTGGGTACAGGAGAGAATCAGTGGGGAACCAGTTAATTCACAATTACAGCTCTGTGTGTGAAGGACAAATCTGCAAGGGCTACGTCCTACAGACCTTTTTTGGTTGCATCAAATACTGTCTGACCAATATTGATTTGCTGCTTTGTAGAGGCCCTGAGCATTTCCCCCCACTGTGAAATATTTTTCAGGCCATCAGACACCAAACTAGATGCAGTAAACAGAATTACAATCATCCAAACTGAAAGATAAGAATATTAGTTGATATATTGGTTCTTCAATGCTCTGTTGTTTCAGACAAAACATCAAATATTTCATACAGTAAAAGTGAAACTTGCTTGCAGTTATACCTAAACACTTCTGAGAGGAAAAACAGCTGTTTTTCTGAGAAAAAAAAAAATGGTATAAACCAAACAAGTAAAGCAAACTGTTCATATAACCCCGAATTTGGCTACCCATAAAACAGACTGTACTTTCAACATCCTATTAGCATATATGTGTAAAATACTTGAAACTGCCAAATCCATTCTTGAGAAATTATATTCCAATTCCAATTCTAACAGTATGGGTGTCAGTCTATTTAAATCATCAAGCTCTAATTAACAAAACGCTGTATTTTGGAAAGCCCAATGTCCTGACTAATCAAGTTACACAAATTACCATCTTTTTTCACTAATGGTGAAGTATCGTGGAGAGCTTTAGAATGATCTATTTTCAAACATACTGTTATACATTACAATCCGCGGTTTTGAAAAATACTTTAAAAAGGAATATTAAAATTATTATTCTCTTCCTCATATCCTCACAAAGCAATTTTTTCCTTTCCTTCGCAGGGTCAAACCTATGACGTGGGAAACCCAGCATTAAATGGGTAAAATGTGGCCATAACAATTTCGTGGAAGATAAAGCATGGCAATGATGGTTCTGAAATTCACCAGTTAGGGTCTATGGCTGTGAGATTTACCTGTGAGAAGGATCTGACATGAAATGGCACTTCGACAGCGCAACCTACATAAATCAGTACCACCCAAATCATGTTATTCATGGATTCTCCTTAAGAGCTCATCCGACCAACTTCAAAGACACAATTCCAACGATAGGGTTCTGCCTGATCTTGCCCCCTTGAGTCCGTGTGCATCACTTCCAAATTCATGTAGTATATTCTCTCTGTTACAGGTCAGTTTACCCAAAAATATTTGCAACACCACTAGTTTCCATTGGTCTCATAATTTGGATAGAATTTTCCATAGGAAAACTACCTGCTAAGTCACAGAGGTGATAGAAACAGCACCCGTGTCCACTTTCAGATAATCTGCAGGTCAGTGTGCATGGCACAGCACTGAACCAAGATGAGCCAGTACACCCTCAGCTCTCCGGGCACAGACTTACATTCACGGCTCCCATGTTTTTCCCAAGGCCCAGAGCAGATCTAAAAGTAGGCCTTTAGACAGTTAACATTTTAATAAGAGTTTCCTTCCAACTCCCACATGTTTTTAGTTGATAACCACATAATCCCTTTACTAAATTCACCCTATCGTCCCCGCCACCTTAAAAGCCGCGCGAGAGACTCTTAGTGCTAGTGAACCGCTACCCCAGACTCACGGGATTATCCATTTGGGCTCTGGTCAGGACCACAGACTAACACTCAGGAGTCAAGAGAGGGCAAGGGGCCAAGCCCATTTTAGTGGCACACATACACGAAGGAACTCTCCTTTAAATTAGAAAAGAAAGTCATGTCACAGAATGTTTCCCTATAAAAGATATGTAATAAAGAAATAAGGTCAATAAAATAGCTATTACTAAAGCAAAGCTTTCATCAATAAGCTTCAAGAACTTTGAAGGAGGAGAATGGCTTCACGAAATGGTAGTCCAGGTTCCCACAGTGCGGACACTGCTGGACGTTGCTGTACTCGGAGAAGTACTGCATCCCGATCCGCACGTCGATCACGGGCTTCCCGCAGTGCTTACAGTTCAGACGGGCCTGCGGGGGAGACACAGACGCGTCAGCCACCGTGCCCCTCCCTCCGCCGCCCCACACCGTCCCAGTCACCCTGACCACAATGCAGCACAGTCATGTCTGAGGAACGGATCAAGAGTGGGGCCAAGCGTCCCTATTACCAAAAGCAGGGTAAGCAGAGCAGAAGACAGACATTCAAAGACTCATCATCCGTCTGACAGTTTGACTCCTCAGTTCCCTCTGGATCTGCAGCAGTGTTAGCACTGGCACCTACTGGTAGGAAGAAATGCCCAACTCGCACTGCCTGAACCTCTCTCCACGGAAGCTCCCCTCATAATCCGACACCCCTTCCCCCTGGATTGTAAGGGGCGGCTGAAGCTGATGCCCCTCATTCAAAGCCTTGTGGAACTTCGTGGACCGTGCTGTTTATTTTTTAAAAATTCATGTACATTTCTCATTCTGATGTTACTACACTTGTTTTCTTTGATGTAAAAATAAAATTTCCTGAAAATACACCAGCAAAACGAACAATCCAGGAAGAAGTGCTCTGTGTATCGTGAGGCTTCTGGGAACCACCACACACCAAATCTTCATTCATGCCTGGATCTCTAACAGCACAAGACTGGAATCTTTTAGCAAAAGGTCCAAGAACTTAAAGAAATAACCAGAAACGATAAATACAACAGTCTCTCTATGTAGATTCATTCTAAAAATGTAATGAAAGAACTTCAGATGAAGAAACAGGCACATAGTGATAGCAACATGACCAAGACCACACAGTTAGGAAGCAGAAAGCCGGGGGATTGAACCAAAGTAGCTTATTCCAGAGCCCACATTCTTAGCTATGACATGGACGACCTTTCCGTAGCTAAGATAAATTCCCTTTTAGTTGATAATCACTCTGAACAGCAAAAATGAAATTCTGGGCAAATCTCTCTCTTTAGTCATTCCCTTTAATCTGTTATCCCTTTCAATTAACCATTAAGCTTATTTTTGGCTCAAAGTCTTAATAGAAGACTTTTGTTGATTCCTTAGTCTCATCTAACATGTGCACCTTCAGAGTGAATTCAGATTTGGCCCTTGAACAACACGGGTTAAAATGCACGGGTCCACTTACAAGCAGATTTTTAAAAATAAATACAGTACAGTACTATAAATGTATTTTCTTTATAATGTTTTATTTCCTTTACTTTATTGTTAGAATATAGTATACAATACACATAACATACAAAATATGTGTTAATCAACTATTTATGTTATCAGTAAGGCTTCCGGTCAATAGTAGGCTATTAGTAGTTAAGTGTTTGGGGAGTTAAAATTTATAGACAGGTTTTCGACCGCACAGGGGATCAGTGCCCCTAGCTCCCATGTTGTTCAAGAGTGAACTGTAGTTAACTGACATTTTTTTAAAGCCAAAGAGTAATCAAATATGTTTTCTGCTTTAGTTGGAGGCTAGAAAATAAAGGTCTGAGCTTATATTGTTTTAAGGTAGAAATACATAATGAGTACCAACAGGTTGGCTATGGCAGGATGCCATTCTGCTTTTCTCCCTAAAGATAAGGAAAGAATCCCTTTCAGTGGTATAGTAGAAAGAACAGCAGGCAGGGCATTCAAGGTTCTAGCATGGCTGTGACACATTTGTAAAGACCTAGGTAAAAAGACCGCCACTGTGTGTAGAAAACAAGGAGGCTCAACTAGCTCTCCCAGGTCCTTTCTAGCACCAATGAATGGCCCCAAATTCTTTTACTTTCTTATTTCTTTGGCAGAGAACCCTCTCTTGTGTGTGTGAAGAGAGAGGAGCCACTTCCTTCCGTTTCTCTCATCTCCAGCGCTGGCACTGTGGCACAGCCGGGTATTATAAAAAGCCACAGTGTGTAACTGAAAGACTATGAGATCTCACTTCCAAGGCTAATGGATTTTTAAAATGGAAATGTGGTCAATATATTGGAATAGCGTACAAGTAGTCAGTCCTACCTGGAATCAAATGACAGGCCAGGAAAGGCCATTTAGGTCTCTCTTGACCATACTCCCCTTTTGAGAACGCAAGTACAGACACAGTATATTTGAAATACCCACTCTGCCAACCTTTTAATTCAACCAGCACAGCTTATCACAGATTATTCTTTTTAAAAAGTCAAACCACAGTGCTAAAGATAACAAAGCCATGTAGTAACTAATAAAGTGTTTCACACTTATTTATATTAAAAGCCAGGCTTGGCGACTAAAGAGCAAAGTAAAATTCTCTCCTACCCATGAATATGAAGGAACTCTAAAACAAGGCCTTCTTTTCCCCCAAGCACTTGGAAATAAACCAAGATACTTCCAGGGATTTTGTTTTGTCTCTTGTGTTTCCATGGACTTATTTAATGTGTGTTCCCAGACTTCCCTTTTTTCTGGTGACAGATGAATTTTGGAAAATGCTTCCTCTCAGCAGTGCTTTAAGGATTCCAAATCTTTCATGGTGGCCTCCAACACCGTACAGGCAGGCAGTTCCTGGGTAACTGCGCTACCCACAAAAAAAGACACAAAAAGAAAATCCCATCTATTAAAGAAAGTAAAACTTTCTTCTTCCTTTTAAGTAATGATTTGTTCTTATTAGAACCTAAGTACAGGTTAATCACACAAAACATAAGAAAATACAAGCGAAAGGAACCACTCCGCATCCCAGCATGCGGACACAGCCTCCGACTTACGGGTTAGCAGATCCCTTTCCATAGTCCCTTTTCACAAACAGAAGCATACTATTACAGCATTTTATAAACTACCTTTTTTACTTAATATACTAAAAATATTTCCCATTAAGTATACATTATTCTACAGTACCTCCCTTTTAATGGCTGCAGAGTATTCCAGCAATAGCTTTGTCACACTGTGGCAAATCAGCCATCAGTCCTTGACTCGGGGGGAGGTGGGGTGTACGGCCGTTCGCTGTCTTCCTCACCCTCTCCCAAACTTACGACAGTGCTCCCTCTATCTCCTCTATGTTCGCCAGGGGGCAGAAGCCTGAGATCATGCACTGCTCGCCCTGCGGGGTCAATACCAACCTGACAGCACGGAGAGGCGGCCAGGATGTCGTAGGTGTACATGGTGCCCAGCTGGTGCCAGCTGCCGTCCCACCGCGACTTACACTTGATGCAGATGATCTTGTGAACCCCTTCCAGGCAGTCCACGCACACCGCGTACAGGTGCATGAGCCTCCCTGTGCACAGAAGACACAACGCTGAGAATGGCCGTCGTCAGGGCTAAAAAAGGGGCTGATCTATCAATTATAAGCAAACACGTTATCATTCAGATAAAATAAGAAGCAGAATAGGTCATATTCATCCCATACCCCCAAGCTGTCCTTCCAGAATAATGATGAATTACTAACTACTGCTGAGTGGACATATACTTAAAAGTTCTATCTTATTAAATATTGCTTCAATTCACTTTTCTAAAAAGTACTGCCAAATATACAACGTGGACATCCAATTCAAATGACCAAGCCACAAATGCTACAAACCAGCCAGTGGTCACGCAGGACTCTCTGCTCAGAAGTCTGTGTGTGGCACGGAGTCTGAACCAACAACGCTGGTCTGCAGTCACGGGCTTTTGTCCACCAAGTCCCATCATAAGAAAGTCCACAGTCTGTCTTGGTATTGGTGGCCCAGAATTCTACGGCAGCCACAATTCCTGTGTTAACTGTCCCTGTCTCCAAAGCTGCTCAGCCTCACCATATTTAATTAAGGAACCAGGATCATTACTTGTAAGTGGTTATTTAAACGGAGTCCAATGTCTTACTATTTACTGGACTCTTAAGAGACACAACTCCGTTCCTCCATCATTTGTTCACATCTAATGCTTACAAAGGAAAAGAGGTCACCCTTGTTTACATTTATGTTTGAATCCTAAGAGTTAGGATTCAAATCAGGAGGAAAAACTGGGCACGTCCAGGATCCACCCAGACAGCGTGGAACAGCAACACTGCCGCTCTCTACGATGGGATCAGGGAGCTCCGGTGCGCCGAAAACTACGCTCAGGAGAGCATACTCCTTCAGAATGCGCTGCTCCGTGCCAGCCGCCAAACCACGGCTCTTCACCTTTCGATGCTAATACCAGCCTGCTCCTTACTCTCTGGAAAGAGGTCAACAGTACTTACAGGGTAACTCTTCACTACATTTGCTTACAAGGCTCTCTCTGCCTCCTTGAGGGTAGGAACCATGTTTTCTCACACACACACAACCTACTTCTCAGGCCTAATTTTCACCTTTCTCCATCCATTCCCGGAAGGTACCCTTCAGATGTGGTCCTGGGCTCTGTCACATACTCTTCCTTTTCTTTCTCTTCTCTCCCTATTCAAGAGTTCTTCCAATCTTAAGATCTGAACCACCCTTGTTATAAAATAAGCTCCCCAGTGTTCGTCCCAGATGCTTATTTCTAATAATGCTCGCTAGACAGACATCTCCACTCAAAGTCCCAACACCCCTTCAACCCCAACACACACCAATGCCCTCATCTTTCCCCTAAGACAGGTCTCCTTCCCAGTGTTCTCCACTCCTGTCCATGGCAGCATCCTTTATCTGCTCTAGAGCCAAACTGAGCCAGCCAGGATGCAGCTTCATCCTTGTAGCTATAGACACATCCTCATTGTCTAGCACAATGTCTGTAATGGAGAAAGCACTTCATAACTATATGTTGGGTAAATGGATGGGGTATATTAATAGCCAAAGACATTATAATCTTGGAGGCCTCAATGCCCCCCCCCCCCAAAAAAGGCAAGGGTGACAAGAACTTCTTTTTTTTTTTTTAAGATGTTATTTATTTGAGAGAAAGCAAGAGACCGAGAAAGCACAAGCAGGGGGAGCAGCATACTCCCCACTAAGCAGGAAGCACGACGCGGGGCTCTATCCCAGGACCTGAGATCATGACCTGAACTGAAGGCAGATGCTAAATCAACCAAGCCACCCAGGCGTCCCAAGAGCTTCCTGTAATAGTGCCCATCTCTGCTCTAAAAAGCTGAAAAGAAAAAGATTTCATATGCCATACCCACTTGGGAGTGGCCTCACAGCTTTTCATGATATCAGTTCAAGTATCCAGGAACCCACTAGAAAACACATTTCCAGTCTCCCTCCTAGATTTACCTGGGGCAATTCTCTAACATTCAAAGATACCCAGTGGGCTGCCGAGAAGGGTGGGAGGAGGGACGGACACAGAGAGGAGGTGGTAGCAGCAATAACCATGCACAGAGCTGATAGGGAACTTTTACTGAGGGCCCACCATGCACGGGTCAGGCATGTGCTCTAAGGAGGCCACGTGAGTCATTTCACTTAACCCTCCCAGCAACACTGTGAAGTAGGCAGTACTGTTATTCCCGCCCCAGACTGGAGGAACTGAAGTTCAGTGAGCTGGCGTAGCTTGCCCAAGCTCACAAAGATAGTAAGTAGCAACGTCCAGACTTAAATTAATGTCTGTGTGACACCAACTTCTGGGAAAACTCCTGGGAACTCCCGGCCTAGAGTCTCTAGATTTGTTTCAGTTATGATTATACTTGTTGTAAACACAGAGCATTTTACATGGCTAAACTGTAGGGTTGTGAGTTCAAACAAAAAGGAGATTCCTGAAAGAACAGTCACCTGTGGTTCTCAGTAGTAAAGAAGCACAATAAGAACTTCCTAATTAGATCAATCTTAATAAATTATTAAGACCAAACAAAACCATCTTCTCAAAGGAAGAGTCAGAGAACAGAGGCTAGAGTTGGAGGCTGCAGGGGGCAGTGATGGGTAAAGGGCAAGCATGGCAATGACCTTCCCCACTTGAAATTACAAGTGATTTCAGCAGTGTATCATCAGCTGCAGTATGGACTACTGCGGCCTAGAACATGGCCTTTCTATTGTCGTTGAAGATGCTTTTAAGCCATACACAGTGCGACTCTGGGATGAAGAAGAGGTAGACACTATCTAGCGACAGTGTGTGAACTTCCATGAGATGTGGCAACAGAAACAGAGACACATGGCAAGGCTCCACGTGAGCCACCCACCTCTCTGGTAGTGACAAACACCTTAGCTCCAACTTTTGTCATCAACAGTCAAACTTCTTAAGACCTTTGTAGTGCATGCCTAACACATCCATTAGCTGTTTGTAACATGTATGTACTCATGTACACACACACACACACACACACACACACACACACACACATACACAGTACTCGGGCCTATCTAATTTTCACCTTTCTCCATCCATTCCCTGAAAGGTACCCTCCAGACGTGGTCCTGGGCTCTGTCGCATACTCTTCCTTTTCTTTCTCTTCTCTCCCTATTCAAGAGTTCTTCCAATCTTAAGATCTGAACCACCCGTGTTATACAATAAGCTCCCCAGTGTTCATCCCAGATGCTTATTTCTAATAATGCTCGCTAGACAGACATCTCCACTCAAAGTCCCAACACCCCTTCAACCCCAACACACACCAATGCCCTCATCTTTCCCCTAAGACAGGTCTCCTTCCCAGTGTTCTCCACTCCTGTGCATGGCAGCATCCTTCATCTGCTCTAGAGCCAAACTGAGCCAGCCAGGATGCAGCTTCATCCTCTATAGGCAAGTTGCCCCCAAAGCCACAATTTTTTCTTTAATCTCTTGCTGATTTTCCTACCTTTCAGTTCCCACTGTTAGCAGCCAGCAGTCTCTCATCTCTTGCCATCGAGGTGGGAGATTTAAGTTCCACCTCTCTGGAGACAGGTCCCCCCCCCCCCCACTTTCAAACAACTTTTCCACCCAAGCGATCATCTGCTCTAAAGAAGAAAAAAAAAATTAAACTCTTCAGGTCTTATAAAGAACATTGCAAAGCTCTTACCATGGCTTGAAAGGCCAGCCACAATCTGTTTTCCCTGCCTACCCTACTCATTTTCCGCTGTAGAACCCCCACTCTCACCAATCTGTTCTCTCCAGTTTTGTGTCTCAACTTTTATATTTTAACCACCGTTCCCTTGCGCACATCGCTCCCTGTCCTTATCAACAAAGGCCTTACATGGCCAGACCCTCTGCTTATCAAGGTCCAGCCCACCTTCTGACATCCGCCTTCCCACCGCCTTCTTTAATTAACCGGGCCAAAGTGGCCCCTGCCTCGTTAGAAAGTACGGGATGCTGAAGTACATTATATCCAGGTATTATTAATTCCACAGGTGATACTAGTGCCTTAAGCCTGATAAAGTTACATTTTTATAAAAGCATCTTACATCCTAAGATTATAAATTGATGAAAGGCAAAGACCCAGCCCATGTATGAAATTAATAAATTTGATTCACTGATGAATGGGGTAAGTGAAAAGAATCTGTCCATCACAAATAGAATAAGAACAACACTTCTCTCCTGTATGCTGAACCCCTGTACTCTCATTCATCTTCATAGAGAATACTCCCAGTCTTAAAGTGAAAGTAGTTTCCACCTACTTCCCTCTAAAATTAACCCCAACCAGTATAAAGAACAAGAAACAAAACACAAACTCCATCTTCCAGGAAACTATGAGATACCCGCAAGCCTGAACCCAAAATAGGAGGTCAGAATGAAGGAATTTTAAATGGCTTAGATCTGAAACTGGACAGCAAGCAATGAGGGGGGTGCAGAGTGGGATGAGGTGCCAAAAGGGAAACAGGGGAGTAGAGAAGTAACCATAAATTCTATGCAACTTTTTCCATCAAGAAGTAGTCTATTTAATCATCCCCTACAACTTATTTGAAAACCACAATGTGATGGAAGTGATGATACTCAGTTCTAAGCTTACACCTCTTGAGAGAGAGTGCAGCCCCCACCCTCACTCCCTGAATGCAGGAAAATGCCCAGTCTAGCCTACTGGAAGATAAAAAACCACACCAACCAGGGATGAGCCACTCACTCCAGACACGTGTCAGAGGCCATCCTAACCAACCAACCCACAGAACCGTGGGAAATCATAAATCATCACTGGTTTAAAACATTAAGTTCTGGAGCAGTTTGCCTTTAACAAAGGCTAAAAGACATAAAGGAATAGATGAAATTCTAGAAAAGGAATGAGACTGCTCCCTGCAACCTCTCTTTCTCTTCCCTGTTGAGAAAACAGTTAAAACAAGAAACTGCATCCATGAAACAAGAACAAGACACTATTAAAAAGTGCTCTTAAAATTATAATCTATATATTTACAGAACAGAAAATCTTAAACTCAGTAAAAATCCTGGGATATAAAGCCAAAGAAATCTTCCGGAAGGCAGGATAAAGAGAGAGATAAACAACAGGATATAGAAGAGCTGCTTCCATCTCAAAAAAAAAAAAAGATCCATTTTTAAGAGGTCCAATATCTAACAGTTCCACAGTTGTTTTTAAAAATGAAAGAGGAAATAATCAGAGAAAGAAATCAGAAGAAAATTTCCCCAAACTGAAGACCATAAGTTCATACAGCCAAAATCCCAAAAAAGCACGCTGCACAATGAATGGGGGTGAAGGGGAAGACCCATGTCACAGTGAAACGTCAGAACACTAGGGATAAAGAGAAAATCTTAAAACCTTCAGGGGATGGGAGGGGAGAGCAAAGGGACAGCAATAACATTTTGACTTCTCAACAGTGACACCAGAAGAGCAGAGACAGTGAAGAAATAAATGCCTTCAAAATCCTAAGGGGAAGAGAGTTATAACTTGGAAGATTCTACCCAGCCAAACAGCAATCAAGTGTGAAAACAGAATCAAGATATAATCAGACTTCCAAAGTCTGAAAATACCCTTTCCCATGCTTCCTTTCTCAGAAAGCTCCTGGGGATGTTTCTTAACAAACTGAGGAAATAAACCAAGAAAAAAGAAAACATGAGATCTAGGAAACAGAAAATAAAAAACAGAAGAGCAAGTAAAGAATTCCTAGATGGGCAACCATGTAGTACAGCAGCTAATGAGTGCAGCCAGCCAGACAGGGGCAGCCAGACAGACAGGGGCAGCCAGACAGACAGGGGCAGCCAGACAGACAGGGGCAGGGAGATGAAAGGCTCCGTGAAGGGAATTTAATTTCTACAACAAGAAGTTCATTAAATGGATACTAGGTATGTGCAAATGCTTCTGAGAGCTTTGTGAGAGCTGCTGGAGAGTGGGAACAACCAGCCAATGTTTCCAAAAAGATTAAGAAAATGAAACTGTGGAAGAATTATTAACTGTAATAACAAAACAAAAGATGTCCTAGAATATACTGTACTCTATGATAGGAAACACACCTAAACTCCTTGCTCAACACTAGGTATTTACGTAATCATAGCAGTAAAAACATTAAGGATTTCACAGAGAATTGTGATATATTATTCTGAGAGAAAGGGGAAGATTTAAGAAAGCACAGTCATCCACCTGAAACGTAAGTCAATAGACAATATCTAAAATTGGATATGAAGATTTTCAAATTATGATGGTGGGACGCCTGGGTGGCTCAATCGGTTCAGCGTCTGCCTTCAGCTCAGGTCATGAGCCTGGGGTCCTGGGATCGAGTCCCACATCGGGCTCCTTGCTTCTCCCTCTCCCTCTGCCTGCAGCTCCCCATGCTTATTCTTTCTCTCTGACAAATAAATCAATAAAATCTTTTTTAAAAAAATAAAATAAAATTATGATGGTAAAAACCTGAGAATCAGTTATAATTGAAAAATGCTGTCTCGACAGCAGGTGGTGTGGGAAGAAGATAGGTGGAATATATCATTTCTACCACAGGCTTTTCTGGCACACTTTTAAAGGTACAAACATGTTATACGTCATGTATCTCACCTTTATATAAATTCAATAATTTTACATGAACTGACAGATTGCTCATTTATCCTGACCAACCCCCATCATTCAAGTTCTGGCTGAAATATCCCTACATCCTTGAATGTCATCCACAGCACTAAGCTCCCCCTGCCTTTGCCACCCAGGTGATGCCTCAGCTTTCAATAATCTTCCACTTTCCTTTTGCTGTTATAGAGAAAACCTGATCTTCCACAAACTTCAAGATTAATTCAACTAATCTAAAAACATGGTGGCCCTCTCTGTCCCACCCCCTCCCCCTTACTCCATTGTGTTTACAAGAATCAAAGCAAATACACAGCATGCTGGGCACGTTAACACAGGTTTCAAAGGCAACTATTTGACACCAAGTGACATAAACATGCAATTCCTACTCTAAATTCCCTCCCAATTATGGAAAACTATACATGAGGAATCCTCCCTCCATAGTACAGCAGAACAAAAACATAAAATGACCCACCAGAACAACTGTATTTGGTACAGCGGCATCAAGAGTAAAGAAAAAAAACCCACCACCACCTCCACGACCTCATTAATGGGCAAAGCTGAAATACTCCAACATGGCCTGGCACCTAACTAGAACAAAAGGCACCATCCGTTAACATGAAGCCAGAAGAGAGCAATCCCATCTTGCTTTTCGGCTTTTAACAAGGAAAGCAGGCAAGGTGAACGAACACCTGTACCTTGAAGATGACACGGCACATCATATTCGATCTCATCGTGTCTCGACGGGCTTAAGAACAGAGTTCCGTCCACCAAGGGGAACTGTTCGAACACCGGGAGCGCCCGGTGGCACAGCGCACAGTTGACAACATTCCTGTGGCTGGCACTGAGGGCCGCAAGAATGAACTTCCGCAGGTCCTCGCCCTGGCCCATCTGCGCATCATCTTCCATGCGCACGTGGAAAGTGTTCAGCTTATGCCTGGGGATGTGAGTGAGCAGCTCAGACAGGTCCAGGCGCCGCAGGAACTGCACGGGCGCGTCGAAGTGGCCCCCCCTGTGCACCGATAACCCAGCCGGACTGTAATCAAAGTGGGTGTTTCGGAACACGTGCCCCCCAGCCATGGCCTTTTTATGAGGCTCCAAATGGATGGCGTTCTTTAGGAACTCCCCGAGGTATCTCGAGGAGCGGGGGCCGCTGAAGTGGGCAGGGGAGAGGATGGAGTAGCCGGTGGGCGGGGACTGGCCCGGGGAGGCGCAGGGGGAGCGAGCCCCGTAGGCGGCAGCGCTGACAGCCTTCTCCTGGGAGTTCTGCCTGTCCACGGAGTGCCGCCGGGGGAGGTCATGGCTCAGGCCTTTCTGCGGCTTGTTCGGCGGCCGGCACTTCTTGGCCTCCTCCCCCGCTTCGCCAGGGGGCCTCCCTGTGTTCTTCTCCGAGCCGGACTTCTTCTTCTTCTCATCCTGCATCCGCTTCACCTGGTACCAGTCCGTGTCCTTTTTTAGGTGGCCCTGTCCACAGCGGCAGGAACAGAAGCGGAAGGCCAGGTCATAGCCCTTCTTTGTCCACATGTTTTGGCGGCACTGCTTCTCGTTCCAGCTGCGGGCGCGGCCGATGCAGTTGAACTGGACCAGGATGCTGCTCTCCCACTCGTAGAAGCACTGCAGGTGCATCCAGCTGCTGCAGGGGCAGTGCTCGTTGTTGCACACCACCTTCTGGTAGTCGTCCTTGTCCAGGTCCACCGGCCTCCCGAAGCTGCAGATCAGGGGCGTGGCGCAGGGGGCTTCTGCGGAGAAACACAAAGACGAAGAGGGTGAGCATGCAGAAGCTGGGGTTCCCGCTGGCGCCGCGTCAGACATCAAAGCTACCATTCCCCCTCCCCCTGCCATGAGCCCATTCATGCCAACTGTACAATTTTCCGGTGTCAAAATTTCCACCGCTGGAATAACACCAGAGAGGATTAAAAAACATTTACTACTTTCTTCTGGTATAATGTTGTGCCAAGGGAATTTATTTTCAGATATTTGTTATCTCCTGAAAAACACAGCAGTAAGCTTCAAAAAGTCCAAATCCTTTACAGTGCAATTAGCCGTATGTCAGTACTTCCAACAGTATAGTGTAGTATGAGGTTTTCCTAAGATGTGCGTGTAATGACGGCTAGTTCCAAGGTTCCTTAAAAAGGAATCACTCCAGTGAACTAGGAAATAATGTGATGAAGCCACTTAACCAACCAGCTCCAAAAGGACCCTCAAAGCCCTTTATCACAAACATTAGATTATCCTGAATACCACAGAGACGCTAGAAAACAGAATTACCTCATTCCCAATTCTCTTCTAGAATGGCCTGATACCTAATGGTAGGAATGTTTGGTCAAAGTATTTGTTGGTCTACACAGAATTACACTGTCAGGACATGAAGGAAAAAAAAAACAAGCAAACAACAGAATTCTCCTAAAGCTATCACAGGACAGAAACTAGGAACACCAAGATACTTCTACCCTACCCTATTTAACTGCATGCCCCATAGGTCATCTAAAAGGCCAATCAGTTTCCCTAAAAGGAGGGAAAACTTGGTGACACAAAGTAGAACCCATCTCTTAAGAAGTAAATAGGATTTATGGAGATTGGAATTCCACTGGATTCCGGTTACTCCAACACCTGTAACATTTTCAAAAGGCCCTTTTGGGGTTTTTTTGTTTTTGTTTTTTTTAAAGATTTTATTTATTTGACAGAGAGAGAGAGACAGCCAGCAAGAGAGGGAACACAAGCAGGGGGAGTGGGAGAGGAAGAAGCAGGCTCCCAGTGGAGGAGCCTGATGCGGGGCTGGATCCCAGAACACCAGGATCACGCCCTGAGCTGAAGGCAGATGCTTAACAACTAAGCCACCCAGGCGCGCCTCAAAAGGCCCTTTTGGAGAGCAGTAATACTCCTAGTTGGGAACCGCTGGGCTTGATCAGGAAGGTTCCATAGGCCAAGCTCAGTTCAGACTTGATGGGTTGTAGCTGAGAACCCTCAGTCAGAGTTCTGTTTTAGAAAGCTCCCCCCTGGTGGCGGGAGGCGGGGGAGGCCAAGAAGGCTGCAGGGTTGGGGCGTGTGGGCAGTAATCCAGGTGAGAGATGAGTGCCTACCTACTGCAACAGCAGAGTAAAATGGCGCTTACTGTTGGACGTGAGCAAACGCAGATGGACAGCAAGCATGGGAAGGACAGGTTTGGACAAAGACGACTTTGGGCTGGCCTTATTTTGGGCCCGCTGAATTGAAAATGCCTATGTACCGATGAGGTGGAGGAAGACAAGACTGAAGCCAAAAGACCTGGAGCCTGAATACAGATGTGTAGCCACGCAGCCAGAGGTCGACATTGACTCCCTGGACTGAGGAGCTAGCCCAAGAGGCATGTGAGGAGAGGAAAAGAATCCTGAGAAGCAACATTAAAAGGCAGGAGGAGTCCTCCACAGAGGCTGGTGACGAATGAACTGAGGATTCACTGCAAGACAAGTCAGGGGAGAATTGTATCAAGGCAGTTGGAAAATTATAAGAACAGAGGACTGACTCAGACAATAGTGATACCCAAAACTGTCTGCAGACATTGCCAGATATCCCAAGGGGAGAGGGAGCAAAACTGCCCCTGGTGGTATGTCAAAGACTGAAGAGTCCTCATCAGAATGATCAGTGAGCCAGTAGGTGACACCTTGGTAGGAACAGTTCCAGTGGGATGACAAAGGACAGATCGGAGATGGATGGTGAAGAGTGGATGATTAGGTAAAGAAGTAGAAGCAGTTCAGATGATCTTCCAGAAGACTCTTCCCAAAAGTACAAGGAAGGGAAGGAAAAACAATGGGAAGAAGCCAGCAAGGGCTGAGCCCTACCTACACGTTCACTTCCTCGGGAAATGAATGCCAAAAATTCAGGCCAGCCTGAAGAGGAGGAGGCAACAAGCTCTGCAACTCCAGGACTCAAAGCCCTTCCCAACCTCACCACTGCCCTCTGAGTTACAAATACAACATTGCACCAGCACAGCTGATGGGACCCAGAAAGCCTAGGACACTCAGATTTTACAATCGTCCCCTTCAGTGTGGGACTCCAGGGCATCAGACAAAAGGCCCTAACCAACTTGTCTGCCTCCGTTCCTTTGATCACTGTGGCTCCCCCCATCTACTTCCCGGGAGTCCACGGCCCTGACTCTTCATTTATCCAAATCCCACTCACCTAGTGCAGCGACTCACAGCACACACTCTCAACCAGACTGCCTGAGCCAGAATCCTGGCAATACCACTGTTGAGCTGTGCGCCCTTGGACGAGTTACTTCTTTTTATCTTCATTTCCTGTACAGAATGCAGATAACTCCTGAATGTACTTCATATGGTTGTTACAAGGATAAAATCTGATACACAGGTGGCGCTTAGAGCAGGGCCTGGCACCTCGTAAACCTTCACCCCTTCCTCCCATCCTCCGAGGCCCACCTCTAGACACTGATGTCACCAGAACAAGCCCTTCCCCGCATAGTCTGGTCTGAACCTTACTTGTGTCCCCACTGTGGTCCCACCAGGTTGATGACTCCAAAGAGGATGCATCTTACCCATCTTTGTGTTCCTTGCACCATTGGGCCTAGGCCTGACACACATCCCACGCTGAATAAAGCTGCATTAAAACAGCCACACGAAACCCAATGTGACCAGCCGAGCAGAAGGAAGCCAGCTGAAACCCTAGACAGACCTACATATACTGAAGCGTACCCAAAAAGAAGTAGAAAAATGGTCTGTAAACTGAGTAAATTAACTGCAATCACCTGGGCTGTGACCTTTAGTGTCCTTTAAAATGTTAATTAGTCAATTAAACAAAGTTCAGTTGCTTTTCTCTTCAACCCTTCAGAGAAACAGCCTTGGAGGGAAAGTCTCTGAAATGTAATGGCAGTAACCAAAGTGCTGTTAACCCAGGACTCGTGAAATCAAACTGAAGAATGGCCTCTACCTTTGCATTTACAATAGCCAAAATTTTAAATTTTAAATGTTGAGACTGGCTTGATATTTCTTTTTAAAGTATTTTCACATTAAAGAAGGTAGATTAAGAGGGGGAAAGCCCTTTTTATAGCTTTCTCAAAAAGCTGCAAATGTTTGATTTAACCAATACTGAGCACTTCCTATGTACCGGGTCTTTGGAGCTGGAAGAATCAGCAAATGGTGCTAAGAGCTCCCACAGAAATCTCTGCGGGAATCACAGAGGAGGCAGCGTGGCTCCAGGTCCCTGTCTCCCGAACACTGCCCATCCTCACCACAGCCGTCCTCACCTGCCTTCTGGCCTCCACGGCTCAGCAATGAAGAGCTCCCACGCCAACCTGCCAGTCAGCCTGTTTACATCTCAGCCACTCTGATGTGGTCTTTGCGGCTAGGCCTCAAAAACAAAGACAAGGGCTTGAGACCAAATATGTGCAACAGACACCTCACCCTGTTACACACCTCCAGCCCAAGGGCAAGGCTCCAAGAAACAGGGTGAGTAACAGGGGGAGCCTTGGGTACGACGGCTTCTGACAGGCTTTTCCATCTCATGCAGCCTTCTGATGAGGCCATCATGGGCTGGCCTCTGCACTCAGACAGGATTGCCTTCAAGGCTTGGTTCAAACCTGCCCTCTGCCTCCCACTGCCCACACTGGAAAGGCAGCTGGGAATAGTGCGAGCGGGGTTTGGGTGACTCGCTGTTTGACATGGAGCAGTTTCCTGCTTCCTCATCTGTAAAGTGAGGACAACAATGCTTGCCCTCATTCACCGCAAACACATGTGAAGGCGCTCTATGAAGTTCCCTAACAACTCTCCCCGGCTCCCCACGTCTTCTGTAACTTGATGCCTGTGTCTCTGGCTCCACAACTAAATGCAAACTGCTGCAAGAGATTTCCTACTTTTTCTATCTAATGTTTTGAACCAACAAAAGGGGTTCAGAAAGTAACGAATGAGGCCATGCCTCTTTTCCAATTTCCTAAGTCTTAAAGGTTAACTAAAGCATACAGAAAAAGGGGCGCCTGGGTGGCACAGCGGTTAAGCATCTGCCTTCAGCTCAGGGCGTGATCCCGGCGTTATGGGATCGAGCCCCACATCAGGCTCCTCTGCTATGAGCCTGCTTCTTCCTCTTCCACTCCCCCTGCTTGTGTTCCCTCTCTCGCTGGCTGTCTCTATCTCTGTCGAATAAATAAATAAAATCTTTAAAAAAAAAAAACATACAGGAAAAGATTTTAGAACTCTAAGAAATAGCATGAGTGCCCTTCAGATCATACCTATAACAAATTAGCAGTCTTTTTTTTTTTTTAAGATTTTATTTATTTATCTGAGAGACAGAGAGAGGGCACGAGCAGCGGGGAGGAGGCAGAGGGAGAAGCAGACTCCCCCTGAGCAGGGAGCCCAACACCAGGCTCGACCCTAGGACCCTGAGATCATGACTTGAGCCAAAGGCAGATGCTTACCTGACTGAGCCACCCAGGTGCCCCCACAAATGAGTGGTCTTACAGAAATGCGTTTGATTGCTTCCTGAATGTGGTCTCTAAATTTATAAAATTCCTAGCTCTTAAGAATCGCAGTCCCACAAAGGTAAAGGTATAAACAAAATATAGACTGATACAACAAAACTGTTCGTGAGAGAGGGGGATGGCACGGTCAGTGAGGGCCTGTGTCACATACATCCCTTAGGACATTGGTCAAAGCTGTGATAGCCTAACAAGCAATATGAGATGTTCCTTTGTGCAGTCAGCACTGCTTGTACAAATGTATATAAACCTGCCAGTATGTTTTTACAGCTTCATCGTCAGATATTCAGGACTCAGCTTCTATTTCTCCTTGCCCAAGTGAAAAACTTAGGGATCACTTCATTCTGGGCAAAAATCTCAGTAGTTTCAAGTCTGGACAGTAAGATAGCTAGTCTGACATCACTTGGGCAAAGTCTGTCACTCTTCCCAGCCTTCTCATCCTATATCCTGCCTCCCACACCTATTAAAAGGGAAGGATCTGACAGCATCATTTACACTGGCCGCCCTAACAAACCCAAACCCTTTGACACACCCATTCACACGAACAGGAGCCCCATAAACCAGACAGACGTTGCCATTGTCAGTTTTTTAACTGTAAAATGAATGCTTTCACCCCTCTTAAAATAGTTGCAAGCATCACAAGCAGGTGGGGAGTTCAGCAGGGTAGAGGGGTAAGGAGGGTCTTCCGAAGTCATACAAGGCTTTCTAGGTGAAATCTAAGGTAGGCACTTGGTCACATTCAGCCTTGTAACCCACTACTGTGGAAATCATATTGTCTAATTAATATCTTATTGAAGGAAAGTACAGTGACTGAGTGCTGAAGGATGGGAAGGGCGGAAGGGTGAGCCCTTGGGGAGCACTGTTCTCATTAGGTCTTCCAGACTCAGCCTAGGACTCCCACCAATTTCAGAGCACAGCCTGGCCCTCACCCCCACAAACTTACCATAATCTATTCTTATCCTCCTTCAGATTGCAGTTACCAAATGCAAACTGTAGGGTTTCTGAACCACTATTTTATTACATGTATCTTTTCTGTACAGTAATTCCTTTTACATGGGAACACATCCCCTTGTTTTCAGAGCAACTTCTCCTGATGGTATGAAGTTTCTGACTAGAGGATCCTCAGCTCCAGCTTCCTGAAAGGCCACAGAGATTGGTCAATGGGGACAGAGACTGTGAAGCCAGCCAGCCTGGATTTGACTCTCAGCTCTGCAACTTAATAGTTTTAGGATCTTTGGCAAGTCACCTAACCTCCCTGTGCTTCTGCCTTCTTAATGTGTGGAATGGCAGAAATAAGAGTACCTGTCTCAAAGGGTTGCTGTGAGGATTAAAGGAGTTATTAAAGCAGTTCACACAGGGCCTGCACATAATAATCACTATTTAAACATAAGCAATTATTATTAAAAGCCCTATCACTTTACATTACTTGATGTAAAGACCAAAGAACTCTGAAATCATTTAGTGCAAATCTACAAGCAGGAAGTGACCATCGGCCTTTCCCCATACATACATAAGTGCAAGAAATGTACTTCCTCCACACGACAAAGCAGGGTGGCATACAGAATAATTCACTAAATATTCACTGACAAGTTTTAAAGAAACAGATGCAAAATTTTCTTCTTCTAACCCCTTAAAGATGTTCTACTGTGCATCAGACAAATAAGTGCCTTGCTATAGGCATTTTTTCAACCTTAGCAATCTTTTCCAAGCCTAGGTAACAGGGTTTCATAAAGCATGGCTGCATTTGATTCATGGGATGTGTCCCTGACGAACTCACATAATTCAGAACTGATTATCCCACAGTCTGGGGGAAGGGTGTGGGGAATGCATCCCCAGAACACATAAATCTACAGTCACTGTGTTGTATTTTTCTTTACTGTTGCTTTTTAATATCGTCATTATCTCTAATATTTCTCAGTTGTAGCTCATAAATTGACAGCATGGCATATCGTAGTGTATTTTATCACATTTCTGTTCAAAAGTTAGTGATTTTCAGGATGTTCTTCAGTACCAGTATTAGCACACCTGGATATTCTGCAAGATAAAGACTTAAATTATAATACTTAATTTTAAAATAATTACACAAATGTCACCAAAATCCTTGAAGAAGTTCTATAAACAACAATGAATTCACATAATATTGCCAAGGGTCCTTAGGTATTTCTCTTTATAAGAAAAGGTGATGCCACTGGGTATCAAAGCATTTTTATAATTCAGTTGACCTGCTAGCTTTGAAAATATGACATAGCTTGATGCACAATTTGGAGGAATGTAACCACTGAAATTTTGCACATAATGTGAAGCTTTTATTAATAGTATTTGTGTCATTAGTTGAAATTTGCATAATTTAATTTGCATATAATGGGATCACACTGTACTAGGAAATAAATTAGCAGGCTGCCTTTTCTTTTGCTTGGAGATTTTTTTTGATCCTGAGGGCGCTGGATCACAGAGAACCACACAACACACTAGCATTACATGTATTGCCGGCACTCACCCTGAGGGAAAGGTAGATTCAGGGGCTCTCAGAGCCAAATCACAGTATCATAAAATGGGAACACAACTCCAGATTAAGTATGTGTGCAAATGCATGAGTGTGTGTGTATTTGTATGTAACTGCAAAGAAAATGCCCAATTGTTAAACTATCCCATTTCTTTTATTATTGGGGTATAATTGACATGCAATGTTTTCATTAGTTTCAAGTACACAACATAGTGATTCAACAATTCTATACATTACTTGATGCTCACCGGGGTAAGTGCAGTCACCGTCTGTCACCAAAGTTACTACAGTATTACTGACTATGCTGTACTTTTCATCCCTGTGACTTATTTTAGGACTGGAAGTTCATACCTCTTAATCCCCTTTACCTATTATGCCTATCCCTTCACCCATCTCCCACATTTAACCAGTTTGTTCTCCATATTTAAGAATCTATTTGTTCGTTCGTTCATTTTTTAGATTCCACATGTAAGTGAAATCATATGGTATTTGTCTTTCTCTGACTTATTTTACTTAGCATAAAACACTACAGGTCCATACATGTTGTTGCAAATGGGAAGATCTCACCTTTTTTTAGACTAATATTCCGTTGTATATATTTACCACATCTTCCTCATCCATTCCTCTGTGAATGGACACTTGGGTTACTTCCATATCTTGGCTATTGTAAATAATGCTTCAATGAACATAAGGGTGCATATATCTTTTCGAACTAGCATTTTTGTTTTCTTTAGGTAAACACCCAGTAGTGGAATTAACGGATCAGATGGTAGTCTGTTTTTAATTTTTTGAGGGACACCATACTGTTTTCCACAGTGGCTGCATCAATTTACATTGCCACCAACGGTGCAGAAGAGTTCCCTTTTCTCCATATCCTTGCCAACAGTTGTTGTTTCTTGTCTTTCTGACGCTAGCCATTCTGCCAGGTGTGCAGTGATATTCTCTTGTGGTTTTGGTTTGCATTTCCCTAATGATTAGTGATACTAACCATCTTTTCATGTGTCTGTTGGTCACATGTACATCTTCTTTGGAAAAATGTCTATTCAGGTCCTCTGTGCATTTTTTAATCATATTGTTTGTTTTTTTGGTGTTGACTCGTGTAAGTTCTTTATATATATATTGGATATCAACACTTTATCAGATGTATCATTTGCAAATATCTTCTCCCATTCAGAAGATTGCCTTTTTCAACAATCCAATTTTCAAAGACTCTAGAAAAGACCTCGTGTCATCCAATTTTAAAGTATTTTCCTTGCTCTTCTGAAACACCATAGAACTTGATTATTTTTGTCAATGTCCTCTCCTTTGCCAGCACAAATATTCAAAACGTGGCCATAATCAAAACTCCTACATTTTTTTTTTATATGTGATACCCATTTCCCACCTAAGTTCTAGCACCGCATCCCCAAAATGATGGCCCACCTCTTCTCTCTTGGTGGGCACAAAATGGTACCTGGAGACCGAAGACTGGAATCCGCCTTCTCCCCTTACCTCTAGATTCTGATGTGGTTCAAGGAAGGCCACCCCATAATGTGCCACATTGGCATGCAAATTACTTCGAGCTTAAGATAATCAAGGCACAACAGACTCAAGAAGAGCTTTTTACCTACCCTCCTCAACTATCTAAAAAAATTTAGACAGGAAGTCTGTACCAGGAGGAGAGCTATTACCCAAGATTTTTTTTTTTTTTTAACCTAAGAAAGACCTCTCTGCAGGGTAAACAGTTATTTACCAAACATTTGCTCTTCTCATCTTCCTGTAAATTGTCTTCCCCCATCTGAAGACCCAGACTCCTTATACCTACCTCTCTTTAGTGGTGGCATATAAACTTCAATTGTCTGACTGTCAGAGAGCCTTTCCTGTCTTTGTGGGGCTCCCATACATATGTAATTAAATTTGTTTTTCTCCTATTAATCTGTCTTATGTCAAATTAGTTATTAGGCCAGCCAAAGAACCTAGAAGGGAAGAAGGGAAAAGCTTTCCTCCCCTACAATTTCCAGGGGCCTTAGTTGAAAAGACAAATGGCTTTATCTCCTCCCTCGTCTGTCCAGCAGGTAAAACACACGGCGGCATGATTAACTGGCAACATGGGTCATGTGCAGACCAGGTAGCTGTCAGAGAATACAACCCATAACACATTGCAGTTCAATATTTTCCAAAGCTCAACTGAGAGAAACAATTTTTAAGAAAGATTTCATAGGTGATGTCCACGCATTCTAGATCAGAGTTCCTGTGGGGCGTTTTGGCCTGCAGTGTGACTTCTTAAACCAGTACAGCATTTTTTGTAATAGAAGATAAACCCTTAGGGGCATCTCATACTCTCCAGGTCATCCAGGTCTCCACTCCAGCCCCATTCACACTCATTCATGCCAGGACTCTGGAGGCATCTGGGTATATGACTCCTGTGCTAGATTAAAGCTATCCCTCGGCTAAGCTAGGTGTCACAGAACTGGTTACCCAGACCATATTATTTCATTCTCTGGACAGACTGCTTTTAATGATGCAAGCAAGCCTAGTAAATTTTTTTTTATTTATAAAAGGATACCGTCATGAACTTTGCTCAGTATTTTACAATGCCTTATAAATGTCTAAGTGACTGCTTTTGTTTTTTTAATCTGATAGACACTGTAAAGTACAGCAATGCTTCTGTTTGCTTCTTCCTTCTGTGTGTTAGAAATATGAAAGCCAAATTTCTGACCTACCTCTTGTAATGACTCAGGACATCCATTATTTTTCCTAATAGTACTGTTCCTAGTACTAATATTCTCATTTATTATTTATCTTACAGTATTACAATGTATTTTTGAAAAACACTGTATTTTAGGAAGGAGAGTATAAATGAAGACAAAGAAAAAAACCTATCCACCACCTCTCTCCTAACTTTCCAATCAGTTTTGCCTAGTAGATATTACAATCTGTACTTGACGGGTGCCAAAGTACCCCCATCCCCTCCACTTTTCAAAGTCAACCAGAGAAGGGTGCAAAGGGAGAGGGGAGGCCAAGGTGACCCACTGTCCTCAGGGGTCCCATAAACATAGGACCTTTCAGGAGGCCACCCTCTCTGCCCTGCCCTAGGCTCCACTCCTCAGAGGGGCACCCTGTGAACAAGCCAAGTGCTCTCCGTCCTTGAACCACTCACCTTATCCACTGCACACCCTTGCAAATCCTCTCCTTCCCCTTGGCTAATAAGCTCCCTCAGCCTCAGACTCTGCTATTCATACCCGGGTCTCCCCCTATTCTTCTTTCACCTGGTTTCTCTCTCAGCATTTCTCTTCTCTCAGACACAGCCCAGGCTGCTCCTGTCACTCTGTCCTGCCCGCCAAGCCTGCCCTCGGTCCACCTGGTCCATGAAGGTGCCTCTCCAACCCTCCTCCCACCACCTGCTCCCACAGCCTCACTGGTGAAACTGAGGCAATAGTGAAATGGGCTCGGGTTGCTCCCAACTCTACCGTGCCTGGTCTTCTGTCAAGGGTCCTCTCCTTGGCCCTGACCCACAAAAGGCCAGACTTCTCAGGGTGCTATCATCTTCATGTGGGCCCAGTCTTGTCTCCACTTAGCTCTCCTCAACAGCATTATCTTCATGTCCTCTGAGCCTATTCTCCTCCCTTACCTATCAAACTTGGAAATTCACATCCTACAAATATGAAGAGAGTGTCATATGTACCTCAGAGACTAGATCTATGAGGAGAGGCAGACAAAGAGCAACGAACTGAGAAATGACAAGTGATAAAGAAGTGGCCACATGATCTGAACCCACACCTGGATCATACCACCACTGATGACAGGAGTCCAACGAATTCCATCATCTTAGGATGACTACTTAAGAAATGTCAATGTAGGGTGCCTGGGTGGCTCAGTTGATTAAGTGTCTGACTCTTGATTTCAGCTCAGGTCATGATCTCAGGGTCGTGAGATTGAGCCCTGTGTCAGGCTCTGCACTCAGTGTAGAGTCTGCTTAAGATTCTCTCTCTCCCTCTCCCTCTGCCCCTCCCCCTTAAAAAAAAAAAAGAAATGTCAATGTAGGGGTGCCTGGATGGCTCAGTCGGCTGAGTGTCCCACTCTTGATTTCAGCTCAGGTTGTGGTCTTGGGGTGGTGGGACTGAGCCCCGCAACAGGCTCTACCCTCAGTGGGGAGTCTGCTTCTCACCATCTCCCTCTCCCCTCCCCCCACACTCATACGCACTCTCTGCCTATATAAAATAATCTTTTCTAAAAAATTGCAATGTAATAACTTAATAGGGAAAATAAAAGATTATTGAAGCTATCTAGCCTTCATCAATGGCATTAGCAATTATAATGGCAACTTGTTTTAATAAGAAAAAAATCATACTCACTGGTAAACTAATCACAGATACATGTACTCATATATAAGAACTGTAAATTTATAACAGATGTCAACTGAAATAAGGCACACACACTCACATATGTGCATGAGTCTATCTATGAATAACTAGAGATACAACCTTCTCTGTGTAAGTTTATACACATGTACATGCGTCCATGTGCACATGCATACAGCTATCAACGTGCTATTTCCACAGGGAAAAACAAACAAACAAAAACACCCCTGCATTCTACTTTTACTTGCTCTAGTGCAAAATCCTCTTTCATAGGAAAATTGCTTATTAGGTTCTTATACATTCACAAACAGAAAATTGTAAAACAAAAACTAGAAAGACAAGGGCCTTCAACCTTTTATAAACCCGAACCAGTCCTCGAAAGGGAATGACAGTTTTGCTAACCAAGTTCCTTAACAATTAAGTTTTAACTTCATGATCCACTGTGAATCCTAGTCATTTTTGGCCTTGTTTACAATTGCCAGTAAACAACTGTTTACTTTATGGGCTGGCCAGTTCAGCATTAGCCACTGCAGCAATCTGTCATCACCACTCGGAATTCTGACCACATTGTCAAAGATCCTCATCAGTCCCTGCCTCCCTGGCTGGCATCAATGCAAAGTCAGTGAGCATCTTCTCCCTGTAGGGACACAGGAATCTGAAGCTTGCCAATCTAGCAGGCTTACTTCATCTTTTTTCAGATGCTGGAGTAAAAGAGAATGATGAAAAATATACACAAATGAGTATTTGGAAACAGGAAATATTGATAACACTGTGCACAGATGTGATGACATCAGTATTTCCAGTTTCCTTTTTTCTGCTCCTGGAATGAATCAGGGAACATCAATATAGTACATGACAACCCTGAATGTCTTCCATCATCACAATTGATCATGAAAATGGTAAAAGTCTATCATCTGCAAATATTAAGGATTTGAGGCCAGATTTTTAAAATCAGCAAGTGCTGATAAGTAGTCTTAATTCACTAGGTCTGACACACCAAAATCCTCTGAATCATTAAATAAAGAAGTACAATACGAGTACTTGACTATAGGTCACTAGAGATCTGGATATCTGCAAAAAAAAGTGTAATAGTTATATTCTCAAAATGCTTTAAATACTCAAACTATAAAGATAAATTCCATACAGAAAACATTTCAAAATGATCTGGTCTCTGAATAAGTCAGTTTTCTTGGCAGGTTTACTGTACATATTGCCTAAAGAAAGAGCCTTCAAATTTTCCAGGAAACTAAATCAACACACATTTGGGAAAATGTATGGCCTTTTTTATTATTATTATAATTTTTTATTATGTTATGTTAGTCACCATACAGTATATCCTTAGTTTTTGATGTAATGTTCCATGATTCATTATTTGCGTATAATACCCAGTGCACCATGCAATACGTGCCCTCCTTAATACCCATGTATGGCCTTTTAAAATGTCATTTAACAAGGACCCTGTTCTAGGAGACATCATCAAAATACCAAGGTTTGTCTTAGGGTTAAACACTTATAACAGAAGAAAGAAAATATGTAGGGGCTCTCAAAATCAGCTAATTATGACTACCCGCTAATCAACGCACAGTAATTCAAATGTTTCTGAACACCTTTTATGCGGCCAGTGCAGAGTTTAGCATAGGAGATGCAAGTGCTGATTAAGATCATAAGCCATACTTTACTATTTCTTTGAGTATCATACTTTTGTTGAAAACTGAGCACTTCAAAAAATATAAGGTAGCAACTCTGAAAACAAATTCCCTCTCCTCACAGGACATGCTGTTGTTGCTATTGCTGTTTCTTTGTTTAGTGATTTTCTTGGACTAATTCTGTAAAGTCTGTTTGGGTTTTTTTGGTCATGTTCAGCCACTGAAGTCTCTGCTCAGTTAGTTTAGTGATAACTGAGCTAATACCTGAGTCTCTGACCTTCACAAGGGGCTCTGTGTGTGTGTGCTGGGACATGCCTTCAGTGCTTCAACAGTTCACAACTGTTTCAGCCTTTACTTGCTGCTTGTGCAGAGCTTCAAGACCAGAGGTGAGAACGAGGGCCACTTCAAGTATTTCCTGGGCAAGCATGCAGCCCTGCCCATGGGCATATAATCTTCTAGAGTACCAGGAATATATCAAAGCTTTTCATGATCTCCCTATGGACATCTCATTCCCAAGATTTTCTTTTTAAGTTTTTTGGCCAACCTCCTGTTTGCCCCAACTGATACCGCTGACACAGGCAGCTGTGATGTTAAACAATTGCTGTTGATTGTTTTCAATAGATATCCTAAGAAAAGGACTTTATCACCGGGCAATTTTTAAGCCAGGTCAAATAAAGACAAGCCCTATGAATGAGCCTTTACCAGGGGGCTTCCAGACAAGTAAACAGTGACAATTCCCTGGAGCTCTGGCTTTTGGGGAAGTAAACCTGTTCTTCCCCTTCCAATGACTACTAGGCTACTTGTTTAGCTACCACGGAGCCAGGGAGAGGGAGTGGGAATAGAGCAAGTTAAAACACAACAACATTCACTGTTCTTACCATGATTCAGTCCTTTTCCTTGAATATACACTCCTAGGATTACTGCAAGCCTATGGTTAATTTTCAGAGTTCTGAAAAAGTTGAGTTTACTCATTTTTGCCTTTGTTCTCATTGCTTTTATGGAGAAGCAGATTTCTAGAAGTCCTTACCCTGCTTTTCCAAAAGTGCTTCTTAATATAAACTTAAGTTTATATACATACTTTGTTACAGAAAAATATGATAGAATAATCAATAAAAGACTTTCAAGCAGGACAATACTTGGTCTTAGAATCCAATTCTGGGTAAGAATTGAATAGAAATCAAGAAAAAACATAAAGTTTCTGACTATTATTTTTTTAAATAGCTAATAAATGGTTATCAAGTTACTATGATATTGGGATTCTCTTTAAATACATTTAAATCATGTCTACAATACACTGGAAATGGTATCCTCTGCATTTATTTAAACCTTTAAAAAATTGGGTGTAACAACATTAAATGTGCAAGAAGAACTGTGTTTTCAAATTCTTTTAGAAGTCACACAAGCAAAGAAGTTTGACTACCACTTTGAAATCAGCCTTCTGAAAATTACACTATGATTACATCATACACACGTTCAGGAAACTCAGAAACTCCCAGACTAAAGCCCCTAGTCCTCTGAGTATGTTCAAGGAGTTTCAAGATTAGGCCCTAGTCTGGCCTTCCCACCTGATCACCCACAAGGCCCAAAAGCAAAGCCTCTGCTTCAGCCTGGTCTCTCTCTGTGGCCGCAGTGCAGAAAGCAGAGTAGAGGGAAAAGAGTGGACACAGACTGAGGGAGGCTAACTGTAGCCCCCCGTTGCCCCACACCACACCTCAAAATCACTACGGGTTTGCATATCATTTCTTGATTAACTGCTAAGTATTTTTTAAGTGAAAACTAAAAAGTTTTCTTAACTTCCTCAAATATTTTGAGAACTTTACTACATAAAAAAAGACACTCTTTTACATAAAGGGAAGTTGATATAAAAATATTTTGTCAACTTGTTTTAATTAGTATAGGAGCTACAAATAAGCTCACTTAAGCACATCTGTCTTAACCTCTGATTTAGTTTATCCTCCCTTATGTTATTTTAGTAGCTAAGACTGCTCCAAAGTGGGTAGCAAATCGAGTACACGGCGATTACATTCAATTAAACATGGTTTTATACTTTGAATAGGGTTTAAACACATGCTTTTACTCAGACAAGCCACTCTATACAAATAAACATGGAAGTTTTACATTAAAAAAAAAAAAGAGATCTTCAAGTCTATTTAACGACTTGGGTTTTTAACATTCTCTCAATATATTGTTTATTCTCTTAGACCTATTCTTTCCTCACTTTCAATTAAAACCCACGGCCTACCTAGCCTCAGGCTCAAACTAAATTGAAAGCTATAGGCTTCTACTGTACCTATTTTTTTATTTCTATTCTGGCTTTCACGTTCTGTTATTGGTAAAAAATCTGTATCAATAATGACTATAAAGTAGAAAATTCATTTTTCCTTTTCTAACAGAGGCCATGTCAAGATCCCAAAGGACAGAGACCCAAATATGCCTGGTTTAGGCTGAATATCAGAATGAAGATAATGGTTCCATAGTTTTCCAGAATGTTTCTTAAAAATACTGAAGTTACACAGAATAGAAATAAGGCAATCTCTCCATTCATATTCTACAAACATCTCCTGAGACCATATGGGATCCTTTAGTGATCTGCCCAGGGTCATTCAGCTAGTAAGTGGCCTTCCCTCTTCCACTCTTACCCATAGCGCACACAGATCAATAAAGCACATAAAGCCACCTTATAAGAAGAGGCAGTGACCAACAAGCTTTGTGTAACCAGATCATAATAAGTAGTTCTATAATTTGGAATGGTGTCTTATTCAAAATTATAGCACTTACTGTGATCTGATGACCCAAAAGCTTATTCAAAATGTTCAATACTCATTTTAACACTCAGACTTACCTTAAAACTAGGTATAAGGAAACCCAAATTAAAGAAGCAACTGCTTAGGGGCGCCTGGGTGGCTCAGGGGGCACCTAGATGGCTCAGTCATTAAGCGTCTGCCTTCAGCTCAGGGCGTGATCCCGGGGTTCTGGGATCGAGCCCTGCATCGGGCTCCCTGCTCCATTGGGAGTCTATTTCTTCCTTTCCCACTCCCCCTGCTTGTGTTCCCTCTCTCACTGGCTGTCTCTCTCTCTGTCAAATAAATAAAATCTTTAAAAAAAAAGAAGCAAGTGCTTAAACCCAATTATGATATAAAGGTTTCCTGACCCCATCTTTGCACTCCTTAAAAACAAAGATAGAGAGGGGCGCCAGGGTGACTCAGTCAGTTAAGCATCCGACTCTTGATTTCAGCTCAGGTCATGATCTCAGGGTCCTGGGATCAAGCCCCAAGTCAGGCTCTGAATCTGGCAGGGAGTCTACTTAAGGAGTCTCTCTCCTTCTGCCTTTGCCCCTCCCCCTCGCTCATGGCCATCTAAGATAAATAAATCTTTAAAAAAAAAAAAGATAGACAATGGGATAAATCTACACTAGCTAACAGAATTGATAAACTCAAAAAAAAAAATGTCATGAGCAAAGGCTTACATTGCCATTAATGAATAAAGCAATTTTCCTTAGAAAGAACATAAAGAAACACATCATTCTATCAGTATGGAGACTACTGAACTAGGCAGCAGAAAAACCACATGGACAATGAGAAAAAGCTCAGCCTGTCTTGCCTGAACCCTGTTTGGGTCAACAGACTGGGTCAACATTATCGACTCTCGAGATTATTTAAGACTAGTATATTTAAATCAATAAAATCACAGTACACCGTAACAAAATTCATTTCCCTACCCTATCCATACCCCGAATTAAACTTAAGTCCTTATACTCCTTTGTTTTCCCTGTGCCTTTTCTGCCCTGTTGAGCTCCCTGAAAAATACACTTTCTGCTCCCTTGCCTTCCCTTCAAAATAAACCTGGGAAAATGCTTTATGGCGATCCCTCCCAGCCTGGCAGTCACTCTGCTAGGATCCAAAGAGAAAAGACAAAGCTTTCGCCTGGGGGCCACAGTGGTCTATTTCTGAAATGCTGCATCAGCAACCAAGAAGAAAGTTACGGAATCTGTTGCAACAAGGGAAGGCTTGTCAAAGGAGAGAACATGCCTAAGTCTTATACATACCTCAGTAAAAATAAAAACTAGACTCAAGAATCAGTCATGTCTATGTCCTGGTCTGGCATTTTACCACATATTCACACTCAACACAACCCGCTGTAATATGACTTGTTTTCAAGACAGTACTTTGTAAGATTTTCTACTGCTAAGGAAACTCAAAGTTATAGGCCCCCACTAAGATATTAAGCCAGTGATATCATTCTAACTAGACATTCATTCTTTTTCTAATTACTTCTGTGGGACAAAGATGTAATTTTATAGTATGGCCACACTCAAATACTCAAACTATTCATTACTAAACTAGAGGAAAAAAATAATACACCATTTATAAAGTTACCAAAAATATCTGGAAATTTTTTGCTATAGGAGAATTTGTCACAGTAAATAGGAGTCTATTGAAATATATAAATATATATAAATGTATATGATTATAAACTAAATGAATTCTAAATAGTATTTCCAATCTGTCGAGAGAAAAACATTTACAATTAATTCTTTAAAAATTCTTCCCAGTCATCTTTAGATCACATCTCATGGAAGATTAAAGTTATAAGGAAAACTGACTTAGTCCAAAGTCAAAAGTTTCAAATCTGAGTATCTCAAAGATGAAGTTTACAAAGTGTTTTTAAATCAACCAAACCTCAAGAAAAACAATCATTCAATATAAACATATTAACACATTTGCATGCATACATTAATACTTACACACACCAAGCATCATATGCCTATATAAGTTATTTTGATAAAATCCATACTATAGTTTGATATATCCAAAATTCTTCAATGTAATTTAAAATGCAAAATCTAGGGACACCTGTGTGGCTCAGTCACTTAAGCATCTGCCTTCGGCTCAGGTCATGATCTCAAGGTCCTGGGCTCAAGTCCCACACTGGGCCCCTTGCTCAGTGGGGAGTCTGTTTCTCCCTATACCTGCTGCTCCCCCTGCTTGTGTTCGCTGTCTCTCTCTCTGACAAATAAATAAAATCTTTTAAAGAAAATAAAAATGCAAAATCTAAAAGGGAGGTAAGGAAACAAACGAAAGCCACATGTAAGCATTTCAAACGCTTTTACAGCAACACTTAAACTTCCACTCCTAGGAACCTAGAGGCAGGTGAAGAGCAAAAAGCAGAAAGGCCTGAGTGAATCAAGGCACAAACTAAGTGAGGCATAATTACAGATACGGGCGCACACACGTAAATCATGCAGCACAATAGCCAAAAGCAAAGCTTTGTTAATAAAATGGTTAAAATCATAGTGGAATTTGCTGTTATGATGAAACCTGGGGATAAGATGATTCACAGATCACAACAAAACAATCCCCAAGTCAGCTACCCTCACTTTGCTGAAAAGAACCCTGCCCAAGGCTTCACCACAGTCCTTCCTCATGGTGGGCTCGGAAAGCCCTTGCAGAAACTCCTAAGAGCCCCTCCCTCAGGGAGCTGGACTTGCCCTGAGAACAGCAGGCAAGCACCGCAGATTTGCCCGAAAAATCTGCACAGCAGAGCTCCTAGACCTGAACGTGGAGAGAAACTACAGGCTTCCCCAATAAGGATTTCGGAAGAATAACATTTGCTGCGAACTCAAGCGGGGAAAGCCAAGGCCCGCCCTGGGTTCTTCAACAAATCAGAGTGTGCATTCGACTCAGTGGGAAGCAGCCACACTACCACAAAGGTAACTAAGAACCAAAAATTCACCCAGAAAACACTAAAACCCCCAAATCATGACCCAACAATTTGCTTTTTCAAACAGCTCTATACTTTGTTTTGCAAAGAGTTGGTCACAAACAATATACCATATCATCTTTATTTTCTACAGATAACATTTGTGCTGAGGGGCACCTGGGTGGCTCTGACTCTTGATTTCAGCTCAGGTCATGATCTCGGGGTCTTGAGATCGCTCGCTCTCTTTTTCTCTCCCAAGTAAGTAAGTAAATAAATAAATAAATAAATAAATAAATAAAAACCTTTAAAAACAAAACATTCAGGCTGAGAAAAGTTCATTGGTCTTGCAAAATGCCAGCTCTCAAGTTATGACCTCTATCTGTCAAATCTCACACTCTTTAGAACAGGCAGTGAGTGGGAGAACCTCTTCCAAATGACACCCATTTGAGAAGCACAAGGGCTGACTAGATCAGCATGATGCACGGGGGTGCAAATAAACTTTGGTTCGGCTGAATGCTAGATCTTCGTTTTAGTAACATACAAATGTAATTGCAGTCCAAGTGCCACACTGAGAAAAATGAGAACTTTCTTGTGACTTGGCATTTAAGTGTGTTATCACGAAGAAGTTATGGGCAATTCAGCCTTAAGAGGACTGTGTCTGCAGCTTTATTCTTGAGAAGAGGTGATAAGTAACTAATGGACTTTTATCTACATGTTTCAAAGTCCTATTAAGCTAGAATAAAAACTGCAAGGGATTTTAGAAATGTGCAAGACGTGACAGGTGTTGAGGACTGCAGCCCAGCTGTCAAGTGGACAACAGAGGTCAGGGGAGTGGAGGGTCAAGGAAGGCAGCAGAAACGGTAACCAATTCTGTGAAAACAGAGCCTCGAAAATTAAATACTAAAAGGAAACAGAACCTTACTACCGTAAGAGCACTGCCGCACACTGATATCCATGGGGACCTCAATCATTAACCTTACGCCATGCCCACACTGCTCTTCCCGTGAAAACGGGCTCCTTTCCTCAAGCTCCTTGCCTTTCTCTACAGTTCTCTCCCTGTGTGGATGTTCTGTGATCATACAAAACCATAACATTTCTAACCAGCAAGGACACCTGAAATAAGGCAAAAGATAAACAATAAACCAGGGAAAATGTACATCAAAAAAGTATCCTGAATATAGAAAAACTTTGTGCAAATCAGTAAGAACACAAATATCCCACTAGTAATATGAACGAAAAGCACAAAGAGGAAAACACCACAAATGAGCAGTATACACACAAAGGCACTCGCTCACTGGCAATCCAACAAATGCAAATAAAAATAACAATGAGATATAATTTTTCACCTATCTGATGGGTGGAGTTGAAAATGATCACATCAAAACCCATGCTGAGGACTGTGAAGAAAGGGGCACCCCATACAGGGCCAGCAGTCGTGCAAACAGCTCAGTCCTTTCTAGAGGGCAGTTTGGCAGTTTGTCTCGAAGCCTTAAAAACCACATGCCTTGGGTGCCTGGGTGTTTCAGTCAGTTAAGCGACTGTCTTCGGCTCAGGTCATGATCCCAGGGTCCTGGGATGGAGCCACATGGGGCTCCCTGCTCAGCATAGAGCCTTTTCTTCCCTCTCCATCTGCCTGCAGCTCCCCCTGCTCCTGCTTGTTGGTGCACCCTCTGTCTCTCTCTCCCTCACTCTGACGAATAAATAAAATCTTAAAAAAAAAAAAAAAAACACATACCTCGTGATCCCACATGTAGGACTTTAGCCTAGAAAACTATGGTCCATTAAGAACAGGAAGTGTCAGTTCAAATGTTCACAACCTCCACAATTCCAAGACCAGGAAATCCTTCCATCAGAATGAGAAGGAATCAGATCAACATGAATGGAAAATGTATGAGCGAAGGGTTTCCTTGGTCAAGTGTTTTGTTTCACAAATTTAATTTCAGTTCAAGTACCCAAATGATAAGCATAAGGCCTTTGAAAAGTAATTTAAACGGCCCTATTGTTTCCTTGATGTTTTTATACTGCATTTAAGACCTCTACTTAAAAACGTGTTATTTATACACATGCACGGGTGTCAGTCAAGATGGGCCCAGTATCACACAGGTTCAACTGTGGCATCAGGGTCAGGCACATCTCTGTAACCCAAACATGCCTTTTCTGCAAAAAGGTAAAGAGGCCGGATCAGGAGCTTAGTGTCCTCATCCTCAAGCGCGGACTGCCGACTGCTGGGTGTGGCGCCTGGCTCTTAGAAAGCACTCGATAAGGGGCAGTTGTGGTATCATCACTGTTCCGACTGCCGGAAGCAGCTGCTTCTCCTTTCTGTGGATTCTATGGGTTCTGCAGCCCCAACACACCCAGCACCCAGGAATCTTACCCAATTTGCTCCGGAAGCAAGACATTATCTGCACATCTAAAGCTAAATGCCTAATATAGTGGCACCACATCACAATGGGGCTAATGGTACTGCAACATGTCAGCACTGCCCACCACCTGGAGTACTTCTTGGAGCTGCCTCGTATGTTAGATGTACACATTTCTGCCTCTACCAGAGAAGGACACCTCCTATTTCTCAATGCCAGGCTCTCTCCACGGCTTCTGGCAGCACGGTGTGTGTTCAGTAACAACCATCACCCACCATCCTCGGCTCAGCCTCTCAGATTACAAACTGCACATGCTGCCAATCAAAAATAGCCAGAACTTGATTCTGTACATTCCCCAGTTTTCCATTTCTGCCCAGACACTGAGCTTTGTCAGGCATTGAGACATAACAAGTAATGTGTCACTTCAATTAGAAGCTGTATTATAATAGAGTTCTACTAAATATTATACTGAAAAAACCACATTCAGGAGTGCTCATTTAGAAATCTTAAAGAGTCTGTGACTCAGTTTCAACATCAGTGTCAAAAGACTCTCCTGAGATGCTTTTATAACTTGAAAGGACATGATCTGAAGTATCATCAAACTTATGCTTATCCCTAGGGAAAAAAATCGACATTTTAAATCTGGCAAATAGCTTCCTTACTTATATGAGCAATTTGATACCCTGTTAACTTTTGCCTAAACTTATCATTTTTCTCAGTTTTATAAAGGCATATGCTTTAAGACCATCTATTTCTAATAAATTTCCAACAAAATAAAAAGAGAAATCCTGAATTATGACACCATCTTTTGCAATCTGACTGCCTGTAATTGCTATTACGGGGGTAATATGATTTGAACTGCAAAATATTTTGAAGAGATCAAGAATGTGCCACTGTAGCCTAAAAATTATTTTCAGCTGAAGGCATTTGAGTTCCTGAAATCTCTTATCTGCCTAAAAGCAGAGCCTCTCAAAGGAACTGACTTAAGTTCTCTCCTAGCAGCTATCAGGGAAGACTGACTCCTCATCACCAGCGGTAAGTCTCCACACCACACCTAAGCAGACATTGTCACAAAACTATCATCTCTCTCGTCTATTCTCT
Organism: Ursus americanus; assembly: GCF_024610735.1. Classification (NCBI taxonomy): domain Eukaryota; kingdom Metazoa; phylum Chordata; class Mammalia; order Carnivora; family Ursidae; genus Ursus; species Ursus americanus. The sequence continues at coordinate 51,408,743 of NC_142137.1, read as the reverse complement.
AAGGGCCCATTTATCTTTCCAGAAAGTTATTTCTTTTCCTATAGGTGCCCGTTTTCCTCTCCCCTTCTCTTAATAAGAAGTCATCTGTTTTCCTGTGTCTTTCTCCCCTCCCCTTCTCCTGTTACGGTGGTCTATAAGCCACAAATTCTAACCCAGCACTTTGAGTCACATTCCTATCCTGTGATTAAATCTGTCTTTGCTCTTGTTAATTTATCTTTTGTTGGCTTAATTTGCAGGCCCCAATTATTACACCTAAGAGGATGGAGGAAAATCTTTTCCTCCTGACAATTTAAATCTACGGATTACGTTATATATACGAGTGTATATGAAAATCATGCTAACTTTATTAACTGCAGTCAAAGCAATTATATGATTAACATTTAATACTTCCTCTTTAAGTCTTCCTCTTTTCTTTAAACTTCCTCTGAATCTTTGTTTCTAACTCTTAGATTATTTTCAAGTATTATCCTCATAAGTATAATTTAGCAGAGAGAATTTGTTTCCCTTTTCTACTTCTAATAAATCGGGACATAGAATAATTAAGCATTAGAAACACTACTCTTTGCCATTTTATAAAAACACTGCAGCACAACTGAACTGAAACATCCTGTTGATTAAATAAAGCAAGTTGCTATTTCACCAACCACTGAGAACTGGAAGCTTTCTAAAATATACAGAATTAAGACACACACACATATACACAAAGTTACTTTGTACAAAACAATGAGAGCCAACCGTAACCAGAGTTTGTTTTAAAACTGATCCAATGATGATAAAAATAGAATGACAAACCAAAAAAATCAATCCAACCTGGCACAAAGATATATGTACGCGTTCTACAGAGGTATGAAAAATAAACCATAGAGACAACTCTCCCTCCAGAGAAAACCCTTTCTGTCCAGATGGCCCCAACTACTCCCTTGGCAGTTGGTTCTCTTAAGTTAACCTCACTTAGCTAACCTCCCAGGGCTCAGAAAGCACAGGGACACTGGTGCCCACAATGAAGACTCTCCAGATGCTAGCAGCCTTGGGTGCTGTGGCACCCATGTGTCTGCTGCTTTACTGAAAAACCACAATCAAGGGTCCATGGCAGGTTGGGCCAATAATCCTTGACTAGCTGTATCAAAAGAAAAATTGCTAAAATACATTCTATTGAAATTACAACTTCACCAACTTGTCAACAACCTATGATGACAAACCAAGCTAAATGAACCTACGCCTTTTGCAGGTGCAGTTGACCATATGCCTGCTTACAAACCTCAGGGATGGTCCTCTACTGGCTACAAAACATCCAGATTTGACTGTCTGGCCCCACTCCCTTTCTAGCCTCCTGTCCTACCACTGCACCTGAGACCAGTCACAAACTCCTGGCAGCAACCAGAACTTAAGACTCTTTCCCAACTCCCTCTGTTTGAAACATCCTCCCCTTGTTTTCAGAGCTAACTGCTTTTCTTCCTGTAAGACTCAGCTCAAATATCCCCTCCTCCAGGAAAACAAATCATTTTCTCCACTGGGCATCCATAGCACATTATCATGGCTCCTGGTGTTCACATGTCTCTGTCCCAACTTCACCATCAGCCTGTAGGAATGTAGATTCTGATGCCTTCAAGTACAATTCAACATTAAACTTCCAATCATAGAAGAGACAATAGGCACATAATAGATGTTTAGTAATGAGTGTGTACACAGATGAACAAAACAATGAATAAGCAAACAAACGAACACTCGAACTAATGAACTTTCCAGTTCTGGCCTGGAGAGAAGGGATATTAATATTAATATGTCAGTAATATTAAGCCCTGGCTGATCCCCAAAGAATACACTGAGCTCCCTACCTCCTTTCAGCTATTCTTCAACTCCACATGTTTATTTCACTTCTCCATATCATAATAATACAATCCCATCTTTTTTATTTTTAAGATTTATTTATTTGGTGGGGGGAAGGGTGGGAGGGAAGGGCAGACGGACAGGGAGACAGAATCTCCAGCAGACTCCTCGCTGGCCGCGGAAACCGACACGAGACTCGATCTCACGATCCATGAGATCATGACCTGAGTCGAAATCAAGAGTCAGAGACTTAACTGGCTAAGCCACCACAATTCCCATCTTTAATCCAAATTTTTATCACCTCAGAAACTCTGGCTCTTTATTTTTAAGCTACCCTTGTGTAGTGTACCTGTAATAACCTACTTGTACTGGTTTCTATAAAGGCTCCCAAGTAGACCATAAGCCCCTTGGACCCAATTCTTTTGTCCTTGTAATCCCAGAGCCTAACGTAGTGCCTGACAAACAGCAGGCACTCAATACATGAGATGAATAAAAAATGAAGAAAGGAGGATATAACAATTTTCACATTTTACTTTTTACTTTTTTTCTTTTCTTTCTTTTTTTCTTTTCTGCTAAATCATCTGATTTTTCCAGGTAAACTACAGTCAGAAAGAGATGATGAGGGAAGAATAAATCACTTGTAATCAAATCAGTGCTTGAATAACAACCTGTATGAAATCAGATTTTCTTATATGAATATTCACAGACCCTTCACCACCATCTTATTGTCTCTTGGTCTCTGCTCTCAGTGCAGAATAGTTTAAAAAGTCTTGTAATTGAATGAAGTTGAACAAATCACAAAACTTATAAAGCTATTACTGATAGTGCCCATATCTGCCAGGCCCTGAGCCAAGATCTTTAATACAGTTTTTCTTCATCTTCAAAAACACCCTAAAGGGTTGTGTTTAGAAAATGGAGTCTGAGAAAGGTTACATAACTTGCACCAAAGTCACTTCGCTAGTAAACTGGGGCACCTAGGTTTTGCACCCACACCTGTTCAGACCACATACTTATTGACTAAAGCTTTAAAAATTTTAAGTCTTATTTCTTAAGATTAGAATAATGGTGCAGACAGAATTTCAAAAGCCTATGTTTTCATCTTCACTATTCCCAACTGCTAAAATACCATTCACCATTATTAGATATTTTATTGAATCCCTGTTAGGCACCAAATCACTAAAGAACACAGAAGTCCCCAAAAGATATAAATGCAGCTTTGGAAAGTCCCCTAAGTGTGGTAGCATCCGCTACTGGCTCTTGATTCTATTGGGGCCCTCTTATTGCTGAGACAGTCGGGGATACCAGCAATTCTCCAGCATGCCTTTAAAACTAAAACTAGAGACTAGCGAGGCTATGGGGAAAGGACACTCTGACCACAGCAGGGTCAAACTGCTACAACTTTTCTACAAGACAATCTGTCAGCATGTATTAAGTAATAAAAAAAAATGCATATCTTTTGACATAGCAAGTCCAGCAAGTGTACAAGAATATGCATCAAAATGTTAACAATGGTGATCTAAGTGGTAGGATTATGTGCTTGACTAGAAAGTCAAAGAGAACTTCGCCTATCTTCTTTATCTTTTTTAATTCTTTTTCCACAATGGCCATTTTATTACTGGTAAAATAATGAAATAACAAAAAAATTTTAATTAAATCAATCCCTTAAAAATGCCAAAGAGCTCATGAGCAAAATCAATCAGAACAGATGTCTTTCCCCCCTAAAGTTTTCCTTTTGATGCCTTCAAGTTTTTTAAATTGTTCATAGCTAAGCCTGGAGTGAATTCATAGGAGGATTAAGCTGCAAGAGACTTTCCAGTTTTATCTCCTGTTTTCAATTCTCTACAGAATGATATATATTCTTGGACTCACAGGAAAGCTGACATTGAAGGTTTAGTTTCTAGAATTTAAACTCAAGTCCTCTAACAAGTAAAGAAAGAATAAGGACTGTGCACAAAACTCCGTTAGCAGAACACAGAATAGTTCCTAAAAGTGCACAAGATGAATCTTTGATGGATGAGGCAATATTTTCTACCAGTACCCATTACAAAGGTGGATTTTAAAACACAAGGTCCAAAAGTAGGAGATATTTTTTAAAACCTGACAAAATTAACTTCTAAATAAGGCAAGAAGATGTCTTCCAGGATGACAACCACTCTCAACATACCTTAGACCTGCAATAAGTATTCCTTGATTTGAAAATAAACAGCAGGCAAATACTCTTTTTTCTTCTGATGAATACAGATAATTTAAATGTAGTAAGAATTCAAGTAAACACCTAAAAACAGAAACTACTTAAAATATACTACAAACCTGGGGTTATACAAAATGCGTTCACTGGCCTAAATATGCAGAAAGGCACAAATCTTGTCTATAGAGAGCAACTGATGTTACAAAAACCTATTTGTAAAGATGTATGGAATTCGGAACACATTTCCCATCAAAACAATGTCACACTGGTAGTGAACTCCCAGCCTGATCCATAAAGGGTAGTGAGAACTATTTGTCCCACACCTGTGTCTTAAGTGAATGGCACTAGTCGTCTGAATGAAGAAAAAGATAACGCTAGGGGAATTAAAAGGGCTCTCCTACCCTCAGAGCAGAAAGCTCTCAGCTGAATCCCTCTCCACAGAGGCTCTCCAGCTGAGTTGCCACTCCCCAGGTCATACCCTCTTTCTGGGGGCAGCCCATGTCCAAATGACCAGTCAATGAGGGAGGGCGAGTTTAAAGGCCCTGCCTCCATGCCTCAGCATGAGATAACTCTGCAGGACCATTCCAGTTCCAGAGGTCCCAGTTGTAACTGCACAGCAGTTCAACTCCTCCCTCTGCTCAATCCTGCTTCCCTAACTGCCCAGCTAGCACATTTCCAGTAAAACTCCTACACGTAAAATCTGTTTCAAAGGCTATTTCCAGAATCTGAGACAAATAACACTTAGTAAGCTCATATTGTAAGTCAAGCACTGTATATGTATATATAACATATAAGTAATATGTCTGTAATATATGTGATAGATCTTACTGTATATGTATGGACAGGTACTATAATTCCATTTTAAATATGCAGAAACTGAGTCTCAGAAAAGTCACATGACTTGCCCAAGATCATATAGCAAGTAATTTGAGGAGACAGATGGGAATCTACACGTACCAAATGCACAACTATTCACTATGTAAACCAGCTCCATTTACTATAAAGTGTTGCTGAATGGATTAAAGGCAGATTCAGCTACCCAGGGGCTCTGGCGGCAGTCAGGAATGAGTGGAGTGGTGAACCACGGTCATCCATAAAACAGAAATTAATAAAAGAACTTGGGAACCAGGCCCACTGAAAACTAGATACTATGATCAAGGGTTCATATATTTTTAGGCCTTAAGGAAAAAAGCAGTAGCCTAATGGAACGAGAATTCCAGAATGAAACTGTATAGTTATAATCTACGGCATGATCACTAGATCCTAAAAATAATGATTGGCAAATCTTGTCCACCTACAATCAAAATGCTACAATATGTGCACAGATGTTTACTATGTAGGAATAGGACGGCACTTCACCTTTTACTCCAATTCCTACAAAAAGCTTCATAAGCCAGTATCTAAAAGTGTACTAATAAACTTCTTATTAGGTGTACAAAGTCCTTACAATTAATATTCATCTTACCCAAAATGCACAAGTGCAACCAGTTCAACTTTTTCACCTACGACCACAACATGGCTTCCCCAGCTTTCCCTAACTAGCAGTCTTCTTTTATAGAATAAGCAGCTATTTATACCTACTGACAAACAGCGAACAACTAAGAACTAATATTACTCTTCCCTGGTGGCCATAATGCCCAAGAACTACAAGACATAAAACAATTCCATAAACTCCAAACAAGTACAAACTGCCACTACTATTAACTTCATGAGACTGGCATGCTTGCAGATGTAAATCATAACTGAGTTGTACAGTGAGAACAAACCCTTTAAAAGTTTAACAGAATTCCGATTTATTACATCCTTAGAATTGTTTGATTTGTAATATTCATAATCACAAAATCTAATGTCACAGTTAAGTAAAAAAAATTGAAATATACTTAGAAATACTATACTGGTCCAACTGATGTCATTCTAAAATTCAAAAATAATTGGACCTTATCAGTTGATCCTTGAGAGTTTGTGTATCTGTTGTCCCTTCCTTTAAAATTCACCCATGCCACCTCTCCCACCCCAACATTATAAAGCACAGCTTTAAATGGAAAAAAAGAAAAGAAAAAAGCACTTGTAATTCCCTTACTTATAAATTTTGTACACAGGAGGCCTTAGCATCCATGTTCAGTTATCAACTGCAGTGAGAAGTTCTTCAAATTCAGGTGGATCATTTACTGAGACTTCATACCATGTCAGAACCAAATGTGGCATCATAAAATACAGCTCACTGATCAAAGTTTATACCTTCTCTAACCTAACCATGGCAATATTTGGCCCATTTCTTCCCTTTTTCCCCATTCATTTCATAAAATAAGCTCCAAATCAGAAATACACAGCTTCATACAGACATATACAGAACTACTAAATATACCTGAGTTTTGCCATTTCAGAGTAAAGTAATAATAGGGACATCATAACCAGCCTGAAGTTTACAAAGGGGGAGGTATCACCAGCCTACGAAAAAAATTTCTTTACAGCACCTTAAAGTTATCTAATCTTTTTTAAAGATTTATTTTATTTATTTTAATTCAATTAATTAACACAGAGTGTATTACTAGTTTCAGAGGTAGAGTTCAGGGAAAGTGATCTAATCTTTTGAAGAAAAAGGAAACAGCCAACTTGAAGCTTCCATACAGACAAAAAATAAAAGGGTAAGCCAGACCACCACCAGAACTGGAATGCAAGATCATGAGGACCAGGATGTCCTCTCTTGATTACCACTGTACCCTTTACTACTCAGCACAGTAGTAGTAACATTGTAAGTGCTTAATAATTTTGAAGGAGTGAATGGCAGCTATCATTCATTGATCACTTTTTTTGAGGAACCTTACTAAGCATGTTAGAAATGTAACAAGATTTTAAAATAAGAACTGCGAACTGGGCAAGAAAGTGACACTCCTAGCCTCACAATAACCCTATGAGGGAACCAATGCAATATATATAATTTTTTTTTCAATTTTAAAGGCGAGGAAATCAAGTCTGAGAAAAACCAACCTTCCCAAGAAGGCAGAGCTCTAAATGGCTGAGCCACAAGCCTGTCTTCCTTTCCCTCTGCCACATCAACACCAAAAAGAAGTTAGAGCTTGGGAAACAAAAGAACATGGAGAAGACGGCATAGCCGAAAACTGTATTATCACACATTCAAAACCAGGATGTCTGTTTCTGGAAAAAAGAAAAATCTTCCTACTTCAATATTGTAGAGACACAGCCAAAGTGGCCTATGGTTCTGTTCTTAACAGGCTACACTTCAATCTTCTATCTTCAGAGCACTGTGGGGTTCTTCTAAGCACAGGTGCCTGTTTAAAAAGTGACTGATCTGCATAAAGAATGGCTTCAAAAGCTGAAAAGCTACAAGTTAACAGCCAGATAAAAAGATCCTCATCTCCCTTCATTAAATTATACCTCTATTCCCTTCCCTGAAAAACTGCCTGACCAGAGGAATGCAAAGAACTGTCCAAGTAAGAAAAAAGTGTTTGCCCAGCATCCTGTTACGAAAACCATGTCTCTGTAGTGACAACGGCAATCCTGTCACATCTTCACTATTCCCTAAGTGCCCCCCCCCGAGGTGCATTCAGGCACTACCTAAGATTAGTAGGCTTCCTTCTAAAACTGTGAAACAGAATCATATAGAGGATGATTTTTTTTTAACTCCGGTCTGAGAACGGAAGTCAAGTTCAGATTCTCTTCCTTCCTCAAGCGAGCAAGAGAATTAAAGAGCGCGCGCGCGCAAAAGCACACACACACACACACACACACACACACACACACACACACGCCCTATAGTAAAAATGTCTCGGGGCCTCTTCACCTGTGGCAACTGCCGCAGCAAGCCTGGATTTGCTGGGATTTAAGGCTCTTCCTCACTCGGGAGGAAAGACGGGGGGGGGGTGAGAGGGACACACGGAAGAATGAACTGGTGTCTAAGTTTCCGATGGGATCATTCTTTTTCAACTTGGGCAGCTCTTTCCTTCCCCCCTTCCCCCACGGCCCGGGGCACACACTCGGCCCCGCCAGCACGGGCAGGGCCCTAGGGAAGCACGGCCGCCGCCTAGCACCCGGGGGCCCCTCGGAGTCGGAGACGCAGCCCACTCCGGGCACGCGACCCGGGAGCGGCGCAGACCCCAGGAAGGGGCCGCGGAGCCGTCGTCCCCGCCAGGCGTGGGGACCGGGAAGGGGCTGCCGCCGCGGGGCGGAGAGGCGGGGTGAGCACTTCCTGACTCTCGCATTGTCCACGCACAGCCCGCGCCGCCCCAAGCCCCGCCACCGCGCCGTCCCCGTCGGGGAGGAAGTTGGCGCTCGCCCCGCCAGCCCCGTCTTACCGTTCTTGGCGTCGCCCGCGGCTGCAGCCCCCGCGGCGGCCGCGGCGTTGGCGGCGCCAGTCCCCGCGCCTCCGGTGCCCGCCGCGCCCCCGGTGCCCGGCACTCCCGCCGCCGCCGCTCCGCAGCCGGCCGCCGCCGCCAGGCCCCCCCCGGCCGCCGCGCCCGCCGCGCCCGCCGCTGCCAGGGCCCCGGCTCCATTTTCCTGCTCGTCCCCGCTGCTGTTGGCGCGCTTGTTTTTGCGGCCGCCTTTGCTGTTTTTGGGGTTGGGCATCTCGCGAGCGTCCAGGTGCCCGGCGTCAGCGAAGGCGGCTCCCCGCCGCACGGCCGCTCCCGGCCCGCGCGGAGCGGGCTCCGGGAGCGAGAGAATAGAGGGCGCGGGCCGGCGGCTCCTTCGGCGCCCGTCTAGCCGCGCGGCCCGCGCCGCGCCATCCCGGCCGCCGCGCCCTCTCCGGCTTCCTGGAGCCGGCGCTCGGCCACCCGAGGCTCGCAGCCGCGCGAGCGCCGCGGGCTCGGGACGCGAGCGAGGCGCTCCCGAGCCAGAGGGAAAAGGCGGGTCTCCGGCTTGTTTTGATTCGGCTTCGCTGACACGCTCTGGCCCCGCCCCCGCCCGTGACGACACTGGGGATTCGGCCTGGCCGCGCCCACCGGGTGACCTCACGGCGGACTGATCCGCCCGCGTGACGTCACGCCCGCGCTGAGCCGGCCACTTTCGAGTGACGTCATCCTGGCGCACTCACCGCGGGCCTGCGGAGCTACTGGGCATCTGCGGAGCGAGCTTCGTGAAGTGGACCCCTTAAGCCAATCTGGTGGCATCTCAAGTAATTATTCGGTGGCCTCCTGACCTTGTGGTTGAAGCTTAGAACAATATGGTACGGAAAAACGGGCGGGTGACTAGAACAAGAAGTGAAAACAAAGAATTTCGGGTTAATAATCCATCAAAACACCTTACCCTTCAAGATCAGTTTTAGGTTCAGTAATTACAGAGATAAGATTGAGTTCCCAGACAATGGGAATGAACAGCAGGGTGCCTGAATGAGAAGCCGGCACGGTGTTGTGGTGAAAGTAGTTCATACAAACAGGACGCACCATCCAGGGATAAAACTAAATGTTGCCTGTGATCACGAAGCAGGTGGGGGAAGACCCAACCCCCATGGATAGGGCTGAGCTGCCCTGAAAGAGAGATGGCTGCGTTGTGAGCAGGCTAAGATTAGAACGTGACACCTGTGAAGAGAGGCAATGGCATGAGGGCAGGAGACAGACCCCTCGGGAGAGTTTTACATTGGTTCCCATTTCTGCAATTAAACTGTCTTTTTACAGACCAGCTCCTTCCGAAACCTCAGGTCCCAGATCAAACACACTTCCTTCAGGATGTTGTAACAGAAACACCCTCCCTTAGGAGCTATCAGATGTATCACTGTTTGTCTCATCCATCTCTCATTAAGTTGTCAATGTACATGTTTACTTATTCCCTATCTCCTTCTCACTCACATGAAAGCTCCATAGGTAGTAGATTTTATCAGTCTTGGGCACCTCAGGGAACAACAGCTAGCTTGTATTTGTTGAGTGTATAAATTAGTTTCTTTTCCCCGTGAACTAAGGAGGAAAAATATTTTAGCTGACAATTTACAGTTTTCCCCTCCTATAGTGTAATTTTCTTTAATTAACCCAGCTCTTCAGTAAAGGCTCATTGGCTGTATTGCAAAGCATAGAGACAGAAAGGGAAGCACAGGGAAGAGAACCCTCCCCATGCTCCTCGCCTAACGGAGGGTTTCTGACTGGGAGCAGAGTCCATAGCAGAGCTTGGAGCTACAGGGAGGATGGCTGGATACTCAGGAGCAATTGCTGGTTGGACTTTTCAGCAGGAAAATGATGAACCATTTAATTCCCTAGTATATATTGATGGTTACATTAGATAGATAGATATTTTGTGCCTATATTTTCACATCTATTTCTACCCCACCCTGACTTCCTCTAAGCACTGGAAGAGCAGGGATTGAATCTATCTTTCTACCTAATTCTGCAGAGTCTAGCAGAAAGACTGACCCACAGCAAGTGGTCAGTAAAAATCTGTTGAGTGGGGGATGCCTAATGCACTCTTCTTCTGGCTACATCTGTCTGAACCTTGAAGTCTCAACTAAATCATCAATTCTCTAGGAAGTCTCCTCTGATAGCCCAAGGGTAGATTTGCCCCCTGTGCTCCCTGTACCTTCCCCCACTAAAACAGCTTCCACACAAAGGAGTTGAAAATGCCTGTTTACTCATCTGTCTGGACCCTTACTGGACTACCACCCCTGTGACGGCAGAAACTGTGTCTATCTTAGTCATCGCTGTATCCTTGGTGCCTAGCACAGTGCATGGTACACAGTAAGTATTTATTAAATGCATGACAAGTACATGAATAAATGAATGCACAAATGCTTTGAAGGTATATGCAGCAGGATTTGGTCACCACCTGGACCTGTGAAGTCAAAAAATTCTGAAAATTGGAGGAAATGCTGCCGGTGGTTAATTAAATGGAGACTTCAGGGGGAGGACAGAGGAGCTGGGGATGAAGATAATGAGTTAATGTGGCCAGTTCCGACTTAGCTTAATTTCATTACTGGGATCCTTCACTAGAGGCGGCTGAGAGATCTCGCAGTATTTTGGTGACCTTGGCTTTGGCCTTGCTTTTTTTTTTTTTTTATCTTTTTTTTTTTCTTGAGTGGTGCGAATGAAGAAGTTTTTTTTTTTTTTTTTTAAAGATTTTTATTTATTTATGTGACAGAGAGACAGCCAGCGAGAGAGGGAACACAGCAGGGGGAGTGGGAGAGGAAGAAGCAGGCTCATAGCAGAGGAGCCCGATGTGAGACTCGATCCCGGTACGCCGGGATCACGCCCTGAGCCGAAGGCAGACGCTTTAACGACTGCGCTACCCAGGCGCCCCAGAAGTTTTATGTTAGAATACAAGAAAACTGAGATAACCATTTTCTTGAATAAGCACATTGCTGTCATGCCATATTGGATCAGAGTAAGTATGCATGTACCCTGCAGACAGATATTCACACCAGCTGCCTCCCACCTCTACATAACTGAGACTTAAGAATTGGAAGCTTTCCCACAAAAATATCATAATTGGCTCAAAGCACACAGTCATCCAGCCAGTTGTTGTTCTTGTTCATTGTGTAAGCCACCTCCTTCTCATTCAAACTAAAACAAAATCAAAAGGAGGAAGGAGAAGCTGGGCCACTTCTTCCATGCTTAACCTTGCTCATCTATTTTTAGCCTTAGTCAAATTTGATGCAGAGGCAGTGGTTCCAATTTTATTGCTGAAAAAAAAAGAGTACTAAAATCAAGATATTAGAAATAAAATTTAGATAAGGTTAAGGACTCCATTTCCTACTTCCATACAACATATGGAATTTCCTTGGAATCCTAACCCTTTTATCTTTGCCTTTTCACATCATTTCTGAAGGAGAGAGAAAGGGAGAAAGCCTGTCTAATGAGCAAAAGATGGATGGTGACACAAAGCCCTCCCCTAAGATGCTTCCAGAAGGAAATATGAAGAGCTCTAGGAAACCATGGGAGTCACTATGCTCTGTACATCCACACCTGGCTTCCCATTCTTTAATTTCTCTGATCAACCCGTGCTCTCTGAAATAAATTTCAAAAAATGTATACCTATACCCAAGGTTTCCTTCCCCCAAACTTCATCACCCACTTCATACCCAGGCGTTTGCAAAACTGAGTAAAACAGGGGCGCCTGGGTGGCTCAGTCGTTAAGCGTCTGCCTTCGGCTCAGGGTGTGATCCCGGAGTTCTGGGATCGAGCCCCACATCGGGCTCCTCTGCTGGGAGCCTGCTTCTTCCTCTCCTACTCCCCCTGCTTGTGTTCCCTCTCTCGCTGGCTGTCTCTCTGTCAAATAAATAAATAAAATCTTAAAAAAAAAAACAAAACTGAGTAAAGCACAGCAACAATCCAGGTCATCAAAGGTAAACAATTTATACCCTTGAGAAAAGGGACAAGCCATTCTTCAGGGCTGGATCAGAATAAGTGGTCATTGTTTCAGTGTTCTAGTTCTGTTTGCATTTTTGCTTGATATGTGTACCTGTCTTCTAAACTCTTGAGATCAACTAAGTCCTTTGAGCCAGAATTAGCCTGATCTGTTAAAGTCACTTTAAGTAAATACACTCTTGAACTATGCCTATTATCTCTATGTACCAGTTTCTCCTAGAAATAGCCTCTCCTATGCCCAGAGGTTTACTTTGAGGAATAGCAATAATTGTGATTATAAAGAATTTTGACAAAAGGGAATACTAATGCAAATAATGGTATGAATTATTAAATGCTGTAGATCTGCTCTCCTATTAAACTATTCCCAATTATCAATATTAATATTTTCTCAAATAGGTATCATCATAATCTGTTTTCAGGCCTTTAGTTTGACTTTTATATTATTTCCATAATCTACAAAGCAGTCATATAAAAAATCAGAATTCTGTTCTTCAGTGACCCCTGAACTTCCTGCTTACTCTAACCTCTGTGCCTTCTTTGCTCATACTGTTGTCTGACCTCAGCATCAACACAGACATGGACCCCAATAATTGAAATAGGACACTTCTTTCAAGAGATATATCAATTATCTTTTCCAAGACAGACATCTCTGGACTCATAACATTCAATACTCTTTTACTTTTACCTCTGTGTGCTCACCACATGGCTATACCAATGTTTTCCAAACTGTGGGTCATATTCTCTTAGCAGGTCATGAGATCAGCTTAGAGGGTTTCCACCAGCATTTTTTGAAAACTGGAAGAGAAGAGAAAGTATCAGAATGCATTCCATATAGAAATTAAGTATTATTTTGTAAAACATTATTTTTGTAAAATTTAGTTTGCACACACACGCACACACAAATATATATATACATACAGAGTCATGTTGTATAGTCCATTTCTCATTGTGGTTGCAAGCCAAAAATATCTGGAAGCCACTTGCCATACCATACCATGAAGTATTTGATTTATATGGGCTGTCTTTCCACGGTTTTCTCACCGCAGGGAGAGCATTTTCTCTCTCCAAGTATATATTAAATTCTGCAAAGACAGGCATCATATCTTTTATCTTTTATATTTCTTTCAGTGAAGCTACCATCAAGAGTGTTTTGCTTACATGTTCCATACATACTATATATTGAGTTTTGGTGTAAAAACACACCAAACTCAAAAGCCTGGGGAAAAGGAGGAGTGTGCAACAGAATAACAAACACAAAGGGAACAGATAAAAATCAATTAGTAGCCTAAAAACAAAGAAAACAAAAGATGGGTAAGTTGTATTTTGTTTTGGTTCCTTTCATTTTGGAAGGGGAGTGGTCCCCTCAGATCCCCAGAAGATAGAGGGATTAACCGAGGCTAAATTGTCAAAGAAGCCTTCATGGGGAAGCCATGAAGATCAGTCTTATAAAAGGGCATGAAAGCAGGAGCACCTGGCTGGTTCAGTTGGAAGAGCATGTGACTCTTGATCTCAGGAGTCATGAGTTTGAGACCCACGTTGGGTATAGAGATTACTAAAAAAATAAATAAATAATCTTTAAAAGTTAATTAATTAGTAATAAAAGGACATGAAACAAGAATGAGTACAGAGCCTACAGAGGGAAGTGAGGAAGCCATAGAGACTCTGGTGTTTGTTGGGTAGAGTTGGAAAGCGGATCACAGTGGGCCCAGTACAGCAATGGACACACAGTTGATTATAGTCCAGACCTGGTACAGAACATAACTGGTACAGAAGCTAGAACTAACCCTCCATCTCTCCCTTGCTTTCTTTTTCCTGATAGTACTTACTTACTATCATACATATTTTTAATTTTTATTACAATATGGTATATTTTATTTTTAGTTTATTTACTTTGTTACTTTCTGTCTTTCCTCACTAGAATGGAAGTTTCAAGAGAGTGAGGATTTCCCCGTGGAATCCTCAGTGCAGGGGCCCCTGGCGGGCTCAGTTGGTGGAGCATAAGACTGTTGATCTCATGGTTGTGAGTTCAAGCCCCATGTTGGACGTGGGGATTACTTAAAAATAAAATCTTAAAAAAAAAAAAAAAGTATCCTTAGTGTCTAAATCAGCACCTAGCATATAGTAAGTGTTTCACACATATCTGGAATTAAAGAACACATAGAAGAACACCTAAAAGAAATAATCCAAACCAGACCTAAAAAAAAAAAAAAAGAAACTTTCTAAACTTTCTAAACCCACATTACTATGCTGTTGGCAGACATAACATCCTTCCCCACTAGCTAAAATATTTAAACCAAAACAGGTGTCTCTTTTTCAAGGCCATCTTTTACAGCAAGGAGCCAATTCACAGCAGTATCTTCTTCAGCAATCACAGTGGCCAGGCAACTATCAATTTCTACACCTTGTATTTCTGATATCTCCTCTGGAAGTAGCACTGAAAATTCAGATATGTATCACCTAGATTTCATCTTCAGGATCCTCCATGCTTTTTCCCAATTAAATCAGTATTTTTCTATGCTGCCAGTCCAAAGCACAATTTAACCACAGTGCGTTAGTCCTTCTTTTGGCTGTCTGCAAGGTTTGACTTGGATAATACAACACTGGCCCTCTCTAAATACCTCTTTTAATTCTGCACTAATTATCTATCGCTGCCTAACAAATTACCCTGCAATCTAGCAGCTCAGAACAACACACATGTATTATCTCACAGTTTCTGTGTCAGGAATCTAGGCATGGCTTAGCTGGGTCCTCAGGCTCAGGCTCTCTCATAAGACTGCAGTCATGTCGAAACTCGGCTCAGGGAGAATCCATTTCCAGACTCACTCCTGAGGTTGTTGGCAGGATTCAGTTCCTCAGGGTAGCTGGCCAGAGGCCTCCCTCAGTTCCTTAAAATATGAACCTCTGCATAGAGCAGCTGGCTTCATCCAAGTGAACAAGAGAAGGGTAAGCAAGACAGAAGCCTGTCTTGTTTGTAACCTAATCTCAGAAGCAAGAAGCAAGTCACCAGGTTCAGCCCCCACTCAAAGGGAGGGGATTTTACAAGGGCATAAATACCAGGGGATGGGGATCAGTGAAAACCATCTTAGAAGCTGTCTACCACAACTAGGTTAATATATTGCTTGCAATCCAAATTCTAATTCCTAAGGGCTTCAAATTTAGTTTATAAGAAAAGGGTGGATTGTGGTAATCATTTCATAATATATACATGTGTCAAAACATTGGTCTTTGTACACTGTAAATATATGCAATTTTTATTTGCTAATAAGACAAGAAGAGAGAAAAGGTATGAACTTATTCTGGTTCTTCCTTTCTAAATTACTGTTTCAACTAATTAATCTTTGATGATCTTGGATGAGTCAATTTCATGAATCTAAAATAACTTCTGCAAAATAATCTTTATTTAAACTGTTTCAGTCCTCTGTAGTCAAAATACTATTGATGTATGGAACGAGCCCAACATTATAGTAGGACTGAGGGCTGGCTTTACAAACACCTATTTTTTAAGTGCTAAGGCTGCACTCTGCCTGTTTGTTGAGTTAATTTTGATTGAACTTGAATAGAATTCTTTCAAGATTCCTCCTCCTCCTTTATTTCCACTTAGAACAAGTTCTACCAAGAGTGCCCTGAAGAATACTAGTTATGTAAGACATGCCTCTATTTCTGTGGTTAAATAAGTCTAGGAAACACTGTAAACTTTATTAGTCATAATATACATGACTATAGTCAAGACCCTAAAAAATCCAGCAATAAAGAAACCTGCCTACTCTCAACATAGAATTTCCCAAGCTTATACAACCTATAGATCCTTTTACATGAAATACCCGTTAACATCCTGTGAAACTAGAGTTCTGCTAAATACCTTTTTTTGGAATATAGTGCCTTAGAGCAAAAAATACCTACTTCTATCTTTAGCATTCAGGTGAGTTGATGCATTGGCGAAAATTCAAGTGAGAAGATAGGCACTGGATCCTTCTTATAAACAACCAGTGCTTTAGAAAATGTCTTGAGAAATATCTTTAAAACTCTATAATCTCCAATAGTTATAATGATATAAATGCAATGAGTACTAATGTAAAACAGTTGACTATTCACAATACTGCTTCCGTTTTCAGAAACATCAATAATGTCATCATTGTTCCATCAAAAAACAAAAATTTATGTCAACAATCTAGTAAGGACTACTTTTTTTTTTTAATGGAAAGACATCATTACCAATATTCTAACCAGAGAAGCAACTTCCAACTTTTGTTATGAATCTTTGATCTAACAAATACTGTATAATCTAGAAATACATTGCTTTGTCCGTATATGATGCGGTTCTTTTCTTTATCATCATGTAAATAATCTGTTTCACCTCTGGTCTAGTAATAAGGGCTGTTATGTCTGTTTCTGGAGTCAATTTTGATTGATGTTCGATAGAATTCTCTCTCAAGATTTCCCTTCCTTCTGCAGGATATTCATACTGAATCCTTGAATGCAAATATGCTACTGCATGGATTAAAGATGGCCACAAGTTGGTTACTTCTCTCTCCAACATGTGGAGTCTATTTTCCCTCCCCTTGAATCTGATCTGGCCTTGGGACTTGCTTTGATCAACTAGAAATACAGCAAAAGTCATGTTGCTTTGGTTCCCATGCCTTTAGCTTTTGCTCTTACTCTCTTAAAGCCAGCCATCATGCTGTGGAAGACCTTGAGCTAGAATGGAATGATGACAGGCCATTCGGAGGAGATGGCAAAGACTCTCTCTTTGACCCAAAATTGCATCAGGCTCCTCTGGGTCCTTTTTTTGAAGAGATCCTAACCCTTGGCTCTGTCCTTGGTCTGCTCACTCCCAGGTTAGCAAAACTCCTGCTGAGTCAGTCTATTGAAAATACCCCCTTCTTGATACCTGATCACCCTCAATATGTTATCACCCTGGCCGGCCTTCAGCAAGAATCCTGTCGAGTCAGTTTAGCCAGGGTCTCCCTAACCCTGATGCTTCCTCTTGGTGATTTTTCCATCCACTGACCCCCAACCCTGCTCCTTGGCTTTAAATTCCCACTTTTCCTTGTTGTATTCAAAGTCGAGCCTAATCTCCCTCCCTTACTACAAACTCCATTGTAGTGGTCCCCCTGAATAAAGTCTGTGTTATCATCTTTAACAAGTATTGTGAACAAATATCTTTTTAACAAAGGATCCTAGACATCAAGAAGATGAGAACTGTCAACCTAAGGAGGCAATAATTAAGCCAGAGCATTTTTTTGGGATCAAAGAATTGCAATTCAGGGTACACAGATTTGGGTAGCAAACCAAATAATGTCCCACTCGGGAACAAAAGTCAGGAGTTTTTAAAGCAAAAAGGGAATGCTTGTATACATCATTCACAAAAAATTTTTGATTGGTGTTGGCAGTAGAAAGCTAACCTTGACTGAATATAATTGGTTGCTAAGGATATCACTATGCAAAAATCTCTTACTGTAGCAAGTTGCAGGTGTTCTGACAGAGTCCTTGGAATATTTGCAGTTTGGCCCAGTTCAAAAGTTCATGCTTCCACCAGTGAGGACAGGCATAGGGCCCACCCCCTTAATAGCCTCCTAACTCCATTTTAAAACCCCTTGACATAAGCGACTCCATTCAATTTTACCACTCCCGGGAGCCATCTTTGATGTTTCAACCTCAGTCAAGCTCCTAGCACAGTGATTCTCAGCCTGTGCTATTATGCCCCTAGGGACATTTTTGGTCGTCACTATTAGCATTTGCTAGGCAGAAGCCAAGGATGCTGCTAAAATCCTACAAAGCACAGGACAGCTTCCACGACAAATAATTCTCTAGACCCAAATGTAGTGAGAAGGTAGAGAAATCCTATTCCAGCCGAATGCAGCCATATGAGTCACCATAGCTTCACCATGTGGAGCAGATTGCCCAGATGAGCCCAGCCAATCCACAGAATTGCGAGAAATAATACATAGCTGCTGTTTTAAGCAACTATTGGGGTAGTTTCAACGGTGTGCTATTGTTAAACCACTGAAGGGGGCGGAAGAAGGGAGCCCGTGGTCTGAATACTCCTACCATGGCCAATTTTAGGCTACCAAGATGAGCCACTGCCCTCAAGCCTGGAAAGAGGTGTGCATAGTCAGCTCTGTGAGCCGGTGGGACTTGTTCGCCCTGCAATAGAAAATTGAGACAACATCCTGTGTACAATGTTTTTTTTCTGTCTGAATTCTAGGCATGGGCATTTCCTGTGTTGGGTGGACTGCCTAGTCAGGGCTCTCTACCTGTATATTACAGTCACATTTCTATTAGAAGCTTCTTAAAATGCCGACACATTGATTCTGCAGTCTTTCCGGCTTATGCCAGTTTTTGCACCATTAAAATGATCTAACTGAGTTTAGCCAGGAGGCTGCCGCAGAGGATCATAGCGTGGGCTCCACTCCGAAGTAATCCCACGACACTCTCAAAATTGTGGTGACCCACATCGGTAGTCCAATGTGGAACAAAGCATTGCCCTCACTAAACTGTGGGTTTTCTTGGTGAAATGAAACATCTGAAACAATAGGTGAAGGAGCTAGGCAGAGGGGAACCAGGCATAACAAGAGGACCAACCGCCCGTGCCAGGTTCGGGCCCACGCGTGAGCACACTCTTATGCAGAAAAAAGTCTTTTCCTTCCAGAAAGAGGCGATTTCTTCTCGCATACAAGCCTAAAACATTCTTTGTTATTTCCTAGGGCAGCCATTTCTTAGGTTTTTAGGGTGACACTAGATTTAGGTTCTATTAAAAGTTATTTTAGTTTTGTGGTTAGGAGACTATCCAGGCAGCCAAACTTCCTGGGTTTCCGTCTTGGCTTACTAGTTGTATGACCTTGGGCAACGTATTTGTGAGATAGGGATAATAATGGTATCTCTTTCAGAGTTAAGATAGACAATGGGGAGTGCCTAGCACATAGTAAACACTCAATAAATCGTAGCTATTATTATATTAGCAGGAGCATTTAAAGTTTGTATTCACAGTTGCCGGTTACTTTCCTCCTTCTAACTATAAGTGCTATTTCACGTTCCACGTTTTAACTGTAAACAAGATATTTTTCTAAAAGCAGGGCCGGCTCCAGGTCAAGGATAAGCTGCTTTCAGCACACAACTTTTGTCTCATCCAAGAACAAACCACACCCTGTTTCCTGTTGCATGCAAATACGGGTAACTTAAAGGGGCCGTCAAGCCCGGGGACCCGGGCAGGACGCTAAGACTGCCACCGAGCGCACTCTGGTGTACGCAGCTGGAAACCAGGAGGAGACACCATGCTTTGCCCAAGAATTTGATGTTGATTTGTGTGGACAGAAGTTATTGCAAGTTACTAAATTTAAAAATGAGGGGCGCCTGGGTGACTCAGTAGGTTAAGCGTCTGCCTTTGGCTGAGATCCTGATCTCAGAGTCTTGGGATGGAGCCCAGCCCCAGTCTTCCCATTCAACGGGGAGTCAGCTTCTCCCTCTGCCCTGCCCCCCCCTCGGGCTTTCCCTCAAACAAATAAATAGAATCTTTTTTAAAAATGATATGGTGAAAACTGTAGTTTTGGAAGAATAGTCTAACAGTAACATTCAGGATTGATTTGATAGAAACAGTAGTGACAGGGAGGCCAGCTTAAAAATCTATTGTATCACTGCTGGGATCAGATCTCGAAAGTTTGAGATTAGATGATTTAACAGGGGAATCAAGAGGAAAGGATGTACATGGCAGACATTTTGAAGGGAGCATCCATAGGACTTAAAGACAAAAATCTTTGATTTTAAAGAAAGGCCCCTCATCATCACCTTGTTCTGTGTGGATGGGTACCATGAATCTCAACTCACAAATAAATTGTGAGCATCTTCTATTCTAAGGAATCCCTTAAGGGTAAAAGAGAACCCAAAATTTATTATATTGGTTTGTTTGCTTTTAAAGGATAACATTAATTTACTATTTATCAAGATGTGAAAGTTCTAGGTAAAACTGGGCATTTCCGCCAGTAAAGATATTATCCAGTGATCTAGATGTCTTTTATACCAACTCTGGATTAGGTCGACAATTCTGACTTCATTGATTTCCTAAGACATTTTTATGTTCCTGTCTGAGACAAAAGAAGGGCCAGACATTTCCTGCCAAGCATTCTAGATGACTCTGTTTCCCCACCTAGTATCCCGAGAAGTAGACTTAGCTCACCATGTATTTATCTAGTACCAGTTTTTTACGATGCCCTGTACTGAACAGACAGCAAACACCTTTTATTTTCCTTAGTTTATAGGCCACAAAAGTGTCATGACCATAGCATCAACAGGTTGAAAAGAAGGAACTTTTTATTTAGTCTGTCTTTTCATCCTTGACTCACATAAGGAGCATCTTCCACCTTTTCATCTGTAGGTGACGGTTTGATTTATGGTCCTTTCCCTTTGTTTTACCATGAAAAAGAAAACTGTCTTTGCTCAAATGACCAGATGATTCTTTTCTATTTTATAATGGCAACTTCATTTGGCTTATTTTCAAATGTATTCACTGAGCATATAATGAAGTTCTGTAGCCGATCCCAATGCAAAGTGATGGAAAAGCCATCCCAGTTCACTTTCAAAGAGCTCACAAGCCTGGTGAGAGAAAGATGCAGATGTGTCTTTATTCTCATGCTTTTCTTCAAAAGGACTTGCAGAGAACAAAGAGATGTGCAACACAAGAAAATAAAGTATATTAGAAGCAAGTGAGGAAGATGAGACAAAAGGAACTCAACGATGGGATCATACAACAGAGTTGGGCTAATGCACAAAATAAACACAATGAAGGCCTGCCTGTATTTGCTAAGGATCCACCAGGAATTTGGCTCTAAGCTTTTTAGCATACTCTTTAAAAGGAGAAACATGATCAGTTACACAATCCGCAGGTCCCACCAGATAACAGCAGACCAGTTGCTCAGGAAAAACAGAACTAGTCCTGATATAAGGCCCAAACAAACCCTCAAGGGTCTTGCAAATACAATGCTATGTAATATACTGAAGAACACCGTCAATAATATCCTTATGCCAAATGGAGTGGAGCTGTTTCTTACAACACATCAAAGTATGGACTGATGGCTTATCATCAAAGTCCAGTTCAGTAAAAGCAATTTTATAGGTGTTCACTTAAGCAGAAAATTCCATCATAGCATGATATGTCTAGTAATAGAAATATGCATAAAGTGCTATGGGAGAACAGAAGGGGCACAGGTGCAATTTCATTATTCAAGGTTGGAGCAGACATCATCATCAAGGAGAGATTCTGGCACCTTCTATTCAATTTCCAAAAGAAATACACACGTTTTGTTGCAAACACCTAACTTTCTTGGAACTCCAATTATTTATTATGGATGGAATATTGTTTTAAAACAGCTTTCTCATCACAGCAAAATTCACATTAAAAAATCAAAACACACCTTCAGGGCACCTGGCTGGCTCAGTTGGTGGATCATGCGACCCTTGATCTCAGGGTTGTGAGCTCGAGCCCCACATTGGGTGTAGAGATTTCTTAAAAACAAAATCTTAAAAAGAAAAAAAGCAAAACACACCTTTAATTGAAAGATTCTCATTTTCTTTTTAGTTTACCTATCTTGGCTCACCCTTATTATTAAATACAATGAATAATAAATTATGAAAATAGAGTTTACCTACCTGAAGGGTGGGTGCTCAAAGAATCAGTGAGGGTTTAGAGTTATATCAAGTTTAAAGTAGGCTCCCCCAGAAATCCAAGACCACAGAACAAAAGGAATTCTTTGGGAATTAGTTTTGGTTCCATGTTAAACCACATTTTTTAAAAAAACGATAGGGTCAAGAGTTATATTTCTACTGAATAACAGAAAGAGAAAGAGCAAACAGAAAAAGAAGTCTCAACCGAAAAAAAGCACAAATTTTTTTTAAAGATTTTTTATGTATTTGTTTGACAGAGATAGACAGCCAGCAAGAGAGGGAACACAAGCAGGGGGAGTGGGAGAGGAAGAAGCAGGTTCCCAGCAGAGGATCCCAATGTGGGACTCGATCCCAGAACGCCAGATCAGGCCCTGAGCCGAAGGCAGACGCCTAACGACGGCACTACCCAGGCGCCCCAAAAACCACAAAATTTTTGACATCAAAGAAAAAGTCTTAGATTTCTAATCCATTCAATAAAAGGAGGTGACAAGATACGTCATGAAGGGAAGGAAAGGCAGGAAGAATGTAAAACGCTTCTATGGTTGGTTTTATGAAGATAGTATTTTTCTTCAGTGTTCAGCCAAGTGTAAAAGGGAAGTAGCATTTTCTGGCTTCTTTATACTGTGACTAGCTTCCTCATCAACGGGTACGAAGCCACCTCCGTGGACCATGGAGGTGAGTGGCCGAAAGGATCTCCTCCATAACACTAAGACTGGGGCTCACACCAAATAACGAAGGATAATGTTAAACCTCCACAAATAAAAATGCACAAAATGAGGAGGATTGGCACAGAGGCGAAATCAAGGGCGATCCTACTTGACAACCACCAGTCAGAGAGCCTTCAGGAACATTTGCATCGACTTCTCTATCTCTGAGCACATGTGATTGGTTGCTGAGATTACAAAAGGATATTTAAAATCCTCACCCAGCAGTGCTTTAGATGCTAAGCTTGACAACATTTTTGTGTGTGACAGAAATAAAAACCGGGTGTTTAAAATCCATCTGCCATCCTATAAAGGGGATGGATCTTTCAGTTTAAGGATCTTGTTTGCTGAGCACGAATGAAGTCATCTCAGAATTACAGACACCGCAGACAGTATGAAGCGATGGGGGAGGAGGGCTTGAGGTGAGGTACATTTCTGTGCATCAGAGAGTGGAGAGTAAGGGTGAAGGCTGGCGGTTTTATGAAAGGGAGGGAAGAGAAAAGATAGGGAGGAGGAGACTCATGAACTAGGGCAAGGCAGGGAGCACAGGAGTGATACTTGAAGAAGATATTTGTGGGAGGAGACCCACCTCGTATAATGAACTCTCTTGCTTGTAACTACCTTCCATCTGCCCAGTCCCGCCCCCCCACACACACACATAAAACCCCGTGGAAAAAACCAGCCTCTCAATGCTGGCTTGTAGGGTGGATTTTCTTTGATGGAATCAATAGTAGCCATCAGTCCTACTTCCAGAGAGCAGCAGGCTGCCCTGAGAGGACAGGTACATTCATCTGCTGCGTTTTCCCACCTCTGTGAGGAAGCCGTACAAGTAACTAAAAGGCTGAAGTCATCTTTGTCTCCACCTCATTTTGCTTTCTTTATCCATTGAGTTTCCAGATCCTGTGGATTCTGCTCCAAAGTCTCTCAAAAGTAGACTATTTCTGCCATTCTACTTCCACGGCCATTTTCCCAGCATGAATTCCCTGCTTGCTGGCAGAACCCAATCTCTCCCACCCCTCAATGCCCCTCACATTTTTCTGTGTGTTACTTACCCAGCTGAGCCCACTCTAACTTAATTTACGTGGATTGGGTATCTTAGCTGAACCTTCTAAGAACTTAAATCACGCGGCATTTATACGTATTCAAATACCAATACTTAGCCCCATATTTTTTTCCTACTCAAATACCTCTTCTATTTTATTTTTCTTTTCAGCCAATGTTCTTTATCCTTAAGATAATGGAAAAGTAGACTAACCAGTTTCGAGATTATTCAAAATAATTTCATTTTACTGTGTACTTCATTCACCCTTCCTATCTGAAGTATTTCATGGAGGCTAGTATATTATGTATTTTTAAATAATTATTTTTCTCATTTCTGTGGCTTGGAAAAATCTGACAAGACCCTGTGCAGCTGCACTGGTTCTAGTTTCTGACTGTGATCCCCAGCCAGGTGCAAAGACAATGGCTGTTTATTAATATCCTCCATGCCAGCTGTTATCCCAACATGTGCCACGCCCAGACACTGGGGAAGAGGGCTCTATTTTATCTGCAGCCTCCCCTTGTTTGGTGAGGAATAAACTTGGAGATCAGCTTTGGAAGAGCTCATAAAGAGTTAAGGAGATAAATTAGGTTTTATGCAATATACTTCTCATGCAACACACCAATGGTAGAAACTTTGCGTCTCTCCTAATGTCTGAAGTAGATACAGAGCACAGGACTTCAGGCTGCACAGGTTATTGGCGAACTGATTTCTGTGATTTCACTGGAGTCTGCGATGAAAATCAATCTGCCAGGAAAGTACCCTGTAATTGGGTATAATGACATAATGAATAGGTAAGACATGAAACAGAAGATCACACTGGCTAAGTAAGACAGAAGAGGGGCCAGGGAATACATGGGAAAGGAATCCGAGACAATAAAGCTGGGTGACGTTTCAGTTTTTAAAAGTACTAACACAGTTGTCTAAGGAATCTGTTAAAAAGAAAACCACAGGCCCAACATGGCCCACTTAGGCCCAGTCACCAAACCAGGGCTTAATACTTCACCTAATTGCACCTGTTTCAACCTCCCTTCCCCACCAAATGGAGTCTTTAACTGGTCAGTTAGAAATTTTCTGATCAGCACCAATGAGATAACCTATCACGTGGGCCCTTTCCATCCCCCAGAGGAAGATGAGGTAAGCCACCTAATAAGACCCCCTGTCCTCTCCCTTTAGGTAGCCTTGCCTGGAACAGTTTTTTTTTTTTTTCTTTTCACTTTTGCCAGTGACTTCTGCTCCACCCGCCTTCCTATAAAAAATCTTCCATTTTGTACAACTCCTCCGAGCTCCCCTCTGCTTGCTACATAGGATGCTGTCCCAATCGTCCATCACTTAATAAAGCCAATTAGATCTTCAGATTTACTCAGTTGGATTTTTGTTCTTCATTATCTCACTTTTGAATTAGTGTCTTTATTCATAAATACTTGGATCACTTTCATTATCATCTAAAATCAGAAAGGCAGCAGAAACCACTCCCGAAACCAATATTGCACTGTATGTTATCTAAATAGAACTTAGACAAAAATTTGGAAAAAAAAAAAAGTGGCAGAAACCAAAGTTTTCTGTCAGATTTACTTCAAAGTCATATAATCTTATATTGGTAAGAGACCTTGCAATCCAGCGTCCTCTTGAAACCCAGAGTTCTTTCCACAACATCGCGAGCAGATGATCATTTAGGCTTACCTTCGATTCTTCCCATGTTAGTGAGCTAAGTCCTCTGGAAGGCCCCCTACTACTTACTGGACATTTTTAGTTCCCAGAAAGTTCTCAGGTGAATATTTGCTATCTGGAGGCTGCTATGTTATAATTTGTAGAGAAGCCCTCAGGTGGACAGAGTGACAATCTAAGATATCTTAGGTCCAAAGAGTAGGGAATTTAAAAAGGTCAAATAAGATACTGTTAAAAAATAAAATTCAACTGAGTGAATTTTAAGATCTAATCGGCTTTATTAAGCAATTCATGAATTGGGAAGCATCGCATCTGGCGAGTAGAGGGGCGCTCGGAGGAGTTGTACAAAATGGAAAGTTCTTATGAGAAGGAGGGACAAGAAGAAGTTATTAGCAAAGGAAAAGGAAGGATTACAGGCAAGGTCACCTTCCCTTAGAGGAAGGAATAGGGGGTCTTATGAAGATGACCTCATTTTCCCTTAGAGGGAGAGGGCTCCTGTGACAGATTATCTCATTGGTGCTGACCAGAAAAAAAAAGAATTCCAGATTGATTGAATTAAAATTTCCACTCCTTGGAGAGGTTGAAATTGAAATTAAGTCTTGGTTTTCTGTCCTGGGGCAAGTGACTCCATCTTGGACCTGTCCTTTTCTTTTTAATAATACACAGTTTTATACGAAACAACATTTTTTTGGATCAAGGTAAATAACATAACTCATTATTCTAACTTACATGCAAGGTATAATCAAAGAGTTAGTATATATAGTTATGATTTAAGGGTATGTCACCGCTAAGTACAATGTGATACTTTTTCTAACTAGGCTCAACTGTCATCATTCAATTTCTCATGTTGTTGTGATTTCGCTCATCTCCCCAGCCTAAGATCAAGCAGGTTAAAGGCTTTAAGAGGAGGAGACATAGGGAAATAATTTTCCCAAGACTCTTTCCCCTGAAAATATTAGGGAATGGCATTTCTTTTTCTGTTTTGTTTTTAGCCCAATACATTTGATGTTGGAATTGTCACTTATAATCAGAGGCCTTGGGAGACATCTGCATTGCTCCAGGCTGGTGCAGAACTTCAGACTTTGCACACAACACGCTGACAAGCTACCACTTCCTCTTGGTTCTGAGGTTAAAAGCAAGTGCTTGTCCTAGATACTGTCACGCAGATCTTATCTTCTCTTGTTTTTCTTTCTCTGATAGGCTGCTCTGGTACTTCTCCAGGACAGAATAGAAAAGTGTTTTGTTACTTGCTTTCCTTGAGGCTCAAACTGAAAGAAGCCCATCAGGAGCCTTGCAGTCACACAGCCAGTGCAGGATCCCTTCCCCTAGGGCCTGGAAGTCCCCCCCCCCCCCCCCCACTGTGTGTCCAACTCTCCTTCCTCGGGTGTGACAGATAAATCACCATGTCCTCTACCTGCTTTCGGTTTGGGTAACCATAAATTCATAAAAGAGATTTGTTCACTTCAAGTAATTAACTCTTTTTTTTCCTTTCTCTAAACAAATGTTAAGACGGATATATGTTACACAGAGATTAGTTCTCTCATAGGTTACTAGTATACTAAATGCCCTTAGGGAGCAACAATGGAGCTTACATTTCTTTCACATGCTTCAAAGAACAGAGCAGAATTGAGGACAGCAATGAACTCTAGGAAGCACTCCAGATACATTTTTTTAATCCAACTGGCAAAACTAAGCGAGATTATGCTGGGAATCTGAGATATTTAAGGAACTGACAGAAGAAAGAAATACCTATTCAAATGAAAAATAATTAATTCCTTTCCCTTTCTCTTTCAAGGTCAGTGAAAAAAGGTTCTGACAAGTTTTACAACTATTAAAAGAAATCAAACTATGTAGCACCCACTTTCATAAATATTTATCCAATTTAATCCTCAAAACAAGCCCCAGGGCATTATCCTCCACATTTTTACAAATAAGAAAATGGCTTTAAATAGGAAGAACTGAGACTTGCCCAACATTCCAAGGGCCAAACTTGCAAGTCTCCTGACTTCAGAGCCCAGGCAGGCCCATTATCGCACAGCCGCTCCGGGGATCTGTGGGTATGCTTCCGGGCTGCTGTTGCACATAAAATTTGCTTTCCTATATAGTTATCTCCAAACATCTTCATCCTACTAAGTCTTGAAATTTTTCCAATTATTTTCTATATATGGGTGAGTGAGCTGGATCCTTTGCAGGAGATTTCTAAAAATGAATTCGAAGAGATGACCTCTAAGGTATGTTTTAACTTTAAAACTCTTGAGTCTATGAAATTTACACTTTCAAAGGCAGAGAAAAACAGAGGCTGAAATATATCAGGACTCGTAAGAGTCCTACTTTGTGTAAGATAGAGTCTTGTTAAAGAGGAAACTGCAAGCTGGAAATGACAGGATTTAGCCCCAAATTGGGCCTTAATACCTAACCTAACTGTAGTTTCAACCAGCCCCAGAAATTTAGTCTTAACTGGTCAGTCATGATTTCCTTTCAGTGCCAAGGAAGTAGTCTGCCTTGGGGGCCTTCTCCAACCCCCAAAGCAAGATGAGGTAATCTGCATGACAAGACCCCCTATTTTTCCCCTTCTCCCCTTCCCAGCCAAGGGAAGGCAGACCTTACTGGACAATCCTTTTCTTTTGCTAATAATTTCCTTGCCCCACCCTCCTTCCTATAGCTCTCTGCTTCCTATACAGCATGGTGCCCAAGTCATGAATTGCTTAATAAAGACAATTAAAACTCCAAATGTACCCTATTGAGTTACTTTTTAAATAGTCTCTTCCTTGGGCAAATATTAAAATGACCTGGAAATTAGGAGAAGAGGGAGGGGAGAAAAATAATAAAATGACCTAGAAATTTAAAAAGACAAGAATAAAAAAATCATTGAGAGCCTCGCTCTCAGAGATGATGATTTAGTTAGCCTGGCAAAGAGCGCCCAAATTAAACGTTTTTCTTAAACTTCCTAAAAAGAACTTTAAAGTTCCCCAGGTTAATTCTAATGTGCAGCCAGGACTGAGAGCCACTGATCTGGGGTGCGTTGGGGGTGTCTGGGAGGAGTTTGGAGAATAGAAGTTGGGCAGAAGAGAGTCTCTTCTTGAGAATCTACATTTCTGGGGTGCCTGGGTGGCTCAGTCTGTTAAGCATCTGCTTCAGCTCAGGTCATGATCATGGGGTCCTGGGATTGAGCCCCGCATTTGGCTCCCTGCTCAGCAGAGAGACTGCTTCTCCCTCTTCCTCGGCCACTCTCCCTGTTCATGCTCGCTCTCTCTCTCTCTCTCTCGTAAGTAAATAAAAATCTTTAAAAAGAGAGAGAGAGAGAGAATCTACACTTCTGTTTGTGTTGCAGAAATTGTGGGAATAAACACCACAACAGGAATCCACTGGTATTAGTCTGGAAAGGCTTTTAAAGGAGATGAAGCCTAAGCAGAGTTTCAAAAGAGAACAGAGTATAATTTTATTATAAAACTAGAGGAGCCAAGATTAGGTCAGGGACTTAGAAGAGGAAGAGTGAATTACGTCCAGAGCTGGAACAGAGCTTTTAACTGAGAACAATCAAGGAATACCAAGAAACCCATGATCAAAACTTTGTTTCCTCGAGGCACTCAATAAATACTAATTAAATTTCATTGTAATTGAGTTGAAATAATCTTAATGGAAAATCGTTAAATGGCTTGAATTAAGTTTTGTACTTATCACTGTATCCATTTGATCCTGGATCTGCTTTCAAAGGTTTAGAACTATTAAGTCCAGAGATCACTGTTCTCTTTTTCTTCCCACTGCATATTATCTTTCCAGGAGCACAATGAATGGAAATTCATACTCTTAGCACCTTCCACTCCTTACTTTCAGCAGCCCAAATGTTACCCTGACCCGATTCAATGAAAAATAACTTTGAGAGCTTATAAAATGTCCTGATATCCACCAACACAGTGGATAGCTCTTAAGTGTCCTATGATAATGGTCCCATGACCATAGGGAAAAAAGATATTTTAATAAAATATTTTCACTGAAATTTAGAATCTAATAGTACTTTTAAGAGTTATACTAGTTTCTTTTTAACAATTGTAAAATATTTCTCATCCTCTTAAATTTTTTTTTTAAGATTTTATTTATTTGTTTGAGAAAGACAGAGAGAAAGCTTGAGCGGAAAGAGGGACAGAGGGAGGGGCAGAGGGAGAGGGAGAAGCAGACTCCCCGCTGAGCAGGGAGCCTGATGCAGTCTGATCCCAGGACCCTGAGATCATGACCAGAGCCAAAGGCAGATGCTTAACCAACTGAGCCACCCAGGCACCCCTAAATATTTTCTTTTCAAGAGAGATTGGAGTCAAATATGGATAGTTTGTGAGATATATAAAGAAACTGCTGGTTAATTAATTGAGAGTGAAATACTAAGGAGACTTGCTTGAAAATCACACATGACCTTCCTGAAATATCCTTCCTTGGGGATTGTCCAATCAACACATCAAAGATCGGCAGCTGTAGCTCCAGCGGCAGATACGCTTTCGTCACCAGCCAGACCCCAAGACCTGAACTTTACTGCTCACCTGCTCGTACTTGTACCCACCAGCCTTTGTCCCACATTTCTCCTTAAGCTCTTCTTTCCAGTTTATCTCTTAACTAAGGGAGACACCCAAGCAGCATAGTGTCCTGCGACGGAAACCAAAACTACCCCTCAAGCAATAATGACTGTCTGGATGAAGAGCTCTGGTGGCCGAGACCACCTAGACCCGTTTGAGCTCAACCTCTGACTCACACCTGCACAGACCAACCAGGGACTGACCCAGGGAGCGACTCATAGTTACCTTTACCTCATTGTAATACCAAATCTCCACCCGAGGAGAAGCACAAGCCTCATTTACATAGCATACAATATATGTATAGGCCCAGGACATGGCTCCGCTACCTAAGTATTCATTCTAACCCTAAATGAAAGTAACACATTTGCCCTTGCTTGGGGAGTCATGGCTTTGGAAGTTGTTCCCTAGGATCTCCTTATTTGCTGCAAATAAGATTTCCCTTGTGCAACCCCTCTACCTGGTATAGTTTCTACCTGTGACTCACCAAGGAGTGAACTCACATTAGTTTGGTTACACTTTCACCGGCAGCCTTTGTCAACAGGTAGCAAGACATGGCAGAATTAAACAGACCATCCTTATCATCTTTAGGTGGAATAAGATGGTATAAGATATTCTAGACTCATTAATAGAATCTATGGGAATAATATAATAACTGACCTTGAAAAATATTGAAACAGCCACTCTACCTGAATCATAAATTCATTCATTCACCCATTCATTTATTCAACAAACACTGAGTCTGCTTTCCATGCCAGATGATGAAAAAGACAAGCTATTTTCTGCTCTCACAAAGTTTAATGGGGGCAAACCCAATAAACAGGTAAATCAATTAAAAATTATGATTAAAAATTGAAAAATAAACGTTGTGAAGGTATAAACAGCAGGTCACTTGAAGGACTAATAAGAGCGAAACACCCCTGCCCATAGTAAGGAGAAGGAATTCAAGCAGAGAGAAGGCTCTGGATGAGGCTGGAGAGTAAGGAGGTCATGACCTGGTTATACAGGACTTTTCTCTTCAGCCTGAATCCTCTCTGCTACCCAGTGCCAGTTCATGATCATCCAGGACCCAAAACAAACCCTTGCCTTACTGTCTCCTGTGGGAAAACTCCTCTGCTCTTGTGTGTGTCTGTGTGTGTGTGCTTGTGTTGAGTGTGTGTTTAGGGGGCTGATGTTGCTAGCATAATTCAGGCTTTTTAATTAAGTTCACTTTTTTTCCTCTCTCACAGCTAGAAACTTAATTTTTCAAGAAAATTGCCCAGGAAATAACTCTTGAGCATTGCTTGTCTGGGAAGCCCAAACTTACTGACAGTATGAAAGTTGCCCTAGTGAGACCTATGAATCCTCTGGCTTGCTGACTTTTGGGGGTGAGCGGGGCTCAGGTGGGGAATAGGAGTTCCATAGCAAGGGCTTAAGAGGCTGTGATGCATGTCAGCAAGTTAGGGAGCATCTCAGGGCAACCTGTGCAAAAGCCAGCTGTGATGGCTATGATGCTGGCAGTCCAAGTCCGAGGACCCACGCGGGGTCCTGCAGGACCAGGCAAGATGGTCCTTGGCTTTACACAGGGTGGAAATCAAATGCAAGCCAACAGGATGTGAGAGCAGAGTTTACTGCAGATACAGAGAGAGCACATACAGATGGAGCATCTGGGAGACTCAGAAAGGAAAGGAGCATGAGTCTTATCTTTGTTCAGGGTCTGGGATTTTTATTGAGGACGGTGGTCTGGTGTGCGGATCCCCTTAGGCATACAGGAACCAGTTAGAACAAAGATGAGGGCCCCAGGTGTTATTCCTTGGAGCCAGGGGCGTTGACATTGAGTTGTCTAGCACTGATGGTCTGGAATGCACAGGAGGTGGCCTGTCTGGTCATTCTCACCGGGCCCTTCCTTAAATGTTATCTATTCTGGAGAAATCACTAACTCCTTGTCCCTTACAGGGAGGACATACACTATTTGCATTATGAGGCATGTGTAAAGCGGGTGAGGTGCAGGTCCTAGCAAGAATAGAAGCAGAAAAAGGGGAAAAAAGCAGATTTTTATTGAGTCCTTCTCTTTCTCTGTCTCAGTACACCTTTTTTTTTTTCTTTTAAGATTTTATTTATTTATTTATTTGAGACAGTACAACTTGGGGGAGGGGTAGACAGAGAGGGAGAATCAGACTCCTTGCTGAGCAGGGAACCTGACACAGGGCTCGATCCCAGGAACCCGGGGATCATGATCTGAGCTGAAGGCAGATGCTTACCCAACTGAGCCACCCAGGCACTCCTTCAGTATGCCTTCCAAGCTTAGAAGTTCTCAACCTTTTAAACCCTATCTACTTTTAATAAACATAAAAAGCTCATATGCTCTGATATGGGTTGAATTGTGCTCCCCCTCATATGTTGAAGTCCATCCATCCCCAGAGATTCTGATATTAATCATGATAAGAGGGTATCCCACCTTCACACTGCACAGTTGAGGTTTACTGTTCTACCTTCTCTGAGTTAGATAGGAGTGGGCTCGAGTGCTGCCAGACTCCTTCCAGACCCAGAGGAGACCTCCATCAAGGTATGATATTGGGGGAGAGTAGTGGAATTCCATACAATACCCTCTCTGAAAGCTCCACCTGAAGATGCCCATAAAATACTTCAGTAGCAGATTGGACAACTATGTCTACCATTAGGCAACGGTATCCGAAAGACCACTCATGTAACAGAGCAGTGAGAACCAGAAATATCTTTATACCATCTTGGGCGCATCTGAGCTTGTCATCGGGTGGGAGGAATTCATCTTGTCTTAGAACTAAAGTTTAGGTACAGTATTAGCTTCCTAGGGAAGCTATAGCAAAGTACCAACAACGAGGTGGCTTAAAACAATGCAATCAATACAGATGTTTTTCCTCAAAGTTCTGGAGGCTAGAAGTCTAAAATCAAGGTGTTGGCCGAGTTGGCTCTTTCTGAGGGCTCTGAAAGAGAGCCTTCTACCCTCTGGTAGTCTGAAGCTTGTAGATACTCTTCACATGGTGCTCTCCCAGTGTGACTGTGGTTATGTCCAAATATATCCTGTGTAATAAGAACACCAGCCATACAGGATTAGGGCCAACCCTAATAACCTCATCTTAACTTGATCATCTGGAAAGACCCCATTTCCAAATAAGGTCATATTGACAGATATTGGGGGTTAGGACTTAAACATATTTTGGGTGGGGGGCCATAATTCAACTCTTTTTTTTTTTTTTTTTAAGATTTTTTTTTTTTTTTTATTCGACAGAGATAGAGACAGCCAGCGAGAGAGGGAACACAAGCAGGGGGAGTGGGAGAGGAAGAAGCAGGCTCATAGCGGAGGAGCCTGATGTGGGGCTCGATCCCGTAATGCCTGGATCACGCCCTGAGCCAAAGGCAGACGCTCAACCGCTGTGCCACCCAGGCGCCCCTAATTCAACTCTTAATAGGTACCAAACTGACACTCCATACTGTGCGAGGCTATAGTCAGTAAAATTCTCAGATAAGGACCTGATCCAGCAGTTCCAACTAATCAACCATTGGAAAGAAGCTGCCATGAGGTTGCTGTCTGTGGGCGCCCCCTGCTGGAAGAGTCAATGATGTAGTTAAACCTCTCTAGCTGCATTATACCTGGGTCTCCAGGTAAAATTAGCTAATAATTATCGTTTCTTATTCAGTCCTTGAAATCAATGTTGGTTACATTATTCTCATAAAGTGAACTGGGGAATTGTCTCTATTTAACTATTCTCTGGAATATTATATATAAGATAGAAATTCTGCTCTGTTGCTTGAAGATTCAGTAGAATTTGCTTATAAAACAGTTTTGGCCTCATGTGCTTAGTTTTGTTTATAGGTAGATTTTTTAAAACTATTAACTGATATTCTCTCTCTTTCTTTCCTTCCCACCCTCTCTCTGTGTGTGTGTCTGTCTGTCTGTCTGTTTCTCTCTCTCATTTCCTGTCTTCTTTCTAGTGAATTTAATTTTTTACATTTCCTTATATTCCTATTTCTTTACCTATACTTCACCTTTTCTTAAGTTTTACCATGCTATGGCAGGTTATGGGCAAGCTGGCTATACCTAACTGCTCTTCAAATTTGAAACCCCGATGACTGACTGCATGTTACCACAGCCTAGACATTGTTACAAAACTGTACCCAGAACTGTTCAATGACATAACCGTATAAAGGCACAATGAAACCATAAAAACTAAATATGTTGAAATTTGAGAAACTGAGGTATAAGAGGCTTGGTAAACATTGCTTTGCCTTCAACAGGCAGACCACTATTGCCTAATGTAAGCACGTCTATGAAGAACTGACGGAGACTTGAGAAGCCATGCTCACTGAATATCTGTCTGTCTGATGTTCTGTTATGCTTGGAGTTTATGACAGTAAAAGGCAACGAGGACACAGTTTATTAGTCAAAATCCTCGTTTTCATCAAGACCTAGAATCAGTCCTCTGCAGAACTACTTTGCCAGTAGATACCTTACAGAATCTAAATTAATCACTATCTTAGACCTCCTATTTGACAGTAAAAGTACTTGGAATACTGACACTCTAAAAACTCCCCCCCATCTTACATATAACTGTTTCTAGTATACCTTGTTTTTAACTCCACAAATAGATGTTGCTATTTGTTTTTTAGACTGACCTAGTTATAATCTTTTTCGTATTTTAGTTCATTTTGCATCTTGCATTTCAAATTCCTGGGGGCATGAATCTTCTTGTTTGTTGTATCTACTGGCTCTCACCCTTGGTAGCTTGTTCCCCTGTCTGTTTTGCAACTTTCTGTGTAGGCCAGTGAATTTGTTTTAACAGGTTTTATTCTGTTGGAATCCCATTCAGCCTAGGTTAGGACAGTGCCTCCAAGGGAGTTTTGTGTTTTTCTCTTCTCTGACTTGAGACCAATTCTTACGTCAATTTCTGGATTAGGAGGGCCATGTATCACACAGCAGGCAAAGAATCAAGTTATAGCAGACATAAGAACTTAAGATGTGATAAAGAAAGCCTTACAAATTAGATGAGATGAAAAGAATTTATTTTTAAGTAAGGCTGGGAACAAAAAGGTGCAATAAAGAGTATATGCAAATTAAAACAGAACTATGGGGGAGGAGGTGTCCCCGGATGGAACACAGAATATGACAAAACAATCTAACTACAATACAAATATATGAAACAACCTCATTGAGAGATGTTGGGGGTGGAAGGTGGGGGGAGGTGCTGACCTCAAACTTTGGAAATGAATAGGGTCTATAAAACTACAGGCAAAGGAAACTATACATAGCACTGTACTCTAGTTGATAAAGTTGTTTCCTACGGAGTTTAACATTTCTGCTACTGCTATACAGGTATACTGGATTTGAACAATTAAGTAAATGGATGGTGAGCAGTGGGAGCCTGATTTCTGACTGTTGGAGTGAGAGGTAAGCTAGGGGAGGTGGGTGCCTAGAATGCTCCATGTGGTAATGGATTAATATCGGAGATTTCAGTATGCATTCTTTTTATGTTTAGCTTCATACAGATACAGATGGTTAGAAATATGCATAGATATGTATATATATACAGATTAGCATACACACATACATGTCCTCACACTCTGCTGAGAAGCAACAATATCCTAGTATCAACAAATATACGTAGCACCCAGATCTTGGTTTCTAATATTATTCTCTAACAAAATGGAAAAGGGCTCCTTGGTGAAGTGACTGATTCTAAGACCAGAGCAGGAAATTTTAAAAGATGGGCCTGGAACATTCAGTAAAGCCATAAAGAAAAGAAGTGCTAACACATACACATACACACACACACACACACACACACACACACACACACAGTAATGAAGGTAATTCAAAAAACACAGGAGCCAACGAAAGAGCTCCCAATGGCCAATAACTTGTGCAAAAAAACCAAAGCAGTATTAGATTATAAATCAAAGTATAAAATAAATATTCATGAGTTCATAGTAATATATATAAATGATATAAATAAGTGGGGGGAGGAAGACAAATACTCCCTGCAGAAAAATTCCAACTTGTGTAGCTACTCTACCCTCAACATAGGGGCATATAAGTCCCAGCTCCTTACATGTGGACTTTGTTTGCCTAGTGACTCTTCCAAAGAACACAGTACGGAAAGGGGAACACAAGTCACCTCACAGTAGAGAAACATGACAAACACTACTTCAGCCAGGTGACCAAGGTCCCCAACAACAGTGATAAGTCATGTTAATAATATGTATTTCTGATATGATATGATGAAAGTGGCACCTTACCTTTGCAACTTTCCTCCTCAAAACCCATAACCCCAGTCTAATCATGAGAGTAGTAGCAGATAAATCCCAATAGAGGGACATTCTACAAAATACCTGACCACTTCTCAAATCTGTCAGTATCATCAAAAACTATAGACTATAGTTTTTATAGAGAGTATAACAGCCAAGTAGAATATAAGGAGACATAATGACTAAATGTAATATGTATGGTATCCTGGATGGAATCCTGGAACAGAAAAAGGACATTAAGTAAAAACTAAGGAAATGTGAATAAAGTATGGACTTCTGTTAATAATAATGTATCAGGTTTGGTTCATTAGTTTTGATGAATGTACTATATTAATGTAAGATGGTAATATTAGGGGAAACTGAATTTGAGGTTTATAAGAACTCTCTGTACTATCTTTGCAACTTTTCTGTAAATCGAAACTTGTTTCTAAAATATACAGTCTATTTTTCATAAAGATAATGCTGTAGTAAGTTTCCTTTACCAAAAAAAATGCTGGGAAATCTTAAAATCTAAAAAAAAAATTACATATATATTTACCTTCCTGCAATATTATTCCAAAATAAAGATGATGTTAACATTTTTAGCACTGGGGTTCCTGGGTGGCTCAGTCGGTTAAGCAGCTG
This sequence comes from Ursus americanus, assembly GCF_024610735.1. Lineage (NCBI taxonomy): Eukaryota > Metazoa > Chordata > Mammalia > Carnivora > Ursidae > Ursus > Ursus americanus. The sequence continues at coordinate 51,371,916 of NC_142137.1, read as the reverse complement.
CCTTGGGCTCAGATCATGATCCCAGGGTCCTGGGATCGAGCCCTGCATCAGGCTCCCTGCTCTTGAGGAGCCTGCTTCTTCCACTCTTCCCCACTTGTGCACGTGTGCTCTCACTCTCTCTCTCTCTCTCAAATAAATAAATAAAATCTTTAAAAAAATTTAGCACTTATTCTGGAAAATTTATTTTAAAAATGTTTAATTCCAGGCGCCTGGGTGGCTCAGTAGGTTAAGCAGCTGCCTTCGGCTCAGGTCATGATCCCAGGATCCTGGGATCAGCCCTGCATCTCCCTGCTCATTGGGAGTCTGCTTCTCTCTCTCCCTCTGCCTCCTCCCTCCTGCTCCTGCTCTGTCTCTGTCTCTTTCTCTCTCAAATAAATAAATACAATCTTTAAAAAAAAACTTTTTTAACTTACAGCAAGTCCACACCTCATACCATTTACCAAAAGAAAATTTAAAATTCAGTATGACAAAATAGACAATTAAAAGGACAATATGTGATAGAACTATTTTTGCAATGATAATGACAAAAAAGAAAGAGTCTAAATTTATAAGAAGTTCATAGTTTTTCAAAAGAAAAACACCAAAAATCCCAAAAGAGAAATAGAAGCATTAAACAGACAATTCACAAAGAAAGAAATACAATAACTACTACATATTTAACAAAACGTTTTACCGTCACTGAAATAATCAGTAATTGTCAAGGCAGAATGCTGAGCACAAAGGATTCTTTGTACAACTCTCTTCACTTTTGTATAGGTTTACAATTTTTTCATAGCAGAAAGTTAGAGTAAAATTTTCACCTTACTAAAAATTATGGCATATTTTAATAGATTCCATATCTATGAAATGGCATAGAGTTTTGCATGTTTGTTTAATAAAATCCAATTGTGTAGATGCTACACTAAATAAAATATTACACTGATACTCAACTAATGGAAATGTACATTTGCAAAACCTTCATGGAAAGCAGTTTTGTCATATATGTGTGTATGTACGTATGTCATATATATATTATGTCATATGTGAGACACACATGTATGTATAATATATATATTTCAGTTTTTATTTTAATTCTAGTTAGTCAGCACACGATGTTTTATTAGTTCCAGGCATACAACACAATGATTCAACAATTCCATACGTCCCCTGGTGCTCATGACTACATCGTGCCCTCCCTAATCCCCATCACTACTTCACCCATCCCCCCTGCCTACCTCCCCTCTCGTGACCACCAGTTTGTTCCCTACAGTTAAGAGTCTGTTTCTTGGTTTCTCTCTATTCCCCTTTTGCTCATTGGTTTTGCTTCTTAAATTCCACATTGAGCGAGATCATATGGTATTTGTCTTTCTCTGACTGACTTATTTTGCTTAGCATAACACTCTCTAGCTCCACCTATGTTGTCGCCAAGGCAAGACTTTATTCTTTTTTATTGCTGAGTAATATTCTATCTTCTTTACCCACTCATCAATCAATGGGTACTTGGACGGCTTCCAAATCTTGGCTATTATAAATAATGCTGCTGTAAGCACAGGGGTGCATGTATCCCTTTGAATTAATGTTTTTGTATTCTTTGGGTAAATACCCAATAGTGTGATTGCTGGATAGTAGGGTAGTTCTATTTTTAATTTTTCGGGGAACTCCTATACTTGTTTTCAAGTGGCTGCACCAGTTTGCATTCCTACCAACAGTGTAAGAGGGTTCCTTTTTCTCCACATCCTCGCCAACACTTGTTATTTCTTGAGTTTTGATTTTAGTCCCTCTGACAGGTGTGAGGTGATATCTCATTGTGGTTTTCATTTGCATTTCCCTGATGGTGTGTGATACATCTTTTTAAAAAAGATTTTATTTATTTATTTATTTATTTATTTATTTATTTATTTATTTATTTGAGAGAGATAGCAAGCACAGAGGGAGAGGGAGAAGCAGACTCCCCGGCTGAGCAGAAAGCCCCGTGCAGGAGCTCAATCCTTGGACCCTGAGATCATGACCTGAGCCAAAAGCAGATGCTTAACTGACTGAGCCACCCAGGCACCCTGTTATTTATCTTTTTAAATAAATGTATATATTGGGGCGCCTGGGTGGTGCAGTCGTTAAGCTTCCGCCTTCGGCTCAGGGCGTGATCCCAGCGTTCTGGGATGGAGCCCCACCTCAGGCTCCTCCGCTATGAGCCTGCTTCTTCCTCTCCCACTCCCCCTGCTTGTGTTCCCTCTCTCGCTGGCTGTCTCTCTATGTCAAATTAATAAATAAAATCTTTAAAAAAATAAAATAAAAAATAAATGTATATATTATATATATTCGTGCACGCACACAAACTTAAAAAGTTCTTCTAGGTTAAGATGGCAGACTGAGCGTGTGTTTATCACCATTTCATCCCAAATCTCATTGAATTCTATAAAAGATACATGGAAAAGACTACATGAAAGAGTACTATTAGCTATCCAGAAATTTTGAAGAATTTCTGGAAGACAGATAGCAAATAAGATCAAGTTGACAAAGAAACTACAATAAAGACATGCAACTCAAAACAAAAATTAGATCGGAGGAGGCCGCCTCTCTCTAAGACCTTAGTGGAAAACTAACAGGACTCCAAGCTTGTGATGAGCGCTGGGTGTTACACGCAACTATTGAATCGTTGAACGCTACATGAAAACCTAATAATGTACTGTATGTTGGCTAACTGAACATAACAATTTTTTAAATAAAATAAAATATTAAAAAAAAAAAAAAGAACTCCAAGTTGGAGTGAGAAAAGGTAGTGACCTGGAATAAATCTTATGGTGATCATCATGGTAATTAATTAAAACCTTGGAACATCTAAGCCAGCCTCCTAAACATGTATCTCTCTTCCTTTCTTGCAATTGTAATGGAATTTGGAATAGGATCTTAAAATGATTCTGATTTTTAGCTAGATAAAAAAATGAGTGAGATTAACTTTTTTTTGAGATTAAGTTTTAAAAGTAAAAATCAATGGTAATATGAAAACACTAGACTTTTCAGCTGTTAAAATATAGCTCATGAGACTTGTCTTGGTTTAAGAATAAACAGATCCTGAGAGATCAATTTACAAAATAGATTGTCAAGAATGTCTTTGATCATTACGTAGGCATTAAAATTCAAGTTGTTAATCTGATATGGAATCTGATCATACCTTAATCTAAACTGTGAGACTTTTAACGTGCTTTTACTACTTTTAGTCTTTGGCATTTAGGAATTTCTCATTCTTCCTTGTGAACACAAGAAAGCATTAAAAAATTTATCTGAGGAGCACCTGGCTGGCTCAGTTGGTAGGGCACTTGACCCTTGATCTCAGGTCCTGAGTTCGGGCCTCACAACGGGCGTGGAGTCTATTTTAAAAATGAAAAAATATATATCTTCAAATTTATTTATCTGAATCCATTCTAAGAGGTGAAAAATGAGTGTATAACTCCTTCCCCCCGGAAAGAAGACAAACAGCCAACTGAAGATTGAATCTCCTAATTCGACTCTTTACTTCCTCAGGGAATGGAGCTGGTATCCTAATTTGGGACAGAACTTCACCTCTGACACAACCAGCTGTAGCTTGAGTGACAAAGTCATGTCTGGGAACATGGCTGCTCCCACTGTGACCTTAAAATCGAGTGAGGAAAGAAGAGACATTCCCAAAAAACAAGAAGTAAAACAGTGGGTGCAAAGCATTTGTAAAACTTAGAGTTAAGTTGAAATGATTGTTGATAATGTGATTTCAAGGTTCAGTGTAATTACTAAGAAAAACTTTTAAGAAAAAAGAAGCATAAAATGATTATAAGGAAATAAAAGTCCAGATAATTGCAGTAGGAGAGTTTTATTTGTTTGGAAGGGAGGCTATATATATATTAATCACTTTTTAGTAGAAAGGTATAAGCTAAATCTCCTGTATTTCATGACTGCTTTATAATAAACAATTATTACATTTGCAACTTTAAAAGATAATGAGGACAAAAATGTCCAAATTATGTGATGTACTTATTTTGCTGTTAAGAATCTATCCTAAGAAATCATTTGAAATGTCAACAGACATATGCACAAAAGGTTATTATAGTTGTTATTCATTTATAAGCATAAAAAATTGAAAATAGCTTAAATGCCCAGCTATGGAGAAATTATTTTAAATAACTTGATATAGTCACAGAATGTATGCTATTAAACCATTAAAAATGATGTTTACAGAGCACTGTTACTAATGAAAAAAATTCTTAGGCTTAAGTAAGAAAAACTAAATATGAAATTGTACAAGCTCAAAGAAGTAAAAAAAAAAGTATTTTATGATGGAAAAAACCACATCAAAATTCTAGTTAGATAGGCCCTCAGGGGAATAAAGAATGTCAGCAATTCTTGGGGCTTGTTGGAAGAAATAGGTGAGAAGTTAGCCGGTACAAAATGACACATCCATGTGCAAAATAGACAGCCGAGAATATCTTTGGCCTTATGTAGACATTCGAAGTCAGATTCTTAGGCCTGTACCGAATCCTAAAACCTCCTTTATCCATGGCTGCCATCGTTTTAACTCGTACATTCTCTACTCTTGGGTTAACTTTACCAAAATGACCTATTTAAGAAGTAGGAGAATGCGAAGGCTTTCAATATTTTGCTCACTTTTGCCCCTGCTCAATCCTGGCTTTCTCTGACTGGATGCAGCTCTAAACCATCAGAAGGGATGCTCCCAACACGAGATGAGGACCATGGTGCCCTAAGATGACAGAGGCGGTGGCATGCTTCTTCCCATTGCTTTTTCTCAATGACATTGACTTGTTGGGCCAAGGCAACTGCCAGGTGCATAAATGAAAACTGGTGTTAAAGCACAGATGTGTGACTTGATGAGTTTGGTAGCACAAAAAAGAATACTTGGACCACTAGTCCAGCACCCTTTCTCAAGAGGGGTTCTAGGAGAAAACGAAGCCCTACAGAAACTGATTGTCAGAGTGACTATTCTCAATTATCCCCCTGATGAGCCATGACTAGCGCCATTACAGACACAGGGAAGTTAACCCGGGGTATACACTGAATGCTTTAAAGCTTGACCCTCTCATGAAATCATAGTTGAGAGGAGCTGGGGAGAATAGCTAACATCGACTGCACTTCTCCCAAGCAGAATGCGCTGCTTTCACTCAGCAATTCGATGTTTCAATCCACTAAGTCCTGGGCAGCCAAAATAACCTCTTTTATTATCTGGGTTATGACTTCAGGAAATCTTGTGGCCCAAAAACTTTAATGGCCCAGGTTTGTATTAGTTTGCTAGAGTGGCCATAAAAAAGGACCACAAATTGGGTGGTTTAAACAGCAGATATTTATGGTCTCATGGTTTTGGATGCTAGAAGTCTGAAGTCAGGTGTTGGCAGGGATGGCTCCTTCTGTGCGCTGGGAGGGTGGGAGCTGTTCCAGGCCTCTCTCCTTGGCTTGGAGATGGCCATCCATCTTCAGGTTCACACGGCATTCTCTCTGTACGGTTATCTGTGTCCAAATTTCACTTCCTTAAAATGACACCAGTCGTGTTGGATTAGGGCCTATCCCAGTGACCTCATTTGAATTTGACGGTCTCTGTAAAAACCTTACCTCAAAATGAGGTCACAGTCTGGGAGACGGGGGGGTGAGGACTTCATATGAATTTGAGGGGGACACAATTCAACTCATAATAAGGCTGTCAAGAATAAGAATAAAGTTGTATAAGCAACTATTCAATTTACGTGCTCAGTATCACCGCACTTTCTTCCCGAACAGAAATCTTTATAGTAATCACCACTAGTTGTAGGGGGAGGCATAATACAACCTGACCAATCGGAAAAAGCACATCTCCCTGCGCTATGATTGGTTCCGGGATGGGCACGTAGCTCCAATCAAGCCAATTAACGTTCTCACTGGAACTTTCGCTGTAACAACCAGGAAAGATTGCAGCTGCTGAAGACCACGTAAGCCTCGCTGCTGGTGGCCGTCGTCGGTGGCACATGGAAAGACAGTGCTTGAGAATAAAGTCAACCAACTGGGTGCACGGCACTCTGCCCAGATCGTTGCTCTGGAACTAGAACATTTATTTCCCCAGTTGCTTGGAATATTGGCAAACGATGGCTCTCGGCACACCCTCAGCCGAATAGCCGCCTGGCCCAGGGACTGCATCATGTGGGGGCTGAGGGTTTACAAAGGCCCAGACCCCTTCCCTCCAAGCAAAGCAGCCCTAAGGAGTTATCCAGAGCTACCCACAGAATCAGTGCCTCCCTCTGCTCAACCCTGCTCTCTTCACTCTTCTCGCACGGTTTGATAGCAAGAACACTCCCCAATAAACTTCCCAGATACAAATCTTTATCTCAAACCTATGACACCAAACACAGAGGAAAGCAGTACTACAGGACCCTGATTACCGTGTTTGAGGCCACAGACGCAACCCTCAGACCTCTTGGTTATATGAGCTAATAAATTTCCTTTTTTATAGAAGCTACTTAGTTTTTGTTGTCTGTCACTTTCACTCAAAAGAGACTTGGTGAATTAGAACACTTTGGATACAAGTTTCAGAAATCATCTAGTGTGATCAGGAGAGGAATGCATGTAAGTTCATTCAGCAAGAATTCTGGGGTGTCTACACATCTATGTTGTGCCAGGTTCTGTTTCTGGCTCTGGGGACACAGAAGTAGGTAATTCAACATCTCTGCTCTCAGAAGGCTTACATTTCAGTGGGGAGAAGAGAAAATAAGCAACTAAGAAAATAAACATTGGGTGGGAGTTTAAATAAAGGCTACCCATCCAGAGTTGGCCGTGGGGGATTGGAGCTCCAGAGATTGGCTCTAGTGGACTGGATGGTGTTATATTCGAGTAGAAGAGGCCGCTCCCAGGTTCTGACCTGTGCCACAATGTCTCTCTGGAGGGCTACTATGGCCTATTTAGACTCATCCACAGATTACTAGTGGGGCCTGGCAATCCGCATGCTACCCCCCAGTGCTACCTTTGACCAAGGCCTAACTAGGCAATTCAGGAGATGACTATATCAGATCTTGACCTTCCGAGAACTTTTTCTCCATCAACTTCATCCCATTTCTGCCTTTCTCAGATCATTCTAGGTGCCTTAGGTAAATGATTTCATTTACATTCAAAACCACCTTGTGGGGTATTACTACCTCCACTGATAGAGAAGAAATTCAACTCACAGAGGATAAGTAATTTCTCCAAGGTCAAACCTGTATTGAGTGGATCTGAGTCCAGGCAGTCTGATTCTGGAAACCTCAGCAGACCCTTGGAAAGCCTGCATGACTGGGCAATTCGTGGCCCAGGGGTCATACCTATCAGACTGCCTGTCAGATCTGTCTCTAGGTCTGCATTTCTCAGCAAGGTCAAAAATCACAAGAAAAGGATTAACATTGACTGGGCACCTACCTTGTTCCAAATACTTGACATGTGTAAGGTCATTTATCTTAAAAAATAAACAACCCTGCAAGGTTGCCATCACTATCCCTATTTTAGCCATGAGGAATTAATGCCAGCATAGGTTAAAAATGTGCCCACCTCTCCATCTAGTGCTAGAGATGGATCTCAGACCTGGATCTGGCTCATTCCAAAATACGTGCTCTATTATGATTATAATGACGCCACACTACTTTTCCAAATAGATTGTCTTCTGGCTACACTGAGGGTTAGTTGTTTACTGTCATCCAGTTTCCTCTGAATGAAACTGATGTTATTGAAACATCAGATGTTATTGAAACATCTGAACAGAATTCTTTCTTTTGGAAACTGAGAATATAAAGAAATCAATTAATAGGAATCCAGGCTACACTATGGATTTGCCAAGCTTTTAACTTGGGCATCTATTGGTATCAATAAAGAGGAATACACAGGAGTGACTTGCTTGCAGTCACCACGTGCTTTCATACTCATTTCCAGCCGCAGGTCAGTGGGGACGCAGCCTCAGTCCCAGTCATTGTCCTCAGCCTTCTGCTCTCCTCGATTGTAGGCCTGATCTGGCCAGATTACTCTGTCTCTTGGGTTAGTCATGACTTTGCAAGATTCTCCCCAAATTCCCTCAGGCGTTTTGGCTTTCCTCAGGTGACCATGCTTACTTCAACGCTTTTCTACCTCTTCTCACTGCTGGTGTTCACGTCCATTCGTCCATAATTCTAAACCCTCCACTGAGTGCACGATCTCTCTGTGAAGTCCCAAAGGTAGGATACCTGGTTTCATCTGTGATTCTTTGTCCTTCATTCCACCTTCTCAAAACTGTGCTTTCCCTCTTCTCAGTAGGGCCCAGAGACGATCTTCAAAGGGAAGACACCTTGGTTACAGGACCACAACCCTTTTCTGGCCTTCTTCAGCCTCTGGCGCTTTCTTACCATCAGCCTCATTGAGCACCTGCTTTTTCGCTGGCTGTCGCTATGTATCACTCGACTTCTCAGCAATCGGGGTTCCTGTTGTCCTCTAGATTCATGGGTTCCTGCTCACACCTTCCTGGGAAGAGCTATTTCTACCAGTGCCTGTAGCTTCTGGAGGGGAGGATTAAGTCCCTTAGGAATATTTGACTCCTTTCTCTATAGTTGCTTCCTGGATCCCTTTTGAAAAGACCTCTCTTCTTCCACAGCTTCGAGGCAAGGGACAAAAAGATTTTTACTTAATATGCAGACCTTGCAACCAGTCCTCTAACTGCTATTCCTGCAGAAAGCCCTTCTCAATACTTAAAAAAATTCTGTTACTTTTTCATGCTCGGCCACTTTGCATACGGGTTACACATTTGTCACAATATTATAACCTATTTAATGTATCTTCCAATATATTTAATGTAATGACAGTGTACTAAAAGAGCTAATGCTGCTCTTTAAGCCTCTAAGTTAACTACGAAATATAGACTTAAACTTTGCAGCTGATAGTAAACACCATTTTCTCGTTATTTTATCATGAGATATTTATAAGTACTCTGATAATAACAGATCGGTGTATGCTTATTCTTAATGCTATTTCCTCCAAAAACCAACCCTTAAAAAATTTAAACACAATTCCAGTCCATTAAAATGTCACACTGTAGTTTGTAATCATTCTGTGAGAAGAAAAGAAATAGCTCATGTTTCATGAGAACGTACTATGTGCCACGTTCTGCACCAAGCACCTTATAGACATTATCTCATTTACTCCCTCAGCGACTCTAAGAAGCTGGTATGATAATAATAATCTCTAATAAGCTAGTTGAAGTTCAGAGGAGTTAAATAACTTTAGCAGAGTCCCAGAACGAGATCACAGTGGAGCTTGACTCCAAAGTCCAAACCTAAGCTATCAAGTGACTTTGCCTCCCAAAACTAAGTAAAGAAAAAATGTGTGTGTGTGCGTGTGTGTGTTAAGAGAGAGAGACAGACAGACACAGACACACACAGAGAAATATATATAGTAAGAAGTCCTTCCTCATCTTCATACCCTTCTACCCCAATCAGACTCCCCTCGGTAGAGCCTTTACCGTAAATAGCAATGTCACTATTGCTAAACACTTGGAACGTTTCATTTATTTGGTCTTAGAAAGGACACACCTCTTTTCTCTTTTGTGACCACTGGAGGGAATTTGCCTTTCGTTCTCCTGTGAAATAACCTCAAAGCTTCCTTTACTCATGGTCTGTATTTGACCACAAATGTACTCAGATTCAAAGCTATGCACAGTGCTCAACCTATGAAAAGTGTGCATGATCTCCTACCGTGCTGTTTTGTTTATTGTGACGTTGCAGACTTTACATAGGCTGGCATTTTTGCTACATATAGCCTGTCATTCATTTCGCTGTATAAGGTTGCAAGAAAATTTCTTGAGACATAGTACCAACAATTGGGTCTGTTGTGATTATTTAACTGTGGTCCAGGAGAAACAAAACAGTGAATGAGCCAGATAATCCCTTAAGACCAAACTGTGTTCAGGGTAAGGTGCCCAGGAAGTTGAATTAATTTTTTCCATCTTTCAGCCTACAAAATTACCGTGTGGTGTATTGCAACTTCAGAGTGACAAACAGGCCACCACTTCACCCAGATTTCATTGTAAAGAGGCTTGCGGTGTTAATAATAGCATTGGTAGTGAGTCATTCTGGTGGTGGCAGCAGCAACAGCAATCCTGCTACTATATTTATTACATGGAGATGGTGTTATTAAGGCTACAAAACCACACATGGCACATCCATCTCATCATCCTGCCATTTATCTGGAAAGAAGTAAATGACTCCTGTTCCGTGCCAGAGTACGTCCAGAAAGCCCTAATTTGCCCCTAGACTGATGGTAAATGATAAGGCCTCTTTAGTCTCTCTCCCACATTGCTCATCCAGGGCTGGCTTTCCAGAATTGTGTGGGCACAATTGCCTGCCCTTGCCTACTGCTGCACACTGACATTCACAAAAATTCCTTTCAAGTGCATAAGGGGGTTCTGGAATTTTCCAAGTCTTCATAGCTCTCACCTAGTAAGAATTCACAATTCCCATTGACTGGCAATCATCATGTGCTTCCTGTTCTTCTCTCTTCCAAATGATAACATTAATTGAAGTTACCCTGTTTCTTCTACTCCGTTGTATTTTGGGCATAAGTGGAGGGAAAAACACTTTTCTATTCATTTATGGTCAACAAGCCAAAAGATCTACCTGCAGCCTGGCTGGAGAGGACTGCAAATAAGCCAGAGCTCTTGGATTTTGAACCAGTTGTAGTTACTGGAAGGGAGTTTGAATTGTCCCTGTTAGGGAAGGAGTAAATGGTTCAATGAGTGGAAAGAAGAACATGCGTAGGCAGAAGGCAAGTGGGGAGAACTATGGCTGAGACTAACTGTCCACTAAATCCATTTCCCCTTTAAAGACAGAGCTCCCAGGGCGCCTGGGTGGCGCAGCGGTTGAGCGTCTGCCTTCGGCTCAGGGCGTGATCCAGGCATTACGGGATCGAGCCCCACATCAGGCTCCTCCGCTATGAGCCTGCTTCTTCCTCTCCCACTCCCCCTGCTTGTGTTCCCTCTCTCGCTGGCTGTCTCTGAAAAATAAATAAATAAAATCTTAAAAAAATAAGAATAAAAATAAAGACAGAGCTCCCAAGTTCCAGGGGGCATAGGACTGCCAAGGTATAAAATATATCTCTCAGCAGACCGCACAGTTGGTGTCATCATATTACTAAATTGGGGGCAATAGAATGTGAATAGAGGTAATTTATACCTCTTTAGATTGGTATCCCCCCAAAAGGAAGCCATGTGTGCTCTCCTGCCCTTCCCCCCTTTCTGCCGTGTAGGAGATGATGAGCTCTGGGAAGGAGAAGACACTGGGTATGGCAGAGCTTCCCACTGGCCCAGACCTGATTAATTCTGGACTGTTAGGTGACAGAGTTATACTGTTGTCTTATTCAGGCCACTGTATAATTAAGTTGCTTTGTTACAAAAGTGTATCTTGTATTCTAATATCTGTGGTTTACTATACTAATGTAGAAGCAAATACAAAAGTTAATGACTAGCAGACTGATGGCAAAGTCTGACTAAACTAGAAATAACAATTACCAAAAGAAAATAAAAATTAGAACCACATGTAATCATTGTCATCGTTACCACTAATTGCAGTGGTACCAATAACGGCGTATTGTTAACAATAATTGTAGTTGTTGCCACTACAACCCCTGGGGTCTTGCATTTCTGTGCATCTGTGGTCATCCCGATGGCATCTTTATTTCCATCTCTTCCTTCTTCTCAGACTCTGGTGTCCTCACGATCTTTCCATTGACCCCTTCTCTGAACACATCAGTATAAATGGACACTAGAAGACAACTCACATATACTCTGTATTTTCTCTATGCCTAACATTACACATGATGTGAAGTAGAGAGTATTATCTTCATTATTTCTCAGGTGGAAAGGTGAAATTCAGAGATATTTATTAACTGCTCTTAAAGTCACATATCTAGTAACTGTTGGGACCTGGCTGAAAATCAGTCCCTCTCACTTTAAAACTTAAAGGTGTACAGTTATACAAGACTCTATTAGTGTAGTTTCAAGTGTCTCTGAGTTGTATAGAAAAATGGGTTTCCTATTTGTGTTCTGTGTGGAGCCACTGAATTGTGGCACAGAAATATTCACACACTTCTGAAAGCATATGAATACTTTAACTCCTTTGGGGGCTTTTAACTAATGCATTAATGATGCTAATATAATGCAAGTGACTATGATGGCTTTTTCTTGCATTAATGATTAAACACTCTTGGTATTTCCCAATATATTATGTATTCTCTTTCCTTTAGGAGTGTCTAGTCCAGTGCTTTCCATCCTGAAGATTTATTGAAGAAAGCATGGCATCCTAATGAAATCAATCCCATCACAGCCCAGTCTTAACAGAAACTTAAACAAAACATAACAGAGTAGACCACAAAATATCAGACTATGTTGCACACAATATAGGTGAGCGTTATTTTGTGAAAATATTGTATTAATATAGATTATATATTTTTATATATTTTATTTATTTGTTTATTTGTTTATTTATTTATTTGACAGAGAAGGAGAGAGAGAGAGAGAGTACACAAGCAGGGGGAGTGGCCAGCAGAGGGAGAGGGAGAAGCAGGCTCCCCGCTGAGCAGACAGTCCGAGACTTGAGCTCAGGACCGTGGGATCATGAGTTGAACTGAAGCCAGAAGCTTAACTGACTGAACCACCCAGGGACCCCGAGAGAGAGATGCCTAGTATAACAAAGCACCACAAACTGGGTGGTATTGGCACAGCCATGTTCTCTCTGAAGGCTCTAGAGGAGAATCCTTCATTGCCTCTTCCTAGCTTCTGGTGGGTGCTGGCAATCCTTGGTTGTTCTTGACTTGTAAGCTGTATAGCTCCGATCTCTGTCCCTGGCTTCGTATGACCTTCTTTCCTGGGCACATGTCTGGCTCTGTACCTCTTCTGCTTTTAGAAGGACACCAGTCATAGAGATGAAGGGTCCAGCCTAATCCAGCATGACCTCATCTTAACTTATTACATCTGTAACAGCCCTACTTCCAAACCAGGTCACATCCTAAAATTCCAGGTGAACATGAATTTAGAGGGGATGCTATTCATCCCTGTAGAATGTGTGTGTGTGTGTGTGTGTGTGTGTGTGTGTGTGTGTGTGTGTGTATTGGGCCGATTAAAAAAAAATGTATTTCTTCCTGTGGATCATGATGACAAATATGAAATTCTCTGATTCTAGTTGAAGGGGGTATGGCATCTGCTTATCACAATGCTGGCAAACACATAGCAAACACCTAAGTCCTAAAGGGATGCAAAGCAGAGGAGAGGAGTGAGGTGCGTGCAGTCCAGGCAAGCACTGAAGACAATGCCCACTCTCACTCTTATTCGACAATAGATGTGCAGTTGTCTGGGTCAGTGAATGGAGCTCATCACAAAACTTTGGAATCAGACAATGTTTTAAATTACTCTAATGATGGTCTCTACTATGTGCTGGTGAACTCCATGAATAGTAATTATTTTGCCGCCACTGTGAGGATCATAATAAGCAGGGTTTGAGCTAGTAACCTAGGAGTTTCTTGAGCATACTGATAATACTGCACGGACTTCAAGGATCAACTTAGCCATAGTGTGAGAATGAGAGACTCCAACTGTATATTATTATGAAACCCACACAACTAAGGACTAGAAATTCACTGTAAAACATAAGTTTCAGGCATTCAATGAGCAACCCACGTATTTCTTTTTTTAAAATCTATCTCACATACCAAGTTCTCCTAAGCTAAAAAAACTTCCAATATATTGCTGGTAGAGTTAGAAATTAATTGGGAAAGAGCTGACGGAACTATAACAAAATGGTAACATTACATTTTGGTGACTCAAGCGGGGACCCTTCTCATAATATTCTGTACATTTTTTTGTAGTTAAAAGCATCGCTTTCTTACTCTTTTGAAGTGATCGGTTGTGCCAAACAGTGTTATTGTGTTTATTCAGACCTGGAAGACTCAAGGGTGGCTGCCGGGTTCCATTTTCAGAGCCCCTGACTCCCTTCCATGGACACCTGGACAAGCTCTTCCTGACCCGTTCTCTTGCTCTTGAATGGCACTCACGGTCTTCAATTTCACTAGAAGACTTAGGCTTTGAGTCTCTGTTGTTGGATGGCTTCCGGGCTGATCCTGGATTGTCTTCTCCAGCCATTCCTCGGTCACTCTGGTTATGCCTCATGGCCTCAGAGTGTCTTCAAAACTAGCTTTTTGACCAGCCAGCCCCTAAAAGAGCTCTTTACAATAACTCCACCTTCTAGAAAAAGTGTGGATCTGGGGGCTAACCCGGCTTTGCGGGAGGGGCAGGCATGGGAGCCAGGTGTATGTCGTGTATAACCCACCCATGTGGGGCCTGGAGCCCGGGAGGCTCTGAGGGAGCGGCTCTCCTTAATGACAGTGGTCTTCAAACTACATTTTGCTCCACACCCTAAAAACCTTATGAGTTGACACAAAGATTTTCTAAAATTATGTATCCCTTCGCACATTTTAAAGCTGATTCCAGGAGTGCTTGTTATTTTAAGGTTTAATAACTGCACAGAATATAATATCCAGCCTGCATCAAATATTGATACATTTGTTAAAACTGTTACATCACTCTTTTAAAAGTAGCCAAAGGAATCTAAATATCCTAGCCATTTGATACCCACAAGTATCTGTTTTTAAGACATCTGAACAAGAAGTTCCTTTTAGCAGTCAGAAATTTTAGTTTGTTCCTGGCTAACTCCATTCTACCTCCTCCGCATAAATTTATCCAAATGTAATATCATTCTAAGCTTGAAAGTCTTTTATAGATCACCATATCATCTTATCTGCAACATAAATGTATATATAAATTGAACATTTTTTACTTTATGTGCCTATAATGCTTTAAATGTGAAAATCTTCCATCATTATAATTACTAGTACACAGCTGATCAAAACAACATCGATATGCTGACACTTCTGATAGATAATTATTAAGCAGAAAAGATTTTTTTGTTGGAAATGCATCTCTTAATAAGATGAATGAGGCTGTGTTTTAAAAATTAGTTCATATATTCATCTGTGAATATTATTATTGCTGATATGAGAAAGATTTGATATCTCTCTTTCCCTATTTTTCATTTTTGTGAATGTAAGGACTAAGAAATCTTGTTTAGAAATAACTATGGGGGGATAGAAAAGGTTTTGCTGAAACAAAGTCACTTAATTCTTTGAATTCTTTCTAAGTTTTGTGTCAAAAATCACCTACTGATTTGTCATTAAATTATTTTTCATGTTCTATCAAATGACAACTTGATTATGCTTGCCTTCAATTTTGTTGTAAGAAAAGAATTGAAAACCACCTGGCTTGCTACCAAATTTTTATCCAGATATTAGCTCTTTTACCAAGAAAGCTTTGCCAAGACCTATCAAATGACTTTTAATTATATATGTTTCTTTTGACTTAGAGGAATTTTCTAAAATAAGGTATATACAAAAGGATTGGGAACATAAAACTTCTCTATTTTAACAGTGTATATCTTTGCAGTCATAATTAATAATAAAATTTTTTTTATCTTATCACGCGTTTTAAATATATTTTTGTCCAAATTTTGATGAGCTAAAGCAACAGATTTAGCTCACTGAGTTTGGGGAAAATGTTCACCATCTAACCAATTGGCAAAATCAGTCATATCACATGCAATCTCTTTCTTCAGAAACCTGATTTCAGTGATCAATTCAAGTAAATATGCTAGAATGGATTTTAAGCAATATCATGAAAATTCTTTTTTTATCAAGAAAATTCTTGAAAAATAAATGATGAAGTCCATCTTACAAAACAGATTGCTAAAAGTAGTTAAGTCGAGAATACAAACATGTAGTGGTATTAGAATTCATTTCTCATTTTTACAATAAATTATAAAACAAGTAACACATTTCTCACGACTGATCTGTAGCCAAGTGACAGACTATTAAATTCCGGCTCAGTAGAAGTATGTCTTTCTCTTTCAAGTGGGAGAAGGATTTCTGGGAAAGGGGACGCTGGAAGGAAGAACCCAGATAAACATGCCAGCCAGTTCTCAGGTGGATCAATTTCAAAGAAGAGTATATTTGGGAAGTGAGAACCTGGACAGTGATTCCCTGAAAACTCTCTATGCTCATATGCCCCTTGGAAAGTCTTCTCCATCCAGGAGCACCCCAGTGTGAAGAATACTGCTATTAAGAACCAAATAACCAATCTGATTTGACACCAAAAGAAACCAGGCATAGAATCATTCACAGTTAAGATGATGAGAAGGGCCAACTGCTATATATAGGACAAGGACTCCCAAAATTATCATCAGTCATGCTTTTTCATGATTTTGAGATGCCAGCTGACTAGCGCAGCTGGGTGACTCAGAGTCACCGCGAACACAGCACATCCCTAACTGAACTCATTGTCTCTCCACTCAGGCCTGCTACTCATCGTGCATCGCCTGTCGTAGAGCATGAAACCGACATCCACCTACACACCCACGGGGGGGGGCGCGGGGGGGCTCAGTCAGTTAAGCAACTGCCTTTGGCTCAGGTCACGATACCAGGGCCCTGGGATGGAGCCCTTCATCTGGCTCCCTGCTCAGCAGGAAGTCTGCTTCTCTTTCTCCCCCTGTTTGTGCTTTCTCTGTCTCTGGCTCTCTGTCAAATAAATAAATAAAATCTTAAAAAAAAAATCACCCATGGAAAACATCTCTGTTGAACTACTGTTTTGTTTGGAAAGGAAATATACCCAGTTTAAAAACTCCCTTGCAGTCAAGGGTAGCTATCCGAACGAGTTCTGACTAATGCCTATTACAAACACAGGGATGGGACCTCCAGGAAAGCTCTTTTACGATGGGCAGACTCAGCCTTTTGTCCTTCCCTCTTCTTCTTCATCAACCTGGTCCTGGTGTGATGTGTGGAGTAGCTCATGCTTCTTGCAGTAACGACACGATAACAGCAGGAGGATGGAGGCCCGTGCTAAAGTCAGCGGGGCAGAAAGCTGGGAGGAGCCCTCCCCCCAGCCACACCACAGCCCGCAGAACAGAGCAGGAGACAGCACTGCCAGCTTCTTAGACAAGTGGCAACCTCGACACCTGAACCAACCCAGAAATCTGGACCATTTCCCAATGCTCCGTTCCCTGCCTCCCCTCGCCCACCTGGCGTCCAAGCCCTGATGATTCTCTCTCCCTCACATCCCTATCGACCCCACTCTCTCTGTCCCACCACACTGCCTACCTAGTTCAAGCCCTTTCCTTTGGTTCGGCCATTTCCCTGAGGCAATGTGTTCTTGCTAGAGTCTCAACTTGCCACCAAAGCTTTAAATGGCCTCCGTTGGTGGTAGAACGAAGCCCCAATTTCTTCAAATGAAGTACTAAGTCCTAGGAGGTGATCTGACTCTTGCTTGCCCTGCTAGATTTATTTCTGACTTTGTCTCTTCCACTCTTCACTCCAAACTGAGTTATACTAAGTTGTCCATTGTTTTCAGACCTTTTCGTCTGCCCACTTACTTCATCCCTCCTGAAGACATCATGGCAAACATCTGTTCTTCTTTAACATTCAATTCATATCCCTCTTGAAGGTTTTCCTGATTTCACCCATCCCTTGCTAAAGCACATAAAGAAAGGACTTAATAAATTTTGATTTAATAATCATTTTATTCTTTTTTGAGAAATGGGAATTTAAAATGCTACAATCTCTACAATAATGTAGAAAATTTGCTTTTTATATGAAATATGTATTTTATATAAGTATATAATAAATATATTGCAATATATAATAAATACATAAAATACATATTTTAATACACATAATGTGTTTTATGTTTATAACATGTAATAGATTTTTTGAAATCTATATATATTTAACCCAAACTATACCCTAAATTAATCCTGTTACAGCTCACATAATTGTTTACAGATTTCATAACTTTGTTGAAGTTAGTATCTTCACAAAAGCTAGTAGTAAAATGGAATTATCCCAGAACTTTCTAAAAATGCCATGTCTAGCAGTGTCATTATTTTGTATGTCATATTAACATCATGGTTTATTTTGAATAGTGATAGATGCCTGGGTAGTTACCTGTCTCATTAATTTGGTTTATGTAGGGTCTAATCAAAGTTTCATTAGTATGTTAGCATTTAATAAACATTTGGGGATGATAATTGAATACTAACAATGTGAATTGTTCATTTAATCATCTTAATGCACTCACCATCATGCCGTATGTGCTGATTATGTACTCAGACTTGAGAAGAAATAATGATGCCCAGATTTATGTTTGACTATATTAAAATAAGCACTGAGTCTGAAACATCTGGCCAGTCTTTGTTTCCCTATAATATGCAGTGATTAGTAACTATTTTTAAAGGTCCTCTGTACAATGCTAGAAACCCTTTTATCACAGACACACCAAGAAAGAGGACGGGACTTGAGAAACTATTTCCTTAGTTTCGTTGGGTATTTCTTTTTAATTATCATATAATTAACCTAATTGGAAAAAGTGGCAGGGCACGATGCTCCAGGAACGTGCTGTCAAATACAGAGTGATGGCATCTCTCTGCACCCCTCAGGACACAGTGTGAGTATGAGTCTGGGGAGGCTGCTTCAGAAAGGGCTCGCCCCTACTGTTTTACACAGAATGACTCTTTCCACCTTCTTGCCCTCAAAGACAGCCCCAGTTCAATGTGTCCCCATTCTCATTCACAGCCCCCCCAACCAAGCACAGTCCCCTGCTTTTAATTCTGATTAAGCGCTTTTCCTGGGGATGAGATAGGCAGGATTGTCTGTGATTCCTGCGCATGGAGAGGGAACTAGAAAGAAGTGGGTAGAGGTAAGGAGGAGGGGGTCAGGAAGGAGTTAAAAGAGAGACTTCTATTCTTGCTAAATCCCTCCTCCCCATTTACCTTCTTTATGAAGAGAAGTGGTTCTCAAAGAGAAGGTGCTAGAAAAGGAAGGGAAACCACTCCTGGCTTACCTCCTCCACCGAGGCCTTCAGAGTCTGCATCCCAAGGCTCCTGCTGGCTCAGTGGTAATGCTGGGACTCTCCTGGCAAACTGAGGCCCAGGCATGGGAGCCCTCACCAGGAGAATGGAGGCAGGGAAGACGTGCTTTCACTGAGCTGTTGGTGAGAAAACTTGCTGCCAGGGTGACAGTAAGGAGGGAGTCAGACAGACTGAGGCAGGAAAAGAGAAAGAAAAAGGAAGGAAGGAAGAAGAGAAGGGAGGGAAGGCAGATGGGTCAAAGAAGGGGAGAGAGAAGAGATGGAGACAAGAAGGAGAGGCAAGCAGATGGGCAAGGAAGGGGAGGAAGGTTGGTGACCTCTCTCTCCCTGCCCCCCAAGGGGGCTTCTTCCTACAGCCATGATGGGGGAGGATCTGGAAACTGCAGGGGGCGGGCAGGGGTCATAGCACCATGGAGGCTGTATCTTCTTAGCCCGAGGAAGAGAGAAATAAAGGGCTAACTGACAGACGCCCGGTCTGTTCTGGAGCCCCCAGCAAGGAGTCACAGAGGATCTCTCTGACGGGGGCCACAGCGGTAACAGGACAGTGAGGCAGCCAGGGAGTGGCTCTGGCCCCTGGGGAGCACAAGCCAGGGGATACCATTACTTTGCTCTCACCAAATCCATTTGTACGAAGTTGAAAAATAGGCAAAACTAATTTATGGTGATTGATGTCAGAAGCCTGTTTCCTTGAGGAAGTAATATTCCCTGAGAAGGGGCCTGAGGGAAACTTCTGGGGCCGGCAGTGTTTTATATCTTGGTATGTGTGTGTGTATGTGTGTAAAAATTCATGGAGCAGTATATATAAGACATGTGCTTAATCAGCTATTCTAGAAAAATCAAAGGCAAAATAAATCAATGTATTTTCTTTGAAGTTAACCTGTTTAATCAAAATTTCTAAGGTAAGAACAATTCCAACGTTTCCCGATATCGTAAGAACTGGGAAGGTGGGAGTCCTTTCATGCAAGATACTTGAAGAACACAGTGGCCTATAACATAAGCAATGCCTGGGGAAGGGAAGACAGAGCCCGTGTTTCTCAAACCATGGTCTGGAGCCAGCAGTAAGGGCATCACCTGGGAGCTCATCAGACACGCAGTATCTTGCGTCTCACCCCAGACCCTGCTGAGACACAAGACTTCCAGGTGATTCATATGCTCTGAATGGAAAATAGAAGCACCGGTGGAGACAACAGTAAGACTGTTTTAAGATTATTTATTTATTTATTTATTTGACAGAGAGAGAAAGAGGGCACAAGCAGGGGGAATGGCAGAGGAAGAGGGAGAAGCAGGCTCTCACTGAGCAGGGAGCCAGATGTGGGGCTCAATCACTCCCAGGACCATAGGATCATGACCCGGGCAGAAGGTAGATGCCTAACCGGTGGAGTCATTCACGTGCCCCCGTTTCACACACTTCTATTTCAACTTCCTAATTGTAAACTGCTTGAGGACAATGTGGAGTGGTGATGGAGAGATACTTCCTAGCTGAGTTCCTTTGGGAAGTTTCTAGATTCCCTTAAGCCTCAGAATATAAAGTGAAGGGGCGCCTGGGTGGCTCAATCAGTTAAGCGTCTGCCTTTGGCTTGGGTCATGATCCCAGGGTCCTGGGAGGGATTGAGGCCCACTTCTGGCTCCCTGCTCAGCGGGAAGTCTGCTTCTCGCTCTGCCCGTCCCCCAACTTGTACTCTCTCTCTCAAATAAACAATCAAATCTTTTTAAAAAAAGAATATAAAGAGAGAAGGATATTATTATGATTAATACCTATTTCGTGGGTGTTGTGAATATTAAATAAAATAATGTATGTAAAGTGCTTAGTATATTGCTAAATATATAGTAAAAGAATAAGAAATGTTAGTTATTACTATCATCTTCGTCCATGATGCATGAGGTGAAGGACATTTATTCATTTAGTCAACAAATGTTTATTGCATGCCGACTACACGTCAGGTACTGTTTTAGGCACTGAGATTGCAACTCCGAACAAAACAGACAAAAAAAAAAATCCCTGCCTTATAAATTTTTTTAAATCCCTGCGTTGCTGGAGTTTCTGCTCTAGCGTGAAAGGAGGTGATAGTGTAGCAGATGAGAACGTGAACAGAAGGAAACGGGCCACTCTCGGGAGATCTCCTATTTGAGTCCTATGGTGTCTGGCATCACCATGCACTGATTTTTCCTCCCAGATGGGCTGTGACCACTGTTAGTAAAAGAGATATGCCACAATCTTTTCACACCTGCCCTGGAGACAGCCTACGCCAGTGAAAGACAAAATGTAGCACCTGCAAATTTCTTGCTTAAAACTCTTTTTCAAGAAATTCTTGTTCTTTTAATATTTGTGCCTCTATAAATAAACTGGGAAGAAACATCTCCATTTGCACTTTGAACAAAGGAAAATTATGAGAAGATGTCACATGGGTGCATGGTTTCTGCTCCAGGGGAGGTGATAACAGAGGTCATAACCCTCCCCTCTTTGCTGGAACAGGTACCCAGGTGGGCACAATGACCTTGTGCTCACCTTCTGTCTAAATAAGCACCTGTCCTAGGGTTCCGGCCTCTCAAAGCCCTCCACTTTCAGCTGAGGGCTGATAGCAATGCAAATATTACTTGAACATTTAGTATTTGATTGGATGTGAGAATAAAAGAAGAAAAATCCTCTCACAGCTCTCTGACTCTTGGTGTTCTTCAGTTTTTGTCCTGTTGTACTTTAAAAGAAACCCAAAGTCTATCCCAAAATAGAGTCATCTTGGATTTTGGCAAATCCTAAAAGAGAGGCTAGTGAGTTGCTTTGGGGAGGTTTGCTTTTTTGGGTTTTTTTGTTTTGTTTTTTTTTGTTTTTTTTTGTTTTTTGGGGGATTTTTTTTCTCTCCTGTTCTTTCCCTTTCTTGCTCTTCTACTACGTGAGTCCCTGCATAAAAAGCCACTGAGAACACCTGAACCGGTTCAGAAAATTATTCTGGGCCTCAGACCTTCATTGTCAGCCTTCTTGTCCTCCCTTCTCATGTTGTCCCATTTATTGTTGGGTTGAGTTGAGCCTGGTGACCCTGCTAACACAGTGGAGAGCAGTCAGACTTGGAATATAAATAATCCGGAGGCATCCATTCTATTGCCTAGTTGGAGATCTAAGATTGTGGGCTGGAATTCAGGCTTCAAGCAGCTCCCAGCATCAGCATCTCTGAAGTGTAGGGAATGATACCTTCCACCCAGCTGGGTCAGCTTGGAGTTGCTCACATACCCAGATATTGTGACCTCTTCTTAGAAACCCAGTGCTGTAGAGATGTTTGCTTCCCTAGCCCCAGGCTTACCAGCTCTTTGCTTGCTCCTCTTTCTGTCTGCCCGATGCTGCTCTATCATGCTTTGCAATCAAGTCTTGCTGAACCATGAAACCTAGTACTTCCTAGTATTTGATAACAGAAATGACGTTAAGACTCTTATCATAACATAATAATTTTCATAAGAATTTTAGCTTTTAGGACATTTTCCTTAATGTCACTAACATACAACAAGCAGTTGCCCTTTGTTAAAAGTTTTATCAAGCTATGGGTTTAAACGTTGTAGCTCAAAGTTCTTGAACCATAGTACATTTAAGTAGGATAATGCCCCCAAGCACCACCAAATAGTCTCGTTTTCCAGTAGGAGAAAAAATAGTGATGAACTATTGTTTTACAAGCATTTATTGTAGATTTCATACACACATCTTCTCTAGAAATAGAGTAGACGGTTCACATGTCAAAGCTCAATTTTAGAGAAAACTGTCGGCCACAAATACCGTTGTCTCAAATATGTGTCACCACTTGCAAATGTTCTGATTGTCAAAAGTTCATGAATAACAGAAGTAAAACAAAGAACTTCCCGAAGTAGTAATTAGTAAAGGTTTACTGTGCATACGCCAAAGAGACGGTTTGCAAACAGGGAGCATTCAAACCAAAACATGGAATGAAACTCAGGAATATATTGCTACAAGCCTGCTAATATAATGAGAAAGCGATGATTGTTCATTCTTCCCAGTGATTGGTCATAATATTAGAATTAGAATTAAAATAATATTAGGATTTTCTTAAATGATAGGGAATTGGCTAGTGGTTACCTCATATCAATTTTGAAAAACAGTTTAAGTTTTTTTGTGATTTCCAGAGGCATAAGCAAGAAACGACCCAGGTCAAGCTGGTCTTGCAAAATAAGCTGAATTAAGCTTTGTTTGTATGACCAAGCTGGTTTTCATCTGCTCAGAGAATTTTCAAGGCTGGTCTCAGTTTATTTTTTATTTCAACATAATAAAACAAAAAACAAATCAACATGTTTTAACATAAAAAACAAGCAAATTTATAACAATGAAGCTAAATTCACAGCTTGTCATTAAGTAGCCAGAATGGGAGTAATTGGAGATCTTAATCAATACAATAAAACACTGATGATACACCATTAAACAAAATGCCCCTTCAAACGAGCGTGGGAATTCCAATCATCATTCCGCGAGTGCAATACGAGTTGCACAGCACATGCACTACTGAGTGCCGACTAGACTTATCAGTAGGCTACTGAGTTAGGTGCTTTGTCAACTCTAATATGCATTACGTTTGGCTTACAAATAACTATGTTTAGCAACCCTTAGCTTTCTTAGCAGGTTACTATACTAGTAAGCATCTCTCAGTCCTATGTAAAATGGAAGTCACTTGTCCTGAAGTACCAAAGAAATACCTGGCATATTTAGACCAGTTTGAGGCTCTTCAAGGGGACCCTGCAAATGGACCCCATTTGGAAAAAAATGGTACTAACATGGAATATGCAAACAGCTGTTCCTTTAGGCCACGTGCTGCCCATTGGTATTGGTTCTATTGGTATCTCTGCCCCACATCCCCTGCATAAGCCCCCCTTTCTTATTCTGACTACTCTGACCTTTGTCATTCCTTCTCTCTCCCCCCAGAGGTTGGAGTCTCTCCAAACTTATTGTTATTCCAAAATAAATGTTCTCCACACTTTTATCCAAATCTACCATTGCCTACTCTTGTTCTTTAATCACTTTGGGAATGTTTTACTCAACAACAACCTCTTCAGCCAGGCCCATTTATCGTGGAGACTTCTATAGGCTGCAGCTCTTTGGGAAGATGGCGTCCATCCTGTCCCCAGCCCACTCCCCAACATCACAAGCTCCTGTGTATCTAGGGCTCTAGTTCCCCAGTGTGTTCAAGCCTAAGACTAGATTGTTCTGGATTCACTCCAAAACTTTTCAGTTTTGGCTTAGCCTTGCAAAGTCTCATTTTTATTTCTATAATTTTGGAATATATTCTAAAAATCCATCAATGACACGAAGGGTGTGTTATTTCATAAAATGCAGGAGCCATGTGTTACCTTTCTGTGAGAAAGTACTCATTTATCATCCAAACACTGTACAATAAAAGCTGCCAAAATGCTGATTAAAAAAAACAACACAACTAGAGCACACTGCCAAATCGAAGAACCCTAACTGCCAACCCATATTCTTTCTTATTATTTTAAGCTATAAGTGACCATGAGACATGAGCATTCTCCTGATGCTCGGAAGAACCACCAAGTTCTTCTGCTAAATTCATCATCCAGCCAGCCTTTCACTCATCCATCCCTCAACAACTATTTATTAAGCACCTATTATGCGCCAGTACTGTTCTAGGTACTGTTGATTCATTGGGGGACAAAAGGACAAAGGAACCATAGGATGGACAAAGATATGATGTGTGATGGGAGGTGGAGATTTGGCCTTCAAGCAAGAATTCACCAAAAGAAAAACTATCATTTGTTACAGACTGAGGGCTTCAGAGGGGAGGGGGGTGGGGGAATGGGATAGACCGGTGATGGGTAGTAAGGAGGGCGTGTATTGCATGGTGCACGGGTGTTATATGCAAGTAATGAATCATCGAACTTTACATCAGAAACCAGGGATGTACTGTATGGTGACTAACATAATATAATTAAAAAACATTAAAATAAAAAAGAAAAGAAAAACAATCATTTGTAAATTTGTCTCTGGATTTAGGCCTCTGACTTTTACTAAGCCTTGTTTCCTCCCCTTGGAATCTGATGCAGCGAGACCTTGACCTTGACCACTTCCCTTGTTTGCATTAAGCCATCCTTGATGCTCGGGTTACTTTCACTACAGCATGAAAACAAATAATGATAACAATTACAACTCCAATAACAATGTCCCTGCCAAGATAAATAATATTGGGGCACCCGGGTGGCTCAGGTCATGATCCCAGGGTCCTGGGATGGAGCCCCACATCGGGCTCCCTGTTCAGCAGGGAGTCTGCTTCTCCCTCTCCCTCTGACCCTCCCCCTGCTTGTGCTCTCTCTCTCAAGTAAATAAATAAAATCTTTTTTTAAAAAAAAAGACAAATAATAGCAACAACATTTATTGAGCAATTACTTTATTTTAGACATTGAATCCTCACAATAATCCTAAGAGCTAGGTATTATTATTATTATTATTATTATTATTATTATTATTATTTCTCCAATTTTACAGATAAGAAGAGATGAAGGTACGGATTTGTCCACCACTCCAAGCCAAGGATCTAGTTCTTCGATTTGCTGAATGCCTCCCGGCCACACGATGGTGGTGTGACAGTCCTGAATTCTGTGGTTAACTGCAGCTCCAAAAATACCTCACCTTTCTCATGGGTTCTTGGCACTAATACCCTTTGCCTTTCTGCAGCCAGCTGTCAGCAGGCTCCTTCTCTGCTGATTACAACATCAACAAACAATAAATATTGAACATATGTGTAGACTGCTTACTATTCTAGTCAAATAGTGCATTCCACAAAGTTAATTTGGCACCTATTTAATGAGACACATAATTGTTATTGAATTGCTTGACAATTAGGTAAAGTTGTTCCAATAAATTCTGTAATCAGTCCCTAAATAATTATCTTATGTTTTCTACTCTCATTTATTTATTTATTTATTTTTCTTTTCTTTTTTTTTTTTAATGGTTTTTTTATTATGTTAGTCACCATACAGTACATCCCTGGTTTCTGATGTAAAGTTCAATGATTCATTAGTTGTGTATAACACCCAGTGCACCATGCAATACGTGCCCTCCTTACTACCCATCTACTCTCATTTTTTAATGTTGCAAGATCTACCATTTCTTGATATGATGTGCTATTACTTCTCCTTTTCTTCTTATACTTCCTCTTCTGTTTCTTGAAAACACACTCACATGAGATAAAATGTGGTAAGCCTAGATTATACTCCCAGTGTCCTCAATCCCACATTTTTCAGGGATGAGCTCTTTCTGGGCTTCTCCTGATACCCCACACCTCCTTTCCTGATCATCTCTGCCTGGATGATCTGGAAGCTGAAGGATTCAGAAACAGCAAGAATCAGGCAGAGCTTGCCTTGAGAAGACTACAGATGTGTTACATGCTGGAAAATTGGCATGACAGTGACCTTCACCACAGCTGATGACAAAGTAGAGCTAAAAATGAACTCTGGGTTTCCTACATCTTGGATCTGAGAGTCTTAGAACAAAAAAGATTAGAGAAAACAGTTTAGGAATAATCTAAATAAAGTAAAGATAGTAAATTGATCAGTTTTGAAATATTCTCTTACTCTTGAACCTGTTCTAAAGTGCAACAAATAAGTGAAAAAAGCCACAAATTCACAGGGACAGAGAACGTGAGAGGATACAATAGCTGTTGAGAAACATTAATAATATTGGGAGGTTGGAAAGCAGACAGAAGAATGATAATAGATTTGAAAAAGCTGCCACCTAAGCACCTATGGATAGGGGTACTAGCAGGAATTGAACCAAGCCACCTCCTCAGAGCCCTGGAAAGGCTCTGAACATGATTCTTCCTGGGAACCCTTAAGGCAGAAATGAAATATGTAACTGAAATTAGGAAGAGTGATTGATCATCTATACACTGAGCTGGTAGACCTTCTCCATGAACCCAGAAAACTATCCATCCTCCCCAATACATAGAGACCAAGGTCTCTGGGAAAATGGAGAGGAAGTATCTCATACCAGAGAACCCCAGGTATGTCAGAGAGCAGAGTTGAAAACAGAAGAATGAGTAAAGTGTGCTAATTGACGAGGTGGACCCTCAGCCTGTTCCCTTACTCTCTTTCCAGAATGCTGGTGCCTATGAGACACATCCAGACAGAAAATAGCTGAATTCTTCTCAGGAGAAACCAAATGGCTTTAGGTTAAAAGCTTGCCTGCCATCTGATTACCATATAGCAAATCTCACTAGTGTGAGTTGGCAAAAACAGTCCATCGTTCCAAAGCCTATAATTTTTTTAGTGATTGACTATTAAATATTAATGGAGAGCCAAAGATTTCTAAGTTGTTTGAGGGAAAACTCCAGCAAAAGCACACAAAAATGGAGATACAAATTGAAAAAGAACTTCAGTTGAAAGAGACAATACAGAAAGAAGAAAATATCAGTGAAACCACAATTAATATCCTCAGAGAGATGAGACATGAAACTAGAACAGAATGCTATTCTTTAAAAAAGAATTGTAGAGGTGCCTGGGTGGCTCAGTTGAGCATCTGACTCTTGATTTCTGCTCAGGTGGTGATTTCAGGGTTGTAAGATCGAGTGCCCCCACCCCCACCCCCATGGGGCTCAGCACTCAGCATGGAGTCGGCTTGAGTTTCTCTCTCTCTGCCCCTCTCCCCACTGGAGCATGCATGCCCACAGGCATGTTCTCACTCTCTCTCTCACTCTCTCTCTCTCTCTCTTTCAAATAAACGAATAG
The DNA here is from genome assembly GCF_024610735.1 of Ursus americanus. Classification (NCBI taxonomy): domain Eukaryota; kingdom Metazoa; phylum Chordata; class Mammalia; order Carnivora; family Ursidae; genus Ursus; species Ursus americanus. Next base: position 51,344,258 of record NC_142137.1, on the reverse strand, counting down.
GGGCCCCTGGATGGCACAGTCAGTTAAGCTTCTGACTCTCGGTTTCAGCTTAAGTCGTGATTTCAGGGATATGGGATTGAGCCCCTCGTAGGGCTCCATACTCAGTGTGGAGTGTGCTTGGAACTCTCTCTCCTTCCTTCCCTCCCCCTCCTCAAATAAATAAGTAAATAAATCTTTAAAAAAAATAAATCTTTAAAAAAATAAAAAAAGAATTGGAAATTAAAATATCAAAAAAGAATTTTAACTATTAATTTTAAACAATAAAGCAAAGTAAAATCTCCTAGGAAGGAGAATGAAAAGAGACAAAAGATAGGAAGAAATCATTAGAAAATCAGGGTATCAATTCAGAAGTGCCCAACATTTGGGGCACCTGGGTGGCTCAGCTGGTTAAGTGTCTGACTCTCGATTTTGGCTCACGTCATTATCTCAGGGTCATGGGATCAAGCCCCGCATCAGGCTCTTTGCTCAGCAGGGAGTCTGCTTGAGATTCTCCCCCTCTCCCTCTCCCTCTTCCTCTGCCCCTCTCTCCCACTCACTTGCGTTCTCTCTCTAAAATAAATTTAAAAATTAAAAAAAAAAGCAGTGCCCAACATTCAACTGAAAAGGGTTCCAGGAAGAAACAAAACAGAAGAAATGAAGGGAAACAAATTATCAAAGAAGTAACACAAGAAAACTTCCTCAAACTAAAAAAACTTGTTTCCAGATTGAAAGTGTCAGTCCAATACCCAAAATAAATGTACAAAAATTATCCATACCAAGGTACAACACAGCAAAACTTTAGAATACCAGAAATAAAAAGATCATACAAGTTTCCACAATGAAGAAAGTCAAATAAAAATGATGAGGAATTAGGATGTCACCTGACTTCACAATAACAACACTGGAAGCTACAATCTACTGATGCTATTTTTTCAACTTGGAGCTCCATTCTCTCTCTCCCTCTCTCTCCAAAGGGCCATGTCACCCCAGGAATTGTTGGCACTTATTTTTTGACCAGGAGAAAAGACTTAGAAATCAATGAGACTGATATCACAGAAGTCAGCATAGAGAAACACGAAGAAACAAAACAAAACAGGATCTGGGGGACATCGTTGATTTGCTTGATGAAGCCATCCCTGAAGCCCTGCCTCCCTCTGAACATTGTGCCAGGTGGTTGCTCTTTGGTCATCTGTGACCTACCCCCAGAAATCTCTAGCATTACTTCCACTGCACTCTACTTGTTAAAGTAGACACAAGCCTGTTGGGGTTCAAGGGGAGGAAATGTAGAACTACCGCCGACTCTGAGAAATGAAGATAATGAGTAGTAAACCCTGAGGCTCAAATGCAGGCTTTCCTGATATAGGATATGTAGTTACTGTACTACAAAATCCTCCGTAACCTGTGGGCAGAGCACCCGTAAGAAGCCGCAGAGTTAGTTCAAGGGGTCCAGGAAACCATACAAGCACCAAGCATTTTCTGTAGATAAGTGATATGCCTTATATACGTAATAAATGTACTATTATCTTTAAAGTGTAACACTACTCTTATGATTAATAACATACAAACTCTTAAAACTTTTGCTGAAGTCATAGTAGCTTTTTGTATTTTGTGTGTTTTGTATTATGTATTCTCTCTCTTTTTTATGTTATTTATTTGAGAGAAAGAGAGAGAGAGAGAGAGAATGCATGCACACGCATGAGCAGGGTGAAGGGCAGAGGGAGAAGCAGACTGCCCGCTGAGCAGGGAGCCTGATGTGGCTGGATCCCAGGACTCCGGGATCATGACCAGAGCCAAAGGCAGACGCTCAGCCGACTGAGCCACCCAGGTGCCCCTGTACTATGTATTTTCTTAATCATGGACTCTAAAAGTGCAACTAATGTGCAAAGGAAATATTTTTATCTTAAAGGGGGTGGCCATAGCCTCCAAATTGAAAAGTACTGTCTTCACATTCTATCATAAATCACAGAGAGTCTCTGAGAAAATTGTTAGAATGGCATCACATTGCTTCCCAGACCCACAGGCACATCTTAGGAAGCTCAAGGCACAGACCTTGCTCTAAGCAGTAGCTCTGAAATATGTGCCCGCCCACCCCTGCCCACCTATCAACCTACTCATAACTGATTGCACTAGGGAATTGCAGCTGACCAAATCAATTCTTGAGCTGGCCAATGACCTACGGGCTAGACTGGCACAAAAAGTTCTGACAGCTAAGGGCGAACTGAGCTAGTCAGACTCATCCTATTAAGCGTTTTAATTTACACACACAGACATCCAGCACATGAGACAGCTAGAGGCGAGAACGGACACTAGTAAATCAAAGTAATGAGGGAGCAAAGTAAAAGTCAAGTAGAAGCTATGAATTAGAAAAAAGACAAAGGATGAGGAAGCTAATTGGAAGCAGGAGGAGAAGCAAATAGAAAGTGGCTCCATGAACACAGCTGAGTGGTATTAACAGGGGAGCTGGAAGGCAGCCCAGGAGGGATTCTTCCCGAGAGCTGCCCATCAGAATCAGTCTGGGAGGTGCTTCCTCGTGGAAACGCTTGGGCCCATCCGGATCTACTGATCAAAATCTCTGGAGCACGGAGATGTTGAAAACCACAGAAGCTATTCTGTCTTAGGAGTCCCCCATCTCCAGAATCCCCGGCACGTCACATTTCACCATCTTGGATTTCAGTGAGTAACTTTATCTTCCTAATTGCCCTGTATCCATCCTGATAGTTAGTCCCTGTTAACTAGCTAAGTGTGTCCCCATTCCCTCTAACCAAAAATGTCTCATTAAAGCACTCACTAAACGCTCCCAAATTCTCGCTAAAACAAAAGGAGAACTATGGGGGGAATAATTTAAGGAAACCTTTTTCTGAGGCTGTAGAGATAAACAAAAACCACGGGAAAGGGGTTGTCATATGGAATCATCTTCAGGAAAAATGTGGTCATTTTTGATATCTCATCATAAAAGGCTTCTGAGGAGTGAGTTTTCTTTGAAGAGTTATTTATATCTTTTGTTAAGAAAGAGGAAACTCGAAGACTATTTGATTATAAATAAGTTAAAGATACAGGTCTGTCTCGTGACTTTTTCTAGATATATGAGGCTATAAATTAATGAGTCCAATGCCACATGCCCCACAGAAAAGTGGGCTTGTTCCTTTGCCATCACATATGTTTGTATTTTGTCTGTCAGTCTGTAGGCTTTTCTCCTCTTATTGCCTGGAACCAGGGAAGCAGCTCAGACACCAGGGAAATCTGGGATGTTGGTGTTCAGTTACGACAAATTCCTTAAGTCAGCAGTTCTGTGACTTCTTTTCAAACCATGTCTGCAGGACACAAGGGGTGCTTGGATTTCTTATGATGGGAAATTAAGGAAATTTGAGTATGCAAAAGTGGTCACTTTCATCCATTTTTCAATTAACGGTCATTCTCTGTAAAGATGATAAGCCGTAATTATAGATTGTCTTACATAATCACGATATACAAAATAGCACTGTTAGGGAACTTGCAAATTAAAGTCACTTCATAATTAGTGGTACCTATCACATTGTTTTATTTTTTTTAACAGTTCTTTATAATTCACCATTTTTAAGACATACACTTAGAATTGTTTCTTCTGTCTTAAGAGTTCAGAATAATGCCCCAACCTGCTTTTCCAGTCTCTCTCACAATATTCCTTTCCTTCCTTACCTTAAGCTACTTGCCTTTCTTTCCCTTTGTAACCACTCCACCAGGAAAAACCTTCTCAACCATTCTGCTGCTTTAAGACAAACTTCGCTTCATCCCAGTTCCCCCCGGAACAATTCATCATCAGTATACCTGTCTCCTCTATCATCTCCCCAAAGCTTCTTCTGTATTTAATGTATATTGTGCAAATCATTTGTTTCTCTTTGAAGACTGGAATCAAATTTTATTACTCTCATTTTGCCTTGCTTTAATAATCCCTAATGCCTAGCACAGTGACTTGGAAAAAGTAGATGCTATACATTTTTGTTGCATGAAGAAATGCTTGTGTACAACGGTTCATAATTTCCAACTCCCACCCACCTATAGTGAATGACACTCATTACTGAGACGATTAACTGGAATGTAGTTTATGGTCAAGGAAGATTATTTTCACTGTGAAGCTGGCTTCAAAGAAATCAAATTTATGGTTTTGAATTTTTAAGGCCATAATCCAAATAAGAGAGAACTATCCAAATACGAAGTCATTAAAAAGGAATTGACCATCTCAAATCTAAAGGAAAATATGTAAAACTATATCATGGATGTCAGTAGTAGATAAGAATGCTATGGTGTCAATTTTCTCAAAATGACTAAACAGTCACACGGATGTATCTTTTCTGGGAAATTTATCAAATTCTAAGTCGTTATGGTTTGCAACTTTGAAACTTCATTTCAAACTCACCAAGAAGACACTAAACAAAATGACAGACTGAGTGACTATTTCAACTTAGTTCTGCAGAATTGTTAAGGAAGTCTTTGATTATATGAGGTCAGCCTCCTCTCCAAAAAGCTCTGTCGGACAGGAGTTTCCCAAATTGCTTTCATCTAAAGCTTGCTTCAGTTTCTTAGCCTGGGCTTTTACAAAGCCTGTACATTATAGGTCTTTTGTGTTTTCCAAGTGCCTGATAATAAAAATGTCAAGTTAATGATAATAATAAAGGCAGAATTATGGTTATCTGGACATACCAAAATTGAGATGAAATCAACCTTGAACCATAATTCTCAAGCCTGTTTATACTCCTGAACCTTCATCAAGTTCCAGAACCAAATCCTCATCTGCTTACTATACATTTCCACACTAACCACCGCAAGTTCACCATGTCCAAATGAAACTCTAAAACCAGCCCTCCTGCTCCATCCAATTTCTGTCTCTGTTAACAAATTATTTTCACTCACTGATCCCACATCTGGTGTGGCTTTTAACCAGACCTTCTCCTTTATCTTTTATTTTCTGCTACACAGTTCAAGGATTCATCCTTCAAAAGGTAGCTTCTATGTATAGTGAACTTATGTTGTTCCTATATATCCAGCATCTTTTTTTTTTAAAAGGAACTACCCCTCTCCTATTTGAGGTAAAGCTGTGAAGCACAGCACCTACCCTGTCCTCACTTCAACACAAGCTTGTGACCTAGGCCTGTCAATTCACCCTACCTTATTTCGACAGCAAATGTTATTGGTCAAACGGGTAGGTTTATGCTGCAGGTGGGGCCAGAGCTCCTCTCCTAGAATTCATAATTAGGTATAACAAATTCTCTTTCCACTAGGGTTGTTAATCTAGCAGTATGTGAATTTGCAACTACCAGCAGGCATCTTCCTGGCTAGATGCAGGAGGCCTATTTAAAGTAGAAAGAGAATGAGTTTGAACCAAAGAAGGCATCAGTACCTATGTGGAAAGCCAGAGAGTTTTGACATTGTTTGAACCCCTAGAGCCAGCCATGCCTGAAGTCCATCCCATCCCGGTACTTGCCAGTTAGATGATTCTGACTTGCCCATTTCTGGCTAGGTGAACTTGGACAAGCTATTTAATTTCTCTATGCATCTCCTGCCTCATCTATAGAATGGGAGATAATATCAATACCTACCTCAGGCTTATATGAGGATCAGCATAGCAAATGCTCAATAAATGCTTCACTATGAAGTGCCAGTGAATACTATTGTTGTTTAATCTAGTTGGAATTGGGGTCTTGTCATATCAAAAGGGCATTGATGAGAGTTTCAGCTTCTTTAAAAATGCACTCGAGTCCATCCTTCCTCTGCTTTTCCATTATCACCACCCCCATGGGTTCTAGAGCAATGTTTTAGCTGGCTTGTCTGACTGCGTCTTTGCTCTCTAAAATCTTCCCTAGTCACCAGTGCCAGAGCCACCTTCACAAAACGTCACTTTCATCATGCAACTTCCCTGCTTCAATTTCTGTTCAGACTCCTCTCCGTAGGTTCCCAGGTTCCGCCTTATTTATCCAATCTGAATCACCTCTCTCCCTAACATTCTAGTCAATCTGACATCCGACCTTTCACAAGAGCGAGCCTTGCTAATTCATGTCCCCCTGCCTTACCTTGCCTGAGTCATCACCATCATCCATCCCATCTTTTTCCTTGATGGATAATCAGCTCCAATCATGCAAAATCTAGCTCTTCTATGATACCTTTTCCAACTCTCAGAGTCTTCATGGATTTTACCCTCCTTGAGATTCTGTATCATTTTTGATTCTGTACCAGAGGCTGCAACATGCATTTACAGACATTTCTGAGTTGTTCCAGCTGGACCCAACTAATTCAATTAGATAGTGAAATGTTTAGGTTATGTTTCTTTTGGCACATCCCCTAACTCAGTGGTAAGCACGTAACAGACACCAAATATTTTTTATAGGGCCTAATCGTAACACATCCCTACTTTTAAATTCTGTAGTGTTAAGGGAATTTTTCTTCAAATTTTGATAATTTTTATTGCAGTTATCTAATCTTGATGCAAAAACTTCTGAGAGGCACATAAATCTTAAGTGACAAAATAAGGCAATAAGACAACTTTAACATGGTTACATGTTTTTATTACATAAACATTACAATATTCCTTGTGGGAGCTGGTCTTCAGCTTTGCCTCTTGCTTTTATGGAATGTCAAATATCTGTAGAAATTGTCTAAGAATGATTTATGAAACACCCTTGCCTCACCAAAAAAGCCTCACCACCAAAAAAGCCTCAACCTACATTTTCCCAATCAGATTCCTGAGAAAAAAATAATAGGTTTTGTTTCTTTTACAGTTTAATACATAAATTTTCTTTCAAGGTATAAAAGAGGACAGACTTTTAAAATAAGAGTCTCCTTTTGTTTATAAAGTTCTATAAAAATACATCAAGTATGCTCATGTTTGTCCTTTGACTTAATATTCCAGTTTACCAGAAACAAAAAATAACAGTAAACAAAGATATGCAAACCACATTAATCCTGCAGCAATATAATGTCCACATCATCGTGAACACCCTGTAAAAGGAGCTCTCCTGGGTACGTAACAATCTTCCTTCGTTTCGCAGCCTTGAGAGTTCCTACCAATGCTTCAAAGAGGTTGGCACATTTGTCATCTCGGAAGAGGACCCCAAATTTCACGCTCAACTTCCCATCAGCATCTAATTTGAGAAAATACAATGTTAGCCAATGCAAAGTCTGTTTCTCGCCCCCACATACGGCAGATTTACGTAATCTTTAAAAAACATCTAACTATAGGTTAACCAAGACGACAATTTAATAGTTTACACTCATAAATGCAATGTCATCTCTTGCCAGACCCAAAGTGATGAAATTAACACAATGTGTTGTACACCTCCCAGCCTTAGGAGCATCTGGACAAAGACTAGAGGCAAACCAAAACCCACTTAAAAACAGTGAATGTGTTACAGTGTCACTACTCTGGACCAATTCCCCTCTGTCTACATTTTGATTTTTTTTTTTTTAAAGACTTATTTATCAATTTGAGTGAGAGAGAGAGAGTGTGCATGCTGCGTGCCCACATGAGTCGGGGGAGGGGCAGAGGGAGAAGGAGGGAGAATCCTTCAGCAGAACCCCCGCTGAGTGCAGAGCAGAAAGAAGCGGGGCTCAATCCCAGGACCCTGAGACCATGACCTGAGCTGAAATCAAGAGTCGGACACTTAACCCACTGAGCCACCCAGGCACCCCTACATTTTTATTTTCTAATTGTGGTGTTGTCGAATCAATAAAAAATAACAAATATAAGAGAAAGTTTGGGTCAGAAGCAGTGTTTCTCGAAATGTGTTCTAAACACACTCAGAGCCCCAGGGAGGGACTGGTGACCTTAAAAATGAAATCTGTATTTACCAGATCCCTAGATTATCCAGTTTGGAGACCAGTTTTTAATATAGATGTTAAAAATTAAGGTAAACCCTAAAAAGAAATGAACCATCAAGCCACGATAAGACATGGTAGAACCTTAAATATGTATTACTAAGAGAAAGAAGGCAATCTGAAAAGGCAACGTGCTGTATGATCCCAACTATAGGACATTCTGGAAAAGGCAAAACTATGGAAAAAGATAAAACTAAATAAAAAGATCAGTAGGTTTTAGGGATTGGGGGAGGGGAGAGATGAACAGGCAGAGCACGGAGGATTTTTAGAGCAGTGAATAGACTCTGTAGGATACTATAATGATGGGTACATGTCATTAAACATTTATCCAAACCCACAGAATGTACAATGGCAAGGGTGAAGCATGAACTATGAACTGTGGTTGATGATGTGTCCATGTAGATGATCAGCCGTAACAAATGTGCAAGTCTGCTGGGAGGCGCTGATAATGGGGGAGGCTACGCGTGTGTGGGGGTAGCAGGTATACAGGAAATCTCTGTACTTCCTCTCAATTTTATTGTATCCTAAAACTGCTCTAAAAAAATTAAGTCTTGGGGCACCTGGTTGGCTCAGTAGTTAAGCGTCTACCTTCGGCTCAGGGCCTGACCCCAGGGTCCCGGGATCCAGCCCTGCATCGGGCTCCCTGCTCTGCTGGGAGCCTGCTTCTTCCTCTCCCGCTCCCCCTGCTTGTGTTCCCTCTCTCACTGGCTGTCTCTATCTCTGTCAAATAAATAAATAAAATCTTTAAAAATAAATAATAAATATTAAAAAATTAAGTCTTTTTTTAAAAAAATAAGACAAACAAAAGGTGCATCTTTGATTAAAACTCACTCAACTGAAAACTTGTAGATAAGAATAATACGAAACACCTCCCCGTTGTTGGTTGATTCCTTTGATCTCCCTGGCTAAGCTTCTGACTCCCTTCCTTCAGCACTGCTCCACATTCTCCCCTCCAACAGCTGTGCCTGCTGTCAAGGACATGGCCATCACAGTGAGGGGGACTATTCCTTGGCCAAGGGTTCTCGAGTTCCCATGCTCCCCTCCTAGAACTTCTAACCTGCGACTTAGTATATTCCCACTGTGAATGCAGCACTGTGCTGGGCACTGGAGGCAAGTAGAAGAAGTATAGAATCACTTTCTAGCTTTCAGAGAAATGGCTTCTGTTCCCACGAGGAAATAAGAAATATACACATAATAAGTGAAGCAACAGGACAAAGCAGTATGAGACTGATGTCCAGTAAGTAGCCAAGACAGGACATCTTACAGTTTGGAGAAGGGTGAGATGACTCTGGGCTAGAATAGAAAGGGAAGACTTCCTGAAGGAGGCAGTACCAGTCCTGGCTCTTAAAGAGTGTAACATGGAGGTTTTCATTTTTTTAAAAAAGATTTATTTTAATTTGAGAGACAGAGAGTGGGGGGAGGGGCAGAGGGAGAGAATCTTCCAGGAGACTCCCCGCTGAGTGCGAAGCCTAACATGGCGCCTGATCCCACGCCCCATGAGATCATGACCTGAGCCGAAACCATGAGTTGGATGCTCAACCAGCTGAGCCACCCAGGCGTCCCCAGGTTACATCTTTTAAAGGCACAAAAGGCAGAAACCTGGATATAATCTGGGAGTTCTGCCCACTCACTCCTCAATCTCATAAGTGATTCCATTTCCTTTGTATCTTCTGTTGCTCTAGCCTCTTCTCCATGGACAAATCATTTCTTGGTTCAGGCCATAATTGATTCTTATGCAGACAACTGTAAGACTCCTTGCCAGCCTCCCTTTCTGCATTTTTGTCCCCAATACATCCTCCATATTGGTGTGGAATAAAATATGTGAAAGAAACCTTTAAGGTGCAAATCTGTTTGATACTCTTTTTTTTTTTTTTAATAAACTCTACCCCCAAGGTGGGGCTTGAACCCATGACCATGAGATCAAGCGTCACACACTCCACAGACTAAGCCAGCCAGGCACCCCTGATTGATACTCTTCTACTCTAATCTTTCAGTGGCTCCCTACCACCTTCAAATAGTGATGCCCTTGGTGTTCCAGATAAGACCCTTCATCCTCTGGCCCTTGCACTCCTCTCCCACCTCATCTCCTACCATATCGTTCTAGGCACTTTTTGATCCAGGCAAAATCGATGACTTGCTGTTACCCAAGGTGACATGAGAGACCCTCCCCTGGCAGTTTTGCCCATGTTGAGCCCATGTTGAGCCATCCGCCCAGCATCCCAGAGCGCTTTCTCTGGCTAATTCTTTTTCTTCAAGACTGGGCTCAAATGTCACCTTTTCCAAGAAGCGCTCTGTGATTCCCTCAGTCGAGTTAATAACTTCTTATAAAAGTAAGTATATATCAAAGCACTCACCATCAATGATAGTAATAATAGCTAATAACTATTTAGTCCTTGCTATGCTCCTAGAACTGTTAAATGCATTTTATAGTAATTAAAACTCCCTTAATCCTTATTTCATGGAAAGTGAGGCACAATTCATTGCAAGAAGCACCATTATTTTATGTTCCAATTAAGCTGCCGATTTAACTATAGCACAACATGGATTATAAGATGCATTCTTATTTTAGAAATGTTAAAGTTTGCAGTAAAAAGTGTCTTTGAATTATTGAAATGGAGTATTATTTTCTAAATAAGGAAACCAAGGCATAAAAATGGGTAGTAATGTGCCCAAGGTCACACAGTAAGTGGTAGGGGAGCTGGGATTCATTCCTAAAGAGCCCGACTCCAGAGCCCACGCTCCTAACCACTTCCGGCTACACGCTTCCAGCTCATTTGCCTGTCTTCCCACTACCTAAAGAGGCCCACAGGGGCTGAGATGGAATTTTGTTTATTTTCACACATCCAGCAATTGAGCACAAAGACGGCACTCAAGAAATATTTGTTGAATGAAAGAATTTAAATCTCCAAATAATCTTTATCCCCTTAATTTTTTCCCACTGGATGAAAAATGAAAGACTTTGAAGAATTTCATTTTAAAAGAAACAGATAAATAGATTAACTAACTAGAATTTCAGTAAAAATTTGGAAAAAGAATAAAAGAAGTAGATACAAACTAAATTCATCAATTTCCAACTTCACCTACTATATCATATTTAGATTAATCTAAAAATGATTCATCTAAATCATAATTTAGTCAAAATTATCCCAGACACAACTTATATCATTAACCATAACCTGTCCATAGATAACCTATCTCCATAGATGCTTTCCAGCTCAAGAAGTCATTTATTTCCAGGAACAGGTAAATCAAGAGGCTTGGGGAAGGTGCAAAGTTCAAAACGTTTCATCCTTACAGAAATTATGATAATTACTAGGTGGTCTTCTAGGTTGTAAAGCTGCTAATTTTGAAGTTCATGTTCAGTTTGCCCTAGTAGAATAATAACTGTTCTAGGGTGAAGGTCAGAATTTTAAATGTAATTGAATCTGGTCAATAAACACTAGGCTAAAATGGAGACAGATCTAAGAGAGAAGAAAATCCTACAAATCATTCGAAATACATCCTTAATATTTTTAACAATCTAAAAAATAGTATTACTCCCAAGAGCAACATGACCTCACAGAGCTCCAAAGAAACTGGAAAGGTAGAAATGAGGAACACAAGTTTCTTTCACTACTGAAAATAAGATTCACAGGGCCCCTGGGTGGCTCAGTTGGTTGGGCGTCTGCCTCTGGCTCAGGTCATGATCCCAGGGTCCTGGGATCGAGTGCCGCCTCAGGCTCTCTGCTCAGTGGGGAGTCTGCTTCTCCCTCTCCTTCTCCTTCTGCCTCTCCCTGCTTGTGCTCATGCTCTCTCTCTTTCTCTCAAGTAAATAAATAAAATCTTAAAAAAAATAAAAAGAAAAGATTCACAACAGCCATGGAGAACTAGTACAGGGGACATCTGATACTAATGGCTCAATGGAATTTTCCAGGTATGTCTTATCTCAAGTGATTTGTAATTCAAAAGCAGACTGAGTTATAAGTAAGAAAATTCAAGCTATAATGACAAAACAACTCTTAAGAGGAACTTTTTAAAGCTGTTTTTCACTTACCGTGATGTAATTTTATTTAATTTTTTTATATGATGTAACTTTAAAACTTTGAGTTCCATTATCCTAGTTGTTGCTGAACATGTCTATTGCTCTTACAATTTTCAGAATGTTCCTGAACTCCTGTATGTCTTATCAGAGATGTACAAACACCTACAGCTACAAACATCATGGTTACTTTCATTACAACTTGGAAAAGGACACCAATACTACCAATTTCACATGGCACTAATTTCACGGTAGCTGCTTATATGCTGCTGAAGAAAAAGCTGGTTTAAAAAAAACACATGGGGCGCCTGTGTGGCTCACTCAGTTAAGTGTCCAACTCTTGATTTCGGTTCAGGTCATGATCTCAGGGTCATGGGCTCAAGTCCGGAGTCCAGCTCCATGCTCAGCAGGGAGTCTGCTTAAGATGCTTTCCCTCTTCTTCTCCCTCTGCCCCTCCCCCAGCTTGTGCACTCTCTCTCTCTCTTCCCCTCTCTCTAAAATAAATAAGGGGCACCTGGGTGGCTCAGTCAGTTAAGCGTCTGCCTTCGGCTCAGGTCATGATCCCAGGGTCCTGGGATCGAGTCCCACATGGGGCTCTCTGCTCAGCGGGGAGCCTGCTTCTCCCTCTCCCTCTCCCTGCCACTCTGCCTACTTGTGCTCTCTCTCTCTCTCTCTGTCAAATAAATAAATAAAGCCTTAAAAAATAAAATAAATCTTAAGAAAAAAAAACTATGCAAAGGATATGGTTTATTTTAGTTACATGTACATAAATACCTGATTATGCAAAACTCAAGAATTTGGAGAAAATAAAGACAATTTAGTATAATTTTAATCTAAGTCCCTACTCATTTGAAAGTTTATAAAATGGTAAGATAAAGCAGAAAAAATGAATTTTAATAGTGTGACAAATAAAAATTTGCGCATGATTCAATCACCAGATTTCAATGCAGCCAGATTAAAGAAGCACAGAAATTTTCCTTCCATTGAAGGGATGATGGAATATCTCAACCATTCCTTGCCTCGGAATCACAATACCCCAAAGGCCTTGCCCCCAGAAGTCACTCCAGGACTGAGGGCAGAGCTGCCATAACTATGTCCTGAAGTCCTGGGTGACCCCCTTCATAGGCTTCCACCAAAAAGGAGGCCCTACCTGCTGTGAGGTAAACTCAGAATACTGTGGTTGTGTTAGAATACTTACTTTTTGAACCCAGACGATGAATTTCCTCCACTAAGAGGTTAATTTCATGGTCCACATTCATTGCTGCCTGAGGGAGAAAAAAATGCCTATATTATTACAATTTCTATATCCCATTAAGCACATCTTGCCAAATCCAAGGCCCATTTCTTTTTTTTTTTTCTCTGTTTCATTTGTCATTGTTAATTTGCCACATCCCTCTTCCTAAAACTACTTGTGTGATGTACATGACACCGGAGTCCCTCCATTTCCCCTCGGTCTTTATCCCTGCCCCTTTGTGCTGACCCACTCTTATTCTACATAGGAATATGGGGGAGAATGCAGCAGCCACGATTATACTCTAAACCCATCCTCATGGTGCTCTGCTCTGCACCAAACACACGAAGGTGAGTGACACAGGACCTGTCCTCAGGGAACTCACTGTCCAGAAGCAGAAAAAGCCCTGGAGTGAAAAACAGCAATGTGACAACATTCTTTGAGTGATAGATCCAAGGCATTATGGAAGCATAAAGGAGGAAGCCACAGAAGACTTCGTAGAGGTCACTGGAGAGATGTGGACCAGGTAGACAGTTGGCAAAGGGTGCTCTGTGAGTGGGGAAGAGTGCATGCAAAAGCACAGAAGCAAAGGAGAAAAAGCACAGCCCATCCGAGGCAAGCCCTGAGCTAGACGCTGGAGTAACAAGACAAAGGAACACGCTCCCAACCCTCCCAGAGCCTGCGGTCTAGTGGGGAGAGCAGATCAGTACAGGGCAATTGTAATACTGTCAGGTTAGCGCGATGATGCCTGTGGGTCACATGCAGGGAGGGCGCCATGTCCTTCCCTGGGCAGTGCCCAGTACAGCCCGACTGCAATGGGGAGCTGGTGGCAAGGACCATTCATCTCAGATAAGGAAGAGTCCATGACTAACAGGAGCTGTGAGACCGACCTTGGTTCACTAGGTCTTCTCCAGCCTGGGTTGCACACAACATCACAGCCTCCTCCACCCTGCCCCCTTGAACTCTGGGCTGCAGCTACATGGAGCTTCTTTGAATTCTTCAAACGCCCCTGGCTCTCTCACCTCCAGCCTAACTCCCGCACATCCAGTCTCACCTTAGAAATTACTTCCTCCAGGAAGCCTTCCCTGCAAGCCTGGTGGAGCAGCCCTCCCCCAAAGCATTGTGCACCCTCTCCATTTCACTTGGCTGGGACTACCAGTTTCTCGGCTTTCACCATAAGATGGTAAAGACCCTTAATGCAGGAATTCGACTGTAATGTTCACTGCTGGGTGACACCTGGCACCAAGAGTACAGGCTCAATAAATCCTGGTTTTGAACTGAACAGACAAGGGCATGAAGGGGGATGGAACGACACCTTTGGATATTGTCACCCTAGTTGCTGAATTGGAACAAGAGTGTGCAGAGACAGAAAAGGGAGGTAAAGGGGCATGGCAAACAGCTACAGAAAGGGAGGGGAGAGCAAGACATTGGGAAAGAGCAGGTGAATATGGAGGAGGGAATCCAACCATGCAGGGTCAAAGAAGTAAAGGCAGTAAAGAGTGTTTCCTTAAGAAGGCAGTAACTCAGTGAAAACAGAACACGAGAGTCAGAAAGTATTAGCGACTGGCAGAATACGCATCAATTCTGTCTGTTCTCCAATCAAATAAGGGACGAAAAAAGTGGGGTTGTATGAATGGCTTACTTTGGAGTGATGATTTGGAAGAAACAATTGTATCCAGACAGATTGTAACCAATTCCTGGTAACTTTGAAAAACAAGAATGATATCTACATTTAAGTGATATTGATTGGTACCCCAGCTTTTCTATCAGCACATAATTAAAAGCACCACTACTATCTGCTACATTATTCATGTGAATATTATAATTTAAGAAGTGTTTATTGCAGCAGCAGCTCTTTCTGCCTACAGGTCCTGTCCCCATGCTTCAATAAAACCATCTTTTTTGCACCCCCCCAAAAAGTGTTTATTGCAATAAAATGCAACATCTTGAGTTAATGCATTGCATAAAATTCAGTATCAAAAATTGTAGTTTCCAAATATTGAGAACTTTGTGTTGGTGAAATTGTATCTATAACATTATATTCAATTTAATTTGAAAGATGCTAAAAAGTTAAAAATATAATCAGAAGACACAACAGAAAGATACACCATGAAAATAATGGTAGAAAAAACCCCTGTAGATGTTAGTGTGGTGGACAGCTGTCATTTTTACCTACCTAGTGCCCATTCCCCATTCCGGCTCGAGCAGTCTCATTTTTGTTTGGGTCCAATCTTTCCTTCCTTGTTCTAAACCCACAAACTTCCGTAGAGCCTCACCCTAAGTTCCAGGAGAGGGTCAGAGCCAGAATAATTGATTTGGGGCATAAGGTCAGTGATCTCATCCTAAACAATGAGGTTCAGCCCAGAGATTTTGCCAGATCAGTAAAACAACACTCTCCTACTAGGTTCTAAGATGTAAGGTTAGAGCCCCTAATGTAAACTGGGACTATGTGAAAAGAGCCTTTCACGAATAAAGTTAACACTAAGAAAAGCCCAGCCAGTTTACAATGACTGAGCCTGTATACGACCCCGGACTTTCCAGTTTCATGAACTAGTCTTTCCTGGTTTTGCTTGTGCTGGTTTGATTGAGAGTTTCTGTCACTTGTACTCTAAAGAATCTTGACCCATAAAGTCAATCTAGAGACGACCTGAAATCATTTCTCCAAATTAAAGCTTCTTTTATGTATTTATGTGATGGTGTTGTTTCATGCTGCTTCACTGGGTAGGACGGAGAGATGTAATAAGCAAATGTGGGAGCCATATAAGAAAAAAAATTTCCTAACAATCAAAACTGTCTAACAATGAATAAAGTTTGCACCTGTTACTTTGATTGTGATGCTGTTACGTTTTCTAACAGCACTGTAACACGCTGTTACAATAAGTTGACAACAGTGATGCAAGTAGTATGGATCTGTGAGGGTTAGTGAGGAAATCAGCCTAAACAGAAGGGAGAATGAAATGTCCAAGGGGATTATAGTCCTCTCCAGTTCTCAGGTGTTCTGATTTCCTCCCACTCTGAACATTTATCTGTTTAACACTGCCCCCCGTACAATCAGCAGCACACTTCAGACCTAGCTCTCCTTTAATAATGAGACTCAAAGAGGAAATCCCACTATTAAGTAGTGTGAACACCTGTGTAATATTAAGCAGACCGTATGCAGATCCAATTTAAAGAAAGGAAGGCAACCAGCATTTCTTTATAACTAATTACACACGAGATTCCTTATTTTTGTTAATCCATATCATCCTAAGAAACCTTGTAACGTATGTATTATTTAAACCATTTTATAGGGATGCCAGGTGGCTCAGTTGGTTAAGCATCTGCCTTCAGCTTGGGTCATGATCCCAGAGTCCTGGGATGGAGCCCCACATCGTGCTCCCTGCTCAGTGGCTCAGAGGGGAGTCTGCTTCTCCCTCAGCTCCCCCACCTCTGTGCCCCCACCCCTGCCTGTGGGGTCTCTCTCTTTCCCTCAAATGTATAAACAAACATCTTTTTAAAAAGGGGTGCCTGGGTGGCTCAGTCAGTTAAGCATCTGCCTTCTGCTCAAGCCATGATCCCAGGGTCCTGGCACCAAGCCCCGCATTAGGCTCCCTGCTCAGTGGGAGTCTTCTTCTCCCTCTCCCTCTGCTGCTCCCCCGACTTGTGCTCTCTCTCTCTCTGTCAAATAAATAAGTAAAATCTTTAAAATAAAATCTTTTAGAAAACCCATCTTATGGATGATGAAACTGGCTCAGAGGGACTCCCCACAATTAAATGCTGTTTCTACAACATCATTCTATTTTTTCTTTTCCTCTTCTTCATCTTCTTCCCGGTCATTATGCAAAGTGTGTTAAATACAATAGTGAGTCGTGTTTGTATGGAATATTACATGCTGAGTACATACTAAGGCAGAACACTTGCAAAGCAAGAAAGGCTCCCTGCAAGTAGGAAAACAACAGGCTTAGGAGCTATTGCTAGCACACATAATTTGGCATGAGTTATTTATTTATTTTATTATTTAGCGGGGACAAAGCAGGGGAATATTCATTGCTGTTACACAATCCTTGAGCCCCATGACATTTTATGACAGAAGGCTGGGACTGGAGTAAGCAGCAAGATCAAGAACAATGAAGAGAGGCCATCAGCAGAGCAAGTCTAAGGGGGAGAAAGAGATTTTCAGTGCAAGCTCAAGACAAGGCGGTAGCAGATGCTAGTCGGGTCTTCTAACTGTGTCAGAATCTAATTAGGCATTGTGCGTGGGAATCACAAAGAAAGCGGAATGTCGGAGGATCGGGCCATATGCCGAAATGCTCCACCATTAATATACACTTAAGAATGTATTTAAAGGCCTGTTTATAGTTTCTGTTTTGTTTTGTTTAAGTTTAGAGGCAATACGTGAAGATTTTCTAAGGTTCGAGGAATAAAGCGTGCTGGAGTGGGGGCGTCTGGGAATCGGCAGCCAGCGCTACATCCACACCCTGGAACCCGCCACGTTTCTCAATGGTCCCTCGCAATCCCGGACTAGCAGCTGGTGGGGGTCAAGGGATGACTTGGGTTCCTTCCTGCCAGCCCGCGGACGCGCACACGCACCATATTTGGTCATCCCTGCTCCAAGTTTGGGAGCTGGCCCGCAAGGGGGTCGGGGAGGGTGCAGGGTTGGGGAGCGCGGGACTCTGGGGGCCGGGGCGGCACGGCGACTGCAGGGCAGCCCCCAAGGGCAGGGCCGCGTCCCGGAAGCCTTTGTCTCCGCCAGTCCCGCGCCAGCGCCGCCCGCCCGCGCTCCCCGGTAGCCGGTGCGCCCCGGCGAGCCGCGAAAGCCAGAGCCCCAGTCTGGCGACGGAAACGGACCCCGCCCGGGGCTCCCCGAGCCCCTAGTGTCTCTCACCACCCCCACCCTCCGCCCCCACGGTCTGGAGCGTAGGGAGCCGCACCCCACCGCCGGCACCGCAGAGTCCGCTACGCGGGGGCCACTGCAGTCCTCGGGGGAGCCTCTCCCCTAGTGCCCAGCTCTTGCCGGCCCCGCTCCGCAGAACGCGCTCCCGCGCCACCTGCAAGTGCAAAGCGCACGAGCCGCACCGCGGAGGAAAGCTCCGCCGGGCCGCCGGCTTCCCGGTCGCCCCGGGCCGGCACTGTGTCACGTGAGCCGATGCGGAAGTCGGCGGGAGAAGCGGGGGCGTGGGGGCGCGCCCACCGGTCCCCCTCGCCGGGTCTCGGCCCAATTCCAGTTACAGCCTCCACGCGCCTCGGCTCCTCCCGGTCCCAGCTCCCCACCCGCCGCCCCCGACCGCCCGTCCGCCTGGCCTCCGCCGGACACCCCCGTCCATCCTTTATACCTGCCTGTCACCTTCCCGGGAGACCCACTCACCGATCCGCCTTTTTTTCTTTTCCGAGGAAAAGCTGGTGCAACGTTGGTCCGGACCTGGTTATCTTCTTCAACACACCGAGGAGGAAGAGGCTGAGGAAGGAAGTGACTGAGGCAGAAGAGAAAGGCGGGTGTGGAGGAGGGGGGTGGGAGGTAAGAGTTTAAGCGCTCGAGAAAGGGGCCGCCCACGCTCCCGGGGACAAGCCTATGGGGAGGAAACTCCGCAGAGGAGACGCCCGGGAAGGGGGCCGACTCCAGACAGGTGGCAGGGCGCCCAAGGCTTCTAGGAATACGGACTCGAACTTCGATTACTGCCACCTTTGCCCTGCGCCATTTGGTGCCGATGATCCCCAACCCCCGCATCTGATCCTGGGTATAGATTTCCTGCCAGGATCTCTCTCCCAGCGTAAGAGATGAAGCGTCCCCAGTGTGATGACTGCTGCGGTCTAGAAGGAACGTGACATTGGTTTTGTGTGCTAGGAGCAGGGGTCTCCGGAAAACTACGAACGTGACGGCATTAGAGTCTGATTTGGGGGGACGGGGGAAGCATCTTTAAAAACCAACTTGTATTGCAAAGAAATTTTACTCAGATAATGCTAGTTCTTGATCCTGAGTGAATATTCGTCTCTTCTTCATTCATTATTTCCTACATTTAACTGCATAGTCAATCGATCTATTTATACTCCCTTTATTTTAGTCACTCAGTGTGTTTTACTCGCGCGCCAAAGAAAGACAGGAAATGCTTGCTATACTCAGAATCCCTTAAAAAGGGAAACTGAGGCTCTGCTGAAACTACCCAAACTATTCCTAAGGCAAAGGTTGCACAAATAACCCAAAAAAGCACCACCACCGCCACCCCCGAAATAGCGGATTAGATTAAGGGTGATCATGTGACCCAAGAGCACACAATCCATAAACTGGCCATCATCCTAGAAGGTGACCTGGAACAAACGATCCCCACCAAACAGGGACTCTGATAATTAAGCCAATCAGATTGTCCCTTGGAAACTGAAAGGGGAGAGCAAAGAAGGAGCTATTCCATAGAAAAGCTTAAGCTGAGAGAAGGCTTGAGGCTGGAGCAGAGAAAATGGGCCTCCAGAAAGCAAAACACTGGAGTAAGCAGACCCCTCCCCCCGCCCGGGATGAAGTAGAAGGTGGGTGGGGGCAGAAATGGTAGAAGCAAACTCTAAGAGAAGCTGAGACCTGGTGATGGAGTAAGAGCAACAAACACCTGCTCCCCAGGGAGATCTGATTATCCAGGTCCCCCAGGCTGCACTGGATCCAGCCACTCGCCACACTGTATTCTAGTTACCCTTTTATAGTAAGTACCTACCACTCTGGGCACCACTTTGAATGAGTCTCTGTTCCCTTCCACCAAAAGACTCTGGTTCAGCCTAGGTTTCCCATGCCAGATGAAGTATAAAGTGACTCTGAGATCCTTTGTGGCCTTTTTCTCACTAAAACAAAGCTGAGAAGTTAACACTTTCTATCTTTCAAAGTCTACATACTGCAAAATTATAATTCAAGAAATTAACATGTTTAGCAATCCTCCAAGCAGGGCCTGGCTTTTTGTCCTGTGGCAGAGATCACAGTTCCTCATTTGGATAATATCCAGTGATATGAGTAATTAATATGTAGTGTGCTACCCCTGTTATGACTAAGTAATCAGTGTTGCACAATACTCTACCAATGGGGGGAAAAACACATTTCACCTAAACAAGGAAAAGTCCCTATTCTTATAAAAATGGATTCAGTCTTTGAAAATACTTTGTTTATACACATGCTACACTAAGCATAACATAAACTTCATGTGAATCTATAATTACAATTTGAGAAAGTTTTTTTGATGAAAAATATTAAAAATTTTTGTCAAATAATATTTTTCATACCCAATTCCTACTCTTTCAGTTTCTACGCAGACTTTTGCCATCTTTTCTTCTTCTCTTAGGAATGTTATCATCATGTAGCTAAACAATGTGGAATTTTTAACTTAAAAAGCAGAAAAAAAAAAAAAAGAAAAAGGATGCCTGGGTGGCTCAGTCCATTGAGCGTCTGCCTCTGGCTCAGGTCATGATCGCAGGTACCTGGAATCGAGTCCCACATCGGACTTCTTGCTCAGCAAGGAGCCTGCTTCTCCCTCTGCCTGCCACTCCCCCGGCTTGTGTTCTCTCTCCTTCCCCCTCCGGCAAATAAATACATAAAATCTTAAAAAAAAAAAAGCAAAAAATTGTAACTTAAAAAGCAAAAAGTAAAGTTTATTAAACAGTTAAGAAGTATTTATTAAATATCAAGACTATGCCAGCAACAGTGTGTCAGTATTGGAAAGTACAAAGTAGCCTACAGCATGATCTTTGTCAAGAAGAACTTTCAGTAAGGTACATATGAAATGTTAAGACAATCTTTATCCATTTATTTAATTGCAAAATATAGACCAGCCCTGTCCAATAGAAATGTAATAATGAGCCACATATGTAATTTAAAATTTCCTATTAGCCACATTAAAAAATGTGAAATTAATTTTAATAATATGTTCTAATGCAGTATATCCAAAGTACTATCATTACCACCTGTAAAACTTATTAATGAGATACTATACATTCTTTGTTTTGTACTAAGCCTTTGAAGTCTACAGTGTGTTTTACACTTATAGAGCATTTCAGGTGCTCAATAGCCTTATATGGCTAGTGGCTACTGTATTAGTCAACGAAGCTATATAGATAATTCCAGGATAAAGCAAGACATATATGCTAATAATTTTACCTAAGAAATTACATGGTCCTGGAATGAGAAAAATTATTACATTATATTTAAAGGTACATGACAAATTGAGGTATTCATTTTTAAAAACATAATTGTCTCCATTGTAATGAATAGAAAGCAGTATTTGTAAGAAATCTTGAGGATAGCAATTCTATCCTGAGTATATACCCAAGGGAAAAGGCACAAAGATTCATCAAAGGATATGACAGAAATAGTCACAATAGCACTATTCATAATATTTCTAAACTAAAGCTACCCAAATGCCCAATAACACTGGAATGGTTGATAAATCATGACATATTCATAAGCCAGAAAATTGTCCACAAAGGAAAAGACACAGCCAATATCTACGTGCAACAATAGAAATGGATCTCACAAACACAGTGTTGAGTGAAATGATCTTGACTACTCTTCTTTTTACAACAAGTTTTAAAAGCAGACGAAACTCATCAGGGGTGTTAAAAGGTTAGGGTAGTGGTTATCTTTCCTGGGTGGTGGGGTGACTAAAATGGGGCACTATGGGGGCCTTAGGGGGGTGGTGATAATGTTCTGCTTCTTGATCTTGGTTAAACAGATGTTTTGTTTGAGAATTCACTAAGATAGACACAATTATTTTTTTCTTGTACTATGTTCTTTCTTAATAAAGCATTAAAAAATATAAAGTATAGAGTATCGTGACCCAGCAAGGCCTATTCCAGGAATGTAAGGATTATTCAACAACATTCAAAAATTTAAAAGTCCCCTATGGCTAAGAGTCTTCACGTTTTATCTTATTCTGTAAAGTGAGATTTCTCAGTTGGACCTGTCATTCTAGTTCAAATCAACATCACCGTGTGTTAAAGATGATAGTACTATTAATGATGACTGATGTCTTGGGCATTAATTCTGGATCCAATTATGGTACTTTTGAGTGCTTTGGGTGACACAAAGAAGTGAAAGTAAAATCCATGCCCTCAAGAAATAATGAAAAAGGATTATATATCATAATCAAGTGGGATTTATTCCAGGAATGCAAAATTGGCACAACAAATGGAAAATAATCAATGCAATACAATACATTAATAGAATAAAGGGGAAAACCCACATAATCATCTCAGTAGATGAAAAAGATATATGATAAAACACAGTACTCTTCTGCAATAAAAACCTTCAACAAACTAGGAAAAGAAGGGAATTTTCTCAACCTAATAATAATAATGGCATCTACAAAAACTCATAGCTAGCATCATACTTAATTGTCAAAAACTGAAAGCATGTCCCCTACAATCAGGAACAAGACAAGAAGGTCTGCTAGAGAATTCACAAAAAAAAGCTATTAGAGACAATAAGCCAGTTCGGCAAGGTTGCAGGATATATCAATATATAAAAATCAGTTGTATTTCTTTTTTTTTTAAAGACTTTTTTCTTTTTTCTTTTTTTTAAAGATTTTATTTATTTATCTGAGATATAAAGAGATAGAGAGCATGAGCAAGAGGGAGGGGAAGAGGAACAAGCAGACTCACCACTGAACAGGGAGCCCTAGGATGCAGGGCTCGATCCCAGGACCCCGAGATCATGACCTGAGCCTAAGGCAGATTCTTACCCAACTGAGCCACCCAGATTCCCCATTCAGTTGTATTTCTATATACTAGCAATAAATAATCTGAAAATGAAACCAAGAAATAAATTCTGTTTATAATAACATGAAAAGAGTAAAATACTTAGGAATAAGTTGAAAGAAGAACAAAACTTGTACAATTGTACAAAATATTGTTGAGAGAAAAAAAAATTTTAAATCAAAGTAAATGGAAAACCATCCTGTGTTAATAGGTTGGAAGGCTTAATGTTGTGAAGATGGCAATATTTCCCCAAATGATCTACAGATTGAAGGCAATCCCTATCAAAATTCAAACTTTTTTTAAACAAACTGATCCTAAAATTCATAGAAATGAAAGGGATCCAGAAGAGCCAGAAGAAGAAACAGAAGATCAAAATTGGGGGACTCACATACCCTGATTTCAAAGCTTATTACAAAGCAATAATAAGTAATGTAAAACTTATGACAAAGGACAGTAAGTGGTACTAAGATATGTAGAAAATGGAATAGAATTTATAGTCCAGTAATAAACTCATTCATTTATGGTCAATTGATTTTTTTAATAAGGGTGCCAAGCCCATTCAATGGGGAAAGAATGGTATTTTCAACAAATGGTGCTGGGACACTGGATATCCATAAGGAAAATAATTAATTGGGTCCCTATTTCATATAATATGCAAAAACTTAAAATGTAGAAGTGGAAACCATAGATCTCTTAGAAGAAGACATAGGTGTAAATCATCATGACCTTGGATCAGGCAACATTTTTTTAAATATGACACCAAAAGCACAAGCAACCAAAGGAAAAATAGATAACCTGAATTTTGTAAAAATTAAAAATGTCTATGCATCAAAGGACAGCATCAAAGGTAAAATCTGGGACAGCCCCAGTTAATTTAGGACAACTGGTCACCCTATCCATAGTTCACCCTTCTCTTTTGTAGATTTGTTTCATTTGGCTTTCAGTTCTTCTGCTTTCTTTTTCCTGAGTCTTTGTTGTAGCTCCAGTAAGGGAGAGGCTACATTATCCTTTATTAAGCCTGGGCCAAATGGTCTGTGTTGCTAGCTGAGAGTTAAAATTTCAAGATCATTGAACTTTGTCACAAGAGGTTTAATGCTATGTGCAAAGAGCAGCCAGACAGGCAGCTCTGGTGATCACAGTGGTGCTAGGCGGGGCAAGGTGGGCACTGGAAGAAATACAATTGCTAGGCCAAACGTCCAAGGTGTTGTCTGAGGGTTACAAAGGCCTGGAGTGGAAGAAGTTAATGCCACAAAGCAAGACACTGGTGGTTAATCTGACTACACGTTAGAATCACTTGCCAACCTTTAAGAAGTAGTGCCCAGGTGCTACCTAAACTAATTAAACCATAATCTCTGAGACATCTCTCTTTTAAGGTCCCAAAGTAATTCTGATGTGCAGTCAATGTTGAGAACCACAGGTCTGTCAAGCCTGTGAAGCCAGCAGCCAGAGAAATCTTGTGGCAGCAGTTGCTCCAAGGAATTCCAAGAGACTTCTGCTTTTCAGCGGCTGCAGCTACTAACATCTTTTAGTCAATCCCACAGAATGTAAAGGGTCTGTTCTAGTCTCTGCTCAGGCTCCTTCATTCATGTTAACTGTAGTAGGGGCACTTTCCTCGAATGAGTGGAGGAAAATCTGATACGGAGGCAAGGTAGGGACTCAGCAAGATTTGAGGGGTGCTCAGGAAGGTCTCCTATCCCCAAAGTGTCTCCTTTAGCACTATAATTTATGCCTGCAACTCCAATCACTATAGGTTGCTTTAGTACAGAAGTTGCAAATCCAAATGCCTCTAGAGATAGACAAATGAATGCAGTCTTTAGGTATCTCAGTTCCAGATTCTTGAAAAAGTATAACTGACCCAGTTTAGATTGATTACTATTGATTATTACTTTCAGTTCAATCTGGTATGTCCAATTATTATGACTGCTCATTCCAAAAACTGTAAATGAGATAAGTTTCTCTACCAAGGCGGTGTGGGAGAGGAATCACCCCAAAATATGTCTACCATAGACAACAGCAACTCTATAGATCTGCCTTGTACAATAATTAGCTACTAGCCCCATATGGATATTTTGATTTACATTTAAATTAATTGAAATGAAATAACATTAAAAATTCAGATCTTTAGCCACAATAGCCTCATTTCAAATGTTCAATTGCCATAAGTGGTTAATGGCTACTGTCTTGTATAGCATAAAACATTTCTATTTTCCCAGAAAGTTCTATTGGACAGACCTGTTATAGATGGCCCCAAAAAATCAACAAAATCTGGAAAATTTCTAAGAACCTTAATGAGATAACCAATATTTAGCTTTTGCAATCTTTCCCCCATTCCCAACCCACCAATCAAAAAAAATTATGCAAATTATTTCTGTTCTAGGCCTCCTACTTTTCTGACAAGAAACCTAAATTCTTATCCCACAATGATTAATCCCCTAGTTTAGTCACTATCCCTCCCCTCAATCCTCAATCCTGCTGCTTGCTTGAGCTTTTGTTTTCTGTTTTTCTCAACAAATTTCTTCAAGGAACACTTTAGACTTGCCACTGCTATACCTCACCATCCACCATTTATTTTACTAATTGTAATCTGGCTTCTGCCTTCACTTTTTTACTAAAGCTATTCTCTCTAGTCTAAGGTCACTAATGACTCCCAACTGGCAACCACAATGAACTGTTCCCAGTTCGCACTGTCACGCGGCTGTCTGTAGCGCTTGGCATTGTCACCAGTCCCCTTGGTTGTGATCATTACCCAAATAAGGGAGAGTAAATGGCGCAGGTGCACCACCTGCTTGAAGTCTAGGCTGCTGGAAATCAGGAAGAAGTGGACCCCTTAGACGGGACGCTAGGGAGCAAGCAGGAGGCAGGGGATGAAGGAAACAGTGTCAGCCAAGGTCTCCTGGGAAGGAAGTAATAATGTTAAGGCCGAGTCCAAAAGAAGCACAACTGAAGTGATTTGGAGTTGGAGTTCTTGTCCAGAGGTTGCGACCAGGAGAGAAGATGATACATGGTTGTGTGCCTAGCACAGAAAACACTATATAGATCTTGCCACTGGGTCCAGGACTGGTGATTGAGGGAAGGAATCAGAGCAGGAAACTCAGGGCCCGGCGGAAGAAATCAGGGGCGAGACTCCCGATCTGCACACCTGAAAGCTCTCAGCGGGATGTCAGCAAATCGTGGCAAGCTTGATGGGCACTCTCCCCTTCCAAGGGGACTCTGCGGGAGGCTGGAGTAGACAGCCTCAACTTCCTTTAATCAACAGTGGGAGAGAAGTGGGACCAACAGCAAACACTAGCATGCAGGGAAGCAGAGAAAGGCTGGAGAAGGAAGAAGAGCTCACCAGCTCCTCCATTTGCCAGCATCCAGGAATTGTCAGAGAGCTACCTCAGTGCTCCTCCTGTCCCGATTTCTCCCTTCTCTAACTCCTTCACTGGCCCCTTTTTACTGCCCCGGGGCTCTACACTTGTCTTCTCATTCCCCCAACCACAGCCTAGGCCACACCCCTCTGGTATTTCTCTGTATGGAGGTCTCCCCTGGCCCACCAGCCTTTCTGTCAGAATCGCTAAGGGAGAGAGCTTGTTGGACATCCAGAATCTCAGACTTACTGAAACTGCATTGGCGTTACAGTCAAGTCTGGGATGCCCTGCTGTGTTCCACTCTTCACCTTCCTGCTGGGTTAACTTTCTGCAAGTGCAGCTTTAATCTGTTACTTAAACCCTTCGGAGTTTCCTGATGGTCTATTAAATTGAATATACACTTTTCACCATGCCCTTTAAAACCTTTCACAACTTGGCCTCTACGACCTTCCAGATCCCTGACCACCCAAAACCATCTGTGAAAACCATGAATCAGTCAAGTTGAACCCCATCCTTTTTCTGTACCTGGTCCAGAGTATAGGGTGGGGATGAGATGCAGATTCGTTTTGTTGTGTAAATGTGTAGTTTGCACTTTCTGTGTGCTTGGCATACAACCTTGTACCTCTTCTCTCCCTGTCCTGAAACCACCAAATCCCCACTTTCTTGCCTTTGCTCAGATTTTTCCCTTTGCCTGATGAGTCTCCCCTCCTGGTCCCCCATGATATCTTTGTCTACTGAATCCAAGACCAAACTCGAATGCATGCTCTTGAACAAAATTCCATATGTGGGTAAGGCAGAGGTGATCCAGGTGTCAGTCTGGCTCCAGTCCTGACTGTGTGCATCCTTGGGAATGGAACTATGTTCTAGGTGCCTCAGTGTCCTAATCTAAAAATTAGTGAGACCAAAACCAACTTGCTGGATTGTTGAAATGATTAAATAAAATTGTGTCTCTTTTAAACATCCCTCTTCATTGCAAAAGGATTTGACAGGAAATGAACTAATATAGGAAACATGCCCAGCCCTATTCTCTTCCTTCATTCCAATCCTCTCTGCCCCGAATGTGTCATATCCCCCTTTGAGAGTCCTCCAGCTCTTTGCACATGTTTTAGGACCATTACATCATTCCACTTTATGAAATGCAAATATCACCATCATCTTTGAAATTTAATAAAATCAATTCAAGTTCACTACTCCAATCTAGTGCTCTGCCTTATATTTTTGCAAATTCTCAGGATGTACATTCTCCTGCTTTCTGCTGGTTCTGAGTTCTTTCATCCTGATTACGTCTCACACTTCAGGATGTTCAGAAACTCCCCAACCAACATTGGCATTAGGTGAAGAATGTCAGGGCAGCTGTAATTTACAACACAGTGTGGATTTTTTAAAAAAAGATTTTGTTTATTTATTTGACTGAGAGAGAGAGACAGCCAGCGAGAGAGGGAACACAAGCAGGGGGAGTGGGAGAGGAAGAAGCAGGCTTCCCAGTGGAACAGGGAGCCTGATGAGGGCCTCGATCCCAGGACCCTGGGATCAGGCCCTGAGCTGAAGGCAGACGCTTAATGACTGAGCCACCCAGGCACATGTGAATTTTTAAAAAAATACATACAGGGGTGCCTGGGTGGCACAGCGGTTAAGCGCCTGCCTTCGGCTCAGGGCTTGATCCCAGCGTTGTGGGATCGAGCGCCACATCAGGCTCTTTCGCTGTGAGCCTGCTTCTTCCTCTCCCACTCCCCCTGCTTGTGTTCCCTCTCTCGCTGGCTGTCTCTATCTCTGTCAAATAAATAAATAAAAATCTTTAATAAAAAAAATGCATACAAAGTTTATTAAAAATAGATTGCAAATGACATACAGTCGGAATGGAACACTGCAGAAGTTTTGATGATTTTTCCATAGTAATACGCAGTAGTGAAAAGCACTTTTACCTGGTTGTCCAAGGATGGCCAAATCCACTTGTTTATGGGTATTACAACCCCACCTACAAATATCCCTGCAAGTAGATATTTACATGTATTTGCATATACTTGTATGTATTTGTTATTTTCTACATATCAACAGAATAACAATTCATCTACCTCTTTTTCTTTAAAGAAAGTGTGGGTTGGGGCACCTGGCTGGCTCAGTCAGGAGAGTGTGGGACTCTTGACTTCAGGGTCATGAGTTCAAGCCCCACATTGGGTGTGCAGCCTACTGAAAAAAAAAGAAAGAAAGAAAGTGTGGGTTTAGGCCCCACAACGCTGCCTGTATTCTCAAGATAAAATTTAAGGATAGAAGCAATTTATATTAAAGCAAAGCAGGCAATTTATAATGGAATATGAGCTATCCTGTTTGAAAGTCCTTTCACTGCCCTGTCTCTGGAATTGCTCACTGGCCCCTCGCCCTGCAGCTCCAGCCTCCTACCTGCCGCCAGGCCCTGTCCTCACATCTCCCTGTGTGTTTGCCAAGGTCTCACTTCTCAGGCTCCAGAACCTCCAGTTCCCTCCTTTATTATGAAGAACAGGTTAGCTTTCCAGTTCAAATTCCAAAGTCTCCTGAATGTGCTCTGCTGAAAAAAGCACCTTCTTGGCCCCTGAGCAGCTTGGAAGACCAGAAGGAAGCTTTAGAATTTGCCTCTGTTTTACTTTCTTCTTTCTTTTTCTTCTTCTCTTACTCTTTCCTTCCTTCCTTCCTTCTTTCCTTCCTCCCTTCCTTCCTTTCTTCTTTCTTTCTTTCTTTCTTTCTTTCTTTCTTTCTTTCTTTCTTTCTTTCTTTCTTTCTTTCTTTCTTTCTATCTCTCTCCACCATGAATCTCTATCAATGAAACTAAGCTCACAGGAACTTCTTTTCTGTGATGTGAATTATGACAAAACCCTCTTAAGAAGACAAAAGACGCTACAGTCTATTGTTTTAAAAAGCATGTTTATTGAAATTTGTATTGGAACTTGTACCATAGTCATTCCCCCTTGGTAGACTATAAAGTTCTTGAGGGTAGACAGTGTCTTATTCATTTTGTATCCTTTGAAATGCTTGGCACCACGCCTGGCAAGGAGTGAGCACTCCACAATTGCTTAGCTAAATGGACTGGAGGGTTGACTATCTAACCTCTTGACTCCTCTCAGGGCTATTTAAAATGAAAGATTAGATGTATAAACCAGTCATCTTAGCCATTGTAGTCTAGATCTTTTTCAATTTCACTGAAATTTAAACAAGCTTCTAGGAAAGAGGTAATTAAAAAAAATCGAGTATGTATTGAGTACATATAATTATATGTGTGTGTGTGTGTATATATATATATATATTTTTTATTTATTTTTATTTTTTTTTAAGTGTGGAAACCCAACATGGGGCTTGAACTCACAACCCTGAGATCAAAAGTCAGATGCTCTATTGACTGAACCAGCCAGGTGCCCCTCCGCATTTATATTCTATTTCCACTGTCCTTTTATTGTGAGATTGATGTCTAGTCTCTACCCTCAGGATCAATGTCTCTGGATCACATTCAATTGAAATAAGCTACTAAAATGTGAAAATTAGTTGAATACATTTTTAATGGGGTAAAGGGAAAGTTTCATTGATATTGTAGTTTACAGCATCATGTGAATTTTAAATGTTGTTAATCACGTAGAAAAATTCTTCATAATATCTACCTTTTTTCTAGTAAGTATTTGTCATAAACATTTATTAAGTCTTCCTGAGAAACATTTCAGAGAAATGTGATTTGATGTTTTGTCAATATAAATTTAAAAGATGTATCTATGAGTAAATTTTAGAAGTCTTTTTGGCAGTTGTTCCGTGGATATAGTTAAGGGATGAATCAACAGAACTGTGTGGAGAAGGCGTATGCGCCACATTTACTCCTTTCTCGTCTCAGCAGCGTTGGAGAAACTGTGATGTTCTAAATAAAAGAATTATTCAATAAATAGAGATATCTTTTAGGACTAATTCCAATCTCTTCATTGATTTCTTAGGAACTCAGAATGTGGTTTTTACTGCCACAAATTTCCTTAAAATAGCTAATTATTTCCTTGCGCTTATAAAGTCTGATGGAGTTTGACAGGTTATGTCACTCAAGCATTTAGATTCTGATTTAAAAATTCAAACATGCAGATGTTTCTAGATAGGCTTCTCTTCTGAGTAGTTAAGTGGCTTGAGGGTGCTCCTCCGAGTTTGACACTTCTCAGAAAGACTGGCTAATGTCAGCCAAGTGCTCTAGGAGAGACCTTTGAAATATCAATATTATTATGTAGTCGGAACTGTAACTGTAAGAAAGTTAGATTAGTTACCCACCTGGAGGCATCTACGATTCGCAAACAATTACCATACTTGCACAATCAGGTTGGTTTTTACAAAGGGGCTTTCATAAGGACAGAAATAAAGGCAAAACAGCAGGGAATTTCCTAGAGGTTGTCGAATTCCTGGAACCGTAATAGGAATTCAAAGCGTGTGAGAGGAAAGAAAGCGAGGGATGTTAACAGTAATGAAAGACTTTAATATTAATATTTTGTCAGTTCAGTTATATCTGCCATTGGTAATTTTGACCATTAAACAAACATTTATTGAGTACCTACTCTGAACTTGATCCGTCGCTCTTCTCTCTAACAGGGATTTTGGGTCTGCTATCTAGGACCATTGACTCTGTTGAAGAAATATCTACTCGACAGTGCTTGAGCTGAGATAATGTTAAGTCTCTTATCAAGCTGTCCCTTTCCAGTATTCTATAATGGTCTCCAGAAGCTTCTGTTTGTAGTTGTTAAACTATTGTTCTGTTCCCCAGGGGTAGAGAGCCTCTGATAGTTAGCTAAACCCAGGCTTATTTTCAAACCAATTAAGGGAAGAGAGACCTTCTCTTAGCTATCAGTGTGGCAAGATTGGACATCAGACATTAAGAAGACTGGTGGCCAACCCTTGTCAACACACGTATTTGCATTTCTACAGGCAAAGGGTTGGAAGCTGACCATATCAGAAAGGTCACTTTGTTATCAGTGAAACATTGGTATTATTTTGTGATAATGCTTATTTTCAGTTAATGTTATTCCGCTTTTTAATGATCATAACTGTTAAGTATGTGCATGGTTAATTAGAAATGACTTTTAATTAAGTATACCATTATTAATTTAGTGTATATCATTATATATTTACATTGATTTGATTTCAGGCTCCATAATTTTCTACTAAGCCATTGCCAAATGACATATACTTTTGAAAATACCTCAAATTTGCTGTATGGTAACATTTACTTAATTACATGCTCCCATTGCATCACTACTGTTTATGCTGGGCAGTATCGGGTATGGACAGGGAGAATGGCTGTTTGGTCCCTGAGCCTAGGCAAGGGGCCTCTCCAGTGAAATCAGGGGCTCTGAGACTCGTGACTATTGTGACCTTAAACACTGCCCCTCTTGGGAGTCCCTTCTGTTTGCTCACCCTGTTTTTCTTGAGCAATGGCCCAAAGCCTTCTAGGCCACCTCTAAGATCAACTCCCAGGCCCCCAAGGAGCCCTCCGATAAGCTCCTCTCATTGGAAAAATCCCTCCTCCCCTACTCTCTGTTTCCCTCCCGAGCATTGTCTTCCTTCATGTCACCGTCTTCTCCTGTGGCACTTGCACAATAGACTTGATCATTTAGAAATTAATATGTTAATTAAAAACTGAAAATTCAGCTCTCCTTGAGAGCAGGGAAAGCTTAACTTCAAATCTTCCGTGGAGGTGAGGTGAAATATTTGCATTTCATCATTCCAGGGCAGACAAGGCTTTCATAGTAAGCAGCCTAAAAGTTCGCAAACTACAGCAAAATGTTCACATAAAAGGGGATAAAGGCCATTAGAGGAGAGCCAGACATCCTCAAACTGGGAACACAGCCAACCTGAGACTGAGAGGTGGAGTGTGGGGGTGGGGAGGTGGACAGATAGAAAGTTCAACGCAGGGAACAGGAAAATTTTAAGAAATGTGTATCTGTCTCCTCCACTAGACTATAAATTCTCAATGGCAACATTCTGTTCTCAGGATCTAGTACAGTTATTAATGGATAGTAGATGTTCAATAAATGTTGGCTTGAAGTGAACTGAACTTACCAAACTGTTTTCTTGACAGGAATTTATAGGTATGTGCAAAGCCCCCAGGTTGTCTCAAAAGCCCTACCGATCCCAGACAAACCCTGAACCTTTAGAGTGTTAGAAACATATTGAAACCTTAAATAAATGCATGTCAGAAGAGAATAGAAAAGTATGGAATGGCTGAGAAAAAGGAGCTGGGGGAGATGCATAGGGAACTCAGTGCATAACAACTATAATCTGAAGAGTAACTACAAAAAGAAAAATTAGCAAACATAGTCAGATTACAAGTGTACGAGCATGGGACGAAGAGATCTTCGAGGACTGCTATTTTGTGAGTTAACATCACACAGTTGTAATAGTGACACCTGTGCTCAAAACATAAGCAGCTTCAAATTGACTTACCAATCTTAAAATTTGACCACAAGTACCGTATATATACAGATCTGATATAAAACCGAACTTGAACTGCATAGTTAAAATTACCTAAGTATAATGTTGAGGTATATGCATTAAATATGCTTGCACAGTAGAGTCTGGATGGTTACTGTCTCGATTTGTGATTGAAAGCTGCCTTTCTCTTCACTTTGGATCTTGTACATATAAATTTTTTCTTACAAACTAAGAAATAGAACATTTTATTTACTTATTTTTAAGTAATCTCTATAACCAATGTGGGGCTTACATTCACGACCCCAAGATCAACAATCACAGGCTTCTCTGACAGAGCCAGCCAGGTGCCCCTTGAATTAAAACTGAGAAGAAAAAGAAAAGGAATACATGTCAATGAAGGTCCTAGGAAAATGGAAAGAAAGACAAATATAAAGGAAGCAGGCAGAAAATCCCTGGTTGTAAAAAATAAAGTAAATGGTTACTCTCTTTTCCAAAGCTAGTCACAACAAACAATTCCTTTAAGTTAACTCTAGTTGGTCTAATTGGAGCTGTCATAGAAACATCCGATACTAGTCTTACTTCCAAAAACCCCCAACTTTTTCTTAAAATGATGACGGCAACAGAGCAGGATTCATAAAAAGGAAAACGTCAGGTAGATTCTGGAGTCTGGCTGGTATGAAGAATCAGACACCACTCTCAGCTAAGTTCAGCCTGGTCAACACAAGGATTGGTGACAATATTGTTGTTGCTTTTAAGTTATTGCAGTAAGGACACCTAACGTGAGTTCCACCCACTTAAACCTTTGGGTGCATAACACAGTGTTGGGAGGTGCACCCATGTGCTCTACAGCGGATCGCTAGAACTAAATCATCCTGTGTAACTCTCGTCCACCCTTCTCCTCCTTTTTCTTGCTTTCACTTACCTTGCCGTCAACATCACCTCCAGTCCAGCCTCCATTGTCCCATCTCAGGTGACCTAATTTGAAATGTCATCACTTTTTTTTTAAAACAATTTATCCATTTTTTATTCCAGAGAGAGAGAGAGAGCATGAGCCTGGGCCAGGGAGGGACGAGGGCGGGCAGAGGGAGAGGGAGAGAGAGAATCTCAAGCAGACTCCCTGCTGAGCGTGGAGCTCGACTTGGAGCTCAATCCCACAACCCCAAGATCACGACCGGAGCTGAAACCAAGAGTCGGACGGTTAACTGAGTGAGCCACCCAAGCGCCCTGGAATGTCATCACTTTAAACTCTCACTTGTCCTGTTCTATCTATCACAGAATTGATAATCACCCCACAATTTCCCCTAAAGGAGAGGCCCACAGCATCTAAGACTAACTTGACCTTACTTTCCACCACTCCAGGTCTATATACGGCAACTTTTCTGTATACCCGAAGAGTATTCTATTTCTGTCTCCTAGACCATCCACTACATTGTATTATTATTATTTACTGCTAGTGAATGTCACCCTCATTAGCTTCTTACCCCTTTAAAGGCAAGAAACATTTTCTTCAAATTCTCAAACTTAGCATGCTGCCTGACATAGAGTAAATATTTAATAATTGATGAATGACAGGGAGGGAGGAGGGAGGGGGAAAAAAAGCAAGGAGAAGAGGGAAAGAAGGAGGAAGAAAGAAGTTAGTTAATTAGTTGGGGAATTCTGTTCACAAAAGAGGAGACTGTAATACTGAATTTGTGGAAACCAATTATTCATAGACACGCTGACAACAAAATCATTGTCACTGCTCCTTGTCCTGGTCCCTTGAAATGAGCTGGCTAGTTAGGGAACACAACCTGAAGGGGGTGGGAGAATCCAACTTTCACATAAGCCAGGTATGTTCCAGCCTGCAGAATAAGGTAGAAAATTAAAGCAATCATTTTTTTAAGGGTCCCGAATTTTACAAACACAATCATCAACAATAAAGCCCAACTAAGCCCAACTAAGCAAATAAACAACAAACTTCATTTTGGTGATAGGCCATTTCAGGGAAACATTTGGTTTGACTCCTTACCTGCATTTCTCTGTTTTGCTTATTTCTCTTTGTACATAAATGGTTATTGTAATGATTGCCTTTCTCATAAATAATCCTTTGAAAATTATTGTCTTTGAGTGAATGAACTGGTTTATGGTGTTAACTTTGGTAAAATAGCTTTCTGTCTTTAAATCAAAGTATTGTTCTAGAACGTATGGGTGTTGTGAGTCCTGGAACCCCTGAGACTGAATCTTAGCATGCTTATCAAGTTTTTGTTGCATTGACCTTTGATGGGTTTCTTTATCATAAGCCACAGAAAGTAGCATGCAGTTAATTTTATAGTTCTTAGCGGAAATAAGCTTATTTTGGTAAAATCAGCTTTGCTACTGACCAAGTGGTATATTTCATGATGAAAATTTTTAAAAAGTTTTTTTTAAATACCCTGTAAATCTATTTTTAAATTACCCAAAAAACAAGTTAAACTTACCTTTTATCCTGAAACTTAATATGTTCTGCCTTTAAAATAGTCACAAAAGACACATTACAAAGATTGATGTCAATTTTAAAATCTCAATGCAATGGATACATTTCTGAGAAAAAAAAATTTACTTAACAAGAAAAAGAAGATCTCTATAGGCTGATAGTCCAGGAAGAAACTGATAAATTGGCAAAGAAACACCATGCAAAAATGCCAAATTGTTTTATAGGTGATCATTCCCATGGTAAAGAGAAAGACTGTCCAGTTAATTTGGAGATAAATATAATCTTGATAGGGAAGAGACAATATAGTATAGTGCCAACAACAGAAAGATGTGAGATTGAGTGAAAGAGAGAAACCCAACCTAAAGTAAACCCACTGGTTAGTTGTGTTCCTTTTTTTGTCAGTTATAGTATATATGGTTTTCAAAGACAAATCATTTTACCTGGCTTACTTATTATAATGAAAAACATTGGGCGCTTCCATCAAGAGGTGGGATATAATTCTCTCATTAAATCAGGGCTGGCCTTCATGACTCACCCATGATCAATAGAATGCATTGAAATGATGCTCAATGATTTCTGCCTTGATTTCTTGGGACACTTGCTCTTTAGATGCTCCCTTAAAACCCAGCCATCACGCTGTAAGAAGCCGAGCAATGCAGTGGCCGGCCATAAGACAGTCCAGGAGAGAGCCCTCAGTGGGCTCCCAGACAACAGGCAGCATTAACCATATGAGTGGGTCATCTTGGACAGTTAACCCAGTCAAGCCTTCGATGACTGCACATAGATCACAAAAGCAAGTGCCTGACAAGCCCTCCCCAAATCCCTGACCCACAAAGTCATGTTTAGTGTCGCCATCTGCTTAAGACCAAAGTCTCAGCTCTAAGAAACAATCTACCCACCTCCCCCCATCATGCCCCCACCAAGTTTCCATATAGACAAGTGAAAGTACCAATGGGAGGACTGGTGAATGACAGAGGCCACCAATACAGAGACTTAATGATTAGAGTTAGAGGCTACAGGTGATTTTGTGATGATGCCCTAAAAGGCCAGACTGGACCAGCTAACTCTGAGGATACCTCAACATAGACTTGGGGACCAGGTCACACCAGCCACCTTGCAGGCGAACCGGAGGAGAGCACAGGGACTCCAGCTTGCAGATTAAGGCCCCTTCTCTCTCATAGTCCAGAAATCATGTGAGCTATCTCCATCCCCTACCCTCATATACCACCCCCCCACCATGACATCTGAGAGAAGAGCAGGGAAAAGAGGAAGAAATGTGAAGGGCTGAGCATTTAAGTGAAATACTGAACTACTTAAATGATTACACTTTTAACAGAAAGATCCTGAGATATGGTAACTGGCAAAATTGAGTTAAACTCCATGCTGCTACTGAGGAAGATTATATTCATTAGAGGAAATTAAAAGCCACTTGTGGTGTTGAAAATGTTTGACCCCACTATACTTATGTGCCTGTATAGAAATAATTATTTTTTTAAAAAGATAAGTAGATTTTAAGCACTAAATTCTTACTAGGATTAACATGTGTTGAATGTACACAAATAACTAGATACAGGTCGGGTTCTTTTTATCTGGAGGGTCTACAGGATAGTAACAGCTTGAAGACTAGGAGGAAATGAGTATGACAGCTGATAATGATGTTTTAAATAATTATTTATATCTTAATAAAAGATGCTCCCTGGTTGTTTGAATTATTTAAACAAACAGCAAGAACAAAATTTAAAACAATCCAGATTTTATTTTTTTGAGATTTTATACATTTATTTGAGAGAAAGCAAGAGAGAAAGAGAGAGTAAGCACAAGTGGGTGGGAGGGGCAGAGGGAGGAGAAGCAGGCTCCCCGCAGAGCAGGGAGCCCGATGCGGGGCTTGATTGCAGGACCCTGGGATCATGACCTGAGCCGAAGGCAGATGCTTGACAGACTGAGCCACCCAGGTGCCCCGAAAAAGAATCCAGATTTTAATTGATCATGTTTGCCATTGATAATAGCTGCTAGCTGTTAAACACCGGTTGGATAACAACGTTTTATATACATTCTTTCTTGTTCTTACATTGGCCAACTAAATCATCCCATTTTACAGAAGAAGACTCAGGCTGACAGAAATTAAACCTCCCCTGGATTACAAGGCGAATAATTGCCAGAGTCAGGTTTCAAACCCAGGTGTATTTGACCTCAAACTAGGACCATTGTATTTCTATTACAACTTGATACCCTCCTATTGCTACAGCCATTAATTAAGATAAGTACTCATTTCACACATTTTTAGTTTTTAAGATTGCACAGAGGTGACCTTTAAGCTTCCTCAGATAACGAAATATTGACAACAGCAAAGCATGACATAGGATTTGAATGGAAAAAGATTTCACAAAGCAGAAACACTACAGCTCTTAAGCACCATGAACAGTTATGGAATTCATGACGCTGTAAAACATTTCTATGGCAGGGTGATGGAAGTCAACAGAAACTAATAAAGGTTGTGGAAAGAAAATAAATGACAGATTATCTTGTTTTACTTTTATTAAATTAATAGTTTAAAAAGTTGATGTGTTGGAGATGACTCCATGCAAGTGCAGAGTTCCCACTTTAGAATATGCTACTAGTGGGGGCACCTGGGTGGCTCAGTCCGTTAAGCATCTTTGACTCTTTGATTTCCGCTCTGGTCATAATATGAGGGCCCTTGGATCCAGCCCCATTTCAGGCTCTGTACTCAGCACAGAGTCTGCTGAAGATTCTCTCTCTCCCTCTGCCTCACCCTCCGCTCAGCTCTCTCTCTCTCTCAAATAAACAGAAAAACCTTAAAAAAAAGAAAAGAAAATGCTACTAGTGGCAAGCAAGAGTTACTTCTACATGCTTTAATATTACAAATAATAGGAAAAAACATTTTGATCTTTTCTATGTTAAAAATTCATAATATTGAGAAAACACTAAATTGGGAATGTTTACAAAAGAAACTTAGAGGGAAAAACTGCCCTCCATAGAGTAAGCAATAAATATTTGTGGGGTTGATTTTTATTTGGAGAAAAGTGCTTTTTCATTTTTGGCTAATCTCTTCTGAGCATTCTGTTGATATAAAGAATTGATTTATTTTTGCTGTGCCAACAATTTTGTATAGATTTCTATGCCTTTGCTCCTGATGAACCTCGTGCTAATATGAAATCTTAAATTTATTTGGCATATTCTATCTCATTATGGAAACACTGATTTACAGCTGCAACATCCAAAAAAATAATCATTTTATGATTCCCTTCTAGTTAGGTAATGAAAATAGATCCCATTGGTAATAAAGTACAAGATTGCCTTAAGTGGTTTCTGGAGGATACAGTTGTGTTTTTCCGATCTGTTAATCTGATTATATCATTTGTATTGCTGGCTCCAAGAAAGGAAAAGAAAGAAGATTCAAATTAAGTTAAGAGAAAAGGACAACTCTTTTTACAAATACAATTTTGAGTGAAAAAGCCTTGCTACAAAGGATTATAAAGAAATAGGCATATGATGGCAAATAAGGGGATGAATTATATATATACACACATATATAATATTATATATATAATACATAGTAATGTATAATGCATCCATTCAATTGATATATTCGAGTATATAATAAGTAGTAATGTGTACTTATAATGCATGTCTATATATACATATAATCCATCCCTTTATTTGACATTGTATGCTTGTATGCCTATCATTCTGTGTGTAATTTATTTTATTTTAGTTTTAAAAAGATTTATTTATTTATTTTAGAGGGAGAGAGAGCATGAGCAGGAGGGGCAGAGGGGGAGGAGAGAGAATCCCAAGCAGACTCCACGCTGAGCTCGGAGCCCAATGCAGGCTTCAGTCTCACGATCTGCAGACATGACCCTGTAATCGCCACCCGAGCCGAAACCAAGAGTTGTCTTAACTGACTGCGCTACCCAGGCGCCCCCATTTTGTGTCTATTTTAAACAAATGATGTCAGAAATATTCATCCAAATGTTAATAGAAGTTGCCTGCAGATGGCAGGATTCCAGGTAATTTTTATATTTTTCTTCATTCTTTCCTGAGTTATTTTGTTTTCACAATAAACGTGTATATTTTTACAAAAACAATAAGAGATTTTTTGAAAACAAAAAACCAGAAATTCTGATTACATATAGGAAACTACCCTCTACTCCGAACTCTACAATCAATTAAACAAGCAGCTCATGCTGAATCCGCTGTGTGCCTGGCATGTAGATATGGTACCGTTGCTTCCAACCCCTGGTCTTTCTTCATGAGTTCCACAGCCCATTCAACAGCAACATTTCTTAGCAACTTACTATCATCATGTCTTTCCAAAACATCGTTTTTGGTTTTTATAGAAACAAAAACCCGGGAACCTGGGTGGCTCAGTCGGTTAAGAGCCTGCCTTCGGCTCAGGTCATGATCCTGGGGTCCCGGGATCGAGCCCCATGTCAGGTTCTGTGCTCAGCAGGGAGTCTGTTTCTCCCTCTCTCTCTGCCTCTCCCCCCTGCCCATGCTCTCTCTCTCAAATAAATAAATAAAATCTTAAAAAAACCCAAAAACCATCTTCCTGTTTTCATAATTAATTTGCTTATGTAACATTTAATCCAATTATAACAATTACAATAATAAGTACAACAGGTTGGTAAGCACTAATTAACTCAACTTACTTAATAGGAGCAGAAGTATGTGGGTGGCTTAAGTTGGTTTCCCCAGGAAACACACTGAAATGAAGATCTGGGTACAGGAAGTTCATTGATAATTGTTGTCAGGAACAGCACACATACAGAAGTGAAGTGGAAAAAGCCCATAATTGAACAGAGGGAGATCTGTAATGTGGTAACAGCAGAGGCACCAGCCAATTCCTGGAGGAGCTCTGGAGCTGAGATGGCTCTTCAAGTTGTCTCAAAACAGTGCAAGGACCAGGGCACCTGGGTGGCTCGGTCGGTCAAGCGTCTGCCTTCGGCTCAGGTCATGATTCCAGAGACCTAGGATTGAGTCCTGGGATCGAGTCCTGCAAGGAGCTCTCTGCTCAGTGGGGAGCCTACTTCTTCCTCTCCCTCTGCCTGCTTGTGCTCTCTCACTTTCTCATTCTCTCTCTCTCTCTCTCTCTCAAATAAGTAAGTAAGTAAATAAATAAATAAATAAATAAAATCTTAAAAAAAAAATAATGCAAGGACGTTTAGGCTCCTGTATCCACTGACTAATGTGCTGCCCCCAGGACTCGGGTGTCACCTTAGGTGAGGAATCTTTCTCCCAAGGGCAATCCCTGGTGAGGGATTCAGCTGTGAGCCCCTGATCTCCAACATTCCTAACAGTTGAAAGAACAGTGTCTCGGTCCTGAGGGGTGTAAATTGGGTAGCATGCCACAGCAACCACCACAGTCCATACCACTCAGATCCATTTGCTTCATGTCATGTAATTACCCACAGGGGAACAACTCCCCCTGGATTCTTATGGTTGTTTCCCGGAAATTTTTGCGAGAGCGAAGTTAGTGGAGCGAACTCTATCTGCCACCATTGCAGCTCACTTCAAGGCCACACCTGATGTTCATTGTCTCCTCTCTACTCATTCTAGATTCCTCTTGACCTCAGCCAACACCTCTGCAGCTCCAGGCGACTTCCCTTGTAAGGTGACACAGGCCTTTGTCCCTAAGTGGTCTGAGTCCCTTGTCACCATACCCCTCAGACCGTGGCAATTAGACTTGTCCATTTATCATTAAAACTGAACAGAGGACTACCAGGAGACACCCCAGTGGTCTTCTGGGTGTGAAACATATTCTTTCCTACTTCAAAGTTTCGATTAACCCCTAGTATGTTGATTCTTTTCTTCTCTACTAATCTATTGGCAGGAGGTGCCCTAAGCGACTGGACAGCATTTGTAGCTTCAAGTTTGGTGGGACTGGTAATAAGCCTCCTATTAGTGGAGGCACTTCCCTTTGAGAACCAGGGCCTCCAGATGCTCAAAACTGAGAGGATGGGAAGTGCAAACTCCCCCAGATAGGTTGCTGAGGGCAAAGGCAAACAGGGGCCAGTTTGACTCCTCCCCGGTGGTTTCGTATCCCACATAGTCAGGCTACCTACTGGCAATGTGGCAGCATAGCAGGCCGGTAATGCAGTGCGCACACTGCGTCCGGGAGTATAGGGCTCCATGTTTACGGAGTATCATCTGCAAGCTGACACAACAACTGCACTTCGAAAGGCCATTCTGTATTCTCTAACTCAGCAGCTTCTGGATGATGCGGTGTGTGAGACCTGTAGGTGGACCTACAGTAACGCATTTGTATTACTGGAAAGTGAATATCTCAGTCTGAAGTCATGTTACATAGATTCTAGGTTGCTGATAAAAATGCTTAGACCCTCCGATAGTATTGCCAGCCGAGGCTCTGCAGACAGAAAAGCAGATTTATGTCCAGAATATGTTTGATTCTGGTAAAGATCAATCAACTTGTCACCACGTGTCTGATCGGTCTCCCCTGAGGGATGATGCTGCATCAGAAGCTTGACTTGCTCTTCAGCTGGCACCAAGCTGAGCTGAGCGGAGCTCAACTCTTGCTGGCAGGTCGACGTTTGACCTTGGTAAGTGGAAACCCATCATGTGGGGCCCACGCATGCCTTCCATTGCTGCCACGGTAGCTATTCAGTTCCCGAGCAAATGTGCCGACACCAGGTGGCTGCTTGCAGAGGTCACCTGGCATCAACTAGCCAGGCCATTTCGCCCACTGGGTTGTCATGTGCCTCCTCGGGAAAACATAGTGGATGTTTTCCGGTGGGTGTCAGCACAAAACACAAAGATATTCACGCTTCATGCTCCTTTCCATAGGTTCAACAACAAGCTTTTCCCTTAGACCGTCTCATTCCGGATCTTCCAAACTGCTTTCTTCCAAGGTCCTGCGCTATCAGCCCAACCATTAGCCACTCTTCATGGGTTTAATGTATATTCTTATCTTGGGCAATCTCTCTTATACAAACTTGATGACATGGATTTCCCCTCACTAATGTCTTTTAGGATCACTCCTGCATTGGACTAAGAATCCTACTCTGTAAAAAATAAAAAGGCAAGCCACAGACTGTGGAAAATGCCATCAAATCACGTATCCGACAAAGGCTTGTATCAAAAATGTACAAAGAATTTTCAAAACTTGACAATGAGAAAACGAACAACCCAATAAAAAATGGGAAAAGTCTTCAATAGACACTTTGCCACAGAAGATATTCAGATGGCAAATATGCACATGAAAAGATGCTCTATATCATTTGTCACTGGGGAAATGCAACTTAACGTCACAGTGAGAAATCACTATGCACTCATTAGAATGATGTTAGAATGGTTTGTGAGGATATAGAGAAACTAAATTTCTGTACATTATTCATGGGAAGGCAAAGTGGCATAGGCATTTTGAAAAAGAGTCAGGCATTTTTTAAAGTTAAACATATACTTACCATATGACCCAACAATACTCCCAGATATTTACCCAAAGAGAAAATGAAGACTTAAGTTCGCACAAAAAACTTGCATACATGTTTACAGCATCTCTATTAATAATCACCTAACATTGAAAACACCCAAATGTCCTTCCCTTAGTGAATAGATGAACAAACTATAATCATTCATACAACAGAATACTATTTAGCGATTTAAAAAAATGAACCATTATAGAAGCAAGAACATGGAAGAATCTCAAATGCATTATGCTATGTGAAAAAAAATCCAGATTGAAAAGGTTACCCATCACATAATTCCATATAGGACATTTTGGAAGAGGCAAAAGTGTAGAAGTAGAAAACAAATCAGTGGTTGCCAGGGGCTGAGGGTGGACGCAGGGGTGAGTTAAAAGGGGCAACACAAAGGAATTTTGGGGGGGATCACAGAGTGGCTCTGGATCTTGATGTTGGTGGTGGGTACACGACTGTATGCATTTGTCGAAACTCATAGAACTGTATACCAGAAACAATGGATTTTACTGTATACGGTTTATTTTAAAAGCCTGGAGATTTCCAGTTAAATAACAGTTGATGCATCTGCTGGCCCTAACCAACTGTTTGATCTTTCCCTGAAAACCAGCATCTGTAAATTTGTAGCTATATAATATAGACCATCTGTTTTAAAATAGCTTTCTCATGATGTCACTTTTTAAAATTGATATGTTTAGAAATGTATACTAGGAAAAAATTAGACTTGACCTCCAAGAACATGTGTTAAATTGCATTTTTTCCCCTTTCATATCTGGAAATACAAATTTAAGGGACAGATACAGAGAAAAATCTCTTTCTTTTGTGAAACTGTCGAACTCTCCAACACCAAACCCACCTGGAATATAGCAGGAGGCTGGGAAGACAGAGTCCCCCAGAGCAGGCCTCCCTGTCTTAATGGGTGCCTGACTCTGTGGGGAGTATGTGTTTGTTTGGAGGGTTTCTTACACAACCACCGTGCTCCTCACATGGTGAGTGGTGTTCGGGACTCCTTCACGGGCCTGGGGAGTGGGTCTGGGGCTGAGGCAGTGGTTGCTGGCAATAG
Organism: Ursus americanus; assembly: GCF_024610735.1. Classification (NCBI taxonomy): domain Eukaryota; kingdom Metazoa; phylum Chordata; class Mammalia; order Carnivora; family Ursidae; genus Ursus; species Ursus americanus. The sequence continues at coordinate 51,300,750 of NC_142137.1, read as the reverse complement.
GGCCCATTTCACCGCTTCTTGGTAAACCCTTACGGGTGGGGGTTTGACCTTGTTGTTCATGTGGTACGGGTGACTGACTTTTGTCCTCTGCTTGGTCTTGCTCATCAACTGGAAAATTTCCACTCTTCTATCCTATTACATTAGGAAGGCCTCACAGAGCAATGGGACCACAGAAAGAGTCCACCTCAACATTCCGTAACTCACATGTTGTGGCCAATTCAAGTTTAGCACTTGGCAAGGGGTGAGGGGAAGGTCAACACAAGAGGGAATCCAGGGTGCTAGCCAGGTGTCCTTGACATGACATGAGGTCCCTAGATGGATGATCTCTGAGGACAAGATCATGCAGTTTGTTTTACACTGAGTGTCCAAGACACTCAAAGCGCACCTTGAATGCATGAAATATGTGTTGGAATTAGCAGAGAAGAAACTGCAGGTTGTAAGGACCAGGTTTACTCAAGGAACGGGAAGCGAGAGTAAAAAAGATAGCACCTTATGGACTGAGAAGGAAATCTCAGAATCCCAGAACTTGGAAGGAAAACAATCCTGTAAGTATTTTAGGTTGCTAAGGAGGGGTAGGGTTGGAGGTTGCGGGAGTTAAGGGAGCCAAAGGGTACTGATTGGCTCATCATGTCATTAGTTCATTTGTTCATTCATTCATACAACAAATAGTTCTTGATGAGAATTATGAGCCAGATATTAGGCATTGGAGCCACGGCAATGAGCAAATATTATCTGGTAAATACAGGGATGGTAGTTGGGGAGACTTAATAAACAAGTAAGAAACGCTCTATAAGACAGAGATTTCAGATTTGAGATTTCCTGGGTTTTGAATCCCAGATCCAGGCACTTAATAACAATCTGACTCATAAGTTATTTAACCCATTTGTGCCTCAGTTTCCTCATTTGTCCAATAAAAATACTAAGTGCCTACTTCAAAGGATTGTTGTGATTAATGTGGTAATTAGTGTACAGTTTTAGAACAGTACCTGAAACATAGTAAGCACTCAATAACTATTAGCTATTAAAAGTATAAACAGATGTATACTTTAATGTCAGGTAGTGAAAAGGACTATAAAGAAAAATAATTCAGAGAGGGGTACAGAGCAGGGCTGTTTCGGATCAGGTGTTGAGAGGAAGTTATCTCTGGGGAAGTGACATATGAACGAGGACCTGAATGGTGTGAGAGAACAAGCCGTGCAAAGATCTGTGGCAAGAGTATTTCAGGTAGCAGGAACAAAGGCCCTGGGGCAGGAAAGACCTTCAAGGCCTAGGAAAGGTGGTGGAGAAAAAGATGCCGAAGACAATTGTTTTGTTTTGTTTTTTGTTTTTTAAGATTTAATTTATTTATTTGACAGAGAGAGAGAGAGCACAAGAGGGGCAGAGGGAAAGGGAGAAGCAGACTCCCCGCTGAGCAGAGGGCCTGATGAGGGACTCGATTCTGGGACTCTGAGATCATGACCTGAGCCAAAGGCAGCCACTTGACTGACTGAACTACCCAGGCGCCCTGCTGAAGACAATTGTGATCCAATCCCCACCCCATGTGCTCCTCCTATCTACACCTTTGGAAGACAAGCCATCTGTGAGGCTCTGGTCACCTACAGCAGGTCCCCTGTACAGGTATGTGAGATGTCCATGTGACAAATTGAAAGTTCTAGAGATTGGGCAACTTGAGCTTAATGGCATGTCGTGTATATATATATGTATCTACCTAAAATGCTACTGGTCAAGTTAGAAAGTATTTACAGCTCCATAGTCATATGTGTGTGTGTGTGTGTGTGTGTGTGTGTGTGTGTGTCTGTGTGTGTGTGTGTATTTTTAAAGAAAGGTAAAAAAAAATTTAAAATAAAATATTTTAAAGAAAGTTAATAAAATAAACACGTGTAATTACATACTAACATCCTATTAAGACCTGGAGTAAAATGAGTAAAAAAGATTGACACTAAGTGGCACAAATAAGACTATAAATAACTTCATGTGAACTAAGATTTTTGTCTCCAGATGAGACAGGGCAGGTTTTGCTGCCAAAGTGCTGCAAAAAAAACCAAAAAAAAAAAAACCAAAAAAAACCCCACAAAAACCTTTTGGGTTTTCAGTGCTTTTTGATTCTGGAATTACAGGTAAAGGATTGGGAACCTGTAATGATTTCCTCCCATGGGCCATTTATAGGGTCAGAACTCTGGGGAGCAACATGTAGAAGACAAAATAAAAACCAAAATAGAAAAATCTGTGTAACAAACAGCCTTAGCCACTGAAACAGTTCCTATTTGCTAAGTATAAACTCTTCAGATATTCTTCTCGAGCTATTTTACGACTCTCCTCTTTCAGGTAGGTGCCAATCAGAACAGTGTATGATTTTTGTAAAGGAGGGAATTAAAAGTGGCAAGGAGCCCCTGAGGTCAGCCCAGGGCCCATACGGGGTTACAAAGTTGATGGTATACATTCAGGGCGCTAAGTTCCCGGTGACCAGGACGACCTTGTACATAGAAGAAAACTTTGTGAGTTTTTCCCTCTATTCAGCAAATTTTGTTTCTCAGGTAAACATGTTTTGGAACAAGAGTGGGAGTTCAGCCTCAGTGTTAATGTCAATATGAGAGTTCCCAGATAGATTGAATCTTCATAGCTCTTTGGAGCACATAGAAATATTGCATTTATTCTCAGTAACATCTGACATCTAGAAGGTACAAACAGATAAAATAGTAATAACCTGAACAATGTTCCTCTTTCAATGAATATTTATTAAACCGTTCGTGTCGGAAGCTTCGAAACAATCTAAACAGAAACGGGTATGTAGGTTGCCTCGGTGTTAATGAGCTGCTGCTGTGGGCCCCTGGTCCTCGCGTCCCCAGGGTCCCAGCTCCTCCTCCCGGGGCTGGGGGCCGCTCGGCCCTCCGCAGCGGGGCTCCGGCCACCAGGGGGCGCTGCGGCCCCCTCTCCCGGGAGCGGCCGAGCCAGCCCGGTGGGTGTTTCTCTCCCTCTCGCGCTCTCTCCTCCCGGCCTCACATCCGGGTCTGGAGCGCGGCCGCCGCTGTCAGTGTTGGTGCGGGCGCGTCGGGGGCCGGGCCGGGGCGCAATAAATGGCGGCGGAGGGAGGCGGAGCGGCGGCCACGCTCAGCTCGGAGCCCCCGAAACTTTAGACTCGAAGCCCCACAACTTTCCGGGAAGTGCCGCCGCTCCGGGGGCGTGGACGGAAGGGGAAGCCGAGGCGGGAAGTCTGGGGGGAAGCGGCGGGGAGCCGGGGAGCCTCGAACCCGCGGCGGGGGCGGTGGTGGAGTCTGCCCGTGCCTCGCGCCGCCGCGGCCCCCGCCTCCTTCCCCGCGCCCTCCCCTCGGTCGCGGAGCCGGAGCCGCGCGCCGAGCCGAGCCCGGGACTGCGCGGGGCCTCGCAAGCGGCGCCGCGCCGAGCCCAGCCGGGCCCCCTCCTCGCGACCTCCGGGCCCTGTTGCTCGGGCGCCCCCCGCGCGCGTGAGGCCGGGGTTGGGGCTCCTCGCGGCTTCTCGGGGCGAGGAGGAAGCCGGGCCGCGCGCAGCCCCCGCCGTCCCGGGGTCGTGGGGCCGGGTCCCGGGTCTTGCATGCGGGGCGGGGCGGCCGTGAGCCGGAGGCGAAGATGGAAGGCTTAACGCTGAGCGATGCGGAGCAGAAATACTACTCGGATCTCTTCTCCTACTGCGACATCGAGAGCACCAAGAAGGTGGCGGCCAACGGGCGGGTGCTGGAGCTATTCCGGGCCGCGCAGCTGCCCAACGACGTGGTCCTCCAGGTAACGCCGCCGCCCTCGCCTCTGGACGCGTCCTGGGCTCTGCCGGACGCCGACCGGTTGCTTCTCGGCGGCTCCGGCCTCTAGCCGCCGGCCTCCGGGGGTGGGGGGTGGGGGTGGGCGCCGTTTCCAGCAGCAGCGGTGGGCTTGTGCCTCCAGGCTGGGGCCGCAGGTGCCCGGGCGGCCGGGACTCGCGCCGCGGTCGAGGGGGAGGGGTCGCTGTTAGAAGACAAAAGTCATGCGGGGATATGGTGGGGGTTGGGGGGCGGAGGTCTGTGTATTATCTCTCAAGAGCCTAAGTCCAGTATCTCTCGACTGCCCCTCAGAATCTGTTTTTCAACACTGGAAGAGCAACTTCAGATGAAGGATCTTGGATTGTGACCATGTCTTTGAATCCTAGATCCTGGTATATAACATAGCTCTCCGGAACCTGCAGAGTAGTAAAGTTACCAGTGTAGGTAAAATGGGTTTTTGTTTTGTTTTGTTTTGTTTTGTTTTGTTTTTAATTCTTGAATTAGCCAGCAGACGCCACAAAGTCGGTTTTGTAGGAATCGAAGAAGCAGTCTTCTTAAGGCAGCTGAATTCTTGAGGAGATAAAAATTTTTAATTTGTAGCTAGTAGTTTGCGAGTAGATATGTATGGAAAGAACTTGTAATTAACTATAGAACGTGTGGCTGATGTGAACTGGACAGTTTTCGATTGCCATTCGGTAACATTTGGTGGAACTTGTGGGTTCGGGTTGGGAGATAAGTATTGAGCAGCTGGAAGTCAAACGTGCATATTTGCCTCAATCAGATCTGTAGCACTAGAGGAGCAAGCAGAGTAAATTTTAAGCTTTCTCGATCACATCTGTTTTTAAAATAGAAGATTTCCTAGAAGTTCTTATCTAATGTATGTGGTGAACATTGTTGTTACTCTGTTTAATGATTCATAGTTGCTAGTCTGTCTAAACAGTGTATCAGGAGCAGGTTTTAAGCTTTCATCTTTATGATGATCCAAGCCACTTACCCACATCTTTAAAACTTAAAGCCATATGCTTGAGTATAATGTAGCATACTGCAGAGAGCACTGAATCAGTTGTTTTGAGGCCTGGATCTTTGACTCCATTCTGTTGTTCACTAGCAGTGGAACTTTGGGCCATGCACTTCCATTCTTCAAGTGTAAATGTGCGTATCTAAAGAATGAGAGTCAGGTTCCTTCTAACAGAAATTCTGGAAGTATAAAAATGTCCACAGAGGTCTCTATTTTGGAAGTTACCTGTGCATTAACTATGACTAAATTGAATGAGTTCTGTCTTTTTGCATAATCTTGTATGTTTTATATTGCTTTTTAAAAAATATTGGGAGAAAAAGTTGGGTGTCTTAGATACCAACAGCTAGGAGTCTCGAATTTGTGCTGCTGGAAACAGACAAAAATTAAGTATTTTAGGCTTTGCTGGCCACAAACAGTGTCTCTCCAATATTCTTTGTTTTTGTTTTTGCAACCCTTTAAAAATATAAAAACCATTCTTAGTTCAGGGTCCTATGAAACAGGACCTATAGTTTGCTGACCCCAGCTAAAGAATGGTGGTGGCAGCGTGGGGTACTATACTCACCTCATATGGCTTTGGAGTTAGAGGTCTGGTCAGAACATGTTCATTAATGGTATTGCCCTTTTTTTTTGTAGCAATAGCAAAACATACTTTCAAGTCATTTAGGAACTAAAATTAAGGCGGAACTTTCCAAGTTCTATTTTGGTTTATGTTTTTAGGGTGAGGGGAAGCTGAAATAAACTGACTTTAATATTTTTAATGGTGCTGGAAGACTTTTGGACTTTTAGTGTATTATTTAGGATAGATTAGCATTAATTAACCTTTGCTTGAAATACGTTTAATCAAGTTGCTTTCGCATTATGCTCAGTTTTATTAACATTCAAAAATAAATTTCGGTTGCCTTTCAGTATAAAGGGCTTAAAAGTATAAATATTAAGGATTCAGGGGCGCCTGGGTGGTGCAGTCATTAAGCGTCTGCCTTCCGGCTCAGGGCGTGATCCCAGCGTTCTGGGATCGAGCCCCACATCAGGCTTCTCTGCTAGGAGCCTGCTTCTTCCTCTCCCACTCCCCCTGCTTGTGTTCCCTCTCTCGTTGGCTGTCTCTCTCTGTCAAATCAATCAATCAATCAATCAATCTTTAAAAAAAAAAAGGATTCAGTTACAGGTTAGAAGCTGTAGGAGCTCGCTGAAGCAGAACTCTTAACAGTAATATACTAAACAGTATTTTGGGTATCTTGAAAGCAGTTTACTTAAAAATTGGCCTAAGACATAAAATGTGAGACGAAGGGGAATATGGATTTAGTTCTCTTAAGAAAATTTGGGATTGTGTGAAAACACAGCCGCCTGTTGCTTTCTAAGTGGGAAACATTTGGGTCAACTCGAATATATTGAGTTAGCTATTTAACTGGGCTGCGCATCGCAGGGCGTCAAAAGAGGAGTTAAAAATCTCTCAAGGACCTTGTAAACTACAGGGATACCCATGTGTAACATAAAGTACCATGTGAATGCATAGGAGAGGTACAAAGGAGGTATGATAAGGAAAGTCTCCTTGACTTAATTGAAATGGACTTTAAATTCGTATTGAGGGAGGGCAGTGGGATGGAGGACTTCCCGACAGAAAAAAACATGACGAAAGGTGGAAAGTGTAGGAGCCTTTTCAAGGAATAGCAGATTTTTCAGGTTTTGCTGAAGCTGGAGTATGTCTTGGGGACAATGGAACATAGAGTTAGAAAGAGGCCGTCTTATATTTAGAAAGACCCTAAAGAACATGTAGAAGATTTCATATTTCAATAGGCAATGGAGACTCGTTGGTTTTCGGCCTTGAGTGAGAAGAGTGGAGTCAGGGGAAGGGAGGCTTGTGCAGTGGTCTGAAACAGATGCTGGGTAATGGGTGTCCAAACCAGGGTGACAACTGTAGAATGGGAAACAGATCTGGATGAACAGGTCTGAGTTACTGAAGGGCTGCTGGGTAGACACTATGTGAGGTGCTTTGTTGGATAATGTTTAATTGAGGCCAGATTATCAAGGCTGGGTGGAGAGCTTTGAACTAATTGTGAAGGTAACAGGGAGGTGTAGTTTAAGAGAAATGACTCATAAAAGCCGTGCTTTATAAGACCTTTAGGAGATCAGTGCAACAGGAGTTAGAGGGAAGAAGCTGGAGATGAATTTGGGGATCCATTCTCTGTTGCATGTTAAAAGTGGTGAGGAACTGGGTCATGGTGCTCAGATGCAGGAGTTGGGGGACATCGTGGGGAGGATGATTTTGCCTCCCCAGGGGCATTTGGCACTGTCTGCAGACCTTTTTGTTGTCAAAACTTGCAGGGAAGGAGCAGTTGTACTGGCATTTAGGGGCGAGAGGCCGGTGACGCTGCCAGGCATCCTACAATGCACAGGACGGCCTCCACAACAAGGATGATCTGGGCCCAAATGCCAGTCAGTGGTGCTGAGATTGAGAAAACCTCACCTGGACTCTGGTGGTAACAGTGGGACCGAAAATGAGGCAAGAAATTATGAGAGTAGAATTGATGGGCCTGGGTTACCTGGTGATATTTAGATGAGGGAAGAATAGAGCAAGGATTGGTCTCTGTTGGACACCACTCCCCACATAGAAAAGGGGCAGGAAGAGAGCCCGATTTTAAAAAAGATACTGGCAAGTTTGATTTCCGGCATTTGAGATGGAAGTGGAAGTCTCTAGGAGATAGTTGGAGACTCATGGACATTTGTCCGCACAGAGTGCTTGTTCTTACAGTGAAATTCAGGTATTTGGGTCTCTTCCTCTGCCTTTCTCACCTAAGTATCTCAGGAGTAGGGGACGGACAGCTTACACTGTGAGCATGCATGTACACATCAGGGCTTTGATTGATGTAGTAGTTGTCAGCATTTGTTAATAAAAGTCATGAGAAGGCTGAGTCATCTGGGGGAATGAGTATAGAGAACAAAGAACAGAGGGCCCAGAACTGAAGGAGGAAGGAGCTGGCGTGTTATGTGCCTTTTACCGGGCAAGTCATTTTCATGCAGGAACTCTTTGATCCTTACAAGAACACGGTGAAGGGGGTGTTATTTTTATTTATTAACTAGGAACATGATAGGCAGAGAAGTTAAATAATTTGTTAGTGAATAAAGCATCTCTCCTTTACCATTATTCCTTGCTACCTTTCAGCTTTTTCTTACTTTCACTGTTCATGTGATTGGTTTGCCCATAGCTCTTCTGAAGAGTAGAGATTAGAGATTGTTTGATTTTGAGTTATGTATGGATTTCCTTCTTTGCATAGTGAATAGTTTTATGTATGATGCTGTCTTGAGACACAGCGACTTAAGAGAAATAGGAAGATTCTTGTAGTTGGTATCTTGTGCACACAGAGACACAATTTATATTACAACTGTCAGACAGATATCTTAAAGTATATTCATTACACTGGTTTTGGAATAGTAGAGTAAGACTTGTGCTGAGTTTAAAGGTTTGTTTTTGGAGACAGTGTGTCAGTAGACAAAGTGAATGAGCTGAAGCTTTGTAGAATTATGCTCCACAGTTGGGGCGCCTAGGTGGCTCAGTCGTTAAGCATCTGCCTTTGGCCCAGGGCGTGATCCCAGGGTCCTGAGATCCAGCCCCACATCAGGCTCCTCCACCGGGAGCCTGCTCTTTCATCTCCCACCCCCCCTGCTTGTATTCCCTCTCTCGCTGGCTGTGTCTCTCTCTGTCAAATAAATAAAATCTTAAAAAAGAAAAAAAAAGAATTATGCTCCGCAACAGAGAGGAACAGGACTGAGTGGAGAAAAATTTGGTTATAGGATTTAATCATGAGGAATTTTGCTCTTTGCTGAGCAAAAAAAAAAAAAAAAAGGCATTTATTGTCTTAAAAATCGGAAGTAATTTATTTTTTTAAGATTATGGAAGGTATGCTACTACACTAATAAATACGTTTTGTTAGCTTTTACTTAAAGCCTCTATTTTGGGAAATGTTTTAAAACTTAATATAGACTTTTGAGAGCATAATAGCTTGATAAAAGTTCTAGTACTAATCTTTCATTGAAGGTTATATCCAATGTACCCCTATTCATGAAGCTCAAGAAATCTTTAGGTCATTTGTGTTGAACAACATCTTGGTAGAATATTTGAATAATATGTTAATTTAATGGATGAAAAATGACAACAATGAAATATAAACCATTTTGTCTTTCTCTTGAAATTTGTTCAATTATAAGATCTACTCATTAGTGATAATATTAAAATAGGGAAGCAGAGCCTTGTTTGTTGAAAGTTTTAAATTTAATATAAATAAATGTCAGGCTTGTTATTTTGGAGTAGTGATTTCTTTTTTTTTTTTGTAATTTCTGAATCACGATAATAATTACAACAAACTACAAAAATAATCTTGCTTAATCATACACTTTCTATACACAGTTGAAAAAACATATCATACTGTTTGTGAGAGAAGTCATACTTTCTGTAGTGTCATATTTACTTTTTAAATTCCTTTTTCCTATATCAGATCAAATGCTGGTTTTAGTCTTTTCGTTTTGTTTTTAAATTAATAGCCCAGAACTAGAGTCTTAGTGTTTGGGTCAGCATTTTGATGGAGCTGTAAGAGAGGCTGGTAATGAGGAGCACCAAACACGGGAGGCAAGTTCCAGTCCTGTCTTTAGCTAGCCTTGTGACGGTTTTAAACAGATCACTTAATGTCATGGATTTTCGTTCTCACAGCCTGAAGTGATTGGATTGGGTTTTTCAAACAAAGGTGTTACAGTGTCGAAATGGCCCCTCTAGTCAACCACACCCTTAAGAACATAGCACACAGTGTTGAAATTAGTTGTTCCACAGTTTTAACGCATTGGTTTGTTACATTCTTGTGGAGATTCGAAGAGAATCTCAGCCTGGGTTGCTGAAGTGACTCTCTCTCTCTCTCTCTCTCTCTCTGAACTAATGAAAGGGTTGTAAGGCCCATGGTTTCTCATTCTTCAAGATACTTGGCCAGTGAAAATTTGAAGTGGGTGGTAAGAGTTCGCACTTCTCATCTTTTCCTTCGTAGATATTTCATTTTCTGCAGCCTTTCCTGTGATAGATGTATCTTCATTCATCTTTTCCCTCCTTTACCTTTATATAAAGAATCTATGTCTGATGGGTTGCATATGTAGGCATGACATAAAAATCAGTATGTAATAAGAACTTTGGGTCAGAAATCTTTTTTTAGGTTCATACCATATACTAAGTTTCATTGAGATTTAGTAAATTATGGGACTTAGGCCTTTAAAAAAATACTATATCTATCTATCTATCTATCTATCTATCTATCTATATTTTTTGAGATTTTATTTATTTATTTATTTGAGAGAACGAGAGTGAGAGAGAGAACATGAGCAGGGCGGGGAAAGGCAGAGGGAGAGGGAGAAGTAGACTCCCCGCTGCACAGGGAGCCCTAGGTGGGGCTCGATCCTGGAACTCCAGGATTATGACCTGAACCGAAGGCAGACACTTAACTGACTCAGCCACCCAGGCATCCCCCCAAAATACTGTATCTTTTCTTCATTTTGTTTCAAGAATTGACTTTATGTTGAATTTGAGTCTACCTTGTTAAATGATGAAGCCAGAATTTATTAGATTATGTATCTTCTAACTCTTTTGGATTGCAGTTTCCTTTGAAATTCTGGTGCACATATTAGACATCTACTTAGAAAACACAGTTCACAAAATTGTGCATATAATTTGAGGTTGCTAGCCTTCCTCCAGTTTAGTCAAGCTCATCCCACGGACCTCTGCATTAAGAAAGTTTTGAGGAAGAGCAAACCTGTGAAGTACTAAACATAATGTCTTTCTTAAGTCAGTTTTGTATATTTTCATGAATACTTCTTGATGGCTACTATTTATATTCAGGGTGTATATATCTCTATAGATATATATAGCAGTGATAAAAAATCAGAAATCTTTCCTGCCTTCATGGATTATGTTAATGTTAAGAAAGAAAAGAACTGTGTACAGTTAATAGAGAATCATTGCAGACTCCAGGGGTCTACTTAGTTTTAAAGGAAGGTTCCTCTGAGGAGACGTAGACAGAAATAAGGGAGTAAGAATGAGATGTTTCACAAAGAGGGAAAGCATGTGAAGGGCCTGAAGCTTGAAGAGCTGAATGTGTTGGGGGAAATGAAAAGCTGGAGCGCTATGGTTGGGGGGGGGGATGGACATAGCAGGCACTGCGTACTGCAGGGTCTTGTACACAGCATTAAGGAGTTTGGATTTGAAAATATGAAAAGTTTTTAGTAAGGGAGTAGCATCATCTGAATTATGTGTTTTAAAGATTACCCTGCCGTGTAGAGAAGAGAATACCGGGACAAACAGAAACAGATTGGCCAGTGGATATGCAGTAGCTCAGATGGGAGACGATAATGGCTTAGATTAGTGAGGTGGCTGTGGGATTGAGAGGAGTGGACATATTTGAGATATTTTGAGGCAGCAAAAATAGGAGGACATGATAATGGTTGGATACGGAACATAAGGGAGAACTCGGAGATATTGCTGGAGGTCACCATTATTGGATGGCGGGACGAGGTGTTTTCTTTTTTTTTTTTTGTTCTGTTTTGTTCTGTTTTTTGGTGGAGGAGTAATGGTAAATTCAGTTATTTTTGTTTTTTGTCAGTCATAGGTACTCAGAATCCTGTATGATTGTCAGGTGGGCCTCTACCAGAGAGGATCAAAGATATTTGGCTTGGAGATGTCAATTTGAAGATTATCAGTGTATTATTAGTGATGCTTAAAAGCCATGAAAATAGTTGAAATCAGGGAGGAAGGGAAGGAAGTGACCACAGAGAGGGAAGAAGGATTGACTAGAAATAGAACCCTGAGGAGTCCACCACATTTCTAAGTTGGGTAAACTGGAAGGCCTCTAGGAAGGAGGCTAAGAAGGATAGTCAGAGTGGTTGTAAGGAAATCAGGGATGTATATCGGATTATGTCATGGATCCTAAGTAATGCGAGTATTTCAAGAAAAGAATAGTTAACTGTATTAGTTTGGTGGAGAGGTTGAGAAGATGTGGGCAGAAATATGGCCATTAGATTTGGCAGTCTGGAGGTCATCAGTAACTTTGATGAGCCAGTCTCATGGACTGGAAGAGGTGGAAGCCAAATTTGAGTGACTTGAGGGATACCTGATGGCCCAGGAATTAGAGATAGGGTGTATAGATTGCTTTTTGAAGAAGTTTATAGATGAAATAGGCATGGGGTAGAAGTTGGAGGTATATGAGGATATAAAGGAAGTCTTTTGTTTATTTTTTTGAGTATAAAAAATACTGCAGCATGATTTTAATTGTTAGGATTAATAAGGGAAGAAAGGAAGATGAGGAGAGGATATTGAAAAAAACAGGGTAGTTCAGAATTCTGACTACAGGATGGTCTTAACGGAAGAGGGATCCCTTCCTCAATTTTAAAAGGGGAGAAGGAAGAACACGGGTATAGAACCAAGTAGGTACATAGATTGAGTGGAGGAAAATTAGGGTATTCTAGCCTAACGGTTTCTATTTTCTTTACAAAGTGAGGCAAGATTAACAGTTTAGTGGGAACAGTCTGAATATGAAAGTAACAAAAAATCTATTTACAGTAGCATCAAAAAGAATAAATATTTAGGAATAAATTTAACAAAAGATGGGGTACCTGGCTGGCTCAGTTGGTAGAGCATGCAACTCTTGATCTCGGGGTTGTAAGTTTGAGCCCCACAATGAATGTAGAGGTGACTTAAAAATAAAATCTTTCAAAACACCAAAATTTTTATATTACAAACCATTACTAAGGGATATTGAAGATTTAAATAAATGGAAAGGGTGACACAGTTGGTTAAGCATCCCAACTTGTGGTTTTGGCACAGTTCCAAATCTCAGGGTTGTGCTCTGCGCTGATTGTGGAGTCTGCTTGAGAGGATCTCTCCCTCTCCTTCTGCCCTCCTGCTCTTGCTTTCTCTCTCTCTAATAAATAAATAAATAAATCTATAATTAAATGGAGAGACAGTCTGTGTTCATAGGTTGGAAGATTGATGTTGTTAAGATGGCAGTCGTCCCCAAACTTATCTGTAGATTCAGCAAAATCCCTATCCAAATCCAACGAGGCGTTTTTGTAGAAATTTGTAAAGCAGAGCCTAAAATTTATAAGGAAATGCAAAGGACCTAGAATAGCCAAAACAATTTTGAAAACAAATAAAATAGAAGATTTGCTCTCCCTAATTTTAAAATTTACTATAATCTATGGTAATCAAGACAGTATGATTGACGTAAGACTAAGCATGAGGGACACCTGGGTGACTCAGTTGGTTAAGCATCTGCCTTCAGCTCATGTCACGATCCCAGGGTCCTGGAATTGAGTCCCGAGTAGGGCTCCTTCCTCAGTGGGGAGCCAGCTTCTCCCTCTGCCTGCCTCTGTGTCTCTCTCCCTCTCTCTGACAAATAAAGTAAAATATTTTGTTAAAAATAAAGTTGTTGCCCATCAGGGAAAAAAAAAAGACCAAGCATGAAAATTAATAGAACAGAAATGAGAGTCCAGAAATGAAACTTTAACATTTATAATCACCTGGTTATTGAAAAAGTGCTAGGATAGTTTAATGGGGGAAGGATAGTCTTTTCAACAAAAGGTGCTGGGACAATTAGATATCTGTATGTTTAAAAAAAAAATGGACTTGGGCATATTGTTGTATATACTTCACACCATATACAAATATTATCTTAAAATAGATCATAGACTTAATTATAAAATCCAAAACTATAAAAATTCTAGGAGATATTAGAGAAAATCCTTATGATCTTGTGTTAGGCAGAGTTCTTAGATGACACCAAAAGCATGAATCATAAAAGAAAATACTGACAAATTAGACTTCATTAAAATGTTTAAAAACTTTAGCACTTCAGAGGTTACTTAAGAAAGTAAAAAGACAAGCCACGGATTGGCGGAAAGTAGTTGCATATTACAAACATGGTAAAGGTCTTTAATCTAGAATATATATAAAAAAATTTTACAACCCAGTTATAAAGAAAAAAAAACAATAAAAAATGAGCAAAAGATTTTAATAGATATTTCACCAAAGGAGACAGTATAAATGGCCAATAAGCATGTAAAATGATGTTCAACATTATTAGTCATTAAGGAAATGCAGATTAAACCACAGTGGTGTTGTCACACACCCACAGGAATGAATATAATTAAAAAGACTGACATTACATGGTGTTGTGGAGAAACTGGAACTCTTATACACTGCTCTTGGAAATGTAAATGGTATAGCCATATTGGAAAACAGTTTGGCTGTTTCTTAAAAAGTTACAGATAAGCTTATCTTATGAATTAGCAGTTCTACTCGTAGGGATCTATCCAAAAGAAATGAAAATGTGTACACTCGAAGAATTGCTAAAGTCTGTTAGCAGCATTATTCACAGCAGTCAAAAATTGGAAAGCAATCCAGCTGTCCATCAAATGGTGAATGGATAAACAAAATATAGTATATCCATACAGTGAAATACGATTCTGTAACAAAAAGGAACAAATTACAAAATACTACAACAAAGATGAATGTCAAAAACATAAGTGATAGAAGCCAGATACAAAAGAGTACATATTTGTGGTTGCATTTATATTAAATGTCTAGAAAAGGCATATCTATACAGAATAGTGGTTACCCAAGGCCAGGGTAGGACTGGAAACACTGGAGGAAAACATTTGGGGTGACGGTAAAGTTCTAACATTGGATTGTGGTAATGATACACGACTCTATGAATTTTCTTACAATTCAATGAATCATACACTTACCATGGCTAGATTTTATGGTATATAAATTATACCTCAGAACTACACATTTTTTTTGAAAACAGTTTTGCAGGGTGAGGGGAATGTATGAAATAGTCATTTTGGAGGATGTGAAGGTGAGTGTGGTAGAGAATAAAGGACCCTCTACTGTCTGAATAATACAGTTCTAATTACAAAACCTCAATATCAATGTCACTTATATAATCTGACAGTTGTTAAGGGCCTTATGCTCTAGATATCATATGAAAGGTGATATATTGATAATTATGTGTAGAAGAGACTGCCATATGAAGATTCATTACAACCAAGTATATTTACATGAAGCACCAGTCCTGGAATAATAATTCTGTCTTACATTTATTCACTGCTTTCTTTGTGCTGGCTCTGCCTGCCTCATATATACTAGATTTTTTTATGTGTACGTTATTTAATAGATTTAGAAGGGGTTGAGAAAGTTGTGATTTAGAATGAATTAAGACCACTTTCACATGATGTGATGAGCACTGGGTGTTATACGCAACTGATGAATTATTGAACACTACATCTGAAACTCATGATGTACTGTATGTTGGCTAATTGAATTTAAATTGAAAAAAAAACAGGTTTTGTTGACTTTGGGTAGTATGCTGAACTTCTGTACACTTAATTCAGATATCTTAATTTTTTGGAAAATCACAGAAATGTAATGCCTCAAAAATAATCTGAGTTTGACTTAATCATGCCTGATAAGTAGTAATTTAATCAAATAGTAGTTTTAATCTACAGGAAGGACTACTTCCGGTCATCTTCTATTAAAATAATTACTGTTGGTACTCTTGGTTTCCACTCAGGTCATGATCTCAGGGTCCTGGGGTGGAGTCCTGCCTGGGGTTTGTGCTCAGTATGGAGTCTGCTTAAGATTCTCACTGCCCCTCACTACCCGCTCCCTGCACCCGCGCACATGCGCGTTCTGTCCCTCTCAAATCTTAAAAAAAAAAAAATCACTGTCACTATCATGAATTTTTTTGTAGGCTAAAAGCTGCCTTTTTTTCTGGATTTATTTATTTATTTATCTATCTGTCTTATCTAATCTAGCAGCGCGCTTGCTCACGGGAGCACAAGCAGGGGGAGCGGCAGGCAGAGGGAGAAGCAGGCATCCCGCTGAGCAAGGAGCCCAATGCGAACTCAATCCCAGGACCCTGGGATCATGATCTGAGTCGAAAGCAGAGGCTTAACCACCTGAGCCACCCAGGCTTTCCAGGCTAAAAGCTTCTAATGTTACTTTGAAGCACTGATTTGGTGTCTTTGTGTTTCTGAATTGTTGTATATCCAGTCTGAGTTTGCATAAGTAGATCTGGGACCCAATCCCCATAATCATATGAATATACTGCATTGGATAAAAAATAGCTAATAGCACTGATCTAAAAGTGATTATTGCTTTTTGTCCATGGATTATGTCATACGTTGTATGTGGAAATAGAAATCTCTGTGTCTTTGAAAAAAGAAATCATTGTCTAGAAACTATTTAAGTATTATTGATTTTTCTTTGTGTCTCATTTATGACTAGAAGGATCAGAGGGTTGTTTAAACTCAAGTGTTTATTGATATAGTATTTTTTAATAGTTGATTTAGAAGAATTCATATTTAGAGCACGTGGATGGCTCAGTTGGTTAAGCGTCTTGTTCTTGATTTTGGCTCAGGTTACGATCTCAGGGTTGTGGGATGGAGCCCTACCTACTTCGCGCTCTGTGCTGAGAATGGAGCCTGCTTAAGATTCTCTCTCCCTCTCCTTCTGTCTGCCCCCTCCTTCTCTCTCTCCTCTCTTACAAATTCTTCTTCTTCTTCTTCTTCTTTTTTATTTTTAGAGCACTTAATTATATCCCATAGAAAAATATTTAATTATAACACCCTTGTAATATTCTGTCAACAAGTATCGAGTATGGTATAGCCAGAATAGGAATGTGACAATTCTAGGTTTGACTCTCTGTTTGGTACTTATTAACTCTCTTGCTCTGGAGAGAGTTTCAGGAAAACTCTAAGGTCTTAAGTGAGAATACCTAAATCTCTATGACAAAAGTGCATAGAGACTTTTGAACACTCCCATTTCCTTGTTTGTGGACTGAGGATAATACCAGATAATACCAGAGTGGAGTGTAAACATCTAGCAAAGTGCCTGGTTCTAAGAGGGTGATCAAATAAGTTTCATTAAGTCAAGCTCTGCTTATATGAGAAAACTCATAATTTATAGGATCTTGGCTTTAATAGTAAAAGTCTCCCCATATTTCTTCTAAGCCTAGATTTATACCTTTTATTATTTTTGTTACGTGAAATTAATAATAACTGCCCCCAATCTTTTGATCCTATCAGTAATGCCATTTGTTTCACCCTTTTACTATGGAATTAGAGGATTTGTCCTCCTGAAATGAAGTGTACCACCAAAAGGCTATAATAAAGGATGATTTTAAGGATTTGAGCTGATGTAGCTTGCAGAATGGTGATAACCATTAACAGAAATAGAGAAGTGAGGAGGATTCTATAGTTTTGTGGGGAGACATTGTACTGAATTTTGGATGTGCTCAGTGAGATGCCATGTTCGGTCCATCTGTGTTAGCAAAAATCAGTGGGCATTTCAAAGCTTGAGAGTAGCAGCTGGGTGGCCTTAAAGCTTGTCCAGACTTGATGGTGGTTTCTGAATGAGGCCATTCACTAAAAATGAAGATTGCAAACTTCATTATATTTGAAATGTTCTTTCATGGTAAATGGAGAATTGCACATTTGTCATAGAGATTTAGGTATTCTCAGTTAAGACCTCAGAGTTTTTCTGAAATATTCTTGAGACCATTAACAAGGCAAGGTAGATGTGGAAGTGTAATATTTGCCTGAAATTAGTGTAGCCTCCAAAAAGTTGAACCTCGGATGTTAAATCCAGAAGCATTTACAGGTTTAATGTAAGGGGTTCACTAGCTATTTGCAAGCAGTCCCCAAAGTCATCCACACATGGTGTGATTGCATTTTGATTGAGGAGTACATCTTGGAGCTAGAATAGTCTAGCCTACCAGTTGCCATCAGCATCTCATTGCAGCTTTGTGGTTCTTATTTAACACAAGATCTCATTTAATCTTTATAATAAGCCTGCCAGGTATTGTTATTCCCGTTTCATTAATAAGAAAATGTATGCTTTTATGAAACTCTAGAATTAGTGAATTCTTGAAGGTTAGTGAACAAATTCCTTGAAGGCCAGTTACCCTGTAGCTGTAGCATTGCTATACCATTTTATTTTATTTTATTTTTTTATTTTTATTTTTTTTTAAGATTTTATTTATTTATTCGACAGAGATAGAGACAGCCAGAGAGAGAGGGAACACAAGCAGGGGGAGTGGGAAAGGAAGAAGCAGGCTCATAGCGGAGGAGCCTGATGTGGGGCTCGATCCTATAACACCAGGATCACGCCCTGAGCCGAAGGCAGACGCTTAACCACTGTGCTACCCAGGCGCCCCTGCTATACCATCTTAATTAGGGGATGGTTCTATTGAATCCTGCTCTCCGTATATTCAAAAGATATTTTTTCCTACTTAATATTCTCTAATAGCATTATTAATTAATTCAGCAATCACTATTAAACACCTATTATGCACCAATGTATGCATTCAGGGCACTGAGTATATAGAGATGAGTGAAATAGACTTGGTTCCTGCCCTTCTGGTAAACTTAAATCTTTTTTCCTAAGCTCCAGCAATCTAGCAGGGTAACTGTTACAATTAGGTTCATGACCGAATCCCATATATATTTTTGGGTAAATATTTGTTGAATGAATATTTGTTGAATGTTGAATGAGTGACCATAAATTTATCTTTTATTTTCAGAAGTATGTTTGCTTATCACTAACTTTAATAGATACTGTAATAATAATAAAATAATAACAGTATAACAAATGCTGTTGTGTAGTGCCTACTGTATGCCAGCTACTGTTTTGCCTCTTTACTAGTATTAATTCATTTAATTCTCAATGTGGGTACAGTTTATTATCCCTATTTTTAAAATGAAGACATGGAGAGGGTAAGTAACTTCTCTGAGATCACACAGCTAGTAAATGGTAGAGTTGGGATTAAGTAATCCTGTTTGTAACTGCTATGTTCTACTTCCTAAGTATTATATAATTAATACTTTTTTCAAGTTTTTATTTATTTATTTGGTAGGGAGAGTGAAAGAGCACAAACCAGGGGAACAGTAGCAGGAGAGGGAGAAGCAGGCTCCCTCATGCTCAGCAGGGAGCCTGACGTGGGGCTTGATCCCAGAACCCCAGGATCATGACCTGAGCTGAAGGCAGACGCTTAACCATCTGAGCCACCCAGGGGCCCCATGATTAATACTTATTATCCCACTTCTGTGCTTATGTCTTTGCCCTCTAACAAATCTAAAATCCTCTAAATCTCTAAATTTCCTTTTTGAAATTATTTGACATTTACAAACCATGTTGAGAGGCCCATACCTGCTTGCAGTCTGCCTCTAGTTGTGTGAGTCCTTTTAGAATCTAATAGCTGCAAGTCCTCTTTACCTGTGTCTTTCAGGCAGGTGTCTTCAAACATTTTGTAAATAAAACTTAAAAATAGGTTTTTCTGCTACACTGATTTAGGTAACACTGATTATTTTCAGTAGTTTGCTAAGTATATTAATAATTTTGTTAAAATAAAGGGATACAATTCAAAACTATTTTTCTGTAAAACTTTTATATAAAAACAAAGACCATTCTAATAGATTGTTAAACCGAACAGTTTTATTTGCTAAAGCAAAGTTAGTCAAGATCTCTTGAAATCTGGGTAACATTCATTCATCTGACTTTTTGAGGTCCTGCTCATTAGCTCCAGAGGGCAGAAACTTGGGAGAAAGTTCATGGAAATATGGTTTACATCTTCTTAACATAGAGGCGGCATCTTATAGCATAGATACGAATAAGATCATCCAGGATAACTTTGCTGAGTAAAAGAAAGGTAGCAAGAGGAAGCCTGAGGTAGCTGCTTGGGGCTCTGGAGGGAAATGAGCAGA
Source organism: Ursus americanus (assembly GCF_024610735.1). Classification (NCBI taxonomy): domain Eukaryota; kingdom Metazoa; phylum Chordata; class Mammalia; order Carnivora; family Ursidae; genus Ursus; species Ursus americanus. The sequence goes on along the minus strand of NC_142137.1, from coordinate 51,281,178 downwards.
GAAGCAAAGAAAGAAAGAACGTGTCATGGAAGAGAGTAGTCTGTCACATGCTACAAAACATGCTCAGTATTGGGTTTCATGGAGGTATAAGAGTGGAAGTCAGATTACTTGCTGACAAGTTTATTACTTTCAAAAATATTTTTTAATTTAGACTTCTGCTTAACTCAAACTAGATTTTTCTTGTATATTCTCCACATTGTTACTGAGGTTTTATTTATTCTTCCTTGGTATCCAGAACAGATCCTTCTCATGCTGAGTCCATTTCTATTTTGAGATATATGCAAACTAACTCATTTTTTAAAGTCCTTTGGTTTCCTTTATAGTCGTTATCCCAGACATCTAATATTTATCTAAATAATCTGAGTCATCAAGAACATCTCTGTAATGTTGTATTGTGTTCCATGGAATTAGAAATGTATTTGAAATAATAACTCAAAAACTTTATAATATACCACTCGTGCTTTGCTTTGTTTTGCTTTAATTTGACATCCTACTTCTTACTTTTCCCTAATCATCCCAATGCGATAACCCTCCTTCTATAATTTTCCCACACTGTTCTGTATGCTTGCACTTGTATACAACTTGTATACAGCCTCCTGTTCATGTGTGTATCTTTTCCTTGATAGGTGGCAAGCAACCTGAAAGCAAATATTAACTTACCTTATTTGTTTGCCTCACATCTCTGTTCACAGTAGGCACCCAAAACCTATTGAACTGGTTAGTTGGCACTTCAGGCCTTCATTCCTCATCAGTACATTGATGGGTCCTAGTCTGATGTCTTCATTGTATCATACTACTTTAAAAATTCCAAACAACAAGGACACCTGCATGCCTCAGTTCCTTAAGCGTCTGCCTTCCGGTCAGGTCATGATCCCAGGGTCCTGGAATCGAGTTCCACATCGGGCTCCCTGCTCAGCAGGGAACCTGCTTCTCCTTCTGCCTGCTGGTCCCCCTGCTTGTGTTTGCGCTCTCTCTCTCTGACAAATAAATAAAATCTTAAAAAAAAAAAAAAGTTCCGAACGACAGTGTATGAGCCTCTTTGAACAATATGAAAACTCTGAGACAGGGTTGTATAGATCTTTCAATTAGACTGAGCATGCTAGTTAATACTTTTGAAGTTGTTCGTGTCCTTCTAATCAGATATAGTGAGCATGCCTACTAATAACTTTTAAGGCACTGTACCTCAAGGCTGTTCTCTTAACTTTTAAAGATAATCGTGGTTCACTTTAGTAGTAATCTTATGAGTTTTTCTGCCCTTCAGAGGTGTAATTTCTAATTTTTGAATTTGACAATAAGCAGAAAGTGGTAGACAACCTAAATAAGGAAATAGGTCTGTAGTTTCTAATTTAATTTAGTTGACACTTTGGGAGGGAAAGCATAGCATTCTCATAAAATGCCTGGCCTGGCAGCAGAGCTATCAAATCTGAGTAGTCCTGTCCACCAGCCTTAAAGTTACCTACCAGCTCACCCCCACATCTCGCAATCTTGTTTCCGATTATTCTCTTAACGTGGACTGTGTGTTCCCACCCAACAAATCTGTTTTCTGTTTCTCACAGTTACTTGCTCTTTATCAGCTTCTTTTCATCATGCTCCTTTCTTTATCTGCAGTACCCTCCCCCAACTTGCATCCTCCCCCTTTTTCAGAACATGAGTTAGCTTTTGTAGACTTTGGAAATCTAATTTGAACAACCTCGCCCTCACTCTGAGACTTGACTTTGTCTCCTACCCTACTTTTGTGTTTCGCACTAGGTTGCTTTTTGTTCATTTATGTCATTGTTTAGCTATTTTTCCAGTAGATTTACATCTTGACAATGTTGTAAGCAAACTGAGTAAAGTTCACGTTTCTTTTCTTTCGTGACCTCATGATGTCCAGAGCAGAAAAAGCACATTGTAGATGTTTAGAAAACATAGCCAGCTTTTTCGGGTGAGCCAGTTGCTTAGCCCTGCTTATTGCTGCGCATTCATAGACGTGATTGGGATGATGAATTAAGGCAAGTCTGGACTCCTCACCCAGGGAAGGAAAAAGTGGGGGTGGTGAAGCTTGCAGCCTTGGATGTTCCTCTGCCAGCACTATGGGTGCTCTCTCTGCCCACCCCAGTCATTCTGGGCATGAGAAGAGAAGAGGAGGAGGTGGCAAGAACACGAACAAAGAGCACAGAATTCTCTGAGGTCTGACTTTGGTGCTTTGCTGACCGACATTGCCAGTTCCCCCTTCATCCCTTTCCTGACCTTCTCCTCCCCCTCCCCCATTTCTTTTTGTATAGCAGAGTGACTGTAAGAGGTTTAACAAGAAACAAAACTGGGGATTGGTGGGCATGGAAAGAAAGAAATTATGGTAGAATCTGGGTATCTTGGCACTACAGCATATACTTTCTTTTATAAAATGGAATAACGCACAACTTCTGTTGAGTTCCAGTGTCCCTGGCTGAAAGTGGAAGACCAGACCCACTTAAAAATGAGGGCTCGAGGCACACTCACATGATCTCACGCACAGATGGCACATTCCCTAGCACAGGCCATTGACACTTGTGCCACGTCAAAACGACAGGTTATACCATTTGTCATGGTCTGCATAAATCTCACAAGAATGATAGAAATTGCTAATGTGAACCCTTTGAAACATAAGGGCTTAGTGTTTTCTCTGCCTCCCTGCAAAAAGCTAACGAGTTAATAGCCAGAGGAAGGGAGTTTGTGTTGGCTTTTCTGTTACTACCCACAGTTTTGAACCCCTGGAGTTAGAAATCTTTTACTTTCCTCATCACATGTCTGCAGAGTCCCCCTAAGACTTGATTCTGGAGTGAATCCAGAGGTCACATTTCTCATTTGCATGTAACAAATGGTCAAAGTGGCATTGTCATAGTTACTAATTGTATCGTATCATGGCTATTTTCTACATAGTGCTCTTTTTTTTTGCTTCCTCTCTTCATTTGACCCTGCACACCCGTGGAGCTGCCTTCCCTATTTTTCTTCTTCCTTTTACTGCTAAATAACAAATGACCCAGATTCTTCTCTACTGCCTATATACTCTCCTTAGCCATTAGTAATCTAACTTTTGTATTACCCCCACTCTCCCTTCCTTTTAAAAAAGGATATTCGTTTTTTTTATTTTAAGGGAGGGGCCGAGGGAGAAGGAGAGAGAATCTTAAACAGGCTTCACACCCCACACACGTGGAACTGACCTGAGGCTTGACTCGGGGCTCCATTTCACGACCTTGAAATCATGACCTGAGCTGAAATCAAGAGTCAGATGCCTAACCGACTGAGCCTCCCAGGTACCCCTAAAAAAGGATATTCTTAAAGTTCACTTTTATCCTAGTCACCGAATTCTTAGATCTTACTCTGTTTTACCACTTCCCTTGCAGTACACTGAATTACTTCTTGGTGGATATTCTCTTTTTTTTGCTCACCATGATCCTAAATTATTCTGATATTATATGTCTCTAGCATCCTGACTGACTGACTGCTGTGTCTCTTGTTCAGAATTAGCTTCGACTCCTCCTTTGACTCCTCCTTTCCATTTTCCTCCGGCTCCATTTGATGCACCCTGTGAGATCCTTCAGATTTTCTCTTTGAAAGATGTCAGCTAATCATTCTTCTGTCTTTTGCATTACCCACCTGAGCTCTTGCCAGCTTGTTGCTGAGCTACTGTGGTAGCCTCCTAAATCTTAACTAGCTTTTCTGTAATTGGTAAAGAATAGACAAGGGAATTTCCAAAAACTTACATGGCACTCTTCAAAAATGCTCAGTGAAAACCAGTCACATTCAGAGCCCTTACCATTGAGTTCTGTCCGGTTTGCTACCTAGCCCCCACTACAGTCTCTGCTTTGACCTTCGGTGGCACTGCCCCTCCCCCTAGTCCCCAAAATTAGAATGCCTATCTTGTGTAGACTTAGCAAAAACCTGTCCATTCTTTAAGGTTCAGATCAGGCTTACTCCCCCCCCCCCCCCCCCGTAATAATATTTTCAACCTGTGGTAGTCCCTCTGTAATTCTTACAGTATCAAGCCCTAATTATGTAGCATCTATTATGAGCCAGATGTTGAACTATTTGGCATATGATTAATTTTAAACTTAGAGGACAGGCGTAATTTCTGTTTCATAGCCGAGAAACCTGGGGCTTCAGAGGTTATATGCTCAGCAGGAGCTGGGATTCAAATCCAGCTCCATTTGATGACAAAACTTTGTATTCAAGATGCCAACCATTTTGATGTGTAAAATTATAGCCTTATATCATGGCTTATCTTTTTCAATCGTGTGTTGTGTTTACAACTAGGTCAGAAGTTCCTTGTGAGCAGGGGATGTGTGTTAGAACTTTGCGTGCTTCCCAGGGCCCACTATGTACTTCGAACACTGTCTGGAGAACTTAGAGAACATTTTGATGAGGTGTTCCTGTAGTGCTACTAATTATAATAACCAGTCTGCCTCCTTTTTGGGTTAGAACATTCTCTAAAATGTGAGTAGAAGAAAGACTGCAGGCATGGTTGCATCCTTGGTTTAAGGGAGGCGGTAGAAAACCTTTGTTTCCTAAAGTGTAGGGTTATGCACCCAACAAGATGTGAAAGCACAGAGTAAGAAATCTGTTCGCTTTTCATTTGTTTTCCAGGTCTGATAAAGGAGAAATTTCAGTCCGGTACTAGTAAGTTTTTAACATCTTCCTAACACATGTTGCTGTCTTACAGACCTTGATGGAGCCACAAGCATACTTTGGAGACAGTGCTATTTAGCTGAAATTAAATAGCAGTTTTGTTTTCCTTGAACTTGTTATTGTTTCTGTTATCTTCTGTTTATTTCAAGTGATACTTATTTTTTATTTATGTTGGGATACAAGTTCCTTTTAAATTAGTGCATTAAGGGGTGCATATGGTTCAGTTGGTTAAGTGCCCAACTCTTGATTTGTGCCCAGGTCATGATCCCAGGGTCCTGGGCTCAGGTCATGGTCTCAAGGTTCTGGGATTGAGCCCTGAGTCGGGCTCCGTGTTCAGCACGGAGTCTGCTTAAGTATTCTCTCCTTCTCCCTCTGCCCCCTCCCCACTAGCACTCTCTTTAAAATAAATAAATCTTTTTAAAAAATGTTTTAACTTTTCTTAAGTGTCCCGATGTAACAAAGAAACATTAAGAACTTAATAGCACAAGTAGCCCATGGATGGGCAGAATCTGTGAAAGTGCTGTGTGGATGCCTCAAGTTTGGGAAACAGTGGCTTAATGGAAGAAGCCAGACTTTAGAGTTTCTCAAAGCTAGATTCATATTTTGGCCCTGTGGATTTTTAGTCTGTGATCTTGGGCAAGAACTTTCTCTTTGCCCATTTTGATTTGTAAAATGGATATAACAATACATACTTTTTAGGGTTGTTTGAGGTTCTTTGATATTATCAATTTTGTTATTATGTTTAGTATTTATTTCCTCATTTAGTCAACTAAAAATCTTTTGATAGAATTTTAAAGATGTAGTTTAATTGTTAGGATTTCTTACTCTCAAGCAATTACTTAACTACTGTGGGCCTTAGTTTCCCTGGGCATTAATTTTTTTTTCATCTGCACGTTGGGAATAATATAGCACTTGCCTCATAGGATTGTTTTGAGGACTAAATTAATTCATAAAATACCCAGAATAGTGCTTAGTACTCAGAGTAGCGCTAGATAGCTGTTAGCTATTATTGTTTTTATTTCCTTTGAAAGGATGTAGCATCTTGGAAGATCCTGAGAACGTTTTTCTTTGTTCTTATCATTCTGACTTGGGGATGGAAACACCTCTGCGTATAAAGCATTGTTGCACTGGGACTATGCATGGTTCACTGGCAAGGGAGAATAAGGAGGTCTTCAGCTATACCCTACAATGATTGCAGCATGCAGTTAAACTCAGCAAAAGACTTAACAAACCTCAAAGAATTGAGGGGACGAATGTTCAGTCACTGAATTTCTGTATGTTACAGCATTTTCTTTTCTTTCTCTCTCTTTTTTTTAAGATTTTATTTGACAGAGAGATAGCGAACACAAGTAGGCAAAGCGGCAGGCAGAGGAGAGGGAGAAGCAGACTCCCTGCTGAGCAGGGAGCCCAGTGCGGGACTCGATCCCAGGACCCTGGGATCATGCGCTGAGCCGAAGGCAGACGCTTAACTGGCTGAGCCACACAGGTTGCCCCTGTTACGTCATTTTCTATTTAAGTAAAATGCCACAGAACATTTGATGTTGAGATACATATATTATATAATATATATGTGTGTGTGTGTGTGTGTGTGTGTGTGTATAATTTATCACTATTCAGGGTAGTGTTGTGGGCTCCTATTAGTTTCATTGTTATATTTGCTGCTATTCTTGTTTGGCAGTTTTTATCTATTTTGTAAAATACACCTGGGTTTTAGTACAAGTAGAGTTTTTAAATTCTGTGGGTTAGTTATGTTCCTAAGATGTTGGTTGTAAAACAGATGTCATAAGCCAAAAATTTCCCTTTTTTTTCCCTCCCCCCTCCATTTTTCTGAGTAATTCAATTGGTACTCTATTGATAGAGGGGGAAATTGACCCTAAAACATAATACAAAACTAGAGTGCAGAAAGTTTTCATTATCAAATATTTAATCCAAAAATATGATAAAACACTCATTTACGGATTAAAAATACTGATGCTTGATTTTACACCAGATATTCCTTTGGAGCTGGATTTACAGGACAGGTTTTAGCAAGTTACTTAATTATTTCCACTTAAATCCCCTGTTCAAGCAGTGAATTTAACTTCTTATATTTTTGCTTATCATAACAACACATATTTAAATATACATCTGTGTCATTTTTTAAAGGTGGCACATAGCTAGAAATCTCTGGTACTTTGGCAGAAATAGATTTTTAAAAATTAGATGTTTTCAGAGAGTAGTTTGTGTTGTAATTATAGACTTGATATGAAGTTTGTATTCAGAGAAATAATATTTACAGTGGAAGGGATCTGAGAGCTAGAATCCAAACCATTCTTTTGCTTTGGAGGAAGCTTGCGATATATTATGTAATTTATCTATATTCACATAACAAGCAGTTACCAACACTTGATTCTGTGGCCTACCTACAAAAAAACCAGAAACTCTTGTTTAATGATGTAATATATAGTGAAGCTCTGGTATAATTCATTTTATTATGTGAATTTACCACTGGGCAAACATTATCCTTTGTAAAATAATGTAGTGGTTAACAGCACGGTTTCCATCTGTGTTCTGTCAGCTTGCTGTGTGTCCTTCAGCAAGCTTCCCCGGGTGTCTTCTCATCTGTAAAACTGTACCTACCTCATAGAGTGAGGAAGACTATATTGGTTAACGTGTTACTGAGTGTGGTTGGGTACCCGACATATATGTGTATGTGCTGTTAATGTTAGCTTATTACGATCATCATCGTTATTGTCATCATCCTTATCCTGTAACAACCTGCACTAGCCCGTGGCGCAGGCTAGAGCATTATCCTGAGTGGAAGGAATGGTTTCTGTTTATCACAAGTAACAGCAAGTTCCCAGGCCTGTATTTGCTGAGGCCTGACCAGTGGTGAAGAAGAATATATCTCACAGTTACATCACAGGTGCTCACCCCTGTTCGCTTGGACTCTGCTCGTGGACTGCAGACACTTCTGAGCTCCACTGTATTCTGTGTGTTTAAGAAGAATAATGGGCCCCCAGTCCTCCCAGTAAAAGAGCAGTAGTAGTAACAGGGTTGTAGGTAAGAACGCACTGTGGAATCCTCAGCTTCCCCACTTTTTTTTTTTTTTTTTTAAAGATTTTATTTATTTATTTGACAGAGATAGAGACAGCCAGCGAGAGAGGGAACACAAGCAGGGGGAGTGGGAGAGGAAGAAGCAGGCTTATAGCAGAGGAGCCTGATGTGGGGCTCGATCCCGTAACGCCGGGATCACGCCCTGAGCCGAAGGCAGGCGCTTAACCGCTGTGCCACCCAGGTGCCCCCTCAGCTTCCCCACTTAATTCAACTTCTCTGTCCTTTTGTTTTCTCATGTAAAATAGGGATAAGTTTGTGTTGAATAAAAGTTCCCTTTATGGAGACTAAATGAACTAATTTGTAAAGTTCTTAGAATGATACCTGGTCCACAGTGTTTAAATGTTTAACTTTTATTACTTTTTAAAAAATTTGATAAATCAGGAGTTGCTGTGGCTCTAGAATGGTCCATTAGGACTCCATGTAAGAAAATAGGGGTTTGATTACTAGTAACAGTTCCTGAAAAATATTACTCCTTAATCAAAAATTAATATTTAATAGAGCATATTTTTAGGAAGTGTTGGCTTTTCCTGTCACCTTCTGCATCTTACTGGTTAAATGGGATCATTTATCTTTGAAGGTGTTCTAGAAGGGCAGTTTTAAGTCTGGATTTGCTTGAGACAGTCTGGCTCATGCCTCCTGTCCAGGTATAAATAATACCGTTTCACTCTTGCAGACGTCCCAGGTTGCATGTACATTTTATAGTCACTCTAAGTATAGTTTACTGGCTGGATTTATTTTACTAGACTATTCCCCTGCCTCAGTATTTTCTAAAGGCATGCATTACTATTTTAAGCTTAAGTTTTAGATGGTTTATGGTATTTTTCAAAACTGCTTTTGCATTTTTGTTGTTTTTCTCCTTACCCTTAGTCTGTGTTTTAGTTTCTTTCTTTCTTTCTTTCTTTCTTTTTTTTTTAAGTTTTTTTGTTGATGTAGAAAATACAAAAAAAAAATTTTATTTGGGAATTTGGGACTTGAACTACCAATGAACTTTATAGGCAGTCATACTGTCTTTCATATCAGACTCCTTATGTTTAGAGGCTATCAGAAGTGTTTCATTTGTTTAGATAACTAATGACTGTGATACTGATTATAAACTATAAAATATTTATTGGTCCGTATGTACTATTATCACAGTAGAACTGTTAACAGGAGTGTATATTGCCCAAAGCAAGTAAAATTTATGGTTAAGGAATGAGGAATCAGATATTGCTAAAAGGAATCTCTTTAATTATTTATACTATCCAGAAGTTCAAATTAAGAACTCCATAAAATTTAAAAATCTGGGGTGCCTGGGTGGCTCAATCAGTTAAGTGTCTGACTCTTGATTTCAGCTCAGGTCGTGATCTTAGGGTTGTGAGATGGAGCCCAGTGCGTGGAGCCTGCTTGAGATTCTCTCCCTCTTCCTCTGCCCTTCCACCCCCGTCTCTCCCTCTTTAAAAAAAAAAAGGTTTATTTTTTTAAATCTATCTCAGTCCTCTTTTCCCCTTCTTCTTCCTCCTCCTCCTCCTCTTCTTCTTCTTCTTCTTCTTCTTCTTCTTCTTCTTCTTCTTCTTCTTCCTCTTCTTCCTCTTCTTCTTTAAGATTTTATTTATTTGAGAGAGAGGGAACAGAGCAGGGTGAGGGGCAAAGGGAGAAACAGACTCCCCACCAAGCAGGGAACCTGACATGGGGCTCAGTTCTGGGACTCTGGGCTTAACTGACAGAGCCACCCAGGTGCTCCTCAGTCCTCTTTTATGTTGACTAACTCAACACATTCTTGCTGGTTCTTTACTTTAGCAAGTAGAATCAAATCTGTCTTCCAAATATTAATAAGCTTCTAGGTCCTATAGCAGTGATCTGTTATAGTGTGTTCTTTTGATACATTTCTATGATAATATTAGTAGGTGAAAAAGCATATAATATATTTAAACTTTTTCTATTGAAAAGTTACAGGAGACATTTGTAGGTTTTCTTTGTATCGCAAATGTATTTTCTTTGTATTGCAAATGTAGAGAGGGAATTAATATTTACCCAGTACTTATCTGATATTTCAGTGCCTGATATATAATAAGGGCTCAAGAAAAGACTGATAAACTTCTTATTTTTGAGGTGGTCTATAAAATATTGTGTGCCATTGTCAACACGACAATGTGTAGACAATTTTTTAATTTTACCTAAGGACATACTATTGAGGAAAGACTTGGAGAACTCATACTTAAGAGGATAGAAAAGTGGCTGAAATATGAAATGGAGGTTATGCATGATGGTACAAGTGACAGAAAAGAATCAAGAGAATGTGTATTTACAGAATAAGGTAAAATCATAGCAGGAGAAAGCAGAGAAACAATGTGGTCTTGAACCTTAGGTTTGAAGTCAAAGAGCGTTTGAGTTGTGTAAGCAGAGCAATAAGCACTAAGGGTTTTGGATAAGAAAGTAATGTAGCAAGTGAGATGAGGTATTTGCTCTAATACAACTGCTAAGTATCTCAGAAAGGTTGGTAAGATTGCATTTCACTTTAGACCTTAGTTTACTAGGAAATTGGCAGTGGAGTTGGTTCCAAAGTGTTCGCTAAAGTCATTTAGGAATGCGAACATGCTTCATGAGTGTGGTAATGGATATGAGTTACTTGTTAGTTGGACTGGTTGGATAAGGAAAATACTAGATATTAGTGTGTCTACATAGTTTGTAAACAAACTAAACATACTTTATGTGGACAGCAGTGTTTGAAAGGAAGTCAAGTCATAATGGAATGACTGGGCTTTGATGTATGCCGCTGTCTTCTTTGCCATTGACTTTTTTACCTTTTCTGCTTGCCACAATGTACTGTAGTGCTGAAGGAGACATGTAAATGTGCATGGATCATATGTAATCCCAATTACCTTGCACAGAGCAAACAGTGTTTACTATTAGAAAGCATTTAACTTTTAAAGAAATGGTAAAAATGATCTTTCCAATCAGAAAGATTTAATTTACACACACACACACACAAACGCACGTGCGCGTGCACACACACACACAAGATTTAATTCAAATGAAGACTAAGACAATGAATTTGGTAAATCAGGAGGGTGTGGGCGCCATGAGGGAGCAGTTCCCTTCAGCGCTAAGTGCATGGTACAATGTCAGATCTTGCCTTGGTTCCAGTATGACTAAGTCATAGTCTCTGCCCCCAAGGAGCTTAGTAGAGGGAGGGGGTATCAGAAGTGTGTGGCTGGTTAACATAATTACACAGATAACTCAAGTAATTCAGATGGTAGAAGCTGGAGTACAAGTACAAAGAAAAAATCATTCACTTATGGAGTAGTAGGAAGGATGGAAAATGTTACAGGAAGGAGGAGGCTCTTACGGTGTTTGTGAAGGAAGGGGTGTAATTTTAATAGGCAGACATAGGTGATCTGGTGAGAGAAGAGCAAAAGCATGAAAATAGGGTGTCCAGTCTAGCTGGCCAAAGTAAGACTGGGAAAGAATTTTGGGGCTCTATTATGGAGAGTCTTGAAAGCTGGACTTAGAAGTTTGTTCTTCTAAATATAATAAACATTATCTGGAGCTGTATTTTAGGATTTTTAATCTGGTAGCCTTGTGTATGGGAGTGGACAGAGATTGCAGCAAAGTTGAGTAAAAAAAAAATTTCTTTTCATATATTCTCCCAGCCAACAGACATATTGATACTTGTACATCAGGAGTTGTTCTGGGTGCTGGGAATATAAGAGGTCTTCCTTATTCTTTGGAGTCTCATTCTTCTGGAAGATGTTGACAGTAAATAAGTAAACAGTAGGGTGCTCTAGAAAGGTCTCTTGAGATTAAGACACTTGAGCTGAGACCTGACTGGCAGAAGCCAGGCAAGCAAAAATTTGAGGGGCAAACAGACAGAGGGCACAGCAAGTGCAAAGTCCCTGAAGCAGGAGCAGTCTCGATTTACTGAAGGAAAAGAGGAAGAGGCGTTTCAGAACTCTTGTGTTATTTGTACTGTGGGAATGAGTGTGTAAGAACCGCACCTGACAGACCAGTGAAGGATGATATAACACATTTTCTTAGAATTAATTTCCCTTGGTTACTCTTCACTTGTTTCAGTACCTTGAGTCATTTTGCCAGATAACAAGATCTTATATAAAACCATTATATAATGATTCATTAATGGCCTGAGAATAATATTTTTCGGTGCATTCAGAATCTTAGATAGCTTGAAGCACTCCAGGACCATTGTAGAAGCAGGCAGGTTCATATATAATAATGCCTGTGTGTATGGTTATCGTTCATGAAATTTGGTCTCACTTCTTTTCTACTCTGCTTGCTATGGGACCTGAAGGGACATTATTGCATGTTTGCTATTTATTTTATGCCATTTTTCTAGTATTAACTATAGAACACCCTTTGGGGTATAAATAGGTGGCCCACATATTTTAGTTAGCATACGTTTAAAAAATTCTTTTGATTCCACATTAGCATCTAAAAATGATAACATATCATAGAAAATTTCGATTTCCAGCTTCAGAAAAATCTGAAGATGGCATCATTTGGCAGATATTCTTCTATAGTAGCAGTTAGTTAGAACTTAATAGCAGTTTCCTTCACACCTGCTCTCCTTAGTTCACTCTGTTCCTCCACCTGGCCAGTTCACTAATTTATGCTACTTGCGTGCACCTCTAGACATTGTGGTTTCAGTGGCTGTTCTAGGGCAAGGAGTAGATAGCATTGCCATCAAAGCAAGAGGTCCTCCTCTCACTGTTCTCTGCTTTTACTCTGTAGTAGAAGAGGGTATGCTCTGTAATAGCATTTCTCAAAGTTTGGTCTGCAGACCCCTGGTATGTGAGGTCAAAATTATTTTCATACTAATGGTAAGCTGTTTTTTCCCTTTTTTTTTTTTTTCTGTGTTGACTTTTGCATTGATAGTACAAAGTAGTGGCAGATAAAACTGTTGGTTCCTTAGCACAGATCAGTGCATTTACGAAATTTACTAGTATTGCACAGCAGTAAAGAAGCCAGTTTCACTTAAGAATGTTCTGTGTATAGAAAATAATTAATTTTATTAAGTCTTAACCCTTGAGTGTATGTCTTTTTAGTATTTTGCGTGAGGAAATGGTAAGTGTGCATAAAGCACTTTTCCTGCATACTAAAGTATGATGATTGTCTTGAGGGAAAGTACTTCTTTTATTTGAGTTGTGAGCTCTACTGTTTGTTTTTTGTTTTTTTTTTTCATGAAACACCGTTTTTCTTGAAGGAACAGCTAGCTTGGATAATGGGCAGATATTTTCTTACAAATGAAGAAAGTGTGCCTGTCACTTAAAGCAAGTGATACTTTTTATTACTAATGATGAAATTCAAACTTTCTGACAAAAATTAGGATTTTGAAAAGCTTTTGTCTATACCTGTGTGCTTGACTACTTCCCAATATTTAATGACTTTTCTGATGAAATTGATGGTGATATGTTAATAATGTGATTTTAAAAATATTTTATAAATGAAATGTATCAACATTGGGAAGATCTCCGTAACTCGATGAACTAATAGTTTGCTAATGACCAAGGCAGGATGCAGTGTGCCTGGTACACCAGTGCATTTTAATGTAGGGTATGCAAAAAGGTTTATTGATATGGCTTTGGATTCCATATTGCAACTAAAATTTAAGCAATTACCATTTGTTGAATTTTGATGTAGTATCAAAACATAAAATCAGAATTATCTGACAAGGTTATATAAGTTGTCGTGTGTTCCAATGTATATCGCTGTGAAGTGAGAGTGTTCTCTTATATTTAAAACAAAGCAACATATTAGAATCAATCAAATGTGAGGAAGGTATGAGAATCTTCACCTAAACTGGACATTAAGGAAAGTTTGCATATATATAAAACAATGACTCTTTTCACCCCGATTTTGTTTTTTTTTTAAGATTTTATTGGTTTTTGAGAGAGCGAATGTGAGCGGTGGGAGGGGCAGAGGGAGAAGCAGACTCCCAGCTGAGCAAGGAGCCAGATGTGAGACTCAGTCCCGAGACGCCGGGATCATGACCCAAGCTGAAGGCAGACGCTTAACCAACTGAGACACCCAGGCGCTGTTTGTTTTTTGTTTTAATGTAAGCTCTATGCCCAACGTGGGGCTTGAAGTCATGACTTCAGAATCATGAGTCATATGCTCTACCTATTGAGCCAGCCAGGCACCCCGTCACTCAGTTTTTTTAATTTTGGAAAACAGTTATTTTCATAAAATTTCATGTTACATGTAATAGGATTCTTATTTTTAAATGAATTTATAGCTGCATATTCTTAGATTTCCTGTTTAAATACTAATATGGTAAATATCAATAAATATGACCCACAAAAACAAAAGCTTTGGGGGAGTCCTCAGTACTTTTTAAAGCATATATAAGTGAGCCTGAGACCAAAAAATGTGAAAATCACTGCCCTAGGATATACAACATTGATTCCCAAAGTGTTTTATACCAGGCATCTGATCTGTGAACCACTAGTTCTAAAGCATTTTAATAGAATCTAAACCAAAAAGGGGTTTATTTCTAGGCTATAGGATTCTTTTAGTCCCTCTTATGGTCTAAAACTGCATTGTGTAGTCTCCACAGGGGCTGTAATGTCTCTCAACTTACTCAGCTACAGAGTCTTCAGCTTGACTGGTGTTCTTTGGAATACATTTTTGGAACTACTGCACCATAAGCATGCCAATGTTAAGAATTCTGTTTAGCTATGCCTTGGAGACAGCTGGGAACAGAGAGCTTTGGACTTAGACTAATAAGGCTTTGAATCCTGGCTCTGCCACTTATTAGCCTCAGTTTCCTTTCCTATTAACTGGGGATAATGGTAGCCAACATTAGAGGATTGTTCTGATCATTAAGTATGATAACAAGTAAACAGCCTTCCTAATCATAGGTACTGAGTATAATTGTTCCCTACTTTCTTTTAATTTCTCTAGTAAATGTGAATCTTCATTACAGATATTCCCATGTTAGTAAAGCTAATAAGTCAGAGAGGTGTAAGGACTAGTCTAACAAGTTAGTGGAACAAGAAGAAGGACACTGAGTGGTAGCCAACGTAGTGCATATGTGTAGACCAAGCTGCCTGGGCTTTTAAGCCAGCAAAAATACAGTCAGCTTTGCCACTGATTCAGTCCCATTTAACCTTTCCTTTTAAAAATGAAAGCAATGGAGTCACCTCATTTTTAACCTGATAATGACTATAAAGGGAGGATCTTTCTTTTTTTCTTAAAGATTTTATTTATATATTTGAGAGAGCGTGAAAGAGACAACACGAGCAGAGAGGAGGGGTAGAAGGAGAAGCAGACTCCCTGCTGAGCAGGGAGCCCGACGTGGGGCTTGATCCCAGAACCCCGGGATCATGACCTGAGCCAAGGGCAGATGCTTAACTGACTGAGCCACCCAGGTGCTTTAAAGGATCTTATTTTCTACTATATTTTATTGTAACGGTTGACCCTTGAACAATATGGGTTTGAATTGAGTGGGTTCACTTAACAGATTTTTTTTTTGATAAACACAGGCACAGTACTGTAAATGTATTTTCTCTTCCTTATGATTTTCTTAATAACAGTTTCCTTTCTCTAGTTTACTTTATTGTAAAAATGCAGAGTATAATACATTTAACATACAAAATATGTGTTAATTGACTTTATGTTTTTGGTAAGGCTTCTGGTCAACAGTAGATTTTTAGTTAAGTTTTTAGGAAGTCAGAAGTTCAAGTGTATTTTTGCACGGAGGTTTGGCTACCTAACCCCTGTGTTGTTCAAGAGTCCACTGTATTAAACATGCATAAAATTTCATCTTGGGGAGAATATAGATAGCTTGCTAAGGATGCATCTCCATATTATGTAGTTTCAATATAGTCCTCATTCTGTTTTTCTGAGTTCTTATATTTTGTAATTCAGCTCATGGATTCAAGCTCAACTAGTAATTTGGCATCTACTTTGATCTTTTTTCATTTCAAATAAGGAATAACTTCTATACACCTTTATTGTTGTTAGCATTCCTGTACCTCATGTTCTGAGCCTAGGATTAAAGAGCGTCACTTGCACATTTAAACTACTCTTTTGTTGTCATGGTATTCTAGGCACTCTGGGCTATAAGACATGCTCTAGAAGCTAGTGAGGGTACTTGCCCTGAGGAAGCCATCATTATCCTGGGAAAAGGACAATGTATAGCATGTCTTGGTGGAAGATTAAAGGTATAACTTTGAATTATAGTTCTGCCCTTTGGGCCCTCTGGCCTTAGTTACTTGGCCAGTCTGATTCTTTCTTCCTCTGTAAAATGATAATAATACCAATTCTGCCACATTATTTTTAGGATTAGATGGGAACACTTTGAGTAATTAGGACTGTGGTTAACATTATGTGTTCTCAATAAATGTTAACGCTCCTCCCCTACCAACAAATGTACCACCACCACTTTATTTGTGTATCTGGAAGTAAAAAAATAATACTCATGTACTTTGCTCTTTGGCGAGCTCTTTGAGTTACTATTAAAGAACTGTTTATTCTTGTTTTTATACAGTTTTAAAAGGTTCGTTCTATTTCTAAGCCATGGCGTGCAAGGCAGAAGGCCAGCAACTAGAAAGGCAGCTGACAGAGTAAAAGAAAGAGCTTGGCAACAAGGAAAAAGTCACAAATCATTAAAAAGAACAGAATAAAACAAAAACCGTGAATAGCATTAGTCCATTAGGTGAAGAAAAACATTCCACTTTTTCTTAGGGGTTCTGAATATATAACCGCAATATAGTACAGTATATTAATTTGTTTATAAAATCTATATTGTTGAAAATATGAGTCTGCTTATTAGATCTTTCAAAAATATATTCTTTTGGTTTTCATCAAAATAATATCTGCATAGGATTAAAAAAATCAGGGGTTGTAAGGGCTTTATGAAAAGAGCAACAATTTCCTCTCCTCCTGGTTTCAAGGAGGTTGATGCTGATGGGTTTCACCTGCAGCATGTTGTGATTCTCTGCATTTGCCTTCTGTTGGTCTCCAGTTTCAGGGGCAGCAGTTTGCTCTGTGACCTGACTTTTCTTACAGATCTAAGAAGAGTTCTTGGTTTTTCAGTTTGTTCGGCTTGTTGCTTGTTAGGACATAGTGTTGACTTCTAAGCTTCTCATGTACTAGACCAAAAACCAGAAGTCCATGCCTCTTTCCTTCAGCTTTCTCATCCTTCTCTCTTTGAACTTGTTAGCTATATTTTTACATATTTAGTATTGAGAACATTTATATCTTGTTCTAAAACCATAATTCTTAATTGTTTAATATGTTCTGACTTTAGATTGAATTTAAAAGTTGAAAAGCGGAGTGTGTTGACATTATGAAGATATAAATATTTTTACTGCAGATCCAGTACTTTGATATATACTATGATTCTTTTTTTTTTTTAAGATTTTATTTATTCATTTGATAGAGAGAGCACAAAAGCAAGGGGAGGGGCAGGCAGAGGGGGAGGGAGAAGCAGGTTCCCTGCCAAGCAGGGAGCCTGACCGGGGCTCCATCCCAGGACCGTGGGATCACGACTTGAGCCAAAGGTTGACACTTAAACTGACTGAGCCACCCATTTCCCTTACCAAACTTTCTCAGTTATCTTTTTATTTGTAAGCACTGTTTGCCTTTGTATCCATTCCTTCCTCTTTATTTTTATTTTATTTTTTTTTAAAGATTTTATTTATTTATTTGACAGAGAGAGACAGCCAGCGAAAGAGGGAACACAAGCAGGGGGAGTGGGAGAGGAAAAAGCAGGCTCATAGCAGAGGAGCCTGATGTGGGGCTCGATCCCACAACGCCGGGATCACGCCCTGAGCCGAAGGCAGACGCTTAACTGCTGTGCCACCCAGGCGCCCCCTCTTTATTTTTTAATAAATTTTTATTTTTTCTGAAATCTTCCTGGAACTTTCTGTCATTTTGCTCCAATCTGGACTGGTTGCTCTCCAGGTCATTTGCATAGCTGTCATCCTGCAGCCTTATTTCCCTGCTTTCTTGGTGCATATCTGCTTTTTTCTGGATTCTCTGTCTCTAAATTTCGCTGAATAACATCCTAAAGTATTTTCTCAATAAAGAGTTCATAGAAGATAAACTTTTTTTAGATCTGCATCTACGGATGTGTCTGTTCTTTCCATCATCTTCTTGCTAGTTTGGATATATAATTCTAGGTTGAAAGTAATTTATTCTTAGAACGTTGAGGGTGTTGCTTTATTGTTTTCTGATTCAGTGTTACTGATGAGAAGTCTGACTTTTGTCCATTTAGTATTTCTTGTTAGTGATCAGTACCTCTCCCCCTTCTCCACTTCCCGTACACATATTCTGGATGCTGTTAGGATCTTTGTTTTATCCTTGCTGTTCTGAAGCTCCACAGTAATGTGTTTAGAAATTCTTTAACCCATTGTGTTGAGCTCACAGTAGACTCTCTCAATATGAAAGCTTGTGTCTTTAGATTTGGGGAAAATCTCTTGTTCTATAATTATTACTCTCCTATTTTCTCTGCATTTTTTGTAGACCTCATTTTAATAAAAATTTTGGCCTTCCAAATTAATTCTCTGTTTTTCTCTCATATTTTCTGATTTACCTTGCCCCTTCCTACTTCTGGAGAAAATTTTCTCTATCTTCTAGTATTTCCATTGAACTTTGTGTATTTCCAGACATCTTGTTCTTTGGTTATTCCTTTTTCATAGTATCCTGTTCTTGTTTTATGGATGCATTACTGTGTTAAATCTGTCAGAGGATGCTCACTAGAGTATTTTTAAGTGCTCTTTCTTTCCTGAATTATATCTTTCCCTCAGAGTTTTTTCCTCTTTTTAAATTTGACAGTTTTCTTCCATTATGTAGGTTTTCCTCCGCTGCTTGTTGATCTTTGGTAACCTGTTTATATTTAACGCAACAATAGAATAACTGAGCTCTGTGTTCTTGCATTTAGCTCCTTAAAAGGCTGCCTTCCTTTGGGAGGAGTGGGTCAGATGCTGACTCTTACTGGATTGCTAAATGCTAGAAACAGGAGCTTTTCTCTGGGGCAACAACCCCTGTCCATATCAGCTGACCTAGTACTTCCCTACATTTCTTTCTTTAGAGACATAACTTCCAGTTTTTTGTTTGTTTATATTTGGAGGGTAAAGTCTGGTTGCTAATATTCTTTTAGCAGCTGTAGAGATAGGGATCTTCATCTCTGTCCCAATCTCACCCTTAGTCATACCTGGCATTTCTAGGTGAGTCCCTGGATTTTGCAGGGCAAATGGATTCTTCTCCATAGGTATTCTTGGCACTGATTTCGTCCACCTCCTTTATTAGGCATGATTCCATTTGCTTTCTGATTGCTAACATTTGTTGAGATTTCCTGCCTGCTCATTGTTTCCCCTTCTCTTATTTATTTTTGTGGATTTATTCCCTTACTATCATTTTAATAAGATTCCTGAAGGGAGAGGAGGTAATTTCCTGTGCTCAGTGTATTATCTTAAATAAGAACTTCAGAATACTTAGGAAGGCTTGAAAGCATCCTATGTTTTAGAAGACTTTTCATCAAAAATTATAATAAAACCCACTTTGGGGCTTAAAGGCATTAATTCTTGGCTCTCAGGAGAATGTGGTTTTCAAGAATGACTTTGTCTCTGAAGTCTCTGAATATAATACATTATGATCAGGGTAGTAAATAAAAAGTAATAATTATATCGTGGACCAGACACTTTTGTGTTTTATTAAATACAGCCTCATTGAATGCTCAGAGCAATCATAAGAGGTAGTATATTATTTTCTGCAGTTTACATAGGAGGAAACTCAGACAGAGTAAAGTAATATAACTTGCTCAAGTACTATATAAAAGATACAGAATGATTCCCTAACCACATTGATCTCTATAGGTATTAAAATGCAGTATTATCTAGTTTATCTTTTCTTCCTGGAAGTTAGCGGCTTTTTGATAAGTATTGTGGAACAGAGCATTCAGGAAAAAAGTCAATACTGACTTATTTAGGATTGATATCCTTGTGGAGCCAATAAAATTAATGAAAACTTTTGGCCTCTCTCTCTTCTGTCTCAGACCACATACCCACAATTCTTTGCTGGTCAGTAAGATGGTATAGTCATTCAAAGTTTTTTTGGAGTACTTGACTATGTTACATTTTAAAGTGTATTCCATTTCTAGAAATTTGTCCTACAGTTCTTCAAGTGCTCAAAGATACATGCATGGGAATGTTTATGGCATTATTTGTAACAGAAAGCTGGAAAAACCTAAGTGTCCATCAGTAGGGAATTGGTTAATTTGCAATAGGTATGTCCATGCATGGAATGCTATGTAAAAAAAATGAAAGAGACCTATGCTGATATAAAAAGATCTTCAAGTAATATTCTTTGTAAAAGTCATATACAGTATGACTCTATATGTGTAAAAAGTATATGTTAAGTATGTGTGCTCATATGTTTGCATACATGTGGAAAAGATGGAAGGAACATAAGAAAAGAATTGTTATTCTGATGGGGATTGTAGGAACTTTTAATTCCATATCCTTAAGCACCATTTTATTTCTTTTACCATGAACATGTAAATCTTATACTGTTACGAAAGTAAAGCTTAATGGTTTTCGGTAGCTGTTGGTAATATACCAGCAACACTAGCTGACCCTGGGTTTCCTAGGCCAGTTACAATCTAATGGAATAGGTCTGGGAATCCATATCCTAACAAGGGCTTTAAGTGATTCTCAATATTAGGCAGCTGTGCAAGTGTGCTCACAAATATGCATAATTTACACTAAGAGGAAGTTACCATAGAGAGGCAATTAAAAGAGTGAGACCACTTTGAATAATGCTGAACTAATAAATTTCAAAATTTGGAGGTGATAAATGATTTTCTAGGAAATTATCAAACTTTTTTTTTTTTTAATCAAACGTTTTAGAGATAGACAACCTAGTTTATTCCACCTGACCTGGAAGAAACTGAGACACACATCAGAGATATTGCTCAGCCCAAGCCATAGGTAAATTCTTCCAAATCTTTATGGAATGTGCAGTTCCAAATCTATTTAAAGTATTTCGGAGCAGAGAGAAAAAAAGTAAAACTTGTTAGTTGTGTTTACAAAGCCAACATAGCACCATTTCCAAACCTTTCAGATATAGGGGTCTTGGGGTTTTTTTTTGTGTGTGTGGTTTTTTGAGCCTCATCATTTTAAGATTGTGGTTCAAATTTTATAAATATTATTTGAAACAGTAATATACACCATGACTAGATGGAATTCACTTTAGGAATCAAAGGATGGCTTGATGTTAGGAATTCTATTAATAGAATTATGAATATTAATAGGCCAGGGAGAAGAATTACAGTCTTTTAGTTTTCTGCCCAAAAGTGCACACAATAAAATTAATGTGTATTTGTGGTTTTTGAAAACACAAAACCCCAAATAAAACTCTTAGACCAGTGGAACTAGCTGAATAGTTTTCTTTCTTTTTAAAAATCTTTCATTCATTCGTTCATTGAGAAAGAGAGAGCACACGCATGAGTGGAGGTAGGGGCAGAGGGAGAGGGAGAGAGAATCTTAAGTAGGCTCCACACCCAGCGCAAAGCCCCAACCTGAGGCTCGATCTTATGACCTGAGCTGAAATGACCTGAGTCGATATCAAGAGTTGGATGCTTAACCGACTGAGCCACCCAGACTCCCCATAGATGAATAGTTTCTTAACATAACAGAGGTGTTGCACAGTGTTAGCCAGTATCATGCTTAATGGTAAAACACTAGAAGTGATCTTGTTAAAGTTAGGAAAAAGATTAAAAATAAATTGCCATTCCAGTTAAAATCTCAATTTGTTTTGGTAAATAATTCTAAAGATTATTTGGAAGAATAAATAATATGAGAACAGTCCAGAAAATTCTAAACAAGAAAAAAACATTGAGGGCTGGGCTCATAACTCTATCAGATATTTATTTATTTATTTTATTATTTATTTTTAAAAGATTTTATTTGAGAGAGAGAACGAGAGAGAGCACGGAGGTGGGAGGGGAGAGGGAGAGGGAGAAGCAGGCTCCTCGCCTAGCAGGGAGGCTGATGCAGGTGGATCCCAGGACCCTGAGATCATGACCTGAGCTGAGGGCAGACGCTTAACCAGCTGAGCCACCTGGGTGCCCCTGTATCACGTATTTGAATATTATAAAAGCTGAAGTAAGGAATAGCTATATGAAACTGTGTAATACAGGCAGTCGAAAAACTACATGTAAGTGTGTGAGTGGCCTTTTCAGGTACTGGAGAAAAGATGAAAAAGAAACACTCTCATATTGATAGTGGGAGAATAAATTTCAGTAGCCTTTTTGAAAGGCATTTGGCAATAGCAAATGCATTTTTAAGTATATGTATACTTTGGTCCAGTGCTCTGCTTCTAGGAATTATTCCAAATATTTCTTTTGAGACAAATTTTGTCTAATTCCTAAGATTGTGATGATAAATCAGACCTCCTGATACTGTTTCATCAGGGATCGTTATTATAAGTTTGTATGTTACAGCTCCTTTCCTCCTCTGCTGCTTTCAAGGGCTTGCGGCCTAATTGGGGTAGCTTGGAAAGATAGTCATCAGTGACACATATACCTGACTTGGGCCACAAAGTGAGTTTTGTAGGTGATGTAGCCAGGATTAGTTATAGAGAAATAACTGCAAATATTTTGCCTTTGAGCTCTTTGATCTCCCTTTTCAGAACCTCATTCCCCTTTCCTGACAGGGTAGCTTAAAATTTTGTTATGTCTGAAACAGTAGAAAGATAGTATTCCTCCGTGCTTTTCTCCTCTCCACCTGTGCAACTCCCCCCCCCCCCCCCCAGCCCCAGCCCCTTGGAAAGAGCTTTGGGTTTGGAATCAAAGGACCTGGCTTCTTGAGCCAGTTCTTCCACGGACTAGCTCTGAGACTTAGGAGAAACAAGATTACCCTTCTAAACTTACTTTCTTTGAGAACCAAGCATTCTAACCTTTCTTTCCACTTATATTCCTCATGTTTATTCCTTAATCCATTGCAAATGAGATTTTACTCTACTGCATCTCAACTAGCGCTCAAGCAGCAAAAACCTCCTAATTGCAAAATATAGAGTGTGTTTTCTTTCCTTTTTTATTTAGCTCCACTAATTCATTTGTTTGGGTATTATTTATCAGTTTTCTGACTAAATAATATAAAATATTTTTGGTAGTAAATACAGACCCACGTGAAGAAAACGTAGAAATATCCCTTAATCTCAGTACCCAGAAATAATCACTGGCATATTCACTACCATTTATATGTACATATCTTAATAAAATTGGGATTATACTTACATATACCCTGCTTTGTATCTTGCTTTTTGTTTTCATAACAATACTGTAAGCAGTGAGTTTTAAATGTATGGGTTTCTCATTATATAGTTATTTCATAATCAGCTGTACCTATTTTGTTCTTGTGTTAAGTTTAGGTTGCTTCTTACTGTGAACACCTTTGTACATGAATTTGTATGTGCAGTAATGATTTTCTTTAAGGCTTACTCCCACCTTCCAGAACCTCTTTACACCCTTGATTTCCTCCTTCTGCTGGTACTTTTCCCCCACTGCTTCTTTCATGGGCTCCTTTTTATACTTGTCCTTAGGTTTTGGTGTTCCAGAGTTCCCTTTTCCTGCTCTGGGCTTGCAGACAGTCTCTTTTACTCCCTCAGCTTCAGCAATCACCTGTTGTCTGGTTCCCAGGTGTGGAGCACATCTCCACAGCATGCTCCCTTCTTCTGAACACCCTCTCTGCATTTCTTCCTGTTCCCTGGGCATTTCCTCCTGACTGATACCTGAAACGCATATAACAAGGGTAAACAAACCAACTATCTGAGATTTCTTTTGAGGTCTTCCTTTTATCAAATGTAGATCCAGGGCATATTTTAGATGTTTTAGATTTGTTTTGTAAGCAAAAGTATCTAAGATGTGTAATGATCCTTTTTACAGGGTGCCAAGTGGGCAGAAAAGAATCGTGGGAAAGGACAGTAAGCATAACAAAGTGCCTGCGTATCTTTCAAGGCTATATGGCCTTCTTAACTCTTGCCCTCATTTTCCTCCTAGTTCCCTAACGTGAACCTGGCCTCTTTAGCCTCCCTGCCGTTTTACATTTACACTGAAGTGGTGCCCCTTAGTGGCAGAGTAAGGAACTTCCTCCATTGCTGATCAATCACATAAAAAAATTACTGTTGTCTTCTCTGGTGCGTGTAAACAAGTGGTTATTGTGACTGTGGTACATTGCTTAACTGGTGGGGGGTGCTTTTTTTGCAATTCTAGTAAATACTTGTGAATTATTACCATAACATCTAGGTACCCTAATCTTTTGAGTGTTTCAGGAAAAAGAAAATAGACAAATATGCTCCCTTTCTACAGGAATTTGTATCTTTTGAGAAGGTGAGACAAGGATACTTGGTGTTTATTTAATTTTAAGATTACAATGTCTGTACAGTAGACATTACTCCAGCTTTTGGAGTTGTAATTTAATCTCATAACTGAAAATTCTCTTTTGTAGTCTCATACATACTTGTTGTAGCCAGTCTAGAAATACTTGTCAAATGACTGGAATGATAGGTGCAGATCCTTGAAGACCTTCGTGCTTTAAAAACACAAAGCAAACAAAAATTGTTTTAAGGGAAAGTAGTATAGCCACATTAAGTACAATCTGAGAAATAAGAGGAAAAACCCTACTCTTGATCTCCCTTAACAAAATTCCTGATAGATTTGTATATATCTGTTCTTTTTCAAATTTGTGTTTATGTGGTTAAAATTATGTATCCTGCCTTTTTTCACTTAATATGTCATTTTATGACTATTACTTTAAATGGCTGTATAATAGTCTATTAGTTGCAGGAACTTTTGGCCCTGTTGTAATGCACAGTGTTTATGGAAAGTGGATGGTACTTTGTTTCTGTAAAATAGAACTCTTAAGAAAAAATAGTTATTCTAATAAAATAAAGTTGCCTTATCACATGGATTTTACTAAGTAGGAGAACCATAACCTTCTTATTATAAGGTCAGTGCCTTTTTATTTTCAGAATTATTAACCTGAAAACCTGAGGAAATTCATCATCAGTTGAGTGTAATAAACCGTGTGTCAGCTATGTATTTTGGAGAAGTTATAAATAGAAGTTAAATACCTGCTTATTTAGAGAATTATTGTCATAAAACTTAATATTAACATTGTGTTCTTTTGTAGATTATGGAGCTTTGTGGTGCAACAAGGCTTGGTTATTTTGGAAGAAGTCAGTTCTATATCGCTTTGAAACTTGTAGCTGTTGCCCAGTCTGGTTTCCCTTTAAGAGTGGAAAGTATAAATACAGGTAAATATGGAATACATTAGTAGTGGAAATGAAAATAGACTTCTGATCACAAATGAAATAAAGTCAGTAGAATTGTTGAGTCTTCATGATATTTTAGTGGTTTTTGTGACCTTAAGTGTCATGACTTTATTCTCATTACCATGCTTTTTTCATTTGTGAGTATTAGAAAAATATCTTTCTTAAACCCATTATGATATCTGTGTACTTAATATGTATTTGATGATAATACAAAAATTGTTAAAAAGTGGTGATTTTTCAGAATTAATTCATTAAAAGTTGCTTAGAAAGAGTTTAGGTGATTAATTTTATCAAAGTAAATGAATTGTAGTGACTGACCACCTTCTTATATGCCTTCCTTATATTCTTCTTTTCTAGTAAGTATAAAACTACATAATACTTTGTGGGTTTTTTGTTTGGGAAAGCCGTGCATTTGAAATTAGAAAGTTAACTAAAACTTTCTGATTGATAGAGACAATGTTAAAATATTGGCAGACTAAAACCTATGTACAGACATTTGACTATCTTATACGTGTCACCTAGGATAATTAGTTTTTCTACAATTGGGAGGCTTATTGACACTGAAGTCAGTGGAAATTTTATAAAGGTAGGCACTTAAATACAGAGAGTTCTGTGGTTGTCATAGGGAAAAGAGGAAAGAGAAAACTTGAGGTTTTCTGTAATGTTAGAATTTTTATAAATAGTTTTAAGCAGCAAGTTCAATTTATTAGTCAGTGTGAGGTTTTCATTGTGGACCTCTGTTTTGCCACACATCATTCTTTCTAGAATTGAGAGTTTACATTCTTTTCAGGTAATTTTGATTTCTTTTACATAAATACTGAATAAGCTTAGTATTTCCCCTCTTTAGTATGAAGATTGAAGAGAGATGCAGATAGTCATAGTGGAGGGAAGTGTACTTTCTGTTAAAAATTCTGTTCCTGTGTGTGTTGTCTAGTCTAAAAGTATGAGCTGTGATTGACCTTCAAAGAAGTTCTTGGTCTTCTTTCTTCTGTTTACTTGAATGTAGGATATCTCCCTGTAGAAATGTCACAAGCCAGACTAAAGTGAATAGCTATCATGCCTTGTACTGTGATGTTGGTAGGGGAACAGTAAAATATTTTCAGGAATTTGTGCCATGAAATGTCTAGATTAATCTAGTCTCGATCTAGTGACATAGTCTCTGCTTTACTTATAGCTCTAACATCTTAAGAGAATCAGTATGAGTAGAAAAGAAATAGTCTAGGCTCTCAGGTCAGACTGACCGGAGTTCAGATTCTGTCGGTTACTAACTGTCAGTGACCTTGGCATCTCGTTGCCTCAGTTGCAAGCATAGAGCCAGACAGGACATTTATTATAGCTATTGTTACTGCCTTTAGAAGGACAGTTTAGTGTTTAGGTTAGAGTCTCCCTAAACAGTCTAAGGGAGGTGGTCTAAATGTAGTGATAAACATACGTGTCTGTTTTTGTATCCATTTTTGTAAAAATTCTTTCTAATATCTAATTCATATTTCAGTTTTAATGTGTGCTCTTTTTCATTTTAAAGTAATAATTATTTCTGTGGTTAACAGTAAAGGACCTTCCTCTGCCAAGATTTGTTGCTTCAAAGAATGAACAGGAATCTCGCCACGCAGCCTCATATTCTTCAGATTCTGAAAATCAAGGGTCTTATTCTGGTGTAATTCCCCCACCACCTGGCAGGGGACAAGTGAAAAAGGGATCTGTAAGCCATGATACTGTCCAGCCTCGTACTTCTGCAGATCAGCAGGTAATCATGTATCTAACATGTTATCAGTTGATGGCCTGTGTAGACGTTTACACTAAAGCATTTGTTAAGTGCCTTATTAATGAAAATGTTACCTTAAAAAAATTTAAGTCTTAATAATGCCCTTTCTAGGAACCTGCATCCCCGGTAGTTTCACCCCAGCAGTCCCCACCAACTTCTCCACACACTTGGAGGAAGCACAGCCGTCACCCCAGTGGGGGAAATAGCGAGAGGCCTCTTGCAGGACCTGGGCCGTTTTGGTCTCCCTTTGGTGAAGCACAATCAGGTATTTTGAAATTCTTTAGAAGTGACATTTATTAAGGAAATTGAAGGAAACTTGATAATATTCCTTTAAGAGTTGCTTCCAAGGCAATTTTTAATTATAAGTTAAGTACCTTAATTAGAAGCAAAAGCCAACTATGAAAGTTTGTAAGCAGTTATGTCACTTTGAACAATGGTAATTGCATTTACTTAACATATGATGCTTAGACAAAAGTTTATAGGTACCAGATTCTCTGAAGGTGAAACGAATAAATAATGATTTCCCGGAATATAAGGGATATATTATATTGTTCCAGTATTGACAAGGAAAGCACACTAACAATTTAAAAGATTTAAATGAGGTATAATTTTAAGTTGACAGAAGAGATTCACTTTGGAAATCGTTAACATTTCTTCGAAGTTAGAGTTCAAAAGAAAACATTTATAATATGTGTATGGGGAGTTATTGTAAAAACCTGGTAACTGTTTTCTCTCCAAAAGTGAGCCAGCATGTGTACCCGTTCTCCTTTTAGGCTCTTCTGCTGGTGACGCAGTGTGGTCAGGGCATTCTCCACCTCCACCACAAGAAACTTGGGTCAGTTTTGCAGATACTCCACCAACCAGTACTCTTTTAACCATGCATCCTGCTTCTGTCCAGGTGTGACATTTTATTGGTATTGCATTTTTATTTGCTTCATTCAGAGTATTGCTGCAGTCATTTTTTTTTTTTTATTTTGCTATTGTGAATTTTGTAAATGCAAGTTCACTCTTTTATAGAACCTGGAACTCTGCTCTGTGTCTTAAAGTCTGTTATCATTGGAATGTTTCACTAAAAGTTTTGGCTGATTTTCTTTCCAATTATTCAATGAAGTTTTGAAAGTTTTCTGCCCCTGGGAATATATTTGCTTGGCTTTCTTAGCACATTTTTCATAACTTTCTGTTGCTTACATATTGCTATCATTCTACGCACTTATATAATCATTGTGCAGAAACATTCAGTAACCTGATTATAACAAATATGTGGTTTTCTGATGACTTTGTGAAGACTTCTTATATTTTAAACATCCACAAAAAGTAAGTTTTAATTTCAAAGATGAGTAACCTAGCAATCTTGGTCCGTATAATCATATAGATAGATACTGTACTGAGGAAAAAAATGTTTCATTACAGGACCAGACAACAGTACGAACTGTAGCATCAGCTACAACTGCCAATGAAATTCGTAGGCAATCCAGTAGTTACGATGATCCCTGGAAAATAACAGATGAACAAAGACAGTATTATGTAAATCAGTTTAAAACCATTCAGCCTGATCTAAACGGATTTATTCCAGGTGAGTTGTTAAAAACAGAAATTCTTCTGGATGGGACAGGACAGAGTCTCAATTTAATAATTTCAAAGACATGGTTTTATTGGTCAGAGATTATAAAAGATAATTCTCAAATTGTTTGTCTAAAAAGAGTTTATAATCACTGGAGACAAAAACATGACATACAGATATGTTAAGGTTACCTTTTTCCCAATGAAAAAAGTCTTAAGACTCTTAACCTCACATTTTATTCTTGGATCTGTAAGTTCAGAATAACATTAAACAACACTGTTTTAATATTTCAGGATCTGCAGCTAAAGAGTTTTTTACAAAATCAAAACTTCCTATTCTTGAACTTTCTCACATTTGGTAAGTGTGGTGTATATCACATCAGTTGGGTAATACGGGTTGTTTTAAAGGAGTTTCCAGCAGGTAGATTTTCGAACCTTAAAAAATAAACTATTAGAGTAACCTTTTCAAGAATGTTCTCAAAGAACTCAGTATTGCCTTACAATGGTCAGCTTCTGTCTCACTCTCTGGAAAAGAAATAAGTGATGCCAGTACAGTAGTTCTTTAAAAAGTGCTAAAATTCTTTAAGCTGTATCTGCTATTTCTTGTTGCTAGCATAATGCATGGAATAAAAGCTAGCTGGTTCATCCATGGTTATGTGTACCCCATTTGGATTTTAACAAGCTTATACCTATTACATATTACCTACACCATTAGCTATACCTATACCTGTACTAAGCCATGAGCTGAAGAACAGTGCTGAGCTCCCACTGAAATCCAAACCAGGGCTCAGGATAGCTGCTACATAGTTGGAATTAGTCAGTCAAGACAAATTATAATCACAAATTACTTTTGAAAAACAATTATCAGATAAACATAAATGTTTTTTCTACTTTCAGTTATTTCATTAGTAGGGGTTTTAGTAGCATGGAGTGCTATAGTAGAAGGAAGATACATAATGCCTAAATTGAAAAAACAAGAACTAGCAATATGTACATACTATTTATAGTGTAAGATGTTAAATACAAAAGTGTTTGCTTCTGCATCTAGAAAGTGGAAGAATGGGGGGCTGCTGGGTTTGTGTGTGTGTGTGTGTGTGTGTGTGTGTGTGTGTGTGTGTTTATCAAGCCTTGTAATTCTATTGGGTGCTTTAAAGTGGATACATGTAGACCTTTGGTAACAATAAAAACAAAAGGTTTTAAAAATTTCGGTGACTTATTAAATAGGCCTGCCTTTAAGCTAAATTCTTTTACTTAAAAATGCATATGGATTAAAGGTCATTTTTTGGTGATCTTATTTATTTAGGCTGTTTTTTTAGCCTTTTATTCTAAGAATTTCAAGTATTCAGAAAAGTTTAAGGAATTGTGCCTTGAACACAACACCCATATGCCCACTGCCTAGATTCTGCAGTTGTTTTGCTGTATTTGCTTTATTATACTTCTTCCCATCTATGGGATTTTTAAAATTACTGATTGCACTTTTTTGGAAAAGTTTCTTTTTCTTCTTTTTGGGACATAAAGGGATCCAAAGCAGATGATTATATTTATAGTAAGTTTGTCTTCTAGGGAACTTTCAGACTTTGATAAAGATGGAGCATTGACACTGGATGAGTTTTGTGCTGCTTTTCATCTGGTAGTTGCTAGGAAGAATGGCTATGACTTACCAGAAAAACTCCCTGAAAGCCTAATGCCCAAACTGATTGATTTGGAGGACTCAGCAGGTAAGATTGGGAGCTGAAGGGACCTGGTTGCAGGCCTTGATAAACATAGCACTTGATTCTTTTTTTTTAAGATTTTATTTATTTATTTATTTATTTGAGAGAGAGAGAAGGGTAGAGTGTGAGTTGGGGGAGAGGGAGAATCTCAAGCAGATTCTGTGGTGACCGCAGAGCCCATTGAAGGGCCGGTCCCATGACCCCAGGATCATGACCTGAACCAAAACTAGGAGTCGGAAGCTCAACTGACTAAGCCATCCCAGCTCCCCAACATGATTCTTAAAGCAAAATCAAGATAGTTGTTAAAACTTAAGAACATAGACATTTCATCAAGAGCAAGTAGATTTGCCATCAGAATATACTGAACTTGGATTAATGGTTCGTTTTATTTAGTCAATTTTAGTAGGTTTATTTTTATTTTTTTAAAGATTTGATTTATCTATTTGTCAGAGAGAGAGACAGAGAGAGTATAAGCAGTGGGAGCAGCAGGCAGAGGGAGAGGCAGGCTCTCTGCTGAGCAGGGAGCCCGATGCGGGACTTGATCCTGGAACCTGGGATCATGTACCTGAGCCGAAGGCAGACGCTTAACTGACTGAGCCACCCAGGCATTCCCTGTTTAGTCAACTTGAAAGAGATAAATAGAGTGTGCTACTATTTCACTTTAACTTTTGACTCGCTGAAATTTTAAGAGTGTTTCACAGTATCTGGTTATTTTGCCACCCCTTTAATTGCATTATATATTCTCTGGGGTGGGCAAGGTAGCCTGTCCGCATTATCAACATTTTTCCATTGAGTACATCTTATTTTATTGAAGGACAATGCTTGGTTTATCATAAGACCAATGCAATCTGCAAGCATTTTCCTTTCAAAAGCCCAACTCTTTTCTTCTGACCCTAAAAAAATCCGGAAATTTTGTGTTTGATTATAGATGGTGCTATTTTTGTTATCATGTTTACAAGAATGCTTTTGTAAGTATTTACTGGTAGCTTTCTTTCAAAGGAAACAAGAATGTAAGGGGTAAAGAAATGAGTAAAATTCAGAATGAATAAAAGGAAATCTTAATGTTAAATTCTTAATGAACCTAATTAAAACTTAATTATTGTTTTCAGTTTTCTTATCTCAGTTTTCTTTTGGATGTTATGATGGAAGGAATTTTATACTTTTAAAAGAAAAGTTAAAACAGAATTTGGCTCTCAAAAGGGCATTTATCTACTAGGCAGTGTCTGTTTAACCCAGAAAGGCACATGATCTGACCTTGTTGCCTAAATTATACAGAAGAAATCATAGGCATGTTATTAATGTCACGAAGAGAACGGTATCCTTGGTGTTAGGAATCTGAGTCTGCTTGTAGTTTTGCTAATTATTCCTGTGACCTTGGGCAAGTTCTGACCATTTATTCTATTTTTTCCTTCTGTTTCTCCACCTGAAATGTGGATTTGATGCCATTCATGCTTCAGGACCTGAATTGTACACTGACCTTTTATCAACGAATACATTGATTAAAAACTTTAGCATTGATATTATGTTTTTTAGAAACCTTATCCTATGAGAATCCTAGGATTTTCTTGATCATTTCAGGTAGTTATTAGGTAACTTCTAACTTTAGTTGAAAGCTAAGTATTTTTGTTGGTAATTTTGCTTCACAGTACTTTGATTTACCTAATTAAGAAACAAAAGAATTTTGTCTAGCTTATTTGGTAGTAGCCAAAGGGGGAAGAAATTTAGTAGTTACATACTTGGTATATTGTTTTAAAAATTGGGCCTTGTTTCTGGAATTTTTCTGTGACTTTAATTCTTTGAAAACTGATGGCATACTAATACAAGAAAATAAGTTAAGTTTATTCTGTTGCGTTATTCTCTATAGACTTGTCTGAACCTTTTATCTGTTGCATTCAGATTGGTTAATCAGATTATTGCATGTCGTCAGTGGAATTTCTTTTTTGTTTGTTTTGTTTTGTTTTTAAAGATTTTATATATTTGAGAGAGAGAGTGCATGGGGGGGGGGCAAAGGGAGAAGGAGAAGCAGAGTCCCCGCTGAACAGGAAGCCAGATGCCTGGGCTCCTGGGCTCTATCCCAGTACCCTAAGATCATGACCTGGGCCAAAGGCAGCCGCTTTAACTGACTGAGCCACCTGGGCACCCTGTTATTTTTTGTTTTTAATTTAAATGAATTCTGGTTCTTCATAAACTTGATCTACTGCCTGAATTTTAAGGCTCATGAATGAAGAATTTCTTTTTTGGGCATTTGTTTTTTTACACCTGTTTAATCTGTTTAACAAAGAGACCCCCCCCTTTTTTTTTTTGCCTGTATTTATCTGTACAATTGCTCTAATTATAATTTTAAAGGTTTCAAAGAATCAAATAGTTTTTTCCCATTCCAACATGATATTATATGGTTTTCTGATCAAATTTATTATAAACGTTTGGCTACACAATATTAAATTCAGGTCTGCTTTGCCTACTTATAAATGATAAATGTAGAATTCTGTTAATTTTGGGGTGGGAGAAACTGATTAATCTTTTTTCACCTACCTCTAATAAGCTTGAGATTCATAGTACACAAAGTCCTTTGGATATAGAAATTGTTGCTTGACGCTATAGATCCATCAGTATCCACAAAAATAATTTAAAATAGCTGTGTTTTTAGAAGTTCACTTTAGAAGTTTTAGACATTGGAGCAACCAAGCTAGGCTTTCTGTAGGCATGCAAACATGGCTTGGGGACATATGTAATTTTTCCAAAATTATTTGACCAGGTTTACAGGATTACATAGATAAAACAGAATGACTAGTGATCATAGGCAGAGTGCTTATTTGGGCCTGAATTAAAATACTTAATATTTAACATCAGCACTGAATTTGGCAGCTAGAGTAAATACAAAGGGAAATTTTGTTTTTATTGTCTTACCAAAAACATACAAAAATTCATCTGTGGAAACACCTTTCTGAAGCTGTTATTCAGGGAAGAATGTTCATCTTCTAAGAATGGTTATCTACTTAAAAAAAAAAAAAAAAAGATCAAAGTGACCTGCTAACCAACCACAACACTCTATCTTAAACGGACAAAACCAAACATACTGCGATGCTGTACACCTTCAACTCAATCCACAGAGTTTCTTCTTTGGAGCACAGTTACTATTTGACATATAGCTTTTGTGATTATTTGGTAAATCTCTCTCTCTTAAACAAGCCCAGAGGATCCAAGGTGGGTAGTAACTGAATCAGTCTTGTTCATTATATCTCAGCACCTAGCAGGGTGCAAACTGAGTATATAAGTGGGCGTTCACATTTTTGAAATGACTAAATTAGGCCGAGCTACTTGTTTTTAAAACTGTTTCCTGTCTTCATAACACACCACTCATGAGCTATTCAGTAATATCTGCTTGAGATGCTCAGAGCTGGAGAGGAATTGTTCCCTATTCTGTCTGCTCCTCCATCATCACTTCTTCACACAGTAAATTTGAGGATGTTTCATTGTTGCTGATATGGTGCATAGCATGGATCCCCAAACTCCTAGCAGTACTTGTAATAGGAATATTTTTAAAAGCCATAGACTTTTTATGAATAGTTTACCAAAAATCCATACTTGAGACTAGCTTGATGCTAAATCACTGTTGAGTTTTCTATTCATCTGGAAACTTTTAACATAGAAAAGCCAACACAAATAACACATGCACTTAACTGTTTTTACCAAGTACAATCACATTATACATCCTTGTTGTTGTTTTTTTTATAGTGTTGAACATCTTTATACTCTATCACATATAGGGCTGTAACATTCTTTATCATGCAGTGTATTCCATAATATAGATGTGCCTTAATTTAACCAGTGTCTTAATAATGGATTTTGGGTAGTTTTTTGACCTTACCTTTATTTATTTTTTAAATTTTTTTTTATTTATTTGACAGAGAGACAGCCAGCGAGAGAGGGAACACAAGCAGGGGGAGTGGGAGAGGAAGAAGCAGGCTCCCAGCAGAGTAGGGAGCCTGATGCAGGGCTTGATCCCAGGACCCTGGGATCACGCCCTGAGTCGAAGGCAGACGCTTAATGACTGAGCCACCCAGGCGCCCCTTGACCTTACCTTTAAAACAGTACTGTAGGGGCGCCTGGGTGGCACAGCGGTTAAGCATCTGCCTTCGGCTCAGGGCGTGATCCCGGCGATCTGGGATCGAGCCCCACATCAGGCTCTTCTGCTGTGAGCCTGCTTCTTCCTCTCCCACTCCCCCTGCTTGTGTTCCCTCTCTCGCTGGCTGTCTCTATCTCTGTCGAATAAATAAATAAAATCTTAAAAAAAAAATACTGTAAAAAAACAAAACAAACAAAAAAAAACACACAACTTTATTTTATATAAAGAATTCTAAGTCTTTATTTTTGAAAATTCACTGTCCCAAGTGCCTTTAGTTGCAGAGGAAAAATAATGAAAATAGTCCTACTAATATTCATCATCAACTTTACACTTAAGGAATTGCTTCAAGCACCACAGCCCCCTCCACTTCCCCCCCCATGCCCCGCACACACATATACTTTCTTAACACTGGTGTCATTTCTTTCCAGATAGTTGGGTGTTGTAACTGACAAATCAGGACAATTAGAAATATTGGCAAAAATGCACCATTTAATGAAATTGGTCAGAATAATTAGAACTCCTCAAATTCCTGGCAAAGACATTAACAAGACTAGGTAATATTTGAAGGAGAAAATTCTTACAAGGATAACCCAATAGGGGCTTTAAAAGATTATGGTTTACATATCAGGGGATTCATAATAGTCCTTGGGAATAACTACTGATACTTTTAATTATTTTTTGTAAAAAGGACAAATTTTGTATTTTGTCTTTACAATTGTGCTGTGAAACTCAAAAGCGAAGTGAAGAACATCTGTCTTCCTCTGTTAGAAAGAGAACTCCATGGAAATAAATGGGAGCTTTGTCATCTTGCTCAATATTGTATCTTTATTTACTGTGTTTATGTTTAGGTCCTCTGTAAACGCTCACTGATTGAATTCTTGTTTTTATTAATTTTGCCATCAAATTACACCCCGAAATTGTAACATCTTTTATTCTTTGGTCTTTATACTCATTTTTACAATTTTCTGTGTAAGTTTTGAAAACAAAGCCCTAATTATTTTTCATTATGAAATTCTAGTTATCTCAAGTGGATTAACATTAAGTGGGCTTCTTCCATTTTTAGCTGTACTTGGATAATGAGGACCTCCTGTCTGTAGGTAATAATCTTTAAAGTATAGTAGCTAAGCCAAATAATAGTTCCTATAAAATGCTGACCAGTACTGCAAAAAAAAAAAAAAAAAAAAAAGTCAACAGGCTAGAGTTTAATTAGGATTTTGGGTGAATGCTTTGTTTCTTTCAAACCTTGTTGCACACATTTTTATCTTCACTTAAAAAAAATCCTTGAAAAAAAAAACTGAGAAACTTCTATGTAGAGTGTATGAAGTTCTGCTTACTCAATAAGTTTCCATTTTGTGGAGCGTTGAAAATTAAAATTAATTTTGCAAATAGAATGTAGTTTTTTGATGGATATGATACCATTCAGAACAAAGCATATTTTAAATTCTTTAATTTCTTTTTGAATTTTCATTGCTTATCCCGATCTTTTTTTTTTTTTTTTAAAGATTTTGTTTATTTATTTGAGAGAGAGATAGCGAGTGCATGAGAGAGGGAGAGAGAGAGAGAAAGCACGAGGGTGGGAAGGGGAGAGGAGAGGTAGTGCTTGATTCCCTGCTGAGCAGGGAGCCCAACCCAGGGCTCTGTCTCAGGACCCCGAGATCATGACCTGAGCCCCTGAACCGAAGGCAGATGCTTAACTGAGTGAGCCACCCAGGCACCCCTGCTTATCCCTGTCTTTGGAGTATGAGTGAAAAAGGTACCATTAGTAGTTTTCCTTGAAAACTTAAAATTTATCCACATCTGTTTATTTTTTATTTTAAGAACTTTTTTGGGCAAGCATAGTATTCACATTTCAAGTAAAACTTGTAGTTGCTTTTGCTTTTACAAAGCTGTTAAATGAGTTTGCAACTTTGACTGAGGCTTCCTGATTGAAGAATTCTTCCTAGATGTATTTTGCTACTTGAAAGCAAAATAAGTTTTAAACCATAGGACTTTAGGGAGTGTATATATTTCTATAAGATTAATAATAGCTGGCAGTCATTTTTGAAACAATGCTAGCATGTTCAGGGTAATACTGAAAAAATAAACCTAGAGTAGAGTTGATGCTCTTTAGGAAAGCGGTTGTTCAGGTACACTGTACTAAACTGAATCTGGCAACTTTTCAGAATCTTCGGAGGCCAGAAGGATGAAAACTACTGACGGTGTTATTATTTTATAGTGTGATCCTAAAAATGCAGTTTACACTCTTAATATTGTCATTTCTAACTTTAAATGTAGATTGACAGTATGTCAGTGTGATCACACCGGGTTGTGTCTTCAGACACACTTTTATACATGGAGATAACTTTTTGCATAAAAGCCCTTTCGGGGTTTACGTTAACAAATAATTTAGGCTCATGCTCTTCTTTTTCAGCCCTGATGCTCTGCTGATGTCAGGGGCAGAGCAGAACCATCAGGAGGGAGGCAGGGTTGACACAGTGTTCCAGCAGGAGGCTAGGTTGGAACACTGCATCAGGTAAGAGTAAAACTACACCCCTGCCTCCATAAGGATACAGTCTCAAAGACTAACTTTTGTGGGTGGGCATGAAGCTCTTTGTTGGAGATTATAGGGAGCCAGGTTGAAGGAGGTGCAGTTTATTTACACACCTGGTTCTTTTCCTCGGACTCAAGACTATGAGGACATTACCTTTCTAGAATATAGGTGATTTGTTCTTTTTCTACTACCCTTTGTTGTTGTGTATATGAAGCAGGAAAGAAGCCATGTGTAATTTTGTGAATTTATTCCAGAAATAATCTTTGGATTTTCTAGGACAGTGATTTTTCAAACTTGAAGTCTTAGGACCCTTTTACATTCTTAAAAATTATTGTGGACCACAAAGAGTCTCTGTTTACTAGATCTGTCAATAGTTACCCTGTTTAAAAAAATAGTTACCCTATTAGAAATTAAAACTGATAAATTATATGCTTTATTTTAAAGTAATAATAGTAAACCTTTTACATATTAACATGGATATTTTTAGGAAAATAACGGTTCTCCAAAATTAAAAAAAAAATCATTACAAAAAGGGTGACATTGTTTACATCTTTGCAAATCTCTTCAATATCTCAGTTAATAGAAGATAGCTGGATTCTCATATTTGCTTCTGCATTCAGTTGTTAGGTACGTTATTTTTTTGAAGTGTATCAGGAATTGGCAGACTAAGTGCTGAGAACCAAATCAGTCCCCTTTGTACAGCCCACAAACAGAGTGGTGATAGTTGTGTTGTTCTTAATCACTGGGGGGATAAAACAGTATTTCATGACACATGAAAATTCTATGAAGTTCAAATTTTAGTTTCCATAAATGAAATTTTATTGGAACACAATAAGCTCATTCCTTCCCGAATTATTGATGGCTTCTTTTGCACTGCAACAGTCGAATAGTGGCAGCAGAGACTAGACAGGCAGCCTGCAAAGCCTAAAATATTTGCTTTCTGGCCCTTTGTAGAAAAAGGTTGCCTGTCCCTAGTACACGAAGACGATGTGGCCTCAATGGTAAAAGGGAGGACTGTTTTCAGATAATTACAGATATTCTTTGGTATTACCCCCAAACTCAACAAATGGTAATTTCTTAAAGGTTGATTGCATTGTGAAAGGTGAAACCATATTAATAAACTGTTTATATTGTTACATTAAAATCCATGGGTCTGTCTTGCACTTTGAATACACTTTGAATGAATCTTTTACTCCATGCATGATTTTGTAACATAGTGCATTGACTGTTTGTAAAATACCAGTTCATTGAGTTATACAAATCTTTGAAATGTTGGGACGTTTTATTATAAAATACCAAAAAACAGATTTGTTAATATAACCTATCTTCTCAAAGAAGTATTGGGAAGCTCTTGAGAGTACAGACATAGATATAGATACACATTCCCCAAAATTCTTATTTTTGCTGAAAGCTCAAACTTTGTCATTTATGACAAGTACTGAAGACAGTTGGTTTCCTTAAAATGACAGGCTCACTAAATTCATTTTTGAGAAAATGCCTGCCTAATACCCAAGTCTGAATAATTATAGTTTATCAGCTGTTCTTTCAAGAAAAAAAGTGGCCTGTTCAGCTGACAACTGAATCACACAGGTACCTTTCCTTCAGACAACCATGGTCCTTGATGCGAAGCAGGATGCTTTATATATATTTCCCCATTTTTCCGTACAAAGTATTAAGAAGGTATGTTTTCAGGGTTGAGGTTTAATAAAAATAATTTTTACTGTGATAATTGTGAGCATTCCTCAGTGAAGTTGCCATGCATGTTTGTTTATTTTAACTGGAGTATGTGGGGTGAAGAATAGCACGACTAACATATTTTGGTGCCACTGCCTTGATTGTTGCTGATAAGCCCGCCGTTTTACCCACTCTTGCTTTTGCATCATCATTGTAGGTGCCAGCACAGAAAAAAAGCATTATTATCATTACAAAAACCATTTTGATGTTTCAGACCCCCCCCCCAAAGAGTCTTGGGGACCCTCAGGAGTCCATGAACCACAATTTGAGAACTGCAACTCTAGGAAAATAACTCTTAGCCTAATGATGAAGTGTATTTATTTGGGTAAATAACATTTTACTTCTCAGCCTCAAGAGGCTGGACCCACTGC
This sequence comes from Ursus americanus, assembly GCF_024610735.1. Lineage (NCBI taxonomy): Eukaryota > Metazoa > Chordata > Mammalia > Carnivora > Ursidae > Ursus > Ursus americanus. The sequence goes on along the minus strand of NC_142137.1, from coordinate 51,242,369 downwards.
AACTTTGTACCAGTGAATCAAAGAGGTTTCCGCAATCTACCCCAAACTGAACTGCTCTGAGGTGGCGGGGTACAATCTGATCCTAGATTTGTAAGCAGAAGACAGGAGGATGAAGGTCTGGAAAGCCAGACCAGGGGCCCAGTTTGCCCTAAGGTGACATTTAAAACTTAATTGATACAGTCTGACTTTAAGTAGGTTCTTTTGAAAATTAGTGGTTCTGTATAGTCAATACTATTTTAATTCTGTTTTTCTTCATATGAATATCTGCTTTGGGGGATCGCTTACAGACATTTCTTCATTCACCACCTTCATTTCACTTTCAGTAAGCTAGTCAAATTTATAGCCATTATCTTCCTTTTCTTAACTTCCTTTCCCTTGGTTATCATAGAAAAAAAGCCCATAATTTTCATTCACACTGAAAACCACAAGCTATCCCCATGAGGGTGTTGCTGCTGCTATTTATCATAAATAATTTTTTCATTAGTCTTTCTCTAAGAGCTTTGAGTCTTCATTGAAAATCATCGGAAATGTTGGTTCTATACCACTCTGACACATTTACTGAGAAAGGGATAGGATTGAGAAAAAAGGGCAGCTGTTCTTGATCTTAGAAAACAAAAATTCATCCAGATATGATGCTGGACTGTAAATTAGAACTCGCAGTGTGATAGGACTATAAAGAAGTTATGTCAGGATAAGTATATGGGGGAAATGTTTTGAGATAGACATGCAGCACAAATAGGGCAAAGAGAAATTTTGAGAACTTTTTCAAAATATCAGGTAATTTTTGTTTTAAGAAAATAACAGTAAAGGAGAATGAATTTAAAATGAAGGCGAACTTGAACTCAGATAAATACTTGAGTGCATAGTATGTATTAGGTCCTAGGATGTGTTAAGCACTAAAATGTAAAGAATTTACTTAGGAATAGATTGAAAGGTAAAAACCTTTACACTGCTGAATTATTATATGGCTATCTATTAAGGAATTTTAAGTACAGTGCTAATATTTAATGGCAAATGTCTTTCTTTCTGATGGAGAAACTCAGGTGCTGTTTCATTCAACTTGCCCATGGTCAAACAGTGAGATAGTGATGGATTTTAGAATCATATTTTTGATACAGAGTCTCAAAAGATTAGGTATTCCCCGTTAATTTGGTAATTTATGTGATTTCCAGACTGGGATTGTATTCCAAGCCATGTAAAATTTGGGAAGATTGGATTGAGAATTTAGTTGCGATTAACTTCCTTCTGTTTTTACATTGTAATGTAATAGTACATTGTTATGATAAAAGTTGGCTAATTCACTTTGCTCTTTGCAAAAGAAGATTGGATTGAGAATTCAGTTACCATTACTTCCTTCTGTTTTTACATTGTAATGTAATTGTACGTTGTAATGATAAAAGTTGGCTAATTCACTTTGCTCTTTGCCCACGCCTGGAACTCTTCCTTTCCTTTTGCTGTCTGCCTTGCCAATAGATGCTGCTTTTTGGTAACAGGAGAGATTTGTAGAGAAAATGTGAGTGAATTAGTTATAAATCAGCAGTTCCCAAATTATATTCCAAGGGAATATGGAGGGTTTTGTTTGATTAAAAAAGGTCTGTGTTGGGGAAAAAACTGATTTAAATAAAGTTTATTTGCTCTAGGACATTACAGTATGCATGGGTCCAACAGGGAATTGGACTATCCCCCCACATTTATTTGAACAGAAAGCCTAATTTTTAAAAGCACCTTAATGATTAATATTCCATGAAATACACTTTGGGAACCTGGTATAAGATTATTAGAAAATGATGCAAAGCATGTGCCCTATTGTATTATTGTTATGTGCAACACTCTTTTTTCTATTTATGCCTCACTAGATTTTATTTTCATGGAAAGCTGTGGTTTCAAGTAGACAATAAATAACAGGAATAAGTATTGCCCGATTGTTTGATTGTTAAAATGTTTATTTGGGGAGCATAAGGCAAGGAAAGTCAGACTATAAATTACTACTTGGGAAAATCTTCTGTTAGGTTTTCTTTTATAAGTAAATATTCCTAAACTAAAATATATTGTTTATAGAGAATTTCTCTATTTTTAAATTGCAGATGTTGGGGATCAGCCAGGTGAGGTAGGTTATTCAGGCTCTCCTGCAGAAGCACCTCCAAGCAAGTCTCCGTCAATGCCGTCACTAAACCAGACTTGGCCAGAGTTGAATCAGAGCAGTGAGGTTAGCAGAGCTTCCCTTTTCTTTTACTAACTTAAACTGTTTTAAGGTAAGAAGTTCCAGACAGAGTAATTTCAGCATCTAGCTTTTTTGGTATGCCTGTACAGTTGAGAGAACATACCCAATGTGACTGTGATGAATGTTTATAATTATGTGACTGAGGTTTTCAAAGTACTTTTTCATAATAAATACTATCGTTTGTTTTCCAGCACTCATTCCTGCTAACACCTTTTGAGTTAGATGGGGCAGACACATGAAGGCCCAAAGGGGTGCATATCTTGGCCAAAATATCTCATAGCCAGTGAGGGACTAGAGCTAAGCTTTAAACACAGATACTTTGACATTCAGTCAACTATGGCGCCCACTGTATCACACTGCCTTCTCATTCCTGTAAGCAAGGTATGTGATAATATATTTGGAATCTTAGCATTGGAAGTGGTGTGCGAGAAGTCACTAATCCAGCTTTCCACGTGAAAAATGCACTTTCTACAACCCACGCTATTTATAATAATTTAGTTCTATGCAATACAAAATGGAATGATTTCACTGTTAAATGCAGTCGTTAGAGAAAAGTCATGTAAGACCAAGCACAGCACGCAAAATGGAATCTGAGATGCATACACTGCGCCCCTCTCACTTTGGAACTCCATTATAGAACACAATGGAAGTAGGGCCACTCTGATTAGAAAGAGATTACCTGAGGCCCCCAGGCTGTTAAACCTTACTGCTCTGTAGAACTCCTATTGAAAACCACCGTTCCAGGCCAGTAGAGCAGTTTCCTTCGTGAACAAGTTACTTTTTCCCTTGTAGTTTTTAATATCACCTTTATAGTGCTACAATCTAAAAGCTTGTTGACTTTCAGGGAAAAAATTCTAAGCTTTCTATGCTTTCCATGTATTTTAAAGGCTGAAAAGCACTGGATTAAAGTGACACTAGTTAATTTTGGACAGTTAAAAAGCAGAGAAGTAACTGGCCAGTTTCAAGGACTTGCTGCTGCTTTAGGACGCGTTCACGGATACCCGTGTCTGAGGCATTATAACACATTTATCATAAAACAGCCATTTAAATGTTTTTTTTTTTAGAGGAAAGAGTTAAGCCTTAAAAGAATTTACTAGTAGAGAGCCTTTTAGAGAGTAGGCTCCATTTTCTTGAAATCACTAATTTTTGCTGCATTTATTCATTTGTCATTTTTTAAAAGCACTGTCAGATTAAGAGTATTTATATTCCCTTAATATCAGTTCATAAATAAAAGCAGCTCAATTCTAAAACCCATCTTCATTCTAAGTAAAATTGTAGTGTGATCATTCACGCCGAGGAGTGGAGTCCCTTCCAAATTCTGATTCCAGTAGTTTCATTTTCCCTTAAATATTCCTAGCAAGTTTCATTTTATAGCATTTGCTTAAAAGGTCATGAATGTCATAACTTTTTTTTTTAACTATATGTGGAAAACCAGAATTTTTATAAAAGTAACGTTGATTTTGGGACCTTTCAATAATAATATTTATAAAAAATACCTACTTAGGATATGGAATTTAAATTATATTTTAACTTTCTACCACGAAGCACTAATACTCTTTCAGCAAGTACTTCTTCAGCACCTGCGAATACGGAGGAGGCACTGGGTAACACTAATAATAATCCCTAACATCTATCAAGCTCTTTTGATGTGCCAGCTCTGCTCAGAACGCTCTTTACGTGTATTAACTCCTTAACATCTTCACAACAATCCTATGATCTAGGCATTATTAATCTCGTGTTATAGATGATGAAACTGACACACAGGTTAAGTAACTTGCCTAAGGTCTTACCAAATAACTAGCATTCCGGCAGTCTGGTTGCAGAGCCTGTGCCCTTAGCCATTATACTAAAGTTACAAAGATCAGGGTGTCTCTGCTCTCCAGGTAGCTTACATATAGTCTTACAAAACCAAGTGAAGCCTCATGCCACCAAATAGGATAGGTAGTGCCTTCTTTTTGGCAAAAATCTTTTACATCTAAACTCTTCTCCACAATTAAATAATTAGGATTTAAAAAATTCCTTCACTACCCCTGCAACAGTAATTATTGAAGAAACTAGTTATACTAACATCACGATAAAAGTGAATGATTGTGGGTTTTCTTTAAGAATCACTTTAAATGCATCAGTATTAGGTTGTTGAAAGATTATATTTTTTTTGTAAATAATTTTCATCAACACGTTTGCTAATATTTAATTTCTACATGTCTTCTCAAATTGAATATCACTATTTTAAATAGTAAGTCGAACTTTGAAGCATAAAAATGTATACTTTCCATACTGAGTTATAGAAAGGCTTTTGGTTAATAGAGTAGGTGTGTCTGTGTGTAAACATTTGTATGTATATATTGTATATGTGTAGATGTTTTTCCTTCTTCAGGGGATAACTCATAATTCTTAAGCAAATTTTAATGATATGTAAAATGCAATTTTAATATAAAAATCTTATGCTATTTCACTAAGATCTTCAAAACAAATGGAATTTACTAAAATTAGTACTGACTTGTCACTCCACCTGTTTTAAGAGGTATGATATTTGTGTACCTCTTTTAGAGGAGTAGTATTTCATATCAAAATAAGTCTTCTCTGTGTAACACATACTCAGATGCTTGATTTGCTCTCATGTGGCCGCATTCTGATTTTTCTGGCATGGGGCGGGGGACGGTGCCTGACTGGCGGTTCTGTCTTGTGGTCCAGCATGGCCCTGTGCGTAGCGCTGATTGCAGGGGTTGACTTGCTACAGATTGACATAAGCTCCAACATAGATTAATTCCAAAAATCTTTTCATTTTATCTCAATTATATTTTATTAAATATCTAGACACACGTATAAAATACGTGCACGTCCATAGTAGAATCATCTTTCAGGGGTCGCACTGGCAAGTCACACTGACTTGCTTTGTTTTGACCAAAACTTTGGTACGCAGGATTCGCTAGCATCGTCAAATTGGTACATTATCATTAGAATTTTGGAAGAAGGATTTGAAGTAATTCTTTCTCTAGTCAAGACAAACCCCTTTACATTTTTACTTTGTTGCCATTAATACCATTTAGACTCTGTTCCTATATTATGTTTTGAGTTTTAATTCTGTGAGACTTGGAATCTCTTCCACTGAGATTGTGATAAATTGTTATTATACGTTTGAGGGTGAAGCTGCTCACCTTACATTATAAGATGAGCCAGCATAGATAAGTATAAAATGTTTGTGGAAAAATAGAAATTATGGAATTTTGTCAGGCCTTTGAAACACAACTTGCAGTGCAACCTCTGAATTACTTTGCTAAATCTTCTCCAATGATCTTTTACTCCATCTTTCTCATCATGCTGACTTGTCTCTCCTCTGTCTGTTCAGCAGTGGGAGACATTTAGTGAACGCTCTTCAAGCTCACAAACTCTGACCCAATTTGATTCTAACATTGCACCAGCTGATCCTGTAAGTCAATCACTTAGCTTGCTTGTTTGAAATTAATTTTATTAACCCAAATTTCCATTCATTATGGTATTTAGCTGATATGCATGATTGAGTGGAGTGCTTAGAGGAAAATGGTGGCAGGCTTTTCAATTTTTGTGTGCTTAATGGTGGAAAGAACATTTTTTTAAATCATTTTTTTGTGTTTTCTAGTTATTTTGATGAGAGAAAACTGTATGTTTTTAAATTCTAGTATATGTGTCTAAGGAAGCATTTTGTGAAAATTGATTTAGCTGACCTTGTTTTCATTTGCTAACTAAGTGTATGTTCTAGTAAACATACTGTGTATCTCAGTGCAGTGACACTTAGTAAATACTATTTTATTTGTATGCTTACACATCATGTAATACGTACTTTGTATGTAAATATGCAATGTCATCTTTCATTTTAACAGTCTAGATGGAATGGCTTTGACTTAATTAATATGTTGAGTTCTGTTAAAGAGAATCAAGTTCAGCAAAAAAATAGAGTTGTTGGTCACAGATTCCCATTGTGCAAGGGAGCCTGTGTCTTGTCTTCCTGTGGCTTACTGTGTTGCTTTGAAAATGCTACAAAGTTCACATCCTGATTTAAAAAAATAAATTCTATTCCCACGGAATTCATTTCATATAGGCCCTACCCATCCCTCAAATTATTTGAAAACTTCAGAACCTTAGCTATTAATCATTCTCACTCTTCACTCCTGCTTTTCCTTTTATTTTTTTCTCTTAAAAAGGAGGACAGGCTAATAGGCACCTTTCAGAAAGAAAAGAGGAAGTAAGTAGGAAGGGAAGAAGAGAGTAAGGGTAAGATTTAAAAAAAAAAAAAGAGTGAAAAGATACAGAGAAAGTGACACAAGGCATTCTTTTTAGATGTTTCTGATCAAAGAGCCATTAATTTTGAATCAAGTATAGTAATGCCTTATTTGATGTGGACTTGGGAGAAATGGTGTGTAAAGATAGTAGTTCATCTTTAGTAGTTTAAATTAATGGATCTTTCCTGTGCTTTATAATTTTAAAGAGTTGATATCTGTGAAGTAGGATGCTGTTACGTTGAATTCAAAACAGATAAAGTGTGAACTGTTTTAAGTGCCTGTTTCATAGTTTATTAATTATTTATGGACCAATTAGTATGTAGATCATCTGTGCCCATTACTTTTCTTATTGCTATTTTGAAGGCATTAATCTTGGTTTCAACCTGAAAATTGAGGAATAAAAAAACAAAACATGATTTCTGCTTCTCATTAGTGGTTTTAATTAAGGTCTCTTGGGAAGTGACAGGTGCTATAAGCTAGAAGAAAGTTTACCTTTGCTCTAAGGTTTATTTCTCCGTATTATTCTTATCTCTTACTTACATAGTCAAGTTAATTTTGATTAAAATACTTAGTAAAAGTGCTTTATTGGAAAGGCAAGTTTGATGTAGGAATACAGAATTGCTCTGTTTTATTCTCCAACCCTTAAGAGCTGGTGAAAATAATCATTCATAGTATTATGATTTTTTTTGTCAGGCCAGAAAAGAGCATTATATGTAAAAACATAGAACATAGAAAAAACATAGAAAAAAATTGACTCACGACTGGCAGGAAATGCCAGGAAGTATTTGACTTCATCATAGTGATGTTCTTGTAACCTCTTAGAAAAAATATCCAAATTTGTGAATTCTAGCTCTAGTGTTTATTTATTTATAAGATTTTATTTATTTATTTGACAGAGAGAGAGACAGCCAGCAAGAGAGGGAACACAAGCAGGGGGAGCGGGAGAGGAAGAAGCAGGCTCTCAGCAGAGAAGCCTGACGTGGGGCTCTACCCCAGAACGCCGGGATCAGGCTCTGAGCCGAAGGCAGACGCTTAATGACTGAGCCACCCAGGCGCCCCTAGCTCTAGTGTTTAAAAGGATATGGCTCAGTACTTTCTTCCGTTATCTCGTTATCTCTAGTGTGGCAGGAGGCTGTAGGAAATTAAAAATGGTTAATTGCTATTTTGAACCTGAATTTAGATCTCTAAACGTGATGATAAAGTTGGCAGTCTTAAATATTTATACCTAGAAAGGTACCTAGAAATACCTTTTTTCTTTTATGGTGATAAACTTAAATCTTAACTTTTGCTCCCCAACTAGTGATCTCACTTCAAACTTGCCAGTAAGAGAATGCCCTGCTTCCATTGAGAATCTAAGTTCTTATCCTTCATTTAATACTTACCTGGCAAATTGCCTTCTGCAGAACACAGCCTGTACTCATAATCCCAAATGATCCTTTGCAAGTCTTCTATAAATAATTACAAGTGAGTAAATAAGGTCCATACAGGTTAGAAGAGAATCACCTAAAGAAAAGTGCCACTACAGTTCTAATATCAATTTACATATCTTACAGTGTTGAAAATATTTAATGGAATATTTTTAAAAAGCTAAAATTTGGTAATTAGCTATTTGATCAGTAAAGTGAAAGTCTGTAAAAAGCTCCACACTTCTCTGTAGCACTTAGAAACATCTATATCACACAGCGCAGTGACCTCACATGCAAACTGAGATGAATAATTGTTAGGCTCCGAGAATTGTAATGAAATTGAGTTTGTGATATCTCATTTCTAGAAACTTGATTGCTTTTGTTGAATTGCTTATCGTTAATAGCCTCTGGTAGAATCTGCTTCTGCTACTAGATTCTAGACTGATGAGAAGTGTAATGCAGTAGTCTTTGCCATGATTTATGCCTGATCTGGAGTGCTATAGAACTTCTGAGGAATTCAGAGTATAAAAAGGAAATTAATTTGATTACTGATTATGGCCAGCCAACTCACCTGGTTTGGTGGAGCCCCCTTTTTAGGTGCCTGTGATATTCTGTAGGAGTATAAAAATGTCAAAAAATTCTACTCTTAAGTAGACCATAGCTTAATCATGATAAGTTGATGGTTGTAATATAACTGATTGTGATAATTCTATATAGCTGTGAACAAAATTGTGGGCAGAGAACTGTGGGCTAACTCAGCCCAGTGTATTTGGCAAAGTTTTCACAAACGAGATTATGTTTGTATGCTGAGTTTTGAAAGAAACTATGAATTGGCAGAAGTGGACAAGGGCATTCCAAGCAGAGAGAATATCATAGGCAGGATCTGTTGAGTGTGCTGAGAGTATAGAGTAGACATGTGGATGGGGGATGATGGGGCTAAGGAGTGTGGTTGAAACCAGACTGGGAAGATCTTTGTGTGCTAGACCAAGGATCTGAACTTAATCCATAGACCTGAGGAACCAGCCAGGAGTACCATGACAAGATGGGGGTGAGAGAGAGGCAGTTGGGAAAGATTACTCAGGCAACAAACAATGTGAAGGATTGATAGGATCAAGAGAGAGCAAGATGATGAGTGACACAGAAATGGAAAGTAGAGGGGCTGGACTCAGGATAATGGGTTTTAAGGCAAGTAGAAAATACAGTAGATGAGCATAATACATTCACAAAAGTGTACATAAAATGAGATGCCCAAATATATGACATAAATGTGCCATGAGTGATCAGGAATGGGTTTCCTAAAGGTGATGAGGTGATTTGAATAGCTGGAAGAAACTGGGCAGAGCCTGCTCCAGTCAGTCTTATACTTTTTTCTCTATTTTTAAATTAATGGATGCTAATTTGGAGCATCTGATGGCTCAGGACTCAGAAGCGTATCGGCATTCATGATTCTTCATTTGGTTGTCGAAATGCTTAGAGTCACAGCTCTGTATCCTACTGCAAATCACAATCACAAATGGAGCTTCTGATATGTATACTAGTTGGAGGTTAGGCCTGTCATCTGAGTAAAGCTCTGCAAGGAATTGCCTTGTCCTGCTAGCAGCCAGATCTGCTGGACCAAAACTGGTTGCAGGCTCACAGCATCCAGCGGTTGCATGTCTAGTAGGTGATACAGAATTGATTTGCTGGCACAGAAACTTACGCACATTATTTGGAGAATGAATAGAACATGCATGATTTTCTTTTCTTAGAGTCATTATCATGCCTTTCTTGTATTGTACTGGAAATATATGAAAAGGTTACTTAATAGTTCCAACTGTCACAAGTTTTATATATCTGATTTTATCCACACAGAGAATATATATTCGATGAATATTATGAGTTAAAACATCTAATGATTTTTTTTGCATGTTTTTTCCTAGCTTGTTTTGGGTTTGGAATAAGAATTTATTGTCTCATGAGTCATCATTTTTTTCTCCTTTGATCTTACCTTATAAGGTTAAATTCTGATTCTTATGGCATTTATTTCTGCCACTAAAATTGTGAGTTAAGAAAGTAGTAGTTATTCCTAAAGCCGTGGTTTTTATAACCGTAAATACAACAAAGAACATCTTAAGTGTATTGTTAAAAATATTTTCCTGAGAGTAACTCATTATTTTGTGAGAAATCTAAACTTTTGTCCAGCTATAATATTCATCTTTATAACCGTAATTTTAGAGTTATAGGGGAAATGTTAGAGCTCTGTCCACAGTCTCACTGGTGTGGGGGCAGAAAATTACTGTGAATGGATCTATCAGTATAATTGCAACAAAGAATTTGTTATAAATTGGTTGAATGTAGGGATTATGAGAGTAAGCCAGGGAGACCTGTCAAACAAGAGACAGTATGTTGGAACTTCCTCTAGCAGAGGCTTGGTTACCTGGTACTGTCAACCAAAAATGGTGTCTGACTTAAACTGAAAAGTCATTACCTTCACACTGAATTATAAACATAACTCATAACTAGATATTCGAAATGTAGGAATCTCAAGGTCAGTCTTTAGCAGCAGCGCATACAAAATATGAACTGATGCCTCATTGAAGGAGCGGAGCCCTCTTAGCAGTACTAATCTATCGCTCTTAAACCAGATGCTTGATCCTAGTTTGGTGCCTCTGCTGTGGGTCTCAGCTCCCAGGGCCAGCCCCACCCGTGGCCCCAGGTGCACCTTCCTCATTTTGTTCTCTTTCTGAGAGGCTTTACTTCGTCCTCTCTTCTTACTTCGCTGTTTGCATTCTTTTCAAAAAGTCTGGACTGCCAGTTTCCTTACTCCTCTAACTAGACTTGCCACTCATGAGGTTTAGGGATATCAGATGTATTCCAGTCGGGAAAAGGTTTAAGAAAAATACTGGAATGTTAAGAGTAGGAGTCTTAATTTATGCCTCTCTAAAAATGCATGCCTTTGTGGAAGTTTTAAACAGCTCTGTAGAACTAATCTGTAGAAACTATGTATCATGCCAACCGCTATGATATAGCAAGCACTATTACTTTTGTTTTATATAGGAAAAAGTAAATGTCAGGTTTTTTTTTTCAGCAGTTTAAGGAAAAAGAATTCAGTCTGTTAGTCTTTGGGTTCTCATGAAATAGTTTACTTTAACCTCAAAGGTTTAGATTTGTATAGTTTCATGTGCTCGCTTCGGCAGCACGTATACTAAAATTGGAAGATTTGTATAATTTCGTGAGATCATCTCACCCTTTGCCTTTGAATATTGTCTTCAACTGTAGGTAGTTTTAGAGGTCTTTTTTCACTGAAATCTTTAACCACTCAAAAGTTAAAATGTACTTTTTATAAAAGAAATCAGATTATTAGGCACACATAGTGAACTTGATTTTTTACATGTAATTCTAAAACTTCTAATTAAGAAGTTTATTTTCGTGCTTGCCTTAGCATAAATAAGAAAGTCTATTTAAAGTATTGTTAGTTTTTATTATTTCATGGTATCAGCTTGGCATTTTTAATGCAAAGTCTGTATTTCCTCCCATTTGTCTCTAGGATACCGCTATTGTTCATCCAGTTCCCATTCGTATGACTCCAAGCAAAATCCACATGCAGGAAATGGAACTGAAAAGAACTGGCAGTGGTAAGGAAGCTGTTGCTGGCTTGTATTTTAGATTAGTGTCAAACCGAAATACACAAATAATTATTCTTTGATGGCTCAGATTTCTTTCATACTTGTTTATTTTTTAACTGTACTTTCTACAAGTATACGTACATATGTATGCTGGTATTTATTGTTCAATTTATATTACAGTTTCAAAAGGGAAACTGTTGAGGGGCGCCTGAATGGTTCAGTCGGTTGGGCACCCGACTCTTGATTTTGGCTCAGGTCATGATCTCAGGGTCCTGGGATCCAGCCCTGTGTCGGCCTCCAAGCTCAGTGGGGAGTCTGCTTGAGGATTCTCTCTCTCTCTCTCTCTCTCTCTGCATCCCTCCCCATTCTCCTGCAGGAGTTCTGTCTCTCCCTCTCTCAAATACATAAATAAATCTTTTTAAAAATTTTAAGAAAAGGGAAACTGTTGTATTTATGTTACAAAGTTTTAAAATAAGGACACTTGGAAAGGCGGCTTTTCTAATACCTTGTGGGTTTTTTTTTTTTAAGATTTTATTTATTTTAGAGTACGTGTAAGCAGGGAGTTGGGGGGGGTATTGGGAAGTGCAGAAGGAAGGGGAGAGAGGATCTTAAGTAGGCTCCATGCCTGATGCAGGTCCTGAGCCGAAATCAAGAGTGGGTTGTTCGGGATGCCTGGGTGGCTCAGTCGGTTAAGCCGCTGCCTTCGGCTCAGGTCATGATCCCAGTGTGCTGGGATCGAGTCCTACAGGACTCCTCGCTCAGCGGGGATCCTGCTTCTCCCTCTGCCTGCTCTGCCTGCCCTGCCTGCCGCTCCCCCTACTTGTGCTTTCTATCTCTGACAAAAAAAAAAAAAAAAAAAAGTTGGTTGTTTAACTGACTGAGCCACCCACGTGCCCCTACCCTGTGGGTTTTTATGATAACTGCTGCGAACTTACATTTAAAGTATGTTCAGATTTTAACTGAAGAGGTAGACCTTAAAATGAATTTTGGCTTTGAAATTGTTTTGCTTAAACTTGTGAAGTTTCTCCTCATTTTAGATTAAATGTTTTAGTTAGAGGTATATTTATTTTCTTAGAAGTATATTTATTTTCTGTATAAGTCAACATTATAAATTACTTATTTTATAACCATTTGTGTGATGTTTTAAGCAGTTACTTTGAAAGGATAAAATTAACAAAGTATGAACAAGTAAATTGACTTTTTTGTTATAGTCTATCTTCTGTTATGGCAGAAAACAAAATTCTGTATGAACAAGCTTATATTTTTATTAAAAATGCTATTTTGGGTTGTATCTCATGAGGTTTACCTCTACTTCTTTGGAATATGTAAATGAAATCTTATACTCTGAAGTTGATGAATTTATTAATTCAATTCTTGTATTTTTACCTATTAATTCTCTACTAGATCATACTAATCCCACTAGCCCATTACTTGTGAAACCATCTGACCTGTCAGAGGAAAGTAAGATAAATTCATCGGTGAAATTTGCTTCTGGAAATACTGTAGGTAAGTGAAAAATAACATTACAGTTTCCATTTGAAGTTGATTAAGTCTGGATTTAGAATCTGAATAATCAAATGTATAGCTATTTCATATTACCTTTACTGAATAGAGACTCTAGTAGTTAACGCTTTTAAATACCATATCCTCTGTGTGAGTAAATGGTTGCTTATTGCCACCTGGACCTGCTTTTCTTAGCCATCCCTCTCGGTTAGCCACGTTTAGTCCATGGGCTCTTCCCACTCGTTCCTTTGTCTCACGAGAAATTGTGTGTACATTCATATATTCAGCCTGTGCTAAAGGAATAGTATGTGGCAGGCTCTGTTCTAGATACTGGGGATTCAGCAGTTAAAACAGAAAAAAAATCGTTGCCCTTATGGAGCTTACATAATGGGGGATGTAAGAGAAAAAAACAAAAACAAAAATCTTAATTCTCGTCTTAGATAATTAACACACTGGATAAGAATAAAGCTAAGAAAGGGAAGAGGGAGTGATATCTTAAATAAGGTGGTCAAAGAAGACCTTACCAAAAGATGACATTTGGGTTAAAACTTGAAGATGAGGGATTTGGCTATGAATATCTGGGGGAAGGACGTTTCAGGCATAGGAAACAGCACATGTGAAGCCCTGATTTAGAAAACTGCCTTCTGCTGGGAACAGTAGGCAAACCACCTGGAATAGAATCAGTTAGCGTAGTTGGCAGGCAGAAGTAGCAAGTGGTAGAGGAGTAATCAGGGAGCAGTGTAAGAGTGACTTTTACTGAATCAGACAAAAAGCCATTAGAAGGTTTCGAATGGGGAAGTGATGTGGTCTGACCCCCCCCCCTTTTTTTTTTAACGAGGATCACTATGCTGTATTGGTAATAGGCCCCAAGAAAGCAAGAGTCAAAACAGGAAAGACCATTTTAAAAACAATTAGAATAATACAGACAAGAGAAGAGGATGACTTGGCCTAGGGTGGTAGCAGTTGAAGTGCTGAGAAGTGGTCAGATCAGATTCTGGCTATATTTTGTAAGAAAAGAGCATAGGATTTGCTTACCTGTGTGATACAGGATGGGGGTGGGAGGTCATGGGCAATTGAGGGAATTTTGGTCTGAGCCACTGGAACTTGAGGAAGGCTGTAATAGCAGTAGGTTTGTTGGGGGAAAACAACAGTTGAGTTTTGGACATTTCAAGTTTGAAATGCCTGTTGGTATATCCAAATGGAAATATGTTAGTTTTAGCATCATTCCTGTACCAATTAAACAATTCAGTTATTTGCTAAGAAAAAGGAAAGGGATACATTTTGAAATGAAACTAAACCAAATAACCAGTCCCTTCAGTTTATAATCCTTGAAAGTAAGTAGTAGTGTTCCTTCACATTGTCCCTGAGTTTCTATTTTAAAATTTGTCATTGCATCACAGCCATTAGTCTGCCTCTGGGACTCTGCTCCTTCATAAGATTTTCAGGATTTGGAAATGATATTTTCTCAGGTGAAAAATGGGGAACATCTGGCTAATCTCATAAATTTTATTGTCTAAGCATATTTTTTATTCATATATTAATTTGTCTCCATTATAACTTGCTTGTGTAGTATTCCGTTGTGTAAATGTGCCATGGTTTATTTGATTTCTATTTAATTTTTTACATTTAATAACACTAGGGTGAACTGTTAACCTATTAGCCAGTTTTTAAATATCTCTGATTTGAAATAATAATTATTATATTTGTTTAGCACATATAGGGTAAAAAGTGAATAAAAGATTATTATTAAATAGGATATATTCCATTTATCAGCAGATGGGTACAGTAGTTCAGACTCTTTTACTTCGGACCCAGAACAGATTGGAAACAATGTAACTCATCAAAGGTCAGTATTTCTGTCAATAAAAAGCATATTAAAATATCTTATTACAGGGGCGCCTGGGTGGCGCAGTCGTTAAGCGTCTGCCTTCGGCTCAGGGCGTGATCTTGGCGTTCCGGGATCGAGTCCCACATCGGGCTCCTTGGCTGGGAGCCTGCTTCTTCCTCTCCCCTGCTTGTGTTCCCTCTCTCGCTGGCTGTCTTTCTGTCACATAAATAAATAAAATCTTTAAAAAAAAATCTTATTACATTTTAATATTAAGAATTATTTTAGACCCAGGTATGAATTACTTTCCTCTATTCTTCAGTTCTCTGAAGGCTGTTACGTTACCTGTTGATTTACATAGAAGGGAAATAATTTTGATTTATTTCAACTTTAGTAGGAAAGCAAGAGGCACTTTTACTGTTCCCATGGTATTCTGTAGAAGGCCTAGAAAGAGCTGTAGTAGTATTAGCAGTTTAATACAGTCCTTTTTGTAGGTAAACAGTTGAGAGTCTGTTTAAGTAATAAATGTACAGATTTCCTTGTATAGCCTTCGGCAAGTGCCCACAGAATTCTGTGTTTTAAGATGCCATCTAGAAACACACAGCGTAGTGTTGGGGTACCTACTCTGAAGATCTGCGTTACATATAACTTCTCAGGCACAAATAAAGAAGGCATGGGATAGGGTGAAGGTGGCAAGGGATATGTCTGCCAGGGCTTAACCATCCACTGAAAATTGTGTGCGGGACAGAAGCATCTTTTTTCCCTCATCTTTTTACGTGCTAAGTATCCTTTTGCCATATGTTTGGAGTATATAAAGACTCATAATACAGAATCTCGGAAGAAGTCAAAGACTGCTTCTTTGTATAATTATATCTCTTCAGTCATCTTGGATTTTATTTTCCTTTTTATCTCTACAAGTGAGGATCAGGTTCCCAGAGTACATGAGACTCTTTTCAGAGTATAGAAGACTTTGGTGGCACAAAAGTGAATCTCTAGGGCGGGTCCAGAATGAGCACAGCCACCACTACAGTGAGATTGCCTGCGGGGATGCGGGAATGGGCGCCTCAAGTAGTTGAGCCAGATTTTATTTACCAAACTGTAAACTGTAAATCAGGTGAAAGCTAGCCATGTCTGAAAGTCAAGTTTCCCCTTTTAGAAAATGGTTTTTCAAACTAATTCTATCTTTAATTGAATGGGAAAATGTTACTAGGTCTGTAGTGTCTACCTTGAATTCATGTTAATAATGAACTTTCTTTTCAAATTTTTTTGAATTTTAAAAAATGTATAATTATGCTTCGTAAAAAAGGTTATTTGCCACATTAAATAATTACTTGTTTAATGCATATCATAAACAGTCCTGTCCTTATTCATTTTAATACTTACATATCTGCTTGAGAAAATGTCACACCAATAATCCTTTGCTGTGTAGCCAAGTTTGAATGCTTAAAAAGAAAAAAGCTCCAATACCAGTAGCATGACCAGTTGTAACGGGGTGAATTTTATAGGTCGCATTCAGGAACGTCACCTGATAACACTGCACCACCACCTCCCCCTCCAAGGCCACAGCCTTCTCATTCCAGATCATCCTCTTTAGACATGAATCGGACCTTTGCAGTCACCACAGGTAGGGGATAGAGAACCATAGTATCTATTATCATTTGATTTTAAAGTTCATTAAAGAGCACAACATTTTATTTTATTTTCTCTTACTCTGCCTTATTTTTTTATTTATCTGAAGAAAAACTTTGAGTTTAAAAGGTGTCATATGAGAGGGAAATTTTTTTTTTTAACGTGTTTGAGTGAAAATGATAAAGATGGGAAACCTGAGAGATGCCTCGAGAGATTTTAAAACAACCATGTGGAGAGTTCAAGGAGGGAGAGCTGATAGGTCTTCAGTTAGCTGACGAAGGAGAGAGAAGACTCATAACTTACTCCAAGGTTTTAATTTTTATATAACTGGTTTTATTGTTATTAATAAATGTTGATCAAAATAGAAAAGTTAGGACCAGAGGGTGATGATGTTCTGTTTTTGGATGTTATGGGTTTGGAATGATGAGGAAAAGGGGATGTAATAGTAGGCCATTGGACTTGGGCTAAGAAAGATTGTATTATTTGAGAATGATTTACATAGAAATGATTGAGTGAAGTATTAAATTCAAAGAGAAAATTTGGAAGTCTGCATATTTTGTAGCCAAAGAGCATTCAGAAATAGAAGAAAGCCAAGAGTGTTCAGTATTAGGGAAACAAGCATGTCAAGAGTGCCTTGTGCAATAGAATAAGAGAAGTGAGGTCTGAGGTAGAGCGCCTGGGTGGCTCAGTTGGTTCAGCATCCAACTCTTGATCTCAGCTCAGGTCTTGATATCAGGGTCATGAGTTCAAGCCCCACACTGGGCTCCACGCTGGCTGTGGAGCCTACAAAATAAAATAACTCCCTAAAAAAAAAAAAAGATATGAGGTCTGAGAAATGGCCAGGAGGCTTGGTCATTAGGTCATCTCTAGATAGTTTTACAAGATAATAAATGCCTTCCAATACTTATCAAGCATTCTTAGAAGTCTTTTTCATTTGATCACATTCCTTCTGCCTGTTTGTTCTACTGTTTACTAAAAAGATGGCTTGTGTATTTACTCAGGACAACAACAGGCTGGAGTTGTTGCCCATCCTCCTGCAGTGCCTCCAAGACCACAGCCCTCACAGGTAATTCTCCAGTGTGTTCATTACTGAACAGTTACGTTTGTCTGTTAGTGTTTGCTTCTACTCTAGAATTATTTTGAAGATCAGGAATTACCTAATTGTCATTCTCAATGAGCAGTCTGTTCAGGGACGCCGAGTCTTATTTTGGAAGTCAAGAATAATGATTGAAATTATTTTTTTGAAAGAAACTTAGAAGTGGACCAAATGATAATGTCTTGATAACAGAAGGTTTAGTGGAGAAAACGGTGGGTTGGAAGATAGGAGATGTTATCCCTGTGTGTCGTGGGTCTAGAAAAGGCTCCAAGCCCTCGCTGCGTCTCCCTGGAACTGTTACTCTGTCAGTAAAGGAAATGTAAGATGACGTCTTCATCCCTGCCAGGTCGAAGTTGTTCCCATCTAGTATGTTCTAAGACGGATTCTGGATTATAGCTGACAGTATTATGTGACTGACTGGCCGACTGCCTTTTATGTGAATGAATTTGTTTGATTTTCTGAGTTAGATTCTTACACTGAAGTTGGTTATTTGAAGTTGAAAAGATGGTTTCTTGGGGTGCCTGGGTGGCTCAGTCGTTAAGCGTCTGCCTTCGGCTCAGGACGTGATCCCAGCGTTCTGGGATTGAGCCCCACATCAGGCTCCTCCACTGGGAGTCTGCTGCTTCCTCTCCCACTCCCCCTGCTTGTGTTCCCTCTCTCGCTGGCTGTTTCTCTCTGTCAAATAAATAAATAAAATCTTTAAAAAAAAAAAAAGATGGTTTCTTAATCGTAAAAGATACTGAAATTTGAATATTTCGTTTATCTAAAGTACCAGCGAAAATACTTGTATTGGGTTGAGCTGTGAAACCCAGTGAGTTTGTCACTTGACTCAAGAACCAGTCCATTAGGGAGGATAGACCTATAAACAACAATTATAATAGAAGGGCTGCGCTAGATGTATTTAACAGCTTTACTAACTAGTAAAGTCAAGGATCACATTGGAAAGGTGTAAGTAAAATGAAGGAAGTGAGACTTTAAGCAGAGACTTGAGAGATCAAGTAGTAGTTCTTGGGGAGAGGGCACTCCAGTCAGAAGGAATGACATTGCCTGACATATTCAAGGGAACAGGAGTTCATTCAGTGCCACTGGAGTGATGGGGAGTGAGACTGAAGAGGTGGAAAGGGGCAGATACGTCTGTATTGTACTAGGAAGGACAGAATCCTTCTTCTAGGAGAGAGAATGTTTAAAGGGTAAGCAGGAAAGAGCCTGCAGATTGATTCCTATAGCATTCTGTACTTCTGTTGTCATGAAACTCCTCACACATAAGTCCTTGTGTACTTGTCTCTTACCCTGCCCTGATGTGTCCGCTTCATTAGGGCATGGGCCTTATTTGTTCGTTCACTGTTATTTCCATAGTGCTTGGCCAAAAGTTACATTCTCACATGTATTTTTGGATTGAAGAGTTTAGAAGGATTGCTCTGGCAAAGGAGTGGAGGACGAACTGAAGGGAAGCAGACACACGTTGGGAGGATAGTTAGAGCAGTGGTTTTCACACTTTAAAATAACCTTTTTAGAAACATTTTTTAAAATAACTTGTTAAAAGCACAAACTATTGTGTAGTAGCCTAATTAAGAAAAAAGTAGATGCAAGTGGAGAGTCAGAGAGTAGGGCCAGACCCTCCCTCTTTTTTGATGTACTTTCTTTGCAATAAGAATTTTGTACAAGTATCTTTCTTATTGTAGGTTTGTCATCTTAATTTTTTGAGTGTCTCAGCATTCCATGTAGGTTTTTAGAGCTAGATGCCACTGTCGCTCATCTCCCTGAATTTACAGATAACAAAGCATCTGTACAGTATGTTTTCAAAGCGGAAGACCGCTGACAGTGATAGACTAATAAGATATGTGCTCTTCCATCCTAACCTGTGTGTAGGCTCCTGGTCCCGTTGTGCATCGCCCAGTGGATGCCGATGGCCTAATAACTCACACTAGTACCTCACCTCAGCAGATACCAGAACAACCAAATTTTGCAGATTTCAGCCAGTTCGAAGTATTTGCTGCATCAAACGTCAATGAAGAACAAGACGATGAAGCCGAGAAACATCCAGACATCTTGCCGGTCAGTTTTCAAGGGCTTGTCTGATTTTCTGCTGGGAAGCTCTTTCCATGTTGTATTCATAAGCAGTTCTGTAAACAGAGGAACCTCTAAAAGAGCAGATACTAGAGTGGACATCAGCGAGTAAAACATCTTTTGCTTTAGAGAATTTATATTCCCTAGGTCTGTGCTTCTTAATTACTTAACTGGCCTTAGATACCCGCTGGTTACAATATAATGCCTAATAAGAATCAGAATCTGGGTGGGAGTTAGTGTCATGGGAAAAGGTACAAAAACACAACCATCTGGGCGTGGCTAAAACACCGCTCGGGGGCTTGCATCTGATGTGTGATTTGGTGAAGATTTTCATGTGACAAGTGGCTATGGTTACCATAGCTATACTCCATTCATATGATAGTAAGTCACTTTATTAGACCTACAGATTCAGTCTTTGCAGACAGTGTTCTGGGAGACGCTGTTCAGTTCTCGTGGCAAGAACTTCTACTAGCCACTTCGTCCAACCTGAAACTTTCTGCCTAGCCCTGGGGCCACTCGGGGTATGGCCTGTGCTACCAGGAAGGAGGGGAGGACCTGAAGGGAAGTATGGATGTGCACAGGGTACAGGTACTCACGCCTCTAAGGTGGAGGCATCCCCTCCCCCAACCACAAGAACTTGCCAAACGGTCCTGGCTGCATCCTCAGCCCTCCCCTGCTCTCTGCCCTTCCATGGTAGAGAATGGTCATCTTACGGGGTTTTCTCACATTCCTTATTCTCAGAATGAATATTTTCTTAACATTTTACTCTCTGATTTGTTAACATACATATTTATACATACTATATAATTGTATACTGCTTATGTATAATTAGGACAATAATATATTCATCTCTAGGTTGAAAAAGCTTCTGATTCTGCAAGTTCTCTTCGAGTTGCCAAAACAGATAGTAAAATTGAAGAAAAGACAGCTGCTAGTGTTCCCGCCAATGTGGTACGTGAAGTCTTCTGTATGTATTTTGTACATATAAAAAGTTAAATGACATTGTTTTTACTCTGTAAGATTTTAAAGATGATGAAAATCTTAGAAATAAAGTTAAGTGCAGAGAGCGTCTAAGCCATTCCACTGCCTTAAACTGTAATATATTTGGTCTGTCTCAGAACAGGGTCTGCCTGTTTAAAAATTCTAGGAGATGATAGTCTGTCATCTAGTATGTGCCATAGATTCTCAGAATTTATCTGGTAATGACATTCTTCCACGTATAGAAAGTAAAACTTCCTTATTGGTCAAATTTCGTTTGTTTTATTGCAGTCTTCAGTGTCAGAGAGAAAAATTACCAGCCCTCTAAGGATGTAATACTCTGTGCTCTTTTTCTTTGACTGTTTTGGGGATAATTTTCCCCCCAGCATTTTCTTATGAAAATATTTAAATAGGGGCACCTGGGTGGCTCAGTCGTTAAGCGTCTGCCTTCAGCTCAGGGCATGATCCTGGCGTTCTGGGATCGAGCCCCACATCAGGCTCCTCTGCTGGGAGCCTGCTTCTTCCTCTCCCACTCCCCCTGCTTGTGTTCCCTCTCTCGCTGGCTATCTCTCTCTGTCAAATAAATAAATAAAATCTTTAAAAAAAAAAAAAAAAAGAAAATGTTTAAACATACAGTAAGGTTGAGAGAATTTTACATTGTATACATCAGTAAGCCCACATCTTGACTGTACCATTAATATTTTACTATACTTGCATTATCACATATCTGACCATCTGTCTATCTATCTACATCAATCCTTCTTACCTGTTTTTTATATTTCAAAGTAAATTATAGATATTTGCATGTTTTTCCATTGAAAGAAATGTTTTAGTAATTTTTTTTCCTGTTATCACCCAGACATTCCCAATAGTTATTACAGCATGTGTTTCTGAGAGTGCTTAAATTCTACTTTCTGGACACTTTATTTTTTTACTATATTTCTGTGATATTTTTTAATAGTGAATTTTATTTTTGTCAGGTCACAGCAACAAGTTAAAAATAGCACTTAACTAAAGATATGGCAATTGAGTGTCGTTTTTATTAACAGATCAAATCAGGTTATGGTAGATACCAAAACACCATATTTGAATCTGTTGAGGGAAGATTCATAGTTTCCAACAAAATGTCCACTCATATTCAAGAGTTGCAGTTATTTTGTGCATCTTAGTTGTGAGTTTTTAAAGAATTGCCTAGCTTTCTACTTTATAAATTGCTTTATTAAAATGACATGTTTTAGTATTTTTGAATAGGAAATCCGATGTTGATAATGGATGCATATTTCTGGAGACTCCCCCTTTTTTTTTTTTTAAAGTATTATTTGAGAGAGAGCACGAATTGGGGGGGAATCGGAGGGAGAGGGAGAAGCAGGCTCCCCACTGAGCGGGGAACCTTACACAGAGCCCAATCCCAGGATCCTGAGATCATGACCTGAGCCAAAGCAGATGCTTAACCTACTGAGCCATGCAGGCACCCCTGGAGACACCCTTTTATATTTATTGAACAGTATATATATTGAGCATCTTTCTTGTTAATATTTAAATTGTGAACATTACAGTTTTGAGTCAGATTTAGGCCTCAAGGAGCTTATGTTACCCTTTTTTAAAAAAGTGTCTGGTTAGGTACATTTCACAGTTGTGATGTCAACCAGGAACACCCTTTTGCACTGAAATTTAACTTAGCTGTGTTACAAATACATATTAAAGTGGGACAGGTGACTTTTAATTTTTGGAGATGAAGCAGTTTAAAGAAAGCAAATGATGTTGGTAAAGTGCTGAGTAACCGTGAATGTCTTCAAGACATGTTAACAGACTTCTTCTCTTGTAGAGCAAAGGCACCACACCTCTTGCTCCACCACCGAAACCTGTTCGAAGAAGATTGAAATCAGAAGATGAGTTAAGGCCAGAAGTTGATGAACACACACAAAAGACAGGTGTCTTAGCCACTGTGCTTGCATCACAGCCTTCTATTCCTAGGTAATCAGAGCTGTTGCTGAACAAACATAATGACTAGGAGCACAAAGCCCAACAAGTAACGGATCAAAATGGAAGAAATGGCCAGACTAGCTCTCGTGGAGCAGAGGTTCTTAGCTGCTCTTCTTTCAGAGTTTTCTCTTATGAGTAGGTCTAACATTCTCCCCACATCCCCCTCTCCATTATCAGGTTCAATTCCAATTTCATTTTAACAACCTAAAAGCAAACCCTAGAGCAGATTTTTTTTTTTTTTATTATATTCGGTTAGCCATCATATAGTACATCATTCGTTTTTGATGTAGTCTTCAATGATTCAATAGTCTGGAGCAGATTTTTTAAAAATTAATAGTGTAGAGTAACACTAAGATTTTAACTATGGTTGTCCTAGAACAAGAATCGGCCAACTAGGCCTCGTGGGCCACATTCATTCCATGGCCTGTTTTTGTAAGGCCCAGAGCTAAAAATGGCTTTTACATTTGTGTAAAAAAGAGAAGGGAGAAGGAAAGAAAAGAAAAAGAAACCAAAAACAAGAATATGCTGCAGAAATCATATGGCCCACAAAATAAAATATTTACTATTTGGTTGTTGATAGAAAACAGTTGCTGATGCCTGCTCTGGACTAACTTAAACTCGGGTGATTCTACAGAAGAAGAATTAAAACAATAACAATAATACTTAAGCTTCTAAAGCTTAGATACTTTTGGTTGACCATTGAAACTGAGCAGGTGTGGTTGAGCTGTGCTGTTAAGGCAAAAGATGCTCCCTCTACTTTGTGGATTCAGACAGAGGTCGGGGGAGAATGGAGAGAATTTAAAGATAAGAAATGACAGTCATGTTTTCTTGCCCTCTTTATCTTCTCAGGTCTGTTGGGAAAGATAAGAAAGCAATTCAGGCATCAATTAGACGCAATAAGGAAACCAACACAGTTTTGGCCAGATTGAATAGTGAATTGCAGCAACAATTAAAGGTATTCTGAATCTTTACTTGGGAAGTTCCATGGACTCAGAACATCTCAGTTATCTGCAACTTAGAAGTGATCCAGCAATTCTTAGGCTAGTATGAAACTTCCAGGGTAGCAAGAGAAACGTGTATCTAAAATGTTCTTTACATCTTTGAATCTTTGTATATTAAAAGGAGCTTTGTATATTCAATTCTGATCTGATTATCTTACCATATATATATATGGCATCACTGTTCCTATAATGTTCCTGAACTTTCATAATGAAACCCAAGAGAGGAAATTTTGTAACTTTGGGTACCTCCAAGATCATATATGTGGTTCTCTACACTCTTACTTAATTCTAAGATGATTTGAGTATTGTCAGTTCATCCTTTAAAGACTACTCAGATTCTATTAAAGGGAGTTAAACAGGTCTAAAGAAGATGGGGACAGTTGAGATCATTTTGCGTGTGGAAAAGGTAAAACAGGCCTTAAGTAAAAATGATGCTTTTGGCCAGTGTGTACTCCCATCATTTATACTTGAGAGGAATGGGTTTGTTTTTCTTTCTTACTACTATGATTTCTTTGAATCTCTACAAATAAAAATTAGAATCATTTATGGTTTGCCAACATTAAGCATTCATATCTTGTAAACCATTGGCTCTCACATCTTAATGTGTATACAGTTAATCAGGGGTTGTGCTAAAATGCAAATTCTGATTCATATTAGGCATGGAGTGGGACCTGAGAATTCTGCATTTCTCATAAGCTTCCAGATGATGGAAATGCTGCTGGACTGTTGGTCCCACTTTGAGTAGCAAGGTTGTAAACCACAAAGATGAGGAGAAAAGAGCCCATGGAAGTGTAAAATGAATGCAGTTAGTTTGTTCCCATAACGTTCTGTTTGTATCCCTCATCTAGCATTTATCACACTATCTGGAATTATTATCTATGGCACATTTCTCTCTCTGTCCTACTAAAATGAACTTACTGAGAGTAAATCATAATTTTTTCTGTTCAGGGTGACCATATATATGTTGTCCAAACCAAAGTACTTTTGAGAGAGAGAGAGAGAGAGGGATGTGTTAATGTTCAGGCAGGACATCAGAAGTCAACTAGGACTCCTAGATAAATTCGTAATCATCTCGTCTCTATCCCCAAAACCTAGCACTTGTAGGATTAGATAAATATCTGTGAATGAATGATATTTTTGTATAGCTCTTTGATCAAAGAAGGTATCTGTAGTCATTCTCTGATTGTGAATTTGGTCTGTTGTAAAGGATGAATGTAAAAACTAAGGATAAGCTTGCCATACATTGACAATGAAAATTTTGTTGGCAAATGTTTTTTTGAAGAACTAAAGGTGCCTATAGAAACATGTATATAGGAGCTATTTTAAAAATCACTTTTCTCATTATCTCGAACAGAAAATAGGAAGTATGGTACGAAATAGGAGGAGGTAGTTCTGGTTGAAACACAAAACTATCAGCATGTTGAGAAAAAAAAGAAAGTAGGTGAGCTAGGATTCGCTGGCTATCTGAAAAGACAGCTCAAAATCAACAGTGATCAGAAATTCTGATTGCAAAAAAATTTATTCTTTGTGAAACCAAAACTGGAGGTTCAGGAGTTGTGATGAGCAGATGTAATCACCAGGGCAAAGAATCTGTGTGAATCGACTCACCTACTGCTACTGCGGGGGTGGGCTTTATGCAGAATGCCTGCATTAATAGCATCATTTGCGAATACTGGCTTTTCTAATAATTAAACAAGAAGGTTTTATTACCCTGATTTATTTAGTAAGAAAAAGATTTTAAGATCATATTTTAATATTACCTGCATATAAAGAAACTACTTTGCTAAATGAAGTATCCTTTTAAAATATGAATGACTCTCCCTTCATTTTCTTAACAAATTTAAATTGTTTTCTTGATGCTGAGTTGTTAGATGTGCCTTCATTTTTATATACTTTGAAACATAACTTTGCGTCTTTTTCAGGATGTTCTTGAGGAGAGAATTTCTCTGGAAGTTCAACTGGAACAGCTTCGACCATTCTCTCACCTATAAGCCAATTGCCGTTAACTGTGAACATACCCATTTTTAAGCAGTTTTGGGTTCAAGCCAGTTTGGAGACCCAAATGTTCAGCTCACTGCTTAATTCAACATTAAATTTTATGATTCTGTTTTGCCCTATATGTTCACCTGTATTTAAGTATCTTTTATTTTTTAATTTCAACAATAAAAGGGTCAGGATGATTTTTCCTGGAGGATATATTGTGTTTGTTGGCAGAGCCCACCCTTCTTATTCCATAGCGTCAGGAATGCATAACATTGGTCCAGTATGCTTATGTGGCCAGAGCCTCACACTGATTTGATTTACAGAATGGCCTTCCCATTTATATCTCAAGCACAGACTGAAATATTTGCAAAAGGAGACAAAATTAAATAAATTGTCAACTTCTTTTAGGTTTAATATTTTACATAAAACATCTATATTTTGTAAAAATCTTTAAAAAGAGTTCCTACTTCATATTTGATTTGAAAGAACTGAATCGGATGAGCATTCTTTAACCCTAATCAGTGTTCAAGAGTCACGTGGTACTTTCAGGCCCTTCCATGTGAACTTGGGGGTCAGATTTTATAATCTTCCCAGTGAAAATTGAGCCGTTTCAGCAGTAACCTAAAATTTTTGTGTGAGATTTTAACTCAGCAGTCATGTAAACTTAGGAAATAGCTATGAAGTCAGGTCTTAATTGTCCCCTAGAAGCAAAGGAAACCACAAACAACGTAAGTGCTGTCCACATGCAAAACATCACCATTTTTGGCATGATTTATACACTTAACTCCCAATTAGAAACTTACGCTTATCAGTCACTACAGAGATTATTTTCAAGTAATGTTTTAAAACTTCTGAGGGCATTAATTATTCATGGAATAAATGGAAATTCCTTGATATTTCTAGTTTTACATTCAGCTATCTTGTCATTCAATCTTTGGCCATAGAGACTGGTTTTTCCTATTAACAGAGCTTCTGAAGTGTGCCCTATTCAGGATGATAAAATGTTTTAGGATTTGTTTCATATTATATGATATATACATTTTGATCACATATGTAAATTTGCATTCACTGCTAACAGCAGATATTCCCTTTATTGGTTTATTCTGTCTATGGGATCATAGATGTTAAGCTGCATGGATATATCATAACAGAATCAAAGTGTGATTTTACACTAATAAAAGAGCACAATATTTTAACTTCTATACATTTTTTAACAAGAATTTAAATTTTTAAGAATTAGAAGGAACTTGTATGTTTGTTATTGAAAAAAGAATGTTTAAAATAGCCCAGTTCACAATCCTAGAATGTCGTAGTAGATTTTTATTATCTTAAAGGAGAATATGAAACAAAAAGGAAACTAACAACTGAAAGCTTCCAAGATCAGTATCGACTTTAAGTAAAAAATACTACTACTACTGCATACATCAGCAGAAGTTTCCAAGTGGCTAACAGGTTATGGCTTCAGTTTGTCAAATAATTAAATGAAGGTTTTAAAGGTACAGAAAACTACTGAAATTGTGTTTTGCTGTTTCTCTTCAAACGGAATTGTCTTAATTTCTTTATTTTTGTTTCTTTTTTTTAAATCTTTTATTTATTTATTTGAGAGAGACAGAGTGAGATCACGAGCAGCGGGGAGGGATAGAGGGAGAAGCAGACTCCCCACTAAGCAGGGAGCCCAATCCAGGACTCCATCCCAGGACCCCGGGATCATGACCTGAGCCTAAGGCAGACGCTTAACCAACTGAGCCACCCAGGTGCCCTTTATTTTTGTGTCTTAAAAGGTGTTTTGTTTTGTTTTGTTTTGTTTTCCCAACAGTGTTCTAATTTAACAATGTCTAATTTAACTTTTTAAAACTTCTTACCTGGAAGGTCTAAAAATTTTAATTTTGCAACCAAAAAACACTTACAAATCACGGAAGACTTTTTAGTGCTTTGTAGTGGTTTACTTTTAATGCTCTCTGGAGGAATACATTCATATTAAGGACATATGTGACAGGCTTTTGAGTAAATTGCCATTTATATTTCTTATACATATTTTTAAATCAATAATTATATCATGAAAATTTATGAAGATATGATCATTAAGTCAACAAACTATTTTTCTAGACTGATCATTTAAGAAACACTTTTTTTCGCACTTTTTCATTAGATCATAAAACAAAACTTTAAATACACAATTATCCTTATTCTGTCAAATTGATCTAAACAATACTGTCTGTGAAAAATAACTACCAAAAGAAGTGCTTGAAAATTTTGGACTCAGATTGTTCTTACTGTACATTTCTTCACATAGGTGAACGTAGATGATAAAGTTTAAAAATTAGGAGGGACTTTATGGGTCATCCTCCTATGGTTCATTCTCCTATCATCCATGACAGATCATCCTTCTGCTTCCTACTGGATCTTCTGGAACAGAGAATACATTGTGTGTCTTTGCCAGGGAGAATTAGCGCCCATAATGTTTTCTCACTTCTCCATACTCCTTTTGATTGCACTTTGGAGTACTGACAACCATAGGAATTTATCAGCCTCAGCCTCTGTAGCACAAATCCATTCACGTTTTGGACCATGAAGAATAAATGCATTCTTGATATCTGTAAAAATATTTGAGGTCCACTAATTAATCTTGGCAGGTCACAATCAAAAGAAAAGAAAATGTTTTAACATTCAAGAATTGACCAAGTCATCTTTAAGAACTTTGTGAAAACTAAAAAGGGATTCCAACAAATACAAGTCCAAATTAGAATATAACTTCCTAAAAATACTGAATAATTCAAATATAATCTAAAATGATACTGTCTTTGTGATTGTTTAATTCTAATTAACAGTTACTTTTAAAGACTGGTAGATGGTGTCATGTTCTTTAACTCTTTGTCTTGGCCACTCCAGAAGGAAGTGGAACCAGTAAAGGTCTGCACTAAGAGTTGGTGCAGGTAGAGATGCTGAGAGCTAGGCCTGGACCATCTTGTCGGAATTAAGCCAACTAGGTAGCTGAGTGCCAAGTGTCTAGCAGGTTACATAACAATGTTTCGACACAGCACAGTTGCCTAAGGGGAGATTGAAAGCAGATGTCCTACCTACCCTCTTTAATCATTCCCGGTGATTATAGATAACTAGCCCATGTCACCTGAGTTTGTCTTCTAGGTGGAAATACTTATTTTCACCTTTGGTGTTCATTTTTTTCTCAGGCTCAGATTAAAAATGAGGCTAAAGCTAAAGGGCAGGGCCCTTTTTAAAGGGTGAGTTCCTTCTCTAAGACCTTCGTTCCCACTTTAACCTTAAGTCCTACCTTGACATGTGGTGAAAAGTATTGGAACGAGAGGTATTCCGTTCAGATTGTCTGTCCTAACAGAAACTGAAGAAAGAGAGGATCCTTTTAGGCTTGGGAAATAGAGTGTAGGATATTAACTAAAAATAGTCATGGTAGTTTTAAGTAGGATTTCTTTTTGTAACAGACGATAGTTCTATTGAGGTTATTAATGAGTGAAATGTTTGTTACTAAACATCCTTTGCAAATCTGTCAATTACAGAAGGACTGGCAACTTGAATATGAATTTAAGGAAGAAAAGGTACATAGTCATCTGTAATAATCATTTCATCCTAGTGAAATGGAAACAGCATATAAAGATCTAAAATAGTAACATCTCTAGGCAGTTCTAGTGTAATAGAGTCCTCGTAAAATGGAAAAGTGATAGGTAAAGTATAAAATTGTAACATTTACAAGCAGTAGTGAGTAGTGGCTCTCCTGTCAGATTGCTTCAAAGAACTCAGGATGATGTCGGTTCATGCCTCCCTCTGTGATTTTTGAAAATTGTTTCCCTAATATGTAGGGTGCGTGTCTGACAGTGCCAGCATTCCTTTCTTTTTATTTCCGATAGATGAAAGCTTACATTAATCCTGAAAATATTTGGAGAACTATTTGCAAACTTGCAAATGAAAATTCCAGTCCTTTTCCTACTTTATATTTTAATAGTTAATGAGCATTATATAATACAGCTTTCTGAAGGTCTTTAACTCTTGGAAGAAAAAGAATACATACATTTGGAATCTGGAATATCCTCTACAAGCAGCCTGTGAAGGGCCACTGATGCAATGAACTGGTAGGTTGCTTTTGAAGTCCTCTCAAATGGAGTATGAGATGTGCCCCGGCTAGAAACAAGCAGTGCATCGTTGAAGAGGAAAAGACGGAGGTCACGGGTGTGTTCATAGAGCCTGTGTTAAAGTGGAGAAGGGTTACATAAGACACACACACACACATGCTTTATTACACAATTCACCATCTTTGCGTTGATAAGCCAATAGTTGAGGCTTTTGCCAAGTACAGACCTTTGGAATGGCTCGTGGAGTTCTCAGTAGTTTTTCTTCTGGTGTGAATAGTCCCTTCTGTCTTTCAGACCACTGCTGTGGATGGGCTCAAGGTTCCTGGTGGAATGGTTTGAACTTACCCACGGGACAAGCATTCAGTGTGGGAATGTGGGGGAAAGAGACATTGAACTTTCCCTCCTTTACAACATGAATCATGCTGTAGCTGTGTTCAGCTTCTGTCAAGTTTGATATTGTGTATCTGATGTGTTTGGGCAATCTGGGGAAAGTAAGTTTTTGTTTGGTTCATCTTCAGTGTAACAGGTTGGGGTAGAGAAAAGCACAAGAGCCAATATAGCGCAAGGTGTCTTAAGTACAAAGCAGGGAAAAGAAAAGCATTTACTAGGTAGGAAATTAGAATTTTTCTAATTTTGGTTGGAGGGAAATCAATAGGTAATACACTTCATCAGTATGAAAGGCGAGAGTTCAGTGACTTCATCCTCACTGAGGGTGCTGTGATGGTCAACTGTGGGCATGTTTGTCAGCAGGCAAAATGTCACGCCCTCAGCCTCCATCTATGACCCTCTTTAGGCTGTTGTGTTGTCGGAGCCCGGTCTCGTGCTTGGTGGGCGCCAGTGTACTCCAGTACGGGTTTGCTTGTGTGAGTACTCACCAGGGAGTCAAGCAACGTGTTGGGGAGGAGCTAGGAGGAGCCCCCCACCGGTGTCCCCAGCCCCTCTCCCCCCACACCAGGAGCGGCTAAGTGAAGCCAGCTCAGTGTTTTGTTGGAGGATAACCAAAACCTTTTTTCCCTTGGAAGCATCAAGCAACCCTCAGTTACTCTAAGGAAGGGAGTCCATTTACTAGCTTGATGTACATTTTTTTATTTTTTGTCTTCACTGTCTTTGTT
This sequence comes from Ursus americanus, assembly GCF_024610735.1. Taxonomy (NCBI): domain Eukaryota; kingdom Metazoa; phylum Chordata; class Mammalia; order Carnivora; family Ursidae; genus Ursus; species Ursus americanus. Next base: position 51,211,601 of record NC_142137.1, on the reverse strand, counting down.
TATTTTTTCAATTGTCAATTTAAATCTACATAAACTTTTACATAAATGCTAAAGTGGCATCAATCCATACCATTGGCTTTTATAAGTGTCCTTTTTTGTTTCACTTTTTCTTTTTGCTTGGCTCCCTCCTCTCTGCACTCAGGCCACCCAAGTTACCAAACTAGTACTTGTCTTTGTTTTCTTACTTGCTCGGTAATCACACGTGTGTACATGTATACCCATCTATTTACAGGTGGGTTGCCATTATTTTACAAAAATGGTAACATCCACACTTTTTTTCTGTTTTTCTCACTTAGCAATGGAAATCACGTCAAGTTAACTGGTATGGCTTTATTATTATTTTTTTAAAAGATTTATTTGAAAGTGAGAACATGAGTGGGAGGAGAGACAGAATCTCCAGCAGACCCTACACTGAGTGTGGAGTTCGATGCAGGGCTTGATCACAGGACCCTGAGATCATGACCTGAGCTGAAATCAAGAGTCAGATGCTTAACTGACTGAGCCACCCAGGTGCCCCTTTAATTCATTCTTTTTAATGGCCAAATAATACTTTATGGTGTGGGTAGACCATCATTTATTCAACTCTTCCCCTTTTGATGCCCATTGGTTTTGTTTACAGGCTTGAGTTTTTCCTCCTTTCTCCCTTTCTCTCTCCTTCCTTTCACTAGTTCTTTATGGCCACTGTGTGCAACGTTCAAATAAACTGATCTTTACTTATAATCAAATCTCTTACACGTGTTGTTATTTCTATCAGGCTTCTGAGGGGGGTGCAGATAGGATTGATTAGTCAAAGGTTTTATGTATCTTTATCACAAACCTCCAGATTGCTGTCCATAAAAGCTGCTATAATTACCATTTAGAATCCACTTTATATGATAATGGCTCTGACTTGTACGTAGTACAAACTTTAATGTCCTCTAAATTACCTCCACCCACGTGGAGATTTTTGTGAAAATGCAAACTTTGATTCGGTAGAGCTAGAGTAGCCTGAGACTGTCTGCACCTCTAACAGCTCCCTGACGATGCTGATGTGCAGACCACATTTTGAGGAGCGAGGCATTTAAATCGTCGGGTAGTTGCAGCCATGCCATGCTAGGCAAAGGGCTCGATCCAGGACTTAATTTGAGGAGTACTATATTTCAAGTTCAGCTATTTGGAGAGTGTTAGCGAGGTACCGGCTGTGTTAGGTGTGAGGATAAATAGAAATGCAGTGGTCACCCAGCCCTTACAGCCAGCTTTTCCTTTTTCACGCATTTCCTTCCCATCTCTATGTGGTTATGATTTAGGCTGGAAGGAGGGGGTGCTTCACATATACTGACATTTGCAAGAAACAATATTCTAGATCAAGTTGATAGGTTTCTGACAACAATGGTGCATACAGAACTAGGGATGAGGGGGAGAGGAAGGAAGAAAGGGAGGAGATATTTCGATCTGTGTGTAATGGTTAATATGTGGTGAATGGCCGCTCTGAGTAGGTAAAAGAACCTCACCCATATCCTTGCCCCTTTTTGGCAAATTTACCACATTACTGATAAGAACAATTACTTCTCCTATCATACCAGTTTAGAAAAATGTTCAAAGTTATAATAAAATTTTGCCTTTTAACTGAATTATCAGAGAATGTGGATACAAGTTTGCTTTAAAAAAGTGGCTTTGAAAGGTAAAAATAATCTTTTTTTTTCCTTTGGAAGGGGTAACACAGGGTGGAGATAAATGAAAGAATCCCTGTTTTTGTGACCCACGTGGAGCGAGCAGGTGGTTGGTCCAGGGAAGGGCAGGAGCTGGCACATTAACTCGGAGTTGAGGCCACTTGTAATCAGAGGACATGAACAGAGAAAGAGGCTTGAGAACACAGATTTTCATTATTTCAATCTGATTATAAGAATGCTATTTAAAACAAATGAGTTCTATCTAGAAAAAAGGTTTTTCAAAAGCCATTTACTAAGTTAAGCCCCTCCAGGGGCTCCTGGGTGGCTCAGTCAATTAAATGTCCCACTCTTGTTTTCAGCTTAGGTCATGGTCTCGGTCGTGGTATCCAGCGCCCCAGTCGGGTTCAGCGTGGAGTCGGCTTGTCCCTCTCCCTCTGCTCCTCCCACTGTTCCTGCTCACTCGCTCTCTCCGTAAAATGAGGGGTAAAATCTTCTAAATAAATAAATAAAGCACCTCAAGGTCTCCCAACAATTTTCATCCAAAGAAACACCAGAACCTTTTTTAAAAAACTTAACAATTCCTCTACATATGTAAAAGTAAATAACTTCACCTCTCATATTGACATAATAGAGCAACCGAAGTGGAAACTATGGATCCTAACAGGGTTTCAGAAAGTCACTTCTGTTCATGTTCTAAAGAACCAACTCCCAAGGTAGAGTTTTTTTCCCTGAACTTGGATAGGATTTCTTTTCTTGTTCAGAAGTAGGTCGAATGACTCAGCAAAATGTAACAGGTCTATTATAAATTCCTAACATCATTTTAGAAGTGTTTTATTGTTGTTTATTGTATTAGACTGCCAAAACAATGAAGTACCCAACTTCTACAAATACATAAAATCTTGAAAGGAATTTTACAACATTGGGCATGAGCAGACAACAGCGAGCCGTAGGTTCTCTGAACTGACCTGAGCCAAAACTGTAGCCCCTATACATCCACGTTCTGACTTGAGGATTACAATGGCTTTCTGAGTTTCCAGGCTAGCAGTCAATTCAGAGCCAGAGTCCAGTACCCCTGGGAAGTCCCCAGTACATAGCTACCCTGGTTACGGACTGTAGGTCCCTTTGGGTAAGGCTAAAAAGAAAGTTTACAGTATGCATTTTTGGCAGTATAATAGGGTTTTTCCTCAAGAGGACTCGGTCTGAGAAGTGGATGTCTCCCTTTGGTGATTCAAGGCCATGCCACTGTTTGCCAGTCCTAGAGAGCTCCACCTTTTGTCACCCCAGCATCAAGTGAGGGAAGGGGGAACAACAACAACAAAGGCAATTTAAAAGCCAGCAGGCTCGGGGTGCCTTCAGCTCAGGGTGTGATCCCATAGTCCTGGGATCTAGCCCCGCATTGGGCTCCTCTGCTGGGAGCCTGCTGCTTCATCTCCTGCTCCCCCTGCTCGTGTTCCCTCTCTCGCTGGCTGTCTCTCTCTGTCAAATAAATAAATAAAATCTTTAAATAAATAAATAAATAAATAAATAAATAAATAAATAAATAAATAAAAATAAAAAAATAAAAGCCAGCAGGCTGAAAGTCACATAAATGAAAATTGCTGTTTCTGGAAAGACAATATTATAAAAGTTCCAAATTACATAATATATTATAAAAGCTTAACATATCCCAAATACTGTGGGCTATAGCTACAGAGAGACAAGTAATTCCAAATTTCCTAGCTATAAATTGACCCTATGACTTCTCTACCCCAGAGGAAATTTTTTTTTCATTTATGGTGCAAATATTTACTTGTTTTTTCTGTGTCACAGCTCTTGTTTATTAGTATTTTGTTTAGCACTTGCTGCTCAGTTCATAAGTTTATTATGCGGAAGGCTCAGTTCATCTTTCCACCTGCTGGTCTAATCAGTAGATAGAGCACTGAGACTTGGTTTTGGATTTCAGACCAGCACTTATTCTTTGGCCTCAGACAACTTACTTAAATTCAGATTCCCACCCATAACAAATGGTTCCAGTCCTATTTGCCTCAGTAAGTGATTTTAATGACTGTATCGAATGAGAGAATGTAAAGAATATGGTAGGGGTGCCTGGCTGGCTCAGTCAGAAGAGCATGTGACTCTTGATCTTGGTGGTCATGAGTTCAAGCCCCACGTTGGGTGTAGAGATTACTACAATAAATAAGTAAAAAGCATTAATAAAAAATATGGTAAATTATAAAGCCTTTATACTCATGTAAGTCAGTATTTTATGTATAAATATAAGCAGAGTTTCCTCTGAGTAGAAATCCCTAATGGAAGTCATGGGAAGGGGATTTCTTGAGGTTTATGTGATTTTCCAAAATGATAGAAAACAAAGTTGCAGAGTAAATATTCTATAATATCTTTTGGAATATGAAGCTATCTTTCATTTACTTAATTTTAAATGTTAATGTAAAGTTACATCTACATTTATTGCTTGACAAATCACTGAGATGATGCCTATTTTAACATAACTGTACCTCATAATTAGAGTGTAAAATAATTTAGTATCCTCCCATGATCCTCAAATTCTTAAATGTATTCTCTGTTGTCCAAATTCTGAAGACAAACCTAAATTCTAATAAATGAGCCATCTGGTTTCTGGTTGGACACGTAAAGAGCTTGCAAGTCCCAACATCCATCCTTACAACAAAAAAGAAGCTGAAAAACTCAGCGTCAACAGCTCTTCCTTGATCCGTCGGAGAATTAAGGTCACAAGGTAAACCAGCACCCCAAAAGCTGGAGAGACACACTAATGATACAGAGAACACAGCTTATTGGAGTCAGAAACTCCATGGAGCAGTGAACTAGTTTTAAGAGATTAAGAACTCCTGGAAGCCTAGCCTTAGGGGAACATTCTCTCCCCACTTGCTTGAATTTAGAACTTGCTAGTGTTTTACTTCCAGGAGCCCCACCAGGTTCTTACTGTAAAGATCAAAGAAAAATGTCTTCATTCTTCCTGATAGGGAGGGGAAAGGTAACTTTTTTGAAATGTGCCTGAAGAGGTCTTTTCTTACCAAAGGACTTCCCTCAAGGGAAGCAATTTTACCAGAACCTAACCCATATGGGGGAAGGGAAATACCTACCTCCAGCCCCTCCCAGCCTTCCTGGGAGGAAAGGAAACAAAACAACAAACAAAAAAAACCTAAAAAACACTTGTGGAAGTCCTAGCTCAGGGGCACAGCTCACTAAAACACTAAGACCTAACCATGGAACTATAGAGCTCTTCCCCGCTCCTCCCTTCCCATTTGACACCACATCAATAGAATTCCTTATAATGACAAGGGATTACAACTAAAAAGAACTAGAAGGCTCAGACCCTATTTAAGGGATCTCTAGAGAAACTCGGTGATGACAGGGGAGACAAAAACAAGAACACCAAAATAAATTGTAACCTCTCACACCACAGCTACAACGAACAGTAAACACAGGCTAACATCTAGCTGTATAAATATAAAACCTCACACTGAAGACCTATTTACCTCTGTTCCTTTCACCTAATACGTTATGTCTAGCTTTCAACAAAAACTTACAAGTCATGCTAAGAGGAAAGAGAACCGTTTGATAAAGCAAGCATCAGAACCAGACTTTTATGGCAGGGATGTGGTTGGTATTATTAGACCAGGAATTAAAATATTTATAACAAATAAGTCAAGGACTCTAATGAAAAAAATGGACAACATGCAACAAAAGATGAGTAATATAAACAAAGAAATGGAAACTCTAAGAAAGAATTAAAAAGAAATTGTAGAAATTAAAAACACTGAAATGGAAATGAATAATGCCTTTGATGGGCTCATTAGCAGACTGGATGTAGCTGAGCAAAGAATTGCTTATTGAAGCCTAAAGATATGTCAAAAGAATCTTACCAAATGGAAAAGCAAAGAGAAAAAAAGACTGAAAAAGAAAGGAAGAGAGTATCCAAGAAATGTGGGACAATTACAAAAGGAAATATCACATGGAGAACAAAGAGGAACAGAAGTAATACATGAAGTGATAATGGCTAAGAATCTTCTAAAATTATTGACAGATACCAAACCATAGATCCAGGAAGTTTAGAGAATACCAAGCAGGGTGAATACCAAAAAATCTACACCTAAGCATATTACATTCAAACTCCAGAAAATCAAAGACAAAGATAAAATCTTAAAAGAACCAAAGAACAAAACCAAAACAAAAACCCACCTTACCAATGAACAACAAGAATAAGAATTACATTGGGTGTCTCCTCAGAAACCAGGCAAGCAAGAAGAGAGTAGAATAGAACAAGTGTTGAAAGAAAAGAACCTAGCAACCCAGAATTCTGTAGTCAGCAAAATTATCCTTCAAAAGTGAAAGAGAAAGACTTGCAGACAAACAAAAATCGAGGAAATTCATTTCCAGTAGACCTGCCTAGCAAGAAATGTTAAAAGAAGTTCTTTAGAGAAAAAGTAAATTATGTAGGTCAGAAACTCAGACTTACATAAAAGGAGACTGTTACCTTCATGAATACATGAAGGTAAAATAAATTCTAATCATAAAAAACTGGAATAATCCCTAGAATGTTTCCTACTACACCAGTATGTTTAGAATTGCTGGTTTGATAGCTAGTTTCCTTCCATCATTGCAGCTCATTTCTATTGCTACTGAACAAAGACAACAAAACGAAGAAAACAAAAACACTGTGATCATGAGAAAAGTAACACAATTATATGATTTGATTTTCATTTAGAACCACTCTAGGCAAGAATAGAGGTGAAAGCATTGGGTTTCTTCCAACCACCCCCCTGACCTACACCTTTGGGAAACAGTCATTGAAATATTCATTGAAATAACAGGCAAATCCACTTTATTTCTTTTATTGGAGTTGGACAAATTAAAGGAGTTGATTTCTCTCCATTTGGTTACTATTTGTTGAGTTGTCATCTTTGCCATCAATACTGAGAACATAGCTTTGCAAACAATTTTCTAAAATAGGTATCAGCAAATTATGGCCCTACGACTTGTTTCGTAAATAAAGTTTTATTGTAACACAGCCACGCTCATTCATTTATGTGCTATATTGTTTATGCAGATTGTATTATTCGTGTGTTGTATCATTATGTTGCTGTTTTTATGCTATAATGGTGAAGTAGTAGTTGCCACAAAAATCATCTGGCCAACAAGACCTAGGATATTTATGACCTGACCCTTTACAGAAAAAGTTTGCTCATCCTTGTTCTAAAAGAGGAAAGCAGATGCAAGCTTATGGAAATTGGCACCCTCCCATCTTTTGTTCTTACACTACTGTGAGCACTGTGCAAAACAGATATGGTGAGACCTTAATATAATGATGGTCTCTTGGTGAGACCTTTTTAATACTAACCTCAATAACTACCAGGATAATTAATTGGTCTTCTCTTTCTTATAGGTGAGCAAATCACTAGTGTGATACCCACAACACTTGGATCTCCTTTCAGTAGGAAAGTGACAAATCTCAGAATTCCTGCTTCTACGCAGTTTGTGGTTCTGTCAGAGACAATGTTTTTTCTCCCATTCTATCCACTAGCTGCCTGGAATGTGAGTAAGGTAACAAAGCACCTTACATTGCTTCAGGGAAATGTATGTTTAAGTTTTCAGTCCAATACAAAGACTTGTTGCAAACTTATGTCAGACATTGTACTGGATCCCAGGTACAAGAAGAGCAAGATGTAGTCACAGCCATAGGATAGTTAAATGTTTACCTTAAAGAGAAGCTTATTGCCTCATCACAGCAGTGAAGCTGGGCTACATCTTGGACTCTAATCAGATATCTGTTTTCTTCTGATAGAGTCTATGAAATCAGAAACAAAATTAGAAACATTCATAAATTTGTAGAAAATAAAAAGTCCAGTACTGCAGAAGTGTCTTCTATCCCAGAAGCTGTGTTGAGTAGAACTCAGTTTAATTATGAAAAAGTGAATGTTTTTGTTATTGACAAAACAGGTTTTCTTCAGAAAGACCACAGAATTCACAATGAAAACTATATTTGAGGATGTTGTCTAATTTTTAAAACTACCGAAATTACTGTTTTATTTATAAATGTTTAAAAATTTTTCCTATTATTAAAAAAAAGGGGGGGTGGGAGCAGGTAAGAAGGGATTTATGAAGAAAAGAAAGTGAATGGATTGTTAAAAATTCAGAAGTTAGACCCTTGTACTGACCTAGCCATGAGATGATCACTTGGTGTGAACATGATCCAGAGAGAAGTTTGGACTCTGTCAGTTCCAAGATTTTGGACTTTTTGTAATCCAATCAACTCCACTCTCCCTACCAAAATGTGCAGATCTAAATTCTAACAAAACAGTTCCATCTTGTTTCCCCAATTTGACCAAATAAAAATGTTTCCAATCAATTGGTACTTTAATTCAACATAATTCATATATTGAGCTCCTAGTATATGCCAAACATTAGAGGACAAGTAAATTGTAGCTCATGCCTGATGGAGTTCCCACCCAGTCTTATGAACTAAAGGTTATAAAAAAAGCGTGACAGAGATGTTCCGGGTGCTGCAGGATACCCAAGACGGGGATGGAGCGGGGGGACTCACAGCTGGAGATGTTGGGGAAACTTTACAAGGAAGGTGATGATTGAACTAGATTTTTAAAGGATGAATAGTTTATCCAGTAGAGTGGGAAAAGAAGACAATTTCAGAGAAGGAAAAGCATGGGCAAAGCACAAATGTGTGGAGAAAGGCTAACATTATTGGAGAGCTATGAGTAGATTTGTGTGATTTGATCATGAAGTGGTAGGCAAGGCAGTAAGAGAGAAGGAAGACTGGGACCAGATGATATTCTATAGGTAACAACTAACAGAGGACACCTAAGGTTTTTTCAGATATCCTCAGGGCACAGAATCCTACACCAGGTACTGTGTACAGGAAGATATAAAACAATAGAAGACACGGCCCCTTTCCCCAAGGGAGGTCATGTTCCCAGAAGTACCAATCGAGGAGCTAAGACTGCGGAAAAGTTATGGGATGGGGTCAAGTCCACTTGTGCCTCTTCTCATATGCAACCTTACAGCTAGCAAGGATGTGAAATGTGAAAGCTTGCCAGCACACAGCACGCAGCAGGCATTCAACAGATGGTAGCTGACTTGAAATATGCATGTTTCCTTTCGCTAGTCACTTGACGTTATATTCATGAGCATGAGATGTGGTGAGTATTTCAGAATACGTACCGGGCATCCGCAGACGATTCTCTGTATTTCTGACAGCTGATCTTTCATACTGATGTTTTGCTTCATCTAGTAAACAAAGGGATTTTAGGCAAACTAAATAGTGAAATTTTTATACATAAAAACAGATTTAAAATATATTATGGCACTTGATACAGGGCTCAGTATTTTCATAAACTTTAATAAGAATCTCAATTTCGTGTCCCCAATGTTTTAAAAACAAAGAGGCAAGTGACAAGACTGTATTCACAAAGTATCTTCAGGGCAAAATAAGTTATCAGTTTCCATTCAGCCTGGACGCCCATGTAATACGCACATCACAACAATATTTTCAGAACGACAGTACTGTCTTCCAAGATGCTGAATTCTTTCAGAGAGTAATTACGATTGCTATACTTACTGAGGCAGAAAAGTTAACTAATAAGAAGTACCTTCCAAAACAAAGGATTTACTTTTTTTTCTTTTAGTTATCTAGAAAAATCAATCCAAATATTCAATTCCTCAAACTTTCCTATTAATAGAAGTTTTATTGCATGTATCCAGATATCTGAAACTATTCTGTCTCGTGTTGTTTGCTTTGAATAGATGCCCTTAGTGCTATAAATCACTGAACCCAATCATTTCACATTAAAAGGAGGAAAGACTTTGAAGTAAAGAACACCACAAAAGGGGCGCCTGGGTGGTGCAGTCATTAAGCGTCTGCCTTCCGGCTCAGGGCGTGATCCCAGCGTTCTGGGATTGAGCCCCACATCAGGCTCCTCCACTAGGAGCCTGCTTCTTCCTCTCCCACTCCCCCTGCTTGTGTTCCCTCTCTCACTGCCTGTCTCTCTGTCTAATAAATAAATAAATCTTTAAAAAAAAAAAAAAAAGAACACCACAAAAGGATAAGGTATTTCAGGATTTTTGAGTCAGTTCCACAAAGCATTGTAACATTTGTAAAGGACACGAACTCTTATCAGCAACCAACCTGATCTATATAACTTTTATATTTTTTGAGTTGGTCGATTGCAGTAGTCAAGTGCCCACGGTCAACATGTTCTGCGGGAGTGTGAAGCCTCAGAGCATAGAGAAGGTTAATATATTCTTCAAATCTTCGGGATGGGTACAAAAGCAGCTCTGGGAGGCTGTAGAGGCATAGAAAAGGGAACCCTGGTCACCCTCTGAAGGTCAAAGTGTGCCCTGTCCTTGGGGTGCCCCCACTGTGCATTCCCTCAGAACTTACCTCAGCATTTTGGTAACAATGGTTTTATCATGTCTCTTCAGGAAAGCTCGGAAGGCTGGTATCATTTCTCTGCACTACAGGTGAGCATTATGTCAAAATTTTACTCTATAGTATGGTTGAAAAGCCTCTGTTCCACCAGACAAGCATGATCTATGAAGCACTCAAAGCAAAAGGGTAACAACTGCATCTAACCAAAGTATTACTAGTACTACTGGTGCTTAGTACTAATATATGAAGCACACTGTATTAATTATAAAGTAACCCTATTCTGTGAACTTAATCAGTATAGACAAAATGGACTTTGCAACCAGATAGGTCTGGATTAATGTTAAAATTCTAATTTAATTCTATCTAATTCTATGTGACCCAGTCAAGTTATTTAACTTCTCTGAGCCTCAGCTCTCATGGATTGCCCTACCTACCTCTTGTCAGGCAGTAAATGCTACCTCCACAGTAAGACTATTAATAGTATTCACTGTAATACGGCTGTTAACTATGTTTTCTGTAGTAACATCATGAAGGGCTCCACTGTGCTAAGTATCTGTTTTAAAATGTATTCATTCATCACCATTAGAACACTCAGGAAGTTACCTCATTTTTCTCAGTACATACATGCCTCAAAGATGCCAGTAATGCACCAAATATTCACTGGGTGTAATATTAACAGCTAAAGTTTACTATTTATCTGCACACCCCATGCTAGTGGAATAGATATCATTATTATCCCTAACTATAACAATTTTGGTATCAATTTATGATATCATATGACATTTTGCTTCCATTCTGGTCCTAAAGGTTGGTTCTCAAAAACTGCCTTATTCATGCAACTTTCACATAATTCGGTTGTCCAGCAGTATTTAAACTCCATGTGCGGGGTAAGAATACTACTACAAAGGGAGATGTCGGAGGTCAGGAATTGTCCAGAGGCCTCCCAGCCCCCAGGCCTTCCCCTCAGGGCTTCAGTACAGACAGGTGGACACAGCCAAAGTGAATGTAGTGGACACTAGCAGAAGCTCAAGGGACTCTCTTCTGCTGCTCTCTTGACGCAAATTGAAGAGGGAGGAGAGGGCTCACTGCCATCAGAAGAGATCCCAGCAAGAGCAGTGCATGACTCAGAAGGGAGCTGAATATTCCTGCCCAGACTACATATGGCTTCCATCACAAAGGGGAAAATTATTTATCATGAACTCTCTAAGGAATGGAAGACAAAAAAATCCTTATTTCATAGTGAGATTTCACAAATTGAGGGTCCTTATTCCAAGAAACATATGGATTATTAATTCCTTTTCTCCACAAGAGAGTTGAACTTGTCAAGGCCCCAGAGGACTGTTGGCCGACAAATCAGGGCTCTCAGTCTTGTTTCTACCTCATTGTTAAACATTTTTCTATGACTGAACCACAGGGTATCTGGGGCAGATAGATGAAAGGATGGCAATTTGTGTGATTAGTTCAGTCCAACAACCAGTTCCTGGGTCCTGCCGTATCAAGCACTGTGCTAACGCTTAGTGATACAAAATTAATAAGTCCGGGGCCCCGTCCTCAAAGAGCTCACGGTCAGCTGGAAGCTAAGAGTAGGGAAGAAGTCTTTCCTATTAATCCTAGTCCTTTGGATTGCACACAAAACTTCCTTTCAAGCTCAGAAAGTCTCATTCATGCCTGGATAGTAACTCAATCATTACCTTCTCCATAGTTCTCAGAACAACTGGGTAATTGTTGAAGAAATTGGTATATGTGTTCAACTGGCTTCCAAACTTGAGGAATATTTCTCCCACGCAGTGGGCTGGGCCCCATTCCTGCAGTCTGTCTCTCAGGTTGTCTAGAAACTGCCTGCCGTATGAGAAAAGCATGCCCATGAAATACTGGCCGGGGATAACCTAGAAACTTAAAAAAATAAAAATAAATTAGTTGTCATTAGTGCAGCCTGGCAGGGCTTTTGTCAAAATCTGTTTGCCTTGACACAGAGCAGGGCAGATTTGTCCAGAGAAGAGGAGGGGTGGGGGTGTGAGGAAGTCGGTTGACTCTGGTGGAGTCTCACCTCTTCCTCTTAATCCCGAGTCAGAGCCCCAGGCTGGCCTCCACAGGGCTGTCCCTGCCTGTCCCCCTCCCATGTGGCCAGGCAGCCAGGTGGTGAAGGTTTCTTAACACTCCTCAGGGGAGAGTGCTCAAGTCACTTCAAATGCCACAATTCCCCATCAGCCCACTGCTGTAGACCTAGGGTTGTCCATCATTCAGCCATCACAGGCCGCGAAACTGGGAAGAGGCCTAGTTCAACCTCTTCCTTTTGTAGCAGCTGGGACCCAGTGAGGGTGAGGAGCTTCTGAGTTACCCAGAGGTCAGGAATGCAGAGTTACCCAGAGGTCAGGGAGCAAGAGAGTTACTGGCGGAGAAGCTCAGTTTGTCTGTGCCGCCCGTACACGTGATCACTTTTCTTTGTCAACTGGCGTACTTGAAACAATGCACGGTCACTCAGCGGACCCCCAGCCTTGGCTCTCTAAGCATAGTATCCTAGTGACCTGATGCCGTGAAACCCTTTGTGTTCTTTCCCCTTCGCTCACCCAGACACTGTTGATTAAGAACAGTGCCAGACAGCTCTCCTTCCCCTTACCTGTGAGTAAACAGTATATGGAATACAGAACCCTCAGGCACTGAGCTCCACTCCTTGAACTGTGGCCTGGAAATGAGGCCAGGGTAAGCCTCCGGGCATCCTCACTCTTGATTGCAGCCCCATGGCAAGAGCCCTCTCTTGTGAGACAATCAGGGGCTCCAAGAAGGGGCTCCTTGGTACAGATTTAGAAACAATTAAGTGTGGGCTCCTCCAATGGCAAATGGAATATTTGAAAAAATAGCTCTTCAGAATTTACCTGTTGAGACTTAAAACTTGCACAATATCAGAGAACATGATGTGGAGGTTTGCAGCACTGAGAATCGCTCTGTTCGATGACAACGCGGCTTTCAGTGGCGTTACGTAGACATCTCTCACAATTTCCAGCATCCGCACGTATTTTCTCTCGCTCTGTAAGAGCTCCCTGACCACTCTCGATCGCTTTTCAGCTGAGTCCACCTGGAGTTTTCTCTCCTGTAGAAAGGCATTAAGAACTCATAGGGAAAGCAGAATGACCCCCGGTTTACAGCCTCAAAGAGCCTGAAAGTCAGAGGAGGTGGAGAAATGACAGGCTGGTCAGGCAGTGACTCTGAGAGTCCCCCTTTGGGGTTTGCAATAAACAACGTTGAAGGGAACCTTGACAGGGGCCTATGGTGGACCCTGCTGACCACTGCTTGACTCGGTATCACCAACTAGGCCCTCACATCAGGCCAGCCTCATGCCCTAGGAGAGATGGGGCTTTTAGTCTTGGATCCCGAGGAGGGTAGATTGAGGCCCGATGTTTATCCATCTATCCATCCCTATACCTATTCAGTGACATGCGACGGGTGCTGACTACACAATGGTGGGAGGACAGCCTTGCCTTCATGGGAATGATGGTCCATGGAGGAAGCCTTTGGGTTGCCCACTCTTGATTGCTTCCCTAATTCTTTTCCCCAGTATTTTACTGATTGATTTATGGTGTGTGCTTTTTTTTTTTTTTTTTTTTTTTTTTTTTTTAGGATTTTATTTATTTGACACACACAGAGAGAGAGAACACAATCAGAGGGAGCAAGAGAGGGAGAAGCAGGACCCTGGGATCATGACCTGAGCCGAAGTCAGATGCTTAACTGACTGAGCCACCAGGTACCCTGATTTATAGTGTTTTATTGATTATCCTGCAGACAGAAGAATTGAAATGAGCTAGCCCTCTCATTATCAACTACTCTGCTTTTCACAGGCATGTATGAAACACTAAACTCATGCTCTTCTTTCAGTATTTAGGAAAAAGGACCCTAATGCGGAACTGTGAATACATTTGGCTAGGTTGCTAAATATCCTATGTTTTCTATATTTCAAAGTCCTGTTTTATCCTGTAATGCAGAGGGAATAATCATACACTGGTGTAAGGAAACTCCCCACCCTATTGCTATGTATGCTATGGAGACACATGGAGAAATTAATTTTCAGTACTGGGACTAGGTAATTCTTTTTCTTTACCATATTTTTCAAACTTTGAAAAATGAGTATCTTTACAATAGAAAACAATTATAATATTTAAATTTAAAATTTTTAATGGCCTTGTACTTGAGCCTAGAACTATTAATACTCTTAGAACACAATTTCTTCTTTTCCCTTCAGCCCTAAATACACCCCACAATGCCCCAAATAAAATATGACAATACTAAGTGTAATGCCATGTAACCTTCACCCAAAACAAATCAACCATAACTTCATGAACTGAAATTAAAATGTAAAACAAATTTAAGAGAAAAATCAGAAAACTCACTCTATGAAATACTATAAACACACTGTTCTTGGTTAAGTTTTACCTAATGCGTTAAAAAAAAACCACAACAACATTTGCATCCACCTGGCAGCTGACTTGGAGCCCGTATTACATTTTTATGTGTAAAATTTTTTTAGATGTTGGAGTTCTCCAACATTTATAATCATTTTGGATTAAGGTTTCAGTTGTCAAAACTTTCATTGTTGTCTTAAAACTAATGTCAGGTGTTATGACCACCAGTGAGACGAGACACTATCATATTCCCGGCACGACGTGAACCCCCTCTTCCTGGAGATTCCGGGGGTGGGTCTGAGGGTGTGCGGGCTCCCACGCCACGAGGTCCACACCGGCACTGCGCGCAGCAGGTGGATTCGCCCAGCGTGTGGAGGGGCTGGGGAAGGAGCCCCGGGGCTGAGTTTCGGGGCCCCGGGATTCAAGTCTCTTTCTCCCCTGGCTGTCTGACCTTAGGGAAGTCAATTAAGTGTTCTAACTTGAGTTCCTTATCTACAAAAGGTGGTTGCTAATGCCTACCTTAAAGGATCCTGAGAAAGAAAATACGATGAATTCGCAAACAAGGGATGAAGAAAGGTGAAAGGGCGTGTGTGTGCTGTGTGCTAGGGCAGGACAGGACCAAGCCTCTGCCTGTCTGCACCCTCCTCCCCGCACTACCCTTTGCAAACAAAGGGCAGGGCCCTGAAAGTTATATTGATTATACTCAGGCTTTGAAGTCAGACCACCAGTTGGTGGGTCAGTTAGAAACTGTGACCCTTTATGTCCATGGGCCATTTCTTTAAATGCTGTCCTTGTGTCATTTTAGAAAATCAGAGTAGCACCAACATGCCTCTTGCTCCCAAGATGTTACACTTAACATCCTCTTGGTTCCACTTCTTTTCAGACCAGCACTTACTCAAAAGAAAAATTGACCTGTTGGATTCCCCCCTCAATTATATTTAGGTGTTGTTTTTTTTTTTTTTTCAATTCCCCTTAAGGGAAACTTTCAAGAAAAAAAGAACTAACCAGAATAAAGACTGAAGCCTTTTTTTGGTCAGGGGCAAAACAAATGGAAAATTCTCACTGGATAATGATTGGCTTACCAGCTTAACCAGCATCTCCAAATCTGGATCGTTTTTGCTGAGACTTGACTTTGTGTCCTGAGGGTTGTCTTCTAGAACATTTCTTTCCTGAGGATTCAAGGCAGACTTGATTATTTGGGGACAGGCCTTGGGATATCTGAATGCCCAGTGGGTGCTGTGCCCACAGGAGGCCTCCAGTAGCTGTCTGCCCTCAGCCTCAACCACACTGTACCCCAGACACAATGAGTGAAGCACTTGGCAAATGTGATGCCTCTCTTAAATTAAATCTTATGTTAAAAAAAAATAACCTTTAGCTTCCTAAGAACTACATTATACTTGAGGAACTAAATTCAGGGCAGCCCCCTTTTCCCCTGGGAGGCAGGGGACAGACACTCAAGGAATCCCACAAATTCCAGGCTTCTGCCTCATTCTGTCCCTTGTCAGCTGAGGGCAAATGGCTTATCTAACTTTTGAAACTGCCAGAAGAAAAAGCTCACAGCACTTTGTAAAATCCACCCCTTTTTTTATCTAATGAAAATGTGTCAGAAACAGTTCACATGCTCTCTCTAGACCTGTTTCCACATTTAAATATAGCTTAGTCTTTCTTCGCTTTCCTTGTTAGTTGTTCTTGTGGCTTCCATATAAATTAGCACATTAAAAAAAAATGGTCCTGGGGCACCTGGGTGGCTCAGTCGGTTAAATCCCCCGACTCTTGGTTTCGGCTCAGGTCATGATCTCAGGGTCTTGAGATGGAGCTCTGCGTCAGCCTTCATGCTCGGCATGGAGCCTGCTTGAGATTTCCTCTCTCGCTCTCCCTTCCCCCCATCCCTCAGCTCTATCTCTCTCTCAGAAAAGGTAGTCCCACCTGCTGCCGTCAGGTCCACTCTAACAATGGAGCGGTGGCCCCGCGTTTGCGGTGAGAGCGAATGGATGATTCCCGGTCATCACGGCTGCCCTTCCCAGTCAAAGATAAAACCACGCACGGTAACCCCTTGAGATCTAGGGGTGAGACTGGGAAAAAAACATCAACTGACAGCCAAGACCTTTTTGTTTCACCTTCACTCTCTTCCGACAAAATGGAATTTTTATTCCGTATGTGCCCCCGTCTTTACGGCGGCCTGAAGCCTTTGTCTAAGAGCCGCGGTCCCCCAGCGCCGCCGGCGAGCTTCTCCCTGGCTGCCCAGGCTGCCCACCGTTTCTTTCCTCCCCCGTTTGTGGCTGTCCCGCATCAGCCTGGCGTGCACTGATGCTTAGGGGGCGCGGGGACCTACTTTGAATTGTGACCAGGTCATTCAAAGTCTCTATGAACGGAGCACGCTCTCTTCGTTCAGAATCAGCACTAGCTGGTTATTTGTAGAGAGACGTGATAACTTCGAGCCGTTGGTGGCGACACCAGGAGTTGTGGAGGCGGAAGTGGCTGCAGCCATAAGATGAAAATTAAATTCAAACTGGCCCGAGATTAAGAGAACTCAGTCCGTCCAGGGCCGCATGTGGATCTCACCGGTCAGGGAGAGGTCTTATCTAGGCCGCCACCCTGTTGTGCAGGCTCACAGGCGTGCTCGCGCATGGCAAGTCAGGTGTTGAGCCGGCCCCCTCGACCACCCCGCTTAGGAGGAACCTGCTCGCTCACCCTGGGGCTTCGGCTCACCTCTGGCTCAGCAGCAGCCATCTTTATTAGATATAAATTTTTCTTTGTGGATAGGAAATTGATTTGGCATGGTAATTTTATTTGAATATAAAAATAGCAAGTTTTCTCATTGTATACTACCCATCTACTTTTTAAATTTTTACAGACTTTTTTTTTTGAAGAGAGAGTGAGGAGGGGCCAAGGGAGCCAGAGAGAGAGACTCTCAAGCAAGCTCCAGCCCAGCGTGAAGCTTGATCTCACCACCCAGGGAGGAAAGAATGAAAGTGTCTTTCAGAGGAAATGCTCCCAGTAACCATTCTTCTAGGTGTCAGAGTTTCCAGAAGTGATTCTTGCCAATTGTCTGGTCTTTCTAATGTAAAAGAAATACTTCAGAGGAGGAAGCACTGATCCTTTTGTCCCCAATGTTTCCTTCAAGTTTTCTTGCTTCAAAAAGGAACATTTCGGGGTCTGTGTGTCTGGGGTTGGGGGGTGACTGCTTCACCCTTAGGAATAAAGGGGGGTGGAAGAACTCCAGTAAGGTTTCCAGGGAGTCAGGAATGACACAGATGTTGTGAGGACTTCAGAAGAATTTGGACCCCATGTGATGCGGAGACATGTTGGGCATCCCCTTTAGGGAAGCAAGAGGAAACCAGTGATTCTAGAGCCCTGAGAGCTGTTTTCCAAAGGGTTTCATAGACTGAAGGATGGATGGAGATAACATCCACCTTTTTGGGAGACTAATCCCCAAGAATCTTAAAAGATAACAGCTGCCACAATAAGGCAAAAGGCCTCTGAGAAGCAGAAAGGGAATCTTGATTAAATACCCACTTTGGTGTTCCCATTCCCTCCTGCACATCCTAATAGGCAACAATCAAGCCGTGTCATCTGTTTCTGTGCAGCCTTTGTGTACCTTAAAGAGTGTCTATGTCTTATTTTGTTGTCTGTTCCAGGGTACAACACAGTGCCTTGCACGTGGTTCATTCCTGTAAATCTTTAGGGAACTGAACTGAGAAGTTGGGGGGGCAGAGTTAGCCTCTAACTGAGAAATTGTGATGATTAATTTTCTGTCAACTTGACTGGCCATGGGGTGCCCAGACATTGGGTCAAATTACTCTGGGTGTGTCTGTGAGGGTGTTTTTTGATGAGATTAACACTGAAATAGGTAGGCTGAGTAACACAGCTTGTGTTCCCTAATGTGGGTGAGCCTCACCCAATTAGTTGAAGGACTATAGAATGAAAAGCCTCAGCCTCCCTCAAGTAAGAGAGAGTTCCTCCTGCTTGATAGCCTTCAAACGGGGATGTTGGCTTTTTCCTGCCTTTGGACTTGAACTGAAACCTCAGCTCTTCCCTGGTCTTGAGCCTGCCAGCTTTTGGACTAGAACTGTACCATTGGCTCTCCTGGATATTTCCCACTTGTAAACTTGCCCTGAAGATCTTATGACTTCTTAGCCTCCATAATTATGTGAGCCAATTCCTTATAACAAATCTCTTTGTGTGTGTATATTTATATATATATATACACATACATACATGTATATGTGTATCCTATTAGTGTATATGTATACATATACATAGTATACTATATGTATATAGTATGCCATATATATGTACATAGTATACATTGTATAGTATGTATATAGTATACTATACAATGTATAGTGTATATAGTAGTATATATAGTGTATATACTAGTGTAACTTATCTTAGTGTATATATATGTATATATAATATACACATAATATAATATATATAATATACATATAATATACATAAAATATATAATATATATTATATAATAGATAATATATTTTATACATATACATATATATAATATAATATATATATACATAAAATATAATATACATATATATAATATATACATATATGTATATAATATATATGTGTATATATATTTTATATATATATATATATATATATATATATATATATATATATATATATATCTTATTTGTTCTGGTTCTCTGGAGAACCCTGATTGGTACATGGTCTGTGAGAGTTTCCTGAAAAGACATATTTAGGGATGGGGGCAAGCAGGGCTCTGGCTTATCGAGGGCTTAGATGTCCCTGGAAATGTGTTAGGAATCTTCTTGGAAAGAAAGCCTGTACTTGGGAAAAATAAATCAGTTTGGCAGGGAGGACGGTTAAAGCAAGGGTCCTTCTCTGGTAACGTCCGAGGGGTGGCTCTGCATACCTGCAGGCCTGTCATGTTGCTGAATGAGTCTGCAGCGGTGGCAGAGGGAACATTGCCACCAGCAGCCCTCCTTGTTTGCCCTCCCCTGCACTGTGCTATCCTCTAAAGAAGTGTGATCAGAGGCTTCCAGAATATTAGGTTAATAGGGCAACAAATTACTTGTCTGCTATATAGAACTCACAGATCTATTCCTAGTAATAGTTCCCATGGGGGTGGGGGTGGCATCCCCCAGCCTTCGATCAGCCTAGAGGTGATTTTTCTATGAGCATCACATGGTTCTGAAATGACATTTTCATAGAAACCAGCTCTCTGAATGACAAGGCAATTTTCAGTGTTTTCTGAATCCTGATTATTTCACTGAACCAAGGACAGCCGGATTCTGAACATACTACTGGCAAAATTATTCTGGTTTGCTTGAAGAACTGGTTTAAAGCCCACTTTTTTTCCTTTTATGAATTGGAATCTCAACTAAGAAAAGAAGAACATGCCCTTGTTTCACCAAAAAGTGTCCTAGGCTGCAAATGAGAACATCTCTGTAGTCTGTCCCAGGACCCCACTGAGTGAGCGGCTCGCTGCAAATGGCTGCCTGTCCTCCCGCCGGAACCGTGCTACTCCCGCCAGTGACGCAGCTTCCACTCTGAGGTGCCTTAAATGTCACTCTTGTTATGACACTACAAGACACCCTTTTTTATAACAATCCATGAAAGGCAAATTCTTAGGAGAAATGACAAGTTGAAGGCTTTCCAGGTAGAATTATCAGTATTGTTTATGAATTTCCTAACCACAGGTGTCTAACTGTACAGTGAAATAATGGCATAAAATTGCAGCAATCACTTTACCTTCAGGAGTAAACTGAACGCTGCCTTTGGATCACATTTTGTTGGAATAACGTTTTCTTCAAAATCCTTGCTCCCTTTACCACATTTCTTCAGCAGAAAATCTGACAAAAACTCCAGAGGTTTGTCCTAAAAAATCCACCCCCCCCCCCACCAAAAGAAAAAAGAAAGAATTTCCAGTTAAAACATTCACCCGGAATACAGGTCAATACTGGTGCAGCAGAAAAGAAGACATATTTTTAGTAGCGTTTTCTTCTTTCTACCTAATTAAAAGTCTAGAAAACAAAGTATTATTCAAGTAAAGTCTGTAATTGGGACTTTGTACTTAATCTCGGTTCTCTTATTGTCACAATCCCATTAGGATGCCAAGGTCTTGTGGGGAAGGTCTCAAAATCATCAGAACCAAAATGGCCCAAAGTGGTCCACGTCAGTCTTGAGGCCAGATGAGGAACGGGGACAGGAAGGAGCCTGCTTTATCTGGGGGGACAGAAGCCTAGGAGAGTCCCTTGCAGCAGGATGACAGAACAGCCTAGGTCACCCCCACATATGGTTCCCTCTCAGGCTACAGGTTTGAGCACCAGCAAAATTACATCATACAAGAGTATTTTTAAATAGCCCGGTTGGTGGTAGTACACTGAACCTACACCAAACACGTTTAGTAATTCTTTGGTCTTTTAGAGACGGTCCAGGATCTTTCAAGACCTCGGGGTCATCCCTGTGAACATCCCTGATCATTTTATCAGCAAAGCTCCCCGGGGCCTTTACTCCCCGGGCTGCTGACGGGTAGCTAGAACAGTGAGGGGCTGGGTCTTCAGAGAAGACAAATCATGGCTAACAGCAGCTTCTCAGACTCCGCGCTGTGCACAGCTAACTCTGGAGATGCCTGCTGCTTACCCAGACAGCCAACCTGAAACCAGGGCAGACCCCTGGTGGATAAAGAGCATGTACAAAGACGATGTTAAATTCATCCACAAAGTAGAATTACTACAGTGGAAGAGAGGGGTTGAGAATCTTACAGTGGGAACTAAGACCTTATGGAGCACCAGGGATACGAGTATCATCCCTAATCCTATCCTGTTCTCAGTTTCCCCACAGCAGAGCTGCATACATAGTTCATGGTCCTAGAGCCTTGCCATTGTCTCGGGGCAGATGGGCAAACTGTCTCTCCTCACTATTTCCTGATGTGTAGACTGACTTTTCTGGGACAGTAACCAAGATGGTTTCTGAAAAAAGTGCTTCTTCACACTTCCCCCATGCCTGTCCCCAACCAAATTATTGATTTGCTTATTTCTGTTCTTTTGTGTTCTCTTTCCCTTCCTCTCTCAGCTAGCCTTTTTTGCCCTTCACCAATTTCTATCTGGTTTCATGCTTTCTCGGTTTTCCTATCATACTATTAGTTGTTTAAACTGTTGAGTAATGTTTATGTGAAACATAAAGCCACTAACATGTTGTTTAAGGAAGTCACTTCTGACTGAAATTAATCACAAGATGGAAAACAGTGCACAATGTAAATACATTTTAAATAACCCAGAAAATTTTCCTATTTGTCTATTTTTCAAAAAAGATTTTATTTATTTATTTGAGAGAGAGAGAGAGGGAGAACACAAATAGGGGGGAGGAGGAGAGGGGGAAGCAGGCTCCCGGCTGCCCATGTGGGGCTCCATCCCAGGACCCTGGGATCATGATCTGAGCTGAAGGCAGATGCTTAACCGACTGAGCCACCCAGGTGCCCCTATATTTGTCTATTTTGTGTACCTAATATCTTGAGCCCAGAATCTCTCAGTGGCTGTTTTTACAACCTGATGTAATTTCTCGGAGGAATTGTGTCTCCTAAGGGATAAACTGGTTAAAAAAAAAAAAAATCGGCACAAACTAAAAATGTACTTAAGTGTTAGGTTGTTAAAGTTTGCTTTTTTCAAAGAAACACTCACAGAATTATCTTTTGAAAGTTCCATCAATCCATCTGCCAGAGTTTGTGTAATTTCTTGGTTATTCAGAATGTTAGCCATACTCATGTTGTCAAAAGTAAATTGCCCTGTAAATATATAAGGCCATATGCCTTGTAATTAATTTATGTAAGAGATGTGATCAAGAAGAAAACAACTCATTCCTCACACTTGCTTTTTAGTGGATTAAAAAATGTGAAGCATAAAAATTAAAATTCTATTATGCCATGGGATTATCCACTATGATAAAATATAAATTGAGCAAGAGTAACTAAATGTAAAGCATATTAAAAAGTGCCCACCCTTGTAAAGCTGGTATTAAATAGAATCTATAAATTGGACAATAAGGAGAGAACATGTGAAAATAAACTTCATAAGTTTAAATTTTAGATTTCATTTCCACCAAAACTTCCTCCTCACACCCCTGTATCTTTGAGTTCAAGACTTAAATACTTGAAGTCTACAGCAAATAACATACAACCATAGTTACACAGATATCTTCTTATATTTTTTAATATTTTGAACAATGTGCATTTATATGCAAATAATTTTATTCCATCTAACTTCTCATTTCTTACAAATATCATCAAAAAATACTTCTATCCTGAAAAAAGCTAATTTTTCTGCTTTTCTCTTTGGTCCTTAAAAATCTATGAAAAAAACCAGGAGAAATATTTTCTCCCTGTTTATAGCCTTATAACCTTTTTAAAATATTGGTTGAACATCTACTAATGTGGTCAAGCAGATAGTATATAAAACCAAGAAGACAGCAACCTGTTTTGGAGGCATTTATGTAAAGCGATGTAGGACATATATTGACAAAAATATCTACATGCATACTTGTGCACTATAGCTGTTGTGTAGACAGTAATTGTGGCAACAGGATCTTAATAAGAAGCAGGACAGAGAGGGAAGAAGGAAATAAGACAGAACTAAATAATGACTTGATATCGAGGGTATTTTAGACAGATGGGAAGAGTTAAGAATAAATTGAGTAGATAGTTAAAGATGGAGGTGGTGGTCATTTACCTAGATGATAAATAAACAAAACAAACAAAAAATTTCATTTTAAAGAACGGACTGATTAAGGGGAAGATCTGGTTGATGCCGAAAAAGGCTTCCAAGACTCTCTTGTGATAGATTAGTCATGAGTAGGGAGTGCAAATGGGACGATAAGTGATGTCCAATAGGCTCAGCAGAGGACTGTGGAGCCCACCACCAAACTGAATACTTTATATAGAAAATACATAGAACAATGTAATTAATGGGTGCTGTGTCTAAGAGGAGCTTAACTTTTAGAACAAATGGTGGTGGGAAGAAGGGCAGAGCCCACTGGCTTAGCAAACACTTGGGGAGTTTTGTCTAGGTAACCCACTGACTGGCACAGGATTAGTAAGACGCTACTATTTAAAAGGAACTATCTTCAGCATTTGGAAGATGAATGTATTTGTTGTCAGTGGATAGTCATTACATTTGAAAGGAGATATGAAAAACAAAGGAAATAAGGTTTTACTGAACAGGTATAGAAGCCAACTTCTGCCTGAGCTGTTCCTAACCTTGTATTCACTCTAGAAACAGAACAACCTTCGTAATGAACCTGCAACAGAAGCAGCAAGAGTTCTTACCTATTATCCTGGCACTGACATTCTTTTGCAACTCCTTGAAGAGAGGACTTAACTGTTTCCTTACTGATTTCAAGGTGTCTTCCAGAAAGTCCGTGAGACTGGCCCATGTCTGCAGCTTTGAGTCACTGAAGTAAATGGAACAGGGAGCCCTTTCCCACGGTCGTCCCAGCCATTCACTAAGAACTGACATGATTTTCTCGTTTTATTATTGAGGGCTGGAGCACAGATGAAAGAATTCTTCTTGTTTACGGTACCAAAAAACTTAGTTGTATTTACAGCAGGCTTATTCTCCTTTCTCATTAGAAGACTAAGAGAAACACCCATCGTCTGATTTCAAAGGTAAAATTAGAAGCTCAAGAAGGACACAATGAATAATTTCAAATGCCTATCTATTCTTTGACAGATAAGGTTAACCTGTTACATTTCAAATCAAAATTAAATAGCTGCTGGGTTTGTATATCAGGAAGCAGAGTAGGCAAGAATATGTTGCTTTTTCTTTACGTACTAAAATGAATATACAAGAAACCCCACTCTGCCTGGTTTCCCCACCATGCCATCCAAAGTCATCTTGGGCTAACCAGCCCTGTGGCTTCCTTACATCATTTCAAGCTGCTCTCTCTCTCTAAATATCTGTACATGACTGTAGTGGGTGCTTAAGGAAGTTCTCTCCTTGAAAGTCAATTACTGAATGCTGGGGCGTGATAATCTAATTTCCTGTCCTCAGTGGATAGATAGACTTATTTGACTCCCCTTCCCCCATTCTTATTGATAAACATGTGCAACTCTTTATAACATGATTTTCTAGAAGAAAACTAAGAAGAAGAGAGGGAAAAGGAAAATGAGCAGACGGAAGAGGAGACAGAGTAGGAGAAAAGGAAGATAGGCCACCCCATAAAGAACAGTGTTTGCACCCTGCTCCACCTTGCAAGGCTGCCGTCCTCTCTGCACGAGGCCCAATGTGCTATCTATCACTTAGTAATGTAGCTATAGAGCTAAAATTAAAAAGTGACTTTTGCTATAAAAATCTAGCAGGTCAATGTGCTTTTTTGTAGATACGTGGAATCTTTTCCCTTACAGGGTTCCAATCATTCCAGTTCTCCCCAGGCTTGAAAGTCCCTTGGCATTTGGGATTAGAGACATCATGCTTTACATGGTTTCTACATGGCCCCAAAGCCCGTGTCATAGGAGGCCAGGGAGTTTTAAAGGGGAAAAGGGTTCTCGTTACTTTAGCAGAGTGGTGTGGTTCTCCTGTCGGTCAGCCAATGTTACATTTGCATTTAATATCTGCAGCTTTAGTATCTAAATGAAACTTTGCTTTCAGGTGTATATTTTATCTTTGTTTTTCCTCTCAGATCATGCAATTGAATTGAACCTGAGCAAGCCCCTTCACCATCTCTTTATAGCTGCAATTCTTATTTCCAAATGAAACTATATTGATTCTATCTCCCTAAGAAGAATTATTGTTGGTACTTGTTATTTCTTTAGATCAACAACTATACATCTTTAATTATTTAAAATGATGTTTTCAACAGAGTTTGTGTACATGATGGTTTGAAGCAAATATTTGTAATAAATAATCCCTTTCTAAGCACATGAAAGCGCGGTGGGAAGTGACCTAGTTTGGGTAGTGACAGCATTCCTTTCGAGAAGGAATGGAAGACAGTCATTGGCATGGGCCAGAACTGGTATTATTAGCTGTGCTTTGTCTTTTGGTGACCATGGAGTTGTGGATGTTCCTGGGAACTGTGGTCAGCCCCCATATACACTTACTGTGTTGGTAAGAGCCAGTTGCAATGCCAGTGGGGGCAGTAAAGAACGTGCCAGTTAGTTGAGACAGCTGAGAAAGAACTTCCATTCCTGCCTCTGCAGAGTTAAAAATATTTTCATTAGTTTACTCATAGGTTTTGCCTTGGAACAGTTACATATTGCTTAGGAGCTAGGCTGGCCAAGAGAGGCCACTAGGATTTCTCATCTTCAATTCAAATCCCTCATGGAACTGTCCATAAGCACTCTATAGTTCATCCCCAAGTGCTGAAGTCTAAACAATTAATGAGGACTAAACAACAGGGTGGAGGGACGGGGCAGGAAGGTTGACCTGGTGCTTATTTTCAAAGTTGGAATCCTCAGGCCAAAGACAGAGAAAAGTCTATATATATTTTCTAAAATAGTCTGACTCAAAGGAGAAGTCTCATCGTAAGAGGACAGATTTAAAACTGTTGAAACTGTTAAATACAATGGTCAAAATTTAGTATGGCATTAACTTCACTCCTTCTTCAGTGACACAGCATGAAGACTGAATTCAGCATATGGAATGAGTTATTTTGAATGAAACTAATATATGGGTTATATACTTTCATTCTTTGTGGTCTAAGAATAAACAATTACTCCAAATTGCTTGGAACAAGATGGCAGTGGCTGAAAGTTTGGGATATCTCTCATTTACTGGGGTCTAATCGTTTAATTGGAGTGGATCAATGAAATTGAATAGAACCCATAGGTATACCTACATATATGTAGTCAATTGATTTCAGCAAAGATGCAAATGGAATGCACTGAGACAAGGATAGTCTTTACTAGGAATGGTGCTGGAAAAATTAGATATCCATATGTTAAAAAAACACGAAACTTGAACCCATACTTTTAAAACTGTATAAAACAAACAAATCCATGGATCAGAAATCTAAAAGTCAAAATTATAAATAATTTAGAAGAAATTCTTTATTTCTAAAATAAAGAAAATCTTGTGAACTTTAGTCAGATAGTGTTCAGATAAGACATTGAAAGTGTAACCTATAGAAGAAAAAAAACAGATAAATTTGACTTCACAAAAAT
The DNA here is from genome assembly GCF_024610735.1 of Ursus americanus. Taxonomy (NCBI): domain Eukaryota; kingdom Metazoa; phylum Chordata; class Mammalia; order Carnivora; family Ursidae; genus Ursus; species Ursus americanus. The sequence continues at coordinate 51,185,018 of NC_142137.1, read as the reverse complement.
TAAGAACTTCATCTCTTCAAGAGGGACTGTTCAGAGAAGGAAAACATAAGTCCCAGGGTGGGAGAAAATATTTGTAAATCACTTTTCTAGAATACATAAAGGGTTCTCAATAAGAAAACAGCCTAATTTTAAAAATGAGCAAAAGATTCGAACAGACACTGCCCCAAAGAAGACCAATGAATGGCAAATACGTGCATGAAAAGATGTTCAGCATCATCAGTCATGAGGAAAATGCAAATTAAAACCACAGTGAGATACTACTGCACACCCCCTTGCACGGCTGACAGTAAGAAGACTACGGACCCGGTCTGGGGATACTGCGCGACCAGAGTTCTCATACATTGCTAGTGAAAATGTAAAATTGCACAACCACTTCGGAAAACAGTTTAGCCAGTGTATAAAAAGTTAACACCTATCATAGGACCCAGCCATTCCACTCCTAGGTATTTATCCAAGAGAAATAAAAGCATATGTTCACAAGTAGGTTCATTGCAGCTTCCTAGGTTAAGACCCGGGAACTGGAAAGAACTCAAGTATCTGTCAACAAGTGACTGAATAAACACATTGTGGTATATACGTACAACGCAGTAATTCCCGGCAATAAAGAAACACGAGCCATCGATACAAGCATCGAATGGATGAACCTAAAATAATTCTTCTGAGGGAAGGAAGCCTGACAAGAATGCACATTGTATGATTCCATTTATAGAAAATTCTATAAAATACAAGCTAATACATTGTGAAGGAAAGGAAATCAGTGGTTGGTTCAGGATGGGGGTGGGGAGAAGCAGGAGGAAAAAATTGCAGAGTGGCATGAGGAAAATGTTGGGGGTGGTGAATATATTCATTATCTTGATTATTTTACGGTTTCACAGGGTATGTGAAAATTTATCCAAATGCACGCTTCAGATCTGTACAGTTTATTTTGCATCATTTATACCTTGATAGAGCTGCTTGAAATTTTTTTAGATTTTATTAGTTTTCTTATTTGTTTGAGAGACTGTGAGTGAGCAGGGGGAGGGGCAGCGGGCGAGGGAGGGAGAGAGACAATCTGCAGCGCGCTCCCCGCTGAGCAGCGGCCGCAGGAGCTGCACCTGGAAACTTGGGAGAAATGAAAATTCTCAGCCCCCTGCCAGACCTACTGAGCAAGAAGTGCTGGGATGAGACCCAGCAGTGTGTACTTGAAGAAGCCTTCCAGGGGCCTCGAATACATGGTCGCACTGGAGAACCGCGGGTATGGTCGGCGCAGAGGTGTATCGAGGTGAGTGTAGACAGGTGAGGCACAGTTTATGGTCTCTCTCGCTCTTTTTTTAGCACAGCACCTGGTACTACAGGTGTTCCTGATTTAATAGGAATGACCCGATGAAGAAGAGGGAGGGGTGAGGCTGTTGGAGAGAATTGAACGTGGGAATGTGGTCGTGAGGAGGCGAGAGGGGGTGGGATACAGAGCCCAAGGGGGCGCTTGAGCTCTGATTTGAGCAGAGCTGCTTCTTCCATCGTGACAGCAGGGAAGGCAGAGAATGAAGGTAAGAGGTGGGGGAGGTGGTGAATTTGGAGGTGGGGGGAAAATTCGCGAGTTTTCTCAGGGCAGTAAAAGGTGAGGTCAAGAGCTGAGAGGGAGGTTCTTGAAAGATCGGGGAAGGAGGAGAAGGGATGACTCAGTCATCTCAGAGGGTGGGAGGGCTTCACCGAGGGAAGGTGGTAGGGTCGCTTGTCGGTGCCGCAATCCCGTTTGATACTTACGCCGGCAGAGCCCGGTTAGAGTCATAAGAGAAGCCATGGTACTGTGCTCACCACAGCTGCCTCGGGGCAGGCTGGCAGCGAGCGAGCAGATGGTGGGGTTTAAGGAGCCCTGGAATGTAGCCCGAGGAGAGACAAGGAAGTTCAGATTCTTTGCACGAGAGTAATGATAACGATGAACCATTAGATCCAAGTTTAAGGAGGAAGGAACCCAGGACGAAGGCAGGGTGACAGAGGGTGACAAAATGGGAGTGTGTGCATTGGAGGTCTTGAGGCAAATAGCTGACAGAGTAGGGATATTTGAAACATGGGTGTTTGGAACATTTGGTACATGTTTTGGAAGTGGTACTCAGAAAAATGCTGGAGATCAAGCTTTCAGAGGCCGTACAGCTACCGGGGATGACAAGCTCTTGGAGTGATGCCTGAGGTGGCAGTAAAGAGAGTTTTGGACTAAAAAGCTGGGGGGGCGCCTGGGTGGCACAGCGGTTAAGCGTCTGCCTTCGGCTCAGGGCGTGATCCCAGCGTTATGGGATCGAGCCCCACATCAGGCTCCTCCACTATGAGCCTGCTTCTTCCTCTCCCACTCCCTGCTGTGTTCCCTCTCTCACTGGCTGTCTCTGTCGAATAAATAAATAAGATCTTAAAAAAAAAAAAAAAAAAGCTGGGGCCTTTCATCTAAACCAGGGTCTTGATGGCTCGTCCGGGTGGAAATTACATTTGACGAGGATTTTGGGGATGATTTGGGGGCCAAAATCGTGGTGAGAAAACTGTCGAGTGCCATCAAGTTTCACTTGAGACAATTTTTATGTCACCAAATCTATTGCTCTTCTCCCCTTTAACCCTTATTCTTGATTCCTTCCAATGCCTTACTTTCCCAAATCCTTTCTTTTTCTTCTACTCCAGTTAAAAAATTTGCTTTGCAGGGCATCTGGCTGGCTCAGTTGGTAGAGCATAAGACTCTTGATCTCAGGGCTGTAAGTTTGAGGGTGTAGACATTACTTTTTAAAAAATTGCTTTGTTCTCATTGCAAAAGTAATACTAGTTCATTACAGAAAATAGGGACAAATAGGAGATAAAAGAAAAGGAAAAAAATAAAAAGAAAGAAAAGTCACTTATCCAACTGTTCTTAACACCTTGGTATACATCCTTCCAAATCCTCTTCTATACATGCTGCCCTCCCCACACACATGCACAGGTGTTAAACAAAGGAATCACACCACCCATATTCTGATTTCAGAAGTAGGAAATCCAAAAAACACATCTGGAGATAGATGCTGTTAATAATCGTGTTACATTTCCTCCTAGATTTTTCTATGCACATTTTCTATAGTTAAGATTACATAATTGTCATAACTGTGTAAAAAAATTTTTTTATGATATTTTGTAATTCATGTTCTTTTAAACCCCTTCCCACCCTTTTGTTTTTCCCTTTCCCCTGGTTGAAGCATGCCAGAGGCATACTTGGCATGTATGAATAGTTCAGTGAAATCCGAGGATTAGAATGAACTTTAAAACTCACAGTTCCCTAAGGAATAGGAATAAGAAACTGTTTGAGAAAATTTAATTTTATACTCCCTCTGCCTTGCTCTGCTTGGCATTAGAAGAAAAAAAAAAAGCCCATGAATGTAGAGCTGTTACTTAACAGATGTCAAAAAGTGAGTTTGTCTTAATGTTTCTAGAGTTTCTCTTTAGGTACTGAAATCAACTTTGAATTATAATGACTGATCCTAGACAGATGGGCACTTAAAATTATATCAGTAACCTCCGGAATCAGCAACCAGTCTCCTCTTTACCAAGCACTTTGCCTGTTTTTAATATTCAAATCTTATTTAAGTATTTATATTATTTATTTTTATTGTAAGTATTTTTATAAGTATATTTATTATAAGTATTTACATTACTTTGTACAAGTCCTGTAAGGTAAAGTACCATTATCCTAACTTTCATGTGAGGAAACAGAGGTCCACAAACTTGCCTAAGGCCACACAGCTAAAGTGGCATGAGTGGGATTCAAGCCCAAGGTCCTTGGTCACCAAGTTCATGCTCACTCCTTCCAGGTCATAGCAGGGAGGCTTTTCTCAGACCTATTGATTATGGTTTCAGGCATTTTCCCCTGTTTAATAGTGGCTGGTTTTACTGTGTTTTCCAGAAGAGCTACAAATAATATCCCTGGTTGGCTAGTGTCACTAGTGAACTTATTCTGCAGGGACAGGTTACTCGGACCACTAACCCCAGCTTTTTTCCCCCTAAATACCTGAGTATGTGAGGTGTAAGAGAAAAAGAAAGAGTAAAATGTGACTGAATCATTTCTAAAATTTACAAAATATCACTGAGCACTGCCTTTCAAAACTGACCTGATGCTCCAAGCGGTACAAAGAGGTCCACGTGACCCCCTTCTTCTTCAGGGGCCACATAGCTTCCTAGTTTCTCCCAGAAGTCTCTCACTTCAGGCCTCAATAAATTTTTAATACCGATTTTATAACCTGAGGAAAAACTCAAAATGTCATATTAGTTTGTAACATTATCATGAACAGAAACTCTTCGCACTCTGTGAAAATGCAACCATAATCCAAAAAGCTAGTGTCTACACAAAAGACTCCAATCTGGAGGATGCCCCTGCTCTAGTGCTCCACCATATTAGGGCCACAAAAGGACTCCAACATGGCCGCACTCTCCTGGACGTTCTGGATTTATTGGACACTGTGCACTTAGATTTAGGACCTTGTCTCTCTGCCTCCACTGGGCAGCTGTGTGCATTACTAGGCTCACAGCAGGGTTCGGGGTAGATGGCCAGTCACGTCCTGGGATTTTTGCCACCAAGTTACAAAGTAAAGCTGTCAATCAAAAAATAGGTCATTCAGAACAGAAGGCTCCTGGAAGATGGTAAACATCACTAAAACTCTCACTTCCTGGGAATTCTGTTTGATGATTCAATGAATCTGCATGTGTCTAGACCCATTTCTGAAGGAGTCCTGGAGACTCTGAATTCTTAAATCCCAGTAAAGAAATGAAAAGAAAGTCAGGCAAGAATCCCAACATTTCACTTCTTTCTATTGAGAAGTCTAGATACAGAATGGAAGTATCTAGATACTAGATACTTCAGATGACTGGAGTAAGAGATTTCATTTTGTTGTTGGTTTTAAGGCAAAAGCTCTTGAGGAAACGCCACAATTATATAGACGGAAAATTTAGTTCTCAGGTATTTTGTTATGTTACTATTGATTTTTTATTTTATTTTTTTTAAAGATTTTATTTATTTATTTGACACAGAGACAGTCAGTGAGAGAGACAGCCAGTGAGAGAGAGACAAGCAGGGGGAGTGGGAGAGGAAGAAGCAGGCTCCCAGCAGAGGAGCCTGATGTGGGGCTCGATCCCAGAATGCCAGGATCACGCCCTGAGCCGAAGGCAGACGCTTAACGACTGCGCCACCCAGGCGCCCCACTATTGATTTTTTAAAAAAGAAAACAAGGTGGGGCACCTGGGTGGCTCAGTCAGTTAAGCATTTGACTCTTGATTTCCGTTCAGATCATGATCTCAGTGTCATGAGATCAAGCCTTGCGTCTGGCTCCATGATGGGTGTGGAGCCTCCTTAAGATTCTCTCTCTCTCTTCCTCTCCCCTTCCTCTCTCTCTCTCTCTCTCTCTCTCTCTCTCTCTCTCTCTCCCCCTCTCAAATAAATAAATAAGAAAAAAGGAAAAGGCAGAATTTGGAAATTTTTCTCATCTGCAGAACAAAAAGTCTGAGATGTTAGAAAACCGTAACAGTTCCTTCTACTCTATAAGAGGTAAACCAACTACACCACAGTATAAATTTGCAATCAGTAGCTCTCCATCATTTAGAGAAAAGCTTACCATGTAATTAATCATAAATATAAACCTCCACTAGTAGCTGTGCTTTACTTTTGGGGATATATAAAATTAGATGTGGAATACAACTTATTCCAGGCATAGGTAAACTAAACAAGAAAAGACAAAAATAAGGTAAAGATAAATCAAAAGTAGTGCATTTTTGTTAATAAAATTTACAAAAACTATTCCAAGCATGCTGAGTTTTAGCTGTTAGCAAGCCTTCTTGCTCAACTCTAGACCCCAGCAGTTAAAACCAGAAATAGACAAGACTGCTTAACTCATGCTTCAACTAAAATCCATTATGTGTATTTCTTATTGCACTTTCTTGAGGCATTGATGAGAAGTTTTGCAAAGACTGAAACATTCCAGTCAGACCAGAAGAGCCCTGATAGCAATGGCCTAGAAGACCACACACCACTTGTCCCCTTCCCTGCCTGTGATCCTGGGCTGAGCACGTTCTGACCCCCACTCATGAGCATGTGCTCCCTGCCTGCTCCCTTGCACGTACCCCCCTCAACTTGTCTCTATAAAACTCCAGTGTCCATCTTGCAGGTGGAGAGGTTGGTTGTTAAGGCTTGAGCCTGCCACCTCCCCTGCTACTGGCACCCAGAACAAACTTCTTCCTTTCTTTTTTTCCAAACCCTTGTCTCTTGAGTGATCGGTTTCTCTTGCCATGAGTTTATCCGAGTTTGTTCGGCAACAGTGTTGACAAACCCAGCCGGGAGCTAAGCCTTCCAATTGTACAGGATTCCCCCAGATGGAGCAGTTGGCCCCGGCAGAGCACCGGCTTCCCTGCTCATTTCTTGTGTTAGCAGCTGGGACTGATCACTGGGTAACATAGACACAGAGGTAGTAGTTTGATGGGTGATTCAAGTACCCACTGTGCCATTTAGGAGTTCCCTGCCAGCTGGATCTTTGGCCATCTCATTCCCTTTCTTCCCTCATCTCACAAAGAAGGAAGATTTCACACTAGTAAATCTTAAAACCATTCTATTTTAGGTATAACAAGGAAAGATGTAAGTTATAATATAAGGAAAAATGGAAGCTGAAACTTTAATTCTAAAACATTCATCATCTCCTTCCCTCCAAGAAAGATAACCATTGACATTTTTAAAAGATGACCCATAGTAAGTTAATGATATCAGCCAATCCTTTCCTTTGTGGTATAAGCCATTTGGAAGTCAATGAATGCTGTGCATGCACACCAATTTATTGATCTTGGGGTTTGCTGCTATTACAACTGCTACACTTTCATCAAACTTAAAAACTTTTGTGAATGAAAGAACATACAGAGTAAAAGGCAGCATACAGAATGGGGAAAATACTTGCAAATTATATATCTGATTAGAGATTAATATTTAGACTATATAAAGAATGTCTACAACTCAATAAAGAATATCAAGTAAACCCATCAGAAAATGGGCAAAGGACTTCGATATATATAAAGAAGATATCCAAATAGCCAATAAGCATATGAAAAAGTGCTCAACAACACTAATCAGTAGACAAATGCAAATCAAAGCCATAATGAATATCAGCTTAAACCCATTAACATAGTTACTATCAACTAAAAACAAACAAAAACACAGAAAATAACAAATGTTGGTGAGGATGTGAAGAAATTGGAGCCCTTGTCCCCTGTTGGTAGGAGCATAAAATGGTGCAGCCACTATGGAAAAATGTATAGGGATTCCTCCAAAAATTAAAAATAAAATTACCATGTGATTCTGCTATCCCACGTATGGATATATATCCAAAGGGATTTAAAGTAGAATCTCAAAGAGCTATCTGCACATTCACGTTCATAACTGTGCTATTCACAATAGCCAAGGTGTGAAAGCAACCTAAATGGCCATCAGCAAATGAATGGATAAACAAAATGTGGTCTATATATACAATGGAGTTATTATCCAGCCTTAAAAAGTGAAGGAAATCCTATCATAAGCTACAACATGGATGAAACTTGATGACATTATGTTAAGTGAAATAAGCCAGTCACAAAGTTAAATACTGTATGATTTCACTTATATAAAGTATGTAAAGTAGTCAAATTCATAGGAACAGAAAGTAGAATGGTAGTTCTTAGGGGCTGGAATAAGGGAAAAGGGAAGTTCTTCTTTAATGGTGTAATGGTTAATTTTACATGTCAATGTGACTGGGCCATGGCTGCTCAGATATTTGGACAAACATAATTTTGGATGTCTGTGAGAGTGTTTGGGAATAAGATTAATGTTTGAATAGGCAGACTGAATAAAGCAGTTTACGCTTCCCAGTATGGGTGGGCCTCATCCAATCAGTTGAAGGCCTGAATAGAACAAAAAGGCTGACCCTCCCTTGAATAAGAGGGAACTCCTCCTGTAAGACTGCTTTGAGCTGGGATATCAACTCTGTTAGCAAACTGAAACTTAAATAGTGCTCTGAAGGTCATACTTGTGGACAAACACTGCATTGTTGCAAAGTTCGTTGTTATTTCCAATCTCCAGGCTTACCTTGGAGTAAATTGATTTCTTGGCTGTCTCCATCACTAAATATCCCCATACTCTGTACCCTCTGCCCGTCCAGAGCTTTTTCTATGAGATAAAGCAGGCTCTCCAAAGTTAAGCCGCCATGTTCGTACACCACAGAAATGATACCTGCCTTAATGCTGTCCACCACCATCTAGAAAATGAAACCGAAGCCCATTATATTAGAATCTTTATTAATAAAATAAATACAATGGGTATGTAATCTCTGTGATTTTTAAACAGTTTTTCCAGAAATTATAGAAAGGACGATAAGCTTTATTATTCATTGGTTTCTTTTTCAATGATTTTATTTCTTTTCTAATTATGAGGAGAAAATTAAGTACACTTGTAACTCCAGCACTCAGAGATAAATATTACTGACAAGTTAAACCATTTTCTTCCAGCCTTTTTATCTTTGTACATACCCATGAAGAGATGTGTATGTAACTCTTAAAAAAAAATCAAATTGAGATCATATGATTTTGCAATGGACTTTCAAAATAGATTTAAAGTTTTCCTCTTAATCATGAATTTCTGAATTATCAATATTGATTTATTAAATATTTGCCATTTAAATAAATATGAAAACCACTGTGCTTTGAATTCCACAACCAAATAAACTTTTCATTGTGATGAAGTTAATTCATTAGCAGCAGACAGGTTGGAAAATCATTAAAGTCAATGATTTTTTCTTTCTCCCAAACCCCATGTCACTTTCTGAAGCTCACAGTTCAAACTGAGCAGAGGACTACCCCATGGTTATGTCCTACTTTTTGCCTAAACAACCATCACATTCATAATAAGATAAGTAATCATGGCATAGACTTATGTAAAGAAGACAAATAGGAGAATGGACTTACTTTGAACTAGATTTTTTACCCATACTCTGTCACTGGTTATCCTTTGTGCCCAGCCTGATGCCTATTATTAAACATTAGGGAAACTATCTGGGGCCCACATGGAGATCAAAGCTCTGACCTCGCTTTCATGTGGACCCAGGGAGCTGGCTGGTGTAAATGATCAGTCAATTTCTAGGTGCCCAGAAAGATACTGATTTCATATCTTGAAAGCAACCATTTTGTTACAAATAGGAATTTTTGAAAACTTTCTAAGTAGGCCAATGAATGTAACCTACTGAATGTCATCCCTTACACATCCCTCTTTGTGTCTCATATACACATATATCCATATGTATATGTGCATATCATATATACATATGTGTGTCATATATACATATGTACACACACATCTATAAAAATACATGCTTCCTATGTCTTCTTTGTGCTTCCTTTATTTTTCTTATTACTCATATTAAAATTAAAATGTATAACTTCATTATAGAAAGAACATAATTTAATGGCACCCTCCTTGAATAGACCACAAAATTGGATTTCTGACATTTTTCTTTTGAGAAATGATGGTTATATGATAGTATTTAATTCCTTGGGTATTGCAAAGAAGTTTTAAAATAATCCTTAATCACCTTGCTCTTTTTTGGGATAAGTGCAACAAAGTCAGTTCAATAAGAATTCATTGAACACTTAACTAAATGCAAGGTAGTTTTGGCCTTTAATGCTTTTTTTTAAAGCAATTTTGATTTATGGTTATCTTTATTGCTTTTGATTTTTAAAAGTGCTCTGGGTCTGTAAATTTCCACTTAGACCATTTTCCTTTTAGAAGAGGAATCATTTTCATACACATGGTGGCCAAAAGATTGCTATACATCCTCTTGTGTAGATGAAAAAAAAAAAACCCAATTTAGAAAAAGGCAGGCCTCCTAACATACTCTGTACCTCGAATGCAGGAATCCGAGATGATATTAATAAGAAGTGGGGCTGGGAAGCATATGAAGAGCTGTCATCATATTTATGAACTCCATGCCAAGCTTTCTTCAATAATAAAGGGTAGGAATGGCTTCCAGAAACATTGCTTCTATAGGGAAGAGAAGGGAATACATGAAACTTAAATTTTCTATTAATTGGATTTTGATAACTGAGCACCAACATGTTGTCTGAGCATCAGTTATACTGAACGAGGCACGTGGCCTTAGGACCTCCGTCTCTCCCTGCAATTTTTGGGGACAGCAGCAAATGGGGCTCCTGGTTGGGGTGAGGCCAGAGCTGGCCTCTGGGCCTCTCCTCCTCCATCCGCGGGATACTGGAAAGGTCTCCTGGAATTATTTAGCTTTTGTTGAGCACTTAAAATGAATGTAGTAACATACTTGGGGTTCAAAATGACATTTTAAAAAGGAACAGCTGAGAGATTTAAAATTTCCTAGATCATCTAGTCCTCACAGCTTTCTAAATAATGTCTCTATTCTCTTGCCCTTACCCCCCACTCCCGTTTGGATACACTTACTCCGTAAAAAAAAAAAAAAAAAAAAAAAATTCTGAAAAAAATGTTACTTTTGCTCAATAGCTTTGCGCAGAAAATGAACTACATCACAGCCTCTTTGCAGGGCCGAGAATATTTGAAATTTGAATGTTAGAGATTTTCCTCTGAAAACATGTCAAAGACCACTGCTCTTGAAGATTAAAGAGTTAATTCTATTGCCATCTCATAGGATATGAGCCAGATAATTACACAAGCTCCCTGCGTGTTAGCTAAATTATTCTAGAATGAATTCTTGGTATCATGGGATGGTCTTGAGCCTTCAGGACATGGAGGTTTGCTTACCGCTTGGGCAAAGCTTCTAAGGATGCCAAAACAAGCTGTTTCTCCAAAGCTTCCTGTAATCCCACTCGATCCCTCAGAGCCTGGGAGAGACGTGGCTGGCATTTGGATTTTAACGATCCAGAGCAGCGTGTTCCGCTCACCCAAGGGGGTCGAACTTTGAATAACTCCTCTGAAAAACAAACAGCAGCAGTCTCCATTGTTTACTTCATGCTTCTCTCAGCCAAGTCTACATAGATAAAGGCATCAAAAATAATGCTGTACCAGGGCACCATTCCAAATGGCAATAATTATAGCCCTTTTCACAGACTCTGGATTTCTTATCCTCTCAGCGCTGTGGCTGGAAGTTACCAGTCATGTCAGGCCAAGAAACAAAGCTCAGAGAACGAGCACCTCTTTTCTTGTGGAAAACAGTTAATCGATTTATAGGCTTCACATCCATGTCTGCCCTGCTTCTTGGCTTCAAGTGATCTCCCATTTGTCGCGATCTCACAGAGGGTGAGTCAGGGGAAAAAGAGATGGCAGGACTCAAAGCACTTTCGTTGTTCACTGTCGTGCACGGTGCAGATCAGAAGGTTCGCTGAGAGAGGCTCTTATCCCTCCTCCCTTCCCACTTTTCTTTTGATGCCCTTCTTCCTGCTTCTATTCCCAGTTTCACTTCTCCCCCTCTGTCACCAATCCCATTTCTTCTGTCCTGAACCTATTCACTCGCTTTTGCCTGCACTCATAGTTCCCTCTCCTTGTTTGGTTTTTTTCATCTCATAAACCTGAGAGTAACCAGAGCAATAATGGAGGCACTGATATTTGACTTTCTGTATTTCATCTGAAATCTTTTTCTCTTATTCATTAACTTGAAATATACATGGGGGTCGGGCAGGGAGGGGGAATAGCTTGTCCCGAGTATACTGTAGAGAATGCTACCTATAGGATATTCCAGAAAGACATAGCTATCCTCCTCTGTGGGAAACTGTATGTAAATCCATTTGTTTCTACGATAGTTGGGTACAATATCATTTTAAAATGCTACTCACTCTTACGTAGTAAAATTTTCTCCCAAATTATTTTTCTTAAGCCCTTTTCTCTTTGTCTCTCCTGCAGCTCCTCATCTTCTGCTTTGGGTTCATTCAGGGTCCCATAGATAGCAGTGGCTTCTCTTGGTATTAGCCAATCTAAGCTGGACACACAAGCAATGTAATGATGCTTCCAAGCACCATACTCATGATCCGTTGGCGTGTAGGGCAGGAACCACCCAAACCTAATGCATTTGGGCATCCATAAGCAGTCCTACAGAAAAAGAAATGAGAAAGATAAACTGCAAGAAAGTTTTAAGGACCGTTTCCTAGTAATAATGTTTCCAGGTAGGCAGATCATTTTTCTTTACATTGAGATTTCTGGTGCAGCTAACTTGTCATCTAAATTTGACACTAACAAATAAGAAGCATACCTTACTCCATACAAAATAGTCTTTGATGACAATATATGTTATATATGAATATATGTATTAGTCATCTTTGTACACGTGGTCCCATAGCATTTGGTTAACCCTAGATTCTGAGAATTCTGCTACTAGCAATAGTGTATCAGTTTGTTTCAGACCAAACCTCCCACTGGGAACACCTTTGTTGCACTACATGCTATTGCCAATAAGCAACCAGCTTTGATATACGAAAACAGCAAAGTTCATGTGGTTTAATTGAATCAAGCATCTAGACAAAATACTATAAAAACAATTAAGGAGTATAGTGCTATCAGTGCAACAAGGGCTCATGCAACCACAACCCCAAAGAAAAGGGAAACCCAAACAGGTAAGCCCAATATTTGGCATTACTTTTCACTTCAAGGCATTTGACAGTTCCAAAGTAAAGCTCAGGCTGAGAAGCAGAGCAGAAAGCTAAGGCTAATGACACGGAAGCTAAAAAGAATTTTGGGCATTCTCACAAGGAAGAGAGAAAACAAATTTAAATTCGGGGTTTTCCCTTAGCAGTAAGGCGAAAAGCCCTGGTAATCACACTAGGCTTTCAGCTGAGATCCTTATTAGTGAGGGTCAGGAATTAAACAAACTCTCACAAAGACTGAAACTAGTTTTAAAATATCTCCTTTTCTGATTGGACTTAAGTGATCTATTCCCAGCCTAACCAAATGCCAGAAGCAAAAACAAATTCTCTCAGGAGGAAGATAACATCATCCAGAGGCTCAAATTATTGCATCAGTATTTTATATCCAATATCTGGTAGTCAATCAAAAATACCAGGCACACAAAAGGATAACAATTGTTTGTTTCTCCTTTTGTCTTTTATTATCTTTTATTAAGTAGAGAGAGACCCTCATGAGCCATATGTTGTAACTGTTAGGCACTAACTTAAAAAATAAACAACCCTATAATTAATATGTCTAAGAAGTTAAATAGCTAGGTGAAAAATTTTGGCCAAAATAATCAAATGAACATTCTAGACTGAAAAATAAAATAACTGAAATTTAAAACTCAATGGACTAGTTTAAAAGCAAATTAGAATCCAGCTAAGGAGATAATTAGTAAACAAAAAGCTAGAAACAAAATCCAGGCGGAAACACTGAAGGCCAAAAGGATGGAAAAGACACATAAGAGGACATGAAACTTGTGGGGGATGGTGAGTCAGTCTAACATGTAAATTGGAATCCCACAAGAAAAAGAGCAAAAACGGGGCAGAAGCAATATATAAGGAGATAGTCTGTGAGAACTTTTCAAAACTGATAGACATTAAATCTCAAATTCAAAAATCACCACAAAACTTTACAAAACAGGAGAAAAACACACACACACACACTTCTGGGTACATCATAATAAAATTGTGGAAAACAGAAGACAAGACAGAGAAAAAAAATCCTAAAACCAGCTAGAGAAAATAAAAATATTACCATTAAAGGAACAACAATAAAACTTCTTACTTCTCAAAAAAAAAAAAAAAAAAAGAGGTTATGGAAGCCAGAGAACAATAGGAAAATTTCAAAGTTCTATAAAATTAACTGCCAACCTAGTGTTCAAATTCCCTGTGAAAACATCCTTCAAATATGAAGGTAAAATCAAGATATTTTCAGACAAAAATAAGAGAATCTCAGGAGCAAGTTGCACTAGAAAAAATATTCAAGAGAATTCGAAAGGAAAATGAACCCAAATGGAAACTCAGAGATGCAGGAAGGTATGAAAGGCAACGGAAAAGTAAATATGTGGTTACCTATAAGTAAATATTGACTATATCAAAGAATAGTCTTGTGAGGGGTGTGTGTGTGTGTGTGTGTGTGTGTGTGTGTATATACATATATATATATATATATATATAAATTATGTTTGTGTATTTTGTGTGTGTGTATAAAATTAAAATATTTGACAACAGCGTTGAAACTGGGTGGGGAGAGGATTGAAGGGGAGTAGATAGAGTTAAAGGGTCCTAAACTCCTTGCATTATCTCAGAAGTGGTTAAAAAAAAAAAGCCCTGGGATGAGTGCCGTAATCTTTAATATAGCCATGAGAGAACTGCTAAATAATTTATAATTAACAACCTAAAAAACATTTAAATACTCTAAAAGACAAAAAAAAAAAAGAAACAAATAAAACACCTGGAACAAACAAAAAATACATAGTAAAATGGTGGATTTAAGCTTAAATATATCCGTAGGTACACAAATGTAAATGGAAAAATTACCCCAGCTAAAAGCCAAAGATTGCCAAATGTTAAAAAACGAGCACCAAGAACCATAATCCATTTACAAGACATATTTCTTAAAGATAAGGACATAGGTTGAAAGTAAAAAGTCAGAGAACAAGACATATGTAAACACTTCGCCCAGGTTCTTAAATGCTATAAACCCAGGGCTCATGGTTGGTTTTGCACGTGGCCTCTCCACAAAGAGCTAGGAACTTTCTGGGATCAGAAGCTCAATAGAGGCCCACCCTGGGAAGTTTGCTCACATTAAGGAAGTAAATTATTGACTTGTACTCAAAGTCTGTCTGCCATTACATTTTATTAAATCTTTAAGAAGAAAATGAGACAAATAGGCCAGAGGCAGAATTAATGGCAGAGGAGGTTGAAAATCTCTTCAACAGATGTCAGCCAAACAGGGATCAGAGGAGGCTGTGGCTGTATAACAATTTTCAAGGTGAGTTATCATGGGTAAAATAATATCCTATAATAACTAAAGCTTACCTAATTTCTCATGAAAAAGATAAAACGTTTAGCCAAGATAAAAGGTTTTCTAAATAATTAAATTGAGTAATTTAAAGATTATTAAAATTACATGAATTATTAGAGTAGCATATGTCACCTTACTTACAAAATAAATTATTGTATTTAATTTATCCCCATTTTTTCTCCGAAGGGTAAGTTAATTATGGTTCAAATACCCTCAGTTATTAGCTTCAGGGAAGGAAGCTACCCCCATTGCCTCATGACAGAATACAGCGGTATTTGGGCCCTATTATTGAGAAGTGACAAGTAACAAACCTGTTCAGTTAAAAACTTCCAGGGCCAGCTGACTTGTGCAGCCGCACACAAATCCTTTGGATTCAGAAAGGAAAAGATATACAGAGAAATGAAGCGTGGTAACACTGTAGAGAAATCCACTTTGGCCACTTGCGTCCTTTCTGAAAACCAGTCTTGGACAAACCTAAAAAAAAGACACAGAATGTAGTTCAGAACATTAGTATCTAAAACCGACTGAAAATCCAGTTTAAATATTGGTCCTTATTCTTTCTAGAATCTTCTAGCTATATAAAAAAATGAAATCTAAATAACATAGGGTTAGATTTTAAAAAATACTGTATCTAGGGGCGCCTGGGTGGCACAGCGGTTAAGCGTCTGCCTTCAGCTCAGGGCATGATCCCGGCGTTATGGGATCGAGCCCCACATCAGGCTCCTCCGCTAGGAGCCTGCTTCTTCCTCTCCCACTCCCCCTGCTTGTGTTCCCTCTCTTGCTGGCTGTCTCTATCTCTGTCAAATAAATAAATAAAATCTTTAAAAAAAAATACTGTATCTACTTTCACTGATCCATTCTAAAGAGGAAGATGAATAATAAAAATATCTAAAATCCACAGGGAAAAAATGTGAAATTAACATAGTTATTTAAGCTGTAAATGTGGGTTTTCTTTTTTTTTTTTACCCCAAATTCAATAAATCAGTATGTCCCATCAGCTCTACCAATACGTATCCCCAGATCCAACCACCTCTCTTCACATCCACTGCTGTCACTCTAGTGCAAAGCTTCTCCACCTTCCTCCCGCACAGCTGCAACAGCCCGGCCCAAGATAGTCTCCCTGCTTCTGCTGCTCTTCCCTGAGCCCATTCTCTACACAGCAGCCCAGGTGGTTTTTTAAAAATGTAAATTAGATAACATTACTCCTGCAACTAAAACCCTATGACTTCCTGGTACAATGAGAATAAAAACCTATAGAAGCTACTTCACATTTAGTGGTGAAATATTAATTCCTTCCCCCTAACATCAGGAACAAAGCAAGAATGTTCACTATTACCACTTCAATTTAACAGGTACTGGAGATCTTAGCCATTTCAACAAAGCAGGAAAAAAAAAAATAAAAAAATATACATATTGGAAAGGAAACAGTAAAACTGTCTCAATTCATATATGTGGAATCAACAAAACAGTGATTAAGAACAACTCAGGAATCTACAAAACAACCATTTAAATTGTTGAACTTGTTAGTTTAAATTGTTATGATTTTCTTTGATCTTTTTCATGTTTATCAGATCTATAGCAATATTCCCTTTTTCATTCCTGATATTGGCAATTTGTGTTTTCTCTTTTTTTGCTTAGTTATTCTTGCTAGGAGTTTATCAATTCTACTATTTATAAAACAAAACAAAACCAAAACCAAAACCCAGCTTTGGTTTTCATAGATGTTCTCTATTCATTTTCTCTTTTATTGATATCTGCTCTTCATCATTTCTTTCCTTCTACTTAGTTTGGAAGTAATTTGCTATTTTTTTCTAGTTATTTGAGGTGGAAATTTAGATAATTAATTTCAACCCCCCCTTCTTTTCTTTTCTAATATAAAAAATGAAATTATATATTTTCCTCTAAGCTGTGCTTTAACTACATCCCATATGTGTTGCATTTTCATTATCAATTTGAAATATTCTGATTTCCCTTGTGATTTCTTCTTTGGCCACAAGTTATTTATAAGTGAGTTAATTTCCAAATATTTTGGGATTGTTTAGATATTTTATATTTTTTAACCTCAAATTTTATTGCATTGTTGTTAATATACTTAGATTTTAACAGTTTTGAAATATACTGAGTCTTATTTTTTGGACTAGGAAATTATGTAACTTGGTGAAAGTTATTTTGCTCACAAAAACAGATATTTGGAAGTTGTTGGGTTTAGTTTTCTATAAATATTAGGTCAAGGTGGTTGAGAAGATTGCTCATTCTATATTCTTACTGATTTTTTGTATAATTGTTCTATTATAATTCAGTCAGTTTTGTTTCATGCGATTTGAAATGGTATTATTTGGTACATACATATTTATAATTATTATGACTTCTTGATGAATTGATCCTTTTCTCTTTATAAAATGTCCCTCGCTATCTTTCTGGTAATATTCCTTGTCTTGAATTCCATTTTGTCTGCTATTAATAATGCCATCCTACTTTTATATGCTTGGTATTTGTATGGTATATCTTCTATGCTTTTACTTTTAACCAATTGATGTCTTTATATTTACAGTGTATCCTTTGTGGTCAGTATACAGTTTGATCTTGTTTTTTGTTTTTTTGTTTAGTTTTGTTTTGTTTTAAAGCTCATTTGACCATCACTGCCTTTTATTTGAGGGTTTAGTCCACTTATATTTCATATAATTATTGATATGGTTGAATCCAGGTCTTGATTTTATTTGTTTTTTTGTTTTTCCCATGTGTTTTATGAAAATTTATTCCTTCTCTCTTGCTTTGATTGGAGATCATGAATTTTTTTGTATTCCATTTCACTTCTTTATTGGCTTTTAAGCATACCTCTTGCATTATGCAATTAAGTTGTTGCTAGGAAGTGCAATATGCATCTTTGGCATTTCATAGTCTATTTGGAGTGAATATTCATATAAAATTAAAGAGCAGTGCAATGGTATAGTTCTTGCCATCCTTTATGCTTTTGTCACAGTACTGTACCTACTTATGTTATAAGCCCCATAATACACTGGTTTTGCTTTAAACAGTCGTATATGTTTAAAATAACTGCAAAATTTTATGGGTTTCCACACATTACCACTTCCTGCTTGTAAAGCCAAGTTTCCGTCTGGTATCAATTTCCTTAGCCTGAAGAATTTCTTTTAGCATTTCTTTATTGCACATCTTCTGACAACAGATTTTATCAGTTTCCTTTTATCGGAAAATATATTTATTTCAGCTTAATATTTGTAGTACTATTATGACCTGCCTTAATCAATTTTAATAATTATCATCTTGTAGCCAGTCTTGTTTCTGCTATATCGTCTTCTCCTCCTTCTCCTCCTCCTCTCCCTTCTCCTCCCTTTCCTTCTTCCTTCACTCCTATTTTATTTTAAAGCAAGTCTAAGACATCATATCACTGCATTCATCCGACCTACTTAGATGCGTTGTACTTTCATTATCATTCAATTTGAAATATTCTAATTTTCCTTGTGATTTCTTCTTTGATATTTCAGTGTGCCTCAGTAAACAATAAGAACATTTTTAAAAAACATATACTAACCATCATCATGCCTAAACAAATTCAACAATTTCTTAATGTGATATCTATTTTAAAAATTTTTAAAGATTTATTTATTTTGAGAGAGAGAGAGCACGAGCACATAGGGGGAGGAGCAGAGGGAGAGGGGAAGCAGACCCCCGCTGAGCAGAGAGCCTGACTTGGGGCTCCATCTCACCAACCAGAGATCACAACCTGAGCTAAAACCAAGAGTCAGTTGCTCAACTGCTCAACTGACTGAGCCACCAAGGCTCCAGTGTGATATCTAGTTTAAAAACTTTTTAAAAATTATGGCATCCATTAAGAAAACTTCTTTTGTTTTTTTTTAAAGATTTTATTTATTTGAGAGAGAGAGAGAGCATGAGCAGGGAGGAGGGTAGAGGGAGAAGTAGACTGAGCAAGGAGCACAATGAGGGACTTGATCCCAGGGTCCTGGGATCATGACCTGAGCCAAAGGCAGCCGCTTAACTCACTGAGCCACCCAAGCACCCCCATTAAGAAAACTTCTTACATTACTCTGCACATGCCTCCTAAACACAAATGGATCTTGAGTGAATAAAAAATCCAAGGCTCCACCAAAGCAATCACCTTGGGGGCTATATAGGCCTTAGACAAAAGAGACATTTTATGGCTCATGAAAGATACGCGGCTGGCCCTGTAGCCACCAATTACAAAAAAAGAGATACTTAATACCTGATTGCCCTTTTTAGGTATTGGCAATAAGCATCTGTTCTAGTCCCAAACCACCAAATAAGTCATCATATTTGAATAAGAATCACTAGAACATCAAAATTTGGAAGTAATCCACATATTGGTAAGTCAAACTCTTCCCTGAACCCCTAATCTCCTCCAAACTCAGTAAAATTACGGATGTTTGTGGCCAATCTCACAGCTGATTGGAAACTCTGGCAATAGGTATTTACCAGAAGTCCTTCCTTTCAAGCCCTTGGGACTATAGAACTATTTCTCAGTGCTAAGTGGCTACTGGTGCCCTGTTACTAGGTCCTAATGGACACAGATAAACTCACTGAAAGAAAAGTCCTATTTCTGAAGAACTCTCATTCTGCAATGTCTCTTCTCTGACTCTCTCTGACCTCTAAACGCATAACCTAAATTCCCGCAGGGGGTGTCAAGCCCCAGAAAGTTCCAGTGTGAAATGAAAATGACACCTCCAAGTAGGGACAAAAAAGAGCTTAGTTACCTTCATAAACAAGTTGCTGAACACCCATGAGACCCAGAGACAGTCTTCACCACTAATTTACCCAAACTGCTGGCCTAACTGGGGCCTCATCTATAAATCTTGGGAGGAGGAAAAAATTCTATCTTGTAACAGAACACCAATTAATAATACATGTAGAAGTGATTAAGAAGTTAGAAAATGAGCACTTGGCAGCTATCGCAGTAATAATTACATCAGAAGGGAATCATCAATGGAGACTAAAGCTAGTGGGTGAAAATCTGATGAACAGGGTATTTGCATAGATTCCAATACCTTTAAATTAATTTAAAATTAATCACTCAAAGATTTTTTAGTTACCTATTAATTATTAACAAAATACTTAATAATGAATCCTCTTAACCAAATGATAAGTCAACATCACGAGCCATGGTACAAACTGACGCAGTATGCCCCCAGTGTGATCTGCCGAGAACACAGTGTCCCTTCTGTGTTATTCTTGTCAAGAACGCATAACCGGAACGTAAGCTTGAGGAAGTATCAGCCAACCGCAAACTGAAGGTCATTCAACAAAGTAGGTCCATACTCTTCAAAAGTGTTAAGTAATAAAAGACAAGGAAAAACTAAGGAACTGCTCCACATCGAGGTGGATATAGAGACATGAAAATTCAATACAATAGAACACCCTGGACTGGATTCTGGACTGAGAAGGAAAGGATGATTATAAAGGAAGGTGTTGGAACAACCAGGAATACTCAAATGGAGTCTGTGGATTAGATCACAGTACTGTATCAGTGCTGACTTATTGATATTGGAGGATGTACTTTGATTTTTCAGCAGAATGTCCTTGTTTTTTTTTGGAAACCGAGATGCTTAGTGTGATGCTTAGCATCATGTTTGCAACATATTCTCATATGATTCAGAATAACAGACAAAAGAGTAAAGTGTTAACAGTGGAGGAATCCAGGTGAAAAGTATAAAGGAATTATTTGCACTATTTTTGCAATTTTTCTACAAGTTAAGATTTATTGCAAAATAAAAAGGGTTTTTTGTTTTGGTTTTGGTTTTTTTTTTTTTTTTAAGATTTTATTTATTCATTCAACAGAGAGAGAGACAGCCAGTGAGAGAAGGAACACAAGCAGGGGGAGTGGGAGAGGAAGCAGCAGGCTCCCAGCGGAGGAGCCTGATGCGGGGCTCGATCCTAGAACGCCGGGATCACACCCTGAGCTGAAGGCAGAAGCTTAATGACTGAGCCACCCAGGCGCCCCTGGTTTTGGTTTTTTAAAGAAAAGGCTACCTGCTTTGTCTGCAAGGTTTAATGACTGCCTATTATTTTGTGTGTTTCTACTCCTCTGACTTTATTTTAGGTCACTGCTTTTTCTTGATCCCTGTCCATGCAGCTATATCACAACCTGAGATAAAACAGAGTGGTTTAAAATGAACTTATTGAACAGCCCGCCTCCAAGCTTGTCCTACCATAGGGTCCTCCCTCAGACCTAGGAGGTCATACAGAGCTTCCTTACATCTTATAATTATTCTTCTATCATGTAGTTCTTTATATTAAACTTTCCATTAAAAGTAAATAAATAAAATGAACTTGTTGGATCTCAGTCATATGTGGAATTTAAGAAAGAACACAGAGACACATGGGTGGTGCAGTCGGTTAAGTGTCTGACTCTTGGTTTCTGCCTGGGTCGTGGTCTCAGGGTCATGCGATAAAGATCGACATTGGGCTCCACGCTCAGCACAGAGTCTGCTGGGTTTCTCTCTCCCTTCCCTTCTCCCTCTGCCCTTCCTCCCACTCACTCTACCTAAAATAAAAAAAAAAGAAAGAAAGAAAACAGATGAACATATGGGAAGGGGGAAAAGAAAAAAAAAGGGAAACAAGCATAAGTGACTCTTGAGGATAGACAACAAACTGAAGGTTGATGGAAGGAGGCATGGGGGATGGGCTAGATGGGGATGAGTATTAAAGAGGGCACTTGTGATGAGCACTGGGTGTTGTATGTAAGAGAGTAATCACTGAACTCTACTCCAGAAACCAGTATTGCACTGTATGTTAACTAACAAAATTTAAATAAAAATAAATAAAATGAATCTGTTGGGAAAAAATAAATGAAATGAGCCTGTTGGCATGCAGTCGAGGGAGTGTGTGTGTGTGTGTGTGTAACCAGGAGGGCAAAGAACAGGGCTGTGGATATACTGGCAGCATATAGTAGCCACAGATGAAAGTATCACAAGGGGATCCTCTCATCGTTAATAGATTAACATTCAAGCTGCATGAGGCTGTGACACCACCAAGAACAGTTAATCCCACTGGATCACTGACCTAACTCCCTAGGGTCCCAGGCAGGCTCCTTTCACTGGCCCATGCTCTCATTTAGAATTATAAAACAGACCCATAAAATAAGGTGCAAAACAAAAATGTTTTCTGCCTCCTTTTCAAAGATGGGTCTTGGTATCTTGAGTTTTCATTCCCACCCCACAGCTCTACTGTTCCATTCCAACCAAGCAAAGGAGAAGAACTAAATCTGAGTTGCTTTTTATTTATTGAATTTTTAAAAGATTTTATTTTTTTATTTTTATTTTTTTTTAAGATTTTATTTTTATTTATTCGACAGAGATAGAGACAGCCAGCGAGAGAGGGAACACAAGCAGGGGGAGTGGGAGAGGAAGAAGCAGGCTCACAGCGGAGAAGCCTGATGTGGGGCTCGATCCCATAACGCCGGGATCACACCCTGAGCTGAAGGCAGACGCTTAACTGCTGTGCCACCCAGGCGCCCCTAAAAGATTTTACTTTTAAGCAATCTGTACACCCAGCGTGGGGCCCGAACTCAACAACCCTGAGATCAAGAGTCACATACTCTACCGACTGAGCCAGCAGCCACTCCGAGAATACTTTTTAAAGTGGACCTCAATTCTACATGTTTTATATTTGTTCCTACTCTGCACTGTTACAAAGACACATTCAAGTATAATGAATCTTAAGAAAGAAGGAAAATGCTTCAGTCACATTAAAAAATATATACACACACACACACACACACATATATATATATTAGTACCCAAGCAGCAGAACTAGGGTAGTTTGTGGTAATGACATTGTGGCTCATTGCATTTTAGCTAATGTTACAAAGTAAGAAATCCGTGAAAAGAAATAAAACATGTAAGGAGACAATGAACAAAATGTGCTTTGCTCCTTTATTGTGACAAGGATAGCTTCATTTAAATAATTCATGACACTACTCTGCAGCGTGCTACTGAATGTACGATGTGTACTTTGCAAAAATAACAAGGCTTAGTAATACGGAACTTGAATCTAATTCTCGGCTCTTACATTTCTGATAAGAACTAGAAAGAAGCTGCCCAAATTGTGATGAAAATGACCGGGAGGAGAACTCGCAGAGGTGGCCGAGAGGGGCCAGTCGAGTCGGCTGAGGTCCCTGTTTTCTTGTCGCCTGGGCAGCCCCCGTGGTCTTGTCTGGGGGCTTTACACACACCATCTGGCATGGCCGGGGCCTGTAGTGGGTGGGTTTCCACATGGATGCCAGCGTCGCACAGAATAATGACTAGGTTTGGGGAACAAAGCCAGTGGGGAACCATGTGCTGTAGTCTTCAGTGAAGGAGAGAGCAAAGCTGGGTGTGGGGAAAGCAACAAGGAAGGGTGATTGGAGAGTGTTTTTAAAAAGATTTTAAAATAATTTGTATGTTCTGATTCATAGTTACATGGAGGCACAGAAGCATAAAAAGTAGAAGGTTCTATCTTGGTGGTGTGATTATGGGTGATTGATATTCTACTCTTTTTGTCTATTCACATTTTCCAATGCTTCCCCAAAAGCCTGGTATTATTACTGAATAGATAGAGAAGGCCCTAGGCTTCCACACATGTTGTCCCGGCCATGTGGCTCAACATCCTCCAAGTCTCTGCTTGTCTAACCTCCCAGGCATCCTTCAGACTCCAGCCAAAATGCCAGATCCTCAGGGAAGGCGGCGGCCCTGATCCCCTGGACTGGGTGAGGTCGCCTTACCTTTCCTTTGTCAGTTAGCACCATTGTAGCTATTTATTTGATACCTATTGCGCTGGCCAAGCCTGCTTGGATTGTGGGAAATAAAGGAAGAGGCATGTGCACAGACTTGTCATTGTTATAAAAGTGCTGTATGACTTCCCCTGTATGACCCAGATGGTATAACTTATGGCCAGTGAAGCAATATGGTGCTGGGGAAGGAGCAAGAAATCGTATCTGGAACCAGCATGCTAGATCTGTTACGTGGCTAGTGGAAAGCTGTTTTTGCAACAACATAGGTGACCATACAAGGTAATGATCGTTTATTTTAGGGTGATATTCCTGGAATACTGACAGAATCCCTCCACCTCCCCAGCAGGCTGACCATTCCCATTGCCCAAACACTTGCCTGTGGGAGGCAGCTACCCCACTCCCTCAGCTCTCCAGATCCTTCCTGCCTTCTCCTATCCTTTGCTGAAACCAGTATCCCTTACACTCTGTGTGCGCTCTAATGTAATCTAAGCATGAGTTTTGTGTTTCCATTCTTGCGGAGGCTCAAACTCAATCCATCTTGGGGCTCACTCACTATTTACAGTCTTTCTCTTCCACTGGACTACGAGCTGTGGGAAAGAAGGCACAGTGGTCGTCTTGTTTGCTGCTCTGTCCCCAGCACCTGGTATGGTGCTTCTAACTTGGTGGGGGTGAAATAAATATGTGTATGTTAGAATGAAGAATGAAAAAAATAATAAAAATAGAAGTTCACTGCTTATCTTAAATTCCTCTTCATTCTAACAATTACCACCGATGTAGTGGCCCAAAGCAGTGCACTCTTAGTTTCCCAGAGTTGTGGGGGTCAGAAGTCTGAAGTCAGTTGCACTGGGCTACATGCTGGCAGGGCTGGCTCCCTCTGGAGGCTCGAGGGCAGAATCTGCCTCCTTGTCTCCTTCAGGTTCTAGAAGCTGCCTGCCTTCCTTGGCTCATGGCCTCTTGTTCCATCTTCAAAGCCAGCAGCATAGTCTTCACACGTCTCCATCTCTCCCACTGCTCCCGACATCACGTTGTCTTCTGACTGTCATGCCTCTTGCATCCCATGCATGGACGGTTGTGGTTATGCTGAGCCCCAGTGTTGCAGGATAATGTCCCTGTCTTAGAATCCTTAATCACATCTGCAAAATGCCTTTGCCCCATAAGGTATCATCCACACTTTCCAGGGATGACGGTGTGGACATACGTGGAGGCTACTATTGAATCTACCACACTGCTCTAACTTCCGACACAGGGAAAACACTCCCAGATACTTACAGAGGTGCTACGTTGTGCTGTCACACGGCCGGTGAGAGGCATGGACGTTCCCTTGTCCTCTTTTACGACAAGGTTTGTTCCACTAAAATATGAACTTCAGGGGGCAGGAATCTTTTACACGCTGTTTAGTGTTGAATCCCATGCACCCAGAATTGTGCTTGGCACACAGTAGGCCCTCAGTAAACATTTGTTGAATGCTGGATGGACAGACAATACTCTTTTGCCACCCATTATTTACTTCCCCTTCTTTAGGTGAAATAACCTCACTTTCTCCATGGTGGTCCATGTGGTTCTATAGAAGCTGACTCCATTCTTGGCTCCAAAAAGCATATGATCAAGGCTAATTCAGTTCATCTGAGTCAATCTCCTGGCCACAGCAATGGGCAGAAGTGGGCATGGACCTAGACTAGTCCAACCGGAGTGACGCGCAAACAAAGGGATTCATTTCATTTCTGTACACAACTGAGGAAACATAATGATGAAGCCATGACCACCAAAGGCAGAGCAGAAGAACAGAAAGAATCAAGTCATTGGCTTAATTAATGAACCTCTGAATTGAGCTTCAACTGCATCCAAACCTACTCTAGATTTTTCAGTTATACAGAGGGAAGCATTTCCTATATTATGGGCGTTAACCTTAGGGTTACTTACAATGATACATTTGAAAATGACTTGTCAGTGCCAGAGAAAGGTGAGAAAGGGCATCTGCAGAAACTGACCAGGTAATTTTCATGGAGAATAGAAGGGGCGGGGCACTCATGCAGTCTGTGCTCCTGCCTGTAGAAGCGAGACGTGGAAGAAGCCGTGGGGCCTTCGGGTCACCCAGGCCCTGGGTGTCACACTCGGCCGTGTGTCACATCACTCGGATTTTTGAGCCCCATCCTGATGGGTTGAGCCAAAATCTCTGTGGCTGGGGCTCCGAGTCTGTGTTTTTACCAACTCCAAGTTTTTCTAATGGGCCCAGCCCTTCTCAGTGTCGGTGACCTTGACCTCCCACGGCAGCAGACCTTGATGCTCAGGCCAAGTCAAGTATAAAGCACTGGCTGTCTGTGTGGTGCTCTGAGGAGTAGATGTAGCTCCTTTTTGAGGCCCTGAGCTGATGAAATCCTGAGACACTGCGTGAGAGTCTAGTAGGCTGCCTCCTATGTATGAAGAGCATCAGCTGACCGCTAAATGCATCTTGTTTTTCTAAATGTAGCTGATTCACAGCTAAATTCTGAAGAGTGGATATGATCAGAGAAGGTACGACTAGATAAACAGACCATTTTAAAACCATTTATCTGCCTTTCACTTCAGCTATAAGGAAAATCAGAGCAACTCCAGGGTTAGTGAATTCAAGGACTCAATGACGTCATCAAGGGCCAAGGCTCTTCTGTATTTTCACTTTGCCTCCTCGGTAGTTCGCTCTGGCCTTTAGGCCTGTCCACTGAGGTGATCTCCAAATGACTCCTGTGAGGACTGCTCCTCACAGAAATCACAAGATGAAAAGGGGCATGTCCCTTCCTCAAGCCCCTATTTAAGTCCCTTTGAGCGTGAAGAAAACTGTCCCAGAAGCTCTCTAGCAGCCACTCCCGATGTCTCCTTGGGCAGAATTAGTATCTACACGCCCTTTCGTAATCCAGACACCCCCATGGGGCTGGAATCATCGTGATTCTGTCCCAGCCTGACTCACCCTTGGTGGGGCAGTGACAAGCCGCCTCTCAGACACACACTGCCTGGGGGGAAAGGGCTTCGTCAGGAATGTGGAGAAGAAACAGGGAATGGTGTGGGCAGGCGGGTAATCCACAGTGTGCCCCTGAAGCGGGCACTGAAGAAGGAAAAGGTCTACCTACCGCTGGAGAGTCCGATCTGCCCGACCTTCACAGACGCCTGCGCCTTTACTGCAGAGCCCTTGTTTATCTCCGTCCTTGCTCCCCTTTGCCCTGGAGATACGACCTGCAGGTATTTCTTAAACGGGTCAATGTGGCTTTACGATCTGGGAGTGTAACTCTTACTCTTTTTTTCTTTATATGTATACTTTTCTTAGCGGTTGCTATCCATTTTCTTTCCTGGATTAGCTTAGAATCAGTTTCCCAAGGTCCATAAGAATATCCTATTTGGGAATTTGTACTAGGATGGAATTGAACTTGAAGATTAATTTAGAGAGAATCGGCATCTCCAAACATGGCAGATCAATCTACTCAGGGTTGTTGTTGTTTAACTATCCTTTAACACAAACTTACAATTTTCTTAGTAAAGGTCTTGCACGTCTCTTTTTAGTTTTATGCAACAGACATTGGGAGGCGGAGCTGAGAGAAGGTGGGGTGAGGAGGGGCGCAGGTAGGCCTGCCAGCCCGGGAAACACTGTTTGAATCCAAGGATCCGGCCCAGCCTGAAACTAGACAAATCTTAAGCCAATACATTCCCATTTCTTCCTAAGCTGGTTTGAATTCCATTCCTGTTATTTGCACTTGAAAGCATTCTGACCATGACATCAAAAGTAATACATGGAGAGAGCAGGAGGAAAGGTGACCAACACCCACGGAATGTTTACTGTGCACTGGGGGCATTCTACTTCTGTTTCTCCTGTCGCCCTTCTGGACATTTCCTAAAGCGATTCTTAAATACAGAACAGACACAAATGTTCTCTTAAAATCTGTCTCCATTTTCCAATGATGTATCTGTGAATTTGACTCCTCCTATGCAGAGAAGTCTTGGTAGCTAAAAGGATTCTCGGTAGACGTGGAAGCTAATATTATGTACTTTATAAATTGGCTGTTAGTATTAATTATCAGGGCTGCTGCATTTGGGATACGGTGCAATGAACAGCTTCAAGAGGTGACATTAACACAGATGACAGTGTGAAACGCCACCCTTGGGTATTGTTACTGTGCATAATTCCTTGGAATTGGTTTATAGAAATCTCGAGTCAATTAATTAACCAAAAGTCTTGAATGAAGCAAAATATTAGTAATCTCCCATATTTGGGAACTTATAATATCTTGAAAAGTTTCTTCCTCCCAGAGAACTACACATGAAAAATTTTTTTCGGATTATTTTTTTGTTATTCTTGTCCTTTGGACTATTGTAGACATCATCCATCCAAGAAGCATTTACTGAGTGGCTACTGTGTACCTGCAATGGCCCTATGAGTTAGGGACGCAAAGAATCCCCAGAAACAGTTCTCGCCCTCACAGAGCAGGAGTCTATGGAGCAGGCAGAGAGCAGATCGGCAAGTTCTGTACGCAGCATGGTGCGGGGTGGTGCTAAGTGCTGTAAAGACAAGCTGAACATTATCGAGTGTGGCACCACCGTCGTAGAGACTGGTACCACTTGCAAAACGGGGCGTGAGAAGCTCAAGTGCACAGGCTTTGCCTAGCAGAAGCCGATGACCTTCCCACCAGCCACACTCCCTCTGTCCCCGTCCCCACCCAATAAAACAGCTCTGGGCTTTGGGTTTCTCCTACTCCAAGGATTTTCCTTCTTTGCTTCATCCACCTCTAAATAAACTGCCCCAATGACAAATTACGGTTGTCCGCAACCACCTGCTCTGTGTGAAGGAGCCTGTCCAAAATACGGGGCTGAGCAGAGGGAAGAGTCAGGATGACCCAGATTTCCAGACTCATCTTGGAGATTTAGGTGCGTTCGAGTGCGCCCCTCTACGGTCTGCTGCCTCCACACAGAAATATTCCCCTTTCAAATGGGTGCTCAGGAGCTCAGAATGACATAGCTGCTCTGTATTCAAAATTAACCCAGATGCATATCGTCTCTGAAAAAGGTGCACACCAGATTTCCTCACCGCTCACAGATGAGATAGACATCCTCCCCTGAGCTCTCCCTGGGGCTGCTTTGAAAGGGTGGCTGGGGATAAGTGGGAGTGGGGGAGTTCTCTCTTAAGTGTGCATGGATCAGTACATTTTTCTGCCCCACCCCGTTTCCAGTCGGCTCGGATGGAGACAAATGACGAGAGCTAATCCTTCACTGTTTGTGATCTCCCTCTCCCCGACACACACACACACACACACACACACACACACACACACACACACACGCTGGGGCAGACAATCCATCTGTGTCTTGCGATGGCAGTTGCATGGATGTTGCCCCAGGGACCCACTAGGGAAAGCTACAGGTTTGAACAGCTCCAGCCCTGGAATGAAAGGCCTTCGTGTGGGGTGTTGCCTGCTGCTGAGCCAAGGGTATTTGAAACCGGTCCCACCAGTGTGGTTAGGAGACGGGTGCAAACTTCTCATGGGTTTCTCAGAGCAACACACAAAGGGCCCAGTTTCCTTTACGGAGTCAGGAAAAGTCAGCCTGGTCCAGTGGCAGGGGGATGACGCTAGTGGAATCATTTAGACACGTGGCCATACAAGCATAATGTGCTGGGGGAAATGCCATGATAGACGTTTGTAAAACTTGCCGGCGGGGAGTGAGAGCCGCGAAGGGAACGCTTCCCGGGAGAGGGGCCATCAAAGTCAAGGTGAGGAAGAGCTTGCCTGAGCTATGGCTTAAGAAGCTGAACTTTTGAAAAATGTCTTAAATATCATAAAACTCCATGTAAGAAATCTTGAGGTTTTGTACTCATTCAATAAATTTTACTAGCACTCAATAAGCCTTGTTTTGCTGCCCACCAAAATAATAATAATAATAATAATAATAATAATAATAATAAAATAAATCTTAACAATATGGAATATAAGGACAGGAAAGAAAGATCTTAGATAGTGGAATATATCTCATCGAGATTAAGAAGAAACTTTCAAAGAAAACTGTGACAACACAGTCCCAACCAAACCACAATATCCTAGTTAAGCTTTCTAACTATAACTGCCTGAATTAAAATGAAATTATTCAGAAATTTTAAAACAAAACATCTAAACAATGGCTTCTCTGCCTTGAAAACACAGATTGCACAAATACGACCTAGTTTACATAGAAAGATTTCAGACATTCAAATAACGCTGAATTCTCTCAAGTATTCATCTGCTTGTTCAGCGATGGGGGAACAGGGACTATAGGAATAAATAGAGTTCAAAAGAAATGTTTAATAATTAGAAGTTGAGTGCACTGTCACTATTTGACCCAGCCATTCCATTCTTGGGAGTAGACCTAAAAGAAATAAAGACATCCATATAGAAAAACCTATATACACAGATGTTCACAGCAGCATTATTCATAGTAGCCAAAATGTGGAAACAACCCAGATGTCCATCAACTTAGGAATGGATAAATAAAATATGGTATATCCATACCATGGAATATTATTTAACAATAAAGAAGAAAGAAGTACTGATACATGCTACAAAATGGATGAACCTTGAGAACATTGTTTTAAAAAACCCAAAACCACAGGCCCCAAATGGTGTTACTTAGACCGAGTTGCCAAACCGGGCTTAATACCCAATCTAATTGCAGTTTCAACCACCCCCAGAAATGGGGCCTTAACCGGTCAGTCAGGAACATTTTTCTTACCACCTCACCCGGGTCCTCTCCATCCCACAAAGAAAGATGAGGTAATCTGTGTGATAAGACACGTTGCTTTTCCCCCTAGCAAACAACCTTGTTTGGAACAATCCTTTTCTTTTGCCAATAACCTTCTTGCCTCCACCCTCCATCCATAAAAACTTTACTTCCATTTTGTTTTGTATAATTTCTCAGAGTGCCGCTCTGCTTGCTAGATGGGGTGTTGCCCGATTCATGAACCATTTATTTATTTATTTATTTACTTATATATTGAATAACAATGTTTACTGCATATTTTTCATGAAGTCTTTATATACCTGAGGATATTTTTTTAATGATTTTTTATATATTATGTTATTCACCATACAGTACATCCCCGGTTTCCGATGTAAGGCTCGATGATTCATTAGTTGTGTATAACACCCAGTGCACCATGCAATACGTGCTCTCCTTACTACCCATCACCGGTCTATCCCATTCCCCCACCCCCCTGCCCTCTGAGGCCCTCAGTTTGTTTCTCATAGTCCATAGTCTCACCTGAGGATATTTTTTAAAAGATTTTATTTATTTTTGAGAGAGAGAGAGAGAGCATGAGCAGGGGGGCAGGGGTAAAGGGAGAGAGAGAAGCAGACTCCCTGCTGAGTAGGGAGCCCGATGCAGGACTTGATCCCAGGACCCCGGGATCATGACCTGAACCTAAGGCAGACGCTTAACTGACTGAGCCACCCAGGTGCCCTCATGAACCGTTTAATAAAGCCAATTTGATCTTCATATGTGCTTGGTTGCTTTTTGTTATTTAACAAGATTGTAATACATGAAAGTAGCCAATCACAAAAGACCACATACTGTAAGATTGCATTTATTTGAAAAGTCCAGAAAAGGCAAATTTATAGAAACAGAAAGTAGTTTAGTGGTTGCCAATGCTGGGGATGGAGATGCAGAGTTACGTCTAATGGGTATCAGGTTTCTTTTTGGGGTGATGAAAATGTTCTAAACTTAGATTGTGGTAATAGCGGTACAATTCTGTGAATATACGAAAACCACTAACTTTGTACCTTTTAAATGACGAATTTTATTGTGTGTGAATTATATCTCAATAAAGATGTTTAAAAGAAATTTGATTGCACTAACTTTAAAAAATAAAATGAGTTGGGCTTTTGGATTTAATCAAAATCAAACACAACTCCAATTGCATTAGACTCTCGGTAAACGGTTTCTGTAGACGTTGGCAGGAGAGAAGACATGGCTGACCCAAAGAGATGGAGAGGAAGGAGCAGAAGAAAGATTCAATCCAGACTTGGGGGAATGAACTAATTGATGTGCGACAACAAAAACCACCACTACAAATTAGAGCTGGGTTCAGGATGCCAACTCTAGAGACCAGAAACTGACATGCAATTTCTACAAGCCACAGTCCGGAATACGGAATAATAGCTTCATGCAACTACGGTATACAGCTCTCTGCAGAAAGACAGCTGCTACAGAACAAAGTGAAGTAATTCCACTGAACGGATTAGTTCCATATCCTTGTGCCATAGTAAGAATTCAGGTACCAGACAAAGGCTACAATTTCCAGTGACAAAATGTCAGGCCTAATGTTAATGAGCCTCAAAATATACCACAAGATCTCTAATGACCTCCAGTGGTTACAGCTAAAATTGCATGGTTTATGATACATGAGATTAGAACATGATGTACCACAAGCAATTATGGAGTTGGGGTTTGCTCTGTTACTTTTTTTTTTTTTTTAAGATTTTATTTATTTATTTGACAGAGAGAGACAGCCAGTGAGAGAGGGAACACAAGCAGGGGGAGTGGGAGAGGAAGAAGCAGGCTCCCAGCAGAGGAGCCTGATGTGGGGCTTGATCTCATAACGCCAGGATCACGCCCTGAGCCGAAGGCAGACGCTTAACCGCTGTGCCACCCAGGCGCCCCTGGTCTGTTACTTTATCTTGAAAGCTATAAAGCTGGAGTAAAAGGAAACCTAGCCAATGACTAATATAAAAAGTTTCCTTCCCTGATTTTTAAGCATTGACAAAAGAGCCTATTTTTCTGTGGCCTGTCTTTGCAGCCTCTTTCAACACAGCCAGGAAGGTGTCTCTCTGCCTCCAGCGACTTGGTGACTCCATCAGGGGTAGTCTCTTAGCCCACCATGCACCCCCGGATGCAGGAGAAAGCAGACAAGGGAGAAGGTGAGCAAGCAGGTAAGAGGGATGAAATGGCTGATTGAGAGATGGGCGAGAGGAAGTGGGAGAAAGAGCGGAGGCAGATATTGCAAACTAAAATAAGCCAATTTGGTTTTGCATGACTCCGATACTTTCTGGAAGCTACCTAAGAAGTTCAATGGCTAACCTCTCCCAACAACCTTACCACCAGGTTGTAGTGAAAACAACTAACCCCAAATGATTCTATACGTAGAGTTTCCCTAAACAAGCCTAGCAAACAAGCACCAACCACTTCATATGGTCTCCTCCTCGAGCCTCATGAAGTCCTGGCTCTCTGCTTTGGGCAAAAGGTTTACTCAGTTAAGAAAGTACAGTTTTCCTGAAACAGGATTCTACTGTTAGACCTCCTTGAGAGCCTCAGGCTACCAGAAATCCCCAGACTGACAAGGCAGTTTACTTGGGGATAAAGCCTTCCAAGCACCTGCTCCAGGGCTGACTGGATTCTTCACCCAGGTCCAGGCAAGTTGGAGGGCTCTCTGGAACATTTTCCATCCCACATCTGAAGACCTTTAATTTCACCAAAGAGAGTCCATTTCTAACATTCATCTGACAAATGAA
Source organism: Ursus americanus (assembly GCF_024610735.1). Classification (NCBI taxonomy): domain Eukaryota; kingdom Metazoa; phylum Chordata; class Mammalia; order Carnivora; family Ursidae; genus Ursus; species Ursus americanus. The sequence continues at coordinate 51,151,831 of NC_142137.1, read as the reverse complement.
TGAGCCACTGGTTGCTCTGATAATAACTAATGTCTGATATTTGCTATGCTCATTAGCAAAGTATCTTGTAATAACTGAGACATTGTGACCTTTCCAATACAATGCTAGCTAACCACCCCTGAGTATTAATTCATGATCAAGACACTAGCTGTTCTTTCATGTAATTTCAACTAACACTTTCAAATAGCACACCACCTCTGCTGGAATATGTGAAAGCAAATGACAGACACTAGAGGAGGCCAAGGTAAGAATAAGGGCAAGGACCCATTGGCAATCATGGCCACCATCATACAAGTCTTATGCATAGTCCTAAATGTTGCTACCATGGTCACTTCTTAGGTATTTTTCAGACCCATCCTTTCATGTAACAATAATTTACAGACTGCCTATGTGCGAGGTATCTACTTGAAATATATTGTCTGTCTGATAGTTCTGAGGAGAATCCAATATACTAAGGGAATTTTAAAGATTCACTGGCTGAAGCTTTTGATGTTTGCAAAAACTAAACATCCCACTGTGGTAGGAAGGTGTTAAAGCCCCCAAGGTTCCGTCTCATCCTCAAGGAGGAAGCAGCACTAGACGATTCTGTTTATAAACCTTAAAATACCAATTGTTTGATTTGTTCTTTCTTGGGGGGGGGAGAAACCCTAGAAGGTTATATAAAATTTTACTATATTTCATTTCCTTTAAGAACCAATGATAATTGCATCCATAGGCTACATTTACCTTAACTGTGATTTGGTGCATCGTAAAAAAATCGTGAATAAGAATTCTTGACGTTGCTTGTTAGTCCAGAGGTCAAACCAATGACTTATGAGAGCAACTCTTTCCTGAAAGAGCTGTAAAGGGGAGAATATATCATTTTCCTGTAGAGTTCAATCTGTTCTTAGTTACTAAGCAATCCTTAGGCAATCTCGCAACCTCATAGCTACTATTTGCACAGCACATTACAGTACACAAAGCACTTTTCACTACCTAGTAGGGGTCTCTCCCTTCAGCTTAAACTGCTTTTATCTGGGGATAGAGACAAGCCCAGGCTTGTTGGGTGGGCTGGTGGGAAAGGCTGGCCAGGGGATATAATTACACTGGGGCCTTAGGAGGGCCTCTTTGGAAAACAAAGAGGTAATGAATCCTGGCTCTTGTTCCTACCTAAACGAATGTGGCCTGGGGAAACAGATTCCAAACATTTTATCTTGAAAACACATACAGGCTACACTTGAATTGTGAACACCGGACCATTTGAAGTAGGTTTGATTTTACTGACCCACAGTCCTACATCTTCATAGCTCCCACCAAAACCAAAGTTAATAAATATTGCTAAGGAGCCATTGTTAGACATGTCTCTAAGGAAGAGATACACCAAGGACCAGGGGCCCCCGCAAACCTGGCTTTCAGTCCAGCTTTGCTCAGATGACACATACAAACTCACTGGCTTTCTTACTGGGTCAGGCTTTGGCCCCAACCTGGCTAGTCTCCTTCCCTTGGGAACATGCCTGAACCACACATGCGCGGTCGGCCTTCACTAAGGGCCGGCAGAGCTGCCTGAGCCATTCGGTGACTACTTACTGACTACCCTTCAAAGGAGTGGGCATCCCCAGGCCATCGAGCTGAACTGTTGGCGCGGGAAGGAAGAGAGGATTAAAGAAATATGCAGAGAATTGATATACATTAATACTCTCCACACCAAACACCACCCAAAGCACCTCCTCTTGTCTCCTCCCCCAGCATACTGTGTGTTCTGGAGGCTTCTATTTTGTCCTTGGAGGTACAGAGGAAAGGGCAGACCTTGAGACTCCCCATAAAGTAGGGGTTGGGGACTGGGGTGAAAAGAGACTATCTTTGGGGCAGGTTTATTTTTGTTTGAAGTGACTCCAAAACTAAATTCTTGAGAGGTTTCATTGTTGCTGTTTTATATGGCAACATGAGACCCGATATATCACAGTAAAATTGACCTTACAAATTAAACTTGTTTTGTTTAATTGAGTATGTCACTCACCTGTCTATTTAATGACTTGTTGCTGAAAGGTGTCCAGGTACTGAATCTTGTGTGGAAGCACTCCATTTCCAAGGTTTTTCTAGAAGAATCCCCAGCTGACATCTCGACAAATTATTTTCTTCCAGCCCTAAGAAATATAGGTTCATTTCAATAATTGCTTAATGAAGATCACCTAGAAACATCCAGTATATTGATGTTGTCCTTATAGGAATGATATAATTGCAGCCATTCATTTACATCTCTATATTTATAGAGATAAAATTACAGCAAATCATATACATACATCTCCCGTGGAGGAAAATCCGTACAAATCTGCACAGGGAGTTCATGAACTCCATGTCATTGCAATTTACTCTGTCCTCATCTGTTTGCACCCAAATATGTATCTAAACCAGAGTTGTTTTTCACTTTGCTGGGAAAATGACTCAGAAATTGGAACGATTCTTTTACCAGCCAGGGATACTGACTTTTTCTTCCCCGGAAAGCAATAATCTGAAGGGCTTAAAAAGGGCACTCCACCTGCCTATCTTTGGAGGACACCAAGAGGATACAGAGAACAAACTTAGGCTAATGTATTAGTCGTCCATTGCTGCATAACAAATGACCCCCACATTTAATAGCACGAAACAATAAACCCTTATTATCTCGGAGTTCCCGTGGGTCAGGAATCTACGCACAGCATGGTGGAGTACGTAATCAGTCTGCTAGGGCCGCCATAACAAAATATCACCAACCGAGTGCTTTGAACAACAAAAATTTATTTTCTCACAATTCTGGAAGCTAGAACATCAAGGTGCTGTCAGGGCTGGTGTCTGATGAGACCCCTCTGCCTGGCTTGTACACAGCCAGCCTCTCTGTGTGTTCTTACAAGGTCTTTCTTCTGAGCACAAACTAGGTGGGATGGGTGGGGGCGAGAGAGAGAGAGAGAGAGAGAGATATCTTTGGTGTCTCTTCCTCTCCTTATAAAAATATCATCCTATTGGATTAAGGGCCCACCCTTATAACCTCATTTAACTGTCATTACCTCTTTATAGACTGTCTCCAAATAGAGTTACATTGGAGGTTAAGGGCTTCAACATGAAATTATGTCTGTGGGGGACCCAGTTAAGGCCATAACAGGTGCTTCTGCTTCAGAGTGACTCATAAGGCTGTAGTCAAGGCGTTGCGTTGGCTGGGACCCTAGGCTCATTTGAAGGATTTGAAGCTCTTTCATGTGGTTGTTAGCAGGATGTAGCAGGGAGCAGTGGCTCATTGTTTTAACCAAAGGATGTTGATGAAGTGAAGATGTGTGGCTTCTGGGCCCAGGCCTTAAGAAGATTTGCAGTTTGTCTTTTTGTACTGTTAGGATCTAGCAGCCATGTAAATAAGCGTGGGCTAGATTATAGAATAATGAGAAACCATATGGAGAAACAGAGGTTGAGCCAGCCCGAAGCTGTTTCAGCCACGCCAGTCAAAGCACCAGATGTGTGAATGAAGCCATCTTGTGTCTTCTGTTCCAGCTGAGCTCCCAGGTGAATACAAGCGTAAGAATGACCCCACACGATAACAGGCAGCAGAAGAACTGCCCAGGTGAGGCCAGCAAAGCCACAGAATTGTGAAAAATAAGGATTTCTGTTTCAAGCTACCTAGAATTTGTTATCCAACACAGACCGACAGAGCCACATGCTGGTGGCATCCAGAACGGTCACACACAGCTGGTGAATGTGCAAATTGGTATAAGTACTTTAAAAAATGGTTTGGCATTATTTCCTAAAGTTGAACATGTGCATACAATCGATTCAACAGAAAAACATGAACATGTGGACCAAATATATCCACAAGCACATTCACAGCTACGTTGGATAGCTCTAAACTGGAAACAACGCAATCATTCCCCAGCAGCCGAACGGATAAATATGTTGTCAAATACCCATGTGCTAGAATGCTGTACGTCAACGAACAAGCTGCCACTACACTCAACAGTGTGTGTCAATCACACAGATAAGACATTAAACAAAGAAGCTGGAAATAACAGACTACATTTTATATGGTTTAATTCATACAAAGATCTACACGACAGTGTTAGAAGTTAAGATGGCAGTTACCCCTGGGGAGGAAAGAATGGGTATGCCTGGGAGGGACATGAGAAGTGACGCTGGGGTACAGGTCCTGATCTAGCAGTAGGAACCCCGGGGAGTTCACTTTACAATTTACTGGGTTCTACATTTATGATTTGCATACTTGTCTACATCTTCTGTTTTGATCAAGAAGTTTTTTAAAAAAGATATCACTTATTGGGGCACCTCAGTGGCTCAGTCAGTTGAGTGTCCAACTCTTGATTTTGGCTCAGGTCATGATTTTAGGGTTGTGAGGGTGAGCCCTGCATCAACTCCATGGAGCCTGCTTAAGATTCTTTCCCTCTCTCTCTCTCTCTCTTTCTCTCTCTCTCTCCCCTTCTGCCCCTCCCCCCACACTTGCTCTTGCTCTCTCTCTCAAAAGAAAAAAAGATATCACTTATAAAACACCAAATGCTATCAAGTATCTAGAAAAAAATAAAAGTATAAACTTGAAGAAAATTATAAAATTTAGGGGTGCCTGGGTGGCTCAGTCAGTTAAGCACAGCTCTTGATCTCAGCTCAGGTCTTGATCTCAGAGTTGTGAGTTCAAGCCCCGGTTAGGCTCCACACTAGGCATGGAGACTACTTTTATTTTATTTTATTTTAAAGATTTTATTTATTTATTTGTCAGAGACAGAGAGAGAGGGAGAGCACAAGCAGGGGGAGTGGCAGGCAGAGGAAGAGTGAAAAGCAGGCTTCCAGCTCAGCAGGGAGCCTGATGGGGGACTCAATCCCAGCACCCTGAGATCACGACCTGAACCGAAGGCAGACGTTTAACTGACTGAGCCACCCAGGTGTCCTGTGAAGCCTACTTTAAAAAAACAAAACAAAACAAAAGTTAAAAAAGAAAATCATAAAATTTTATTGAAGAATATTTTTAAAGAACCTAAATAAATGGAGAGATATGTTTTATTCATGAATTAGAGAATTCAGAAGAATGAAGAGATGAATTTCCTCAAACAGATCCACTAATTCAATGCAATCTCAATAAAGAAAATCCGAAGAGATATTGTGGTATGCGTGTGTAACTTGAAAAGCTGATTCTAAGATATTTATGGAAGTTTAAAGGGCCAAAAACAGTCAAGTCACTCTGGAAGAACCAGGGAGGGAGATGTGTATCTAGATAGAAAAACTGACTATAAAGCTAGAGCAATAACATGACAGGACATTAGTACGGAGACAAATATCTAAGCCAGGGGACAGAAGAGAAAGTTCCAAATAGACTCCCGTATACACGGGTGCTTGTTAGAGGATAAGACGAAGAAGAGATGGATTTTTCCATTTATGGAAAACAGAGCATCTGTTTATAAAGAAAGAAGAAATTGGACCCCTTTCCCACACTGTACATGCATACACATCAACTATCTGAAGGCTTTTTATATATAAAATCAATTATACATGGTTTGTGAATCCCCAGAAGACAAAATTAACAGCAATGTATGATGTCAGAGAGACAGATTTTGGATCAATCTAAGTGGGAAAGCAATCACTTCGGCAGTGTTCGCTGTCTCGGGAGGTTATGTCTATTACTGGAGATATTAAAACACAAATTGAATGACCACTTGTTGGTGAGATTCTAGCTGGTATTCCAGCATCAGAAATGTCCAAGTTTCTAAGCAACCCTCTGTTGCTATAAATTCCAAGAAGAGAGAGAACAATGGGGCCCAAGGTAGCTGAAGAAACGTCATGGGAGAGCCAGAAGATTTTGAGAATAAGACAAACATTTGCAGGTCCTCGATTCTTACCACACTTGAGAGAGAAGGAAGTGTGCTTTAAAAGTGAATATATTGGAAAGGCATGTACCAGATTAGGAACTATTTTATTTTATTTTTGAGACTTTATTTATTTATTTTAGAGAGAGAGAGAGCAGGGGGAGGGGCAGAGGGAGAGAGAGAATCTCAAGCAGACTCCCCGCTGATGGCAGAGCCTAACTTGGGGCTTGATCCCACAACCCTGAGATCACAAGCCGAAATCAAGAGTCGGATGCTTAACCAACTGAGCCACCCAGGCACCCTGGAATAATTTTGGAAATATCACAGCAAGTAGCATGACAACACTGAATTTGGATCCCTGCTCTGACTCTCCTTTCCCCCAAGTGAAGCTTTACAAGTAATATAGCCTCTGAGCCTCAGTTTCCTCCTGTGTAAAGCAAAGCAACGCAATGCAACACTGTGCCTTGGCAAACTGCAGTATAATCATGTGTTGTTCAGATAAAAACCTCATGGCAATGTGGGAAATTAAATACCTCCTTCTGAATCAACATTAAATCAAAACAAATCCTTAGTTTCCTAAGATGCCCAGCTGTTGTTATGTGAAATCCCTCCAAGAGCCAACATAAGGAGCTTTGATTTAGCAAGTTCTTAAAATTGTTATTATCCTCTGTGTTAAGGGATTACTGAGTTACATAATGAGCAGAACATTACAGAAAGAATAGTCACTATCTCTGCTGGTGGGCTTAAATATCTGAGTACAGTACATCATATATAGATAGAAATATAAATATAGAGATAGAGATACAAATACAGAGATAGGGATAGAAATGTCCACGGGATTATTTACATTCTTCTAAGATGTCAATTTTGCTGATTAGTTATTCAACCCAGGGAGAAATGGCATGTTGGCAATCACTATTTCTTTAAACTGAATGATTTCTTTTCATATGTCAGCATTGCTGGAAATTCTCCAGAAATATATATTTCTCCAAATAGTAGTTTCATAAGATATTAATAGGCACTTCCCAGAAAAACAGAATCTGCGGTTAAATATGCTTGGGAAAAGATTGAACAAAATTAAACAAGTTTCTTTTTTATAAGATGTTTTGGAAAACTTGATATGTTGAAACTCATTGTGAATCTCCAAAAGGAGGAAATAATATGCAGCATTTCCCTTGTTCATTCTTACAGGAGCCTATCATAATGTGTATTGGCTCTGTGATATGGTTATCATGGTGGTTATCTAATGCTGTATAACAGCAAGTCCCAAAACTTCGTGGCTTAAAATAACAAACATTTATTATTACACAGTTTCTGTGTCAGGAGTCAAGCCATGGCTTAACTCGGTCCTTTAGCTCAAGTCTGACAACCAAATTTCAGTTGGGGTTACAGTCATCAAAGGCAGGACCGGGGAAGGATCCACTTCAAGAATCACGTAAGTGGTTGTTGGCAAGATTCAGTTCCCAGAGACTACTGGAACAGGGTCTCAGTTCCTTGCAGGCTGTTGGTGGGAGGGTTCCCTCCCATGTGAGCTTCATAGCTTATGAGCTTACAAAATGGCAGCTGGTTTCCACCCAGGTGAACAAGTGAAAGGGCAAGACAGGGCAGGCAAGATGGAAGTTGGAGTCTTTGTGAACATAATCTCAGAAGCAATACACCATCACTTTTTGATTAGTCAGAACATAGGTCAGCAAATGTGGTCGGCAGCCAGCCTGCCAACCACTTTTGTAAATAGTTTTATTGGAATACAGCTAATCACATTTATTTACATATTGTCTGCGGTCGCTTTTATACTGTAACAGGAAGAATTGAGTAACCGGGGAGAAAACATATAGGCCACAAAGCCAAAAATATTCACTGCCTGGCCCTTTACAGAAAAAGTTTGGCAACCCCTGCATTAGAAACAAGTCTAGCCCACACTCGAGGGGAGAGGCTTCATAAGGGCATGGATATCAGGAACCAGGGTGGTTAGGAGCCATTTTAGAAGCTGCCCACCATATAATGCTTACTCGGAGTCGGCACTTGGCAAGTATTTGTTGAATGAGTAAATGAATAATTGTTCACATCCCCTAATTTTCCAAATTCAAGGGCTGAAAAGCAAGTTACAAGCGAAGAAAAAGCCAAATTCCTTCACTGACTATTAGGATTTGACACCTGTGTCACAACTATGACAATTAGCAACTTGTGTAGATCTTACTAGTAATCTCCATCATGATGTTAAATGAGGTAGATGGTAAAATAACCTTAGAACTGAATTAATATGTACATCTGACAGATTATTCTTTCACAACATCAGCAAATTGGAGGAAAGGGATGTATTTTAGGGTGCTCATTTGGAATGTGAATTCTGGGGCAAGAATACTTCTTGTGAATTATGTTTACAATATGGCAGTCCCCAATATCTTCTATTACCAAGAATGACTCAAAACCTAAATGTACAAAACCAAATTCTCATCCATTCTTCATCTTTCTTCTGTGCCCTTTCTCCAAGAGCCAAAATACTATACCATGAAGTTCTTCCTTGATCATTTAGGATTTCTCTTGTTCTTACACAAAGTAGTGTGTCATGCCTGGAAAAGCAAAGGTCCAGCCGCTGCCTTGCTTATGGCCCAGGTGTCCACTGAATTGAGGCCCCAGTGTGGGTGACACCAACTGGATACCTCTTCCTTACAAGACCCTGGAAAACAAGGGCTCTAAATGTTTCTGAAGTGTGTTACAAGAAGGGAATGAAATAGGAGACCCCAATCTGTGGTTCTTCGCATTTAGAACTAGATCTAACATACATACTGTTACAAAATAAAAGTGGGGAGAGAGCCATGTAATAAATGCTATACATCTCTTAAGTTTTGTTTGAGCGGCTACTCTGACTTGCACTATGCTAGTCCATCTCTTCCCCATACACTAGCTCCATCACTTCTCACGTTCACCCTGGGAGTTAGATTACAGAGGAGAAAAGCAGGGGAAAGAAAATCATCTGAGGTCAGTCAGGGAATAATTGGTTATCAAGTTTAACAATTATACTGGATTTTCCCTAAAGAGTGAGTGTAACTTAAATTGGATGTATGACTGCTATGGGTTAATTTGAGAATAGAATTTCTTTTGCATGGCTGACTATACAACTGGCTGTTGACAAGGAAATCAACAACTGTCACTAACACTTATTTGCTTGGTGGGGGGAGGAAGGGGAGGGGTGTGGCGGGGTGGGGAGGAGCCTGTTGTGTGACAACCAAAGCCAGATTAAGGGTTGAGATGACTGGGCAATTGGCAGTCCATACAGACAGCTAAATCATCACTGGGGTAAAGCAGAATCCTGTTGCCATTAACTGTTTCCCCAGGTGATTTCTTACACGGGTGGAGCCATGTAAATTAGGCTAGTCCTGCTCCACCGTAGTAGACAAAATGACTTGAAGGGAAATTAGAAATAAAACATTGTTTGTTCCCCGCCACAGAGGTGCCTACATTTGAGTTCTCTTATGATCCACGCATGCAAGTTGTACCATGATTCATTTATTCTCTAAAATTTAGTCCCTTAAGCATGTTCTGTATTTTCAACATTTCAGAGGCTATGCAAAGTCACTTAAACTTTTAAAATATGTACCTGACATTACTCCCCTGAGAAATTTTTAGATTCTATGCACTGAAAAAAAATTTCTATAGAAAGTCTTCCTCTTGCAGCATGAAGAAGGAATAAATTACTAGGAGTGGGGAAGAAATCCCAGGTTAAGCCCTTAAATATGCCTCTCAAGAGTCATCTGGGGGGCGCCTGGATGGCTCAGTTGCTTAAGTGACTGACTCTTTATTTCCACTGGGGTCATGATCTCCCCTGAGCCCTGAGATCGAGCCCTGAGACCAGCTTGGGTCTGCCTGAGATTCTCTCTCTCCCTCCCCCTGTTCCCCCCACCCTTGCTCAAGCATGTGCGCGCGCTCTCTCTCTCTCTGTCAAATAAATAAATCAGTAAAATCTTTATAAAAACAGTTATCTGGTTATAAAGATTGCAAAAAAGAACAGAATTCAAGGAAAACGTGTGTGATTAGTGAAAAACAGAAACAAAAAACTATTCCAGTTAAGTTAAATGTCGTATTTAGGGCAAATAAAAACATGACTTATTTTGAACATACACTGGTCTGTAATTTTTATTCAATGCACAAATAAGTAACGGATAATGAAAGTGATGGCATGTTTTGAGGAAATCTGCACTATTGCTAGCACAGGAGGTGATAAGAAATGCCATGTTTGTGAGCCCAAACTGGACATGGTCAATGCTGGATTGGCTCACTGTTCAATAAGTTTAAAACTGTAAAAATTAGAGTTGCAACAAGAAGCAACTGTACTATTTAAACTCGTTCAGGAAAAATACCCAGTTAGGGCTGTTCTAAAACTTTAAAGTCCTTAATCCCTACTTCCTCCTTCTGAAATAACCTTTCAAGCATGATTTTTGAGGTTTCCAAGGTGCACAGATGTCAAGATGGGCCTGAAAACAGTGGCCTGGGTTGTGCTGAAGTTTGATACAGAGGATGTCAGGATATTCTGTTCTGATACTTATGGCAAGAATTATTAATAAGCGCAGCATGAGCACTTTTAAAAAGAAAAAACAAAGTATCATGTCTTTAATGATTTGTCCTGTTCATCAAATCTTAGCATATTAATTCCTAGAGCGATACAGTTCTAACCAGGCACCGTATTCACCGCTGTCTATATTCCTCCTTCACGCCCCCCACCCCCCGCGCCCCACTCCCCACGCCTCCGGACTCCGTGGTAGGAAAGACGGTGAGAACTGGCAGAAAGAGGGAAGGAGTTGGTGTGAGCCAGTCTGGGGTCGAATGAAAATCCGTGTTTTCCAAAGTGCTCAATAACCTGACTTCACTTCTACCCCAAATGAATGCTCTGGAGGAGGTTAAGAGCTTCCCTGCCACCGCCCAACTCAAACCTACGCAAAGATTGCTGTTGGTTCGGCCCAGAGCCACTGCGGCTCTTTTTGGATAATTGTGGGGCTGCGGATGTTCTCAAGGTCGTGGGGGAGGGGCGTGGCAGTGCCCTCCTCGGCGCTGCTTAGGGTCTTCCAGGGGTTGCGTGGGGAAGCTAAACAGGCCCGGGCGCTGTGCCCATGGGGTCCCGAGCAAAAGATGCGCGGCCCTGAAGCCAAGGGCTTTACCTCGCGCGGGTGGCCGAAGAACCGGGCCCGGAGCGGCTGCCTGCCTCCTCTTTGGACCGCGGAGTGAAAAGCAGGAGCTGGAGCACTCAGCCGCCCGGGCGCGGTCTCCATGGGGACGGACAACACCCTCCTCCTCCCCCACCCCGGAGCCCCCGCCCGGTGCGCCAGGCCGCCACTCGCCAGAACCTGCGCGACCGCGGAGTGCTGGCCCCGCGTGCACCTCCCGGGGCTTCCCCGCCGCAGGGCCCAGCCGTGGGGCTCCCGCCAGGCTGGGGTTCCGCTCCTTCGCCGTCCCCCAGGGTGCCTAAGGTGGGACCCCGGAAGGCTTCGAGCGGAGGGGCAGAAGCCAGGCAGCAGGACCCCAACCAAGAGGAGCTGGGACACCGAAGCCGACAATATTAAGGCCCTGGAATGGGAAAGCTGGTGTTTATCTTCAGCAAATCCTCAGACAATTTTAATACTTATCAATTTTAGCGTTATACAGGAGGAACCAAAATCAAAGTAAACAAGTTTAAGGGATCTGGAAGGAGCACAAAATATGATAAATGGTTTGCTCTGGAAATATTTAAGTCATCAGTAATTAAACTTTATCTACAAGGAATATACAACATCTATATAATAAATTTTATTCTAATACAGTTTTATTCTAATCTAGGCACCTCTTTTTTCTGTTGCCTTTCATTTGTTTAAGTTGTGTGAAAGGGTACAATTAGATAAGCTAAAATTTTATTACCTGAGGCCCCCATGGGGCCCCTTGACACAAAAGGACCAATGAACCAAATGAACAAACAAGGTCAATCTGATGCTCTGTCACTAATCCACAGGAAACAGCTTTTGCTTTACTCTGTCTCAGGACCCATCCAAGAAAAACATGTCACACAGCAAAATTTCCTTTTGCTCTGTCAGACCCTAGAATGCTATTTCCCCACCATGGAATCCCTGTTTTCTCAATCCAAGTGAAAAGTTTATTAGATTGTATTTAATGTTCTGCTAATTTTCTCATTTTTAAAAGAGATATCAAAAAGACCGATTAGTAAATTGGTCAAAATTCTTTGAGCTCAGAATACCAAAAATTACTAAAATCAAGATTTGTTTGTATCATTCAATGGGTTTCAACGCTCCCACCCTCAATTAGGTGCTTGTTTCTCTGTCCTGGAAACAAGGAAGAAGCATGGGGCCTCTTCTAGGACGTGAAGGCAATTGAGCTATGATGGAATAAACAAAATGTGGCCTATCCACACCACGGGATATGATCTGGTCATGAAAATGAATGAAGTACTGATCCACGCTACAACACAGATGAACTCTGAAGCCCTGAAAATATTACGTTAAGTAAAAGAAGCCAGTCATAAAAGACCAAGTATGATTCCATTTATACAAAATGTCCAGAACGGGCAAATCTATAGCCAGATTACTGGTTGCCAATGGCTGGGGTGTTTGGGAAATGTGGAATGACTGCCAATGAGTTTCTTTTTGGAAAGATGGAAGTGATGAAAATGTTTACAATTAGATTATGGTGACGGGTGCACAGCTGTGAATCCAGTAAAAACCACTGAGCTGTATACTTTAAAAGGTGTATTTTATGGTATAATTATCTCAAAAAAGCTGGGTATGAAATGGGCAACTAAACTAATGTTAGCTGATCATTATTGGTGTTAGCTGATGTGATAAGCAACTTATACACACTTTTTTACTTTCTCCTCATAACCACTATGAGTTGGTGATTAATCTCAGTTTCTAGATGAAAAACGAAAGTCAAACCCAAAGAAACTAGGTAAATGTGCACTAATAGAAAGCTAAGGGGCCGAATGGGGATTCAAATCAAGGTCTTTCAAGCCCATGCTCTTTTCATGACTGACAGCAATACTGAAATGTGCACGTGGTACAAAATCTGGAAGAAAATTACATAACCTAAAATTTTATAAACACAGTGTACTTTTGAGGATTGAACCCTTATATTCCCAAATTGAAGACGACAGGTTTCTTCAAAATAAAACAATAAAGACTAATTTAAAACAATCACTTTATTAAAAATAGCAAATTTCACAGATATTCATTTACCATTTTGTTGGCACTGGCCACTGGAAAACACACCAGTGTGTGAACTGATTGTCTAACGTAAACTGAAGCGGGGCTGCCACAAAAAGCCTGTGCATCACCAACTTCTCAACATGGGAGTAAGTGTGGTGAGCTCAGGAAGGATAAACCTTCAGCCCTATTAATAACATTCTGCACAACGCATTTCAAGTATAACCCCCGTAAGGCAACAGTAGAAAGCACAGCAGCACCACCTCCGCATCACATTTCCTGATTGAGCCTTCAACAAGGCCTAGGCTCCAGTTACGGCGAACAAGGGCAAGTCAAGTTCACTAAAAGCAGGAGTGAAAACAATCATTGCACTGGCACTTTAATTACTTTATTCCTTATTGTGGAAGATGATTCTGCTACTGGATTCAGCTGGAAAAGTAAAGAACGCTGCTTGTCTTCAAGCCACAAGAAAGCGACTGCATGTCATGTTAGCTGGTAGAAGTATTTGGAACATCTTGTGCATCTGCCAAATGTAGTTTTTGTCTGAGTTCACCGGTTAAGAAGATTTTCATTCTGTAATGAGTACTTCTTTTAAATTATAGGAAATTACACTCAGAAGCTAAGAGAGAGAGGTATTAAAATAAAGGAAGTATGTTTAAAGGGAAGGTTTCGCTGAGAACCCTGGATGTGATAAGACAATTTTTTTTTAAAGATTTTATTTATTTATTCAACAGAGACAGCCAGCGAGAGAGGGAACACAAGCAGGAGGAGTGGGAGAGGAAGAAGCAGGCTCATAGCAGAGGAGCCTGATGTGGGGCTCGATCCCAGAACGCTGGGATCACGCCCTGAGCCAAAGGCAGACGCTTAACCGCTGTGCCACCCAGGCGCCCCAAGACAATTTTTAAATATAGTGAAGTAATTATACTATAACCAGAATCTGAAGACTTAAAAAAAAAATAGTCACTAAATTAAGATTATGTTCCAGGTTCTAGTAGAGCACAGAGTTATTTTAACGTGGCAAAAATCATTTTTATGGTAAGGAACTGATGGGAGGCAAATATGAAAACTTACCAGATTAAAAAAAAAAATCATTTGAGAGGACAACCCCACTTTATCATCCTTGGGAAAACAATTTCTTTGTAAAAGTCAAAAGTAAAATCATCATAGGTCTAAAACTTTTCCTAGAATCCTCTGAATTATTCTTTTTTTTTTTTTTAAGATTTTATTTATTTATTTGCCAGAGAGAGAGAGAGAGAGAGCACAAGCAGTGGGCAGAGGCAGAGGGAGAAGCAGGCTCCCTGTTGAGCAAGGAGCCCAATGTGGGGCTTGATCCCAGGACCCTGGGATAATGACCTGAGCCAAAGGCAGACGCTCAACCAACTGAGCCAAACCAGACGTCCCTCTCTGAATTACTCTTTAAGAAGATTGGAAACAGGATGGAATTCCTGCAGGTATTATTCCCTTTCCTTCTTATCATCATTGCCTTTCATTTTCCTCTTTCATCTTTCTGTATGATCCACCTGCTACCCATTTTTTCAAGACCCAATTCAAACAATGCTCTGGATACACAGAACAACTAAATGCTAGTGATACACATATAGCAGAGGGTGCTAAAATATACAGACATGAGTATTGCCATCAGACAGTCTCGTCCAGTTAGAAAGCTGAGATTTAACATAATGAAAATCAACAGATAATGAAATAGGCAGAATGCTAGTTCAAGGTACAAATAAAATGCTTTATGGAAGTGGTCAGCTTTGGTGTTATTTGATAAGGGAAAGGGGAGAGCAACTCCTAGAGCAATTCGAGGAAGTACAACCTGAACAAAGGCATTAAAGTGAGCGTGAACATCATGTTCTTAAACATCCGGAGACCCAGCTCTGTGGCAATGAAAAATAATGAAAAATAGAAGAGGATACGTAGATTGTGATCACACTACTGAGAGCCTTTAGAAAGTCTGACATGGTAAAAAAACTTGGTCTGAAATAGGAATGGCAAGATGACAATGATGTTTTTAGGAAGAATAATTTAGGGGTATTGTCTAAAGTCTACAGCAGCACTGTCCAAAAGAAATATAATGCAAGCCACAGATACAATTGTTAAAATATATTTAATTTATACTAATATATAAAAAAACTATCATTTCAACATACAATCATTATAAAAATATTGAGATATTTTATTTTTTCATACTAAATCTTTGAAATCAGGTGTACAAATTATAGTTCTAGCACATTTCAATTCATATTAGCTGCATTTCACGTGCTCAGTAGCTACACAGCTAGTGGCTGCCATATTAGACAGTGCAGCTCTAGGGGTGGAACGGAAGAAATCCGAAAGCTTATGGAATAAAGTGATGAGGGTAGGGAATGAAGGAAGACTAAAAGGCAGAGCTGATGATACCTGACAACGAACTGTAATTACAAAATGGCAAATCATTTCCTGCCCACATCCAGGCTCAATGGCAGATAGTGCCATGATTGAGTAGCCATGTCTGGTAGAGTCATAGAAGGAATTTAAGTAATCTTGGAGACTGAAATAACAGAGGCAACTGATGACAGAGAGGGAAATTAGGAGGGAAAGTCTGAATACAGAGAGAGCAATTATTACAAATGAGGAAACTAGGGTTGCCAAACTTTGCTCAAAGTTACACACCTGCTTACCAAGATTTGAAACCAAGCAATCCAAAGCCATGCTCTTGTATTCTATCATGTTGCCTTATTCAACCATGGTGACTGAATCAAGCAAAGTGGTAAGATAAATACATCTAAATGTTTATAAAAACTCAGAGGATAGGAGATACTGATGTGTCATATGCATAGAAAGAATATAAAGCACAGAATATAAAGCTCAGAATGAATATAAGAAAAAGAAAAAAGAACTAGGAACTACTACTAAGAGAAGCCTTGTAATTAACTCATATCTAATCCTCAAATTTAAGTCCTTCTTGGCAATGATACTTTACATTAATGTCTCCCACAATTTATGTGGCTTCTTAAAACCTTACTTTTTTCATCTGTAAAATGATAAGTATAATACCACCTACTTATAAGGGTTGGACCAAATAAGAAAATGCATGTAAAGCTATTTGTACTTAAATAAGATAAACAATTGTTATTACTAGATTTGTATATACCTCTCTATTTCTTCACTGTTGTTACTGCATAATTTAGCAATTAATAACCATATATGTTACTAACAATAATAGTAATTTATATATATATTCTACAGTTTGGAAAATTTCATATACACATCATTACACGTAGCAACTACCCCATATTACAGAAAACACTCTGAGATGTTAAACAATTTACCCAATGTTAATTATCAAAGCCAAATTTCAAAAATCAAATCTCTTGACTCTACAGCCAGTATCCTTTTTAGTATCTCATTATTTAGTCCAAAGGGACTAAACTCTCAAATTATTTTATAGGTAGGATCATTTCCTATTGTTCTTACGTACCTAACGTTGTACCTAGGACTATGTCCCAAAACACGTTTTGAAAAGTTCCTGAAATAATTGCTCCAAACTGAAATGTCAAAACCTGAATATTTTACATGTGCCTTGGTGATTTCCTTTAAGCTAATCCTATAATACACTTTTTATATGCATCTAAAGTGTTCTATGCGATGATAGTAAATTAAGTATGGCATTTTATGTCTGCATATCCAACTGCTATTTAGCTTAAAAATCCAAGATTCAAAATAATTTCTATGGCAATAGCCTAATCCTTAATTCTCCTGATGAATTTTTTAAAAATTTGTTTTAAAAATCCAAAAACAATACAAAAGAAAGCAGAACATACCAGAAACAAACAAAATGGCAGCATACAAAAACAACTAAAAATTCCATTTGGAAACCAAAGGGGAAGAGAAATGGCCCCAGTAAATAACAGTAGGTGTCCTTGTTCACTTGATTGAGCTATTCACCAGAGTTATAATTTGTAAACTTTTCACTGCTGATATTAGGCAAAAGGATACATGGAAGAATTCAGTTCTTCTAACTGTAACACAAAGAAACAAATTTAATTTTAATTTTTATAAGAAAAGTATCTTAAGTAGATAATTGTTTACACACTTTAAAATAAACTATTTTTCATTTAAGCTTTCTTTAAATGAAAAAGTAAAATACTGAAAAAACTTTCTAAAAGTTTCCAGGCTGGGAAATTCATTTATGCAAAATGATTGGAAAGTACCTTTAGCATTTATTAAACACAAATATTAGAAGAGAATGAAACCAGGTAATAAAAACCAGAATTTTATAAGGATTCTTAAAACCATGAATAATTATAATCATCTCTATTAGTGTTAAAAAATTGCCATTTTAATGATCAAAATCTTTAAAACCTTTGTGGATTACAAAAAGATTTCACATATCATTCAGTTTTCAGGATGAGGCAGAATTAATCACACCTATTTTACAGAGGAAAAAATCAAAGTTATAGAAATGTTAGCTAAATTGACAAAGTTACACAGATATAACCAAAATGCAAACCCCAGACTAAACAAAGGCTTTCTGGTTTCAAATTCAGTGTTCTCACCATACCACAGTCACTTTCCTAAATGTACTGAGAAACAAGCTTGTATGTATTTGTTAAGAGGCACTACTAAAAGGAAATACTTGTAAGGCTGAACACAGTAGATGTGAAATAAAATACATAGGCTTAAAACTTTCAAAGTACGGGCATATCACTTCTCGCACATTTACTTATACAAAGGATAAAGAGAAACAACAGAAATTAAACCTTTTTGTCATTAGTGAGTATGGAAACTATTCTGAAACTAAAATACCAATTTTTCTTTATTTTTATTCCAAAAAAAAGGTTTTAAAGAGGCAAAGTTCATTAACACCTTTCAGTATAAGAATCATATGTAGTGTTATAGATGGGATTATGCCCTCCCAAAACTCATACATTTTGGTCCTAACTCCCAACACCTCAGAATGTGAGTGTATTTGGAGACAGGCTCTTACAAAGATGTAGTAAGTTAAAATGAGAGCATCAGGGTGGGCCCTAATCCAGTATGACTGGTGTCTTTACAAGAAAAGGAAATTTGGACATAGGCACCCACTCATAAAAGGTGAATGCCATGTAAAGATGAAGATGGCCATCTACAAGCCAAGGAGAGGGTCCTCAGAAGAAACCAACCCTGCTGACACCTTGATCTCCATCTTTGGGGCTCCAGAACCGTGAAAAATACACGTCAGGGGTAGCCAGTTTACGGCGCTTTGTTATGGCAGCTTCAGCAAGCAGATACACATAGCAATGTGCGAAATTACCTTCAACACCAAATACAGTTCTGTATTTAGAAATAAATACAGAACTGAGTGAATAACACAAAATGTATTAATCATGTCATGATCTTCTATATATTAAGATCTCATCATATATGTACAGAAGTGAATCTTTCACTTTTAGATTTGCCAGCATTCTCAGAATATATGCTTAGGGGCACCTGGGTGGCACAGCGCTTAAGCGTCTGCCTTCGGCTCAGGGCGTGATCCCGGCGTTCTAGGATCGAGCCCCACATCAGGCTCCTCTGCTATGAGCCTGCTTCTTCCTCTCCCACTCCCCCTGCTTGTGTTCCCTCTCTCGCTGGCTGTCTCTATCTCTGTCGAATAAATAAAATCTTAAAAAAAAAAAAAGAATATATGCTTAGATGTAAATACAACTTCTTTGAAATGTATTTCTTTTTTTAAAAAAAGAGTAGAATACAATATGTGTGAAACTTGAAAATATTACACTAAGTGAAAGAACCCAGTCATAAGAAGTCATCACATATTGTGTGGCTGTCTTCATATGAAATATCCAGAATTGGCAAATCCATACAGATAGAGAGTACATTAGTGGCTGCTAAGGGATGAGGAGAAGGGAGAATTGAGAGGTATAGGGTTTCTTTTGGGGGTGATGAACGTGTTCTGGAATTAGACAGTGGCAATGTCTGCAAAACACTGTGAATGTACCAAAAACCACTAAATGGTATACTTTAAAATGATTAAAACGATCAACTTTCTTTCAGTAAAAAATTTTTACTGAAAGAAACAATAAAGAAGAAGAATTATACTCACGTCAGACAGAAGCCTGTCCAGATTGGAGTCACTGGCGGTTTTTCTCTTATCCTCAGGAAGTTCCTCTAACTCCCCGTAGAGCTCCAAATTCAAGCGAGCTAATTTCTCCTGCATTCCCCGAACATGTTCCATCTGTTCAATGGAACATTCATTTCCTGGGGGAACATCCCAGAACATTAATAAAGATTAGGGCAGTTCAAACTAACTGCCTTGAGGAAAAACTTTTAAACTCAAGGTGCTCACAAGAAATTAGCTTTCTTTCTGTGGTAAATTACGTTGTTAATGACTGTATATTTTCTGTATATAATCGCAAATCAAATCCTGTTTTCACAGGAAAACAATGATAATCTTAGAAATGACTGTGGGCACTAAGAAAATCAGAGAGGAAAGATTTTCTGTAAAACACAAAATCATCGGGGCACCGGCTGTCTCCGTCAGTGCAGCTGCGACTCTTGGTCTCAGGGTTATGAGTACAAGCCCCACGCTGGGGGGTGGACATTGCTTGAAAATAAAATCTTTTAAAAATTAAAGAAAAACAAAGCAACAAAACCCCAAAATCATCCCTTAGGTAAAGAAAATTCTTTTTTTCAATAGTAATATCATTTCTAGAAGCAATAGCATCATCTAATCATGTTCAATTGGACAACTTGCATTTGAACTGAGTGACCTAACATTTTATAATAACGAGTGAATTTGAGAGTCCTATAAGAATTTCAATCATGATTCATTTTGCCACCAATTATGTATGCCTCCGCTAAGAAATACAAATGAAAATATTTATGAAGCATGAAGAATGTTATGAAGCATGAGAAACACAATGTAATATTTTCAGTTGTATACTCATTAGTGCAAGACAGCTTAATCGCTAAAGGACAGGTCTTTCGTTATTTATTGACTAGAGTTCTCTGAGGTAGCATTATCTGCTCACGGCAGCTAATATATATACAGTACATGACATATTACATACTTTAATACAGTTAAGTATAGCCTCTACAACCTCTTTTTTTTTTTAAAGAAGATTTTATTTTTTTAAGTAATCTCTACACCCAGCCTGGGGCTTGAACCCACAACCCTGAGACTGAGAATTGCACGCTCCACCGACTGAGCCAGCCAGGTGCTCCTAGCCTCTACAACTTCTTGATACTAAAATTTTTTTCTAAAAAATCTTGGTTTTTCTCAGAGGTATACTATAGCTCAGCTAAAGTTGAAGTACATATCTTGAATCAATAGGAATTTATGTAAATTCCACTGTAATTTTCTTCCAGTTAGCTTTGTATCATCTTCGTAAATCAACAATATTAAATTATGTGGACTACTGATAATTTTGAAGCTAGTTACAGCTTCTTTTTTTTTTTTTTTAAAGATTTTATTTATTTATTCAACAGAGAGAGAGACAGCCAGAGAGAGAGGGAACACAAGCAGGGGGAGTGGGAGAGGAAGAAGCAGGCTCATAGAGGAAGAGCCTGACGTGGGGCTCGATCCTAGAACTCCGGGACCACGCCCTGAGCCGAAGGCAGACGCTTAACCACTGTGCCACCCAGGCGCCCCAGCCACCCAGGCGCTCCGAGTTACAGCTTCTTAAAAGTCACCCTTTTCCTTAATGAAAATAGCTCATATTTCCTTTATTTTAATGATGTTATTCAACAATTAGTAGTAACCTGGAAGGTCAAGTGGAAGAAATATCCCGAGAGAGGTGTGTGTGTGTGTGTGTGTGTGTGTGTGTGTGTGTGTGTGTGTGTATATACTGGCAGACATATAAATGTGTTTATATATAACATATACAGATAGAGAGAAAAGGTGAGGGACAATATAGAGTAAAAATATAAAGAAGCAGAAATCATAAAGGATCCAGGTGATCTAACATGAGAACAATAGAAGCTCTAAAAGGATAAAAAGGAACAGATGGAGGAGAAATCAATTAACAACAGGAAAAATGTTCCTTCAGATGAGAATGAGTTGGTAGATATGAAAGGCTCACTGATTCCCAGGCAGGAGTAATGAGAAAAATTAAAGAAAAAAAACTTTCAAACATCGACTTTTCTAGTTTCATCAGCAACTCATGAAAGAACTCTTTTCTCTGAATTCCACCAGCAATAGGTATTACCAGTCTTTTAATTTTGCCTGTCTGTTGGTATGAGGTGGTATTTCTTTTATTACTACTGTGTTGTGTTTGTTAAGCAGCTGAACTGCTCTTTTCAGGACCTCTACCCAGTTTTCTATTTAGTTATTTACCCTTTTATTGGTGGTAGTGGCTTCAAAAAACCAGCATGTATGTTGATGACATTTATGCATCAAATGCAGATTCTGTATGTGTGCATTCAATAATTTTCAAATTGCTTTATAAAAAATACAGGGACATAATTTTATCAGACAAGACTTGTAAGGTAAGTTGCAAGCTGAATACAAAAACTCTGACTACATACTTTGTGAACTCATATACAAAGATACCACTCAGAGTTTTAAATGGAACAATCAGTTAACTTTATCTGTCTTCATGAAAGAACAAGAAAATCAGATTCTTTTAAATTCAAAAGTGAGGAATGGTGGGCAAGAATGAAGTTTAGGCTTAAAAGACTAAAGAAAAATGATCTTGAGACTTTCCCAAACTAAAACATTAAGCCTAAAATATTTAACTGATGAAGAATATTCCTTTTATTTGTTACTCTCAGGATAGTTATTCCATAATAGCAATTCTACTTTAATATTTCAACCAATCCTCCCTTCTTAAAAAAAAACTTTTTCCTAGAGCCTGAGTGTCTCAGTTGGTTAAACGTCTGACTCTTGATTTTGGCTCAGGTCCTGATCTCAGGGTTGTCAGATGGAGCCGTGTGTGAGGCTCTGGGCATGGAGGCTGCTTAAGATTCTCTCTCTCCCTCTCCCTCTGCTCCTCCCACCTCTCTCTCTCTCTCTCTCAAAAAATAGATAAAAAAATAACCCTTTTTCCTGACATTTTAGATTATAATCCACGACAAATGAAATTTAGAGTGATTGCATTTTATGCCTCTGGACTCCTTTTTATTTTTTAAATAAAAGAAAATGATACTTCTAAAAGGAATGGCAAAACAAATGCAGAAAATAGGATGCAAACATCTTGAAAAGAAAAACAAAGGGGAAGTATCTATGGCTTGCCGAATGCTTGAAGTTTTCCCGAGTGGAAATCATTCAAAAGGCTGAGAAGCCCTCTCTCCATCTCCTGAACGTCTGAGACATCGGTGAGGAAAGAGTGCTGAATGGGAGCCGGTTGTGCACCTTTTCCTTCTCCACCCTGAGGTCTGGTCTTTTCTTTCATCACTCTGAAAAGATGATGCAGTAAAAATATTAATTGTATGTGATTATCTTTAAAAAGATAGACTTATACATATATATTATATATATAAGATACATATATTATCTTGTTTTCCAAATATCTATTACCACAGAATACTCACATACATGCAGCAGTATTAGATATCACATTTAAACTTGTTGCTCCTGTATCCTTTAGAACCTCAAGACAAATGATGTTCACCAAATATTAATAATGAGTACTTCTAGGTGGTAGGATTTTAGTGTTTTAAACTTCTTCTCTGAACTTTTCCTGTGTTTGAATTTTTACAATAAATACAAATCATTTCTATGACAAAAATGATGCCACCCTTAAAAAAAATAAAATTACCAAAGCACACTTACCTTAGTTAAAAAACAAAACAAAACAAAACCTGTATATTTTGTTCCCTTTTCTGGCTAGTGCATCAACTTTGTCTATAAGTTTTCCCACTCTGTCTATTTTAATAGGAGACAAAGTAAGGGCCTTCAAACCAATCATTCATTCTGCATGTTCTAATCCCTACACATCGTAACCTTCATAATTTTTTTCTAAATCACACATAATACGTGCCTCAATAGTTCTAAAAGTTAAGCCAAGAGAAAAGAAATGTTATAAGAATTACTGGATTTAGTATTTACTTTGATAGCATGTTGCTGTGGTAATATGAAAGAAAAAGAATTCACCTTTTTAACTTTGGTCGCTGTGAAGTTGACTGTGATGCAGGATTTGAAAACCCTGTGCTTTTACTAACTGGAATGGCATTTTTTTTGGCATTAACAACCTGAGTAGAGTGGGCACTAAAAGACTTAGGACTCCTCCTCTTCACTTTCCGCTCCTCCATTATTCTGAGTTCCTTATTGCACCAAGGCCAGCTTCTTATGACCTAAGGAAATACAGCAAAATTATACATACATGCTAGAATATGCAAAACTGAAAGGGGTTTAAAGACCCACTTCACAGGCTGATATCAATATATCAAGAATTTCAGAAGTCATTAAAATTAGAATAAGGAGCCCTTAGTTTAACCTACTTTGCTATATATACAGAAGCCCTAAGCAAAATTGCCTGTTAGACAGAAAATTTTTTTCACCATTTTCCTTATTCACTCATCCCACAAATATTTACTGTATTACACCTGCCAGGTACTATTCTGGATATTGGGAAGAGGGTACTGAACCTGACAAAGTTCCTGTCCTCAAAAAGCCTACATTATAGAGGGGGAACAATACATAAAAAATAAACAAAATAGTCATGTGGTATCCTCAGCCTGACTCAAGCTCTGGGTGGTCTTTAGAACTCCCTGCTTAAATTTATTCTTAGAAGAACCAACTAGATTCAAACAGATGTATAACTGAAAGGGGTATATGCATTTTAACTAATAACTAGAAACCTTATTTCAACCGCTAAGCAGAAACTCAGTTTCTGCCTAGGGATAATGCTGATTCTAGTTCCTTGAGCAACTGAAGTTCTGTAAAATTAAACTTTCCATGACCAATTTGAATATACTTTCCCTATCTATTTCCAAGGATATATGAACCTGTATTATATGTTTAGGTTTGCTGGTATCAAAAAGTTACACTGTGAAGTTCCAGCTGGCCCTTCCATAGAGAACACAGGTCCAATATTTTCCCCTTACTGCATGTATTAATCAGCTTTATTGTTTTCCTAACAGCCATCTATCTAAAAATATCCTTCTATATTTTCTTTTTACTTATGCACACTATTAAATTCTTAATTATATTGTTTCGGGTATCATGAGATGAGAAATTTACATGGCAATTTACCTCATCAGACTGTAAAGCACCTTATCAGTGTTAGCCCTTTTTGTGTACACTGTGTTGAATCCAACCATGCTATGACCATTCCAAAAGATTCAAATCCACTGATTACACTCCTAACATAAGTGAGAATTTTAATGAAAATAGATTTTTTGTCGCTCTCTAAATTTGGTGCCACTAGCACTGGAATTTAAACCATTTCAGTTCAGTTGGCTCTGGCTGACTCTAGACAATCATGCCCGGAGCTATGATCCTTCCAACGAAGCAAAGGTTTTAAAGGAAAGGCTCTAATGACCGGTCTTTAATCCCAGATACCAAGTGTAAATTCATTCAAATCTCGGCTAACAATTTTTCCTTTAAGAAGCATTTTTAGTAACAGAAGAGACATTTGGGCATTGTTTCAGCATACAACACAAATTAAATGGAATTTTAATAAGCAACTGAATAGAGACAATGGGATATCAGTTCTCCAAAGAGGCACGGATCTGTATAAATTTGTGATACACATAAACACACTAGCCTTCGAATTTAATGATGCTGATTCGCATTTGGTGATACAAGAAAAAAAAAAAAAACCCTAGTTAGTAAAGCAATGCAAATAAACCAATAGTGGTTTAAACTATGATGTACTGACGGGCCAGGGCTCGAAATTCATCCGTTTCTGGAAGGCAAATCTCTGCCACAAGAGAACCGAAATCTTTCCTGTAAACCACGTAGCAAGGAGCGTTTTAGAGAAGGCCTTCGCAGACTGCTCACAGTTACTCACACACTTGTTTTGATTGCCAGGAACCCACAGTCTTCAAACAGGACCACTAGGAGTCCCTCTTGACTTCACCTCATTCCCCTTCTCCAATCAGCCGATACGGTGACCCTTCAGCTCTCCGAATTGAGCCGTGGCCAGAGTGAGTGGGGTGGAAGGGGCCTAACAGGGACACTGCGGGAGCGCTTTTGCTTCCACTTCATACCTGAGGAAGGAGAGGCTCGGGGTCCTCTTCCTCAACCTGCAAAGGCTCCGGAGGCTCCGAAGCCACCGCCGCAGCTGCAGCCGCCGACGCTCCTGCTGCAGCTTGAGCCGGGGTCACATCCCGGACCCAGCGCCTCCACAGCTCCTTTTGTTTACGGAAGTGATGTAAGGAGGCGGAGCCTCCGCGCCCCCGGCAGGAGCCTCTCCTCTTCCTGCCCCAGCAGTGCGGCTCCCGTCTCCGCCCTTGGCACCGCATTGCTTCCACTGTCTTGCCCTCAACTGTACTTTAGGCGGACGTGGAAAGGGAGACTCATAGTTGGGCTTTTACTTTGGGTTCTGTGGCCCAGAAACACAGAGGGTTAAGGGACGGCGGTAGAGGCAGAACGAGAAATTCGGTGCCCTTTCCGGAAGCTGCCCCGCCCCCTGGGTGAGTGTCAGTCGCCACGCACTACAATTCCCAGCATGCTATTCGAGCAAGCCTGGAGGCGGAACCGGAGTGTCGCCATAGCAACTGAATCAACTACCTCGCCGGGACTTCTCAAGGTAAACCAACTTTCTCTCGGAAGGCAGCGTGAAGAACCGCGATTCTGTCTAGGGACCCCAATCCCCTAAATGAGATTTCATTAATGATAAGAGCTATTCTGTTCGGTCCCTAGACATACGTTATCTCTCACCCTCACTACAGTTCTAGGAGGTAGGTGTTATAATCCCCATTTTAGAGGTGAGGACTCTGACACTCGGAAAGGCTAATAAATCCACGTCTCTCTGTCACCAAGACAGTTGTTCCATTATACATATTTCTTCTGGAGAAGGAATTGTGGATTGTGAGAGATGAACTATCCTAAATGAGGGGAGAGATCCGTGTTTCATTCCCTAGTCTGGAAATCATTTACCGTGTGGTGTTAGAGTTGGGGAGGTTTTAGGTTTGTAGATCTTTAGAGACTCTGGATGGTTTCAGGTTTATAGATCTTGTAGAGACTCCGGATAGTACCACATATTTCTCCTGAATTTGTTAATGAGGAAACTGTATCTAGAGATTGATATCAATATATCAATGCTAGAGAGGCAGAGTAAAGGAGAAGCCAAGTATTCTAGTTTGGAAGGTTTTGCCACCACCACTACCTCCATTTTTTAAAATCTGGAAATGTTTTAAAAAGAAAGACAGAGTGAACATTCATGTATCCACCATCCAGAATGGTATGATGTTACATTTTGTCATTTTATATTTTTAAATGAAAGAAATAGAACATTACAGATTAAGTGGGCGCCCCTATTCCTAGTACCACTCTGCTTCCCTTCTGAGAGGCAACCGTGGTCTTGAATTTGATAAGCAGCTTGCTAATCTAGGTTTGTATGCTTTCACTATTACTATGTGTTTATAAGCAATATATAGAATGACTAGGCTTTTGAAGTTTTACACGAATGCTATTATATTTCGTGTATTGATCTACAACTTGGCTTTTTCATTCAACTCTGTTTTTGAGATCTATCCACGTTGATACATATGGCTAGACTTCATTTATTTTGACTGTAGAGTATTCTGTCAAATAAATTTCCCACACATTATTTGGGAATTCCTCTAGTGATGGATAAATTTAGGTTGTTTCCTGTTTTTCACCATTACAAACAATGTTGTAGGGTACAATCTTCTCGATATCTTTTCTCAATGTCTCGTAACTAATCTCTGAATTATTTTATCTGTATGAGCAGAGCTTGCAAAGTAGTGATTCACATGCAATTCTAATGTTTTCAAATTGGTTACTAACAGTTAAAATGGAAGGAATAAAAAAATGGATGTCATCTCATTCATTTGGCATTCTAACAATAATGGGAAGATTTGAGCACACTAGATCTGCACTGTAACCTGGCAACAATAGGTCAAGCTGCTGAGCGACTGTTTCCTTTAGATCATTTCAGGTGCTTTCTAATTTTTCTCTAAGTCCTTCTGCCTTTAGTACTCATCTGAGCCCTGCGGTATTTACATTTGCAACCCCTAATATAATGTAGGGACACAAGAAGGTATCCTTACAAATGTACATATTTCAGGTCTTCAAAGTTCTGTATTGAGTCCCTATTTTGGTCAGAGACTATTATAGGAGGTCAGAGGACCTCTATGAACCAAATGGATAAGAGCCCTACAGTGAGAGATCTTATAGCCCCGATAAAGGAGATGAACAATAAATTAGTAAACAAGAGAATTTCAGTTAGTGAAAAGTGCTCTGAAATAACAGCTTAAGGTCATAGGGTGTTACTGTAAGGTGTGGGGTACTAAACAGGGAGTGTCAGGGAAGGCCTTTCTGAAAAAACAACTTTAGGGGTTGAGATATGAATGAAGTACAGGAACCAGCCATGGAATGACCTGAAGGAAGAACAACCTTGGGCAAAATATATGGTTAAACCACAGGTCTGTATGCACAAACGAGGTTGGCATGTTTGAGGAAGCAAGAGGTCTGTGTAGCAAGTTGTACTGATTTAGAGACAGAATGTGTGAGATAGAGCGACAGAGGTACAATTTGTAGTGTGATTTCTTTCAATTTTAATTTTATTTTTTAAAATTTAATTTTATTTATTTTAAATTCAATTAATTAACATATAGTATGTTATTAGTTTCAGAGGTAGAGTTCAGTGATTCATCAATTATATATAACACATAATGTTCATTACATCACATGCCCTCCTTAATGTCCATCACCCAGTTATCCCATCCTCCCACCCCTCCCCTCCAGCAACCCTCAGTTTGTTTCCTATGATTAAGAGTCTCTTATGGTTTGTCTCCCTCTCTGATTTTGTCTTGTTTCATTTTTCCCTCCCTTCCCCTGTACTCCTGTTTTGTTTTTTAAATTCCACATATGAGTGAAATCATATGATAATTGGCTTTCTCTGGTTGACTTATTTCATGTCATTGTGGATGGTAAGATTTCATTTTTTTGGTGGCTGAGTGGTATTCCATTATAGATAGATAGATAGGTAGATAGATAGATAGATAGATAGATAGATAGATAGATAGATACCACATCTTCTTTATGCATTCATCTGTGGATGGACATCTGGGCTCTTTCTATAGTTTAGCTATTATGGACAGTGCTGCTATAAACATTGGGGTGCAGGTGCCCCTCCAGATCACTATGCTTGTATCTTTTGGGTAAATATCTAGTAGTGCAATTGCAGGGTCATAGGGTAGCTCTATTTTTAACTTTTTTTTTTTTTTAAAGATTTTATTTATTTATTTGACAGAGAGAGAGACAGCCAGCGAGAGAGGGAACACAAGCAGGGGGAGTGGGAGAGGAAGAAGCAGGCTCATAGCGGAGGAGCCTGATGTGGGGCTCGATCCTGTAACGCCGGGATCACGCCCTGAGCCGAAGGCAGCCGCTCAACCGCTGTGCCACCCAGGCGCCCCTCTATTTTTAACTTTTTGAGGAACTGCCATACTCTTTTCGAGTGGCTGCACCAGCTTGGAGTGTGATTTCTTTTACCTGAAGTCTAGAGTTCTTCCCTGAGAGAAATTTTGTTCTTTGAGATTTACTAGAATTTCTTTACACTGCAAGAATGCCTCCTTTGGATTTACTGTTAAATGGACATCTTGTGTAAATCATGCTGATCAGATGCCTTCTTCTGAAGGACAATATTTAAAGGATAAGAGGTTTGATCAACAACACTCTCTAGCCCCACCACTAACATACTCTGTAGCATAGGTAGGGAAGGAGGAGTGCTGTTGGTGAGTCTCCTGGTAGTGACGGGGATGCCAACATACCAGTTCACAGGCTCTGGACGTAATAAGCCAGAATCTCTTGGGAACTCAGGAATCTCTCTTTTAAAAAAATATTTTTCTTATGGAAAATTTCAAACATATATCAAAGAAGACAGAATTGTACAATGAATGCATTGTACCCATTATCCACCTATTGACTCATGACCAATCTTGTTTCAGTTAAATCACTCCCCCTACATTTTTTTCCTCTTCTCTATTATATGGAAGCAAATCCCAGACATTATTTAATCTGTAATATTTCAGTATAGATCCCTAAAAGATAGAAAAAAATGTAACCATGATATCACTGT
This sequence comes from Ursus americanus, assembly GCF_024610735.1. Taxonomy (NCBI): domain Eukaryota; kingdom Metazoa; phylum Chordata; class Mammalia; order Carnivora; family Ursidae; genus Ursus; species Ursus americanus. The sequence continues at coordinate 51,122,671 of NC_142137.1, read as the reverse complement.
TATTCCTAAAACAGTAATAATTGCTTAATATTATTAAATATCCAGTCAGTGTTCAAATTTCCAATAGCATCATTAATGTCATCAGTTTATTCCACTTTTCATTTGAATCAGGAATATTTTTTTGTAAATCCTCAGGTGATGAATGGGTTTGGAAGCCAGTGTTTTACATCCTCATTTCTTGACATACAAACATGCATTGTCCTTCCCCTTGAGAAGGTCACATTCTAAAGGAAAAGGCAGGTATCTCAACCCAAAACAAATGGCTACTCTACCTCAGTGCCTGGAAAAGAGTCATCCCCTTGTTGTCCCTGTGGTTCTTAAAGGGAAGAGGTCTTGTTTTGTTTTGTTTTAGTTTGGAAGCCTATTCCTCATTCGCTAAGTGTTTCTCCACCTACTTTTCCTGCCATACCAGAATGCCTAGGCCAGGATACGTCAGGCTCAATGCTTCTTTGCATGCTTGGCTCTGGAAACAGCTAATAAAAAAATCCCTAAAACATAGATGAGCTTACCATATTCACAAAACTGAAAGAATGCCAGGGTACTGGTCTACTCTAAGATGTACATGTTAGGCGTTAGTGAAGGGGTCAAAAATAAACACAGATATTCTTATAATTGTATTTTACCTCTAGCTGCTTTGGATAAACAAACAAGGGGTAAACAACTGACCTGAAAAATTACAAAGACTTAGCTATTTACAGAATTCTTACATATTTGGTCTTTGATTTATTTGTCTTCTTCATTAGGCCATAAATTCCTTGAGGGCAGATACCATGTTTTGATTTTGTATTTTAAGCGCATTGCATAGAATGTGACATAAGGTAGATACTGATAAATGTGTGTGTTGTGAATTGATGAAGTTGTCTAGTTTTATTTCTGCAAGTAAAGTGATTTCCACAATGCCTTTTTAAACTCCAAAGTCCAAAGATCTAGGCCTAGTCTCAGTGCCAAACAGATAATGTCACTAATGCCCAGGAAAATGCTCTTTTTTTAGCTGGGCAATTTGTGTTTTGGTATACCAGCCTTCATTCCAAGGAGATCTGATTGAAGAAACTAATCCAAAAGTTTAGGGAAATTGTTAATTGAATAGTTATTTTTCAACTTAATATTTGGGATAGTTTTAGTTTATGATTTTCCAAAATTAATGTTTTAATGTGATTTTACATTTACACTTCCTTTTTTATGGCCAAGAGTAGTTAACAGGATTAGGGAATGGTTATCAGCAAGATATCAGCAAGAGGACAGTTCATATTTCCAATAACTTTTCTCTAAGTTCTTGTCCTAGGAACACTCCAACTTTAGAAGAAGGCTTGTGTTACAGGCTTAACCAGAAAACAAAGTATACTGTGGACCAGCAAATTAGCTGTACTGCATGACAACCCTTCCATCGTTTTCTGTCCTTTGTTGAATTTTAATTTAAGTTTAGCAGTATTACCAAAGAGTGCCACAAGAGTAGTAAGAAATGTTTATAGGGATAGCTTACAGTCTAGAAGAGAAAGTAGAAGGTAGGGAGGGAAGAAAGGCAGGGAGGAAGGGAAGAATAGAGGGGCCCTTGTAGCACTTTGTTTATATCTCTATCTAACAAGGAAATTTTAAAATGTTATTTAAAACCTAAATTGCTACCACTCTGTCTTTTAAGCGTTGTCATAATTCCTGTCAAGGAGGAATAAATCTTATATAGAGGGAAAAGGGTGATGAGACTCTAGGCAGATGTCCCATTGTGTGTCATAATGTGGCAATGAGAGTTGGATATGTGCAGGTGGGCAGGAGGCTGAGTTTGGGGATATGAAACTGAGAAAGTTATATTGTTCTATATAATAAAGTGGGAAGAATTGTTCACTGTAGTAGAGGGTAGAGGTTGGGAAATGTTGAGAAAAAGGACAGCAAAGAAGGGAGCAGAGTGAGAAAGGAGCGTCAAAGTGGTAGGAGGGAGTGGACTTTAAAAAGATCAATGAGTCTGTTGTCCAATTTGTAATTGTTAGTGTTGCTGTAATTACACCTACACAGACACACACGTCTTCCATGCTTTCAAGCTTCAAGATAAATCCCCTTCAAGCTCAAAGTTTTGTGTGAATTAATCATGAAAATCAAGGAAAAAGCATTGTATTCTGCATCTTTGGGAAATTTACATTGAACAAGAGCAATATGTGTATAGCAGTAAAGTGATCTATAAACTTCACTACATCAGGTGAAGCAGGAGCTTAGAGTCCAAGGTGATGGGGAAAATTACAAACCATAGTCTTTGTTATAATCTTAGAAAGAGAGAGAGAGATGAGTTTTCCACTACATGAAGACAAGTATTATATTAAATTTCGTTTCACTCTTTTTTAAAAAAAATTATGTATGTATGTATTTAGTTAGTTGAGAGAGAGAGAGAGGGCACGAGTAGGGGTAGGGGCAGAGGGAGAAGGAGAGAATCTGAAGCAGACTCCATGCTGAGCCCCAAGCTTGATATTACAACCCTGAGATCATGACCTGAGCCAAAACCAGAAGTTGGTTGCCTAACTGACTGAGCCAGGAGGCACCCCTCAATTTTGCTTCACTCGTAAAGGGTAAGGGGTACATGGGATGACACCTGATAATATGCTGGTGTCTCCTACTAGTCTGTTAGCTGCTCAAGGAAGGAACTAGGTTTTATGCATTTTTATATTACCAAAGCCTAGCACAGTGTCTGGCATACAATAGAAGATTAGAACATATTCATTAAACTAATGAATAAATGAGGAAAAGTCAGACCCATATGATGGCAAGTGGCAGAATGGCATTATTATTAAATCAGGTGTCACTGTAACTCAGATTACTTTCAAGAATTCAAATTTAGGTGGATTCTTAGTCATACCCGCCTCTGATCTGCAGGTGGCAGTATTATCTCATATTAAATTGTTTTGAGCCTAGCTTCCATTTAACTTTTGAGAATATAAATTAATTAAAATAAAAAACCAATTCGTAGTTTATTTCTGTAATGTACAGAGCCAAAGAAGAAATAAAATATAACTACATGAGATTATGGCCTTTTCCCCCCAGTTTCAACACAAGTGAGAATTACTGGTAGTTCCCTAATTCAAGCAGTTTCCAAAACATTGATGGTAAATACAAATTTGGGTACTTTGTTTATAAAACACATGTATTCAAAGTATGAAAACGTGTATGTGTGTGTGTGTGTGAGAGAGAGAGAGAGAGAGAGCGGGAGAGAGAAAGTGAGCAGTAATATGTCTGGAAATAAATCATCTCCCAACAAATAGGGTGACCAGATTAAATGCAAGATGGCCAGTTAAATGTGAATTTCAGATACACAAAGAATACTTTATTTGTATAAGCTCCATGCAATATTTGGGACATCCTGATACTAAATATTCCTTGTGTATCTGAAAATCACCTTCAACTGGTCATCCTGCATTTTTTTTTCCTAAATCTGACAATCGTACCAACAAATATTCTGTTGTTTTTAATTCCAAAATAAGCAGAACTTCACCAGTTCTGCAGGACACAGTCGTGTTTCCTTATTTGGAGAGATGGAAAGGAAGTAGCTCCTAGGATCGGCTTCCTTATTGTACGTCCAACCTTCTGCTCATTGTACGCTACCAGCGACCCCTGCAGATCAGAGTTCTTTAGCTGAGTAACTTATTTTCAGGAAACTGCCCCCTCAGGCAAGTGCAGATGGTATAGTCTAAAGAGGTTATTTTATACAAACACAGTGTTTTTTAGCGTTTGTGAGTCTGGTTGTAAAAGCCAACCTCTGTGAATAAGCAAGGAGATCCTGGATCCCTTCACCCCTGATTCATACTTTCAGAGATACCTGATGCATACCAGCTGTATCAATAGAAATAGATGAATTATTTATGGAATAAGCCCTATTTCAAAAAAGTAAAGAATTTTATGGTGAATTAAATCATATGTCCTGGTTTTATGCACATTTGCATTTTTAAAAAATTTATTTGAGAGAGAGTGAGAGCGCAAGAACACGTGCATGTGTGTGCGATCGGGGGGGGGGCAGAGGGAGAAAATGAGAGAGAATCTCAGGCAGACTCACCACTGAGTGTAGAGCCCAACTCGGGTCTCCATCTCAGGACTCTGAGAGCATGACCTGAGATGAAATCCAGAGTCGACTGCTTAACTGACTGAGCCACCCAGGCACCCCACACATTTGCATTTTTAATGTAAACATTCCCTATCTTCCAGATAAAATGTGCTTCAAAATTTCATTTGCAAATATTTCTGAATTCAAAATAAGCTTTCCATAGAAACATTATTGTGAATTAGATCTTCAGGTTACCTAGGGGAAGTGTATTTAATTGGTTATATGACTGAAACACTATTTGTAGTTAAATTCACTCTAAAGGTTAATGTAATAAAAGTATATATTTTATTTTATTTAAGATCTTATTCATCCATTTGTCAGAGAGAGCAAGAGCACAAGCAGGGGGAACAGCAGGCAGAGGGAGAAGCAGGCTCCCTGCTGAGCAAGGAGACCGATGTGGGACTCGGTCCCAGGACCCTGGGATCATGACCTGAGCTAACGGCAGACACTTAACCGACTGAGCCACCCAGATATCCCATAAAAGTATTTTAAAGAGCAAGAAATTGAAAATGTTTTTAAAATATTGAATATTCGTATATGAGGAAATACCAATGGTCCATGTTTATTTTGCTCTTGCTCTGTGCCAGAAGCCATTCTAAAGACTTTATATGGATTAACTCATTTAATCTTCATAATAATCCTAGGAGGTAGATTCCATTATGATCCCACTTCGCAGATGAGGAAACTGGGACAAGGGATAAATAGTTGCCAGAAGTCACACAGCTACTAAATAGAACTGGGATTTGAGACAGCCTGTGGCCACCTTAACCACTGTCCACCACAGCTACATTAATTTCAAGTAAAGAGGTAAGGGACTTGTCTGAGAAGATTTTGAAGGCGACACCTATCTGGTCACTGTCTAGGATAGTACACTATATCGTTCACTGAGCCTAGAACAGTTCAAAGTGAATTGGTGGGTCTTTTCTTAATTTCAGTGCAGTATGAACACTGCTTTGGTGCTTACCAACCATAATGGAGTTATTTTGGAGCTTTTAAGTGGAATGAAGGATGTCAGAAAGAGGGAGAAAGGTTTTCTCGAGGTAAGCAGATGAGAGTTAATGAGAAGTGGAAATGGATTGAAGTGTACATCTATGTGGAGTATGAGAAAGAGATTTCTGGGGTGGAAATCAGTTAAGGAGCGGAGACCTGACAGGAGGAATAAAAAGGAGGAGAATTTGACTTTGCATAATTATCTACGTGAATCGGGAAGGAGAGGTGGGAGGGATATTGCCCTGTATTATTGTTAATTCTATCTAACTTGCTTAGATTTGTGATTACCTGGGTGGTTCTTGTGCCCCCCAATTGTGGCAGTAGTGGACTTGCCAAAGGCCCCCTGCTCACGGCAGTGGTCTTTCACGTTCTGAAGGCAGAGTCAAGCTTCACTTCCCAATTGGTTGCCTTTAGACACTCTGCCTACCCTTTACCCTTTCCCAAAGAGATAAGAGGTAGTGAGGGTGGAGGGGAAGAGCCCTAAACTTACTATTTAGGGAACAGGGTTCTGACCCTTCTACCTAACTAGGTCTCCACACTTTGGCCTCTGTTTCCTAAGCTGTGAATACGGTGATGATTTTACCCACTTCGTGATATAAGCACGCAGCAAATGTTAGCTCTGGTCCCATTTAATCTTCACGACCATATGAGGTTTCATTCCCATTTTCCAGATGTGGAACAGGAGGCTCAGAGAGGTGAAAGCCCTTGTTTGAAAGCACACAAGGCTAACATAGTGGTGGAGACAGGCGCCCCTGTTGTTTAGCCCTGATGCTGCTGATCTTGCCCTTGCTGTGCTGCCTACAGCAGAAAAGGAAATCGCTGGAATGAAGTGGCTTACAGTGTTTTTCCAGAGTGAATGTTTTAAAAGTCTTTTGCTACTGCAGTCCTGATAAATAGGAAAAAAATAAGGAAAACCCAGAAATGTATTTTCCTAGGATAACAAAAATGGAAAGGTTTTTTAACAGAAAATATACTGTTTGTACACATTCAAGAAAGCTTTCAAATTATGATTAACTATACACTTGTAGCATTCATTCATTATAGTGATTTTTATTTAAAAATTATTCTTTACAGCACGGGTAATGCAAACTTATTCAACATGTATTTATTGAGCATCTACTCTATGCCATGTATTTTCTAGGCTAAGTGAATACAGACAAAGATCCCTATTTTCATGGAGCTTGTATTCAGATGTGAGCATGGCCAATTATGTATGAATTAACCAAATCATCGCTATAGAATAGAAAGGGATGAGTGTTAGGGGAAAAGGTCGAACTGGGAAAGGGAATAGGGTTGTGGGTGGGTGCTTGCAGTTTTAGATGGGGCATTTCAGGAACACAAAGACTTGAAGCAAAGACTTGAAGGAAGGGAGGAAATTGATCTCGAGAAAAGAGCAAAGACTTGAAGGAAGGGAGGAGATTGATCTTGAGAAAAGAGCAAAGACTTGAAGGAAGGGAGGAAATGGATCTTGAGAATACCTGGGGTCACAGCAGAGGAATAACCAGCACCATGGCGTAAGATGGGAGTATGTCCTGTGTGTGAAAACCAGAAAAGAGGCCAGGCTCACTGGAGGGGGATGAACCAGAGAAAGGGTGAGAAATGGTGGGGTGAAGAGAGAAGGCTGTGTGAGTGGAGGGTGGTGGGGAGGGCTTGGCAGAGTACATGGGACCCTGCAGGCTATTTTTTTTTAAATATTTTATTTATTCATTTGACAGAGAGAGAGACAGCCAGTGAGAGAGGGAACACAAGCAGGGGGAGTGGGAGAGGGAGGAGCAGGCTTCCTGCCAAGCAGGGAGCCCGATGCAGGGCTCGATCCCAGGACCCTGGGATCACGCTCTGAGCCAAAGGCAGACGCTGAACGACTGAGCCACCCAGGCGCCCCTCCTGCAGGCTATTTTAAGGGTTTGGGCTTTTCCTCTTTGAGAAGTGGAAGCACCTGGAGAGTTTTGAGCAGAAGAATGACATGATCGGGTCTATATTTTGATAGATCACTACATCATGCTGCTGTTGGGGATACACAGTAGAGAGTAAAGGGGAGAAGCAGGGAGGCCAATATGGAGAGCATTGATGTGATCCATGGGAGAGATGATGGTGCCTGGACCAGGGGGGCCGCTGTGAAGGAGGTGAGAAGGGGTCAAAACCCAGATCCATTTTGAAGGTAAAACTAACAAGGTTTACTGAGAGATTGGGTGGGAGCTGTGAAAAATAAGTCAGGAATGACTCCCAAGTCTTTAAGCAACTGCAAGAAGGATTTTCCATAGACTAAGATGGGCAGACTTGTGTGTTGGAAGTGTGTGGGACGGGGCAGGAAGTTCACTTTTGTTTGAGATGATGTTTAGACATCCAAGTGGAGATGTTGAATAAACATTGTATATTTAAGTCTGGAGCCCAGATCTTGCCTGCAAATATAAATTTGTCCAGCATATTATTGGTATTTAAAACTATGAGATTCCATGAGAGCACAAAAAGAAAAACAAAAAAAGCAGGCAGAGAAAACTACTAAGGACTGAGCTCTGGGAAAAAGGAGGAACCAGCAAAATTAGAAAAGGGAAACAGAAAAGACTAGAAAAGGAGAGAATAAAAAATATCCACAGAATGTGTACCATTCACATTTTGGCATGTATCATTACAAACCTTTCTTCCTTGTGTGTGTGTGTGTGTGTGTGTGTGTGTGTGTGTGCGCGCGCGTGTGTGTGTATGGCTTCCTTTTCTAAAAGTTAGTCTTAGAAATGTATTCTAAAATATCACTTTATAGATTTCTTCAGAAATAAATTTTGAGGAGATGAATGTATGTATGTAGTATTAAAGTAAAAGGTAGTGAAAGTTTTATAATGAAAAGGATCTCTCCTTTCCAGAGACAACCTGTGTTATTGATTCCATCTCATGCATGTATAAGTATATGAATATATGTGTCAGTCTGTTTATACAGACGTGCTTCCCCCACACACGTAGGATATGCACATTGTTCTGCAACTTTCTTTTTTCAGTTCACAATGTACCTTAGATTTTGTGCCATATGGACATATACAGAGCTGCCACTTTCTAAATATAGTAGTATAATAAGAATTGGTTAATATGATAGCTGCCTAGATTTTTCTAGTCACAGCTGTTAAGTGAACGTGCCCTGAGGGTCCCCACTCCCACTCCAGGGTCAGGCCAAACTTTTGGTCTTTTTTCCTTCTGATCCTGTTTTTCCTTCTGATCATTCAGTTCTTGGTTTCTTCTTTTTCTCCTTGTGGAAACATATCTACTAGGAATTGCATCCTCCCACAGTTTTTCTTGTTTTCTTTTTTGTCCTGAGACAATGTAGCTGTTCATTCACTAAGTATTTAAGCGTTTCCTACCTCTTCGGACTATAATGTGAGCTCGGGGACAGAGTCTACAGGAGCTCATGCCTAACGGGAGATGCAGGCTTGTAAACAAGTGATTACAGTGCCACGTGCAGGGACATAGTATGAATGGAATGCTGTGGAAGCATGGGGAGTGGAAGTGGGGAAAAGGGAGACTAACCTGGCATAAGGGTGAAGCTACTGTAAGATAACCAGAAGTACAATATACATGGCCGAACGGAATGGCTTCTGTCCTTGGGCCTAAGATAAGCAACAAATTCCCTGGCCGGGGTGAGCAGGTCCTTTATGACCTGGCTGTAAGATACCTACCTTCTTTCCCTCGGACCCTACTTGCCATTCTCTGTCCTTGGAGGCACTTCCATAACTCTGCTCTCACACATTCTGTCTCCTTAGCCTGGAATGGCCTTCCGTGTCTTCCACCTCTCCAGAGCTCAGAATTCTTAGTGATAGCGTCATCCTGAGAATGAGAAGAGCCAAATAAGCAATACAAATAATTTTAGTAACTAAGCCTATTATGCACAAATTTATAGTCTCATCTAATCCTTTTAACAACTATATGAGACAGGTACTGTGTTAACTCTATTTTAAAATGAGGATATTAAAGGTAAAAGATATTAAATAGACTACGGAAATCACACAACTAGTCAGTGGTGCTGCTAGGATTCTTACCTAGCTCCAGCTAATCCTAGAGCTCACCTCTTAACTTCTGTTGCTGCTCAGAATTAACGCTTTAGTAAGATAATTCTGCAACTCCGGTAGCATTATCTCACTTGTTTATACAATTACTTTTTACTTTTGTATTTCTAAATAGCAAAAGTTATGTCTAATATAGAAAATTTAAAAATACAAATAAGCAAGGTTAGAAGGATAAGGAAATTATTACCCATAGTCCCACATTCTGGGGGGAAAAACAATTTTAATCAACAGAGTTCATCCCGTATGATTCCATTCATATGGATTCTGGAAAAGGCAAAGGGAAAAAGAACAGTGGTTGCCGGAGGGTGGGCTACAAAGGGTATTAGGGCTGATAGAAATGTCCTGTACCTTGATTATGGTGGTAGTTACATGACTGTGTATATTAAGATTAATAGAACTATACACTAAAGAAAGTACATTTTACTATATGTAAATTATACCTCAATAAATCTGACTGAAATAAATTAACACCTTGAGGTATATCTTTTCTCACTTTTTCCTATGCATATATAATAAATATATATCTTTAAAACCAATTAATTTTTATTAATATATTTTTGAGAACATTTTAGATTTACAGAAAAATTGCAAAGTTCTCAAATCACCCCTCATGTTGTTAACATGCTACATTAATATGATACATTTGTTATAATTAATGAGCCAATATTGATAACCGTTATTTTAAAGTTCACAGATTATTCAGATATCCCCTTAGTTTTTGCCTAGTGCCCTTCTTCTGTTGCAGGATCCCATCCAGGATATCATATTACATTTATTTGTCATGTCACCTGAGACTCCTCTTGGTTCTGACAGTGTCTCAGACTTCTTGCGTTGATGACCTTGAGTACTGGTCAGAGATACCGGAAGATGTCTCACTGTTGGAATATGTCTGATTTTTTCTCATGATTAGACTGGAGTTGCAGGTTTTGCAGAGGAAGACCGCAGAGGCTAAGTGCCATTGTTATCACATCGGTATGATGCTTCATCACCTACTTTTCATTCAAAAATATATCAAAAACATATTTTTTATTCACTGCATGAATCTGTAGCTGTCTTAATGGTGATAATAATATTCTGTTGTATGGATGTGGCAAAATTCATTTAACCAGTCATCTATTACTGGACACTATAGTGTTTTTACTATTACAACAAATGCTTCACTATAGATACATTTGTGCAAAGATCTTGGCAAACTTGTCTGGTGATTTCCTTAGGCTGAATCCTGAGCTCTGAGAAGCTGCTGAGGTGAACTGTATTCACTTGTTGTTGTTTAAGGTTTTGGGCACACAGTACCACCGTGTCCTCCAGAAAACCTGTTACCAATTCCAGCTGCTAACAATGGTATTTCAGTGCTCTGTGTCCTTAGCATCTAGCTAATTCTGGATATTATTCTTTTCAACCTTTGTCAATTGTAGTCGAAAATGTATCATGTTGCATTGTACTTGTTTTCCCGTCGGTGTCTTCTGCCAGACAAGGAGCTCCTGAAGGAAAAAGACCATATCCTATTCATTTTCCGATACCCACAGTCTAAGTTACAGCCTGAAAGAAACAGGCATGCCCCAGAGGGGAGGGCGGAGGGCGGGCTGGAATCCATCCGCAACCGTGTGATCTGACAAGAGAATCCATGCTAAGGAGAGCGTTTTCACCATCACTGGGTGCAACTGTATACTCTGGGCCAATGCCCTATATGCATTATGTAACCTAAAGGCGTGGCTCTAGTAGTGTGAGCTTCAGACCAGGCAGGGGAGAAATCAACACTGGACCGAAAGAGGGTAAACAGGATCTTGCTGTTTTCCTCAAACAACGAGTGTGATGGCTGGGGATTTACTTTACCAACTCTGAAAAGGAGGATCACCTGATAGTTCTTTTAAGCTTACATGCAATGCCATTAATATATTCCCATATCACAGCTTTTTGAAAAAATTAAATATATTTGTGAGTTCCAGATCTTTTAGTCAGAACCTTCTGTATCAGGCATAACTGCCAAAAGTTTTATTATTCTTTTATTTTATACACTTCTCTAATATTTTATTTACATCCTTGTAAAACCTTGAATTTCTCCCCTTTCTCATACTTTGCTCTTCCCAAATCTCGGTGTCACTTATAAATGCATTCTATAACCATACTGGTAAATGCTATTGTTTCAATTTATCACTGGAAAAGGACACTATAGAAAAAGAAAAGGAAACTTTTTTTTTCATATTAAATATTTTTTAGTTTTGTTGTTTAGTTTTGTAAGGTTAAGTCACTAGTTATTAGTGTCTGAAAAAAGAAAAATGTTTTTGAGCCCTGTTTGTAACTCAGCAGACTTTAAAGATTTTTTCAATTTTCAGTGGGAGATTTTCTCAAGGTGATGCTATTTGGAGTATACCTCACATCTAGGAATTTCCTTATGTTGTTTGCAGAGACTTCCCCGTCCTTTCCAGTTATCACTTAAACTCTCTCCAGGGTGTAGGAGTGCCCTTCCCATCCATGCCACAAACAGTGGGGCCAAATTGGGGGTGGGATGAGAGAGAGAGCGAGAGGAGAGATCATTACATATATTAGGACACAATGAAGAGAAATTCGAAGATCCAGACGAGTTCCTGGAATAAGAAATGCTACAGTATTAAAATTAACTTTACACTTTGGATCTTTTTGTGATCTATAATCTCTTAGTAGCTAAATCTATTAGCAGAGGAAAATAATTGATGTTATTTTTTCCGAGTAATCTCTACATTCAACTTGGGGCTTGAACTCGGGACCCCTACATCAAGAGTCACATGCTCTACTGACCAAATCAGCCAGGTGCCCCTAGTTGATGCTGTTTTATTACATAGAGAGGTTTACAAATTGGTGAGAAAATATCTGAAACAAGTACTCTATAGTGAAACAAATCTAAGCATTGCTCCTATTAGTTAATTTATCATAAAATTATTTTTCCTTTATATACACGTGGAGCTGTAGGCATTTAAGCTGAATGCTTTAAAAATATGCCTTTAGTTTTATCTTCTGTCCTTAGTAATTGTCACGTTAATTGTCTTGGTTGGAATGACTTAGAAATTATTCAACAATTCCTTTCATGAAAACATTATCGATAATTATGGTATTTGAAAAGGTGATAATCTCTATGTTAAATTAGTTGGTATTTTAATAGCCTATTTTTGTTGCTATGAATAAATTATATTTATTATTCAACTAACAATGCTTAGACAACTTTACTCTTAACTCCTTTAATCTGGAATTTAGAATTGAGTTAAGATAAATAGAAGTCAGGAGAATAGAAGGTGGGAAACATTGAGGAAATTAAACATTTAAATTGTCAACATTTGTTTACCTGAGACTGTAACTAAGGGAGAAGGAAGAGGATCAGAATTGAGTTACAAGAAGTAGCTTCATACCGTTTCTATCTTTAAAGGATCGAACTTGATAAGGTTCTAGAATGTTTCCTCGACAATCTGAGGAAAGGAAATGTGGGCTCTACATCTCCTCTGTCACACTAGAGTTTAGGCATTTAATGATCAGCTGCTAATCATCAGACATTTATGGAAACTAAAATGAACATATCTGACTGAATCCCATGACTTTAATTCCAGAATATTTAATCTTTTAGAGTAGACAGGATACTACAGCTGCATTAAACCTTTCATACATGAAGTTAGACATAGAGATTTTCCAATAAAGTATTTTAGAAGTTTCCCAGACCCTATTAAGGCTTTTGGCAGAGTGGCCTGCAGAATGATGTCAGCCTGGTCAAATGTTTTGATAAAACAAGATCTTCGGATGAAATGATAAATTTAGCCATTTTATAAATCAGTCAAGATTTTTTGAACAACTGTGCAAACTGAAGATGACAGAGGCCCCCTTGCCCACATTAACAATAAGAAAACAGTAGGTAGTGTTCTCTGTTGCCATCATGTGTCTGCCCTGCTCAAAAGCCTCCTGTCTGTTCCTGCTTCTTAGAGAAGCATCTCCCCAAATCTGTGCCATGGAACACTGGTGTTCTGTAAGACAGTAATAGATTTTACTGAAAAATAGATGCCTGCGGAAAAACTTTTTTCTAAAATGTATTTTAAATTCTGTATATGTAAGAAAACTTCTAAACACCTTTAAGAAATTACTAACATGGGATAATCTTTGTTTAAGAAATGGAGTGCCAACTTCTGTGCAACCAAAGTCACTTCTAAAAAGTTAAAAAGCACCAGAGACTGAAGAAATTACATGCCACACATATAACAGACAGAAGATCGGATCCAGAATATATAAAACATGTAGACAAAAGATACAAACAGGTAATTCACAAAGGAGAAAATCCAAATGATCAAGAAACATGTGATGTTCAAATCACCAGTAATTGGGTGAATGACAATGAAAAGTAAAATAAGTACCATTGAATACTGAGATTTGCAAAAACTGAGAAGTCTGACAATATTGAGTGCTGTCAAGAATGTGAAACAGGAGTCTCACACTTCACGCGGGACTATAGTAAATACCACTTTGGAGAATTGATTGGCAGCATATCTGGTACATTAACAATGTGCTTAATGCATGGTCCAGTAGTTCTACTTCTTTTTTTTCCCCCCAGTAGTTCCACTTCTAGGTACACTCACAGACATGTTACTTCTAGGCATAGTCATACACAGTGTTCATTGCAACATTGTAACAATAAGAATTAGAAGCAAAATACATGTATAAATGTGCCTAAATTGGAGAATGGATATAGCAGGAAATAGTCATTCATGATTCAAGGAGCATTGAGCACCTGTGGTATGCCAGTGCTATTCTGGGTGTCAAGGATACGTCACTAAAGAAACCAAAAATATCTGCTCTCACAGAACTTACAATTCATTGAGGGGGAAGGTGTGGGGTGGGGAGGAGAGATAGGAAAAAGATGATGTGTAAGAGATAGTGAGATGTGTTATGGAGAATAATAAAGCAGAGAAGGGGATTGGGGGGGGGTTGGGTCATCAGGAGGATCCTACAGTGCAGGTGCCATGTGAGTGAGCCCTGGACGGGTGAGGCAATGAGCCATGGGAGGCGTGTCAGAGGCAAAGGAGGCTACAGTGTGAACACCTCAATGCAGGTAGATTCCTGGCGAGTTGGAGAGGCAACATTGGTGGGGACCGGGGTAGATGGGGAGGTGGCCAGTGCCTAGAGCCATGTAGGCCTGAGATCACGTTGAAGATTTTATTTATTTATTTGGGGGGGGGGGAGAGTGCGTGGGAGTGCAAGTGGGGGAGGGGGGATTGGAGAGGGACAAGCAGACTCCCAGCTGAGCGTGGAGCCCAATGCAGGGCTCAGTCTCATGACCCTGAGATCATAACCTGAGCTGAAATCAAGAGTCAGAGGCTTAACTGCCTCAGCCACCCAGGCTTCCCAGCCCTGAGATCACTTTGAAAACCACTGCTCTCATCACTGGGGCACAAGTTTGGAACACTCGCAATATGCCCAGCACCACCCCAAGCTTTTTAACAAAATATTTTGTTACTTAACACTCATGCCCGTCTTAAGTCTGCTTTAGCTATCCAGTCCCATTTCATAGATGAGGAGACTGAGTCATGAAGAGGATAACTTGATTTGGATCAGTAAGTCCAAATTTACTGTATTACTAAATTTACAAATTTCTCAGTCAATCCAAATGTGGTGTGCTGACTCAAACCCAAGCCGAGTAGCAGACGCTCTCGGCTGGTAGGTGGCCTGCCTCTTGCCTTTGTTCTGTCTAGTGCCACCCGTCTTTCCCACCATCCTCAACGATGCTTCAGGTCACCCACTGGTCTCGTTCACTGTCACTACCTTGAATGTTAGTCCCCTGTCTTCGGGAATCTGGGAAGAAATGGGATAGGACCGTGAACTTTTCCCCGGCCTCTGCATCCTTTCCATCTCCCCAGGACTAGCATAGCAGGCTGTACTGGTCTACCAGAACTTCCTAAGGAAGGGCTGGGGCAATTTCACAAGAGCGTTTCACAAGCTGGGCTCTCACTGGATTCTCAAAAGGGCCCTTAATTCTCAAACACAGGCCCTTAATTCTCAAACATAGGCCCTTATAAGAACGTCCCACTTACCACTTATCCCTATTCTAACCTGGTTCCTCTCTATTCCTGTTAGGCATCTCCTTCTATGTGGAATCTTGGATATTCTCTTTATTTTCTGGTCAAGAGCTTCAAACCTCATTGCCTCCTAATCACAATTCCTCTGATTTGTTAGTGGTTACTCTTCCATCTGCCACACGTATTTATGATGTTATTCTATTTCCACTATAAATTAAACTTTTCTAACTACACTCATGTTCCACAAATCTAAGGCTGGAAGAGGCCAATTGAAACAAAAAAACCATCTTGGGTGTCTCACACTTTCTGAATCCAAAAGCAAATCTCTGGACACTTCAGAGTGAAGCTGGACAGTGGCACCAGCAGTTTTTAAAATGCTGGGAAGTGAGGGGCACCTGCGTGGCTCAGTCCATTAAGCATCTGCCTTCTGCTCAGGTCATGATCCCAGGGTCCTGGGATCAAGCCCCCCATCAGGCTCCCTGCTCAACAGGGAGTCTGCTTCTCCCTCTGCCGCTCCCCCTTCTCTCTCTCTCTGTCAAATAAATTAAAATAAAAATCCTTTAAAAAAATGAAAAGCTGGGAAGTGAATGGCAAAAGCAAGGTCAGGGGAATGTTTTTGGAATATGCTGCCCTTTGGGGTATAAAGATACTGCCTACAAGAATATGCGAGACACTGACAGCAGCGGTTGTCTCTGGGGAGGTGAACTAGAGCATTATGGCTCACGGGTAGGAGGTGGGGAAACTGGCTTTTCACTCTCAACCTTTTGTACAGTTAGAAATTTATATAATAAATGTTTGTAAATGATTTTTATATAATAAAATTTTGTAAATGATTTTTGTAACAGCCTCTTTCGAAAGGTACTTTCGAAAGTACTTGGCTATTGCAATATATGCAATATTCCCTTTGCTCTGGTGCATCTTGTGAAATGCAGCTTTGTTTTGTGAGGACAAAATGAAGGAGTAGACTTGATGCAGCACCTGATGAGGACCTGACCCTCAGCGTGAGTCTCGATGTTAAGTGGCCACATTATGGGGAAAAAGAACGCTTTCTCATTTAATATTTTATGCATGTTGTATGTTAAACATATGGGAGATATTTAATAGTAGATATAATTGTTCTTATTAAACAGTTTTGATTTTTGTATGGATGAATGTTAAAAATGGGGGAAGAGCCAAATTTGATCATTTCTTGCAGTTCATCCGAGGGACAGTTTTGGCTGCCTACTTTAATTCAGGCAGGCACTCTATCTACCGATTTTCTGATGGTGTTTCATCAAGATGTTATTACAGTAAAAAGCATTTAACTTTTGATGGTCATCCATGAACACATCATAATTATAAAAAGTACTCTGGGGCAGTTAGCTTTGGGAGAGGATGAATATGAAACTCCTCAGCCCTTCTCTCTTTCTGGTTCCCATTCACTCTCCCCTTTTGCAAACCTTTGCTTTAGCCAAAATATTCTAGCCCTTGTCTCCTGGTTCCACCTCATTTCTTACATTTTCCAGACCTTGTTCTTATTCCTTCTCTCACCTGGACCCCCCTCCACTTTTATTATTATTATTATTATTATTATTATTATTATTATTATTATTATTATTTAAGATTTTATTTATTAATGTGTGTGAGAGAGAGAGCACAAGCAGGGGGACAAGCAGACTCTGCACTGAGCACCGAGCCCGATGAGGGCTTGGTGCAGGGCTTGGTCTCGACCCTGAGATCATCACCTGAGCCGGAATCAAGAGTAGGACGCTTAACTGACTGAGCCACCCAGGTGTCCCCCTCCCCTCCAGTTTTAAACCTATGCTTTCAGGACCAGAAGAAATCACCTTTTCCTTTAAGATTTCCCTGACCATCCCTAGCTGCAGTGACATTTAACTCCACCAAACTCCTATCAAGTACGATTGCTTTACCTCACTTGGTCATTATCATTTACTAGGAGCAGCATACAGAGTATACTCCCCCCCTCAAGATGTCCATGTCCTAATCCTTGGAACCTATGAATATGTTTGTTCCTCATGGTAAAGAGGAATTAAAATTGCAGGTAGAATTAAACTTGCTAATCAGTTGATTTTAAGGTAGGGAGATTATCCAGGTATGTCCAATGGGATTTTAAGAGTCGTTAAAAATGGAAGAGGGAGGCAGAAGAGGGAACCAGAAAGATTCAGTGTGGGAAGGACTCAGCCCGACATTGCTGGCTTTGAAGGGTGCCCATGAGCAAGGAATGTGGATGGCCTTAGAAACTGGAAAAGGCAAGGATACAGATACTCCGATGAGAGCCTCCAGGGGGAATGAAGCCCTGCTGACACCTTGATTTTAGCCCAGTGAGATTCATTTCAGATTTCTGATCTCCCAAGCTGTAAGATAAGAAATTTGTATGTTTAAGCCACTAAATTTGTGGTAATTTGTTACAGCAACAATAGAAAATCGGGGCACCTGGGTGGCTTAGCTGGTTGAGTGTCCGACTCTTGGTTTCAGTCAAGTCTTCATCTCAGGGTCATGAGTTCAGGCCCTGGGTTGAGCTCCATGCTGGGCATGGAGCCAACTTAAAAAAAAAAAAAGAAGAAAATTAATACACTAGGATTGCTTAGTTATTTTTTAGGTATTTTGACATCATCCTCTTAAATGATTTTTAAATTCTGAGAAGATGGCTATCAAGCCTTAAATATCTTTATAGGCCAATATTAAAACGTATATTGAGCAAAGAAAGTGTCAATATCCCAATTCTAAGAATCCAGGAAGGAGAGGGGAGAGTTAATCCATCGAGAGACTGTATGCTGACTTTGAGATGTCATACACACACACACAGCTTCTATACAGCAGGACAGTCATTCTCTGCTTTAAAAAAGTTCTGATAGTGGCCATGAGTATTTGTACTGGTATTAAAAAACTCTCCTGAGCGAACTTGAAGGACAGGAGTGTAATGTGTGCAGTTTCATGCTGAGTCCTTTATTCAATACACGTGATGAGAAGGCTTTCAGATAGCTATTTTATTTATTTTTTGAGAGAGAGAACAGAGCAGGTGCACAGGAGTGGGGGGCAGAGGGAGAGGGAGAGAGAAAATCTTAAGCAGGTTCCATGCACAGTACAAAGCCCAACCCGGGGCTTAGTCTCATGACCCTGAGATCATGACCTGAGCCGAAATCAAGAGTCCGAGGATCAACGACTGAGCCACCCAGGTGCCCCTCGGATAGCTGTTTCCGAAGGGGGTTCCATTGCTTGACTGATGTTTGCAAAGCCAGTAGTTAACATTTAACTGGTTCTTTAAGAACCAGGAACAGTTCTAAATGCTTTACATATATTACCTCATTTCACCTTACAACCCCCAAAGTAGGGTCTATTATCATCCCCATTCTGAGGAAACTGAGGGACAGAGACGTTATGTTGCCCAGTGACCTAGAGCTCGTAAGTAGTGGAACGGTGGTTCAACCCTAGGCAGCCAGTCTCCAGAGCCCAAGCTTTGAATTTTAACTTGGGCCCCCTTACTGGTTTATCATCCATTTCTTCCCGCTTAAGGGCCTGTGGTGGTTAGGTAAAAGTTTAAAAATCAATGTTAGGGGTGCCTAGGTGGCTCAGTCATTGGGCATCTGCCTTCGGCTCAGGTTGTGGTCCCGGGTCCTGGGATTGAGCCCCGCATAGGGGGCTCCCTGCTCAGTGGGAAGCCTACTTCTCTCTCTCCCACTCCCCCAACTTGTGTTCCTTCTCTTGCTGTCTCTCTCTGTGTCAAATAAATAAATAAATAAATAAAATCTTTAAAAAAAATCAATGTTAACTAAAGGTGGCTCTTATTCCATTTATCCTGTGGCTTTTCAATCAGATTTATTTTCTAAACTGTATTTGAAAATTTTTAACTCATTTGCATCTCAGCTTTTCCGCATTATCAGCTTTGTCAAAGTTCAGATGGGTGCAGGCAGTAATCCATCATAAAAGGTAAATAGTGCATACTGGGTTTACTCATTTGTGAAGATTTGGGTTAGAAATTAAATTTTAGGGGTGCCTGGCTGGCTCAGTCGTTAGGAGTCTGCCTTCGGCTCAGGGCGTGATCCCAGGGTCCTGGGATGGAGCCTCACATCGGGCTTGTCTGCTGGGAGCCTGCTTCTTCCTCTCCCACTCCCCCTGCTTGTGTTCCCTCTCTCGCTGGCTGTCTCTCTCTCTCTCTGTCAAATAAATAAATAAAATCTTAAAAAAAAAATTAAATTTGACATTTGTGTTCCCAAAGGCCATGTTTTTGTTCCATTTTTTTTTACATTAGATTCTCCTCTATATAACAAATATTAAAGTATAAACAGTGAATATATCCGTTTGGTGAAATTTTAAGTGATTTCTACGTTCTTTGACCTTTGTTTTCCAAATCCTTTTAATGAATGTGAAACTTTTATGATCCAAAATACTATATATAAATGTGAGATCACAAAATTACTCCTACTACACGAATTTTATGTTTTTCTACTTTACTGTATTTTAAACACATTCCCATCTTAGTGGTACTACTTCAGTAACATCATCTTATTCTGTAATATGAATGTGTTTGCCAGGATCTAATCACATTTTCTCATTTCAGTTGTGACAAACAATGCCACAGTAAACACTTTGTAACTAAATTTCATAGATTTCCATTATTTCCTTAAGATATATTTCTAAATGTGAAAATGCTGTGCCAAGGATTTACAGGCGTTTAAGAGCAAATTTTCATGGCATTTTAAATATAGGCCAAATTTCCCTCCAGAACATTCATACCACTTCTCCCTCCCCTTCTAGTTGTGCTTGAGAGGTTAGATTTCCCCCTTCCTTGACAACACTGGAGATTTTACCCTGTATTATTTGTGAGCTTAAACATTTCCTTGTTTTATATGTGTGTCTTCTTTTATTAATTGCCTGCTTTAATTTTTTTGCCTATTTAAAAAATCTGTTTATTTTCCTTATTGATCGATAAAAACTTCTATATTAAAGAAATTAACTCTTTGCCTTATATTTTTACATAATATCTTCCCTAGCTTTTCATTTGCCTTTGCATTTTGTTCATGGTGGGGTCTTTTGGTTTATTTGTTTGAACTTGAATCAGCAGGACCAACTATGCATACTTCTTTTTTTTTTTTTTTTAGATTTTTTAAATTTATTTATTCGACACAGATAGAGACAGCCAGCGAGAGAGGGAACACAAGCAGGGGGAGTGGGAGAGGAAGAAGCAGGCTCATAGCGGAGGAGCCTGATGTGGGGCTCGATCCCATAATGCCGGGATCACGCCCTGGGCTGAAGGCAGACACTTAACCGCTGTGCCACCCAGGCGCCCCCAACTATGCATACTTCTTGACCCACCTTTCTTACTGCTTCATTTAAGGCCCCTCTCATGGCGTAGCTATTTTTTTCTATTTTCCATCCTCCTTCTCCAGCCCTGTTGTCCTACACCTACCCCTGGCCCTGGGCTCCTACTCTAGAGTATGACATCTGTAATACAGGTCCTTGAATGCACATGTGTTCTTTCAATATATAGATATGGAAACGTATATAGTATTGTTTTATGTGTGCAACTGTTTTAAATTTTTCTGAATTATACTCTGCTGTGTAGACCATATAGATTTTGCTGTGTCCCTTTTCTTTCTCACTCAGTGCTGATTTGAAGATGAGTGCATGTTTTAGTATGTATATCTATAGTATTCCATAGTATAAAACTGCAGCATTTAACTTATCCATTTTAACAATGGATACATAGCTCCCCCGTGTGATAGACAATTTTGGCGTGACCATCCCTACATATGCCCATAGACTCTGCTGGGTGAGTTTTGTTCTGGACCTGATTCTCAGTTACTTTTATGCTATAACCTCTGTAGCAGTGTGGTGAAACCAATGGACTCCTCAAAATAGTGCTTTTAAATGCATAAGATAAAATACATGGGATTATAAAGAAATTACTTATATTAATATACAGTAAATGTGTGCTTCTTTATTGATGAATTAAATATGTAATAACAAGTAACTGACAATTCCAAAGTAGTGATAGCCATAAATAATATAACATGAAAATATTTGTTATTTTTATTTACCCCAATGTCGCAGATATTGTCAGTGTTAGTGTGGTTTGTTGTCTAATACATAGTCAAAGAAAATGCTAGATCTCATTGGCACATAGAGCTGTCTCTGGGAGGACTCACCCTGTCTGTTTGTGTGGAGTCATGTGTATCAGCAGCGCATTTTTGCCTCTCACTCCACATAGTGAGAGAACCTGTCTGACAACCAAGCCTGAGTTTTATCTTCCCCCATCAGCTGGGCAGAGGTACGAAGTGAGGCATTAGTGTACTAGGAGCAGGCGATAGGGGAGCTGGGGCCATCTGTTTATGTCACTTACCTGAACCCTGGGGCCATGCTGGAGCTTATCCTGTACCATTTGCCTTTTATGACAGACGACTGCTACACCTATCTGAACTTACTGTCTGATGGGTCTTATCGTCTTGAATTCATGATGGCTTGCCCTGGTTGCATAGTCACTTGATGGCCCGTGTCAGGAGCTCAGTCTACACTGGGGCCTACTAGCACACCAGCAGCCACTTTTCAAATGACGACTAGTTTTCTGCCACCAAAGCACCACTTTGCGCCATAATCCTAGGGTCTGAGTTACAACTTTTCTATTAAGGTTTGCCAATGATTCTTAACATC
This sequence comes from Ursus americanus, assembly GCF_024610735.1. NCBI lineage: Eukaryota > Metazoa > Chordata > Mammalia > Carnivora > Ursidae > Ursus > Ursus americanus. The sequence goes on along the minus strand of NC_142137.1, from coordinate 51,100,886 downwards.
TTTAAATCCTTACATATCAAGGATACTTCTAATACTATTGGTTCTTCGTTAGCATATGATTTGAGTGACCTGAAATTGCTAATACACTTTCTCTTCCTCTAGGCCCCACTTGAAGCTGGCAGCCCTCTGAATTGCTTAATAAACAGGTTGGAGCAGTATTCCTAAATTCAGTAAATGCTGCCTCTAAAATCAAGAGGCCCATGGAGCGCTGTGCCTCCTAGTGCTAGTGGTGCAAGGTACAATGATCCGTCCTATCCCTTAGGTGGCCTATCTGTGACATCTTGCGCTGCTGGAACTCTAGAAGTCTCACACAAGTAGCTGGCCTGTGAATCTTTGTAGTGTTTATCTCCCACCCTCTGGCATGCAGGGGTCTTACTAGGGCATCCAGAGTACTTGTCACTTTCTATTTACCAAGTCTACTTATGATGACATTGTGGACCAGCTTGATTTTCTGGAGAATGTCACGTTGATCAGGAATTTTGCAGACGATCTTACGAAGAAGGCAGAAGACTTTGTATGGCCCTGAGTGAAGACAGTAAAATGTACTGCTGTCCTTTTCATATAAAGGTAAACTTTTTTGACCTTTCTTAGATATTGAAAAAAAACATGTTTGTAAGATCAAGAGCTGTATGTATAGCATATACCAGAGCTTATATTGATCTATTTAAAGATATTGTGTCCAGCCCATCAGCTGCAGTTGGAGCTACCGAGTGGCTAAGTTTAATATATCACCATCAACCACCATAATCTGTCTGTTTTTTGCAAAGGTCATACAGGTAAATTAAACAGGGATGTGATGGAAACCAACACCTCGGCATCCTTGAAATATTTGCAAGCTGTGTGAATTCCTGAAATTCTTCTTGGGATAGTTTTGGTTTACTGTCTTGGCATTTTGACTCTAGTGGGGATGGAGGGGATCATTTTCAAGGATTCCTTCATAGCCCTTCTTACCATGATGACTTTCACACAGTTGGTCAGGGAGTGTGAAATTTCTACCAAATGATAAGTACATCCACTCAAATTTCACACTGGGGAACTGGGAAAATAACCACAAAATAAGTTATTTTGTGTCTTCAAGATTCAATTCTGCAGCATTTTGGGGCTCACAGTAACATGGAAGTCTGCCTTTATCACTTGACAGCCATAAGTCCTTTCTCTACCCAGTGGTCTATGATGACATTTTGGGTTTGATTGTTTCAGTGGCAGTTCAGATCCTTTAATGTGACAGCCCTCAAAAAGTCTGGGAAGACTCCTTTTTCCAGTGGTCAGTTTCTGTAGTAAATGGCTGCCAGATTGGGGGAATATTTATTGTGCATCCTTGAGGAGGTATTCTAAAGCCCTTCCTCAAAGAGACCCATACTCCCCTTTTACCGTAGGCTCTGGTCTATGAGCTGGTTTAAAAATGGATAAGAGACCACAATATTTTTCCATTTTGTCAGCTGTTGTCAGTCTTCTCAACAGTTGTTGGTTGTTCTTGTTGTGTTTGTTGTTACTGTTTTACAAGGCAAGTAAGTCAAGTGACACCTTGATTGGATATCTGTCTTGCACCTAGGAATATCATAATCTATTAACCATCAGCACGGTTTTTGTAGGCTAAGATACTTTGATTGCCATTCCAGCCTTGCTGTCTATTATAGTAGTTATGCTCGTATTGACTCTGCTGGTAGGCGCCATTGCCTGGCCTCTGCCATTCTAGAATTCCATCATCTCTTTTGAAGGCTGGTTTCAAGGCTGCATTTCTTCAACATATAGAGGAAATGTGTCACTGAGTTTCTCAAATGACCCAATGCAAACTTCTTGGTGCACTTCTCATTCCCTTAGTGAAGTCGGTGTTCTCTAGGGCTTCCTGGGGCATATAGTCAGATCATGGGCTCTCTGATCATATGTAATAAGTGTAATAAATCTATTTAAAAATTTTTATCTCCCTGAGCCTTAAGACCCCTTCCTCACTATTCTGCCAAAGTAGGTCTGGCATTTCAACCTCATTTATAGCAAGAAATCTGTCTGGTCAACCTTCAGGAGCCTATCTCAGCGGTAGAAAGGATGACTCGAGATTTCCTTTCCAGGAGGCATAACCCCAAGTCACAGGAGAGTGCTTCAATGTCAACAAGTTCCCCACTATGCAGATTTATTTTCTTTCCCCTTACCACCACCCTGACTGAACATTCTCGAAATACACTCCCACACATGTTCTTCCAGTTCTTGCCAGCACTTATTATTCTGGTCCTGTAATTGTTTTGATTGTATAAGCTATTTCCTCCCAGAGTAGGAAATGTATTTTCCCAGTAGACACTTATTCCTGAGGCAATGGAGGATGTGGTGGCAGATCTTAGAAAAAAAAGCATTGTCTTGCAAGACGCCTGACTCAGGTGAGGTTTTTGCAAAGCTTCCAGCCATTGTAAAATTTTTCTCTTGAGCAAGGGGGAAAGGACTGCTTCTCCTGACGAAAGATTGATGGGAATCTGGGGATTCAAGATATTTTCGTTTATCCACCCAAATGTCACCATCCCAGATGCCAGGATACAACTGCTCCTACCAGGGCCTTGACGTAGGCACAGAAGACTGAGGCCATGCATTCACTGTCCTTTGCAGTTGTGCCACCCTTACAATTAAATCTGGGGCCTGATTTTTTTCAACAGGTATTGCCCTGCAGCCACAGGAAATGAAGGACTTTTTATTTTTTAATTTCTACTCCTTTTCTTCTTCTTTACTTTTTATCAAGGTGTAATTGACGTAGAGCAAAGTTTATACATATCAAGCATAGTGCTTAATATATATTTACCTTTGTGTACACCCTTATAACTATTACCCAATCAAGACACGGACCATTTCCAGCACTCCAGAAGGCTTGCTTCTTCATGACCCCCTCCCAGTCAACCTTTTCCCCTCAAGGATATCACTATTTGACCTCATTCATCATAAATGCATTTTTCCTGTTCTTTAACTTCACATAAAATAATTTGTGGCTTGTACTCTCGTTCATCATTGCATCTGTGAGATGCATTCATGTGTTGTGTGAAGCAGTAGTTCACGTTCCTTGCTGTTCGGCATTCCACAGCATACCACAATTCATTTATCCACGCTCCTGTTGATGGACATTTGGGTGATTTCCAGTTTGTTCTGTTATGATAAAACTGCAATGCACATTCTTACATATGGCTTTTGGTGAACATAAACACTCATTTCTTTTGGGATTAGAATTTTCCAGGAGTAGTAGAGTTGCTTAATTATTGGCCGTATGTACCTAAAACGTTAATACTATCAATCAGTTTTCTGAAGTGGTTGTACTGATTTAAATGCCCCAACAGCAACATATAAGATTCCAGTTGCTTCATATCCTGATCAGTTACTTACTTCTCATTGACAGCCCTTTTCATTTAAGTCGTTCTTGTGGGACTGTGGCAGTATCAAATTATAGTTTTAATGTGTATTTCCTTGATGAATAATGACATTTATCATCTTTTGTGATATGCATTTTGCCATTTGTTTATCCTCTGTGTGGAAGAGTTTTAGAGGCAGTTTTTAAAAATCTAACCATATAGGTTTCTTTTTCCCTTATTGATATGTAAGAATTCTTTATATATTCTGGGTCTAAGTGCTTTATTGAATAGATACTCCAAGTCTTGGCTTCAAGCCTTTTAACTCTTTTTTTTTTTTTTTTTTAAGTAATCTCAACACCCAACATGGGGTTTGAACTCATGACCCTGAGATCAAGAGTTGCCTGCTTTACTGACTGAGTCAGCCAGGCTCCTCGCCTTTTTTTTTTTTTTTTTTCAGGCTCCTCGCCTTTTAACTCTCTTAATGGTGTCTTTTGATGACCAGAAGTTCTTAATTTTAATGAAGTCCATTTATCAATCTTTTCTCACAGTTGGTGCTCTTTATGTTCTGTTTAACCCCACGGTCATGAATATGTTCTGTCTTTTTTTCCTGGAAGCTTTATTGTTTTACTATTTACGTTTAGGTCCATGATCCATCTAGAATTAATTTTAGGGTATCGTATGAACTAAAGGTCAAAATTCATTTTTTCCATATGGATATCCAGTGGATCCAGCACCAGTTATCAAAAAGATGCTGCCATGGAGGACTTTTTATTTTTATAGTGGGCTTTGAGTTGGTAGTTGGATGACATGAGTATTTTGTTTTCTTTTATCAAGACTTGAAAAACAGCTAACAAATGCCAAACCATTCTATAATTCTCATAATTACTATTGCCATCTATACTACTGCCAAATTACCACACAACCCATGCTTTGCCTTCTACTTTCATCATCTTCCAATCCAGCATAGATGATTGCAATTCGTGAAACCATTGCTATCAGAGATTATAACCATCTTACATACTGCCAACAATGGGGTTCTTTTTGCTGCATGACCAGTGGGCTATCCAGGTTTAGAATCCTGTCCTGAGGGTTTTCTTTCCATGGCCACTTCTGATATCAACTTGCTTATTCTGGGTTTCCCCAAAAGCACAACCTGGTCTAGGGTTGCATGGTGTTGGTTTATTTCGGATGAGATTCCAGGAAGTAGAAATGAGAAACCAAGAAAAATAAACTAGGGAAGGAGGGAAATGTAACACAAGACTGCATTATTAAGAGATTAGTGCTTGCTCCTGCTAAGAACTTCTGCAGACCTCTGTGGAAGGGACAGAATGAGAAGCGTTTCCCCCCACTTCTGGTGTGCACTTCTGTGTGCATTGTGTTGGTACCCGCAGGCCTCCCTTGTTGTCCTACCCCAATGCCAGAGAAGCCCAGGTGGGAAAAAAGAATATGAGACCCACTCTTGGGGTGAGATGCTGAGAGAGGAAAAGAGTCAAAGCCTGTGTGGAATTATTTGTAACACAATCAGATGTAAGAAAGGGAGATGTACACAGAAAGTTTCTAATAGGTATTTTTTTTATTGAAGTATAGTTGACCCACAATGTTATATTAGTTTCAGGTGTACAACATAGCGATTCAACAAGTCTTTACATCATGTTGTACTCATTACAAGTGTAGCTACCATCTGTCATCATACAATGCAATTATAATACAACTGACTATATTCCCTAGGCTGTACCTTTAAAAATTAAAAAAAAAATTTTTTTTGAGTAATCTCTACACACAATGTGGGGCTCCAGCTCACAACCTGTAGATCAAGAGTCACATGCTGTACCAAGTGAGTGAGCCAGATGCCCGCCATGCTGTGCCCTTCATTCCCACGACTTATTCATTCAACAGGTGGAAGCCTGTACCTCTCGCCCAGTGCATATGTTGACATAGCTCATGAGGCCCAAGGGAAACAAGGCACCAGGTATCAGAAGGTGTCTGAAGCTCAGTATTTGAAATCCCCTCTTCATATCTGCTTTTCTCTGTACATCTGCTTCATTTCCAAGTCCTGGCAATACAGCTTTCTTTGCTTCATAAGTGCATGGTGAGTAGGAAGTGACCGTGTCTGTCTTTTGTGTTCACGTGTTGCCTATTCAATATAGCAGTCAGACCGAACCAGAAGCTCTTTGTCCAAAGTCCAGATTCCCTGAAATTAAATTTGATTGGTTCAACTTGGGCCAGGTGTCTGCTGCTGATCTGATCTATTTGAACCAGTGGAGCTGGGTCATGTGGTTCTGAGGTAGCTGCTGAGAATGTGGTCCTATGGACTTGGTATGGATAGGGTTGTTGTCTTATGGGCTAAACAGAGTCTCTTTTGGAGGAGACCACCTTCTGTGGTATTCACTACATCAATCAAATCTCTCAAAATCTTATGACTTCTGTCGGTATAATGCTGAGAAAGTCTTTCTCTACCCTGTGATTATATAAACACATGTTTTATATTTTCTTCCAATTTTTATGATTTCTTTTTTTAGTCAAGTATTTAATCTACCTGGAATTGATTTAGGTACAAGTTATGAGATAAGGACCTAACTTTAAAAAAATGCTTAGTTATTTCATCACACCAATTATTTAATAATCCATCTTCTTAGCACTGATTTAAAATACCATTTTTTTATTGTACCAAATTCTATACACAACATTTGTGCATGTGTATGTAGATATAGTACTGTTTCTGGAGTTTTCCATTGGTTAGTTTATTGCTGTTTTAAAATATATATATTATTTATTTATAATTTATAATATACAGCACATATTATAGAATACTTCAAAACTAATAGGTATGCTATGAAACAAGTGCTCTCATTGGTCTTAAGTTCCTTTAGAAAGGCAACTGAATCTGTTTATATCTTTATATTGCCTAGCACGGGTTCTATGCATCTAGATAATGATGATAATAATTATAGTTTAAGAATATGTATGCATGATTAAATTTAAAAATACATATTAATTTATAGTTTTCAATATGCTTCATAAAGTGCTGTACATTATCAAGAAAAGAGCATATTGATACGTTAATACATTTCTCTGTTTGGTACAGTTTACATGGCAAGCTAGTAGATTTTATTATTGTCCCAAAGAATTTCCCTTCTTGCCAGAGAACTATATATCCCTGCCCATTATAACTTTGCAGTACCTTCTGTGAAAGTACACATCTTTGCTCCTTTGATGTTGGTCTTGGCCACGTGGCTTGTTTTGGGCAATGGCATGTGAGTGGATATGACCTACATTATGTCTAAATAGAAATGTTGATTATCATTGTGTGTTTTTGCCAGCCTTATTCTATGAGAATAGCATGTCTCTGATACTGAAGAAGACACACGTAACAGGAGAATTGCGATCCACCCCTGGCTGGTGAGCAACATGAATGAGAAATAATCCTTTATTGTTTTAAGCCACTGTGATTTGGGGTTTGTTCCTGCAGCCTTACTAGTAAAAGCTGACTAATACACAAGGCAGTGCTGACTGCTGACGATCATGTTTTGAATAATTATCAGGTGAGCAGATCTGGTTCACATAGCTCTCTTTTATAATAACTTGAAGAAGTTCTTTAACTAAAGCATCTTTATCGGGACCCTTGGCTGGCTCAGTTGTTAGAGCATGCAACTCTTGATCTCGAGGTCATGAGTTCAAACCCCACGATGGCATGGAGCCTACTTAAAAAAAAAAAAAAGTTTTTGTAAGTAGAGTACAAAGATTAATTAGAATACCTGAGACCTCACTGTGGACATGGACCACCTAAGCTTTACTCAGCGTTTACCTTATGTGCAGTCAGGGGTTAAGCTACTTAGGTTACAAATGGAGGACACGTTAAAATTAAAACAAGCCTAATAATGATGAAGATTATAAAAAATAGATTTGACAAAAAGAGAGATTGAATCTCAAAGAAACTCATGACCGATAGATGTCTTCAAAATCTGGAACATGTCGAAGGCGACACAGGGACAGTTATGTGTGATCACTCGAATGCTCTGGTATCAACATGACTTTTATACTCTTGATCTCTGCTTCTCTTAGTGTCTTTTTGCTCTTCTCTCTGCTACCAGCTGGCTTCCTTACAGTCTGTCCTGTACCTTTTCTCTTCCTCAAAGCTTCTTCTCAGTCTGTAATTTCTGATTTTTAATGCCTTCAGCTTGCTCCTAAGTTTAGTTTGCTCCTGGGTCCTTCTAGGACATCTTTGAAGCATCAACTCCCAATATTAGTTGCCTCATCTATGCTCTCACATTTCAAATTCTTGAGAGGATGGTTTTGTTTGACCCAGCTCTAGTGGGTTAGATAGTATCCATCCCCTCCCCCCCAAATCATGTCCACCCAGAATCTCAGAATGTGACCTTATTTGGAATAAGGGTTTTTGCAGATATGGTTAAAGTATGGCTAATGAGATGAGATCATCCTAGAGTATGATGACCCCTAAGTCCAATGATGAATGCCATTATAAAAGACAAAAAAGGAGAAGACATAGAGACGCCGAGGGGAAAAGGCCCTGGGAAGATGGAGGCAGAGATTAAAGGGCAGCCACAAGCCAAGAATGCTAAGGATTGTCAGCCCCCAGAAGCTGAGAGAGAGGCATGGGATGGATTTTCCCTCAGAGCCTTGAGAGGGAAGCAACCCTAGCAACACCTTGATTACAGACTCTTAGCCCCGGAACACAGAGTACATTTCTGTTGTTTTAAATCATCCAGTTGGTAGCAATTTGTTATGGCAAATTTTGGAAAGTAACACTTCTGCTCATCTCTGAGGGCCTTTAATGTTTATAGGCCATTGTTTGGGCTATGGATCGGGCACCCCTGGGTTAAATGCTTGGAGCCAGATTATTGGCGGTGTTGTGGACAGGGTGGTTTGCTTTGAAGATGCTGCACATGGGAGAAGTGTAACTTGTGTGTCTAAAACAATTTCATGCTTGGCGGCCAGGCATCCATACTTTCTTCTCTTATGGACAGAAGTGTCTCACCTGAGGTCCCCCCACTCTCCCAGATAGCACTGCCTGTGTCTGATGAGATGAACATCTGGGGGTGATGTCATAGGAGCATTTCAAAATTTACTTGTCATTATTAGAGTTCTTATTTTCTAGGCAATGTCCATTTCTCTTTTACTTAATTGAACTCCTGCTTAGTGTTACATCTTTGATATTTAGTATCCAAAGCTGAAACTGAAGTTCTCAAATATGAGTGTGATCTACTTTGAAAGGACTCAGATAGCTGTAGACCCTGAGTCTTGACTTAAATCATTTTAACAATAATGCTACCTTATGATTTGTGTTTTTAAAAATATTTTATTTATTTATTTGATGGAGAGAGCGAGCACAAGCAGGGGAGCAGTAGAGAGAGAGGGAGGGAGAAGCAGACTCCTAGCCGAGCAGGGAGCCCGATATGGGCTCGATCCCAGGACCCCAAGATCATGACCTGAGCCAAAGGTAGTCGCTTAACTGACTGCGCCACCCAGGTGACCCTTCCCTTGTGATGTGTTAAAATAATGTGTTAAAAGGTACAAACCTATAGAGGAGGGGTTGGCAAAGTGTTTCTTAAAGGGTCAAGTAGTAAATTTTTTAGGCTTTGTGGGCCATGTCATCTCTGTTGTGACTATTAGAGCACGAAGGCGGCCATAGTACATAAATGAATGAGCGTGGCTGTGTTCTAATAAGATTTTACTTGGGGAACGCTGAAATCTGAATTTCATATAATTTTCACATGTCATGAACTATTATTCTTTTTAAAATCTCCCCCCCTCCCCAACTATTTAAAAATGGAAAAACCATGCGGCGCCTGGGTGGCTCAGTTGGTGAAGCGTCTGCCTTCGGCTCAGGATGTGATCCCAGGGTCCTGGGATCGAGTCCCACATCAGGCTCCCTGATCAGCAGGAGCCTGCTTCTCCCTCTGCCTGCAACTCCCTATGCTTGCGCTCTCCCTCTCTCTCTCTCTGACAAATAAATAAAATCTTAAAAAAAAATGGAAAAACCATTCTTGCTAGTGGCTGTATAAACACAGGCCGTAGGACATACGTGGCCCATGGACTGAGGTTTGCTGACTTCTGTTATAGAAGATGCTTGATCTTCCTTATCCACCCAAAGTCACCCCTTTGTTTAAAAAAGGACTTTCATTTCCTTTTGGGAAACTTGCCCCACCCTCACCTCTCAGTGAAAGTTGTCTGTACCCTTCAGGGTGTACTGGAGGAGCTTGTGGCTGTGGCTGCAGTGCTCACTCCAATGGAAGTGATCACTGCAGCTGCGCGGGGTCTACTTTCTCTCCTTCCCCAGAAGCTTGTAGCAAGAAGGGAGACGTGAGTCCGGAGGTGCCAGAGGCTGCCGCATGAATCTGAAGAATGAAGCTGACACAGCAGAATGCTGAGCCAAGAAACTAAGAGAAATTGAATTTTTATTACATTTTTGGAGCTCCTGGATCAAGCCACTCATGACACTAAACAACCCCAAGGCTTTTCCACTACATGAATAAATACATTTTCTTTTCCATTTCAGTGAGTTTAGGTTTGGATTCTGTCACAATAACAAGATACGAACTGCAGCAAACCTCTTACCTCTAATGCTTATTATTAACTCTAAAACAAAAACAAAAATTAGGTGCCAACATAACTACCAAACCAGAAAAGTTCAGATCAACAATGTTACTTTTTGTTTTCTGGAGCTCAATTTTTCCTCCCCAAATGCCAAAGAACATGGCATTGACGAGTATGTCGTGGGTTGTTGGAGTTCTGCATACCTTTGTGTCCTACACATAAGGTGTGCTATGTCATGAGTCATCTCTTCACTGCTTTTCTCTTTTTGACCTATTGCAAAACCTTCATTCACAGAGTTTGCTATGACAACATTCAGCCTTCTCCTGGTACAAATGTATAATTTACGTAATAAGTCTGTTTCTGCACTTTGCTTAGTTTAAGCCAAAACAAAGAAGAACATCATTGTGCTTGCCTTTCAAATTATATTGATATCAGATTAAAGTCTCATTTTATTAAATTACTGAAGGCAAAGTCTTTGATCTGTGAAAATGTGTTTCAACTATGAATTGAAAAGAGAGGCTTTGTGTTTTCAACAGGTGTTGAATTCAGTTCAGCTGTGGTGATTGTGTCAGTTTGCCATTGGGACATACCAGCTCTCAGGAACTAGACAAGCCGGTGTGATGTCTAGACCTGCTTCATTCATTTTGGGCCCAGTTCCTGGACCTTCCTCTGACCCTACCGATGTCCCATAATTCCACTCACTAGTGTGATCTATGACTTCTACTGGGGATTTTAAACTAATTGCACAATTTGTTAGAGTCTCTTTATCTCCAATTGCATATAAAGTCCATACTAGTTTTTAGTTGGATTACTAGCATCTGTACATGTACTGCCCATTTTAACTAAGAATGTGAATTAGTCACTTATTGCTCCAGAAATCCAGCAAAGATCTCACAACCACTCTGGCTTATAACAGGAAGCCTATATATAGGCTGCAGGACACTGGCTCTTGGCTTTAGGTGAAGTGTGGGACTGCTTGTGTATTTCACTTTGGGGCCCCGACTGAAGGGACAGCAGCTAATTGGCATAGTCGGTCTTCATGGCAATCACGGGAATGGGAGACATTGAGCCAAAGGACACAAGGACGTTTAAGTTCTTGTGCGTGTCATGTTTACTGACATTCTGTTGACTAGAACAAGCTATATGGCACAATATCAGTAAAGTGGGGGAAACACCCATCCACTCTGGTGTGCTGTAGGTTTCCATGGCTGAGGGATTGAGGGAAGAATTGTGAACAATAATCCAGTCTGGTGCACATGGCTTCACTTTGTATGAACTTTGTCTCTGTTCCTCTAACCCTCTGTTCCCAATTTCTATTACTAATATGCCCTGTGGGAGTGAAAGGGCTTTCTATAGCTAGTTTGAATTTTAAAGGAAGAGAATAGTTCCCAGATAGCTTAATGGCCATAAATCCAGTAGCTGTTATAGCTGAGTTTTCATTTTGGCTCAACTTTGTGGCTTTGTTGATTTTTAAAAAGATTTTATTTATTTATTTGAGAGAGAGAGAGAAAGCATGAGGGAGAGAGAGCAAGCACAACCCAGTGGGGGTGGGAGGGGCAGAGGCAGAGGAAGAAGCAGGCTCCCTGCTGAGTAGGGAGCCTGATGCCGGGCTGGATCCCAGGACCCTGGGATCATGACCTGAGCCTAAGTGCAGACTCATCGGTTGATTGAGCCACCCAGGCGCCCCCTTTGTTGATTTATTTGATGATAAAATATTTTAAAATATATTAAGCTTTAATTTTTGTGTTTTCGTGTAGTAAAAATTAAAACCTACATGATTCTATCATTTGATGTATCCTTAAAAGTACCATGTAACTAGCCAGATTTGTGGGACCTAGCGTAGTGCTGGGCATATAATATATGCTTAGTAAATATTTGTTGATTGAAGTGTATTGTCTTCTTATTTACTAATGATTATCGACAGTAACTTGTACCTGAATAGACATTTTCTTTTTTAATACAACGATCTATGTATAATTAATATCCCCCAACTTCATTAGTGCCTGTGAACCACACCAAAAAGGTGTTTATAATGTGATGCATTGAAAAGTGATAGGTTTGTGTTTGCTCTTTTCAGGACCAATACAAATTATTGGTTCCTGTTTTTCTCAAGTTTGTTTTAAAAAGTATCTATTTACATAACCTTTTGATGTGTTAAGAGCCCTTAGGAGAATAAGTACATGGATAGTTAGAAATATGTACAAATATAGGCAAAAATCTGATTTTCAAGTGTATAAATATCAAACAGTGAAAATGCCATTTAAAATTACCTTTAAAAAGCATTTAAAATTAAAATGATGTGTAATGTAGATACAAAAAGCTCATCATGAATGAGAAAGGCAGTAAAGAATACGTGCTGCTTGAAGGGTTATTTCCTTCTTAGAAGGAAGTATATTAGTTCTTATAGTTGATTTTATGAAAAAATACTTCATAAAACAAAAAGAACTTAATTGAAAGACAGTTTGCTTTGCATAATAGGTCATCAGCTTTGGGTAAGAACAAGACCAAAGTAACAAAATGCGTTCTTGGGCTTTCTTCAATGATTCTGAAAGTTGAAGCGATTTCCTTTGCTTTCTTACAGGAAACATTTATTAGAGCTTGAACATGCATTAATGTCTCAAGTTATAATCATCTTGCCAGATATACTTATGACATAAAGAGAGGAAGGAAGCTAATATTCATGAAGTGTCTACTATATGCCAGATAAGGTGCTAGAAGCAAAGACTTGTTAAGATGAGAAATATTGTCATTTCAGAAAAGAGGAAACTGGGCTCTGAATGTTTAAGTGACAGAATTTTTCGACTCTAAAATCATGTTCTTTGGCATGAGCCAAAACCCAAGAAAATGTCTATTTGATAGTGCAGTAAACTGGCATGAACCCCACTTGCAAGTTCAATAATTATAGTGTAGTAAAACCAAGTTTTATTTAAAGATAAACAAACAACGACTATGTACATGTGTTTTGCAATAGACAAATCACAGTGGTCCAAAGTCCTACAGTGGGTATTCCCCAATGCCACATAAGAGGCCCCGAGGAATGGTTCAAATGTGGACCTACCCACTAGACGTTCCCCAGTCTTGGGCTTAAGTTGACACGTTGACTCCTCCTGGCTGGAATTTCTCCTTGTGGTTGTCCCTGCAGAGCCTGCAGCGCTGACCTTCCCCCTAGCCTCGAAATCCACTTCCTTTTCTGCTAGTGTCTTGTTTTTCTCATGCTTCTAGACCCATTTTCAGGTCTGGTGGTGTCTCTAGACGTCATTCTTTGACATTTCTTGACTTAAAAGACTTGCAAACTCCTTCTAATACAGGTAGGAGTCCTCTTTCATCAAATATTTTTCCTAAATAAGGGAATTCTCCTCTTGATAATCAATTATAAATATTTAGCAAGTGCTTATTGTCTTTACAATCTGTTTCTAATGTGTCCGTCCTGTTTTCAGAGAATTTATCATCTGCCGAAGAGCTATCACGTAAAAATAGAAGCTGCCAAGTGAGAGCTACAGACAAGAATAGTAAGCACGACTTGATACGAGGAAAGAATGAACATGGACTAACGTGGTTCTGAGGGAGTTGAGACTAGAGTGGGCCTTGAAAGCATGAGGTGACCACAGGTCGTCTACCCCCAAGTCTAACATCATGCTCTGGTTAGCATGAAAGGACACATCAAAGACGTGAGGAACACAATGGGGCTGCCATTCTGGAGGAACAAAGGCAACAACGTACTCTTTCTCCATGCTGAGTCATCTCCCCTCTCCCCCTGCAGAACTTGAAGAGGGTTTGCTTTCTTCTTGGTCCATGACTTCACTCTCAGAGTCTGCGCTTATGAGAAAACACGAGCGGCTCTGCTTGGGAACCAGGAGGCACATACTTGTGGCTTCTATGTTGTCCAGCCCAACTCACAGAGTAGGAGATAAATATTAGGCAGATTCTCTGGTCATAGGAATAACAAAGATGCATTTCTCTCAAAAGAGCTCTCTAGAGACCCTCACAGGAGGATGAGGCAGTATAGCAAGAAAAAATGGCTGAGGGCGCCTGGGTGGCTCAGTCAGCTAAGCACTGGACTCTTGGTTTCCGCTCAGGTCATGATCTTAGGGTCAAGAGATTGAGCCCCTCCCTGGGCTCTCTGCTTAAGAGGGGGAGTCTGCTTGAAGTTTCTCTCTCTCTGCCCCTTACCTACATGCATGCACGTGTGCACCATCTCTCTCTCTCAAATAAATCTTTTTTAAAAAATGGCTAATGGCTCGGATTTGGGGATGAAAAATATTGCCGCTTAAATAGTTGTTCTAAGTGTAACAGTAAGAGTTGAGATAGGTCCGGAAGGCTTCTGAGCTAAATGCAGAATTTTGAAAAGTATCAGATTATTATTCCATTGCTCCAGGTAAATTGATAGTCCTCAGCCCTCAGAATTGTTGATCAGAGGTCTTCTAGGTGCTTCGTACATGTTCATGGCAACCCCTACTTGGTGGGGTGGTAGCTGTATTACGACGGCCTACAGAAGTTCACTTGCCCACAGTTATGAAACTATTAAGTAACCGATTCAACATTTGTTGTGTTATAAATGTCAGTTCATAGATTAAACTCGTTTTTATTTAATGCAATTAAAGAATTAACCAGCTGAGAGTCAAATGAATAGTTCAGAGTGCTCCATGCTCTAATTCACTAATTTGCTAACTTAAGCTAATTTTTAATATGTATGAGAATGGTGATGACTTAATGTTACCTCTCCCAAGTAAGGTATTTTCATTGAAAACTGGCACTAGGATGGGGTGCCTGGCTGGCTCAGTCAGTGGAGCATGCAGCTCTTGATCTGGGGTTTGTAAGTTTGAGCCCCATGTTGGGTGTAGAGATTACTTAAAAATAAAATATTTTTAAAAATTTTAAACAAATAAAACTGGCACTAGCATATATCTTAATGCAGTAATTCTTTCTCCTCCTTCTTCTTTTTTAATGCAATATAAACTTGCCACAAATGAGAACTTACTTCAAAGCCCCTTGTATAGATGTTTTTACAGCACAGCAGCTGAGGCTCAGGTGTGATGGTGTGGGGGAAGTACTAGACTTCCAGGGTCTTTTCTTCCTCCATTTCTTTTTTCCCCAAGGTTGTCCCTGAGTGATCCCCATGGAACTCCATGCCCTAAATCATACATGTGATGACCAGCCCCTAATTTAATCCCAGGGGGTGAGAACTCTGATCTGGCAGTTCTCCAGAGGTCTTCAAGTGTACAGCCCACGAGTGGACACGGAGCCCTTTTGTGGCAGCTAAAACCTTGCTTATAGTTCAAAAGTCTCTTTCTTGTAGAGGAGATTGACCTAATTTAGATAGGAGACATTTTCTCCAACTCAAGGTTCAGTGGTGGCATTTTGATTATAAAAATTAGAAATAGCCAAGAGCTGTCTCCAAAATTCACATCATCTCATGGGTAGGGGGTTAGGGAAGGGGGTGGTTGAGCCCACTTATCTGTGTTTTGGTTCTGAGAGTTGCCATATTGATTAACTTCATCTACCCCTTCCCAGCCCCAGGATGAAAAACATTATGTAATTATTATGTTGTGATATTTCATCTTAGTAGTGAGGAATGTTTTTAACTTCTTTGGGGAAAAAATGGGAAAAACTGACTCTATTATATGTCCATGTATCAATTCCATTGGTATTGTCTTTTTTAAAAAAAGATTTTATTTATTTTTTTGAAAGAGAGAGAGAGCATGAGTAGGGAGGAAAGGCAGGGGAAGAGGGAGAAGCACACTTCCCACTGAACAGGGAGCCTGACTTGGGGCTCAATCACAGGACCCCAATATCATGACTTGAGCTGAAGGCAGACGCTCAACCGACTGAGCCACCTGGTTGCCCTGATATTGTCTTTAAATTATATATTCATTCTCCTTGAAAGTGAAAAAATTTTAAATGTTAACTTTACTTAAATGTTTCTGTCATTAAGTTAATTCTGATAATAAGTTCAGGGAAGCAAAATTCATATTGCCCATCACATAAAGCAAGTTTCTCAGGCTTTTCTAGTACAATTTGATAACACATTTTTTTCTTAGCTCCTTTATAGTCTCTGAAAAAAGAAATTACTATGTCAGAGAACAATCTCTTTTCCCTTAATTGTTACTTTTATCAGTTATAAATGTGTTTGCCTGCAAGCGACTGAAAGCCCAGGAAAGAGAAGCTTAGATAGGGGAAGGATATGTTTGCTTCAAGCAACAAGATATCTGGGGGTAAGCTTCCAGAGCTGGGATAATAGCTTAGCATAGTCTTCACGTGGCTCTCATTTTCAACATTGAAAGATACCTTCATTTCAGGCATCATGTTAGTTACAAGGGGGAGAAGGAGGAAGAAGGAAGGGCAAAGTGCAAAGGAAACTGCCAGACCAGTCTTTAAAAAAGCTTTTCTAGAAGCCACAAGCAGAGACTTCTGTTTATACTCTATTGGCTGGCACTGAATCACATGGCCACCCTAGTTCTATTCAGCCAATCTAGGAGAGCAAGTATCTGTTTCCAAGCTGCATACTAGTCAAGAGGCTGGTTGGAAAGGTGGTGAACCAAGCGATGAGGGAGCCAGCTTACACGATCTGCCACCACTGGTTAGGGATTCTTCTCTTGACCGATACCTTGTCATGTGGAATTATTTTAAACAAAAAGTTTTCAGTTCAAAAGTTCCAGTTGAAGAATGCAATGTCCTTACCACTTATTTCCTCTTTTAAATGATAGATTTGGGCTGTCTTGTCTCTAAATAGCTACTTACTGTAGCTTGTGTTTTGAAAGCAGCATATCTAAGATCAAATGACAAAATGAAGGGAAACATCTTGTGACCTTTTTGGTTTTAGTCATTTGGGATATATTTCTTCCCAGGACAGACAGTTCAGTATTTTTAAATATTCTGGTGTTTATTTGTTCAAGACCAAGACAGAAGTATCATGAATAATGAATATATGAAAAAAGAGCCAAACAATGAGATACACACTTTAGAAATTCACTTGATTCTATTGAGCTAAAACAGTTCCCATTAAGGAACTGTATTATGTTTGTCTAGGAGGCAAAAAGTTTGCTAATATCGATGAGTAAAATTTTACATCGTAGCTCCTAAACTCTAAACATTGTTGATTGATCATAAAAATATCTAATTTTGAGTTCATCCTATATAATTCTAGTCATCAGATTATTGCAACTCAGAGCTTAAACAATATTTCTTTTTACAATTAGAAGAAAACACTGTCATTAGGGTAACTCTGTAAGAGGAGAGATTTTTTCATACATCCACTATTATGACTACTTAACATTTTGGTATATTTCTGTTTGTGAAGAGGAAATAATAATAGCCAGTGTCCATTGAATACAAACTGTATACTGGTAATTTTATATGTATTATATAACATAATCCTCTCAAAAACTCTAGAAGCCAGGTTTGGTTTTATCCCATGTTTATAGATGAAGATAGTTATGGTTAAATAACTTGCTCAAAGTCACATGGTTAGTAAGTAACATAGCTGGAATGTGAGCTCAGAAAGTCTTCAAAAACCTCAAAATTCTCAGGATGTGAATGGGCAGTGTCAGATAGCCAGGAAGCTGAAACATACTCCAGAACTTGCCAATGCTTTTCTGTCCTTGTATCACGAGATTCAAGACTCCAGTTTCCAAGAAAGACGGATGGCTCAGCTGTCCATCAGTAGCCTGGATCCGAGAACAACTTGGTTCATGATCTTCCTGAGAGCTGAAATTGCATGTCTCCTTAGAATCCGTGAGCTCCTCTGTAGGGTTCAATCAAGTTTTGCCTGAATTTCCAGAGTATCTTTGATGCTTCCTAACAAGGAACACGGATAAAACAGGTTTTATGAAAACCTGAACATTTGTCCCATAGGAGAATGCACTGTTTTCAACAAGAAATCTATAGATGAGCTTAAAAACAATTCATTAGAAAATCTGATATTCTATTCATAAATATGACACATTATTATGTTCCTTATAGCCTATCCCAATCAATCCTTAAAACAGTTCTCTTTCTTAGTACTATTTGATCATTTTATTGCTGGAAGTTACGTGCATAGACCGCTAATACATTGACCCTAAGCTTGTGTACATTTAGGCATTTCCTTTTGGCAGGGACCTTACCTCTCTTACGTAATAACTAGTACGCTGTTTATGCTCAGTAAAAATTATTCCTACTCTTTCACTTGTTTTAGTTAAACAAGGTCTGTTGGGTTTACTCATGTGTGAAAACTTCAAGCAAAACAAAGGTGGACCGAAAATCTCCTTTTAACTCCTCCTAATCCTCATCCCCTCCTTGGAGGTGAACTCAATTATCCGTTGGAGGTGGAACCTTCTTGTCCTCTATACATTTACCTACATGCGTGTCCACATATAGAAATAGGTTTGTTTTGTATGTTTTATTTTTTAAAAACTTAAATATGCTAAAGAATGCAGTTTGCTCCTTTCATAACATGTTCTGGAGCTCTTTCGCACGTCAGTGCCCATGGCTCCGTTCTATACTTTGAAACTCCTGCCAGGTATTCGGTGATGCGGGTCTACAATGGATGGACAAGCCAGTTGTTTGCGATTGTTTATCATTACACGAAGCTGTGGCGACGATCCTTTCTACGCTTCTCCTTGTGAACACGTGCCAGTAGTTCTCTAGGAGGAACATTTAGTGGCTGATTTCTTGAGCTGAAATGTGTGTGCTTTAAAATTTTTAATCTATGGTAAAAATGAACTCCCAGCTAACTACCACAATCATGACCATATATCAACCTTTTTATTTCCCAACAGTCACTCTTTTTTTTTTAAGATTTTATTTATTTATTTGAGAGTGAGAGAGAGAGAGAGAGAGCGTGCATGAGTAGGGGGGAGGGGCAGAGGGAGAGGGAGAAGCAGGCTCCCCACTGAGCAGGGAGCCCTATGCTGGGGTCAATCCCAAGACCCTGGGGTCACGACCTGAGCCAAAGGCAGATATTTAACCGGCTGGGCCACCCAGGTGCCCCTCTCAACAGTTACTCTTACAATCATTCTTACAGTCCTTCTTTTGGTTCCTCTCTCTCATTCTTCCATTCCTCCAAATGACTCATACTGAAGACACATACTTGGTTGCAAGGAAAAAAAACTTACTCACACCAGCTCAGACAGGAAGGGTAACTTATTAGCTCATGTAACCAAAGTGTGGGGAAGGGCCCCGTCTAGCAGCACTCGAGGCCAGAACACTGCCAGGACTCATTCTGCTTCTCAGTTTCACTTTTTTACTGCAGAGCTATACAAGGAATAAAATAATATAAGGAGTTCTTTATATTCTGATACAAGTCCTTTATCAGATAGATATCCATGGCTTGTCTTATTCTCTCTCTCTTTTTTGGTGGGCAGCAAAGCAAAGTTTATTGAGCGATAGTACAAAGCTCCTGAAGAGGGAGGGGAGCTGAGAGGCTTGCCCTTGTCTTGTAATTCTCTTAACAGTATCTTTCAAAAGGCATAACTTTCCAATTTTTACCAAGTCCAGTTGATTATTTTTTTTTATGAATTGTTATTTTGGTGTTGTATGACCTAACTCAAGGTCACAAAGATTGTGTCCTATGTTATCTTATAGTAGGTTTATAGTTTTAGATTTTATATTTGGGTCAATGATCAATTTTGAGTTAATTTTTGTATATAGCGCAAAGTATGGGTGGAAGCTTATTTTATTTTTTGTAATGGATATTTGATTATTATAGCACTGTTTGTTGAGAAGATGATCCTTTCTCCACTGAATTGCATTTGCATCTTTGCTAAACATCAGTTGTCCATATATGTGTGGGTCTCTTTCTGCACTCTCTGTTCTGTTCTGTTGATTTATTTGTCTGTCTTTGCTTCAGTGTCATACTGTCTTCAATATTGTGCCTTTATAGTAAGCGTTCAAGTTGGGTGGAGTTAGCCCTACCTTTGTTCTGGTTTTTCAAAGTTGTTTTGACTTTGTCAGGTCCTTTGCATTTCCGTATGAATTTTAGGATCAACTTGTCAATTACTACAAAAATGCGTCTTAGGATTTTTTTAGGTAGATTTTAAAAAATTGAGATAAAAATTTATATCACATAAAATTCATCATTTTTGCCTTTCTAGGTGTATAATTTAATGATTTTTGGTGTATTCACAAGGTTGGGCAACCATCACCACTGTTTAATTCCGTCAGCCCCAAAAGAAACCTTGTATCCATTAGCAATCACTCCCTATTACCCTCCCACCAGCTCTTAGGAACCACGAACCTATTTTCTGTTCTTTGCGATTTGCCTTTTGTGGACATTTCGTATAAATGAAAATATACAATATTTGCCCTTTTATGTCTGTCTTCTTTCACTTATCATGTGTTCACAGTTCATGTTGTAGCATGGATCACCTTCTGGGGTTTTGATTGGAATTGCATTGGATTCATAGATCAATTTGGGGAGAACTAGCTTCTTAACAGTATTAAGTGTTCTGACCATGACAAGGTAGCTCTCCATTTATTTAAATCTTTATTAAAGTTTTTAGTTTGGAGGTCTTGCACAGATTTTGTCAAATTTGTCCCAAAATATTTTATGTTCTGATGCTGTTGTAAATCACTTCTTTCACTGATTTTCTCTATAGTTTTTCTGTTTTCTGTTTCTTTTATTTCCTCACTAATTTGAACTATTTCTTCTTCTGCTTACTCTGGCTTTGATTTGCTTTTCTTTTCTAATTCCTTAAGGTGGAAGCTGGATTGTGATCTGATACCTTTTCTTTTTTCTAATATAGATAATTAGTGCTATAAATTTTCCCACTAAATCGTTTTAATTTTCATTCAGTTAAAAAAAACTTTTTCAATTTCCGTTTTGATTTTGTCTTTGACCCATGGATTGTTTATAAGTGTGTTATTTTGTTTTTAAATATTTGAGGATTTGCCAGAGATCTTTCTGTTATTGATTTCTAATTTAATTCTTTTGTGGTCAGAGAACATATTTTGTGTGAATTGAATCCTTTTAAATTAATTGACACTTGTTTTGTGGCCAAAAATATGATCTGTTTTGGTGAATATTCCATGTGCAATTGAAAATATTATGTTTTTTGTTGCTCTTGGGTGAGGTATTCTATAAATGTCAAAGCAAACTGATAGGGCCATTCAATTTTTTTTTTCTTGATTTTCTGTCTACTTGTATTATCAATTTTTGAGAAAGAGATATGGATATCTCTGACTATAATTGTGGATTTGTCTATTTGTCCATGCAGTTCTGTCAGTTTTTGCTTCATATATTGTTGAAACTCTGTTATTAAGAGCATAATCACTTATGATAGCATAGGGCACCTGGCTGGCTCAGTTGGTAGAGCATGTGACTCTTGATCTCAGGGTCATGAGTTCAAGCCACACGTTGGGTGTAGAGACTACTTAAAAGTGAAATCTTAAAAAAAACCCACTTATGATGGCATGTCCTCTAGCTGAATTGATTCCTTTATCATCATAAAAAGACCTTTTATCTTAGTAATACTTAAAAGTATTTTCTTGGGCAACGTAGAATTTGTTCTTGTTTTATTTTCTTAAAATCCAAACTGACAATTTCTGCTTATTTTGGGGGACATTTGGATTATTTTAGTGTAATTATTGACATGCTTGATTTAAGTCTATCATTTTGCTATTAATTTTCCATTTGTTTCATCCATTCTTTGTTTTCTTCTCTCTCTCTCTCTCTTTCCATTTTAAAGTTTAATTGAGCATTACTTCTGTGGTTCTACTTTATCACCTTTATTGGCTTATTAGCTATAATTCTTTGCTTGGTTATTTTTGTGGTTGCTTTGAGGTTTATAGTATGCATTTTTAACTTATCGCAGTCTACCTTCAAGTGATATTGTATCACTTCACATGTTTTAAGTAACTTGTAACAGTGTACTTCCACTCTTCTCCTCCCAGCCTTTATGCTATTGGTATAATACATTTTAATTATACATGTTATTAACTTTACAATGCATTGTCATCATATTTGGTTTTTTTTTGTCATCATATTTGTTTAAACATTCAAATATCATTTAAAAAGATTTAAATAATGAGTGAAAAAAATCATATACTTTACCCATCCAGTTACAATTTCCAGTGTTCTTTATTGCTTTGTTTAGATCCATATTTCCATCTGGTATCATTTTTCTTCTGCCTGAAGGACTTTCTTTAATATTTCCTAAAGTGTGGGTCTGCTGGTGATAAATTCTTTCGGCATTTGTATGTCTCAATAAAATATGAAGTTTGTGGTTAAGATGATTTAGTCTTTGTCCTTAGGATTAGCCGACAATTTATTTATTTATTATAGGTTTGAATGTGGAATATTTATCCATGTTTATATTTGTATTTTTTAGCATAAAAATGTCTTTTTTTTTTCATTGGAAGTTTGTTAGTTTGAGTGCCTACAGTAGGCCAGGCTTTGTTTCTGTCCTAGAGTACAGGGAACAGCAGTTTTTGGCCCTCCTGGAATCTATAATTTGCCAGGGATCTCACAATCAATGCATCTAGTTCTCATTCACCATTTTATTATAATGGTGCCTAGATTGCCCCAAAACATCATTTTCCTTTTAAATCCTGGGAACCTTTTTGGGAAACCTTTATGGAATTATTTTCAACTTTTCTCCATCCCCTTCTTCAAATTTGGAATGTTCAATTGCTATTTTAGAATTCATTTAAACCTCTTTGAAATTTCTAAGATTAGAAGTTCTTGTAGAAAGAACACCAGAAATCCAAAGAAACGTATAGTTTTTGCAACTTTGTGGTATATTGTAGTGACCGTGTAGCACAGTTTTTCTCATCGGAGCCATCAGCTGACAGCTTCTAATTCTCCAAGGAACTCCATTTAGCAGAGCAGCTGTTGGTTTGTTAACCTGACTTTGTGTCAGAAATTCAGTCAGAAGGCGCTAGAGGTCACTTAGCGATGATGATTATTTTGTCAATGCCAATTACCCAGTAATAATTTAAATAAGTGAAAGTAATTTGAAAATATATACTGAGCAAAATTTTTATCTGGTTTGCCTATGGTATCAGAAGTAAATATATAGCTTTGTTTTACATTTGCTCAGCTAACAAATGTAATTGTTAAACATTCTATGAAAATACAAAAGCATCAAGACTAAACATATTATAAACCTTTTTTTAAAATGTTCCATTAAAAATTGATATATATATTTTTAAAGTTCATGTTGTTGATGGATAATGGGTGCCTGTGGGTTAGGGCACAGGGTGAGAGCCTTGACCTCAGGCCTGAGGTCCAGGCTGCAAATACAGAATGGAATAGAATGAGTCCTGGACAAGAGCAAATAGAGTTAAAGATACAGAACTTTGTATGAGAACAGTTCAAAATGGAAAAATGGAATGCGCTTTTCCATGAAGTGGTGAGTTTCATGAGACGTGCTCAGCAGGACATAGGCCATACGCAAAGTCATAGGATATACCTGTATTAAGGAAATGTGATTTCTAAAATCCCTCCCCATTTAAAAATTTTTAAAATTTTACTAGTGCTCTATATTATAGCAAATGGTTCGAAATAACACAAATGTTCAACATCAAGGAAAAGATGACACCAACTATGATTTACATGCCTTTTAGAATATTTAAAGTTACAAATTTACAGTCTCAGTCATTAATGACAAGTTCTACAGTAGTATTTAAAAAAAAAACAAAATGACAAGTTTATATTGATTATAGGGGTATAAAATATGCTTTTTAAGTTTAATTTAAGGAGATAAATAATACTTAAAAATAATAAAAATACTTGAAATAATAAAGATTAATGATAGGGGGATTCTTTAATTTTAAATAACATCTTTTAGAACCTTCGACATTTTGTTTCAAAAGAGAATCTATATATTTTATTTAACAAAATTAGCAGTCAGGGATGAACTAAGGTTTAATTGATTAATCCTCACAACAACCCTAAGAAATATTATTATATGTTAGGTTAAAAAAATAAAAGCAAGGTGCAAAACAGTGACAGAATGCTACTACTATTAACGTGTACAGATATGGACCTGACTTTGCATATGCATCTGGAAGAATAATTCTCTCTCTCTCTCTCTCTCTCTCTCTGTCTCTCTCACACACACATACACATACACACATACACACACACACACACACACGCCTCTGGAGAAGGGAACTGGGGTTCAAAATAAGTTCAATGCCTTTTTGTACTGTGCAATTAAAAAAATTTACATGTATTACTTAAGAATACCATTTAAAAATAACTGGGGTGCCTGGGTGGCTCAGTCGGGTTGTGTCTGGCTTCAGTTCAGGTCATGATCTCTAGAGGCCTGGGATCGAGTCCTGCATTGGGTTCCCTGCACAGCGGGGAGTCTGCTTCTCCCTCTCTCTCTGCCCCTCCCCCCACTCATACTCTCTCTTTCTCAAATCAATAAATAAAACCTTAAAAAAATAATGGTCTATGAGTCTATATTATAGAAAAAAGTCTTTTTTTCTGAATTTGAAGTCCATAAAAAAGGTCCAGTTGCATGACCAGAAGTCAACACTTAAGATGGGCTGAACAAGGCCATAAGGATCATATGAGCAATGCCATAAGGGTCGTATACCCAGGGAAGATCCAGACGAGAATGAAACCAGCCACCAGGTCATGAAAGAGATTAGGACAAAATAAGAAATTTAAGTTAAATGAGAAATCATAAATCAGGAAGGAGAACAATTTCTAGGCCAATGCCATATCAAAAGGTTCTAGCCTTTGGGTGGTCAGACCTAAGATGGTTAAGAAATTCACAACCACCACCAAAGGAGCAGAGGGTCAGAAGGCCTGGGAGTTGGTGTCCGTGCATCGGTTTGTTTAGAAGCAGCAAGCCTTCAGTCCTGTGACTGCTTCCTAATGGTGACCCAGGCACCTCGTATGCACCAAGAACATGTCAGCAGGCATAAACTAACAGACTTGAAAATCTGGGGAGAAGAGTGCTATTTGTTTGAAATCTTTTATTTTTTTAAGATTTTATTGATTATTTTTTTAAAGATTTTGTTTTTAAGTAATCTCTACACCCAATGTGGGGTTGAGCCCACAACCCTGAGATCAAGAGTCACAGGCTCTTCTGACTGAGCCAGCCAGGAGTACCCTCACTAAATCATTATTTTTAAAGATTTTATTTGAAATAGATTGAGAGCAAGAGAGAAAGAGAGCACAAGCAGGGGGCGGAGGGGCAGAGGGAGAGGGAGAAGCAGGCTCCCCACTGAGCAGGGAGCCTGACGATGCGGGACTTAATCCCAGGACCTGGAATCATGACCTGAGCCAAGGGCAGATGCCTCACCACCTGAGCCACCGCTCTCTAAGTCATTTAGTAAGCATACTGACCCTAGGGTTTCTACATTTGTGTTGTAGTTTAGTCCCATCTGGTTTACTCTGTCGTTGGAGGCCTAGCAAACATGTAGACTAACTGGTGTATTAGTTTTCTGTACAGCTGTAATGAAGTACCCCAAAGTGGCTTAAAACAACACGGATTTATTCTCTTCCAGTTCTGGGGGTCCAAAGTCCGAAATCAGTCTTGCTAGGCTAAAGTCAAGGTATCCAGAGGGCTGTGTCCCTTCTGGGGGCTTTCGGGGAATATCCCTTTTCTGCTTTTTTCTACCCATGTTCCTCGGCTTGTGACTGTAGCTCTTCTGTTCTCACATCTCCTTCTCTGACTCTCTTGCGTCCCTCTTTTCCCTTACAAGGACCCTGATGATTACATTGCACCCAGCCAGATAATCCAGAATAATCTCCCTTACATAAATCTAGTGATTATGGCCTTAGTCACCTCTATAAAATACCCTCACTGCAACACCTAGATTAGTGTTTGATGGGATAACTAGGGATTATAGCCTCACCACAAAGCGATCATTCTATTTACCTATTATTTTTCTTTAATATGACCAGGATTTAAATATGTTTACTGAAAAAGAAAAACTATTTTTATTACATGATGAAAAACCCATATCACACTCCAAAAACATAAAATATATGAAAATATTTGTTCAATTCCAGCTCGATACCACTGCCTGCCAAAGGCTGATCCTGTGGCTTGGTTTCATTGTTTACAAAAGGAGAGCACCAAGGGTTAGAGAGATGCTGACAATTTAGCACCAAACTGAACCTTTCTCTTTGATAGGAAAAGGAGGATTGAAAGACTTTCAAAAGAACATGACTTTCTCAATATTTAAGGAAGCATCTGTGTCCCAAATAAAATCCTATGACAGACTGCCAGAGATTCTGTTTCAAACTTTGGGACACATTGGCATAGTGTTTTCAAATCCAGGCTCTTGAGTGAGACAGGCTGAATTTAAATCCAGAATTTTGGGGTGCCTGGCTAGCTCAGTTGGAAGAGCATGCAACTCTTAATCCTTGAGGTCCTGTGTTCAAGCCGCACAATGGGTGTAGAAATTACTTAAAATAAATAAATAAAATTAAAAAAATCCAGAATTTTTCCTCGCTTACTAGCTGCTCACTGTTACACCACCCCTATGAATTCATTTCCTTACCTATAAAATGATAATAAGCCCTCCTTCGCAGTCCTGGTAGTTATTTAAATGACATAATGCACGGATGGCCCATGCGTGTATAGATAAAGGCAAAACACCCAGCACGTGGTATGTGCTTCAAAAATGTCAGTCACTTTTAAAGCAGAAAGGCACTGTCGTTAACTCTGATGTCGGGACACTTTACGGAATTGTTAACTTTCTTCCTCTCTACTTCGAAGTTGAGACACTTGGCCTTGACCCAACCTCTTCACTCTTGAGGTGCAGAAGCATATCACCGAATCTTTCATTTCGACTCTAGAATCGACTCTAGAATTCATGTCTAAGTGACTTTGTGGAAGGGGCTCAGAAGGGGATCCGGGTGGGAGTTGTGGGCAAGGTCACCTGAGCAGCAGCGGCACTCAGTCCTGGCTTGCCATAGTCGTCGTGGTACATCACCAACAGATGCTTAGGGGTGAGCACCTGCTGGGGGTGACAGCCTCGAGAGTACTATGTGAGGTGGCCTTTGTGAGCGTTAGACCGGATGTCTGCAGCTCCCTCCGGGAGGCCATCTGGAAGCTGCAGATCATGTGAAATTGAGCTACTTTATGGCCAAGAGGCACAAGCTACAAGGAATAAAATTGTAACTTGCTAGAATTGTACTCCACATTTCCTCTTGGCTGCCTCTTTGTTTCTTAGTATAATTTGAGATGTTGACTATGGTCCACAAAAATCTAGGTGGTTTGGGTACAGAGCTGTTTTATGAACTACCTTTTTCTTTAACTTCCTTGTGGCCAAGATCAGCAAGCATAGTTTAGGATTTAAACTGCAGAAAGAGTGGGGACACCAGGGTGGCTCAGTTGGTTAAACATCTAACTCTTGATCTCAGCTCAGGTCTTGATCTTAGGGTCATGAGTTCAAGCCTCACACTGGGCTCCATGCTGGACATGGAGCCTACTTAAAAAAACAAAACAAAAAAACTGCAGAAAGAGTGATCTTTGATGAAAGATGCTCATATTTTTAAATGTTCTGATTTGAGAAAACTTTAGTCTCCTTACATGTAATTTTTAATGGTTGATTTTTTTTTCTTAATATACTTTGTTTAGTTGGGGAGATCTGGGGAAGACATTATTTCAACTCTTTATAGACACACACTTTTAAAAAAATTGGTCATCTCTATAAAATCTTAATTGTATATTGAATTATTGCCAAGTTCTCCTAGTTTACTGGGAATTTGGCTAAATTATTAATAGAAGTTAAAACTTAATTCTTTTTTTTTTAAAGATTTTTATTTATTTATTTATTTATTTATTCGACAGAGATGGAGACAGCCAGCGAGAGAGGGAACACAAGCAGGGGGAGTGGGAGAGGAAGAAGCAGGCTCATAGCGGAGGAGCTTTAAAACTTAATTCTTGAAATTACAGTTGGACTTATTTGAATAGAAAGAAGGCCCTATTTTCCAAATTGAATTTCCATATTACTTTATTTTATTTTTCAAGATTTTATTTATTTATTTGAGAGAGAGAGTGAGCAAGAGATAGAGAAGGAGAGCGAGCAGGAGCAGAGGAGGAACAGCAGGCAGAGGGAGAAGCAGACTCCCTGCTGAGCAGGGAGCCTGACTCGGGGCTCAATCCCAGGACTCTGGGATCATGACTTGAGCCACAGGCAGACGCTTAACTGACTGAGCCACCCAGGTGCCCCTTATTTATTTTATTTTTATTTTTTTATAAAGATTTATTTATTTGTTTTAGAGAAAGAGAGAGAAAGAGCACAAGCATGAGGGACAAGGGGAGAAGGAGAGAGACTCTCAAGCAGACCCTGCCCCGAGGGCAGAGCCCTAGACGGGGCGTGATCTCAGGACCTTGAGATCAGGACCTGAGCTGAAAGCAAAGAGTCAGAGGCTTAACTGACTGCAGCACCCAGGTGCCCCATATTATTTTTAAAATAGCCTAATATAAATGACCCAGATAGGCATACATTCTTTCTCAGTCTTATGCAATTCAAACAGTATTTTACAGAAGAGAGCTGGCTTGCTGTAGTTACAGTCTTACTTTGGAGAAAAATAAACTGCTAAATCGCTTTTCATCGAGATGAGGCATAGATGCAGATTTTATGCAGCCCAAAGCTTATGCAATTTTGGAGTCCTTCTTGGAGGAAAAAAAAATACCAAACAATTGACTTTGCCAACTTTACAAAATTATGTGACTCTGTGGATACATTGGTAAGGTCCCCTTACAGGGCTTAGGAAACATCATGTGAAGGGGCCCTGAGGCTTCAGCTTCATTAACTCCATAGTAAAGTCACCTGTGACTAAGATATAGTATTGTGGACATTTCTGAAAATGTTCCAGTTTCCCAAATTAATTAAAAACCTCTTTGGGTTCAATCCTTGGGATGGGCAATAACACAAATAATCAATTACCTGCACAAGATGATGAACTATTCTGTTATTTTTTTTTAAGATCTTATTTATTTATTCGACAGAGACAGCCAGGGAGAGAGGGACAAGCAGGGGGAGTGGGAGAGGAAGAAGCAGGCTCCTAGTGGAGGAGCCTGATGCGGGGCTCGATCCCAGAACTCCGGGATCCTGCCCTGAGCCGAAGGCAGACGCTTAACCGCTGTGCCACCCAGGCGCCCCTGAACTATTCTGTTATTGACAGTGTTCCCTTATCATGTTTATTTATTGAAGCATGATAAAACAATTAAAAATTCTAACATTTTGCATTTTTCAATGGAAATAGCCAGAATTACAAGTAGTCCTTTCATAAGACGTGAGAAAAATGAGAGCAAAGGATTATACATATCTGAAAGCATTTTTTCCCTCAGTGTAGATTTTTCTCCCAGAGACTTACTAAGTAAGAGAATTATGTCTTACTTGTATTTACATAATTACTTTCTCAAAGATTGTTAAATGCATAAATTAGGTTTCACTAGTGGTTGAAAATAAAAAGAAAAAAGAAAAAAGAAGAGTAAATCAAGGAGACTAAACTTAAAGTAACTTTTCCATAACTGGGAAAGATCAATTTTCCTGATCGTGCCTTGCTTAGATCTCCATGATCAAAAAGTAGACAATTTAGATATTTACTGCATGTGGGAAATTTAGATATTTACTGCTTCCTGAAATAAGAAAATAAAGTCCTCAATTTTCCATTGTGACCAGAGGGACTTGGTCTCTGACTTCTTTCTTGTCTGAAGTACACAATTTTAACAGCCTAATGTTTGCTCATGTTTTATTGATTTATTTCTTCCTTCCTCCCTACCTTTCTTCCTTCCTCCCTCCCTCCCCTCCTCCTTCCTTCCTTTCTCTCTTTCTTTCTTTCTTTCTTTCTTTCTTTCTTTCTTTCTTTCTTTCTTTCTTTCTTTTCCTTCCTTCCTTCCTTCCTTCCTTCCTTCCTTCCTTCCTTCCTTCCTTCTTTCCTTCCTTCCTTCCTTCCTTCCTTCCTTCCTTCCTTCCTTCCTTCCCTTCCTTCCTCTTTCTTTCTTTCTTTCTTTCTTTCTTTCTTTCTTTCTTTCTTTCTTCTTTCTTTTCCTTCCTTCCTTCCTTCCTTCCTTCCTTCCTTCCTTCCTTCCTTCCTTCCTCCCTTCCCTTCCCTTCTTTCCCTTTCTTTTCTTTTTTCTTTCTTTCTTTTTCTCTTTCTTTCTTTCTTTCTTTCTTTTTCTTTCTTTTTCTTTCTTTCTTTCATGAAGAATGAAATCATGAAATGGCCAGAAGAGGGAGGAAGTAGAGGAAAGAGGCCAAGAATTAGGATCCTCAGTTAGAAATTGGAGAAGGAATATAATGAGTTTATTGAATAATAAATTCATCTGAGTCCTTTCATCATCTCTTGAAACCATATTTGGAGCATGGGCACTGGATAAGGGAGAGGTCTACTGTTTGGATAAGAGCATTTGGCACACCCAGATGGGGCAGGATGTGCTCAGTCTGGTCAGTCTGGGCGGTGGGGGATCACTGCAGTTGCCAGGGAGGCTCATTGGGTTCAGGTGCCTCCCCTTGATAATGCATAAACAATATTTGTGGCCTTGGAACATTAAAAATAATATGAGGGGTTAACTGGGAATGATGGCACCTGTATTAAAGAATTAATTTATAATTTAAATTTAATGCACACCTTGCCTTTTCAACCAATAAAAAAATACCATGTTTTTAAAACTATGGCCGTGAAAAATAGAGCAGAAGGTTAATAATTGTGGTGATGATATTGGGTGCCAATAGAAGACATATCCTGGCTAGGAGGGCACGGACACTGCCCCTAAATTTGTCTTGAAGTTTCACAGAGACCGAAGTGAAAAGAGAACTATGATCAGTTAAAAATGTCTAATTAACCATGAGAGAAAAAACATTTCTTCTGGGAAGCAAAACTTTCATAACATAAGTTTAGAAAGGAATTTCTCAAGTGAAGCTGTTGTAAACAATATTCATAGCAAACAAAATAACCAGTTTATAAACTGTTTTTTATATTGTCTGTTGATGAAGGCCAGCTGAGTTTTCAAAAACCTGCTGAGTAAAAACAGCTCCGCAGGGAGTAATCCATACCATGGAAAGGACCCAATATGGATTACTAAGCGGTTAAGCAACACGCTAAATATTTAATATGAAGGCAACATGCTAAAAATAATATGTATTAGTATAATACTCGTACTTCCAATTCCTTCTCAATAAGATGTTGGAGAAATTGGCTGAGAAATGGTTCTGATTTAGGTTTTCTTTTTATCTTTGCCCTTGTTCTTTGTAAACATCATGTATTGAATAACTGTAAAGGATTTGTATCTGACTGCTCTGATTGAGATTGAGGATTATTTATTTGCTATGTTTAATTTGCCGCTCTGTTTTCTCTCTGAATAATAGGTACTTCGTTAGTTCTTGCGGTAGTTGCTTCTAGAACAGAAGAATGACACCATGATATCAGGAAGGCATTTGATAGACTTCCAAGACAGCCTCATACACAAGATGGAGGAATATAATTGGGGAGGCAGATTTGTAGCAATTGACCAACTCTATCTCAGAAATGTTGAAAGATAAATGGCTGCCATTCTGGGGGGAGGACATAGGCGTGCTGTGAAGATTAGTCCAGATATTAGAAATGCTGAAGGAAGAGCACATTTGGGTGGGAGGAGATGATGTTTTGGATGTTTGTGTGGGACTGTCAGGTTGAAATATTTTTTTATCAGTTGAGTAAAGTGACTTGGAGGAGGAAGGGGAGAAGGGTGGTGGAGAGATCTAGTTATATAACAAGCATTTATTAATTACTAATTATATAGTAAACAATGTCTAAAGAATGGTGGTATCTTATGTGGGTTTCCTAACAACCATATCAGGATTATTCTACTATGACCTGTGTTTTACGGATGAGGAACTGAGCTATGACAGGTGAACTACACGGCTGGCAAGTGGTAAGAGCTGAGATGTAAACCCCGGTTAAAGATATACGGAGTTGGGCATTAGGCAATAGCTGAAGTCAGAGGCATGGTTGAGTTGCTCGGGGAGTCTCTACGAATTGAGGTACATGAGCTCCTTGAGGAACCGTGTGTTGGCTTTAGTGGCTCAGGAAAATAAAAGTTGCCTTTGCTGTGTATCTACATTTTCTGAAGAATATGGTCATAGCTTTTCACCCCCCAGATTGGGAAAATATGATACAGAATAAGTAAGGAAGAGCATGACAGAAACCTGGAAACTGTTTCAGGAAAGTGGGAATGGTCAATAAGGTGAGAGACCATGTAGGGTCAAAGGGTAAAGCAAGCAGGAAGTGACCTCAGCAGAGCCATTTCAAAGGAAGGAGAGGTGAGAAAGCAGATTGTAGTGGCTTGGTTTGTGGACCTGGGGACTATGAATGCAGACTATTCTAGAAGCTTGACTATGAAGGGAAAGAGAATGGGGGGGGTTGCTAATTATATTGGGAATCAGGTTGAAGGGAAGGGGTATAATCTTTTGATGAGAGAGACTTGAGTGTGTTTTAGAGGCTGAAGTGGCCCTTAAATGGAGAGAGATCAAAGATACAAAAAAGGGGGTAATTGTAGGAGCAAGGTGTTGCAAGATGTAGGAAGGGATGAAATCCTAAGCACAGGCAGATAGGACATCCGCCTGGACATGAGGCAATGATGAGTATAAATACAAGTAAATTTGAAGGTAAAGGAGAATCCTCTATACTCTTTGTCACGAGAAAATAAGGCCCAGATAAGCTAAGTGATTGGTGCAGTGTCTCACAGCCAATTTGGAGCACTTCTGGAGCTAGAATTCACTGCTCTTTCCATGACATCATAGGCTCTTCCAGTGAAAAACTCTCCCCTTCCTTGACTTCCAAGACACTAGGTTCTTTGGGGATTCTCTCAGGCTTATTTGAGGAATTCTTTTCTATTTATTTTTCTGGATCTTCCCCCCCCCCCCCCCATCATTTCAGCATGGTCTTTGCGCCCTGGGAGTGTGATGTAGTTGAACACTTACGGATCTTGGTGCCTTACCTGGTTTCAGACTCTCACTCTATTCTTCCTAGCTTTGTGACCTTGGGCAAGGTGCTTAACTCTACCGAGCCTCTCCGTTGCCTCATGTATAAAGTGGGGATGATAAAACTGAACTTAGATTGTATGAGGATTAAGTGAGGTACTATGAACAAAATGCCTAGCACAATCCCTCATACAGAAGAGGTGCTCAGGAATACAACTCCCTGTGTATTCTGTCTTCTTGGTGAGCTCCCTAGAAACCCAGGCTCTTTGCCTATATGCAGTTTTGAGAAAGTCACTTAATTTGCCAATTCTGTTTTCTCATGTCAAAAATGGAAAAAGTTCTCCTTACTATACAACATTGTTGTTAAGATGAAGATGACTGGAAATCTCTAGGAGGATGGTCAATAAATCTTTGTTGAAACTAAATCTCATCCACTTCCTGAGTTTCACTTAATTACTCCTATGACCTCCTCTCCCAGGCGTATTTTCCAGCCTGTTCTTCTCACTTGAGCACTAAGCTCTTTTCTAACTACTTGTTGAATGTTGCCTGGATCATCTACCAAGGCGTATAGTTACTTCTACTTTTAACTTGTTATTTTCAGAACTCATCTTCGATCTCTTCCTCATCTTAGATAGTTGGCAAGCCCCTTCTCCTGACTGTTACTTTCCCTGGTGGCAGCCATGTCTTCTCCCATTTCTTCTCATTGTGCTGGTCATTTTCTATTTATCCTCTATCCATCACTGCCATGAAGGCTAATTCCTATGCAGCGCCTCTCAGTCTCCCTTGTCAGGTGGCTTTTTGTTGGAAGCCCTTGTTCACAAGAGAGAAAAAGCTTATGTTTTACTAGAAACCATGGTTCCATTAAATTGGAAGCTCAGACTACCCGCTTGGTTATGTGGGGCTCCTCCTGCCACGGGATGTATTGGCTGCTCTCTAAGGAGAAATTTCGTGGTTGATTCACAAAATAGTCAATGGAAAATTGTTGTCCTCAGGACTCAGATCCTGCAGGAATAAAGGTTTGGGTCACCCCAACCAGTGCTGACCATGAGTAAAGAGAACATGGAATGGATGGTAGACGGGACTTGTGATTATCAGCTTTGACCTCAAGACTAGTATAGAGGTGGGTGCATAACTTCTGCTAACGGATTTTGTTCTTTATTCTCCCACTTTCCTGCTACCCTGTATGAAGTTCTGAAGGTAGTTATTATTACAATTTAGGTCTTTCTCAGAATATGACCGAATTGACATCATCCTATGGCTGGCAGTAGCTCAAGGTGTTTCTCACAGGTTGGGGATCAGAGTATTTCCGTCTGAGGGAAGAGCAAAATGGATGCTAAAAGGCAAAACTTGTGGGCTTTTCTGGTCAACCT
Source organism: Ursus americanus (assembly GCF_024610735.1). Taxonomy (NCBI): domain Eukaryota; kingdom Metazoa; phylum Chordata; class Mammalia; order Carnivora; family Ursidae; genus Ursus; species Ursus americanus. The sequence continues at coordinate 51,066,784 of NC_142137.1, read as the reverse complement.
CCATTTGTGCCCGCTCCTCTCTCCTCACATCTCTTCTCGATCTGTCCTGCCCCAGGACTCTGATCCCTATGCATTACACCTCCCGGGGGCTTCCAGCTGTGTGAAGTACAGTCAAGAGATACAGAAGTGGGAGGGGAGGGGTGTTTCTTCCTCACTTTTTGTCTGCTCCAGTGCTACACTTTGGCAGTGAATACACTTCGTTTTTTATACGTGATCCTCTTCTCCGTGGTGACAGCTCTCACAGTGCTTGGGTAACACTTTCTTCCTCTTGACCCTATTTCCAGGTCAGGTTCTATGGGAAACAAACTCTGATCCTCTGCCTCTAGGAGGTTTCCTGGGGAGCGCTCCTGGGGTTACTACTTGAGATGGGAAAGAGAGGGACACAGGATTGGGCAGAGTGGGCTGGGATGGCTCTGCAGTTAGTTGTTTTGACTTGGGGCAAATGGGCTAGACCTTCATATCTCTGTGTAGATCAGTCAGTGATGTAGTTGCTGGGGGAGGGCATGTCTTTTGGCTAATACCTGTTGGCCACTAGTTCTCCCAACTGCTGCTGGATGAGTTCAGTGCTCCCCTTACACCCTTCAGACTGAAGGGTCCTGATGGCTTCCTACTATCGCTGGTCGTTAGGTGTCTCAGCATCTATTGTTGGCACTCTTAATTTACACACACCTCTGTGCATTGTCTCTTTGTTAAATTTTCTTAATTGAATGATCTGAGTTGATTTGTTTCCTTTCCAGGCTCTAATATAGATAGTAATTTAAAAATCACATGACTATATAAATACAAATTCTCAGATGTTCAAGAAGAAATGAAGTATCCTATAATAGGGAGACCTGATCTGGCTGGGGAAGGGAGGGCAGGTTTTGTCAAGGAAGTGACATTTGAATCAAACTCTGAAGGGCACATGTGATGAGCACTGGGTGTTATACGCAACTGATGAATTATTGAACACTACATCGGAAACTAATGATGTACTATATGTTGGCTAATTGAATTTAAGTTAAAAAATGAGAAAAAAAATCTGAAGGGGGAGCCAAATTAACTATGAAGAAGAGTATATGAGAGAGAAAGAGGGGTAGAGAGGGAGTGGGGGAGGGAGACGGTGGGGGGGGGGCTAGAGAAGTAAGAGAGGGAGGGAGAGAGTGGAAGAGAGGGGAGAGGGAAAGAGACAGAGAATGTACTAACTGAAAAAAACAGGGGCAGGAAATAAAGCTGGAGAAAGACTGGGAAAGCACCCTCTGGGCTTTATGGCCCTCATTAAGGATAATCCTAAAGATAATGAAGAAGTTTTGAAGGTTTTCGAGCTGAGGAGGGACACAGATTTGCATTTGAAAATCTCTCTGGCTAATCGAAGACCAGTGTCATTTTTAACTTGGGGAAAATGACCACTTGCCTGCCTGTGCCCATTAAAAGCAGAAAAGACTTTTTGGTTTCTAGCTAGACAGAAGCTGCTATCACTTGGCAAATCGTACATATAAACTAGAGTAGTTCATGGACAGAATGCTACATGCCACAGTGCCTGGTGTATCTTTTTTACACCATGATAATTTGTTGCTTTTCCCCCCTGCTGGGTAAGATAATACTAACAACATACCAACCATTAGACCTTTAATACAGTAACAATTTGTACTACATATCAAAAAGTTGGGGGGCACCTGGCTGGCTTAGTCGGTGGTGTGTGTGTAATGCTTGATCTTGGGGTTGTGAGTTCAAGCCCCACGTTGGGTGTAGAGATTACTTAAAAAAAAATCTTAAAAAAAAGTTGGAAAATACTATATACTCTATCACAACTCCTTATTTTACTTTCCACTTATTTTTGGAGTCCTTACAAAATATACAAACTTCTACAACTTTGGTCTTAGAATTGACTTAATAGGATTTCTCTTTATTCTCTCTTCAGGTATGTTAATGAAAAAAATGTAACTAGGGAGAGCTAGTCATGATTTCACAATCAGATGTAGCCCAGGACCTCAGGGCTCCTTTCTTGGTTTCTCAGTTCTTGATGACTAGTGAGCAGAGATTAACAGAGTTCCCCTGGCAGAGCCCAATCCGTTGCCTTACTTACCCAGAGAGGTCCAGACCAGGACCTGGGAGTAATGTGCCGTTGTTTTTTTGCCTCTAATAATTTGAGCATGAAGATTCTTTTCATCTAAATAATTAACCTAAAAAGTCTGTTTCTGTCATCTCACTAGGTTGGTGTTATTGATTGAATTTTGTCTCTTAAAAACGTATGTTGAAGTCTTCCTTCCCAGTACCTCAGAATGTGACCTTATTTGGAAGTAGGATATTGGCAGATGAACTAAGTTAAGATGCAGTTTGGGGCGCCTTGGTGGGTCGGTCGGTTGAATGTCTCGCTTTGGGCTCTGGCTTAGGTCATGATCCCAGGGTCCTGGGATAGCCCTCATTGGGCTCCCTGCTTAGTGGGGAGTCGGGGTCTCCTCCTCCCTCTGCCCCACCCCCTCCCCCACATGTGCTCTCTCTCAATCTGCTGTCTCTCTCTCTCTCAAATAAATAAATAAATAAATAAATAAATAAATAAATATCTCTTTAAAAAAAGATGGAGTTTTACTGGAGTAGGGTGGGCCCTTAGTCCAGTAAGACTGACATCCTTATAAGAAGAGGAGAGATACAGATACAGAGACATATGGGAAGAATGTGGCCATGTGAAATTGGAGGCAGAGATTGGAGCGATGCATCCACCTATAAGGCAAGGAACACCAAAGATTGTTGGCAAATAACAGAAACTAGAGGAGGCAAGAAACGATTGTCTTTGACAGGTTTCAGAGGGAACAGGGCTCTGCTGACATCTTGATTTCAGTCTTCTAGCTTCTGGAACAGTGTGACAATAGATTCCTGTTGTTATAAGCCACCCAGTTTGTGGTAATATGTTATGGCAGCCTGAAGAAACTAATATAGTTGGCTTCAGTTTTTATCCTAAGCCCTTGAGGTGAAGCCCTACATCTATTACCATTTAAAGTTCCAGTTATATTTGGTAAAATTTACTGAATACTATAGGAAAAAAATTTATTGAGCACTATAGAAAATATTTTGTTTTAGGGTGGCTCAGTTGGTTAAGTGTCTGACTCTTGATTTTGGCTCAGATCATGGTTTCAGGGTTGTGGGACTGAGTCCAGTGTGGGGCTCCTTGCTGGGCATGGAGTCTGTTTAAGATTCCCTCTCTCCCTCTCCCTCTCCCCTCCCTCGTGCACTCTCCCTCAAAAAAAAAAAAAAAAAAAAAAAAAAAAAAAAAAAGAAAATACTGTTTCAAATGGGATGAGTACTTTATTTCTATTAAAGGTAGACTTTAATTTTTACCTTTTGGATAATTATCAAGAATCCATCAAACTGTGCAGTTTGCTTTTTTTTTGTCATTAAGAACATTTCTTTTTTATTTTTAAATTTAAGTTCAATTAATTAACATATAGTGTATTATTAGTTTCAGAGGTAGAAACATTTCTTTTTTAAATTCACACAATCAACCGTAAGTCATTGTTTGATCTCTGAAATTTCAAATTTGGTGCCCCCTTTCTAGTGATCATGCTCTTGCCTATTTTCCCCTCAACTCCTTTGCAGACACTGAACATTTTCTTGGGCCTTCCCTGGATTGTATGTGAAACTCTCCTGTTGTATTTAGGCTGTTTACTTACTTTTGTCCACCACATTCTTTAATCTACCGCACACTCTGTAGTCAGCCTTTTAGTGCTGACCCTCTCCATTACCTTGAGCCCCCACCTCCAGCTGATGCTCGCATTGTGTTGGCCTGCAGCTGGCGGCTATCTCCGTTCTGGGGTTCTAGAGTGCAGAGGGTAGATCTGTGTACATGGGCCTCATTCCCTACCGAAGCTGTCCGACTTCCCAGAGCCCTCATTCGGTAGTTCCTTTATTCACCACTTGCTGAGTTGCTAAGGAACTCCTCACCACTGCCTCTTTCTTAGATCCACTCCAAATACTATTTTTGCTCTCCTTACTGAGACCTAGGCCGTGTGGCAATTTCCCTTGTACTCTCATCCTTCCATATTCATCTAATTCTTTCCAGAATCTTCAATCCTTTGATCACCTACTACTTCTTCACCTCATAAATTCCTATGTATTCAACTGTAACAGAAAAACCCAACTAATAGGAGTTTAAGCGAGTGTTTTTCAAGCTGTAAAATATATCTGAATCACCAGGGAGCTTGTTGAAATATAGGTTTTCATTTAGTTGGTTTGGGGTGGGCCCTGAGAGTCTGTATTTCTTGCAAACTCCTGGGTGATGGTAATGCTCCTGATGCCCAGGCCATAGGGATTTACACCTTTTGTGCGTATGGAGTCATCCTTCTGGGGTAAGCTCAGTATTTGCATGATAGCTTTGATTCTCCTGGTCTGCCCCTCATGGTCTCAAGATCCTGCTGTAGCTCCAGATGTCCCATTCTCACTTGAGTGCATCCAAAGGCAACAGGTGGGGGTCTGGCCAGAGATGAGAATGAGAGAGCCTTTCTCCCTTCCCCCTCCTCTCCTCAGGGAGGCAAATATGTGTTAAAGCCTCTCAGACAATTCATTGCCTTGGAACTGGATCACACTGGACCAGTCACTGTCAAAACAGAATGGGATAGATGAATTACGACTTATGTCAAGAGGCTGGACATACTGGTAAACAAGGAAGTCCTGTCAGCAGAAAGAGGGAGGATAGCCCAATAGGGTAGGCAGTTTCAGCCATATCTGGTTTTCATCTTGAGGCAAAAAAGAATTTTTTTTAATAATATTGCTTCATCTAACCAGTTTTGGAACTTCTTTTTGGGCAGTTTTCTCTGTGAATGTTCTAGTTTTATCATATGTATATCCTCTCTATTCACATGCCTGAAATCTGACTTTTGTCCTGTCATAAAGCACTGGCTCTTTTGGAAGTTGCCAGGAACCCCTTCCTTGCTTACCTCCATCTGCCTCTGTTGGCCACCTTTTCACTCTTAAGCCCCTCTACCCTTGGAATTGGTGAGTCACCACTCAGATTTCCTTCTCCCCCTCGCCCACCCTTTTCCTTCAATGCTCCTCTCTTCTCCTCCTGCCCCCTGGCTGGGGGCTTGCCCTCACTTGGACCTTAGCTCTCTGCTCATCGTCCCTTATACTCACCTAGTAGCTCCTGGGACATCTCTTCTCATGGATCTAAGTGTCACCTCTCTGGCTCCCAATCCCCGTGTGAATTTCACCCTTGCGTCTTTACCCCCCCTTCAGATACTTCTAACTGCATGTCACACCAAACCTCTTCTCTCCCAAACTGCTTTCTTTTCCCATTTCCCTTTGGTAGGTAGCATTAAATTCCTCTGGGGATAAATTAGCAAAATGTTTTGTTCTGTTCTATTATTTTATGGGATGTTAAATGTAAGTTGTGACTGCTGCAGCAGGAATGACAGATACTGGATACCAAAATGAGTTGTGATTCAGACTAAAATGTGGAAATTTCAAAGTAATTGAGAGGGCTGGTTAGCTTCTCATTCATGCAGAGGGTTCAGGAGTGAGGTGACTGAAGATTGGTGGGGGAGCTTGAGATTTTATTTGGAGAGAGCCGCACTGGGAGTTCTGCCTTCACACTCCCCGCCCCCACCCCTGACTGTGGGCAAGAGCACTGGCATCTCATACCGAACCCAGTGAGGAGGGCTCCCCCAGGACCTCTGAGAGCTTGGCACAGATGGTGGCTACTAGATTTCCACTTGAGGAAGGTACTGCATCCTATGGCAGCAGAGTAAAGGGCTATGCCTGGGATGGGGGGATGATTGTTCTACCTTTTAACCATGAACTTTCTAAAGGTGTGTGAATTTCAGAGACCACAGTTAGAGTCCACAGTAGGAAGTCATTTTAAAAGAGATTCTGCCTGGGGGTGCCTGGGTGGCTCAGTGTTAAGCCTCTGCCTTTCGCTCCGGTCATGATCCCAGGTCCTGGGATCCAGTCCTGGGTGGGGTTCCCTGCTCTGTGGGGAGCCTGCTTCTTCCCTTCCCTCTGCCTGCTGCTCTCCCTGCTTGTGCTCTCTCTTTCTCTGTCAAATGAATAAATAAAATCTTAAAGAGAGAGAGAGAGATTCTGCCTGAAAGGTCTCACTGGAGGGTTGATAGGACCCCAACAACAAGAGTCTTTGTGGAGTAGACTGAAGGAAAACCAAGACTGAGGTAGAATAAGTAGTTCGAGAGAATTCATTGGCTGTATCTCAGGAAGTATGGTCAGACATTGCCAGTACGGGACCACAAAAGTATTCACGGAAAATTCAGCTTCAGATATCCACCAGGCTCAGAGGGTGTGATGCCCTTTTGTCTGAGTGCTGGTCTAGTACAAACGTCCCTGCCCCGCCACTTCTCACTCTGCATATTATTGTTAGCCAGCTGGCCAGGACTGGGTGAGATGGAGCAGCAGCAAAGAAAGTGCCTTGCCCTGACTTCTGCCCTGAGAAAATGCCTGCAGGGAAAGGAGCAAGATTTTAATTACTGAATTGACAGCATGTCTTATCTTTTAGAGTAACAGTAGGGTTTTCTATTACCCAAGAGAACAAGATAGTTGTGGGACTCCTTGAGTTGTCATTCAGTTGAAGAACTGCCCTCCTTGAATGGGACACCAGGCAACAAAACTTACATTATGGGTACTCTCCATGAATCCTACTTATTCCGTGTTCTGGTTACACATAGTTTCAATTCAGCCTCTGCAGCAGTGAAATCATTTGATCAAAAAAATTCTATTCATATTACCCCAGGATTACAAATTTACAAACATGTCCTTGGCTCCTCTTACATTAGTTTATGTGGTTACTGTATTTCTTTTCAGGCTAAGAAGCAGTCTCAAGGGATGAGGATGAATGCACAAGGAACAACGCTTAGCCACAAAAGACTGTTGAAGCAGTAAGTACATGTTATACATGAGAGACAACATGTAACTAGACTATATAAGGCCTATTACATCTTAATAAAAAAAGACAATAATCCAATTTAAAAATGGGCAAAGGATCTCAACAGCCACTTCTCCAGACATATGTTATCTTCTTCCAAAAGAAGATAAACAAGTGGCCAATAAGCACATGAAAGATGCTCAAAATCATTAGCTCTCAGGGAATATAAATCAAAACCACAATGAGATACCACCTCACAACCATTAGGGTGGCGATAATAGCAAAGACAGATAATGACAAGTATTGGTCAGGATGCAGAGAAGGTGGAACCCTCAGACGTTGCTGGTGGGAATGTAAAATGGTGCAGCTGCTTTGGAAACTGGTCTGGCAGTTCTTCAGAAAGTTAAACATAGTTACCATATGATACAGCAACTCTAGTCCTAGGTGTATATTCAACAGAACTGAAAGCATATCCACACAAAAACTTATACATGAATGTTCACAGCAGCAGTATTCATAATGGCCAAAAAGTGGAAACCCAAATGTCCATCAATGGATGAATGAATCAACAAAATGTGGAATATCCATACAATGGAATCCATCCATAAAAAGAACTGAAGTTCTGATATATGGTACAACATGGATGAACCTTAAGGACATATGCTAAGTAAAAGAAGACAGATACAATGAGGCACGTATTACATTATTTCCTTTATATAAAAAGTCCAGAAGAGGCAGATATACAGAAACAAAGATGAGTGAGTACTAAAGAGAACTGTTTGGGGTAGTAGGGAGGATGAGGGGGTGAATAAAATGTTATAAATTTGCTTGTGGTGGTGTTTACATAACACTGTGAATATATTTTAAAAACACAGAGTTGGGACACCTGGGTGGCTCAGTCAGTTAGGTGTCTGTCTTTGGCTCGGGTCATGATCCCAGGGTCCTGGGACTGAGCCCCACATTGGGCTCCATGCTCAGCGGGGAGCTTGCTTCTCCCTCTCCTGCTTTCCCTGCTTGTGCTCTCTTGCTCTGTTAAAGAAATTAAAAACAAAAAACAAAAAACAAAAAAAACCACACCAGTTGTACACTTTAAATAGGTGAATTGTATGGTATATAAATTTGAAATGTCATTTATGGTCCATTAGACTGGGAGCCTCATGATGGCAGGGATGGAGCCAGCTGTGCACATTACCTTATGTCTCTAGCCAATGCCTCAACAGGCACTCAACAAATACTTCCTGAGGAGACAGCACACTTTTATGCTATACCGGACGTTTATACAGTGCTTCATAAATTCCAACGCATTTTTTTTTTTTTCACTGAGAGCAGCAGTCCCCTTGTGCCTCATGACAACTCCGAAGGTGGTCAGAGTAGGTGAATATGTGACTGTTATTCGCTCATATTATGAAAAATGATCTGCTGTACAACAGGGGAAAGATCCCAAAACATTTCTGTCTACTAAATTTTATCTCAAGATGCTGTCTCTCAGGCCTGTTTGTCTTGCATTTCTTGTGTCTCCCGGAGAGAAGAATGCATTTCATAGTACAACCAGCACAGCTCTGATAGACTGGTTCCCAAACTGCAACCCAACAGCACAGCAATTCGGGTCACTTGTGGGGCAGAATCCAAAGAACCGAGATTCCTTTTTGGCGCATAGTGATGAGACCAGTAGGATTTTAGCTTTGGGATCTTGGACTCAGTCTTCTCAAATACTTCTAACCGTAAGGTTTGAGTCGGTCCCACAACCATCATGTCAATAGTAATTAATTTATAAGCACCTTCCGGGCTTAATTCAGGTTTCTAGGTTCTGGTCCCCTTCTCCCACTCCCCATTCCCCCCAAACCCATGGTTGGAAGAAACTCAAATTCCACCAGAGCCTTCCCAGTTGGAGGAACAGGAGCCACCTTGCTAAGAAAAACTCACTTGAAAGCCCCTCAGGAAAGAGGTCCTCCGAGGTTTTATCAATTGGGACGTGGACTCCTAGTTACCTACAGAACCCCTGGCCACTGTGCTATTTCACGATGTTCTCCTTTAGGGCCACCCAAGCGGCCAGAAGCCTTGGCCGACTTCCAAGGTGGGGCTGGGAGACCCTCAGAGGCCCCGGGGCGTTTCCAGAGCGGCGGGGCGCGCTCGACTCACGGCCGCCGCGGGCAGGAGCGCAGGTGAGCAGCCAAGCGGGGTTCGCCGCGCAGTCCCCGGCGCCTCCGCCTCCGCGGCGCCCGCGCTGCGCTCCACCCCTCTCCGCGCCGGGCCCCGGGGGCGGGCGATGGCTCGACCCAAACACCCGTGGGCTTTGGAGGGAAGTGGGGCGGCGACGTGGGAGCCCCCGGACTGCGCGGCCGTGCCCGCTGCAGCCCGCAGCGCGGAGACGCGGGGCCGCCAGCTCCCCTCAGGCGCTGGGCGCGGCGGCCGCGAGAGCCGCAGGTGGTTCCCCGGGCCGGCCCTTTTCTCCTCCCCCTTTCCTTTCTTTCGCCTCCCCTCCCTCTCGCCCGGTGTCGGCGGCACTTCCCCCGCTTCCTCCTCCCTCTCCAATCGGGAGGGAGGGAAGGAGCCGGCGGCTCTTTCCTGCCTCCCTGCAAACTTGAGCGGGACTCCCGTCTCCACTCGCCACCGCGGCCACCGCGGCCACCGCGCCCCGCGCCCGGGAGCTGCTCCTCGAACTTCCTCTCGCCGCGCGGCCCGGGCACCCCGGCGGTGGGAGGACGCCGCTAGGCGCCAGGCAGCCGCGGCTCCGACCCTCCGGAGCCCTTCCCCGCGGCTGCCCGGGCTCCTCTGCCTCGCCGCCCGGCCGCCCGCGCGTCCGTCGGTCCGTCCTTCCTGCCCGCCTCGCCTCCTCCCCGCGGCAGGAGCCACCAGGCTGCCCCACGGCGCCCCGCCGCTGCCCGGACTTTCCTTTGTGTTGGATGCGCACTCGCGCCCCGCGCCGACGAGGGGCGGACTGAGGGCTGCGCTCGCCCCGGGCGGCCCGCCGCGCCGCGAGCCCGCGCCTCCGCCCCTCCGCCCCCCGCCATGCCCTTCCACCAGAGGACCGTGGAGCCCGCGCGGCTGCGCCGGCCCGAGGCGGCCGGGGCCGCGGGCGCGCCGCTCTTCCGCTCACTGGAGCAGGTCAGCTCGCACGCCCTGGTCTGCCTGCTGGCACAGCTCGCCGACCTGTCGCGCTGCGCGGGGGACATCTTCGGCGAGCTCGAGGGCCAGGCGGCCGCGCTGGGCCACCGCACCGCCGCGCTGCACCGCCGCCTCGACGCCCTGCACGCCGCCGCCGCGCGCCTCGACCACCGCCGAGTGAAAATCCGTGAGTGGCCGGCGGGTCGGGGGAGGGGAACGAGGCGGGGAGGTGCCGGGCCAGCTGCTCCCTCCCGCCCCCTGGCGGTCCCCGGTCGGCTCTCGGGCCGCCGCGCGGAGCCCCGGACCCCCAAGACCCTGCGAGTGTGGGCTTCTCGGGTGGGCACGGCCTGATCCGGGCCGGGGCAGCGGTGCAGGTGTCACGGGGCGCGGCGCTCTTCGATTCTCGGATTTTGGGAGGTTCTTGGCCGCCTGGGACGAGTGGGCGCGTAGTGTGGGAATTGGGCTGGCCTGTCCCACTGTCCGGTCCTTCTCTCTGTCTGTGTGGGAGGCTGAGAGGAGACCCGGGGGCGCTGTAGACAGAGGAGGAGCCAAGGTCGTGGGAAAGGGTCATGGGAAGGTAGCCTATTCAAAAAGCCAGGGTATGATATAGGTATGGATATAGAATGATTACAGTTCTTGAGACTCCGGCAGGATCTGTAAAAATCTCTGGGGATCTCAGCGAGCTTTGGGGCTGCTTGTCACCTCTCTCTCTACCGCGTTTGGCGCTCTTACCTGCAAACAAAAGTATGCAGACTTTTAGTTAGGGTGTGTGTGTGTGAGGTGTGTGTGTGTGTGTGTGCACGCGCCCGCGCTATTTTGCTTTCGAACCCCCGAGCTCTTTCTGATTCACAGGACCTTGACCTTGAGCTCAGACTTTGAATCCCATTCATCTTTGTCTGACCTCGTCCAACCCTGAAAATCAAGTCTATGTCCTGACATAGTGATCTCCCCAGCACCCATTTCATTTCAGCAGCCTAACTATCTCCAGTGAATGAAGTAACTGGAATTTCCTGCTGGCCCAAAGCAGAGAAACTTTCGGTATGATGTTTGTGTGGTTTCTCCCCTTTTAGTACATGGACGTGGTCATAATTCTAAGTGTAAAGAATAAATTGGAGATGGTTGATGGATTGCAGGGTGTGAGGGGAGGTATTGGTGAACACACGCCTAGATTTCCGCAGCTCTGAGTGAAATGCTATCTCTCTTACAATCACTTCCTATACAGTCTCAAGTAGCTGGTTTTCAATTTTTTTCTCTTGCTAGAAAAACTTAGTTATATTTTTAATTACCTTAAAACCGGAAGTGTTCGAGTTTTCAGTACATTAATACTGGTGAGATTGCTTGTTGTAATACATCTTTCTCCAAGTTGTGAAGTTATCATGTGATGACTTTACATCTCTTTCATTGTGTTGTCAACAGATCCTCCTAAATTGTGGACAGTTCCCAACTGGGGAGAGCTTACTCCTCTCCCCGCAAAAAACGAGAGGGGAAAACAATCAAGGTGGTCTCATAACGTTGTTGGACAGAATATATCTATTGATTGTGAATAATGACCTTATGCATCAGGGTATACTGTCCTAGTGGAATGTCACAGTCCTCTCGGCGATGCCTCATTGCTTCTGTGGCTTTTTTGTGTGGAGTGACTGTGTGGGTGAACGAGAATTCCACCCTTGAGGAATGATGTGATGAGGCAGATCTGACTGGTAGGTGAACTGATCTGTGGGAATTAAAAAACAAGAAAAACCTCCGTGAAGGTGAAGAACCCCTTCTTTTGCCAGTTTTGTTTTGCATTTAAGCAAAACAAAGTTCTCTCTTTGTGTGGCTATGCATGAAATTAATGTCCAAAGCCAAAACTGCCCAAATGCCCTAAATTAACTAAAATTGTCATAGTGACTGATATAACTCTTTTTAAAACTTAACAAGTTTGTTTGAACCTTAAATAGCTTTGATTTTATACCAGAAAACCTGGCTCATCATTTTTTTTTTTTTATGATTGAGAAAGAAGGCTTTTATTGAACGTAATTATGTGTGAGAGTGGAAGCGCACGTAGAGAGAAGGAAGCCAAACTGTAAACACATTAGTTTTTGTGGTTTTTCACCTTCATGCACTTAATGCTTTTATTGCTAAAAAGCAATGTAACACCTGTGTACTTATTTTATTTAGCTTCTATTAGGATTTGAAAAAGAACTGCCTCAAACTTTGTTCCTGAGTGTAAGCTACATTTTGAAATCATTTTGGTACCTTTTTAGGCAGGCCTTCCGAATAACATGCTGCATTAGAATGGACAGGTAGACTTTTAGACTTGGAGTTGACTGTGAAGGCCATCTACTTCATTAACTTAGCGAGAGAGGAAATTGAGTCCTAGAGAGTTGAGATGACTCACCTGATTATGTGGTGGGCTCCTGGCACAGCCTGGCAAAGCCAGGCCTTCTGATAGGCTCACCTGCTTGTCCCGCTGGTATATCCCTTACTTTTAGGATCACATGGGAAATAGAAACAAAGTTTAGATACATTACACAAATAGTCTGAAAGATAACTATGACTGTTAATTTCATTCTTCTTGTAGATAAATCTTTTAATGAGTCTCCCACGGAGCAAGTAACAGAACTGAACAGTTTACCGGAAGCCGACTACAGTGGGAGATTATGCCTATTTCCTTGCCTGATGGTCTCTACCGTAATAAAGGGTGTGAGCGCAGCTGTTTTAAAAACATATAGACTTTATCTTTGTAATAGAGAAACATTTTGGTGCTGTGGGTAATGATTCTAAGAAATATTTCATCAAGTTTGCCGTTCCTCAAAATCTCATAGGTTGATAGTTGTCCAACATAACTTCTTATCATAAGTTGGGGAGAAGGTACATTACTTTTTCTCCTAATTATCTTTTTAATTTTTTTAATTTTTAAAATTTTAAATTCATTTAATTAACATATCGTGTATTAGTTTCAGAGGTAGAGTTCAGTGGTTCATCAGTCTTACATAACACCCATTGCTCATTACATCATGTGCCATCCTTAATGTCCATCACCCAGTTACTCCACCCCCCTACTCCCTTCCTCTCTAGCAGCCCTCAGTTTGTTTCCTATGATTAAGAGCCTCGTACGGTTTGTCTCCCTCTCTGATTTCGTCTTGTTTTATTTTTCCTTCCCTTCCCCTATGCTCCTCTGTTTTGTTTCTTAAATTCCACATATGAGTAAGATCATATGATAATTGTCTTTCTCTGGTTGCTTTATTTCGCTTAGCATAATACCCTCTGGTTCCATCCATATCATTGCAAATGGCAAGATTTCATTTTTTTGATGGCTGAGTAGTATTCCATTATATACATATACCACATCTTCTTTATTTATTCATCTGTTGCTGGGCATCTGGGCTCTTTCCATAGTTTGGCTATTGTGGATATTGCTGCTATAAACATCGGGAGGCAGGTGCCCCTTCAGATCATTGTATTTGTATCTTTGAGGTAAATACCCAGTAGTGCAATTGCTAGGTCTCTCCTCCTTATCCTTAAAGACTCCCCTAATGCTTTCCCGACACCCCCAGGTTGGAAGGAGTCCTTCTATAGCATCTATTATGGGCCTCCGGGGTGTCTTTCACCACATTTACCAGCGTGGGCTGAAACTGTGTATTTACTTCTGTCCCCCTCTGCTAGATAGCAATGTGCTTGATGTCCAGAATGGCTGTATTTTTATTTTTTCAAAGCTCAGAACAGTGCCTGGAATGGGATAGGTCAGTAGATATTTGAACTGAACCAATGTTTGGTTTCTTAGTGCTCAGTGTCGAGAAGAATAACTACAAAAATCTTTGGGAGGAACTGTGATACTGACTGCTACAAATCCACGTGAATAAGACAGTAACTTTAAAAACGAAACAGTAAACTTTCACTTTTTAAGGTTTTATGCTGAACCACTAGTACGCTCTTTTCTCTAGAAGTCAAACTTCGTTGATTTTGCTGCAAGATAAGTGCTTATTGAAAAGAGTACCAGTAGCTAGAAATGTGAATAGTTATCTCTCAGCTCTGTAAACAATCAAAACAAATTTTCCTATGCAGAAATCAATAGACACTCAACCTAATAGCCTGTTTCATTACTAAGCCCCATGTGATTTGTTTCTTTTTATAATAACACTACACTTATGGAGTGCTTTTATGATTGAGAAACAGTTTTTCACATTCATTATTTGACTTGAAATCTTGTGAGGTAGGAAGGCCAGGTTGCATTATGTCCATTTCACAGACAAAGAAATGGCAGTTCTGGAACTATGAGGTATACATTAAATCGACATGGAGACTTCTGATTACTTCACCTTAACGGTACTTCCTGGGTGAATATGAAATGTAATTGTGGAAAACAAAATAGGAAAAAAGATGCTTGCTGGTTTTTCTTTTTATAGGTCCAGAGAAGTAGAAGGTTTTTTCCTCCCTTAGATTGTAGAAACGTTCTAAGTTCAGGGAACTTTGTTGTGTTGCACAGCGGTAGTGGGCCCCGTTCACATCTGGTGTATGTGAACTCGCATGGAGTTGTTGTGGGTCTCAGCCTGGTGAACTTCTTGTGGTGGTCTTGATAGTATAGGATTTTTATGGGAGAGATGAATGGTGTTGCAGATAGTTGGCTGGCAGAAAGACTAGAGAGACACCATCTATCTGGCATTTGCTAGATAGTGTCTGTGTTAGGCAGATGCTATAGCCTAAAACTGGATGGTGCTCTAGGTGTCTGGCTGCATCGTCCTACATCCCAGCAGACTGCCCCTTGACCCGGCCAGAGGGCTGGTTGTCCTGATGTCAGAATATCTTTGCTTCTTCCTCAGAATGAACCTTTTATGCAAGGTGCTTGTCAGAGTTCTAAAGACAGAGTGGAGGCGTCACTGCACTTCTAAGAACAGGTAGTGTGGTGGTGTTTGTGCCTGCCTGCCTGCTGAAAAAATGTTTGTATTTCTGGTGAAATTGACTTAAGACTGGCTTTCATTGAAACATACCACATGCTAGGGAGGGTGTTGGTATAGGAATGTGGTCTCCACCTACCTCTGATCCCTGGAGGGCCCCTAAATGTATTGACAGAAACTGAGGGTAGCTGAGCAGCCAGATTGCACCTCAGGGTTAAGGAGGCTGTATGAAGTGAAGCAGTGTTTTCTCTACTTGCCTGACATAGAGAATTGTCTAGAACTCTTGTCAGAGTCACAGATTTCCAGAACCTTACAAAGCCTTACTGAGCCAGAGCCTCCAGTATGTTTAACAGATGCCACTGTGTACTTGGAGGACTTCGAGGAGCATTGAAATAGACAGGAAAGCTCATTGGATTGAGAATTGGGAGACTCGAATCTGGCTTCATCTCTGCCATTGTCTAATGCAGATCTCGAGCAATTTACTCAGCCCCTTCCGGCCTCAGTTTCCTTATCTGTAAAATAGAGACTATGACTAAAATAACCTTTACTGGCCTTTCCAATTTTGTCATTTTGTGATTCTAATGAGGGGTTACTATTTGATAATATCAGTAGCTCAGATGACCTTGCAAATATGACTTTCATCAATAATCCTTTTCTGATTCTTATGAATAGGGATTTAAAAAGTTTTATTGTGTGTGAAACTCTTCATGACTGTAGGGACTCTTTCACATCATATTGGACCCACATGGGGTACATGGAGGTTCATGTCTTGAGGGGTTAGGGGTCTCATAGCTTCCTCCTCATCTTTAAAAAATGCTAACATCATTATGGAAAGAGAATTGTTGTTTAAATGCATTTGCAAATGTCAGATTTCTAAAAGAGAGGCTTTGTTTTGTTTTAAATTATGAAGGTGTACTGTTTAAGCCAAAACATCAATTTACTCCTTGACTCTTGGGTGTAATGCAATTACCTGGTTCAAAGAGCTACCTACATTTATGTTGAAATGTTATTCTAGCAGTTGTTTAATTTTCCTCTGTATTAGAGGAAAAGTCAATATTAAAAATTCTTCTGTATGGTTTTAGGATTGGGACTAGCAAATGGAAAAAAAATTTAAAAACAAGAGAGAACTATTTGAGATTTTTAATACTTTAGAAGAAAATTCAGAAAATGATGCAGTGTTTTCCTCTGGCTATCATTTTAATGTCTTAAAAAGAAATCAAGTTTTAAGTATAAGATGAGTTATACCTAACTGGGCACCTGGTGATTTTCAAAATTATTTAATTCTGTTTCTCCTCAAATTGGCTTTTATCCTGGGATGAATGATTTCAGCAGGATTTGTGGTTCAAAAGCAACAGGACGGTGCTGTTGTCAGTCTTGCTTTCACACGTTACCTTTGTGGTCGGCACTTCTCAAAATGCTCACCTTAGCAGTGCCTTGGACAAGTGTAGCAGAACCGATGGAGCTTCTGTTTCTGAATGAGGGCTCTTCTGAGCAAAGGTCCTGGAGGTCCCAGCCTCAGTCGCTTTCCTTGTGGATTGAATGACATGTCTGTGAAAGCATTTAGCATCCCTCAAACAAAAAATGACATTACTGATACCAGTATCTGTGCAGTAGCAGCAGCGCAATTCCGGTTTCTGGCATCAGGCTGTCTTTTTGGTGGCTTTGTACTGCCTGGGAAGGCCAACAGCTGCCGTTGGAGCACTTGCTATAGGCCAGACACTTGAATTCAGCAGTCTGGCCTTATCCGTGGGGGTACATTCCAGGACCCGGAGTGGATGCCTGAAAGCACGGATGGCGCCAAACTCTATGTATACTATGTTTTTGCCTGACACAGCGTTCGGCTGCTATGGAGCCTCTGAGTGTGGGCCAGAAGGAGCATCGTCTGCTGTGAACCGTGGTCACCGCGAGTAACTGAGACCACGGAAAGCTGAACTGCGGGTCGGGGGCCTCCTGGATGTACAACAGCTCGACAAGGTGGAGACTATTATTATTTCTCGTTGACAGAGGATGAAGTTAAGGCACAGAGAATTTGCCTACCCACGGTCACAGCTCGTAAGCGGCGGAGCTGGGGTTTGGACTAAGACAGGCTTGTCGTGGAGTCCGTCCTAACCGTTCTGCGGTGCTGTCTCTCTTGAAATTATGACATGTTACTGAGGTGAGGAAAACCGACCCCAAGAAGATGGGGCGAAAGCCTGTCCCGTAGCTGAGGGAGAAGGCCCTGGCTCTCGGGCTTTTCCCTTTCCCTTTTCCTTTCTGTCTTGAACGCACTTGAACCACTAGCGGACGGCCAGGAAATCTGAGACCTGCATCTGAAGTACCTCGCCCAGGGCCTGGCGCGTCGCTCACATGTAACGCTTCCTGTTGTGTGGACGACTGAGCGGCCGAGTTAGCATCTGCGTGCACACTGATGTCCACGGAGTACCCCGGTCGGCCCCGTCCGTGGGAGGCTGACCACCTTAGAGGGGAGCTTGGGTCCGAGAGAAACATCATTTGAAAACCAGAAGGTTCTGCCCAGGGATCTTAGAGTGTATGTGGTTCCTAATGGCAGCGTGTGAAGGGCTGTTGAGAGGTGGGGGTTGAGGCTTGGGAAAGCGAGCCCATCTCCTGGGGCCTTTATGTATGTGTCCTCTTTCTCAGAGCCCTTGTCACCCCCATTTCCTCCTACCAGAGGAACTGCATACCTGGCTCAGCTCTCACTTCATTTCCTAGATATAAGTGCTTCCCCTTTACCTTGGTTGCCCAGGAGGCTCCCGAGCCTCCGTCTACACCTGACTCCCGCCTGATTTCATGTTCTCACTCCGAACTTGAGAGACTCAGCTCAGACCTCAGCTCTCCTTGGGCATCTTGGAACTCAGAGCACATGTGAGCACGGTTTCATTCATTGCATGTTTCCCACACTTTCTGAATCATCAGATACACCAGGGGCTTGTTTAAAAACAGATTCCGGGAGATCCTGGAGATTTTGAGTCATCAAGTCTGGGGTGAGGCCAGGAACACGCCTGGCCAACAAGTACCCCCAGGTGATTCTGATTAACCAAGTTTTGGAAACACCAGTCTGTGTTGTGTGTTAGGAATCTTGTCCATGGAGGGTGGAAGGATATTCTTCCATTCATGAAATGTATTTTGGGTTATTCTGCTAGTGCGAGTTGTGAGGATTACAAAATGAATATATTACAGTGTCATGTGGATGATCAGATATGTAAATAAATATTAAGGAATAAAGTTAATTATTATTTGTAACATTATTTCTAAAAGAAAATCTGTTTTGAATTCCAAATTGCCAATTTAAATTGGATTTTTAGAAGCTCTCTGACTTAGAAGACCTGCCTGTAAACATGTGGAACAGGTGCCCTTCCTCACACACAAAATACTGATTTTAAATGTTCAGAGCATATTTTGCTTAGAAACTGTGTTCTGAAAAGAAATGTAAACCTTCTGGAATAAGAGTTTTTTTTCCTTGTGGGTTGGTGGATTTTTCTTTTTTTAGTAATGCTTTATTTTGACTTATTTTTCTGATTTGTTTTACAAGAAACTTCCTCCCATCTAGAAAAGCAATGTCTTGCTTTGGAAGGACAGACAACTGTTTCAGGTTATTCCTGCAGGGATGTCCTCTGTTACACTTTCCTCTATTCCCTGCTCCTTTTCCGATTAAAAGCTGGTAAAGATGTTATCAGTAACATGTAGGGGACTATGTGGTAATGGGCTGGTTTAAATTGTAGTAACACACAGTAAAATAGAATGGAGGCTTTCTACATGACAATATTAGCCATCTGATAAACTGTTCTGAGAACCGAGGGACCACCATGTGCAGCAAAGGAAATTGAATTAAGCAGATGCTATGCTATGCAGAATCAAATTATGCCTGATTCTCTTGGCATCTGAGAGCTACTGCTGGGGAACACTGTGGTTTCCCAGCTCACGGTCTGGCTGCTGTGACCATCACTGAGGCAAGGGCACTGTCCGCCTCTCTCAGGATCTTCCAGTCGTGCTCATAGCTGGTTTCTGGCATGACAGGTCCAGAAGCTGCAGGCAGCCTGACTCCACAGCCAGTGTACTATTTATTTATTTATTTATTTATTTATTTATTTATTTATTTAAAGATTTTATTTATTTATTTGACAGAAAGGGAGAGCACAAGCAGGGAGAGCAGCAGGGAGAGGGAGAAGCAGGCTCACCAAGCAGGGAGCCCAATGCAGGGGCTTGATCCCAGGACCCTGGGATCATGACCTGAGCCAAAGGCAGACGCTTAACGACTGAGCCACCCAGGCGCCCCGCAGCCAGTGTTCTTTACCTCTACATTAGATGAGGGCCAAGGTTGCTGGAAAATCATGATGCAGCCCGATCATCTTAGCCTAAATTTTCATTTAGTTTCTTGAGCAGGCAATACATTTACATTCTTGGAAAAAAACAGATACAGAAAGCTATGCAATGAAGTCTCACTTCTGCTTCTGTCCCCTCTCTGCTTTATCTCCCCCAGTAGAATAATCACTTCTATTAGTTTCTCCTTGTTCTTCCAGAGTTTCTTTATGCAAGTATAAAAATACTATTTAATGTTATTTTCCTTCCATTAGCCACACACGTAACTTTGGAATTATCCTGTTGTTCTTCTTTATTCGTATATGTAAGCCAAAGTGATGATTTTAATTATTTTTCTATATGCCTTTTAGCCAGTTTCTATTCTCTTTGTGAAATTGCACTTTTTTAAAAAAAGAATTTATTTATTTTGAGAGAGAGAGAGTGCATGTGCATGCAAGCTTTGGGAGGGGCAGAGGGAGAGGGAGAGAGATTCTCTCAAGCAGACTCTGTGCCTAGCAGAGCCGGATAAAGGGCTTAATCGCATGATCTGAGATCACCACCTGAGCGGAAACCAAGAGTCGGGAGCTCAACTGACTGACCCATCCAGGTGCCCTGAAATTGCAGTTCTTTTTTTTGTCAGAAAATGCAGTTGATTTGGTAAAAATAAGATTAATTAACATTGAAATGCAGTGTTAATTTAAGCTCTTTCTTAATTTTTTGCATTGCTGATGCTTTAAGTTTAGGTATATTTTAAGGAGCTTCTTGAGAGATGATTAATCTTTTCCTGTATTAAGAAAGAAAAAGGGGGTGCCTGGGTAGCTCTGTCAGTTAAGCATCTGCCTTTAGCTCAGTCATGGTCCCGGAGTCCCAGGATGGAGCCTTGCATCGGGCTCCCTGCTTAGCAGGGAATCTGCTTCTCCCTCTGTCCCTCACCCCACTCATGCTCTCTCTCTCTCAGATGAATAAAATCATTAAAAAAAAAAGAAAGGAAAAGGAAGGAGGGACTTCTATTAAAGTAACAACGCAGTGTAAGTTGAGTTTATTTAAAAGTGGGCATTTTCTGCCGTCCACCTGGATATCCTGCGTGCTGAATGTGAATTACTTCCTGGCTTGGGAGGGGACTTCTACCAATATAGAGCTGCGTTTGAATTTCAGTGTGGAATGTTTTACTCTGACGTAGTGATTTCATTTGCTAAATAAATGCATTTGATCATGAAGTCCGCTTGGGATTTTGATTTCACTGGGTGGGTTATAACTACCTTGCCTGTAGAGCCCAGTACAGAATGACATTGATAGACATGTGAAGGAAGCAATATAGTCATTTGAATTATTTTTTTCCCATTTGTTAACTTGCTTAAGACCAAAGGTTTGTACTGAATTAGTATAGAAATGATCAAAGCATTATTCATGAATGTAGCCTCAGAAACATAACACATTCTACCATGTAAGTTTTGTGTAAATAAAAGTACTTAAAAAGCTTTAACTCATGCGGGGCTCTTGGGTGGTGTAGTCGGTTAAGCCGACTCAGGGTTTGGGCTCAGGTCATGATCTCAGGGTTGTGGAATAGAGCCCCATGTGGGGTTCCATGCAGAGTCTGCTTAAATTTCTCTCTCTCCTTCTCCCTCTGCCCTTCCCTGTCACACATTGCTCTTTCTCTCTCTCAAAGTAAATAAATCAATCATAAAAAAACCTTTAACTCTTAGGAAGTATGTCATAAAATAGTTCTGATTATAATATTAATATATATTCATCATAAAGTTCAAACCTATAAAATGCAGAATATATGAGGAAGAAAATTATCACAGCCCAGAGAGTGTCAGATTCCTCTCTTTTTGCTAATATATCTATACGAATCTATATGAATGGCTTTATAGCAACAGATAGCATTTTTTAACAGAACACAGGGCATCACTCTGTAAATAGTTTTGTGTCCTGATTTTTTAAAACTTAGCTTATATTGTGAGCATTTCCCCCGTGTCATAGACATCCAGAGACTGTTTTAAGAGGAGAGCCATCGGGGTACATGGTTCTGACGCTCTCTTACTTTGCGTTGGCTCCCCAGGGAAGTCCTTTTGATGTTCTCTGGAGTCTGTTTACACAAGAGTTATCCTGTGGACAGAAGTTTGTTATCTTCTGGGGCTTCCTAGGGTTTCTCCTCGGTGTTATTTGTGAACTTTTAAATTGTACTCATGAGGTAGCATTTAGGAGAAGATGTGCTGGAATTCTATCAGTCCAGTAGATTGCTCAGTCTTTGTCATTATCCCCTTTCTGGACAGATTAACCCTATTTTATACTACGGTTGTTGACCCACAATGACAGTTCTCTATCTTTATAGCAAATAGGTCATTGAGTCAAAAGATGGTTGTGTCCTTTCCTTATTGGTTCTTTAGTTGAGTAGTGTGCCTGTTTGCTAATAAGTTATGTTGCTTTTGTTTTTTTTAAGAGAAGTTACATTTCTTTTTCCTTAAAAAAAAAAAATAAACATTTCCCTTCCCCCTCCACCAAAATGTCAATCAGACATCTGTCTCTAGGTTTCTCACCTCAGCCGGTGCCTGTTCTTGCAACATAGGGGGTCTGTTTAGATTTAGCTCAACAAGTTTTAAAAACAAAGGTCTGTCACCTATCTCTTGATGCAACTTTGGCTCTTGATTTGTGGGAAGATGAGGATTAAGCTTGTTCCTTTCATTCTAAATGTTGGGTGATTTAATTGAAAAATTAATAGTCCATAAAAACATCAAGGAACTGGGTAAATTCACCCATGATAATGGTGGCAGGGAATGAACTCATGAAAGGGGGTGGGAGAAATGTTTTTGAGTGCATTTAGTATATTTTACATAATCTAAATATATTGCTTGCAAATTGCAAGGTCTGCTCAATAAAAATATTTCATATTAACATTTATGGGATAACATTTATAGCTAACATTTATAGGATACTTACTATGTGCCAGTTTCATTGAATCCTCATAAAAACTGTATGAGAGACATAGTACCACCCCCATTTTATTGATTTTACTAAGCGGCTATAGAGAGGTCAAGTAATTTGCCCAAGGTCACGCAACTGGTAAGTGGTAGAGACAAAATACGATATAGTGGAGCTCTGTGTTTAACACTTTATTTGAATAATTGTAATTACTTTTTGGTGAATTTTTAAGTTCATTTTAACATCGAAAAACTTCTGAATTTGGCTAGGAGTTGGTTGGTATTTTCTGTTTTATTTTGGTTATTTTAAATCGTTGTGCCCAGTGGCATGACCTGTGGAGGTGAATTAGTAGCTCATGTGATAGTGCCGTAGAGAATTAATCACGTTTATTTGGTTCTTTGAGCTGCACTTATGAAAGGTATTTTAGTCTCTAATATAAAGTCCTTTTGTTAATGTTTCCCATCATTCTGGCTTCTTTTCCTTTGCCAGACATTCATGATCAGTGTCAGAAGCCAGGTGATGTAGGAACAAAATTCAATTTCTGGCTTCTTTTGATTTAATATATTAGGGGAAACTTCTCTTTCTCTGCTCTCCCCAAGCTTGCTGTCTTTAAATGGTGTGATGCTGTAATGCGCTCTCTCAAGGCTGTACCGCGAGGGTATTGCTTAGTTTACTTGTTGGTGATGGAGGATAGGAGGAGAAGCTGTCAGGAGACTAGCTGGCCTTTCCTCAACTCTATAAAACGTTTACCTTTGTTGACAGAAAATACCTTCAATTATGTGGTGCTTGCTGGTGGTACCAGCCAAGAATTTAACTTAAATCAGCAGTTCTCAGTGTGTGATTCCTGGGTCGGCATCATCAGCATCTCCAAGGAATTTGCTGGAAATGCAAAATCTTGGCCTCACACCAGACCTCCTCCATCAGACTCCATGGGGATAGGCGCAGCAGTCTGCGTTTTAACAGCCCTCCAGGTGATTCTGATGCTGAAGTTTGAAAACCACCATCTGCAGAGCCAGAGGGGTGAATCTGCTTAGAGACCTACCGCCTTTGCTGGGCTGTGGGCCATGAGTGGGGCTGCCAAAGCTCAGTTCCCAGAGGCATCTTTAGAAGCTGGACCATATGGTCCAGGACAGTATGGGTTTATGAACCAATGCTTCATTACCGTACAACAATGAGAGTCTTGCTTTAAGAGTCTTTGAATCCCTGCCAATTCGTGCTTTAGAGGCCCACTTGCTAGTGGGCCTTCACCATTTGGAGATTAGTAACCTGGCCCTGGGCTTGTTTGTCATCCTCAGGGCTGAAGGCAGCCTCTCTGATTTCCCCTTTCCCTAGGAACTTTAAACAACATCCAGAGAGCAGGGAGGTGACTCACCACAATCACAGGGTAGGGACATACTTTCTAAACAAAATCTTGAGGAGAGAGGATTATTCTCCCTAAATACTGATTATATAAAACCCCCATTTCTATATTTTAGTAAGTGTCTCCTAGAAGACGTAACTAGGAAAACTTTAGGCAGACGTGGGAAATCGTAGTTGTGGAAGAGACATACACGTTTGAATAAACGTGAGAAGAATATACAAGTATGAATGTACTGAGTGGTTTGCTGTTGCTGGTAGTGGAATCCTACTTGGCTTTACCTGATGTAATTCAGCTTTTCAATTTATGTAATCTGCCCATAAAGTAGCTGTTAGTACAGTATAATCCATTGTAATTTGGAGAAGTGAGAGGTAATTGAAGCAGTTTGGTAAAAGGCAGCAGAACATAGTGGTTAAGAGACAAGATTTACTGGCTGTGTGACCCTGAACAAATTGCATAACCTCTCTGTGCTTAAGATTTTTTTCCTCTGTAAAATCGGCACCATGCTAATGGTTGTGCAGATAAAATGACATATTTAGAAAAGTGGCTGGCCCATAATGAATGATAAATATTAGCTGATAGATACTTTGGACTGGCCCTTATTTTTTAAAAATATTTTTACTTATTTTTTCCTGAGTGTATTTTAAAATCTAAACGTAAACAAAATCAAGACATTGGGATAAAGGACTGGACTTAATTATTTGATTGAACTCTTAAAATTTCCTAATGACTGTGCCTGTGTTCTGGTTAAGTGAGTTTTCTAGATAGCTGGTGGCTGGGTTTGATAATTGGATGTAATGTGGGAGTTAAGATCATTGTTTTGGACATCTTGATAATTCAGTTCGGAAAGTCTAGAAAATTGGATTAAGTTTATTCAGCATGTTCTCTAAAAATGGCATTTTGGTTACATCTCTGATACGAGTTTGTCTTGATGTTATTTTCCTCTTTTCAAATTGAAATCAGATAAAATCAAGTTAGGGGTTTTGGTTTGTTGAGTTCTAGTGAATTGGTTTATTACACATGTGATCTCTAATTTAGAAACTTGTCAAGTTACAAAAGTTAATTTGTAAGTTGTTTTAAGCTTACAAATACATTTCCTCTTATAAACCATGTTTACAAAGCATCATGACCAGGCCCAGGGCAGTCCTCCCAAGCCTGTTCATCCTGAACATAGATAGCCAGACCTGCAGTGCTGCACGCCCTCATCATCGTGGAAGAATTTTCCATGGCAAAGTGGATTGTAAATGACGGCCAGGATACAAGATCACATTTTTCTGTCCTCCCAACCCCTTCCCTAAGCTATGTGACCCAGGCTTCATCTACAACAAAAATGATTTAGATCAGGCCTCCAGGTTCCTTTTTTTGGGGGAGGTGGGCTTCATGATTTCATGATAGCAGGATAAGTGAGTATAAAGCTTGGGAAGCAGGGGATAGGAGCATTTCCAGAGGGTGTGGGTGCCCGAGACTGAGCACTTTAGATCCTGTGGTCAGCCAGACTGTTGGCTGGGGACACGATTCCAGGTAATGACAGCTCCAGGCCAGCTGAGGGAAGGTGAATTACCAGCAGCCTGCCGGTTCACGCGGGGCAATTGGCAAATATATGCAGAGTGTTATATCTGTAAGTAAGAAGCTACATGTCTTGCTTCTTTTAAATTTTTTTCTAGAAGTGTTTAAGTGGATAAGGGTGAGTAGTTTTATCAGTTTGAAAAGCCCTCTTAATTTTTTTTTCCTTTTACTTACCTCTGTTTTATGTGGATATGCATTTACATTTGATTTCTGTTCAAAGGTTGTGGGTTTTTTTTTTTTAAGCAAACAACATGCAAAGCATTAAAGATCCTTTCCACTTCCCCTGTGCATTCTGTGTAAAAGGATCTGAATTGTTTATACAGTCCAAAGCTTTTGGTAAAGTACATGTTTTTAATTCATGTTGAACACATAAAGAAAAAACAGACTTGAGCTTGTTAAAAATTATTCCTGTCAAGTCCCATGTAGCGTCACATGTCAAACAGAACATGAAAATGCTTTCCCCAAGTGGCCATGTCTTTACAGTTTATGTTCTTTAGGGAGTTCCTTGGAAGGAATTAAATTCTGGGAGGTCACATTTTTCTTTCAAGTTCGATTTCCAAAGTGAAAATGAACTTCTGTTTTTTAACTTGAACTTTGAAAAAAATTCAATGAAGAGCTTTGAGAACTGTGAGATGATTGTGTTCTATGGAAGTGGGCTTCCCCATCTCTGTAGGCAGAAATGAATCTTGACAGTTTTCTTTGTAGCTGTAAAAATGAAGAGAGAAAGGAAAGAAGAGGTAAAAAGTGCTGAGTCTGGGAAACTGTTCTAGTTACTTAAATCTTAGCTACATAAGTGTCTGTTTATATTAATGGGGCAGGACCAAAATAACAATAGTCTTCTTTCTTCCAGTTAAATTTTTCCCCACTGGGAAATCACTTTGCAAATGCCTTAGGCTTTCTCATTGAAAGCATATGAATAGCTAAAATTTAATATTTAGCATAATTAAGAAATACAGTATTTACTGGTTTCCAATCATAGTGGCATATTTGGTTATTGAATTTTTTTCTTGATTATTTGGGCTAATGGAGAAGAGGTAATAGGAAAAATCTAGAAATATCTTTACTGTGCTATGTCCTTTATGTTTTGAGACTCATAATGGAGTACTTTAGGTTGATCCATGGTCATATCTGTTTTAGAAAGAGTTGGAAAGTGTTCTGAATTACCTAATGTGTCTCTTTTGTTCAGTTTTGTTTTGTTTTTTTTGGTACCCATTTCATATTACAAATAGACCATATCACCTCTCAGGTGGCATTGTGGATCTAGACCAAGCTGAAGTATCCTTTTCATATATGGTGGGTTTTAGTTTCCTGGGTAGAGATAATAGTTAAATACTTTAATTTTTAAGTTTTATTGTTGAGTGGTGGGTTGTCAGAAGTATAACTATGAGGGGAAAGAAAAATTATAGGAAGGAGGCAGTGATAAAATTCTTCATTGATTGATAGTTAACTGCAGTACTTCAAAAGGTAGTATTGTCCTTAGCATTCACTAAGATGCCACCACTATGGGACAGTTAAACCACCTGCTTTGACTTTTCCCCAATGGCTGTGGAGGATTTATGGTGATTCATTTAATACCATATACCTTTCCCTTGATGATGAGCTGGCTTCATGGCCATGGAAATGAGCAGTGTGGGTTGGCTAGAGTGGACAACCTGTGGACATGGATAGTCATTTAAAATTTTTAGCTTATTTTTTAAAAATTTACTTCTGTATCTTTAAATGTCATGCTGGTTTTGCTATTTCATGTTTCTGTAGTATTATCTGTTGACTTCTCAGGGTGAAAATTTAGCCACTTTTGCTTCGCTCCATCTGAACCCTGCCATATGTGTTTACCTCCTGTCCCCACATCCCCCCCCTCCCGCCCCGGACACTTACATTGTAGTTTTGTTTAGTTCAGCATTCAGTGTTTACAATGTTATGACTGCATACACTGTTCAGAGTGGAGCCATGTCATCAAACATGATTACTTTTCCTTTACTGTATGCCTTCTGTTTTCCTTGGCATTAATAGTGGCCCTTTTTGGTGTGTGTGTTTTATGTGTTTGTTATTATCTCAACTTCAAACTCTACCCTATCCATATCTTTTTTACCTTAAAAATTCTATCAATTTCATCTTTTTTGAATAAGCTTTTCTTCCAGAGCTTTCTGATCTAATCTAACATAGGATAATTTTTCTTTGTGGCTGGTGCCTGTCACTATGTTCTCCTTCACTGTCATTCTAGAGATTTCTTCTCTTTTTTGATGCCTGTCTCCTGTAACACATCCTTCTTGGTTTAGTCCTTCATTTTGGGGGAGCTCTACTGGTAGTGTCCTAAGAAATATTGTAGAACATGCATGTTTTTTGCTTGTGTGCCTTTTCATTTGTTTGATAGTTTTGCTGGGTAAGGAATTCTAGGTTAAGATTTTTTTTGCTTTTTCTATTTTGAAGACATTGCTCTTTTAGTTCCTTTGGTCCTTAGTTTTCTAATGTTGGTGTTGAGAAGCTCAAGACATTCTGATTCCTGATCCTTTGTGTGTAACTTCCTCTTCCTCTCTGAAAGATTTATAGTCAGTTCTTTAACCCCAGTATTCCAGAATCTCAGTGCTGTCCTTTGGTGTGTATGTGTGTGTCTTAATTAATATTGTTGGATACTTGATGAGACCTTTCAATCTAGAAAATCTTAGTTTTGAGAGAAGTTTTTGAATTAATTTTTAATTTCCTCTCCTCAATTTTCTCTCTTCTTTATGATTTCAGATGTTAGATTTTCTGGGCCAATCCTCCAGCTGTATCTTTTCTGTATGCTTTTCTATCTCATGTCTTGTTTCACTTTCTGAAATATTTCTTATTCTTGCAGCCCTTCTATTGAGCTTTTCGTTTTTGCTATCAGGTTTTTAATTTCCAATTGTGTGTGTGTGTGTGTGTGTGTGTGTGTGTGTGTGTGTGTGGTGAGTGCCCCTTTATGTAACAGCCTGCTCTTAATTCATTGATGTACCGTCTCTTCTTATCTCTTTGAGATTAGTAAGGTTTATAAGTTTTATTCACCTTTAGCAATGTTTCTTCCAAGTTGTTTTTTTTTCTGTTTTGGTCTCTCTTTTATTTTAGTGATTTTCCTGAGATGCATGGTAATCTTTGGTTGTCTACTCATTTATAAGTGGGGGAATGAAAGGCCAGTTGGAGGATCTGAGGGTTTGGATAGAGCTTGTTGATTGGGTGGCAGATTTTGTGCAGGATCCTTGTTGTCTACGAGATCACTGTAGGCTGGTTAGATTCCCCAGAGAAAACTTGCATAATCTCTTAGCTGGAGGGTAAGTCCTAGCTGTTAGCTTTCCAGGGACTATATGGAAAGAAGGCCAGGTATCTCAGCATTCAGAATGCCTCTGTTTACTTAATCCCTCTGCTTTTGATAGGTTCTCAACTGTGCCTCGTATTCTCAAGCCAGAAGCCCTCTGTTTTAACCTCTTTTGAGAATTAGCTTCCAGTCTTCGGGCGGGGGATGTGTGAGGGGCTGTCACTGGAGACTTGGAGTGGGATGGGGGAATGTTAGCATTCAGACTGCATAAGCAGTTTTGAACCAATCCTTATTTTAACTGCTACCCCCTTCCCGAGAAAATCAGTTGACTTCTACTTTCGGAAGCACTTGTCATGACCCATTCTGAGCTTTGAGAACTCTGCAGTGTAAATTGAGTAGGTCCTTAGTTTTTCTCCAAGCTGATTTAGGATTGGCTTTATCAAGTCTCCAGTGAGGTACTGCTCAGCTTGTTTCCTATTCCGGCTTCCAGAATTTTTCTCATTACCTGCTCCGTTCTTTCCATCTTCTTAAAACAATTCTTTTGTTGTAGTTTTAGTGGGGCTTTGAGAAGGATCTAGATTTGATGCTTGTGTTCATTTCACTCCCTTTGCCTAGAACCCCTGGATGCTTTTTGTGTGTATGTCTGTCTTCTCAAACAGAACATCTTTCCCTCATACTTCCTCCTCCTTCCCTGTTCTGTTGGGGTTACCGCCATTCTTCTTGCCATCAGACAAGACTGATAGGGTCAGCCTTGATTTTTCATTTCCCTTCTGGCTCCCATCACATAGAGAAGCAGTGAGCAATTTCTCTCTGAACAAGGTCTCCCTTATTCTGTAGTATGAGTCATGGGGCCACATTCATGGAAGCACCATAAAAGTAGCAGAGTAGACAGGGGCTTAACAGCCTGTCTTAGTGAGCCTCAATCCATTCTTAAATTGAGGGTCCTGTCTGCTCCCAGGAGAGGAGAGATAGGAGCTATGTCTTCAGGTTGTCTCATTTTTTTCTCTAGGGGTAGGTGATGTCTTCTGGGTTGAGTGGGCACTCTCCATGAAGGGCTGATAGAAGGGGGAAAAAGCGCCTGTTTTTTGGGGGCAGTTTTATCATGTCATCAGCAAGACTAGCAAACCACTCAGCATTTCTGACGCCAACTGTGTGGGTAGTCCCCTTTCATTAAGGAATTCTGACACTAACTACCTGGTGCTATTGGAGACCCCAGAGGTTAAAGGCTCAGTCCCAAAACACTGTCCCCCTCTTCAGATGCCAGCTGCAGGTCCCAGGTTGTCACCCATGTTTCTGACCAACTGGCTATAAATTGGGAATTCTCACAACCCTTTCTTCTAGTTTGATGATTTGCTATAAATTCACAGAATTTAAGGAAATGCTTACTTACTGTGTATTGGTTTATTATAAAGGATATAAGAAAGGGTAGAGATGAGGAGCCACACATGGAGAGCACAGCAGCTCTGTCCCCGAGGAGTCGTGGTGTACTACCCTCTGGGCATGTGGGTGTGTTCGCCAACCAGAAACTCTCCAAACCCCATCTTTTAGGGTTTCTAATGGAGGTTCCATCACATTGGCGTAGCTGATTAAATCATTGGCCATTGTTGGTTGAACTCAATCCAATCCTCCCCCCACCCCCGTGTCTTCCCCAGAGGTTGTGGTGGGAATGAGAGTGGGTGGGGCTGAAAGTTCTTTTTTTTTTTTTTTAAAGATTTTATTTATTTATTTGACAGAGAGAGACAGCCAGCGAGAGAGGGAACACAAGCAGGGAGAGTGGGAGAGGAAGAAGCAGGCTCCTAGCGGAGGAGCCTGATGTGGGACTCGATCCCAGAACGCTGGGATCACGCCCCGAGCTGAAGGCAGACGCTTAAAGACTGCGCCACCCAGGTGCCCCGGGGGCTGACAGTTCTAACCCTCTAATCATGTGGTTGGTAACCAGCCCCTATCACCTTGAGTCACCTGATTGACATAATTTCGGGTATGGTTGAAAGGGGCTTGCAATGAAGAACAAAGATCATCCTATCATTGCCATTCAGAAAATTCCAAGGGTCGTGGAAGCTCTGTGCCAGAAACTGAGACCATATACATATATATTTCTTATATCACACTATCACAACTAGAGATAGGCCCCAATATTATACTTACCAGCTCCAGTCATTTTGGAGGCCACATCAGTCTTTAAGAATTTTCCCTCTTCTTGGAGTGCCTGGGTGGCTCAGTTGTTAAACGTCTGCCTTTGGGCTCAGGTCATGATCCCAGGGTCCTGGGATAGAGCCCTGCATCAGGCTCCCTGATCAGCAGGAAGCCTGCTCCTCCATCTTGTCTCCCACTCCCCCTGCTTGTGTTCCCTCTCTCGCTCTCGCTCTCTCTGTCAAATAAATAAATAAATAAAATAAAATCTCCAAAAAAAAAAAAAAAAAAAGAATTTTCCCTCTTCTGTCATTCCTTGGTTTGTCAGATCACCTTACGCTTTGCTTCCAAATGAATGTTCATGAAATAGTCATCCTTATAATTTCTTTTATTGAAGTATAGTTGACAACAGTTAACAATATTAGTTTCAGGTATACAACATAGCGATTTGACATTTATATACATTATGAAATGCTTACTGTAAGTCTAGTTACTATCTGTGGCCATATAAAGTTATGTTATTAACTGTATTCCCTATGCTGCATATTACATACCTGTAATTTATTTATTTTGTAACTTGAAGTTTGTGCCTCTTAATTCTCTTCACCTATCTTGTCCGCTCCCAACCCCCTTCTGATTGCCATCAGTTCTGTGTTTATGAGTATTTGTTTTATTTGTTGTTTGTTTTGTTTTTTAGGTTCCACACATAAAGAAATCATAAGGTATTTGTCTTTCTCTGACTTGTTGCACTTAGCATACTGCCCTCTAGGGTTCATCCCTGTTGTCTCACATAGTAGTGTCATTCTTTTCTTTATGGCTGAATAATATTCCATTGTATATACATACCACATGTGTATTCATTCATCTGTTAATAGATAGTTGCTTGCGTATCTTGGCTATTGTAAATAATGCTACAGTGAACACAGGAGTGCATACATCTTTTCAAATTAATGTTCTCATTTTCTCTGGATTAAATACCCAGCAGTGGAATTGCTGTATCGTATGATATTTCTATTTAATTTTTTGAGGAACTTAATATTGCTAAAACAGTCTTTATGTCACTTCTTTGTTGAAAACTCATTACCTATAAATTAAAGTCTAAAGTCTTGATATATAGGGTGCTTTCTAATCTGATGTATGACTTCCATGGTCAATAGATGGGCTTCTCAGTTCCCATTGCTGGCTGTATGACCTGGGCCATGTCCTGTCACCTGTCCTGGTTTCCTCCTCTGCGACATGGAAGGATTGTAATGTCCAGCTTCCAGAGTTGGGTGATGATCAAATGAGATAAATCTTTTTTTTTTTTTTAAGATTTTATTTATTTGAGAGAGAAGAACGAGAGAGAACACGAGGGGGTGAGGGGCAGAGGCAGGGGGAGATCCCAATGCAGGGCTTGATCCAGGACTCTGAGATCATGACCTGAGCCCAAGGCAGAGTCACCTGGCACCCCCAAATGAGATAAATCTTAGGAAAAAATTTTATGAGCTAGAAGTCTTATAGAGCTTTAACTTTTTATTCATATTATTTAATGTCGAGGTTTATGTCCTATTTTTTTTTCTAGCATTAACCCCTTTTTTCCTGAGCTAGGCTAGTTTGTCACAGTTCTCTGACTACAACTTGCTCATTTTTACCCCGCGTCTTTCGTTTCTGCCATTCTAATATTGATAAACAACTGGATCAGTGGTCAGTTGTTTAAGACTGACTTCTGCCCTGGCCTGTCAGGGTCTGAGGTTGGGGTATGTGCTGAGAGTATTGCTGAATGTTAGAATATGCTCCTAGTTATATTTGATCCTAGAACGACCTGTCCTTTTCTGTGTATCTGAAATTGTACCTGTATTTCTGGGCTGAGTTCAAGATCCCTTTCTTTCTAAATGTCCTTTTTTCCTACTTTAATAATAGAAAAATTAGGGAATGGTTTGCTTTGTTATATATATCTTTGAAGTCCAGCTAAAATATAAACTCAGTGATGGGAGCTGCCTTGTGCTTCGTAATATTCTTTTTATTTATTTATTTTTAAAAAAAGATTTTTAAAAAATTTGCTTGAAAGAGAGACACAGGGAGCACGAGTGGGGGAAGGGACAGAAAAAGAGGGAAAGGGAGGGGCGCCTGGGTGGCTCAGTCCTTAAGCTAGGGTGTGATCCTGGCGTTCTGGTATCGAGCCCCATGTCAGGCTCCTCCACTGGGAGCCTGCTTCTTCCTCTCCCACTCCCCCTGCTTGTGTTCCCTCTCTCACTGGCTGTCTCTCTCTGTCCAATAAAAAAATTAAAAAATCTTAAAAAAAAGAAAAAAGAAAAAGAGGGAAAGGGAGAAGAAGACTCCATGCTGAGCGCAGAGCCCCACATGGCACTCGATCCCAGGACCCTGCAATCATGGCCTGAGCCAAAGTGAGACGCTTAATCTACTGAGCCACCCAGACGCCCCTAAACATTGTTTATATACCCATATAAATATTCAGACAGAGCGAGATCCAAATGTAGTATCAATGGATCCGGTTGAAAGAGTGTTGGAATTTTGAAGATTTCCATTCTAGTGCATGACAGACACTATGACACTTGGGAAAGTTATGTCACCTCTCCAGGCCTCAGTTTCCTCATTTGAAATGTAGGTGAATGAAATTACATGATCTCTAGAATCCAAAGTAAAAGAAGGGGTGTTTTTTGTTTTTGTGTTTTGGGGATTTGTTTAAAAATTAAGTAGCTGCACAAATTGTGAGAGTCTGAACTGACATCAGAGAGAATGGATGATAGGGAAAGAATTGAATTTCCGGTGACTTCATTACATAGTGTGACTTTGGTCACTGAATACAGTCAACACTTTTCTCTATTTGGGATACTAAAAGGGAATTATATTTTCCTTGGAGGTCGAGACTGTGCATGTTGGTTTAATATTTGGCATATATATCCCTTATAAAGAGTTCTTCCTGAGTGGTCCTCAGTTTTTCACACAGTCTGTAAGGAAGATATTATACTTTTTTTTTTCAGAGGAAGAATTAAATATTAATTGCTGAAATTGTGGAACTGTATAATAATGAGCTTTCTTCATAGTCCTCTTTCCCAGATATCTGCTATTGGCAGTCAGTGTATAAGAGGTTTTGAAAATCATGGGTGTTTTCCATTTGCCAATATCTCATTTGATAGTTCCCTTTCTAAATTAATGTTAATGACTATATAGAAAGGATATGAAAGTAAAGATTAATGAATGAAGTGAGGATATATTCTTTGAGCAGGCAATTAAAGACTCTAAAATTCCTTCTGTTAGTTGCTCTGCATTTGACTTATTTGGGATTTGGTGAGTGAATGAAATTGTAGAAGAGACTGAAAACACTGTGGTTGACTGAACCTTGACATTTTATCCTGCCTCTTCTCCCCATGTTCTTTAGAATACTGTCCCGAGTATATGCATTTCCATTCAATCCTTTCTAAGAGAAATTATGTTGTGTTGAGTGATGGTCATGCTATCCTCCTCCATTTTTTTCTATACAGCAGAACAGAGGCTTCACTTAGATGATTTCTTGCATTGTCTCGGGTTATAATATTACTTGAAAATCCAAAATTTTGGTGTAGACTAGAAGGCAATTCTTTGTGTTGAAGTTTTGTTATTTCAAGCTATCTTTTAACAATGCCAGAAGTTCCTTCGTTGTTGTTTTGAGTCTTTCTTTCCTTTTACCACCTCATCTTGACCTGTCGTAGAAAGAAATATTCTTTAATTTCAGTGAGAAAGACATTGTTATATGGCAGACTGTACCTTTTTACTGTCCTGCAAGAAGCCTTCAACCAAACAATTGATGTTGTAAACTGTTATTGGACTTTAAACTCAGAAACAGCCCAGGAATAGTTATTTTAATGTTCTACTTTGGTTTTTCTTGTTAGGCTTGTGCTATTAATTAAGTTCGGAAGTGGGACTCTGTTGTTCCCGCATTTAGAGCTCTGACTGGGCTTGCAGTCCTCTCTTCTACTTTGCCTTTGTGAAGAAATTGCCCTATACATTACAGGGGTATTGAGAGCAGTAGTAGTGATGGCCCCACATTTTCTCATGGAGCACAGTTCTGGAGCACTAATAATTGCAAATAGAAAGATGCAATTTGACATTTAGAAAAAATTGAACAAAAATATTCTGTACATTGCAGTGAAAGCATTCTTTTTATAATAGTCATGTTGAAAGAGCGAATATTTAAGCTAGTGTTGTTGGTATTGGTATTGCTAAAAACATTGTCAAATTTTTTAAAAATTGAATCTGGAATCTGTTAGCACGTTGATATTTTCGGTTTGTATGCATGTATTTTGGTTTCTATGCATCTCCTATTGATAGACGTCTGGGTGGTTTTTCAAATTTACCAGTTCAAGCCACGATTCAGCAAAAATCCTCATACCTATCATCAGGTATGTGATGTAATGGTGACATAGAATGAGAGTTTCCAGGCTTATTCCTGTTGTAGAGCCAGGAATGAGGAACTGGCATTGGGGGACAGTTTTGTTAGTCTGTGGACTCTTACAGCTTAAGCTGCCCAAGGGGTAGTCAGTAGGATGTTCGTAATGGGAGTTTTTTTGAAATCGATTTTGGGTTTAATCTGCATAGTGGTGCTAGCTGAAGCCATGGAAATGAAAAATTGCAGTTAGATCCTGAGTTGTTAGAAAGTTAAGTTGTGGGGCACCTGAGTGGCTCAGTTGGTGAAGCGTCTGCCTTCTGCTCAGGTCATGATCCCAGGGTCCTGAGATCGAGCCCCATGTCAGGCTCCCTGTTTCTTTCTCTCTCTCTCTCTCTCTCTCTCTCTCTCAAATAAATTAATAATAATAATAATAAAATCTCTAGAAAAAAAGTTAAGTCATTAAGGGATGCTTGGCTGGCTCAGTCGGTAAAGCATGGGACTCTAGATTTTGGGGTTGTGAATTCGAGCCCCATGTTGGGTATAGGGATTGCTTGGAAATAAAATCTTAAAAAAAAGAAAGAAAGAAAGAAGAAAATTAAGGCATTAGAAAGTTAAGCCCCCCCAAAATCTGAGCATCTGAAAGCCCTCCTCTAACAGTAGGGTCAGTAGACAGGAGGACTGAGAAATGAATACTGAATTTGGGAGACTGAAAAGAGAAGATGGAAAAATAGACAAAATTATAATGAGGGGCTGAAGAACTCCTAATTTTATTTCCTTTATTTCTTATTTTGCTTTTCTGATGTGGCTTTTGTAATGGTTCATTTTATATGTCAGCTTGGCTAGGCAATGGCGCTCAGATTTTGGTCAAACATCCATCTCGATATTGCTGTAGTGTATAATTAGTTTCAGAGGTAGAGTTCAGTGATTCATCAGTCTTACATAACATCCAGTGCTCATTACATCATGTGCCCTCCTCAATGTTTATCACCCAGTTACCCCATCCCCACACCCGTCCCCTCCAGCAACCCTCAGTTTGTTTCCTATGATTAAGAGTCTCTTATGGTTTGTCTCCCTCTCTGATTTCGTCTTGTTTTATTTTTCCCTCCCTTCCCCTGTGTTCCTCTGTTTTGTTTCTTAAATTCCACATATGAGTGAAATCATATAATTGTCTTTCTCTGATTGATTTATTTCACTTAGTGTAATACCCTCTAGTTCCATCCAAATCATTTTAAATGGCAAGATTTCATTTTTTTGATGGCTGAGTAGTATTCCATTGTATACATATACCACATCTTCTTTATCCATTCATCTGTGGATGGACGTCTGGGCTCTTTCCATAGTTTGGCTATTATGGACATTGCTGCTATAAACATTGGGGTGCAGGTGCCCCTTTGGATCACTACATTTGTAACTTTGGGGTAAATACCTGTAATAGCTGGATGGGATTAACTAGGATTAACATTTAAATCAGTAGACTTTGAGTAAAGCTGGTCACTCTCTGTAATGTAGTTGAAGATCTCAACCTATCAGTTGAAGTTCTTAAGATTAAGAATACTGAGGTCCCCCAAGGAAGAGGAAATTCTGCCTCCAGACTACCTTCAGACTTGAGCTGTGACATCAACTCTTCCCTGGGTCTCCAGCCTGCAAGACTGCCCTGCAGATTTCGGACTTGCCAGCCCCTGTAACTGCACGAGCCAATTCCTTAAATATCTTTCTCTCTCCATGGATGGATATAAACACACACACACACACACACACACACACACACACAGGCATATCCTATTGGTTTCGTTTCTCTGGAGAACCCTAATACAGGTTGCAACGTAACTAGAGTCAAGTTGTATTTTTCTTTTTACTGAGTTTGTCTTTAACATTAAACTCAATCTCGATTTTTTGAGTCCTTTGACAGACAACTCTCCTCTTAGCAGGCAGTTACCCGATTCTAACCTTGCTCAATAAGTACACTGTGTATACCTCTCTTGTGCCATTATGTTATTGTCATTGTTGGCATGTTGCCCCAAATGAATCTGGAGCTTCCTACAACTGAGGATTTGCTCCTACTCGCTTGCATGGCCTGGGTAGCCAGCCTAGGTGGCATGTAAGAATTCGTCAGTATGTGTCTATTGAGTGAAAGAGTTTAGCTCTTGCCTGATACTAGAAAGAAGGTGAAAGAATCACCAAAATGAAAAGTGTGACCAAAATGCACCAGGAAAGGTTAGCAAGCGCATTGGCAGTATCTTCTGGATCGCGGCCTTGTCCAGGATGGCAGGTACGAAACATATTGTGGCTTGGATACCACAGCAAACCGTTATCTGATCAGTATTTGTTTTAAAGTTTGTCCAAAGTGATTCAGGCATGGCTTCACTGGTCACGGCTGGATAAAGCTAGACTTAAAAAATATTTCTTAGAGACATTTTCAAGGAAACACAGAAGCATCAAGAAGAAAAAAGAAATGCTTGTCACCTCCGTATTTACAGTTAACTATGAGTATTTTTGGTATAGAGCTACCTAAAATTTTAAATATACTTAGACATATGCAATGATAGTATATCATATATGCTGTTTGTTACTTTCTTTTTTGAAGTAAATATGGCATGTCATCTTCTGCTATTTTTAACACAGATATATTCTTAATATCTTCATGGGCATTGTAGGGCAGTATATATTAATCAATTAATCAATTCCCTTACTATTAGACATTTAATCTCTCTCTCTCTTTTTTTTTTTTCTATTTTAAACATGGGCTCACTGAACATATTTGCATATTTGTGTACTTGGCTGTTATTTCCTGAGAATGAATTGTTAGAAGTAGACTCTGGATCTCACGTAGCCAACTTCGTTTTTACTTATTTATTTATTTTTAAAAGTTAGTTTATTTTAGTAATCTGTACGCTCAGTGTGGGCCTCAGACTCGCAATCCTGAGATCAAGAGTCAGATGCTCTTCTGACTGAGCCAGCCCAACTTTATTTTTAAAGGAGATTTTTGCTATACATTAGTTAAGTGCCCTTCAGAAATGTTTTATCAATATACATTAGTTCTAGTGGTTTATGAGAGATCCATGAAAAGTGTTCTTAAAACACGTACAGGTATGTAGCTGATGGATTATTTTTTCTTCTAGGACATGTTGCTTTTTCTTAAGCCTAAAATATTCTGCATCAGATCTTGTTCAACCTGTTAAGCCTATTAGTGATTCTACCAGGATAAATTAATAGTCATCATATATCCATGCTTGTTTGAACAAAATGCTCAAGCATCCAAAATATGAGTAGCCAGTCTGACAGCATTCACGAGTGACTCACTTGTTTGTCTAAAATGAGAAAAGATGGGAGGAGGTGAGTCAAATGACTATGAATCTTTTTAAAGGAGCCATAATGTAGTACGTAAGACCCAAGGACTCGCCCCGACCCCAGTCCTTGTGGGAGAGAGTAGAGCACATTAAATCATGATGTGTTGTCACAAAATTTCAAACTATAAGTGATACAACTATCAGTTGAAAATAATGGTTTTTCAAGGATCAGGAGCATAACGTTTCAGGTAGTACCTTAATGTGTCTTTGATAAGAAACGTTAAAAGAGTAATAGTGCTGCCTCAAGTTGAATTTTTTCTTGTACAGATTACAATAAACTATACTTGTAATATTGCTTAATGATGATCCAGGAATCTTTTACAACTGAGAGGAGTCTATGAAAGTTATGGTGCCTATTCCTGTTGTTTTTGTTGTTATAGTTGATGTTTATAAAGCCAAATTTATTTAACCTGAAGAACTATCATTTATTCTAAGATTTTGTTTGAAAAACAGGTTTATTCTAGGAATAAATGTGTTTTCTCATTGAAATTCTTCAAGACTCTTTTTCCTGCTTAGATTTAATTCATTCTCTATTTAGCTTGGGAGGGGGGGTTCTAGAAACTTCAAATTTCTAGCCAGAAAATGAAGATACGGTTTCTTAGGCCCAGCCCTGCTGTTTCTTATTTCTGTTTATTGCAGTTAGCAAATGTAATAAAAGGTAAATCTATAATATGAGAAATGAAATTTAAATTGTCTCATGTTTAACTGGTTTTTTTTCATTAAGTAACGTTAAACAATTATTGGAATTTTGAAAATGTACAGATAAATGTAAAGTAGTTCCAATGGTATCTATAAATTAAGGGGGCATATGGAACTGAATACATCTGGCTTTCTGTGTCTATGGTCAGAGTTCTATATTTTTCCTTTTATAAAAAACATTTCTGTGTAATCAGGTTTGTGAGTTTGATTCCTTAAATTCCTTAAATATTCCAATGGAAAGTACTAAGACACACATTAGCCTGAAATTTTCCTTGCTCAAATTCGAATTATAGGTCATTGAAACCTTAGATGTTTCAGTAGAGCCCAATTAAGAGGTAGAGGAAGCATAAAATCTGAACAAATGATTTAAAAACATAGTACTGATCCTGGGTGTGCTACTGCAGAAGAGGAATTATGTAGGTGTGGTTCCTGCTGTTGGTTGGAGTCAAAACTGCTAGGTTGAAACCATGGGCTCCTGTGTCTCAGCTGTGTAGCCTTTATAAAAGATGTACTGTTTTGTATCAGCAGAGTAATAATAGATATGTGAGGTGTTATGTGAAGGAAGGACATCATAAAAGTTATGTATTTTAGAAAGGGTGTGGTAAGGGAAAATACCTCTTGTTCTCTTAATTAGCTTTTTATGTTAGTTGCCTGACCTGACTTCAGATTATATTCAATTATGGTAATAAGTCATGAAATATTTTTACTAGTGGGTATCTTTGCGATTCCTGTGCTCCTAAGTCATCACTGAGTCAATTGTTAGATATTAGAGCATCATCCTCTTATCTCCAGATCCATAATTTGGCAGGAGATGCCCAGGATTATCTTGGCTTTTCTGTGATTGTAGAGAAATATAAAACCTCTGACATAGCTGCCATTGAAAAGTATCTTAATTTATTTATACTTTCACTAGCAGTCAGGAGAAGTATGAGAGTGATTTTATAAGAGAATAGTTAAGAATTATAGGATCTCAAGCATATCATGCGTGTGCTACTTCCTGTTCTCTTGCCTGTTGCCAGTATGTGTAAATGTTGAGTACGTGTGTCAGTCCTGTCTTGGTGTGAGTACAGCTCAGATTACTAGACTGTAGACATAATATATATGGGAGAACAGGGGTACAACTGTAAATTTAAAAGAAACAAAACATAATTAAAGTTTTTTTCCTTCCTGCTAGCCCCAGGAAATCCTTTTGTCATTAGAGTGGATTTTGTCAAATTGTTTAAAATTCATTAATTCTAATTTAAAGTTAGAAGGACTCAAACAGACCATAATAGAACTCAGTGATAGCTCCAAGTTTCAGTTTTAGGAGAGGACTGTAGATGGCAAAAATTTTTGCCAAGATGGTTTTATGATTTCCTCATCAGATACTCTTCAACAATATATTCAGGAACTTTTTTCTTTTAACATTTCCAAATATTATATCTTAAAACTCCTTTTTTGCAGTTGTTTTCTCATTGAGATCATTTATAGATTTTTTTTTCCTTACCTAGATTTAATTCATTTTCCAGGTAGTTCAGGAACATTCTAGAAACTTCCAACTTCACAGAAATTAAAGACATGCTTCATAGATGCATGGCTCAGTCTTGGTGTTTATCTTTTTCTACTGCTGTTAACAAAAGGCAATAAAAGGTAAATTCTTTTACAATCCAAATGTGAGAAATGAAATTTAAATTTTCTCATGTATTGATAATTTATATTATTAAAACAAATTAAGCATTGGTTTTGGTGCTGACATTATGCCAGGAACTGTTTATCTTTTAAAATGCCTGGACATTGGTTTTTGTTGGGTGACATGATTTTGGTCTCTAAATGTGGAGTCTTCGGCCCTGAGCTTCTAAGTCATCCAAGGCAATGAAAATTTCCTTATAAAACTTCTCTAAAAATATATATGAATTTCTTTATTTTTTTTTTTTTAAAGTTGTGGAATTGGGGGCGTCAGGGTGGCGCAGTTGGTTAAGCAACCAACTCTTGGTTTTGGCTCAGGTTATGATCTCAAGGTCTTGAGATCGCGCCCCGCCTTGGGCCACATTCAGCATGGAGTCTGCTTAAAACTCTCTCTGTCCCCGCCACTCCCCTTCTCCCGCCACAGCTCCCCCCTCCCACGGCCACACATGTGCTTTCTCTGTCTCTCAAATAAATAAATCTTTAAAAAGTTATGGAATTGACAATTAAAATGTAAATAATAAAACCTGGGTTGATTTTTCAAGTACCTTGACATAGGTACCTTTCTGTTGTTTTGCCTGTAAATCATGCAGCCCTCTCAGGGGGATGTGTTAGTGAGTGATTGCCCATTTTTGCATGAGTGTGGTTAGCATGGAGAATCCAGTTCAAACAGTAGAACATCAACTTTGAGTTGAAATATAAGAGTGTGTGCATGTGTGTGTGTGGGGAGGGGTGGAGAACAATGCGTGCAGATTGAAGCAACGGGAAGTCAAGCTGAAATCCTCTACGAGCTGATCATTGCAGCTGATAAATGTGGGACTGGATAATAAAACATGGCATGTAAGGAAACATACATTTTCTTCATGGCTGTCCTCTTAGGATAATTTGTGGTGTTGAGAACGTACCTCAGGTTTCTTAATACTGTTTTCTTAGCTGGCTAATTAGGATGTGCTACTGATATGATCAAAAAAGTGGTTAGCTCCAAAAGAAGTTGCCAAAGAAAGGGAAGCCTAGGTATGTGCAAGTCAGGGAATATAATGCCCATTTTATTTAGGGGTGACTAGCGAAAGTTATCACTGGTGTGCCTGTGTGTATCATCCCAATGTGCCTTGACAGCTTTGTCCTCTACTCATTTACATATTGTTGTATTCCTTCCATCAGATCTTCCATTTCCCTGTATTATTCTAGATCCTCTTAGAGTCTCAGCAGGGGAATTCAGTGCTATGTTGCTGATTTTCCCCCATAGATGATACATCACTAGGAATGTTTTCAGCTGCAACAGACATTGATTTTTTTTCTCAGGTAATGGAGGGTCAAGCAGGTAGGCAGTCCAGGGTCATGCAGCTGCTCTACGATGTTAAGCACCAGCTCCTCCTATTTGGGGGGTGGGCCATCTTTGTCACGTGGGTTCCTCCGTAGAGTCACTAGTGGCTGTTGCGTCACTAGGATTTATTCACAGCTGAAAGAAGAGGAAAGAGGGGGGTGGGCTTTTTCTCCTAATGAGGCTCGTTTTGGGAGAGATGATCTCTTCCTAGTGACTTCTGCCTCCACGACATTGGCAAGAACCGTGTATGCCCACCACTGGCTGCAAGGGGGTCATGTGCTTTTATCTGGGCACATGGCCTCTCTGGATATTAATTGGTGCTGTGTCAGTAAGAATGCGGGGAATGGATACTAGATTGTCAACGCAGTGTGTGCCCCAGACTGTTGCTGTTCTGATGATTTGACTCTGGGTATGATCCTTCTGAAATAATCGCTCACCTAAAATGATAGTACTTCATGTGCCTTTGCTTGCTTGCTTCTTTTAGTTTCAAAGTTAGAATGCAAAAAAGAAAAAAAGTTAGAATGCAAAGTTAGAAAACAGCAACAACAAAAAACCCTTAGTATTTTATTAGAAAGGAAAGACCAGTTGTAATTTCATTTTCAGCTCTTGCTGTTGAACATGGACCATCTTTTCTCTGACTCATCTCAACCCTGTAAACTAGTTAAGAACTCATACCCAGTGAGGTATTTGTGTCACAGATCTTTTTTAAAATCATCATTCAACAGCCTCTTACTGAGCAGCAGCTCTTAGAGGTGGAGTGAAGAGTGGTCAGTGGGCGAGATGTGGCCTCTGACCTCACAGAGCTTCTGAGCCGGTGGGGCAGGTTGGCCGGCTGCTGAGCACGTGAGAGGGAGCACAAGGGACAGCAGGGTACAGAGGTCAGAGGTAATATTTTCACACATGTTGTGGAGGAGGGTGACAATGGGGACCCAAGTAGTGTTATTGTTTAATTCCCATGTTTTAAATTGTCTTTTTTATGTATGTTTAATTCTTACGTTAAAGAGAGATCTTGTCACTTTAATTAGGAAGGAAAAGGACTTTTATGACTCGTGTCATTAGTACCTAGTCCTCCTCTTACTGTCCTTCCCTCCTTGTTTTATAGCTTTGTCA
This sequence comes from Ursus americanus, assembly GCF_024610735.1. NCBI lineage: Eukaryota > Metazoa > Chordata > Mammalia > Carnivora > Ursidae > Ursus > Ursus americanus. The sequence continues at coordinate 51,023,911 of NC_142137.1, read as the reverse complement.
ACAGGCTGTACTCAGTCACAGTTCTCAAAATAGCCACTTAAGGTTTGCGAGTATGTTGTGGTTTTTAGTTTCCCCAAATAGAATGTTAAACTAGTAAAATCCAATCACTAATATAGAAGAAATTCTTTTAAAAAAAATCAAACAATATTAGAACTCATAGGACAGAAGTTGTAAATCTGTCTTCCAATGTCCTCCAATTCCATACATTCACGGGCACGTGCACCACAGTGTGGCTGGTTTATTTTCACGTGATTGCAGTCATGCTATAGGTATTGTTCTGCAACTTGCTTTTTCCCCCTTGTAAGACATTTTGAAAAAATCCCTTACAGTACACATGGAATAGTGGTTTTCTCACTCCAAGATAGTACCACTTTCCCCCAGGAAGTATATTTAAACACATAGGGGCACTTTATGAAGAAATAGCCTGCTCAGAATGCTAATAGCATCACATTGAGAAACAACGGTCGGTATAGAAAGACCTTGTCTTTTGGACATTTCTTTATGAAATTAAGGAATGTGATTGTACCAAAAGTTTTTCCTTACCAGTGGTCAGTGTCCTGAAACATAGATCTCTGTGCATGTTAGAGCCTAACATAAATTACTGGAAGAATTGCTGGGTCAGAGGGGTTTTCATGTTTAAAATTTAGTTATATGCTCCCAAATCATTCTTCAAAATGGTTGTACAAAATTACAGTCCTAATAAAAGTGCACACATTTTCCCACATCCTTTCAACACTTGATATTATCAGTTAAAAATGTTTTGCCAATGTAATAAGAAAAAATGAAGTATTGTTTAAATTTCCATTTTCCTGTCCAAAAGGGCCTATTATAGTACACTCTCATTAGAGTGATAAGTGACTAATTTGCTTTTGGAGATGCACAGTTAGTGCTCATCTGTTCTAGATATCCTGCTGCCTGTTTCATTCATGTTTCAAAAACAGTCCTATTTACAAATCAGTCAGCCCCTTTGGAGTGTCTTTTTAGTCTCATCTGCAGGGAGTGTCATACTGACACTGATTGGCAGGAGTGATTTTTATGAAGAACTATGAATTGGTATTTGTACAGAGGGAGCTGTGTTTTCCAAACTCTGGTTGCTGCCCAACCAGTGGGTTGGCGAAACCGAATTAGGGACCATGAGCAGGATGAAAAAAGAAACAGAAGGGAAAAAAATGGAGAGTCTCATATACACTAAAGGTATGACATGTTTCATGAAACATGCATTTTGGTATGTGGTTTGGATTTGAATATGTCTTTATGTTTGTATATGTATGTGTGCATAATGTCTGCTGCATTGCGATGTAAAATCTCTCTCTCTCTCTCTCTCTCTCTCTCTCTCTCCCTCTCTCGGTGTTTTGAGGATTGCTGATATGGAGAATCTTAGCTTTAAAATTTTTTCAAAGCACAGTTTCTTTCTATCCTAACTGAGGCAGAAGTTTCATACTTGGTTGTGACTTAAAAAAAAAAAAAGAATAAGTTGCTAATAGTATCGATACATTGCAAAAGGTTAAAAGCCCAGGCTTTTAAAGGAGCTTAAATGCTTAAAGATAGATGTCACCTAATTGGACTTGGAGATACAATGGGTGTGGAAAGCCAAATTGGCTTGGGTGCAGGATGAAGAAATGATGAGTTACACCCTACTCAAGTTAATTTCACTGAGCAGTGTAATTTATCTGCTCCCGACCTGGTCCCTGCTCTTGACTCTGTGGTAGTTGTATCACTGTGCAGGCAAAAAAAGGCAGAGGAAATCCTGATGCCCAACAGTTTCTCCCTGTGAGCAGGCACATATGCAGCTGATCATCTAAGAGTAGTAGCTTGAACTAGTTTCGAGTGTTTAGCTTCCCTCAGCTCCAATCCAGATCTTGTGTTGCTTAGAAAATTACCTGCTGGTGATGATAATAAATGGTGATAATTAAAAAAAAAAAAAAAAGCGATGGAACACTCTGCATGTGGGTGTACTTAATTACCTGGCAAGTGTTCATATTTCTAGAGTGTGAAACTTATGGGTAAACAATGGCCTTTCTGTTAAAGATTCTACCCACACTTTTGTGTTTCTTCCTTTTCATAGCTGGGTATTTTCCATCACTTAGCAGCAGTAATGATTAATCTGTATTGTATGATGTGTTTTCCAAGTGCTTATATTTTTCATTTGTTTTACCTCAACCAAATCTAATTTTCTTACTCAAATTATTACTCAGTAATTGCATCTTCATAAAAAAATGATATGAATGGAAACTTTCAATCTTATGTTCTGGATTTATAAATAATGGTGTTAGAAAATTTGTGCTTTTAAGGTTCTGTGATGTAACCATAAATTAATTTCTTTTGAATTTTATAAGGCATTACTGATACATTTTTGGCAAATGTAAACACAAAATAATGAATATTATTTCACAGACCAAAGAAGATTGGAAGTGAAAGGTCTATAAAGACTATCAACAATGCATATTACTGGGTACTTATGCTCCAGATTGTTACTATGAAGCATAGAGAGGCAGTATTGACCTTGAGTATACTTATTGTGTTGCTTTTAAATTTAGGTAAAATCTTTTAGTCTCCAAAATGTTTAAATAATTTTATACATATTCTTATTTCATCTAATCCTATCTATGAGATGGCATGCTGGAGACAGAGCATGAGTTTTTCTGTCCATCTCAGTGTTTGCCCAGTGGTACTGAGGCAAACCTCAGTACCTTGATACCTTGTGATTTCGGGTCAGCATCTTCTATTAACGTAACAGAAAGTTTGCTTATGTAAGCGCTTTGAACTCTTTGCCAGTGGTGAATATAATGGCAACATTTCTGCCCTGTGTCTTACGGAACTTCCTTGGGTGGTGGTTCTCTAAGTCCATGTTTATTACTCTCCCTTCTCCTTGAAAATATTCCTTGCCATTCACCGTTCATCTGAAGCAGCAGCAGCATCAGGAAAGAGAAGACAAGATATGTGGCCTGAGTGGGTGTTGAAGTTTCATAGTTACTGCTGCAGCCCTTCTCTTTTGTTAATTTGTATACTTTGTGTAGTTACTTGAAAATGATGCAGATGCTAATTCAACCAGTTGGCTTGATGAGAGCATCTTGCACTCTGGAGGAAGAAAGTCTTATTAGCAGATGTTTGGAAGTAACAAGGAAAGCTAATGTTGTAACACACTCTGCTCCATATGTTAAATGGAAGAAAATGTATTTTGTGAGTTTCTTTGAATAGAATTCATTGTGTTCTTCAACAGCCTTTTTGCTTTTTCTTTTCTTTTTCTAAGGTATGCTCTCCTTAAATTTAAATAATAAGAGAAAAGGGACAAGTCTACATTTAGAAAAAACTAAAGAAATGCTGGTAAAAGTTACAGCATATATGGGTTTTTTTTCTTTGAAAATATTAGATATCACATTAAATTGGTTGGCATATGTAGTTAAGTCTTAACAGATGGGTGTTATGGCATGTTATCAAAATATGAGGCAATTAAAACAACTTTATTATGAATAGTTTTAATTTGCTCTTATTAAGGAAGACCCACACAGAGACTTTCAGTAACAGAATTCCATGGTTCTTTCCAGTGGCTTCCACTAGAAGGAAATAATGATCTGTATCATATATAGGTCTAATTAATGGGAGATCTGTTCTGTATTAAGTTTCAGAATGGCTTCACTGACTGGAAGTAAAGCTACTGAATAGAAATGGTATATGAAATGAGGGTATTCTCTGCCTTCCCCAGTGAGGGACTGGAAGGAGTTTACAGAACCCACCCCCGTTCAGGGTAATGGTCTGTGAATTATGGATATGAGGGTTGAGCCACTGCCTGCTATTGTCCCTCTTGTTAGCCTGACAGCCATCCTAATGGCTGGCTGCAGGTGTAGTGTACATATTTTCCTGTGATAACCTGTGTATCATTCCCCTTGTTCAGCTCCTCGAGGATTATGTGATAACATGATAAATAATGGCCAAGCTTCTATATGCAGCTCCTTCTTAATTTTACCAATAAATGATTTAGCAATGAAAGAAAACCCCACATATGTTAAGATACAGATTTTTATACCAGCTCTGTTCAGTTAACGCTTTTTCATGGTTGAGTGTATTCATCTTACCGGTAAGGATTTTCTCCCTTCCCTCTCCTCCCCTCCCTCCATCTATTAAGTCTCTTTTGCATATTTTGCCTAGCCTTTTTTATTCTTGCCTCTTCCATGGTGCTAACCCAAAGACATACAGTGTAAGTTCTGAAGGTGGAATATAAATGGCCCTTATGGTCTGTTCCATCAGGAGGCTCTGATAAACTATTCCTCTCGTATTTATACCATCGTGTGGGCCCCTCCCCTTGAATCTGGGTTGGGTCTGAGACTTCCACAGACAGAATCAAAAGTGACAGTACGTTCTAGGCCTACGCCGTAAGAACTCTGGGCAGTTACATCTAAGAAGTCCAGTTACCCTAATGGCGAGGTCACACAGATAGAGAGAGGCCCGACTCTCCCAGCGTCCGAACTGGTCCCTGCCCGCTCAGTGTTAGCCTCACGTGACAACTGGCAAGATGAGCCAAAAAGAACTGTCCAGCCAAGCTTAGCCTAGATTGCAGAATTGTAAGTAAACAAAACACCTGTTTTTACAGCCGCTAAGTTTTAGGGTAGTTTGTTATACAGCAAGAGAAGTGAAAAAACCCCTACATTAATAGACACTGATAAATGGATTTTAATAGCTACTTGGCAATAATTTGTATTTATGTGGTAGAAAGGTAAAACGTAAATTATTGCTAATCAGCTATTCGAATAGATTTATCAATGTATTATGTGCTCTGTACTAATGGAGTTACATCAAGAGGGAAGGAAATGAAATAGTCATTGTAGAGGTGTGTAACTCAGTGCTGTTATAATTAAATGCAAGCTTTGCCATCACTACTGAAGTTTGGCTATAATTTAGACCACAAAGTTGGAAGAGAAATGTATGTGAGAAAATTAAAAATATTATTTTCCGATGGGATGAGTTTTTCAGTTCCTTTTTCTTCCAGAATCCTTTTTCTGTTTCCATTGACGTTTCAAGCTAAATGGCTCTGTAGGTTGACTGATTACAAATGTTTTCACTCAAGCACACTAGCTTTTAAATCTGTCTGTAAGCTGCTTTCTTAAAAAAGTGAATAAGCTTAGGAAATAATTATTCCTCAAAGTATACAAAACTCCCGAGCAAGCTTTTGTTCTGTAGACAGATCTGATTCATCAAGAAACATCAAGATAATTGTCACGATTTAAATTTTTAAAAGAAACCAAGAAGCCTTTGGCTCAAGTGTAAAACTTTCTGTTGCTTTCTTGGCATAATGCCTTGAATTGAATATTTTGTGCTGTACGTTGCTCCATTTTTTGTTTTGCTTTGTATTTTTGCCCCTGGGACAGGAAACTACAGAACAAAATATATTCATTTTGGTAACCAGTGCTGGTCCTTTGGTGACTCACTCTTCTTCAGTGATTGGTACAGAAAGGAGAGGCTGACACTTGAATGCTGCTCCCTAGTGGATGCAAATGATGAGCCAAGATTTTATTTTTTTCATCACAGATATTTTGTAAAACTGGGAATCACTGTTTTGACACAGGAAGAAGAACGTTCACATTAAAGCCCTCTCCAGTTCATAAATTACTTCTTTTAGGTGGGGTAGTATGCTCCCTTTTAATTAAAATTCTTAATGGGATCAAACAAACGGTTTACATTTGAATACGCCAGTGCTCCCTCTCTCTTGGGATTAATCTGTGTGACTGTGTAAAAGTAATTTTATAGAAAAACATTTTCTTAAAAGACTGCAAGCTTCACGATGGCAGAATCATGCCTTACTTGCTGGAGACTCTAGAACTCCAAATCGGGGACAGGTGTTAGCATTTGTAAGTCTCAAATTATTTTTTGAATTTAGCTTTTTAAAAAACATTCTGTTTTTCAGGAGTTTCTGTGTAGATAGAATCTCAACAATTCCAGATTGGCCTATTATGTATGTTGAAAGGAATCACGTTTTTCAACATCTTCCTCGGTAGATATTCACCAATTTTTTCTATTCCAATTCTATAAAATATAATTTTTAATTCAAGTATCTATAATATTGCTGAGTCTTTTCAGTATATTATTTCTAATCTTACAACAGGTCATTTGGAGTTAGGAGTTAAAAATATTGTGTAGCTGATTTTCTTATAATTCTCTAGTGAAAACCTGTGTGACAAAGGATTTGTGTGGTATGTTAAGAATGTTTAAATGTTTCTGGAATTACTGAGTTGGAAGATGCTTGGGTAAGGAAGATGCATTGGGAAGGCTTTTGTATTCTTATATTTATATGACAAGAGAAAATTTTTTAGGTTTGGGGGAACTTTACTAGGTTTCTGTGTTAACTGCTTGCATTTAAATTTTTCTCCCATGCTAAAGAATACAAATAAATTTTGGTTCCTAGGTTTATCTTTTTGCTCAGATTATATCCTACTCAATTTCATTTATTAAAACACTTCAAAAAATTTAAGCAGTACATATTGGGCTATTTTATGCCAGATAACCTCTTAAATTCTTGAGGTTCCATAGTGAACAAAAAGACCAAAATCCCTACTCTGAAGAAATTTGGCTCCCAGCACGGGGAACACACAAACAATGAAAATAACAAAAATAGATATTGTAGAAGATGATAAAGTGATAGGGTGCTACGGAGAAAATAAAGGAGGTCTAAGTCAAAGAGAGGGAGTGAGTTATCATCTTAAATAATCCAGGCAAGCCTCATTAAGAAGGTGACTTTTGAACAAAGCTGGAAAAAAGTGAGGCAGTGAGAGAGGAAAATGCTGGGTAGGAGTACCTTCCCTGCAGAAGGAAGGGTAGGGGAGCCACCAGCGGGGCAGGGAAGGGCCAGAGCAGAGTCCTGGGGCCCAGGCTGCCTCCTGCCTCTGAGGAACGCTTTGATGGTTCAACTTAGTTTATGTTGCTCTTAGATCCTGCTGGACCTTACTAGGAATGATCACTGTGTATCACTACATTACCGTTCATCCATTCATAAAAGAACACCAAGAAGGAAAATTACTAGAGTAGAACCACATAATAAGACGTGACACTGAAACATTTCTTTTGTCCTTTATGGTTTTGAGCACGTGTATAAATCGTACAGCGCCTCAGTGACAGATAACTGTTGTTGTATAGGATTCCGGGGCAGGCCCCAGAGGCCTTTTAGATGTTTAGGGTTCAAAACTATTGACCTCGTGTTCGAGGTTAGAGACCATATAAATGAGCTAATTAGAATGAAAGGAGTTGGAGTATGAACATTCCTTGTATCTGTGCCTGTACAGAGCAAGTACCCTACAAATATTAATCGAATCTAGAGCCAGAATTTTAAATGAGAGGATACATTATAATATTTATATACCTATGTAGAAAACGTGTCAATTTTTAAGTTAATTTTTATTTACAGGTAATATTTTATCTTTCGTGTTTGTCTCTTATCACCTTACTTCCTTACCTCCTAGTCCCTGCTCGTCCAAATCAAAATCAGGTTGTGAAATGATGACAGTAATAATAATAGCAATGCCTGTGTCTCCTTTTTGGAAACAGTGTTCTATTTGTGTTACATCTTTTCAATAGGGATGATTTTTAAACTAACTACCTGACACTTCAGCAGAAATTATTTCTTCATGTACGTTATAATAAAAAAAAAGTGTTTTTGAGAATTTTTTGCCGTCGTCTTATTCTGTGACATCCTGTGATTTTAAATGACTAATACGTACCAATTTCAGAAATGTTTTCTCCTCTATTGAAAGTATAAATCCTCAGGTTCTGTTAAAATGGTACCTAATTAGAACATAATTTTGATGACTGAGCTGTATTTATTTAGGGCGTACTGTGTGTCAGGGATTGTGTAGGTGCTAATATTGGTGTATCTCCATCCTATCTAATCCATATAGCTTTAAAAACATACATAAATGAGCGTGCATTTGAATATTGGCCCTGCCAGTTTTAAAGATGTGTCATTATTCAGGTGAATTACTTATTTCTGTGAGACTCCATTTGCCCGTAATGAGAAATAGAACGAATGATACGTTCATCTTCAGAACTGTGAGGAATAAAGATGATGCTGCAGAATGATCTGCAGAATGGCTAGCAGAGTGCTGACACAGTGTAGGTCCTCAACGAATGGTAGCTGCTGTTCATCAAAAGAAGTCGTCCTGTCCGTTACTGGCTGCTGTTTTGGTTTGTTTCCATCTTTGACATGTCTCTACCTAATATGTTAAGCTTACCTGTGCCTACCCTGTTCTTCAGTCTTTTGAAAATAACCACCTAAGTATTTGATGAGTACGTTTATGAAGCAGATCCAATATTTAAAAGAATCTTAGAGTAACGTATTTTGAGAATGATTACCCTTTAATTACAGTGTCCTTCTTTGAACTCTTGAGTTTCCTTTTTATTATCTTTTTTCCTCCCCTGCTCATGGCCCTTATCTCCCTGTGCTCAGCCTCCTTTTGGATCTCCCCTCTAATTACTACCTCTGTCCCCACTTGTATTCTGTCTGCATTGTTGCCAGACTAAATTTTTTGAAACAACACTGTGCCCCTTCTTTTATTTTCTTAAAAAAGTTTACATTGGCTCTTTGTTACCAAGTCCAGACTCCTTTGCCTACACTTCATGGTTCACTACAGTCTGAAACCATCTTATTTCTTCATTTATTTTAATCTTCCATGATTCCCTATCCATTTATTCAGTGGGGACTGTAAACGGCGGTATATATTTCATGTGTGTTCCTATCTTGAAGCTTGTGTGTGTGTGTGTGCCATTCTTTCTGCTTAGATCGTTCTTCCTTGTCTTCTCTACCGTTCAGTCAAACCCATGTTGTCAGGGTGTATTCAAGTTCTGTGGTCTCTTCAGTGTCTTTTTCTGACTCTAATTTCAGTGATTCCCATCCCTCCCCATGCATAAAATAGTAAAAAAATTAGAGGATGTATTTGTAAAGTACTAAACACTCATTTTCGTCTTATCTCTTGAGGAGAGAGATATATTCTTGTAGAATCAGGTAGCCAAGTGCTGACTACTCAGTGAATATTTGAGTGATTTCATTCTCTAAACTCCTTTCTTTAACCGATATTTATATGAATTTGGGAGTGTAACATAATACGATTTATAAAGGAAATTTAATCAGATGATAACCTGAAAGACTATTAAAAAAAACTCATTTGGAATAAATGTAAAACATGATACGTTTTTTCTTTGTGGGTATTTATTTGAATGTGTTGATTGCCAGTAGGCAGAACATCTGAGCTGGGAATTTGGTTTGGAAGCACTGAGAAGCAGGTGGTACTTGAAGCTATGGTGGTGTTAAGATTGCTCAGTGAGTTTATAAAAGATGAGAAAAAGGCAGAGCGTAAGCCCTGGGGAAAAATTACTTTCAGGGATATCCGGAGGAAATTGATCCCAACAGTAAACTGAGAACAACATGGAAACTGAGAACATTGCCTGTCGGTGTCAGCAAACCTGACAGTTCACATGTTTTTGGAGAGTTCAGTCTGATATTATATCAGCCCATGTGCTTGGAAGGGTTTCAGACTGAAGGCGGCTTCGGTTTTACCCATCAATCAATATTTTTAACACATCTACTATATACGAGGCATTTCAAAAGTGCTGTGAAAATATGAAGAAATTACAGAATAAGTTTGGTTTCTTTAGCCTAAATGTCAAAATACTAGGTTTCTTTCACTTATTAGCTATGCCATCTTATGCCGTAAGATTGTAAAAAATAAACATACAACGGATAGATACTTGATATAGACAATAGACCTGTTAAGACAATAATAGGTAGTTGATATAGACATTGACACCTTGGAAGTAATAAAGGGAAAAGCTCACAAATGTTCATGCTTTTCCAGTGTACATGGTAACTCAAGATGTTCAAAGGTAAGGCTTTTTGCAATTCTCCCTGAGATTAACTATGAGTCTTACTTGATGAGAATTTTGAAATGCCGATAGAGCTCTACCAGATATTTATGATGAAATATAGTATTCTAGAATAGTATTCTGGATAAAAAAAAGCTGAGTTTCTTCAAAACGTAGCTAAAATTCAAAAATTAGTTTATATATAAGGTTAAGGCATTTGAATTTATTAGTGTTTTAAGCAGTTCAATGAATAAAAGTTATTATATGGCAATTACTTATTTTGTGGTGAATGAAATATACTTATGTCAGATTCTCAGGTTTTTAGGTAATGCTTTTTATCCTGAAGATGTTTTCAGGGATACCCTTAATTCTTCCCAAGAGTATAGATGGGGGAAAGAAATAATTGGACAGAGTTTCCGAATGGCCATTAAAAAAATAATAAATTTCCTTGAAGTTCCTGATTACTAACACTATGAATTTTGTTGTGTCTCCTCTTCAGACAAATCAAGTAATTCTGATGTGAGTATGAATCTGCTTTAACCCAGATTTAATGTTATTTAAACAGATGGTACAAAAGAAGAAAAGTCTTTTACCATCCCCTATGAGCAAAGCTTAAACTTATTTATCCTCATCCAAAGGCAGTTTCTCTCTGTTTTGGCCTGACTTCTGGGAGCCCAGAACTCTTAAAAGATGTTTTCTCGAAAATAGTGAGCTCTTTTCTTGTCTGTCCTAGTATTCTTGGCTGGGCTTCTTATATTCTGGCTGCTTTTACTCATTAATATTCAGCTTGATCCATAGTGACTGAGGAGGCAGCAAAGGGCTGGAAGTTAGTGCAGTGAAAGGTCCTATGAGGGCTTTCTGAGGAAAGATGCAAATGTCTCCAGGAATAGTGTAACCAAATTTCATCTTCTCAAGTCGGTTGAATGCTTGAGGCTTTCAACTGATTCAAATAGGGTTTTTTTTTTTTTTCTTTTCCTTTTGATGTAGATTCAATTAGGATTTAACCTTTCTGCCTCCTTTAGAGTTAAGTATGCTTTTCTTGTTGAAAAGAAAGTAATGAATCAGGTTAAGAGAGGCATAACACTTTTCTTAGCTTAAGGATATTTACATAGATTGACAAATTTTAAATTGTTTAAGAACTGTTGTCAGCAGTGGGGTTGAGATGAAATTGATTGTAAAAAAACGGAAACTGTATAACTTTAGAGTGGCTTGTTTCCTCTTTAGCATTTTGGAAAAAACATATTTAGCTCTTCATCCAAAGATATAATTATTTCTTTCGAAGACTGCTTTGAAAAGAGTCATCAACTTACATAGTTTACAAGGTACTACAGCGTAGCGTCTTTTAATAGAATTTTTGGGTTGTTTTCAGGAGAAAGTGATTGTGATCTATTGAAAAAAAATCTGAAAAAATACGTAATTAAAAAGAATGGTCATTATTTCTCCAGACTTACTACTTTACAAAGCCTGCTTCCACAGAAATCAACTTCTAATTACTATATATTTGCTTATTAATATTTGAGGCTTTGGTTAAGTTTAGAAGGAAATCCTGTTTTTCTAACCATTGCCTCCACAACTTAATCTGTGCGTTAAAAAAATAATAATAAAATCTGGTAATTGCTTCTCTTTAATTTAATGTAATATTGATATAAAAGTTATTGGGCTACAAATAAATTTGGTACTTTCAAGTCATAGTGGGATCTGGCCCCCATTAAAATAATTAGGGTTGAAGAGTCCTTGTTAACTCAGTTCAGTTGTCCAACGCAGTAGTAGCTTCTGGGTAGGGCTGATTGGAGGAAAGTAGAAGCCATTGTCTCCCCCACTTTATTCAGTTACACTATGAAGAAAATATTCCTACATGTACAGGCAGTGGAGCTTCCTAACATTAATTAAGTATTGAACACTTTTTTTGAAGTTGCTACCGTGGAAGACAGCTGTGTTTTATCATTAGAATTCTGCCAGTGCCTCTCAGAGGCTGACATGGGGTGATGGGAAGTGGTTGAGCTCCATATTGATGTATCTGATGTTTTCTTTTAACCCTGTCAGTGTTTGATAAAAATGTCAAGTTTATCCAGCATTCATTCATCCTGTAGATGTTTACTAAGCACTCAATTAGGTACTAAGGTCAAAAATTTCTTGTCGTTACTCAGTTTCTGCAGTAATAGTTTCTGCTAACTAGTGTGGCTTCAAATGACTTTAATCTTGGTCAATGCCTCCTGTAGACAGAGAATGGAGGGACATTCTTTAATTACACAGAAATAAGTCATTCAAAATCAGTACTTTAAGTTACATATTGAATAATTCTTCTTGGGGTACTCAGGGTAACTTAAAATATTGAAATGGGAATTAGCTTAACCGTAGGATGTAGTATTATAAAATGTAAAGATAAAGCTGTTGGTTGTCAACTTTGTATAGCAATTCAGATTTGTCTTGTGTCTGTAATGCCAAACATTAAAATAGTCTTTAAGATATCTATATATCTATATATATATAAAGGAGGGTGTATAGGAAATTAATGTATAATATATATTGATCATAATGAATGATTATATTGATGTATATATTTTATGTATGTGTACATATATTTAAAACCTTAAAGTAAATTAAGCTTTTTCAGATAAAATATGTTGACAAAAATATTTTAAATAAGTTGCAAAACTTACCTAAATAAATTTCCTATACCTAGTATACTACTACTATGTTGTAATGAGTACTGTGAAAATTAAGATTTTTTTCTTCTTTGATGAATGAAGAGCTCATTCAGTTTATATTGTATGTGTGTGAGTGTGTGTCTGATACTTTGTCCTGATAGAAAATCAACTGCGGTAATCATCAAACCACTACTATGTTAGTAATCTAAGGTGATCTACAGTGGGCTGTGTAAAACTTAGTGTTGTTGTCATTACTTTTTGTACCTCTTATATAGGGAACCCAGAGGAAGCAAATAGGGAAGCTACTATTGTAGACTGAGTTTTCATGTACAAAGGAGAATAGATTCAGGAACATTCCATGTAGTGATATTATTGGTATACCTCAACCAAATTTTTTGTATATTAACTATTCATGCTTAAAATAGAGGCTAAAAGAAGGATAATTTTCTTGATTATGTTGACCTGTAGAAATTAACAGACTTCATTGAGTGTAGTTTGAGAATTGAATTTTCTAGGTGTAGAATTTTTGTGTAGAATTAACTTCATATTTTTGCAGTGAGAAATATGAGTAGAGACAATTATATCTCATCCTATTAATGCTATATATTACCCTTGGAGGGGAAAGAAATAGCAAGTATTCTAAATTTCTGTATGGAGAAAGTAGGAAGTAGATTGTTTTGGGTATTTTATTACAGCAGAAAGATTAGTTAGAAGTCTACTGACCGAGTTAGAATGTGTATGTGTTATACAATAATGTTTTTGTTTAGTGTTGATTATTAATAGTGATAGTTAACAATTTTCAAAACATGTCTGATTATATAAGCAATATTTGCTAATGCTGAAAATTTGGAAATACAGCAGCCTACCACAGAGAGTTGGCTCATGTCACAGTCTACTTGAACCGTCGTGTTCTGGCAGGGGCTTTCACGTCTTCCATTCTTCTTGTAGTTTTGTCTCCGCCACGTCATGCCAGCGCTCCTTCTTTTGTTTACATTGCTGCTAGCTTTGCATTTATATATTTACTTATTAATGCTGGCTAGACAAGAACATTTAAAAATAGATTTGCTTTAAAGCACCTGGAGGTTCTTTGCTTGATTCCCTAATAGCTAGCGTGTTTTGAGCATCCACTATCCACTATGGTAGTTACTTTTCTGGACCTCATCTCATATACCCTTCATAGGATCCCTGCAAGGTAATTCTCATTTGATAGAGGAGTGTCTCATTTAACTGAGGCATTCAGAGGTTGGAGCTGTTCCCAGCCTCATAGGTGAAGGACCCAGCAGGCATAGGGCTGTCTACTTGGTGGGGCTGGCGCCAAAGCATGGCCTTGCTGTTAGAGTGACAGTGATATCATTCCTCTGTTTTGGTTTTTGCACATACTGGATACACTGGGACTAGCCCGTGAGTTTTCGTCTGCATGTATTTTTGGTAGGTAATCAATTACATTAAAAAAATTTAATGGTACTTAAAAAAATAGGTCATTCATTCCATTTGTTTTCTTTTATGTTTGACATATTTCACAGCTAAGCTACCAGATGTAATTGAGATATTTATGTTCTTCTCCTCTATCCCTATAGTTTTTGCATTTTCTTGCTTTTGCGCTTCTGGGCTGGACTTGAAACTCTGACTTTCCATGGACCTAAACTGGAAGGTATTCTGATTTATTCTAACTAGGCAGCTCTGAACTTTCCATGTATCTGACTCGTGTGCCATGGGCAGTGTAATTAACTTGTCAACAATCTGTGCGCAGGATTCAGTCGTCTTTAGATCTCTTACCTCTGATGTTAATATGTCAGTAGTGACTCTAGGGGGAAGTGGCAGAGCGGTAGGGGCCACTCCTGTGGGTGCTACTGTGGCCTGATCTGTCCCATACACCCCTCCTTGCTGTGCCGTCCCCCCCAAGACTAGCTCCTAGGGCTGTTCATGAAGGGCTGCTCATACAGGGGGCCCCCTCACTTACCCCATCTCTCCTCCCCAGCTGTGGCTCACGTACGCAGCCAGGTGGAATTGTCCAAAAGGACTCCTATCTCCACTCCCTACTTCTGCCCAGAAGATACACAGTACATTGAATGAAATTTGAAGATTGGAGGCTGGCTCACAAGGTCATGAAGGGGAGGATACTTGAGAGGTGACCTGCTTGTCTCAGGCCTCTGTAGCTCTCTCCCACCCTGAGACACTAGTCAACGTTGCAGTGAACTGGAGGGGGTTGTATTTGCTGAGCAATGATCATGAATATTATTACATGTTTTTTGAGAGTAGAATCCTCTCCCCTCGCAGTTCAAAGATATATTTGTTCTAATGTTAGATGGTTGTGTTTTTAGCATGCTTTTAGAATGCCATTTATAGACCAGAAAAGAAAGAAAGAAAGAAATGCTTATGTTTCCACTTTTCCCATTAGCACTTGTAGTAAAATTATTTGAATTAATTCTTCCTATATTGTATTAGCAGTCACTGTCTTGACTTCTTTTCTTGAACTGATGTAGAATGTAGTTTTTTGAGTAAGTCACATTCTGTCATTATCGTAATGGGATCCTTTGTGAAGTTCTGTTGCTACCCCTTGCTCTTCTCAAAATGACTAATGTTTTAAGTAATTATAACATTTTGTTTACATTAAATTCTTTTGGGGGCACTGTATCTCTTTCATAAATACTTTCTGCTCTGTTGCTTTTGTTGTGACCTTCTCAGATGTTAGTCTTGTTGACAGATTGTTTCAGATCATTTAGGTCATGAAATACTTTGTTCCGTCTTCAAAAAGAACAGGGTTTTGCCTCAGTTTTAGGCTTTTGGTGACCATTTCCTTTGTGCAGATTTTCTTTCAAGCTCTTCTTTCTCTTCACCTCAATCTGAGGGTTCTTTTCTTTGCATCTTAAATGTTATCTCATCTTCTTTCTTGGCAGGAACTGAGGAGTATCTTGTTGATTTTTTTTTCCTGTGTGTGTATGTTTTTAAAACACTGTTCAAAACCTTGATCAGGGGCGCCTGGGTGGCTCAGTCGTTAAGCATCTGTCTGCCTTTGGCTCAGGGCCTGATCCCAGCATTCTGGGATCGAGCCCCACATCAGGCTTCTCTGCTAGGAGCCTGCTTCTTCCTCTCCCACTCCCCCTGCTTGTGTTCCCTTTCTCGATGGCTGTCTCTCTCTCTGTCAAATAAATAAATAAAATCTTTAAAAAAACACAAAAAAACAAAAAAACCTAAAACGTTGATTAGTAGGTTATGATCGTTTTGCTATTGTTTTTGTTTGGGTGACTTTCACTTGAAGTTGATTCTTCATAAGGACTCTTCCTTTTTAGTTCTTAGAAATTAATATATATATATATTTGCAATTTTGGTTCACACTGTTCAGTTTCTCAAATCTTTCTGGTCTCCACAATTTTCCCGGTCCAGGAATTTATTTTGTGTTGTTATCATTCATTTGTGCACATTGTACCTAGTTTCTTTTCAGCTTAGTGTATTCTCTGGAATGGAGTATGGTTTTGATTTTGTCGGCTTAGCTACAACTTTAGCTTCTTTCTAGAGGACTAGCTCTTAAACTTTTTGGAATGGTGGACTCCTTTCTGGGTTTGAACACAACTTGTGATGAGTATCTTACAAAAAAACTGTGAACTCCCTCCCCAGAAAAAGGGGAATGAATACATAATTTCAGAGTTGCATAGGTCCCGAGTTTCTAGAGGCTTCTCCCCTCCTTTTTACAAACTTCATGGAGAACATACTATTATATGTTACTGCTTGAACTTGCTTTTTCACTTAAACATATATTGTGGATGTCTGTGGCGGGTCCTTTAATTAGGTAGGAATGGTGAGTATGAAAAGTAGCAGCCCATCAACCCCTCCCATAATTGCTAGAGTTAATTTAACTAGCTTTTAATAACCACATTATCATGTCCTTCCTCTATAAATAGGCACTTACCTTGGGGAAATTTTGATGGGCCATTTCATATTTATACATTTTTCGTGTTATTAATTTAGGTAGCCCGTGCCCTCCTCTTTCTCACTCTCGTAGATGTGGGCAGTACAGAGGAGAGGAAGGGGCTCCTGAGGCAGGTCCAGGGAGAGCCAGGCCTAGGGGTGAAGGCAGATGAGAGGGTGGTGGGGACATTCTTAGGTGAAGCTTTATATGTATTTTTATAATTTATTAAAAACAATTCCCCCAGCTTTATTGAGATGTAACTGACAATACGACATTGTTTATATATTTTTAATATCAAGCATTACAAATTAGATTTTACACACAATTTTATCTCGGACAGGTGTCCCGTTTCATTTTGATGTGATTGGAGGGATTCCTCCTGACTGGCAGGGCGTGCTGGGCAGCTCATTATGTCTTTCTTTCTCACGCAAGTGTTTTATTTATTTATTTATTTTTAAAAAGATTTATTTATTTATTTATTGGACAGAGATAGAGACAGCCAGCGAGAGAGGGAACACAAGCAGGGGGAGCGGGAGAGGAAGAAGCAGGCTCCCAGTGGAGCAGCCTGATGCGGGGTTCGATCCCAGGACCCTGGGATCACGCCCTGAGCCAAAGGCAGCCGCTTAACCGCTGAGCCACCCAGGCGCCCCCTCCCCCCCGCCCCAACACACACGTGTTTTAGAAAAGCATAAAATTTTGTAGAGGCAGAAGAAAGAAGGAAAAATATTCTTTCCTGCCATAATGGTGCTTCTTTAGTTCCCTTTATCCCTTCCTCTTCTGAATATTAAAGTTGAATATGTTAATGAAAAAACGGAGTTCCTGTCTCATTGTCAAGATTTCATATACTTCTCTGGTCATGTTAAGCAGGTGAGTGGTCTTTCTACAATGATCTAAGCTGCGCATCAGAAGATGGTATTTTCAATCAGTGCTTTGCTCAGCTTGGTGTATATGTTGTTTGAAAAGTGCTTCCTCTTTGTAATTGGACAGGACTTGAACACAACTGCTCCTGGGTGTCCTGCAGGTTGCCCAGTGGTCTCAGTCGTTCAAGATCACGGTTTTAAGCCAGGCCTTCACTGAATGCTGGAACCACGGAGGAGCTTCTCTATGCCACACATGCCCGAGCATTGCTCTCCTCCCGCTGATTGAGAACCGGGGGTTGGGCCCGGGCACGCAGCTCTTAGCAGGATCTCCTTGGGTGGCTCCTGTACAGCCTTGATGAGGAAGGACTGATCTCACAAGGGTTCTTCCTCTAGCATTACCGAGAATGTTTTCAGAGTTTTTCCCTCCAGAGAAAAGAGCCTCCATTATAAGTTTCTGTAAGATTAATGCTTGTTAGCTGGCTGCATACAAAATCACGTCTATGTGAAAGTATGCATATATCCCTAATTAATGAATTTGCTAATGGATGTTTTCTAGTTGTGAAACTTCCCCTGAGCTCTACCTCTGTGTATCTACAGTGTTTTAATCAAAAGCTGAAGAGGGGGCACAAAG
Source organism: Ursus americanus (assembly GCF_024610735.1). NCBI lineage: Eukaryota > Metazoa > Chordata > Mammalia > Carnivora > Ursidae > Ursus > Ursus americanus. Next base: position 51,006,022 of record NC_142137.1, on the reverse strand, counting down.
CTTCACGAGAAGTGTTTGGTGACCAAGAGTCAAGACATGCGGCAGTGGCCACCACAGGCGTGAGGGTGAAGCTGTCATCACCCTCGGCTCCACGGCGCGAAGCTGTTTGAGCAGCAGGGGCGGTGCTGGGACGGGACAGGGAGGGGACGGTATGCTTTGCTGTATGACATAGCCTGTCTTCCAGGACACGGGAAGGTGGTGCCTGCCGTCCTATTGTTATTCTCTGCTTCACAAGCATGACTATCTCAGCTGTGCTCAACACAGCAGACTCGTGTTATCCTAGAGAACAGTGTTTCTCTATAAGCAGGTAGTGGAGGGAGGGAGGGAGGAATAGAGTAAGAGCTGAGTGAGTGAATGAAAGGTGTACTTGGTGTCTTTGAATGGAGAGAGGGGGCTTGTGGAGGTTCAGATGAGGAAAGAGAGAAACAGAGATGGAGGCAGGCAGTTGACTGAGTAGTCTTTCCATTGAGTCTGGGAGGTGAAGTGGATTTCAAAAGGGTGGGGGGCTGTGATTTGTCTTGTTTCTGTGAAGTTCTTTTGTCACAAGCCAGATCACAGACTTGACTTCATCCATGTGCTGCCTGTGCCCCTTCCCACTGCCTGAAAAGATCTCATCCCACTCTGACTAGCCAGCATTTCTGAGCCATAGTCTCAACCATCACCACGTTGGTCACCCCTGCCTCTAGAGACTGGTCTTCCTCCTCTCTCCTGATTTAGTACCATGGTATTTGAGTTGCCCTTCCTACTTTTGCATTTAATTATAGTCTCTCTTGATTTGCTTCTTGCTTTATGTGAGTGAGGTAATTTATCTTCCCAAGCAGACCGTAACCTTACAAAGAGCAGCCCTGAATGTTAGGTCACTTCTTCATCCCCATTGCATCCGAGAGAGCAGTGCTCGAGTGTCCAGTTCCTGCCCAGAGCCTCCGCAAACTGCTTCCTTTGGGCTTATGGCTTGATGGATGATGGATGATGTGCCCCAGACTGGATCAACCCTAAGAAGAGTGGTTCGTGTGACTTGAGTTTAGTGTGTTTCTTTGACCTGGTTCTGGCTGACGAGGCTGTTTTCCTAGAGAGTTTACTCCCTTGGCTAATAGTCTTGGTGGGAGGAGGGGAGGGGATATAGACTCGTTTCAGAAATTCCAAAGATCTAGTAAGACCTGTTCTGGGCCTCTCCCCTCAGGTTCAGGTTGTTGTCAAGTGGGCCCTGTGGTCTGGTTCATCCAGATTTGTAGGAGCTTCCCTGCATTTGCTAAGCATTGACCCGAAAACTTGATGTGATGAGGTCTGCTGAAAGAACCTTTTCCTGTCCTCTGATTTCTGTCTCATCTTCCATTACTCCCTCCCTCCTTCTCCCCATTCCCACCCTCAACCTCTCTCACTAGAGAATTTGTAATATCAAGAATTGTCCTCCTCTGCTACCCCTACTATAAGTTTTGCTATGCAGCAGAGTGAGTATTCTACTTGAAATAATCGTTGTCCATCGACTAGTGTCTTGGTGTTTAAGCAATGCAGTGTAGTAAGCTACATATCTAGTATTTATGAAGTCACACTGGTGATCTTTAAATTTTATGTAGCAACTGTACAGCAGTAATAGAACTGGGCTACAGTTTGTATACTTTGCATGTGGACTGTTGAGTATGTATTTCAGAAAAAATACTGATAAGAAATAAAATCCACTTATGAGTTATTTCTTTTTTGCTCTGCTTAAAGAGAATAGCAAATCAGATATTAGATTTATTATTTCTGGGGTTTTGGTAGATATGGTTAGAGTAGATGTTTTGAAATGGACTACTAAATCTGCTTCCATGTCAGTAGAGACATAAGCAGGAGTCGTAGGTATTGGCGTGAAGTTGGGCATTGTACCTCAGATCAGTGGATGTCGGTTTGAATTGCATCTCCTTTTCCTCCTCTGCTATTATTGTTATTATTATTATCAGTAGTAGTAGTAGTAACAGTAGTAATTTTAAGAACCTGGCTTGCTTAATTCAGTTCTTTCTGTATCAGAGAGTAGTTTCTTTAACTGGCCACTTCTATTCATCTATAACTTGAATGTCTTCTTATAGCTAAAGAAGATGGGGAGTAGGTCCAAGACTAGAATAATCATTTTCACCGAGAGAATAGCTGCATTGACAAGAAGGGACTGAAAGGCAACATTTTAAATACATTGTAAGAGACCTTGAACCATGCAACAGTGCAGTTTTTGGAGGGCATGGTTGGAAGTCTCTCCTTAATGGAGAGAAGGCTTAGATGGATGGCACGACCTGGTTCATCCTGTGCAGCATTGACATTGGAGGCTGAGACCTGGGGAGAGCTGGACTTTCTTGCTCTTTCCCAGAGCCCTGGAGCAAGGTTGTTTGAACTCAGATCCCAGCTTTTCCATTTTCTAGCTGTGTGATCTAGGGTTTATTAATGTAATCTAGGCTGTCTCAGTTTTGTCAGCTGAAAATGATGCATATAGTAGCTACCTTGTAGGGAAGGGATCAGTGAGTGACTTAGAATAAGGCCTGCTGTATAGCAAGTACTTGCTTCCTTCAGTCATCATTTAGCTGTAAGTAACAGATCCTAAGCAATGGTGATTAACACGTTTGGATGTTCATCAGGCTCCAATGTTTTCCACTGTGCTATCCTTAGCTTGTGTCTTTGTCACCTCGAAGTCACAAGGTGGCTGCCTCAGCTCCGGCAGGAAGATGGTCCCAGAAAGGAAGAAGGGCAAAAGGCACCAGGGCGAGCACCAGCTGAATTGCTTCGTCTTATAAAGAGATTTCCCAGAAGTGCCACCCATCAATTTTCCACATATATCTTGTTGGCCAGAATTTTATCACATGGCCTTACCAGTAAGGGAGGAAAGGAAATGTAGTTTTTTAAAATTGGGTATTTGATCATTTTCAACAACATCAAGCTTGTTACTGGTAATGAGGAAGTAGGAAATGGATGTTGGGTAGGCCAACCAGCAGCGTCTGTCACGGTGCTCCGTATTCCCGCAGAAAGTATCCTTGAATGAGACTGTCCCCAGAGACAGGAACCTAGGAGAAAGGCGGTTTCAGGATCCCATAGGAATTACGGAACTATGCAGACCTTCTGGAGATTGATTCATAGACCGAAGCAGCAGCATTCATTTCCGGCCCTCCCAGAGTAGACATTGAGTGTCGCATTGACCCATTCCACAGCTGTCTCCTGGTTTCTCAGCCTTGCCCACCTCCTTTCCCCTATTACTTCCCAGGGGACTTTAGTGTCCTTATCAGACATTCTTCCTCTTTTGTGTTGTCCACACGTTCCAGGGTGCTTTGCTGGAGCTCCCGGAGGCAGCAGCCGGCTGTTAGTCCCGTCAGCACCCAGCACTGAAGCCAGGACTCGGGGTGGCCCGGTCCTCCACCAGGGGTGGCGAGCAGGCAAGTGGCATGCCTTTGGGGGAAATTCCCAGGGTCCAGCTCTCCACTTGCTGTACTTTTTCCTCTTCTAATCGAATTCTTAGGCCTGCGTATTTCCTCCGTTTTACTGGCATTCCATTCCCATGCTGACGGTTGATGAAATGGAAAAAGAGCCTTTGCCTGAATTTGTCAGCAGGGGGAAACTTGGCCCAGGGTCTTGGACCCAGGCACGGTGTTTCCCATCTGTGGGGGCCGTCAACCAGAGGGGTGCGCCTACCGTAAGGGATTCTGAATTTTGGGAAGGGCAGGAGGCCAGATGTCATCATCTAAAAGTTTACCTCAGTCAGAAATAAGGGAAGATTTCCCAGCATGGAAACAACTCCTTAAACTTAGGCTTGAGCTTTGTGATGGGCCGTTTTAGTAATAGCCAATATTTTGGCCTGCATTTCGGTAAAAGCACACCGCCAGCCAACGTTTAAGCAGCTTTCCATACCTGTTCGCAGTGGCCTCACTTCACCTCCAGAATCCATAAACTTTCCATGAAAAAAAGGCCTGGTATGGTGGTTTCTTGAGATTTGCTTAAAATCTTTTAATTCCATTAGTTCTCAATAGAGAGCCAATACGGGTATGATTACAGGTCACTCATGGAGGCATGAATACCTTGTGGTCTGGCTGAAACTAAAAGTGCTATCTCCAATCCCTTCTCTTTTTAAAAAATGATTTTTCCCCCTCAATCAAGTGGCTTGTAAATGCATAGATCAGGAAGGGAATTCCATTTTTTAAATATATATAATTTGTTTACTGCTCTTTAAATTCTTCAGACCAGCTCATTTAGTACAGAGAAGATATATTTAAAGTCCACAAGTAAAAGGTAAAGGTCACTGTGTCAGATTAATTCGAAAGGAAGATGATCGAAAGACCATCATCAATTCAGTTACATTTTTTGCACACGGGAGCTTTCTCATAGTAAAATATCAAACAGTGTAATTCTCCTTGTCTACCCTACCTACTTCTTAGTCCCCTCCGCAGAGGTGAGCAATATTTTCACTCTGTCGTGTATCATTCCAGACTTTTCTGTGCATTTAGGTTTACCTATGCAAATTATCCTTAAAATCGCATATAGAATTATACTGTCCATTATGCAACTTTCTGTTTTTAACAGAACAATGTATCTTGAAGATCATTACATACTAGTACTTGTCTCATTCTTTTTTATGGCTGTGTAGTATTCCATGTTAGAGCTATGCCATAGTTCTGGTCATTCCTCTGTGGTTGGGCATTTAGATTGTTGCTAATAGTTTCGTTTCGGACATTGTTTTGGGGAGAGTATTATAAACAATGATGTAGTTCTCGTATTTGTCTTATTTTATATACGTTTTAGTGTCTCCCCAGGAGAGAGACGAAATGTTTTAGACATAGAGTATGCGCATTTAACATTTTAGTAGGTGCTTCCACATTGTCTTCTAAAGTGGCTGTGCTAATATACCCTCCCAGTAGCAGCAGATGAGAGTTTCTTTTTTTTTTTTTTTTATGATTTTATTTATTTGACAGAGAGAGAGACAGCCAGTGAGAGAGGGAACACAAGCAGGGGGAGTGGGAGAGGAAGAAGCAGGCTCCCAGCGGAAGAGCCCGACGTGGGGCTTGATCCCAGAACTCCGGGACCACGCCCCGGGCTGAAGGCAGACGCTTAACGACTGAGCCACCCAGGCGCCCCACTTTTTTTTTTTTTTTAAGATTTATTTATTTATTTTAGAGAGAGAGAAAGCACATTAGCAGGAGGGGCAGAGGGCGAGGGAGAGAGAATCTCAAGCAGACTCTCCACGGAGCGCAAAGCCCGACGTGAGGCTCCATCTCAAAACCCTGAGCTTCCCACGTGAGCCGATACCAAGGGTCAGATGCTTAACTGGCTGAGCCACCCAGGCACCCCTATGAGAGTTTGAACATACTTTTTAAATTGGCATTTCTTTTCTATGTTTTTAAACAGCCATTAGTGGTTAGCTTTTGTGTACGATTTTATTATATACATGTTCTGGGGCTACAGATTAATTAATTAAATACTCAGTGTATTTAATAAGGCCTTTACTTTCAAATGGTGGTAACTGTTAAATTGCTCTTGTTCCACGAAGCAGTAGACGTACACTGGGAAACTGTGTCGCCCCAAGCGCTCTCCTTGGGTGAGCTATGGATGTGTGAAAAGCATTATTAAAATGCTGCTGTTGGTTGCTATGTATAGTTGGCACTGTGAGTTGCCTCCCAAGCATCCTTCCTCCCTGTACTTTTCTTCTTCGCAGAACCTTTAGTTTACTTCAGGAAAGTGACCCCGATTCGGGAGTAAGTCATTGAAATACCATTTCCTTGCCACTTGAGTTTAGGGGTAAACATAGGGTGTAGTTCTGACTCACGAGATGTGGCCAAACACATGCTGAAGGATGAATGGGAATTTCCTCTACAAAGAAAGACTCAGGAAGGGAGGCACTCTTAATTTGCATGTATCACTTCTCATTGTGACCTCTGTAGCACTTCCCTCCGTCTTTTGGTAAGAGCAAGATGCTGAGGGAAGACAGAAAGAAATTGGGTCTGCCACAGCAGTTAGGATTGCTCTCAGCTGCAAGTAACAAATTTAACTGAAGTGGCTTAAATTGGGATTTTTTTTTTTTTTAATCTTGACTCAGCTTCTCAGTGATGTCATCAAGGCTCGGGTTTATCCACCATCCACATGCTGACCTTTGTCCCTTATGCTTGTTACTTCCTGGTCATAAGACTGCTGTCTCAGTTCTAGGGAGAAGTGGCTCCCATTGAGCAGAAAACCAAAGCCTTTAGCAGACAGGCTCTTTCATCGTATTGTCAGTACTGGGTCGCAAGACCATCTATACCCCCAAGGGTAACTTGGAGGTCAGATATCAGGCATAGGGGGAAACTGTTTTCCTGATTTGCTTATTAGACCAGTCATGATTTATCTCCTACTGCAATCTTTCCAGTCTTACAATAAATAAATTATCTTTCTGCTTGTGCCATTTTGGGTTGGGCTTCTTGGCACTTGTAGCCAAAATAGTTCTAACAGATTCAAATAAACAAATAGAAATATAATGCCAAGAATTACTGGGCTTCTTTAAGGCATGAATTTAGTTATGTGCTCTTTTGATGGCTAAGTGCTATTTGTGCCTTTCTAGCATACATTCCTTACATTTTCTGTTAATACTGCTTTTACCTTCCTGTGGGAGACCTCCTGTCCCATTCTGGGTTTATGTGACTTTGGAGCAGCTGAGTGACCGCGAGCGCTAGGCCCAGGCCTGGACAGAGTTAGCACCTTGGGCTCCCTGAGCCAGCAGCAGTCAGTCTTTGGCTGGAGCTCTCGGAACAGGATGAAATGAACACAGGGCAAATGCAGCAGGGAGGGGAGTTTTGTGATCAGGTCTTTTGAACTGTCCCTGGACACTTCACTTTTTGCTTATGCCTTTTAAGGTGTATCTCTAGTATTTGCTGCTGAACCCCTAACTAACAGAGCCTCCAGACCTAACTTTTCTTTTTTCTCAAATCTTAGTTGGCTCGAAGATTTGTTTGGTACTTTGGGAGGAGGCATTGGTCGAGTCCTGTGCGGGTAAAGAGCCAACCTCTCTCTTGTTATCCGAGTGGGAGCAGCTGGGGGTGAGACGGGGAAGGAAGCTGACAGCGTCCTGGTGCATCCTCAGGTCAGAGAGAAGGGAGGAGTGTGGCGTGGGGCCAGGAGCCCGAGATACAGGGGACAGCTGAGCATGCCTCTGCTGTCAAATGGACATCTGCAGGGGGCGTGCGGTGGCGGTCCAGCAACGTTGGCCGGAGTCAGACCAGCGCCGCGGTCACTGTGGAGCATTGCTGTGTGCCAAGCGCTGTGCTAAGCACTTTTTTTTTTTTTTTAAGATTTTTATTTATTTGACAGAGACAGCGAGAGAGGGAACACAAGCTGGAGGAGTGGGAGAGGAAGAAGCAGGCTTCCTGCGAGCAGGGAGCTCGATGTGGGACTGGATCCCAGGACTCTGGGATCGTGACCTGAGCCGATGGCAGCTGCTTAATGACTAGAGCCACCCAGGCGCCCCTGTGCTAAGCACTTCGCATTCGTTATCTCATTTAATCTTCCTAACAGCTTCTGAGGTAGCTGAAACCGATATCACACTTTTGTAGAGAAAAATAAAGCAGCTTGGTCACAGTCACGCAGTCAGTGGCAACAGTGGGACTTGAGCTCAGGCAGTCTGATTTGGGGGCCCTTGGTAATCTATTTCCAGCTTGCTTGAGCAGCCCATACTGTGTCCCGTTCTTCCCACTGCTGCTCAACCTTGGCTTTGGTCCCCAGCTCACCTTCCCACCATCCCGTGTACCGTCTCTATTAGCTTTGGCCTGTGCAGCTCTGCCCGCTTTGAAGCCTGTGGAAAATCTACTTGCTTATCCACCTTTCTTGGTCACTTTATTTGAAAGTTACATTTTTCTTAGGAACTCTCCAGCATATATTGTCTGTATCAGCAATTCTTTATCTTTTTGGATTGTGCACACTTTGGATAAGCTTTGTTCTTCCTACAGAAAAATGCACATATGCATGTAAATTTGCATATAGTTTCATGAGCTCATAGTATGCTGAAAACCACTTTTTTTTTTTTTTACATGCCTAGCATCTTAGAGCCAGTGACAGAGTGATGTATAATAATATAGTGGGGATGAACAAAGTGTTCCTATCATGTAAATCCTTTTCCTGTATTTAAGATTTCCTAATTCCCCAGAAGAGAGGGATAGTCTCAGTCTTATATCGAATTTATTTGCATGTTATGATGTAATGAGCACAGTTATTTATCTTATAAATTATTTTATTTCTAGCGGCTGTTGGAGGAGACCCCTCTGCTTTATTTTTGCCAAATCAAATCATCCTTGCTTCAAATAGTAACTGCAGTTTGTAGTCCAGAGTAATGGATTAGGAATTTTTTTATAGAAAGTTAAGGGAATTAAAATGGAAAGTTTAGTAGAAAGACAAGTTTCAGTATGGATAACAAGTTTTATCAAACCTAATAGGCTCAAGAAATGAGTTTGTGCATCAGACCTATCTCATTATAGCAGTGCCTGTTTTATAGAGAAAGCAGGAATGCTTGGACACATATTGCGTTGAAATGTGTATAAAATTTTTGCCTCTACTCTTTTACCAGTTTGAAGTTGACTTGCACATATGGAAGCTGAAAATGAGCTCTTTTTTTTTTTTTTTTTAGGATCAACTGTTAAAATTCTGTTGCATATATGAGTTATAGCTTTTGCGTTTGGATTATTGGTGCTAAGATTTAAAAACCTTGAGACTGTTTTGTTGTTGAAAACTGGCTTCCTTTACCTCAGAAATCACTTGGTATGAAAAACATGTCATTCAAAGTAGCTTTCATGATTCTCTGACAGACAGACATGTTAGCGCCTTTCAAACAAACTAAAGCCTTCATTTAATGTGATTCTGCTCTTGTGAACTAAAATATGTGCGTAGACAAAGCAGTATCCTGGTCTAGAATTCTTTTGTTGGGGCTCACTGCCGTGGAACAGATCTTCCTGCCCCGCGGCTGCAGCCTTGCGCTGTGGCCGGACGGGGAGTACGGCTGGCAGGTTGAAGGTCAGCATCGAGGGCCTGGGGGGCAGCAGCTCTCCTCTTAGGAGGCTCCAGTAACACCACTGCATCTCCCCACAGGACCTCCAAGAGACCTGAGGGCCCGGAGAGGTGGACTGCCACCTCTCGCTGTCACCTGCTGTTGGAGCCTAGGTCACGAGACTTAATTTTATTTCCTAGTAGGTATGAGTTTAAAGACATTGCAAAGCATCCATTTGGTCTCTCCAAGTGAGTAGTTGTCCTTCGGAATCTCAGCACTTAGCTTTAAGACCATGTGGGGTGGCAGGAGGCAGATAAGAAACTCCACTCTGTGGTTATAACGGCTGACAGTCCTCACCTTTATGAGGCATCCGTCACTGCTTTTGCTTTTGTGCGGTGCAAAGCAAGTTGTTTTTCTTGAGTTCCCCAAGCTTTTGTAAGCTGAAGAAAGGATTGGAGCATCCACATTTTAAGCCTGATTACATTCCATCTCTCTTCCAACTCAACTGCAAAGAAACGTGCACAACTTTAATGTGTAATATGTGAATTGAAAATCATTGCTATGAGACTCTTTGCTTTTTTGTTCAGGGACCGGATGAGGTGTTTCTGCCTTTTTTTTTTTTTTTTTAAGATTTTATTTATTAGAGAAAGAGAGAGAGCGGGGGAAGAGCAGAGGGAGAGGGACAAGCAGACTCTGCTGAGCGTGGAACCCGATGGGAGGCTCGATCTCATGACCCTGAGATCATGACCTGAGCTGAATCAAGAGTCAGACGCTCAACTGACTGAGCCACCCAGGTGCCCCGAGTCATCGCCTTCTGATCTGTTTCAGAGATGATCTGTGTTAGCCTTTCTTTTTCTTTTGGTTGGTTGTAGTAGATGTCAGTATGGCGAGAAGTAATGTTCATTGCAGTGACGCCAGGAAGTTTAATTAGGTAGTGTTGTTCTTAACGAGATGAAAGAGGGGGAAAAGAAAAGGAAGTAATTCCTAACTGGTAGTAGGGAGCGTTATAGGCAGCTGCACAGGGTCTGTGGTAGCCCTGGAGAGCATTGTGTCCACTTCTTGGGCACCTCCCGTTGGAGGAGAGTCTGTCTTAGGTAATTAAAGAACTAACACAGGTAAGCCAGATGAGCGTGAGCAGGGGCACCGTGAGTCACAGAACACAAAGGGACAATAAACTTCATGATTCATGCGGGGAATGTAGATGCTGGGGACGTGATGCTAGGTGGCTGGTGGCCTGAGACCTCTAGTAGGCAGGGCCTAATCATGGAGGGCTTCGTATGGCCGATGGAGGAGATTTGGTTGCAGCTTACAGAATTGGCCTGGAGTGACGTGGTCTGTACGCTGTAGGCTTGTTCAATGAACACACATTGAAAACGTCCATCATGACGGACACTATTGGGCTTAGTGTCATTTTGTTGTTTTGAAATTTTGCGATGATGGTTGATCTATTCATTAATCATAGTCTGTAGCAGATGGAATGAGACAATGGTAATAGTCCTTCTCTGTGGGGAATGAAGTATTTTAGTTGTGAGAAGAGAAGGGGGAGGAGGAAGAGGAGGATGAAGTGTTGATTCTCCAGGCTGGAGTTGGAGGAGGAGAAAGAATGCTGTTTCTTTTTTTAAAATTAATTATTATTTTTTTAATAGAGCGCATATGCAAGAGGGGGTGGGGGGAGGGGCAGAGGGAGAGAGAAAATCTTAAGCAGGCTCCATGCTCAGTGTGGAGCCTGACACGGGGCTCAATCTCACAACCCTGAGATCATGACCTGAACTGAAATCAAGAGTCACACACTTAACCAATTGAGCCACTCAGGCACCCCTCGAAGGCGGGGGTTTGTGAGAGTGTCAGGCACAGCAGAGGGCTGCTAGAAGCAGAAAGTACTTGAATTCAGGAAGTTCTTCACTGCTTTGTGAAGCCCCTTCACCTGTATTATGGATCTGAGCTTACAAAACCCCCATTTAAACAGGGGCGCCTGGGTGGCTCAGTCAAGTGTCTACCTCTTGATTTCAGCTCAGGTCATGATCTCAGGGTCCTGGGATGGAGCCCGGCGCTGGGCTCCGTGCTCAGTGTGGCGGAGTCTGCTTGAGATTCTCTCTCCCTCTCCCTCTACCCCAGCCCCCAGTCATGCTCTTTCTCTCTCTAAAATAAACAAACAAACAAACTCACTCTTTTTTAAAAAGCAGAACACTAATTCTCTTTGAGTTACAGTTGAAGTTAAGAGAAGTGAAGTGAGATGTTCGAGAACATGCAGTTAGGAATTGAAAGATAAGGTAAAATTTCTCCAGTCTGTGACTCTAGAACTCATGTGCTTGCTGCATGACTGCACTTATGCCCTGCTTGGTGACCACGGAAGAGGTCCTGCCCCTTCCCTCCCAGCATTGCAAGCAGCTTCCTTTAGCAGAGAGACTGCTGTGTGGCGAGACCGTCAACAGTGTAAAAACTCTAATCAGGTGAATACGGTGACAGGCCTGCTCTCTGGAATCATTTTGGTTATATGACACCTCACTCTGATGGAAATCTAGCCTTTTTAGTTGTGCCTACTCTCTTAGAAATACTCTTCAAATCAAATAATAAATGTGGGAAAACAGAGCTAAGAGAACCAAGATCTTTGTCTTTTTTCCTGCTCCACAGTGCCTTGCCACATACCTAGAGCTGATAAATGTCTGTTCTATTTTCTATTGCAAGTGTTTTAATTCCGGCAAACTCTTTTGAGGTAATAATGTGAGCTTTTACATTTTTGTTTGTTTACATAAAAAGGTAATTAGATGAGCATATGCAAAATGGTGAAATGCGAGTGAGGTCTGTTGTCTTGTTAACTGTGCTGACCAGTTTCCTGCTTCTGATCCTGTGCTAGAGTTCTACGACGTCCTCAGGGTGGGAGGCCGGGTGATGGGCACACCAATCTCTGCACTATTTTTGCAACTTCTTATGAGTGTATAATTATTTCAAAACAGAAAGTTAAAAAGTAGAGAGGATACGTCACTAAAATTATTAAGGAAATCTGAGATTTTCTTTAGGTTTGAAATAAATTTGCTACAACTAAATTGTAGTACAAATTACATACTCATAATTCATTCATTCACAAAATATTTATTGAGTTCTTTGCTTTGTGTCCTGCATTATCCTACTTGGAGAATAGTGCAGAGGTGCCCTTCTTCACGGAGTTAGCCAGGAAGAGCTTCAACTCACCTCCTTTGTTTTGTGCTGTGGAGCTGGGATTTTTATCCTGAGGTACATGGATTTCAGGGATAACATTTGCGTGTGTATGTGCTTCCTACAGAAAGTATCCTTGGTGATCATCAGACTTTCAAAGGTTGAGGACTGCTGCCTTGGATGATTACTTCCCTCAGATAGATTTTGAAAAGCACTGAAGACTGTATTGGCATTGAACACATTTTTTAAAAAAGATTTTATTTATTTTATAGAGAGGGAGAGTGTGGGGGGGACGGGGAAGGGGCAAAGAGAGAGAGAAACTTAAGGAGACGTGTGCTGAATGCAGAGCTGGACATGGGGCTCGATCTCACAGCCCTGAGATCACGACCCTCAGATCACCACCTGAACTGAAACTAACAGTTGGATGCTTAACCAGCTGTGCCACCCGGGCGCCCCAGCACTGAATATATTTTTATTGCCCTCTCCTTTCCATATGGCCAACTTGCTTAAAAAGGTCTGCTATTCAGAATCTGTGTGGTCTATAAAATTAGTTTCAAGTAAAGCTTAAAATTCACAATGTATTTTACATGTTCTCTCTTCTATAGTGGTTGGTAGGTTGGTACAGGTGTGTGATTTTTCTCTCAATGAAACATTAAAAATTGATCTAGAATTTATATTGAACTACATTGCCCTGCAACTCTAGCTGTGCTCCTTGGTAGCATTTAGTGTGTATGACCTATTTGCATTTTAAAGGGGCGAGATGTTCTTCTATAAGAGATTCAAAGTGAGAGAAGGGGATTTTGGACTAAAATGAGTCTGGTTACATGTGTAAGAATTTGTAATGCTAACTCTTAAGCCAGCCTTCTGTCCTTAGACTGTAGGCCACTTGAAGGCAAGGGCTGAACTCAGTCACAGTTGTTTCATAGCATCTAGTGTGGAGTCTAGCACACAGTAGGTGTCCAGAAATTATTAGATAAAAGACCTTCTCACATAAGCACTATTTCTGCTGTTCAGGTCCCACCGAACTTCATGTTTACCCGTGAATGCACAGGAAATCTTTACACCGATCACAGAATCATACCAGCTAGAGCACTGAGTGATGTTTTGATTTCAAAATGCTCAAAATTCTCAAATGGTTTCCTCTAGAGGTACATAAAATATTATTATTCTTCATCAAACTATTTCATTTAAAAACTTAAATCTAATAGTTACAATGCAGTTAATTTGGGGAGTTGAAGGCATCTTTCTCCTTTCCATTAAAGGGAACTGAGGCCAGCAGATAACAATGTGAACTGAATTAATTTTGGTTCATGTTGACAATTTCTCTGTTTGTTGGAGGGCTTTCTCTATGGGTGCTTCACATGCTTAACCATGATGATGTTCTTTGTGGATTTATGAACTGTCTGGGAAGGCATTCTGTTTTAATTTCTCACAGCAAAACAGTGTCTTGAATTTATGGATTCTTAATGCATATGATCATGAACATGTAATTCTAAATATTTATGTATACAGATGATAAAAAGAACAAAAAGCATGGCATATTCATTCCAAGTAGATTCTCTTACCTGCATTATCCATGGAGAATAATAAATGCCCCAAATTGTTGGAAAAAATCTGAAATTAGATTGAATAAACATTTAAAAATAATTCTGCTTATATCAAAAATCCTTTGCATTTCTGTGGGAACTGAAATTAAGACTTCAATACCCATATTTGCTCTGAAAAATGAAGTAAACATGTACAGGCTCTGTATGCTGAGAGTTATACAATGCCAATGAAAGAAATCAAAGATGACCTAAATACATAGAGATATACCAGGTTCATGGATTGGAAGATTTACCATATTAAAGATGTTCGTTCTCCTCCAAATTGATCTTAGATTTAATGTCATTCTTATCAAAGTATCAGCATTGTTTGTTTTTGTTTTGTTTTTTTTGTGGAAACAAACAAACTTGCTCTAAAATTCCTCTGGAAAAGGAATGGCCATAGAATAGCCAAAATAACTTTGAAAAAAGAAAAAGAAGATGGGAGAAATTACTCTTCCTTATGTTAAGTCCTACTATATAGGCTGCAGGTATCAAGACATTGTGGTATTGGAGATGGGTAGACAACAAATAGATCAATAGAGCAGAAGAGAGGGCACAGAAATGATCCATACAGATATGCACAGGTTTTGACAAAGGAGAAAGACAGTTCAAGCCAGGAGGGACTGCCTTTTACATAAATGATGCTGGAGCAACTGGACATCCATTGGCAAAAAAAAAAAAAAAAAAAAGAATCTTGAACTAAGCCTTACGCATGATACAAAAATTAACTCAAAACGGATCACAGATTTAATGTAAAACAAAACTATACAACTTCTAGGGAAAAAAAAAAAAACATAGAAAATCTTCAGGACATAGAACGAGGCAAAGAAGTGCACAGACGTTTACCTGAAGAGAATATATAGATGGCAAACAGCATGTGAAAAGATGTCTAACATCAGTAGCCATTAGAGAAATGCAAATTAAAACCATGTGACTGAAAGAGTTATCACTACATACCACTTAAATGGCTAAAATAAAAAATAACACCAAATCATTAGTTAGTGAGGACACTGAAAAACTGCATCGTTTCTGCATTACTGGTCCAGCCACTCTGGAAAATAGTTTGGCACTTCCACTTAAAAATAAAAATGGACATGCACTCTTAGGCATATATCTCAGAGTGATAAACACATTATGTTAATAGCAGCTTTATTTGTATTAACCAGAAAGTACCTAAATGCCCTTTAGTAGTTGAACAAACTGTGGTACGCCCATACTATCCATATCCAGTAATACTTAGTAATAAAAAAGTACAAATGATTGATACACGAAACAAAACATGGATGAACCTTAAGAAAATTACGTTGAGTGAGAAAAAAAAAGTAAAACATGCTGCAGGATTCCATTTATATAACATTCATGAATTAATAGAATGAGAGCAGATTAGTGGTTGTCAGGGGTTAGGGATGGGATAGGTGTGGCTATAAATGGGGTAAAGCATGAAGGAGCCTTATGGTGATCATATATAGAACATGGTGGTGGGTCTGCAAAGTGACATGTAAAATTGCATAGAGTTACACATGTGCACACACACAGAATGAGTCCATATGTAACAGGCAAAATCTGAATAAGAAGTGTGCATTGGAGGTGCCTGGGTGGCTTAGTTGGTTGGGTGACTGACTCTTGATTTTGGCTCAGGTCATGATCTCAGTGTTGTGGGTTCAAGCCCCGTGTGGGCTCTGCACTGGCACTAAGCATGGAGTCTGCTTGTCTCTCCCCCTGCTTGCATTCTCCCTCCTTCCACTTGTGCCACTCCCAAATAGATAAATAAATAAATAAAATCTAAGAACAAAAAAAGAAGTGTGTGTTGTACCGTTGTCAATTTCCTGGTTCTGATACTGTGGTGTAGTTAGAAAAGATGTTAATATTGGGAGAGGGTACATGGGACTTTCCTGTACATTTCTTTGTGCCTTCTGGGAAATTGATAAGGATTTCAAAATAACAAATTAAAAAAAAAAAAAAAACCTGATGATTCATCTTTGCATCTTAAAAAAAAAAATTCCAGCTTAATTCTTAGTTATCATTTTTCAGTGTATGCATGGTGCTGACACATTGTAGTCCTACGGTGTAATGATACACTTATCATGATTTAGGGGTTTGTAATCTGATAGATGCTCTTATGAAAAAATTAAAGCATATACATTTCCTTCTTTAGCCTCAGTTCTTGTTTTTAAAATAAATGAATTCCTGAGTTTTTGTAGTGCTATTGCCTGATTTAAGAAAAACTCCAATAGTCAGTGTTAGCCATTATTTTAGTTTCACCAAAGAGTAATTTTTTAAAAATAGTATTCCTCTCACATGTGTTTTCTTCAAGGCAGGTGCAATTGAGTAATAGCAACACGTGTCCAGAGATGGAACTGAATGTAGCACAAAAGGTGAAGGGGGTTTCAAAATCTTACAGAGCATATTTTACAGTTCCTTCATGACTTAGGTGTTGGTGTAGCTTGAGATTGGGTATACGTGAAGCTAGAGAACATTAACTGAACAGATTGCAAAAATAACAGTTGGTATGGTTGCCGTGTTAGAATGAAAGAGTTAAAATCAGGCCGAGGAGTGTAATCAAAAGATGCCCAACAATCCTGGTGAGGTTTACGTTAGATTCAAGTTCCAGGATGAGGGGCACTGGATGGCTCAGTCGGTTAAGCGCCCATCTCTTGATTTTGGCTCAGGTCGTGATCTCAGGGTTGTGTGACGGAGCCCTGCATCGATCTCCACCCTGGGCCTAGAGCCTGCTTAAGATTCTCTTTCTCTCTCTCCCTCGGCCCCTCCCCCTGCTCATTCTCTCTCTCTCAAATAAATAAATGAATCTTCAAAAAAAAAAAAATACTTTTAGATGGTTAACGAGTGACTTAGAAATGGCAGCCCTTTCCAAGTAGCTATTGTATTTTGATACACAGTGATATGTGTGTACAGCTCATGTTACAAACTGAAGTGGCCATTTTTGTGGGATGAATTTTCCAAAGGACGTTTTGCAATATTGGAGGTTGGGGGTATTATAAAGCATCATTTTTCCTCTCATAAATTGAAGTTTTTGATCCCCATAGTTGCAAAAATACAGATTCTAACAAGAATTAAGATCCAGGTGTCTGAATTCTCTGTTTACTAGAAACATTAAGGTTATTAAAAGTATCAAAAATTATTTTTCCATTTAAATTTACTGTAATTTAATAAGAAAGAAATGATCTGAACCCAAAGCAGCATGGATTGCAATTGATTTAGCTTAATGATGTTCTCGTTTGATTAAAAAGTGAAAGTTTAAAAACACCTAGAAAGTTCTTAGGTTTGTGTCACTCAGCAACCTAGAGTTTAATGACTCTTTATAGGCTGATAAACACTTCATTTTTGCAGCAGGCATTGCTAAATTAAGTTTAAAGAATGCAGCAAGAGAACGTCAAAACACCTCTGTTACTGCTTCATTTTAAATTTACTACATTCTTCATTTGGGTATCCAGAGTTTTATATTCTGAATTCTTTTCAGTACCAGTCAACAGAAAAGACATGTCGATGACATTGGAAAGTTATTTTCTAGCCTTTCTACAGGTACTAACCTCACCTAACCTGAGACCTGGCCTTGAGATCAGATTGGACCCAACTGAACGTCTGCCATTGGCTAATCACAAGGTATCTTAAGCGCTGGAGGATTCCAGAGTATCTAGGTTACACACGTGGCTAGAGAAACCCATCCTAATTTTGTTAGCACCATTATTTCTGCATTTATTATACCCGGAAGAAGAAAGACGGAAGCGTTCCAAATCCTTTTCATACATGCACATTACCATAAAACATCATATGGTGTTGAATTCATGTTGAAAAAAGTACAGAATAGAATTCAAAACAGCTAGGTAGCTCAGAATGTTTGATGAGGTTATAAGGTATCCCTGTGTTGAGAGGTAAGCAAATCTGATCCTCATTTCACAGCTGAAAAAACTTGAGCACCCAGAGAGTAGGTGGTTTGCTGACATCAAACAGGGGATCTGCCGGAAAGCTGTGGTCTGAACTCTGAACTTTGACTTTCACATCTTGTGCAATCGGATGATTGTGAAAACATGAGAGTGACCTGAATTAAAAAGAAATGTGCAGAAGGCCATGTACTGTAATTTCATCTTCATTACAGTGCTTCCGGTGTGAGGATGCTACCATTCTAGAAGGAGCAGACTCAGGACTCAGCACTGGGTAGAATTGTACGGTTTCTCCCGCGCCGCCACGAGGAGAAGCTGCCATCCTTCTCGTTGGTTTGCACAAATCTGCATCTGTGAGCATTGTGGAGAAAGGACCCATGCTCAGGTATTTTTTTAGTAGTACCTAGAAAAAAGACAAATGATGTGTAGGAGGGTGAAAGCCAGCTTCACCCCGTGCCGGCTCTGGTAGGGCTCACGGGCAGCATCTGGAAGAGCTGACGCAGGCGGGCAACTACGTACTGAAGGCGTTGGGACACCCTTTAATTGGTGGTTCCCGCTCATCACTAATATTTTGTGATCTCCTTTTCCTGTCTCGAAATGGAAATTCCCTACGCATTGCAACCCATCTATACACAAAAGTTTTTTAAAAGTCAGTATAATACCTTAACTGTAATGTCAATGAAAGGAAGACCATGCATAGTTTTTCGTATTTGTTGGTCTGGCAAAACTATACTAGCAGGTGTCATGAGACGATTAGAGGCTTACATGGTGGGAAAGCTGGTGACTCAAACACTGTGAGCAGTGGTGTCACTGATGCAACTTTCAGAAACGGTGAACAGTTACTGATAAAATGCCAAACGAAGCAAATCTGAAGCGATTCTTCCAACATCAGTGCTATCTGTATTTCTGGAAAAATTAGCATACCTTAAAGTCAAGCACAAAGATTGTATTTTTATGTAAAGTGGAAATGAGTTTCTAAGCTCAGATAAGATGGAAAAAGTTGTTTGTTTTTTCTGACTGAAGTCCAGTGCTTTTGAGATCTGTGAAGGGTGCAGGACTATATACCATCTCACGCACGGCAAGATGTCCAGTATCCCTGCTGCCTGTCCACACAGTGCCAGTCATGTGACAAGCTGAAATGTTGCACACGTTTCTCAGATGCCTGCTAGGGAGAGATACTCTTCCCATTGAGAACTACTGTTCATTTCCTGCTGCCTTTGATGATTTTCCTACTTTTCAGATGAAGTCACACTGTCATACCTTCTCCTGATTTCTCCCATTCTCTTTGGATATAGTTGTGTGGGTGGGGGAGAAAGAAGGTTGTAGTGGGTAGTGGTGGAGAGTATTTTGGTGATTTTTGCATTAATTTATGAGGAAGTGGGTCTCTACTTTTGATAGTGCTTTCTCCCCTGAAAAATCATTGGTCTGACTTCATTTTCTTCATTGTTAAGCTGGAGAGAATATTTAAAAACTGTTGTGAAAGGATTGTTCATTGGGGTTTTTTCAATATTCAATATTATTGACTATAAAATTCAGTATTTTCAATATGCAAATTTCAATATTTTCAAAATCCAAATTTTCAATATTCAATATTATTGACTCTAAAATTTCAAAGCCTTGAAACCACCTAGTTTTGGTGGTCAGAACAGATTTGGTCATTGACAGCCGAGTGTGTCTCTGTAACTTATCAGAAGTGTTGCTCTGCTTGACTAGTATGTACCAGCAATCACCTGATGGAGTGGACACAGTATTTGCCATAACATAATAGCAGTGATTTGTTATAATAGTGACCCCAAATAATGTTAGTCATGTTGCCTTTCATGATTTCATGAAGGTGCACTCCTCTGCATGCCCCATCCCCCAACCCTTGATCCCCTGAGCCAGGGTTGTTCAGGGTGCCTGATCCCCAGATTCAGCACATTGGACTAGGTTGAACACCAATCTCATGCTCTAGTCAGTTTCTCCTCTTGGGAACTGGTATTATAACAGAGAGAAAGGGAGAGGGACAGGAGGAGAGGGGAGGAGAGGGAGAAGGAGGGGAAGAAGCGGGGAGAGAGATTTAGTTCCTTTGTGTAGTAGACTTGGGTGCTAGGACTGAAATAAGGTGTTTGCAGGGTTGGTTCTTTTGGAGGACTGAGAGAAGGAACTATTCCAGGCCTCTTTCCTTAGCTTGTAGACAACCATTTTTACATTGTCTTTCTTCTATTTCTATCCATCTCTGCGTACAAATTTCCCCCTTTTATAGGGATACCAGTAAGACATTGGATTAGAGCCCATCCTAATGGTCTCATTTAAACTTGATTACCTCTGTTAAGACCATATCCTCAGATAAGGTCACATTCTGAGGGACTGGGGTTTACGAGTCCAATGTATCTTTTTTGAGAGAGTGGGGGTCACAATTCAACCCATCAGAGATGTTCTAAGCCTGTATCTTACCACGTGGAGTGGGGGGAACAGAAGGATGACTTGCAAAGAGAAAAAATAAGGCACAAAAAAGACATGGATAGAAAGAATTTCAAGGATTCTTGACTTGTCATTTCCATTTTTTTTCTGGAGCTCTCTTGTATTCCTAATGTTGGTTTCTATGAACTACCATTGTGGCCGTCCAGTACACTTCCCTTGTTTAAGTTTGTTTAAACTGATTACTGTTATTTTTAGCCAAGGGATGCTAATTAATAGAGAGCCCAACTTGAGACCAGCATTGTAGTATGCTACTTTAAGAAACTGGAGATTACCGTGTAGTTTTTGTGAGGTGTTCACTGGGTAAGTGGACTGCAAAAAGGACGTAGGAAATACCATTAGAAGCCTGCTGTAATCAAATCATGAGGTAATGGAGGGAAGGTTGGAAAGGAGCCAGTAGACCTTGGTTCTTTTCAGAGTACCCGTTACTGTATTTTATAGACTAAATATGTTTCCCCAAAATTGATGTGTTGAACTCCTAACCCCCAGAGTGATGTTTTAGGAGGTGGGGCCTTTGGGAAGTAAGTCAGTCATGAGGGTGGAGCCTTCACAAATGAGATTAGTGCCCTTTGAGGAAGGGCCGTGAGTGCTTGCTTCTCTCTGTTCTCTGCCATGTGAGGATTCAATGAGAAGACCCCATCAGCAGACCAGGAAGCAGGCCTTCACCAGACACTAGATCTGCCTAGTTTAGCGGCTCAGTCGGTGGTATGGTTGCCATAGCAGCCTGAACTAAGGCACTGTATGAACGCTTTCATTTAATTAGGCTGAATTAAAGATGTCGATTAAAGAGATTCAAAGAAAGAAGGATAGTGAGGAGTCCATGTTGACTTTGAACGCTCTATCTTGGGCAGCAGGACTGATGGATTTGATACTAACCAGCCAGAGGACTGTCTGTGTTTGAGGAAGGACTTTGAGTTTTGATCTGGGAGTGCTGAGCTGGAGGGCCTGGAGGGTAGTCCGATGGAGAGGGCCCCAAAGAAGCTGGAGGTGGTAACTGGAGGGTGGGTGCTGGAAACATAGTAGTCATTATAGCCTGTGATGGTGGTGGAAGCCATGTTGACCAGAAGAGATCACCAGGGACTAGAAGAGAAAATCCCGGAAAGAGCCATTTATGAACATCACCATTTGAGGGGCAATCAGAAAAGGATCCGCAAAGAAGGCTAAGGTGGAGAAGCAACCATCTCATGTAGCAATTAGGTTTCAGCGGACTCAACAAACATGGCGCAATGGCGACCAAAGTTGTGAAGCTGTATTACTGTGCATTGAAGCAGGAGCCGGGAAAATTTGAGGGAACACAAATTGTTCCTTCAAGACTGCAAGCAGGGAAGGGAATGATTGCTCACAGGATAGAAGGAATGTTTTCACACGAAGGCGGAAATCCATATTTCTTCCAAGATAGCCTTCTTAAAATAGCCATTATTCACTGAGGGTTGCAGAGTGTTTGGCAAAAGGCTCTGTGTACATTACCTAGTGTAACGTTTCCACAGACCTGTGAGACTGGAGAGAAAAAGTTAAGCAGGTAAACTCTTCCTGCCCTACTGCAAATTCATGCAACTTGTACAGTGTCCAGCCAATAAAGCAGCCCTGTGTTTCTGAATGCAAAGTCACCCTGTCCCTCACATCCACCCCCCCCGAAAAATACAACAAAATTAATTCAAAGAATCAGCTAACTACAGGAAAATGCAGAAAAGGAATGTAGGCTGTCTTCTGGAATTTATAAGATGGGATTTGGCACACGTACTACATTATTGAATTAAATGAACATAGTAAGTTGAAAAGAAAATTGTAAATGGTATTAAGAGGCACAGAGGTCCTGTTTAGTTTAGAATGAAATTGGCCCCGGGGTTAAATGTGTAAATGAAATAATAGGGGTGGAAACTAGAGATTCTTTTGGGTGGGGATCAGGAAAAAAAATCAGGTAATGGAAAGTTAGATGAGCACTTTCGGTAAAGGTCAGTAATATAAGAAAGGTCCCCACTAAGAGAACAATGAACCAACCTAGACACGCTTGTCAGAAAGCAAGAAAGGCATGAGTTTGAAACTGAACTAGGAGATGAGAAAGTCAAAGATGAATGCAGGAAAATTGAATAGAAAGCATATCATGAAAGAGACCCCCCTTGCCACGAGCGATAAACATCTATTAATAGAGAGGAAAGGGGAGAAATTAATGAAAAGTTGTTCTCCACTGGGGAAGTCAAAGGAAAGTGTAACATTAATGCGTATCACGTCTTTTCTGCTCTATGTAAAAGGGCACTTGTAAAATAAAATCATGCAGTTTGCAAATTGAAAATTATATCATTTATTGTAGTAATGCCTACTCACATTCCCCTGCCTTCCTGACCAGGAGCCCTGATCAGTTTCCCAAGGACCCCGCCCCCCCTCCCCCCCCCCCCCCGCCACTTCTTACTCATCCTGCATCCTTTTCAGGTCCTACTCCACTACGTAGTGGTCCTCAATAAATACCTGTTAATTCTATGTGTTCTTTCGTTTCCATCTGATGCAGGAAATTTAAGAGATTAAAGTCTTCGTTAGAGGATTTTTAGGTACATGATCGACAGTGCAATAGCTCAGTAAAATAAACACTATTTTAAACTAAGAACTAGGGAGTCTTAAGTTTACATTAGATTTTCACATTAGAAATGATGTCGATTATCCCTTGGTTTTTGATGACAAATTTGTATCTCTCTTCATTGTCTTATTTTTAACCCAAGATATCCTGTTGGAAAACCTATTAGATACCTTTATATTTAAGTGTAACTTTGTCTAATTGATACAAGACTGTTACATAAGAGAACAGTGTTCTATTTTGTCGTTTCTTTTGAACTTTCCCTTGAAAGCAGACATGCATATAGGCAGCTGCATCATATTTCCATGCTTTTTAACTTGCAGTGTCCTCTATGTATTGAACAGTTTCAAAGTAGAGTTCGTTTGTCGTGCTTCTTGCACTTTAATGGATCATGAGATTCACCTTTAGGTCTTCCTAATGCGGAAGGAGGCAAAAGGGCGATGTTAATATTCAAATAACACAAAAAAAGGAATGCTATTTACACGGGACCCACTAGAAGTAAGGCATATTGGGCTTTTTGTATCCTACTCAATATTTGGAGGTTTTAACTTTTTGATTCCATGGTAGGAATCTTGTGCACTTGAAACTTTCTTTGAGAGAGTTTTTTTGGTTGAGCTTAACTCATGCAAGGTAGGAATAGTTTGCTACTGCTGCCTCTTAAGATGATTTTAAAGGGTTATTTCATTGTAGCTTTAAGAGTCCTCCCCCACCTCTCCAGTTGAATCTAGGTGAGAAATGGATGTGAACTTAAAAAGGTACGTGACCTCCTTAATACTTAGGAGAAGCTCTGCTAAATTAATTGTAGCAGACTCTGGGTTGTGCATTCATGGTGCTATTATTCTTTCAAGAATCTTGGATATTTGGCCAAACATAGCACCCCTTTATGATCTTAAGCCTATTAACAAATGGAATCCTGTTCAGTACATGTCATGATAGTTGAGCAATCCACTTAGTCCATCAAAATCCTATTTTGACACATCTACATAATCCTTTTAGTCTATTTTTAGATTTATTAAGTGCTTTTCATGCAGTTGATGAAAAAGCTTTCATTTAAGAAATTATTTCCACATGACCCTGGAGGCTTTCCATTGTAGTTTAACAGTAGTTGACATGTTGCATTATTTGTTCGGAAGTGCAAAGTAGACTCAATGCTGGGATGTCCGGGAACCCTATCCTTAGAGCTGGACCTAGAGGGTCTCAGGGGTGGTAATAGAACCTCTTCATTTTACAATCACAAACCCTGAGAGTTGCAGCACCTTATCTAGGCTGACTCCACTGGTCAGGCAGGGTCGGTTCTGACCCCAAGGCCCTGTTATTCTGCCTACATCAAATTGACCCTTGAAGACCTATGGACTTTCAGATCTTTGCCAAAGAAATGCCTTTCTGGTTGCTTGGCATGAGAGCTGCAAAGGAAGAGGTACTTTTGTCCTGGATATTCTTGTTTTAAGTTTTCAAAGAGAGATTTATGACCCTTTTTTTCCTCCTTGGGGTGGGAAGAAGGCACTGTTAAAGGGAAGGGAGACTCAGAAATGCTACCATGCTATTAATAAGAAGGAGAAAGGTAGCCACATTAGACCTGTGTCCGTCTGTCAAGTACCCGAGTGCTGTAGCGCGTACGTGCGCAGAAGTGACAGGGTAGCTGAGAGCCCTGGGAGCCTCAGACCCTTCACTTTCTCTCACGGCTATCTCCATCAGGACCCATGGTTTTGTTACCTAACCACTTCTTAGCTCCGTCTTTATGCTGGACTATTTTTACTCATTCAATGTGCCTAGATACCTTTTTTGCTGATTAAAGAAATTCAGAAAGGACAGAGGGGGAAATTCTTTTTATATTCTATTCCAGGATCCCCTTTTTTAAAGTTTTTTTTTTTTATTAATATGTCTTTGATTTAACTCTCTCCCTCCTCTTGTCGAAGCCTTTTTCTGACATACTCTGCTTAGGGACTATTTGTATAAGGCAGGCTAAGTAAATGTAGTTTAAGATGAAAACTTTTTCAGAAATCACTTTCTCTTGCAGGTGATTGACCTACTTATGAGACCTCTAGAGGCCTCCATCCTATGCTGGATAGCATACAGTAGTCCCAGCTTTAGCATGGTAGACATTCCTGGTTTTGACTTTCTCCGGTATCATCCAGAGAGATTCAAGACATGTAATGAAATGTTGAGTCCCCAGTTAGGGTCATGCACTGGGTGGGCCGTGCGGGGGAACAGGGGCTGAGGCATGTGTGAACCCACAGACCCCCAGCTGCAGCCATCAGCACCTGCAAGAGCTTTGTGACCGAACACTTCTTGTTCTAAGCACTGTACTCCTCTCAAAGTAATAGTTTCTGTTTGCTTGTGAAAAAGGCCCAGAAAAGAAAAGGGCCACCTGCAAATGCTATTGATTTGTCTGTAAACTTGGGGACTCATTAAAATGTTGCTAGGTAGCCCTTCCCTTATTAGTGTCAATGTGCTCAATTTATGCTACATGCACAATCAATTATTTGTCTATTGACTTCATCTTCTAGGAAGCAGAACGGTGGTTTTCAGCTCTGGCTTCTGCTCTTTGGGAATCATGTTGGATTCTGTAGGTTTGGCATCGGGCCATACATCTGTAGAGTTAAAAGCTCCCTAGGTGATTCTGATGTATGACCATGGTTAAAAACCACTGAAATAGACTAGAGCATGCAGATCAAAGAGTTCAGGGAAAATACGCAACTACTCTGATTCATTCCGCAGGAACAGGTATAAGGGCTGTTGCTTAGTGCCAGGGAGCGATTTCGGAAGCCCAGGGGAATTGCCAGTCCTGTTGGCAATGAGAAGTTAAGCTATGAAGGATTTAGCTCGGTTAGGCTCCTTCTAATTCCAATTTGACTTAAAATAGAGACTCTCGACTTACCCTGAAATAGTTGTGAATGGGAGTCTACTGTTCTCTGCTACTAAAGATAAAAAATATACGATGTTTTTAGAAAAGTCGTTTCTCCACTCTTGCTTAGAAGGTACTGAACCAGCATAGTGTGTTTTTCATATATTATTCCCAACCACCACCTTCCCTCCAGATAATAAATGTGACCAAATAAACTGAAATTTCCCCCTCCCCCTAGTCTTGGAAATTTACAGCATCATTAGCATATCAAAGGCGGGGAGAGTCCTGCTGTTAACAAGATAAAAAAACTTTTTAAAACTTTGTTTGAGTTAAACAAACTTATTTGCATACGAAGAAACTTCTTGCTTCTATACCTACAGTGGGGCACCTTTTTCCCTTAACACCAGTTTTGGAAAGACTGGCCAAGTCACTTTTTGATTCAGTAATTTTCTTACAGTTAATTTCTGACAGATGAACCTCTTTTTAAAATCCCCTTTGAAGTTGGACTGAATTAACAAATGGAAGGCTTGGCAAAGCAGTTTACTAATTCATAACTATATCCCTCTGCTTTCTTTGTGTTGCTAAGTACTATAATCTTTGACCTGAAAGGAAGAATACTGCTAACAAGTAAATATTTAAAAGGCCCCATGGAGTATAATGTGCGTGAGTTTGTGTGTGGGGAGCCCGTCTGCTGGATGAAAGAAATGACTCACTTTTCATCTCGTAAATAGGCTGTTGTTTTACAGTAGGTTGAAAGGAAGTATTAAGTGCTAAGAGTGAGATCTCTTTTCATTTTTAGATTTCGTTAGCCATTCGCTTCACAGATTTGAAGGTGGCATGGTAAGTCATGATTCCTAAGTGTGTTAGTACCCTGGACGGGTGAGTTAGCATTCCTGTGAACGCATAACCTCTGTGCTACCAAAGACGACTTGGAACCATTCGAGGAAACGGAAACATGACTCATTGATGTGCTTGAAGAGTATCAAGGGGGGACTCACTGACTCCAGAGCCAGCCCTGAAGTGTGGTAGGGCAGGCAGAGCCTGGATGGGGTGATGCCAGGGCTCTGGTCCCCACCGGGCCACTGACCACCTCGGGGACAGCAGTCTCAGGACCAGACATCCCTTCTGATATATAATGGGAGGTGTGCATTATGTGCTGTTAGCATAGCTTCCAGCTTCAAGATTAATGAGTCTTTGAATTCTACTGATTTTCTGGTTTATGCGGAAGTGGGTGTGTGTGTTTTAATGACCTTCAGATGGGATTCCTCAAGGCTTCATGAAATAAATCTTTATTTTTTAGATTTGAAGTGAACTGCCATGACAGAATTTGACTAGCAGAGTCTGTAACAGAAAGTGAGGAAGCAACTAACTGATTTATAAGGCTGTGGGCTACTGATTTTCTGTGGCTGTGGCACTTGGTGTATAGAATGATGCATCTGTGATCCTGTTGAAGAAAGGTTCATTATTGTTTACAGGCGAATGTTCTACTCCATTAGAATTTCTTTTCAAAAGCTATAAAATAGCTCCGAGCTACCTTGTTTGATATGCCTTACTATGTTTTTTTTTTTTAGAAAATATTTAGATCACCCTACTGAAATATATGCCAGATATTTCTCCTTAAGGAATTCTTAAGAATAGCAACATGGATATCTGACACTTTGCAAGTTTTAACTCTTGCTACAGAGTTTCTGCAGTCATTATTGTATAAGAATAATCTTGCATTCTATTATTTTCATCTCGTGGTTTTCTTTCATGCAACCTAGGTTGACAAGTACTGTGAAATGCTGTGCTTATTAGAAATTACCTATGTATTCTTTAAAAGTGATAATCTGGTTTGTCTGGTATTATGTTTGGGGAGCTTAGTAAGTGCCATTTTCTTGAGGGTCATGATTAATTCTCCTTAGTTTATTTATGGCCATGAGAATACATTAATTGTCAGAGAATAACTGTGCAAGAAAAACCCCAAAATATTTCATATGGCAACTTTCAAAGTTAAATGTTTGATTATTTCTGTTATTTTATCTTTTTTTCTGGAGCTTAACCCACAATGTATTATTTGCTACCAGTTTCCTTCTTGAAAAACTTGTATCGTAGTCCTTTACCTATTCTTTTCTGACTGTATCCTGCAAATTCTCAAGTTCAAATAGATGTCTGATAGTAATGGTTTCTGTCTTCTACAGTGCTACGTGTCTGACTCATATGCCCACTAGGTGGCGATATTGCTATTCTTATTTTTTGTTTTGTTTTGTTTTGTTTTCTTCCTGTAGGTGGCGGTATTGCTCTTGTTTTTTGGTCTTTTTCTACGGGGTTCAGAGAGACTTGCTCAAGACCAACTTGTCAATAAATATGTGTTGAAATCAAGATTGGAATCCAGCTTTGCCTCATTCACATATTTGTAGTTTTTGGCTCATACCTGCATTCTTTTGGGAGGGAAGAGTAGGAGGAGGAAAGGGATAAAGCCTTATTTCTTACTTTATCTATTAAGTAAATTTTTACTGAACATCCACAGGCTTAAAATTGTTCTTCCCAAGGAATTGCTCCTTGTTTGTGGACAGGAGAAAGGATATCGGGGTACCTGAGGCACACTAAGGAATTCTATGTGAGTTTTCAGGATGGAGTGAATAGACAGTAGTCACTTGGAAGGTCAGAAGTGATGCTACAGAGGAAGGGGCACTGAGATGAGTCTAGACGGGCAAGTGGACTCTGTCGTGGGGGCTTAACTCAAAGCTTGGGTTTGATTAGCAATGGTGGCTCGGGAGCTGGGTGTGACAGGGTCAGGGCTGTGGTCTGAGGCGGACGTGGCAGGACGTGTAGGCCAGAATGAGGTACAGAGGTGGATCATGAGGCCGAGTGCTGCTGGAGCTTTCCTGAGGGGAAGAAGGGAGAAAGGCAGAGAGACATCTTGACTGTTCTCAGCCTTGTTCAGACTCACTTTTGTTCAGAGGGAGGTTATCTTTGCCTTGGGTACACAGGTGGGAGTCAGGCTTTAAAGGAGGAATAGCCAGGGTGATGTGGAAGGTGAGAGTGGAACTGTTGTAGAGAAACAAAGGCCCAGTGGAGGTGGGCAGTCAACCTGTGGTGAGGAGATTCTCTCCATGTATGAGGCGGTTTGAGACAGGACAGAGGAGGTGCCAGGTTGCACCGTGAGGAAGCGGGAGTTTGGTGAGGGGGGGGTGCGGTGGGGGGAGTGGAGCCCTGACTTCCAGCTCCAGACAGGATTTGTAATGAGGAGCAGAGCAAGGGGGTGGGGGGCGTGGTGTTGAAAATGCAAAGTAGGGAGCAAGTTCATGCTGCAGACAGCAATCAGGAGGCAGAGATGAACCAGGAGTGGGAAGATGCGATACATGAGGCTTTGAGGTGACCAGGAGGGACAGGGAAGGGGTGGGCGGGGCAGCCCCCCCCCCCCCAGTGGAGGAGGGCTTGCCTGGCAGCCATGCTGCCCCTGCCTAACCTGTTGCCGGGCAGTGAGAGATTTGTTAGCCCTGCCCGCCATTTGTTGCTTCCCTCACCAACTTGGGAAGTGATTCCTCACCTGTGGGCGGGTTATGACAATAACCACACGTTAGGTTGTGGAATACCTGACCTTCAGGTAGGTAGTTGGGCAGCAAACTTGTCTGACAGGCCCCCCGGGTGATCCCCTGGCCCTTTCTCCAGAGATTCTGTGTGTCTGGAGTGGGGTCCCAGGGCCCGTATTTTAATAAGCACCCCCAGGTCATGCCGATCAGCAGCAGGTTTGAGAAACACTGATCTGGGTGCCTGGGTATGCTACCGGCTGGACACTGGCCCCTAATACTTTCTTAGCTCCTCACCAGTGCCGGCACTGGAAGTACAAAAGACACGTCTGAATTTTAGGCTGTAGGTTATTGAGGTGAATGGATACTTGACTGTTTCTATTTTGTAAGATACTTTCAGGTTCCTTTGCTGGTTCCTAACCTAGTCTTTGCGTGTGTTGAAAGACAAATCCTGCTTCCCCTTGAATCCACCCAAGCCTCTACAGCCTGGGGCGTTATGGAAAATGGGTTGTTCTGTGCTGCCACCTGCTGGTGGCTGCCTGCAAACCATGTGATGTTTTGAGAATGGCCCCTGTATATGTAAGGCAGCGCTGCAAATGTGATTCTCAATGGACCGTAGATGAAGCAAAAAGCCTTACTTCTAATTGAGCCATCTGCTCTAATTTAAACCTTTTACACTTAATGTTGCAAATCTGACACAATTAATTTCCTCTTCTCCAGAGCTTTTTCCAGCCCAGGTGTTAAAATGTTAATAACAACGTGTTTTGCGATTAGTTTGCTGTGTTAATCTCAGAATGTTTTTTTTACATGCTGCATGTCTCTTCTATGAACAAATGATTCTGGTGATTCAAGGCAGTGGTGAAGACGGATGGGATGCACGTTTCAGAGCTTTGGAGAAGCTTGATCTCGGAACATTGCTTTACCTCTTGGAATCGGTTGGTTTTCAGTGTATAGTCGCAGTGTACCATCATCAGCATCATTTTAAATTGTGCCTGGCTCTGGGTCCCAACTTGCGCAGTGACCTACACCTGATGATTTCTAAGCATGTTATGGTGAACCTATAGGGCTCAGGGCCACACAATGTAAACCACTTAGATGTCGTTCCTACAGGCACGGAGCTAGCATCACAGTGTGGCAGACAACCTCTCAGATTCGTTGTTTCCTTATCTGCAAAATGAAAGTGACAGGGTCATCTCTAAGATCTCCTTTGGTCCCAAGCTTCTGTACTTTAAACAATCAGCACGAAGTGTGGGACTTAGTTTTCCTAGTGACTGTGGAAGGCAGTGTCTGCTCCTTTGGTTGGGTGCCAGGCTTTCATATTCTGGGCACCACTGACACCAACATGTTGTCAGGGTATTTCTAATTTCATGCTTTGCGTTCAGTGACCTTTTAAACACTTTTTAAAATTAGAATTGGAAAAATGGCAGGCTTTTTCATTTTCTTTTAAATATTATTGATTGAAACAGAGCTAGCATTTAGTTTAGTTCTATCTATAAACAAGATATAGACTTTCTTAAAGATTAATTGATTCTTTATTAGATGTGGGGGCAATACCTTACATGAACCACGAAGCTTTTTAAAAACATATGTGCCAAACAGGGGCGCCTGGGTGGCTCAATCAGTTAAGCATCTGCCTTTGGCTCAGGTCACGACCCCAAGGTCGGGCTTCCTGCTCAGCAGGGAGTCTACTTCTCCCTCTCCCTCTGCCTCTCTCCCTGGCTTATGTTCTCTCTTTCAAATAAATAAATCTTAAAAAAAGGGTGCCAGACAGAAACCCTAAAACCCAATCTACACATGACCTATTGAATAAGAATCTCTTCTAGAAGATGCTTCTGACGCGAAGCTGTGATTGAGAAGGAAGGCACTAATACAGTGTCAGTTGGGCCTGACTTATCTTGTGTCTCTTTGAGCCTGGCTGGGCCGTCAAACATCTGGGGGCTTGCAGTACACTGTGCTGGGCCCTGGACCCTGGACACCTGTAAATACTTAGGGATTATCCCCTCTGTCTGCATCCTTCTCTCCCACCTTTACTAGGCTGGTGGCAAAACATTTTATTAGACTATCGATTTCTTTTTTAAGATTTAATTTATTTATTTGACAAAGAGAGAGAGAGAGAGAAAGCACAAGCAGATAGAGTGGCAGGCAGAGGGAGAGGGAGAAGCAGATTCACCACTGAGCAGAGAGCCTACCATGGGGCTCGATCCCAGACTCTGGGATCATGACCTGAGCCAAAGGCAGACATTTAACTGTCTGAGCCACCCAGTCGCCCTAGACTATCCATTTCTTTAGTCATACTTTGGTATGAGGCCATCTCCTAGTTAGGTAAATTAGATTTTGATCTTTCCTCAAACTTCATTGTAATCTTATAGAGGACATACTTATTAATTCTTAATTAGGTAATTCTTTTTTTTTTTAAGATTTTATTTATTTATCTGAGAGGGAGAGCACAAGCAGGGGGAGTGGCAGAGGGAGGGGGAGAAGCAGGCTCCTCACTGAGCAGGAAACCTGATGTGAGGCTTGATATCAGGACCCTGGGATGGTGACCTGAGCCCAAGGCAGACACTTAACTGACTGAGCCACCCAGGTGTCCAAATTGGGTAATTCTTAAGTGATGTCACTTTCCTAAGTGACATCATTTGACCTGATCTCAAATGTAGACTATAACCTGCTGTAATTTTGTATGTGCTGAATAAGTAGTATTGAACTATGTGACAGATTAAAAGTTATTTGAGACCGTGGGTTTTTTTTTTTTTCTTATTGTGAAATGTAACTTACTTTTAGCTAAGAATTTTCTTATCAACAATAACCAACAATGTATGTTTTATGGAACTATATGTAACTGGTATTTTTCTTCTGTGCTCATTTTTTTTCCCCTAGAAAAATTATTAGCAAAGCAAACTTTAGAAAATGCCTGGAACACATTTTGAGAGAAGAGAGTGGTAGTTTGACAAAATTTAGCATTTTCTATTTCTTTTTTTTGTTTTGTTTTTTTTTGGCCATCTAAAATAACTGTCATTACCAATGAGGTAAGTAGCTATACTTGTGCTATTTTTGTAATTCCTTTTAGGTTGTCAGATTTCACACTTTTCTTTGAGCCATTCATTGCCTCCTTATCATTTTGGGGAGAGAAATGTGTCTCATGACTGTGAACAGGACACAAGTGCAGTGACTTGAGAGTTTTGTCATTACAGGTGAGATGGGTGCACTCAGTCCTTTCCTTCGAGATCGTAGTGTGAGTGAACTATTTCCCTGAGGGGAGCCGGGCCCTCCATTCCTGCTCCCCGCGCCCTCACTGCAGGTGCCAGGCACGATTTGAATATCTGCTCCTGGCCTTACCTGTCACCTCGCTTGTCCTCCAGCAGTATCTGCTTCATGACCTATAAGGTCAATGGCTACCTCTTTGTTGCTACAAATAACCTGAGAATTACTGAGTGCTAATGATGTCAGCATTTTTTCACTCAGTTTTCATAACAGCCTGAAGAGAGTCCATGGCATCTCCAGCTTGCAGGGATTTGAGCATAGGAATGAGAACCGAAGGCATTCCCCATCTGGGTGCCTTTTGAGGCCACACCGCCCAGGTCTGCCATGTTTGAGGGGGACGATGGAGGGGCTGGGCGGTTGAGAGGGGACTCTCTCTAATGCCTTCATTTGTGCTTGCTGGTGTCTGTCAGCCCACTCCAGGCTGCCGTCAGTGGAAAGGCTCTAGTGTTTGCTTAGTAGAAGGACTTCATCCTTTGAAGTTCTCTTTGATGGCGTATCTGCGAGTAATGTATTAGAGAAACAAAGGTTCTCTTGACTTAACTGTCCGTATTTCACCCAGGGGAACAAGTGTTTCAACCAAAAATTTCTGAATGTCTGAAGTGTTCTTTAGGTCTTTTGTTTTCTAAATTTCTCCTTATCAAGATGAGTTTATTATCTGAAGACTGACAAATGTGATTGTACAGGGACAGCTGAAGTAGTCATTATCAAATTGGATTCCCCTTCTCTAAATCTCCCTTTTACTTGGAGACTTTGATGACTGTCAGGAGAGTTGGCAGTGGCTATGACTGTAAAAATTGTTGAGCTGAAGAGAAAAACATATCAAGATAAAGCCGTCTTTATATTCTGCTTGTTATGTTTTCATGAGTTCCAGAAAGGTTAAATTTGTTAGGCTTTTTAAGAAAACATTCTTAGGCAATGAGTGAAGTTTTAAGAGACACAGTATATTCCAGAAACACAAAAGGCCATGCCCTTAAGCAAATTTGCACATCAAGTAGAGAAACTTAGCCATCAGTTTTTAGATATATCCTGCTGTGAAATGTTCCTTTAATTACCTGAATGAGGTTGTAGGAAAGGGATCAGGTAAATTGGTTTATAAAAGGTACCACCATGTTTCCTTTAGTTGCAGAGTGAGTGAAAAAGTTCTTAATATTAACTATTTTACAAAAATAATTTTAAAAATGACTTGGGCAGTATAATACCATTTATGAAACTTAGAGAAAACAGTATTATATCTTATTGACAAATACACTGGTATTCAGAAAAAAATATGAAAAATATGTTTGAGAATGAGACAAACCAAATTTAGAATAATGGCTACACTGGGAGACTTGGGACAGGAGGGAAATTTATCTCTAACATTTTATTATTTAAAAACTGAAGCAAAATTAATAGCGAAATGCTAACTATTACATCTGTGCTGATTTCTCTCCTTTTCCCTATGTTTACAATAACTCTGAGTGAAAATTAAGCATTAGATGATGAAAAATTTTACAGTGTAGGGGAGCCTGGTGGCTCAGTCGGTGGAGCCTGTGACTCTTGATCTTGGGGTTGTGAGTTCGAGTCCCATGTTGGATATAGCGATTACTTAAAAAAATAAAATTAAAAAAGTTTACAGTGTATGTTTAGCATACATATTACAGAAAAATAGAAAATCCAAAATAAAAAAATTAAAACAATCTGTTTTACTGTATTCTGCTTATAATATCCACTGATAATATTTTCAGTATATGATCCTAGTTTATGTTGTATGCATTTGGTATTATATCTGTGATGTTTAGACATTTTCAGTGAAATTATGAGTAGAGAGTTAAACTCTGCATATTTACTTGATATTTTAGTATAATTTAGGTGTTGAATTTAGGTGTTAAAACTAGTGATTTTTGAATTTTAATATGCAGACGACTCATCTTGGAAGCTTGTTTAAATGTGGACTCTCAGGTTCTCTCCAGAGGTGTGTACTAAACAGACTCCAGGAAAGTGCATTTTTAACAAGCCCTCCTGGTCCCCTCACTCCCCCACCCCAATTTATGGTGATTCTGATACAGGTGTCCTAAGGAACACAGTTTGGGAAACATTTATGTGTAGTCCACACAACTCTGAGCACCATTTATACTTCTTTTTCTAATCAAAGGTCATTAAACTATATTCTGTGAACCAAATACAGGCCACCCCACCTATTTTTGTAAGTAAAGCTTTACTGAAACCCAGCCACCCTGATTTGTTTACTTATCATCTGGCTACTTTTTTGCTACAGTGTCAGATGAAGAAGTGGCAAAAGAGACTATAGAGCAGGCAGAGCCTAAAATGTTTACTGTCTGGCTCTTTCCAAAAAAGTTTGTTGACCCCTGCATGTAATCTAGTATTTCTTGTGGGAGAATATCAAAGAAAGTCCAGTAAAGAAACCGGAGTACATTTAACAGGAGAAAGTTGAAAATGGTGATGAAGGGCATGTCATTGACCAGTTTAATTTAACAAGCATCGATTTAATCGTTACCGTATTCCAAGTACTGTGCGCTTAATGACAAAAGGCTTGGTTTTTCCAGTTTACAGTCTTTAATGACTCAGATGTGATAGGGTAAATGCAGCATCTCTCTTTATGGGGTACTTTGGAAACACATTAGATTAGGCAGGGCACCTAACAATCTAATCCTTGCAGTCAGGAACGGTGTCTTAGGAGTCTTTAACCCTCGGTAACTTGCCCGGCAGGTGCCCATGGTAAATAAGATTCAAAAACATCCGTCTCTTCCCCCCGACTTGCCCAGATGAGTGGAGAATATCGTTGTGCCCCAAGCCCCGTCACATTTGGCTTGCTTTGGCCAATGGAATGTTAGCAGCTTTGATGCAGAAGAGGTTTGGGTAGTTGAGTTTTGCTCTTTGGTGCCACTGCCGTGAGAAAGATAAACTTGGACTGGCCTACTGGTCTTAATGCCCATCAACCAGTTATCCCATCCTGTCATCCAGCTCCCCTCCAGCAATCCTCAGTTTGTTTCCTATAGTTAAGAGTCTCTTATGGTTTGCTTCCCTCTCTGTTTTTATCTTATTCTATTTTTCCTTCCCTTCCCCTATGTTCATCAGTTTTGTTTCTTAAATTCCACATATGAGTTGACATCATATGGCATTTGTCTTTCTCTGACTGACTTATTTCGCTTAGCGTAATACACTCTAGTTCCAGCCACGTCATTGCAAATGGCAAGGTTTCGTTCTTTTTGATGGCTGAGTAATATTCCACGGAGTATATACACCATATCTTCTTTATCCATTCATCAATCCATGGACATCTGGGCTCTCTTCATATTTTGGCTGTTGTGAAATTTTAGAATTTTAGCAGGCTGGTTGTAAATTGTTGGTAGCTTGAATTTGGCCATAGTTGGGCATGTTTACCCCATGGAAATACTGTGAATCAGGGCTTCCCACATCCCTCACCCCAGATGGTTTACCAAGACACCATTGATTGGCCAAATCCCCTGATCACGAGGAAGTTCTTCTGAGAGTACTTCTCACCCTGCAGAACCCTGTCAGGGACCCTACTTGACTTAGGTCCCTTCTTGCTTTTTTTATTTTCTTTCTTGCATTAAGTTAAAAATAGCTATGTGTATACCTTGTGTCCTAGAATACACTTTAAATTCCCATAGGACACGGTTCTATCTTCTGTGCTTTAGAATGAGCCTAGCTGGCTGATCAGATCAATAAATACTTGAACTGATCCCTTTATCTGGGCTCTTTCGCATTACCTACTGGAGATACTAAAAAACTGTTGGCTGGGGGGAATTGCAATAGTCCTAAATGTATTTATATATTTGCATTTCTGTCTCTTTCCTGTTTGTGAATAGAGGGTACCACAAATGTATGATTTTTATGTACTTTATACCTAATTTTATTTTCTCACATTGTTAGAAGTAAGATTTGTCTGGGTCAGTGGAATCACTGAAGTATTAGTGATGTCTAACACATGTCATGGTAGTGTAATAGAGGGTAGCCAAATTGATAAAATGCCTGTTGAAAAACCAGACATATAGGGCCACAATGAATATGGTTTTACAAAAAACCCAAGTGATCCTTAGAGGGTCACTTAAAGGTTGATGGAAAATTTTTCTTGGTCTTAAACAGATACCAGGAAAAACTGATGTAAAAAAAATTTTCCACTGCCACAGAGCAACTAAATTCACATGGTGGAACACAGGAGGTCCTGGCCTATCTGTGTAGATTATCAGATAGAATGTGGGCTGCATTTCTAAATTTGACTCATTATTGATTGCCCCAGCTTCTGAGCCAGATCTTTGGATTCTGGAGTCTTGGTGAATGGAAGCAGTGCAGAATGTCCTAACAAAGTAAGAAAAGCATAGAGCCTTGCAGTTAATGACCCTCTTTCTTCTCAAAGTGAAGCAGTCTAACTAATAGAATTGTATTATTACTCTTTAATTCAGATTATATATATTTTTGGTCAGCTTACAAATTTTGCTTTTTGGAATTTAGTGATAAAGGAATGATTGCTATAAAAGTGTCATTATCTCCTTGTCCTGAAGCATGTTAAGATCAAAAGAAAGAGGTACATGGAAATGAGTAGATGGTTCTATTGTTCACTCTTTCCACCAACACTCATTCCTCCTGGCTGTGTGTAGATACTGTTAGAGATACGGAGATCAAAAGATGAGATCCCTGCCCCTAGGGGGCAGTCCAGTCTGGTACTGTGCTAACTCAAAGTTGATCTGGGGACTGGCATCACCTGGGCCCCTTGAGGAGTTCTGAATTCCAAACCCTGCTCCACACCTGAATCAGACTCTACATTTTAATAAAATCTCCTGTGATTTATGTACATGACAAAGTTTGTGAAGAAATGATTGAGTAGATAGAAAAAATAATAATTACAAGGATGACTGGAAAGGCACATGAAGTACAAAGGAGATCATGATTTTAAAACTTTTTTTTTAATTTGGAATTTTATTTTAGTCTCAAAGTTGGTTCATCCTTGTTCTTATATGAGAAGAGTCTCAATGTCGGTGCTCACTTTTACAGGACCTTTTTAGCTGAACCCGTTGGATGGGGGCATTTTCTTGGTTAGGGCTGGGTAATCAACTCACCAAGCCTCCGACACTCCATGGCATCCATCAGTCAGTGATGGCTTCTGTCCCAGGGCTTTATCCCCTTGCCACGTGCGCCGCCCCAGGGGGCTGAGAGCGGTAATGTGCTGCCATATTGCTCCCATATCAAGTGATCCCCAGGGAACAATGTGGTGAAGGCTTCGAGCCTCAGATCATTTCAGGAGTCCCTTTCAGACACGAAGACATTGAAAAGTGGGATAGAGGCTTTGGTGATACATAATTACAAATGTTTGCAATTAATCTTTCCTTTTGAGGAGACCAATACGGTCATTGCACTGAAAGGAACGTATTCTGTCTTTTAAAGCTGCAGCTTAATAAAAAGGGAGTGCTTTCCTCTCTTTTAAATATTGAAGCAGTCGCAGGTGAGGGAACCCTGAATTGTCTCTGAATAGGTAATTGGCCAGGTTTTGTCTTCCATGACTTCCTTCTTGAGTAAATCAGTTTAATTCCTGAGGGGTTGGGAGGTGGATGACAAGGAGGATTTAGTGTACTGTGGGAGTTGGCTCCCTGTGGCCCTGGACCTAATATGTTTGTTTTGTTTTGTTTTGTTTTGTTTTCTTATTACAAACGTCTAGCTCCAATTGTTTACTTCTAGATATTGAGATAAGCTTTCATCATTAGTGTGTACAAATTACCTCATAGAAAGTTTGCATTTAAATCTACTTTTAAATTATTTACAAGAGCCGACAGTTGGAAAACCTACTGTACCCTGTCCTAGACGCTAAAGGTCCCCGTGGGTTGTCTGGGTGATTCATGTGGTAATCTGATAGGGTGTACACTTCACTGCTCCTGCCCGGGCAGGGCTGCTTTAGAACATGACCCAGTTTCGAGCAACTCTTCTCACTGCCATGTCACCTTTGTCTCTGTTCGTGGCCTTCTGTGTGTGCACCCCACTCCCAGCCAAACCAGCCCACCTCACCAGCTCCACCAGCCCACGCTGGTCTCTACTCGTTTCTAACTTCAGGGTTCTGCCTCTCTCATTCCTCCTTCCAGGTTTGAAGGGTGGGGGTCAGGGCAGGAAAAGTACACACGGAAATGAAAAGCCACAGTGCTCATTGGTGGGCTTTCAGGCCAAAAAACTGATGGCACTTGAAATTAGTTCCTACTTTTGGCTGGCATTTTACACAGATGGCAAATGGGGCAATTACATGCCTGGGTGGGTTGAGGGGTCTGTCTAATCCTATGTCTTCTCACGTTTAACAATTTTTACTAAATCGAAGACTTCCGTTTGAACGAAACTCCTTTTAAAGGATGTCCCAGTATATATTGAAACAGGAAATGTTGTGTCTTTTGGCTAGGGCTTACCAAATGTATTCAGTCTATCCATTTGACTCTTGGTAGAAACATAAGTAAATCTTTCCAAATTAATGGATATTTGACTTAGGAATTCCCAAAGAAGTTGATGATCCCAGAACTTCCTTTAGGAATATGTTCTGGTGCCTTCCAGTTTTTATCGTTAACTTTTCATTTTTAATGTCTGACTTCAGCCATTCCCGGAATAATATAATTCCTTGTCCTTTTGTCAGTAGCGATGGGTAGATTTCTCACCACCCTGAAGTGTCAAGAACTTAACACAAAAGAGGCAGTGAGTCATAAAGCTGGTATAGACCCGCCTGGGGGCTGTTACCCAGAGGCTACTCCTTCTGCCATTTCAGCCATGGGATGCCCACCTCACCAGTCCAAGGGCGAGGGTGCCGGCCAGGAGGCAGCTGTGGGAAAGCCCTTGTATTTCGTCCTGGGGGTGCTTATCCACTGCCACTAAACACATATTGAAGAAAGATGATTTTTTAAAAAGATTTTATTTACTTATTTGACAGAGAGACAGCAAGAGAGGGAACACAGCAGGGGAGTGGGCGAGGAAGAAGCAGGCTCATAGCAGAAGAGCCTGATGCGGGGCTGGATGCCAGAACGCCGGGATCACGCCCTGAGCCGAAGGCAGACGCTTAACAACTGAGCCACCCAGGCGCTCCGAAGCAAGGTGATTTATCTGATTCCTTGATGCCTGAAGCCCGGCGGTGGCGAAGGGGTAGGCAGGGAGCAGTTACTGGCACCTACCGCGATGACCGAAGTTTCAGTTTGACAGCCTGACAGTGAGGGAGGAGGTGAACAAACCACCGCACAGTTAGGGATGCAGACAGAATCCGTGCAGCAGGGCTGGTTCAGAAGTCTGAGAAGAGTGTATTTGCTTGTTGATTTTCACGGGGGAAAAAAGTTAAGTGAAGATGTTTGATCACACTGACGATTGCATTTGAAGAAACAGGTTAGACTCTTGCAGGGATTTTCCACAGCGGGGTTACTGTGAAGATTAACAGTGATCTACGTGAAGTGCCCGGCACAGAGTAGCCTTGACCCTGTCCCCGGGAGCGCTAGGTTTGTGTGTGGCTCTGGGATCGGGTGATTAAAATGTGTGGTTCATTGTAGTTGCTAAAGAAATATCGTTTGAATGACTATAATGGCTTTTCAAGCAGCCCACTTATGATTTTTCTAAGCTAATGGGTGTACATACCTAACACGGATAGTGAAAACCTAAATATTTCCCCCAAAGCTAATTTAAACCATGACGTCTGTCTTGGCCATAGAGGAATTCTGGTCCAGTTGTAAAGGTAGTTAATGTATTTGACCTTCTTTTACATAAAGGAAGATGTTAATGATCAAGGGCCAATATGACAGAAATGCGGAATAGCTAGTCAATAGAGAATTCATTATTGTGCAGACTCTCCATAAGTCTCGTGAATAATGGGAAATACATTAAGTTGGAAGGCCAGCATAAGTGTGTACTTACTTTGAAGGAGAGTTGTGAATCTAGTCCCTGGATAGACCAGTTAGCCATCGTGGCTGTTTGGCCGTGGGTGTTCCTCCAGCCCCTCTCTTGGGCTTGCTCTCAGATGTGTGTAAGGATAGGAAGTACCGGAGGGAAACACGCTGCTTACTGATGACACCTATTTGTCTATGCTATGTGTATGTAGGTGCACACACTCCAAGGAGGGTGGGTTGGAAAAGCATTCAACAGTACTCCCTGAATGCAAAGAACAGCGCAAGGGTTTTTTTAGAGCTTAGGTATTCCTAAATTAAAAGTCTAGCTGTAGGATGGAGACATCAGCGAGGGAACAATGGTATTCTTTTTCAAGGAGGTCTATAGATCCTTAGAGAATGCATACGTGGGTGTCAGGGGTTCCCCTGAACCTCTGAAATGGAAGGCAGCATTCAGGATGTTTTTATATTTTCTGGCACAGTGGTCTTTTTTTTTTTTTAACTTTTTATTTTACATTTTGAGATTCTCAAAAGTGTCTTTGACTCAGAAAGAATATTTGGGGAAAAAAGGAAGAATATTTGATGTTTGAACTTTTACAGGCACTGGTGCTCTTCGTAATTATATTATTTTTGCCTTCATGGAAGTGATCAAAGTAGAAGTATCATTCCAGTTTAATACCTCAGAGTGCTTGGTGATGTAGGTGGCACCCCCAGTAAGTGGCAAAACTTTGAATCCAGTGGTGTCTGACATGACCTGGTCCCATTCCTGACTCCTCTGTGTGATATCGGGTATGTCATATGCCTTCTCTGGGCCTGAATTTCTTCATCTGTGAATTGAGGGGTTTAAACTACATGAGCTCTTGAGGACCCTTTTAGCTTAAACTGAGTCTCTATCTGTTTTCCCTAGACTACTTCAGCTTTGCCCTTAGTTCTCACTGCCTGTTCTGTGTCACGGTTTCCGCGGCAGTGTGAGCTGTCCATCTGAGGAATGTTTTGCAACAGCTCTGTGTTTTTCTTCTACAAAGTTCTCAGTCCTCGTAAGCTTTTAGAGCCTTTTCCTTAAAATCTCACTGAACAGTGGTAGATGTATGATGCAAAATCCCTCTTTTATAATTTTTAATCAAAGTTTATTTTCTGTTGCACAGTGTTAGTTTTAATATGTTTGCTCATTGCTGAGTAAAGGGAGATGGATCCAGTTCTCTACTCGTGGCTCATTAGCCTTACTCTGAATGACACTTTGAGGAGGGGATGCCTGACCCAAGTCTCTGTGATGGAAAGTTACAGAGACTTTTAATGCCCGCAGGACCATGGAATGATGTTGGCCTTGGGTGAAATGCTGCGCCCAGTGCATTCCAGCATGTGGCTCTAGGTGTGTTGCATGCCATGATTAATGGTTTTATGAGTCTCGGGGCTGGAGCCTGCAGCTAATTGCTGCTAACATAGCTCTCAGATGATGTTTCTCCGTGATAGGATGATCTTTCAAAGCTGGAGAGGAATGACCCGTAGGGGCTGCCAGTGGGGATGCAGAAGAGGGCCCTCCGCCCCACCCCACACTCTGTCTGCTGGTGGCAGATGGGAGGGGCCACGGCAGGTGCAACAATGGCTGCATTTCACCTTCACGGAAAGCTGGGAGTGAAGGAATAGCTGAGTCAGGTTAATTCTGTTCGGAAATACATTTTCTTAGATGATGACATCCCTAGATCAATCAAGGAATGCTCGATGTTTATAAAACTACATGCTCTTTTAAACTTCCTTTTCAAAATCTACCTTCAGAAGTGTGGTCTGATGATTAATAATCAAGTTGTTTGTTTGTTTGTTTGTTTGTTTTTAATTTCCAGAAGTCTGTATTCTGCACAGACTTGCATGTCCCAGCTTTGCTGGAGTTCAGAAGTTTGAGCTGCCGCTGAAGTGGTGCCTGTGGCAAGGAGGCGGGGTTTTCTGTCTCCAATGAGCTGCCTTCGGTGTGGGGCGAGCCTATCGCCTTTCACCCGAGCGCTTACCCTGTAATCCAGGCACTAGCCACGCAGCCTGTTTTATTGTTTGTAGAGTCCTGTGGAGCCTGAGCGGTTCACAGACGGGAAAGAGGGCAAGTGGGCGCTTTCTGATTCTGCTCTGTGCTGCGACAAGGGAGCTGAACTCCTTGATTTCCCCCGAGTCACCTGTGTGGGTGAAGTTTGAGCGGGGCGCCCGGGGTGACGCCAAGCCTCTTTTCTCCAGCCGGAGGAGTTCTTCCGTCTGTCTGCGCGACGGCGGCTCTCGCTGCGCTCTGCCCCTGTGGGGAAGGATGCTCGGGACGGGAGCAGGATTACAGTATGGGGTGCTAGGCACACACCAAAGAGTCGGAGTGCCTTGGTTCTGTTCTTCTCCAAGTCCTGACAAGTGTTCCTGAAATGAACACCCTGCTTCATTTTTAAAATTATACCAAACCAAGTGCCACAATGTGGCTAGGATAAAAAAAAAAATTTTTTTTTGTTTGTTTCCTAACCCCTCATTTTCCTTTTCTTTGTAATTGGGTGACCTAGAAGCAGTCTTTCTGCATCATGCCGTGCCTGACTCTCAACATTGTCTGATGAATAAGTGGGAAGGAGCGGGTTCCTGTAAAGGCCATGGAAGGACTGTAAAACCGAGCTTCTTGTTTGCTGGGCTGTCCTTTGTCTGTAGTCGGTGTTGGTGTGAAAGAAGATGAAAAAGGAAGGCTCTTTCAGACTCAAGTCAAATTCAGGGTCTCTCTCACGCGCTGTGAGTTGGATAAATTTCTCCTCCTTGTCCAGGCAGACAAAGAGGCTGTTTCGCAGTGATGGAGAGCTCTCGGTTTGTGGGCAGCAGGTGGAAGCAGATGATGAAAACTGGAATTACAGAACCCAGCCCAGAAAAGGTGACTTGATTTTTTTTGTTGTTGTTGTTTTTATTTGAACATTCTTAGAAGTTTGCGATGTAGAATTCGTTTTCTGTTACTGATTTCCCTTCATGGTTTTTTGGCCCTGTTAGGAGTTTTTTGTTTGTTTTTGTATTGGAATTCGGCATCATTCATGTGTTTACATGTCTAAAATAAAAGTGCTTTTCCAACTAGATTCAGCTTAAGGTTGTGTGCTTCTGAGAAGGATGAGAGAGCTGTTAGTTGTCCTCAG
Source organism: Ursus americanus (assembly GCF_024610735.1). Classification (NCBI taxonomy): domain Eukaryota; kingdom Metazoa; phylum Chordata; class Mammalia; order Carnivora; family Ursidae; genus Ursus; species Ursus americanus. The sequence goes on along the minus strand of NC_142137.1, from coordinate 50,962,812 downwards.
CACCCTTCCCCTCAGCAGATCCACACACCCAGGTGACTTGTGGAAAGTTCAGTGGTACACCACCCGCATACAAGCAGTCTTCTCCTCTCACAACTTGAAGTTGGGACGTGGAGCTCTTTACTGAAACGGTCCACTGAGAGAACTTTGGGAACCATGAACAGTCTTCTTGCGTCTTTCTTTCGGACGGTAGATGAAGGACACAGACACTTGAATTAAACAGGTAGTAGAATGACATCAAGGAAAAGGAGCACATGAAGGGCTTGCCCTTGATACTGTGGCCAAAAGCAGTTTTTGGATTTCTTTCAAGTTCCTTTTCAGACCCGTGTCGGTCTCTGTGCTCGGGGTTAGCATGTTTTGCCTTCCCTGGGCTGAAGAAAAATACCAGTCCTGGCGCGAGAGAGGGAAATATTTCCATCTTTCTTAACACACCCCAATATTTTATATTTAGAATTTCAGAGTTCTCCCTTACAATGTTTACTGTAGAGACTGGACTATTAAGCTCTAAAATGGTTTCCCCATTTGGTGCTGTGGCAAAACCCAGTAGGGGGGCGCTATTTAAGTATTACAAAGGAACTTAGTCCAGACATTCTGCGTGATTGTGTTTTCCCTGTTTATCACATTCTTCCTGTGCCAAAAGAAACCTCGCTAGAATCTCTCAGCGACCTGTTCTTTCCCTTCTTTGGGGAAACAAAACTGCTGAATGCTGAGAGAGTACATTAAGTGGTACAGTGTTTCTAGTCCATGGGGTGAGAACTGAACGGAGCTCTTCCGCGCGGATAATATGTGTTAAACAGTTCGGTCTTCTCTATAAGTGTGGCACGAGATGGACTAGTTAATGCTCTTGGAAGATGTCAGTTGTTTATTATGTCAGGAAGGGGGTCACCAGTGGTCCGCTGCTACTGAGCTGAGGGGTGCAGGTTTTTAAGTTCAGGTGTGGTGCAGTTGGCATGCAGAGAAGAGGCATCGTGCTTTCTGGCTGCAGTTGTGCGGTTTAGTAAGTCCACAGACTTTGCTCTTCTAAATCAGGAATAAGCTGTGGTTTTGGTCAATGGGTAGGTTGTAATGTTTGAGGCAAAAATGTTTGAAGGGCGGTTACAGTAGTGCTGTGGTTGTCAGAGGGTGTAGTTTTGATTCCGTTGGCCTTTGCCAGAGGTTGTTCTTTTATGACTTGTTTTGTTTTAGATCCACCACTGTCAGGTTTCCATTAACGACTGTATACATGTGACCATATGGCTTTAGGATTTCTGTCGGAGGTACTCCATCTAAACGAACATTAAAGGGAAAGAGACTGCGAATATGCATGTGTTAGTTTTAGCTGGGAAATGAAGCAAATACTGTACACTTGACTTGTGAAGAATAATGAGGTTATTGTAGAGAAGAGGGGTGACTTATAAAGGGAGAGAGGACTTGTTTATGCAACAATACTAAAGATTGTGCCCTTTATCCCTTAATGTAATAGGGGATACAGTAGCCCCATCAAGAGAAATGGAGGCATAATACAGTGTATAAATTTATATGGTTCTTAGAAATAATTGGCCATGGGTAATATTACCATTTTTGACAAAGGGAGTCAGGGGGAAATCCTTAAAAAAGCTGCCTGTAGAAGAAAATTTTTGCATTTGACTTACAAAAGAAAATTGGCTCCCAGCTTTGACATACTACCCCAGGGGCATATCGTTGACAGTTGATCTTTATTTCACGTAGTTCTTCCCTTTGGAGAAATACAGGAGTGACATTTGTTTACACTTCCAGATCAAAAGAGGATCCATTTTTCACAAAAATTATGCAAGTTTGGAGTTTTTTTCTTAGGAGTATCATGTAAGCTGAAAGTCTAGCAGGGATTATCAGTCAGCACTAAGAATGCCAAATGGCCATGTTAGGATTTGGTTGCAAATAAATATGCATTGAAGACATGTCCGTCTGATGGGAAGTGTATAGCATCTTTCTTTTACTTTAGATCTGCCTGCCCCCACCACATACGTTTGAGACCACATACTTCCCTTCAGCCTGCTCCCCAACTTGCCTCCCTTATAGTAACACTTTTTAATCTACATAGGTTTCTAAAAACCTGCTGTCCTGCCTCCCCTCCCCCCCCCATACACCACCACCAAGGAGTGAGAGCTAGAGGTAGGGCAGTGTAGCTTAACAAGTCAACCTTGCTTCAGGGTTGTGTCCTGTGTCCTCCCCCCACCCTCCATGGGATCTCTGGCTGCTGGGGTGTCCGGTTCTGCAGCCTTACGCCTTTCTCCCTTCCATCCAGCAGTTGCTGCAAGCCCAGGGTGCTTGCCTACTCCCCACCCACCGTCTCCCCGTCACATTGCTTTTCGTAATTAGCCCACTGAATCCTTACTGTCCTGTGGATAGTATGTTGTATGCATGCTCATTTTATAAAACAGTTCTTAGAAGCTCTTTTATAGTGAATCTCCATACTGGATTGCTTGTTAGGGCCATCAGAATAAAGTTTTTAAGTAGTTACCTGTATGGATGTCTATCAAGACACAAACCTATAGGCTTGCAGTTTAATGTTGTCACATATACTCAAGAAACTAAGGATAAAACTACAGTGCTTGAAAATTCTTGAAGAATGTTTTTTATAAGATTAGATGCTATTAATAGGCATCCTTCCGATTAGACGACTTTTCCTGAGCCTAAAAAGTAACCAGAAGATACATACTGGTATGTCCAAAGCAATCGCAAGTAAGCACCTGCATGTTTTCTTTTGCTCCAGCAGCTGGCAAGTTCCAAAACTTCAAAACTATTGACATTTGTACTGAGGAAGGTAAAAGCGAATTAAGTAACAGCAATTATCAGTTCTTATATTCTTAGTGGGATATGACCCATTATAATAGCAGATGATGTTTTGACTTAATTAGCCATAAAAATCAAGGGTGTGAATCAGTATCCTCTTGAGTCTAAATTTAGTGAATCATGAGTTGTTTTATTAGATGTCTACGTAGTAAAAAAGTAGAAGTCAGTTGTAGGTGAGACAGTATGTAGCTTTTCACATTGAGTTGTGAGAGCATTTATTGAAGGAATTTTTAGTATTATGTGCACAAAGAAATATAGCACACAGCCTGGGAAGTCATGGAGTTCGTACTTAAATGGAGAAGCAGATAGGACATCGAAGGGGGAATTATAGGGGAAATGCAGGATAATTGTGAAAAGTGTAAAATGAATGGCTTAGATGAGAAGGTCCAGATAAAGAAACTTTATCTTGGGCATTTTCATGTTTTGCATGGTCTTCTGGCTGTTAGCATTGATTTGCACAACATTTAATGAGCTCCTGCTTTGTTTCCAGCACTGTGGAAGGTTCTCAAGGGAAACTAATGACTAGTATTTATTCTGTGCTCCCCCATCTTGCTCACTTACCCTTCTCTTGTCAAATAAAACCAAAAGAGGTGGAATAATAATGGGGTAGCCTCTCAGGGAGCAGAGCATGTTTTGTTGTATCTCTGGCTCTGTTCAGTGGGGCAGAGGCATGATTGATGATCCTGGTATTGGCAGGTCAGCGCATAGAGAGGGTAATTGACATGCAAAACCTCGATTTAAACAATACTTCATTCTCTTCTTCAGGACTTTTATCATATGTGCTAATAACATTATCAGATTTGATTCATTCGAATTTCAGTTCTTTTCCGTCCCAGGAACTGCAAAAAATGACCAGAGAACGGCCTTATTAGGTATTAAGCGTAATGAATAATCCATACATTAGATAATCAATTGTTGAGTGTGGGAGTTGGCTGTATCTAAACTAATTTCATCCCAGTGTCCTCCCTAGTAAAACAGTTGCAGAAAACAGGACCCTTGTGCATAATTAGATTAGCAAGGATCTCGGATGTTACAATGGAGAAAAAATGGCATAAAAGACCAAAAGCCACGAGGTCGAGATCCTGTTTCCATGTAAATAGCTGTGATTTATTTCTGATCATAAAATCTTTAAAATTGTTGGGATTTAAGGGCATTTTCTTCATGACATTAAAGAAACCTAAAAAGTAGTGGCAAATATTGCTAAAGTAGCCCCCCTGAATTTGAGAGTAAAACTAGATAAATAAGTAATATTTACTCGGACGGTCACCATGTACATTGGAAAAAGAGCTAAATGGAGTTTATCTTGGAGTCTTAATAAAAGGGATGAGAAGAATATTCTCGGTGCAGTGAATGTAATGTTTTCTTTCTTACTTTTTACTGAAGCTGACATTCTGTGAAAGAGGCAAACAGTGAGTGCCACTTAATATTTTATCTGGTTCATTGAAACTGCCCTTTATTGACCTTTGATTATTTTTTCTTTTGAAGATGGGAATTTCTGTTGTTTCAATGCCTTGTTTTATTGCAAAATGATCTTGTTATTAAATTGATAAAGTTCTGTTGAAATGTTCTGTTTTATCTAATATCCTTCCTTCACTTGTCTTAAAAAGTTTGTGGATTTATTTTGATAAAGACACTTATTTAGATTACTAGAAATAGAGTATTAAAAGAAGTAACATATTGTCAGAGCATTCATTTAGAAGTTAGTAATGTATGTTCTTCATGGAAATGTCTTTACTCAGTTTTGAAAACTTTTTTGAGATTGTTCTTTTCAAACAGTTGTTTTTAAAATAATTTCAAAAGACCCTGCACGTTAATTAAGGTTAATTTTTATAAGTCTCTTGCAATTGTTTTAGAATGTCTTACATTTGTATGTAATTTCAAGGGTTTTTGGTTTAACCGTCATATTTTCCATCAAAGCTTTAAATAAAGGGTTTTATTTTTTTTTAATGACATGATTTCATATGAAATACTTCAGTTAACTCCAGTCTTATCAGTTTTATCTCCTCCAGGTCTATCGTGTCTGCACGTTCTTATCCATCCAAACTGTAGTTCAGGCCTTCCTCTGCTCTTACCTCACATTCTGAGTGGCCTTCTGAGTGGTCTGCTCTTTCTTGTTATCTTCACTCTTGTCTCCCTTTGAGCCATCCTTGAGTCTACACTGTAATCAGAGTCATCTTCCCCAAACACAAATATAATTGGGTCACTCTTGTGTTGTTCCCCATTGCCTACAAAATGAAGCCTATCTCACTTAAGTAGCCTGAACCCTGCCCCTCTGACTCCTCCCCATCCCCTGCCCTTTCTAACTCCCCAGGTAGCAAGTGGATGCAATGCCCTTTCACCATGCTGCAGTGTATCTCCCATGCCCTGTGCCACCATGCTCCAGTCCCCACCTCTGCCTGCTGACTTTCTGCTGGACCTTCTCTGCTTTCTTTAGAGCTCTGCGAAGCCTTCCCTAATCCCCTAGGGGCAGAGCTGATACTCCTTTCTCTGTGTTATTTCTTCACCTTCTACAGACCTTGGTAATTATGTTTATTATAAGCTGGATCATATTTATATTTTATGTGTCTGTGTCTTCAGCTAGACTGTGAACTCTTTTAGGACAGAGACCAAGTCTTACTTATTATCTTTTTTATTCCCAAGGCTAAGTGCTCAATAAATGGTTGCTGACTGTGTAACCATAGCTCACCTGGGACCATGTTAATAGTGCTGTTTGCAGAGGCCACCGTGCCAGACAAGGGTGGGGCACCGGTAGCACAGGGTGCTTCCTTTGGCCAGTGTACTGACGAATGTCACCTTGCAAGTGCTCCCAACCCTGAAGTTTTTTGAGGGTAGCAAAAGAGAGCGTTCCCTGTGTGGGAACATAATTTTAGTGGCAGTCTGCTGTTTCCTGTTGCTCACTCAGACTGTGTGGATCAAATGCTTCGTAGAAACGTTTGATCACGACAGTTTGAACCATTAGGGAAGTTGGCTTAGGAAACAGAGATGAGGTATGAGAGGGGATGACGCCATGTCTGATAAGTCTTCTTCACCAGTATCCACCCTTGCTCTCCCTGCCTCCGGCCTCCCCGCACCCCAAATAAGGCTAATCTTGTCAGAGGAGCCTCAGCAACCTTGCAAAACATCAGACATAAGTCATGTCATGTAACTTCACTGCTTCAAACCCTTGAGTGGCTTCCCTCCTCAGGCAGCTTGATAACTAGTCTTTAGGGTGTGCTGTGTGGCCCTGCACCATCTGCCTCCCCAGCGGCATCACCTGGGCCTCCCCCTCACCGTCCTCTAAGTCACACCAGGCCCCTTGCTGTTTTGAAGATGCCCTGCGACTTGACCTTCCCATCCATCCAGGGTCCCAGCTATGCGCACTGCTCCCTCTCCTCTCCTCTTTCAGCTCTCTGCTCAAAAGTCATCCGAGTGACCCTATGTCACCTCTGACCCTCATCCCAACCTTTCTATTCCCATCTCTGTTTTTCTCCAAAGCACTTACCACCATCTGATATACTATATACTTTATGTATAGTTGATCCTTGAATAAGACGAGGGTGAGGGGTGCTGATCCCTGTGTAGTCAAAAATCCCTGTATAACTTTCGACTCCCCCAAAACTTAACTACTTATAGCCTACTTTGACCAGAAGCCTTACCTCTATCATAAAGAGTTGATTAACATATTTTGTATATGTATTACATACTGTATTCTTACAATGAAGTAAGCTAGAGGAAAGGGAATAATAAAATCATAAGGAAGAGAAAATACGTTCATAGTACTGTATTTGTTGAAAAGAATCCACATATAAATAAGAATCCTGCACATTTCAAACTCCTGCTGCTCAAGAGTCAATTGTTTTTATTTTCAGTACTGTCTCCTGAAACTAGAATTTAACCTCTAAGACGGGAGAGAGGGTTTTTTGCTTTTTGGGTTTTTTTGGGTTTTTTTTTTTGTTTGTTTTTTGGTATGTTTTGGTAACCAGGGTTTCCCCAAACCTGGCACATAGTAGGTATTTAATAAATTTTAGTTGAAAGAGAGAATGAATGATACAAGGAGACCTAGGTCAGGTAACCTGGATGTTTCGCTTCTGTGACGTGCTAATAATGTGACCTGGAGCAAGTCACTATCATCTGTTTAAACGCTAGTTTTCATTTTGATAAAATGGGATAATAGTTATTCGTCATATGTATGGGTAGCAGGTGCAGCTTATTTCTTGAATTAATGTTTATATGTATGTTTATAGATACTGTATCAGCTTACCAGTTGGGTCTGATTGTATGTAATGGTACTGCCTAGGGGTTGGCAATCTCTTCACTACTGATAGTCAATCAAGTCAACGATGTCTTTATCCTAGTATAGAATATACTATTCTGTAGAATTTTCAGTATAGAAATAAATGCTTTTAGAGTTCTTCTATAACCTAGCCAACCCAACTGAAAGCTGCCACATCCTTTAGATAATTCTTCAAGTAACATAACCACAGTTTTTATGTCAAATCCTGAAATGGTTAAAATACAAAATTGAAAGTTGAGTCTAAATCAGTCCAGCTGCCCATAAGTATTAATAATAGCTAGCATTTAATGAAGGCTTGCCATGGCTAGACACTATTAATAACACATTACATGAATGAACTCATTTAATAAATATTTTCTGGATACTGCGAGTATTCAATAAAATAATAGTTTGATAGCAAGGAAGGGTCATTAGGGAGAACTGAAAACCAGGCAGAGAAACTTAGATGTGGTGAGACTGGGAACCAAGTGTATTTCTTCAGAAAGAGAAAAGACGTTGAAAGCACTTAGAGCATCTTGGGGTCGTGGACCCAGTGTCTTCTGGTTCAAGGGCGCGTACTCTGCTTTGAGACTCTTTGGGCATGTGCTTCATACTTCACCTGAATTTGAAGCTCTTTGAACTCTAGTCTGTCTTATCCAATGTCTTGCACTTTGCAAGATAGTGAGTGGGTATTTCTTGCGTGAACACATGGTCAAGGCAACGTTAAGGGGAAACTGCTTAGTTATGGCACACAGAATGGATCGGAGCATGGGAACTAGAACCTGGACTCGAGCCTGATCACGTTAGGCACTTTAGTGGCTGATAAGTGACAAAGCACTGGTAGAAGTGATTATACAGGCACATGAGGAAAAGCGGTTATGGAAATACAGTTTTTCATGTGAGATTTTCTTTATTAAGGGAAGTCGTAGGATTTTATTGTTAGTGTTTTTGCATAGGCATTTGTGATTTTCATAGGCATGGGTATATGTTTTCTAGCTTTATGAAATGTGGGTAGTCTTCACATTGTATTTCTAACCTTCCTAATTAAAGATGATATTTATGGTGATCACTGTCTTAATAAATGCGATTGGAAAACTTACATATGATCAGCATACATGTTGTTCATACACAGAGCTGCACATGGTGTGAGGCTGGGCAGGGGGCGGAAGCTGGTTGCAGTGATGTCTCTGTGGTCTGCTCCTCTTCAGCTTTAGTGAACCTCTCTTTTCTGTACTACTGAATTTGGCATCACAGACTGTTCTCTGTCATTTATGGCTGACATCTGATGACAGTTAAGAGACATTCAGTCAGTAATTATTTACTTAGTTCTTGCCAGAACTCATCACCCTGCTGGATGCATAACATTTTGGCTATTTAAATATGTATGGTACATGGTGGGCACTTGCCTATCAGGTGTCTGAGACTGTCTCTCTGGGGGGATTTGTTAGCTAGAGTTCCCAGCTAGTGCTGTCCCACTCCCTTCCCCTCCTCCCACCTCCCACTTCCCGGCCAATACTACCCTTTACTAGACTCATTCTCACCATCTGGGTTTGTCTTAGGGATTCTTACATTTTGAGAGCTCCTATTGCCGGGTGGACTTGATATTGAGCAGTGCCTTGAGAAAGCCACATACAGGAGCGAGCCTCTCTCAGATTCAAAGAGAAAATGGCTTGAGTTGTGAGTAACCTGGAGTGACCCTGCACACAGGGCTTTCCCTAGAGCAGGCACTTATTAAGGCTGGGGTAACAAAGAGTGACTCCACTCTGCCATTTTCATGCCCTACTACTTTTGAAAACATGTGTTGGGGGTGGTAATGAGTGGAAGATAATGGGAGAAGGTGGCAGTAGACTGGAGGAGGGAAGGAGCTGGGATAGGTTATACGGAGAGAAAAGCTAATGAGTCTCCATTCTTCTCCATGCTGCCTTCCCTGTGCTAACAGTTTTCTGATCCCATCTTCTAAATCAGTAAAGTAATGGTAGTCTCCCGGGACTTGGTCAAGTTTCTGAATATGCTGTTTGTACAACTAATTGTACACTTGTAATAATTTTGGGTTGTTTTCAAGACATAGCTTAATAAAGTTTCTATACATGGTTGGAAACGTGTGGAACAAGGATAAAGGCTCATCTATTCACTGGTTAAAATAATTTTAGTGGCACATGTAAATTACCCACTTGGGTTCACTATATGTTTATCCTTGCCTAAGAAAAAGCCCCATTTGTAAGTAAAAGCCACCGGCAGTTGAGATTTCAATAAGCCATATCACTTGATGTTTTTTCTTTTCAGTAAACTTTAAAAGAGAGAGTGAGAATAAATATATTTTATTGTTGGCACAGTTCCCTTGCCCCTATTTCTGAAGGTTCTCTTTTACTTTGTAACTGGAAACGCCTCAGCTAAAGTAGAAACTGGGTGTCGGGTGTTTCTGGATTACATTCGAGATAAACCAGAATTCCTACCTGAACACAGGTGTGTACTGCTTCAGTCTTGATTGGTTGGCGATTCTTTTACAAAGCATACAAAAGACAGTTTGTGAATTTATCTTGGTGGGTGGTTGTGGCTGGTGCTGGCCTGGTTGCTGTGGTCATCTTGACCAGTAGTTATTTATTTACATAATTTTTTCACCCACAGAAAGTACATAGAGTACTTTGACTTCCTGGAAAAAGAACTTTGATTTTTACCTTAAAGTAATTTTATTGCAGAGTTAGTCAACATACTCTATTGCTACAAAAAGATCTTTTAATTGGTTTTCTTTTTTGCTAGCTATCCAATTCTTTGTCCTTAAGTATGAATGCCTGAATGTTGTTCTGTCCTAAGGATCTCACTGTTGTTTGATTTGATTTATGAGCCATTTTTGAGACACCTTGTTGCATTTGGGGCATTCTTGGGTGCTGCTGCTGTTTTTTGAAGCTGGCAAGGTTGGGATTTTTCTCCATCAACATTCCTTCAGATCATCAGACCTTGGTTACATCCCACACACTGGGGTATGTGTTAGTTTATCCACTTGATCTGTGTGCGTGTGTCATTGAAACCATGGAAAAGTTCCGTAGCTGACTTTAGAAATCTTGAAGGTTACATGTCAAATCCAACTAATAAAGGTTGGAACAAAAATCCAATTAGTAAAACTTCCTCTGATTTCTGAGCAAGTTGAGCTAGGTTGTTCTGTAACAAATGCTTGTTTAGGTTGGAGTAAAGAATCTTATAAAGTGGAACTCTAGTATGAATGTCTTGAGTTTTTCAGTGCCTTTAAAAGTTTAATTATAGTTGACTTTTTAAGTCAGTGACTTTCAAAAGTTTTGCCTGTGTCTAGAGTAGTAAGTATGCTTTAGATTGGTTTGGGCTCCACACATTGCACATACAGTTGACCCTTGAACAGCATGGGTTTGAATTGCACGGGCCCGCTTATATGTGGACTTTTTTCTGATAAGTTACAGTACAGTACTATAAATGTATTTTCTCTTCCTTATGTTTTTCTTAATGATGTTTTCTTTTCTCTAGCTTACTTTTATGTAAGAATACACCATATAATACATAAAACATACAAAATATGTATTAATCGACTTTATGTAACCGGTAAGGCTTCCAGTCGGTGGTAGGCTATTTAGCAGTTGGGTTATGGGAGAGTTCTAAAGTTACACAAAGATTTTCAATGGTGTGGGATTGGAGTTCAAGGGGGAGGAGTTGGTGCACTCAGTTCCCATGTTGTTCAAGGGTCAACTGAACACACGCGCACACACACGCACATAAAATGAAGCAAAAGTTTCGCGAAGCTACTTCATTATTGCATGACTCCATGTGGTATTATTTTCTCTTCCGTTTTACTCTATGTTATTAGGCAGAAAATGTCAGTCCTGACCTCCTGGAGTGATGACTGCCTTATTAGGTCACAGCCTTCAGTGGCAGAACGCTGCTTTCGGTAGACTTCACTTCTTTTGGTAGGTTCTTAATAAGCTTGTGTACCAGGTCGCTCCTTCACAGTGTTTAGAAGTTACACACTATGATGGAGTTCCGTGAATAGTCCACCATCGTACCAGTGTGGTAGAGAGGTCTCGCATATCTGAGGTGTCTCGAGATGCAGCGTGGATTCGTGGCGCCTCTCAGAAATCGTCTGCTCTGAGAACTGACTGACGGCCATGAGCTTGTAAGCATTCACCGCAGTAAGTCCTCTTCTAGGTTGACCTCTGCGCCCCTCGCCCGCGACCATGTCAGTGCATAAGGGTAAATGCTTAAAAATCAGGCAGGACTGAGTGATTTCTGGTGCGTAAACCTTGTTGCCTGATGGAGCACAGAGTCACAGAGCCCGCCCTCAGCAGGTGGTGCACACCTGCTAACCCACGCAAAGGAAAGCTCGTGGATGGCAATGTCTGATGAATTTCTGCCTTATTCTGGAGAGTTCTCTGTCATTATGTTTACTGGCCTACTGTCTGCCCCCTTAGAGGAAAATCAGTTGAGAAGTTGAGGCCATTTAACTTCACTTTCGAATTGTTGGACTCTAGCCCATATCTCTCAGACATCCTATGTCTGAATTGGAGGGAAAGCTGTGTTTTCTTTGAAACATAAGATTACTGTAAAAAACTGGTAATTGGTTAGAGATACTTTTCTAAATTGTGATCATATGGACTACGTGTTAGCTTATATAAAATGTTAGAGGAACATGCCTTTTATTTATTTGTGTTTTCATGTAACAGAAGTTTGCCTCATTCATCTTTCAGAATTTTAAAACAATTAAAAATACAATTTTTATGAACATCGTTCTGGTATACTCTGCACATAGAGTCTGTTTGCAGGTTGTGGTTTGCACAGTATTCACACAGGTGTGACCTTATCCCACTGTTGTAACAGTCCTGTAAGATGGGCAGAACAGATGGCATTATCCCCTTTTGTGGCAAGAAAGCAGTCCCTGAAAGATTAAGTGACTTACCTGAAGCCATGTAGATAATAATGCTATAGACTGGATTTGAGTCCACTTTTTGTGACCTAGTCCCACACTCTTTCATGACACCGTGAAATATCTCTCTCAATCCTCAGCACAGTGGAACCTTGTTTTGATGCTTTGGTGTCACTGTGAATAGTCACTGAGTCTGTAAGAACCTGGTGACACCCTGGTGTCTTTGCTTTGGCATGAAGTGGGTCTCCACTGCCTGCTGCCTCTGCCACATTTGCTGTAAGGCTGTCAGCTCTCTTTCTCTGTATAGGTGTGCCCACCTCTTGTCCTTACCACTGTCTGATTTGGTATTTCTAATTTGTTACCTGGTGTGGAGGGTCTGGGCAAAATTCAGTTTATTGCATCAGTATCGGTCAAAAGATGATAATGAGATCCTGAGCCATAATCCTATGAGTGATGCTCTCTTGGCCGTATTTTGAGTGGTTGAGTTTGTCTGAAAAGTGATCTCTTGATAAGTAGGATGTGACTGTAGAATTTAAATGTGTTTTTTACATGTTTATCTTCTGTTGGCTTTTCTTCTTAGCACAGTTGAATAAAGCACATGTTTGCATTAATATTATGAAATTGTGACTATATTTGGGCATCCCAGTTCTTTTTGTAAACGTTAGATTTTAAACACATCTATAAAATCACTCTGAGTTTTCAAGTAGGATTACTGCATTGTTTGACTTGATAAGCAAGTGTAGCTTTGCTGCTTTTAAGCTGGGTTTCACCATTAACTGCTTTCTCTAATAACGTGTTATGTTCTCGCTCTCTTCTCCCTCTCCTCTCTTCGTCCCAGCTGATATTGCGACACCACATATATTTACTTGTTTTTCATATGGTTGAAATTGCCTCCCCAGATATTCAATTTCACATCTTCTCGTCATCTGCTTCAAAAAGTAAAAGAAAGAAAGAAAGAAAGAAAGAAAGAGAAAAAGGTGAAGATGAGACCATATTTCTGAGTGAAACCAATTCTCCCCCATTGAATATTTTTAGTCAAACACTATAAATGGCATTTGATCCTCATTAACACAAATGGGAGTTATATAAAGTATAACAGAAAAAGCTGATTTGACTCTGTCTTTTCTGTGAATTTCTTAATAAAGCACTAATATCCCAATACTCAGAATTAACGCACTCTCTTAATAGTCTGTTCGAAATGCTGCAATCCCCGTTTTGCATCCTAGGCCCATAGTAGTAGCTCAGTGAATACTTAGCTTCATACATAGGAGAGCTTCAGACATGTTGGGATGCAATTTGCATAAGTTGAAAGTAGAGTTAAAAAAATTTTTTTTCCTGTGACTCAAGAAATGAGGCTCAGAGAAAAGTAACAATTTCAAAAAGCACTATTATCCTTTCTCTCATTCTCCAAATATTAGAGAATGAATAAAAGATGCTCACTGCTGATGTCAAAAGCTTTTGACACCCAGTATAGTTATTCTACGTTTTGGTTGTAAAGTCTCAGAGATAATAATTGTAAAGATGCCTTTCTTTTCAGGTAAAGTGAAATTTCAGATAAGTCTGTTTTGTGTATACCTAATTCAAAAAGCCAACTTTAGCAATGATTTAGAAGTAGTGACCACATATTTTCCCCTCGTAGTGTCACTTAAGAGCATTTTAGTAAGTATTTATATATAGTCTCTAAGTCGGAGCTATGAGGGGATCCAAGCAGTTACCTTAACAAAACAAGACTAACCTGTTAGGGCCCGGAGGAACCTCAGAGAGGACTCTGTCTGCTTCCTTGTTGGACAGGTAAGAAGTGCGGATCCGGGTAGCGCTGCAGACCTCCCAGCAGACCATGGCCCAGTTAGGCTGTGTCCTCACTTTCCTTTCTCCTCTCTTCAGTAGTTTTGAGACTTTGTTGCTTTCCATGCCTTTCTTTCATTTTGACATTCCTGATGGCTCTGTGAGGGTCAAGCGACAGATTCCTTTGCTGACCTTACTTACAGAGCGCGTTTTGGAAGCTTTTCTTTCACTCTGTGTAGCACACAGAAAGTTTTCTTAACTAGATCTGCAAAAGATAGGCAACTTACTAATGATAGCAAAGGCAGAAGAGGGACAACATCAGCCTTGAAAACAGGCTCTCTGGTGTCACTTTTATTCCCTTACAAAAGTATAAATTCATTTAGGTTTCAGAGAATTGAAGGAAAAATCCCAAACTAACCCCCCCCCCCCATACACACACACAAACCAAAAAACAAACAGAAAGCCGCAAGGGCCCTGGGCTGTCGCCTTTCTTTGGTTTGAACTGAAGTCCTTAGAGACAGTCAAATAACTTAATAGAGCTGTTAGAAGCACATCTGCCTCAAAATAAGTGCATTTTAAAACTTTATACGTAGTATTCTACTTCTGGCGTAAAACTCGTTTCCTCTTGAGGGGCCGTAGATTTATTGTCGTTAATAGCTGAATTTGCGGAGATGCATTACGTAAAGATAGAACAGAAAGGAAATGCCAGCCGTTACGTCCACAGTACTGTAGGTGACTTCAAGTAGGACTTACCTTTACTAAAGGTAAGGGAGAGAGAGAGAAAGACGCACAGGGAGGGAGTGAAGGAGGAAGGAGGAAAAGAGGAAGAGGTAAAACAAAAATAAAAAAGGAAAAGGCTTAGATCTTTTTAGCACGATCAAAGAGGAGGATCAGAAAAGATCTCGCTGTTTCTGTGGCTTGCTGTGTTCTCTGTGGATCTTGTAACTCTGTGATTATCATGCACTGTGGCAAGACGCCACCCTCAGATTGGTCTGCCAGTTTGAAGAATCATTTTCTTGCTTATTTTTAAACTCCTAAGGACAGGGAAAAAGACGAAGGGAGCTGAATGGTGTGGTTTCCTCCAGCCGTTATTGTTGTAAATCCTGCGGGTCCTGAAATAACTGGCTATTCCTGAAGTTTCAAACTGCCTGGCTGCTCCGAAGACTTGGCACTTGAGCGGGAAATGATTAGCTCCTTCCTTTAAGCCTTGTCACCACGGTTTAAGTGGGTCACAAGTTGGAGAATGTGATTTCAGAAATAAACTACCTTTTTATGGAAATCCTCTAGTTCTTTATACAACTTTGCGTTTTTCAGATACCTAGTTGGCTATAAAATAAAGTGTTTCAAATTTATAAATCTTAAGCAACTTAAATAGAGTAGGTATTCAGTTATCTGTGCAGAAATTGTCAGGAGCCTGGGCATTTTAGCTTGGTACCTCTTGCTTTACATTTTTGTCTTTTTGCTTGATGATTAAAATTAGCAACAGTCCATTTACTCTCTGGTTATGGGCTTATGTTTTATTAACAAGTAAATTGTGGCAGAACTTGTGTTCCTCTTGGTTGGCTGGTACATGATTTTGAATAATTCTGATTTGTAGACTGACTTCTCTTTAGAATGATTTAGGAGGGTAATTTTGTGGGCGGAAGAGATGCACCTGTTTTTGAGGCTGAAGGTTGGTGATTGTTTTAACTTCCTCAGATTACTCAGATGTTTAGGGGAAAATGATACAAATGACCTCTTTATTTTAGGTTGGCTTTTTTTTTTCTTTTTGAGGGGGTTGCCATTGATATGTTTATTTTAGGAGTTACACATTGATGAAATATACAGCATGAAAGGATATGAGGTTATTTTTATGTGCTTTAAACTTAGACTCTCCAAATATGCACATATTAGGCATTTTGACAATGGCAAAGCTTTAAGAAAATGACATTTAGACTCTAGGGGTTTTGTTTTTCTCCTATAATATGCTTCATTATAAGTCTACTAGGAAAGGGGACTTGGGGTCATTATTATGATATCTTTTGGTATCCTCCCTCCAGCTGGACACACTGACTTCAACATTCTTGTATGGATGCTTTGAAAAACAATTTTTTTTTCTTTTCCACTTCCGTGATCCTTCAAACATTTAATTAGGCTGAATGAGAATAGGAAAAACTGCTTTCTGAGTTTGTTGGAGAACTTGCCTTCAGACAGAATGGTATTTGTGTTTGTGGCTTTGAAAATGAGGCCTCTTTAGACTATCAGCCTTTTTTTTTTTTTATGGTGTATTTTTTTTATTGAGACATACTTTACATATTATATTAGTTTGAGGTGTACAATATAATGATTTGGTATTTGTATATATTGTGAAAGGCTGTTAAAGAAATGATGATTTAGGGACACCAGGGTGGCTTAGTTGGTTAAGCGTCTGCTTTCAGCTCAAGTCATGATCCCAGAGTCCTGGGATTGAGTCCCACATTGGGCTCCTTGCTCAATGGGGAGCCTGCTTCTCCCTTTGCCCTTCCCCCTTGCTTGTGTACTCTCTCTCTCTCAAATAAATAAATAAAATCTTTAAAAAAAATGATGATTTATAAAAATTCTACCATCAGTTTAATTCTTAATGATCAGTAGCTATTATTTAATAAGGAGTTTCAGTAGAGTTATATGTAGGGAAAATAGAATCTAATTTTAGGACTATGTTAAATATTTTTATGATGTCTCATAGCAATCATTATGCTATTGGATATATATCTCGCTCAGGTTTTATACAGTTTCCACTGTTTTGCTTTTGAACGAAATATTGGCGTAATAATAATTGTGGTTTAGGCACAAACATTGATCATCCATTCTGTTTCAGGTATCCTACAGGGTGTGGGAGGTTAAGGGAGAATGAGCAGTTCCCTGCTTTGAGGACTTCTCATTGTAGGTGGGCAGACAGAACTGAGACACTGTGATCGCTTCCATGGTGACTTAGTGCGAGGAGAGACTGAGAGGAGCACGGTCCGAAGGCTTAAGAGAAGTAAAAACAGGTGGTGGGGGTGGAGGCTGCATTTCAGATGAAGGAAATGATTGATAAAGATGGTGGAGGTCTGAAGCCATACAGAATAAGGCACAAAGTCTGCTGACAGGGCCCCTGAAGGGGGAAATGGCCAGAAAATTTTGGGAAAAGAATTGCGTCCAAGCGTCAGACAGGCTTTTATTGTTAGATGAGGAATTTGGGATTTATTCTTACCTTGTGTTTTTTACGTAAGTGGAAACATCATCATCATCATTGTCATCATTATTGTTATTATTATTATTGTTATTTCTTTTCCTAAAGGAGAGAATAGAGCAATTGGAGAAAAAATAAACTACTATAAAGGAAGCAAGGAATGTTATAGCTTGGGAGAAACATCTCAGCCATGGGTAGTACCTTTGGAAGCTCATCGGGCAGGATGGACGGAGCAAGGTTGCACCTAAAGCCCCCTCCCTGCCGCTGTGGCTTACGAGGTGTACCGTGTTTCTAAGGCAGTGGGTGGAGTTACAGACGGGAGCCCAGTGGACGAATGGCAGTGAAGTTAGGGCAAGTCTGCACAGCGAAGACCAGGAAAGGCTGTAAGATCATCTAAGCTGAGAGCTCAGGTCAGCTTGGAAACTCATTTTTACCTTCCCTGGGAAAAAAGAACCAGAGGGACCCAAGAGTTCTTCACAAAAAGAAAATCAAGTCATTTGGCTGTTAGGAGAGCCAGAGTGGCATGAATGAGGTGAGAGACAGACTTCACGGTAAGGAGCCAAATGAGGGCTGCTTTCTTGGCCGTGATGTCATGAAGTCCAGACTTAGCTGTGAAGGAAAAAAAATGGAAATAACCCTAAGAACTGGCTCAGGAAAGCGTATTTTAAAATGTCCAGTTAGAGCAGAACTGCCATGATTCCCGGCAGAAATCTAGTGACCTGCGTTAAGCTCACTGAGGCCAGAAGGCCCTGAGGAGCCCTAGCTAAGTGTTTGCTGTTCCCTCGCACTCCGTAGTGGATTCGGTTCCAGCACACAGTAACCTGTCTCTTCAGCGAGCCAGGGTTCCAAAACTTCTCACACAGTGACCGCCCTGGGATCAAGTCGGTCATCTCTGCCTCCAGAGTGCAGAAGAACCCAACAGGAGACCGGGTCTGATGATGATAGGAAGAGGAGTGGCTAGGACAAACACCCGGGTCCAGGTTTTTGTGTGATGAACTAACCCTGCTCCAGAAGGGGCCGGACTGGGGCACCGCAGTGCGGGAACTCGCCAGGGCAAACGTGAAATGAGCCAATTTAAAGTTGTAATGCTGTACTATTTTTTCTTCTTTCTCTTGGGCCTGTGGTAGTAATTAAATACGTAGAAAAACTCAGAATGTTGGTAGAAACTGAAGTACTGTAGGACAGTGGGGGACCTGGGAATGATGAAACCTTTTGAAAGATCTTCAGATGGTGCCTCTCAGCCTTAGCTACCAGAGGGGCTTCTTCTCTGGTCTAATCTTAAAAGTATCGGAGGGTTTTAGCATCTTCAGTCTCTTGTAGTATAGGGGAAATGGAACATGGTGTTTGGGAATATGTCTTTCATCTGACATTTAAAGCACTGAGATGCATGCCTAGAGATGGAGGTATGAAAACAGGCTTTACCTGGTGGAATACTTTTCTAGTTCATGTGAAACAAACTCTGGAATGGGTGCAGAGAGGGGTTTTTTTCATCTTTGACTTTTTTGGTAAGAATAAGAGGCCAAGATGCATAGAAAGAAAAACTGGTTTGCCTGTTTTTCTGGTATAAGTCTGTCTTGTGTTTTGCCAGGAGCAAAGTAGAATTTTGAGCCTATCTAGATTCACTAATTCTATGTATCATGTGCATTAATTCCTGATCTACTCATATCCTCACTATTTTATTGAAACAACAGCATTTTTTTTTTTTAAGCAACGAATTTCATAGCACTGGAGTGGTTTGGAAGATGTAAGGATCTAAAAATTTTTGGCTGTTTGTGTGGCTACCACTCCCTCTGGCAGAGATAGTAATGTTAAACTTTAACGCGATGCTGGATGTTGTAATCCTCCAAGGGAGAGAAGTGGTTGTGCTCTAAGGTCATGGCTGGCAAAGCACCTGCGTCCTGTCCGGAGGGCGGTGGATTCTGCAAGCATACATCATTCCAGGCCTGCTTCCTTCATGCAGGCTTCTCAGTAGCACTGATTGGTGGTGATGGATCATGACCATCTTCATGGGTCGTTCTTATTTCCCCCCCCCAGACTGAACAATGTGCCTTTTCATGTTTTATTTTTCAAATTATTATTCACAGTTGTTTGATGGTGAAAGTAAGGGATTTAAAAAATATCTATATATAATTTTATATTTGATATTAACAAAAGCATATTCCATTTCCATGGCTTGAGTTTAATGCCGTGACCTTTTCAGATCGGTGATACCTATCATTTCACTAATTTAATAGATGATGGTATTCGTGCTGTTTAGGAGTATTATAGGAAGATTTTTTGTTTTTCCAGTAAAAATTTAACCGCAATGGTATGGAAGAGACAGGTTTTATGCCCATGTAATTATAAATTGAAGTTAGTTTAAAAAGAAAAAAAAATTGTTCCCTTTCTCCCAGAATGCTTGCCTCGCTAAATGTCTTCGTTTCCTAGGGCTGCTGTAGCAAATTACCAAAAAATGGGCGGCTTAAAACGACGGACATTTATTCTCTTACAATTCAGGAGGTCGGAAGTCTGAAATCAAGATGTCCACAGGGCCATGCTCCCTCCAGAGGCTCGAATCTTAGAGTTAATTTAGTTCCCACGTTTGGTCGGCATGTTTACAGCTCAGGAATTGCTGTAGAGACCAGCTGGATGATGCCATGGATGTGGCTGCACTCAGGCTCTCTTTGTTTTCTAGTTCAGTGTTCTTTCCAGCATATAAAGTCGTCTCTATATGGAAGGGTTTGACTGTGAGTATTCAGAATGCTGGTAAAAGCATATAAGCCCCCAAACTCTGTGCACTGACCTGTGTTTGGAAGTCTTAATTCTCTAACCTGTGGAAGTTCTCTCTCTGTGTAACTTAAAAAGCCAAATCCAACCCAAAAGAATACTTTCAGGGATACCTCTGCAATTCGTAAATTGCACAGGAAACTCCCCCCTCCACGCCCCCCCCCAAAAAAAAAAACCCCAGGAAAGGACAAGGACTGACTCTGCCCATCTGTGGGGAGGGTCATGTAGTGAGATGGAAAAGGCTAGGTCAGGTGGCTTGATTTTGATCTTAACTCAGCTCGCTGCTGGTTAGTTGGGCAAATTGCCTCATTTCTGAACCCTTTTACCAGATGAGATGAGCGATAAGGTTCCTTCCAGTTCTGTTCTAAAAGTTAGTATCACTGTTTGTCATTCCACATGCAGGGTTTTTTCAATCCAGCAGCTTCTGGCTAGGGACCTCTTAACATTTCTTTGTGGTCATAGCAACTAGTGCAATGACTTCCTCCTGGCTGGGAACTCATTAACCAGGCCCCACTGGTAATCCTGGAAGACGAGGAGTGGAAACCAAATGAGGGTATGCTGAACTGTATGTTAGAAGCAGAAGACACAAAGCATCTACCCCGTGTCAGAGGGGCTGCAGCGAGCACCCCAGGACACAGACAGATAGATTGGTTCTGTGAGTCAGTTTCCTGCAAAAGGAAGGCCTGCACACAGCCGCGGGCCTTGCAAACAATGGCCGCTTCCGGTGGCCAGGGGGTTTGAGAGTCTCTGAGCATGTCGGGGGCACTCACAGTTCAGACAGTACTTTCAAGCAGGGTGCTCCCGAGGCCACATTTGTAGACCATTTCTCTTTAGATATGCAATAAAATCCCTTCAATGGCTTTTTAACCCCTGCTAACAAGTTTACAGAAATTTTGAACTCAGCGGAGTGAATTTAGCTTTTCGGTGAGGAGAAATTGAACAATCCGATGATGGCTGCAGCAGAGTGAGAAATTCACATCCTCTGATGCCTAGTTCAGCGGACTGAGCTTCGGTTCCTCCTCAGAAATGGCAATGCCATGGAAGTGTAACATGCCTCAGATTTGTGTCCTACCACTCAAGTTTATTACTAGCAGTGGTAGTAATAATAACAACAGTCAACACTTCCACAGTGCTTACTCTTTGTTCGACACTGCGGAGTGCTTCACGTAGACCCACCCACTTACATCGACTCCGACAGCTGTATGCAGGGTTTCACATCATAATGTTTCGTGCTAATTATGTCCCAGTATATGAGTTGTTCTATACCAGAAAAAAAAAGTTAAGAGTATGAGTAACAAAGGAATAATGAGGTCAAAGAATAGGAGTCATAATTAATAGCAAAGAGTTAAACTGAATCAAGTGATTTCCTTTTTGTGTTGTCGATCACGTGAGGTCCTGCATCTGGTGCAATGGAAAATGCTGATAAGACAAACAAATGGGCTTGCCCTTACGCGGTTCTGCACTGGACTAAGTGAACAGTGACTGCTCACCCCCGGCGCCCCTCACTTTCCAAGATGATCCTGGCTGATTCCATGGTGTGAAACAGCGTATGAGAGATAGGGAGGTGTCAGCAGCTCAGCCCAGAAAGCCGGGGACTGGGCAGTGGCTTCCTGTAATCATAGTTGCTGGCTGACTGCCCCACTCTCTGGCAGTGAATGTGGGGAGGTGGGCTGGGAGACAGCTGTGCCTAGCACTGCAGGCTACATGGGACCCTAGAGCACCAGCCCCTCCATGGAACTGCTTCAGAATGTTCTGCCTGAAAGGTGAGGGGGCTTTGGGTCCGTTTGGGTGGTGAAGTTTTAGTTAGGAAAACTATCATCTAGCATCAGCGTCTAAGTCACAGGGCTAGCCTAGCACTATTAAAATCAAAGTTTGGGGGAGTTTGTAAGTATGAAAGTGAAAAAGTCATTGTTCTTTTTTGTTGTTGTTGCAAACAGGAAGAAAGACCTCCTGCTGGGGAGATGGAATTTTCTTTTAGACAGAAAGGACATTTCTGTGTTTGGATGTGTTTTGTATGAGTTTTGTCATAGACAAAAGTAGTTACAAGTTTAGAATTAAGGAAACTTAATGAAAGTAGGAATGGTTTACAGTGTAGCATGAATTCTGTCAGAGAAGTTTTTATGGGATAAGTTGCCCCTATAAAGGATCAGAGTGAATGGGAAGGGGAAAGCAGTTCTATTGCTTTAAGCTTTAATGTGTGAAATCAGGAATGAAATTAATTTTATTGTGGAACATACTTCTTGTTCTAGCTATGGATGGATGATAGTGCTTACTAAGTACTGTAAGATGGTGAACATATGAGTATATATAGAGACTCCCTGATTAGTTAGGGAGTGTTTCCTCTTCTTAGGCAATTATTTTTTTCTTCAAACTCTATTTTTGTTCCAACTCTTGTCTTAATGTAATTAATTTAGACATTTAAGAGTGTGTTTGTCTATGAGATTGTTGGAATGGAAGAGTTAAAATTAATTCTCTTGGAATCGGAGTAGACTATTTTGTTCATATCTTGCAGTGTGTGTCATTCTGTTGATGGGAAATTCTTGACAGCTTTTCAATTTTTGGAAATGAAGTGGTCCTGGCTGGCTTGCTTTTTGCTGATTTCTCCTTTGTCCACAAAACCCATTAATGAGTTCTAGACATGGATTCTCTAGTTTCCACCTTTACAGATTTAACTCTAATTTGACACGTGAGAAACCACCAGTCTTTAATATGAAACTTTGAGTTTGGTATATTTGTTTCCATGGTTGGTACAGATCTGATTAAATCAAGGGGTAAAAGCAAACAAGAACATCACATTTTTCTCTCCCGAAGAATTCAATTAGTTCTTGCTATAGAGACTGTCTAGTTGCAGTGGATTTCTGAAGAGCTCTGTAAGACTGAAATGAATTTGAATAGTTCTGAAAAATAATTTTAGGCGAAATGAGTTATGGGCTCTCATGATGCTGCTTGTTAAAAAAAATTGTTTGCTCAAAAAAATGTAACTATGAAGAGCCAGAATTCAGTATTATGGGAGGAGGGTGTATGCTAACCTAGTGTAATTTCCACAGTGCAGTTGAAATCATTATGATCTAATGATAGCTTAAGGTTTAGGATTTTTAATTGAATGCAGGTGTGGAGTTGTTGCAGGGTATGACTTCTGCAGCTTCAACATATTTGTCTCCACCCATTCCCATAACAGCAATTTCATTTTATTAAAGAATCTATCAATTTCATGGACTCTTAGTTTCCGTGGTAACTTAGGAAATTTTAGAAAGTCAAGTGAATGGCATGTGATGACAAGCAAGTGCTTTCGTGCTGAAGTGTATGTTCAAATCAGGAATCCACAATCCCCTTTAAAGCCCACTTTCTGATCTGCCAGCAGCCAGGACAAACAGTTGACATAATGATTTTTAGGTTGGCCTTCCGTGCTTCGTATGAGGCAAACTCATGAGAAAGTAATGGTGAGTGAGACTGAACACAGAAATACGAAGGGCTACTTATGGATGCTTTGTGTTTCTTACAGCGTTTGTGTTTCCCTCTGTTGGAGACCTTTTCAGAGGCTTTCATTAATTGGCCTATTTCAATGACTAGCTGAGGTTCTAGGGGCTCTTGAGTCTGTGGTTATGATTAGCATTGACGTTAAAGGAAGCATGATTGCCCTTCGTTTGGGTAAATCATGTTCCTGCGTATTTTTTTTTAATTGTTGAGAGAAAACATTCATATCAGATGGTCTCCCACATTGCTGCAGGGTTTCCTCTTCTCCGTTGAGACTGTTTTTTTCTAAAGTCATGTCCACTCAGCTTTTGGTCGATTTGGTGCTAGAGAAAGTGCCTTCTTGGAAGAGAGTTGTCATCTTTGTCATTCCCATCTGCTATTATAACTCACATAGTTATAGTCACTCTCTATTATTGCCATTGAAGTAGCTCAGATCTATTCACTCCGCCCAAGTTCATTTTGTATGAGCAGAGTCTGAGCTCCCAGGCTCTGAGAAGATGTTCTCTTAAGTTCTGCCAGGGTCCCTGTGGTTAACAAAGCTCTGGTGTGTTGTTCCTTTATTGTGTAATCAGTGATCCACCATGGTCTAGGAAGTAAGTTTCCTGCTCATCAAGTAATATGATTAACAGCTAACTACCATGCATGTATTGTAAACCATTTGTGGATTACGCTATTCAAAATATTAGAATAAAATATTTTTACCACTAATACAAAGTGAAACACAAGTTTCTCTGAGACGATTCAGAATGCAAATTTCTTAATTACAGCTCTCCAGCTTCATCTTTGTAAATATTAATTATCTTTGCAGTGTATCTCTAACTGTGAAGACTATTTTTTTTCCTTTTAATTTCCAGTCCATCACAGACAGATATTTTGTGAAACAACATTATGTGCTGTGTGATGTCACCACCATGTCAAACAGCTCTACGAGTCCTCAAGCACTTACTCTCGTTTCCTGTAGCACTCTTGTTGCAGACTGGTGGCAGAGCACTGGCCAGCCGGCACTGGTTAGTAGACAAACCTGTACTCTTCTCCTAGAGCTTCTTGAACAAATTAGCAGTAGGGAAGTGGCTTAAAACAGAAATTTCTTCTCTCATATTCTAGAGGCTAGAATCCAAAATCAAGGTGTTGGCAGGGTCACATCCCTTCTGAAGTCTCTTATGGAGAGTCTTTCCTTGCTTCTTCCAGTTTCTGGTGGCCTCAGGTATTTCTTGGCTTGTGGTAGCATCTCTGACCCTGTTTTCACATGGCCTTCTCCCTGCGGTGTCTCTGTAATTTTTATACAAGGACATGTGTCATTGGATTTCAGGCCCACCCTAACCCCGGTATATGACCTCATCTTACGTGATTCCATCTGCAAGGACTCCCTTTCCAAATACGGCCACGTTCTGAGGTTCCTGGTGGCCGTGGATTTGCAGGGACACTATTCAGCCCATTAGAGTGGACTATGTGTAAAATCACGTTGATCGAAGGTCGCCTTGTAAGAGGTGTATTTAACGGCGAGTGCGGCACTGTGAGAATGACTATCCGGCCTAGCGGCCTTGACGGTGCACTTGAAGCTCACGGCGGTGCAAGCTCAAGACGGGTTTGTACGTGCGGGTAGAAGGGTGAAGAATGTACCCACTATGGTCAGTCACCCTAAAGAAAATGTTGCCTTTTTCTTTCCTATAAACGATCCAGTTTTCGTCATGAACTCTTACCCTGCTGAGAAAGGGAAAAACAAAAAACAAAATTGAACTTGGTTCACTGCAGTCATCTCAGTGTGAGCCAAAATTTAAACAGTTGCATTAGATAGCTCAGTCTGCTGGATGACTCAGTCTTTCAGAATTCTCCTGTTATCCTCCTTCTCTCCAAAGTGGATTTTGTTGTTAAGTCTTCCCCTTATTAATATGGCACAAGTGATGCATGCTGAATTACATACTTTTGAATAATTGTCTTATTCGCGATGTAATTTTAAAAATTGTTAAGCAATTTATGTATGTGGTTGAGTTTAAAAAATAAAGTATTGGGGCGCCTGGGTGGCACAGCGGTTAAGCGTCTGCCTTTGGCTCAGGGTGTGATCCCAGAGTTCTGGGATCGAGCCCCACATCAGGCTCCTCTGCTATGAGCCTGCTTCTTCCTCTCCCACTCCCCCTGCCTGTGTTCCCTCTCTCGCTGGCTGTCTCTATCTCTGTCAAATAAATAAATAATTTAAAAAAAATAAATAAATAAAAATAAATAAAAAATAAAGTATTATTTTTAAAATGTCATTCTTAATGTGGAAAGGAATAATCCATATATCCTTTTGTGGTCCAAGAATAATTTCAGTGTGTTTTATGAGTGTCATGGACCTTTAGTTTCTGAATTTAGTATTGGGTTTTACCTGATCAGCATTCTCTCCGGGGATTTAAACCTGCCTTTGGTGTGTTGGACTAGATTCTTTCCCTTTCTCAGCTCCTACTGCCATTCGAGATCTAGAAATCCAGTTCCATGGACTGGAAAGGTGGTAAATTCTATGGAGTGGGTGTATCCCAGCTGCCTGCATGCTCAGCATGGTAGGGTCCTGTCTTTATCTTTTTCTGCTTCACAAGTTACAGACTTAGGAAAGCCTTTAGGTTGTCTAATAATAGCAAAGAGTTATGTTGGAGATTACAGCTATGAACTATCTCAGGCATGTGCTTCTGCTCCCACGAGGGCCGTTCTTACTAGAAACTCAGCTCTCTCCCTCCTCGTGAATCCTGGAACAGATCACAGACTGCTTTCCAGTTGTCTCGTGTATGTTGTGCATGTAAAAGAATTCCTTAGATTCTTTTCTTGGCAGCATTTGGAAAATAATGTCTGGAATCAGAAACAGATTTGTTATTTCTGTGCTGAAACAAGTGTATTTTTCAAGTTAGCTAGCAAGTAGCCATTTGCTCTGGAAGGTTCTCCACCCCCTTCTTAAATCAGTATTAAACTGTCAGGGAAGCATTGAGCAAAGTTCATGCTATTTTGCTATTTGATTCTGAGCATCACTTTTAAAGACTTTAATAATCAAAATGCAAAGTGATCTTGAGAATGTTGTATCTTTGTGAATCTGGACATTTTACTAAGCATACATTTAGATTTTAAATTTTACTTAAATTAGCAGCAGCTTTTAGAACTGTGGTCCTTCAAGTTTTTCCTATTTTCCCTCCTCCTTTCATTTAAAAGTCGCATATAATTGTTAGTCAATAACCGACAGCTACCAAGGGGAATTCACATTTCCTCAATCTGCAATTTAAAGTAGCACTTTTAATAAACACACTGGTGATATCATGCATTTTTCAAACTGGTGGGCAAAGCCCTTGAAATTTAATAAACCAAACAAAGCTAGCCGTTTATTTCCTTTGTCTTTCCCTTGAAAACTCTGTCATGCTTTCTAGTTCTTTCTTCTTGTGCCATTAAACAAAACCTTGTTTTTAAGTATGTTAATGGAAGGAGAAGGCAGATCACCATGCTGAATAGATGATACCATATAAACTAGGAGATGCTATCCTTAAGGAATGAAAAGACAGTTAACAGAGCTTTGCGGCATGAGGCTCACAGAGCTAGGGGTCTGCTTATTTCTGGAGCATGCTCTGTGCACAGATAGGGCTCTGGGTGATTTGGTCGAACTGAATCAAATGACTCAAATTACCAGAAGCACTGGTAAAGGTTTCATTCAGTTAAGTTCTCCATTTTAATATCTCCTGTTCCATTTTTACCTATTCTTGTCTCCTCTTGTTTTCTGTCTGTCTTTTCTAGTTTTTTTTCCTCCCCCCACCCCCTTTTCCTCTTCGGATTGCCCGTTGGGGGAGCTGTATCATACCTAAGCGGGACTGAACTCCCTCTAGTTACAGAGGTGTGATCAGTAGTCTGCACGCGCGTTAGTAAAGGTGAGAGTTAATAGACGAAGGCAAATGGATCAGTGTGATGAAGGCAGTTTACCACTCGGGACACCATGTCACCGCCGTCAAGCAGGCACAAAGGTATGCAGGGGTACGTATTTTCCCATTTTAAACATCAGAAGGAAACCCCGCTTGAAAACAACCTAAGGGTCTTTAAGCAATTACTAGCTTTTGCATGATTAAGCAGCTTGTCAAGATTTTTTTATTGGGGGACACTGGGTGGGAAGGTGGATATTCTTAAATTGAAAAATGTCAATTATTTTATAAAATCATGCATAGCAATTGTATTTGAAATGAGGAGGTCTTAATTTGACAGGCAATATAACGACACACTATTTGGTATAACATTAGCAATGTTTGTCCTCCATGTGCTGATTACATGACACTTATCAGGTTATATTAACTTCAGGTTTAAATTTTTTATTGTTGTTACTGTCAAAACGTGGCTGATATCGAGAGCCTTTGAGACAAAAAGCCATGCTGACTAGAACTTGGGTTTAATTTGTGTGTTGGGGGGGTGCACGGTAAGAGAAGTGTGAACATTCATGACCACGTTTTCTTTGGAATGTCTTCTTATAACAAAAAGATATAAATAACAGAAAGTGAGTTTTAGGAACTGTGTGAAGTATAATGTAAGTAAATTTCTATTTAAGTGGAGAGTGGTTTTCAAAGGTCAGATTATGGATGTTTGTTCTTGAGAAATTTTGCAAGACAGCATTTGAAAACAAAGAGAAAAATCTCTGCTTTGGGGACCGCAAGAAGATACCTGTGATCTTTCTTTCAAAACTGTGCAAGCTTCATTGTTCCTGAAACTTTGGAATGAAAGTTGTGACAAATGCCTCTGCTCTCCCAAGTGAGCCACTGTTCACAGTAGGAGTGGGCTTGAGGGAAGGCTGGACCAGGGCTTCTGAGGGTGTGCTCAGGAAGGGGAGGCAGAGGGTGTCCCCATTGTTCAGGGACGCTCAGGAGAGAGGCAGGAGTCTGGGAGATTCTGGAGTTGGCGGACGATCGGAAACTGATTTACACCAGAAGTTGAGAGCAGTGACTTTTCTGTTTCAAACAGGAAAAGTTCCTCAGCAAATGCCTGGAGATGAGATGATATGGCAGGGCAGAAGAAAATGAAGCATGTGGAGGCCTTCGCGCCCGCTGGTACTCCATTGCTCCATCCCAGCCATCCGCAAATTGCATTTTTGCTTTATCCAGGCCCTTTCCTGATGATCAGAGGACAAAGGAAGCTCTGGTCCTTCTTTTTTTTCCTGGAAAAGTGTTGCTAAACAGAATACCCAGCCTTACGCAAAAAAGGCTAGTACTATCCCAAGTGGCTAATTTGTATATCTAAATTCATCCAAAATCTGTTGATATTCTGAAATACCTCTGCAGTTCATCTTATCTGGCCAAAATGTTTTGATAGAATTTTATGTGTAAGAGTTTATTCATCAGGGGCACCTGTGAGGCTCAGTCAGTTAAGTGTCCAACTCTTGATCTCAGGTCAGGTCTTGATCTTAGGGTCGTGAGTTCAAGCCCCGAGTTGGGCTCTGTGCTGGGTGTGGAGCCTACTTAAAAAAAAAGTTGTTAGATATTGATGGGCACAGACCATATGCCAGGCACGCCCCTTCCTCTGTCTCCAGGAAAGCCTTCCATCCCTGATGCTCCTGGGTTTCTTCAGCACCCAAGACCTCCGGCTGCTTTCCTGTCCACTTGCGAGCAATTTTGGGCGTTCCTCTTTCCCCAAGATGGACTTTGAGAATAAAGCAAAGGCAGAGACTTTTTAAAGGGTTTTCCTGCCGATTATGACACAACTAACAAGAGTAGTTAATAGGTTAATGAAGAAGATTCAGTAAATCCCAGCTCTGTCCCTTAATAATATAAGCTTGAGTAAAGTATCCTTAGCTATTAGAATACAACTACCTGATAAAATATTGAGGGTTAAGTAATAACATATAAGATGCTGGGCATTTTTTCACAAGTATATAGTAATGCTATTTAAATTTGACCTGAGTGCTTTATAAAGTTACTAATTAGACCTCCCTTGGGCTTGTGAAAGTAAAGACTAATTTGTACCTTAATATGTGAGTATGGTATAACCGTACAGGGAGAAAGCTATTCTTTTGGCTTTGTATCACAGTGTATTTGCACCAATTTTTGTAAAGTTTTCTGTAATTACAGTTGTACAAATACACCCGGATGAATACAAAGTATTAAAAGTCACATTTACTGGCAAATGTACGTGATAGCAGTACAAGTATTTTGAAAGCTGTGGAAGCCAGCGAGAGTATCCTGATACCAACCTGATTCTGACTGCTTCAACACCAGTGTTTGCTGCCACAGCAATTGATACAAAACCTTTCCTTTCTGGAAATGTTTCCTGGCAGAACAAATACTTGCTAAAAAATTGAAGCAAGATTTGGACTACTCATGATGCCTTTTATAAAATTGTTCTGTTTTCACACAATCTCTCCATAATCAGAATGGATGGATGGATCTTTACATGGGTAGCAGTGTCCTTATTTTAGGTTGACTGCTGAGTGAGGAATTGGTAATGAAGCCTCCTTATTGCTGGGTTATTTCTCTTCTCACTATATTCCTAATTCTTCAGTAACCGGTAGCTCACCTTTCATCTCAGAATAGGCTGGTAAGTGTGAATTGTCGGTAAATCACAATGGAAGTTTAAAACAGATAGCATACCAGAAAGATGACATTATATACCCATCCCTCCAAAAATGCAGTCCATAAACACCGAAAGGACTGAATACAGATGAGTACGTTTTTGATGGCTTTAAGCTTGTTTTGAGTATAAAATATTAGTTTGATACTTACCATCACTTTTAGATTTGGGGTTATCAGACTGCACCTATAAGAGACGGCTTCTTTTCAGTTCCCTACCGAGAACATCTAAAGCTTAAATGTCCAGTGTCTTTTCTGCTTCCCACAGAGAGTTAAGGTTGGTATGGCAGATGTTACGAATCTTTATGTGCTTTTTGTCTTATGATAGCAGATTTGGCTGGAAATGAGTTTATGTTACTTGCTCCCTGCCCCTCACTCACCTTCATGAAATCTTTGAATGGATCCATTGTTGGCATGTTATCTGCAGAAGATAAAGTATCTGGGAGCCGAGGGGAGAACAGGAGCCCCTGAAATAGATGAGATGCCTTTGGCACATGACGTACCAAAGGGTTCTCCCAGACTACTATTTTGGACTGTGTTTGACTAGATTTTCTTTGCTTTCATTTCCCCTTTCCCTCATTTTAACATTGGAAAGTGACCTCCATGTTCTGTGCATGAAAAGCAGCCACCTTTCTTTGTCTCTCGCTTGATATTGCCCCCCAGCAACAATTATGTCAGGCCATATGGCTGCCCCATAGAGAAATGAGAAAACCGGCTTCCCTCTGCCAGAGTAGTGCTTCCCTCACACCCAACGAGAATCCTTACTTGGGATAATTCTCTAGTCAGTGTTGAGAGTCCTTTGCTGTTTTCTAGTGAGGGAATCTAGTATTTGTGATATGCTGGTGGCACCCAAATTTCTATTTGGACCTCTCCCCTAAACTTCAAATATGAATAGCCGTCTGCCCACTCCACATTTCCAACTGGATGTCTAGTAGTGGTCATGAATGCATCACACTTTTTTTTTTTTAAGATTTTATTTATTTATTTGACAGAGATAGAGACAGCCAGTGAAAGAGGGAACACAAGCAGGGGGAGTGGGAGAGGAAGAAGCAGGCTCATAGCAGAAGAGCCTGACGTGGGGCTCGATCCCATAACGCCGGGATCACACCCTGAGCCGAAGGCAGATGCTTAACCGCTGTGCCACCCAGGAGCCCCTGCATCACACTCTTGGTTCCCCTCATGCTAGCCCATATCTGTTCCACTGTAGCCTTCCTCATTTCAGTTAGGGGGCAAATGCATCTTTCCAGTTGCTTAGGCCAAAACCTTGAAGTCCTCTATGCCTCCTTTTTCTTTCATACCCCACATTCAGTGTGTCAGAAAATCCCATTGACTCAATTTTTAAAATCTTTTCCACCATCCGACTACCTCCCAGACCGCCACTGCCCCCCCCCCCCGCCTGAGTCCCGCCTTAGTTTCCCTTTACAGACTGTTTCAACCCAGTGGCCCGAGTGAACCCTTAAAAACATATGTGGTGGTTCCACTCCTTTACTCAAAACTGCATTTCACCTGAAGTAAAAGCTCGAGTCTTGGCAATTTCTCTGTATTTTGGGGGGTGTCATTCATGGACCAAACCTAAGCCATAGAGAAGAGGGGGTCGTTACCTCAGCTCCAGGGCTTACAGCTGTATCAAATCCTTTAGTCTGGTGGAGAAGGAACAAGATCCCAGGTGAGTCATGTTCTTGTTTGATGCTCTTAGAAGGTGTGATCTTTAATGGGTTCCTTCGTCTTCTCTGCAGTGGGAATGAAGATCATTCTGCTCTCATTTTAGCATTAAAGGTAGCAATCTGTGGATTTAATGCAGCTGCCGGAGATATACCTTTAGTCTTTACTAAATAGGTTTGGTAAGAGTTTTGGCTGGGATTTTGGAAAATTGATCCCCATGGCTTTTTTGTTAGGGAGCCTATCCAAATTAGACAGCTCACTTTGATGTTTAATAAGCAGCTCAGTTTTTATTCTTATCCATATATTTGTTTTGCTGAGCTTTGTGTGTTATAAGGAATAGCAAGAGTCCTCTCATGATAAGTGCAGTATTTTACTCTTTTGTACTACCACAGCTTCCTCTTTCACAGCATTGTTAAAATGGAGGGCAGGTTCGGACCCCTCACTGAGTGTGATTTGCGTGTTCTTTGGGACACGTACTACTTTTTCTGTGTGGTAGTGATTGATGCTTTGGCTTCCCTACTAGATTCTAAGTTCCCTGGGGGCCTAGCGCATTAGCTTGACCACGAAAGAATTCCAGTTGATATTTGTGGATTAAAGGCATGAAATGTAATATGTAACCTAGTTTAGGTGAAACGGACTGTAGACATCACTCCTCCTGAAAATAAATGGGCTTTTTTTGAGGATAGCTTAAAATATAAAAGTGGATTTTTCTACATTCAGCTGAAAATACATAGGCAATAAGCAAAGCAAGAAAGATTTTTAACTTTCAAAGTCTTATTTCTTATTTTCTGTAGCAACTGGATAGAAAAATCTAATGCAACAATTTCAATCATAAATGGCTTGTAAGAGTGGGAAGCTGGTATAAAGGAGAAAGGTAATGTATTTCTAGAAATTCAAACATTGTGGTGATGGGGAGGGAGGTGTATTTCTCAGGTGCCTTCTTGGTCTTTGAAGTGGCAGGTCACTCTGGGAGGTGGCCAGTCCCCTCCTGGTTCCTCCCAAGCCCCATTCTGAAGGGCTTACGCTTCTCTTGACTAAGGGATTGAGGACTTATTCACCAAGGAGAAGCACACCCTGATCCAAGCACTTTCTTACCTCTTAGGTTTAAACACACACACACCCCCCACCACCACAAGCACCACCACTCCAAGGCATAGTCTGGTGAAGGGGCAGTTGAGCATGGACAAAAACAGAAAAGTGGTAAAATTGTCTTTCGAAGTATGGATTATTTTCTCTTAGCAGATCATTTAAATATGTGATGTGTTGTTGTTGTTGGTTTTTTTATTTTTTATTTAACATCTGTTTAAATACTTCCATTGGACTTTTACTTCCTTTGGTCTTCTCATCCCTTGTTCTAAATTTTCAGATCTGCTAGATGATTTTCTAGGGTTCCCTGGTATGCAATTCGTTCTATCTCCATTATAACGTTTGTCTCCCATGTTCTCTGTAAATATGCATACAATATGGTCACTATGTTTTTCTGTCTATACTAGGACCATGAGAACAAGCTGGGTATTATTTAGGACCTTACGTCAGAGTACACCTAGAGGTGCTCTATTAATATCTGTTGAGTGAGTGAGCGCTTAGCTGCCTCAGGACTTTATTCCTTCTCTTCATTGCTGCTATGGTTATTAAAAGTTACAAGAACTTTGACCTAGAGGTTGTCTTTTCAGCTTAAAAAGATGACAGATCCATCATTTTAATGACCAATTGAGATCTTACTAAAATGCCCATTCAGGATTATGAACCTGAAGTCTTCTTAATGTTTTTAACTGTGAGTAAAATTTCTGCGCGTGAGGCAGAAAGACTCTTAACCTGGGAATCAGACAGAGTTTCTGATCCTGAGTCTATCATTTACTGACTGTAAGGAAGCCACTTAGGCTCTCTTGGCCATTTTCTCCATCTAATAAATAGAAGTGACTGCCCTGGGGGGCGCCTGGGTGGCACAGCGGTTAAGCGTCTGCCTTTGGCTCAGGGCGTGATCCCGGCGTTATGGGATCGAGCCCCACATCAGGCTCTTCTGCTATGAGCCTGCTTCTTTCTCTCCCATTCCCCCTGCTTGTGTTCCCTCTCTTGCTGGCTGTCTCTATCTCTGTCGAATAAATAAATAAAATATTAAAAAAAAAAAAAAAAAGAGAGAAGTGACTGCCCTGCCTGCTTGGTGGGGTGATTCTTTGGGAATCAAATGAGATGAGGCACCTGGAATGTAGTGGGAAACCAGCAGTCCTCTGTCTCCTCCTCTCCCCTTCTCCTACACTTCCTGTCAATTCTCCCTCTTGAATATGCTCTGTCCTCTCTGTCTCCTAGGCCAGCACCGCCTTAGGGTGCTGACGAGTAGTATTTTATTCTTTTTCTGTCTTCTCAGTCTCTTAATGCCCTGATTTTAGTGTGCTTGCTCTCAGGACATACCCAGACTCTCTCCAGGATGTGGTTTCTCCTCCGGTAAACATTCCTCCGTCCCCTCACCATATCATTGTTTTTAGCATAAAGTCAATTTCCTTACCATGATGTAGACAAGCCCTTCATGAAAGAATGCCTCCCTATTTTCCTCTTCAGCTTCAGTTCCCACTAGCCACTCTCCCTTCTATATTCACCACTTTTGTTCCTCTTTCTCTGCACGTGCCAGGACCCTCTGCTTAGAAGGAATCTCTGTTTCTCCCCTGGCGCATCATCCTAACATTTCGATTGGACCAACAGGACCCTGTTCAGACATTACCTCCTGCAGAAGTCCTCCACACTAACGTTCCTAAGCTGGTCTTAACTTCTCTGGGCCTCCTGCCACATTGTCATCCAGCAGTTTTCTTGTGCTAGGCAGTAAGGCAGGGAACGTGTTCTTCATTGTCCTTGATGCCAAGAACCACATCAATGTTGGGTGGTTGCATTAATTTATTAATACTCAAAAATTTTGAAAAATGCGAGGGAAAATTCTGGTGTTTCATCTGGCTTTGTATTAGAAACAAAGTAGAAAACATTACCCTACC
Source organism: Ursus americanus (assembly GCF_024610735.1). Taxonomy (NCBI): domain Eukaryota; kingdom Metazoa; phylum Chordata; class Mammalia; order Carnivora; family Ursidae; genus Ursus; species Ursus americanus. The sequence continues at coordinate 50,928,461 of NC_142137.1, read as the reverse complement.
CATGTATAAAGTTATAAACTTTCACACCTGGGATACCGTGCCTCGTTCCAGCTGTTCTCTGTAGATAAGTTCTAAGGCATTGGAATGCACGAAAAGTTTCAATTAAGATCATTTGCCTTGGAAGGAGAAGTAACTATGCCAAGAAATCCTAAAATAATTTGGATTTTATCCGGGAAAATCATGTTTGGGATGCAAGACCACAGTATTCTATGAGAGTAAGTGACATGGAGGTGGTCAAGCAGAGCTAAGTATTCAGGACAAGGGACGTGGTGTTCATTCCCTGGAATGGTGGTGCAACCTAGAAATATTAACTCATTCAGGAAAAGTGCAAATAATTAATGATTGATCCATAACTGATTATCAAGGTGAAATGGTTTGAGTCTTCTGGCATTGAAGGAATCCAAATAATGGAAAACTCCAGCCTGCCAACTCTGATGGGCAAAATTTTAGCCCCAGGACTTTTATCCCCTGATGCCAGGCCTGTCAATATGTTCTACGTGGCAAAACGGGACTTTGCAGATGTAGTTAAGGTTACTACTCAGTGACCTTAAAGGGAGATTAGCTTGGATTGTCCAGGTGGCTCTGATGTCATCCCAGGAGCCTTTAAGAGCAGTGCTTTCTCCCAGCTGCTGGCAAAGGTGAAGTCGGGGAGGTTCTAAGCCTGGGAAGGATTCAGGGTGTTGCTGGCTTGACTACGAAGGGAACCACTAGGAAACCGAGAGAAGGAACTGAATTTCACCAGCAACCTGAATGAGCTTGGAAGCAGATATTCCTCCACAGTCCCCAGATAAGAGTCTGATCAACACCTTGATTTAGGCCTTGTAAAATCTTAACTAGGGGACCCAGAAGCCTTCTGGATGTTGGGCCTACAGAACCGTGAGAATATATGGGTATTGTTTTAAGGTGCCAAATTCATGGTAACTTGGTAAAACAGCAGTAGAGAACTACTACACCAACAAAACAAAAAATGGGGCTGGGGCATGGGAACTTCTTGCTTTGGGGACCTTTCTGTTAGGAAGACTTGATTTCCAGTGGACCTTAGTACTAACTGGACCAAATTTGAAAGCACTAGACTTGAATGCCCTTTCTGGCAGTTGTAAGGGGTCTTTATTTCTGGCTGATCTGAGATCTCTCCCTGACATCTGAAGCATCAGAGTTGATCCAAGGCATGCCGTGAGGGCGTCTCAGACTTCTGTGGCCTCTACGGGAAAATCAAGGCTGATCGTGCATTATATGCCGACTTTGTCCAGGAACAGTTAACCGTAATAAATCAGAGAAACGAAGATTGTTTTTGGTAGTAGAATATCAGAGGCTCATTCTCTTTTTTTCCAAGTAGGACATCTGAGATGTTTACTTCTTTTTAGCACTGGTTTTCTAACGTTGCCTTTGTGAGAGCCATTCTGTTGGTCAAAGGCCCCCTCAAAGCCCAAACGCTTGAAATATACTTGGTTTTTGTTAATAAAAAATAGAGGAGTTGATTTGACAGCCTTTAAGAAATACTGTACTCTCATTGCAATTCTAAAAGCCACTTCTTTTAGCTGTGCTGTGCAGGACAGGCAGAAGTCTAAGTCTGGGCTCTGCTTTGCCGACGTGGTGCATTTATCTATATGAAATATCAAAGCAGTTGGTTTGGTATCAGTTGGCTTGAAATATGAGAACAGTGGCGTCTGCATAGGGTAATAATAATAGAGTCAGAAATTAACGGAGCTGATAACCCTACTTAATCGTTCACCTTTGTAGGAATTAAGTGATAAGTGCCTACATCTTTTGTAGAGGAAAAATCATGAATTATATATACATTTATTCCTCTCAAACATGAAATAACAGGCTCATAAATAATTCTTTTAATGACTAGTCAAAGAATGGAAATTAAAAAGACAGGCTGCTGACTTGACGGGCCACTGCTGCCAACGAAGTTTGAAAACCTGACAGTTTTTTGTTTGTTTGTTTGCTTTGGTTATTTTATATGTGTAACAAATTTCAGCTGTAATGCTTAATTTGGAAATGAGCTTTATTTGTTCAGCACATTAATTTTGTCATTCAGAGATTGTCTACGTTTTCTTTTCTAAGCCAATCTCTCTTCTGTATCTTAGCGTATTTGATTTTTTTTTTTTTTGAAAGAAACATTTACTTAGGGGTGCTTGGGTGGCTCAGTCTGTGAAGCGTCTGACTCTTGGTTTCGGCTCAGGTCATGATCTCAGGGTCATGAGATCAAGCCCTGCATCGGGCTCCTGGCTCAGCATGGCGTCTCCTTGAGTTTCTCTCTCCCTCTCCCTCTGCTCCTACCCCGTGCATGCACGTGCACTCTCTCTTTGAAATAAATAACTAATCTGAACAACAACAACTAAGAAACATTTACTTAGTATGAGAGAAAATCCACTGCACGGTAGTGTTCGAAGGCCAGGCTGGCTGCTAAATTTTAGTCACACTGCACTTCCTTTCTTCCTTGATCCTGAAATACCTGGCACAATTATTAACCTGGATCTGCTTTGATTTTTTTTTTCTTTTTCTTCTAAATATGTTCACCTCTTCTTTCTAAATGGAAACCTTTGGCTCTTTCTCTCCATCCTACTATTCTCCTTTACTTCTGTCTTACTCCAATTATTCCTGGAGTGTTAGGAATATATTTTTAAAAAGTAAGTAAAAAACAAAACAAAACAAAAAAACCCTTATAATTATGTCAGATAACTTGCTTTCTCCCCATAATCCTCCCATCTGAGTCTTAGATATCCAACTTACCAGTTCCGAGTAAATTACAAAATGTGAATTGGAAAATGGCCCATGGACCTCAGAGGAGGAATCAATAAGAAGAAGGATGTAGCATCTTGTTCACAGGTTCTTGTTTGGGGCTTTCTAATCCCTGGGAACTTGGGCTCTACCAGTAGAACTCTGTGGCCGTGGGGCAGGTCACTTAACTTCCCTGCCTCTCTGCTCTCTCATTTCTAAACTGCAGATGCAATTCCCTCACTGATAAGATTTTCATGACCTTTAAATGGGCTACTACATGGAAAGCTGGCCTGGAACCTTGGCTCGACCCAGTAACTGGTAACTGACATTTTTCTTTTTGCCCTGTGTGTGTTAAATGCTCACAGCCTCCGCACTTCTAACTGGTATTTGTCACACCGTCGTGCCAAACAGGATCTTTTCACTTTGGGTTTTCAGTTTCCTAAGTGGATTGGTAAGGGTCCCAGTGTACCCACGGCTCTTCTACTTTTCATATGCAAATACCCTCCGCGAATGCCTGGACACTGGTAATCCTGCTGCACTCTGACTTGCCATTTAACGTGAGCTATAAATTCAGCTGCTCTTCACGGATGTAAATGAGGGAATTTGTTTTCATAGTGTGACAAGCCTTATAAGCCTCATAAACTCTTTTGTCACTTCAGGTTTTAAAAAGAATTTTTTTTTCGCTTTCTCCTTCCCAGCTCTGCAGTCTCACACTGCTGTTGTGAGTACAGTTGGAATGGCCATCTCAATATCTGTATGGTTTTTGGTATTTCACAGTGATTTTTTTTTTCCTGTGTACGTAACTAAAGTTTCCAAAATATGTAACTATGAAAAAAATCCTTATCTGTACAAAATCCAGTGCAGCCTCACAGAGCTGGTCTGGACCTCCTCTGTCCAGAGGGACAAAGGGAAGGAGACAGAGGAGGTGAGACTGATTTGTCTACTGCTTATACAGCTGGCTCAATTTGCTTTTCCTGTTTAAACACGGCAAAGCAAAGACAAGCTAAAGTTACACACATGACTGGGGATATTACCTTTTAAAGCATACCTTTAAGTGCAAAGAGGCAGGATAGATGCTGGGGGAAATAAAAAAAAAAAGTATCAAGAATGACTAACTTCTTATGGATACTATCAAGGTGGATTTTATTCAACTTAAGACCTTATGTCAGGTTATTTTAAAATTCATTAGTATTACAGATAAAAAGAACGAAGCGAGGATATTTGAATATAAAAGTAGACTCTTTAGAAAGTAGTGATACAGAGAAAGTTAAATTTCAAAACCCATGGGATGTAGCCAAAACTGCATGCAGAGGAAAATTAGTAAACCTACATGTTTTTATTCGTAAACAAAAAAGAATAAAAATCAAGCTCTTGACTTGAGGTAAAGTATAAAGGAACATAGTGATTGAAAAACCTTATAATAAAAAAGGGAGAAAAATAGTAAGCCCACTGGAATGAGTTTCATATGTCATAGGTGTTCTGGGTAAAAAAGACGGCAGGGAGGTGTCCTATATAAAAAGGAAGAGAAGTGAGAGCTGTATATGGCATAATATGATGTTTTAACATTATGACTCGGGAACCCAAGAGCACATTTTAAAACCTGTTTTTAATCTTGGGATCATTTTGGCCAGATATTTTCCAGTATTTTTTTTTCTAAAAGACTTCCTTATAAGATCCCCAGAACATTTTTCCAACATGTAAGTTGTCCTTAGCACTCCCCTGCATACATCCCCGCCCAGCTAACCTCTTTGTTTTGTTTTGCAACAAAAGTATATCCATGGTTTTATATCTTCTAGCTTTGGGTGCAGTATATAGTAATTGTATAGGACTGAATCCTTCTGTTTCTGATAAGCCAGAAGCCTTCTCTCTTTTATCTATCTATATCACTTTATTTTGTGCCCAAAATGGAACTGGGAGCTTAACTAGTGCCCTTCTATCGTTTCAGATGTGAAACACCCAAGGCCCAGAAACATTGAAGTTCCTGGTCTCACAGAGAGGGTGAGAGCTAGAAATTGCTATCCTGGGCCAAAGACTACTATCTCCAGCATAGTTTGTGGACAGCCCAGTTGCTGTATACACTGACCCTTTCAAGCCCCTTTCAACCAGTTTTCTTTCTCTTCAGCTTTTATTACATGGAGTTTGGCAAGCAGGGCTTGCATTACTCAGATGATTTTCAGAAAGACTCTCTTCCTAGTTTATTTCTGATATTTAAGAATGGCCCTGGGATAAGTTTTATGATAGCCTTCAATATTTTAAAGCTCTGTTTTTACTGTAGTGCCCATATACTATGGGAAGAAGACCGTTAAATCACTGTACTAGCTTTTCCTTTTTGGAGGACTTTTTGGTAGTATTTGCTGTAGCTGAATATACGCATTCCCTATAAACCAGCAACTTCCCCTTCTAGGAATGTGCCGAACATCAAGGTATAAATGTGTTCACCAAGTGACATCCATGAGATGTGCAAAGCTGCACTATTCATAAAAGCCCCAAACTAGAAAAAAACAAAAAACAAATGGGCATTAATGATGCGATGGATAAGTGTTCTCTTCACCATACAGCAATAAGAATAATCAGACCGCTGCCACATGCATCCCATGGATGAATCTGTGGAGTGGAATAAGCCAAACACAGAAAGTATGATTCTAATCATACAAAATTCAAAACCAGACAAAACTGACCTCTGGTGACTGTGTCAGGGTAGCGGTTACCTTCGGGGATGGCAGCAGTGACTGCAAGGCCATGAACAGAGCTCTGGGAGCTGGTCTTCATCTACGCCTTGATCTTGGTACGCTCACGTGGTGGCACACATATATCTTGTGCACTTTTCTGTATCCTATAAAAAGGTTGCTTGAAGTCCAGGCTTAATTTAAACTTTCAGTTCTCCCACTTCGTTTGAATCTGTCGGGGGCTCAGCTCTCTGCCTGCTTTGCTAAGTGCTCATTCCTGCCTTAGGTATTCCCAGAGGTCCTATTCCATGGTGAGTGGGTAGGAGGAAGCCTCCAGCATAGCAGTCCTGGTTTGAATTCTTGCCCCACCATTTGGCATGCTTATGGCTTTTGGAAATTACTTAGCTTCTTACTGAGCCACCATTTCCTCAACTTGAAAAATGGGGCAAATACAAGCTCCAATACCCTAGGGTTGTGATGTGAGTTAAATGAGATACTGTGCATGAAATGCTCAGCTCAGAGGAAGCACCATTTGCTTCTAGCTATTATTTTTCTTTTGTTTCCCTACAGACTATACTGTGCTTTTAACATATGGAGCATTCTTGCTGTTTGGCACCGGGCTGGACCTACAGCATAGTCACGGGTTTGGGCTTTCCATTCTTATGTCCTTGGAGATTTCACACTCTCAATTACTTCTCTGCTGTAGTACTTCATAGTCTTGATTCCAAATCGGTTAACCAATCAAGAATTCCTCCTTCAGTCTACTGTCTTCTATTCCTGGAGCTATTTGCTTCAGCTTTTTATCTTAAAAAAAAAATTCTCATTAATCCACTGCTCCCCCTCGCCTTAATTTTTTCTTCATAAATAGAAAAAAAAAATGCTGGGTGAGCTGTAAGACTTGTGGGCAGACTTTCCTTAATGGCCTTGAGGGGTGCCTTCTGCCCAAATGAGTGACTCTTCTCAGGAATGTTCGGAACTTGAATCCAGCCATTGTTAGTTGGTGGAAAGATGGTGTCTGCCAGTGTTGTACAGAGAGGTCATGAAAGGGTGTAGGGGTGGGGAGATGGGGGGGGGGGGCCCTTTCTTTTTTCGATTAATGAAACTCATTAGTTCAGAAAATAATTCCCAGCCTTTCTGCCTGAAGATTATTGTCATTCATTAACCCAGATTGTTGAATCCTGTTTCGTAATGTGAATCTAAAAAAGGCTGTGCAGTGGCGTGTGGACTCAGAAACAAATTAAGAGATCTTGAAGAAAAACCAAACATTTTTTGAAAAAGGAAATTATAGGGACTTATTTCAATTTTTGAAATTACTTGACCTCACCTATCCTTCAATAGAGATATTTCTGTCTTTTTTTTTTTAAGATTTTATTTATTTATTTGACAGAGAGAGACAGCCAGCGAGAGAGGGAACACAAGCAGGGGGAGTGGGAGAGGAAGAAGCAGGCTCCTAGCAGAGGAGCCTGATGTGGGGCTCGATCCCATAATGCTGGGATCACGTCCTGAGCCGAAGGCAGACGCTTAACGACTGCGCCACCCAGGCGCACCACATATTTCTCTATCTTGATAGCAAAACTGAGTAATCAGTCAAGTGGTCTACATCTGATCTTCCCACTCCCCCAGCTCCTCTTCACTTTTTCACACGTCCCAATCTGGGTTTCTGGCCCTCCGCTGCACTGTGCATTCTCCTCAGGGAAACTAAAGCTTCCATGTAGCCCGATGCAATGCTCAGGGTTCTCTCTTTGCCTTATTAACATTTTCTGTGAAGTTGCCTACTACCTTTTCCCTCCTCAAAACTATTTCCTCTCTTAATTTCAAGAAACTACTACTTCTGCCAATTCTGGCTCCTGCAATGAATCCTCCTCTTTTTCTAAGGAAGAACCTCAGGGTTCAATCTTCTGTTCTCTTGTACGCCTGCCTTCTTTCCCTAAGTGCTCTCAGTCAATGGCTTTAAGTACCTTCTGTAAGCTCATTTCCACGTTGTTTTTAATCTCCAGTCCTGGCCCCTCTTCTGAGCTTCATGCACCTGCCCATGTGAGAGTTCCACTTGTGTGTGTCTAACAGACTGCTCGCATGTACAGTGTCTGGGTTCTTTCCTTTCCAACCATTCCTCCTCCCGGTTTCCCTTCTCTGCAAAGGGCATCACCAGTCTCCACCCATGCACCTTCCAGGAAAAAGTGGAGTTCTTTCTGATCCCTGCCTTTCTTTCTACCCCACGTCTATCTAATCTTTCTGTTCTACTTCCAAAGTCTATTTTGAATCCACCCATTTCTCTTTTTTCAACACTAGTTCAGGCTGCCATCATTTCTTGCATAGTTTATAACAATAGCTTCCTAATTCTACTTGCCTGTCTGTACACAATCTGCTCTCCACACAGTGGTCAAAGAGATCTGATTGAAGTTTGTGTATGTGTTGCAGAAAGTTGAACTCAAGGTAGAAATGGCCAACTTATCACTTAGGCTCTGTCACAGACACACATGGCTCTGAATGTTGTTTTGTTTGCTTTTTAAGATAGAACATTTCAGCAATATAAATGTGAAGAAAAACATTGCTAATCAACCATATCTGATTTCCTGAAATGGGAGGGAATAGGAAATACTGCCAGTGTATTCTGGATCTTTCTCCAGCGAGCTGGCTAGAAACCACTAGCTGTGTGTGGAGGAGTGTCCTTTCTGAAGTACAAGGAAAAACTACCACAGAGAACAACCTGTAGACACTGTGCTTGTTTTCAAAAATTGCTTACAAAATTCTCCCTGCTCTCCTGCTGATCTTCTGTTGGGGGTCTATGTATCATGGGCAGTAGGAAAGACGTCTTATACAAATGTCATAGTAGCCTTGCAAAATTAAATTATTCATGTATCGAGATGGGAGCAAATTACTTTCTTTATCCAAGATGATAGCATTAATATTTCGTGCTTTTATATCATGTCTGTGTGTTTATGAAGAAATAAATACTTGCAAGTAATGAGATACATAGAAATTCCATTTGATTGCCATTGTTTCTTGATAAAAGTTAAACATCTTCACTTTATTAAAAGAAAAATTGAATAGCAGAGGAGACTTTCTTTTGAAGATTTGCTTTCTATTAAATTAGTACCACAAATTATACTGCGAAAAAATACTATCGAAGATATTACCAAATACATGGTAAAGCATTTTTATTCTGCCTCATTTAGAGAAGGTTTATTTATACAGCGGTGCTCAGAAAAGTTATATTTTCTCAATAGATGCTTATCTGTAGAGTGTTTTATTCTTCAGTGGCATTTTGTTTTTAATTGTATTTTTTCATTTTTTATGCTGTTCATATTTGAATTTTTTAAATTTATTTTTAAATTTTTTATTTAAATTCAATTTCTTCAGTGGCATTTTAGAAGTGTAAGTAATGCAGTTACTATGTCATTGCTTAGAGTATTCGTGGTCTTTTCCATAAGAACTCATACATAGTGGAGAATTAAGGCCAAACTTCGCTTATTTTTTTTTCCAATTTTAAGTACATAAGGTAGTTGGAAAAGTGATTTCATTGAATTTGCTCTTTTAATTTGTAAAGTCAGGTTGCAACAACCTGTGGAATATTCTGGTTTCCTGAAAAGCATTACTGTGAATCTTACACCCTTAATTCTATTGCCAATATTTTTCTTAATGACATGACATGAATTTGAGCAGGTCTTAAAAAAAACAAAACCCTATAATTTTCTTTTTTTATGTTCTCATGAAAGGGAGCCCATGGGAAGAAATCAATCCTGGACTGTGTTGAGTTTTTCTACTCAAAAGATGACAGTGTTGAATACTACTTGGTGAGTCTTGGGACCACCAGTACAATCTGGGTGAAAGAAACTTCCGTCTCAGCTTCTGATTCTGGGAGTTCTGGCGCAAATAAACATTCCTCTGGATTTGAATCAAAACTGAGATAAGAGACTACAAATCCAAATTGATTTTGGACTACATTAGTGATTATTCTTCCTGAAGATCTTGGCTAAAAATCCTGCAGCAGGTTCTGTCATTGGCTCACCCAACTCCCATCTGACACCTGCCTGGCCCAACTCCTTCTATCAGGGTTGCTAAGCAAATGCCTTTATTCCCAGACTCCCTTGCAGCTAGAGTGCAGGTATGTGACCAAGGCTCTGTCAACGAGTATTGAGTTTGGTTGCAGTATGAAAATTAGGCAGTAACTGCATAGGTTGTTGGCATCTACTTGTAAGCCTAGCAGCACTAGCCTCTTGCTCTTCTGACGTTGACTTCTGTGGACACTTAGCATCTAAGCTTGCACGTGATCAGTGATGACAGCAGGTGGCAGCAATAGCAGTGTTTCACTGTGAGAGTCTTGGCAGTGTGGCATGTCAACTTACCCTCTGGCCCTTCTGGAAATTCTGAAAGCTCCTTAATATCTCTTAATAAGTCATTTTTGCTTAATATAATGAGTAGATTCTGTTGTTTCCATCTAAGTGTTCTGACATAGCCTTCATAGCCACTTAATAAGGTGCTGGCTGTCTTGTTTCAACAATCTGATGTTCTTTCCCTAAATACTGATAGTGGTTAGATGTTCTTGCGTGTTCATTATCAGAGTTTATGTAGATTCTTCAGTTGTATACAACTAAGATTGGGGGAAAGTCAGCATTTTGAAAATAAATATGGAGAATATGTTATTTTTCAGTTATGGGCTTTGATCATGACCCTATCATTTATGCAGATCCCACTCCTAGAAGAAAATCAGTTTGTCTAGGTAAAAAATCATCAGGAACTAAAATATTTACTCAGAATTGCCCAACATCATGAAATCCAAAGAGAAACTAGTAAGGCAAGAGGCTAACCCAAGTCAGTGGGTGGCCGCATCCTACCCCTGCACTGTTGGTGTCCTAGCTGGAATGGATAAAGCATTTAAGAGAGGCAGGAAGTGTTATGACACAGCCAAAGGTTAGGCATGGGGGAAATCATTAACATAAGGAGAACAGACTAATATTTACCTCCATTCCTTCTTTCATCAATATCAGTTCACCTTGAATTTATAGAATTTGCCTAACTTTTCAATGTAGTTTTCCTTTGTCTCTGCAATTCTTCCAAAACACAGACCACTATCTTGTATAAAAACTTTGGATGTTTAACCATAACTACCTGACTGAGGCCTAACCTCTTTGACTTGACAGTTCCTCACAACTGGTCCTTACTTTTCCAGCTGTGATCTCCCACTGCCACTCCTACGAACCCCACTTGGTCATCCCAGTGGGCCAGCAGATTGTCTCAGGCAGGTTAAGCTGCAGACAACAGTGTAAGCAGAAGGGGATTTAACACAGGGTATGTGGTACTTACACGATCATTGGAAAAGCCTGGGGAACAAGTCCAGGCTGAACTCCCAGGAATGACTCCCAAGATACCATTTCAGAACTGGCTTACCAAGAGCTTCCTTGGTAGGGATCGAACACGGAGACTTAATTATCACTCCTACTAAGATGTTTCAACAACCAGACTTACCAGCAGAAATAGCCAAGGGAGCAGGAGTGTGGACTCAGGTTCTCCGTGAAATTCGCCAGGTGTACCAGCTTTGCAAACCAGGTGTAAGGGAGATTGGGAAATGCAGTTTTCAGCTTCTAGACATTCACATCAGTGCACCCTACAAGCTGATTTGGGGCTATGAAGGCAACGTACACCATCCGTTATACACCTCACGTAACGTAACTCGGTATTCCCAACACACAGACGACTCGCTCTCTTCGCTCTCTTTGCTCTTGCTCTTTTATTTAGTTGGAATGTGTTTCATATCCTTCTCCATCTAGCAAATTCTTATTCATCCATCACATATCACCTGCTATGTCATGTTTTCTCTGATATTATTTCCTTCTAGTTCCCATTAGAGGGCACCCTCTATTTAAAAATGTGTCTTATTATCATTTGGTTGTATCAGTCTTCCATCCAATGGAATTCCTAACAGACAAGGAATAGGTTGCTTATTCATTCATTTTGCTCTTCAATCAGCAGACTTACTGGCATCTCCAAAGCCAACGAAGGCCAGGTTCCTGTCCTCAAGAAGATAGATAAGTTTAATTATGGAGGGATAAGCCACAAAGGAGAGGATAATGACTCTTCTGGGGAGAATGCATGGGAGACAAAATGGTCAAGGAGGACTTTGTAAGAGAAGGTTGTCTTCATCTTTGTGTCTCCAGTGCCTAGTGTTACGCTTGGTGCTTAGTGTCCTTAATGAACCAGTCAAGGCTGGAAATGAATGAAATGACTTTTTTGAAATGTACCTTCGTGTCTTACTAATGGCTGTCTACCACGACTGTGATGCTTTAACAAATTAGTCATTTTTTAATACCATAGAATAAAGCTAAATTCTCTGGAGCTCATTTTGTTTAAACTTTTCTTTCTATAATTTATTCCTTTAATAAAATAATAATTGCATGCCGACTGTATATCAGATCTGGTGCTCAGCCCCTAGGCCCTGTGGATCCAGAGAGCCTGGCCTTTGTTCTGTGGTCCAGATCATGTGTCTAGTGGGAGATAGACTCACCAAACACACAACTGTGCCAAACAAGTAATAGTGCTCTAAGAAAAGTCTTGATGAGAATGATGTCTTGATGGAATAAAAAATAGGTGGTGTCAACAGAGTCAGAGGGTCAGGAAAGGTTTGCTTTCCTGAAGAAATTGTCAGTTAATCTGAGACCCAAAGGATGACGGGTAGAGGGCAGGTTAAAGGTAATTCACTGGTCCTTCTGGCTCCCATTTTTCCCTAGCAACAGAAGAGTTTTTCCTTTAACTCTTACTTCTCCCTGTCCTCCAGCTCCAGTAGATCATTTGGTTGCCAATACACTTGGTATTCAGGAAAATAAATTCCAATTTCAACACACAGGGAAGCGTTTCAAAAGGCAAATTTGTGGGGCGCCTGGGTGGCTCAGTCAAGCGTCTGCCTTCGGCTCAGGTCATGATCCCAGCGTTCTGGGATCGAGCCCCCATTGGGCTCCCTGCTTGGCGGGAAGCCTGCTTCTTCCTCTCCCACTCCCCCTGCTTGTGTTCCCTCTCTCGCTGCCTCTCTCTGTGTCAAATAAATAAATAAGATCTTAAAAAAAAAAAAAAAAAAGCAAATTTGCGAAGTGAAAGTCGTCATCATCGGGGTGGGAATTTTTATTTCATTATTTGTGAGCTATTTCCTAAGAGAAGTTTTCATAGAGGTTAGACTATTGTGGCATAATATGACAGATGCTTTTAAATTCTCCCAACTCTTTCCCTCCTTCACCCATTCATAAAGATGGGTGATTATCCCCTTTCTTTGAATGTACTCATGAATGTTACGTGTTGTCATGTTGTATCAAATTGAGGAGTATTTGCAAAGTGAGTACTTGGATTTGGCTCTGGCCCTATAAAAATGTCAGAGGAGGGCTTGCCATGGGTGGAATACACAAAGCATTAAGTCAAACAGTTTCAAAAATTAACCTAAGAATGGCTCACTGATGCTAAAGTATGAATAGATTTAGAGTAAGTACATTTTATTAGGGAAGTAGGAAGAAAATAAATGTGTGTGGAGAATGGAGGCAACTTTAAGGAAACCCCATCCAGACAGGGGAATTAGCTAGTCGTCCTTTGATCAGTGTGGGAATCTCCTGAAACCCTTCTCTTGCCATTTGCATCGACCTGAGAAGAATTTGCAGGCTACTGCTGAAAGGAGTCCTCTGCCCCAAGACTCCCAAATGATCCCCTTTACCACTGTGATGTTTTTAGGGCATTCTACACATTTTAGTTCTCTCTGAATGAAGCATTCATGTTGCCATTCAACATGTCTAGTTTGGGGTGTATTCTAAGTCAAATTATACAAGAAGCTATTTGTGGCATTCAGCAGCTGCAGAAAGAAGAGGCTTTTTTTTTGCGGGGGGTGGGTGGGTGCAAGGGAGAGTGGTGGTGTTACAATGTAAGTGAAGCTGGAAAGTGCAGAATATAGAGTTATCGTTGTTGATGGGCAGTTGTGATTGTATGACAAGAGGAAGAGGAAGGTTACTGAGTGCCGAAGTGAATTTTATCCCATTTCAACATGGGACGCCCTGCTGGCATGAGCCCTCCATAGATGGTCTGGGGTTAATTTTCATAATGAATGTGATATATCCTCCGGAGTCTGTGGCTGATTCCTCTATCCAGTGGGGTGCGATTGGTGAGTATTTCTCTTCAGAAAGCAGTTATAATAAAATAATTCCATTCCATCCTGTGGTGCATACACATCGAGACATGTGGAGCAAAGTGTGGGTGCTTTAGGACTGTCTTCAGACCCGAAATGTTTACTTAATTAAATATGGTTCGCTAATGAAAATTGATTGTGGCAGCTCCGTTTGAACGTGTTTTATCATGTAATGATTTATATGGACTGCTATGCACAAAGAGATGGGTGTTTCAGATAACGGGATAAAAAATGGGTTGAGCTGAGACTTCTGAGAGCCGCTGTACAATTGGACAGAGGCTTGGGAAAATCATTCGGCATTGTAAGACCCTCCCTGCTTTATTTTCTCCCCAGATATCTTTTGTTTTTATTTTGGTTCAGGAAAACATTGCATGTCTTTATTGTCGGTCAAATTTTTATAGTGCTTTCTACTCCCTTCTGCCTTTTTTCCTTAGTGAAAAAAGCAAAAACAAAAACAAAACAGTGTATGAAACTACTAACTCTCTGCACCTGTCTTTACAGTTCCAAGCTTCCTACTTTTGACTACATGTTGAAACTATTGTTGGGGTGCATGAGAAAAACTACTAATCTTAATCCTTCCTGTGATGATTTTATTAGCTAAGATGTGAAGAATTCCATGATTTTTTCCTGCTGTTTCGAACCCTGATGCTACTGAGGGGGAGGAGCTAAGCATATCATTTTAACAAAGTCAGTGGCCAGCCATTACCTAGCATCAGCATTCTCGTTTTGATTACCATTTGATTTTTCTCAAATTCTGTGTGGGCCTAATTATGTGGGCTCTGCAATCAGCACGCCTCCCTTCCCTCCAGCTGTGCCCTCATTGTATGGCCCTCTGGTACCCGGGCATGCCAGCAAGCATGGGGGCCCTTCTGTGGTGTCAGGTCAGATATCTGCACTGTGAACTCCTTGCTTTCGAAGTATCAGGTTACTAGAATTTAGAGATACTGAACATATGTCCCCATGCAATAACTGATGTTTTTACTCTTGTCTCTTGCTCTCATTTGTTGTTTACTTATTAAAATTATCCTTATCTCTTGCAATTGAAAAGAAAAATCAAAGAATATGAAACATTGAGCTTATAGGAAGGTTTATCCGTGTCAAAAGTCTTTGCTTGACTTTAATGAAAATTCTGTACTCCCTAGACGCATTCTGAATATCATTTTATGCCTGGCTGACCTTCCTTTGCTCCCGCTGTGACACCTTCAGCATAATTACAGATCCTTCATAGCACTCTTGCTTAATACGAAGCTAGGGTTTCTCCGTTTGAAGAATTCTGCTACTGTCTATCCAATAGTTTAGGACACTGTATTTTTTTTTTTAAACCAACCCTAATGAGATAAATGTTATCCTTGCCGAGGTCAACCCTTACCATTGCTAGAAAACCAAATATAGTTAGACATTTAGTGTTGCTGTCATTTCCTCAGCAAACCGGAGCGGTCTATCTTAATTTGTCTAATTATCATTTTGCAATGGTAATTGCAAACCAGCTGGCCTCTTAACAAAAGCAGTTGGTCATACCAGTTTATTAATTGTAGCGCTCATCTTAACCATATGTGAAACAACAGAAGAAATCACAGGAAGTAGAGAAAAGAAAAACGGAACAGTTTGTGAGATCGTTCCACTGCTTACAAAATAATGAGTCCAAATGATGCTTTTCTCTCAATCTTTATACTTACTGATCATTAATTGTAATTAATGTAAGCAATGATAAATATGATTTTCCTTCAGTCTTTTTAAAGTATTTTTTTGTGTTTGTGGACAACCTGGCTTCAGAATCCTTTTCTCTCTAAATGAAAACACTCTCGTTTGGATTTCTGTTTTGCAAGATTGTATGTTTTGGTTGTAAATTGATGTGGACCTCTTTTTTCTCAGCCCTTGTTTTTCAGTTAAATGTAGCTGTCCCGATAGATTCAGAAATGGTTTACCTCATTCACGGGTGCGTGGTTGCAGATGCTAGGTAGTTTATGGAAATTCACAGATTATACAGTGTGGGTCTTCCTTCGTTGGAGGAAGATGCGCACATTCTTTTGAGACGTGTTAAATCAGAGGCATTTCTCCCAAGCTCTTCTGCCAAGAGACAGTAAGTAGCAGGAGTCATTTTCCTGTGTGTGTGTGTGTCACTGGCTACTATGTCCCCCTGCAGGTGGCGACCTTCTACTTTATATCGTCAGCCGCCCCCCCAACCCCACCCCACGGAGAGTCTTCATTAGGATGTCCCCTTTATCCAATTTTGAAAGTACAAGAGAGCCCAGGGTATAAAGCACTTTAGCTAATCACATGACTCTTAAATTATATCTCTCAGATCATCACATTATACTCTGGCTTTTCATTCTACAATGAGATTTTTTTTCTTTCTTCCCTGAAGATTTTTAAAGGTTGAAATTGATTTTTTTTTTCTTTTTAAATTTAAGGTTCATTTCCCTTTATATTATTTTATTATAAAAGGATATAATTATGGTAAATTTAAATAGCACAGAGAATTAGTCTCTCCTCTAAGATATGATAGACCCCTAATATGCATTCTGTGTTTTGAATGATTGAATTAGGAAAGGCAAAGTAAGTTTAGAATTGAACTAATTGATATGTAGCTCTACTCATATACACTATTTCTCTCCTGAATGAGCCTTTATATGCCTAATATAGGCTGAGTAGAATGAATTAGATGAATCAGTACTAACGTGGGTGGATGGATTAGAGCTATACATGTCATGAAGAATAATTGGTACAAGCGTAAGAGGCTTACTGTTAATGAAATTTGTTCGTTCTCTTTTTGTGGGACAGACGTAGTTCACTTTTGAGGAAGTTCTTCTTGAAGTAAAATGGCCTATATTTTTGAAATAAAGAGTTACTAAAGCTCTGTCAAGGAATGCCTCTTAAGGAAGGTTAACATTTGAAGTAGAATTTGAAAAACAAACAGGGGCGTGCCAAGTCAGGGCTGGGTGAGGGATGGAGCATCCCAGGCAGGCGGAAGAACCACCAGTGCGGAGGCACAGAAGCAGAAGTGAGTGTGGACGGTGCAGCCCTGACCCACCAGCCTTTTCCCAGTCAAGGTAGAGGCAGCGCGGGAGGGTTAGCGTGGACGCCGGATAGCTCCGTGATGTGCGTTAGGTCACTTCTTTTGTAAAAGAAAAAAGAGTGGATGGGATGCTCTTTGGGACTGTCTTCAGCTCTTAACTAGGAAAATAGGAAATCTCCCTTTTTCAACTTGCCCTAGCCAGATCCCTGCTCACCGTGACGTCCAACCTTATGGCCCGTTCCCTTCAAGGAGCTCTCCACCATCAGCCCCACCTCGGACCCGTCATCTTGGGACAGTCTCCAGATTGTCCCGCGCCCTGAATAAGAGACATTGCATTCTTCCAACCCTGCAGGGCTGAATTTTACAAGCTGTGTCAGCAGGGCTCCCTTTGTGTTCTGGACTTTTGATGGGGGTTTCTTTTTCTCATAGCATATTTTCTATCTGCCTCACCTTTCATTTGTTCAGCATTTGTCACATGAATATTGTGGCTTGACTAAACTAGTCACAGTGATAGCAGACGTTTTTAAATTGACCGAGCAGATGGTAGCAATGGTTTTAGACTAAATTATTAACTAGGCTCCACAGCAGAAGCCTTTAGCTTCAACACATGCAGAGTAAAAGGTGTTTCCTAGCATCAGAATTAACTGGTCAAGTGGATGCCAGATCGGGTTCCTTCTAAAGAACTGACACATTATCATCTCCTAAGGTTTCCCTTTCTACATCAACCAACTCCCCTCACCAGATATTGATGGAGCGATTTCCATCGGTCTTATTTTCAATATGCCATATGATTCATCATTAAAGATTAATTCAGAAGCAGAAAGAAGAAAAGATCATTGTACCATTGAAGTTCTAGAACATTGGGGATTTTTAACATACCTTTATGAAATAACATAACCCAAGGGACAATTAATATAATTCTTCATGAGCGTCTGTCATCAGACATGTGTTTTCATTCCGGGACAGTATTTCTACAACATCACCTTGTAAATGTGTGTGTATGTGTGGTGTGTGTGTGTGTGTGTGTGTGTGTGTGTGTGTGTGTGTTTAAACTCCTCATCCAACCATAGAAAGCACAAGATCAAAATCACACCCGGGGCATAACTGAAATTTCCCCACTTGTCTATAAAAGGCCTTTCTTTATAGCTGGTTTGTCTAAACTAGTATCCTATCCAGGATATGCATCTGATTGTATGGTCCTCAAATCTCCTTTAATTTGGCACATTCCTCCTCCTCCTCCTCCTCCTCCTCCTCCTCCTCCTCCCCCCCCTCCTCTTCCTCCTCCTCCTCCTCCTCCTCCTCCTTATTATTATTATTATTATTATTATTATTATTTGACATACCAGAGAGGCCAGACCCGCAAAGTGTTCCACTTTTAGTTTGATGGTTTTCATTTTTTCCCTCTAACTCTTGCATTCCCTGTAAACTGGAAAAATTTAACTTGTCAGCAGTGTTTAACTTGATTTTACTGTAGGTGATGCCTATCCTTGGTATTGCGTCACATGGGGGGGGCATGATATTGCTCGTCCAATGCCACTAGGGTCTGCTGGAGTCGGAAGATGGCAGCTGGTCCTTCCACTGTGCGGTTGCTCTCATGTTCCTCTTACAAGGCCCCTCTTGAACATAAAATTGACAAGTGAATCAAAGAAGTTTTAAAAGGGTAAGGTCTTAGACTGTTGAGAGAAGAATAGTAGAAATTTGGAGGAAGAATGCTTGATGTGAAAAAATAAGAGATAGATCCTTATGCACATGTAACCGACTCACCTTTTTGGGTTGTCTCTAATCAGTTAAATGCCTAACAGCTAGAACTTGTAGTCAATTCAATTTGTCTCGAATAATATAAAGTGTATTTTTTCATCTGTGTGTTAAATCCTAATGGCTGTTTTTTTTAGTATCATAAATTACAGTTGTATTAACAAATGAATTATACTGTAGATTTTTAAAATGTCCTTTAATTGTGAAATTTTATCTCCCTGAAATTTAACCTGATCTCTGGGCATGCTGTATTTTATCGGACAGCCCTATTTTTTTAAAGTTGCTCTCTTATTTACACGTTTATTGATTGTATCAATTCATCTGCCTGTGTTATTTGCTTCACAGCTTCAATAATGATTGTAATTTTGATAGATAAAAATTATAGACCATATAGAATTGCCCTCAATGTGAAAGTGTTTATAGAAACAAGAAACACAATTTTTACCTCCAAAAGTTAGAGTTGTGGGAAGACTTTGTTTCTTAATAAACGGGATAGGACTAATCTATCTATAGCATTACTAAAGCATTATTATGAATGTTTAAGTAGATTATGTTGCTTGTTAATTTTTAAATATTTCTTTTTTTTTTTTAAGATTTTATTTATTTGACAGAGAGAGAGAGTACAAGCAGGGGGAGTGGCAGGCAGAGGGAGGGGGAGAGGCAGACTCCCTGCAGAGCAGGGAGCCCCACTGTGGGGCTCCCTCCCAGGACTCTGAGATCATGACCTGAGACGAAGGCAGATGCTTAACTGGCTGAGCCACTCAGTCTCCCCTAAATATTTCTAAAATCCCTTACTATTAAGTGTACACTTTTATAGGCCCAGGGGCCTTGTATTGGATACTTTCTACTATGATGTTTTCCAGTGCTCTGGGTCTAAGAAGTACAAGAATGCTTGGGTGTGTCTGTGGATTTAAAAACTGTTTTCAAGTATTCTAACCATGTGTAAAGTTAACGAGGACACCTAAATTAACTTAGTCACGTACAATCTTTTATTTTAGATGTCAAGCTTGATTTTTAAAAATAGCCTAAAACAAACCAACAGTCAGTAAAAGTCCTGTTTATAGATAAGGTTGGGCTGAGAATTTTCATATTTCGAAGAGGTAAAATTCCTTTGAGAAGAACTTAAAAATTATCTTTTGGTACATGGTCCTGAGGAGAACTACATTATATCTGATTTTTCTTTCCCTTCCTTCCCAACTTAGAAGACCACAGTGATCTTAATTGATTATATATCCCATTTTCAGTTGATCAAGGATTCAAATTTTCTGTGATTCAAAACGTGTGTATTATATGGCATCGTACCTGCATATAACTCTTGTGGACCGTATTTGAAAATGTTCCTTTTTAGTCAATACTAATTAATGAAGTTTGCTAAAGTTTTTTGGATTCAACATAAAGATTTTAATGCCCTAACCTCACTGAATGCACAGAGGAGGGCCTGAGGTTTTGTGTAAGTGGAGATGGGGCCATTGGGGGGGGAGGATTCACGGGGCTAGAAGGCTTATCTCTGAGTCCTGGGATCCTTAGACAGCTCTGCTCTTAAAAAGCTCTCAGGTTTAAACATATAATCTTTTGTCCTTAGTAAAAATAATAAGGCTGTATTTTAAGGTTGTACTCAAGATGAAGACGTGGGTGTTAGCAGAGTCATTTATTAAACAGCTAGGGTTTAATTTTAAATTTTTATACCTTAAGTGTATAATGGTTCCTGAAGTTATAGACTTAAATACGGGCCGGTAAGACCAAGGTAGTTATAGAAAAATGGCCCTGAGTGAGAACCATTCGGGCCTCCTCACCTCTGGCATGATTGCTACACCAGTTCCCACCTTCTCTTTCTGCCCTGGTCAGGTCCATTCACAGCTACTGCTCACCTTGCACTAGTGATCTCTTTGAAGTGTGACACGAGCCTTAACAGCTTTCCCTTTTCAGTTCCATCAGTGACTCCCTGGCCCACCAATGAAAACCCACCCCCTTATGGGAAGCGAGGTCCTTGAGGGGAGGAGGGTGTCTGGCCCTGCCTCTCTCCACCCCCCCTCGCTGCCTTTCCCCGCATCACTTCCCTATAAGCTTATCCTGAACCTCCATGTGACCATGGCTGTGTTTTATCTAAGAGTTCCCTCTTCCACTCTGTACTCCAAATGGGGTGGGTGCCCTTTGCCATCTTTGCCATTAACATCATAGTCTTATCTCTTTCCCTGTGCTTGTTCATTACTTTATTATTCTTATCTCTTTGGGTGTGTTGCTCCATTGGACTCTGACCTTCGTAAGGTCAGGAACCAAGTTTGATTTACTTTTAACCCGGATGTAGGTTGTGGAACACGGGGCAGTTAATAAGTTCTCGATGTAAAATAGCTGAGTGGTTGAATGCAAATGCATAGTTACAGTTAAAATTTTTACACTATGTATTACTTTGCAAAATATTTCTGTAACTCTTTGCTAATAATGTTGTATACCTACTCCTGAAAAGTAAGCAGATCACTCTCGGAATAATCAGATGATTCCTAGAAGAAAAATATTAAATGCTGGTCAGAAATAAAATTTCATTTCAGTGAAAGACTAAGCAGAAATGTTGGAACTTTATAAGGATGCAAATATTTATACAATAGTAGTGGTAATAGAATTCTCAACCAGGATAAGCCACCAGGATCGTTCAAATGATGGGGAGCATATTTTTCTGCATAATATTTGGCAGTATTTTTAGAGAATAGTGATTCTCAAGTATTTTTATTATTTATGTGTCCTAATAAGGACCTTTTTGTAAGATATTTTGACTTGAATGTACTAAAATTATCTTTTCCCAGCTTAATACGTGCTAATGAAAGAAAAATCAGGACACCCAGATTCTCATCTCAGCTCCAACATTGCATTACCTTCTAGATCTCAGTTTTCTTGTTTTTGACTGAAGATGAAATCTACCTGTCTAGTTCATTGAAAATTTGACTATAATAGTCCTTATAGAAATGAGAAAGTTCTTGATAAACAGCTGGGCGGGGGGAGCATATTGGCTTAAATTAGACATCCAGCATGAGATAATGTGAAATTTAAGTAGAGGTTAGCAGTATGGATCTGAAGGACAGACAAATGAAAGACAGTAGCGGGAGAGGAAGATTGAGCAGAGTGTCAAAGGCAGTAGCATAATCCATGGATCATCAGTCTTTTTCCCTAAAGGTCCAGATAGTAAATGGCTTCAACTTTACAGGCCATACCGAGAGCAGCCATTGACAATAGATGAACTAATGGCGTAGTGATGTTCCATTACAACTTTATTATTGGACACCGGAATTGGAATTTCATAGAATTTTTCACATCATGAAATAGTATTCTTTAAATTTTTTTCAACTATTTAAAAAGGGGTCAGCTAGTTTTGTCCGAAGGGCCTTAATTTGCTGACTCCTGCCTTTCTTCAGTAAAATCATTAAGGTTTCCAGAGGGAATAAGTAAATAGCACAGGACAAATGTTTAAGGACAGGCTCACTGAAGCTTGTTAAGAGTTTGTTAGAATCCAGAGAAGGAACAGTCAGATGTAGGAAAGGAAAGAGTGTTATACAGTGTTGATGAAAAGCTCAAGAACTGGGTCATTAGTGGTATATAATTAAAGATAATTAGAAGAGGAGAGAGAAGACGACCATTGGTACTAGTGAGAGGTGCAGCGGTGACACTGGGAATTTTTTGTAAATGAATAGAAAGAATTTTAGACAGTAGAAAAGATAGTGCATAGCAGCTGGTAGAGAGAGGTTTAGAGCCATCTTTCATGAGCTGGTAGTTTACGTCTAAGACAAGTACAAAGACCGAGGTCTGTGAAGTTGATTTCCCTTCTGTGAAACCATGACTGACCCTTCATTAAGCTTAGGGCTGCTTAGCTATCTCTTAAGATTTCACTCATCTATGTAACAAATAAATACTCTTATCACAGACCAGATACTGTTCTAAGGACTTTATCTATAATAACTCCTTAAATTCTCATAATAACCTTGCAACATAAATACCATTATCGTCTCATTTTACAGATGAGAAAACCAAGGTATGGAGCGGTCCCTCCTCTAGTAAGTGACTAATATCTTGGGTGGGATGGCTCCAGTATTGGGCTCTTCACTCCTTCCTACCCCATACTGTCAAATTTTCCATGTCAGGGGCGCCTGGGTGGCTCAGATGGTTAAGCGTCTGCCTTCAGCTCAGGTCATGATCTCCAGGTCCTGGGATTGAGCCCCAAATCAGGGAGTCTGCTTGTCCCCCTCCCTCTGCCTCTACCCCTACTTGTGCTCCGTCTCTCTCTCTCTCAAATGGATAAATAAAATATTAAAAAAAATTTTTTTCCATGTCTGGGATATTTGAACTTTTCTTTCCCCTGCTATTATAGGGCTAAAATTGGAAGAGGAAGTACCATGGATTTATATATTTTCTGTTGAATGTATAAATAGAGCAATTAAAAAATACTAGACACTTTCATAAAAACCTGGTTCTTCAATAACTATGACATTGAGGCAGTGCAAATTTATAAGCCTGTTCTAATGCTGATATGCAGACTATATAAGAGATGTTAAAATTATTGGGGGAATCTTTGTAATTAATAAGCCCTTTCAAAACATAACCTAATGCGTAATGTGGTAAATACCATAATTTATTTGGCTAGCATCTGAAGATCTGGACTGGAGAGGGGGCAGCATGGAATGATGAATAGAGGACGATGTACCCTGGATGCCTGGATGGAAGCCTGCTTTCTACTCCTAGCCTCACCACTGACTGGTGTGCACCCAAATAGTGGTATCGTCTAGACTCATATAGCCACTTACGATCAGACTTAATATCAAGTGAGAAAGGAAATTCCTCCACGTGTGACTCCTACTACAGCTCATTTGCTTAGAGCACTCCTCCGACTAGTCCTAGTGGGCTCGAAGTGTCTCCCTCTACCCCCCCCCCCCAGTGAACATATCCCCTCTTTAAATGAGAACCAATGGATTCACTGTAGATTTTTGTTTTATTGCCATCTCCTCCTTAAGGTTTTTACCCAGATCTCACCTTTTCAATGAGGTCTACCCTGACTCCTATTTAATACCGCAACCTGGCTGCTTCCCCAGCCCTAAAACCTTTTTTATCCGATTCAGCCTTTTCTTCTGGCTATTCACTTACTACCTTCTAACATGCTATACAATTGTAGTTAACAGTCAAATCATAGAAGCTCCGTGAGGGCAGGGATGTCATGGATGTACCCCAGATGCATGGCACTTAGTACGCGCTTAGTGTTTACCTTTTGAATGAATGTTTGGATGGCGTCATTGGGTACCTGAAAAGCTGCGTGTTGTTTCCAACCTTATGTACAGGGAGTGACATTTACTCTCCAAAACTTGGGGTTTATGAATCGGAGAGCTTTTATCTGGAAGCCCACCTGCTACTACCTGTCTCTCACGCAGTGAGGCCGAGATGGGGCTCCTGAAGCAGAGCGAGGTCACTCTTGCTTATAAATTTGTTTTCCTAAGGGGAATTTCGCTTGCTAATTTAAGGCAGCTATATAATTTAACTTTGGAGTCATTTCTCATTTGAGTCATTTCTTGTTTGCCATCTGGCCATGTAATTACTTTTAAGTAAAACTATGTACAGGATGAAGGAGCACAAATTGGGAATCTGTGATAATATGGATGGTGAGATGATAATATGTGGGTTTTATTTTTTTGTTTGTTTGCTTTTGCTGTTGTTCAAAAAATAAGATGGTGGTGGGGGGGGACATTTGAGGAGGAATCATTCCAGTGTTTTTCCTAGCGGGAACCCCTTATATAAATTTTCTTCTTTGACTAAGAGCTTTTGTTATAAACTAAATGTTTTGAATTAGTGGATTATTACATTTTTCCATTAATTTATAAGTCTGGCCCTAAGCTATGAATCAAGAGGTTGTCTAACATGTCTCCAAAGCTGTTCTGCCACGAAGTAGAACTGGGCAGAGGTGTGCACATCATTCTTTTCCTTGGTCTGTTCTCTTAGTATTTTCCAGTCTGTATTCTTTTACTTTTTGTTTCAGTCCCTTTACCCCGGAAGTTATTTTCCTAGTGCCAGCCAGTGTATTATTATTTCTGAATCTTCCCTTTCACTTTGCTTCCCCTGTTCTTAGAGGTTAATTGCAAATGGACAAAAGAACCAGAACCCAGTACTATATATTCAAGTTCAAGAGAAACCTAAGTAATGTTTGGAATTACTGTTCTCCCTCATGGGTAGAGGCTGGGGGGGGGGGGGAGGTGAGTGTGGAATTTTTAAACCGGGTGCTTAGAAGATAATTAAATTTAAAATACAGATTTAAATCATTAGGGTACAATTGCAATGCTGATGCTCAGTCACTGGCAAAAAAACAAAACAAACCCAAAACAAACCAACAAATAAAAAACAACTGGGTGAGAAGACAGGAGGTACTAATTTGCATGAAAATGCAACCAAGTCATCGCTTACAGCTCGGTGGAGATTCTGTTGTAAAGTTTTACTGCTTGTAAATGTTCCTTTGGTGTGGGAGGCAGAGCCTGGGGGCGTGGTCGGAGAAACAATAGTTTGGCTCTCCCCCCCCCCACCCCAGTCAGTTCAAATGCCTGAATTAACTGGAGAGTCGAAGAGTCAAAACAGAGTCGCTGTAAGACTTGTGGGCTCCAGTAAACAGATCTGGATGTTCCTAGTAGCCTAGTGAAAATGGGGAATACATTTGTTTTACCTTGACTTGCGTAGAGGAAAATCTGCACTATTTTCATGGACTCCAGAGAGGAGAAACTTCGGATCTGTTGGAAAGTGAATAAATGAGCACCGAGGCAGAAAGACTGATGTGGCTATCATGCAAATAAGAACTGTGATTGGCTTTCTCTTTCTTTCTGTACACTTTGTCACTGCAGCTCTCAGCCTTAAAGATTAGGTTTCAGTGGGAGCTTTTCAGGTTCAAGGACTGTTAATGGCTTGTAACTGCCTGACAATAAACTCAACTTCAACATTACATCAGCCCCAGCAGATGTCTAAGGATTTGAGACGAGAGGAAGAAAGTTAGAATCGGGAGCAGAAGGATGCAGCTTACCACCTGCCTGCTGGGCTGAGCTTTTAATGTGATTTAAATTTCTAAGCTCTGTGTAGGCATCCTGGAAATGGTGGTCTTCATTAATGCAAAGATCAAGTCTTTAATTAAACTTTTTAAGAAAAAAAGTAAGTAATTTCTCTTCCCCTTCCCCCTTGGGGTGTGTGTGTGTGTGTGTGTGTGTGTGTGTGTGTGTGTGTGTGTTTTGTACTACTTCATCTTTTTGAGTGATGGAATTAGAATGTGAAACAACTTAATGAGTATAAGTTAAACTCCATTCTCTACCAACTTGTTCAGATACTTCAGACTTTTATAACTCTAGGGCAGAATTACGTGATTTTAGCCTGCCTTATTTATTTACGGTTGGGATTTTAGGTGAATTCACTTCTTTTGTGCTTCTCAAAAGAAGCCCTTTGAAAAAAGGCTGGGGGAAGCCTTGTATTTACCTTACGTCTGCCTTGATACATGTTTTTTTGCTTCCTTGGCTTACCGTGCGGGAGGCTGTGTGCGATCTATCACGTATTTTTGATTAGGATGATCCTCTGAAACTCCTGGAACTCTGTTACGTATTGCAGAGCTCCGGGACAAACTCTGCCTGGACTGACCAGTCACTGTGAAGTGCACAGCATTTGTGGCGTGGCCTCCTTGTGGACTTACCATTGGTGTACATGCCTTTAATCCAGGCGCTTCTTCATTCTCTGCGGAGTATAAATTTTACCAATACATGGTTTTCGTTTTTACATAGCCGTTGGCTTAGTTTAGTTTAGCCTTTGGACCAGTGATTTAAAACTAGATAAATGTGGATGGGTATGAACATTGGTAAGAGAGACATTGGAGAAAGCAACAAAGAACAGCCCTCTGGGCTCCTTTTCTGCAGCTCCCTCGGTCGGAGGCTGTCTTTGGACGGACTGATTAAAATCTGCCCTGGCAGGAGTGAGATGCTCCAGAGAAGAGACAACTGTTCTTTCATAGGAGCCAGTTGGTAGCAGCACAGTGGGGCCGATGGTGTGATTGCACAGACACAAGTACCATTACTTGGATTGGATTTGTAATTGGCAAATAGGAAGTTTCACTTTTCAGTAGTTTTCAGCTATGAAGTGTGGTAATTCAGTCTTCCAAATAAATGCACATCAGCACAAAACATTGCAGTTAACCATGGCTACTCTTTGGGGGACATATGGTGAGTTCCGCCCTGTTCGGGATGCTCAGGCACGTAAATAAGGGCTATATCTGATCTTTGTGGATTTTGTATATTAAGATTGATAATTACATGCACCATGCAAAGAATTTGTTCAACAAGAGGTTACGTGAAATACCAGGTGCCTAATTTACATGCTGCTTTTGTCAAACATTAAAAGCAGAAAGCACACAGACAATTCTGTTTTTAGCTTGATGTCTAGTTCATGGTGTTTATTTTCCCATTTAGCAACTTATGGAGAAGTTGGGATGATTTGAGAAATGAATTATTTGGCGATGAGGCTTACAGAATTTAGTAGCTGTAGAAAAGATGGGCTATAGGCGAGTGCTAACCTGTGACTCAGGTTCCTAGGAGCGCGGAGAAAGGCCAAGTTCCCCTTCAGCCATAGGTCTGAAGTCAGGGGCTCCATTAGATTAATTTTACTGCTCCTGCCACAATCATGCTTTATATATATTAGTTCATTTGATCGTTGCAGTAGCTCTAATACTGTGCTATTAAGTACTTTGAGTTAATTTACAATATGTTCAAATAGAAAAGATCAACAGTTGATGCATGCTTGTTCATTGTACTTGGAGAATCTGTTTTATGGTCTCGTTTCTAGGGCCATGCTACCTTGTATAAACGTGTACGCTCAGTGTGCACTCTATAGTATACATCAGAGTCAGGGAAGACTTGCCCCTGGCTCACAATTCTAGGATCTGCTGGTTTTACTTTCACCCCCAGGAAATGTTTTAGCACAGGGTTTTTCTCTTAAACTTCCCTTGTCTCTCCCTGTATCTGGCTTACAGCAGCAGATACATAGAAAGGATTACAGATTGTTGATGGATATGTTTGGTGCTGTCAGCTTCAAGTTGGGCTCCACTGGTACCTCCAAATCAGTCTGTATTTCAGGAAAAAACAAAATAGACACAGAGATCCCAAGGCCTAGGGGGTCAAGGAAAATTATTATGGAGATTGAGGGTACTCTCATGATTACCTATCGTTTCCCCTCTGATGTACTCTTTTGTATTGGGAAAACTCAGTTGAATTGGATTATGTTGGGAAGGGTCACTTGCATTGGAATTTTTAAACAAGTATTTTAATATAATAGTATTCCATTAAAAAAAGAGTATTCCATGAAAGCAGGAAATGTAGAGAAAATTTTATAGCACAAATTGATTTCTACTTCTATTAGATATGCTATTTAAATATATTTCACTGAACGTTTATGCTTACTTTTTTCTAATTGAGTTTATTACAGTGCTGTTTTAAAGTAATGCTTTAGAGGGGAAAGATTGGGTCTCTACCTCTTGGTAGGAAATTTGTTTCTGTCTTGACAATGTAACATTTACTGTTGCAATGGCATTGTGCAATTGGATAATAAATACTCATTGTGGCAGAGTTAAGTAGGAATTGGAGGTCTCTATCAATTTTCTTAATTGTTTTCTAACTTTGGAGTAGAGGGAGGGCCTAAAATGCTGGGAAGCAATTAACCGAGGAAACAGTTCTACCAAAACATTGTGGGCGATGATGGACAGTTTCGGCTTTTCCTTTAGAGACAGAACACGGTGGGAAGGACCCCTGGAGCCTAAGATTAAACCTTACTGAGAATTTGCTCCATTTCCCCTTTGTTGGGCCCTACCTCATGGATGTGTTAGAAACCAAGAACCCATCTTGATGGAAAATATTTGGAGCCACTGAAGCTTACTTTGACACCAGAATTTATTCTGCCTTTCTTTCTGCAGCGGTTTCCAACCTCGATGAGGAGAGTAGATGGACAGTCCACTACACTGCTCCATGGCACCAGCAGGAGAATGTGTTCCTTCCCACTACAAGACCACCCTGTGTGGAGGACCTGCACCGCCAAGCCAAGCTCAACCTCAAATCAGTATTGAGGGGTAAGATTGCATCCTGCAAGCTTGCTGTTCTTGGGTTAGTGACCGTTAGAATTGAAAGCACAGATGTGATTGCTATTTGTAAAAGAAGATCTATTTGTAGTGAACACACAGTGTGCTGTTTTTTTAGAAGAGATCATAAATACTTCCAACCTAATACATGCCTAATAATGTTCTGGTCTCTGTAGAAACCTGCCGACTTACTGACATGCAAGTCTGTCCTCCCAGAGGCCACCCCTGCTTAGAAACTCTTCAGCATGTTCAAACCACCAGTACTAATGTCATCCAAATAAACCCCTGCTGACAGGTGAAATTTTGCCACTGCCTTTTTTAAACCATTGTAGGTATTCAAGGCAAATTTGTTAAAGCTAATACTTTGTAATGGTTTGTCCTGTTTAGTTCAAGTTGGGTAGAAAGGGGACCTATATATAGACTTTGAAAGAGTTCGAAGTGGTTTGTTTTCTCAGAACTTGGGCAGCACCCAGCTGCTCTCCTATTAAGCATAGGGTCTGTCAGCAGGTGGGTGGAGTTCACTGTGGACAGTAGGAAATACAGGAAGAGTAGCCGCCTCTATCTAGTTTCAAAGTTTCATTTTTACTTCAGTTTACTGTGGATGATAAGAAGTGTAAATGTGTGACAAGGAGGGCTTCTCTTAAAAGTGGTAAAGAAGTTGTTCTTTAAAAGAGGAAGGAATGTCTTTTAAGATTCAGTGACTTTTTCCTTAAAAAAGCAAACTAATGTTCTTATTCTGCCAGATGCTGCTGCCTCTATCAGTTTCCTCCTCCAGGCAATATTTGGGACATCATTTTATTTAAAAAGTGTTTGTTGGGGTACCTGCCTGGCTGGCTCAGTTGGAGGATCATGTGTCTCTTGATCTCAGGGTCTTGAGTTTGAGCCCCACGTTGGGTATAGACATCACTTAAAAAAACTTAAAAATTTCTTCTTGTTTTATTGTTTATCTGAAATTGAAATTTAATTTAACTGGTTGTGTCCTGCATCTTATCTAATTGTGAAAGACTTAAATCTAGAAGAAAATCTGTTATTGATTCAAGGAAAACCCAGCATGAGGACCCCAACTAATATTTATTAAATACTTGTCTATATGCTAGATTCAGTTCTAAGCCCATTACTCGTATTATATCATTTAATCCCCAAGTAATCCTGTTTACTATTATTATACGAATTTTACAGGTGGTGAAACGGAGACACACAGATCTGAAACTTCCTGAGATCTTAAAGTTAGTTAATGGTAAACCAGGATTTAAATTTGGAGAGTGAGAGGCTGCAGAGCCCATGTTTTGCTGGATTACATTGCCTTCAACATCCATTTGTTGGAAATCTTTTATTCTGGCAGAAGTGTAGGCTACAAAGGCAGGGTCTTGGCTCTTAAGGAATTTATACTTATTTCTATAGTACAAATAGCAATGTGAAAAATTCTCAAGAGATGTGCCAAAAATTGCTATATAGGAGTTAGGGAAAGCAGATAATTTCTGCTTCGAGAAAGAAGGAATAGCTATCACTAGACTCGCAATAGGTTTGGTATTCTGAACAGAACTATACAAACATTTTAGATGATAGTTTTACTTTTTCTTGAATTTTTTCTAATGCTTACATTACCTCATGTATCTTACGTATCTCATATCCCACAGCCTTGGCTTTGGACTGTCCAGAGCTGAGATTATTGGGTCCCCCTTTTCATGTGGTCTGCCTAACCTATATATTTAGTGACCGTAAGCTTAAATGGAAAGAGTTGCATTAGTTGGGCTCTTCTGTATGGCCTTGGCATTGCACTTGGACTTTGTTGCCTTCATGATGTACCTAAATCCAACTAAAATTTCTTCTACATCCCTTCCCCACCTAGCAATTTATCTTCAGGACATTTCGACCAAGAGCTTCTCTCCTTACAGCTCACCTTCTTCCACCAAATAATTAATAAGAATATTAAATGGCACAGTTCCCAGGACAAACCCCAGAGGCAGTGGCATTGTTAACATTTCTCTCTGAGCTACGAACAACAGAGCTCTGCATGGTCTGGCTTGTAGAGAGCGCTTTCAGGAAGCTGTGTGTGAGTCTGGGTATTCGGGCCCGGCTGGTTTTTTGATCACTCTCCAGGAAATTGTGCTTCACTGACTCTTTCTTTTATTCGCAAGTATCAGATCAGAGCTTCTCTTTTCTTTCCTGAGAAAACTGAACATCTGTGTGTAGATTTTCCTGATTTTATTTTCCCTTTGATCATTCAGTAGAGCCATGTGAAATATCATCACCACTGGTTTTGCCTACACTTGAATTTTATTTTGAAAAGGTAAATGCTTTAGCAGTTG
This sequence comes from Ursus americanus, assembly GCF_024610735.1. Classification (NCBI taxonomy): domain Eukaryota; kingdom Metazoa; phylum Chordata; class Mammalia; order Carnivora; family Ursidae; genus Ursus; species Ursus americanus. The sequence goes on along the minus strand of NC_142137.1, from coordinate 50,897,719 downwards.
CTCTGAGGTCCTAAAATGCTTCATCTAAGGGATTTACCGTTAATAAAGTTAATAATTTTGGAAGATTCTTGGAGCTCAACTTTTAAAGTCTGGATTTAAATACTCCTGAAGAGATGTTTAGATAAATAATAACTTTAAAAACAGTGATTGAAGATGAGATGAGAAAGAGCATCTGAATTGTTTTCCTCTTCATTTATTTACTTTTAATCGCATGCGTGGAACTTCCCATCCCACACTTCCCATACACCATGTTCACAACCTGAGTTAATAAACACAAGTGCAGAGCATTTATTACCTCCTTATCAGTGAAGATTAGAAGAAAAAAATCCAGTCCCTGAATATATGGCACTATTAAGGTGTATAAGGTATATAAAGCTATCAGTTTAAGTTAATTTGCCCTCAGTGTTCTTTGCTTAAAAATAGAGAAAAGTAGCTTATTATTCACAATGAGTAATCTGCTTTGTTCCTTCTCTTCTTACTATGACCTTATCCATAATTTTAAGGAAGGAATACTGTTCTTCAATGTTAAATAGGTTGGTGCTTTTTCATAATCATTAAATGCTCATCGTGTTAGTTCTTCTGTCAGGTTTTAGGGGCGCCCAGCTGTCCTCTCGAGGATCATAAAATACGGAGGGAGATGATATAATGAGTACTAGTTAAATTAATAAATGTTGTAAACATTTGCTTATTAAAGTAATACAGAAATGCTTAAGGTCGGTAGAGTGAGGAAGGAATGGGTTTACTAAAAAAATGTTTCTATGAAAAAGCTGTTTGAGTTAGCACATAAAGACGGATAATAGATTCAATTTATTAAGCGTTTGAGCGTCAATTCTGTACTATGCTAGGAGTTTCTTGTTGTTTGTTTGCTTTTGTTCTTTTTTTGGGGGGGCGCTGTGCCAAGAGTTTTTAAATGAACTAATAAAAGTTCATGGGTCCCTGACTTTAAAGAGCTGAGCCTGCTACTTTGTGTCAAGATTGAAGTAAACAGACAATGGTGTAATGGAGATGTGTATGGTGTACAGCGGGCAGGTGGAGAGCTCAGTCAGCTGGAAAAGAAAAGCATTGGGAGACCCCCTCCCCACTTGCCCACTTTGTCATCCTGCCATTGAAGAGGAGGTGGGCATTGTGTGGCATGTGGAATGCCTGGAGAGGTGTCTTCTATGTGCAAGTCTTCTCCATTCTGGTCCAAACAGAGCAGAGATCTTTTGTATTTGTTGTTGGCTACTCTCTGGAGAATTTGATGGAATTTGATGACCATGCTCTTAAACCAAATGATTAGATTTTATTGATTTGTTACTAGAGATGTAGGTAATGATTTAGTGCTAACGACAATACAAACATGTACATAGACTTAAAAATAGTATTTTGATACTTGGCTCAACAGGACATCTGTCTGTCAGTGAATAGTTAATTTCTGAAGATGGATCCCATTGTCTATAACACTTATCTTTTTTTAATAATATTTTTTTATTATATTATGTTAGTCACCATACAGTACATCCCCAGTTCTCGATGTAAAGTGCCATGATTCATTACTTGCGTATAACACCCAGTGCACCATGCAATACGTGCCCTCCTTAATACCCATCACCAGCCTATCCCATTCTCCCACCCGCCTCCCCTCTGAAGCCCTCAGTTTGTTTCCCAGAGTCCATAGTCTCTCACTTTATCTTTTAACTGAATTTCCAGAAGAATTCTACCCTTTCAATCTCAGTAGTTGTTGGAACCGTTCATGAACTTTATCTGAGTTAGATGTGATGATGGGTAGCCCTTATCTAACTAAATATCTATCTGGATAATTTTTAGCATTAGTTAAAGGGCCACATTAAATGGGAAGAGGGGAGTTGAGGGATGGGGGTGAGCATGGTTAGGCTGAACGAAAGGTTCAGATTTTATTTCTTTAGAACTGTAGACCTCATTTGACAATTATGAGCATATTGAAGCTGAAATAAAAGACATGCTATTTTCAAGGCTCCATCCCCCAAAAGCCCAACCTGGGAGAGAGAGAAACACAATCTCTCACAGTACATTTAACAGGCAATTTAGTTACTGTGTCCATGTCCACTCCTGCCAGAATTAGTTCACAGAGCATCTGTTGTTGTATCGAAAATGTTCTCCAGTCACAGCTGTCCTTCCTGAAGAAATACATTTTAGCAGGTCAGCCCGCTCTATGGCTCTAGAATTAGAAGTGTGAGCACAGGGAGGAAGGGTGGATCTGGCCTGCGTTAATTCACAGTCAGTGGGTTATATTTATTATAGGAATTGAGGATTTACAATGTGAAGAAATGACTGTTCATACCAACCGGTTAAAAACAGTGGTTTTTGTGTGTGTGCACGTGTGTGCTCACCAGCCTGTTCAACGCTAGAGAATGGCACACCTTTCTTCAAATTACGGACAAGGTTTCCAAGTAGTTTCAGCCAGGTTCCTCTGACAGTTCCTGACATACAGACTTTATCTAAGGGTCACTGCCTCTACCGTTTATATCAAGAAGCCTCCTAGTTCGCCTTTGGCTTAGATAAGTCTGTTCGGGAAAGGTGGTGGGATTCTCTCTGCATTTGATGAGGTGACTTGGCTATTTTCTCTCTCTGCCTTGGGCACGCAGGTCCTGTGGTTTTGTCTGTAGGTGCCCCTCCTGGGTGCCCCACCTGTTGTAAGGTGTCACAGGACTGTTTGGGAGATGCCTTTGTTGGTATGGCCTTGTGGCTGTTGGCCGAGAGCTCTCTTTCCTGGAATAATCCATCTCCTCACCGCCTCGGACATACTCAAGATGAACATCTGCTTTGCCTACCTGTGCTAAACATTGAATTATTTTTCCTTTTTGTCACTTTTTAAAAACTATGACATATAACATGAATACCTAAAACATTGTGCAGTTTAATAAATAATTATAGGGGTGGCTGGGTGGCTTAGCTGGTTAAGCTCTGCCTTTGGCTCAGGTCATGATCCCAGAGTCCTAGGATGGAGCCCCGAGTCTGGGCTCCCTGCTCAGTGGGGAGTCTGCTTCTCCCTCTGCCTCTGCCCCTTCCCCTACTCGTGCACACTCTCTCTCTCTGATAAATAAATAAAATACTAAAAAAATAATTATAAAGCAAATATCAATAGAACCATTACCTTGGTCGAAAAGTAGAATATGACCTAAACTCCAGAACCCTCATACTCTTGCTTTCCAGTAGGGAAAATCCAGGTTTAATGAAAAGAGCATGTGTCACATCTGGGTTCAAATCCTGCCTGTTATGTACTAGGTATCTCTGATTTGCGTTCAGTTTTGAGTTTTATTTCCTTGACATTTTGACCTTGTTTTCTCATCTGTATTATAAAGATCATCATATCTGTGTTCATGGGAATAAAATGAACTTACTTTTGTAAAATATCTCAAAGTACCTGCCCCTTAAGTTGGAAGCAGTGTTTGTGGAGGGAAGGGTGCATTTTAAGTGCAATGGAATACAGATACGATTTTATAAATCTCAGCCCTCTTTCCCAAATGGCTGTCCTGATTTAGCTGATGCTTTCTCTCCTACCTGTTATGCTCCAGAGATATACTGTGGGCAGGGGGACGAGAGAAACAGAATCAGAAGCATGGTTAGATGACAAGGACAGCCACAGACACTTGACACCCAGGTTCATTTCATCCACATAAGCAAGGTGACTTTTTCTCCCACCCACCATCAGCCTCTGAAAGAGCCTCGATTGCTAGAGCTGGAAGGGACCTCCCACATCCTCTGATTAAGCCCACTTTTGATTTTGTAGATAAGTAAACCAAGGCCCATGGAAGTGAAGGAATTAGTTTATGGCTACTTTGCAATTGATAGATGACGACGTCAGGATTTGAAATGAGGTTTCTTGCTCAGCCCACACCTGTCTGTCTGGATCTCAGATCCTGAAGGCACTGAGGAGATGCTTTGATGCTTGCCATCAGCTTTCAGAAAGGTCGTAGGGGCAGGGCTCGCTGGAATATCTAAAGGCCGAGGGCAGCTTTGGTTTTGTTAGCCGATTCCCTTAGGGAATGCAGATTCGCCTGTGGATGCCTAAAGGTGGGGCTTCACTGTTGCTCTGGAAATCCGCTCTTCACTCAGTCCTGCTTTCCTTGAAACGCAGGTTTAAGAGAAGAAAGGAGGGAAGCTACATCTTGGGACATAGGGTGTGTCAAGTATCTGTAACTGTTGTTTCATTCTAATGGTATTTGGTATCTATTTTTAGGATGCCAACAGGTCTTTAGTACTTCAGTGGACTTAAAAAAGACACAGACTTTAGAAGGGATAGGGAAATACAAGGGACCAATGACAGCACTCTTTGCCTGGTCATTACCTGTGCTCTTCCTGAAGAATCCTTAGGTAAAATGATAGGTAGAAGAAGGGGAAGTATCACTGTTTAAAGAAAGGTTGTTTTTAATATTTTATAAGTAAGAAACGTTAAATAACATAGACTCATTCGTATAGAATTTTAACTTACTTTCTAGTTTAAATAAAAAGAGGTCTAGAATTCAGGTGGGGAAAGTGGTACATTATTCAGAAAAAGCCACTCAACAGGGATAGGGATATATTGTCTCAACCTTCCTAAAACATAGCAGCATTGACATTTTGTTGAGATGCAAGGCCAGAATTCTGATTCCAGTGCTGCCAGTAGCCTGTGGGATGTTGGAAAATCGTATCCCATTTTTGTCCTTGGCTTCCCACTCTGGAAAACAATTGATGATGTCTAAGTTCCCCTCCGAGCTCAAAAATGCTGCGTGGCCTCTCGGTAGCTAGCTGCTTAAGGGTGACATACGTGAAGTTTTTTGACACCAGGATAGAAGTTGCTGCTGAGCGGAAGTCCTGACAGACTGGGTTATCGACTATCTAAGTTCAGTGCATTCTACAGGTAAGCCCTGGGCTGGATGTTACGGCTGAGTCAGAGAGGAATGACGTTGCTGCTTTCCCCAACCCTTAAAGCGAGCCAGAGAGATAAGATGTAGGTGTGAGTAACAAGGTTGATGAGGGTGGTATCACGGAGCCTCACCCCTGCCCGTGGGTGTTGTCTTTAAAACATAAATCTGATCATGTCTCTCCTTTGTTAAAAATTCCTTAAGAGCTCCTCTCACACACACAGCTCCTTAGCACCTAAGAACCTTCATGATCTACCCTGTTTGTCTAGCCTCATGCCGCCTACCCCTTCACCCACGCTCTTACCTGTGCCTTCACCTGTAAGGATAAAGTCCTTGCATTGGAATGCTAGCTTGTCTTGTGCTCCCTTTCTCCGCCCCGTGCCCTGGTCTCGCCCTTCTTCCTACTGTATCATAATCTCTTACACTTGGCTGACTCCCATTTCCCTGGAAGCATCATCTTGTGGGCGTCTGAGCCCCCACGAGGTTTTCCTGGACTCTCTAGGGCAGACTTGGACACTCCTTCTACACTTTCCCATACATTCCCACAAAACCTTCTAGTGCTCCTTTCAACTGCTTCGTCTGTGCTGTGGAATGGTGGTCACTCATTCATCTCCCTGCCTGACAGCGAGACCGCTGGGAGCAGGACCTTCTCTTGTCATTTGTGCGACCCCAGCACATAGTCTGGTGCTTTTCTTAATTAGGTTGACTTTACAGAGACAAATGGTAATGTTATGAAAAGCTCCTCTTTTTCTATGTTTGGTATTCCATCGGACTGTAATCACTGTTGTGTTTGTGGAGGTCCTGGAAAGGTCACCTAGAACTCGGGAGAGGGGTGAGGGCCGAAGCCACAGCACGAGGGGTGCAAATGCAGGAGTGAGGAGATGGAGAGTGGTGGGAGCGCAGGGTTGAGCCTGGAAGCCTTTATTTTAGGGGGCTGGGAAGGAGAAGTTGGTAAAAGAGTAATTGGGGAAGAAGAAAGTCAAGATGGGCAGTTTTCATGAGGCTCGCAGATGGCAAGAGAGTCTGAAGAAAGGCTACTGAGCTGGTCATTAAGCTGCCATTGGTGACCCTCAAAAGAGCAGTTTCAAGGAAGGTGTTGGATGTAAGAAGCCAGATAATAAGCAGAAAAATAATGCAAGTAATTTTTTGAGAAACAGGAAAGTAGAATAAATTGATGTCAGCAAAACAAAGAGAATAAGGGACAGTATTTTGAGGTGGTGGCCAGATAGAGGTAATATTATTGCTTGTTGTAAAAACTAGAGCCAATTAAAACATGGTTGTAGACAAAAGGAGCCGGCGAGGAGGGGAAAGAACACAGATACCAAGAGAGAACATGGAGGGTGTTGCCTGAGGAGGCAGGAAGCAGTAGGCCCTGAACTCGGGGGTGCAGGCAGAGGTCAGGTTTCCACCTGTGTGTCCTAGGCAGAGAATTGGGAAAGTTTTGAGATGGAGCGAAAGAAATGGTGAAGTTGTTCATTAGGTGGTGTCAGAGGTTTGACAGAAATGTGGCCCCACTCTGTCGCTGCTGTATTGCTAGGGCTTTGGTGAGAAGAATGACTTCATTCCGTGCTCTTGTTCAGTGCTTGTGAATTTAATTAGGTTGGCTTTTCAAAGACAAATGGTCATGTTCTATGTTATTAAAAGCTTTTTTTTTTTTTTTTATGTTTGGTATTTCATTAAACTTCTTTTGGAATTTTTGTCCTTAGGGAAAGTGGCCCAACCTGATGAAACAATGGACCAAATTCTCTATTGAGGAAAGAGAAGAGCAGGGACAAAGATGAGGAATTAACAGAATGGAAATGATGGGCAAAAGAGCTTGTTTAACTTCTCTTGTTGGATTTGACGGCTCAGGAAATTTTGTATAATTAACCGACTACCCTGAGTGCAGTAGCGCTGAAAGAGGAGCTCCCCCGTGAGCGGGAAGTCTGATGTAAGAGCAAGGGAAAACGAACAGCCATTGCTTTTTCAGTAGGTTAAGAGACATGTTGCCTTTTTTTTCTTTTCTTTTTTTTTTATTGGTAAGCAACACACAAAAGGTAGAATAGCAAAGACAGTCATTTCAATGACCCAGGTCTTAACAAGGCACTACGGATTGTTTAAACAAAAGGCTTTTGTGTTGTTTTTGTGTCCATGGCTAGTCTGCTGTTTCAGCAATTCTATTTTAACTCCTGATAAAGTGAGTAACTTGAGTGGCCTCTATATTTCGCTCAGTGCAGCATAAAAATGCTACATTGAAGGTGCTGTGGATAAGGGTTGTTATCACCCTCTGTACGGCTGAAGTCTCTGGTGTTGGGTTAGAATCTTTGCGGGCTATTCGATACTGAGGCACCTTGGTGACGCGCCGCCACTGGCCGGCCGTGATCGGGCTTGCGCATTCTACAGTGAAAGGAGATCACCCCCAATTTGGCTGCACTCCGGTGCCGCTCAGCCAGAACTGGCAGACTCTTCACAGGCTCACGTTAGTCATGGGCACCAGAAAGCCTTCACCTTAATTTCAATCAGATTTAGTTCTTTGAGTCTCCTTGAATTAATTTGGGTAAGTGAAAAGAAGTGTTAAAAACGTGTTTTCTACAATAGCAAATCACCTTCAAGAGTAAATCCATGGTTTGCAGTGAAAAATAAAGCCAACAGTTTTATCCAACAGCTCAAGTTTTAATAATTAATTCCCTGTTTTTGAGGTTTTTGTTCCCCTCTCATAGAAATTAACCATAGAGGGATGATATTAGTCAAATGACCTTTTTAAAACACTGTCACGTAAAGTGAAATTGCCTATGGTGTTTAATGTCAGTGAGGGAGATGGTGGTACCAGGATTGGGAGTGGGGCGGTTCTTTCCAATACATGTTTATACATCAGTCACAAACTCATTTCCTGTTTGACTTTGAGCTGACGACAGAGTAATAGTGCATTTTCTCCCTCTGGTACTCCACCTTCCCTGATCACTTTATTTCCCCAAATGCACTATGTAGATTGAAATGAGAAGTCATTTGGAATTGTGTAAATAATTTTTAAGCATATGAATTCTGCAGTCTGCTTGTCATTCATTTTCCCCCTCCCTTGGCAGAGAAACCTGTCCATTCCATCACCGTCTCCTGTCTTCCGCCTTACTCCTACTCAAAACTTCTGGGAGCGCTCTCTGGTCCTGTCTGACCAGAAGTCTTTTGGGTATTATCCATAATATAGTTAGTTTATAAATACAGGATTTGATCAGCTTCCCTGAAATTCTAATGAGACAAAATTTCCTTGGACAGAAACCCTGGACATCATCTTCCCTACCTCATTCCCTCCCTACCTGCTTTTCCCTCATCCTCCTATTTTCTGAACATATGGTTGGGGCTCCTCCCCCTTTGAATTCTGTATTGATGCTGGCCCCAGCCCACAGTCCCCAGTTGTGCTTAATAAACACTGATGACATGGCCGGTATAGATGAGGCAGGTCATATGCCTTGGGTTTATTGTGGTGGAAAGCATGTTCAAGGATAAGGTACACGGGGGAGAGGAAAGGGACGGCACCTCTATCATGTAATCACAGTTTGCTTTCAAGTACTGATCATTCATTCACTTGATGAACTCACTGAGCTCCTGCCAGCCACCCACACAGAGTGAGATCATGCAGGGCTTAGAAACCATGAGGAGGGTGTTGGCTTTTACTTTCAGGATCTGGGAAGCCATTGGAGAGGTTTGAACTCAGGAGTGACATGATCTGATTCATCTCTCTTTTTTTTTTTTTTTTTTAAATGGCTACGTTGGCGTCCGTGTTGGAAGTTCACTGCAAGGGGTTTCGGGGCGGAAGTGGGAGACTGGGTGGTGATCACCACAGTGATGTGGTGAGAGGTGGTCGTGGCCTGAATCAGGAGGCTTCCTCCTCAGTTGGAGCTCAAATGGGATGTCAAAAGCAAGAAACTCTCCAAGCCTCTTAAAGGAGGCTTGACAGGGCACTGCTGCAGTAGCGAAGTTGAAGCTTTTCTGCAACAAAACAGTGTTCTTTAGGAACTAAAAGTAGTACCAGGTAGAGCATTTCTCCCCTCTACATTGACCCCCACTTACAAGCTCAGTTCTTCTTCATTCTTTGTTTCCTGTTCTCCTCTAAGGAACTCTGTTAGTGAGTGTGGATCGTTTGTGACAGAATAAGACAGATCAACCCTCTTTTCCCCTCAGGCCTTGGCATTTCTCACTTGGAATATGTAGGAAATGTCAAACAATCCTAATTCTGTTTCCCTCTTTTCTCATACTGTGGCTCCCAGACCAGCAGCATCAGCTTCACTTGGGAATTTACTAGAAATGCAAGTTCTCTGGCCCCACCCCAGATCTGCTGAATCAGACTCTCTGGGAGCAGGCCCAGCGATGGGGTCAACAAGCCCTCCAGGTGATTCTAAGGCACCTTAATTTGGAAAACTACGCCCTGTCAATTGTCACGGGAACTTGTTTATCCGTCCGCTGAGTTGTAAGCCCCTTGAAAGTTGGAATGTAGCTCTTCGGGTCCACTAGCTCCTTGCAAGCTGGGATTTGACCATACAACTGTTCACTCTCAGAGATTGATCTCTGGACTGCTGCTGTTCTCTCTGGCTGATAGCAGAAGGTGACTTAAGCAAATTGAAACTCATTCCCTTCAGGAGAGCTCCCTTTTCCTTGGCACTTGGGTGATAGTTGGCATAGTTTCTGATTGTCCCTCTCTCTTTCTTACCCAGTTAAGCCAATTATATTCTAGCACCTGGAACATTTTGTTGTACACAACACTCCATTAAGAGAGGAGACATTTGGGGCGCCTGGGTGGCACAGCGGTTAAAGCGTCTGCCTTCGGCTCAGGGCGTGATCCCAGCGTTATGGGATCGAGCCCCACATCAGGCTCCTCTGCTATGAGCCTGCTTCTTTCTCTCCCACTCCCCCTGCTTGTGTTCCCTCTCTCGCTGGCTGTCTCTATCTCTGTCAAATAAATAAATAAAATCTAAAAAAAAAAAAAAAAGAGAGAGAGAGAGGAGACATTTGCTTTCGGAACTTTATTTATTTATTTATTTATTTATTTATTTATTTATTTATTTTTAAGATTTTATTTATTTGACACAGAGAGGATCCTGATGGGGGGCTCGATCCCAGGACCGTGGGATCACACCCTGAGCAGAAGGCAGATGCTTAACAACTGAGCCACCCAGGCGCCCCTGCTTTCGGAACTTTAGAGATGCTTGGGCTTAGTCATTAAAGCCATAATATTTTCTCTTTATCCTTATACGTTTTGTGGTGCTTTGGATTCTAAGGATTATTGAAGTGATGAGGAAGTGATCTTGTGGACCCAACTATGCATTTGTTGGAAGCTGAGTTTACTACTTCACGTATAAATAGCATGCTTTTTATGCCATTATAAGTATTACTGTATAACTACAGAAAAACTTTAAAGAGGGAAGGAGAAGAAAAGAACCAATCATTAGTCTAATACTAAACCAAGGAGCATGTTTATTTGAAATCTGTCATTTAAAATTGCTATCAAATTATCTAGGAAAACACCCATATCAATATCCAAGATTTATATTAAATTCATGGTGTCTTTAAGATTTAACACAGCTTTTCAGCTCACTTGGTAGGCTACAAATAACCAAGGAACTTAAAAACATTTGAACGTCTATAATCTCTTAATTATTCTAATTCTTGATTCTTAAAAACAATTTAAATAAATTGAAGTTCAGCTGTTTTGAAGAATTTGCAGAAAATCCAAATGTATTTTGGGAACATCCAATATGCCTGATTGGCAAGGCAGAATCCAAACCATGGTATGAGAATGTTTTTTTTTCCAATGTTGCCAAACCCAATAAATTAATGAGCTAGAAGGTAAATCCCTTCTGTTTTAAAATGCATTTTGGTTTAATTATCTTAAGAAAATAAATTCTCCAGTGGTTACAAAGCATAATATTTAAGTGCAGCAGATTTTTCCCGTGTGCTTACTTGAAAGCTCAAATTAGATTAGCTATATAATACCCAATACAGCTGTTGGACTGGAATTGATTTTCTTTTAAGCATGCATGTTTATAGTCTTGTGTGTTCTCAGTGCCCTGCTCCTGGACAAATATATATAATAGAACCAGCCTTTTACCCTGTTGTTGATAATCTGATGGATAAGTAACTGGGATAGAAGTTTGAAAACCTGGATCTTCCAGAAACTTTAGACCTGGGTTTCATAATCCATAAGATACAGATAGGATCTGTTCTCCTTCAGTTCCCACAGAAATACTTTAAACACAAATCAAATAATGATGGCCAAGGGCTTTCAGTTTAGAAAATAATGCATTTATTTAGTGTCTGTGGGAATGGCTTTAAAAATCAGTGATCTGAAAAAAGGACTTTTTTAGATTATTGTTCATCATAAGACATTCTCACTGAAGCAGCACCTCATGACCATTATTTTTATAATTAATTTTGGAAGTGGAGTCCTCCCAATTTCAATGACCTTGAATTACAGCAGGAGGATTATGAAAGATTTAATACTGTTAAAAAGAAACCACATTCACATTTTAAAATATGGTGTATCTGGAATGCTCTGCTGTTGTAAAATGCCAAAATTGTGCTTTCGATTTGCATGTTTCAAAAGTGTTCTAGCAACTCGTATCTGCACACACCGACACTACCCATAGGACCCGAAGAACGACAAAATTACCTTTTTTTTTTTTAAGTTATGTTAGTCACCAGACAGTACATCAGTAGTTTTTGATGGAGTGTTCCATGATTCATTGTTTGCTTATAACACCCAGTGCTCCATGCAATATGTACCCTCCTTAATACCCATCACTGGGCTAACCCATCCCCTCGACCCCTCCCCTCTAAAACCCTCAGATTGTTTCCTGGAGTCCATAGTCTCTTATGGTTCGTCTCCCCCTGTGACTCCCCCCCTTTCATTTTTCCCTTTCTTCTCCTAATGTCCTCCATTCCTTCTTAATTGGTCCTTCTGATTTTACTACAGTAGCACTTGTTTCAAATTCTTCCTTCATCATTCCTTCCCGTCTTTTCCACATAGTCTAACAAGGCAGCCACCTTCTCGCTTTTTTCCATTAAGAATCCCCTTATACCACATCATTTCTCGGGAGAATAGAAAACCCCATTATGGATTCAGTGTCTCATCTCTTCCTTTTCCTTCTCATTTAAACAAGTCAGACTTATTAGTCATTTATTGAAGATAAGAACTTTGTTCTCTTTTAGTATATTGAATCTTTATAATTCATTTAATTTTTCAGTGTGTGTATGTTTTCTGTCACAGAATTATAAATACGAAAAAAATCAACTGTGGCGATTTCTACCAGTCAGTGGTAAAAATGTCCATGTGGTTTTACTGGCATCACCGAATGATTGGATTTCTCTTCCTGTGGGTAACAGTCAAACTCCTGTTTGATTTATTTGAAATTTATCTGTCTGAGTAGTTTTGAGCTGTGTCCCAGCCTCTCAGGGAAGTGGGTGGGCAGGAAGAAGGTGATAAATAAACGCAAGTAAGATGGTTTCACTTCTCTGCTCCAAGTCCCCAGAGGCTATCCCTCAGCTTCATGGTGAAAGCCAGAGTCCTTACAACCCTCCAGGCCCTAATTAGTCTGGCCCTCCTTTATCTGTCTAACTGCATCTCCTGCTGTTCTCATCCCACAATTTCTCCAGCTCTTTCTCAGGGTGATGGAACCTGCTTTCTTTGCTCAGATACCACTACTTAGTGAGGCCCGCTCCAAATGCCATTCCCCGTTCCCTTCTTCGCTTTGTTTTGCTCTTAGCACTTAGGACCTTCTAACATGCTACATAGCTTACTGTTTTTTCTGTTTGTTGTCTGTGCTTTCATTAGAACATAAGCTCCACGAGGACAGGAATTTTTGTTCTGTTCACTGTAGAAGCTTCTCTGCCTATCAGAGTACTTGGCAGGAGTAGATGGTTCATAAGTATTTGTGAATTAGTGGATAAACACGGGATGGGGACGCTTCACCTTGGAGTCATAATATGTGAGTTACCGAGGAGAAAGAATTGTCTTAGGAACTAAGGACTTTTTGTAACTGTGACTCTGCCTCTTTGGTATAGATGCTACCATGCCTCCCACTCCTTCCTTTGCTATTCTTTCGTGGAAACATCAGTTGAACCTCTGTACTGTGTGAGGCACGACACAGGTTCTGAGGAATATGCAATATGGCTTATAAAATTGAAAAATTCAGGCTACCACGGACGGCTGGAGTGACTAGGGAAGGCTTTGTGGAAGGTAGGATTTGAGGTAAGCTTCAAAGGCAGGTGGCATTTGGATTAAGCTGCCTTGAAGGAGCACAGTGCAGTGAGCTCCCCATAAGCATGGCCGCTGCCACTGCAGGCCGGTAGGACCTACGCTGCTGTCCTCTGTAAGGATTTGGGAAGTGATGATGGCGCTGTACACGCTGTGTTCATATGTATAATTAATAAAATTTAGGAATTTATAAAATAACTTCCAGAAGGGAATCAGAGGATTTTTTTTCCATCTTAAAATGCTGAGTCTGCTAACATTTTCATTACTTTTATAAGAGACATAGTATTTTCACCTGTAGACCTGCTTTGCCCTTAAGGAAAAGAGACTTTACCTAATATTAATTTTGAAAGACCTTAAATATCAATATTCTTTAAGATAAACATTTACTGACTTATTTCATTTCATACTCATTTTTTTATGAAAATGTAATGTAGAGAAAAAAACTATAATAGAGCTAGTTTAACCTCCTTTCTTTCTAGGAAAGAGCTTAAGGGCACGAAACCCCCAAACCAAAAGTGTTGATTTGCTAGATAAAGGCTAGTGTTCTTTTATACGTTAGGTGTGGTCCCTTGAGGAGTGGGGGCCAGTGGGTTCCCAACACATCACTGTAGTTGGCTGTGAGTTGTTTAACCTCAGGAAAGAACACCAGCTCTGGGGCCAGAGCTCCTGGATTCTAATGTGGGCTCCATCCCTTGGAGCAAGTTTCTTTTTTGTTCCTCAGAATTTTCGAGTGTGAAGTGTGGGAGAGCACAGTCCACATCTCTTCAGGTCACTGTGAGGAGTAAATGACTCACTGTGTATGAAGTGCTAATCAGGACGGTGCTATATTCGTCCGGAGCCCTCATCACAGTTCATATGCAACAGAGACTGCTCTGTCTGCTGAGAGCCGTTACCACATCTTGCCTTTCCCACCACAGAGGGTAACTTAGGACCTTAGAGATGAGTCCCTGAAGCCCAGGGTCGCACAGCTCTTCAGTAGCCAAATGGGCATCTCACAGTGTCCAATTCCTGTCCTAGTTTCATTCAATGATTCTTTGACACTCTTGACAAAGGGTGACCTCCCCCTCCCCCCATCTCCTTGAAGATCCTTGTAAGTTTCTTCCACGTGTTAGCATCTCCTGGTTCCAGACTATGTACATTTCCTAGGGCTGCCATGACAAAGTACCACAAACTGGGTGGCTTTGAAAACAACAGAAATTTATTGTCTTATAGCTCTGGAGGCTTGATGTCCAAAATCAGTGTCAGCAGGGTCATGCTGCCTCTAACCTCTAGGGGAGAATCCCTCTTTGCCCTTCCAGCTTGTGGTGGCTCTGGGCATTCCTTGGCTTGTGGCTGCATAACTTCTAATCTTCACCCCTGTCTTCATAGGCTTCCTTCCTTCTGTGTCTGTATGTCCCTGTGTCTTCACATGGTCCCATGGTCTCTGTTTTCTCTTCCTATGAAGACGTTAGTCATAATAGAGTAGGGCCTACCCTGATACCTTCGTCTTAACATTATTACATCAGGAAAAGCCCTATTTCCAGATAAGGTCACATTCACAGGTACTGGGGGTTAGGACTTCAACACACCTTTTTCAGGGACACGATTCAACCTATAACACAACCTATAATCCGATCAAAGGATCTCTCAATCCTTTTCCTCTCCTTCGTTTAAGAGTTACCATGTATCAAAGACATTTACTAAGCACCTGACTGATACTCCGCCAGTGTAACAACACCCGTAAGTATGAAGCTTCATGTCATGTAAAGCCGATTAGATAATAACCTTGTAAATTCAGCAGTTAGATCAGTTCAAATATTTTAGCTCTATTTTGGATTGAAAGTAGTTAGAAATAAATGCTCAAGCAATTGATACAAAATCCAAGTATCAGTGCTGTACATACTTAGGAAAAGAAATATAGCCTCATGATGTTTTGGTAAAGATAGAGCCAAAGGCTTGGTAAGATTATAGAATCTTGAAGAACTGTGCAGCCAAGCATATCTTGTCAGGAAATTGCTCATTGGCCTTTACAAGTGGAGGAGTTTGAGGTAGTTCTGGTTTATGTGTAAATTCTGGCAGCCATGTCCATTTTCTGAGCATCTACCCTGTGAAGGGTTCTGAGCAAAGCAGAGAAATATTAGTTGAAATATTGTGTCTCATGACAGCTTCTCAGATGTAGTAATGTCCCAGCCTTACAGAGGTGGAATCTGAATGTCCAGCAGGTTAAAATGCCCCGTAGACCTCACAGGTAGAAAGTGGGGCTGGGTCCATCCTGATTCCAGACCCTCAGCTGCTCCTCCACGTGCAGTCCCTCCCGATGCTTAACATCCTGTTCCAGCAGCACAGTAGCTTTTCATTCCGTTGCAAATTCCACATCAAAAGCCTCTCAGCCTCATTCAAGAAGGATCAGAAGTAAACATTAAGTAAGTGTACTAAAGATCTGGAAAGTCTTCGATTCAGTGTTAGCTGTCCATTTGGAAGAATCATTGGAGCAGCTTTGAATATTCTCATTTTCCCCCTTGCTCATGAAGTAGGGTTGTGCTTTCTTGTTTCCTCTGAAGTTAAATATGGTCATATGGCTTGTTTTGTCCAAAGAAATAGGACTCAAGTAACCAGGGGTTATTTCTGGAGGAAGTTTCAGGAGCCAGTGTGAGAGGCACCACATTCTCACTGTGCTGCCGTGTGATCAGTTAGCACAGCTCCTTCCCTCTTTCTGGTCCCTGGGGGACTGTGGTGAGCAGAGCTCCTGCTAGTTTGCCTGTACTGGGAGAATGTGCGGCAAAGATTCTTCTGGTCTCTTAAGTCACGGAGGTTTTGGAACTGTTTGAAACTGCTGCGTGTTCTAGCTCATTGTGACTGATTCAGTAAATTTAAAAGCAGAACATGGAAAGTGGAAATTCATCAAGGGTTTCCAGCAGAGAAAATTATTTTGAAAATAGCTCTTTAAAGCATCTTGGAGTAGACTCTCTTACCATGTCTAACATACTAACGTGAAAAGCCTAACGAATAACCAAGTGCATGAAGGTTTGGAGGCCAAGGCAGGTTTAAATTCAGAAGATGGTTAGATCACCATCCAGTGGTATGACATTGTTTTTTTTCTTCTATATTTAAAACTTTGGTTTACCAAGGAATGTTTGCCCACTGTTCTTGTGCTAAAGAAAATAGTTTGACATGAAAGGGAAGAGGAGGGAATTTGTGATTGGGAAACCAGAGGACACAATGAACAGTGATACCTTTATCCAAGCAGGACTGTGAGAACAATAGCTCGGTTTTACTTCAAATTTCTGTTGCAAGTGGAGTATGTGTTAAAGATAGATCTTCTATTACATTTAGTATCTCGTTTCTAGCCTGTAGCTGCTGGCATAACTGGCTTTAAATTATGCTTTGCCTTGCAGTTACTTTCAATGTAGTGTTGGAAAAGTCTCTGTTTATTCATGATGGCTTGCACCTACTTAGATCTCACTTTCCAGACAATAAACTCTGTTTAATGAACAAAGCCATGGTTTTAGAAACCGAGAGCTGTTGCAATTTGACAAGAGGAGATTTTCCTAGATTTTCCCTGGAGTTGGAATAAGATAAGAGACAATGGAATTTGATGACTTTCCTAGATTTCAGAAATTTGATAAGAGCGAAGAAATTGGTCATCCGCCATAAATGTATGCTGCCTAGTTTCACCTTAGGCCCAGCATCTTATTTCACGGACATACTACTATTTAAACATTCCTGTGATCAAGCTTCATTGTGGGGAAAAAAGAGGCATTGTCTTTTAAACTGGGCTCAAAAGGTGATGGTGGAAGTACTGATATTTGCCAGATTTTTCATAGTTTCATGGATGATAATTTTGCAGCATTTTGGTCTTTTAAGATTGAACATGTATCAAGTCATTTTAGCTATCTTTAATATTGCCAAAAAAAACATCAAAACCAGTATCACTTTTAGAGATGATCCAGCCAGAAGCCCCTCCTTATATTCTGGCAAGGAATCTTTTCAAAACACAACCTCACCTGGTGCCCAATATGTAAAAAGATTTTTGGTATTATGAAGGGTTGTAATTTTAAACTTACACTTCTTATAGGGTCATTTAGTGAGGGATAAAGACTAATTTGAACAACAGAAAGACTTAGTTTAAAGGGGCCTTGGCTTGAGAGGCCTGGCTGGCTCAGTCAGTAGAGTGTGTACTCTTGATCTAGGGCTTGTGAGTTCGATCCCCACATTAGGCATAGAGATTACTTAAAATCTTTGAAAAAAAATTAAAAATAAATAAAAGGGCCTTACTTTGTGTTTTGTTTTGTCAAGTATTTGAAAACAATGAATTACAACATAAGTCGCTACAAGTGGTAACAGTTTGTTTTGTTTTTGTGTGTCTGGCTGACTGCATTTCATTTTTTATTTCAAGTATAATTAACATACAGTGCTAGATTAGTTTTAAGTGTACAACATAATGATTCGACAAGTCTGTACATTACTTCAGTGCACACTACAATAAGTGTACTCTTAATTCCTTCATCTGTTTTACCCATCCCAACCCGTCTCCCCTCTAGCAACTACCAGTTTATTCTCTGTATTTAAGTCTGGTTTTTTGTTTCTCTTTTTGTTTCTTTGTTCATTTGTTTTGTTTCATAAATTCCACATATAGGGGCTCCAGGGTGGCTCAGTCAGTTAAGCGGCTGCCTTTGAGTCAGGTCATGATCCCAGGGTCCTGGGATGGAGCCCCCGCATCAGGCTCCCTGCTCGGCGGGGAGTCTGCTTCTCCCCTACCTGCCGCTCCCCCTGCTTGTGCTTGCTCTTTCCCTCTCTGTCTCTGTGTGTCAAATAAATAAATAAAATCTTTAAAAAAAAAAATTCCACGTATAAGTGAAATCATATGGTATTTGTCTTTCTCTGGCTTATTTCAGTTAGTATTATACTCTCTAGCTCTCTCCATGTTGCAAATGGCAAGATTTTGGTTTTTTATGGCTGAGTAATATTCCATTATGTATATATTTATACACACACACCACTTCTTTATCCTTTCACTGATTGATGGACACTTGGCTGCTTCCATAATTGTCTATTGTAAATAAAGCTGTAATAAACACAGGGGTGCATTTATCTTTTCAAATCAGTGTTTTTATTTTCTTTGAGTAAATACTCAGTAGTGGAATTACTGGATCATATGGTAGTTCTGTTTTTAGTTTTTGAGGAACCTCCATACTGTTTCCTACAGTGGCTGCCCCAGTTTGCATCCCCCCAGCAGTGCACCCAGGTTCCTTTTTCTCCACGTCCTTGCCAACACTCATTGTTTCTTGAGTTTTGATTTTAGCCATTCTGACAGGTGTGATGTAATATCTCATTGTAGTTTCAATTTGCATTTCCTTGATGATGAATGATGTTGAGCATCTTTCCACGTGTCTGTCAGTTGGCCATCTGTATCTTCTTTGGAAAAATGTATGTGTCCTCTGCCCATTTTTAATTGGATTATTTGGGGGGTTTTGGTGAATTGTGTAAGTTCTTTATATGTTTTAGATATTAACCACTTATCAGTTATTATCATTTACAAACATCTTTTCCCATTCAGTAGGTTTTTTTGTTTCGTTGATAGTTTCCTTCACTGTGCAAAAGCGTTTTATTTTGGTGTACTCCCAAAAGTTTAATTTCGCATTTTTTTTCCCTTGCCAGAGGAGACATATCTAGAAAAATGTTTTTATGGCCAATGTCAGAGAAGTTGCTGCATAAAATTCTAGGAATTTTATGATTTCAGGTCTCACATTTCAGTCTTTAATCCATCATGAGTTTATTTTTGTTTATGGTGTAAGACAGTGGTCCATTTTCATTCTTTTGCATGGAGCCGTCCAGTGTTTCCAGCATCATTTGTTAAAGAGACTGTCTTTTTCCCATTATATATTCTTTTCTCCTCTGTCAAAGATTAATTGACCATAAACGTATGGGTTTATTTCTGTACTGTGTATCCTGTTCCGTTGATCCATGTGTCTCCTTTTGTGCCAGTACCATACTGTTTTGATTACTATAGCTTTGTCATGTCTCTTGAAATCTGGCATTGTGATACGGCCAGTTTTGTTCTTTCTTTTTCAGGATTGCTTTGGTTCTTTGGGGTCTTTTGTAGTTCCATGCAAATTTTAGGATTATTTGTTCTGTGAAAATGCTGTTGGTATTTTGAAAGGCAATGAATTAAATCTGTAGGTTGCTTTGGGTAGTATAGACTTGTTTAACAGTATCGGTTCTCCCAGTTCATGAGCATGGAATATCTTTCCATTTGTTTGTCATCTTCAATCTCTTATCATGTTTTATTGTTTTCAGAGTACAGGTCTTTCATGAACTTGATTAAGTTTATTCCTAGGTATTTTATTCTTTTTTGGTACAATGGTAAATGGGATTGTTTTCTCTTTCTGCTACTTCCTCATTATAGATCTGTAACAGATTTCTGTATATTAATTTTGTATCCTTTGACTTTACTTAATTCATTTATCAGCTCTAGTAGTTTTTTGGTGTAGTATTAAGGGCTTTGTATATCTTGTACTATGTTTTCTACAAACAGGGAAAGTTTTACTTCTTCCTTACCATTTTGGATGCTTTTTATTTCTTTTTCTTATCTGATTGCTATGGCAAGGACTTCTAGTACTATGCTGAATAAAAGTGGACATTCTTGTCTCATTCCTCATCTTAGAGGAAAAGCTGTCAGTTTTTCTCCATTGAGTATGTTGTTAGCTGTGGGTTTTCATATATGGCCTATATTATGTTGAGGTATGTTCCTTTTAAAGTGGTTTGTTACACAGGGTTCATCCTGAATCCTTAGGAGAGTATAGTTTATAGGACTGCAGAAAAGTTAATTTGTTGTATCAAGTTAATGAAATGTGAATCAAGTATTTTTTTCATCCTAACTTGAAGGTAATTAAAATCAAATCACATACTTACAGAATCCCAAAACTTTCACAGAACACTGAAAACTACTAATCATGATTTATGTAATATTCTCTCTGTAGAAGGAGAGTATAAGTCTGATTGTTTTATTTAAATTTTTTAGAGAAATTATTAATATTGGAGAAATGGGGAAATATTTCTCACTGGGAAGGGTTAGATTATTATGAGTAAATGCTCATTAAAAAATACCCTCTGTTCTGGAAATTTCGGAATTAAAAATCTTTCCATTTTACTCAACATTTACGGTTGTTGACAGACGAGTCCACAAATTAGCCCGTAAGTAACTGAAGTAGTAGTAATTAGCTATCTTGTGATTATATAATGCATTTTTAAAGTTAGTTTGGCATTCTGAAAGATTCTCATGATTATTTCCTGAGGTTTTTAAAAATTTGATTTGCAATTCTGGATTGGAAATTCTATTCACCCCCACTGTGAGGTAGCAAAGGAGAGTAAGGATTTTTTCCCCTGGCTGGAGAATTTTTATCCTTTCACTGAAGCGACTATTATCTCCTCTCTGAGGGAGAATCATAGATCCTAGTATTACAAAGGCACTCTGAAGATGCCCTACTTTAGTTCTGTGCCATTAGTTGCATGGTTTTGTCAGGCTGTGCAAAGAGGAAACTCTTCCAAAACCAAACACATTTCATACTCCTTTAGCAAGCTGGATATTTAAAGGTACCCTGTAGTGAGTGAACCCTTTTGCGAGGCAAATGCTTCTCTAAGGTGCTGTTCGGGTAATAGGAAATCTCCTGGGGCTTTAAAACGCCATTAATACTTTCCTTGCTGCACTTGTCCCCACTGATCCAAGTAATTAGCACCATGGTTCCTACTTGAAGAGAATCACTGGTCTCTAAGCAGCCAGTGGCCCCAGCCCCGCTGCCAAGCAGAGCACCATGCTCCTGGTTACCCTCCACCCTCTGGTGCCAGGCATTTCTCTGTAGACTGGCAGACGTCTCACACTGCCACCTGGCTTCATAGTAAATTCCACTCAATGATTATAGCCTGTTTGGCATCAAAGTTAAGTTGAGAACTAAAAATAAAATGAGGGCATTGTTACCCATGATTTCTCATGTCACTTCCAGCTGATGAGTCTAGGGAAGAAGCATAGCATGAGAATTGCTTGTATTTTTTGATGAGGAGTTACATAATCAATTGCTGTATATAAAAAATTATAGTAATTAAGACCCTGGGTTTAAATTCTGAGTCCATTGCTTATCTGCATAATGTTACTGAGCAAATAATTTAATTACCTTAAACCTGACTCAGAGGGCTGTTGTGAAGCCTAAGGAAATCCCGTTACATGAACAGGGTGTATAATGTGTAATCGGTGTTTTGCTAATTCTTTGGTTTTTTTCTAAGATTTTATGTATGTATGTATGTATGTATGTTAGAGAGCACGTAAGTGGGGGGTAGGAGCAGAGGGAGAGGAAGAGACAGAATCTCAAGCAGACTTCATGCTGAGTGTGGAGCCTGATGTGGGGCACGATCTCACGACCCTGAGATCATGACCTGAGCCAAAATCAAGAGTTGGATGTTTAACTGACTGAGCCACCCAGGTACCCCTCTTAGTTGTTTTTGTCATCATTTTCATTATTAATAGTATTTTTTTGAAATCTTATACCTAGGAAAATATTACTAGAAGAGGTAAAAGGAGAGTAAACAAGTCCTGGTTTTTTATGCCCTTTCTCCCCTCCCTGGCCTGTACCCTCTGTAGAATGTGACAAACTGCGGCGGGATGGCTACCGAAGTTCTCAGTACTACTCCCAGGGGCCCACCTTTGCAGCCAACGCCAGCCCACTCTGCGATGATTATCAAGATGAAGATGAAGAAACAGATCAAAAGGTAAGGCTTCCCAGTTCAACATGGGATCCCGGACTGGGTCCCAGAACAGAAAAAGGACATAAGTTGAAAAACTGGTGAAATCAGAATAAAATCCGGTTTCAGTTAATAATGTTGTCCCAAATAAATTTCTTAATTTTGACAAAGGTGCCATGATTATGTAACACGTCATCATTCTGAGAAGCTAGGTAAAGGGTCACAAGGAATTCTCGGTGCTATCATTGCAGCCTTTCTGCAAGTCTAAAATTAGTCTAAAATTTTTTTTAAAAGGTAAGGTCAGGATTCAAAGAATTCATCAAAGGGTCACATTCAGTATATTTGTGCTTTTTGAATATTCTCTTTTGGATAGAAAAAATGAAAGTCTTATTTTTGTTGTTTTGGTTTTTTCATATGATCAAGAACCCAGTCAGATTCCTGAAAAAAGAGCTCTAAGTCCAACAGGCAAATGCTACTGTTTCACAAGTGGTCAGTGTTTTTCAGAAAGATTGAACAGAGGCAGCACTTAAATATTACAGCACCCGTCAGTTCACTGTGGAGATGCTGTTTCGTATATGCAAGTCTTTTTTCTCATGCCATCTCTTATGATACGTGCAAACTACTTAAGACAAATATATTTTCTCAGTAATAGATGCCCCTGAAAGAATAAAAATGTAAGGAGATTTTAACTTACATGGTTTTTTGTTTTGTTTGATGGACATGTTTTGGTTTAGAAGCTTGAAGTTTGATGGACATGTTTTGGTTTAGAAACCATTTTTAATTAACCTGAGAAATGTCAGAATTAGGTGAATACGTAAATGTGTTATTGTTTAGAGAACATTATTCAAAATTTATTGTCCTTCCTCAAATAAATAACATCAGAGAAAAGGGTGGATAACAGTTCATCAAAAATGGGAGATTACTACCATGATGTTTTAGTCTTCTGATGAAGATGGGACCCCATCTTTGTTTGTTGAGAATATTTTTTCCTGTTTCTTTAAAAATATTTTCACATATTAGTTTAGTTCCTTAGGACTCAAAATACACAAAGTTCTCTTACTGTAGTAGGAAAAGCAGCTACTTCAAAATTGATCTGGTTTTTAATTTTAAAACTTTTATTTTTCTCTCATTGACAAGAGTAAGGAAAATAGAAATTAGAAGATGAATTATGTAGTGAGGATTTTGTTCTATTCTTATTTTAAAAATTTTTTTCAGCCTTATTGAAATTATAATTGACAAATAAAATTGTATATATTTAAAGTGTGATGATTTGACATATGTATATGATCTTTTTTTTAAAGATGTTACTTATTTGAAAGAGAGCGCACGTGAGCAAGAGAGCACAGTGGTGGGAGAGGGGCAGAGGGAGAGGGAGAAGTAGGCTCTCCACGGAGCAGGGACCCCAACTCGGGCTCCATCCCAGGACCCTGGGATATGACCTGAGCCGAAGGCAGATGCTTAGCCGACTGAGCCCCCCAGATGCCCCTGACGTACTTACATAATTAACACATCTATTACCTCACATAGTTACCTTTCTTTTGCATGTGGTGAAAATGCTTAAATTTTCCTCTCTTAGCAGATTTTCAGTGCACAGCACAGTAGTATTGACTGTGGTCACCATGCTGTACATTAGATTCCCAGAGCTCATTCAACTCACAACTGAAGGCTGGTACCGTTTTTGACCGTCATCTCCCCAGATTCCCCACCCATGAGATTGTCTTTCTTTATCCAGATACACTTCAACCTTTGACTGATGCTAAGAGGAGGAAAATTGAGTTTATAATGGCCCAGTGAGACAGGCGGTTTGGTGCAGTGTGAGTGTGTAAGTTGTGAGTATCCAGGAGTATAGAGTCCCCTGGTGACAAATTGACATTACTGAGACAACATCCAAAGGCCTTCTGGAAAGTGGAATTGTAGTGTCTAAATTCTCCCATAGCTGTTTACTTACCGTGATGCTCACATCAGAGGGAAGTCTTGTCTCTGTGGACTAGTTTCTCTTCCTATGTGCATTGCAGTGGGCCCCTCCAAGCAGCCCTCTCCCGAATGTGTGAAGAAAGTAAAAAAATCTTTATCCCTAAGAAGACAAGGCTCCTGTCACGTTGAAAATGAGTCAGCAGATAATGATCATGTGAAAAAGAACATGTACATAAATGTCATCCTTTATATGATAGGACGTGACATATGACATATCCTATCAGACATAAGAAGTACCATAGTGTGACTTGGTAGCGCTGGGACCCACTAGAGCAGAAACCAGAGTTGTGGAACCGTAGATCTCTTCTTGGGGCCAAATGCTGCTTCTGTAAAATGGAGACATGGGAGCAGTGGAGGAGCCTTCGCTGGTGTGTGTGCTGGGAGGGTGAGCTGTTTCTGGGACTCCCTGAAAACCCCCTCTCGGTTACAGGCTCAATCACAATGTCTGGACTCCTGGCCTTCCTATATTTGGACCGCCATGAAAGCACATAGTTGCTTTCAAATCTTACCTTTCTTTACTGCTTTATATCCTTGGTTAAAAGTGTTTTTGAAATCCTTGAAATATACCGTTAGTGATATTTAAACGGAACTTCTTTTCTTAAATATATAGAGCCAAGTTGAATTATGTTCAGAATTTTTTATGTTATCAGGCTTGAATGTCTTCTCAATGTAAGAAATTTTTCAGAATAAAGTAAATATCAAATTATATAATGTATTAATTATGAATGATTATATACTAATTAAACATCAGCTAACAAACTATTCCATCATGTGAACGAACTAACTTCCTTCCTTCCTTTCCAAACCCTCCCAACTCTTTCTCAGGCTGCATCAGTCAGTGTTGCATTAACTTCTGTAATTTCTTGGTTTCATGGAGCGTCAAAAAAACCACTCGCCTCTCCCTGTTCCACATCCAGTTTGATGGTCTTGGAGCACAGTCTCCGTCTTTTTGTTTATTCATAGCTATTGGATTAATTACCATGTTTCCCACCAGACCATATGCTTTTTCTTTTTAATTAACTGTATATAAGTCAACAAGACCTAGTATTGCTTTCAGTGACAAAAGCCCTGAAATTGGTGTGGAAATTAACCTTTATAGGTCATTGTGCTTTTGCTACCACTTCCTATGGGTCCTTCACCCCAACTAGTGCTGCAGTATCTTCCAGTTGGGGAGGAGGTTTCATTGGTGTGCACCCCGTGCAGTGCTTAGTGCACGATGGGCTGCGTAGCTGGTTCATTCATTCAACAGTTATTCCGGAACAATCACTACCAAGTACATACCCTGAATCAGGAGTCTTTATTAAAAGTCTCTGTGACCCTCCCCTCACTGCTCACCGTATCATGAGGAGGCACCAGTGTCTCCATGCGGCGCGGCCATCATTGGTAGTTATTTGGACTTATTCCGTTACCCTCCTCGATGTGTTCCCAAACAGAACTACTTTAAGCACAGACTTATAATTCATTTTCAAGTCAAGTATTTATTACGCAGGTCCTGTGTGCCAGGGATTATTCTAGGTGCTGAAGACATAACAATGAAGCAAACAGAAGAAATCCTTGCCCTTGATAGTGGCTGATCTGACAGTGAGGCAGGAATACAGAAGCAGCGATGCTGTATTAGAAAGTGATGTAGGGGCGCCTGGGTGGCACAGCGGTTAAGCGTCTGCCTTCGGCTCAGGACGTGATCCTGGCGTTATGGGATCGAGCCCCACGTCAGGCTCCTCCGCTATGAGCCTGCTTCTTCCTCTCCCACTCCCCCTGCTTGTGTTCCGTCTCTCGCTGGCTGTCTCTATCTCTGTCGAATAAATAAAATCTTTAAAAAAAAAAAAAAGTGATTGCACTCTGGAGGAACATAACGCAGAAGGGGGCAGGGTGAGGTTGCCATTTTCAATTAAAAGGACGGGCCTTCCTGAGCAAAGACGTGATTGGGATTAAAAGAGTGAGCCAGGCAGAAATCTTGGAGAACATCCCATGAAGTAGAGTAGCCGGTGCAGTAAGTGTTTCTTAAGAATATATGCCGTATACCAGATACTGCCAAATGCAACGATTGGTAAGGTAACTATACTTGCCTCAAGGAAGTTACAGCTCTCTGGTAGAGAGAACTAGCCAGACTAAAAAGGGTCTTACACATTACCTGCTGCAGTAAGTGTTTGTCATATAGTAACATGCAAAAGAGAAATTCTTCTGGCTTGGGCAGTCGGGAAGTGGGGAAGGGCTGGGGAGAGGGTAAGATATGTAAGAAGAAGAGTCATAGGGCTGTTGTAATGGGCAGTCATACCAAGGACTAGACCAAAAGAATGGCTGTGTCAATGGTCAGAAAGGGAGACTCTAAGAGATGAGATTAAGAGAGGCATCCTGGGAGTTAGGAGATACAATTCATGTCTTAGCTCTGCCACTTTTTGGGTTTCTTTGGCTGTATCACTTGGGCCTTCCAGGCATTCATTTCCATATCTAGAAAGTGGGGAGTGGAATAAGGTTATTCTCCGAGATCTTTTTTGAACAGGCTGTTCATTCATTCATTGACTCAACAAATATTTACGCAGCATCTCCAACAAACCAAGCGTCAATACAGGTTCTGCAGACCCATCAAGTGGAAAAGACAAAGTCCCTGTCATCAGAGGGAAAACAACGGTAGACAAATAAATGGAACACAGAGTGGTGATACATGTTATGAAGAAAAATTAAACAGTAGTAAGAGAGTTTTAGAGTGACAGGGCTGCTCTTTTTTAGATGGAGTGTTCAAGAAGAGTTTCTGAGGGTGTCACTAAAGCAGACCTCAGAATGAAGTGTAGGAACACTGCATGTGACTGTCTTTGGGAAGAGTTTTCTGGGAAGAAGAGATAGTAAGTGCAGAGGCCTGGAGACAATAATATGGTTATCCTGTGGGGGGAAATAGCCAGACAGCATCAGAGTGGCTGGATTGAGCATGGTGAGGACTTTGGGTTTGTTGTTCCTGGGTGAGATGGGGAGGTCCTGGAGGAACTGAGGTGGAAAGTAGTATGATCTGATTTACTATTTAATGTGATGTGGCTACTGTATGGAGACAAGACCATGGAGAGTTGAGGATGGAAGTAGTGTGGCAAGTCACTAGGCCATTGCAGTAATCCTGGCAAAGATACAGACAGTGCAGGCTGGGACCAGGGTGGCAGTGGTAGAGATTCTAGCTTTATTTTATTTTATTTTTTTAAAGATTTTATTTGTTCATTCAAGAGAGAGAGAGAACAAATGGGGAGAGTCATAGGGAGAAGCAGACTCCCCAGTGAGCAGGGAACCCGACACAGGACTCGGTCCCAAGACCCCGAGATCATGACCTGAGCTGAAGGCAGATGCTTAACCATCTGAGCCACCCAGGTGTCCCAATTCTAGCTTTATTTTAAAAGTGGATCCTACAGAATTTGGTGAAATCGTAAGCAAAAGAAGAGTCAAGGATAATTTCATTTATTGTCTTTCCAGCTTAATCCCTCTAGAATCCCATTCCTTCCATCCTTCCCTCCTCCCACTCCTTCCTTTCTTTCTTGAATCCCATTTCAGACATTATTTGACCCCCATGAGAAATTCTGTTCCACTGACCCTACCCTCTTCACATCGTCAGTCATCCTTCCCCAGCTTAGATTACATGGCCCATAGTTATATTCACTTCTTTGCACACACTTTCAACTCTACTGGCCCCCCTCCCCTTCTGCCAGTTTCCTAGAGAAATCCCTCCCCCAATTTAATGCAGCTCTACCCCTGCTCTGTACTAAAGCCTGACTAGCTAAACAAGGCTAGAGAAAAACACCAGGTTATATTAGCTGGTTGTACCATAAATGCCTGACCTCGAACCTGAAGTGGCAGCAGTTAGCTCATCAATTCACTCTTCCACTCTACCAAGTCATATTTCATGCCTTCTTCTCAAATCTCCAAACACCATGCTTTCTGCTTGACTCTCAGATACTTACTGTCTTTGATACTTACTGCACTGGGGGGAGGGCAATCCAAGGGTAGGTCCTTTCACAACCAAACCTGTTGAACTGCTTGCATTGCAATGGGTGAATAGTCCTCGCTCCTTTCTGCCCTGTTGCATCCCAAGTGCCTAGGTTTGGGCTTGGCATGTAGTGAGGACTCAGTAGTTTTTCAGTGGAATGATTAAGGCCAACTTCTCAAGGACTTCATACTTGCAGTTTACCCCTCTCTCTTTTACCTGATCAATTTTCTCTTTTTATTGCATCATAACCATCATTCGAACATGCTGTATTTTCTTTGATCTTGAAGAAACCCTCCTTTGACCTTTCATCCCCCTCCAGATTCTGCCACATTTTCCAATTCTTCTTTATAATAGAACTTCTCCAAAGAACTGCCTAGACTTGCCATCAACACTGCCTTTTCTCACAATCTCCTTTGAACCCCCTCCAAATAAACTTTTATCCCCAGCACGCCACTGAAATTACTCTCGTTAAGTCTAATCATCACGTCCACCTTGCTAAATCCAATAGTTAGTTCTCAGCCCTCCTCTGATTCAACCTCTCAGCAGCATTTGGCATAGTTTACTATTCTTTTCTTCTTAAAATAATTTCTATACTTGGCTTTCATGAGACCACACACTTCTGGTTTTCCTCATCACTCACTAGCCATTGCTTCTCAGTCATCTGTTGGTTGCTCTTCTTCCATGTATCTAAACCTTGGTGTAATTCTGCTCCTCGGAAACAGGCTCACTCCTTGGGTGATTTCACTGAGTCCCATGGCCTTAAGTTCCATGCACTGAAGTTTCCTAAATTTCTATCGCTAGTTCAGACTCATGCATTTCTCTGCTTACTATCCATTTCCACTTGTCTTATGAGTATCTCAAACTTATCCAAATCCTAGTATGTGATTCTCCCAACCCTACCTGCTCCTCTCATAGTTTTCCCTACCTCAGTAAACCATAAGTCCACTCTACTAGATGCTTAAGTCAAAAATGTAGGGAACATTCTTGATTCTTTTATTCTCGCACCTTCAGTAAACTCTATAGGATTATCAATTATTGAACCACTACTAACACCTCACATCTGTTGCTATGTAATGGTTAAGCCCAGGGCATGTTTCTAAGAGTGAGTGGTAGAGGCATGTTGAAGGTGAGGTTGTGAAGGACCAGGGCAGGGGAGAGAGATGGATCAGCTCTGGAGTTACTGAGTTGACCAGTAGTGTTAACAGGGGTAGTGGTGGAGGGAGACTAGGTGGAATCACTGGGTGGGGGGCATGCTCAGTGAAGGAGGTAGCTTTTATTGCATAGTTAATAGGAAGTCACTAACATATTTTTTAAGCAGAGGACTGTATGATTATGTATTTATAACAAAAGTTATATATGCCATCTTTTGTTAGATCAAAGTAGATAATATTGAAACTGATTTTCTAATTTGTGTAATGTATCAGATCTAACTCTAGAACTTCTAGAAAGGGAGTGTTTTAACAGACTGATTTCTATTTTCAAACAATACGGAAATTTTATCAAAAATTCACACCAGATTAACCAAAAAAAAAAAAAAAAACCCACACACACAACAGGATAACTATGTTAGGTAATACATGGGCTTACTAATCATACTGTGGCAATCATTTTGCAGTCTATACATATAGCAAATTATCACATTATACACCTTAAACTTACATAATATTATATGTTGATTATATCTTGATAAAGCTGGGTAGAAAAATGAAGCCCATTTAAAAAAAGAAAATGGACCAAGTTGTGAAAAGCAACAAGCTCAGATGGTTTCATTTCATAGAGAGAGTTCTACTAAAGTTTTTAAAGAGTAAGTAATCCAATGCTTGAAACTTTCCCAGAGCAAAGAAAAAGGTTATGGTGTGATTTTTTTTTTTTTATTAAAAAAAAAAATCAGCTTAACCCTGAGGCCAAACCTGACAAAGACTACACAAAGCAGAAAATCAGCTGGCTGATCTCATTCACGAATATTATCGTTAGAAGTCATAAGTAGGATGTTAAGAAACATAATCTAACAGCTCATTACAAGACAAATATTAAAAAAAATCAACCTGGATTTTTCCCAGTAATAATGCAAGGATGTTCAGTATCGATTAATCTAATCACACAGTAACCATAGTAATAGATTTGAAGAGAAAAATCAGGTCAAAACCATAGATACTGACAAGGTATTTGATACAATTCAATAGCCATCCTTGATTTTTTAAAAACCCATACTATAGGAACAAGTAGATACTCATAACTTAAAATGTATCTGCTTTGTCACCAAATCCAGCATGATTTTAAATGAGCCATTCTTGTTAGAATGAGGCATAGGACAGCACATTGACTATCGCTGTTATTTCACTGTATGGGAAACACCAGCCAGAACGATCAGAAAAGCTCTAGAATAAGAGGCTCAAAAGTAGACTGAGATGATACTGTCATTCTTTGTACATGGTAAGTTTGTATACTTGGTGACTCCAGGAAAATAAAAATTTGAAACTGCTATCAATAGAATTCAGTGACAGAGTAAGGTATGAAATTGATGTATGGAAAGCGATAATTTTCCTATCTACAAAAGCAGGTTACAAGATGTAGGAGAAACCTAAATTTGTGCTAGCAAAGTAGGGATAAATTAATAAGTGTAACATCTATGTGAAAAAATTTTAAATTCTATAGAAGAACACAAGATTTGAATAAATGAAAAGACTATTATGCTCTTAGAGGACTCAGTATCAAAAAACTGTCATTTTTAATTTATAAAATTAACACAATACCGGTAAGAAGTTGAACAGTTTAGGAGAAGAGGAGGGAGAGAACCAGAGAGGCTGAATCTAAGGGTCATAGCTGGGAAAGCTGTAACACCAAGGAGCACTGAGGAAGGAGACCTGGCCTCACCAGGTATTAAAAATTGAGTCAGGAATTACTCAGTGTGGAACCTGAGTATACAGACCAGTGGAACAGAATGTTAAATATAGAATATAAAGTCCAGGAGTAGACCTAAGTCTTTATGGGATTCCGTATATGACCAAGTTGGCATTTGAAATCAGGTGGGAGTCCAGTAACTGTGAAAGGGGCTTCAAGCCAGCAGTTTATGGTTTCTGTGTTAAGACCAAGACCCTTAAATGCAATTTATGTTCTTAAAAGCCACTCTGACAGTTGGGGATATTTTAGATACAGTGTTTGTAGAGGTCAAATGTGAGGGAAAGTTCTGGGGAAACACTTTACTTTGTATTTCCTTGGTAAGAGATGGGGGGTGAGAGAACGGTAGACTGCATAGAATTTAACAAGTGCTTAGGCTACAAATGCTCTGATATTGAAAGAAGCATATAGAGTGAAAAGCATCTAATTTGCATTCAAAAATATGAAGCATCTATTATGTGCTTGGGATAGAAGCACTCTCCTAAAATGAGAGTTGCTAATAAGGTAAAGGCCAAAAACCTAAATTAGAACAAAGAACCTAAGGGACATCTGTTCTGGGTGTTTATCCTAGATCATTATTCTACAATAATTATCCTAATGCAAAATATTTACTAAGTAGGACTCCTATTTCTGGTATAAGGAATGGTGTTTTGCTAATGATAACCCACATGTATCTTTCAAAGTTTAACAAGAAAAATAATTAAAAGATTTCCAACAATATAGGTTATATATAAACCTGCTGCATGAAAATGCTGTCTGCAAAGGGTTTTAGAAATCTCACAAAGTACTTTTTTTTTCAACTGCGAAATCAGAGTAAGTCATTGCTTTAGTACTATTCTAGTCTTCACGGTTTTTGTTTTTTTCAGTTTTCAATGAGTACCAGGTACTACCAAACAGGTTTTTCAGGTATTTGAAGGAAGTTTAGTTATAGATGCCAAAACATTTCCCGTGAATTGATAGGGCATTTCTTCAGCTGCCATTGCTGGAGGTTATATTTGATGATATGTTCACTGAATCAGGAAAACATTCATAGAGGCCCCATTGTCTCAGCAGAAAGGATGTCAGTCATGGGTTACTCAATCTCTTGGGTAAAATTAACCCCCAAACACATAAATTAGACTGGGATTATGGCAATAAAAGGTTGGCTTTAATGGTATTGATAGAACCCCAAATTTTCTATTTCCTTTTACTCTGAACTGGCATCTCAGGTTCTGTTTCAGTCCTCACTGATGAGGGATATTTAAACCAAAGGAGGACTTTGAAGAAGACAAAAGGACAGGAGCCTTGCTGTGTAATTGCACACTTCGGAGGCTTATATCACATGATGCTTGAGAACACCAGTTTGGGGCAGCTTTTCCACCTGTTGAAGCTGAGTGGTCTTGCATAAATTGTCTTTCCATGAGCTTCAGTTTCCACACTATAAAGAGTTATAAGCCCCGTGTTTTGGTTTGCTCAGGACAGCCCTGGTTTACAGCTGCTATTCTGTGTAATTATTCAGAGCACCCCCTTTCACTTTCAAAGGAGTTCTGGTTTTGATAGTAAATTACATGGCTACCTTATCTACCTTGGAGAGGGATGTGGTGAGGTTGAAATGAATTAGTGTTTATGAAATTCTTCGTGTGGTGCCTGGCACACAGAATATTCTCAAGTAATGTTTAGCACAGTATTATTAAACTGCTTGGTTTTTCAAACCAGACTGTAAAGAACATGACTCCATGGACAGTGAAATTTCGCTACTCTCTCTGTCATCCTAAGTCTCTTATTCCACCCACTTAGAATTTCCTGCCTAAAGCAATGAATTTGAGAGGTTTCAGCAACTACTAAAACACTTCTGGTGGTTGTGTCTTCGTAGGTTATCGCCAGGTAGAGCTACTAGCGGTCATATTAGTACTAACTTTACAATAATGGTAGAACACTTTCGAACAGCTTCCAAATTTTTTCCCACGTTACATCTCCTTTTCCATGGGAACTCCTATGAAAGAAGTATTTTCATAATCATTACTATCATTTTTTAATTTTTTAAAAGGATTTTATTTATCTGTTTGACAGAGCACAAGTAGGCAGAGTGGTAGACAGAGGGAGAAGCAGGCTCCCTGTTGAGCAGAGCGCCCGATGCAGGGCTCAGTCCCAGGACCCTGAGATCATGACCTGAGCCAAAGGCAGACACTTAACCGACTGAGCCACCCAGGCACCCCCATTACTATCATTTTAATGATCTGGAATCAGAGACTCAGAATTAATGAAATTACTTTCCTAAGAGCATGTGGCTAGAGTGCGTCAGGGAGGACGTGAATGCGCGGCCTCTCACTTTGTACTCCATTTTCTTTTCCTTGCACCATGTGGGTGAAATAAAAGGGCGAGATTACTAAATTAACCAAATGCCTTCTCATTATGCCTGCTACAGTCATTTTTCATTCCACTGTTGACTTGTCTGGTATTCATTCATTCATGATTCTTGGTTTTTTGGTTTTTTCAAAAACCATTTAGGTGCTACTTGGTCTTAGTATATAGACATAGTGCCTGGCCTCAGGTGGCTTATGGTCTAGAAAACACTTATGATGCCTCTAGATGCAGTCATTTGTACTGGGTCTCTTGTGAGTAATTTCAGGGCATAGTGGGAACACAGAGGAGTCTATGCTAGCTCCATGTGTTCAGAAATCTACAATTTGGGACACCTTGTTACTCTGTATCTTGCAAGCAAGAATGAAAGTTTGGGGATTGTCATTTTTCCGGGCCTTGGTACATTCAAACCAGTGAGGGTGTCTCTAGTAACTTGTCCCAGTTTCTCTTGTTGTAAACATCCCATTACACTGGAATAAGGCTCTATTCACATCTGCCTTCCCCTCTGAATGGGGACACAGCATCCCTGTCTTGTTGATCTCTCTGTCATCTCCCAGTACAGAATCACGCACCAGCATGCAGAATAGTTCAGGAGCCAGAGACTAGGTTTAATGCTCTCTGTGAATCTACTTAGTACTTAACTGGAACCATGAGCGCTAGCTTGGATTGTGCGCATATCACAGATGAAGAAACTGTATTTTGGAGAGATTATATCATTTGCTTCAGATCACATAGTTTTAAAATACCAAAACTGAAATCTCTCTGTTTTAAAGCAGTGTTATTGAGATATAATTTACATAAAATAAATACACATATTTAAATTACACAATTTAATAAGTTTTGACATACGTCTACACACATGAGCCCATCACCACAGTCATGACAGTGAACACCCTCAGCATCCTTCAGAGTGAGCCGGAATTCAAATCCGGATCTGTGGCTCCAGAGCTCCTGTTTTTCCCTCCAACAATGAGTATATGGGGGAATTGAGCCTGCTCATCCTCACTGCCCACTTTCCGGAGTTGTGAGTGGTTGAGATAACAGACAGAGATCTTTTACAACCCAATTATCCATCAGTAAAAGAGTGAATACATAAATATGGTATCAGAATGGAATGAGTGCCCATAAAATGAATGAATTGTAGGCTCACACAAAAACAGGGGTGTGTCTTGGAAACATAAGAACACAACACAGAGAATGAAACCGTTTTTATAAAAGTAAGCAAATATAAATATGTAATGTACACATATTTGTACACACATAACGAAAAGTAAGGGAATGACTAATGCACAGTTCAGGAGAGAGGTTACCTTGGGGGATGCAGGGAGGAGCCTGGAGGTAGATGGCAGTTATTGGTAATATTTTATGTAAGTCATGGGTTAGGTAGTAAGTTCTGATGTATTCATTATGTTATGTTATATACTTTGTATATATCATTTATGAAAATTAAAAGACTATTAAAAACAAATACTGCATCATTTTAAACATTTATGTTCTAATTAAGTATTTTGTTAGGAAAAGATCACTTAATGCAATAGTTTAAATCCACAGCATTTTAATTCAGTAGGTAGTAGTGATAAAGGGGCTGGCTCTGTGGTAAATGGACTAATACACTGATGGGGAGAAAAGGAATAAAGTTATTTGATATGGTTACTCCATCCATCATGGAGTTGCTGGATGAACCATGAACTGTGCTTCTGTATGGATCCATGTCTACCATCCCTGCTTTTTTGGTTGTCGTTGGATCCAAAAGGGGAAAGAGAAATAGGAGAGAACAGAATTAAGTTAGGATTGTTTGTGTCTAAATACATTGAAGGTAGAAGAAGCATATAGCCAAAAAAACACTGCAGAAGTTTTGACACCTTATAAAACCATCTAAAATCTTGAAAACCAAGAGTAAAGAAAAATTTAATTCTGGGAAGAAGAACACCAAAGACTGAGTAAGTTTCCTGCAAAATGGAGTAGAGTATATATTGATATCTTCTTAAATAATGCTCTGTATAGTTTCATCTGTTCTGTATTTTCATGTAATAATTGCTAAATGAGATTTAAATTTAGCTCTGGTTGTAGTTCCAATTTCTAAGAGCATAGCAGACTTAACAACAACAACAACGAAAAGCCTGGGCTATTCTGCGATTCACAGTTAAGCCCATTTTTTGATAACTTGGCCAACTGCCAGAGAGACCATATTTCAGGCTCCACTGTCCATCTGGTGGGAGCTTGTCTGATTTCCAGACAGCACCTAGTAGTCTCTGAAACGCAGGTCTGCAGCATCCAAAATCTACAAAAACACTGCTGGTGTGGCCAGTGACTTCCCTTTCTAAATTAAGTATTTTGGCGCAAGGAATTGTGGTTTCTTGGTGCAAAGAATTGTGGTTTCTTGTTTCTTTGTGACTCTCCATTACTTCCAGGACTAAGATTTGAGGTATTGGTGAACATTATTGACCAATAATAGGTTTAAAAACTACATTTAAGTTCTGAAAGCAAGGCAACATTAAACTCAATGTTTAAAAAAGTAATTCACTCCACATTGAGGGATTCCATTAATATGAAGCATGGTGAAGCTATTTGAGTTGTTCTTACCCGAGCACAGGGAGCTCGAGTTGCTCAAAACCTATAACTAGTAAATGATAGAGCCAGGATGCTGATACTCCAGGGTATCGTGCTCCTTCTATTACACCACACTTCTGGCTTTTATAGATTTTTCAAAAGGTCTGTTCTTGAATAAGAGATATAAATGGAGATTTTTATCTTTAGATCAGACAACCTAGTAATTGATGCAAGTATTTCCAAGTTGTTTTTTTATGCTGTTTATTTTATTATTTTTTAAGATTTTATTTATTTATTTGACAGAGAGACAGCCAGCAAGAGAGGGAACACAAGCAGGGGAAGTGGGAGAGGACGAAGCAGGCTCCCAGCAGAGGAGCCCGATGTGGGGCTTGATCCCATAACGCCGGGATCATGCCCTGAGCCGAAGGCAGACACTTAACAACTGAGCCAGCCAGGCACCCCATATTTTACGCTGTTTAACAGTAGAGACTCTGGGGTCAAGTCTGGGTTCTAATCCCGGTTGTCTACTTGTATACTTCCCAAAAGTAAACCTACTTTACTCCATTTCCTTACTTATAAAATAAGGCTCATGCTATAAAGATGAAAATGAGGTACGAATTTCTTTTAAGTCTGCAACCCAGAGTGAGGCGTGTAACAATCAGTTATTAAATGGTGACCCTTTTATAGCTAAAATTCTGCAAGAGTTCTCCATGCAATTCTGATTTAAAGCTTCCTGGAACTTAAGTTCTCAGGGAAGAGATAAACAAGATAAATAACTAAAATATATGTATACTAGTGATTCATACTAAAGAGAAAAAGCAGAGAGGGGAGATACAAACTATTGGGGAGGAGTTAAAATGTTAGGGATGCTGAACAGGTAAGACAACAAGAAGGGGACTCCTGAGTAAACACCCAAAGAAAAATAGGGTGTAAATTTAAGGGAATAGCATGTCAGCCAATGGGAGCAGTAATTACAAAGTTCCTGGGGCAGGAGTGTGCATGATGTGCAAGAAAGTGCATGGAAAGGGTGGTGTGACGAGTAAAATAAGGAATAGAATAGTAGGAAATGAAGTCAAAGTTAGCAGTGGGCCACTGGCAGAGCATGTAGGGCCTTGTCGGTCATAGTAACGGTGTTGAAGGGGTTGAGCAGAGAAGCAACGTGATCTGACTTAAGGTTTGTTTTTTTTTTTTTAAAGATCTTATTTATTTATTTGACAGAGAGAGCCAGCCAGCGAGAGAGGGAACACAAGGAGGGAGAGTAGGAGAGGGAGAAGCAGGCCTCCCGCTGAGCAGGGAGCCCGATGTGGGGCTCAATCCCGGGACCCTGGGATCACGCCCTGGGCCGAAGGCAGATGCTTAACGACTCAGCCACCCAGGCGCACCAACTTAAGTTTTAAAAGGGTCCCCTCTGGCCTCTGTGTTGAGAAGTAGGCTGTTGGAGCAGGGGGGTATTCAGCGTAAACAGAAGCATGGAGACCAGTTAAGAGGCTAACGTAATAATCCAGACCATTAAAATATCCATCTTACTGGAGTAATTATAATGCGTTACACCACTGAGATGCAGGAGGCTTTTCCTGTGCCCCTTGCTGTGTTTATAAATACTAGGAGAGAGAGGAGTCAGGTGGTTCTGGAAGTCATAACTGTCCTGGTTTTAATTTTTCTTTCAAAAGTTGCAGCACTGCATAATAGTCACATTTGTGTATCACTCTATTCCGTGCCGTGCTTGGGGAATTTTTTTGCAAATGAAGGGAGCATTTTATAGAACAGATGACCTTTGAAAGTTGTCACACTGGAGCTGTCTGTCCCTGGTGGTTATTCCATGGCAACAGGCTAAACTGAAGTACGCTTTCATTGTGATAAGTTATCAGTCCTGACGCTATCAGCCAACTAAAAGCAAAGTAGGTTACTAGGGCTGATGAGCACCATTGAGAGGCCCACGGACTGTGGAACAGCGCTTCACCATCTCCCTTGGCAGACGTCACATGGACAAGGGAACCCTCTCTTCAGGATGTCACCGTGCTATTTATTCTCCATCAAGCTGCAGCTTACTTTTCTTGCTGTTAAACCTGTTTCGTTAGGATGTGCTTCCTGTGGCTTTCAAAGCTTGTGCCGTATTTCAGGATTACCTGAAAAATTATTTCTCTGTGTACATCAGAAAATTGGAGTAACCTCATTTACTAGGTTGAGATTCAATCTTCGATGTCCTGAAACTGTCATGAAATTCTCATATAAAATCAGTTGTAATTTACTTGTGTGTGCATATGTTAGTGTGTGTGGGTCTGCATCTTAAGGGTAGAGAATATATAAGTCTAAAATTTAACAAGAGTGTTATAAGAGCAAAAAGGCTGGAAATAACTTATTTATACCACTGGGCTTAGCCGCTGCTGCTGACCCCCAAATTCCCTTGATGGTCTTTCAAGGATCTGTAGGAGTTGTAACAATTTTCCCAGAAGTGGATCAAACATGAATGGATATGGTGTAATTTAGTATCATAATCAGATGTCAGTAACATATGCCCATCATAAGTTGAGTATATTTATTTGTCAGTTTAATTACAAACATTATTTCACATTTTCCTTTGGTGGGAAAGAAACTAGAATATCACTTTACATATTTTATGTATCAAGAATATGAAGTCAAAAATAGAGGTGTTTAAATTAATATTATTTTATATTATTTATTTCCCCACTACTTTTATTATTGGTAGTGTTTTTGCAATAAAAGCAAAAAACTGGGTACTTGTCAATTCATGATTTTGCTTTCCTAAAGTCACATTTTATGACCATCACCTTCATTTCCATAATATTTGTCATAGACACGCTCACAGATACCATTTCATGAGGTCTTAAAAGTAGCTCTTTGGGGGGATTCAGGAGGTAAACGTATAATCCCATTTTACAGCAAAGGAAACTTTAGGGTTCAGGAGCAGCCTGGAAGTCACTTGACTGGCAGGTATAAAATGAATAGACTCCAGTCTTTGGTTTCTTAGTCTAGACCCTGTCCCCAACAGCAAACTCTTCTTGTTGGCTCTTCCATAGTCTTTTTCAGATTGTGGGGGCCTGGTGGTTACAGAATACATACAGATATTTTGCAATAAGGTGAATCCAATAGCAATAAACAGTGATGATGGTGTTCTTCTAAGTGATTGAAATTTCTAACTGATGTATTTCTGTAAATTTCTTACCAGTGTCCTCTTAGAAATTTGCATTAAATCCAGAAAGGTATTAATGCCTGCTTTTTACAGATAGATGAATCCTCACAAACATAATGTTGAATGAAAGAAGTAAGTTACCAAAGGGAATGTGCACCATGATTCCCTTTGGTCAGGTAGAGGCCAACAAAGCTATGGTGTTAGAAGTCAGGAGGGTAGTAACCCTTGCTTGGGGCTGTGTGGTCTGGGGAAGGGAGTGTTGAACTGACTTGGGTGCTGGTGACACAGGTACTCCCTTGGTAAACTCTCTTAAATGCCTTATTTCCATAGGTAGAGAAGTTAGTTGAAATGCCTTCAACACGAGCAATTCTTAGACGTTCATTGTTTGTTATAAACTGCCATTTCCCAGCAAAAGCCAGTTACCCTTATTTGGTCATCGTTGTTGTTTGTGAGCACATTGTATTTCTTTTGAGTTCTTGGAGCTTCTTCATCTAAGAGCCGGCTGCCCAGCAGCCACAGTGAAGTCCATCATAAAGTGCTTGCCAGAACAGCTTTCTTGCTTATGCTTTTTAAGATGGTATGGGAAGAAAGGTATTGCAGAAGGGCTCCCCAGTTAGGATGTTAATCTGTCTCGAAACAGACACCACCAGAAATGTTTTCGTGGAATTCTGATAAGGCTCAGAGCAGAGAGCTTCAATCAGCTTCTTGGAATTTAACAATTTCACACTGATTTTTTTCATATAAATGGTTCAGAAGAGCACACATAGTTGAGCAACAATAGCTTTATCATTTCAGAAATATTCCTTGAGGTCAGTGCCTAAAAGGAATAAGGTTGAGGCTAGAAATTACTGTGAACAAATACAGTGTTAATAAAAATGGAAACTGATGGCCACAGCCATGATGATTCTCTAGGCTTCTCGTGGTAAACTAAATCTGCAAGCTTTCTGACCATAGTAAATACAGGAAAAGCAGGAAGAACTGAAAAGATATTGTGGGTCAGCAAAACCTTTTGCAGTCCTCACGGTTTCCAGACTGAGGCCACTGTGGGAATCGTACGTGTAACTGGTCATGCTCAGGGTGATGGGCAGTTTTCTTGCAAACCATTGCTTCGTTCTTAAATGTGACCTTTTTTTTTTGTTTGCTACTTTAAATCAGTTTAAAAATTTTTTAAAAATAAGGTATTTTTAAATGTTTCTGCCGGCTGTTTACACACTATAGCATCTTCTTCCTTTTTTCCCTGCAGTGTTCTGTTTCTTCATCAGAAGAAGAAAGACTTATTTCCATCAGGAGACCTAAAACGCCAACCTCAGGTGACTTCTCTGACCTTAATACTCAAACAAATTGGACCAAGTCACTTCCCTTGCCAACGCCAGAAGAGAAGATGCGGCAGCAAGCCCAAACAGTCCAGGCTGATGTGGTTCCCATTAACATAACTGGTAAGCTTTGCTATGCGGATAGGTTTCTAAATGCACTTGGGAGAATGACTGTGGCTTTTGTTTGTTATATGCTCTTAGTGTCTCATTTATACATTAAAAGGTAAATAGCTATATTCTGGCTTCCTGCTCTTTGATTAATGAAGGGACT
The DNA here is from genome assembly GCF_024610735.1 of Ursus americanus. Taxonomy (NCBI): domain Eukaryota; kingdom Metazoa; phylum Chordata; class Mammalia; order Carnivora; family Ursidae; genus Ursus; species Ursus americanus. The sequence goes on along the minus strand of NC_142137.1, from coordinate 50,857,463 downwards.
ACTAAAACTTACATATGTGCGTGCATATGAAATATTTCTCGCTTGTTACAGCAGTGTGTTACCGAAGGTTGATATCATGGAATTCATCAAAAGTGTGTGGCTTTTTTTTTTCATTGAATTACTTAAAATATCTTATTTTAAATATTTTATTTGAGATCATCTTCTAAACATGGTTCTGGGTAAGAAAACAATGACATGTTTCCCTTCTAAAGGACTATTTTATGTAGTATATATGGAAATGAAGAAATAACATTTTGTGATATTTCTAAATGATAGGTTTTCTTACCTTTTTGTCTTCTCAAGTAGAAAAGGGAAAAATCCTTAAAATAGCAAGTGAATTAGCAATAAAAATTACAGAAATATCGTTTTAAAGTTAATAGGATGGTAAAATTATATTTTGATCCCCATATATTTGAATTCTACAATATTCAAATAAAATCACTTCCGAATATAAACTTTTTAGAATACGTTATATTAAGTTGGAATATGAATATTGCCAAACATGAAATTCAAGTTCTTTTAGAATATTATGCTCAGATTTTAATCATCAGTGGTATTTAAGGGGACAAATAACGAGGCATGTAAAGCTCAAACGCAGGATTTGACAAACTTAGAGGAGTTGTTAAAAGACTAGAAGTCAGAATTTTCCTGCTTTATCAGTTGCAGAGCTCGCAAAGAAGACAGGTCAGTGGTTTGGGGGGGTTACCAAGTCTAAAACAGGTATGTTAAGAATTAACATTGGACAGGGTGTTCAAGAGAAACAGATTATTGATAATCATCATTGATAATTAGCCCATACAAAGCATGGCTGATAGGGCCAGAACCTAAAAAAATCAGGTGACCAATAAGGGTGAATTTTCATTAAAAGTTAGGTTGAAAACCCACAGCACCCTTGCTGTACTTCTGAAGATACTGCTGTCGACTGCTGTTAGAAAGGTTTTTACATTTTGATAGTTACTGAAGATTTTTTAAAAACCTTACAGCTGTTTAAAAATTCCATTTAGAATAAAAATGACATCTATTTTGTATTCCAGAGAAATATAGTAAATAAGTGCATGGATTATTTTAAATTCCATATACATTTTTCCATGTTTATTGTACTTAAGCCTAAAGGAATAGTATAGTATTTTATTCCATTTTCTTTGTAAATAACATTGTTGATCTTCCCGAATGTGATTCTCAGGCACCTAAGTCATGTATTTTAAGATTATTTTTATAAGTCGCTGTGTTTCAGCATAAAGTGTGTTTATTGCTTGATGGAATATGTGGACACATATTTTCTGTAAGAAAATGCATTACCTTATTGGATTGATTAAATGCAGCAGAAACATAATTATATTATATATGATTAAATGTCTCAGAAGTAGTATTAGAAGATAAGAAGATTGTGCTATGAGATATGACAGTCCTTGATGAAATTAGGATAAATGCATTATCCTGAGATTAGGAAATTTAAAACAGAGTAACTGTAGCTTCAGGAATAAAGAATTACTTGCAATGAAATGCATTGTTACAACGGTGGACAGTGCCATTTCTTTGAGCTGTAATTCTCTCCTGTTGATGACTAAGTGGATATGAATTACATAGAGTCTAAAAGGAGTCCTTCAAACACCACATAAGAAAGGTGAATGACACTAAAGAAGTGAGCAATATGAGTTATGTCAAAATGCAATTTACTTTTGAGTGATTAACACTGTCGGAAATGTAATAATTAAATACAGTACCTAATTACATATTTATTGATTCATCTTCTGGATCCGTGTGTGAACATACATATATATCTATTTCATAAAGAGATGATTTTTCTAATATTCTGATACAAAGCATTACATTTAAATTTTTCACTTTAGCAGTCAAATTGACATAGGCTATACAGCTTCCTGCTCTTTAAATGTTGTATTTCTGAAGCCCTAGAAGACTTTTGAGACTAAAATGTAGCTTTCCATAAGGAATTGTCATATGCTCATTTATTTGGATGAACATTGACCCTCTAGTTTGATTTTCAGTCAGGCTCAGCAGGGAGAAAAAATGTCGATAAATATACTGTTTGACATCCAGAGTGAAGCCGGCCAGGCATAGAGGTAGACCATTAGCACAATAAGCTGCCAGCTTGAAAATCAATTTAGTCCCTTTAGTCATCGTCCTGTAGGGGCTCATCATGTTCTAGGATTTGAAGAGAGAAAAATGTTTCAAATGAAATGTATGTATGCGTAGGTTTCACCTTCTGCCATGTGGGATAACAAGTCTTCCACCTGGAAGATGGAAGATAAATAGAGTGGGTAAACACGCTTCAACGGTTTTGACAAACTGGCTTTGTACTGATGTCTGAGTTAGCTAAGTTTATTTCTAAGTAGTAACCATGACTAAGGCTGTTTTTCAATGAATGGGAGTGATTCAGTTCCTCTCATCAGGTATTTATTAAATACCTGCATTGTGTCAGGCATCGAACTGAGTGACACAGGCGGTGCTAAGGTATGTGAATCATGGCACCTGCCCTCAGGAAATGTTCAGTCCACCAGGAGGGTCATGATCCAAGATGGAGAGTTTGGTGCCTTTAACGGCGTATGTCTTAGATGTCCGTTCTCATGGTTTGTTTCTTAATATCCTTGGAGTTCTGGTGGTTTATCTTTCGTTTTTTTTTTTTAGGAAGCAGAACTAGAGAGTAAATGTAACTATCAGTGTTTTGTCTGTTCTTAATGCCTTGATGTAAGGGAGTTGTTTTCCTCCGCTGCAGGAACTAATGGACCATTGAAGTCATGACCTGCCCTCACAAGCACCATATATGCTGTTGCCCATAGTGATGCATTTAGCGCAGGGATGGCACCTTCTGTGTCTCACTGTCTTCTCTCCATCATTTCTGGTTTTCTCCATTAGGAACAAAGTTGCCAGCATTTTCAAAGTTGTCAGCATTTATTTAAGTTTGTTGCTTCATAGGTGAAATGTGATTTGATCATTCAGGCCTTTTATCTTCTGTTTAGATTAGATGAGTTTCTATTTGCAGTTTATTCCTATTTAAATAGAGGGTACACTGTTTACAACATACCCACTTTGAATGTGTGTCAATATTGCTAAAAAGAGTGAATGTTTTTATACTTTTTTTTTCAACATAAGAATGATGGAAGTATATAATTTGCGTTATGTATATATTTTTAAAATATTTTTTGAGGAGAATAGCCACTTAATAAATACAGTACTATAAAACTTTCTTTAATTAAACTGGCTAGTAATTTAAAGCAGACCAATCAGTAACTGATACTGTATTATTTTATGGTTTCCCATTGGTTTGTTAATCACACAAGCTCACAATGTAGAGATTTAAAAAAAGTCTGGTGGACGTGGCATTCTAGGTTTGATTGCAAAAATCACTAGAAATGTCTGAATTAAGATCAGTTGTAAAAGGTGATTATGAAACAGAGAGAAAGCAACTCAGCTTTAACAACAGCAGTGCTACTGGGTCTCATTGTGGTCAAAGTACTTTATCATTATAAGGCGTTTTATTGGTCATGATAGTTTGTATCTCACACCATAGCAGTACCACAGCCTGTCCAAATTGTCAGCCTCCCTGACTGAAAGAAAAAGCTCTTCATCCAAGAATCCTTGATTAAGTTATTTGTATCCTCACAGAGGAGAAGACATTATATTATTCTCTAGAGATAACCGAATGAACCCAATATGCCCATTGCCGTCTCATGTACGCTGATGTAAAGAGTGATTTCGGTGACCAGAGGGCCTATGTAAAACACTTCCAAAATGACCCATTTTTTAAATAACACAGAATCACTCTTGAAGTGTGTTATTAACAGATTTGCACTTGTTACCCCAGCGCTTTTTGCAAATGAGATCAGGGTGTTTCCTTCGGAAGGACACACACCTGGAAATGAAAACAATAGCCTTATGATGATAATGTGCTTTCCTTCCTTTTTTTTTTTTTTTTTGTCCTTCAGCGTCATTCATCAACATATGACTGGCTAACATCATTATTAATACCTTCTTATCATTTTACAACAAGCTTTTGGAAGAAAGTGCATGGTGTTGGCTTGCTTGAAAATAACATTGCTTTGCTTGTTTCTACTACTCTATATTAGGGGAGAATTTCGATCGCCAGGCCAGCCTTCGGCGGTCTCTAATTTACACAGACACTCTGGTAAGACGACCGAAGAAAGTCAAAAGGAGAAAGACTATTACAGGAATCCCTGACAACATACAGAAGGAGCTAGGTATGGCTCATCAGAACTGTATTCCGTTGCCCCTCATTACTGCTCAGCATTACAACGCTAACCTCATCGTGGTGCTTATGAGATCAATACATTCTGATAGCCGTTTGGTGTCCCCAGAGGGACAGCTTCTCTCCTGAGTGAGGCACTGGGTGCAGGTCTTAACATCCCATGTAGATGATTTGTTGAATTTCGGTAAGAAGGTAACAGGAAGAGCTTACATGAAAACTGTTAACTGGGATGATGGAAATGTACAGTAACGTCCTCATCCCTGTGAGCCTGGCACATTGGGTATTTCCACAATGAAATTTCCCTTTCATTTAAATCTTAAGTTTTCATAAAACTGAAAACTCATTCCAGGACTTCAGATTGTGAGTATGGACTTCACTAGTCATACTGACAATGTTGGTGGCGTTTTGTCATCAAAGAGACAACAGTGTGGGGTAATTAGTAAATTTCAGTACACTAGGAAGTAGTCATTTGTGTTGGATAGTGCTTTAATGACACTTCCAGCGAAACAATTTCATAGGTTTTTGGTCAGTACTTTTCAACCTGTGATAAAAACAGAAAAAAGATACCTCCCCTTTTGGGGGGGGACTAGTGGAGAGTGTTATTTACTTCATAATTCACTTATCCAAATTATTTCTGCTTATCTTTATGCTTTGGATAATCCTTTGTTTCTCTATTCACTTCTTCTCTCTGGTTTTTAATGTGCCCATCGGAAATGTCTACAGAGGCAACAGAGCCTACTGGGTCAGGGGCAGGCACTCTGACGCCAGGCTGCGTGGATTTGAACCCTAGCTCTGCCACTTACTCCCTGGGTGGCCTCAAGCAGGTTAATTTACCTCCCTGAGTCTACTTCCTCATTCAAATAATGTGGTTGGTGATGCTAACAGACAATAGAGTTGTTTGAGGACTTAATGAATTTATACAGGTGAAGAGCTTGGAGCCAGGTACTATATGTTTACTGTATGTTACATAACAGCTGCTTTTATAATTATTGTAGAGAACTTAATACTACCTGTTTTGAAATTCGCGTCTTTCTCTTCAGCCAACCTATGGAGTTACTTCCTTACCGTTACTTTCATCTGATGTTTTTACTTGTATTTACTGTTAAAGGTTATAGTCTAGAAACTCAGAATAATTATTTCTGAATGTGCCCAGGAGTCTTTGAGTCAATATGAGTCCATCCTGCCTATGGTGATCTACCTGCCACAGCACTTTGAGGTGGCTTTGCAGCTTCCAAGTGCTACAGACCTTGTTCCTGTGTGTTTTTGCCCAGTGCCCCTGCTTAAATGCCTTGTAGTAGGGACGGAAGGCTCACTCTTCTTTACCTGGTATTCTCTCTCTTACTGCCATCCAGATTTACAGTAGGTATGCTCCATGTTCCAGACTGAAGCCACAGTGAGACAAGAATAGCGATGCTTTGCTTTTGCTCTAGGTAGTTCCAGTGACCCAGATGACACACAGGTGCCCGTCTTATTCCATAACATAGGGTCTTAGCACAAACAAAGGCAAGATTGCATCCACAGGATTCATGAAATTTGTCTTTGGTTCATGCCCCTGCATCTGCTTCCAGGTCTGGGCCAGTGCTCCCGGATCTCATTCTTTCAGACTCTTTATTATTTTTCCTCCTTTTAGGTGACAGCTAACTGATGTGAGGAACTAGTACATAACTCTTAATGTTCAGTAGATGCTTAATGGGCTAATTTCTTACAGCACCCAGGTAACATTTATATTTTCACTGATCTTGTAGGGGACATTCTTTAACCTAAAGGAGTGACTTTAAAGACAGACCCTTTGTAAGATAACAAGGTTGGTATTTCGAGGTAGTCTACATTTTAGTGGCTGTACAACCAAATAGGTGGTTTGGGATGGCTTTGTGCAAAGAGTATAAGAATAGTTTGGCCCAGGTAAAGATATACATACACATAAGTATTCAATAGGAATTCTCTCAGTGTCTCCCCCCCACTCTATACATACATACATATATATATATATATATATATATATATATATATATATATATACATATATAAAATACGATTTCTAGAACCTCAGAGATATTGAACTTTTTATCACTTTTATTACTGAACCAACCAGTATGGAGCCAATAACTCAGTTGCCTCTTTGACCTTACTAGAATGATCTGATCAGCTAGGTAAATCATGTCTTCTATAATTTTAATTTTAAATCAATGATTGATTCCCCAGGGCCCATGTTCATTTCTCTTTTGCATGTAACAAAGAAACACCAGTAATGCCGGAGGAAAGAAAACAGCTTTCTCCATATCATTGCATTGTGATTGCCAAACAGGAGACAGTTGATGTCATTTCATAGTCGATGACATAACCTGGATCCTAGTCTCAGTATCTAAGTTAGAGCTACTTAAAAAGAAAGAAAGAAAAGAAAAGAAAAACAAACAACTGTCATTGTAGAGATAAGCTTGTTGGAAGGATTGATAGAGTAAGGGAAAATAACATTTAAATACAGTAACATTTAACAGAAAATTTGGATCATATATTTTTCTTCATTTTATAACTTCTGATTGATCTTGACCTTTCTCCCCAATATTTTGTACTTACAGTGTCTGGTGTTTCAAAGCTTTGTACTACCTAACTAATGATTCTCAAAAATAGACACTTAGTATTTTCCTTAAAAATCAGTCTTTTCTAGATATGAAACGTGGGGAAGTATGGCCAAGTCAGACAAATCAGATAAAAAGAGAAGTGATTATCTGAAAAGAAAACATTCACTAGGAAAGATACTTGCTATCCAGTAGACCTTGCCCAAGTTGTTGGGGATTTGGATTTTTAAAAATCTAACCAGAGATTCTTCCAGAATTAGAGAGTTGATTCTGCTTAATTCTATGCAGATTTCACTTCAGAATCCATAAATAGTGGACTCTAGAGGTGAGCCACGTTATGGTGCTAAGTCAAGGTATAATATTTACTGTTTCAAGCAGTTTGTGGCTTATAATTTGTTGCCTTCCATTTAAATGAATCAGACAAAATTTCTAATTTTTCCTATACTCCTACTATCTTAAATGTACATAGAAACATATTTGAACAACCCATCATGAGTTTTCATCTTCTAGAATCGGATAGGATCATTTTGTTGTTATATAATTATATTTGGCTACGGAATAGTTTGGATATCCTGGAACAATATCTCTTCCCCCAGCAGAAAAAGCTTCATTTAAAGGAATCACCTTCTTGGGGCACCTGGGTGGCTCTGTCGGTGAAGCGTTTGCCTTTGGTTCAGGTCTTGATCACAGGGTTCCTGGATCAAGCCCTGAGGAAGGCACCCTGCTCCGTGAGGAGTCTGCATCTCCCTCTCCCCTTGGCTCACTCTCTCCTTCTCTCTCTCTCTGTCAAATAAATAAAATCTTTTTTAAAAAATAAAATAAAGGAATTCCCTTCTGAATAATTATTGATAGTTTGTACTGAGAACATTAAGAAGAACATGAGACCAGACACAACTTTTTTTTTTTTTAAGATTTTATTTATTTATTTGACAGAGATAGAGACAGCCGGTGAGAGAGGGAACACAAGCGGGGGGAGTGGGAGAGGAAGAAGCAGGCTCATAGCAGAGGAGCCTGATGTGGGGCTCGATCCCAGAACGCCGGGATCACGCCCTGAGCCGAAGGCAGACGCTCAACCGCTGTGCCACCCAGGCGCCCCCAGACACAACTTTTTAAAAACCCACATATTAAACCTTAAATTAACTAACCTGTAGATGTCTGTCATCATTGATCACGTGTTTTTTAAAAATTGGACATCCCCTTGTAGTATTATGTAATAAGTTAAAAATACATTATTTCTTTATATTATAGTAAAATCAGATACATCCCACCAAGATTTTTAGCAGCATCTCAGAGGTCTGTATTTGTTCGCAGATCCTCTTTATAGTCTGTTTCTGTTATTTAATTCTAGTCGAGATAGCATTCATTTGTGTCCTGTAATATGCAACACTTTTTGTACTGTGAAAATATTAGAGGATCTGTTTTGGGAATAGAACTTAAGTGGTCCCTCTGATCGATGATTTGTGAGTTGTTTTTTACATGTTTTTTAAAGGTCTTCAGAAAAACATTATTTTAATAAGAAAGTTGTGCTGGACTATAGATGGTGAAGAAATGGCTATAATTCCATTTTCAGAAGCATAGAATGGTTTCATGTTCAAAATTGTTACCTAAGAGAATCGGTACATTATCGCCCTTACAGACAGTTCAAAATCTACCACTGATCTCATGCAAAAATGACGGCAATTTTGAAAGAAAAAGCTGTTAAAATCCATTGTTGAATGGAATAAGGTATCTAGAATATTTGGAGCCAAACTGGTACAAACTGATACAGCCATACAAGTCAGTTTCCCACCATCTGAAATCCCAAGTGGCAAACACTTCATCTTTTGTTTTCTTTCCTCAAAGTGGATTTTTCTCCTGCTCTTGCCCATTGGCCCACTTCCTCTCTTTCTGAGGGAGAACCTGTGTCTGTCTGTCTGTCTTCAGTGAATATGCCTGGCAGCGGGTAAGGGAAGGAAATAGATGCTCTCTGCTAAAGATAGAAGTATGAAAATATTCTCCATCATCACAAGTGAAGGAATAGGCACTTTATTCCTCAGGGGATGACATCTCCTTTGTGGTTCATATAAGAACATCACTGCCATATTTGTAATATCCTTTGCTATTCGGATGAGCAAAAGGCTTTCTATCCAGTCAGGGACATGTAGTTAATTCATGCGGGGTAGGGAGGGAGTTCCCAGAAATCCCATCACCACCAGTGTCCTTGCCCAGATGAGCAGATGAGAGGCACTCAGCTTGCATTGCTCAGCAAAGCCCATGCTTGAGATTTTTTTTCAAGTTTTTGAAACAACGTAGAGAAAAACTGGTTATGCTGTTATTTTTCAAGATTTAATGTATCCTAATGGTTACTATGCATGAATTGATTTCTCTTTCTCTTTCTCTCTCTCTCCCTCTCCCTCTCCCTCTCCCTCTCCACTTTGGCTAAATTGTTGGTTTCATGATTTTTTTTTTTTTTTAAAGCTTCTGTTCCTTTCTAGGTAGCTTGAAATCTGTTATCTACACTTAAGGGTTTTTTTCTCATCCATTTCCATCTCTGGCCCTTCTTCTGCCTTTTTTTTTTTTTTTTTTATTTAAACATACCTACCCTCAGTTTGGTTGTAAAGCTCCGAGAAATGAATAGCCCTAATTTGAGGAGATGCTCACTGGATCAGTTCCTGCTGCTTTTTCCCCACCAGAACACAACAGATTGCTATTGGATTTTGAATGTCACTGACAGACAGATGACAGTGGTGTAAGATGGGTAGTGAAATGTTTGCAACACAGATGGGCCTGTAAATCATTTTTTCTTAGGCTTTCCTTCTGACATAAAAAAATTAATGTAATTAACACCGTTCTATACCAACATCCCTTGTAAATGGTCTCTCTGTAGCCCTGCGATTGAACCACTCCATTCATCTGTCTCTGGGAAAGACGGTCACAGCTTGTCAGATGCTCTGCACAGTCACCTGGTGGGTGACAGGCCACCTCAAAATCTTTACCAAAAGGAGGTGGTGTGAAAAGTAAACCTTCCACAGAGCACTCAGCCTTGACCTCAAAGAGAGTGACTGAAAATTCCATATGTAGCATTTAACCTATGGGAGGATTTCAAGTACAGATCAGAAGTACATGAAATTCATAATAAAGGCTTTTACTTTAGGAGCTCTCAGTGACTATTTAAACTCTCACTCAGGTGCCTACAGGAGAAAAGAAACTAGATCAAATGCAAAAAATACATATATTTAAGTACAGCAGGGTAAGAAGGGGATGAGGGTACAGGTGATGAACTAAGATATTTTTAAATAACAAGCTTCTTTCTGCTCTATCTCCAGCATCGGGCGCTGGCCAAGATGACATTGCTGGTCACTCAGTATACGCCCCAGACCACTGCTCTACACTAGGAAGGCTTGATAGCTATCGGTCTGTTGGGCAGCGCTCAGAAACCAGGGACTCCAGCTGTCAGACCGAGGAAGTGAAAGTTGTACCACCTTCAATGAGAAGAATCAGGGCCCAGAGGGGGCAAGGCATTGCTGCTCAGATGAGCCACTTCTCAGGCTCCTCTGGGAACATGTCTGTGTTGAGCGATTCTGCGGGCATTGTGTTCCATTCTCGACTCAACAGTGATGCCGGTTTCCACAGTCTCCCACGTTCTGGGGCGAGGGCGAGTGTTCAGTCCCTTGAGCCACGCCTGGGTGCCTTGGGCCCTGCAGAAGACCTGGATAGCACTTACCCCTACCAGAGCGGTCCCCCACAAGTAGATGAAAACTTAGGACGTTTAGGAGGTGCCTCAAGGACCGCAATGCTTTTGAGGCCCAAGTCCCAGGAGCTGAGGCATTTTGAGAATATAATCAGCCCAGCATGTGTGGTCTCTCCTCATGCCACCTACTCCACCAGCATCATCCCAAATGCCACACTCTCTTCCTCTTCGGAGATGATGATTATTCACACTGCTCAGAGTTCAGGACAGCTGGACAGTAAAATTACCAGTTCCTCTTCATACACAAAGGTAAAATCCAGAGACCAGCTCCTCTCCAGGCATGCTAGTAAAGAGGATCATCAGTCTCCCAGTGGTACCTGGATGGAGGGTCACCCCGGCGTTCTCTCACAGGCCTTAGATCCCCATCCCCCCGGTGCAACCACGCTCTTGTCCCTCTGTGACTCAGAGGTCTCTCTAAATACTCCAGCAAATCGGGAGAATGGATCCCAAGCCATGAGCTATAACTATAAAAACAACCTGAGCTCCCCAGTGCACGCCCAGGATGTGGATGGCAAGAGCGAGTCCAGTCATTCAGGAGGCACGGGGCCTGGCAGCTCAGAGCCCTGGGAATACGGTGCCTCCAGTAACGGGCAGGCATCCCCACTGAAAGCACACTTGGCAACTCCTGGCCACTCCCCTCCCGGAAGTAACGTGAGCAGCGGCAGTCTGGACCAAACATCCACCAAAGAAGATGCCAGGTCCCTGTATTCAGAGGAGCACGATGGCTACTACATGGCTATGCACCCCGGCCCGGGACACGGATCTGGAAGCCAGTACAGTAGCGATGGCTTTGGGAACCCCAGGCACAGTGTGGTCAATGTTTTTGATGGGAGAGCTCAGAAAAATCAGGGGGACCTGTCACATTACCATGACAAGTCCCTTTCGCGAAACATCTCTTTGAAGAAAGCGAAGAAGCCACCTCTGCCACCCTCTCGGACAGACTCCCTGCGCAGGATTCCCAAGAAGGGCATCCAGTCCAACGGGCAGGCGCTGAACGAGAGCCTGATCGCCTCGCTCCAGCACTCGCTGCAGCTGAACCTCCCGGGCAAGGGCGGCAGCTCGCCCTCCCAGAGCCCCTGCAGTGACTTCGAAGAGCCCTGGCTGCCTCGCTCCCGCAGCCAGAGCACCGTGAGCGCGGGCAGCAGCATGACCTCGGCCACCGCCCCCAATGTCTACTCCCTGTGCGGGGCCACGCCGTCGCAGAGCGACACAAGCAGCGTCAAGTCCGAGTACACGGACCCTTGGGGTTACTACATTGACTACACAGGCACGCAGGAAGACCCCGGGAACACCAGCGGGGGCTGCTCGGCCGGCAGCGGGGTGCCGGCGGGAAACGGGCCAGTCCACCATGTCCAGGAGGGAGCCAGGACCGTGTTGCCCCAAGTGCCTGGTGGCTCCGTCAAACCAAAGATCACATCGCCGGAGAAGTCCCACAGAGTCACTTCTCCGTCCAGTGGGTATTCCAGCCAGTCGAATACACCCACAGCACTCACCCCTGTGCCTGTGTTTTTAAAATCAGCGTCACCAGCAAACGGGAAGGGGAAGACCAAGCCCAAGGTGCCAGAAAGGAAGTCCTCTCTGATATCGTCAGTGTCCATCTCCTCATCGTCCACGTCTCTGTCTTCCAATACTTCCACGGAAGGAAGCGGGACAATGAAGAAGCTGGATTCGGTGCTGGCCTCTCCCCTTGCTGCTGTTCCATCCCCTTCTCTTCCCTCACCATGTCCAGTGGACAAGTCCCCTTTTCTTCCTCCTCCCCCACCATTAGTAGATTCCCCCGACGGCTCTCTGCCTCAGTCTCCCCTCTTCCCCCCTCCACCACCAGAAGTTCTCACTCCCTTCTCTCCCCCCACCAGCGCGTGCTTTCCTCCTCCCCCCAGGGCACTTAGCCCCCTTACTCTGTGTGCACCTGCCTCCCTGCCGCCTCCCCCCACTTCCGTACCCTCCTCAGCTCCCCCGCCTGCCCCACCCCTTGACCCCAAATGGATGAAAGATGCCAGGCCTTCTTTCAAAAAATCTGGCCAGTCAGAGTGCTCCCGGGAGGCCTTTCGGCAGCCTTCTAACAAGGAGGAGGGCAGCAGACCCCCCATGCCCCTGATAACCACTGAAGCATTGCAGATGGTACAGTTGAGGCCCGTAAAAAAGAACTCAGGAACCGAGCAAGCACTGTTATATGAACAAGTATCTCAGGAAAAACTAACTCCGGTTGTTCCCCAGTATCATTTAAAGCCATCTGCTTTCTTGAAATCCCGAAATAGCATAAATGAAATGGAGAGTGAAAGCCAGCCTGCCTCTGTGACAAGCTCGCCGCCGACTCCTGCCAAGAGCTTGAGTCAGGGTCACCAGGACGGTGCGGCCGAGCGTGGCCTTGCAAGCCGCAGCCCGGGCAGCACCGGCGAGGCAGAGGCTGGGCCCGGCCCCAGGGCCACCCCGCTCCAGGAGCCCCCCGGCCCTTCACCCAGCAGGAAGCCACCCCCCATTTCCAAGAAGCCCAAACTGTTCCTCGTGGTGCCACCTCCGCAGAGAGATTTCACAGTGGAGCCCGCGGAGAACGTGAGTGGAGCATCCCCTAGCCCCACGCAGGGAGAAGCAACAGAGAGTTGTAGAGCCAGGGCTGGTGCCGAGGAGCCGGGCTCTGGCAGCCCGGTCCTTGAGGGAGGAGCTGCAGGATCCGCGTCCCCGGGTGGAGTGAAAGCCGATGTCCCCATGGTGCAGCCCGATGTCTCGCCAGCCCCCTCGCAGGAGGAGCCAGGTGCCGAGAACAGTACAGACGGTGGAGGCAACGTGGAGAGCTGCCTGTCTCTACAGGACGGAGGGCGTGAGTATGCTTTTCTTTCTCATTCCCCTCCGACCACAGGCAGCCGAGGCAGAAGAGAGGGCTAGTGCGTGTTCCCGGGAAAGCCAGCAGCATGTGGGCTGCCCGTGCTGCCTCACACTTAGGTTACCAACTTGGCATTTTATGAAATTAAAAAAAAATCTAGATGTCAGGATATTGCTTACTGAACGTCAGGAGACAGAGGGGTAGGGTGGTCTGCAACAGACAGGGTATTAAATGGCAATGAGTAGTCATCTCCCTTCTAGAGAGCTGCAAAGAAATGTTACAACAAAATTTAGGAGAGATTCAGTAGTTCTAGACTTCAGCCCAAAAGAATGAGCTTTGGCTCTTGCGATCAATGAGGAGCAAACGACAGACCGCGCTGCCTGTCCTACGGCTCTTACTTTATCAGGAGTGGCAGGGACAGCATATCGGGAAGCCTGGCTGAAGACTGGAATTCAAGTCACTTGTGCGCCCTGTGTGTGTCTGTTTGCTCCTCTGTAGCTGGGGTGCCAGAGCCCGACACAGCTGGCTCTTCCTCGGAGGCCGGTGACTTCCTTAGGGAAGAGGGGAGTGATGAGGTGATGACCCCCAGTAGACCCCGGACCACAGAAGACCTCTTTGCAGCTATTCACAGGTATATCCAAAACTCCTTCCCCTTAATTGTGATGAGCTTTACAAGTCCGCCTTTCTAAATGGTTCCTCAGTTTGTCTTCCTCGCGTTTTTTTTCTGTCACGCATTAGCTTGATCATTTATTTTTAGTGTGTTTCTGTATTTTTATTTCCTCTGACTCCCAATTTCTGTTTTACTTTGTTCCACCGATTTTTACGATGACGTGGGGGACAGAGACTCCATGTGGTGCCTTCTGCTCGGCATTGCGCTTGCTGGCAAGAAAATGCAATGTGTCAGTCATATGATGGCGTGTTTACAAGACCTGGATTAGAGCAGCCGGTAGTCCAGTCCAGAATGGGTGATGCTGTGTTTTGTGGACATAAGATACACAGACCCGCTCTACAGGACTTTTTTCCTAGGGGTGTTTTTATTATTCTTTTTATTTTACAAAATTTCAGGGGGTTTTAGTGCCGTTGTCTTCGGCTACTTAAATGTTTCAATACAAGAGTACCATCTTTTCAAAGCAGGAGCAGAAGGAATTAATTTGTTTGTTCGTGTATACTGTTAGTGCCATCTACTGGCTTGAGAAATTGTTGGGTTTTTAAAAAAATAGAGTAAATTTTTCAACGTAACTGCCTGAACTGTTGTTACACTTTTTACATGGGGTCACCTTAGAGAACGAATATGATTTAGCACGAAAACTATATATATTACCTTTTTTTCTGGTTGTAAACAGCCTGTATTCACAACAGTGTCATTGTAAGAATAGGTAAGATTGTATATGGGCAAGTACTTTCAGCCACAGTGCTATATAAACCCTTTGCTTCCTTCTCGACTTCTTTACCACAGTATTTTCAGATAATTCTTACGAATGTCCATATGCTGCTAAGGCCTGTATACTGTGCTGAATGGAGGTCCATTTTCTCCTGCCTGAAACACAGATTTCCTATAAAATCATTTGATTCTCTGTGTAAATAACCTTGTGTCAGGACTGTTTTCCCAGTTCTTGGAATCTAACTGAAAAGGCTGTTGCGTGAGATGAAAAGCATAGGGCTGTCCTTATTTGAAATCCCCCATGCAGCATATAAATATCTAACTTGAGTGGGGGAGGGGAGGAACCAAGCTGGGGGATTAGGTGTTTGTCAAGAATTTTGTTCTTTACCTCTTGGCTCTAGTATTGGTATGATATCCCCAAAGACCCAAAAGACTGCCTCTTTAACAGCGTCTGACTGGTATCTCTGATCTCATTAGAAGTAAAGAGGTAAATGGTAGCCATCCTTCCTGATGGCTCAGTAAAATTAAAGAGGGCACATGGTAGGATGAGCACTGGGTGTTACATCCAACTAATGAATCATTGAACACTGTATCAAAAACTAATGATGTACTATACCTTGGCTAATTGAATTTAAATTAAAAAATCAGTCAAATAAGAAAAAAGTAACAGGTAGCTACTTACGAAGTTATTTCTGAAAACAGTGAAATGAAAATGCTGCATCCTTTGAAACCAACTTCAGTGGCAGTTCTAGAGGTTTACACAGATGTTTCTAACTCTAACCATGCTAGACACATAATAAGCACTCAATAAATATTTTCTGAATTAAATGAAACCCATTGGAATTTAACTCTTAGGAATTCTTCCAAGACTCGACGTCTTTCATTTAGTGTGGAATGCGCTGGGTTGCTAACCGTGTGGGCATATATATTTATAGTAGCAGTCCACGGAGAAGCCGCGGTGCTCGTTGCTCTGTGTGCTAAATACTTGGTCTCGGTGAGGAACCCAACTGTTGCGCGGCCAAGTTACTATGTGCTTTTCTGAAAAATATGCCAAAGGTCGCTTCCATATTTTACTTTGGGAAGCTTCTTAAGGAACTGAGAAATTTGTGGTTGCTCCCGCTAGTGAATTCTGTCTACTGCAGATGTGGGAATCAGCCAGTCTCTGTTACTCTGTGTACATGCGATAGAAATAAAGGCCAAGTAGGGTATGGATCGCAAAGAGAGCAAGGACACCTGCTAATTTTTGTGTTAGCATTGATAATGGGTTAGCAGACATCAGAAAAATCCATCTGAAGTCTGTGATTTTTAGGGCTTTGTTTTAGTTTATATTCTTTAGCACCTAAGCTAATAATTTAAAAGAAAGAGTATCTAAACCGCACCACAGCTTTCAAATTTTATAATGCAAATTAATTCACTTCAGATTTAAAGCCAGATGGAAAATGTAGAACACCAGTTGAGGTGTGAAATTTTTATATTTATTGAAGTAATTAGTTTTCAAGCCAGTGTTAACTGTTTGAGCACTTTTTATAGCCATCTTCTTTAGAAATACACACACTGTGTGTGTGTGTGTTGTGTGTATACACACACATACGTAAACGCAGAGAATTCATATGTTTAGATTTAATTCTCATTTGGGGGGGGCAGCTGCTCTTGAGAAATAACGAAACTTTTATAAATTCCCATCTCCTCTCTTCATTTGAAATCCACAGTAAAAGACTTGAATCAAGTGTAGCCATGGCTTGATGTGTGGATCTCAGCACACCCTCACCTTTTAAAAACCAACCAAAAAATGAGGCTACAAAGCAGTCCCTGCGAGAATCAGATGAACAGAGCTGCTCTTGGGAAGGAACCACTAGAGGCTGTGAGGGCGTGCAGTGTCGGAGCAAAGTTCTGGTTTGAAGCTGTGTGGCTTCGCTCCTTGGCCTCAGTTACCTTCTCTGGTCAGACCACATGAGCTGAAGGCATTTCCAGCTCTGAGATTCTGAGATGTTATTATTTCTGGGGTTTCTGTCGGCTGGTCATTAATGTATTCCAGATTGCCTCTCTTTGTTGACAACGGAGCAGAGCCATTGACCCAAAGTCTCGGAGGCCAGGCTCTGCAGGCTCAAAGGGGCTGGTGGCACATCAGCTCTGGCCACCCTTCAGACTTTGTTTTCAGTCCTCACCACTTCCTGTCTTCTGCTCTGGGAGCTTCTTTTTGGCCAGAAGCATGGACAGGACTCAGGGAGCACTGACCAGGGCAGCCAGGAGGGGCCCGTCCTCCCCTGTGCCTTGCTGTGTAGGCCAGGTCAAAACAGCACTGAAGCCTGGCCTGGTGGCAGGAGGGAAGAACTATTTCCATAAAGGACATCCTCCATGCCTGACACTTCATGGCTGTTATTTGCCTTCATTTTTATTGATAAAGTGTGAGCTCTCTACTGTCATTTCCCTTTCCAGATACGAGACTGGATCAGAAACTTTAGCTTGCCCAAGGTTACAGAGCAAGGACGCTCTAATGTGGGATTTAACCCAGGTCTTTGTGACTCCAGAGGTTCTTTATCTCACTGAATCCTCCCCAACCTGTGAGGTTAGTGTCCGCGCCCCCGTTTTGCAAGCACGAAAGCTAAGTTGCAGCGTAGATGAGCAGCTTGCCCGGGGTCGCACCGCTAGAAGTTGGTAGTGCTCAAATTCAGTTCTTCATCTGTCTATTTAATAGCACCCTCTTTACCTTTCCCTGCTGCATACTCTAGAATTTTATAGCAAACAGAGAGAGATCTTTATTAAACGTACCGAGTTTCCTTAAAGCACCTGCACTTCGCCGAGAGATTCCTTGCAGACCAAGTTGTTACTATGGGCCCCTTGGCTCATCTGCTTTATTACCCTTGAGTCACTCTCAGTACAAAAGCCATGGAACAGTGAGGTTTTTAGAGCCTGAGGATAAGAAACACCTCCAAGAAGCACTTTACTTTCCCTAAAGGCCCCTCCTCTTTCACATTCCACCCACATTCCTTAGATATTCTTGATGGGTTAGAGGTTTTCCGAAGTCAGTCCGGCAACAGGATGTGGTGTGGAAGGTTCGTTCAGTCTTGTTTTCTGGAAAACTGGATTTCGAAAAGTTGGACATATGGTCTAGTCAGAGCCAAGGAAGACTAATTTTATGTCAAACTCTAGAATGACTAAGAATACAGAGTTGTACGGTTGTTCTAGAACCTGAGGGGGGGCTTACCTCAGGATAGGGGATATTCCGGGGGTTTGGCCTATCTATGAGCCAAGGGCTAGCACCAAACAAGAAAAGATAGAGTAGAAAAAGGGGTGGTCAGCACTGAAATGCTCTCAGAATCAGTGCACTATAGGAGAGTTAGATAAAATATGACAATCATTAGAAACTTTTGAAGTGATCCTCACCAAAATAAGTTAATATGATATCTGAGACTGGTTTCAAAATAATCCAGTGAGGGTGGAGATGCAGGCAAGATGGCCGTGAGTTCATCATCATCGTAGCTGGGTCAGGGGCTCACAGGATAATAACAATGAACTATTAAAGTAACTCTTAATAGTGACTGACATCCCGTGGCCCACTGGGAATTGACCTTTATCTTAATGGTATTAAATCTCAGATCCAAGAGGAAAGTCCTTGGCCGTAAAGATTCCGATGACGATCACGCCCGAAATCATTCTCCCTCCCCTCCAGTGACACCCACCGGTGCTGCTCCCAGCCTGGCGTCCCCAAAGCAGGTGGGGTCGATTCAGAGAAGTGTCCGTAAGAGCAGCACCAGCAGCGACAACTTCAAAGCTCTGCTGCTAAAAAAGGGGAGTCGGTCGGACACCAGCGCACGCATGTCTGCAGCCGAGATGCTGAAGAACACAGACCCTAGGTTCCAGAGGTCAAGGTCAGAGCCTTCACCAGACACCCCGGAGAGCCCATCAAGCTGCTCCCCAAGCAAGAACAGAAGGGCCCAGGAGGAGTGGGCCAAGAACGAAGGCTTGATGCCTCGGAGCCTGTCCTTTTCGGGCCCCAGGTATGGCCGCAGTCGAACGCCACCTTCCGCGGCCAGCAGCAGGTACAGCGTGCGGAACCGGATCCAGAGCAGCCCCATGACCGTCATCTCGGAGGGCGAAGGGGAGGCCATGGAGCCTGTGGACAGCAGGGCTCGCTGGGCCCTGGGCGCTGCAAGGGGGTGTTCCCTGGATGGACTAGTGGGGGGTGAGACGGACAAGGGCAGCCTGCTGTGTGGCGGGGAGCCTGCCACCTCGCTGCCAGTACAGGGTCCTGGCCCCGCAGACGGGACCGTCGGCGCCCAGGGCACAGATCCAGCACAACAGTGTGGAGGTCCTGTGCAGGGAGAGAGCTAGGGACAAGAACGCGAATCTCCCAGGTAACACGAGGGAGGCGCACGACGCGTGGCTCTAGGAAAGCCTGACCGGTACCTTCCCTGCCTTGCCCGTGGATCCCACTCAGCGTGCATGCTGAGGGCTCGGGCGCCGCCAGCCCGGCAGCGGAAGGCCAGCATCACGCGGGACCCACGTGGCACTTGGCCTGTGGCTTAAAAGCAAGTAGAAGCTTAACTTCTGAAAGTGCTTCCTGGGGAAGATTTTTTTTTCCTTTTTTTTCCCCCTAAATGCTGGGTGTGTGTCTGTGTGGAGGGGTCTGTGTGTGTGTGTGTGCATTTTGAACACTTTTTATGTTTAAAAAAATACACACACATACAGCATGTACAGACGTAGGAGAAGGAAACACAGGCTGGGCAGAGTAATGGAGTCTTCTGGATGAGGTGGTCATAATTGAAGAAGGGAGAGAGAACCGTTCCTTCTATGGAGAGGGGCCGATGTGCGGGTGCCACCGCAGAGGACACGAGGGTGTGGGCCCCGGTGTGCTTTGGAGGTGAGCCGTGTCGTGATTAACCCAAAACGATGGGAAAGGGCTAACTGACTGGTTCAGGTACTTTTTGCGGGGGGCGGGGTGCGGGGGGGGGAGGAAAGGCTTTGTTTCTTTCTTGTGAAAATGGCAAGCCTGCGGAGGTGGCATGCTGTGGGTCGGAGCCTGCTGCTTTGCAGCACAGACACACAACTCCCAGCCTGACTTTGAGACATGTGGGTCCTTCTGTACCGCGGTTCCTCCTGGAGCAGCAGCGGAGGCTTCGGCCCAGCAACGACGGTGCACACGGTCGGAGAGGGTGAGCGAGGAGGGGGCACGTGGTACCCTGCTGGAAGCTGTTTCCTGCTTATTCAATGAAATTATTTTTCAGAATTAAATTTGAAAACTTGCACTACAGAACTGTGGGTAGAGATTTTCCTTTTACGACTGTTTTTACCAGAGTTTAAACTTCCATTTGGCAACTTCTTATCATTTGAAATGTCAACATTTGCTAACTTTTGGATATCCTTTTGGTTACACCAAAGAAAAAGGTATGGCTATTTTTCCTTGAACTGCCTACAGTATCATGTCCTCATTTAGAAAGGTTTATCAGAATCGATTATCTATTATCTTAACTTTGAAGAAAATGCTGAATAGCTCTTGTTAGTCAAATAAACTAATACAAATTGGCAGGGCTTGGCTATTAATTAGCCCTGGGAAATGAGTTTTTAGATTAAAAAGATTTTTTGCATCATTTGGTTTGTGAGTTTTATATTTTTTATAAAGAATTGAGTTGGCTAATTACCTTCTAATCTTCTCCAATTAGAATTTTAATACTTTCAGGCATGGGAGAAAAGTGTGTAAAGTATTTATTTTTATGTCCTATTCTTGTGACCTCCTTTTCCCCGCTTCCTCCCAGCTGATGTGTACGTAGACTCCTATATTTGTTGGCTAAATAAAACAAGTCTTGTCTTCTTCATTTGAAGGACCTGAGAGGACAATACTGAGACTCTTGGCCAATGTACAATGCAGCTGCCAGTGGTCATCTTTTTTGGTATAAAAATATCATCGAAAAGTTGGACTGCCCAGGCCAGATTTTCAGAGGGTTTGTTAGACATTACAACTTTAGATACCCATTTTAGACACATCTTTGAGACAAAAACAAACCTAAAGAATTAAGACTTCTTCCGTTCTCTGAAGAAAACAAAACACTTCTTTTCACACAACCAGAAATCAAGACCTAACATTCGCCTGAAGGCTAAAGGACTTTTTACCATTCGGAGCAATTGTCTACCACATTGGGCACAAGGATCTTTTCTTCTAAACTTTAGAAAAGTGGTGTTGGCTTTTGAGTGTGAAATCTTCTCATAGCTCCCTAAACGAGATGAGAATGTACGTGACTACCAGGAACCCTTAACTTAATATATAAATCATTTATGTTGAAGGTATAAAGTAAACAACATCAAAACTAATTATGAAAGTATTAAACCCATTTTTAAAGAAGAAAATATTAGGTTTTAAAATTTGCTTTGAATAAAACAATTGTAAAGTAAATATTTGAACGTTATTTCTTTTTGTTTGTACATGCATTTTTGAATAATAAGATGGGTCTCCTTTCACGGAACTGTTGAGTGCTTTGCTGGATAGAAACAGAACAGCAGTGAAGACCAGAAGGCGCCTGTGGGAGGTGGGGACCCAACAGAGAGGAGATAGAACATCGCAGACACTGTGGATGGCGCCGTCTAAAAGGACGTATGGAAAAACAACTCTGAACAATGTCCTATGGACTCTTGAATAAAAAATGAATAATGTACTGACTGATAGTTCAGGTGATGTGGCATGTGGAGAGCTGCGAGAACTTTTCACAGGCATGCATGAAATACAGGGAGACAATCTAGACTTACCCCGAAACATACGGCGTCTTTAGCTTTGTTGAGGTATTCCTCTGTGAGGACTCACTGCTGTTAACAGACCATATCATCTTTAAAAATTCAGTGAGTGTAGACGGGTGACCCTTCCTTATACCCTGAGACTGCAAGTGCCAGATGATCATAGGCAGAAGCCCTGGGGAGAAACTATTTCCACCTTATTTTTCCTGAGAGTTGGGGGAGAGAGAAATGACCACATGGTCTGCCAGTGGGAAGACACCTCAACTTTGGTCTGATTTCTGCCCTCCTCCTTCTGAAGAATGTTGATCAAAACTGTGGGGATGTGAGTATATTCGTTCGGGAAGTCACAATGACAAGGGGAGGAAAGGAGGCATTTCCGCAGCTCGATCTTCTTCCCCCTCAGCCCCACCCAGCACTGTCCCCGGCTCTGTGATGGGCATCCTGGTAGGACCGGTGAAGCATGGGATTGGCTTTATTGGTTCTGCCTTAATGTGTTTTCAGCACGTTAACTGAAGGTGAATAATCGTTTATGTTACTGAGATTCCATCATGAAATGAGTACAACAGGATAATATACTTGGGTAGATACTAGGATATTATCAGGGGACAGGGTTGGTAGGAGGGTCTTTTGAACAAAACATGGGCCTGACTCTTGAGGTCCGTTTGATTCTTGAGGCCTGTTTTTCTTTAATAAGCTGTTCAGTTACTGTAGTATATTCCTTCAGTGAGCTGCTCTAAACTACCTTCTACTCAGGCCAGCCTTTACTCATAGAAAAGGACTAGAGTAATCTGTAGTCATTTGTTTGGCAATGAAAAAGAGCCCTTTATTACAGGCTTCCAATGTGCTAGGGAAAGATGAGGGAGTCCTAAGGTTAAAAAATGTGGCTGAGAGGCTTTAGATCTAGTGAAAAAGACACGCAAACTGCGAACTGTCCTGTAAACTGTCAGAATAGACGAAAAGGAAGGCACGCTGGGCTCCGCAGCAAACCCTGTTGGGACCCAGCCCGCTGTGTGTGCTCCTTTACCATTGGAACACCTGACATTGACTCAGGCTGGCTATGCACCCAACCAGAGCACTACACCTCACAGCCTCCGCTCTAGGCAGGAGGACACAGTTCTGGCCGATGAGACATGAGCAGTAGTCTGGAAATCTCCAGGAAGGTTGCTGATACAGAGCCAGCCCCGTCCCTCGGGGCTTCCTTTCTCCTATTTCTCCCTGAATGAATGGGAGGCTAGAAGAGGAGCCGTACTCTTCCAACCTTTTAGCACCGATGGGTTGAAAGCCACGTGTTGTGGAAGGTGGAGAAGAAAGGAGCCCGGTCCATTGATTACCTCTAGAGCCACTGCACCAGCCTTGGGCTGTCTACCTCCAGGCACGCTGGGTAAGTCATTTTTCACTCACTCGCAGTTGAGGGATAAGGTTCTCAGAGGAGGGTGTCCTTGCTTTTGCCTTTTTTTTTTTTTTTTAAGATTTTCTTTTTAAGTACTCATGCCTGGTGTGGGGTTCGAACTCTTGAGTGAGCCAGCCAGGTGCGCCAGGTGTCATTGCTTTTGACTAGGTAGATGAGGGGAGGGATTGATGACGTACCTGAACTAAGACGTTATGGATAAGCAGGGGAGGCTGGCAGAAGGACACTCCAAATGGAGGGGATAGCATGAGCAAAGACACAGAGCCCAAGTGTTTAGAGGAAGCCATGTAGCTAAAATGTCTCTGGAAATACATAGTAGGACATGAGACTGGAAATGTCATCTCCGGCAAGAATGTAGAGGGCCTGGGATGCCCTCCCAAGGAATTTGGGTTTTGTTCTATAGTATTGGGAAACAGTGAAGGTTTTATAAGAAGAATGGTATGACCTGGCTTGGTTCTTTGCGTTCTAAAGTCACACTCTTCCTTGTTGACTATATCTAATCCCATAGCATTAAAAATACATATATGTGTGTGTGTGTGTGTGTGTGTGTGTGTGTATATATACTGGGAACTCCTGAGCTTCCGTCCTCACTTCCTCTGTGAGCTCCAGATGAGTGTACCTGCTACCTACTCAAAATCTGCATTAAAGGTGTTTTAAACTTAGTATCTCAAAATCATACTCCTGCCCCCACACTTACACACATCTCTACCTTATCCATTAACAGCATCACACAATGGCTCAGGCCCCAAATCTAGGCTCCTCCTGGCGGCCTGTTCCCTTCTCACCCACGCCTAAACCCTAAGCAAGTCCTGTCAACCATACTGCCAGAATATTTCACAAATCCAATCACTTCTCACGAGTTTCACTGCTCGCTCTCAGGTCCAAGCTGTTGTCTCCCACCCAGACTCTTGAAAAGCTTCCCAACTGATTTTGTCTTTAGGGTGCTTCTTCAGTCACTCTTAGTAAAATAAGCTCTTAAAAACAAATCATAGCGCTCCACTGCTTGAAACCCTTCACGATGATTACCGTCAGAATAGGATTCTAATGCCTTGCTGTGGCCTTAAAGATCTGCCACTGTTCCCCTCATTCAAAGGGTCTGACTTTATTCTCCTTTCTGTCCTTCACAGAAGCTACTTCCTACCTCAGAGCCTTTATTTTAACTACTGAAAAGGAAAGTTCCTGTATTTCTGTGCTGACTTAGGTTCTTCGGGAAGTAGACACCAAGACCATGAAGAATGCCAGAGGTTTTGCTGGAGCGTAAAACCTTTAAAAGGAAAAGGGAAGAAGGAAGATGAGGCCAGGAGAGCTCTCAGATTGCAGTACTGACCTTCCACGTCTGCCTAACCTGTGGGCACTGTGGGGAGAGGTCACTCACTAGAGGCTCCCGCGTTGCACAGAAACAGCCAGGTCCTTTATCACTGCTTTGCTTGGTCTTCAGTAAGAGGCTGCTCTGAGAGAAGAAGTGTGCCTTCAATTTCCACGACTTAGTGAAATCATCGGCCACCAACCCTTTCTGATTTGGGAATAGTATGACCTCAGCTTGAAAGCTAAGGTGGCCCCTGATGAACCCAACAGTTAGAGGCTGTCAGCCAACCACACTGTTTGCAGGAGGCTGGCCAGTTTTGAAAGGAGATCTAAGTGGCACATCTTCATGCCTGCCACGGTCCTCCCCTTGCACCTTATAGGTCCTCTTCCCACCCACCCCCCATAAACATGGAGCTAGTCCTCCAGGGCTCTGATGGCCTCCTCTTCCTGAGGAGAAAAATGTTTTAAAGGAGCATGGTGGGACCAACTACAGCCCTTTCTGCCATTGGCCTGGGGCCACATCTGATACTTGCCACGCACTCCACGTCCTTTACCTTCAACTGCCACCTCTGCTCGTCCCTGGCTCTCCTAATGGTGTGAGCCAAGCTGTCATTCCCGAGGGTTCTGAGGTCCTAAGAATCAAACCATTCTGGGACTGGGTTGTTACACTTGTCCATTCGCAGTTCCAGCTAGACAAGGAACACCAGGGGTGCCCCAAGTGGGTGCCCTGAGTTCCACACATGTAATAGCAGGCTTACCTCCTCTTGCACTCCAGGGTTAGTGAGCCCTGACCAGATGGGGACTCTTCTTGCTTGCTTGCCCTTGGACACAAGGAGTCCAAAGTTCCCAGGTGACAGCAATAGATTGAAGTTCAAGGGACTCTTCCTGTATTGCCTAGTACTTTTGAGAACAAGGACCTCTGGCTCTGTGGAGCCCAGAGTTGTAGGTTGGGAAGACTTACGCACCTTGGTGGTTCATTGGAGTGATGGTAAGTGTAGTCACTCTTGCTTCCACCCTTGGTTCCCAGCGTCACATATCCTTCCTGTTGTGGACACAGCACTATGTCGGATCTCTGATTTAGGAAATAACACTATCTTGGTAAGGTATTGCCTCCAACCATACCAGCAGCTTCTAGGTGGTGCTGTATGTGAGAGGACTAGTGGATCCCACGGCCATAGGTAACTCTCCCCGATTGAGTGATAGGATGTGTAGATCGCACATTCAGCAAAATCCATGCCAGTGGACCAGAGGTTTTGTAAGTCTCTAGATGGGGTTGCTGTTGAGGCCCTGTAAACAGGAAAGGAAACTGCATACCTAGAATAAGGGTCTGCCCTTGTGCAAATCAACTGCTGGCCCTTCCAGGAAAGAGTGGGCATTTGGCATCAAATGACCCGTTGATCTTACAACCTCGTCAGGGTCCCAGCATTGGTATCTATGCTGGCAGGTTGGACATTCGGAGTTAGCGGGTCTAGGTCAGCCTTGGTAAATGGGAGTCCATGTTGCTGGGGGTTCACGCATAGCCTCCATCTCTGCCACTCTTTACTAGCATGCGCGCTATGCCCGCCCTGGGGTGGGCACCAACCAAAGCTAACAGCACCAGGTGAAGTCACTTTGTCTGCTAGGTGGCTTCGTGCCTCCCTGGTGGTGGGTGCTTTCTGGGGGGCATTAACATGTGACGCAGTGCTTTTCGTGCTCTGTGCCTGTTCCCATATGTCCATCCACCTGCCTCTAGCCCCAGACTTCCTTGTCTCAATCATCCTTTTTTTCTTTTTCCTTTCCAAACTCCTGACCCATTGGCCCGGCCATTTACCATTGCCATGACCCCAAGGATATTTCACCTTTCCCTCACAAAGTACATGACCAGGTCCAGTACTAAAACCCGGCCCTATTTTTTTTTTTTTTTTTTTTTTTGCAGAAAGATTACAGGAATTTTTTCCCCGAAGTTGTCTTTCAACAGCCCCTGAGTGAGGGTGCGATGCAGCTGCTGTCCCTGTTGATCTTGCATCCTCAGAGTAAGCCAAGTCATCAGTATGCCAAGTTTAAGCTTTTCCCTCTTCCTTCAGCGGATCGTACATGTCCTCCAAATAACCAGAGGAAGGGAAGGGGGGATGGGTACAACCATGATGACACGGGAGTTTGGGCAACCTGCTCCTGCAGCTTGCCTGTGTACGCTGGTCCTGCTCATGATTGCACCCAGATGTATCATTTCTATCTTAGGATGAACTGCTACTGGTCCTACCACCTTTATGGCAGAACCTAGCTAAGATGGGCAGTTCTGGACACAGCATCACGTGGTGTCTCGTGGTTGTATCTCTCCCAGGGCGCAGTAGCATACCTGAAGCTGCATTTCAAAAAGCATGTCACACTCTCCTGCAGTTAGCAAGCCTTGCTTCAGGAACCCCAGGACCTGCATTGTGATTCTCCCCCTGGGGCTTGTCATAAATTCTACATTGCTTTTTTTTTCACCACTGACATAGGTCTGCCAGACCACATGGACCATGCTGCTAATTCCTTCCTATCTGTCACTTCTAGTTCTGTTCCTAATTGATTTTTTCCTTCCTAAGCATGAGTCACAATTTTCTATTTCTTTGCATATTTTTCTAGAATTTTTTAAATTGAATTTTGGGAATTAGGTTGTTTGTTGATGGATTTTGTTGTATTCCTTCAAATAGTATTGGGCTTTATTTTGGTGTACAGCCAAGTTTCTTGGAATTAGTTTGATCCTTTCAAGTCTTGCTTTTAAGCTTCGTTAGGGGAGGTCCAGAAAAGTCTTTAGTTTAGACAGTTGAACCTGACTACTAAGGTAATACCCTGTGAGGGCACTACCTGATGCCCATGCATTAGGAGTTATTTCCACTCTTGCTAACAAAAACAAAAACTGTTCCCAGCCCCAAATATGACCTGTGAATTATTTCTTCTACTGTTCTCGAGTTGTTCATTTCTTGGCTTGGGTAGTTCCTTCCTATACCTTCCAGATCAGTGCTTGGCCAAGAACTTAAGAGGACTCACTGTAGATATATAGAGGCATGTGTGTGTGTGTGTGTGTGTGTGTGTGTGTGTGTGTGTGTGTGTGTGTCTTAATCCTCCATGCTGCTGAACAAATTCTGTTCACTTTGGCATCCCCTAACACTGATCTCTGTCTTCTCAGCTCAGTGAGACTAGTGGTCTCTGTTTGGCTTCCTCCTCCCTGCTTTGCTGCCTAGAAACAGCCTTGAAGCCACAAGTTTGAACAGTCATTGAACTCACCTTTCCATATCCCCGCCCAGCCCTTCTCTGAGAGCAGTCAGGTGCTGTGGGCTTTCATCATCTTGTTCCTGGTTCACCACTCAGCTAGAAGTGGATGTTCACCTGGGGATCTTTAAAAACATTGCTCAAGGGAATACTGTTGATTTAGTGGAAAGGGGGTGAGAAGCTTACACTCTTTCCTTGGAGGTCAGGGAATCAATGTGGGGTTACCCTACCTTCCAAGTATGTCAATTATACATTCAGGGATTGAGGCAATAACCAGTGGTCAGTCTGCAGACCCAGGGGACCAACTGGAAGCAAACTTTGATTAGAATTCCATTTATTTTCTAACCTCCATATGCTCCCACTTTAATGGGGGAGAGGAACTATGATGACACCCTAGGTTTCTGGGCATCCAATGTCAATTTGGAGCCCAGCATATCTGGGTATTTCTCTGTCTCCAGGGTACAGCCACCTGAGCAAATGGACACAGGTCCCTTGAGGAAAACATTGGGGGACTCATTAGTGTGCACATTTACTGAAATATTGCGGAGACCTTTTTCCTGGGAACCCAACCACCTCTTCAGTCAGAGAGTTTTGAGTCTGAAAAGAGGCTCAACTCTGGAAAGTGGGTGAGGGATCAGTGTTGTGGGCTGGGGTGGGGGGCGTTGGGAGTGGTGATCTCCGCCCCCTGCTTATCCATTCTTGCTCTCTTTTGATTATGTATAAAGAGCATTATCCCTGTTGGCTACCCCATCTATTGTGTCCTTCCAGATGCCGTGTTCTAGTAACCATCTCCGCAAGACTTCACAGGATAGGCCCCCGTGGCTGCCCTTTTGACCTTAGTGGTTAATATGATCGTTAACGCAGCCTGGTTTCTGCAATGAGGCCTGCCACCTGGGCTCTTCGTAGTCTGCTCATCACCCACATTGCTGTCTTGGCAAGCCACGTTCCTCCCCGACCTGTCCTGCCGGCCTGCACGACAGAGGACAGCCGCTGCCGAGCCGTGTGGTTTTGCTCACACACCTCTCACCTGTGCCTTTCCAGGGGCACATCATTGTGCCACTTGCCGAACGGCGGGTCCTCTGGGCCTTCCCATGGAACGTAATTGCTATGAACTGAATTGTGTCCCCTCCCCCAAGTTCACAAGGCTGCCAGTGCAACTGTTGTTTGGAGATGGGGCCTTCGGAAAATAATTTGGTTTTGAGGAGGTCGTAAGGAGGAGGCCTCAAGCTGGGATTAGTGGTCTTACAAGAAGAAAAGGAACCCTCTGGTTGGCTCTCAGTTTGCTCGGAAACATCCCGGGTGTCATCTGAAATTGGTCTCGGAACACAGAGGGCAGGGAGAGACCAAAAGGAGAGGTAAACCGTTCCACATTGGTTGGTGGCAGTTTTAATAAATGGGGGGACATAGGAGGTTTGTCTTAGGTGGCTGTAAGACGGGCAGGTTTCCGTACCTGCCCACCAGAATCTCGAAAGTTTACCATGGACCCCTTCTCCGCGGCCTCCCCTCCCACGGCTTCAGGTCCCCGCACCCAAGCCCGGCAACGGAAGCTCCTCCGGGGTGAGTGTGTTCAGGAGGTCGGGAGCAGCCAAGCGCTGCCACACAGGCCTGTGTCACTCACGTCGCTTCATCTCGTCACCTAGGCATTTTGTCGTCTCACGTCCTCACGAGAAGGGTGAGTACAGTCCAATAAGGTATTTTGAGAGAGAGACCACATTCACATAACTTTTAGTAGAGTATATTCTCATTTCAATTTTATTATTGGTTATTGTTAACTTCTTGCTGTGCCTAATTTTTATAAATTTAAACTTTATCATAGGTGTGTATGTATAGGATAAACCAGTAGACAGGATTCAGTACTGTTGTGATTTCAGGCACCCGCTGGGGGGTCTTAGAATGTATCCCCTGCGGCGAAGGGGGCACGACTGTGCCTAGAGGCCTTAACTGAGCCCCATCCCCATTTCCATCCCAGGGCTGTGCCCTCGCAGGAGCATCTAAGAGCGGGGAGGGCGAGAGGAGCAGGCATTCCATCGACAGGGGCGAGGGTGGGGAGCCTCCAACTGCCGGGGTCCAGCTCTGGGGTCAAGGGGCGGTGGTGTGTTCCTGATGACCTCCTCCAACGCCTCCCCCCGGCCATGCAGGGGTATAGTAAGAAAACGGCTGTCTGCAAACCAGGAAACCGACCTTCGACAGGCACTGGCTCGGCCAACACCTTGATCGGAGGGCTCCCAGCCGTCGGCACTTGTGCGAAACAAATTTCTGTTGTTGAAGCCCCGCAGTCTGCGTGGCTCTTTACAGCTGACTAAGGCAAAACTCGGATGGGGCTTGTTATCAGCTCATTATCCAGCACGGACCCAGATATGGGGTTTGCGTCCCTTCCTCTATTATCTCTCCCTGCAGCTCGGGCATTTGAACATTTCCATTGCTTTTTCCAGGCTTCCAGGAGCCACCCACGCTAACGCCCTGAGTCTGCACCAGCCCCTGGAGTTTTGCTCACGGGAGTAAATCCTGGATCCTGAGTGATACCCCCATGCCAGTAAGCCTTCCCGTAGCCAGTCTTCTGTCCAGGCACCTCTGACTGAGCCCCTGGGGATCCTGGGCCCAAGGGCGCGATCCCAGCCCCCGCCAGTGCGTGTCGGCCAGGCTCTGTAGCACCTGTGGCGCGTTATCCACTTCGTCCTTCGTCGGGCCTGGCAGGGCCCCAGCCGGGTGATGCTATGACTTCCCCGTGGGGACAGGCCCAGGAGGTGGGGGACGCCAGCTTCTGGGGGCACCTGTTGCCTTAGGGGGACAGAGCTCTATGAACATTGCATTTCCTCCTGTTATGGCATGAGAAGGTGGGAGGGGTAATTCTAGTTCTTAATGGGGAAAGGCTGAGCCTCTTCTGCAGGCCCAGAATGTTCAGAAATGTTCAGGGAGTCGAAATTGTTGGGGGCATCCACCAGCTGTCCCCTTCTCATTTTCCAGGTTTGGTCCTGACCTTGGTGTAACAAACCTGGTTTGTTGAATGTTTTTTTTTTTTTTTTTTAAGATTTTTACTTATTTGAGAGAGAGAGAGAGCCAGTGAGAGCACGAGCAGGGGAGGGTCAAAGGGAGAGGAAAGAGCAGACCCCCTGCTGAGCAGGGAGCCCAAACTGGGGCTCAATCCCAGGACCCCGGGATCATGACCTGAGCCGAAGGCAGGCGCCCTAACTGAGCCACCCGGGTGCCCCTGGTTGAACACTTTTGGTGGTTACTACTTTTACCATCAAATCCTGTGCTGGACCTTCAGCTTTGTCTGCTTAACTTCTGCATGAGGTGAGGGCCTCTCAGCCAGGAGACTCTGGCTCTCACACCTAGTTTTAAATGGTCTGTTAATCGACCTCAGCTTTTCCTTATCCACCTGGAGGACATCAGGTTAGTAATAACCATTCGAGTCTATTGCCCTTGCACTCATTATCCACCCCTGCCCCATATTTGAGACCCGAATCATCCACCAGCCATCGTACGCTTCTCCGGAAGCAGGTCATTCCATCAAAAGTTTTAATAACTAGACAGCCCTCTAAGCCAGGAGCTGTCTACGCACCGCCTGTCCACCAGGGCTGTGAGCCTCATCACCAGCCACGCACTGAGTGACCCAGTGTCAAGATGCCATCTTACTGCCCATGATCGTGGGCCACTCTGATCCCAGGTTTGCTGGTTTGACCCTAGGATGGAGTTAGGAGCACAAAAAAAATGTATGACAAAGTTAGTCTCTGAAAGGAGAAAGGAAAAGCAAGAGTGTGGTGGGGGCAGCTGTCGTGCTTCATGACAGATCTGATGACATCTCTGCCGGTCCACCATGGAGCTCCAGAGCACAGACTGTTTATTTAGAAGGGGCCTGAGTTGGGCAGAAACAGCTAGGTCCTTGCACCACCATTCGCTCAGTCTTTGGCTGGGAGATGCCAGAAAACAGCAGACCGTCAGCTCCCACCGAATAGCCCCGAGAATAGTGTCCTTATCTTGAATCTGCAACCCGCCCTGAAGAGAGTGTCACCTGGAGACATCAGCTGACCACAGCCCTCGAAGCCAGGCAGCTGGTCGTTTCTCGAAGGCGGATCTGAGGAGCCCACCTCCGTGTGCTTGCCTTCCCCAAGGCCCAGAAAAGAAATGACCGGTCTCTGGCCACGCTTACGCCTAAGTACCAGAAACGATCAAGGACACCTTCACGTCAGTCCTCTCACCTTTGAGTCAGCCTCCTAAGTCCGGCTCAGCGGCAGCGGCCTCACTCTGGGAACAGCGCGTCCACAACAAAGCCGAGGGACTGTGAAAGTCCGCCAGCCCTCGCGCTGCGCTTCCCACAGCCCTGGACCGGGTCAGCGCTTTGCTTGGTCCAGAGAGGCTGCGAGCCCAGCTCTCGCTTGCTCAGCGAGCACGACGTGCAGCTTTTTGCTCTGAATACTGAAGGTGGCCTCTTCCTTTGACACGGGCATCTCTGCCCAGGATGTCCCTGACCTGCCAGGCTTTCATCTGACTGGCCCCTTCTCGCCCTTCCAAGCTCAAATGTCTCTTCCGGAGAGGCCTGGGCTGTCCCCGCTGTGTGACATCTACTGTCCCCGGCCATGCCACCCTCCCTCCCAGCGCCTCATTTCATTTATACTCTCTGCCTCTCTAGAACATAAACCCCATGAGGACACTCACTGCCGAATTCTCAGGAAGGAGGACTGAGTGGGAGAGAGGCGTTGTGGGGTTGGGTAATTACGAAGTTTCTGACGAGCGAGTGTGTCTGTCACCACCGTGTCCTGGCCCCCGTGTGTCGTGCAGTGCCTGGAACAGGGTAGGCATGCCACCAGGACTTCTTCAAGAGTGAAGGCAAGTAAATGACCCTTCAGTGAAATGTTTAGGAAGACAGGTTAAGTGATACCTAGAAAAGACGGAATGAATGTACTGAGTTTAAGTGAATTCTTTCCAGACTTGGTTAAAGATAATCTTATGAAAAATTGATGTACACATCGACATGTGGCTAGCTCTGTGGAGAGCAGTGGTGGGTGGGGAACGGCTCACCCTAATCCCTCTCAGGATCCCTGAGATCCCTCCTTGAAACCTAGAACTCCAAGGAAGACGTTGGCTCGCTCTTTCCAGAGAAATTGGATAATCCAGGCAAAAGAGAGAGGGGAATTGTCCCCCATAAAAGTCTTGGGGAGGAACAAGGATTTAATTCGGGGGGGGGGGTGAGGAGAATCAGGCAGAACCCGAACCTGTCGGTAGGCAGAGTGGTTGGAACGTGTGGTGCAGGACAGCCTAGAGAGGAGAGGAGAGGTGCTAATCGATGGAGCAAGAGTTACCCCAGCAGCAGAGGCAGAAGGCTTAGCCTGGGAGAAGAGCCTACCCATGAATCTCCTGTAGACGAGAGAAGAACAGTCTCCACAGACCCGTTGACAGAAGGGATATCTGGTAGTCAGTGCCAGCCATGTAACTAAAATAACCGATTCATTGCTCTGAGAAATGGTCTCTGGATTGATTTAGGGCTGAAAAATGTTTTAGTTTATGATTTATGGAAGAGACGGGGAAAATGGGATATCCTGGACTTGAATGGTAAAAATCCATTTTTTCTAAATGTTGATCATCAGAAATATGCCTCTCCTGTTTAAAATGGAATTTATTGCATAAGAGATGCGTATTTGTATAGAACTATGGAGCAAATATTAGAAATGTTTACCTCATACCAGGAGAGGCTAGTACTGTGGACATTCGAGGAGGAGGGCTAGAAGGGGTCCTCCAGTTGGGGTTTTTTGTATGAACTAAAGAAGAAATTTAATTTCTTTTTGGCAAGCATAAAAGGGCAAAGAACCAATAAGTAATCAAGGCAAGCCAATACTTTTGGAAAATAATTGCCTGAGATTTAAAAATTTTATATCCGTAAGAATTTCGAAGCCAGGAAATCTAGCTTGTTTTGTATAAAAAATTACAACCTGGAAGGTAGCTCTGAGGCCACAATCATATTGATTATGCGTGTAGGCTACGCAGGACGAATGCTCCATGTGGTCCCCGCCACTCGTGGCCTGAGAGATCTGCGTTCTTGAACAGCCGGCTGCCGGTGGGGCCTGGCGGTTACCACGCGGCCCCAGGAGTCAGACTGCCTGGGCTCCAGTTAGCCTCTGCTCTTACAGCTTCATCTGGAGCAAGTTACCTAACATCTCTGTGCCTCAACGTCTGTATCCGCAAAATGGAGCTGATGCAATGGGACACAGAGTCGTTCTGAGAGTTGAATGTCGTAATTCAGGTGACACACTTAGAATGGTGCACCTAGAAGGTACTCCAGAAAAGTTAGTTAGCTGTGGAAACCGTTAACTATGTCTTTGTCCAGGTTAGCAATCCAGGTAAGGGAGAGATGGGAATTGTTGTGCTGTGGAAGGGTTTAGGGGCACCGAGGGCTATGCTCCCTGTACGTATCCCAGTTGGGAGGTTAATTTTAAGAGATCCCACATCAGGTTGGGGTTGAAGGGACTTTAGCATCATCTGGTTCTGTCCTCTCACCACTGGATGCTCACATGTTTTCTAGAAGTGATCGCACGTTCTCTGCTTGAACACACACAGTGAGGGAAACTGAAAGTAGTGTCATCCACGGGCAGCTGAATTGTTGGGAAGTTTCTGAGCACCAACCTGCTTTTCCCCTTCACTCCTTTCCCCTTCACAACCGTCATGCCCTGGGAGGCCACAGTAGTTACTGCCTTTCCCACAACTGGCTTCCTGTCTGTGGAAGAGGACTTAAACTACCCCCATTTTGACCTCAGTCTGTACTTTCTAATTGATTCTTTCCAGCGTATCTGTTAACTCAGGCAAAAGACCAGGTGGGCAAAGTATCTCCTTATGGGAACTGATACTACCCGCTCAAGCAATAAAGACCCCATGTGATTGACTGCAAGACAATGATCGACCTGACCTTTACTGCCCACCCACATGTACCCCCCGACCTTTGTCCCACATTGTCCTTGTATAAACCTGGAAGCGTTTCCAGCGTGTTAGAGATCGTCTTTAGATGCTAGTGCCTGGTCTTCCCAGTGCCGGCCTCACTGAAATAAATTCCTTTCTTGTTTCGCCCCCTCTCATCTCTCTGCCTTTGGATTTTGTCAGTGGCAAGTGGCCGAACCTGGTCTGTTTGGGGCCCCTGGAGCCCGAAGAGCTTGTCCCCAGGACAGGCACATTCCAATACAATTAGGCACGGGTTCCAACCTCCTGATTGTGTGGCAACCCATTCTTTCAATAACTATAATCATTTTTATATGACCTCCAGAACTACATGAAATACTTTAAAAATGCACACGAATTTTAAAATTACATGTTTGTATACATGCCTTCGGGAGAGAACATGACTTTATTGAGTTTCAAAATGGGATAGAAGTCCCTAACTTCATAAATTTGTTCTTTGCCATGAAATATTAACCCTTTTGGGTATGGTGGGGATTCTCTTGTGCGGTGGGGGCTGTTGGGTGGATGGCGAAGAGGAGCCCACGGAGAATGTGACAGGGTCAGGTGCGAAAGAATCTGATTTTTGTCTCCAACTGAACTTCACCTCGAGACGCTTGACAGCCTCGCCGTGCCGCACGGGAGACCTCTTTAACATTTGTATTGATAATATCTGAAGGGGATAACTTCCAAATGACACAAATCCAAGTTGAAAAAGGCAACATGATGTGAAGAAGGGTCAAGTAACAGGACACTTCCCGGGAGCCTCATAGAAATAAACTTCTCCAGAGCTGCGACTGATTCACATGTTTCTAGAATACTGTCCCCCGCTCCCTGTGTATCTAGCTAAAGCTTCGAGCATTAAAAGGCACCTTGGGAATAAGCTCAGTTCATCGTAGTTCTCTCAGGTAGAGCGACTAGACCTGCATTTTACGGGTAGGTAGTGTTGATGTCTACAGTAAGCAGTGGAACTTCCTGGGTTCTTTCTCATTCATTTTCTTTGGAGGGTTCATTTTTCTGAATCAACCACACTTCATTATTTCTATCAAGCAACTTGAAAGGACTGTTGTAGCCTGCGGTGTAGTAAACCTTCTCATTGAAAACTTTTCCTTCCTCCCTCAAAGTGCTTGCTAACGTCAGAAGTTGTTCTTGATTTTTCTGAGCACTAGAGAATCCGTCGAAAGCCCTGCAAAGGAGAAAGTAAAGAACCGTGAATGACATTCATGCTGGTATAAATGTCAGGCTGGAAAGGAGAGCAGAAGTGGGCACTAGGAAGGCTGGCTCTATGGGGCGCCTGGGTGGCTCAGTTGTTAAGCGTCTGCCTTTGGCTCAGGGTATGATCCCAGGGTCCTGGGATCGAACCCCGCATCAGGCTCCTCCACTGGGAGCCTGCTTCTTCCTCTTCCACTCCCCCTGCTTGTGTTCCCTCTCTCACTGGCTGTGTCTCTCTCTCTGTCAAATGAGTAAATAAAATCTTTAAAAAAAAAAAAAAAAAAAGGAAGGCTGGCTCTAGTGCAGTTTCTGAGCCCCTCCCCCCAGCAGCTGACCCGGCCATTCCTCTCCTCTGGTTCCCAATCTCAGCGCCCCCTCGCCACACCGAGGAGACCCAGGAGGAGGCACACGTCCCAGCTGCTGGCAAGCAGATTTGGAACGTTCACCATCTCGTGCTCTAACTCTTGCTTCTCAGACTATCACGAGCGCGTATAAGTCATCTGGGAATCTTGCTAAAATGCAGACGCAGGAGGTCTGGGGTGGGGCCTGAGAATCTGCATTCCTAACAAGCTCCCGATGCTGCTGCTGGTCAGAGGACCCTACTGAACCCCCTTCGAAGACTCCCTTTCAGACTTCCAATTTCCTATGGAACACTTCCCCTCCCCTTCTCTCCTTGGGAAAAGGGTAGGTGCTGCATTACAGACGAATGTGATAGAGCTTCAACCCGATGAATTTACAGTCTAATGGAAGAGGGGAGCATTTTGGCAGTTCTTTATATACAGCCTGAGAAGAGATTTAACAGAGACAGGATCAATATGCTGGGGAACCCCGAGGATGTGACTGAATCGGGGGTAAGGATGTCATCTGAGTTGGGTGTGGCATGGAGGATGGTTTTGCTGAGCAGAAAAAGGGGGAAAGGGGAAGGATAAGAAAAGGAACGGATGTTCAGAAATAGAAAGCATGTTCATGGTGAGGCACAAAAGAAGCTCTGAAAGGTGAGTCAGAGCCAGAAAGAAGAACTTGGGGGTCACCTCAAGGCCTTTTGAGATTATTCTGAAGGATGCTGAGCAGAAAAGCAACTTAATAGGATCTGGGAAACACAGATGGAAAAGAGACTGGAGGGAAGGAGCCAGTTCGGAGGTTGCCATGGGGATGGGGAAGAAAAGACAGTCAAAAGATTTAAATAAAAAGTGGGAAAAGAGAATAAAAGTTTAAGTATAGATTTTCAAGTATATAAACAAAACTACCCTGAGGTTAAATTATGACAGCACACAGACCTAGCTGAGTTGCTGACATGTAAATATGATGAATTTGATTTTGAAGGTTAAGAATAAGAAACACAGAAAATCACGAATATTCGCAACATCCCTTCATTAGCATAAGTTGTATTATCAATGTGCCAATGGAAAAGCTTAGACCTACCATTCTTTAGGTAAGATGTAAGCTCTTCAGGGTACAAACCATCTTTATTTCACTCGACGATGCTCACGAGGCACCTAGAATTGTTCCTGCCACGCAGTATCTTTTAAACCCTCATTGAACAGCGTAGGAATCTATGAACGCACGTGTACGTGAAATACAACATTGAAGATAATTGACAAAACTGTTCTAATTTTCAGAATGTTGACTGATAATAATTCTGAGCCATGTGTTAAGAAATATTTGCCTCCTAAATCTATTATTTCCTTAATGAAGAGCCAATTCTTAGTCTGTTCTGCCTAAAGGAAACTTGCTTTCAGATCCTATTTCTGCCCTGAAATCAGATCTAGAACCCCCTAGTTAGAAATCATCTTTTGTTCTCTTAATACATATTGTTCTCCAATGATCCATCCACAGCTTTATTCAGTAGACACACATATGATTCTCTTCCCACACACCTGCCTTGCTAGGAGCTGCAGGATAGGAACAGAATGCCAGGTTACTGTATTCTTGAGAAAGTTACAGTCCATACCTCTATCACTATAATTTAGAATAACAGGCGAACAGAGTGGCTAGCTAACTGGAGAAACTGAGGAAGTCATCACGGAGGAGGTACCCTTTGATCCAAGTCCTGAAGGATCAAAGTGGGTGCTCCAGGAAGAAGAGAAAGAAAGAGCTAGAGCTAATAGGTCATGTTCACGTTTTAACTATTTTACAGATATTAACTCATTTAATCTCCATGGCAACCCTAGGAGATAGGTTGGTACTATAACTACACACATTTTACAGATGAAGAGCTTTGGGCAAGGAAAATCTGAGGAACCTGGCTGAGGTCACAGGTAAAGAGTTGTGGAAGGTCCTAGCCATAGCGATCTGATAACAAAAAGAAAAAAACCATCCAGATTGGCAAGGAAGAAGTAAAACTTCTTTTAAAGAAGTCTTTTAAAAAAAATAAATAAAATACTGATGAAAGAAATTGCAGAGGACACAAAGAAATGGAAAGACATTCCATGCTCATGGATGGGAAGAACAAATACTGTTAAAATGTCTATATTGCACAAAGTCATCTACATATTTAATGCAATCCCTATCAAAATACCAACAGCATTTTTCACAGAACTTGATCAAACGATCCTAAATTCTGTGTGGAACCACAAAAGACCCCGAATAGCCAAAGCCACCTTGAAAAAGAAAAGCAAAGCTGGAGGCATCACAATTTCAGATTTCAAGTTATATTACAAAGTTCTATAATGAAAACTGTATGGTACTGGCACAAAAATAGACACTTACATCAAGGGAACAGAATAGAAAGCCCAGAAATGAACCCACAATTATATGGTCGGTTAATCTTCAATAAAGGAGAAAAAAATATTCAATGGGATACTGGATTGTCTCTTCAACAAATGGTGTTGGGAAAACTGAACAGCAACTTGCAAAAGAATGAGACTGGACCACTTTCTTACACCATACACAAAAAGATTCAAAATGGGTTAAAGAACTAAATGTGATACCTGAAACCATAAAATCCTAAAATAGAACACAGGCAGTAACTTCTTTCACACTGCCCATGGCAACTTCTTTCTAGATATGTCTCCTAAGGCAAGGGAAACTAAAGTGAAAATAAAATATTGGGGCTACATCAAAATAAAAAGCTGCACAGCAAAGGAAACAATCAACAAAACTAAAAGTCAGCTTACAGAATGGAGACGGTATTTGCAGAGGACCTATCTGATAAAAGGTTAATATCCAAATATATAAAGAACTTGGAAAACTCAACACTCAAAAAACAAATAATCCAACTTAAAAATGGGCAGAAGACATGAACAGACATTTCTCCAAAGAAGACACCCAGATGGCCAACAGACACGGGAAAAGATGCTCAACATCCCTTATCAGAGCTTTACATCAAAACCCAGGGACGTACAGTATGATGACTAACATCATAAAAAAATATTTAAAAAAAAAATATCACTTATCAGGGAAATGTAAATCAAAACCACAATGAGATACCACCTCACACCTGTCAGAATGCCTAAAATCAACACCAGAAACAACAGGTGTTGGCAAGAATGTGGAGAAAGGGGAACCCTCTTGCGCTGTTAAGTGGGAACGCAAACTGGTGCAGCCACTCTGGAAAACAGTATGGAGGGTCCTCAAAAAGGAAAAAAAAAAAAAAGGAAAAAAAAAAAACCCAAAACAACAACTACCCTACGATCCAGCAATTACACTACTAGGTATTTACCCAAAGAGCACAAACATACGAATTCAAAGGGACACACGCGCCCTGATGTTTACAGCCACGTTATCTACAACAGCTAAAACACGCAAACAGGCCAAGTGTCCATCGGTGGGTGAATGGACCAAGAAGGTGTGCTACATATACATAATGGAATATTGCTCAGCTATAAAAAGAATGAAATCTTGCCATTTGCAACAACATGGATGGAGCTAGAGAGTGTTATGCTAAGCAAAATAAGTGAGTCAGAGAAAGACAACATATGATTTCATTCATATGTGGAATTCAAGAAACAAAATAAGTGAGCAAAGGGGGAGAAAAAAGAGAGCGAGGCAAACCAAGAAACAGACTCTTAACTATAGAGAACAAACTGATGGTCACCAGAGGGGAGGGGGGGAGGGGGATGGGCGGAACAGTTGATGGGGATGAAGGTGGGCACTTGTGATGAGCACCGAGGGATGGATGGAAGTGTTGCATCACCTGAAATTAATACTACACTGTATGTTACTAACTGGAATTTAAATAAAAACTTAAGAAAAAAGAGAGATGGGGAAGAAAACGGGCTGCTCAGTAAAGGGTGGGAAGGGAAGCAGAACATAACTAGTGGGGAGACACGGTCGGGCCACATTATAAAAGGCATTGTGAACAATCTGAACTTGACCCAGCAGCAAGTGGGAAGTCACCGAGATTTTTAGTGAAGTAATGGGTCAGGGTTTTAGTTTTGCTGCTGTTGTAGTAAGAAAGATCATGGGGGGCGCCTGGGTGGCACAGTGGTTAAGCGCCTGCCTTCGGCTCAGGGCGTGATCCCGGCGTTATGGGATCGAGCCCCACATCAGGCTCTTCCGCTATGAGCCTGCTTCTTCCTCTCCCGCTCCCCCTGCTTGTGTTCCCTCTCTCGCTGGCTGTCTCTATCTCTGTCAAATAAATAAATAAAATCTTTAAAAAAAAAAAAAGAAAGAAAGAAAGATCATGGGTTCCTGTGTGGAGCACGAGACAGAGAATGGCGGGCAGGTTAGTCCCAATGGGTGGGAGGCTACCGAGGTGGGACAGGCAAGACCTAAGATGAACAGACATCCGAGCGTCTACGTCATGCCAAGCACTAGGGGACCCAGAGATGACTGACATGTGGCTCCTAGAAGATGAGGACCTGAGGGAGTCACAGGGAAGGGGAGCAGGGAACAGAATCATGGGTCGTGTCCAAGGAGACTGGACCGGATCTGATGACGAGTTGTCAGGGAAGGATGTGCTGATGGTGGCCTTGGAGTCCCTGCTGGGAAGGCTGTCTGGTCGATGAGGCCCTTTGCTGAGACAGGCAAGAGAAGATCACTGCCCATAATCATTGAGAATTGGGGGAAGCCTCATTTGTAGAGCTGTTGAGTTTAATCCCCACCTACCTCCCATGGAAACATCCAACAAGTAGGTAACCGGGGCTGGAGACACTAAATTTTGAGAGTCACTGGACACCCGTAGTTGAAGCTTTATAAACAGATCACCCAGAGCAAGTCTGCTCTGACATGGGGGTCAGTGCGGGGCATCAGCAGCGCTTCCTGGGTGAGAGACAGAAACGGGAGGAGAAGAATGGCAAGAGAGTGACTTTCTGAGGCTTAACAGGATGAATCAGTATCAAGAGAACAGATGAGTCAATACACGGAGGCCGCAGGAGTCACACGGGCAAGGGCTGCCATCATGTGCCAGGGGCAAGGGCACGGCCGAGGGTGACGAGGGCAGTCCCAAGGAGATGGTATGGGCTCTCCCCGACTGTGGTGGTCTGAGGAGTCCATGGAAACAGAGACAGATTCCTTCAGCAGGAGCATGGTGACGAGAGGGAGAGAAAGGACTAAAGCGACGCCAGTATGAGACTGTTATCGTCTTCTGTGCGTGTTTTAAATTTCAACAGAGAGAATTTAAGAATGGGCCAGTCACCGAAAGCCTGAAACAATACAAAGGAGCCACTCCACGAACAGGGGCAGTGACGGCAGGAAGCAGCTCGTGTCCCTCTGGGACCACAGGAAGGGTGTGGGGCTCTCACGACCTAGAAGCTGGCAGGAGGGTACCGTGCACTGTGTGTTAGGATTTTTGTTCAGGTTTACGTCAACGGCAGGTTGAGACTAACGTGTGTTGTGTCTTAGTTGGGGAAGGTATGCAACCAATTCTTCATGGCATGGACTGATGATATCTTGCATAGACCCGTAGTAACATAGAAAACTAAGCCGGGAGGAAAACACCACAAGGTGCATTAGATCTCTTTTTCTATGGAAGGTGAAAGCCGGCTGAAACTGCAGAGGAGCTAAACTGAGAGCAGGCAAGGAAAGCTAGCAGTCGGCAGGGCTATAAATTATCTACCACTTACCGTACAAACACAGTCATTTCGGCTCTGTCTTCAATGAAGACATCTGACTCTGAAGGCCTGGGCGGATCAGATTGCTGTTCAGAGGGGATGTACAGGGAAATGGTAATGATAGACTCGCTGAAAGGACCTGCTCCGGGCTCCACGAGGCTTGTCACTGGAGCTGTCATTTTTATCTTCATCTCTGGACCATAAAATAATATTTAAATACCGTGAAAAGACCATGAAAGCAGAATTAGTTTCTTCATGACTGCTTCTAAAAACTTAACCTATTATTTTTTGATCTGAGTTTCCTGATTTACATGATGCTAAGGACACAAAATTTACCTTTGAAATAATTTTCATCATTGAAAAACAAGGGCAAAATGATTCAGTTATCCACTGGCCACATGAAAGACTTTCTGTACTGTTAATATTTCTGGTTAATAAATTCTAGTTTTAGGGACGGAAGGGAAAATTAGAGATCATATAGTCCAGGTTGTTCTTTCTTTCTTTCTTTTTTTTACGATTCAGAAACTGACATCCCCCCAGGCTAAGTGACCTGCGGAAACATAAATGGCGTCAGAGCCCGAACCAGATGTCTTGAGACCCTGGATCTTGTGTTGTTTGTACCTTCCTGCCTCCTGATGACTCTTAACCTACGAGTCACTAAATTACCTCGAAGCGTTAGCCATGAAAAGTACTGAACACTAGGTACACAGAGGCCCAGTTCGTCCAGCAGAAACAGACAAGAATAGAGGCTGAAAAGCACTATCCTCTTCTAGACTCTGTGAAGGGCCCTGAGCAGAGTCCCTGTCTTCAAGCATTAAGTCTTTGATGATCTCATTATTTTTCTATTCTAAAGTATATCTCTTTAATAAGCTAAAACTCAAGAATAAGCCAGGGGACTCAACGACAATATCTATAATTATAAGGTAAATTGTCTTCACCTTTCTCATTTTTGCCTTGAATGTAGCCGTTCAGCTTTGTAAAGCCAGTCTGGATGGCTGAATCCCAGTCCATAGACTCAACGGAAGTGCTGACCCACTTGGCTGGTCCATAGTGCCGGATCTCGTAACTGCCGGGCTGAAATGAACAGAGAAAATTTGGGGGAAGCAATTCCAAAAAGGCAGGACGTGAAAGGCAACAGTACAGGTGCCTTGATCTTGGTTCCACCCGGGATGGGCCCCTGGTTCCGTTTCCTAAGGACCTGCCAGGGCCTCTCCCCCGAGGCTCCCATCCTTGGGTTAAAGACGCTGGAGGCTTTCGCCCCACAGGCAGGAGTCGGGGACTCGGCTCCATTGACGTTAAGACCTAGCATCTGTTACGTCCTCTGGGCCATGAGGGTCCCACCGCGGGCTCTGGGTCCTGATCAATTCCACTTTCTTTTTTTAACCTCAAAAGAAACCGAGACGTGGCCTGTTGAAAAGGAGACGTAGCCATAAATGGCTAACCGACAGAATGTACCCATCTGGGCAGGAAAGGAGCTGGGGACCCAGACAACTTCAGAAATTGTACTTTTTACTGCAATCTGCGGGACCCTCCGGCGCCACTGCAAATCACCCGGCGCGCCCCGGCCCGCACCGTCCGCGCCCGCGGGAGGCGCCTACCTGGGGGCCTGCGTCCTCCGGAGCCGTCCAGCCCGGCGTCTCCACGGCTTGGGCCGCCGCGCGCTCGGCTGTCGCGGGCTCTGGTTCCAGCACCTCGGCCATGGGCGGCGCCGATGCTCGGGGGAGAGAGGCTAGCGAGCCGAGCCAGGAAGGGGCCGCCCCGCTGCGTGTGCGTACCGCGCCCGCCTGCCCGGCCGCGAGTCCCCGCCCCGGCGCTGCCCGGAGCCCCGGTCACCCGCCGACGCGCGTCCCTC
This sequence comes from Ursus americanus, assembly GCF_024610735.1. NCBI lineage: Eukaryota > Metazoa > Chordata > Mammalia > Carnivora > Ursidae > Ursus > Ursus americanus. Next base: position 50,814,085 of record NC_142137.1, on the reverse strand, counting down.
CTCCCCGCAGTGCGGGGGACCCGAGTCCGCAGGAGCTTGGCCGCGCCTGGGCCGGGAGGGGGCGCTGCGACCGCGAGGCCTCCCCCCCCCCCCCCGCCCCGATTCCCACTCGGGCAGCTCCCGCGGAGCCGCGCCCCCCTTGCCCGGCTCCCCCCGCAGCGGGGAGGGCCGGAGACAGGCCTGCAGGGGCCGCTTAGGCCGGGCGTCCTTTGGGAGACCCTCCCGTCCGCCGCCCTTGTTTTTAAATTAAGCGGAGCGCAGAGGTGTCCACTGTGGGAGCCCGGGGTGGAGGACTCAGCAACTGGCTTGTGGGGTTTCCGGTGTAACCGGTTTGGGAATCTCTCCGCGGCTCCACCCGCGCGGGGAGCCGGTTCTGCAGATCCGGCTACTCCCGGGGCGCGGCTTGAGCGCTGCCCGCACCCTGGGTGCGCTCAGCGGAAGGCGGGAGGGGGCCTGCTCGCCCAGAGGGACGGGGGGCGGACGCCTGCCGGCTGGGACCTTCGCTGTACCTTCTGGCACCCCCGTGGCCCAGGGCTCCATGTGCGAGTGGGATCCGGGGGCCGGCCAGGGGCGTGAGGCCCTACTCACACCTAGAAGGTGTCCGAGGTGCCAAACAGCCGTCAAGGTCCCTCGCGGGAGGAGGCAGATGGGGCTACAGTCATGCCTGGAGAGAATCTTGAACTATCCTGGTTTATTGACCGTTCCCTGAAATGATCCCAGAACCTCTCAGTTCGTCCCACTAGAACTCTCAGGCTGGGGGGAGGGAGGTGGAAGGGGGCAGAGAAATGGAGGGTACAGCGGCAGGACTCTAGTGCCTTTAAAACCTTTTGGTTAGATTTATTTTTTATTTTTCCTAAGAGATTTATTGAGATATAATTCACATACATAAAACTCACCCATTTAATGTGTACCATTCAGTGTTTTAGTGTATTCACAGTCGCGCAGCCATCACTACAATTTTAGAGCATTGTTATCACCTCTCCGCGACCCCAAACCCCATACTCTTTGTCCGTCACTCCCCAATTCCCCATCCCCCAGCCCAGGGCAACTACGAATCCGCCCTCTGTCTCTCTAGGTTTGCTTACCCCGACATTTCACGTAAATGAATGATGCAGCGTCCTCATCTGTGAGGCTGTTGTAACAGAATTTCACAGACTCAAGGGCTTATAAGCAACAGAACCTTATTTCTCAAGATCGGGATGCCAGCAAGTTCGGTGCAGGCCCTTCTGAGTGGCAGACGCCTGGTGGTGACCTCACAAAGTGGAAGAGGCAAGGCAGCTCTCTCTGGCCTCTTCCCTAAGGGCACTAACCCCATTCCTGCGCTCCTGACTTCTCACCGCCCAAAGGCCCCACCTCCTAATATCACGCTGAGCATTTGGTTTTCAAAGGGGACGCGAGCGTGCAGACCCTCCAGCATTCCGCACGTGGTCCTTCATTGCTGGCTCCTTTCACTTAGCAAACGTTTCAGGTTTCATCCGTGTTGTAGATGTTATCAGCGCTTCCTTCCTTTTCATGGCTGAGAATATTCCACCGAATAAATAGCTTTCATCAGTTGATGGACATTTGAGCTCTTTCAAGCTTTGGGCTATTATGAATGATGCTGCCACCAACACTTGTGTCCAGGTTTCTATATGGACATGTTTTCGTTTCTCTTGGGTGAATTCCCAGCAGTGGGGTTTGCTGGGTCAAATGCCAACACGACTTTTAACTTTATGAGGAACAGCCAGGCTGTTTTTTTGAGTGGGTGTGCCCTTCGTATTTTCATCAGCAGGCTGTGAGACGGTGTCTCCACACCTCTCCAATGCTTGTTATCACCTGGCTTTTTGATTATAGCCATCTGATTGTGTGTGCCTGGTGTAAAGAAAAAAAAGAGGTTTTTTGAGATACAATTCACATACCATAAAATTTACCACTTCAAAGTGTACAATTCAGTGGGTTTTAGTATTTTCAAGTATGGTATACAACTGCCACCACTATCTAATTCCAGAACTTACCTTCACTCCAAAAAGAAACCCCCAGACAATTGAGCAGTCACTCCCAATCTCCAACACCTCTCGGCCCCTGGCAATCACTAATGTATTTTCTATCTCTGTGGATCTGCCTGTTCTGGATATTTCATGTTAAGTGGAGCATAATACATGTTATTTTGACTGACATCTTTATCGCAGTGTAATGTCTTCGGGAGTCATCCGTGTTGTAGCGTGTATCAGTGCTTCATTCTTTTTTTTATTGCTGAAGATGATCCCATTGTGTGGTCCTACTGCTTTTAGAGCAATTGATGTTCTCTTTTTCCTTCCCCCTTCCCCACCCTAACAAGTGTGCGGTGGCCTGTGGACACATGACACTTGCTAGTGTTTACATCGAATCTATTATTAGGCCGAGCTAAGTTTGACTTCTTTAGTGAAGGCTAAATAATGAATTTCGACTGATTTTTTTTTTTAAACAGACTGATTATTTACTGCTTAGGGAACTTTGCAAAGTTGAGAATATAATTTTACTTTGCAAAAAGTTTTAAGAGAAAAAGGAAATAATTTACATTGTTGTTTAAGATTCCTGCTGTTCTTTTCATCTGCAGAGTACCTTTTACAGTTATCAATGCCTTCTTTGGGGAGGGGGAGGGAGCATTTTCTTCGTAGAAAAACTGAGGCTAAATTTGGAGCCGTTCATTTAATAGGGTGTGGAATGTACAGTTAATGAAGATAACAGCAGGTGACTCAGCTGAGTTATCTATATTTATAAGGTGATAATTAGCCATGTCAAAGAACAGAAGGAGGGAAAGAAAAGGATTTATTTCAGAATAATAGGATTTCAGTTAGCATGAATTTAATGAAATTCAGAAGGCTTACATTTTATACCCATATGTCAAAATAATCTGGCTAGTTTTCTTGTTGATTAATTATGGTAAAATTGTTCTATTAGCACATAATCAATGTTTGTGTGATATTATGAAGAAGATATTCTATCGAAGCTTTACAGCACGTGCGGTAGCGCCGTGGGGCTCAGTTCTAAGAACAGGTGCCCCCTCTTCGCCCCAGCAGGGGAGGCAAGCCCTGCAGAGCCCTGCCCGGTGCCTGGTTCTCATCGTTGGCAGCAGCTTTGTTCTGCAAAGTCACCACGAGGGGCGCCTGGGTGGCTCAGACGGTTAAGTGTCTGCCTGGGGCTCGGACCACATCTGCCTTTGGCTGTGGCCATGATCCCAGAGTCCTGGGATCAAGTCCTACATCAGGCTCCTTGCTCAGCGGGGAGCCTGCTTCTCCCTCTACCTGCCACCCCCCTTGCGTGTGCTCTCTGACAAATAAATAAATAAAATCTTAAAAAAAAAAAAAGGTCACCACGAACACTGAGTTAATGAATCCTGAACTATTGCTTCTAGAGGAAATACAGAGTTAGGTTCCGGTGAGCCTCGGGTCACGACATTTTCGCCAACCAATCATATGTAACTTGTCTTATGTGTGTTATTGGTTAAAGATACCTTATTTAATGGACACTGTTGGTTCATTAACAGTGAACTCATCACCAACAGCACTGTAACTCGTACTTTAGTGAAGCTTATATAACACACGGATCTCCTCCTCTTCAGTGCTATGCTCGGAGGCCATTTTAAGCAAAAAATCAACAAGAAGCACAAAAATGCCAAAAACCGTAGAACTAAAGAGACTGCAAAACAAGACACTTGTTTACTGTATGGGAGCTCAAACTAGAAGGCAGAGCCCCACCTTATTTGACCTCAGCGGGGAATGTGTGCATCCAGTGGCTAGAATTTCTCACTGGTCTGCACATGCAGACATCCACCAGGGCCCAAGAAAGCGCCGTGAGTATTGATTTTGGAGTTCTAAATACAGACCAACAGGTTGGTGAACTTGCACGTGCAGAATCTGAGAATGAGCAGGATCGGCTGTGACTGCTTCCTGCAGTAAGTCACACAGGTCCCTTCCATCCATATTTCATTGACCAAAGCAAATCGTAGGCCTTGCTTAACCTCAAGAGGCTGGGGAAGTGCAATCATACAGTATTCTCAAAGGAGAGCTCAACTATTTGAGAGAATCGCTAGTGCTCATTCGTGATAACCATTTAGTCGTTCATTGATTAGTCCATCCTTGTGGCAGATTTTCTTTTCCTAAGGCAGTTGCCGTGTTATCTCCTACCCAACATGCCGTCCTTATAATGTGACTTTGATACGTCCCCACCCCCACCATTGAGAGATGGAGGTCCCTCTTCCTTTCCTTGAAACCAGGGCAGGTTTGTGACTATAGGAGAAGTTCCCCTGTGTGACTTCTGAGGCTAGATCATTAAGGACTTCCACCTGATTTCTTTGGGACAATTACTCTTACAATCCAACAACCATGCTGAAGGGAAGCCCAAGCAGCTCCACGGAGAGCCCTGTGTCCAGGCTGACAGCCGGCATCCACCCCTACCCATGTGAGTGACCACGTGTTCAGATAGTGCCAGCCCCCCACCATTGAGTCACCGCCAGACATCCTCGATTCTTCCAAGCTGAGGCCCCAGAGGTCATAGGGCGGACACAAGCTGTCCCTGGAGTACCCACAGAATCTGGGAGCATAAGTAAATGGCTATTTTTTTATGCCACTAACTTTGGGATGATATGTTTTTCAGGATAATAACGGAAAGAGTACCTTCTACGTAAAGCTCTGTAGTAGATATGGGTGGGGTTCAGTAACGCATAACATGTGGTTCTAGTCTTCACATATCTGACGGTCAGGCATTGTTTACTCTGGGGCCGTTCTTGCACCCATAATGTAATGAAATATTTGGTCTTTTTAGAGTTGCCACTATCTCAAATAGGATAACTGTAAAATGGGTAGCAACTTGGCAGTCTAACAGGACGCATAACCTTTGAATTTGCCCGGTTTCTCCTTTAATTTTGGTGAGAATTATAATACTCTCCATTATTGGGACACAAGACAACCCGTTGAAGCCCCTCTTACACTAAGCACTTTGCTCAGGGCTTGACACATAATTGCTTGATAAATCTTGAATGAATCAGTCAGAATTTATCAGATGCATAGTGATTGAATATTTTCAGGAACACCTGTGAACCACCTTTCTAATGGGCCACAGAAAATGAAGAGACATTTATTGAATGTGGGGTCAAAGATAAGAAGGCTAAGGGCTAAAGCTGAGAATGTCTTAAAAAATTCAAATATCAATTCTAATCAATATGAGGCCTGAAACTCAATAATTTGAGAGACTGTGGTGAGTGGTTATAAAAAAAAAAAAAGGAGAGGGATATTCATACTGATTTTAAAAGGTTCATGCTTTGAAATAAAAATAAATAGCCAACTATGCCACAGCTAGATCGCTAGATAGTCCACACTCTCAAAAAAGTCCTTAAAAAGAAACTAAACCCTTGATGCAGCTAAGAAGAAATGTTTTTAATAGTTCACTTGATGAAGGACCATTTCCTAAAAACTGAGGGCAGTTAAGATGTTCCCTTAAGCTCTTACCTGTGGGGCTTTTGCTGTTGCCATACATTATTACATTATTTCTTGATTAAGAAAAATGGAAGAATTGGTAGGAATTGGACTCAATTCCCTAATGACTTTTTTTTAGAACAGAAGTGTTCAGTGTTTCAGTGCTCCCAGCTCAGAGAAGAGGAGCCATTCAGCCCCAATTGAACATACACCTGTGAACCGTCAGCTCTCAGCCCGTTCTTGGGTCCTGCAGTATGGTCTCTGCACGCAGTTCCACACCTGAGTTCATTCGGGTCTACATGTTCAAAATGAGTTCCTAGCATGGGAGAGGTCAGTGGCAGATTGACTTGGCTCCAAGATGGCGGAAATTTTAGCAGTAATGCCTGGGACATCTGGTCTTCTAGATCAGTGCTTCGCAAGCTGTCTGTGATGAAGAACTTTCTCCCTTTAAGAAATAATTTCTAGTTCATCATGAACCAATATGTGATTCTACTGCACAAGACTATGCACAGCTCACTATGTAGTTCTTAACCTGCAAGTTCAACAATAATTTAATTGGTCTATACCATGCTCAGTGAGATGAGTCTACTGATGATATGCATGGATTTTGTAAAAATGTTGAATTCCTATGATGTTTCTAAACACTTACGGTCAATTTCTCTAGTTATCTCGACTGGTAACAAATAGTTTGTGAGCCAGCACCATTTCGTGGATCATACCTTGAAGAATATTGATTTAGGTGACGGTCCCAGTCTCCTGGTGCTGTTTTGGAAGGTTATTATTGGTTAAATTTCTTTAATAGATAGAGCCTTATGCAATTTGTCTATTTCTTCTTGCATGAGTTTTGGCAGATTATATCTTTTAAGGAATTGGTTCATTTCTTCCAGGTTATCAAATTTATGGACATAGAGTTGTTTATAGTATTCCTCTTTTGTCCTATTAACATCCATGGAATCTGTGGTGATCTCCTCTTTTATTTCTGATATCAGGAATTTGTATCCTCTCTTTTTTTCTTAGTTGGCCTGGCTATGAGCTTATGAAATTCATTTATTTTCAAAGAGCCAGCTTTTGGTTTCCTTGATTTTCTCTGTTGATTTTCTGTTTTCATTTTCATTGATTTCCTCTCTAATTTTTATTATTTATTTTCTTCTGCTTACTTTGGATTTAATTTGCTTTTCCTTTTCCAGTTTTGTGAGGTGGAAGCTGAAATTATTGATTTGAGATCTTTCTTCTTTTCTAATATATGCATTAAATACTTTGGATTTCCCTCTAAACACTGCTTTTTGCTGCATCTACAAGTTTGGTAAGTTGTATTTTCCTTTGAGTTTAGTTGAAATATTTTCAGGTTCTCTGGAGTTTTCTTCTCTGCCCCATATATTATTTACAAGTGGGCTGTTTAAGCTCTAACTATTTTAGAATTTTTCACCTATTTTTCTGTTACTGGTTTTTTGGTTTAATCCCAGTGTGGTCTGACAACATACGCTGTATGATTTCTATTCTTTTAAATTTGTTACACCATGTTTTGTGACCAAGGACATGTGTGGTCTGTCTTGGTGAATGTTCCATGTGAACTTGAGAAGAATGTGTGTTCTGCTGTTGTTGGATGAAGTCACCTACAGAAGTCCATTATATCCAGTTGATTAGTGGTATTTTTCAATTCAACTATGTTCTTACTGATTTTCCACCTGCTAGATCTGTTTCTGTTGGAGGGGGATCTCCAGCTATAATCACGGATTCACCAGTTTTCCTTGCAGTTCTATCGGTTTTCACCTCAAGCATGTTGACACTCTGTAGTTAGGTGTATATGCAGTAAAACATGATGATGTCTGCTTAGAGAATGGACCCCTTTATCATTAGGTAATGCTACTCTTTATCCCTGATAACTTTCCCTGCTTGGAAATCTGCTCTGTCGGAAATGAATATGGTGCAGCTTTTTTTCTGATTAGTATTAGCATGGCATATCTTTCTCCATCCTTTATTTTTCTTTATATGCGTCGTTGTATTTACAGTGGGTTTCTTGTAGACAAGGTAGGCGAGTCTTGTTTTTAATCCACTCTGACGATATCTGTCTTTCAATTGGTGTATTTAGACCATTGAAGTTTAAAGTATTATTGATATGGCTGGATTAATATCTACCATATTTATTACTGTTTTCTATTCCTTGCCCTTATTCTTTGCTTCTTTTTTTGTCTTCTTTTCCTGCCTTTTGTCGTTCTAACGGAGCATTTTAGAGGATTCCATTTTCTCTCATTTCTTAGTGTATCAATTATACTTTTTTTTTTTTTTTACTTAGTGGCCCTAGAGTTTGCAATATACATTTATAACTAATCTAAGTCAAAGTTCAAATAACATCTGCTTCACCAGTGGTACAGGTACCTTATAATAACAAAATATTCTTAATTCCATCCTCCTGTTTCTTGTATTATTGTTGTCATTTGTTTCACTTATATGTAAGCTATAATCATCAAATACATTATTGCTATTATTATTTTGAACAAATTTTTTTTTAAGATTTTATTCATTTATCTGACAGAGATAGAGACAGCCAGCGAGAGAGGGAACACAAGCAGGGGGAGTGGGAGAGGAAGAAGCAGGCTCATAGCAGAGGAGCCTGATGTGGGGCTCGATCCCATAAAGCCGGGATCACGCCCTGAGCCGAAGGCAGACGCCTAACCGCTGTGCCACCCAGGAGACCCCTATTTTGAACAAATTTTTACCTGTTAGATTAATTAAGAATAAGAAAAAATGTTTATTTTACTTTCACTTATTCCTACTCGAATCCACTTCCTTTGTTTATCTGAGTTTCTAACCTAGATCATTTTCCTTCTCTTTGAAGAATTTATTTTAGTATTTCTTGCAAGGTAGACCTATTGGCAACAAATTTTCTCAGTTTTTGTTTGTCTGAGAAAGTCTTTATTTATCCTTCATTTTTGAAGAATAAGTTTGCAGAATATGGAATTCAGGCTGGTGTTTTTTACTCTCTCTCAACCCTTGAAATATTACTCTGTGAGCTTGCATGGTTTGTGAAGAGAAGCCGGGGTAATTCTTATCTTTGCTCCTTTACAGGTAAGGTGTTTTCTTCCTCTAGCCTCTTTCAAGATTTTTTTTTAATTTATTTTTTATTTATTTTGTTTATTTACTTTTAAAGTAGGCTCCATGCCCAGCGTGGAGCCAAATGTGGGACTTGAACTCACGACCCTGAGATCAAGACCTGAGCTGAGATCAAGAGTTGGACACAACCAGCTAAGCCACTCAGGTGCCCCAGGATTTTTTTTAATCTTTGACTTTTTTGTAGTTTGACTATAGTATGCCCAGGTGTAGTATTTTTGTTTTTTTGTGTGTTTTTCTTGGCATTATTCCTGCTTGGTGTTCTCTGAGCTTCCTGCAGCTATGGTTTGACATTAATTTGTGGATATTTGCAGTCATTATTGCTTCAAATATTTCTTGTGTGCCTCTTTTTTTCTTCTCTTTCTGGTATTCCCACCATGTGCATGTAAAACCTTTTGTATGTGTCTCACTGTTCTTGGATATTCTGTTCTGTATTTTTTTTTCTCTTTGCCTTTCTGTTTTACAAGTTTCTATTAACATATCCTTAAGCTCAGAGATTATTTCCTCAGCTGTGTGCAGGCTACTAATAAGCCCATGAAAGGCATTCGCCTTTTCTGTTTCCGTGTTCTTGACCTCTAGCATTTCCTTTTGGTTCTTTCTTAGAATTTCCATCTCTCCATTGACATTACCTATCTGTTCCTGCATCTTGTCTATCTTATCCCTTAGAGCCCTTTGCATGCTAATGATAGTTATCTTACATTCCTGGCCTGATAATTCTAGCATATCTGAGTCTGGCCCTAATGCTTGCTCTGTCTCTTCAAACTGCATTTTTTGGGGTTTTGTTTTTGTTTCTGTTTTTTTGCCTTTTGGTATGCCCTGTAGTTTTTTGTTGAAAGGTGGACTTGATGGGCCGGGTAAAAGGAACTGCAGTAAAGAGATCTTTCATAATGTGGTAGTGAGGGGGAGGGGGAGGGAGCGTCTACAGTCCTTCGATTAGGCCTCAGGCTTTGAGGGAGGCAGTTCCATTGGGCTGTGAACCTCACAAGTGTTTCTCTATTTTTGTTTTTCACTCCCTTAAGTAGAACAAGATGGCTAGAGGGGCTGGAATTGGGTGTTTTCCTTCTCCAGGGTTAGGCTAGAGCCAGGTAGGGCTAATTAGTCCCCAAGTCAATTAGGCTTTGATAAAACCCAGGTGATTAGGCCCTGGTCAAAACAGTTTAGTCTGAGGGCACGACCTGAGAGGGTTTTCCTCAGCTCCTTACTGTAAGAACCTGGTAAGGCTCCTACAGGCAAGACTCACAGAGTATGGGGCCCCTCTGGAGTTTGTGATTCTCAGATCGGCCCACTTGGAGCCTCCAGCGGTCTGTCAGCTCCAGTTCGGGTCTCCCTACACCGCATGGGTTCCCGAGGAAGTTTCTGCTCGTGGATTTCTGCTCCCGTAAGTTGTGACTCCGCTTCTGCCTGTTCTCTCACTTTGGGCTCGGTGCTTTGTCCTGTGACCTCAGGTCTCTGATGGATCTGAGAAGTGATTTTCCGTTCAGCCTTTCCTTGTCGTTGGTACGGAGGGAAGGTTCCAAGCTTTTTACGTGCCTGGCCAGACATTGGACTCCTTTCCTTTTTATAAAATGATGCTTTGGCGCTATTTTCTGGTCTAGTGTAGAATCTAGTGAAAATGTCCCCATTCCAGTCACGTTTCTATGATACTGCCTCCCTTTCCTAACCTTTTCTGGCTATTCTTATTTCTTCCCCAAATACTTAGTTGTTAACAATCTAGTCCTTTCACTTGTGGATTTTCTTCAGCTCCATTGTGTCTTGGAGAGCCAGCAACCCATCCCTCCGCGTTTGCCGGCCGTGTCAACGTGTAAGCAAGGAGGTACTGTTTACCCCGTTGTTCTTAATATTCTGCTTGCAAATGCTGCCTTGTGAATTGAATTGGCTACAGCTGCACGGAGTGTGCAGAAAACGTTGGGTCATGAACGAGGGCTCAAAGCTAGATTCACACATCTAGTTTTTGCTCAGCCTGTAACCTTACGTCTGGCCACATGGAAGATCAGCTGTATTTTGTGGCCTACTCATATTAATTGCTTTCAGCCTTGCTTTTATATTAGAATCGCTTGCTCTATTTCAGTTTAATTGGTCTAGGTGGCCCTGGTGCTGGTGGGTTCAAGGAGTTGTACCATGCAACCAGGGGTGAAATCCACTGATCTAGAGCAAGGGTCAGCAAACCTTTTCTGTAAAGGACCAGATAGTAAGTATTTTAGGCTTTGAAGGTCATTATCGTCTCTGTTGAAACCACTTAAGCCTGACGTAGCACCCACAGGCAAGTGCACAATAACTTGGGTTCCAATTTCTAGACACCAAAATTTGAATTCATCTAATTTCATGCGTCATGAAATCCTTCCTCTTTTGATACCTTTCCCAACGATTTAAAAATGTAAAACCATTCTTGTCTCCAGGATGTACAGAAACAGGTTGCAAACAGGATTTGGCCTGTGGGCTGTAGTTTGGCAACCTCTGGTTAGTAGTTTATCTGCTGCTTCAGTTTCATTCCAGAAGAGAAAATCTTTCTTACTGAGATCACTGAGAGCATTTTAAAGGAGGCCTATCATTGACTAATTCTTTTATTTTAATTTTCTTCTCTTTATTTTTAAAGATTTATGTATGTATGTATGTGAGGGAGAGCACAAGCCGGTACGGCAGGGGGCAGAGGGAGAAGCAGGCTTCCCGCTGAGCAGGGAGCCCGATGTGACCCTGGGATCATGACCTGAGCTGAAAGCAGATGCTTGCCTTGTCTATTTTTGCCATTCTAACTGGCGTAAGGTGGTATCTCAGTGTGGTTTTGATTTGAATTTCCCTGATGGCTAATGATTTTGAACATTTTTTATGTGTCTGTTAGCCATTTGTATGTCTTCATTGGAAAAGTGTCTGTTCATATCTTCTGCCCATTTTTTGATTATTTGTTTCACGTGTATTGAGTTTGAGAAGTTCTTTGTAGATCTTGGATACTAGTCTTTTATTTGTAGTGTCATTTGCAAATACCTTTTCCCATTCCGTGGGCTGCCTCTTAGTTTTGTTGACTGTTTCCTTGGCTGTGCAGAAGCTTTTTATCTTGATGAAGTCCCACAAGTTCGTTTTTTCTTTTGTTTCTCTTGCCTTTGGAGACGTGTCATGAAAAAGTTGCTGTGGCTGATGTCAAAGAGGTTACAGCCTATGTCTTCCTCTTTGATTTTGAGGGATTCCTGTCTCACATCAAGGTCTTTCATCCATTTGGAGTTTATCCTTGTGTGTGGTGTGAGAGAGTGGTCAAGTTTCATTCTTTTGCATGTAGCTGTCCAATTTTCCCAGCACCATTTATTGAAGAGACTGTCTTTTTTCCACTGGATGTTTTTTCCTGCTTTGTCAAAGATTTGTTGCCCAAAGAGCCGAGGGTCCATTTCTGGGCTCTCTATTCTGTTCCATTGGTCTATGTGTCTGTTTTTGTGCCAGTACCATGCTGTCTTTGTGATCACAGCTTTGTAGTACAGCTCGAAATCCGGCATTGTGATGCCCCCAGCTTTGTTTTTCCTCTTCAACAATTTCTTGGCAATTCGGGGCCTTTTCTGGTACAATAAATGTTGGAGAGGATGTGGAGAAAGGGGATCCCTCCTACATTGTTGGTGGGAATGCAAGTTGGTACAGCCACTTTGAAAAACAGTGTGGAGATTCCTCAAAAAGTTAAAAATTGAGCTACTCTATGACCCAGCAATTGCACTACTGGGTGTTTACCCCAAAGATACAGATGTAGTGAACAGAAGGGCCATATTTACCCCAATGTTCATAGAAGCATTGTCCACAATAGCTAAATTGTGGAAGGAGCCAAGATGCCCTTCAACAGATGACTGGATTAAGAAGATGTGGTCCATATATACAATGAAATATTAGCCATCAGAAAGAACGATTACCCAACATTTGCAGCAACATGGACAGGAGTGGAGGATATTATGCTAAGTGAAATAAGTCGAGCAGAGAAAGACAATTATCATATGGTTTCACTCATTTATGGAACATAAGAAATAGCAGGAAGATCGGTAGGAGAAGGAAGGGAAGAATGAAGGGGGGGTAAACAGGAGGGGGAATGAACCACGAGAGACTGTGGACTCTGGGAAACAAACTGAGGGCTTCAGAGGGGAGGGGGGTGGGGGACTGGGATAGGCCAGTGATGGGTATTAAGGAGGGCACATATTGCATGGTGCACTGGGTGTTATACGCAAATAATGAATCATGGAACATTGCATCAAAAACTAGGGATATACTGGGGCGCCTGGGTGGCACAGCGGTTAGGCGTCTCCTTCGGCTCAGGGCGTGATCCCGGCGTTCTGGGTTCGAGCCGCACATCAGGCTCCTCTGCTGTGAGCCTGCTTCTTCCTCTCCCACTCCCCTGCTTGTGTTCCCTCTCTCACTGGCTGTCTCTATCTCTGTTAAATAAATAAATAAAATCTTTAAAAAAAAAAAAAAACTAGGGATATACTGTATGGCGACTAACATAACATAATAAAAAATTATAATAAAATAAATAAAATATGTTTTGATTTAAAAAAATGAAAGCAGATGCTTAACTTACATCCAGCAAAGAGGAACAGTATTTCCTTCCATGTATATATATATTTTTAAAGAGGCAATCTTTTCTAGAAAATTCTTTCCTGCATAGATCTCCCCCTTAGTTCCCAAAGATCAAACCAGTCCCTGGTGGAGGAACTGAGATCACCATGATTAACTGTGCTGACGCCCACCCCCCCCCCCCCCCCGCCACGCCCCGGCGTTTGGGAGGGATGTGGTTTTACGCAAGTGGCCTCAGGATCCCAAATCAAATCAGGGTTCTGTTAGCAAAGGAGAAGGAATGGCAGTTGGAAAAGAATCAACATAGTCTCACCCAGAACTAGATTCTTAGGATTAAAAAAAAAATCTGAAGGAGACTCTGCTGAGCTTTTCTTTTCCATTTGTTTTATTTACTTCCGTTAAAGACCACCAGGGAATTTTTCAGTATAATTTTCCTGAGAGAAATTTTATTGATCTTCATTCAAATAGCTTCTATTTTGCATTAGTCCTTGAAGATACTATTATTTCTATCAGATTATATTTAGAAATAAATGTATCCCATTTGGGCTTTGTTATCTTCCTAAAACTGCACTATGTTGCGTATCTAGCATAAAAGTGCTTTTGTAAAAAGTAAAAAGTTTTTTGCTCATTTATAACCATCAACGTGTCGCCTAGCTTTTGTATTGTGAAAACAACAAAAAAAGAGTTTTACTAAGGAAATGAGAGTATCAAATACGAGTTTTAGAATCCTCCCCGTCCCCCTCCTGTTTCCTCACTAGTCCAGGGGAATTCTGATCTGCAGCCCGAGGGGCACATGCCCCACCTTCGCCCCCCATCTGAAAATCACGGAGGGGGATTTGTATCCATTTCAAACTCAGCTGGGCTCCGGCTACTGAGAGCCTGGAGGCCCAGCCAGGAGCATGGCTGAAATTCCACACTGGCAGCTTCCTCAGAAGAACATCGGGCCCAACAGAATAACCTCAGACAAGTTCCTTAACCTCTCTGCGTTCGTTTTGATTCCTGTAAAGCGAAAGTTTGGACCATATGATTCATGAGGTCCCTGTCGGAGCTAATCTATGTTGCTCCTTCCCGTGGGGTCCAAAATGTTGACCGTTACTTGCCAGTGTTAAACCGGTATCTACTCGGTTGCTGCTGCTTGGGGAAGGCCGCACGTCTGTCCGCCACAGCCCTGGGGGACGGGCCGTGACGTCCTAGTGCGAGACGTTCCCACCCGACAGCTGGATCCTTCTCCCATTGTGGGAGACAAATGAGAACACAAGCAAGGGCTACACCAGGAAGGAGATAATTTTGGAAAGCTTTATTCGTTTTTTAAAACGAAAACGTCTGCAAGTGTCTGCCTGTACCTTCGTTCTTAATACTGAGGCCGACTTTACCATTGTTTACCACACAGGGGGCCCCTGCAGCCCTAGGGATGTTTTCCTTCTCGAACTCCCCAGGCATCTGGAAGCTTTCACACACAAGTGCAGCCATAAATCCCTGAAAAACGTGTGTAGGAAGAAACATCTTATTTGGTGGCAAAAGCCGTTTCCTCTGGCTTAGAAGCGTTTTTCTTTTCCTTCAGAGCTCGTCCCCATGCTTACCAGTAGTTCTAATTGTGTCTCAACTCACATAGAATTTTCCTGTTTTTTTTCTCAAGGGTGTTACATATTTTAGAAGAGCCTAGTCCTCCTCAGGACAACCTCGGGGAAAAATTCCGCAAGGAACGTGAGAATGGTTACCCAGACTGACGTCTGTCAAGCTCCCTGCCCTGGAGCGGCATCAGCCAGGGGTCGCAGGGCCGCGGGCGAAGAGCGGCCCTTAGGTCTGGAGGCCCCGCTCGCCCGGGAGGGGCTGCGCGCTGGGCTCCGAAGGGTCCCAGGCAGCAGTTTCTGTTTGCCCCTCCCGGCGGGGGAGCCCTCTGCCCAGGGCGGGCCCGCATCCAGAGCCGCCGCCCCGGGGCGATTCCTGGTGGCCTCCTCGTAGGAGGGGGGCAGGCCCGCGGAGGGGAGGGCCGTGTCCCGGGGCAGCGGGGCGTAGGGGAGGGCCTGCTGGCCGCTCCAGGGGAAGCCTGGCAGGGCGTCCGTGGCCTCCCCTGCGGCGGGGCGCTCCGGGGCGTCGGGGCCGAAAACCTGCCCCGGGGCCCGGGCGGCCTTGCAGCGGCGGTACAGGAAAAGCAGCAGAAAGGCCAGGAAGAGCAGGAGGGTCGCTGGAAGCAGGATGCACAGGAAGGGCTCCACGTCGTCTCTGGTGGAACTTGTCTTCTGGGCGCCCTGGAATTCGGGGATGAAGCTGGGTTAGGAGAGGGCAAAGAAGACTCTGCGTCCCTAAAGCGCCTCTCTTTCTTCATCTTTTATTCTTATCCTCATTACCCACGCTCAAAATCACTGTAGTCCTTTAGGCCAATGGCTTGGGCCCACGTGAAAGGAAGTAACTGGATATGATCAAGTATCAATTCAGATGTCAAAAATACGCACTGGCGACCGCCTGCGGTATTTCCCTGAAGGAAAGCTAGGAGAGCGGGTTTTAGTTGGTAGGCCCAGCACTCATTCCTTGAACCGGAGCTCTTACCCTTCATGCACTTACTGTAGTTAGAATTAGACCAATAATGTATTTCCACAAACAGGATCCTATGGAACTTCAATTATGTAATTCTGGAATGAATTCTGACATAGTTATGTGTTCATGTCACATATAAATAATATTTGAAATCTGAGTTGATCGCTGGCATTTATGATGAGATTTTAAAATTCCTTCCATTTGTCTTTGCAATATTTGTAGAATCCTCCCCCCCAAGAAAAAAAAAACCTATGCAGTCTAGGATATTGTTAAACTAGATATGAGATGATTTCTGCAGTATCTGTGCTTTGAGAGTGTAAGTTCTTTGTGGACTCTATCTGGTGTAAACACTAATTTTTTGGTTGTTTTCTCAGAGTACAATCTTTAAAGTGTAAAGTCTGGTACTTTGTTAAAATATTCATCATCCGCAAGGCTTCCCATCTCAGTCAGACTTCAGTGTAAACCTGAAATTAAATATTCTTGAAAGTTCAGTAGTTAAAAAAAATTGCAGATAAATTATTAAGCAACCTGGGAGGTATTGACTTTACAATATTAGCTCAGAAGGTGATGATGGTTCTTGATGGAATAAAGAATATAATAGCCATGAAACGATGCTTCACCAGCAAAGTAGAGAAGCAGTAAAAAACAAAACAAAATACTGTTCCAAATTGCAGAGACATTGCTTTAAAGCTGCTAAGAAGTAGTGAGGTATTAAGAAGTTTCTCTGCTATATAAAGCATATAGCAACAAATGTGTTTGTATCCACTACTACAAAAGAAAAAAATTAAAGCCTTATATTGTGTTTCAAACAAACAAGCAAAATACTAAGCTCTTTATCTAATTATTTAAAATAAACTCTGTGAGCTAGGGATCTCTCCTTGATTTTTGGGGTAAGGACACTGTTTTACTGGCTGTGACCTCTTAAGAGACTGCATATCTAGGGTTGTTTGTATCCTCTTTTTTACTTCCTAAAGAATTTACAATTGTGTGTGTTGTTTTGGTTCAAAATTAGCTTATTTAATATTTATATTGCCAGATATTTTGTGCTTAGTAAGATATGAGTTCAGATATTTTTAGCTTAAAGTGCATAAAATTAAAAGTGGTTTTTGTTTTTGAAAACAGAACGTCGTGTTTGGGGTTTGACAGCTCTGGCTTTGAATTCTAGTAGAACTTTCTAATACTTGCATGATCGTGGACCCTTTATTGATCCCCTATGCGCCTGGATTTCCTCCTCTATGAAATGGAAATAATATCTTTTTTGGAGGGTTGGCAGGATGATTTAATGAATCAATGTGTGTAAAGGACTTGGTGAAAAATATATGTGTGTGTGTATATATATATATATATGAAAAATATATGTGTGTGTGTGTATATATATATATATATATATATATATATATATATATATATATATATATTTCTACCTCAGGTAGAAATGGTCACATTTACTAGAAAATAAAATACTAAAGATAACCAGAAGAAGTCTAGAAATTTATTGCTAAGGCTAGAAAATGCAGTGAACATTAAAAAAAAAAACCAAAAACTAGCATTACTATGTTTATGTTTTAATGTATTTTTCAGAAAAATTTTAACATTAATATATTTTACATGTGTGATTGTCGTATTTGTAAGTTATGGGTTCTTTCTGTTACACATAATCAAAAACTATTAACTTAAAAATGCTGTGATATAATAAGACTTTGATTACAAAAGCTGTAAGAATAGATGAACTCGGAAATAAATTTACTACCGTAGTAAAAAATCAAGTTGAAGTCCAGAGCAATTTAACTATGTCTAGGCTTTTCTCTAGATGAATTGTTAAAAATATTGAAGCTATTAAAACACTCTTTAACCTTGATAAACACGGACCAATTATGCATGACTTAGTTTTCTTCATTCTCCATCAATTATATGGATGATAATAGTTTCTAAATAGTTGGGGGCATCAAATTTTAAATACTCTGTAAGTTCAATATGCACAGAATATAAAGATACTTAATGTTCTATTTAAAAGATTTTGTGTAATAGACCCTGTTGTTTATGGCTATGCCACTTACGGTATTGTCAGTATTAGTTGCATTTTTTTTTTCAATTAGTTGCAAAATTTTGGACAGTGAAAAGTCACAGTCCCCTCCTGTAATTAGAACTTCCGTTGGTTGAGGCAAATGTATCCAAATATCCATTGGCACTAAAAGACTTATCTAAGATGGCAAATTAGGACACTTTCTTGAGGTAACTCTTCTTGGGTTCTAGTTAAGAGAAGCACAGAGTGACAGGACAAATTTATGATGTCTCCTTAATTTTCTCTTTTACTGATTCTTGGTATATTGGTTCAAGTTATTTTGGATTTTTTTTTTTAATGCAGAAAGGATGTCTACTTTTCTAGTCAAATGTTCTTATTTGTTCACTTCCCTCAAAGTTTCTTTAAAATTTTCTGATACATATATTGACACAAGGACTTTCTTGTTCAGGGAATATTTTTTAAAAAATATTCAGTTAAAAGTGTGACTGTTGAAGGATATACGATCCTAATTCTATATACGCAATTATAAATGTTAAATATAAATCATATATAAATATATAAACAATATCTTTCTGTAAAATGTAGTTTGGGAGAGCTTAAATCCCAGCCTCGTCAGACGATTTTGCAGACAACAGGAAAATAGGTTGGTTTGCCTCTTGTTGTGGGACAGGAGGATTCTTCATTTTCCTCCTGATCATAAAATTAGTTGAGTTCTTAGGTTTCTGCAAATATTTTTCCTTTCTGCCGCCTTAGATTGAGGCTTCTTTGGTGATTTTCCAGACAAAGCAAAGCAGCTGCTGTGTTTCTTAGAGACAAAAACCTCCTTAACCCTCTGCTACCCTGCCCGAGGTGAGCTCCCTGGCTTCTCCTAACTCCTAGAAACACTGTCATTCTACAGCCAAAGGGAGCCTCTCATTTTTTGCGTACGTAGACATTGCTTTACTGTGCAAAGAACAAAGTCACAAAACTAAGGCATCAAGATTTGTTGACTCCTCCTTTCAGGTGTTCTTTGATAAATTTGATCTATCAGGTGTTCTTGGAATATATTTCTGGCAAGTTTTACTTGCATCTCTCCATGTCAAAAGAATACAACTTTCCAGTTACTTCCTTAGACCACGCCAGTCAGGGAATGAGTATTTCTGTCCTACCCATAAAGTAAAATGTTGCCACTAAGTTTTAAGACCCTAAAAATATAGGCATTCTTGGTTTTTAAACCTGACAAAAGACACTTTGGGGAAGAAAAGGCTGAAGTCATAGATACAGACCTGCGGCTGGGTTTCCAGAAGAGGTAGGCTGGGTTCGCTCGTTAACCACTCATATGTCCCCCTGCCAGCGTGGCCAAACTTCCTCCAGCTGCTGGCCATCAGGTCCCGCATGTTTCCATCCGCCTGACGCACTGACCACCCTTCCACCTCGCTGCCCAGATTTCAACAACCCTGCTTGCTCTTGGCCTGGATCCAGCTTGGATGTGCTCGGCTGATGGCTGTTGGTAAACTCGTTCTCTGATGAGTGGCAGCTGGGAAAAGAAGCCAACCAGAGAGACCTCTCGGGGCTGACTATATTTAAATCCAGTGCCTCTGCATTTGTTTCTGTGGCCTTTATCACTGTAAGGATTGGCATCAGATATCAGACACGGAACAGACTGCAGACAGCCGAGCTCTCTGCCTTAGCGTTATTACAGTGCAGCGCGTGGTCTCCGTGAGTCAAAGCTGCGTGTAGTGATGTGGAAGACCCTCTCCCTTCCCTTGCCACACCCCTCTCCAGAGCTAGCAGCTTAGCAAGAAGAACTACCCGAGCTGAACTTCCTTTAATTATTTCTGGGTTCTATGATACAGAGAGAAGGGGTATTTGGTAGAGAAACAAGACTCCTTCATAACATTTTAGTGAATTATTTAGATGAAAGATGCTAATGATAAAGTTGTCCAGAAGCCAGACAGACAAGAGCTCAGATTGTTTGGAAGAAATATTTGCTGGTTTAAAAAAAAAAAATCAAATTGCTAATACTTAAATAGTCTGCCTTTTGATTATCTTGGGAACTTTATACGATTATTTATACCAAGCTTAATAATAAGCAACTTTCAATGTGAATATTCACTGAGGTAACTTTGGGTTGTTTAGTTCTACATATTTATGGAGACTTGAACATTTAAGACATGATGGCTGGATCCTCTTTCCGTGGGGTAAACTTCTGTTTCAAATATTTATTCAACGTATTACAATTCAGTATCGCAACTACCCACATCCCGATCTAAGCATAATTCCCATCCAAGCGGCTGTCATGATGCTGAGAGAGTATTTAACTAGGATTTTTTTTTCTTAATTAGGGTTCTCCACCACTGGCCCAAGTGGCCCATGGATAGGTTCTGGGGAAGGGGTGAACTCCCTACACTTTTAGATAGATCCAGTTTCTGAGGAGAAGCCATCGGTTTCATCACCCTTTCAAAGACAGCAGCCCTCCTTGGTACAGTTTGGCTCTTCTCCAAACTCCTCACTTGTGGTCAAAGTTTTCACGAAGTTTCCCAGTGCCTGGATCGGTATCCTGGTGCAGAACTGCTTTATCACTTCGTTTTAGTTCTTGCCGTGGAGTGAGTTGATTTTTTGCTCTCAGTTAAAATACTGCCTTGTCCCACTGAAGTGTTCCTATTTTAAGTCAGTCCTGTATCCTCACACTGGTATATCCAAAGCACCTGGCCATCAGGGCCCTTGTTTTGTGGTTTGTTTTTTGTTTTTGTTTTGTTTTGCATGTTGTGGCTTTGGCAATACTGTGTCCTCAACTCCTCCTCCACTCTGTCGACTTCAAAACTGTTACTTCTTAAGCAAGTTGGAAATCACGATCAAAAGCATTAAATATGCACCTGTAATGTTGGACCCTCCTCCAGCATTGAATGGATCAGATGCAAATTCCTGCTCTTATGGATATATTTTTGGGGACCAAGAGAAATCACAAAATATTTATCAGGAGATGATACATGCTATGGAAAAAAAGAAGGAGCAGAGTGAATGCTGAAGGGGGGGCACTTTTAAAGGGGGAAGTCAACTAGGACCTCAGGGAAAGTAATATTTGCACAAAAGGCTGAAGGATGTAAGGGATCCAGCCATGAAGTTATCAGATGAAAAAGTACTGCAGACCAAGAGAATAGCCAGTACAAAGGCCCTGAGGCAGTCACATGCCTGGTAAGTTCTCAGAATGGCTAAAAGTCAGGGTGGCTGGAGCAGTAAGCCAGGAAAAAAGTAGGATATAAAGAGACAGAGGATATGTGGGAGGTGGTGGGCAGCACGGAGTAGAGGGTTTGTAGAGCATTGTAACAATTGCAGCTTTTACTCTAAAATGTAGGAGCCATGCAGAGTTTTGAGCAGAGGAGGGATAAGGTCTAACTTGCATTTTAAAAGGATCACTCAGGCTCATCTGTGTCTGAAATAGGTATAGGGATTAGAGCAAGAGCAGGGAGACCAGCTAAGGTTCTTTTAATAATTCAGGGAAGAAATAATGGACCAGAATAGTAGCTGTGGAAGTGGTGAAATTCTAGATACATTTTAGGAATAGAGCCAACAAGATTTCTGGAAGAACCGAAAGTGGTACAAAATGGGGAGAAAAAAATCAGGGAGGATTCTGTGTTAGGCTTGAGCAACAGGAAGGATGACATTCTCTTTTACAGAGAGGGAGAAAGACCGGATGGGGCAGGTTGTGTTGTGTTGTGTTGTTTTCACACAGGAGGAATAAAGAGTCACAGTTGAGTTTGGACATGGTAAGTTTGCAATGTGTGTGAGTTTGGATATTAGAATTTGGAGTTCAGGAGTAAGGACTAGGCTACAGTCAATAGTTGGACCTCATTGGCAAGGAGATGGTATTGAAAACTTCAAGACTTAATGAGATCACCAAGAGAATAAGAGTCAATAGAATGGGGAGACGGGAGTGGTCAGTGAGATGGAAGAGAATCCAAGAATGTGTGGTGTCCTAGAATCCAAGGGAAGAAATATTTCTAGAAGGAAGGAATGATTTCAAAAGGTAGGTACTGTGAAATCAAGTAAGATGATGGATGAGATTTACTATTAGATATAACAATGGGTTTGGGGAAGGAGTGTCATTGGTTATTTGGACAAAAGTAGTTTTGGTGGAATGGTTGGGGCAAAGCTTGATTGGGAAAGTTAAAAGGGGGGGGAGCAGAATTGGAGATAGTGAATATCAACGATGTTGAATTATTTTTGCTTGAAAAGGGAGCAAAGGAATGATGTAGCTGGATAGAACAGAGTTAAGAGTTCTATACTCAAATAGCACAATTTAATAGATTATAGAGAAAAGAAATCATCAATATGTCAACCCTCAACAGTTCTACTTCTAGGAATTCATCCCTGAAGAAATGATCTGATGAATACTCAGGTGTTCTGTAGCTGAAAGATGTTTTAGATGTTTAGACCTCGAATGTCTATAATAACAAACAACAGGAGATTTTTTAAAATTCCACAAAATACTTAGCTAATAGATATCCACACATAAAGACAGATTATCACCTGAAAGGAAATCCCAGAAAAATGTAAGCATGCTTACCACATATTAAGACAAACTTGTCAGAAAATTGCATGTTTATTATAAGTTTTCATGTCTCTGCATGTAGAAAAAAGTCCGTGTTGACAATGGCATTTTTTCTAAGCGGTGGAATTATGAGGTTTGTTTGTTTTTAATGGAACTATGGTTCTTTTTCCTGATCAATATTTGTCATTTTTCTGTGAATATAGACATTCTATTTTCAAGAATTACCAAGACTTGGTTTTCTGGTTCTGCACGTTTGTGGAGCAGTTGGACCCAGGGCAGTCTGCTTTAGTCGTGTGACACATTTCATCTTCTGGGTCAATACTGGAGAGAAAGTCCCTGCGAACTCCGGTCAGGGGAGATTGAAATAAACTAAAGATGCCTATAGAACAGTAGTAGATTTTCCCCCCATATTTAATTCTAAACTAGTAAATACATTTGAATTTTAGCAAACTGGTCAGTGCACTTTCTCAAGATGCTATTATAGGAATTAAATAAGCTTATATTTGATTAGGAGGACCGAAAACTAATCAGTGGATGGCAGGCAGCACCGTGATGAATCACTCTGCCTGAACCGGAGTTCCATGGAGACCAAGGGTTCACCTAAGGGTCAGCAGATCTGGCCTTGGGTTTTGTTCGACTTTGTCCCTGATAATCTGAAAGGGAAGAGACCTAAACAATGTGACTGATTCTGCTAGCAATGTGGACTGAATGAGGAAGATATGCCAGAAATGATTTTTTTTAAAAAACCAAACAAGTATGACAGTAAAAAAGGAAAAGTTATTGATTTGAAATTTACTTTGGAAAAATATGAACACTTATGGAAATGGAAGATTTCCATTTTGAGCAGAAGATTGAAAAAAATTTTATGAAGCTATAATTAGCATAAAATAGAATCTTAGCGTTCTTATATGCAAATTTTAGTGAATCTTAGCGCAAAGATCTTCTGTGTTCTGTGTGATGAATTTTGACAGTTTTATTTACCCCTGTAATCACCACGTAAAACAAGATATAAAACATTTCCATCACCCCAGAAATTTCCTTTCTCCTTCAGTCAACTATTTTAAAATTCCTATCTACAATGGGAGAATATTTTTTAAAAATCTCAATTCTTTCCCCCAAATCAAAAGCAGGATATGAAATGTATAAGCTTACTGTGTTCTCTGGTTATGAACTTGGGTATTTTCAAGCATTTGGCCTTTGCTTTTTCTATACCTGGAATCAAGGAAAATCTAGGTATCTTTAAAATAGAATAATCATAAATGTTTGGAAATCAAACTGATATTCTTGAACTTAAAACTGGACCTAGGTAGGTAGATACATTTAGATTAAAAATCCTCATGTAATTTGTCTGTGTATGTTTTCTTTATTCATATATATGACAGGGAATGGGTTAGCTGGGGTGGTGGAACCCTATTTAATCCCTAAATTGTCATATATTATTATCTGGTTTTTTTTTTTTTTACAACTAATTTATAAGAATTTTTCCTAATTTTGTAGATTAGGAAATTAAGGATTAAACAATCTTGGGGAAACATTTTCCTAGATTCTATAATTCCTGGAGCCAGGTCGGGATGTCCCCGTGCCTCACTGTCTGTGAAGTAAAGGAATTTTAAGACAAGCAGGGCTGTTCTCTCCTATGTGTAGTTGCCTTCAGCTTGCTGCGAAACTAGAAAATGTTGGATGACTGTAAACACGAGGCCTCTTAGGAAAAATCAGTTGCCTTCAGACTCCTTTCTTTACCATCATTTCTTTTTTGAAATGGTTTGCCTCTGTCACCATCAGCCGGGACACAGTGACCACCTCCTGTGGGGGGCTCCCGTGCCTTACACGTGCTCTCATTAGTTCACAGGTTCTGTTCTGTGTTGAAATTGTCTGAAGGTCTTTCTGGACCTCCCTAATGGAAGACAAACAATTGTCTTTTAAGTTACTTCTCTGAATGTCCAGTCCAGGCCTGACACGCAGTGGGAGCTCAAATGCTTTGGAAGAATGAAGTACGGGGTCTCCTTTCACGTGTAATCTCTATTACCCTATTGACCACTGTCCTACAGGCTCACCAGAGGGTGATTGCATTGCGTGTACTGGTACGAGGGGGCCCTTCGGGTTGACCTGGGAGCTGCTGGGACTACGTCTCGGTACTGGACTTGTTTCCTGCTCTGTAGGGGTCTTCGCTCAAACTCAACAGGGCTGGCCTTCGGGAATCCGAGGGCCTATGCGCTGTGCTGCACGATTCACTTGAGCTCATCCGAGTCCCCCAAAAGATGCTCGCAGTAATGCACGTTTAAACAAGGTGACTTGAAATATCCAAAATGCTCTTGGGAAACTTTTAATCTGAACCCGAAATTCAGCAAGTAGTTTGGAATGGAACACGTCACATAAGGGGCATATGTTTGGGATATGACCGCCCCTGAGTAAGCGGCAGCTACTGTGGGACGTCCCGAAGAACCTGTAGGACATCGTCTAACTCTGATTTAAACACACGTTTTGAAGTCCTTGTTTGTATCAGGTCTTCTCCCTCTGATTAGGAATACTATCCTATGAACATGCTTGATAGATTTGATTTCATGATTTGAAATGAGGGAAATGAATTCCAAATACATCTGGACTATTTTCCTGTGCAGCCTGATAATCAAGACAAAAGCTCTTCCTCCAGCAAGCATTTCTGTATTTTTGAAGTGCTGATACAAAGTCACAGTGCACAGTTTCCCCGTGTTCTTTCCCCTGTAGACATCAGTTAATACTTGTGTGAGCTTGCCCAAATGATAACAGACCCTAAATATCCCCTACCCCTCCTACACACACACACTTAGGTTAACAGAATAAAATCTTTGGTGGGTTTGTGATTACAGATAGAATTATGGAAATTCTTTTCAGGGGCAGCCGGTTGGTGAGACCATTTGGATTGTGCGAGAATTTTTATTTATACCTTCATTCACTTTTTGTGGTTAATTAACCCATAGCAGTATTTCTGTTTACTGTCTCATTTCAGGAACTTACATATGTGCAAAAAATGGGCCTTATAGCAACGTTTCTACACACATGGTTCTAAAATACTGTTCTGTTTATTCCAAATAGTATTTTATAGACAGAGAAGCAATTTAAGGATGCGTTTTCTTTTTTTTTCTTCAAATTTTGGTTTAAATTCTAGTTAGTCAACACACAGTCAACAACAGTGCAGTGTTGGTTTCAGGAGTAGAATTCAGTGATTCATCACTTACAACACATAGTGCTCCTCATAACAAGTGCCCTCCTTAACCCATCCCCCACCAGCCCATCCCCCACCCACCGCCCTCCATCAGCCTTCAGTGTGTTCTCTATCTGAAGAGTCTCTTATGGTTCGTTTCCCTCTCTTTAACCGCCTCCAATATGTTCATTGTTTTGTTTCTTAAATTCCACACGAGTGAAGTCATATGGTATTTGTCTTTCTTTGACTTCGCTTAGCATAATACCTTCTAGCTCTATCCACTTCGTTACGAATGGTGAGATTTCATTCTTTTTCATGGCTGAGGGATAGCCCGGTGTATATGCATGCTGCATCTTCTTTATCCATTCGTCAGTCGATGGACATTTGGGCTCTTTCCATGGTTTGGCTATTGTTGATAATGCTGCTATAAACATCAGGGTGCATGTGTGCCTTCAAATCTGTATTTTTGTATCTTTGGGTAAATACCCAGTAGTGCAATTGCTGGATCGTAGGGTAGTTCTGTTTTTAACTTTTTCAGGAACCTCCATACTGTTTTCCAGAGTGGCTGCACCAGCTTGCATTCCCAGCAGCACTGAAGAGGGTTCCCCTCTCTCCACATCCTCACCAACATCTGTTGTTTCCTGTGTTGTTAATTTTAGCCATTCTGACGGGTGTGCGGTGGTGTCTCATCGTGGTTTTGGTTCGTATAGGATGTATTTTCTTTTAACACAAAGTTGGTCATAAGCCAAGCTAACCAGAAATGAGAAGCTTCTGCTTACATAGGCCACAAACACTAACTACATTCTAGTTTAAGTTTCAAAGAACACAGCACAATTGTACATGTCATCAGATGTTTTACGAGATTGGAGGAAAAAACAAGAGAAAATGCCCGACCTCAAGGCAATTACCTCTTCTTCTCATTGTATTCTGGCACAATTAGTTTTAATCTGTCCTTTATAATAAAAATATATAGAGCCTTCTCCAAATAAAACATGGGGAAATAGTCAAAGTAGTGATCTTTCAACAGAATCTGTTGGTCAGAAATGAGCGTAAATGACACCTTATCTGCTATCTCTTCCCAGCCGACCTGTTATTTCCCGAGGGAGCTAAGAAGGCAACAGCTTCCCAGGACAGCTTGTCCATGGCCCCACATTACATTTCTTACCGATCCTGTTCTCTTTTGAGGTTTTAACCGAGAAGGAAAAATAAAAGCTGAAAGAAATAACAAAGGATATACATGGTTCAAAATCTGGGTGATCAGCTTCTGGCTACACACTGAGTTTTCTTGTCAGACTTTTATGAGAAGTAGTAGGATTTGAAACGACGTCAGTGCCCAGATGTAGGAGATTGGCTGACCCGCGGTGTATCTACACAAAGGGTGCCATGCAGCTGTGCAAAAGAATCCGCGTCTCTGTGGGTGGAGGAATGGGAATGTGCGGTTAGGGATGGGAAGGAGCAGTACCTCTGAGCATACTTCTTTGTATAACTCTGATTCTTAGAAGCTTGGAGAGGTGTCACATATCCAAAACCTTTTATTTTTCTATAAATTGGTCAGTTTTATGTTTTCAAACTTATCGGCATCATTGATATTAATTCTCTTTAAATCACATCTGTATCTATGGTTATGTCCGTTTTTCCCATTCCCAGTTTCATTTGTGCTTCTTATTTTTTTCATGTTTGAACAAGACGGCAGATTTGTCAGTTCTAGTAATCTTTTCTAAAGAACTGTACTGGGCTTCCTGACTGTCTTTGTTTCCTTTTTTTTTTATTTTTTTATTATGATATGTTAGTCACCATACAGTACATCATTAGTTTTTGATGTAGTGTTCCATGATTCATTGTTTGCATATAACACCCAGTGCTCCACGCAATACGTGCCCTTCTTAATACCTATCACCGGGCTAGCCCATCCCTTCAACCCCCTCCCCTCCGAAACCCTCAGTTTGTTTCCCAGAGCCCATAGTCTCTCACGGTTCATTCCCCCTTCTGTTTACCCCCCCTTCATTATTCTCTTCCTTCTCCTATGGATCTTCCTGCTATTCCTTATGTTCCACAAATGAGTGAAACCATATGATAAGTGTCTTTCTCTGCTTGACTTATTTCACTTAGCATAATCTCCTCCAGTCCTGTCCATGTTGCTGCAAATGTTGGGTAATCATTCTTTCTGATGGCCGAGTAATATTCCATTGTATATATGGACCACATCTTCTTTATCCATTCGTCTGTTGAAGGGCATCTTGGCTCCTTCCACAATTTAGCTATTGTGGACAATGCTGCTATGAACATTGGGGTGCATATGGCCCTATGGCCCTTCTCTTCACTACGTCTATCTTTGGGGTAAATACCCAGTAGTGCAATTGCTGGGTCATAGGGTAGCTCTATTTTTAACTTTTTGAGGGACCTCCACACTGTTCTCCAAAGTGGCTCTATCAACTTGCATTCCCACCAACAGTGTAAGAGAGATCCCCTTTCTCCACATCCTCTCCAACATTTGTTGTTTCTTGCCTTGTCAATTTTTGCTATTCTAACTGGCATAAGGTGGTATCTTTTTTTTTTTAATTTTGCATCTAACATCATAACTTTTTTTTAATAATATTTTTTTATTATGTTAGTCACCATACAGTACATCCCTGGTTTTTGATATAAAGTTCCATGATTCATTAGTTGTGTATAACACCCAGTGCACCATGCAATATGTGCCTCCTTACTACCCATCACCAGTCTATCCCATTCCCCCACCCCCCTCCCCTCTGAAGCCCTCAGTTTCCCAGAGTCCATAGTCTCTCATGCTTCATTCCCCCTTCTGATTACCCCCCCTTCTTTATCCCTTTCTTCTCCTACCGATCTTCCTACCCTTATGTTCCATAAATGGGTGAAACCATATGATAATTGTCTTTCTCTGCTTATTTCACTTAGCATTATCTTCTCCAGTGCCGTCTATGTTGCAGCAAATGTTGAGAAATTGTTCTTTTTGATAGCTGAGTAATATTTCATCATATATATGGACCACATCTTCCCAGTCATCTGTTGAAGGGCATCTCGGCTCCTTCCACGATTTAGCTATTGTGGACAATGCTGCTATGAACACTGGGGTGTATA
Source organism: Ursus americanus (assembly GCF_024610735.1). Classification (NCBI taxonomy): domain Eukaryota; kingdom Metazoa; phylum Chordata; class Mammalia; order Carnivora; family Ursidae; genus Ursus; species Ursus americanus. The sequence continues at coordinate 50,785,640 of NC_142137.1, read as the reverse complement.
TGGCCCTTCTCTTCCCTACATCTGTATCTTTGGGGGTAAACACCCAGTAGTTCAATGGCTGGGTCATAGGATAGCTCAATTTTTAACTTTTTGAGGGACCTCCACACTGTTTTCCAAAGTGGCTGTACCAACTTGCATTCCCACCAGCAGTGTAAGAGGGATCCCCTTTCTCCACATCCTCTCCAACAATTGTTTCTTGCCCTGTCAATTTTTGCCATTCTAACTGGCGTAAGGTGGTATCTCAGTGTGGTTTTGATTTGAATTTCCCTGATGGCTAATGATTTTGAACATTTTTCGTGTGTCTGCTAGCCATTTGTATGTCTTCATTGGAAAAGTGTCTGTTCATATCTTCTGCCCATTTTTTTGATTTGATTATTTGTTTCATGTGTATTGAGTTTGAGAAGTTCTTTGTAGATCTTGGATACTAGTCTTTTATCTGTAGTGTCATTTGCTAATATCTTCTCCCATTCCGTGGGCTGCCTCTTAGTTTTGTTGACTGTTTCCTTGGCTGTGCAGAAGCTTTTTATCTTGATGAAGTCCCACAAGTTCGTTTTTTCTTTTGTTTCTCTTGCCTTTGGAGATGTGTCATGAAAAAGTTTGCTGTTCAATGTCAAAGAGGTTACAGCCTATGTTCTCCTCTAGGATTTTGATGGATTCCTGTCTCACATCGAGGTCTTTCATCCATTTGGAGTTTATCTTTGTATATGGTGTGAGAGAGTGGTCAAGTTTCATTCTTTTGCATGTAGCTGTCCAATTTTCCCAGCACCATTTATTGAAGAGACTGTCTTTTTTCCACTGGATGTTTTTTCCTGCTTTGTCAAAGATTTGTTGCCCAAAGAGCCGAGGGTCCATTTCTGGGTTCTCTATTCTGTTCCATTGGTCTATGTGTCTGTTTTTGTGCCAGTACCATGCTGTCTTTGTGATCACAGCTTTGTAGTACAGCTTGAAATCTGGCGTTGTGATGCCCCCAGCTTTGTTTTTCCTCTTCAACAATTCCTTGGAGGTTCGTGGCCTTTTCTGGTTCCACACAAATTTAAGGGCTGTTTGTTCCAGTTATTTGAAAAATGTCATTGGTATTTTGATCGGGATAGCACTGAAAGTGTAGATTGCTCTGGGTAGCATGGACATTTTAACTATGTTAATTCTTCTGATCCATGAGCATGGAATATTTTTCCATCTTTTTGTGTCTTCTTCAATGTCTTTCAAGAGTGATTTGTAGTTTCTAGAATATAGATCCTTTATGTCTCTGGTTAAGTTAATTATGAGATAACGTTTGATTTCTGGTGCTGTTGTAAATGGAATGGATTCCCTGATTTCTCTTTCTTCAGTCTCATTGTTCGTGTATAGAAATGCAATTGATTTCCGAGCATTGATTTTGTATCCCGCCACGTTAGTGAATTGCTCTATAACTTCTAGTAATTTGGGGGTGGATTCTTTTGGGTTTTCCGTTATAGATTATCATGTCATCTGCGAAGAGAGACAGTTTGACTTCTTTGCTGATATGGATACATTTTATCCCTTTTTGTTGTCTGATTGCTGTTGCAAGGACTTCTAGTACTATGTTGAACAATAATGGCGAGAGTGGGCATCCTTGTCGTGTTCCTGATCTTAAGGGAAAGGCTTCCAGCTTTTCCCCATCGAGAATGTTATTTTCTGTAGGCTTTTCATAGATGGTTTTTATGAGATTGAGGAATGTACCCTCTATCCCTACACTCTGAAGGGTTTTAATCAGGAAAGGATGCTGTATTTTGTCAAATGCTTTTTCTGCATCAATTGAGAGGATCATATGGTTCTTGTCTTTTCTTAGTGTGGTCTATCACACTGATGGATTTGCGAATGTTGAACCACACTTGCATCCCAGGGATGAATCCCACTTGGTCGTGATGGATAATCCTTTTAATGTACTGTTGGATCCTATTAGCTAGGATCTTGTTGAGAATTTTGGCTTCCATATTCATCAGGGATATTGGTCTGTAATTCTCCTTTTTGATGGGGTCTTTGCCTGGTTTGGGGATCAAGGTAAATAGTGGCCTCATAGAATGAGTTTGGTAGTTTTCCTTCTGTTTCTATTTTTTGAAACAGCTTTAGGAGAATAGGTATTATTTCTTCTTTGAATGTTTGGTAGAATTCCCTGGGGAATCCATCAGGCCCTGGAGTTTTGTTTTTCGAAAGGTTTTTAATCACTGGTTCAATCTCTTCATAATTAATTGGTCTGTTTAAAAAATCAATTTCTTCCTGTTTCAGTCTTGGTAGTTTATAGGTTTCCAGGAAGGCATCCATCTCTTCCAGGTTGCTTAATTTATTGGCATAAAGCTGTTGATAAAAGTTTCCGATGATCCTTCCTATTTCCTTGGTGTTGGTTGTGACCTCTCCCTTTTCATTCATAATTTTATTAATTTGGGTTCTTTGTCTATTCTTTTGGATAAGTCTGGCCAGTGGCTTATCAATCTTATTCTTTTAAAGAACCAGCTTCTGGTTTTGTTTCCTATTTTATTAATTTCTGCTCTTTGTCTTTTCTTTTTTCTTTGAACTTATTTTTCTGGTCTGAGGGCTCTAAATTTCTTGAGATGAATGCTCAACTCTGGACATTTTTAGTCTTACCTTTTTTATGAGCAGTTAGGGCTATAAGTTACCCTCAGACTATTGCTTTAGTGCATCCTCCAAATTTTGTTATATTGAACTTTTATTATTTAGTTCTGAGTATTTTTGAATTTCAGTTATTTTTATTTGGCCCAAGCCTTAGACATGCATTTAATTTCTACCAGTCAGACAGTTTTCTATTTATACTTGTTTTTGATTTATAAATAAGTTTCATTATTTTTAGAGAATATTTTGATGTGATAGTAGTTCTTTAAGATTTTATAGCTTAATAAAAATATGTGGTTAGTTTTTCTTTAAGTGTTCCATGTGTGGTTGAAAACCAACTAATTGTTGGCTGTGGGGTTCTGAATATGTTAATGAGACCTCTCCCCCACCCCCGGGCCAAAGAATGAGAAGAGCTTAGATCACCTTAGCTCTACCCCCCTCCCTTGAATGACTTGATATTTTAGTTGTTTTTTTCTTTTAATAGACTTAATTTGTTTTCCAGTAGTTTTAGGTTTATAGAAAAAATTGAGCAAAAGGTACAGAATTCCTATATACCCCTTCATCCCCCCCCCCATTTTCCCCTATTTTTAACAGCATGCATTAGTGTGGTACATTTGTTACAATCGATGAACCAATATTAATACATTATTATTAACTATATTAATTAATGTCCTTCATTTTTGCTCTATTGTACATTCTATGGGATTTGACAAATGTACAATGACATGTGTCCACCTTTACAGTATCATACAGAAACCATACATGGTTTCACTGCCCGAAAAATTCCCTGTGTTTTGCCTGTTCATCCCTTCCTCCACCCCCACACCCTGGCAACCACTTATCTTTGTACTGTCTCCATAGTTTTGCCTTTTCTAAAATGTCATATAGTTGGAATCATACAATATGTAGCCTTTCCAGATTGGCTTCTTTCACTTAGCAATGTGCTTTTAATGTTTCTTCATGTCTTTTTGTAGCTTGATAGTTCATTTCAGTTTTGTTCTTTTTAGAGTCCAAATATAAGCTACTGTTGTCAGATATCTTGTTTAGATTTACCTATATATTTACAAATTCCTTGGCTTACTAACCTTCTTGCATCTTGGACTTTCCTTCAGAAATCATTATCCATCTTCCTTTTATGAAGGAATAAAATCACTCTTTAAAAAATGTGTATCTTTATTTCATTCTCATTATTAAATGATAGATTTTCTGAGCAAATATTTCTAGATCAACGGGTATTTTTATCAGTATTTTGAAGATAATTATACTGATGGCTTCAGTAGCTGTTGTTAAGAAGCTAATTATAATTGCTATGTCCTTGTAACTGGTCTGTCTACTGTATGGTTGCCTTTAAAGTTATCTCTTTGCTTTTGGTCTTTACTATCATTATGCAGTTAAAGGTGAAGATATTTTATTTAAATCTTACAAGTTTATACATCTATAGTTCATGTCTTTCATTGGCTTTTGGAAACTTTGGAATTACTATCCTGTTGCTTTTCTTTCATTCCTTTTGAGACTGTTACTAAATATATTTGAGACCTTTTCATTCCGTTCTCCATATCTTTTAACTTCTCTCTTCTCTTCCCAGCTTCCATATCTGTCATTCTGCATTTATTGACTGGTTAGTAAATTCTCTTCTCCTTGGAGTCTTATTAGCTGTGAAACACATCCACTCTTAAGTTTTAAATTTGATCAATGATATTTTTCATTTCTAGATGGTTTAGGATTTTTCCCCTTAAAAGTGGTTGGCAATTCTTTATAGTCTCTTATTCCTAGATTTTGTTTCTGGAATCTGCTATTTCTTATAACTTCATTTCTTTATCTGGTTATTTAAATATCTGAATCCTTTAGAGTCAAAGTCTGTTTATTTTTGCTTAACTTCTCTCAGAGTGAGAATGAATTTTCCCTATGTGTTTGGTAATTTGAGTTCATGTTTTGTTGAACGTCATCTGTGAGAATCCTGAGATATAAATTGAAGGTGCTTTCTCTCTCTCTCTTTTTTTTTTTTAAGATTTTATTTATTTATTTGACAGAGAGGCAGCCAGTGAGAGAGGGAACACAAGCAGGGGGAGTGGGAGAGGAAGAAGCAGGCTCCCAGCAGAGGAGCCTGATGTGGGGCTTGATCCCAGAACGCCGGGATCACGTCCTGAGCCGAAGGCAGATGCTTAAGGACTGCATCACCCAGGCGCCCCTGAAGGTGCTTTCCCTAGAGATGATTTGCAATCAGTACTGATGGACCCAACATCAGCATGGGATTACTTCAACTACACTTGGGAATTCCGGGTTAAATGTGGGAGTTGCAGATTTAGCTTGTTTGCCCTGTCGAAAGCCTCAGGCTCAGCCTTCCAATTCCATGGTGATCTCTCTTCCAGTTTCATATGCACATCACCTTGCCTGGTCAGATTCTCAAGTGTCCTGCTGTGCATTGCTACAGGATGGAACATTTCTTGATCTTATTTGATCATGCAGCTTTTTTTGGGGGGGGGGGAGGCACATTTTCACATCTAGTTTTCCAGTGAACATTGCTTAAGTTCTAGTCCAACCCCTTCATTTTATAGAGAGGAAACTGAAGCTGTGTGATTGGGCCAGTGTTTCACAATGAGTCTGTGCTAGAGTGAGGGAAAAATCCTTTACATCACATAACCAACATGCTTTCAAACCCTGGAAAGTCCATTAGTAGAACATCCATTTCTTCCCTAGCGAAGGTGTTCATGTATGTGACGTGTCTCACCATCGGACATGTTTCTAAGAGTTGACTATCTTGGGGCAGTTTTGTATTTGGGGCAGATATTTGTTAAAATATGTTAAGTAAAATCTTACATTGTTTTTAGTAGTGAGAGCAGTGAGATTGATAATAAAAGGTTTAGATATTGTTCTGGGTTAGGGGATGTGCTGTGTAGTTTCCCAAAAGTTAGGCTAGGTGATTTAGAAAGATATTTGTATACTCTAGGGTATTGCTTTTGAAATATGGAGGGGCAAGGCATTAATAAGTTCATGGCTCAATTTATCCAGATGAAAGCCTTTGAATTGAAATGTGCATTATTTAACAGCCCCATTTTTTTGACATACAATTGGGATACTGGTGATTTAATTTGGGGATATTGGGTTTGAAATGCCAAGTTAAATCTGCTTTCTCATTTTAAGGCTCATTACTTAAGCAGCATTTATAACTGAAAATTTTGCTGAATCATGTTTTAATTTCTTGCCTTTATATGTTGTACTTATATTTTACACATATTTTTAAGACTTTTGCTGGTAGTTCTCCCTGCAAATAGATATTTGTTATGATTGTTATAATGAGCAGTTTATAATGAGTTGAAATTGGGAACCCTTATTCCTTAGTCATGAGTTATAGAATACTGTTGTTTGGAGGATTCTTAGGTAGTGGCGTCTAAGTTCAGGGCTTCAAATTCTAAATTAACCTCCCAGCAAGTGGTATAGATCCTTTATTACTTGGTAATATTTTTGTCATTTCTTGAGCAAGCATTTCTATTGAGTATTTTTATTAGTATTATTATTAATTTTTTGAGTTTTAATTCTAGTTAACATATAGTGGCATATTAATTTCAGGTGTACAATATAGTGATTCAACAATTCCATACATCACCCGTGCTCCTCGTGACAAGTACACTCCTTAATGTCCATCACCTATTTCACCCATCCCTCCCTCCCCTCCAGAAACTGTCAGTTCCCTGTAGTTAATAGTATGTTTCTTGGTTTTCCTCTTTTTTTTTCCCTCTCTCTCTCTCTCTCTCTCTCTCTCCTTTCCCCTTTGCTCATTTGTTTCTTAAATTCCACATGAGTAAAATCATATGGTATTTGTCTTTCCCTGACTGACTTATTTCTCTAGGTCCCTCCATGTGGTTGTAAATGGCAAGATTTCATTCTTTCTTAGGGCTGAGTAAAATTTTTATTGGATATTTGTTAAATTCTAGGCATTAACAAGTATTTTTTTTTAATTTTAAAGATCTTATTTATTTATTTGACAGAGAGAGACAGCCAGCGAGAGATGGAACACAAGCAGGGGGAGTAGGAGAGGAAGAAGCAAGCTCATAGCGCAGGAGCCTGATGTGGGGCTCAATCCCATAACGCAGGGATCACGGCCTGAGATGAAGGCAGATGCTTAACACTTAACGACTGAGCCACCCAGGCGCCCCTAGGCATTAACAAGTATTAAGCAAGTATTCTGTCGTCACTTTAGTCAACTTTCCTCATCTTTTCTCATCCACCATGGTGGGGATTGTGCTGAGGAAGAGCTGTCCTTTTTGTCCCAAGCCAAGTTCTCCAACCTATGATCCAACCTAGTCTCCTCCCTCCTGGGATCCTATTCTCTTTTTCCAACATATTACTCCTTTCTCTCTCTCTCTCTCTCTCTCTCTCTCTCTCTCTCTCTCTCACACACACACACACACACACACACACACACACACACACACTCCTGTCCCCTTCTCTCACACCATGGGAGGCCACATCTAACCCCATCCCTAGCAGATAGACACTATTGAGCCTCTCTCTTCAAATGATGTCCCCTCAGTCCATAAGCACTACATTATCTCCCATCCTGAAACAAACAAAACAGAACTTTAATTTTTTTCTTAGGTCATTTTTCCTTCTGCGTGTTCCTTGTTGTTGTTCTTACCTCCACAATTTAAAAGTAGTCACCACTCCTGCCTTCCCTTCTCCCAATTGTTCTTTGTACAGTTTGGCTTCTGCCCTCACCCTTGTCCTGAAATTAGTCTGATGAAAGTCATTACAACTTTCAAATCAATGGTGGACCACTTCCAGTGTTTATCCTACTTGGTGTTTGTACTGAATGCTCTCATCTTGAAGGGCTCGCTTATTTGACTTTGGGATATCCTGACTCTGTCACCCTTCAGTCTGGTGGTTGTTTCTCGTACTTCTCTGGGAGCATGCTTCCATGGGCTGCTGTTTTTGCTCAGTTCATAATACCCAATGGTAAACTTTCCAAAAAATCAACTTCAAATAAAAAGATCCAAGTAGGTTAAATAGAGAGGAATAGAAAAAATTTACTATGCAATAATTAACCAAATGATTGATATCATTAATATTAGTATAAATTGATATCATCCCAAGAAATATTAACAGAGGTTTAAAGACTTTCATAATAAAAGGGTCAATTTGTTAAAATGATATAACATCCTAAGTATATATACCTGACAACCACACTTCGATATATGAGGCAAAGGCAGAAGAAATTAAAAGAAGGACTAGACAAATTCACAATTATAGTTAGAGATTTTAACATTTCCTCTCAGTATAATTGACCCAGTTAGTATTTATAGAACATTCCACCCAACAACAGTGGGATATGAATTTTTTTCAGGTATATATGGCATACTCAACAAGACAGACCATATTATGGGCCATAAAAATTCTTAAATAGAAAAGAGTTGAAATCATTTCCTCTGGAAATCAATAGGAAGATATAAGGAAAATCTCCAAATATTCAGAAACTATCACAATTTTCAATAACAAGGATTATAGAAGAAATCACAAAATTAAAAAAATATTTTGAACTGTTACCTTAAGAACTTGAAAAAGGAGTGAATTAAACACAAAGTAAGAAGTGGAGAGAAGAATAATAAAGACGGTAGTAGAAATCAAAGAAATAGAAAATGGACAAAAATAAGAATGAATGAAATTAAAAGCTGATTATTTGAAAAGAATCAATAAAAGTAACATTTATCCAGATTGATCAAGAAACAGAAAGAGGACAAAAAGTGCTAACTTTGGGAATGACAGGGGAGCATTACTACTTCAGATATTTAAAAAACAATAAGGAAATATTACGAGCAACTTCAGGCCAATAAACTTGATGACTTAAATGAACTAATAAATTCCTACCAAACCTTACTAAAGAATAGATATACCACGTGATTTAACAGTTACATCCCTAGATATATATGGGAGAGAAATGAAAACTTGTATCCATATTTGTATAGCAGCATTGTTCATAATAACCGAAATGTAGGAACAATCCAAATGTCCATCAAGTGATGAATGATAAACAAAATGTGGTCTACCCATGCAATGGAATATTCTTCAGCCATGAAAAGAAATGAAGTACTAATACATGATACCTGCTATAATATAGGCGACTGTTGAAGACATTATGCTAAGTGAAAGAAACCAGTTATAAAAGACCACATATTGTATGATTCCATTTATATGAAATCTCCAGAATAGGCAATTGTAGAGAGACAGAATGTAGACCAGTGATTGCTTTAGGACAGTTGTGTGTGTGTGGGGGTGATAACTAAAGTGTATGGGGTTTGAGGTGATGGAAGTGTTCTAAGATTTACTGTGATGATAGTCATGCAACTTTTTGAGTCTAAAAATTACATCGAATTGTACACTGTACATAGGTGAATAATATGGTAGGTGAATTACAATTCAATAAATCTGTTATATAAAGAAAAAATAGATGACCTTAATAGCCACTATCTAATAAAGAAATTAAATTCCTTATTTAAAACCTTCCCAAAAAGAAAATTCCAGTTCCAGATACATTCATTGGTGATTTTACTTAACATTTTAGGAAAAATAGCATCAGTTTTACAAAATCCCTTCTAAAAACTATAAGAGAAAGAAGCACTTCACAATTCATTCTATGAGGTTACCATCACCGTGATACCAAAATCAAAGGCACGACAAGAAAAGAAAGCTACATACCAATATTACTAATGAATATAGTTGTAAAAATCCTTAACACAATTTTAGCAAATTAAATCCAGCAATATATGATAATAATAATACATCATGACTGTTATGGCCTGAATTGTGTCCCCTCCAAAATTCATATTTTGAAGGCCTAACCCTCAAGGTAACTGCAGTTGGAGAGAGGGCCTTTACGAGATAACTAAGGGTAGGTGAAGTCATAAAGCCGGGGCCCTAATCCCATAGGACTGATGTCCTTATAAGAAGAGGGAGAGGTGCCGGAGATCTTTCTCTGCGTGTGCACGGAGGAAAGGCCATATGAAAACTCAGCAAAAACATGGATGTCTGCAAACCAGGAAGAGAGGTCTCACCAGAAACCAATGCTGCTAATGCCTCGATCTTGGACTTCCAGACTCCGAAAGGTGAGATAGTAAGTTTCTATTGTTTAAGCCCCTCAGTCTGCAGTATTCTGTTAGGGCAGCCCCAGGACACTAACATAATGACCAAATGGAGTATATCCCAGGAATGTAAGTTTAGATTAACATTAAAAAATTAAGCTGATTTTTCACCATATTAACTGACTTAAAAAAAAGAAAAATAATATGATAGCCTCAACAGACGTAGAAAGAACATTTGACAGTTTTCAACAATCACGCACGAAAAAAAATGTTTCAGCAAACTAGGAATGAAAGAAACCTTTCTCAACCTGATGAAGAACAGCTAAAGTTATATTTAATGGTGAAAGACTGATGCTTGTCTTCTAAGGTCAGGAATGAGGCAAAGATGCTCTCTCTCACCAATCTTATTCGACATCTTACTGCGACTAAATCCAGTATAATAAGACTGGTAAAGGAAGTAAAAGACATGTATATTGGAAAAGAGAAGTAAAATTATTTTAATTATCAGATGATGAGATTGTCTAGATATTCCATGGAATTTACAAAAAAAAAAAAACAAAAACCCACCCTGCTAGAAATAACTGACTTTTATTAAGGTCACAGGATATAAAGCCAATATAGAAAAATCAATTGTATTTCTGCATATCAGCAAAAACTGTTGGAAGTTGAAAAATAACAAATTATGATAGCATAAAACTGTAAAATACTTAGGGACACATTTAATAAAATGTGTATAAGAATTATATGCAAACTACAAAACATTACTGAAGAAAATTAAAGAGGCCTTAATAAATGGAGAGATATACTATATTTGTAGCTCAGAAGAGTTAATATTAAGATCTCAGTGATCCCTGGGGACACCTGGGTGGCTCAGTCGTTGATCGTCTGTCTTGGGCTCAGGTGATGATCCCAGGGTCCTGCTTCTCCCTCTGCCGGCTGCTACCCCTGCCCGCGCTCACACTCTCTCTCTCTCTCTCTCTGACAATCAAATAAATAAATAAATAAAATCTTAAAAAAAAAAAAAAAAGTCAGTGATCCCTGAATTGATATCCAAATCCAAGGCCATCTCAACTCAAATTTCAGCAGATTTTTTCTTGAGGAAATTAATAAGATTTTCTAAAATGTATATAGAAGTGAAAAAGACTTGGGATGGCCAAAGCCATGTTGGAGGGAAAAAGAAAAGAAGTTGGATGATTTACTCTGTAAAATCAAGACTTTAAAGGTGTACAGTAACCATGTTGGTGTGGTACATGAACATGTGGTGTGGCCCAAGCACCTGGACCACTTCAGGAGGATGGAGTCCAGAAATAAATCCATGATCTATTGATTATTTTGAAAAGATAATAAGATGATTTATCCGTAGGGAAAGGATAGTCGTTTCAATAAATGGTGCTGGAACATATTGAAATCTACATGCAATGAAACAAAACGCAAAGCTTCCTTCATACTGTGCGAAGCAACTACAAGTGGATCATTGACTTAGAGTGAGAGTGATAGCAGAAACGCTGCTAGAAGGCAACACTGGACACACTTTTTGTGAACCTAGGCAAAGATTTCTTGGGTAAGATATAAAAATCGTGAAAATAAAAAATTAAAAGTAATACATTTGACTTCATCAAAATTCAAACTTTTGCTTTTCCAAATTTACTGTTAAGAAAATGAAAAGACAAGGCACAAACTGTGATTTGCAAAACCTGTATCTGATAAAGGACTGTATCCATAATATAAAAATAACTTTGTTTTATATATACAGGTATGCGTGTGTATGTATGTGTGTATGTGTAATAGTTGACACAATGTTACGTTAATTTTGGGTGTACAAAAGTAATCTGACAAATCCATACATTATGCTGTGCTCACCATAAATGGAGCTTCCATCTATCCCCATACGATGCTATTACTGTACCATGACTGTATTCTCTGTGCGGTCTGTGCCTTTGATCCCCATCACTTATTCAGTCTATAACCCGAAGCCTGTACCTCCCACTCCCACTCACCCATTTTGCCCATTTCCCCCAGCCCCCTATCTTCTGACAACACCAATTTGTTTTCTGTATTTATATATCCGTTTCTGCTGCTTCTTGTTTCTTTGTTCATTTGGGTTTTTTTTCTTTTTAAGAGTGTACATTTAAGTGTAATCGTATGGTCTTTGTCTTTCTCTGAAAAGTTCACCTAATACCCTCCGGGTCTATCCATGTTGTCGAAAATGAAAGATCTCATTCTTTTTTATGGCTGGGTAATATACCATTGCATATATATGCCACATCTCATTTATCCATTCACCTCTCAGTGGGCACTTAGGTTATTTTGGTTATTGTAAATAATGCTGCAACAAACATGGGTGCGCATGTCTTTTCAAATTAGTGTTTTCATTTGGGTAAATGCTCAATAGTGGAATTTTTGGATTGGATGCTATTTTTACTTTTAATTTTTTGAGGGACCTCTGTACTGTCTTTTTTTTTTTTTATAGTTGTTGCACCAGTTCTTACCATTAGTGCGTAAGGTTTCCTTATTCTCCACATTCATGCCAACAATTTTTATTCCTTATTGATTCTAGCTATTCTGACAGATGCAAAATGATATCTTACTATGGTCTTGATTTGCATTTCCCTGATGATTAGAAACGTGGAACATCTTTGCATGTGTGTGTTGGTCATCTGTATATTTTCTTTGGAAAAATGTCTATTCATGTCCTCTGCCCATTTTTTAATCGAATTGGTTTTTTGTTTGTTTTTGTTTTTGTTTTTTTAGTGTTGTATAAGTTCTTTGTATGTTTTGGATATTAACCGCTTATTGGGTATATCATTTGAAAATATCTTTTCCCATTCAGTAAATTGCCTTTTTGTATTGTTGATGGTTTCTTTCACTGCGCAAAAGCTTTTTATTTTGGTGCAGTCCCAATAGTTTATTTTTGCTTTTGTTTCCCTTGCCTGAGGAGACATATCCATAAATATGTTGCTAAGGGAAATGTCCGAAAGATTACTCCCTATGTTTTCTTTTAGGAATTTTATGATTTCCTTAATCCATTTTGAGTTTATTTTTGTGTACGGTGTAAGAAAGTGGTCCAGTTTCATTTTTTTGCATGTAGCTGTCCAGTTTTTTCAACATCATTTATTGGAAAGGCTGTCTTTTCCCTCATTGTGTATTCTTCCTTTGCTGTAGATTAATTGTCCATATAAGTGTGGGTTTATTTCTAGGCTTTCTATCCTGTTCCATCGATCTGTGTGTCTATTTTTATGCCAGTACCATACTGTTTTGATTACTGTGGCTTTGTAGTGTATCTTGAAATCTGGGATTGTGATACCACCAGTGTTGTTCTTCTTTCCCAAGATTGATTTGCCTATTTCAGGTCTCTTGTGGTTCCATAAAAATTTTCAAATCTTCTAGTTCTGTGAAGAGTGCTATTGGTGTTTGATAGCAATTGCAGTGAATCTGTAGGTTGCTTTGGGTGGTATGGACATTTTAACAGCATTCTTCCAATCCATGAGCATGGTATGTCTTCCCATCTGTTTGTGTCATCTCCAATTTCTTTCATCCATGTCTTATACTTTGCAGAGTATAGGTCTTTCATGTACTTGGTTAAATTTATTCCTAGGGATGTTATTCTTTTTGATGTAATTATAAATGGGACTGTTTTCTTACTTTCTCTTTGTGTTACTTTGTTGTTAGTGTATAGAAATGCAAGAGATTTCTATATATTAATTTTGTATCCTGGAACTTTACCAAATTCATTTATCAGTTCTAGTAGTTTTTTTGTGGAATCTTTAAGGGTTTTCTGTATATAGTACAATGTCATCTGAAAACAGTGACAGTTTTACTTCTTCCTTACTGATTTGGATACCTTCTATTTCTTGTGTAATTGCTGAGGTTCAGAATTCCAGTACTATATGTTCTCCAGGTGAGAGTGGACACCTTTGTCTTGTTCCTGATCTTAGAGGAAATTTCTAAGTATTTCACCATTGAGTATAATATTAGTGGGGGGTTTTTCATATATGGCCTTTATGTTGTTGAAGTATATTCCCTCTAAACCCACTTTTTTGAGAGTTTTTCTCAAAATGAATGTTAAATATTGTCAAATGCTTTCTCTGCATCTATTAAGATGATCATATGATTTTTATTCTTCATTTTGGTAATATAGTGTATCACATTGATTGCTTTGCAAATATTGAACCATCCTTATATCCCGAGAATTAATCCCACTTGATCATGGTGAATGACCTTTTTAATCTTGCTGTTGAATGCAGTTTGATAATGTATTGTTGAGGATTTTTGCATCTATGTTCATGAGGGATATTGGCCTAGAGTTTTCTTTGTACTGACTTTGTCTGGGTTTTGTATCAGGATAATGCTGACCTCGTAGAATGTATTTGGAAGCTTTTATTCCTCTTCTATTTTTGGAATAGTTTGAAGACTACTAAGATATTAAATGTTTGGTAGAATTCACCTGTGAATCCATCTGGTCCTGGACTTTTGTTTGTTGGGAATTTTTTGATTATTGACTCAATTTCATTACTAATAACTGTATGTTTAGATATTCTTTTTTTTCTTGGTTCAGTTTGGGAAGATTGTATGTTTCTAGGAATTTATCCATTTCTTCTTGGTTACCCAATTTGTTGTCCAATTGGTTACCTATAATTTTTCATAGCCTCATAACCCTCTGTATTTCTTTCTTGAAAAGATTTTATTTATTTGAAAGAGAGAGAAGAGGGAGGAGCAGAGAGAAAGGGACAAGAAGACTCCATGCTGAGTGTAGAGCTTGACATGAGGCTTGATCTCATGACCCTGAGATTGTGACCTGAGCTGAAACCAAGAGTCAGACACTTAACTGACTGAGCCACTCAGGTGCCCCTTTAAAGATTTTATTTATTTATTTATTTATTTATTTATTTATTTATTTATTTATTTATTTTTTTGAGAGAGAGAGAAAGAGAGAGAATATGAGTGGGGGAGGGACAGAGGGAGAGGGACAAGCAGACTCCCCAGTGAGCATGGAGCCCAACATGGGGCTCAATCCCAGGACCTTGAGATCATTACCTGAGCCAAAGTCAGATGCTTAACTGACTGAGCCACCCAGGCACCCCAGCTCTCTGAAGTTCTGTGGTGTTTGTTGTTACTTCTTTTCATTTCTGATTTTATTTATCTGAGTCCTTCTTTTTTTCTTGATGAGTCTGGCTAAAGGTTTATCAATATTTATCTTTGCAAAGAAGGACGTTTTGGTTTTATTAATCTGTTGTGTTGTTTAGTCTCTATTTCATCTATTTCTTCCCTGATCTTTATTATACCCTCCCTTCTTTGAACTTTGGGCTTTGTTTTTTCTTTTTCTAACTTTTTATGTGTAAGTTTAGATTGTGTATTTGAGATTTTTCTTATTTCTTGAGGTAGGCCTGCATTGTTATAAATTTCCTTAGGCTTGCTTTTGTGTGTTCCAGAGATTTTGGACTGTTGTGTTTTTATTTTCATTTGTTTACATGTATTTTTAATTTATTATTTATTTATTTTTAAAGATCTTATTATTTATTTGACAGAGAGCACACAAGCAGTGGGAGTGGCAGGGAGAGGGAGAAGCAGACTCCCCACTGAGCAGGGAGTCTGATGTGGGACTCAATCCCAAGACCTTGTGATCATGACCTGAGCCTAAGGTAGATGCTTAACTGACTAAGCCACCCAGGCACCCCATGTATTTTTAAAATTTCCTCTTTGATTTCTTGGTTGACACATTTGTTGTTTATTAGTATGTTTTTTAGCCTCTCCTATGTATGTGTGTTTTTCCAGTTTTTGTAACTGATGACTTTTTTTAAGTCTTTTTTTTTTTTTTTTAAGATTTTATTTGACATAGAGAACACAAGCAGGGGGAGCAGCAGGCAGAGGGAGAGGGAGAAGCAGGCTCCCTGCCAAGCAGGGAGCCCAATGTGAAGCTTGATCCCAGGCCCTGGGATCATGACCTGAACTGAAGGCAGATGCTTAACTGACTGAGCCACCAGACATCCTTGTAACGATTTCTATTTTCATACCATTGTGGTTGGAAAAGATATATGATATAATTTTAGTTTTCTTAAATTTCTTAAGACTTGTTTCATGGCCTAACATATGATCTATCTTGGAGAATACTCCACGTGCACTTGAAAAGAATGTGTATTCTGCTGTTTTGGGTTGGAATGTTTTGTATATATCTGTTAAGTCCATTTGGTCTAATGCTTCATTTAAAGACACTATTTCTTTATTGATTATTTGCCTGAATGATCAATCTATTGATGTAAGTGAGGTGTTAAAGTCCCCTACCATTATTGTAGTGGTGTCAATTTCTCCCTTTATGTCTGTTAAGATTTGCTTTATATATTTAGGTGCTCCAATGTTTGGTGCTAGATAATTGTTATATACTCTTGTTGGATCATCCCTTTGACATTATGTAATGCCCTTCTTTGTCTCTTGCTAGTCTTTGTTTTAAAGTTTATTTTGTTTGATAAAAATATTGCTTTTACTTTTGTAAGTGATTACATTAGTTTTTTGGTATGTTTCCTTTTACTTGTGAATTTTTTTCCTTTTATAATTTTCTTACTTCTGATTATGACCTTTTCTTTTCCATTTAGAGAAATCCCTTAAACATTCTTTATAAGGCTGAATTAGTGCTGATGAACTTTTTCAACTTTGGTGTGTTTGGGAAACTCTCTCTCCTTCAATTCTGAATGATAACCTTGGCAGTAGAGAATTTTTGGTTGTAGGTGTTTTCCTTTTAGCACTTTGAATATACCAGGCCACGCCCTTTTGGCCTATAAAGTTTCTGCTGAAAAATCAGCTGATAGCCTTATGGGGTTTCCCTTGTATGTTACTAGTTGCTTCTCTCTTGATGATTTTAAAATTCTGTATCTTTAATTTTTACCATTTTAATTATTTTGTATCATGATGTAGACCTCCTTGGGTTCATCTTGTTTGGAGCTTTCTGTGATTCCTGAGCCTAGATGTCTTTCCTTTTCCCAGGTTTGGAATGTTCAATTACGTTTTCTATCCCTTTCTATCTTTTTCTAGGACCCTTATAATACAAATGTTTCTTTGCTTGATGTTGTCCAAGAGATCCTTTAAGCTATCCTCACTTTAAAAATTCCTTTTTCAAAAAGAACTCTTAATAATAAGAAGGCAATGTGATTTAAAAATGTGTAAAAGATTTGAACAGTATTTCATCTCCCCCGGCCCCCAAATCAAAAAAGGAAAACAAGAACACAAAAAGATTCTCAACATCATTAGTCATTAGGGACCGCAAACTAAAACGACAATGAGATGACACCACATATCTTTCTAGAATGGATGAGATTAAAGAGATTTTAATCTCCCTGATAATACAGATGTTAGCAGGGATATGGAGTAACTAGAACTTGTATAGTGTCTGTGAATAAGAAAATATTTTCACTTTGGAAAAATATTTCAGTTAAAAAAAAAATAAAGCCTGCAATGCCACCACTAGATATGTACCCAGGAGATATGAAAATATATCTTCACACAGACACATATGATTGTTTATAGTGGTTTTATTCATAAAAGTCCCTAACTGAAAACAAGACAGCGCACATCAACTGAAGAATGCCAACACATTGTAAGAATCCATACAGTAGAACACTTGGCAATTTAAAGAAATGAGTTACCGACACATGCCTCAACATGGATGAATCTCGGAAGCATTATACTTAGTATAAAAAGCCAAACACAGAGGAGTATACACTGTATGGTGCTATTTACATGAAATTGTAGGGAAAAAATCTATAAAGACAGAAAACAAAATAGTGGTTGCCAAAGGTCAGGTTGGAGGGGGATGACTGGCTGGTAAGGGGATGTTGTTTGGGTGATGAACACATCGTGATTGATGTGTTGGTTACACAGTTGTATATTTGTCATACTTATCAAATTGTATACTTAAAACTGGTAGATTTCACTGTATGTAACTTAGACATCTATAAAACTATTTTGTTTATTGCTATAAGAATGCACAGTACATGAGGTGTACCTGGAGTTATTTGGGTAGGTTGGCAGGCTTGAAGGAATTTTGGGAAAAGCAGAAGCTGACTGTCAGGAGCTCTGTGAAGGCAGGAGGGTGTCTTTCTTGTGCACCACTGTGTGTCCAGGCTCTGTCCTTGTGCTCAGCACATGGTGTGTGCCCAGTAGAAACCTACTGAATGAATGAAGAATGATAGTCTTTCCAAGTGTCGAAGAATAAAGATTGGGACCAAGAGGGAACAGTGTGAATTTCCAGAGATTGGCAAGGAAAGGACAGGAAAGTAGAATAAGCCAATTATGTGGAGCCCTCAGTGCCACAATTGTACATATTAACTGTACCCCAGTGATAGTAATATTAGAGCTATGTTCCATCAAAACCAGATGGTTAAATACATGATTTTAAATTTTAAAGGAGGGAAAAAGATACACAAATTCCTTTGGTAACAGTGTGGATGGAAGACTAATGGAGCGAAGAAAGTCCGGAGTTAGGGAGGAGAGCATTTGAGAGGCTGTTGGGATATGTGGGTCAAAGGAAAGTTCAAATGCAGTAGAAATGAACATAAAGAAGGTCTTGAAGACATTTTGTCCTTTCCTTTTTGTGGACTTTTGTCCCTAGAAAGTCTTTTCCCTTTAAAACAATTTTTCTGATTATTCAGAGAATCAGTGGCACAAGGATTAGAAAATTAAACGTAGAAGAAAATTAACATGTCCATTAGTTTTATCAACTTAAAATTTTTAGTGTATATACTTCTGATTTGTGTATTTGTGATTGTGTGTGCATTTTTTAAGCAAATATGAAGGTTGGATTAAAAAATCTTAAGTTGGAAAACTGCAGTTTAAAGGGTTTTAAGTAGTTTTTGCTTTCTAGTATAGACCCTCTTTTTGTGCTGGGAGATATCTTTCATTCTAGTGGAAGTCCCAAATTGCTGGGAAATTGACCCCAGTGTAGAAATTTCAGCCTGAGTTGTGTTCTGTTTAGTAAAAAAATCGATAATTGGTGGTAACATGATTTGCTCCTTACACTTGAAGATATTTTCTACATACAATTGGAAACATCAGCTCCTTTTGCCTGAATGTGATGGGGAGGTGTCCATATTTGGGCATAGGCAATGGTGTTTGTCCAAGTAACTGCTTTCAGGTGGAGAGACTGGTAGACAATGACTGGACTGCCTATCAGACAGTGTGACCTGGACTGAAGGAGACCTTGGGGAATGTTCTCTGGATTCTTACATTGCCATGGACTGGACCATGAGGATTAGATCACAGTCTAGTTGCTGTTCACCTGTGCAATCATCCCAGGGCAGAAAAATGGAACAAATATTAGATGAGAGGAGAAAAAGATGGCTATAGCCTGGAGAACAAAGTGAGTCAATGTTTCAAAGGAGTCAGTTGATAAGAGTCACAACAATGGTCTGTAACAGGGTGGGAGGCCTGAGGAGTTCTATAATTCTTCCAGGCTGATTCCTAGAAAGTTTTAAGGAATGTGGAACTAGGAAAAAACAAATTTTTATTTAAGGTAAGGAAGTGGAGGGAGCTGTCTAGGAAAAAATTGATGAGGAAGGGGTGTTTATTGGTAATCAAGCAGTTATAAGATCACCACTGTAACCGGATCAAAAGCAATGAAAGTGTAATTCGGGAGAATGACTGCCTCAGTCTGTTTGGGCTGCCGTCACAAAACACCATCCACTGGGTGGCTCATAAACAACAGAAATGTATTTCTCATGGTTCTGGAGGCTGAGAAGTCCAAGGTCAGGAACTGGCAGATTCGGTGTCTGGTGAGAAGCCACTTCCTGGTTCACAGATGGATGTCTTCTTGTGTCCTCACATGGGGGAAGGGGCAAGAGAGCTCTTGGGGTCTCTCTCATAAGGGCACTAATCCTATTCATGAGGGCTCCACCCTCTAACCGAATCACCTCTGAAAGACCCCCACTTTCTAATACCATTACATTGGGGATTAGGGTTCAACACATGAATTTTGGGGGGGGGAGTTTATAGTAGTAACTCACTGTTTTTTTTAAAGTAGATTTTAGATCTAAGCATAAATAGACTATTAGAAAACTTTAATTTGTTGCTGTTTTGAAAAATATTTAGTGCTGTTCTGAGAATTAAATATTCAATTACTATATTCCATTGAATTTACCTATTCTAGATTAATATAAATTTAAAAAGTGTACATATAAATGTTACTTGGGTGCAATTTTTTGATAAGCTTTAAAACTTTTTAGGTTATTTTGCTCTGATGAGTTTATGAATGGGCCTGTAGGCCACTAGTAAAAGCATGAGTTCTGGGGCTGCATTGGTTTGAATTTCACTTCTACTATTTAAACAGAAATGAGTTTGAGTGAGTTAGGTAATTTCTTTAAGCTTCAGGTTCTTCTGTAAAACATGGATAATGCCTCACTCAAAACTGTCCTGAGGAGTATATGAACTAATCCGTGTCAAATGCTTTGTGCTTAGTAAGTTCTCAGTGTTCACTACTGTGAGGGTAGGAAATGCTATTTCTATTATTAAAAGAGAATTATAAACTTGACAGAAATTTAACTCTGAGAGCTCTTTGGTCAAAATCCTCTTCTTGGTCTCAAGTCCTTTAATTGAAGTGTATTTAACATACAATGTTATGTGTCAGGTATACAACATTGATTTGACAGTTCTATACGCACCTTACCCAGTGTTCACAATAAGTGTAGTCACCATCTGTCACTATACAACATTATTATAATATTATGGACTATATTTCCTATACTGTACTTTTCATCTCTTTGCCTTTTATTTTATAACTGCAAGTTTGTACCTCTTAATCCCCTTTGTCTATTTCACCCAACCCCAACCATCTACCCTCTAGTAACTACCAGTATGTTCTCTGTATTTAAGAGTCTGTTTGTTGTTGTTGTTTTTATTTTTTAGATTACATGTGTAAATGAAACGATATGGTATTTGTCTTTCTCTGTCTGACTAGCATCATGCCCTTTAGGTCCGTCCATGTTGTCACAAATCACAGGATCTCATTCTTTTTTATGGCTCTGTAATATCCCAGGGTATATTTATAGCAAACCTTCTTCATCCATTCACCTATTTATGGACACTTGGGTCGCTCCCATATCTTGGATACTGTGAATAATGTTGCAATAAATCTAGGGGTGCATGTATCTTTTCAAATTAGTGTTTTTGTTTTCTCTGGTTTTGTTTTCATCCAGTGGTGAAATTACTGGATGATATGGTATTTCTAAGTTTTTAAAAAATATATTTTATTTATTTGAGAAGAGAGAGTGCCGAGTGGTGGGGGAGAGGGAGAGGGAAAAGGAGAAGCAGATTCCCCACTGAGCAGGGAGCCTGATGCAGGGCTTAATCCCAGGACCCTGAGATCATGACCTGAGCTGAAGGCAGATGCTTAACCGACTGAGCCACCCAGGTGCCCTGTCTATTTTTAAGTATTTGAGGAAACTCCGTACTGTTTTCCATGGTGGCTGCACTAATTTACATTCCCATCAACAGTGCACAAAGGTTCCCTTTTCTCCACATTCTTGCCAAACTTGTTTTTCTCTTTTTTTTTTTTTTTAAGATTTTATTCATTCATTTGACAGACAGACAGCCAGTGAGAGAGGGAACACAAGCAGGGGGAGTGGGAGAGGAAGAAGCAGGCTCACAGCGGAGAAGCCTGATGTGGGGCTTGATCCCAGGACCTCGGGATCACGCCCTGAGCTGAAGGCAGACACTTAACGACTGTGCCACCCAGGCGCCCCTGTTTTTGTCTTTTTGGTACTTACTGTTCTGCCTGGAGTGAGGTGACATCTCATTGCGGTTTTGATTCGCATTTCCCTGATGAGTGATGGTGAGCATCTTTTCATGTGTCTGTTGGCCATCTGCACGTCTTTGGAAAAATTCAGATCCTCTGCCTGTTTTTTAATTGGATTGTTTTTTGGTGTTGAGTTGATATGTCTATATATTTTGGATATTAACCTTATTCTTGGTTATGCCAGAGGCAGATATCTTCTCTCATTCGCTAGGTTGTCTTTTAGTTTTGTTGATGGTTTCCTTTGCTCTGCAAAAAGTTTTTACTTCAGTGTAGTCCCAATAGTTTACTTTTGTTTTTGTTTCCGTTGACTGAGGATACATATGCATAAATATATTGCTAAGGATGATGTCCAAGAGATTGCTCTCCATGTTTTCTTTTAGGAATTTTATGGTTTCTTTTCTTTTTTTTTTTTTTAAATTCTCATTTTTATTCTTTTTTTTTCCCCTCCTTAGTTTGGTTGCTCTTCATTACCCTGTCTTCCAGATCACTAATTTTTTCTTCTACAAACTCTAATGTGCTGTTGATTCCTTTAGTGTATTTTTAAATTTCAGATATTGAATTTTTCAGCTCTAACTGGATCTTTTTCAGGTTTTCTATTTCTTTGTTGGAGTTCTCACTGAGTTTATCCACTCTTTTGTTAAGTCCATTGAGTATATTTGTGACCATTATTTTGAATTCTCTATCAGGCATATTGTTTATCTCTGTTTCATTTAGCTCTTTGTGATTTTTGTCTTGTTCTTTCATTTGGAACATATTCTTCTGTCTTCTCATTTTGTCTAACTCTCTGTGTTTGTTTCTCTGTGTTGGGTAGGTCAGCTGTATCTCCTGGTCTTGAAAGTAGTGGCCTTGTATAGAAGAGATCCTGTGGTGTCCTGTAGTGCAATCTCCCCAGTCACCAGACCATGTGCTTCAGGGGTGTCCTCTGTATGGACTGCTTAGCCCTACTGCTGTGGCTGAGCCCCAACTGCTTTCTGCCCAGCTGGGTGCAATGACCCACTTTGCCTGCTTTGAGCACAGTGGGTAGGGTTTGGTTCCCCTGCTGTGGAGAGGCCTGTCTGAGGCCACCAGGGGCTCATTGGTGAGTGGGACCAGCAGTCAGCCTAGACTTTGGCAATTAGCTTGTCTGCCACGGTTGTAGGTGCACTGAATATCAGAGCTTGCTCCCTGAGCAGCCAGCTAAGAGCCTGAGCTGTCGGAACTGTGGGCATCACTGGTGTGTGGCGTTATCTCCCCATCTCCCCAGGGCAGAAGTCACTTTGGAGTCATGCTGGTTGTGGCCAGGGCTGCCTATGGGGCATGGCAGAGCAGGAGCTGCTTTGAAGGGATGACTGCCAAGGTCAGCGTGTCAGATGGAGTGGGCAGGGGAATGTGGGAATGGGGCCTGAGGTAATAGCAAGATGATCGGAGTGTTAGCACTGGCTCCCTCAAACCTCTGGCTATCTAGGCCGGGAGAGGGGAAGAGAAATGGCTCCTGCCAGCACTTTTGTTCCTGGGGAAATCTCCTGAAGGTCCCTGCTCATCTGGCACAGGTTTTAAGATTAGTTGATAAATCTCCTCCAGGCACTTCTCAAAACTGCTGCTTTCATGTTGTGTCTCTGTCCACATGATTTAGTCTGCTGGCTTTTAAGGGTGGACACTCAGTTTCCTGTTGCCCGCTGGCCCTGCCAGGTAAGCCCACTGATTTTCAAAGACAGGTGTTATGGGGACTCAGCTTCCCAGTGAGGAGCTCCAGTGCCAGGGGTGCCTGGTGTAGGTTTGATCTCACTTCTTTGTGCTTGTGGTACTTCCATTTGTGGTTAGTCTCGCTGTGGGTTTGGTCTCTGGCCATGTTGTCACCCCTCCTAGCCTTTCCAATGTGGCCTTCTCTTTGCGATTAACTGTGGAAGGTCTGTTTTGCTGGTCTTCAGATCATTTTCAGAGTTAGTTGCATATATGTAGCTGACTGACATCTCAGTGTGTTCATGGGATGAGATCAGCTCAGGATAATACTACTCTGCCATCTTTCTGTCCCCCTTGATCTCAACTCTTTAGACAAGAATGTGATCTAAAGAGAGACTGGTAAGCCATGGTCCCTCCCTGTCCCCATGGATGCTGAAGGACCCAAGTGGGATTGAGGGTCACCTGCTTCAGATTCCATGGGTTATGCCACTGAGTTTTGCCACTGAGCCGTCTCTGCTAGTAGGGACCTGCAATTCTGGGTGTCTGGTGTGGCTAAGAGAATTTGTAAGTACTTATGCTAGTTATTCCATAGTATTAGCTAGGTCACATATTTCCTGAGGGAATATTTTATTTACATGTGACTTACATCTAACTCACAGAAAGGCTTTAGGCTGTTCATAAATAAAAACTAAACTAAAGAGCAAGGGGATGGGTGCTCCTAGGGAATGAAAGGGAAACAATTCTTTTCAGCTGGTGGAGGACTTGAACTTTGACTCAGACCTGGGCGTGAATGCTGACTGTTTCCTACTGGACCTCCTTAGGAAAGGGATCTCCATGCACTTTCCTTCCTTAAGATGACGTGATTGAATCTGCCTCGTTTCCGAGTTGCAGTGAGTGTAGAAGGAGAGTCAAGAAATGCGGTCAGTAGCCTGGTGCTTGTGGCTTGCTCATCCCTTATTCCTCAACACTCTCCTTCAGCCTGAATTTAGCTCTGAGTTTCCTGGAAGCTAAAGCAAAAACAAAGAAGTCAATATCTAGTATAAGATCAAATAATTGTTATCAAAGACCTTGGCTTTGAATTCGGGAAGAACACCTCATGGTTTCTTATATAAGAAAACAAATGAGTAATGTAATGGGCACCTACTCTTAATGTAGATTTATAAAAGACAAATTTGGTAATTTTTGTATCGACCTTCTTTAAAAGCCAAGGACATAACATTAAATTTTAATTCGTGAAGGCATTTCTAAAGGAAGCTGAGATAATTTGGTTTGAATACACTGCTTCTCAGCAATATAACCTAATGCAGGAATAAAATTAGAAATTCTAAAAATTGTGTTTATAAAATGACCTTTAAATTTGTCGTGAATATTAGCTCTCTCATGTTATCCTTTGGCAAAATGCTAGATTGTTGGGTTAAATACAACCATCAGTGGAATTTCATGCTGCTTCTTCCTATAGCAGATGAATTTATTCTGTATTTTCCATGGTCATAACACCAGACTGTCTCTCATTGTGGCAACTAATATAACACAATTATTTGGAGAGTACTGATTAAAAAAATGTTTGAATTTAAGTCTGTGGGTGATTTTATCTGATTGAGGTTGGAGGTACTGCATGGGGCAAGGCTTTCTCCAGGCTGCTCATTTCATTTACATTTTTACCACAAGGCATATAATGTTCTAATGGAGAGAGCATGGCTTTGTGGTCAGACTGATTTGCGTTTGAATCCTGGCTCTGCCAATTGCTAGTCATGTGACCTTTAGGAATTTATTTCCCCTTTCATTTCTTGGAGACTTTGCTTTCCCCATCTGTAAAATGTATCTGAGAAACTCCCATGTGCAGTAGTCCTGAGAACAATTGTACGTAAATTGCCTAGCACGGGTCTGAGCCTTGAGACAGGGTTGGACGGGGCTTATTTAGGTTCTCTACAATCTAATGCTCCATTCAGACAGGAAATCGTTTTTCTATGATGGATTAAGCATGGATTATCAGAGACTTCTGTTCCTTTGAGAAGCCCATCCTCTCAATCTTGTCTTTCTTTAAAAAATGGCTATTTTGGGGGCACCTGGGTGGCTCAGTTGGTCAAATGTCTGACTCTTGATTTCAGCTCAGGTCATGATCTTAGAGTCATGAGATCAAGCCCCATGTTGTGCTCCATGCTCAGTGCAGAGGGTGTTTGGGGTTCTCTCTCTCCCTCTCCGCCCCCCTCTGCTTGCATGCGTGCACTCTCGCTCTCTCTCTACAATCAACCAATCAATCAATCTTTTAAAAATGGCTACTGCAGTCATCTATGGATTCATTTTCGAAATGAAAATAATGAAGATATCATTAAATAGTCTGGTTGCTCCATTGTTAGTGCTATAAGTAAAATTCCCCTCAATTTATTTCATAGTCTACTGGCTGATAATGTGATTCTGTGATAAATGGGTTTGACCATTTATGCATCAGATTTTCTCAATAAAATCATTGCCAGTATTAGTTATTGAATATTTTAGAATAAATATTAGCTTAGTATTTGGTAGTCAAATTGATTCCAGACAGCTAAAGTGTTGGTATATTCAGTAATAGGAAGCTGAATCTAAATAAGAATTTAAAGTGAATTCTTCTGATTTGATACGTCATCCATTTCATCTTTAAACATTGCTAGCTGTACTTTTATTTTTGAAATATTTCTGATTCAAAGCAATTTTTCAAATTTACATGAAATTAGTCTTTTTTTAATTTACAGGGCCAATCTGACATAAAAACATTGAATTTTTCCACTTTTCACAATGTGAGCAGAGGGGGATTTTAGGCCGTTCTTTTTTTTTTTTTTTCCTACAGTGCTTTAAAAATTCAAACCAACTGGAATTTTAAAAAGTGTATAAAATTCATGAATACGTACAGAATTATATTTTTAGTAAGCTTTACTCTATAGCAGGGAGACATTTCTTCTTAGTTGGAAAAAAATCTGTGCACTGTCCTCATTTGAATGCCTCCAAAGCAGGAGCCTTTGTGAGAATTTACAGGAACCATCTTGCTATCAGAATTTTGGTCAGGAAAATGGAATGGTTTATGTTTTAAGGGCCATGAGCAATTGTTTTACCAGCCTGGTCACGTGGCAGGTGAGGGAATGAGACTCAGAAGTAATTTGCTGACAAACAGTGCTAATCTAGGACCGGAATTTGGGCTCCTGATTCCCAGGTGATCACATTAGAATCTAAGGTGACACGAGAGAGAAAAGGCTCCTGTCCCAAATGTAATTTGATGAGTTTACCCCAGATTTACAGCCGTCCTTCCTTATGATAATCCTGGACAGAATTTCTTTAACTGATTATTGTGCCATAGATTCTTGCAGCTTGGGGAAGTCTATGAAGCCTTTTTCAGAATAATTTAAAGTATTTTAAAATTTTTAAATATTTAAATGCTTATGGTAACATACATTTTATTAAAAAAGGAAATAAAAAATGAAAAAAAATGAAACCAATGTTGTTATCAAAATATTCAACTTTGAAAGAGAAATATACATGTATTCCTCCTCATTAACACATTAGATAACAAGATCCAGCAGCGGTTCTAATAGCAACTTTAGTGCTTCCCAAGTACGGGAATTTTGAGGGATCTGCAATAGGGAAAGATCTGTGACCTCTGTGGGGAACTGGTCACAGGCCTGCCATCGTCATGGTGGTTTGTTGCCTATATTCAAATTTGAAGGCCATGTTAAATTTCGGTTAGGAGTCAGTGAAAAGAGGGGGAGCCTGGCTGGCTCAGTTGGTAGAGTATGTGACTCTTGATCTTGGGATGGTAGGTTTGAGCCACATGTTGGGGGTAGAGATTACTTAAAAAAAGAAGTCAGTGAAAAGAAAGCTATAATTTTTCCTTTTCTTGTTCATAGACCCCCTGATTTCTTGTGCATGCCAACTTAAAATCTCTGCTCTCCAGTGAAGCAATCTGGGCACGTAAAGCCTTGAACAGCTACAATATTTCTGGGCCTCCACCTAAACTCTTGTATTTAAGAAACAAATTTACAGCTTTTAATTTTAGGTCAGATTATACATCAGATTCTTTTTTATTTTTGTTTTTGTTGTTTTTAGACGACTTTATTTATTCATTTGAGAGAGCGAGAGCACAATATACATCAGATTCTTAGAACCAGATTCTTAGAATAAGACTAACCTTCTTGGAATAATTTTCGAAGAGTGACCCATAGGTTTTCTGCATCACAGTACTTTTGAAAGCTTGTTGCAGATTCCTGAGCCCTGCTTCATTTTTCCTGGGTCAGAATTTCTGAGGCAAGGCCTGGACACCTGCAAGTTCAACAATCAGTCAAGTGGATATTAGATACCTCCCAACTTGGGACCGTCTAGGGTAGCTGAGCTCGTCGTGGGCATCAGTGAGCTACGTGGGAGGATGGCTTATAGGTGGGGGAGGTGTGTTTTTGACAGAGGTTGAAGTCATTCTGTAAGCTGTTATCCTGTTGCATTTCTTATGATGATTATGTAAAGAAACTAGTTCTAAGTTTGCATTTGTCAAAATCCACGTGGAGCAGGTGGTGTCTTTTACTGGTTAGGTGAAACCTGAAGGGGGACTGTTGCAGCTGCTGGCGGAAGAGGAGGTGAGCTGCTTAAGTTCACCCAGAAGCGAGGAGGGGGAAGGCTGTGGAATCAGGTGGAGGACATTGACTGGGTTTATCTGCAGCAATGGAGCCCTGGCCATTGGGAGGAGCCGAACTGCACTTTGTCAAAACAGCTCACACATCCAAGTGGGGACAGTTTGGGAGCCTGATGGAAGATGATCTGATGAGGCAGACTTGCTCCCAAAGGGGGCAGACAACTTTTTGACATTGAGGGCTACTGACATTGAACTTGGGGGGTCTTGTCATTTGCCAACTCAGTTGGCGCTTCCTTGGAAATGATTTTGCATTTGTGGGGGCAACTGTCTCCCCACCTACCCCCATTCCAATCGCCTTACAAAACTGGACATACTGTGATTTTTAGATTATTCATTACAAAATCAGGTATAAATCTCAGCCCACAACTTCGTGTATCATGTTTTGATCTTCTTTATTTTTCTCTGACTCAAAGGAAAAGAGTATTTTGAGCTTCCATTCTGTCAAGGTGGCTGCTCACTCTGCTGTTGCTAGACCAGGTGTGGAGATCTTTCTGCTACCCCGTGCCGTGCCAGGGATTGGGACTTTTTCCCAGGCTAGCTGGCCAACCTGCAGCCAAGGAACACCATGCGGGCCAGCCTTCTCTGGGCTCTTACAGTCTTGTCATTGCAAGGGTCCTCCCTGACCTGCAGCCTCCCTGCCACTGAACCTGTTCTCCCTCTTCCTTACAGCCCCAGGAATTCACTTCTAGTCAAGGACAAAAGGAATTCTTTCTCTTCAGGTTCCTACCCTAGAGAATTTGTCTACAATCTCCCTTTCTATGGCATTTTCCCCTCAAAACCCATATTACAAAAACCCGAACTGTGTGTGTATACATACACGTATATGTTTGTGTATGGCTTAGGCTTTTGGAATATAAGAGCCAGAGAACGTCCCAGGCAATTCCTTGTCATTCTGCCCCATCATATCCCTGCCCTGGAACAATGAAACCCCTGAGCCAATTACCTACTTGAATACTGGGAGAAAAAAGAACATGGATTAATATCTCAAATATGTTTTAGTCACAGGATTCTACTTAATGCTTTTGAAGAAAAACTTATATTGAAGAAAGGTGGTCTGGTAGATTCACCTATGATCTTTGGATCAGAGATCTGGTCCTGTAAATCCATATCTATGCCCATTCCTGAATATTGGCCAGTCAACAGTTTCACGAAAGACACAATCCCAGTTATTCTGAAAAGTAATGAATCCTGCACATCCTATGATTATGTTAACTTCTGGCCATCTGATTCCTTGGAATGGCATGAGAGGGAAGGAGGCAGTGTCCAGGCATGCTCAGCTGTGTGTGGGGGCAGGGCAGAGCATCTCTCCACCCCCCACACCCCCAACTCCGCCAGCCAAACCTAGCAGGAGGCTAAGGGGAGACCTGTTGAGAGGAGATATAATTTTTATCCCTAGGCCATGCTCTAATCCCCAAGGGTTTTACAGGCTTCCCCCCCCCATTGGAATAAGAACTAATTAAATTAAATTTACCAATTTAATAATGTAAAATTTAGCTCCCTAAATTTGTACTGATGTAAACACGGCCGTGTCTTCAGTCGATAAGGCTTAGACCTATACTCAGTTTTCCAAGAAGCCCATTTCCAAATGGTTTGACCTGACAGGTCTGTAATAATATAAATTCCTCCCACTTGAAAGAAAAATCTATTCTAGCCTTTTAGAATAATGTTACCTTTATAACCTATTGTCATCTTAGAAAACCCATCGAGTATTTACTGATTCGATGGAATATTGAATTTTTAACTATAATATAACCAACAGTATCTTCTCCTTTATAATAAATTAAGTTCGATATTTATTTTTTCAAGTTGAGTTATAATGGAGCCTTCTGCATCACAACATTTATCATCTGATTTATCTTCTTGAAGGTTATTCTCTGCAAGAGACTGGGAAACCATGTCAAAGTCAACTGAAGTTCAGTGTTTGAGTTCCCAGCTCTAAACTGTTGTGAATTTGATCCGTTCAGGTTGAGATAATCCTTTTTCCCCCCGATTTAGAAATTGCATATAAACTTATCTGGGATTTAATTATGCTGTTGCCCTCTCTCAGTTTGCATGAGATCATTAAGCTGGATAGTTTGTTTCTCTGACAACAAAACGTTTTGAGCAACCAGATTAAGTTAGTGGGGCAGTTTCAGGGCACCCATGACTTGATGATGTAACCAGGAATCTATAAATAAAAACAAGGAAGAGATAAAAGGTAGGCTTAGAGTATTCTTTCAAAGGCTTGAGATAACAGGAATGTTGGTCAATATGTGAAAGCCACAAAATTACATTATGCTTCGATTTTATTTTCACTTGCTTACGGAACCTACCTTTAAGCTAGATGGGAAAGTGAATTTTCTAATGAGTGAGATGAAATATTTATCAAAGCTAAATTATACAAGTTTTGATCATAAACCAAAGAGTTGAAGCATATCAAGTCTCTACTTTAAAGAAATACATATGGATTTAGGCATGTGTTATAATCATTGCTGGATATTAATAATGGAAGAACTGGCTATTGACCTGGAATTTATTTCCAAAATGTTTGATTAAAGAGATCTGCATCTGAGCGGCCAACCGCCTCGTAGAAGATCGGTGCGAAATGTTAAGCTTTCTGTGTTGGAGTGCATTCATGGGTACGGATGCCCAGGAGTGTACATGTGAGGGCTCAGTATAAAACATCTTGCAAAGTAGTGGTGCTATTTTTGAGATGGGTTATCCTGCAGCACACAGCGGTACTGCATTTAGTAGTCATTAGCATTTACAATGCCCTGCAACACTGGGGCCTCCATGTCATCTTAAAGCAGCACTGAGGTTAGAGTTTATATTCATTTTATGGCGAGGGAACCTTGAGTTCTGTACTCAAATGTTGTATGGTTTTCCCAGTCCCAGGAAGGGGCAAAGCTTGGGATGTGAACTCTGCTTTTCTGGCTAAAGTCCAGGGCTTTCTTGGCTCTGCTCTTCTCCATCCACGAACATGGTTGGTCACTTAAGTTTGTGATGTCTGTATGCAAAGTATGTTAGTATCTATTTTAGTTTTATTTCATCCATAAGAGGGAAGTGACTGTGTCTTAGTAGTACAACTGTGAGATTACCAGTGTATGACAGAATGGCGATCAGGGTTTAAGGTCACGTACACGGATTCCATCTCTATGGCACCTTGCACTTCTTTTATCCTTCTAATGGCCAGTATTCCACGATTTGGACATGAAGATTCCTAGGCTTATACTATTGTAGGCTTTTAAAACAGTTTTAAAGCTGCAATCTAATAAGACCATGACGTTAAAAGTGGCTATATTTTCTTTTCAGTATTACCTTCTAATAATATTATTTCTATTAATTGAGGGATTTATGAACAAATGTAACAATTTTTGTAATGAATAAATTCCATCAATAGCTACTGACAATATAAATTTATTTTAAAAAAGAAAAAATTATAAGGGTGCCTGGCTGGCTCAGTCAGTAGAGCATGCGACTCTTGATCGTGGGGTTGTGAGTTCAAGCCCCACATTGCATGTGGCACCTGCTTTAAATAAAATATTTAAAAAATTATATGTACTTCAGATGTACTTTCTAGGCATGTACCAAATTGTTAACAGTGACCATCTCTGTGTTATGGAACTGGAAGGGGCCTCTTCATTCCGTTGTGAAATGCCATGGAAAAAGGAACCTGATTCTTTTGGCCGAATTCTATAAACATAAGGTATTTACTAAATTGATATATTTATTAGGTAAAGAAATTGTTTCACATAGATTTTTTTAATGCATTTGAATTTTTATTCTACAACACAAGCAACATAAATACAATATCTTTT
This sequence comes from Ursus americanus, assembly GCF_024610735.1. Taxonomy (NCBI): domain Eukaryota; kingdom Metazoa; phylum Chordata; class Mammalia; order Carnivora; family Ursidae; genus Ursus; species Ursus americanus. The sequence goes on along the minus strand of NC_142137.1, from coordinate 50,754,098 downwards.
AAAATATTTTCTCTTTAGAATTTTCATTTTCACCTCAGATAAAATGTACACAAAATACACTTGCAAGCTTGCTTACAGGGACCTGTTAAACAATGAACAAACAGATTCTATCAAATCAAACAGTTTATCAACATATAAAGGAGGGTAGTTTCAGGGTTTTTTTAAATTAATAAATGTGAGCAAACTGACTAAGAAGGCAAAATAAAAATTGTACGTCCTTGACAAGTCCTTTAGAGTAAACAAAATGCTTCAAGGCTCCTGGTGAATGGGATTGCAAGGATGAAATCTGCATTTTGTAGATAAAATGGTATACTGACTCAAATCATTATGGCTATACCAAGCTTCGTTTATTTATAATTTTTAATGGAAACAAGTCAATTCTTTGGCATAATACAAGAAGGGATAAAAGAACCCTTACCACCCACTGGCTTTAGAGTGGGAAATGGTAGTCGGGGAACTGTTTATAATGTAATTTATTTCTCTTAGAAAAGCAGGAAAATAATTTTGAATAATAGTCTTTTGGCATGATTAGGGCAATAAACGTCTTATTCTTAACTCCCTTCCTCCCACCCCACCCATCCACTGAAAACAACAAACAAAAATAAGTGAAATACTCTTTCCCTCTAGGCACCTGCTCTGCCCCTATCACGCCATACCTGGATACCCTACCACGTGGTTTCCACTGACGTGAAACCCAAAATATCAACAGCACTAATCTTTGTCCAGTTTTGCCTATTTAGCAGGAAACCAATTTTTATTACAGATAACCACTTCTAACAAAATACAGCTGGAAGAATTGCCAAGGGAGGAAGACAGAGTAGCCCGCACGTGATCATGAGGTAGCCATGGGTGACCACTGGTGGCTGGTAGTGTCAGGGCCCGAGATTCCTTAACTTGGAAACACATTTTATGTGGTAGCTCGAAAGACTGGCTTTCAGATCCCCCCCTCCCTTTTTTGGCACCAGTTAGTAACATAAGTTGGAAATAAATTATTCCTAGAGATTAATATTTTAGATTTAATTTGAAAATCAGTTACCATTTGAAGAACTAAAAGCACATCTAATTTCCAAAACAGATTATGGAAAACAAAAGTGAAATAAAACACTTCAATTATTTCCGTCCACAGAGGCAAGAACTTGACTCTTTAGTACCATTAACACTTTGATATGCTTTCTGATCTCACTAATTCTAGTAAATATTGTTATTACTTTCTATTTATACAATCTAAAGTAATTTAAATGATGTCAGGATATTCAAGCAGAAGGCTTTAGAGAAAATTAAATCAATAAGAATTATATGTAATTAATATAGTTTATACATGGATGATATTTTAAGGTACTTAATTTTTTTCTCTCTGAATTATTTCCTCTATGATCCTTATTTTTTATTAATTAGCTTTGGAAATTCGTTTTGCATTAATCAAAGTGTTAGGAAATAAACTAAGGCCCCACCTATATTTGAGTTAACATGATTTCACTGTATCCCAAAGCATATTGATGCACATGTACGTTTCTCCCATTGTTGGAAGATGAGAGAATACGGTCTCCACCGTGCAGATATGAACACAAACACATTTACGGAAAAGTCCTTAAAACAGGCACGTGTACTGCTCAAAAGGGAGTTGTTCAGTTTGCAAATTTCCATGAAACCACTGGTAGACTCTTTACAGGTACACAGGAAATTAAAATAGAAATTTACACCAGACAGTTAAGTGAAAGATGAAGGTACATTGAGTAGTGTAATGTCACTTCGAAGGGTCGATACTCGGGTGACTAATGAGAGAGAGAGAAACCTACCGGCAAGCAAGCAACTACTCAAAAACCTCTGGAAGCCAGGAGCCAAGGTTGTAACAGAGTTGAGATGGAAATAGCAAAACCGTAATGACAGAAGAAACTCAAACACTACATATTTAAATTTAAACTCACCCCAGTACAAGTCAAAGGGTCAACAGGATACAGATGATCATCCATAGAACCAGGGTCTCTAAATACAAAGACGATGAAGCTTACACAGATCTCACTGTTCCATTGAACGGATACATTCATTGTCTTTTAGCTTGTAAAAAAACCGAATTGTTGGTATAATAAACCTAGAAACTGGGAGGATGGAATAGGAATGCTGTAGAGAATCCAATCTCAAGCTGTCTGCCCAAGGTTCAGTTTGGTGTTTCTCTAGAGCTTGATAAGTCAGGCTGATCTTAAAGGTAGTAGCTGGAAAGTTTTTCAAGGCAGTTCTCGGAGTGTGGTCCCCAGACCAGCAGCACTGGCCTCACCTGGGTCCTTGTTAGAAATGCAAATTTCCAGACCTACTGAATCCGAACCCCTGGGCGTGGGCCCAATAACCTGTGTGTTAACAAGCTCTCCAGGTGATGCTGATGTGCACTAAAGTTTGCGAACCACTTTAGAACAAAGTCAAAAGATACTACACAACCACTACTTAACCTTCAGGATAGGAACTAAGAGTACAAACAATTCTTGGTGGTGGAAAGGCTGGAAGGACCATAACTGGATGGGATTCCCCAGCAGTTGATGACGGTTTGGTCACTAGGATGGTCAGCCAGTCTCTCCTCCCTGGAACTCTCATGCATTATTACACAAAGATGGGGGGAAAGGTTTCGTACAGTGCTAGTGGTGTGGTATTGAGTTTTCTTCAGTTAGTGAGTGGTGCCATCGTTTATAAGGAATCTGAGCATTGTTCTCAACTGAGTTTCTCAGAAATTATCCCCGGGGATAATTTTTTTTGTTTGGTTTTTTTTGGTCTGTTTTCCCTGAAGCAGTAATTGTGTTTTGGAAATCTAAATGGTGTTCTAGCCCAAAACTTTGTATTAAACTCTTACTTCCACATCAAATACAAACATTACGAGCAGAGGAAGACGATCTCACAAAAGGAGAGACAAACAATTTTCTAGATTGCTCCACTACAAGGGAGGAGAACACAATTTTTTTGATGAAGCATAATTAGTAAATCTTGCCCAATAACAAGTTCATATTTCCAATAAAAAGTGCTTAAAAAGAGTCTCTTGCTTTTTTTAAGGCCACACTAAATGTCACTAGGATCACCTAAGTGGTACCCATGCATATCCAAGTTCTGTCATCTGCTTAATGCAAATGTTGGATTTTCCTTCTGCCTGTTTCCTTGTCTGCAGAGTATGTAGAAATATTTAGGCATATGGCACATGGTTACTATGGATACTGACCTGATGCCCCCAGTACCTGGATCTTTAAACCATCTTGTCTTACCCGTCGCTTCCTCTTGGGAGAGAGTGCATTTGAAAACTGGTTACAATTTATTTTGCATATTCCCAAACTTTGATGATGACTTACATATTTACTACCGTATACTTCCCAGGGAAGCAAGTAGAGAGGCACTGTTGGCTACAGGGCACTTTATTCTCAGTGATTAAACTGCAATTGAAAAAAGTTTACTCATCATTCTGGACACAGACTGCTATGCTTTTCTGCGTAACAGCTGCCCATGAACAATATTATTCCATCATTTGGCAAGTTTTCTAAATTACCACCGATGGCCTGCTTTAAGATTAAAGTTTAGGTCTTATTTTCAAACACTCAAAATATTATGTTATATATGATCTTTCTATATATAAACACTAGCTTTTTCTTTCTTTTTTTTTTTTTAACCCTATTTGAAAAATCCTCATAACATAGCAGATCTGGGACATCAATCAGATATTTTCAACTCATTTTAACTGTTTAATTCCTTGCAACACTGACGTGCTTCCTCTGTGTACTAGAGCCCGGTGTTGTAGAGAGAACGCGGCCTCTGAATTCAGGAACACCTCTTTTGCCACCAGCTTTGCCATTTACTGGCTATCTCGGGCCAATTTCTTAACCTCTCTGGGTCTGTATCCTCATCTGAAAAAAATGAGGAAAGCTATGCCTCTTGGACAAGGTTATTGTGAGAACGAAATGCTAATGTCGGTAAGGTCTATATTCACGGTGGCCCTCGACAAATGTCACCTCCTCCCTTCGGTCTGTAAACCATTGCTGTGGTTACCCGCTCCAAACAGAGGTCTTCATTCTACTTAGTTTGATGGGTAGAACACAAATGGATTCTCTTTTCTGAGAAAAAACTTTCCTACCTAAGCAGTCTTGTGATGTATTTGGAGTAAGTCCGGGATATTTTACAATCGAGTTACCTTCTTATGGTTAAGACCATTTGACTTTCTCCACTGACTCTGTATAAGCCTTCTTCTTAACACAGCAAGAGCTAAAAGCCTGGTAATATTGTACCAAGAAGTTTCCATTTAAAGGTACTTTTGAATTATGCTAATATTTTGTCACATCTGATTGCAAATATTTTAATCTGAGCTGTTATGTATGTTGGCATCCGTCTTGGTCGGTCATTAAATAGAATAAAGATGGTAGAAAATGTCCTAGTTTTGTATTGATGGAGAAGGCTAGGAAATAATCATAAGGGGAGAGAGAATAAGATGGTGAAAAGAGGCAGTCCGAGCCTTTTGAAAAGCTCATCAGGAGAGGCAAGAGCTAGGAGAGCTCCTAGCTCTCCCTCAAACCTCTCCCCTTACGGCAAGGAGAAATCTGACGATGAGGGCCGTCTATTTGGCGGTCAGGAATTCCTAAACACTCTGAATTTTGTAGGTGCTTTCATGATGCATACTTTCCCAAAACATTAAAGAGAGTAAATCTCAACCTTAGGGTAACACACTTTTGGCAGTAAATACAGGCAACTGAAAGCAATGTGCAAAATCTTATTCTGCCTCAGTCAGTAAACACACAGTAGTAACTGTTTTAACCACCAAGGCTGTCTTGACCTTGGTCTTTCGGAGACCTTGGGAGAGAGGGAGTAGAGGAAGAGAGGGGGAAAGGCAGAAACCAAGACACCAGCAAAGTGTGAGGGGCTGACCAGGGCAGTCTGGAAGGGACCGCTCATCTACCAAGGGTTCCTCTCCACCCCTGGAGAAGACGGGCTCACTGTGACCTGACGTCCTATTCGTCAGAGATTATTTACATCAGACAATATCCTTTTTGACAACCGCAAATACCTCTGGGAAGTATTAGGTGGTTTAGCTAACTTTCTGGTTGAAATCTGGTGTGGATGTGGAGCAGGGGGTATGCTGGGAACGGAAGTGGGCAGAGACCAATGCGGGGCTTGGGGCAGCCTGTACAATAGATGGGAAGGGGCAAAACCCTCTTAAAAATTGTAGGTAAAGAACGATGTACATTTTCTCACTCTTTAATTCTTGGAACCGACAAGGAGTTTATTTTCATAAACTAGCCTTGGATCTCATAACAGCATCTGTGTGGGAATGGATTCTGATTTCTAAACAATTAACATACTCTGGGACATGACATTCTACATTGAGACTGGCTTCCCTCGAATCTGTACTTTATAAAAAGTTGCTATATAGAAACATTTTATAATCACTCTGATTTGATACTCTGGTCTACTGAAGCTCCTTCCTCGCCCCCAAGGTGAATTTTGGGGTCCTCGTGGGCTCACAAAGGGGAACTAAACCTCAGATAAGCTGTACTTCATGGTGGTTCTGTTTCTTTTTGTAGCTTTTGTTAAAAAAGAAAAAGTACCTTTCAATTTACTTCTTCCAAAACATAAGAATTTAAAAGTATAGACTACAGCTCATTTCTATCCCCAAAATTCATTGCTTGTTAAGATCAAATAGTTGATCTATTTCTAAACTTATCTAATGAGTAAAGCCTGAAGGCAAAGAGAGTGTGTGGTGGAACTGGAAATATGTTTTCTGGACTCCAGTGATCTCTGGATGATATATGGAATGATGGGGTTCTTGTAGATTGCCTAAATAAATCAGGGAACCCCGTCTTCATCTTAACCTTGTGGATAGTTACATATTTCTCAAGGAAGACAAAGTTTACAAATACCAGCACTGAGTACAGTTGTTCGTTTTAAATCCTTCTATACTGAAGAGTTAATGTTTTATTTTTGAAGAATGACACTCAATTATGAACACATTTTTAGGGGCTGGGAAAATGATAACATATGTCTTAGCAACTAACTCTACTTTCTAGAATGTACATGAGTGGGCTCGATTGGGGAGTTTCAATTATTATAATTTAAGAACTAAAGTATATCGTAAATAAGATAAAGTTTCCAAATTAATTTCCTAGTACTATCGAAGAGAAATATCCATGTAAACTAGCCATTTAGAAAGACCTCAGACTAGGGTAATTTTACTTGCCAGAGAGGACAAATATTTTAAATTGAAAAACTTAATTTCCTAAATTTCATTGTGTCCCCTTCTCCTTTAGTTTTATTTTCTTCTGAGACTAGAGCTTGTGTGTCCGACACTATAATTTCATGTGACAGTTGTACAATATTTTAAGGTTTCAAATGACTTCATCCCAGTCTCCTTTCTCACCCCCTCCAGCTGTCTCCCTATCACCCCACACTTCCTGCCCTGTTCCCTGAGAAGTCTGCTCACTGGATGGAGAACTGAGTCCTTTCCTCCAAGGGTGCTGAGACAAAATGAGTTGCATTTTAACATTTTGTTTTCTTAAAAACCCAATGTTCCGCCTTATGTTCAGACAACTGGAGCCTAGAAATGTCTGTGCAACAAGAAACTAAGGCACCATTTTTTCTTTCCCTTTCCTGTGTTGCCTTGGGAGCAAAAGCAAAGACTGACGGGAAGCCAGGGTGGCGGGTCAGTCTTACATCTCCTGGCAAGATCTCTATCAGCCACTGTCGCCGGGAGCTGTGTGTCAAAAGATGCCAGGACTTAGACTTAAAACTAAAACTAAAGAAAGGAGAGCATTTCTGCCTTTAGAAATAGGGAAGTAAAGGCACAACAGTACCTTAAAAGAAGTTGGTAAATACCAACCAGAAAATCTTGACAATTTAGGACAACTTTGAAACGTTCTGGAAAATTCTACAGAGGAAGTCATCCCTTTCTTGATTATGACGCCCAAGAATAGGTTTTTCCAGCTGTTGTCTTCCCTGCTAAGCCCATAATCATAATGGAAATCTTCCTCCAATGAAGAATGTCTGCTACTAGATGCGGAGTGCTCACACGTCAGCTTGACTTACCAGCGGGTATCTCCCTAACAATTGCATTTAAAAGAAAAAAAAAAAATCAAATGGATCAGTGTAGTGTTTTCAAAGAAGTAGTCCTTGAAAGGGACCCTTTCGGGAATAACATTGCAGGCAAAAGCACTGGGAAATAAACATCAAGATTTAGAAATGTGTCAAAGAACGGAGACTTTTCTGAAATAATGTGCAAAATCAGAGTATTGTTTGTGTCCTCTGGATAGAAGGTGAGTGTCCAGAATGGCCCCAGTGCTGATCAGCAAGGGAGGGGCAGACTGTTCTCCGAGACACTGGGTTCAGCGGGGCTGCCCGTTGCACTGGTGGGCGTTCTCTAACCTTTGCTGCTGTATTTCCTCAACGTGAGTCTTCTACGCGATGATGTCATAGACCCGGCCCACTCTGCCCAGCCATTCCCTCACAGCCTGGCGCACTCTGATGTCCGTCACGTGGCAGGTCAGCTGGCTGATGCATGGGAACACCGCTGGCTGGAGGGCCGTGAAGGTCTGGTCTGGAAGGATCTGAATCTGATTGAGAACTGTTAGCACCATGTTGGTCCATGCCTAAGAGAAAGGATGGAGGAGAATTATTAGTAGCTTTCCCCTCTGGGTTCATTTGAACTCTCAGGTGTGGCTGAGCCCTGCCAACCGGCAAGTGAGTTTTCTCGGGCTTTAGGTTGCAATAAATTAGTCTTTACCCATTCAGTGTGGCTAGAAGTTGTCATTTTAAATTCATATATACAAGGCATAGCGGAGTCTCCTCTAACATTAGGAATACCTTATTTTCAGGTTTCATGGACTACGGGCATACCTTGTTTTATTGCACTTTACTGTGCTTCCCAGATACTGCTTTTTCTTTCTTTCTTTTTTCAAACAGAACATCTACACAGCCCTGTGTGGAGCAAGTCCACCAGCATTTGCTCACTTGTGTCTCTGTGTCACACTTTGGTAATTCTCACAATATTTCAAACTTTTGCATTATTATTATATTTGTTATGGTGATCTGTGATCTTTGATGTTACTATTGTTTTGGGGTGCCATGAATTGTGCCCATATAAAATGGTAAACCTAATCGATAAATGTGTGTGTTCTGACTGCTCCACTGACTAGGTCCCCCATCTCTCTCCTGCTCCTCAGGTCTCCCTACTCCCTGAGACAAAACAGTATTGAAGCTAGGCCAATTAATAACTCCACAATGGCCTCTAAGTGTTCAAATGAAAAGAACAGTCACAGGTCTCTGCCTTTAAAAGCTAGAAATGATGATGCTTTGTGAGGACGGCATGTTGAAAGCCAAGATTGGCCCAAGAGCCTAGCTTCTAGCCTGGGTCAACCAAGTTGTGAATGCAAAGGGAAAGTTCCTGAAGGAAATTAAAATTGCCACTCCAGTGAACACACAAATGATAAGAAAGAGAAACAACCTTAGTGCTGATATGGAGAAAGTCTGAGTGGCCTGGATAGAAGATCAAAGCAGTCACAACCTTCCCTTCGGCCAAAGCCTAATCCTGAGCAAGGCCCTAACTCTCTTCAATTCTATGAAGGCTGGAGAGGTGAGGAAGCTGCAGAAGAAAAGTTCATGAGGTTTAAGGGGGAAGAAGCCATCTCCATAACAGAAAGTTGTGAGGTGAAGCAGCAAGGGCTGATGTGGAAGATGCGGTAAGTTCTCCAGAAGGTCTGGCTCAGATCATTCATGAAGGTGGCTACACTAGACAGCGGATTTTCAACATAGATACGAAAGCCTTCTATTGCAAGATGCCATCTAGGACTTCATAGCTAGAGAGGAGAAGTCAATGCCTGGCTTCAAAGAACAGGCTGACTCTCTAGTTAGGGGCTCATGTAGCTGGGGACTTTCAGTTGAAGCCAGTGCTCATTTACCATTCTGAAAATTCTAGAACCCTTAAGAATTATGCTAAATCTACTCTGCCTGTGCTCTGTAAATGGAGGAGCAGAGCCGGGATGATAGCACATCTGTTTACAACATGGTTTACTGAATATTTTAAGCCCACTGTTGAGAACTACCTAGAAAAAAACATTCCTTTTAACATACTGCTTATTGAAAACAGTACAGAGGTTCCTCAAGAAGTTAAAAATAGAGCTACCCTACAACCCAGCAATTGCACTCCTGGGTATTTACCCCAAAGATACAGATGTAGTGAAAAGAAGGGGCACATGCTCCCCAATGTTCATAGCAACAATGTCCACAATAGCCAAACTGTGGAAGGAGTTGAGATGTCCTTCAACAGATGGATAGAGAAGATGTGGTCCATATATACAATGAAATATTACTCAGTCATCAGAAAGGATGGATACCTACCAGTTGTATTGACGTGGATGGAACTGGAGGGGATTATGCTAAATGAAGTAAGTCAATCAGAGAAAGACAATTGTCATATGGTTTCACTCATATGTGGAATATAGGAATAGCGCAGAGCCTAGGGGAAGGGAGGGAGAACTGAATGGAAGGAAATCAGAGAGGGAGACAAACCACAAGACTCTTGACTCCAGGAAACAAACTGAGGGTTGCAGAATTGAGGGGGGTGGGAGATGGGGTAACTGGGTGATGGGCATTAAGGAGGGCACATGATCTGATGAGCACTGGGTATTATATGCAACTAGTGGATCATGGAACACTACATCAAAAACTAATGCAGTATATGTTGGCTAATTGAAATTTTAAAAAATAAATTAAAAAAAATACTGTTAATTGATAATGTCCTGGTTACCTAGAGCTCTGATGGAGATATACCCAGAGATTACTGCTATTTTCATGCCTGATAACACAACATCTCTTCTGCAGCCCATGGATCAAGGAGTAATTTCTACTTTCAAGTCATTATGTAGGAAATCCATTTTGCAAAGCTATAGCTGCCAGAGATAGTGATTGCTCTGATGGCTCTGGGCAAAGCATATTGAAAACCTGGAAAATATTCACTATTCTAGATGCCATTAAGAACATTCGTGATTCACGGGAAGAGAATAAAACATCAGCATGAACAGGAGTTTGCAAGAAGCTGATTCCAACCTCATGGATGACCGTGAAGATTCCGGACTTCAGACGCGGTGGGAAGAGCAGGAGAACTAGAATTAGCAGTGGAGCCTGAAGATGGGACTGAATTGCCACGATCTCCTGATCAAACTTGAACAGACATGCTACAGAGAAATTGTTTGTGAAAGAGTCAACGCAGCAAACTTTATTGTTGCCTTAAAGAAACTGCCACAGCCATCCCAACCTTCAGCAACCACCAGCCTGATCTGTCAGCAGCCATCAATATCGAGGCAAGACCCTCCACTGGCAGCAAGACTGGCTCGCTGAAAACTTCAGAGGATGGTTAGCATTTTTTAGCCATGAAGTATTTTTTAAATTAAGGTATGTGTATGTGTATGTGTGTGTGTATATTTATTTCTAGATATGCTATTGCACACTTCCTAGACGACTGTATAGAGTAAACATAACTTTTACATGCACTGGGAAACCAAAAAATTCATCTGACTTGCTTTGATATTTGCTTTCTTGCAGTGGTCTGGGGCCAAACCCGCAGTATCTCCAAGGTATCCTTGTACAAAAATCTTACTTATTCCTCAGATTTTTAAAAACTCTTTTGCCTTCTCATAATGAAATTTCCATAGGACATTTTTAATTATCAGTCTCTATAATGCCTAGCAAACTGGAATAGGACTACCTTCACTCAGGATAACTTTTAAAATCATAAGCAAATCTCCAAGGCATGAAAAAAATTAAGACATTTGTCAAGAAGGTCATCTATTATAGAATAACCATACATCTCCCTTTGGACTTTTGCAAATCTAGTCTGACTCTTGTGGATTTTGAAGTTTGGTTCGATGTTCAAGGACTTTAGAGGAAAATAAGGCCTCTTGTAAGATTCATGTTAAGTCCAAATTTATGTTTATTCTGAGAGTACGTTCCTGCGTAGGTTCACAGAATCCTAGGATCTAAGATCCTAGGCCCACAATTTAAACACCTGGGTTATTTTTAAAGGGCTCCCTATGACTCTAGATCCCTCTATTTCTCTTTTACCATTATGTCTATTCTTAAACTAAACAGTACCAACACTGTTTTCTTCTCAAGCGGAGTTTTTGATGTACATGGAGTTACAAATACTAAATATGTGAAGGAATGGGAACGCTCAAAGCCCTCTTAAGAATGAGCATTGTTATGTACTCCTAATGGGTTAGAAAAGCTCGAGATGAAAACAATTCATTGGTATAACCCCATAATAACAGGCACTTTGCTTTTTTTCCTTTACACAGTTCTTCAGTGCGTCTTCCAGGGATCTGCTCAGGACTCCATGCCAGTGAAAGCACACGCCTATTAGAAGCTTCAGCCTCATCTGATTTATTCAGGTGAGTCCTGAGTTCTCAACAGCTCTTATAACCCGTAAAAATAATTCCTGAAGTTCTCTAAGAATAAAATTTCGCTTTCACACGGATACATTGACCCAGACGGACGCTACGCGCTCGGCTCGGGCGACCCTCGGACTCCGGAGGGGCGCTGGGTGCTGTCTCCTGCAGGTGGCTGTCAGCTGCCGGAAAGTGTGAGCGCTCGGTAGGGGGCCGCGGCTGTCCCTGGAAGGCCAGCCCCCCTCCCGCCCCCGCCAGGTGCGCCTCCCCGCATCCCCGGCGCTGGTGCGAACCCACCTGGATCTGGGCCTCGGCGTCCCTCACCGAGACGCTCAGGGAGCTGCCGGTGGAGCCCGAGCGGGGCCTCTTCTCCTGTCGCAGCAGCTCGGGGCCCGCGCTGAACGAATGGCGCATCTGGCCCTGGTCTATCAAGTGCTGGGGCCGCTGAAGCAGCGGGGAGTCCTGGCCCCTCGCACCCAGTGGCTCTCCCTTCTTCTCCGCTTTGACCTCTTTGGGAAACGGAGGCAGGTTATGCTGCTGCTTCCTCTTTTTGTATTCAGTCATCAGCTTGGAAATGGTTTTGTCGGCCGCCATGGTGTAGATTTTGTTGCCCGCGTTCTCCCACCATTCCTTCTTCCGGCCGGCCTCCTTCTTCTCCACCTTGGGGCTCGGCGGCAGCGGCAGCAGGTCCCCGCCGCCCCCCCGCAGGCTGCCGGGCTCGCCGGCGTGCTCCCGGGGCTGCTGGCTGCGGTCATCCTCGGAAGGGGTGTCTTTCCCCGAGAAGCCTCCGGTTGACGGGGTGGATGACTCCGACTGGAAGGAGGGCAGGATGAAGAACGGGTCGCTCTTGAAGGGGGGCGCCTCCTCCAGGCAGCTCTCCAGGTCCAGGTGCATCTGGATGTAGTGGTTGCACAGCTCCATGCACAGCTTGTGCAGCCTCTTGACCAGCCACACCCAGTCGGCGTTGCTGATGGGCTGGACGCTGAGCGAGGGCAGCCGGGCCCTCCACTGCCGCTTCTCCTTGCCCCGCGGGGGGCTCACCTGGGCCGTCTCCTCGAAAATGTCTTCGTCCTCCGACGAGCACTGCTGCGACGAATCCGTGCTTCTCTCGTCGTCCTCAAAGAGCACTTTCTTCACTTGCTCGGCGGTGATGGTTTCCTGGTTGGTGAGGACGGCGCAGACCAGCGCGTGGAAGTAGATGTTAAAGCTCATGGCCGACTGGCGGTAGAGGTTGGCCGCGCCCCCGATGCCAGACACCTTCTTCAGCAGGCACTTCAGCCCCGGGCTGGTGTCAAACTCCCTCGCCGTCCTGTACGAGTCCAGCAGCAGGTCGAAGATGACTGCCAAGTTCTGCATGGAGATGTACCTGAGGAAGCCGGCCAGCTTGGCCTCGGGCACCTGCACCGTCTTCTCCTCTCCGGGGGAGGGGCCCTTGACGAACTCCTCTAACAAGATGTCGTACAAGTTCTGGAGCAACACTTGATGGGACAGCAAGCTCACCACGATCTCCCTGAAAGAGACGCTTCAAATGAAAACAAGGGGATGGATTAGTAGCCTTCTGCCCAATGCCGGTTGCTTTAAAGCGATTCCAATGTTACATATTTTAGAAGGAGGTAGGCAAAGTTATACACTAAACTGCTTTATTTCAATGCCTTCCTTTAAAAAGGGCAAACTTCGGGGCCCCTGGGTGGCTCAGCTGGTGAAGCGTCTGCCTTCGGCTCAGGTCATGATCCCAGGGTCCTGGGATCGAGTCCCGCCTCGGGCTCCCTGCTCAGTGGGGAGGCTGCTTCTCCTTCTCCCGCAGCTCCCCCTCCACTCTTGTGCGCTCTGTCTCTAAGTAGATAAATAATATCCTTAAAAAAGAAAAAAGGGCCAACTTCTTGGGGCATTACATAATCACCATTTTAATCACAAAGAATGGAATTGCTGATACTTTCTAGGTGCTATATGGTATTTCTGTTCTGTAAAAACTTTTCAATATAGGCACGGTACTGGGATACAATATTTGACATTTTATTACAACTATGAAGGAATTAAATCAGAAAGTAACAATTTCTGGTCAATTCTATGAATTTGAATTGGCTTTCTTCTCTACCCTTTGCTAACAACTTTGGGTTTGAGAAAAAAGTCCAATCTCACTGAAGTCTAGCTTTCTAGGGACCAAACCAGTTTACCAAGATTAACTGTTAATGCTTTAGCTGCATAGACATAAAAACTTCAGTGCTTCCAGCATGTGAGATGGACGAGGGCCAAGCATTCACAAAAGTAAGAAATGGATAATTTAACTCAAGCTTTCTAAACCAAACCTAGGAGAGAAGAAAGCTGTCATCACTTTCATATAATTCTCTTCTGCATCCTTTCCTGCCATCATGGCCACAGCACTCCTCTGTGGGCCCCGAATGCTCTTTTGAATGCACTGAGATGCCTCTCAGGTCAGCTACTTGGCACGGGGGTGTGGGGGGGGGGCGAATCTTCTCTAGACACCTGGCCAGGACTCCTGGTTGAGAAGCGGGCGCAGCCCACATAAGGAAGCCTTACAAGTGCCCCTTGGTGATTTGGCCTCTTCTGTTTGGTTGGATTCTTGTACGAAGAAAACAATTTCAATTCTAGGTACTGCCTTTACTGAATATTTTAATTCACCCTTGTGGTTTGTGGTTTATGGTTTCACTTTGTTTTCACTGTCTTGGAATTGCATGAAAATAGCTTATGCCATTATGTTGCAAACTAATTCCCATAACAGGGTAATTATAAAATCATGACAACTCTTACTGTTTATTTCAAAGATCCAACTATTATGTTAATATGTCTAACTGTGACCTTGCATTTAAAAATGGCTCTTTTAACAGAAAAGAACACAAATGCTTCTGTACATTTACAGGCTGACCTTGCCCTTGGTGCAGTGGGACACCGAGGAAACACAGTATGCTCAGCGCAGATCTGTCATTTACAGACTCTGACCCTTTCTAACAAATCACTTAAGGAATTTTTTTTTTTGGTGGTAAAATATACATGATATAAAGTTGCTATCTGAGCCATTTTTAAAAGTATAATTCAGTGGCATTAAGTACCTGCACAATTTTGGGTAACTGTCACCACTATTTCTAGAACCTTTCATCCCAAACTCAATACCCCTTGAACAATAACTCCCCATTCCCTCCCTCTGTTTGATAAGTTATTTAAGGTACTAGGAACGCTGAGCATTCAGGATATTCTGAAGAGGAGGGCTCTAAAAGCCACAAAGCTGGCCTGGCGCTTCATGTCTACAGCTATAGGACGCTAACTGAACGGAAATCCTGTCACCACTCAAATCTGTTCCGTTGTCTGTCTGCCCCATACACCATAAAGTCCTCAAGGGCCAGGGCTGTAACTTACTCATCTTTCTCCCCAGGGCCCAGGAAAATGTCTGCTGAGAATAGAACTAAGTGTCCAAGACATGTGGAGCAACACAGATTGAACAGATTGCCACCTGCAGGAAATGTTCTCCTTGAGAAATGGCTCTGACACCTCAACCCCATGTCCCTGGCAGCCTGGACTCCTGAAGCCGGAACCACAACCAGAGGGGTGAGTTTGAGAACCTCCAGAAGGTATAAACACCATAGCCCACATGACCTATCACCTTCCCTGAGAGCTGGAAAGCCCTTTCCCAGCAAACCTTTAAAAGGACCATGTTTGAATTATGGAGTATCTTTATCAACTGAGACAGTCCCTTTGTTGCTTTAGGAGATAAAATTGCTGAGTGTGCATGTGGGAAGGACAGAAAATTCCTTTTGCTTTAGGTTCAAGCCACATGATGCACAGGAAGAAAACGAAGGGAAGCAGCTAGAGCAAACACAAATCAACAGATGGTTTTTCAATTTGTTGTACCCAAGTGTTTTTACCTTTTCTCCGCACACCCATCACAAACGGGACTGTGCAGTGCTTCTGAGGCCAAGCGCAAAGGAAAGCTCTCCTCCTGGAGAGTTAATTGCCCCACAGGTGGCTGACTTAAGACGTGCTGGTGCCAGTTTCAGAGAGAAACAGATTCAGAATTTCAAGTACTACATCTTAAAGCTCTCACGCTAGTGGACTGTGGAAAGCTAGGGCTATCCGTGCCAAGGCGATCTAAAATCACACCCAGATTTCTCTTTAATAATAGTATAATCAGTTTGATGTAGGTATTATTTTTTTCCGTGGGCGATTTCAACATGGACCTTTGAGGATACGCCTGATGGTATATACATGAACCTTCCTGAGGTCTACCTCACCTCGTGCTACATCCTTTGCTAAGTTAAGGACTGTCCTATAATAAGAGTCAAATCCAAGAATGCCAAGCGGCTCCACGCCTTAGTGCTGTATGTCCCTGGATAGGTGGCCCAACCTCTCTGAATGTTTCCCCATGGCTGAGATGGGAGGGGAAATATCTAGCCACTGTATCTCACATATTGTGCTCAAATACTTATCATTACTATTTGTGGGCTAGAAGTTTAAAAATGGGCATTTCAGTCATGGCTATTATCTTCAAGTCTAGGAACAATAGTTTTTAGGCAAAATGACAGTATTTAAAAAGGGCAAGATTAGGGGCCCCTGGGTGGCTCAGTCCGTTAACCATTGACTCTTGATTTCAGCTCAGGTCATGATCTCAGGGTCTGCGATAGAACTGCGTCAGGCTCCGCATTCAGTGGGGAGTCTCCTTGAGGTTTTCTCTCTCCCTCTCCCCCCTACTCTCTCTAAAATAATACATAAATCAATCTAAAAAGGCCCAGATTCTTGTGGCAGGGCACAGATCTTTTTGTCTGACAGCTGCATTGCTCACGAGAAGTTGATGTATTTCTCCCTGAAACAGTATGAATCATGCCTCACATTTCAAATTTTTTTTAAAGCATAACATAGATAATACCATAGACACACTGAGTTGTGTCCCCCCCCCCCCCCCGATTCATATGTTGAAGTCCAAACCCGCAGTACCACACTGTGACTATAGCTGGAGATAAGGTCTTGAAAAACAATCAGGGTGGACCCTCATGCACTATGACCAGTGTCACAGAGATTAGGACCCAGGCATGTACGGAAGAAAGACCGTGTGAAGACACAGGGAGAAGGCATCCCTCCAGAAGCCAGGGAGAGAGGCCTCAGAAGAAACCAACCCTGCCGCCCCCGGATCATGGACTTCTAGACTCCAGAACTGTGAGCCAGTACGTTTCTGTTGTTGGAGCCACGCAGTGGAGGGTGCTCTGTATGGCATACTAGTTCCAGGGAGATGTGGAAGCTCTGGTTAAAAAGAGAACAATTTTCTGTAAAACCCTTTGCTAAATGACTCTATAAAAGTTTTCGCTATTCTTAGCCAAAGCTTGGATTACAAGGAGCCAGAACTGAAACTACATGGACGAAGTTGCCCACGTGTTTACTAGCTGCTTACCTCTTCTTGGTGTGTCCATTTGGCTTCTCATCAGGAGGCAGCTCAATAATGAGCTGACAGGACTGAGCGTGATCGAAGTTGTTTGGAGTCTTTGGTGAGCACTGGGTGTCCAACATAAACACCTGCAAAGGTAAGCAAAGGTACAGCTCAGAGCTCCATCATCCGCAACCTGATTCTACCAGGGATTGGCTGGATGGCCCTGGGTAAGTTGCTTACTCTTCCTACTCGTTTCCGCACCTATAAAATGAGGTTGATAATGGTTTCCTACCTGGTGTGTTTGTTGAGAGCATTAATATGTGTGTATTATGTACGTATAGCCTTAAAACAGAAGAATAAATATTCAGAAGTTAGCAGCTGACACTAATACTAATAACACAACTAATTTTATTATGTGACAACTCATTACACTCCAACTAGCAAGCGCTGATATTTAATATTACTTGAGAGTAAATAGAGAGGGGTTGTGTTTGTAAGAAAAAATTTCTGATTTTGATGTCTCTGTGGTATAAGAAATTAATTAGGGCCTCCTGTTGGGACATGGATGTGGCCATACTCTATGGGACTGTGGGAGAAGTGACTAAGAAAACAGTAAACACTTCTTGATTCTTCCCTTTAAAAACAGAAGTATTCTTAAATGTTTTCTTTGCACATTTTGTAAGCATTATCAAATTACCTGGGTTATCTGAAAGGTGGATATAGGAGAAAGGCTGGGGACTGAAGAAGAGAAAATATTAAAGAGTAAAAGCTTTACTAAATGGCCTCTGCCTTTCTTTTCCATTAATGATCTATTGTTTCAGAAGAAGATTCTATGTTCCTGCTGTTGGTGGGATGTAGTTTGGAAGCCCACTGTGAGCACGTGGGGGAAAATCTTTAGCAGTGTAGTGGATTCCCCTTACGGCAGCTATTGCCTATAACCCCCAATTCACTTTACTTTTCTAAAGATTTAGAATACTTATCCAATAATTCAATCCAACACTGCATAGGAATTTATAAAAATTTCTTAATGTTTTAAACATACCACACACATTTGCAAAATATCTTCTGCATATGAAGACATACTTCAAATATGTCTGTTGCCAATACTCAACAACCACTCCTATTATGAATATATGTAAATTTAGGGATAGTGCTTAATCCTGCTGGAAGCCCCATGCGGTCTATGTTAGGGACAGACTGACATGTCACTTAAGTATGTGGGAGCATGTCTGTAGCCAGCGCTAGTGCTGGAAGGCCTTTTGTGATTTAGGAAATGTCTGTTGAGTTGGAGAGTTACTAAGTGTCTTCTGTATGCCTTGCCCTAGGAACACCAAGAAAGTATAATATGTTCTCTGCTCCTCAGAAGACTACCACCAACTTTTCTGACTTCTGACATCTGCCAGAAGAAAAAAGTCATTGCTACATGGTGATCCCTGAGTGGGTAAGTATATTTTAATTTTACTTATGAGTTACATTCCACTGAAATTAAGCAGCTTGTAAATGTTAAGCTCTATACAGGAGATGTAAGAAAAAAACCCAAATAGGGACTCATAGACTGCAAGTAACATCAAAATTTAAGCAAATATGGTAATATAAGGAGTCCAAGCAAGTTTATCTGATTTGGGCACTGGAGGACGCACTAAGAAAGAGATGGTGGAAAGGATTATAATGCTGTTGACTGAGTCAGCCATGCCTCATCAAGAACAGTACTGACAAGACGGGAGGGCTAGGAGATGTATGTCCCTAAGGGAATGAAAGGCAGTCTGGTGATGGAAGACCATCAGGAAGAAGCTTCTAGAAGTCCCCAGTCCTTACCTGCTGAGCCATGGCTCGAATGCGCCAGTACTCGGCCTCGGCACTGGGGGAGGAGGAGGGGGCCGCCACCCTCACCTGGCAGCCTTCGCCGCTGAAGCTCTCGGTGCCGCTGTGGAAGCAGCCCAGCAGATCCTGGGGAGAAACACAGCAGACGTTTCCTGGCTGCATCCGGGTCCATCCTGGAGCTGCCATCGTCCCCGCGTCTGGGACGAGAGCACTGATCTGACAGCTTCTTTCTCCCCCTGGGTCGGAGTTCGGGGAGACTGTCTGCTAAGAGGAGGGCGGCATCCAGCTGCCGCATGGGACAGGCACCAGGGGCCACGGAAGACGGGAACCCGCCCTGGCTCTTGCTGCGAGCACCTTACCTTCACAGGCTTGAGCGTGGCGGAGAACGCGTCCTGCAGGGCACAGCAGGCAAGCCTCCACATCTCTTCAGTGAACACGGGGCCCGCGGTGACGAGCACGTACCTGCTCGAAGAGACAAGGAGAGAAGTCTCGAATCAGTACGTGCTGTTGTCCCTCCAGAAGCACACACACAATTACTCCCCAGCTTCTGTACAGCTCTTGCTGCCTCTTACCACTCCTGTCTTCAATCCGACTGGTGGTCCATTGTCCCAACACTATTTCCTAACGCATTTCACTATAAACATAGCAATGGGTCCCCATGACAAATAGGGCCATGTTTTGACCAAGCTTTGCATGCAAGACTATATATATTCTGTACTACTTTTCCATTCTAGCCCCATTTTCTACTACTCCTTGACAAATAACAAAAACCCTCTTGCCACTTGTGACGCTGATCTCCATGCTTAGGTCTGTGATGTTCTGCTTGCAAGTCCGCATCTAGCAAAAGCTTGCCCACCTTGAGGGATCTAAGTGTCATTAATAGAAAAAGCCCTTGCTGACCACCTACTCCCCTGCCCTCCTTGGCACGTACGGTAACTCCTTCCTATTATCATTTTCCATGTGTCTCTCTGTTATGTCCTTTAGAAAAGGCTATAAGCCTCTTGAGGGTAGGGACCTTCATAGACTTCCTGTGCACCGAATGCCTCACACAATAAATATTTGCTGCTTAAACAGTGAAATGAGGAATTATTGGTGTATACATATAGACATTTTTACTTCTAGAAAGCAATTCAAAAAGTGGATTGCTACAATAAAGTAATTTTGTGGAGAGCCGGGGGATTTTTTTCCTCACCGAATGCAGGAGCAGCCCACTCTGGAGATGGTTTCTGTGGGCTTGGCCACACACGCTACCAGCAACTCAAACAGGTCCTTCAGCACCGTGTTGATCATGCTCTCGTACCGGATGTCTGCATGGAAAAGGAAGACCAAGATTTCACTCAACTCTGTTGTGAAGGAGTGGGTTGAAATGGCATCTCTAGCAAAAGGAGAAAGTCTGAGCAATAAAAAGATGATACATCTGGGGGGAAAAAAGCAATCTTCTTGGATTTTCTTAAACTTGAATTTAGCTTGTATTAATCGTTGCATGATGAAATATATGATTTACTTTGATGTACTGATGTACATTTTTCAAAGTGATGCATATAATTCATCTACTTCCACAGAAGAGAACACATACAGCGTGACTAGTAGCTGGTAAAAAAGAAACATAGACTTTCCTCAGGCCTGACAGACCAAGTGCTTGTGGCAAACAGACCCTCTCTCATCATCTGAACTTCTCAGTGTGGCTTCGGTCTGCACACCATCCCCAAAGAAAATGGGACTTCCCCAAATCACATTCTATTTTCCCAAGTCAAGGAATACATCTGTATTCTTTTCCTCAAGGTCCTTGTGATGACACCAATCCAATTTTCAGTAGCATCCTCAGTGGTTCTGTGCTGTGCAAAGCAATGATCCAGTTGAGAACATCTACCCCTAGGGACAGTTATTGCTTATACGTGGAAACACCCACTGTTTTCCTTCTCAACGTTCTTTTTTTGCAGAGGCAAGTTGTCCTTATTAAATTTAGTAGAGCTACCCGTTTCTTATCTTTGCTTTTTGACTCTCCCTTGGGGTGAACATCTCGTGAGTTTTTCTTTTTTTTCTTTTCTTTTTTTTTTTTTTCAGATTTTATTTATTTATTCAACAGAGATAGAGACAGCCAGCGAGAGAGGGAACACAAGCAGGGGGAGTGGGAGAGGAAGAAGCAGGCTCCTAGCGGAGGAGCCTGATGTGGGGCTCGATCCCATAAAGCCGGGATCACGCCCTGAGCCGAAGGCAGACGCTTAACCGCTGTGCCACCCAGGCGCCCCCTCATGAGTTTTTCTAACCTATCCAACAAGGGAGTCCCTTACCTTACCTCTTCTTTATAAAGAAAAGCCAAAGGCATATAGAATTATAACATCTAGGGTTAACAGTGATTTTTTTTTTCTGACTTCAATATACTATCCACTGCATACTTTCAGATCTTTTTTAAAGTGCCACAGATATTAAGACACTTCACCCCTAACCTCCCAAACAACTTCTTGCCTATAATTGAAGCCTTTGCTAAAATCTTATCTCCTCCACTTGGCCTCCCAGAGGAAGCAGGAGGATACACCCCTCTCTCGCCCAGACAACAAGGCCAGTTCTTTTTTAAATTTATTACATATTTGAACTTGCCTCCCTTCTCATATACAGATCTACTAGATGGCATTATATTTTTAGCCACATATGTATTTTAAGTATCAATTTTCATTTTGATAATCTAGGAGAAGGTTGGCACTGACCATATAATTCTCTTCTTTTAGTAATTTCCAGACAAAAATCATACACTGGTATTTAGAAGCACTTTTAGACAGTGATGATTCCCATGAAAAAGAAATACTCGGCATGGTGTGGGAGCGTAGCTACCTGAGTGTATAAAGCTTTGAATGTGCTCCACCACCAGCTCACAAGACAGGCCAATGGCATGCTTGAAATTAGCAGAAGCCGCATCCCAGTACGAATGGTCTTTATGGCTACGACGGAGCCAAACGGACATCACCGGGAGGAGAAGGTGAACAACCGCATAGATTCCAAACCCTGGTCCTGAAACAGAAAAGTCAGTGTCAGAACTGTGATTGCAGCAGCATTCCTGTAGGGAAACGGAAGTTACCGTCATGGCTTGGCATGGCCCGTCTCTTTCACAGGAGCCCCCCGGCCCCCGACTCTCTGAGAACTTAAGAGGAAAAAGAATTAACTATCGATTGGTCTTCAGCAGCATTCTTTTTTTTTTTTTCTTAAGATTTGTTTTAGAGAGCATGTGAGTAGGGGGGAAGGGCAGAGGGAGAAGGAGAATCGCAAGCAGACTCCCCGCTGAGTGCACAGCCGGACGTGGGGTTCAATCCCATGAGCCCGAAATTATGACCTGAGCCAAAATCAAGAGTCAGAGGCTTAACTGACAGAGCCACCCAGGTGACCCTCTTTTTTGTTTCTGTATGAACTTAGTTATGCAAATGATACATGAATAAATTCAAATACCAGTAAAGCTAAAGTATCATCTAACTCCAGTCCCCAGATGTAAACATACAGATGCATAGACACGTATGAGAAAATATCCTCTAAAGTTCACGTGCAAATATCTATATGAAACATCAAGAAACACATTAACGTGGGTTAGAGATCATTCTGTTCGGGTGGATTTAGACATTCCCTCATTTTTACCGCCATATTCTATTCCATTGTATGTATATACAACAGTTATTTATCTGTTCCCTTACTGATGGACATTTAAGGTGTTCTAATATTTTGCTTTATTGACAACGCTATAATGAAAATCCTTGTGAAAGTGATGGATTTTTAAAGTTCTTTTTTTTTTTTTTAAAGAATGTATTTATTTATTCGACAGAGAGACAGCCAGTGAGAGAGGGAACACAAGCAGGGGGAGCGGGAGAGGAAGAAGCAGGCTCATAGCGGAGGAGCCTGATGTGGGGCTCGATCCCATAACGCCGGGATCACGCCCTGAGCCGAAGGCAGACGCTTAACCGCTGTGCCACCCAGGCGCCGCATGGATTTTTAAAGTTCTGATTAAAAAAGCAAGCATCTTTTTTCTAATAAGCACGAAAAACAACATGAGAGTACAAAGAAAGAAACCTTATCCCCAGAGATAATCACCTTTTCATGTTTGACTCCTAGTCTTTTTGAATGTACATGTGTATTTAGAGATACATAAAATTTCATGATGTTGTGATTGTACTCCATAGTGTATATACTTTAAATGTAATTACAAATACACATTTTAATGTCTGTGGAATATTTATATGCTCTTATAATTATTTAATACTTTTACTTAACCCATTAGGGTGTTCATAATTTTTTTGGTATTCAATATATTTCAGCTATCATTATATACCCATTTTGTCTTCATCACTATTAATTTCCTTTGATGATAGATTTCTAGAATTAATTAGGTTAAGTGCTCCTCACACATATTTAATGGCAAACAGAAAATGGTACTGACTAGTGAAAGAGAGGTGTATAATTCTTTTAAATACCGCTTATTTTTGGATAAAAGGCTGATAACTTTTTGACATGGGAGTAGCTATTCTGGCTTTTCTGCAAAAAATTCTTCTATGACCTTTGCAATGGACCTTAAAACAGTATCAATTATCAAGTCTTCATTAGTTTGTGATAAATACAAAACTCTCGCAACCATGGAATTAACTAGTGAGTTCATTTGTGGTTCTGATTCTGTTTGTGGAAACTAAAATTTCTATAGTTGCTTGGATCTTAGGAAAATTTGCATGTGTTAAGTGTACATGCTAAATTTGATTAATTCAAAAGAAGAATTAGGGCCATTCTTTTCCTGTACCATCAAGGTACTAGGTGATCACTACATGTCTTTTTCCTTTTTTGAGAGAGAGAGAGAGAGAGAGCATGCGCGAGCGCGAGCACAAGCAGGGGAGGGGCAGAGGGAGAGAGAGAGACAATCTTAAGCATGCATGGAGCCCAATGTGGGGCTCGATCTCACAACCTACAGATCATGACCTGAACTGGAATCAAAAGTCAGATGCTAACTGAGTCACCTAGGCGCCCTACATGTCTTTTGCTCAATCTAATGATCTATGACCTTTATACATTCAAGAACTTGCTGTCTTAGTATCGTATATATTTTGAGTGGTTTGTTTATGTCACTGGAGACTCTGACAGCCCTGGGGCCAAGAGCATGTAAGATCCAGTTAAAGAGGAAAGCTGTAATCATGGAACAGAGCAAAGCCAATAACCGTGGCCTGATTATTGGAGGGATCCCACACCCCCAAAGAACTGGATAGCACACATTATTTGTAAATGGACTGGTGGGAATACATGTCAACAATGACAGGACTTATCTTAACCATCACTGCATCATTGTCATTCAACACGTATTCACCGAGCGTCTACTATGCATGAAGTTCTGCACCACGTCTAGGGTTAGAGCTGGGAAATGGGCAGACACACAGAAATACCTTCCTGAAAAAAGTTATGACAACTCCCCACTGAAAGACAGACATAGAAATTCTTACCAGGTGTTTTCGTCACATCTCTCAACAGCTCGAAGAGTAAATCCAAGGTTGGTGGTTGGTGCTGACGTGGACAGTTGGACACAGCCGCTGTCAGCTGCTCCAGCAGGAGGATCCAGACTTCTATCAGCCCTGGAAACCAAGAAGCAGATCTCGGTGAAATCCAGTTAAACACAACACACGTCATCATAAGATCAAACTGAACATTGTTAGTGTGGCAGTGTGCTATATGGTGAGGTAGCCCTCCGTGTCTACAAGCGTGGACGGATTATGATTTACATGCTCTAACAAAGTCAAAGGGAAAAACCCAAAATTTATTCTCATCCCCCTACAGGATGAAGATGATGTGGTAAATTCTATGTTGAAACAACTGTCAGATATCTTGGGAGCTGATGATACCAAAATAATAAAAAATCCTTTTGTATCATCTTAGTGTATCTTTTTTTTAAATTGTTTTATCATAAATATATAACAAAAATTTGCCACTTTAACCCCTTTTACATATACAATTCAGTGGTACTCATTACATGCACGGTTTTGTGCAACTGTCTCCGCTACCTAGTTCCAAAACTTTTTTATTTTTAAGATTTTATTTATTTATTCGACAGAGACCGAGACAGCCAGCGAGAGAGGGAACACAAGCAGGGGGAGTGGGAGAGGAAGAAGCAGGCTCATAGCGGAGGAGCCTGATGTGGGGCTCGATCCCATAACGCCGGGATCATGCCCTGAGCCGAAGGCAGACGCTTAACCGCTGTGCCACCCAGGCGCCCCTAAAACTTTTTTTATAAATCATCTCAAACAGAAGCCCTGCAACCAGTAACTTTCTATTCTCCCCTCACTCCAGCTCCCTGGGAACCTCTCATCTACTTTCTGTCTTTATGAAGTTGCCTATTCTGGGTATTTCATGTAAGTGGAATCACGCAGTATTTGTGTTTCTGTGTCTGGCTTATTTCATTTAGCGTCATGTTCTCAGGGTCCATCCATGTTGTACTGTGTATCGGATGAATAATACTCCCTTGTATGTTGTACCACGTTCTGTTAGTTCATTCATCTGTTGATGGACACGCGTTGTTTTCACCTTTGGCTGTGGTGAGTAAGGCTGCAAGGACATAGGAGTGCAAGTATCTCTTTCAGTCTCAGTTCCTTAGGGTATAGACCCAGGAGAGGGATTTCTGGGTCATCTAGTAGTTCTGTTTAGTTTTTTTTTAAGATATACCACTGTTTTCCATAGAGGCTGCACCATTTTATATTCCGGTGAGGGTTCCAATTTCTCCACATCCTTGCCAACGCTTACTTTGTTTTTTAACTACAGCCATCCTAGTAGGTGTGGTTTTGATTACATTTCCCTGATGAATAATGATGTTAAGCATCTTTTGCCTTTTTGTAGATCATCTGAGCAATATCTATTCATGTCCCTTGCCCATTTTTAAATTGTGTTGTCTTGTTGAGTTTTAGGAATTCTTTATATATTCTGGATATTAAAACCTTATCAGAAATAAGATTTACAAACATGTTCTCCTTTCGATTGTCCTTGATAATGTCCTTTGATGCACAAAAGTCTTTAATTTTGCTGAAGTCCGAGACATCCAGTTTTTCTTTTGTTGCTCATGTGTGCTAGTCTATTTTCTTTGCTCTTCCTTGTGCCCCATTTTTTCCAGAGGTCCCTCATTCATCTCCCGTCTCTCTCTTTTTTTTTTTTCTTGCAATCTATACCTTATTTTGACTTTACCTGCCTGCCTTGCAGTTGGTGCTGCCGGCTCTCTCATGCCGGGTACATGCAAATCACTTCGTGTACTGCTCACAGATGGGGAAGGGTGCTCCCAGAATCAACAGAATCACACAACCAGAGCAGCACACCTCTCAGTACACACCTCTCTTCCCCCTCCCCTTCAGAGTTTCATTTTAAAAATAATAAGATACTAAATTTTATTGTTGCTCATTACTAGGGAAAGGAAGAAACATGAGATGCTTTTTATGAGATCTAAACAATTTTAGTTTTGCCATTTACAGAAGCACTGTCTGAGCCAACATTCCTGCTCACCCCTGCCTTTGGAAATCTGTGAATCTGCCGCTCAGATAACTGCTGCAGAGAAAGGACTCGACTTACTTGTCTAGCTTCATCCCAAAGGACCTAGAATAGAGTATAAAAAAATAGCCCACCCTACATTTTAATTCTAATACTTCTCATTTTCCTGTGAGAGATAACTGTCAAAAGATGGCAGCTTTTAAATATTCCCATTAATCCCTAGGGTGCCTGGGTGGCTCAGTCGGTTAAGTGTCTGCCTTTGGCTCAGGTCATGATCCCGGGGTCTGTGGGGAGCCTGCTTCTCCCTCTCCTTCTGCCCCCCCCCACTCGTGCTCTCTTCTCTCTCTCTCTTAATAAATAAAAATCTTTAAAAAAATAAATACTCCCATTAAGAAAATCTACTTCCACAATTTTGAACATCCCCATTCATAGGAAGCTAAACCAAACCCATGAACCACAAATAAACTAGCTGACAATGGTTCATGAACCTCAAAATATAAGCAAGTGTAAACAAGCTAATTTATAGGAAGTGCAGAAGCCAGGATCGCATGTTACGTACAACTCTAGGGGGTACGACCAATCAAGTCCACCCGGAAAATTCCATGGGACACAAGACCTCACTTCTTCAACACATGAAGTGCAAAGGGGTGAAAAAGAGTTGAAGAGGAAAATCTAGAGATTGAAAAGGACTTCAGAGACCTATCAGCCAAACACAGAATGCAGAACAAAGCATTTACAACTGTTTTCAAGACTGTCTTACAGATAAACGACAGTAGCTTCTGTTTGTAATGGTCTCGGTTGGAGGTTTAAGAGGCTAAGTAAAAATTACTCTTAACTAATCATTAGATGAAACCTCTATTACGCAACATCTAGCCAATTTCCATTTTATTTGTTCTCCACATTAGCTATTCTTTCCAATGGTTCTTCCTTAAAATTAGTCTCAACCAGTGAGGCTTTACTGTTTATAATCCCTATGGAAAACTGTAAATCCTCTCGCCACTCTCCTAAGTGAATTTATAACAGAAAAATAAAACAAAAATTAAAAATGAATAAAAAAGCAAATTTAAAAAAACCTCTCCCCAAAACTCCTTTTACAAGGGTTTGAATCAAACTATGCCAGTTATCTGTCCCCTTTAAGGATATAATTTCTACTTCTAGATCTAGAACAGGGCAGGTCGACTGAATCAGAAGACAAGCATGAGCGTGAGTTAACCCATCGGAAAATTTCCCAAAGTTACCAGACTGAGCTCCAATCCACAGGAAATTACATGGGAACTAATTTGAAACACATTCTTTAAAATTATTCTTTTAATGAGCCTTCAGTTCCACCAGTCACAAATAGATTCTCTCTTCAGTAGTGGCTTAATTTCCCCAGTCTCTAACCAAATAGTCCTGCAGGAAGTAATTATATAATGATTGTGTTTCCTAGAAGGTATTAAAGACAATTACCAGCCAATTTAAGTACCAACGCAACCACATTCCAATTTGCTAAATTATAGAGAATTCAGAGTTAGAAACTATATTTAGTGGTGTCTGCAGATCTGCGCTGAGCTTGGATAGAGGCATCCATCTAAAAAGGATGGGTGTGAAGACATCAAATGATGTTTTAAGCGGTCCATGGAAACTCTAGGGACGCTTGTTCTGTTAGAATTAAAACCAGTAGCAACATCAGTGCGTGGTCATTCTTACGATCTATAAGCTACTGAACTCACGGCTTAAGCTTCTGGGAATATGAACACAGCAAATAACCTGGTTCAGTCCAGTCAATAAACTCACCAGTGTCGTCATCAAAATCAGACAGGACCGACTCCATTCCATCCTCACTGCTCGCCGACTGCTCCTGAAGTCTTCGAGGCAAGCTGGCAAGTCGCCCGCTAAGGAATATTGGCTTCAGGGGCATTTTGTAGATTTTGGCCAGTAACTAAGTAACAAAAGATCAAATTGCAATTATATATCGGAAAAAGCTGCACTCTGGGTGTTAAAGGGGAATAAAGTTATATGTCAGCAATACTGGGGTTAGGGAAAAGCCGAGAAGCTCCCAGCATATGAAAGTTCTGAGGTTATAATTTGGATCCATTCGGCAGCTCCCGAGAGGCATCTATCCCATGGAGCAGATGAAAACAGCATTTACTGGAAACCAAAAGGTAGAGGAAAAAGGCTCTAGGGATACTTTTTCAGCATCTCAATTACCTATGAGTTTTACAGACCCTGGTAAACCAACCCGGGGAACCACAAAACACGTCACGAGTTTTTGCCTACAGGAAAGTGTTCTGTGGGGACCACTGAGAAGACAGTCTCTGGGTAAATGGGATACCAGACTGACTTCCCCTTCCCTTGCCTCAACACCAGGGCAACGAGGCCAACGGTAAGTGGGGAAAGGGAGGCATCTGTGGGCTCGGGGGGGGGGGGCAGACGCAGGTATTGAACGCAGAACTGACAGACTGCCCTGGGTTCTTTATTCCCCTCGCTGTAAGAGCCCAGTGCCCCCAGGAACCCTCATCATGGGGCCAAACTCCCAAGGAGCCCCACAGATTAGAACTGTGCCTGCTGTGCCAGGGGAAGAGCTGCAGGTGAGTCAGACAAAATTCCTGTCCTGGGGGGCTTACAATGATCCCTTCACAAACAATAAATAACATTTTGGACCTAAAGGCTATAGAAAAAACATTAGGCGATACTAGAGTGACCAGGGTATATGGGAGTGTTGGCAACGAGCCGGGAGATCCTTAAGCTCTGATCTCTCTGAGGAGGTGAGGTTTCAGATGAGATCCAGGAAGATAAAGAGTGTCGCAAGGAGATGCAGGGAGAGGACATTCCAGGCAGAGGGAAGAGCAATGCCCCTGAGCCGTAAGGCGCTATGTATCTGAGGGAAAGAAAGTCGGTGTGGTTGGAGCACAGAGTGAGAGGGAAGGATCTGAGGGTGGAAAGGTAGCTGGGGTCCTGTCATGTGGGGCCTTGTGGAGGCAGCTGGGGGAAGAAGCTGGGGCTGGGCATCCTTTCTAAAGCCCTGGGGCTTCCCACAATCGCTGCTATCACCGCTGGAGAGGTTCCACAGACAGGAAAAGGCCTGGGGACACAACCTGCGGAGACAGCAGGGCAACTACTGAGAGCATTACTGAAGCCTGGGGGCGAAAAGGCTTCAGGAGGCGGCCTCCTCTTGGGATAATGGCCATTACTGGAGTTAGCACAACGGAGGTCACTGTTCCCTTTGATAAGCACGGTTTGGTGGGATTTCCTCACTAGATCTTGACTGAATGTGCACCCCCCTTTGGTTTTTGTCTCTCTTCAATGGTGGCACCCCCACCATCCATGTCTTATCATGAAGACTTCCCAGGACCTCATGACCCCTCTCCCTGCAGCCTGACGCAGACAGAGAGATTATGACAGTTCCTGTGTCTGAGTGTACATGAGAAGTTTCTGAGATTTCAATTCAGTTGTGTGTTCTAGCACGTTTGTTCCTTTCTCTCCTTCACAGAAGGGGTGGGGACAACCATTCCTACTCCAGATCTAAGCCCCTGGTCTCCTCAGAGTCAGCAGAAAGTGTTTCTCTTGGGCTTCAGCAAAAGACATCCGTGCACGTTTCGCGAGCATCGTCTGAGGCGGGTTTCAGGGCCTGGAGCTCCGTGTACCTGAGAGCAGCGCCTGAGGTAATCCAGCGCGGGGAGGCACAGGTCAGGGGACGTGGCTCCGGGTCCCGGGACACAGTCTCCTATTTCCTTACAGTCCACCTCTCCTGGAAGACAGACAGACAAAATCACCCCTGAGGTCCCCCTTCAACGGAAGACCTATTTATTCACACAGCATTCGTTCATCAAACGTCGGC
Source organism: Ursus americanus (assembly GCF_024610735.1). Lineage (NCBI taxonomy): Eukaryota > Metazoa > Chordata > Mammalia > Carnivora > Ursidae > Ursus > Ursus americanus. The sequence continues at coordinate 50,724,214 of NC_142137.1, read as the reverse complement.
TAAAATAGAAGAAAAAATGATCCCAAACTCAGTGACCCTGAGAAGAATCCTTTTGGTCACTTTTCCCCTCTGCATGTGTACATGTTAAATACAGCTGGGAATCATACCGCACCTCTTATTTTTTTGGGATCATTCCATTTTGTAACTCCCCTTTTCACTAAGCCACGCTTTCCCCGGATTCTACCACAATTCCTTCAGTGGCTGGCCGGTGTTCTTTTGCACCCGGTGCACCGTAACTCCCTTCACCGCGCCCCTGCTGCGGATGGTGTGACCCTGAAGCTCAATGATAAAGGACAGTTCTGGCGACAAGCCACGGGCTGGGCTGAAGTGCTAGGCCCCTCTCTGTTTGGAAAAGGACCCATTTGCTGCCAGGGCTCAGCACTAAACAGTAATGATAAAGTCCCTGGGTAGAGTCTAAACATCCGGGGCTTGGGGATGGAGACCCCTGAATTGAACGGAAATGATTTCTGGTTTTTTTTGGTACCTATCTAGAGGTTTCACGGATCTGGAGAGGGCATCTAGATTTTCTATAGGCAAAGAGTAGTTGAGGATTACCATTTTTCTTCTCATGTAATGAATCTATGCCCATACTTTTAATAAAATCATTCCACGGTACTGTAATTGTTTCTAATAGTCTACCATCGTAGCCACTAGGCACCCTCCCCTGTGGGTAAACAGACCTAATTACCAGGCATTAGTTAAAATTCAGACAAAGAGGCACGTTTCTCCTTAAAAAAGAAAAGATAAACATTTGTATTTTAGATCAGGGATCGGCAAACTTTCTGTGTACGGGGCCAGACAGCGAATACTTTAGGCTTTGCAGGTCATCCTGTTTTTGTTACAACTTCTCAGATCTACCCTTATCATACAAAACTAGTTACAGACAAATGACCATGGCTGTGCTCCAGTAAACTTCATAAAAAACTATCCAAGGGTTGGATCCGGCCTGCAGACCACCGTTTGCCAGACCCTGGTTTGGTTGAACATACTTTACAATATCAAAACGCAGACGAGGGCAAATTCATGTTGAAATAACCAAGTGGGAATTAAACATAAATTCATTTCTTAGCCTGTTGATCCAAGTGAGCGTCCCAGTTTTTGTTTTTGTCTTTTTTTAAACCTAGGCTACTGTGTTACACATCAAAGTCTATGCAAACGGCGCCCCCTGGAGTCCGGGACAGGACACAGCCAGCATGGCTACTGGGGGCTCAACAGTTCCCACGGACTCCACCCCATACAAGTAACTCCACCTTATAACTCACAGAAAAAACCATCCACCATGTGCATACCAATTATTCTGCATCTCTATTTGCTGCCGCTAACTCCCTCCTTGAGATAAAATCTCAAATTTGTAACTTGCTGCTAGGCATCTCCCCTTGAACGGAGTTTCACAGAAGCTCAACCTGTCCAAACGTCCAAAGAGAATTCATTACTTTTTCCTCTCCTCCACACCTAACCTGCTCTCCTTTTGAACACCCTATTTCTCGGTAACGCCAGTCCTTGCAAGCCCCCAGCGGAGCAGTGCCGAGCCCCACAGACCCTGGCTCTACCACGCGCCAGAGCCAATGACATCCTCTCTACTCTCTCTGCCTGCAGCCTCCTGTCCCCTGTCCCCCCGTATGGGGACGTGTGCCTGCTACAGGTCAGTTCTAACACGGCATGTGATTGTACCACTCTTTACTTAGAAACCTTCCACACATTCTGGATTCCCTGATGTAGCACCCAGAACCCTTCCCAACTGCCCCCTTCCTTTCTTTCCACCTCATCACCCACTATCTCTCTTATGTGGGTATCTCCAACGTATCCTGTTTTTAGAAAAGTAAACCTACAGCTTACTCCGCAAAGTTCAAATGTCACCTCCTCTCTGAAGCCTGCCCTGCCCCCCACTTCCAAGCATCTTTCTCAGCTGCTTGTTTATTTCCGCTTAAATGCCTTTTTTCTTTTTAGTAGCCTCCACGAAAGTATTCATCTTATGGAATTGTAATTATTGATTTATGTGTGCTTCCGAGAAGAGGCTGTGAGCCTCTCACGGGCAGGAAGCGTGTTTTATTCATCTTTATACCTTCATAGTACAAATAGGCTGCTGTGGCCACATGGCGGGCACTCAACAGTTCACTGCATAAGAGAATACCAATAATGATTCTTAGATGAAACATAAGACTGTGATAATAGCAAATGTATATATTGGCCTCTGCTCCCAGTTCCTGGCACAGAGCTCCTAAAACCCTTGTAATTTCCCACTGAAGCCTCCATGAAAATTCCAGAAATACGGGGTGCGGAGAGCTTCTGGGCTGGTGACTACATCTCCATGCCGGGAGGGTGGCTCACCCCCACTCCATGGGGACCGAAGCTCCTGTGTTTGGGACCCTATGGGCCTTGCCCTATGTATCTCTTTGGCTGGCTGTTCACCTGTATCCTTTATTACATCCCTCATTATAGAAGAAACTGGTAAACGTGTTTCCCTGAGTTCTGTGACTTGTTCCAACAACTAACCAAATCCAAGGGGTGGGGTCATGGAACCTCCAATTTGTAGCCATGTCAGAGTTGTGGGTAACCTGGGGACCTACCTTTGTTCTGGCATGTGAAGTGGAGGGGGCAGTCTTGTCGGACTGAGCCCCTCACCTGTGGAGTCTGTGCTAACTCTGGGGAGTGTAGAACTGAACTGAATTCTAGGACAGCCAGCTGGTGTCTCAGAATATTGCACGGTGTGAGAAACCTGCCCCCCACCCAGCGTCAGAGCACTGTGAGTGTGCCGGTCGGGGGAGAACAAAGGAGACACCTGGGAGTGAGTTATTCCTATACAAGAACTGAATTTTCTACTACCTGATACAAAGATTCATACTTTAAGGTCTTCTTATGATGAAGATACCAGATTATTTGGTTTCTATTTAACACAGAGCAGAGTTAAAATAAAATACAATCTGATGCTGTTGTCCCCAAGAAATCTTCCTCTGAAGCCTAGTTTGTAGAATCAATTAACAAGTGGCCACAGCTGCCCTTCCGCTCAGTCCTCCCTTTCCCGGGGTATACATGACAACAGAATGAGGCACGTGTAATAAATAACAGAAGAGAACAACAATGGTCTACAGATCACACTTGTTGTCTCTCTCCTGAAACTTGATTTTTGTTCCTGCTCCCCAAAAAGGGGGACATGAACGAAGTCGCCTAGTTTCTTTGCGTCCAGTCTTCTTCTGCAAATGAACTGTCGTTATTTAGCAAAAATTAACAAAAAAATATTATGAACCTTACATTGTCCTTCAAATTGTTCTTAGCCTCAGGGTCTAAGAGCACTCCATGGTGAGGGTCTCAAAACTTTAAGTTCCTTCTAAAATTTTTGGTTTAACTAACTGCCCTCCCTTCTGTTTCACCCCAGATAAACTTGGGCTCCATAAAAAAAAGTCTGCTACAGCAGATCATGTTGTACAGCAAGACTCCACTTTGTTCAAGCATTGCTAAATTAAGCGGAAAATCAGCTTGGTGGTCTCTGAAATGCACAAGGCCTCAAAGAAGGGGGACTTTTACCCTCCAAAGACATGTTATGATTGATAAGGCCCAGGGGGAGGCATCCTTAATTTCTGTTAGGAGGAGCTGGAAACTCAAGCTCAGGCTGCTAATTATGTGACATCGAGGACAGCAGCTCCTGCATAAGGGGGATTCTAGAATATTTTAAGATTCAAAAACGAAGTTGGAGTAAAGTAACATATAGATTGAAAACATGCTACATTACAAGAGTATTCCAGGAACATGATGAAAAATAGCAACCCTGGACAGAACCCAAGCTGCTTTTACAGTAAGCTTTCTGCTTCTGAATACACAGCACACACCGCCATCTGCCTGAAACCCGGGCGGCTGGCTTGCTTGCTCCAGGCGGGCAGTGGGCCTGTCTCCAGGGCTTTCCACACAAAGTCATCCGCTGTCACGGGGGGACGGAAAGAAGACTCCACTCACCCAGTCCTTTGACAAACTTCATAAGGCACATGATGTAACTTGTGGCCGCATTAGCAAAGACCTGGATGTTGTCGGTATTGAGAAACGCTTCAAATACATCAAACACTGGAGCCTGGCTTTTTCCTAAGGGAAGAAGGTTGTAGAGTTTTAAGAACATCAAGTCTCTACCCTTCAGGTTGCCCATACTCCCAGCACCTTCCATGGAGTCTTGGAAAAGACCTACTGCTGGAGGAAATCCCTGGCCTTTTGACGGGACAGGGGCATGGCTTCCATGCTGTCCTTCTCATCTTAGCCTGCAGGGGGAGCTGCAGGAAGGCTACAAATACATAGAGAGCTTGGTAGGGAGATGAGGGCAAAGCCCGCTGAATGCAGGGCTGTGGCAATGGGTGGGTCGACAGGGTAGTGAGAGGAGCAGGCCTCTGGGATTCTGCACACGTAATTATAGGGCAGGGAAGGTTTAGATAAGCCCCGAAGGCATATACTAATTGATTCATAGCTGTGCAGAAGAGAGTTAACAGGCTCGAGATTGCTATCCTCAGGCCTGCTTACAAGATTGGCCCTTGGCTGACATCTGGGAACCTGGCTCTCAGAATATTCCCAGGCAACAGTTAACAGGGTGGTTCACTGGGCCTAGACTGTGCAAACAACATGGTTTACTTTGAACGCTGGGTCTCCTTTGGGGAATCTGGGATTTTGGTAGGTGCTAGGCAGAGGGTACCTAGGTGGCCAGCTCTTAGCTGGGTCTCCAATGGGCTTTGCTGGGGAGAAACATGGCATTCACATTGCTGCGTGTTCACTCTTGGAGTAGAGTATGCTCTGGGGGACCCTCGGGGGAGGCTGAGAGCACACGGTAGCCTGCACTGGGATTTCCCTAGAGTCTGTGTCTTCTGCTTGTCCTATGTTGCCATGATAAATCTTCGCGGTGAGCCATGTAATAAATCTGAGCCGTGCAATAGGACTTAGCATACCTATATGCTGAGACCTGTGAGTCCCCTGGTGGGTCTCTGGGCATGCTTTATGGGTCCCCATTCATTTCCAGCTAAACCCAATTTCCCTAACTGGGATCCAACTGTGTTACGATGCTTTTCTGCTTCTTACTAGTAAGCAAATAATGTTTTCCTTTGGCTTTAGGAATGAACTCAACACAAATACGTATAACTGAAACAACAGAAGTGTCAGCGTTTTGTCTAATCTGTCAGTAAGCGCAGGGCCTGATAACGCTTAGGGTTCCTGGTCCAGCAACAGAACTCAGAATGTGTGTCCCTGCTACACCAGATCATTTCCTTCCAAGAAAACATGGCTGAACGGTAGCCTTCCCTGTTGTTCAGTTTCTTTTGGTAGCATAAAAATTGACATCACGAATGCATACTTTATAACAAAAATCATCTACACATTCTTCCCTCTCACCATCCTTATTTAACATAGTACTGAAAATACTACCCAGAGCAACTAGGCAGGAAAAAAATAAAAATAAAACACATCCAAATCAGAAAGGAAGCAGTAAAATTGCCTGTTTGCAGATCACATGATCTATTTTATTTAGAAAATCCTAAAGATGTCACCCAAAACCTTAGAACTAATAAATGCATTCAGGAAAGTTTCAGGATACAAAATCAACACATTCTTACCCATGGAGTAATCACCAACCAGATACTCCTTCACCTCAGACTTGCTCCCACTGTGCACAGTTTCCAGGGCACTGAACAAGGGCCTCCATCCCGACTGGATCTGCGTGGAACACACTTCGACTAGCTCGCCAATGGATGTGACCACCTGGCAGAGGCAAAGGAGGGGGCATTTAAAACCTTCTTCTTAAAAGAAGCAGGAAAATTTCTGGCAAGGGTGATAGACTTCTCGGCTTCCTATTTCTGGGTTAATTTCAGGGAAAAGGAAAAACCAGAATTCAGGCAAACCTGCTCAAAACTCTTCTAAACAAGCAGCCGAATTGCATTAATTTGCATTTTGCTAATGACTAATGGTGTTCAGCAACTTTTCACGTGCTTATTTGCCATCTGCAAATGTTTTGCTGTTTTTTAAAAATTTGGTTTTTGTCTTCTCATTATTGTCTTTTTTAAAAGAAAGATTTATCTGTTTGAGAGAGAGAGAGAGAACGTGCACGTAGGTGGGGAGGGGCAGAAGGAGAAGGAGAGAATCTGAAGCAGACTCCACACTGAGCACGGAGGCCAACATGGGGCTCAATCTCATGACCCCCAAGATCATGACCTGAGCCGCAACCGAGAGTTGAAGCCTGACTGCGCTACTCAGGCGCCCCTCCTTACTGTCTATTTATTGAGTTGTTAGAGTTCTTTACATAGTCTAGATTCAAGTCTTTCCTCAGATACATAATTCACATTTTTTTTTTACAGCTCTGACTTTGTCTTTTTATTTTTTTTAATGGTGTCTTTGAAGAACAAGTTTTTAGTTTTGATGAAACATAATTCATCAATTTCTCTTTTTATGGATCACGTTGGTATCATTCCTAGGAAGTCTTTGCCTAACCCAAGGGCCCAAAGATCGTTTCTGGTAATATTTACCATATTGGTGTCCGTTTTGCCCGACGTTAATACAGTCACCCTGACTCTTTCGCGGTAACTGTTTACACGGCGTATTATTTTCAGTTCTTTTACTTTCAATCTATGTGTGCCTTTGAATGTAAAATCTGTCTCTTGTAGACTGCATATTGTAATATCTTATTGTTATGGCCACCCTTTACAATTCTGCCTTCTGATAGTTTAGTCAATTCATGTTTTTTAACATCTTTATTGAGATACAAATCCCGTATGGTAAGATTTGCCCATTTATACTGTACAATTTGTTGTTTTTTAGCATATTCAGAGAGTTGTGTAACCATCACTAATCTAATTTTAGAACATTTTCATGACCTGCCTGTGCCCCCAAAGCCAGCACGTGCTAGCAGTCACTCCCTCCACAGAACCCTACTCTCTGCCCTAGGCAATCACTAACTTACTTTTTCTCTCTATAGATTTGCTTATTATGAACATTTTACACAACTGAAATCCTATAAAATGTGGTCTTTTGGGACTGGCTTTTTCATTTAGTGTAATGTTTCCAAGGTTCATTCATATTGTAGCACAAATCAGTACTGATTTTTTTTTTATTGCCGAATAATTTGTGTGGAAATACCACATTTATCCATTTACCAGCAGATGGAATTTAGGTTGTTTCCAACATTCTGGCTGTTACGAATAATGCTGCTCAGAATGTTTGTGTCTAGATTTGTACGGGTATATATTTTCATTTTTCTTGGGTCTGTACCTTTCGGGGAACCGCCAGCCTGTTTTCCGTGGAGGCGCATTTAACCTTCCTGTCAGTAGCGTGTGGCGATTCCAACTTCCCCACATGCTCATCAAAACTTATGACCTTTTTTACTGACGTCATCCTAGTCCGTTCGGAGTGACGTCTCATTGAGGTTTGATTTGCATTCCCTTAATGACTAAAGACGTGGAGCATCTTTTCACAAATACATATTTAATACTATTAATGTGGTCTTCTTTACGTCTGTCACTTTACTCTTTGTTTTCTGCATATAATGTGTTTTTTGTTCCTCTGTTCCCCTTTCATTGCCTTCTTTTGGGTTAAACATATTTTTAGTGTATCATTCTAATTCCTTTGTTTCTTTTTATTTTTTGTGTTATTCTCGAGGCTGTTGCCTTAGGGTTTATAATATGTATCTTCGACTTATCACAATATTCAAGTTAATCAATGACTTAATTCTGGCAAAATATGGCAACTTTGCTTCTAAATAGTTTCATTTTCTCTCCCTTCTTTCTGCTACGGTTATTTATATCTTTAGATTTAATAAATCCAAAAATAGACTGTTAGAGTTAGTGCTTTAAACACCGTGACAGACTATGGACTCTGGGAAACAAACTGAGGGCTTCAGAGGGGAGGGGGTTGGGGGAATGGGATAGACTGGTGATGGGTAGTAAGGAGGGCACGTATTGCATGGTGCACTGGGTGTTATACGCAAATAATGAATTATGGAACTTTACATCAAAAACTAGGGATGTACTGTATGGTGACTAACATAATAAAAAAATATTATTAAAAAATTTTTTTAAAAATAAAATAAAAACAGAAAAAAAAAATGCAATCTTTTTCTATTTACCCAGACACCATTTCTTCCTGTGAAACTGAATTACTCTGTTATCTCCTTTTAGTCTGAAGGAATTCCTTGACTACTTCCTATAGGTCTGTTGGCAAGAAATTCTATTGATTTTTGTTTATCTGAGAATGCTTTTACTTCATCTTCATTTTTGAAAGGTAACTACTCTAAATTATTCTAAATTATTCACTTTCAATATGTCATTGCATTGTCTTTTGGTCTTCATTCTCTCTGGAAAAGTAGCAATTAATCCTATTGTAGCAACGAACTGTTTCTCTCTTGCTGCTCTCGAGGTTTTGTTTTTGTCTTCGAGCAGTTTGACTACAATGTGTCTAATATCTAATGGCTATCTTTGTGTTGATGCTAACTAGGGTTCCATTATTTTTCTAAATATATTTTCTGACCCTTGTGTTTCTCATCTTTGTCTGAACTCCAATTACATGTGAGCTTGACATTTTACCGCAGGTCTCTAAGGCTTTATTTCTGGTCAAACAATCCTCTCCAAACTTTAGAACGGATAATTTCCATTAATCTAACTTCAAGTTCACCAATTCTCCTTCTGCCATCTCGGATCTTGCTGGTAAGACCATCTTGTACATTTTTCATTTCAGTTATTGCCTTTCCAGCTCTAGAATTTGTATTTCTTCATAGTTCCAGTTCTCTAATTAGACTATTTTTGAGCCATTGTCATCAGATTTTCCTTTAATTCTTTGAACATATTTATATGTTCTAAAGCCTGTCTCTCAACTCCAACACCTGGGCTCATTCAAAGTCACTTTCTATTTTTTGCCTCCCCTCCCAACAGGTATTACATTCTTTCTTGTCTCTTTGTATCTTTTCTTTTCTTTCTTTCCTTCCTTCCTTCCTTTTTCTTTGCTGAAAGGTCAACATTTCATGTAATACATTGTGGCAATGCTGAATTCTGATTAATTTTTGAGTTTTTTTTTTTTTTTCAATAAGGGGTTGGACTTACACTGTGCAATCTGTCTCTTTCCATGTGTGAGGAGCCAATGTCTCTGGCTCAGTTTCTTTGTTTTTAGGCCTTAGCTTTACTATTTAACATTCATCCCCATGTTTACAAAGGTTAGTGGTCAGCAGATGATGTGGGCAGAAATTGTGCTCAGATAACTTGAGCCTTTAAGGCTTCCATCCTCTTCAACCAATCCATGTATGTAGGTTGGGGAAAATATTCCAAGTTTAGCCAGTTCTCAAGTTTCCCTTGTTTTTTTACTTTCTGATGGGATTTGTATGGTTTATCCTGCATCTGCCCATGTTTCAGTCAGCCAGAGATGTGAGAGGAATTTATCTAATCTTTAAGTCTCTGGTTTCCAGAGACACATGTTATATTTCTTATTGGTTCACTGCTCACTGTAACCTTAGGGTAGCAAAATTGCAGGCTTCCCCAGTACACTTCTTTTTTAAATTTTTTTTTAAAGATTTTATTTATTTGAGAGAGAGAGGGAGAAAGAGAGGGAGTGAGCACAAGCAGGGGAAGTGGGAGAGGGAGAAGCAGACTCCCTGCTGAGCGGGGAGCCTAATGTGGGGCTCGATCTCAGGACCTGAGCTGAAGGCAGACGCTTAACCAACTGGGCCACCCAGATGCCCCACCCCTGTTTACTTCTAATGAATTTGCTGCTTTTAGTTGCCAAACGAGTGGTCTTTTTTCTGAGTCTTCTTTGTTTTTATTTTTTTAAAGATTTTATTCATTTATTTGAGAGAGAGCAAGACAGCACAAGCAGGGCGAGTGGCAGAGACAGAGGGAGAAGCACACTCCCTGCTGAGCAAGGAGCCTGACATGAGGCTTGATCCTAGGACCCTGGGATCGTGAGTTGAGCTGAAGGCAGATGCTTGATGGACTGAGCCACCGAGGCGCCCCTCTAAGTCTTCTTTAATCCGAGTCTGTCCCTCATACTGGAAAGCTGCTGATTTTCCAAGTTAGCTCCACACTGGTCAAACTACTATTCTTGCCAATAGCTTGAGAGTAAGGGTGATGGGGACAGTCTTTGGCAACAGGTTACAGACTTCCACTGTTCTTAACCAAAGTTCTGGCAAGAAGTATTTCTAAGCATAAATGCTACTCAATTTGTCTGTCCTTGGTCAATTTCCAGAAATCTGAAACTGTTGCTTTTGACAATTTTGTCCTGTTTTATACTTGATTTTTGTGAGGAAGCCTCATTAGCTTTTTCATGCCACCATAGCCCAATCCCTCCTGGTCTAAATCTTTCTGAACACATTTAAAGCCCAGTGATTTGAAAGCCTGTTTCTGATAACTCTGGACCCCTGGACGAGCATGTGCATATATATGCGTGTATGTCTATTTTTATTGTTTGTTTTCCTTTTTGTTGTCAGTGACGTGTTATTTCCTAATGAGCCTGATTATTTTTGATTGAATGTAGACACTGCACATGCAAATCAAGAAATAATTTGAATCCTTGGGATGATGTCATTTTCTGCCAGGGAGGCGTTTTGTGCTATGCGGATGGCCGACACTAGAACTCACAAATCGTCTAATCTCATGTTAGGGTTTGGGATTATTTGAAGTTGGGGATTATTTCCTGTTATGACTAGTCTATTTAAGTTTCACTCTTCATCCTCATATGTCCCCTTCTCTTCATGGTTCTGTCCCAAGATGTCAGGAAGTTACCAGACTTGGTGGGTCCCAGATTCCAATTTTGGCTAGTTTCTCAATCTCACGACTTCCTTTTCTGAAATTAGTGGATTCCATTTTTTAGGAACAGTGCCTCCAACACCAGGCACAGACTCTAAGTACTCTTTGTCTCCTAGATATTGGCCTCATAGTTATTCACTGCCTCGTTGTATTCCAATACCTTCCAGGGATTAAAATATGTTTAATCCAACTTTTCCTGGTTGTTCCCTGAGGAAAGTTGATCTGAACTACTCAGCTCGCTATGATTGAAATCCTCCAACTCAGTGTTTAGGCATTAACTCATATTTTCATTGCTTTCTTTTGTTTCATTTAACTTATTAGGCGTTCTTGTTGAATATTTTGCAGGAAGGATACCAACATTTCAATTCTTTTCAGTCCTAACTGTGCCATCTGTTGTTTGAGCAGCTTGCTTTGACTATTGCCTTGTTTCCCTGTGTGTTTTTGTAAAATTTTGGAAATACTGTGAACTCACATATCTGGGAACTTTATTAGTGGGATTCTTTTATGGCCCAAGTTGAAAGGAGTTCCTCTGGGGGGAATTTCTGTTGCTTTTTTACCATGCCTGTACAAAGCTTCTCAGACTACCAATGTAGTGTAATTTCATACGCTGACCTGCTAGAAGGGCTAGCTTGTAATTTTAAATCCTGGAGAGTTTTTTGTTTGTTCGTTTTTTAAATATCTACTAAGAGCCAATGTTAGAGAGAGGCTGCTACAATCCTCAGGAGGGTGGTACTTGGGTTCATTTCTAATTCAACTTTGGCCTGAGTGAACACCAGTCTTATACAGTTTGCCTTGAGATTTATTTCCTATTGTGATGGCCTCAAGAATGTGATAAGCAGAACTCTGCTTCACCTGATGGAAAATTCCCTCGCGGCAAAACCAGGCTTAGAACTCTATTTAGGTTAGAACTCTCTGGCTTCCCATTGTTACTGAGTTTTAGACATCTTAGTATTCTTGTCTTTCTTGCCATAAAGGGTCAATGCATTTAAAAATAATTTTAAAACTTTTATTCAACCTTTTTGGTAGATGTCAGAGAGACAGCATCTGTCTGTGTTCCTCACCCACCATCTTGCTGGATATGAAGTGAACACTTTCCTTACCATCTGTCTCCCAGCAGAGGGTGTCATAGTGATTAAGAGGACAGGCTAGGTATATCAAAGTATACGCTGGTACAGCTAGATTGCCTAGGCTCAAACCCCAGTTCCACTAATCATTAACCATGTATCATCAGCTAAATTGCTTAACGCCCCTGTCACAGATCCCACAAAGGATTACTGGAAAGATGAAATATGCAAAGGCCATAAAGCAGTGCCGGCCACGGCACTCAGGAAAGGCTGGCTGTGATGTTGGTAACGCTGATTTCCATGCCACACTGACCTGGTCTTGGACGTCCTCGTCACACAACTCCAGCTGCATGATTCGCTCAAAAGGTCGGAAGAGTGCTTCATTAAAGTGAAAATGAGATGGCTCGTTCCAGTCTGTGAGAACCTCCGTCAGTATATCATGGATGAAGGAAACGGCCTTCTGAGACACATGCCTTTCCTTATGGCAGGCAGCCTGTAAAATTCAGGGGAGAGTAGAACACCATCAGGACTTCATACAAGTAAGATAACGGTTTCTTAAGTTCCTAACCCACCTCATTGTGGGGAGGTAGAAACAGCAATTCTGTTACAGTAAAATAAATAAATAAAACAAACAAATAAATAAATAAAAATCCAAGGAATAAATATAGATGAACAATACACTAAAGTTGAATTTTTAATAATTTAACCAAAGATCACACACAAGTCTAGTTTCCCTTTAATATTTCTGGAAAAATAATAAGAATTTCTAGTAATTTCTTTTTTCTTTTCTTGTAACATGATAGTTTTCTTGGGTGGTACAGAACACAGGGGCTATAAAGACACCAGAACTTAGTCTGGGAACTGCCTGTGGTCTCATTCTCAGCCATGTTCCGAATATGATCAGATGTGTCATCTGTCCCTCAAGGAAGTGAGCCAGTTGCCCCAACAATGCTCTAATTGGCTCACATCTTTGTATGCATGACCTTGAGGAGCCCTCTCTCACACTGACCCTGGGCTTGAATGTGTGATCTGCTTTGGACAATGGAAGAATACCAAACATTGTATCAGCAGAGAACTGAAACGTAGTTCTGATTTGGGATTTGCCCTCTTGCTTTCCTTGGGAATCCTAAGAATGCCATGTGAATGAGCCAGGGCTAGTCTGCTGAAGAAGGAGAGACCATGGGGAGAGGCTCCTGCGTCCAGCCTCCTAGTCAAGGCTGTCATGAACCAGCCGACCACAAGTGCAGAAGTGAGGCAAGCTGAGCTCAGCCAAGCCTGGCTCAACCCAGCTCAGATTTCTGACCCACAGAGTCATGAGCTAAATAAGGGGCTGCTGTTTTATGTCAACAGATTTGGGGTGGTTGATTATAGTGTAACAGATAACTGATATACACTGTTTTTCCATGACCGGGTTGTTATTTTCTACCCCTTTTCTTTACTAGAATGTTCTCAGTTTAGTGAACTAAGTTCCACAAAATACTTCATTTGGTGACACAGCCCTACCAGATTAACACTAACAAACTAGTCAGAATCGTTATCACCGAAAAGCAAGGCAACAATTTTCCCACCAACAGAGAAGTAGCCGGTCGTCATGTATTGAAATGCTTAGTTCATAGGATATAATTTATCACGTGCACCACTCTGTATGAGAGTGAAAGGGGTCCTAGTTTTTTTGTTTGGAAAGCCAGGGCATATGGTTCGCCTATTTACGGGGTACTTCCCAGAGTACATTTAGCTATTAGAAAAGAGAGACTGGCAGGAACAAAAGGCTTTGTTATAATCACATATAAAAGTGAAACTCCAGTCTCAGGCTGAAAGCAAAGCCTGAAGGAGGGAAAGCCGGCTGTGGGAGGTACTTGGCCAAGTCATGCAATTGTAAAGAAAGAGGGTCAGGGTGACACCAAGGCGGGACTGCCCTTTGGGCTTATTCTCTAGATGCCATGACGTCCATCAGAGAACTAGGATGTTTGTGCCCAGGTGACGGGACCTTATCCCTGCTCCGAGGCCACAGCGCTCTGCCCACACGGCGCCTGGCAAGCCCCGTGCTGGCCCTGCTGCAGGCGCTCCCTGCTTTGCTGCCGGCTCTGCAGCAGCTCACCTCCACCAGGTGTGGGGCCACGAGGCTCCAGCAGCGCATCACGTGCAGCAGCGGCCGCGACTTGCTCCGCACGATCCTCAGCATGGCGTCCCCGAGGCGGAACAGGTGGAGGGCGCTTTTTCGGTCTTGGGTGGACTTAACTTCTCCTATAAGAAGGCAAGAGCATAAAAGCCATAAACCCCAAACGCAGAAATAGTGTGACCTGTTCAAGCACAGAGAGAGAATGGAAATCAAAGGGGATGAAAAATACTCCGAGCGGTAGGATTAGTCAGGGCGGGCCAATCGAGGGAGGAGAGGACCCTGGATTCGAGACAGACTAGGAGGTTCGCTCAACACCACTATCGGCCACCGTATCCCCAGTGCCTGCTGTGACAAGCGGGAGCTCTGCTTGTGGATAAGGGGGAATGGTATGCTGGGTAGGTAGGAGGGGCGGGGAGTCAGACTGCCCGGGCTCAACTCCTGGCTGCACCAGTTAGTAGCTGGGTTATGCTGGACCAGAGATTTCCCTCTCCTAGCCCCGTTTCTTGCTGTAAAAGTGGGGGATAAAGGCACTTACCTCTTAAAGTTACTTTACGGATTAAATACGGAGATACTCACAAAGTGCCTATCACAGCGCTTGGCGCAGACTAAACGCCGCCCGCTGTTAGCCATTAACGTTACTGTTGTCACTCATCCACTTTGCCAATCCTTAATGGCACCTCTGAAGTGCTTGCCAAGCAGGTCAGGCCCCTTTCTATGCAATAACACGCTTGTTGAACCCGCTCTGTCTTGCTTCCGTGTCATCCTTGCCTACCCCGATCTTTTGCTACTTCTTTGCCCCGTCACCTCGGTCTTCTCCCTTTTCATCACTTTCTTCTTGCTCGTGTCCTACCGCTTCTCCTACACGGCCTACAAAACGCTGATCATTATCATGCTCTTCCAATCAGAATGCTCCTGATTAGTCTCGCCACATCAAATAAACTTCAAAATGACAGTAGTAATAATCACTGACATTTCCTGGAGGTTTATTCTGCATCAAATGCTGTGTTGGTGTGTCTTTAGTCACTTTATTTTTTAAATTAAACCTTAAACAAATGTAATTATTGCCATTTGACAGACTAGAAAATTCAATGCCAGAAAGGTAAACTGACTCACCTACGACAGTGTAGCTGGTAAATGGTGGAGGCAGCATTTGAACTCCTATCTGATTCATTCCAAAGCAAAGGCCGCCTGCTCCTTCTCCTGGGTTTGCAGCCTCTTCCTGACCCTGCTCCCCGCTTTTTTTGCAAGCTGACAGCTTGCTGATTTCCCCAACCCCAAAACACGTTGAAGGGGGCCCCTACGTCCAGGGATCCTCTGGAAGTCTGATGGGTCTGGGAGGTTGGTTTTACACAGCTAAGGTTTTAAGGTCTATTAAAAACTAGTGGGGAAAGGGCTGTGCTTCTCAAATCAGAGTCTGCAGTAAGGATCAAAAGGCCAAATATACGCACTTAGAACTTCAGACCCCTAAAAATGGGACCACAAGAGGCTGTACGATCCAACCTGCCAGCACAGTGCGTCTCCAGCACGTGGCTCCGTGTCTCTGCCCGGACCCATCGGGACAGAGGCTCGCTGTTTTGGCAGCCTGACACCTATCTGGGACCTTCAGGCAGCTCGTTATAACTCTGCTCTCTTCAAGGTCCTCATCAGTGGAGACAGTGACATTGACCTGTCGTTAGGGATATGCCTCCACAGCAGTTTCTCTAAGAGTAGCAGGCGGCTTTCCCCCTTCCACTCTTCTCTCCCACCAGCCCCTTGTGGCATCAGGAGCTGCTTCTGCAAGTGGCTGAACTGAATGAAGCAAGTGACTCGGCTTGTGATACGGAGAAGGGGTCCCACTCTTACGGAAAGCTACCTGCACCCTGGGTAGCCACATAATTTTCTCTGCCTCGAGCACAGCGCTTCGCAGAACCACCGGCACAGCTTGGGTGGGGACAGGTGCAGCACCGGCCACAGCAGCATTTCCGTTCACACAGAACAGTACTGCCCCCAGCCCCGGCACACCTGAAAACTGAAGACAAATCTGCACTAGACCTTAGCTGTGGTGACCGTGTGTGACAGGAACGGGGATTTGAGTCTTCAGGGAGGCCGCTGCTTTCAGAGATCCAGGCCGTTTCCTGCTGATCTCACGGCATGGTCTCTTCAGGGAAAGAATTACCTGGCATTGCCAGAGAGTAATCCACTGTATCCGTAACAGAATGGAAGAGCTGGGACTGCGACGCTTTCTTCAGCTGGTAGAGGAACCCTCCCAAAGCCATCAGGTTCAACTTGTCCGTAGCATCTTCAAAGAGTCTGCATGAAAGAAATAGATTGGTTACTTGGGAACAATTCTGCGAAGTCTTTGTGGTAGAATGACGATGGTAATTTTGTTAACTGTGAGTGATGAGAATGTGTCAACACTGTAAAGAAATGTACGTTATACTTCTCTACCTGTTATTACTGTGTACAAGTCTGCTCTAACTAGGAGATTTTCATCTAAAGGGCACAGACCACTAAAAAAAAAAAATCTTTGTTTCCCCAAGGCTTAGCTCAGCCATTCTCGACACTTATAAAATGTCTGGCAAGAAGTTGAAACTTGGCAAAGCCTCACCCCCTGAAACTGAGTAACTGGGAATGGAATCCTTAGAATTAGCTTTAGTTTCATAAGCTCTATGATAGAAAAACCCACTAAGTGAATCAAGGCTTTTGCTGGGCTATGACTGATGAGTCTAATGCTGGGCTTGATCCTGAGAAGGGTACAAAATCAAAGTTTTGGACACCCAAACCTGCAAGCCCCCTGGGGGTGAGGCTGGCTTCATTACTGCCTCTGACACATACACCCAGTGCCTTGGACCTGGTGGGAGCTCAAGTATCTATGAAAAGAACAAATATTTCCTAACATAATGGACCTTATAGGTTCCTTTTGTTTTCTACTTCGCTGGGCACAGACATTTCTAGCAGAAGGAGCTGGGAAGGAGAAGGGGAGCACAGGTAGCTTGGCTTAGAGAAGGATCCGAGGCTCACTGGAATTCAGAAGGCTGGCATCTGATGTGGGTTTCTATGGCCAGCCTTCCGCTGCTCTTGGGTCATCTGCTGCCTGCCCTCCAAACCTGCACTCACACCAGAAGGTCAAGCAGCCCCATGGGCCGTCACATGCTGAGCAAGGGAGTGTGTCAGAAATTGAATACGGAGTCTCTTTTGAAGAGGTTATATGAGATGTACAGTTTTTAAGATGGGAACTAGTGGATTAAGCATTCACAAATGATTGAAACAAAGACGTTTTTTCTTGTTATTTTGCAATTCCAATTTTAATATCATTAAGTGTCTGGGTCCTACTAACCATTTCTTCTCTCTCGTTCCTAGTAAAAGGGCAGTGATGAATATTATGCCCCACCCGACGCTTGTATACTACTTTCCAGATGCCAAAAGACTCTCCCAGCCACCTTGTTGGATGAACTGGGAAAAGCGATTACTGTACTGAGTTAGCAGATGGAGAAACTGAGTCTCAGCATAACTATTTATACAGACATGACCTTGCCGTTGGTTAGTGTCCAAGCCAGGAAAGAACTCAGGTATTCTGAGCCCCCGTGAGTGGCGTTCCGCTTTCCCACTCCCCAGCTGTCCGGCTCCCTGTATAAACTTCACTGCACCAGGGCTGGGGGCACATGACCCAGTGTGGAGAGTGCAGTGGTGCGGGACCACATGTGACTGGTGACCAACAGCAGTTTCAACATCAGAAAGTGTCACCACTTGGGGTTATTGTTGAGTTTTTCCTCTCAACATGGTTAAAGGATATATCATCCTCTTAGGTGTGGGACTATAGATATTAACTATCATAAAAATAATGGATTTTTGGGAGCGCCTGGGTGGCTCAGTCAGTTAAGCGTCTGCCTTCAGGGATCCTGGGATCGAGCCCTGAGTTGGGCTACCTGCCCCACGGGGAGTCTGCTTCTCCCTCTGCCTCTGCCTGCCTGCTGTTTCCCCTGCTTGTGCTTTCTCTCTTTGTCAAATAAATGAATAAAGTCTTTTAAAAAATAATGGATTTTTAAGATTTATCAAGCTCTGTCCTAAGTGCTTCGAGTATAGTAATTACTTTAATCTCACGGCCACTCCGTGAGAGGCTGACTTTCTGACCTTATTTGACGCGAGACAACCAGGGCCCAGGGAGGGGATCCTGCCCAAGGTCACAGGGTAAGGGCAGAGCGCTAGCCCCAGGGAGCCTGCCTCCAGAGCCTCCAGTCTTAGTAAACAGACAGCAGTTCGTTCTAAGTGGGGCATGATGGGAGACAGAGGTATGTTTGAAAAAAATGAAAAAGAGGCTTAAGCGACTGGCCCACAAATCTAGTTGTCCTGGGAGTGATTTGAGACGAGGGACATGGATGTGGCGTTGTCTGCTGGTGCTCTGTGGGGAGCAGTCCTCCGAGGTGTGGGGACCACGGCGCGCTCCTACCTGTCGGCCTGGGTGGACAGCGTGAGCACGGCCTTGGCGGCGCTGCTCCCGGTCATGAGGCTGCCCCCGCGGAAGTCGGAGGCCCGGCCGCGGCTGCCTTCCCTGACCAGTTCTTGGATGGAGAGGGGCTGGATGACGGGGGCCGCACTCAGGGAGCTGTCCGGCTCTAGACTCTGCTCCAGGGCCGAGCCCTCGCGCTCAGGGTCCCGAAGGAGTCCGGAGCCCCCTGTCGCCTTCTGGGGCTGGCTGATGGTCAGAGGGGGCTGAGAGGTGCCGTCGCTGAAATGGGTGTGCTCCAGCGTGCCCACGTATTCACAGACCCTAGACAGAGGCACAGACGAGTGTTAGGCTTTGCAGCTTCAGCAGGCCAGCTCTGTACAACCCACAGTAAGAGAAAGAAACCCCAGCCAGCTTTGCAATCCCCCCTGCAAATTCCTTTCTTTTCTTGTCAGAGCCACCGCCCCCTCTCCCCCTCACTATCCTTATTATTATTATTATTATTATTATTATTATTATTATTATTATTATTATTATTTTGAGTTGGACTAGATGACTTGGAGGTGGGGTAAGGATTCCTCAGCTTGTCTTCCCCCATGCTGGGAGAAAGGTGGGTAACAAAAGCCCTGTTCATCCAGTTCCATCCTGTCCAGCTTACTGCTTATTTGGACTTTGGCTGCCTGAGAGAGCTTTCCCAAGGGGCCCTCTCCCCCTCTCTCTGGTGCTCTGGTGAGGACTCAGGAAGCCCTTCTTTAGGATCCCAGCATGAGTGTGCATGTGGCTGCTTCAGCGGGCCCTCTCGAGGCTCTGCCCGGCCACGTCCTGACTGGCCTCCACAGCCCCTATAACTAGTGCTGGGTGCCTTAACCACAGCAAACACGGAGGACTGTCACAGTGTAGGGTTTAACTGCCAGCTTCCACACTGTTTGTGCCCAACGGACCCTGGGACTAAGATGGCTCATAAGAGGCCAAGTATCTCAGAAGAAGTCCAGTTACTGATAAAGACCATCCTGGATAATCCACCCTTGTGTTCTATAATCAGGCAAGGTTTTGATTCCCTCTAAAATGCTCTGACACAATTTAAGTCATTTTCTTTTGCCTGTTTTGCCTGTGAGAGCAAAGAAGAGCAGCAGGACACCAGCCTCCACGCTAAAATCCGTTTTGCTCCAGGCTGATTCGTACTGGCTCCCTCACATGTTCCTCCCAAGACGGGGTTTTCAATCCCTGAACGATCAGCATGCTTCTCTCTTTGAAACCCAACAGACACTTATAGCTGTATTTGCTTCAGGGGCATCAAAGTGAACCCAGATCTGGCTGGTGCTTGGGTGAGAGCTGGGTGCCCAGGCCCTGCCCCTGACAGCCCCATGGCTGCTCGGCTAGAATTGAGCTTGGTGCGAGGCGTCGGGCACGCGCGGAGGAGGCAGCGAGGAAACAGCCCGGCCCCTGCCCCGTGCCTGCACCATGACACTGCTTCACTGTCCCAGATCTGCCCAAAGCCAATGCCTGGAAAACATTCTTTTTGTCTTAGTCGTGCGAGGACTGTGGAGCTATCACTGCTCCGTCTTACAGGTGCTGTGAACTCGGTAACTGATTAGGGTTGGGAGCTCTTGTCACACACCTGAACACGTGTGGCCAGCAGTCCGGGTTGTGGCTTCCCATCTCCAGGCCTACGCTGAGGATGGCATCCATGCATAAGACGTGGGCGGTGTGCAGCCAGACGCCCTGCAGCTTCCCGATCTGCTCCAGTTTCTGCTCCACTTTCAGTTTCACTGTGCCAGAGAGACATTCGTTAGCGCAATGGTCCCAGAAGGAGCCAGAAAGGGAGAGAGAAAGGATGAAAAGGAGAGAATGGGCTGCTCTGCAAGAGCAAAAGGGAAACAGCAGATGTCGCTCGATGTCACAGGCACAAGCTCCTCAGTAGCTGGTCCCAGGGTTCAGCATGCAAGCTGCCCAGCCCGCAGGCCCCACGGACGCTGGGGAGCCCAGCTCGGCAGCTGCACAAGCTGGGCGGATCCTCGGCTGGTGGGTGGGGTTCTTCCAGACCCGCCTGTGGGTTCTAAGTCAGTTACAGCAGTGAGGATGGGCTTCTCGTGCTGACATCTGCTAAAGCCGTTTGTGCCCGAGCCCTTCCCCCACCCGTGCGCTCACACTGATAAGACAGAATTCCTGGCAATCTGTGAGTTCTCTGAGGTTTATTTAATGCCATATGTTCGTGATGATGATCACCTAAAACATGTGTGTATGCTCTGAGCACACGATGACTGCTTTCTAACTGAAAATCATCAGATTGTTCCACTCCCCGAGTTTATGTTTATATTTGTAATCTTCAAATAATACTTTTTAAATTGTAGGTGACTAATGAGAAAGGATGCAGAGGGTAACTTAATATGTCAATTATGCAAAATGCCAAGGCAAGGCCAAATGGCAACATCCTCCATGAATAAAGGTTTCAGGTCGTGGAAGATGGTTCTGGTGGGATACGTGAATGATGGTCCAGAGCCTAGAAACACAGCACGCTCACTTCAGAGGAAGCCAAACCATACTCCTGTTGTAAGAGGCAAACTGAGTTTTAGCAAAGTATCATTTGTCTCATGGATGTGATACTGATTCTGTATTTTATTTGTATATAATTTGAACATCAATTCTGGTTTTATAATTTTTAAGAACTTTAAATGTAGGGATTTTTATGTAATTCATGGTTGTATATATTAAATATATATACTAGATAATCATCCACTTCATTGGCTAACCGATTTTCACAAGTTAAAAACCAACTCTTTCCAGAGTTCCCAAAGCTCAGGTTTTTCTCTTACAAGAACAAAGTTTTTCTGAAGCTTCTCTCAGGGATTTCCTCCATTTAATTTCCCTCTTCAGAAAACTGGCTATTCTGCCTTTTCTCACTATAGCCTGAGGGGCCTTCAGATGGGTACTCTGTGACGTGCCAAAGCAAGTGGCCAGATGATGACAGAATGAACAGCCCAGCCAGGTGGGCCTCTGGTGTCCTGCAGGACTTCTGTTAGCCGCCAAGAGCACCTTCCTAGTCACCGGGGGCCAGGATGTCTCTTGTCTCTACTGGAGGCACTCTGCAGGGTCAGCCGTGTAAAAGAGAGCCACGTCTGTGATCCAGACTGTGACCCAGCCTGGGATTTTGCGATCAGCGGCAGACATACGCTGCGCATGACACAGGGAACAGGGACGGGTATCTGCAGACCGCACACAAGGCACCAGGTGGATTCTGGCCCTTCAGCTGTTACCTTGTGCTATGGCATCACTGGGTTCTTGGACTTCCTTTTCCTCTTTTTCTTCCTGGACACAGGAGGCAGCTGCCATCTGGGCAAGGGCTGAGGCGCAGTTAGCCGCAACTCCTTTAGAGACAACAAACAATCACCCCTCACTATTTACCAAGCAGGGCCCTTCCAGAAGCCTTGTTTCCCACTAGGGCCATTCCCAGAGTGCTCCTCAGGGACGCCCCTCGGGCCACAGGTCAGGGGACGTTATTCGCTCTGGTACCTAGAGCACAGCTCAGCCGCGCTGCTTTCCGCAGCCCATCGAGGCTCATGCAGATGGCGTCGCGTTCCTTTTGATTCTGCTCTTTGATGCCTTCGGCTCCCAGAATGAAGGCCAACCCTTTGGAGCTTCCCGCCATTCGGCCAGTCAGCGGGGTTGATAAAGTATCGATCAAGTTCTTCCAGCAGCCCACCAGAATATAGCGAGCAAAGGCGACACCTAGAACATGAAAGGGCATGCGTCACTTTCCGATGGCAGAAACACCCCGGCAGAGAGTGGCATGGGATCTTCTGACCATCCGAGTAGCAATACTGAGTTGTAAGCAATTCTACTGCCGGAAATATAATTTAATGGGTATTGGATTGCATTTTACTTTGTGTTTATAAATAATGAATGTTGCATCATCAGCTGGATGTTGCGAAGTAACTTGCATCAGGTAGTCTTCTTCTGATGGGACAAGATGTTAATTCATTTATGTCAGCACAGAAAGCTGCCACGTAATGATTTAACTGCTGGTAACATATGTGATGTATGTAAATTCATAAACTCAAGACCCAAGTCATTACCTGCCACTGTGGAGTCATCAATTCTCCTGCCCTGGGTGAAAGGAGACTCGGTAGAAGCTGAGGCCATCAGCTGGCCCCCAATCGCACTGCTCTCTAAGCCATCAATGTCTGTCAAGGAAAAAGACAAGGTTTTCCCTGATTACAACACTCCAGCCAAAAACAAATGGCCACCACAATATTCATTTTTTCCTGAACAGACATCCACTGGATCTTTTATGTAGCAAGAATGCAATAATTTTTAATCAGAATGTTAAAATTTTTGTTTTATTCTTATAGTCAATTTTTTTCATTGCTAGAAGATTCTACTGTTAGACCATTGTATATTTTTTATTTTAAAAAAGGAAGATAAAGTTCTTCTATGTCTGTTAGAAAATCTATTGATTTAGAATATTTTGATGTCTGAATACTCCTTTTATCCAGAACAGTGGCATTATTCCCAAATTTTATATGTGCAGGTTGCCCTAACCTGGATTTCTCTTTCAGAATTTCCTCTTAAGAACGAAGAGGAGAAGAAAAGAATAGTATCTCTGGTCAGATAATCACATAATCTGATTCCAAAGTACAACAATCACTTGATAATAATACCTTACAATTTACAAAGTGTTTTCACATTTAGATCTTCCTGACAACTCTAAGCAGGTAAGCTTGGGTAGGTATTATTTTTCCCATTTCACCAAGAAAGAAATACATATTCAAAGTAGGTAAGCTGCCCAAGGCCATGGGGCTGGTAAAGGAAGGAATCAGACTTAGGCTTCGGGTCTTCTGATTCTCACCTGGGCCCCTTTCCATGACATCACGTACTCTAACCAGCTCAATACAGGAATCTTAACTCTCCTTCCTCTGAATTTTTGTTAAAACAAACTCTCATCTCTTGAATTAGCTCAATGAGCCACTTCTTACTATATTAGCAAGAAGAGACTGGCCTAGGATTGAGAAGCCTTAGCTCTGAATTAAGTAGCCTGGTAGCCACCGGCTGTACTGCATCCTCTGGGCCTCGAATGTGTCAGTGGAAGGGAGGGAGCCACTCGAGAAACGACCACGGAATTGGAGCATATGTGTGTGAATGCAGCTACCTTAGCTGAATACAACCCGGGGAGGGTATGGAAAAAGAGGGTAGCCGAAGTTTATTTCTTGATTTTAGAACTTGACCCTCCCCAATAGGATGAGACTCCTCTGCATGGTGTTTGAAAATGATTTCATTATAGCCTTGATTCTTACAGTAAGTCCAAGAAGCCTAGAGACTTCTGGCAACACAGCTCTTCGAAAGTTGCAAAGACAGATCTTAAAAGTTCTCATCACGAGAACTAGGAAGATGGGTAGGGGAAGAAAGGGATAAAGAAAGGGGGGGGGGTAATCAGAAGGGGGAATGAAGCATGAGAGACTATGGACTCTGGGAAACAAACTGAGGGCTTCAGAGGGGAGGGGGGTGGGGGAATGGGATAGACTGGTGATGGGTAGTAAGGAGGGCACATATTGCATGGTGCACTGGGTGCTATACGCAACTAATGAATCATCGAACTTTGCATCAGAAACCAGGGATGTACTGTATGGTGACTAACATAATATAATAAAAAAACATTAAAAAAAAAAGTTCTCATCACGAGAAAAGAAAACTGTAACTATGTAAGGTGACTGACATTAAACTTATCATGGTGATCACTTTGCAATAATATATATATGTTATATATATTATATATAATCATTATATATAATCATATATATAATAACAATTATTATATATAATCAAATCATCATGTCGTACAGCCTGGACTAATATAATGTTATATGTCAATTACGCCTCAAAAAAACTGGGGAACAAAAGCAGGGAGAAATCTCAATGGCTACTAAAGTGGGAACAGGCCAGTTTCACTGATGTTAATTTGACTTACAGTCAAATGGTCTTAGGACATTCACCAGAAACTGCCATTTCTGAAAGTTATAACGTTTCCTATACGCTAGGTAATGGACTGCTGAATTCAAGGAATGTGAAGTTTAAGCACTAAAACTCCACGGTTCTACAGAACACGTCTACAGGACATCAGGAATGGCCAGTTTGTACAAGGTTGATGGTAAGATTGCTGCTATTGCTTTTCCTTGCACAGAAGCTCAGAAAGAAGCTTCCAGGCTCCAGGTTAACCGCTGCTCAAATTCATTTGCCATTTCATACCAGGAGCCTGCTACAGAGAATCACAGAATTTTATTTTGTAGAATTTGTATGAAAAAGTCTGTGTTTTTCTATCGTCTTCTGTCTAGAGGACTCTCCCATGGATGCAGCGCTGAGTTACGGTTCCATGATAAAGAGGCGGCTGACGGGCAGGAATGCACGATGCCCGTGGCCACGGTGAATGGCCTGGTACTTGTTCATTTTTACAACTGCCAAATGACTCCCTTTGTTAAGGTTCAGGTAAGAGATTCACCGAGATTCATCCTGGCAGAAACTATGGTATCTGAAAATTAAAGCTGGCATGTTTAGGATCTTTACCCAAATTCTAAGGCACTTTAAGCTCTGGGCAGTGCCTTCAATGCCTATTGGAGGGATTTTACAGGGAAAGATGGAAACCACGTACGACTCACCGGATACCTGAATAAATGTCTCACACATTTATGGAGTCCTGTATTTCAAATGGATGGAAAAGTTATCATGATTAATCAAATACAAATGGGTCACCTGTCCAGTGATCCTGACAGTCAGGGACCTAAGCCTGGCTTCTCCCAGTTGCATCCTAGTTCTAGAACCAAGACTCCAAATGCCAGCCAACGACCAAGGCTCTGTCTGCTGCGGACAGACCTCACTATGTGTCTCGACTCCTTGCCTGATTCCTAAAGAGCACCTCAGCCCAAATTCCTCATTGTTGCGTTCTGCCTGTCAGTAGTCTACTCTGCGCCTTTGTAAGAGACCCCAATAGCGGCCCTAGGTAACATAACATTGCCTTTGGACAACAGATTCCGCCTCCTCCCTGGACTGTCCTGCCCCAGCCCCATGGTGCTTCTGCCCGCGTGCCCTGCCTGGTGGGGAGCCATGCTGAGCTGGGTGCGGACACGTGACATGACAGAGAGGGCAGGGGAGGTATCCGGCATAGGGCTGTGCCCTACCTATTCTGTCAGCCGGGGCCATGAGACGATAACTCGGATCAGAAGCCAGTCTGGGACCTCAGATCAAACACAAGACGAGCCTAGAGCTAATATACGAAGCCTATACATGGCCGAGGTCTTGAGCACTCCCTGGTCTTTACCTGATACTGTAGTTAAGCCATGAGAAGCCACGAATGACTGCTTTCACAAAAACAAAACAAAACAAAACAAAACACACACACACACAACAACAAAACGCACCAACCCCCCAAAAAACCCCTGCTTTATGACCACACCCTATAGAGCTCTCTATGCTCTCATGTAAAATTTCTAATAAACAGGATTTTAAAAACTCTGGACACTGAAGACAAAGATGATGGGCAACCTCTTGGCATTATTTTTAAATTCTTCTATAGCCAGGAAGGGAAGAGAGGACCTCTGAGGTGGATAGGAGATGGGAAGGAAGCCAAGATTAAAATCAAGCATTTTACATTTCTGGCAAGTTCAGGAGCGCTAAATGATATCGGGTTATCTATTAGCATGTGAGAGTTTCCAGGAATAATTCTGGGCTTTCTGCCCACAAAGTACTTCATATCCCTAGGAGAGGCCCGTAGTTTTCCCGACAGACACAGGTGCTAAGTTGCCCTTATCTAATGGCGCACAGTGAGCTCTCGAGGGTTCCACATGAAAAATAGAACATTCCTATGAGGTGAATTCATGACGCTTCCCTGGAACCGCTACCAGTTGCCAGGGTGGCTCTGCGGGTGTTGTTTCAAGGCTGGCTTCTCCGAAAGGGGCTTTGCAGTGTCCGCCCTCCCTCCCCACCGAGGGCCACGGAGCCGTGTGAGAAGCCACTGACCGGTCAGCATGGTGATGAGGGGCAGGCTGTTATCCTCTGGGCTTCCCCAGTAGCCAGCTTCTCCGAGCATGTTTCTGTCGAGCACCTGATGGTACAGCTCCTCGATCCAGGTCTGGGAGAACACCATCAGCACCCCGCTGGTCTGGACCTGCTTCATGAACTCTTTCTACAGAGAGGAGCACATGAGAAGGTGAGCAGATAGGGTCCCCTGCAAACGAACATGTTCTGCTGCCTCTTCTCTTCACAGGTCTCCTACCTCAGTCAAGGCTTGTAGGAAAATGAAACCTTTTGGATTGGGGGCGCTGGGCGGGGGGTGTTGGTAGTTAAGGGAAGAGGGAACCAAGATGGGAAAGTCCTAAACTTTATGAAGTTTACTTATGATATCTTAAGAAACCCTGTAGAAGGATTAGGAACACTGCATCTCCTACCTTCCCTCAGTGATGTGTGTGTGGGGGGCGGGATTAGAAACGGGGCAGAAATATGAACAGAGCAGCTCCCTCTCACTGCCCCAAGGGCAGCAGAGATGGAAGGTGTGTCCCTGAAAAAGCCCACGTGGCTCAAGAGCTACTTGATTCATACCCACGAAACTACCAGTTACCCTTGGGAATTTATAATTTATCAAGCAAACAAATGACTGCTGGGGCCCTTCGTGCGGCTCCGTGGACTGGGGCTCACGAGCTGATACTGGGCCAGAGCGGGAGCCACTCGCTCTGGCACGGCAGCCAACCACAGCACAATCACCGTCTTTCTCGTTCCGCAGCTCACACGAGGTGCTCTATTATTGACCACTAACTAGCAAGCTCGGCTGTGGGTTACGAGTAGATTGGAGTACATTCTGGAAGACAATGAAGAGTGCTTGTAACAGCACACTTTGATTTTCAGTCAAGGGGACCATTCCGTGCACGTCTGACGTTTGAACATTCTGATCACCTGCTGTGGAATGTGGCTCACACACGTGTGTTTAACAATGCCGCTGGGGGACAACATTAGGCCATTGGCGGGCAGCCACTTCCAGGCACGTGGGTCCTTCCCTCCCAGAGCAAGGTGGGTAGCTGTGTGGCCCATCGCACTATGCCAATGGCCCCGCATCCCCTTCCGCCCTCCACGGCCCCGCAGACACTGCCCCATTCCACGCTAGTGGGGGACAGAACCCACAGTGCATCCCTCCCAGGACACTGGTGCCCAGCTCTCCGGCCACCTGTCCTTGGAGGGTCCGACGGAGACCGCACGCTCACCATCATGCCCGGCGCCAGGGTGGGCCGCTTCCGGTAGTAGTCGCCGTGGGACAGCTTCAGGTTGAGCAGCAGAGCGCAGTGCGCGGCCGTGTACAGGCTGTCCGCGTTCATCAGCATCTGCAAGCTGAGGCTGCCGCTGCCATCGAATCCGGGGGAGTGCATCATGCCTACGGGAGACAGGCAAGACACCTTTGGGGTTGCAAACAAGGTGTCCGGAAGGCTGGCTTATGGAGAGCCCGGACCCGATCCTAGGGACAGGAACACGCATCTTGTAGCCACCCCCGTACAGCAGCTCCAGCCGGCAAGGAGCATCGTTAGGGTCCCATCCCTGCACCAGCCTGCGGGGGAGGAGCGTGCGCTCCGGAGTGAATCTACCTGGGCAAATCTGGATGAGCTACTCCCCAGCTACTTTGGTAAAATCACTCAGACCCCCACGTCTCAGCTTCTTCACCTATAAATAGGCAGAATAATCAACTGTGTCCCTCTCCTGCTGAAAGTCTCCAACGACTTCCCATCACAAGATAAGAAAACCTTGACTCCCCTCCTCTCTCCTCCTCACTCCCCACGGCCACCTGGACCTGTGCTGCTGCTCAGAGCCCACCCAGCCTGGTTCTGCCTCAGGACCTTGCCATGTGTTCTTGCCGCTCCCCAGAAGGATCTCTCAAGAGCTCTGCAGGCGGTGCTCCCTTCTTTCAGGTTTCTGCTCAGGCATCAGCTTTACAGAGGTCTTCCCTTTCAACTCCGTCTACCACTACCACCACCCCTGTGACATTGCTCCTGCTCACCTTGCACTGTTTTCATTGCCTCGATGTCTTTTATTCTACCCAGCATTGTATTAACACCTCTTTATTGTCTACTGTCACTACTATTATCTACTGTCATGTGAGACCTATGAGAGGGCGGGACTGTGTTAGTTTTGTTCCCTACAGAATCCCCAGGGCCTAGAACAGTGCCTGGCATATAGAAGACCCTTAAACAAACATTTGCTGAGTAAGAATGAATGAACACATTTGTTACACGAACTAGATGTGAGAACGCATGTAAGACACTTAGTGCCGTAACTCATAAATACGTACTTTTTAAAAAAATAATGTTACTCAAAAAGCAAAGCCGAATTCCCATATGACCCAGTAATTACACTCTTATGTATACGGTATGCCCCCAAATAATTAAAAGCAAGGATTTGAGCAGATCCTTGTATGCCAATTTCACTGCAGCATTATTCACAATTGCCAAACATGGAGACAACTGCAGTGTCCATCACAGACGAACGGATCGACAGAGCGCAGAACACGCATACCACGGAGTTCGGATCCGTGCTACACCGTGGATGAATCCTGCAAATATGCTGAGTAAAATGAGCCAGGCATAAGATGGCAAATGTTGTACGATCCACGTAGATGGGGTCGGGGCAAGAAGAGGCAAATGTAGAGAGACACGGAGGTAGATGAGAAGTTACCAGGGGCTGGAGGAGAAGCCTTTCTCTTTGGGTACTGTATGGTGACTAACATAATATAATAAAAAATAATTATAAAAAAAAATAAAATAAAATAAAACTTCTGAGAGTAGTGGTGACGGTTGTACAACATTGTGGATGTAGGAAGTGCCATCAA
The DNA here is from genome assembly GCF_024610735.1 of Ursus americanus. NCBI lineage: Eukaryota > Metazoa > Chordata > Mammalia > Carnivora > Ursidae > Ursus > Ursus americanus. The sequence goes on along the minus strand of NC_142137.1, from coordinate 50,695,014 downwards.
ATTGTACACATAAAAATGGTAAAAATGGCAATTTTAAAGTTTTATAATATGTTTTTATCCCAATTGAAACAAATACTAATGTAATATATCAAAACCACTGAATTGTACACTCTAAATGGGTGAATTGTATGGTATGTGAATTTCATCTCAATAAATTTTATTTCAATAATCTCTTAAATTAGGAAACAGTTTCAAAAATACATATAAAGGAAAAGCTATTGGTTCTTCTTTCATTTTTTCTAAATATCATTTTATGTTTCATAAGGTTTTCATTTTGAAGGGCTCCATGTGCTATACAAATTAACTGAAAGAAAAAAAACCCAAACAGCTATATCTCATAGATGGGCTTTGAAGAGGGGCTCATTCAGCCAGGGAGAATTAGTGCCTTGTTTAAACTTTTCACAGAGAACATGGGAGGACAAACATGTCTCAGGTTGGCTTCTCTTCATCTGGTCCTAGGTCAGCCTCAGTGCTCCATTTGGTCCTGCACACACTCTGATGCTAGATTTAGAAACGGGCCAGCTGAAATATATGCATGCAAATGACACATGTCCGTACAATCTTCATATGCTTAAAATTATCCTTTGATCAAAAATGTACCTCTTCTATGAAATGCGAGCTTCCAAAACTAACAGTCAAATACATTGGAAATACAAATTTGTAACGGGAATGGTTACTTATATCCCTGTGGGTTTCTTAGTGAGTATGCTAGCAAGAGGATATGGGCCAGAAGAAGCTTTTGAAGTTGAAAAATCTTCAAGACTTCTGCTATATTTGAGAACGCTATAAACATTCTTTAGCGGGAGCTAAGTATACATGTTATTCCAATAAAACCACTTTACCGAGTCAAATTTTAGGCATCTCCCCTGCCTTCCTTGAAGAACTTTGCAGCTGTTACGAGAGATTTATTACTGAGGGCACTTTGTGACCATAGGCAGAGGTGCATTTATAAAAGGAGGGTCGAGAGCAGGATTTAAAAACGACATCCTTCAGTTCAAACTGAAGGCCTCAGAGGGGAGGGGGGTGGGGGAATGGGATAGACCGGTGATGGGTAGTAAGGAGGGCACGTATTGCATGGTGCATTGGGTGTTATACGCAACTAATGAATCATCGAGCCTTACATCGGAAACCGGGGATGTACTGTGTGGTGATTAACATAATAAAAAATCATTAAAAAAAAAATAAAAATAAAAACGACATCCTTGGGGCTCCTAGGTGGCTCAGTCAGTTAGGCAGCTAAATCTTGGTTTCTGCTCAGGTCATGATCTCGGGGTCCTGGGATCGGGCCTGTGTCAGGCTCCATGCTGAACGGGGAGTCTGTTTGAGGATTCTGTCTCTCTCCCTCTACTTTTGCCTCTACCCCCTGCACACAAGCTCTTTCTCTAAAATAAATAAATAATTCTTTAAAGAAAAAAGGACATATTTGGACAGGACATGGGCAGTGTGTTTCTGCCATGATGGTCCAGAGGAACACTCCAGAATCTTAAGGTCCTGGTGGGGTTGGTTCTAGCCTCCGGAGAAGATAAAGGATAAAGGTCTCCTTCTATGTTAAATAGAAAGCAGGATTCAGCATTGTTGGGTATTTACCTATCCTGGATCACAGACGAAAGGAATATTTGAGTCTATGAACCAGGAGAACAGTATTTGCAAATGGCTTTGGTCTCAGGCATCAGCAATAATTTCTTTAAAGATTTTAAAACCAACTACCATTTTACCTTGGAATATGTTTTGGAAAACCGAGCACATACTCAGATGCTGAAAGGGAAGAAGGCCGCTGGTACGTCTGCTGACACAGAGACCCAAATCACTAGCAGAGGGGTGACGATGTCCCAGAAGGACCAGTGGGTATGCGGAGTTCTGAAATGATTTGTCAGGCTTGTTAGGAGCCTGTTGGCACTGGCCTCTCTCTCTCGAGGCAGGCTAATTTCGTATGTTACAAGGAGCTGGCAAATTTGAGAATAAAACAAAAGGATGTATAATCTATCAACTTACGGAAGACACTCATTTTCTTGCCATACCAGACAGAGTTCACTGGTGATGTTAATAATGAAAATAACACAACAGCTATAACTTATTAAGTGCTTTCTAATTTTTAGAACCGATCTCTTCTCATACTTTATTTCATTTGACATATAAAGTCTATATCGATTGCCTTCCTTTATTTTACAAGTAAGGAAAGTGCCTCAGAAATATTAATTTGCCTAGAGTTATATAGCTAGAAATCAGCAAAGGTCTTTTGGGGCCAAACTTCAGGTTTTTGCACAACGCCATGCTGTACTTGTTTCTAATGTTGTGGAAGGATCGCACTCTATCACATCCCCTCTCAAACAGAGACTCGATTTTAAATTCATCCTCTGATTGGGTTCATTGAATTGTTATAAATTTAGAGTGACAAACTGTAGGAGCTCTGACCTTTAACGCATTCTGGCTACTTCTTTTTTCCAGTGTCCTGTAACTAAAGTTCATTCTTCTCCCTCTATAATTAAGATGTTCTCTACTGTCAGGAACAGAAGGATGGGTCACTTGCTTGATTGCCTACCAGTAAAAGACTGGATACAAGATTAGCATAAGTGACCTTGAAACATCTCCTCCATGTCTTAGATAATTTACTGTCTTTTTAAATAAACATCAAATACTTATGTCATTTAACAGTACTGGAAAATATAAAAAAATAAGGGTAATTAGTCCTTGCTTCTCCCAAGCCCCAATGACACCCATCCCAGCAGACTTACTTCCTTGAACATATTGTGTGGAAATACAATCACAAATGAAATCACACTACATACATTGTACTATGACTTGGTGCTTTCTTAGCAATATATGTTAGATATCTCTTTTTATTCTGTTTTATTTTTTCAGAGAGAGTGTGTGCGAGTGGTGGGGGAAGAGGGGGAGGGAGAGAGAATCTTAAGCAGGCTCCATGCTGTGTGTGGAACCTGATGCAGGGCTCGACCTCATGATCCTGAGATCATGACCTGAGCTAAAATCAAGAGTCAAATGCTTAACCAACTGACCTACCCAGGTACCCTTAGATATCTCTTGATATTAGCACTTACAGATCTATCTCATTCTTTTCAAATAACTATGCATAGACCACTGCATGGTTGGCGTGTGATTTATTTAACGAATGCTCTCTTGGTAGACATTCACATAGTCCCAAAAAGCTGAAATGATGAAATGACTTTTAGCACTTATGCAAGTGTATCTGTGGGATAAATTCTTTAAAGCAGACTAAAGACATATATGAAGTTTGATAGAGATGGCCCAAGTATCTTCCGAACAGTTTTATACCAATTTTTCTTCCTACCAATGGTACTTAAGAACACTGTTGTACCCACTCAGCAATACTGGGCTTTACTGACTTTCTAAACCTATGTAATAATAGTATATGATTTTTGGTTGCATTTCTATATACTAATAATAACAAAGTCACAGAAAGAGAGATTAAGAAAACAATTCCATTTATAATTGTCCCCAAAAGAATGAAATACCCTGCAGTGAACTTAACCAAGGAGGTGAAAGACCTGTACTCTGAAATCCATAAAACACTGATAAAAGAAACAGAAGGTAACACAACTAAATGGAAAGATACCCTGTGCTCATGGATTGGAAGCATTCATATTGATAAAATGTCCATGCTACCAAAGCAATCTACAGATTTGATACAATCTCTATCAAAATACCAATAGCACTTTCATAGAACTAGAAGAATCCTATAATTTTCATGGAACCTCAAAAGAACCCCAAATAGCCAAAGCAATCTTCAGAAAGGTATCACAATCCCAGATTTCAATATATACTATAAAGCTGTAATAACCAAAACAGTACAGTACTGGCACATAAATAGACATGCAGATCAACAGCACAGAACACAGATCCCAGAAATAAACCCATGCTTATATGGTCAATTAACATACAACAAAGGAGGCGCTAAGGATACACAATGGGGAAAAGACAGTCTCTTCAGTAAATGGTGCAGGGAAAACTAGACGGCTACATTCGGAATAAAATTGGATCACTTTCTTACACTAACTCTGAATGGATTAAGGACCTAAATGTGAGACATGAAACCATAAAACTCCCAGAAGAAAAAGAGGCAGTAATTTCTTTGACATTGGTCTTAGCAACATTTTTCTAGATACGTCTCCTCAGGTAAGGGAAACAAAAGCAAAAATAAACTATTGGGACTACACCAAAATAAAAAGCTTTTACAGCAAAGGAAACCACCAACAAAATAAAAAGGCAACCTACTGAATAGGAGAAGATACTTGCGAATGATATATCCAATCAGGGGTGGAAATCCAAAATATATGAAGAACTTACACAACTCGACACCAAAACCACAAATAATCTGATTAAAAAATGGGCAAACCATATGAATATACATTTTTTCCACAGAACACGTACAGATGGCAAACAGACGCACAGAAAGATGCTCCACACAGCTAGTCATCAGGGAAATGCAAACCAAAACCACAATGAAATACCATCTTACACCTGTCAGAGTGGCCAGCATCAAAAAGACAAGAAATATCAAGTGTTGGTGAGGATGTGGAGAAAGAGGAACCCTCATGCACTGTTGGTAGGAATGTAAATTGGTGCAGCCGCTGTGGAAGATGGTATGCAGGCCCCTTAAAATATTAAAAATAGAATTATCCTATGATCTAGTAATTCCACTACTGAGTGTTTACCCAAAGAAAATGACAGGGGTGAAAAATACGCACCTGTATGTTTATCGTAGCATTATTTATGATAGTCAACCAAGTATGGAAGCAACCCAAGTGTCCATCCATAGATGAATGGATAAAGAAGATGTGATATAAATATATTTACATACACACATAATGGAATATTATTCAGCCATTAGAATAATGAGATCCTGCCATTTGCGACAACATGGATGGACCTAGGGGGTATTAGGCTAAGTGAAATAAGTCAGAGAACGACAAACACCTGTGATTTCCTTCCATGTGGAATCTAAAACACAAAACAAACAAACAAACAAACAAGAAGCAGAAACAGATTTGTAAATACAGAGAATAAACTGATGGTGGCCAGAGGGGACAGGTGGGGGATAAGCAAAATGGGTGAAGGAGAGTGGGAGATAATGGGCTTCCAGTGATGGAGTGAATCAATCATGGGAATAAAAGGTACAGCACAGGGAATATAGTCAGTGGTATTGTAATAGTGTTGTACGGTGACAGATGGGAGCCACACTGTGGTGAGCATAGGATAACATACAGATCTGTCCAATCACTATGCTGTACACCTGAAATTGCTGTAACACTGCGTGTCAACTTTAATTAAAACAAAAAGATTACACTATTTTACTTGGTAATGTATTTCTTTAATTAAGTCTATGGTTCTAATTTTTATATAACATTACTATTTTATTTTCTGATGTTAGAAGTCATAAGAAAAAATTTTTAAGGGGTTTGGAAAAAGGTACAAAGAAGAAAGTGAAAATAATCTGTAATTATATCATCCTGAGGTAAGTATTAACATTTGAAGTTAATTTTGAATCCTTTTTAAAGTTACATTATGACCATTAACTGTATCATTAAATATTCCTTAGAAACATCATAAATTTTAAACAGCTACATAGTGTCATAAATGGCCACAGTAGAACTTATTTAACGTTCCCCTTATTTCTGGGCATTTAGGTTATTTCTAGTATTTCTGCTGTGAAGTATGCGATCATATACATTTAAATATAGAAATCTCTGCTTGAGTTTCTGCTCCCTTGGTATATTCTCTCAGGAGCCAATGAGATGACAGGCTTCCATGGGTGTCTATCTGTCAGGACTCGGAAAACTGTCCCACGTTTGCTGGGCTGCAGTCTGTGACTGTTTTTCTTCTCACAGCCAATCAACTCCAGAGGGTTCTGTGTTCTTGACCAGAGCCTCCGATTCACGCATCCATTCGTCACTCCTCCATCCACCCACCCTCCCTCCCAGCAGGCACAGTGCGGTATCAGGAAAAGGTCTCTGGGGCCAGACTATGTAGGTTTCTACCCTGGCATCACCACTTCGCAGCTGTGTACCTTGTTTGACTTACTTGACCTCTCTGTGCCTCAGTTTTCTTACCTATGAGGATAATAATACTACCTACCCTATGGGGTTATTATGAGTATTAAATGAATTAATATAGGTAAGACCCTTAATCAATGCAGGGCACACAGGAAGGGCTATGTTCGTGTTACTTATTATTATCCTCACATATGCATATAAATGCTGAAAAATGACACCAAGGAAAGACACCAAGATACTCCAGAGGCAACCTCTGGGTGGTGTATAATTACGGTTTTTTGTCTTTATATTATTATATTCTCCAAATTTCATATTCCACAAATGCCAGGGAATCGGAGGAAGATTTTGTTAGACTACTTATTCCCTAACCCTGCTTCCAGAATACTCCTCTTCCTCCCTTTATAAAAGCAAACGAACAACTCCACCAGCAGCAGTCATCTTGGTAAAGGAGGAAACCTTAGGACGAAAATCCCCCTTAACAATGGTAGGGCGGGAAGACAGGAGCGTCATCACAGAGCGCTGCACAGCCTATCTCAGATGCAATTTAGGGGAAAGAAACTGAATCTTAAACACCTGAGTTTTCTTCAAAGGTGAACAAACCCAATCCTAACTGACAGAGGCAGGGCAACATATTAACTTGTTTATTTGAGGTTTTCTTTTTGTATTTTACCTTTGTATTCCACAAAGATATTGAGTGAAATTTGTACTACCAGCTCCAGGAATGTTTAAATCACAGGGCCAAAACGGAAGCTGGCAAGAGCATACTTGCCTTCCTGGTTTCGTATCCACAAGCCCAGAGCTCCCTCCAGAGACCGTGGCCCATTTCCAGAAGGCAACGAGAGGAGAGAGGAAGCAGCGAGGCAGAGAAGGGAGACCCCCAAATGGGCCGGGGTTGGAGGTCTGTGGCTTCCCGCTGCCTGGCAGTGTGGGGGGCATTGGTGGGACCCCAGAGGAGAACATATGATGGTGCCCAGGGGCGCCCAGCCTTGCCAGAGCAGTCCAGGGACCATGTTGGCAGGCCATCAGGGAGCCTATGGACAGTGGGGGCTCTCCGGCCATGCGAGAGGGGAGAGGCCTCCCTGTCCAGATCCCACATAAGCTCCAGCTCCTGGTTTTACCCTGGAATGGGGACATCAAATGTTTGGCCAGCCAGGCTGGCTGGGAGTCGGGAGTGAGGTTTGTTTTAATTCAAAGAAATAGGTATTTCTCGCATAACTGAGATTCATACTTGCTGTACTATCTTTTATGAAATTTGGTACTTTATGGACATCGCATTGCTTGTAATAAGCCTTGTATGTGGTCACAGTGAATCCCAAGACTGTAACTGAACACCGCTAATCTAGGGAATAGCGATCCCAAAGCCAGCGAGTGCCTGTGCCCCTCTCTTCACTGCTGTCTGAGGCTGGCTCTGGCTTTATCGTCCCCAAGGAGCCACTTCACACGGATGCCACTTGGTTCTACGCGGCATGAGGAAGGAATTTCCACAGCTGTCACAGCTCATGTCCACTCCCATCTTTATAAAATGCATTTTGTTTGGATGTTTTCAAACTCCCCCACCGTAAAAAACTTTCATTGCTTTCAAAGGAAAGGCTCCCTTGAATCGTGTGGAATTAAGGGGGCTCATTTCAATCGGATGTTAGTTGTCCGAGGATGGGGGTCCCTGAGAAACGCCAAGCGAGTCTGGTCTCAGCCAGCAGAACAGACCCTGATAACAAATGAACAAATGAACAAATCGAGCAAATGCTCGATGGGAGCTTACGACAAAATAAGGTTTAAAGCTTTTGACATCAAAGTAAATAATGAGTAAAATATCTGGGTTATCACTCAGGGAGACTCTCTCTTCTCATTTCCTGTTGTTAACTTTTAAAGGTTGTCTTGGATGAACAAAGGCCATCTGCCTTCTCTCTTGTCCCTGAGGGGTACAGGTGTTTCTCTTCTACGAATCTTTCATCTTGGAGGTGATGCTTGCAGGGGGAGAGAGAGCACTGGCTCAGTGCAGAAGTGGGCCCCAGCCAGCATCTAGCAGCTTTGGCTGGTCCACAGCAATGGTCGATGTGATCCACGAAACCACAGCTGTGACTGAGGAGAACGAGCTTATTGGTAGCAGGACCACAGCGTGATGGGTCTGTAATGTATAAAGCTTCTAATTGGTAAAAATACTGTGGAAGTCACTAGAACTAAAAAGACAAATGACTAACACAGTTATAGACAATTACTAAAAATTATATTTGGAAACAACCAAAATATTTTGAAGTCTCTTTTCATTGTATTGATTATTCCTACATGTAAAAATTAATGTCACAACATATTGGGTCTGATGGAACAGTTTACTGACCTCTAAAATTTAAGCAGTTTGCAACATCCATCGGGCCACATTCTGGAGAAAACTGAGTGAAAAAATTCACTCAAGCTCTGCTCAGCATATACGGTAAGTATTGATTTGAAAGGTACAAAAACCCAACTGTTAAGATTTGCTTTGGCTTCAAATTTTACAAAAGACTCTGCTAGGATTATATTTCCTAATTCTCATAGGAAATAAGGCAGGGCCTTTGGGGTCTGTCTTTACCACTATAATGACTCATTTATCTGGAATTACTTGGGGATGTTGTTGATAAATACGAAGTAATCTGAATGTTAGATCTTACATATTTAAGTGCTGAAATTTCTGCAGCTGAGTTGTTTTATATGGATTATTTTAATTTTATGTATGTATGTATCTGGTGGGTGGGGAGAGAAAGAGAGAGACTCCTAAGCAGACTCCACGCCTGGTGTGGAGCCCAATGCGGGGCTCGATCTCATAACCCTGAGATCATGACCTGAGCCGAAAATCAAGAGTTGGACACTTAACTGATTGAGCCACCCGGGTGCCCCAAGATTAGTTTAAGTTTAAATAGAAGGCCCTAAATATAATTTCACCATTTCTTGATGAGTCAAGGCCACTCTTACTGCAACCAGTGGCAGTGCTGCAGTCTGATATACAGCTGTTCCTTGGGACCCCTGACGTTCGCCAGCCTGTCTGCCTTCGCACCGGGGAAGCTGGTCAGAGCAGGCTGCTGAGCTCCTCTCCCCACAAATATTACCAGTGAGAAGATGCACAGACTCAGAGGCTCTATCAAAGCCCCTCCAAAGGGAAGTGAACAGTCCTTCCAACTCAGGCTTTACCCATGACTTACTTCTTCAGCCCATGACCTATTTCACATGTTAAGGAACCAAAGAGCAAGCTCATGAACCTACAGTCAATACATATTTATTGAAAATAAGGTATGCATATCTTGAGGCCCCTAGTTCAGAGCACAGTGAAGCTTCTCTAGAAATGCTGAAGTGATGAAGTGTCACTGGGTGTGTGTGTGTGTGTGTGTGTGTGTGAGAGAGAGAGAGAGAGAGAGAGAGAGATACAGAGAGAGAGGAAGAGACATACACACAAAACATATACTAGCCATGTTCAATAAAACAATAACAAATTTAATGATGGTAGCATAAAAGATATTAGGGAGAAATAGAATTTTTAAGAAGAGTATTTACACAGTATCTTAGTATTTCAATGAAACATGAATTTCGCGCATGTGTGTGTGTTCCTGCACACACATCAAATATCCCAACTTCAGTTTTGTATTTAATTCCAAAAGGAAAAGCATTGAGAAAAAAAATGTTGGGTAGCCTTAAAAATAGGTATTTTTATGTCTTGAAAAGAATCACAGTGCAGTTAGGAGAGCTGAGAAATTATATGCGTCTCTTTCCAATCTCTAGATAGGTTGAGAAGTCCAGGAGTATTAGTCCAGGACTGAAAGGTCTTTATCTCTGCTGGTGTTTACAACTTTGGATAATTCTCATATTAAAAAATGTCCTTCCTTAAATATACCTGAATTAAAGTGTCTTTTTTGTGTCCTTTTGACAAAGGACAATCTGGTCAGTTTTTAAAGATACTTATGAAGCTGCCTCTTAACAGTCCAGCACTTAGCTTCTACCAAATTCCAGTAACTGGGCTAGGATTTTTCATGTAAACGTGTGTGATGTATTCTTTGTTGGAAGACAGAATATGTGTTAGACATGGTTGGAGCCCACCAGGGCTGAGAGTACAGAGGGTAGGTAGTACAGAGGGAAGGTAGATGCATTCACAAATAACTATGACAGGTGTGGTAAGGGCAACAGTAAACACACGCTCAAGGCTTAGAGGCAGAAGAGCGAATGGTGATCTTGACTTTTAACAGTTCTGTATTCATTCCCAGAGTTAGTCCTTTCTGTATGAGCACAAGCCCCGCCAAGTCTATCCGCCTCAGTAGTCTGTGGTCAGGAGACCCTCGAACGTCAGGGGAAGGCACAGGTGACTCCCTGGGAGTCTGGCACTCAGTTATTCCTGCCATAAATGTTTTGCACCCATTAATTGCTTTCTTTCTGTAGTACTGTGAGATAATTGGTCTCTGCCCATTTCCTGGCACAGAGCTCCTAAAATCCTTACAATGTCCTAAGTGATAAGAACACTGGAAGAATCTCTTGTTCTAGTATTTGTCTTTGACCTCGCCCTGACTCCTAAAACCTTTGTAAATGCCTAAGTGGTAAGAGCACCAGGAACACCTTTTGTTCTAAGGAGGCGACTCTGGGTGGGCTGCTGGCTGGGGACTGGCCACGAGAAAGCCCCCACAACGAGCAGACGCTCGTTACCCACACTGGAAGTCCAGGGGACTTTACACAGCCCACATCTGATTCAAGACCTCCTTTAAAATAGTTCACATATTGATACACCAAAAGTGCATTGCTTTGTGATTTCTAGCCACGGAGGTGTAGAAGCATACTGAGAACTGAATGCTCTGAGAGTCAGAGATTGTCATTTTGTTTCTAGAATGCAGGAAGTTCTTATTCTTTACTCTGCACCATATCCATCAGCCTTACAATATCCCATCCCATCCACTGCCCACAATTCCAGCCACTGCCAATAAGTCTTACACTCCTCTGTTCTCTTCAAATATAAGAAACCCGGTTAAGCTGTTTTGAGCACTTCAAACTACAGGCACGACGGTAATTTCCCATTTTAGCGAAATGCTCTGAACACCCTTACTGACTGTAGCCAACGCCGTTCACCAACCTGAGCAGAAGGTAGAGGCGAAGTTCTGGAGGGCGGCGTCCACCTCTTCCACGCTGGGCAGAGCCAGCAGGCGGGGAAGGAGGCTCTCCAGGGACTGCAGGAACAGCCTGGCGCTGTGCTGGTCGGCCTCCTGGTTCTTCAACAGTTTCAGGGACAGAGCGGCAGTCCGCAGGGACCGGTGGCCCAGGCAGTCCCGAGGGGTCTGCTCTTCGTCGGCCAGGGAGCCGTTGTCCGACCCGATGTCTGACACGTCCGACCTCCCCGAGTCCTTCTCCGCCGCCATCGAGTACTGATCACAGGAATCGAATTCGGTCCGCGAAAGGTCTTGGTCATCTACGCTGAAATTGCTCTCGCTGTACCTGGAGCCGTAGGACCTCATCCTGCAGTCCACCGACAGGAAGTTCGTGATGTCGGGGAAAGCAACCGTGTGGCTTCTCTGCACCACGTCTGGCTGGTCGACGGCTTCGGGCTCCGGCACCTTACTCAGGATCTCCTTGCTCTCGGGCACGGCTGGCGACCTGAGGCTGCTCTTGGGGTGCTCCGAGTGCTCCTCGGGCGTCGTCTGGCCCAGCTCGCCCTCCAGCGTGGTCTGGCCCGTGTCGGTGGTCACGCTGATGCTGATGTCGGGGCTCCTCTCGTTCCCCAACTCCCACGACGTGTGCTCTGAGGACAGGACGCGCCGCTGCCAGCGGAAGTCGGCCTCGTTGATCTCCATGGAGTCCCGGCTCCACTCGGCACCGTCCTTCAGCTCCTCCAGGCGCAGCAGCAGCAGCTGGACCTGGCCTTCGCTCAAGCCCTTGCCCTGGCTGAGCTCGTCCAAAGCCCCGAGCAAGGTGCAGACGCAAGACACGGCGGCATAGCACGCTTCGATGCCGCCCTTGATGCACGCTTCCGTCATGCCATCCATGATGCTAAGTGTCCAAAGGAGAGAACAACAGCGTAAGAAATATGGCAGCATGCTCCAAAATGAACAAGACGTGTTAGCCTGGTGAACAGGACCGTATTCAAAACAGATCCTCTGATCTGCGTGGAATTAAATGGTCTGGGCCAAGGAGTACATGAAGCAAACATGTTCAGGCTGGCAGAGGGAAAGACCAGATAAAGTGGCTACCTTGAATCACGTTCTGTCTTGGTTGGCTGGTTTATTTGGACACACACAAAAACTCCAGATGGGCATTTATAATCTCCACAAGGACAGGGGACAGGCACTGAATAATCTCACTTTGTATTATGTTCCGTTTTTCAAAAAGAAAGTAGTTACAATGGCTATATGATAATGAGGACATCCTCTATAAAACAATCAGTTCCAGAACAGATGCATGTGAACACAACTATTACGAATCAGATAATATTCAGTTTTCTAGGGGGTGGGCCTCATGTAAAAGACCTTATAGTTATAGTACTGTGATTCAAAAAGTTTTTCCATAAAATAACCCCAATGAATAATTGTGTACATTTCATTTTGCATGCTAGGTTTACTTTAAGCCAATATGAAAATATGGAAAGTACATGATCATAATACATTGAAATAAGATTTCTCATATGGCTTGTGGGAACATTATTAAACAATAACATTCCACATGATGCAGATTCATAAAAATTTCAGGGATTTAAAAAACAAGGTCAAATGTATTCAGAGAAACAGTCTTCGCCAAGCAATAATAGATGGAAAAGGGGAATGTAGCATACAGTTTAAGAAGATCCAGATGAGACTTTCTTTTTGAAATTGATCTTTTTCTAGATTCTGGTTCAGTGGAGCTGGGTCCTGCCAAATCACAGAGACGCTGTGGGCTCCCAAGTAGCTTTAAGAAAAAGGCAGAAAAATAACAGTTTGGTGAATATCATAAAAAAGCACAAGGTTTTAAAATTCTGAGCTCAAGTAAGCATGTACTTTAGAGAAAGTGAGTGATACACTCTAAGGAAAACACGACTACTTGGAACTACACATCTTAATAAAACTGATTTGGTATTCCTCTTGTCATTGAGTACACATTGGGTTCCCAGCTCCCCATCTGAGGACTGTCCTAGACAAATCAAATTTTCCAAGGGATTGTTTCAGAAAATTTTATAGCACAGAACTATAAAGCACTTGCATCTATGCTCTTTACTGAGAATGGCCTATAATTTACCTTCCCTGTACTCTCTTTGTCTCATTTTGCTGTCAAAGCTGGTTAGTTTCAAAAGCTGGACTGATCAAGTATACATGGAACATTCTCCAGGATAGATCATATGTTAAGGTACAAAACAAGTTTTAAATTTAAGATAACTGAAATCATTTCAAGCATCTTTTCTTTTTATTATGATATGTTAGTCACCATACAGTACATCATTAGTTTTTGATGTAGTGTTCCATGATTCATTGTTTGAGTATAACACCCAGTGCTCCATGCAATACATGCCCTCCTTAATGCCCTTCACCGGGCTAGCCCATCCCCTCACCCCCCTCCCCTCTAAAACCCTCAGTTTGTTTCAAGCATCTTTTCAAACCACATTGGCATGAAACTAGAAATTAAGTACAGGAAGAAAACTGGAAAATTCACAAATATGTGGAGATTAAACAACTGCTACCAAACAACTAATGGGTCAAAAAAGAAATCAAAAGAGAAATGAAAAAATACCTTGAGACAAAAAAAAAAAAAAAAGAAAAGAAAAGGACGTATAACATCTCAACATTTATGGGATGCAGCAAAAGCAGTTTTAAGAGAAAAGTTCAAAGCAGTAAATGCCTACCTCAAAAAATAAGAAAAGTCTCAAATAAATAATCGAACGTTAAACTTTAAGGAACTAGAAAAAGAAGAACAAGTGAAGCCCAAAGTTAGCAGAAGTGAATAAGAAAGATTACGGAAGAAATAAATGAACAGAGGCTAAAAAATAATAGAAAAGACCAATGAAACTAAGAGTTGGTTCTTGGGAAAGATAAAATTGACACACCTTTGGCTAGACTCACCAAGAAAAAATCTCTGAAGATTTAAATAAATAAAATCAGAAATGAAAGAGATGTTACGACTAATACCACAGAAATAGAAAAGATCATAAGAGAATCCTATAAACAACTATATGCCAACAGACTGGACAACCCAGAAGAAATGAACACATTTCTAGATATATTCAACCTATGAAGACTGAATCATGAAGAAGAAGAGTATCAGAACTGCCCAATAACTAGTAAAGAGATTGAATCAGTAATCATAAACCTCCCAACTAACTAAAGTCCAGGACCAGATGGCCTCACCAATGTATTCTATCAAACATTCAAAGAAGAATTAATATCAATCCTTCTTAAACTCTTCCAAAAAATAGAAGAGGAGGGAACTCTCCCAAACTCATTTTAAAAGGCTAGCACTATGCTGATACCAAAACCTGACAAAGATATCACAAGTAAAGAAAATTATAGGCCAATATCCCTGATGAATACAGATGCAAAAATCTTCAACAAACTGTGATCAAACTAAATTTAATGATGTATTAAAAGGATCATACACCATAGGGGCGCCTGGGTGGCACAGCGGTTAAGCGTCTGCCTTCGGCTCAGGGCGTGATCCCCGCGTTATGGGATCGAGCCCCACGTCAGGCTCCTCCGCTATGAGCCTGCTTCTTCCTCTCCCACTCCCCCTGCTTGTGTTCCCTCTCTCGCTGGCTGTCTCTATCTCTGTCGAATAAATAAATAAAATCTTTTAAAAAAAAAAAAAGGATCATACACCTAAACAAGTGGGATTTATTCCAGGGATGCAAAGATGGCTCAATGTTCACAAATTAGTGAAGCGATACACAACATTAACAAAATGAAGGGGAAAAAAAAGAAAGGTCATTTCAATAGATGCAGAAGAAGTATTTCAACAAAATTCCACATCCATTTACAATAAAAATTCTCCAAAAAGTGGGTGTAGAGGAAACACACCTCAACCCAATAAAGGCCACTTATTACAAACCCACAGTGAGCATCGTATTCGATGGTAAAAAAACTGACAGCTTTTCCTCCAAGATCAGAAACAAGACAGGGATACCAATCTCGCCACTTTTATTCAATACAGTACTGTCAGTCCTAGCTACAGCAGTCAGGCAAGAAAAGAAATAAAAGGTATCCAAATTGGAAAGGAAGATGTAAAACTGTCACTATTTGCAGATGGCATGATATTATATATAGAAAACCCTACAGACTCTATAAAAAAACTGTTAGAACGATTGAATTCAGTGAAGTTGCAGGATACAAATCAACATACAAAAATCTGTTGCATTTCTATACACAAACTATCAGAAAGAGAAATCAAGAAAATAATCCTATCTACAAAAGCATCAAAAATAATAAAACGCCTTTCTGATCAGCCATCTGCTGTGGATCCACCGCCAAGATGCAGATTTTCGTGAAAACCCTTATGGGGAAGACTATCCCTCTCGTGGTTGAAACCTTGGACACGATAAGAAATGTAAAGGCCAAGATTTAGGATAAGGAAGGAATTCTTCCTGATCAGCAGAGACTGATCTTGGCCAGCAAGCAACTGCAAGATGGACGTACTTTGTCTGACTACCATGTTCAAAAGGAGCCCACTCTTCAAATTGTGTTGAGACTTCATGGTGGTGCTGAGAAGGAAGGAAGAGTAAGTCTTACGCTACTCCTGAGAAGAGTAAGCATAAGAGAAACGGCCAATTAAACTGGCTGTTCTGAAATATTATAGGGTGGATGAGAATGGCAAAATCAGTCTCCTTCTTCAGGAGTGCCCTTCAGATGAATGTGGTGCTGGAGCTTTAATGGCCAGCCACTTCGACAGACGTTATTGTGGCAAATGTTGTCTGACCTACTGCTTCAACAAACTAGAAGATAAGTAATTATATGTGGGTGAATAAAAGACATGAACTAACGTTTCAAAGAAATAATTAAATGCCTAGACATAAATTTAATCAAGGAGGTGAAAGATTGGAATACTGAAAACCACAAATGACACAAATAAGTGGAAAGATACTCTGTGCTCATGGATTGGAAGAATTAAAACTGTTAAAATGTCCATACTACCCAAAGCAATCTATAGATTTAACACTATCTCTATCAAATTTTCAATGTATTTTTCACAGAAATAGCACAAATAAACCTGAAATTTGTATGGATCCTCAAAAGACCTTTGGAATAGCCAGAGCAATCTTGACAAAGAAGAACAAAGCAGGAGGCATCACACTCCCTGATTTAAAATTATATTACAGAGCTATAGTAATTAAAACAGCATGGTACTACCATAAAAATAGACACATTAATCAAAAAGTACAGAATAGACAGCCTAGAAATAAACCTATACATATATGTCAAATAATTTACAACAAAGGAGGCAAGAATATACACTAGGGAAAGGACAGTCCCTTCAACAAATGGTGCTTGAATAACTGGACAGCCACCAAGCAAAAGAATGAAAATGGACCCCTATCTTATACCATACACAAAAATTAACTCAAGATGGACTGAAGACTTGAATTTAAGACCTGACACCATAAAACTCCTAGAAGAAAACAAGCAGTAAGCTCTCTGACACGAGTCTTGGCGAGGATTTTTTTAATCTGACACCAAAAGCAAAAATAATCATTGGGACTACATCAAACTAAAAAGCTTCTGCACAGCAAAGGAACCGCTGTCAAAATGAAAAGGTCACCTACTGAAAGTATTTGCAAGTCATGTATCTGATAAGCGGTTAATATCCAAAATACATTAAGAACTCATACAACTCAATAAAAAAGCAAAAAACCAAATAATCTGATTTTTAAAATGGGCAGAGGACCTAGACAGACATTTTTCCAAAGCAGACATATAGATAGATGGCCAACAGACACATGAAAAGATGTTCAACATCAATAATCATCCAGGAAATGCAAATCAAACCCACCAATGAGGTATCACCTTACACCTGTTACAATACCTATCAAAAGGCTAGAAAAAAACAAGCGTTGGCAAGGAGAAAAAAGGACCATCCTGCACAATTGATGGAAATGTAAATTGGTGCATCCACTATGGAAAACAACATGGAGGTTCCTCAAACCATAGAAAATAGATTGCCATATGATCCATCAGTTCCATTTCTGGATATTTACCTGAAGAAAATGAAAACACTAAGTCAAAAAGATTATGCACCCTCATGTTCACTGGAGCATGATTTCAATAGCTAAAATATGGAAACAACCTAAGTGTCTCTCAATGGATAAATGGATAAAGAACATGTGATATATACAATGGAATATTACTCGTCTATAAAAAAGAATGAAATCTTGCCATTTGTGACAACATAGATGAACCTAGAGGGCATTATGCTAAAGTGAAATAAGTCAGACAGAGAAAAAGAAATACTGTATGATCTCTCTTATAGGTGGAATCTTGAAAAAACAGACAAAAAACCAAGCTCATAGTTACAGAAAATGGATTGGTGGTTGCCAGAGGTGAGGGGTAGAAAGATGGAAAAAAAAATGGATGAAAGGGGTCAAAAGGTAAAACAATTTTTAAAAAATTGAAACATGTGTTGTGAAGTATTCCCTTTCTATACTCTGGGAAGATCATATATTATTAGAATTACCCATTCCTTAAATGTTGGTATAACATTGTTTTTAAAGTTAAATGGGGCCAGTGGGTTGTTTTTTTTTTTAATGGAAAGATTAACTACTGATTCAATTTCTTGAAGATTCTAGAACTATGTAGGTCCTCAATTTCTTCTGGAGCTAGCTTGTTAAAGGCTGTGCTATTTCCTAGGAATTTATCTATTTTAAGTTTTCAAATTTATTGGCCTCAGTGGCCTTAATACCTTCTTTAATTTCTTTAATGTTTGTAATATCTATAGTTACATGTGTATTTTCATTCTTATTTCTACTTACTTGTTTTTACCTATTCTGGAATTTCTTGATTGTTTTTATCAAGAGTTTCTCAATTTCCTTAGTCTTTTCAGAGCCCTGGTACTTTTCACTTCATTGATCTAGTATATTTTGCTTTTTTCCACATTACTTTCTGCTTTAATCCTTATTTTTCCTCCTTTCTACTTTCTTTGAATTTAATCTGCTCTTCTTTTCCCAGCTACCTAACTCAGAAAATTAGAATATTAATTTTAGGCTTCCAATTTTTTAAAAATATAATCATGTTAAGCTATAAATACCCTACTATGTACTGCTTTGGCTACATTCTACAAGTTTTCATGTATAGAATTTTCATAACTGTTCAGTTCTAATTATTTTTTTATTTCCATGTGGTAGAAATCTTTACAGAACATTTCAATTTGAGGCTAATTAATTCAGGAAAAGATTGGGTTAAGTGTATCGGAACAGACTTCCTATCACTATGTCCATTATTTTCAAAGTAATTCATACTCACAGGAAAAGGTATATTAACTAGGAAAAGTCATATCTTAAGGGGCACTCTTCTTTCCCTTCCTCCTTCCACATTTCTTTCATACCCCAGAAACTGGGAACTTCTGTCTTGGAGGTATAGCGATGAAGCTGACACTTTTCTCCCCCCATTTTATTTTTTTTGACATTGAAAGAGTCAAGTCTCCATCATTCCTCTCTCTCCTTTCCCCTCCCTCTCCTTCTGTTCCTCTGTCTCCTGTCTCTGCCCTCCTCTATCCTCCCTCCCACCTCTGCCCTGTATCCAAGTGAAGTGGCCGGGCCTAAGTGCCTCCAGCTGTCCCATCTCTTGCTAGAAATGCAGGTGCATTTCGGAGGGATAGATGGGGAGAATCTCACTTTCTCTTGCGATCTCATTACAGTCTCCAGTCTAACTTTACCAGTAATAAATTAGACGACATATTTGAGTTCCCACATTGATCCTGGGCTTATTTCTCAGTTGTTTCCAAATCTGGAAGGAAAGGACACTGAGTGATCAAGCTTCTGAAGAACCCTCAACAACTACTTGAAGAAAGGCAAGGCATGCTGAATCTCAGCTTCTTCCAGTGGGGGTAAGGGTTGTTGTGCTGTCAGGGGCAGGGGTGTCACAGTCTGACAAAGATCAGGGAACTCCGGTGCACGTGCATGGCTCAGTCAGTTAAGCATATGCCTTCAGCTCAGGTCATGAAACCAGGGTCCTGGGATGGAGCCCACGATGGGCTCCCTACTCAGCGGGGAGCCTGCTTCTCCCTCCCCCTGCTCATGTGCGTTCTCTCTCTCTCCCCCCTCTCAAATAAATAAATAAATAAATAAATAAATAAAATCTTAAATGAAAAAAAGATTAGGGAACTCCTTCTGAAGCAGAACCACGGGAGAGAGGAAAGGAAGCAAGGTGAACTTGTGATTACTGTTCGTTTTTTGGGAAAGCGGAAACAGAAAAGAGAATGCCATTTGAAAAACAAAATGTCCTGTCTTTGATGAATAGGCACACAGCGCCTATGGCAGAGTGACAAATCACAAAGAGAACAGGGAAATAACACACCAAGCGTTCAAACTCCGAAAGGCTAAACAAACATCCTGGGTGCCTAGTGGTTTTCTTTGTGTGCACAGACGGCACATTTTGGTTTCCAGGTTACCAACCTCCCCAAATGATTGGTTGTCATAGTGAGTGGAGTAACCTGGCCCCCATCGTCGGCTGGGCTCCATGGGGCCACATCGCCTGGACAAGCCACTCACGTGCTGGTGTTTAACTGCAGCCTTGCCCTGGAAGAGCATCTGGGGGAAGCTAGACAAATCTATGAAAAAGGGGAAAACATAACGGATTTCCTGCGCAGTGGTAAATGAATTCTTATTGAAAATACATCTGGACACCTATGAGCCCGTGCACAATGTATTTACTTTGCATTCAGGCAGCGAGTGGATCTGAGCGGGAACGACAGGTGGCTGCTGTGCACAAAACACCTGCTTTGCAGCTATCCCGTCTGCAGGCCCACCTGTGGTTCAGTCGTAACTCATTGAGCCCTCGTTCTAATGTAGGCACTGCAGTGTCAGGTAGTGGGGGGGGGCACACAGGAGCAGTGGACGCCAACACATATTTGAGGATACGAGAAGTGTGTACTTTGTCATACAGTGAAATAGTTGGTGGGACGGGACGTACAAGTAATTGCTAAATGGTGGAATTTAGAGAATTTAGTGGTTTAAGGAAGCGGAACTGTAAAGGAGGAGGACTTTGACAGCAGAGACAGCTGTCCTCAGAACGCCTGGGTTCATGCGGCAGCCCTGCTACTGACGAGGACTTCGGGCAAGTAGATTCTCATGGAGCCTCAGTTTCCCCATCTGGAAACTGGGCATGGTATTATCTTCCTGGGAGAGTTGGTAAATAAACGAACACGAAGTGCTGGCTGTGTCTGGCGTATTGGGATCCCTGCTCGACTCTGCTAAGGGGAACGGCCCGTGGGGATATAGCGGGGGAGGGGGATCTGAACAGAGCAGGGTCAGCCAGATGGACTGAGGGTGATCCTGGGGAATGATGGGAAGTGAGAATGATGACAGAAGGACCTAGAAACTGGGCAGAGTAATTCAGACTTGATGAGAGAGGCAACAGGAGCCATTAGAGCCTGAAAAAAACCTGTTAAGAGTGGTGATTTATGAGCCTAAATTCAGAAAGACAAAAGGAAGCAAACAGGCAGGCAGCAGACAGGGAGCTGGGCTAGGACTGGTGCACTACTCGAGCAGGAGGTCATGAGACCAGCTATTTTCAGCCTCCACAGAGTTCTTTTCCTTACGATAGCAATAAGCAGCCAAATATTTGTCTAGCCCTTTATACTTACAGAGTATTTATACAAACTTTATTGCATTTTGAACCTTTGGAATATTACTACTATGCAGAGATTTTAAAAAATTGTAAGTTCAGAGTTAAATGGTTTAACTCTTGCTGGGAGCAAGAGAGAGAGGATCCAAACCCTCACTCTTCAACTCAGGCTCAGGAAGGGGTAGGTGAGCCAGCATGGAAAGGGGCTCCCAGCATCATCTGCACTGCAGTAGCAAAGTATGGTAATAAGAGTGCTGCGGGAAAGGTGATGGGTTTGGGGTCAGAGGGACTAGCACTAGGACTCTTTCTCTGGGACCTCAGACAAATCATTTGACCCTCTGGAACCTTAGTTTCTTTGTGGGAGGGAAAATTCCCTTTTCCTGGCATTATATCTCTATGGGCAGGAATATCTAAGGGAATAATTCTGGACCTCTTTCCTCTCTTTCTCTCCCCTCCTTCCGATGGGGGGGAGTCTGATCTGACTGGTGGATTTAGAAGGAGCTGAGCATGTGTAACCAGTCCCTTCTTCTTTCTTCCCCTTAAAGATGTGCTTATTCAGAGAAAGCCCATCTTGAGTCCCTAGGTGTACACTTAACAAGGGTAGGGCCAGGTCCCCAAGGGAGGGCCACTGCTGTCTGGGTGGTGACAAACTAGTCTAGTCTCACTTGCTTCCAAAGCTGTATTGGGTTCGCCAACCTAGGAGTGGTCAGGTATTAAAGCTGACCCTTCATTCTCATTGCCTGAGGCTGTGATGGGGAAAAGAAATAACATTCTTCACTGGGAAAAGTTGATATAGAACATCAAAGAACTACTAAAGAGTATTAAAGATAATGTATGTGATATTTTGTGATATGTGATAAGAGGATTAAAGATAATATAAGTGCTAGGCATATAGAAGGTAAGGGAAAAAAGGATTATTATTGTGTGCTCATAGATTTTCTTAACCAGCAATTGAATCCAGATCATTCCTTCATTTCTAGAAATGTTGAGTCAGAACTTTCCATTGTTCATTACAGTCAACTCTTATTAAAACGACACCAAGTGGCATTTCAAATTAAGCTTTTGAGAAACTGATGAGCAGCGAATACTACTTAAAATAAATGAATCATCAATGAAGAAATTTTGTTACTCTGGGTTTGTTGTTGTTTGGTCATAGGTACCAAAAACAAAGGCAATGAACAAGTTCAGAAATACAAAAATGTTGATCACTTTTCTTTCTGGTTATTTGAAAGAAAGCAGAGAAATTCTTATCTGAAGTACCTCCTCAAAGCCATGAACGAGCACACTGGGTGGCTATCATGAGCTGGACAACTTTACCTTCTCGCAGGGGTCATGGTGTTTGCGATATGAGGCCCAAGAAGGAATGGGGCAAAGGGATTCCTTTTACTAGTCAGAGATTAGTAATGATTTTGGGGGGTGGGGGTGGATAGCGTACAACCTGAGTATAAAATCACTTTGAAATCCAATTTTGGCAAAGGGGAATAAACACATATCTGCATAAACAGTATCTAAGGGAGCGGAATGAAATCAGCCTGGGGCTCAGTCAAATGCCTGCAGCTTAAATTATCAATGACTTTGCATCAGTGAGCACCAATCAATCTGTCCTCACCCAGGCTCTCAACACATGCATGCACACCCCAGCCCTAAAGATACTGCCGATTACTGGACACCATGTGGTCCCAAGTAAGTGTTAGCAGGTGATCGGCAAACATTTTCTGAGTGCTGCCTGTAGGCAAGACACCGTGTTCAGACACTGCCCCCCGCCTCCTGGCAAGCACGGTGGCATTCTTCATGCCTCCCTACCTCTTTCATTATTTTGATGGCTTCCACCCGGTGCTGGGGTGGGGGATAAAGCAGCACACGGTGATAGAGGGACTGGAGCACGGGCTTCATGGAGTCCACTGACCCTACCAGCCGGACCAGCTCGGCCGCGATGTAATAAATGGTCCGAGCCACGGGCCCGCTCAGGGCTGGCGCGGTGGACGAGCAGCCCGACCCCCGGCCGTGGTCAGAAACTCCTGGAGACGCAGAGTCTGACTCAACGCCGGAGCCAGCACTGCTGCTGTGAGCAGAGGTGATGCTTTTATCGTGGATTGGATTCCCCAGGATCACGATGAGAGCAGGGCAAAGGCTTTTCCTGGGAAGACACAGGAGGAAAAATAGGTTTTGCTAACAAGGCAGAAGGATAAAGTGCAAATACAGTCCTGAGGGTAAATACCAGATGCCACAAAAATGACTAATCAGAGTTGGGTTCTTTACTGCTTCTCTTTTTGGCGACATCCTGCCCCCGTTTTCCATGTCTCTCCATCACTTCTAGGTATATGAACAGAGTCGTTCTCCTCATAGCTCAAGGCAGAATTAACTAAATAAAAATACTAAATAAAAATAACTAAAAAAATAAATTAAAAAAATAAAAATATCAAGAGAAGTATTAAGAAACCATCTTATGTAAAGAAACTGACTCAAAATGCTTAATGGCTTAGTTAGAAAGTTTCATTTTACTTTAAACACCAAAATTATTTCTACTTCTAATTTGAGAAGTTAATTTAAAATTCTGACACATATAGTGTCACATATCGTTCGACTTCCTCCGTGTGGAAAAGCCCAGGAACCCAGAGAGACTAGCTGGCTGCCTGTGGGCCCTGTCACCCGGGGGACTCTCTGGCTATAATTAAGTGACTAGTCTTCCAGTTGAGATGGAGAATGTACCAGTGAAGGGCTAAGAATAACATTCACTAGCTCTGCCCCCGCCCCCAGCCCCGTGCAACTTCCTGGTGCCTTCGTATACTTTTAGGATAAACGAATAACCTAGAAAATATCTCCTAGCTCCTGAGTCTCACGAGCCTATGGTGCCAACAAAGCACGAGAGGCCCTTGGAGGCCTATTTTGTGAAGATCATCATAAGCTTCTCTCTGTATTTCGATCCAGTGCATGTGAGCAAAGCCAATTCCCTACTTTCTCTCTAAAGCCTTCGCACACAGATGAGGTGACCGGTCGACCATGGATGCCACGGGAAGGGACCCGGGCGCGGAGCTGGAAGGGGAGAACCGTGGGGTCGGTGTGGGGGGGAGCATGTGGCTGGGTGCTCACCAGATCAGGTCTGTGAAGCCTCGGTGCAGGTGCATGGCGGAGGACGAGCTGCTGAGCACGGACAGGACACATTCCAAGTACAGGAGCTGCAGCTGCTGCTGGTCACTGGGGAACAAAACCAACACACGACGCATGCAAAGTGAAGGCAGAATTAAGGAAGTGACAGGTGGGAAACACGTGGAAAAATGTTCAGCGTGAGAGAAGTGTTCATGGGGGGGGGGCTAGCATGACGGGTGGAATTGCATGCCCGAAAATTTCTCTGTGGAAGATCGAACCCCTGGAACCTCGGCATGTGCCCTGATGGGAGATTGGGTCTCTTACACAGGTAATCAAGTTAAAGTGATGTCATCTGGGTGGGTCCTAGCCCAAGCTGACGGATGTCCACGTAAAATGGGGAACACTGGAAACAGACACGCACAGACAGTGGACAATGGAAAAGACAAAAGGAGAAGATGGCCGTCTGCAAACCAAGGAGAGCGGTGTGGAACGGATCCTCCCCTGAAGGCCTGGGAAGGAACCAACGCTGACATCCTGATCTCGGACTTCCAGCCTCCGGAACTGGGAGGAGATACGTGTCTGTTACGGAAGCCACCCAGTCTATGGGACTTTGTTACCGCAACCCTAGCAAACTGATACAGTTCGGGGGAGGTTTTTTAAATGAACAAACTTTGTTTTTTAGAACCGTTTCAGATGTATAGAAAAACTGAGCATGGAAGAGAGTTACTGTGTTCCACCCCGCCCAGCACAGAGGGTTTATCCTGCTCATAACAGCTCACATTAGTAGACGCATTTGCTACCATTCAAGAACAAATACTGATATATCATTATCAATTAAATTCCACGGTTTATTCCAGAAACGTTCAAACTCTTAATGTGTTCAACTGTCTAAACTTTTCAAAAGACCACTAATCATATTATCTTTTAAATGGTCAACACTTTACTAACTTGCATTTGAATTTCTTTTTTGAAGACAACATGGTTTTTCAATGGACAAATTATTTTTCTCGGATTATTATTATGAGATTAATCCATAGAGCCAGATTAAAAAAACAGACAACTTCATGGGATGCGTGTTCTCCTACCCAGGCTGAGTTTTCTGCCGAACCCACCAGAAAGTATTAAACTCCAGGTGGGTGGTAAGTGACCGACAGGAATAAGGAAGAATTTAATATTCGAGCACACATTTATGACAAATACATAATAAATACTTCTAAGAGAATTTATTCAGGAGTCCTATATGTTCCAAAAAAGGAGGAACTTGTCTTGAAAAATCATTTTTGGCTGTGTCTCTTTTCTCCTCACTTAAATAAATACCAAAAGGAAGTTTAATGCCCTTAACAGTTCAAATAACTCCCAGGAGAAGGGGGTGGACGGGAGAGGCAAGACCAGTGACAGGCAGACTAGAAACTTAAGGAGACAGGAAGGAAGAAGAGAAAAGTTAACACCGGACTGTCCCAAAGCCCAGGAGATGACACGCGTCCACTGCCGAACTGAGAAAGTTTGCACAGACGCAAGATGAAGGATCGCAAGATGGGGGGGCTGAGGGTCCCCTGTTTAAGTGTTATGTTAGATTCTGCGGCAATAGGTCTCTGTAAAATTGACCTCAAGCTCTAAACTGGTTCGCAACGTACAGCCCAAGGGCAAAACCCTGCCCACGGCCCCATGAACTGAAAATGATTTTTGTGTTTTTAAAGGGTTGTAAAACAATAACAGGAATGAACAGAGAACAGAAGCAGTATGTGGCCCTTCACGGAAGAAGTCTGCTGACTCATACTCTGTGATGCTCTCCCTTGTCCAAAGAGAACTGCACAATGATTCAAATAATGCCATTATTCTGGAAAGGGGAATTCCACGGGGTGCCTGGGTGGCTCAGTCGGTTAAGTGTCTGCCTTTGGCTCAGGTCATGATCTCAGGGTCCTGGGACTGAGCCCTGCATTGGGATCTCTGCTCATCAGGGAGCCTGCTTCTCCCTCTCCCTCTGCCTGCCGCTCCCCTGCTGTGTGCACTCTGTCAAGTAAATAAGTACAATCTTTCAAGGAAAAAAAAAGGAAATTCCACTTATATTTGGATGTACTATACCACACCTGCTGAGGGGGGGAAAAGAGGTGGGTAAAGGCTGAGTTTCCACAAAAATTATTACTATGTGCCAAGAGGAAGGTGGTGGTTGGAGGAAGAATAAGAAAGGGAAGACATACTTAGCCATTTTGGGGCCAGGTAAGGACTTTACACTTCTATACTCCTACGCCCACAGACTTCCCTACACTTTTGAGCGAGGCATCGTTCCTGATCAGAAACAGCATATTCTTCTGGGACTAGAGAAACAAGGAAGCAAGTAGATAAAGCATTGTATAGGAACTGCTACAAATGAGAAATTTAACACAAGGTTCTATGAGAGCATATTGGGAGTGGCATCTAATCCTTAGAGAGATCCAGAAAGAATTTCTAAGGAAAAGCCATCTTCATGGAGACCTAAAGTTCAAGTAGGAGTCTTGCAGGGCAGTGTTAGGGAGAGGGTGGTGGTGGTCTGTGGTTGGAACAGAGTGTAAGGATACCATTGGCAAGAGGTGGGACTGGGGAAGTGGCAAGGGCCGGATCAGGAAGGGTTTGGGAGGACTTGTCTGGACCTTATTCTGCAGGTAGGAGAGTGACAGTACCAAATTTATATTTTAGAACAATCATTCTGGATGCTGTAGAAATGAACAGATCGGAGAAGGCAAAACAGAAGGGTCGCAACTCCAATAAGCCACGTTTTGAAAAAGTTCTGAAAAGGACCATCTCCGCTATAGTCTCAGACTAATCTTTCTGACCAATCGCTGGACTCACTATTAAGAAAAATAGTTATTGGGGTGCCTGGGTGGCTAAGTCGGTTAAACATCTGCCTTAGGCTCAGGTCATGATCTTGGGGTCCTAGGATTGAGCCCCACCTCGAGCTCTCTGCTCGGCAGGGAGTCTGCTTCTCCCTCTCCCTCTGTCCCTCCCCCTGCTCATGCTGTCTCTCAGATAAATAAAATCTTAAAAAGGAAAAAAGAAAAATAATGATTAAATGCCCCAATTCAAAAATGTCTGTCTTTCAAACTGTCAGTCTCGCACCACAAAACTAAAAGAACTATAGACGATAAAAATTCTCAGTTTCTGAAACTGGAAAGGAACCCACAGAAAAGCTACGAGCAGCCGAGTTCCCTCTGAATACCTGCAGAGTACGCCACAGCAATACTGAACCCCAAGTCATCAGACCCGATGACAGAGAGGATGCATTGCCAAGGTAACTGGCCTGGGAGTCTCCTTGGAGACCAAACGCAGCAGCTTTTCTGTGGGCCGCAGCAGTGTGGAAAAACCGGTGCTCATAGCCTTGCATGAGTCATGTCACTAAGAGCTGTCTGAAATGTAAGCAGCTTCCACACGGGCCCCTCACGAGATACATATACGCATGTGCAGCACATGTGTGCAGTTCTCATTCGTCTGACTGAAGACAGACAAATATGTGAAAAGTACAGGGGGGTGAGAAGCCAAGAAACCAGCCAACTCTTTCAAAACACATGAGGAAAAATCTGCCGACATGGAGGGTGGCGAGTCCCTTGGCCTGGTCTTCTGTTTGAGCATTTCATGGCTGGCAGGTTGAGTCGCTTCTGGTCTCATTCTCTGCTCATCTCTGAATTTCTTCCCGGGCTCAAGATCCATGAAGAACGACTCTCGTAAGTAGACCAGTGGGCCATGAAAGCTGAGGAGCCCCCATCCTGACAAGTTGCCTGCAAGGGTAATCTGGCAGCACGTTCTGGATCTCTGGCGTTCTTAGAATTTTGTTTGATGATGAATCATTTGGACCTTACCTCCTTTTGAGATAATTTGAATTTAGGTAGCAAAAGGAGAGAGGGACTTTTAAGTAATTGTGTAAGAAGTGGAATGAAATCAAACCCGTGATAGGAACACCTGGCCTTGCCTCATTGCTTCTGAGAATGCTTTGGCGTACGCTCCTCTCTGACATTCGGCACTGGGAGGAGAGGGAAGTGGGGAGAGGCTGACAGGAGCCCAATGGGCAGAGAATGAATAAATATCTTTCTAAGCCCAATTATCCTTCCAAAAACTCCTGAATTTAAAAAGCATCATGTAACTCAGCATGCCTAATATAGCGTTCTATTAATAACACATCTCTAAGGCATGTGAGTTGTTCTGCGTACCTGGATGAATTTTGTGACTCCTCCCGGGAGACTGAGTATATCATGACTACATACCCTTACAGAGAGAAAGCCCTATGAGGTATGTGGGCCCTGATTTTTGGAAACGGCTATTGCGGAGAAGCACTGTGGTGTGATTTCAGAGGAAGAAGATATTTAGAAGGTGGGAGAGGTGTCAAGTTTAGCTAATAGAAATAAAAGGAGTTTGGGTAGGAAATTCAGAAGAAATTGTAAAAGGTGTGAAAACTGAACATGAAGAATAAAGAGAACCACCAGATTGAAAGCAGTCAAGAGCATGGTACCATCTGACCAGGTGGCCTTACAGGTGTCCTGTTTAAGCTAGTGATTATGCATGCTGCACCCCAGCTTCCTTAGCAACAGAACCATCATCTTAGGGAAATGGAATCATGATGGGAAAGACCATACTCAAACACAGTGAGCAGTCTCCAGGGACAGAATGATGACTGGGGAATTGCATTGAAAAACGAAGCAAGACCATGGGAATTCTATAAAAGCCATTAAGCTCTATAACAACATGCCTAAAGCCATCTTTGAGCTAATGTCCAATGAGAAATCCTAGAAAAACATGTACGTGTCACATGAATTACTTTTCCTGTTTAACACCTATTTCCAAGTCATATGGTTCAGAAATATTTTCATTTTTTTTCATGACTGATAGAAATCTATGCCCTTTAGTCTGTAGTATGCGTACAGATGCATTTGCAATGTATGTTTGTGCTGTGTATCTTCCTAATAATCTACAAATGTCTGGTGTAAGAAGTTCAGTGTCCCAAACTGCATCATAGACCAGAAGTAGCACTGACAATTCTAAAAGTAAGCAAGCGATTTTAGAATATATAGCAAATATTTATTATATGTTAGGCACTGTGCAGTTAAAAAAAATTCCATTTATCCCAAAACTTCCTAGAAGATACCAGTACTGAAAGTCTACAATAATTACAACAGGCGTAACCTCGGACTGTCCCAGGTACACTAGGTCATATGGTCACTCTACAGATGGCAGTCCCTACAGCTGATGTTAGAGACGTGCAGGCTTTAAAGAGCCATGAACTTGAAGGCCTTACTGCACCTAGCTGAAGACTTTTCTGACCAATGAACAACGGTATGTTTTAAATCTATCATTTATAGACCTACAGATTTGTTCTGACTTATCTTGGGGGCTAGTTTTCAATTATTAATGGCATAACTATCTTGAGTTTTTCTAGTACTTAAAACCTTAGTCTTCTCTTAGCACACTACTCAGGAAAAAAAATGTGTAGCTTTTTTTTCCCCCTTGCCTGCAAGGTAATGAACATAGCCTTTATATTTTTCAAAGTTTTGATGGTCTTTGTTTTATTCCCTGATAATGCTAAGACCTGGGGGGTGGGGGATGGAGAAGAAGCATCTTTGACAGCTGGCAACTGCCTAGTTGCTACCAGCTAGCCGGGGTGCTCCCCTGGCGAACACAAACGACTTCACAGAATGTTAATATCAGCTGAGGACTCTCCACAACGGGGACAGAACAAGACGAAAGCCAATCTACAAACTGGCCTGAACAGAGATTTAAAAAAGGAATCCTGGGGCGCCTGGGTAGCACAGTCGTTAAGCGTTTGCCTTCAGCTCAGGGCGTGATCCCGGCATTATGGGATCGAGCCCCATATCAGGTTCCTCCGCTGGAAGCCTGTTTCTTCCTCTCCCACTCCCCCTGCTTGTGTTCCCTCTCTCGCTGTCTCTGTCTCTGTCGAATAAATAAATAAAATCTTTAAAAAAAATAAAAAAGGAATCCTGTGCAACCACTAAAATGACCAAATATCATCCTCATCTGTGAATGACTCCTGTTTCTCCTACAATGACAGCCCCTTATCTGTTCCTCCCATCAGCTAAATGAAAATGAAGATGTCCCATCCAGGGAATGCCCCTACTTTCTGACAGCACCCAATCCTTGAACAGACCCTCAGTTCCTTTCACCCACTCCAAATCACCTAACTCTGGCTCAAATCTGTAACAATCCCTCCTAACATCCTTTGCATGGATACCCTGGCTTCCCATAGTGTACAGGCTCCCTCACTATTACAAGTTGATAAACCAAATTCTCTTAGCCTCAGGTAATCTTTGGCTATTGGGAATCAACAATCTTTTAAGTAAATTTTCTCACTGGATTCTTACAAAAACCCTAATATATTTTATATCACTAATATTATATTATATACAAATAATAATAAATAACATATTAATTATTTTATAGGATACAATTTATAGGGTTGAGAGCTCTTCCCAAAGTCAAGAGGCAGTAAGGGGCCAAACAGGGGTTTTACCCAGCTAATGCAACAAAGATAATGTAGTTGAGCCAATAGTGATTAACACCATATATGATTATATCTTAGGAGAAAACCAGCCAATGAGAAACATCCCCCAGCTCTGATATAACAACTGGCTCTGCTATGAGGGAGTAGAACTAGGCAGGGGTGGGGAGGAACGGGCACTAGAAGAAATCTAAACCCTGGCCATGGATGAGTAGAGTGAATATATAACTTATCCCAGCCAGGACACTGGTAGGAGTGAGGGAGGGTGATTACAATCATACAGAACAGGCATAACCTGGAACTGTCCCAAGGTAATCAGGTCACATGGAGACTCCATAGATGGGGTCACTGTAGTTGGTGTTAGAGTCCTGAGGTTAGGATCACAATCTGAGTCCCAGGCCTACTGCCCTAACTCTCCATGGTCAGAGGAGATGGGGACCTGAGCAAAGAACAGGAGAAGCCAACAACACACGCTATCTGCTTTTAGATATATGCCTTCTGAGGAAAAAAAATGTTCTGCCTAGGGTCCAGGGGTGAGAGAAACTTGAGGGTGGGGCTGGGGAAGAAGCGCTTTTCCTTTTCACTTAGACTACCTATGAATTAAATAGGTCTCTTCATTGTTTAAGTGCCTAAGAGGAAGGGAGCTTAATTTGGTCAAAATGGGCTGGTGACCTAGAGGAATGATGGATACACTGATATAGAAACCATGGGCCAAAAACTCTGAAGAGTCATTCTAAGCTTAGCTTTCAAAAATCCTAAGTTTATTGAAAACACAAACAAAAACAAAACTAACAAGTTTCTGCAACTTTTCCAGCAAAGTGAGAGACCTCACTAATGTTTCAACTAGATTATGTCCCCCAACTTATGACTACATAGGCAATACTATAAGTAAAAGTTTTCTGAATTATCAAATATTCTAGTTACTAGCAAATGATAGTGTCTTTCATAACTCAAAGGGTATTTCAGAATCTTATTGTGTTGTGGATTTTGCAATTAACTATATATGTAGCTGGTAGGACTTTTCATCTCATCTTGGAAAGTCTAGACCTTTTATGATTTGGCTTTACTACAGATGCATAAATTAATAAGTTAACTTACTGCATGGAGATTTGGAGCTGTGGATATCATCTATATGATCTAATATCGAGGATTAAACTGGTATGCAAAAAATGAGTATATAAAAGAGCAGTGTGTTCTTTTCAAAAATATGCATGTGAACTCACAGGCTCGGGAAATGTTGGAAGAAATATAGAAAGACCACAGAGTCCGTCCTTGCCATTAACAGAGGTCAGTGAGAAGACTCATTTAGAGTCACACAGCTGGGACATGCCCAGGTTACTTCAAATAGCTTTGTCAACTACCTCTTGGCCAACAATCTTGTCACTCAGCTCCATGCTAGAGGGATTAAGTCTTCTTTGTAAGCTACTGTTTTCCCATTTCTCATGCGAAAATTATATCCTTCAGTCATGGTATTTGGTAATGTGGGCTTGCCCAAAGTCACTGAATAGATTTCTCAGGAATAACAGGTGAATACCAATGGGGGTAACCATTGTCCCTATAATCTGCAATTGTAAGTGATGCTGTAGACAAGAGTTATCTCAGAAATAGACCACCGGCGAACAAGAACACCAGTGTTGAAGGCACTTACTTGATGGCGGCTTGCAGCTTCTCACACAGAACAGTGAGCACAGAGACAAGGTCATCACAGAGGGACTCAACTGTCGACCCTTCAAACAGAAGAGGTTACAAGCATTAGACATTGGCAGAGGGCACTAGAAGCTTCCTCAACAGTCCTTCCCATCCTCTGCTCTTAATGTTTTCAGGACTGAAAAGAAGGTTTTCAGATGCTGAGCCTTCCTTAGGCCACTAAAATGATCCTAGAAAATATAATTATTCATTTCTACAGTAATGAATATTGAAAGAACACTTCAGAAATACGGTTCAGAAAATGATATATTGTTTACTATTATATATAAAACTCATTCACACTTAACAAAAAGAGATTTCACTAATTTAAGAAACAACACAATTGACAACAATCGTCTCAATATTTAGGCCAGTAGACTACAAATGTATCCCTTATTCTGACCTTTGGAATTTCTGGATCTTTTGAGCAGATTTGAGTTGTATCACGGAGATAAAATGTGGCAGCGTGGAAGAAAGATGGGCTTTTCAAACTAAGGAACTAGGGAAAAAGGGCAAAATAACTTCGTCACCATCTTTACTACTTTGCCTATTTTCCCAGCATCTTCGGGTCACACAGTTGCTAACAGAGCAACGACCAAAGCCAGAAGAAAGAATTTTCCCTCTAAACATGTTCACGTCCAGAAACTAGGAACAAAACTCCCACAGAAGCACTGAAAGTATTGGAGAAAGGGTGAAATTTAGAATCTGGTCAGGTACTGGTCCACAACTTGCTGACCACGTGAGCTTGGGTAAGCTTCAGTTCTCCCTTTGGTGGAATGGGGGAAAAATAATCCCATTCTCACAGAATTGTTGGGCTCAGTGAAGTAACAAGTGGAAGCATTTGTTCTTCTTATAACAAACACCTTTAAAGATCTATACAACTGTGGCTACTTGATGAATGTAGAGATTTAAAAAAATGGCCATGAGATCAAGGAAGATGGAGAAAAAATGGCAAGAGCGGAAGACAGAAAATGACAGTAAAGTCAGAGGAGGGCGGGAAAGAGAAACGGCTAATCCTGCGAATTTATGATCTTCCATGCAGAAACAAACCTGAGAAATGATAAGGTACAATAAGACACCACTAAAAATAAGTAAAAACCATAAGTAGTCCTTAAACTCAGTTTTAGATAAATGTGAGTCCATCCATTTTTTACTAATATATATTTTTAAAGATAAACCTTTGGCCAAGAGGACTTGGACCTTGTCTTTGGTTTATAAAACCAAAGTGAAGGTTTTATGGAACCGCAATTGCCCAAGAGAGGAAAAGGCAGGTGGAGCGCATCACTGGGAGCGTCCACAGGTGGCAAGATGCTGAAGAACGTTCCAGTCTGCAGCCCAAGAAGGGAGCAAGGGGCAATTAAAACAACATGCTCCAGCAATGCCTTCAGAGATGACATACCACGTTTCTCATTTCTTTCCATTACTCTGTTTCTCCTAATAGTGGCTGTTTGGCTGCCTTTCTCTCCCCCTTTCATTCCCTTTTACATCCTCTCTGTAACCACCTGCCTCCCCACTGCCACCTTTTCTTATTATTAACATGCAAAAATATCAAAGAAAAGCAGATTTTCCAGTATTTTTTAAATTATTGAATAAAATCTGAAAAACATATTTTCATTTTTTTAATTAGATGGTTTGAATTTTTCATATCTCTTTCAGAAAACAAGACTACCAAACAAAAAACAAAACAGAAGACCAAAAAACCAAAAAACAAACTGCTTGTCAATTATACATAGACCTCTGTTTTTCCTTTTCCTCTGGGTCAGAATGCAATTCCTTACCTTGATTTCATCTGCCACTTACACCAAGCTGTTTATCCTACTGTTAGATTCCCTGTGAGGTTCATTTTTTCCATATTAAAAAAAATGGCATTTCACAAACTTACTTCTGGTACAATAGCTCTATGCCGATCAGGTTTCCACAACCTTCTACCCAGTTTTAACAATTAATAAACCTGACTTCATGGAAAACAAAACAAAACAATGACAAAAAAACAAACAAAAAAAACCCCAACAAAACAAAAAACCCAAACCCACAAAAAAATCCAGCCTCCGAGAGGAAGGTATATGAAGAGTTACCCCCCTTCACAGAGTTGGAACAGAAACAGGTGCGGCTGGCAGAGTGCAGGGCCGGAAGGAAGGTTAAGGAACAGGGATGAAGTACGAGCCGGTAAGGCAAAGCTAAGCTGAACCTCCTGAGAGCTCCCTGAGCGCCCCCACTCACCTCTACATTCCCAGAGCCAAGCACACAGTAGGCATTCTTAGACTTGCTTTTTAAACCAAACTAGCAAAAATCAAATCCAATACCTTGATTCCTGAATTCCTGTGGGACATCCGGGTTTTCAATTATCTAGTAAGGGAGACATACACAGGACAATTAGGAGATTCAGGCACAAAAATTCCTGACTCTTAGACAATGGAAAATTCTAGGGAACAAATGTCATTCTGAGGGCTCTGGGCTCAACTAACTTTCCTAAGTGCACCCTTCAGGTCTTGATAGCATTTCATTACTCATGGTATTTAGGAGAAGACTCTGATGTTTGGAACTGAGCTCATCAGTTCCTAAAATAACTCATTCCAGACTCCACAACCTCCATAAAGGTTTAAGCCCTTTCAGCACTGTGTGATTCCAGGGTGCTGAGCTAGGGCGTGGCGCTATCTCTGCATAAGCAGGTGAGTTACCTTTGCACAGGTAATTTGTTCCAAGGCTACAGCCTACACTTTGATTGGCACCTACTGAATACAGACTCAGTAATAAGAAGGACCAGGTTCCTGAATTTTAAAGTACAGGTCTGAGGAAAGGTTCTTCAGTCTCCCTACCTCTGAGCACTGGGAGAGAAGAGGGCATTTTCAGGCTAATCAACTGCCAGACATATAAATCATTCCAGGACACTGTTTTGTTTTTGAAACTTGTTACAGGCACATATTTTTACTATTCTTTGTTCATTAATTTGCAAGCTCAGCTGCTTCTATCGCGCTCATCGTGAGAGGCTACGTCAACGTCTATAGCTCAGCAGCGGCTGAATACAGAGTGTAGAACAACATTTTCTGGAGGAAATACGTCTGGATCATTTTTTAAGGACAGGAGAAACACTACCACCTACTCCCTAAGTGTTTACACACGGCAATTTTGCTTTTTGAAATTAGTAACTTATAATTTAACAATGGCTTTCATCATCTAAATAACTCAACAATAAAGCTTGATAATAACTCCGAGATCCTGATGGTACAAAATCAAATTGCATAACTGTGCTGGGAGTAGGGATGGACATTAGGTTGAAAATACAGTTGACCCATGAACGATGTGGAGGTTGGGGGAGGACTATCATCCCGTATAGTCAAAAATCTGTGCGTCACTTTTGACTCCCCTAAAACAGGACTACTAAGAGCCTAGTGTTGACTAGAAACGGTACCACTAACATAAACAAGTCAATTAACACATACTTCGTATGCTATACGTAATATATTCTATATTCTTATAGTAAAGTAAGATAGAAAAAAGAAAGTGTTAAGAAAATCAAAAGAAAAAATACAGTACTATGTTTATGAAGAAAATGTATATTAGTGGACCCGTGCAGTTCAAACCCGTGTTGTTCAAGGATCAACTGTACATTTCATGCTAAGGTTTTTGGCATTCTAGATTTATTTTCTTTCCATTATATTTAAGTCTTCTAATTGTGAGGTGGCCCATGATTCTTTCCTGTGATGGGTCATGCTACACGCTACACATCTTCCCCAGGTAATGCTAGGTGTGCCGTGGGAGAACACACAGTCTCCTTTGAATGAACCTCACCAATCCTATAGACAACTTCCCTTTATTAGCTTTTTAAAAATCACCATTCTTAGCTGATAAAACTTATGTCTCCCTCTAGTAGACATCCCATATGCTTCAAATATTAACATCCTGAGAATTATTTTTCTGGGACATGGAAACATCTCTGGGGATTTCATGAGTAATAGAAAGGAAATGACAGGAAACACTAATTTTCCACCTAATTTGGGATCTTGCCTCAGGTTGGGTAAGTCCAGGTGGTCAGTGATGAGCAGGACCAGAGGCTGATTAGACACATAATACCACGAGCAGGGGCAGATAAACCTCTAAGTTGTTTTTTTTTTTTTTTTAAGATTTTATTTTTAAGCAATCTCTACATCCAACGTGGGGCTCAAACTCATAACCCCATGATCAAGAGTCGCACACTCTGGTTTTATCCAGACCTCTC
This sequence comes from Ursus americanus, assembly GCF_024610735.1. Taxonomy (NCBI): domain Eukaryota; kingdom Metazoa; phylum Chordata; class Mammalia; order Carnivora; family Ursidae; genus Ursus; species Ursus americanus. Next base: position 50,658,786 of record NC_142137.1, on the reverse strand, counting down.
TAGTCCACCTGTTACCCTTCTTACAGAAGAGCAACGTGGCTAAAAGGCTGAGTCATTCTACTTGAAACCTAATACTCTCCTACTCCAAATTTTAAAAGTAAGATTAAAGGATACAACTGAAGTCACTTTGAAACTACAAAGTTTCATTTAAATGTTTCATCTTAAAACATTAAGACACCATTAGTATTACATTATTTCATCATGTTGCCATTGAGCAAGGACGAACTGTGAGAGTATCATTAATATAAGATTTTCAACATCCTAGGTTTATTTCTATTAAAATGTGTTTTTAACATATTTAAGTGTTTTTTTCCCCTTAGCATGTTTTCTATTTATAGTTTGTATTTCTCTTAAACTACTATTCCCACGCTATCCTATTCAAAATCCTAGTTTAAATGAAGTTGTTGTTAACAAAGGGTAACCTAAGGTAATACCATCTTAAGATAAAACGAGTTTTTAATAGAAACTTGGGCTGTGGACAGAGCAAACATTAGGAAAAAAATCAGTATTTGCGTTTTCAGATTAGTGTTGCTTTTTCAGCCCTGGCTGCCGCAGTAGCAGAAGCCCAGGGGCTTAGTTCTGGCTCTTTCACTGCTAAGCTCTTTCATTTTAGATTTCAATTTCACCTCTCTGGGCTTCCTCTTCCTCATCTGTAAAATGAGGGACAAAAGAATTTGACTAGGAAAACCCTAAGGTTCCACTCAACTCTAAAAATTAGAAAATAACTGAAGGTTAGAATTAGAAATGATTTAAGTTAAACATGAGATCTTCATTTCTGTAAAGTTAATTTGAGATATTTCAGACTGCCATGGCGATTTCCTATTCTAGAGAATAATAAAGTGTTCATTTCAAAATTTGTCTCGCAGATTTTTAAAGAGTTTTAATCTGAATTATTCAGATGCAGATAAAAAAAAAATCACATACCTATTTTAAAGAAGAATCATCTCTTCATTAACATTCCCCAAAGATAAAATATATGAGAAGCCAATTACATTTACATTTTTCCCGGGAATGCTTAATTTTAGACAATCTGTTCAAGTTTAGATCAATAAGCTCCAACAGGCTTTGGTGACAGAGAGAAGGCAAATTGAACATTACCCTGATGTCCCCAGCAGGTGACGGAAGACCTCTTAGCACAATCTTTTACTTAACAAAGAGAAACAGACACCAAACCTCAAAGCATGTAATATTAATTGCTATTACTTTTTCCTAATTTTGAACTTCTGGTATTTGTTAGTATATTAACATAACATTTTTTATAAAAGTTTTCAATCTGAGTTTTAAAAAAATGATTTAAAAAAGTGAATTATAAAATGATAACTAAAAAATGATAGGAACCATAAGGAAAAACAACTCTCAACAGGCAAACATATGAAGAGCTTAATCTATATAAATAAACCAAGCCAGCCCCTCCTACTGTTCCAGTACGAAGCAGCCTGGCAGCAGGTGGGGGAGGGGCATCTAGGATGTGGGACACACAGCATGCAGTTACACAGAGACGCCGGCAAGCCTGCTCACCGTGTTCTCCTGCCTTTGTCGTAACTGTAAAGTCAAGTCACTCAGCATTTGACTGAGAGTTGCCCGCACAGCAGTGTTTATACTACGCTGGTGACAGCTACATACATATGTCTCAATGCACACCTGGTAAAGAGATAAGATAGCAACATACACTCTCTGTAGATATCAGTTCATTACCAAGTTTGGAATTAAACAGAGAGGATATTAAATCCCTCCTAAACAGAAAGTCAGCCTGATTTAGGACTAATTATCAAGGAGTACTATAAATATTTAAAATCTCTGAAAATTTGTTTTTAAGTCTATAGGCAAGTAACACTTTCCTAAAGGTTATCACTCTCAGAATTTACTATTCTGAGTATCATTGGAGAATGAAAATTAGTGATTTTTAGATATGCCAAATAATTCTACCCAGAGCAAACTCAGGTGGCTGGAAATTAATCAGGAAAAGCTCCTTCCATGGCCAACAGGAACAGAATTTACTCACTCCTGAGTTATCGAGTATGGAGAAAGGGTTAGTGAATCCCTTTCTCCTGCACTATAAACAAGTTTGATCTCGGATTAACTCTCTGGAGTTAATCTCTGTTCTTCTGGAAACCTGATAAAGCAGAGCATCAGCTGGGTTAATAAGCATGGCTTAGGGTGAAAATCTCTCAATGACTAAACTGCATCTGAATTGAGAAAACTGTGGATGGACTTTAAAAACCTGGTGGGAGGGACATTGCTCATGTCCTCTGAGAGACTTTGGCCAGCTCTGCTCATGGAGTTGGTATGGAAATCTGGTTCCTTCATAGTGGAAACGTGGGGGCTCCTAAGCCAAGGGGACTGCACCCATCGAGCCGGCTCTCATCTTCTTGCTCCGAGGCTGATATTTGAGAGCCACAGACTAGCCTCTGGACTGCTGCAAGGACTCCTTCCTGTGAGAGAGAAACGCCTGCCAGGGCCCTGCTTCTCTTCCCTGTTGTGTGTCTACTAAACAGATAATAACGCCAGTTATGGCCTATTTAGGTCATGCAAATCTGAATGTCTACTTGGACCTGAGAAGACTCCCTGACGGCTAGAAGTATGGAGAAATCCCAATTTGGAAAAAAAAAATCCCCTATTTGATGATGATGATGATGATGATGATGATGATGCTTAATGTCCTGACTCTTCAGATTGTATTGCCTCTAATTCTTCTGGAGCTCTAGGGATGGGCATAACAATAAATGTGTGCTTTAAATTTACCTGTTTTCTGTCTATAAGATGGGTCATCCTTTCCTGTTTACTAAGTATATTTAGACCCACAAAAAGAAAGAGATTTAATGTACCGAAATTATTTTTCCAGGAAGAACTCTGAAATTATCTACAATAAAAATAAAGTGTTCTCACCTCAATGACAAACTTAATTTGAAGGATGAGAAGTGAGATGGAAGAGATACTACGTGTTAACCCTACTGCTTATGCTGGAACTTTCTGTCGGGCCTCACTGTCATACCTTTTTGGTAAAATTAATGATGTAAAAGTCAATATTTTCCAAAGGTTAAATTTATCTAGTGAATGCTTAATCGTCCAAGCGAGCATTTAAAAACTCATGAATTTAATTGGAAGTTGGCTTAGATTAATTCATTTCTAGCTAAAAAGGAAAAGCAAATTCCAAAACAATTTATTTTTCCAATTACCACTGAAGGGCATGTCAGTTTTAAATCCATTTTCTCCCGTGATCATGGATTATAATGTGCGTGAAGGCACAAATTATCCATACGCAGAAAAAAGGTGTCTTAATCCTGGAAGGCGTTGGCGTGGCACGTCATGAAATGATGCAGAAAGCCAGGAAATACACCCAAATGCGTGAGGGGCTTCACCTCGATGCAACAAGTGCTCGTGGTATCATTAGGCACAGCAGGACTACTCACGCCTCAAAATTTCACAGTTTTCTTTAAATCCCACGTTCTCCCCAGAAATCTTTACAGCTGTTGATCTTTAAGATCTCTGAGCTCTGACATCAGTTTAAGGGGGATTTTGAAGGTGCAGAAGCATTAAAGATGAAAAAGTAGCTATTTTGAGAGGTGAACCCATACTCAATATAAGCATGATTTTTTTAAATACGGAGAGCCATACCGGCTCTACAACCTCCCTTCAAAAATTGTATTGGTCACTTTTGACCCATGAAAGAAAGCTCAGATGAGGAACTGGAGTTTATTTAATGCATACGGTACAATACACGGGCAAGACCTTCCTAAATACCAAATGCATTTCTTTTGAGTTTTAACATCACCACTTCTAGCGTTTAGTTGCTAATCCCAGGGGTACACCACTGGAGATGACTCATTGCATGTTTACTCTGCTTGTAAAAAAAAATTAATCTGGGGTGCCTGGGTGCCTCAGTCGGTTAAGCATCTGGCCATTGATCTCAGCTCAGGTCTTGATCTCGGGTGGTGAGTTCAAGCCCCAAGTTGGGCTCTGTGCTGGGTGTGGAGTCTACTTAAATAATTTTTTTTTAAAAAAAGGTTAATATAAGAAGCTCATCCTGCTAAAGTTAGATGTGTAAATACTTACTATGATAAAAGGGTATCCTTCTAAAATATAAAAATGACCATATACCTGATAATATCACTATCTTTAAGTCCACAGAAAGAAATGCTCTATCAGCTATCTTGACTTTTTCTAAAAAAAAAAAAAAAAAAAGGTTCTCATACTTTCTATAATCATAAAAATCTGGTAAACCAGAAAGGGCCTAGAACAAGGGTTTCCATGATAAGCCTGACCACTATATTCAAAGCCAATGCTTTTTCACTTTGCAAATGTTTTTCTGCCACTACCTTAGAATTGTGCTAAAATGAGCGCACCGAATCGGGGAAGTTAAGAGAATGCTAAGTCCAAAGGCAGGCTGAGTTTCTGCGAAAAGGCCCATCAATTTCCTCTTGTAGTATTTCCAATGGCACTCCTACCTCCCCGTGCCCTTTGCTTTCGTACTGCAGAGTTGACACTGGAAAGCCCCAGTCCTGGATGTCTGCCAGAGGCTCAAAGGGCCACGTCAAATACCTTGTGAAAAGCCACAGGCCCCTGGTGGCCAGGGAACGCACGAAGACACAGGGCAGTGAGGAGTTTCGTAATGGACCTTTTAACCATTTCATGCATTTGTGGACGTCCAGCTTTATGGCATGCGAAACACAACTGAGGGCAAAACCACAGAGTTAATAAAGCAAAACAAACGCCAAAAGCAGAAGGAAAAAGAACAAGAAAACACAAGTCTACAAGCCATACATAGACAACAAAAGTAAGCAGTATCACCAAGTAAGAAGACTGATAAATAACAGTACGAGGTTAAACCCAGAGCCGAATCATTATTATTTAATACGGAGCAACATGATAGAATGTAGTAGATATTTAACATTGGCCAAAGTGATAACAAATTTTAAAGTAGTCGCCACAAAAGAAATCTGTTTAGCTTTGCAAAATACATAGGACCTTCACTTTGTCTTGAACTGTGCGCTTGCCTTCTCTTTCCTACCTGAGCGGGGTTCCTGGCACAGCTTTTTTAAGCCAGCGCATGATACTGACAAGTTCCACAAACAGAGGAGCTAGTAGTATGTTTTCAATGGGGAAATTCTTATGCAGATGAAAAATAATTTATGGTGATAAAAAATAGAAAGATCAAAGACTAAGCTACAAGACAGCAGAAGAGATGTCTTTTTATATAGGAAAGATTATGAAAGCTTGTTGATCACATTAGAACCACAGACAATTTTGCCTATTGCTACAAGTCTAAACTCTACATTGAATCATGATGACAACTCAGTGGCCAGGCTGTTTCCACGCGAACAGCTGTAACAGGTGAGTATGTGACAGAAGGCACCTCAGCAAATGCTTCCTGCTGATGTGTGTGTGTGTGTGTGTGTGACACACAGACACACAGAGTGAACTGAAATTATTTTATTCTTCCTAAGAAATATGTGTGTAAGTCAGACCACTATGCTGGGTGGGGAAATTTGCTGGTTTTCCTTTTGGAAATTTTGAAGCATACATGGACACCTCTGATTGTGACTTCCCTTTTCCTCCTCCATATTCTTCTTGGCTTAAGCTGGCATATTAAAATGGCTTAAGACACCTCAACCCTTTAATTCCTGCACCTTGGTCTACAGAAGGTCTACTGAACTCAAGCCTCTGCCCTATGAACTAGCCTAAAATGAGGTAGAGCAGATCTCTGCACTGTTCTGTGGTCTTCTAACTCCAAGTAAGTTCTTCCGGAGCTGTGTACGTCAGACGTTACAAGGAAGTGTGGAAAGGCTTTGCAAAAGGACTCGTTTGCTCAAAGCCCATCCGGCAGCAAATAACCAAAGAACAGACACTTCAAAGAAGTCAAATCAGAGTCAGTAAAGAGACAGGCCCAGAAGGAAGAAAGGGTTTCCAGAAGGTAAAGTGGAGATGCTTCTTAGAACAGGATTTCCTTACTTCAGTGGCCTCAGCCAATTTGAGACAACAGTCCGGGCTCCCTTGACCAGTTTTCTTGCCAGGAGGTGGGGTTACTCCTCCCAGTTTCAGAGAGAACATAGCAAACAAGATGCTTCCAAGAAAAACTGACCGGGTCGCGTATGTACTTTTCTTCTGGATTTTATCTGCAGACTAATCTGCTCCTTAACTGTAGAATATTGTATTTGCTGTATGTCTCAGGAATAATGCTACTACATTAAACTAAAAAAAAAAAAAAAGTATCATTGAACATTCAGGAGTTAGAAGTCAGCCAAATTAAAAAAAAAAATACTTTACTGACAACTAGAATCATTAGATCGGAATCTTTGGCAGCAGGTCTTCAGCCTTAATGGTTTTAAACTCCCGGGGGAACAAGTGACACTAAACAAACTATAAACATATAAACACCAGGTCACCCGATGCTAGCATAATGCTCGGAAAAGATAAACTGAGTATCGATACATAAAGATACCCCAGAAAGTGGCACATACCCGACAGTCACTTGAATCTACAGTCACCAAAAAAGTAAAATTCATCAGTACTTCCGCTTCACGTGTGAAAACATCATACAGCCATTTTTTAACTAAGCGCCGTGGTAAACATCCAAGGTGGCTAAGACTCTTAAGAATTTCAGCGGGTTGCCAGTATGATTACGGCAAGATCCTACTAACATTTTCTAAGACTGACTGTAGCGAGGAAGCAACATATCATAGTGGTTAACAGCCCATATTTGAAATATAAAAAGTCTCAATTTGAATGTCTCGCTGTAGAAACTGGAGAAGCAAATTACCTTCACTTTTCTTGGGATTCTTTATCTGTGTTGGTTGGGGTAAAGATGAGAGGAGGATGTACAAAAAAACCACAACTAATTGACACACCCGAGGGGTTCAGTGGCTAGCAGCTACCATTATTAACTGGTTATTCTTATTAACCAGTGTTTTGCAATTGAGGGATGGATGGATAGATGGAGTGAAAGAGGGAGGACCCCGAAACTAAGAACCTTAAAGAAAAAGAAAAAAAAAAAAAAAGAATGGTCTTTAGACAGACTTTGCTTGAACTTGACAGGATCAAAGACTGGATGTTTCCCATGAGTCAATAAGATCAAACCAGCAAATACACATTTATAAACAAGGCTTTCTCACTTTGAAAAATCCCACAGAGGAACCTTGAGCAGGCATGAGAATATACCCTGAATCTTTCCAATGGAACAACATTAACCATTTTCAAATTCACTCCACAGAGCTTCTGGCTATGGCTTCTCTTCTTCCTTTACCCAAAAGCTTTGGCAATTTTTACTTCCACAGCCTTTTCCAATATTAAGGCAACTACCCTTGGAAAACTGAACAGCCGATCTGCTAATCCGGGCATCATACTAAGAGGAATCTTGCTCTAGCTTTCAACCAATGATGAAAAGGATTATGTATCTATCGGGAGTTTATATTTCTGATCATTCATGAAATTGAACAGAAAACACATTGCATATTTCAGAATTACCCATTTCTAAATTTGATGATATGTCTTATTCCTCCTGTATCATGAAAAACTGTGATCTGAAAAACTTTCATTATTACAGTTTAATTAAACAAGGTAAAGTTAGATGTACAAATGAAGGCTTTATTTACATTTTGAGTGCTTAATGATCCCTTTATAATTTCAACAGTGCCTTGGGGAAATGGCCTCATTTTTCATAGTTAAGTACACATCCCCATTTCCTGATCAACAGGTTTCAGGGTAAACACTGTTCTTGAGTAAAAGTCACTGTGCATCAGGGTAAAAAAGAAGAGAACGTCTGGATTCTTTCTCAACATTTCCACAGGAATTTCAAATGGTTGATTTTAAGGTGTTTTTTAAAAATTGTTTCCCAAGCTATAGCAGAAGGGACAATAGAACATTTTTTCCCATTAAGTTAAAGACTTATTTTTATGAAAAGTTCAGATACAACTAAGATAGCTTCCAGGAGCTAAGCGGTGGTTTTAGGTTGAGATGTCCTGCTTTCAAAACCGAGATGCAGACTTTCAAAGGCTAAATGAGCAGGTGAGAAGCACCTGAGAACCTGCAAAATCACTGTGTTAAGTCTATGGAATGCTATTATTTTTTGTGGCAGTATAACTTTCTTACATCGTTAATTCTTTTTGTTGATGCAAAATCATTTTTTAAGTGACTTCTCTGGTGAGAACTGAAAGGCTCTGAGCTATTTTGCAAATTTGAGGAACTATATAGGCCAGTAAGAAAAATGTTTATTCCTCTCTTGTGGAGCTAATATAAACAATGATTTCAGATGGTTCTACTATCTTTCTTTCTTAAATTATCTATATATGATTCATCTCATAATCTAGTATTTGTAACTACGGATCCATATGCTTATGGTTATAAATTGTTGCAATGCTTTTCATATAAACAGATCTGCTCAACCTGTGCCAGGTTACATAATGACAGAGCTGGGCGGGAGCATTCCCCCCTTTTTAAAGGGGCCTTATGGTGAAAACACATGCCTTCAGAAGGAACAGTGGGGCAGCTCTGTAGCAGATTAGACCGTTAAAGCGTAAGAAATACACTTGATATATATCAAGCACTGACAAATGGGAAGGGAAAAGTGTGGAGGTGATCTGGCAGGAGATGAAGGACGAGAGGGACAGGAGAATCAAAAGCTTGTACTTATCGAGGGGTCACCTTCGAGGGGATGCTGCTGCTGGTAGGAGTCCATACGTGGTGGGGGGAGAAACCACTCACCTGGGTTTTAGATCATTTAAAATGAGATTATACTGATATTCACACGTGGCACTGCTTCCCAGACTTGAGTAGGCGCCTGAATCACAAGGGGACTCTAACTAGAAAGCAGATTTTTACTCATGAGTCTGGGGTGGGGCCTGAGGTCCTGCACTCCTAGCAAGCTCCCAGGGCTGCTGATCCATCTGGGCGGTGGACCACACTCAGGTTTTACAGGAAAGGCTGGTGGGAGAGAAGAGTCGCCGTCAGAGCAGCTGTTCTCAACCTGACTTCCACAGAAGAACCACCGGGGACCTTTTACAGAATGTGTATGTGCAGGTCTCCCCAGGACCGAACAAATGAGAATTTCTGGGGCAACTTTACGCATCTGAGTTTTACTAACACTTCCCAGGTGGTTCTAATGTGCAGCCCTTTGATGAGAACCACCAATGTAGAAGGACGGCCTCCAGAGCTTGGGGCTGTAAGTCTCCCATGCAGAACAGGGAGTTTCAGGAGTGTAAAGAGGAAAAGTCAAAATTCAGTCAAGCAACTACTGCAAACAGCCAACCTTATATAGGAACCTAAGCAACCTTTTGTAAGCCTGTCCCTTGTTCCGATCTTTCACTGTTAGTCAATTGATGCATACTATTCACTTAATCAAAAGACATATTTTCAAGAGAAAAGGCAAGGTTAGATTAACTCCAACACTGTGTCTGCACGGTATTCATGCCTGAGCACAGTTTGGGATCAAGGAGGGGCGGGTAGCCTCCTTGAGGGTTCCACCATTTACAGAGGACATCATAAGGGCCCCCAAGGGGTGGGCCTTCCACAACCAAGCTGGTGGCCACGCGTGCTACACGGGGTGAAGAGCAGAACCGCAGTCAGACCCACTGGTCTCACACCCCAGTTCCGCCACTGCCCAGCTGTCTGACCTCTCTCTAGCTGTCAAAGATGGATAATAATATTTCCTGCTTCACAGTACTGCTGTGTGGATTGTATGTTTGCTATAGGTAAAGCTTTTAAACCGCGGCTGGCCCAGCCTAAGTGCTAAATGAACATTAGGGACGGCTATAGAACACTGCCTTTGAGCTTATGGACTCGTCTCTCGCCATAACCAGCGACATGATATGTTTTCGTGCCTCCCCAGAATTACCAGCTCTGCGAGAGAGTGGCCACAGAGGACCCAGAACTAACCCAGCTGTCTAGTAGAAATATGCCGGGTGGTAGCCAGGCCTGATGGATGAATGTCCACTGTTCTTCACAGCAGGAGGAATACTCTCCAGGGTGTGTCTGCTGTTGGCTCTGTGATCAGGGCAGCTCGAGAGACTGAAGCTCTGGCCCCGGCTTCTGTGGGCTCGTCACGCTGGGGGATCCCTCTGCCTCTCTCAGCAGACTGGCTTCCTGCAGAAATGCCCTTCCCGTGGACCGGCCAGACACAAGAGCTGGATTCTGACTCGCTTGAAGCTGAGATCCATGCCAGGTCTATACTAGCACAGAGGAGCAATTCTGCACGCTGCCATTTGTCAAAAGCACTTTGAAACAGTGACTCTCACGGCTGTGACAAAGCTGTCTCCATAGCCCCGCTCTGTCCAGTGATCAGAGCAGAGTGGTGGATCGAGGCAGGCATGAAACACCTGGCAGCCTAACCATGTCCCGCTGTGAACAGGGTGGTGGAAGGGCCTGCCTGTGGGTCTGCAGGGGACGCAGAGCCGAGAACATCCTCTGGGGGCCTGCACACTAACGGAAGACCCCCACCGCCGATAGAGGATGGCAGGTTTATTTTCAGGCTCTTCACCAAGTCCTTCCCAGCTCGAGGGAATGCAGTCTCAAGCCTGTACCATGAACTCGAACGTCCACGCCAGCACGGGGAGCAACACACATTTCCGTGATGGTCGGACCCCGGCTTCACCAACTTCACGCTGCTGTCGTGCTAGGGACTCGTCCCCAACTACGGGATCGCAGAGACCAGAGCGGGACACGGAGAGCCAGTGGACTAGGTACTGTTGTCACAGGGAGCCGGCCCGATCGATGCCACATCCTTTCAGGGTTCCGGCCAGATCAGCCTTGTCCAGTCAAACGTGGACACATCATCAACCTGCAGTCCCCACGGCAGCAGCGTGAACTTACTGCGAGGCCGGAGCTGCACCAACAGCGTCCGACGTGGCTTCTCTCTCCCTTGGAGAGTGGCACAGCCACACTGCTAACAGGCAGGGAGGCAGCCAAGGCAGCACCGCAGGTGGGTGGGAGGTGGCAGAGTGAGGAGTTACATCCAAACAGTGCTCCTCCAGAGCCCGGCTTCTCCCGAGGTGAAGCTGGAATGCCTTTATCTCTGTATGGCTTCGGGGCTGAGTTTTTTTTTTTTTTTCCAAAAAAACAAAAAAAGCTTTGTTTTTCCTTTATAGGTTTTGGCAGAGACTGCTGTGTTTTGATATTTTATTCTATCTGGAAAGGCCTGTTGAGTCTCTACTCTGGTTTCTAGATACCCTCTGTAAACAGCCTTAACTTGGGTAGTTCATGGCGGTGTGTGTCCACTGGTCAGGCGTGACATCTTGAATCTTTCAGATTCTGATTCAAAAACTGGTTCCTGTCCTCCTCCTCCTCTGGAAGCAGCTTGGGAACCCCTGGTAGCCCTCCTCCCCACTTGAAGGTCCTGCGACAACCTGTGCCCCCTCCCCAAGCTCCATCAGCGAGGGGGGGGTGGACACTAGGCAGGAACAGCATTTCCCTTCCCGCCCTTCACATGGCAAAGGGCTAACAGGCCACTGAGATGCCAGTATCTTTTCTTGCTCTAATCAGAAACTACGTTTGTCACTTTAAAAGCAAACTGACATGGGGTACCTAAGATAGTCCAATTCATCCAGAGAGTAGGCTGGTAATTGCGGGGGGCTGAGGGGAGGGGGGATTAGGGAGTTACTCTTCAGTGGGTCTAAAGTTTCAGTTACACAAAATGAGTAAGTTCTAGACATCTGCTGAACAACATCGCGCCTGTCGGTAACCATACCGCATTGGACACTTAGAAACGTGTTCAGGTAGATTTCGTGTTGAGTGTTCTCATCACACACGCAACAAAAAAGGGAACCTGCAAATAATAAGAACACTCACAGGTGTCCCTTAAAAATCGATTGAAAAAAATTACTGATAGACATTCTATTTCTTTACGTATATGGAGTAAAACATAAATAGGTTAAAGAAAATTGGTCTTTCTACCTATATAAATATACCTTTGGGAATTTATATTGTGATAGAGGTCAGCTAATTGCTTCTTGTTCTTTTGATAGACATATAAAAATGTTCAATGTGCTCAAAAATAATTTTCTCTTAATCTTCACTCTTTAATGCCACACAATTCCATAAAAGGCACATGCAGAGGCCAACAGAAATACTACTCATGATAAGGCGAACTATGTGAGTTGATGGATATTTTAATCCGTTTCATTGTGGCAGTTACTTCACAATGTGTATGTATATCAAAACATCGAGTTGTAGACTTAAAATATATAGAATTTTTGTTTGTCTATTATATCTCAACAATGAGAAAATGAAGAAAAGAAAACACGTCCAAGATGCTAAGTATCTACCTGGTATACTCAAGAAACGGTGATCATTACTGTAAAAAAACATAGCCATGAGCTCTGACAGGTAAGCTTTCTTTTTCTTCCTAATTTCAGAATTCAGAATATCATTGCCTCTCTGAGGTCTGCACATGTACTCCTGTCACAACACATGAATCCTGAAGATACTCTTTTCAAGAAATGGAAGGAAAATGATTCTAAGCGTATTAAAGTATAGCTTTGGAATGCTGACGCTTCCAAAAGCCAGAGGCATCTGCCAGGCACTGGAGAAGCCAAGAATTCTGTTGGACATACTCTTGGGAGTGCTGGAAGGTGCACAGTTCCCTAGCCTGCAACACAGATGGGAAAGAGAAGGCTTTCCAGTGATAGCTGCAAAATGTGCTCGTCGGGCTTTGGGAGACGGGCCGGGACTTTCATCAGTAAACATCTCTCTCACTCACATACCTGGTTTCTTAAAAACCACTTTTTAAAATCAAATGCTTTTCAATTATTCTTAAGAAAAACAGACTCAGAAAGCAAAACGAGGCAGAGTACCTAGGTGTAGTAGCTTTGGGAGAACCAGTACTGTTATTTCCATTTTAAAACCTTAAATGAAGGAAACCAAAGCATGCAGAGCATTATGACCGGGGATGATGGAGCCCACAGCCTGCTTCCTACAGATCAAATCCTTAATGGACACTCCCCAGGCTAATGATCAGAGAAGGACTCACCCCACCGCTGGGCCTCAGCTCCACCCAGGACTCCCCCCAGCCCGGGGCGGGGGGAGGCAGCTGTGAGCAGGCAGCAAAGGGGCAGAGCACATGCGCGCTGGGGAGGAGTGGGCACTCACCTCTGCGATCTTCAGCACTGCGCTCCCATTCAGGTCAAATGTCGGGGTATAGGTTATGCAGAGTAAAACCTGTAGCCACCAGGAGATGATGGAGGAAGGGAGAGAGAAGGGGTTAAAAATTTAGAAATAAACAGAAATATGGTTTCGCATATCATTTGTGCAGCTCTGTCTTTATGACTCCTTCGCTCTTTGCTCTATTTTTTTAAAGATTTTATTTATTTATCTGACAAAGAGAGTGAGCACAAGCAGGAGGAGTGGCAGGCAGAGGGAGAGGAGGAAGCAGGCTCCTCGCAGAGCAGGGAGCCCGATGCGGAGTCTGGGATCGTGACCCCAGCGGAAGGTAGACGCCTAACCAACTGAGCCACCCAGGCACCCCTGCTCTTTGCTTTATCTAACGTTTCTTCCCATGCTATTCACTGCTCTCTAATGAGTGGCCACACTTTGTCCAATAAAACAGAGACTAATACTGTAATGAGTACAGAGAGCTACCCCCCTCCCCAGGGAAGGGCCACTGCAAAACTGGCCAGAAGGAGCATTCTTCAGCAGCTCTAGGAGGTCCGTCCGATGATAACAGGCTCAGTGCTACACACGCTTTGTGAATTATTTGGGTTGATACTTGTAATAAATGTAATGATTATTGTCCTTATTTCCCTGATAAGGAAACTGGTGCTCAGAAAGATTAAAGAAGCCACCTGAGGCCACACAACTAACAAGCTGTACAGCTGAGATTTGAGCCCAAGATATCTGACTCCATGCCTTGAACCACCGTGCCACCTGTCCGGTCCTCTTCCTAGACCCAGGCGTCATTGGTTCTTTCTGTTCCTGTCCCCTACCCAAATCCCCAAGGGATTAGAAATTCTTGAATGGGCACCTACCTCTTCCCTCCTATTACTTCCCCCGAGATGCTGCCCAGCGTTTACTTATTTATTCGTCTCAGGTGACCCTTATACTCCAAGACAGACAATGAGTTGGTGACATTTGCAAGATCTTTAATGGCCACGAAAAATTTCACTTTGTACTTGTAGAGGCATTTTTAAAATTGTTTCTAATTTTGTAGATAAGAGGCGAGACTCTCCCTGTCCCGGGGCTTTGACTTCTGACACCGCGACTCTTCTCCCTGTTAGTCTGAGATGTAACAGTGCTGGTGTCTGCTCCTTGATCTCAAACCCAACACCCGAGCCCCGCCGGCAGCTTGGCCTGTCAGTGGGGGCTGCCTGAGGAGGTTTCTCATCTGGTTCTGCCCAACTCATGAAAATGCTGAAGCCTAGCAAATTTACCTAATTCAAGATATGCACAAGCACAGCAAAAGTCTAATTGCCAGATGGGACGAGGAATCTCTCCTAATCCCTCAGCCTCTGTTACCGGCCAGGCCACCCTAGGAACAGCTGCTCCTTTGGAGAGAGCAAATATGTATGTGATTAAAGAAGGAAAAGGGGATTTTTGCCAATTTTAGTCACAAGCTGAGATAAGTTCATTGCGGTCTGTTCCTCAGTCTTTTGATCTTTAAAGGTGCCTGACACCGAAGAGTCAACTCCAGATAAAAATCGGTCACGCAAAGCAGGCTGACAGAGATTGTGGGAACAGCTGCCCTAAGTCCTTATGGGAAAAGGCTTTCTTTTGTTTAATGACTATCTTTGGGGGTTGGGGCTTGGTCAACAAGAAGTGATGAAAGCTGAGGAGAGACAGCAGTGTCACCAGGACCTAACTGGACTTGGGGGAAGGCCATGTCTTCTAATGCCTCTGTACTTGGTGGTACCTCTGCCTGAAACCCTCCTGCATTTGTTCCTCATGTGGCTCATTTGATTGGCTTCTTTTAGGTCTCAACTTAAAGGTAACCCTCTCAGAGAGGCATGTAGTCTTCTCTGACAACCACCCTCTCTACCTGGCTTGTCACATCCCTTTGTTTCACGATTTCAGAGCACGCGCCAGTCTCATAAACAACAGACTTATTTACTTACTTATAATCTTCCTATTAGACTATTACATCCACTGGGCATCTGAAAGACCCTCAAGGCTTTCTCACATGGTGCTTTCTTACTTTGAGTTTTTGCTACTTTAGACAGCTTCCCTTTCTTGAATTTCCCCCCCACCATGATTCCTGGCAGGCAACTGGGAGGTTACAAGAGATTGGTGGAGATGGTGGTCTACGGAGATGGTGGTCTACAAACCCCATCTGGGCTCTTGGTTTTTTAAGTATTTACAATAAAGTCTGGCAACTGGCAATACTTCACAATATGAAAATAATGGCAAATGTTTGTCTAAACTAGTTAATTATTAACGCTACTTATAAGACTGGTAATGGAAGGCTTTCTGCCTCCCATTACTCTGTACATTCATACAAGGTGCACAAGAGTGGATCTGGAAAGAAGTTTTCAAAAACCAAACCAGTTTTCTGTGAACAAGAGAGCCTTCCTGGCAGAAGGGGCTGGAGGAAGTAGGAGCAGTACCAAATGCGGACATCTTCATCAAGGGCATTGAGTTGGTGGCTGGCAATCAAGGTTTTCTGGGGAACAGAGGAGGGTCGACACCCTCTGTCACAGGGAAGCCAGTAAATGTAGAATTAGGTCTCCCAGCAACAGTCCCAGCTGAGGATCCCTGCACCCAGCCAATGCTGATAGAGTTCAAATGATCTTTGAAAACAGGCTCTCCACACCTAATGTCTGGCCACCAATATCCAAAGACTCATGGAGCTATTTGCAGAAACTAAGAACAACCAAAAATAATCAAAGGGAAGCTAGCTTCTTAAGCTCAGGTCAAGTTTCTTGTGTTGGGAGCATAGCAGGTTTTAAACACAGGGAGGACAGGGAGATTGGTAGGAGAAGGAAGGGAAGAATTAAGGGGGGGTAAACAGAAGGGGGAATGAACCATGAGAGACTGTGGACTCTGGGAAACAAACTGAGGGCTTCGGGGGGGGGGATGGAGGACTGGGATAGGCCAGTGATGGGTATTAAGAAGGGCACATATTGCACGGTGCACTGGGTGTTATATGCAAATAATGAATCATGGAACACTACATCAAAAACTATGTTCTGTATGGTGACTAACATAATAAAGAAATTATTATTTAAAAAATAATAAAATAAAAATAAATAAATAAGTAAATACAGGGAGGACAGTGCTCATGGGCCCCTATGACTCACACAGTCTATATAAAGAGCACAGTGTCCAGCAAGGATGATTCGGTAGACAGAAGTGACTTATCAGAAACAAGCAGTGTAGAAATGGTTGATGTGCCCAATGCCTAGCAAGCATTAATTCACTGGGTTAAAACAAAGATTGTGTGTAGGCAATTTAGGGGACAGCAAATGAATTTGAAGCATCTGACCTCCGTTGCATCGGGAGAGGGCGGAAAGTTCGGGTTCACATTCTGAGCACACGGGCCTCCAGGAAAACAGGAGCAACTAAACCCTGAGGGCGATTCCATTAAAAATACACCCTTCACAGGGTCATTAAAGCCTACTGACTACATCATCACTGAACAGCAGGAACTTGAGTGACCGGCAGCGTCTGGCAATCCAGCTTGCTGGCACGGCCTCTGGAAATGAGCGACAAGATGATGCACAAAGTCTTCCATGAAATGGGAAGAACCATTGCAAAGACTAAGAAAAATCCCAACCATTAAAAAACAATAATCAAATAGCTACTGTGAAAAAGAAGCAGCCCCTCAATTTAAAATATGTATAGAAACTTTGGGACGTCTGGGTGGCTCAGTCGGTTAAGCGTCTAACTTCAGCTCAGGTCATGATCTCAGGGTCCTGGGACTGAATCCTGCCTTGGGCTCTGCCCTCAGTGGGGAGTCCGTTTCTCCCCCTCCCTCTGCCTGCCCCCAACTTGTGGAGGCTCTCTCAAATAAATAAAGTCCTTTAAAAATAAAATATGTACGGAAAAACTTGGATAAAAAAAGATTGTTTCAGGAAGGAGAAAGTGAAGCTGATTTGCTCTAAGAATTGGGCACAAATGATAAGAGTCTGGAAAACGTGGTCACATCAGGAACAGAGGGGGACAGATGTGGACAGATAATGATGAGGAGCGTGAGATCACAGGTGTGCTCTTCTGACCACGAATACCCGGGATGAGGGCTTCCTCTGCCAAGGGCTTCTCATGGCCGTGCTTGGGGTTTCTCCATCAGGCAGACCCGGCCGTGTGACCGTATCATGACAGAGCAGGTGCTGTGATGTCAGAGCTAAAACACTACTGTCTTAGTCACACGACCGTGGCATGTGATTCAGCGCCCAACTGCTGTGTGATGACGTCCTCTATCCCCTTATCTGTAGAAGTCCCACCCCCCCCATGAGGGTATTCAGAGGAATGAATACACTAAATGACGGTTTAAAACAATAGCGTACATCGGTGCATATCCAGGGCTGTCTTCTCACAGAGGTTAAACTAGTCTCCACTTGATGTAACTCATCGTGGCCATTCTAACATAAATGATTAGGTACATTTTAAGTTCAAAAAAAAAAAATCCATCAGATTATCCACGTTCAAAAGCATAAATCGGTTGGGATCTGCATCCTACTACTCACCACCGCCCCGGATTCCTACTGCCCAAAGTCCACGTCATTCTGATGCGGCTCTACTTTCTCCTTCCTTGACGGTCTCCCTTTCAAGCGTCACGTCAGTTCAAATCATTATTCACTCAGAGTCTAACCGTGGTGGAGTCACAGATATACAAAGCAAGCACCATCCTTGACATCGAGAAAGCTCATCTGGAGAACTAACGCGGGCACACTGCACCTAAGGGCCGGCGGTGGTCAACGCCGTTGCAGTCATGAGGGCCAGGACGATTTTGAAGGCTAGCAGACATCGTAACTTGGAGGACAGAGACTTAGCAGATGAGAAGACTTACGGGCAAAGCACTGATGCAGGAGAGAACAGGCAGGGAAAGGCACACTAAGCAAAGGAAATGTCATGAGTAAAGGCACGGCCACGCGCAGGGAGAGGCTAGAGATGGTGCTAGAGACGTGGGCTGGAACCTTGCCGCACGTCAGTTCAATGGCCCAGTGTTAGGTGTTTTACATGTACTGTCTTAGGCTGGTCAGGCCAATAAGTCACAACTAAAAATAGAGGTGCTGAGGCAAGCTGTAAATCAAAGTGAAAAAAGCAGACACTTGAGATGTAGAGGAAGTAAAGACGGATCCTAGTCATTCCAGTGACAATGAATTGACTGGGGTGCACTTGGTGAAGGGATGCAGGTATTTCCCACACTAGGCAACAGTCACCCATATGCGAAACCTCGTATCATCCCACCGCTCTTCTCCCCACCAGCAGGGAGAGAACAGCACTCTAGTGGATGGCAGTGATAGCTCTCCTATTGCCCCCGTTCCCGTATTTTTAACAAAGCTTTATATTTAGGTATTCATACAGTAATACATTTCAGAGAACAGTGATATGCTTTGTTTAAAATGCATAATATATTACTCTTACAGATGTGACCATCAGAATGGGCAGGAAGTGCAAACAGCCTATTCTCTAGCATTTCTTTGGAGCAGCTTAGACGTATCACTTAAACCCGTGTGCCCTCTCTAGGCCTCATTAGATTTATAAGATTCTTAGGAGTGAAGTCTGACTTTTGGATGCTCACCTTGCCAGGCCCCGGCAGGTGTGGGGTCCTGGCCCACACTCACCCCCTCCTATGCGCTGTCCACACGAGTGACGACTCTCAGAGAGTCTCGGTGAGACTGTGCACCTTCGTGCCTGGTTGTTGTAAAATGTGTAGACAACGTGTCAGGAAGCCCAGCCATACAGAAGAAAACTACCCTGGGCATCTGAATGCCAGGGTCAGGTTGATATGATTGGCTAATGGCAGATTTTGCAACCATGTAAGATAAGAATCTTAGAGCTTCTGATGACTTGGTTAGGGTGACCAGAATTTTGTAAGCCTCCTTTGAGGATGTCCAGCCACCTGGCAGGACCTCACTCTGGACAGGGAGAAAATCATCTCTACTAACCAGAGGGCACCTGGAACATCCTCCCTGAGATCTCCCACTATGCTCCACCGAGAACCTACCTTTTACACTCAACACAGTAAATAGTAACTTGCCTAAGGTTTAGGATTCAGAATGAGTCCTCCCCAGGACCATTTCTGCAAATACTGGAGTGAAGAAGTGATTCGTGACCTTAATGGAGAGCGACCGCATGCCTGCTTTACGTCTGTGTGCTGCGTTGTTACTCAGGCTCCCATTCAAGTATTCAACAAATATTTATGGGTGGTTACTAGGATTCCGATCTAGTGCTGGTGTTGGGCATATAGTACTGAACCTGGGAAAACACACTGGGAAAGGCTCTCAGGGTCTAACTCATAACATACTAGCTGTAATGCTGCTTTCGTCTTTTCATGGATCTTTAAAGTAACACGCTGTAACACACACAATAAATTAATCCTAGGGAAGATGACACAGGTTCCCTCAAAAAGTGAGCTGGTTCGGGGGAGTCAAGGCACACTGAGGACACAGGGGCATATTGAATGAATAAGGAGTTCTTCTGTTCCTCTTTCTTCAACTCTTAAAATCATCTTAATTTACATATGAGTGCATCTTGAGGTGACTGTAGTTTCATTTTGCCAAATACCAGATGTTATTTATAAATCAAACCAAACACAATCCACTAGAGCTCAAAAGAGTAACTAAAACCTTGAGTACAGCCCACAGAAGGCCTTGCCTTTCCTGGTGCATGGAGAGGAGCAGACTGTCTTCAGACTCCTAATGCCAAGTGCATTTCAAACCCCAGCTCTGGTTCTGGCTGAAAATCTAACTTTGTTCCTTAATGCACATTTCCTTCTGGACTTTCCTCTATCTTGGCATGAA
Source organism: Ursus americanus (assembly GCF_024610735.1). Classification (NCBI taxonomy): domain Eukaryota; kingdom Metazoa; phylum Chordata; class Mammalia; order Carnivora; family Ursidae; genus Ursus; species Ursus americanus. The sequence goes on along the minus strand of NC_142137.1, from coordinate 50,638,906 downwards.
GCTTCATAAAACTAAAAGTGATTGCATAATTCCTTCTCTTTAGAAACATTCCCGTTGGTGTTTTTTTTTTTTTTTTTTTTTTAGCTCCGTCAAATACGGCAAAAACAAGGATGGGAACTTTAGCATTGAGCATGGGAATTCTGAGCCACCAAATGTCTTTCCATTCAGTTCAGGGCATGCCCCACCTCTGCCCATGCAGCCTTACAGGGTGTGGACTGCTGACGGTATACCTTGGCCATGAACTAGAAACGGACTCCCTCAGTGTCCACACACGAGCAACAAAGCAGACTCCGTCTTCTGGAGACGGCAGAACGGCAGAACTTGTTATCTTCAGAGTGGGATGGGGGTAGTCACAAACTACATACAGAACGTCAGGGCACATTTTCTTATCTAAATTTAAAATGTGGTGGCCCAAAATAAGCACTTTTTTTTCTTATTTTGATCCAAGTTTCTCAACCCCAATACTATGGACATTTTGGGTCAAATAATTTTGTGGGGCGCAGTCCTGTGCTTCATAAGATGTTTAGCATTGTAGGACGTAGCATCCCTGGCCTCTCCTCCCCAGGAGACAGTGGCAGTTCCAATTGTGACAACCGAAAATGTCTCCAGACATCGCCAAATGTTCTCTGGGGAACAAACTTGTCCCCAGTTGAGAACCACCATTTTAGATCACTTACACCCCCCCACACGCCCTGTGAATATAGCGGAGAACCCCTACAGCATTACTCTGTTTCCAAAAGCCTCGGAGCTAGAATCCAGGACTTTCAGAGGGCATCTGGGATGACCCGTTGATCCTTCACTATGCTTCAGAGATCCCAGGCTGAAGGTAACAAGAGGTAGTTGAGCTATAACCCCAATCTTTACTTTGATTCAAAGAAAATAAATGAAATTATTATATCACATGAAGCCTCTACCCCTTAGGACTTAAACTGACTTATCGTAGGCTGAGGTGACAGATAATTTGAGAAATCACTTTCTGGTTCAGTGTGCCCACATTCTGGCAAATGGCTACTCTGAGAGATTTTTTTTAGTCCATAGAGTATTTTGCTAGTGATCCTGAGTACCCAGTTTGGAAAACATTTCTAATTATTCACTGGCATATGGTCGTGTCCTTTCTGGCTGTGATTTGTTGCCACTAGTAGTAAGTCTGATAGTCATTCATATTTATCAATATGCCTTTCACACCTAATTCTAGGAAATACTGTACCAATGATATCTGTAAAAAATTTTTTTGTAAATATTAAATTATAATGAGCTTGGCTAATTCACCTTGAACAAATAAATAAACCATTCTTATTCTTCCCTCCAAACTCTCTCCCTTGGCAAGCTCTCGCAAATCTTCCCTCTAACGAGAGCCTCACAGATCTATTATTGGAGCCAACATTTGTTCCAAGTTTCGATCCCTAAGGTTCAACTTCTCAACATCACCAATGAATATACACAATTCCATGAAAATCACGTCAACCGCAGTAAGTCTCTAATACGGCAAACAGCTAACACTTCCCCCACCTCTAAAATTCCTAATTATACAACCATTAAAATTATACTAGAAGGAATAAATATAGCCACGTGGGAAATGTTTATAATCTAAAGTGAAAAGAAATAAAATCCTATAATATAACTGTGAACATATAAATAGATATGATCAGAAACATATACAAAAATCAGTCATGCTTACGGGATTTACAGTTAACTTTCTTCCATTTTGGAAAGCCTCAAGTGCTAAGCTACTTGTATTTCTTTAAATTATCCTTTAAAGATATTCCAATTCTTTCATATCTGACAATGTGAACTCACTCTCTCTCTCTCTTAAATTGGCCCCTTAAAATCCACCATTCAGTCAGAAACTCTGGCTCCTCGTCCTGTAATCACCTTGGGTTTTCCTTCCCATGCCTACTTACCATCTGGTCCGCTGCCAGGCACCGCTGCTCCTGCTTCTCTCCCTGCAGATCAGCTCGGTGCAGGTGGGTGCACCTGTCTGCACAGAGTTGCACAGGACCCTTCCTATTGCCACCAATCTGATGCATATCCCCAGGACTTCTCGCTTAGGCTCATACAATAAGCTGGTCCACCAGTGCCTCTAACTCGGTCCTGCTGATTCCAGAGCATCCTGCAAAACCCTTCCTTCTTCCCCCGCACCTTCAACGTCTAACACCCAGCTCTGGAAGAGTCCCTTTCCTGCTTCTTCTGACCAGGCCCTAGAGAATCTCCTCCAGTCTCCCCTCCAGCCTCATGGCTCACCCGCCTTCAGTAATCCCAGTGTACAGCCCATGCTTTCCCATCCACGGGGCTTTTCTCTACCAAGAATGCCCGCCCTCCCAATATAATTGTCCGAATTCCAGACACCTTTCAAACTCCAACTCAAATAGTATCCCCTCCTTGAAATGCTGATCTACCCAGCTCAATGTGGTTCCTCCTAAATTTTTCCAACTCCACTTCTGCGACAACATACATCGTTATCTCTCTCCTCTTAGATTATGAACACTCGCCTTTGAACGTATTGCTTTTAATTCCACCAAGTTTTATATATTGCTGGTAACAAAAATACATTCACTAAACAAACCAATGAAAATAAGTCTAAAAGAAAACAAATTGAAAAGTTCAAGGAATTGTCTTTTTCTAGGCTAGTCTGTAGCAAACTACTTTGATCTACTCTCACAGCTGAGGTTTTAACAAGTAAATTTCATCAGTATGTCCCAGATAACATCTTTACTCCTTCCTTCTCTCTTTTTCTCTCAAGGCTTTTCCAAGAATGGGCATCTCATCTCAGATAGTCTCTGCTCATATACACATGAGGCTTTTGATAATTTTATAATTAATGCTTATGGACATGACCAAGTTCCTCAAGATAGTTTTTAAATGGCTAAAGCCAACTGGATTCTCTATAGGTTAAACATTTAATAATTATAAAGCTCTTCTAGAATATCCGAATCATATGAATTCTGCCTAGTAGGATGTAACAAATTTATTGGCATATGGTGGGGTGTTTTCTGTAGACTGTGGAATCATGGCTAATGCTTAGGACCCTAAATATACCTCGCTGGACAACTGATAAATCAGAATTTACAGAATTTTTCTTTTAAACTACAATTCAACAATAGTACATATGATGAAGCCTTTTTTAAGAATCAGAAATAAACGATGAAATACACACGCTTCCATTACTACTGAAGAAAATTACCATTATAGGTTGTATAAAAGGCAGGGCTATGGAGGAAGAAAAGAGATAGGAACAAGAAACTCTTAAAGCAAAGGTATTTCTAATGTTTTGGTTCATAATTTGAATGAGTTTAGAGGTATTCATTTTATTATTATGCTACACATATTCTTTTCTAATAACTGCAACAAAAATGAAAGCTAACACCAACCCCCTGCTCTGCATTGTTGTAAGCACTTCTTTCATATTAACTCATTTAAGACACACTAACTCTAGGAGGTATGCATCATCATTATTCACATTTTACAGATCAGAAAATCGAGGCACAGATAAATTAGGTAACTTTCCCAAGGTCACCAGGCATTCTAGCTCCAGAAGCTGCGCCCTTACCACTCTGCTACCAGATATTTTGAAAAGAAGAAAAAATAAGAAGTTAAAAAACAATAGAATCTAATGATTGTTTCATAGGACAGTTACCCTATGCCATCCCCTACTCCCACAGACACATTGGCCACAATGTGAGGAACACAAAGGTTCCTCAGTGAGTTCCTATTTACTGCCAGAGATTGCTCTTCTCTCATTAGGTTTCATTATTTTTCCAGAAGCCATATGACTCACATTGACCTTGCAGTTAACGTAAACACAAGTCTGAAAAGTTTTCTTCTCCACCTATCCAATGTCACACATCTGGAGACCAGATCAACTCCTAGCCTTGCTACAAAGCCTTTCCAGAAAAATATAAGTGGTTGAAAAAGTAACCCCCCTACCAACCACTGTGTAAGCTGAGCCAAGTAACTGGACCATTACAGCTTCAATCTACCTATTAAAAAAAGGATCTGATGATAGGTGAGGTTAATTCCATTCTGAAGTGTGAGTCTGTGTTAATCCTTCTCATTTGTGAACTCACCCAGATTATCACCTATAATCACAAGGTCAGTTCCTTTTGCTTGTCGCTTACCCTGGTGGTCCACTGAACCTTCTCCTCTCCATCAGTCAGTAACTAAATTAACAAGCAATTAGTAAGCCATGCGCCAGATGCTCTGATTGGCACTAAAGGGATAAAAACAACCCTAAAACATGTAATTAGTTTGCACTAACTAGTGAAATTTTCCCGTCATGCCTGGACCAGTAGTTTAGGATTAACATATGGAGAGATTATAATGTGCACTTTCCTCAAAGGGTCCACTGCAGGTAGCCCCCTGGGCCTTAGCTAAGCTCCTACCTCTCTGAATGCAAGGCAACCCCTCTCCCCCAATGGAAGAAAGATAGTGGAGGGGATGATGGGCCAGCTGCCTCTTGCTGGGGGAAAATACGCCAGACTGTGATCCCCATGTGACAAGTGATTGTGGAAGACTGTCAGTTATCGTTCAACATTATCCCCTTGTTTTCAAGAACGGAACCCTGGGCACATGGCTGCCCAAATGAAGACTACACTTCCCAGCCTTCCTTACAATGGAAAGTTGCCATACAGCTGAAATCTGGCCAATGGGATATAAGCAGAAGTGCCTTCTCGTCCGGTGGCTGGAATGTGAACTGTTGGTTGGGGATGGGGCACCATCATGGACCACAAGGCAGAGAAACAAAATTCCAGAAACAAGGATTTCAGATCGCACGGTCTAGCCAATACTGACCTAAGTCCATGAAAAATGAAAATAAACTTCTTCCCTGTTTCAGCTGAAATGAATTCTAATTAATATAACAATTTTTTCTTCCCTTTCTCCAGCCTTATCCTCTTGCCTGATTCTTATGCTTTAGATGCTATTAGCCAACATGCAGATGCTGAGTTTCAGATGTAGTGTTCAATAATTCATCAGCTGCATACACCACCCAGTGCTCATCACACCACGTTAGATGTTATTTATTTTAAATGTCACTTCTTGGGGCGCCTGGGTGGCTCAGTCGTTAGGCATCTGCCTTCGGCCCGGGGCGTGAGTGTGATCCCAGGGTCCTGAGATCGAGCCCCACATCGGGCTCCCCGCTCCGCTGAGAGCCTGCTTCATCCTCTCCCACTCCCCCTGCTTGTGTTCCCTCTCTCGCTGGCTGTCTCTCTGTCAAATAAATAAATAAAATCTTTAAAAAAAATAAAATAAATGTCACTTCTTAAGAATAGCCTTCTCTGTCCTCCTCTTCATCTGCCCTCCATCAGGCACTATAAGAAATACACTTTCAGGTCCTTAGATTTTTCTTTCATTGTATTTATCACAATTTATGTGTATTTATGTATTTCATTGATTTCTATCTCCATCGCTAGCCTCCAAACAGACTCTGTTTTTGTTTGGTTTTGGTTTCATTTACTTCACCAAAGATCTTCTGTGGCTTGCATAGTGCTTGGCACACAAGAAGCAATAAAATATTTGAGGAATAAGTGACTGAAATAATTGGAGGATCTCCCTACTCTACTAGAAACTCTAGAACATCCACAGTAAACAGTGAAGACCTCTCCATTTGTACTTGCTTAAAAAAAATTATGAGGAAAATTTGTAAAACACTTAGCAGAATTGTTCTCAAATGTATTCAAATGGCATGGCACTTGGAAATTGTGGTACTAAAAAAAATAACGTGAAAATATCTTCATCTCAAAAATAATGCATACTATTTAAAGGAAAATTACATTTCTACGTTTTTGATGTTTGCCCCATACTTCTTCATATATTTTTATTGTCTCTCTAAGGCAGTCATAGCAAAGGGTAAAGAAACATGGGAGAAAAACTTAGTAAGAATTTTATCAATGTGCGTACAAAGTAGGAAAAGATGATCATCATTCAATCTCAGCAGCGGGAAGTGGGGTGGTTTAAGAACCGTTTACTTATCTACACATTTTAGACGCTTCTCTTCATTAATTACAGAAATAGTATGTTTGCAAACAAGTCCGATCAATCTCTAACAATGGTACATTAAAATTAAACATTTTTCATCAAACAGTGGATTTCTCCTTAATACCAGAGATTGCTGCCGATCTTCTAAAGTGTCTCAGTAACTTTAGACTAAGAAGGGATTTCTCCTTGTTATGAGAAGGCAAGACAATTTAACCAGTTCATCCTGAAACTTCACTAATGATCATTGCTTGCATGAGGCACTCCGGAAGACCAAATGCCCAGAGTTATGAGCATCAAAACTAACCATTTGGATAAACAGCCAATATGAGAGACCTCCATTAAGACATGATTGAGAGGGATTTAGAAACAGTCCTTCCATTGGCCTGTTTCTTTCTCCCTGACCAAAGCACTGACTGCGTTGCTGGTACATAATTTAAAAGCACTCTCTCCTTCTCACTGTAGGACCAGAGTTCTAAATGGACACCCTGAAGCTTTGGTCTATCAGCTCTATAGCCATCAGCTCTTTTTCCATCAGTCACTCCTCTTTGTATTTTCTGTAGGTGTTTGGTTGGCTTTTGTTGTAAAATATAAAAATACCTCAACATTAAATGGCGTTCTCTTTCCCTTCCCCCAACCTGATCTCAATCTCGATTCTTCTCTCTCTCTCTCTCTCACACACACACACACACACACACACACCAAGCCATTAGCTAATTTGGTGGGAAAGAGGCATTGATTCTTCCTTCAAATTTGAATCTAGGTCTTGAAACTAGTGAGAGAATGCGCGGTCATGGAAGATGCCAAGAGCACACAGGATTCTGGGCCACTATTAACTTTGCCCCTTACTGGCTTGTAACTTAACTTCTCTATTCAATTATCTTTCGAATAGGGATTGTAATGACTGCCACCCACGCGGCTTTTAGAACAGACTCAGAAGGCAAGCGACCTAACCCGCTACTTAAGAGCACACGTTTGGCCTCCAGCTGCATTACAGTTCAAATACCGGCCCCGCCATTTTACTAGACGTATGATCTGAGTGTGAACGTAAAGTACTCACCAGAGCATCTGATACATAATAAATGAATTATCAGCCCCTGTCATTTCTCCTTTAGAAATTGCAAAGTATCCCACCAATATCATTTCTACTACCTAGAGATGCACACGAAGTAAAATATCCAATAACAGAACATTCATCAAATGCTTTCTCAGTATCCGGTATCACATCCTTCCTTATCCACAAAGCCGGCTGCCCTCCTCAGAGAGGCTGCTCACATGTCCCACACGCTGATGGAGCAGAAGGCCAGCCACAATTCCCTTCAGTTTTAAAGACTCAGCCAGCTGTATCAGCTAAGAACCTCTCTAAAGGTCATCTCTCAGGAAGAAGGGGGAAAAAAGTCCTAATTGCTCTAGTCGGAGAAGTCATTAGTTGCGCACCCGGCTACTAGGGAGTCTGCATGGCCTTTGCAGAAATGGCACCCGCCGTGGGAAAATGTTACCAAAGAGGACAAGTGTTTAACCTAAATATTAAGTAGCTCCCTGCTGTCTACTAATCCATTACTAAGGTGATCTATCTTTAGAGGAACCTTCTTTCTGATTCTAAGGTCCTGATACTTGATTTGCTCAAGCTATAAAATTTTTATTTGGATTCCATGGCCATTTCCATAAGTCAAAATTGCCTCTTCTCCCCTTGCTGTGAGATAGTAAAAGCGTGCAGAACAGATCTTAGACTAAGTGACCTAACCTCATTCCTGTTTAATTTGTCAGGAACAAGCATCATTGATTTTTTTTTTCTGTAACAATCCAGTTGAAAGGCTAGGGCCTTCTTTCGAAATGAGAACACTCCCTTTGGAATCTTGAGTTTCATTGTTAGTTAGTTTGTCTAATCTTAGGGAAACGTCTAAGAGAGGAAACCATATTATTTTCTCTCCAGGAATGTCATACAACTGTTACATACTCTTAAGAGTGTGACAGGGTTCAATTTCTCGTGTTTATAAACACTACCAGACAGCAATATGTGAGTAAAATGCATGGCACAGCTTCTTAAAAAATAGCACCTGGAGTTTGTCATAAAAATGTGCGGTGCTGTGGCTGGACAGACATAAATAAAAACTGCTCGGTGCAGCTTTATCGCTCCTGAATGGCGTACCGATATTTGAAAATGCCTACCATATCTCACTTTAAAAGATTTTCTAGTACCTACAAAATATTTATATAAAACGACTAGAGGATTTTTACAGGAGATACCTAGTGTAGATCATTTATCATGAGGATGAGTTATATAGAAGCATCAAGAATAAATATACCCTTCATATGAAATGGGAATCCAGCCAAGAATAAATATACCCTTCATATGAAATGGGAATCCAGCCTTTCCTTGAGGGCTCATGCAATTATCTGTTAAATATCATTTTGGGGAGGACAAGGGGCAAAATCATCTTAATGTGGTAATGATATTAACAAAACAAGGGTGTATTTGGGAATTTTTGGTTGGCCCATTATAAGTATTACAGCATCCAAGGTAAAAGGATACACGCTTCTGAAGGTGACTAAAGTTATCACAGAAATTCTTCCTGCATAGAGAAATAGTATAAACACCATTATTACTTCTAAGCCAGAAATGCTATAATTTGGATACGTCTTTATACCCAAATAATCTAAATGTCAGAAATAAGAAACGATCATGGAGTTCTCCCTTGTGGGCTCTCACAATCAGACCACCAGCTCTGAAGTCCCACTTGATGCTAATAATAATAATATCACTCTAAGGTATAGTTAGTTATCTCGTCATTCATATTCTAGCTGCTTGGCTAAAAATGTTGGTCTAAAATAAAAGTATACTATAAAAGAAATTAGCTGAAGGCTAGGTTTGTTGTGAACTGAAATATTTTTTCCAATCCCAATGTTTAAATGGTTAAAAATAATAGCATAGGGCAAAGGCCCTTCTCTTTTTAAGCATTGTGGAAATCTAATTTTAAAGACTTGCAGGCCAAATAACTGTTTTCTTTCTCTGACAATGCCTGATTTCTTCCCAGGCATTAACGACGAATACCAATGGTCTATCATGGTGTCATTAGAAAGTCCATTAAGATAGGCTTTCCAGGATTTCAAGTAGAGTTAACATGTGTCAACTCCTGTCCTCAGCAAGGCTAGCAGAAGGCACTGCTGGGCTGGAACGAGGAAGCAGGCATAAGTTTTCAAAACAGGTGTTAACTGTTGACATAACCATTGAACATCCTGCTTCTCCAAGACTTTTAGATGAATAGGTACTTTCTCCTTGTAATTTTTAATACAAATTCCTGTATTCCACAAAAAGGTACATTCCTGGGAGAATTTCCAGAAGAATGTGAGTCTGCGAGGTGTGTGTCTCTGCGTGACACCACAGCTCACCCTCCAGTATATGGAGACCTGATAATACCAGAACGACTCAACAGACTGGTCTTGGAAGCCACAAAAGTGGTTAACGTGGCAGCGGGCCTTGTCTCTCTCAATGGCGGCACGGAGGAAGTGGAGAAGTAAAATAAGTTCTAGAAGTGGTTACTCTTCAGCTCCTATGAACGCACAGCTGCCAAACGCATGTCAGAGGACAAGGCAAACCTGTACATTACACAATCGAAGAAAGTTCAAGACGAATGAGATCTTCAAGATCAGCTAGCTCGGGGATTCTCAAGGTTTACTTTAAGAATATTCCTAGGGGCACCTGGATGGCTTAGATGGTTAAGCATGTGCTTTCAGCTCAGGTCATGATCCCGGGTTCTGGATTGAGCTCCAAGTCGGGCTCCCTCCTCAGTGGGGAGTCTGCTTCTCCCTCTCCCTCTGCCCCTCCCCCCCACTCGTGCTCTCTTTCTTGCTCTCTCAAATACATGATCTTCAAAAAAACTACAGGTTATTCCTAGACGCGCCCACTGAGAGTATGACTCAGCAGCAGCAGGTAGGAAGCAGTAGGCATATGTTAACACTCCGAGAGCACTTGCTTTATGCCAGATACTGTGCTAAGTTCTTGACAGGTACCACTTACTTCATCCTTGCAACAATCCTGTTGGGTAGGTGCTACTAGTTCCCCCATTTTACAGATGAGGAGACCAAGGCACAGAGTGGTTTAGGAATCTGCCTGAGGACATCCAACTAGAAAGTGAGTAAGCTGGCTTCAGGGTCTCAGCTCATCATCACTGCATTGAAATTACCCACCAACTAGGGGCTATGGATAGGCCCAGGGCATTAAGAAAATGTCATGACTGAAATCAGCTTTTCTGAACAGAGAAAGTGAAACCGATAGGAGTGAAGTCTCTTATCTAAGACAAAAATCCTTCAGTGCATTTCCCGGAAGAAATCAACCACTATAGGACACCAACTGTTCTTAAGTATTTTTCTATACTTATTGCTCCAGGAGAAAATGAATAGGTGGTGCTATTAAAAGCCAGCCCAGTGGCTCCAGCTGTGTTGCTTTGACCGAGGTGCTGTTCGGGGGCAGAGATTTCAATCCTCTTCTGCTCAACTCACGGTTCATTCACAGGATAGGACACGTTTCAGAGTCAGCATAAAGGGCTCCCTATCACGGTGATCCTCCAAGGGGGGGGGGGCAGAGGGAAAGGGGAGGGAGAGATGCCATCCCCCAAAGTGGTAACTGGAATGTGGGAGACAAGGTTCCCATAATTTGAGGACACACAAGAAAGATGTGATTCTGGTGTGGTTCCCAAGGATGGTCTTCCTGACCCTAAACCGACTATTTCTAAAACCCTTAGTATATGTGAAAACATCATTAGGTCACTGCTTTGTTTTAACAGAAACAGGCGGCCGAATACCCAGAATGACCAGATCTACCCGACGCTGGACCTACTCACGTATAGTCTCTCAAAAAGCGATAAATACATTACCTAACTACATTGGATATGCAGGGATCAGGCCAAAAATCATACAGATTTACTGAAATTCTAGCTTTTTCCCTAGTTGTCATTTCTCTTCAACCATCCAGGTAATTCTCGGGGATCATACGCAAGAATAACCATACATTCCAAATGAAGGGGGAGCCAGCATGACCACAATACAGAGGCGTTTCCAAGATAATGAGGGGCTGGAGGTGGGGGAGGGGGTCAGTCTGTTCCTGTCCCAGTGACGCAAACAGGCAGCCACGTCAAACCAACCTTCATCACTTCCACCTGCAGGTCTTCATGGAGGGACGGCGTCACTTTCACAGCGTTCAGGATCTGATTGAGCAGCTGCTTCTCATCAGAGTCTGTTTCCATGGATACAAACCTCTCTTCTGACAGAAGCTTCTGTAAAGAGGCACAAGGCAATGATCACAGATAGGCTTTCCCCTGCTGCCTTAGTCTGTTGTGTCTCAGTATGTACTGAGGATAACACGTCGTACCCAGGAGCCACGTAGATGGAGGCCATTCAGAAAGAAATCATGCTATGCGCTAACAAAAAAGGAAAAACACGTCAAACCTTTCACAAACAGTTAGGGCAAAGACTTTTTGCTGCTATTAGATAATTCATTCTGAACAACATGGCAACCATAAAGGTTATGTGGTCGGTGGAGAAGGAGGATGAATGTGCCCAGGGGAATCTAGCGCCTTACAAAAGTCACGTTCACACACACCCTTTCCGAACGTAGCTTTGTCACAGGAAAGGAGAAGGTCTTGTTGACAACAAGGTCATTTTTTGGATATTTACCTTGTTACTTCCTAACGTGAACTGTCATTTACCCAAGAAGTATTCATGTACTCACAAATCTGAATGCATTTTCATCAGAAAATGAATCCCACAAAAACCAGAATGAGATGACGTTCACTTTCATGAGGTCTCTCAGGAGATATTACATCTCACAGTTCTTTTCTGTGAGGGGACAACTCTCATTTTTTATAAAATTCCGTCTTAGATTGTATCAAAACCCTCCCTAGAGCTCCTACTCCTTCATCTTTTCCTGGATCCACAAGGACTAAGTTAAAATATCAGAAGTCAGCTGTGAAGTCCACCTAAGTCTTTTCTTCTCCATACTAAACCTCCTTAGGCATCTTCAAACGTTCCTGGTGCGAGATAGCTTCACAGATACTCTCCTGCTTAAAATGTGGCCTCCAGAGTGAATGTCACACTTTAAGGGGTGGTCTGACATTAAAAAATAATGCAACCAAGAGCGCTCCCTAGGTACACTATGAACTTTGGGTGATTAAGATAGGTCATTGTAGGCTGATCCTTGGTAAGAAATGTACCATTCTGGTGAATGATAATAGAGGAGGCTAGGCATGGGTGGGCGTAGGGGGCATATGGGAAATTTCCTTCTTCTCAATTTTATTGTAAATCTAAAACTGCTCTTTAAAAAAACATCTTAAAAATGTTTAAGATGGCAGAAGGGAAGGACAAAAATAAATGGGGTCTTTGGTGGTACCACTGAGCTGTCGCACCAAACCTAGAACTGCCTGCTTCTAGAATTCTAGTTATGTGAGATAATTAAATGTGTTTATTGCCTAAAACCCAAAGCCCAAAAACAGCAATGCATAACTTTAATTATATTCTCAGATCAAATGAGCTTAGTTGTAAGTCACAGTACATTCTATGCTGACTCACCCTGAAATCCCTAATTCTCATTCACAAGGGCTGCAATTAAGCTATTCTTCCCATTCTGTCCCGAGGCCGTCAATTTTTGAGACCCTTGTGTAAGATTTTATATTTATCCCTGTTAAATCTGTCCTCGTCGCATTGAGCGTAGACTTGCAGCCATGAAGAACTTTTGGAATTCTGATTCGTCCTGTGTAAGGGCCCCCTCTTTTAGTGGAATGTCACTGCAGATCTAGAAAACAAGTATTTCAAGGGGAAGAAAGGGATAAAGAAGGGGGGGTAATCAGAAGGGGGAATGAAACATGAGAGACTATGGACTATGAGAAACAAACTGAGGGCCTCAGAGGGGAGGGGGGGTAGGGGAATGGGATAGACCGGTGATGGGTAGTAAGGAGGGCACGTATTGCATGGTGCACTGGGTGTTATACACAACTAATGAATCATCGAGCCTTACATCGGAAACCAGGGATGTACTGTATGGTGACTAACATAATATAATAAAAAATCATTAAAAAAAAAAAAAAAAGAAAGAAAACAAGTATTTCAAACCTCCTTAGGACTCCCTGACATTTTGTCTACAGCCTCTCAAAAGAGACTTTCTTCACTATCACGCAGTGCACGCCAGGCACCCGAGAGTTAAGCTTACATACAATCTTTTTTTACTTAAAGTGATAAGGGCTGGAAAGCCCTACAAGAGTGTGAAAGTTCAGGGGAAGTAACCGGGTGGTAAGAGAAAAACTCACCGCCCATCAAGTCACTGGAGTTAACATGATAACCAAGCCCTTGAAAACATGGTTCTGTAAGCTTAGAGTGTTTGGGAGTTAAAAAAGTCAATGGGAGGCACCTGAGTGACTCAGTTAAGCGGCTGACTCTTAATTTCAGCTCAGGTCATGATCCCAGGGTCATGGGATCAAGTCCCACACCGGGCTCCATGCTCAGCGGGGAGTCTGCTCAAGATTCTTTCTCCCTCTCCCCTGCCCCTCCCCCCACTCTTGTTGTCTCTCTCTCTCAAATAAACAAATAAATACATCCTTTTTTAAAAAAAGGGAAATCTGTACAATACTAGAGAAAAGGGAACATACATAGCAGATCGAAACAAACTCCCATTCACATTCATGGTTGGCCCAGTCACCCTGGAGAAAGCAAAGAGTTTTTAATAACACTGACAACGTTTAAAAAGGTCTAGGGTTAATGCACATTAAAACATATTTTCTAATTTCAATCCACTGGAGAAAGAAGAGCCATAGTATTCTCTTTTGTATGTATGAGAAAAACACTGAAAGGATGAAATAGTACATGCTAATGTGAAAAGACATCTGACAAATGCCACCAATCCATGGCCACCCTGAATACACCCCACGGGCTTGTCACTTAGGAACTAAGCCACTTAAAAGTCAATATATTATATAGTCATCACCTTTGCATTGTTGGAATTAGACCTATTCTATACGGTGTAAAATACAAATGAACAAATGCTCAGAAAGGGAAAGTGTTCAAGCAATCTGACCTTTCTGATTAGGCCAATTTTTTTTTTTTCCTCCCATTCTTGCTCTGGAAACAAAACACATGAATTCATTCACCCACCTAACTGTGAAATAGATAACAAGACAAAATCTTTCCGGTTTACTATTAATTCTCCTTACACAGAACCAAAGATGTTGAGCGTACATAAGATCTTGATTGGTACAGAACTTGAGGTGTCTCTCTTGGGATCTTCTGCCCTCCTGAAGTTGGACATCCCCCGAAATATTTCATTTCTGTATGAGCTCAGCTGGGAATCAGTGTCAGACGACAAATGCTCAACAAGCTAATCCTACGCCCAGAGAAATGCTGGTAAATATAAGAAAATTCTGTTATCCTCTGTGGTTATTACCTAGTTCAATCAAATTGTGGTCCTAGCTCAATCAACAGCTAGCATTTAAAATGTGAAGTAATTGCTCTTTCAATGCCAAAGTAGCCTGTCAATTTCTGTCACCTGGTTGCACCATACCTGTATTCCTGCCAAGGCATGTTGGGCCAGTTTCACATTCTTGGATTCCAAAGCCAACTGGAGAGGAAGCAAGCATTTCTCCCTGGCAAACACATAAATAAGGACAACGTATGAGCTCAGCAAAGCTGGCAGTCAAGTGATACAGCCTTATGCACACCCACTCCCAAATGCTGTGATACACACACACATGAAAACTATAACTGATAATAAAGATGCACATGGACTTTAAAAAAACACAGCAAAAAATCTGTGCTGAAATGACAGCATATCAGCACTTGCCTTGGCTGCAGGAAGAGCCAACACAAGGACCCTCAACCAATTGTTTTGATGCACAAATTATTACATGGCGGGACTCTCACCGGTCCATGCGTGTGCCTTGCTCACACCTCTCTCTCACCTACAAAGTGAATGCATCATCACTACTACTCCGCCTCATCAACATAAATTGAAATTCTATTAACTTGTCAATTTCTCGCCAATTCAAAATGTTCAACAATCATTTATAATTTTTAAATTTTTAAATTTGCTTTTTAGTCTCCAACAGGTAGAGCTGAATTTTGTGATGGGTTCCCAATAACCATGTTTCCAAGGCAGAATATAAATATCAGCAGCTTTGACCAATGAGAAGTACCTGGTGCCATGGGAGAGATGAAAAAGATGTGTGGAGAGGTCCTTGGATATTTTAAAGCTTAAAAAAATAACTGGGCACTAAAATATGTTAGGAATAAACCAAAAGAGCTATTTAAAAAAAAATCTTTCTGTTAGAACATTCACTCTAAATAATTAAACAATATCCAAGAATTTTAATCAACTTCTTATTTCCCCCTGGAGCTACAGTGGCACAACAAATGGAATGTTTAACTTCATTTTACCAGGTTCCCCCGCCCCCACTTAAACCACAGCAACCTCATTTTTATCTGTTTTCTATTTTCAGCATAAACTGAGAGATTCATGGAGTATGAAAGCTACAGGGTGAGACTATAAGATTTCGTCTTTGGAGAAATACGGGTCACTGTTGTAGAACACAATGAAACAGCAAGTTAATTATAGCTCTGATTCCTTCCTATCACCCTGCAGCTCTGCCGCTTTCCTATGGATCCTCCATCAGCAGCTCCGTGACAGATGAAGCAAGAGTCACAGACCCTCCCTACTGCTGGCCACAAAGACAGAACAAAGCCAGACTCCATCAGAGAGAACATGAGCCTTCCCAGTCCTTCTCACCTCTCCCCTCACCAACCCAATGCTACAATAGCCATTTTTACGTGACAATCGATTAACACTGCAACCATTCTTCATTAGACACATCCTGCGACAGGTGGATAAATTACGCAACTGTGTTACTTCCGGCTGGGGGGCTGGAATTTTGTCACCGTACCGTTACTGCCGACTTCACTACCATCCCAAGGCAAACACTGCTATGCAGTCAATTAAAGCAGGAGTGGCTGATTGTTTCCAAGTTTTCTTTTTTTTTTGTTTTAATCATAACCAGCTTATAAGCCAGAACAATTAACTGGAAGCGTGAATGTTGAGCAGTAGAAATAACAGGCAGATGGAGAATTAACAGAAGAACCACAGAATCTCATCTGCAAACCCTTGAAACATCAAATTTCCATCAAGATTCATTCAATGGGAATGAACTTTCAGCTCACATTTGGAGTCAGATCTGCCAGTGAAGGCGCAGGACCAGTGAGCAGGTATGGAGATCCCAAACCCTCACGATCTCATAGCCTGGAGGAAGGGAAGTCTCTGCTCAGTGGCCCTGGGCTGAAAATGCACAAGTAGCACACACTGCCCACCCAGGGCCCCAAAGAGAGGAGAGGCCACATTCGGCAGCCACAAGGACACTCTGGAAATGCTGACCCTCCCAACCCTTGGGAAGCCACACTATGTTTGCATTCAAACAACTACAGACTCATATCGTTCTGCCGTCTTCAGAAATAGTCCTTGAAATCCTCATTCCACTTCCTCATCTACTTCCACATTTGTACTGATTTGTACTGCAGACCTGAGCCAGGTTATGGACAAATGCCAGGGCCACCAGGTTGCACCATGATTCTAGGGGACACCACTGAATGGCCTGCTCCCTGTGCTAGTCATGGTCACCGGACAGGACTGAAAGATGTAAGTGGTTCGGCTAGGTGTGGGCTGAATTGAAAGATGCCAGTGTTTAGTGGAAACAACATGGGCTATGGAACCACATGGACCTGGATTCAAAGCCTTACTATAAATTGTATGATCTCAGTCAAGATACTTAACTTTGTTGGGTCTTACTTCCCAATCCATAAAAAGGGCATCTGATGACCAGTCCTGCAGGGTTGCAGTAAGGAGTACAAATAATATATCAGGGGTTGGAAAACTTTCCACAGAGAGGCATGTAATAAATATTTTAGGTTTTCTGTTCATGTTGTCTCTGTCCTAAGTACTTGACTCTGCCATAGCACAGGAGCAGTCATAGACAATACATAAATCAATAAGCATGGCTATGTCCCAATAAAACTTTATTTACAAAAACAGGCAATAGACGAGATTTGGCCTATAGGCTATAGTTTGCCCAGCCCTGATACAGAGAAAGGCAGCACAGATCATGATTTGCCACACAGGATAATAAGATCTAATCTTGGCATGGTATGTAGAAAGATTTTGCACAAGAGAGGGAGCTAAGGGTTTTGACAGAACCAAACTCTCTCCTAGAGGGAGATCTTATAGAACCAAGATCTCTCTTAGAAAATAAGTGTTTTGAGAAAGCAGACAGAGGTTTCATCTAGGTACTAAGCCAAGCACTCCATCCATTCAACCATCTATCCAAACAACATTTGAGTGCCAGCAAGACACCATCATGGGTGTTTAGAAAAATCTGGCCAAAAACAGAACTGAACAAATACTTGATTTCATTTCATTCAAGGAAAGAAAGAAAAAAATAAAATTAGCACTTATTTCTCTGTATAGTGTACCTGTCATTTCAACATTAAAATAGGCATTTATACCCTGTTTTATATTTGAGAAACTGGACGTTCAGTTTCTGTAGCCTGCCCAAGGCTACACAGCTAAAATCTACTGGAGACAATCCACAAGGAAATCTATCTGACTCCCAAGACCAAGTTCCTTCCAACACCCTTTGGTCTCAAAAGATCAAAGCAAAGTTAGAATAGATCTGTTTCTTAGCCTTTTCTCAATCATGAACATAAAATATCTGGCACACGACCCTCTTCCTAGGGAAGTACAGAAATCATTTCAGGGGACTCATGACCCCCTAAATGTCAACTTCATATGGACCCCAAGTTAAAAGCCCCTGACCTCAAGGGAAAGGACCCCACCCAACATGGCAGAAATTTTGATGGGTCAGAGAAGACTGACATGTTCCCTGACTGGGCTTCGAGTTCGGCAAGGATAAGCTTTGAAGTGATGTTCTGCTGAGCCCTGGGGCAGAGAGGGGGTTTTGTGTGTGTGTGTGTGTGTGTGTGTGTGTGTGTGTGTGTGTGTGTGTGTGTGTGAGAGAGAGAGAGAGAGAGACTCTCTTCAGGATCCGAGGGCTCTTCTCCCCTCAGACCCAGCAGTGCCCCATTAGCATCACGAGCCTCAGCCCCTGACTTCAACAGGAAAGGAACACATGGAAAATGCAAGAAGCTCACGGGCACAACTGATTTCATTGCTGGCTCTGTGGTATCATAAAAACTCTTGCTGCCTTAGTTTTTTTTAAGTGATTTTAATAAAAGAATAACAGGCCTGTTAATTGGGTCTCGGGATGAAATTTATAATGAAGTTGCAAGGTGGCACATACCCAGTCCCCTTTGCACAAACTGTATTAGAATAAATCATCTTTCAATCTTTCTAGATGCTGTCTCGTTGGGAAAAGGGCATACCAAATATCAATATTCAGTTACATTAAGCGATTATTTTTTATGCACAGGCATGTGCAAGCTCCCTCTTGCCTAATTAAATAAGGGCAGTGGCCTCAGGTTTCATGTCCTGACATGTGATTATTTCCTAAAGAAGAATTAGCAGTGTTGCATATGCATGAGGAACACATCTTCCTGTGACACTGTGTCTGGTTGTGTCAAGGAGACTAAACCTATTTCCTTTACTGTGTTGTCAAGACTAGTTTTACTGGGCTGGAAGATAGCAATGAACACAGGGAAATTAAAATGGGTGAATAGGGGGAAAGTCAGGATTTACCAAAAATTAGCTTTCAATACCAACCTCAGTACGAACTTCAAGTTAAAACCAAATCAATTCTTGAATGTTGGGCTGATTTCTCTTTGATGAACCACATGGAAAAACGCACAGAGATACTGTAGATTTGGAAGGTCTGACACTCTCCAATTCTAGGATTCTAGGATCTGGGCCATTTATTCAATAACTGTCTGAAATGTTTCATATAATAACCATGGCTCTGGTTGAAAATCAGAGGCTTCTATGTGCAAATGCCCATGATCACAAGTTCATCTTTACTATTTATTTAATTACAACTTTTGAAAGTAGAGATTTAATTGTTGACAAGACAAAGAGATATTAGATTTCCTGTCCAAGGTCCCATGTTTGTAAATGAAACAGTTGTGATTTAAACTTGGACCATGCGTCTTCAGAGCCCATAGCCTAGGCCTCCACAATGCCTTCACCAGAGACAGCTCCCCACCAAATGTGGTGTAAGACATACCACTTTAAAGATAGAAGTTCGGGGGGCGCCTGGGTGGCTCAGTCTGCTAAGCGGCTGCCTTTGGCTCAGGATACAGTCCTGAGTTGGGTTCCCTGCTTGGCAGGGAGCCCGCTTCTCCCTCTGCCCCTCACCCCACTTGTTGCTTGTACTGTCCCTCTCTCTCTCTCAAATAAATAAATAAAATCTAAAAAAAAAAAAAAAAAAGATAGTAGTTTGAATGTCTCCCAGGTTAAAAGACTGGAGACAGGCATCAAACAAGTAATGTAAATTATCTTATTTTGAGTGACAATCAATGAAGCAATGCATTATATTTGACAGCTGGTATGTAGTTATGACAAGGTATAGACAGTTCGGGTGAATGGGAAAATGTGGCTTTAAAACCAGTTGCTGAGTTTAAGCTAAAGCCATCCATTTCTGTAGTAGCCACAGACCTTCCCAACTTGAGTTCAGGTTTTCACCACTTCCCCTCCCCCCTTGTATGACACTTGGGCCTTTATCATTCGTGTTTATGAATACTGAGGCTGTAACCTGTTTGTATTGACACTGATGAATTTTCATTGACTAAGCTTCACCAGAGCCAATTCTGTTGAACCAACTGGAATCAGATTGGTTCCTTAATTGACTTTCTCTGTGGTGCTGTTAAAAAGGTTTCTATTTTCTTATGATTTTCACTTCTATTTTAATAAAATGCTTTTTATCAGTATCAATCCTTCTATATTTCATAACAAAGATTAGATTCACCCTCCAGGAACCTTTTTTAAGCCCTACGAATGCAACTATGAACAACATAAAATTCCTTCTCTCCTGCAGGCTTTCAAGATTTCTAAGCAAGCCTACTGCAATTATTAAGTTGAACACATGAAATTGCCATTTTTGCAGGTTGGAAAGGGCTAAATATCAGCAATTTTATATGACTTAATCTATTTAAAAAATCCCAAATTATATAATATGGTTATACTAATATTTTCTCTCAAAATATTTATTTTCACTATTGTTTTATTATAAAAGGCTTACATGTACATAAAAACATCCAAACAGCACAGAGGGATAGATAGCAACGAGAGTCAATTAAGGTACTAAGAGTGAACTGAATGTTGACAATGGGTGTTTTCAGATAGTGGCATGGGGGAAACTTGTTTTTTTATACTTTCTATTTGTACCAATTTTTATATAATAACTCTAGAATATACTTGCATAATCTGAACAAAATCTTTTTAAAGCCATAAAGCCATTGGCTCCTTACAAAAATAACCATCGTGTTTTCTGTTCAGCTCAAAACGGTGAGTGCCTTTGCTTGTACACAGGCAAAATGTTAAATATGGAACTAATTTTCTCCCATTTCTTACTGGTACTCACATCAACAGTCCATGTATTCTTATTTATTTTTTGAGAGAGAGAGACAGAGTGCGTGCGTGCAAGCACACACACACACACACACACACACACACACACACACACGAGCGGCCAGGGAAGTGGGGGAAAGAGGGAGAGGGAGAGAGAGAATCTTAAGCAGGCTCCACCCCCAGGGCTTGATCTCATGACCCTGAGATTATGACCTGAGCCAAAGTCAAGAGCTGGACGTTTAACTGACTGAGCCACCTAGGGGTCCCATTTCAGTCCATGTATTCTTTATAGAATTATACCTGCTCTTCTTGTCTGTAAAGAATGCCTCCTTTTACATCATGGGCCACACAATGCTAATTGATTTGTTTTTTAATGAAAGGACAACTATAGGCATTTAAATAGGCTTATCAATCATCTGAAAACTTGTAAATACTATCTGGATTTTAACCTTTGCATTTTGATAGGTCTAATGGCTCCTACTGTATTGCAGATCGGTATATGTATGGAGGTAGGTTAAGTTTGTTCTAGAATTTACCTTGAAAATCATATTTTTCTAACATCTATGAGACAAGCTCGTTTTGACATCTTTTTTTTAACAAAAGAAGGCAGTTCAGAAGAAAAAAAGCTGTAAAAGAATAGAAAGTAACAAACGCACAAAAATATTGTTACATTATTGTGATGGGACAATGGTAAACCCATTTACCTTTCTCATTTCAAAGTTTTCATGTAATATTCTTATAGTATATTAGAATACAGAACACTACAGGTCGAGAAAACAATTGATTAAGGAGAGCACATTTTTATTCATTTTGAAAATACCTTTTTCCAGTTTTATTGTGACTTACTGACCTATAACATATCAGTTTCAGGCGTACAACATAAATTTGATGTATATGTATACCTCACAATGATTGCCAAAATAAGCTCAGTTAATGTCTAACACCTCACATAGTTACAATTTTTTTCTTGTGATGAGAACTTTGAAGTGGACTCTTTTCAAATATACAACAGTGTTGTTAACTATAGTCCCCATGCAGTACATGACATCTCAGAACTTATGTATCTTTGGAAAAAAATTAAAGACACATTATGGCTTGATATTTTCCCCTACAATCTGGGTTTATTAATATTAATACTTCCGCCATAAGATATACATTCTGGTAATCAAGTAGAAAAACACTAAAGTTGTTGTTGTTGTTGTTATTTTAATTTCTAGAGGGAAAGAGACATGAAGTCCGCACTAATCATAAGGGAGGCTGCTCTGGAATTCATTTTTTCCGCAACTATTGAGCATTTATTATGTTCAGGGCATTACAGATGGAAAAGCAGCCATCATTCCTGTCCAAGATAGGTACAAGTGTCAATTCACCTTCTGATCATCAAAAAAAAGGAAAATGCCTGAGAAGTGTTAGCATCAGGGCTATTAAAGTCAGCTGAGCCTATAAAGATGAGTGAGTCCAATAAAAAGACCAAAGCAAGTGGCCTTCTCCCTCCCATCTGACACAAACATGGTATTGGACACAACATATTGGCTTTTTTCTTTGGCTTGCGTGTTCGGTCACTGTCAACCAGACGATCCCTAACTGATACACGGGAGAGGAGCCACGCAAGTATAGAAAGGCCATTTAGTAAAGCCTTCAGTGTGCCGGGCACCACTTTAAGAGCTGAGGCACATGATCTACTTTAAGCTTCATGTCAACCCAATGAGGAGGGACAAAAAGTATCAGCATTTATCCATGAGGGACTAAGAGGACAACAGAGGAAAACTCACTCCCGGAAAAAGGTAGAGGAGCAACGGGAGCCGTGAACTCAAGCTCCTCCACAGCATGTGACCTTAAGGGTTACCATTTGTTGCTCTCAAACCCTGTTCCAAGACTGAGTTAAACATTTTACACCCAGTAAGCCTGTGAAGGACCTTTCATGAAAAACAAATAAGCAGCCCAGCCTCCTTTTTTTCCTGTCCATCCAACCTTATATTTCTTCACATTATCTCCCACGTCAACCATTTACACACTGACTTGTACATTTTTCCACTGGGTAACACTGTAAACTCTCTCTCGCCTCCAACACGCTTAGCAATTTCTCATATAACCTTTCCTGTGGCACTATGAAAAGGTTTATTCTTTAAGACTTCGATAAAAAATAATTTGTCAATAGCTGTCAAGAGCTTGCTAACGTGACGATGCTTTCGCTGAGGATTTTCTACTCCATGAAACCTTTCTAAAGAAATCGTTATACATGTAGCAAAGCTTTAGATGCAAAGACTTTTTACTCTCATTTTATTTATAATGTAAATAAAGTTAAAGAAATCATGGCACATTTATAGAAGGGAATAATAGACAATAATTAAAAGTATTCTGGAAAGTTTTCATTGACACAGGAAAGTGCTTTGAAATCTTATGCCAAAAAATTTAAAAATGAAAATGCAATGGAGAATATATACCATGTCATGGCCCCCCTCTTAAATAAACCATTACATACAATTATAGAATGGATGGAGGAGAGAGAGT
This sequence comes from Ursus americanus, assembly GCF_024610735.1. NCBI lineage: Eukaryota > Metazoa > Chordata > Mammalia > Carnivora > Ursidae > Ursus > Ursus americanus. Next base: position 50,615,883 of record NC_142137.1, on the reverse strand, counting down.
CTGGTAAGAAATTCCTCAGAACACATCCAGAATCTCTCTCTGCCTTTTGGGAATATGGATAATCTTGGTTTTATTATTATATGTTTCTACATTTAAAAATTTTTCAAGAATATATTACCTTTAGAAATAAAAAGTGGAGCTAGCCCTGTACTCCACGAGCAAAAACACCCTCTCATTTTCCTTCAAAGCTTTTGGCCAGGGACCCTGAATGGCCATGTTTCCCGTAACAGCTTTCATCTAATCCTTCCGGAGCTTCTGCTGTGCCAACTTCTGAAACTCAGTCAAGTCACCACCCTTCCCTCTGTCTCAAAAACTAGGCCATATTCCTGGAATAGTTTCCCTTCTCCTTTCCTCTAAGACATTCCTTTACCATCCTTCAAACACTTCCTGAATTCTTTCTTCTCCCTAAAGTCTTTTTGACTGAAAATAGGCTTGCTTATGACCCTAAAATATAATTACCTTAGTCATGTAATCTAAAATAAGTATGCTTAATTTCATTTTGCTTCTTTCTAGGACAGGTTTTCCCACAAACTTCCAGCCTTAGCATGTAAATATACCAGTAGCATGAAACCTGCCGATGGGAACGGTTCTGCCCCGCGCCATAACACGGAACCACGTGCATTTTGTTGCTTAATGATTTTTTATGATGGAAGTGTTCCAACTGGCAATCAAGAGGCAGGACTCTGCCCAGAATCTCTGCCATGAAGAGGTAAAAAGCAATAAACCACCAAAACAGAAAGGATTTCTAACTCAAATATTCAAATCTTAGGGAAGGGAAGAAAAAAAGTAGCTGGACAATACCACAACATAATCTTTTTTATGTGTCGACAATTTTATGCCAATAGGTAGCTACCTCTTGAAAATTAACAATTAATGGTATTAATATCTTTCAGAAAAGTCTATGTAACTAAAGTCAGGTAACTTAAAAAGGCAAAACTAAAATGGTCACATTGAGACAAAACTGTGATTTATGCTTTATTCAGAACTCACTGGCCTGTTAAAGTTCACAAATAATATAGATATACACATTTTTAAAATAATGACTTCTCATCATTTAAATGCCATGATAGTGAAATTATAGGGCTAAAAGTAAAGTAACATTTTTCTGTGAAATATAAAAATTGCCGTTGTGATGTCAAAATGTCTTAAAAAACCAGTCCATTAGCAGATCAGCACAACTGTCAGAACTAAAATTTGTATTCCTCAATTGTTAATAACTCATTTGTGAAAAGTACATAAGATTCTTAGTAATATAAAGGTCTTTTTTAAAATAAAAATTTATCTAGCCTACTATATATGCTCAGATTCTGTATGAAAACATAGGCATATAATGGTAAGATACCCAGTTCATGTCCACATGGAAGCCACAGCCTCAGGGAAGTAACAGACACAAGATAATATAAAAACAGGTAATAAAGCAATGCACACTTTTATTATGGTATAAACAATCAACTATGAATGTATAATAGGAGTAGGAAAGATCCTGTCTAGAAAAATCCAAGTGTCTTCATGGACAAGGTGATATTCATTTGGCCTTGAAATCGAGAGGTGGTACGGGACTTGGTAAGCCAGGGAAGGAATGGGAAAGACACACCCAGCTGAGGTTGTAGGTGCAAAGGCACGGAGTGGGTAAGTCATAGCGGGAAGACTGATGAGAAAGGAGTTTGGCAAGGTAGATTCGGCACAGCTTTTGAAGGGTCTTTGCATGCTCTTCCAGAGAAACTGGACTTAAGCCAGCTGAAATTGAGGAGCTAATGGAAGATTCTTAATCCAGGGAATAATGTGACCTCAGACATTTTCTATAAAATGGAACTCTGGCTACAATGTAGGGAATGGATAGACTATCATGGAATAAAATTCTGGAGTCCAACTAATCTGCATCAAATTTAGACTGGGCCAATTACAATCTGTACACTAGTATTTAACCTCTGCAACTCTCACCTTATATATGGACCTAATATTATCTACCTGGAGAAGTATTACAACGATTAGATAAAAAGCTACATTAGAAAAGTTCTTGATTTCCCATTCTAACATTTACAGCACTCCTGAAGATTCCTGGCTCAACCCCCTTCTCTTCCTACCTCCAGCTCAGTCCTGCCCCACAGGGGTCTCATGGCATGGGTCTCAGACTACAAGCTATGCAAATAGCTGCTGCTTAGCCAGCCCTTGAGCCTAGACATGCAGACATCTACGGCACCATCTATCTGCCTTCTGAAAGATAAAGCCAGGAAAGAGGTCCACATGTAGTTTCTGGAAGGAGGTTCAGTATGGTCTAAATAGGGAATTCTGAGGGCTTAAGTGCCTAGAGCATGAGTTGAGGGGATGGGGTGGGCTCTGAGTGGGAAAGTTCCCTCCATCCTGGAGAGGACAAGAACAGGGCCTCCACAACATGATCCCAGAGGAGGGTTCCACTTCTTCCAGGACTCAGGGTGGTAGGACAGCACTTAGCATGTTGCACATGCTCAACGAATTATTGTCATGGTACTATTTCTCACTGTTGCCACTGTCTTGTTACTATAGTTTTGTTGTTGTCATCGTTATTTACTGGAGGCAGCAAAGCCTGGAGGAAGGGACTACACTGTTCTGAGGGCCCAGTGCTGAAAGTACATTGCAGTTAGGCCATACTCAGGAATGGAAAGGAAGAAACAAAACCTAGAGATAGCACAGAAGTGGAATAGAGAGGACCTACTGGAAGAACAGTTTTGAGGATAGAAATGGGAAGGATAATAATTATATTTTTATTTATTTTGAGTTTCAATTTCCTTTGGGCATCTAAGTGTTGGTAAGTAGAAAACTGGATGTACTGGTTTGGAGCTCAGGAATTAGAAGCCATCTATCTTAAAGTGGTAGCTGAAGCCTTGGAAGTGGTTGAAACTTCCAAGGTGAAGTACAAGAAGGAGGACAGCAGAAGGACAGAGCTCAGAAAAATGCTTCCAGCCAGTGAATGGAGAGAAGAAAGGATGCTGGCAGAGAAGGCAGAGGAGGCTGCGATGCACAGAAAGATGGCAGGAGGAAAGCCGTCCTTCAAAGACATGACTATTCAGTGCTAGTACCTACCAGTCATTGAGCGCCTGCTCTTACCAGGCATACGGACTGGTCATACATACACGATCTCATTTAATTGAGGACTTACAAAACTGTGAGTATTTCCTCGTGATCTATGAGCTGACAGACTCAGAGATGGTAAGTACTTTGTCCAGTGTCACCTAGCTACTATACAGCGTTAGGTCCCATGAGCAGCTTAACCTACTGTTGAAACAGGAAACGCAAGACACGCTTTGGCTGTTGCTCTAGAGAAGGAGATGTGGAAGGAAGAAGTGGTAAGCCCATCCATCAGAGCTCGGAACTTTCCCATTATGTTAGAACTCTAATCCTCACGAGAGCTTGGATGGTGGGCATTATCGAGTTCATTTTACAGTTCAAGACATAGAGGCTCCCTGGGGTGCCTGGGTGGCTCAGTCGTTAAGCGTCTGCCTTTGGCTCAGGGCGTGATCCCGGCATTCTGAGACCGAGCCCCACATCAGGCTCCTCTGCTAAGAGCCTGCTTCTTCCTCTCCCACTCCCCCTGCTTGTGTTCCCTCTCTCTCTGGCTGTCTCTCACCCTGCCAAATAAATAAATAAATAAAATCTTAAAAAAAAAAAAAAAAAAAAGACATGGAGGCTCCCAAAGTCATGGAACAGAGCTGGTAAACAGAGGAGTCTAGATGCAAATGGAAGGACAATAGGACACAAAAGCCTTCTCTCTTTCCGAGCGGTGTGCTACCTCTCAAGGAGGCAAAAGCTAAAAGCAGGGGAGAAAGGCATCTACAATATGGAGACAAGCACGGGCATCCCTGAAACTTAACCAAAGAAATAAACATTTTTTTATTTTCTGGCTGACCGATGTTCTCCCCCAAAACAACCCAGCACATGAAAGCCAGTGCAATAATCCCCACTTTTCTCAGGACAGGTACATCTGAGAACTGTTTTCATCTGAATAGCACGCTCAGATACAAAATGTAAAGGCCTATCAGTCACAGAAAATAGAAAAATCTGTATTCTTTACTCTTTTATTGACTTTTTATCTACAGCAGTAAAATTTTCATCATTAAATGGTCAAATTTAGCCCAAGATGTAAGAGCTAAGCATCTGGCTAGTTTGAATACAGGGAAAGGCCAAGAACAATACATTAAAGCTTAATCTCCAGTATCAAGACAGACGGTACCATTCAAGGCTAACAATCATTTATCAAAGGCATGCTTACTGCTTTTAAACCTCACGTCCTCTCTATTTACACATTCATCCATCTTTATAAATGCTACCCTCCTCCATGCTTCTGCTCGACCCTACTTGCATTTCTAGAGCCCCTCCTGGTAGGGTTAGGGCCTCCCCCAACCCACAGGGTATAGTAGCTGGTTACACAGGTGGTTAGGGATATTGTCAAATAATTGTGGGGGGAAATGTATTCACCTTTCTTGGATCACAATCAACTAGTAATGAAGTTCCTTGTGAAATCTAAGCAATATTACAATATTACTAATATTACTAATATTACAATGGCATACTAAATTTTAAAATTGAGACTATACCTTCAAAGAAGAGGAGCTCTCCAGCATGTTATGCCAATTTTTGATCAATTTTTAAAACAATGAGGGAAATATTAAAATGATTTTTCCTATGGAACATCAATTGGGTGGATTTTTTTAATAGCCTTTAAAATGTTTTTAAAGAACTAATGGCACTTGAAAATTTTTTCAATACTAAGTGAAAGTAGCAGGTTGCAAAACATTACATACCTTGTGACCTAATTTTCATGACATACATTCAAAAGAAAAGAAACCAATGTTAAGATTTATTATCTCTAGATCATCTGGCTTTTGTATCCAACTATCAAGGGTGGGAGTTCAGATTTCACCAGTTATCACTGGGTAACCCTAGGCAAGTCCTAGCTGCTCCATGCCTCAGTGTCCTCACCTATAAAGTATAGATGTAATGAAACCTATGAATAGTTTAAGTAACATGGAATTGTATGTCAAGAATTACATTTTCTAGGGGCGCCTGGGTAGCGCAGTCGTCAAGTGTCTGCCTTCAGCTCAGGGCATGATCCCGGCGTTCTGGGATCAAGCCCCACATCAGGCTCCTCCGCTGGGAGCCTGCTTCTTCCTCTCCCACTCCCCCTGCTTGTGTTCTCTCTCTCACTGGCTGTCTCTCTCTCTGTCAAATAAATAAATAAAATCTTTAAAAAAAAAAAAGAATTACATTTTCTAGGCTTTCGAATTTTCTATGGTATACACATACTTCACAACCTAAAAACATTCCTTTTTTTCCCCCCACAAGTGTGCCATTTGTGTATTCTCTTACTTTCTAGATAATTTAAAACATGTATATTTCATACTGTAGGACACAATGATTCCTTTTAGACTCCTCTCTTATGCCACTCACAAAAATTAACTCAAAATGGATTAAAGACTTAAATGTAAGACCTGAAACCGCAATATTCCTAGAATATAGAAAAAAAGCTCCTTGACATCGGCCTCAGCAGCAATTTATTGGATAACAACCAAAGGCCCAGACAACAAAAGCAAAAATAAACAATTGGGGCATCAAACTAAAAAGGTTTTAACAGCAAAGGAAACAACCAACAAAATGAAAACGCAACCTACAGAATGGGAGAAAATATTTGCAAACCATCTACCTGATAGAGGTTAATATCTAAAATATGTAAGAAATGCATACAACTCAATAGCAATAAATAATAATCCTATTAAAAATGGGCAAAGAAGTGGAAAAGACATTTTTCCAAAGAAGACATATGAATTTCCAACAGGTATATTAGAAGGTTGTTAAAAATCATTAATCCTCAGGGAAATGCAAGTTCAAAACTACAATGACACATCACTTCACACATGTTAGGATGGGTATTTTCAAAAAGACAAGAGATAACAAGTGTTGGCGAGGATGTGGAGAAAAGGGAGCCCTGTGCACTACTGGTGAGAATGTAAACTGGCACAGTCATTATGAACGACAGTACGGAGCTTCCTCAAAAAATTAAATATGGAACTACCATATGGCCCAACAATCCCTGGGTATATACCTAAAGGAAATGAAACCAGTATCTCAAAGAAATATCTGTATTCCTTTGTGCACTGCAGCATTATTCACAATAGCCAAGGTATGGAAATGACCTACGTGTCCATCAACAGGTGAATGGATAAAGCAAATGTGATATCTACCTAGACATCTATCTACAAATATTACCTATTTACATATATAAATATAGGTATCTGTATATAAAGATGAGTATTATATTTAAATATAGATATCTATACACCAGATACACCTCGATAGCTATACTTTGGACATCTAGCATAAATACACAAACACACGATGGAATATTACTCAGCCGTGGAAAGAAGAAAATCCTGCCATTTGTGCAACATGCATGAACCTAAGGACATTATGCTAAGTGAATAAGCCAGAGTCAGAAAGACAAACACTGCATGATCTCACTTATACGTAGAATTTAAAAAAAGTCAAACTCAAAGAGAGTTAGAATGATGGTCGCCAGGGGCTAAAAGGTGGAGGAATGGGGAGATGTTGGTCAAAGGGTACAAACTTCCAATTATAAGATGAATAAATTCTGGGGATGTAATGTATAACGTGGTGACAATACTCAGTAATACGCTGTTAAATACTTGAAATTTGCTAAGACAGATATTAAGTGTTCTCATCACACACACAACAATTGTATCTCTCTGAGGTGATGGATATGTTCATTAACTTGATCGTGGTTATCGTTTCACGATGTGCACGTATCTCACACTACCACGCTGTACACCTTAAATATATTCAAATTTATTTGTCAATAAAGCTGGGAAAAGAAACTGAATGCCTTTTTATATTTTGAAGTTACAGCCTCTGTCCCATTAAATGCCCTGCAGTTCTTTCCCCATAGGCATCAAAAATCACGTTCGGCCAGCCACGTACAAAGATCACGCCCCTAAAGCAATCCACTTTGGCAATAAGCATCAGACAGAGAACAATGACGTAAAATTTCATATTCCCATAAATAGCTACTTCTCCCAACAGGCTTATGTGTGTGGTGTTTCAACGACTGAATATCCCAAAGGATTCTGCTCTGTAAGCATTCTCTAAAAATAGGCCTTGGGTAAAAGCCAAAAAGATCGGTTTGGTTCTCTATCGGCCGTGGGCTGTAAACATACTATAGATTTTATAGCTCCCCTCGCCCCGCCTGTAGACTCAGCTGAGTCCGATCCACATGGATCTGCCACTCAGTAGCCTCAGGTCTGGCACGATCTGATATGAAGACAAGACTGTTTCTCAGGATAAACTTAATTTTAAAGGTTGGGATTGTGTCTGGGCGCTATTGACCCTTCAGCCTACTAATCTGCCTTGGAGCCCAGTCATCCTGAAAGCCGCTGTGTTTGTAACAATCCATCAGCAAGGGGCCGCTTAATTCCACTCAAGGTGGTATCGAAATCTATTGCACACCCACATGACCTTCCTAAATGAACCACGTCCTGGAAGACAAACAAATATGCCCCGTTTTTTTTTTTGTTTTGTTTTGGTTTTTTTATGTACTGAGGAGAAAAGGCAGCAGCGGACTGCTCTCTTAGTGAGATGATTAAAGATCAAGACGGCAAACGCTGCCTGGTAACCATCCCGGGGCATGAAAATGCGACATCAAGGGACTGAAGGCTTGGCCAAACCAGGAGGGCCATGGTGGCACTCCTCTGCCTTACGGGTGTTAACATGAGTCGGCCTGGTGTGACTGTCGCCAGCCACAGCCACCAGAGGTCACAGAGAGCGAATGCCTCACAGCTGGCTGCACAGGTTTGGCCCTAAATGGCCTACATCCAAATAGGGACTTCGTGAGTTTGCAAAAGTACATATATGGGTCCCCACAAAATCCAGGATAACAAGTGGAGACCCTGCAGGCTCATAAAGATGTTCACATGGACGAAGAGACATTTGTAGATAAACTTAGCAAGTATTCAAGTATTTTGAACACTGTAAGTATAATTCTGCTCTAATTACTACTCCTATTGGCAAAATCTCATTACATAGAAACCTCTGGCTAAGGAAAGGTATCTCTCCTTCTACAGGTAAAAAAAGGACCCCCACTCATTCTCTCCCCTAATATTGACGGGAGAGGTCCCCACTACGGAAAGCTGAGATTAACGGACTCCACCATCAAAACACTCTTCTGGCCACTCAGATGGCTTGTCACTAGGGTGACTCAACACAGCGTTCGCATCACCATGTTCTTCGCGGTGTGTTAGAAGGCACCGGGGCGCTCTCAGTTCCAGCCTGAGGAGGCAAGAACATGCTGACCAGGCTCGAAATGACCAAATACCCTGCTGCTGAAAGACAGGGTCAAATCACCCTTGGAAAGACGGTCATACTCCGGTTCACAGGCACTTACCCATTGCTACTCTTCAAAGCCCCACTAGCTGGCTGTCCATTCTCCCTGGGGACTTTGAGGGACCCAATATCTCTATGCTGGCTGGGCTCCACCCAGCTGTCCCTGAAAAGCCAAAGCCATCCATGCTGGAGAGCTGGGGTAGCTGGGCCTGCTCAACAGAAAGCCCAGGGTGTCTGGGCAGGAAGCCCACCTGCTCTGGATTAAGTATAAAGCTATCAGGGAAGATCACAGGGTTCGGGATGGCAATGGAGTCTCTTAAAAGAACGCTGGCCCAACTTGGAAACCTGTGATTTCGTTTTGGCCAACAAATGTCAGGGATAATCCTGAACATATTACTTCGGTCTCTCTGGTGTGCAATTTCTGTTCACAAGACAAGTGCAGCAGCTTTCTAGACTCCTTTGAAAGGATCGGAAGGATAAACTGAGTAGGTTATGAAAGAGCTTTGAAAGCAAACATTTTATAGGAAATAGGAGGCAAGCACAGTGAGAAGACCAGCAGCGTCTAAGGAACCAGCTCCATGTCGCTGTTCGTCTCAGCCGTCTTATCCGCCAGACGGGGCAGCTCTATCACCTTTTCAGTCTCTTAGCCTCTGCTTCCTCGAGATGTGTGGCTTGCAGTGTTAGCAGCCTTCTTCTTAGCAACTTGATTCCAACTTTGCTTTTGGCTGACAGCATGGTCAGCCTCAAGTGCTAAATCAAGACTGGTCTAAGTTGTTCCCGACCCTCCTGTTTCCTACTTTTTCTGTCTCCCTTGTGGCTCTTGAAGTACTTCAGCTTTCCTGATGAAAAGTGCAAAAGCGGTTTAGTTGGCACTGCCTTTCTGCTTTCCGTCTTGGATGGGGGCGTGCTGACTACAGCGGCAAGAGCCATTTTGTGGCACAAAAAGCCAAATATAATGGAAGGTCAGCAGTATCCTAGACATACCAGACTGCCTATCACAGGAGGAAAATAAGCCCCATCTTGTTTAAACCACAGTTAGGCTTTCCGTTACGTACAGCTGAATGTATTCGTGACTTACATACTAGTAAAGCCAAGTTTTTTTTAAGATTTTATTATTTGGGAGACAGAGACATAGAGAGAGGCGGGGAGAGGGAAAAGCAGGCTCCCCGCAGAGCAGGGAGCCCAGTGCAGGGCTCAATCCCAGGACACGGGGATCATAACCAGACTGGAAGGCAGACCACCCAGGCAACCCCTGAAGCCCCATCTCCAGGCCCCCAGACCTTGTAAATGCCACCGATGTCAACGCCCTCACTACTGCACCAGAGTTACTAAATACTTAACTTAGAATTTCCTTACCCTTGTCCTGCAGAAGAAATTAAAAGGTCAGCAAAATGGTCAAACGCAGCCAGACAGCAGGAAAGGGACTCCACCTAGAGAGCTTCCAGGCTGCGGCATTTGCCTGGGCCCCCCTCCCCTGGGCCCCTGGGGGTCACGTGGATCCCTTTAAAGTGGGTCTATCAGGGAGAACACTTGTAGCTGCGAGGGACAGGAAATCAGCTCCCTGAGTGCCTTAAACAAGAAGGCAGATTGGCCCCAGTTTTAGGTGATTCAGTGCTCTGACGACACAGCCAAGAACCCAGGTTCTTTCCATCTTTCGGGTGATCCACGCTTTAAGTGTCAGCTTTACCCATCCCCCCACACACCCCAACACCCCCCCATCCCCCTCTACCCTCCACCGGTTCCCCTCACATCTGCAAAGCAAGCTGTGGCCATTGGCAGCATCATTTGAAGATGATAAGTTTCAGGGAGGAAAGAACATCACCTTTGTGAGTCGGAGACAGCGTCCCTCTCACATTCCACCCCAACACACCCAACACAGGGCACGCCCATGGCCAGACGGCAAAGTTGCACGTGCAATGGGGCAGCCTCCCCTGAAGCACAGGGCTGACAATAAAAGCAGATCCTCACCCCCCAGTCAGGTCTTGGTGGTGGCAGGGGGATGACTGGATGTTGGGTAAGCGACCAGAGGTCTCTGTTCTGGGGGAAAATGATGGAAGTCACAGAGAATTTACAAACGCTGACAATTACCTCCTAAACTAGGAAAACTCCTGCATGTCTTCTGGTTAAAAACCAAACTGAACCTTTGCCTTTAGGTAGGTATGGGGTGCCGTACTACTGGAAATTTGGGTCCTCCCCCTGCCCCCATAATTCCATCAACACCAGCCTCATTGTGGACTGCTACAAAGGAGGCCAGCTCAGGGACATTTCTTGAGTCTGTAAGCAAAAATGGAAGAGTAAGACAGAGTGGCATTAGATTTCTGTTTCCTTATTTCGGACGCTAGAATTGATGAAACAACACGTGATAACTGCCACGGTGAAGGGTTCGCTGATCGTGCCTGCTCGGGCTCATTTGTTTCTAGTTCCCAAGGACCAGTTAGGCCTCTCTGGATACTGAGGAATCAGAAATAGCACTACTTCAATTCAGATTCTCATCTGCTTCTTTGTACCTGAAATCTGTTCTAAAATCACACTTTGGGACTCAGCACTGAAGGGGGCCAGGGAACAAACCAAGAAACTTGAATCCTGTCGCAAACTGCCAAAACACCACGAGCCTGTTTGATCAGGTGGTGTTTCATTTATGATTTCATGTACTTTCTGCAAAGTACCATCTTATTTAAAATCTTAAGTAATCTTCCTAAGACCCCGGTAAGGAGTATTATTAGCAGTGCTATTCCAGGGCAATTTCCATAGCTCCAGGGGATAACACAAGCTAACAATGTGACCCAGGTGATGGTTCCACAGGCTGGGGGAGGCACAACACAGGCCCGCCTGCCTACAAATCATTGTAACATGATTGCTGTGCAGGCCGCAGGCTTGGAGCCCAAGGACAGGCCTAGAAAAGGCAGGGTTGGGAGAAGCTCCTATTCCCAGGTAAGAGGAAGCGTTGGTGGCTTTTTTTTTTTTATTAATTAATTTGGGAGAGAGAGAGAGCGAGCATGCAAGCCGGAGGAGGGGCAAAAGGAAAGGCAGAGAATCTCAAACAAACTCCCCACCCAGCATAGAGCCTGATGCTGGGCTTGACCCCACGACACCAAGATCATGACCTGAGCCGAAACCAAGAGTCGGATGCTCAACCGACTGAGCCACCCATGTGCCCCAGGTTGGTGAATCTTAAGAATGAAGGATTCAAGATTCTGACATCTAAAATGGGGAAGAGGGGCACCTGGGTGGCTCAGTCAGTTGAGCATCTGACTCTTGGTTTTGGCTCAGGTCATGATCTCAGGGTCCTGAGATCAAGCCTGGTGTTAGGCTCTGTGCTCAGCAGGGAGTCCACCTGAAGATTCTCTCTCCCTCTGCCCCTCCCCCTGCGTCTGCATACATACTCTCTCTCCCTCTTTCTTGCTCTCTCAAATAAATAAATAAATCTTTAAAAAATATAAATAGGGGTGCCTGGGTGGCTCAGTCATTAAGTGTCTGCCTTCGGCTCAGGTCATGATCCCAGGGTCCTGGGATCGAGGCCCGCATCAGGCTCCCTGCTCAGCGGGGAGCCTGCTTCTTCCTCTCCCACTCCCCCTGCTTGTGTTCCCTCTCCCGCTGGCTGTCTTTCTGTCAAATAAATAAATAAAAATCTTAAAAAAATAAAAATAAATAAAATAAAGTAATATATATATATATATATATATAAAATGGGGAAGAAATGGTTCTCAAAGGGTAACCTAGACGTCCCAGACCCTTTCAGAGGGTCCATGAGCTCAAAAGTATTTTCATTCTCAATCTCTCAGGAATATATGATGGACTCTATCAAAAAAGAGTATCCACCATTATCTGAAAAGGCGATTAAGATTCCTTTCCCATTTTAAACTGCTTATCTGTAGGAGGCAGGATTTTCTTTATCTCCTTCAACCACGGCAACATATTGAACAGACTGAACACAGAAGTAGAGATGAGATTCCAGCTGTTTTCCTTCTACTACGCCACATATTAAAGATTGGCAAAAAAAAATGTAAAATTCTTCTCGCTAAATTGTCTTAAAGTAGTTACTTTTCATTAAAAAAAGTCTTTCAAATTAACATGTAATAGGTTTCTTACTTTTAATGAATTAATAAATACTTTTTAACTTTCTTTTTTAACTTCTAATGTGGTAAATATTGACAGATACAATCTGATATTTTTCCCAAAAAGCCCTTTGGGGGGGTCCTCAGTAACTTGTAAAAGTGTAAAGGGTTTTAAGACCAAAAGTTTGAGAACTGCTACGTTCATGAGACAGATAAATGGATGGGAAATTGTGGTACACGCCCACATGGTGGGTATTACTCAGCCATGAAAAAGGAAATCCTGCCATTGACAGCAACGTGGATGAGTCCTGAGAACATCACACTAAGTGAAGTCAGTCAGAGAAAGACCAACACTGCACGATCTTACGTAAAAGTTCTCACCACACACGCACACAAATTGGTAGCTATGTGAGGGGATGGATATTAAGCACCCTTATGTGCTGATCACATTACAGTGTAAACATATAGCCAGTGATCATGTTGTATACCTTAAACTTACACAATGTTATGTCGATTATACCTCAATAAAGCTGGAAACAATATATGCCTGTAACATGGAGGGACCTGAGACAAGCCCTGTGGGCTAGAAGCTGCTTTCCTGCTCAAATGCTGAGAAGAGAGAAGAAAGGAGGAGGCAAACCAGTGGCTCTTTGCCTGGACCGGAGGCGGCATGCAAGAATGCTGAGTCCTTTTTCGGGGAGACTGAGTCTGTCTCTGGCCTGCAACAGGGTCTCTCTAGACCTGTTTTGCTCTGCATCTATGGGTTGGTCAATGATCACAGGAGGGGAACAGAGGCACCAGACCACCTTTCAGTATCTTCAGTTATAGACGCTTACGGGCAAAATGACCAGCTCAGGGTCCCAATGGCCACACATGGAAGAGCCAGGACTTGGACCCAGAACTTACTGTGTTACCATTCCCTGTTTCCTTTCCCCTCAGGTGGTGTGCTCTTGGAGGCCAGATGGTCTGTGTTTTATTCCCAGCACACAATGTGGCTCGTTTGGCTGACTCCAAGCCCAGGATGCCTGTCCCCACCTGCCACTGCCTCTCCCACTACAGCCCAGACCCCCTCACACTGTCTTCCTACTACTGATCACAGCCCCGGATAGATACCTCCAGTAGAGACGCTGGCATTCAAGACGGACCTGCAAGGCATCACCACAAGCAAATATTTATGAAGGCGTCCACTGTCCTGGGTGCACACACCTTATCCTAGCAATCAATTTCTTTCTTTTTTTCTTTTTAAAGATTTTATTTATTTGACAGAGAGAGAGAGACAGCGAGAGAGGGAACACAAGCAAGGGGAGTGGGAGAGGGAGAAGAAGGTTTCCTGCCAAGCAGGGAGCCCAATGCGGGGCTCGATCCCAGGACCCTGGGATCATGACCTAAGCCAAAAGAAGATGCTTAACGACTGAGCCATCCAGGCACACCAACAATCACTTTCTTTCTTAATCAAATATCCTCTTGACTTTAAAATTACAGCTCTATTTATACCATGTCTGAGACACATGAGTGCTTTCCTCCCCGCTTTCAGCAAATGTCTTGTTACAGGCCCTGTCTTCCACATCTAGCTTTATTTCAGAATAGGAGTTAAAATCCCAGAGGGTAAATATGGCCACCCTCCCCAGGTGGCCTCTGGGTTCAGCCCCTCCCTGCCAACCACAGCTGGACACAGTCTCCTGGCTGCTTCTCTACCAACAGACTCAGAAATAAACATACAAAACCCCTTTTGTCTTTGAGAGATTTTTCTCCCAGCTGGTAAATACAGAAAAACAAAATGAGGCTTACAAAATAAAGCAAGCAATGGGAAAGTTACAGTTTCAGAGTGAGAAAAAAAATCTTTAAAATACAACCGTTCTCTCTGGACCTCATTAAATTAAAGATTAGCCCAGGTCTGCTCCCACTCAGAATGGGATCTATACTGGATGCGTTTCTTTTGTTTTGTTTTGTTTTTTTGTTTTTTGTTTAAAGATTTTAAGTATTTATTTGACAGAGAGAGAGACAGCCAGCAAGAGAGGGATCACAGCAGGGGGAGTGGGAGAGGAAGAAGCAGGCTCCCGGCTGAGGAGCCCGATGTGGGGCTCGATCCCAGAATGCCAGGATCACACCCTGAGCCGAAGGCAGATGCCTAATGACTGAGCCACCCAGGCGCCCCTGGATGCGTTTCTTTGGTTTAGGCCTAACCCAGTAAAAATCAGGCCTAGGCTAAACCTCCTCGCAGAAATTCTGCAGGCTCACTCATCGTAACGGTCCCTAAAAAGACCACCTTAGCTGCTGCTTCACCTCTTCTCACTCAAGTGAGCAGAAGCTCAGAGAGGTAAGCATTAGTTAATTCCATAATTACTCAGTCCTCCCCAGTGGATACTCAGCATCAATTCCAGACCGGAATCTTTTATCTTAAGGTCTCCTTCTGCCTTACAAAGAGGAAAAGCCACTTGAGGTCATTTCCTGGCAAAGTTCTGTATACACACTCATCTCAACAGCTCTAATAATTCATGGCTCTTCCCTCAGCCTGAATATATGACACCCCCTCTTTTAAAGGCTCTGGCTCCTTGGAAATTGCATTTAAAGTTGTTTCAGTCCCAGGTGATCTTAACCTACTCCTACGTTCGTAAATTGCTCTCATGAATGAGCAGTGGCTAAATACAGATTTCCCAAGAGCTCCTTTCAACGCTGGTGCTTCATCAAATAATCTGCTGCATGAAATTTAGTATTCTATATCTCAGCTTTTCACAGAAGTCACAAAGAAGAAATAATAGACCTCTGTGATAAATCAGTACTGGTGGGGGAATACCCCATAGTGAGTTAAGACAGTAAAGTCTGGAGGCCAGCGGTCCTGACCCTACCCCAGGCCGGCTTGAGGAGTGTGGTTGGCTACATGGTTTCTCAAAAAAAAAAAAAAAAAAAAAAGAATCAGAAGGCTACTAAGCATGCTAGGAGGCATCATATTACCAGAGTACTGGACTATAGGGTGGGTAAAGGAGATCTGTGTCAAATTTACTGAACTTCACATGAAAAAGATACACCGGGGTATAATTGCATAATTACGTAATCATACTGATTTATAAACAGTTCAACTACACATAAATATGCAGTAAAATGAAAACAGAAAAAAATATAAAATACTTAATAAATGAAGATGAAACTAAATGGGATTTTAGTCTTTGTACCCTGCCTTCCCCCGTAGAAAAAGAGTCCTACAGGGTGAACAAGAGAGATACAAACAACTCACTGAGCCATTTACATCATGTAATCAATAAGCTCCAGTCCCTACCCATCTCTTGGAATCCACTGTTATAACCCATCAATAGAAACAATTTCTCAAGAGGCATATTTGAAATAAAGCAGGAAATTTGGACCTCAATTGCCTGTAAGGCACAGTTTAATTATAGAAACCAAACACAGAATAAAAAGCCTAGTTCGTTCCATTCAAAAGGAATAAAGAGGCTTAAGAAAGAAAATTCATGATTGAATTGCTATATTTTTTTCAAAATGGAGTTTAATGTTTCCTTCCAACACTTCCCTTTAGAACCAAGGGCTATAAAATAAAGACATCAACCACTTGTCATAAAGGAATGATGAGTGGCCATGCCTAGTCTTGAACATTAATGTCTTGCTCACATCCCAAAATATCAATCAAGCCCAATATGCCCCACATCCTAGTTTGGGTGGGTTACGCACTTCTTTAATTGATCATTTCAAAGTGCTTTTAGGTCAGGGGCTATTAACAAGGAGAAGCTTTATAATAGAGAGCTAATTGTAGGTCTTCCTTATGAAAGGGAAGAGAGCAAGAAAACCGTTAGGACTGGCCTCCAGGCTGGCAGATAACACAGAGAAGAAGCTGTTTGTAAGTTAGGAAATAGTATAGTATTGTTACTTATGCTATGTCACAAGGTGACAGGAACACCCTTTGTCTTCCTTAGCAGCAGGAAAAGGAAAAAGAGAAATTAGATCTTTGGGGCACCTTGATTTTGAACATGGATTTCAGCTTTCCCACTGCTAAAGGCTTCTCCACGTGCCATGTTCTTTTTGCCAATGGGTTTTTGTGGCCAACACGGAAATGTCATTCTGCTCACCTGTTTAGGGCAAGCCTGATCTCAGGAAGATGGAACATCAGGTCAAGTTCAGGGCAAGTCCTTGTTCACTTAAATGGTCCCTCTCTACCCGCAGGAAGGTTGACAGAGTCTCCCTCCTTCCTTTCATAACTCGCTGAGATGAAAAATTCTCTATAATTGAAAATGAGCCAGGCTTAGATTAGTCAAAGGGTCTTAAACGTCTTATGATGATGATGATTATCTTCCTATTGCAGAACCAGCAAAAGATCGGAGGAGCCAAAACTGACTTACAGTTGTCTGCCTCTGCAAAGGGAGGTCAGCTGTACTAGGGAAGAAAGACAGAAACCAGAAAGAGAGAAGACCTCAAGATGAGCTTAAATCCATAAGAAGCACAGATGTTTGCAATTCACCTGGAATAACATGGAAGTCTCGTTAGAAGCACCTGTCTGGCACTTATCCTAATAGCCTCCATTCAGGTAGCACAGCTGAAGACAGGACCTGGGAATTCTACACCAGCATCCTTTGCTTCTTCCTCTTGACCACAGGAGCTAGCAAGGGGAGCCCAACGCTTCTCCATGATACAAGAAAGGCAGAAACAACAACGCTGAGATTGAAACTGTCTGCCAAAACCCACTACACAGGTATTTGCTGTTCTCAGCCATTTGAAATCACAGTCTTTCCCAGTTGACGTGAATATGTTTATTTCAATTAAAAAATAAACAAAACTTTTGCACATCCTTTAGAAGTGGCTCCAGGGTTCAAAACCTAGAACCGAAACACTAAAATAGAGAAAAGCAGCAGAAAAGCCATTAAAATAAAACCATACAAAGAGTAGGAAGTGACTATGGATGGTTCTCTCGAAGCATAAATGCTGATGAATGTGCTCCCATCCTGCATGAAAGATCAGTAGGTCCCCCAATCAAGAGAGGGACGAACAGGCTAGCATCTGAGCTGGAAAAAGTATGTGGACCAGGCAGGCAAAGTGAAGCAGAAGCCGGGGGACAGGTGTGGTGTGGGGGACACAGACAAGGACAAATGGGAGGAAATGCTGTTAGTCTTTCTGGGAACAACAACTGGCAGGAGAAAAGCAATTAGGCTGAGGCTGGCTCTGAACAATCACAGAGAAGGTAAGCGAAAGACTGCTGGGCCGTGGCTGGAGTCACATCTGCGACTGTTCCCAAAGGCGCACTGGGAAATGCCAACAAGAGGTTCATTGCCAATGGCTGCCTTTGAACAAGACAGCTCGAGGATTCCCTTGACATTTTTATCTCACCTACACCACTCCTGTTGTAAATAACCTGGGCTAAGAGTAGGGGCAAATCCTGCATTGGAGCAGGATGGGGGTGAAGGTTCCTTAGTTCTTTAGAACAGAAATACTCCAAGTGGAATTCATGTTGGGAATGTGGCAGGGGAGGCAGCCTGCCTCTTCCAGGTGGGCCAGTGAGAGCTGGAACCCTTGCATAGTCAATGTCCTTTGGCACAGAACATTAATCAGGGTTCCAATAACTACCACCAACTCCTAACCCCTGATCTAATACACATTAGGCTAGTTAGCGCTTTGGTTGAGGAGAGAGTGAGGAATGTAAGACTATACTGGGTGAGGTCAATGGATTGGGCATTGGGCTTCTGGTCCTACTCTTTGGGACCTCCCCTCTCAGTCAATGAGATGTGAAGAGTCCTACTGCCAAAGCTGAGATTCCATTCTGGCATGAATTCTTCCAAATACTATGTTTTCTAAGAATCTAGGAGATGAGGCACAGGTTCCTTGGGATATGCAGTGCAGTCTGGAAAAGCAGTTTCATCCTGCAAGCATTTACAGAGGACCAAAGTAGGGGATGAAAAGATGAATAATTTGGGCACCTGGGTGGCTCAGTTGGTTAAGTGTCTGCCTTTGGCTCAGGCCACGATCCCAGGGTTCTGGGATCGAGTCCCAGGTCGGGCTCCCTATTTAGCAGGGAGTCTGCTTCTCCCTCTACCCTTCCCTCCTGCTTGTGAGCACTCTCTCTCACTCTCTCTCTCTCAAATAAATAAAATATTTAAAAAGATGAATAATTTATAATATATGAACTCCTGGAGGATAGGGTCTCAGAATAGAACCCCTAGACAGCTGCCAGCCTGCCAGCTCCATGAGAGATTTGCGCAGAGTAGAGTGAGGGCACAGAGGTGAGAAGAATCTCTTCGAGCAACACAGCTCAGCCTTCAAGGGTAAGTAGCATGATGAAGTGGGAAAGGCTGCATGTGTATGAGACACCCAGTGGACAATCCTGATGAAAAGAGCAGCTCAGAACCCCCCCCCCCTCCTGTTTTAATGCCCCATTTAAGGGAGTTTGCAATTGGTAACCAAACACCACAGACCTGCCGTTTGGGTCTAAGCTTTGGCATGAGGAAGGGAAAGGATTTGTAACAGCATGCTTTATTTCAACTCATGAGATGGGCCCAGGAGGGAGGAGGAACGGTGGCTGGGAAATGCCTTCAGTGAAACACTAGTACACGTGGGACAGGGTACCCTGGAAGTGGGGGTCTTACTAATCCCAGCCTTCATCGTGGGAAAGAGCTTGTTTCCCTAATTGTGCATGCCACTAAGGTTCTGCTCAAAGTAGGACAGAAACCAAGGTCCTTAGTAAAAAAAAATAGTCTGTGTTATCTGGAGGGGGCAGAATAAAGCTTGACTTGAACATGGATGACCCCAGCAGCCATAAGAATTTTCTGGGAGTTCAGGGAGTGCAGGGCTGGAACTCCAGTGAGATGACTGAGGCACTGGCCTTGGGCACAAAATTTTAGGGAGCATTAAAAAACTCAGTCAGCAAGATAAATAATATTTTAATGCCACACTTTTTTTCTTTTTTGAATTCCAGTATAATTAACAGGGTTATACTAGTTTCAAGTGTACAATACAGTGATTCAACAATTCTATACATTACTCAGTGCCCATCATGGTACATGTGCTCTTAATCCCCTTCACCTGTTTCACCCATCCCCCACCCACCTCCTCTCTGGTAACCACCAGTTTGTTCTCTGTAGTTAAGAGTCAGATTTTTGTTTGTCTCTTTTCTTTTTGTTCATTAATTCGTTTCTTAAATTCCACATGAGCGAAATTATATGGTATTTGTCTTTCTCCGACTTGTTTTGCTTAGCATTATACCCTCTAGATCCATCCACGTTGTTGCAAATGGCAAGATTTCATTCTTTTTTATGACTGAGCAATATTTCGTTGTATATGTATATATCACATCTTTATCCATTCATCTATCAATGGACACTTGGGCTGCTTCCATAATTTGACTATCATAAATAATGCTGCAATAAACATAGGGGTACACAGATCTTTGTGAATTAGTGTTTACATTCTTTTTGGGTAAATACCCAGGAGTGGAATTACTGGATCATATGGTAATTCTACTTAATTTTTTGAGGGGCCTCCATACTAGTTTCCACAGTGGCTGCCCCAGTTTGCATTCCTGCCAATAGTGCATGAGGGTTCCTTCTTCTCCACATCCTCACCAACACTTGTCTCTCATGCTTTTTATTTTAGCCATTCTGAAGGGTGTGAGGTGTTTTAATGCCACATTTTAAAAACTCAAAATGAATGCCAAAATTCCATGATGAACGAAATACCAAACCTTAAAAAAAAGACAGGATCTGACCTGTACTTGCATGACTCCACCTCACTCACCCCACCTGGGCCCAGTCGAAGAGGAGTGAACCTCTTGGAAATCTGACAGGGAAGATAGGGTAGTATGTCAGAGAGCCAGGCAGCTCAACTATGACAGCAAACTGGTAGTGGCCTATGGTCTCGGGGCCTTGGCCTGGGGTGAAAAGCATCCTTCTTACAGATTTATGTAGAGCTGTGTGAGGATATCCAGATCCGCCGCCACCAGAATATGGAGTTTCAAATCCACTGGAGAAGACAGCCAGCAAACCATTCTGGCCCAGATGCCAGCAGAGACTGACCATACCCAACCAAGACTCAGAAGCAGAAGAATACTGCAAAACTCCATTAGGGAAGAACATTTTTGGGGCATCTGCCAGCAGGTTAAGAATGATCTGGAAGAGGCAGTGACTGCATACAACAAGGGTACTGAAAGGTCCACAAAAGAGCCCTTTTCTTTTTCACAGTTAGGGTTGGATATAATATAAACCCTTCAACATTTCTGAGACAAAGATGATCAGACAGAACCCGGTATCATCATAACCAAGCCATCACAAGGACAGTGGGGTATGGAGGGGGACAGCCGATGAAGCAACTTGCGAGAAGCTAAACATTCCAGAAGTTGTGGTTAAGTCCAGGTGGGCTTAAGCCGGGTGCTTCCTGCCAAGCAAGGCTGGTGACGGCTTCACAAAATATAGACATCAGCCCTCGATATTCATTACAAAAGCCACCAGCGCAGCCCTGAAGATTCCAGAAATGACCAGGTTGTTTTGGTTCTACCATTTGATTCCCAAACCACAGGGGAAAAGCAGGGAGGTAGAGCGGGTGAGAAGATAAAGTAGAAAAATGTCCAAGAACAGAAAACATTTCATGTTATTAACTACTAATACTTCTTGACCAGTAGCTTCCCGGTCTTGTTTATCACTCGGTTGAAAAACCAGTGGCTAACAACAAATGAAGTCAACGACTATTCGCGCTCACTTGACTTGGTCAGAGATAGTTCAGCAAGTCTGTCACAGTTAGGGGGCACCTCAGTTGCCTTCTGCTTGTAATACAAGGAGGACATGGAAATGGTAGCCCCAATCAAAGGAAGAGCCTGAGAAGTTGATGACCTCCTTCTTGAGTCTAGGGACACTGCAACGGCCCACTCAGTCACAGGTTTTGAACCCTGTGAAGACATGGAAGTCCTGAAGTTTAAGAAGAAGGAAAAGAGAAGCAAAGGCAGTGAGGGGACAGGCTCTTCACGGAGGAGGGTAAGGACTCTCAGACTCTCAGACTCCCTGCCAAGCTCAAAAGCAAGACTTAGGGCAAGAAGGTAGAATGATTTTCACATAACTATCTACTAACAAATTCAGAAATATTCCACAGGACAGGATCACTGGCCCTTCCTCCGTGGCTGACACGGACCCGCACTGGCACTGCATGAATCCCTATCCCTGTTGCTACAGCGGCCCACTTACCAACCGTGGAGTGGGCGTTTGCTCACTGAAAGCCTGGGCTGGAACGGGCAATGCCTCCGACCATCCTTCTCGCCACCGAAAATGTTTTCTCATGGGGTTCTCCCCTGCAGTGCCCTACACATGACTGAGTCCAGTCACTAGAGTGATGAAAATCATTCATGCGACATCAGGACTACTTTAGTTCATACAAGACATCCGAGGAGCAATCAATGGTAAGAGAAAAACAGAAGGTAATGCAACCCCAGGTCTCTCAAGGTTTCCGTTTTCTTCTGATCTGAGCTATCATTACTAATGGACACAACTGAGCACAGCAGTATGAGTAATTATGTATCAGAACGTTAATATATTGAATATAAAAAGCACATCAGTCAGGGGCAAAAGAAAAATGAAGAAAAACAGCACAGCAAAAGTATTTGAGATTTGAATTATTCCCTATTGCCCTTTCCAAAACCACAAAATATCTGTAAATAATCACTTGAAGTGATTATCAGAAATGGGAACTGAATCTGAACACAAAATCAGGAGAACGCAAGACATAGTTAATGAATCTGGTTTCTTTCTCATGTACAAATAGAAGTGTAATTGAAGAAAAATAATTACAATATAATTGAACAAATAATTAACATATCCAAATTCTTTCTTGGGTACAAATATTTACAGTGACTAGATTTTTTTTTTTTTTTTTTTGAGCAGGTACTCAAACAATTGAAAGATGCCCTGGTGAACACAATGACTGGACAGAGTTAAGTACTTTCTGGGTTTCAAAGTGCCTGGCAGCGAATCAAAGGATTAAAGGGAGACTGACTTGACAACAAAGAGAGAAAAGCCCATTACAGCATAACTCATTATATCACTTCTCTTACGATAAAGGGAAATAGTAAATCAGACAAATATTGATTCAAGAGCTCTTTCTGGTTCTAATGACGGCTTATTCTTCTAACCTAAAAGAAGCTTTAAAAGCCTCCCAACTCTTGTGAATCATGGTCAAATTGCAACCTCCTTATATGTGTAAAATTCTACAATACATTTATGGTGGCTACCACAAAACACTGTTTTCCAGCTACGTATGTCTTTATTCTCCTCCCTCTGAATAGAAAACCTTTGAGAGCAATGCTCACATCTGTTTTGTGTCATTCCTAGGGTTTAGTTCTCTGCACAAAGATGTTCGATAGACCTCCCTGCATACCGAGAACACAATACATATACACAAAATGACCTCACCAGCTTTCTCATTAGGATCAGCCCTCCAAATTATCCGCTAACAGAGGTGAAGATATGAAAAGACACTGATATATATATTCATCCACAGCTCCTGATCCAGCATCCTCCCCACCGATTTGTGACTCCCCCCCTTCTATGAGTTGTACAAGACGGCAAGCTGGCTCTGGGTAAATCTTGCGGTCGGGGCTGGAAGGCAAGCTAAATGGCATGTCTCAGTGGGGGCCGACCATGTGTAGGTCCCCTTAACAACTGCATTTTCTCTAACTCATCTGTCGGCCCCCTCAACACACACAGAGTTGGAAAATGCCAGTTGCGTTTTGAGGAACGTTCTTAACTAGCAGGCCCGGAGGCAACGCCGCTATCACTGCCACCTTCTCACCCCTAACACCACAGGCAGAACTTTCCTCACAGACCCAGAAGCACAGGAAGCCCAGCCATCTGGTTCAACAACCCTCTGGATTAGGAACTAGGCACTGTTACCAAACTTTCGTTGCTCAAACAGCCACGAAGAGAAAGTTAAAAGTTCTGTTTTTCATTGGACATTTACATTTCTGCATCATAATTTCAATTAATGGAAAAGGTTACGATCCTGGCATATTGGAAGTATTACAATTTTTAATTAAAACATATCAGTTATTTTAATGTATCTAATGAAATCTAAAGACCACACCAATTTGAAAACCTCCTTCATCCAACAAAAAAGTTTCTGAGCAAACTCTTCTCTAACAGTAAAAAAAATGCTACATTTTTCTCTCTTCTCCTTGAACTTCTATTTCCATTCTACTTCCCCAACTTAATTTTCTCTCAATATAATATGTTTTAACTCTTGAGAGGCTTTTATTAATCTCCCTACTATATTTCTGTATAACAAAGTGTGTATAAAGTGATTTTTTGAAGATTACCTCTGGCCGTAAGATTTAAAGCTGTTCAATTTTCTTCTGATTTGAGATGTGATTGCTAATGGGCCCAACTGATCCTAACAGCATTAATGAATATTTATAAGAATGTTAATGTAGTTAACATGGAAAGTATAATTTTACTTTATCTTTTTTTATTTTCTTTTTTCTGTTTCTTTAAAATCATTTCTAAAGAAACAGATAAGCCATGTTTATTTTTCTCCTAAATTACTTCACATACCTATGGATGAAGTATTCCTTATCGCTATAATAAGGTGGGAATTTAACATCATTTCCATACCTTTTCACTTTCATAGATGTAAGCAGTAAAACTCCTATTTACATAAACAAGAGAATGAAGGAGACTTATCACCAAAACACCTTTTTGTCTATTATCATATCATTAGATTAAGTCCTCCTTCAGTTTTTTTGAAAGCCAAGAAACAGAAACTAACTTACAGAAAGATGTGTGGTCTGGTCATTATATCCATCCTTTTTACCAACCCAAACACTAGTATTTTCACAGTACTTTGTTGGTGGGATGAGACTTTTGCGCCCCAGGACAACACACCACAGTAAGATTCAGAATGGGATGGGTAAGAGTGGTGCTTTCCTTGGTCAAGGAGAAGACGGACTATAATAGGTAAGATAGAAAAGGAGATGTAGCAGAATCGGTTTTCAGAAAGAATACCTGTAGACGATGGGGCCCAGGAAATCATCTCCCTTAAACCAACTATGCCTTCATATGTCTTGGAGAGTCTTCAAGTTCTCCTGTGTGCATGGATACCCCAGCTGGACACCCCCTTACACCCGGGCAAGGGTGTTATTGCCAGGCATTCTGTCCATCTAGCTTTATACACATAAAAGTACATTCGGTTTGATTAATACATGAATTTCCTTTCACCATATCAGCTTGCAGCAGATACTATAGGAGAAACAATAAATTTTTGAAAAACACAGGATCATAATTCTTGTTCATTCTACTTGTAGAGACAGAAAACACCTAGTAAATCATAATGTCCTGACAGTATAGAACTTTACTCAACAGAAGAGTGTAAGTTCAATATTTTTAATAATGTCAAAAAAATCTGCAAATCAGCCAAATGTTTAATAATAAGAAAATTGCTAAATAAACATTACAGCAGCCGTAAAATGGAAGAATATACAATATTTTAATTTGAAGAACATATATTGACATTAGAAAATGTTCTTCATATGATGTGGCCTGAAAAAATAAGCAGGAAACAAACATAAATGAAATTCATATTAATTTCTAAATATATGTATATGTAGGAAAAAGTCTGTTAAGAAAATCTGCTAAATGGTTTTCAGTGGTTATCCTTAGGTGGTGTAATTATGGGCAACTTCCTTATTTGTTCTTTCCAAATGTCCCACACAGGGCATTTCTCTCATGATAAAGAGGGATGGGGAATGGTGAGGAAGGTGGGGAAACAGGCTCGCCATCTCAGGCTGCTGTATGTGGCTATAGAGTTTGTGGGAGATGGTGTCCAGCCAAGGGACCAGTGGGAGTTTAAATCTACTCCACCAGGGTGTAGGATGGCTTCTGCCCAGTGGGAGCGCCATTTCCTAGTCTGCAGTGGAAGATCCTGTCCACTGTCTACATTCTCTCTTAGGTTTTGGTCATTTCTCTCCTTGTCCAATTTTATACTTTCACCTCATTCCTCAGCTGCTCTCTTTGGATTACTAACTTCACTCACTCCACAGATGCCTAGAAATCACTGCAGTCAGGTTCCCATCACGCTAACCTCATGAACTATCCCAGTTCATGGATTTAAAAGAGCGTTCGGTCAGCAAGTAAAATGCTACAGGCCAATGAGGTTATCTGGGCCTTCAGGAAAGTACAGTGGGTGATTTTTACTTCCACTACATTTTACAACTCCAGTCTCCTTACCTCAGCAAGTGTGGAGGGATCTTGACAATGGTATCCACACCACCCAGGGTTTCTGCAGAAGGAAAATTACAAAGTTAAAAATAAATATGTATAGACTGAGAATCTGTAGATAAATTTCCGTCAGTTTTTTTTTCTCCCCTAGAAATTCCTATAATTATAAATCAGTTCTCAATTATCTGCATGCGAGTCACTCATACTTAAAAATCCTCCCTTGATAGCTCAAAAGACTTCCTTGGAGGAGTTACAAATTAGGATACATTTCCCTACAGAAACACAGAATGTATAGTTAAATTTTTAACCTGAACCAAAATGCCAATTTAATCTAGCTACAACCAGCTAAAATGCGATAGTCTTGCAATAAAAATAGACAAAGGACAAGGGAAACAAAAGCAAAAATAAACTCTTGGGACTACATCAAACTAAAAGGCTTTTGCAGAGCAAAGGAAACAATCAACAAAAACAAAAGGCAACATACTGGATGGGACAAAATATTTGCAAATCATATATCTAATAAGGGGTTAATATCTAAAATATATGAAGAACTTATACAACTCAACACCAAAAGAAGAAAAAAAAAAACCTACCCCAAATAATCCAATTAAAAAATGGGCAGAGGACCTGAATAGGCATTTTTCCAGAGAAGACATACAGATGGCCAACAGACACATGAAAAGATGCTCGACATCACTCATCATCAGGCAAACGCAAATCAAAACCACTATGAGATATTACCTGACACCTGTCAGAATAGCTAAAATCAAAAAGATAAGAAATAAGTGTTGGCAAGGATATGAGAAAAGAGAACCCTCATGCACTATTGGTGGAAATGTAAATTGGTATAGCCACTGCGGAAAACAGTATGGGGGTTCCTCAAAAAATTAAAAATAGAACTACTATACCATCCAAAATTCCACTACTGCTGAGTATATTTACCTGAAGGAAGAAAAAGAAAAAACCAGTAATTCAAAAGACATATGCACCCCTATGTTTATTGCAGCATTATTTACCATAGCCATGATAGGAAAGCAACCTAAGCATCCCTTAATAAGTGAATGGATAAAGAAGATGGGGTATAATATATATATAATGGAATATTACCCAGCCATAAGAAAAATAATGAAATCCCATCATTTGTGAGAGGGTAGGTGGACCTCGAGTGTATTATACTCAGTGAAATAAGTCAGGTAGAGAAAGACAAATACCATATGATTTCACTTATATGTGGGATCTCAAAACCAAAACAAACAGAAAAACAAAAACCAAAAATAGACTCATGAATATGTACAGAGAACAAACTGATGATTACCAGAGGGAGGGCTGTGGGGGATGGGTTAAATAGGCAAAGGGGATTAAGAGGTACAAACATCCAGTTACAAAATAAATTAGTCACAGGGATGAAAAGAACAGCATAGGGAATACCATCAATAATATTTTAACAACTTTGCTTGGTGACAGAGGGTAACTATACTAATCGTGAGCATTTTGTAATGTATATAATGGTCAAAACACTAAGTTTTACACCTGAAATTAATATAGTATTGTATGTCAACTAAACTTCAATTAAAAATAATAATAAATATAGAAAGGAAAGCTATTTCCTTGAAAATACTGTTTCAATACTCCTAAATAATGATTCATACTGGCAAGAGACTTGATGTTCACAAAGCACTTTATACAATATCTCATTATGCTCACACACATTTATGACATGGCAGATTAAACTTTTTTTTTTAATCGTCCTACAGTTAGGGATACTGAAAGGAGGCTCACCCTTAAATCTCATTAACCCAACCTGGATGTTTGATACTTTACCATTGTTGTGGATTATTCACACTACTGTTACCTCCAGTTGTAGAGATAATGAAACACTATTTTCCCCCTCCCCCTGCAAAAGCTGTTCTATTTCAATAAGCGTTAACAATTCTGCACCCAATTCCAACATGTGTGGCTGGGGGAGGCTTCCCCACATGACCAAGCAATTCTCTGACACCAGCTGGCTGTCCTACCATTTAATTCGATTCTGACACCATCTACTAGGAGATAGCATCAGATCCCACAGGTTAAGGGCTCAATCCTACAGGACTGCACCCCCTCTTCAGACCCCAATCCCAAATTCAGGTTGTCACACAGGCTTCTGACTGACCAGCCATAGGTTGAAGGTTCTAATGACCGCCTGCTTGGGTTCAGTTAATTTGCTAGAACAGCTCACAGAACTCAGAGAAACATTTTGCTTACTACATTCCTGGTTTATTATAAAAGGACAAAACTCAGGAAGTGCCAGATGGAAGAGGTGCAAGTGCCAAGAGATGGGGAAAAGGCGAGGAGCATCCATGTCTCTGAGGGCACCATTCTCCCCAGGTTTCCGTGGGTTTACCAACCCAGAAGCTCTCTGAACCCTGTCCTTTTGGGGTTTTTATGGAGGCTTCCTTACATAGGAATGATTGATTAAATCATCAGCCTTTGGAGACTGAACTCAATCTGCAGCCCCTCTTCCTTTCCTGGAGGTCTGGGGTGGGATTGAAAATTCCATCTCCCTAAACACAGGGTTGGTCCTCTTAGCAGTGCCAGATCCTTAGGTTGGTTCATTAACATGACAGAAACACTTCATGGTCCTCTTCGCCTAGGAAATTCAAGGATTTGGGGGGTTCTGTGCCAGAAACAAGGACAAAGACCAAATATATATTTCTTATTAGAAATCCCAATATCACAAGTTCTGATTCGTTCCCAGTTTTTCAGCTCAAACCATACTGACTCCTTTCTTCATTGCTTAGAGTACACAAGCCCTGTCAATGTGAACCATTTTCATTGGAGAAGGAGAAATATTTCTCCCTGTCTGCTAAAAGATCAGAAGGAAAAATGGACACCAAGTGTGTCCCTGAGACTCAAGAGTAAGAACAATCCAAAACATGATGGTAGGATCTGGGCATGTTGTGGCCAATGGGGCAAACAGTGGGTGTAAGCAAGACAATCTGCAAAACAGAAAGATGAGACCAGGAGGGTCAGTGATGCTGTGGCGCACAAGGCCAAGGGAGGAAGCGGAAGAACTGAGGTCAGTCGTTAAGATGAGACAGGATAACCCTAAAGTAAAGCCCTGAGAGGCCGGTGCAGGGATCATATGAAAGGCCCCCCGAGTCAGCGTGGCCTAGCAGTTAGCAGGGCAGGGGCCCGTGCCCAGGACAACGAGCTGCTGCTCTCCAAGGGCAGGTGCTGACACTACGCAGCCAAATCACTGCAGTTTTCCTCATCAGACAGAGGGGTTTATATTCAATGCAGGATGTTCAATAGCGCCCAACCCTAAAATGCTAACCAAGAACCATAAGAAAAAAAGACCAAGGAAAATCGCAGAGCAGCCATATTGGGCCTGTCCTGTTCAAGCAGAGACGCTGAGAGGGTGTCTGCCCCCGGGTCTGCATGGCGGAGCCCAGATGCAGACTGGTGAGGTAAATGGGGGCAGCACATCCTGGGGAACTGAACTGAAGCCGTGGGGATGGATGTGGCCGACTCCGGGAGGGCTGGCAGGAAGAGAAGGGCGCTCAGGGCTGACTCTTGAGAAACTCCAACATTTCTGCGAGGGGAGAAGTGCTGGAGCTGCAAAGGAGCCAGAGCGGCTTCGGAGGCACGATAAAAATGGGCAAGGCGGGGTCCTGGTGGCCAGGGGAGGACGGGCTGGGGCTGCCCCACGTGGCTGAGAATGCCCTGCTGGATGTAGGCCTGTGTACCTCCGTCTTCTCCGCCAGTTGGTGGCCTGACAGAGGAGGGAGGTAGATGGCGGTGAGGGGAAGGCTGAGTGGAAAGTGAGGCTATAGCCGCAAGCACTACAGACTTTTTGAGAATTCTAGCTGTAAACACAACAGAAACTGGCTGGAAGGAAAACCAGGTGGGAAGGTAGAGGGAGGGAGGGTGGGGGATACACTATTCTTCCCCTACCTGGCGTTCCAGCCTCTAGTTGTCTTTCTCCTCTCCTCCATTTTACACAAGTCCCCTGATATATGGAAAACACCACAAGTTTCTAAAATGAAGACACGGTCGCTTGCTGTTCTAACGTGCTGAATTTCTATGTCATCCAGCCAAAGAGCTCATGTGCCTCCCAGATCACCAGTTCTTGAAGGAAAATGCTATTGTCTCCACTCTCCACGAGCTGACCCCTTCCCTTATTCTTTCTATCCCGTCGTCAGACCATTTCCTCACTGACAAGAAAAATATCTAACAGCCTAGATTGCTCAAAATGGGAGGAAGGTACATGTATATTCCTTGTCAGTTATTATGCAGCCATTAAGAAAACTGATTTTCAGAGAACTATCGATGACAACGTAGAAGAAGATGCTAGGCTAAAAAAAAAACAAAACAAAACAAACGAGAGTCCGCCATAGATAGTATAACCCACCGCGGAAGGGAGATCCTCCCAAATGCGATTAGTGTTCTTTCTGGGCATTGAGATTACAGGTGATGTTAGTTTTTTTCCTACACTGTCCAAATATTTTTCAATATTCTAAAATGAGCATATATAACTTCTATAAACAGAAAAAAAGATGATTATCACTTAAAATCCAAACAAGTCATTAATGGGCTGATCTGTTTATAAACATCCGCTTCTCTTATTGTAGGTGCAGAAGCCACAAAGAAACATAAGGGATAGTCCCTACGTTCAAGAAACACATGTCTACACTGTCGACATTTGTTGTTTTGGCTGACCAGCCTTCGGAAACAGAATCCTAAATCTGTTTTGAGGAAACTATCCCTTTCTGAGTTAGGGATTTCAGTAAGTCTTCTAGCCTAGATCTAAACCAGTTAGCCCATTCTACTCCTTAGCTAGAGGACTGGTTCGGGTATACAAATGATCCATCAGGACCAAGAAAGAACAAGGGAAACCAAGGACTGGGCAGGAGTGACTAGAAGAGCTCCACTCTCTTGAGATGATTTGATGATTGGCCAAGTGGGAGATGACCCCTTTCTCCTGTGATGGGCCGACATATGGCAATGACCCCCCATCTCCTATGGTGGTTTCAGGGGGAGATGACTCCTCTCTCCTGCGATGGGCTAAATGTCATGGTAACCCCTCTCCCATATGATGGTCCAAGTGGGAGAGAACCCCTTGCTGTTCAGATGGACTAAGTATGGAAATGACTCTTTCCTCTCATGATGGTTTTAGTGAGAGATGATCCCTCTCCCCTCAGATGGTCTAAGTGCTCTGATGCTTCGTTCCCATGAGACGGCCTAAATGTGATGATTCACAAGCCTGAAGCTGTGGAGACTCATGCAGAGCATGTTAATCTCCCCAAAAAGAGCAGAGCCAGGTCCTTGAATAGTGCATAATTCTGGAGCCGAACTCAACCCATGGCTAGCCTTACAAGGGGTATTTAGTGAGTAGAGTGAATAAATTCTGTTTTGCTGAAGTCAGCTTGAATTAGGGTTTTGCTGTTGTTGTTGTTGTTGTTTGGGGGCGGGAGGATTTCGTCTCCTGAATACAATATTTCTCAATTATCCTGCCCCTAGAAGAACAGCCCAGGCCAAATAATCCAAAGCATCTGGGGCTCTAAGACAGTCATGAGGGCAGGGCTCTGCACCCAGAGGAGGAATGGATTTGCCTGAAGAACTCAGGGCACGCTTCCTACGTAAGGTGGGTCTTGGGGTCTGGCAAGGGAATTCCCAGAATGAGTAACGACAGAGCAGGGTGCAGGGCACGTTGTGTTCACGAACAGCTGCAGCTTACTGTAGTTCACGGAACCCTTGGGGGTTGGGGAGCAATAAGAAACAAGGCCTGGGGTTAGATTCTGAAGAGTGTTCTAAGGAATTTACACTTTAGAAAGAAATTATGGGGTGGGGTGAAGTGCTTTATAATAAAAAAGAAATTGATGGAATGGTGGAAAATGGACTGGAGTGGAAAAGAGAGCAGGAAACCATATAGCCTTTGTTCATGCTGCCCTCTCCCTCCACATGCCCTCCTAACACAGTCCTTATAGGGAGGAAGCATTGTCCTCATCCTTACAGCCCACGCTCAGTACAGGGGAGGCCTTCACAAATGTTTGCTAAATAAATAAGTGAAGAGAAGAAGGAACCCACAGCTTACCCATTCTTCAAGGCAAATCTACTTTAAAAGTCCCACCAGCTCACACCAATTTCCTCCCCACCCCACCCATGACCCCATACTCTGCGCCATCTTCTTTGATCTGTTTTCCTGATTTACTCATTCCAACCTGCACAATGAATGTCAGGCACTGTTACTTAACTATTTCATGCACTTTGTCTCTGCTTGGTAACTACAGAAGAATAGTCACTGGGAAAGGAATCACAGGCAGGTTAGGTCCGACTCCAGGCCGGGCTCAGATACCCGCCTCACCTCTGGGCTTCCCAGGTAGCTTCAAGGATCTAAACTCAGCAACACTGCGGTTTAACTTAACAAGATGTTGAGTATCAAAATTTAAACATTAAAAATACTCCATTACTCTTCTCCCTGTTATCTCAATCTCCTTAACTTAGCAAAATAATAATGAACACAGGAATGGCATGTTTAAAGCGCAGCCAGGCCCCGCTTTATTATGTTACTCAGCCATCTGTGACCCTTCATTAGAGGCAATTGGGAATCTAACTCGGAATCGCTCTGTTGAATGGCAGTGGCAATGCAAAAACAGTACTGTGGCTTTAAGAGCCTAGCTGCTCATTTATATCTGGTCCCAATTCCTGTTAACAGTAAACAATGGTCAAGTTCTGCCTACAAGATAAACTTCCTTGATATATGCAGATGTCAAAGAAAAATGATGTTGCAAGGATTGTCTGTACACATACACCCTATATATGTGAATTCTGGTCTTCTAAATATTAACAGTCACCTAAAACAACACCGGATTCTACATTTAGTGGAAAACCTGCTAATGGCACTTATCCCTTTTCAGGTTGTACCACAGCGGTGTCATAACAAGCACTGATTGCTTTCTGATTAGGAGAGAGACTCAATTTTATTGTGTAATTGAATGGCAACTGAGGAATTGCATGCAGGCTTGGGCCAGGCCAGGGGCCCCCCAAGGCTGCCTTGGTTTCTCCTCGGCCTTCCCTTGTTTCTATCACCATCATCCGAAGTATGTTCCTGACCCGTCTGCATTCCCATCCAGACAATTCTGATTGCCCAAATTCGTACTGAATTAGAATGAATGTCTTTCAGTCTTGTTTGAGGTGGAGTTCTGCAAACCTGAGTCTGACAGGAAATACAAATGTGCTACCTGGAACTTATTTCAATACTTGCACAGCTCACAAATTTAAAATCCCACCTGTCTGAAGGGCACACCACAGCAGAATTGCAGAGGTAACGCGATCCCACTCGTATGTAATGTTTCATGTACAATAAGCATGAAAGCCAATACTTAACAAGCTGGCCTCTATCTGGAAAATCAAATTAAAGAAGCCATTCCTTCCTGGTCACATTCGCCAGTGTTTCCAGATCGGGGTTGATGGTTCGACTTCCCTTTTTCCCACCCGCGCCTGGAATCAGGCCCCTGGATTCGCACCGGCTGGTGGTCTGGTCTAACTCGGAGATGGGTGACCATCGTCCACCTTGCTGGGAATCTGGAAAAGGGGGCCTCCTGGCGGGGAGGACGGCGGTTCCCCGTTAAGGTTTGGGAGAAGACTGAGACCAGAGAGGAGGCGGAAGGATGTTAACGCCCGAACCAAAATTGTCATATCCCACATCAATTCACTGAGGCAACTCTCTCAATCGAGCGAAATGCATCCATAACAGCAGCTCAGCGGAAGCCCCCACGCATCAGGGCCCCAGCCCGCGCGGCTCCCCCGCGGCCGCGAGCAGGGGCGCGGGAGCCCGACCGGCCGCCAGGTGCCTGGCGCCCCGCGCCCGCGCTTACCCAGGGCCCAGGTGCAGCTCTCCTTGATGGCTTTGTACTTGCTCCCGGACGCTTCCTTCTGCAGCTTCCTCAGGATCTCTTCCATCTTGACCTTCGCAGGGGCTCGGACACCAACAGCGAGAGGAGCGCGCGCGAGGCCCGGCCGGGGACGCAGCCGCCGCCGCCGCCGCCGCCACTGTCTGGCCCGGGGCGCCTAGGCTGCCGCTGCGCTCGCCCCCCTCCGGCCCGGCGCGGCGGCTGATGAATCACGCCCGCTCCATCCCGCGGGCCACGTCAGCCCCGCCGCCCCGCCCCGTCCACCGCCCCGCCCGCCAGGGTCAGGTGCGCTCGGCGCGCGGCGGCGGGCTGGCGCTGGGAGGCCTGAGGCCGCGGCCCCGACCCGCCGCCGAGGCAGGCCCCGGGGCCCGGAGCCTTCTCGGGACGGTGGAAGCGGATGTCCGGAGCTGGCTCGCGGGCGGGGCGTTGGCCGGGAGCGGCCAGAGAGAGCGTCTGGTCGGCGGCGGGCAGCCGGCGGGGAGGGGCCTAGCCGCTGTCCTCCCCCCCACCCCATCACCGACCGCGACTCCCCTGCGCGGTTCGGGGCGGGGTGCGGGCGGCCCCGCCGCGTTCGCGAATCCCCCGGCGCGGTGCGGCGGCGCGCCTGAGCATCCCGTTGTCCGGGGCTCACTGTTCAGTGAACAGCCCTTCTGCGCCACTCTCGGTGACGGGCTCGGGCGCTACCTGTGAATAGACTGACTCTGCCCCACCGTGTACCAGCACGATCTCGTGGAGGGGCGGGGGTGAGGGTTAATAGCGCCATTATACACACGAGGAAACCAGGCCCGGAGGGGCTAAGTTACTTCCCACACCTCCCAGAGTTAGCCTCAAAACACATTCCTGAATCCAACCCTTTTTTCCTTCCTCTTTTGCACTAAATTGTTATCTTCTGGGGGGGAAATGGGGGGGGCACAGGGGTCCACGCAGATGTCTAACTTTGGTGGGGGTGGGAGAGAGTGGGCAGGAAGAGCTTCCCCAATGAAGAACCCTGGCTGAACTTGGGAAACCGACTGTGGGTGGCTGTGCTTCTCAAACTTAACGCACTTCTCTGATGGAGGCCACGGGATGGTTGTTGCAGGAAAGCGGGAGAAGAAAGCAGGAATCTCATTTGGCATCTCATTGTTTCCCTGTTGTGAAAACCGTGACTAGGATCTAAGAAGGGATTTTAAGAATATTCGTTTTTCTTTAGAAATGTCACTGTAGTGGTGGTGAAAAAAATTGCAAAGGAGTTACTGGCAGCTGGGAGAACAGTAAGAAGATTCTACAGTAATCTAGAAATAAGTTAAGCCGATAGTAGGTGGCAAGGAATAGAGGAAAATATAGCCAGAGATATCTAAGGAGTGGAAGCAACAGGATTTACTGACTGGGGTGGTTAGCATCTGGGATGACTTCCAGGTTTCTCCTTTGGGAAAAGGGGGAGTATGGTGGCCCCATCTTCCAAGTTAAAGAAGAGTAGGAGAGGGTTTGGAATTTGGGGAGTATATGACTTCAGTTTTGAACATATTCAGGTGGAAAATAACAGTGAGATACCCACAGGGTGTTTCACTTATGGGCGGGAACCTTGTACAGTGCTTCGTGATAGAAATAAAGATTTGAAAGCCTTCAGGTATTGAGTTAATGATGCCTGGGATTTGGCAAAGTTTGCAGGAAGCAGTGGATGGAATGGGCAGAGCAGGATGCCAGGAAGGAAGCTGGGGTCCCCTTCTTCTTAAGAGTATTTATTACTTTATGATTAAAAATAAATTTACTTATGCTACAAACCAGAAAAAATAGTAATTTCAGAGATATAAAGTTTAAATAGCTTTGTAATAAAGCTTTTACAGAGTATTAAAAAAATTCATTTGCACACTCTTAAAAAAAAGGGCAATGATTATAAAGTCAGTCCACAAAGAAATACAAATAACTTATAACCTATGAGAAATGTTCAAGCACCTACTTACCAAAAGAACACAAACATTTAAATAAAATACGATTTCTAAAATATCAGTCAAATTGGCTAAGAGCTGGCCAACTGGATCCTCTCGTGTGGTGGGTGCTGGTGGAAGGGTAATTCTGGAGGGATTTTGGATGTTTATACAGCACAGATACGGCTATGATTCAGCAATCCTACTTTTAGGAATTTATCCTAAGCAAGTGATTATGGAAGTGGAAAAGATTTTTCTACAAGGATTTCAATGTGTTGTTCAATCATTTTTAAAAAATTGAAAACTATCTACACGTCCAATAGTAGAGAAATGGACAAAAATGCATGATATATGTATCCATAAAGCAGCATATTATATAGCCTTTAAGAATAGTGTGGGAGAGGGATATTGAATGACATGGAAAGTGGTTGCTATTACATAGCTAAATGAAGTAAGAAGGTTGTAAAACGCTACTATGTACATCCACGCACTAAATGATCCCAATTTTACTATTTAAATATTTGAGGTGGATGTACATACAAGTTTTTTAAAAATACACATGCACACACAGGAAAATAAACATTTTTCTTTTTATAATTGCAACATGTTATTTTTTTAAGTGGTAGAAAAAAGAAAAATAGTGTACAGGCAATGGCTACTGAGAGGACAAAGATAAATACAGAAACGGATCAAATGGACATAAGCGTTTAGCTGGGAAGCCTGCCCAAGAAGAATAATGAAGGCAGAGCCTGGTTGCAGCAAATTAAGAGCAAGTAGAAATACATGCATAAACAACCCACTCAAACTGTTGGCTATGAAGGAAATTAAAAGTAGAAGAGTCGAAAGTTAAAGTCACAAGTCACATTTTTTTTTTAACATCAACTCAGTAGAAAATACCCTTTGCATCACCACTCAGTGAACCTAGAAACACATATATAGGTAGATTTAAAAACTGAAAAAAAAAAGATTTCTTTGAATAATCTCCATGCCCCACATGGGGCTGGAACTCACGACCCCGATATCAAGAGTTGCATGCTCTACTGACTGAGCCAGCGGGGGGCCCCTGAAACAAAATTTTTATTTATACGACAATACTTCCTGTTACATAGAATAGAGTTACTATTAAATAGGATTTGATTCATTGTTGCAGGCATGCTTGCCTGTTCTTAAATTCATTCCAGGCTGGGGACATGGGGATAATCCTACATGCACAACCCGGATGCTTTGTGCTTTGATGTCTATTCCTTCCCGCTATTCTCAGTTATTTTGGTTAAAAATTCTGTTTCACATGAACAAGTTGCTGTGTATGCTGTTAATAACAGTATACTCTACTTAGCAACTGAAATTACAAATTTCATCAGACTCTTCTTTAATCTTAATCTAAACTGGTGATAAATTTATAATCATTCTTCAATGCATTTGAATAACAAAGCCTTAGCAAGCAGTTGTCTTCTTTGGGCATCAACTTTAACACAAACATGGATTCGGGATTTGAAAAACAGATGGATCTTTTACCCAAATATTTTTTCTTGATATTTCAAATTTCTTTATTGGAAATGTTTAAAGTTTGAAACAGAGACTTACACTAATATCTTTAATTTTATTCCATTCAGAGTGTCTTTACTAATAATGTTCTCTTTCTGTGTGCTAAAATGTTGAGGACCTATAGTAACCATGGTGATTACTTAAAATGTATTTTGTGACTGTTGCATATATTCAGCATCTTGAAATATAGTGTTACTTTTTCCCTAAGGTTCCAAATTCAGTTATTAAAAATGTTAAAAATATGAGTTATATGTTCCAATTTTGTTGCTAAAATACCATCACCTAAAATGTTTGCCAAATGAGATTGCTTTTAAATAGAAAAACAAGAATCCTATTCCTGGGTTCATATCACTTAATTAATATTTCCTCATAACAACCAATAACTCCAGTATGATATAACATATGCAAATACTAGTTAATGGAAAGGCTAAGCTGCTTTAACAATGACCCAACGATACAGTGGTTTACAGAACATAGACTTTTATTTATCGTTTAAACTAAGTCCTGAGTCAGGGGTGCGGGTTAGTATAGCAGTTCCAGGAGATCATTCAAGGACCATGTACTTCACATCTTACTGCTCCACCATCCTGGAAGGAGTTGTTATCCAAAGATGGGTCCTAGGCAGGTTGCGTTCTAGCTGATAGGGAGAGGAACAGAGAGTACAAGAGCCCAGGCCTCAGATGTAGAAGTCACGCAAATCCCTTCTCCTATATTCCATTGGTGAGGACAGTTGCAGAGACACACTTGCATACAATACAGTTTACCTGGGCCCTCAGGGCCCCGCCACAGATCTCTTCCCGCGGCAGAGGGAGAAGGGTTTGGTTGATGACCACCAACATCAGTCACAGCTCCAATTTGAACAAAACATATCAAAAAGTAACAGTTCTCTTGATGAAATTAAACAACTATTGCTACATTTGTTTTCCAGAAATTGAACAGAGATTCAGTAGAATGCTTAGAATGCCAAATGTATGAACATGTATGAACAGTGATTTCAAGTAGCAATGGAGAAGGTAATTCCTAATAATATTTTAAATCACTCTGCTATGTTTCCTGGTCGTATTTATTTCTGAATCACTTGCAATTCTATTACAATTTACCAGTTTAATTTATATTTTTCAAGCAGTATTTTCCCAATTCTATCAAATTACTCAAACCAGTTATATGTTAGTTTAAATTTAAACAACATGATAAATCCTTCATAAAAATTGTCATATATATTTGACATAAACTGAATGTATAATAACTTGAAATATTAGTGCTCTCATTGGATAGAATCATACAACCTATGTCTGGTCATACCTGGCTAGTAAATATTAATTCTATTCTGTATACTCTATGGAACTACATATGGACTGTATTATAACTTAGCAGTATAGTTTTAAATTTCTCAGCCGATTTATCATCAAGAATCATATTCATCATGACCATGCATACCAAGAATAATTTTTTTCAGCAACTATGTAATTTTCTCTTTTGCTATAAATATACATCTAAATATGATAGTAACACTTTCTCATTAACCAATGTAAAAGGTGAAATAGTGTTGACAAATTGTCTTTTTTTCTTTCTTTGAAAATATTTGAGGGCCTTATCAACAAGTTTAATTTGCTGTATTTCCAAGTTTTTTTTTCTTTTTGTAAGATTTTAAAATTTTCATTTGCAATAATATCATTGGATCTTGGCAAAGAATAACAAAGCTGGAGGCATCATACTCCGTGATTTCAAACTATATCACAAAGCTATAGTAATTAAAACAGGATGGTATTGGCATGAAAACAGATGCATAGATCAATGGAACAGAATGGAGAGCCCAGAAATAAATCCTTGCATATATAGTCAATTCATCTACAGCAAAGGAGGCAAGAATGTACAATGAGGAAAGGACAGTTTCTTCAATAGAAGGTGCTGGAAAAACTGGACAGGCACAAGCAAAAGAATGAAACTGGACCACTAGCTTACACAATACACAAAAATAAAATCGACTGAAGACTTGGATGTAAGACCAGAAATGATAAGACTCCTGGAAGAAAACATAGGCAGTAAGCTCCTTGACACTGGTCTTGGAAATATTTTTTTGGACCTGACTCCCAAGGCAATGGCAACAAGAGCAAAAATAAACAAATGAGACTACATCAAACTAAAAGGCTTCTGCACAGCAAAAGAAACCATCAATAGAATAAAAAGGCCACTACTGAATAGGAGAATATATATATATTTGCAAATCATATATTCAATTATGGGTTAACATTCAAAATATATAAAGAACTCATACAACTCAATAACAAACAAAAACTAAACAATCCAATTAAAAATGGACAGAAGATCCAAATAGACATTTTTCTAAACACATACAGAAGGCCAACAGGCACATAAAAATATGCTTAATGGGGCACCTGGGTGGCTCAGTCAGTTAAGCATCTGCCTTTGGCTCAGGTCATGATCCAAGCAAGGGTCCTGGGATCAAGCCCCGTGTCGGGCTCCCTGCTCTGCAGGGGACTTGCTTCTCCCTCCCCCTCTGCCTGCTGCTCTCCCTGCTTGTGCTTTCTCTCTCTGTGTCAAATAAATAAATAAATAAATAAATAAATAAATAAATAAATCTTTTTAAAAAATGCTTAACATTAGTAATCATCAAGGAAATGGAAATCAAAACCATAATGAAATGTCACCTTATACCTGTTAGAATGGCTATTATCAAAAGGACAAGAAATAACAAGTGTTGGTGAAGATATGGAGGAAAGGAAATCCTAATGCATTATTGTTGGAAATGTAAATTGGTGCAGCCACTATGGGAGATAGTATGGAGTTTCCTCAAAAAATTAAATATAGAACTACCCTATGATCCAATAATTCCACTTCTGGGTATTTAGCTGAAGAAAATGAAAACACTAATTGGAAAAGATATAGGCAACCCATGTTTGTTGCAGCATTATTTGCAATAGCCAAGATAAGGAAGCAACCTAAATGTCCACCAGCTGATGAACAGATAAAGATGTGGTATTTACATTTACACAATGGAATACTACTCAGCCATACAACAGAATGAAATCTTGCCATTTGTGACAACATGGAAAGACACAGAGAGTATTATGCTAAGTGAAATAAGTCAGACAGAAAAAGACAAGTACCATATGATTACACTTACAAGTGGAATCTAAAAAACAAAACAAAGGAACAAACAAAACAAAACAGTACTCATATATACAGAAAACAGATTAGTGATTGACAGAGGGGAGGGGAGTTGAGAGGTGGGGAAAATGGGTGAAGGGGATCAAGAAGTACAAACTTCCAGTTACAAAATAAATGTCATGAGATGTAATGTACAACATGGTGACTATAGTTATTAATATTGTATTACAAATGTGAAAGAGTCTAAGATGCTAAGAAAGTATATCTTAAATGTTCCCATCACAAGAGAAAAATATTTTGCAACTTTGTATGGTGATGATGGTAACTAGACTTATTGTGGTGATCATTTTGCAATGTGTATAAACATCAAATCATTATGTTGCACCTGAAACTAATATGGTGTTGTCAATTATACTTCAATAAAAAATAAAGTCTAAAAATACTGCTTCATATATTAGTATCTATTTTTATCAGCTAATATCTGGTTATTAATATTTTTAATATCTTCGACTATCTGGTAAAAGTTAGATAAACTATTTAATGATCTCTTTAAAAAATCACTGTAAATAATACATTTTTAGTGGTTTTGAGTGTTTGAAAAAATACTTAAACCTTTTTAAAAAGGTTTGGGGGGGGGACTAAGCTCAAATTTAAAAAAAAATGTACTGAATAGAAGAAACATTTTTCCTAATGTTGTCACTATTCATAAGTCCAAATCTGGCAGTTCAACCAAAACATGCTTCTGTTTTTTCACATCATCATTCTCATTTCTTCTAATAATAAAATAAACTATCTTAAGAAGAATTTCTGCAAGTTTGATTAAAATGTACTGTTATTTGCAAAGTCAAAAAATGCCTAATTATTATGCCTAATCCAAAAATTCACACTGAAAATTATTAACTCACAACCAAAAGTTAATAGGAACTCTTGCTGCCCTTGCCAACAGTGGATAAATTCTTCTAAACCTCACTTCATAATTAACTGCAAATTACATTGACACAAATTAAACTATAAAACATTAACTCTCCTGATACAATTATGATCAAATCCAGAAAATCAAATGAAACACCAGTGAACAGAAGAGCGAATGGCCAGCTGGCTCCCAGCCAGTGCACATAGTCATTACATCCCCTCCATCAGCTGTCACTCAACTCAGTTGACCCCAGTACTTGCTGCAACATGGACAGCATGACTTAGAATATAAGTGTCACATTCAATATTGAAGATTCCATACTACTTCATTTCTAAGAAGAACACATTCTGGTGGAACAGACTAATTGATTTCACAACCCATTAATGGGTAGACCTGAAATTTGGAAAACACTAGACCAGTGGGAGATTTAGAGTGCCTGTTGGTGGGAAGTATATTTACATAGTGAAAGAAAAGAGACTTAAAGGTAGAAGTTGATTAGGTATGGGACAGCCAGCCTAACGGGTGAAATAGGCATCATAAGAAGATGGGGGAGACAGCATTTAGTGTACAGATAGTCATCGGTCCAGTGAAGGTCTGAGGCCAATCTCTGAATAAGGAGGTGAAGATGGAAGGCTGGGTTTTGGTGTGTTTAGGGATTTGTGGGACTTACACCTAATAGCTTGTTTTCCTTGGTGAATGTAGGAGATGTAAATAGAGGAACAAAAGTATGGAAATGGGAAAGAGAGATGACTGAGGATGCATAGGAAGCTTCCTTCAAGTGTCAAGGCCCTGGAAATAACCCTGTTTACGAATGTTTGTGGAGCAGTCCCAATTCAGCAACATTTCCAAGTCTGGTGGTATCTAGTGAATGTACTATTATTGCTTGAGATGCTGACCACCCACGTTGATGATGCTAAATCCAAATTTCCAGCTCAAATTTCTCTTTCAAGCTTATTTTGCCTGATATGCAAATCATTGATCTTTTCACTTATTCTTGTACCTAGTTCGCAGTATACTGAGGAAACTTGTTGGCAATATTATCTAACCCAAATATGCACCAGTATAATCTGAAAGTAAACTAAACATGATTTTGGATTAAATTCAGTTTTGTATTAAATTCTGCCTAAGAAATAGTAGTTAATTTGAAGATGGCTTATAAAATCATTTGTGATCTTGAACATTTAAAAAAGCAAATGATTATTTCTAATCATTTTAAGTAATTTCTAATACATTTTAAGTAATTTGTATAATATATAGCATACCTTTATTTAGGGAAAAATTTTAAATACCCCCTAAATAGATAACAATAACAATAATTAATATTGAAAAATGGTTCCTTTATTTGCAAAGAAGTTCCTATTTTAGTAAAAATTAATATATCTGTGTACTTAAATATGATACAATTGAACTTTTGCTTCTGGGTATGATTCAGCATCTTGTATCAGAACAAACTCATTGTTGAAAGAAATTATAAAACTGCATTTAAAAAATTAAGATTGGTTGTTTGAAGGCATCAGAAACAACCAGGGCAGTCAGGATTTAAGGGCCAAGATCCTGGAGAGAAGGGGAATGCATAGAAGTGGGCCAGATGTTCTCTTTTTCCCGTCAGAGCACTCGCCGGTACATCACAGTGCACGGAAGTCAAGTCAAACATGGTGGCTTAGAGATGTCAGAGTTCCCAAAGTCTGGGAAAACAAAACTTGGAGCTCTGAGTTATTAAGACAATTAGAACTTGAGGAGCCAAGGTGCCAGGGAAAAGGGAAACACAGAGTTAAGGCTACATGAAGTTATAGATAACATTATAAACAATAAAGTAAATGACTCAAAGGCTTGACACGCGCTCATTAATAAAATTTTAACGAATAGCCCTTCTCACAGCTGTGATATGTCTATGTGTGTGGATGGATATATATATATGCACATGTTCATATGCTTTTGTAAATGAGGCAATATTATATATGTTTTATACATTCTGCTTCTTTTCACTCAGTGGTATGTAACAGACAAGTTTTCCTTTTAAATGGCTGCTTATTTTTCTGTTGTAGGGACTCTAGCAAATCTTAATTCATATTTTTGGTTCCACCTTTTACTGTTATAAAGAAGTCTTCAGTGAATATTTCTGTGGTTATTATATTACTTTCCTATTAGAATATCTTCCCAGAGTAAAGCTCTAGAAGTAGAAATACTGAGGCAAAGGCACACACAATTAACGTGTTTGACGACATACCGGCAAACGAGATTCAAGGAACGCGGATGTTTGCTTCCACCAACAGACACAGGAGAACCTGTATTTCTACTCTTCAGCATCACAACATATTGAAAATCTTTTCCCCTTTTGCCAACTGAAGTGGCAAAAAAGTTGTATCTAATTTTTCTTTTAGTTTATAACTAAACCTAAAAGATAAAGTTGAACATCTTATTTTTTTTTTGGTTTCATCTCTGCCTGTTCATGTCTTTTGCCCATTTAAAAAGTTAGGATATTACCTCTTTTCATTAATTTGTAAGAGATGATTTTATATCAGGGATAGTAATTTTGTCACATAGAATGCAAATGTATT
Organism: Ursus americanus; assembly: GCF_024610735.1. Taxonomy (NCBI): domain Eukaryota; kingdom Metazoa; phylum Chordata; class Mammalia; order Carnivora; family Ursidae; genus Ursus; species Ursus americanus. Next base: position 50,572,333 of record NC_142137.1, on the reverse strand, counting down.
TCTTACATTTGTAATTTGTTTTTTCATTTTGTTTATTATTCACTACATAGACATTTTAAATTGTTACACTGTGTGTGTGTGTGAGAGAGAGAGAGAGAGAGAGAGAGAGGAGAGAATTTGGTAGCAGAATCCTCTATACCAAGTCTCTTTCTCTTTGTCACCAGCAGTAATCTTCTAGAATACCGTGAAGGAACATGTACTTCTTCACAGATGTGAAACCAAAGGAGATTGTATTGTATTCATCAGTAACCTAGGCAGAAGAAACCATGGGTGCTACTAGAGGCAATGTGGTGATGACAGAAATAGATAAATCCTTGGGAGAAGAGAAAGGGAATTACTGATGATGTGACTTTGTAAAGTCTCCTCTAAGGTTTTATACTATTAGGAAATTCCAGTTCTTTAGAATGCATCATACTTCACCCTCATCCATCCCAAGTCTTAGCTTCTTAAATAGACTCTACCACAGGCCACAGCAGCTTCCGTTAATGACTTAGAAGGGGGGAGAATCCCTAATTCTGATATTGTGTGTGCAGCAAAGGGAGGTGTGCTCTCAGAGTTTCGATTTGAAATAAAGAATACATTCTCCTACAGGCACATTCTTATCCATGCTGATTAAATTGATGGTGGAAACATTGTGAAAAGACAAGCATCCAGACACTTACAGGTTACGTCACATTGTTTGGCATCTGAATATTCTTCCAACTTGGAAACAGTTCCTCAGAAATTTAGAGAAAGGGCCCTGTCACCCTATGTATGCTAATGTATGGCATCTATTTCTTCCTCATCCATGCGAGATTCTGGGTCTGAAGCAAGCATCAAAAAGAAGGAAAAGACATAGGTCCATGACAAGAATGTTCCTGTAACCGCTTCTGTTCAACAGTGGACTGACCAAAGATTATAGGCAATACAATGAAACAAGAAAGTACATAAGTGAAGAAAGGAATAAATAAAACAGTCATTATTTATGGATGATATAATTATCTACATGGAAAATTCAGAAGAATGTACAGAGAAAGTGTCAGAATTAATAAGTTTAGCAAGATTTCTACATGTAGCATCAATATAAAAAGACAATTGCATTTCTACTCATCAGAAAATACAAACAGTTTTAGTAGCATAAAATAATATAAAGCATCTAGGAATAGGCATAAATATCAGAAAATACACACTGGTCCTTTGTACAGAATATCATAAATCTCTATTGAAGCATTTTAAGAAGATTCAAGTAAATGGAGAGACACATCTTGCTTCTATAAAGACAAAATATTGACAAGAATTCTAATGAAATTCCCAATAGGTATTCTCATGGAGCACAAAAGGCTTAATTTAAAATTCATTTGGCTCCTTTGTGTAAATTAATTGACATATATGCATAGGTTTATTTCTGGGCTCTCGGTTATGTTCCATTGAACCATGTGTCTGTTTTTATGCCAATATCACACTGTTTTAACTACCTTAGTTTTGTTATATAGCCAATGTAGGATAGCCAAGAATATACAATGGGGAAGGACAGTCTCTTCAATAAATGATGCTGGGAAAACTGGACAGCCACATGCAAAAGAATGAAACTCGATCACACACAAAATTATTACACCACACACAAAAATTAACTCAAAATGCATTAAAGATTTGAATGTAAGGTCAGAAACCACAAACTCCTAGAAGAAAACATAGGTGGTAAGCTCCCTGACACAGGACTTAACAATAGTTTTTTGAGTCTGACACTGAAAGCACAGCAACAAGAACAAAAATAAACAAATGGGACCACATCAAATTAAAAAAGCTTCTGCACAGCAAAGAAAGCCACCAACAAAATGAAAAGACAACCTACTAAATGGAAGAAAATATTTGCAAATAACATATTTGATAAGGGGTTAATATCCAAAATGTATAAATAACTCATACAACTCAACAGCAAAAACAAGGAGTCTGATTTAAAAATAGGCAGAAGATGGGGCACCTGGGTGGCTCAGTCAATTGAGTATCTGACTTTTGATCTCAGCTCAGGTCTTGATCACAGGGTCATGAGTTCAAGCTCCATATTGGGCTCTATGCTGGGCATGGAACATACTTAAAAAAAAAATGGGCAGAAGATCCAAATAGACATTTTTCCAAAGAAGACATACAGATGGCTGACAGATACATAAAAAGATGCTGAACGTCATTAGTCATCAGGCAAATGCAAGTCAAAACCACAATGAGAAATCAACTCATACCTGTTTGAAGGGCTATTATAAAAATGACAAACAACAAATGTTGACGAGGATGTGGAGAAAAGGGAACCCTTGTACACTGCTGGTGGGAACGGAAATTGGTGCAGCCACTACAGAAAACAGTTTGAATGGAGTTTCTGTAAAAAATTGAAACAAAACTGCCATATGATTCAGCAATTCCACTTTTGGGCATTTATCCAAAGAAAATGAAAACACTAACTCAAAAAGAGATAATATGCACCCCCATGTTCATTGCAACTTTATCTATAATAGCCAAGATATAGAAACAACCCAAGTGCCCATTAATGGCAAATAAATAAACAATTGTGATATATACATGCAATGGAATATTATTCAGCCATAAAAAAGAATGAAATCTTGCTACTTGCAATGACATGGATGGATCATGAATGCACTACGTTAAATGAAATAAATCAGAGAAAGAAGAATACCATATGATCTCTCTCTTATGTGAGAATCTCAAACAAACAAACCCACGATATGGGGAATAGATTGTGATTGCCAGAGACAGGTGGTTGGAGGTGGGAGAAATGGGTAAAAAACTTAAAAAATTAAAAAAAAAAATTTAAAGTAAAGACAATTTGTGAGATCGTATGATCAAATTAAAGGAAAATATTTTCTCAAATTTAATTAGCTACACATGTTGCTTTGAAAACCAAAGGTCTTAACACTCCCAATACTTTTGATGATTCTCACACATACAACTAGCAATTCTCAGACACCCAGGTGGTGTCTGACACTATCTACCTGGAGACAGCAGCAGATTCCACAGGTCAGGTGTTCAGTCTTGCAAGACTGCCCTCCCTGGCTCACCCCACTTCAGACACTAGTCCCAAGCTCAGGTCATTATCTGTGTTTCTGTCCAGCTACAGAAAATCGGAGGTTCCAATGACTGTCTCCAACTCAGGATGTCAATCACAAGTCTAGGTTGTTACCTGTACTTCTGACTGACTGGTTATAAATCAGAGGTTCCAAAGAACTCCTCCTCATGTTCAATTAATTTGCTACAGCAGCTCACAGAACTCAGAGAAACATCTTCCTCACTAGATCACCAGTTTATTGTAAAAGGCTATATAACTCTGGAATCTCCAGATGGAGTGCTGCATAGGACAAGGTCGGTGGGAAGGGGTGCTAGCTTCCATGCCCTCTCCAGGCAAGCCAGTTTTCCTAAATCTCCATGCGTTCACCAACCCAGAAATTCTCTGAACCCTGTCCTTTTGGGTTTTTATCAAGGCTTCATTATATAGGCACAGTTGATTAAATCATTGTCCATTGGCAATTGATTCCAGTTCTAGCCCCTAACCCCTCACCGCACCCTCTCCCCAGATGACCAGAAGGGAGGGGGAGGATTTCCTGGCTCCTCTGCTTAGGTCAGGGTGGGAGGACTGCCAATTCCCATCCTCCAGTCACATGGTTGGGTCTCCTGGCAACCAGCCCTCATCCTTAGATGGGGTCCAGAAGTCATGCATTAATGAATTAATGTAACAAAAGACACCTTTAGGGGTCGCACCACTTAGGAAATTCTAAGAGTTTTAAGAGCTCTGTGCCAGAAATGGGAGGAGAAATATATATATATATATATATATATATATGTTTCTTTTTATAAATTACAATCTCACAACATGTCACAGAGGAACATGTAAGTGTGATTTCACTTACATCAGGTAAAAAAAAAAGGTAGCATTAACAAGCTGTATAGAGCTCGGGGACACAAATATGTAATAAAACTATATTAAAAAATCCAGGATTTCAGATACCTCCAAGGTAAAGAAAGTTTTTAGAAAAGTACTCAAGGAACTTCAAAATCATGAGTTAGCAGTAGCTACAAAATTGTTCACTTTATTATTGTTTAAACTGTACAAAAATATTACATCCCCTCTTTTTTTTGGTATGATTTCCCCCTACAACTTAACAGAGTGAAGGGGCAAGGGACAGTTTGGAATTCACTCCCGTACTGATATGCAATGATTCCCACAGCATCTGGTGGCAACAGCCAGAGGGAGCCCACATGGTGTGGGGTGGTGGGTTAACCCACCCCTACCTGGAGACTTGACCTGGGAACCTCTTCACTTGGTCTCCTTTGGATTTGGCCTGTTTTCTAAGCCTAAGTTCTTCTGCCTTTCCATTAAAATTCTGTGAACTACCAGATATCCTTCCAGAAAATGGTCTTTGTCCTTAACCAGAGAAACCCCTTTAACAGAGTTGGTTGCTGCTGTTTAAAAATCAGTAAAGAACTATGGTCATTGCCATGACGGGAAGTAAACAGTGCTTACCTGAACACCTAGGAGGGGCACTTCACCAAGATGGGGGAGGGAGCCTTCCCACATGTAGTGCCATCTAAACTCTGACCTGAAGGGCGGGTAGAAGAGAACCAGGTGACCGGAGGGGAAGGCGAGGATTCCAGGCTCTTCATGTTAAGCCTCTTCCAATGCCTCCCTTGCTATGCGGTTTGTTTGACTGCCATCCCTGCCCTGCCTCTCCCCGCCCCACCTCCTGGTAGGTCTCTTTTCTTTAGATACCTTAGATAAGCCCTCCACTTTATGGTATCTCCCAGTAGCATTTGATATCATGACCCCTCTTTTCTTGAAACACACTCCTTTATTGGATTCTGTGAAACCACATTTCCCTTGTTTTCTTGCACACTTTCTAACTGTATTTTCTAACTGTACTTCTAATCATCTTCTTTACTCACTCTCATGAGAGCAACCTCACACCTCAATCTTAGCTTTCCTTTTCTCATGGTTTTCTTTGCTTCTCTCTCTCTTTCTCACTCCCTCTTTCCTGCCCCTTCTCTTTTCTATCTCCCCCTCCCACCCCCCCATAGGCTATCACATCTCTTCTCTTTTTTCAAAAAAAAAGATTTTATGTATTTATTTGAGAGAGAGCGAGATAGAGAGAGAGAAGCAGAAGAGGGAGAGGGACAAGCAGACTCCGCGCTGGCAGGGAGCCTGACTCAGGGCTCAATCCCAGGACCCTGAGATCAGGACATAAGCTGAAATCGAGAGTTGGTTGCTTCATCGACTGAGCCACCCAGGTGCCCCTCTTCTCAGAGCTTTTAAAGCTATCACTGTGCTGATCACTTTCCAGATCAGGTAGCTCTTCTTGGTGCAAGAAATTTAAGAGTCAAGGAGGAGGTAACCATGTCTGTTTTGCTCACTGTTACATGCCCAATGCCTAACATGGTGCCTGGCCCATGATGGCTGTTCAATTCAAATACATATGAATGTTTGAGTGAAACATTATACTTACATTACTCCAGGTGTCTGGAAACATCTATCTTCATGTTTCTATTAGATGTTCTGGCTTATATTGAAACTTTAACCGTTCATTTACTATGCAAACAAACTATATCAAATCTTTTTGGAATTAGGTATACTTTTATTTATTTATTTATTTATTTGCATGGCTGAACAGTGTTTTCTCTTTTTTTTTTCTTTTTTTAAATTTAAATTCAATTAGCCAACATATAGTACATCATTAGTTTTTGATGTAGTGCTCAATAATTCATCAGTTTCATATAATACCCAGTGCCCATCACATCATGTGCCCTCCTTAATGCCCATCATTCAATTACCCCATCACCCCACCCACCTCCACTCCAGCAGCCCTCAGTTTGTTTCCTATAGTGAAGAGTCTCTCATGGTTTTTCTCCCTCTCTGATAACTTCCCATTCAGTTTTCTCTCCCTTCCCCTATGATCCACTGCACTATTTCTTATATTCCACATATGAGTGAAACCAAATGATAATTGTCTTTCTCTGATTGACTTATTTTACTTAGCATAAGTCCCTCCAGTTCCTTCCACATCAATGTAAATGATAAGATTTCATCCTTTCTGATGGCTGAGTAATATTCCATTGTATATATGAACCATATCTTTATCCATTCATGGTCGAAGGACATCTTTTAGATAAAGGATTGCGTTTGGTTAGCGAACTCTGAGAGACTCACTGAGTCAATAATTTAGTGGTTGGAAGAAAAGCAATTTTCTCTTGGGACAAGAAGAAAACAACACGAACTTCCAGGGAAGATGGCAGAGTAGGGGGACTGAGCTCAGCTTGTCCCACAGATACAGCCCCAGAACACTCACATCGTGCAAATAACCCAGAAAAATGAAGACTGGCAGAGATTGGCAGAACAGACTCCACAACTAAATGTAGAGAAGAGGCCACACTGCAGAGGGTAAGGAAGGGCAGAGATGCGTAGGGAACTAAACCCCGTGGTCTGGTCACTGGAGGGAGGGAGCCGTGGGTGCAGAGTGGTGAGAATCAGACTATCACACCAGGAGGCTGCCCAGGGAATACAAATCCCCATAGCATTTGACTTTGAAAATCACTGGGGCCGAATTTCATGAGTTCTTATAAACAGTGGGACTTAAAGTCAGGAACTTTAAAAAATCAATAGGCTTGGCTCTGGGAGAGCCCAGAGAGTGATAAAAAGCTGAGTCCCTGCCCTTAAAGAGACAGTGCAACAAACAGCCCTCAGAGATACAGCTTAGAAGCAGCAGTTTCAAAACTCCTGGAGCATATGGGAGGGAGAGTTAGTTACTAATCTCAGAGTTCAATGAGGGACCTCTCTGGGAACAAAGGAGCTGGCAGGCACCATTTCCCTCCTGCTTCCCGCAGCATAATCTTACAGCCTTCTGCAGGAATCAGCCCTGCACAGCACTCACTACCTAACTTGCTTGCACTGCGCCCTGCCCTCTCCAGCTGGACCTGCTTCAGTACTCATACTTCGGGTCCCCTCCCCAGGAAGACTGGTGCAAACCTTGCCAACACTGCATCTCCTAGCCTCCTGCAGAGGACATGAGCACCTTGTTAAAACTGCACCCTCTGATGGAGCGCCTGGGTGACTGTCAGTTAAATGGCAACTCTTGATTTCAGGTCAGGTCATGATCTCAGCGTCCTGGGATTGGGTCCCCACCACACCCCTGAGCTGGGCTCCATGATCAGCAGGGAGTCTGCTTGAGGATTTTCTCTCTCCCTCTCCCTCTGCCCCTGCTCTCTCTCTCTCTCAAATAAATAAATAAATAAATAAATAAATAAATATTATTTTTAAAAAACTTCACCCTCCACCCATATGTGTGCACTTGGCAGAGTGGCTCCAGCTGCCCCAGCCTCCACAGTGGCTGTGAGTCCCCTGTGGAAGAGGACCATGACACCTTATGAGTAGTGTGTGCCCCACCCACTACTTTCAAGAGCAAGAGACAGAGCTAACTTACCTAAAACACAGAAATAGACATAGAGAGTTAGGCAAAATGAAGGGACGGAGGAATATGTCCCAAATGAAGGAAAAGGACAAAATTACAGCAAGAGACCCAAGCAAAATGGATGTAAGTAATTTGCCTGATAGAAAATTTAAAGTAATGATTATAAAGATACTTGCTGCACTTGAGAAAAGAGTGGAGGACCTCAGTAAGACCCTTAACTCAGAGATGAAAAAAGAACCAATCAGAGATGAAGTACACAATAATCAAAATTAAAAATACACTTGATGGAATAAATAACAGGCTAGAAAAGACAGAGGAATGAATTAGCAACCAGGAAGACAGAGTAATGGAAAGTAATGAAGCTGAGCAAATGAGAGAAAAAATTATGCAAAATGAGAATAGACTTAGGGAACTCAGTGACTCCATCAAGTATAATAACATTCGCATTATAGGGATCCCAGAAAAAGCAGAGAGAGAAAAGAGGAAAGGAAATTTATTTGAAGAAATAATAGCTGAGAACTTCCCTAATCTGGGGAAAGGAAACAGATATCCAGATTCAAGAGGCACAGTGATTCCCCAACAAAATCAACACAAAGAGCTCCACACCAAGATACATAGTAATTAAAATGGCAAAAAGTCATGATAAAGAAAAAAAATTAGAAGCGGCAAGAGAAAAGAAGACAGTTATATACAAGGAAAATCCTGAAAGCTATCAGCAGATTTTTTCAACAGAAACTTTGCAGGCCAGAAAGGAGTGCCATGATATATTCAATGTGCTAAAAGGGAACAATCTGCAGCCAAGAATACTCAATCCAGCAAGGCTATCATTCAAAATAGAAGGAAAGATAAAGAGTTTATCAGACAAACAAACACTAAAGGAGTTCCTGACCCCTAAACCAGCCCTACAAGAAATATTAAAGGGGACTCTTTGAGTAGAAAGGAAAGACTATAAGTACGAAAAGTAGTAAACACAAAAGTGGTAAAAAATAAGGTTATTTGAAAAACGAATCAAGTGATTCACAAAATAAAAGGTGGTAAAATATGACACCATAGACCTAAAACATGGAAGGGAGAAGAGTAAAGAAGGAGTTCAAACTTAAGCGACTGCCGCTTCACATAGACCGCTATATGCCGAAGATGCCGTACGCAAACCTAAGGCAGACACAGGTCGAGTCCAGCAGGGGGCGTGCAAAGAATGAAGGAAAAGGAATCCAAGTATATCACTAAAGTGAGCAAATCAAGAAAGAGAACAAGAAAAAAAAGGATCAGAGAAAAACTAAAAAAACAACCACAAAATAAGTAACAAATTGGCAATAAATACATGGCCACCAATAATTACTTTGAATGTAAATGGACTAAATGCTCCAATCAAAAGACATAGGGTTACAGAGTGAATAAAAAATAAGACCCACCTATATGCTACCTACAAGAGACTCATTGTAGGCCAAAACCACCTACAACTTGAAAGTGAAGGGATGGAGAAACATTTGTCAAGCAAATGGTTGTTAAAAGAAAGCTGGGGTAGCAATACTTGTATCAGACAAAATAGACTTTAAAGCAAAGACTATAACAAGAGACAAAGAAGGACACTATATAATAAGAAAGGGGACAATACAAGAAGAAGATATAACAATTGTAAATATTTATGTACCCAATATGGCCACATCCAAATACAAAAAACAGTTAATAACAAACATACAGGAAATAATTGATAGTAGTACAATAATAATATGGGACTTTAACACCACACTTACATCAGTGGAAAGATCATCCAAACAGAAAATGAATAAGGCAACAGTGACTTCCAAAGACACACTGGATCAAATGGATTTAACTGGACAACAACATGCAAAAGAATGAAACTGGACCACTTCCTTACACCATACACATAAATAAACTCTAAAGGAATTAAAGACATAAATGTGAGACCTGAGACCATGAAAATCCCAGAAGAGAGCCCAGGCAGTAATTTCTCTGACATCAGCTGTAGCAACATTTTTCTAAATAAGTCTCCTGAAGCAAGGGAAATAAAAGCACAGATAAACTATTGGGACTAAAACAAAATAAAAAATTCTGCACAGCGAAGGAAACAAACAATAAAACTAAAAGGCAACATATTGAATGGGAGAAGATTATTTGCAAATGACATATCTGATAAAGGGTTAGTATCCAATATAATAAAGAACTGATACAACTCAACACCTACAAAACAAATAATCCAATTTAAAAATGGGCAGAAGACATACAGATGGCCAACAGACACATGAAAAGATGCTCAACATCACCGAATGTCGGGGAAATGCAAATCAAAAACGACAATGAGATGTCACCTCACACCAGTCAGAATGACTAAAATAAAAAACAAAAGAAACAACAAGTGTTGGTGAGGATGTGGAGAAAAAGGAAAGCTTGTGCACTGTTGGTGGGAGTGCAACCTGGTGTAGCCACTGTGCATACAGAATGGAGGTTCCTCAAAAATTAAAGATAGAACTACCATAGCACCCAGTAATTCCACTGCTGCTGGGTATTTATCCAAAGAAAATGAAAACACTAATTCAAAGGGATACATGAACCCCTCTGTTTACTGCAGCATTATTTACAATAGTCGGATTACACATGCAGCCCAAGTGTCCATTGAAGATGAATGAATAAAGTGTGGTACATATATACAAAGGAATATTATTCACCCATAAAAAAGAATGAAATCTTGCCGTTTGCAACAACATGGATGAAGCTAGAGAGTATAATGCTAGGTGAAATAAATCAGTCAGAGAAAGACAAATGCCATATAATTTCACTCCTATGTGGAATTTAAGACACAAAAGAAATGAGCAAAGAAAAAAAGAAAGAGCAACAAGCCAAGAAATAGACATCTACTCCTAATTATAGAGAACGAACTGATGGTTAGCAGAGGGGAGGGAGGTGGGAGGGCTGTGGTGAATAGGTGTTGGGGATTAAAGAGTGCACTCACAGTGATGAGCACAGAGTAATGTAGAGAATTGTTGAATCACTATATTGTACATCTGACACTAATCCTACACTGCATGTTAACTACACCGTAATTAAAATTAAAAACTTGGTAATAATTTTAAAAAAACCAAGCAAAATGGACTTCGCTTCTCTAATCTCCAAGGGTTCAAACCTGGAGGGGGGCCTTCAGGGAGGCTGGGAAAGAAAACTAGAATCACCCAGGCATACCTGACCTGTAGGAACCTGGGCAGCAATGTGCTACTCCTGATGACACCCCCCTCTACTGGGTGCAGTTTAGGCTCTGGGGGTCCCTGACCCAAGATGAAAAATGGTGTGCACTCTGCTGGCTGAGCTGACTGGCTGGGGGGGTAGGACAGGTTCTGAAAATGAAGAGTCCGAAACCTGGTGCTGCCTTTTTTTTTTTTTTTAAGATTTTATTTATTTATGTATTTTAAGAGAGAGAGAGTGCTAGCAGGGGGAGGGGCAAAAGGGGAAGGAGAGAGAATTTCAAGCAGACTCCACACTGAGCGCAGAGCCTGACGCAGGGCTCGATCCCATGACCCTGAGAACACAATCCTGAGATCACGAATTGAACTGAAATCAAGAGTCGGAAGGTCAACTGACTTAGCCACTGAGGCAGCCCCTGTGCCTGCTTTTTAAAGAAGACACTTTTGGTCCGGGAGTAGGAGGAAATGAAAGTTGTGTGTTAGGCATGGAAACTATGCAGGGATGTCCTCTAGGGCAATCCTCTCCTGCCTCTGTCACACTTAAAAATGTATGCTGCAGAAATGCTCTGTTTTCACAAACCTTGAAGAGATTTTTTTAAGAAATTCAGAGGTAAGGAAGGCTGAATATTTCTCCTCTGTGGCTTAGTTATTTTTTTGATTTAAGGGAAACATTATGTATATTGTTTTATAAGCACAGGTCATGTCCCTCAGAAGCTTATGGTTTTACTACACAAACAAATGTCAAAGGGAATGAACAAGCAATGTGTTTGAAGGGGAAAGAAATTCTGCTTGCCTTTATGGCTGGGAGGTCCCTTGAGTTAGCTGCAGGCATGCCCAGAAAGGAACACTTTCCTTTTTATCTTTACAATTGGACCAGGCTTTAATATTAAAGATAAAATGTACATTTGATTTAATACTTTATCAAATAAAAATAAAAAACAAATTATTGTAACTATTAATCCTCACTCTACAGGTAACCCCAACTTATGAATAGCTTATAAGCCCCAAAATATTTTGTTAGGTCTATGCTTGGAAATGTTACAAATATGGCTATATTCTCAAACTCACAAAATCTTATTTAATCCATCATGAGGATGAAATATTCCTTTTTTTAAAAAAAGATTTTATTTATTTATTTGAGAAAGAGAGCATGAGCAAGTGAGCACAAGCGGGGGGATCAGCAGAGGGAGAGGGGAAGCAGACTCCCAACTGAGCAGGGAGCCTGATGTGGGGCTCGATCCCAGGACCTTGGGACCATGACCCGAACCAAAGGCAGCTGCCCAACGACTGTGCTACCCAGACGCCCCAAGGATGAAACATTCCTAAGTGTAGCTCTTAGTATTCCCAGAAAGAGACACCTACCACTTCATACCCTGAATCCTGCTCCCTACGACTCTTGAGTCCTGAGACCCCTAGAGCCCTGATGATTTTGTCTATAGGGAAGAATGGGTGGAAGTGCCACGGGCTGGAGGGGTCACAAATAGGCGTCCCTGGTGGTCTCCCCAGCAATGGTGGGGAAGGACTCCTGAATGAAGGTGTCAATGATGGGAGAAAATTCCTGGAGAAGAGGATATCGGTGACAGGAGAGGACTTGTGGGCACATGGTAGTAGTTATTCATTTGTAAGTATTATTGCAAGTCAGAAGATGTTTGTACATTCAGTAGTTTTTAAACATTTCATTCTTTCTAAAATGTCTGTCACCATACAAAGTTACTTCAATATTATTCACTGTAGTCTGTGAGCTGTACTTTCCATTTCTGTGACTTACTGACTTCATACCTGGACATTTGTACCTCTTAATCTCCTTTACTTATTTCACCCATCCCCCCACCCCCTTTACTGAGGGATGTATATCACTTCTCTGGAATATCAGCATTTGACAGGTGTTGTAGAACGGATCATTTGACTCTGAGAACTATGGTAAGTGTCCGATCTGGAAGAATGGGAGAGTTCTAACTTGTTTATTGGAAAGTTCTCCATCTATATTAAACACCATTGAGAAAATGACAAACTTGATATTTCCCATGAAAATTCAGCTTCTTCACTTTCTTGTATACAAAGTTATCCACACCTTCATGGAGGTGGGTTCTTTTTTTTTTCTACCTATGCAGGGAAGATTTCAAAAATATGAATTCCTGGGATAAAGATTCTGATTGACCAGTAACTACAATGAATTGTGATGCCTATGGCTTCATTTCCAAATTTTGAATTTTAGGCAAGAATTTGTAACACTTAGACTTCATAAAAATGTTTCCTTCTATAGAAAATAATGAAGATAAAAACAAAATGATCAAAAAATGGACGACAAATTGAGAAAAACATTTACAAGATATACCACAAAGGCTTAATATCTCTAATAATGGGGTGTTATATAGATAAGAAAAAGGGTAACACCAGAGAAAATTAATTGAATGAAAAAGGAGAAAAAGGAGGTCACATAAGAAGAAATACAAATGACTAACAAACCTTTGAAAAGGTGTTTAAGCTGCACGGTCAGAACTGAATACATAAAACGGTAAGAACTGGGGCATGTGGGTGGTTCATTGCGTTAAGCATCAGACTCTTGGTTTCAGCTCAGGTCACGATCTCAGGGCCGTGAGATCAAGCCCAGTGTCAGGCTCTAAACTCAGTGCGGAGTCTGCTTGAGATTCTCTCTCCCTCTCCCTCTGCGCCCCACCCCCCACTTGTGCTCTCTCTCTAAAATAAATAAATCTTTAAAAAAATAGCTTTATTGAGATTCAACTCATATACCATACAATTTACCCATTTAACCTGTAAAATTTACTGATTTTTTCATATGTTCACAAAGTTATACAGTCATTACTACAAACTCCCAGGAGGGAGAAATATGGGTGGAAACTGTCCAGTATCTGTCTACTTATTTCCCCATCCCACCACAAGAGGATGACCTAAGTGGTTGGTACACTTAAAAAGGGACTGAGCATTTCGGCTCAGCCTCTTCTGGGCTTCTTTTCCTTTTGGAACCAGCCCTTCTGCAGGACACATACATTCTCTGTCCCTCCATCTAGTAAGGCCTGAGGTGGCCCAGTGGCCAGTGTTGATAAGTATACAAGGTGGCAATCTATGGGCCGCGTGAGCGACCTTCTACTGGCTTAGGTCCTAACAGTAATCAAAACCTGACTTTGCCCTCCATCTGTCTGGTTCCTGCACTGATCACTCAATTGTCTACAAATACAGAAAGGGATGAAGGTTGGGTTGTTTCTTAATCTCTCCCAATTCCTAGTGAGAATGAGTGAGAAGTCAGAATGAAAGCTTAGCTGGGGTGTGGGGGCAGGGAGGCACACTTTGAAAATGACTAGCTTCGCTGAATATATTTATTTTACAGAAAAGATTTGTAAGGCACTAATATATTAGAGAAGTTTTAGTTTACATGGTGAGTTATAAGAGACTTCGAGAACCTAGAAATCTTGACTTTTTGAACCAGTGCTCTTACCCTGTCATTTCTCAAATATTTAATACCACTGTACATGAGACCCAAAGTTTATAAAATTCACCCGTGTGCACTTGTCCTTCCTTCAAAAAATATTTTTGGAGGAAAGTTATTGCCACGTATAAGAAAACAGAAATGTCCTTATGACACTATATGTCTATTTCTTAGGTATATTTGAAACTCTCTTACCTTCCACTTAAACTATCTTAAATTCCATCCTGAAAAAAACATGACTTTATTTGAAACTCTCTTACCTTCCACTTAAACTATCTTAAATTCCATCCTGAAAAAAACATGACTTGGTTCATATATATTTTAAAAATGATTACAATTTCCTCAAACTTGATCTATTTTTCCTGTCGGACGCATAAAATATGTCAGAACGAGCTATTATGTTGTCCTTGTAAGAAGTTAAATCGGCTGTGATTTAGTGAACATTCTCATTCCTTTTTTTTTTTTTTTTTTAAGATTTTATTTATTTATTTGACAGAGAGAGACAGCCAGGGAGAGAGGGAACACAAGCAGGGGGAGTGGGAGAGGAAGAAGCAGGCTCCTAGCGGAGGAGCCTGATGTGGGGCTCGATCCCAGAACGCGGGGATCACACCCTGAGCCGAAGGCAGATGCTTAAGGACTGTGCCACCCAGGCGCCCCGAACATTCTCATTCCTTACGTTAAAGAAAGTATCTTTTGAGATCTTGGATAAAATATAGAAAAGCTGTTTGAAAGGCTGAAGAAAGTATGCGCTACTTCTTTCAGTAAGCTTTGAGAAGCGCCACATTCCATAAAGACGCCGCGGTTGCCATCACTCACATGCCACTATCGCAGATGCCCACAGCTGCTGCTCTGACCACTTCGGAGCCAGGCGGGAGTGGAGGTCCCTGCTTCTGCAGTGGCTGAGCAAGGCCACCGCACCTGGAGCAAAGGGGCTCTAACCGGCGCTGGCCGGCTCCTGGCTCCGAGTCCGACAATCCCCAGCGCTTTTCTCAGGCGCATGCGCACAGGCCTACTGCGCGCCCAGCAGGACTCCTCTAGCTTGCACAGCTGTACTCCTGCCTTTCCTCCCAATTCTTTCTCCACCGACCTCTCCCCTCCTTAGCCTCTGCACCCTATTTTCACACCACCTCTCTGGGGACAGACTTGTTCACAGACTACTGATGGCCCGATGCGAGAGGAGAGCTAAAAACAGCTCGCTGAGGCTTGCAGTAAGAGTACAGTGTTTTGAATAATGAAGGGAAGACAGCTTTGTTAGAACTTAGGAAAGCAAGTCTAACAAATACCTGAACTTCTATGTTTTACTAAGCTTTGCTCCCCTAAGTTTCTGAGCGGATAGCAACCAATTCCTGCTGACTTCCAAAGAGGTCTTGGGAATAAATGAGTTCATAAGAACTGTTGAACAACCTCGAGGAAAGAAGAGAGATCTAATAATGCCTATCACACAGTTTTTGTGAAGATAAATGAAATAAGAGATGAGAAGTACTTAGTAGAGTTGAATGCGTAATAAATGCTAGTTCCATTCTATTTTTCCCTCTCAAACTCCAAAAGTATATGTGAAAAAAACCCAGTTGCCTTCTTGTTCCGTATACACTTCTTAGTTCATGTTTGAGGACCTAGCAGCAGAACTCTGTAAGGGCACAGCGTTGCCGAGAAACATAATTCAACATTTTAGATGGTGACACTGCTACCAAGTTGCCTCCATTCTTTGTGTGTTGGGCGTGATGTTTGTCTTTTCAGGGTTTTGAACTTGTGCAGCAGGGATGCTAAGTGTGGACCTCTGTGTAAGTATGGAAGTCTCTTCGAGGAGGAACATTATGTAGGGGGGTCTCTAAGCAAAAGGGACTGCAGGAACCATCTTTGAAAATTATTAGTTCTTTTTCCATGAATGTAACTTATGTGCTAGATTGAGTTAAATCGTTTCCCCACCCCCTACCCCACCATTCACATTCACAAGAAACCAGACAAGCCCTTATTCGAAAATAGGATCTTTGCAGTTAAGGTGAGGTCATACTGAATTCCAGGGGGTCCTAAATCCAAGGATTGGTGTCTTTATAAGAGAAAAGAGAGGGAGATTTGGAGACACATGTACACACACACACTCCATAAGGGAGATGGTCATGTGAAATGGGTGCAGAGTTCCTAGCTTCTGGTGGCTATCTGCAGTCCTAGACTTTTCGTGGCCGCCAGACTGGGAAGAGGCAAAGAAGAACTCTTTTTTTTTTTTTTTTCTGGAGCCTTTAGATGGCCCTGCCAACACCTTGATTTCAGATTTTCACCTTCCAGAACTGCAAGAGGATTTCCATTATTTTCAGCCACTCAGTTTTGTGGTACTTTGTTATGATAGCCCCAGGAAATCAATATAAAAGCTCAGAAAGGAAGGAATTCTCACATACCTTTCTCCCTTTGGATAGAAACTACGTTTCACTCCTGTGAGAGTTCTCAGTTCTCTTTCTGACTTTTTCTTTCATTGATGTCTCTCGTTCCTAGGCTCTGGAAAAGCTGCTTTGAGACTTTGCCTGGTTCCCTGTGATAGGGTGACCAACACATCCCCGTTTGCCCAGGACATGGTTTTAGCACTAAAAGTCCTGTGTCCTGGGAATCCTTTCAGTCCCAGGCAGACTGGGACATTGGGTGACTCTATCTGAAAGGCCCTTCCTTGTTACATAGCAGATGGTTCCCTCCAGGCAGAAAACCTTCCTAGAAGTGCTATAGGTCCTGAGGGATAGAGGGAGATTTATTCCCTCAGGAGGATTCCCATTCCCTCTTCACATGAATCACGTGGAGTTCTTGGTAAATATACACCCAGACCTACTGTTAATGGCCATATGGCCCGGTTTGTCCAGGACATTTCCTGTTGGCCCAGCATACCATTTGGAAGATATATTTTACACACCCTTCCCTTACTACAGAAATATATTTTATAGGCATGGAGCCTAGGAAGTCATGATTTTAATAAGCACCCAGGTGATTCTTATTATGAGCAAAGTATAGGGTTAGCCTAGAGCCTCTTCCATCCGTATTTGACTTCCCAGGGCAGAGCAATGATTTTCCCAAAAGCAATGGACCTACACTTGCCTAAACAAGAGCAGTGTGGATATCATGAGACTTGGCTTTATTAGTTAGGGCTTAAATTCATTGCCCCCATAGGATTTATTTTACTACAGCAGGATTTATTATTATTCTGATTATGCAAATCTGCTTATATACATCCTCACTTCCCATTCTCCTTTTTTTTTTAAATACTCTCATCTCAAAACACAGATTCCCACAAAGTGAATGCAGTCGAAACTATTTATCCCTGTGTCGTCAACCCTGCCATAAGCAACAGCCCTTAAATAATTCACTTTCTGTTGTGCTTTAATGCAGAAGATGCTATGAGCGTTCAGTGCAGTCATTCTCCAGCATCCTGTGAGCATGGAGAAACCTGTAGTCCAGGGAATAAATTGGTCTGTCGTGAATGACCAGTTCACTTTATAATTTGTGCCTGCATCATGAATAATCATGAATAATAATGTCGTCTTAGCAGCATTTTTTAATGAAAGAAACAGATACAGGGATTTTAAATCATTTTTATCTCTTATATGTTTGTGAGTTATTCTCCCGTCATTTATAATTTGTGGGCAGAGCAGATGGCAAGAGCTAAGCATCAGGTAACGTCATCATAAAACACTCTCCACACCCCTCAAAAAGCAGAAATGTTCTATATTGAAAACTTATTTCATTTATTGAAGAATATTTTTTTGTCTACTCCACTGGAATACATTGCAAGAAACTATGACATTAGATAAAAAGATATTTCCACATCAGGAAGTTCAAAAGATTAAGATGGCACTGAAGTGTAAGTTAAAGGAATTCATAAATGTTTCAGGAAACATTATAGTAGAATTATTACTATCATTTGAGAGAAGGCAGGCTCTGTAATAAAGTGAGATTCATTACAAAGCCAAAATTATTTTTCAAGCGTCTGACATATTTAGATAGAATCTCATGCCAAGTCAAATAATTATGAAATTAAAAATTGCTTGAAGGAATGCTTGGAATTTTATGCTAAGGAAGACTTTGTTTTAGAGGATTGTTCTTCTCTGTGAAAATGTTATGTTTGATAAATTTCTTCTAAGCTCTCAAGGTGTAGAAACGTGACAAAATTCTTCTGAGAAGCAGAGGTAAGAGGAACTTACTGTAAATACTTACTCAAGCGTTTCATTTACTCATTCATTTATTCCCTCACCAAATATCTACTGAGTGTCTGGCACCGGGCTAATTTCCAGATGTGCGGCATTGGAGCATACAGACAAAGTCTTTCTGCCTTCGCAGAACCATCTTCTAGGGAGGGAAATGCTCAATCCACAAGCAATGAATGAACAAACAAGACATTTCCAGCTGGGCAGTAAAGGCCCCGCTCAGCAGGCCCAGGTCGTTCGAACCATGCACATTCCCAAAAAAGGCCTGTCTTCGGGAAGACTGACCCTTGACAGGCTCCTGGGAGATAACCACTGAGCCCTTGGACTATCCTGCCTGGTAAGAGTGTTTTTAGTTGGGCCATGCTGTGTGTCAGTTTGATCTCTGTGGGGCTGGAAGACTGAGTAATAAGGTCAGTCACATGCGTACTATAAGCCTACATCACTGATCTGTAGTAAAAACTCTGGACACCAAGGCTCAGTGCACTTCCCTGGTTGACCATACTCCCACGTGTTGGCATACACTGTTGCTGGGAGACTTAAGGGCATTCCTATATGTCTCCACTGGGAGGAGCACTTGCAAGCATGCCCCTGGTTTCTCCTTGACTTTACCCATCCACCTTCTCCCTTTGCTGATTTTGATCTGTATCCTTTCACTGTAATAAACCACAACCATGAATAAAACAACTGCTTGAGCCCCATGATTCCTTCCAGCAAATCGTTGAGTCTGACCATGACCATATTAAATGAAATAAACAGGATGATGTGTTAGACTAATGGAGGGAAGCTGCCTTAAGATGGGGAATGGATTGGAGCCTGAGGGATGAGAGTGTGCTGAACATATGAAGAGCATAGGGAGGTGTGTTCCAGGCAGAAGGAATAAGAACTGTGAAGGCTTGGGGACAGTGAAGAAGTCGGTGGGTTGGAGGGACAGTAGGAGGCCAGGATGGAGCCTGGTGAGGGGAAGCAATGTGGTGCTGGATGGCGTGGGCAGGATTAGTAAGGACCAGATCAGGAGAGGCTTTAGGTCTCAGAAAAGAGTGTAGGTTTTATTATAAGCAAATGAGTCTTACTTGGTGAGGTTATACCAAGTTCTGTTTCTGCTACATTTTATTATACATAAACTTCAGGCACGTGAAGTCATTTTTACCAAGGGGCTCACAGTCCTGTTGCAGAGACATGTAAATCTTACAAGAAATAATCACCAAATAAAGTGAGTCCTTGGGCACCGAATATGCATTCAGAGAAGGAAGACATTATTCTTTCCCCATATTTTCTGCTCTGAGTAGTGGTCACCCTAAGTTCAGTGCTGGGTAGCATCTCAATTTTAAATTATTAAGAAATACAAACGCCCAATACCTACATCCCACCTTACTCAACATGAGCTGAAAATCAAATCAAGGAGACGCCGTAATTTTTTTACTTACAAGACTTGCAAAAATGATTAACATTTATAAAATGCAATGTTGGCAAGCACATATCAGAACTTTCATACACTCTTCGTGGAAATGGAAATGGGTGCCACCTTTTTTGAAGGGCAATTTGTTAATATCAATCAGTTGACATATTATCTTTAATCCATTATTTCCACTGCTAGAGATTCATCCCAAGGGAATACTTGCAGAAATACACATGAAGATGTTTGTTGTGGCGTTGCCTATAATAAGCAAGAAGTTTCTAGCAACCTAAATACCCATCAGCGGAAGAATGGTTGCCTTTATTATGGCTATTTGATATCATGGAATTCTGGCGCACAATGAAAAGAGAATGAGAAGAACTGTATCTACAAGCATCGCAAAAGCAGAGCCTTATGTACCACATCACACCGTTTGTGCGTCACGCACTTCTACATGCCTAATGATCTGCAGAAGGAATCACACCACTCGTGCTTCTTTCTCTTACAATTAATATATTCACTGCAGAAAATATAGATAAATTAAAAAGTGAAAATAAAAACCATTTTAAAAGATTAAGAAATTCCTTGATACCTGTAATTTACCACCCATAACTAACCATTGTTAACATGTATCCTCCATCCTTCCAGTCCTTTCTCAGGCATATAAAGATACTGCTTTAAATTTTAAAGTAAGTTTCACCTGGATGGCTTAGTCGGTTGAGCATCCGACTCTTGATTTTGGCTCAGGTCATGATCTCAGGGTCATGAGATGGAGCCCCAGTCAGGTTCTGTGCTCAGCGGGGACGCTGCTTGAGATATTCTCTCTCTCCCTCTCCCTCTGCCCCTCCCTGTCGCTTGCACTCTCTCTCTAAAATATATATATATATATATATATATATATATATATATATATATATATATATATATATATATTTTTTTTTTTTTAAAGCTACAATTAGGTAATGGTGGCAGAACAGACTTCCTGAAACAGGGAAGGGACGGGTGGGTAACACTGTCCCTCCTATGCTTGAGCAGAGAAGATGGACAGAGTCATGTAAGTTCCAGGGGTCATTAGCCTCTCAGATGATGTTCCTCATGAGTGCAGTGGGGCTTTATACAGTGTGGCTGGAAGCTCCCACCAGGTCCACAGGAGAAAGGGGTGCTTAGATGTCAGTGTTTAAGACAGTGTCAGGTCTGTTGCAAAGCCTTGTAGATGTAGGGCGCCTGAGGTCCCTTCCTGGCCTGGCTTTGAAGGGCCATACACTAGCCATCCCCTGACTGTGCCTTCCACCTGGGATAAAGAATACGCAAGGCCAAGGCACATGACCACCCATTGCCCTCACTGGCCTTCTCTGGACCACCATGTTCCATAAATTCCCTGTCCAATCAGCCTGAGCTTAGGTACATCCTCCCAAGGTCCCAATGTGTACCCTGAGGCCTTTGTGGTAGCCCAGGGCAGCTGTTTGCAGGGGCTCTGGCCGGAGCTCGGCGTGTGGGATGGGTGTGCACGCGGGGTTGCACAAGGTGTTGGCAGTACAGGAAGGAGCCAGAGGTGGGAAAGAATGGGGGTAGGCTGGGATTCAACATTCCACTGTTTCTAAATTCAAACCTGTCCTTCCAGATTGTTAGGAATCTATATTTGTCGAGATAGGAAGAGAGAAAAGATTTTATTTCAGTTTGTTGCCTTGATTTATAATTTTACATATTTAGAATGTGTTTTTTGGCCTCCATTCCTAGTCTCATCACAGGATCCCCAAATATTCAAGTACAGGTCTGTTGGGTTTCACGTTTTTTTATTCCATCACAAAAATTTTACTATACGTTGACTATATGTAAACATGTAAGATAAGGAGGTACATTTATGTAATTATCTAGAAGAGTCTCAGAAATCATCTCCAACATGTTTGCCCTAATTTTCTTGATATCTCAGGGGAAAACTATTTCAGCCTAAGATTATCTGCATCATTGATTTCACCTTACATTCCATTTTTATAACTCTGTGTTAGCAGAATATTTCACGGATAAGGAAAATGAATTGCACAGAGAATTAGTGTGTTTTCCAAAGACATAGAATTAGTTGCAAAGTCAAGACTGAAACTCCAGCTACTTCCTGGTCCAATTGTCTCTCCATAATGTTGCCTCAGAGATCAATCGAGAAGGGTGAAATCTGGGCTATGCTCTGAGACTTTGGGACAGAGCTAAATATGGTACAGAATCTGCCTTTAAGGGGATGGTACCATCCGGACCCTTAGAAGGGGACTTTTTTTTTTTTTTTAAGATTTATTTATTTATTTGAGAGAGGGAGCATGTGTGCTCTGAAGTGGCGGAAGGGGGGATTTGGGTGGGGGGGAGAAGGGATCAGCGGGCAGGGGCAGAAAGAGAGGGAGAGAAACCCTAGCAGACCCTGTGCTGAGTGCAGAGCCCAATGCGGGGCTCAATCTCACGATCCTGAGCTGAAACCAAGAGTCGGGCATTCAACCGACTGCACCACCCAAATGCCCAAGAAGGGGACTTTAAATCCATTCTACCATTATTTACTAGGCACACTGAGAAAGCAGCTCCTCCCCACCTTCTCCTCTTGGCTTATCTTACTCTCTGATCTCTCTTCTCTTTGGAAGTGCAGGCCAGGTTTCTCAGGAGACCACTAGCCTGGACCCATTCTAGTCCTCATCCCACCATGGGGTAGCTGTCCTTCAGGTCCCAGAACTTCCCAAATATTCTGGCTGGGAGAGCCAACTGCCAGCATACTAGAACCCCAACTGGGCTATATCCTAGATTACCTAAGTAGTCCAGTGCTTCAGTCCTGGTGTTTGCAAAACACAATATGGGTGAAGCCCCAGAATTTCTTTAGTAACGGCTCCATGACATTCTTGACAGCTGAAATTGTCCTTTTCACCCCAAATTACTTATATTCTGTTCTGATCAGTAAATTCATCTCTGACATTGCCATTAAGGCAACTAATAACATAGGTCATTTGTTGTTTCCTGAGTTTTTAGATAGCTGAAAAATTAGGAATCATAAAAAGCCCACGTCATCCTTTTTAGGACATGATCTCAAGAGGCAGTGACGCTTAAGTTAAAAACGCCACAGGCTTTATTAAACAGACTGAGCAGAGTCCTGGCTACCAATTTTTCTCTGTGAGCCCTTGGGCATGTTGCTTAAACTCTCTGAGCCTCAGTGTCCTTATCCACAGTACAAGAGTTCTGCTATCTGTGTGATAGGGTTTGGAGAAGGAAGGAGAGCAGAGCACGCATGGGAATTGCTTGCCACAACTCCTGACTCACCATGGGTACTCATTAAGTGGGCATCACCTCCTTTCTTATACTTTGTAGTGCCTCAGGGAAAATTTGAAACCGATGCTAAGTGCATTTGCCTAAACCTGTATTCCTCTGAGGCTAGAGAAGTGTCATTATCTGCCAGAACAAGTTGCTGGACCTTGACAGCCTGAGGACAATCTCTGCAGGCAGCGGCCACAGCTGGGATGGAAACTCCCACTGAGACCCTCTCGCCCACTTCTGCAGACCTCCCTCCTTGCCTCAGAGGTTCGTCAGGGACCACTTTCCCCCTCAGTACCCAGCTCAGTCCCATATGCTCCACACCAGACCGAGCCAGGCTCCCACCTCCCAGCTCTCATCACCTTGTCCCCGGGCGCCTGTTTGTCAACCAGGAGGCTGGGGTGGGATGTGAGCTGGGTGCCATCACCACATGTACCCAGAGCCACTCTTCTCCCTCCGACCATGTGATTCAGTGTGAGGACCAGCCTGCTGGGGGCCACCCTTTTTGTCTTCATGGTGTTTTCAAATTCAGGGTTTTGCTGATCATCCCTACCCGTAGACTGGGGTAGGGGTGCCCAGCTCACCTGGGCAGCTTTTTAACAGCTTAGGTCTCTAGAAGAAAGGTTAGGTGTCTCTATTTCTTCCTTTCAAGAGCCACTGGGCTCCTTACACAAAATCCCCTGCCTCGTCCTAAAAGCCTTCAAGTGTCCACATCTACACCTTGTCTTACAAACATACGCATGTGACTCTGTACTCTGTTTAGAGGAATTGTTTCTGTCCCTAAACTGTGGACTATTCACTGTCCCTGAGCACGGCTCATGCAAATCTGTCTGTGGTCACTCGCTTCTGTCAATTTCATCAGGCCAGGCAGCGTGTCTCTTTCGCTCATCATTTATATCCCAATCATCAGATATCAATGTATTACATAAACATCTATTGAATGAATAAACAGTTCCTTTTTCTGGAAGAAACCTTTTAGTACATTTATTTATCTAGAACCTATCTTTCTTTTAAGGTGCATTTTGGTCCCACCTTCTGCGTGAACTGTTTCTTAATTCTAAGAGTGGCTCCCAATAACCCTCCCCTTTGGATAACCCTCCCCTTTGAGTGTGGGCGGAATCTGCGATCTGTGATCGTGTCACCTCGTATGGCCCAGGAGAGACGATCTGGGTGGGTGCAATCTAATCAGGCAGCCCGTTAAAAGCGGAGTTTTCTCCAGCTGGCAGAAAAAGAGGAAGTCAGAGAGACTCCAGGTGTAAGAAGGTCTCCATACACTGTGGCTTTGAAGATGGCTTTGAAGATGGAGGAGCCCCAGGAATAGCAAGGGCTTGGCTGACAACCAGCAAGAAAACGGGAACCTCAGAGGTACAGTCGTAAAGAACCGAATTTTGCTGACAAGGTGAAGGAGATTGGCAGGCTGCTCTTCCCCCGAGCTCCATCTATGAGCCTAGTCGGACCGGGCTGACTCCCTGACTTCACCTTGGGAGACCTTAAGGAGAGAAAAGGCTGAATAGTAGTGTGAGCCCTCCAGGACTTCAGAGCTACGGACCTGGGAGCTAACAACTGGGTGTTGTTTCAAGTCATTAAGTTTGTGGTAATTGGTTATACAGCAACAGAAAATGAATATACCGGCCTACCCATAATTCTCTTTCCAGCTCTCCTCTGAATGCCCGCTCAATAGATCTCCACTGAGCACTTACTCATAAATACTTTTTAATGCTATTTGTTTTCATGTATATTCCAGTATGTGCTGTCCTCCAAATTCAATTGTAAACTCAAAGGAAACAGAGGTGGGGTCTATATTTCTTTCTAGTTGCCACAAATCCAGCTGAGAAAGTGCTTGATTAACTCACAGCTATTTTAAAAGAAACACTGCTTTACATCTTTGGAAAAGTAAAAAAGTGACCCTCTTAAAAGAAAATAACCATAATTAAACTGCAAGTTGCTGCATCAGTTGTAAACTATTGTGTAATTCATAAAGCGGTTTGGAAACATCACACAAATCCAGAAGACCCCATAATTAATTTTTACTATTTGAGATCTCATTGATTTTTTTAAGCCCTCTAGGATTCTCCAGCTATATGCCAAGATCATATAGGATAAGTGAATATTTCTAGAAGGTTTGCAAATGATATTAATCACACATTTATTAAGTTTCTCCAACCAGAAATCTGTCACTGGCTTACTAAAACAAAGCATTTCTATGTCATATATTCTGTGTGATACATAAGTGTGTGTACAGGGCGACAGGATGAGAGAAAGAATGAAGAGAAGAGACATCTTCACACAAGTCCAATGAATGGAAACAGTGACAACAATACCATAATGGGCAAGAAAAATCATTCAGCTAAATTCCTCCCCAGAAAAATCAATCTGCCAATTCGTCAGAATGATTTGAAGTTATCCTTGTATTCTATTTAATATTCTATGTGAGCTCTAAGAGACAACACACTTCTTTCAACACTCTGAACACTAATGAATGTGTAATAAATAATAATTAATAAATAATAAAATAATCAATGAATAAGTGAATAACCTTGAAACCGCTGCTCCACGCCATCTCTCTCTCCACCACAGAGACAGCTCAGTCAGGTGCTGATAACCTAAGCTCAGGAACGACTGTTTTGTCCTCTACTGAGATACTAAATATTATCTAACATTCATATATTTAAGAATATATTTTTCTTTCTAATGTCTATCCCTTATGGCAATCCAATTTATTATTTGGCAGTTATAGTTCCAGAAATCAAGAGCTATGGAGCCTGGCAGATTAAGTGGGCGCTGTAGGAATACAGAGAAGTATAAACCTTCCCCTGGAGGTCAGTTGGAGGGATAACACAGAGACCTGTACGAAAGCAGGAGACAAGGCCAAGTGGTCTCTGAGAAGCCAGTAGGGGCTGGGCTGAGGTGGTCTCACACAGTGGCTCTGTTATAAACAGGAAAGAACTCACAGAAAGCTCCAAATGAGACAAAATGTCCACACCAGCAACAGACTGAAATGTGTGAATTTTAAATACAAAAAAAAAAAAAATCCCCCAAACACTGATGGTTCTTTCAATTTGTTAAAGAAACTAGTCCGTGTGATTTTTAATATAACTCCGTGCAGCTTGGACCCAGGCTTTTCATCCCTTTCCCTATCTTGCGAGCATATTTTTTAAAAAGTGTATTTTAAGAGCATATCTGACACATTGAGGTCTTTGCTGAATATTTATTGGAAATTTTCCAGGCTGAAATAACCTTAGAATATACATCGTGCATTTTAGTGATCGTCCCAGGGGCACAATAATCGTCTTCATATCAGAGCGCGGGTGGGGAGAGGGAGAGATGGAGTGCATCCTGCAGTTGGCTTGGAAAGATAAGCAGTCTTCAAATATAGACCCCTGACTGGATATGTGCTACAAATTTCAAATGCACCCCAAGAGATTGAAGAATGTGCACACTAAAAGTGAGTTTTAGGTGTTAATTGGGCAGACTCTGCAAGCAGCCCAGTGTCTGGGTTTGAGGCCCAGCTCTGCCACTTACTAGCTGAATTTTCCAGGAAAAGTCATTTAGCTTCTCTGTGCCTCAGTTTCTTCATCTGTGATACAGCAGCGATAGCTGACCTTTGCTCACGGTACTGTGAGGATAAGAGAAATTCACGTGTGCTCGAAGCAGGCACTGGTACATGGTAAAGGTTGGTTGCTATTATTATTATTCATGTGGTTAGTTGCTATTATTATTATTTGCATGGTGGTTAGGTGCTGAGACCTTAGGTCAAGAAAGTTGGCCTGGGGTTTAATCCCAGCTAACCCCAACTCGCTGGGTGATCTTAAACAAGGAATTCAAACTCTCTGTTTCAGTATCTGTATCTGCACTGTAGACATAATCATTGTGTCTACCTCATAGGATTGTTCTGGGAATAAAGTAATTCATACATATCATGTGCAAAGGATAGTGCCACACAGCTTGGAGCACTCAATAAATGTTAGCGTTTATTATCTCTAATCAAATCTTGGGTTCCAGATGACATGATTTGAGCTCAGTATTTCATTCTCTATTTATTCAATGACGTTCAAAGCTTGGAAATGGTGTTGAGATGTAACCACTTTCTATACAGAGCGTATGTCTGCTAACGCCTTATTAATTCTATTTCCTTGTTTGCTCCAAATGCTACGCTTACTGAAGAAACCACTGATGCTGGAAGGGGTGTAGCACAGACATGGTGGAAGTAGACAGGGGTTTGAGTCCCCTTATTTACTAAAGAAGTCTGGACCAGAAACAAATTTGGAAGTTTCCAGCATAGTATCTAAGCCACGAGAACAGTGGCTGAGATGATTTACTTACTAGCTCAGTTTCAGTTTTTTTCACCTCTGCAATGAGCATAACAGCATTTAACTTGCAGATAGTCAAGAGAATTCAGAGATATTACATGTAACTTAGGGGAGTCCTTGGATCACAGCAATGTTAAACAAATGTTAGTTGCTCCTACCCACTGGAAGGCTATCAACGAGTCCCTTTCGGAAAGTTGCCACACGGGTCCTAGGAGGGGTATGGAATTGAATTTAGGTAGAATTACGTCACAGAGAGCACCTGGGCCTGAAACCAGCCCTGTCTCCCACTCTTCATAAATGCGCCAACTGCTTCAGGGCCCAGAGTGCCACCTCCCCTCTCTGCTCCCACAGCCCCCAGCACAGCCCTCTACTAGCGCAGCCTGCATGGGTGTCAGCACCACTGGCTGGTGGTGTCTTCCCCAAACCCCCAGCACTGGGTGGGTGGCTATGGGGCCCATCCTCTGTATTCCTACAGTATTTCCCAGCACGGTGCTATGTGCATGAGAGAAACTCAATAAATGCCGCCTGGAGAACAGATATTATAAGCAGTATGACACAGGAATATAAAGATCCAAACAGAGGAAATAAAAGTAGCAAAGGGAGGACAGGTCAGGTATTAAGTGCTTGTTGGTGGCAAGTGTAAATGGCAATGTGTGTTAACAAAACACTCATATTTTACCTAGCAAGTGAAAAAAAAAAGCCAGGCTGGAAAATTATAGAGTGGAATCCTAGTCTTCTAAAAACAAATGTATATACAATATACTGTATACACATGTATATGTAGGAGTGTGACATGTAGAAGAAAAGAGTAGAAGTAGAAAGAAATGTATAAAAATATTAACTGTGTTTCTCTCTGAGTAGGTGAGAGCGCTAGGAGGATTGAACATTTTCTTCCTTATGTTTCAACAATTAAAAATTGTACCAGAGTTCTATCAGGAGACAAAGTCATGCCAATTCAACAGGTGCGGGCAGGGGCCAGCCAGCTGCTGAAGGCCTCAGCAAGCAGGGCAAATTTCAGTCCAAGTGCCACAGGCATTGCTGTTTTGTTAGAACCGTACGTAGGAAAGTGATCTGTATCTTTGCATCTCTCTGGTTGCTCTAAGAGGATAAGAATGGACATTAGAAAATCAATGAGGAAGCTATTAACAGTAGTCCAGGTGAGAAAGGATGGTGGCTTGGAGTAGGGCAGTGATAATGAACTTGCAAAAGCCGCATGGACTTGAGATACATTTTTGCAGGTGGCAGCTGGGGGTTTTCTGGTGGGTTGGATGTGGAGTGAGTGGGTTGAGGATGGCTTCTAAGAAGCTAGAAGATGCTGGTACCATGTATTAATATGGATAAGACAAAGAAAGAGGTAGAAGACACTTTGGGGATGAAAGAGCTCAGTTTGGTCTGTTTTTTGTTTGATATACTGTGAGACATTCAACTTGAAGCTTAGAAGAGAAGTCTGGTCCAGAAATACACTTGGAAGTTTCTAGCATAGTATCTAAGCCACAGAAGTAGTTGAGGCCATCTAAAGAGAGAATGCAGAGGGAGAAGAAGGTGCTGGGACCAAATCCTGATGAACCCCACTGGTTCATCACCACAGGTGCTAGGGAAGAAGCCTGCAACAGGGTGGGAAGAAACTAGAAGAATGTGTGCTGCTAGGAGCCAAGGGAGGACCAGAACTATTAGAGCACACAGGGAAAAAGTCTAAAACAAAAGTTCAAATTTATTAGCAGCAATTGACTCTGGTTCAAAAGAAAGAAGCAATTGTCTATGGGTGATGTATTCTTTATACGTTCTGTCTTCTTCGGATTTTCTTAAGTAATACATTTATAATCACAGCAGAACAATAACATTTTAAGTAAATAAATGGCCTTTATTTCTGAATATCAAAAACTTATTTTTCAAACTTGAAGATGAATGATTGATTATGGGGGTTTTGTATTTCATTTTAAACGAGGAAATGACTGATAGTGGGGTTTCACATTTATTTTTTTTGTATGAGAAAAATGATATACTAAGCAATATAGAGGTATTTAAAAAATATTTTTTAGAACAGTTTCAGATTTATAGGAAACTTGTGATAGTACAGAGTTCCCCTAAACCCTTGTATCTAGTGTTCCCTATTACTGACATCTCACACTAGTGTAGTACATTTCTGTAGTTAGGAAACCAATCTGGACACATTGTTATTAACTAGAGACATTTAAACAAATCATGCTATATGGCTATTAGTTTTTCTATGGATATTTGATCAATTTTAAGTCTTGCAAATGCTGTGCTGAAAAACAGTATTCTACTGCCATCTACCGTTCCAAATAAATATATATATATATTTTTTTTTAAGTTTGAGTCTTAGAATATTTTCATTTATCTATACTTTCATAGCATTTTGGAGCTACAGGTTTCCTTGCAGTTTATTTTTTTAGCCACTTCAACAAATAAGTGAATATACTAAAGTTCAGAGGAGCCAAGTCTCATAGCTACTGACAAAACCATCCATCCATCCATCCATCCATCCATCCATCCATCCATCCATCTGTGTATTTATCAATTACTTAACACCTACATTAGGAAAGGTGCTGGGGATACAAAGACAAATAAGACACAGTCACTTTCTTCATAGATCTCACTGTCTAATGGAAACACACACAAAAAAAGAATACTATAAAATGAAGCGATTACTACATACGGTTCACGTGTTCTCAGAGCACAGAGGAGGAGCACATAGTTACCTTGGATTGGAGGTGGGGATAGAGGAATATGCCAAGACTCAGGGAAGTTTTCTGGAGGCCGTGGGGTCTGAGACAGATCTTTAAAGATCAGAAGGAAGTAACTAAGGGTATGGGGAGGGGGCTAGGAAGAAAGGTATTCCAGAAATAACATCAGGAATAAAGGCAAATATGGTATCATGAATGTGAGGAAGAAAAAGGCTGGACTAAATCATCAGGGAGAACGTGAACAGCAGAAGAGAATGAGAAGGACAGTCAGGAAGGTAAGAAGTGAGCATGCCATAGAGGGAGGTGTGGGTTTCCAGGAGGAAGTCATCAGTAATGTGGCGTCCTCTGATATTTTTATTAAGAGCTGTTTTAATATAGTGGCATGAGCAGAATCGGACTGTGATAGGTTGGGGAGAACCTAAAAGATGAGAAGGCAAGCAGAGGGGACAGATGAGGCTGGAGAGGCAAACAGGCCAGACCATAGAAGATCTGTGTGTCACTTTTAGGAATCTCATTCTTGATGGCAGAGGCAATGAAGAATCAGTGAGGGGTGCATCGCGGAGTGTCCAAGTCAGAGCCACATCTAGCTGGATCACTCCAGTGGTCTTGCGGAAGATGGATTAGGGAGAGGGGAGTGTTCAGAACTGGAGGGTGGGGGGAGAGCAGTGAGGGGCAACTGTGGCAGTGAAGGCCAATGACCGGGGGCAGGCAGAGTAGGGGCAGAGCAGAGAGTGTGCACTGCAGAAATATCTGGGAGCTAAGGTAGCTGGCAAAACTTTAAATTGCTGGATTTAAATTGGGTATCATAGAAAGAGTCAAGGATGATCCTGATGTTTTAATTTTGGTGACCAAGATGAGGGAGGTGGTACGGGGGCTACAGGAAGAAGATAATGGTGTAGAAGAGAAAGCCATCAGAACTCTGCATGGGTTGATGCTAAAGTGGTTGGGGGAGAATCCGGGAGGCACCACATGTTGGCAGTTGGATACAAAATTCTGAAGCACAGAGCAAAAGTGTGTATATTTGCAAGTCATGAATATATAGATAGGGGTTGAAATCATCAAAGTGGATGATGCAACACAAAGAAAATGAACAGAAGAGTGATACAGGAAAGAATCCCAGAGAATCCAGCACTGGGTGTGCGTGGGGGTCAGAGGAGGACGAGCCCATTAAGGAGAGAGGGAAGGGATGGGTCGAGAGGTTCATGGAAACCCAGGGAAAGAGAAAGAAAAAGCCAGTTCCCTGGCAGTTGGTAATTTTTCTGGCTGCCAATCGCTAGGCCATGATAATCCAATGCTGAGCATAAGTAACTTCACAGAACATTAACATCAGACAACGTCACTGTGTCATTGTGATAGAACAAAACGAAAACAAGACCACTCCATAATCATAGCTGAATACACAAAGAAAAAAACCACCATGCAATTACAAAATATCACTCTTCCTGACATAACTCCGAACAAAACACCCACATCCCTGAACCCTCTCCAAAATCACCTGACATAAGCCTAATCTTGTGACTAGGCTCTCCTAACATCCTCTCACTGGGACATCCCCAGAGTTCCCCGTGGTGTGCCCTGTGCTTTGCTGCAGAGTGAATAAATCTAACTTTGAATATAGGTGTGTTTCTGATGATCTCTGAGCAATGGGCTTTAACATCTTTATAGAAGCCAAGAGAGCAGAAAGTTTCATGGAGGAAGACATCATAGTATCTAGTGGAACGAAGAGGCCAATGATGTCCATTGAATTTGGCAAATATGAGCTTATTGGTGCCCTTTGTGAGAACAGCTTTGTAGGATACTGGGGGTAGATGCAAGGGTGTGCTTTTACTCGCTTGAGAGAGATAATTTTGTATATTTCTTTCCAATTCCGTGTTCAGTGACATCAGGTGGTAGCCGGAAATCACCCTTGAGAGAGTTTTACACGACAGAAATTGGCAAATGCTGCAAATCAAGGATTTGGGAGGGGTCAGAAAGTTGGTAAACATTTACCATCACACCACGGGGTAGACTAGACAGGAAGGAATAGGAAGGGAGATAGTGGAGACAATTAGAAGTTTGCAGGAATAGGGGAAGAGAGAGATGGGACAAGAATTAGAGGTGAAACACAGGGTCCGGGAGAAGTAGACTTCAGGCTGCCTGATTTCCTGTCCCCTGCTCATTCTACCTGTGCAATGATTGCTTTGGTTTACTAGTGAGAACATGGCAGGTTTAATGGGACCATTTCATTATAGCTCAGGAGAGAACTGGTAGTGGGTTGGGTGTTTACAAAGGTAGAGGAAATGGAATAAAAAAGGAAACTTCTGGAGGAATATTTTCCAAATTCTTACAAATGGTTATTGTGGTAAATAGCACTGGCTCTGGTGACAAACGGCCCAGGGTGATGTGTGGGTTTGTCGCCCAGGGACTGTGTGGTTTTGAGCAAGTTACTGAACTCCTTTGTGCCCCAGTCTTCTAGTCTGTATGAAGATAATAATAGTATATACCTCATTTGTGATATTAATTGCTTTTATAACCATAAAAATCCAAATTTATAAAAATAAAACCTTTTTCAGATACACTTCACATTCGTCAAGCACTCTGCGATCCCTAGATTATCCAGCAGGGGGAACTACTGAGTCGCCTACTCACTACTATAATCCATCATGTCACCAGTACAGCGGCGAAGAGGAATGATTTCATTGTCTGAGAAAACTGAACGATCTACAGTTGGTATTCTTGTAAAGAACCTGTTCCTTATAAACATGCAAAGGTCCGTTTCCAATCTTAGTAAAGCGGGATACTTATGTGAAAATCATCACCATCGCCCCTTGTATTGTGGCTTCCTCTGTGCCAGCGCTATTCTGCATGCTTTATGTATATTAGCTCTTTTAATACTCATTACCACACGAAGGGGTGAGCACTATCCATTTTAGAGATAAGGAAACTGAGGCACAAAGAAGCTAAGTGTCCCAATGTCACACAGCTGGTATGAGAAAGGATCTGAACCTGAGCTATCTGGTTCCACAGTCTGTGGGACATGTATTAGGCATGTTCTCGTTAGAACCTAAGAAGGATGGGTTTAGTCTCTTCCAGAAATTCTGAAGAGCTATTTTCCTTGCTTTCACCTCAACATGAATGAGTTCTTTTCCTCAAATCTATTGGAACAAGAAAAAGAAGATATACCTAGTCCAAAATCCTTTAGAGACATTAAGACCCATGAAACTTTGATATTTGTCTGAAACCACTTTGCTCCCCATCAGTACTCTATTTATTTCTAAGAATGTGATTTTTTTCCCTCACAAATGTATTATAGACACAGCTAATTAAACAAATATTTACATTACTTTTGAAAACCCCAAGAGCATATTTTTTTACACAATCTACACCGTATGCAGTTAACTCTTGGCAGAAGCCCCCACCTCCATGCTATTCTTTCAAAGTGAAAATATTTGCCTCTAAGGAAAATATGTGAATTTAGTTTATGTAAAATTAAGGCTGGAGAAATTTTTTCATGTGGCTTCAAACACTACTTTCTCAGCACTTTCATAGTTTCAGTTCTCAAAAATTGCCAGAGAACTGCGTAAGACAAAATAGTATTCTTTTTCTATTGAGAGTACCGAACTAAAATGCAGAGAACTTATTTTTAAACATTGCTAAATATTCCCCCCTTCTTTTATATTAAATTGGTGGGAAAAGCAAGGGATTCAAAAAAGATCTGTGACGGTACAAGGTAGATGTGACCGCCATTTAAAAAAAATGTGACCCTCATTGGATGTTTTTCATGATTTGCCCAAGGCCACTGTGGAGCCTGAAACTGAGAATTTGTTTCTCCCCAGTGCCACTCCCAGCTGCCCTACCCCTACTCCCCCCTTCACACTTGAGTCACCTGGTGACAGAAGCAGGGCCAGGACACTGGAGGTGGGATTTTAGGTGCTGGCTGCATGTTGACATACGGTTTTTATTTGGAGAAACCTCAAAATAGTAAATGAAAAGAGTAGATTAAGTGGGCTTTAAATTGGGACAGATTTGTGATAGGGAGTGGACGGCCAAGGACGGGACCTGAAGATATCTGGCAGGCCAGATGAAGCTCTCCCAAGACTGAAGTGAGCATCTGCTAAATTCAGTGTGTTCGTGCATTAGTTGTTTATTGAACTCCCCGCAAGACCGGGACACAGTGCTAGCCACCAGGGATACACAGATAAATAAAACATGGCCTCTGCAGGCCAATAGCTCCAGACTCGGCGGGATGGGCGGGTACGTAAGCTGATAAGACTATGAAGTGAGGCACGGTACAAGGTACAACGAAGGTGGAGCCCAGGAGGAAGTGGCCCCCTCTGCCTAGGAGGGTCAGGGACGGGCGCCTGGGTTGCGCATACGCATTCAAACGCAGTGCAGCATTGACCCACGGGTACAACGTGAACACCCATCTCAAACTGCTTGAAACTTAAATATGGACTGTTGACAATCAGACCATTATCCGACAGCAGGGATTAAATATTTAGCTGGTTTGCGCGGATTAAAACGTGCACCCGGTGAGGCACTCAAGAAGAACCACATTTAGCGGGAGAGGCTCCAGGAAGCGGGAAATGAGGCAGTGGGGAGGCGAGGAGGCGCGCGTGGCTGCAGCGGGGCCCCCGGGCCCCCGGCCCCCCGGCCCCCCGGCTCCGTTTCCTGGCCGGGCGCCGGGCCCCAGCGGCTCCAGGCCCGGGGCAGGCGGGTTAGGCTCGCCCACGCCCCGTGTAACCCGAGCCCGGCCCCGCCTCTCCCCGCGCGCACCCGGGCCGGCCGGGCAGGTCGGGGCGGCGCGCCGTGAGTCACCGGACTCTAGGTGGGGCCCCGGCGCCCCGAGCCGCGTCCTCCCGGGAGCCGCCTCCCCGCGGCCTCTTCCCTTTTGTCGCGCTGCCCGCGCTGGCGGGCCATTCTCCACGGCGTCCGAGCCCCGCGCGCTCCTCTCCTCCGCGCCGCCACCGTCGAGATGCTGCGCTGCGGCCTGGCCTGCGAGCGCTGCAGGTGGATCCTGCCCCTGCTGCTGCTCAGCGCCATCGCCTTCGACATCATCGCGCTGGCCGGTCGCGGCTGGCTGCAGTCGAGCGACCACATCCAGACGTCCTCGCTGTGGTGGCGATGCTTCCATGAGGGCGGCGGCAGCGGGTCCTATGAGGATGGCTGTCAGAGCCTCATGGACTATGGTGAGTGCCGCCACCTCCGGGAAGCCCTCCGGGGTGCGGCTGGGCGTGCGCGGCCTTCGGAAACCGCCCTAAGTGAAGGGACCGAACTGGGGCAGAGGTAGTGAGTGATAGGGGGAAAAAAGTCTGTTTAGAGCTTAGATTTAGGCATCGGACTTGAACAAAAGAAAGCAGTAGCAGCTTTGAGTGGCCAAAATCAGGCCCAACACTGGACGAAAATGGCCCTAGTTTAAACTCTGTTTCGTGTAGGGTTTGTTGGTTACATGCAAAAGGGGATTTTCAGTCCCCGAAAAGGTTTAGATGAGGAAATATAATGAACAAAGTGTATTTTCTTGGAGACCTACTGAAATCTTTTACCATTACACCTCGTCCTGTGACTCTTGGTAAGATTAAAATATAAGTATTGAAATAGGTGCCTTCCCCAAGGTTGGTGTATTCGTTTAACTGGAACTAAGTGAAAGCAACTCTTCTTCCATTGAAAAAGCCCTTTCTGTCAAAGGGTTAGCAATTATGATTTCAATAGGGACTGCAGTATTTTTAAGCAGCAGGCTACTTCTTGATAGCTTTTGTTTTACGGGGTGTCTTTTTGACTTAAGTCCAGCATTGTTTAGAAAACTTACTTATTTTAATCTGATTTGAAATCTACACAGCAAACACATCTTTTACATCAGGAAAATAAAGCAGAGTCGACAACTCTAATATACTGCAGATGGAGTCTTTTATTTTTCCAGCATGGAGGGAGCCTGGGTGTTTTACTTAATATGCAGGGACTGGAGAGGAGCACAGTCCTGAATGCTGGTACCGCCTGCTTAGGGTAGTGGAGAAGAACAGCTGGGATCTATTTTGATTAGCAGTGTGTGCCTGGGGTGCGGGAGAGAAGGGTTTAAGTATGACCATAATCCGAAACCTAAAGCTAACTGCTACCGAATGAGGCCTTAGCAACTGAGTTTAATAGTTTTAAACTCAGAAAGAAGGCTACCCTGCCTTTTCTCATTCCCTGCTAGGACCATTGACTTGATTCTTTACTCCGAAGTGGCCCATGGCTTCCAAGCACACTGTTTATTTGTGGCTCTGGGGGCCCCTATCCCGAGCTTGGTGCTGTATCTTATCTACTGTGGAATTGTTTGGAAGTTCCCACCATGAGCTTTCCCGCAAAGGGAGGCATGGTCCTTATTAGCAGCTAATAAAATGTGAAGACTGCATGGAATTCCTGCTTTCCTTAAAGTCTGTGTTTTTCCTCTTTTAAACAGAGCGCCTGCCAGCGTTTCTATTATCTCAGATCTTAGGTTTTAAACGGGAATTATTTGAAGTAATGTAACTGTATCTTTTAGTGAAAATGCATTGGAGCTCAGCCTCTTGTAGAGGAACTTAATAGGACTGCTTAAACAGGTGTGTCTTTAAACAGACTTGATAATCATACTCAGAACAAAGCCTAGTACGGACCCAAAGAGTACTCTGCAGTCCCCTGCATGTGAAGTCAGGTTAGCGCACCTCGGGAAGAGAGGTGCTGGTAGAACCAGCAACAGTATGCTGGGACATGATCTGGCCTGCAAGGCTCTGCTGTGACTACAGCCCTCTTGTGAAACTCACACAATGCAGTTTTTATTTTTCTTAACTTGCAAGATGAGCTCACCTTCGTAGGGTGTGGTGCCTCCAGCCTCAGAATGATATAGTGTTTTGTATATGGAAGGGAATAAGCAGGTTTTGTGGGTTTAATTTTTTAATTAGAAGTCTAAAGCACTAACTCTTTTAATTGTAAAGACAACACTGACCCAGTGTATAAACTATGTTTCAAGTTGATGTAGAAATTTGTCTTTGGTAAAGTTCATTTTTCCAAGTAAAAAAAATCGGTTACTACCTTTACGATGCAGCAAGACTGATTTTCATAAGAGGGTGGTGGCTTTAACATCCCAATTAAGTTACGCCTATGACCTTTGCAAAGATAAGTAAGTGCCAATAATGTGTTAGATGCAGCTTTTGCGCAAGACCTAGAATCAAATCATGAATCCAGACCCGCTGTCACTAGGTGTCCATGGGAAGAAGAATACAGATGTTGAACTCCCCAAAGAGAGGTCCAGCTCGGGCTCCTGTGCTCAGAGATGAGTTGGAGAGTTTATTATACTTTCACTTCATTTTCTGCCATGGACTGTTGGCTAGTTTTGCTTCACAAATATTGAAATTGTGGATTCCTACACTGTAGCTCAATTTTCTAGGCATCTCTAACTCTGGAGATTTTCAGATAACCTCAGTAAGGCTTTGTAGAAAACAGTATGTTCACAGGAGATTTCTATAAAACGTGGTAAGCACACACTCCCACATATGTATAAACACAACAAGGAGTAAGGTGGTGGATGGCTCTAATTAAAATGATAATGCAGAGCATTGAGTGTGTATATACACTTTTTAAAAAATTCTTGGTATGTACTAGAGTGTAAACGTTGTGATTTACATTGTAACTATTAAGAAAGTATACCTTTTTATTACAAAGTGCTTGACCATCTCTTTCTATTAATTAATATTCATAACATTAATATGTTCATTTTGATATTAAAAACAGATTATTCCTGGCAAGTCTTGGCAATAATGCTAATAATAGAGACGTTTGTATAAAGGGAAATAGTTCCTTAGAAGTATGTAAAATACAGAACATTATATTCCCCATGGTTATTGAGTTTTTTAAAGAATTTCAGGTTGCTATATCACCTCATTTTTCTCATAAATGAACTCAATTATACACTGAATATTTGTTTTTACATGATATTAACAACTAAAGAAATACCCAGCTTCACAAATACTCTAATTTTTAAACAAAATCATGAGCATACAGAGCATGGAGAGAATCTCACATTTCTATTTGTCCAAACAGGAAAAGAACATTGAAATGATCGGTCACATTTCACCTATAAGTAAAATGCAACATGGAATTTGCATGCGTGTCCACGCACACTGTTTTTGTGCTGCCAGCACCCTTTCTTCCCCAGTTTTAAGGAAAAAATATATTAGGAGGATATTTTAAATATCAATGATACAGATTTCAAATCCCAAGCAGGCTCCTACTTGTCAGGGTGGAGACTGATGGTGATGAGTTTATGCGCCAAGAATGGCAGTGGGACTCAGTGTGGCCAAGTCAGAGTGCCTGCTTCAGCCCCGAGCTCAGAAGTACACAGCTTCAGCTTTACCAGATGCCTTTGATCACCACACAGTGCATTGAATGTGTTGTTTTTTGGTTTTTGGTTTTTGTTTGTTTTTTACGTGAAATCAGTCTCGGATAAGTCCAGGAATCAGAGTATTATATGAAATATTTTTAGATCATTTGGCCGTATGGTTCTTAAATGTACAGGAAATGAGAGAAGTACAAAGTGAATAGGTTTACATTAGGCTAAATGAGGCTTTTTGAGGCCCTTTGGCAGGGAGGCAGGGCGAGGTATTGAAATGTTATTATTTTATGAAATTAGGCATTCGTGGATAGACTATTCTTTGTGGGTGCGTGTTCATGGTTTTATACAGCAAAATAAAAAGTTGGCCACTCAACTGATTTTCATAATTAAAAATATATGTGTGTGTGTGTATGGATTTGTAAAATCCAGACGTGTGGGAACCAGTGACTGGCCCACTGGCTGCACTTAGCAGGAACCTCCTGGAAGCCTCCCTCCCTTTTAAGTGACCTGACTTGTTTTCTCCCTGCTAGCGGACACACGCTCCCAGGCTATAATAGAAGGGTGTAAGAGTGCACCTGTTCAAGCTTTCACCAAAGCCTGTGCTCATCAGCACCTCCCGTGACGAGCTAAGCCTCTTCCCTTTGTTCCGCAACTTAATTCAGTTCCCTGGACGCTGCTGTTTGTGTAAAACTACTTGTCTTACGCTGATGGAGCTCAAGTGTGCTTCCACGTAAATGCTACTTCCCAGCCCTCTTCATCTGACACACTTTTGAGGGTCTGTGAGGATAGCTCCCCGATTCCCTGCTAGTTATCATGTCTACGTTCAGGGTACAAATCTCCACGTTCACATCTTCCTGGGTAGCACGGTTTCCCCACTGAGACTTTAAAAGAAGACCATGAAGAGGTAACGTATCGTGGTTCTATAAAAACCCAGCAGTAAGTAGTTCTCATCAGGCTCAGTTTCAGGAGAGAACGCAGAGCATGTCAAGAATCTCACACCAACTGGATGCCATCCCACGTGACCCTGACCTTGCTTTACTGCCTTCTAAAGCTTCTTCAAAATTGCTTCTTCTGATGTAGATTTTTTTGCAGGCCTGTAACAAGTGGTCCTCTAGATTTTTGCTACTCAATGTGTCCATACCAGCGGCATCTGCATTGTCTGGAAGGTTATTGGACACTCAGTGTCTCAGGTCCCACCTACTGAAGCAAAACCTGAAGTTTCACAAGATCCCCAGGTGATTTGTAAGCACTTTCTGGTTTCAGGGGCTCTGGCCCGTGTTCCTGCAGATTACCTCCTCATTGACACGCCCCAGTCTTTTTGAATATATATTCCACCCATGTGTATCTTTATTTGTAGATAGGATCTTCTTAATTTTTTCACTTATGATTTTATCCAGTTTTCAGTTCTATGACATAGAGAGTCTGTTTGACATAAAGAACCCTACACAAACAGTAGGAGATCTGACAAAATCTCAGATTTACTAGGTAGGGCCTTCGTACTATTAATAGACGAATCTGTTATTCTGGAAAGGGACCCTACTCGAATTGGGTGGCAGGTTGGTGTCTGCTGGGCACTGAGTAAGGGGCTAGGCCAGACTGTTTGGTGCCCATGTGTAAAACTACTGAAGAATGCAGCAAATCTCTTAAAAGAAAAACTAACTTTGGAGGAACAGTCAGTCACAGTCTGCAAACATTACCCACAATACTAAACATATTAGTAGTGCTCTCGTCTTACAAAGTTTTTTTTTTTTTTCCCCCCACAAGCTTCAGTTTGTTATGGTTTCTCACTTGGCATTCAAGGTATTTATTTAGTTCTACTCTCTATCTATTTATGTATTTTGCTCCTTTCTTAGTCAGTTGACCTTACTGGTCTTTTCCTAGCTGTATTTGCCTTGTAACATTGTATTTTCACAAGCCATCACTGGAAAAAAGATACAGCATTTTTTCTGATACAAAAACTTAAAAGCATTTCCTAGGAAAAACTCAGAATTTCATTAGTGACCATTAGTGTTGATTTATAGTTGAATCTTTGCAAACGTTGGCAAAATTAGGTAAGCTGTTCTTCATCCAAATGGATCTTTAATGAATCTTATTCACAAGTGGATTTGTAAGGCTGCTGGTTTCTTTGATAATAGGAACTTCTCCAAGTGGCACTTAGAAATAAATTTAGGACATAACAGATCATCTATAGCACCAGATTCATCTTCCCTTAAGAAGACAGAACAAAGAGAATCCATTCCTGCACAGAAGCACGGCATCTGTTTACCCGGAGTACTGTATGATTTGTGGTCTTGGTTCAGAGAGTGCTAATTGACAACGAGAATCCTCCCTGCTCTCTATCACAGGCCACAATTAGGAAAGACACCATAGTTTTGAGCATAAAATAATGATGGAGGACAGACTTGTCTTCACAATAAAGATGGACATTCTGCCTTTGAAGTGCCAAGGACCATCTATCTGTTCAGTCATGGAAGAAGTAGTAGGATACGTTTTTCAAAAGTTGATGTTTTTCTGTTGGGGTTGGTAGATATGGTATAATTTAGACCATGGTATAATATAAACATATAAATAGTTCCCAAGAGGTTTGGATAAATTTGCAGTTATTAGGCTCATTCTGGGTAATTAGGTGAGACCCAAGGTACTTGGGGTACAGATTTATCTTATTTTCAAAAGGTACGTTGTGGAGATTTGCCACGTTGTAAGTCTACATGGCTGTCGGTCCCCTTCTTGGGCAGAATATTGGGCTGGGCTGACCCTGCTCAGACCCGGGAGGGGCCATCTCATGGTTTTATAGCAACATAGTCATTGATATGAGAAGGCAGGTTGTCTCACTGGTCATTCATCAGCCACATCTTCAAGACCGTGCCCAAATTTGGGTCTTCAGTGGTAGTTAAGTGATTCAGCGTGGGTGTTTCCATGCCTTAGGAGCAGGCTACATGCGTTCTACTTCCAGAGAAGCATTTCTCAAGACAAAATGCCACTTAATTTGCCATTTTGATTTTCCTTAGACTCAGCATTTTAAGTAAACAAGCCACGACTGAATTATTTCACATAACATAGGCCAAGTGCTTAAAATGGGCTATGTTTATATTTGCACTCACCTGTTGACTTCAGGTTGGGTGAACTGGCTTCCTATTTTCTTAATTTCTTTCAAGTCCTTAAAGCTCAGTGCAAATTACACCTCAGCTATCATGTGAGAGGAAGTAGTAATAGCAAAAATCTATGTTCATCTTCCCCAAAGAAATAGGAATAATTATTGATGTTCCTCTTCATAGCTCCATCATACGTGACTCATTTCACTACACTTTTAAAACCTTAATCTGTGACTGTCGAAGTTTGGTTATCAAACTATGTTCCTTGTTAGGAAGTTTGATTGTTATGATTGAAAATTCACACTCTGCCCTGCAGTTTCCCCTACGTTTGCATTCCTCTGTTCCTCTGCATGCTTCCGTAGGTAGGTCTCCTTTTATTGCAGTTTCTAACCTGTGAACTCAAAAGGAAAAATCAGTATCTGCTTCTTTGAATTTAATAATTGGATTTAATTGAATGTAATGATTGGCAGTAGCCATAAAAATCTACAGAAATGTGGCTGTCATTGACAGTGGGTCCCATCCTGAAAATTTTATGCTCTTGTTTTTAGCAGTTGCATCTGTTTTCAGAAGGAGATTAATCATCTCTCTTAGTTCTCAAACTTGAGCATGGATGTAAGAAATGTCAGTAAGGCGCAGATTCCTGGGTCCTACCTCTTGAGCTCTGATTCAGTGGGTCGGGAAGGAACCACAGGAATCTATATTTTTAATAAGCACCACTGATGATTTTGACACCGTGGCCTATGGGCTAGGCTCTGAGATGATCTGATTAACGTTCTTCTTTCCAAAGCAGGGTCCTGCTTCTCTGACAAGTTCCCTTACTTGAAGGACAGGGCAAAAGGGAGAATGTTTCACATTCTGGCTTTATTCATTTCTGTTTTAAAATAAAACATTTTTATTTTATCTTGCCCCTAAGGTCTCTTATTGATCTCCAGAAACCGCAAAAAGATCTGGAGGAAAGTAATGAAAATTATAAATATCAAATCAGGCCCCCTCATGCACTCTCAGCCTTGTCCTGCAGCGATACCAAGGGATAATTTGTGGGGAAACATGGTATTTCTGAAGCATATAAAAATATGGCTTTTCCTTAATAACCTATCCTGCCCCAGTCATTCATAAACCTAGAGGAAGATCTGGGAGGAGCTTGGGGATTGGAGAAAGCAACAGGGGAACTTAGTTCAGGTTTGTCTATAACAGATGAAGATGTAAACATTCGGTGGGTAACTGAGGAACAACGATGTGATGGTGCAGAACTGTGCAAATATAGGAAGAAAACGGAAAAACTCGAGGTCCAGGAGAAAAGTCATAGGTATACACGAGGAACTTCTTGAATGGTGAAGGCTGGAGAATTCCTAGCTCCCTGACTTTTCGCACAAGGGCTGTCATCCTCACAATCTTGAAAAAAGGCATTTTTCACCCCAGTTAGCAGCTGTGCAGACGATGGTGGCTAACTGGTGGCAGAGGCAGGGTAGAAATGAGGTCCAGCCAGCTTCAGAGGCCCAGCGGCCTCTGCTCTCCGATATCTTTTACTTGGACCAGTCAAATGACCTATCCAGAAGGGAGGATACAGTTGTCAGCCGAGCTGTGTTTGAGAAGGAGTAAAACCAGCGTGGATGTGCACATGACTCTCTTTTTCGAGTGCAATACAGAGGAATAGGTCAAGAGCGCATGTTTGTTCATCAAGGAATGAATGAATGGATAAAAAAAAAGTG
This sequence comes from Ursus americanus, assembly GCF_024610735.1. Lineage (NCBI taxonomy): Eukaryota > Metazoa > Chordata > Mammalia > Carnivora > Ursidae > Ursus > Ursus americanus. The sequence goes on along the minus strand of NC_142137.1, from coordinate 50,529,260 downwards.
GGAGATCCGTACAACGGAATATTTTTTGGCCGTAAAAAGTGATGGAGTGCTGGTACCTGCCAATACGGATGAGCCTGGAAGCCATTGTGCTAGGGGAAAGGAGACACTCACAAAAGCCACATGGTAGGGATCCCATTTATAGGAAATGTCCCAAATACGCAAATTGGTAGAGATGGAAACTAGATTAATGGTTGCTGGAAGCTGGAGGAAGGGGAGAATGGCGAGTGACCGCTAATGGATGGGGGGCTTCTTTTGGGGGTGATGAAGATTTTGGAATTGTAAGTGGTGATGGTAGCACCATCCTGTGAATATAGTAGAGACCCCTGAATTGTACACTTTGAAAGAGTGAATTTTATGTAAATTACATATCTGAGAAGAATCATGTTTTGGATTTAGCCAGGCTGGAAATCAAAGTTTGCCTGAACCACCTATCAGCTGTGTGGCTACAGACAGGTCACTTGAACTTTCAAAGCCTTAGTATATCCTCATTTCTAAAGAAATGATGATAAAGATTTTTTTATTTTTAAGTAATCTGTACGCCTCTCGTTGAACTTACAACCCTGAGATCAAAAGTCCCATGCTTCACCAACTGAGCCAGCCCGGCGTACCGCTTAAGAAATGATGATAGTATGAACCTTTAAAAGGTATTGTAGGGACATCTTGGTGACTCAGTTGGTTAAGCCTTGGACCCTTGATTTAGGCTAGGTCATGATCTCAGGGTCGTGAGATTGAGCCTTGAGTCAGGCTCCACTGTGGGCGTGGGACCTGCTTAAGATTCTCTTTCCCGAGGGGATCCCTCCTACATTGTTGGTGGGAATGCAAGTTGGTACAGCCACTCTGGAAAACAGTGTGGAGGTCCCTTAAAAAGTTAAAAATTGAGCTACCCTATGATCCAGCCATTGCACTACTGGGTGTTTACCCCAAAGATACAGACGTAGTGAAGAGAAGGGCCATATGCACCCCAATGTTCATAGCAGCAATGTCCACAATAGCTAAATCGTGGAAGGAGCCGAGATGCCCTTCAACAGATGACTGGATTAAGAAGTTGTGGTCCATATATACAATGGAATATTACTCAGCTATCAGAAAGAACGAGTTCTCAACATTTGCTACAACATGGACGGCACTGGAGGAGATAATGCTAAGTGAAATAAGTCAAGCAGAGAAAGACAACTATCATATGATTTCTCTCATCTATGGAACATAAGAACTAGAATGATCAGTAGGGGAAGAAAGGGATAAAGAAAGGGGGGGTAATCAGAAGGGGGAATGAAACATGAGAGACTATGGACTATGAGAAACAAACTGAGGGCTACAGAGGGGAGAGGGGTGGGGGAATGGGATAGGCCGGTGATGGGTAATAAGGAGGGCACATATTGCATGGTGCACTGGGTGTTATACACAACTAATGAATCATCGAGCCTTACGTCGGAAACCGGGGATGTACTGTATGGTGACTAACATAATATAATAAAAAATCATTATAAAAAAAAAAAAAAGATTCTCTTTCCCGTTCTCAATCTGCTCCTCCCCCGCCTCCCTCTCTTAAAAAAAAAAAAAAAAAAAAAAAAAGGACATTAAAATTTATTGTGAAGATTTAGTGAACTAATGCATGTCAAGTTCTTAGCACAGCGCCTGGCACAGAGCAATTACATGATCAATGTTAGTTATGCCCTCTAGAAAGCAGGTTGTATTGGAAGAGATTTTTGAAATCAGTGCAGGTTGCACAACGGGAATTATTGACTGGAATTGTTAGCCTGGGTATCATGGCTGTCCCTATTTCCACAGTCTCAAAGTAGGACAACACAGGGCTGGAAGTGCCATTCGGATTTTCAAACCCAGAACTCAATTTTCACTTCATCCTGATTGCTTTTAAGGCCCATATCCATCATTAAGAGCTCTTGTGCTATAAAGTCTGTATACTTCAGAAGTTAAAATTTAGACAAACAATGGGATATGTTTGTACCCAAACTTGTTATAAAAAATCAAAGCTTCTTTATAATTAAGTTGCTTTAGTGCACCTCTCTGCCTAATCCTAAGTACATTTTCAATGATTGCTTTGGCACAGAATCAAACATTAATACGAAACAAAGATCTTTTTAAAGGTATTTGAACCATTTCCTAAAGCGATAATAACTTAATTGTTCAATACCAAAAGTGTGGTTTATTTTGGTTGTGTTACATTAGAACTTGAGTGAACCTTTTATTTTATTTTTTAAAAGACTTTATTTCTTTATTTGAGAGAGTGCAAGGGGGTGAGAGCAAGAGAGAGCATGAGCAGGGGGAGGGAGAGAGGGAGAGAACCTTTTAAATATACCTATTTATATGGCCTCTTTATTACATGAGGAACAGTTGAATGAATTTTACCATTCATTTCAGAGACAGAAACTCTTGCCCCAAGTCAGAGGGGAGTAGGCATTACTACAAGCACTATGTCAGTGCCCTCCAAATGAATTGCCTATTCCTCCCTTGAGATGTGGAGATGCTTAAGTACTGTCAAAAAGACTATCCTTCCACCCAAATATAAGTAGTAAAAAATAAAAAAACCTCCTATTGATACTTTGACAGGTGATTTTAAAATTTGGTACATGTGTCTTATTAATTTCTTTTCTCTTACAGCGTGGGGAAGGGCAGCAGCCGCCATGCTTTTCTGCGGCTTTATCATCCTGGTGATCTGTTTCATCCTGTCCTTCTTTGCCCTCTGCGGACCCCAGATGCTTGTCTTTCTGAGAGTGATTGGAGGCCTCCTGGCCCTGGCTGGTAAGACTAAGTCAGCGGTTCTTCATTCGTACCTTCAGTAGACATCACGACAGTACTGTCCAATCCACACTCCTTGACAATTACACTTCCGATCTGTTGTCAAAAATGTGTCACCACAGGAAGAAGGAACGAAGGCACACACTTTAAGGTCTAGGTCCCTTTCGTCCTGTGTCTCAGATGGTACCTCACGTTCCCCGTCCATGTTGCATGCTGCTGTCTCTTGCAGGTGACCCTATGTCCAGCGACACCCCTACTTTGGGGGACCGGGGCTGACACAGGGCTGATTCAGTGCACTGTTTCCATAGCAGTCCCAGTGCTGGCCTCCTATGAGCCCCTTGCTGAGGGTGCTGGACTGTCCCTGAGCCATTTTACTTATGGAAGGAATGTTACAATCGCATGACATGGCGGGCCATAGAAAGGTTTTCTGCAGTGGAACAGGAGACCCTAGGAGGGGCCAGGTCTGGAACTGCCTTTTTGTATCATAGAGCTGATTCTGCGGGATGGGAGACTGTGATGCAGGTGGGTGTGGTCAGAGTGAACATTTATTAATGGAATACACCAACTAGGAATCTAGGAGCACAGCCGGCTGGCACCGCTAGGTGTAGACTAATGTACTTAATAGTACAGAGTGAAAATGTGTTCCTACCCTATGACTTGGCAACAGACATGGGAAATATTATGTGAAAAGAATGCAGAACAGAACAGAACATGTATATGCTCATTATAGCTTCATGGAGTTATGCATGTTCATTGAAAAAGAATACAAAAGTCCATTTAATCAAGTTCTTATTTTCTTAAGTTGCTTAAAATGTTAATATGGTTAATAGTAATTATAATAAGGTGACTCTTATGCCGAAGAGTTTAGAAGTCTTCTTGACCTGTGTTTTCTTTCTTGTATCCTCCTTACACTTCCCCATGGCAGGATGACTACTCCCCTCCTGTGTTTCTGTTCCCCCTGCCTGGAATGCTGTTCCCTCTGACCTCCATCTCTCCATTTCTATTTGTTCCTTAGATTTCTGCTTCTCTGCAGACTTTTCTGGTGCTTCTCTACGCTGATCATTCACATCATTGGCTTGTTGTTTCATTTAGTTATTTATTGAATGAATATTTCAATGGTGTGCTGTTAAACACCAATACTGTCAAATCTATGTGCGTGTGTGCACACACACGGTGTGTGTGTGCGTGCGTGCACACTGTGTGTATGTGTATATATTATTTTTGCTAACCCTGAAAATATTAACTGTGTTTGGCACAGGAAATACCAAGATGAAAAGATACCCTTCTGTACCACCCTGCTTTTGACTGTGCACCACGGTTTTGCACTTTTTACTTTAGTAGATGCAATGCTTACACAGGTCCTAAGGAGGGATTCTCTAATTGCTTTCTGTCTGTATTTTGTATATTCAGCATTCTGCTCAGTGCAGGTCTCCCTGACATACAAGAGTCAATAACTTGTTTTGGCTCATGATGGCTAGATCCCTCCAGTCCCTTTCATCCAGGGAGTGGATTTAACACTTACTTAAAGGCAAAAGTCCGTTGTGGAAGAGGGATTTAATCTGTTGTTCCCATGCATTCATTCATGTGTCCATATTCATTTTGGGATGTTTTTCTTCCCTTTAGCCATATTCCAGATCATCTCCCTGGTAATTTACCCTGTGAAGTACACCCAGACCTTCGACCTTCACGCCAACCCCGCTGTCACTTACATCTATAACTGGGCCTATGGTTTCGGGTGGGCGGCCACGATCATCCTGATCGGCTGCGCCTTCTTCTTCTGTTGCCTTCCCAACTATGAAGATGACCTTTTGGGCAATGCCAAGCCCAGGTACTTCTACACATCCGCCTAAGGTGGGGAGTGAGCAGAAGATCGCTGCTGCCAAGATGGATCCCAGAGCAAGAAACGGTCTTCTCCAGCATCCTTTGAACCCATTTTGTGGGCAGTGTTCATATCATTAAACCAGTCAATGCTAAAATAATTTGGGAGAAAGTATTTTTTAAATGGTGTTATAGTTTCATATTCATCTTTTATATATGTTTTATAAACAAAACTTATTCTTTTAATTAATGACCTATAATATGCTAATATTCCCTTATATCTATCCATACCATTTATACAACATTTGTAAAAGAATGTGAATATGAAACTTAACCACTGTATAAGGCAAAATGAGAAGGCTTCAAAGATTGGACTGGCATGATTGAGTTTCTGGTTTCCCCAGATGGAATGGACTGGGTCTATTAAGAGCCAATGAGAAGAGAGAGATTATTAGTAAAAATTGCCAGTGACCAAATATTCTAAAAGAAATGCAAAAAGTAAATATTTTCCAAGCCTTCACCTATTTAAAGAAGTGAAATAGTTTCCTAAATGCATATTGTTTGTGAGAATTTCTAACTAACATCCTAAGCGATTTTTTTTGCAAAGCTTCATCTTAACTTGATATGGCATCTAGGAAAGTACTCTTTCATAGCCAAAGCCTGATGCAGTAGTAAGGCCTCCTCATTTAGTGAAATGTTAACATGAAATTTTTTCTTTTAAAGCGGTTTATAGGGTTGGGGTGTGGGAAAATGCTGTATTAATAAATCTGTACTCTTTTGTGTCTATATGTTCAGGAACACAGTAGATGGATTGAAAGAAGAGCTGGGTCTAATTCGTCACGCTTATAGGCATGAATCGGTGGGTTAGTAAAGCATTAGGAGTGCCATTCCTCTCACAAAGTGACATTAAAACAGCCGAAGGAGAGGAAGTGGCTGGAATTGTTCGTCTCTGGTTGACTGGGCTCTAATCATATAGACACAACTTCTGGTAGATTGCAATTGTAAGCAACACCTTACATGTAGTTACAAACCTGGTCTTCCTTGGAAAAAGAGATATAAAATATCTGATATAAGACCTACGACAGGAGAATTCAGGGATGTGAGATTTCTCTGAACGGCAAATAGAGGATATATTGCATTGACTCTGATTTTTTTTTTTTTACCATTTGTACTTAACGTTATGAAAACCAGTTCATTTTATAGATCAAATTATTATTTTGTAAGTTGCAGAACAAGCAATTGCAGTTTTCACTATGAATTTTCCCCAATAAACCAGGTGTTCTAATCTTGTTTCTAGTTTGTAGTTTTTGGTCTTGCTTTTTCTCCTTTTTCAACTCTCGGGAAGGGACCTTTTAAAAGACGCTTTGAGGGGGCAAAATAATAAGAACATTGGGTAAAATGAAAAGTAGCCTTTTCTTAGTTTGAAGGGTCTTACTTATTTTAGGTTTCCAATAACAATGTTTGAAGGGACTTTCATGGATTCAGGTAGTCTGCTCCCTGGACTTCTTCCTCATGACCGGTACCCGGCACACAGACCCGTACAGCCTCTATCCCATGCTGCCATCAGAGGGAAATGGACTAAGAGACCTCTCATAGGTCCAGATGCCAGGGACCATTGCGTGGTTTAGCTGAAGGTTCATTCTTCTCCCATCTTCCTGCTTGAGATGGGATCTTCTTCCACTCAGGTAGTGGGGACAGCAAGCAGTTTCTTCTTTTCCCCTTCTCCACATTCCCAGCTGATCGTGGTTTTCCAGCATGGGCTGTAGGTTAATTCCCCTATGGTGTGTGGAAATGTGAAGACGGGTTGCCAAGTGGCACGGTGGGAGATTGGAGATACTTCTTCTTCATGCTTCTATAGGCCAGTTGGTTCTTGGCAGTCAGTTTTTTTCTGTGTTTTTCAAAATATGAGGTGAATGCTTCTCATCATAAATTTAGAAGAATGTCACCTGGGTGATTATTTGCACCAAAAATTTTTAAAAATTCTGGGGCGCTGGGTGGCACAACGGTTAAGCATCTGCCTTCAGCCCAGGGCGTGATCCTGGCGTTATGGGATCGAGCCCCACATCAGGCTCCTCCGCTATGAGCCTGCTTCTTCCTCTCCCACTCCCCCTGCTTGTGTTCCCTCTCTCGCTGGCTATCTCTATCTCTGTCAAATAAATAAATAAAATATTTAAAAAAAATTTTTTTTTAATTCTGTGACAGGTAGAGGACTTGAAGTGATAATTAACAATGCTAAAAATGTCATCTTCTAAAATAATAGCACAGATAACTCAAAAAGATAATGAGTATCTAGACAGTAAGAAACTGGAGCTCCCATTATACTTGAAAATGATTCCAGATACATGTTTCTCTAAAGCAAGCACGCCTGTCTTTGGATTTTTCCCTGCCCAACTTTTTTCTTCCCCTCCTTAATAAATTACACACTATATTCTAATGATGCACATTTAGAAAAAATATAGCTTCCTGGGACCAATGGTCTGTATGAACAGCAACATTTCAATTTGAAATGTTTGTAACAAAGACACACTAAGTGTTGTTACTTTGGCTAAAATGTTCCACTTCTTTCAGCCTCATTCAGGCATAGAGATCCTCCATTCCTTGTCGATTCATATTAACCAGGACAGATACTTTTATGTCATAAACGGAGCTGGAGAATTCCAGAGCATTCTGGAAAGTAATGAAGAATTTGACTAAGAAACCACCTGAAGACCAACAACGCATTGCATGATATTTCCCCTAGTAAAGCTGGGTAGCTTTTGACTCTGTAATTATGTTAAGACTCCCCACCCTTTAATAAGCAGTTGTAGGTTCCCAAACAATTATCTCACGGTCACACTATAAGTAGTCAGATATGCTCGCAGCCATTTACTGTTGAACGTAACAAAGAATAATACGTCAAGGTCTTGCAGTTGTCACACAAGCTAACTATGGAGTGTAATTACTTTTAGCTTCACAACCATATACTACAGGAATGGCAATAAAGTTTGATAGGCTTTCCTTTTCTAAGAAAATGAAAACAATGGGAGAATATAGTCCTAATATCTTCATTATGTTGATTTTTGCTACAAACTCCTGCTGAAAGACAGTCCTATTCATATAATAAACATGAATGCTGAATCAATTTGTTTTGTTTTTCTAGGCATCCTGAAAAAACCATATTTGAATCTCATCCAGCTTTGGCTCTTGCTGGCTGTGCAGGGTTGGGGCAGTTTACTTACCCCTGGCCTTATAAACTCATCCATAAAATGACTGCAAATAATCCTTTTTTTTGTTCAAAATTCTTTGATTCAGTATGTTTGTACGTATATCTGCTCATTTGTTAATGTACTTAAATATTCTTGGGGAAAAAGGAAATAGGGTAAAGTGATGCTATTTTTTTTATGTGGCTTTTTTCAAATTGACTTTCACAGCTAGAGACAGTGACTAAAATCTTAATACTGTGAGGGAATTTTTTTCTTTAATTGAAAATGAAAGAAGGTTCCTACAGTTGGAAGAACCACTAAATAAGTGAATGTGAACTCTATCATGGGCACAAGTAAACCTAAAGCTTAGAAGAAAGGAAGCTATTCCAGGGAGCTTCTGTTCTAAGTGCTTCCCATGTACTAACCCATACAAACCTCATCTTGGCCCTCTGATACGGGTTTAGTTTATTTTTAACTGTTCAAAGGAATGAAAACATAGGAATGTGAAGTAACTCTCTCAAGATCAGACAGCTAGTAAATAAAAGGAATAGTAAGTGCAAAACACAGTGTTATGGTATTTGGTGCAGTGGGGAATAGTAGAGTAGGTAATCTCACCGGAGGAGTATTCATGGGCTTCCCCCTCCCCCCACTGTGATCGTGTGGGGCCCTCAACCTCTTCCACTTCTCCATGCTCTAGGGAAGGGTATGCCTTCCAATGTGTTTGAGGTACATGGTGGGGGGTATTGTACAAGGGGGAGGTGTGGAGTAGAGGAGAAGGTGGAGGGCCAGAAGTATAAAGGGCTAGGCCTGAGTGGGGGCAGCTAAAGGAAATAAATGGGAGAAAGGAAAAAAAAGGATTTAAAAATGGATTTCTCAGATCTGTGTATCTCACTGCACAAAGTTGGAGAAACAGTTCATACTGCTTTGAGTTTTCATGATTGTGCTCTCCTTTTGGATCCCTTCTCTGTGACTGGACCACATGAGTCATCACTTTGTAAGTGTTGCAGGTATAAGCCATTTTCCCCATTATCCCAGGGGTGTGGTTGAAATGAGAGGGTCCGGTTTTGATTTGGTGGCTTGATGGAGAGGGCCTCGTAAATAAAAACCCAGGAGCATCTTTCCAAAGCACTTATTTTTAGTCTTCCTAACATGTGCTGCTTTTGATATTGCAGATTATTGGTCTTAACTTTTTTAGACGTTAGAATCATCCATACACTACAGAATGTCATGGATCTTCATTATTGTTTACAGACTACTTTGAAATATGTATTACACAAAAACCCACGTGGTGAACACATGGTATTCTCATAAGATACAGAGTACCTGGACAGAGATAGACCATATCTCTGTTATGTTACAGAGTATTCCTCATCAGAAATAGAAACTAAGAGAAAAAGGGCTCCTTTCCCTCTCCTGCATCACTGTCTGTACATCTTTTTCACCAAAGTGCTCTCAGCTGAGGAGGGTGAGTGCATATACCTCCCAGTTTTACCTGACTTTCTACACAACAGGTTAACCTGGAATATAGCCATGCTTGTTTTGATATAAAAATATTTTAAATCACAATTACTTAACTCTCTACCTCCCGTCCCCAAATCTTCAAATAAAATGGAGCAGATATGAATGAAGTTTGACCTGTTTGGGGACATCACTGTCTCCTTAGAAACAATTGTCTGAACTCCCAATCCTTGACATTGATTTAGATGGAAAAGACAAGTAAATGTTTCTAATAGTCCTCTAGTACTTAATTCCCTTCTGTAGAAAGAAATTCAAAGTATTACCAGGAAAACCATAACAGAAATTCCAGCAATTTTGAAATGTAAATTGCTGTGAAAGAGGGATGACTCTGAACAGGACTATTTCACACACTCTTGCAGTGAGGACGCCCACGCCTCTGCCAGGGGCAAGAGGACACTGCTCGGGGAATTTGGGATGAAGAGACCGAATTCCAGCTCCTTCTTTTGAATTCCACCCCCTTTCCTCACTGCTTCCACAACTGTTTTTTTGTTTGGTTTGCAATGGAGTGTTAACAACAGGTCTACCGAGGTCAAAAGATTGCTTTACCTCACCTCTGTGGATATGGTTTCAGGTTTTAAAACTCCTGAAGACAGACCCAGAGAGGCACCCCTCAGTCGATGTTCAGAGTCTTTTGTTGTTTGAGATCATTCTTCGGGGCTGGGCTTGCCTTGTGGCATGTACAGCTCATTGTTCCTGGATTTCACAAGTCTGCTAAGTATCTGGGTGTATTTTCTGGGTGTGGCAGAGGGGAGGATAACACACCTCAGGTGTGGGAAAAGACAGCCGAAAAGGAAAGTTAACAAGGTTCAGATCCTGTCATGTTAAAGATGTTCCACTTGTACTATTCTGTGCTTCATTGTTGATCTAGAAACTTACTCTCCTTAGCTGTGGAGATAAAGGAAAACTCAGAAGGGGTGTGTGTGTGTGTGTGTGTGTGTGTGTGTGTGTGTGTGGTGTAAAGATAGCTCTCTGGTGAAGAAATGGAACCCTGTTGATTTAACTGGAATAAGGTTGTCTTAGTGATAATGAGTCACCAAATAATCATAATAGACAGTTGTATAATGGCTTGCTCAGCCAGTTTTTCCAGTACAAAGATTCAAGGCAATTAGCCTGCGATTATCAACTGTTTTTGGATTAGTTGCTTTTAAGAGGGAACACTTAGATTTGAAACAGAAACTGAACTAAATCACTAAAAGTCAATTTAGTGAGACTTTGAAAGCAAGTTCCATACGTGAATCCTCTGTTTCTCTGTTCTATACTTTCTGTTTGCGTGACTCAGCAGACATTCTGCAATTAAAATGCTTCGTTGACAAGGTGTATTTCCAAATGCCACCCCACCCAATTTCTAGTCAAGTAACACCACAATGCCTACACATTTTTTTTTTCAAGGAAAAAAAACCACACACACAGCAAAAAGAAAAACTGATTTCAGTCCAGACAGAGAAGACTGAAGAACTGAAGTACATACAGGAGGCTGGCATTGGCCACGATGACCTTCATGTTGATAGAATTCTGAAGATGTCTAGGTGGTCAGAAGTTGGATACATCAAGACTAGCGACATCACCATGAAAAAAATCAATTCTTGGCAGGACCCAAACAAATACAAATGCCTCTGTCTCAGAAAAGCACATTAACCAGGCAGGATGCCTCCCAACCCGCCCTCTGGGTGGTTCTCTGGGTAGGGGGCGCACCATACCTTAGGAGGAGCCCCACTGGGCCGCCCTGGCTGTGGGATCAGGGCATCTAGATACCACAGTGAAACAGTCATCACTTCAAGGAGGAGCCCCAACAGGAATGAAAATTGCTTACCAGGATTGTTTTGAGAAGTTAGTCAAACGTTCTTCCATCTCTCCCTGCACACCCCACCCCCCCACCCCCACTTGCCTCCTCAGATTTTCTACTGTGAGGCTCAGAAACAGAGGCAGCTTTCACCATCGACATCAAGGACTTAAGACCAGTGTGAACACACTCCCCGTTCTCCAATTTATGTCTTTAAAGAGTAATGCAACATTCGGAAACATCACCAATGAAAGTCGAAGCCGAGTCAAGTGATGCTTGTCATTTTCTATTCACACATTCTGCACATACAGAGACCTTAGGGAAGCTACAAGTTGAACTGTATGTTACAAAGTAAGAAAGCCCCCAGTGCAGCTCCTCGGCTCAGAGCGCCACCTGTCCACTTCCTGACAGAGCAGGCTAACAAGAAGCTTCCAGCAACAACTGGGCTGATTGTCCTAGTGGGGCTCTCTGGGAATCCCCGCATGAGCTGTCTGTCACACATGCATAACATGCTGTCCTGGGCCCCTGGGAGAGCCGAGTTGTTGAAGAAAGCATTTCAAGCACAGAGTCTGCTGCTAACCTTCCACCTACGTCACCTCAGTGGAGCTGGTCCAGTCCCGAGGGGCTTCTGTATAAAACTTGCCTAGTTGTCCACATTCTTTTCCACGACAGATTTTTGTTCTAAGAAGAGGCAAGAAAAGTGTTCAGAATGCATGGCTGTGTAATCCTGAGGCCACTTGGGGAACTACACGAAGAGTGAGGGACTATTAAACACAAAGCAGCCTGTGGCTGTGGTCTTTCTCTTAGCTGGTCCTTCATGAGGAAGGTGCTGTTTGGGGACCTATGTTTGTTTTGGTAACAGAGCGGCCCAATCTGTCCCTCGAGTCGTCACAGCATGAGTTAGGACTGGCGGGAAAGTGTAGGTAACTTCTACATTTTAAAACAAACTTTCTCTTGAAACACCTTTTTCCACTGAACAAAGAAGTTGGGAAAAACCGGCAAAATGAGAATCCTCAAAGAGGCATCAGAGGGCTTATATTCCGTGCCAAGCTGGCATGTTAAACATAGGTTTCTCATTTGCAGGAATTAACTAGTAAGAATGCTTTTTTTCTTTTGAGTTTTACAAATGCATTTAAGACTTTTATGAAAGAGAAGTCACCATATAGAATTGACCTAATATTCTCTGCACAAGATGAGAGGTCAGTTTTTCACAAGAGAAATGCATATAAAAATTTCCAGTAACTACTCTTGTTCTGGATATTAGCAGATGTTACTAAAAAGGATTCCACAGTCAAGTAATTGCAATCATATCTACCTTGTATCACTTTCTTACTGTGTGCCAGGCTCTTATTTGACCATAGCATCAATCCCATTAGGTAGACACATGATCACATTCATGTCAGAGTTTGGGATACTAGGGTAAAGGGACATTAGTGACTTCCAAAGGAAATAATGGAGCCATTATTCAAGCCAGGCACATTTGATTCCAAAGCCCATTCTCTTAACCATACACAAATATATTTAGGAAATACAGAGGTAAATAGGGTTTAAAGAATTTGTTTTAGGGGCACCTGGGTGGCTCAGTTGGTTAAGCGTCTGCCTTCAGCTCAGGTCATGATCCGGGTCCTGGGATTGAGCCCCCATGTTGGGTTCCCTGCTCTGTGGGGAGCCTGCTTCTTTCTCTCCCTCTGCCTGCCGCTCTGCCTGCTTGTGCTCTCCCTTTCTCTTTCTGTCAAATAAATAAATAAAATCTTTTTAAAAAATTTAAAAATTTAAAAAAAGAATTTTGTTTTTTGCTCTTTGTTTTTTATTATCATACAGATTTCAAAACTATTAATGTGCTGAAATGAATTATAAGTCATCAAGAGGTTTTGAAATCAGAACACTGCCTTTTATATCGTGGCACACTGCCTCCATTTGGATTCCCGAGACAAGGACTTGGGGATACAGAGTTTTTTGGGAAGTGATCCCAGGAAGCACAAATGAAGGGATAAGGAGAAACAGCTTAGGAAAAAAGACAAATTAAATGCGTGTGTAGTCAGATCACTGCAGCTGGGGCTCAATACTGCCAAGGAGCCATGTAGAATGCCCCTCAAAGTAGTTGTACTGAAGGCGAGGCAGCCTGGGCTCTTTAGCTCATGACTCTGCCTTCCATTGTTGAGATTCGCTGCTGGGATTTACATCCTGACATGTCTGGGCCGACCCGTGGGCAGGCTGAGCAAGCTCTCAAGGTGCCAGGTAAAGTGCTCAGGCCAACAGACAGAAAGACGGACACTGGCAAATGTGTAAGACTAAATCGGAGAGGAGTCAAGGAGACACGGGTGGACATCTACATTGCCTGCTTTAGTCCCTCACTCCTAGCTTTGCTTTGATCATCCCTGTCCTGCACTGGGTACACTCTGGTATTAATGCTTCAAGGTAGTTTTGGGCCATGGGCTCTAAGCAGAATTTAAAAATGGGAGGATTAGTGAGATCAGTTATAGTCCGCAAATTGCAGCTGTGGCTCAGGTTTTCACTGATATTTCATAACAGCAACTATATCCCCTGGTGATGGTCATGGTCAATTAACACCAGTATATTAACTCGTATTATTGGCCTGTTGGTCTTCCTACCTGAGGAACCCCAAGTGACCAGTGGCAGTAGCTTTAGGTTCAGTGGAACCCTTATTATGTCCCCTGGTTGAAACACCCCCTCTTGGAGACCTAGACCTCTAATTCTGCAAAGCCCAAATTTTCTATCAGAGGGGGCACAAATTCTCCCAAACAAGACACTGAGAGTAAAGGTTCAAGGAGCTGATCTCAACCCTGAAAGGTCTGTGAGCTGGTACCTTAGCTGAGACTGTAAAAGGCTGTTTTAATATTTTATCAGTCTGGCAGCTTCTGGGAGAGATACTATATGGAAAGACCAGTGGACCGCATGGTCATGTTGTTATACCTTGTCATACCTTGGCTTCCTTAGTTTAAAGAAATATTATATAGGATCTCATGTCAATAACTCAACAGCTCCATAAGTCCTTGGATAATGGGGCTGGTAGGAGCACTGTAGGCAGGGAGGGGAAACAGAAGGAGACATCAACCCTCGTAGGATGAATTACTGCCTGCTCCAGGATGGAAAGGTCTGATGTCTCTAAGTGGGTGGTTTATTTTGGGGGGGGGTGGTTCATTCCAGCAACCTGTCTCTCAATCTAACATCCATTCTCATGTGTGTTCCCTCAGTACCTACTGGATAGATCAACCAGGTCCTGCAGTTCTTTTGATGGACAGGCCATCTCTTTCTGTGGCATGAACTTTACTCCCCTATTCAGGATATTCTAAGACCTCGCCCTAGTTATTGGTCTAGAAGCAATGAAGGAAGGAACAATGATAAGGACACTATCACCTCATGAGGCATCGGCATCAAGTAAGGAACTTTGTATGGTTCCAGGCAATGGGAGGTAGCTTTTCTCTGCTAATGTGGACCTTTCCACCCAATGCCCCCACTCCGGGTCTTAGAGTCCAGCTCATTCCCTTTCAGAGCTTGATTTTTAACATGGAAGACCTAGGACTATGTTTTCAGTCTCCTTTGTATGTCTAGCATCCTTATATCAAATCCTAGGCTGGATTTTCAACACAGCTTGCCCTATAGATATAGGAGATAAGGTCCTCTTTAAATGTTTTCCAGGAGGATCTCTGGCTTTCACATTGTGCCACAGGGATTTGAAGCTTGGTTGACCCAAGCATTTTATTCCCTCTCTCCAGTTAACAATCCCACCAACCTTATTGTTACTACTGTGCCCATATCTTTCAAGGGCTTCAGAGAGCTAGAAGCCAATGCTTGCTCTTCCATCCAACTATCACAGAGAGTTTTTAGTAACTGTGACGCTCCAGGCTCTCAGGAGTCACTGCAGAGGTGCATCCACCAGCAGGGCCATTCTGTCTGCCCTTTGACTGGAGCAAGCCCACGGCAGGCCATCTTGATGCCACTCCCAGAACCACATGTCTTAGATTGGTTTTTCCCCAAAGGAGAACATGAGACAAGGATTTAGGTATAGGTAGTATTTGGGAGGTGATCCCAGGAATCTCAAGTGAGGAAGTAAGGAAAGTAATATAGAGAAGGGAGAAAAACCTATAAAGTGTGTGTTAATGTTACTACTCCTGGTTATTGCTGTAGGCAACTGGGGCTCGATCCTGCTACAGACCCTCTGAGCAACCACACAGGACTGTCCCATGACAGATGCAAAAGTTGGAGTATTTATCAACTGACCTCTGTCCCTGAATGGTTGAGGATTAAATCCTCAGCCCTTTAGAGAAGTCCTCTGCTGGAGCTAGCAAGCTGGTCAAATCCCTCAGGCAAAGAGGCAGAGAGACACAGCTGGTTGGGATGTGCGTGGGAACCATCCATCACACCTGCAGGGTGAACTCAGCAGGGGGCCAACAGGCTTTCAAGGTGGGCATCAACAGCATCTGCTACACAGCCCTATCATCATTTAGCAGAAGTCTGGCTCGGAAATACATCTCTGGATTATTTACCCCATTCACTTCCATTGCTTCTCATAGCCCATAGGATTACATTGCAACTCAGTAATATGGCTTACAAAACCCTCCATGATCTGGCTCTGTCTGCTTTTCTATCTTGAAAGAAATTCCTCTCTTAACCACTATCTTTACCTTTCCTCATCCTCTCCCTTTTGGACTCTCCCCCAAAGAACTGAATTATTCTTTCATTATCTAGAATTGTTTTTCTCTTTCTCTGAAGCCCTGACACTAGCTAGCCGCCAAGCTCTGGCGTCTCTAAATCATTCTTATGCCACATCATTGCATATTTACGAAGCAAAATAGCACAGTGATGATGAGTAGACTCTAGCATCAGACATCTTTGTTCATTACTAGCTGTGTGACATTCAGAAAACAGTTAATGTCCTTAAGATTCTGTTTATTTATCTGTTAAAAGGGGGTAATTATTGTTGCTGTGAGAATTAATTGAAAGACCATATGAAAAGAGCACAGCACAATGCTTGACACATACCAAGTATTTAAGAAATTGGAGCTACTGTTATTTGTGTATAGATTAGGGATGATTTTCAGAACACTTCCTAACATTGCTTTTCTCCCATCCACCTTGTTTTACGGGGGCTCTTCCTTGGGTTGAGAATAGGAATCAAGGAGGGATAGAAATCAGAGCAAAATAGGAAAGCTAATAATGTGTAGGTGTGGGCGCGACATTCACCCCTTTAGAGAGAGGATAAGAAATACAAAATAAGGAAGTGGTTGGCCAGCTTTGAATCTCCAGGCTGACTTTCTCTCGAGTCTCCCCTAGTTGTGAAATCAGCCTACTTGAAAGAGAAAAGGAATTTCTCTAAAAGTTCTACATATGGAAAGTGAAGTGGTGAGGTCTGATTTCAAAGTCTTACTCTAAGCCTTAGGTAGAGAGAGCTCAGGATGTGATTCACGTCAAGTTCCCACTAAACAGAAAGAAAAAGAGAGCCTCTTGCTCTAAAAGAGGAACAGAGAGTAGAAGAAGAGCATAGCTTAAACACCCTACTTCTCTTAGGATAAAACTCTGGGTTGAAAAGAGGAATCAAAGAGGAATAAAACTCACAGAGAAGTGGAGGGGAAAGCTAACATACATGGGTGTGTGTGTGTGTGTGTGTGTGTGTGTGGTATCATGTACCCAGCTTCCCAAAGAAAACTTTAGAAAGAAGCTCTCTCTCTCACTGTGCCAGGTATGGAAGTGATCCAAATCCTCCCCACCCCCACCCCCATCCCACCATGTACCTGGCAGTGCCAAGGGGGGATGAAAGTGCTATCTGCTGATCTGATGAGGTCAGAGGCTAGAAAAATGGCTCACATTTATTGAGCATTTTTTTTTCCCAAACAAAGTGCTTTGCCTTTTATTATCCTTGTATCCTTGCGAGAGATAACAAACATTTTGGCATAAAGTGGGCATGTGACTTGTACAGAATTTACTAGAAACCAGAGAGTGAAAGCCAGGTCTAAGTTCTCCATTTTGACCAGTAATTAACATTTGACCATCTGGTCTTCATTAATGAGGTGTCTTAGAGATACCAGATCACCCTCTTTGAGACCTGTAATTACTCGAGAATTAGCTCAGCTTGTTTGGGAAAGGGAAGTGACAACATGAGGATCTGGCTCTTCTGGCATCATTGCATTCAATTGTCAGTTTTGGATGGCTGTCGTTCACATCCTTTAACAGCTTCTCGATTTCCACACTAGATTCATCTGTCTTCAACCCGAATGTCTTTAAGGGGGTCATTATTTTGTTTTAAAGCCTTGAAGAGAACGGGTATTTCACTCTGCCCCAAGATATTCTGGCCCAGATCCAGAGTTGCCAGCCTGTGATTGCTGAGGAGAGATGATGTGTGATCCTGCCAACAGACAGCAGTGCAGGAACAGTCCAAGAACCCCAGACACTGTTCTACGTGCCTCTATATGCATTACTTCATTTCATCTTCCTGACCACCCACAAGACAGATAATGTTTTTTCTTAGCCCCATGTTACAGATGAAAAAACCAAGGCACAGTGAAGTAACGTGCCTAAAATCACAAAGCTAGTAATTGGCCAGACTGGGACTCAATCTCAGGCCATCTGGCAAGACAGCCTATGCTTTTAGACTCTCTGTCACATGGCCACTTAAGGGCTCCAGGTACCCACAGCTCCTGCTGAAGCCAAGGAGGGGCCATGTCAGCCAGCAGCAGTTGATGGCTGGTGTCTCCAAGGAATTGCCTCTGTGCCTTGCTGGAACCAAGGAAACAGACTGTTCACCACTCCAGGGATGAGCCTTTGCCAGTGGAAATGGAGGCAAATTGGACTCAGTGGGGAAGATGAGGATTGATTCATTATGAAGTCCACACCTCCCCACAAAGAGGTAAATGCTCCCTGTTGCCTTCCTATGAAAGGGGAGATGGATGGATTAAAGATACTTAAGGATAGGCTGAAACAAAGAAGTGTGAACTTTGGATAACTAAGTGTTTACTCTAAAGGAATGAAGGTCACCTAAAACAGACTTTAAACCAGAACAAACTAAGTGACCTTCCACAGGCAACTTTAAATCCTCTTCCCCCTCCACCCATCCCCTCCCTTCACCAAGGGGCAAAGTGAGATCAGTTATGGAAAGCACAACAGCTAAGTTTTATTTGCGGGGCACACTCTATTGCTTGCAGCGTGCAAATGCTGACTCCTCTGCCTCTATACTTCCATTTCATCATTGCTAAACTGCCAGCCCCCTAAAGGCAGAGAGCATGCCTTGTTTCTCATTCCCGACACAGAACATAATGTCTGGTGCACAGAGGGACTCACTCGTGCCTCCTGAACAAATGAAGGAATGAAGAGATGAAATAACAAATGAATCTCTTACAGCATTTGCCTCTTCTGCCCACAGAAACTTACTTTAATCAACTTCTTTGTCATCTACCACCACCGTGGATTGTCTTTATTCATGAAAGAACTAGTTTCTTGTTATGCGGCAGCAGCTTTAGCAGGGAATCTCCTTGAGAGGGCATCGTTGTTCATTTTCCCCATTCGCTTGCATTATGGGGGATAGCTTAGGAAAGTATTTCCTTATATTGGAGCCTAAGTTTTTATAATATTTTTGCCACCATCAATAAATGCTGCAATAAACATTTTTGTGTATTTGCATTTATCCACTAATTTCTTTGGGAATAGGCTGTTAGGAGTGGATTGTATTTTAATGCGAGCTAGGGTAGTGCTGTGGAAAAGTACAGACTTTGTTATCAAATAGAATCCTACCTCTTTCACTAGTTATTGGCATGGCCCAAGCAATTGGTTTGACTTACTGACCTTTAGTTTGCATACATGCAAAATGGAAAGATATGCCAATATCATAGGTTTGCTAAAATGATTAAATGAGATATTTCAGTAGCTACCATGTAATAAATACTAAGTAAGTGCTTATCATTTCTGAAATATACTGCCATATTGTTTCCCAAGGCCTTATGGTACTACTGGTTCTAGGTATTACTCAAATTTCTTCTTCGTTATACAGTCATTAAAAAACCAAGGTATTATATAAATGTACATAAATGTTATTGGTATCACCCAGAATATACTTTAAAAGATGTCTACAAATGAATTAGAAGAAGAAAATAACCCAAGAGAAAAACAGGCAAAGAATGTGAATAAGTAATTCAGAAATTGAGAAACTGAATGGCCAAGAAACATAAGATGGTTAACTTCCCACATTTTCAGATAAATGACGATCAAATCGATGATATACTGTTTCACCTCCACTGGACTGGCAAGATCAGAAACCTTGGCAATGCTGAAGTAACTCCATGGGCTTACTTAGACTGCTCGTGAACAGCTGATACAAGTGCACGTGGCCTCAGTGATTTGAAAGAACAGTTTTATAATATTGAGAAAAGCTGAAGATGTGAATATTCTGGAACCAGAAATTCAACTTCTGGGTTTAAACCCCAGAAAAACTCTCTGCTGTGCATACCAGGAGACACATCCAGAGACTTTCATTGAAACAATTATTGTGATATTGAAAGACTGGAAACAACCTCAATGTCCGTCGATAGAGGAATGGAAGAATACATTTTAGATAAATGAATCTTGAGCAATGGAACACAATCTAGCAGTTAAAACTAGTGAACTAAATCTATGGGTATCAACATAGATAAATTTAAGGAGTTTTATGTGGAAAATGCAGTCGGAGGGGTGCCTGGGTGGCTCAGTTGGTTAAGTGTCTGACTCTTGGTTTCAGCTCAGGTCATGATCTCAGGGTCATGAGATGGAGCCTTGTCCCTTGCTCCTCACTCAGCACAGTCTCCTGGAGATTCTCTCCCTCTCTGTCCCCCCCACAGCCCTTCCCCCCACTCATGCTCTCTCTCTCTCTCAAATAAATAAAATCTTTTAAAAAACCCAAAAAACAAAAATGGGTTTTATAATAGACAAAACTGAAATTTTGTTACAGTGTGCAAGCATTCTCACTTTTCAGAAATTGTGAAAGTCTTTCCATGACAGCTTTGTAAATGCCAACTCATTAGTATCATTTATTTTTGAAACTTAATGCCTATTAAGAAGCACTTATCCTATCCAGAAACACTGCAAATACATCCCCAAGTTTTTGTGCCCTTTAAAAAAAACAAGCCAAAATGATATATATGCTGAGTTTAAAAGTCATACAATTCAAAAAACTTGTCATGAAAACAGCAGGCCCTACCCATTCTCTCCTTGCCCTTCACGTCCAGGCTCCTAAAGCAATAACCACAGAAAACGTTTTAGCTGCTGCTTCTGATATTTACCTCCATCTTTCAAACAATGTCTTTTTCTTCGAGTTTTTAATTTTATATTGACATCTTACAATGGAAGATAAGGATATATCTATCCATATCTTATATCCATCCCGTTCACCCCTAAAAATGCACGCGTGCGCGCGTGCGCGCACACACACACACACACACACACACACACACACACACAGGCACATATGCACGCATACAGACCCTTTTCTTCCCAAGTTCCTGGTGATGTTCTGTAACTATTTTTGGTTATACCAGTGTTCATATTTTATATTATTATGATTATGTAAGTGTAGTTCTCAGCCAAGTCTCAGAGTAAATGAGTTCATTTCCTCCTACAACTTTTTGTTTTTATTGTAATGAATTCTTGACTCATTTTTCATTTGCTGAGAACTTTAAGTTGGAAATAATTTCTCAGGATTTGAAGGCATTCCTTCTGGATTTCATATTGTTCTGGAGAAGTCAGATGCCATTCTGATTTCCTTTGCTTGTAACTAATTTTTTTTTCATCTCTGGCAGATTTTAGTATTTTCTATTTCCATGTTCCGAAATGTATGATGTGCCTTAGTGTTGGTTTGTATCAACTTGTCATGCTTCACGTCTCTGTTCTCACTTTCTGTAACTCCTATTACTCATTTGTTGGACCTCTTTGTTACATCTTCTAATTTTCTGTCATTTTCTTTTCATTGTTCCCTCTCTTTTCTTTTTGTTTTACTTTCTCTTCCAGTCCTCATCTCTTTGTTTTTATATGCTTCCTTTGCAGGGATTTTCTCAATATTAATCTTTCGATCTTCCTGGGATCTACACAATTTTCTTCTAACATATACTTAACATCCAAGAGCTTTTTCTTATTCTTATTTCTATTCTTTTAAAAATAATTATTCTGACTTATTTTGTGGAAGCAAAATCTCTCATTTCCCCTATTAATAATAAGTGTTTGAAGTTTTTTTCTGGTCCCATCCATGTCTCTTTTTCCTTTGAGCTCTACTTTTTGATTGCTTACGCATATGTTTTGGTCTCTATTTTTCAATTTTGAGGCTTTTCTTGGATGTTTGATGATTCTTGGTTATTCATTTATATTTGAGTAAGACACAAAACATTTTAGTTTGGAAGCTTCGTGTATGTTGATTGGGCTCAACTGATGGGACTCACCATTGGTAAAGGAGTGAATCTGGTTTGAAAGACTCCAAATTGCCAATATATGTAAGTCTTGTTTCTTGGGCAGATCAATTTTCCTAGAGCAGAATTTTCCTATCTCTTGCCTAGAAGACTGAGCCTGGTTGTTATTATTCAAGGAGTCAGTGGGAGAATGAGTTGGAACTTTCATCACTGAATATATAGATTTTACCCCACCTGTTTTCAGGATGTGCCTTGTTTTTCCCTCAGCTGTGATTTGTCCTCAATACTCTCTGGGCACATTTCTAGTCTCCTTACAAGGTTGAGGATGTTAGCTATGTAGTTGAGAAGGGAAACTGGGCTTCAATATGCTTCTTGTAAAAACATTGAGTCTATCCTCCTGTGTTCAACCTCATGCTGAGTCCTTGCCTTCAGAGGTAGGGTTTGTCTTTAATTCCCGAACCTCTCTGAAGCAGGAATCAGCTTGTCTCTTGTTAGCTTACCTCTCTCCCCACCCTGCAGACATTTTAAAGATCAAAAAGCCCTTAAAAATTTCAACATGTGCTGACAAGGGAAGATCGCAATATATTCTGAAATACAAAAGGCAAATTTGATTTTTGTGATCTTATTTCTCCATATATAAATATATATATATAGTTGCACATGTATATATACATATATGATATGCTATATAACATAAAAGTATAATGTATGTATTTGTATGTACATTTAATAGACAAAGAAAGAACCATGGAATAATACATACCAATCTTTTTTTTTTAAGATTTTATTATTTATTTGTGTGTGTGTGTGTGTGTGTGAGAGAGAGAGACAGAGAGACAGACAGACAGAGACAGAGAGAGAGGGAGAAAGAGCTCAAGCAGGGGGAGCAGCAGAGGGAGAAGCAGCCTCCCTCCTGAGCAAGGAGCCTGATGCGGCACTCGATCCCAGGACCCCGGGATCATGACCTGAGCTGAAGGCAGATGCTTAACCAGCTGAGCCACCCAGGCATCCCAATACATACCAATCTTAAGAGTTGTTAATTCTGAGAACCGGATTGAGTGGGGTATGATTTTCATTATTTATTTTTTATTCTTTTATTTTTAAACAGACACATCTAAACATTATATTAATTATTATTGTTATGGGTATAGGTTTAATAGTTATTTCCAGATAATAAACACAGGCTATAAAATAGTATGTACAATACACAGATATTTTTTATTATATACAGACGCACATACAACTAGAGAAGGGGGGAGAGAGAATGGAGAGACGTTAAAAGAACAATCCTGAAAACGTATGAAGAGTGGCTACTTCTGGATAATGAGTTTAAAAATATACTTTTTTAAATGATCTTCTCTGTTTTACAAGTTTTCTATATTTGTTCACTTTGCCATTCATCCCTCATTTATTGCATGCATACTTGGTGATCATACTATTCCAGGCACTGGAGATTCAGAGGTAAACAAGATAGACCAAGTTCCGACCCTCATAAGACTGCATTCTGGCCCGTAGGGGCATGTATGCTGATTCGCTTTCATTAAAAAGCTGTGTCTTTCACAAACAAACAAACAAACAAACAAACAAACAAAAAGACTAGTATTCTGATGGGTGGAGACAGTCAGCAAACAAATCAAACAGGATGACTTTAGGTAAGGATAAATGATATTAAAAACCAATTTGAGTAATGGGAGAGAGGATGGTGGGACTATGGTGACTTCTTTTAGCTGGCCCGGGAAGGCTTCCCTGAAAAGGTGAGAAAAGAATACTGAGGAATAGGAAGCTGAGAAAAAATTTCAGGGAAAGGTGTTCCTGGCAGAGGGAATAGCGAGATGGGAATGAATTTGGCATGTACAAGGAATAGAAAGAATGCCAGTGTAGCTAGGATATAATGAATAAGGAGAAAGTGGTAGGATATGAGTTCAGCAGGATAGCCCAAACCCAGATCATGTAGATTTTAGATTTTATTCTACTTGCAATGGGGAGCATCGAAGGGGGCTGGGGAATCTTATCTAATTTATACTTTTAGAATATCATCTGTCTGCTAACTGGAGAATGGACTGTGACCAGAGGGGTGTGCTTCGGATAAACTGGAAGCAGAGGGACCAGTTAAGAGACTGCTTCAGGAGTCCAGGACAGAGAAGATGGAGGTGTGGACTGAGGCAGTAGTGGTGGAGGTGAAGAGGAGTGGCTGGAATCCAGATATATTTCAGAGGTGGAGTTGAAAGTTCTTGCTTGGATATGGTTATGGTTGGTGGGGGTGGTGAGTAATGAGGGAAATTGGATAATGAAAGATGATGCCTCCATTCTTGGTCTGAGCAGCTGGACATCGGTGAGGTGGAAAGCCTAAGGCAGAAGCATATTTGGGGAGAAAACCAAAAATTCTCTTTGGGCATATTCCATTTGAAGACTCCACTAGACACCCAAATAAAGAAGCTGGTATGCAATTGGGTATATCTACCTGAAGTTCAGAAGAGACGTCAAGTCTCATTAGCACAAGATTTTATTTAAAGCCATGGGTCTGGATTAGATTCCATAGAAAAAAGAAGGGCAAGGACAAGACTCTGGAGTCCACCAACATCTAGAGGTGTAAAGAAGGTTGAGAAGGTGACAACGAGTGAAGAACAAGAAAAATTAGGTGAGCAGCATCATGATAGCCGAATAAAAAAAAAAGGAATATGTGAAAAATAGTACCTAAATAATGTTTGCACTTAGTATGTTTAAAGGCTATGTAGCAAATGCTAATGCAGAATTTTTTGATAACTTTTTTAAAATCAAGAAAGCAACAGTGAAAGTGAGTTACTAGTCTAGGAATCTGAATTTGAATGCCACACTTTATTGTTTATTCTGCATCCTCTAGCCAAGTATTTCATCTCTGGGACCTAAAATTTACTTCTCTGTAAAACTGACGATAATATACTCTGCGGCTATGTGGATGATCTAATGATTGGCAGATAAATGGGGAGTTGCTATTATCCTTTGGGCTGCCTTTGGACAGGCACAAAACCAGCAGCAGAGCGTACAGTAGGGCACACGCATCACCTCTATTGTAGAAGGCCCTGTCCATCTTGGAGATATTGCTGATGATTCTCTTTTCATCTGTAATACATCCTGGACCAGAATATCAAGACACCAAACTTCTTAATTCTCAATTACTTATGACACAATTAACTCTCCTGAGGAGCACAGGACCCAAGATGAAATGGCCCAGGCTACAGCTAAACCTGTTAAGATACTCTGAGCAACATTCTTCCCACTCATTTGTGAATCAAATGGCAGCATTGTTTGGTTTTATTTATGTACTTTGCTTTAAAATGGTAATGTCTTCCATAGAAGTCGGAAAATTTAATCTTTTTGATTAAATTCATGTAATTATTCAGCTTTATAAGGATGGGCAAAATATTCTTAGGGTTCCAAGAAATACCTTCTTTTCTTTTTAAGATTTTATTTATCCATTTGAGAATTTGAGAGAGAGAGAAAGAGTGAGAGAGAGCATGAGAGGGGAGAGGGTCAGAGGAAGCAGATGCCCCGCTGAGCGGGGAGCCCGACACGGGACTCGACCCTGGGACTCCAGGATCATGACCTGAGCCAAAGGCAGTCGCTTAACCAACTGAGCCACCCAGGTGCCCCTGGGTTCCAAGAAATACCTCCATGAAAGACAACACTACAGCACGGTGGTGCTCACCAGGTGCGCTGAGGCACACTGGTCCATCACAATCCCGTCGTTGGCTTGCAACCAAATTTTGACCAGTGTACAAGTTGTTATTATTTTTGTCCTAATTAATGAGATTGAAATGCACACCCATGAGGTAAAGGAATAACAAACTCTGGAATATCATCCAGCCTTAAAAAGAAAGGAACTCCTATTACAAGCTACAACATGAATGAACCTTAAGCACATCATGCTAAGTGAAACAAACCATTCAAATGTTAAAGAAGTAGCTCATATTTACTAAAACATACATGAGCTTTAATCATGCTTTTAAGGCAGCCCACTTTCAACAAGGGTGCCAAGACCACTCACTGAGGAAAAGACAGTCTCTTCAACAAATGATGTTGAAAAAAAAATGGATATCCACATGCAAAGAATGAAACTGGACCCTTACCTTATACCATATACAAAAATTAACTCAAAATGGATCAAAAATCTAAATGTAAGACCTAAAACTATAAAATTCCTAGAGGAAAACATAGGGGAAATCTTCCTGACCCTGAATTTGGCAACGATTTCTGGACAGGACACCAAAAGCATGGGCAATAAAAATAAAACTAGACAAATGGGACCACATCAAACTTAAAAACTCCTGTGCATCAAAGGACACAATCAGTGGAGTGAAAAGGCAGCCTACAGAATGGCAGAAGCTATTTGCAAATCATATATCTGATAAGGAGTTAATGTCCAGAATATATAAAGAACTCCTACAAAACAATAACAAAAATAACCACAACAAAAAACCAATTAAAAAATGAACAAAAGACTTGATAGACATTTCTCCTAAGATTATATATAAGTGACCAACCTACATGTGAAAGATGCTCAAACATCACTCATCATCAGGAAAATGCAAATGAAAACCATGATGAAATGTCACCTCACACCATTAGGATGGTTACTATAAAAAAACCTAGAAAATAAAAAGTGTAGGCAAGTATGTGGAGAAACTGGAGCCCTTGTGCACTGTTAAAGAGAATGTAAAATTATGCAGCCACTATGGAAAACAGTAAGGCAGTTCCCCCCAAAAAATTCAATGTAAAATCACCATGTGACCCAGCAGTTCCACTTCTGGGTATATACCTAGAAGAACTGAAAGAAGGATCTTGAAGAGGTGTTTGCACTCTTACGTTCACAGGTGAATTATTCACAGCAGTCCAGCAGTGGAAGCAACCCTTGTATCCGCTGGTGGATGATTGAATAAACATATATATACATACAATGGAATATATACGTACTATGGAATATGATTCCTTAAAAAGAAAGAACATCCTGTCACATGCTACAGCATGAATGAATCTTAAGGACATTATGCTCAGGGAAATAAACACATATACTGTATAATTCCACTTACGTGAGGTATCTAATGTAGGCAAATGTATAGAAACAGAAATAGAATGGTTGCCAGGGGATGAGGGGATGTGGAAATATGGAGTTATTTCATGGGTATAGAGTTTTACAGGATGATAAAGTTCTGGAGGTCTCTTGCATAACAATGTGAATATACTTAACACTATACTGAACCGTATACTTACGTATTTCTCTATAGTTTCAAAAAAGACTTATAGAAGTGTGCTATAATCTCCAGAAGTTTGCAAACCAGTGATGTGAAATGCTAGACAGTACAATTCCCTCTTCTTATACCACAACTTGCGGCTGTGTTGTTTTGGGGAAAGAAATTTAACTGACTTTGGCTTCAATTATTTCTTCTGTAAGATGGGGATACTATTTCCATACAATATACAGCTTTGCCTAATAAGGAAAAAATGTCAAAACTCTACATTGGTTGGTTTCCTTGGAAAGAAGAATTTCCTGACGGAGACGTAGAGTTGGGCCATACTACTCTGTTCTGTATCCTCAGATTTACTCTCCCCCTCAAGTTTCAACTTACCACAGCCCTTGCCTTTAAAGCAGTACTTCCTCTCTGACCCATCAGGTTAATGTGGACCTACGACTCTCCCCTAGAGTTCCTGAAGCGTTGCTGAGGCAGACAGAACATTCAAGTAAGGCTTTACAGACACGAGAGGGTGACATGCGAGAAATAAGCACAGATGGATTTATGGGCCAAAATGACCTGGTTTATAAAATAAACCTATCTCTGGTTTGAAAATATGCCTTTTGTGTGTGTGTGGAATGAGTAGGAAAGACAGATCCTAGATTGTGGCTTTGCTTTCCAGCTCCTAATCTGAGTGCATATTGGCAGACGCCACATTGCTATTCAAGCTCTCGGTAATTCAGTCCTTGATATTTCGATTCAGTTACAAACTTGTCCACGATAGGATTTGCTTCATGGTGGGAGTTGAAGGGATGATGCAGAAACATTGTTCTAGAAACTTCTTTTTCATATTTAACCAGAACCAAATTTTTAAGCAGATACCAGTGACTGGATTAATGGAACTCAAACTATTACTAAAATTCAATAGCCAAATCAACTAATGAAATGCATTTATTGATTTAATATCTCCCCATAGAGTAAGGGAATTCACACTTTGGTCAAATGTTTTTTGAACATATTAGGCCCTGTCCCATGTCTCCTGCAACTGATGTGAAACCAGCATGTTTATAGTCACCACCACTGAGAAAATAATAAGATACAGAAAACAGAACAACTTCTGTATTTGACATTTGCTTGTTTGTAGTGTATTCTACTTTGCCATTCCCCAGATACCTTCTGGCCTTCTGAAAGAAAGCACTGAATGAGGGGAGCAGTACTATTAAGCTAGTGAGAGCACTTAAGGTACCTTCATCTTCCTTTCTTATTTATGGAACATTTTGAATTTATTAGTCCCTTTCTTGCTAGGGAAAACCAGGAAGGTGATTGCCACAAGGGTATGGTCAATATGTAGAATTTCTCCAAGTTGTACTCTTCTGTTTTATTATAAAATAAAACACAGATATTGTGTTAAAAAGCCAATTTTATAACCTCAAAATCTCATGAATAGAAGCTAAATAATAGTTGTTCATCTTTTATAAACATTAGACCTTAAAAGAATTACATTTTGATGAAATAGAAAGGAACTACAGTATAAAGTACATTCTGGAACGTATTATTTTTTTCAATAGAGCTTTGGTCTCTGCTGATCATCAGAATTAACTGTAAAACTTTTTAAATGTTCCCAGTTATCTATGTCCCTGACTTAGAGAATCAGAACTTTAGGAGTGGGGTTCAGGAATAATAATAATAATTATTATTATTATTTAGTTCTTCAGGAAATTCTGAAGTATGGTAATTATCTACTGGTCTAAACCAAAAGACTGACCCTTCTTCCTTGGTTTCTGAACCCGGTGTTCTTAGTTTCAGCTTCCCATCTGGGGCTCTCTACCTGAAGACTAATACTAAATGAACTAGTTAGAGCAAAGACAGTTTGAGTTATACTATTTACGAGAAGCTTCTAAAACCAGAGGCAAAGATAATGACTAATATTATGCTCAGAAAGAGGACCCAACATACTTTTGGCAAAATGCCTTCATCAAATGACACTAGGGACATTGCCTAGTGGAAATGGCTTTCAACGTGGAAGAGCAATTAGTATTGGGTATTTGTGGACAGATGTTTTGTTGTATAGTTGAATGAAAATACTAATAGGCTCCATATGAAGTCGATCTTATTAATGGGTGATTTATGTATGGAGAAATTCTCCATGGAGTTTTGACCAATGTATGACTGCAGATCCGTGTTTTTATTTAGTTGCTATTATTTTGTGAACTCTGTATTAGTGCCTACTGGGCCCAACGATTTGTGTAGGAGAAGGGTCCTTGCTAGCCTTACAGAAAGAAGGCATGTCTCTGAATGCCAACCCAGCACAAAGTTGGTGTTTCTCATGATGCCACTTGACTATGATTCGGTGATGAGAGAAATGTTTCAAGATTAGCTCAAAGTCAGTCACATCAACTGAATGGAGTCAGATTTTTTAGGGAGTTGGGGGTCTCAACTCAATACATAAGAAAAAACACTGGATAATCAAATTATCCATGAAAATTCTTTACATTATCCGAAAAGCAAACTTTGGTTTCCCCTCGTATTTTATCTTGGCCTCCATGTCTCTACGGTAGTGCAGTCAGACCGAAATGGACAGAAGTACAGAGCTTACGAAAGGACAATTTTTCTTCTTCTTTTTTTTTTTTTTGGTTCTGTTTTTCCAGTTCAGATGGTTTTACTCATGTTGGTTCTATATTCCATTTACATACTATCCTTCCCCTTCCATTTCCTTGTTCTCTGATTTTGCAGTAGCCTATCATTTAGGCCCATTGATCTTAGAGTCAGGCTTCCCAAGTTCAAATCCAGGTTCTATAATGTATCAACTATACTCTTGGACAAATTACTTAATTTGTACAAGCCTCAGTTTCCTTGTTTGTCAAAAGTCATAAGGGTACCTGTATCATTAGGTTGTGAGGATTAACTGAGTCAATACCTGGGGGTCTCTCAAGGCAGCAGCTATAAGGAGCAAGTGCTCAGAGATCTAAGTTAGTCACAGCTAGTGGTGGTAGGGGTGCTGGGTGTCAAGGCTGTGTTCAGTCTTGAGAGACCTACAGTGGAACTGTGAGAAACCCAAGTGCTTCATTAACATAAGTATTTTCCTCAGGGTATAGAGTATAAATATTGCTTATATGACTCTAGTTATTATTACTTGACTATTACCCTCTGCAGCCTGAGCACCCATGACGTCAGCCTCTAGCTAAAGGAAAACCCAAAGTGAGTAACTGTTTACTCTTTCTTAAAACTCAGTTGATTATGAAGAGGCAATGTGGCCAGAGTCCTAGAGCCTCCTTCAGGGCATTTTAAGACCTTCTTGTCATCCTTCTTGAATGATCCATAGGCTGGCATGTTTTCATTAGAGGGAGTAAGTAGCATTTATTGTAATTGTTTCCAGGAAAATAATCTGTTCTAGGACCTAACACATATAAGCATTGCTTGGGTTTCTTACGTGACAGTGATACAATCCGGAAAGTACATGAATACTCATTTGTGTGAACTGCACACAGAAATCAGCCGATGAGAAATCAGATGAACTGGCTCTTTAAATAGAAGCTACCTCGTCTTTCGGTTAGAACACAGAGTGAGTGACTAACAACCCCAGCAATGAAATGGGTGGCTCATTCAATTATAAGACCAAGGTTTTTGCCTCTCAGAGTCCCTGCTCTTAGGATTTCTGTGGGGATTTTATTACCTGTGACCCGCCTACATAGCCTCCAAATTAACAAGTGAGGTCAACTTCTGAAGGCCTCTCTTTGACGTTGGGAAATCAGTTGGCCAAGTAAATTGGGCCAAACTGAGGAGGGCCTCAGATGCCAGATAAAGGAATGGGATACACAGGAGAGGGCCAAGTGCAAGTTTTTAGGTTGGGTTGGTAATCCTGAAGCATTCCAGCTCTGTGGCCCCCTCTGGAGTCCCCTCTGTCATACAGTTCATAGCTCCCACGCCTCCCTCTAGTGTAGGACAAAACTTTTGAGAATGGAGCGAACAGGCATAGACTGAAGCTGCAGGACTCCTCTCCACCCTACCTCGCCCTTCCCCACCCAGCTTTTGACAGTATTCACCTGGGGCCCTCCATATGGGTCACACCCTTGGGGTGACTCAGGAAAGCTAGCCTCAGCACTCTCTGGAGGCTAGGGAGGATGGTGGCCCCTGTGCCCAGGGCTCTGTGCCCTCTGCTCCAACAAGCAAGGCAGCAAAACATAACTCACTGGCTTGGTCACTCTCTGGAGGTGGTTTCTCACAAGCTGTGATGGACACTCTTCAGGTGGCAGTTTGCAGTCTCTTTGGGGTAGAAACAAATACAAGGGCATCTTGCAGAAACTTTGCAAGGTGGGCCTGCTTTCAGAATAGATGCAGTAATTTACCAGTTCACAACATATTTGCTGAACACCTTCTGTGTGTGACACCGGTGCTGTGGTAAATAAGGCTGAACAAAGATGAATAAGATGGGGTCTTTGCTGCCAGAGGGTTCTCTGCTTCATAGAGGAAGCACATGCTACTCAGCTGTCAGCCGCCTACTTCCCATACATCTCTGACATCTGCTGGGAGTGCCTTGACTTCCAACTCATGGCTGGGAAACCTTAAGTCTCCCCAAGATATTTCTCCATCTATCTATCTACCCATAGATATAAGAAGATAAATCTACATACATAACGAATTCCAAAAGTTTCCTCACAATCTCATTATTCCTCTGTCTCTGGGTCCATGTCTACACATGTTACTTCTGAATTATTTTTTTTTAAGATTTATTTATTTATTTGAGAGAGAGAGGTGGAGGAGAGAGGCAGAGGGAGAGAATCTTTAAGTAGACGCCCCACTGAGCATGGAGCCTGACGCAGGACTCCATCCCTGACCCATGAGATCATGACCTGAGCTGAAACCAAGTCCAATGCTCAACTGACTGAGCCAGCCAGGTGCCCCACTTCTGATTGCTTTCAGATACACCTAGATGCCAAACCCAAACTCGTGGCTGCTAACAACAATCTGCTTGTTATAAAGTTGGTTGGCTTTTCCAGGGGAAAGGGTCGCATCATCAAGTGTGTGGCCTTTTGTATCCTGTTCTCCCTGTCTGTATTTCTCCTTTCTTTATCCTTCCCATTTGCTCTGAGGATCAAATGAATTCCTCTCCTTGTCTGATGTAATTTTGACCTTTCCTCTGAGGCCTTAACACCAGATGATATTTCTTGCTAGAGACTCACTAAATCCAAGCGATGTTGAGAAAATATTTCCCAACAAAGATGGTTCTTGCCCGAAGAGAAATTGAATGCCTGCTACTAAGGACGAGAATATTCATCTAGCCTGTTACATATATTAAAAATAACTGTCATAACAATGATAGGTGTCCTCCTAGAGATCTACCCAAGGTGCTTGGGTTCACCAAGGATGAATGGTCACCTTGTCTTAGGGGATTTAGGAAAACCTTCACAGCTATGAGGCAGTGACACAGCTCCATGTGGGGTGGAGAGCAGACATGTAGTTTTGCTGACCTCAAGTTTTGGTCCAGCTTTCATTCCAAGCAGTGTCATAGCTGAAGTGTCAGCTCTCAGGAGGTAGTTGCCCCAGACAGACCAGAAGAGAGAATGTGGAGACTGGGCACACCCGTCCTGGTGGGGCAGGGCAGATGCTCTGGGCAAACACAACTGTAAGCAGTGGGAGGTCTGGGAAGGTGGAACACAGTTTGTGAAAAGGATGGGAACTACTGCCAGGTGGCAGTCCAGACTGGTGACAGCATCAGGGAGGTCTAACCAGGCAGGTTAGAGTTCCAGCAGGGGAGCAGCGTGTGGGCACAGCGCATCTGAGCGAAGGGAATTTAAGATTTGATCAAGCAGATGACCTTGCAGAAGCCAACAGATATAGAACCAAAAATGGGGTTTCAAGAGTAAAGCTCTCATCTTAGGAAGGAGAGAAGGGACTGGTAGAAGCTAAGAAGGTTATTGGCTTACAGGAACTGGGTGCAGGTCGGGGTTATTTGGACCTTAAATTTAATGCCCAAGTGAAGCACACTTGCTTGAGCGGGGCCTCCAGTTCTGCCTGATGAAGCTGAGGCACAACTGAGACAGAGGGCTGGGCGCCAAGGGCTGGAGATTCTGGCCGACGGTGAAGGATGAAGGTGCAGGAACCTGGGGAGAGGGCCAGGCGAATCACTGCAGTCTTCTCCTACCCACCTATTTGTCACTTCCCAGCGTCAAAAACTCCTCTGGTTCTTTCGGAACTTGGGGTGTTCCAACTCTTTCCTTTTCTGAACTTACACCTTCATCATCATTTCAGGGCTTGATTCTAAGCTAAGAAGTACTTTCTTGTTTTTTGCCTTTAGAGATCTTTCTCACTGGTGCTGAGCCAGACACAGCAGCATTCCATCCCTGCACCTAGTCTTCCCTGGGGAAAATGGCGCTGCCTACATGTCAGCGCCCAGGCTCTGGAGCCAGACTGCTTAGGTTTACATCCTGGCTCTACCACTTCCTGGTTGTGTGACTTTGGACAATTTATGTGGCTTTTCTTTGCCTCACTGTCCTCCTCTGTAAAATGGGTTAATAATAGTGCCCACTTCATAAAGAGGTTCTGAGGACTGATTCAATTAATTTAGATATGATAAGCATTTAGCACAGTTCTTGGCACTTAATAATCGAGAAATGTCAGCTATTATTTTTCCAGTGAGGAGGAGGCCTGAGGAAGATTCTAGGTGGATCTGAAGCCTCAATGAATATAGTTTGAGTGCCTATCACATGGCAGGTATTGTGTGAGGAATTTGGGGTATATCAGTTGACAAGACAGACAAAAACCCCTGCTCTTTGTTGCATCTTTTTCTGTTGACTGAAACAAAAAGTGGGATTTTTAGATCTGTTCTCTAAGGGAGCTGCAAGAATTCCATCTCATAATTTTTTTTCTGTGTAACTATTGGCAAGGACCAAAGTAGCAAATACTACATCTAATCCAAAGACCTCAACAGGACAGACCTAATCACATTGTGACTAGTTCCCTGCTTTGGGGAAGCACTGATACCTCTGACAGACCTCCCTGGAGCCAACTGCAAACCCAGGATAGTGCTTGCTTCCTTGAGAACCAGTGATAACTCTGTGACTCTTCTCTCCCTACTTTTAACTCAGGGTAGGGTTGATGACATGTTCCCAAGCAGGGTTTCTCCTGCTCAGCATTATCAACATTTCTTTGTTGAGGGGGGCTGTCCTGTGTTTGGGGGATGTTTAACAGCATCCCTGGTCTCCCACCAGATGCCAGGAACATCCTCCCAGGTGTGACATCCAAAAATGTCCCCAGACATTGCCAAAGGCCCCCTGGAGGTGAAATCATCCCTGGTTGAGAACTGCTGCTGACCACTTCTACAGTTGACAAGTCTCCTTCGCGCAGCCTCAGTGACCACTCTGCTCTAGTCTGTCATCAGCCGAGCTTCTCTGGCACCCAGAGTCTGAGCGCCTCCCCTGTGTTGTCTATTCATGGCTTCTACAACCTTATCACACAAACGGGCATCCCCAGGAACCCTCCGACCCTGGTTCACTCATGAGAGGAGGGCAGGTTTGTGGATGGAAGAACAGAACGAGGGAGAGGCAGCTGTTCATCCCTTTGTGTTTTTATGGGTCTCAGACCAGATTTACAGAGGACAGGCCACACAACAGTAGCAACTAGCTCCTTCGCAGATAATCCTGAGTTCATCGCACTTGGGCAGAGAGACAGTTCTGATTGGTGGCACATTTTTTTTCTTTATGTCTTTCTCCTCCACATTACGATATTGCCTAAGCCGGCTTCAATTCACCTGGGTGTTTTCTGAGGTGGTTTGATCTAGCTCGGGGACCTTATTATCAGTGTTGAAGTTCCTACAAACATTTGCAGAGAGGGGTCATCCCCAAGGCATGGTTCATCAATGACAGCTGCTGGCTCTGAGACAAACTGGAAGGTTCTGGGTGCCCTGCGTTCACCAGCACATCCCCACACTAGTTGTGGCACCTGTATATGAGTGTCTAGCTCGGGGTGCATTTCTGGAATGCTGTCTCCTCTCCCAAGATGACTGCCACATGACTTCATCACGTTAGAGTCAGAGATTGAATCTGGTATTTCAGATGTTGATTTTAAGGGCTTACCTGTCCTATATATTTTTTTTAAAATCAAGTCTCATTTCTTTGTAGTTTGCCCTCTAGAAGGTATGGGTGTGCAAAGCTTGAAGGAACTCACTTTTTACAAGTTTATAAAATGATTTTCCATCTCAGCTGTATCTTGCTCTAGTGCTGGCCTTGCCATCAAAATTCTTGACCCTCTTCCTGATCCTTCTGGTTCTTTAACGAGCTCAGCCTCTTTAAAGGGATCCGTGATAAAAGCATTATTGTAGGGCTCTTTTTACAACAATGGTGCCAACATTATGGGCAGGAAAAGAATGAGTTAAGCAGAAGAAGCCATATTGGAAAGACACAGTGAAGAAGAGAGACTGTGGAGAATTTCTGAAATGATGTGGGTCTGGAAGCCAGGGCCTGCCGGGAAGCCAGCGTGTGGCCTGCTGCGTGGTGGTGGCCTTCTCACCCAACTTCCTCAGAGCCAGAGGTGCCTCAGAGGAACAATTTCATACCGAAACTCATTTCCTCTTGAAAACTTCATTCAGTCATTTCTCATTTTAGTTCACTCCAAGTCCTACAGGTCAGTTAGTAGAAATGTGAAGAAACACTGAAGATGTGGTTTGCTCAAGGTTACCCAAATCAGTGTCTCAAAATACATGAGAAATTTCTATCCTGGAAGTTGCCCCTCTTTAAGTCACCTGAGTGTGGTATAAAGTTCTATGACAGCTTTGCCAAGTCCTTTCTTCAGTCCTTGGAACAGAGGATCAAGCAGATTTTTCTTTCCCATTCTTATAGAATGTGCTGGTTTAGCTTGTGTGTTCTCTGGTGTTAGCACAGCCCAAAGCCTAAACAGTTTAGGGACTGTGCAAATTTAGACAGTTTTTCAGAAACTTTTTTTCTCTCCTTTCTTAAACAGCACTGTTCTTAGTTATGCTTTCTCAATAGTACCTTCCCTCTCCTGGGAACTTTCTGTTCCTGCTGGTAAGTGATGTGTATGAACCTGCCCCATCTTGCTCCACAGTATCTGTCTGCATCACTCAGGAATTCAAAATCAGTGCACTGTGAGCAAGGCTTACGTTCTAGTAGCTTCACAAATACCAGACCAAATACAGAGTTGGGTTTTAGGCGGTACTTTCCAGCTTGACTTCCCTCCCTTAATATGAAATTCACAGGAAGGGCTATTTTAAAAATCCTTTTTTTTTTCGGACTTCTGGGTTGTGTACTGGTGAGTGAATACATGGCAGAACCACCAGGTGTAAAAAGGACCCAATATATTCAGGAGAAAATGAACAGTTCTTTCTAAGAGAAACACTGTTTCGTGATATTATGGAAAGAACAGACAAATGGTCTCAGAATTGTCGCCTAGAATAAGTATACTACTGGCTAATGACTGCAGACATTTTAGAAAGGTGTCAGGTTTCCAAATAACTCTGCATGAGAGCAAGACTGGTCAGTTGCTGATAAATTTCTGATGGCAATGCCCACAGGCTATGCTCCCAGAACCCCCTAACTTTGCTTTTTGTTATTTTTTTCTCTTTAATACTTTGAAATTACTTTTCCCATGGAGGTAGCTACTGGAGATCCTCTACGGAATACATAGAATCCAGTGTAGCAGGGACCCCTGATTCAACTAGAGAGTTGGGCATGATGACTTTTAGAACTGGATGCTTCCAATTCTGATAGGCTCTCCTGGTGTGGCACTTTCTGTAGTTGATGTTATTAAAAACACATCCCCATAAGGTAATACTTTCATTATACTGGTTTTTCTTCTTACAACACCGTCTTCAAGATTTTAAACAGTATATTTAAAATACGGATTGCTTCAGGGAGAATAAAAAAGGATCCATTTTACCTGGACTAGCAACAGAAATTTCTCTCCGGCCAGCTGATGGCCTCGATTACCCAGCACAATGATGTTCGGATTCCATGTGGATGCAATCTCCATCCTGAGTGACAGATGACTTCTCGCTGCTCCCCCATCAGAGGGTTGGAGCAGGCCTCTAGTAAAGGCCTTGGAGAAGCTGATGAAGAGTATCCTGGTATCCACCATGGTGGTTCCTAGCTACACGAGAAGCCCTCTGTTGAGTTACGCTGTAGAGGAGTGCTTCTCAAGGTCCACCCGTGGACTCCTGCAGATCTGATTCAACAACTAAAGTTGGAGTAAAATGAGGAAAAAGATAAAACGGTGACTTTTTTTTCTTAGAATTCATTTTGTTGATTTAAAGGGTCTCCTTTATTTCAACTCTGCTCTCCTCATCTTTACATGTTAAAACGTCTTTTGAGAAGAAATGATGAGAATAAATGGCGGGGTCTTCTGTGTATTTGTTTGTAATTACCATACTTGCTAAAAGAACACCCTGTTATTCCCTAAAGTTTTGTCTTGGCTTTGAAACTTCACTAGCATGGGAATCACTATCATAGAGGCCGTTGCCAACCAGACTTTCGAGGAGCAAGTCTTAAAGTTCAGGAGTCTATTGGCCCCTGGGCCTAGCCAGTAACCAACGACCTTTGCAAGTCCTTCTGATATTTCCTGTTCTTTGTTTAAAAAAAAAAAAAAAAGTAATTTCATGTCTCACCTTCCCCTAAAACGTTATTTTCACGTAACTGCATTTTGCAGTGTTTTTCATTCTTGGAAACAAAGAGTTGGGGGGAGGGGGCGGGGGGAGGAGAGGAGGGCTCCCCTAGTGCTCATGGAGGGAGTTAAGCTGATGACAAATGTGGAAACCAAGTCACCATTCCAGCAGTGTGGAGTCCAGAATTGCACTCCTACGGTGCATGTGAAATAAATCATGAGTAGTAAAAGTGCCTGGCACTCATTCCAGATCAAACAAGGAGTGGCCTCTAGGGAGCAGGACCTGCGGCAGCGTCATTTGATGGGCGGGACCCACTGGTGGGATTGGGTCACCTGCCCCAGTGCTGGGAAGCACCTGTGGCTGGGCTACAGGCTTTACCTGTCTGGTGGCTCAGGGAGCCTGGGGCACTCGCTGAGGCTCTGTGTCTATCAGCACCAAGTCTCCCATGAGAAAACCTGAAAAAAGAACAAGCAAAGCCAAAGTCGGAAGAAAAAGGATACTGATTTGCTACCCACAGTGTGGGAGTCTCAGGGAAGATTTAGATTGCCTTTTGTGGGGAGAGTCTGTTTAGACACTTTCTACCACTGGAAAGGAACTGAACACTAAATTCTTTTGCTTGATCCTGCCTTGCCTGGGGGGCTTTGGTGGGTGGAGAATATCCGTGAATGTTAAGTACCATTGTGTTCTGGTGTAATTGCTATAATTATCTGGGGCTCAGAGACTGAGACTTTTTCCTCGCAGCACAACAAGTAGCATGATATAGGTCAGTTCCTCTGGACTCCAAGGCTCACAGGGGTGTGATGGAAAGCCAGATAGAGGCAGTAGATTTGCATCACAATTGAGGAATACTCAGCTTGGGAACCTGTTGTTTTAAAGGAAGCAATAAACAAGCCTTCTGTTTGTCCTGGAGGAGGGAGACATTACCTTGCCCCTCAAGGTTGATTGCTGCAAACACAACCCTGAGAAATGACCTGGGTAAGAGCTATGAGGGCCTTGGATTCTTGGCATACCCAGAAAGAATGTGCAGAAATGCTCGGGGCCCGTGGCACATTGCCTCTTAACAGGGACAAATCCATGCTTCCTCCAAGGCAGAAGGGACCAATGTGATCAAGTTGCCACCAAGTAGCTTTATGGCTTCCTTAAGGAATGGGTCCATATTGAGGGCTCAGCATCCATCACTGCTGCCAAGTTAGGCATTCATCCACGGCAGTAGCTACATCAAGCTCTGGGAGAAGGAGCACAAGTATTGGGCAATGCTGAGTCTCCATTCATGGGCCTGTTTTGCAACCACAATGGAGAAAGGAGGCTGACAGCCATATGACAAGTCATTTCTCTGCTTGATGGTTAAATGCCACTGTTTGGGGGATACTCCCTGTTGGGCATTAATGTGAGATGCAAAGATCCTGGTGATCTGTACCCATTCACACTGGCAAAAAGGTATATATAAAGATGGACCAAACTTCCAATCTTTTCAGGCCCGACCACAGGCAGTTACAAAGGCTTTACCCAGCAGGTCTCCCTCAATAGCGAATGGACCCCCACTTCTGTGCTGATCCACCCAACTCGACCAGCCCACCAATCCATGGGGGAAAAATGGGACGGGGGAATTGGCACTTTCTTCAGTTTCAGACTTTTCCTTTACTATTACATTAAGTGAGTAAAGGCTTAAATCTTTCATGCCTCTCTTGACCCTTCGTGGCTTGTTGCTTTATTTGGTTACTCCCATACCTCACAGCTCAGCTCTCTCTCCTAGCAGCTGAGCTCCTGACACCTTCCAAGTCTATCAGTTTCCCCACTATCCACGAGTTCAAGCTTATGCTTACTTAAAGCCACTTCTGACAACCAAAAGCTATAATCCCATAGCAACTATAGATATTTCTGTCTTGCCATCTACAACATGTATCAGTTAAGAAAACAAAAGCCACTCAAGGTTATCTCAAGTACCAAGGGATATAATACAGGAAATTCAAATCCAAGAAAAGATTGTGAAGGGTTGGAGGAGCTCAGCCACAGCTAGCTTTTAGGAAAGCAGGTATTCCAGGAATTGTGGGCAATCACCACGGATCATCTCAGGTGCTTGCAGCACCAAAGTGAGTGATTTGCAGGAGGATTCTTGGAGAAGCTGCGAAACTTCTTATCTGCCATCAGTCAAAGACATGCCTCACCACTGTTAACTGATAATGGCCTCTTTATCTCCTGCCTCTAAGTTCTTATGTGGTGCCTCTCACTGGCAGAACCTAAACCGGAACCTTGCCAAAGACAGAGACTACAAATGTAGTCTTCAGGCTTCCAGATCCTGGGATCCAGGGAGAGCCTAGAAGGAATAGGAATGGTCTTGGTATACCTGCAGACAGTCTGCAGACAAAGCGTATTATTTTAGAATTTTGTGTCTTTCTCCTGTTTTAGGACTGCTTCTCCTATCTTTATGTCCCTAACACCAAGTACGCTGATTGGGTCCATGTAGATGCCCAATACACTGGTATGCTCCTTAGTCCACTAGCCCTAAAGGGTCATATTCCTGAAACTCCATTTTCTAGGTTTTTATAACTAATGTGAGTAGTTGCTAGATAAATAACTTTTTTCTATTTTATTATTTCCAAGCATAAAGCTCAATCATGCTTTCTAATAAAAATTTCTTCTAGTCACACTGAAACATCAAGCTGTTTGTTTGCCTATTAATAAATAGAAAGACAATAACAGATTATAGTTGTCTACTGGAGTAAAAATTGATTTTGTCTCATTGTGTTCTCAGTAAAAACTGCATAAAACTGCAACAACTCAAAAGTTACAATAGATAATTTTATCTTATAAAACACTTGCATGAATACTTTTCCATTTCTCGCAAACTTTCTTACAGCCTTTCCTTTTTTACAACCTTGTGAAGAAGACAATACCATTTCCCCCTCTTTATTGACGAAACATACTTTAAAAAGTTGAGATACCTCTCGCTCCTTAACATTCTTTTACTGCATTTAAACATTTCAAGATGTTTTTGTTTTTTTGGAAGAATTATATTTTTTATTAGTTAGGTTGAACATTTTTCCTATGGAGACCACCATAAAATCTTTATATTTCTGACCAGAAAAAAATGAAAATAGACAATGTTTTTGTTATCGTTTTTGCAGTTGAAAAGAACTGTTGAGTTTGCCTGTTATAAACCTTTGCTTCAGCAACATCCCAAGAACTCGCCAGGGAGCTTCCACTTACTACTCCATTAATGGTACATTCATTATTTACTAGGCAGCCCATTCCCTCTCAGACCGACTATATGTTATTGACTGAGCATAAACCATTTCACTTTCACCGTAACCACTTGGTTCTCACTTTGCCTTCCTGAGTTACACCATGTTAAATTCATCTCTATACCACCTGTCAATACTGTAACTTTTGTGAAGACCAGGTGTGATGGAAAGGACACTGAACTAACAATCAAGAGACTTGGGTTCCTGTTGCAACACAATCATTAACCAATGTTTTATCTCAATATCCCTGCTTTGATATCTTTCTGTTTGTCTTTTTCTTTCTTTTCTTTCTTTCTTTCTTTCTTTCTTTCTTTCTTTCCTTCCTTCCTTCTTTCTTTCTTCTTTCTTTTCTTTCTTTCTCTCTCTCTCTCTCTCTCTCTCTTCCTTTCATATCTAAAATTGTAGGGTAGTGATAGTAAACTAAACTGCACCTCTGTGCATCTTTTCTCTGCGGATTTAGCCTCCAGGAAAGTCTGAGGAGTTTTTCATGTCTTGACAGTGACCTTGCCATAGAAAGTTGTTGCTCATCATTATTTGTGTTTCTGGACACCCTAAAAGACTATCTTTTCCAGCCCCCATCTAGTTAATGAGGCTTTGCAACTGACTTCTGGCCAAGAAATGTAGATGAACAGGGTGCCTGGGTGGCTCAGTTGGTTGAGTGTCTGCCTCCAGCTTGGGTCATGATCACAGAGCCCTGGGATCGAGCCCCACATCTGGCTCCCTGCTCAGCGGGGAGTCTGCTTCTCCCTCTCCCTCTGCCCCTCACCCTGCTCAAGCTCTCTTTCACTCTCTCTCTCAAATAAATAAATAAATATAATCTTAAAAAAAAGAAATGTAGATGAACCAAATGTGAGGTGCTACTTCCAGTTCTAGCCTCTAAACCTCACATGGTCCCCTCCATCTTTCCTCCACACACACACACACACACACACACACACACACACACGTTTCTGTTCTATATTGGCAGGTGTGTAAACACTAGATGAAAACAATACAAACTAAAACCATAGTGACATACCATTTTGGGGTCCATACATGAAAAATATTAAACAGACTGGCAATATGAAATGTTGGGAAAGTGTGTGGGAAAAAGGGTCTCTCATACTGCTAGTGGTAATAAAACAAAACCATGATTTGGGAGGGCTATTGGTCTGTATTCATCAAAATCAAAATAAAATATACTTTCTCCAACATTTGCTTTCTTGAATCTACCACTTATCAGAATAAGACATAGAAAAGGAAGTTTATATATAGCAACACTTTCAGTATCAGAGAATTGGAAACTGTCTACATGGCAAGCAATAGAAAAAATGATTAAATATGACATTATCATACACTATCACAATTTAAAAGAAGAGACACATTTATGGATGAAGATGGCAAATCTCCAAAATAAAATGTTAAGTGAAAAGTAAGTAAGTTGCTGAATAATAGGTAAAATGTTTGAGATATATGTATATATAGATATCTATATCTGCATCTGTATATCTACATATATCTGTGTACATAGATTGGCTATAAGTGTATAGAAATACAGGTTTGGAAGAATATTCACGCCATTTAAAACAATGGTTAAATGTGGGAAGGAACAAAGGATTAATAAAGTTTAACAAGAGGATATTTTTAGTATTTGCATACTTTTCACAGTTTGTGTACTGATAGTTTAAATGATTTATATATTTTTTATAATTATTCTTGTTCATATATTAACTGTGAATGAGAACTAGCAGGGGACTTCTCATTGTTCACACACAGAGAGGAATGATGACTTGTGTCGTTTCTCTGTAACTCCAGTAAGTCCTGGTCTACTGTTGTCAGGTCACCCTGAGAGGGAGGCTTTGATGTCCGTCAACCTGGCAATGTCACACTGGTTCTCTTGTGCTCCAGCCTCTCACATGACACTGTGCCCGTGATCTTAAGTAGAGTGGCAGGAAGCCAGCTCAGTGTCACTCCATCCTTCTCAGCAAAGGCTAACTTTTGTGGTAAAAATAAACAAGGTGTACAGTACATTCAGCATACATCCTGGCTTATCTTGTAAAATCTCTGGGCGTCTGTTGATGCAAGTCTCGAAACATCAGTAATCCCGACAGAAGTGACCCCTGTTGTTGAATAATGCCAAGTCTCTGCCACTTGCACTTGGCTGTCTTTTCTGGAACAGTTTTATCTACCTGCACCACACTTTCAGGCTGACTGGTTGCATAAGAATAAAGACACATGACTGGGGTCATTTGGATAAGGCTCTGAGGCAAATTTTCTTAAATTCAGTTATAGACTCACCCCAAGAAATGATAATTCCAGGCAGTGTGCCTTGTCAATGGCTGCCTCAAACCTTGGTTTTTATGGCAGAGTTTTGATAATCTAGAAACACGTTAAAACATTCTAAGGACCTCTAGCCCAACTGATTTTTCTCCACAGGGCTAATCTTATAAAAATCATATTAATCCTTGAATAATGATGTTTTGTCACTTTCAATGAAAACAATATCAGGTTCCCATAGTTTTCTTTTTTTTTAAAGTTTTTATTTTAATTCCAGTTAGTTAATATACAGTATTAGTTTCAGATGTACAATATAGTGATTCAATACTTCTCTACATCACAAGTGCCCTCCTTAATCCCCAGCACGTATTTCACCCATCCCCCTACCCCAAGCTTTCGATTTTTCTGTATGCTTGACATTTTTCTTTATTAAAGGAGCTGGGAAAAATATGACGGGACTGTGAACAGCAATGGGGAGCAAAATATTGCTAATGTTCCTTAAATCCCTGAGATAGTTGACCAGGAGAATGAGCGGTACGTTCTCAAGGGACTTAGAAAGGTCATTACCTTAGGGTATCAATTCTCAACCTTTATCACTGAAACAAACATGAGCATGGAAAATAATATTTGTACGGCATACTGGGGTAACAACTCAAGTTCCCATAGTTTTCTAACCAACTCTTTTTTGTGAACAACATCTAAAGGTATTATTGTTAAATGAATTCATGTTATATGTAGTAGAGTCAAAATAATATAAGGCTACCTTCTCTAAAGACTCATTTTCCTATAAAAGGCATACTTTACAAATGGGTAATTCATATTTCTGGCTTGTCAATGACTTGGATTCCTTAGGCAGTTTCTCTAATTATCAATCACATACTTAGACACTGGTCAGTCTGGGACCATAGAGCATGAATAATGGTATTCAAAACTTCTAGAGAAGGCGGGACAATCAATTCTAAGTTATAATGTAACTGCTGAGTCAGTCCATCAGCGTCCAACATTAATTATTCTTCCTGGATGCTGGTCTACTTTGTACTTAGCAGAAGAATCTCTTATCCCATGTGATAATTGCATCAATAAGAAGGTTTGCACATCCCTGGCATGCTATGCCAGTGTCCGTGGCAGTCATTGCTAGTTTGCTAGTTGATCCTACTTCTCTTTCCAACTGAGCCCAGATACACCCTTGGCATCCTTCCCAAAAGATGCCCTGAAGCAACCACCAACAATCAGAGGAGGCACATGGG
Organism: Ursus americanus; assembly: GCF_024610735.1. Classification (NCBI taxonomy): domain Eukaryota; kingdom Metazoa; phylum Chordata; class Mammalia; order Carnivora; family Ursidae; genus Ursus; species Ursus americanus. Next base: position 50,485,259 of record NC_142137.1, on the reverse strand, counting down.
ATTCATTTGATAATATGTCTATCTTATAAGGGGATAACATAAGTATCCTATTACATTATGGGTTGAATTCCATTTCCCTCAAAAATTCATATGTATTAGTCCTAACCCCCCATCCCTCAGAATATAACTGTATTTGGAGAAAGATTCTTTAAAGAAGTAATTAAATTAAAATGAGGCCATTGGGATGTACCCTAATCCCACATGACTGGGGTCCTTATCAGAGTAAATTTGGACACGAACATGTACAGAAGGGAAATGATGTGAAGACATGGAGATAAGACTGACATCTTCCAGCCCAGGAGTGAAGCCTGATGACTCCTAAGAAACCAACTCCACGGACACCTTGATCTCAGACTTCCAGCCTCCAGAAATGTGAGAAAATAAAATTCTGTTGTTTACGCCACCCTGTCTGTGTCACTTTGTTATTACGGTACTTGCAAACAAATACCAGTCTCCTATAAATAGAACAAAATAGAAGTAAGGTGGTGGGAGTGATTAAGAACTTCTTGACTTTTAAGACAATAGAAAGGACTCTTAGCAATTTGCTGATACTCACACTCTTAAGTTAATATGACTCCTGTATGTTGAACTATGAGCTATTGATGCCCCCCACTCTTATCTGACTGGTGGTTGTTGGTTTGGTATTATAGAGTAAGGACTCTGTAAAAAGGAACAAAATCTTATGTGTATTATAAAATCCTAGAACAGACTTGGAACTCCTAAATTGAATTAGTATTATGAGGAGTCTAGAAGTATGAAATGGCTGTATAGTAATAATAATGCCTTCCAAAGATGTCCATATCCTCATCCCCAGAATCTGAATATATTGCATTACAAATGAGTACGAAGTTTGCATTAGGTATAGAATTAGGTTGCTAGGTATAGAATTAGATATTAGGTATAGAACTAGGTTGCTAACTGGCTGACCTGAAATAAGGAGATTATCCTGGATTATCTGGGTAGGTCCCATATAATCACAAGGGCCCTGTAAAGTGAAAAAGGGAGGCAAAAAAGGAACTCAGAATGATGAAAACTCAACTCACCACTGCTGGCTTTGAAAATGGAAGAAGGGCCCACCAGTCAAGAAATACAGGTGGCCTCTAGCAGCAGGGAAAGGCAAGGAAAAGGATTCTCTCCTAGACCTTCCAGATAGGAATGCAGTCCTGCCAACACCTTCATTTTAGCCCAGTGAGACCCATGTCAGACATCTGACCTACAGAACACCGTAACACAGCTGTGTTCTTCTATGTTGCTAAATTTGAGGTAATTTGTTATGACAGCAATATGAAACTAATAAAAGCTCCAATGATTGAATATATTTGCAATGCTAATTTTCAAAAAGTATGGCAGAAACCAATTTGCTCCTGGAATTATTGGGTTTTTTTGTTTGTTTGTTTGTTTGTTTGTTTGTTTAAGATCAGTGCATCATGGATTATCTTAGCTCCTTTTCTTTATCTTCAACTCTGCTCTTGGACTGCTCCCCCTCGTCCTGCCCTTTCTGTTCCTCTGCACCAAAAAACACCAGTGAAAATGCTTCATTGATCTACTTATTTGTTTTAATGGCATTACCTTTATCCAATCGTCTACATGTCAAACTCTGAAGACAACTCTGACTCCTTTCTCTCCTTCCCTACCCTCCATCGTGTTAATTTTCAAAGATAGAAGGTAGATCTATCCCCATGTCTCTTCCCTACTCCTTCCTTTTCGTTCCTACCATAATATTTCTGCTTTCTGCCCTTGATTCCCATGCCTATCCAAATTTCCTAACTGATCGCATGGCCTTCAGTGCCTACACGCACCCATTCTTCTACCCACTATTCGCAGAATAATCTTCACATGCCTATCTAACAATCTCCTTTCCTCAAGGTTGTTTTCCAAGGCTCTCTGCAGCAAGGTCCCGGCCTTTCCAGTGTCCTCCCACACCATCACTCATTAATCTACCAGGCCAGTGCCTGTCAACTGTGATGTACAGGAGTCATGTGAGTAGCTTTCAAAAAACATGGATTCCCTGGCCCCATGACCCAGAATCTCTAGGGGTGGGGTCCAGGAAATAGATACCTTTTAAAGATCTCCAGGTGATAATAATGTCCTGCCCAGACTAAGATCCCCTGCCCTAAGGTGGTTCTCAAACATGGGTGTACATCAGAATCACCCAGAAGGGTCGTTAAAACACAGGTTACTGGGTCCCAGCCAAAGGGTTTCAGAATCAGTAGGACTGGAGTGAGACCTGAGATCTTTCTTTCTTTCTTTCTTTCTTTCTTTCTTTCTTTCTTTCTTTCTTTCTTTCATTTGAGATGTAATCCATATACGATAACAATCCTTTTAAAGTACACAATTCAGTGGTTTTCGGTATATTCACAAGGTCTCACAACCATTACTATTACTTTTAAAACATTTTCATCATCCTAAAAGAAACCCATTAGCAGCCACTTCTCATTCCCCCTTCACCCCAGTCTCTAGAAACCACTAATCTAATTTCTGTCTCTATGAATTTGCCTCTTCTGGACATTTCATAGAAATGGAATCATACAATATGTGGTCCTTTGGGACGGGCTTTTTTCACTTAACACAGTATTTTCAAGATTCATCCATGTTGTAATATGTTTCAGTATTTCATTCTTTTTTATGGCAGAATAACATTTTGCTGCAAGGAAACACATTTTATGTATCCATATCTAACTGATGGACATTTGGGTTCTTTGCATTTTTGCCTATTATGAATAATGCTGCTATAAATATTCATGCACAAATTTTGTGTTTTTAATTATTCTGGAATATATATCTGGGTGTGGAATTGTTGGGTCATGTGGTGACTCAATAATTGAGATGAGAGACTCTATAATTGAGAATTTGCATTTCTAACAAGTTCCCAGGTGATGCTGAGGTTGATGGTCCAGGAACCACATTCTGAAAATCTCTGCTCTACCCAAACTGGACTACTAATTCTTCCCTCAAATACCCTGAGTCTTTGACATCGGTGCCTTGTTGGTCACTTGGTCTTAAGTGCTTTCCTTCTCATCTTTACCTTGTGAAATCCTACTCATCCTTTAAGGCCCATCCCCAGGCTGCCTTCACCACGAAGCCTAGGCAACATTTTCTGTGTATGTGTTTTTCTGGTTCTTCTGACTGGTTGCAAGCTCCTTATGGGCACTGAGTGTGCTTGAATCATCTTCATATGGAAGCCCTGCAGCCTGGCACAATGCTCATACGTTGCTGCTACTCATTACTATGTGTTCAGTTGAACAGAATTCCAGGTCTTCTGATGTGGTAGTCCAGAGACATGACCCTAATTAGGTGGGGCTTTATGTTTCTCCTTCTCCCAAGCATCTGATAAATCCTAATAATTCAGTACTCCTGAAGTCCTTTCAAAAGTTCTTCCCCAGCTGGTCTCATGATCAGGATCTAGAAGACCAAACTATTAAGGTCCTTTTAAGTTACATCATTTAAAGATTATTTTTACAATTGCTGCTCAGACATTAATATAATTCTAGAATCCAGGGTCTCCACAGAATGCTGGGGAATGACTGGGGTAGTAAATCTTGCCTATGGATAGATTATTTCAAATGTAGAGCAGCACATCTATTTGAATAGCTTTTCATGTAAGTTGCACAGGTATTCAGTGGAAATTTTCAATATACCATTTTCCATTTCCCTAGCAATGCTAAGAAATAGTTAAAATACGGAACAAGCCCTCTGTTAGCAAACTTATATTTAAGGGTTAGTCATACTTCAGAAGGTGGAGGTGGAGGTTCAATACGACAGTGTATAAAAAGGACCTGGCCCACCTTCAACACCCAATATATGGGTCTGTTATTAGTAGTAGTGGTAGTATCCATTTCCTCAACTCTTTTTGCTAGAAGCTTTTGTTCGTAATATACTGAGAAAACAAATCCATCAACTAGAATTCTGTCTTATCCTGTCCCACATCTACAAATATGTCTGCACCTGCTCTCAATCCTTTCATTCTCCTCCATAAGATGAGTTCTTCCTCCTGTGCCCCAGAGCCCCACCCCTTCTACTTACTCAGGAACTTGGCTCCAATAATCATCCATTTCTGATGCTCCTGGCAGGGCAGTCAAGGTAGGCTTTAAGCACTCCCTTCCCTTCCCCCATATGGAAAGTAAGAAGAATCTCACCAAAGTTTGAATTCTTTTGAAATATCTCATCTCAAAATTTCTCTAGTATCAGGAAGGGATTGTGATTTTGTGTCTCATTGATGCAGAGAAGAATCTTAAAAATTATGAAAGCATTAACAATATATTTCATTCCCTTTTGTAAGTGGTGCTTTGAGAATGTTTGCCGTGAGAGGTGTGTGAATATGGGCCAACAGATGTGGGGAACCCCAGAGGAGTTCTGACTTGAAAGGCCCACACCTGATCTTGGCCACATCTGCTCTCCTCTTCCAAACCATACTTCTAAGCACAGCTTTTAGTTTCTTCTTATATAATTCCCACTTTATTTCTCCAGTCCTTTAGAAGAGCAGGTCATACATGGCCCTGTAGTCAGGTGCGGAATGGCTGGGAAGACCTAAGAGATAGGGCGTATGTTGGAAGAGTAGTTGGTTCTCTTCTAGTCTTCCAGAAAGAGAAGAAGCAGAAGAGACTGCCAGGAGCTCATGCAGGGGCTCACAATGGACTTGGGAGAAATGAGTAAGAGTCCAGAAGACAGAGGAGCAGTTCTGTGTGGGCATTCAGTTGGAATCTGAGTTAAACTCCCCTATACGGGTTCACTAACTCCTGACCCTTGGGTAGGGTCTGTCTCTCTCCTACCTATCAGATTCTACCTTATCGAATGAATAAACTCACACTTATTGCTTGATCCTCAGCTCATTGCCATCTTAGTGATGCATCTTAAAGATTTTCTCTCACTAAGCCCTCTCATTTAGGGCACCAATAACTTCTGTATTACAAGTACAATGAGCATTTTTCTGTTTATATCTTTCTCACCATCTCTGAGGCATTTGCACTATTGATTATGTCCTGTTTGAAGTAATCTGCTCCTTGGCATCCACAATAGATTACTCTCCTGTTCTCCTATTACTTGGATCATTCCTACCTTGTCTTCTCCCTGGAAACCTCTTTCTCTGGCCTCCCCTTGACTATTGCCCAGAATTCTGTTCTTAGCCTTTCTCTCATTGTAAAAGCCATAGATCCAAGTATTATTGGTAATATTTATTTTTTCCTGAATCAGTGCTAATTTATCCCAGTCTTAAGTTATGATAGTTTTCCACAGCTGCATATTTGATACCCAGACCTGGATGTCTTTATTTTTATTTTCATTTATTTTCATTTTTAATTCTTTCAGACCTGGATGTCTTTAAACTCAACATTCCTTATTCCAGAATTCCTTATTTTGGTGAATGGCACTGTCACCCTCTCAATGACCCAGGGAGAAGCTTGAAACATAACTTATAATTTCTCCCCCTGCCTTTTCTTTCGATCTTCTCTTACCCACATCCCATATTCAACCATATCTGTTCCATCCTTCTACTTACCTCTCATATTTAGGTTCTATCACCACCATGAGGGCAAATACTGAATAATCATTAAGGGCAAGTATTTTATTGTTTATCTTCTTGTCCCTAGCACATACAGTACTGGCACTATTTTAATAGATTATATGGAATATATGAAAGAATTAATAAGTGAAGAAATAATTCAATAAATAAGTTCATGGATCAATACAATTCAAGTTTAGCCCTTCTGACTTCAAGAAACACAAACCTTCACAACATAAGTCAAATAAAGTACAAAGGAAGGTGGGGCAGCAGGTTTATTATTATGAGGAAACCCATGGAACACAGGCAGATGAACCAAAATAAAAAATTAGAAGCAGATCAGCCAGCATCTGTTAAGGCAACAGTGTTTACGAACTTTATCAGCTGGGGTGTCAGACCCTTCACTCAGATTCCTTTCTGTCTATGTGAGTTGGTTATTTTCCGTGGGTTTGCTCTGTTCACTTCTCACTACAACTCACTTTTCGCCTCCACTCTGCATACTTTTTTTTCTTACATCATTGAATCTGCCCACGCATGATGTCTGCTTTCTCATGATTTATCATGACCCACAGCCTTACCTCTTGGCTTGAGCTACGCATCCCTTCAACTTTAGCCTCTGTTGCTAACTGCCTGGTTCTCTCTGTACTTCCAATTCAAGTCCCTGAGGGCAGGAACCTGATGGGCCTACTCAGCTTTAAGATGTCAGCCCACCAATTAACTGCCTCTGAGTAGAGGCCCAACCTAGGCCTCCGCCCACCGCCGCCCAATTGTTACCATTCATTAGTAACAAAGAGTCCCGTGATATAAACCAGGCTCTCCAGGGCTGCATTTTGCAGAGCAGTGGTCAGAGCAGAAACTGTGACTAGTGTGAGCGCAAACATGTGATCACATTGTTCCCAGGGAGGAAAAACACAGGCATTCCTACATCCAAGGAGGATGGGATAGGAGCTCACCATATGTGGTGGGAAAAGCCAGAACTAATGAAGCCCACAGAGTCAGAATTCACTTAGGAGGCTTGAAAGTGCAAAAGATGGGATGGGATTCCAGAGAATCATGAAATCTTGGGGGACCACAGTAGGTGTGGAGGAGAGCAAGGTCCAGAGGATTTCCTGGAATACTATTTTCCAATTCTGGCTCACCCAACACAAAGACTCAGAAACCAATTAAACAATAAATACCAACTCACTGATTTCTCTTCTTCTAGTCTGGCCCCCTCCAGCCGCCATTCTTACATTTTAAGTTACATCCCCCCCATTAGAAAATGTCTTACTTAGAAAATCAGAAAAATAAAAACTATAAGAGAAGAACATAATCAGTCGTAACTCTGCTATCTAACAAGAACCGTCATTATTATTTCCTAATTTCTTTTTCTTTTTTTTTTTTTTTAAGATTTTATTTATTTGACAGAGAGACAGCCAGCAAGAGAGGGAACACAAGCAGGGGGAGTGGGAGAGGAAGAAGCAGGCTCCTAGCGAAGGAGCCTGATGTGGGGCTCAATCCCAGAACGCCGGGATCACGCCCTGAGCCGAAGGCAGACGTTTAACGACTGCACCACCCAGGCGCCCCCCTAATTTCTTTTTCTAATGTTTCCTCCATTTCTTCCTTAAAAAAGGATTTTTGTAGGGTAAAACTTTATACTGTGCATTTTTCTTTAGTTATTATTTCACTGGTATAATAACACATTGCCTAAAAATACAGTTGTAAAAATATTCCATCATAGGGCAGTATTCTAATTTATTTTACCATGTCTTATTGGTGACATTCAGGTTGTCTCTGATTTTTCCCTACTATAAATTAAGGAGTTGAATAAAAAAATTCTGAGAAGTTACATCCTGCATTAAAGGGTAACATTTTTTTAAAACACAAATTAAACCATGTACCTTCTCAGCCTAAAACTCTTCAAAAGTTAACTTATTTTGAGGCTATATTTCTAATTTCTCTGGTTACCACAACGGATGCTTCATGATCTGGCATTTGCTGGCTTCTCTAGCTTCAGCTCGGCCAAGCCCTCAGACGGGCCCCCTCGTCACCTTCTCTACCTGCTGTGCCCAAACCAGCCATACTCTTCTGTGCCCGCAGGTATCTGCTCGCACTGGTCTCCTGCTTCGAACCCCTCCCTTCCCCCATCACTAATTTGCCTCATCCTCTACGATTTGGCTCAATCGTTAATCAACCTCTGAAGCATCCCCGCCTTCCAGTTCGGGTACGTGCCTGTACCCATTTGCAGTTTGGGCTGTGTTCTGCTGCTAATCAGAGAAAACCTGACTTAGAAGCCTGTGTACAAACAGAGGAAGCTTCTGGTATTTGTTTAATGCCTGGAAGATGCTAGAACAAGTGTCCCCGTGATTCTCTTGGCGTTTACCTCGTGGTTACAAACGGTTGTGGCAGCGCCAGCCGCAGCCCTGGGCTCCGCATAGAAGTAAGACGGGCCCCGCGCAAAGATGCTGCACCAGCTGGATATGCTTTTCTTTTTCTTTTTGTTTTTAAACAGAAAAAGGAAAAGCCTTTTTGGGAAATCCCAGCTGATTTTGGCTCGTCTCTCTCTCTCCCTGAGCAGAACAGTCTCATGGCCACTCCCGGAGGCCCGGGGGGAAAAGAGCCTTTAGTCCCCAGTCCCTCCACTGGGTGCAACAAGGGGTTGGGAAGCGCCGGTTAGCAGATCAGTGGCGTCTGCGCTGACGCCCTGCCCTGCGCCCCTCTCGCACCGCCCCCCGCCCGCCCGCCCCCCCCCCCCCCCCCCCCCCCGCGCCGCTGGCTCACTGCTGTCCCTCGCCCACCGGACGACAAGCCTCTGGAAGTCAGGAAGAGTGTGTTCCTACCTCGTTTTCCACAACGTGCCTCCAACACATTACTTAACGCTCGGTTTTGAACAAATCAACAGCTTTCAGAGACCATCCACACCACGCTTCCCAGGGAGCAACCGAGGGCAGGAGAGCAGACGCAGCGTCCCTAAAGCACAATATTCAAAAACGGCAAGAATTTTTAAAAAGAAACAATGTACTGACCGGACAGTTGTCGAGCAGAGGGTGAGAAGGTGCGGGCAGAAGCAGCCTGAGAGCCACAGACACTGGATGACTGGATGGGCGGTTCTCAAACATGGCGGCCCACTGGGATCACCTGCGGCTGGTTTTCAGCGACCCTCTGCCCCCCCCCGCCCCCCCGCCCCGTCGGAAACGGTCTCTGGGGCGGCCCATCGTGTGCTGGAGCTGGCTCATCCTGGCTGGGAGGTTCTTCCCAAGCCCGTGTTCATCACGTTGGTGGCTCAAAATCGGCCACCATGTGGTGTTTGTATCATAGCAATCGGCAGACACTACAAGTCACAAAGGAGTTCTCCGCACCTGCCCCTGAGAGCCAGTTTACCAGCATACGCTGCTGTTGTTGTTTTAAAAACTCCCCGGATGTTTCCAGCCTACGTAGCCAAGTTTAAGAACTACTAGTCCAAGGTAAGCCCCTCTTTTGGCTTGAGGTTTTCTTTTTTTTTTTTTTTAAGATTTTATTTATTTATTTGACAGAGATAGAGACAGCCAGCGAGAGAGGGAACACAAGCAGGGGGAGTGGGAGAGGAAGAGCAGGCTCCCAGCAGAGGAGCCTGAGGTGGGGCTCGATCCCATAACGCCGGGATCACGCCCTGAGCCCAAGGCAGGCGCTCAACAGCTGTGCCACCCAGGCGCCCCTGGGCTTGTGGTTTTCTGCCACATACTATATTGGATTCCTTCTTTAGCCCCAATCCTGCCTGTGGGTGAGCAGGCTTGTGTGGGATAACTTGGTTTGCATGTACAGAACCCGAGGGAAGTACAGAAGAGACAGCAAAATTGTGGCTTCATTTTTGGTGGTTATTGAGTTTCTTTGCATACTAGTTGATTTTCAAAGAATGTAGCCACATCTCTTTCAGTATACCTTTAGGGTTGGATCTACAGAGGCATGTTAATTCATTGAAGGAGGTGGGGGACCTCTGAATAATGTTGTACAATTAGGAACCTTCAGGACCCCCTTCTGAGATTGCAGGTCCTTTGAATGCATATGCAATTTGAATGCATAATTGTCTGTAGTGTAATTTGCTAGATTTCACTCCCCTGGCTGAATCTGATTTAAACAAATGGGCTCCACCCCATCCTAGGGTCGTCTTATTATAGCTATCCATATCAGACTCCCCCCCCCATGGTAGCTACATATTTATATATTGATATATATTCCTCAATTTATAGATAGGACACTAGACAGAGGAAGGGTTTGTAGCTTTCCTAATGTCACAGAGCAAGTAAGTGGATTCAAATCCAGGTAGTGCATCTCTAGAACCTCTATTTCTAAGCACACTACCATACTATGCCCGGAGAAGTACAACTCAGACTGACTTGCCTGCATCAGAAAAATACACTACAAAATGCCCAACTGGTTCCTGTCTCATAGACCACGTTAGTCATCTATGTGGTGGTGTGGACTATACAGCCTTACCTCAAGTGGAACTACCACCACCACATGACGTTCAAGTCTAGCTGGAGGAACTTGGATGCAGCAGATTTGCTATGTCCCACGGACACCTGGAAATCCCAGGGACACAGGGGACCTGTGAAGAGCCAGGGGGCACTCTCTTTACAAAGTGGTTCTGGGGCTTTAGTGAACCCTCAAAGCTAGTGGGCAGTGTTGGTCTCTGTCCGAAGAGGCAGAAGGAAGCTGAAGGGCTGTTTCCAACCACATTCAAGGTGGGAGTCCTACCAGGATTGAGCCCAACAGTCCCAGTGAAATGTACTTACCTTGGGGCCCTCTGGAGGAGATGGGCTGCCATGGGAGAATATTTCAATGCTCTAACTTGATTTCTGTCAAAACTTAGTTGCTCAAACACCACCCTGAGCAACCTAACAGGAGATTCCTCTTAAAATATTTTTCTTATCTTGGGGTGCCTGGGTGGCTCAGTCAGTTGAGCATCCAACTCTTGGTTTTGTCTCAGGTCATGATCTCATGGGTCATGAGATCGAGCCCTGAGTCGGAAATCCATGCTCAGTGGGTAGTCTGCTTGAGAGTCTCTCCCTCTGCCCTTCCCCCCAACTTGTGCACACTCACTCTCTCTCTCAAGTAAATAAATAAATCTTAAAAAAAAATTCGTATCTCAAAACTTTATTATGATTAGGGAGAATGGAAAATTACAACTTAAGTATTAAATTTACACTTCTAAAGAATGTGTTTGTGACAAAAGAGGGACTAAATCTAGACTATAGAAGTGAGGGAAGTTTCTAATATGAGGTCTTCACTCTTTAAAGAGCAGTTTCTGATGCATGGTAACTCTGTCTTTCGTAAGATTGGACCCCTGGGAAACATGACCTTTCTATTCTGGGCACCTGCCATCATAAGATCATTAATTTATCATTGTATTTCTTTATTGTTTCTGGAATTTTGTTCCTATTTTCTTTTCCCCAGGCTTTCTGCTCCTATAACAGAATGAAAATGCCATTGGAACTATTACCTTATGGTGTATTTCAGCTTATCCTTTTATAGTGTTACAGTCCTCACTGAATTTCTCCAAGAGAATACCTTATATTGGTTAAAGTTCATGAGGTGATTTTTCTATAGTCAGCTGTGTAGGGGAGGAAAACAGCTTTTCCCTCTACTCATGTTAGGTGCTTCAGGGGGGCTTTTTTAATCAGACTAACAAAAGACAGAATGACAAGAGAAAACAAACACACTTTTATTAGCAGGTGCAATGTACATTCACATGGGAGCACTCAGAGATGAGTAACTCAAAGGGGTGGTTAGAACTTGGGGCTAATATGGCACCTAAACCAAAAAACAATGAATGTGCAGAGAAGTGTTGAGGCAAAGGAAAAAGACTTTGAGTTTCTAGAGTAGCAAATTGTGGAAAGGTGAATATATGGGTGAACTAATGGAAGATCAGGTTACTTACTAAAGTTCATATGTAGATTCCTCTGGTGTCTGTCTCTGGATTGATACGAGTCTATAGTTGTCTCTGGTGATTAATTTCTGTCCTTCCTGGTAGAGTGGGGGAGGGGACAGCTCTACAAAGGCATGTGCTGCTTTTAGGCAAATGGGGGAGGGTGGACAGCTTCTCTTGTATCTGCTTCTCAATTGCCTTTAGCTAAAAATAATCAATATGCTAAATGTGCCGTATTCTGCTATCCTTCAGCTGGATAAACTATTCCCTTCTTCTTGTTCTAATCCGCTGGCTAAGACAGATTGCTGAAACAGAATCGTGGAGATGAAAACACTACAAATAAAATGAATATTACCATTTTCTTGTTTTTCTGGGGTTTTACTTGACAGTATCCTTCCCTGGCAGTGATGTGCCTGAGAACAACTCAGGTCCAGACCAACCTAGAAACCTTGTTTCTGAGGCTACTTTCCTCCTTTCTAACCTCTCAACCTTAAATATCCCTGTAAGACATAAAGTATGCTTGGGCAAAGTTCCTTTTTATATGGGTGTTTCACATTAATATCCTTTTTATCAACCCCTGTTCCCCCCTCCCCCCGCCCCAACCCTCTGTCAGAAGTTTGTGTCGAAATCTGTTTACTCCCTGTCTTTCTGAAGATGTTCGAGTTAGCCATTTATCCTGGATGTGCTTGTGTCATTCAAGGGCATGTGGGAAGAGGCAGTCTGCACAACACTGTGAACCTGGCAAGTTTTCGGTTTTTGTTTTTTCTGACTTTACCTTCTTTTCTTTAATGACTTACTTTTCAACACCTTTCTATTTTCCTGAACTATTCCTTAGGTCAAAACCAAAATGGCTTCACAAAATCATCTCAACTCTGGTTTAAACTTATTCACATCCTCATGTGAGTGAGAGCACTGGGAGGAGAACAATCAATGAGGAGGGACATCTAAGGATGGGATTTGTATAAAAGCAATATTAATTATGTCGGTCATGTGGCCTGCTTAGCAGTGATGCCTAATTACCCTGCGGTACCTTATTGACGATACACTGTGAAATCACAGCTAACGTTGCTGTAGGTTGGACGTGATCAGAACAGTGTATTGCAAATGCACGCTCAGCCTCCAGAGCTTGTTGCTCAATAGGCAAACCTACATCGTAAGGCCAAGTAGGAACATTTCCACCGTTCCACCAGATAGGAGGAGACTTTCCCAGTGGAGATGAGTAGGGGCGTCCTGTAACAGGTCGTGGATTAAATCTGCCTTAAACCCTTGCTCCTCAAAATGTGGTCCATGGAGCCACAGCAGGAGGATGAACTAGAAGCTTATGAGAAATGCAGAAGCTCAGGCCCCAGCCCTGACCGCCCGAATCAAAATCTGCATTTTAACAAGATTTCCGGGTGATTCCGGTCACATAAAATTTGAGAAGCACCCCTGTAAATCATTGCTTCCTTTGCCAGGGGGAGTTGACAGAAGTGAGTCCACGGCTTATCTAAAATGCAGATTTCCAGCCCCACCCCCAGAGCTCCCCATCCTTAGGTGTAAGGGAGGACCTGTCCTCTGCTTCTTTAACAAGTACCCTCAAAATGTCTGAGAAGCCTTCAAGTCTGGACCCACTGTCTGTGCCTATTTGTTTATTGACACTAGAGGAAAGGGAGAGGCTGAGAGAGCTGGCAGTGGGTGGGTGGGATTGTCCTCAAAAAACAACCCAAAAGGCCACAGAGGGAAGAAGACTGTGGTTCAAATGGAACAGGGAGAAAGGTTGGCCAGAGAATATATTCTACAAATCCTTTTATATGGTTCTATCTGAATTTGATTCCATTACTCAGTAATTTGCTGACACTTGCCAAAATAAGAGTATCGTTGCTATATTTAAAGGCAACATGGCTTAACACCCTCTTCATTTTTCTCACTTGTGGTGCGTTTCTCTCCAGGAGCAATCAAGGCTCTCCCCATGGCCCCACCGACGGGATGTCACGTAGAAAGCATTCTGTTATTGTGTGCCCACCCACCCCAAATTTCAGGGCTAATCTTTCATTTATTTTTGAATCTGGGTGACCATGAGGTACAGGTGGTCATCAGCACTTCTTCAGGTCCCATCCCAGAGGATAAATATTTAATATTTGAAGGCAGCTCGATCCATATTTGCTGAATACAGCATAAATCTGAAGCTGCTGTAGAAAGAAAAGCTAGCTAATGTGAACCCAGAGACCGATTCATAGTTTTAAAAATTATTAACCCCACGCCCTCCCCTGCCCTAGCTGGCCAGTAACAAATCATCCTTTAGGGATTTAATGAGTTAAGAGAACACGCTTAACATAAAGGAATATGTCATGGGTTCTTTTAAATGCTCTTGGTCAGACATAATATGTTTAAGTCATGTTTCATATATGGCATCATTTCTAGGTTTACATAATTTGTGAAACTCTGAAATTTTTATAGTACACTTATATGCAGGAAAAAATATTAAAAAATAGCCCCGAATTCTTCCATTGTCTCATCAATTATATGACTATTAGAGAAGATATGACCTATGACCTATGAGAAGGTATGAGAGTAGAGCACGTGTAATCTGGGGGTAAATGTGAGAAAGCCACACTAGGTAATATAAGAAAAGACTTTGGAAATATAAATAAATAGATCAGTATATGCAACACTCCCTAAAGGAAGATGCCTGGCAACTTGTTCCAGAAATTACAACTTACTGATTCAAACTAGCATTGTAAGACTTTCTCTAGCTGCTTATCGTTCGTTCATTCATCTATAAAGTATTGAGGATTTCCTCTTCACTGAGCACTGATGGGTATACTGTGTGAGATGCACAGTCTCTGGATTTGTTCTGCTGGGTGGAAGTGGACTCCTAGAAGTGCCAAAAAGACATCATTGCTATCAAATAGCATGTTAAAATAAAATATAGCGCACTTGGGTGGCGCAGTTGTTAAGCATCTGCCTTCGGCTCAGGGCGTGATCCTGGCATTATGGGATCGAGTCCCACATCAGGCTCCTCAGCTAGGAGCCTGCGTCTTCCTCTCCCACTCCCCCTGCTGTGTTCCCTCTCTCGCTGGCTGTCTTTCTCTGTCAAATAAATAAATAAAATCTTTAAAAAATAAAAAATAAATAAATAAAATAAAATAAAATACAGTGACTGCGACCACATCAAGGGCATTTTTCATGACACAATTCCACATACCAATTTCAAATTCACTAAGTAATCTCTCCTCTGTATTCCACTTTCTACAGTCTCAATAATCACAAAACCCCTTGGCTTTTCAGTTTTGTTTTGTTTTAGTTTTTAAAATTTGTTTCTTTAGAGAGAGAAAACATGAACGGGGGAGGGGCAGAGGTAGAGAGAGAGAGGCAGACTCCTCACTGAACCTAGAGCCTGAGGTGGGGCTTGATCTCAAGACCCTGAGGTCATGACCCTGAGATCAAGACCTGAGCCGAGATGAAGAGGCGTCCCCCTGGCTTTTCAGTTTTAAAATGTGCTCCTTCTTTTCTCTGCATCATTTAAAAATTAATCAAGGATTTCTTGGGCACTTGCTCTATTTAAGCTAGAAGCTGGGAAAATATACAACGAAGAACAGAGCTTGCCCTCAAAAAGCCTGAATTTCAGCTTGGATCGTAAACAGATGTGTGTGAATAGCTGATATTTACAGGAAGTTATTGTCAGGAAAACATCACCATTCATAATCCCTTCCTCTTAAAATTTGGCAAAAGAGCCAGATTATTGATAGTACAAAGTGCAATTTTTAAAAATCATGAAAATAATGTAGAGATAAACCACGCTTTACTTCTCTATCTAGGTAACTGACTATTTCACGTCAGGAAACCCGTATTTCTTCAGCTTGGTTTGACACATTGGTAGAAATCTGCTATACTCTGGCGCCACCTGGAGGCCATCTGGCACCAGGGCGAAGGCCCAAACTGGCAACCGCAATGGGAGAAATTGCTTTATTTTTGTTCATCAAATCACTCTTTTCCTTTTTTTTCTTTTTTCTTTTTTGCAACAGGAAATTGTGATGTGTATTTGTCAACTAGAGTTTGTTCTAAATTACATATTTTCCAAGCAGAGTGCAGTTAAGTGGAAGAGAAGATCAAGGAATGTCACAGATTCTTCGAAATGTACATGAGTATAATTTATATATTTGCACGACTTGTGAAACTCTGAAATTTTTATGATACACTCTGAAATATAATGCCATATGTCAATTACATCTCAGTAATAAAATAAAATATAGCAACACTTATTTGTGAAAAAATGGGTGAATAAATGAAAGAACAAATTGCCATGTTTCGGTGTCCCATGAGGTAAACACAGCTCATTAAACTGCCATTTTCTTACTACCTTCTTGGAAACCCTTCCATTCACAACGACTTGGCACCCTTTTCTTTGAGTGCAGTTATTGACCTTGGTTAATGTTCAAAGATGGCCCAGGAAGACCCAGGACAGTGGTATAATTTGCCTCTAAGAAAAAGTGTACAGTCCTTTGTAAACGACTGAATATTGACATCTGGTTGAAGGCTGCTCTTGCCTTCAGAGGAAACTTCCTTTAAGGACATGATATATAATGCTCATATTCATTTTCAACAAAATGGGTTTATTATCTGGAATAAACACTGGCCTCTAATTCATCAGCTGGCTTGAAATTTCTGAATCCCAGGCAACTAGGGATCGCTGTGCTTTAAATCAAGAAAGTTCCTGAGCTTCCTTTCTCCAGAGTAAGTGGAACCCACCAATACCTCGACACAGTGTTATCAACTTCCACTTTATTGTGCCTTGTAGGCATTAAACTTGGTTTTCCAACATGGCGGGGAAAACAGTATTCTTGTTTACCAAATATTCTGCTTAATAGGAATTTATCATTTCAAACACACACGATATACCCATTTCTTAAGAATCAGCACACAGCAATTATCATTGGTAGTATATTATGTGTAATGGAATCTTTTTTTCTTTGTAAAAATAATATAGGATCTTACTTTATTTATTGAAGTATAATTGACATACAATATCTTCCTGGTTTCAGGTGTACATCATAGTGATTCGATATTTTTATACATTGTGAAATAATCCCCACAATAACTCTAGCTACCATCTGTCGTCCTACAATGGATTCTTTTCTTGATGGCTAGAATACACTTCAGCATCTTTTACTGCCTTGGTAATCACTGTGAACATTAAAATACGAGGCTGGAAGATGTACTTAAGGCTCAACTGGGAGTTATGAATCGAGATTTGGCATTTGAAATCAGCTATTGAAGGAAAAGAAGAATGTAAATAAGGATATGCGTAAGAGTCATTATGTCAGCTATAATTACTACTACAAGGCTAAGCTGAAGAAATATTTAAAGTGAGAAAGATATTTCCCACTCCTCCCTACTGTAACTATGTATATGGTAGTTTGAAGATGGATTTAAAATGATGATAAATGCCCCTAGGAAGAGAGAGGGCAACATTTTCTTTTTTTCTTTAAAAAGAGGGGCATACCACACAATTCAGCAATCACACTCCTTGGTATTTACCCGCAGGAGTTGAAAACTTATGTCCAGACAACACCTGCACGTGGGTGTTCATAGCAACTTTGCTCATAATTGCCCAAACTCGGAGGCAACCAAGACGTCTTTCAATGAGTGAATGGATGAATATACCATAATGCATCCTGAAGACGGACTGCTCTTCAGGGTTAGAAAGACATGAGCTATCGCGCTAGGAAAAGACAGGGAAGAAGCTTAAATGGGAGGGGCCGATCTGAAAGGGGTACATACTGTGCAATTCCAACTATATGACATTCTAGAACATGCAAAACTATGGAAACAGTAAAAGGATCAGCGGTTACCAGGAGCTGAAGGGGGAGGGATGAAGAGGCAGAGCACAGGGGCTTTCCAAGGCAATGAAAATACTCTGCATGATACTCTAATGACGGACCCATGTGATTAGACAGCTGTCAAAACCCGTAGAATATACACCGAAGAGAGAACCCGAAGGTAAACTGTGGACCTGGAGTGATTATGACATGTCAGTGTAGGTTCAGCAATTGTGACAAATGTACCATTTGGGTGGGGGAGGCTGTGCACGTGTGGGGGAGGGGTATATAGGAATTCTGCACTTCCAGCTCCGTTTTGCTGTGAACCTGAAATTGTTCTAAAACCATGAAGTCTTAATAAAAAGTTAATTTAATTTAGGAGCACCTGGGTGCCTCAGTCAATTAAGTGTTCTTGGTTTTGGCTCAGGTCATGGTCTCAGGGTCTTGTGATCAAGCTCGGAAAGGGGCTCCAAACTCAGGGGGAGTCTGCTTGAGGTTCTCTCCCTCTGCCCCTCTCCCCCTCTCTCTCTCTCCCTGAAATAAATAAAATAGGTCTTTAAAAAATTAATTAAAGGAATCATCATGAAGTAGGTACTATAACCATTCCCATTTTACAAAAGTGTAAACTGATTCACTCCCATAAATATGCTAATAACTTGCGCAGGTGTGTCGCTAGTTAGCCACAGAACTGGGATTTAAACACAGATACACAAGCTTTAGAGTCTCACCTCTTATGCTGTACTTTCTCTGCCGATAGGGTCGAGTGTCAATTATTTCCGTTTTAAAGATGAGGAACCTGTGCTCAGGGTAGTTCAGTGACCTGCCCAAGGCTGCCCAGCTGGTGATCAGTGAAACCTACATTCAGACCCAAGTTGATCTCATTCTAAAGTCTGCGCTTTTCTTAACAAAAGACTTGGCCAATAAAACTCTAATACTTTACTTTGGACCCGACATTTCAGTCCAGAGCACCAGTGACAGCCCTCGGGGAAATTTCCTTCTCTCGCTGAATGCAGTATGACTCTCTCACAGCCCTGAACCCATCACGTTAACACGATGATCTGTTCGTGTGTCTGTTCTAACAACTCATTTCTAAAGCATCCCTGATTACTCTGTGCCTAGCATGGTGCCTGATACTCTGAAGGTGATTAATAAATGCTCCCCGAACCAGACAGAACTGCTGAACTAGACATCTATTTCTTTTTATCTTATGATACATAGTTCCTTCAGTTCTTTCTATCTCTGCACTCCCCCCCCCCCAACCTATCCTCAAAGTCGTGTCCATGCTATGGTTACGACTATTGTATTACTGAAACAAAAATCGAGGAACTTCATTTGACAAGTAGAGGGACAATGGGAGAACATATTTGAAATCTGTGCTTCTTGTATGAAACCTTGACCTTAACTAAAACATAAGATAGATTTTCCAGGGAACACTGCCTGAACTGAAAAAAAAAAAAAATTAGCACTAGGGATTTCTGGCATTAGCACCTGGTACTTGCATAAAGCTCGATCTCTCTAGACTTGGGATTTATTGATTGCAGTAATTTTAGGATCCTTTATCACTCTTAGTTACCAACTCAGTTTTGAAAGATATTTAAGTTTCTATACACAAAGTCATTCTCAAGGGATGTCTGTTTTCCTCCAGCTTTTTCACTGATTTGTTCCTTGTCCTGTTTCGGATACTAAATGCTTGGAAGTCAATTTGTGACTATGAAACAGGAATTAAATTGTGTTATTTGTTAGTGTCTGAGTTTTCATTCATTTATTCATTCATATTATAAAAGCCTCCAGAGTACCTACCCGGGACCCTGCATTGTTCTAGGTACTAGGGATTAAGCCCTGGGCAGAGCAGGCAAAGTCTCTCCCCTTCTGGAGCTGACATTCTGGTGAGGAACAGTGACCATAGGAAGACCATCAAGTAAATATATAGTAGGTCAGATGAAGACAAGAGCTGTGGAGAAAAATAAAACACGGTGAAATGAATCAGAAGTGCCAGGGTTGAATACAGACCTTAGGAAATGAGGGCACACCACGTGTGTATTGAGGAAGGAGATCCAGGAGGAGTGAACAGCTGGAATGAAAGCAGGCAGGAACGTGCGTGGTGTGTTTGAGGAATAGCACGGGCTACAGCAGAGCGAGCAAGATGGGGCTGAGGCCAGAGTAAGTAGGGGCCACGCCATGCAGGGGCTTGTAGCGCCCGAAGCCTTCGGCTTTTACTCAAGATGGGGAGCCATTGCAAGGCTTTGAGCACAGATGTGACGCGTTTGGACTTAAGTTTTTAAAGGATAGTTGGCTGCTTTGATGAGAATAAACGGAGGTGGGGGAGGGCAAGAATCAGGACCTTCTAGGACCAGTACAAAGTTGTCTTTGATTCATTACATAAAACACTGTATTCTCAGCTCAAATCTCAGTAGCACCTTACTACTCAAGATGAGAGAATTCTGATGTTTTGTAAACAAGGTGGTCCGAGGGTGGACACTTGCCCTCCTTTACTCATCTCCCAGGCGCCCCCTACTGACCACAGTGAGAACTGAAGGGCTCTGGATTTCAGAGTCCAGGTTCTGGGCACCCACGCACCTGCCTACCACATGAGAAGAATACAAAGGGAACCTAGAGTAAAGGGAACCTCATAGACTGGGATTTCTTATTTGAGAGGCATGAACAAATGACCATATTCACAGGGTTTCCCTGGAGGATAAGTTTTTGAATCTGGTTGGCCTGTGCTAGCCAGCTCCCCCAATCACAGAAGGGTGTCAAGCAGAGGGGAGTCATCGAGTAAATACACTCAAATGCTTTACAAAGAGAAGTGAAAAGATGGGTCATGCAGATTGCGACATGCCTGGTCTTGACCAAAAAGATGAGAGGGCCCCGGAGAAAAACCTGACATAATGTGGGGTGCAGCAGTGCAAGCTTCACCAGGACGAGTGGGCTTCACTCCCCTACCTTGTGTTGTGGAGGTGTGCGTGCACCTGAGAATTGAGCTAGAAGTACTGTGCAGAGTTCCCTGTACTCTGGAGGAAGCAGGGTGGGGTCTGATGGGTAGCTCCCATTTGCTAAGTGGGAAGGATAGTCACTGTCTAAAATACAAAATGCCTGGGATGCCTGGGTGTTTCCATCAGTTAGGCACCTGACCCTTGATTTCTGCTCAGGTCATGATCTTAGGGTCATGGGATTGAGCCTGGTGTTGGGGTCTGTGCTCAGCGCAGAGTCTACTTGGGATTCTCCCCCCCCCCCCCACTGTCCCTCTCTCTGCTTGTCCTATCTCTCTCTCTCTCTCTAAGTAAATAAATAAAATCTTTAAAAAATAGTATACAATAAAATGCAAAATGCCTTTTCACAGCAACATTGTGCCTTTATAGGGCTTTGCATAGAATAGCCTCACGAATGCTTAGTAAGAGAAATGAAGACTTTGTTATGTGTAACCTTTTAAACAACTATCTCTGAACTCTGTTAATAGTAAAATGTCCTATAGAATAAAAATGTTCAATAGGTCAGAGTCAATAAAATGTCTTGTGATTATATTCTAGTAGACTGAGTTTGTCGTGTATATTTATGTGACTATTCAGGAAAACAAAGTGACGGATGAACTTCAAATCATTTTTTTTTCTGTAGGTAAACCAGAATTGAATTATTCCAGATTTGAATTATTCCAGAGAGATGAACATATGTAAATGTAGAGTCCCATGTGACGTAAATGTTTGTGATATGACAAGAGTAACACTTTCACAGTAAGACCAAAAAAAGAAAAATCAGGGATATTCAGGTCCTTACCCTCCTGTATTATCTAACTGTACCTTCTTGGACATTTCAGATTGAAATAATGTAATATTTACTTTGTGTTTACCATAAGCCAGGCACTGGTCTAAGTTCTTTACATATATTAACTCATTTAATCCCCACAATGACCCTATAAGCTGGGTATTCCCACCTTACAGATGAAACTAAGGCACAGAAAGATGAAGTGACTTGCCCAAAGATATGTGTGTGTGGAGCACCCCAGAGACCTCCCCAGGTCCAGGGATTGCTGGAATGACTCACAGGACTCAGCATAGAGTCACACTCATGGCTAGGACTGATTCCAGTGAAAAGATACAAAGCACAATGAACAAAGGGAAAAGACACATGGGGTAGAGTCCTGGGGAAACCAGGCACAGGCTTTCAAGAGTCCTCTGCAGGTGCGGTCACCCCGGATGTACTTAATTTCCCCAGCAATGAGTTGTGACAACACAAGCAGAAAGTGATAGCCAGGGAAGCTCACAAGAGACTCGGTGCCCGGGGGTTTTATTGGAGGCTGGTCACATAGGCAGCTTCTGCCCAGTGTGTATCAAATTCCAGACTTCCAGAAGCAAAGCTGGTGTTCAGCATAAATAATATTGTTTGCCCAGTTTAGGCACAGTGAGCCACTCCTATCAGTTTGGGAAATGGAGGGAACACTCTTGGTACCCCAGCTTCTAGATATCAAGGATCTATGGATTATCAGAGATGTGCAGCAGGGAGAGTTCAGAGGCCACAATTCAGGGGAGAGGTCTGGTTAGAGATGTCAGTGTGGGAGTTGCTGGCCTACAGTGACATCGAAAGCTAAGTTCACACGGGAAGTGGATGCAGGCTGACTGAGTATAAAAGAGGTCAGAGCACTGTGTCCTGGCGCATTCCAGCACCCAGAGGTCGGGCGACACAGACACTCAGAAGATGCCAATGAGCTCAGAGGACAACCAAGAGGAAGTTATGCGTATGAGCCAAGTGCAGAAAGTGCTTAAGAAGGTAGAGAGGAACAACAGACATGAGCGGCGGGTCAGACAAGAAGACTGTGAAGTGACCATTGAGTTTAATCGTGTGAAGGTTGCTGACCTTGGCAAGGACTGTTTCAGTGGACCGGTCAGGCAGAAGCCTGATTGCAGTGGGTTCGAGGGAGGATGGGAGGAGAGGAAGTGGTTGCAGAATATTAAAAACTCTTTGAAGGCATTTTACTATAAAAGAAGGAAGGGAAATGGGCTACTAACTCGAGGGGAAAGGGAATTTCAAAAGCTACGTGTGTACGTGACAGGAGTGACACTACAGCGTGTTTGGGCGCTGATGGGACTGATCCGGTAGAGGGGGAAATGAATGAGGAGTGAGAGAAAGGGATAATGGTGTCCTCCTGTTGATGAGAAGGTGTGGGACATGGTGTACGAGTTGGCCTTAGATTAGATCATGGACTGTTTGCCCAGAGTTACGGAAGAAAGAAAATTATTGGGCACAGAAGCGTGTGTATGGATGGGGAAGTGGCAGTGTGTGGGATTTCTGTTCTGGTTGCTTCCACTCATGTCATGAAATGGGAAATAAAGCATCCAACTGAGAATAATCAGGAAGGAGGAGAACGTGATGAAGGGCTGAAGAGAGAGGAAGAGGTATGAGA
Source organism: Ursus americanus (assembly GCF_024610735.1). NCBI lineage: Eukaryota > Metazoa > Chordata > Mammalia > Carnivora > Ursidae > Ursus > Ursus americanus. The sequence goes on along the minus strand of NC_142137.1, from coordinate 50,462,685 downwards.
CAGTCACCTAAAAGGTCCCAAGGGAGAGCCGACTGGGGGAATATGGTAGAACTGCTACTAGGGGCCTAAGAGAACCTTCAACTTTTGCTGTCATGAATTTCAAATAAGACAGCAGCCATCACTGGGTGGTTTTTCCAGCCATGTGCAGCCGCTGGGTTGCAGGCACCGAGTGACGGAGGGTTGGACTTAACCAGGATTGGGTTTTGCCAGGCAAGTGTAAGGAAGAGAGAAAGCGGCATGGCACTGGGGGTAGATACAAGAAAGTTTATCTATAGAGGGGAGGTAGTGTTGTTGGACAAAGTTCCAGTTCTTCCTTGGAGGTTGGTGTAGCAGAAAGCTTGGTCCTGGAGCGTCTCAAAGTCATTTTCTTTAAATGTGTGGTGTATTGTGCAATAAATACACAAAGGGAGCAAGATCGATCTTTGGAAATACAGCCTATTGCTTTTGTTGACCGAGACTCACCTTTGTACCGGTTGTCCAGTCTGGGAGGCCAGCAATCCTCAGTTCTGGAGGTGAAGTTCTAGTGACGGGTTGCTGCAACTTTATCAGATGTCACCGTCCATGTGTCCTTGAACAGACGCAATCATGCTCGCAAATCAGTACTCCGTTCACAGAGCAAACCTGGCATCTGCCAGCCATCCCTTTATAGGAAACGGGGTTTGAGAGGATTATCAGTTGTTCCCACCTAGGTGTGAACCCCGGTCCCATCATCGCTGGCCCTGCACCTGCCAGAGAACCTTGCACAGCTTCTCTACTTCTTACTCAGACCAGGTCCTCTTTTCAGACCCACACACCTCTGGATTCTTTTGTTCTTCTTTTATCACAGGCTCTGGTGACTCAGCCTGCTTTCCCGATCCTTACTGTCCCCTGAGGGCCAGGCCATCTTTCCTCCTCTCCAGCTTCCTTCCTAGTCATCTCTGAAGAGAAGTCCTTGGGCTGTTCTGATTTTTAAAAGATTTATTGCATATCACAAATATATAGGACAAGTAAATACATCAGCGATAACTAAAATTGGCCTGCTACAGAGCTTCTAGAATCCAAGCAAGTTTGTATAAATATGGTTTGCTTTATGGTCTGCCTCCTGCCTGTGATGGTGAGCGAGAAAACCACTCAGTCTTCCCTCCTCTGTGTCTCCTTTACTCTCACACCACAACCACACTCATAACACTTGACACTTCTGGTAACCAAATGTGTGTTGAGTTTTCCCACACTGAGCAAATCTCTGTGACACCAGCTGTGTGTCCTATAATATAACTCAATTCTGACACTATCTGGAGATAGCATCAGATCCCACAGGTTAATGGCTCAGTCCCACGAGACTGCCCCCCGCCCCCCGCCACAAGTAGTGGGTCCCTAGGCTACCCACAACTTCCGTCTGACTTGGCTACACATCGGAGTTTCCCATGACCTCCTCCCCCTTTAACAGCTAACAGAACTCAGAGAAACACTACCATCTACCAGTTTATTAGAAGATGTGATGAAGGAGTAGAAGAAAGCCAGATGAAGAGATATATAAGGTACAGTCTAGGAGGGTTCTGAGCACAGGAGTTTCTGTCCCTGTGGAGATGGGGGTGAGTCACCCACCTGGTGTGAATGTGTTCACTAGCCTGGAAGCTCTCTGAACCCCCTGTTATTGGGATTTTATGGAGGCTTTCTCACATAGGCATGATGGATCATAAACTCTATTTCCAGCTCCTTTCACCTTTGTGGAAGGTGGGGGATGGGACTACAAATTCTAAGCTTCTTCTTTTTTTTTTTTTAATGATTTTTAATTATATTATGTTAGTCACCATACAGTACATCCCCGGTTTCCGATGTAAGGCTCGATGATTCATTAGTTGCGTATAACACCCAGTGCACCATGCAATACGTGCCCTCCTTACTACCCATCACCGGTCTATCCCATTCCCCCAACCCCCTCCCCTCTGAGGCCCTCGGTTTGTTTCTCATAGTCCATAGTCTCTCATGTTTCATTCCCCCTTCTGATTACCCCCCCTTTCTTTATCCCTTTCTTCCCCTACCGATCATCCTAGTTCTTATGTTCCATAGATGAGAGAAATCATATGATAGTTGTCTTTCTCTGCTTGACTTATTTCACTTAGCATTATCTCCTCCAGTGCCGTCCATGTTGCAGCAAATGTTGAGAACTCGTTCTTTCTGATAGCTGAGTAATATTCCATTGTATATATGGACCACAACTTCTTAATCCAGTCATCTGTTGAAGGGCATCTTGGCTCCTTCCACGATTTAGCTATTGTGGACATTGCTGCTATGAACATTGGGGTGCATATGGCCCTTCTCTTTACTACGTCTGTATCTTTGGGGTAAACACCCAGTAGTGCAATGGCTGGATCATAGGGTAGCTCAATTTTTAACTTTTTAAGGGACCTCCACACTGTTTTCCAGAGTGGCTGTACCAACTTGCATTCCCACCAACAATGTAGGAGGGATCCCCTTTTTCCACATCCTCTCCAACAATTGTTGTTTCTTGCATTGTCTATTTTTGCCATTCTAACTGGCATAAGGAGGTATCTCAGTGTGGTTTTGATTTGAATTTCCCTGATGGCTAATGATTTTGAACATGAAAAAAATGTTCAAAAAATGTTCAAAATGTTCAAAAAAAAAAGTACAAATTCTAAGCTTCTAATCCCAGCCTGGTCTTTCTGGTGACCAGCCTCCATCCAGCAGCCATCCAGGAGGCCTCCCAGAGTTGCCTCCTTAGAACAAAAAAAGTCCTCCTTAGACAAGAAACAAGGGTTTCAGATGTCAGGACCCAGGAGGAAGACCAAATATACATTTCCTATTATAAATCACAGTATCACTGATGGGGAATGGAAACTGCTGCTTTAGCTCATTCCCAAGGCTGAATTCACAGTCAACAACAGGAAGGTCTTCAATCTCCCCTGAGGGTTGCCTAACAGCCCAGTGTTCTTGTTCTCGGGGCCAAGATGGCCGCTGTTGAGGGCCTCAGTCATTACAGTTCATTTGCCCACAGGGCCCTTGACCAAGTCACTTAACTTCTCTGGACCTAAATTTCCTCATCTTCAAGTTGGGGAGAGTAACATGTTTTATCAAGTGGTGGTAAATGCTAAAAACATAAAAGGTTGTTTTCTTTCTCTTTCCTTTCTCCAGAGCATACCAGAGTGACTCTGAAAGGGCCTTCCCCAACCATACAGTCTTAGAATTGAACTCTTGAAAGCTTCTGAACAAACAGAACCACAGAACTCAGAATAAACTCCCAAAGGACAGGGAGACAGGAGATGCTTCACGCTTATGGAGGCATCGCAGACCAGGCATACATTTATTCCTCAAACTCTTATCACACTCAGTATTTATGCCAAAGGAAGCACTCTGTTTTTCCCAGAGAGTCCTGGGAATTGTTTGTTGGGATAATTAAATTCTGATTACAGGTCTGCCATTAAACAAACAAAGGGAATTTCACCAAGTTTTCCTCTTCCTTTCTCCCTTCCTCCCTTCTTTCCTTCCTTCCTTCCTTTTTCTTTCTTTCTTTCTTTCTTTCTTTCTTTCTTTCTTTCTTTCTTTCTTTCCTTCTTTCTCCTAGATTTGATTGATTGATCATGAGCAGGGGGAGGGGCAGAGGGAGAGGGAAAAGGAAAATCCTGACACCGGCCTCTATCCTCTGACCTTGAGATCATGACCTGAGCCAAAATAAAGAGTCAGACACTCAACAAACTAAGCCACCCAGGCACCCCTCACTGGGCCTGTTTCTTATCTGGAAACTGGCAGGGGGCCTAGTCTTTCCCACTCTAGAATCTTACCTTATTTCACTGTTGCTGAAAACCACGTTCAGAGGTAAATTAAATACATATTTCTGAGCATTCAATATGTAGCAAGCAAAATGCCCATAGCCCTCACCCTCTTGTAACAGGAAAAATAGAAATTAAAAAATGAATTATCAGTGTGAGGATTGTTACAAAAGGAGAACTATAGATGCAGGTAGGAAGGGAAATGAACCTGGTGAGAGACTGCATAGCACTGAGAAGAATCACAGGAAGGTCAATGCAGATGGCAAAGGAGGCTAGAGAAGTGGGCAGGAAATCACATCTGGGTAGAGATTTTAGACTTTAATCTGAGGACAAGGAAGACAGGGAAGAACTTTAAGGATAGTGATAAAATACAGAGTTCTGTATTTTAAAGAGCTATTCTGGCTGTTCTCTCTCTCTCTCTCTCTCTCTCTCTCTCTGTGTGTGTGTGTGTGTGTGTGTGTGTGTATGTGGTGATGGGTGTGGGGGATCTGGGGAAATAGATGAATGAATTTCTTTTTCTTTTCTTCTTTTTTTACATAGGGAGAGAGAGAGGGAAAGAGAAAGAGAGAACTGGGGGAGGGGCAGAGGGAGCGAGAATCTACAGCAGGCTCCATGGTGAGGGGCTTGATCTCACAACCCTGAGATCAGGACCTGGATGGAAGTCAAGAGTCAGACACTTAATCAACGGAGCCCCCTGGGCATCTCGAATGAATTTCATTTTGGATCTGCTGAGTTTGGGGCCCTAACATCCTCTGGGGGAGCCATACTGTTTAGAGCTTTCATTAAATATCAACTTTTTGTGTGACTCCCTTGCTGTGAGAAAGCAATAGACATTTGTATTGCTTCATTGAACATGTATTATTTTGACCCTTAAAAATATCTTGCGAACTTTTTTGTGTTGTTTTCTGTGTTTCCCAAACCATTTGTATTTGGGTTACTCATCTAGGTTAACGCAGCCGTCCTGACTTAGGGCAATCCCCCATGTTAATAAGTAGGTCTAGATCTCCATGGATGACTTGAGACAAAAGAACTCCAACTACTCAAAACCTGAGAAGTTCCTTCCAAATACCTAAAACATGCCATAGGCCTGTGTAAAAGTTTTATTCAATACTCAAGACTCAGTCTGGGAACAGTAAGTTTGCCTCCCTCCTGGGAGAAATCATCGGCCCTGGGGGCAGGGAGGAATAGAGGGCCTGAGGCGGGCTTAGCTTGGGGCCCTCACTGTTAAACCACGAGGTGCGATAACATCAATTCTTCGTTGACTGGGGCCCCAACTGCACGGCTGTGCATTTTTAGGCATTTCAAAAATTCTGAACTCAGCATTTGTTTGACTTGCTGAATATCTCAGTTTACCACAAGATGGCAGCACGACGTTATTTTTTTAAGTAGATGACGAATTTCTGTTTCTAGAGCTCCCATGGAAAGATAAAGGGCTAGGAAGGAACCATAGCTGAGAACTTTTCTTCTTGTTCCTATAATTGGAAAGAAAGGAAGGAAGGGATGTGGCAGGAAGCAACGAACAAATGAAGAAAAGAAAGGAAGTGGGATGGAGGGAAGGTGGGAGGGGAGGCAATGAGAGGGAAAAAGAAAAGAACAAAGAAAAAAGGCCACATTCAGCTAGATTATATTTAACTAAAGAAAAGGAAATAACCAAGCAACCGATGTAGGAAATTTCCGAGAGAGGAAACCAGAGCTATAACCACATTTATTCACAGCCTCGAAGTGTGAGTATAAGATAGACATTTGACCTTCTTATAAAAGCATTTGTCTCTTTGGGAAACTGTGAGAATGAACACATTTACAAAGGGCTCTGGTCCTTTTAAGTCAACCTTACGTTAGCGTCATTGTCAGCTTGCACTTGAGACGAGTCTCCTTCAAAGAGGTCGCACATGTTGGTTTCCATGCTTAACTGAGTGAGGAAATAAGAGACGATTCAAGAAGAGAGCACTCAGGTGCACACCGACAGGAATGCCTTGGTATGGCAGCAGTGGAGAGCCTGCTGGCAGTCCCGTGCTCCTCGGGGTCCACGAGTCCTGACGAGTTCTTTCAGAGCTGGCTCTTCGATTCTCCACCGACCACCCCCTACTTACTTGGCCTCCTGTTGATCCCCACTACTTGCTCTCTCTAGTCTCATGAATGTGGCATAGCAGAGAGTTCTAGAAAGGGAGAGATCGTAGGAATGGTGATTGCCTCCAGATCATTCTTTCTTGGGAGGGGGGGCGAAGGGCTGTTCTATCCATTGCAAGATATTTAGCAGCATCCCTGGCATGTGCCCACTATGTCTGTCACATGGCCCCGGTTGTGACAACCAAAAATGTCTCCAGGCATTGCCAAGTGTCTCCTGGGGAGCAAACTCGTCCTCACCTTCCCATCTGAAAACAAATGTTTAGATAAACTCTAACTCTAGGAATGAAGGAAATCCTGCAAGTTTTGTTTATCTCGTTGTCTAGTTCATGGACAAAACTCATTTTGAAATGTCAGAGAAATGTGTGCTCTTCGATCTCTGGTAGAATTAAATCCAGGCATAAAATGCCTTTATTAGAGCCAGTATAATGTTCTCTAGATGAAACAATTCAACACATATTTATTGTGAATGTTCTGTTGAGCACAACACTATACGAGTCACCGCAGGGTATACAAAACAGGAAGAAAGGGAGAGATCGTATGAATGGTGATTGCCTCAGGCATTGAAAATCCTAAGATTGAGGTTTTTCTTATAGGAATGAAAGCAATTAATGCTGATACAATTCTTATTATGTGCCAGACACTTTTTCTATCCATTGAGAATGTCTGTTTTCTGTTCATCTTCCTTTTTTTTTCAGGATCTCTATGAAGAAGTATTATTTGCATTCTATAGGTGAAGACACAGGCTGAGGGTTTGGTTACTAGCTCAATGTCACATTCATAGTAGTTGGCCAAGGCCAGATTAAACCTGATCTTTCTGACACTAAGGACTGCATGCTCTAGTACCAGCCACTAACCCTTGAGGATCTTACAGTCTAGTTAGGGGAACAACACAGGTACATAGGAAAGGAGTCTAATGTCACAAAGCTGTAGATGATCTATTTCAAAAGCCATAAAAATTACAAGACACTTTGCTGTAGACTAGAGTGATTGAGAAATTGTTGCGGTATGATGGGTCTTAATATGTGCGTCTTTAAGGAAAGAAGAGTGAGAGAGCTAGAATAGAAAGATGGGCCGGGCTGGGTTCCGTTTTCTCTACGGTCAGCTTCTGAGGAGCAGCTGGGCTGCACCAGGGTATTGAGAGCACAAGGTAGAGGTGGCTGAAAGGAGAGGAAGACCCATGTGGAGAACGAGAGATCATATGGGTTGGAAATGGAGGCTAACAAAGAATGTCCGAGAGCCTTTGTAATCCAGGTGTCATAACAGTCAGGCCAAAATAGTGGGCTTTGTTCAGCTCGGAGTTGTGAAAATTGAGAAATTAGGGGGAAAAAGAGAATTTGGATTTCTAACATTCTTGTATATGGCAACATTGGGCCTACACTCCTATATCTCAACTTTTGGCTGAAGCCAAGGAGGGATTGCTGTCGTTAATGGGATGTGGGCTTCCAGTTCACCAAAATCCACACCACGCCCTATTCTATTACTCTCCTCTTGCTTCACTTAATTATCTGCTTAGCCCTTATAGACAGTGAAGCTTGCAGCTAAATTTAGAAAAAGGTGTTTTCAAAAACTTAGTTTGACGAAACTGATGAAAAATCTACTATTTCTTTTAATAGTTCACTGATACAAAAGCTAATCCCCCACTCAACATTTCCCCCTACATCCAAAAATTGTTATTAGAGTGTCCCAACATTCCTGTCTTCCCCACTGAAATTACTTACTCTGGGTTGTTTAACCTTCTCCTGGGGCTGTGCACTACAAAGTTTTCATCGTTGTTGTTGCTCAAAGCTGAGCTTGATGCTGATTTTCACATCTTTGTAATCTGTGAGCACCAGCCTGTATACCCCAGCACTCACGCCATTTCCTTTACTCGTGCCTGGTATATGACAACTCAACACAACTAATTTTGAGTGACTCTTATGTTTCAGGCCCTGTTTTATGAAGGTGGGCTATCTCTGAATAACAGACAAAAATCAAGAGGATTTATATTCTACTGGAAAAGACAGACAATAAGCAATGAACATAATAAAGAAGTCAATGACAAATGTTGGAAAATGCTATCTGCTAAGAAAAAAAACATGATAGAGTGGGATAAGGGGGCTGGTGATGGGAATCACAATATTAAATAGGTAGTCAGGGTGGGCCTCATGGAGAAGGTGACATTTAAACAAAGACTTGGAGAAGATTGTTGTGGGAAATGACCTTGATAAGGTGGGGAGGGGGACCTGCAAGTACCAGGCCAGCTGTTTTTTTGTGGAGCAGAAAGGTTCACAGACCAAATCAGATGCTTCAATCACATAGGTTCTCATAAAGCATACCACCAAGCGATGGCTAGTTTGAGATTACTCAGCTGTCAGCCTGGAGATGGCATGATCAGTACCTTACTACTTGGTCCTTCGATCCCTTTCTTTGTAGAAATAACACTTTGGATTATTTCATGCCTTTAAAATCATATATCTAGTTCATTATGTTTATTTTGAACATGTCTCATAGGACACTTACTGTATTTAGCATATCTTAGGAGTTTTATCCATCGCATTGTTTTTCTTAACTTTCTGAACAGAATTGAATATGCTTCAAAAATGTAGTAAACACATATTACAGAGGGGAGGGGTGAGCCATGGGGATATCCGAGGGGAGAGCATAGCAGGCAGAGTACATGGCGAAGGTTTGAGGGTGTCCGATGAGTTCCCAGGACAGCGAGGACAGTGTGGCTGGGGTGGAGTGAGTAGAGATTCAGGAGGGAGGAAGTTAGACTTTGCTGGGCCTTGTAGCCTTCATGAGAACGAACACCAATGCATCCTTCATTGAATTACACTCTCAGTGCTGCTTTTCCGTCCTCTAGGAATTTCCTTTTACTCACAAGCAGGAGGAAAATCACAGTACTGCAGTGTCATTGAAGCCAGACAGAGACCAACTGTGTCAGCGTCATCAAAATAACTTTGATAAACAGTAGGCTACGGGGGATGTTGAGACCGGGGTGGAAGAAAAGGCCATTTGAATTAGTGATAAAGATGTCATTGGTGACCTTCATGGGAGAAGTTTCGACGAAGCAGTAGTGGCAGAAGGCTGAGTGCTAATGTTACAGAGGAAACGTGTGGGGAGGAAGTGGATGTACTGCTTCCTCAGACCTGGTGACCTTTGTGCCTCATAGTTGCTGATATGAGAAAGCCCCCCTCTTCTGGAGGACTGTGGCCCAGGCAATCAAGCACTTCCCAGCAGAGCCACACAGACCCAGTTCCCATGTATCAGGCTGCTGATGAAAGTGTTTCCAGCAAAGTCTACGAGATTCTTTGAAAGGCCTTTGAGGTTGCTCATTCAAGCGAATCCTTTTACTCACTGTTTGTGTGTGTGTGTGTGTGTGTGTGTGTGTGTGTGTGTGTGTGTGTTTGGTCATATGAGTGGAGGGAAAGATGTGATTAATAATTCTATCTGCTGATTGATCATTTCTAGTACTTAAAAAGCTATCACCCTGGTTCCTAAGTTTACCTGTCTATCTTTCCACCCATCCATCCTCTTCCTGACAGCTATCTCTACGAAAGACAGGCTCTCCTCCACAGGGCTAGTTGGTCGACCTGTACTCTGGGTTCCAATATCCTCCCCACCTGCTCTCTGCCTCCTGCCTAGCTCCCCCCAGAGAACTTATAGATCAGTGAATTCCTTTTTATTTCTTATCTCTTATCTCTCTCTTTCTCGAATAAACTCAAGTTATTTCTATCTTTCTATCTTCAACAGTAACACCTCTCCCCACCCATATTCATCCTTAGTTATCACTTCTGGTCTCTTATTTGCTGAGAACCAAGTTCCCTGAATGTCACAGTCACATGAACTTGTAATTGACCTTGTCACTCCACTAAAGGCACTGTCCCTAAGGCCCAATCATACCCATGCCATCTCAGAACACTTATTCCTTATATCTTGTATTATAAGTGTCTGCTTTCTTTTCTGTCTTACTCAATAAACAGAGTTCCCTGAGAGCATGTTGGTTTCATTTTTACCTCTGTCCCTAGCATCTAGAACAATCTCTGGCACATATTAGCCATTTAGTGTTTGATGAATGAATGAATCAGTGAATGAATGAGTCCTGTTTGCTTCCTCTTTCACATGTGACTACCATTCTTCTATTAGTTATTCAGATAATATTCTCTCTGGTTTTCGTTCTAACCTATTGATTCTTTTGTGGCTTCTTATCTTTAAATGATGCAATTTCATAGGGTTCTCTTGGTTCTTCTTTTCTCAACACTATATACTCTACCGGGGCAGGCTCACCAGTAACCAGCAGCTTTAATTACAACTTTTTCTGTACCCTGAGCCCTGATCTCACACCTGTTCTTCAGACCCATATATTCAGCTGTCTACTAACCATCTCCATTGAACTATCTTGTGGAAGGACCTTAAATATATAAATTGGATCACTGAGCCCATAACTCCTGTCTCAGTGACTGGTATAGCTATCCATTTAGTCACCAAAGCTAGAGATATGTGCATTTTCTTAGACATCTCTTTTTCCCTCACCTGTTTCATTTAATCAGATATTAATTTCTTTAGATTAGGCTCCTAGGATGTAGCTGAAACTTGTCCTATGTCTCCCCATGTTTATTGTTATAGTTTGAGTATCATGGGTGACACATGAAGTTTGTTGGGGCAGGGATAATGAGTTCTGTCACCTTTCTCCTGAAACCCCTCCTTATACACACACACACACACACACACACACACGCCTCAGCGTGCACACACAGAACTGTGATTAGAGTCAGGATGTTACAAATGCTAGACTCCAGGCCTTCTAGCCATCTGTGAGACAAAGCTGAGTCTCCTTCCTGCCAACAGAGAGAGGAAAGTGGCAAGGTAGGATGGAAAAATCAGATAAGTCAAATGATAAAAGCTGTCCTACATCTGAAAAGCTTCTCCCTCAAATAGTATAAAATAAAATAAAATAAAGAGCAGTAAAAAGGAACTAAAAGATATTTTGATTGGGGCAATTCCAACCACATATTTCAAAATCACTTGTTAACTTCCCTATGTCTATTTCACTCTACTGAGTGTCCCTCAGTGAAGACTTGTCATTTCAGAATTGGATTATGTTGCCTCTTTTCTGCATCATTTTAAAATGAGTTAATCAAATATGTGACATCCAGGCACTAATTGTACAGAGCGCGAGACCGGGACAGCAGAGAGATGGTGCGGGGAGAGAGCTGGGTGCAGGGACAGCAGAGCGATGGGGGGACAGAGCCGGGTGCAGGGACAGATTCTCTGATTTCCTGACTTAGAAGAAGTCACTAGGGCCTTTTGTGCAGCATCATCTGTGATACTTTAACTAGCTCATAGTGATATTACTTTATTCTCTCATTTCATGTCTGGGGAGAGGGCTGGGTAGGTGTTGCTACTAAAACGTAGGGAGAGGGAAGGTGCAGACAACTTGAGAGAGTTTGGCTTCTTATACTAAAGGCAAAAAGTAACAAATCAAGGATTTTAAGCAAGGGATGATAAGATCAGATTAAAGTATTAGGAATAATAATAATATAAATAACCAGTATTTCTTGGTGCTTATTATATAACAGGCACTGTGCCAACTGCTCTGCATAGGTGCTCTTATTTAATTTTTAGAACAGCTCTATGAAGTAAGTACTCTGAATTCTCCTGTTTTTACAGACACTGAAACAAAGACCAAGAGGACCATTTGTTCAACTTCTCACAGACAATAGGAGCAGAGGTAGGATGTAATTCTAGGTTCACTGGACTCAAGTCCATTTCAGCCATGACCCTAAGCCCAGAATCGTGACAAAGTAGGTGAAGGAGATGGGTTGCTAAGGTAGGTTTTTGTTCCTTGGATGAATCTCGACCATCCTTCCCAGTCTCCTTTTCCACCATTTGCCTGTGTTTAAGCTTACATGACTGTCATATCTAAAGGATCCAGGTTCTCTTTCGTTCTGAGGCGTGGCACATGCTTGTCCCTTCTGAAAAGTCCTCCCCCACTCCACCATAGAGGCCACCCCTAGCCTTCCCAGGCTGCTTTAGTCTCCCCTACCTACTGTACTCCTTCCCATTTGGTGGCCCACTCCTGGCCATTCATGTAGATATCCATCCTTTTCCAGCACTGATCTTCAAACATCTTTGCTTTGATCCCCTAAAATCATTTTTAAAACTATGTGCCGCCTTCTGTATTTTCAGCTTGGTGTTCTGCAATTTTTCATCATAAGCTTAAATAGTACCAAAGGTTGTAATTTCTTAGTATTGTAAACAGTAGATTTCAATTAAAATGTTATATTAATTTCTAAAATGTATCCAATGGAAAGTAGGTATACCATATTCTAGGCAGCCATCATCATCATCTTTTGGGGAAAAAAATACATGGACAAGCTTTTCTTTAACAATTGGGGATTTTATACACTGTAATTCCTTTTTCTCTTTTGTCTTCCATCCCCACTTCAGTGTCTCCACAGATTTTCATCGCATGAGAATATTTTTTTATGTTTGAAAAGAAATGTAACATGATACTTTTAGCAAAAGCAGGTTCTCGAGCAGATCAACTTTAGGAAGAAGGAAATATGGGTGTTGAGGATCTAAATATCTGTTCCAAACTATCTACATCCACACACCATTGGGAAGTCTTGCTGCATCCTGGGCACACACACTCCAATTTAAAGACTGCTGTTCTATACCATGGTGCTCTTGTATTTCCCCAAATCATTTTTATCTCATTATTCTGTAATTCTTATCTTATCTCTCTACATCTCCCAAGCAGCTCAAGTGTGAGCACAGTCTTCTTGTTCCTCTCTGTGTCTCCAGCACTAAGCTGGTGTTTAATAGAGGTTTACTGATCTAATGAATTACTTAGTATGGTGTCCTGTTCTTTTTCTCGTATTGTAGTTCCTCTTTCAGATCGTGTTCTAAACACAGGTCAGGCCCATCAAACAAGATAACATCCGAGGAATTTTTAACAGGTGAATATAAATAGTTTATTTACCTCCTCACCTACAGAAGAGAGGGAAGAAATATAGGGTCTAGGCTCTGCTTTTGCACCGGGAAGCTCCAAGCACATGGGACATGATCCTTCTTTCAGAGGAGTTATCCATCCAGTATGGGTGCACAGACATGGAAAAATGAGCCCAGAGAGTGTCCTGAACCAGGATGGGCAGCAATGTCCATTCTCTTCGGTAATTCTAGAACAGTGCATGTTATAAGAATTGGACAAGATCACAAGAACGCATTGATTCATTAGATGAGCATGTCCCCTGCTTTGATTTTCTTATCATAGACATTAAAGGAAGTGCCTGTGTTATTAAGTACAGGTTCGAAGTGGGAAAGAGCCTGATTTCCTTTCGGCGGTGGCGAAAGTAATCTTTTTCAAGAGATAGTGTATGTAGCAGACAGAGAAGGGGCTTCGGAGTCCAACAGGTTTGAATTTGGATTCAGGGTCTACCACGTTACTAACTGTGGGAGCTTGAATAAATGTTTAATCTTTCTGAGTCTTGGTTTCCTCATCAAGGGATTGTCAGTACCTGGGATGACCACCAAAGTTTCAAATTCTCAGGGGGAAGCCCAGGTCGGATCAGGTTCCCTTATGGTTAAAGCACGAAGGGTTCACTAGAGAGGGAAGCAATCACCACTTCCCCTCCCAGATCTTAGGACCCTTCTAGGGCATGCATCCTCACCAGCTTCTAGTCAAGTCTGAGAACTTTAAACTGCCACTTATTTATACCATCTGTGTCAGATGTCATCTTACATCAAATCCCCTCTTGCCCAGCTATGTAATGAAACCAAGTCAAGGGAAGCTTTAAGCAAAGAAAAACTCAGCGAGGAGAAAATCCCAAAGCTAGTTAAAAAGTTTCTTCCTCTCTCCCTTCCATCCTCTTTACCTCCCTTCCCACCACAAATATTTCTATTATGTGGAGAAACTAAGATATATAGGACATGATACTTGCTATAAAGGATTCAACTGTCGGGATGCCTGGGTGACTCTGTTGGTTAAGCATCTGCCTTCGGCTCAAGTCATGGTCCCGGGGTCCCGGGATTGAGTCTCCACGTCAGGTTCCTTGCTCAGCAGGGAGCCTGCTTCTCCCTCTGCCTACTCTGCCTGCCATTCCACCTGCTTGTGCTCTCTCTCTCTCTGATAAATAAATAAATAAATAAATAAATAAATAAATAAATAAATAACTTTTTGAAAAAGGAAGCAACTGTCTAGCAGAAGTGCACAGACATGAAGAAATACAGAATTTGTTGAAATTCTACGAAGCAGAGGTGGGGGGATACAGTGGCCAGTCTGGGGCAGGTGTCAACATTTGTGTGGGAATGGGGATTCCTTTCCAAGTTGCTTCTTTACGTTCCTTAATCAAACAAATGCCCAAATATTCCTTTAGCAATTATCTTACACTAGTCTATTTATAGACAGGTATACAGTTGTGCATTGGAAGGTACCAAACAGCCCCCTGACCTAACATCTTTTTCTCAGCTGGCTGTTGTGATGCCTTAAGTTCTCAGATGGAGTGGAATGATTAACTTGGGTAAGGCATTATGTGTCCAGAAGGCCCTGTTAGAATGCAAAAGGGTATCATCTTCAGACACTAATACGTTAGCAAGGACTGTCTCAACCCTCACACTGGCTGGCTTTCAGTTAGCTGGGAGTTGAAAATGAAGGGTAAGAAACCATTGAGGCTTGAAGCATTAAGAGCTTCAGAGGAAGAGCTGGAGCGCAGAAGGAAAAAGAATGAGGAGAAAGAGATAATAGAGAGGTAAAGAGAAAGGAGGAGAGGTAGAGAGGCAAGGTCTGGAGGAACACAGACTCTTCCCACCAATGACTCAAGGTAGAGCAGTGTCTCTGGAGGGTCCCCAGAGAGTACTGGAAAAGCATTCTCTAGTCATAGTAATTTGGGAAATGATAGAATAAACAAAGTAAAACTTCCTATTTTTAAAATTCTTCCTGGACTCTTAATTATGCTAACATGCCCATAAATCTTACTCAAAATATCAGTAAGAATATCAATAATAATATTGATAATAATAACTGCTACAAGAATATCAATAATAATATTGATAATAATAACTGCTACCTATTGAGGACTTGTTTCTTTTCAAGTACTATGTGCGTGCTTTCATGGGGTAGCTCTCTGAATCCTCGCTGCGCTAGGAGCCCGTGTCATTCTGATAGGTATTGTTCTACAGACAAAGAAGCTGAGGTTTAGAAGAGGTTAAGAAACAGGCCTAAAAGCCCAGCCAACAAAACTGAGGCACTGGATTCTAATTGAAATTCTTGCTTTGACTCCAGCATAAAACCCTTAACCACTACAGTGGAGTCATGTCTTGCAGGGGGTGATATTCTAAAGTAGGGGTTGGCCAATTTTTTTTTGGTAAAGGGCCAGATAGTAAATATTTTTGGCTTTGCGAACCATATGGTGTATGTCCCAACTACTCAACTCTATTTTTGTAGCCTGAAAGCAGCCACAGATGATATGTAAACAAATGGGTGTGACTGTATTCCAATGAAACCATATCTACAGAAATAGGAGAGCAGCCGATTCTAAAGAGAGTTAAAAAAGGCAAAAATAGTATACAGTCAAAATGATCCTTCAAATCATAGTGGTTGCTTACAAGGAGGGGAACTACCTTTAACAATGTAGCTAGGCCTATGGAATTACAACAGGAAAGAATTAATATTTTAGTTTCTTTTTGCATTTTAGTGGTGATCTCTCTGTTTTTTTGAGGGTGGAGACCAAGTCTAGTTTGAAATGGGGGGAGAACAGTAAAGGGCATAAAGGACTCCCCAGCACCTCCTTCTTCTTTTGTGTGTCAGGTGAGTATAGTTAAATTCTGTAAGACAAAATATATGGGTGGTGCCATTCCACTGGAGGCTCTTTCCCAAAATATTTAATTCACACTTTGGGGAAGGGACAAAGCATCTTATGGACTTAAAGGTCCCTGGGACATTCTTGAGAAAATGCTTGCCTGGGGTTATTTGTACAACCCTTGTCTGACCAATAGGGAAAACTACACTTAGAAAGAGTGGGACGAAATGGTCTGGGGCTCAAAGAGAGGACAAGCTAGCCCTGGGAGGTACCGACTGACCGGATATTGTGGGGATGCAACTTGTCTGGAATGTGGGTACGATGTCTTTGGAGGCATCTTACCATGAATCCCTTGAGACCTAAGGAGAAAGAAAGTCTTATTTTGATCCACTATAGGAACTCAACTTAGGTCTGATTTCAGGGGAACAAAGGCTAGCCCAGGGACAGAGAAGGTATGCATGGGTGGAAAGCTTAGACAATTATTAAGAAGGCTGTTTCATGCATTGGAGACTAGGTCGCTAATATAGATTTATTTCTTGTGGTTAAAGCTGTGCTTTCCAAGACTGTTTTCAGTTACCAGTGTCTTTGGAGATGCGACTGAGGGACAAGGATTGTGTGATGGCCATACACCAGACTCGAGATGTGATGTCTGCTTCCATCCAGGCTGTGCCACTTCCTCGCTGCAACCTGGGAATGTCCAGCCCTCCAAGCCTAAACGTCATCTATAAAATGAAGGTGACAATAATGCCTACTTTCTGAAAATATGGTAAAGGCTAAAATATTGCATACACAAAGCATTTTGCTCAGTGTCTAGTCTATAGTAAATGCTCAGTAACCTTATCTGTTATGATCAGCTCTCAGTAAACATTTACTAGCCATTCTTACTAGAGCGTATTTGGTTTCCCAGATTGATTTCCACAATAATAGCCCCCCAAAATATTAGATAGGTAAGAGAGAGAAATCTTCCTTGCTTCATGAAGAGAAAATGGGGATAATGTATATATGGGTCAGGCAAGAGAGGCTGGCTTAGGCATGCGGCACACTAGGATTCCATCCTGATTTTGCTACTTTGAGTATAGTTGACCCTTGACCAACTCAGGGGTTAAGGGTGCCGACAACCTGCACTGTTCAAAATCTGTGTATATTATTTTTGACTCCCACCAAACCTAACTACTAAGTCTACTGTTGGCTGAAAGCGTTACTGATAACGTAAATAGCCAATTAACTCATATTTTGTATATGTATTATATACTGTATTCTTACAATAAAATAAGCTAAAGAAAAGGAAATGTTATTAATGAAATCAAAGGGAAGAGAAAATACATTTACGGTACTGTACTGTAGTTATCCAAAAAATCTGCATATCAGTGAACTCGTGTAGTTCAGACTGACATAGTTCAAGGGTCAACTGTACTTGGAATATTAATTTGGGAATTTAGTTAATTCTCTGGGCCTCATGTTCAAGTTACATAAAAAAAGTGGAAAGTAATATTTACCAGCTTTCTAAAGCAGTGTCTGGAATAAGGGAAAGAGAGAATACATTGGTCCATAATAAATAGCAGCTACCTTGCATTGGGTCCACCACATTGGTGGTCTTCTTATTAATGGTGGGTTACAGAAAGGCGGTGGGCAGCAAGTGGGGGCTGAGCGCACTGCTGGAAAAGACATCACAGTGTGGCAGGTGGTCCTTAGAATGGGAAATAGGAGAGGCTTAATGACAACCCTCACTTTACAATTTTATCCCAAGTCATTGTCAAAGCTTTATGTTATTTTCCTTTTTATTGTATCCTGAACACATACGAGAGTGATGGCTTTTAACCTTTTGGACTCAGCCTGGTCCAAACGGAACACAAGTCTGACAAAGCAGTGAGCACAGCTGGGTCAGAGCTCTGGAGGAGGCTGGCTGGTGAAAGCCCTCACTGACGCAGTGGGGGCATGGTTGGTGGGGAGGTGACTGGTGGAGGTACAGTGTGAGTGCATGAGTGTGTGGGGAGGGGAACATTTTGAGATTAAATGTAAAAATCCACCATGACTCATGCCATTAAGAAAAAACCCCAAACAGCTTAAAAAGTCATGTTCCAAAGAAGAAAACAGCTGAAAAAGTCATGTTAAAAGTGTGGAAACTGAGAATTTTCTTGTTTGGGTCCAAGGCCCTGCTATTTGTCTTATTTGCAATGCAAAGCAATCCTTTGTTTCAAAGAACACAGTATTTTTTTCCAAGTGGGTAACACATTAACATGATTCAAAAATCAAAATTATATAAAAGGTACACACAAGGATGTTCACTCCACATTGTCCCCATCTGCCCTATCCTGTCTCACTCCCTACTCTATGAATTCATGTTGGTTTGTTGGCTTGTTTATCTTTCCAATATTTATTTATGCATATGCAAATAGATAAGACTAAAATATATTCTTACCTACCCGCCTCATTTTATTACATAAAATGTAGCATATAATACATACTGGTTTGCATGTTGTTTTCTTTACTGAACAGTGTAGCCTGAATGCCTCTCTATATCAATACAGAAAAGGTTTTCATTATGTTTTCACAGCTGCGTAGTATTATGTAAATGGACCATAGTTTTTTTTTGGTTTCTGTCCAAGCTCTGCCACAATAAGTGGCCTTGTGCATTTTTATTTACTGTGTGTGCAGAAGTAGCTGTAGGAAAGACGTCCAGATGTGGGATTGTTGGGTCCAGGGAACACTGAACCAAAATTTTGGTGGGTATTGCCAGACTTCCTCCAAAGGGGCTGCACCATTTCTCCCTTGTGGTAATGTAGTTTTCATTTGTATTTATCATATTAATTTCTATTCTATTTCACCGGGAGTATTTCTTTTTCTATGAAATGTCTATTCATGTGCTTTGCTTGTTTTTTCTATGGGATTATTCCTAATCTTAATTTCCGGGGCTCCTAAGGAGTATGTTATCTCTTCAGGAGGATAGTATTTGTCATTGATCTGATTTGTAATTTCTTTCCAGTTTATCATTTTTTCCTTTACATTGTTTATCTGCATTTGCCAGGCAAATGGATTTAAAAAAAAAATCATGTTATTTAACCTACCTTCTTTAATTTTTTGGCTTCTTTATTTTCAGTCATAGAAGGGCCTTTCTTATGCCAAGGTTAGCAGGAAATTCACCCATATTTTCTTCTAGAATTTTTATTTCTTTATTTGTTCTTACTTTTAATATCTAACATAATGAAAGGCTTCTCTTTATGTACAATGTGAGGCATAGATATATCTTACTTTTTCTTTAAAAGGACAATCAGTTGTCCCGTTAATCTAAATATCCATCTTTATTCTATTAATATGGATGTCATCTTTATCATATACCAAATTTCTAAATGGATTTGTGTCTATTTTTGAAGATTTTATTTTATTCCACTGGTCTTTCTATTCATATGCCAATATCAGACATTTAATTAATAAGACTCTGTGACCTGTTTCATTATCTGGTAAATTCCATTTCTTAATATTCTTTTTTTTCCTTTTAGTTTTTCTAGTTATTTAAATTTGTTTATTTTTCCATATGAACTTTATGGTGTTGTTTTTGTTGGGATGATACCATATTTAGAAACTAACTTAGGGAGAATTGACACCTTTTCATTATTGAGTCTCCCTATCCACAATAGCCAAGATATGTCTTTGTATTCATTTAAGATGTAGGGGAAGAAAAAACTTTCCCCTATACCCTCCTTAGTTCCTCAGCTGAGGCCCTGCAAATTAGACTGACAAAAGACAAGTTAACAAGAGAAAAGCAGAGACGCCTGGGTTAAGCTGTCTGCCTTCCCCTCAGGGCGTGATCCTGGCCTTGTGGGATGGAGCCCCACATCAGGCTCCTCTGCTGGGAGCCTGCTTCTTCCTCTCCCACTCCCCCTGCTTGTGTTCTCTCTCTTGCTGGCTGTCTCTATCTCTGTCAAATAAATAAATAAAATATTAAAAAAAAAAAAACAAGAGAAAAGCAAACAGTTATTAACACATGCTGTGTTCAGTGTAGAGAAACCCCATTGATGAGTAACTCAAAGAGGTGGTTGAAACTGGGACTTAAATAGCATCTTAACAAAAGGACAATAAATTTGTTTAAAAGGGACAAGAAAAAAGAAGAAGGTAAATGTATAGGGGAAAGTAATGAAAGGTATGGGCTAGTTAGTAAAGTTTGTTATGTACATTCTCTGGGCTGAAAAGTCTAGAGTCACTTTTGATTATAAAGAATCATCCTGCCCTTCCTGGTAGAGGGGGTAGGACAGAGTGTTTTTGTGTCTTTTTTTTCCCCCTCAATTGCTTTTAGCCCCAAACAATCCTTGTTGGAGTGTCATATTTTGGGATGGCATACTCTAAACCCCTTCAAAGTCTATTGTGTTCTTCAGAAGGACTTGAAAATTTTCCTCCAATAAATTTGCAAATTTTCTGTTCAGTTTTTTCCCCTTCATATTTAATTTTTTTTAGATGCTAGTGTAGATATAGTCTTCTATTCCATTTTATCTTCAGACTAGTTGTCTTTAAAATTAAAACACTGAGGGGGCGCCTGGGTGGCACAGCGGTTAAGCATCTGCCTTCAGCTCAGGGCATGATCCCGGCATTATGGGATCGAGCCCCACATCAGGCTCCTCCGCTATGAGCCTGTTCTTCCTCTCCCACTCCCTGCTGTGTTCCCTCTCTCGCTGGCTGTCTGTCTCTCTCTCTGTCAAATAAATAAATAAATAAAATCTTAAAATTAAATTAAATTAAATTAAATTAAATTAAAACACTGAGAAGCACCATGAGGCTAACTTCATACTGTATTGAAGTAATTTATAAGGTCAATCATTGAAAGGCAAAATGAGTCAGTTTCAGAGACAATTCGATCAACAAAATTTGTACAGACACTTGTCACTACCATGAAGCTACTGTAACACGTACTGGTTATGTAGCTTCTAAAATCTGAACAACACAAAGAAAGAATTGTTATTGGAAATGATAGAATGTTAAAGCACAGTCAGAGATATGATTGTGAAAGTGTTTTGTTTTCATTCCTAACTCCTCATTGTCTTCTAATGGGTGGTCTTAGTATCTGAAGGGCCCTCTTTTTGCTGAGTGTTTAGATGTGAACATATGAGTTAAGAGGATATTGGATTGGGTGGAAACAAATTGTTCTGGTAAGAAATAGAAGAGAGATTTAGATGTCTGGTGAAATATCCTGGAATGTGAAAGCCCAGAGCCAGCTGGGCTAGGAACTGGAGGGGGAAGGAAAAGCCCCCTGATTGGATGAAAAGTGTGGGCATGGAAGAAACAAGTCATAATGGGGTATTTGAATTTGTGTGTTGAGAGCTGGGCCATGTTAACTTTCTCTGACTCCCCTGTGAAAGAGTTGTTAATGGGGAATAAGATGAATGTTGTGGGTTGGGAGTTGAGGGAGTTTTGAGTATTAGGAAATGGTGTTGATGTTGGATGGTCAGCAGTATCCCTCTTGATCCAGAATATATGAACATTACAAACATTAAGTCTGTCTTGGATTGAAGAGGTGGGGAGAAGGGGACTGGGTCTAATCTCGAGCAAGATGAATTCAGAAGC
Source organism: Ursus americanus (assembly GCF_024610735.1). Lineage (NCBI taxonomy): Eukaryota > Metazoa > Chordata > Mammalia > Carnivora > Ursidae > Ursus > Ursus americanus. Next base: position 50,441,459 of record NC_142137.1, on the reverse strand, counting down.
TGGACTAGGATGGACCTTGCAGGTTAGGAGGGAGGGACAACAACAAACACCATAGTGATGATCTGGGAAAGGCTGGGGAAAGAAGGGTAGAGCTGACACCAACATTTATTAAGCATATGTTTGATGGGTGAGGATATAAGGCAGGGGGCTATTTGGTGAACTGCTAAAGAACACTCAGTTTACAGGTGGAACATGCATGATGGGAAAATGGGTTGCCTTTCCCAAACAGCTCCATCTCCATGTTAGAATTTGTGCTTTGGTTCCTGCAAGTTGTAGCCCAGCGTTTCCCAGCCTGGTGACTGTGGACACTCAGAAGATTGCTGGTAGCAGTTGCAAGGGATTTAAGAATCCTTTTATATTCTTAAACATTGCCTGTAGATTGAATATCTCTAACACATATGTGTTGTTACTTTCCCAAATGAACTTATATTAATCTCAGTTTAATCAAGAGATGGAAACCAACAGGAATGAAAACAGGGGAAGTTTAATATAAAGAATTATTAAACTATGATAGAAGAGGAACAATAAAGATGTAAACAGAACTTTAAAGGGTGTCTTAGGGCTGAGGAAGAGTACCCATGGATAGACAGCTTGGAAGGAGGCATTCCATTCCTTACACTGGGGTTTAGGTCTTGCTGGAGAAAGTGTGTTTAGAGCCCACTGGATGTCAGAGAGGATGGTCGTTTGCCAGGACCAGAGCTGGTTCATAGTTGGCTGGGCAAACAGGAAGCAATCTCCTCCTTCAGCATGGGCAAACAGGCTTGTGGGTGGGCATGAGAGGGAGTAGAAGGTACATGCTATGAACTGAATGTTATGTTCCCCTCAACTTCATATGTTGAAGCCCAAATGTGATGGTATTTAGAGGTGAGGCCGCTGGAAGGACATCAGGTCATGAATGTGCAGCCCCATGATGGGATTAGTGTCCTTGTAAGAACACGAAGATAACTAGACCTTTCTCCCTCTCTCTCTCCTCTCTACAAGAAAACCAGCCATCTATAAACTAGGAAGCACTTCACCAAGAACTCCCAACCACCTTCTGCACAATTCTACAGATTACTATGAAAAACACATATTAAGCATATGTGGAAGTGTACTGAACAGTATCAATCATTATTGCTATTGCTAGTAATAGAATAAATTTTTAATAAGGTTTCCCTTACATTTCAGTAGACTTCATCTGCAAATTGATGGGTTGGATGCACACACACACACACACACACACACATATACATATACATGCACACACACACACACACACACACACACACACAGTTTCTACTTTTCTAACCAAGCTCACTAGTAACTAAGAAATTCAAAATTTCTGTGGAGTCTACATTATAAAGACGATTCTGTCATCAGACTCTATTTGTAAACCTGTATCTAAACATTACAGCTACAGTGTGATACCGTCCCCAGGGCGGCACCTGGTTTGCAACTGAGAACACTGACCTGAATGACATTTTCAGGAAGTAGGTGAGAGGAGAGGAGGGGAGGGAGAATCAAGAGCAAAAGTTGGTTTCATAGTAAATGAAACAAGCAAGTCAGCTGACAGTGTGCTGGATGAGCCCCCTCACTTTACAGGTTGAAATTTTACCTTAAACTCAACTTTTCGGTAAAAAAAAGAAGAAGAAAACTCTAGGATACAAATTGTGAAACTTGTAATGATAATGTGATACTTCAATTTGGTTAAAATGCCTGACAGTATAAGTCAGTACGACTTTTGGCTGACACAAATGAAGAGTTATGCTCAAGTGCACAAAAGCTTTCCCACGAGCGGCTTGTTTTTGGTTTTAATAAGTCTCCATCGCTTTAAGTGGATTGCCAGTAAACTCTTTTGCTAGTTTAATGCTAGAAAACAAATGGGAACCTTGAGGTTTTTCCCCTCAAGATGCTTATTTCTAATAGCAAGATTGCTACAGCCGTTTGGGGGATGGGAACATGGAGATAAGAGAAGGCATCACAAAATATTTTGGGGTGGGGAAATAACAGAAAGAAACGCATCCTAAGGAGGAATATTTTTATAGGTTGGTGATGTATGCAGCTGAGAAACCCAACAAGGTGACTAGTAGTTCAGGTACACAAGTCCTGAGAATTATCCAGGCAAGCCATTTCCCAGGGTAAATAAGCACTCTGAGCCCTGGAGAGCCACAGAGGGACTTGTCCCAAATCTAATAGCTGGTTGTTGGTAGAGCTTTGTCTGGTGATTGATCTGAGAATTTGTGTCTGCTGTTCATTTCATAAAACTCTATTGAACTTTAGAGGAAACAAGTGCTTGAATGTTAAATGTTTTTATGTGCCCTAAGAGCTATAAATCTCAAAGGATTATTTCCTATTTGGGATCTCAGTTGTGAATGTTCCTTTCTCAAAATACCGTCTCCTCACTGGCCTTCTTTCCCACTCTCCAAATCTACTCAACTTGTTCTCTAGCTCACCATGGCACAATACCAGACTCCATGTCAACTGACATTTTCTTTGATCTTCCTGAGCCCAACCCAACCATGGGTCACCCTCCATCAGCTTTCCCTACATCTCCAACAGTCTATGAAGCACAGCTATTAGAGGACCAATCAGTGTGAGGTCTGGCTCAATGAAAATTCAGGTGCCACAATGTCATTACCTCTTCATGTTGCCTCTTACTTCTCTGCTGAGGGATCCTCCTCAGTGTTATCCTCACGGTGGCGATTTGAAGGACCTCTGTCTTTAAACTCCCTTCTTCTCTCTCCACAGATCATCAAACCACCTATCTAAACAGTTCTTCTTCTTTTTTTTTTTTTACCAAGATGATCCAATTCAATATGTGTGAGCTTCATCAATTGAACTTATCTTCCATTCGAACAACCTATCTTTACATCTTTTTCTTTGTTCTTATTTTCACATTCAAAGAAGAGACAGCCTCTCTGTGTCCTAGATCAGTGATTCTCAAGCTTGGTTGAATGTTGGAATCAACCCCGCTGTGTGGATTAGAACCCCACTCTTATAAGTAGCTTGGTGACATTAGATACTTTACTTAGCCACTCTGTGTCTCAATGTACCATAAAATAAAGAAAATGATAGCATCTATTTCATAGGGTTGTTACAAGGAACAAATTAGTTAACATGCTTAAAGTGCTTAGAATAGTTCCTGGCATATAAGTGCTATATAAACTTTAGCTACTTTTAGAAATCTGAATATAAGAAGAGAAAGAGTTTTTGGGGCGCCTGGGTAGTGCAGTCGTTAAAGCGTCTGCCTTCGGCTCAGGGCATGATCCCGGCGTTCTGGGATCGAGTCCCACATCGGGCTCCTCCGCTGGGAGCCTGCTTCTTCCTCTCCCACTCCCCCTGCTGTGTTCCCTCTCTTGCTGGCTGTCTCTCTGTCACATAAATAAATAAAATCTTAAAAAAAAAAAAAAAGAAGAGAAAGAGTTTTTGTTGTCATATTTTGCCTTGTTATTCTAGTAGGTGGGAGACATTTACTTTAGAGTCCTAAAGTTAGTCCTTGATGAGCTGAGCAGGAGCTTCCCAAATGGATCTGGGATGCTGTGAGGAAGGGTCTGGAAACAGAAATACCAAAGGGGATTCCAGTGAGGGCAGGGTAGATAGGAGTGTGGGTGGATTAGAGAGAGAGGGTGAGAGACCCATTTGTGGAGCATGCACCGTCCTTCAGTCGCAAGGACTGTGTGTGTGTGTGTGTGTGTGTGTGTGTGTGTGTGTGTGTGTGTGTCTGCTAATAGACTCTACCTGCACAGCTTTCCAGATATGCTACTGTGATCACAATAGTGAGGTTATATTTTTTTAATGCTCCAATCTCAACTCTTGTCTTCTCTTGTCTTTTCCTCTGAATAAAAGTTCTGTATCTCCAATAGTTTACTATGCATCAAACCTTGGGAATCCAGTTCTCTGCTCAGCACCATACGTCTTACCCCTGGAGCCACCACTGTCCAAAACTTATGTTGTCAGGAGTTTATGTTACCTTTCCTCCAACCACTCAGGCTTGAGACCTGTACTTATTTCTAATTTTTTACTCTTAAAATTCAAGCTCTATTTTGTACTAGCTATGTGATCTGAAGGAGGTTATTTACATTTCTGCTCTGCATTTCCTTATCAGTAAATTGTAGTTAATTTTGACTACCTCATAAGGGTTATTGAAAAGAACAATGGTATTACTACCATGACTACTATTAGTAGTAATATGGAAAAATAGCATTAGTAATAGTGATAACAGCTAACATTTATTGCTTTCTTAGTATTTTCTCATTTAACCCTCGTAATAACTCTGTGAGGCATGTTGTATTATCATTAGGTCCCGGAATAAGAAAATAAAGCCTATAGAGGCTCATGCATTGATTCAACAAATGTTTACTGAATCCTTAGTCTATTCCAAGGATTTTTCTAGGCGCTTGAGATGCACTGTGCATAAGACAGTGTCTTTGATCTTAAGGAGCTTATCTCCTAGTCGGGGATAACCAAGTCAATAAGTAAAATAAGTACAGACCGGGAAGAATCCTGTGAAGTAAACAGCAGAGGCTTGTGAGACAGAGTTACAGGTGGATTGGCCCACTTTGGCTAGAAGAATTCAAGAAGGCTTTTCTTTAAGGTGAGACATAGTGATAAGAAAGGATTCAACCAGGAAAGGCCTGAGGGGGAGTTCAGAGGCCTTAACACAAGTGGGGGCTAGCATGTTTGAGTGACCAGGGCAAAGTGGGGCTGGGGATGTTGAAGGAAATGCGGTGGGGGAGCCCCAGAGGAGGAGATCTCTGTGCACCTTGGCAAGGAGTTTGGGGTTTATTCCAATGCAATGAGAAGACTGAATAGATTCAGAGCAGTGAAAAGACTAATCTAGGTTAATATTTAAAGTAACTCTCTGGGGGTGGGGCACCTGCGTGGCTCAGTTGGTTACCATTTGACTCTTGATTTCAGGTGGGGTCATGATCTTGGGGTCCTAGGATTGAACCTCGCACCAAGCTCCACGCTCAGCGGGGAGTCTGCTAGAGGATTCTCTCTCTCCCTCTCTATCTGCCCCTCCCCCTACTCACACAAGCACACTCTCCATCTCAAATAAATAAATAAATCTCTTTAAAAAATAAAATAAAATAGCTCTCTGTCAGTGTGGTGAATGGCTTGTAGGAGTGCAAGACGGAGGCCTGGAAGACCAGAAGGGTGGCAAATGCAGCAGTGAAAGCAGTTGCTGGTGGGGACTTGGGCTTGGGAGTGAGCGGAGAGGGAGAAAAGTACAAGGATGAGGGGCCTGTCTGTGAGGTAGAGTCTTTCTGACTTGCCGGTGGATGTGGGACGAAGTGAGGAAAAGGAGGACCCAAAGATAGATTTCTAGCTGAAGTGACCGGGTGAATGGCAGGGCCAGTAACTGAGCTGGGAGGACTGGAGTACAAGCAGGTTTTGGGAAAAAGAAATGAGACATGAAATCAAGAGTTAAGTTTTGGCCGTGTAGGAAAAAGATGAGCAGGCCTCCAAAGGAAGAGGCCAATTAGACATTTGGATACATGCATCTGGGTGAGAAAAATAGGGGGTTATCTGCATATGTGTGGTGTTTAGAGCCATTGGCCTGAAGGGGAGAACGTACTTAAAGAGAAGGCAGCTCATAAGCACTGAGGACCCCTAACATTTATAGTTCATAGACCAGGCAGAGGAGAAGAATCCAGAGATATGAGAAAGGAAACCTGTCCCAAGTTACCCAGTTTGTAAGGAGCTGAGCAGTGATCACTGGTGAGGATTCCCGCAGGGTGCCTCAGGCTCCAGCACATGGAAACCCCCCTTTCTGCAGTTTGGATTACTGTAACAGCTTCCTCCGCTTCAGAATGCTGAGTCTGGCATTCAGGGCCGAAGTTGATTGACTCATCCTTACTTCCCCAACCCTTTTCTGGCACCACAGATGTTCCTGTATTTGTCGACTGAGAAACACTCTACAATTTACAAACTTCTAGATACTTGTAGGTATTCCTCTAGGTAGCGTGGAACCACCACCCCAACAACACTCATTCATTCAACAAATATTGGGTGCTTTCTGTGTGTCAGGCCCTGTTCAAGCTCCTGCAGGGACTCCAGAGAACAGAATAGATGAGGTCCCCTCATTTGTGGAGCTGACATTGGGGAGACAGGCCTTTCTATTCCAGTTCTCTCACCGGCCCTCCCCTGGGTCACATCCATTCCCACCTCCACAAGTGTTCATTCTTCCTGCTTACCTTCTTTCCTCTCCCCCACTTTTTCAAATCCTTCCTTTCCAAAGAAGTCAAACAGTCTAAGAAGAGCACCTGCTATGCGGCCACATGTGAGCCGCTGATGGGACTAAACATAGCCGTGGCCTTCTCCCCTCCACTCCCTCTTGCTGAGATACACATCTACCTGCAGAGATGCTGTTCCACGTGGAGACATCAACATAGAAACGTCTGCAGACACCAACAGATCTCCCTATGTAAACTATACAAAGAGACAAACCTGGAGGAATAGACCTTCAGAAGAGGAGGAGTGAGAACACCAGCTTTGGTGAGTAAAACACAAGAGGGGATTTAGGGAGAAAAATGGATGTTGCAGAGAAAATGAATGGTGATAGAAGAGATGAAGGAGAGGGGAGAGGAGTGATCAGCAGAACGACTTCAGGCTCCGCAGACAGATGGTAAACCCAGAAGGTCCACTAACGAGCGCTCCATGCTATTCTGTGCTCCCTTGCCTAGCTTGTTACCTATTGCCAAGCCCGAGAGGCGGTGATAGCCACACTTGGGGGCTTTTCTCAGGAGCTCAGGCTCAGAGTAAGACTTTTGCAAGGAAGGTCAGTTCTTCATCTCCAGCAAGTGCAGGCTATATTAGGGATGTTTCCCTGGGTCTTAACCTATTTAACACGAAAGCCTTCTCAACCATGTAGATTAGAGTAATGCTCTCCGTTGGCGTTCATAGATAATTCTCTCATACGCTTTCATACAGCTAACAAACAAATAACTTCCATTAGCGCAAGTGAAGTGGTCAAATAATGAGTTATGATATAACACGGGTGCAAAGAATCATCTATATTAAAGAATAGTGAGACACTGGTTAATTTCTTTTTATTCCAGCAGATGGAGCTACAGCCTGGAGGGGCTCAGTATGCTTCCACGGCCAAAGCCCACCCCTCAAAAAAATCAATAACAAGAAGACCCTCGGGGAGGAAGAAGGAGCATTGCAAAAAATATAAGAAGAATAACGTTATTTAGTATGGAATTCTTGTGTGGTTGTGCAACTGCCTGTGCCAGTGTCTAATTCGTGGTAGGTGCTCAGTAACTAATGAATGAATACCTGTGACATAATCTGATGACTAGACCGTACCCTGAGCATTCTTAGAACAGAAGTTTTCTCCTCTTCGTTTAGCTTTGTTTTTTCTCTCCTGTCTCTTTTATTATTTGCATGTGCATGCCCTTTGGACACCCACTTCCCATCAAAATGTCATGGAAAAATTCTGTGAAGCTAGTTTGCAGGGTCAAACAGATGTCAAAGGGAGGTGCTGGGAGAGACGAGTGATAAAAATAGCCCAGCTGAGGTCCCCACCTGTTTCTCCTGCCGTAGCGCTGCAGTGTTTCTGGATTTTGTCTGTTGCCATCTGCTTCAGTATCATCTGGGTGGTTTGTCAAAAATTCCAATTCCCAGGCCACAGCCCAAAGAGGCTGACTCAGTGCTTCTGTGGTTCCTCCGCACAACCAAGCTTGAGAATCTCTCTTCTAGAGGGACGTGAGCCAACAGTCTTTGATCCCCAGTCCCCAAATCCAGAAAGAATGGAAAACTTTGAGAACTGTAAGTTTTTCCTAACTCATTTGGGGCGCACTCTAGGTAGGACCCACAAAGTGCCATGAAGACACATATGATCCTTTTTTATTGCATGTAACGTGCACATTCACACACTTTGCTGCAGAGAGGTTTAGAATGTGTTTGGTCAGAAGGTGTTGCCGCAGCCCCACCAGGAATGTCATGGGATGTATGGTGTACGCACCGAATTGCCTTTCTGACGTGCAAACACTTTTTGAACTCAGAGACACATATGGCCTCAAGGGGTTCAGATAAAGGGCACTTGGGTTAGGTTCTCATGTCCCATCCGTAGGCAGTGTTTGAAGCAGTTATATTTGGGTCTGATGATAATAAGAAAGCCTAATAGGAAGATGGCTGCATGGGGACCCAGGAGACTTCCTTTCTGGGCCTCCATTCTCTCTCGTGAAAATGAGAGAGGAGATGATATTGAAGGCCTTCTGACTCTAAAATTGTGATTTTCACACCTTCTTGCTCTTGCAAATGTTGAGGCATGACTGCCGCAAAGATTCGATTGTGGTCTTATTCTTTTTGCTGGGAAAATCTAAAAAGGCAAAAACTTTTCTTGGTCTTTTGGGCTTGGAGACAGATTCTTGAATTATGACATGTCTCTCAGCAGCATGAAAAGGCATTCATCCAAATTCTATAGATGTTTTGATACATTACTGCACTCAGCAAAGCTGTAGGAAACTACTAGAAGGCAGACGCAGTCATGAACTCCAGAGAGTGCTATGGAACACAGTGGAAGAAAGTTTGACTTATGTTAGGTAGAGGAGGAGGGAAGAGACAGAGCTGACAGCGCCTCCGTTACCAGCTGCTCCCAGAGCAGTTTTCACCCAAAGGGCAGCAAATGGCTTTTTAGCAGAATCCTAGGGATCCCTAAGCCCACGTGAGTAGGGTCTCTCTAGCCCTCTTTGCAGTCATTGAAGTTTAATGATCATCCTAGGACCCTATGAAAACCAGAAGCAAGATTTAGAAAAATCTGAAAAAAAAAAAAAAAACGCAAAATAAAACAAAGTAACATGATCTGAGTTTGTTCTATCGGAAGCAATGGACTAAATTGTGTCTCCCTAAAACATACATGCTGAAGTCCTAACCCCCAGTACCTCAGAATGTGAACTTATTTGGAGACAAGGTCTTCATAGAGGCATTGATGTTAAAATGAGGTCTTTAACCTCATTATCGGATGACGGGTGTCCTTATATGAAAGGGAAATCTGTATGCACATGTGCAGGGAGAACATCGTGAGAACAAGAAGGTGGCCATCTGTAAGCCAAGGAGAGAGGCCCCGCGAAATGACGCCCACTGCTTAGTCCCCGGGCAGAGGGAGGCCTCGGTAACTCTCGAGTGTGCATTGTAGCGCTCGTTTCTTTCCTGGCTTGGTTTATGCCCCATTCTTTGTTTTCCATTTGTTTCCTTTTCTGGTTTTGTCTTCTAGTTTTACCTCACTGTACTGGATATCTACAAGCTGCCTGCAATTCTTTTTAGATTTAGAGATGATATAGATTGGTAAGTAAATACTGTCTTGCCCGAGCACATTTAGCTCATACATGGTTGGTACGAAACAATTTGACGGCAACAGACAGCGCTTCTATAACTACTGGGGAAGGAACTGTGAGAGATGGGGAGGCTCAGTGTCACAGAACCGAAGATTTCTGCACTCTGGACAAGAGTTCTTTAGGCAATATGTCATGTTAAAGCGGTGCTTGAGTGGCCAAAAAATCAGGGCTGTCTTCAACTCGTCATGATTCAGAGCAGGGGGAAGAGAACAACATTTCTAGATGAAGGAATTTTATGAAGTATGTCCATAAGTCAAGCAAAAAGAATGATCGTTTCCTGAGCACCTGCTCCACAGCGGGGACTGTGCCAGACACTTGTGCAGCCGATCATTTAACCCTGGCAATATCTGCATAAGGGAATCTATCTCGCTTCCTACTTCCTACTGAAAAATACCTAGCTCAGAGAGGTAAAGTAACTTGTTTAAGAGCAGGCAATTAGTAAAACGTTGAGCAGAGATTTTTTTAAGACTTTTCTTTTTTTAAAAGATTTATTTATTTATTTGAGAGAGAGCTCACAGAGGGAGAGGGAGAGGGAGATGCAGACTCCCTGCTGAGCAGGGAGCCCAATGTGGGGCTCGATCCCAGGACCCTGAGACCATGACCTGAGCCAAAGGCAGATGCTTAACCGACTGAGCCACCCAGGTGTCCCTGAGCAGAGATTTGATACAGAGAAATCTGACTCTGAACTCCACAATACTTACATCCCTCCCAGTTGCCTCCTTAAAGTTCACACGCTGTTTGTCTCTCTTACATAGAAAGCGGATCATCAATACGTCCAGAAATGTAGCTGATGAAGAGACTTACCTTAAGGTGAACATTTATAAATTTGAGACCAAGACAATACAAGTATCTGCATTTAGTATAAATGTAAATAAAGAACATGTAGAGAAATGGCTGTGTATTTTTAGAACAATGTGGCTTCTAAAACATGTGGGCCACAGAAAAGGATCAGGAAAAAGATTTGGAGTCAAAACAAAGAAAATAGAGTAACTCCAGACTATGGTTTTCATCCATTCCTTAGTAAGAAGGGATTGGAAAACAGTGCAGAACCACTCTCTGTATTGACTGTAGATACTATATCCTAGTCCTTGGAGGGGAGGCTGTGGCAGAAATTACTAGCTGCCCCCAATATCCATTCTCTCCTATTTAAAGGGGTAAATGGTGGGGCGCCTGGGTGGCTCAGTCAGTTAAGCGTCCAACTCAACTCTTTTTGTCGGCTCAGGTCATGGTCTCGGTGTTGGTTGATGGAGTCCCGAGTTGAGCCCTGTGTCTGACTCTGTGCTGGGCAGATTCTCTCTCTCCCTCTGCTCCTGCCCCCCTCTAAAATCAATGAATGAATGGGTAGTGGTTACCCAGGTAAAATGTATATTTCATAGCCTTCCTTGCAGACCAGTGTGGCCATAGACATTGGCCCAGTGGCTGTGAACAAAGGTGCTCTTGGGGGAGGGGTGGCAGCCCATGCTCTGTACTCCTCCCTTTGGCTGGGAAGCAGGTGTGGTGGTGGGGTCCACATCAGACACTGTGGACCTTCTGATGGAAACCAGTTGTTGGGGATGAAAGAATGATGAAAAGAAGATCAAGATCATGGAGCTGCCTCCCTGTCTGCCTCCCTGTACTTTTATACAGGAAAGACATAAAAAGTCTATGTTTCTAAAGCCACTGTTCTTTCGTCTCATTGTTACTGCAGCCAAACCAATATTCTGACTTATAAGCTGTATTTTAACTAATAATTAAACAAAATGCATCCATTTCCCAAAGCCTCTGAGTAAGAGTGTATGTGCGAATGGTCTCTGCGGAATTACCTACTTCATTTCAGGACACCTTTTGTGCCCCAGTGGCCCCCAGCAATGAGAGATCTTTAAATATTTGGGACAGTTCATTTCTTTGGTTCCTTCGCTCTCTTCAGGAAAAGTCAACAAAGAGGATCCTGGCTTCTCAAGTTCTCTCAGGAGGATATGAAACTCTGTGGAAAGTCTGGCTCATTCTTTTCAGTGCAGCATAGAAGCAATTGTGAAAGTGAAGGCAGCATGAGGATAAACTGATATTTATTAGTGATTTTGCTTAAGCCCAAACAGCCCAAAAAGTGACTGGAAATTTCTGTCATGACCTAACCTATCAGAGCCCTTTGAAACTTGGGCAGGGGGTTGGATCAGGGGTTTCTCAGACCTACCTGAGGTTTCTAGAGATAGTACATTGGCAGCTTCCGGAAGAGATGGGGGAAGGGGGTGTTATAACCAGAATTCCCCTATGGTCCCCTTTTCTAAAATAGGGTTTAGAGAAGATGTGGGAGGAGTCCCCCTAAACCACTAAGAAGTCTCGGTTGTGCAACTGATGACTTATTGATGAGCACATGGGGTCAACAACTACAAGTTGTATAATCCATTTCAGTGAGGAGAAAAAGTGAAAGGGCACTTACCCTCTTTTTGTAGGTATTCGCATAGGCTCTTGCTCTCAGCAAAACTGCCAGGAAGTTATTGAAGACTTTAAAGCAGAGTTAGCGGGATCAAGAATTGTATGTAAGGCTCTTGAGCTCTTTGTCTCCTCTTCGTGGATGGTGGATGCCCAGACCAGAACAAGAGGGGCCAGCCTACCAGGGGACGCTAGAGTTAAGGTGGGTGGGATGGGGGCGGTGGGGAGAGCACCTGCGCCTGTTAGCTAGTGCCCGAAAGGTAGTGGGCCTGATCTTGGTAAAACACCCCTCACCCCCACTCCCGGAAAGGAGATATTTGAGTTATGGTTTTTTTTTTCTTTTGCATAAGGGAAGAAAAAGAAGTGACAAGAGGGGGAAAATCCTGGGGGCTCATTAAATAAAAATAAGAAAAGGTTAGTAAAGAATATTGGGAGGGAATTATATTGCAAGGAGAGGTGAAGTATAAATTCATTCATCCTTTTTGCCAAATACAAAATGCAGGGCCCCCACGGTTGAATATTCAAGAATGTCACTGCATATTATCTCTAAGTCCTGGGCAGATTGTAGGTGAAGAAAAAATTAAACAGGTATGGTCCTTACCTTAGAAAATGAAATCCTAGGTGGAAAACAGTGACCTAGGTTGAGGAAAGCTATTAATACTGCTAGCTATAAACTTGGTTTTTAGACTGACGTTGAGGAAAGGTATTAACACTATAAGCTATTAAGTTGATTTTTAGACTGCAGTTAACCCTTCAACAACACCAGGGTTAGGAGTGCTGACCCCCTGAGCAATCAAAAATCCTTGCGTAGGGGCGCCTGGGTGGCACAGCGGTTAAGCGTCTGCCTTCGGCTCAGGGCGTGATCCCTGCGTTATGGGATCAAGCCCCACATCAGGCTCCTCCGCTGGGAGCCTGCTTCTTCCTCTCCCACTCCCCCTGCTTGTGTTCCCTCTCTCGCTGGCTGTCTCTATCTCTATCAAATAAATAAATAAAATCTTAAAAAAAAAAAAAATCCTTGCGTAACTTTTGAGTCCCCCAAAACTAATAGCCTAGTGTTGACCAGAAGCCTTACCAAAACATAGACAGTCGGTTAACACATATAAATAGTAGGTTAACACTTATCTTGTATATTATATGTATTAGATACCTTAGTCTTACAATAAAGTAAACTAGAGAAAAGAAAATGTTATTAAAAAAACCACAAGGAAGAGAAAATACATTTTCAGTACGGTACTATAGCCATGGGAAAAAAAATCCACATATCAGTGGGCCTGCGCAGTTCAAGCCCGTGTTGTTCAAGGGTCAGCTGTTGTAACATTATTTTCAACATGCGTGCCATGCTTTCATCCCAAAGAAATTTCTACTGCCTGGGACTAGTATTGAGTTAAGCTACAATTCAGAAATATATAGGTTAATAAGTTTTCTCTAGAAGAAAAACAAGTTTATGCAAGAAGAAGTCCATTTTAATAGAAAGTGAATAAGCATTTTATGTAGAGATATCCTCGACATATCCTTATTTTCATCTTTTTGGTGAAGTGTTACTTGGAGAAAAATGGATATTCTGGAATAAATCCATGTGAGCAAGTTCCACATGGGGTTCCAAGCCAAAAGTCCCTCTGTGCTGATAGCACAAGAAAAGCAGCATGATTCTCTGAACCTTTCCCTTGGAACGCCGCAAGTCCTCGGTTTACTGACACGGGGCGATGATGAGATGAGTAGGTCTTGAGACTGAGATTGATACACTGCCTGGCTGGCCAGCTGCCTTATTAGGCAGATCAAGGTCTTCTCATTCTCCCATTAAATACTAAGGAAGTGCCCAAGGCCAGAATTATTTGAAGTAAGGGCAGAGTTGGTGCCTTTGCTGAGTTCACGACTTCAGTTAATGAAACCAGACTCTGAAACACGGCAATCAAAACCCGAAAAGCTAAAATAGGAAAGGTTGAAGAGTATGGAAACCCAGCCAGGCCTTGACCAGCACAGTATTTGGAAACAGATGGCATAAAAGATTAAAAATATCTGGCACAGACTGGATTAATTAAGAATGGCAGGAGCCAGCTGAGTGAGGAACATGTGGGCAGATATGGAGTTCAGCTTAGTTTATAAAGCGAAGGGAGCCCACATTATTTCAGAGCATACATGCATGAGCCCTGCCTTAGAAATAAAGTTCTGTACCCTACATGCAGAGCTCAGTGGTATTAACGCCTCACCAGGTACGTTTGTAAAGGTAAACCTAATGCACTATTCCTTATGTTTATCTTCATTATGGTCTTTACTGTGAATTTCCTAAGAAAAAAAATAAAGTATATAAAACAAAACATATTTGACTATGACTCAAGACCTTTCAAATACATTTATAGGCTTCATCTTGTAAGCTCGTGTACTTCTAAAATAAAAAGGCATTGGTAATTCTCTAAAAAGTTGTTAATATTCTTTTTCATCTTCTAAAAAAATCTCTTCAACCTCCAGAACCAAGAAGAACGTATTGTAGAGAAAGAAAGCCCTCAAGATTTAAGAGTTGGTAAAATAATAGGGTTCTATTTGCCAGAAGGCTTTTTCTCTTGACACTCCTGGCTTGTATTCTGTGGATCGTAAATACTGGCGCAGATCAAGAGTAGACACGAGCACCAGGCTGATGTCACTGTTTTTGTGTAGGACAGAGGAGATACACAGGAACTTGAAGGCTTTTATAAAACAAAAAGAAGAAATAACCTATTTTTAGGCCCAACCTCTTCAACTTATATTCCAATATCATTTTCTTTAATGTTGTTACTTATTAAACTTCTGAATAATTCGGTTGCATTGGAAATTCTCCAGAGATGCCATGGGGTTCGGCTCTGTCACAGAATCAATGTGATGAGACCCTGGTCACCAGGGTTAGCTTTTAATGAAACTCTGATTACTTTTTTGTGAAACAGTTTTGTTTTTGAGGATTAAATGAGATAATATTTATGAAAGTACCTTGGAACTGTAAGTCACTATACAAATGGAATGTATTGTGTTGTAAAATTGTTACTCTTTGCTCACAGAATCATGGCTTGGTTATCCTGAGACCAAACTGGATTTTCTGTTTTAAGAAAAACAAAGGGAAAGGCAACATCAACAAACTTTGAATCTTCTCATTGATGTAGAAAGAGTTCTGCTATAGGTCCAATGATTTAAACCTAGACTAGCAATTATCTTTCTCTTTCCCTTTTCCCGAAAGGCAAGACTGTTGCAAAGTTACAGACTGATGATTTCCTGTCCTTGCTACTAAAGACTACTGCAATTTGACTAAGAGCCTTGATCCCTGTCCTTCCCTGCAAAAAGATAACATAAAGTTTGGCTATAAAATAAACATCCTTTGTTTCATCTAGATAATAAAAGGGAACATTCATATTCTTACACTTCTTTGAACAGAAAAGCGTCAAAAGGTTTCGAGTCAAATGTTTAAAATACAAAGGGAGAATGGCATAAAATATTTAGACTATATCTGATAGATAAGGGATTAAGTTAATTTATACAAGGTCCCTTTAAGTTAAAAAAAGACAATCCAAAATAAAAGTGGCCAAATGACATAATCAGTTCCTAGAAATGAAAATGCAAATGATTAATGAACATATGAAATATAAAAAGATCAGCGAAGTATAGTTGCCTCTGACTAATAGTCCACAATTAAAAAGACTGATAACTTGCAATGCTAATAAAAATAGAAAAGAACAAGCATGCTCATGTATTACTAGTTGGGAGGATGAATGACTGTACTCTTTTCAGAAAGAATCCATGGGGGCGCCTGGGTGGCGCAGTCATTAAGCGTCTGCCTTCGGCTCAGGGCGTGATCCTGGTGTTCTGGGATTGAGCCCCACATCAGGCTTCTCCACTAGGAGCCTGCTTCCTCCTCTCCCACTCCCCCTGCTTGTGTTCCCTCTCTCGCTGGCTGTCTCTCTCTGTCAAATAAATAAATAAAAAATCTTAAAAAAAAAAAAGAAAGAAAGAATCTACGGATCATAGTAATTCTAAATACTAGTGTCAAAAGAATAGTTGTCCATCTTCATTCACTTATTTATACAACAAAATATTTATTGCATGCCTATCCGATGCCAGGAATGCAGAAGTAATAAGATAGATATAAATCTCTTCTTCCATGGGGCTCACAGTTTATTGGGAAAGAGATAGCAGGCGTAATAAAGAAGTAAATTGCATAGTATATAAGGAAGTGATTTGTGCAATGGAAAAACCCAGCACAGTGAGGAAAATCCACAATATTGAGATGAGAGTATGGACTGCAGTTTTATTTTTTTTTATTCTTTTTTAAAAGACTTTATTTATTTATTTGTCAGAGAGAGAGAGCACAAGCAGGCGGAGCGGCAGGCAGAGGGAAAGGGAGAAGCAGGCTCCCTGTTGAGCAAGGAGCCTGATGTGGGACTGGATCCCAGGACCCTGGGATCATGACCTGAGCCAAAGGCAGACGCTTAACCAACTGAACCACCCAGGTGCCCCGGATTGCAGTTTTAAATAGGGGGTCTGTGTAGGTCAGACTGAGAAAGTGAAATTTGAGCAAAGACTTGAAGGAAGCAGGGGAGTCGCAATTCAGATGTTTACAGGGGAAGAAAGTTCCAGGTATAGGTAACAGCCAGCATAAATATAAATACATACAGACAGATTTAAGAAAAAAAAGAGAAGTGATTGAATACAAATATAAAAAGGCAAATACAAAAAATGGTGTTTCCAGGGCTGGAGGGTGAAGGGATAAGAGAGACGTTGTTTATGGGTACTAACTTGCAACTTAAAGTGAAATAAGTCCTGGAGATCTAATGCACAGTGTAGTTAATAATAGATAATATTATATTATAAACATTGAACTTGCGAAGAGACTAGGTCTTAGTTGTTCCCACCACAAAAAAGAACTGATAATTATGTGATGTGCTAGAGATGTTAGCTACCACTTACAATCATACTGCGATATATAAATGAATTAGATCACATGTTGTATACCTTAATAGTACACAATATTATATATGTCAAACATAGTTCAATTAAAAACACTGCCACTTTATTCTGTCTAATCAGAGACCTCTCATAATATGGTGGGAATTTCACATCTGACAATATCCTAGATTTTTTGGTATACTTCTTTTATTAGCTCTTCAGAGAATTTCTCATACTTTACAAGTTTTCTTCATAATTTTTTTTGAGGATTAATGTACTTTTAAGCATAGAATTGGATGGGTTTTAAAATATGGTTGCATCCATTTAACTACCACTCTGAATAAGATAGAAATTTCTAGAATCCCAGAAGCCTCTCTATACCTCCTTACAGTCTATTCTGACCTCTATCACCACAGATTAATTTGGACCATTCTTGGACTTGATATAAATGGTATCATTTTGTAGATATTCTCTTGTGTCTGGTTTCTTTGACTCAACAGTATGCGTATGAAGTACAGTCATGTTGTATTGCAGGTAGCAATAGCTTTTTTGTCTTTTTTGTTATTGTATAGTATTCTATTGTGTAAATATACCAACCTTTCTTTGTTCTATTATTGTAGACATTTGCGTGGGTTTCAGCGTTTGGCAAATGTATATAAAACTGTTCTTGCACATGTCTTTTTGTACATATAAATGTCTTGTACATATAAATGTCTTGTACATATAAATGTTGTACTTGTCCTTTTGTGAATATGTGCACTTTTCCTCTTAGGCAGGGGGGCAGCAAACTTTTTCTATAAAGGGTCAGATGGTACATACTTTAGGATTCGCAGGTCACATGGTCTTTGTCACAATTATTCAATTATGCCATTGTAGTGCAAAAGCAGCCCTACCTAATACATAAACAAATAGGTGTGGCTGTATTTCAATAAAACTTTATTTATAAAGACCAGATTTGGCCATAGTTTGTTGAGCCTTGCTCTGCTCTTAGGTCTATATCTATGCCTGGAAATGCTGGGTGTTAGAATAGTTGTACGTTACTTATATTTTACCAGTTTCCAAAGTGGTCATACCAATTTATCACTGCCAGCAATGGATGAGAATCCCACATCTGCACCAACCTTTCCCAAATATTTTTAAATTTCTGAAAACATTGTGTTTTCTCTCATCCGTACATTAGTATCATTATAGATATAATAGTAAACTATTATCTAGCCTTTCTTTCTTAAGAAGTCACTATAGAAACTACCTATCATTAATTCTTCTAATCCTTGCAAAGGAAGATTAATGATACCTCAATTTGTGCTTTTCTGCCCTTTTGATTTGATGGAGGAGAAGAGTGCTGTATTGGCAGTTGGAAGACCTACGCTGAGCTGCTCTATGGCTTTAATACGGTCACTCTGTGCCTCATTCCCTTAATCTCTAAAATGGGGCTAATAACTGCTTTGCTACTTCTCTGGGTTTTTATAATGACTAATAAAACAATAGATAAGCAAAATTAATAATAGGAAAATGATTACACTATAGTAGGTGAAAAAAAGTGTATTATGAAACAGTAGGTCTAGCATGATCCCAGCTAGAGGGGAGGGTGGCCATGTGTGCTGATAAGCATAAAAAAAAAAGTGCCAGAAGAATATTTCCTAAAATGTTTTGAGTGACAATTTTGGGAAGATGAATTACTCAGCCATTTGCAGATTGAAATCTTGCCATTTGCAATGGTGTGGTTGGAACTAGAGAGTATTACGTCAAGTGAAATAAGTCAGTCGGAGAAAGACAAATACCGTATGATTTCACTCATATGTGGAATTTAGGAAACAAAACAGATGAACATTGGGGAAGGGAAAGAAAAATAAAATAAGAGGAAAACGGAGAGGGAGGCAAGCCACAAGAGCCTCTTAACTCTAGGAAACAAACTGAGGGTTGCTGGAGGGGAGGGCGAAGGATGGGATAACTAGGTGACGGGCATTAAGGAGAACGCTGGAAGTAATGGGCACTGGGTGTTGTATGCAATTGATGAATCAGTGAATTCTACCTCTGAAACTAATAATACGGCATATGTTAATGAGACTGAATTTAAATAAAAGATTTTTTTAAAAAGTAGGTGACAGGAGCGGTTTGCTTTAGTGGGGCTCGGGTGTCCATCCACTGTCACGCAGGGGTTGCAGGTGGCGGAAGGCATGAGGAGCTGTGTCGTTGGTGACGGGGCCCACCTAGAAACCAGTTCTTGCAAAGAACGTTGCCCCAACATCCAGAAAGCACAAGTGTCCTGGGCAGGCTGATTGGTACCCTCGATAAAGCCCAACTCAAATCCAACGTGGAAATGAACTTTGAGGGAGAGTGTCAGGACCTGGAAATTCTTGACTTTCTTTATAAAGTGATGGATAGATTGAAAATTTGCAGAAAGAAGCTGCTCGATTTCTGCTTCAGGCCATGTCAAACCTAGAGACATGCATGAAGTATATTTTCCAATATACAAGTTTCTCTCTTTCTTTTTAATTTAAGTAACTACAAACTGTTTCATGGAGAAGTGTTGGCGAAAGTCCAGAAACCATGAAGAACAGAAATGAGGGTTGAAGAGCAATGCTTCCGACGAACACCTGGTTCAGCAGGAGCCCCACGCGCAGCACAGCACGGGGAACGCATTCAGCTCCCCCGGGAGGGTGTCACGTTTAACTGATGGCTCTTGTTACTGACCCCGTGGGTGGCAGGAAGGAAGAGGAGTGACCGTGGTATTCACCGAAGGACCAGCATGTCCTACTGCCCACCCAGAAGTTGAATTCTTAGACGGCTCGACCACGGAGTTGTGTGGTGCAGGAGGGGATTTCCACTTTCAAAAATAGTATGACTTCAGTTAAGGTTGAGATCGCATTTTTGGGAAGTTTGTTATATTTAGAAGCTTTCTTTCACCCTCATGGCTTTTCAAGTCCATTGGCAACATGGCGCAGTACTCTCAATTTTTCTGGCCTCCTTGACCTTGGGGTTCCATTTGGAATCAAGACATTTTCTTAAAAATGTATGAAAGCATCACTGTATTGACAAAAATATATTTTAATCAAAATGCTGAAAGTGGTGAAATGATAAGGGACTTTTTTTTTCCTTCTTCTTTTAGGCTTCTCTGTACTTTTCAAATCTATATTGTGGTTTTCACCAAGGAGATGTCCCAGATCTGGGCAGCGGTTTCTCAGGGGGCTCTCACTTGTGGAGCTGTGCTTTCGTTGCACTTTTCTGGGAGCTCTGAAGGCTCGGTCTGGAACCCGCAAGCCACAGGAATCTCTATGGAACCTAGAAGATCACTTACACATAATGCAAAAGTAGAGTCAAGAAAAAATAAATTCTAGAATGAACATTTTTGCTTAAGAACTAAAAATAAACATTTTTAAAAAGCAAAGCAAAAAATATCCCTTTAAAATGCAATAGCCCCATGAGGAGAGGTTGGACTACAAAGATTTACTCAGAAAATAGACTATTTCCTGCCCCCTATCCCCACCCCAAGGATGGCCTTTGGGAACCACGGGTAGCAAGGCAGCAAAGGCTGCCAACCTTAAATGAATTGGGGCCATTTGGGGGCTACTCTTAGACCCTGCTGCGTTTCATCCTGAGGAAATTTTCCTTACATCTATTCTATTCCCTTCCAAGGTGCATTCCAAGAGGCTGACAACTGATCTATCAATGAGCTTCTGGGAGTAAGAGAAAGGGAATTTAGGTACATTTTAATGAAGCCTTGTAAGCGCATCCCACCCTCCTCCCCCACCCCTGCTTGTTGACCGTAATGGCTTCACAGCAGCTCACACCGTGCAGGGGAGCTGGTGGGTCAGAAGAAAGAGATGTTTTGGATGTTGGAGGACCTCTCCATGCAGAGCTGGTCCTGGTCTAGGGAGAGTGACCAGCATCCTGAACTGTACTCAGAAGCAAACAAGAACTATAAAGTTCAGAGCTGATTTTCTGTCTGAAGCGGGAATCCCATCCCACCCCCATTTCCCCCCCAGTCCTACCACTGTATTCTGAGCCAGGCACAGATGTACATACGTATGTATGTATGGATTTGGAGTGCTGCCTAAGAAGTCAGCGAAACCCCCCGCACATAAGAGGCGATCAGTGACTATTTCTGGAGTGTAGGGAGCAAATGGGCTCGAAGGGGAGAAAACAGGAGCAGTCTTGGGAAAGAAGCACATGCCCTGGAAACTGATGGAGAAACCTCAGTGGGCAGATGGTTGAGGGAGTACTCAGGACAGGACGGCAGGAGAAGGAGCCAGGGTTCAGTGGAAAGAATAAAGGCAGAGCCGATTCTGCTGCTATTACCGACATGTAAACTTGGCAAATCATACCTCCTTTCCAGGACTCAGTTTCCTATTTTGCAAATGGAGGAAATGACAGGCATTGAATTACATGCTTTCTCTGCAAGGTCCCTTCCAGCTTTACATTTTAGCAAGAGGAATTTCGGGACAGCTTCTAATTCACCACACCACACCTTCAGAGAAAAGTTGGAGGTCCTGCCAAGGGGATAGTGACCACCCTTGATGAATGGTCAGTACAAAGAACGGACAACACCGAGGACTCTGTCTGTGAGCAGCAGCATAGAGGGTCGGGCTCAGGTGGGCTCGGGTCCCATTTCTTCTCTGCCGTGTACTAGCTGTGTCATCCGTGGCGGTGATAGCACCTGTCTGAGGCTTTCTCAACTTAACACATACACATAAAATCTGTATAAATGATACCAAGACTTGCTTCATTGGTACCTGTGGAAATTGTGAGGATCACCTGACTAATGAAAACGAACATTGTGGGGCACCTGGGTGGTACAGCGGTTAAGCGTCTGCCTTCGGCTCAGGGCGTGATCCCGGCGTTCTGGGATCGAGCCCCACGTCAGGCTCCTCCACTGGGAGCCTGCTTCTTCCTCTCCCACTCCCCCTGCTTGTGTTCGCTCTCTCGCTGGCTGTCTCTCTGTCAAATAAATAAATAAATAAAATCTTTAGAAAAAAAAAAAAGAAAGAAAACGAAGATCGTGACTCAGCGCCTGGCACGTGGCTGAGAACTGTTGGCAGCTATTATGAAGCACATGAGGATGGGATCACAGGTGACGGAAGGACAGGAGTGCTTGGGAGACTTTGGGGGACGCGGTGGCTTAGGAAAATCCCCCCCGGAGGTAGGCTCCTGAAAATGAATTAGTCAGTATAAATCACTATCAGATATGGATCCTTAAGGCCAGGGGCCTGTATTCAGTAATACTGATCCTAGCTTAATTTAAAATTTTCATGTTTTGCTCATCTTGGATTTTTTTTGCATTCGTTTCTATTTTCAAAAATACTACAGGGGCACCTGGGGGGCTCAGTTGGTTAAGCATCTGCCCTCGGCTCAGGTCATGATCTCAGGGTCCTGGGATCGGAGCTCAGTGTAGGGCTCTGTGCTCAGTGGGGAATCTGCTTCTCCCTCTCCCTTTGACTCTCCCCCCACTCGATCACTCTCTCTCTCTCTCTCAGATAAATAAATAATATCTTTAAAATTTTTTTAAAAATATTATGGTAAAAGAACTACCTTAATGACAGAGTTTTGAGCTGCCCTCTTTAAATTCTGCAGTCGAAGTGAGTGCTTGTCTCACCTTCATCCCAGTTCTACTCAAAGCAAGGCTGAAGATTTGTTTAGTCCTGAAGTGTAGTAATTTGGTATAGAAGATTGAAGGGGGGCAGGGTATGCCACTCCAAAATATGCCACTTTGACATAAAAATTATTTTGAGCTGAAGACATTTGAATTCCTGAAATCCTTTATTTGCCCCAAAGCAGAGCCTCCCGAAATAACTCAAATGTCGTAAATCCTCTCCCTGGAAGCAACTCTGCTCTTCTTTTCTGGGAGGCGGGAAATCGGCACCACACCCAAGGCAGACGTCTTCCAAATTACCATATCTCCCATCTATTCTCCTAAGGGCCCATGTGTCTTTCCAAAACGTCACTGGCTTTTTCCATAAGTGCCCTTTCTCCCCCTCCTTTCCTCTACTAAGTTAGATACCTAGGCCCCAAGTTCTAACCACTCCTTTGAGTCACTCATCACTAAGGGCTCCCATGTGTGAGTGTGATACATGTGTTAATAAGCTTCTGTTTGTTGTTCTCTTGTTAACCTGTCTTTTGTCAGTTCAGTTTACAGTGCCCCCAGAGAACCTAAGATGGGTAGAAGGAAAAAAATTTTTTCCCTTCCTGAGAATACTCAAATCCATCTAAATGACCACAACAACAAGAAGAGAAGGAAAGGTACCTGTTTTGCTTTGCTTTGTTTTGTTTTTACTGACTCTGCAAGGGAGTGAGAAAATAAGAACTGGTGTGTGTCCCCTATTTGGCACCCACCTGCCATAAAGACAGAGTCTAGGCCCCTTAGAGCAGAGGAACTCAAAATAACAAGAACAACATTAACATAAGCCTTTCCTTAGAATGCCAGGCTTGAGAAGACTCCAGAGGAGTTTTCTAACTTGGAGAAGAAAAGTGGACTGCTTTACAGGCCTTGAGCAGGAAGGGGAAGGCAGAATTCAGCTGGCTTCACGGCTAGTTGGTCGAGGATGGTTCTCTGAAGAAAGAGGAATTGTTCCTGTGGATTGGCAGCTACTGAGAAGGACTGTCAGCATGTGCAAAAGTGGGTGTGGGGGAAGAGCTGCAAAGGACAGGGACAGGTGAAGGCCCTTGTGGGTGAGCCCAGGCCTGCAGGCTCCCTCACAGGTCTGTGCTGGGCATGGTAGGAGGTCTAGCGGGCCTGGGCAGATATTCAATATTTTCACTGGAGCTCTGATTATTACTTTATAGTTGGTGGGCTCAGGTGGGGGAGGGAATGGATAGCTTGAAGTATCTTGGAAAGTTCGAGTTTCCCTTGGCTGGAACAGGCTCTTTCTTATCTGTTCTTGGGGGAGACAAGGGCACCGTACACAGCTAAAATGACAGACAATATGGGCAACAAGCCATTCACCAGCACCTCCTCTCCAGCCCTGTACAAGGCTGCTCACAAGAGTGCTGCCCCAAGGAGCTTACGGGGCAAATTCCGGCGTCCAAGTGACCAACTCGGCGTGAGCGATGTGCTGTTTGCTATCTCTATCATTTCACATGGCACAGAGATTCCTTATAAAGAGGTTCAAGACATATTACCTAGCTTTTGTTTTTACTCCTACACTGTGGGTAAGGCGACAATTTTTAACCCTTCCTTTTATGGATGAAAAACTACACCATAAAATGGTTAAGTGGCTTGCCCAATATTAGTCAGCTGGTTAATGAGAAGACAGGAGACTGAGTTTCCAAATTCTCATTCTTCAGTTATTTCTAGGAGACCACACAGTGGAAGAATTTGCAACTAGGGACACCTTTCTCTGATTCCATAAAAGCTCTCCTTCTTTCAAACTTCATTATGGTCTTTTTGGTGAGAAGGTTGGCTGACTTCCCCAAAGCTGGCCAGGAAAAGACCAGTAACCTGAGCTCACCAGCCTTCCCCAGGTGACAGAGCTCACCAACGCTTTCTTTTACTCCTTCCCTCTTATTTTTGTTCCAGGAAAGTATAAACATCTGTTACCCCACCACTGGCCACCATAAACATCTGTTACCCCACCACTGGCCACCATACATTTCGACCTCTGTGGTCGAATCCTGGTTCTTTCTCTACCAGAGGGAAAATGCAGTCCAAGAAAACCCCCAATGTGTCCCAGATAGCTTGTAAATTTATTCATGAAAAGATAAAATATTGTCCTGATGCCAGGGACATCATCATCATTATTCTCAACACCATCAAAAGGTGCTGAAATTTCAAGAAAGATACCAACTCTCTGATTTCAGGGAACTTCACATAAAGGGAGGAGAAAGACTTACAAATAAACAATCTCTACAGTGTGTGATTGCTGAGGAATGAAACAGGTTCAAGGCGTTATGGATGCAGAGAGAAAAAGGTGTCTCAGTCTCCTGGTGATGTGATGAGAAGAAATTCCCCAAATACTGACCTGCTCATAGGACTGAGGCCGCCTCTGTGTGTGTGTGTGTGTGTGTGTGTGTGTGTGTGTGTGTGTGTGTGTGTGTAGGGGGTTAGAGTGGGCTGGGGGACATTTGCAAGGAGGTTCATTATATGTAAATGAATCCTACTTAATATTTTAAAATTATGTTTGGGGCTAAAGGATCACCCCCAGATCTGTGTCCAGGAAGGACCAGAGAATTAAGTAATTGAGTAAGAAATTCAGTGACAATTTTTACTTTGTTTATGTTCCTAGGCAATGCCAGATCGGCTTTATAATCATGACATTTCCCAAATACAATTTATTGAGTGCCTACTATGTCAGATATTCTGGGCAGTAGGGCAATTTCAGTGAACAAAACAGAAAAATAAGGGTTATTTTAGTGGTGTATATTGAATATGCTTCTCAAATGATACCGGTTTTCCTTCGGTAGTGGTTCCCAAACTCTGCCCCTTAGAATCACTGGGGGACCTTTTAAAAAAATTCCAAGGCTTGGCCCAACTTAGACCAAATTTGGGTGATTCTCATGTGAAGGAGGGTTGAAAACCACTGCCCTAGAAATTCTCATGTACTTCCCTAGGGAGGCAGGTCATTCTTTCCCCACCTCTCACCAACCTTCTGAAGGTCATTTATGTAATTAACAGATGAAGAAATCGAGATTCAAAGACTCAGAGTGATATTGTCAAGGTAAAGGCCACATCTAGAGTCACAGGGCCAGAACTTGAACCCCAGGCTTTTGATTCCGTATAGTGTGCTCTCCACGATGTTGGCAGAATTGAGGAAACAGTGAATCTTGTCACTGCTTACAGCCAGGATCCTAGGGGCTCCCCAGGGCAGTGAGGAGACTGTCTGCAAGCCTCCTGGTCACTTCTCCTCACTCACTTAAGACTTTAGCACCTAAGCCAATCTTTATTTTAAGAAATGAATATCCAGAGGCCTGTTCAACACAGGGCCTGGTGAACAGGCTCTTTCCTATGACCTTCTCTGTGTTCGTACCTTTCCCTTGCACTCCACTCCAGCCATCCACATCCATTGCCTCCCCCTGCACATCTCCTCTATTTCTAGTTCAAACTAGAACATCTCCAGGGAGAAAACCTTATCCTTTCAGATGCAGGCCCTAGTTCGTCCACTCCAACAGCTCTCCAATCTCATCAGCACGGGCAGGTCATCAATGCACACCTCACTCTCCTCTTTCAGCACCTCCTTTTGTCATGCCCAATTTAGAGCCTGTCCTTTTCATCACTGTGAGGCAAATACTTTTAAGTACCTTGTCTACCTCTCCAAAAACTTTCTTTTGAGCACACAGCCTTCACACCCAACGTCTGGTACCCTCTTCCCACACCATTTTGTCTGAGTCCTTTAGGTCTCAGTTTAACTACTTTGAGAGATCTTCCCTGACCCCTCAGTCTAATGGAGGGACCCCCTTGTTACACCATCCCTTCCCAATCCTTGTAAGTTGTATTTCTCCATGTATCTGTGCAAAGGTTTGTTCCATGTCTGTCTCCCCACCAGGCAAGGGCACGGGCTCTCTATTTTGATTACCGTCACATCACTTTCTGTTGACACACCTTTTGGCACATAACATGTACATGAATGAATGAATGAATGAATGGATTAATATCCCCAAATTCACATAGGGTTATATAGTGGCAGATTCACAGCTTACCCATCTGATTATGGTTTGACCTCTGAGATGATTTTCCACCACAGTCAATTTTCAAAATTGAACTCTCAAGGTGCCCATTTGCAAGACCCTGTTGCTCAGGACTCCAGGAGAGGCAGAGTTTGCTCAGTGGTGAATCCTAAAGCTCCATCGTTGAAGATCCTATCTCATGGGGTTGTCCATGCCTCATGGGGCTGTGAACCCCAGAGGTCATGGTGCATCACGGGCAGAGCTAAGAGCAGCACAGATTAAGCCACCATCCTGGCTGGTTCTAATGTCAGCTCCAAGAGATGGCACCTCCAGGTCTTTCCTAGACCAGGCCAAAGGGAACTTGCTTAATATGCCATTTCCTTAATTCCATTTCAAACAGATCTTCTTGAACATAAATTTAAAACTTTCTTCACATAAAACATTTGTTTACATGGAAGGACTTTTAAAATTCTGAACATGCTCAACTGTTCCCCACAAAGGTCACTTTCTGGCAGGGCTTCTCCAGGTTTTATACCTATGACCTTTTACGGGACTATTTTTCCCATGGGAGATTATTTCAGATCCCTCGGAAATCTCAAATGTGTGTTGCTTCTTTTAATATTTATTTAGCTCCTGACTGAGAAGACTGAAATAGGAGCCAGGAGAATGGAATAAGGCATCTATTGCCTTAACCAGTTAATTTATTAAGCACAGAGAGGAAGCTATGATCATAGTATTATAAGGAGTAGGATACAAGACTTGGAAAGTTTGAGGCAACGGCCATCCAAGGTGAGCTAGGGAAGAAAAGCAGCCTTTGTTCTCTGTTTGGTATCTTCCCCAGGACTGGGCATGACATATGCTTCTGTTACTCATCAGGTGTCCAAATGGAACACATGGCTGGGTGACATGCTGTAACTACTGTTTTTACCTAGCCTACGTAACCTTGGCTTCCAACCTCAAACTGATGTTAACGTTTGAACTTAACCCCCAGAGAGCTGACGGAGAAGAGCTAGAGCAGAAGTTGGTGTCTCTGTTGTATTAAAAAATGACACAGGTGACTCGGCCAGAGTTGGCTACTTGCCGCCTTCACTAAAACCTCTGAGTAGAAGTCCTTTGGTGATTTAGATGGCTGATGTCATGTATTTATTTAGTGAGAATCATCTAGGCCCTGCACTTTAAAGGGCCCAGTGTTTCACAAACACACACAAAATTAATTTATTGAAGAACGCATGGGTGGCTCTGTGGCTTGGGATCTGTCATCCGGTGTTGGCCTAGTACTCAACCCATAACCCTAAACATTCTTAACAACGAACACCATTCAAACCCCACGGAAGCTCTACGATGGTAGCAGTGGGCCTGCTGGGCAGCCAGTAACCTGGGGTCTTCTCTGAGGATGGATCCAGCTGAGTCCCCATCTAGTATGTATTTCTTTTAACACTCTGCCCACTCTCTCCCTTCTCTGAACTAGCTGGAGTATCTTTTGGCCGTGCTGAGAAGTTTTAGTGTAAAGGAATGATTCATTCGAAGTTCATTCTTAGAAGCCCTGTTTTCCCTTGATAATGGATCTGGAGAAACCAAGTGGGGGAAGCACTCACCCTGTCTGGGCTGTTAGTCTTTATTGAACCGTGAATTCCCCTGGACTCAAGCCTAGTGCCGAAATCCCTCTTTCTTTACATAAATAAACAAATAAATAAAATCTTTTGGCTGGTACCTAATAAAAACTCATACAGGCAAATCAAGTTTAGCACATATCTTGGAAACTCCCAGCTTTCAAACTTCAATAAGATAGTCATAGAGTATTCGACCCAATTAAGGTATACACATAAAATCCCCCTTTAGCCTAACAAATAACAAACAATGGGATCTTTTGCTTTTCTCCGGACCCTTTGATTGAGGTTTAGTGGCTAAGAGTGGGATTAGTGGAGAAAAATATTACTAATCTGAAAACTTTTTTTGAAGGGAAAATGCCACGATGTATCAAAATATCCTAAAGCAAAACAAAACAAAAAACTAGGCTGAAAATGATCTCTGGCAAAGGGATTTGCTACTTTTGGCTCCCGTGCTTATTTCAAACAGCAAGAGGGGAAAAAGGTGGGTGTCATATCCCTGCTCTGTCCATATGGTTTTAGTTTTATTTGGATCGGTTTGGACAGAAACATCCAAAAGCAGAGACTGATCGACTTCCCAGCTTTCAAATAATGCCAGACTAGAATCTGTCCCCACTCTATTTTGGTCCCCAAGCCAAAATCATGAACTAAAAAATCCCCAAAAGATATAATTTATTTCTAATGGCGTACATTTTATATTTAGAGTTTGGAAACTCTTGTCTAATGCAACAGAGGTACAGATGAAGATCTTTGGAGCCCTTTTATTTTTCTTCAAAAGCATTTAATGCAGTGGTTCTCAACTGCGGGTGATTTTGTTCCCCTCAGGGGGCATTTGGTAAAGTCTGGAAAGATTTTTGATTGTCATAAAATGGGGACTGGGAGGTGGGGGTCGGGGTGGGAAGCAGTTTCTCTCCGGTGGGGAGAGGGCAGGCGCTACTAAAATCCTACAGTGCTCGGAACAGCACGCTCACCAGGGAGACAGCAAATAACAGTAGCTATTACTTATTGAGTGTTGCCTGTGTTCCAGGCCCCACGCACATTAATTTTTCAAATTAATAGACTTTATTTTTTATTTTTATTTTTATTTTTTTTTAACTTTTTAAAAATTATATTATGTTAGTCACCATACAGTACATCCCCGGTTTCCGATGTAAGGCTCGATGATTCATTAGTTGCGTATAACACCCAGTGCACCATGCAATACGTGCCCTCCTTACTACCCATCACCAGTCTATCCCATTCCCCCAGCCCCCTCCCCTCTGAAGCCCTCAGTTTGTTTCTCAGAGTCCATAGACTTTATTTTTTAAAGTGGTTTTATGTTTACAAAAAACTTGAGCAGAATTTCTGGAGAGTTCCCATATGCTTCCTCACCTGTCCCTTCGTTTCCCATATTGTTAGCATCTTGCATTAGTGTGACGTATTTGTAACAATTGGTGAGCCAATACATTATTATACACTGAAGTCTAGAGTCTGTTAGGGTTCACTCTTAGCCTTGTACATTCTGTGGGATTGACAAACATATAATGACATGTAGCCACCATTATAGTATCACACAGAGTAGTTCCACTGCCCTAAAACTCCTCTGTGACCCACCTAGTCATCCTTACCTTCTGCCCCCCAAACCTCTGGCAATTACTGAGCTTTTTACTCTCTCCATGGTTTTGTCTTTTCTAGAATGTCATAGAGTTGGAATCATATGATATGTAGGCTTTTCGGATTGGCTTCTTTCACTTAGCAATGTGCATTGTGTCCTCCATGTCTTTTCATGGCTTGGTAACATGTATTTTTCGTGCTAAGTAATATTCCATCGTCCAGAGAGACCACAGTTTGTTGATCTGTTCCCCTAGTAAAGGACACCTTGGTTGCTTCCACGTTTTCACAATTATAAACAAGGCTGCTAAAACACTCATTGCACAGGTTTTTGTGTGGATATAACTTTTCAACTCATTTGGATAAATACCAAGGAGCATGATTGCTAGATTGTGCGGTAAGAGAATGTTCAGTTTTTCAAGGAACCGCCAAACTCACTTCCAGAGTGGCTGTATCATTTTGCATTCCTACCAGCAATGAATGAGAGTGCTTATTGCTCCATATCCTCACCAGCATTTGGTATTGTTAGTTTTGGGGGGGCATTAGCCATTCTAATAGAATATAGTAGTATCTTGTTGTTTAATTTGCAATTCACTGATGACATATAATGCTGAGCATTTTTTCTTATGCTTACCTGCTATCTGTATTTCTTTGGTGAAGTGTCCAGATGTTTTGGATTGGATCGTTTGTTTTCTTATTGTTGAATTTTAAGAGTACTTTGTATATCTTGGATATCAGTTTTTTAACAGATATGTATTTTGCAAATATTTTGTCCCAGTCTCTGGATTGTCTTTTTTCATTCTCTTCACAGAGTCTTTGACAGAGCAAAAGCTTTAAATTTTAATGAAATCCAACTGGTCAATGTTTTCTTTCATGAATAATGCTATTGGTATTGTGTCTTAAAAGTCATCGCCAAACCCAAGGTCACCTAGATTTTCTCCAATGTTAACAAATATGTTTTCAATTCCTCTGTGGTCATCTTTCATACCCAACAGAGTACACACTTGAGAAATGCATTTCACAATCATCTGACTTGATATATATACACACCATTTGTATTCTAACAGGCAGTACTCAACGTTTACAACATGTAGATCATTGTATGATTCCACTAAGAACAGAAATGACTTTACACTGAACTGAGTGTTCTTGTAGGTCAGGATTGGTTTGTAACAGGGTCAGGTTAAATCCACTGCAGGTTCATGACTTGCATATACCAATGGAATGGTGAGCACATTTGTGGGAAAACAAGACTGTCAAGTAGGACACAACACAGCCCTATTCTCAAAAAGCCTGATTTCTTTTTTTTTTTTAAGATTTTATTTATTTATTTGACAGAGAGAGAGATAGCCAGCAAGAGAGGGAACACAAGCAGGGGGAGTGGGAGAGGAAGAAGCAGGCTCATAGCAGAAGAGCCTGATGTGGGGCTCGATCCCATAACGCCGGGATCACACCTTGAGCTGAAGGCAGATACTTAACCGCTGTGCCACCCAGGCGCCCCTCAAAAAGCCTGATTTCTAACTGGAGAGATCCCTCATTCACACCACATAACAAGTTGAAGGGGGATACTGGGAATATAAATGCTCAAATACTTTGATGGGTGATTATAAAGTCAGGTGGGATTAATCATATGTCTTTTAGCAAGAGGTATATTTTTTAATTGCACTGATAAATGAAAAGACTGCTTTTGGATATAGTTCAATTTGATTTCAAAGAGTTCGATTCAGAGAGAGTTAAAATGACGAGGCTATATTAGGCTGACAAAAAAGGAAGCAATTGTGCTTGCTGGACAAATTCGTTAGGATGCCCTCAGGGCCTGCCTGAGAGAAACTTTAAATAGGAAATGAATTAAAATGAAAAGAATGGCCACCAAAGAAGAAGAGCTTAAGGGGCAAGAGAGAGACAACTTGGCTCCAGGATTCTGTTGTTTCCCTAACATATTCCCTGCCTGCTGTGGAGCCAAAGGACCTGTTTTGTAGCATAAAGGTGTTTCCCCAGCACAAATGAGCAGCAAAGATGCCAAAAAAAAAAAAAAAGCACATCTTTAGCCATCAATCCTTGCTTTCATTCATTCATTTCTTAAATCTGCTGATTTTTCTGCTTAACTTGTTGGGAGGGAAGTTTTTTGATGAAGAACAGCCTGGCGAGAGACGGTGGCAGACAGAAGGTAGAGGGACTGCCAATACAGGCCAGCATCGGTCTGGGCATATCAGCTGCAACCAGCTGAAAGTCGTATGGCCAGCCCGGACATTGAAGATACATTAGTTCATTTCAATCCAATCAGCCTTTTTCAGTGTCTATGCTGAGCTCCCACCCTAATCTAGGGGTTATACTGGGCTCAAGGGATGATGGGAGTACAGCATGCTTGCACTGTGGGGTTGGTGGTGAAATCTGTAGTGTACAGGACCGAACAATGGGAGCATGGGAAACTATGAGAACACAGTGAAGGGCACTGCAATATTGTGATTTATACAAAATATATATTTATTCATTTTGATTCATCCATGATTCCTGGCTCCTAGCTCCCAAACCCTTGGAATCCCAAACCCTAGAGAGCTGGAAGGTGTCTTTTGTTATGTTAATGAGGTGAGTTTTGGACAGCATCTAAGGATGGGGTCTGGTTGCCAGTGGAACCAACCATATGATTAGACAGTTGAAACTCTCAGTCCTGCCCTCAGACCTCCAGGGTGAGAGGAGGGCCTGAAGGTTGAGTTCAATCACCAATAGCCAATGATTTAATCAATCATGCGTCTGTAACGAAGCCTCCATAAAAACCCAAAAGAACAGGGTTCAGAGAGCTTCCGGATTGATGAGCATATGCAGATTGGGACAATGTGGCAAGCTTAGAGTGGGCATGGAAACTCTGTGCCTTTTCCCCATTCCCTGCCCAATGCATCTCTTTCATCTGACTGTTTCTGACTTATAATAAACTGGTAATCTAGTAAGTAAAATGTTTCTTTGAGTTCCGGGAATTGAACTGAGAAGGGGGTCATGAGAATGTCTGATCTATAGTCATGGGGTCAGAACTACAGGCAACAACCTGAACTTGTGTTTGAAGTTCAAGGAGGGGATTGTTGGAACCCCCAATCTACAGGCCCTTCAGTCAGAAGCACAGGTGACAACTTGGGTTTGGGACTGGCGTCTAAAGTGGAGGGGAGAACAGTCTTACAGGATTGAACCCTTAAATTGTGGAATCTGATGTTATCTCTGGGTAGATAGTGTCAGAATTGAGTTGAACTCTTGGATACCTCACCTGCATCCAAGAATTGTTTGGTGTTGTGTGGAAGCTCCCCCAGTCCATTGGAATTGGATCCAGGAACCTAATTTAGGCACATAACCCAGCTTCCAAACCTTCCAAACTTTCCAACCCTTGAGGGAAGACTTCTTAGTGGACAGTAACATTGAATGTCCATAAGGGCACTCTAAGATTAAAAACAGCTGAGCTCGTTGTTTACTTATAGGAAAATAAAATGGAAACAGAAAATTCCCTCTTACTGAAAAGAGTAAGACTAATGAGGTGGAGGGAGATTTTGAAGAAGTTAGAGAATTTGTGGTGTTAACCAAAATTCAGTTGAGTAAATCTGAAGATCTAATTGGCTTTTTAAATTTAAATTCAATTAGCCAACATATAGTACATCATTAGTTTTTGATTCACTGTTCAGTGATTCATTAGTTGCATATAATACTCAGCACTCATCATGTTACATGCCCTCCTTAATGCCCACCACCCAGTTACCCCAGCCCCTCCCACCTCCCTTTCCGTACCCCTTAGTTTGTTTCCTGGAGTCAAGAGTCTCTCATGGTTTGTCTCCCTCTCTGATTTTTTCCCATTCAGTTTTCTTTCCCTTCCCCTACGATCCACGGTGCTATTCCTTAATATTCCACATATGAGTGAAACCATATGACGGTTGTCTCCCTCTGGTTGATTTCTTTCACTTAGAATAATACCCTCCAGTTCCATCCATGTTAATGTAAATGGTAGGTATTCATCCTTTCTGATGGCTGAGTAATATTCCATTGTATATATGAACCACACCTTCTTTATCCATTCATCTGTTGAAGGACATCTCGGCTTCTTCCACAATTGTAGACAATGCTGCTATGAACATTGGGATGCATGTGCCCCTTCTTTTCACTACATCTGTATCTTTGGGGTGAATACCCAGTAGTGCAATTGCTGGGTCATAGGGTAGCTCTATTTTTAACTTCTTAAGGAATCTCCATACTGTTTTCCAGAGCGGCTGTACCAGCCTGCATTCCCACCAACAGTGTAAGAATGTTCCCCTTTCTCCACATTTGTCATTCCCTGTCTTGTTAATTTTAGCCATTCTAACTGGCGTAAGGTGGTTTCTCATTATCGTTTTGATTTGTATTTCCCCGATGGCAAGTGATGTGGAGCATTTTTTTTATGTGTCTGTTGGCCATTTGTATATCTTCTTTGGAGAAGTGTCTGTTCCTGTCTTCTGCTATTTCTAATTGGCTTTATTCAATGGTTCATGAGTCAGCATTCCATCCAGCAAACAGAACCTAGCTCTGAGAAGAAGGACAAAATGAAAGACTTCTACAGTCAGAAAGGGGTTGGGACAAAAATTATTAGCAAGAGAAAAGAGAACTGTTTCAGGCAAGGTCACTTTCCTTTGGGGAAAGGGCAGGGGTCTATCACGTAGATGACTTCCTACCACCCCACGCCGTGCTGATCAGGAAATTCCAGATTGATTGGTGAAAGGTCACATTTCTGCTGTGAATCATGGAAGCAAGTTATTCTATTTTGAACCCATGGTTTGTTTGTTTTAACAATTCTCCCCTTTTGATGAGACTGTCAGCCTGACTGAGAGGTGTGATCAAAATTTAAGTCATTTGCTCTACTCTAAGCTACCACTCTGTAGTTGTCCTGGCTTTTACTGATCCTCTGTGATATTTACAGGTCATATGTCTTCTGAATCTCTATGACATTCATAGAACTTGATTTCCAGTTCATAGTTTTTCGGTCAGTCATTTTCTTCATTCCTTTTCTGGTGTTCCAGTCTTAGGAGATCACTTACTTGGTGGCTAGTGGCTGCAAACATTCATTTAAAGCCTTTGAGAGAATATAATGCCCCAGGAAGATTCCCGTGATTACTATAAGCAGGATAATACACGACGTTTGGAGTGGACTTCAGAGCCATGGTCCCCAAGGCCCAAACCAACCAAAATCAAGTCAGTCACAGAAAGGGCTCCACGGAAGGAGTTGCCTTTTAAACCAAAGGGCTTGCTCAGTGATTTTGTGTAACTGACTTTCAACTTCCCCTGAAGTGGTAAGCCAGGCTCGGCAGGTGGTGTTGGTTACAGCGCAGACCACTCCTTGCTCAGTTACCAGATAAGCAAGAGCTATTTGATTATGATCAACAACCTTGTCCAGAGAGTCTGAGGATTTTTGCTGGGCAGCTAACACTTTTGCAGCAGATTCTGCAATATTTTTGTGAATTAAGGAGAGACTTCTGGTCATAGCCAGCCACATCTGCACTTGCTCCTGTCCAGGGAAGCAGGGACCTGCCAAAGGAAGTGGACCATGAACCATGAAAACCTCCCAGTAGATCCTTTCTAAGTTGATGATGTAAATTCAGGGCAGTCGACCAATGAGGTGTCTTAGTTCGTGATAAGTAGGGGCACAGTTAGGTAAGCTAAGGGGCATTGCCCAGCTACGAGCCAAGTATTGAGGAGAATGATGACCACCACAGACAAAAATAAAGCCTGTTGAGACACCAGCTATTCTTGTTAAGGTGGTACAGTTGATAAATTCATTCACAAGGATCGTCGCTTTTGCCTATTCAAGCCAAGGGTCTGTTAGGTTTTCTCCTGGCCTGAAATTAAAATAAAATAAATCAAATAAATTTTTTTTTCTGAATTTATTCTAAATTTCTAGGTTCTAAATTTCAAAAGTTACCCCCTTAGCAATGACCAGGGAGATACTGATGCTGACATAATTTTTCCAGGCCAATGCCAGAGTAAAGGAAAGAAAAGGAAGAAGAAAGGTTTTCACGATTGAAGTGTGAAGTTCTGAACCGATGTCTTGGGAGTTGTCTACTCCGTGCCAGCAACTTTTCTCACAAGGTCTCCAGCATTTGTGCAGGACCAGGTGTCAGGTGGAGGCTTCTTTAGCATGAGATGTGCACTCAAGGTTCAAGTCCCTGAAGTAGTGAGAAGGACCTGGGATCAACCCTTCAGAGAAGATTCAGGAGCCATCTTTAATTCTTAATGATTCCAAATCAAAAGGGTGGGGTTGGAAACATTAGTTTACTGAGTTACTGCCAGATATTTGAAGAAACTAGAAGGATTCAGGATCTAGTCCAGTTTACAGGTTTATAACAGAACCTCGAAGACAACTAACAGGATTAGAATCTAATATAGACGAAGGTGTAAACATAATTTTTCTCTCCATAATTATCCCCCATTCCCCTGCAAAGGTAATTATAGAACTAATTTGCTTGCATTGGACTTGGCCTGATCATTCACATAAGTGCAGTAAAATACTGATTGACCATATTAGCTCTTTTTTTTTTTTTTTAAGATTTTATTTATTTATTTGACAGAGATAGAGACAGCCAGTGAGAGAGGGAACACAAGCAGGGGGAGTACGAGAGGAAGAAACAGGCTTCCAGCAGAGGAGCCTGATGTGGGGCTCGAACCCAGAATGCCGGCATCACGCCCTGAGCCGAAGGCAGACGCTCAACGACTGAGCCACTCAGGCGCCCCCATATGAGCTCTTTTTAAGATTGCTTTTCAAAACCCTTGTAAGAAAAATAACAGGACAATTTTTCCAAGGGGTTTTATTGCCTCCATAAAGTCAACGTTAGTTCCTTAAAACTGTCTGGTCATATTAGAGTCTATGCACATCTCTCTCCAATATGACATTACAGTCTTAGTGATATAATAAATATTTCCAGTGGTCTCCTGTCATTGAACTTAAGTAACTATATTTCTGTGAAAAGAATATTCAAGAGATTCTGATTCTGGAGGGATCAGGTAGGAAGGAAAAGTAAATGTTTCATCTTTGTTCACAAATGTATGTTTTACCACATTGTTGATAGCATAAGAGAAAAGAGAAAAAGGTCTCCTAAAATATGGAAAAATAAAATATTAATGAAGCGGCAATGTTTTAAACAAGAAGTTGTAAAAATTATAATCAACTTCCTCGATTCATTCAGTCCCACGCAACTGATATTTGTTCCACTTGGATCCAGTTTTCCTGTTAGTTCTGGAAATTCTTACCTAGTTCAGTTTTGCGATCTTGAAGTTATCAGAAACCTACACTTGTCAAAAGTCCTCTCCATGAATCTCATTGAAAATTAAGTACTTTTTCAGGAACACCTTTACAAAGGGTCAGAGTAAAACAATAACTGTAAATCATGAAAGACTTAAAAAAATGTCCACTGTTAGAGATCTGATGAGAGCTCATCATAATGGAATTGACCAAAAAAATAGGTTATTTCAATAACATGCATTTTAAGAAAATAACTAGAATTATGACCAATAATATTTTACTAGGAGATATCAGACTTTAGGAATTTCATACAATTTCTACAACACTTATATACAAATACGACATAAAGAAGGTTTAATATTACTTCTTATTTGACAAAGCTTCCCACATGATTTAAAACATCAAATATACCTATCAGTTTAACACCTCCCTTTTTATAAGGAGAGAAAACAAAGTTTTTAAGATGTTTCGGGGAAACATCCCAAAGTTATTTCAAGGTCAGAAAGATGTCAATTTCAATTTTGAAAGTTTGTCAAAAATAACAGAAGTTTTAAAAACTTGAGTCATAGGTCACTGTGAAATAATTCTTAGTTATCCATTTACACATCGTGACAGCTGAAGACTTCACAGGCAAGTATAGGTTACATAGTTCTAAGCAAAACTTAGGTCCTTTACTGTAGAGACAACTAGGGTTGCTTAAAGTTTTCAAAGCCCTGATAAGGACAGCAGGGAACATAGGCGATTATTTTGACAAAACACAAGATCTTTGTTTTTTCTAAGCTAATTTTGAAAGATAAAGAAAGAAAAACCTTTTGTAATTCTCTTATTAGCAAGAACAGACCAGTAGTCCAAGAAAATTTTGTCCTTTTAACTGAGAGAAAACCAAATTCTAAGTTTGGACCAGCTTAACTTGTGATATTAATACACATTTACTTAATTATTTCTAGTAGGTTTAATTACATATATTAGAATTTTTAATCCTTAGGAACCTTTAATTTCTACTGAAAACTAAGAACTAAGCAGTTGTGAACTATTTTAACGTTCTTTTTATAATTTCTCATGGTAAATTTCTCAGCGTAGCACAAAACATACTTACTACTAGACCTAAATGTCTGTAGTTCCTCTGTAAAACGAAGCAAAAAAAAGAATAATCCTATGCTCAGTAACTAATGTTTCAATACTTAATCTTATTTGGAAATGATCTGGATACTTAATGACCTTAAGAAACTGTTTAAAAGGTTCACCAAGAAACTTTTTATCCTACTTGCATCTGTTTGATTTACTTGTCCCTAGCAATTATGTTTGGATGGCCCACAAGACTTCATGAGACATTAGACCAAGTCAGCCATCATCCCACGCTATTTTTCTTACTGACAAATTTTGTAAGAAATAGCATGAACTCATTTGAACTTAAGTAAGCCTAGGTAGAATAAAAGTATTATATTTATTGCTGATAACCCTAAAGACAAGACTGTTTTACTTAAGCCAACAAACTTAAAATAGCTTTGATGCCAAATATTTTCCCAGGTCACGTGAACCTGAAATTCATTTGGGTTAGTTTCTATTAGATTTCTGAGAATTCTATTTATATATGCATTTAATTTTCTTTAAGCCCATTAAATAGAGGTCTTTTACAAGTTAATTTTGACAATACCATCTGGATATAGAAATACCCACATATGTAAAACACACACATATATATGTGTGTACACACACACACACACACACACACACACATAAACATACAGGTATAAATTGAGACCTTATAGCTTTCATTTTAAAATTACTGCCATGAATTAAGTACAATAATACAAAACTCACCGATTATAAGAGAAATTAGATCTAAATTGTTTTTCTAGTAGATGAAATGAATTAAGGTTAGCTGCTCGGATGACTAAAGATTTTTGTGTTAATATTTGTGAAGAAGACACTTAGGATTTGTATTTGTCCTTGACAAGTCAAGTTCCAAATGACTTCCCCCTTTCGTTTTTTCTTTTGATAGGAATTACCCCTCTGAAGTTTGCAAGTCCAGTTTGCACGATCTAGGTAAGAATAGTGAAGACCCTGAATAGAACATTCACATATCAAGGGCACAGGGGAAAAATGCAAATTCCTATACCGCTTTTGAGATAAACTTGGGAGGTTTCGGGATTGGTAAAAAGGATACGGGGACGTTGAATTGTTTTAGGATCTGCTTCTCTGGTCCTGTAAAGACTAGGTTTGTAAAATGAAGACAGCTGTTTTTAATTCCTCAAAGGATTGGGTTGCCGCCTGAATGGTATCAAGAACTGGTACATTTAGACATCTAGTAAGAGTGTTTTTCTTTCCCTTTGGATACAATTAGCTCTGGGGAAAAGACCTAATAAGCAAATTCCTACCAAGCTCTGAATATCAGCTTCCAATTTGGCCAAATTTCTGATCCTAGAGCTATTAAATCTTTCCAAGTATCTTGTCAGATTTCAGCTGGGACAAACAGGAAATATTTCTGGCAGTATTGAACAACCCCCTTAATTTTAATTTTAGTTGCCCCTTAGCTGTTTAAGGGAATAACATTGCATTTTATCAGACAATCCCTCAGAGTCCCCTCCTTCTACGGGGCCCTCCTTTGAGAGTAGATAGGGGGCATTCCAGCTGATGTTCCAGAACATACATAGGGCCTTGGAGAACAATCTCTTTTTCGGTGTCCCAGCTGACTACAACTCAGACATCTGTCTTTGGCCCTGCATTTTGGTAACGGGCCCCTAGAAGGGTGCAATATGGACGGCCCGGGTGTTACTTTAGGTGTCTGGCCTCGGAGCTGTTGTGGCTGTAAAGCCAAGAGAGTGGCGAACCCTCGGTTATGGTTTTGTTCCAAAGGCTTTTCAAAGTGCTCGGCTATGATCATGAATCCGTCTGGTGGCCTCCTATCCTATTTTCTGCCTTTTTATCAATCCACAGATCTCTGAAGATCATCCTTTTGTTGCGGAAAAATAAGAATCAGACCAGCGAGAGACCAAGTGACACTCGGAGAGTAAGAGAACTCGGATTTATTTTATGCCAGCGCACCCAGCTGAGCTCGTGCTCCAAATTCTGGGCCCCGGGCAACGGGGTTACAGGGTTTTTATGGGGGACTGCAGGCAATCAGGCTCCAAGGGCTATGCTGACTGCTGGTAGGTGGGTTTGAACTCGGGAAGTGGGGGCTGCTTTAGGCGGGAACAGGAGGGGGGGGGCTGTGGCGGAAGCCGGTTTACGGAAGCAGAAATGGCTGGTTATCTCTTACTCCCAGTAGGGCTCCTGGTTTTCTCTAGCTTACTGCTAGTAACTTCTGGGGCCTCCCGCCTGGGCCTGCTCTGGGCAGTTTCCCTCTTCACTTTTACAAATAGGGCAGCTAGAGCTGGCTTTACTTATTGTGCGGAGCCCTGGATGCTGTAGGAAAAGAGCTTTCAAATGGGCTTTAAAGTCTGCCACAGATTCAGCTCTCCTTTATTTGCATGTTGGAATAACAGACCAATTGGTTCTGCCAGGGAAGACTTCGGGGATGGCTTGTAAAAGATCAGGTGCTATTTTGCAACCTTTTACTGGTCCGTGAGGAGAACATGTTGAAGACTGAGAATCTCAAGTAACATCCTCAGAGGTTTGCCATTTTCCCTTCTGCGTCTAACTTTGGGCTTCACCATGCACACAAGCGGATAAAGATCTGGTAGCCCAGGGTCATGGTTCCCAATAATGACTAAGTTCTTCAAAAACTTTTGGGGTCCTTCGTAGGGTTAGGTAGTTCTTTAACTATGGCTCTAAGTTCGACCTTTGACCAAGAAGTAAAAGATGTCTGACGAGGATCTCCCGCAATCTTGGGGTCGTTTTATCTTAAAAGATAACTTTTAATAGTCTCTTTAAGTGGAAGGGCAGTTCCGACAGTTAGGAAAGCATGAACGCTTAGGTGAAGAAGGGTACAGGAAGGCAGTAGGAGTCATGCCAATCTTACTGTCTCTTGTGTTAGGTACTTCTGTATCTTTAATGTTTCATTAGACTTTTGTAACAAATCTTTTAATGAAGCTATTTTGGCAACTCGAAACCCTGTAGGAGCTTCTGGCACCAATTAAAATAGGTGTTCCGTTCTATTTGTTTAATTCAGAGGATTAATTATAGCAAGACTTTGCCATTTTTGTAGATAGCTGTAGCTCCTGGGACTACAGTTTTTAGACATGAAATAAGCAGGTATGCTAGAAAGTGGCACACTTAACTCTAGATTACAAGATCCTATTTCTTTTAGCTAATCCTTTTTGGGTCTTTCGAAGGCAGCTAAATACCTAAAGGGATGTGCTGTGGTGTTGGGGATTGTGTTATATTTTACAGTATACTCCATTGCATGGAAATTTTCTTGAGGTTTGGTGGGGGACGTGGTGTTAA
Organism: Ursus americanus; assembly: GCF_024610735.1. Lineage (NCBI taxonomy): Eukaryota > Metazoa > Chordata > Mammalia > Carnivora > Ursidae > Ursus > Ursus americanus. The sequence goes on along the minus strand of NC_142137.1, from coordinate 50,400,405 downwards.
TCTAACCTGTTTCATGACCCAATTATCCTAACAAAGGGGTCTTTCAGTTAGGTGGCAAGTTCTGTTGTAGGCAAACACTCTTGCTCAACTATAGACCTCAACGGTTATTTCGTATTGCACTTTCTTGACACACTGATGAAGGTGTTTGAAAATGACCAGAACATTCCAATTGCCAGGCCAGGAAAGCCCTGATAGCAACAGAATGCATAGAAGAACACATCCCATGCATCTCTTTCCCTGCCCGGGATTGGGGGAACACATACCAACCGCCACCCATGATCACGTGCTCCCTGCCTGCTCTCCTGCATGGACCCCGTGGAACATCTCTCTATACAACTCTAGGTGTCTATCTTGCTGGTGGAGAAGTCTGTTGTTAAGAATTGAGCCTTCTACCTCCCCCAGCTGCTGGCACCCAAAATAAATTTCTCCTTTTCTCCTCTCTAAACCCTCCTCTCTTAAGTTATTGACTCCTTTCCAACAAGTTTATCTAAGTTTGTTTGACAACAGTGTTGGCAGCTCCCAGCCAGGAGCTAAGCTTTCAATTTGTTGAGCCCCCCATCAGGACTCCCCAGGATGGAGCTGTTGTCCACAGCAGTACGCCATGGCTTACCTGTTTGTTTCCTGAGTTAGTGGCTATGATAGTCACACTTGTAACACTCTAACACCTTTTAAATGTTCAACCCTTGCCCACTGATTTTGTGGCTTTTTTTTGGGGGGGGGGGGTTGAAATTCCCATTAGCATTAGCCTTTCCTTACTGCATCCAGTCCAGTTTAAGTTGGACCCAGTCCAACTTCAGCTGGTAACCACCAACTGTTCCCAACATGAAATCTGGAGACTAGGGAAAAGAATGAAACAGATCTTAAATAATGGAGACCATGGACTGATTTCAAACAAATGGGGAACTGTAGCTGCCACCAGTAGCTCCCAGCATGGACTCTGGGTATCTGGGGAAAAAAACAAAGGCTGAAGTTTCCAACCAAGTAGTGAAAAATGGAAAACCAATTAGATTGGGAGCTCAAGGCAAAGTGGAGCTAAGAACTGAGAGGAACTTATCCTTGGAAACAGCGAGAAAGAGAACTCAAAAGAGTTCATAGGGTACCATACATGTTTCTTGTCCCCAGATACCATCAGAAGTTTGCATCAGATCCCACCACTGCCACCAAATCTGTTAAAAAACAAAATTTAACTGAGTAGATTTGAAGATGTAATTGGCTTTGTTCAAATTCATGAATTGGGCAGTATCCCACCTAGCAAACAGAAAGGAGCTTCAGGGAGCTATATGAAACGGAAGACTTTTTAAGGCAGAAATGGAGCTGGACAAGTTATTAGCAAAAGAAAAGAAAGGTTTTAGGCAAGGTCACCTTCCTTTGGGGGAAGGGCAGGGGTTTATCATGCAGATGACTTCACTAGTGCTGATCAGGAAATTCCAGATCAACAGTGAAAGGTCACACTTCTTCAGTTAAGTCTTGATTTGCTGTTGTGGGGGCAAGTAACTGTATTTTGGATTTCTTTCTTTCTTTCTTTCTTTCTTTCTTTCACAGTGGATATGTAGCTTAACTGGTGAAAGCAAGAAATAATCCTCTGACTTATTCATAGCTGCTGCAAGAATAGCTTTAGCTATATTACATTTGAAGTCAGAACTTTTAAAGATGGTTGATGCCAAGGAAGAGTCAAGGAACCTAGAAAAATCTATTAGCTAAGTAATGGCCCCGGGGGGAAAATATGGGTATTATAAAAACAGTATTTCAAAAATACATGTAGAGATGTTGGGCTTTATTTTAATTGGTGGAAATTCCCCAGGCTTGTGTTTCCATAAAAAGAGCATACTTTGGAAATTCTATTCGAAGTCATGAAGAAGGAGAGGAGCACAGAAAGGGATCCAAGCGGAGAGAAGGATGAGGGTATAGACGTCCCTGTGGTTTAGCTTCCCCAAAGCCAATCTCAGCCCCTTCTCCTCTTCCTTTTCCCATTATGAAACCTGAACAGCCACAGAGTCTCTATCCCACACTCCCTGGACTGAGGGTGGCCATCTGACTGATTTCTGGTGAAGAAGGCATTAAGTAGATTTGCAGGGGGACTTTTGAGAAAAATATCTTGCTTTCTGATTAAAAGGACAGAAACTTTCCCTTGCCCCTGATTCCTACTTGAGATGCTGAACTGAGGACAAAATCTTACAACCATGAAGCAAACCGCAAGGAAATACACCTTGAGGTTGACTGAGCAGAAAGACACACGGCTTGGAAACGTAACAGTTGTCCAGCCACCCAATGATCCCTGGCAGCGCCTACCTTTGGACTTCTTGTAAATACGACAACTGCATAGCATGGGTATATGCCACTAGTAGCTATCTTCATTCCCATAGAATGATTAAAGATGATGCCAGTTAGTAGAAGCAAGATTTTCTCACCTCAACCCTGCCTCTAACACATATGCCTTTTCTTTTACCACTTGACTTAAGAGAAAAGGAAGTTATATGAAAGGTACATACATAGATCTATAGATATATCCATATACCTATAGATCTATGTATGTACATATGCCAATGTTGTACAAAAGGAGATAAAAAGCATGTTTGTTTCTAATTTATGAATGCATAGACATTATTCAAGAAGACAAGAATTGAGGAAAATACAAGTGCAGGTTAAACAGACCACCGAGGAAACTTAATAGTATCTCCATGTACGATAACTGTAAGTAATTGCAGTCTTGTCGGAGTGTTGGGGGTTGAATGACCTCCTCTTTGAGACTCACGTGCACTACGAGAGTAGGAGCATAGGAACAAATGGGAAGGTTCTATTCTTGGTCTCCTACACTTTGCCTCAGTTTTCTGGCTGAGGTGAGTCCCAGGTCCTGTTGTTCCATGTGCCTTTTCTTCCTTTTCTATCAGTCTTCCTCTACTATGACGTATTTCCTAACAGTTTTTTCTGGACGAGAGTTTACTGGGCACCCCTGCCTGCCCCTCCAGGGGTCCTCTCTCTGTCATTGATCTGCTGTTTCTCCATGCGTGCTCCTCTGCTCTCTTCCCTGATTTTTTTTTCATGCTTTCTCTCCTTTTTCTTATTTTTTGCCTTCACATATTTTTGTGTCCACTTTCCTTCCTTCTCCCTCCCCTCACCCATCTCTATTCTTCCTTCCTGGCCTCCTTTCTTGAAGGGAAATGAGAAGTAATTAACCATGAAATTATGCCTTTTGAAGATACTCATGATTTATGAAGCAGGTTACTGGGTTGTAATAGATGTTCTAAACACAACGATGAAAGGATCAAATTCTTATATTATCTAATTTTCCTAAACAATATGACTTAACCTTCTTCTACTTTAGAATCTTGTTTTGCTAGAAAAACAGAGAAACTTCTACTCCTGTTTCATGAGTATCTTCTCTCCTGCTCATGCTCAGTTTTACCGTTTTCTAACTTCATTCAGAGAAGGTGGAGGATGGAACCCACATTACAGCACCAGTGACTGGGGCTGCACCTCAGAGAAATTCGATCTTAATCTCAGGCTGGGGCTTAGATATGGGCATTAAAAAAAAAAAAGAAAGAAAAAAAAAAAAAAGAAACAACTCCCTAAGTGATTTTATTGTGTAGCCAGATGTGAGAAACAATATTCTAGAATTTGCATTCTCAGTATGGTACTGCCTACTAAAATTGTGTAAGTTTAAGTTGGGCTGGGGATATAAGGAAACCCCCCGTTGAGCTGAGAAGGGTAAAATAAAGCAGAAAAAAAAAAATCTCCTCTGGAAGGTATCAGGACTTCCCAAAAGGGTAAGAGGAGGCTGAGATGACAATGTGTGGGCGCTGCCCACGTTCAGGGGTATGCCCCAAGTTAAAATTGTTTCCAAAAACCCCTGTGTGACCACAGACTCCACTGAGCTTGTCATACTTATATTTAGAAACAAAGCAATAAATGCATGAAGGAATTCCATCAGACACAATAAAATTAAAATAAAAAGCTTCTCTCACCTTAGAAAGAAAGATAAAGTTTTATACTCTAGACATCTTGTTCAAAAGTGCCCAGAGAAAACACATGTTTTTTTAAACTCCATGGGAGAAAGCACACCAATTTCTAGGGTGGGTAATTTTGCAGAAAGTTTTCCCAGGTAGTTTTAGTGAAACTTTTAGGAAGTTTTTTGGTTCCATTTAATGATTCAAGTTTAGACTCCTGGGTGGGTGCGTGTGTGTGAGAGAGAGAGTATGAGAGAGGGGGTGGGGGAGGAGAAGATTATAGACTAGATCAGACACATAGTTGGTGGAATTTCATATTAAAACAAAATTACTGGAAGGCCGTTTGGCATATCATTTTTTTTTTAATTTAGAATTTTGTACTCCAGAAATCTTTTCCTGAGTAAATTATTATGGAATGGTAGAAAGTTATAACTATTTATAGTAACAAAAATTGAATACTGTCTGCCTGTCACAAAATAAAATATTATAATACACATACATATATAATTAGACATACAATGGAATACACTACGCATTTGTCAAAAATAATGTTGCAGAAGAATTTCCAGTAGTGTGAAAAAATGGTTGCATACATTGTTTATGAAAAACTTCAGGTTACATAATTGAATGTACATTACCTCATTTTGTTAACAATGTGTTTATTATTCAAATAAAGGACGAATGAGTATAACATCAAAAAGTACTTTTTCACTAGAAAGCAAAATCCTTGAAAATAGGGAATAAATAGCTGCATTCAGATACATGGTAAGTTATTTAAAAACGTGGGTGAATTTTATTGAATTGTGTGATGGAATTATGTGTGATTTTGATTTTCTTGTTACACCTTTTTGTAAATTTTCTGCAACTAATAGATATTAGTTAAAAATGAGAAAACATACCAAATTCATATTATATATGAAATAAATACACAAAAATGAAATTAATGTTTAAGTGATAAAATAACAGAACAATGGATATCTTTTTAGTCTTTAATGTATCTTTATACATGTGTGTGTACACACAGACACACAGACACAAAACTTGAAAATCACACTTCCCATGATATAACTGTGCTCACAGAGATATGAATCTGTAGTTTATTAAAACACAAACTCTACACACAAAAGTCAATTGTATTTTTACATAACAGTAAATAAGTTAGAAAAAATAGCCAAAGTTTTAAAAAAGATAGTACTCACAAAAACAATAAAAAGTAAGGTACACAGAAATAGTCCTTTCAAAAGAAAAGCAAGAATGTTATTGAGAATCTGGTAACATTTTAATTATTGAACACAGGTGGCCTGTCCTCTCCTGAATTCCCGGAAAAGAGTAAAACCAAATTCCTCACGATTCTCTACCATATCCCCAAATCAATTTTGGAGATACTGAAGATTTAAATATAGAGAGCAAAACTTAGAAAAGGTTTAAATGAACATATAGGATAACATTTTTACGACCTCCAAGAAAGAAAAGATTTCATAAGATTTTTGCTTCTAAGGGAAGAAAATTGACAATTTGAAAACTAAGACTTTATGAAGATTCACGCAAAAATTTGGAGAAGATATTTGCAACATGTATGTCTAATAAAAAAATAGTAATAAGAATATAGAAAGGCAGCCTAAAAATTAATTTAAAAAATGGCAAACAGAACAGAAAAACAATAGAAAATGAGCAAAAAATATGAGCAGACTTGTCATAGAAAAGCAGACCCAAATGACCAATAAACATAGAAAAAGAATTTCAAGCTCATTAGTAACCAGGGAAATTTATACCAAACTCAGAATGAGATTCTGTTTCATACTACCAGATTGGTGAAAATCAAAAGTTCTTTGAACAACATCAAGTGTTGGTGAGAATGTGAACCAACGAAACATCTAAAATACCATAAGCAGAATTGTAAAACTTTTTTTTTTCAAAATATTTTGAAAAAGTGATTGGCATCATTCTAGTAGATTGAACACTGACCTACCTTTCGACCTGCCAATTGTGCTCACGGAGATACACCCAAGGTAAAGTTTAGCATGTGTGTACCAGGAGACTTGGATGAGAATGCTTGTTTCTTTTTAACAGCAAAACCCAGGAATGACACGGGTGCAGATAAAGGAGAGAATGGATAAATAAATGTGGTCTCTCCAGACAGCTGCATCCTGTGTCGTGAGGGAGAATTCCACACTACTCTCATCAGCGTACATCACTCTGATTGAAAAGAACAAGTCACAAAAGAAAATCATCTTAAGTTCAAACCTGAGCAAAATAAAGCAATACGCTGTTCAGGAATAAATTCCTCTGTAGTAAAACCAGGAAGAAAAACAAAAGAATCATGAACCTATAACAAAAAGCAGCCCGTTTCTCATGAAGGCTGCCTTCTAACCAGAGAGATCACTTACCCCCATGCGCTAAATCACAAGTTTCTGGAATGATGAATAGGAGGGGAAAAAGCTACACGGGTCTTCAAAAGTGTTGTCCAAGTTCGTAAGCCCCATGGTGGGTATACAAGTATCCAGCCCATAATTATTCTTTAGACTTTACACCTACGTTAAAAATACGCTTTTTTTTGTATTATTTACTTACAGTTCTTTTGTCAAAGAATAAAAATATTGAAAAAGAGAAAACTTTATTAGACAAGCAGCATTTTTTTTTTTAAAGATTTTATTTATTTATTTGACAGAGATAGAGACAGCCGGCGAGAGAGGGAACACAAGCAGGGGGAGTGGGAGAGGAAGAAGCAGGCTCATAGCGGAGGAGCCTGATGTGGGGCTCGATCCCAGAACGCTGGGATCACGCCCTGAGCCGAAGGCAGACGCTTAACCACTGTGCCACCCAGGCGCCCCAGACAAGCAGCATTTTTAATCTTGGCTGTCTGATATTTCGGAGCCTCAGTGTTTTCATGTATCAAATGGGCACAGTACTTAACTCGTTATGTATATTATGATTGAGGAAGATCTTTTGTTTAAGCCTAGCTCATGGACCGTTATATAATAATAAGTATACGCTATATGTAATTTTAAAATTATTATTATTAAAATGTCATATTACAAGAGTGAAGAGTTCTTTCAAAATAAACAGAAATAGGACTCAGAGTCTTTTGAAATGAAATATACTGAGGTTATATGAAACAGTGATGCATTATTTATAATATTGCTTCCAAATTTGAGGACTATGTTTTATCGGAATAACTCAAAATAATCGCTCCACATCATCTGAACTGTGTCACACCCCGTTTCGCACGGGGCATTGACAGGTTACTCGCATTTTGTCCATAACATTAGGCTTGATGACTTCTTAGTTACTACGGGTCTTCAGACAGCCAGCACTGAAGATGATTCATATTAATGTTCACTTCTCTTCGAAAGAAGATAAAGGAAAAAAGTGACATGAATTTCAAAGAGGAAACTGAAGGCGACAGGTCCCAGCAGTGTTGGCTGAGATGTGCCTCTTTAGATGACACCAAGACTGACAGAAAGGCAGGGAGCCCCCCAGGAGTTTGGTCTTATGTGCGCACTCCAGGGGCATGACATCATTTGATAAATTTACATCAAAGCCAATTGGTTTTACAGCCCCAGAGAGGTGGGTTTGGGGTAGCTTCCACTGATAAAAGTCAAACGACTTAAAAAAAAAAAAAGTTACACTGCTCAAGTTTCTGAACCAAAAGAAGACAGAATTTCCTCCAATCGAAAGGAACCAAGACAAAGATCACATTTCCTGGCTGCCCACTCGACTTACCACACCCCCTCCCCCGGCTCCCCTTTAGCAACAGAGAAAGAAATCACAGTAGTGAATTAATAATTCTGTGAGACAGACTTTCCTTCCCGGGTGTGATTCAGCCCTGCGGCCTGGAGGAGGGGTAGGTAGTGAGCTCTTTAACTCTGCGCGCTCTGGACTGGCTTTCAATATTAGACATTCGGAGTTTTTGAAAATTAACACTGGAACAAAAGTGACTATCATACTCCATGTCCCCTTCACCCGCCCTCGGTCCAAACTTGATCTTCTGTTGCTTTGGGGCCGCTTAAAAACAAAACAAAACCCCCCAAACAAATGGGCAACACTATCTAGAAATGTAGAAACCAAACCAGTACTAGGAGCGCGATGCGGCCATCATCACCACCTATGATTGATTTTACTACACGCTAAAGGAAAAATCTGTTTTACCATAAATGACACTCCTTCAGCTCTGTAATCAGCCTCCTTCCTCTCTCTTTCCAGCATATCTACTTAATCATGCATGACTGCCGCAAGGTGATGCAGTAGTTTCAATGTAACTGCCTTATCTAGGTCTGGAATGAGCAACCACGTGTAACCGAGGTGTCCTCGGCACCGACAGCACCGCCCCTTGGGCATAAGAATAGCAGCGAGAGTTTTTCCACTGTGGCCTTGCAGGGGTATCTGTGGCACCTGAACCCCTGGGACAGGCCCCCCGATAATCCACAGACCAGATGGGAACTCCAGGGCACTGTGCTGCCTTTCTTGCCCGACACATTTCTAAGATAAAGGTCTAATAAGAAATTTAATTTCCAGTCCCCTTCTCTGCTTTCTGGGTTTTCAAAACTGGAAAGATTTACCTATAGTAACATATTGGTCCAGAGGAGATCCTGTCCACCTGTAGTAGGGTTGAGGACGCATTTCTTTTCTTTCTTTCTTTTTTTTTTTCTTTTAAGATTTTATTATTTGAGAGAGAGAGAGAGAGAGAGAGCGGAAGCAGGGGGAGGGGCAGAGGGAGAAAAGAGGGAGAAGCAGACCTCCACTGAGCAGGGAGCCCCACCCAGGCCCGATCCCAGGACCCTGGGATCATGACCTGAGCTGAAGGCAGATGCTTAACCGACTGAGCCACCCAGGCGCCCCTGGATTGAGGACCCAGAGTTGTCCCTGCCGACTCTGGTTTTTCAGTCCTCCCCTGGCATTCTTGGGGTAACCTCTATTGGAGATATGCTTCTAGCGGGTGAACTTCCCACTAAGGGGCGGTGTAAAGTACTAGCCCACCAGAGTAAAGTCAACCCTTCATGTTAGCCTCACAGGACTCCCTCACCTGGGGGGATGGATTATCGCATTCATAACACAGCTGTACCCCCAATTAGGTGGGATGGTTAACCCAAGCAGAACTTGAGATAATCCTTAAAACGCAACTCTCTGGAACCACTCAAAATTCACTATTATTATTCTCTAGCACATGCTAGAATGCTTCAGAGAGCCCAAAGACTGCTCACACTCACTTTAAAGGAATAAGGATCCCCAGATATCACTTGGGGCTGAAAGGTGTTTGGACAATTGGCATCCTCTGAGGAGGGGAGCCCAGGCCTTGAGGCCCAGAGCAATAGGGTCCCTTGAATTTCATCTCCTCCCTCCCTTCTTTGGGAAAACGCTGCATTGGGTTTTGACCTTGAAAATCAATATGATCCTATCCATTACATGCATTTTGCACAAGCTATATGTAAAATTTTTGAATATAGACTCTGTTTTCCAGTTACAAGTATGCTCCCACTGTTAGAAAATTGGTCCCAAGTTTTTCTTGACAATGTTAACATTTGCTTGAAGAAGAAAACTGAGATGCTTTCCCACAGCTTTTCCTGAACTAGAGTAAATGGACAAAAAATTCTTATGGTGTGATATTGCATTTAAAAATAGATACCCTATGAGAGTTTGTTTTTTTGTAAATCCAATGTCTTTTATGAAGGATAAATCTGGTAACAGAAGGATTTTTATTTTGTCGAACAACGTGATGAGATCTGGGTATAAAACTTTGAAAGGAGAAGCTCTATCGGAGGGTAATTGTTTATCAAATTTATTAATATTTTCTTTTAGGACAGCATATTCAGTTTTGTTTAAGAAATTGTTTTCTATCTCCAGATCGGACCCGTATTTTCTTCCCAGAGATTTAAAGTTTTGCTTTTGACATACATATCTTTGCTTTATCTAGAATCGATTTTTGTGTGTGGTGTGGACTAGGCCTCACAACTCAGTTTGGTCCATCATTTTAACCAGTTTTCCAGCTGTGTGTATTACAGATTCCTTCCTTTCCCTATTGCTCTGCCATGTTATCCCCGTGTAACTAATTTCCATGTATCCATATGTCATATAAAGTGATACTTACCCTCACTAATGATCAAGGAAATGCAAAACAGGACTATTGAGATATAATCTTACAACTGTTCAGTTGACTTCTCTTCTCTGTTCCATTGAAAATTTGTTGGTCCCTGTGCCAATGTCAAGATGTATTATTTTCTATAAGTTGTCGTTCTAGAACACATCTTGTGGTTTTCAGCATATGGGTCTTTTACCTCCTTGGTTAAAGTTATTTCTATTTATTCTTTTTGATGCAAGTGTACATGGGGTTGTTTTCTTAATTTCTCTCTCTGATAGTTCATTGTTGGAGTATTAAAATGTAACAGATTTTTGTATATTGGTTTTGTATCCTGCAACTTTACTGAATTTGTTAGTTCTAACAATTTTTTGATTGAGCCTTTATGGTTTCCTATTTATAAAATTATGTCAACCATAAATAGTAACGGTTTTACTCCTTCCTTTACAGTTTGGATAGATTTTCTTTCTTTTTCTTGCCTAATTGCTCTGGCTAGAACTTCTAATCTTTTACTGCATAAAAATGACAAGAGTGGGCATCTTTGTCTTGTTCCTGGTCTTAGAGGAAAAGCTTCCAGCTTTTCACTGTTGAATATGATGCCAACGGTGGACCTATCATATATGGCCTTTAGTATGTTGAGGTAGGTTCTCTATATTTACTTTATTGAGGATTTTTATCATAAATTTTGTCAAGTGCTTTTCCTACATCTATTGAGATGATCATATGCTTTTAATCTTTCATTTTGTTAATGTGATGTATATTGTTAATTGATTTTCAGGCATTAAATCATCTTTGTATCTCTGGAATAAATCCCACTTAATCATGATATATGATTTTTTTAATGTACTATTGAATTTGATTTCCCCCTATTTTGTTGAGGATTTTTCCATCTATGGTCATCAAAGATATTGGCCTGTAATTTTCTTTCTTTCCTTTCTTTCTTTCTTTCTTTCTTTCTTTCTTTCTTTCTTTCTTTCTTTCTTTCTTTTTCTTCTTCTTCTTCTTCTTCTTCTTCTTCTTCTTCTTCTTCTTCTTCTTCTTCTTCTTTCCTTCCTTCCTTCCTTCCTTCCTTCCTTCCTTCCTTCCTTCCTTCCTTCCTTCCTTCCTTCCATAGTGTGTTTGTCTGGTTTTGGTATCAGGGTAATGCAGTCCTTGTAAAATACATTAGGAAGGATTCCTTCCTCTTCAGTTTTTTGTATGAGTTTAAGAAGGATGGGTATTAAATTTTCTTTGAATCTTTGATAGAATTCACCTGCAAATCCATCTGGTTCTGGACTTTTGTTTGTTGGAGGTTTTTGTTGCTGATTTAATCTCCTTTCTAGTATTATTAAATACTGTTAGTATTTAGGAAGTACTGCTAATTTACTACTTAATATATTTTGGTATATATTCTTCTGGAACTTTTTGTCAATTAGGGCAGAATATGTCCAATTTACTTTTCATATATATCTCTGCATATTCTTAGATACACACATACACATGCATACACACACATAGAATTATGATCATAGCAGTATATAGTACTTTATCTACTTCTTTTTCAACTTCATTTGCAGGAATTTTAGTAGCTGTATTTTAAGCTGATTATTAAAGTGAATCCAAATTATACTCCCTCTGGATCTTAGAGCAAAATTTTCATTTTTTTAAGTGAGTAATTATTTAAAAACTCAGTATAATAATTTATTAATGTAGATTTTCACTTCCTGTGAAGCTTTAGGCACCTGCTGTGTTCATTCTTAGCTCCAACTAGTCTTGACCTATTTGGCCTTATCAAGCCTGGAGGTATATCAAGTGCCCCAACCCTAACCATAGATGTAATCTTTAAATTATGTGGGAGCCCTGCCATTGTTCATGGGGTGGGCTCTTACATCTTTAGCCCACTGAGCTGCATCCTTTCTTTTCTTTCTGGCCTGCACTGAGCTTGCTCAGCCCATGTCACTGGGCAACTAATCCTGATTAACACTAAAATTCCCCATATGTTCCTGGAGCCAGATTATAAAACTGTACTTAGCTTTTCTGGGGCCTTGACAGCATGCTTTCTTATCACCAGATATTTATTGATTTATTTTGTTAGTCAAGTCAATAAAAATATATTGATTACCTCTTCCATGCCAAGGTACTAGGTGGGGGATCTATGGCCTGGGCTTTGAAGTGCTGCTAAATGAATGATAAGATATCATTTCAAAACAGATAGACCTCGGTCAACCGCTAAGTGCCTGATTCTGAAAATCACTGCTGCCTGGACCGTCCTGTTTTGCCCCAAATTGGATCTCTTAGATATTGATACCACATGGAGTTTACTATTCTCTTCGGACACTTTAATTGAAAATCTGGCTGCCCATTTTAGGACCCCGTTCTGTAGCTAGGTTTGTTCCACATCAATTCTGGCTTCCCCTCCTATCCTCATCTCCCCTCTGCCAACGTCCTTGCAGACTTTTCATGTAAGCTTTCCTGGGTTCTGAACTTCACAACATTTATAGCTTACAAAAATATCTTCATATGCCTTTTCTCATTCCAGTTTTAAGTCTTAAAGTAACTATTAGAGGTAGGAGGGAAGTCTTGTTACATTTCTGTTTCACTGAAGAGGAAATTAACTTTAAGAAGTCAAATGACATATTGATATTTACATAGTTAATAATTGGCCTCTTTAGGTCTTTGAACACAGGACTTTTGTGTCTTATTTCAGTGGTTTTCCATCTGATGGGGGCCAGAGATGACTAATCTCCTCTTTTTATTTTTTTAAAGATTTTATTTATTTGAGAGTGAGAGAGAGAGTACAGCCAGGGGAAGGGGCAGAGGGAGAGAGAGGGAAGCAGACTCTTCACTGAGCAGGGAGCCAGATGTGGGGCTCAACCCTAGGAGCCCAGGATCATGACCTGAGCTGAAGGCAGTCACTTAGCTGACTGAGGTACCAAGGTGCCCCAACTAACCTTCACTTTGAACTGACCTTAGAGTTCATCTCAGGAGATAGCCAACTTGCCAGCATGAAAGATTAATATATCAGGCCTCCCAGGATACTTTAACCCCCAAATAGCTGCTCAATGGGTATCAATATCAGATTCTGTATAGTTAGTAGGATAAAAACCAGTGGATGTTAAGGACCTTTGAGAAACATCCCTTAAATTTCTACCGGTCTCTTGAATATAGGACTAGCTCCTATGTGACAATATGGCTTTTATTGGCATAAACCTACTGGGGAGAGAGCTTTGTATGGGATTTCTGCAGATCCAAGCTGACTTGGCTATCTTCAGAATAGAGAAATTATCTTATATATAGTGTATAGGCAGTGTGAGTTGCTACCATCTTTGTCAACCCTTCCAGACTCCCCTTTCTATGTCGGGTTGAAGGCCTGGACATGACATTTCCCAGGCTATCTTGGTAGCAAGACTCTTGTTTAGAGTGGCCCTCTGAGAGGAACTCACTAGAGCTTGAAAAGCCAAAGAAACCATTATCCTGTGGTGGCTGAGATAGGTAGATATCGGCAGAATGGAAATGCAGTTCTTGCATTTCCCTACATTTTTGAAAATCAACAGCATTTTTTTCTGAGCTTCTCTCCTCCAACAATTCCGTTTTAGTAGCATTGCATTTCTTATGTTAAATCCCTTCCTGCTTAGCATTTCTAGAGTGGTAGTATTTCTTGACCTAATTTTGACTGACGACAGCACTTTCCCCATGGTATTGTAATTTTGGTATTCATATTTGTTTCTTACTCTGAATGTTGCTTTCTCTGGTCTCTCAAAGACATGGATGTGTCTTATTCATCTTTGTATCCCAATGCTTGCAATATATGTTGCAATATATGGCACTCAACAAATGTTGAAAGAATACACAAAGAATAAATTTGAGTAAGGAGAGAGTGAGGTGTTTTGGAGTGAGCCAAGAAATGCATATGCTGAGTGGGAAAACAAAATCTTCCAAGTGTTAATCTTTAAGTCCCAGACTGGTTTTAGTTGGTCAACTAGTTCATTCAATCAACACTATCTTGATTAAGAAATTCTATGCAGGGGCACCTGGGTAGCGCAGTCGTTAAGCGTCTGCCTTCGGCTCAGGGCGTGATCCCGGCCTTCCGGGATCGAGTCCCACATCGGGCTCCTCCGCTGGGAGCCTGCATCTTCCTCTCCCACTCCCCCTGCTTGTGTTCCCTCTCTCGCTGTCTGTCTGTCACATAAACAAATAAAATCTTAAAAAATAAAAATAAAAAAAAAAGAAATTCTATGCAAATAAAACCTCTTTATAACCAAGTTGGACCTCTTAAGAATCACAAAAAGAATGTATTTGTACATCCTGCAAATTAGCATTGATGTTCTCGTTAGGGTTAAACTCAATGGTGACATGCCTTCTCACTGAAGTTCATTAGTGGTGATCACTGTAAGACAAACTACATATATGTCGTCCAGTTTTGGCCCATCGTTGGAAGTAGAGAGGGTGGACCCTGAGCAAAACCTAAAACTCTGATCCCTAATAAACATATTAGACATCAGACATTAAACATATTAGACAATACTGTCTCAGCATTTGCTTCAGACAAAGTCTAAACTAAACTGTGTCAGACATTGGGTTAAGCTTTTGGGACACAGAACAGGTAAGTTTTTTTATTTTAAACAATTCACATTGATGATAAACAGCTTAACTAATAATTACAAAATAGTGACAGTTTAATGGGAGCATGGAGGAAAAGCAGCTAACTCAGACTGGAGAGTGAGGCAGAAGGTGTTTCTTAGGGGACTGTGCAGCTGACTCCTGAAGGCTGTATGAAGTGGTGAAGAATGAGAATGGGACTAACAGAGGCAGGCTCTGGGCTGTGGGCTCACGGCATGCCTGGATTCTGTGTGGGTGTGCGCAGATGCAGAGACCCCAGGCCCACATCACAAAGAGCCTTGTGGGCCATGCTTAGGGGCTTGGATTTAGCTGAAAGTCCATGGAGGGCCATTAAGTATAGATCCTGTGTTTCAGTGAAATTCTGCTCAGTTCAGGGACCCCCAGCTTCATTCAAGTCTTTGTCCCTGAAATGTCTTCTAGTTCCAGGGTGTCCTCTAGTTCTAGGGTATCCCATACGGCCATAAACCTGATTAGATGGGCATTTAAAAAGATCCCACTGGCTGCCCTGCAAAAGATGGTGTTCGGGTCATACCTGAGAGCAAGAAGACCAGTAACAAGCTGGTACAGTGGTCCAGATGAGAGGCAATCTGGGTGAGGATATGGAAACCTCAAAGAACAGATCCGTAGATTCCAAATGAACAGATTTTGACTCTTCTCCTCTCTCCTTTAAAAACAATTTTTTTCATTTAAAAATTTTCTGGTTCATTTTATTTCATTTTCATTTGTATTGCATAATATTTTATAGTATGATTCCCTATTTACCTGATGGTTTGGAATATATCCCTACTATATTATCATGCCATCTGTTAGCAAATGCTCTGACAATCAGGTATGATCTTGAACATGGGGTGGGAGGGAAGAGACATGAGTGGATTTACTTGGACCTGCAATACCAAGTTGTCCTTTCTTCAAAAATACAAAATCCTACATAGACAACAAAAGGAGCATAAAGTCAGTTTAAGCAATATATTTCTAAACTCTGTGGTTAAAAATAATTGTAGTACATTTTCCACAGGCTCAAAAACTATCCTGCTGCCCCTAGGGTTCCTGTGTAGCTTGTGCTGGGCCAACAGATCCTTTTGTGGATCCAGAAACTTCTGTGGAAGCAATTTCCTTTCCACTCTGCAAAACTATTCCTGAATTTCTCCCCCTGTGAAAAAGACCATTCATTTTTAATATTCATTTATTAAATACATTTCTTTCTTTCTTTCTTTTTTTTTTTTTTACCAGCAGTAATTTTGCATGCTTAGCCTTTAGTCCGTTTCAGCTATTAGAAAGCTGGAGATCTCAGTTTCAGATAAGAAAAGGTCAGTTGCCATTTTAGATATTCAAATGTTGAATATTTGAAATATTCTCCACTTTGAATATGACGTTTTAAAAAAAATGTAATTTCAGACATGAGTTAGAAAATATAATACTTTGAAAACTGAGAAACAACTAATAACATGACAATTACTTTTACTTTCAAGTACCTGCTTTAAAACCCACAAACCTGATGTGTTTAAATCCTGAGGAAAATATAAAACAACCACCGGGCTTCTATCTAGTCATTTTAAATTTTCTAAAACTTGAGTTTAAGTCATTTTCTGTTTAAGTTTTCTAAAGATGAGCATGAAAATTGTGAAGTGCTAGCTAGCTACTTCCTATTTTCTGACTCATTATTGTACTGGAAAATCTAACTATAAAACTGGAATTCACAGAGCAGCAGTATAGATCTGTGAAACGTGTTCGACAGTCAACCAACATGTTCGGTGATTTCACTTCACAAAGCCTGTCGAGCGAGGACACAGGAGGATCTGGGGAGGAAGGACTTGAATGAAGTCTGGGTCCCTAAGCCCTGAGCAGAATTGCAGACTAGGACTGGAAAATAAATAAATCAGTATTGCTTTATTTTTAAAATTTTTTAAAAAGATTTATTTATTTGAAAGAGAGAGAGAGAGCACTAGTGGGGAGGAGGGGCAGAGGGAGAGGGAGAAACAGACTCTGCCCTGAGCAGGGAGCCTGAAGTGGGACTTGATCCCAAGACCCTGGGATGATGACTTGAGCTGAAGGCAGATGCGTAACCGACTGAGCCACCCAAGTGCCCATCAGTATTGCTTTAAAGGCAGGGGGGTAGGTAGGTGAGGGGTGGGTGTGGGTGAGGACAGCAAGAGAGGGATTTATTCCACTTCTCTCCTTGGTCATGTCAGGACTCCAAGTTTCTTAATATTAGCAAAGTCATGATTCCTCATGCTGAAAATAATGTCTTCTCTTACATTGATTTCTGTATAGACTGACAGCTGGATGTCATTTTAAATATAATAAAATATTATAGTAATATTTGAAAATATCATGTTGAATCTTATTCTAACAATCTCTAAGGATTTCTCAAGTTACTACCTGTAACTCAAGATTCTTAGGTCTTAACTGAATGGGGGTGTAGCTCGGAAATAGGAATTTCCTCTGTGAGTTAAATAACAAATAAGTTCAGAAGTGTACAAAGTCACTGGAAGAGACAGATTGTGGCCTAACTGAAGGTGTTGACATGATTAGAGGAAAGTGGGCCAATCAGAAGTTGGGCTAGTGACACAAAGAACAGGCAGGGTCTCAAAAGCAGACATGGTCCATCGAAGTACCATGGGTAGGAGTTCACATCCTGGACTCCTGCTGTGTAAGGAAAGAAGACTTGACCATTGGGACCTAGAGATGGGCATGTCCCAGGACACAGAAGGGTGCATCTGTCCCATGAACTCAGACACTAGCTCCCTTGATCTGATTCCAGGCTCGCCAGGCATCCTAATAAGGGTTCTCATGGACTGAGCCTCTGAGGAAGGGGTGCATTGACCAGAGGGTGCGAGTGTTTGTACTTCTTTGGTAGTAAATTTTTCTCATGCAAATTACCGATACACTAGTATATCTCTGATCTTGGTTAATATGACACTGCCTCTGGAAGATGGGGCTTTTATGCCAAAAAAGGCACATAGTGATAATCAATGCTGCCTAGTGGGGTTGCAGATGACAAGTTGATCACCTGCAGAAGGCACCACCTGAAAGAAGACACCTGCCTTCTTCAAATGCCCCAGGTGCACAGTGTAACTGTGTTCTCTTTTCTTTCGCTGTGTCTGTGAAAATAGTGCTCTTTTGGTTTACTACTGATTCCAAATCCTGGCTGCATATTAGATTCACCTGAATTTAAACAAAAACATCCAATACCCAAAAGCACCATCTCAGGCCAATGAAAGGTGGAAATCTCTGGACATTGGCTTTGTTTAAAAGCCCTCTGGGTGATTCTAATATGTTCTCAGCGATGAGGACCATTAGCTCAGTTACTGATAGAGACGAACATTTTCTGGTAGGATGAATGGGGAGAAGTTCCCTAATATATTTTAGAAAGCATTTAAG
This sequence comes from Ursus americanus, assembly GCF_024610735.1. NCBI lineage: Eukaryota > Metazoa > Chordata > Mammalia > Carnivora > Ursidae > Ursus > Ursus americanus. The sequence continues at coordinate 50,382,408 of NC_142137.1, read as the reverse complement.
GAGCATTTTACAGTTGAGGAAGCTGAGACTTAGAGACAGGGGGCAACTTGCTCAAATCTGAATAATTAACAGGCAACGGAGCCAGAGTTTGAACCTAACATTTCTTTTAGAAAATACCAAGTTCTTTCTATGCTATCCGAGAGAACGCAGAACACAAAGAAATAATTCTGCCAGATTCTGGTGAAGGGAGAAGGGAGATGGGAGAGGAAGGCAGAAAGGGCATCCAGAAAGACATCCCAAGAAAAGGAAAAAAGGTAGAAAAATTTGCAGGATGATCTCTACAACTGTCTTCAAGGTGTGTGCATAAGACTTCCTGGGGCATGCATGGCTGGAAGATGTAGAATTTTTTTGTTTTGGTTTTTTATCTCTCTCTTTTTTTATGTTTTACAAGGTTCAGGATCCATTGATATGGTCATGTATGTATATAATTTATAAAGAAATAAATACACATATAATGGAGTACATGCTCAAAAAATGTTTACTGGTAGGGACACACAGTCCATTGTTTAGAGATGATCTTCTCCATTAGGACTGCATACAGGCCGCTGCCTGGCAATAGGCACGAATTACTGGCCGCAGGCAGGGCACAGACACAAGACATTCTCGAAACATTCTGCAGATGTCACTGGTGTGGTGATGGCAACCTTGTGTTAGTAAGAATCATTATTCTAGAGCAGAGGTTCTTAGAGTATTGTCTGGAGACCTCCAGGGGTCCTTATGACTTTGTCAGGGACTCCATGAAGTCAAAAATTATGTGCATAAAAATACTCAGGTGTTACTTGCCTTTCTTGTTCTCAGACCCTCCTAAGTATGCAGTGGAGTTTTCCAGAGGCTCCATGACGTGTAAGGATATCACCGTTTGGAAGCTAATGGAATGTTTGCTTGTATATTCTGTGTTTTGACATTTTTTAGTTTAATTTCTAAATGCTAAATATTAATATGTATAACACACATAAACAAAAGCTCTCTGGAGTCTTTAATAATTTTTAAGAATGTAAAGGGGTCCTGAGACCAAAAGTTGTCTTTTCTAGAGACTACAGAAGAGTATATTGAAGGTCGTGAGATACTTATAATAGCGGCAGAAGGCAACAATGAATACTTAAATTGGTTCAAATCGTCAACAGCACTGCATAACGTGTTGGAAATTCAATTCCAAAGGCTTTTAGTCTCATCTCATATAATTTAAATCTTTAAAAACATTTTTGAGAGTGCATTCACAATATATGTATTATTTTAAATCAATGAAAATATACTATTTATAGAAAACATTAAAAAATCACACAATGTAGGGATTTCAAAACACTGAGATAAAGATGAAGTAATATTCTAAAATGATTATTTTTTATTAATGGTGAAAACACCCTTTGCTCTCAATAAGAAATAATGAAATCAATAAATATACTTCATTTTTTTTTAAATCATTATCACTTTGTGATAAAGCTATTCCAAAGTCTGAGTCTAAGTTCACTTTGTTGTGATCCTCAATGTTAATGACCTCTAGAGCTGGAAAGGACACCTACAGAGGATAGAAAAGCGATAGAAAGCAGAATAGAAAGAAAAAAATTGTTGTGCCTTCTTATTCGTGATGAATTACATTTCATTTTAGCTACCGACAATGCAATGGTTTTTGTTGAAACTCAGTAAATTCCAATATTTGATGTCAATTTGTTAGGAAGATGTAGAGTTATGTTGGTATTTTCGATAACTGGGTTCAAAACCCCCTGAAACTCTTCATTTGGATAATTTTTAAACAGACTAAAAATTGTGGTTTCCAAGCTTAGGTGTGCAGATAGGAAAGTTTATAGGGGGCGCGGCTCCATCAGTTTTGGCCCTAAAATCACATAACATGGGAGAATTCAAATGTAGTGTCTCAACATGCAGAAAGCAGATGAGTGCAGGTATCACTACTACCCCCTTAGCTGGGCAGCTCACCGTTCCTTTAGGACTGCTCAGGGGACAGGGGGCTCTGATGTTGAGAAAGGGAGAACGCCAATAGTAATTCATGTATCAAATATTCACCAAATGAACTCAGAGGTTTCCTATTTTCTTCCTGCAACTCCTATTGCCAGCACCCAGCTTTGGAAAAGTCATCAGGGAGTTTTAATTAGAGGAGACGCATCACCAGGTCTCTGGTCTACAAGCACAGGTGAGCAATTAAGTTACATTGAGAGAATGGGCTAGAAAGTGGAGAGTGGCGGCAAAAAGGCAGAAAGAGCCTAGGGCCCAGGCCAGAGCAGCAGAAGGATAGACGTGAGGAGTGGATTCGGAGAGACACTTTGGAGATACGCTTCATAAGTTTGGGTGTGGGAGGAGGGGGAAAAAGTCTAGAGTGGCTGGGAAGATAATGCCATTTTCTGAGCATGGAAAGAAGGGGGCAGGGATAGAATATTAGGAACTCAATTTTGGATATGAACTTCCACCCCTGTGTGATATGAGGGTGACATTTGCAGAGCTGGAAGCAAAGATCAGCTTCCCCCAAGTCTTATTTCTCAGCCCTCTTTATGCTAAGGTTCTTGCCCTTTTTGGAAAGTCATCTTTTCTTTGAGACTCTGAAGAAAGCCACTGATTGGCTTCACTCCAGAAAAATAATGTACACACCCTGACATAAAATTGTGCATATGCTTTCTAGGCCCCCCATCTGTAGAGGCCCACCCATGACTCCAGATTGGAGCCCTGCCCTGACGGGCTCCCTTGCTGTCCTCCTAACCTGCCCTATTTCCCTGTTTATGTGCCATTCTTCTGAGTCAGAGATAATTTGCTAATTTTAGGTCACTTCTTATTTTAGAAGTGCTGATGACTTATGGTCAAATGCTTATGTTCATCATGCTGATTGAAGAATTGTAGTTTTTAATGCTGGGTGAGAGATGGGAGGAAGAATGGATAAAAAGGGAAGAGGTCAATTTGAGGCTTCATGATTCCTCCAGGTTGACTTTCACGTAGCTCACACAGGATGGGGCTTGATGGGACCTACGGCACCACCTGTGCACGATTCTTGCCTCAATCAACCAGAACTGGATCTAAAGTGCAGTAGAGAAGAACAAGCTAAATGGCACCATAAGAAAGCAGTCAGCCAAATTCCGAACGTGGGTCCTTTTACAGAATAAATGACCCAATTGCCTCAACAAATAAATAGGATGAAAAATGAAAAGACAATGTTACAGAATAAAAGAAGCTTAAGTTCTTTCATTGCTAGCAACCCAAAGGAATCAGACTATGTCTGTACAGTGGGCAACCCGAGAAGTTAGAATACGTATTCAGCATTGGATGACGCTAAAAGTCATTTAGCTAGGTGTAAAAACGGTGGTTGTATAAAAGAAAAAATCATCAATTAGAGATCCACACTGATGTATTTATGGGTGTGAGGACACACATGGCTGGGATTTGGTTTGAAATCATACAGGAAAAAAAGAGTGGGTGAAAGATGAAACAAATTTGGCAAAATGCTGACAGTTGTTGAAACCAGATAATGGATACATGAGGGTTTATTAGACTCTACTTTCTTCTGTGTTAACATTTCCCACAGTAAGTTAACAAAAGATCATGAATGATTTGTTAAAACACAGTTCTGAAATCTTGCTGATGATCAGATCTCCTGGGGAGCTTTAAAAAAATAGATTCCGGGAGCTGCAGTCCTGCTGAATTAATCTTCTGTGGGTACGTTTGATTGGGTGGAAGAACGTGTCATTTCACAATTTCCCAGGACTTTGGTGCTGCCAGTCCTCGCAGCCATCATGGCCGTCCGTTACCTCTGCTAAGGTCTGACCCAGGATCTTATACCAGGCTTCCCTCTTCCCTCCTATTTGTCTTTCCAAGCCTCTCTCTGCTCCTCTCTCCTGCTTTCCTTTTCTGCACTGCATGAAGAGGGCAGGAACATTTGGAGGGGCACAGGGCACAGACCTAATGTCCCCTGGGAATGGGACAGGTGGACCCTTCCCACTCCTGTCTGGGCCTTGGTGTCCCCGCGGTTGAACAATGCCCTGCCCTCATAACGTTCACCAAGTTCTCTTACAACACGGGGGTGGGACGCGTGTCCACTGTCCAAGTGTACCTCAAAATGAGGCTGTTTGGGAAACATGGCCTTAATATTTGGGTCTCTTTCTCTCACCATTTGTAAACAGAAAACATCAAAATCTGTTCTTAAATAATTTATTTTTTAATATTGAGTTTTGTGAAAAGTTACACATATTTAGGAAAACTTGAAGGAATCCAACAGAGTAAACAGCTCTCTATTAAGGACAACTAAATGTGCAAATTTCAAATGCTTTCTATAATAAGTATAAATAATTCCATTTTTTCACATTAAGAATGAAAATATTGAGACACACAAAATATTAAAATATCGACTTTAGAAGAACTGGATGAACACTGAAGTTTATTTGAGATCTTTAGAAAAAAATTATTAAGATGTCCAGGAAACAGACTTAATGGCACGCGAGGTGGCAAACATGTCAGGCAACACAAGTAAAGGCTGTGTAGAGTTATAGATTGCTAATATTTTCAGGTCATAAGTTACAGACCAAAAAAAAAAAAAAAAAAGGCAGCCTTTACCTCTGGGGACAATGTTTTCCCCCCTTTTTTTCTAGAAAAAGTATGACAGCAACACAAAGCAAATAGAGAATCTGCAGGCCAAGGACAGAAAGAAACTTCCTTATGCTCATGGTCACAGGGTTTTGCTGTCCCAGCACTAAGGTGCCACTGGTTGTGAGGTCACTGCCAGCACCCCAGGACACAGCGTTAACAGCAAATAGAACCATCATTAAAGGTCACGTCTTCCTGGTGACCTTCTCCAATCTCATCCCCATTCCTTCCCAATCTTATCTCTAAGGAGGTAGGATATTCAAGGCATCTGTCTACTGTGGAGAGCAGTTTTGTTTTTTGTTTTTTCGTTTGGCTAGCAAGGGGCTCTGACCCAAGTTTCATTAAGAAGCATGAGCTTTTAATGAATATCCCTTTGATGCAATTCCTTCTTTCTTAGGGAAGACAACCACATCACATCAGAGAGACCAAATCCCCAAGGTACTCAGTGCTCTCCTGAAAGAGGACTTAATAGGAATATGTTATTTCAACACTACAGCAAGCACTTTACCCAGAGCAGAAGAAACGTCTTCATTTAAATAACCTTGAAATTTGAAATAAAATAAATAAAGTGAATTACATAGACACAATAGGGAGTTCACTCTAACAAGGCAGCTGGTTGAATTCATGCTAGCTGTATACAGATGGCGCCCCAACAACAACCAGAAAATAGGTTATTATTCAGTCTTCCTACTTACATCTCTAGGGCCGCGTTTCAACATAATAAAAAAAAATCCCTCATACATAATATAAGGGTACATTATATATGTACACATTTTTATGCACGCCTCAGTTCTGGCTAACTTCTCCAGGAGTGAAGACAGTGACACCCAAATGGTCACACATCTTCCCACTAGAATATTCAGATTTTTTCCAAGGTGCATACTGTAAAGAGCAGCTGGTTTGCTTTTCAGTGTGAACTGATTTGGCTTCAGCAGCCTCAGAACCACAGTCTGCGGGTGGCTTCGTGTCCGCCGCGTCCGTGGGACAGGGACAAGGCGGCAGGGAAAGGCTGTTCCCCGCTGACACTCCGGCTCCAGCCGGCCGTTCTCCCTGAGCTTCTGAACCCGCGGCCGAGCGGGCGCGCGGGGGGACGGCTGGGGCGTCTTCTCCCTTCTCTCCCGAGACCACGAAGCTGTCCTGGCACACAAGCCACGTCCATGAAGTTCCCGGCCCTCCGCGTGGCAGGCGGCGAGGAGCAGCAGCAGCCCCGATGGGGACCGGGCTGGAGCGGACACACCATGGGCCGCCAGTCCCTGGCCTCGCTCTCCTCCAAGGCCCCCGGGGCAGGCCGGCCGCGACGGCGCCGCGAGCTTCTCTCCGCTCCCCTGCTCGAGGCCGCCCGCAGCTCCCTGCTGGGCATCGCAGTATTTAGGGGCCAGCACCACGCCGGCTAAGGCTCGCGGTCCCCCGTGGCCCGGCCGGCCCGCCGCATCCGTCAGCCGTACAGCTGCTTGAACTGGAAGCACTCATTGCAGTAGCCGCTGCACTTGGCGTTGCCGAAGTGATCGCAGGCGGGGGCGCGGCAGCGCTGTTTGGGGGGCTCCTCGGGAACCGGCTCGCCCCGGTGGGCCCCCGGCCCCACTCGCGGGCCCAGGTGCTGGCACTCCATGCAGAGCTCCTCGCTGCGGCAGGCCAGGATGTTCTTGCAGGAGGCCCGGGCGCACTTGGGCCTCGAGGCGCTCGCCGTGCTCCGAGGCGCGTCTCTGCGCTGGCTGGATCTCTGAGTGGAAAGAGCAGAGAACACTGTTGGCCCCACTGCTCAGAGAGAGCACCAGGCAACCTCGTCTGACAGCACGGGTGGTCCCAAGAACTCTGCGGGGTGGAGAGCAGCTGCCTGACCCAGGGAACCAGAGCTCCCCGTGCTGTGACCGGGAGCTGGCCAAAGACACTTCCCCCCAGTCCCACGACAGCAGGCCTGGTCCCTGGAGGCTGAGGGCGACCACATAGGAGCCTGCGAACACTGGCCCAGCTCGCCTCCGCTTGCATGAATAATAAGCTGCCCTTCTCGAGACAGATTCCCTACATTCTCTAAACAACAGGGGAGGCAACCACCAGCCAAAGTTTGCTTTTCTTACATGCCATTGTGTGGAGGCGCCCGGGCTGCTGCCTCCCCCCTGCATCTGGGGATAAAGGATTACTTCCACTCACGCCTGTGCTGCTACTAACCAATCAGAAGTGTCTGCTCAGCATCCGGCTTTTCGGAGACTCCAAGAGGTTTTATTCTATGACTGACCTGCTTTACTTTTTAAATGAATTCTAGAGCACACTTAGGCCGTGAACATCAAGAGTAGCTGCTGCACTTCCAACCCCGGGGACCACAGTGACTTCTCCCCCCACCCCCTCAGGTTCTTCCCCGGAACTTGGCACGGGGGAACGTCTGCTTGTCTGGGCTCCAGCGAGAGGGCTGGCCCAACAGGGGAGGGCAAGTACCTCAAAGTGTCTCACCAGTTGCTCTTCGGTCCTTTTTGCTTCGTGAAATCTCTGACTCTGAGCTTCGATGAAACACTTCTGACAGTATCCTTCAAACACGGTGCTTCCCAGGGTGCCACATTCCCTCCCCAGACAGGGGACACCGTTCTGGAACCTGGGGGCCGTGGGACTGGCTTTCGTGGAGGCAGTGACAAAATCTAAAAGAGAGTTGGAGCTCATCAGTGCCACGTGTGGTCTCTAAGCAGAGAGAGAGACACCGCCGTGGGACAGACAGACAGGTTCTGGGTACAGGTTAGGGCAGCCAGGACTGTGAGTATGTGAGCACAACCTTTTCTAAATTCAGCCAAAGGAAAAACAATAATGCCATACGGAAACATCTTTGACTTTACAAGCCTCTCGCTTTTGAACATGCCACACTGGCGAGGCATAGGAACAGAACAGGCAGAGACACTAACTGCCCGTCTGTCCCCCTGCAAACGAGAGATTTCTAAAATCACCTGTGTTTTCTCACAGTGTCAGCGGAGACTTCCCCCTCTCCAGCTACTGCCCTTCAGCTTTGGATTTTTCTCTATTACACCTATGTGTCCAAAGAAGTCTTGTTTAAACTCTATCACACAAAGGCCAGACACTGAACGACCTCGTGAAGACAAATTGTATGAACTCTATCTACGAGGGGCTGTAGGGCTTTGGAAGGTGGTTTTCTGTGTCTTTCGCCTCCACGTGACCATCCCTCTGGGCCAGCCACTCTCTCCCCCACTGCCCAGAGCTGCTCTCTTGCAGCTGGGGAGCAAAACTGCATCTAGCCCAGGAGTTTAGAAACGGGGGTTAGGAGTCCATCCTGTCACTCACGTTTGTTTTCTCTGTACTCGATGAAACACAGCGTGCAGAAGCCTTTATTTTCTGGAGTCCCAAAATACATGCAGCCGGCTTTTCTGCACTTGCTCGTCCCCGTCCTGTCCCCTGGAGTCCGTGTGGCCTGAGAGAGGCAGCCAGAGGGAGCCTCAGTCCCAGCTCTGCGGCAAGAATGTGGGGAGAGACTCTGGATGAGCTGCGAGGGGTCTGACTTGGACCTCTGGTGACAGGAAGGAGGGACGCTGGAGCTGAGGTCCGAGGAGGGCTCTGCCGTAGTCCTTTTGAAGCAAGTACTGCAGATCCCATTAAACGTCCTGGTGACGTCCTGCAGGCAGGCTCGGCACTTACCAGGGTCCAAGTGCCTCGTGCTGTCCGAGGGGTGGCCCGCGTTAACCTGCCGGGCGTTGTGGCAGCGCTCACAAAATCCGTTGTGCTGCACGTTCAGCGTGAAAGGGCAGCCGGGGCTCCTGCACTTCATAGCAGTGGTCTCGCTGAACAGGAAGAGGCTGGGCGCCGTCGGAGGGGCCGAATGAGGTCCCCCAGCTGGCTCCTTGGGGCTCCAGTCCACGGGCTCACAGGCCTCGCCCCGGGAGGCCCCGAGAGCCATGCCGGGGAGCACCTCGGGGCCTGGCTTGGAGTGCAGCTTTGAGGATTTGCTCTGGGTCTTTTGCCGCCTCTCTGAGCACTCGTGGCACAGAGGCTGGGTGTTCACGGACATGAAGAAAGGACAGTTGGGTGTTTCACATTTTACGTCCATGAGAGAAAGCTGGGGAACGGAAGGCTCCAAAGGGTTCTGAGCACGCATCTCTCTCCGCTCCTGCTCGCTGTTCTCCTGCCATTTCTTGTACTCGTGCTGGACAAGTTCAAAGTAATCGTCTACCAGGTTTATTTCTTTGGGTAAGTTGGCTTCATCTAGCCTGAAGACCAAAAGGAAAAACATGAGACTAAGCACAAACACAGACACAAACACACACACACACACACACACACGCTTTCACATCATGAGCTCATAGGGCAAACCTGTAGAATGTGGATTATGGCAATGACTTGATATCGCATCACTGACATGCAGGGTCATATGACTAAGAGTCCGCGCCTCCAACACGGCACAGTCTAGTACTGCTAAGAAGATTTCGCTACTTCAAGAATCACAGTCTTACTTAATCAACTTGGTCCACCCCAAATGACCGATAATTCTAAAGAAAGGGCTATTCTGGGGATGCCTCTACAGTGGATTACTCTATTCCTCTTTTAAAAAGTCACTTTTACTTTTTAACGTCTCGGAGATCAAACTTCTAGTAAAACATTACGTCGGGTGTTCATTTGGGACTAGGCTGTGTTACAGTTCAAATCACTGTAGGACCTTGTTGCCTATATTTCACTGTTATTAATCTTAAACTCATGCCTGGTCTCTACCCACATGAGCCGCCCCGCACAGTGACTGAGCAGCGACGCGCCCACAGGTGCTGTCCACGGACTTCTGAGCCTCCGTCACATGTTCGCCTCCACTATGAGAAACTGATTCTCCTATGCCTCCATGGTCCCCTCTGCTGTATCTCAAGTCCTAACAAACATGTATCTCTCCGACAGAAAGCCAGTGTTTGCGATCTGGATACCTGCACAAGACGCGCTCTGGGTCTCTCCTCCACCTTCCACGTGGCAAAAACCCTATGGCTGCCACATACACACAGTCTACAGCCCCGTCTGTTGTCTGCTGTGTCTGTCCTCACCCATAAGCCAAGAGAAAAAGGTTGTGTTTCCAAGAATTTTCACTTGCTAGCCTCGGACTAGGGCAATTAAACAAAACACAACAAAACTATCTTTGGTTTAATATACTCAAAAGCCACAGTTCTGACTGTCAGCATCCAGACTGCAGGGAAGTCACCACGGAGAAATTCCTCGTTCCCAGGGGAAACCCAAGTTAGGATGGCCTCTGGTCATCCTCTCTGACTCACGTACACCGCTCTGAATTTGTTTCACATGGGAGGAAACTGGCTTCAAATAACGTTATGGTGGAGCTCTGGGGTGGCATCAGCCTATGTGGCCGAAGTAAAAACGGCTGAAGATGGCAAAGGACAGAGCGAAGGATAAACTCTTACTTCGCGGCATTGATCAAGTGGGTGGTGCCATGGTCCCAGCCCTGGACAGGGATTTCAATCACCATCAGGTATTCTTTCAAGAGCTTTTCCTTCATCTCATTTTCAGGATCTGTCAAAAAGTGAACTTTTAAGTCTTCAAATCTTCCTCGCTCTCTGTTAACAAGTGGAACGGCTCGGATTTCTGAGGGAAAAAAAAATACCATAAGCAACACATGATTCTACTAAATGAGATTATGTGTGAGGCCGCATATGTAACGATCACATTTCGAAAACACAGAAAGGATACAATGAAAGGGTGGAAAAGTATCATCCAGCCACAGCCAAACTCAGATGGGGAAACAAACTCTAACATAAAAGGCTTTGTTCTGGAAGGTCAGAGAATATTAGGCAGCCTGGAGGCAGTGGATCTCGTCGGGTAAATTGCCACACTTCAGAATCACACTGATCTGAGTCTGAATCCTGACTTTGCCACTAGCAAGCTCTGTGACATCAGGCAGGTTACTGAACCTCTCTGAGCTTCAAGGGTCTCGTCCGTAAAACAAGGCTCACAGGGCTTACAGTCCACAGGGATGCCGAGAGGATGAAATGAAGTGAAATGATGTCCCTAAAGCACTTCGCACCCTGCCTCTTGCAGAGGAAGCTATCATAGTAATAGCTACCTGACATTTAGCTGCTCCACGCCAGGGCTCTGTGGGCCTTACTCCGTCATTTATCAAAGGGCAGCAGTCACGTGTATACCTACATCTCCCACTTGCAACTAAGCTGTGCAAAGTGCTTTCCAAGCCATACGCAAAGATAGTGGGATTACTGTCATTGCATTACTGTTGATAATCAGGCAAATGACAGAACACTGTATTCACATAAAAATAATTAAAAAACATAAATGAGGCCAGAGGGCCCCAAAGAGCCCGATGTTCAGTGCGAACAGGGCGTCCCAGTATCTACCAGCAGTTACAAACGTGAATCCACGCTCAGTGTTCTCACCAGGTCCGCTGTCCTTCAGAGTCACCAGGGGTACAAAGTGCTGGCTGTCATAGCCGAGAATGATGGGGTATCGGTAGCACTCCTGGGCTGGCCAGTGGAGAGGCAGGTAAATCCCGCCCACCTTCAAGGGAGCGAAATTGGAACCCGATTCCAAACTTCTCAGCATTTTGTCTGTTTAGGGAAAGAGCAAGAGAAATAAGGCCCTCGGGTGATTTCTATCGAATTCCCTTCAGCTTCTATCGTCTGTGACTTGGGGTCTTTTCCCGAGAACTAAAGCATTCCGGCCGAGCAGCACGTGAATACAAATAAGCAACCTGCAGGGATCTCACCTGAAATGACAATGATGGGCCTTCTGAGGATGTTGCAAAGGACAAATATGTGTATTTCTTCCAGTGAGTTATACTGAAGTCCGCCTCGGGCCACGGGTGTGTCTGTTGATGCCATTTTGACAAGGCTGTCCCACTCATCCGTCCAATTCTAAGGAGAAGTGGGTAAAGGGAAAATCATGATTGAATGTACTATGCATTAAAAACTGAGTCTGACTTTGCTTTACGATTATTCATTTATATAACTCAGCTTACTTTTCCCCTTTCTGGAAATCATCGTTCAAATGATCACCCTTTTTTCCCCATTTTGGTTTTCTTCCTTTACTATTTTCCACTATAAGGCCAACTTAAAAGCGGGGGAGGATGGGGACAGTACCTGCTTTCAAAAAAATCCCTGATGAGGCATAACACCAGAGCCTCTTATCCAAATGTACACAAAAATTCCAAGCTCGTGACTGAGAATGGTGAGCCCCACGTCTGAGTCTGCCTGGCAGGCTCAGTAAAGCATGCAAAGGGCAATCAGATTGGAAAGCAACCAAAGCCCCACAGGAAAGGCCATGAGCAGAAGCCCTTTTGCTAAATGGAAGAGATCCACAGCTGGGAATCTGCTGCCTGGAAACCTCCCAGCAGTGACAAAAGCCTCAGGTTCACCCCACAGGAGCTTTCTGGTGTTTTCCATGGGCTCTGCTTTGCTTAGCCAAGTTCACGTGACCTAGTACATCATATGCTCCTTGAGAGCAGGGCCTGGCCAGAGAGACCCTTCACCTACCAGGGAGCTCTACCGGTAGATACTTAATGGCGGAACATTTGTTAACATACCCGAGTGTCGTAGCAAAGCCCCGTTTCCACAAATTCCTGAGATTTAAGGGACTCCAGCTGCCACCGGAATTTGAAGTTGCGTGTATCCGTCTCCTTGAGAGTGCTGAAGAGCGCCTTCCTCAGGACCAAGTCTGTGTCCTGAACACCCCACATGTACTGAGAAGCAGCATGCATGAGGCAGTTTCCATCACCTGAGGACAGAAGCCACACACATCAAAGGCCGAGCATAGGTTTATAGAATGCACCAGCCCTGCCACTGGTACAGGGGACCCAACAGGGCATGTGAGAGATGCAAACAGTTTACTTTCTTAGTCCAATGGCCAGCTGAGAACATTTCACAAGCTGATGGTGGCTTTGAGGGAAAAAACCATTCTTTTCACTCTTATTTTTAATGACTGACACTAAGAGAGCAAAGGGGCCAGGGACTGATTATCAGGGGACCTTGGTTCTAGCCTGACTTGCCTTAACTGGTTTAGGTGTGACCTTGGGGGAAATTCCTCAGCTTCTGAGTGTTTTTTTTTCTCTTTGTGAAATGAGAGTATTGGATTATGATCTCTAAAGTCCATCGCATTCCAGTATTCCTTGATGTTTTGCCCAAGACACTGGCACTGTCACTGTCACTCTGAGGCTCTGGAGAGAACACACAGGGCAATATGCACAAACCAGGAAGCTGCCTGGGCTCGGTTTACTAGACAGGGACGGTCTGGCTATGACTCAGTGATAAATGACTTGACCATTCCACTGAGGCCTCTGGGGCCTGGGAGTTTCCTCTCCTGATTTGTAAAGTGGGATGGAGGACACCGCACTACCTCCTCAGCCTGCCTTTGAGCATTGTGAGAAACAGGTCCAATTTTACCATTAGTTTATTACTTTCACAGGTTAAAACCTACAATTCAGGACACTGACTTTTTTCCCAACCTCCACGCAATAAACATTTCGGGGAATGTTTAATACCAAAAAAGTCAACACCTTAATATCTCGTGGCCAAGTACACCACTGTTTTTATGAAGAAGGGGTGAACTAATTTCTTACATTACTCTACAAGCAGGGTTATCAACGCTTTTTGAAATTTTCTATCAAATCTTAAGTATAGTCAAACTGTAAAAAACAAAAACAAAACAAAGAAAACCCGTCAATCATATATATCCAGAGCTAGTATCCCTGCAACTCACACATATGGAAAGACGAAGTAAGTCAGTCTTCACAAGAATGAACGAAAAAAGATCGCTCAGCCTTTTGTCTTGGCAGAAGTGTGGCAACGATTGCATTCTGTTGAAATTTCCCCTTTGCAAAATCTAGAGCAAAGATAAGGCTTTTTTTTTCTTCTTCTTGTGCTTACTTTCAGTTCTTTATTGAGATGCACCAGTACAAAATTCCCTAAGCAACATCTGGAATTCCCCAGCGCTAAGTTATTTGACTAGCAATTGAGCAACAGCTATTGTACTTTTTGTTCTGGTGTGTAGACATTTAAACTGCGAAGGGCACCCTGGACTTTCCAAGTGGGTGTGGTCAGGGTGAGCTGGAATAGGGCTACTCATTATACAAGTGAAATCGCGGCAGCCAATAGACGCTGGAATTTTTCACATGAAGTTTCAATTTTATGCCACCTACTCCCTTCCTCATTCACCGCAGTCTCATATCCTCAAATGCAAACTTGTGAATCACCCCCTCCCCAAATAGACCACTGACTTTGTAGAACCCTCCTAGAGGGGAAGGGTTAAAAAAAAAAAGGTGCTTAATAAAAGCCAGAGAGTAAAAGTCACTTTGTCTATTCCCCCTCCCCTAAATATCTTTTCTTCCTTTTCCAGAATTTTAAGGAATTTTCTTGAAAGTGGGGAAATAAGAGGATCTGAGCTCCCACATTCCTATTTCCCAGAAAATGTTATCAAAATGCACTTGCTTTTGTGGCTTTATTTGTAGCATGCATCCTTGTTGACTTTAATGACAGATCTTTGCAAAACAAGTGTTTACCATTTATATCCATTATTTTCTTAAGGAGTAAGTTCAACCTAAAACGTCAGTTAATTCTGTTAATGATAAGGTTTTCCTCTTCCTACCACATCTCTAGTTTGGCAGAATCTCTCTGTTTCCACCTCTCCCAGAGTTCACTCCGTTTCTTTTTAGTAACAAAATGGGAGAGAGTTAAAACCACAAACTGTCAGGAATATAAACCCCTTGATGATGACTTAACATAATTACCCACTTCTACGCATCACTTGATTTAAGGCCAAGAAAAATGTAAACACTAGCTCTCCCCAGTTTTCATTCTACCTTTGTTTCTAAGAATCTGTGCTTCAAAAGTAGAGGCAAGATGTTGAAGTACTGCACAAGAACCCTCCCCCCTCCCCCCGCCGCCCCCAGGAACACCGCAAAATACCTATCTCCAATCACTCCACGCTACCCAACTCAAAAATGGCCACAGTTAATGCACAAAGTTAATTAATAATCTTATCCTCTCACTGTCAACAAGGATTTCTGTGCTTGGATGTATTATTTTGATCAAGGTGGTCTTAAAGAAGGACTGTTACTTAAATAAGAACCTGGTTCCTGCCCTCTTCTAGACTGTAAGCATTTAATTGATTGTGGCAGTCTCCTTGCTTCTTGTAATAATTAGCGACATTATAATGAAAGATTATGTATCTGCATGAAACAGTGTGCTTGGCCATGATACACATACTCTTGCTCAAAGGAAATAATCAAAAAACAAAACAATAAAGTTTAGAACAGAAAACAGTTCCTAGTGGTAAAGGACCACTGGGCAGATACAGATAGCAAGAAATTCAGAACTAGGAATCCCTAAAAATAATGAAGAAAAGGTCTGAAGTCTGTGCTACAAATCTCGAGTATCTTTCTACTTCATGTCACGGGACCAAAGCCAACAGAACCTAGGTCAGGGAGAGGCAGACAACAGCTGCTCACTGGCTAAGCCATAAAATGTCATCAATTCAAGATGCGTAAGGTCATCATTACGAGCATTTTCTAATGATAGTGGCAAACGATAGTAATACTAGTTTTCACACCATGCTTTCTTTTTGAACTTAAAGCCTTTTATTGTTTCCATTACTGGCTAGGAAAGGGTATTTTACAAATGATTACACAAACAGCCACAAAAATTAGATACCTAAGTCCTCCAGTGGGAGGCATGTGTTCAGAAATGCAGCCCTCCAGCTGCAGTGGCTCTGCTAATACGCACAATTAACAAAATATCCTTCATAAAAAGGTTGAAAAACAAGCTTGCTTTTATCACATGCCTTTTATGGAGGATTCTTTGCTAAGGGGTCTATGCTCTCAAGAGACTTGAGTTTGGGCCAGCGGTATCAGAAATGAAGGAACGGGGACCCCGCACTGTGGGAGCCAAGCCTTAGACGAGAGCTTCTTACCATTCGTTTTCAGGGCCACCAGCTTCCTGACTTCCCGACACCAGTTGAGCCTCTTCTGGCTTTCGAGGGAGTCCTGGATGTTTCTGTCGATGAGAGCTTTGTGGATGATCTCCCGAAATTGTGGACAAAACTGGCAAGTTCTGAACATTTCTAGTGTGTATCGGTGCATGGATTTAAAATGGTGAATGATCCCATTGGTAGGCTTAAATATATCTTCTGGAGTTCTCTCTCGTATCTTCACAGCTTTCCGCATGTTGCTCAGATACAAAGCCTGGGGAAGGAGTTGTTCAGCCATCGTGCTCTGTAACACCTGAACAGGGGGGGAGCAAAACCCATTCCGTTAGCCCGACTCTGAGGACCACTCCTAAACACCTGCCTGCAGGAAACCCCGGGGTTTGAGCTTGTCATTACCCTCATCTGTAGGCAAAAGATCTTAGTCACCTCTCCTCCCAGGATACTAGCTGGCCCCCAAGATTAACTCACACTGGACTGTTCTAAGTTACATCACTTTTAAAGATTAGTCTAAACAAGAGAAGGAAGGCGGGGAGTGGGTGCTGAGGAGGAGGGGAATAACCCGTATTTTCAGTAACGTCTGTCAGGGAGCCCAGCCTATCTGTCAGCAACAGGTACTGCACCTCATAACCAACAAGTTCCCATCCCATTCTCGTGCCACTCTGACAAAGCCCCTGGATCTCAGGAGCTCTGGATGCCAGTGGCGGCCACAAGGCGGCCCTGACAAGTCTGTAGCTCCTCCCCTAAGACCACTGCTCAGCAACCCCTGCTCTCAGGTGAAGCCTTGATTTATCTCTTTTAAGCGCTCCCTCCCTATACGGCAAAGTAAATGTTTTGTGAAAAATCTTGCAATTTTACGTTGTCATCTAGGCCGCTGATCAGAATTTGCTCTTCAGCCCCAAAGAGAAATACTTACAAAGAGTTCATTTATAAAATGTATTATAATATTTTTAAGGTTAAAAACTGAATAAGCCTATCTCCAGTAAGATGCTTTGCAATTTTAAGAGCAAACAATAAGTCTTTCGGAACCTCTCCATTGAACTTTACAACATCAGAATAAGAAATAGAATTTTAACAATAATAGAAGAATCAATTTTACACTTTCAAGAGCAGGCAGTAGAGTTCCATTATTCCAACTCAAGTGCCAACCACATTTATTACCATGCTCCAGGTACCAACACTCAGATGCATTTCCCACCCTGTCTTCACCCTGCAATCTTCAAGCGTAATCCACTGGTGGAAGGAAATGAAAGTCTGGAAGCAGGCAAGGAAAGATGGCCAGGGGGACACTCAGGACAAATGAAGGAAGCAGGGGGCAAAACCCACCATCTACAACCCATGCCAACAGCCTGGGATGTTGTGAATTGACACAACATGGGATCCCTGCAGTGTGGAGCTGTGTGGAAAGCCAGCTGTCACTCAAAAGCCTTAGCAGGGTCCCTTACCACACATCTTGGTTTCCAAGATGGTTTCAGAGCCTGAACATATTCCCTAGGAAGTTTCACGGCGATTGTTAATCTCACTCCTGTGTCCTACTATTTGCCAGGGCAAGCTTTTAGTTGGGGAAGACCTTAAACCTATGTAAGAGAGACAAGAAACCTAGATTTTTAGGGAAGCCATTCCTAGGTGGGTCTAGGCTCTCTTAAAGTCATTGATGAAGTGGTTTAAATTCTTGTGGTCCACTCAAAGTAGAGAAGGTGGACTAGATGACCACAGGGTTGCTTTCTGGTGATAATTTTGGATCAGGATTCCCAATCTGATTGCCAGTGAGGCCTGGGAGAAGTAATTCTCTGGGTCAGTTGGTAATCTTTCCTTTGACGTCAGCCATTCCCTGAAGGTGGAACTGGGCAAAATTATAGCAGGACCACAAGCACAATGAGGGGATAAAAACATTACACCCGTTTCCACTTGGTGGCATGGCCAAAGTCTCTCAATGTCACTCATTCATCTGTCCATCACTCAAAAAGCACTGCCTGACCACCTACTGAAGGTTGAGTGTCATGCTTGATGCTGCGGCTAAAAATCCAAGACGGCCTTATTCCCTGTCTGCAGTCAAAACAACAGAAGGACAGGTCCTGCTCAGGTTCCACACCATCGAGGGCAGACAGCTTTGCCTAGACGCCAGATATTCTTCCTAACACCTGCCCCTTGCTATTCCCACAACACCACCCCTGTGGCTGTAGTGCCTGCTCTCAGACGAGAAGAGGCGGGAAGTAAAAAGATTTGAAACAAACTAGGTGTTGCCTTTTTGTTTTTCTAAGCCTTCTATTATTCTCTTCTCACTTAAAGATTTTTCTGCCAAGACCTCAAATAGTGAGAGCTTTTAGCCCTAAGCAAGACATGCAAATGTCAGTACCACATAGCCCAGGGTCATCTCATTCATAGGTTTAGCCTTGCACTGACTGCAGAATCGTCTCCTTAAAAGAATCAAAACCCACCATCCAAATTCCCAGTTCTCGGATTTCTCCGCATCTAAGATTAAAGAATAAATTTCCCTGACCTGTGATTGTAACGTCCTTACAGGAAAAGACATACGCTATCACCCTTAACATTTCCTTTACACTTGTTACCTCACTGACTTTTTATCAACAAATGCCTCATCGAATTTTGGGTAAGTCTCCCTCCCAAACTTCGAAAACTGTACAAAGAACTGTAAAAATCAAAGAAGCACCTCAGACAATGAGAATGGAACTGGGTACTCAATAACTGGGGGCACTAGGGCTATGGTCCAGAGGACTGTTGAATGGACAACGGTTCTCCCCAAGTGCTGCCCTGAGACACTTGACCAGCCACCAGCTTTCCAAAGAAAGAAGATCAGAGGCAGGGAGAACTGAAAACAAAGCGGTCTCAAAAGAGCTGAGCTCCTTCCTTACTTAATACCACTGCTTTCCTGAGAGGCCAGGTGGCAGGATGTGGGACGACCCGGGCTGACAAAGACTGTCTGACTGTGGGCTAGGGGCTGGGGCAGGGGCCTGCAGATCCCTGTAAACTGGAGCACCCGAAAAGCAGGCCAACGACCCACTTTAACATGCACACCTCTTCCAGTGCTGCGACTGAAGATCAACACCGTCCCTCGACCCCACCCACCTCCCTGCACTACACTCCCTGGGTCTGCAAACCGTCCCTGGACAGGCTGGGTGGCGGAGTCCCCCACCCCCGCCGGGTTTTGTGGCCTCCCCGACATCCCACCCGCGGTGGGCTGCTTCTGCACAATCTGGGAAGAAGCCACATTGGTTCTGCGAGGTCGACGTGGCCAACAGCATCCAGAGCTCGATTTAAAAATAAAAAAGGCACGAAAAGGAGCAAAGCACCAAGGACCACCCGACCTGGGAGTCCGGAGGCTACTCGCCAGCAGTCTGCTGCAGCTTAAGTTCTTTGCAGTATTTAAAAGGAACAGCTGGCTGGAGGATTCCAGAGCTGTCACCCCAACATCTGGCGCGGCGACCTCGACTCCTAGCATTTCAAAACCTACAGTGGCCACGAACAGCCAACAAATTCCCCTCCAGGACCGTTGCAAAACCCATGGCAGGTAGACGAGGCCAGCCCGGGAGTCGCTGCCAATTCCGCACCCGCAGCCCTGGCCCCGCGAACCCGGTGATTACCTGTCCCGGCCGCGCGATCCTCTTCGGAAGTCCCAAGTCCGGGTCAGGGCAGGCGCGCGCCGCAGGCGGGGGTCGGGACCGCGCGGAGGAGGCGCCCCATGGACGCCGGGGCTCGGCGCTCGCTCGCTGGGCCGGCCGGGGGTGTGGATCGCGCCCGCTGCCGCCCGCCGCCGCCGCCGCCGCCGCCGCACTTCTCCCGGCGGCTGCTGTCACCGCTCCGCCCCCACGGGCTCCGAGCTCGCTGCACTTGGCCCGCTGCGAAGACTGCAGACTGCCAGTTCTCTTTTTCCCTTTCTGTTTTACCGCCGGCGGAGAGCGGGGATTTCCACACAGGGACTTTCCAGTCACGTGACGCCCTGCCCGGCGCCGAGAGCCGCGGGTCGCCGGCCGCCAGGGGGCGCAGGGGACGCGGGAGGCGCAGGGGGCGCGGGAGGCGCGGCAGGCGCAGGAGGCGAGCGGCGCCCCGCCCCGTCCCGCTCCGCCCCGTCCCGCCCCCCGCGCGAGAAACTCCTGAGCTCCGCCCCCGGGTGTCCCCGCGTGAGTCACCTGGGCATTTCGGAAGCTGGCCCAACGTCACATCCATGTGGAAATCGCGGTGATGGGAACTGGAAATGAAATAGGTTCTTTTTTCTCAGCCGTTTTTCTGCAGAAAATCACCAACTGTGGAGAACAAGAAGGGAAATAATAAAGAAAGAAAACCCTAAAAACCACCCGGGCGTCCAGGACTGCAGGCTTCGGGTCGGGTTTGAGAAGCTGGGGCTGTGCACGTGATGAGCTCGTAGGGGAGCGCCCTACTCTGGGCCCCGGTGGGGATTTCGAGAAAAAGAAGCGGTCACGGCCCTCTGTCGGTCCCCACCCCAGCGTTCCCGCCACCCAGCCCCCAGGCTGGTGGAGGTGACATCCTGAGGCCCCGCAGCCTTGAAATTTGCAGGGGCAAAACGAATCTTAGGTGAAATTAAGAATCAGAGCAACTATCAGCCCTGTCCTGCACTTAATTGATTTCCCCTTCTCCATGTCTGCCCAGGTGACGCCATGTTCAGGTAGCATTTCAGTTAAGACATCATTTCTAGTTCGTTACTATCCTTGCCATGTCTCTCTAAGACCCTACTAGGAGTCCCTGGAACTCTAAGAACCCTACTAGGAGTTCTTTTATTTATTTTTTAGTTTTTTTTTTTTTAAAGATTTTATTTATTTATTTGACAGAGAGAGACAGTCAGCGACAGAGGGAACACAAGCAGGGGGAGTGGGAGAGGAAGAAGCAGGCTCCCAGCGGAGGAGCCTGATGCAGGGCTCGACCCCAGAACGCCGGGATCATGCCCTGAGCCGAAGGCAGACGGTCAACCGCTGTGCCACCCAGGCGCCCCTATTTTTTAGTTTTTTAAAAAAAGATTTTATTTACTAATTTGACAGCGAGAGAGAGGCAGGCAGAGGGAGAGGGAGAAGCAGGTTCCCCGCTGAGCAGAGAGCCAGATGTGGGGGGCTCCATCCCACGACCCTGAGATCATGACCCGAGCAGAAGGCAGACGATTAAGTAACTGAGCCACCCAGGTGCCCCTAGGAGTTCTTTTAGATGACCTGACAGTTGGTTCATGCCAAGGTGCCAAAGGCTGATAGTACTTTTTACCCACCCACCATCCCTACGCCTTAATAAACAGTGTGGTAACCCACTGTCTTTACCCAAAGGACGTCCTGTGGAAACAGGTATCAGGCACCTGGGCAGTGAAGGTGCATGAATTGCAGAGTGAGAGGCAGGCACTTATACTGTCTAGCAGTCCCCCTAGGCCCATTTTTCAGTATAGCTAAACTAGAACCAGATTGAAACATTCTGGGCATTATCCCCTTCTGACTTCATTACACTTGTCAGGCCTTGTATCTCAGCTTTGGAATTAGAAAAATATGCTTCCCTCTCCAGTAAGGACCTGCAGAGACCGGGATGGGGGCTGGGCAGAGGGTGGCACTTCTTTGGCAGAGGGAGACTTAGAGCAGAGAGTCGGTAGTGGTCAAGTTTCCAAGGCTGGTGCTGGCCATTTGAAACCGATAGCTGGGACTTTTGACAACTCCAAACCTCCTGGTATTTCTTCTTATACTTGCTGGTATAAGCTACTCATTCACAAATGTGTGTAGCTGCCAACTCTCACACAATGGGTAGTGAATAAGATGATAATAATGTTGATTATGTCCTTATTATATGCCACTCTCCAGGCTAAGTGTCTGAAATGCCCTCCGCCACTTAAACCTCAAAACAGCTCCACTTTGAAGCTGAAGAAATTGAAGTGTAAGAAGTTTAAGCCACTTGCCCAAAGTCTACACAATCAGTCAGCAGCAGAGCTGCGATTGGAGCTGGGCCTGTTCACTCCGAGCAAGGTAAGCGCTGTTAAGTCTTAACTATTACTCTCAGAAAAGATCCTCCAGGATTTAAAATCTCAAGGCTCCTGTTTCTACCCTGGCCCCAGCCTCACAAACACACGGCAGTCCCTTAGTCAAACGTGGATGCCGGGCAGTGGCAGAATGTGGGCGTGGGAGCCAAATAGGACTTGGTTCCATCCTCGGGAAACTTTCTGGGCTAGTTGAGATGATGAAAGATGGTGTCTTTTTTTTTTTTTTTAAGATTTTATTTATTTATTCAACAGAGATAGAGACAGCCAGCGAGAGAGGGAACACAAGCAGGGGGAGTGGGAGAGGAAGAAGCAGGCTCATAGCAGAGGACCCTGATGTGGGGCTCGAACCCAGAACGCTGGGATCACGCCCTGAGCCGAAGGCAGATGCTTAACCGCTGTGCCACCCAGGCGCCCCGGAAGGTGTCTTTGAATGAACATCCTCAGACCATGCTCCCCTTACGTTTCTTTGGAAACAGAATTTGTCTTCTTTGTGTCCTGTCTGTTTGGCTCTGGCCCCTCAGTCCCTCCTGCAGCTGCTTTTGTCCCTCTGGGTTTACCCCTGCTGCTTGGTTTGAATTCAGTCGTGGGAGTAACAAGCCTGAAAGACCATGACCACCTCTGCCACTTCTGAGTGTCCCAAGGTAGCTGCTATACCATCTTGCCTGCCGGGATTTGTGACACGTTAATAGCGGTCAGGTGCAGGAGTGGTCTGTAACCCTCAGTTTTGCTCTCTCTGCATTTTCCCACAGTTCTTTTGCTGGAGTGACTGTCTCTGTCGAGGAGGCATCCTCAATCCTGTCCTCCCCCAGTGCTTACTGTCCTTTTCTGTCTTCTAAGACAAGGCTCTGGCATACACGTTTCCCTTTCTAAAACTTAACACGTGGGCAAAACCAATAAGGATTTTCTCAGTGGTAAATCAGAGGGAACAGTGGAGGAGGAACAGAAAGACTCCGTATGGGCGTATGGGAAAGGAAATATAAAATTTGGAGAGATTGGTGGAATAAATTGGAACCAAACAGATGCAGAGTGCCCCAAAGCCCTGCAAGGCACTTTAATTTCCGGGATCGTCTGTAGCAACATGAACAGAACTCCGCAGGGAGGAAGGGGTGCTTGTTAACATCTAGTGGACACATAGGAGGAAGAAACCTGTTTCCTTATTAAATGAAAATCGAATTCTGATTATATGGAGCATTTTGGAGAATTCCTGAATGATGTGCCATTTTTACTGTGGTGCCAACGTCCGCATGTCACCAACCACAGAGAGTGAGCACGTGTGACCTCTTGGAGTTCGTCTGTAGGGCGGTGTCTGCAGCCTGTACGTGTGTACCACATAAGGAAAAAGATGTGCGTCCCAAGACAGTGGGTGGGGGGAGGGCGCAGGGGGCAGGAGAAACCAGAGGCCGGAGAGGCCGATAGGACAATTGGGAAGGGGACCTGAATCTGACTCAGCACTAACTGTAGTTCAGGAGTCTTTCTTAATCAAGATATGGCCGTGTGTGTTCCTAAGACTGTATGGAATAGGGCACAGCAATCGTGGGTCAAACTAAAATTGCACGTTTCACGGCCATGGTGCCAATCTTCCTTTTTTTCCCCCGGCATTGTGCTCTGTTGTGAAGGAAGGTCCCCACACTAAACGTATTTGGAAACAGCCTCTTGTGAGTATAGCAGATTAGTTATTGCAGGCTCGCTTTGAAGCCTGCTTCAAATTTTAATAACCCTTGGCTGGGCTCTGAGATTACCAGTGGTGCTCGCCTTCTCAAAGCCTGGTGCTGAGAAGACAATGCAGGCTCTCTGTGGGCTCTGGCTACAAGGAGAACTGCGATAAGTGATGTCATAGATTTCATTACGATATGAATGCCAACTTCTCCTGAAATACTACTTCTTATCTAGGCACCTCAGATCCTTTGTAGGTATTATCTGGGGGTGTGGAGAAACAAAGACCCACCGTGGTAAAGGGACGTAACTGAGGTAATCCAATGAGTCACTAGTAACAGGAACAAAGACCTTCCAGTGGAAGGGAGGGAGTTGATTCCCTGCCAAGCACAGCTCCTCTTACTCCATTTTGCCTGAAACTAGGGGAGGCTGAAACCTAAAACCTGTCAGAAAATTCATTTTCCCGTGAATTCTGGTTGAATTTCCTGTCAATACTTGGCTGAAGCCCCTGGAAAAATAATTTTATTTTACATTATGGATAAATATTCAATTCTTGGTTTCATTTCTGTTTCTGTGGAAGCTGCTGTTGATGACCAAATATGAACAATGCTAGATCTGAAGTGAGTGGTGCTGGCAACCAGATGGAATGCAGTGTGGGGTTTAGCAGTAAGCAGGATGTTAACTGAAATAAATTTGTTTTTATTTCGAAGAGTGTGGCCGTTGTGAAAATTGGCCTTTGATACTCCCCTTTTCTCTTCCTTTGTGCCTGAACTCCCTCGGTCCAGTTAGGGATGGCCATAATGTTTGTCTCCTTACCACTCTTGCCTCCTCTCCCATCCTACCCCTCCACCACCACCTCATCTCCATAAAAAAAGAATTTTGGCTTTCACGTTTTCAGGGGCCTGTTTTCTGGGACTGGCTATCTAGTAAGGTAAATCATGTTCATTTTCAAAAAAAAAAAAAGATTGCAATGTGTTACTGTGCTATATTTCTTGAGAAACATTCCTATTGAAATCAGAACTTCTTAGAGCTTAAATGGTGGAAATTCTAAGCACCTTAGCAGGCTGGAGAAGAAGCTGTTATATTTCCATGTGGGAGTCTGTAGTTGTAAGACACCCCATAGACTTAATAATGTGGGAGAATCAACCTCGTAATATTAAATGTACACACGGCCCTTCTTTTACTCACTGACAATGGGCTACATTCATTGATGTCATCACGTTCCTCTTTCTTCTCTCTGTGTGGGGAAGGAAAGACTTCTCCTCTCTCCTAGATTCGATAGCTGGGTCTATGAAATGGACTGACAGCAGCAGATTAACAGAAGAAAATGTATACAAATTTGATAATTTTTAATAGTACGTTCATGGGGACATCATAGGAAAACAGTGCATATCCCAAACAGTGGTGAGATTTGACAGCTTATGTAGAGGAAGGGAGGGAGGGATGTAGATAATTTAGGGGAAAGTAAATGGTTTTTAGGGAAGATGAATGGGCTCTTAGAAGAACAGGTAAGCGATGTGACAGTTTGTGACAAAGTTTGGGTGTGGTGTTAACGTCTAGTCACTTCTCCTGGGATGAGTCAATCTTTGGTTAATGAAGCCCCTGGGTAGAGGATACATGACAATTCCGTTCAATTTGGAGGATCTGTCCTTTAGGCAGGTAAGGGAAGTTCACAGAAAGACTGTTCCCACATTTTCTATTATTCAAGTGCCTTTAGGTTGAAAAATTCAGTAACCCAAAGTATAAAATATGGGGTGGCATGTTCTGAACTTCATCAACACCAACCAGCCAAATTCACCCCTGTGGTGGTGTGTTTTTAGCTCAGCAAGAAACTCCACTTAACTTAAATTTGGATGCCTATTAGTTAAATAAAATATCTTTAAAAGATACATTATGATATTGTATTGAAGCTAAAAGAGAAAAACACAGAACAAAAGCACATGAAAATATTCTAAGAGAAGCAAGGGCTCATCATTAGAGAGATGATTGCTCTTTGGGTATTTCTGGTAAAGCAGAAACCAGCGGCCTTTTCGGACCCTAAAGGAAAGGTCCCCACATAGAGATAAAGTTGTTTAAATATGTAGTGGAGATACAGACCATGCCTTGACGCTGAAGGCTTAGACAATGCCCAATTCCTCCCCAAAGGTAGAAAAGTACCTGTCACTGAACAGAGTGTCTTAAAGAACTAATTATCAGTTTCTAGTTGACCTTCAAGAGAAGTGTAAAGGAGTATAATTTCATGGTCAATGCTAACGTTCTAAGGAGGCCAGCAGAGGAACTGGGTTACTGGAAGCAGCCTGTCTTGGCACTTCTGTGCACAACTGTCAAGGGCCCCAGTCAGCTCAGAAGAATCGTAAAACTCCAAGAAGCCTGAGATCCAAACATGATGGTGACAGTTGAAGGAATTCAGGGCATGTCAACCCCAAAATATGCACTTTGCAATATGGATTATTTTGAGCTGAGACACTTGGAAAAACAAGTGCCTGGGGTGGCCTGGGTTTTTCACACTTGAAATAAATCTGCTGAAACTGTCTTGAGAAAACAATTACACGGGCATCGTACTTCATCTCCAGGATGAAATGTAATTTTCTACCGAAACAGGTGACTTTCATGGTATCTTAAAGAACTACTCCCCAAAATGTAACTCATTCCATCTCGGCTCTGAAATAAATGCTTAAGAAGAAATGCCTTGATTCTTCAGGCTCTCGTGACTGGTTCTTGGCTTCTCAGGCGGAACGGAACACTTATCCTTGGGTTGGTTCTCAATGATGTCAGACACCCAAACTTGAACAAATGAGAGATTAAACATCTTTTATTTATAATGAAGGAACTTAATTCATATGTACATTCCTGGCTTTGAACTTCAGGAAAATTACTGTACTGCTTGGGAGGTTGAAAAATTCTTGGCCCTGGGCATTTTAACAATAATCGCTCAGAAACATACAATCTGTTAAGTCTTATTCCCTAACTACAGGAGGGTTTTTTTGTTTTTGTTTTTGTGTGTGGGTTTTGTGTGTGTGTGTGTGTGTGTGTGTTTTGTTTGTTTGTTTGTTTTGATAACTGAACTATCCATGCAGAACTCTTGTTTTCAAAGTGCATTTCTAGATAGAGCTAAATCAGATGATTTGAGTGGAAAACTTACCACGACAAAATGTAAAAGTCTCCTAAGTTAATAATAACTCATTCTAAGTTTTAAAGCTTCTATTTTTCCGATGTTTTCTGAGTTAATACTTGCTTTACTTTTTTAAAAGCAATGTTAAGTCTTTAAGTTGAAAATTCTGATAGAAATCATTTTGAAAAACTTTAAGGAAATTGGTAGAACTTTCAGCTGAGCCAAGATATTCTTTTTTCCTCTTTAAATTGGTTTTATTTATCAAATGAAAGATTTGGAATACACTGGTCCCTCAGCGTCATTCCAACTCTAACATGTTATCCTTCTATGCTTCTGTCAAGAAAATTGTATATGGATTAATACTCCAGTGGGCTACATTTAATACAGAAATGTGACGACAGGGTCTGAATCACATTGCTAGGTTCAAAGCTCAGCTCTGCCACTTACTAGCTAACTGTCCTTGAACAAGTTACTTCAGTTCTCTGCTTTTAGCTCTCTGTTTGAAAAATGGAGATGATATTAGGACCTACGGTTATTAGGAGGGTTAAATAAATTGATACATGTGATGTGCTTCGAGCAGTGAATGACACATGATAATGTGAATTCTTATTATTTGCTCATTTTAGTGACAGGGCAAATCCTTTTTTTCCCGGGTTTGCTTTGCATTAATCATACAAGGCATTCCATGATTGTTTTCCATATTGTTGGGTAAGTATTATCTTATTTTGCAAGGGATTTCAGGAATTCCTTTATGCATTTACTTCTTTTTTTTTTAAATAAATATAGAATTATAGAACTATGGAATGTTAGCATGTTATGGGGCTTTAGAAACTTTCAAGACCGATAATTCTTTTTCTTTTCTTCTTTTTTCTTTATGACAGTATTTTGGTCCTTTAAATAAACATTTTCCCCAGCTTTATTGAAGTATAATTGACAAATAAAAATTGTATACATTTAAGGTATACAATTTGGTGATTTGATATATGTACACATTGCGAAATGATTAACATACCGACCTAATTAACACACCTGTCATCTCTCATAGTTACCATATTGTGTGTGTGCGGGGAGAACACTTAAGACCCACTCGTAGCAAATTTCAAGAATCCAATATGGTATCATATTTTATACTATTTATATTATACAATTTTATACTATTTATATTATTCTATTTTTCATTAAGCATTTGAATTTTTTGGTCCATTTAAAAAAAATAGCACAGCAAACCAATTTTAGTTCATATATGCTTATTTTTAATTCACTGAATGTATTATTATGAGAATCAGTTATTTTTATATAAGTGACTTGATTTCTTGTCAACATCATAATTTGCTTTTTAAAAAGATAAAAATTATATATTTTTATTAAGTTAAGGTGTACAATATGATGTTTTGGTATACATCTACATAGTAAAATGTTTACTATAGTCAAGTTAATTGACATACCCACCTCCCCACATAATTACCATTTGTGTGTGTGTGTGTGGTGAGAGCATCTGAAATCTACTCTTTTAGCAAATTTCCAGTATGTGATCTAGTATTATAAACTGTAGTCATCATGTTATACATTAGATCTTTAGACTTATTCATCCTATATAATTGCAACTTTGAACTTTTTAACCATAACCTCATTTTCCTTACCTCCTGGCCCCATAGGTCACCATGCTAATCAATAGATCCCCAGGGCTTAGTAACCTTATAACTGAAAATTACTACATTTGACCAAGATCTCCCTCTACCCAGGATCCCTGAGTTCCTTGGAAATGATATGAAGGTCATCCTCAAAGCCATGCAGGATGGGTTCGGAAGGAGGGGCCTCTGTGGTCTCTCGTCCACTTCTACCAGAATGGCTTTGCTTCCGACTACTTTATGTAATTGCAATTCCTGGTAAGAATTTTCCGACTTAACACAAATTTTCTCATTTTACAGATGAAGAAACTGAGCCTCAGTGAAGTACATTGATATGCCCAGGGACACAAAGCAGGTGAATAAAAACCAGACTTCCGGCTGCCCAATTGACCACATTCTACACCATGTTACCATGGAAACTTTCAAACAGATTAAAGTAAAAACAAACAAACTCACAAACAACAACAACCAAAAAAACCTCAGAGCATCACTAGGAAACACCGGCGTATTTTTGCCAAGTGGGGTTTTTCCACTTGATGAAAGCAGTGAAGACTAAACCAAGGGAACTAGAATTTAGAAGTTAAATAAGATGCCAGCAATTGGGCCTTTAGATTGTTTTATAAGATCTTCAGCACCTAAATTTGATTTTCTATAGAGAAATGAATAATTGCTTTTTAAATGAAGCAACCCAAGGAACAAATAACTCATATGTGTCAAGCACCATGGGATTCAGGGATGAAAAATTCCCTACAGCTGGAAGGCAAGCATTATAATTTGAAATTTCCTGACAGTTTTTGGAAGAAAAGAAATACTAACCTTTCTTTTCCAGGCCAAATGCCAAATTAGATAATTATCCTTTGCCCACTTTCTTTCCCCAAGCTGTTTTAATTAGATAAGAACTCTGCCTTCACTTCCTCTCGTGGACTGAATTGTGATGTTGGCACATGTCTTTTCAATAACCGTTAATGCCCTAGTTTGCTGAATGCTTTTCCCTTCAGAATGGAAGAAAGTTTTGCCCTAAGTACCTGGCTTTCTTTTGGGTACAAAAAGCTTCCCAAGGAGCAGAGGGGTTAGGGAACAGATTTTTATGTTTCCCAGAACTAGATCTCCCAGCTTCAAGTCTGCTCCAGACATTCAGAGAAGAATTGGTAAGCCATACCTTTTCTGCTAGTCCCGGATATGTGTGACAGATATTAAAGGGAAAGCTGTAATACATTGCTCAAGAAACAATTAACCAGGTCAAAGTCTTCCAGTTCACCCTCCACCCTGCACCCTTT
This sequence comes from Ursus americanus, assembly GCF_024610735.1. Classification (NCBI taxonomy): domain Eukaryota; kingdom Metazoa; phylum Chordata; class Mammalia; order Carnivora; family Ursidae; genus Ursus; species Ursus americanus. Next base: position 50,353,278 of record NC_142137.1, on the reverse strand, counting down.
GCCCCACTCCTTGAAAAGCTGCCTAAAGAAACAAAGGGTCCGTAGAGATACAGATGACATGCAGTCCACTGACCCTCCCCATCTTATCAGCGCCATGACTTCCCCACAGGAGCAGAACAGCAGGGCCCAATACCCATTCAAGCAGGGCTTTATACTCCGTAAGAGCAGAGTTCTACCACTAACTACCCTACTAACGGCATGGTTATTTCAGGTCAGTTATTCAACTTCTAGAAGCCTCTTTCCTCAGGCTTACATATTTTTTCACTTAAAATATCTTGGAGCTGCCCCATATCAGCATGTGTGATCTACTTTATTATTTTTTTGATGGCTGCACAACATTCCATTATATAGCCGTACTATTATCCAACCATTGATGTATATTAGGCTGCTTTCAGTCTTTTGCTCTAAGAGGCAATGCTGCCATGTGGGTGGGCCATTGCACACATGGGACGACGTCTCTCGTAAGTAGAATTGCTGGGTAAAAGACAATGTTTGTATTTGAAAGTTGGGGGGCACCTGGGTGGCCCAGTCAGTTAACCACCTGCTTTTGGCTCAGGTCATGATTCCTGGGTTCCCTGGGATGGAGCCCTCCATCGGGCTCCCTGCTCAGTGGGGCTTCTGCTTCTCCCTCTGACCCTCCCTTCCGCTTGTGCTCTATCTCATATGCGCTCTCTCTCTCTCAAATAAAGAAATAAAATCTTTTTTAAAAAGTTGGTAGATAGGGGCGCCTGGGTGGCGCAGTCGTTAGGCGTCTGCCTTCGGCTCAGGGCGTGATCCTGGCGTTCTGGGATCGAGCCCCACATCAGGCTCCTCCGCTGGGAGCCTGCTTCTTCCTCTCCCACTCCCCCTGCTTGTGTTCCCTCTCTCGCTGGCTGTCTCTCTCCGTCAAATAAATAAAAATAAATAAAATAAAAAGTTGGTAGATAATGTGAAATGGCCCTGCACTGTGGTTATCTCTTCATATTCTCGCCAGCCACGCACTAATGTTCACTGGAAGAGACATCTCGTAGTTTACAGAGCGCCGCTCTTGTCCTAAGGAAGGGGAAGCATCCTTTCGTGGTGTAAAGAGGTATTCTTATTTTCCTTTCTGTAACTGCTCACGTCTTGTGTGCATTTTTTTTCATTGAGTGTTGGACTTTTTCTTACCAAAGTATAAGAACTGTTTATAGACATGGAAATTAGCTTTTTTTGATGTATGAATTGCAAACGCACACACATACACACACGAACACAAACACATATTTTTGTCTTTTAACTTTGTTTTTTCAAGCAAAATTTTTAGAAAATGTTTTATGGCTTCTGGGTTTTTATCATCTTTGGACAGTTCTTTCTCAGTCTGAAATGAAAAAGTTAAAATCTCCCAAGTTTTTTCCCTTCCTCTCCCTTCCCTTCCCTTCCCTTCCCTTCCCTTCCCTTCCCTTCCCTTCCCTTCCCTTCCCTTCCCTTCTCTTCTCTTCTCTTCTCTTCTCTTCTCTTCTCTTCTCTTCTCTTCTCTTCTCTTCTCTTCTCTTCTCTCTTTCCAGATGGCCACCTAGTTGTTCCAATGCTATTTATTGAATAATACATCCATCTCCCACTGATTCTGAATTTCTGTGCATATTTTAATATATTGTTAGGCTTTCTGCACTGTTTTATCGATTTTTTATCTGTTATTTTTCAAAGAAAACATTGTTTTAATAATTTGAGTGTTAAAATATATTTTCAGATCTGATGAGTATCTATCCCCTAATTTTTTCAAGACTTTTCCTGGCTTATCTTGCTTGTTTACTTTTTCATATGAAGAATTCCCTTATCTAGTACCCCCCCTCAACAAAATTGACCAGTATTTTTGGGGGGCGTGTCCACTAAATTTATAATTTTTAAGGAAGACTATATATTTATGATGTTGAACCTTTTTATTCAAGAATATGATATGCCTCAGGGTGCCTAGGTGGCTCAGTCGGTTAAGTGTCTGACTCTTGATTTCGGCTCAGGTCATGATCTCAGGGTTGTGAGATTGAGCCCGCAGTTGGGCTCTGTACTGGGCATGGAGCCTGCTTAAGATTCTCTCTCTCCTTCTCCCTCTGCTCCTCCCCCTGCCTGCTCAATCTTTTTTTCTCTCAAATAAGTAAATCTTAGAAAAAAAAGAATATGATATGCCTCATTTTCATTTAATAATCTTTGTCTTCCTCGGTAGAAGTTTGTATATACAGATATTAGAAAATGGAGATAAGGGCACCTGGATGGCTCAGTTGGTTGAGTGACCAACTCCTGTTTTCGGCTCAGTCATGAACTCATGGGATGTGAGATCAAGCTCCAAGTCCGGCTCCGTGCTCAGTGTGGAGACTTTTTGAAGATTCTCTCCCACTCCCTCTGTCCCTCCCCCCACTCATGTGTGCATGTGTTCTCTTTCTCTTTAAATAAATAAATTTTTAAAAAAATAAAGTGGAGATATTACAAAGAGAGATAAAAAGTTATTTTTTTTAAAGATTTTATTTATTTATTTGACAGAGAGACAGGCAGTGAGAGAGGGAACACAAGCAGGGGGAGTGGGAGAGGAAGAAGCCGGCTCCTAGCGGAGGAGCCTGATGTGGGGCTCGATCCCGTAACGCCGGGATCACGCCCTGAGCTGGAGGCAGACGCTTAACCGCTGTGCCACCCAGGCGCCCCGATAAAAACAGTTATTATCTCAAAGAGATGGTAAGAATTAAATGAAGGTAATGTATAGAACCTGGTCTTTAGCCATGCTCGGAGGATATAATGTGAAAATGTGTGACAAATGCACACTTTATTGCTGCATCCTGAAGTACATGTGACTAATTCAAGAAGACAAATCAGTCCCTCAATAATCTGAAATTTCCCTGATTGTGACTCATACTTGGCTCTACCCTGAAATAGAAACTATTCCTATCTTTGCCACTCCTCCCTATGCCCTACTCACCTTTGTGACAGGTGCAGCAAGGAGACCAGAAGTCCCACCAGGGGCATCTATGGCATCCTTGTTGGACGTGAGAGTTTGCTAGGTTATGGCTGCCCTGCCTCTCCAAGGAGGATATCAGGAGCGCCCAGGAAGAGGTAACTGAATGGGCCTCCCGCTACAAATCTCTTGAAAACCGTGGACAGAATGAAGAAAATATTGCCAGATACTTTAAAAATTGTAAAGCTATTTTATTTCTGTTTTGAAGGTAGAGACTCTCCCTTTATAGGATAGTAGGGGGTTGGATTAAGATTGCTCAGTTGTCAGTCAAATGGACAATTATCATCTTCTGACACTCAGGGCCCCATATCCATATATTTTATATACCCTTAGAGCACACTCACTGTATGCTCAGTATTGAACTAAATGTTTTATTTGCTTTTTCACATTTAATCTTCACAAAAAGATATCATTATCCCATTTTACAGATAGAATAACTGAGGTTAAGGTCACAGATCTAGAAGCTGACAAAACCTCTACTGGAGATTGGCTTGTCTCTAAAGTCTACAATACTAACCACAATGCTTAAGTTAGCAGATATTAAATAAGTTAAATAATATCAACTGTAAAAAAGTTAAAATACTATTTGACTGCTTGTGGGAGCATGCTCCTTCATCTGGGGTGGTAGCATGTGTGCTAGGTATTGTTAGGTAAGTATTCTTTTTGTTACTAAAATCACACCTCCACTGAGGGCTACAGTTCCTGGTCCTTCTTGAAAATCAACCTGAAAAAATCCTGGGGAAATTATCTTTTCAGCTGCGTTTGCTTTGAGGGAACAAGATTTACATTTTCACGTGATCGGAATGTGCCATGGCCTACAATACCAGAGGAATGCTCTCTTTGTCTTAATTTTTTAATGCTTTCATTTGATAGAAAACCTACATATGTCACACCTCCATTTGGCCTTTCCCAGGTAACTTATCCAAACTCAGAAATATCTCAGCAAATATGGAAGATGATCCAGTGAATTACTTACTCCCCAGGGGAAAAAGCATGTGGCCAATGAATCAGGGGAAACTGCCCAGGGAAGAGCACACTCAAGGCATTTCAGTGTGAGTCACAAAACATAAGGACTATCCCATGATCAAAAAAGGTGAATGAACAAAGCCAGAGTTCCTTTTATAGTTTCCATTCATGCGTTTAGCTTGGGCTTGTTTCCACGTAGGCTGGTGAGGCCTGTCATGGTAAGGAATAAGGGATTGTCACTAAAGCACCCAAAGGGATGCTCTGTCACAGAGGAGGCTCCGATCAGGTGTGGAGGGACCTGGGAACCACCCATGAAAGAGTGGGACAAACATTTGGAAGGTCAGCATGGATGAGGTCCAGCAGGGTGAGCCTGGGAGCAGAGGTATGTGGAGACCCACATAGTTACAGCATCGGCAGGAGATGCTGGCAGGACTAGGTGTCAGAGGACCTCACTCCTAGAAGAACCGGGGAGAGCAAGTCTGGGACTCAGTTTTAGAGGGAGAGGAATATTTGGTATTTTGGCAAGGCAGGTACCCAGGGAAAGGACCGATTCAGTGGGGTGTGAGGGGAAGTCTTGTTCTTAGGAGCTGTGTGTCTGTCTTGCTCACTGCTCTTTTGTCTTCAGGAAGCCATAGGAGGACATAGAAACTGCTTAGCACATAGGAGACACTCAAAAAGGCATTTGGTGAGTGAATATACAAGACATAAGGCAAGCACTCAGTTTCTGAATGTAGGACACGTGGTGCGAACGGGTCCCGGAGTGGGGCTGACTTGGTGTTGAGTCACCTGAACACTGACTAAGGTTGTGGTTATCCCGGAGCCTAGGGTGGGGCTGAACCTGCAGGTGGCGGTCGAGGGCCCAGGGGCAGGAAATTAGGAGGACAAGCACTAGGTAGTTTCTTACTCATTCTTGGACAGCTTTACATATTATTGGGTCTTCACTTCTGATCACACTGTCTTAGCCCATTCAGGCTGCTATAACAAAGGTACCAAGGACTGGGTCACCTATAAACAACAGAAATTTATTTCTTACAGTTTCAGAGGCTGGAAAGTCTGAGATAAAGTTACTGGCAGATTAGGTGTTTGGTGAGAGCTCGCTTCTGGTTCACAGAGGGCCATCTTTTTAGTGTGCTCTCAAATGTGGGGAGAAGGTGAGGGAGCTCTCTGGGGTCTCCTACGTAAGGGCACAAATCCCACTCATGGGAGCTCCACCTTCACAACCTAATCACATCCCAAAAGCCCTGCCTCCAAATGCCACCACTTGGGGGATTAGGTTCAACATGTGAATTTGGTAGGGACACAGTCAATCTATAGCACCCATGGAAATGGTCTTCGCTTTTTATCAAACACATTGAAAAGTTCTGCCAGTTTCTTCAGTTTCTATGGAGCCCAATTGGTAGACTCTTTTTTTCCCCAAGATTTACTTATTTATTTGAGAGAGAGAGAGAAAGAGAGAACGACATGAGCTGGGGGAGGGACAGAGGGGGAGGACAGAGATAGATCCCCAAGCAGACTCCCCACTGAGCGTGGAGCCCACCTTGGGGCTCAACCCAGGACCCTGAGATCATGGCCTGAGTGGAAATCAAGAGTTGGATGCTTAACCAACTGAGCCATCCAGGTGCTCCCCAAATGGTAGACTCTTAATTAGGAAGATCACATATTCCAAGGTGCCTGGGTGGCGCAGTCGTTAAGTGGCTGCCTTTGGCTCAGGGCGTGATCCCGGCGTTCTGGGATCGAGCCCCACATCAGGCTCCTCCGCTAGGATCCTGCTTCTTCCTCTCCCACTCCCCCTGCTTGTGTTCCCTCTCTCGCTGGCTGTCTCTTTCTCTGTCAAATAAATAAATAAAATCTTAAAAAAAAAAAAAAAGGAAGATCACATGTCCCAAATGCCCATCTTTGGGGCTACCATTCAGTTTAAGTGTTCTATTTATTTATTTTTTTAATTTTTTAAATTTTTTTTTAAAGATTTTGTTTATTCATTCAACAGAGAGAGAGACAGCCAGCGAGAGAGGGAACACAAGCAGGGGGAGTAGAAGAGGAAGAAGCAGGCTCCCAGCGGAAGGGCCTGACGTGGGGCTTGACGTGGGGCTTGATCCCAGAATGCCAGATGACGCCCTGAGCCAAAGGCAGACGCTTAACGACTGAGCCACCCAGGCGCCCCTGGTTTAAGTGTTTTAAATGCTTGCTAAGTGGCTGTCACTGTGAGAGGTCCACTGTAGATAGTACCCCTATTCTTCCAAGTAATCCTTAAAGGTAGATGTTTTTGATTGCACTTTACAAATTAGAAACCTGAGGATCAAGTCCAATGTTATATGCAAGGCTACATAGACAGGAAATGTTGGAGCCGACACTCACAGCACTTACCGTGTGCTTGGAATGTTTCGTGTTTTATGAGCAGTGATCTATTTCATCCTCATGATCACTTTATAAAGCAGGCACTGTTATTATCCCTATTAGACAGATAAGGAAACTGAGGGTATCATGCCCAAGGCCACCCTTTCCTTTAACTGGCAGCATCATTTGGCTCCAGCACTCTTGTTCTTAATCACCACACTGGAATTTTCCACCTCGGGCTCTCTAGACTCTCTGGATAAAGTAGTCTTCCCGGCCATGGGGACTGCAGGGTGGGGGATCTTCTCTCTGGGAGCAAATGGGGCCCTAGGGACTTGCAATTCTTTTATGCCACTCAGTTATGACAGATAGCAAATCTGATTCAAATGGAAATGGAAATAGCTCTCTTTGTCTTTGTCTTTCATATTTACTAACCACTTAACCAGAGTTCTGCCCTCATTCATACAGCACACGGTGCAGGTTCAGACTATAGTCTGTGTCTGGATGCAGATTCATTTTCAGAAGCAGGTGGGGGTGGCATGCATATTTCTATGTCTTTTCTGTGTGGGTGATGACCTTGGCCTCATATATGGACGGTGCACAGGCAATATGAAACAGAAAGATGCCCATTACGGATCAGAAGGAAATGTCACTCGAACCAGGTCTCCCGAAATTAGTGCCTCTGATTACTTGGATCCTATGAGTCTATAGAAAACTTTGGGTGATTCCCCACATCGTGACTATTGTTTTTCCCATCAGCCATATTCTAACAATTGAGCAGATCATCTTCAAGTAAATTTGGAAAAGGAATTTTTAATAAGGGTATTCCCAACTCAATACACCTCAGAGAATTTGCACTGGAAAATTCGCTCACTGAATGTGCCCATATTGGGTAGTTTCCTCATTAGTGAGATCAGATTTCCTGGATATTCCAGAATTGCCTCTACCACTTTTTTTTTAACTTGTGAGAGGAACACTGAACCTAGAGACGGATCTCAAAGGGTAAAAAAAGATACATGAACTATATATCATTATGGTTATAAAAAACTGTATTCATTAGCTTTGAGCATTATCTAGTGTCAGCTTTTACAGTCAAGCAAAACAATCTCAAATTCTCTAAATTCTTTAAGGAATCCTTCCAGTTGATTAATCATTGTGTGCCTTTGCATTGTTTCCAATAGAGTAATAGATATGTCATGGATTCTGGCCCTGCACGTAATTAATATTTTATTAATAGAACATAATAGGTAATGATAATAATACTTTTATTAATATCATGATGGGCATTATTATAAGGACTTCACACAGACACATAACTCATTGGCATTTGTAATGTAAACTTATTTTCAGTTTTCTTTTTTATTGATTAAATACTTAAAGTTTTTGAGTGGAATGTATTTGAGTTTTTTAAGAAATACACCTTCCGTGGCTAAAGGGCAGAGCTTGCCTAATTTCTATGAGATATGCAGCCAAGAAAATGATTGCAAGGAGTTGTTTAGTTACACGAGAGTCAGAGAGAAAGTCCTGAATTGCTGTAAACGTGTTTTGTAGCAATTTCTTAATATGTTATGAGAGCCGGTGGAATCAATTAGAAAACTGCACGGAATACCAGGAATTCCTATCCCTACCCCAGCCTCACTCACAAATATGGTATGACCTTTACTAAGTGACTGGAGACAGATCCTTATGGCAGTAAAGTGTTGATTTTGTGTTTTAGAAAGAGACTGTTCATAATTCAACCCCGAAATGTCCCATTAACTACTATTTGCTTACTTGAGACTAGGGAGAAAACAGAAAAAGGGCTCCCAAAATACATTTTCTAAAACCTTTTAAATTTGAAAATAAATTTTTGAGGCAATAAATAAACAACCTGACCAGTATCACCAGTATCTGGGGGAATACAAAGGTAATTTAGGTATTTTAAGCTTTGGTTCCCTTTGGTTAGATGAAGAATTTATTATCTCTTAGGAGATATTGAGATATGTGCCACTCTCGAGAAACCATACGGAGCAATCCAGGACAGTGGACAATTCAGTTCTAGTTTATGGTTCCCATGGTCAAATGCTGTTGGAATTGATGGATCAACAAGGTGAGACACGTACAAGCTTGAAGGTCCATGGAGGAACCGAGAATGGAGATGGGTCTTAAATGACAGGGACAATGTCAGATGGGTTCTGGAGAAAGGCAAGGGCCTCCCAGGAGAGGGAAGTTATGCAGGCTGAGTCACTGAGGTGGGAAATGAGCCCAGCCAGTTAGTGGGAGAGTGAAGAAACTTGCTTGCCTTGAGTAAAAAAAGAGTGGGCTTGGAAGCATTACAGGGGCCAAAGCAAGTCACCAAAGGACATTAGTTTTGCTAAAGGAAAAGGGAGACCCCGAAAACTTTCAGCAGGGAAATGCTGGGATAAAAATGCTGCTTAAAGAACATCGATGTGGCAGGAGGGAACTCCGTGAGAGAGAGAGAGGTAGACAGTTCTTTGGGTAGAAGCTTCTTATACGTTTGTACACGATAGTGTCTCAATTTGGGAGATTAGCTATTTCGCCAACCAGTGAACAGTCTACTTTCACATTCATTTAGACATTTTATCTAATGTTTTAATCTTATGTAACGTAATATTGTTTCAATATTTTGTATAGAAATACTCCTTACAATTGTCCTGTCCCGTGTCCAGTCCTTTGGACCAAGGGTAAGTAAAAATAAGTAAACGGGTACACTATTAGGGACAGTTATCTCAGTAGACAAAGCAGGTAGGGTTTGCCCTCAGAAAGCTTATCCATTGAGAGAGATTGGCTGTATCAGTAACAAATATAATAAATCATTCCAAAAAGAGTTAGTTACAATTGTGGTACATGCTAAGAAATTGTAGGTAATATGGAGAAGTCTAATGGAAGTTTCTTTTTTTTTTTTTTAAGATTTTTTAAATTTATTTGACAGAGAGAGAGACAGCCAGCGAGAGAGGGAAAACAGGCAGGGGGAGTGGGAGAGGAAGGAACAGGCTCCCAGCAGAGGAGCCTGATGTGGGGCTCGATCCCAGGACTCCGGGATCACGCCCTGAGCCGAAGGCAGACGCTTAATGACTGAGCCACCCAGGTGCCCCCTAACAGAAGTTTCTAATGCAAACTTAAAGCCTGAGGATTTGGGGAAAGTCTCTCTGGGGAAGTGACATTCACAATGAAATCTGGTTGGAATGGAGGAAGGGAGAGTTGAAGCTGAAGGGTTAGAAATTCTAAGAAGAGGAAATTATATTTGTGAGGGCCCTGAGGTGAAACAGAGTCCAGAGCGTTCAAGGAACTGAAAGAAGGCCAGCTGGGCCGGAGTGGCAGAGCACAGTCTGAGCAGTGGGGGGGAGGAGCTGCGGGAGACAGACGGCCCTGCGCCTTGTAAGCTACTTCTCCACCTGCTGGAGTGTGCCAACCCCCTTCCCCTGCCAGGAGTCACGGTGACTTCAACATCCACACCTAACATCAGGCCTCGCACGAACTGCGTCACATCAGTGCAGGTCAGCTGCCGCTGAGCTAGGCCACACCTTAGGCTTTAGCGTCAACCGAAGGCACTCCATCTCTAGGATCCTAAATGCTGGAATTCTCCATGTGACCACAGCCACTTACCCTTCATCACCCCTTGAACCGTTCTTTGACTTCAGAGCACCTTCTGCTCTCTTCCCGGTTCCCGAGCTCCCAGCTCACTCACTAGGCTCCTCCCTGACTTGGCACAGCGGACAGCCCAGCCCAGAGCTCAAGCTCAGCCACCTTCAGCCGAGCCCTTGTTGACGCACCCCAGTGTTCTCTTTCGGCCTGGCCTTCTGCCTTCCTCGTAGTCCGCCCTTCCCTCCAGAGCACCAATGCGCCTCTTCTCCCTGCGCCTCTCTTGAGCTTTGCTGGGAAACCCAGCTCTACTTTCCGACAGATTTTGCTCCTGCTTCATGCTCCTTCCACTTGACCCTCATGCCACTTGGTAACTATTTTTAGTTGATTGCTTATTTCATCCCTCCTAACTGCTTTCAAACTTTCAAACTTCGGTGTCCCAAATTCCCATGATCGGTTTTCTGGCCTCTCATCTGGAATTCTTCCAGTGTTCCACCACAGGGCCTCAGACCTAAAATCTAACCTTGTCACTGCTTTCTAGAGAACTCTCCAGTAACTCCCATCAGCTACAAGAGGAAAGTCCAACTTCCTTGTGCACAAAACAGGACCCTCTGTGGCCTGGCCTCTGCCCACCTCACTCACCCTTCTGCTCAGGTATGCCGCCTGCTTCTCCTGCCCCATTCCACTTTGTGAACCGTCTGTTCTATCCATTCAAACGTGCCCTTCTTCCTGTAAGCCGCCATGCTACTGCATATGCCCCTGGACATGGTGCCCCTCTGTCCGGATAGCGTTTCCCACCCAGGTTACTTTCCACACACTTGTTATCTTTTGAGATTCAGCTCACCAGTTATAGGGGCCTTTTCTGACCCCCTTTCTTTCCCTCCTCCAGCAGTCCTGATCCCTCCTTCCACCATGCCCCCACTCCATCTAGTGCCTCCTTCTGTCAGAGCGCTTACTATATAATCGCAATCATCTCTTTTCAAATCTCCATCCTTCACCATACTTCGAAGCTCTGCGGAGAGAGGAATGGCACATTGCTCCCCTCTGCATGCTGGGTGCCCAGCACAGTGCCTGTCTGGCAATGGTAACTCAGAGGAGGTCACCATACCGGAGGACAACCTCTCTGTCTTGCCAAATGATCTTATGCTCTCCCTTACTGAGATGAACTTCTTGCAAGGGACCCTTCAATCTCCTTCTTCTTCCTTCTTTCCAGAGAAAATTCTTTACGCCCCATTTCTTTCCTCAATCCTGTTTTGAGGAAGAAGTGCTCCCTATCCTTTCCAAGGTTTATCTCCACCCTGGTGCCTTGGCTGGAACACAATCCCATTTCTCCTGTACTTTCCTCCATCAGTGGTTCCTCCACCATCTTCCACATTTGTTTCTTTTGTACTTTGATTTTTCCTACTGGCCTACAAATGGGCAGTCTCTCCTGCTCAAACAAAGCAGACCCTCTCCCCTCAACCCTGCCTGGATCATCCTATCTACGGGCGTTTTTCCTTTTACACCCGCCCCTGACCTCACTCTCTCATGCTTAATTATTTTCTTAATTGCACTTATTACAATAGTATTATTTTATTTTTCTAACTCATTTTTTTGGTTTTGTTTTCATTAGAATGAGGGCTGGGGTCTATTCCAAATGTCTAGCACAGTACCTTATGCACAGGTCCAATTTATTTATCTGTTGGATACATTAACACATGAGGGAATAAGTGAATGAATCAATGAATCAATGAAATGAATGCCTTCGCTGCCAAACCACTTTGGGCTCTGTACTTCCTATGGTCTTTCCAACCCATTCTGGGTTCTAGTCCACTGCTCTACTGAAATTGCTCTTTCAAAGTTTGTCAATGGCCCCTTCATTACCAAACCCTGTGGCCTTGGCATTTCTGTGGCATTTGATAAACTTTCCTTGAAATTCTCTTCATTATTGGTTTCTGGGAGAATATAGTAACCTGATTTCTCTACTAGATCTCTGGTCATTCCTTCTTTGTCTCTTTCTCTGGCCCTCTTCCTTTACTCAATTTCTTATTTGTTTACTGAGAAGTCGTCTTTTCAAATGCTACAGGATTTCTCCCTCACTTGGCTATGGGCTATTAGGCCACCTCCAGGATGAGCATTTGAAATATATTTAAAAAATGTAATTTTTTACAAAATTACAAAATTTTACAAATTTACAAAATTTACAAATTTACCAAAAAAAATGAAATATATTTTAAAAAGACTTAAAAAAGACTTAAAATTATTTTCTTTTTTTACTAGAGGGATTTATTAGAAAAACAATATTTTTTTCTAATTACGATTACTCTATCACTGAGTTACAGTAGTATTGCAATAAAGTGGTATGTATTAAATAGACTATCCTGGGAAAGCTAACAGCCTTTAATAATATTGTTTTTATAGGGAAAAAACGTTTCAAGTTTCAAACGGCCAAATGTATGCAAACTTTTAGAACACACAACAGTGGATGTTATGACTTTGACTTTGAATTATATATTCTAGTATTTGTAAGTTATATATAAATAAATATAAATATAAGTTTACTTATACATGTTATTATTCATATATATGTTATATATTATAATACATGCATATTATGTATATGTGCATATATATAATTATGCACATATATTTACATATGGATAAAGATTGGATTGAACATAGCAAAAGAAAAATTGTGAACGTGCAAAGTGATGGAAAGAAAGTTGTCCTTAAAATTGTTTTATTATTTACACAATTAAAAAAATAGCCTTAGCAATAGATAACTGTAAAAGAAAATGATCATAATATGGCGCCTGGGTGGCTCAATTGGTTAAACATCCAACTCTTTTTTTTTTTTTTAAAGATTTTATTTATTTATTTGACAGAGATAGAGACAGCCAGCGAGAGAGGGAACACAGTCAGGGGGAGTGGGAGAGGAAGAAGCAGGCTCATAGCAGAGGAGCCTGATGTGGGGCTCGAACCCAGAACACCGGGACCACGCCCTGAGCCGAAGGCAGGCGCTTAACCGCTGTGCCACCCAGGCGCCCCTAAACATCCAACTCTTGATTTTGGCTTAGGTCATAATCTCAGGGTGGTAGGCTTAAGCCCTGCCTCAGGCTCTGCACTTGGCCATGGGGGCCCGCTTTAGTTAAGGATGAGGATTATCTCTTAGCAGTCAAAGAATAGCACATGGCACAGAGTAGTAGGCATTTGAATTTTGTCAGTTACTGAATAAATGAAAATTGAATGGACACGCAAGTTTTTTCCGTGGTCCCACGCTAATGGGAGTGACACATTCACATAGCTATCAGTTATGATTTGAATACATGAATATCATCTCCCATATCTGAAAACTTTGGTCAAAGCAGAAAGTGACCTTCTTTGAAGTAGGAATGTGTAAATAAATTAATTAATAAGTGAGTCTGGAGGAAGTGTGAACAAGAGATTTGGGGCTTTGTTCCTTTGGTATATTTCCTGACTTCAGGCCTCAGACATTTTCAGTTCCTCAAGTTTTTGGCTTTTTTTTTCCTCCAATTTTTCCTATAGTCCATTAAATGATAAAAATTGTTTCGTCTCTCAAAGGTTCTAAAAGTTCTTGAAACGCACATGTATTACTCTGACCATCAGGATTCTAAAGAAGTATTATCAGTGAGGACTATTTAGGTGGGAGTTGACCAGATATCCAGGCTGGGGATATAGATAGGGATAAGCCTGCATGGCTGCCATTTAAGGGAGTAGATGAAACTCCAGGAGAGGAAAATGTAGAGAAGCAGGAGTGAGGAGTGAGGTTCTAACAAAAGGATCACTGAAATGCCTGTGATAAGAAAAGAAAAAACAAATGATCAAAAACCCTCAAACAAATGAAATATTATAAACAGAGCAAGGTGAATCAATTAGTTTGATATTTTCTACACTTGCTCGATAACAAAAATCACCAGGAGCTACTTGTGAACCATGCAGGGTTTTGTCCTCTCAAGTCAGAGTCTCTATGACAGAGGCCTGGAAATCAGCACCTTCAACACATGGGTCCTGGTGATTCTTATAAACAGGCAAGTTTAGGAAACATTGAATTAGAGTTTATTTTACTTTTTGGATGTGGAATTGAGAAGGTCATATCCGCAAATCCTCTCACCCATACACCCATACGTACGTCTGTGCCTGTGGAAGCACTTGGTGATTGATTCGTTCGTTTGTTCTTTCATTCAAAGGGCACATCCACTAAATACAAATGTCTGTGATGGAAACGAGACTCCTCTCATCACCGTCAAATTCTACACGCCACTACTTGATGTAATTTACAAGTGTAAGACTTTTGTGGGTGTTTTGAGTATATTACCCAACTACATAATTGGGCTGGTTTCGTGTGTGTGTGTGTGTGTGTGTGTGTTTTGTTTGTTTGCTTTTTAAACACTCACTGAATGAAGTGGGATAGTCAAGCTGAGTCATTTACTCCCTTAAAAAAGTCCCTAATTCCTCTTCCACTTGGGAATTTTGGATCTGGAAAGCTGAAGTATTTCATGTATGATATATTCTTTTTAGAAAACTATTTGCACAAATCCCTACACCCTTTCCGTCTGTGCAAACAGCGTATTGACACGAAGGCACAATGGGGAAATCTTGGGCTTACATTAACTATAAATTTGGCCCCCTGGTGATTTTTCTACCACACCCTTCTAATTGTCAGATAGGCGCCTCTTTGACTCCAATCCATCTCTTACTTTTTGAGAATTAAGTATCTGGGTTCTGAACATAAGGACGTTTTATTTTCTGGGATACACACAATGTACTTCTAGTATTATTGATAAATGAATATGTCTCTACCTGAAACGGATTAAGAAAAAAAAGTATAAAACCACAAATGGAAGTCTGTAGTCAGGAGGTAAATTGAACTTAGATTGTGTGACGCCTTCACATGTCCCTGAGTCCTCTCGTTTATTCATACTGAGGACAGAGCAAAGCGCTTAACAGGTAGCAGTACCTAATAACTCGAATAATAAGTATTAAAAAGTGTGTGGATATAGTGTGTACTCCCCCACTGGATAGTGCGCTCTTGGAAGGGTAAGACCTTGCATTACTAACTCCCCAGGGCCTGTTAGCACAGGGTGGAGCGAAGCAGGCATTTGCAACTGTTGATCAGACTTGAATTCGCTTAAGGAAGGCCTAGGAGTGACTTTTTTCTGTCTGATCTGAAGAAGTAGGGTAATCAGTCCTTACGTAGGTTATAACTTATCCTCTTTCTTCCTCTCTAATGTATTTAACTGGTGAAAAGCAGTAACAACAATAATCTTTGGTTAATAAGCTTTTTGTAAAATTAATCCAGTCTATTTCTTAAGAAGCTTTTGTCTGTCTCCCATGCATCTTTACCTAATATGGTAAATAGTGGCTTTCAGAGAGAGTTTTCTTGACTTGGTTTTACTATTAGTTAATACTCCTAAAATGTCCCATTTTCACTATCAGAAGTTGGTCATTTCTTGTTGGGAGCCGTGGTTTTTGAGGAAGGGGAGTCCCTTGAAGGCTAGCAGCACTTTGGAATCCCCAGGGATGGTCCATGACAAAAAAGATTAGAATTCTGAAGTGATCCCCTTCAAACCACAACTAGTGAGTCTATCATCTGAGTCATAGCCGTCAACCAGTTCAGACTGAACACAAAAAGGAGAAAAAAAAAAAAGGACAAAATCCTCATAAAAGTACAGTATACCTAGTAGAAAATTATTCAGTCATGCTTTAGAATTTTGAGATCTAACCCATTGAAATATTTCCAAATTGAAAATTCCAAAGAGGCTGCCACATCAAGTATCTGCCATGAACTTTCTTACACTATAGTAAGTATTGTTATCTTTATATATTTTGTTGAACACATATTCCTTACATTTGTTCATACTATATTCCTTGGTGTTTTTCTTTGAAGGAGATTTTTGCTGGCACCCTAAACTTCAAATTGATCAGGGTATGTCTACATGTTCAATGTAATAGAAAGAATTGAATTTATTTGAAAACATATACCATCATTTGTTAGAGGCTATCTAGGTAAGCAGTAGGTCCGAATGGACACACAGATCACTGCCATGCACTTTAGTCACTGAAGAGTTTCTAGAAGAGGATCTCATGTTGTCACAGGGAGCAAAGAAAATCAAGGGGTAATCAAATTAAGTCATTTTCCCTAGGAATTAGTGCTTATGAACATAACTGAGTATTTCTGGCCATTACCTAGGAAGGCCTTCTACTCTCCACTCTGCACTATGGCCCAGCCTTAGCATGGACAAGTCACCTAACCATGGTTGTGTCCATTTTTAGCTGCTGTCACTGCCACCTGTTCTAAAGTTAGCTTTCACTTTTTTGGTATTATTTTTTGCTCTCACAAGCAAAATTCCTAAACATGTAAGGAATATAGAGTAATATACAGAATTCAGATCTTGTGAGCCTGGATTTCTGTGCCAACTCTGTAGCTACTTGGCAGTGGGTTTTAGGCAAGTTACTGAACAGGCTCCCTCTCTTTCCAATTCTTCCTTATGAGGTCATCCTCATCTGTAAAATGCTGGTTGTAAGACTGTAAAGGAGAGGTAGGAAAACATACTGCTAAGTTCCCTCCGTAATGTTGGCACAGAATAAACTAACAAATGTTAATGTCCAAAGAGAAAAAAGCAGGGGAGGGGCTCCCAACACCCATTCTGAAGTCCTGACCCAGTGTCTGCTAGCTACCACCTTTGGACCTCTCCTAACTCCCTCCCCTCAGCCTCAGTTTCCTTATTTGTAAAATGGGCAGGATATTCTTTAACCTTCCTCACTGAGTTAAGTAGTTTAAAGGAAACAATTTTTGTGAAATTACCTTATAAAAACTGTAACATACAAAGTGTTATTAATATGATTATTAATAGTGATAGTAATATGATTACAAAGTTTTTGGAATTAACTTTATTCCTATTTGGGAAAAGTATTTTTTCAACTGGAGCTCAATGGTTCTTTCCTGCTGTAGGTTGTAGTTTTTTTCTTTCTTGAATGACTCATGGCACTTGTTATGAGCTATCTTGTAGGTTTTTGTTTTTCTTCTTCCTCTTCTTCTTCCTCCACTTCTTCCTCCCCTTCTCCTTCTTCTTTTTCGTCTTCTTCTTCTTCTCCTTCCTCTCCTTCTTCACCTTCTTCGCCTTTTTCTTCTTTCCTGTCACCTCAACTCTGTTCTAATCTCTTCAAGAGCAAGGACTCAGTTTTAAACCTGTGGGCTGCAGTGCTCAGAGCTTACAGCAGAGACCAAGGGGAAATCCTCTCCAGGACCACAGGAGGGTGTGAAGGGCTGGGGCCCAGGAGTGGAGCAGACATGGTCTTCTGTGACAAGAAGACAAAAAAAAAAAAAACAAGAACCTTGACGACATGGAAAAATTCTGAGTTAAAAAGGAACACTGAAGGGCTTCCATTGACTTGCCCTGATCTTAATAAGGAAGGAAGGGCCCTGAGATGAGGGAAAACAAGAGGGAGGGAGAGAGGGAGCTGGGATCTTCAGAGGCTATGTGTCAAAGTGCTGTGTCAACTTTAAAGCATTCCATAGTTCTTTCTCTCTGGATGATGAACAAAGACTATGTCTTATTAATGTTTTAAAATCCCAGTGCCTGTCAAGATAATGCATATAATTGGCACTTAAAAAATATTTTGTGACTCTGAGATGAATAGAAAATAGCACAATTATTATTTTGTTATTTTATTATTATTTGTTACATAATAACAAATAATATATATAATATATAATATTATATAACATCCATATAATATAATAACAATAACAGCATTTGTTAGGTATGTATGATATCATGTGTTTTATAACCTCATGTCCATTGTTTTATTTAATACTCAGAACAACCTGTTCAGGCAGATGCTATGATTATCCCCATTGTGAGATGAGATAACTGATGCTCCGGAAGAACTTTCTTAGACACTGTTGTGAAGTTTAGGGTACCAAGTTGAGTAAGAAAACACAAAATATTTATAGAGGGTTACTAGAGACTCCAGCCGCAGGTGTACTATGTGAGTTCGAGATGAAACTCAGCACGATTACTGTGTTTGCTCCAGCAATGCTCTGCAGCCCAAAACAGCTGGTGGAGTTGACCTTGTCTTAGAATCCATGCAGACATTATTCTTTTTGTGTTTCCTTGGACCTAATGGCTGTGAGTCATCTGATAAAGAGGGGAGAAGTTAATGAAAGGAGATAGAAAAAAATGAAATGTGTTCTTCAGCCTGGTGGAGTCAAGTAATTCTCATTGGCTCTTGGGTCGTTGAGATACTTCAAAGCTTCATCTAGGTGTGTTTCACCCCACCCTCTTCAGCAAAACTACTTGGCTCCTGGCCAATAGGATCTTAACTTCATTCAGGAAATACTGGTTAAGAAGATTCAGGAGGAGCCACTGGGAGGCTGGTGAACTTGACAACCTAGGCAGCCTGTGTTTTTGTGCAGCTCAATTGTTTGCTGACTAATAGGTGTAGGGGGTAGAGGAGGAGAGAGGAATCCTCACCAAAGAACTGGGCTTTTTGGGTGGAGTTGCTTGGGTCATTCAACAAAAACCATCATGTAGTCCATCTCTCATAGAACAAGGGCAAGGCAGAGATCCTAGCTGTGAAGGTAAAGGCTGCTCCCTTTGACCAAAGCCAAGTCTGTTTAAAGAAAGGTGGGAGGGTTTGTATGATCTTTCCTATACAGGGGAAGGGGAAACAGGTGGGTAGGTACTTAAATGGTTGAGGCATGAAATAACAGACACCTTTTATTTTAATTACCTTGGACAAGGAAGAACGTGGTATTATACCAGCTCAGCACTTAGAGTTTTTGCATCCAGTCTACAAAAACAGCTTGTTCAAATTGCGCTGTTATGACTTGTGTTGGGATCTGGACAATGGAGCATTCTGAAAAGAAAGCAGAGTGGGTGGTGAGAAGGTTCGATACAGTGTTACCTAGGGAGCAGGTGGAAGAGGTCCCGAGTTTGCCTGGCCAAGGGAGGCTCTGGCTCGCTCTCAGCTTGCTCTCTGCGCACTGACTCTGCCTGTGACAATTTAAAAAGTCCCCTGCCTAGTCACACCCTAAGAGATGCTGAATTATTGATCTGGAAGGCAATTTGGACATCAGAAGTTTTAAAAGCTCTGAGGGTGACACTAATGCACCGTCAAGCTGAGACCCCTTGTTTAGGGGGCAGCAGGTCTGCGGGTGAAATGAGAAGAGGTCTCGAAGGAGAAAGGCTGATGGTGACCTCGCGCGTGCCGAACAGAGACCTAGTACCAGTGGTAGGAAGGGATAAAGAGGCGGTTGGGCTCAAAGGAAAGAAGAATGAAGGCTTTAAGCTGTCCTGAAGCTGGAAGTGGCTTGGTGGTATATGAGCTTTGATGACCGGAGGCGATAAAGGAGAAGTCCGCCGACGGACTGGGCATGGTGATCAAGGCCAGTGATGAGCCAGTGGTACCTGGGGAACTAGCAGCCCGTCAAGCCCCTCACCCTTCACTCAGAGCAGCTCTGCTTTCTCTCTTTTTCTACATTGGGCTTCCCCATAAGATTTCCTTTGAAGGAGATCTGCTCAAAAGAAAAAAAAAAAAAGGTTTTAAAACCACTTAACTAGTTGACCTTTATGGCTACTACAACTCTAAAATTCTATAGTATGAAATCCTGTTTGATGTTTTCTAAGAAATTGGGCTACTGATTGATGCATTCTTCCGAAGTCTGAGGAGGAAGCAAGGGGAGCGTGAGAAGCATGGAAAGTGTGAATAGAAGAGGGAGGGCTTCTCTTAGCTAGGGGCCAGATGCAGGAGCCCTCACCTGTCCAGGCTGAGAATTACCCGGGAGCTTTTTAATAAAACCCGCTCCCAAACCAATTACATGGGAGTCTCTGGGGATGGTGTCTGGTGATGGGTATTTCGATAACGGAGCCAGGTTGACAGCCACTAGTTAATGGGTGACCATGTCCTGTATATATGTGTCCATGTTAGACAAACTGCCACACTCAGGGGCATCGGAATCACCTGGAAGACTTGGTCAAACACAGACTGCTGAGTGCCACCCCCAGAGTTTCTCCGGCCCCAGATTTGCATTTTTAACAAGTTCCAGGTGGTGCTGATACAACTGACCTGGGACCACACTTTGAGAACCTTTGCTCTAAGAAAAGGTATCTACTTTATTTTTATCTATTTTATTTTATTTTATTTAAACAAAAGGTATTTACTTCAGGCATTAAAAAGAACCTGCAGACAGCAGCGAGTCAGTTCACAGTACGCACCCTTGAAACAAAATGACAGCACTTTCCCTCTGCGGTCCTCCTTGCAAAAGTACATTAGCCTCGTCAGATCAAGAGAGAAACATCAAACAAATACCCGTTGAGGGACATCCTACAACACAGCTGACCAGTAATCCTCAACACTGTCAAGGTCATCAAAAACAAGGAAAGTCTGAGAAACTGTTGCAGCGCAGGGAAGCGAACGCAGACACGACTACTAAGTGGAACGTGGTATCTCAGATGGGATTCTAGGACAGAAAAAAAGACATTGGGGAACAATTGAGAAAACAATGTATTATATGGGTTCATGGGTTGTACAATGGTACAAATGTACCATTCTTATGTAATGTGATAACAATTGGGGAAACGGTGTGGTACAGATGGGAATTCTCTATAATATTGCTGTGCCAATTCCAATAGTTCTGTAAATCTAAAACTGCTCTAAGATAAACAGAGTTTATTAAAGCAGGGCCGGGAGGGGAGGGGCTTCCTGGCTGTTATAATGCAAACCATTCCTCAGGGCAGGCGTAGAGTTGTCTTTGAAGAGTACCAAGGAAAAATAATCAAATAATTGTATTTTCAGTTTGAATGAATCCTTGTTCTGAGTAAATTACATAAAATATCTTTAATTCCTTTTATTTATAGTTGTGTGACTTTAAAATGATTCTTAGAGCTGTACTTTAAATATAGCATATGCATATATAATACAGACACACACACACACACACACACACACACACACACACACACACTGCTAAAAGAAAAGGTAGCTGACTCCTCCTCACTATACTGCAGCCCTGCAGTGGGATACAATCCCAGATAAGAAAAGCACCTATTGCAATAACTTAAAATTCTTGGTAGAAATTTTCAACTTTTTGTTATAGTTATCTAGAAACCACTTCAGTGGTTCTCTCTCCCTCTTCCTCTTTTTGGCTGTTCTGCTCAAGGTGGTCTGGATAAAGCCGAATCCTCTAGGCAATATTTTGCTGCTGGTTGGTAGTTATGGATTACTTTATATCACTGGCTTCAAAAGTGAAGCTTATCGAAATACCCATCTATTCATTTAAGTTTTAATGTGTCCTTGAAACACTGTGGGCTCACAGTGTGTGTGTGTGTGTTCCCTGGGGGAATAACCCAGCCACTTTCTGGTTGTGTGTGTATATTAATTATTCAATATTGATGTTATTTCCCCAACCAGGCTTTAGGTCCTCTCAGCCTTTATTATTGGTTGTTCGTAGTCCCTGCCGTAGTACCTGGCAAGGTTCAAAATAGTAAGTAGCAATTGCACCTGGAAAGGAGTTAATAATTCAAGGCCAAACTAAATGCCCCATGGGCAGTGACAGTGGATTGGACCTAGCAGACACCATTTATTTTTGGTGCCAGGTTTGAACCATTTCTCTTGCCTTTTTTTTTTAAAGATTTATTTATTTATTTTAGAGAGAAAGCATGTGCATGCAAGTGGGGAAGGAGAGGCAGAGGGAGAGGAAAAGAGAGAATCTCAAGCAGACTCCTTGCGATCTCACCATCCTGAGACCATGATCTGAGCCAAATCAAGAGCCGGACCCTTAACCAACTGAGCCATCCAGGCGCCCCCCATTTATCTTTTCTTATCAAGTGCCTTATCTATACATTTGTAAATGTTAAATGAGGAGATCAGAAGTACTCTTAGAGATTAGCATTGGTCTAAATACCAGCTTTAAGGTGAAAGCTCAGATACCTGATTGATCTTCCTACCAGGCAGGGGCTCCTAGGGGAGAAGACTGCAAAGTTAAATGTGAAACTCAAAATTTGAGGCAAAGTGTTCTCATCACCTGGACTTTCTTTTTCCTAAATTGAGCAGCAATACTGGAAATAGTGATAGCTAAACTTTAGAGAGCTTTTCTGGGGGTACTAGGCACCATTCTAATGAGCTCATTTCATCCTCCCAGAGGCACAGAGAAGGTAAGCAAGTTGCCAACCCTCACACAGCTTAGAGTAAAGCCAGGATCCCAGTCTAGGTTGTCTGGCTTCAAAGCCCATGCTCTAAAAACACTTGGCTCTCCTGCCTCTCTTGGAGAGGACACCAGAAGTCCCACTCTTGACTAGCCTGTCTAAAAGATCTCTTCCAGGATCCGGACTGGAATTGCCCAGGGACCTCCACAACTGCCTAAGGCCTAGAAAGAGAATGTCCCATCACTTAGCTGTACTTCATCCTGCTTCTTACACGACCACCACCCCCATCACCACCAGCAACTGGTAAATATTGATGGAGTTTCTGTTCTATGCTAGGTACTATGGATACAAAGATGAAAAGGAGACTGTAATTCTGGCCTCGGGAACTATGGAAGAGGTAGACACCCAAGCAAACAAGCTGACAGAATTCCAAACAGCCTCCGGTAAAGACCAAAAGAAAGAGCTGTGGGAGCCCAGATGGACAGGGACCCAACCTGCTTGATTCGCAGCGCCCTGACTCCCTTCGTCACTCACTTAGTTTTCCCTCCCTTACTTCCTTGATTTCTCCTACTTACAGCTCACAAGTCTAAATGGCAGAGACTTGAAGTTCTCTCCATAAGGTGTTGGGTTGTTCTGTCCGTCTGATAAATAACTTAGAGAGGCTCCAACTCAGCATATGTTTATCTGCTTTCTTCCCCCTCGAGAAACAGAGAACATTTATCTAAGCCCCTCCTATCTGAGGTTTGCTTTCCAGGGTTTCAGTGACCCCAGTCGACTGTGGTCTGGAAGCAGGTGATCTGCCTTCTGACATATGGTAGCCCCATGCTACGTTACAATTCCTAAGTCATTCACCTCATTTCATCTCGTCATGTAGGCATTTTATCAACTCACATCATCACGCGAAGAAGAAAGGCGAGGGCAGTACAATATTTTGAGAGACAGAGAGACAACATTCACATAGCTTTTATTACAATAAATTGTTATAATTGCCTTATCTTATTTTTGGTTTTTGTTGTTAATCTCTTCTTGTGCCTAATTCATACATTAAACTATATCGTAGGTATGTGTTCGGAGGGAAAAGCATAGTAGATGGAGGGCTCAGTACTGCCCGTGGTTTCGGACGTCCGCTGGGGGTCTTGGAACATATCCCCCATAGACAAGGGGGTTGGCTGCGCTCTGTTCCTTCTTCCAGGGCAGGAATCTGCTGTTCCACACGCAAGTTACGCTGGCAGCCTTGCCCTCTCTTTGTAACCCTGTCTACCACAATAACAAACAGTGTTGCCGAGGCGTTGTTGTTGCCGTGTTACCTTTAAGAAACACCCTCTTGTCATGGGATAAGCCTCTTCCTGACGATGGATCATCGTTATCTGGCCTGACAAGCGGCCCTGTTGCCATGGAGAGTCGATGGGATCAGGTGTGTTTTTCGCCTGCATCACTCCCACCCGGGTGAGACAAGGGCTCTTCTGTACGTCATGCGTGGCTGGCCTGTGGCGGCCTGCGGCCAGGCTTTTCCTGCGGGTAAAGCCTAATCAACTCATCAGCTGCAGATAATATCAAGACCTCTGTTTGATACGTTAATAGTGACAGACAGGCTTCCACAATTAATAGCACAGAGCCCTTTGACAACAACGTTGTTGTGGGTGCAGAAAACACTCTGGTCACCAGATATGGGATGAGAGGGCTTGTGTTCACATAAACACAACCTCACGTCACAACTTGTCACCGCAAACTGTTTTGTTCTTGAAGATAGTCTGCGCTCGTCCTCTCATCTTGATTTCCTACATAACAGCATTCTCGGTTCGTATGCCCTTTGGCAAGTGCAGCGAGCACTGTTTCCTGTTGCTAAATGTGTAGACGACCATTCATAGATCTTGCAGTTGTCAATTTTAACCAGATAACAACAGCCCCTTCTTGCTGCGCTTCTATCCTCAGCTTAAGTTTAAGAGGACTCTAGAAGCAAAGCTGTTGATTTATTTGATAGAATATTCTTCATTAATTTAACTAAACTTCCCTAGGACTTGTAATTTTTAAAAGGAAGTGAGGAGAAATACGTGCCCCCATTCGTAAAGCCTAAAGCAACAAGTGATAACAAGACTAACGATTTGAAAGTGTTAAAACATGACATGCTTTAGGGTGTCTTCTGTTTGTCGAGAGTGAAGGCAAGAAGGAAGCATCAATGTAATTTTAACTGGCAGACAACCACCCAAACAAGAAAACTGTAAGCACAGCAAATAGGTCACTGGTCGGAAGCAACAGGACCTGTTCACACTTTGTGGGTCAAGAACACTTGGACACTTGCCGCGGTCTGTGTATACTCTTGCAATCAAGCTGATTGGCTTCATTCACGATGACGGTTACTGATGTGCTCCTACAGGCTAGACGCCAAGCTAGGCTTTTTCTCTCAAGATGCTAACATTCTGAAACCATACAATGTATAAGAAGCATGGATACAAGTAAAATAGGCTTATCCAACAATTTGAAAAATGCATGAAAGCAGAGGAAAAACTGTCACCCGGGGGTACCCACCATTGACCGGGTGCAGCCCGTTCTTGCTCTTTGTTGACTATGTTTGTGCGTGTGTTTGAAGCAGAGCTGCCGGTGTACCGTTTATACAGTGTATCATTTACTTTTTCTTTTGCTTAGTTTTTGTTTTTATGAACGCTTCATAAATAAACGTATTACTGGTTATATGATGCTTATCTTCTTTGTAATAAATACTCTCTTTTTTTCCAGGAATGTGCTGCATAGATCACAGATTTCTCCATTTCTAAGTCAAAAGTTTGTCTTGACCACACTAATTAAGGTTTTTGGGGAAAAGCTAACGTCATTCATGTTTCGGGATGGCTCTACCATTCTCTTGGCGTGATAAATACACGCACACATATACACACACATCCTGGAGCCTGACACTAACAGAAACTGAAGATCTGTGCTCTTCTCGTCTTCAGTCCGACTTGACCGCATGCCCTGTGCTCCCTGCCATGCTCTGTGGTGCATTCAGAAGTGTGTGTGTGTGTGTGTGTGTGTGTGTGTGTGTGTGTGTGTGTGTTGTGGGGTGGGGGACATCCTCCTGATGAGAGAGGCTTTCATGTCTTTGCTGGTAAATTCAAGACATGGTAACTAACATTTAACTTCCCTTAGCACCTTCACAGCCATGCTCCCATCCGGGAAGACTGGTTTTCTCCCCAGTGCAGGGAGGGAGGAGGAGTGGAGATGGGGGAGGGCGGGGACACTGGACATTTCCTAACATCTCCCCTCTCCCAGGAAGGCAACTCCAATTTGGTGCCTCCTCATCTTCCAAACAGAGGCTTGGACTCTCTTCAGCGCCGCTCAGAAGCACAAAAACACTCTTACCTGAGTTGGGAAGGGTGAAAATTGCCCGAGCAGGGTTAGAAAGCAAAGCTTGGATCTGTAGGCTTCCATGCCCTTGAGTAAAGAAAGCAAAATGACCTTTTTTACTCTTTTGAATCTCCTCAGATGATAGAACAAAATAGAAACTATTCTAATAGCTTGTATTTCATGTAATGGATGTGGCCTAATTTATCAAACCATCACCCTTAGGCCAAAATCTGAACTTCTGACATGATACCCAGGCCTGTCCCCAGTTGGCTTTGCCTGTCTAATCTGGCATCCCTACTGAACTTACAGGTTCTGCAGCCAATATTTATCTCCAGGTTTTTGCATGCACTGTTCCATTTTGCTGGAACACTCTTCCCTTCTGATTAACTTTTTCACAGTTTAGCTTAAATGTCACTTCCTCTGACTAGGCTCCCTCTGCCATGAGCTTCTGTAGCAAATGGCATCATTCCTTCATTAACTGCTTATCTTCTCCCAAACTGAAGGCTCTGCAAGGATAAGAACCATGTCTGTGTTGTATTTGGCTTCTGTTCTAGCTCAGTGTTTGATACATTTTAGACAATGAAATATTGAAATGATTAGTGAACATTTAGGATGCATCCGGTTTTTCTTTTATAAACAATGCTGAAATGAGCAACTTTTATGCATGATTATTTGTCCATGATTTGGAAGTTTTAAATTACTTTCTGATGATAAGTTGTTGGAAGTAAGATTAGTAGGTCAAGGGGTATAAACATCTTTGAGGCCTCTTGAGAAACAACGGATTGCTTTCCAGAAAGTTTTAAACTCCTACCAGCAGTGAATGAGATTTCCTGTTTCATTGTATTCTTATCAGCACTATTAGGAAAAGAAATTATTTTTGCTGATTTGATAATAAGAAAGGTTCCCTTCTGCTTGTTTCAATTTTGCTGTGGTTAAGTAGTACGATGGATGGTTTTCATTTTTTTAAAAATTCATTTCTATTTGCTCTATCATGAATTATCAGGTGTCTCTTGCCCATTTTCATTCTGAAATTTTCATGGTTTTCTAATCACTTTTTATAAGCTCTTTATGTTTGAAAGAGGTTAGATTATCACCATTATATTCATTGTAGATCGACCTCTCTATTTAGGAGTTTATATTTTTATCTCATGTCCTTAAGTTCAATGTCTTTATGTGGGGATATCTTATGTGACTTAGACTTACGGTGCCTGTCACCACCAATGACTAAATAAATATTCAGCTATTTTTTCTTGGCCTGTATACTGTTAGATGCCTTTGCCTGTGTGTGTGTGTGTGTGTGTTTACTCGTGTGTGTGCATTTCTATGCATGTGTTTTGGGGTCTCAGTCATTGAGAATTTAATGGGAGAGGGAAGGATCTTCTTTTGCCAAAAGGACTGACCAAGTGTCTTGGTAATCTTTTCTTTCCTAATGATTAAAGGTGTCTCTTTTCACTCATTTAAAAACAATTTCATTTAGCTTTATTATATCTTCCTGGAGTGGACCAGGTCTGTTTTCATCATTCTAGGTTTCAGGGAGAGACTTTGAGTGGTCAGGTAGTCTTCTTTTGCATTTGTTCTCTTCTGGCTCTGCTGTTCTCTCAGATCTGCCTACTGGGTACAGGCTCACTGAGGCTAAACTCTGAGGCATTAGGGAAAGTTGGAACTCAAGATCTGAAACTGGGCAAGACACAGCGCATTTGCATGAAAACCTACCAGGCTAATCTAGTCATATTAATAGATGTCTTTCTGGCATCATCAGAGCATAGCTCTAGTTTGTCTGCCACTCGATCTAAAAACACACAGCTGACGAACAGATGCCCACTAAAAAGTTAGTGCTACGACAAGGACAGAACATCTGCCACCATGCCTCGTATTCAAGAGGCCCGAGTCTCTATGGTGATGGTTTCTTCTTTTACAGAACATTGCACAGTTGTACAAAGCGGGGAATGCCAGTCTTAACTAACTAAGACAAAAGTCGACAAAATGTTTCCTTTACAGGAAGCCACTAGCCACACACTCCGAAAGGTGGGTGGGAGTAGACATCTCTATATTAAGTTAATTTGCTCTTTCTCTCTCTTTCTCTTTCATTCTTTCTTCTTTACTTTTTTGCTTCCTACCTTTCATGCTTATTGGCTTTCGACTCTGTTATAAAATATCATAGTTCTTGCAAGTTGGTCCCTGAAAAATTTGTCACAGAATTTAACATCTCAAGTTATGAAGCATTGTCAGTATCACTTTTCTGCGTTTTCCATAAATGGAACATTGGAAATAGAGACAAGTGATTATTTTTAAATTTCAAGAAACAATGGGAGGGAAAGAATCTTACTCTTCAGGAAAGTATTGTAATTTATATCAAAATGCTATAGGATTTAAATGGAAGCATTTTAAGAGTCTCCTCAAACCCTGCCCAAAAATGTGGATCTGTGTTTTAAAACAAGTTAGTTCAATCTTTATCCCAAATTCAAATACAACATTTTTTCCCTCCTGATTCTTAGATAAATCTAATTAACATTCCTTTTCTTTGTTATTTATTTATTTATGTATTTATGTATTTATTTATTTATTTATTTTAGTCTATTGTAATTTCTGCTTCTGGATGTGTGTTTGGATGGGGTTGGGGGTGTTACAAATACTGAAAATATTCTAAAGTGTTACAGTTTTATTTGCAAGTAACAGACAGCAGGTAACAGAGAGACCAACTCGCACCAGCTTAAACCTGTTCCCCGGCTCCTACACCCCCATTCTCTACCTTCCTTACCTTGTACTTCTTTTTGCTTTTTCCCCATAGCATTTATTACCCTCTAACATACTATCATTTTACTTGTTATACTTATTATCTATTGTTTGTCTCCTTCTCCATAAGGACAGCGATTTATGTCTGTTTCATGCCTTAATGCACTCTAAGTGCCTGATACCATATCTGACACATAAATAGACAATAAATATTCATTGAACTCAATTTCATCAACTGGCATCCCTGAAAAGTCCAGGTTTCTGCTGAGGTGGGGTCTTGATGTCATCCAGGACCTAGTTTTTCATTTTTATCATTGTCTACTTTGTTTTCCTTTGTGTTGACTCTATCCTAAGTCAGACTTCTCTTATGGTCCACCCCAGGGCTTCTCATTCAGGTACAGCAGCGGGAACATAGAGGGTTTATCTTGCATGCTCAGTAAAAGTCCAGAGAGTCACTCTGAAGTAACGGGCTTAAGCTCACTGTCACTGTGACCAGGAGAACGGATGTGCTGACGGCATAGCTTAGGCTGCATGTTCCCTCTTTACCAGCAAGATGGAATTAGCCTTTCAGGAATCACGTGGGTTCCCAAACAGAAATTGAGGGGCTGCTGGAAAGAGGTAAGTGGAGAATGGAGGTCCACGCACTCAGTAAGAAACACACTAACCAATAACGATTTACCATTACAAGCAAACAGAACTTGGGAAATCCCCTCTGTTCTTCCTGGGCTATGTTACCAGAGCTGAGATTAGACTCAGTTTATGTGGTTAGATTGAGTTTGTTTTCTCATTTTTTGGCAAGTTTGAGATTTTCTAAAAGTCGAAGGAATCCTCTAATGGGATCAAGAGAGGAAACAAACAAAAGGCTGACTTTAAGGACTTAAAAAAATTGTTGCTTCTTTATTCTTCCCATTGATGGAACTTGCCACAGTTTTAAGAAAAGCAGTCACTTCACCCCTTTTCATTCTTATTCTGCATTGGCTCACCAGATGCTGGTACTTCTTCATCTCCATCTTGGTCTTATTGTCCAAGTCAGGTAGCACAGACAGCGGCTCCTAGTGTGGAGCCAGTGACCATGAAAAGGGTGTTACCTAGAGCTGCTCACGGAGAGGCAGAACTCTTTGCTGCCTGGAGAGGACCAGCTCACAGTGATAACGGCTCCTTCCTTACCCTTCCTCGTCCTGATATTTATTTATTTTTAAATTTTTAAAAAAAGATTTATTTATTTATTTTTAGAGAGAGAGAGAGAGAGTGCACATGGGTGGGGGGAGGGGCAGAGGGAGAGAATCTTCAAGGAGATTCTCCGCTGAGCGTGGAGCCAAAGGTAGGGCTCAATCCCACACGAGAGCACGACCTGAGCAGAAACCAAGAGTCCGATGCTCAACCGACTGAGCCACCCAGGTGCCCCGTCCCTTGTTTATCAACTCAGTATTCAAACCCATGTACAAAGATGTTTAATTAGGCTATCTCTAATTCTATCATACAGGGACGGGTTACCATAGGTAAGTACTGGAGATGGTGCAATTTCTTCAGTTATATGTCAAGTCAGCATATGTGCCAGAAGGTGTAATTCAGACTCCAGGATCTTAGTCTCCTGTCTTATTCATAAGGGAAGCACTCTCATTTTCTCATACCTCAGCTTGCAGAAATAATATAAGTGATCATTACTTTCATTAGTCCAGCTGGCTCCTCCGAACAATATTGTTCCTTTGGAGTAGTGTTAATGAAACATGAATTACTCTGAGAAGGAAATATGACCGCATACCCCTGCATGGTCCAGTCCCTGCCTGCCTCCACAACTCCATCTCATGCTGATTTCCCTTTTTGTTATTCTATTTCAAACACACTAGCCTCTAAGTTACTGAAAAAATCTAAAATCTTTCCTTCCTTAGATCTTAAACTGCCTGATTCAAGTTCTGTCTTCACCACGTGTTCGCTGGGTAACAAGGGTGTTATTTATCCTTTCTGTGTTTAATTTTACTCATCTGTGAAGGGGGGCTAGCAATAGTTCTACTTCACAGACTCTCTGTTAACATTAAAGGATATGCTTGAAGTTCTTAGAATGTTCCTAGTTCATAATAATTAAAAATGTTAGCTCCTGGGACGCCTGGGTGGCTCAGTTGGTTAAGCATTTGCCTTCGGCTCAGGTCCTGGGCCTGGAGTCCTGGGATTGAGCCCTGCATCAGATTTCCTGCTCAGCAGGGTGTCGGCGTTTTCTCTCTGCCCCTTTCAAGTAAATAAATAAAATCTTTAAAAAAAAAGTTAGCTCCTCCCCCTCCTTCTGTTCTTTCCCTCTCTCTTCCATTTCCTTCCTCCTTGAAGAAACTCTTTCCCCTCCTTTTTCCAAGTCTGGAATTTTTTTTTTCTTTATTGAAGTATAGTTGACACCCAATGTTACAGTAGTTTCAAGTGTACAATGTAGCAATTCAACAAGCTCACAGTTCACAGCAAGTACAGCCACCATCTGTTACCATATGACACTATTATAATACCATTGAGTGCATTGCCCATGCTGTGCCTTTCATCTCCGTGCCCAAATCTGGATTTCACTGACTTAGTTGGTATATAAACTGTCACCACTTCAGAGGCCTTTCCTGACCACCCTACCCGAAGTAGCTCCTTTGCTATTTTCCCTCACACCTCTCCCTTTCCTGCGCTGCATCTATTTCAATGTGCAGTTATATATTTATTTGCTTTAATTTACTTGTCCATTATCTTTCTCAAAGAATAGACTGAAAATTCCACGATAGCAGGGTCATTGGTTGTTTCATTCATCACTGTGTATATTACATGTGTCTGCATACAGCAGGGAGTCAATACATAGTTAGGAATGAAAGCCTTAGTCCTCTGAACAATAGGGGAACTGCAAGGGGAAACTGAAATTCTGAATCATTAGTAATTCTGTAATATACCGGGCCAGAAGCCACACCCCTGGGTACCTTCACTGGGGTTGGGCATGGGGCTGGGGGAAGGGAGCATCCCTCCTACCTAAAGCGGAATGCCATGCAACCTGAACATCTCTGATTTCCAGGGCCTCAACTGCAGAAGTAGAGGGAAGTGCCAAGAAGGAGACTGTGGTGGCCCCTGAGTGGCTGGGAGAGACTTCAGACTAGCTTCATGCAGAGATCTGATTCAGTAACACGTGGAAGATACCTTCTAGGGAACTCCAGAAGTATTTGGAAAACACCTTTCAGGAAGGGTTGAAGGTCTGCTGTTCCCAGGCTATGAAAGAACCAGGGAAACCTGAGTTAGTGGTTCTCATCCCTACAGTTGGGTAAGGCCAGAGGAAACTTGAATTACAGTATACAGTATTAGTATGAGGCCAGGACTCATCCCCACGCACAGCTTCAGAGAAAGAAATAGTCCAGCAGATGTCCATTGCTTGTTCACTGAAGAGTGTCACAGTAAGGGAAGGAAGAGCACGGTTTTATCAAAAGTCCCATATCATCACGCATGTGAACTTGACAGGCTGTAGAGTGTATTGGTGGGGAAAATGGATCATTTTCTATTGTACTGAAGCTTTAAAAAATCTCATTTCCAGCATTACCCAACAGAAAAGAATGTGGAATATGTTTGTCTTTTATTATCTGGACAACGGGGAAAGGGGCAAGCTGATAAGCACATTTGGTAAGCTGGGAATATGTTCACACTGACACTTCTAACGGAGAGGGTGATCACCTGAGAGGAAGTCACACCTATGTTCTTTTTACCCCTTACTAACTCCATTTTAAAAACTTATAACAGCAGTGTATAACAGAGAATGTGAACAGCCCTCCTCCTTTTTGCATAGCCAAACCTATTCCTTAGAGACAACCACTATTTTTTTAATATTTATTTTTTCATCTGAGAGAAGGGTGGGGAGAAAGAGAGAGTGATAGAGAGAGAGAGAGAGAGAGAGAGAGAAGGGTCAGAGGAAGAGAATCCTCAAGCAGACTCCCCATTGAGCATGGAGTCTGAGCTGAGGCTTGATCTCAAGACCTATGAGATCATGACCTGAAACCAAGAGTCAGACGCTTAATCAACTGAGCCACCCAGGTGCCCCTAGAAGCGCCCACTAGTAAATCAGGCTTGTGGGCATTCTCTCACTCTTTAGACATATGCTTGCACTCACATATGTCCCCATCACTTTGGATGATCAGCTTTTGATTGATAGACATCCTCTTATTAATAGGCTGTTTCCAGTATTTCTTGACTACAGACAATGCTGCAATGTGAACATTTGTACAAATACCTTTGTATGTATTTTAGGGTGTCTATAAACTAAATCTTTAGATGTGTAATAGCTGGGTCAAAGTTATGTGCATTGAGAATTTCCGATTGCATGTCTGCTTGTGAATGCTGATGTGGGCACCCTAACTCCTTTGGTCTGTGTTTGGACCAGATCTTTAAAAGCCCTTCTGGCTCTTACTATGGTTTAAGTCTAAGGTTCTCAGGCTCCTCTAGATGATGGTTGCTTTACCCTGACTTCTAGGCTGTGATTTTGAAAATGATTCTTGATTCTAGAAGCAAGCCAGAGAGAGAAGAAAGATGAAAAGCAAATGAATGAATGTGGCTGAAAATGAACACTTATTTTCCATAAATATCAAAAAAGGACAGAATTGATCCAGTGTGGGCTAAATAGCCTTAGCTATCACAATAGGATAGAGCTAAAAGTAGGGCTTTTACCATGAGCAGAGAACATAGGTTATCTGAACTAAGCAAGGCTCTTGAAATTTAAAGAGATTAGATTTCTTTGTACCAAATGGAGAGCATCATACCAGGGTTGGCACCAGCCTGATCCATACTCTTTGAGCTGTAGTCCTTGCGACTGTGTCATCAGCTGGTTTCATAAGAGAACATGGCTAAACCTGCCCAATCCTTGGCTGAGGATCCTTTTAGGAAAATCCAGGGTGCTGCTGAAGTGTTGTAGGTGACTCAGGCAATAGAATTCTTCCTTTGAGTCAGGATAGAATTTTATCTTTTCCCTGCTGTGGGGGTTTAGTCACTGGAGCTATGCTCTAAGGTCACATTTAAGTATAGAAACATTTCTTACAGTACTTGTTATCTTCAAAAGGCAGTCTTATTTTTAATCAAAAGATTTGCCAACTATTTCCTAAAGATTCTACTTCAAGTGTAGTTGAAGATTCATTTCCTTTCTAGGAATAATAGGTTTGACCCTGGAGAATGATCACCATGTTTCCATCTGTAACTCAGATACAACTAAGATATCCGAACCCTAAGACAGGGGTTTTAGAGCCTTCCTAAACAAAAACCAATAGTTAATCTTACAGCATTTCTCTCTAGGTAACTGGTAAAGCTTCTCCTTATTATGATTTTGAACTTTTTCCAATTTAATTCAGTAGTACCAGATCCTCAATCTATATTACTAAAATTTCCTACATTTTATGAAATGGACAATTGAGGAGTGCTCAAAAATCACTAGATTTTATGGAAGGAATACAGAAAACTGAAACAATTTCTTAAACAAGACATATAAACATGCATATAGGTACAGGTTGGAATTTCTCTGAAATAGTATGCCAAGAATAACTTCAGTGAATGCTCTAAAGATAAAACCCTGATCTGCACACATGCTTTTCTCTTTGGGGCTTAAATGTGCTGACCCAAGATGTTAATAGCTACGTTTATTTCTTTAACATAAATATATATTGTTGCCAATCAAGAAACATTGGGATAAAGAAGTAGATATACACATGATATTATAGAGCTGATAGATGGCTATGTCTTGTCTCTAATTCCCAATTGATCCATAAATTATTATATTGAATGTAAATTACTATTTCTGTTTCCAGCCAAACTTTCAGAAGAAAGACTTCATTTCTTAGGCTCCCTTGCAGCTAGGTGTGTCTGAGTGATGAACTTCTGACTAATGGGATATAAGGGGAAGTGCCATATGGATGGTAGCTTCTGGGAACTTTCCCTAACAGACCAATGACATCTGCACTCCAAGCCCTATAAGCTTCTTCTTTCCCCTCTCTTGCTACTTGTAATGTGGGTCTGATGGTGAGACCTTCCTCTTGGACCAGAACTTTGGAACCATAGCTTTGGGATAGCAGAAAAGAAAGCTGGATGGAACTTGGGTCCCTGACAAACTTGGGGATCGAAGCTGCTATTCTAGACCCAGGTTCCTACCTCTAGACTTTTATATGAGGAAAAGAGACTTCTATCTTTTCTTAAACCACTGTTAATTTATAGCCAATTCCTGTTATTCATCACCTATTCCTTTGATGGATATTAGCCTGATTTTCCTTGATTAAAAAAAAAACTGACACATTTTTTTTTCTTCTGAAATCAGTATCAGGCTAGATGATCTGATGTATGGTCCAGCGAATGGACAAGAATATTTCCAGTTGGGAAGACATTGAAAAAATTCCAGAATGGAAGCTTGCCATATGTTTAAATTACACATATGTCAATAGTTGGGGTAGTGGCGTTTTGGTTGCAATGGTTACAGGTAATTTAATCCATAGTGATACTGAAATATGTAGGATGCTGTGAAATTTACTAATGGGAGATCTTCCCTTGCCTTTACTGCATCAGGGTCAGTGAGCCTCCCTACTTTAGATCTCAGAGGACTTTGTGCAATTCCTCCCCATCCCCCCCCAAACACACCTCTTGTTAGGAGCTGTGAGAGCATACATATACTCTTCGACCCACATCTCTAATTTACCTGCTTTATTTTTTCTTTTCCTAATAATTTTCATGACAACCATTCTTGGAAGGAAGAAAAAAATGAAACAAAAAGAGCAAGGCAATATCCTGGCGCTGCTAATGAACCATGTATCTGGATAAATCAGAGGTGATGACAATGTAACTGGATTACTGTTTTACTGGTCTCCTTAGGAAAAGCGCATGTTTAATTTATTTACATTTTAACGTATTTACATTATTACACCACAATAGTATTTTGCTGGCTTTTCCCTAAAGCATCAGATAAGGTAGGTTAGTGTCACTGCTCTCTTATCCTCTTTTAATGAAAAGGAATTTATTTTTTATTTTATTTTTTTAAAGAGAAAGACTTTAAACCCAAGAAGCTAAATAATACGCAAGGTATTTGCAGAAGGTGGAAGTGTCTCCAAATCCCTGTAACTTTCTATAGATTACTCTTATTCTCGAGCCCCCAACTTCCCCATGATTTTGCTCCAATGGCTTCCTCACCCCGGGAAGTTTTCTTGTTTGTATTTCACATCCGCCTTATCTACCCTCATAGCTACTTTCCTGTAATTTTGAAATTCCTTTTAAATTCTACTTGCATCATTTCAAATCCCAGAACTAGAGCTTCTGTCACTGTCATTTACCTCACTGAAGACATCCCCGAAATGTGGCTCAAAGGAAGGACCCCCTTGGAGAAAGGGGTTGCCCGACAAATGATTCATTCACTACGGAGGTGGATTTTTTAAAATGTCATTTTCATTCTGGAAGGTAGGAAACTGGTTTTCCTGTCTTTTGAAGCATCGCCACAAACAGGAGCTGAAAAGTAGAGCTTATCATGGTGGAAATTTTCAGTGAACAAGGAAAAAAGGTGATCCCAGAGGTTTGAGACCTGAGAAGGAGGTCCCATAGCTCACGCCTATCCCTCTCTTTCCCTGCTAGCTGAAGAGCTGAAGCAGCGTCTCTAACTAACGTGCAGCCCGTGAAGTGACTCACGGTCAGCTGACAGAGCAGGAAGTCACCTCAAGCTGCACTGACAGACGGGAAAGTCCAGAGTAGATTGAACGTACTTTTTAAGAAAAGGAAATAAGGCACTTTGTAGCTGATGGGCTGTGTCACAAGGTTAGAAAGCCCGATTACATTTGATAGTGCCGTGCAAGGCATAGCCTGGGAATGCATTGATCTGTATATAAAGTCATTACTATAATATTTGCAAGCCACGCATGTATGTTTTAGTCATTAAATACAGAACAGAGCTCTTGTCGGAAGAATGAAATCACCCAGTCTTTACTGGGCTGGATTAAATAATAATTAATTGCTGGGGTTGGCAGGGGTGGTCATAAGCAAAATTGTGAAGCTGGACGTTGTCTCTCTCAGTGTGGTTGCCTGTGTTTGGAGTTCTTCTCTTGTCCCAAGGGTCCAGAAATCTCAGGGGGCCCTTTTTCTTTTGAATGAGAGGAAGCAAACTGTTTCATCTATCAACAAATCTGGAAATACATGCAGACCTGTGGTGTGCCAAGTACTCTGCAAGGGAGTATGGAAAAACCAGAGAGGAAAAGATCTTTCGGGAGCTCCGTCTAGTTGGGGCAACGAGCTATAAACATATTGATAGATAAATAGCACTGTAATAGGTGTCTCAAGGAAGAATATGATGAATTACCAAATAGCAATATCAGGAGGACAGATGTGCCGTGGGTGTTAAGAGGAAGGTGAGGTCAGTGTGGACAAGGTTGGCCAGGGAAGTCTTTGTGCCAATGGTGGATGTGGAACTCTACTCCACTTTAAAGCTATAAGTAAGTGGCAAAGATCAAATCAGCTATCCCAAAATGGCAAAAGCCAAGGTAGAGATTTGAGTAGGATGGTGGTGCGGGTATGAGAATCTGAAGATCTGGGTTCGTTCTGGTTCGGAAAGACTATTGAACAGAGAAGGCTCTATTTCCTCATCTGTAGAATGGGTGTAATGCCCTCACTACTGCCCAGATTAAGTGAAATAATGTGAATCATGGTGTAAACCATAATTCAAGTAATAAGTTATTGCTAATGACCATGGTGTATTGTGATTTCAGGAATATAATTTTGCATTTAGAGATACTGCTTAACTTTAAGGACTCATGTGGCAATTTAAACATCTACACATAGGTTATAAAGAAGAGTTGGAGGTGTGGAAAGTTAACTGTGGATATGAAATCACAGCATGCAGGTGACCAATAAACACATGTATAACCTTGTTTTGAGGTCTTGTTAAAACCAGGGTGAAGGCATTTTTAAAAATATCATAACTAATACAGGTATTATCTTTCTAAGAATGTTTCTATTTTCCCCTAACAGTGAGGATAATTTTCTCACAATGTCCAAAATAAACATTACATTTTTAATCCAAATGTATAGAGATTGCACATTGCATGCTACATAGTAGGACGCAGTGTAGATTTAATGAGGAAGCTTTCTGAATTTACGATGCAATCCAGTAATTGCTTCTAATTTGGGGAATGGGGAACATTTTTTTCCCTGTTCATTTTGATGGAAAAATGCTTGATGTGTTTGTAGTGGGATCAAAATTCACACTATATGAATCAAATGTGCATAAATAAAAAATAAAGAGTATATACGTCTTTGTTTTTCTGCACAAGCTCATCTTGCTTAGAGCCCCTGTTTGTACTGATGAGAGGATGGGCATCTTTTCCTTGTCAGTTTCTGTTCTCTCCAGGCTAACGAAGGTTCTTGGGGGTAAATACTGAGTGCATTCAAAGTTCAAACCCTCTTTCAGGACTGTTTCTCGCCTTTGAAGAATTTCCCTCCCTCTCTTCTCTTGCTAGACAGTGTGGAGGCAGAAGAGTGAGAGGGACCGCAGGTTGCCCTCTGCAGCCCCTATCCTTCTGCTGAGGAGTGAGTTCCCTGAATTCTGCTGTTCATAGAGGCGTGATCAGCCCCATCCTCCTTGGATATCCTGCTAGCGCTCCCTATTGATGTGCAGGGACCTGCTCCCATGGCCTCTATGGGTCTGTGGATTCCGCTGTCTTTAGGCCTCATGCCATCAGATGCTCCCCATGGCACCTATCTCCTCCCTTTCCCCCCAGTCCCAACCTCTCCTTGCCATCTTAGTACCACACTGCTGTGTGTGAGCCCGCCGGGGCCTGGGGTGGCCGCAAGCCAGTCCATTCGTTCAGGTGAAGATTGCTGGAAATCTATAGGAACTGGCTATATTCCAAACTCACCCTGTGCTCCCAGGTTCCCCCTAACGTCTCTAATTGCCCCTATGCTCAAGTCTGGCCCTGGCCCTTCTCCTGTCCCTGTCATCTGGCTCCTTTGTGCAGCCCAGGAAAGCTGCCGTGGGGTTTAGTGAATTAGTCCCTTCTTGGAGCTAAAAGCCTCCTGTCTCTCCCTTCAGCCCCCAAACCAGTCCTCCAACATCCAGCCCATCAGACAGCACACGTTTTCTTTTTAACCTTTTTTTCTCAACAAGACTTGGCTTTTGCAAAACAGGAGTGTTTGTTTGCAGACCTTTGTCTAACTGTAATCTTTTAACATCCATTTTTAAACAAAGTGCAATGGTGCCTCTCATTCTCATTGAATTCTGTCCATGGATCCAATGGGTAGTGACTTTTGGGACATTTAGGAAAAAAAGAATCACAAGAAACAAAAGATAATGACTTAAAGTCTCAAAAATGTTTTCTCTGTTACAGATGTTTAAAGTATTTCGGTAGTTGGGACACTACGGTGAAGTGGGTGATGGCGACATCAGTCTCCTGGTGGGGACAGGCTTGGTCATTCATTCTGCAACTTAAATGTTCCCAGAATATGAGTAATTCACAAAATGTTTGTTTAACAGCTGCTTCACTCCAGACATGGGAGAAGTAGAGCATGTTTTTACAATTGGTTATTAAACAAGCCATCGGTAAAACCACCCAACATGAAAATTAATGGGATAGGAATAAAGGTAGAATTTTAGAGGCCCCACGCAATGGAAAACCCTGGAAAAGGAGTGAAGTAGGGCTTTGTCAGAACAGTGTGCCACAGTTTGAAGTGAAATGTGAATACTCTAGGAACCAAAGAAAAGTGCCTTTCACCTGCAGGGACCAGAACAAACCTAAAAGGCTCCCGGCAGTTTGCCATATGCAATGAAGGAGCAAGGCCCAGGAGATCCAGCCCTGGAAGGAAGAGAGGAAAGCAGGGCAAGGAGGGACCCTACCTATTTTGAACCAGAAGATGTAGTAACCTGCCCAATTCCGAAAAGTATCTTTTTCTGCCAATTTATTGTACTCTTATCCTTTTGGATTTTTTTCCCCCTTACTTTTGGTTTTTATGATTTTTGCTTGCTGGAAACTTGAAGCCACTGGTGAATGTTCAACAAGAAATGGGGGTCTCTAGACCTTCAGTTATTTCTGGTGGCAAGTG
Organism: Ursus americanus; assembly: GCF_024610735.1. Lineage (NCBI taxonomy): Eukaryota > Metazoa > Chordata > Mammalia > Carnivora > Ursidae > Ursus > Ursus americanus. The sequence continues at coordinate 50,314,179 of NC_142137.1, read as the reverse complement.
CCATTTCTGGATTCCAGGGAGATGTGGATACTGATGTGGAAAAACCAAGCTGGTTAGGGCTCAGATTGACTGATTGTGGACACTGTTATCCTTCCTGCTTGGATGACTTGGTACAAGAAATTTTAATAAAAATCATGCATATGTGGTGTAAAGTCTATGCATTTTCTTCCTTGGAAACAGCAGAGCTCTACCAGCCCATGCTTCCTGACGCTCTACTGGTAGACGTGACTAATAATGTCCTTCTGGCAAAATGGACCCCAATGCTAAGCTAGTTGTTTCACCCACACTAGACTCATACAGGGGAAGTTATTTTTAGTTTGAAGTTTGGGGTATGGAAGTCTTCGGTACTTAATTGCAAGGAATTAATCTATAGACCTGCCCTGTTCAATATAGTAGTCACTGCCACGTGTGGCTCTTTACATTTAAACTAATTACAATTAAATTGAACTAAAAGTTCAGTCATATTAGCCACAGTTTTAAGTGCTCAGTAGCCACATGTGGCCAGTGGCACATTCTTATATTGGGCATTGTGAGTAAGATTTCTATCATCTCAGAAAATTCTATCGAGCAAGACTGGTACAGACCATAGTGCCTCAGTGTAGCCGGAAGAGAACAATGGCTCAGGACATTTGCTGTGGGTGTTGCTTTTTAAAAATTTTTTTAAAAGATGTTTTATTTATTTATTTATTTATTTATTTATTTATTTATTTATTTATAGAGAGAACACACACAAGCAGGGGGAGCGGCAGAGGGAGAGAGAGGAGAAGCAGCCTCCCTACTGAGCGCAGAGCCCCATGCAGGCCCAGGCGGGGCTTGATCCCATGACCCTGAGATCAGGACTTGAGCCAAAACTAGGAGCCTGAGGCTTAACCGATTGAGCCACCCAGGGGCCCCTGTTGGTGTTGCTTTTTAGTAACACAGTTTGGGAGTGGAACTAGAGTGAAAAGAAGAGAAAAACATCATTATCTTTCCCAGAAATGAGGCCTAATCATTCCCTTCACCCCAACTGAAGTTACGTGGGATGGCATTGTGAATTTGGAAACTGCAAAGGGAACTTGGAGAAACCAGCTGTGTCTAAACACTAGCATCCATGAATCGGCCTCTTCTATGCTTGGCTTAGCCAATGCCGTGGCAGGTGGGACGGTCTGCAGCGCCAGCTCCGCCCTATGGTCAATCCCATTGGCTAAAGTCTAGTTACTCCGTTCACTAGCTGTACTATTGTGGACAAGCTTGTGTTTGAATCTCTGATCTTGAACTGTACGTCTTGTAAAGGGAAAATAATTATGCCCGTCTACAAGCATTTCAGGCAGAGTCAATGAAAACATATACAAAATATTTGGCACATAGTAGGGAGTCATAAGAAAAGTTTCCAATTGAGGGATTTATCTTACTTAAAAAATACATATAAGCATATTAGATTTTTAATCTCAGTGAAACCTTAGTTATAAAAAGATCAGATCATAAACACTTTAGAATATGTATGTAAATATTTACCAGAAATTTGTAGGACTTTTCAAGTTTAAAGGTAATGAGAAAAAGAGAAAACTGATAAATTTTATAACATTTTTTTTAACTTCTGTACAAGCCAACTACATACAGCAAATTAAAAGGCAAACTGGAGAATATATTTTCAACCAACATGATAAACAAAATGTTATTACATTTGATTTTTCAAAATAAATGGTGTTAAAAAAAATCTATGAGAAAAACCCCAATATGAGAAAAAAAGGACATAATGTTGCGTAGAACTAGAAATAAAAATTGTTAACAAGTGAAAAACATTTCAATGTTATAAATTTAAAATACGCAAATTAGAACACCTGAAGATTCTTTTTCTTTCTTCTCTTTTTTTTTGTTTGTAAATGTAGTGATTAGAAAAATAAATAATGAATACACATCAGGAGAGACACGTGAAACAGGCACTTATGCTATACTCAAAATAATACTTGTGAGATGAGGATCTAAATTTTTAGATAGCCCAGCAATGTATTTTTGTTTGGAATATTTACTAATTGCTGGTTGTCTCCTGGTCCCGTGTCAAGGGCTGAGCTTAGAGAGCTCAGACCATATAGTTCCTTTTACGGCATAGAAAGATTTCCTTTTGGCTTATCATAGTTAGACCGTACAGTTCTCCTGCCTTAAGAAGAGAAGTTCCAGCTAGGGAGGGGACATGCCAAGTCAATGCCTTCCTGCCTAGGGGATTGTGGAAAGGAAGAAGGAATAGGAAGATTATGGAAGTCTATTGTCAGGGTTCTTATTCTCTTGAACTTAGTCCATTTTTGAGGCAGTATTGTTAGGGCAGCAGTGAAGTGATATGGGAGAAACCTCAGAAAGGAACAGAGGAACTGGAGAACAGGATGCCAGTAGTGAGTAGGGGGCCATGACCACTTGGTCACAAGTCTTAGTGTTGCACTGGTAGATGGAATTGTCTAGGCCAGAGGTTCAAGGGGGTGGCCCTGTTTGCTGATAGCTTGGTAAAGAGATAGAGGAATGTGTTGAGGACTAGTGCACCAGAGGCCTGAGGCTGGGGCTTTGGGCTCAGAAGCAAATGACCAGGACTTCAGGGGATTAGGCTTGATAGGAGTATAAAGGAATATAAAGTACTTCACACAGCGTTTGACACATAGGGCATGTTAATGATCATAATAACAAGGATAAGGTCAATTTTTGTGTGATATAAAAATGTTTATAAATAATATTTTATCATATGAGAAAATGCTTATTGCATTTTCAAAGAAAGGATGCAGATTGTGTACCTTTAAAATTATATATGCCCAAAAACAGCCATAAAGAAACATACCATAGTTTTTATAGTGTATCTGCAAGAGGTGAAGTTATATATACTTCATAAATCTACCAATATTTATCCATTTTATTGTTGATGGACATTGGGGACGTTTTCAGTTTTTCAGCATTGAATAATACTGCTACAAACATTCGTATCCATGTCTTTTCATTTACAAGAGCACACATTTCTGTTGGGTTTGAACCTAGAAGCAGAATATCTAGATTCTCCAGTATTTGCACATTTAGCTGCTTTAGCTGTAATGCCAAACAATTTTCCAAAGTGATTGTATGGATTTCCACACTCACCAGCAGCTTAGGAGAGTTCCCATTGCCATACGTGTTTTAATGAACACGTGGTATTATCAGTGATTTTAATCTTAGCTCTTCGGGTGGGTGTGTAGTGATATCTTAGGATGGTTAATTGCATTTGCCTGTTGACTAATGAGGTTGAGCCCCATTTCATGTGTTGACTGGCCTTTTGTGAGTGCCTATTTGAGTCTCTCACCCATTTTCTTATATGATACTTTTACAATCATAAAAAATATTATTTCAACGAACAAAATGAATTAAATCACATTTTGCTCCGCCCTCAATCTCATTTACACAAGCAATCTGACTGAGGGGTACCATCTTAACTGGCTCTCCAAAAATGGGCCACCCACTTCAAATAGACATTGTTTTATCTGTCCTTTTCTGAAAGTGCTTATCATTTTACCCATTGTTTATTGTTATTTACGCACCTATCTTATGTCTTCTACTAGACCATTAATTCTCAAACAATGGCAACTTTTCTGATTCCCCTTTGTACAATACATTCAGCACTGTGCAATGCATGCAATAAAAGCTTTTGGATAAACAGGAATGCATGGCTTTGAATATCATTTTACAGGATTTAGGAATGCATATAGGAATGCAAAATTCTAATAATCTAGTCTACCCTTCCCTTTCAAAGGTGACCGAGTTGAGGTCCAGAAACCTGAGTCTGAGAGCAAATGAACAATGGGGTAGGGCAAGTACCTTGATCCCTGGTCTGTCCCTATTGTCCTTACACTATACTATGTTCGAAGAGATGAGGAGGAGATAAACAATGAATTATAGGTGTCACCGCCTCCAAATGTACACCACGAAAGCCCTTTCAACTAAATAATTTATAAACTTAGACTAAAACTATTCTAGAGAGGACATGTTCAAGTGTATCTGCACCAAAAGATGGCATCAACAGTCACGCAGTCAGTTTGTCCCATTGGGTTTTTCTTTTTCGGTTGTGGTTTGGTTGCCAAATGTTTCAGGATCACTATCTTACAAGAAATGTGTCACTGTGACAAACACATAAGTACAGGCGATACACTGAAAATGGCAAACACTGCAGGAAATTGGAAGAATTACTGGACAGTGGGAAATATTCTAAAGGGCAGAGAGTGAATCATGCAATCTCTGAAAAATGATATATCTGTACACACCTCAGCAAAACAATAGAGCAAATAAGGGACTGATGACATGGAAATATATGTGGTGGGTTGGGCCAAGTATAGCAAATACCAGCGTCAGCCACACACTTGAGTTCATGCCTAAGATCCCAGGCCATTTCCCCCACTAAAATACAGCAAATGAAGCAAGAAGTGAAGGATATCACAGCCATACCCAGAGGACATCCCAGAGGACATTTTGATAACCATTCAAACTCTTGCCAGGTTTGTTTCTTGTCTCAGAGAGGAAATGGAAGATCCAGCAAGGGGTTTCCAGAGCCCACTGAAGGGGACCAAAACATGCCACCCCCAAATATGCTGTTTTGGCATTTTGATTATTTTGAGCTGAAGGCAATTGTGAAAACAGCAGATATAAGAGTTTCTCTGCCCTCCTCCTCTCTGCTCAAAAAACATAAATTTGCCATGAATAAGGTACCCTCCTGGTACCAGAAAGAAGAGAATGTTCTTATCACTGGAGACGAAAGCCAATGCTGAGATGAATCTGCACAAACAAACCTTATTAAAATAACCCTATGTTTCATTAGTTTCCCCCATATATTTCCTAGTCACTCTTCTAGAAGCCCAAACCCCTTTCCTTCCTCTAGTCCCTTTGCAATTTATTGCTCTTTGCTAAAATGGTATTTAAGCCCCTGAGTGTTCATGAGAGTTTTCATTTCTTTTTTATAAAATCCTCCCACATCACATTAAAATTAGTAACATCAAATATATTTGTATGTGTTTCTCCCGTGAAACTGTCTTTTCTCATGTAGGGGAGGAAAAATTCTCCTCTATTCCCTTTGGATGTCTTAGTCTGGCCTAAGAATTAAGCTGACATAAGACAGATTAACACATTTATGGGAGCCTTCACAAAAGAATGAAGGCCCAAAGAAGTGACCAGAGGAGGAGGTTAAGATACCTTTTATATTTATTTATTTATTTATTTATTTATTTATTTATTTATTTATTTATAATATACCTTTTAGATAAAGAAACAATCCACTGGTGAAGAATTGACAAGGCAGAGGGGTTATGCTTTGGGTACTAAGTCATAGGGAAATAACCAGGAAGATAAGGATTAGTTTAACAAGGTTTGTTAGTACAGACTTCTTGGCCCCAAATTCTGTGTCTGGTGATACTAATGCTTTCCTTCCTTCTGGTACGGGGAAGGCATCTTTCACATAGGAGTTTTATCTCCCACTTTCAGGAAGAAAAAGAGGATCAGAATGTCCTTTTTGTGCCTGCTGTTTCTTAAGTGCCTAGAATTCAAAATAATCAATGTGCCAAAGTGGCATATTTGGGGATGACATACTCCGGTTTCCTTCAGTCGGTTTAATTCACAGCCTCCAGGAAGCAACCGTAAGAGTATTCCTTCCCTACACCATACAATGCCCTCTAGTAATGTGGCTTCAAGAGCTGGAGAGGTCAGGTCAGCCTACCCTTATATTAATGTCATGATTAATGTCATAATCAGTTTAGCTGGATTTTCCCAAGGTTAGAAGGTTCCTGATTGGCGTCTTAGAGACTCTGTAGGCAGCCTTGGTCCTTGACAGCTGTGTAGTGGAAAGTACTGAAGGGATCAGTGTCAAGGCTCAGCAGTAGGCTTGTGGTGACAGAAATTAACTAGGATCTACCAGGCTACCCAGACAGGGCATGGAGGCTAGATACACAGTAACCTAAGGTCAACTTAGGCAAAGTCTAGACTGCGGGCTCAATAACCTCAAACTTAAGCAGGTAAAAATGTGACTGAGGTTTTCATAAATTTAACACCTGTTGGCATTTGCATAACATCAAAATGTGGTTGCTAAGGGGTTTCTTTGAACACTGGGAAGATCATCAAGTGAGATATCATTTTCCTCAATAGATCTCTATTTCAGTCGAAGCTGCTTTCTTTCAGACGAGAGATGCCTAATACAACTGTAACATATCCAAGTATAGAGAAAAAGAGAATGTCCAATCTAAAACATGAAAGAGGGGCGCCTGGGTGGCGCAGCGGTTAAGCGTCTGCCTTCGGCTCAGGGCGTGATCCCAGCGTTACGGGATCGAGCCCCGCATCAGGCTCCTCTGCTATGAGCCTGCTTCTTCCTCTCCCACTCCCCCTGCTTGTGTTCCCTCTCTATCTCTGTCAAATAAATAAATAAAATCTAAAAAAAAAATAAATAAAACATGAAAGAAATCATTCCCACTTCTATTTGGTGGAAATACGTTAAGAAGCAAGACAATAGTAAACACTCTTTGGTCTCTTTTTACTTATAAACAACACGTGATGAATCCACTTTTGCGACCTAACCTGTTTGTGAGTAGAACTCCCACATTGGAAGTGTTTGCAAATGCTTTCCCACCTCAGATACATAACCGGTTTCTCGTAGCAGTGACCTAACTGGAGAGTGGAGAGACTGGACCTTATGATTCTTTGTCCTTCCTACAGTACCAGCGAGATAGCAGATCTTTGATACATACTTGTTATTTGCTGACTGCAGGAAAGGAATAGTCCTTTACGCAGTTTGGGAGGAAATGGTCAAGGAACAAAGACGGCATTGGTTCTGAAGCACATTTAAAGTACAGAATGTTCAGACAAAGGGTGAAAGTGCATTAGGTTGATTTTCAGTTCACAAATTCTCTTGCTCTGAAAGAGATATATATGTTTCTTGTTAGTACAGGAAAGACACAAAATTTTGAGTGTAGCAAGAAATAGACCTTTTTAAATATATATATATATATATATATATATATATATATATATATATATTTTTTTTTTTTTTTAATTGTTCCCAGGCTTTAAGCTGAGAATTTTCCAGGATGACATCACTTTTGTGCTGTGGTCTGCAGCTGTATAAATTCTGAAGTGCAGTCTTTGACCAAACTCATTAATTTTTCTTCCAAAGATCCTTTAGGGGATTTAATGAGACTTCAGATTTCACTATAGATAGAGAAATACAGAACAAACTAGAGCTGCAAAAATTGGAGAACAGTTTTTATTGTGACTTGCTCTTCTCAGGCATTTCTTTAACCAAACCAGAAAAACGAATAGGATGAAGAAATAATGAGGCCACTGGTGGCCAACACTGGTCTCTTCCTATTTCTTGTTTCTTTCTTTTTTTTTTTTTTTAAGATTTTATTTATTTATTTGACAGAGAGAGACAACCAGCGAGAGAGGGAACACAAGCAGGGGGAGTGGGAGAGGAAGAAGCAGGTTCCAATGGAGGAACCTGATGCGGGGCTCGATCCCAGAACGCCGGGATCATGCCCTGAGCTGAAGGCAGATGCTCAACGACTGAGCCACCCAGGCGCCCCATCTTCTTATTTCTTAAAGAACGTGATTTACAAGGCTGCAGCCCCAACTAGCAGACTGTTGGTCCTCAGCCATTCTATGAAAGTCAAAGCCTTTCTCACATCTGTGGTTCCTCTTCTCTCCCTTTCCTGCTCCCAGCCAAGCAAATGGTGTGAGTGTGTGTGTGTGTGTGTGTGTGTGCACATTTTCCTTACTTCTTCCACTAAAGGAGTGGTTCTCAACCTGGGATGATTTTGCCCCTGTTCCCCCCAAATATTTGGCAATGTCTGAAGACACGTTTGATTGTCACGACTGGGTGTGCTACTGGCATCTAGTGGGTAGAGGCCAGGAATGCTGCTAAACACCCTACAATGCACAGGATAGTTTCTAAACAAAGAGTTAACATGGCCTAAATTGTCAATATTCCTGAAGTTGAGAAACCCTGATCTAAAGGATCAGATATGGAGGCCTCATTGGTCATAGAACGATGTATGGAGAAGCTTTAGTTAAAGAACAGTTAGAAACTACAAGGTGTTGTTGGTAATACAACACCAAGACAGCGAGTTGGGTAGATACATGGGCTACCGGAGCCCACAATCTGTACTCTGCCACTCAGCATTAAGGTCTCATTGAAGGTTCCTTAACTTCTCTGAATCTCCTCCCACCCCTGAAAACATCACTTCAAAAGTAGAAGAGAAATAAGACAACTTTATTATTGAGTAAACATTAGACTAGAACGTGATACACCGGTAAAAGAGATTGTAAAGACAGAAAGAAATCTCACTCTCAGGTGATAAGGGGATCCAACCCATTTCGTTAGGTGGATTTTGCAATTTGGAATCAGGTGACCAGTAGGCCCTTCTGTCCCCAGGACAGTGAGAGATTAGGTGTTATCTTCGTTGAGGACTACATTTCAAAGGGATGGCTCCCAGTCCTTGAGGAAACATTCTTGAGTTGCTAGAGACTGACCAGCAGTTTATGTAGCCATTTAAAAGATTTGCATATATTTGAAAAGGACAAAGAATGAAATTCTAGAAGGAGAGAGAAAGGAGAGTCTCTTTCCTTACTTTCAACAGAGGGAATTAAACATCTTATTTTTAATTCTCATTTGCTCTTACACACCATGTCTATAAAAAGAGGATAGTAATGATAATACTTACTTCTTAGAGCTGTTGTAAGGGTTACATTAATTAGAACATGTGTAGAGTTGTTAATTAAACCGGGGATCATTAGACCATATGGCTCTAATGCCATGGTAGCTGGTGTAAACAACTCAAACTCGAAGCCTGTACACACCCAGTGTTACGAAATGGAAATGCCAAGGACAACCAACCACAAGCAGCCAGCTACACTTTAAGCTGTAGTCAATCAAATAATGTCCTTTTCTTCGTTTTCTACCTTCTTTACATAAGTCTTTCGCTTCCGTCTAGTCGGGAGCATGCTCCTAGACACTTCTGGTTTGGTGCTGCCCAGATGGAATCAGTTTTTGCTTAAATAAGCTATTAAAATTTTTTAATTATGCCCAATTCATCTTTTAATGAGGTTTAGACCAATGTTCAGCATTCAATAAATGTTTGTTCCTGTAAGACCTTGTGATAGGCAGAATTTTAAGATGGCCTCAAGATTCCCACCCCTGGTATATGCTTCTTGTATAATTCCCTTTCCTTGAGTGTAGGCAGAACCTCTGAACATGAGGGCACATGTGGTGAGGATACTGATCATTTGACTTTGAGTTAACTAAAAAGGAGAATATCCAGTGGGCCTGACTAAATCACATGGCCCCATTACAACTGGGTCTAGAAGTCAGAGACTAAAAAAAAAAAAAAAAAGAACAATCCAAGCTGACAGTGGGTATATGGAGGAGGCTATATGGCAAAGAACTGCAGGCAGCTTTAGGGGCCAAGAATAACCCTGGCAGACAGCCAGCAAGAGAACACAGATCTCAGTCCTATAACCGCTAGGAACTGAATTCTGCAAACAATCATATCAGTTTGGGAAAAGGACCCTGAACTGCAGAAAGAAATGCAGCCATGGGGCACCTGGGTGGCTCAGTCTGTTAAGTGTCTGACTCTTGGTTTCGGCTCAGGTCATGATCTCAGGGTCGTGATCTTGTGGTTGTGGGATCCAGCCCCGAGTAGAGCAGCTCCATGCTCAGCAGGGAGTTTGCTTGAGATTCTCTCTCTCCCTCTGCCCCTCCCCCTTCAAATAAATAAATAAATCTAAAGAGGTAAGAAAGAAAGAAGAAAGAAAGAAAGAAGAAAGAAAGAAAGAAAGAAAGGAAGGAAGGAAGGAAGGAAGGAAGGAAGGAAGGAAGGAAGGAAGAAAGAAAGAAAGAAAGAAAGAAAGAAAGAAAGAAAGAAAGGAAGGAAGGAAGGAAGGAAGGAAGAAATGCAGCCAGGCCAACCGTTTATTTCAGATTTGTAAAACCCTGAGCAGAGGACCTAGCTCAACTGGGGCTGGACTTCTAACTTACAGAAACTGTAAAGGTAACATATAAATACTGTTTTAAGCCACTAAATTTGTGTAGTTTGTTATGAGCAATAGGAAACTAATACACACCTTAAAAAAAAAAAGTAACATTTCAATCTTATGTCACCAACTTAAATGTCAGAGGAAGGACTTGACCCAGAGAGTCAACTCTGTTACAACTATATGTAAGCAACACCTAGAGTCCGTTTTGGAGGAGGAAAACCTATGAAAAAATGCACTAAACAAACAGACTGGGTGTGAGACTTTGGGCAAGCCCCTTCAGCTGGGTCTCCCATCTATAAGGTTAGTGAGTCGAACCAGATGGTAACTAGGCTGCTCTGTTTACTGTTCTGAATTCTCTCAGGGTCCCAAACAGTGAGTGCAGCAGGAACAAGGGCGGCTTTGTAATAGAGACCATTTTGTGGCTTGAGCAAACTGGACTGAACATTCCAGCTCCCCTTTAACAGGTGCACTTTGGGTGTTCCCAAGAGTACAGACAGGGATCATCTTAGGCAAGCCTCCAAACATGTAGTGGGTTTGGCTCAAAAATATCTTATTTATAGATACCTCTTTCTCTTAGAAGTTTAAATCACTTGAAATACATATAATTAATCTCTGATTCATCCTTAAAGAATAAAGAGGGGCTTTACCTGAGGGTTCTGGAAAGCTGTGACGGGGCCAAGAGCACACTCAGGTGCTAGGCAGCTCCAAGCAGAGGTGAGACTCGTATGAAGGTCTCTGGTTTCAGTGGCGCTCCAAACCTCCCCAGGAGTGGGTTAAAATGATCTCCACTAGGCTCTCCCAGATATTCTGATTGGGCCCCAGGAATTTGTACTTTTCGTGAGCACCTACAGTGATTCTGAAAGCAGGTGGTCTGTGAGCTGAACTATGAACCACAAAGGAAATACCACAAATAGTAAATTGGAGGTTACTTGGAGCATCCGAGAGCGGGATCCAACTCCTACAGATGAATACAAAAAAATCAGGGAAGAAATTATGGAGGAATGGGCAGGCTTAAGGGAAATAATGGGGTTGTTAAAACACTCAGAGACCTGCAACAGTGGGAAGCCATCACCACCCGCAGGGCTGAAGGAGCAAGGGGAATGCCATAGTGTCACCAAATCCCATTGAGCTTTGGTGGGGGGGGGTGGTGATGAGGAGGGCCCCCAGCAGAGGCCATGGTCAAGGAAGGATTCAACAAATGTTAGAGACTCTACATGGAAGCAGGGAGGACGCAGGGAAGGAGGAGGTATTACCAACTGGAAGCCAGCAGTAAGAACCCTGAATACATTTCTCCAAGGGCTTCAAGGGCATGGAACAGGGCAGAGAGGTGGTAAATGGATGGTGGTGGTAGGAGTGGCAATGAAAAATAAGCAGCATGTTCTAAATCTCAAGGACAAGATCACAGACATGAAGAATGGCTGGACAATTCCAGGAGTGAGTAGACCCAAAATGAAGCAGTCACTATGACTAAGAGAATCAGTTATAAGAGATGGCCCAGGCCAAGTGGCTGGGACTTAGGAGGGGATGTGGAGGAAGAGAGGGTATGAGGGGGAGGAAGAAGATGGAACGGCTGGGCTCTGCTGCCTGTGCACCTGACAGATCAATCTGTTGCAGTCAGGACTGAAAACAGTGAGAATTTCATTTAAATGTGCTGTAGTAGCCTTCTAGGGACATTCAGACTGACTAGCGTCAGCCTCCGGAGTACCAACCAATGTCTTCCTTTGCTAACAGCATTGCCAAAGCTCACTGCTGCCCTCTGGATGAAACAAGTCAATGTAACTAACACTTAGAGCACTCATAAACTGTCTTGTCATTATGATTAATGATGGAGCGTCTATTTCCCTCAGTAGATTATGACCACTATTTAACAAATTAAAAAACTCTGTGTGTATGTGTGTGTGTGTGTGTGTAACTGGGCTATATATTTCAGCTCATAGTATAGTTGAGATATACTGAGAAAAAGGAATTTCTTTATCTTTTAACTAAATTGGTTCTCCTCCCAAGTCCCTACCCATTGGTAAGTGGAAGAAAAGCTAACTGTTCAATCTGATTTAAAGCCCCAGTAATTTAAAGAGTCCCTTAGGCTATCTGAGGTCACTACTGGTTAGAGCTGCCCAGTGGCTCAGTTAGCCTGGCTTTCCCTGCTGCATTACAGCCTAGTTGAAATGGTGGAGCCTAGGTGTAAGCTTGGAAGAGAGCATGGCTTACTGGTTCCCCATTGTGTTGGTGGGGTATGGACAGGCCCCTGGCCTCAAAGGTTCATGAGTTGCACTGGAAGGAATCTGCATATCTCTAGTGGGCAACCATCACCCAGGTAGCTGATCACCCTCCAGGGCCGAAATCTGCAGCTGGAAAATTCTGACTCTCTCAAGGTCTCTTCAAGAACATTTTCTACTCACTGACGCTGCTTCTTTTCAACTCTGAAGAGCTACAGGACCCTAGGTTTCTGCTGTTTTATCTTGGGCTTCTTGTCCTGGTTAACTACTTGTAGCCTTTGCTGGAAGGTCACCTTACTTTGTCACAACAGGCCTGTGGCAGGTCCTCTGGCTCTCAACTCAACATCCTGTGGGGAAAGAGAAACAAGGTAGACCCCTCCTGTCTGCTCATGTCCTTCCACCCTCTTAAGGACCTAGATGACCATGACATGTTGGCATAGGCCTCCTGTACTATATAAACTTCTCCCTAAGATCCAAATGGGCATGTTGGGCAGCTCCTTCCATTAAAAGATCCCTTTAATTCATCTAAAATGTATGCAGTCAATCCCCTTTTTTTGCTGCTTCTGTATTTGTGGATTTCCTTAATCACTAAAATTTGTTTTAACCCCCAAATCAGCACTCTTATGCTTTCATGGCCATTTGCAGAGGGGTGAAAAATTTGACTTGCCTGTTTTACATGTTTCCAGCTGAGGTCAAAAAAGGTGACACTCTGCCTTCTTATTTCAGCACTCATACTGTAAAGGAGTATTTTTTTTTTAAGATTTTATTTATTTATTTATTTATTTATTTGAGAGAAAGAGAGAGTACAAGCAGGGCAGAGGGAGAGGGAGAGAGACTCTCAGGCACTCTCCCTCCTGAGCACAGAGCCAGATGCAGCGCTACATCTCACGACCCCGAGATCTTGACCTGAGTCGAAATCAAGAGTCAGACACTCAACCAACTGAGCCATGCCGGTGCCCCTTAACAAGTTTTCTTTACATGATTTATTTAGTGCCCGATTTTTCATATTTTCATGCTTTGTTTTGGTGATTTTGCTCTTTAAATGGCCCCTAAGTGTAGTGCTGCAGTGTTGTGTAGTACTGCTAAGAGCCAGAAGGCTGCAAAATGCCTTATAGAGAAAATACATATAAAATGGGTTGAATGTTTGTGTCTTCCACAAGTTATACGGTGAAGCTCTAACTTCCAGTATAGCTGTGTTTGAGGATGGGACATCTAAGAAGGTAATCCAGGTCAAATGAGGTCTTCTGGTTGGGCCCTGACTAATGTTATTAGAAGCGATGAGAACTCTCACTGCACTCAGGAGAAAGGCTACGTAAGGGCAAAGTGGCCATCTAAAAGCCAGGAAGAAAGCTTTCACTAGAAACCTACCATATGTTGGCTTAGGCTTCCCAGGCCCCAGAACTGTGGGAGGGAAATTAAATTTCTGTTGTTTCAGCTACTCAGTCTGTGGTATTTTGTTAAAGCAGCCTGAGCAGACTAAGACAACATGTGTTAGATAAACTTACGTCAGGCGTGTTTGATAGAACTATTGTCCGTGAGTTCAATGTTAATGAGTCAGCGGTATCTATTAAAGTATTTTTAAACAGATATACACATAAAATGGGGTTATATATTGATTCTTCAATAAATTAAAAACTTCTGCTCTGTGAAAGATGCTGTCAAGAGAATGAGAAGATCAACTACGAAGTGGGAGAGATTTTGCAAGACATATGTGATAAAGGGCCATTATCCAAACTATACAAAAAAACTTTTCAAACTCAACAACAAGAAAATGAACAACCTGATTTAAAAGTGGACAAGAGACCTGGACACCTCAGCAAAGAAGATAGATAGAGGGCAAATAAGCATATGAAAAGATACTCCACATCATATGTCGTTAAGGAAATACAAACTAAAATAACGAGGTCCTACCACATGCCTATTAGAATGGCCCAGATATAGAACAGTGACACCACCAAATGCTGGTGAGGATGTGGAGCAATAGGAACTGTCATTCAGTGCTGGTGGAAATGCCCATGGGGCAGTCACTGTGGAAGACAGCTTGGCAGTTTCTCATAAAACTCAACATATTCTTACCATGTGATCTAGTGGTTACACTCCTTAGTATTTACTCAGATGAGTTGAGAACTTACAGCCACACAAAAACCCGCACAATGGATGTTTATAGCAGCTTTATTCATAATTACCCGAACTTGGAAGCAACCAAGATGTCCTTCAGTAGGTGAATAGATAAATAAACTGTAGATTCATCTGCTCCAGCTGCAATAAAAAAATACCACGGACTAGATGGTTTACACAACAGAATGGGTTTTTTTCACAGATCTAGAGGCTGAAAGTCCAAGATCAAAGTGCTGGAAAATTTGCTTACTAATGAGAGATGTCCTCCTGGCTTGCAGATGGCCACTTTCTGGTTTTGTCTTCACACGGCCCTTCTGTGTGAGTATGTCTCTCTTTCCTATAAGGACACCAGCCCTATTGATTAGGGCCCCACCTTTATGATGTCATGACCTTGTTTAGCCTTAATTACTTTCATAAAGGCCTTGTCTCCAAATACAGTCACGCTGGGGGTTAAAGGTTTAGCATCTGAATATTAGGGAGGGACATAATTCAGTCCGTTACACTGAGGTACAGCCAGACAATCAAAATTATTCAGCATTAAAAAGAAATGTGCTATCAAGCCATGAAAAGATATGGTGGAGGGGGAACTGAAATTTGTTTTACTAAGTAAAAGGAGCCAATCTGAAAAGGCTACGTACTGTATGATTCCAACTAAGTAACATTCTGGAAAAGGCAAAACTATGAAGACAGTGAAAGATTAGTAGTTGCCAGGGGGTGGGGGAGGGAAGGGATGAATAAGTGGAGAACAGGAGATTTTTAGGCAATGAAAGTATTCTGTATGATATTATAATGATGGATACGTGTCATTGTTTGTCAAAACCCATAGAATGTACAATACCAGGGGTGAACTCTAATATAAACTCGGGACTTTGGATGACTGATGTGTCAGTATAGGTTCCTCAGTTGTAAAAAGTGTGGGGACTGGTGGGGACTGGTCCTACTCTAGGAGACTGTGAGTATGTAAGGGGCAGAAGGAATATGGGAGCATTCTGTACTTTCTGCTCAATTTTGCTATACACCCTAAAACTGCTCTGAAAAAATCTATTTAAAAGGATGAAAGATGTGACCATGTATGTCCCCAAGGAACAGTGGTCCAGTATTTGCTAATTCAGTGTTTGTGGTGATTTTATAGAACAGAACTACAATGAGTAAGGAGAATTGACTAGACTCAATCCCACTCAAGGCCAAAAGCCAGGAGGGGCAAATGAGACACTCATCTGGCTATCGACCTCCCACACCTTCCTTCCTCCTTTTCTTCTTCCCACTTCTCTGGGGTCAGAGACAGACCCCCTTCCCCACCACACAAACTGGCTTCACTAACCGACTTCCTGTTTTTGAAGTACCTTACGTAAAACTCTGGGATCTAGTTGACCAGGCAGGCTCATTGCTAGGCAATAGGGTAAAAACATGGGGACAATCTTTTCTCAAAATGTTAGGCAAGTTTGTAAAGCTAATGTTATACTGCAAACCCCTATTATGGAATGCTGGAAGGTGATTATTATCTTAGCTCTCTTTGAATTCCTTTCCAAGTTCCCTAATCTCCTGCCCCTCCCCCACTACCTTCCTCACCTCACCTCCGGATACTCCAGGCTGATGAGGAAAAAAACTGATCTACTGGCAAGGCAAAAAGAGGAAAGGTCATTAATCACTTATGACAAGCCATCCCCCTTTTCTCTGAAAGCATCATAGCACAGAGGTCTGCGCCTTGAATATGATAGGTGTTCAGTGAGAGACAGCCCTTGAGTCAGAAGCTGGGTACTAAGAACTACCATATGGTTGCCACACCTTCCAACTGCAGGTGTTGATTTATATCTTTTCGCCTTCCTTCTTCCTCCTCTGATTGTCACACCTTAGTGATCCTGTAACCAATATCCCCTTAAGGATAACGCTCCCCCCCCCCCCCAGCCTTGTACAATCATCTTGGCGACACCTTTTTTTTTTTTAAGATTTTTTAATTTATTTGACAGAGAAAGAGACAGCCAGCGAGAGGGGGAACACAAGCAGGGGGAGTGGGAGAGGGAGAAGCAGGCTCATAGCGGAGGAGCCTGATGTGGGGCTCGATCCCAGAACGCCAGGATCAGGCCCTGAGCCAAAGGCAGACGCTTAACGACTGAGCCACCCAGGTGCCCCTTGGCGTCATCTTCTCTATCTTACTCTCAGGAACTGCTTCCTCCCCTGAGCTACCAGCTCTCAAGGAACCATACAGTTTTAAAGTTTTCATCAAATGCCTTCCCATACTTCCTTTCATAATGGAGGAGGTGCTTCAGTAAGTACTGCTAACAACTTGGAATGAGACTGTATTTGATGAGTTAAATTAAGAAATTAGCACATCAAACCAACACAGCCGTAGAAAGTAACTCCGTTGAATGCTCATTAATAAACTTAAGGGAAAGTAGTCACATAAACTAAAAAGAAATGTCAACCAGAAAAGGCATTAATCAGCATGTACACGGAGAAAAAGGAGACTCACAAAGACATGTGTCCCAGAAGAATGTACTCTATCAGTGACTATGTATTTGGTCTGCCTGGCAAGTCTGTCTATCTCTAATATGGAGGTGGATAAAACAGGCCACTGAATCCAATGCCATTGTGCTCCCATTACCTTGGTTTTTGCCCATGGTCACCAGTTTGGTGGTGGTGGTAATACGGCTTGGTCAAAAAGGAAAGAGGGGGCTACTCAGGCCACCATGAATGTGAAATTCTAAATTAATGTTCTAGCTTTATACATCATATCTTTCAGGCTTTGTTTAAATGAGTCAGCATCCCAAGTCTAGCCAACCCTGGGACACTTGCAAGATCATTTCTGCACCGACAAGATTATGAATGAGATTTGGGGAAGTGGTGACTTCTCCAAGGTAAATGCTGATTTGTGGGGTCTGTCTGGGGGAGGACAGTCTCTACATCACTCTAAAGCTTCTCTACCCTACTAAAGCCTGTTGGGGCTAAACAACAATTCTTGGGTAACGCAACAATGATGTTTCCTTTGCTAGATGATTATAGTGCTTCTCGCTGCTGGTTGGAAATACCCTGGGGGCCTCGTTATCCCACAATGCTGGACACTTCTGCTTCTGGTGAGACAAAGCTCTTAAGAGTACTGTTTGTAAAACATTGAGTAAATTCATTAAAAATTTACCAATACTTTTACAACTTCAGGCAAAAAGTTTCTGGGAAATTTGGGTTTAAGAGGAACTTCTACCCCATTGCCACTCCTCCCACCCAGTTTCCCTGTCTAGATCACACTGGGGGCTGCAGGCACATTGGTAATGTGGGATTTCTTTTCTAAGTTTTGTTGTTATTGCCTAGTACCAAACAGAGGTGGCATTAGTCAAAGGAGTGGGTTGAAGCTGTTTCACTTTGAGAGTTGGCTGCAGCTACCATTTCTACCATCAAATTATATCTATGAATGAGTTTTAAAAATGCCTGAGATCCTAGTTGTCTGTTTTGGCTATTTTCTAACAACTTCCCTTCATTTCTGGACAGGTACTGGTGCCCTGCCTGGGTTTTTGTTTTTGTTTTTGTTTTTTCTCTTCTCTGGCACCATGAGAACACTTGTACAGAAAGCAGCCTGTTTTCATTCCTGAAGAACAGTGATAACAGCACAGTAACAGCAAAAGTTAATCACATATATATTAAATAGGATTTGGTTTGAAATGTGATCCTGGCCCTATAACCAAGCTATCAATCCTGTATGTTCTTCATTTATTATATGACTATAGTCAGACTTACTCTTTATAAGGTGGCTCTGGCTGTGACATTCAACCATCTCTCCAGAGATTTTAGCTGGCCTCTTTCTTGTTTTATTTTTATACGAGAAGTCTTACTTGGATGTTCTTCTATGATCTAGAAGACAATCTAATCCCATGAAAATTGGGAAAATCATTGGGAAAATCATGTGGTATCTACCTCTCAACTGGCTGTCAGCTCTTGTACCTTTATAAACAAAAAGTAGCATTTTCAACAACATTATATGACAATTCCTAGGTAGGAAATTTGACATGGTTGGGAACCATTTTAATAATAGATGTTCAATGTACTCAACCACATATTTACATGGGTCAACATCAACTTCTGGTTAGTTAAGTTTTGCCTCATCATTCTTTTTGTTACCTAAGTGAGGAGTTGGCATACTGAGCAACTTCTTTCAGTTTTGGGCTGGGTCTTTGTTCTCTTTGTTCTTGCTGACAGTATCCCTATCTCAAATTTCAAGGAGATATGAAAGATCTACCAGTTATCAGTGCTTCCAAAGATGGGGATTAGAGCAGGGTTCCCTTCCCCTCTCCACCCATTCCCAGTTCCCATCAGTTACCCCAGCACTAAATCAGATCTCACCATCAGGGTAATGTTAGAAGACTCTTATTTGAAGGTAGTGGTGATATCGATGCATATCTTATTTTTAAGAAAACTTCTAACATCATTGGGGAAAAAGTGGCTGACAATAACCCTATTATGTTAAGTTCATGGTTGCCGTCACCTGTAATGCCATTAATGTTTAATCTGATAATTTTCCAAGGCAAGGGGACTCTTCTGTAGGGTACCTAATGTACTATGCAGAGAGGGGAAATCTTTCCTGCTTTATGAGGTAAACATATTTACTTACTCTTCTTTTACTTAGCTATAAAAGTTTTTTCTCCAGTCTTCATGGAAATTTATGTTTATGAGAGAAGGTACCTATTTAATTAGCTTATAAATCATTTCAAATCTAAGGTTTCAAATCAAACACCTCCCAAAGATTAAGTAATTTTATGCTCAATTTATTTAAAAAAATAAAACTTTATTTTAGGGAATACAAGGAATTTTTAGAAGATGTAAATATTTTCAGAACACGTGAGATTTTCATCCAATATATGGTTCTGACAAATGAAACAACTTACATGTTTTCTAAGCTGAATACTTACCCAACAGTATAAGAAAGCAAAACAGTGCAAGATACTTTTTTTTTGACAGATTTAAAAATTTATTTGTGATTTTTGGTTCAGTT
This sequence comes from Ursus americanus, assembly GCF_024610735.1. Classification (NCBI taxonomy): domain Eukaryota; kingdom Metazoa; phylum Chordata; class Mammalia; order Carnivora; family Ursidae; genus Ursus; species Ursus americanus. Next base: position 50,294,874 of record NC_142137.1, on the reverse strand, counting down.
CAGAACTTGACTAACATCTTCTGGCCAGCATTTCAAGGAGCAAACTAAATTCTGTTGCAATGAGAAAAAATGAACTTGAGTTTCAGATTAAACTTTCTATCTTTGAGTTTTTTGAACAAATGTGTGTGTCTAAGAATGAACAGTTCATTTGTATGCCTCTCTATGTCCAGGCTCAAGGAGAACATGTGGGAGGGAATTGGATAGGATTAAAATGGAATCAGTTTTGATTGGTGAGTCGGAGGTCTCAGAAGTTAAGATCCTCAGTGGAAAGCCACAGATTGGCAGAGACAGAAGTCTCTCAGTCCAGGTCTCTGTATTGTTCATCTGGTTGTGTGATGGGCACATTGCCCACCCTTGACTCAGCCTCAGGTAAGGAGACTAGTATTTCTTATACGATACAATGCTATCACAAATCCTAAAAACTTGGGGGAAAAAAATCAATTCATGTCAGCTTGTTTGGTTTGGGGAGCCAGTATTAAATACTTAGTACTAGGCATGATATGATACCTGAACGAAAAAAATTTTTTGATCAAAGGAGTAGCTATAGTCTAGCATCATACAGTGTTTGATCGCTATGTAAGTGGCAGTTTAAGAAGACAAGATGTTCTGTGATTTCTGCCATGCTCCGTGGTTTGTAAAATCCAGCAAGAAGTAGTCCATGTGAATTCAACCTTGGAATATCACACACAACCCCTTAAAAGAAGTGGCTTGTGAAGAAGGTGTTTAAGGAACACAGGTAGGTAGTTTCTGGGTTTTACGTATGGTTCTACATGGAAGAATGAACAGAAGCAAAACAGAAGGGACAACGATGAGGCAGAGCCCAGGACAGTTTCCACTGTCTGCATGTGCCTGCAGCAGCAGAGAGCATGAACTGACTTCTAGCTGGAGAAGCCCAGCCCTGGTCACTGCCTTTGGCAGGGACACTGCTGGGCAGATTCTGCTTCTTGGCATTGGTCTGCTGAGCAAGAGGTTTAGGCCCAGGAGAGATGACCAGTGAAATGCAATAAAATCTGTTATCCTTTGCCATGTGGCGAATACACAGAGAAAACAGGGCTGTCTTTCAAAGTAAGGAACTGTTTGGGCACCATCTGGGACAGTTTTTGAGGTCCTGCTGCTCTCCATTCTGGCTTCTGGTTGCTGGTGGCAGCCCTATGTTCTCTCAGGCCGCAGGCTGTGGAGGAACTGCCAGACCCATAACTAGTTCAGACTGGGTCTGAATTCCCCCAGGAAGTATAGCACAGAATGTGTGTGTATGTGTGTGTTGGGGAGGGGTGGGGAGGAGGCGGTTATCACCCATCGATATGCTGAAAGATCTAGTTCCTGGGGGGGAAAAAAAACAACAGGAATAAGGTGGTTTATTGTTTGGGAACTTAGAGAAATTCTCACTTTGTGGTAAAGCATTAGGCTGTAAATTATGTATGGGTGGGAAATGTGTTTTCCTGCAGCTCTATTTTGGTGGAGGTATTTAAGGCAGAGGACACAGAAGGCTGCATTTTTCTTATTGTTGACTGAATTTCTGCATTGTAAATATATATATAATTCTAGAAAATAAGCATTAGAAGAGTAAGTGAAAGTGAAGGAGGGGGTGCTTCCTTTGGGGCAGAGAGGTGGGAGGCAAGAAAATGAACCATCGACCTTCTACCACCATCGCTACCACCAGCACCACACCCCCACACAAATATGAACACAAATATGCATCACTGTCAAAGTGTCCACCTCCCCTACACCACCATCAACACTCTTGGTTCACAAGAACCCAAAATTACATGAACATGCCCTACAAACTTACAGTGTAATATTCCTCATGATCATTTATTTCATTTGCCATAAAATTCACACACGTTAAATTCAGTGAGTTTTGACAAATATAGGCACCCAAGTAACCACCATATGAAGAATTAGACCATTTCTATCACCCTAAGAAGTTTTCTATGCTCTTTTGCAGTCAGTCTCTCCACCTCACTCCAGGTACCAGGCAACCATTGATCTACTTTCTGTTCATATAACTCAGATTTGCCTGTTCTAGATTTTCATAGAAATGAAATTGTAGCATGATGCTTTCAAAATGTTAAGATTCACGTTGCTACATAAATGAGTAGTTAATTCCTTTTTATTTCAAAGTAATACTCCATCAAATGGATATACCACGATTTATTTATCTATTCACCTCTTGATGAACATTTGTGTTGCTTTCAGTGTAGGGATATTATGAATGAAGCTTATATGAATATTAATGTACCAGTGTTGTGTGGACATACATTTTCATTTCTTTTGATAAATACATAACAATAGTATTCCATTTTCTATTGCATTAATTTCTACTCTTTATGATTTCTTTCCTTCTAATTACTTTGGGCTCAAGTCACTCTTCATTTTCTAGGTCATAAGGTGAAAATCTAAAGACTTGAATTTGAGAATTTTCTTATTTTCTACACTCCCCAGCTTTATTGAGATAGTATTGATATATAACATAGCAAGTTTAAGGTGTACAATATGATGATTAGATACATTCATATATTGCAAGAATTTTCTTATTTTCTAATGTAAGCAAATAAAACCACAACTTTCCTTTTGGGGACCACTTTGACTTTGTCTCTTAAATTTTGATACACAGGCAGTCTTTACATGGTCATGAAGGACCATAAAAATGACTATGCAAACTGAAATCCAGCAAAGTGATCTTGATAATCAATAGGAAAATACAATTGTTCTGTGATCCTTAAGATTTTTTGTTATGACATTAAATGTATAGGAAAATGAAAAAAAATGGTGAAACTAATATTTATTTAGTACACTGTAATTTAAAACATTAGAAGCATTAAAGTGTTTATAATGAAACACTTTGAGAATTAAAGTGTTTTCCTCCTTTATAAAAAACTTAGGAAATGGATATAGAGTTTCAAATTGGGAAATGAAGTAGTTCTGGAGATGGATTATGGTGAAGGTTGCACAACAATGTGAATGTACCTAATGCCACTGAACTGTGCACTTCAAAATATCAAATGATAAATTTCATATTATGTATATATTACCGCAATTGAAAAAAAAAACAAATCAAAAGACTTTGAACAGTGCTTGCTACCTCCTCATATAATTTGTGATGAGGGGTGATCACTGTTTCTATGTCTCTGTGAATTGTCATGTTCAGAACTTCCTAAGTGTGAACCAGCTTCCAACATTTTATCTTTTGTACATATGAAATATTCAGAAATTCTTTAATGTAAGTTTTTGCCAGTGTCACTTTCTCTGGGACATCTTTATCCTTTTTATTACAAGCACTTTCCTCATTTATGTCACTTTTACTACATTTCCTGACTATAAATCTAGACTCTCTCAAAAAGCAAAAATATTAAGATTTCCACATTAGCCATTTCTTCTTTAATTCCATTTGCATTAGATTCAAATTTTGCTTCAATGTGATCACATCTTGCTTGTTTGATGTACTTTCATCTCTGTTGGTCAGTTCCTTCTTTGGGTCACCCATTTTTGTAAAATGTCATGTGATTTATCAGTGGGAGACAAGAAGGAAACAGCTTTACTATATGTGTATGAACTGAATAATAGAGGAACAGCAACAAATCACCAAAGAATTTTGGAAGAAGTGATGTGATTGGCTACTGATCATGATGACTATTTGATATTTGCATAGTGATTCATGGACTGATAAGTTAACAATGAAGTTTGTAGAATTGCTTACAGTAATATACCATGGTGACCAAAACGTGGTAACTGAAATTTGAACCATGTTGATGGGAGACCTGTATTTATGTAGCTGAAATCTGTGCATATTAGAACCTGTGCAAAGCAAGGATTGCCTGTACTGTGTTCTTTCTTTGTGATTTCTTTTTGACCCATGAATTATTCAAAAGCATGTTTAATTAACTTCCAAACATTTGGAGTTCCCAGATATCATTTTATATTGCTTTTTATTTAATTCCATTTTGAGCAGAGGACATAGTCTGTATAATTTAAGTCCTTTTAAATGTATTGAGATTTGTTTTATTGCCTAGCATATGGTCTGTATTAGCTAATGTTCCATGTGCACTTGAAAAAAAGGTGAATTCTGCTGTTACTGAGTGTAATATTCTATTAGGTGAAGTTGGATTATGGCATTGTTAAGGTTTCTAGAATTTTAATGTTTTTGACTTTTTCTATCAAATACTAGAGAAGTATTGAAATCTTCAAGTAGAATTGTGGATTTGAATGTTTCTCTTCTCAGTCTATCAGTTTTTCTTTCATATATTTTGAAGCTCTGTTATTAAGAGCTTGATGATTGACCCTATTATTGTTATAAAATGACCTTCTTCATTCCTGGTATTTCTTTTTCTGAAGTCTATTTATCTGACATTAATATAGTTACTTTAGTTTTACTGTGATTAGCATTGACACAGTATAGTTTTTTCCATCCTTTCACTTTTACTCTATCCTTGTCTTTACATTTAAGGGTATTTCCTGTAGTAGCTTGTAGTGGGTCTTGCTTTTCATTTAGTCTGGCAACCTCTGCCTTTTAATTGGAGTGTATATAAATGTAAATTGTAAAATCCAAATGCAAATTGGAGACTTTATATTTAGTGTAATTATTGACACCCTTGTTGCATTTATATTTCCCTTTAAATATGTGAACATATTTAAAGAGTTGTTTAAAATTCTTATATGCTAGGTTCATTTTCTGTGCTGGCTCTGTTTCTATTGACTGATTTTCCTCCTGGGTATAGGTTTTGTTGCTTTATTTTGCGTATCTAATGACTTTTCTTTGAATGCCACATGTTATGAATGTTGTGTTCCTAAGTGTTTAGATTTTGTTGTCTTCCTTTTAAAAATGTTGAATATTATTTAGCAGACAATCAAGTTACTTGTCATCAACTTGATTTTGGAGACTCATCTCTGAGTTTTGTTAGGAAGTATCTAAAAATTTTTTTAAAAGATTTTATTTATTTATTTGACAGAGAGAAACAGCGAGAGAGGGAACATAAGCAAGGTGAATGGGAAAGGGAGAAGTAGGCTTCCCGCTGAGCAGGGAGCCTGATGTGGGGCTCAATCCCAGGACCCTGGGATCATGACCTGAGCCAAAAGCAGACACTTAATGGCTGAGCCACCCAGGCCCCCCTCTAAAATAGTTTTTACTCTAGAGCTAATTCAGCCTTCCTCCTAAGATATGACCCTTCTGTGGTCTCTACTGAATGCACTGGGTATTCAATGAGGCCTCTTCACTCTAGCTGGTAGGAACTCAACTTTCTTCCAGATCTGTATTGGCTGGGGAAATTGTTCAGCTTTTATAGTAATTCAGGCAGCTGTTCTAATGTTAACCCAACCTACCAGGCACAGATTAGTATTTAGACAGGCAGTGTTAGTATTCAGGTCTAAGGGCATTCTTGAAGCTCTTGTTTAACTTCTTCCTCTCTGGAACTCTGCCCTAAAAATCACAGATACCTCAGTCTTCCCAATGTCCTACATCTCTCTCCTCTACTCAGAGATGCCATGGCCTAAATTCCCCCCTTCCTATGGTTTAGAAATTGCTTCCACACAAAAATCTGGAAAAATCAGAGGGTCACCTTTGTTTCCTTGCTCAGTGGCATCTAATATTTACAGGATTAAGTTCCAATTCCTTTACATAGTGGCATCTGTTCTGTATAGATAAATGTTTTTGTGATTTGTCCCATATAACTGACCACCTGGACCTGCACATACATAGGCAGGCTAAAGAAAGTTGTTTGTAAGACTTGTGCTGTGTGAATAACCTTGGGAGCCTAATTGTTTAAAATATATTATCTGGCCTCCAGGTCAGAACTGGCCCCCCTGTTCTGGATGTCAAGAGCTATAAATCTAGTCTTACACACCCTCCCGGTCCAGGCTGGGCTGGCCCCCTGTAATGCAGTCCAGGAGGGGAGGCAGACACACATAGTCTAGGCTCCTTGAAAAATATAGAAACATGGTAACTTAGAAATCCAGCTTGCTCCAAACTGCACATAGGCAAACAGATGTTCAACTTCAAACCCTATTATTTGCCCTGTAAATATGCCCCTTATGGGGATGGCCAGTTGGAAGTCTTACCTGAAGGGAGAATGCTCTGCCCAGGCCTCTCAATCAAGACTCCAGCCTGGCTGTTTCCACAGGGCTTCCCCAGCTGATGAGATTGGACGTGGTAAATACCCAATTTGATGTAACTTTGCCTTGTTCTCATTTATTGCCTACTATTACCTTTCTCTATGTGTAGATTCCTTTCCTTTTCTGTTTCTATTAGGTTTCTATAATAATAAAAACAAAGTTTTCTTTCCTTTTCGAAACTAAAACACGGCTGTTGTGAATCTTTTGTGCAGAAGAGAGTCTTAATTAGATTTCTTTTCCTAGTTAGTATTTCAACTTTTTCCTCAGTAGCCTTTATATTATGAAGACCCAGTCCCAAGGAAGAAGAGAACATAAACAGCTGGAATAAAAAAGACTTTGCTCAGCAATGAGCTCAGATGCTAAACTTGATTAGAAGACAATAGTCTTAGAAATCAGCCTTTTAAGAGACAGTTTTCTGAGAAATCCCACAGTTTGCTTCTTTACTTGTCAAGAAACTAAACTTAGTGGGTTAACCACAAAGTAGATCGCAGATCTGGGAAAAATGTGGGATAGGAGGAAGTTCCCTTCTCATGGTAGAAGGAAAGCCCTAATGAGGTTGGGTTGGGGGATAATGGGGAGCAGGCTAGAAAAGAGAAGAATCCTTTGGCTTCTGCATCAGGGTTAGAACCTGGGGTGGAAGTGGAGGTAGGGAAATGCAGAGAGTTGTGAGGGAACATGAGAATGTTCTAGAACCCTGTTTTCCTAGGGATAGCTAGAGAGACTGCAGACCTTCCAGAGAAGCAGGTAGTGGAACTGGTATTTTAACCTGCATGACTGGGTGACTGAGGGAAGGGCTGAGGAAAGTGGACCTCATAACAGCCTCACTGAGCTCTGCACACTTGGGTGAGTTCAGAGCACAGTACCCACATTCCAAGGTAGAGAGTGTGAGGTCACTGACAGGGTCAGTTGCTAGAGTCTGATAACGCCTAGGAGATCAGACCCCAATACCTTCATAGATCTTGGTACCCTGTGACCAGGGAGGTCACATTGCACAACAACAGAGGCTACCAGTAGAGAGGTCTACATCTGGAGAGGATGCAGATTAGTCAGCAGTGAATGAGGGACCAGAGAGCCACCTTCCCTAATACAGGACAACACATGATCCCTGTCTCTCCCCCTAAAAGTTAGAAAAGAGCAAGTGAAGAAGGATGGGGGGAAGAATCTCTAAGTAATCAGGTATTTACTCTAGGAGGATTATCTTGGAGCTAGACAATGACTGAGATAAAATATGTGAATTTGGATGAAAAAATCTTGCATTGAGTTGAATACTGTAAAAAAGGAAAGACTTCTTCTCCTCCCTCTTAGGTTTGTATCTCATCCTGCAAATTAAACTGACAAAACGCACTACCAGAAGAAAAGCGAGCAAATTTTCCTTGATGCTAGTATTTTTATGTGGCGTAGGAGCCTTCATAGAAGATAAATGAATACCCAAAGAAATAATTAGGCCCAAGAGCTTACATACCATTTTAACAAAGAATAATAAAGTGTGGAGATGTGACAATGCAAAGGAAAAAAGGTTTGGGTCTCTAGAGGTCATAAATTGTTGGAAAGTGACTGGGAAGTAGCTGGGGGAAACTAATGGAATATAAGGGTTATTTTAGTAAGTTTTATTTGTACAGCCTCATTTTGACATTGACTCCCCATCTCCAGTCACAAGAAGGTTCTTCTCTTCCTGGTACAGCAAAGGTCCTTTTTTGCAGGAAATTTATACTTGGTTTTTACCCGGACAGGGGAGGTCAGAGAGACCTTCCTGCATCTGCTGTCTCTAAGTTGCCTTTAGCTCAAAATAATCAACATGCCAAAGTGGGATATTTTGGGGTGGCATATTCTGATCCACCTCAGATACATTGACTAGTATGGAACAAAGTCTCTGCTCCTAGAAGAGTGTGAGATTTACAGCAACATTGAGTCATTGTTACCAACTCGGAAAATTATCAATTCAAATTGCAGTAATTAAATACATGAAAAAACTGAGTATTTGCAATTACTTAAGTAGTTGACTTTGAACAACACACATTGGTGCCAATTCTCAGTATTTGTAAGCAAATTACAGGTATTATATTCCATCAGATGGTTTGGAATAAAAAATAATTCTTAAAAATTAAAAAAAAGAAATAAAATAAGTTATATTTCTGCACATATTTGTCTTGTAAGTGCTCAATTTTTACCTACAAAAGGTTAAAAATAAAATAAGCAAAGCACTCTTTATGCTGTAGCCCTTCTTACCACCTGTACTTTATTCTCCAGTATTACTAAACTGCTGTCTATCACTGTCTTTCACCGATGTCACCACTCTGTGATTCATGTCTGCAAACTCCAGTAGCAAGCAGTTCTTTAAAGACTGGGAACAAATCTCATTCACCCTTGCATTCCCAGAACCTAGCACAATGTGCGTCAGGTGGTAAGTCTCAACGTCACATGGATGTATGGATTAAAACCATCTCAATACTCATGGCCGAACCACAGTGAGAAAAAGCAAGAGATTGCTATGTGAGTGAAGAGGCCTAAATACCTTCCTCTGGAAGCTTGTCCTAGGACCTGAAATTCTTCCACCAGAGACTCTGCAATTGAGCTACAATGTAAACTCCTTACTACTCATTATTCCATTGTTTGGCATCAGCACCCTATCACAAATAAATTCAGCAGAGTGCGGGTAGAGAACAGAGTTCTAGAGGAAGGAAATAAAGAGAAAGAGGTTCTATGGGGTACTGTAGGGAAGGCAGTTCCCCTGGAGCAGCCAGGGTGAGGCATCTTAGGGAGGCTTAAGCTGCTGGTGAGGAGTAGGGGGCAGAGATGGCTTCATGGACATGTGACCAATACATTTGTACAGGCCCCCACACTTAAGAGGGCCTATCGTGGTTTAATGCTTTGCTGTTTGCCATCTTGAAATACTTAATAATTTTGAACAAAGGACACTGCACTTTCGTTTTGCACTGGACCCCCTAAATTATGTATCTGGTCCTGGTTGAAGGATGCCAAATGAAAGGAAAGGGTACAGAGAGAGAAGACAAGAAGAGGCACAAAAGAGTTATTCCACCTTCATGGTTGTGCATAAGGTCAAGCTACAAGGCAGCAGGATGGCCGGGAGGACTGAAGCAGCAGAGAAACCTGAGTGGCCAGCAACTAGTGTTTCATGTATCTCATACTTAGAGGTGGGCTTCTCAACCATCAGAGCCCGTGGAACTCTCTCACCTGCTTCATGTAGTCCTGGGTTTACAGCCTCCTTTTCTGCGGTAGCACTTCAGTAACACCTCCTGGGCTATGTCAGTGATGGCTCAGGCTTCCTTCCTTTGAAGGACACCTAAGCGTTGGATTTCCTTTGCTGATGTCATATCACTGACCTTAGTGATACTCCAGGAGGTAGCCAGACACAAAGATCATCGAGGCTGATCTGTACATGAAGAAAGAGTGGCAGTGGAGATGCTGGAGATCATACAATAAATTAATCATTAAGTTGGACAGCTTCATCTTTTGTTGTTGTTGTTGTTGTTAATAATCAGTGGTTACAGCCTGCTGTGAAAATAGTCACAATCATTAATATCATATCTGAAAACCTATAAGATACCCTCCTGGTTGACACACTATGGTTAGGAGTGTCCCCCAATCACTTTTGCATGATTTGAAACAAAAGATGACAATCTGCTTTATCTAATGTGTTTCCTCAGTGAATTCATCTTTAGCATTGTCATCTTCCTTTCCAGATAAGAGTTATTCACGTACAACTACTCAAACATTTATGTCTTTACATGTGTTTTTTTTTTCCTTCAGTGCAAACTGGACTGAAAACTGATTGAGGGGCTCCTGGGTGGCACAGCGGTTAAGCATCTGCCTTCGGCTCAGGGCGTGATCCCGGCGTTATGGGATCGAGCCCCACATCAGGCTCCTCTGCTATGAGCCTGCTTCTTCCTCTCCCACTCCCCCTGCTTGTGTTCCCTCTCTCGCTGGCTGTCTCTCTCTGTCAAATAAATAAATAAAATCTTAAAAAAAAAACTGATTGAACACTTTGTTCTTCATCCATAACTAGAATTAAGACTGAAAAATGACAAGCAGTGCACGAAGGAAAGTCCCCTCTTTGTCATTTTTATGAACATCTTTATAAGCATTTAATATATTTGGCTCTGTGCTAAACTTAAAGCAAATCTGAAGATAATCCTTGTCCTCAGGGAAGTAATATTATATCTAGAACACATGGGAGAACACATACAAATACCTCCTCACTGCTGAAGGGGGGCTGTCGACTACAGATGCAGAATACCCAGGAGTGGTTTTACAGAAATCACTTATGCCACCGACATAACACACTAAATATCAAATGAGCTTTTAATTTGAATTTGAAGGAGCAGGACAGAGACTGCGATTTTGCTAATCCTCAAATTAAATAGCAAGACTTTTTCAGAGTGATGTAAGTGCGAACACGGCACTGGTGGCCAAAGGGAACTCCTATTCATTGTTTATGTGCTGTTTTGCGCTTTGTCCTTGCAGTCTCATCTAGTCTGCACTAGACACTTCGATTGCTGGCACTGGATCAATAGTTGTTTAATAATAAAGAATATGAATTTAAATCCTGTGCTCCCAAACAGAAATGTCATTTGGCTCTCTTAGTCCTATAGAAATCATTTAGTATATGTCACTAGAATAAAAGATGTCTTCTTTTATCAGCCTTCACCAGTTGCCATCTCCCCCTACTCACTCCTCGGGTCCCTCTCTTTAGATGGAGAAGGAGGAGGAGGCAGCTGCAGAGTCGATCTCCTTACTCTGGCTGGAGTTGTTTCTTCATTGTCCCAATAGGTAACCAGAGACATCAATGCTTAGAGGCTATTCTGTCCTTTCCCACCCCAATAGGGTGGTCTTTTAGCTTTGACTTAAACAGCAGCATAAATCAAAGCTCACCATTTCCTGGAATGGCCTATTCAACTTTTGAAATAAACTTTTTAAGAAAGTTATTCTAAATGTCAAATTAAATATCTATCTTTTTGAAAGTCCTATACACTGGCTTTCAACTTCTGGAGGACATTACATCTCCTTTATATATCCAGCCTTTAATGCTGGCCTAACAAAGAACAACATTTGTGGAACAGTGGAAAGCTGGAAAGGGTCGAGGTTATGAACAAGCTGGGAAGTTGGGATGCTATACCAGTCCCAGAGATGATGCTTAGAGCAAGAGAGATGCAGATTGTGAGGGAGGTTGATGAGTTTGGGTTTGATCATATTAGTAATCCCATTTATAAATCACAAACTAGAAAAATCCAGTAGGCAATCAGGAGTTGAGAAGAAAGAGACAAAAACTAAGAATTAGATGAAATCCTTCATGACAAGTGTATAGCGATAGAAGAGAAAAATGAGATAATTATAATCCAACACTGTCATGTTAATTAGGTTATAAATAAGTTAACAGGATAATGCCATTATATTAGTTATAGTAAGATAAAGGATAGTATTATGCTAGTGAATCAATGAGAAAGAGCTAAAATGTACAATTTGCATGATTGAGTGATGTGGAAGTAAAATAAGAACCTAAGTGGAAGAAAGAGTAGGTATTACCAGAAATTGGCCTGAATCTGAGACCTAGCTGCATGATGGACATTAGCAGGTTATGAGGTGATGAGAGTTACATCCTCATATTTCCCGGATGATAATAATTTGCTTGACGAGAGAGAGAGAGAGAGTGAGCTAATAAGTTGGAGATGCTTTGACTCTTGCACCTTACTGCTTCCCTGAGATGCCATGCTATTTCCCTGGAACAGGAGACAGAACTCCCTGGGAAGGTATCAGTTTGTAGGATTTAGGAAGCTTCTACTCATTTGCAATAAGCCTAGCCCAGTGCCTGGCCTGGTGTGAACAACTGGAAGCCTGCATGGGTGTGTGCAATAGTATCACCAACAGGAGGCTCTTAAGATTGTCAAAGAATGAAAATATGGATCTGAGGATCATTTTCTGTCACTCAGATAGCCCTTTGGACTAAGCCACAAGATCTTTAGGAGGCATCCTGGGGAGGGAGGCTCCACATAGAATCGCAAGGATAGTTCTCTGCGATGATGCAAGCCTATAGAGCATAGCTTTGTGTCTCTTCATGTAAATGAGGTTGGCACTCAAGTTGAGGAGAAGTGTTTTTCTCGTTTCACCCAAGTGCAGACCCTGGCAGAGCACTGGCTTAGAGGTCCCTGCACACAAACATTGCTGGTTCTTAGGGTCTTTGGCTCAGTTTGTCACCTTTAGCTCTACAGAGCATTGATGAGGGCTAAGTCAGATGGACATTAGTGGCAGATGGTGGTAGGGTCTCTGGAAGGTGACCTCACAGAGTCACAAAATGTATACATTACTTCCAAAATATGCAAAGAACATATAACTTCAATTTCTATAACTGATTGGAACTTTTGTAGGAGTCCCCACTCCTTGGAAGCAGATACCAGGAAAAACTGTGAAAGTCTGTTGAGTTACCATCTGCCTTTCATTGACTTGGAGCTATTTTACAACTCTGGTAAGTTGTAGAAAACCGATTGCAATGCTAACGTTTCCTGCAAGTTGTGCTGGGTAGAGATGCAGTTAATAATTGCCCTGTAGCTATTGACCAATTTTTGGCGCTCATTTCATTTGGTATTCATATTCATCAGTCTTCCTGATGGCCTGTATGTGTGTATGTGTGTGAATTCTCCTTTGAATCAACTGTAAAATCTTACCAGTTTCCTCACAACTTGACTTAATAAAATCTTTACCACAGGAGAATCATGGTTTTATCCTTCAAAAAAAATCTCTTGGCATAAGGTAAAACTGACTATAAACTTGACATTTTATAATATTGCTATTTCTTCTGGTTTGGGCTACTTCTAAGAGCTACTCAGTCTTTCTTAATTTCACGTTCTACCTATTGCTCCTTGCCATCTTCATAGCACATCAAGGTGGCACCTTGATATGAGGGGGACGAGGCAGATATGACTTGTGGTGGTGGAGGAGAGACAAGATCTGAGGGTCACATGGTGCCTGTGTGGTCATTTGGCCATGATGCTGACACCTCTCACAGGAGACTGTAGACTCAGGCATATACTATGTCTTCATCCTTCCCAAAGGTCTTAGTGTCCTGCAACATGGCACATGGAAATTTCTAGTTCCAGTGCATGTTTGGATAGCCCATAAGAAACCTAGAGTGCTGTCCTCCATCAGTGCTGTGCTGTGGTTCCCTCTCCATGCTGACATGACTATATCCCAGAACTAGAATGATCTCAGTCTTTCCTATTCTCATATGGGTATTTCTGCCATTAAAGTGTTGACTTCTAAGTCTAAACCTTCTGCTCTTTCTCTGTCTCTCTCCTCTTTCCTGCCATCCACCAAGACCAAATGGGCAGGCATTTCACTTCCTCTTGCTGTCCGATGGACCCTTTCCCCATGCTGTGCCCTCTGAAGTGTCACTCACTCTCCTCCTTTTCCCCTGGACTATAATGGAAGAATGGTCATTATATGCATGACATATGGAGAAAGGGAATGAAAAGCCCATTGGTGTAATAGCATCAAAACATCATCACTCTTGTATAGAATATTGGGATTCTCAAAAGTAGAAATCATCACTGGTAGACAGAGTCAGAGGAAGAGAGAAATTGTGGAAACTAGAAAAGAGGTGAGAAGGTGGCTTGAACAAGGACAGCTAAGGCACCCTCTGGAGCACCACCTGTGAGCTTGAATAATACAGTATCTTCATAAATACACTTGCATAATAGGCAATCATTCTGAACCACTGTCAAAAAAAGTATTACTTTATTTTGGGACTTTATGCTTCTAAAAACTCATATTGGCCCCTAGGGATAACTGCATTTTAAAAAATCTGCTTTCAAACCACATGCTTAATAATAGGTTTAGGAAATTTGCCAAGAATAAACATTAGCTCACTCTTCTGTATAACTCGGTTTCTACCTTCCCCTCATTTAAAAAAGAAGACCACATTTTACTATTTCAGTGTTTTTCAACTTTTCCTATTGCCCCTGACACCAGAAAGTGAAAGAGAATAATTCTGACATTATATGGACTCTCAAAAGGCAAATAATATTCTCAAGAAGTATGAATTTCCATGAACTTTTGACCACTCAAATGAATTGTGAATTTAAATGCAATGTGTTGAGAAGGCTCTAAGATTTCTGGAGGGTGTCTTTTTCTTTCTCTCTCAAATGAGACAGACATTATGACTATAGGGCAGGAGTTCTTGGCTCTGGATAGAAGCTATGACAATACTTCTTTAGACAAATCTGTCCACACGTGCAGGTTAAGGAGCTCCTCACAGAATTTCACAAAAACAACAACAGCAACAACAACAACAACAACAACAAAATGGTGGTGTAAATGGTATTGTATAATTAAGACAGTAAATGATTCTTCAATGTAGCATAATCAGTATTAACCTAGATAAAATTTCCCATGAATTATGTGACCTGATAAAATAAACATTTACACACACACATACACACTTAGTCACCTTGGAAATAAGTGCTTGGCTCTTTCCTCATGCAGAACATGCGTGTTGGACTCATTCTCAGAGGAAGTCAGTGGCTAATGGTTCTTACGGCGCAGAGAAACATAAGAGTACCACTGGTTCCTCAGTAGCTCGTGCTGTACCAAAAAGCTCAGTCCTTGTCCCATAAAATCCATGCAAAGTTATCTTTACTGACTATATCCACATGTGTTCATACATAACACAGTATGCATATGCCTCTCCATATAAAAACATCAACTCAGAAATCTGTCTTGTTTTAAACCATGAAGGATCTGTCATCATCCTCTAATATTTATGAGGATCCATTTTCTGAGCCAAACAGTGGGCACATAAAGATGGAAAGGAGGGAGTGTCTGTGATCCAGGAGAATGTACTCTAGCTGGACACTGGCTTATTTTCCTGGAATGCGGATCGTTGCATATTGTAGTTCTCTGACCGCAGGTCTCTGCTCCACTGCACCAAATAAAAAACAGTCTCAGCCCAGCCTTGCCTTGGTTGAGCTCTGTCTTCTGGAAGCTATGGTGGGATTGCTTATGTTTTGCAGTCATCATAAATTGCTTTCCTTTTGGGACACATTGTAAGTTCTGTTGATGTGCCCTCAGTCTTTCTAGCTCACGGTTTTGTATGCCAGAGATGGCCACCTCTTGTTTTTCCTCAGACAGCGATTTCTTTAGAACTTGCTAAATATAAAAAACGCTAAATTTGAACTTGCATGAGAATGCTAAATATCACAGTTATTTTCTTAAACACTAAGCTTGATTCAAGGTCATTTCCAACACTCCATGGATCCCTGCTGATCACAGCGATATTAGTGTTGGTAATGGTAGCAACTATTATGGCTGGTGGTGAGCTGTGCTCTAAGCAATACGTCATGAGACCAGCAGCCACCATGGTTAAATGTACCTCCTTAGACAGCCTCGTGTTGGATCCACGGGAGGTGTAGAAGGGAACAGGTGAGTAAGTCCTGGATCTGGACACGTGCTATCGACCTTCAGGACTCACACCACTTCAGGTGTAGGGAGTATCTGGGTCCTGACAATGGTTCAGAACAAGAGTGGTTTTGGTGACTGGTCAGCTGTAGGGGAGGCAAAAAAACAACAGCCAAGACCCTGCAAAGTAGTCTGACAATGAGAGAAACAGTTCATGAGTGCATGCGTGGCACGTACACGTGGGAGCGTCCGTGATGAGTAACTCAGAGCGGTGGTTAGAACTGGGGCTTCTCCAGCATCTAACAGAGGGCAATAACTTTGTAGAGAAGAGACAGGACAAAGGAAAAGAGGCTTAGGCTTTTAGGGGCGGCAAACTGTGGTAAGGTCCATTTTTTTCTTGTGTCTGCTTTTCTCCTGTGCCTCCTTCTTCTCAGTTGCCTTCAGTTCAAAGAAATCTTTTCAAAGTGGTAGATTAGGGGGTGGCTTATTCTGATCGCCTGCACCACCCAGGAAAAGGTGAGCCCAGTAATGGCAGCTCTGTATCGCCCCACTTTTTACATGAGAAGTACGAACTCCAGTTTGAAAAGGAATGAAAGGTGTTGCCTTGGAGATTTTTGCTCTCGTGCTGGGGAGCCCCGCGGTCCAGTAGCAACATGATGCTGACTAGCATTTCCTGAAAGTTTGCCATTAGCCAGGGCGTGGACTCAGGACTTCATGCACATTAGGTCATATAATCCTCATTACAACTCCCAGAAGGCGGTACTGTTCTAATTCTTCTTATGGATGAGATCCCGGAGCTGTAAATGAATGAACTTGTCCAGGGTCCAGAGTCAGGGCTGGTGCCAGGGTTGGAACGCTGACAGGCCCTTCGTTAAAGCCCAGTCAGCTAATGCTCCCAGGCGCTACTGCAGCCCCGCTGTGCTCGCCAGTCAATGGGATGAACATGAGGGGCTGTGACTAGCCCCTGCAGGGAACACTGCAGAGCCCAGGTTTAAACTCAGGTGTGCCACTCTCCAGAACCCGCTTCTTTCCTGTCAGCGCAGTGCTGCCACTCCATGAGAGGCCTCGGCCCTTGGTGTGGAGATGTCCTTCAGGACTTGGCAATGGCAACCATCCCAAGCATAAAACTGCCCCTTTCCTACTACTCCCAGCTTAGGAAACTGACCATGTGTTTGGTATGGGGCGTGCTCCTTTGCTGCCCCTCCCTCCACTGCCCTCCATACACAATCTATACTTGCTCATTTCCATCTTTCCATCCTTCCATTGAGCTCATGATTTAACCCTTCCTGAGTCTTGTGTTTCGGGCACCTAGCAGGGCCTGGCACAGAGCATGCACTGAGGACATCGCTGGAGGCCTAGGAAGGAACGACAATGGATCACGTGTTGCCCTGCCAGATAGCAACAGTGCTCATACACGCAATAAATGAGAGGAGGGACTGAAGGCGACACTTCAGGGAAAAGGGCAGCCTCTGGGGCCTCTCTGATCATCCTTGGCCTCAGAGAGAAGTTCTCTCATAGAACAGTCAGGAAGCCTCACTGTAGGGGCCTGAGGCTGCTGCCCCTTTGCAGACTGAAGGGTCTAACAGGTGTTTGGTATCCCCAAAGTGACTCTGCTGCAGCAACTCCTTAGGCAGAGCCAGTGACGACACTCTCCTGCCTGCGCTCCCCCCCCCCCCATGTCCTTTTGCAGAAAGAGCAGAGGATCAGGAGTCAAGAAAGGAAAGTCCCCCCGTTCACCCCTGCCTAGCTGTGAGATTCGGAAGTCACTCTGTCTCCCTGAGCATGCGTTTTGTCAGCTCTGAGATGGAAATTACAACGTACAGCCTGACTACGCCATAGGGTTATGGAGACCAAAAGCAGCTGTAAAAATGAAAGTCCTCTGCAAACCAAAGCTCTCTGCTCGCCTGGGTACCATCTTCATCCGCACACCCCGTCTTCCCAGGGTGATTTACATGCAGGGGTCCCTTGGACACATCTTGGGACATAGGTGCAGTTGACTTGTCGTGGGGTTTTAAGACACACTAGGAGCTTCTCCTTCTGCCATTTCTTATAAAGCTTTCTATCAGAGGCTTCCATTTTTTGGCATCTGTAAAATGAATGCATGATGTGTCTTGAGGCCTGTAAGTGAAAACCACATCCCTCTTATCTCTGTTCTGAGAAGGAGGTCAAGTTACAGGTCCTGTGAGAAGGGAACTTCTTGGTTCCTGTTCTCGCTGAGGCCGAGGCTCCCACTGAGAAACCACCCCCACAGGTACAGGATAGGGCTTACCGAGGGGTCACCCCGGCAGCCTGCGTGCAAAAGCAGCTGGCTCCACTGCATTTCAGTGATTTGTGAGCAGAAGAAGCGGTTCCCTTCCGATAGCGAAGGGAGAAGGGGCGGGAAGCGAGAGAGCCCGTGAGGACACAGAGCCAGGAGGGAGCCTTGGTGGTGGCAGGGCCCGGGCTGGGCTGGGGTCCCGAGAACAGTAAGTGGTTGAGAAGGAAGCGTGGCTGCCTGGATTCTGCTTTGAACCTTTTAACTCCTCATTCCCGCCCATCGTGACTTCCTCTCACTGCTCTTTCTGCCTTCAGATGCCATGTTCTCAGCCACATGAAGATTGTTATTATTTTTTCGCTAGTGAGGGTGAGAGGCAAGCCAAGCATCCTTGCTCCACCTGAAGGCTCTGTGCTCTTGCCTGGATCGCTAAGAAGACTCGGGATACTCATGCCGTGTGTTACCACCTTGGGGGTCTCTGTGGGGAGAGGTGGTGGGAAAGGTGCTAATGTGGCCAGAAAATTCAAGCCTCATGGGTTTGAAAAGTGCTCTGCTATCTGCTCCAGACCCTGGGAACCTGAGATTACGCTGTGCTTGGTTCATTGGTTCTCCTTGACAAGGCTCTACCCTGGGATGAGGTCTCTGACCGTGAAGGCAGTCTGAAGATGTAGAAGAAGAAAAAAAAACAACAACACTAATATTTCAGTATTATGAGGCATTTTTGAAAGTTCTAAACCAAGAACTGTTTTTTTTTCCACAAAAGGAGACTGAGTTTCAGAGAAAGGACTGTCACGTAAGGTTGAGCAGGTTGTTCACTGCTCAGTTCTAGGGAATTCCAGTTGCACTGCTGTCATTATAGACTTTTTTTCCCCCCCACTGCAGGTGGTACAGTGTCCTAAGGAATGGATGGCTTTCCCTGGTGTGCATGGGGACACTGTAGGAATTCGCAGCTGTATTGCTCTGGGGAAGAAATTGGCTTATTCGAGGAATAATAAGAAGGGAAACATTCCCTACACACTGCCATTCTTTTTAGCTGGTTGAAGCTATTCAAACTATGGTTTACTGAGAATTTTCTACATAGGTACACTTACCATCCCTATTTCACATATGGGGAAAATGAGATGCAAAAAGACCAAGCAATTTTCTAAAGGTTGCAGAACTAGTAAATGGCAGAACCATCATTTGAACCTACATAGTCTGGCTCCAATGCCTACATGCATAATCACCTCAGTTACCAAGACTGTATCTTCATTTCAGTAAGGACATTGTTAACCCAGAGAAGCTCTGGTGGACTAAGTCGAGGG
Organism: Ursus americanus; assembly: GCF_024610735.1. Taxonomy (NCBI): domain Eukaryota; kingdom Metazoa; phylum Chordata; class Mammalia; order Carnivora; family Ursidae; genus Ursus; species Ursus americanus. The sequence goes on along the minus strand of NC_142137.1, from coordinate 50,275,806 downwards.
AATGTGGATAATCACCTATGACTCCTGCCTTATTCTAAGTCGCACAGCAGAAAGAATAAAATAAGGAGGCATGTACGGTTGCATCCCTTACCCTCACCCCCTTACTTTTAGCTCCAGACTTGGTCTTGGTTTGCATGTTTCATAGGTCTGGCCACAGCATTAAAGAATATAGCAGTTTTCCCATTATACTCAGTTTTCCTATAATGGTGGACATAATAGTTACATTTAAATAATTATTTACTTTACAGTGTGCCCTCACATTTATTTCTGCCTTTGAAGTTCATAACAACCTAGGTAAAGAAAGCATTATTATTCCATTTTATAAACAGGAAACCGAAGCTCCAAAAATTTCCCAAGGGACAGAGGTGGAGATTGTTCTCAATCCAGGTGTTCTGGCTCTTAATTCTATGTTCTTTATACTACATTCTCTCAGGATATCTATACTGATGTGTATATGTGTACCCAACTCTGTATTTTAAATTTTATTTTGATTGAAAACTGTGATTTTGAAAAGCACTTTGCCGAATGTGAGGATTTCCGTGTGAGTTTTGTCATGTTTTCTGGGGTAACATAGATCTAGACTGTGGTGATTTATTGGTGACACTGGCTTTGGGATGACTTGATATTTTTTTTTAAAGATTTTATTTATTTATTTGACAGAGAGAGAGACAGCCAGCGAGAGAGGGAACACAAGCAGGGGGAGTGGGAAAGGAAGAAGCAGGCTCATAGCGGAGGAGCCTGATGTGGGGCTCGATCCCAGAACGCCGGGATCACGCCCTGAGCTGAAGGCAGACGCTTAACCGCTGTGCCACCCAGGCGCCCCGGATGACTTGACATTGTTGCCATCAGGACTTACTGGGAAATGAAATTTCCCACTCTATCTGTTCACTGATTTTATGTGCTTATACGATCATTTCCCAAAAGTTCAAGACTCATTATTTTACGGCCCTGGTGGGACCGTTGTGAAATTTCCCCTATTTTCTCTCAAGGCATTTCAAGTTAGTCACTAGCCATTGCATTGACTTTTGTGATTTCATATACACTGTTCTCAAAAGCACAAAAGGAAATTTCCACAGAGGAAGCCCTCAGTCAGATGGCAAATGCCTGCAATGTCCAGGCGCATGAGTGACTAAGCCATCAAGGTGTGTTTAAAATACAACCTTCAATCAGGAGCTTGAAACTCGCTGCAGACTTTCAAATCTGTGCTAGGTCTGCACACCCCTCCCATCTGCTACCGTCATGTCCATGAAGCAGCTGGAAGGCACAACATTAGAAAGCATACATGTTCTTAGGAATGAAAAAGCAAATTTTATGACCTTCCCAGTTAGAAGTGTCTTGGTCATTAATTGATCTCTCCTCCCATCCCTCTCTGTTTTCTGGAATGCTCTTGCCTGCCTACTTTTGTCTCACATCTATCCACATATTCCTGAAAAAACAAAAAACAAAAATGCCATGTAGTCCTTTTGTAACTTCATTTCTTCTCTAAGACTTAATGGGTTGGGGCTCACTGGTACTCCAATAGAAGGTGTCCAAAGAAACTTCCAGAGTTATCAGGAAATGCTGTTTTAGTGGCTAAAAAATTACACTAATGCAGAATTATTTCATTTTTTTAGTTTGAAGTGATTTATACTTTATCTAGTCATCATAAACAAGCATATTTCTTCTCTGACAAGGATGCTTCTTTGTGACCCAGAGTCAGTCACTTAAGCTATCTCCCTCCGACTTCCTCCGCTGCAAAATAAATGGTGCCAGGCATGTTGATCGATTTCATGATAAGGAAGATGACTGAGTCCTTATTTATAATGTATCCTGAATATCAAAAGCCATATATATATATATATTAATATATATATATATATCAAAATTGGTAATATCCTGTAGTATTTGGTGTCACCTATCAAATTACTGAGCTTGAATTACTATGACTCATCCCCTGCATTATATTCAATAAAGTCATTCTCAAAAATGAAAGTAACATAAAATAAAGCGTTGAGCCAACATTTTGACCACACAGCAAACTGAAAGAGGACTCAAAGAAAAATCGTCTTCAGTGGTGGATGTGGTTTCAGTAGACACAAAATAACCAAAGGGCAACATGCAGGGAAGACATTGTAAGTGCCTCTGAGACTCCACTTTCCCGGACAGCCCCACTTTGCCCAACTTAGGCAAGTTCTATGAGGCGGACCAGCTATCTGCCCAGGCAAGCAGGGAACCCTGAGGACGTATGGGTGGGAAATCTTTGGAGGAAAAGAAGCACCAGTGGCCAGGAAAGGAATGATTTTAGGAATTGAGGGGAGGAGCAGATGCCTTGGGGCAAAACTGTTGTGTGGGTTTTTTTGTTTTTTTTTTTTTCCTTCTTCAGAACTTACTTGTCGCAATGGATAATGACGGACAGTCCCTGAACTCACTCATGTGCCCCACGGAACAGTGTATAATGTAAAAAGGCATCTCAGCAAACATCCTTCTTCAAAAAGCAGCTTTAAAACCTAGAACACGTTTAGCATGGTAAGTGAAAATGAACAAAACAAGGCATTCTCTAGCAGCCCTGTGACCCACTGTTGAAGGAACCAAAACCCACAAGCACAAGACACGAGTCATTATGAGGCAAACAACAGTTTGTTAGTGAGCTCAGAGGCTATTCTTGTGCAGTTACAGTTGGACCACTGCCCACTGCTGTGAATGACCCAGGGCGCTGAATGCCGACTCTTGCTTCCTTAGCTCTCGCCATGAATGGGGTAAGCAGGTGGGCGTGCACACATTTGCTTTTTGTATCCATTCCAATTCCTTCCTCATCTTTTAGGGTAGGAAGGAGAAATAGGCTACGAAGGCTTACTGAAACACTCCTCCCCACTCCCACAAACACACACATAGAATAAATCGAGAAAGACATCAAGTAAAAAAAATTGTAGACTTGTTGAAGTCCAAAATACTTTTATGTGGAGAAGAATATTCATTCCCAGGGGTGCCTGGGTGGCTCAGCCATTAAGCGTCTGCCTTCTGCTCAGGTCATGATCCCAACGTTCTGGGATCGAGCCCCGCATCAGGCTCCCTGCTCGGCGGGAATCCTGCTTCTCCCTCTCACACTCCCCTTGCTTGTGTTCCCTCTCTCGCTGTCTCTCTCTGTCAAATAAATAAATAAAATCTTAAAAAAAAAAAAAGAATATTCATTCCCATTTGCACTTTGTTGAAAGTCTAATTAATTAATCGTGTGTATTTATTTAAAATTAATTTATTTAAAAACAAGTGGCATTCCTGTAAATATTCACATACTTCTTGTCCAAATAATAAATAACCATATAACCCTAGGGGACCTGCGAGGCGCAGTTGGTTAAGTGTCCGACTCCTGGTTTCAGCTTAAGTTCTGATCTCAGGGTCATGAGATGGAGTTGAGTCTACTTGAGATTCTCTCTTTCCTTCTCCCTCTGTCCCTCCTCATGCCCTCTCTCTCTCTCTAAAAAATAAATAAACCTTAAAAAAATTAAAAAATATAACTCCTGAGTCACGTGGGTGGCTCAGTCAATTGAGTGTCTGCCTTTGGCTCATGTTATGATCCCAGGGTCCTGGGATCAGGTCTCGCATTGGGCTCCCTGCTCCTAAAGGAGCCTGTTTCTCCCTCTGCCTCTGCCTCTCTCTCTCTCAGTTTCTCATGAATAAAGAAAATATTTAAATAATAGATAGATAGATAGATAGATAGATAGATAGATAGATAAAATAAAACTATAACTCCCTAAACTGTTATACATTGATGATAAACTTAAACGTATCTAAAATCACAAGTCAAGTATATCAGATTTCCTTAGTAACTCTCTGTAGTAGGCTCGATTTTGACCATGCAAAGATTTCGGGTCCTAATTCCTAGAACCCAAATGTTACCTTGTGAGGAAAAAGGATCTTTGTTGATTTCAGTGTCTTGATATGGGGAGATTATTATGGACTCTCTGGCTGGGCCTTAATCCAATCACAGTGTCCTTACAGGAGAAAGCAGTGGGAGATCAAAGACACACAGAAGAGGAGGAGCCCGTGCGACCACAGCAGAACGATTGGAGCGATGTGGTCCTGATGACGTCCCGTGTCAAGGAATGCCTGCAGTCCCCAGAAGCTGGAGGAGGCAAGGGATGGATTTTCTCCTAGAGCCTCTGGAGGCAGCCAAACTTTGATTTTGGACTTCTGCCCTCCCCCTGAACTAGGAGCAAATGCATTTTTGTTGTTTGAAGCTACCAAGCTTGTGGCAATTTGTCATGCAGACACAGGAAATGAATATACTATTTAACACCTTAAGAAGCAAACACAATGACATAAAATGGTACTGTGGTTACAAAACCCTTTAAAAATCTCAATTATTCCTGATTAAAAAGTGCAGTAGATTTGATTTTGCTTCTTAACATATTTTTTTAAGTTTTCTCTAAGTCTACCTTCCTAGGTTTCCAGCAATTATAGTGTCCCAAGTGTAAAGATTTTCAGATCAGCTGAAAACTCCTTAACTTGGGTGGGTTGTGGGACCTGGTTGTACAGGCCAAGATGATTCAAACCTGAACCACTATTCGGACTGAGGTCCTTCTGTGATAATGCTCTCTGGTTTCATGATAGGATTTTATTCACCTTTCCTACTGAGTTTAGTTATTTGGTTTTTTTGGTTTTTGTTTTGCAACTTGAGGTATTTAAGTTCTTATACCAGTAAGGAAAATCTAGCAGATTCATTTTCTTGGATGGGCAATTAGCTCTCTTTTTAATGATCTTAGAATACCCCTGTTGAGATGGCTTCTGAACTGGTTACTATACATGCCTCCTTGCTGTCAACTGTTTCTGCCTAGTGGTTATGTGAGACCAGGGGCAGTGAATGGCTCTTCCTGTCACTAATACAACACCAGGACTCCCTGGATGGCGTGCTCACCCACAGTTGTCTGCTCCTCATCCTCAATACACTTCTATGAAGTCACTAAAGATGTAAGCATGTTCCACTACATTCATGCGCCACAAGCAAGGGTGAGGGCATTGGGTCTATGACTGGAGGCCTTTCTCCTGCTCGGCATCCTTAGTGTGTTGACTCTGCTTGTGTCTCTTGCTTCATGAATTATGGATGTCTTACTTCAGATGTTGTGCAGGAAGAAGTGCAAAGATGGGCAAATTCCCCTGTGGCTACCCTTCCATCATGAAGGCAAAAGCTTTCCCAAATTGTGCTCCACCAACAAAGCCTCCCATGTGCCTCTAGATGGCCAAAAGCATGTCACAGGACTCCTGGCATCAAAGGAGACTGGGCACAGGTGTTTAGAATTTCTAGTCTCTACTAGAGTGAGGCAAGAAAGGGGGAAGGGTTGGGAAGGGTGATTGATTAGCCAGCCTCTCACCTGCCACACAACTCTGTGCACATTTGCTTTATGCTTCTGTCTATAGATAGACCCCGTTCTTCTGCTTCATCATTTATATAGCTGAACATGTCCACCTTAGCTCTAGAGAACTTTCCAGCCCAGAGGCCTGTTTCTCAATTTGCGATCTACTGCATTTCCGCTCTAGATTCACTGGGGATACTTGTTAAAAGCAACCTGTACTCCAAACCTGCTTCATCAAATACATCCTGAAGATCAATGATCTTGAGGATGGAATATTCTTCAGTTCCCATCCTGAAGATATGGTGGTAGAGCTTGGGGATTTCACATGATTCTCATGTACGCTAAACTTTGAGAGTCCTTGTGTCCCAATTCCAGATCCAGGGGAAAGGGCTCCAGGCTGGCCTGTCTGGGTTCTGTATGCACAACCCTCAGTCTACTCCATTGAAGGTGCCATTAGAAGGCAGGGAGGCTCAGAGCCCATGGCACCAACCATGTGAAGAGTGGACTCTCTAAGGAGCATGGGAGGGTAAGGAAGGTGACTCTGTTAACTCCTCTGCTACTGGGCTCATGATTCCCAGCATGTGTTTCTCATTTCACAGGAGCCCTGTGAGGATGGCAGGTACCCATCTCACCCAGCAAGCTTCTGCTTCTGCCGCTCAGGCACTGCCTCTGACCCAGTGTCCCACCCTCTCCTGTCTGGTTGGGCCCAGCCTGAAGTGGAGGCCACTTCATTTCTCCTCCTTCCCAACCATTACCTGACCATTCCTGGCTTCACTTGTGTCCCTCAACTTTGAAATGCTATGTAGCTTTTTGTCAGTGTATCAGAACTCCAGCCAAGTAGCAAGTTCAAAATTTATAGCCACAAATCAAATATGGAGAAACATAACATCTTGTATTTTTCTGTGATTCAACTCAGCTCAGTTCCATTTGTACACTTCATTTTTACTGATAACTGGTAGCTTAAAGCTCTTAATTTTTCCATGTTAAGGTAGCCCCTTACTTTCAGTTTAAAATTTTGCCTCTTTCCATAAGGATGCAATCGTATTTGGAGCCCCCAGGGTGATCTCAGTATGTAGGGGGTTTAGAAATAATCTGGGTTTAGGGCGATCTTTTGCCTTTGATGGCCACTGTGTGGTCATGCTCTGGACTTTGGAGAACTGTGGCTGACATCCATAAAGCATCACTCCTTTTGCCCGGTCTTTGATGTGGAGTGCTGGCAGTCCTGCTGACTCTGGGCTCCGACCTGGCACCGACCAACCATGACACACACATACTGTGGAGTCCTCCTGCTCTGCTCCTAGACCTCTCCTGAATCACCAGCTCCGGGACTCCTTTCACACTCCTGCCTGGGTGTTCAACACTTAGTTGCCTATCCTTATTATTCAGTAGTATGTGTGATCTGCAAGGCTATGCTAAGACCTCTCTGCTTGGCTTCTTCCCTCAGTCATTGCTAATCCATGGTCCAAGAGCCAAGTTGCTCCAGTGCTATTTGAAATCAAAGCTTTTCTACAAGACTCACTGTCCTCTTGAGCTCTGCCTTGGAAAGTGCTATTGGAAGTCTCTTAAACATAATGAGTGTCTTTACCACACTCCATGTAAAGCCTGACCACGGGAGGGACCAGATTTCTCCACCAGCTATCTTATTCTTATTAAGTACCCTGTCTTATTCTCTCTGAATCTCCTCCTCTTGCTCACTGGTAAATCTTCATTTCCTTTTTGGATAGAAAGGTAGATACGCCGACTGTCATTCCTCACTATTCTGTGAAGGTTAGTGCAAACTCAGTGCTCCAAACATGGTTCTTGATCAAGTTCAGCTCCTAGAATTCCATGGAATTCATTAATTTCTCTCAACAAATCTGGCACTAAAAGTAAAAAGCCCTTTGGCTTTCAGATGATTGTGCCTACTCTGAGTTTAAGAAACCCAGTTGCAATTTTCACAGACTTCTTTGTTTTAGGCTGATTGCTTTCCCTGACAGCAGCTCTTAGAGAAAGTAGCGTTGGTACTTGAAAAGTCTGGGAAAGTGTAGGGTAAAAGCAACCAAGAGCACACAGATCAATATAAAACACTGTCCTCCCATTCACACGCTCAGTCACATTGCCTTACATCTGTTTCATGTGTGCTAACTTCCTCTCTCCTCGTAAACTAGAAGCTCCCTGATGTCAGCACTGGGATCCTGCCAGAGCAGAATAGAGGAATTTCCCTTAAATCAGTTTATCAGAATCAATGCCAGGCCAGCTTGGATATCATTAGATGTGTCAAGAAAAATAAAAGTCTGAAAGGGCCCTGCTTTCTCTCTTTTTCTTTTGGAAGAAAAGATTTTAACTATACCATCACAAGACATGAACCAGTGAAGCCGCCTTTTATCTAGAATCAAGGACTGTGTGCTATAAGGGTTTTGTTGATCTGGAGACCATGGTTCTGATACTGCAACTGAATCATCATTTGCTTCTATCACATTTTGCTGATCACAGAGAAATTGTAGTTTTTACTGAGCCAACACTTATGTGTCAATAAAGGAAGCTTAAGGGGTGCGTGGGTGGCTCGTTTAGTTAAACATCTGCCTTTGGCTTGGGTCATGATCCTAGGGTCCTGGAATCGAAAACTGCATCAGGATCCCTGCTTAGTGGGGAGTCTGCCTCTGCCTCTCCCCCCCACACCCACTTCTGTTCTCTTTCTCTTGCTTAAATAAATAAATAAAATCTTTTTTTAAAAAAGTAGCTTAAGGGCCATTTAAATTAAAGTTTTCAAAATCTACTTTCATGAAAAACAGCGACTATCCTTATTATTAGTAGTAAACTTTCTTTTCAATTTGGTAAAACCGAATTGGGTATTTTACATAATGCAAGTCTCCATTATACTTTATACAAATATTCTCTCCCAGGAGTAGTTCTGGTCTCCAGACTGTATATCCAACTGTCTGCTTGGTATCTCCACTTACATGTCTAACAATCCTGACACCAACCATTCCAACCCTCCTCTTTATCGTCGTAGTAATGTCGTTACCATTCTACCTATGGCTCAAGTCTAATAGCTGGTAATCAGTCCTAATTTCTTTAGTTCCTTCACATCAATTCTTTGGGAAGTCCTGTCAGCTCTACCTCCAAAATATATCCTCAATCCAACCACATCTCACCCCCTCTACTTCTACTAGGCTAGTCCAAGAAGCCATCATGTCTTAGCTAAACTGCTCCAGCAGCCTCCTGGTCTACTTGCTTTCATACTTTCTCCACCCACGGGCCCTCCCCTTCATTCTTCATAATCACACAGAATGCTCTTTTTAAAGATTATATTTGGTCCTATACTCCCCCATTTAAATCCCACCCATAATCTCCCATTGTAATTAAACTAGAATCTAAACTCTGTTAGGGCTTCCCTGAGCTGGTCTCACCAACATGTTGGACCTATTCTTTTATCTGTCTTCCCATCCATCTTCCTGCCTTCTTTTTGTCTCTGAAAAGTGCAAAATTTGTTCTGGTTTCACAGTCTTCCCTTTTTGCCATTTCCTTTGGTTGGAATGCTCTGTCCCAAGATCTTGACCTACTCTGGCTTCCTTTTTCATCATCCAAGACTTAGAGACAATGTCACCTCTTCAGAGAATCCTTCCCTGACTGCTTAGCTAGAGTAACTACCCTTTGCTAGAAGACACCCTCTACCCCATTACTCTGGTATTTTTTAAATAGGGAATATCACTCCCCGAATCTCTCCCCATCTCTTCTTCCTCCCTCTCTCCCTGTCTTCTTCATTTCCTTCTTCTTTTCCTACTTGTTTGTTGGCCGTTTGCCCACATTGCAGCACAATGGTCACTAAGATTAAGATTTCTCCCATTTCCCACTGTGATCCTAGCCCCTAGAATAGTCCCTGGCTCATTGCAGGTGCTCAATTAATAAATACCGCTTATTGAGTGGCTTCTGTATACTGGGCATTGTAGTAGTTTCACTAGATATCTATCTCTATTTCTCAAAACAATCTTTCGAAGATTTAAGTATGCATAAGTTGAAGCACAGAAAGGTTACGTGACATAGCTAATTAGTGTTTAACTAAGTTGAATCCAGAAGGCCTGTCTGATTTCAAAAGCCATGGGTTTTGTTTGTTTGTTTTTATTCAACATTGCTTCACTCTACTTGATTTTCAGGCTCCACATTTGTGACCAAGCATCATTGTGCTTGTTTTTCATATTTGATTTTGCCAAATGATTGCCTTTTTGCACCTATTGATATCTAGTGTCATTTTTGCTAAGATTGATACTAGTAAGTTTACTCATCTTTTAGATTATTTTCCTTCATAGATATAAGACAATTTTTAATCAAATATAATGAAACTGATGCTAATTAGTATCATGGAAATGAGTTTTTTCTGAGACCTTAGTAGATACTGATAGTAGTATTAAGTAGTTTTATCTTCCTTAATCAATTTCTTTGTGGCTGGCTCTTTTTCAGTCATTATATCAGCTTGTATGTTTGCTTCCCTCTTACTCCATGTAGTTTTTAATTTTCTATTTCAATTTATATAGGACATCAACTTACAGACCTCAGATCCTTTTTAAAAATGGGTGTGGAAAGCGAGAGGAGGTGGAAATATAAACCAAAATGAATGCATGCATTTGGAAGTGTCCTGGCAATTGAGTGATGTCATTCTGAACATCGTAAGACAAACAATGAGAGTGGGAGAAGCTTGTGGTGAGTCAGGAGGACAGCAGGCACAGGGCTGACTAAATGGAGGGCAGATATTCTTAACTTGGGCTTCATGTACCAGCTGTATTTTTATATCTCTACATGGTGGGGCAAATCCAGACGCTAGTGGGATTTACCCAAGATCTGTGGAGAAAAGTGCAGATTTCCATCCATAGACCTCCTCCCACCCCTCTCCTTGCCTGCAGATACCCATAGACTCCCCAGAATCTTTTCCATTTACCCATCCCGGCCACAAGCTGATGGATGATACCTGGGAGCACCAGGTGCTCCCTGATGCCTGAATTAGTTGTTGTATCACTTGGGAGCCAAGGGGACCAGAGAATATAGAACAAGGAAATACGGAAGACCTAAGACTTACTCGTTAGTTTGAAAAAAGCTGTGAGGCCACACCTACCAAGGTACCCCCTACTCCAGCTTCCTTATCCTACAACTGACCCTGTCCCTTTGCCATTTTTCTTCTTTCTTTATGGTCAGCTTCTTGACACCAGCTTGTACCCTCTTTTACCTGTGCTCCCTGAGGTTCCTGTGCACTACCCTTGTCCTGCCTCATCCCACTCACCCATCAACCTGCCCTGTCTCTCTCTGGTTCCTGTTGCTCGGGTCCTAGTATCTCTGGCCTTGTCTTTTTCTGTGAGTGCATGAAAGGAGATCAGCTGACCCATCTGCACATTTTCACTGAAGTCCACCTTCCCTTTTATACCATACCACTCCCATCCTCACCATTCGGCTTTAAAAACATAAAAACGAGTTCTCTACTGTCAACAGTGCTCATGCACCCCCCAACCAACAAATGTTAGAGGTCTGCTGAGATCTTAGTGCTCATCGCCTAAGAAATTTTATTTCATGCATAGGGTATCATGCAAAAAAAAAAAAGTGTAGATGTTCTCTACTTCTACTTTACAGTTTTGAAGCCTCAAGAAGTTAAAATTTGCCTATACTTGGTTGGTGCTCAGTCTACCCTGAAAAATAGTCTGCACCATTCAAAATTGCTCCCAACCATTAAATTCTGCTTAAAGAGGTTTTTCTTTTTTCCTCTGGGTAATTAGGTCAGATAATAACCTAATAAAAATATTTAACTACTTTTGTCCCAATTTTTTAGAAGTGAAGTTCAATGTGTATTAATCTGCTTATTAATCTCCAAGTTTATGTGAATAATTCTGTCTCTATGTACTAACTTGAAATTTTATAATTTTTTAGCTCCAAAAGGAGAAAAATAAACCAAGTTGTTAAAAAGTTAAGGGTAAAAGTAAACTTCACCCCAATTAAATTATTTTCAATATTTCTAGACATTTTAAGTGAGAGGCTTTTAAAAAATAAATGTTATGAAAGTGTCGTGAAAGTATATTCTTATATTTCATAAATCTTGACTATTCTTATAGTATAACAATACTATTGATATCAGGCGATTGGAAGCAAACGTATTTGTTACGTAAAACAAGGCTGTATTTCTCAGAGTAATTTCTTTGAGCATAATTATAATTTTCCCCCAGCAAGTTCAGAGCACATTCTGGTAGGTTACCCTGCTTTTCATCATAGCCTTGTCAGTATTTTCCTAGGACAGTAAATATTCCTTGAAAACATGATTTGTGATGACTGTAGACTGTTCGATTAAATGCTGTTCCATGATTTTGTTGCTGTCTCATGGGATTTTGACTGGTTCTTATTTTTTCATATTTTAAAAAAATATAGCATTATGATTTCTTGATTTCTTGAGCTCAAAACTTGTTTTCCCCTGACCTGGAAGAGCAATGATCAAGTTAAGACCGAGTTTAAAGGCTACTGCTGGATGCTTCAGTCCTTCAGTATTTGTCTTGTGGGTGGCATGGGAAGTTTTTGGTTTTAAGCTTCCTGACAGCCTTGTCCTACTGCTTCTTTTCTTCCTGGCTGATAGCCAGACCACCTGACCACAACTGGGCCAGGATGGGTAAAAATAGGCCCAGTTAGGCTTCGAGGGGCCAAGACCAAGCTGGAGGTGAGGTTCAGCCTGTCTCCTTGACGAATCTTCAACCCTGGGCCTTCTTTTCCCATTGGATAGCTGGCCTCCCACTTTTTCCTTAGATCAGTCCTCATCTCATACTATAGTGTGATGGCTTGGTTTCTTTCAGTTCTAGTTTTCAAATTTCTCTTCCAGTAGCTTCATAGACAAATTCAAAATTGTGTTTTTTATCAAGATACAGGTGTTTGGTCTTTGACCCCATTCCAGGCACAGAGCTCCTAAAACCCTTGGAATTTTTCAAGTGGTGAGAGAGATAGAGTTATCTTTTGTTATGTTAATGAGGGAATGTTTGGAAAACGCCCAAGGATGGAAGCCGGTTGCCTGGGGTAGAAGGTTAGAATGCTCCCCCCCCAGGATAGACTGGTGATGGGTAGTGAGGAGGGCACGTATCGCATGGTGCACTGGGTGTTATATGCAACTAATGAGTCATCGAACTTTGCATCGAGAACCAGGGATGTACTGTATGGTGACTAACGTAATATAATAAAAAAAATTATATAAAAAAAAAGAAGGTTAGAATGCCGTCCTATCGGCCTCAACCTCCAGGGAGGGAAGACGGGCTAGAGATTGAGCTCAATCACCAAGGGCCAATGATTTAATCAACTGTGCCTATGCAATGAAGCCTCCATAAAAATCCAAAAGAACGTGGCTCAGAGAGCTTCAATGTTGGTGAACACATGGAGATTTGGGGAGATTGGAGAGTTCATGGAAGCTCCATGCCCTTGCCCCATACCTTGCTCTATGCATCTCTTCCATCTGTCTGTTCCTGAGTTATATTCTTTTATAATAAGCCAGTAGTCTAGTAAGTAAAATGTTTCTGAGTTCTGTGAGCTGCTCTAGCAAATTAATTGAACTCAAGGATAAGGTTGTTGGAACCTCCAATCGAGGGCTAGTGGGGCAGAAGCACATGTGACAACCTGGCTGGCAGTTGGCATCTGAGTGGGGGATGGGCAGAGTCTTGTAGAACTGAACCGTTAACTGGTACAATCTGACATCATCTCCAGGTAGATAGTATGAGACTTGAGTTGGATTGTAGGACACCTAGCTAGTGTCAGAGAATTGTTTGGTGGCATGGGGAAGAAACCCACACACCGGAATTAGTCGGAATCAGAATCTTAACAACCTAGACTTGTTTCAGTACTACAGTCCATGTTGGGCTTTCACGTTTCATCCCCAGAACTGGATCCTGACCTGGCAGCTGGGTCCTGCTTTCTGCTGAGGAGGTCCTTAATACCCACAAGCCCTGTCTGCCTCTCAGATCTGGAGGACTGTTCCTTCACACACTGTAATCAACTCCTATATGCTAAACTCAATATTCTTGGTTTTTTCTTCCAATGTCCTTTTTCTGAAAAGCAGAGCTCTCTTCCTGTGTCAACAACTGCATCCTTTCTCTAAGTGCTTGTCCCACACCAGTGACGAGGATTAGCTCCTCCTGTGAGTCATCACCCCTTCTGACCCTGGCTCCTCTTTACTCTGTTGGCAAGCGACCCTGCCTCTCTGTGCCTCTTCTGCGTCTTTACGTGGAGATAATAATAGTCCTTGCCTCATAGAGTGAGATGAAATAAATTAAAATGTGAAAAGAGCTTAGAATGTTGCCATGTAAGTGTTTAATGTGTCTTAGCTTTATTATCTTAGAAAATTTCTCTCCAAGCTCTGTTAGCACCAGTGATGAAATTCAGGCTGCTCTTTCCTCGGAGTCCCACTGCAGGGATGGACAAAGGCAGGCGGGAGAAAGCTCTTGGATTGCTGCTTCTCTTTCTAGGACACTGCAAATGGCTCAACAGTCCTCCTGCCAAATTCAGAGCCCACAGTCAATCGGGTTTCACTTTTATCTTATTCGAAACAAGTTAATAAAATATATATATATATATATATATATATATATATATATATATATACACTTCTGAATTGTACACAATGGGACTCTAATGGGTATTTGCTAAAGGGGACATTCCACATGTACAAAGGGCTTGCTCTGAGCTGTATCTCTTTAGTTTCACATTCCAGACTTGAAGTGAGGTAAGAGGAGGCTGGGAAAAGTGTGTTGAAATTCCGTATATTATGTAACTCTCAAGAGCTGGACCACAGAAAAAAGGAATGCTGACAAATTCATAGAAACAAAGTAGAATGGTGGTTGTCAGGGTCCAGGAAGCGGGGTAGGGGAGGTAAATGGAGAGATATTGGTCAAAGGGTGCCAATGTTTGGTTTTAAGTTGATGAAGTTCTGGTGCTCAATATTCCCTGTGGTGACTCTAGTCAGCAATAACGTAGAGTATATACTTGAAACGTTGCTAAGAGAGGTCTTAAATGTTCTCCCCACACAGAAAAAACTTGTAATACTGTGAGGTGATGGGTGTGCTAACTGATCTTACCGTGGTCATCATTTGGCAACATACATGCGTATCAAATTATAATATTGAGTACTTTGCACTTACACATTGTGTGTCAATTATATCTCACTAAACCTGGGGGGGAAAGGCATGCTGGGAATCCTTCACAGGTGGGCCAGCAGCTTGTGATCAAATTTCCAAATTAACTGGTGGCAAAATCAATGTACTTCTGTAATGTCTATTAGCGAGAACGCTGAACCAAGCCAAGTCGGTGATGTTGAGTAGAACAGGTGAAATGTTGTAAGAGGTCAGAGCGATAGCTGAAGACGATGTACTGAAAACTAGGATGGCCTGTTCATGGGATATGCAAAAACTTGTCTTGTGACTCTGGAGAAGGACGTCAGCAGGGCGGTGTACTGCTATCCCTGCAAGTTAAAGGTGGACAAAAAGAATAAAGAAGGGATGGTTTTAATAGGCACATAGAGACACAACTCTGATGTTGGCTGGTTCCATAGTAATCATTTATGATCCGTTTCACTTTGTTTAGAGCCTATCAAACCTTCATACGAGTGCCTAAAATTCTTGTGCTGAATGAGAAAAAAAAATAAGGTTGTCACTAGAAGATTCTAAAAATGGATAGGAGAGAGCTTTCAAGTGCATATTAAGCATGATTAGAAGTCCCACAATGCAGAGGTGACCAGCATTGGAAATGACAAGGAAGCGTGTCAAGTGGAAAAACGACGGGTTAAATCTAATCTTCCCATTGTGCCAGATCTGAGGCATCACCAGAAATAGCAGCAGCGGGTCCTGGAAGCTGTGGCCGGCGTCCGAATAGGACATGAACACGGGAGGAAACGGGGATGAGGAGGCCGGTTATGCCTCATTCTTTCCAGCCCCCCTTACGCACACAGGAAGTCACGGCGGGGCCTGTCATCTCTTCGGACAAAAGATGATGATGTAAAAAGAGCCCGAAACATAAAGATGGCAAATACTCATCCTTAAGTCATGTAAACTGCCTGCCTGACACTTCATCTGATTTATTTTTTGAACCTGAACATCTCATCGTGTAATTTCCTTGGTCGTGTATCCCCTTCTGCTCCCTGAGAATGAGACACACTTTCTTTTTCCCCAGCTTGTCCTCAGGGACCCTGCCACAGTTATTTTGGGATGGTTCTAAATCCAGTTTAAACACAAAAAAGAGGTATTTTTGTTTGATTTCCTTTTTTTCCTTTCTTACAAAAATAAAACGTGTCGAGCTAAGCTAAACAATGGACTTAAATGTCGCTTTGAGATCATGTTCGTTCTGATAATATAAAATTTGACTCCTGTTACGTCCTCACTTTGGTGCTGATGTTTGCACATATGATACGTTTAAATTGTTGGTGTTTGTCCGCTGTTCTTAGGCATAATTTCATCAACCGCTTTTTCAAAACTTACATTTTCCCTTACATTTGAAACATCGTTCACTAGACACCAAATAAGTTAATAATAATTGAAGGTATTGAAGCTTTCTTCACAAATATCATTAAATTTTAAAGAATTGCTTTTTTTCTGTATATGCATCTTTTGAGGATTCTCAGAATACTTTCACAATAGTTGCCTTTGAGAGATATAGCATTCGAAGCAGTAGCATCTAATATATTTTTAACATCTGAATTCTTGCAGAGTAATTTTCTGGTTTATTTCCTTTTCATTCCTTTGAGAACTTAGAGCAGGCAGCCCTTGCTCTGTGCATGCTGTGTTAACTGAAACTCATTTGTATCAGAACCATGAAGAGCGAGAGCTGCTATATGGTGTTTGTTTGTTTGTTTTAATGTCATCAGGATTCAAACATCGCTTTTAGGAGACCGGCATACCTTGGTATTCTGATAGCAATGTCGTTTTTCTCTAAAAGTATTGAGAAATGATTTAGCCTGCCTTTAACAGACATATATTTCCCCTGTTCGGACCAGCCTCTGGCTGCTTTCCCAGCGCAGGACAAACACAAAGGGCTCTCTGTGCAGTTCAATGTTCCCACCAAGTGGTTCAACTAGAATTCCGGTCTTTTGTCAAATGCTTCCCAGTGTTCGTGAAAAGAGCAAGGAGAGTCCCCTCAGTGACCCTTTGTGTCCCACATGGTCTTGCGGGTTCCCAGCCACTGACGTCGTAGCCAGCTGCTGCTGAGAACCTGGTGAGCCTCTGCCACTGTCCCCAGACACTCCCTACCAGTAACCTGCCCCCCATGCCAGCACATGCCCCGCTCTCTTGCTCATGCTCTACTCCCTGGCTCTCATGCCCCTGGCCCTTGGCAGTTTATTCAAATGGAAGATACTATTAGTGTGTACCTCATAGGGTTGTTTCAAGGGTGCAATGAAATGCCTATAATGCCCTTTGCATTTTGCAAACACACAGTAAATATTCAGTAAGTGTTAGCAGTTATTACTGCCCCATAGAAGATAATTCTGAGGCTTGAAGCCATTCTCTTAAAAGACATTAATTCTCACTTTTCAAGGGCAATTCGAAGCTTCCATTCTAATCTGATCCAGACCATGGTATTAGTTTTCTGCAGCTGCTGTAAAAAATTACCATACATTTGGTGGCTTAATACAGCACGGATTGAATATCTCACAATAGTAGAGGTCAGAAGTCCTACAGTCCGGGTGCCACTTGGGGTTGCCTTTTTCCAGGAGGCTCAAGGGGAGAATCCATTTCCTTGCCTTTTCCAACTTCTAGAGGTTGTAACATTCCTTGGCTCATGGCCCCTTCCTTCATCTTCAAAGCCAGCAGCACGGCATCTTCACATCTCCTCCCCTCTCTCTGTGCACTGCCTCCATGATTGTATCTTCTTCTGTGACCCTGACACTACTGCTTTTCTCTACTCAGGAACCTCGTCATTACATCGGGCCCACCCTGATAGTCTGTGATAACGTCCTCATCTCTCTATCACAAGATCATAGGGATGGGGATTAGGATGTAGACATAATTGGGGGTCCGTTAGTCCATCTACCACCGCCACTTTTAAGATTTCATTTGATTTCTCATCTGTAATAAAAACCAAATTCTAGGTGACATTGAAGTTTTGAACTCAACCAACTCAACTCTCAAGGCTATTCATTCCTAGGGTTGTTTACACATTATCATGTATCAGAAATATCCAGATGAAAACTCTGGCAGACCTTGTGAGCTGGCTGATCCATCACCCAATTTCTAACCCTTTTTCCCTTAATTGTCTCTATTCAAAAGTTCATACTTCTTTGGAATGGCCACGTGGCACAGTTTTTGCCAATGAGATATAAGTAAAAATCTGTTGTGAATTTTGAGAAACTTTGCTTGTATCATTAAAAAGGACATATATCCTCCCTTTTTTTGGTTGCAGACCTGATAGTCGGAGCTTCAGCAGCCATATTGTAATCATGAGGAAAAGGCTGGGCCAGGGACTCACAGAGACATTGACCCTTCCATTGCTGAATTACTGAAACAACTTCCATAACCAACCTGGCAGCTTCTGTTATGCTAGAATAAGTAAACTCATATTTGTTCTAGCCCCTATGTTTAGGTTCTCTGTTACTCATAGCTGACTAAATATAATGGTAGTATAAAAAATTACCTAGCCTAACCATAAATGCCTCATCCCTCAGAAGCTATACAGAAGACTGACAAAAGTGGGAATAAACACTAATAATATTATAATGAATAATGAATTTACATGATTATATGACAATTTTTAGACTTATTTATGGAAAACCCCTCTTTTGAGTCAAGTCAATAACTAAACAAAACCAGAAATAAATCTTTGGCTAACGTAAGCTGGTCAAGGAGACCTTGCCAAGTATTTTCCTTTTTACATTTCCCATTTTTATATTTAATCTTAGCTCCTGCTTACCCTTAAATGCCTTGTTTCTGTAATAAAAAATAATTTTCTACCTCTGTTTACACTAGACTTGGTTTACTTGTTTTCTCACCATTGTTTTTTCTTGGGTCATTGAGTTATGTTTCTTTTAGTTCTGAAATGTCAAGGTTCTGTATCACTGAAGAAGCAAAAACCTTTGTTTTTAAAGGCTAAAATACTTCTCTCACAGGGGCTTTCCAAAATAACTGAATGGCATACTCAGGAGTGCAAGTTATAGGGAAACCCCTTAGTTTCTCTCATCCCCCAACAGCAGCCAATTTTCCATGAAGCACTGACAGTAGACTCAAAAATGTATGTGCACATCTTCCGACCTTGGAAGACACAATGTGCCAGAAGGATGAGTGGTCAATAGCATGTATGTAGGTTCATGTGGAATTTGGGTTGCTTGGTGAAAACAGAAAAAAAACAGCAGATAAGAGAGAGAGGTTCAGTTGTCAGACCATCTTGGTTGTAGCTTTAATCTTTACAGAAAAGTCTATGATCTTATCTGAAACACGTTAATTAAATTCTGAGAACGGTTCCCAATGTAGTTTTTGTAAGGCTAGGAAACTCAAGGAAAATTTTGTAATTTCAGGTATTTCAAGCCCCATTTGTAGTATGAACACTTCAGAAATACTCATATAAATATATATTTTTAAATTTTAAGATGCTGTCGATTTTATAAAGCACTATTTAAATACAGCTTTTGTGTGTCTAAGAAAAAAGGCAAATCACATCGAATGGGTAAACGAATTCTTACACAGACTAATTACAGGGAGACTTAAAGTATGCAAGGCAAGAATTTTAGTCTTTGAAGGAAAACAGTTCTTTGGGCTCCTTTGGAGAGATCTGAGCTCAGATTCCTCATTTTGAAGGAGAGGAATGTGAGCTATGGTGATGGGGGTGGGGTGTCGAGGGGCTGCTAGAGAGAAATGCCAAGAGAATTAGGAGAAAGGAAAGATCAGATCATAACTTGATCGATATTTAGAACAAATGTAAAACTTGATTATCTTCAGGGAACAATAGAATTTCCTGCGTAGATTTTATTTATCCCGGCCCATTTGAAGATAAACAGGGCCTGCCCTTGGCAATATTGTGAAAAGATGAAGACCTTTTATAGCTCATGGGAAAACACCCAGGAAAATCAGGAATGTGAGTTTGGGTTCTAACTTTACAATTAATTTATGGTGTGACAGGAACACGTTGTTTAAGCTTCCTGGCCTATAATATTCTCTTTTGCAAAATTAGCACAATAGACTGTTCGTCTCCCACAAAATATCTGAGCCACTGGGAGCACAGAAATGTATTTCTTTGGGATTATCCAGTGAGTCATGGGCTGGAGTGAGATGGGGGAGTTCCCCCCATTGTAGCAGAGTGACCACAGGGCCTTGGCTAGTGAAATGCCACCTCTGGGCTGAGTGGGCTGCAGCGCTGGGGGTCAGGAGCTGGCACCAGGCACCCACCAGCAATGTGCAAGCTCCTTAATGACAGCCCCCCAGGCAAAGGGGCTGATGAAGAGTGAGAGCAAAACCCACCGAAAACCACAAAGACTAGCAGAGGCTAAAAGTAGAGAAGCACCTTCACTTTCCAGTCTGCACGACAAGGACAGATGGTGAAAGCCAAGTGGTCAGTTTGTCTCTGCCTTCAAGCCATAGCTTGCTGCTCACACCATCTTCGGGGTCTGCTCTGAGGCACTAGTAAGCACTGTTACCCTGACCGAACCCGCTAAGTGATCGAGCAATGGGTAAGAAGGGTTTTTTAAGATGACAAAGGGACCAAAATGTGAAATAATATAACAAATTGAAAGTAGGGGAGGAATATCTGCAAATGCAAATGGAATGAATCTGGAAAGAGTGAAAGGAATTGTGAAGAACAAAGATTTATCATAACACCCAGGCTGACCAGCGTCCTGTGCCAGGCAATTAACCATGATCACATGCTTTCTACTTATAAGTGAATAGACTTAAGAAGGATCCTTTAGAACCTAAGCAGAAGAACAGGAGCTTTTGTTCTCATTCTACAACGGCGTTTTTCAAAATGCAGGTCACAACTGAACAGCGTGCCGTAAAATCAATTAGTGGGTCATGAGTAGCAACTTTTCTCTTTGATGGAATAAAGTGGAAGAGGAGATATCAGATGACTTCACACAGAGTAGGTTAGTGGAACTTGTGTGTGCACACGTGCGCATGCACACGATGCTGCGACACGATATAAAACGTATTTCTTACTATGGAAAGCTCTCAATAAAAATTTCAAAAAAGAACCAAACAAACAAAACAATGATCCTGGTGTGACATTAGGTGAGACTTCCAGAAATTTGGGGGCAAACTTTGTGTTATGGGTTGAATTGTGTTCCTCAAAAATGTATGTTGAAGTCCTAACCCCCAAGACCTGTGAATATGACCTTATTTAGACATAGTGTCTTTGCAGATAGTTTTGGGGTTTTTTTGGGTTTTTTGTTTTGTTTTGTTTTGTTTTTTTGCAGCCTAGTATAGGCTGATATAGTTGGGAATAATTTAAACATAATGGGAATTTCACATTTGATTATGTGCAATTTATTCTGGAAGAAACACTCAGCGAATGCAGAAAACGGCACTAGCGGAACTGAACCGTATAATAGAAAACCCAAAATACACGCCCGTAACCTCAGACACCTAGCCCAGCTACGTCAGTTCACCACGTATTATGAGCCACACCCATCCATGTCTGTTATTACAACTTACCTGACTGACTTCAGAAAACTTTCCTTCCACGACTTCACATGAACTCTCAAACTGTAACCCTGCACAGGCAAAGTCCATCTTTGTCAAGGTAAAGTACCATATATATTGTAATAGTGACGCGTACACGTTCCATTTAATAAGTGTGAAATTGTGCTACCTTTTTTATCAGGTTCTCACTCTCTTTTTTTGTTTGTTTGTTTGTTTGTTTACAGGTCACTGATGAAGTTTTTGAGTTTTATGCCCCAATCACATTTTTTTCATATAAACCCTGTGGTTGTCACTGTGGGATTTTGCAAGGCACAGTGATGTTTGGGAATGCCATGTTGTGTGATAGCAGAAGTGAGTGTATGGTAGTTAAAACTGTGATACTGGTTGAGATCATCGCGTGGGTGAGTGTAGATACAGAAGAGGCCAAGGGTTGAGTCCAGGGCACCTCAACCTTAACAGATAGAGAGGAGGAGCCTGCAAAGGAATCACCTGGTGAGACAGCAGGAAACTCAAGAGACATGCTATTCTAGAAGCCAAGTGAAGTCAGTGTTTGAAGGAAGGCCTAATTAGTTGTATCTGGTGCCACAGAGAGATCAAGAAGAGAGAAGAATGACTGAGAAGTCACCACTGAATTTAGTGATGGCTGAATTTAGTAATTTGGTGGCATAGTGGGGATAAGCCTACTTGGAGAGAATATATTTTTTGAATAATCATGAAATCAATTTTATTTGATTTTAATACAAGTCTTTTTCAAGTAAGCTCTGTCATTAACATGCACATTTATGTCTTGTATGGTATCTTGTAGATTAAGTTCTGCTTATGATTTTTAAATATTGCTATGGAGTCCTTTGTAGGCGTCTGACAGTGAGATAGAAGCACTGTTTAAAGGAGCAGATTCTAGAATTGAGACAGACTTCTTTGTAAATTCTGGTTTCACCACTTACTAGTTGTCTGAAGTAAGCCTTGCTCTTCAGATTTCCAAAGTAAGGTTAATATCCTATCTCGTCCTATCTTAATGTCAGGATTGGGTAAGTAAAGTGCGTCTGACACACGGGATGCTCATAAAGGAGTTGATATTTTTGCAATGGTAGATGTAATAGTTGGCTTTGAATTTACAACAGAGTTGGGGAGATAAGACACAACAAATTAAATAAGCATAAATAAGTGTAGCCGAAGTAACCAGGGAAAGTGATACTTAAAATGGGACCGAAAGGAGGAAGAACAGTGAGAAGTGTCCCCTGGGTTTGCTGTGCACCTGCCACTCTGTGGTGCCATAGCCGCACGTACTTGCTTGGTCCTCATACCACACCGTGAGGAAGCACACTCTCCCCAGTGCGTGGGTGAGAGGACTGATGCTCCAGGAGGCTCATATCTTCCTCCAGGTCCCCGATTCGCAGGGGGCTGGATATGGACTGGGTGTGCTCATCTCCCAAATCCATGCTTGTGGTGACAGAGGACAGCAGCAGAGAGGTGTGGGGCCACCTCTCCACTCTCTGCCTTACGCAAACACTAATAAGACAACCAAACCAAACCAAACCAAACCTGTGGCATGCAAAGCTTCATTTTAGCCTGATACCTCATCTAAAGAACTACATCTTAGAAACAAACCCAAGAGAAGCTAGTTGCATATTCTTACCCTGGACCTTCTCTTCTTCTGGTAGGGTTAAATATGTGGCAGAGCAGGGTTCTCGGGAAGGTGTGGAAGGAAGGTGGGAATGAGCAGCAAGGGCGTATCAAGGGGTGCTAACAGGAAACAAACACTGCAGTGTCTATTTCCCAGCCTGGCAGGTCCACGACCATACTCTGCAGGGGACTGTGCACCTGCAGCCCCTCTGCTGCATGGGTCCTGTTGGGGTCACTAACGGTGGGCAGGTATGTGGACTTCAGGATGTCTCCACACTAGTTGAGCCTCTCACTCAAGCTGGTAGGACATGGGCAACTGGTGTCCTGCACGGTATAGCTTGGGAATGGCTTATATCACTCTCTTCCAATTGGCCATTAAAGGTTCTTAAAGTGCTTCCTTGAGCAGGCAGGAGGGTCTAATTGAAAGAGATATGCTGTGCTGCTGGGCATCATGTTGGCTAACTGTAAAGCCCTAGCAGAGACACTCAGTTTCCTCACCTACTCTCAGGGGGTAAAGGTCATGACCTTGAAGGATAAACCCATGACAGATAAGTTTTAATGGGCTGAGAGAAAATGAAACATGAGTCTTGGTAGAGCTCTGTGAGACTTTGAAGGAGAGCCCTGGTGAAGAGGTGTACTAGTTTTCCAGGGCTGTCATAACAAATTACCACAACTAAGTGACCTAAACAATAGAAATTTATTCTCTTACACTTCTGGAGGAGGCTAGAAGTCTGAGATCAGGTGTTGACAGGGGTGGGTCCTTCTGGGCGTTCTGAGAGAGAATCTCTTCCATGCTTCTCTCCTATCTGCTGGTGGTTGCTGGCAATTTTTGGTTTTCTTTGGCTTGTAGACATTTCTCTCCAGTCTTTGCCTCCATCTTCCAAGGCTGTTTTTTCTGAATCTTTGTCTCTGTGTCTCTTCCTCTTTTCTTGTAAGGGCATCAGTTATATTGGTTTAAAGCCTCGTCTACTCCAGCATGACCTCATCTTAACCATTAATTACATCTGCAAAAACCTTATTTCCAAATAAGGTCACTCTCTGAGGTTCCAGGAAGGACATAAAGTTTGGAAGGACACTTTCCAGCCCTGTACAAGAGGGGAGTGTAAAACCATTAGGCATCATTGCCTGTGAGAGAACAGTGGAGAAAGGAGAGGAAGAGTCTCTGAAGGAAGGACACAGAATATCAGTGAAGTGGGCAGGATTACACTAGGAAACACATGTGCCAAATGGGGTAGTTGAGATTTTAAAGAAGGAACCATTTATAATAAGTGGCAGGGTTAAGTAAAAACAAACAAAAAAAAAAAAAAAAAAAACAAGAGGGTGGTGAAGAACTCCAGAGCTAGCAAGAGCAGGGTGCCATTTTCACAAGCTCTCTTACCCCTCCTTCCTCCCACCACCACAGAGAGGAGTTCCACTTGGTTCTCTGCTACCAGGTTCTCTGCCATTGACCTTGCTCTGTGATGCCTCTCCTGTCCTGTCCTAGGACTTCTCAGATGCAGTGATGTGGGCTGCCTGACATTCAGGTGTGCACAACGTTGTGATGGGTGAGTTAGTGCCAGTGCCCCACCCTTGAAGAAAGGGCGATGGAAGCCAGTTGATGCCCACTTCCCGATTTCTCCCCTAGCTGACTGTTCTGTGATATATTCTGTAAAATTCTCCAGAAGATTCTGTGGGATTGAGCGCCAGTTGACAATAGCAGTGCCAATTCAAGAACTCATCCTTGTTTGGGGGTTTACTTCCTTCTCCTTTGCTCTCCCTGCCTCTCACACCTGTTCCCTGAGATAAGTTCCCAAATAAACCGCAGGTACACAGCCTTCACTTCAGCCTCTCCTTTAAGGGAAACCCAGGCTAAGCAGCCACTCTCAGCCAGTAGATTCAAGGAGATTAAGGGATCTCTGGGAGAGAGTGAGAGAGAAGGGGGTGGAAGGGAAGGGAGGGATGAAGAGAGAAGGAGAGAGCAGGGGAAGGGGAGAGGGAAAGAAAGAGAGGGGGAAGGTAGAGACAGAAAGAGAGCTGAAGCTAAAGCAAACTTCAGTCTTCTGAGGAGGAACACAGTCACTGCCAACCCTCATGCTAGCAGGCAGCTGGGAGGAAAAATACACAGCCCAAGCACAATCTCCTCCCACCCAGAGTCCCCTACCAGAGCCTTCTATGGCTGAACCAATTCCCAGAGTGTGAGGAAGGGTTAGCTTTCATGCAGTTCATAGAGGCTAGCCTCCCAGGGCACAGACTAGGCAAGAAGGATAGAAAGTAGAACTGGAAGCAAACAGAATTGCCAGCACAAGCACGTTTACCCACACACCAGTTTTCTCTCCTGCTGACTGTGAGTCTTACAGAATTGACTGCAGCGCTGACATGCTTCACAAGGCCACCTTTTCAAAATGGGAAATGTTTCTAAGGTGAGGTTGTTCTCATAACCACATAGAAATAACTTGTTGGCTACACATAAATTTTATCACCATTGAGCATCACCATCCTAGTAAACTCAGTTATCATCTGGATTAAGCAGCTTAGGACATGAGGACGAGTGTGGACGTGCATCCAGAACATCCCCTGGTTCAAATCCCAGCGCTGCTACCAACAAAAATGGTGCCCTTGAACAAGTTTCCTTCTCCCTCTGAGTCTCAGTTTTCTCATCTGCAAAATAGAATTGAAGTATCAACCACACCTCACAAGATTTTTGTGAGAAGTCAATGAAAGAAGATATTGTAAATGGTTGCTGTTTTTTCTAGTACTGCTCTCTTAATTACTGCCCATTTATTATGCCTCAAATTTCTATTTCTCTCCAAGAGATGTATGTATGTTATTAACACGTTCATATAGAATAGGATTAACCATCTCATAAATCTAAAAATTTCTCTAGATATTTGAAGATTCCTCTTACAATTGTAGTTGGATAAACTGTCATATTTTATTATCCCTCTGTCTTCTTGCTCTTAACTGTATAAAATATCCTGAAGTTCATCTTAAGTGACAGGTGAACGAGTTGTTCTTCAGTTGCATTCAGACTTCAAAGGTCTTTCAATTGGCTTTATATTAAAATTGACTGTGATGAAGTAATTTATGCTCAGACTCTGGCCACAGTTGTCTGATTGCTGGGTGATGAATCACTGAAGGAAGGGCCCACATTTCTGTGCTGTTGGAGCTTTTCACTTAACCTCTGAGTCTGCTGGGCTGCTTGCCGGCTCACTGGAAAATGGCCTCTGCTTGGAAGCCGGGCAGGAGGGACTTCTTGCCACAAGGCTCATCCTTGCTGTATTAAAAAGGTTTGGTGAGAACCTATGACTTTGTGTTAAGGAAAGACTATGCTCTGTCTCAGGTGTAATTAATCTTGTATCTAAAAATTTGTGGTTCTGTGAAATATAATATATTTAGTTCTTTTTCTCTTGTCCTTTGAGAAAAATATACCCATTTCTTTTGAAGAAATGTGCTATATAAAGAAAATATATCTATCTTTCCTTATAAACAATTTCATTATTTTTTCCCTCTTTCCCAAATAGGACTTTTTTAGTGTGAATGTAAAGAGAAGAAAAATAATTTAATGAAAGAGAAACATGTATACAAATTTATGGTAATACTAGCCTTATTTAAAAACAAAAGAAGGAAAATAATGAAGCAACATAAATGGGATCACAAAGAAAATCAGATGTATTTTGAAAATAATTATGTTTTCTCCCGGATTATGTAGTTGTTAAACCATATATTTAATTTGTTGACTATTTTGTGGTTATTGCTCTGTTTATAAAAATGATTGCCAATTTCAAGTCTCATTCAGGAGAGTGAGCCAGAGGGCATTGTGGTAAATGTGCACTAATCCTAAAATAGTGTTTGAACATGAGAGCTGGCATTCCTTGGCAGGACTCAGGTATTACAACCAAGGCTTAAGCTACAACAGAACTTGAAAACTATCCTACATGGAAACTTTTTCTTGAACAGCATATATTTTGAATCTCTGCTTTCAATGAATGGAGCAAGAAGGGGCTGTGAACTACATTTTCGGCTGGGGAGATGTGAAGTGAGCTCATGGAAAGTGGTAAATTAAAGGATGAATTAAATCTTTCATTTAAAAAAAGAAATCAGAAAAGCCCTATTTTGACTAGGTGTTAGGAATACTATGGCCCTTGGTACTCAGTCAATGGGAAATTTTAATCATAGATCCTTGGGAAATTGACAAGACTACTCACTGCCCTATACCTCCCTCTGACAGCAAGTATCTACCTGCCCTAGAATTGTTGAAGCCCTTCCACGTCTTAGAATTTGGATGCCACTCTTTGGGGAGAGGTGGATTTAAGGAAGCTCTCCAGGATGGTGCCAGTGCAGGGTGGGCACCTGGCAGTAAGCATCTTGTATTTTGCATCCAATGTGCCTCACTGGTCTCATCCTAGTCTTGGCCTTCAGAGGAACCCAACATTATCTGAGAGCTCTGAGATTTAGGCAATATAGTGATTTGGGTGTCTCCCAAGCACATGCAGAGAAGGGGAGCCCTCTGGCTTGGGTGCTGCATCAGCTGCAGTAAAGAGAAAGTGCTAGTTGCTATGTCTCAACCTCAACTGTGTCAAGTGACAGTTCACTCCTCTGACCAAAATGCACCTAGAATGTCAGAATGCCCCTGTGACTGATTTGTCTCCCACAATCAGCTGAGGCTGGTCTGCCTGCCTGCTTGAGCCACTGAGAACATGTCTTTTCAAAGCTGTCTGGTTTGACTATTTTTCAAATGTCTTACAGATGGCTGGGTTGGTCTTCTAGTAGATTCTCTCTGGAGCATTCTCTCCAATCATGACCTTCTATTCCTACTCCAGAGGCCTTGAGATTGACCTCCCTATTCTGTTTGGTGATGTGGCAATGACTGTGGACATTCTTCTGGTCAGAATGCCCAGATGTTGTTCTCAGCTGTGTTTCCTCCACTGTAGGGGGATGAAATTGTTCCTGAAAGAGTTCTAACACCTAATGTCTTGACTTCTTGGATTTTGCATATTTAGACAAAATTTTTCTTATGATTCCCAGATATGGCTTCTTCTTCTCTAGTCCCCAAAGCACCTGGCCAGTATCTTGTTTATTGCTCTCTCTGCCCTGTATCCACAGTACTAGTATACACATCTTGCCCTCCTCACCAGATTATGGGCTCCGCAAGTCCAGGGACAATGTCTCATTTACCTCTGATTCTCCACAACAGATAATCCAGCACCTGGAGCTTGGGATATGTCCCAGAAAGAATTCTTAAATGAATCAATGAGTAATAATTGAATTTGTTACTATAGAAGGGAATTCTTCGAAATTTGTGCTTCTAATTGGACAGGAAAGTATTCCTCTTGGTTCTCAAGCTTCTCTTTGCTAGTCAAAGGACTGCGATAGGAAGGTATTGTGGTAACTGAGGGATGGCCAGAAGGAGCATAAAAACAGATGCGGGAAAGAAACATGGTCATGAGTCAAGCTTAGGCATTTGTTTAGATAATAAGGGGGTAATGCCAGAGTTAGTAATGAGGTAGACTAGACAGTTTAAAAAGTACAAAATGAGGAAATAATTGTTAGTTGGGATCCTGCTACTTTAGAGTGTCCATGAAAATGTTAGCAAATTGTATTTATGTTGGATAAGATCCTTA
Source organism: Ursus americanus (assembly GCF_024610735.1). Taxonomy (NCBI): domain Eukaryota; kingdom Metazoa; phylum Chordata; class Mammalia; order Carnivora; family Ursidae; genus Ursus; species Ursus americanus. The sequence continues at coordinate 50,247,660 of NC_142137.1, read as the reverse complement.
GACTCTATTATTCCAAATATATTGTAAATTTCTTAATGACTCAGTATAGTGTATCCATGTGGTTGAGCCAGGAATGCCATGATGTAATAGAAAGACTCCTCAATGTCACGCCCCTCTACCATTGTCTGTTGGTTGTTTTTGAATGAGGCATTTAAGCTATGGATCAATTTTTGTCATAGAAAACAAATAGAAGAGGCTAAGTGATGCCTACGATCTTTCCAATCTCTAAAATGTTATGATTTTATACTTTTAGATGGTTTTGGAAGACATATAGTTGTTCAGAGTGCTCTTACTGGGAAAAAAAAGATCCATACATACTTCTTTCCATGAATATAACTTAAATATATCAATGTAATTTGGTATATGTTCAATAAAATATTAATTTTAATAAATATTAATAAAATTAATGTTAATAATTATTATATATTATATATTTTATTTTATATATTATATAAAATAAATATTAATAAAATATTAATAAAATATTAATGGTTTAATAAATAACATAACAAACACTCAACATGTGTGAACCATTTAATTCTTAATACAATATCTACATTTCTCTCAAAAAACAAAACAAAAATACTTTCTACTTGAAACTCCACACCATGATAATATTGTCATTATAGTTTGCTGAATGACATTTTGTTAGGAGGGGATTACTCCTACAGTTCTGGAGCCATAAAAGCCTCCCTGATGGGAAAAGCGATAAGCGTGTGAACAGGGCCTAAGTAGGTAAGTAGGGAAGGGATGGGAGGAGAAAATATCCCCCATCTTTGATTCCTTCCACTATCATTTTCTTCTACCACCACTGCCTCTGTGGAGCCAGAGGAAGCATGGAGAAGACAGAGATGACCAACCTATTACACACAAATTGAAACCCAAGAGTTCACCTGTCCTTTCTGGTTCCCATTATTTCCCTAGCACTCCCAGTTGTGAAATGGGGTGACCCTACATTGGACCCAGAAGAAGAAGGAGTTTTGGCACTGACTTAAAGAAAATCTCCTGATGAAAACAGAATTCCTTTTGCTTTACAAAAATATATAAATTATGTACACAGAAAAATTCTTTATGGTCTGACTTGAACATTAAATCCCACTGATGCACAGCATGCTACATTCTTTGGTTCACCAAAGTGTGTTTAAAAATGAGATTATGCAACTTTCTAAGTTCGTTTAATAATGAGGAAGATGGTCAGGCTTGCCTTTTCTCTGTTTTAAACTAATACAGGTTCTGATAAAGACAAACCAAACTTCCTTCCTCTGTGTTTCTCCTCTTTTATAGCTTTGGATCCTTCCGGAATACCTATCATCTCAGATTAGGGTAGGATGCCCTTGAGAATGCCCTACCCAGGGGAAACCAACTTTTTTTAAATTTTAAATCAGGTGCACTATGCTCTATGCCTTGCATTCATGATCACCGTGCAAAGATATTTCTATGGGGTGAGGTTCACTTGATTGGAATCATAATTTTATATTCTTTCTTATCTCTGATTAGCCACAATCAGTGTCCAGGGAATTGTGCAACTGATCCAGGATTGTTATTTCAGAGACAACCTGGGCTATGCATCTATTCTTTGTAGACAAATTCGCCCTGAAATCCCAGAAAGTCCAGAGATGAGTCATCTGGAATATCGTTGCTCTGGTATATGAATCTGATCAAACGGGTGTTATCTGGTGTGTGATCAGAGTGTAGTTGAGGGTGTCAATAGGTGGCGGATGTAGGAAGAAGGCAATTTGAAGAACGATAGCTATTAAAATGAAACAAGGAAGGAGCAGCACTACACTGGTCCAGTCTACTCTGCCATGTGAGGAGGGACCCTGTGTTGGCAGTGACAAGCTGATAGGATAAAGGAAATGAGTTGCTTTGGAAATGTCAAGGTTGGCCAGAGTCCTCTCTGAATAATAAAATCTTAACTGCACCATCAGCAATGACTGGAGACAGAAAGGAGACGGAGTTGAATGAGTGCCCAGAGAAAAATGGAATCAATTCTATATACACTTTTCCTGCTGATATAGACCATCCCAACCCCAGAGCAAACCCCTCACTTGAGAAAATATCACATGTGCTCCTCCACTGCCCTGACTTACTTGTATTTTCCATGAACTTCATGACAAGGTCGAGTTCTTCATCTTGTAACGCAATGTGTTTTTTTCCCCTTCATTTCTCTTGCAGAGTAAAATATGGAGAATTCGAAAGAAACGGAATATCTTCACTTTTCCTTAAGACACAGTCCTCATGTTGCTTTTTGAAAAAGGCAAGCATTTTAACTCCATGAAGAAGGAATAAAGTACCAAGTCTGTGCTAGTTTTTGTTTCGTCTTCTTTGTGGATGTGTATAAATAATAGTAAGGCACTTCACATGGGCTACGAAGTCACCGGTTTGGGCAGAAGAAGACTCATACCGCTTTTCCATCTGCTCAGCCCTGCCCAGCTGAGGAAGGGCATACAGTCCACAGTTGTGGGCAGGAACGAAGTTGGAAGAGACATAATGACACCCACACCTTCTTGTCAGTTCCGTTGCTCTCCCTAGCTACTCCTTCGGCTCTAGGCTATCTTTCAAAGCCTCGCTCAAATATAGCCTTCTCAGGAAGCCTTCTTTGGTACATACTCCCTACTGTCCCACCCCCAATGAATCATTTTCCTTGTACTATTTCTAGACTTTGGGTATATTTCAGTATCTTGAAACCATCGATCTGCATTGTTTTCCTGCCTTGCTCTCCTACTAGAATGTGAACCCTGACAGAGAATAGATGGGATCTGGCCTATGGCCCTCCACCTAATAGTGGATGGCAAATAGTAGGGACCAAATAAATGTGTTTGACTGACTAGTTGCAGCCCTTGGATGGGGCACGCAGTCAGTCCTGGATCTATCACACCAATATTATCAGTAAGTTTCCCTTAAAGCCAGTTCCGGTCTATTGTGAAATGTCTTTCTCATGAGCCACTTCCCCTTCCATCCTGTTAACACATATATACACATAATCCAGGCAGAATGTTTCTTTGTGGATTCTAGGCAGTGATGGGGAAATGAAAATACCGTATTGCATTAATTCTAAAACACAGATTTTTTTTCACCTTTTGAATTGAAATTAGGGAGTTTTTGACAATCGATGGCATCTTACAGTTATGATTGGCAGTGTTTTTTGCTTTTGAATCATACCTAAAATAATGCATCTTTCAATGATGGTATCTCAGATTTGTTGAGATATGGTACTTATGGAAAAAGTTGTACCAGGGGCCACACCAGCCCTATACCAGCTTATATGATGAATTCTGGATACGGTCCAAATGCTACATTAAAAACAAACCAAAACCAGACTTTTCCAGAATAAAGTGAGAGGGTCAGACTTAAGGATCAGCAAGCATGTTTCATGTGACAGTCATTGTTACATCTCTGGCATCTGATCGACTACATGCCTGGAACATATATGTACTTAATACATAAAGATAACTGATAACAGTTTTTGAGTACTTACTGTTTTAGTCACTGGATTTTAAGTGCTTTTTATATTTAAGCTCATTTAATACTCAGGATATCACTTTGCGTGGGACTATGCTCCCCATTTTTCAGATGCACAGAGTGAAGCTAAGGGTAGAAGGGTATATGCCCTGCATGTTATAGATGGTAAGTGGCAGAGCTATGCCTTGTGCTCTGTGTAATGCTTCTTCCCCAGTGAATATTGATTTTGAATAAGTGGTATTTCCTGGCCATTTGCTTGGTCAGAGGTGTCAGTTCTCAATTTTCTTTCCAAATTGTCCACTTTCCTGGGCCCCCTAGACTCCACAGGTCATCAAATGACTATCTTAGACTTAACATTTTGATGAATATCGCTTAGTTTGTAATAAACAGTTTATTGCAAAAAGATTTCCTTTATTCAATGATCATAGGCAAAATCCTACCAAAATAAAAAATCCCCTAAGAGCCATTTGTAATTATGATGGTGTTATATTTCACAAATGTAATATTGTGGAGGTAATATAAATTCATTTTTGTAAGTAGTAAAAACAAACAAAACCACAATCTCTTTTTTTAAAAAAAAATTATTTATTCATTTGAGAGAGTGAGAGAGAGCACAGGCCAGAGAAGGGGGTGGGGCAAAGGGAGAAGAAGAGAAGAGACTCTCCAACAGACTCCCCACTGAGTGTGGAGCATGATGCAGGGCTGATATCCCACCCTGAGATCATGACCTGAGTCAAAATCAAGAGTCAGTCGCTGTGCCCCACACAGTCTTTCTTTTGTAGGATTGTCACCCTGGAGGTCATGGAGAAAAAATTAAATTCAATGGGCTTTGATTGACCTCCTCTTTTGGGGCTGAGACCAGTTCTTTCAACGCCAAGATGCCCCAGCATAATATTGAGAAATTACTGAGGAAATTCACTTCCGGTATAGAAGATTCTGTTAGACCAATCACTTTTTCCTGTTTGTAGTCACTGAAGGAATCAGAACTAGGAGTTGGGGGGCAGGGACTACCATGCTGGGCAATGGAAGGAGCACTTTCGTCGGACCAAGCTCTAGGGTGCACCCCAGTCGCCTGGAGGACTTGGTCAAACACAGATTGCTGGACCCACCCCCAGAGTCTCTGACTCATCAGGCTTGTGGTGGGCCCTGAGAATTTGCATTTAAAACAAATTCCCAGATGCTGCTGATGCTGCTGGTCCGGGTGCCACACTCTGAGAACCACTGGCCTCACCATTAGAAGGGCCTGAGTCAGAATCCTGACACCTCTCCATCCTAGCTGTGCCTTAGGGCATTTAATTATCTGTCTTGACTCCTTAAGAGTAACCTGAACTGTAAACTACCTGTTCTCCCCATTTTCTAAGACTTGTACAAAAAGAAATAAAAATAATATATTTGCAAATTACTTAAAAACTTATTATTGCAGGTATTAGTCCTATTATCGTGAAAGAAACTGTAGATTTCTGTCACCTCAGAGAGGAGCTGGCAGAACTTCGGAGTTACTCAAGGCTGAGGGGGAAAAGTTTGGAGAATTCAAAGCACGTGTTGTACCCTGAAGTACCTTGGGAACCAGCATGGAATATAATGGAAAGGACACAGGTTCTGTGCTATGAACCTGCTTACGTGTGTTCAAACCCTGTTTCCCACCTGGAAAATGGGAATGGGAAGACAGACCTTGCAGGTTTGCTGAGAGGGCTGTTCAAAATAATGCATTTAAAGAAGTAGCACAGTGCCTGGCACACAGTAGCCACTCAGTAAATATTAGCTAATATTTAGATTTCAAGTTGGTAATACAGCCATCCCAGCGAGCCGTTCCGTTGAGGTAGCTGGTTCCCTGATCCTCAAAGTTCATACTCTAACTATGCTGCTTTGAATGAGCAGTTGGACTCACCGACCTCCAAGGTTACTTCCAAATGAGGTTCTAATTGTCAGCACAAAGCAAACGGCCCTGGTCAGCTGCCAGCAACCAGGACTGTTTTCCTCAGTCTTCCCTTGTAACTGCCAGCTTGACTACTCATGTCTTTGCCCTGACCTACCACATAATCGTTAAGCAGACTTTCTGGAATTCCCTAGCAGGCAAAACACTAACAATAGAAAAATTAAAATTACATGAAGATCAGTGTGCTGAGGTCTTCATTTTCATCCTGGATTATGTGACAATTGAATCAAGTCTAAACCAGAGAATGCGTGACAGTGCAGTGAGCTCTTCACTAACAAATGTCAGATAAGCTTCAGCAATCTGCTCTGGGTGGGTGGAAGTTCCAGGCTTGCAAAACCTCATAGTTAATAGAAGCAACAACTGGAGCACAATTGCTGACCAAGTCGTGGAACCTGATGCCATGTCATGGGGCTGGAATGCAGCTCATGGTACCCTGTCGGACAGACTTTCCTTTTATACCTCATTCTGATGAGAAGTTATTCACTCAGCCTGCATGTCCTCTTGCACGTTCCACGGACCATTCAACTCGACATCACAAGTGATACAGATGGGTAGGGCGTCCTTGAACATGCAAACCTGTTTCAGTGATCACAAGTTATTGACTCAACAAAAATGGGAGAGAATTTGCTCAGCTTCTATCTTTCTCTTTTTTACTGAGTTTAAGTAGACTGGTTGGGTCACGGGACAGGCGAAGAAAGGTGAGGGTAAGCCATTTCGGTTCCATCGGATGGCGTTAGTTGCTGCTTCTGACATTCCTTGCCAGCAAATATGAGAAAATGTAATTCTTGATATTAATGCCTATTTTTTCCCCTAATTTTAAGTTAGGAGTCAAATGATTTTGTTTTCTTATGGAAACATTTCTTATGAAATGTTTTTTTAGACGATTTTGTTTTTCCTGACTCATGGTAAACTTCCAAGTTTTCTGCCTTCTCCCTGCGTTGGGGTCCCAGTTACCTCTAATTCTGATGACTTTTTCTCACGTTCTTCAATGGTCTCAGCCTCTTGGAGTACTGACTTCCTTTCCATATGACTCATTGCCAGCTTTCATGGTGACTTCCAGATTCATAATCCTCTGGTATCCTCCACTCAGACGAACTCTGTTTTCATTCTGTCTCAGCTACACCCCAGCAAGGCCACGTCTTATACTTGGTCACAATTCAGATGTGCTTCACTTCCAGGATGGCAAATTCTAATATCCCTCTCCTTTTCTCGCTCCATTCCTTCCTTTCTCCCTCTTTCCCTCTGCTTTTCCTTTCATCTTTATTAAGACCGCCAGCCTATGAACTTTACCTACCCTATCTACTCCGTCACCTGGATTTGGTTCCATTGCTTCTGCAGTGGCCTGAACTCATTGGCTTCTCCTATCAGTTTGGTGCCACCTATGATTCCCTCTGTGACACTTCTCCAATCTGTCTCTCCTTCCTATTCTTGCTGGCTCTCTTGAGAGCACTTGCGAGGATCCCCTACCTGGTTGTCCTTTCTTCCAATCTGCTCTGCTCTAATCCATATTAGTTTCACCCTTTCTAAAATGATCATCCTGATTTCAAAGCTCTGTGAGAGCTTGTGTAACTCTTATCATCCAAAACCTTCTATTGCTTCTTCCAAGTCTTGCTCATGTTTTTCTCATCTCCACCTGAAAAATACAATCTGCTTTCATTTAAGTCCTCTTCAAATAACACCTCTGATCATCTACCTTCCCTTGATCCTTCTTCAATGCTATATTTCTATGCTAGTGATAATGGTTTGTATATTTGTTTTATCTTCTTGCAATGTGATCCAGTGTAAGGCACACGAGTGTTGGATTTAGAGAGAGATCTGGATGAAGACCCCAGCTGTAGTATTTACCAGTTGTATGATCCTGGGCAAGTCCCTCCATTTTGCTAAGACCAAGCTTCCTCCTTGATAAAAAGGAGATAGTACTACCTACTTCATGGGGTTGTTATGAGGATTAAATGAGATGAAATAAATGCTTTATAAGAGTCACTCAAGAAATATTATTTCTTCCCTTCTTCCCCATTCCTTGTGTCCTCGAGGTAGAAGATTATGTTTTACTCATTTTGTATCCCTTGAAATGTCAACAGTGTCTGGCCATCAATAAAAAGGCCATCAATAAATATTTACTGAATTCCCATGTCTATGCTACGTGTCCTTTTTTCCTGTTGAAGGTTGGTGCTCCAGAGACAATGGATTCTTTATCTGCAGTCCATTTCCTATTTAATTTTGGCAAGTTTAAGCAGAATATTCTTTATATGCTGAACAGACACTTAATTACACCAAATTACCCTAGTACGAATAATTGTATCTTCTCTCTTGAGAAAGACTTGTGGCTAGGTGCTCTATGTCTGGACTGGAGTAAGGAAACTTGTATGTATGTGTGTGGGGGGAAAAAAACTCAGTCATAATAATGACATCTGAGAAACTACCCTTCAGGTTATTGACTCAGCATGATCCAATATGATTGTGACCAATCATGGCCCTCTCCCCCACATGAAGCTGATAGGAAGTGGGCTGGGAAAACTGATTCACGTCCTTATGAGGGTCCCTGTTACAAAAATCTAACAATACTACAGAATTCCTGGTGGAATAAGTGCTTCTCTGAGGAAAGGAAATGCTTCCAGCTCAATGTTTATTAAAGGTATTGTGATGTAGTAGGAAGATCATTGGCTTTGGGTGGGAAGGCCTTCACTTGATCTCAGCTCTACTACATATTAGCTATGGATCCTCACGCAAGTTACTTGGACCTCTTTCTCCTGTAAAAGATGGTCACATACCCGCATCACAAGTTATTGTGAACATTGAATGGCGTACACATGGAAGCACCCGGTGGAACGGATGACATATACAGAGAGAACAATGAACAGAGGTTAGTTAAAATGTCTAAGAGTATAGAGCAATTTTTTAATAAAAAAAGACCTAGTGCACTTTGTAGACATACAACAGTATCCACTGTGTTGTCATCGACTACCTATGTACCTGAGGGATGGTTAATGTGTCAACTTGGCTGGGCTTTGATGCCAAGATGCCAGGCCAAACACCAGTCTAGATGTTGCTGTGAAGGTATATTTTAACATTTATATCAGTAGACTTTGAGGAAAGCAGATTGACCCTCCATGATATGGGCAAACATTTTTCATATTACCATGCTTGACACTGATGATGCAGAAAGAAAAGATAGAATGCCACTTCTCTAGCTCTTGTTTCATGGTGGGTTGGAGTGGATAGGGCTGGTGCATAAATGGGGGGTAAAACTGGACTCTTGGGAATCTGTGTCTCCAGGTGAGAGAGCATGAGAGCCTGATGTAAGGAAGGGGCAACTAGGAGAAAGAGGAAGGGATGAATTCAAGAGCAGTTTAGAAGGTGGAAATAGAATAGTGAGAAACTATTATAGAGAGAAACAAGGGTTTGTGTCCCCCTAAATAATAGTGAAAGAGCAAGATGTCTCCCATGACTCCCTGGTTTCTGGCAGGGTGTCTGGGAAGACGTTGGGAGGAGCACAATTTCTCATCATCTTTTCTGATCCCAACATTTCTCAGCATCATAAAATACAGTCCCCTCATTTTAGGGATGCAGACATTGAAGCTGAGAGAGAACAGATCAGTTGCCCCCAAACCTCATAAATCAGGAACTAGCAGAACTAGTACTGGAATCGCAATCCATGCTGTGTGGCTACAATGCCCTCTCTCCAGCCCCCACTATGCTGCCTGGCAAACTCCTTGGGCAATGAGGAGTGAGGAGGGGGCCCCCGAGAGTTCCTGTGACTTCTTCGCGGTATAAATGCATTCTCTTGAGCAGTCAGCCTGTCATGCTCCCTGGATGTACAGCTGTACTTCATAAACGACCCAGGAGTCATTCACTTCCTTTCCAAGAAACTGGAGAGAGAGGCAGATAGGCTGTGCTTTCAGTTGCCTGTCCCAGATGGGAAAAGGAGGAAGATCTATTTGTAGCTAGAGAGGGAGAATGTCCATTGGTAAAAATGAAAGTACGTTTTCTCCAAAAGCGTGAGGTAATCCTATTTTTTCTTCAGAAGTATCCTAGCCCTGCATGGAATCAGTGCTCCCTTCCGAATAATGACAACACTTGACTCGTTGCCCTTTACAACCTGCCCACCCATCTCCTTCCTGCTCTCTCTGCCAGCCACGGTTGTTGACCCTGGCGTCACGAATCAAGAAGCTCTAGCAGCCTGAGCCCTCTTCGTAACCTGGCAGGGGTTCAGCAGCTGGTGAGGAGAAAGTTGCTTTCTCTTTCTTGCTCTCAGATGGACCTGGAAGCTGGAACCAGGAACCCAAAGCCACCTCTGGCCTCCCACACCATTTCCCAACTCCCTCTGTGCCCTCCTCTCAGCTCTCATTTGTCTTGACTCTCTTAACATGGCCCCTAAGTTGGGGTGACCCACAGACTGTTAGTCTCTCTTCAAGGGCACCTGTTCACATAGCTGGACCTTTGCCTGGGTCTCAGTTTTTAAATTCTTTTTTCTTTTTTTTTTTCTGACCATGCTGCTGCCCCTAGACCAGCTGGGCTCATGTTTAATTCATCTCAGGGCTAATTATAGCTTGGCTAGGGGAGGGGCATGGTAATCTTTGCCTCCCACTCCAGGCCTTCCTGCTGCCAAGGTAACTAAGGAATGGTGGTGGGGGTGGGTGGGGGGAGACAAGGGTTTGTGTCCCCCTAAACCTGCGGGCTCTGGGCAGCTGTGCCAGCCCCCTAGCACTTCCTCCCAGGGAGCATCCTGAGAAAACACTAATGGCAGAAACACAGGCGCTAGGCCAGCGGGAAAGAGGCACGGAGATTCCAACTCAGGCCAACTATGTGCAAGCATCAGGACGCTCCTTTCCCTTCCTTCTCCCTCCCTTACGAGGTAAGGATTGATAATAATACCTGAGACAAGGCTGGTTATTCTACACTCTTCCAGGTGGGCGCACAAGTCACGTCTGAGGTCCCACAGCAGAAAGGACCAGTGTCTCTGAGTCTTTGCTCCTGCTGTTCCCTCTGTGTGGATCCTGCCACCTTCTTTCTGTCACCTCCATTTCTGATTTCTTCTCTAAAGCCTCTAAGGACACATTTTTCTAGCACCTCTCCCCACTCCCTGCCTGGCAGGACTGTTCTCATGTTAACCACGTGGCACAGTGGCATAGTGGTTCCCAGGTAGTTCGAATAGAATTGAGAGTTCTGCAAGACACAGTGCTCAACAACTGTTAGTTCTTTCCACTCCTGCTTGCACTCTGAGGCTTGCCCGTTCCGGTGGTTTATTTCGCCCACCACTTGGGACATCTTTGAACTGTGGTTTGAGGCAGCCTTCGCCATCATAGGGTGAGTTGTGTGTGAGGGGCTGAATCTGAGGTCAGTTGGGCTCTGACCCCACACCTGACTCACTCCAGTGGGACAGTAGTTCCAAAGCCAGACATCGGCCCCCACCCCCACCCCAACCTAGTTCAGCTGTGATTTGACAACGATGAGTTCCTGAATCTCAAGGGGTGGCAATCAGATCCTTGCCAGATGGCTAGGCAGCTGGATGCTATTTTTATATAAAATCGCTACAGAGCCTGTAACCATTAGAACTACCATTTTCACGGAGGCCAGCTCAGCCTTGCTAATTGGGCAAATTTGGAGCACCTCCAATCATTTATCCAGCTGATAAAATTGGTGCTCTCCAAACAGGCCACATCACTTTGAGTCCAAATTCATAATTTAGTCTCCACTGGTGGTTTCCTGAGAATTGTTGTCCTGAGACTTGGGGGAGGCCACAGGAAATATCGAGGATCACCCCTTCACCATCAGACTGTGATTTGTGGACTAACATTCCTGGCTAGAAAAAGTTTGAAGAGGCTAAAACTGTCTCTTAGCCCACATTCTTTTGCGATTTGAAATCACTGATATAATTAGACTTTCATATCCGACTGCTTAATCCCTTGGTTAGATTTCACGCTTTCCATTATTCATTTCACCCTGGGTTTCCAGTTTGGGCAATCAAGAGTTGCCACCCTGCCCATGAGGCTCCTGCTGTCCCTAGTGGAAGGTCACGATGACAGCTAACAGCCTAGGCTGAGTCCCACTCCATTGGCTTCCAGAGCTCCGCTTGCCCTTGGGTGTTTGCCGTCTGCTGGGCTGTGTTCCAGAAGGTCAGAGCCTGGGGCTGCCATATCTACTGCTCTGTCCCCAACACTGACTCAGTGCCTGGCACACAGAAATGGCAAAATAAATATTTATTGAGCAAATGCCTCCAGACCAATCTTCAGCTGCGTAATGGCATTCTTTGTCTTTTTGACAACAAATGCTTCTCAAAGGTCAGGAATGAGAAGATGAAAACAGAATTGAAACAGATTAAATCAAGGCACGACATCCCCTCCCGCGGTCCACGTACATCTGCAGTCAGGGTTCTGATCAGAAACCAGGTGCTCAGCAGAGCTTCTTTCCCTCCACTCTTAAAAGAAAACTGGAGGGGTGCCTGGGGGGGCTCGGTTGGTTAAGCATCTGACTTCGGCTCAGGTTATGATCTCAGGGTTCTGGGATCCAGCCCCATGTCCAGCCTCAGTCGAGTTCTGCACTCAGTGGAGAGTCTGCTTCTCCCTCTGCCCTTCCCCTCCGAGTTCTCTCTCTCTTTCTCTCTCTCTCTCACTCACTCTCACTCTCACTCTCAAATAAATAAAATCTTGAAAGAAAAAAAAGGAAAGAAAACTGGAGAACCTGTGTACCAAGGTAGAGTGGTAAAAAAAAAAAAAAGCAGTGGGGAGAAGGGAGTTCAGAAGGAAAAGTCTAAACACCCCCTTCCCTATAGAAATAATGATAATGGTAAAAAATAATAAGGCTAAATTGTATCAAGACCTTTCTGTGTGTCAGGCACTGTACTGTGCACTTACTATCATTTTTTTTATTTTTTAAAGATTTATTTATTTATTTATTCATGAGAGACAGAGAGAGAGGCAGAGGAGGGAGAAGCAGGATCCCCGCAGAGCAGGCAGCCCGATATGGGACTCGATCCCAAAACCCTGGGATCATGACCTGAGCCGAAGGCAGACGCTTAACCGACTGAGCCACCCAGGCGCCTCCTGTACATTTATTATTTTATTAATCTTCACAATAAGCCTATGAGGCAGATATTATTATCATGCCCATTTGTGAAGGAAAAATAGGAACTTAAAGAATTTAAATAACTTTCTGAAGCTGGTAGGTAGGGAAGCTGGAATTCACCCCAGGTCTGTCTGAGCTTAGCAACCAACCACATAATTGTGTTCTTCGTCCTTTGCTGATTTGAATATTTAAAAATAAGGTCCAAGTCTCATTGCAAGTCTCAAGAGTTGTTTAACTCATAGCCCCTGGCTCAAAGTCATGCATGCCATGTGGAGATAGTCAATATTTGTTGATTCGAAAGTAGAGATAATCAAAAGGCACTAGGATAGGTTATTTCACTTGAAAATAGAGCATGCATGAAAGGAAATTTCAAAGCCATCCAAGGGAAGGCGGGGCGGCAAGTGGTCTTGCAGCCTACAAAACACAGGATGTGTCATTCAAGGTGTTTGGAATTCATAGTGTCAAGTCAAAGGAGTATTTTGAAGTGGCTACACTAGGGATGCCTGGGTGGCTCAGTTGGTTAAGTGTCTGCCTTCTGCTCAGGTCATGATCCTGGACTCCCGGGATTGAGCCCCACGTGGGGCTCTCGGCTCACCCGGGAGTCTGTTTCTCCCTCTGCCCCTCTCCCCTGCTTGTGCTCTCTCTCTTGCTCTGTCTAATAAATAAAATCTTAAAAAAAAAATAAAGTGACTACACTATAAGAAATGATAACTCCTAGGGAATAGCTAAAAGGATCCTGGTCTTTGCTCTGACTGGATCTTTTCCCAATGATTACACTGAAGACGGCAGGCGAAACCTCACCATGGTGCACAGGTCGTGGTCTCCACAAGGAAATGTGAGACACGACTACTGCAGGTTTGTGCAGGGTCCCCACCCCAATTTTCAAGCCACATCTCTATCTTGCTTCTTAGAAAGTCAGTTCCTACTGGGCAGGGCCATCGAGTCAACTCCCAGAGACATTGTCACACGACTTGTCTCCTCCTCCGGAACTTTTGTGCGACATACCTGGACTCTTCTCAGAATGCTTCCTCAATCTTCTTTTGTGACATTTAAAGAAAATTGAAGAAGGTGAAACATTAGATGAGAAAACACTCTTAGAACAGAATGATTCAGCTCCTTCCAACGTAGACCAGAGTCAGATACCTCCTAGGGCTGTGTCTTGTGATCAGTTTATATTTACTCTATATTTATTAATTAAATGCTACATTCATGAATATCCATCAAGGACCTCTGTAGAGGATACTATGTGTAACATGTTGTGGTAATAGAATCCTCCCCACTGATTGAAACAAAGAATTTGTGTTAGATAATGAAGGATCTGGCCATCCACCTTAAAAATGATCAAATGGGGTTCAAGGGAAGGGTGTGACAATTTTTTTTTAAAAATCAATGTTGATGAATTCTTCATAAAAGGTGTTTTAGGTAGCATTTGGCGAAGGGAAGATAAATTAATTGTCCCCCAACTACACCTGAATAACCTCATAGTACCTCAGAAAGAACAGGTCCCAAGCCATCGTATTTGCCCAGAGAAGCTTCGTGTCTTTGTTTTCCTGTTAACAGTAGCTCCGTTCTCTAATCCCTCTAGTCCCTAATCCTCAAACTGTAAGCACAGCTGTCAGACAGTCGTTGTTTGAATTCATTCAGTCACTAAGAAATACTGATTTTTATCCCTTTCTTCCGGGGAGTAATCAGAAGGGGGAATGAAGCATGAGAGACTATGGACTATGAGAAACAAACTGAGGGCCTCAGAGGGGAGGGGGGTGGGGGAATGTGATAGACCGGTGATGGGTAGTAAGGAGGGCACGTATTGCGTGGTGCACTGGGTGTTATACGCAACTAATGAATCATCAAACTTTACATCGGAAACTGGGGATGTACTGTATGGTGACTAACATAATATAATAAAAAAACAAAAAAACAAAAACAAACAAACAAAAAAAACCTATTAAGGAGGGCACATATTGCATGGAGCACTGGGAGTTATATGCAAATAATGAATCATGGAACATTACATCAAAAACTAAGGACATACTGTATGGTGACTAACATAACAATAAAAAATTATTATAAAAAAAATAAAAAATAGGGGCGCCTGGGTGGCACAGCGGTTAAGCGTCTGCCTTCGGCTCAGGGCGTGATCCCGGCGTTATGGGATCGAGCCCCACATCAGGCTCTTCTGCTATGAGCCTGCTTCTTCCTCTCCCACTCCCCCTGCTTGTGTTCCCTCTCTCGCTGGCTGCCTCTATCTCTGTCAAATAAATAAATAAAATCTTTAAAAAAATAAAATAAAATAAAATAAAATAAAAAATAAATTTAAAAAAGAAATACTGATTTTTTTTTATTTAATGATTGCTCTCTTGTCACTCCTTTCTATTTCTAGAGTTACTGCTGTAGGTCAGTCTGTTGTATTTTCAGCCTTTACTATTTCATCGGTAGTCCAGCTTGCCTCCTTACTTAAATTTTTCTTTCCATCAGTTGTTGTGGACTGAATTGTGTTCCCCTAGAATTCATATGTTGAGGCCTTAACCCCCAATGTGACTGTATTTGGAAATGGGGAGTTTACGGAGGTAATTCAGGTTAAATGAGATCGCAAGCGTGGGACCCTAATCTAATAAGAAGAGGGGGAAAAAAATCTCTCTTTTCCTCTCTGCTAAAGGACAGAGAAGGACATGTGAGGACACAGCAAGAAGGTGGCCATCTATAAGCAAGAAAGAGAGGCTTCACCAGGAGCCAAATTTTCCAGGCTGGACTTCCAGCCTCCAGAATGGTGACAAAATAAGTCTATGTTGTTTAAGCCACCTGGTTAGTGGCACTTTGTTAAGACAGTCTAAGCAGACTAATATAACAGGCCACTCTCCTCAGTGTTATCAGAATTATAACATAAAACAATAAACTGATCTCATGCTTTAAAAACCTTGAAGGTCCCCACACAGACTTATAAGTCCAAACTCTTAGCATGGAACCTGAGGCCATCCTCCGTGTCATGCCCGTAGCAACCGGCCCAGGCTGTAGACCTTTGCCTTGTTTTCAACAAACGTTCAGTGGTCTCGCGTCCTCAAAACACACTTGGCATTTTCTGAAGCTACAGTGAAGCCCGACGCCTTGGGGGAACGGCCTGCATGTGCCATGTTTAGAAAATGAGTTACATGTGAGGGGATGGCAGGATGTGAGGGAGAGGAGCCATATTGGAGACACGGGTACTGCCTGCCTTTCTTCCTTGTCAACAGTCTGCACTGAGTTTGGGAGAGGGGATGGGCCCAGGTCCAGAGTGAATACTAATGTGTAAGCTAGGAGTTAGCAAACTTGTTTCATAAAGCACCAGGTGAATGTAAACATTTTAGGCTTTATGGGCCATGTGGTCTTTTGTTACAGTTCTGCCTTTCTAACGTGACAGCAGGTCATAGGTCATCCATGAACAAATGAGATTCGCTGTGCTCCAAAAAAACCTTTATTTACAAAAACAATCAGTGGGCTAGATTTGGCCTGTGGGCCATAGTTGCCAGCCAGTTCCTGAAGTGCCAATCCCAGACCACTGACGTTGATCCGAGCCAAATCTGGAACTGCTTCCAGATTTCTTGTTACGTGAAGGAGGGGAAATTGCACTTTTGTTAATGTCTTGCTGTTCAAATTATAGCCCTTAAGCCAACAGAATCGGCACCATGTGGGAGTTTGTTAGAAATGCAGAATCTCAGACCCTCGCCCAGACCTCCTAAATCAGAATGTGTGTTTTAATAAGAGACTCCGGTGATTGGAAGATACATGACAGCTTAAGAAGCACTGGTTACAGCCACTGTTGATTGAACTTTCTATTCCTTGTAGATGAAAGCATTCCTAACTCACACCAATAGGCAGGGATCACATCACAAACTTATATACTTTGCCAAGGACTTTGGTTTTGTCCTAAAGGAAATTAAGGTGTTTTAAGCAGGGAGTGAGATGATTAGTTGTTTGCATTTGTCTTATTTCTCTTATGAACCAATAAATTCCTAAAAATCCAAGCGTGTACCAAAGAAATACTCCTGTTATTTATCCTATGCTACAAGGCCAGCCAGGTAAACCCTCTACTATTGACCCAACGTCTGATGGAATTCAAAAGCAGCTTCTTCTGTAAGACCTGTTCTCCTGCCCATAACCTACTACTCCAGGGCCAGGAGGATTCTCTACCTCTGGTATTTCCTTGGAGTTTAAAAGTGGCTGCTGGCTGGAACGCCAGGATTACGGTGTGGAACCTGAGTCTGGAAGGCTTGCACTGTAGTTATAGTCAGCACTGCCACCACCAAGCTTGATCCATTGACTTTCTGAATATGGACTCATCTCTCCTGTAAGACTCTAAGCTTACAAGTGGCAGCAATCAAATGTTAGGATTTTTGCATTCCTTCCACAAGTTAACAATTAGAGTCAAAGGATCTAAATATTATCAACCCTTTGCAAGAGAAGTCTTTCTCTATTCTTTATGTTGAGGCTCTAACACACCCCAGGAATGCTTTTAGAAAGAATTAAGCACAAACATTTGCTTTTAGGGCTGCCCCATGTATCAAGTCACCACATCCTCCTGTGGTTTGTTTATGAAGAGCTAAAACCCAAACACACACCACCTCTAGCCCAGTTACGCAGAGTGTGTGTGGGTCTCTCTGTGTGTGTGTGTATGTGCTCACACTTAAGAAGCAAGTCACAGTAAGCCCTTTATAAACGGTACCTCGTTTAATCCAGAAAAGACCCTAAGAAGGGGTAAATTAGTGCCCTCATATTATTGACCAGGAAACTGTGGTGGTCAGAGGAGGGTTAGAATCCAAACCCAGACTGTTATTGCTGAGTCTGTGCTCTGAACCACTAAGCCGTGCTCCCTTGAACAGAGCTTTGGCACATCAAAGGCCAACCTCTCATTGCCCTATTTTCTTCCCACCCGTAGGCATCTTCAGTGAGGCTTTTCATGTGACAAATAATTTATACGAGGCCCAGGTACACTGAAAATAAAGTGTGGGAGCCACTCATTCTATGGTCAAATTCAGTGAGTGACAACTTCTGTATTTAAAGTCCTTCCCCAGTAGGAGCTAATGAGTTCATCTATCATTATTAAGACGGGGGAAATGCCTTTAAAATCAAATTAGGAAGGATTACTCTTTCTTTCTCTTGACAGTTCGAGCAGAAAGTTTTTCTCCCTCATTTCAGAGTCTACAGGAAAGATCGTGGAAGGAACGCCTGTAAATACGATCTTATTAATCTATCTAAATTCCAGAGGCTTTACTACAAAGCGTATGACCACTTCTAAACAGTTAAAGTAAAGCACAAAACAACACTTGAGCGACACTGGGGAGCACAGACAGCGGGTGGACTATGAGAGCCGAAAGGTGGTGGTTTATCTTCAGATTATTCTGATCATCTGTCCCAATCCCTATAAGAATTCAATTCTTATTTTCCCCTGGCTCTGCCATTTTCTAAAGCAGCAAGACCCCTGAAAAGGCACAGATCATCTCTAACAAAGGCTTTTCTTCTCCAAGAGATGATAACTAGGACTTTGTGCTCAACAAGTGGACCCCAGAGGGCTGGCTTGTGTGTGCCTTACGGTTTTGTAATTGTTCCTAGGGTTTTTTTTTTTTTTTCCTCTCTCTCTCTCTCTCCTGATGTCCTTTTTGGCCTTTTCTCCACTCTTTCTATTGTCTCTTATTTCTTTCTCATCTTTTTGTTCCTCTTCTGCCATCACCCGGTTACTCAGACTGGGAACCCAGTCTGATGCAATAAATAAGGGCACCTGGGTGGTGCAGTCAGGTAAGCATCAGCTCCTGGGTTCCCCTCGGCTTGTGAGCTCAGGCTCGTGGGATTGAGCCCCGCATCATGTCCCCACATTAAGCCCCGAGCTCAGCTGGAGTCGGCTTGAGATTCTCTCTTCCTCTTCCCCTCCTGCTCGTGCTCTCTCTCTCTCTCTCGTTCCCTATTGCTCTAAAATATATAAATAAATCTTTACAAGAAAATAAAATAAATGCAATAAATGCTATAAAATAAAATAAAATAATCTGCAATCCTGCAGATTATACCTTCAAAACAGATCTCAAAGCCAATTCCCTTTTTCTTCACCACTGTCCCCCAGTCCAGCCATCATCATTTCTGTCTGTGAATGTCAACCCCCGGAGATAGACACCTGGCAATACCACCTGGATAACTGTAGTAGCTTTTCAATTCAACTCCTGCTGCCACTCTTGCCCAGCCGTCCAGTCTGCATGCAAAAGTCAAAGTGGCCTATACTACTCCATTGTTTAAATCCTCTCAAGGCCTCCAGGTGGCCTCAGAATACCTTCCAAACCCACGTGGGATCTAGGTTTTCCCCAGCCTCCCCGAGACCTCCCACTGCACGCTAGCCAGACCAAGCTTCCTACAGCTCCTCCAATGAGCCGAGTTCCTCTCCATCTCACAGACTTCTCCTCGGCTTTCAGCTCTGCCAAGAAATCTTCCCACCCACCTCCCTACTCATCACTTCCTTTAGGTCTTAGCTCAAATATTACTTCCTCGAGAGGCCTTTCTAAACTTATACGCTAGTTTCCTATGCTCCTCACCCCTGTTCTCCTAGAACTTTTCATAGAATTCCTTTGTGTTTGTACATTTATGTATTTATCTCTTGCCTCTCACGACAGACAGTAACCACCATGAGGTCATGGACCATAACTTTTTGGTTGATGACTTAGCACCGGATCAGGTCTACGGTAAGCAAGTCCTTGGTTACTATTTGTTGAGAAAGTAAATCAACATAATCTGCAATATACATGCACATCTCATGAAATACAAAATGGGTGTCTCTCCGGCAAACCAGAGAAAAACCTCATGGGTTCTCAAAGATACATGATAAGGTAGTGGTGAGGTCCAGTGGGCTAACCCACACATTAATACAAGACTTGCTTCTGTGAAATGAATAATAGAAATGGAAATATTAATATAATTGGGGGGCCATGTGTCAAAATTACTTTGAAAAAAAAGATGTCTATATACATACCAATATCTAGGGTAAACAGCAGACACAAGCACGAGATTTCTTGTGACGGTTTGCTCCAACAATGTCACGTGCGTGTGCTCCAGTGACATAATCCAGTTCTTGCACGCTTCGAGTTGGGCAGGGGCAAGTACGAGATAGCTCCTCTCCCAGACCTCGGACGTGAGACTGCTCTAGCCTCGGAAAATGGCCCACATGTCAGGGGTGCCCTTATGTTCACAATCATTATAGTCAGAACATTGGACAACTCTTAACTCTGGTTATCAGTATCTAGAACAAAACAGTTTAATGCACAAAGTTAACGTTAATTTTATCTACTTGTTTACATATCGACTTGGGAGTGGTTAAAAAGCAGAATATTAAAATCCCAGACATCAAATTAACCCTTTACTCTCAGCCCAAATAACATTTCCCTTTGCATGCCTCAATAATGTTATTTTTCAATGCCTAGCACATTTTGTAAGTATTAACATCTCTAATGTCACCGGATCTTTGAGGCAGGTATTATTATCCCTATTTTACTGCTTACAGTGGTTAATAAACTATTATCTCCCGGCTACAAACCAACCCATTTATACAGTTTTATGATTCTCGGCGGGGACTCTGAAAACCCTATTTTCCCTGCATCATCTCCCTTGGGGGGTTCTGCCCAAAGGAACCCTGGAGAGAGCCGGGAAGGCAGGAGTGGGGAGAAGGGACTTGCGGCTCCCTGTTTGGTTCTTGCCCTTGGCGGCGCCAGCGGCCCTTCACTCAGGCGGTGGCCCTTCATCCAGCCTCCAGCCTCTTCTGCTGACCCAGGCAGCTCCCCGCTTCCCACTCAGCCGCATCTACACAGTGCTCCCTCTTTAGGCATTTGAAATGCCACTTTAGAATTCTATAAAGCACCTTATTCACTTGAAGACAGGCTCATACCGCAGCAATTTTCCTGGATGTATTAAGTGGGTATCTAATCCAATGATTGCTAGAAGCGGGAAGAAAACCTTCACACCGTGTGTTTACAACCACGCAAGGAGCACGTGCAGAGATGGAACTTGCCCTGCCTGTCTGCTTGCAGTGTCACGATTCAGCTGCGCGCGCAAGACAGGGCTTCAGAGCCCACCCCGCTCCTTCCGCCGTGAGCTGGGGATGCCAAAAATCGCCCACCGCCTTTCTCCGCAGAAACTACTGGGAGATTTTGCTCATAGGACACGTGAGTGTGCTTGAGGGCGTTGGAATACAGCACAGCCCTGCTCAGGCATAAGGTGGGCACCCAGACGCTCCCAGAGGACCTGGCAAGAGCACGGAGTCCAGGTGAAGATTTAAAAGACAATCGTGGATGTTGTAAGATATGTCCATAGACCTCTAAGGGTCTGTGAGTCCCAATTTGATTTATTAAATGCTTGTGCAATGTTTATCCTGCAACTCTTAGCTTAGTTAATCCTCATTAACAATGACATGAGGTAGGAACGGCCACCCTCACTTTCCCGGTGCGCCCCCCTCACGCCCCCTCCCCACACCCCTCCTCATGTGTACTCCTCCCCACACACCCCTCCCTCCGGGCCCCCTTCCCTGTATACTCCTCTCTATTCCTCTCAGGGGGCTAAAAGAGCAAAAGCGTGAGCTTGGAAACCGGACCTGGCTTGCAGTGACTCCTGGCGTGAACAGCTCCCTTCCTAGGTGAGTTTGGGTAGGTTAAGTTTCAGTTCCTTCCTCAGTAAAATGAAACTAACTTCTCCCCAATTTTCTGCTCCCGCCACGCATGGCAGCTCTGTCCACAGGGGCTGCGGAGTAAAGCCTAGGATTCATTCATCTCGGACTCCTCTCACTCCCACACCCAGTCCAGGAGCAAATCCCGTTGGCTCTACTTCCCAGACATCCAGAATCTCGCCACTTCTCACCACCTCTGCTGCTCCCACCTGGGACTGAGTCACAGTCATCTTCTCCCGGGTCACAGCAATTGTCTCCCCACTTGGCCTCCACGCTCTGGCCCTACTCCTGTCCCCAGCTGGCAGCCAGACTGATCGTGTTAAAATGTGAATCCAACCATTCCCTTATTCCAAACCTTCCAGAGGAAACCATTTAAGCTTAAAAGCCGAAGGTGTCACAAGGCCAAGGCTGTGCAGGGAGGGCCTCTGGGCGCGCAGTGCTGCTACCCCTCACCTTGTCTCCCACAGGTCTGCTCACTTGTCTCTGGCCACACGGCCCCCTCGCAGTTCCCCTGTTCCCCGAGCTCACCAGTAAAGCTCCCGGCTGGGCTCTTTGCCCCAGTCTGTGCTCAGATGTTACCTTCTGGCTCAGACCTTTCCCGATCACTCTATTTGAGATCGTCTCCCTCTCCTCTCTGCCCTCTATTTCTGATGCTGTAGCACTTGTCCTCCTTGTCACACGGGCGATTCTTTCACTGCCCCAACAGCCTGTAAGGCCACAAGCAGGCGAGCTCTCCTGGAAAGGCTTACGGGTTGAAGGAAGATGATTGAATCACATGATTTATTAAATCCATTAAAACTCACACTGAGAGAATGATGGTAAATTCACACGCTTAACATAGCACAGAAAAACTATAGTACCTGGGCCCACAGCTACGACGATGCCCAGATGTCTGTTTTTCCCTCTCCCGCACCAGCCCTCTCTGATAGTACCCGGACCAGAGTTGAACCTGATCATGGGGTCTCAGCAGACTGAGAAGGTATCTGAAGCCAGCATGTGGCCCTGGCTGTTGCGTGTCAACCAGCCTGATGAGCAGCAAGGATTTGTGTTTTTTGGGCAAAGGTCATTTGGGGCTAGAATGCATTTCCCAGATGTGTGGCCAAATTAAGAACTCATGAATACTGAGTGTCTCACACATATTTGAGTGTTGTCAATATCAAGTATCCCAGCTGTGCCATTTCTTCCTATCTATGCACACTTGCTCAACTTTATCCTTCTAACACAACTCACCTGTTACTACTTTACTTATCTATGCTTAAATATGCGTTCCATCCATCTCAGTTGTTTTCTGCTATAGCTGAATTGAAACCCCTAAACCATATGGCAAATGCGCATTACAGCCTTCCAGTGTGTCCCACGCTTTACCTATTTACTTTGTGTATGGTCTATGTCACCCGACTGGAACAGAAGTGCCACGAACTGAGAATTTTCATCTGTGCTTTTCACCACCGTGTCTCAGCACCTGGACCCGTGTTTGCTACAAAGTAAACACTTAAAAAATAATGGTGGAGGGGCGCCTGGGTGGCACAGTTGTTAAGCGTCTGCCTTCAGCTCAGGGCGTGATCCCGGCGTTCTGGGATCGAGCCCCACATCAGGCTCCTCCGCTATGAACCTGCTTCTTCCTCTCCCACTCCCCCTGCTTGTGTTCCCTCTCTTGCTGGCTATCTCTATCTCTGTTAAATAAATAAATAAATAAATAAATAAATAAATAAATAAATAAATAATAAATAATCTTAAAAAAAATAATGGTGGAAAAATGAATGGAATTCTGAGAACCATGAAGATAAAAACAAATAGTGTATGAATTGCCCTGGAATGGGAGGGCCCATGAGCTGGAACAGGAAAGGATGGAGAAAGTGAAAGCCACATCCTGCAGCCCTGGTCCTGCCAGATGCCAATCCCTTTCCAGGACGCGCATGTGGGCGTCGTCGTGCTCATTCGGAAACTGCAGAGCTCAGCTCTTCTGGGAAGGCTCACATTTGTCTCTGTGCTCTCAAAGCACCTATTCCTGTGTGCACCTCACTCACGGTCAGACTAGTTATCGATCTTGAAGTACTTGGTCAATGAATAAACTATCACAGTTGTACTGAGACTTCAAAGCCATTGCGAGGACGGAGACTTAAAATGACTTTAGGTTCTTACTGCCCCATGAGGTTGTGCTTCACTCAACCTGACATGTAACCGGTAGAGGGCACAACCTCAAGAGCCCTGGGCATACCAAGGCCAAAGGCCTTGTATTAGAATGTTCTGGCTGTTGTAACAAAATACTACAGAAGGGGTGGCTTAAACAAGAGAAATGTATTTCTCACAGTTCTGGACGCTGGGAAGTTCAAGACCAAGGTGCTGACTGATAGGGTTCGGGCAAGGACTCTCTTCCTGGCGAGGGCCTCCTCCCCACTCTGTGCTCACGTGGCCTTTCCTCTGCATGTGTGGGGAGAGCCCTCTCCTTGTTCCCATAAGGTCGCCAGTCCCATTGGATGAGGGCCCCGCCCATATGATGTCCTGTAACCTTAATTACCTCCTAAACACTCTATCTCCAGATACAGTCACGTTGGGAGTTAAGGCTTCAACGAAGGAATGGGGGGTACAGAGTTCAGTCCATACATGGGCTGATTTCTGCCCAGCGAAGTATCTTTTTTAATGTTACTTATCAACCTAACATATTATATGTTTCCCATGAAATCCACATTTAATCCTTTGCTACTCCTGTCCTGCTTTACCCATTTCACTTGCCCACCTCCTGAAGATATGTAAGTTTTGACCCTTGGCCTATCGGTTTAACCAGTAGCTAGATTTTTCCAAGTCGAAATTTAGGACATACAGCATCATGAGTATGAATACGCTTATGGAAGAATAGGACAAAATGCCTGAAGTTAGGATTGTTCTGGAAAAGCATGGATGTAAGTATAAGGATGATGATAAATGACCTAATTCTCCATATTTATACCCCAGTGGTTTGGGGAGACCTTAATTTAGGTTGTTGTTTCATGCCACTCACGTTCAACCAAAATCTACTTGTTGATTTAAATTTTTGGATAGTGAGGCGCTTACTGGTATCGGGCTATAGAGAATACACAAGCTGAAAGCAGACAGATCTCCACGGCAGAATTCCATAAGGTTTCTTTGGTCATAACCCAAAGCAAGAAATTTTACCTTAGAACTTTGTACATAGGGATGCACTCTGATCTATTCTCTTTTCTTTCTTTCTTTCTTTCTTTCCTTTTCTTTCTTTCTTTCTTTCTTTCTTTCTTTCTTTCATCTTTCTCTTTCTTTCTTTCTTTCTCTCTTTCTTTCTTTCTTTCTTTCAGTTTCAGAGGTAGAATTTAGTGAGTCATCAGTTGCAGATAATACCCAGTGCTCATTCCATCACGTGCCCTCCTTAATGCCCATCACCCAGTTACCCCATACCCCCACCCATGTCCCCTCCAGCAACCCTCGTTTGTTTCTTATAGTTAAGAGTCTCTTATGGTTTGTCTCCATTCTGTCGTTTTCTTCCACAATGCTTATTATGGCCTATATAGTTGATTTCCAAAATAGGAACCAATTGTGACTTGTATTTTGAAAAACACTTTTCTAGTGGACCAGTCTGCTAGGATTTGATGTCCTTTCTGTTAAGAAATATTTTGATTATCTGAAAGTTTTCTGTTTGTTTATTTTTTTAAGATACTTTATTCATTTGAGAGAGAGGGAGAGAGAGAATGAACGGGGGGGAGGGTCAGAGGGAGAGGGAAAAGCAGCCTCCCTTCTGAGCAGGGTGCTGACATGGGGCTTGATCCCAGGACCCCAAGATCAGGACCTGAGCAGAAGGCAGATGCCCAACCAACTGAGCCACCCAGGTGCCCCTCTCTGTTTATTGTTAAAATACATATAGATACTAGTCTTGGCTAGTATCTAGAGAACATAATCTCAGCCTCCTAGAAAAGTATCTCCTGACGATTTTTTGGTTCCCGATCAGAAATTTTCAGAACTGGAAGGAACTGCAGTGGTCAGGTCAGTATACATCACTCAGATACTAGTACTCATGAGAAAGCTCCCGTGTTTTGTAATAGGGGCCCTAGACAGGCAAATCACAAGAACGGCTCTGTCTTTTCACTTCTTTGTCTTTGACTTAGTTTGCTAACTGCGAAGATCTCATTCTCCTTTGAAAAGCTCGCAGTATGGGTTTCATTTTATTTTGTTTCTCATTTCCTCTGTGTTTTTTCCAGGTCACAGTACCACCGTCGACTTGGTGATTGTGGTTTGAGGTCACCAACAGAGGCTTAATCCAGAGAGGGAGGGGAAAAAAACCCAAGATTTTATTGCACACCTCAAATTGCTATCTGATGACAAGGAGAGCTTCAGAGGAGCTCAAGAACTAGGAGAATTTTCAGTAGACTTAACGCCCCAGAAAAGTAAGGTTGAATCCGCTAGTTGGAGGAGAAAGCTGGATCACGTGCTGCCATCTATCGGTGGCACTATGAAACAGCAGTGTTTAAGTGTGGGCAATTTTTAATGCCACTTGTCTTGACAAAATCTTGTTTTGGAGGGGACTAAAGTTTGTTTCACTTATTCTCAAATATTTTATTTCCCAGGCAGCTTGGCTTCAAGTTAAAGCATCTGTGGATGGGAATGACCCATCTTTCACCCTCAAGAAGCTCGTCTGTAAAGTAGACCAAAGGGAAGGGGGAATTCCCACTCCGTCTCATTACAGTCCAAGCCGACATACTTCCCCTTCAGGATGGTTTGAGGGAAGGCGGGACTGTCTGCTTCTGTCAGAGGGATTTCAAAGAACGTACTGTTCCCATCCTTTAGATCTCTCTGATTGCTTCATGGGTCTCCTGAGATGACCAAATGTTATGCGCAAAGGGCAACTTTAAAGCAAAACAAAATATTCCCACCCTGTTTGGAAGCCTCTTGAGTTTAAACGCTACACCATTGTGAGGTTTATTTATTGGTAAAGGAAACCAGACATCAGGGCCCTGCTGCTTCCATATTTAAGGGATCCTTGTTCATTAAAATTAAAAAAAAAAAAAGTACTTAAGTAGAGTTAACAAACTTATGTATCTAAAATGTTTACACTGAAAAATCATTATCATTTTTATGTAAAAATGCAATGCAATTTGCATTAATTATTACGTAAGTGTAAGTTTATTTAAAATATTGATTCATAAAGCACTATAGCAGTGGAATGGGTTACTATTGCCATGGCACACAAATTTAAAGCAGAGGGCTAAGTGCTCAACTCAATACAAGGATATGTTAGCGAACAATGCAGCCTAAATTCCCTAACTCTAGAGCATACATTTTAGCAGGGGGCCAGTGGGGAAGGAGAGACACAGTGGATAAATTAAGTTAATTATATACATAGCACAGGAAATAAGTGCTATAGGAAAAAAAAAGGATGTAAGGAATGGAGATGGGCAATATGTGGGGGGTGGAGGGTTGTATTTTTGAGTTGGGTGGTCTGGGTACACTTGTGGAGCTGATACCTGAGCAGAGACTTGCAGTTCGTGACAAGTTAGCCATGTGGGTATGAGAAGGAGCATTCCAGGCAGGGGAAACAAGCAGCTTGTGCAAAGGCCCTGAGGCAGGTGTGTTCTGAGATGGCGGGAGTTGGGAACTAAGAGGAAATGAAGTTGGAGAGGAAATGCTGGGAGGGTGGCTTGGCCATGGCTCATGGGCTTTTACTTTCTTATTTTGGCTTTTGTTTTTGAGTGCAATGGGGAATCACCAAAGGTTTTGAGCAAATGAGGAATGCAATCTGATATAGTTTTTAAAAGAATGATGCTAGCTGCTAGTGTGAAAATAGGCCTTTGAGAGTGAGGGCAGAAGCCAGGGGAATGGTTAAGAAACTTGTGGAGTAGCCCAAGAGGGGGTGCTGGGCTCACCTGGGCTCACAGGGGAGGTGATGAGAAGACACCCAATTCTGGATATAATCTGAAGATGGAACCAGTAGGGTTTATGGCTAGATATGTTGTGAAAAGTGAGAAAGAGAGGGGTCAGGGAGGACCCAAGGCCGTTGGCCTGAGCACTGGAAGGTTGCACTGGCATCAATAGAAATGGGGAGGACTGAGCATAAAGTTAAGTTTCCAGGAAGATATAAAAGCCTCTCTTGCTCCTTTTAGGGGATCTCAGAGTCTGGATGTGAAACCTCATTGGGATACACAAATCAGGCATCTAAATTTACCGCTTTTTGACTGCAAAGGCTTCCTCAGTTCAAAGGCCTTCCTAAGCCCACCTTCACAGAAAGTTTCCCCAGTTCCGCCATGGCTAACAGGTGTCCTTCTTAGACTCCTTCTTACTTTGTACTTCTCCACAGTGTGCATTTTAGTGATGACGTCATATCTGTGTGATTGTTTGCTTAATTACCATTGCCCCTACAAGGGCCTAAGTGCCATGCCTGTGGGGCCATGTCTGTTTCTGCTTCCAATCCTAGTTGCACCTGCTGGACAGGCCTGGCACATGATAGTTGCCTAATAAATTGGTTAAAGAAAGAAAAATCATAGTGAGATTTTAGGGGCCTTACAAGATCCTCAGGAACCTATAATTTTTAATCCCTTGGAACTGCCTAACTACCCTGGGTTTATTTAACTACCTAGAACGCTTTAGGTCGTGGGGTTTTAGGTGCTCAACACAGGCAGGAGCGAAGTGGGTCTGAGGCAGCTACTCGGGGCCGGAGGAAGAACAGGGCCCGGGTACATACATCCTGAAGGAGCCAGTTTGCTCTGCCTCCCTCGCCTGTGTGCCTGATGGGTTGGCCCCACACCCCTGCTCTCATTCCTTCTCCCCCCGTGCAGTCTGGACGAAGGCACTCGGGCCATTCTGCTGTGGAGGCATCAAGGGGGAAGGGCACCAGCTGCCTCTGCTCTCCACCCACACTCCAGGTTCCTGCTCCTCGGCCTACAACGGACCTGGCCTGGACTCCAGGTCACTTCTGCTTCCTGGCGTGGATCTGGGAGCCAAAGAGATGGGAGGTCTACAGACTTCAATAAGGAATGTACCTCCCCGCTCTCCTCTGTCTCAAATACCTTCCTTTTGTTTCACGCTTACTTCAAATGTCCTCTGGCTCTTAATTTCCTTGTCATTCCCAAGTTTACTCTAATGCAGAGTTTTTTAACTTCAACACTATGGACGTTGGGGGCTGGGCAAGTCTGTACTGTGGGCTGTGGGGTAGTTGTGTAGCGTAGAATGGTTACCAGCATCTCTGGCCTTTACGCTCCAGACGTCAAGAACACTTTCTTTCTCACTTGTGACAGCCAAAAATGTCTCCACATTGCTAATTGTCATGGCAGTGGGCCAGGGGGGTAATATCAACCCCAGCTGAGCGCACTGCTCTAATGTGTGGCTGTATTTTGTAGAAGGCCTTTGACATCTGCCCTGAAGGCCTCACTGCTCCCGCCCTCCCCTGACCCATCTCCTCCAGTGATCCTGTTCTGTCTGTGATGCGTTTGGGAAGGATCGGAAAGGTGGTGCCGGCCTCTCCCTCCACCAGCTACTTCTTCCTGTAGCCCTCGAAGCTGCCCAGTATAATCACGGACGTCTGCACCCCAGCTTTCTGACGGGTTTTTGACGTGAGGGTAGTGCCACTCTTATACCCTGTCTGAACCTTCAACCACTTAATCATGTTTCCATTGTCTATATTCAGTATTTCCCTTGTTAACTTAAGAAATGGTTTTTGTTGATTATAATACCGATGATGGAAAACTCAAAAAAGTTGTTGGATGCCAAAATAATCTTTGGCAGAAAATCCTGGGAAACTCCCGGACGAGTGGGAAAATTACTGGGTTTTGTATGATATGACAAGCCTTCACGAATCCTAGGAAGGGAGTTGTTAGCCGGGCTGCAAATGGGGAAACTGATGAAATGAAATTTGTGATGAAATGTTGGTCAGTAGAGATAGAAACAGATCTCAGTTTTCCATACCATCATCAGAGAGATGGGAGCTCAAGAGGAAGTTAGAGCCTGAGGGCCCTCGAGAAATCAACATAAGTCCCTCACTCAGGAAATAACAAAACAGAGGGCCAAGAGAATATTTGCTTTGCCCAAGGTAAATAACAGCAGAATCTAGATTTGAACTCAGATCTTCCGATTCTGTTCTGACGTGTGATGATGTTTCCTCAATCCACTGCAAAATGAGAAAAATCAGGACAATTTAGAAAGATTTTCGCAAATGTGAATTAGTTACAATTTAAAAACTGTCCTTTATCTTGAGATTTATGCCCTTCTGGCCCTGTACTTGTGTGTGTGTGTGTGTGTGTGTGAGAGAGAGAGAGAGAGAGAGAGAGAGAGAATGTTGTCTCTACTAATAAATAGTGGCTCTAGATGTATTTGGAGTTTTGGGGGTTTTCTTAATTCCCTTATTTTGGCAATTCCAAAGCAATTTACCACATCATCCCTTTAAAACAACAACAATAAAAACAAAAATCTGGGAGCACTGATCTGGAGTCTTTGTACCCAAAGAACAATACAGAGATTCTTAGATTTTCCTAGAGAGCAGAGCAGGCGCACAGGGCTCCTGGGTGAACGAGGACAGAGACCCCCAAGTGGGCAATCCCGAAAAACTGTGACTGCTGCCAAACAACCCAGACCAGGGCCTCTCTGGAATCAGCCTTCTTCCTTCCCTTCACTCCCCCTCAGTGAATCAGAACTTTCTGGAGTCCTTGGGCAAGACTCCTGACATGGCGCCCCTCTGGGTCACCAAGGTGGCTTATCAGGTCTGACCAGACTCCTCCGTGTGTCTGGCTGGAGTGGGTGGGGTTGGACTCCAACCCACCCCTTGTTCTTTCTGGCTGTGGCTTACTCTAGAATGCAAAAGTTTCAGGATATTCATTCTCCAATTTTCTTAAGCCCCCTGCTTGAGAAAAGAATACCAAGATCCAAGGGAAAACGTTTTGATTGCTGTAGAAGTTGGCCTGAACCTCCTCCTTTGCATCTGCAGCCTCTAGCTCATTCCTGCCCCCAGGAAACCGGAGGCCCAAGTTACTAGAAAAGCTTCATCGGTTTGACGCCCCACCAACATGACTTGGTATACCAGTTTGACCAGACTATTCGGATGCCACATTCACATCTTAACACAGGTTTCTGAAAATGACAAATATGAATCTGAAAGGTGAATGAAATTGCAGGCTTGCCCCCCCCTCCACAGTTAGCTGGGGGCTGGCGCACCCTAAGCCTGTGGGTGCCCCTCGAATCATGTGGACTCAGCAGCTGCCAAACAGCACAGAAAGGTTATGAAGGGTTTTAAAAGAGGAAGGTGACAGTGACATGTCCCGGGGATCTGCAAGTTTTCAAAGGAGAAGGAAACTGAAAAGGGAAAGAAATACATGGTCAACATTTATCTATATATCCCCATCATCGACTTGAATTTCTTTACATCCATCCACTGTGTTGAGGGGCCAGATAACTCTATCCTGGGTAGACTGTTCCAGTAAAGTTACATCTGGGCAAGGATGAGCCGCCTTTACATATCGACTGTTTCTGGGACTGTTGCAGGTGGTCTGGCATGAGAACCCCCCCCCCACCCCTCCACCCGCCAGAAAGATTGCAAGCCCAGGAAGCCGCAGCTGCAGAGAGGAGAGAAGGGAGCTAGCAACGATCCAGCTGCTTCAGGAGAGGCCGTGCTTAGACGCCATGCATGTGCTTGCTCATTTAATCTTCACAGCAATCCTGTGTTGGGACTATTATCACCCTCATTTCACAGATAAGGAAACAGCTGCACGGAGAAGTTAGGTAACTTGCCCCATCACAGGGCTGAGAGTGGACAGAACCCACATCCAGCCCAGATCTTCCTGTGTCTGATCTCTGCACAAACTGCAAGCCATCGGTCGTCCAATGCATTTGGGAATTAGGCAAGGGGACTGTGGTTTCTGAACCATGATGGGACACAGAGAGAATCTAAGGGACAGAGGCAAAAAAAAAAAAAAAAAAAAGACAGGTACAACCACTAGCAACACACGGGACTACATCAACCGGTTGGTACCAGGCTTCCTGCGGTCCTGTCTCTTCAGCTCTCTGCTGAAGAGTCGTATCAGGCAGCAGAGCACTGCAGTTTAGGAAGGACAGGAATTTGTATTCAATAAAAAAACCAACTTAGACTCAGGATGGCAAGGTTCCGTTGGAGCCTATGCAAGGTGGACATGTGATGAGACTGTATTTCTAACAGTTTCTGGAGTCAGGAAACATGTCACATCGTGCGCATGACATCTTCATTACAGAATTACTATTCCGTTGACTCATCCTTTCATTTCAGATAATTAATATTAACCGACGTCAGAGATATATATGCTTAAAGATAGAAAAAACTGATACTTAACGAGGCAAAAATAATTTCAACATTTTTAAAAAAGACATCAGCTCTTTGGGAGGCAACATGTGCAATTTTGTGACAGCTCAGGAAATCCGCGGGCTTCCGCCTCGGATCTGAAGATTGTTTACATTCCAGTGGAATTCCTGGGAAAGTCCAGAGCTCTCTGTGCTTTGAAAACAATGGCTTATAGAGATCAAGTTCAACCTTGCAAGTGCAGCCTCCCGGCAGGGGGGATGGCTTGAGGGGTCCTCCGGAACAGAGGAGCCAGAACAGTGCTGCTCAGGGGCCAGCTGGCTCAGGTATGCGGACCCCTGCCTGCGGAGCCACGGGCAGGCTCAGGAAGAGTTTGCTGCCACACCCCTTGTCAGCAAGAGCAATTAGTGCGACAATGGCTACGAATTTTCAGAGTTGCAGCCATTCCCAGGACAGGCTAGATACTTAAAAGGTGTGGCTACCTTTTCATTCCCTAGAGTCAACCACAGTTTGCCTTCAGCTGTACTAAAACCTTCCTTCCACAGAGGAGGAAACGGAGGACTTCAATCCGTTTTTTAAAATGATATAGTTGGAATCAAGCTTTGTTATTCAACACGTAAAACGAAGCTCTGTACTATGTGTGGGGAAAGACTGACATCGAAGCTCACGGTTGCTGTTCGTAAAGGAGGGATGGATTGGGGAATAGGTCTCTCCTTCGACTTCGTTCAGTTATGATATATTTATATAGCTCAGGGAGCCCGATGCCCTTGTCATGTTAATTGTAACTATGAGAGGCCAGGTAGGGCAACCTCATCCCTCTTGCCAGGGCTGATTTAGGGATGGTCTGGCCAAGCAGATGTGGAGGGAAGTTTGCTGTGGGGCTTGGAGATATTTCTGGGAACGATTTTTCTTCCCCAAAAGTTGTCGTCTGTGGATGCAGGGCCTGGAACTGGGGGCCACCCTGTGGACACACTGTGGCCAGCAGGAAAGAGAGGTGGGAAAAAAACCCAAGAGCCTGAGGACCTGGTCGAGCTACTGAAAAACTAGAGTCAGAGGCCCCGTGACACCACCTGTTGATATGTGAGCTAATAAAATTACTGATTTAACCAGCGGAGTTAGATTTTCTAATATTTGCCACGGAAAGCATCCCTTAAAGATATTTGAAGTTTTAGTGGCAGGTCATTACTAGAGTTTCCATCTAAGGGCTTCTATTTTCTCTGAGGCAAGTGGGGGGATGGGAGATTTGAAGAAGGTGAAGAATCCAAAAGCAGCGCCTTAAGGAAAATCGGAGCGCTGAGGACCTGAGCGATTGATGCTGGCGGCGCCAACGTCTTCGCTCAAGTCACCTTCCTGCAGCTGGGCTCAGCAGCCCCAGGACAGCCCTGGAGGACAGGTCATTACAGGCAGTGAGGTTTGGGGTCTTGCCAGGTGGGTGCTTCTCCTTGCCTTTCTTTCTCTTCATTATCTTCCAGACAGCAGTTCAGCTCAGTATTAATACGGGTCTACGACCTAGGAGGCACTCCTAACAAAGGTCCCATAAAAGAAGAATATTCTTGTGACTTCCAGGTTGGCCCAGAGAAATTCAGAGTGTCTCCCTGTGGGTCCACGACTCCATGGCATTAAGTGATCTTCCACTGTGACATGATATATTGTCAAAATGGAAAAAAAAAAAGTCACATGAAAAAGAAAATGTCTCTGTGGACTACTTTTAAATGTCTTTGGGTTAAAAGCAAGGGCAAATGGTGATCAGATGCTTTAGGTTTACTTTTAATACACAAAACCTCCCAGTGTTGATAAATACATTCATTCATTTCTTCCATACTCCCATACAGAGTGTCCACCCTGAGATGAGTTCACGTGCTAGGAAACGCAGGCTTGCCTTTTGGAAGTCAAATGAGGAATCAGTTTAAAGCTGAAGTCTAAATCCAGAATTTACCCATGCCAAAGGGAGCTGTAAAGGGAATTCCAGCTCCTCTTTGGATCAGAGGTGGGATAGCTCTGGTACATGGCAAGGGAGGTTTTCACAGTAGTTCCTAGTAGACATTCTCTGAGAGGGAAGTGTGAGCAGCACATCTCATGACAGCAGAAGGCTGCCTGAAGGCCAGGCAGGGTCGCTGCTTGTTGGGTTACTGCTAGTCGTGTTCTGTGCCTGGAGCCGGGAGGAGAGTTTAGGAGGATTGGTGGTCGAAGGTCAGGACCATTTAAGAACTTGGATTCTATTGGAAAGAGGGAGGCACTGAGGAGCTAAGGAAGGTCAATAATGCAATCAGATGGACTTCTTGAAGAAACAACAGTCTGTGATAGGGCGCAGAGCTGGAGTGGAGAGTCTGAGGAGTAAGTGAAAATGGGGAAGCATTTTGACCCGTGAGATAGGCATTCTGACAGGAATGGAATTCACAGTTTAAAATAGAAGAGAGCCTGGTATTTGAGGAACAGAATCTATGGACCATCACATTAGGCTTTACAAGTTCAAAGCTTATTTCTGAATGCTTCGTCGAGTGAGAGTCAGCCTTGGGCTTTCTTAGACAGCTGATGTCTTGCAGAAATACAGTCCAGTGACCAAAAGAAATTTTTGAAAGATTACGTTTATCCTTGAGTTGAATGGTTTAAAAAAACCCCAAAAACCAAAAAAAAAAGAAAAAAAAAGCTGAAAAGGATCCAAATACACAACCACAACCACTCCTACAACAATTCCCTTTCCTCTGAAACACATCTCCCACATGCTCTGCCTGCCTCGGTGATGTGCTGAATCTTCTCTCAGCCCTTTCCCCGAGTGGCTCATCACCTCCACCCAGTCCACGCTCTGCCTCTGCCTTTCATCTACACCTCCCCATCAGAGAGACTCCGTCTTTGAGGGGGTAGAGGGCTGGGGAGGGAAGGGGTGGCATCAGTGATGAATGGATCCTCTTTGGGGGGCAGGAGAAGGGGAGAAGGCTGGGGTTACTCCCAGGTTAATGACTTTTGAGCCATCATGGTACTTTCTCCCTTTAAACCCATTATTGATTAGCCAGGATTCAATCATCAATATGAAATAAAAATTGAGACAATTATCTGAGTACTTCTGAAAAAGGGAAGAGGTTTCTGCTTTGATCTTTCATCATTCTTATTTTTCTTCTTCTTCTTCTTCTTCTTCTTCTTCTTCTTCTTCTTCTTCTTCCTCTTCCTCTTCCTCTTCCTCCTCTTCTTCTTCTTCTTCTTCTTCTTCTTCTTCTTCTTCTTCTTCTTCTTCTTCTTCTAAATAGACTTTATTTTCTAGAGCAGTTTTAAGTTCACAGCACATTTATTTTAACAGAGTACAAATGACCACTCAGCGTTCAGGAAAGTTCCAACTTAAGCAGAACCTTGCTATAGGAGATTTTACAGGTCACACAATTTCCTAGCAAACACACTGTGAAAATGACCTTGAGGCAACCCTATGGGCTTTATTGGATTCATTGACAGGATGACGATTGTGCAGTTTGAAGCTAAGATTTATTGAGCTTTAAATCTGTGCCAGTCATGTTCCAAGGGCTCTAGTTGTATGAATTCACTTAATCCTCACAACCCCCTGATTATTCTCACCACTTTGTAGCTGAAAATCTAGGGAAATCAGCTAGTAATTGGTGGCATTAGTGAGGGCTCAAATCCGGTCTATTGGACTTCAAAACTCAGTTTTAACCACCAGCTGATCTTGTGCAGAAATGTTGAACTTGTATTTCTCTCTGGACATGCTTCCTTGAGTAAAAGTGTAGGGAACATGGGGTTTGTGCACTGAGATGATGTCTAGCTCTTGACGATGAGCCGTGAGATGGGATGGGAAGACCAGAGGTCCTGGATGGTAAATGCAGCTTATAAATCATGTTGTCTAGACTCAGAGCATTTCTGTCTTACATGACTTCTGTAAGGTGCTCTTCTAGGAGAACTTAGGCCCTCTTTTCTGCATAGACGAGGATGTAAAGGAGAGAATAGTGCTGCCGGGCAGTAGCAGTGAGGATTTAAAAAAATTTCCCAAGAAGAAGCAACCAGTCAGAGCTAGAGTCCAATTGCCTCTTTGGACATAGGATTCTCCCTCCATTGCTAATATTAGAAAACCTGGATGGATTCTTATATCATAACTGGGAGTGGGGGAGGGGGTAGCAGATTTTTTCCCAAAGGCACATATAGCAACCAGAAACTAAAAAGGTTCTTGTGCAATGGAAAACAAGGCCTAAAGCTACTGAGCCATGAGACTCTCAGTTTCTTCCACTCACTTCCTACCTTTCTTCAGGGCACTCATGCTAATATTAAGATTCATGTTAACATTATCAATTTCTTCTGTTAATCTTTCCTTTCCTGGGTCACTGGTCCCATACATCACTAAACTCCCCAGTTTAGCAGCCCTGGGGTCTGCACGGCTGATCATAAACTTTCCATGAGCCTGGTATAAAGTAAATACTCAATGAATGTTAGTAAATTCATAAGCAACATCAAAGGAAACAATGAGTATTGAACAACCAGCTCAAAAGGCCTTTCCCAAAGTTTTTCTAAGTATCCTAAAAATATCAGGGGGCGGGGAGAATTGTTTCCATCTTTCTCATTGCCAAGGGATTTTCTCCCATGAGCAGGTCATTAGCAGCAGCTTCCCCAACGTTCTGAGACCAAGTAGCAAAAGGGTAGACCAAAGAGCATACACTAAAGGTAAGAGACAAATTTAATCAGGCATAGGAAGTCCCAGAGTCTTCACTCAACTGGGATAAGGGGACTGAAAGGGTCTCCAATCTAATTCCAAAGCAATCCCCCTTTGCCCTCATATTTCTTGGAGCAGAGTTTCTCAGACATATTTTCACCCACACAGGGATACTGACGTGTATTCCTGACCTCCTACTTCACTTATTTCCAAATCAGTTTCCACATTTTTATTGCTGTGAGATACTGTGCTTATCAGTCTGCTTCCATCTGTTCTGGCCACCACTTGGCATGGGATGGTGGGGAGTTCCATGCCCATTTCCTACAAGGCTCTGGTGTGCGCCCACATAAATTCAACTGATGAAGCCCTTGAACAAAACATCCCATCTAGCTCTGACCTTTGTCCATTGATTCAATGTGCTTTCCTCTACCTTCCAAAGTTTGAGCATATAAATATCTTCTTGTTTTGTAGACATTTCGGCCACGACAGATGAAAGGTCTGTCTCTGTGTTTGTGCTGCCACATAAATACTGAGTGATAATATGCCATTATTGATACTCCCAGACCACACATGAGCTTGGTAGCCTATTGTGGGGGAAAAAAAACAAAAATGAATATGACTCCAAGAGACTAAAGAGTGAATGAAAATGAAGGAGACGTTCTGACCTGTGAAATAGGTACTCCAATAGGAACAGAATTCAAATTTTTTAAAAGATTTTATTTATTTATTTGAGAGGGAGAGAGCAAGCAAGCATGAGCAGGGGGAGGGGCAGAAGGAGAGGGACAAGCAGGCTCTGAGCTGAGCAAGGAGCGTGACTCGGGGCTCAATCCTAGGACCCTGAGATCATAACCTGAGCGGAAGTCAGACGCTTAAACCAGCTGAGCCACCCAGATGCCCCAGAATTCAAATTTTAAAAATAAAACAGACCCTGGTATTTTGGAAGCAGAGAATGTATAGACCATTTCATTTAGGATTGTAAATTTAAGAAGTCACTTCTGGATCCTTCACCAAACTGGAGTCTGCTTTGTGTTTTCTTGAACTGGTGACATTGTTGCAGAAATAGTCTAGTGACCAAAAGAAATTTTTGAAAGTTTGTTTAAAACTGTAAATTGAGTGTGGGTGGGGTGGGGAGACTTGCCTTAAAGATTTTTGATAGAGAATCTGCAAACAAACAAAAAAAAGCGCATTAAAAATCTCAGCTTTTGGGGCACCTGGGTGACTCAGTCAGTTGAGCATCTGACTCCTGATTTTGGCTCAGGTCATGATCTCTGGGTCCTGAGATCGAGTCCCACATTGGGCTCTGTGCTCAGCAGAGAGTCTACTCTAGATTCTCCTCTCCCTCTCCTTTTGCCCCTGCCCTTGCTTGCACTGTCTCTCTCTCTCTCTTTCTCTCTCAAATAAATGAAATCTTAAAAACAAAAACAAAAACCTCAGCTTTCTTCAAAGCCTACTTTAGACTGGCATTTAAACATGCAAAACCAAGCCTAACTCCTCTTGGAATGACCAGGAAGGCTATAGATGAGATATGTTTCCTTATATATTCTTAATATCCTTATATATTTATATATATGATGGATATTATATGTCCAGCAGCGGGTAAGACCTGACTTAAAAGAAATATCCAGAGAAACAACCTTGGGTCAGCAGTGAGGTTTAGAGTCGCCTTATTTCAACAGGCTGTCTCTCAAGACTGAAGAACTTGCCGAGCGATGGGAGCACGTGCTCCCCTCCTATATTTCCTGCTTCCTTCCCTGTCACCTGGGTTATGCATGCTCAGGCCAGAAACTGATGAGGATATTTTGTCCACAGGGAGGCTTCGTTCCAGGCACCTTAGGAGAGGTGGCCTGAACTGTCCAGATCAGGCCCACCTTGAAGAAGACATAGCAACAGGTAGAAAATGAACCAGAAAATGAGTGAAGACAAAATGAAATATATAGTAATGGATGTTTAATAGGGATGGCTATCCCCATTCAAACCCCAAACTAAGGGCATTTTTAACTGGAGGAAGTAAGGAAAGTCAAAGAAGCATTTGAGGAAGTGAAATGTTTCAGCTCAGCCCTGAATCTGGAAATGAAGGAAGGCTAGTGATTAAGAGGGGCCCAACCCCAAACAGCCAAACTCACATTGGTCCCTGAACAGTACAGACATTGTTGAAGGAACCCTGGTTTAGCATCTCCATTAAAGTTTTCCATCCAGATTCCTCAGAGTTGAATTCTCTAGGATGAGAAAAATCATCCCTGGGAGGTAAAAGATGCCGGTGTTTCAGACCTGGAAGCTGAACACAAGAAGAACTAAATACAAGGGGCTGAAAATGTTTCCAATTTTTCAATAAGCATTAATAGTGATTAACACCTGACCCAGATGGAGGAAATGACCCAGGTTGCAAAAGCAGCAGGGGCAAGATGAGACAACGATGGGGAATTTCTACTCTACAGACAGCTAGATTCAGCCAAGCTAAAAGCAAAAGCCTGGAAAGTCTTTGACTTACCTGGCTAGCCATTGAATCTCTCCAAAGGAACACAAAATTGGGAGAGGAACTTCTACCCTGAATGAATGATGAAAAACGAGTGAGAACAGGTTAGTGAACTGAAGTGAGAGGGGAAAGAGCAAAGAGCACAAACGTCTTCTGAATCCTCACCACGTAGCAGAGCTCTCTCAGGCACTCTAAGTATATCATCTCATTTATTCATCTTAATGACTCTTTGAGATATAAGATGACCTCATGAAATAAGGTGGGGTTATCTCCACTTAGCCTCAGAGAAATTAAGGAACTGCCTACAGTCACCCAGCTAGTTTGAGCAGGTATTGACACTGAGCAAAGTCCTGACGCAGGGTTCAAGCCTCCTCCACTACCACGTTGCTTCCTTGAGAACCTTGAGAAAAAATATCCAAGTCCCCTGCAGAGTGTCAGGCTTCTAAAGTATATCTGAGAAAACCTTTCAGAAAGAATTCAGTTAGCGGTTGGTGTGAGCCTATGACTCCAATTATAAAATAAAGGCAATGTCAAATGTTTGGGTAATAATAATCTCTGCAAATACCCCAGTCTCAGGAGAGCTGGAGAGGGCAGCAAAGATGCTGATGTGACTCTCAAGGAACTCAGCTCAGAGTTTAGAAAGATACATAGGAAAGGCAGAAAAGCTCAAAAATAGAGAGAAACGTACAAGTGAGGTTATATCCAGCATCTGGAATGCTTAAGTTTAACAGGAACTAAGGCTGGTGAAATGTGCTGAATTGTGAAGTGGGGGGATTTGGGGCTGTACTCAAAGCAGGAAGTAGGACAAGGAAGGCAAAGATCTGTTCCAGAAGCAGATGGTGCAATGTCAATAGGAAACTGGGAGAAAAACAAACTGTTCTGTTTCTATTTTGCTTCCATTGTCTTCATCAACGAGAATAATCTTCAGACCTGCAATGTTGAATCACACTTTGGTAAAAGACTCTTGAAACCCCACTGCCTTAAGTAAGCTTAAGCCTCTTAACCTAGATAAATGAACTGCCTGAGAGAAGTTGCCAGAAAGGTCATATTGCTGTATTAATCTGAGACAGTGAAGAATGGCACAGGCCTCACAAAAGTGGAGTTCAGCATATGCAATCTTGATTTTCAAAGGGGTGGAAGGTGAAACCTACGAACCATTGCCTGGCAAGCTTGTCCAGGACAGATCAAGAATCAGCATATATTCACTACAAACAAGCCATGATGGTCTCACCTCATTCATCTGTAGAGTTCTTACCGAATAGAGCAATGGAAGGCTATTGGCAAAGAATATTCACAGCCTTTAATATCCTTGAAGATGAAAAGGAAAATTGGGGGCTAAAATATCATCAGTTAAGCGCCATTTGTAACTAGTGAAGGACCATAGCTAGGGAAACGCTGCCCATGAAATCTTGTCATCCTGGAGAGAGAGCTCTAGGAGCATTTATCCCTAGCCCTATCCTATTCAGCATTTCTGTTTCAATTAATATGGACTCAGCTGCCTTCTTCAGTAAAGTTTCAGATGATTGAAGATTGAGAAGGATGACAAACACTAGATGCCAGATTTAGAGTTCAAAAAGAATTTGATGGGCTAGAACAATGAATCCAACAAGGAAACATGCAAATAGGTTCACACTTGGATTCCAAGGTGAGCTTCACAGGTATGCATGCCCAAACAGTAGCACATTCAAAGAATACCTTTGAGGATTTGTTGATTCAAAATGAATGAAGAGTATGAGGTGTTGCTGAAACCTCAACCGTCACCTTTGGTTGCATTAATAGAATACAGTACCTGGGACAATAAAATTAACAGTCTCTCTGCTCAGGTTAGACTGCACTTCACAAAGTGCTCTATAGTGCTCTATCCCAACTGAAGACATAGCCTTCTGGTAGAGAAGTAGTCCCGCCAACTCTTGATTATCTGCTAGTAGATGGAAGCTGATGCAAATGTAATTGATTAATGAAAACTTTGCCTAGTGTGTTCCACTGTCATAACAATGTCTAAAAACCTGGTTATAAAAGAGGTTTTTTTGAATAGGGAGATGAGAAGCAGTCTTTGAGAAATGTTTGGGAGAAGATGAGACTCTTAAATTCTTTTTTTTGACAATTGTTTCTAAATTACTTCTTTTAACTTATTTATCCTGAGCTAACAGCTTAATCCTCCCCCCAGGCAGGTTTAAGTTGGGAGATTCTTTCTACAGCTGCCTAAAACTGACGTGTAAGTTCTGGAGTTGTGGGATTGCCTCTCCAAGCACCAAAGAAGCAGAAGAGAGTATAAAGCAGGTGGCTTGAAAGAAGTAGAGGAAGATATGGAAAGGGAAGCCTTGGGGCTTTCCAAACCTTGTTATGGTGGCTTCCAGAAGCCTGGCTACCTCTTGGATTTCTTAAGATATACCTTTATTCTTATAATAAACCTTCCCTTGTAGACAACAGAAACTAAAAAAAACCTAACATGAGACCCAGTCATTATCCAAACATCTCTCAAGCTCTTACTTCTTCTATGAAATCTTCCCTGGTTACATTAGCCAGAGCAAAGCTATCTTCCCAATCCCTATAGATCTTTATTATCTCCTCCACTCACTGAACTTTTTTGTGGACCACTTGAATTATAAGTTATATTTATATATCTGCATGGAGAATACACATTATTTGAGTGAAGTAATTAATGTCTTTTGCTCCTTTGTATTTCCCACTGCACCAAGCAAAGCATATGGTAGACCCTCAATAAGTATTATTAATTTATGAGACTGATTCATGCTCAACCGTTCAAACTCTCCAATTGTCAAGTAATTGAAATCACCTTGACTTGTGATAAAAAAAAAATAGAGATTAACCAGGTAGGAAATAAAAAATGGGACTCTTAGCAAAATAACTCCGGCGGGATCCTAGATTATGTGGCAGTTTTGAAAGACTCCCCAAAGGAGTGTGCAAGCCTGGATTAGCCACCCTAAGATGTTAAAATAGTTGGCCAACTGAAAGAATGTAATTAGTTGAGGGCTCACTCAAGCGTGCTATATAATTTGCCTATCGAGTTGCCTTATTTTCATGTGTTGACAATTATCTATGCTAAGCTTTTCCCTGTTTACATCATCCAGAAAAATAAAGAACTTACTGTATGAGTACAGGTTTGGGGAAGTCTGACTTGGCAGGCATTCTCATGTTGTGAAAAGATCTAGGGGCTTTAATTGATTTCAAGCTTCATATGAGTCAAGGGCTTGCTTTAATTCTTTAAAAGACTAACGCAATCTCAGATGGGTGTTGTGTTATCTAGAAGTCCAATCTTTTGCATGGTGTTGGATTTTTTGCTATCTCAAATCATCCAGGGTCTCCTTTGACCCCATTAGTGACCCCCTAAATAGTCCCTTCCATGTGGCACTCTCAGTCATTAGGAAATTCTTTACTATTTTCAGCTTTATCTACTATCTATTCTTCTGCCACATCCACCTATGGAGCTTAATTCTACCCAGTGAGTCACATAAACCAAATCTCACTCTCCTCCTTCATTGTAATGGAAACACG
This sequence comes from Ursus americanus, assembly GCF_024610735.1. Taxonomy (NCBI): domain Eukaryota; kingdom Metazoa; phylum Chordata; class Mammalia; order Carnivora; family Ursidae; genus Ursus; species Ursus americanus. The sequence goes on along the minus strand of NC_142137.1, from coordinate 50,205,640 downwards.
TCTATCATTCCCCCGCGCCCCCCCCCCCCCAACTCTGGACTTGCCATCTCCCCAGGTCTCTCTGCTTTTTTAAGACTTTGTTTTTTAGAGCAGTTTTAGGTTTACAACAAAACTGAGAAAACAGCACAGAGATTTCTCAAATACCGTTGCCCCCCTGAGACATGAATAGCCTCCCCCACTATCAACGTTCCCCACCAGAGAGGTACATTTGTTACAACTGAAGAACCTACATTGATAAATCAGCACCATCTAAGGTCCATAGTTTACCGTGAGTTCACCGTTGGCGTTGTACATTCTATAGGTTGGGACAAATGTATAACGACACAGATCCATCAGATAATGGATATCATTATATCGTCCAGAATATTTTCACTGCTCTGAAAGTCCTCTGTGCTCTGCCTATTCATTTCTCCCCTGCCCTTTCCCTCCCAACCCCCTGCAAGGACTGATCTTTTTACTGTCTCCATAATTTTGTCTTTTCCAGAATGTCCTATAGTCGGGATCATGAAGTAGGTAGTCCTTTCAGATTGGCTACTTTCATTTAATTATATACATTTAATTTTCCTCCATGTCTTTTCATGGCTTGGTAGCTCATTTCTTTTTAGTGCTGAGTAACTTTCCATTGTTTGAACGTACCACAGATTATGCATCCATTCCCCTTCAGAAGGCCATCTTGGCAGTTACGAATAAAGCTGCTATAAAAATCCATGCACAGGTTTTGGTGTGGATGTAAATTTTCAGCTCCCGTGGGTAAATCTCAAAGAGTATGATGGCCAGATTGTAGGGTAAGAGTATGTTTGTTTTTGTGAGAAACCACCAAACTGTCTTCCAAGTGGCTGCCATTTTGCATTCCCACCAGCCATGTATGAGAGTTTCTGTTGCTCCACATCCTCGTCAGCATTTGGTGTTGTCGATGTTCCAGACTTCAGCTATTTTAATAGGTGTGTGGTGGTACCCCAGTTCTCCTAAACAATTCTCTAAGCCATGACGTTTCCAGATCCTTCACCGTTCTACTTGCCATTTTTACAAAAGAAGAATCTGAGGCTCAAAGAAATGTCATTTGCTCAAAATCATACAGTCAACATCAGAGCTGAAATTTGTATTCATGGTTATTTGCAATAAACTGACTCGCAGTATAGTGACTTCTTGCTTTACCATGAATAAGACTATATCATAAAACATCACGAATCACAGGGACTCTATGAGAAGAACGCCAGACAATGTCTAAAACTTCTTTAGCTTTCAAATGAAAGCATGCCTACCATTTTCAACAAAAAGATTGAACAGGTTTGAAGGAAATCAGATTGTTTCTTTTTTTAAGTTAATGAAAATGATTGTTTTTAAAGAATATGCTAAGTTTATGCTAAGCATAAGAATAGAATATGCTTAGCTTATGCTAAAATACACTGAGCTTTTCCAGAGCTAAGAAATCCAAAGCAGGTAAGGAGCATAGTGGATTTTTAATGTCTGATATTCACATTGGAGATGATCATACAGGTCTCCTTTGTACTTGGTATCTTGTTTTTCTATCTGACCTTTCTCAAGAATATATAAACAACATGTATAGTCTTGAGAAATAGCCGCGTACGGTGCCTCATGCTTGTCCGAGTGAGTGAAACGTACATAGTAATCAACAGCTTGTGTTTATTGTAAATGTTAAGGTTTATGAATTGCCAAGTAAACTTTACCAAGAATCCTGGAAATGAGTGATTCTGATTTGACTGATTTTTCCCTGAGGTCAGTTCTAGGTCACTGTATTCTGAGTCTTCATGCCACTTAGTCATGATGGGAATTATAGTTGACCTGGATTTCCCCATTGACATTTCCACTCGATTAGCTCTGAAATATAAAGTGTATGAGTTCTGTTTCATTCTAGACTTAAGTAGCAGGAAACTTCTGCTTTTCTTCCCAAACATACTCCCTCAAATTTATATAAGTCAGAAGTCCCAGTAGAATCACACAAAAGATGTTTCTGGCATATGATTCATTTACCCATAGAGATTGTGGGGGCATCAGTATAGGAATTTTTCATAGGTCGCCAGGTACAGCTTCCCAAATTAAAGCCATTAACTACTTCAAACTAATTGGACAAAGAATAGTCTGAATTAGTAAAATCTTTTAATCATATACTTAAGAAAACTTTTAATTGTAATATTTTGCACTTACAGAACAATTGTAAGAATAATACATGAAATTCTCATGTATTTTTTTAGCCAGATTTCCAAGTTATTTACATTTTTACCACACTTGTTTTATCATTCTTTCTATTTGTGCATGTCTCTATTTTTTATTTTTTTCTGAGGGTTTATTCTTCTATACTTCCCTTTACCTCATATTACTTTCTGAGAATTTCCTAAGAATAAGGGCATTTTCTTACATAATCGCAGTACAGTTATCAAATATGGGACATTTAACATTGATGCAATAGTTTTATCTAATCTACCATTCAAATTTTTTTCAGTTATCCTATTAATGTTCTTTATAACATGTTTCTTTTTTTCCCTCCAGGATCCAGTACAAGACCATGTATTACATTTAGTTATCTTTTTAGTTTCTTTAAATTTGGAACAGTTCCTTAGTCTTTTCTTTGCCTTTCATGACAAAGGCTAATAATTTTACAAAGTGTTTCTTCATTTTGGTTTGCTGATGTTTCCTTGTGATTAGATTCAGGTTACATCCCTAGCCAGAAAACTACGTAAATGATGATGTGTCCTCTCAGATATTCCAAGTATAAGATATCTATCTGCCCCTCATTCATGATGTCAATTTTGATCACTTGATTAAACTGTTATCCATTTTCTCCATTCTAGTTCCTATTTTCTCCCTTGCAACTAGTAAGCGGTTGGTGGGGAGACTCTTTAGGCCCATCTGAAAATTCTACTCCTCATCATACTTTCCTTCCTAAACGTGATGTGTTTTGCCCTACTCAACCTTCACTATGATATTTGTAAAATGTTGATTTTACTTGTCCACCCCGTCCCCCCACATTTATTAGTAGGTGTTATTCAGTCCTTCTCCCTTGCTCTCAGCTATCTAGCTATTATTAGTATGGATCTATAGATCCCAGTTTTATTCCATGGGCTATAATCCATTCCTATCACGGTTCGTCTTAATGCTAAATTTCTCCCAGATTTGGCAGTTTGGTGTCCTTTAAGCTGGCTCCTACACACTTTTGATATGCTCCCATAATTATTTTTAAAACACTTGTGTGCTTTCTAGTTCAATAAGTTGTTCCAGGCTCCTCATGTATCTTCCCTGCCCAGTACTAGAATTGGTCATTTCTTCAAGGACCTCTGTCTCCTTTTAATGGCAAATAGTATTTAGAAACTGAGGTCTTGGCACTAGGATAAGTGCATTGCTACTGGGGCGTCTTTGCCTCTAGGCCCTTTCAGAGGACAGAGCCAGGAAATACACATGCATGTATACACACACACACCACACACGCTGATTCTCTGTATGTATATCTATAATAGAAATTCTGATGTTGTACTTGTGCCATCAATAGCCATCCCACTCCACGAGGTTCTTCACTGTCTTCCCCCACTCCATCTTTTTCTCTCCTTTCTTCTACAATGAGAATCCTGACCTCTAACACCATCAACATACTGACTCTTCTTTCCAGGGCTACACCACACACAAAATAGTTTCAAAATTGCTATACTCAAATCACTATGTATACCAAATAGAATAAAAGGAAATTAAGATGCATTTACAGTTCTTTACCCCCCCCCCAAGGTAACAGTGTATTTTCAAAGTATTGTGGTCTGAAGTTACTTGAATTAGTTGTCCCCCCAGGTGCTCTTTCAACGTCATGTTATTTATCCATTTCCTAAAGATACACTCAGAGAAGTGTCGCTTTGTTCCCTATCACTTCCCTCTGACTCCCCTTCACCTCTTGTAGGTAACCAATTTCAGTGCTTGCTGGTTTTTCCTTCCTGTGTTTTTTCCCCCCAAATAAGCAGATTTACACGTTTTATTTCTTTTTGTTACATGAAAGATAGTATATTGTAAATACTCTTGCAATTTGTTTTTTAAAAAGCTTAATGCATTCTGGAGTTTGTAGAAGGCTGATGATGATAATGATTATGGTGACCTAGTACTCCTCGGCGTCCGGGTAGTTCTCAATATTTTGCTATTGCAAATAATGCTCCAGTTAAGAACCTTGTACCTGTGTGTTTTCATATGTCAAAGGTTTACCTTCAGGGTAAATTCCTAGAGGGAGGATTGCTGTGGTTTTGTTAGATATCAACAAATGCCCTTCCATGTAAGTGAATCATTTTGTATATCCACTATCAATGTATGAGAGTGCGTATTTACTTATAGTCTGGCCAGTAATGCACATTGTCAAGCTTTTGACTATTTGCCAATCTGATGAATGTGAAATGATATTTCTATGTGGTTTCAGTTTTAATTTCTCATGAGTGAGGCCATGCTTATATCTTTTCTGGGGATGGTTCTTGGTTTTGCCAATTTTAAAACAAGATTTTCAGTGTTTCCTCAAGTTTTAAATGTTCTTTATATATTAGTAATACATATATTAGATATATATAGCATATATTATTACGTAATATATATAGTAACCCTTTATCTGTGATAAATACCTAAAATATTTTCTTCCAATTTATTATTTGTCCTTTACTTTGCTTATGGTTTTTGCCATTTAAAAATGTTTTTGTAGTCCAACGTGTTAGCACTTCTCTTGCGTCTGGATTTGGGGTTATAGTTAGAAATCCTCCACCTGGGGCGCCTGGGTGGCACAGCGGTTAAGCGTCTGCCTTCAGCTCAGGGCGTGATCCCGGCGTTCTGGGATCGAGCCCCACATCAGGTTCCTCCGCTAGGAGCCTGCTTCTTCCTCTCCCACTCCCCCTGCTTGTGTTCCCTCTCTCGCTGGCTGTCTCTCTCTCTGTCAAATAAATAAATAAAATCTTAAAAAAAAAAAAAAAAAGAAATCCTCCACCTACACTCAAATTTTAGAGAAATTCATTCATGTTTTCTTTAACTATTTGTATAATTATATTTTTTATAACTCAAATCCATTTGGAGCTTATTCCTGTATACATGAGAGATGGACATAATTTTACCTTTTTTCCAAATGCCCCAGTACCTTTAAAAAGTCCAATCGTACCCCCAGAGATCTGAGATACCAGCTTCATCGTATTCTAGTTTACCGTATGAGTTGGGTCTGTTTCTGGACTTTCTATTTTATTCCGTCTGTTCATGTACTAGTACCGTACTGTGTTCAATGTAGGGGCTTTATCATATGTTTTAATATCTGGGAGGGCTAGTCTCCTCATTCTTCCACTCCACTCACCCTACACCATAACTCCTTCTTTTCAGTGTTTCCCTATAGCAAGTTGGTTTTACCATATGGACTTTAGTAGTAACTTGTTCAGCTACAGAAAAAAAAAAAAAAGGAAGAAAGAAAGAGAAAGAAAGAAAAAGAAAAGCTTGTCTTCTTGGAATTGCATTGAATTTATAAGTTATTTTAGGGAGAACCGACTTGTAAATACCATTGAAACATTCTAAGCAAGAGCCCAGGATGTCTTTCTGTTTGTTTCAACTCCACTTTCCTATCTTTCAGAAGTATTTATTATTTGCCTTACTTAGGTTTTGAACATATCTTGTGAAGTTTAGTGCTAAATATTTTATCTTTCTTATTGATATTGTAAATGGGTTTATTTTCTTCTATTGTATCTCCTAACTGGTTATTATTTATGAATATGAAGGCTATTGATTTTTGCAATTGATAAGCTAATTTATTTATTTTTTAAATATTTTTTTTATTATATTATGTTAGTCACCATACAGTACATCCCTGGTTTTTGATGTAAAGTTCGATGATTCATTAGTTGCGTATAACACCCAGTGCATCATGCAATACGTGCCCTCCTTACTACCCATCACCAGCCTATCCCATTCCCCCAACCCCCTCCCCTCCGCAGCCCACAGTTTGTTTCTCATAGTCCATAGTCTCTCATGCTTCATTCCCCCTTCTGATTACCCCCCCCTTTCTTTATCCCTTTCTTCTCCTACCCATCTTCCTAGTTCTTATGTTCCATAGATGAGAGAAACCATATGATAATTGTCTTTCTCTGCTTGACTTATTTCACTTAGCATTATCTCCTCCAGTGCCGTCCATGTTGCAGCAAATGTTGAGAAATTGTTCTTTTTGATAGCTGAATAATATTCCATTGTATATATGGACCACAACTTCCCAATCCAGTCATCTGTTGAAGGGCATCTCGGCTCCCTCCATGATTTAGCTATTGTGGACAGAGCTGCTATGAACATTGGGATGCATATGGCCCTTCTCTTCACTACATCTGTATCTTTGGGGTAAACACCCAGTAGTGCAATGGCTGGATCATAGGGTAGCTCAATTTTTAACTTCCTAAGGGACCTCCACACTGTTTTCCAGAGTGGCTGTACCAACTTGCATTCCCACCAACAATGTAGGAGGGATCCCCTTTCTCCACATTTTGTTTCTTGCGTTGTCAATTTTTGCCATTCTAACTGGTGTAAGGTGGTATCTTAGTGGGATTTGATTTGAATTTCCCTGATGGCTAATGATTTTGAACATTTTTTCATGTGTCTGTTAGCCATTTGTATGTCTTCATTGGAAAAGTATCTGTTCATATCTTCTGCCCATTTTATGATTTGTTTGTTTCTCACGTATTGAGTTTGAGAAGTTCTTTGTAGATCTTGGATACCAGTCTTTTATCTGTAGTATCATTTGCAAATATATTCTCCCATTCCATGGGCTGCCTCTTAGTTTTTTTGATTGTTTCCTTGGCTGTGCAGAAGCTTTTTATCTTGATGAAGTCCCACAAGTTCATTTTATCTTTTGTTTCTCTTGCCTTTGGAGATGTGTCATGAAAAAGGTTGCTGTGGCTAATGTCGTAGAGGTTGCTGCCTATGCTCTCCTCTAGGATTTTGATGGATTCCTGTCTCACATCTAGGTCTTTCATCCATTTAGAGTTTATCTTTGTGTATGGTATGAGAGAGTGGTCAAGTTTCATTCTTTTGCATGTAGCTGTCCAATTTTCCCAGTACCATTTATTGAAGAGACTGTCTTTTTTCCACTGGATGTTTTTTCCTGCTTTGTCAAAAAATTAGTTGCCCAAAGAGCCGAGGGTCCATTTCTGGATTTTCTATTCTGTTCCATTGGTCTATGTGTCTGTTTTTGTGCCAGTACCATGCTGTCTATGTGATCACAGCTTTGTACTACAGCTTGAAATCCCACAACGTGATGCCCCCAGCTTTGTTTTTCCTTTTCAACAATTCCTTGGCAATTCAGGGCCTTTTCTGTTTCCATATAAATTTAAGGGCTATTTGTTTCAGTTCTTTGAAAAATGTCATTGGTATTTTGATCGGGATAGCATTGAAAGTGTAAATTGCTCTGGGTAGCATGGACATTTTAACTATGTTAATTCTTCTGATCCATGAGCATGAAATATTTTTCCATCTTTTTGTGTCTTCTTCAATGTCTTTCAAGAGTGATTTGTAGGGGTGCCTGGGTAGCGCAGTGGTTAAGCGTCTGCCTTCGGCTCAGGGCGTGATCCCGGCAGTCTGGGTTCGAGCCCCACATCAGGCTCCTCCACTGAGAGCCTGCTTCTTCCTCTCCCACTCCCCCTCCTTGTGTTCCCCCTCTCTCGCTGGCTGTCTCTCTCTGTCAAATAAATAAATAAATAAATCTTTAAAAAAAAAAAAAGTTTAAAAAAAAAAAAAAGAGTGATTTGTAGTTTCTAGAATATAGGTCCTTTACATCTCTGGTTAAGTTAATTCCAAGGTAACGTATGATTTTTGGTGCTATTGTAAATGGGATGGATTCCCTAATTTCTCTTTCTTCAGTCTCATTATTTGTTTATAGAAATGCAACTGATTTCTGAGCATCGATTTTGTATCCCACCACATTACTGAATTGCTCTATAACTTCTAATAGTTTGGGAGTGGATTCTTTTGGGTTTTCCATATAGAGTGTATGTCATCTGTGAAGAGAGATAGTTTGACTTCTTTGCCGATTTGGATACCTTTTATCCCTTTTTGTTGTCTGATTGCTGTTGCAAGGACTTCTAGTACTATGTTGAATAATAGTGGCGAGAGTGGGCATCCTTGTCGTGTTCCTGATCTTAAGGGAAAGGCTTCCAGCTTTTCCCCATTGAGAATGATATTTGCTGTAGGCTTTTCATAGGTGGTTTTTATGAGATTGAGGAATGTACCCTCTATCCCTACACTCTGAAGGGTTTTAATCAGGAAAGGATGCTGTATTTTGTCAAATGCTTTTTCTGCATCTATTGAGAGAATCATATGATTTTTGGCTTTTTCCTTCTGGATAAAATTTATGACACTGATAGTTTTGTGAATGTTGAACCACCCTTGCATCCCAGGGATGAATCCCACTTGGTCATGATGGATAATCCTTTTAATGTACTGTTGGATTCTATTAGCCAGGATCTTGTTGATGATTTTGGCGTCCATATTCATTAGGGAAATCGGTCAGTAATTCTCCTTTTTGATGGGGTCTTTGCCTGGTTTGGGAATCAAGGTAATATTGGCTTCACAGAATGAGTTTGGTAGCTTTCCTTCTGTTTCTATTTTTTGAAATAGCTTTAGGAGAATAGGTATTATTTCTTCTTTGAATGTTTGGTAGAATTCCCTAGGAAAACCATCCGGTCCTGGAGTTTTGTTTTTTGGAAGGTTGTTTATCACTGTTTCAATCTCTTCATAATTAATTGGCCTGTTTAAAAAATCAATTTCTTCCTGTTTCAGTCTTGGTAGTTTATAGGTTTCCAGGAAGTCCTCCATCTCTTCCAGATTGCTTAATTTATTGGCATATAGCTGTTGATAAAAGCTTCTAATAATCCTTCCAATTTTATTGGTGTTGGTTGTGACCTCTCCTTTTCGTTCATAATTTTATTAATTTGGGTCCTTTCTCTATTCTTTTGGATAAGTCTTGCCAGTGGTCTGTCAATTTTATTTATTCTTACAAAGAACCAGCTTCTAGTTCTGTTGATCTGCTCTACTGTACTCCTGGTTTCTAATTAGTTGATTTCTGCTCTAATCTTGGTCAACTGCTTTCTCATGAGTGGATTAGGCCTGTCCCTCTGTTGCTGTTCCAGCTTCTTGAGGTAAGAATATAAAAACTGCATTTTAGATTTTTCTATTCTTTTGAGTGAGGCTTGGATGGCTATGTATTTTCCCCTTAGGACTGCCTTTGCAGTATCCCATAGGTTTTGGACCGTTGTATTTTCATTCTCATTGGTCTCCATAAATTGTTTAAATTGATTTTTGATTTCCTGGTTTATTGAATCATTCTTGAGCAGGATGGTTCTTAGTCTCCAAGTGTTTGAGTTTCTTCCAAATTTTTCCTTGTGGTTGAGTTCCAATTTCAAAGCGTTGTGGTCTGAGAATATGCAGGGAATAATTTCAGTCTTTTGGTATCGGTTGAGACCTGTTTTGTGACCCAGAACATGGTCTATTCTTGAGAATGTTCCATGGGCATTAGAATAGAATGAGTATTCTTTGGTTCTGGGGTGTAGTGTTCTATATATGTCTATGAGGTCCAACTTGTCAAGTATGGCATTCAAAGCTCTTATTTGTTTGTTGATTTTCTGCTTATGTGCTCTGTCTATTTCTGATAGTGGAGTGTTGAGGTCCCCTACTATTAACGTATTTTTATCTATATGTCTCTTTATTCTGGTTAAGAGTTGTCTTGTGTATCTTGCTGCTCCGCTGTTGGGTGCATATATTTTTATAATTGTCATATCCACTTGTTGGATACATCCTTTAAGAATAATATAGTGCCCTTCTTTATCTCTAACTATAGTCTTTAGTTCAAAATCCAATCTATCTGATATGAGAATTGCTACCCCAGCTTTCTTTTGAGGTCCATTGGTATGAAAGATGGTATTCCATCCCTTTACTTTCAGTCTGAATGTATCTTTAGGTTCAAAATGAGTCTCTTGTAGACAGCAAATGGATGGGTCATGTCTTTTTATCCAATCTGCAACCTTGTGGCACTTTATGGGAGCATTTAGGCCATTTACATGGAGACTGAATATTGAGAGATATGATTTTAATGATGCCATGTTGCCTGTAAAGTCTTTGTTTCTATCAATTGTGACTTTCTGTTCTGTATCACTCTTGGGGGCTTTTTACTTTTATAGAACCCCCCTTAATATCTCCTGTAAGGCTGGTTTCGTGGTTAGGAAATTGGTCAATGACTGGTGATTCTGGAAGGTCTTTATTTCTCCATCAATTCTGAATGACAGCCTTGCTGTATAAAGGATCCTTGGCTGCATGTTTTTCTCTGAAAGAGCTTTAAAAATGCCCCCCCCCCTTTCTCTCATTCCAGGTCTGTGTAGACAGGTCTGATGTAATTCTGATATCTTTGCCTTGGTATGTGAGAAGTTTCTTTGCCTTGGCCACTTTCTTTTTTTTTTTTTTAAAGATTATTTATTTATTTATTTATTTGACAGAGATAGAGACAGCCAGCGAGAGAGGGAACACAAACAGGGGGAGTGGGAGAGGAAGAAGCAGGCTCATAGAGGAGGAGACTGATGTGGGGCTCAATCCCATAACGCCGGGATCACGCCCTGAGCTGAAGGCAGACGCTTAACCACTTTGCCACCCAGGTGCCCCTGCCCTGGCCACTTTCAATACTGTATCCTTGGATCTAATATTTGCGAATTGCACTATGATGTGACGTGGCGTAGGTTTGTCGTGGTTGAGCTTGGGAGGAGTCCTTTCTGCTTTTTGGACACGAAAACTTGTTTCCTTTGCTAGATTAGGGAAGTTTTCAGGTACAATTTGTTCAAATATCTCTTCTAGACCTCTGTTTTTCTCCGCCCCCTCGGGGATGCCGATGATTCTGACATTGGAACGTTTCATTGAGTCAGTAACCTCCCGTAACCTACGTTCTTGAGATTGGATTTTTTTGAGCCACGTTCCTATTTTAGCTTTCTCTTCTACTAACCCATCCTCCAATTCGCTGATACATTCTTCTGCCTCATTCACCCTGGCCATCAGAGCCTCTAGTTTTGACTGCATTTGATTCATAGAATTTTTAATTTCTGCCAGATTCGCTCTCATTTCCACCCTTAGAGATTCTATATTCTCATTAACATTTTCGTTAATACTTTTTTCAAGTCTACACATCATCTTGACCGTCAAGTCTACACATCATCTTGACCGTTGTTACTCTGAACTCCATTTCTGATAATTTGGCTATATCCATATCCGTTAGTTCTGTGGCAGAGGCCACAGACTCATTGTCTTTTCTTTGCTGGGGGGGATTTCTCCTTCTCGTCATTCTGATGAGGAGAGGTTGCGGGGTTGTCCAGAGTCCAAATTATTGACCAGGACCCAGGCAGTGCGCCCTTGTTTTATAGGGACCTTAGGGATGTGGGCTTCTTGATTTTTCAGCCTGCCTTCTGGGGGAGGGGCCTGCTGCACCGATATTCAGGCAACCCTGTTTGGGTAGAGTCTCCGTGTCCCCTGCGAGGGGGGATGGGGATGGGCACCCTGTGAGCCGGTATTTCTAGGCTTTTGTTCTCTGGCGGCTTTCCCTGGTGGTCTGCTGTGCCTCTTCTGAGAGTCAGAGCAGCAGTGGCCAAATCTCAGCCTCTGTCTCAGAACAGAGGGATCCTGGACCATTCTCCACTGATGTTCTGGCCACTTTAACTCTGTTTCTGTTGGTGCTGCTCAACCCTGCAGCGTCCCGGGATGTGCGCCCCACACCCGGAGTCCCAGCCCTCACTTCCAGGGCTGGCGCGTCTCTGTCCTTTGTGTTTCTAACACCGCCAGCCACCAGCTGCCCCCGCGCGCTCTGGAGCTCCCGGTCTCAGTCTGGTCCAGTGAGCACACCGGAGCTCCATTTCAGTCTGGCCACGCGTGTTCCCCGGCTCACGGTCTCAGTCCGCTCTCTCGCGGGTGCCGGTCCGCGAGTCCGCCAGCTTCCCCGGTGCAGGTGGCTACTGCTTCCCAGCGCCCAAACGCGGCGGCTCCCTCCCCCTTCCGTTTATCTTCCAATATCTGTGCGTGGTTTCACGGCTCCCCTCCTCGTACCTCAATACTCAGCGCTGGAGGTGTTCGTTTGTAGAGATCCAGATGCATCTTCCTGAGTCTCAGGCTGGTTCCGTGGTTGTTTAGGCTGGTCTGGTACCTATCCAGCTTGACTCGGGGGACCGGCTGAAAAAGGGGTCCCCTATTCCTCCGCCATCTTAACTCCCGATAAGCTAATTTAAAATATAATTAACTTCATTGCTCACAAGGATGTAATTTCAACATTTTTAATACTTCAGAGTTCACAAAATTTTTTGCAATGTACACTCAGGTAACACATAAAATAATCTAGGAAAACAGAATACCTCTTGGTGGAATATATGGCTTCAGTGAAATAACCTACAATTAGTATATTAATTGCATGTCATTTCTAATGAATATAATCATCATCAAACATGATTTGTTTCCTTAAGTAGTTAAAATTATCTACTTCAAAATTTTGTACAAGGGTCAATGAGGAATAGCTTTTAAGTGAATAAAAATGGCTTGCATTGTGTTAGAGAGCATATGTAGAAACGTCTGGCTCTGCAGGAAATCACAGGTCTTCTCCAGCCCCAGGTGTGAACACCCAAGCAGACTGAACCACATTATCTATTCGAATTTATTACTGCCCTTAGGGATGCAATGATATTGATGAAAAAGGATCATTCATGGTAGTTTCCACCTCTCTGAAATAGCAAAGACTTGACTTGAACAATTTTGGGAAATATAGATATATAGAACCCAATCAGAAAGCCAGAAGCTGACGAGCCAGACAAGAAAATCAAAGGAGACAATTAGAGTTCCTATTCCCCTGTCACCCAGCCCATGCCAAAAGTCACCTAGGGCAAGGAAAAACCCTGTTTATATGATGTCATATAATCACACAGGAAACAAAGGAAAGTGCTGAAAAGAGACTTTATGCAATGATCCTGAGGCAGTCTGCGACACTGAAGAGACGGTGTGTTTCATGTCTCCCTGGTGTGAAGGGGTTAGATTCACTTTACAACCTGGGTTCAGCCAACGCTCCAGCTTCACCTCTTCCTTTCCCACGATAGATCAATGCATTCTGAGAATTTTTTTGGTTACATGTAACAAAACCCAAACAAGCTAGTCTACACAAAAAGGGCATTTGTTAAGAGGACATTCATGGAACTCATGGAATCCATGGAAGAGGTCAACACTCCAGCCTCTGGAATATTCAGGAACTTCCAAAATGGGAAGTTCCATCCTCTGCCATGAACAGAGCTCCATTTCCAACAAGTCTTAGTTCTAAATTCCAAAATCTTGAGAAGAATCCAAAAGACCCAACCAGAATTTCCCTTAGACTCAGGCAAGGCAGACATCTGCCCTGGGCTCCATGCTTCCGGGGATCCAGCATGTCACAAACTCATGAAAAAATAAACTTACTAAAGATCATACGGTCTATCACTGGGATTGTGCTTATAGTTCTTGGTATGACACAAATTGTAATCCTAAAGCTTCCGGGAAACATTAGTCTACGTGTCATGCTATAGGATCTCCAGGAAAAGGCACACACATCTGTGTGAGTTGTGCTTGCTGTGGATGCTTGAGGCAAATGCTGCTTTAGAATACAGGGAAGATCTGAATAGCACACAGGGAAAAAAGACAACTTAGCTCCTCAAATCCTTCTTCTCAGGTATCACAGATAAAATGGATCTCTTTAAAATGAAATATTGTTTCCCAGTAGCGTTGACCATCTCTTTCTCATTTTTCTTCAGGTTACAGTTGTAGTTGCTGAAGCATTCCTAATTTTAGCGTGGCATTCACAATATTTGCACGTGGCAACTGCGCCACATTCTGCCATGTAAAGAGATTCGGATTAGTTTAAAACTCACGTATATATGGGTCTATAACACCAGGTAAGCATAGTACAGAGTCTTTCCAAGGGCAAGTGCTTGGACATCGAATGGTAAAATCGCAAGTAGTTTTGTTTTTATAAAACGTTAAGATTTCATTAAAGTTACAAAGCTTTTTGGGGCACCTGGGTGGTGCAGTCGTTAAGCGGCTGCCTTCGGCTCAGGGCGTGATCCCGGCGTTGTGGGATCGAGCCCCACATCAGGCTCCTCTGCTATGAGCCTGCTTCTTCCTCTCCCACTCCCCCTGCTTGTGTTCCCTCTCTCGCTGGCTGTCTCTATCTCTGTCAAATAAATAAATAAATAAATAAATAAATAAATAAATAAATAAATCTTTAAAAAAAAAAGTTACAAAGCTTTTTAAATGGACCTCGGTTTAACTAATTTTGATTAAAATTATGACACCAAATTAATTACAGTTTGAGTTTTGCTTTTTAATTTGAGAGATGATTCAGAATACTTTAGAAGAAAAAGAACTTTTGGGGGGAAGCTTATGTTTTAAAAGCTTTATAGGTATACTTCTAAAGTATTCTGTATCTTGTTAACTTTTTACATTAACAAGTTTTTTACATGTTTACAAGTTTTTTTGTAATTTTGGATGACAATATGGTAAAATTACATTTCATTTTTAATTCTTTGGGTCTTAGGAATAACGACAAGTCAAAATCTTAAAAGAAGTAGAAAATATAAAATTAACTCGAAATAGAGACTAGAAATAAAAAATCTTCAAAAAAGCTGTTTTCTTAAGATTCTAAAATTCACATTTAAATTGAGAATGTATATGTTAAACATAATCTGCATAAAACTTTTGAATGGGGTATCTATACTTATTGAAGCATTAGCAACTGATCAAAACAAGAAAATTAGCAAGAAAATTGTTCCCATCAAGTCCAGAATTTGAATAGGCATCAGATAGGATTCCTGCAACCAAAGAATATTCAGGAATTCATCTTAAAGAATGTGAATATTCTTTACTAAGTAAAGATTTGAAAGATAATTATTCATATCAACATCACCACCCACAAATACCAAATGCAACTCCATATTTCCATTTAAAAGATGAAAAAAATGGGGGCGACTGGGTGTCACAGCGGTTAAGCGTCTGCCTTCAGCTCAGGGCATGATCCCTGTGTTCTGGGATCCAGCCCCACATCAGGCTCCTCCACTGGGAGCCTGCTTCTTCCTCTCCCACTCCCCCTGCTTGTGTTCTCTCTCTCACTGGCTGTCTCTATCTCTATCGAGTAAATAAATAAAATCTTTAAAAAAAAAAAAAAAAGAGGAAAAAAATGGCATCCCTGAATCTGCCGACTGGATGTGAAAGATGAAATCTCTGGAGCTTTACTGTTTATTAACCATGATCTTGGGAAATGGCCCATGCGACTTTCTGACAGTGTGAGAATGTTTCTTGCAAAACTTACCCTGATGCAAATAAATTTTGATTTTCCATTGCCTGAACATTGCGAAGAATTTCATACTTCATTTTTTATAAAAATTATTTCAAATGGAAAAAGAAACTATGGAAACTGGCTTTTGTATTCTAATTTCATTTTTTTTAAAAGATTTTATTTATTTATTTGACAGAGAGAGAGACATCCAGAGAGAGAGGGAACACAAGCAGGGGGAGTGGGAGAGGAAGAAGCAGGCTCCCAGTGGAGCAGGGAGCCCAATGTGGGGCTCGATCCCAGGACCCTGGGATCAGGCCCTGGGCCAAAGGCAGACGCTTAACTACTGAGCCACCCAGGTGCCCCTATATTCTAATTTCAAAGACAAGGTGTTATGTTTCTTGTGTCAAAGGCTTCACAGCCAATCTTCAAGATTAACTTTAAAATGAAGGTACTTGTTAAAAACACTTAAAGTCTCAATCGAAAGAATACAAAATGTCAGTGGTGTGTAAATACGCAAACACGTACAAAATGTGCAATTACGAGAACTTTTTGAAGCAAGTTAAACAGCAAGAAAAATGATAGCATTTAGCAAAGAAAGTAACACTGATATAGGATGTTTGCCTAGCATGCTTAAAAAGAATAACCCCATGCATTCTATTTGTATCCCAAGCTTTTTTTTTTTTTTTTAAGATTTTAGTCATTTATTTGAGAGACAGCATGAGAGAGAGAGAGAGAGAATGAGCAGGCAGAGGGGGAGGGAGAAGCAGGCTTCCTGCTGAGCAGGGAGCCTGACCCCCAGGATGCTGAGAACATGACCTGAGCAAAAGGCAGATGCTTAGCTGACTGAGCCACCCAGGTGCCCCATCCCAAGCTTTTCATAGCACAAACAAGTACAATGTTTACAGAAAGCAATTTACAACTTCTAATGTTGTAATTAGAAATTACTTCTAATTTCTAATGTCATTAGAAATGATTTAGAAATTTTATGCCACATAGCAAAATGAATGAACATGTAAGCTGAATTAAAAAAGAGAAGAAAGTCAAAATAAGGTTTTTAAATCTTACGTATATAAGGTGAGAAAAAGGAATCATCCAAAAAATCTAAGTCGAACGGTACTCATTTCAGCTACATTGTTATCAGAAACAAAATTCATGTTGAAAAATAATTGGATTATATGAATTTTCGAGCTACCAGGAAAAAAAATACCAAAATTGAAATGAAAGAATGTTTCATTTGTTTTACATATGTTGGGAAATGTGTGGGTTTTAAGTGAAGATATTTAAAAAACACTATTTTCTGCTCGTGTCCCACCCTGGCTGTGGTATTACATAGACCCACCTAGCTCTCTGAGTAGGCAGTATTGGTTTTGGACCACATATGCCAACATTAAACAAATCACATCTCTTGTTAAAAACAATAAAATAAAAACAAAAACCACAGTTTTCAATGTTAGGTATTAGTTTGAAAGATTATCAAGGCAGATCTGTGATAACGGCATCAACATGGTTGGTTTAAAAAGCAAGTGTACAGGGGCATCTGGGTGGTTCAGTTGGTTAAGCTTCTGCCTTCAGCTCAGGTCATGATCCCAGGGTCCTGGGATCGAGTCCCTCATTGGGCTCCCTGCTCAGTGGGGAGTCTGTTTCTCCCTCTCCCTCTGCCCCTCTTCTTCTGCCTCTCTCCCCCTCTCGCTCTCTCTTGCTCACTCTCACTGTATCTCAAATACATAAATAAAATCTTTAAATAAACCACACACACGCAAGTGTACAAATGAGAATTTTGGCTCTAATTCCAGGGGCATCCATTGTGTCTCGCAGCATGTGGTTTGAATTTGTCACTTGAGATGAGATTTGTGCTGTGTCAGTAGCGCAATAGTGATGACGTTCCAGGGAACAATTCAGTTATGATAGTAAATGTTTTCTGGGGCTGCCCATCAACTATAACCTCACCACCACATTTAGACATGCAAGGAGAACGTCGGTTAACTGTTGCCATGGCAATTAGATTTCATTTAGGCAAAATATATGAAGTACCCAAGAAGAGGAAAGCAAAAAACTGAAGATTCCAAATAAGAAGAAATCAATCTTTGACAAAGAATGAATTAATCTTGAATTGGGTTACTCGGTGTGTACTTTTATTTACTACTAATTATGTTAGCCAAAGCTTACAAGAAACCCAAAAGATACTTCTGGTCCACTCTTAAATAATTAATAGTACACATTTTTTGAAATTTAGAGACAATGTTGGTGGGTTTTTCTTTTTTCCCCTGAGTTGAAACTGCACATAAAATAAACATCAAAAGTAGCATTCCGGTAAAGAAAAGGGAAATGAGAACATTTGTTTATCCATGAAAGAGAAGGTTCATGTACCCCTACCCTATAAACCGATGTCTATAGAAATGACTCTCTCAACATATCGTAAGTTTTGATGTAGTCTTGATTGAAGAGAGATTTCAATAAGTTGAGCAATATGTTAATTTCTATTTTCATTTTTGATAATATTACAACACCGAAGTTTTTGAAAGGAGAAAAGCTTAAGAACTACTCTATGGATATTACTGTAAGAGACCATGAACATTGCAGAAGTGATAGTCACATGTGAAACTCAGTTTGTTTATAACTGACGCTGTGATCATGGTCATGTATTATATGTAGTTCTGTTACAGTGATTAAACATCATCTGTATGTCAATTACATCTCAGTTATTCTAAGTTTAAAAAATATGTAAATTTTAGTATTAATTTTGAATCTGACTATTAAAGAATTTTTTCAATAATTCCTGTTGCTAAACCCTCCAGAGAGTAAAATTGAGCCAAACTGAAAGTAATTAAAACTGAGAACTCTAATGGTTCAAGAACTATCATGCATGGCTGTTGATAGAATGCAAATTTTGTGAAAATCTGAATCATAACAACATATCGTTAATTTAAATAAAATAGAAAGAAAATATATTTTATGAAATAAACATGTAATAAATTATGAATTTATATGTCATTTTATTGTTCATTCAAACATTGCTGGTCCATCAACTAAATGTATTGACATTGTCTTTAATTTTTGCCAATACTCAATTATATAAAGATCATAGCTTTATATACATGTGTATCTTTAAAATGTTGTTGTTGCAGAAGTATGTATCTGGTCTACCTTAGTAGGTGGGGGTAGGGGAAGACGTCATATAATATAAGCATGGTGACCAGGGGACCAACCCAATGCATCTGGGAGCATTTCCCAGGGCAAGCGAGGTCATTGTAAGCTAATATGACACCCTCAAAAAGTTTATTTCATTTTGTGCTAGAAACTTTGATATCACCATTCTTTCATCCATACTATATATTCTGCTGGAGTGTCCTCACTGTGTTCTCTGCCTAGAAAACTTTCTGTCCTTCAAGTTCCAGTTAGAGTGAGCTCCAAGGGGCCTTCCCTATTCTTCATTCACACAGTGGGTCCTGCATCCCTTTGCTACATCTTTGTTATTCCACTCCTCCCAGTGTATCAATTATTTTCTGTGTGCTGGTCCATGCCAACGAAGCATAAGCTCTTCAGGAATTAAAGACCATGACTTTTTCATGTTTGTTGCCCTGACATCTAGCTCAGAGCCTTAGACACAGAGTGTCCTTAAACATTTCTTGAATGAATGAATGAATGAATGAATGAATAAACTCATAAATAGATTAGACTTCTGCCATTTTCAGAGGCTCCAGTATTTATATGACATATTAATACTTCCTATCATATATTAATATTATATATTGTAATGTTCACTACAATTCCTTTATATCTTAATGTATCAGGAAGAGCTTTATTAGCCCATCGACATTGAAATTAAAACACTTTACATTCATGTGCCTGCTAAATGTTAACAATATTGGAGCCTAAAGCAGGGAGGAGTCAAGTGAGACACACGGTGTTCCAAATTTGATGAGCCTTTTTCTAATTGCGTTTTTAAATGACAAACAGTAGTGCTAGTCATAACAAATGAAAACCAACACAAAAGACTGTAAAATAAAAAATAAAAATCTCCTGCCCTCTCTATATATTCTAGGAAGTAACTCCATTTAACAGTTTGCTGGATTTCCTTCCAGATATCCAGGTATTTTTGATACTTTTCTTTTCACGCACATAAACCACTCACGGGTCATTTTTTTTCCCTCTTTCTTTTCTTTCCAACTTTTTTCCAACCAAACTGGGATTGCTGCCCAGATTGTTCTGCAATTTGTTTTCATCACTTAAAATTGTTGTAGTGTGAACACCTCAGCAGACAGCTTTTTAAGTGTTCTCATCAAGATATTTAGACGCTGCGTAGCAAGATATTTGAAGAGTTTGCTTTGAATATACAATTATAGGTACTTAAAGAAAACAGCACTCCGTTATTTCAAATGAACCTCACACAGAAATCTTCTCACATTTGTTTTCTTGGACAATCTCTTAAAATGCTGGCTTGGTCTTGAAATTCCTGATTATCAAAGCTTAAGTCTCATTGTGACATCACTCGGGAAGTCCAGGCTTATCCAGCTTTTCCATGGCAGAAATGGCCCTGGGGATTTCAGATCCACCTCATTTGGAAAATTCAGAAAATTATGTAGAAGTCACATCAAGAAAACCTTTGATTTGAAAGTTAATCAGAGTCATTTATTAACTTTCTCATTTTTAAAAAGGGACATGTGTACATATAAGCCTTTCTTTTTTAAAAAAAAGTTTCAGGGATTAAAATTACTTTTCTTTTCCCCACTTACTTTGTCAAGGAGATAAACAACAGTAAACAAACTACCATATTTCTAAATAAATAGAGGATAGTCAATTTCATTTAGAAGTTATTTTCAGCATTTTACTTTGGCTCGCCTGAGGTGAAATTACAACTTCAACCGAAATTATAATCCTTTTGCTAAGGATTATTTGGTCCATTTCATTCACATTAAACAAGTATAGTTTCTCAACTATATTTTAGGATGTAGGGGAGGAAAAAGTTTTCCTTGACCCTCTTACGGTCCCGGGCTGGGTATGAAAATTAAAACTGACAAAGATTAACAGGAGAAAAGCATACAGATTTTATTGAATTTTTACACATATACAGGAGTCTTTACAAGAGAATGAAGACCCGAAGAAGGGACCAGAGCAGGAAACTTTCATACCTTTTAGACAAAGAAACAATAAATTTGTGAAGAATAAAGAAGACAAAGGGGATTGCGATTGGGGTCATTAAATGGGGAAGAAATAACAAGGTTTGTTTATACAGCCTTCTCAGCCTAATTCCCTGTGTTCCGTGATAAGGATGTTTCCCTTTCTCCTGGCATGGGGATGGGGGGGGGGGGGAAGGGGGGGGAGAGCTTGTACATCAGAGATTTATCCCCTGCTTTCGGAGAAAAAAGGCGGGTTTGGGGAGGTCAGAGTTACCTTCCTGCTTCTGCTGTTTTCTCCAACTCCTTCAGTTTAAGATATTCAGTGCGTCAAAGTGCCATAGTTTGGGGTAGCATGTCCTGAACCCTATCAAGGGCAAACTGTGAGGTGTTCCCCCCAGTAATTAAAAAATAAGATAGGACCCCCGTTCCCCTCTCAGGGTTAAACTATGAAACAACACAAAATGAACCATAACAAAAAGAAGAAAAGTTTTCCTGAAAACATTAGCACATCTAAAGGAAGACTGTAAAATAAGAGCTTTGCCGTCCCTCACCTTCTCCCCAGGGAAGCACAGGGATGAGCGTAGGAGCAATGGAAGGAGAGGAAAGGAGTAAGGGTCGGAGGTCAGTGCGAGGGGACCGTGACTACCTGTCTTGGCCTGATGTTCTCAAACGTTGGAAGCACCAGCGACCTTGCTCTGGTAGCCTGCTCATGTGCTTGCCCAGCTAACTCAGAGAGCCATTCGCCTTCCCGCTGAGAAAGTACAAATTAGCTTGGACTGAGAAAGTAAACATATGGCCAGCCATTCATCAGGTTGGAATAACAGATAGGAGAGAGCCAGCTGCAAAGTTTATGGGAAACAATATTCCTCCCAAGGACATGCCACAGCTATAAAGTGTCATGCGACCTTCTTGTTGGACTGACTACCGCTTCTTTATTCACTGAGAAACACTCTTCTCTGGTAGCATGGATATCAGAAATATTATGGTTGAAACTAATCAGTGAGGATGGAACATTCCATTTTGCCGGGAGGATCTCGGTCATTCTGATACAATGAAGCAGCCTCAATGTCCAACCCAGATGTAAGGGGTGTCTGGACACAACATTCCACATCGATCTTAATTCCATGTTTTCCAAAGAAACAGTGTTTCAGGTCACATCCTAGTCCACAGTTGACGGTGACCCTTTCCTCACACACCTGCATTCAATGTAGACCTTATTTCCACCTTGTCTCAAATCCTGCAATAATTCAGCTCTGCCTTTAATGGCTGCCATGGTTCACAGTTCCTCTGGAGTTCAGTCTCTCCCATTACAAAGGTTTTATATTATGATAAACCCCGTTTTTCGGACTTTAGATATGTTCCTCTTGGTTTTAGACTGATGAGCTAGGACTTCCCGGGGGCCGGCCTCAACAGAGAACGCTCCAGGTGACTGTCATGGTTCTCACTATAAGTTAGTGGTTTTTTAGCTTTTAAAAATTTCGAGTCTTGCTTATAGTGAGCCTCCCCCAGGAGATAGATCTATTATGGAGAAACAAGAAAATTAATTGTTAACTGGGCAACAGAGCCAAGGGCTCCCTGTCTCATCAGATAAGTAACAAATGAGGACCTGGTGGGTATGTTAGAGATGGTCCCCCAAGACCACCGTCTATGAACAAATATACATTCCTCTGACTTCTGCATATTCCCAAATGTTCCAGTTTCTTTTGATAACCATAACACTGCATACAGACATACTTTGGTTCACTGAGCTGCAGAAATTTGACAGAATTTTTGTTGAGGAAGTAAGAAAATGGATACCTTAATTTTTTTGAGGGGAGGGGAGTGCTTTATGTTTTGGAAATCAATTCGTTAAAAAAAAAACCAGTTTTAAACAGAGAGAGAGATTTGCAAAGCGTGGAGGCGCTGCAGGGCCTGGCATGGGGCTGGAATGAGACTTGGCTTTACACTGGGAAGCTTATCCAAGAGTTTGCTTGGATAATATGTTTAGCTAATAAAAAGTCAAGTTTAGGAATCACTGTCTTAGTGTCTTTTATACCTCTAGTTTCTGAGTAGGGTGCAATGGTTTTAGAATCACAGTACTCATCAACGCTCCCAATTGCCCTTCTGGGAAAAAATGTGGCTCTCAAGAATTTTGGCTTTGAATATGTGGTTGGGAGATGACTGGGACTGGAGTTCAGCTCAATTCTTTCTGACCTATTTAAATCGGCCAGGAAGAAAAACAAACACCATAGTGAAGTTCCGTTTCTATCCAACAGAGGGCAGTAGTGCCAGCGTTGACTTGCACGGAATTTAGTCCGGAAGGACTGAGGGCTGAGGTAAATTTAGTAGCTGCTCATGAGCATAGATGCCATCTGACTTTATTTTCTTTTTGCCTAGAATAAAGCAGGTGGCCATATTGTTTTGTCCACTTTCCAGAACTTTGGCTCGTTCTTTGCTTACTTTTCACGCACCAGTCTTCTAACTTTGGACCTCCTTTTCGTTTTGGAAATGGGAGTTCTGCCTGGGAGAGCCAGGTTAGCAGGTGCCCAGAAGGCCCGGGAGTCTGGTGGGCATGAACCCCTGATGTGACTGCTCTCTCCTGGGCTTTGTGGGGCATGGAGCTTTCTGGGAAGACGGGTGGGGAACTGGGCTGGCCTTTGCCCCTGGCGTGAAGAGCTCACACTGTTTATGTCTCTGAGCTCCTGCTCAGCCCGGAAAGCAGCACGGAATTTGCACGGCTCGTGTTCTCTGCCTGGGACAGAGAACGCCATCAGCTGAACAGCCTGCTCGTGTGTTTGACCTGCCACATATCGATCCCGGAATACAAAAACAAAATTCAAAATTTGTTTTCTAACATTAACATCATGCTTTAACTTGATGTATTTCTTCTAAGAGCACTCGGTCAGAAATGGAAAAGCTTGCTCAGAAACACCCAGCAGGTCAGGCTTTCTTCTCTTTGGCTGGAGCTGTAGCAAATGCCTCCTCCCAGTGGCCAGTGTATTTTCCCGAGCGCGCTGCTGCCCAGAACAAAGCTGGGGTCCTGTTAGAGACTGAGAAGTGGCACCAGGGGTAATGGGAAGGCAACCAACGGCACATGCTACAAAGCTATAGAATTCCTCTGGAATGAAGTGAATCCTGGGAACAAATGGAGGCATAAAAATAATTTTTTAGTTGTTGGTAACATCATGGGAATTATTCACTAAGTCGACATATTTTTTAAACATCCCAAGTGTTCTAGGTCTAAAACTTCTACTTGGACCCATTTTGATTTTTGATTCAAGACAATCTAATGTAAATCCAGCCATGAAGGTATATCTTAATACCCTTTGCTGGCATACTAGATTGGTCAAAGCAGTCAATTGTTTTGAAAGTTATGTTGGATGAAAGAAAACATACATGTAAACAAAGATGTTAAGTAATCAGGTTGAAACAGAGTTTCCCCATTTGTCGGATCAATTAATGACTGAAAATCCTTTTCTTAAAATTTAAAAACAAATTGTCTTGAGACTGAGATTCAAGGTTAAAAGGAAAGGCCCTTCTCCCTCTTAATCTTTGGCGGTGAAACAAAGAGATGGGTTGGAATTTCACAGAATTAATATGATAGCTCTTGTTCTCTGATCACTAATGAATAACCTGGATGCAATAAACCTCCCTTCTTTGCCAAGGTGCTTTTCCTCCCTTTTGATGAACTAATAATAATCATTTACCTACAGCAACGCAGACTTATTAGCACAGAGATGCGATTTATATTCAGAAAGAGCAACACATTAAAAATAGGAACAGAAAGGGGTGGACTAAACAGATGGTATTCCAGAACTGTGAGCTCTGACGTACAAATTTAATCCTCTATTGTCATAATCATCAAGGGACTATTCAAATCCTTGATTTTACTGGAATTCGATTTTATTGACTGTTCGCAAAGAAATGGGTCATTGGCTGAAGATCAAAAATCTTTCGTAATATGATGAAGACTTTTACTATGAAGTATCTTTATCAGGATTCACTCTGCCTGTCAGAGATAAGAATAGCAGAAAAGAGGGGCTCCTGGGTGGCACAGCGGTTAAGCGTCTGCCTTCGGCTCAGGGCGTGATCCCGGCGTTATGGGATCGAGCCCCACATCAGGCTCCTCCACTAGGAGCCTGCTTCTTCCTCTCCCACTCCCCTGCTGTGTTCCCTCTCTCGCTGGCTGTCTCTATCTCTGTCGAATAAATAAATAAAATCTTTAAAAAAAAAAAAAACAGCAGAAAAGAGCAACAGAAAATTAGCAAAGAGGCCTGGATTCGGAGTTTCACTCTGTCATTGTCATCTGAAACTCAGCCTGGGTACATGGACTGCGGCGCGAGCCTCTCCCAGGTGCGCTGCGATCGGAGGTGATGGATTATTTCCCATCCCTCCCCCAACCCCTGCCCAATCGGACAACACTCTGATCACTCGAGTCCTTGATGGAGGCTGGAGTCCCAGGGCCAGAACAATTCAAGGGGGTGACAAGGCACCAAGTGAGCTTTCTAAAAATACCAGTGTCTGACCCCTGACTACTTGGTGAACGTGGTCAGTTTCATCATCTAAAAGAATAATAATTTTAAAGAAAATTATAAATGTATTAATTGATTGAAACATAAAGACTCCTTTCAGTGTACACCCTTTTTCTCTACCACCTCTGGAAAGCAGTTATAAAAACATTGAAGGCCAGCAGCCCTGGGATTTTAATCATTTCCCAAATAACTCATTTAATTCTCTAACAAGTTCAATTGTTTGGGATATTATTCTTATTTTAAGTAAACATGTATTTCCATGTAACTCATACAATGGTCTAAGTTCTGCCCTCTGGAGACAGGAAAGATAAATCTTATCCTTCCATCACAGTCCTTCACCTCTCTACACCTCTCTTAATTAAAGCCTGGACCTTTGTTTAATCCCCCTTCGGATAGCTGAGTCTCAGGTCCCATTACCGTCCTGGGTGGATCTTTGAGGAAAAAGCTCCTAAAAGTCAATATTTCATTCAAAGTGGTGGTTGTCAACACCATCCCCAGAATTCTGATTAATAGTCCTGGATTGGGGCCCAGACATTGAGAGTCTTTAATGCTCTCCAAGTGATTCTAATTCCATCCAGGGCTGAGAACCCCTGAAAGGGTGTGGTCCTACCCTGCCCTTAGCACCTCTGGGGTGGAGAGAGCTCCATCGGGCAGATGGAGTAGCTCCTTTCCTTGTGCGAGATGCTACAGTTCTGTGGAAGACACCGACATTGTACACAGGATTTTAGTGACAATTACATACACTCTGGGCTCAGACCGAGTTTAAGATCAACCCAAAGGCTTACATATTTGTCTGATGAATTTCTATTAACTGACACCTTCCCGGTTCTGTAGAAATGGAGTTGATTTTTGGATCTAAGTCCAGAAATTATGTTTTTTACTTATTGCCTGTCACTGTATTATTAGTAGTAACAAAGAAAACAACATTTGAGCATAACCCTGTGCTAAACATGGCACTAACTGCATCGTCTTTTAATCCATTATCTTAGTTGAATCTCCACTGCAGCCCTATGGGAAAAAGGATATTATTAGCCCCATTTTACAGGTGAGAAAATTGAGGTTTGGATAGATTGAATTGTTTCCTTTACTCCAGGCTATTAAAACTATCTTAGGATTCTGATTCTATCAGACTAGTGTATATTCTGTCTTTATATACATTTGTCTCTTCTTCCCTACCACAAATGTCAGCTTTTCATCAGCACTCACAGATGTGATCTGGGCACCGTATAAATCCCCTTCGGATGGTTGTAAAAATGTGGAGGGAGCTTCAGTGCTGAGTGTTGCCGCTGGAGACCTCCATCCAAGAGGCACTCACCAACATTTTAGAGCCACATCAGTGCAAACAACTATGAATCCATTAACATGGACACATTTTTCCCTTTTGTCTGCAAGGATGTCATGGGACCCTTGGTCAATGCCATGCCAAAATCTGTATTCACTGTTCCTATTTCTCTCATAAACCCATCAATTAAGGAAATGAGCACTGTCCAGATGGACTTGTTCTAATGAACCAGATGCTGTCTCCAGAAAGCACCATGTCTCCCAGGGACCACCGTGTCATTACATCACAGACCATCCTTTTAATACATTGCCCTAGGATTTTATCTGGTACTAACATCAGCCTTGCTGATCTACAGCTTTCAGAGACCAAATCTGCAAGTTAAGTCCTTCTTTGTCTTTTTCAGATACCTCCCTTGCAATCTCTGACTCCTCAAAGATCACGACCGGTAGTTAAGAAACTTCCTCTCTGGGGGCGCCTGGGTGGCACAGCGGTTAAGCGTCTGCCTTCGGCTCAGGGCGTGATCCTGGCGTTGTGGGATCGAGCCCCACATCAGGCTCCTCTGCTATGAGCCTGCTTCTTCCTCTCCCACTCCCCCTGCTTGTGTTCCCTCTCTCGCTGGCTGTCTCTATCTCTGTCGAATAAATAAATAAATAAATAAATAAATAAATAAATAAATCTTTAAAAAAAAAAAAAGAAAGAAAGAAACTTCCTCTCTGTTCTCATCCTCATGTACCTGAGCCAGAGAAGCCTCACTACCTCTGCTTGGTGACATGTGATCCGCTTCATCTCTCTCATAAACTACCCACAAATCTTGGGCTTCCATTGACCTGCCTTTCTCCCTCTGAAAAGCCTTCGCTGCAGAGAGCACCAAAGTCGGACTGTTCTTTGCTTTCTCTCTGAAATCTATCATTACCTCACTTGCCCCAGGCAGTGGGCAGATTGCTTCCTTATTCTTCTTGCTTAAATAAAACTTAAAACCCCTCTTGTAATTTCCCTTCATATTTTCCTAATATTGAGTTTTGTATCCTTTTCAAGTCCCAGCTCATTCTGGGCGGTAGCCTTCCTGACACCGTAAGCTCATAATTGTATGCTAAATGAAAGTTTAACCCCAAACTATGAATACAAGTCATATAACAATTCCAGTATCAAGAGGAAATATGTTCTCTGTCCAATCTCTCTCCTTTTATGAGCAGGCGGACCACTTCTACACTAAATTCAAATTACATTCCATATGAAAGCACATTTCTCAGAATTTTCTCCTTATGCAAATATCCTCTTTCTCTATTTTACATGCAGAGAAACAGATACCCTTACAGAAGCTAGAAAGTGATTGGGGTCATGAGTCACCCCCATAGATTCTGATTTTGAGTTGAGGGCTCTTTGCGGCCATCTTAGCTGATTCTCAGATAAGCTGTGGAAGACAATGGTCTCCAGCCCTGTTCAGGGTCTGACTGGAAAAACCACCACCATGTTTCTCTAACCAACATAATGGAAAAGAATTACAGTCAGAGCTAACAGTAATGATCCTATTCTTTCAGGATCCTGCAGCAACAATAAGAAATTCTATAGGCCACTGTGGTATGTCAGAGACTCAGGAAAAGCGTACTCGCTTTACTGGGAAGTGTTTTGTTCCAGAAAATGATATTACAATTAGTAATATTTCTGAATCCCTCTTATCACTAGCCAAGCCCAGGTTTTTTCTAATCATGAATCACTTCAGGCTCACTCGTGGAGGCCAAATAGTTGAAAGGTCTTTAATCAATGAGAAGGCTACACAAGAACTTTGGATAGTAAATAGAGGGCCTGATGATTTCAGTAGACTGCGGTTTCTGCTCTCCAAATATAAGGTTAACCCATTGTACGCCATGATTAACAAGGTCCCTTCCACGTTTGACAGAGTTTCGAGCCACACGCTCCCAGGGCTATGGCTGCCCACAGAACTTCCTCCCGCCCTCTCTCTGCTGTGCCCACACCACCCGCCCTCTCTCTGCTGTGCCCACACCACCCCATCCCTGAACTCTAGAGCCCTGTGGGACTTTGCATGCAGCACGCAGACAGTCTCCCTTTCCCATTCTGCCTTGTCATGGCATTATGTGGTCACCCAGAGGAGAAGTAGGCTTCATTCCCATGCCTGCCGCCCACCTGGGCATGAAAATTCGGTCTGCTGTCTGTGGGGCCGGTGATAGGACCATGACCCTGCCCAGGTTTTCTGATCTTTAGTTAAGGGATCAGACATCTTTTTTTTTTTTCTCATTAAAAAGACTTCATTAAAGTGCATATACATGCAGCAAAGTTGACATATCCAAGTATTCTGCTCGAGTATTTTTCAACTGACTTTCACCTGAGCAAGCAATGGAATCTTCCATGTACCCAGAAACTCCCTTCCTGCCCGATTCCAAATCTCCCCACTGTCCTTAACAAGGATCAGCAGCACCCTGACGTCGTCCAACGTAGATCACCTGATCTGTTCTGGAACTTTACATAAATGGCCTCATACAGCCGGCACACTTTGGTATCTCCCTTCTTTTTTCAGCAGAGTGCCTGTGAGAGTCACTCACGCTGTGGCATGAAGCCATAAATTGTGTATTCTCATTGGTGGATCATACACCATTTGATGACTATTCCTGATTTCCTTGTCCTTTCTCCTGTTGGTGGACACTGGGTGGTTTCCAGTTTGGGGCTATTACAAATAGCCCTGCTCGACAGGTTCCAGGCTCTTGGTGATCTGTGTACCCATTCTTGTTGGGTAAACAGCTAGGAATCAAGTTGCTAAGTCACAGGGTATGCATGTGTCCGCTTTAGTGAATCCTGTTTACTTGTTTTCATTTCCTCCTCCTCTTTCTTCCTCTCTTCTTCCTCCTTTTTTTCTTTTTCACGCATATTTTTAACAAGATAAAACCCCTGTGTCCTGGCCTTAGATCTCTGTGTTTACAGATAAAGGATAAACCTTCACCAGCTTGATTGTCAAAAACCAAGCAGCCTGAAGTCATTTCCTAGCTTTTTCTGGGAGTTCTCGAAAAGGCATTTGCTCCACTGTGCCTCATTGACCATCTTGGAACTCCCATGAGAGGGCAGGTCTGGAGCTGGCCCTCCACGGTGCCTGCCTCCCTGGCCTGGAAGGGAAGGGGTGTGCCGCCTGGCTGCTCGGTGCAAGAAATGGACGGTCACGGCCCTTCTGGCCCATAGCGGAGCAGAGGCCGGGAGTGTTTTCACACGCGGTTTTACTAAGAGCTCAGCGATACCTAAGGGGAAATACCGCACAGAGCATAACTCACATTATTCCTGCTAAGTGTGGCATCTCTCCAGGAGCCCGACCAGCCCACGCTTGTCCTCAGAGCCCCTTGCAGAATTGCCTCCCTGCCTGCCTCCACTGCCCCTCCCCTGAGGGCCTGGAGAGCTGGCTCCTTCCACTAAAACACGGCCGTGTTCTTCTTGCCATGGGCCTCGTACATATTTATATGAGCTTAAGGGCCGCTCTTGCTGCTCTCGATCTGGGCAGAGGAAAATTCTGCCAGAAGAGCTACATACACTTATGGATCGGCCTCCAGAGACCCCGGGCCTGAACTTGAATGCGCCGTCCACCCCTTTGTTGCAGGGGGACCTTGAGCAAGCCACTCCGCTCCTGGTTTCTCATCTTTCCCACCTATCCATTTAGATTCATAGTCATCGCCACCTCTCGGGATACATTTGAAGATCATTTGAGATCATACAAGGAGAGTGCTTCCAACCCAGGCTGGAGGACGGGCAGCACGGAGATGGCAGCTAGCATCGCCGCGGTAACAGACAGCTCACTTCCCCAAAGCATCTGCGTTCGGGTTGCCATCATTTCCGTGCACACCGCCCATCTCAGCAGGTGTGGACTGACTTCATGTTTGTGCTGTGGGCGTTCTTAGGAAAAAGGGAGAGGGAACGTCTGCCCCGGAAGTAAATTCAACTCAGGGAGAAATGGTTTATAATTGTTAAATGGCAAAATTTTTTCAGCTTTACAAAATGTTGGAGTGCAATCCCAGGCCGGGGAAGAGAGAGGGAATGAAGTTATTAGAACAGCTTAATGACTGTAGAAGGGTCAGATGAAAGGAGCCTGGATCGAAGAGACAGCCGGGTAGAATGTAGGCTGGAGAAACAAGGAAGGTTCTGGCCGGCCTCGTTTAGAATCTGGGCCACACTGGCACTAGCTCTGTGTTCTTGAAATGTGCCTTCTCCTATCTGTAGAGTGACGGCAATCTTACCTTCCTGAGAGAATCGCTTTGCAGCTTAGAGTTAATGTATATAAATTGCTTAGCCCAGCAAACATAAAGGCCTTATAAATGGCACATATTATCATTTGGAATTACACCCCCACACACACATGCACACACATACACTCACACACACACACACACACACACACACACACACACAGAGTATCCCCCTAATGAGAACAGAAAATAGCTCTGTCCAAAATCATCCCATGATGTTTCTAGTAGAACGTAAACAGTACTTTCAATGGGACACGGGTAAGACCAGGTACACAGCGTTTCTCTAGAAGACCGTACCACAGCCACAAAAATGATCGCTGATCTCTGAATACTGGCTGCTTTTTGACAAAGGATACCCCCATCCACTTTGTCCCCCCTGACTCCTGGTCCAAGATGACGGAGATTACTGAAATCACCCCCTTCTCAACAACCTTCATCTGAAACATCCCACTCTCTCTGGCCCCCTGCTCAGAATTACCCAGCTCCCTCTTACAGAGATGCTCTGTGAGTCCTTTGCCGTGTGTTCTGTCTTGCAGTAGCAAGCAAAATAAACCTTCCCCTTCCTCCTTCGTGGACGTGTGCTCTTGGTGGTCTCTAGACGGCGAGCTTCGGCACTAAAGAGGTAGTGTCTTTCGACAGATGGATAGATTGATAGACAGACATAGATGGAAACACAGATAGACAGAGGTATCCATATTGAGAAAGTGAGAGAGAGACTTTTAGAAAGAGATACATTTACTTTTAAATCATTCTGATTCTGCAGTTTGGTGGCCCTCCTTGGGGTCTCACCGCAGTCCATGACTCATACCGACAGACTTTCACAATAATAACACAATCATATAGCACTTACTACGTGCCAGATATTAACTCATGTGATGGCCACAGGGAGCCCATGAAATAGAGTGATGCTATCCCCCTCTTACAGCTGGGGAGAGTGAGTCCCAGAAGGATCAAGCGTCCTGCCCGGCGCACACAGCTGATGGATGGGAGTGCCCAGCTGTGTGCGGATCACAGCCCCACCATGGACGCGTGTGGTCTTCTCAAAATCACCTGCCGATAAATGCCACGTGGCAAAATATTCTTTTAGAAACCTTATGCTTTCACAGCAGAATCTTTCGAAGTAAATGTAAGTTTCACTCTATTGTCAAGGAAATATGTCCATAATATATATTGTTCAGTGAACAAAGTAGCTTATGAAAAAGTATGTGTACTATGGTCCTGGTTTTGTATATATATGTATATCTATCTATAAAACGGGTGTGTGACAATCAGTGGCTGTGGATATATAAAGACTCTACGGAGGAATCTGTATGTCTATGTCAAAAAGACTGGTAATGAGTGCATCCGGACAGAGCAAGTTCATCACCCACCCGGAAGCCAGGGCTCAACTCTCCCCAGCAGGTGTGACTCTGGTGTGTGCTGCACCCCACACCCCTTCTTGACCCACCATCATGCATTTTCCACTGCTGAGACCAGCCTCCCGCCCACCTTGCCCACTCCCCATCTTTGTGGGGGGGTTTCTTTGAACACCCATTCTCCTTCCTCACTCCTGGAAGACAGAGGCACCTTGATGAAAACTCCAGCAGCTGGCAACCCATGGTTCAAGTCTGTGCTCATTCCTAGTGTCGCTTTTCCCTGCATGGTTTCTAGCTCCATCTGGCAACAGAACTAAAGCACTGAGGTCACGTAAAATATAGGGAGTACCCTGTATCCTACACCTTGGGATAATTAAGACCCCTGTTTCCAAAACTTTAATGTGCACAATAAACATCTCTGCAGAGTCTATGACAGAATCTGAGACTCTGCATGTTTAACGAGCTCCCAGGGGAGGCTGATACTGCTGGTTTGAGGGACAAGCATCTGGACACTTTGGGAGGCTGTCCAGTGGGGGCACAGGTGAAAAGTACTTGCTAGAATGGTCTACCTTTGTAAAGATCCCATTGCAGTTCAAAAGTACAATGCAGAAGCTCTTACATTTTGTGCATGTTGGGAGAGGTACGGCATTTGGGAAATGGAAAGCGTTGAGGAAGGTTTATAGATAAAGGGAGAATTTTGCAGGGATGTTGGGGGGCGGGGCATAAGGAGTAGCGCAGTGAGGGCAGGTACCGCGTAGCAGCAGAGCTGTTACCAGCCCAGACCTACAGGCACGATGGGAGGCAGGGCTGTGCCAGACCCAGAAAGGAGAGGATTGTGCAGCATCAGCTGTCTTGAGAGAAGCAGTAACCTCTGTTTAAGAGACAGCCCTGGAGGGGCGCCTGGGTGGCACAGCGGTTAAGCGTCTGCCTTCGGCTCAGGGCGTGATCCCGGTGATCTGGGATCGAGCCCCACATCAGGCTCCTCCGCTATGAGCCTGCTTCTTCCTCTCCCACTCCCCCTGTCTGTGTTCCCTCTCTCGCTGGCTGTCTCTATCTCTGTCAAATAAATTTAAAAAAAAAAAAAAATCTAAAAAAAAAAAAGAGACAGCCCTGGGGTGACCTCAAGAGAGAGCGAGGAGGATGAATCCCTGATCTCGCTCCCCTCCTCCAGTTTCCAGTTTCCTGCCAGGTTGGGGGGGGGGGGGTTGCTGCAAGTCAGCACATGGGAGCAGACGGCAGGGAGGAGGGAAGTGCAGAGGTGACCCAGCCGGCAAAAGGACATGCGCAGCACAGAGGCTCTCAAGAGAAACATCTCCAGGGTGGTGACAAGGTCCTCAAAGCGGAGTTCACGGAAGGGAGGCTGATCTGTCACGAGGAGGCTTCCCTTCCGTTAGAAAAGCTGAAATGATGAAGAACCGTAGGGGATGTGAAGAGAAACCCAAAAAGAAAAAAAATAATCTAGAAGGGAAAAAAATCAAAAACAAAAACCAGGCCCATGTCATTCACTCCTATATTTAACAGCAATTTGAGACACTTTGGGGAAACCAAATCTGAACAAAGAACAGTTGCTCCCCTGGGGAAGTAGACAAATGATTACAAAATGCAGCGGGAGAGTGAGGGTCTATCTTTTAGGGTGTGGGTTCTTGGCGTTTTTGGGGGGATTTTCTTTGGGGGGGGGTTGAAGCAACTCCAGGCTAATTGAAGCAAAAAGTGATTTGCTTTAAGGGTATTGGTGGCTGAAGCCCTGCCCAGGAACCAACTAGCCTTTCCTTAGAGAGAAGAATTATTTCTCATGAGATGTATCAAAGAAAATTATAGTATACATAATGTAATGAAACGTGTCCTATTTTAGGCATGTTTTGAGGACTTCTGAGCTAAGTTCAAGGACCTCGGGGCTGTGCTGCTGAAGACTGATCAGCATAACATCGAATTAAATAAGAAACTCTTTAAAGTGGAAGAAGAATCCAAGCAAAAGGGGTGAAGACCTGTGAGTGGGCTTTGGGGCCATTTCACGGGGCCTCAGGGACGTGGATTTTGGCGTGAAATGAACCTATTCATGATGGTTGAGCACATGATAGACACACTTTACGTGGTCACCTGACTACATGGGCCACACCCGTGGTCGGGAGGCACGGACTCGGGAAAGAGCTTGACAGGTGTCACAACCGAAGCTAGAGAGAGACTAGAGTCCAGAACTCCATCCTCAAAAGTCAATTGGGAAGAGTTTGGGCTGAAGCCAGTGCTAGAACTGGGACGTACGCTGAAGGTAAAAAGTATGGGTGGGTTTCAGGACCCGCTGGAGCCCCAGATCCTTTGGTTGGCAGCTTTATAACCTCGGTGTGTCCCGGTTCTGCCACCCAGTGGCCCAGTGCCCTGACTTAGGCAAGGTTCCTGGAGTTACCTATCTGTAAAATAGGGATAAAACGTCCTACCTTAAAGGGTTTTGGTAAGGGCAAAAGGAGATGATGCATGGGAAGCTTCTAATATATCAAACATATTTTTAATGTTTAGACTTATTTTGTTACTATCCCATCAGTGTCATGTTAGTCTGCATTCTCCTTATGGGAAAGTTGGAGAGTTAGCTCACAACTGTAGTAAGTGGTAGGAAAGAGCAAGGCAGGACTTGAACTTTCGAAAGTATAATTCCACCGTCACTGCATTCATTTCTCTTCAAATAATTGTTCCTAACATTTGATGGCATACCTGGCAGACGGGGAATTTTGTCACTCAGAAGAGTTGAAAGCAAACATGGATAACAATATTAAATCATTTTAAAAATTATACTTAGAGTGTATTTTTTAGTTATAATTATACTGCCTTTTTTTCTCAGTGTACTTCATAGGCATATTTAATTTTGTTAGATAACCATCACCAGGCAGGTGCTTTTCAGAATTTGAAAGTCAGTGCTTGGCCAAGCCTGTATTAGCAGAAGGAAGCAAAGGCAAGTAGAATTCTTAAGCAATCAAGTGATTAACTCCCCCTAAGTGTCGTTGTCCTTTGACAGTTGTTGTGCTTTAATGGAGCATAAATGATGGGGATAAAAGCCAGGTAAATGCACTCCTAAGTCAGGACAAGCACAGTTTGGATCCCGAGGGCTGTTTACTAGTTACGTGATCTTGCGTAAGTTTCTTAGCTTCTCTGAGCCCCAGGGTCCTCCCTTATTAGACAAAGAAATAAAGCAGGATTCTTCTGAGGATATAATATATGTGAGGTCCGTTTTGTATGGTCATAATAGATGCACAATTAATGGTAGTGTTATTTTCATCTTAAAGATATAAAACATATTTAAGGGCTATAAGCTATTATTAGATAGACTATTATTCTTATACTTAAAAAATGGAATTATGGGGCTGAGATGACTCACTAGCTTTTTAAATCAATTTTCCAGCCCTTTGCCAAGATTATACCAAAAATTCCTCAGAAAATTGCGTCATTTTCTGTAGTATTCTAAGAGGTTCCAGTGAATGGAACAAAGAACATTTTCTACATCATATATCTCTAAACATCTGATAATTTTTAAAGGTCAAGCTTTTCTAATGAAGCTGTTCTTCACTGGATATATAACACCTAGTATCTCTTATTAATATTGTCCTTTTTATCTAGAAATAATCATCATGGTTTATATAAGTGCAGCACCTTAGAGTTTTCCAAATGTCTTCACATGTGATATTTCATTTGAGCTTTACATTGTCCCTGGTGAGGTAGGTATTTCTAGAGCTATATCTGAATAGAAGAACGAAAATTGAGGCTTGTCTTGGACCCAGTTCGCCTCATTATAGAGAGGTGGAGCCTGGGCATGATTCTACAGGGCTTGGTACGAAAAAAACACAAAACACCACCACCATCAAAGGTCCTGAAGTGAAACAAAATGAAGCAAAAAAAAAAAAAAAAAGACAAAAAATCAGGACCACCTTTTATTTATTTTTATTTTTTTATTATTATGTTCAATTAGCTAGCATATAGTACATCATTAGTTTTTGATGTAGTGTTCAACGATTCATTAGTTGCGTAGAACACTCAGTGCTCATCACCACACGTGTTCTCCTTAATACCCATCACCCGGCTACCCCCTACCCCACCCCCCTCCTTTGTGTAACCCTTAGTTTTGTTCCCGGAGTCCAGAGTCTCTCGTGGCTTGTCTCCCTCTCTGATTTCTTCCAGTCAGTTTTCCCTCTCTTCCTCTGTGGTCCTTCCTGCTACTCCTTACGTCCCACATATGAGTGAAACCACAAGATAATTGTCTTTCTCTGCTTGACTTATTTCACTTAGCATAATCCCCTCCAATTCCATCCATGTCAGTGCAAATGGTGGGTATTCATCCTTTCTGATGGCTGTATAATATTCCATTGTGTATATGGACCACATATTCTTATCCATTCATCTCTTGAAGGGCATCTTAGCTCCTTCCACAGTTTGGCTATTGTGGACGGTGCTGCTATGAACATTGGGGTACATGTGCCCCTTCTTTTTACTACATCTGTATCTTTGGGGTAAATACCTAGTAGAGCAATTGCTGGGACATAGGGTAGCTCTATTTTTAACATCTTGAGGAACCTCCATACTGTGTTCCAGAGTGGCGGTACCAGCTTGCATTCCCACCAACAGTATAAGAAGGTTCCCCTTTCCCCACATCCTCGACAACACTTGATGTTTCCTGTCTTGTTAATTTTTGCCATTATAGCTAGTGTAAGGTGGTATCTCGGTGTGGTTTTGATTTGCATTTCCCTGATGGCTAGTGATGTAACATTTTTTCATGTGTCTGTTAGCCATTTGGATGTCTTCTTTGGTGATGTGTCTGTTCATGTCTTCTGCCCACTTATTGGCTGGATTATTTGTTTTTTGGATGTTGAGTTTGAGAAGTTCTGTATAGATCTTGGATACCAGCCCTTTATCCCAGCACCACCTTTTATTCAAAATACTACAAGATTTACACAGGAAGAAAAATAAAACAAAAAGGCAATGCTAAGAGTTTTTAGTTTTAAGAATATTTGCGAAATGTTTATCACTGAAGAGTTTTGAAAAGTTGACACAATGAGATTATTAGCAATGGGAGGATTCTGTTTCCCATTTACTGTCATTCATTCACTGCAGGCTGGAATGCTTGGCGATTTCTTGCAAAGCCGGAATAAATGTGTAAGATTTGCCCAGTGACCAGCAGAGGGCAGTATCTGCTAACAAAACGCACAAGGAAACCCACTGCTCTGCTCTCCTACTAGAGTCCCAGGGTGTCTTTTGGTATTTCAGTGTTTGCAACAACAGTAACAAAAAAGTCAGGAGGTGGAAAGACAGGAAGGAAACAAAAAAATTAAAACCTCAACATGACAGCATAGGCAGAAAATATTTCAGAAGTACTGTATCAGGCTCTGAGCTAAATGTTACAATGAGCAAGACAAAATCTCTGCCTTGGAGGACAGGAGGTAAGAAACCAAGCTCCACTCCAGCTAGCTACATTCCTTGTAGCCTGTTTACCTCTTAGTAAAATAAACGCTTGGGATCAGATGGCCATGCAAGGACCCATTTGCTGCCCCAATCCTCCAGCTCTTAGATGGTGGCAGCCCAGTTCAAAGGCAAATTTAAGCACCCAGGATGAAAGAGACTGCCCAAAATGCCTGTGTGTTCTACGCTATAGGTACATACATATGAACAACGCACTTCTTTTGTATAAAGAAAAATGTTATACCGACATTTTTATTGTTAATTGGAGTATTTTCTACCCCTATAGCCTCAATGCTCAACTCAGTTCACTTCCCCAGTGTTTATTGAGCACCCTCTATGCATAGTAGATGAATATGGCAGAGCCTGGCGTAGGTGAGTTGGGCAAGGCGGGGGCGGGGGGGGGGGCGTTGGGCGGGACTGGAATATCCAAAAGTGGAGACAAACTTTTGCAAGTGGTGTTAGAAGAAGAATGCATAAAGTGCCCAGATGAGGAAGATACTGCTCTGGCTTGGGGAGTTGAAGAACAAAGCATGTTTGAGATGGGTCTTGCAGGGCTTTGATGGTGGCAGAGAGTGGGATGGAGATCTGATGGGGGGGGGCGGTTAGGTAGAGGAAACACCAAGGCAGAAGTGTGGTATGTGCCACTATTTCCAAAGGGGGCGCTCAAGGCATGAGGAGGCTAGGCAACAGGATGGAGAAGGGGAAGTGCGCAGGAAGAAAAGGCTGGAAAGGACAAAAGTTGGGAGAGGGAGGAGGGGAGCAGAGCCTAGAGGGTCTTGAATGCCACGCTGAAGAGTTTGGATATTTGGGCTTAGTTTTTTGTTTTGTTTTTTTTTTTAAGATTTTATTTATTTATTTGACAGAGATAGAGACAGCCAGCGAGAGAGGGAACACAAGCAGGGGGAGTGGGAGAGGAAGAAGCAGGCTCATAGCGGAGGAGCCTGATGTGGGGCTCTATCCCGGAACGCCGGGATCACGCCCTGAGCTGAAGGCAGAAGCTTAACCGCTGAGCCACCCAGGCGCCCCTGGGCTTAGTTTTTATTCAAAAGACCTGGACTATATTCTGGAAACCAAGGGAAGGTAGTGAACATTACAGAGCACATATGTTTGGATTTTAGGTGCATTCCTACGTATTTTTTGAAGACTTTATTTGTTTAGAGCAATTTTAGTTCACAGCAAAATTGATGGGAAGGAACAAATTCCCTTCTAACCCCTCCCCACACACATGCATAGCCTCCCCCACTACCTACAAGCCCCCACCAGAGTGTTACATTTGTTCCAACTGATGAACCCACATTGACCCATGACTATCACCTGAAGTCCATAGTTTACCTTAGGGGTCATTCTTGGTGTTCATTCTAAAGGCTTGGACAACTGTATAATGACATGTACCCATCATGACAGTATCATCCAGAGAATTGTCACTGCCCTAAAAATCCTCTGTGCTCTGTCTATTCATCCCTCCCTTCTCTTACCCACCCCCCTCCTCCCAGCATCCACTGACCTTTCTACTGTCTCCACAGTTTTGCCTTTTCCAGAAGGTCATAGAGTTGGGATCAAACAGTATGTAGGCTTTTCACGTTGGCTCCTTTCACTTAGTAATATGCATTTCAGGTGCCTCCAGGTCTTTTCATGACTTGATAGCTCATTAGTTTTTAGGGCTGTAGAACATTCCATTGTCTGGATGGGTCAAAGTTTATTTACCCACATACCTACTGAAGGACGTCTTGGTTGCTTCCAAGTTTTGGCAATTATGAATAGAGCTGCTATAAACATTTGCACGCAGGTTTCTGTGGCATATGTGTATGGTGCGTGTGTGTGTGTGTAAGTCTGACGTCACGGCTAGGTGGCTGCTTCTGTGGGCTCATGGCCACTGCGTCTCTGACAAAGAGGCTACGGATGGTGCTACCACATGTCTAAAACCCAGATAGTATCAGCGTGACAGGAACTAGGCAAGTAGGCAGATAAGAGGCAGCTTTTCTTCTGAGAAGGACTTTCACGAGGGGCGGTGGCGCCTGTGAGACCGTCAGCCCCAAGCAGCGGCAGCAACGCAATGAGGTCTTTTTCCTTCTGCCACCTTACGGACTGCAGAAATCGGCTTCTTCCGCTGACATATGTGTGCTCTGTTCTAACCTGGGATTGCATTCCATATCCGTATTCGTTTCAGAAATACTTGATTATTATGAATGAAAAAGTGCTTTCCCTTAAAAATAAACTTCTTTGTATTTTTCACATGATAGGCAAGATTATTTGGTTTGGGACTCAGATAAACGCTTTCAGGAAAACACAAGGAGATAAAAATTTTGTCTACGCCTGCGTGGCGCTAATGCATTTTAGCTGGAGGGTCGTCTGGGAATTCGAACAGAACATTTGAATGTAGCGATGGTTATATATAGCACAGGAAAATGCATTTTCAAAAAGCTACGTTTGTTCTTCTCCCTCAGTCTTTGAATATGCTGCTAGTCCATGGATCTTAATGATTTGGGTAACAGACTCTTCCAAAAATCCAACCAAAGCTAGGAACCCTAGTCACGGAAAGCCCCACACGTCTAACAGGATACATTCCATTTTAGGGGGATTTATCAACACTAAAACACGGACTCAGGTTCAGGGTCCTTGCTTCAGACTTCTTAGTTTAGAAATAACAAACCCCGGATTGACTCCCCCTAAAATGACACTTCCTCTTCCATTTCTAGGACAATGGTCATTGCCTAACCAGGTGACGGACGACTTAGAAGCCCAAAATGTGCTTTCCGGGGAAATCCTGTAGCCTGGGATTCTCTATAAACATGCGGTTATTTTGACTAATCCAAGAAGCTGCCAGGAGAGGAGATTTTTGAAAGGCACAGTTCTTCATAGAAACAAAAATAGGATTATCTTTTAGTAAAGAAAACTTGCAGTCAGATTCCATTTCTGTCTTTTATTTTCTGATGGTTTTAGGGCTCTGGCAAGAGTGGACTCAGACTACTTCAGACTCAAGTGGCTTAAATGAATTAACTGCTTCATTTAAGTTTAATTTTGTTTCTTTTTTATTTATTTATTTATTTTAAGTAGGCATCGTGCCCAACATGGGGCTTGACCTCACAACCCTAAGACCAAGAGTCCTATACTGTACCGCCAGAGCCAGCCAGGTGCCCCACACTTATTTAAGTTGGAAACAAGAAGTCCATTGCCTTGGGCTCTTAAGGCACGATGGCGAATTTTCCCCGTGTTTCAGCTCTTCTTGTCAGCTTGCTCAGCAGGAGTCTCCCCTCGACTACGAGCACGCAGGGCTCCCATTTCATCCCGCACACACGTGCCAGGAGCTCTGCCAGGAGCATCACATCGAGAAACTCATTTCATCTTCCCAACATCCCGAAGAAATCCGGAAATGTTATTCTGCCTATTTTAGAGATAAGGAAACTGAGGTACAAGACGATGAGCTGCTTGTCCTGGAGCTCACAGTGGTAATGCCACGATTTATATTCAAGTAGCCTCATTTCACCGTCTGGACACTGGACCTCTGGGCTAGACTGCTTCTTACATATAGCCTTGAGTTTTTAAAGTAATAGCTTCAGAGAGCGATGGAACAACTCTCCGTACGATTTCCCTCTTGGGGGGATCTGCAACCCTGGCCCAGGCTTTCCCCAGCTCCCCCGGCCCTTAAAGCATTACTCTTTCTCTCTCTCCCTCCCTCTCCCTTTTCCTCCCAATGGCCCCCCACACCCTTGTTCCCTCCCCTTTTCTCTCTCTCTCTCTCTCTTTCTGTGGGTGTGAATCGCGGAGCCATCACATGAATACCGCTTGGCTGTACAGCTGTACATTTGTCCATTGGGCGTAAGCTCTATGTCCATGGAAAGCAGCAAGCCCCAAACCCGCTGCACACAGCTTCCCGTTGGACGTTCAGTAGCCTCTCGAGGTTGTTTTCGCTGTGAAAAGAAGTCAGAAATTTCTCTGCTTCTTTCTTTTTTCCACAAGTTTGCAAACATGAACAGGAAAAACTTCCCAAGATTTTTTTTGTGTGTGGTTTTTTTTGGTGGTAGTTGTTGTTGATTTGTTTTGTTTTCTAGCGATATATATTTTGAGTTTCCAGTTCACCTCCTTGGCCAGTTTTTCTAAATAATTTTTTTTAAGTTTCTATTTCCTAAGTTCCAATTCTTCTCCCTTAGGACTAAAATACTCACTTAAACTAAAACGTCCT
The DNA here is from genome assembly GCF_024610735.1 of Ursus americanus. Classification (NCBI taxonomy): domain Eukaryota; kingdom Metazoa; phylum Chordata; class Mammalia; order Carnivora; family Ursidae; genus Ursus; species Ursus americanus. The sequence goes on along the minus strand of NC_142137.1, from coordinate 50,164,217 downwards.
CATATTTAAAATTCTCTTGAGGGGCGCCTGGGTGGCTCAGTCGGTGAAGCGTCTGCCTTCGCTCAGGTCATGATCCCAGGGTTGTGGGATCGAGTCCCATGTTGGGATCCCTGTTCAGTGGGGAATCTGCTTCTCCCTCTCCCTCTCCCTCTGTGCTCTCTCTCTCAAATAAATAAATACAATCTTTAGAAAAATAAAATAAAATTCTCTTGAATTTCAAGACCTTGACTTTACAGAGTTAACTAGGTCATTCTTAAAACCTACACCCTATAGTGTAGTCTTACTGAATTCGGGTGTTTTGATTGGTTTGCTGTTTTGACGATTAGGCGACACACCACTAGCGTTGGAAGAAATCAAAATCCCAGACCCTTCCTCACATCTAAACCCATAGAGGTACCTGGACCAAAGCTGTGTCCTATTTCACTGGCAATTGGCTCACTGGCACTTGTCCACCATGGTTTCTCCTGTAAAGTGTAACTGACCGGTTAAGAAAGGAGAGTAACCCTGCTCAGCGGAAGCCGGCTTCTTCTTCTTCCACTCTCCCTGCTTGTGTTCCCTCTCTCTCTCTTTCTCTTTATCAAATAAATAAATAAATAAAATCTTTTAAGAAAGAAAGAGAGAAGAAAGAAAGAAAGAAAGAAAGAAAGAAAGAAAGAAAGAAAGAGAGAGAAAGGGGAGTAAATAGCTAAGATGTGGAACTGTTCTCTCCTTAGCAATAATTTTATATCCTTAGTCAATTTTCAAGGTGGAAAAAGTGTTATTTTCTAAATATCAGCATTCTAGATCAATTTGAAAAAAATCTCCAAATTTAATCATAATTATTTAATGTATATTTTGTTCCTTTTTTTCTTCATACAGCATGTATATTGAGGTCACAGTATGTGAACAGATGGAATATATGGCAGGGGCCAACTAATTAACATTAAAGACAGGGGACCCATTGTCTTCTATACCTCCTATCCATCTACCTTCATTCCTGTCACCATGGCTCCTAGTGGTTCAATTATTGAGTGTGGTGAATAAGCAGTTAAACAAAATCCACTTCATGCAATGCTGCTGCTTAGTGTTCAAGAGCCTGGGCTTGAATATTTTCCAAAACACTGAAACCTTCTCCATGATTTCCCTTGTTAAACTTCCCCCAAAAGGGGAGGTGAGACTGCAGGGACTTTTGTGCAAATTGTTTAGTTTACAGATGAGTAGAGTGAGAATTGGCATATTTTAAATTGCATTATGGACATTCTCGTAGTTTCTAGCTGTGAGGGCCAGATCTAGAATGCCTCAGAGGTTTGTGCCAACAGAGCGTTCAGAAAGTATGTCACTTTTATAAGCTTATAGTGTATGTAGCATGCTGGGGATTTCAAAAGAGCAACCATTCTTCCCAGACGTGGAGTAGCTCCTGCTTCTCGGAGCAGTCACTTCCTGATAGAGTTGGGCAGAACAAAACCAGAAGGTTCTGAGCTTCATGAAAGTTCTCAAATGTGACCTGGGAATTTCTCCTTGAGTTTGTCACGCAGCCCGTGGTGGGAGAGCTCTGAAAGTAGACCCACTTCAATTATCATATGATCCAGCAATCTAGCAATCTCACTGCTGGATATGTTTCCAGAAGAATTCAAAGCTGGACTTCAGAGAGGTATTTTTACGCCCATATTCATAGTACCATTATTCACAATAGCCAAGAAGTGGAAGCAACCCAAGTGTCCATCAATGGATGAACAGATGAACAAATTGTGGTCTATTCATTCAGTGGAACAGTATCCATCCTTAAAAGGGAAAGAAACCCTGTCACATGCTGCAATATGGATGAACTTCAAGGACATTAAGCCAAGTGGCATAAGCCAGTCCCAAAAGACAAACACTGTGTGATTTTACTCATGAGAGGTGTCTAAAGTAGTCAGACTCACAGAAAGAGAAAGTAGAACGGTGGTTGCCAAGAGCGTGGGGTAGAGGAAATGGGGAGTTGTTTCGTGGGTATGAGTTTCAGTTTTGCAAAATGAAAAGGTTGTAGAGATCTATTGCACAACGATGTAAATATACTTAACACCACTGAACCATACACTTAAAAATGATGAAAATGGTAAATTTTGTTTCATGTTTTTTACCACATTAAAAAAAAATGGTTGCTATTGTGCCTTCGCCTTGAACTGATGGATTTTAATGAACTCAGCTGCTGGTGTAGAGAGGACACTACTGATGTAATTCTGATTAGAGAGAGCTGTTCTGCAGGTAAAAGTACTTACATTAGAGTTGACCTATGTGTACGATGACTCCAGAACCTACATCCAGGAGCACTCCCGGGCTGCTCAATTACCTTGAGAGCTACCATGAACAGCTTGGAAACTTTTAGAGAGTCTCTGAGTTCAGATGTGGAGAAAGGCAAAAAGTGATATAGGTAAAGAAATGAACCGACAAACCAACAAACACGCTTGACTTAGGGGAGGCGTTTCTCGAAGGTAATTTCTCAGAGTGGACTACCTAGGGGAAGTCTCACCACATGTCCAAAAACTGACAGAACTTTCTACCTGGAAAGAACAATAAATGAATTCACTCATACTACACAAGAAGAAAATGAAGGCAAGGACAGTGAAGGACTTACTCAAGATCCTCCAGAGAAAAGATTAGAGGGGCTCCTGGGTGGCACAGCGGTTAAGCGTCTACCTTTCGCTCAGGGCGTGATCCCGGCGTTATGGGATCGAGCCCCACATCAGGCTCCTCCGCTATGAGCCTGCTTCTTCCTCTCCCTCTCCCCCTGCTTGTGTCCCCTCTCTCGCTGGCTGTCTCTATCTCTGTCAAATAAATAAATAAAATCTTAAAAAAAAAAAAATTAGAAAACCCAGTTCAGGACTCCTAGGCTCAGTGGTAATTGTCAACAAGATCTGGTCCTGAATGCAATGTGACAGGTAAGGCCAATATTAAACACATACACAGTCAACGCATGCATGCACACACACGCACTCACACACACACCTCACCCAAACGGGAGCTGATCTGGTTGAAATGAAAGCAGGGGTAGCGGGGTGGCAGCGGCATCATTTCCTCCTTCCACACATCACACCTGCCCCCGAGCCCCCGAGGCACACCTGTGGGTGCCCAGGACTCCGTGGGGGTATAGTTTGAAGACCCCCACACCATCCTATCCTTTTCACTTTATGTTTCCACTATAGCTTTTATAGACTACTTTGTAATTTCTGTTCACATATCTCCAGGAAGAAAGCTCATAATACTAATAGCTACCATATATTGAGTACTTTTTATGTACTGGCTTGCTTGCTAAGTGCTTTATGGCCATTACTTAATTTAATCCAACCCCCTGAAAGCTATTGTTTTATCTTATTTTGCAGGGGAACGAAAATAAAGTCTGCATAATTTAAAAAGCCTGCTTAGGCCAATACCTGAAAGGTGGCAGAGCCAGATTCAAATTCAGCTATGACCAAAGGCCTGTGTTTGTAACAAAGCAGCAATCGGGACCGTGATCACATCATTTCCGAGGCATAGCACTCAGCACAAAGTAGGCATTTCACAAAAATGTGTTGCTTGAGATTCCTCTGGCTTAGGGACACCTTTTAAAAGTACGGACTTCTCCAGGAGGATTAATGACTATCAATTATTCACGTGTAATTGTGAATTCATTTAATCTGATTGCTTTACTCTCAGCTCTTGACTAAGCCGAGTGGAATCTAGGGGAGCAACCAAGACTCGTGGCGCTTTTGGAATCTCTGTAGTTCTGGGCAAGCTGTTTAATTTCTCTGTGTCTCAGTTTCCTCATCTGTACAATGGACACTATAATAAAATTTACCGAATAGAAATGTTGTGTGGAGTAGACGAATTTACGCATATACAGTGTTTAGCGTGTGGTACATAGAAAGCACTAAAGACATATTATTATTATAAACCGCAGTGAAGGAAAGGGTATTACAGTTGTTCGTTTTGACTGTCATTGTTGTCTTTTGGAACAGAGGGAGGGTATGTCATTTATACGCATGGTTTGAGCTGCTGGTGTGGGAGCAGGGCAGACATAGTAGAGGTCTCCGGGCATCCGTTGGAGGGCTTCCTCGGTGGCTTCAAAGTGGTAAGGCGAGGACATCAGAGATGGCACACTTCAGAAATCTGCTTCACACCTGCTCGAAATCCGGGCCAGGGAAAATAAAACTGTGTTTCTTTCCACTCTCTTCTATATCTCTTGGTCTCTGATCTGGACTCACGAGTCAGCTGTTAACCTGAAAATAAAGAACCACAATAAGAAACAAACAAGCATGTATTTGGGATCACAGATTCCAGTAGAAACCCAACAAGTGTCCCATCTGTAGGGTGAAAGCAAGGGGGTTTTATTAGGAAAAGGATGGTGGGCAGTTACATGAGTTGAAGGGAAAAAAGAAGGGTTTTCGGGGGCAGGGGTTAACAAGCTAAGCTCCTCTGGGGTGTTCTTTGACTTCAGAGAGTCTACAACCATCAGTCTTATAACGATGTCCATTCTCCAGCTGGCTTCTCAAGCAACTGGTTTTAAAAAATATGCCATTTTACCCAATCTGAAGATTTTGACCTCAGTCAGACAAAGATGGGTAAGGCAGTTTCTCGGTAGTGACTGTTCCAGTTCTATTTTTAAAATGTCTCCACTCATGTGAATTCTCCACAGAGCTACAGAGAAACTGCACTATGAATTAGGAAGAATTTTCTGAGATGGCCTAAGACTTCAGCCATAACAAAAATGGGAAAATGTTACCTAAACTTGCAACTTAACTTTCAAATGAACAATTAGGTGTCTGGTCAGCTTTTCCCACCCAATTCTCAGGGTTTGGTCTCAGAAAAGAAAAGGCCAGAATGTATAGAACAGACACACCATGGCCTGGCAGAAGGAGCATGAGCTCAGCCTGTAGCAGGTATGAAACCAAACTTTCATTTCCTTAAAGACTGTGAAGTCAGGTTAAGCAGTGACTTTGGTCAAGGAATATGCTTCTGAGACAGTTTCTGGCTTACATCTGGATGGGTAATCTTGATAGGGGTAGAATCCTGTGATTTTTTTTCTCTACTTCGCCAGATGATGTTATGACTGACCATCCTTTATAACCAATTCTGGTTAATTTTTTAGCCTTTTTTAAAAGTTTATTTATTTATTTATTTATTTATTTATTTATTTATTTATTTATAGAATACGCATGTGAGTGGGAGAAGGGCAGAGGGAGAAGGAGAGAGAATCTCAAGCAGACTCCGTGCTTAGTGTGGAGCCCAACGTAGGGCTCGATCTCACAACCCTGAGATCATAATCTGAGCCGAAGTCAAAAGTCCGATGCTTAACCGACTGAGCCACCCAGAGGCCCCTAACTATTTAATCTTAATCAGCAAATCTGTTCTCAGATCATTAATTAAACATGAGGGTAAAATAAAAGACAGAAAGGCATACAATCTATACATTTATTTAAATTCGACAGGGATAAAACTCCTTTTACTGTTGGGGAAAAATTCACCTTTTCTTAGAGTGTCTGTCGGTCAGTTGCAGATTTGTCCTGGCCTTCTGCCCTGTGTGAGAGGGGACTACATTTCCCAGATGCCCCTGCCTCTCACTCCTGCTCGGCCAATGAGAGTTGCTGGTGGAAGACTGGAAACTTGAAAGACAAGGAAGAAAGCAGGTGCGTCCTAAAGCATCTCAGCTGAAGCTACACTGCTCTGTTGAGTTGGCACCACCCCTGCCTTGGTGGCCCCGCTCCTCCCAGGAGTGCTCCCAACTGTCCTAAGTCCTGTGGAATGGCACTGGCTCATCGTATAACTCTACTTCTCAATGGTGGTAGTAACTCACTGCTCTGCCAAGCTCTGGGTTGCTTCACTGGGTCCCATTTGGCGCCTTGGTTCTGCCATTACCCACGTAACCAATTCCCTACCAAGCCCCTCAGTGTGAAGTATCTACAATGGCTCTGTTTTCGCTTTTGTTTTTTTCTGGCAAGTATCTAATTACTATAGAGAAAAAGAACTCTACACATATATTAGAAACAAGAAAAAGGAAGGTCCATTTCTACCTATTTTCACATTGTTCAGGGTATATTATTTTTTCATTTTTGTCTCTCTTAATAAATAGCTTTATGGAGGAAACAATAAATCAGAAAATATTTTTGAATAATTACTTTCTAGAGTGTGTTTTCGTAATAATTGTCTAAAAAACAATCTGCGAGGACGATTGCTCTCAGCTCACTGCAGGTGCAAACAAATGGAGTTCATCCTAATAAAGGCAGATGAAGGTTGAACTTTCTAGCTAGACTCTGGCTCTCTTCCTGGGCTTCTAAGATGTCTGTTTTGTTCACTTTTACATTCAGACTTCAGAGTGGAGGCTAGAGCATTAATACTGCCCCCTAGAACCTTCCACGTCCTGCCTAAGTGCTTCACTGACCACCGTGAGCTCGGAAATCACCACAGGAGCAAGGTAGACCACGGCTGTGGAAGAGCGTACTGACAGTGCAGGTCCGTAATGGGCATTTGTCCATCTGTTGCATAGTTAGGTTTTTTCTCTTTTAATAGAGTAGCTTTAGAGGCATTACAACAACTGAACGTCCACCCCTAAGGGGCCATGGATGGCCTCATTAACAGGAGACTCAAAGATGGCCCTTACTTCAAACACTCCAAGAGAGATATAAGCGTATTTTCTGTCCTTTGAAAGATGCTCTTTTGGTCTGGATACATGTGTAATGATCCTGCTTTAATAATTATGGCTTATCTAGGTCTAAAGTACTAGAGGTGCTCAAGCAGAAAGTTTTTTCTGATGAACCACAGGAAAAGACATCGGAATCTCAAAGCATAACAGAAATAGTACAGACTAGACCTACAGAGTCCTTTAGAACTGGCAAAGTACTTTCATAAACAGTAGCTCGGCTTTTGCTATGGGTTTTGAGTATTGTTCTGGCAAAGAAAGATTCAGGCCTGGAGGTACTGTCCTCAAATAAATGATTTCAGAATTGATATAAAGTAATATTTTAAGTACTCTCTGCTCCCATATATGCAAAGACATTTTCTTTTGATACCAAAGTTCTTATCTTTCAGGGAAAGATAACTTACATTTGAGAGCTTCATAACTTGCATTTGAGAGCTAATCTTCTCTGAATAGTCACGAGGTGGGGTGGGGGAGACATCAGCCTTTCTGGTGATGGGTTGGAAGGACACTTTCAAAATTATTTGCCTAGTTACACAGTTGACTCCTTTGCTTTAGTGAGCTTGGTCTTATTAAATCAAGTATTATCCCTGTGTCTCTTGGTGCTAGGGCTTTTTACATTGCCCTAGTTTAACAGGGACACATACAATCTAATCACAGAGACAAGTGAACTCTATGGCACATGCAATCTCAAAACTGTGCTTCTCTATACAATGAGTCTATTTCCTTTTTTCTTATATAAGAGAACTTTCTTTTTTTAAAAAAAAGAGTTTATTTATTTGAAAGAGAGAGAGAGACAAAGCATGAGTATGAGGTAGAGGAAGAGGGAGAAACAGATCCCCTGCTGGGCAAGGACCCCCCCCCCCCCACCCCACAGAGCTCAATCCAAGGACCCTGAGATCATGACCTGAGCCAAAGGCAGACGCTCAGCTGACTGAGCCACCAGGTGCCCCAAGAACTTACACTGATCTTTGTTGTTGTTGTTGTTGTTGTCTTCTGATCTCAGGGCCGCGTCTAGGTAAACTGTCTAAACTATCATAAAATCCTGACATTTTCATAAATTTAAAAATAAATCCAATTTGCTTTAGACCTGCCGAATCCAAGAATTCCACATTATTAGTACCATTTCACTGTAAAGTAACTGGATTCTTTTTCTTAGACATAAACAAATGCCGTCACTAGACTTCAACACCAAAATGATGGCAGTACAATTCATTCTAATTCTTCTGGAACATCTACCATTCCTAACATTATGCTAGGAGTGATGATGTAAAGGAAGACATGGTCCTTCATAAAACTGGTCTAGTGGGAGAGACATTAATGAGCTCCTCACTTTTCACAGAATAGACTCATTGTAACTCCGGTGCTAAGGGACACACTAAAGGTTTTCCATGTAGTAACAGTGATAGTAGTCACATTTGACATTATTATATGTGTACATGTAAGTATATATATAGTGCGTACACACACGTGTATGCGTGCATACCTACACACTACATATATTACTTATCTTTTCTTCAATGTCTAACACAGAACATGATGCAGAATAAACCCTCAGTAAATATTTCCGTAGTTACTCAGCTATCAGAAAGAACGAGTTCTCAACATTTGCAGCAACATGGACGGGACTGGAGGAGATTATGCTAAGCGAAATAAGTCAAGCAGAGAAAGACAATTATCATATGGATTCACTCATTTATGGAACATAAGAAGTAGGAAGATCGGTAGGAGAAGAAAGGGAAGAAGAAAGGGGGGTAAACAGAAGGGGGAATGAACCATCAGAGACTATGGACTCTGGGAAACAAACTGAGGGCTTCAGAGGGGAGGGGTGGGGGAATGGGATAGACTGGTGATGGGTAGTAAGGAGAGCACGTATTGCATGGTGCACTGGGCGTTACACGCAAGTAATGAATCATGGAACTTTACATCGAGAACTGGGGATGTACTGTATGGTGACTAACATAATATAATAAAAAATTATTATAAAAAATATTTCCTTAGTTAATAAACAAAAGAAATGTGATTTGATGACTGAAAGAATTTTTGTCGTTTCAGTAAGTTCTCATCTTGAACACTATGGGGAGCTCAAATTAATGTGGAAATAAAGATACATGAGCCTAAGAATACAGATCGTATTTTATTTAATTTTTTATCTCCAATGGCACTGCACACAGCAGATATTTAGTAGAAGATTTTTTGAGGAACTAGATGAATGAATAAATGGAGTAAGGCCTAAGATGAGAAGAGCAATGAGGGAGTGATCCTCACTTGATGTATGTGTAAGGGGTGGGGGTTAGTCAAGAAAGGCTGCAGACTGGAGGTGACAATTGAATTGGTTTTGAAGATGAGGGGTTTTAAGATACAGAAGAGGAGACAAAAGGTCAAAGAGGCAATACGAACAAAGACATGGGACAGTGAAATAACGTGTCTTGGGGTGGTTCCCTTTGGGAAACTGGTGGTAATAACGGCTCTTCCTTGCCAGGGAGAGCATGCTTTCTCTCTGTAACATCGTTCTCCCATCATGGAGGACAAGAAGCCCAGTCCAGCTTTCTAAGAGGTAATTTCTCCTCATTCTACTTCCCCAACTTATTTGATTCTCAGTTTGGGAGAAAGGCAGAGTAAGAAATGTCAGAGACAGGAGAGATGAGAACACTGAGGTTCAGGATTGTTGAGGGGTTTGCCCAGGATTATCCAAGTCACTGGATTCTCTACTTCACCCGAAATTCTTCAGATTGTTGCCAGAGTTCGAATTTAATACATCTCAGCAATCACAGACTGAGTCTGAAGGACCAGATCAAGTTGTTAAAGTATCAAAAAATCCCGTTCTCTCCCTAAATTACTTGCAGTCTGTCCAAAAGAAAAAAGAAAGAAAAATCCTAGTGCCGTCCAGGCTGACTTTCACATGGGTCAAACCATTTTTAGACAGTTATTTACAACAACATCCTGCGAGTTTCCATTTCATAACAAGCATGAAGTGAACATTTTTAAGAGAAAGAACAATTTCGCTAGTAAAACAGCTAGGAAGAAAAGATATTTAACCTTCTAATAAAATAGTAATGCTGCAAGCTCAGCGGCTCATAAAACATTTATAACCTACAGCCAGTAAAGTCTGGAACAAGAGATTTAAATGTTGCCGCTTGATGGAAAGGAGAGGGGCTCACTGTAAAGATCACCCAAAAGCATGTGGGCTGCAGTGGGGTGCAGGGAAAGAGGGTCTCCTGGTCGCAGCAGGTGTCTATTTTGTAGCTGGCCGAAGATTGGGCCTCTTCTGCCATCTTTCTTTGGCAACCTAGAATTGAAACATGAAACGGGGTGGGTGGGGAGAGAGGGAACTAAACCGGGAAGGACGTCCCTGCTAACCTACGTTACAACTTCAACAGAAAGGAGGCTTCACGTGCCAATGAGAATGACACAGCTAAGCTTCAGAGGCACACCCAGGCCTGGCCACACCTAGCTCAGGTGTCTTCCTGCTGCGTAGCATTCCCCTGGCCGTGGGAGATGGGGAGGGAGGAAGAGTCCTACGCCAACTCCTCCAGAGGCGCACTCCGTGGGAGCAGGAGAGGGCAGAGCAAGAGCTGAGAAAGTGCTGAGCTGTTTCCATTTGCTTCTCATTCGGGACCGCAGCCGGGCATGCATTAACATGAACAATGCCTACTTAAAAACCTAATTTGTTCACGTATGCTCTCAATCTGGGGATTTGTTTCTCAGTTCTGGAAAACTCCCAGCTATGCTAAATATCTACCATGCCCTTGATTCTCCACTCTGGAACTCTTCCATTGTACCTTTGCGGAAGCTTAAATCTACCCTTTTCTGTCTCATGTTGTCAATCCGCTCTGTATTTTGAGTGAACACCCCAGCACGCCATCCAATTCATTAGTGGGCTTTGTTCATCCGGAGTGGTGTATTTTTTCTAATTGTACTGGTGATTGTTTTCATTCCCAGGATTTTTTCCTGGTTCTTTTTCCTATCTACCTGCTTTCATTTCATAATTCCTTCCTATAATTCATTATTTTGGGAGATATTTTTTTCCCTTGGTTGATTGGGAGCTTTAAAGTGTTATTTCCAGGGGCGCCTGGTTGGGTCAGGCGGTTAAACATCTGCCTTCGGCTCAGGTCAGGAGCCCAGGGTTATGGGATGAAGCCCCACGTCAGGCTCCCTCCTTCTCCCTCTGCCCCTCCCCTCTCTGGTGCTCTTTCTTGCCCTTAAATAAATAAATAAATATATTTTAAAAAATAAAAATAAATAAAGTGTTATTTCCAGGGCGCCTGGGTGGGTGGCTCAGTCGGTTAAGTGTCTGCCTTCAGCTGAGGTCATGATCTCAGGGCTCTGGGATTGAGCCCAGGGTCAGGCTCCCTGGTCAGCAAGGACTCTGCTTCTCCCTCTACCTCTTCCTTTGCCCCTACCCACCCACCATCCCACTCGTGATTTCTCTCTCAAATAAATAAATAAAATCTTAAACGAAATAAAGTTTATTTCCATTCTTTTAGGAACGAATTTCTGATTCGTTCAGTGCTTTGGCCATCAATTATAGCATGAGTTTCTTTTCTACATTTTAAATTTGTAATCAGGGGCACCTGGGTGGCTCAGTGGGGTTAAGTGTCTGCGTTTGGCCCAGGTCATGATTGCAGGGTCCTGGGATTGAGCCCCATATTCGGCTCTCTGCTTGGTGGGAGCCTGCTTCTCCCTCTCCCCCTGCTTGTGCTCTCTCTCTCAAATAAATAAATTAAATCTTTAAAAAAAATAAAATAAATTTGTAATCGTCATGCCACCTTGAGTGGAAATTTACTTTTCTTGGTGTTCTTGCCCCTCTTCTCTTGGCCTCTTGTTGCCTGAGAAATTGAGGTTGCCCCTCACCTGGCCTAGGCTTTCATTCAAAACCAAGCTGGGTGTGGGTGTGGGCAGTTGGGGTGTCTTGTCTACGGGAGGATTGTTGATCCCACTTCTCCACCAGCATGCTACTAGGCACAAGCTCTGGTTGGGGAACCCTAGCTTTTCCCTTGTGCCACCCCAGCCAGCTGCTGGTTATTGGTCACAGCCCCAGGCCATAGCTGCAGTTTTTTCTACATCTTCTTTCTAGGTAGGACACCTTGTCCTGGCCCTCTCTATCACACAGCCAGCCTGACTCCAGGCCAGAAGTTCATGGTCTGTTCCCTTTGACCAGGGAACTCTCAGAAGCTGTAGCCAGTTTCCTATTCTAGCCCCCAGAACTCTAGAACCCCCATCGTCCCTCACTGTCTTATTCCTGGACCACAGAGATGCTTTCTTGTTTTTGAGAGTGGTTATGTATTTTTAACTTAAAAAAATATATTACTTATTTTTGTTCTCTACATGAAGGAAAAGGGGTGTGAATTTCCACTCATACCCTATTCCATCAACTTAAGCAGGATTTGTGAGACCTCCTTTCCAGATTTCAAAATTATTTTATGTCCTCACCAAAGAGTGCATACTTTAGAAATTTCAATGAATGAATGAATACGGTTAGAGTCCTTTTCTTAATTTTAATCCTTTTTCTTTCCTCAATCTCCATTCTGACAATTCCATTCTGAGGTCAGGCATCCACTTGCTCCCTCTAAAATCAATGATTGTTCGGCTTACCTTACCGAAGTCCTGCCTCTTCCTGGTGCTGCTCCAGACTACTTGTTTAAAACAGTATGGGGGCACCTGGGTGGCTCAGTCCTTAAGTGTGCCTTCGGCTCAGGGTGTGATCCCGGCATTCTGGGATCGAGCCCCATGTCAGGCTCCTCCGCTGGGAGCCTGCTTCCTCTCCCACTCCCCCTGCTTGTGTTCCCTCTCTCACTGGCTGTCTCTCTCTCTGTCAAATGAATAAATAAAATCTTTTTAAAAAATTTAAAAAAATAAAAAAAACACCCAGTATGAATTATTATTGTTTTATTTTAAAAGTAATAGGAGGTCCTAAAAAATAAAAATAAAAAAATAAAAGTAATATGTCCTGTTAAGAAAACAAACCATGCAGACCCGTAGAGCAATTCAGTAAAATATAACATTTTTTTCTCATTAAAACTAAACAGCGTGGTTTTAGAGAATTGACTGAGCCCAGATTGGCACACCTAGAGGATAAAACCATTGAGAACTCTGCTGTGGAGAGCTACTTAGCTGTTAACATTTTGGAGTATAACTGTCCGCCTTTCCTCTCTGGCTCTAATGTGCCCACAGTTGACTCACCTTGAATCACCTTGAATTTGTCCACTAAGCTGCTGCTTTTGCAGTGAATTATGAACGTGCCCCTTCAGTCCCAAGGTGGCCATCAGGTGTGGGCTTCAGCCACAGGACTGCAAACATGGCTACATTGTAGGAGTTTTGTATTTTCTCTTTTTTTGTTCTGAGGTGGAAGTTAGGAGGCGAGCAGAGCCTTGCTTATCTTCGGATGCGGCAATGTCCTGCTGATTTTGTTGCTAACGTTGCTGAAGCAGCTAATTGTGATGAACGCGAAGACAAAGAAGTTACTTCTCCAAGGACGGAGGACCGAGGTTTGCTACTTGTCCTGGATGGGGAAGCATAGGGTGTGTCTCCTTTTGGGGATCTCTGCTCTTCCAGTCCTCTGTGGCCTCCTTTTTCTGCTAGGATCACCTTTATCTACCTCTTGTTTCTGGTCAAACTCCTTCCAGAAAACAGAAATAGCCATGCTCAGCTGAAAGGATGCCACTTAAACCCAGGTTATTTTATATATGGAAACAGTGACGAGCCTTTGTATGACTTTTCAGAACAAAGGTAAAAATAAAATCAAGAACTCACATCTAACTTCCTGGTGCTTTTCAAGGATCTCTAAGAAGTAGCATTTCCCCCCCAACTATCCAACCTGGTAGTATGATTATAATGGGCTCACAACAGCCACGGCTCGCATCAAGATAGTGAGGGAAGACAAAGGAAAAGAGAGAAAACAGGGACTCTAGGTCGGAAGTGGGAGGAGGAATTCGCAACTGGATACTAGCATATGACCGAAGGAAGAAAGGGCGAACAGATAATAATGCTCAGTACTTCAAGAATGGATTGGTCTTACCATCTGTCCCTAACCATGCAAAAAGAAGAAACAACAAATTCAGATTTAAAAATGCAAAGAAAAATTCGTGAGTTGGAGAGAAGACATATGCAGGGTATAAACCACCTAGTCTTGAGAAAGTCCTGGGAACGTGGTAGAATTGAATGAAGACCGTAAGTCATCTGCAAGTCAGAGAATAAAACAAAAAATGTTCGGATTTCTGAGAGACAAAGGTCACGGAAAGGGTCGAAGGTGTGTAGTGAAGTGTGAATACAGCGATAGAGTTCTTGCTGAGAAGAGTCAGGCAAGGCAATGATGTGAAGAGAAGCAGTGGAATTCGAAATAAGAAAAGCTTACACCTCCTTCAAATTCAGAACTATGTTCATATTTCCCAGGGATTAGCAGCTACTCACTCATCTTCATGCCAATGCACGTTTGAAATAGTGAGGTATTTATCGGGCCCTTACTCAGCGTGAAGAGCTGTTTGATCATTTGAGGTTTGACTGAAAAAGCAAGCAAACAAGCACAAGTTTTTGTTTTCAAAGAACCTAAAACCAAGTTGGAGAAGTGCAGCAGAGTTGTGTACCATACAATCACAGTGTGGGGCAGTGTACTGGTATAAATGACAGAGAACGTGAGGGTCATGAGAACAGTGGCCAGTGGTTGCAGGAATGACCAGAGCACAGACTTGGCGAAGGCTTTAGTAGGGAGATCTCACACCTACAAGGCTGGCATGGTGGCGAGGCTTTTGTAGGGGATCAATGACATTTGTTCATAAAAGGTCAGAAGATGGATGGTTTGAGGGCGTACCCAAGGTCGCTCATGGGACAACAAGAAAACATCCTTAGAAATATGACAAAGTGAGGAAGTAGATTATGGAGATTCTCACAAGTAGACAGAGAAAATTTAGATTTGACAGAGTAGGAAAGAGAATTCCACTAAAAGTGTTTTTAAAGTAACATACAATTAATAGACTATTGTGCATGTGGTTCTATGAATTTTAACATGTATATACCCTTTGTATCTATCAACACAATTAGGATACAAAACGGTTTCATCATTCCAAACTCTCCCCTGTGCTAGCCCTTTGTAGTAACTCCTTTCTCCTATCACTAGCCTCCGCGGTTACTGACACCTACTCCCTCACTGTAGCTTGTCCTTTGGAGAATGTCATATAGACAGAATCATGTGGATTCCACTTGGTTAGGTAACCTCTCAATGGAAAGGCATGTAACCTTTGGAGACCAGCTCCTTTCACTCAGTTTAGTGTTTTTGAGATTCTTCCAAATTGTCATGTGTACTGATAGCTTATTCCCTGTGGAATGGTATTGCATTGCATTCATCTGTTAAATTAAGACATTTGGGTTGTTTCCAGATTTTGATGATTATGGATCGAGTTGCTGTAAATACTTGGGTACAAGTGTTTGTGTAAACATACATTTTTATTTCTTTAGGGTAAATACTGAGGAGTAAGATTTCTCGGTCATATGGTAAGTGTAAATTTAACTTTGTAAGAAACTACCAAACTGATTTCCAGAGTGGCTGTATCACTTTGCGTTCCCATCAGAAATGTGTGATGATTTCAGTTGCTCTCATCCTTGCCAGTATTTGGTATTAATAGGGTTTTTTTTTCCATTTTTTTTTTGTTTTTATTTGTTTTTTGCCATAAGATAGGTATGTTATTGTATTTTATTGTAGCTTTAATTTGCATTCACCACTGGCTAATGAGGTTGAACATTTTTTCATGTGCTTATTTGCTTCCGTATACCTTCTTTGATGAAGTACCTATTCAAATCTTTTGGCTTTTTTTAAATGGGTTGCTTGTTTTCTTATTGTTGAATTTTAAGCATTGTTTATACATTTTGGATACAAGTCCTTTGTTAGATATGCGATTTGCAAATATTTCCTCCCAGTTTGTTACTTCTCTTTCCCATATCTTTTATGAAGCTAAAATTTTAAATTTTGAGCAAGTTCAATTTATCAATTTTTTGTTATGGATCCTGTCTTTGGTGTCACGTCTAAGAACTTGCAGGGGAGGAGAAAACTCTTTTCCCTACTACCCTCTTAGGTTCTCTGGCTGGGGCCCTGTAATATGAACTGACAAAACAGATTAACAAGAGAAAAGCATCCAAATTTATTTAATGTAAGTTTTATGGGACATGGGAGACCTCATAAGGAAATGAAAACTCAAAGAAACAGTTAAATCTGAGCATGTTTGTCCTAGGCTTGGTGAAGAGTGGAAAGTCAGAAAAAGGTGACAGGACCAAAGGGTATGAGCCAAAGGTAGTAAACTGGGGGAAGCAGCAATTTCATTCAGATTGCACTCCATCCCCCTCCATCTTCATAGATAAGGATGCTCCTTTCTTCCAGGGATAAGGAAGGCACCTCTCACATGAGGATCTTATGACCTGCTTTAGGAAAGAAGGGGGATGTTATAAAGTCCCTCCTGCACCTGTATTTTCTTGGATTCCTTCAGCTTAAAATATTCAGGGGATATTTTGGGATAGAGTGTTCTGAACCCTGTCAAACTCTTTGTCTAACGCCAGGCCATGAAGATTTTTACCTGTCGCTTTCTTCTAGAAGTTCTATAGTTTTACGTATTACATTTGGGTCTTTTTGAGTTAATTTTTGCATAAAGTGTGAAGATTAGGTTTTTTTGTTTTTGGTTTGGTGTGGTTTTTGTTTTCATTTTTGTTTTTGCCTATGGATATTGAATTGTTCCAACACCATTTTTTGAAATACTGTTCTTCATTGAATTTTCTTCGTTTCTTTGTCAAAAATCAAGTGACCATATTTATATGGTAGGTCTAGTTTTAAATTCTGTATTCTGTTCCATAATCTAACTGCCCTTTTGCCAATGTACAATATGTTGGTTACTGTAGCTTTATAGTAAATCTTAAAATTGGATAATGTGATTCCTCCAACTTTATTCTTCTGTTTTCAAAATTGTTTGAGTTATTTCGGTGTCTATGCCTTCTCATATAAATTTTAGTAAAAGGGGGAGAATTGACATCTTTACTATCACTAAATTTTTGAATAAAAGAATGATATGATCACTCGTCATTCCTGTGAACTTCATTTGCATAGGGAGGCTAGATGAAAGCCTGTATTTTTTATGTTTTTCATACTATCCTGACCCTTAAAGAACTTCTGAGCCTGGAAACCTACTCACTTTGATCTCTGGTCCATTAAGAATGAGAGGCTCAGGTTCCCCTCCTTGTAGGCCCACACCGGATATGACAGTTCAGAATGTGGCACCTGAGTTACCACCAGCCTATGTATGCAGCAGCCCAGGCCATGCTGGGAGACTGGGTCAGATGACGAGAAGAATCCAGGTGTTCAACCGAGCCCCAATAAAGCTTTTCGAGGAAGGTATAGTAGGAGGGTTCTGTTTGGCTACTTGGTGACCATACTCCAAAACAGTGAGCATCTAATGTATGCAAAATTTCTGATAGTAAGACCCTCTCCTGTCTGTGAGGCAGGGGTTTGAAACTTGACTAATGCGTGTGGTGATTTTGAAAACTTGACTTTCCTCTGGCTTGTTTTCTTCATCTGTAGAATGAACTATGTTCTTTCAAGCTATTAAATGTAAAAATACCAAATTACAACAATATAGCAAGTGAGTCTACTATGTAAGACATATAAAAGAGTCTGAAGAAATCCTAACTTAAAGACTACAGAACAGATGATCTCCCAGAGCAGTCTGTGACTTTTACTGAAGTTCAAATGGCCAAATTTTTCAATGACACAGAAAAAGCATAACAATTATGCCTATTCGAAATGTCAGCGCCCCTGTTGTTTTGCCCATAGTTCTGACCAAATTCATGAATGTGTCCCAGATTTACTCATGGGAGCCTCATTTTGAGTGGGTTACAGTTGTTCTCATTCCTTAACATGCCCTTACCATCCTCCACACTTTAAAATAAGATCATCGGAAAGCTCTCCTTGAACTCATTCAATGATGTCTTGTTGTGCCATATGAAAATGGCATGAGATTAAAAAGCAACAACAAGGGGCGCCTGGGTGGCACAGCAGTTGGGCGTCTGCCTTCGGCTCAGGGCGTGATCCCGGCGTTATGGGATCGAGCCCCACATCAGGCTCCTCCACTAGGAGCCTGCTTCTTCCTCTCCCACTCCCCCTGCTTGTGTTCCCTCTCTCACTGGCTGTCTCTATCTCTGTCGAATAAATAAATAAAATCTTAAAAATAAATAAATAAATAAAAATAAAAAGCAACAACAAAAAAACTTGTCTAGGAAGTTGAGGTAAACAACCAGCTTCTCTAATCCTGAGATGAGATTTGATAGCTCAGCCCACAGTGTACAGTAGGTCTATGAAGACTAGGAAGGGCGGTTGTGATAAAAAGGAGAAACGCTTTAAAGCTACAAAACTGAGTGTGTGTGAGGGGGAGAGGATGATTGGTGATAACTGTCACAGTGAAAGGCCCATGTCCTGCTGTGAAGGAAAGCATTAGGGCAAAGCAGAGGAGGAACATTCATTTCCGCAAGGAGTTCTTAC
Organism: Ursus americanus; assembly: GCF_024610735.1. NCBI lineage: Eukaryota > Metazoa > Chordata > Mammalia > Carnivora > Ursidae > Ursus > Ursus americanus. The sequence continues at coordinate 50,146,077 of NC_142137.1, read as the reverse complement.
AGTAGTGGAGAAGAAAGGAAGTACATTTCATTGTACCTACCATTGGACCCCTCTTCCAAGTAGGAGGACTTTTAAAGTTTTCCTTTAATACAAATTTTTTTCTTAGTCTTTTTTTACCCTAGTAATTTTCAAACATGTGTACTTTTGTAATTGGTGTTATTTGCCCTTTTTCCCCCCACAGCTCCCCACCTCTAAGTGTCACAACTTCCAAAATGAAATCTCACAAGAAACTCTGACATATGGGAGGGTTGGCAGTGGAGTGATTCTTCCATGAGTAGAATGAATGGAGATCAAGCTCTTTCTTGGCCTGTTCCATCTCCCCGCCACCCCTATGGGTTCCTGGGACACCTTCACCAGATTTGAGCATTCACTTGGGGTGCCTAGTCACTGGACAGCCCAGAGTCCTCTGCCGCAGTGCTTAGAGGCCCAGAATAGCAAGTCTGGCTCCTGACCTCCACCAATATATATTGCAGTCCTCTGGGCCATTCCTCCAAACCCTAACCTTGTGATTGATGAAAGGTGAGACAGGGTCAATGGGTATACCAGTCCACAGTAACATATTAGCTTGCCAACTTGTGATTTCCCTAATTATATAACGTGTAATCTGGCTGAAATGGCCTCCATCTAGACCCTATGGCTCCAAGCAGAGGCAAGTGAAGGATGTAGTCCTGGGGGAGAGGGTGTTTTGGGTTAATCTCATTTATTCCATCTCGTAGATGCCTTGTACTTTGCCCAGGAGGACACAAGCCTGTTTCTAAGGCACTGATTTCCTCCTCCTGATACAAAACTCTAAAAATATAAATGTTCCATTAATGATTTTCCTTGTAAAATACTTATAAGACTTATAGATAAAAGCTTATAAGTCTGAGGAAATATTGACAAGACTTTTAAAAGTGCCAAACCCCACAAAAAATAAATGAACACCTGGCAAATAAAGTGAGAGCAAAAGCAAGAACAAGAGGAGGAGTGAGTGAGCAAGAGTGCATTCTTTTCTTAACCTGACAGGTAATACATACTCTATTGGCATTATTTTTGAAAAGTAGGAAGTCGTTAACTTTGACGGATGTCACACTAGTTGATCTTTAAAAGCTTTAATAACATGCAATGAAACTATTAAGGTACATATGGAAATATGCAAAGTGAAATGTCAGCTTCCAAGTTTACCCCATGTCTTTGGACCCCTTGTCTGGGGAGCTCCCCTTTGTCATGCTATTATTTGGAGTTTGACATCTTATGTGGGCAGCCATCCAGCACACACTCGGTCAATTATCCTACCACAGTCCCAGGGACCAAGATGCTTGGGTTCCAGCCTGTAACTCCCTATGTAGACAAAAATGCTAGCAGTAATGAACACCTTTTTAATATAAAACAACAGAGAGACAATCTCGTCTAATTGAAGGTGAAACAGAAATAGGAGCTGTAGACATCTGGTCCCTCATAGACCTCTTGTACGTCTTGAGAAAAACTAAGAGAGTTCGATCTTCATCTTTGCCACAGGAATAAGACTCACAAAATTTCTGAGAAACAGCTAATAAAAGTGGAAAGGGTTATGGTTTTTAGGAAAAAGTAAACATTCAAACCATAACTCTGTTTGGTCGGAACGTGTATTAACAGGGTCAAACTAAGGTGTTTTTGTTTGTTTTATTATTTTTTTAAATGACCAAGTTGAAAGGTTAGTAAATCTCCCCCAGTTTTATCGTGACCTAGTCTAGCCACGGAACAGCCTTCTGAGAGGCGAGGGGATGGCGAGAGCATGCCATAGAGTTTGTATTCACTGTCGCAATGGCAAAAACTACCTGTAATTATTTCCTCAGTGGGGCTGCATAAAACTTGAATTCCATTTCATCTTATACTAAACAATTTCTATATTTCATGTCATGGATTAGAATGAAAATGGGGATAGTTCATCAACACTGATCTGTGATATAAAAAGAACAGCGAAGCCGGGGGTATGAGAGTGCATAAAAATGTTTTGTGTTCTGACCAGTACATTGCTTTAAAAAAATTTTACAGTCAGGCCCAATTGTTCATTCTCTCCATGCAGAAGATACTCACATATTCATTTTTAAAAGGGCAAATCAACCATAATTCAGTTTATAAACTGTGAAGCTGGTTGCGAATGTCTGGATGAATATTCATTAGAATCTCTTAATCTGCCATCGACTGTGATTCATTAGGCATATGTAAATATCATTCACTTTAATTGCCCCTAAACTGACTTAACATAATATTGTCATTAGCAAATTATTAGTTATTTGTGTAACTAATGGTACATTATGGTGTGCACGTTAAATTTCCAAATATATGATTACAATTATGATGATGTTTTATGCTGGGGGCTTTCTAAACTATTTGATGAAATATAATGGAGTCAGATCAAATCTGGTATGTTAATAGGACAGTTGCAGAACTTTCTTCTGCACCTTGGTGCTGTTATCATCTCCCAGCTACTCACTCTTCCTGTCACTTGACTGGCGGTAGGTTCTTTCTACTGTCTTGTCTGCCCCAAAGGTCTCAGGAAGTTCCTCAACTCTGATATCCCATATGGGCTCAGGCTCAGTTGGTTTTTGGTAAAAGTCAATTTACTTTAAAAAATATTCACTCATTGGATGTGAAGCAAACAATATAAAATGGGCAAAGAAAGCACAGAAGTTTCTCTTAACATTGACATAAAGAAATCAGGCTGGCACAGGATTTAAGCAAGTCACAAAAGCTTTACTCTCTGTGGTTCTGTTTGGGGGGCTCTGTTTGGCCTGTGTAAGTTCATCAAATGTAAGCTGTGTTACAGCTGTTTTCTCTAGAACCATCATCATCGGTAAAGAATCTGACACTTCTGAGGACCCCTCTTGCATTCTTAGTGTTACTCTTGCTGAAAATTTTGTTCACCTGTCCCTGCATCACCCCAAAGCACTTATTTCTTCACAACAAAGTCATGTAGAAAGAGCTTTCTCTAAGCTTTACCTCCACAACAGTATCAGGAGGTTTTTCAAAGAGAGTCTCTTACTTTTAATCAGTTACAATTATTACAAATTCACTAAGCGAGCTCCTAGGAGTAAAGTTGACCCAGCAGAGTCAAGGCGGGGAAGCCTACAATTAGTATTCCTTTAGTCTCTGTTAATCGCCTAACTGGTGGCAAGAATATGTTAATACAAAATGAGCTAACAGAGGCAGGCAACCTTTTATCATGTTGCCCTCCTAAATATTAGTACATTAACAGGCCATTGATGTTTATAAACAGAGATTCAGACAAATGCATATTCCTGTCTTTGATAATGTTCTAGATTAATTGCCATTTCATCTTAATTTAATAAGCGATCCTTTTGGTTAAAAAAAATGCTTACACATTTAAGAAATTATTGAGATAATGACAGCATAATGAATATAGATTGTGGTACAAATCTCCTGAAGAGATCCCAACATTCCGAAAACATGGTCAAGCATTATTGTATTTAAAATCAAGCAAGTTTTTCAGTCTAACATACTTCAGGTTGAACATAACTGCCATAAGGCAAAACAATTCTGGTTGTTTTGATTGAGGGGAAGTGAGTGAATCTCTCTCCCTAAGAAGCTTAGCTGTGAGTTTCAGAGGTCTGTTTAGCCAGGACCATTTGTCCCATTGTACAAAGTGGTCAAGTGAGGTCCCACTTCCTTGTTATACATACTTCTCCCATAACACCTGTTGTCTTCTGCTTCACACCATGCCTTCCTCTTCTGTGAGCTATAAGTTCCACAAACTCAAGATTTGTGTTTAGTACAGAGGTTGGCAAACGGGCTGAACTGGGTCTGCCACCTGTTTTTATTAATAAAATTCAATTAGAACACAGCCATGTCCATTCATTTACTTTTATTTTCAGAGCGATCATATTGGTCCATGAAGTCTAAAACATTTACTACTGACCTTTACAGAAAAAACTTCCCAGTCCCTGGCCTCATATACGGAATTGTGCCAAAAATGAATGAAGTCCCCCAAACAATGATCTTGTTTGTGATAAAAATTTATGCCTCAAATCTCTGCAGAGTCATTGATTTATCATGTAGTTAAACAAAGTTTGGCCCCTTCTAACTCTGACATCACAGAGATGTCGAAAATATCTAATTTATTTGAGCCCTGATGATTTTGTTATATAGCTTGGCCGAGGTCTTTGGCTGGGTTTATATACCAAGTCCATGTCTTATGTGAGTTATGGCAGAAAGTTGCTTTCAATTTTGTTCAGACCTCTAGGTCCACTTTAGACTCAAATACAAGCTTTTCGTAATTTAGGCACATAAGAGGAAGGAAGTAACCCTCCCGCCCAGCACTGATACTGCAATTATTCATAAAAAACAAATTATTCATAAACAATTATTCAAACAAACACAAATTATTCATAAGAAACAACAAAGTGATGGGCCACCGGTTTCGTATCGGGTCCATGCAAAGCCCTTCATGGGCATTATCTCATTTAATCTTTGCTATAACTTGATGATATAGAGACTATTATTTTTCCTACGTTAAAGATAAGGCTATTGAGAGCTAGAGAACATTGAGGCTCACAAATGGGAGCCAGCGATCAGTCCTCAGCTTTTCTACATCTAGGACCCGGCATTCCTTCCCCAACAGCATGCTGCCCCTCTGTCGTGTGCTGACAGATCGTTTGCGTCGGTAGGCTGAGAGGCTTATTGCACGGCCGTTAAAAATATGCTTTACAAAAATAGTCAGCTATCTGGAGACAATCTAATATAATATTGTTTAGTAAACAGAACAGAATGTGAAATTATAGTATGAGGCTAATTCTGTAAAATAGATGTGTATTAGGACCTCAGCTGGAACCTAGGCGGTCAGCATCTCGCCCCCTACAGGCACGTTTGGGCACGGCCGGCAAGCTGGTGGAGGAGCCCAACCCCGCCCTGCTTCGACCTGATGAGCTCCTTGGGAAAGTCTCTTCTAATACCCAAGCCCCGATTGGATGGGAGAAGTGATTTCGAGTACACGGTGAGGGCGGTGACTCAAACGGCCCCGTGCCCAGATGCCTGGATCCACTGAGGTACACACAACACGACTAGAGAATCCCTCAAACGGACTTTCTATCAGAACCACCCAGGAAGCTGTCCTTGGAAAGGCGATCTCCCCTAAGCTTTGAACGCACGCGCCTTCTAGCTGGGTATGCCCAGCGTGCAACGCCTTGTCTATTCTTCATGTAGGCCGTTTCGCAGGGCTGTGTTTCCAGCAAGCAGTCTGCATCTTCAGGCCTTACTGCTTTAGGAGAATCCTCGTGATAACGCGCTATACTGGAGAAATATTATGTTCTGCCCCTCATGACAAACGTGGAAAGAAAGAGGGAAAGCCTCCCTTACTGTGTCTCAGGAAATCAGTAAATGGGCTTGTGACTCACACTGAGCCACTGGGGACTTTGAATTCAGAAGGGACCTGCAGGGGCGCCTGGGTGGCACAGCGGTTAAGCGTCTGCCTTCAGCTCAGGGCTTGATCCCGGTGTTGTGGGATCGAGCCCCACATCAGGCTTCTCCGCTATGAGCCTGCTTGTGTTCCCTCTCTCGCTGGCTGTCTCTCTGTCGAATAAATAAATAAAATTAAACAAACAAAAAAAGAAGGGGACCTGCAAAGGTGTAAAGAATGGTGGGGATTCTTTCACAGAAACTGGGCTGTGTGCACAGGTGTCAGAGGCCATGCACCACAACAGGAAAGCTGCTGGTGTTCTGATGGGACTGATTATATCCACCAAGGGGGAGAAAATATGCTTTCTGCTCTTTCTCCAGAGATGCCCCAATTCCTGCCCATTTTTCAAGTCTTGTGTCTTGTGTCCAGCTTCCCATCGTTTGGTGAGCCCCTGATTTCCTCCCAGTTAATTCCTTTTCTCCTTAGTGTGGCCAGAGTTAGTTTCTGTTGCTTATAACCAATAACCCTGATAGAGTAACTTCTATACTGTAGCCATTCAAACACCAAGGTCCCAGCAGTCATGCAGGGCACCCCTGACGAAAGGCCAGTATCAGTATTATGCAAAATATGCTGCTGAATTTAAGTCAGATGCAGTTAGGGGTTGGATACCATTGAACTCAGTGTATTTTGATTTCCTGTAGTTCAAGGCCCAGGGCATGTTGACCCTCTTCCTACGTGATCAGAATGTTTAGTCAGCCTCCTCTGCCAGCTTGGTCTCCGGGCTGTTGGTCCTTATAAACTTTCCACCTTTGCCACCCGATGTGCCCCGTAGCCATGTGCTGCTTTGCGCTGCTGACCTGTTCTGTCTCCTTTCAGCCTTCCTGAAACCACTGATATCAGGCCTGTGGGGCTTCAAGTCATTGTGTCAGGCCCCTTAGGGAGGTACCCAAATGCACGGGCACCCTCATCCTCCTGAGCCTTGCTTGTAACTGCCGGGTCAGGGATGATCACGGTACAAAGAGCTCCTGACAGAGGGTGACACTCTCTGGGCTCAAGGCCTTGCCGCAATCCTGGGCTCATAGCTACAGAATACAATAGGCTGGCAACAAATACCTTAATTTCAAGTTAATCTTCTCCCAAAAAATGAAAAGAATAAAAAAGCACAAATTAACGTATTTTTAGTAATGGACGAAAGTAGTGAACCTGAAGTTTGACTGTCTCTTTGTAGTCCCCAAGCACGATGCTCAGTGGGCAAGTCTGCTGATGGGCCTGCCAATTGGCGTGGACCACTCACCCGTCCACCATGACCTGCTTGCCCCACTGGTGTGGTCAGCTATGTGTGGCTTTGTGTTCCTGGTCTGTTCCATTGCCTTTTCGTTTTCTACAGTCTTTGCTTTGCACACCTGTCCAATGTAACTTGACTCAACCACAGAGGAAATTCTCAACTTCCTGGGAATCCTACCCACAACACTGGTGACAATTCTTCCAGCACGGTGTAATCGCTTCCCCACTTCTCTTGGTTCTGATTTCCCTTGGTTACAACTTAGCTCCTTGGCACATTTGTTACAGTTCTGTCTCCCTGGACATCAATCTGAGTGTATACAGATGCCCACGGGATGTGCAGGGGATAGCAGGTATGACTTAGATGTGTGTGCTGTGTATAGGAGACAGCAGGTATAACTGGGATGTATGCAGGATGGCAGGAACATGGTGAAAGCATATTGGCTTTGCCTTGGTTGGCGTGGGGTCAGGGGGAGGTCAGGGAAAGCACCGTGGCCGAGGTGTGTCTTGGAGAATGAGTAGAACTCTTCCAGCGGACATTGGTATGTTCCAGGCAGGAAAAAGAGCTTGTAAAAAGCCAAGTGTAGGCAACATTATGGCATATGGTGACGGTGGGAATAAAGCTAGAAAATTATAAGGACCTTTATCTCATAGTTAGAAGTTCGAAGCCACTCCAAATTTAGGCAGCCCTGTGACCTGAGAAGATTTAAGTGCTACAACACGGTAAGGACAGGGTGGGAAACGGTGTGGAAGGAGTCAAGACTGGAGATGGCCAAACAACGCAAGGGACATTTACAATAACCTGGGTGGCAGTGAGCTGAGGGCTTCCCCCATGGCAGCCGAAGTGTGACTGACAGAAGGGCACGGATGCAAAGATGTTAGGAGGGTACTATCAATAGAAATACGGATGCAGGAGAGGGAACAGCCAAGAAGGACCCTACGGTTCATGGCCAAAGTGATAGAACTGTCAACCATATCACTCACTGAAATTGGGAGCAAAAAGGGGATTGTGCAGACGTGAGGGTAGGTGGCAACTTCACCTTGAACGTTTTGAATACAAAATACACTCGAAATACCCAGGTGGACCTGTCCCTCAAGCTGAATGATGGATGGATTGGAAAAGAGGTCTGGCCTAGAGATTTGGATTTGCTGTGTTAGAGCCTCCAGCTGTGTGAGCTCGGGCAAGTGAATTCATCTGCCTTCACACCGGCGTCCTCGTCTGTAAAATGGGAATAACAATAGTACCTGCTTCCCCAGCCTCGTTACCAGCACTAAGGGATTTAATACATGTGAACTTCTCAGAACATGCCTGGCACTATAGAAAAGTATTAACTGCTGTTTATTATTATTACCGATACTGCCTTTGACAAGAAATCCCAATTCAATGTGTTCTTTTAAAAACATCCACTTTATTGAGGTATATAATTGACAATCAGAATTGTAAGATATTTGAAGTGTAAAACGTGATGATATGATATATGCATGCATTGTGAAAGGTCTCCCCTCACTGAGTTAATTAATACACCCCTCACTTCATATCTTTACCTTTAAAAAAAATTTTTTTTTTGGTGAGAACATTTAAGCTTTACTCTCTTAGCAAATCTCAATTATGCCATACAGTGTTATCAGCTGTAGTCACCATGTTATAACATTAGATTCTCAGATCTTATTTATTTTATGCAAGTTTGTCCCCTTTACCAACTCTCCCTATTTCCCCACCCCCCCAGACCCTGGCAACTACTTTTCTACTCTCTATTTCTATGAGTTCCACTTTTTTTTTTTTTTTTAAGATTCCACATATAAGTGAGCTTATGCAGTATTTGTCTTTTGCTATCTGGCCTATTCCACTTAGTGTAATGCCCACCTTCATCCCTGTTGTTGCAAATGACAGCAGTTAATTCTTTTATTTTTAAGATTTATTTATTTATCTGAGGGGGAGGGGTGGAAGAAAGAATCTCAAGCAGACTCCGAGCTGAGCAGGAACCCCCACTTGGAACTCGATTTCAACACCCTGAGATCATGACCAGAGCCAAAATCAAGAGTCCAACACTAAGCTGAGTGAGTCACCCAGGCACCCCCATTTTATTCTTTTTTAAGGTTGAATAATATTCAGTTATATATATATATATATATATATATATATATATATATATATATATACACACGTATCATATATCATATTATTATACATATCATATATAGTACCATATATTATTTGATCACATATAATCAAAATATAATCAGATATGGATTATATCATATATACATATAAATCAGAAAAATGTTTTGATACATTCATCTATTGGCCATTATATAGGTACTCCTAATCTGTCTTCTCCAACCCTCGTTACATACACTGCCACTCCTTGGTAAATATCTTAATTCGCCAAGTTCATGCAAAGTTTCACAGTGGTCTGTGTCTTGAAATACACGTAACCTGAAATAGGTCGTGCACGTTGCTAGCTTGAGGAGTCCCCAGGAAAGCCAGCTATGGGAGCTCTGTTGCTGTGGCCCCCCGAGGCACACCGACACCCAGCCCGGAGTAGAGCGAGGAACGCCCACGTTCCCCGTGCCCCTGCAGCTCTGCCAAAACCTTTTTTTTCCGATTATGGAACGAATCCATGCCCCTTGTACAAATCTTGGGTGAGGACAAGTGTAGAGAAGAAAGTAAAAATCACCGATAATTAAGGCCTAACCACTGTATGAATGTTCACCGTTTGTTTATTCTTGAAGATCTCTTCCTCCAGAGGTGGAGGCCAAGAGCGCCCCCCCCCCCAAGCTGCCTGCGTACTGACCCTGCTTCCGCTGATCTGTGCGGGCCACTGAAGACATTCCGCGTGATCACTGGGCCTCACAAAGTTGCCAGGACGCGAATAAATGCCGCGTTCGTTCGAGTGTCCTGGCTGAGTTCCAGCCGAAGCCCTGATGGTTTCAGGGTCTCAGTTGCAGCTTCAATTGGGTTAGTTACCCATTAGTTCTAACACGGACCCTGGGTGGAGGGGTGCCGGCACGGGGAACCAGGAGTGGCTGCTTTGAAATGAAGGGAGCCCGGCCGAGTGGGCTCTGTAAATCATCCCACCCGAGAGGCAAAAACTCCGTAGGGATCAAAGGCTCTGGGAAAGAGCAGGTGTCATTGGCGCGGCTCCCCGGCTCCCCATTCCTGCTGCCTCCGTCCACTGACGCCCCTCCCCCAGTGGGGGTCTGTGGAGGTGGAACACCACTGCCGGGGCATTGCTCTGTTGAGGAATCCCCATGCGCCAGTGGGATCGTGTGTGCTTCCTGAACATCCGGGTCATCTTCTGCCTGAGTTTGAGAAACGCTTTCATCCATCTTTCATTTTAAAGGGAAAGAGAAAATTGGGTGCACGCACGCCCAAGTTTGTCACTGCAAGCAACGAAGGGGATGCTATTTCAATATTCCAATCATAGACAAAATCTGGGATGCAAAAATCAGTTTACTGCCCCAATCAATGCATGTCAGATGGTGAAGGTGAAAAGTTTATAAGGACCGATAGCCCGGAGACCAAGCTGGCAGAAGAGGCTGCTTATACATTCTGATCATGGAGGAAGAGGGTCAACGTGCCCCGAGCCTTGAACCAGAGGAAATCAAAATACACTGAATCCTATAGTATCCAAACCCCTAATTGCTGCTGATTTGAATTCAGCAGCAAATTTTGCATAATACCAATAAATGACCTTTCTTCAGGGGTGCCCTGGCATGATTGTTGGGATCATGTAGCAAATACCTAGTGCCATTTAATGATGGAATGACATATCTCTGATATGCAAATTTTTACAGCACAGCAATTAAGCAGTTTAGAATTTTACGACAGTGTTTGGGCTTTATACAACAACAAAAAAGGGGCCCAATAAAGGCCTGTGATGGATGGGCTAATCCCCACTGGAAATATACCATGTAATGCCGTGGAGACAATACATTATGGATACCATTGTGATGATTGGTTGTTAATCTCCTGTCCCATCCTCCCCCAGATCCTGTGGAGGCCCTTGCTCCAACCCCCCCACCAACACCCGCTCGCCCCACCCCCACCCCCCAGTGCACGGCTGAAAACTGCATGGCAGCCACGTTGTTGGGACAGGAGTCTGGGGTACAGATGGGAAAGTTGGGGCATAGCAATCTGCTGTGTGCACGGAATACAGAGCAAAAGGGGCTTGCAGTGAGGCAGCTTGTCAGCAGGGGACAGAACTGGGGGCCATATGCCGCTCTTCTTCTCCCTTCTGTCACCAAGTCTGCCACCTCATCCTTCTGTCAGGGGACACTAATGATGAACATGTTTTAAACAGTTTTGTTTACCTAGCAACAGCTTTTCTAAGAGGGGGTCTTAATTAGTCACCTTAAACAATTTTTGGTTTGGATTTTTTTTTTCAAGCCTTCATTCATTTGTTCATTCATGTGGAAGAATCTCTCTCTTGCTCATTCCACACACCCCCCCCGCCCCCCCCCGCCCCCATACCCTCGAGGCTGTTGTTACTGTTTCCATGAAAAAGTGTGTCTGCATTACAAAACTAGTTTTAATAGCTCTACGCCATTTTTCTTTCTTTCAGGCATACTTTAATACCACAATTAGCTTTGAAGGGTAGATTTTTCTCCACTTGTCAGAGGCAGTATTCCTTTGTGAAGCTCTTCAAATGGGATCTGCATTTTAAAATCAAATCCCATTTGGCGAATTTTTTTTTTCCATAATTTTGTAGTCCTGGTTTAATCACTTACTTCCACGGTAAAGGAGCAGGCTCGGAGCTGACTTTGCAGTTCACTCTATGATGACAAAATAAATAGAAAATCTGAATTTGAATTTTACCAATTATGTTATTAGTTTTCAAATTTGATTCACAGAGAACAGTGAAAGCAAAATAGCTCCCTCTTTTCTGAGTTACTTTTACTTTTGGTTCCCTTTATTTAATATAAAGCATTTTGAATTCTACAGATTCATTCATTTCTATTTATGTAAAATAGGGCTAAATTTTTAAAAAATCTGTTAACAGGTAAACTAGTTAATTCCAATGAATCAGAAACAAATTCCAAAGTAGTATCATCCCAAATGGTGAGAGTAAAATGCTTTTCTGTTCTTTCTTTCTTTCTTTCTTTCTTTCTTTCTTTCTTTCTTTCTTTCTTTCTTCTTTTTGTAGTAAAATCTGTGAAGCATGGGTTAACAACCGAAAGACAATAGCACCAAATGTGTTCAATCATTAACTCCCATTAGACAATAGCTTCCATAAAAATCAAATGACACAGGCTAATTCCTGCAGGATTACCTCTGCTTTTACATAGCTGAGCCAGCTTCTGCCTTATTGTAAAAGAACAACATCTCTTTCTAGCCATTCCTTGTTTCTGGTAGGACCTAGGGACGCTCAAGCCACGGGGGCATTAAGCACTGAGCGTTGAGTATGGACCTTCATGTTTGTTCCGAACAAGGCAGAATGGTCAAGATGTAGGCAAGGTGGAGACAGAAAACAACTGATACCAGAAGAGAATTCTTAGAATAAGCATTACGTTTTTATTGGTAACTTAGTTTGTGTGTTAGTGAGTCAAATAATCTTTTTTTTTAAGAGTTTATTTTTAAGTAATCTCTACACCCAGCGTGGGGCTTGAACTCACACAACCCCTGAGATCAAGAGTTGCATGCTCTGATGGAGCCAGCCAGGTGCCCCTCAAATAATCATTTTTAATTGACTAGTTCGCTTTTCTCCGTATGAATTCCAGTATTCCAGGAATAGTTTTGTTCAGAACTAAGAATGCTTTTCTTAAGTTCAATTGATATTTTAAAATTTTTAATTAATAGACTATTTTCAGAGCAGCCTTCAGCTTTACAGAACAATTGAGCAGAAAGTACAGAGTTCCATTTACTTTCTCACCTCTCCTGATGGCTCCCGTATTAGTAATATCCCACGTTAGCATGGAACATCTGCTAAATGGATGAAGCACCGTTGACTCATTATTATTAACTAAAATTTATAGTTTATGTTAGGATTCATTCTTTATACAGTGCTAGGGGTTTTGACAAATGTCTATCTACTGTGAGAGCACCTTACAGAAGAGTTTCACGGCTGTGAATATCCCGTGCTCAGCCTGTTCATTCTTCCTTTTATCCCCAAACCCTGGCAGTGGCTGATCTTTTGACAATCTCCACAGCTCTGCCTTTTCTAGAATGTCATATAGTTAGGGTTGCACTTTGGGTGGCCATTTTCATTTTTGTTTCTTTCACTTGGTAGTATGCATTTAAGCTCCCTCCACGTCTTTTCATGATTCGATAGCACATTTCTCTTTATTGCCGAACTATATTCGGTTGTACGGATGTGCCACGATGAATTTTGATAGCATTTAATTGTCTCATTCCTGTCAAAGTAGGAAAAATCTACCTTGTTAACTGAGTGTATATATTCTATGGTTCATTTGATTCTTACATTTGAAGATAAATTTGAAAACGTTGTATGTTTGAAAAGTTTGGCCTCAATTTTGGGCTAATAGTAACACATGCGTTATAATTACTTTGTGTACCTAAAACAGTAAGTGAGAAAAAAAGCTTCCTTAAAGCTGATGTGGTCAGGGAAGCATGCTTGATGAGGCTTATGGTCAACCAAGAAGTGTCATGTCATCCCATGCGTGTGCCAAATGGGGAGGTATGAATATATTCTATGTACAAGCATGAGTGTGTGTGTATGTGTGTGTGTGTGTGCACCCGGTGAAAGAGATGTTTTCATTTTTCAGTGAGAAAACTTGTTGGGAATTCTTTGTCAAGAGGGTGGACACAGCACATCACCCTGGCAGACCTGGCAGGATCACTGGGTAGGTGCCTCTAAATTAACATATTCGAGGGGCACCTGGGTGGTTCAGTCAGTTAAGCATCTGTCTTTGGTGAAGGTCATGATCCCAGGGTCCTGGGATTGAGTTTCGCATCGGGCTCCCTGCTCAGTGTGGAGTCTGCTTCTCCCTCTCCCTCTGCTCCTCCCCTCTGCTCCTGCTCTCTCTCTCTCTCTCTCAAATAAATAAATAAAATCTTTAAAAAAATAAATTGCATATTCTAGGATGAGTAGGTGCCACTTATGCTAAGGAAGGAACAGAATGAGAGATTGCCTCTCATAACAGCGCTTGCTCTCACAGGGCTGGTCGTGATAGTACGGAGATGAAGTTGTAGAGGAATCAGGTGTTTGGGTGCTGGAAGAGAAACTGAGATATTGGCGATTTCCCTTTTCAGAATCGACATGATTAGAGTCAACCAAAAAGGTTGGGGTGGTCTCATGGGGAGGCCCATGTGTCAGGAAGAACCTTAAAATCCCTGAACTGGAGCTTACATGTTGGGAGGGGATGTCAGGACTCGACTCCAGCTCAAATCTAGAGGCCAGGTATAAAGGGCACCTGCGTCGCTGGGGCTGGAAGCTGACCCCAGAGCCACTCCCTCACTGGGGTTTGCTTCCCTGATGGGTGTGGCTTGAAGGAGCAGGACGGGGAAGCCCTGAGTCCGGGAGTCCCGGAGGCACCACAGCCAGCCAGGGATCCACAGAGGGAAGTGTTTTGGGCGACTGTGCCGGACCAGCACCAGCGTTTAGGCTGTTTCCCTTTCCCTTTCCTTTTGGCATTGAGTAGCCGGGAGACCTGTATTAAGTAAATTACCCTCAATTCAAGGAGTGGGGAAGCCCTTGGAAAAGGAAGATTTCCTGCTTAAGTTACTCACTGAAAAAAACAAAGCAAAATCAAAAACAAAAGAATGTGGCTATATTTCACCCAAACTAGCAAAGAGACGGTATCATAATGTGTTCCAGCTTGGACTCTAATTAAGGAGTAATTCTTCTTTCATGTCAAAAGGCATACATAGAGAACATTACCTCTGTCTCTCCACACAGCGTGCAGAGCACTGGTAGAAGGGGGCAGAGAACCAAAAGGTCCCTGACACACACATTAAATGGAGAGACAAACTGAGTCTGAAAGTCACATGCACAGAAAAATCATTTCCTTGTTAATGACTCATTTAGCACCAACCCTTTGTTGGGCAAATAATAGGGCTGCAAAGTCTTTTTTGCTACTACCTGTTTTTTTTTTTCTAAAATGCACATTAAAAATGTATTTTGACATCACTGACATTAAGATCAAATGCATCTCCTGTTTGCTGTTGTCATTTGTGAAGTGATTGTTGTTCCCTGCAAGGCTGGAGTTTGGCCAGAACTGTTTATTGTTGCTTTAATTAAGTCCTGTGCCTTGTTGGTACTAAGGAATTGAGCTGTTAATATCCACCTGATTGTTGTTGGAGAACTTTGTATTGGTTACTTCTGGTAGGTATTGTTTTTTTAAAATCAACATTGATGAGTGTCCGTAACTTACAAGAAAATTCCAAAGGAGCACTTTTTTAATTGAAGTAAGGTTGATACACAAAGTTACATTAATTTCCGGTGTACAACATAGTGATTCCACAAGTCTATACATTATGCTCTGATCACTACAAGTGTAGCTACCCTCTGGCACCATGCAAGGCTAATACCACCACTCTATTCCCTATGCTGGGCTTTTTATTCCCGTGACATGCTCATTCCATCACTGGAAACCTGTGTATCCCACTCCCCTTCACCCACCTTGCCCAGCCCCCCACCCCCCTTCCCTCTGGCAACCATCAGCTCATTCTCTGTACTTATGGGTCTATTTCCACTTTTTTGTTTGTTTGTTCATTTGTTTTATGTTTTAATTCCACAAGCAAGTGAGATCATATGGTATTGGTCTTTCACTGTCTGACTTAAATCATTTAGCATAATACCCTCTAGGTCTATCCATGTTGTCCCAAATAGTAAGATCTCATGTTTTTTTATGGCTGAGTAATATTCCACTGTGCATATATACGACATCTTCTTTACCCATTCATTGATCGATGGGACACTTGGGCTGCTTCCATATCTTGGCTATTGTAAATAATGTTGCAATTAAATATAGGGGGTGTATATATCTTTTCAAATTAGTGTTTTCATTTTCCCAGAGGAACTGCTTTTTAAAGAAATGCTGCATCACTGATACACCTGTTGGCATAGACATATTATTATATGGAAAATACCAGGAAGTAAAGCATTTCTGTTTTTTTAATTAGCAGCTTTTTTTTTTTTTTTTGGTCTTTCTTAGTGATATATAAGATAATGGAGCATCATTCTACCAAAGATTTCTTAATTATGTAGCATAAAAGCCTATCCCTTTTTTCACTGATACATAGTTAACATTCACTAATTATCCACCTCAGGTGGTTGTTGGGTTATGTATTGAACCCTCTAACTCCAACACTTTAAATACGTTTTGCTTTGATAAAATTCAAGTACTTTAATTTCTCAAATGCATTACTAGCAGTCTTTCTTGTTATAAAATTTTAAGGAGTATATGGAACAAAATTTCATCATTTCCAACAACAATCTGTAAACCATTCTAGTGTTGCTACTCTAAGCCCACAGTATGTAACATAAGTTCTTATTGGTGCTCATACATGTCAGTGTATCATAATTCTAATATAATTCTATGGTCAACTATGTTTGAACGTGCTGTTATAGCTGCAACCCTACTAGCTAGGTGTATACTATACACATTGCGATTGAGTTAAGCTACCTGGGGGAGTCAAGATTCCGATGCCTGGAATAAGCAGTAGGAACAGCCCTACTTATAAAAATTGTTTTAGGGTCACTTTTATTTAGTTGTTTGCTGAACAAGTGTCACTGAACACCAGTTCTGTAACGGGCTCTAGAAGAAACACGGAGGACACGGAAGTCCGCAAGCACACGGCATGTAACCATTTAACCGTTCCCTGGGATCTGCTCCCCCACTAGTCAGTGATATTTGTGCTCGCTGCTACGTTCAGCAAATCCACAAGCACGATGTCTTCTACAAATCGGCATGCTCGAAGTTTTACAGATCTGTATGTAGTATGACATTTACCCGCGTCATACTGAGAATTTAGCTATTTGTGGTATTTGTTGTTTGTTAGGAATCTGGGGTAAAAGTAAAGACATGATGACTGATGCTATCATTCTCGAATGTTAGCTAATATGGCAGCTGTCTGACCATACATACCACTGAAGACTGCAGGGCAAATCCTTGTGACTTGCTATATTCCTGTCTGTTCCACCTGGTGAGGGGGCTGGAGCCCATGGTTGCAAAGACACCAGAGGCTGAGGAGGACTCAGCCCCCACCCACGCACCCCTACCCTCACCGCGTTCCTGGCCTTCTGGGTTTACCTGGCTGACATACGGAAGTGGAAGAAAGAAAAGAAAGGGCCCTCCCCCATAAGGCGGTGGCTCGTCAGCTTTACAGAACATAAAATTACAGAGGCGTCATTAAAGGCAGATGTTTAGGCTCTATCCCCAGGGATTTTGATCCGGTTCAACAAGGTGGATGGAGCCTGAGGATTTCGATGTAGGTGGTCTCTAAGCCCTATTGACCTCACACCCCGGGCAGGGTGGGTCTAAGCAGTTTATTCTCTGCAGCCTTCTAAAGGAAGGGCGACTCTCATTACTTCACCAGCCACAGAAGAGGTAAGAGTGCAGGTGTCTCCCTCCGCACCCCTTCCCCTGCCCACCCACACATACCACAAAAGGAAGAAAAAACTCCCCCAAAAGGAAGACATCTATCTTTTGCTTCCATTCATGGTAGAAAGATGAGTATTGGGCTTCCCCTCCCATAGCAAACAGCTATCAAAGTGGACGAAATATAGGAAGCAACTGTTTTTAGGCATTGATTAACAACGGACAGCGCAAGGTTGAGAAAACTCCGCAAGCGAGTTCTGCATTCGCCCCGGCTCTCTGCCTGGAGACCCTTTCAAACTGCCAGCCGGAGAGCTGCACTTTGGCTGGGCAGAGAAATAGGGATCGGGATCGGAGCCTGGCGAGGCAGGTGTGGTGTGCAGGGCAGCATATCAGGGAGGAGGGACTTGTGCAGAAAGGAGGTCCAGGATCTGTAGAAGCAGCCTCTTGATCTTTGGCTGGGGCAGAGCTGCGCATGTGTGTGCACAGAGTGTGACTCTGGGAGGCAGGACGGAACAGCTGTTGGTCTCTACGGGATCCCCAAAGCCGTCACGGTGCAGGAGGATGCTGGGTTTCCAACCAGCCCAAGGAGAAAACTCTATATCCCTCGAGCATTCGCTGAGACACCAGAAGTCAGGCCTCTTCAGTCATGTCATTTCCAGGTTAGAGTTCTTGTCGATTCCCCATTGCTCTCAGGAAAAGGGGCTAATATTCTCATGCCGGCCTCTGGCACGGGCTAGACACTGCTGCCGCTCCAGCCCCCTCTTCTCCCTGCTCTGAGGTTTCCTGCATTCCACGCATCCCTTTGTCAGTGTCCTCCAACCTCAGGGACTGGAAGGCGGTTTCCCCCATCGGAGATACTCACTCTACTTCACCGAATCAGACTAGATAAGAAAGCAAGGTCCAGCACAGAAGAGGTTTAGAGCAGCGAAGCTATTCTGTAATCATGGGTACATGTCATTATACATTCGTCAAAGCCCCTAGAATGTACCACACCGACAGTGAATCCTAATGTAAACTATGGGCTTTGAATGATAATGAAGTGCCAGCGGAGGTTCATTGAGTGTGACAAATGCAGCCCTCTGGCGTGAGATGTGGACAGGGCTGTGCTCCTGATGGGGCAGGAGCTGTGTGGGAAATCTCTGTCTCTTCTGCTCAGTGTTGCTGTGAACCTGAAACTGCTCTAAAAATTAGAGTCTTTTTTTTTTTTTTTTTTTAATGAAATCTCCTGCCAAAGAGATAGACTTCCTGCCAAAGTAACAGAAAGCAAGACAAGCACAGCACCTGACCTCTGGGAGCTGGAGTCTAATGAGGAAACAGACATTTAACCCACAGGGGCGGGTGGGGGGGAGGGGGGAGCCTGGGTGGCTCGGTCTGTTAAAAATCTGCCTTTGGCACAGGTCATGATCCCAGAGTCCTGGGATCGAGTTCCACATCGGGCTCCCTACTCAGCGGAGAGCCTGTTTCTCCCTCTTCCTCTGCCCTCCCCCTGTTTTTGCTCTCTCTCTCTCTCATAAATACATACATACATACCTACCAGAATCTAGAAGGGGGGGGGGGGCATGGAGTTCTCTGCAACACGCAGGAGAGGGATTTAAGTTAAAGGGATTTTTTTCAAGGCTTCTGACCATGTTCTGCACAAACATATATAATTTAAAGCAGAACTCCTTACACAGAGGCACGCACACACACACACACACTCACACAAAACCAAAACAGACATTTCGGGAAACAATACTTAACTTTTCTATTCTATTCTATTTCATGTTAGTCTATAAAGTTTTCCTTGCTGGTTAATACCTCCTTTATCTATTTTATGACCAGTTAATTAGTGGTAATCTGCAGTTTGAAAAAGCACTGCCCACTCTGGGGAAGAGTAGGGATTGAGGGGAGCAGACGCAGGCTCCAGGCCAAACAAGAGTAATGTACCGTGCCCCTGGATACAGTTTCCGTTGTCATTTTTCTCTAGGGTTCCTTTCTGTACCGAAGAGACCAAAAAGTCAGAACTACGTTTCTAGCCCCCTTGCAGCTAGGCTCCCGCAGCTAGCTTCCACATTTGCAGTCGGCTTTGCAACTCAGCTGCGGTAGCAAGATGAGGGCATTGAAGCTGAGTCTCCGTCACCATCTTGCTGCTAATTTAGGTAGAGACACCTGGAAGCAAGGTCTTAAAGACATGGCATCTACAAGCGCTGCTGCCTAGTCGCCAGCTTGGGCTGCCGAGAGCTACTTGCACCCGTCATGTCTACAGCTTCCTGACCTTTGGGCTGTGACTGTGGCAGTCTATGAGTAAACTTGATGGTGGCTTCTGATTCCTGCTTTCTTTCAATGATTTTATAAGTACCTAGTTCTCTATGTTAAATCCTTTTCTTCTTAAAATTAAAAAAAAAAAAGCAAGGCACAATTATATCTTGATTCCAAAAGACACCATTTAAATATGAAGACAAAGAAAAGAAGAAGAAAGGACGGAAAAAGATACAGCATGCAAACAGTAATCATTAAAGAGCTCGAGCGCTATGTTAATATCAAAGTAGACTTCGAAGCAAGAAATGTTACCAGAGACAAGGAAGGATATTTTACACTAGCTCCACAAGACGACAATAATCCGAAATGTGTATGCATCTTAAAAAAAAAAAAAAAAAAGAGCTTTAAAATACATGGAGCAAAACCACAAGCTAAAAAGAGAAGGAGACAAATCTACAATATAGCGCATTTCTCTTTCTATAATTGCTTGATTAAGTGGACAGAAAAACTGGTTGTTATCTGTCTTCTCAATGAAATTATCAGCCACTAGAGAACAAGGCTCTCTTTCCTGTCTTTCCCACCTAGACTGGAAAGGTCAAGCAAGACACCAGTCTTATTCCTGGTTTTAGCCACACTTGGCCTCGGACAGTCTGGGAGTGTGGTGCACAACAGGCATTGCTGAGGAAGGTGTGGTTATGGGTGCTGTTACGGAATGCCACGAGGATGGGGCAGGGACGCCACAGTCTTCAGATGCCCTGAAATGTTTCAAGGAAGGTCCACGTGGCAGACACAGGAAGAAGACTTTGCTAAAGAAGTTGATGAGAGGGGGCGCCTGGGTGGCACAGCGGTTAAGCGTCTGCCTTCGGCTCAGGGCGTGATCCCGGAGTTCCGGGATCGAGTCCCACATCAGGCTCTTCCCCATGAGCCTGCTTCTTCCTCTCCCACTCCCCCTGCTTGTGTTCCCTCTCTCGCTGTCTGTCTCTATCTCTGTCGAATAAATAAATAAAATCTTAAAAAAAAAAAAAAAGAAGTTGATGAGAGACTGTATCGACTTAGTACTAAGAATGCAAAAGAAATGGATTAGCTGGTGACCATTTTATTCCCTTAAGAGCGGTGACTGAGGCACAAAATCCACAAACCTAAGGACCTCCCTCCCCTGCCTGTTCTTACTATCAATGAAGTTTTAGAGTCCAGAAAACATGATATGTTGTGTCTTTGTTTGCTGTTATTTCCACAAAGTGTATCCTATGCCTTTCTCTCTGTGATTATTTTTGAAAACATTTTTAATGGGTACAAAATAATCTATCACAGACACAGACCATAATTTATTTTTCTAATTCCCCACTTTTGAAAACTTAGGTTGTTTTCAAGTATCGTTACTTATAAATAAAGTTTTGGTTATTTTGTACATAAATATGTAACTGCTTTCCTGATTATTTCCTTAAGACAAATTCCCAAAGAATTCTAGAAATGAATTACTAGGTCAAAGAGAATGAACACTCTACCGATCTTTTTTTTTTTCTTTTTGTTAAGTTGCTTTGTAAAATTTATATTTTACCAGGCATACAGGAGAGTATCTGTTTCCAAAAAAAGACAAAAAGAAAAAAAAAGAGCTGCTTCTTTTTAAAATGGAGAATCTATACTCCAGGTGCAAACTATAGTACTATGTGTACAGATTTAATAAAATGAACAAATAAACGGAAGTGAAAGATCTCTATTCCAAGTGGTGCTTGAATTGTCCCAGGGACAATCCTAATGACACTAGCGATGTCATGAATGTACTTTATTTACCTTTTTATTCAACTTTCCAATAAGAAAGCAGTGCTTGATTATATGATGGAAGAGTTCCCAACAAATCAATGGTTTGGCCTCTCAAAATCAAGGGAAAATATGCCTTGATTTGCAAAGCTGGAAAATGACATATACTGCACACGACCAGATATATATATTTTTTAAATTGCAACCTGTGGCCATATCTTGTGACTCTACGTCACTCAAAATATGGATCCAGTCAAGTGATTAGACTGAACGTGCCAAAATAAGGTTTGTCAGGCTCGGAGAAGGCTGTTTTTTATCTGACTCTGGAAATAGGGATGTCTGCAGAATTTTCTGTCCCACTGTGAACCACAGGAGGGGCTCAGTGGACAAGGTGGCAATTAAAAAATTTACAAGGGTTCTCAATGGAGAAGCCAGAATTTGGAAATGGATGGGGGTGTGAGGTTTCAGTTCCTTTGTCAGGAGTAGTTCCTGGCTCTGGTCAGGGGAGTAAAAGGAATTGTGACAGTGGGTCCCTTCATGGGGACAGAGCTCTCGTTGCTGGAGTACCCAAGAAGAAGATCCCAACGAAAGTTTCCTCTTTCACTTCCAAAATCCACAATCTCTTGGTTTTCCTCCAACTTCTTTGATTGTTACTGATTGTTCTCATTTGAAAGCTCTCTCTGCTCACCTCTTAAATATGAAGTTTCCTTCAGATTTCGTCCTTTTCTTCTTACTTTTCATGCTTGACTTAAAGCATCCAGTTTACTTCATGCATTTCTTTCCTTCCTTCTTTTCTTTCTTTCCTTCCTTTTCTTTTCTTTCTTTCTTTCTTTCTTTCTTTCTTTCTTTCTTTCTTTCTTTCTTCCTTCCTTCCTTCCTTCCTTCCTTCCTTCCTTCCTTCCTTTCCCTTTTTCCTTCTTTCCTTCTTTCTTATCATCTATCAATCTAACGGTTCCCAAATCTGCATCTCCAGCCCAGGAAAATCATGTGCTCAGGAGGCTTATGTTCTCATGGCCTCCTCTGCGTTTTGGCCTCCTACTTCCTCATGCTGTTCTGAGTCAAGCTAGTGGTAAAACTTGACCCTTTCTTCATAAAGTAACTCTTCCCCCGAATTTAGGGACAAAGTAGATTTTATTGCAGACTGGGGAGAGGGGCAGAGAAGGGAGGGGTTTACCACACAGAAATGCCAACGACTTCATAGGGAAGTTCAACACCAAGAACACCTGAAATGTCCTTTGGTGACCCGACTGGGGAGTCTCACCAGGCCTTGGTCCATCAGTACAGCCTCATCTCATCCTCAGCTGCAGTCCCTCTCCTCCCTCCTACTTTCCCTGTCCCCACTAGTACCCCTTCCCTACCTCTCCACCCCCTCAGGCAACAGGCAAGTCTTTCATAACATCTTACTCAGAACGGTTTTGAAAAAACTCTTCTCTGGAGCTTGCCGCTGGCGCCACATCCTTGAAGGGCCACCTTCCAATGAAGCATTGCTCAAGGCCATCTTGTAAACACAGGTACCTCCTCTCGGGTCAGTTTCAATATGTACAAAATATTATTTTCC
Organism: Ursus americanus; assembly: GCF_024610735.1. Classification (NCBI taxonomy): domain Eukaryota; kingdom Metazoa; phylum Chordata; class Mammalia; order Carnivora; family Ursidae; genus Ursus; species Ursus americanus. Next base: position 50,123,365 of record NC_142137.1, on the reverse strand, counting down.
AGCTCACATATCTAAAATGGAAATCCCATTTTGTCACTCCCGGTTTTGGTTCTTTAATTTTGTTTTGTTTTTTACCTCCTCTGTTTTAATGCCTTCAATGGCTCCCCATTTTCCTCAGAATAAAATCCACATTCCTCACTTGAGCTTTCAAGGCCCTTGCTCCTCAGGCTCCAGCACCACTCTGGCCTTAGTCTCTTCCTTCTCACACTCTGTGCTGCTGTGAAACTGAGCTTCTCTCACTTCTTCAAACAGGCCATGTTCTTTTTGTCTCTGGGCCAAGGCACGTGTGTTTTCTGTGCCTGGAAGGTTCTACATTACCCACATCCTCTTCCCACCACACTTCCAGCATTTTGCCTGACTCCCAGTTATCCGTAGTTCTTAACCGAGCTCTCCCCTGAAACGTCTTTTCTGACCCCAAAGACCCATCGTCCTTTTCACACAGCCCCCTGTATCACGCACACATGTTCATTTTTCTGTATCCCACCTGACAGTGAATTCTTTGAATTCACACACATTGTCTGTTCATTTCTGGTCTCCGAAGCCTTGTGTTGATACTTGGATGATGACTGCATGGTTTAATATAGGGGTCATCCATTTTTTTTCTGTAAGTTGCCAGATAGTTAATATTTTAATCTCTGTCGCAACTATTCGACTCTGTTGTTGCAGCACAAAAGCAAACACGGACAATAGTGAGCCAGTGGGCATGGCTGTGTGCCATTAAACTGTCCGAACGGGGCGCCTGGGCGGCACAGCGGTTAAGCGTCTGCCTTCGGCTCAGGGCGTGATCCCGGCGTTATGGGATCGAGCCCCGCATCAGGCTCCTCTGCTATGAGCCTGCTTCTTCCTCTCCCACTCCCCCTGCTTGTGTTCCCTCTTGCTGGCTGTCTCTATCTCTGTCAAATAAATAAATAAAATCTTTAAAAACAAAAAAACTGTCCTTACGAAAACAGACGGTGGGCTAGATTGCATCCAGCAGCCACAGTTTGCTGACCCCTGGTTTAAGATACAAGGAAGCAATACCACTTCAATAAATCAAATGTGCTCTTTCTATAGATTCGATTATAGCCCTGCACGTAGTTAACCCATGGCTCCCAGGCCTACCAGCCAACCTTCACTGGTTAAGGGGCTGGTTGCAGGGACAGCCCGAGAGAGGAAGTCACAGCCTCCACTGTTTGGCCATTTCCACTACCCCTGTAGCCATAACTCTTTCTTGTTATTATCAAAACAAATCCTCAAATGAGAAAGAGTAAGGTTTTTTGTTATTGCTGTTGTTGTTAAAATCTCTCCAAGCTAAAGGTTGAACCTAAAAAATAAAATAAAATTGATGAAATTTAAAAGCAAACACAAAAGCCAATGAGATAAAAGGTTGAAAGTATAAAAGATGAGAGACTGAGCTATCAGGCCAAAATGCAGTGAAAATTGAAAGTAAATGAGATTACAGGTTAAAGACGAAAATTAAACACCAGTCATGTAGGGATAAAAATTATAAATCTGTAAGACTTAAGAGGATCAAAGAATGATCCTAAAAAGGGAAAAAAAACAAAAAAAGCAAAGAGATTACAAAAAGGTGGATGCAGAGACTAATACAAAGAGGAAAAAATAAAAGCAGTGTGAAGTGAAGAAGAGAGACTCTAGGATCTTCAGAAGAGGACTGGAGGGGGGAGGGGCTGGCAGCCTCTTCTTGGAAAGAGGCCTGTCTCTCCCTCTCTCTCTCTCTCTTTTTATGTTATGTTAGTCACCATACTGTATGTCATTAGTTTTTGAAGTGTTCCATGATTCATTATTTGCATATACCTAGTGCTCATTGCAACACGTGCCCTCCTTAATACCCATCACAGGGCTACCCCTTCTCCTCACCCCCCTCCCCTTTGAAACCCTCAGATTGTTTCCTGGAGTTCATAGTCTCTCATGGTTCCTCTCCCCCTCTGATTTCCATACCTTCAGCTTTCTCTTCCTTCCCCTAATGTCCTACGTGCTATTCCTTATCTTCCACATATGAGTGAAACCATATGATAATTGTCTTTCTCTGCTTGATTTATTTCACTTAGCACAATCCCCTCCAGTTCCATCCATGTCTATGCAAACGGTGGGTATTCATCCTTTCTGATGGCTGAGTAATATTCCATTGTATATATGAACCACATCTTTTTTATCCATTCATCTGTTGAAGGGCATCTTGGCTCCTTCCACAGTTTGGCTATTATGGACACTGCTGCTATGAACATTGGGGTGCATGTGTCCCTTCTTTTCACTACGTCTGTATCTTTGGGGTAAATACTCAGTAGTGCAATTGCTGAGTCATGGGGTAGCTCTATTTTTAACTTTTCAAGGAAACTCCATACTGTTTTCCAAAGAGGCTTTACCAATTTGCATTCCTCAAAATGGATGAAAGACCTCAATGTGAGACAGGAATCCATCAAAATCCTAGAGGAAAACATGGGCAGTAACCTCTTTGACATCAGCCACAGCAACTTCTTTCATGACACATCTCCAAAGGCAAGGGAAACAAAAGCAAAAATAAACTTTTGGGACTTCATCAAGCTTCTGCACAGCAAAGGAAACAGTCAACAAAGCAAACAGGCAACCCACGGAATGGGCGAAGATGTTTGCAAGTGACATTACAGATAAAGGGCTGGTATCCAAGATCTATAAAGAACTTCTCAAGCTCAACACCCAAAAAACAAATAATCCAGTCAAGAAATGGGCAGAAGACATGAACAGACACTTCTCCAAAGAAGACATACAAATGGCTAACAGACACATGAAAAAATGTTCAACATCATTAGCCGCCAGGGAAATTCAAATCAAAACCACATTGAGATACCACCTTACTCCAGTTAGAATGGCAAAAATTAACAAAGCAGGAAAGAGGTCTGTCTCTCGTGGGAGTCAGGAGTAGAGAATCCCACGGGACAGAAGCAGGGATGGTGGCCCCTCCCTGACAAACCCCAGAGAACTGGGTGGGGACGTGGGTGTCCTGGCTGCATGGCACCGCTACGCACAGAAGACTTCCCAAGAGACCATCTAGAGGAGGAGCTGAAATTTCAAAGTCTCTGGTTCAGATAATTTTCTCTCCTTTTTCCATCAAATAGGAGAAAAAATAAAAACAAAAACAATTCCTCCGCCAAGTATATACACTATAGACATACATGCGTCTGTGTCAATATATAAAAATTCTACAAAACTTCATACAAAACCGTATCAAAATTATATTGAAAAGTGTTTATAAAATTGTATATACAAGGGACTTTGCAAGTCTTCCCAACTTCCCATTCGATGAAGTCAATTTGGAAACTTGAATCAGTCATGGTGGAAGAGCTACACCACAGAAGTCAGCAGAGGCAATCAGGGCTCTTTCCCCCAGTTGTTGAACACTGACCAGCTCTCCGCAGCCATAATGGAAAGGGAGAAATGTTCTGTTAATATTGAAAGCTCTTTCTGCACTAAAATGGTGAAATATATTTGTTTGGAGGCTTACGAATGAGAACCTTATCTCCTAGCTCATCATAGAAAGCTTGGTAAAAATACTAAGTTCTATTTGACATCTTTGTAAAAACTTTAACTGGATAATATTAATTAGGTTAAGTTCTATTAATTAGTAAAAGAAATTTTTCTGGAGTTTCAGTTATTCTCTCTGGAAATTGCTCCGTTAAAGTTTACCAGGTCATTAACTGGTTGACGACGATTTTCATCCTTATACACATGTGGGCGGTTTGCGGCAGAGGGTAAGGAGCAATGCATCATGTGCTAGCTTAGTGACAGACCAACAGAACACTAAAGATGCTGTAGTTACACTTAAGGAGCAACAACAGTGCTGGGAAGACCCAAATTAGGAGTAAGAAGGTCTTATTTTTTAAAAAAATCAAAGCACAAATCCGGCTAAAAAATGTAAAGCATATACCTGGGACAGAAGTAGATGTCCGGAAATAAGCGTTCAGTTGACTTTGGGGATCTTTGGTGTCCTTTCCCATTGCTTTCATCTGCATTTGCTGCTTTATTTATTTATTTTTTGCTTTATTTTTTGTTTTTTGGGTTTTTTTATTATCATGCTCCATTAGCCAGCATAGTACGTCATTAGTGTTTGATGTAGGGTTCAACGATTCATCAGCTGCATTCGCTTTTAAATAGTGACTCTCATTACAATTTAAAAAATGAAGTTGATCTCTTCATAATTAAAAAAGAGGTGGTTGTATCTTTGCGTAACACGCTATGTGTAAATTCTCTGTTTTCACATTAAAGGGCAGATAAACCCGGAAACGTTTTTGGTTTTTCACTGCATATGTTTAGACAACGGGCTACATCTACCCAAGTGTCTTAGTATTAGCTTAGTGTTATTTTAAATGGAAAAATTCAGTCCTGGGAGAACAAGTTCTATGTCACAGTGAGAAAATGAAAACCAAGAGCTTCAAGTCTTGTCACATTCACCAACCATGAGAAGTCCCTCGGTCAGCTGCGATGGACTGGCCAGCTGGGACGGGCGTGGTTAACTTTACCAGCTTGGTTAGTGTGCCTCTCTAGTCATCAGCTTCCAAATTAGACCCTCAGAAAACTACACTCTTCAAAAAGACACCTTCCTGGGTAGAGGTGGTCTGGTCTCAGGGTCAGGAAACAGAATAGCTCCAATCTCTATAAACAAGTTCTGGGAGGGAAACGGAGGGAAGACTCTCCAAATGTGACTTTTTTTTTTTTTTTTTGACAAAGATACAAAATAATTGAATCGTGAGAGGGGGCCTCTTAAAAGATAGTCTGTAATTTAAATATTTTCATAATACAGCTCTAATATTGAAAAAAAAATTTTTTTAAAGATTTATTTATTTATTTATTTGACAGAGACAGAGACAGCCAGCGAGAGAGGGAACACAAGCAGGGGGAGTGGGAGAGGAAAAAGCAGGCTCATAGCGGAGGAGCCTGATGTGGGGCTCGATCCCATAACGCCGGGACCACGCCCTGAGCCGAAGGCAGACGCTTAACCGCTGTGCCACCCAGGCGCCCCTAATATTGAAAATTTCTAATGAATTACTATTGCATTGCATTGATTTCAAGGTAACAAAAAAGTTTGAGGCAACTTTTTATACTTTCTTTGTTCATAGTACACAGTTGTTAAAAACTGATCCTTTCAAACAACTTCAGATAACATATCAAAATGTTCATTATGTAATGTTAAGTGAAAAAGACAAGCTATATTACTAAGTAGAGTATGATTTTAATTATATAAAATATGAGCATATATGTATTATAGATAAATCAATAAAAAATCAAACTATATCAAATATTTCAAAATCAGCTAACATTAGGGTGTGGAATTATAGATTTTTTTTCCTTTTCTTCTGTCTACTAAGTTTCCTACAAGAGCATGCATTATACATAAGAGAAAAATAAGTTATTAAAAAACTTCATATTCTATTCAGTATGAATGCTAACATGTTAGAGAATATACCATCAGACCATAGGTGTAATGCAGATGGGAGAGTCAGGATGGGACCTTGTGTCACAGTAAATGTCCAGAAAAAGATCATGGGACAAGACAAAGATCTACCTGGAAAGACCAGATGAAACAGAGACCCCACAGTTCTGTGCTTCCTTATTATCCTGGACAAGCTTTCAAGAAAAAATGAGGAATCATTTGTGGTGACTGACCTTTGTGTTGTGTTTTAGTGCTAGAAACCTCTTCGATTTTAACCACAGTTAATTTACTTCTCACAAGAACTCCGTGAGTTTGATATGAGTGTCCCCGCTGTACAGATGAGTGGGCCCAAGTTCAAAGCTCTTTCCAACATGCAGCATGGGCAAGAGAGGTTCCAGGACCCCATGAACTCCACAGAAATGATTTAACAAAAAAGGTTATTATTTTATGCGTTGTCCATAACAAGAATAGGTTCAAAGGATATTGGTCTTTTTTGCTTGTTTTGAGATGGGTGCTCAGTTTGCATAAAAGAACACATACATTTGTATATCACCTGTACCTTTCTTCTTTGCAAAAGCGATACAAAGTAAACCTTCCAGGGCTGATTCGCTTTAGACAATACGAACAGCACACTCTACTCTCTAGAACACCGTGCATCTTTAAAAATAGAACTTTACATTGGAAGCCAGGAGGTTGCAAGGTTTTTTCTGTTTTGTTTTTTATAATTGCATAAAGGTTCCGGTATGTTAATGAGAAGCGGGAAGCATCACAATAAAAAGAAGGTGAAGAAATCGGGAACCAACCGATCCCATGTTTTTAGTTCCCTCAATCTGCTGGAGCCTTCATTGAAAAGTTTACATCTTTTAGCGGAAAAATTAATTTCTCTTTCACAAGTTCCACTCACATTTTGTTGCTAATAAAACCAAGGATGTAAATACTATTAAGTACAAAACAGCCTGCTGCATAATTGTTTCAAAGCAATTACAGATTATATCGAGCCATTCGTGGAGCAGAAACAGTTTTTTCCAAGACACCAGCTCCCTGTACCTTGAAATTTTATTAGTCTAAGAATTTCATGCACCATATGTTAGAATATGAGACTAGCTGCAATTGAACAAACAACTTTCTGATATATAAGTGAATGATAACCTGATTTTAAATGTGTTTATCTAATGAGATAGTAACTGTAATTTACAACACATATAAAAACCCCCACTGTTACTCCTGGTGCACCTTTTGGCTAAAAAGGGTGATGTAGGGAGATATGCTAATGATGATCGTCTTGGTTTTTACCAAGTCAGTAATAAAATTTGCATTTGATATTGTGCACAGTAAACTGGGTTATTAGCCTTGAAAATGAGTCTCATAAAATTTAAATATAGGCTTAAATCATATTAACTGTCCTGTAGGTTTTCTGAGAGGCTTTAAAGCATTGTGTTGCCTCCATAGTGCGGGGAATGCAGATGTTTGTGTGCTTTCGAGGGGGCCCCCAAAAGGATACAAATGAGAGCTTGAGAGGTGCACGAGAAAAGATCCACTGTTGGGACTGCAGCTTTGAGAACCCGTTCCCGGTCAAGCACCTGTAGATCAAAGTCCTGAGGAAGGAGGGTCTTTCCAGAAAAGCATTCTAAGGGGTTTCTTTTAGCCCCGCTGGCCAATCACTCCCTGCCCAAGGACTGCTCGGGCTGTCAACCCAGGACTTTGACACTCCCGTGGCTTCACAATGCAGGAAAATTGACGGCTGTGAAGTGCCTCTTGCAATCCTGGACAGACACTGAAAGTGCAGATGAAATGCTGAAAGACCTAGGGGGTCTCAATTTCTCCAGTAACTGCCCATTGCAGTGTCTGGCTTCTTGGTCCACACTAAATCACAACTATTTACTGTTATGAGGAAGAAATACGTTTGAGGGTGCAGATGCTTCGTTGTTGACCCGGTGGTTAATTGGAAGCGTTGGCCTGCTGCCCTGGGCACTCGGGGCCCAACTAGTAATCCAATGACAGTACTTCACCTCTCCCAAGCCTCAGCCCGGCCCATCACTGACTCCTCCTACCAGGCTGAGGGAGGAGTCCCTTGGATATGTACTTCACCTGCCCAAGGCTGACTCCCAGGAGACATGGATGGCCTTCCGCTTCTAATCCCAAGACTTTCATCAGCATACTGCTAGGTCTAATTATTTTTTTTTAAAGATTGTATTTACTTGAGAAAGAGAGAGAATGAGTGAGCAAGAGAGAGCTCTCACAAGCTGGGGGAGCAGCAGAGGGAGAGGGAGAAGCAGGCTCCACCCGGATTGGGGAGCCTGACCTGGGGCTCCATCCCAGGACCCTGGGATCATGACCTGAGCTGAAGGCAGACGCTCAACTGACTGAGCCACTGGTGCCCCTGGTCTAATTATTTAAACCTCTTTCTTCCCAATCAAATTCACCGTGCTTCACATTTATCTCCATTTCCCTTGATCACCACCCAGGATGTCAATCCTCTCCTGCATAAATCCCCTTCTTCTCCCCTGAACCAACTTCCTTCTCCACTCTTCTGTCCCCAAATCTTCCCTTCTGCCTATAGAATAACAGATTCACATTCACCCTCAAGTTCTTCACTAGAAGCTCATTCTGCCCCTTGCCTCAAAAGAACCCTGGCTCGCCCCAGGGAAGAGTGTTTCGCCTGCTACCTTCTCACAGAGAAAGTGCACATTTCTCTCCATTCCATATGCTGCAAGGGTGACGGGAGGTTGGCCATCTTTCTAACTCAGCACTGCCCATCTAGTCCATGAATCTTCCATCTTGATGGGAAAATCCTTGTCCTCTGCCCCATCTTATTTTTCCCATCTAACTGCACTTCCTGTCTTAACTTTTTTGACAGTCTGTAACGCTCTAACCTAATCACCTCAAGTGAAATTTCTTTGTCTAGGGCCATTAGTCAACTGCACGTGGTCCCTCACATATCCCTAACTTACCTACTTAGCAGCACGTGTCTCTCCTGGGCCTTCCCTCTTCACGATATTCCTCTGTCACGGCGCCCGCAGCACCTACTGACTCTCTAGCTGGTCAATCTTAGACTCGGGGCTCCACTTTCCCTTCCTTCCCTTCAGTGTTGGTGTTCCTCAAGATTTGGTCCCAGGACATCTCATCTTTTCTGACTCCCTACACTGCCCCCCAGTGTTCTCACTAACTCGCACAGCCTTGAGCAAAATCTATATGCTGATATCTTTCAAACAACTTCTTGGTTACAATTTTCCAACTTGGGCAAGTTACTTCACTTTTCTGTGCCTCAGTTCTCTCATCTATAAAATGGGGATAATAGTAATTCCTACTCTAGGTTTGTTGTGAGGAAAAAATGAGTTAATTCAAGTAAGCCCTTAAGAACAGTGTTTGGTACTTGATAAACCCTTAGTAAATATTTCCTACCATTATTATAGGGCAGCTCTTCTTGGATGCCTCATAGGAACCTTAAACTTAGTGCACTGAAAAATGGAAATTATTACTATTTAGCTTTTCCCTATAAGCTTTTTCCTACTGGGTCTCCTAGTTCAGTGAACATTAATATCATTTACTCTAACCAAAAAGAATTCAATTCCCTTTCCTCTTTAGCTCATGTGTCTGATTGGCTAGATCACCAAATTTTATAAATTGTGCTTCATTTCAAATCAATTCTCTATTCCCTACACTAACAGCTGGTTCCCTAAATCAAGTCTTTATCATGCCTGGATCCTTGCAGTAGTCTCCTGATCTCTTGACCTGTCCAAGACATTGCCCACACAGTCCATTCCCTGAGGGACCTTCCAAAGTCCCTCTCCCACGTAAGTCCTTCTAATGGTCCCCCACTGCCCTCAAGATACAGTCTAAACTCTCTAGCCTTGTTTATAAAGCAATTGGTAATGTGTGCCTCCCTTATCCTCCCATATCTACTGTAAGCCCAGACTCTTAAAACTCCTTTCACTCTCTACTGGGGGTCAACAAATATGACCCTCAGGCCAAAAACAAACAAACAAAAAGGCAAGATGATTAGACTTTTAGCAAGACAAGTTGCTGGAAGAGTTTAGGACATTGCCTCTTTGCCCACAAATCCAAAATATTAACTATCTTGTCCTTAGCAAAAAAAAATTTGTCCACACTTGCTCTATGCTCCATTCTCTAAATTTCTCTCAATTCCTTGACTATCTATGCTTCGGGATGTTCGTATATGCTCCTTTCTCTATCCCTTATCCCCAGACCTACCTCCCATTCATCCTTCAAATATCAGTTCACATGTCGCCTTTGCCAGCCAGACTTCCAGATTCTGTAAATCTTAAGTATCAGGGTCCTTAGTTAAGTTTATTCCTAAGTATTTTAATTCTTCTTGGTGCTATTGTAAATGGGATTGCTTTCCTAATTTCTTTTTCAGGAAGTTCTTTGTTAGGGTATGGCTGCACAACTGATTTTGAATGTTGATTTTCTATCCTGAAAGTATGGAATCTGTTTATCGGTTCTAGCAGTTTTCTTACGGAGTCTTTAGGGGTTTCTATATATAACGTCATGTCCTCTGCAAACAGGAGCCATTTTATTTCTTTCTTTTCTATTATATTCTATTTCTTTATTTCTTTTCTTTTCTATTCTATTGATACCTTTTACTTCTTTTTTTCATGCTAACTTGTTCTGTGTAGGACTTCCAGTGGTATGCTAAATAGGAGAGGGGAGAGGGGGCATCCTTGCCTTGTTCCTGATCTTAGAGGAGAAGCTTTCGGATTTTTTAACCACTGAATAGATGTGAGCTGTGGGCTTTTCACACACGGTCTTTATTATGTCAAGGTAATTTTCTTCTATTCCTAGTTAGTTGAGAGTTATTATCATGAAAGGACATTGAATTTTATTAAAAAAAATTCTGCAGTATGGAAAACAGTATGGCATTGCCTCAAAAAGTTAAAAATAGAACTACCATACGATCTAGTAACTTCACTTCTGAGTATTTATTTTTTTAAAAATGGAAATCAGGATCTTGAAGAGATATTAGCACTTCTGTGTTCACTGTAGCACTTTTCACAATAGCCAAGCTGTGGAAACAATTTAAATATCCATCAACAGATGAATGGATTAAAAGGAATTTTTTTAAAAGTGGTATATGCAAAATGGAATACTATTCAGCCTTAAAAAAGAAAAATTCACAAAATGCAACATGGAAGAAACCTGAGGATATTGTGCTAAGTGAAATAAACCGGTCACAGAAAGACAAGTGTTGCATAATTCTACTTTCATGAGATACCTAAAAGTCAAATTTGTAGCATCAGAGAGTGGAATAGTGGTTGCCTGGGCATTAGGGGAGGCAGAAATGGGGAGTTGCTAATCAACATACCTAAAGCTTCAGTTAAGCAAGATGAATAAGTTCTAGAGATCTGCTGTACCCGTTCCAAATATTCAACATTAAGGTTTTCCTTTCCCAGGACTTATTACATACAAGGGGTCTTTGTTCAGTCCATACTTCCCAGAGTAGTGCAGGGCACAAACAAGTGTTCAGTTAGCATTTGTTCACTGCATCAATGCAAAGATTCAGTTCATAACCATCATAATGAAGAACACACTGGGCTGTAATAGCGTATCTGTCTTCTGCCCCAGAGAATGTTAGTTCCTCGATTCTGGGCTTTATCTCTACAAACCCTAGCATCTAATACAGTCGTGGTGCACACTAAGTACTAAGAAATATTGAAAACCAGTTAAGTGTCCTTAATAACAACAAAGGACTGCTCAGAATCTCGCTTGCTGTGGAATGAGAAGAATTTACCATGATCGCTCTCATTGAAGTGGATTAGAATTTGCCAGTCGTGTCTTCCAGCAGTTAGCGTCTTAGCCACTCTTTCTGCAATTTCAAAGACTACCAGCAGGTGTCAGTGGAGACCTTTTAGGTCATCTGTAGGTTCAGGTGTGAATAATTGAGGTAAGATTATAAATCCGTCTAACCTAATCTTCAACTTTTTTTCGACATTTACTGGACAGTATAAATATTGACCAAATGCTAATTAACTTCGTTTAAATATTATCTGTACTTAAAACATTTTAGAATAATATAAAGGAAGAGTTGCACAAAGACTTATGGCCTGCCCTCTATAATCAACTCTTATCAGTGACACTTTCTTTATCTCCAGTTATTTTTTCCGACTATAAGAGACATTACAAAGTGATAATTACACCTCGCTGGGTTTTAGATCCTCTGTGCCCTGCTCTTTCCTAATTCTGTCAGATAACTTTTAGGTCTTCCCTCCTAAACATCAGAATAGAAAAGAAGCAAAATAATGACGGCAGGGTTTCTCCCTTTTCTGCATAAATCAAATCAAAATTCTGTGACAGATTGTCCCATTCAGGCTGTGGTCTCTATAAGATCAGGAGAAAGAAAGGAGAAGAGAACTCAGGAAACCTCTCAGGGGACCATAGCAAGTGTGTCATTAGAGACTTCCGCAATCCATACGAACAGCATAGTGTCTCTTCAATCTGAACTCTCTAAGTTTATTCCAAGAAGGAATCTGCTTGTTTCCAATTATAAGCTCTGCTTACTGGGAGCTAATTTTTTATGGGCCTCTGTTCTGCGTAAGCCAGCAGTCAACTGTAATGGAGAACAGACTGAAGTCAGCCCTTATCAGATACCAACTTGACACACCTCCCCTGCACAGTCCTGTCTCTAGCCCCCATTTGTGCAGTGTGTGTGTGTGTGTGTGTGTGTGTGTGTGTGTGTCGATTAGGGGGAAGAGAAAGCAGAGCTATTCATTTTTTAATTAATAAAATATGTATCCTTATTTTATTTTTTAAGAAGAACAAAAATATGAATGAAAAACATCAAAATTGTTCATAATGCATGTTTCTGAGCTTTTAAAACAATGACTGTGTATTTCTTAATCAGGGAAAATTTTATTTCTATAAGGTAGAAAGAGGAGAATATTTTCTAGAACTGTAACCTGGTGGGGGAGTCTGGGTGTCTCAGTTGGTTAAGCATCTGCCTTCAGCTCAGGTCATGATCCTGGGGTCCCGGGATGGAGCCCAACATGGGGCTCTCGGCTCAGCGGGGAGCCTGCTTCTCCCTCTCTCCCCTGTCCATGCTCTCTCTCTTGCTATCTCTCTCTCTCTCTCTAATAAATAAAATCTTAAAAAAATAAAATTGTACCCTGGGAACCCATTTCTATTTTTTTCATCAAATTATCCCTACCAGGAAAAATGTAAAAATTATTGGGAGAAAGCCAACAAAGACTGCAACCGGTCCGAGAATTAGCCCCAACCTCCTGCATCAGAGGATTCTACACTGGCAGTCGCTATAACAGCGTGTGTCATGTGCGATTTCCCAGGCGACGTTAGTATTTGAGGTGTGCTGGGTGCAGTTTCCCACTCAGTGTAGCATTTTACTTAAGGGCATTCTAAAGAGTCCAATATGTATATAACAGAAAGCAAACATTCTGTGTCAACACGTTCAGTGGCAGCTGCCTCTGAAAAAGGCATTGCTACATATATTTATTTCGTTCTGATCTGACACTAATCGAGTGTTATAAACATCAGTGCACTGAGCGGCTTCATTTAGTTAGGCTGCTTGCCAGACTGCGGGTAAAAAGTCCATACCAAATATGCCTGGCACTGCCGTCTTGAAAACTAACAAGCCGTTAAATGCTTTGTCCTGAAGTTACTGGAAGGTCCCTGGCTCCAACGACACACCTTTGCTCACATTTTTTTTTTCTTTCTGTTCCCACAACACATTCCAAGAAAATTGCTCCCTTTGGCACTGATTCTAGCTTTATTAGGATGGAAGCCTGGGCTTTCCTAGTTGTGGAATTTTTGCTGGTCAACATAAAAGGAAAGCTCATCCTCACCCACGATTTTTCCCTACTCTTTAACACACACACACACACACACACACACACACACACACACACACACACACAAAGGGATTTTCAAATGGCTATATATTAAAAAAATTATAGTCCACTGTTCAACGAAAACGTCATAACTACCAAATACATCCATGGTTCTCATTTCAGGGCTTTACTTGTAGATTGATGACAATTTGAAGATTTTTGAGCCAAAGCAATGAGTGGTTTTTTGTACTTCTCTTGCTTCTGTCCTTATTGTGTGACCTTTTATCTGAGAACATTGATTGCTTTCTGCCATTTGCTTAATGATTTTGACTTCATCCCTTTGGGCATCAGATTGGAGTCATAAAAGGAACAAAAAGTCACATTGCCCTATTTCTAGTGATACAAACAAAATTGCATGAAACGAAGGCCAAAAATAAGTATTCAAAAATGCAAATGCATTGTAGGATGAATAATAAATTTCAGAAAAGCTGCTATGTTGTTTTCAATTTGTGCCGGCATTAAATTTTGAGTCTATAGGAGAAGAGTAGGAATCGAGGTGGACAACACCACACAACTGCTTTATGGTCTAAATAGTCTCCGTACTTACGTGCTGCGGGTGCCAGCTCCCAAATACGGGAATGAATTAGCACAGGGTGGGTGGCAAATAGAGGGGATCCTTTGACAAAGGAATTAAATTTTGGTATAGAAGAGACAAACCTCTTAATCATTGTGAAGACAGTCCCTGCGACTACCGATCTTACTCGTCACATTACTCACAGGAGATTTTCTGCGGTTTATTCTGCCAGTCATTTGATGACTAAACACTTATTGAGCTATCACTGTGTCCAGAGCTTTGGTGCGTGTTACCATACGGGTTTGCGTGTTGTCATGTCCTGCTTCTTGCTTTCTCTGAACTTCTAACATTATATGAAAAGAGAGAGAAAGAGAACGTAAGACATATTTCTTTACATGTTCCCCAAATTGCTGTCACTATATGTGCAATGAAAATCACTCTTTCAAAATGCCAGAAATTGCGTAGGATATTTCTGCATGACACTTTGGTCAAAGAAATTAGGAGTCCTTGCCAGGAGTATGGGGAACAAGGGAACAATTTCTTTGACCACAGTGTCATACAAAAATATCATACACAATGTCTGGCATTTTGAATGAGTGATTTTCATTGCACGTATAGTGACAGCAAAGAAATTGTTCTCTTCTTCCCCACACTCCTTCAGTACTTACCTGAGTGTACGGTTGGAAACATCAGAGCACAAACAATGAATCATGGAACACTACATCAAAAACTAAGGATATACTGTATGGTGACTAACATAACATAATAAAAAATTATTTTTAAAAAAGGAAGCATCAGAGCAGATTAGCTGATCCCAGGACCTGTGCTCATATCAGCCAAATTATTCATCCTGTCTGCATTCTTGACTTTTGAATATGTAAGAAATCACACATGAATGTCCATTATAATTTTTTTTATTCAAACGTCAGTGAGAAAGCACTATTAGGGCTATGTTGTTGAATACAATTTCACAAGTAGAATGTCAATACTTTCTGCATGACTAATGAGAAAATGTATGTGGCTGGGAGAAATGGCTGTATACACTTGGAAGGCTTCAATTTGGTACAAAGAGATCTGAGACACAGAAAAATAATGTTGCTTCAGGAGATGTGCTGTCAAACTCCTCCTAAACCTCATGGCTTTGCTATTACAATTCTAATGGTTTCTTCTGAGACAAGACCCAGTCTCAGCCCACCCAGTCCATGCAACTCCCTTCTCAACCCCACAAGATTCATACTGCACACCAAGGGCTCTAGTCTCCTGAACACTATTTTTCTTGAGAACTGGGTCCCTGCATGAGGCTAGTCCTCTGGTGCTGCCCCTGGCTACTTGGCCGTTGGTTTGATCTGCCATTCGTTCACTTGCTTTCTTCTATGCTTCTTAGACCTGAATTTGTGGTCACGAGGAACAGGAAACCCAGTTTTCATTTGCTCAGCAGTTGCGGCAAAGAACAGTCCTATATCAGACATTGTTCCAAGTCCCTACCATGGTTCGGAGCCAGGGCTTCCCTCTATCCCACCACAAGCTGGAGAGTGGAGGTGAAAAGCAATTCTAGATGGAGAAACCTGGTGGAATGAACCTGCAGAAGCAGGAAAATAATGCTTACTCAGGAAACAAAAATTATGCTTTTTTTTTTTTTTTACTTTAATTACCAGGTTAGGTAAGCACTTTGTGTTCTCTCAGAAGAGAAATAAAAAAAGTGTTTCTAACTTTTTATTACGAATGTTATATGTAGGCGCTTTTACGATGAATTAGTGGATCTCTTCAGATTCCCTGGAGCAGCTAAACACACTCGGGGTTACAAGATCCGTTCCCAACGCAGCTCATGAAGTAGAATAATTCTAGAAAAAGAAAAATACGAGCACAGTAAATATTATACTATGGTTTGTGTTTTTAATCCTTTTCCCCGTTATTAGGAGACTGACCGTCCAGTATGCGATGGGCTTCCTTCCGTGGCCTCTGAGCTTCCTTCCCCAACGCACCCCCCCCCAGCCACTTCCCCAGTGTGGGTTCTCTTTGTTGAACAGCTCTAGGGAAGCAGCCAACAAAGGTGGTGTGATTTATGTGCTTAGTTTCGTTCTAGGTAACTTGGTAGCTTGCTAGGGAAGGCGGAGACAAACGATGATAAGGAGGGTGCACTTTTCTCATGTTCTTAGGTACAATCAACAGGAAATTGAGGAGAGTGGCATCCTGGAGCAGCGGAGGTGATCAGAGACCAGAGGGAAATCTCTTCTGCTCACTTGCAAGTTAAAATGTGCTACATCTCAGAACCTCTGTTTTCCTTATAGGGGGACTGAGTCTAATGACACCTGCTATGGTCTTCATGTCCCCCAAAGTCTTACGTTGAAATCCAAATCCCCAAAGTGATGGCATTTGGAGGTGGGGTCTTGAGAGGTGATTAGGTCTTGAGGGTGGAGCCCTCATGATTAGGATTCATATCTCTATGTAGGAGACTTCGGAGAGCTAGCTTGCCCCTTTCCCCACATGAGGACACAGCAAGACTCCCATGACCCAGCAGACCCTCACCCAACCACGCTGGCACCCTGATCTCGGACCTCCAGCCTCCAGAACTGTGAGCAATACATTTCTGCTGCTCATAAGCCACCCGATCTGTAGTATTTTGTTACAGCAGCCTGGGCAAACTAAGACAACACATAACAGGATCATCATAAGACATTTAGAAAAGGTATTTAATGCCATGGCAGACTCTCACCAGCAGTTGCTGGTAATTAATCCTGGTTAATCCAAATCCTCCTCTTCTTGGGCTTCTGCACCATCATAGCGGCCGGAAGTTGGACGTTCATTCCCTTACTCAAAAGGAAAAAACAACAAACAACAAACATGCCAACAACACTTTTTTTATTAAACCAAAGTGCTGAGAGTGCTTACAGAGAACAAAGCACAGTCTTAGATGCAAGGAAAGTTCATAAATGAACAACCAGGAAGCCATGTAGCATAGAGGGTCAGAGTAGAGATTTTATATCCGATAAGCCTAGATTAGATTCCAAGCTTTGCTTGGAATTTGTGCAACCTTGGGTGAGCTGTTGCTCTTTCCAAGCTTGTTTTCTCTTTCATTAAATGAGAAAAGGAAAAAAGTTATTATATGTGTTGTTATGAGGATTAAATGAAGTGCTTTGTTTAAAATGATTTCCATGGTGAGGGATACCAATCTCTAATGAAGGAGAACCATGATGTGTGTTCTAAGTCCCCTCTGTTCCAGTTCTGGGTCCCTTTCTTTCCAGTATTGTCACTTACACACAAGGTTTCAGCAGTCTCCTCGCTGTGGATAATTCTAGCGTGTATCCACAGTTCCCTGGAAGTTGCAAAAACATCTCAAACTCAACACGCCCAACATTGAATTTAAGATCTACTCACATCCAAACTTTCAAAACTGGCTTCCCCCAAGTCCCGATCTCACGGAATGGCACTACCGAGACAGAAATCCTATTACCTGTCTCCCCAGTTTGTCCCACTCCAAGTTTCAAACCATCACTAGTCTTAACAATCTTACCTCCCAATCTTCTCTCAAATTTTTATAGTTCTCTCTATCCCTACTGACACCACTGCATTCTAACAGACCAGTTGTTCTTACCTGGATTACTGACGAGCCTCCTCACTGAGTTCCCTTCAAGTCTGGCTCCAGTTTACCCTCCACAAGGCAGGACATGAATCTTATCAAAATATAAATAGTTTCATGACAGCACTAGCACCTCAACTTGTCAACCTCACTTAAGCCACTCCCTGGCTTCCCATGACTTTTAATTTGAAGAGAACACTCCCTAAGAAGGCCTATAAGGTTTTGTGTAGTCTTCGCCCTGCCAACTGCTCTATTTTCATCCTACTTCCACCCCTCACCAGCTCTGATTTGTTCCTCTGCTCTAGCCACATTGGTCTTCTTTGATGACCATATACTTGCTGTGCTTATTCTGCCTCAGAGCATTTGCTTATGCCATTTCCCATTGTCTGGAATGTTCTCTGCTCCCATCTTTCCTATTTAATTCTAATTCCTCCTCCAGATATCAGTAGAACATCCCTCCCTCAGTGAAGTCTTGCCTAACCTTCCTTGTTGGGTTGAATCCACCTGTGATCTCCCAGTCCACTCCAACTGTCACAAGCAGAATTTTAAATTTATTTGTGATTCTTTGATTAATATCTTCCTCTTTGATTATGTGGTCATCTCCTTGAGGGCAGAGCCAATGTTTTGCTGCATCTCTAGTCAGTGGCATCAA
Organism: Ursus americanus; assembly: GCF_024610735.1. Classification (NCBI taxonomy): domain Eukaryota; kingdom Metazoa; phylum Chordata; class Mammalia; order Carnivora; family Ursidae; genus Ursus; species Ursus americanus. Next base: position 50,105,359 of record NC_142137.1, on the reverse strand, counting down.
GCCTGGCACATGAGTGGGCTCAGTAACTGTTCAGCAAATGGAAGGAGGTAGCAAAATGACTAAAAGCCCAGTCTATGCAATCAGGAAGATCTAGGTTAACATCTGTCTCCACCCCGTGGAGCGCACGCTGGACCTGATTTGTACTGGCTTATGAGAACCAATTGTTAAATTTTCAGGAACTTGGAAGCCAGTTGTTAAACAGACTTTATTAAAAAATCAGTTCTATAAACTTATAAGTGAATACATGTGTTAAGAATAAAGGCAACACGGGGCGCCTGGGTGGCTCAGTCGGTTAAGCATGCAGCACTTGAACTCAGCTCACGTCTTGATCTCAGGGTTGTGAGTTCAAGCCCCCCATTGGACTTGACACTGGGCAGGAAGCCCACTTAGAAAAAAAAAAGAAGAGTAGCAATATAAACTCAAAAGTTATCACTTCCCAGTTATATTACTATTATCTGTGCCCTTGAGGTTATTTACATCTTGTGCCAATGGGACAGAAATAGTGTCACGGTATGTTATTGTGCGTGTCTTTTCAACTCCACAGTCTGTGAGTCAGTAGCTTGAAATTGGTCATGGAGGAAGTATTTATACTACAAAAATAGGCAAACACTACGAATTGGGGCTTGATTTACTGCTTATTAGTTGCCAGACTTAAAAAATGTAACGAAGGAAACATTAATAATGAGGACTATACACAAAAGCATGCCATGTCCATAGCTGTTACATCGTGAATAGCACCAAAAAATTGAGAACACATACTTTCAGCATCCAAAAAACATCATCCACTTCAGCAAAGAGATGGCTTGTGAGACGATGGACCAAGTGAAGTTCCTACATGTGTCTACGATGTTTCTCTTTTGTCTGACTTTTTATTATAAACCAAAATATTAACCAACAGTTATGATAGAACTATACTCTGTTTGGGTTGTAAAAAATTTACTGGGATATCATGGCCTCCCTCTCACATTAGCTGTGGGTCCTTGAGACATTCATTTAGTCCCTGTCATGCTACCGCGTGTGGAATAAACACAATAATAACATACATAGAGCAGTTAGCTCCGTGTCTGCCACATGGCAAACGTTCCATGTGGATACCTTATCCCCTCCTGCTCCCGACACCCGTCCTACCATTAATTCTTTTAAAAATCTTTACTTAGGGGCGCCTGAGTGGCACAGCGGTTAAGCGTCTGCCTTCGGCTCAGGGCGTGATCCCTGCATTATGGGATTGAGCCCCACATCAGACTCCTCTGCTATGAGCCTGCTTCTTCCTCTCCCACTCCCCCTGCTTGTGTTCCCTCTCTCGCTGGCTGTTTCTATCTCTGTCGAATAAATAAATAAAATCTTTAAAAAAAATAAAATAAAAAATATAAATAAATAAATAAATAAATAAATAAATAAATAAATAAATAAATAAAAATCTTTATTTTGGGAGCAGATTATACACGCTCATAGCAAAAATTCAAAAGATAAAAGAATTGGTATGGAGTGAAAAAGAAATCTCCCCACCAAGTTGTCGTCAGACATCCAGGTTCCACCTGAGACTGTTAGATTTTCTTACTCTCCAGAGACAATCTATTAATTTGCAAAACATATGTGCATATATATATATATATATATTCATTTTTAGACACGAATGATGACATACTATATGTGCTATTCTTTCTTGCTTTATTCCTGTAATAAAATCTCTTTCAGGGTTTTGTAGAACAATGCAGACAGTTCATTGCAAACTGCGCCCAGAGTTCTAATGAATAGATGAACATGATCTCCATTACCAGTCCCCTATCGATGGACGTTTAGGTTCTTTCCTTTTTTTTTTTTTTAAGATTTATTTATTTATCTGAGAAAGAGAGAGAGAATGAGCAGGAGGAGGGGCAGAGGGAGAGAGAGAATCTCAAGTAGACTCTGTGCTGAGTATGGAGCCCCACACGGGGCTCGATCTCACGACCCTAAGATCGTGATCTGAATGGAAACCAAGACTCAGATGCTTAACGGACTGAGCCTCCCAGCCTCCCCCATTTAGGCTCTTTCTAATCTTTTGCTGTAACAATACTTCAGTGAGTAACTTTGTGCATGTGTCATTTTGCACATATCTCTTGGTTTTTTGGTACTTTGTTTAAAAAATAGATTTTTTGAGGGGATTCATTCAGTGTGGTAGTCGCTCATAATCAAAGCTAGCTCAACAAATTCGCTAAAATACTTACTCGGTGTTTACTACATGACCAATATTTGACATTTTACTTACAGATGTCAAATATTGGGGCACCTGGCTGGCTCAGTAGGCAGAGCATGTGGCTCTTGGTCTCAGGGTTGTGAGTTCGAGCCCCACAGTGGGTGTAGAGATTACTTAAATATAAAATCTTATAAAAAATAAAAAACATAAGATAAAATAAAAAATAAAAAAATAAAGATGTCAAATATTAACTAAAGGTATATATTGGGGGAGGGGAAAAGAGTGTTGATTACATTTGAAAAGAGCATTCATAACCTGGAAAAGATTCTTCTTTACTCCCATGAAACGAGAATGATTATGCTACATGACAAAGAAAAATGAAGAAGCAAATATAAGGAACTTCAACAATTCTGTGTGTTGACCATATATGTGATTCAACTTCTAGTCCCTGAATAAACCATCCCAATACTTATATACTATATCATTCTTCCAATGGTAACAACATAGCAATTACTTCATAAAGAATGAGGGCTTGCACTTTATTTTCCTTTCTTTCAATGACAGATTTTCTCAATCTCTCTTATGGTATTTGTACATTCCATAGAAAACAATGTCACTTCTTCGCACGAGGAACTTACTGTAACATTTACATAAAAAATCTGGACTTGGGAACATCAGGATGACAGAGAGGACGGTGGTTCTAAAGAGGTTCATTCATTTGACGACAAACGTTACTGAGCAACAACCAGGCACCAGGCGCTGTGCTAGACGCCGTAGACTCAGGCCTGTGGTTTCCCGTCCTCCCCTCCCATTCCCCAGCATTCAGCCCTGCAGACCCCCATGCCCACACGATGCTGGCAGCAGACCCCATTGGCTACTTGTTGACAAATGCATGGGTCACCTGTAGTTTTTTATTTCACTTAAACTCTGCATAACATTTGACACTGTTGGCTATTATCTGCCTCTCAAAATTCTTTGTGCCTTTGCCTCTGGAAACTCTTCCTTCTGATCTTCCTGGGCCCTCTCTTGCTGCTCCATCTGATTCTCTCTGGTGATCTCTTCATTTGCCCCTTACTCCATCACTGTCAGTGTTCCCCAGAGCTTCCCTTGGCCCCCAGCATACCTCAGGCCACACACTTGTGCCCCACCTGCAATGGCTTCAATCACCACCGTTCCAGGAAATTCCCAGGCCAGTCCTCTCTGCTCACATGACAGCCATTTTGCTGAACAGAGGCACTCACCTGTCCTTCAGGCTCAATGTGGGCCAAAGGGCACTAAGCCCCTTTCCCTTAATATTTGTTCTGCCTCCTGTAGTCTGGCAACGCTAACACCATCCACCCAGCTACTCAAGTCAGTAGCACAGGGCTCACCTTATCCTCTTCTAACCTTCTCCCCCCACTGTCTAGTCATCAAGGCCTGGCAGGTGCACTGCTCTATATTGGTTTTCTCCTCCTCCTTTCCAGTCTTTTCAAAACTTCTGGGCACTGCAATGACTCATCCCCTAACTGCAGCCTTGCTCCCTCCTCACCCTCCACATCGCTACCTCTTCATTTTCCTACTTAAAATTTCTCCATGACTCCATAGCACAGGCTGAAATTCAAGCCCATTGATTTATCGCATGTGGCTCTTCATGACTGGCCCTTGGTAACCTCTCTCTACATCTACTTTCCTGCACAGGCTTTCCTGTCTGCCACCAAACCACAGTGCTCTCAGATTCTGGCACAGATGAAATCCTTTCTTTCATACATACCATTTCATCTGTTTGAAATGTTCATCTCTCCTTTTTCTTTTTTTTATTTACCTCAAGTTGTTCAGGACTTAACCCAAATCTCAGGAATTCTACCCCGACCCTCAGTCTGATTATACATCCCTCTCCTGCGTTCCTCAGATGCTGGATGTGGCACGTGTCAGACAACTGTACTTACACAACTAATGTACTTCTTTGTCTCTCATCAATTTTTGAAGGACTGTGATTTACCAAACCCATACTTTCTCAAGTGGGCTGATATCCACCCTTGGGCTGATCTGTCATGAGGTGGACACCGGGGTGCGCTTACATATGCATGGATGGGAGGGGGCACGGAGCTGGGAGACAGAAGAGAGGAGAAGGTGGAGGAGGAAGAATAGGAGGAGGAGGATGGGGAGAAGAAGAAAGCAAGTCACTTTTTTTTTACTGAGGTGGAAGGATTGACATACAAATCACTGTGGGTAGAGATAAGCTGGTTGGTGTCACTTGGACCCTAAAGTTGAGAGAGAGTTTTACTTTGGTACCTTGTTTTCTCTGTAAAACTCAAAATGAAGTTGTCTTCTGAGTGGAGAAGCTGTAGGAAAATGGTAAAAACTAGCATAGCTATGATGAGGAACCAGAGATGGTGTCAAGTCCGGACGTGCAGAAGCACTTCTGGGCAGCATCCATGCCTGGTGGAGGCTGCAGACCCTGAATTTATAGTGGCTCCCCCATTGAAATTTTCCATTTGTGCTGGGTCCCCGTTGTGACCAAAACCCCTTTCTTCGTTATTGCTCTGGGAAACTCTGTGGCATGTTGCCAAACCCAGACCCAACCAAGATCAGCCAGGAAACTGACCCATAGGGGTTTTGGTACCCTTTTACCTTTTGGAGCCGGGACGCCCATAAAACTCTGCAGCCTCCAGGGCCTGGTTTCCCCGGTTCCATCCAGGATGCTCCCCAAAGGCAGCACAGCCTTATCTAGATGAGTGACTCTGACGGCACTCGTCCCCGAGACAAGTCACAGCTCAGGGCATTTCACTTGTGCTGCGGCCAGAACCATTACCTGCCTGACTTTGAGCCTCCTCCAAATGACTGTGACATCCATTCTAAAATTTATGTTGATACAAGAATAGAGAGAATCCAGCCTAAAATAATCATCAATTCAACCAAAATTGGCCATTAAACACCGTAAGCAGCCTGGCCCATGTGTTCCCCATCTCTCTAAGAGCTGTCGGCGCTGCAGCATTTGGTGATCAGCCCCAAATCCCTTTATGAGAGCTGCGTAAGGTCACAGAAAGCCATATACAAAAGGATCCCAAAGAAACTGAACCTGGTATTTCCTACATTCTCGGGATTAGGAGCTGGGAAGCAATGGCTCTCAATTTTATTGGCTTGCCTCATTGAGGGGATAGTCACCTCTCTCAAATTGCATCTAATAGTTTTCCACTAAAATATTCATCAGCCTCTTCTCCAGGGCATTGATTCCTCAACTATGCCTGAGATTCAGACGATTTGTAAAAAGTGCTGCTGGATGAAGTACTGTCCAGAGGGCAATCCTTTAGAGTCAGGAGTCAACGCTGCTTTCCATAATTTAGGCGACAGAAGCGGAAACTGATCCCTCGGAGCTCTAAAACCGACCTTTGCCTTGTAAATGTGTGTAGAAGAAACCTGCCAGTTTTCCTAGGGATACAAATGGATTCAAAGGGGCAAATTAAAGAAAAAAAAAAAAAAGGCAAAGGAAGGTGGAGAACATGCTTCTAGAAAAAGACCGGAGACAACAACGACATAATGGTAGAGGCATCTTAAAGGAGAAGTTGAGTATGGAGCATGCCAGTTCCCTCTCTCTCTCTCTCTCTCCGAATGTGGGGTGAATTGGCTATACAGATGTTTATTCTCTAAAACACTGACGTCCGAAAGCTGTCTCTCCCAGCAGGTTCACCATGGACTCGGTCCTGGTGGGGGAGGGGGGCGGGCAGCAGCATTGACAGCGTCCCCAGTTTTACTGCAAATCCAGCTTGGAGCCGCCAGTAGGGGGTTAATCTGAGCCCTATCGGCACCATCCTCGCGGCATCCGCAGACTGGCCTGCAGTTGCTGCATAGGCACATTTGGCCCACGTTTCCAAAGAGGCAGGAGTTGTTACTGCGGAGAGCGCTCTGCCTGCCACGGCTGGACCATTAGTATGGAAATGAGGCATGTGTGTGACAGGTGGCCTTACAACCAACACAATTAACTTTCTCCATTAGCTGACGCTCTGACAAAACAGATGCAGCATCAATAAGCACCCCCTCCCCTCCAGAAAAGGAACGACACATTGCAAACCCCTTATTTATAAGGAGGAGCGGTATAATTTCTTCCACACACACAAAGTGGGTGGCACTGAGTTTGCGTTTTGTCTTATCGTTGTGCTTGTTTATTTTTTTACATTTGCCTCGCATTAATATTGCAATGCCTCCGTGGGATCATTAGGGCTCCTGAAGTTTTCATAGAAGAAACCGTCACAGAAGAAGAGGGTAACGTTGGAAAAACCCAACTGGAATTCTTTGCGGTTGAAAAAGAAATGCACACTGAGGGCGGGCTGACTCAGCTGCGGGGCGGGGGGAGTGGGGCGGATTCACAGTTGGGCCATCGGAACCTCCCCAACAGCGACAAGATCTTAGAACCTGGACTCTGGCTTTGAAGAACATTGCAGCTCAATAGGAAATGTCCGCGATCGAATGGAGTACTATAATCTGGGAAGATAAACCACTTTCAGAAATTTTCTCTGTGTTTTTCACTAAGGACCACAAGAAGAAATCCAAGATTCTGGATTCCGAAGTCATGATAATAATGCAGCAGTGGACTGTATTTTTCTAATCAAGTTTACATCTTTTAACTTCAATAGCTCACCTTGTGCTTGTGCAGTGTTTTCAAATTCCTTCTGATCCAGAACTTCATTGCAGCAAGAGCAATGCAGCTTTGAAACAATAACTTTGTTACTATTGCTAAAATTAGAAATGTGGATATTTAACATGTGTGGGCCATTGTGTAAGGGAGAAATCCCCCCACAAATACACATACACAATTACTCTCTTTCAGACGTAAACTTCTTGTTATAAAATTCTTTGAGAATCTGAAATAGTTACTATCCCCTCTGCTGTTCCTGATTTTACATGTACTAGGCCAATCATCTAGAAGATGCCTTTTTTATCCACCTAAATGAATAGAAATTAATTTACGAATAGAAAGAGAAAGAGATATTCACTAAATAGAAATTCACTAATGTTTTTGTTGTGTGGTCTGTAGCTTCTTTGCAGAAGCTTGACTATGAGAAATTTAACAAATGTCTTCTACTGGAGGAGGGCTCAGTCCGGCCAACGTGTTCAGATGTTTGAAGAGGTGGACATTTCCTCCACCATGAGCTGCCCTGGGCTCCTGGAAGGAGCAGACACGTGTAGCTAGAGGTAAAGTGATGGGAACCAGACCCAGGGTCTTATTCTTACTCCACCCTCTTCAAATCACACCTTCTAGGATGATGAAGAGGAGACATTCTATGAGATCACACATGTAAATGGATTTGTTCATTTCGTGTTCAATCACTAGGCCGTTTTGGAGGTGGCTGGCAGAATCTCAGACACCAGGTATTACAAAGAGTCAGTACTTTCAATCATTTACTCTTCCAGAACCAGCTCGAATTCCCTTCACCTTCTCTGAAACCGTGGGCATTCCTGCAGGATTAAAGTGTCTACAACAAAACGTGTAGTTGGGTCTTTCAAGAAAAACATTCTATAAAAGCCCAATAAACCTCCCTTGAAGCTTTAAATCATTGGGTTCCAATCCTTGCTGCACAAAAGAATCACATAGGGGGCTTGTTACAATATGCTTATCTGAACCCCCGCAAGCTGATGAAATCATAATCTCATGGGGGGGGCATCAGTGTTTTAAAAAAATCCTCCCAGGGGATTCTCACATGCATCCAAGTTTGAGAACGAGTGCCTTCAATGGCCTGCAGTTCCTGCCCCTCTCTTACTCCTCAGTCCAATGCCATCCAGTTCCTACTTGGTTTCCCTAAATCTCTTCTTTGTCTTTATCTCCTCAGCCCCACCACTTCGGGTCTGCCTCGTCACTGGTTTTCTTGACTCCAGCCATTCTCATAATAATCATACTCATTGCCCCAAAATAAATATTCATAGAAGATATCTTTGATCTTGTTACAGAGCTGCTAATGAATGTCAAGGCTCGCAGCTGTCTGACAACTATGGGATCCAAAATTATGATGGAAAATCACAAGAATGCACTAGAAATTATACGTTGATCAGAGATCATGTTGTACAGGTTGATACAGAGTTTAATGTCCTTCTTTTGTGCTTCCGCCCTGACTTTGGAAAACCAATCCATCCTTCATAGCTTAGTTCTACCACGGTACCTACCCAGGCAGCATTGTGCTTGGCTGGAATAGAGTGACCAGCCACTCCAGTTAGCCCTGGGCTGAGGGGTTCTCCAGGACAGGGAACTTCCAGTGCTAAGACCAGGAAAGTCTTGAGCAAATCAGCATGAGTTGGTTTACTCCAGGCTGGAATGATATCAATCTAGTCCAGTAACTTTTGCGTTGTGAACTCCCTGTCACAGAAAGCATACAAGCCTCTACTCAATGATCAACTGCCACTATCAGAGCAAGTTCCTATATGAGTAATTAAAGTTCAGCCTGGAAGAATTCTAAAGTGTGTTCCCACTCCAATCTCAATGTATTAAAAAAAACGCTGCAACTGGAATTGAGGATTCTTCTGGAATCCCCATTTAAATGACAGGGCTTAAAGCAAAAGCTGTTCCGTTATGATTTTTTCAGCATTGTTTCCCTGGATTTGCACATTTCCTTATCGATGACAAAAGTCTCTTTATCTGAGCCCCCAACGGTTTGCTAGGAGATCCATGTAACAGTGATATTTTCCTGATCTACTATATTCTGTATGAGATGATGGAGTCAAGAACTAGCACTGGTACCAAGGGGGATAGGGGCCCTTGGCTCATGGGCAGAGTTTCACAGGCTACTGAAGTTCACAATAAAATAATAGGAGTTCGTTGCTCTAGACAAATATCTGCAAGTTAATGACAGAGGTCACTAGAGGCAAACTGGATTCTCCAAATCATGCCCCCCAGTGTATTGTTATGGTAATCAGAGAGGGCTCGATTGGAAACGGATTATGAGATGTTGCAGGAAAGGGTATTTTTCTCTTTCTTTATAAGTCTTGGTCAGAATACCCATTCCTGATTTAGGCTGAAGATCTTTACTTTAGTTCCCATGGTGTGCAGCAAGAAAACAGTTTAATTTTTAATTTTTCATTTTTGAATACATAATACCTCAACAAATTTCACATTCCAAGCATGGAAAGAAAGAAAGAAAGAAAGAAAGAAAGAAAGAAAGAAAGAAAGAAAGAAAGAAAGAAAGAGAAAAAGTAACCTTGAAAACATTCTGCTAAATAAAAGAGGCCAGACACAAAGGCACATAGTGTATGATTCATTGGTATGAAATATCCAGAAGAGAGAAATCCATAGAGACAGAAGGAAGATAGGGGTGCCCAGGAGCTGAGGAAGAGGTGACCAGGAGGAGCTGGTTAATGGGTAAGGGGTTTCACTTCGGAGAGATGGACATGTTTTGAAACTAGATAGAGGTAAGAGTTACACACGTGGTGAATACACAAAGGCCACTGAATTGTGTGCTTTAAATTGATTAGTTCTATGTTATGTGAATTACACCTCAATAAAGTACTATTTTTAAGTTAATAGAGAAAATATCTCCCCCTTCCCTTATTTACCAATCACCCAGTTCTCTGAAGAGGTAACCGATGCACCCAATTTATTGTATTTTCTTTCAGCAATATTTTACGCACATTCAGATAAATTCGTATGTTTCTTTTCTGTCTTCCCTTTTACATAAATGGTAGCATACAGTGTACATTATTCTGCACTCGGTGGTTTTACTTGTTTACTTAACAATAAGCTTTGGAAATCACACATGTTGGTATTTAATAATGTTGATATTTGATTATTTTTAACAGCTGTGTAATATTCCTCTGTGTGTGTGTGTGTGTGTGTGTGTGTGTGTGTGTGTGTAACATAATTTATAACCAATCCCCTACTAATAGACTTTTGGATTATTTTCAACTTCTTTTTTTTTTTAAGATTTATTTATTTATTTATTTGACAGAGATAGAGACAGCCAGCGAGAGAGGGAACACAAGCAGGGGGAGCGGGAGAGGAAGAAGCAGGCTCATAGCGGAGGAGCCTGATGTGGGGCTCAATCCCATAACGCCGGGATCACGCCCTGAGCCGAAGGCAGACGCTTAACTGCTGTGCCACCCAGGCGCCCCTATTTTCAACTTCTACTACTAGAAACAACAAAGCAACGAGGAGCTTGGTGGCTATGTCATTCCATATATATATATATATAGGATAAATTCTTAGAAACAAAAGCACTGGGTTGAAAGGTAGCACACTTGTATTTTGATGGACAAAATCAAATTTCCTAGTTTAAAGACTGTGCACATATTCTCCCACCAGTAATGTATAAGGATGCCTCTTTTCCTAGAATCACTGACGAGCAGACCTTTTCTTTTTTTTTTTTTTTTTGCCAGAAATTTGCTGTAACAACAGAAAAGATAGTACATTCTTTAGTTTTTAGAAATCTAGGCTTAGTTTCGCTTCGTTTTGCTTTGCCTTCCTGTGTTGTGCTAATAGACATACCCCAAGCTGGACTTTTTCTCACTTTTCTCAAATTTACTTTCTAAACATTTATTGCTTTGAATTCCAGATGGTTTGGCCAACCTTTCCAAATCATAAATTCAGAACAGTTTTTGAATGACTTTATTTTCTGGAAACAAAATCTTTAAGTAATTGTCAATAAAAATAATTACAAATATGTCAGATCTAGCGATGAATGTAGTAAACACTCGGTAAAACCGTTCAGACCAACACACAAACACAATCCAATAAATAGATATCAAGCATGTAAGGAATTGTGTCGAGTCCTGCAAATGATACAATGAGGAACAAAACTTAGCACAAAACAGGAGTATGAAACAGAATGTGGCAAATGCTCTAAAGGAAAAAAGTGCACTAGGAGGAAACACGGTCCATACGTTCGTGAGAGGGAAGGATACCACAGGGGGAGCGCCAGGACCGGCACGGCGGTGGTTCCAATGGGTGTACGTGGGACTAACTGAATAAATGAATGAAGGAATAACATCCTTAGAAAACATTTTAGCACATTTCCTTTGGCTTTATTTGTAGTGACGCATTTGTAGTGATGTAGTGATGATTTCATAATTTTTATGTTTTTTATTTTGACATTCCATGGTTTTTTAAGAAGATTATTTATTTATTTATTTTTTTGAGAAGGAAAGCAGAAAGAGAGAGCCCACGATGTGGGGGAGGGGCAGAGGGAGAAGCAGACTCCCTCTGAGCAGGAAGCCTGTGGGGTTCAACCCCAGAATCCCGGGATCATGACCTGAGGCAGGGGCAGACATTTAACTGACTGAGCCACCCAGGTGCCCTGACATTCCAGGTTTTATCTACACTTTTAAGCATCAGTTTCATGTATTTGCTTCCTTCTCCTACCTGAGGGGCTCTCGACATGTGGGTGTTAATGAAATGACTTTGAGCCTGGAGAGACTGATCCGTTCCTGCGGGAATAGCTTTCCATTTATTAGCCCATGATTGGTACACTAATTGCAACCTTATGGTCTGCTGTGAAATGCGAACATTTCCACTGAGCATAGCATGCAGGACCACATCGTAAAAGCAGCCTTTAAAATTATTTCATTATTTTTTTAAAATAAAATATGTGTTGTAGAGACATATGCCATATATCTCTGTTTTTCGTGGAAACATTTCATGTTTTGAGAAAATGTTTTAATAAGCTTCATAAGTTACTTATTGTTCAAACTTTTAAGTGTTCTAGAAATGAGCACAAAAATCAAGTGGCAATGTTACTGGTGTTCTACATAAATTGATTTGAAATGTAGACTCACAGCAAGAATTCAGTAAAAAATAAATATAATTCGGGTTGGACAAAGTCAAATATATTGATTTTTAAAGCATAATGCCAATGTGCTAAGACCTATGGCTAAAAAAGTAATTCAAAAACACTCATTTAGAAAGATGCCTATAGCTCCTAACTTCCAGAAAAACCCACTAGAACTAAAGACTTAATCTCTAAAGTCATCAGACAATGCCTTATACATGCAGCAAAATTGAGGGAAGATTATTTTACATTTAAAGGTGACAGATTATTCAAACTTCTTACCAGAGCAATGGCTTTCATAAGCCTAAGAAGTAGAAGGCAGATAGAAAAAAAATTACTCAAACGGTAGTATTTTCTGTTCAGTTTTTTAATGAAAAGACAAACATTTTATTTGATCGGAACTTTTTAAGAGACAATTATTAACTAGATTATTCCTCCTGCCTCCAGAACGTGTGCAAGATGGTATTCAAAATGTTCATTTCCTTAGACGTGCAGGTGCTGTGGCCAGGCCGGTGATGGCGGAGTTTCAAGGAGGTCGCCTCCCTCGGCTGCTGCCGCTTCTGCCCACCCACAGGGGGAGCCATTCCCTTGGTGGCCCTGCTCTGCCTTCTTTTATATGAAGGAACCTGATCTCTCTCTCTCTTCAGAGGGTCTAAGAGGGACTACCTTCCTTTTATCCCCTTCCAGAGGGGGCTCTATTTGTCTTTCTATTGAATCTAGTCTGTTTTTTTTTAATTGTGGTGAACACATAGAGTACAATTACCATCTCAACCATTTTTTAGTGTATAGTTCAGTCATGTTAAGCATATTCATATCGTGCCACCACTCTCCAGAACTCTTTCATCTGACAAAAATGAAACTCTTTAGCTGTTAAGCACCTGCTTCCTGCTTTCCACACCCCACCCCCACCCCAGCCCCTGACAACCACCATTTTATTTTCTGTTTCTATAAATTGGACTCTTCTAGAACTTTAGTTCAAATTCCTAAAACAAATAGCATAGATTGAGTGTCTTATAAACAACAGAAAAAAATATTTTTTATAGTTCTGGAGGCTGGGAATTCCAAGATTAAGGTGCCTGCAGATTCAGTGCCTGGTGAGAGCCCCCTTCTTCGTTCATGGCTAGCCAGTTTCTCGCTGTGTCTTTAGGCAGTGAGAGGGTGAGGGGTCTCTCTGGAGTCTTTTTTTTTTTTTTTTTTTTAAAGATTTTATTTATTTATGTGACAGAGATAGAGACAGCCAGAGAGAGAGGGAACACAAGCAGGGGGAGTGGGAGAGGAAGAAGCAGGCTCATAGCAGAGGAGCCTGATGTGGGGCTCGATCCCATAACGCCGGGATCACGCCCTGAGCCGAAGGCAGACGCTTAACCGCTGTGCCACCCAGGCGCCCCTGGAGTCTTTTTTATAAGGGTTTTAATCCCAGTCATGAGCTCCACTCTCATGACCTATTTACTTCCCAAAGACCCCACCTCCAAATACCACGTCACTGAGAATCAGGTTTCAACATATGAACTTGGGGTAGGGAGATACAAACAGTCAGTCGGTAGCATCTAGATACACCAGGTAAGTGGACCCGTGTAGGATTTGTCCTTTCATGACTGGCTTGTTTTCCTTAGCATGACGTCCTCATGATCCAACCACATCGTAGGATGTGTCAGAATTTCCTCCCTTGTTAATGCTGAATAAGATTTCATTGTATGTATTTACACGTTTGGTCTGTCCATTCATCCATCGATGGACCCTTGGATTGCTTCTACCTTCTCCTTATTGCAACTAATGCTTCGTGGAACAGGAGTGTGCTGCCCTACTCTCGATCACAGGCTTGGCCATTGTCTTGGGACATATATATGTTCTGTCCTTTGGCTGCAATACACTCGGGGGCTCCCCTACTTTGACAGGATTAGTTTGGTCAGGAATCGGGAAGAACCGAACCCGTATTTCCTCCTTATGTCCCTGTTTCTATCTCCCACATGTGCCAGCAGCACAGAACGGCGGCTCTCAATGCAGTCAGCAACTTCTGGGATTCAGGACAAGTCGTCTGGGAGCCTCCAGTCCCTTCCTTTTGGACTCTGTCTTTGCACCACAGGGGCCTTCCCTTTTCTTTCTACACTGGGGGAACACCAGGTTGAAACCTTTGAAAAGAAGCAGCTCTTCAGGGAGAAATGGTCACCTTCGTATTAATATTACCATTGTCCAAGCCTGCAAAATATTCCCATTTCCGCGACATTGTCTTCTTAAGCTTCAGGACGAATCAAAGGAGGGCTTCCAGTCGGTGGGTTGGTTGGCATAACTCAGCTCTCCTAGTTTAACATGCGTGACTCAATTACACAAGAGTTAGCTAATGAGCAATGGAGAAGAAGTTACAGGTGAAAACAAATGTGCCTAAATGAATCAAGTGTTGCTTTTCAGATGCTCACCATTCAACAAAGACCTGGCACGACATTTTCTTCACTGGGTATGAATCATCCAGATAAAAAGGGGAAACCAGGGCCACCTACGTTCAGAGCTTGTACAGTATGACCTCGAGGCCCAACATCTACCAGGAGCTTCCTAGCAAAAGGCCAAGCTCCAAAGAATAAAAGGGCTTACACATCAGCATTAAATAATTCTCTTAGAGATGCAAATTTCTAATTAGTTACTGTGGCAACTGTAGAAGCCTAGAAGTAAGCCCCTCAAACAATGAACCTGAGAGTTTACTTTTTTGATTTACTATAGGCCCGTAAGACGCAGGGAGGAGGAAAATAAATATTGCTTTAACTGTGACAAGAGAATAAAGTGCAACAAGTAAAGGGATTCCATCCTTTTGTTCGTATTTCTGCAGGTCGAAGAGGAACGTTAAATGTGACACACAGTCCTGCTGCAAAAAGAACCAAATTCTCAAAGGCTTCAGAAATCATAACCGTTGACTGTTATAAACATGACCCAGACATAAACTCACTATATCTTAAGCTACATTGACGTTTTTACTTCTTTAAAATGAATATGGTCTAAGACTGTTTCAGAATGCGTGTTTTGGTGGAGTGTTTTGTTTGTTTGTTTTATTTCGATTGTTGGGTTTTTGTTCTTTTAAAATGATATATAGTTCTCCAAACCTTTTATTTAATATGGGGACAACAAATCCTTTACGTTTTTTGGAGATTTTGTTCTCCAAAATCTACTTATTGGAAAGTGATCTACTCCCACCTTTGAATAATACATGAAAAGAAAAGGATAAAAGGACTACAAGAAAGTTTGTGGCATCAAGCATAGAATATTACTTTTAAGAAGACATGAAAAGAAAATTTGTTCCAATTGAGTTTTTAAATCTTTTTTTTAGGGCAAATTATTTAAATTAAAATTCAGGAGACAAATGCATACCTGTGTTCCCTTGTCTTTCGGACGTAGAGAAAAGAATGATTCTTGTCAACAAACTGGGTAGTATTTTCTCTGTGGGATATATTACATTCATCTCTCTTCTTTCCTAAGTGTGGCCAGTCAAATTTAGAGTCCTAATATGTGCTCAACCTAATTCAGATCGAACCCTGGGATCTTACCACTAAGCTTTCTTGAATTATAAACTCCTATATTGTGTAAATAAGTAACTGAGAGCTAAATGCATAGAAACAAAGCTAGATATGGCTACTATTTGAAACAAAGGAAAAGAGGGACACCTGGGTGGCTCAGTCATTAAACGTCTGCCTTCCACTCTGGGCCTGACCCGGGAACACTGGGATCGAGCCCCGTATCGAGCCCCATATGGGGCTCCCTGCCCTGCTGGGAGCCTGCTTCTTCCTCTCCCACTCCCCCTACTTGTGTTCTCTCTCTCTCTGTCAAATAAATAAATAAAATCTTTTTTAAAAAAAGAAAGAAAAGAAAAGTGACCTTACATACTTTTTCCAAAAATCTCTTTCCTTTCACGCTCACTACCCCCTCCTCTCTTTCCTCTACAGAAACTTCTCCCTGAAGGAGTCCTCAGGTTAGATATTTAGGTTTTCTTTTTAAAGATCTTATTTATTTACTTGAGAGAGAGAGAGAGAGTACATTCACATGCACAAGCAGGAGCGACAGGCAGAGGGAGAAGCAGGCTCTGTGCTGAGCAAGGAGCCCAATGTGGGACTCGAACCCAGGACGCTGGGATCATGACCTGAGCGGAAGGCAGATGCTTAACCCACTGAGCCACCCAGGCACCCCGACACTTAGTTCTTAATGGGGGTTTCTGTAGCTTAATCCAAAGAAGTGATTTTGTTTTATGTAGAACTGGAGTGATCACAATATTTGGTTCATAACATACTCATATTATTAACCCATTCAAGGTTCTCTTTTATTTGTATATTTGTTTATTTGTATTTAGTAATATAATAAATACCATGAACTTACCACCCACTGTGGAAACTAGAATTTTTTTCAAAACTTCTATTGCCAATGTAGTTCTTTCTCTTATCGTCCTGCCTCCCTCAAGGCATGTCAACCTTGAGTGATTTTAATAATAATATCACATTTCAGGGCACCTGGGCGGATCAGTCAATTAAGTGTCTGACTCTTGGTTTTGGCTCAGGTCATGATCTCAGGGCCGTGAGATCCAGCCCTGTGTGGGACTCTGAGCTCAGTGCAGAATCTGCTTGAGATTGTCTCCCTCCCTCTCCCTCTGCCCCTCCCCCACGCTCATGCACATTTTCTCTCTCTCTCCCCCAAATAAATAAATCTTTTAAAAAAATAATCATACCACATTTCTATCATCATCATCAGCACCACTACCACCATCATCATCCCCATCATCATCATTCCCATTTTCGTAATCATAACACACCTCTCTGTATTCCTAAAATGTAGACTTTTAACTTTATTACACTGTGTGTCATCTCTGGAAATCTACTTTTTCACTCAATATATGTTGCTTAAATTAATCCATAGTGCTGCAGTGCTATAAATCATTCATTTGACTTACATTGTATAAATATGCCACTATTAATTTGTATAACCTCTTTGCTTTGACATTATGACTAGTTTTCTACATGTTCCCAGGTGGGTGTGACAGCTTCCTAGAAGAGAAAATGCCAAGGCAAAGGTTAGGTGAATTTCAACTTTATAAAATAATGGCAAATAGCTTTTCAAATCACCTGTTGATTCATGCGCTCATCAAGGAAATGTAAGAGATTAATATCTTACATTGCCCACCATTAAGTATCGTTAGATTTTTTTTTTTTTTTGCAAGAAACAACCATAACATGAGGAAATTTAACGTGAGCTAACCACATTCCTGAAATGGGATGTACTGCCTCTAAAATTTAAAGATGTACATGAAGTAAGTACAATCCTCTTTCTCAGTGGAAGGAGATATGACATACAATAGCTGATCTTTTATCTTAGAGGAATCATCCTAGTATGTCTAAGACCCCTGGAAGCTTCAGAGAGTCATCTTCTATCCTGTAGCACTTTACTAATATACTATGGTGTGAGCCACTTCCTTCTTAACAGGTCCAATTTGCAGTATGGCATCAGTATAATGGACCAGCATGGTATTATGTGGACTGTGAAGACTAAATCACAACAGCAAGCAGGAGAATTAACATAGCCCTGGCAAAAGAAAGTGAACAAATACTACTGTCATTACCAAGAAAGGGCCAACTTGTTTTGGTCCTCCCTACTGATAAAATAAAAAATTATGCATTCAGTAGATCGATCAGCCGTGTTGACTTACTACTGTAAAAACATTACATTTGGAATGGCAACTGCAACTGGGGCTACC
Source organism: Ursus americanus (assembly GCF_024610735.1). Lineage (NCBI taxonomy): Eukaryota > Metazoa > Chordata > Mammalia > Carnivora > Ursidae > Ursus > Ursus americanus. The sequence continues at coordinate 50,087,739 of NC_142137.1, read as the reverse complement.
ACCCAAAGTAATCCACCATCATTTGCTATGATCTATCTGAGTTTTGAAGGGGACAAGGTGGTTGCAAACATTCCTTGACTGGCGGCTACATCATTCCAGTCCTTGCCTCTAATCACATTGCCTCTTTTTCTGAATGTAATCCCCCCCCTACTTTCTCTTGTGATTGGATTTAGGGGCTACCGAAATTATCTAGGATAATCTTCCTATGTCAACATCTTTAGCTCAATCACATCTGCTAATACCCCAGTTTCTTTTCTTTTCTTTATTTTTTCCATTTTCTTATAAGACAACATTTACAGGTTCCAGGGATTAGGACCTGATTTTATCTCTGGGTGCCCCCAAAATTTCATGTCCATCCCTCATGAAATGTACATTTATGCCATTCCCAAATCCACCAAGGTCTTCAATCTGTTACAGCATCAACACAAGCCAAAAATCTCATCTAAATATCATTACTTCAAAAGTTTCAGGTCTCATCATCTGAATCGGATTACAGGTGAGAGTCTGGGTATGATCCATCCTGAAGTAACATTCTCCTCCATCTGTGGACTGGAAAGCTGAAAACAAGTAATTTGCATCCAAAATACCATGGTGGGGCAGGTAGAAGATAACAGCTGTGGACATTCTCATTTCAAAAGGGAGACTATGAAAGGAGGAAGGGAGTCACTAGTCAAGAAATTTTTAAATCCAGCAAGGCAAATACCATCAGGTTTCAAGACCTGGGTATACTCCTTCGTGCCCACGGATCTCCTCTAGGTCCATGGGTCCAGCCTCTGTACCTGCAGATCTACCCTCTGGGCCCGTGGATCAGCCCTCAGAGTCATTCATCTCTTACTTTGTCCCATCTCTGTTCCTCTCCATCCCAGCTGGCAGTGTTTCTGCTAATTTAATATTCTCAAAACCTTTCAGGACTTCCATATATGTCATGAGAATTTACACCATTAGACAAGAGGGTCTTCCACAGGTCTTCCCTCGATTATCTCAGCTCTATTTCTGGCTTCTGCTGGGGTGGTTTAGGGGATCCATGAATCAAATGCATAATCTCTCCAAGGACCCTGTGTGCAAAGGAATACTCTGAACTTTTGATCCTCTCAAAGTACAATTAATGATTGTCCAACACCAGGCCTCAGCTCCCTCTTCAGAGCATGCTTTTCTAGCTGTGAGGCTCCTAATTTTAGCATCAAGTCCTTGTTTCTTTTCATTGAACAGTTCTTCACTCAATTTATCTCTCTCCTCTTGCACTTCGCTACAGGGAGCAAGAGGAAATGAAACTGCATGTTTAACATTTTGCTTAGAAAGTTCCTCAGGTAGGGACACCTGGGTGGCTCAGTCAATTAAGCCTCTGCCTTCAGCTCCGGTCATGATCCCAGGGTCCCGGGATTGAGTCCCACATCCAGCTTCTTGCTCAGCGGGGAGCCTGCTTCTCCCTCTGCCTGCCGTTCCCCCTGCTTGTACACTCTCTCTGGCTCTTTCTCTCTCAAATAAATAAATAAATAAAATTAAAAAAAAAAAGATTAAGTTCCTCAGGTAAATACACAAGTTACTGTGCACCAGCTCTGCTTTCCATACAACTGTAGGCCACAGTGGATTCAGACGATTTTTCTGACACTACATAACATGGATCCCTTTTCCTCCAGTTTCTAAGAACATGTTTTTCATTTCCTTCTGATCACTCATCAGAAACAACTTAGACATCCATATTTCTACCAACAGTCTCTTCAAGGCAACCTAAGCTTTTTCTATCATGCTTCTCAAAAGTCTTCCAGTCTCTACCTATGGTCCAATGACAGTGCGATCCACGCTGTTCAGGTGTTCATCACAGTAGCACCCGACTTCCACCAGTTAGTGGGCACGTTGTACTTACTGTGAAGTAAACTTGGTTCAAATTCCTGGCCTCCACCCCTCTGACTGATGAGTCAGTATAGCATTTCAGGTTTTCTGGAATTAGTGTCATTTCTGACCTCTCCTCGGAAATCCTTGAAAATGTGAGTATTCCCCTTTTCTTCAATATCCAGTTATTCAGACCAAAGATGAGGACAATATTTACCATATATGCTTGTAATAGCACTGCAAGGCTCTTCCTTAAAGTGGACCTAGACTCCTTTTCAATTGATGAGGTCTGAATCTGAGAACTAGCTCCTCTCTGGAAGATTGGTGAGGGACTTAAATTTTCCATTCATTGTCTGACATCTCCTTGTTTTCTCTGTTTCCGCCTATAGGTCTATGTCTGTCTCTACCTCTATCTCTCTCATTTTTCCAAGTCAAGCAACACCATATTCAGCATCTTATCTCTCTCATTCTTAGGAACACCATGATCTATTACTCATGGCCATTGTTCTTTTTGGGTAAGACTACCTCATTTTCACTCCAGTCTTGCTGCCTGCTGTGGTGATTATATCTACTGTTCCTCTGACTGGTCTCTGGCATTCTAGGAGCTGTCCTCCTCATTGTTAATGGACAGTCCAGTTCTACTCGTGCTATCAACCATATCCTACAGATGAGAGTCATCAATGAGTTTCTCAAAGTTGCCAGCATCCCCCTCATCAGCAAATTCCTTATTGCCTTAGGAAAGCGAACATATTTTGGGTACTCCTAGGGAACAGTTAAGTGATGAATTCTCAGGAATACGTAATTAATCCACTTTGACATACCTACCTCCTTCAGACTTCTGATCCATCCTCATTACTATAAGACTATAAGAAAGTTTAAGCATCTCCCCTTCATTTACAGCACATTGTTATTTTTTCTAAACTTTAAGAATTTAATCCAACAAATCATTAGGATCAGCTTCATGCCTTTTAAAAATATTGAAATTTGAGTCATGGGTTAATGACTTCATGTTAATAAATTTTCACCCTTTAGCCTCATACAGTCTCCTCCCCCACTTTCTTGGTCGGACACCCTCAGGATCCTTTCTCACTTGTAGTTTCCGAGTGCTTACAGGGGTTATTAGCCAAACCTTGCAATTCTTCTGATATGTAAGCTATTTTCTTTTTGAATAAGTACTGACCTACTCTGCTCAGGCCATGTGGAGACCTGGCCCTGGTTATGGGCCTGAAGGCAACGAGTGGTGTGGCAGGTGAAGATCTTGAGAAGATCAAGCATTATTTTATGAGGTACTTATAAGGTATCAAGTCCATCTTTGCATCCAAGCAAGAGATAGTTTTGAAGTTACAAAGGAAACTGGGGGCTTATTAGTCTCAGGCTTGTCCAATTAAATGTCCCTATGCGAGATTTCAAGGTCCCATTCTTTTCTTACAAAGACTCCAACTTTGACATAGGAAATCTATCAAGGCTGCCCATTTTGTCTTCTCTGCAGCTCTCCCAGACAATGATAACCTAGGCCTCATTTTCACCACAGCCATCTCTCTCTTACTGCAGAAAATGAGTGTCTCCATAAATGCTTCTATAGAAGTCCTCTGGGTCTCATGTTGAGCTTTGAGTTGGCAGTAGCTGCTCTGAGCCCGTTATTTTCTTTTTCCAAGTTTCCCAGTGATGTTAACAAAAGCCAGCTCATTCCACAATTCATATAATTAGCATTCTCCCATGTAAACAAATTCTAAAGCCAGTGCACATCTCAACCCATCACCTTCCATCCCTACCTCATCCTAATTAACTCCAGAGGAAAGCTTTAATTATTTCCAGGTGTTGTCACTACCTCCAGTAACTCCAACAAGGGGTCCTTATTGCTGACAGCCTGGTGAACAATCCAGTTTAAGATCTCACTCTGAGCATCTGTTTTCTAGGGTCACTGCTGCTACCAAGTCTTTTACATTGGGTTCCCCTAGAGAGAAGAGGTTGAAGTAAGGCATCTGTACCGTAACTTTATTAGAGAATTCAATCACAGGGAAGCAGAATACAAGGCTGCACTACTGAGTTGTTCAAAGCTAAGGGGAACGAACTGCTCAGTCTCATGGGATCATCCTTTGAGAAGCGATATAACCTACATTTAGACGGTCTGCCCTTGGGGAAAAAGGAGGAGGATGACCTAACGGCTTTCATCGCCAGGTGCTTCAATAATGTGCTCATGGGTGGTGCATGCAGGAGTACGAAGCAAGGTATTTGGGTGACTCATACTTTGGACCTAGAGGGGAACCCTGGACTGGGAAGCAAAAGGTGCATGAGGTCAGATGTGAGGTGAGACACTGCTAGTTTGCACAAGTGTGAAGCCAGAGCCCCCATGTATGTGGGGCTGCTGCAGCAACTGGAACTCGAGGCAAGTTGGGACTGGAGAATCTGAAGTGGTGCTTAAAGTGGCTGGTAGGGTGTCTGGGTGGCTCATTCGTTAAGTGTCTGCCTTTGGCTCAGGTCATGATCCCAGGGTCCTGGGATCGAGCCCCCACATTGGGCCCTACTCAGCAGGAAGCCTGCTTTTCCCTCTCCCACTCCCCCTGCTTGTGTTCCCTCTCTCGCGGTCTCCCTCTCTGTCAAATAAGTAAATGAAATCTTTAAATACATAAATATATAAATAAATAAATACAGTAACTGGTCAATAGTGGCCAATAGTAAGCACTATACAAATGAGTGTTTGTTATTATGAATATTTGATGCTGAGGATACCGTAGTGAAGCAGACAGCCCAAAATTTCTGCCCTCATGCTGACATTTTAGTAGGGGAGATGGTTATGAACCAGATAAAGAAGGAAATTTATACTGTACAGGATTGTCCTAAGTGTAAAGGAGGAAAAAAAATCAGAGAAGGAGAATACAAAACATCAGGAGCGAAAGTGTCTTAGTCCATTTGGACTGCTATAACAGAATACCATAGACTAGGGGACATATAAACAAAAGAAATTTATTTCTCACAGGTCTGAAGGCTGGAATGTTCAAGATGAAGGTGCTAGCAGATTCGGTATCTGGTGAGAGCCCCTTCCTTGTCCATAGACAGCTGGCTTCTCACTGAATCTTCACATGGTAGAAGGGATGAGGGAGCTCTCTAGAGTCTCTTTTATAAGGGCACCAATCCAGGTCATGAGGGCTCCCGCCTTATGACCTAATCACTTTCCAGACGCCCCACCTCCAAATTCATCACATCGTGAATTAGGCTTCAGCATTTGAGAAGACACATTCAGTCAAGAACAGTGTCGAAATGATAGATGGGATGACCAAAGTAGACCTCTTTGAGAGGATAAGTGTTGAACAAAGATCTCAAGAAAGCTTGAAAACCAGCAATGTAGATATCTAGAAAAGTACTACCAAGCAGAGAGAACTGCAAGATTAAAAGCCCTGAGGCAGAAGTGTGCCGGGTACAATCTAGGAACAGCAAGGAGGCCAATGTGTCCGGGGCTGAATGAATGAGGACAAGCGTAGTAGGAGATGCCTTCAGAGATGTCACGTGGTAGAGTAGAGCTACATCAGATTGTAGAGAAATTGCTTTTAACCCAAATCTATTAATTAATCAATTAATCAGTTGAATTAGTAGGAGCCACTAAACATTTTGTAAATCTCTTTATTAAAAGATAATCTACATAAAGAGAAACACACATGTAATGGTGTAAGTTTTGGATGGGGAAAGCTCCTTACTTATATTTTAACAGAATCACTGTGACTGGTGTGTTGAGATTACATAGCCCAGGGGAGAAATGGTGGCTTGCAGCTGCGTGGCAAGAGGGGAGTGACACAAAGTGGTCACATTATGGCTGATATGCAAGTGGAGCTTACGTGATTTGCTAACGAATTGAATGTAAGACCTGCAAGGAAGACAGAAATCAATAATGACTCTAAGTTTTGAGGCTAAGTAACTAGAGAAATAAAGTTTCTATCATTTGAGAAATAGCCATTTCCCCTAATTGAGAAGTACATGGCTGAGAAGGGAGTGAGCAGGTTTGAGGTTGAACTCAAAAATAGTGTTAGGGATGCCTGGGTGGCGCAGTCGTTAGGCGGCTGCCTTCGGCTCAGGGCGTGATCCTGGTGTTCCGGGATCCAGTCCCACATCGGGCTCCTCCGCTGGGAGCCTGCTTCTTCTTCTCCCACTCCCCCTGCTTGTGTTCCCTCTCTCGCTGGCTGTCTCTCTGTGACATAAATAAATAAAATCTTAAAAAAAAAATAGTGTTAAGTGCAGGGCACCTGGGTGGCTCAGTTGGTTGAGTGTCTGACTCTTGGTTTCAGCTCAGGCTCAGGTCATGATCTCATGTCCCTGGGATTGAGCCCGGCATTAGGCTCCACACTCAGTAGGGAGTCTGCTTGAGATTCTCTCCCTCTGCCCCTTCCCCTACTTGTGCTCTCTCTCTATCTCTCTCTAAACTAAATATATAATTCTAAAAAGAATTGTGCTTGGTGCATATTAAATTAGCCATGTCTATTACACCTCCAGTGGGGACATGTCAAATAGACATGCAGCTCCATAGTCAAAAGGCCATAAGGCAGGCTGAGCTCACTGAGGGGGTAAGTGCTCATAGACTGCATAAGTACTCCCAGGAACGAGGCCAGGGTGTTCCAAATTTCAGAGGGAGGAGAGGTGAACAGGAACCAGGAGAACAATTTGAGAAGGAGTGACCAGTAAGGTGGGAGGAAAACCAGGAGATTGTGGTGTCCTGGAAGCCATGTGCAGAAAGTTCAAAGAAGGGAGGGTGAGGAGCTTGGTCAAAGGCTGCTGATGGGGTCAGATAAGGTAAAATTGAGACTATACCACTGGATTTATCCATGTAAATGTAGTTTTGGTGAAGTTCTAAAAACTTGACTGGCGTGTGCTCAAGAAAGATATCAACGTAAGAGGATAGAAAGTGAACACAGTAACCACAGTCACTCTCTCGAGTATTTTTGCTATCAAAGAAATAAAAAAAATCTGGCAATCACCAAAGGAGGGAGTGTGGGTCCAAAGAGAATTCTTTTTGAAGAAAGGAGAAATATGTTTGTGGATTCACAGAGTTTTACGTGCTCAAAGAGTGATTCAGTAGAGAGGAAAACAAGGGTTAAGGGAGAGGGCAGAAGACCAAAGAGCAGTTTTCTAAGTAGGGAAGATGAGATGGAGACTGTGCCCCCGTAGTGGGGGTGGTCTGAGGTAACAGCAGAGAAGGTTTACCCTTAGTAACAAGAGGGACGAGAGTAGAGCTGTGGGCCTAGAGCCCAGAGGCAAGTGAATGGGTAGATTTTATGGTGGGAGCTTTTGGACCTCCCTTTCTGAATGTTGCACTTTTTGTCAGTGACATAAGCCAGGAGTGAGGATGACAAGAAAGTGCTGGGGCTCTGAGGGTAGTTGAGAAAGAATGTAACAGCGGTCAAGAAAATCTGAGTAGTGAATTGCCTAAAGAAGAAAAGAATTGCCAGGCCACCTGAAAGGCTCGTCTGAGGTGAGTGGTTAGTAGCTGAAAGAAAGAGCTAGTAGTATATTGGGGTGCTCATTCCAGGCCAGCGGAGCTTCCCTGGTCCCTGGTGATGTCACAGAGTAGGCAACACTGCTCAGTCATGGCAGAACATTTCTGATATTTATTTCAAACTTTTCCCACTGAGGACAAGATGAAAGCCTTAAGCCCAAATGACTAACCATATTCTGTGAAATTTGGTTGTTTAGAATTTCTTCCCATTCTCATTTCTTACTTTCTCCTGACCTTCCACTTGTATGAGGTACCTGGAATCATCAAATTATAGAGACAGAAAGTAGAATGGTGGGTACTGGGAGTTGGGGGAGAGGGGAATGGGGAGTTGGTGTTTAATGGGTGCATAGTTTCAACTGGGGAAGATGAAAAAGAAAAAAAAAGACTATTAGAAGATCTAGTGTTTGGGGGCGCCTGGGTGGCTCAGTTGTTGGGCGTCTGCCTTCGGCTCGGAGCGTGATCCCAGAGTCCTGGGATCGAATCCAACATCAGGCTCCTCCGCTGGGAGCCTGCTTCTTCCTCTCCCACTTCCCCTGCTTGTGTTCCCTCTCTCGCTGGCTGTCTCTCTCTCTCTCTCTCTCTGTCAAATAAATAAATAAATAAATCTTAAAAAAAAAAAGAAGAGGATCTAGTGTTTGTCTCAATAGAAAACTATAGCGGAAAAGAACAGTGGAACTTCAAAGTCATGGGAAATGTTCAAGAAAAAAGAAAGGGTCGTGAGCCAATAATGATGAGGTCAGCCAAAATGTAGTCTCCTTTCCAGGAATGGAGTTAGAGGCAGTGTCTTCATAAATCTCATCTCCTGGCTTAGACCAGATAGTTCGACTCACTTCAGGAGAGGGAACAGCGCAATTCTGTCCTCCTGGTCATGCTAATGGTTCTACCACAGCTGTAAAAAAATGATTAAGAATAGAATGCCATTTCCAGGGCACTGGGGTGGCTCAACCAGTTAAGCATTCAACTCTTGATTTTGGCTCAGGTCATGATCTCAGGGTTGTGAGATCAGGCTCCTCACTAGGCATAGAGCCTGCTTAAGATTCTCTTTCTCCCTCTCCGTCTGCTCCTCCCCCACTTCTAAAAGAAAAAAAAAAAAAGACTAAAATGCTATTTTCAATTAACTTTTCTAAGTAACCTGCACTTTCAGAACAGTGAAAACTAAACCGATCCAGTAAAACAGTGTGTGGAAACAAAACAGGGGAACAGACCATCTGTAAAATACTAATGTTCATTGTGCCGGGAGCATTTGACCTGCAAGAGGCTGTTGTCCAGGAAAACAATGTGAGCAAACTAACCTGGCTGCCTTTTCTCTCTTTTCAACATACTGCTGCTGTTACCTTGTGAATGCCACAGGGCTGCCTGCCGGTCCCCTTCTTTTAGGGCCCTCCCCTACAGCAAAGCCCCCCTTTTCTCCAACTCGGACGGCCTCATTGGTGTGGCCGTGACAATGGATGTTCACTTTACCACTGTGAAAGGGCTTAATGATTAAAAGGCCACACCATAGCACTCAACCGCAAAACTCTTTCTTTTGCTCCCATGAAGCCCCTTTGATTCAAAATGTTCTTTTGACAGGATCAAGAGTGGCTCTCATTCTCCTGGGCTGCAGAAACATCTGCATTTTTTAATCTACTACCTTCTCCTCAGTGAACAGAGTTAATGTGTAATTACTGAAAGCCCCTTTCTTAGAGGGGCGCACGGGCGCGTCTCCCAGCACGCTTGCTCAGACTCTGATAAAGCAGGGCTGCCTTGAGATCCCGCACCCTCATCCAGAGCTGGTAAGAAACCAGTCACAGGCTTATCTACCCAGCTTACATCTTAATCTCTCTCTCGCTCTCTCTTCCCTCTCCTTGGCTAAAAGTAATGACAAAAAAGGAGAGGAGCGGGAAGAAAAAATCCACGCAACTGCCACTGGCCTTCTCTTTCACATAATTAGAGTTCATTGGAAGGGAGCACACCACACACACAAAAATATCAAAGCTGGATGGAGACAGAACTGAAAGACCCCAAATCAAGAGAGTCTAGAACGTAGCCACAAAGGAAGAAAAAAAAAAAAAGACTACAGCATCCATATGACTTAAAAAGATGAGCACGGTGGAATTGAAAGCTGCTGTGGGCAGATTCCTAGTAGAGACCAGTGGCTGGGGTTATCTTACTGTTCCGCTGCAGTACTCGTACTGTGATACCAATGTTCTATTGCGAGTTGACACTGTCCCCAACATCCCTCCTAACAGCTTGGCCCTGCATAATTATTTTTTCTGAATTTACTCTGACCAGAGCAGGAGTCCCAGCAGTACCTGATAAACTCCAGAGGTTAGATGACAAAATCATTTTAGAGCCTCTTGAAATACTCTGTAGAGACTCAACAGCAGGCAGAACTGGGAAGAAAGTGTCTCAGTGAATACCCTCTCTGGAACGCATTTCGTTAGCGCTTTCTTCAACTAAGTGAGAAGGTTTGTTGTCTCTGATAGGTACAAGTTACCTATCAGACTATTATTTATTTATTTGCTATTTTAATTAATATAATGTAATATTATTTAGGCCATATATCAGTCTTATGTTTTTTTAAAGATTTTATTTATTTGTTTATTTATTTGTTTATTTATTTATTTATTTATTTATTTATTTATTTATTTATTTAGCGTGCACAGGCCTGCGAGTGGGTCGAGGGGCAAGGGAGAGGGAGAGAATCTCAAGGGGACTCCTGGCCCAGTGCAGAGCCCGAGGTGGGGCTGATCTCACGACCTTGAGATCATGACCTGAGCTGAAATCAAGAGTTGGACGCTTAATTGACTGGGCCACCCAGGTGCCCTGTATCAGTCTTACCTAAACCAAAGTCTTCAAAAGAGAGAAGGGGAAGATTATGCAGTCCCAGACTTCAGGCTCTTGTAAACCCACACATAACTGACTCTCCCTTATTGCCTGGGGGAGAACTGGTACTGAAACCTGCTAGAATCATCGAGTATCTTTCCCATTGGCAGGATTGGGACCCCTCAGCACAAAGCAGAGGGTAGCTTGCTTTCTGAGGTACACACATAAAGAAAGGAAACTTCAACTGAAACTTCCTACCCTTGATTCCAGTGAATACATGGATCAGGAGAGGATATAATGTTTGTAGAGGAGATTAACCCTCTGCTCATCCCTCTACATCTGGGAACACTGGGCTCTCCACGCCCACCTCCACTGTGGGCATGGGTGGTGGCGAGGATCAGCTGACCCTCTCAGAGCTATCATTTCCCCAGAATAATTTCTGGCAACAAATGCCCAAAGTACAAAAGTACTGTTGAAATATAATGTCGGTAAGCTCCATATTCCTTAAAGGTTTCTTCTCAGATAGAAAAATAAGAAAAGCATGGAGTAGAGTGGAGGGGCACAGAGAGGCTGCTCTGAGAAAGTAAGAAGGTCCAGACAACGCAGCCCTGCATGCAAAACTAATAATACAGCAATTTCACCCTTATACAAACTTCCATAGTCATTGATTTCTGGGTTTTTCTAGGTAAAACTGGTCTCTGGGACTGTGTGACCTGGAATTAACCAAATATAGTTGATAAAGCCCCAATTTTTCATCTAGAAAACTTGAGAGAAGGGAAAAAACTATGCTTGCTTTTTGTCTTTTGAAACCTCCGGCTTCCAAGTTTCACCTATGATGAGCTAGTTACTTGCTTTCAGCCCCGCCCCCAGAAAACGTGGTGGGTTGGACTCCAGCACATAAAAATCAAAGAGAGTCAATCATTAGCAAGTGTGAATAATAGCTAAATAACACTACCAGATTGTGTTTGTCTAAAGTGCCAAAATGAATTGTTCATCAGCATTCTCAGAAATACCCAAATAATACCGACAAGGGGTGTTAAACCATTTCAGGTTGTTGGTGAGTTTTGCTTATAGGATAAAAAACAAAAAAGCATCTTGGATGAGGGTCAGTGCTTTCCCATTCTTATAAGGGCAACTAAAAGAAAATTCAAGAAAGGAAGCAGTGGATGAACTTCCCCATGAGTTATTTTCCGGTCTACATGTAAGGACCATGGATAAGGGAAACAAATACCCATTGGCTTTTAATTCCGTTTCATTCATTAAATGTCATATTTTTCTTCCCTTAAGCCCATTTTCCTACCACTTTACACAGATAATGATGGGCTGAGTTTTCTGCTTTAGGTAATTTGTAATGTTGACAAACAATTCAAATGAGTAAATGTTAAAGATCTTACTGGCTTTATTCAGTGATTCATGAATTGGGCTGCATTCCATATAGCAGATAAAAAAGAGCATAGAAAAGCTGTACAAAATAAGACTTTTATAGGCAGAAAAGAGTGAGTGGGACAAGGGAGTCATACTAATAAAAAGTGGATTGATTACAGCAAAGACACTTTTCTTTAGGAGATAACAAGACTCTATCAGGTAGATTACCAGGTGATTCCTGACTGAGTGGCTCAGGATTCCATTTCTGGGAGAAGCCAAAACTGTAATTAAGTCTTGGTTTAGTGATGTGGGGCTTAGCCTAAGTGACTCTATTTGGGGCCTTTTGCCTTGTTTTTAACCATTCACCTCCTTCTGATCAGACACTGAGTCTGAGAGATGTGATCAACACATAAAGCATTAACGCTACTCCTAGCTACCCCTCTGAAGGTCCCATAGATTTTCCTGATCAGGTGTGACATCTTTTTCCTGAATCTTTCTTGGTAGTCACAGGTCACAACTTCAAGTTCACATGCTTTAAGTCCTTCATGGTCTTCATTCTCTTTCTGATGTTCTAGTCCTAGGACGATCGTTTGCTTGATGGTTATCAGATGTGAACATAATATTTAAAGGTTTTGAGAGAATTCTGCAGACCAAAAGGATTACTATTATTATTATAAGCAGAACAATTCCCAATGTCTGAAGTGTACTTCAGAGCCATGGCTTCCAAGATCCAAACCAATCAGAATTCAATAAGTCAAAGAAAGACCTCACTGAAGGAGTCACTCTCTTAAGACAACTGATTTGTTCAGTGATCTTATGAATCTCAACTTCCCCAAAAGTGTCAATCCAAGGGCAGCAAGTGCTATTGGCCATAGAACAAACACATCCTCTCTCTCCTAAAAAGATAATCAAGAGTTAGCTTCTTCCCAAGAACAACTTGGGCCATAGCATAGAGCACTTTTTGCTGGGCAGCTATGGCGTTAGCAGCAAATTCTGCAATATCTTCAAGAGTTAAGGTGAGCTTCTTGATCAGAGCCTCTTAGGCCCTTACTCCTAGCCAGGGGAGCAGTGATCTACCGGAGGAAGCGGACTTTGAATCAAGAATGCCTCCCAGTAATTCCTGTTTGAATCTATGGCTCAGGACTGGAAAGGTCACAGCCATAGAGGCTGGTAAAATTTCAGGGTTTGTAGACCACAGAGCAATTTTATTCTGATTACTCTTGTCTTGTGTCCCTGTCTTTGTGCAGAGCCTGGAAGCAAGGTTCCCTGGGTTAGGGATTGTTAGGGATAGGTAAATAGACCCCCACGGTTAGGGAGTCTGACGCAATAAAGTGGGGGGCTGAGTAGGACCAGATGTCAGATGGAGCTTTCCTCAATTGTAAGCTATGCATCCAAGGTTCAATACCTTGTAACTTGACAGCAGCATCAATGATTGAGAGCCCTTGGTAGGGTCCTTTTCATGAGTTTCATTTTTGCCAAATCATCAGAGTAGAACAATAACTGCCCATAAATGACAAAAAATTAAAAATGCCCATTGTTGACGATCTGACGGGAATTCCGTCTAATGGATAATAAGGAAATTTGTTTTTTTCAGTAACTACAACATTTTAAGATGATTAGAATTATGACTGATAACATTATACCAGTTACATATCAGACTTCAGAAATGTAATATAATTTCTGAAACACTTATAACGTATACCCATATAAATACAACATAAAGAAGGTTTAGTGTTACTTCTTATTTGACAATGCTTCCCATGTAATTAACTTATCAAATAAGCCTAATTTGTTTAATATCTTCCTTTTTATAAGGAGAAAGAACAAATTGTTTGAGATTTTTTTTCCCCAAGGACCCTCTAGAAAACCCCACAGTTAACCTGAGGTCAAAAAGATTTTATTTAGGGTGCCTGGGTGGCTCAGCCGTTAAGTGTCTGCCTTTGGCTCAGGTCATGGTCCCAGTGTCCTGGGATCGAGCCCCACATCAGGCTCCCTTCTCCTTGGGAAGCCTGCTGCTCCCTCTACCACTCCCCCTGCTTGTGTTCCCTCTCTCGCTATCTCTCTCTGTCAAATAAAAAATAAAATCTTAAAAAAAAAAAGATTTTATTTAGAATTTGATTTGGGGGAAGTTTGTCAAAAAATATCCACTTAACCAAAATGGCAATAGAAGAAGTCAAAGGCAAAAACTGAAGTTTACATGGTTATGAGAAAAAGTTATCACCTTTAGTATTGAGATTTTTTTTTGCTTGTTTCGGTTTTTTGTTTGTTTTCAGTAATCAAGACCTGATTAAAAAAACATGAAGCACAATAAATTATCTTGGTAAAACACAAAATTTTTGCTATCTGGGCAGATTACTCAAAAGGCAAAAAACTTTTCACTCTGTTACCCAAAGCATACAGAAAGTCCAAGGAAACTGCCCTTCTAATAGAGAGAAAACCAAGTTCTAATCTAGTACTAATAAACTTTGATATAAAACTTATTTTTTAAAAAAGTTTGAAGAAATTAATTTCAAACTTTGCCAGCTTATCCAAAATTCCTTTCCCAAGATTCCTTTTCCACAAAACTTCTACAGAGAGGGGCAGGGGGCATCGCATCCATCTACTGTCTTTTGTTTTAAGTACCTCTTCTACCCTTAAATTTTCATTAGCCTTTTGCAACAAATCTTTCAATGAAGCTATTTTGAAATCTTGAACCCTTTTGGAGACTTCTGAATGCCGATTAAAATATGTATCCCGCTTTTTTGTTTGTTTGTTTGATTTGGGTACCCTTGCTTTCAAGGGCACTTTTATTTTATTTTTTTTATTTTTTGGGGAGGAGGTGGGGGAAGGGGAGACAGAGAGGGAGACACAGAATCTTAAGCAGTCTCCATGCCCAGTGCACAGACTGACTTGGGCTCAATCTTATGACCCTGAGATCATGACCTGAGCCGAAATCAAGGGTCTGACACTTAACCGACTGAGCCACTCAGATGCCCTCAAGTGCGCTTCTTAAATCAACAATCTTGCCTAACTGGAATGTTCCCCATAGTGGCCATTGTAATTTTAGGTTGTCTTAGTAAGATTTTGCCACTTTTCAAGTTCTTACTTTATTTTTATTAATTTGCCAGATATTCTTTTAATGAGAATTTTAAAGACTAAAACCTTTTTTTTGCAAACTGCTTTTTTTTAAAAAAATGATTTTCTTCTGATAACAAATTCTGTGTAAGACAATGCCTTCTTTTGCAAAACCTATAAATACAAAAACACATTTTAAACATGTGATTTGTCCAAGATATTTGGAAGGAAAAAAAAGAACCTGATATTTTTTCCAGTATTAAATATATATATATATCCGTATTCCCTTACCTTTCAAAGAATAAGTTCAAAACTATGACTCAACTGGAGAAAAAGAGAGAGCAAGACAGAGATCATTGTATAGCTACTTTAAATAGCTTCTGATAATTCTTCTGATGTTACCTTTCCTTTCTGGAATGCATACTTTACAAAAGAGTTGGATTTAAAATATTTCTAATGAGCTGATTAACGGAGGAAAAGAAAATACCTATTGAACACATATGTATAAACTTTACCAGAAACAATTATGCATATCAAAAAAGACACTCACTTGAAAAAGCTACAAAAAAAAAAAAAAAAAGAAGTGGGGAAAAACCTGAATTACATAAAAGAAAGTCAAATGTAGATACTTAGAGGTTCTAAGACATAGTTCTTAGACATAAAGTAAGCAGATGTGCCAGAAAATGGCCCACTCAATTTCTGGAACTTGAGGACCCCATTTCTTTAGCTAGGCATTGGGTCTCTCAGAGCCAAATTAATATGTAAGAGGGATGTGCCACTGGGTTGGGGTCTCCATAGTGTGTTACAGTGTACCTCACCGCATGGAAATTTTCCTGAGGATGGCGAGTGACCTAGTATCAATCTAACTCATTTCGTGTCCAACTTCTCCTGACATGGGACTCTTAGAGTTCAGTGGTAAGTGCTCTAACAGTTTTAAGTGCTCAGCCCAAGCCCACCAACTTTGCAGCTCTTGACTTCTGAGATCGCAATTAGCAATAGCCTTTTCTTCCTGTGCACGTGAAAAGAAAGCAACCGTAACAGAGAATATGGAACTGTGCACCAAAGAAATGCTCCTGAGGACTGACCAAGAGAAGGCCTTGGGTACATACCACTCACAGCTCCCAGTGTGGAACTGGGGGCTGAACCAAGGGCTGGGGCTTGGGTTCCAGGCCAAAGAGTGTGCTGGCTCAGGCTGACCCTGGACTGAAAAACCAATCAAATCAGCAGCTGGAGGCGCTGAGAGCAGGGCTTGGAACCAAGAGGAACTTGCCCACGGCCCTTTGGAAATGGTAAGAAAAACAACTCAAAGGGGTTTTATGGCTACCCGTGCCTGTGTTTCTTGTGGTCCCCGAAGCCATCAGAAGTCTCCTTCAGAGCCCGCTGCTGCCACCAAACCTGTTAGAAAACAAAATTCAACGGAGTACATATTACGGTTCTTATTGGCTTTATTCAGTGCTTCATATATCAGACAGCGTCCCATCTAGGGAGACAGAAAGGAGCTCCTAGGAGCTGTACAATACGACAGACTTTAACAGGCGGAAGGGAGAGGACAAGGGAGTTGTACTAGCAAAAAGCAGATTGGTTGTGGCGAGGTCACTTTTCTTTAGGGGGTAGCAGGAGTCTCTCAGGCAGATTACCTCGCTAGTGCTGACAAGGTGATTCCCGACTGATTTCATTTAACGTTCCACTTGTGGCAGAGGCCAAAACTATAATTAAGCTAAGTCTTACTTTAGTGACATGGGACTTAGCATAAATGACACTATTTGGAGCCTGCTGTCTTTTTTTTTTTTTTTTAACAGTAATAAGTCTTTGACTTTACAGAGGATCATGCTGCCTACATTTTACATTTTTAATACTGTGCAGCTCGCACAATGTGCTCCCTTGGTGTATTCTAAGGGAGGCCGAGGCTACAGTATTAGAGCCAAAATTAGGATCTTATTTTGCTTCAAGATGCTTTGAAACATGTCATTACGCACATAACTCTGCTTGTGAACTTGTACTCATTAGCTTAGCAATTAGCAAGATCTTGTTTGATCTTGGAATTCATTAGACATTGCAGCTGGAAGACTGCTTCAATTTTAACACATAGGAATCAACTACGAAGGTGGTAATAAGAAAATCAATATCACTTTCCTGCTTATACATTTTTCCAAGACTTCACTATGCCCAATTATACAGTATTTTACATTAGAGATATTTTTAAAGTAGCATTATCACATTTCTTTTAACATAGACACAGAATAAACCTCAGCTTAGTAAAAGGTCATCAACCATGAAGTTATAGGTAGAGTTCTCAAGCCAAGCCCCTTTCTTCATCTGCGTACCACACAGGGTCCTGCACGTGAGAAAAAGTTGACAAAGTGGATTTCAAGAAGTTCCTTCCCGGCCCTTTATTTTTTTTATTTTTTATTTTTTTTTTTAAGATTTTATTTATTTATTTGACAGAGAGAGAGACAGCCAGTGAGAGAGGAAACACAAGCAGGGGGAGTGGGAGAGGAAGAAGCAGGCTCCCAGCAGAGGAGCCTGACCTGGGGCTCGATCCCAGAACGCCGGGATCACACCCTAAGCCGAAGGCAGATGCTTAACGACTGCGCCACCCAGGTGCCCCCTTCCCGGCCCTTTAATTCTCAAAGAATCCCCTCCATATTCTAGAATTCTACTCAAAAATTCCACCCAATGCAGTCAGCCAAGTCTCGCTTCTCCTCTGGTACTTGCCAAATGGCTTAACTTCTTCATTAATTCTCCTAATTAATTGTGATTGACCATTTTTGCCACTTTGGGTATTTGTTGCAAGTGTGAATGTAGCTCATTTCGAAATTCGTCTAACGTTTTTTGTTTTGTCTCATGGTCAGAATTTCCTGCAACGTTACAAATCTCATAGAAGTTCCGTGAAACAATGTTAGAACCCAGCACAAAGTTACATTTGCCACGTCAGATTTTAAATGAAAGCTACTTGTAATTTTTTTTTTAAGATTTTATTTATTTACTTGAGAGAGAGTGAGAGAGAGCTTGAGAGAGCACAGAATCTGGAGAGGGAGAGGCAGACTCCCCAATGAACAGAGAAAGAAGCCCCATGAGGGACTCGATCCCAGGACCCTGAGATCATGACCTGAGCCAAAGGCAGACGCTTCACCAACTGAGCCACCCAAGCGTCCCACCTCTACTTTATTCTGAGAGTGCAGCTAAGCCCCTCTCCTCTTTGCCAAGAGGCATTCAATTCATTCTGTTTGGAAGATACGCTACATGACAAAGCAATCCACTCTCTTTGCAAATTCCTGTGAAAAATTTATTTTAAAATTATCTTTTTTGGGGGGCACCTGGGTGGCTCAGTCGTTGGGCGTCTGCCTTCGGCTCAGGGTGTGATCCTAGGGTCCTGGGATCAAGTCCCGCATTGGGCTCCCTACTCCGCTGGGAGCCTGCTTCTTCCTCTCCCATTCCTCCTGCTTGTGTTCCCTCTCTCACTGGCTGTCTCTCTGTCAAATAAATAAATAAATAAAATCTTTAAATAAATAAATAAATAAATAAATAAATAAATAAATAAATAAAACAAAATTATCTTTCTTTCGAGGCATGGATGGCTCATTCAGTGAAGTGTTTGCCTTTGGCTCCCGTCATGATCTCAGTGTCCTGGGATCGAGCCCCACGTCAGGCTTTCTGCTCAATGGGCAGTCTGCTTCTCCCTCTCCCTCTTGTTCTCACTCTCCCTCTCCCTCTGCCTGCCATTCTGCCTGCTGTGCTCTCTCTCTGTGTCAAATACATAAATAAAATCTTTGAAAAAATTATCTTTCTTTTGCTTCCACCCATTGGCCACAGAAAAATTCTTCTGACATTTAACGATGTAAATTATGCTCTCTGATGAATACTATTCTCCAGACTCAACCTGTTGAGGTCTCTGACACAGCTTTAGTTCTTTCCGTGTTCTGGCTACGTCGTCCTGAGCCAGTCCGGCCTGTGCGTGCTTCCTCCAGATGTAGTGGCAATTCCCAACCAGAGTGACTCACCGGGACTGACTGGCTTACAAGGAATATAGTAACATCTCCCTAATTCCAAACACTGAAAACCTTTTAATACAGTCTGGTTGCATTTGTTTTGGAGGATATGTTAGCCAGGATTATTGCAGAAAACAGAGCCTAAGATAAGAGATTAGATGTAGATAAAAGCTTGTATGAAGACAGCGTCTTTGGGGAAGTAAAGCCTGGAAATGGGAAAAGGGAATGAAAAAAAAAAAAAACCCAGAGTAAAGGGAAGTCAGTATAGAGGACATTGTCCAGCTGGTCACCACTGTGGGGAACCTGGGCCCTGTCCATCCAAGACCCTCTGAGGAGCTGAGTCTAATGCGTCTCAGAAGCATCTGCCAAGGAACAGAAGAACACGTGTATCCTCTGTGTCTCCTTCCTCATGGACGCAGCGTCACGGGCTGTCACTGATCACGGGCTGTGAAGTCCCTTACCTATCCTGGTCTAATGCATGTACAAGACCAATTCTGGCATCAGAAGTCGTGGTGCAAAAAATGAGAGGTGTGAAGTGCCCATGTGTAAAGCTGCTTACTGACAGCAAAGGCTTTAGGCAAACGCGGGCTGAGGATGTGAGCAGGGGCAAGAGGTCTCTGACGTAGGTAACTGAATGCCAAGGCCAAGTCCTATTTAGCTTGTAGTCCACTAACCCCCAACGTAAATCCTTTATTTTTGTACCACCCCCACTGGGTTTACTGTTGTGATTGAATTTTTGAAAGTTTCAGAATCACGAGTATTTAGAGATAGACCAGACCTTTGAGATTGCTTTAGAGATAAGGAAACTGAGGCACACACTGGGGAAACTGTTCACCCAAGGCACAAATCTGTCTAAATAAATGCCTCAGTGTTCTACCTTGTAGAGAGCTTTGAAACTACGCATTTGAGAACTATTTCTCAGGCTTTTAGGACATAACAGAAGAATTAAACGGGATTTGAATGCCATCACCTTCACTGGGAGCTTTCTTAGGGCTCATTTCCACCAATCTCACTGATAGTAGCTCCCTGAGATTCACATTTGTACTGGAATTTGTTACCAGGAGATA
Organism: Ursus americanus; assembly: GCF_024610735.1. Classification (NCBI taxonomy): domain Eukaryota; kingdom Metazoa; phylum Chordata; class Mammalia; order Carnivora; family Ursidae; genus Ursus; species Ursus americanus. Next base: position 50,068,147 of record NC_142137.1, on the reverse strand, counting down.
CAGACAACCATGGTCTTCATTCTGCTTTTGTTTGTCTTACCACTAATGCCCTTAAAGTGTTCAAGTTGCTTTTTTTTTTTTAATTGTTGTGCATTTTAGATCCAAGAGCACAGACAGTAATACGTTCAGAACAGGTGTGTCAGAAGCTGAGGCCACGGAGGAGAGGCCAGGAGCCAGTCGGCCTGCATGCATCACAGGTTGGCTCAGAAGCTGCGGGCCTGGGGTAGGTTAAACTGCCCCCCCCCTTCATTTTCCTCATCTGTAAAATGGGGACAATAAGGAAACCATCCCATGGGGCTATTAGGATGCGTCAATGAGTTAACATTTGTAAGTCCCTTAGAATAGTGCCTGACACATAGTACATTGCGTTAAAGTAAGTAAGACCTTTGAAATAGGTCTCTTGGGGCGCCTGGGTGGCTCAGTGGGTTAAGCATCTGCCTTCGGCTCAGGTCATGATCCCAGGGTCCTGGGATTGAGTCCCCTATTGGGATCCCTGTTCAGTGGGGAATCTGCTTCTCCCTCTCCTTCTGCCCCTGCCCTTACCCCCACTCTTGTGCAAGCTCACATGTGCTCTCTCTCTCTCTCACTCTCTCTCAAATAAATAAACAACATTTTTTAAGAAAATAAAATAGATCTCTTTCGGGGGAAGATTTTGTTTGTTTGTGTTTTGGCTTTTTACAACATGACAAAGGCTACTGTTTTTATTCAAAACTGTCTCAAATTTTCTTCTCAGGCGTGTAAGAAGCCGGACAGCTCTGCAGTTGTTTATTTATATATATTCAGCTTGGATTACATTAAACATTATATACTCTACTTCAGTTACTTACGGTACAGATTTCTTTTTCAATATTAAATATAGGAAGACTTCCCTACCAGGTCCTGGGTTTTGAAAATATTGTCTGCCTAAAATTTTTCACATAGTGCTCCATAGTAATTAATACTTTCAAAAATGACAAATGAACAACAACACAAACGAATCTAAAAAGTAGAAGAAACAAAGATGTTTGAGTTGCGGCTCCTGATACAACTTTAAATCATAACAAGCATCTGGATGGGGTGTTGTGCTTGCGGATCTTTTTGCAGTGGTTGTTGTTCATGGATCTTTTAAAACACTTCAGGCTCATTTGAATGGGAAAAAAATGTATCCGTTCAGATAAATGAACGGTATTTAATATAATTACCATACCTTTTCTTTCAAGTGGAAATGGCAATATCTACATTACCTTCCTCACCAGGTTTGTACAACTGAAAACTGCAATTCTCTTAAAAAAGACAACACTTTTTGCTCATCAGCACTCTGCCCAGATAACCGCATGCAAAACTCAGTAAGTAAATATGCCACAAACTTTACCATAGTCTGTTTGCACAAGTCATTATTTGTGAATGGATGGATTCACGCATTCTTCAGGAGGATGGGAAAGCGGCCACTATTCCTTTAGAAAGTTCAAAAGCTGCTGTGCCTCGTTCCTGACAATTGCAGGCAGGGCTCAGGCAGGGTTGTCTGGGCAAAACAGTCATTTAGAACCTTGCCGTCTGCCTCCTGCTTCTATTTGAAAAGTCTTGACAAGGTTGCGTCTGCAGGATTATTTTATTTCTCGGGTTTTCAAACAGAGTGTTCCGCCCCTCCCCCCCTCCTCCGCTGGCGGCGGGAGCCTCGGCTCAGAAATCTGTCAACAGGCCGGCTCGTTGTAAAGGAAACTCTGGGGCATAATGAAGTCCGCACGTTGCGGCGGCCTGGCCTGCTGGGTTCAAGCCACTGAAAGCAGCCGCCGGGTGAATTTCTCAGCCTTTGGTAAGTCTCGGCTCTGCGAGTTTGCTCAAGGGTACCAAGGCTGTTTGCAAGGGAGGAGTCCCGCTGCGCGGGTTTGCTCTCCTCCCAGGAGCTCAGAGAAGGTGAGAGGGCTCCTTCAGAGTTTCTCTTTTCCTTGCACTACACAATGGTTTCTTCAGCAGGTCCCTCTGCATCGCTCACACTGGGCCATTTTTCCACATTTCCAGGATTATGGCCACTTTTACTTAGATCTATGTGTGCTGCCCGCACATACAAAGACGTACTTGGGGACAGGATTAGTAGGATTAGAGGAGATTCACATATGTCCAGTTCAAGCAATTGGTATTCAAAGCTTTACACTTTCAAATGCCACCAAGAGAGAGAAAAGGAGCAAGGAGCTGGCTTTGCATTTCAGCACCTTCAAGAGGGGAACCGTGCTTTTGATTGGTGTTGAAAGCAGGGGGATAAACAGATTCCTCCCCGGTTTAATCGAGGCCAGCGTATGGCGGCCTCTAATCTGGGGGAACGAAATAGTGCTCCCAGGCTCTAAATCACAGACTTCTGATTTTGGTGGTTGCCGGTGTGCTGAGTGACCTGCCCCAGTGCAGATGTTTGTGGCAATTGCTGTTTTCTCTACACGCCTTCCTCCAGGATGCCCCTTACAAAACAGTCCTAACTGGGTCCTCTCAGGGGTGTAACCATGAAACTCGGCTTCCCAGCAATGACATCGCAGAGGCTTGATGTGTTTTCATTTACCGGTGATGGAGGCATAATAGGTCAAGGAAAATGTGGGCCAATTAAAACCTGAAACACAGTTGTTGAAATTGTGAAATTGTTTCCTGTACTTTGTGTGGAGACAGAAACACACAGCCCTCCCCACCAGGCAATAGATCTATTTTTCTTATCCATCATTTCTGTTTTCAGGTCCTAAAGCAACCCATTGTTTTCCCCTCAACCTCCCATTCCTATAAAGGCCTGTTTTACTTGATGAAGGAGCAAAAAAATCCATGGAAGGCGACGAGCACCATGTTAGGCGCTATCAAGCCACTGCTGATTCCCCCACCCCCATTAGACGACATGCAAGAAAAGTTGTGTTCCAGGTTAGTTTGTATTTTGCTCAGCAACAATGTGCCTTGATTATAAGGCTCTCCTTAGATGTATTTTGATAATTCTTTGGCATCTTTCACAATGCTGTGGAGTTTTAAAAAATTAACTTCTCATGAACTCAGGAATATGGCTTCCAATGAACAGTGGTACTAAAAATCATACCACTCTTCTTATGGATAAGGTTCTTTCTAAATTTATTTTAGTAACTAGTTGTTTATTAACTAGTTGTTGTTGGACCTAGGATCCAGTGCCAAGGTTGTCATTAATTAGGTGTTCACTGTAAGGGAGACACTTATTTTCTTTTGTCCTCACACTCGTCATGTATAGAGGAAAGGGGTTGGACTAAAACATGAACAGCTTGCATTCCTCACACGGTACAATTTATAAACTGCTTTTACACATTTCTTAAAAGTATTTTTAAGCTTAAACATTTTGTTTCTCTTCATAATCATTTTGAAGGAAAGCCACTTACGTTATCTCTGCCATAGAGCAGTCGTATCTTCAGGAGATGAGAAAAGTCATCTTCAAATAAATTAATTGCAACAGCTCTGGGGCAGGAATTATTTGGAATAGATATTTTATAATGAGGAACCATCTCTGTAAGACACGATCTCAGATACAGCTTCTGTGGTGCCAAATTATATCTCGGGCTGCAGTTTTTCTCTTTCCCTCCCTTCCCTCCTTCCTTCCCTCCTTTCTGCCTGCCTTCCTTGCTTCCTTTCTCTCCAGTCTATAGTTCAGTTGGGGTAAATTCTCTATTGTTCTATCTTCAGTTCAGGGCTCCTTCCCTCTGTTATTTCCTTTCTTCTATTATGCCCATCTAGTAAGATTTTTATTGTGGTTATTGTATTTTTTCACTTATAAAATTTCTATTTGGTTCTTCTTTATGCCTTCTGTCTTGCTGTGTTCTGGTTTTTTCATTTGTTTCAAGTGTATTTGTAATTGCTCTTTGAAGCATTTTTATGATGGCTGCTTTAAAATGCTTGTGAGGTAATTTCAACATAAGTGTCATCTGGTGTTGGTATCTGTTGATTCTTTTTTGGTTCACGTTGCTTTCCTGGTTTTTGGTCTAATGAGTCATGTTCAGTGTGTCCAGGGACATTTTGGATATTATGTTATAGAACTCTGGATCTTATTTCAGTCTCCTATATTAGTAAGTGTCCATGGAAACCTCTCCAGCAGGGCCAAGAGAGACATTGACTCTTTGCCACTGGGTGGGGAAGTAAATCCAGACTCTTTGTTCCCTGTGGTCAGATTTGATAATGAGCATTTGGAATGGTATAGTAGATAAAGTACAGATTTTGGAACCAGACAACACTAAGTTGAACCCGGGACTCTCACTTACTTCCTGTGTGTCCTAGGATATGCCATATAACCTTACTGAGCCTCAGTTTCCCCATCTTTAAATAGAGGTGATAATATGCCTTGGAAGCTGTTTCCAGGATTAGAAATAATACTACGTGTGAGAAACCTAGCATGTGGTAGGTGTTCAACAAATATTAAGCAGCTCCCGTTATGAAGTAAAAATTAGTGTATTCCAAAGGACATGTGGTTGAGTATTGCACCCAGAAGATTCTTAATGGATAAATATTTCACAATTCTACTTTCTCTCCATATTTTTTCCTAAAAAATTCTGTTTTCTAAATATTCATTTGTATGTTATACAAAAGTGACATATTTGTAAAAAACAAACAAATAAACCTTCCTGGTGTCAGTGGCACAAGTTACAGGCCAGCACTTTCTGGCCGACTTATTCATAATTCTACTTGCTTCTTATAGTACTCCAATTATTTCACACAATTGAGCAATTAAAAAAAAAACTACTGAAATCTTGTGATAAAAAGAAATCATGTTATATTGTGTTTGATTTTCATGGATACTGTATGTCTCAATATGCTTTATGGTTTTATTTGTGAGTTATCCTTATCTTTCTTTTCAATACTATTTTTCATTTTTATTTTTTATTGTGTAAGATACACATGACATAAAATTTACCACCTTTACCATGTTTAAATACACAATTCAACTGTGGTAAGCATACTCACATCGTGTGCAACCGATCTCCAGAACTTTTTCATCTTACAAAACTGAAACACTATACCCATTAACAACTCCCCATTTCTCCCTCTCCCCAACCCCTGGCAACCACTTTGTTTCTATGAATCTGACAGTTCTACATGTCTCGTATAAGTGGAATCATACAGTATTTGTCTTATTCCACTCACCATAATGTTCTCAAGGTTCATCCATGTTGTAGCATGTGTCAGAATTTCCTTCCTTTTAAGGCTGAATAGTATTTGACTGTGTATCTATATCACATTTTGCTGATCTATTCATCTGTCAGTGGCATTTTGTTTGCTTCCACTCTGGATAAGGTTCATGAATAATGCTATGATCATGGGTATACAAATATATCTTTGAGACCCTTCTTTCAATTTTTTGGATATGTACCCAAAGTGGAATCTTAATAATGTTTTTAATTTGCATACCTTATTTTTGAAGAAAGAAGGAACTGAATCTTCCTTTTATATAGCCACATACCGTGTTTATTATAATGTCAACTTCTAAAATGTTGGTTATCATTTTGGAATTTAGGAATGGTGTTAAAATGCATATGGCTGCAATTAACTGAATATTCAAATAAGTGGCTTGAACAATATAAGATATTGGGTGGCTGGGTGGCTCAATGGGTTGAGTGGTTTCGGCTCAGGTCATGATCTCAGGGTTCTGAGGTCAGGCTCCATGCTCAGCTGGGAGTCTACTTGAGATTCTTTCCCTCTGCCCCCTCCCCACTCTTTCGCTGTCTAAAATAAATAAATAAATCTTTAAAAAAAAAACAATATAAGACATTTATTAGACTCAAGAAAAAGATTCTTAGGAAGTTGATCCAAGTCTGATCTAGTGGCTCAATCAATACTTGCTCTTATCTTCCTTCTGCTCTGCCAGTAAGTTGGCTTCCACATTTCCTTATTCCATGGATTTTTCCATTCTTTTTTTTTTTTTTTAAAGATTTTATTTATTTATTTGACAGAGAGAGAGACAGCCAGCGAGAGAGGGAACACAAGCAGGGGAGCGGGAGAGGAAGAAGCAAGCTCCCAGTGGAGGAGCCTGATGTGGGGCTCGATCCCAGAACACCAGCATCACGCCCCGAGCCGAAGGCAGATGCTCAACGACTGAGCCACCCAGGCACCCCATGATTTTTCCATTCTTTTGAAAGACTTATTAGTTCATATCTTCTGTCTCCAAGTCTCCAATTTTTCATTCCCCAATTCCCACTTTCAGCTGTGACCTTGCTTCTTATTTGACTGAGAAAATAGGATTAAAAGAAGAAATCTTACAGAATCGCCTACCCCCACTTCCACCTCCCTTCCTGCATCTCAGTCCATTTATTCTGTCTTCTTCTTATCACTTCTGTGTTCCTATTTAAAGCCTGTCCTCTCCATTCATGTATAGCAGCCATCTCTTTCTACCTATTCAGGGGCATGAATATAGCAATCGTCCCCTCTCTCATCTGCATCATTAGTTTCTTCTTGCCACTAGATCATTCTCAGAAACACAAGCTTACTGAAATTTCTCCCATCTTAAAAGAAAAAAAATCCTTCTCCAGGACCATTTTTCTTCTTCTCTTTTCAACAAAACTATTTGACGGGATTTTTGTACTTATGTTCCCCATTTTCTCCCTTTCCATTTTTTCTTGAACTCCATTCTGACTACTGTTCATCCTGTACCATCAAAACTGCTCTACTCTAGGCTGTCAGTGACTTCCATGTTGATAAATCTCCACAGGTAAACCTCAGCCTTCCTCTCCTCAGGCAGGTCAAGGGAATTTGACACTGCAGATAACTGCCTTCTCCTAAAAGCCTGTTTTCCCTTGACTTCTAGGATACCACTGTCCCCTGGGTTTCCTCTTCTCCTAGTGGCTGCCCTTGTGTCTCCTTTGTTGCTTCTTCCTCTCCTTCCCTCTTTCCAGGAAGTATAGCAAGTTTTAATCCTTGGAACATTTTAGTCTTTATCTGTATTCAATCCCGTGGTGCTTTTATCTGATCTCATGCCTTTCCCTGATTGGCAGACATGTTTATACAACTCGCTACTTATTATTTTCATTTGGATAGGCATCTCAAACTTAACATATCCCAAATATCTTTTTCCTCAGTCTTTCCCATTTCAGTTGTTAAAGGAAATTGTCAAAAAATGATATAAAACCCATACAGATATAAAATGAATTCATGTCAGAGATTTTATTTAGCTCATTAATTTATGAGGGAAATAAGTAAGATGTTACAACTGTTAAAAACAGCAAAGACATCTATAGGGGATGAGAAATTCCAAAATGAATTTACAAATACATGCAAAACAGGTCTTTCTACAGAAAATAGTCAACTGCATTCTACTAAACACAATCAATGTGCTTTTTATGGACAAGAATAACACATGATTATCCATTTTCTACAACTTGCATCGCTGTAAAATATCTGAAAGACAATGGAAGGCAGAAATGACCTGAATGAGTGCGTTAGACAGAACACTGATTAATATTGTAAACTTTTCCCCCCTGTTTCAAAGCTTTTCATAATTTTTCCTGACACTGTGGATTAAATCTACATAATTTTAGAGGATCAAACCAAAAACTTGGAGTTCATCTTTAATCTGTCTCTTTTTCCCACACTCCATATCCAATCACTCAGCAAATCCCATTGGCTCATCTTGCAAATTACATCGGAATATGACCGCCCCTCATGACCCCCCCACGATGGTGGTGCAGGCTACCATCATTTCTTGCCTAAATCCTTACAATAACCTTCTTACTGGTCTCCCCGCTTTCAATCTTGCCACTTTCCATCTATTCTTACGAGAACAAAGTAAACCTTCCAAAATGTGAGTAGGTTTAAGTCATTCCTCTGCTCAAAACCTCCTCTGCTCATGGCTTCATACTTGGAGTAAAAGTCGAAGTGCTCACTTAAGACCAGAACTTAGAATTTCCTACAAAGCTCTGTACATTCTGCATCCTCAACTCTTGTCCAACCCCAGAGACGGTTTTCCTTGACATTGTTTTAAATATCTTCCCACTCACTCTGCTGCAGCCACCTTGGCCCTCTTGCTGTTTCTCTGACGTGCAGGCCGGCTCCTGCCTCAGAGCCTCTTTGCATATGTTCATCCATCCCCTGCAGGAAACACTTTTCCCCCAGCTGTTACTTAGTCTTTTGTCTCCTTCAGGTTTTGCTTAAGTATCAGCTTCTCAGAAATCTTCCTTGACATTATTTACTATTGCGACCACCCAGTCTCCTATCCCTTCCCCCTTAGGACTCCCCACTTCCTTCCCTGTTCTATTTACTCCCGTAGCAATTGTCACCATCTGACATAATGTGTATTTTACTCATTTATGTGTTCGCCTTATTACTTAAGGCAATTGAGGGAAGGGTTATAGGGTTATTTAGTTCACTTTTAAATACCCTGTGCCTAGAATGGCACCTGGCACTTTGTAGCAGCTTAATAAATACTTTTTAACGACTGGGTTATTTCTAGCTGTGATGAAATCACTTGGGGACACTGTGATACTTGTGGTGCTATAAGAAACCAGGCACAAAACACAGATATGAGGTGTAGATGATCCAGTGCACATCAGGTAAATGCTGTGGAGTTTTGGGGTGCTGTGCTTGGAGGTATGAGGATGAGTAAACCTTGACTTGGAGGCTTTCTGAGCCGGGGCAAGGCTGAGAAATGTATTTGCATATGTATATGAATATGTAAACATTTTATGTCTGGGGCTTACTCTTGCCAAGTGTCTCCCCTTACCCTGGTAGTGTTTATCAATCTTGTGAATGCTTTTTTTTTTTCCTATCCAGCTAATCAGAGAACAGAGTTTACTTTTACCTGGAAAAGGCAGCAGGGCAAATTTGTGCTGTGGGTTAACCTCTTTATTCACTGACATAATTGAGTCCATCCAGCACTTCATACTATAACTGTTTAGTAAGCCAGTTGCAAAATGTTTGCTCTATGTTGATGTAAAGTAAAGTAAGACAAGATTGCTCTAGCAAAGAGAGCCAAAAATAAAAGGACTTCTAAAACAAAGAGGTTTATTTCTTGTTCATGTAATAATTCCAATATGAATGGTCCAGGTCTTTAGAAAAGTTCTACTCTATACTATAATGGGGGGCCTAGAGTCATTCCGCTTTACACATACAAAGAACATTTGTATTTATCTGCATGAACTGTGGTCAAACAGTAGAGAGCTGAAACTAATATGATACTGTCTGTTACTGGAATTTAAATAAAAGCTTTAAAAAAAGAGTAGAGAGAAGGAAGAAAATGTGGAAAAGACATGTCCAATGTCTTAACTCCTAGACTTGCATATAACACTTATAACTCCTACTCACGTTTATTGGTGATAACTGGATCACACGTAACGTCAGGACACCTTCTGATGCTTGTCAGAGGACAGCAGGTTTGGTAGATGATTAGCAGTCTCTGTTACACTATCCTCATTGCTTTGGGTTCTGTTCATTTCACTGTACTAGTTACCAAGGAAGGAATGCTTCCCAGGAATACGCAATATGATTTCTAGTGACGTGGGAGTTGAGCCTATCACCTAGTCCTTTGGGGTCCTTCACGTTACTCAACCATAAGGAGGGGGAAGAAAGTACGTTACTGTGTTGGTTGAAGTTATTCTTATCCTGATTATCAAAAGGAAATAATCTTGCCGCAAAACAACGGGGAAAGGGAAGGAGGTCTTCTGGGTACCTACCGCTAGTTCCAGAGCCAATAGTAAATGTTCATGGTAGACCACAACAACGTTTTGCATGCAGGATTACAAAGGAATGCTAGTTTGGCTATCTTCACCAAGTAAAGAACCTTGGCCAGGAACAGGAAACAGATAGTGAAGAAAAGAAATTTTTTGATGTTAACTATAAGTTCATCGATACTGGCTCACATTTTTTTCTTACTCTGTTTAATATATATGATATATATGAGTGTTTCATATCTATGGGATATATGAATATAGGAATGTATATTAGCCAGTTTTCTTTTCTCTCTTCTGCTTTCTCCTTAATATTTCAGATAAGTTGTTATAGTGGTACTTAGATGAATAATTTAACTTACAGATTACCTGGTGTCAAAATAGAATGGAAGAAGAGTGAGAATTACCCAGTGACAGGTGTAACAAGTGGTAGGATGTTAGATTTCCCTTTAAGGAGAGAAGGTGAATACATTGCATTTGTTGTTCCTTGTTCATTTATTTTTATGAGTGGTGATTGCATTATGTTGGATGTGCATATCTTTTTAGTAGTTGCTGGTCAGAAGTTCAGCTATTGCTAGAAAGGAGTTCAGGGATGCAAGGTAACCAAAGTGGTGGATTGTGGTGGGCATGATATATTGTTTTTTTCAACCTCTGTTCTGCTCTCTTTCTAATTAGAATGAAAAGTCAAATCTTCATTTCACTAATTATCTCACAAGAGGATGCAAATTAGACTCCTTTAATTAGATGCACTCGTGCAACATTTGGAAAGTAGATGTGAAGCAGAAATCATTTTCCTGCACCTTTTAAGACATTATCTCTGGGGTTGCCTGGGTGGCATAGTTGGTTAAGCGTCCAACTCTTAATTTTGGCTCGGGTCATGATCTCAGGCCTGCACTCAGCATGGAGTCTGCTTGAGACTCTCCCTCTTTCTCTGCCTCCCCTTCTCTCTGAAATAAAAAAATTATCTCTTAGCCAGCTATGTCATAGAAATACTACACTTTTTCTTTAGCAATGTTCCAGTGTCCATTCTCCTGTTTCTGATGATCAAAAATCAATTATGGCAATTTCTTCTTGACTCAAGCTTCCTGATTTCTGAGTCACTTATGCTCTGTATTTTTGGGTTTTGCTCTGTATTTTGACTCTTAACTGCAATCTCCATGTTCCTGGCAGGTTGTTTTTGTCTTGCTCTGAGAGTCATTCCTGGAGATTCAGCCTAGAGTCCACTTCTTTAGTCCTTCCAAAGGTATTTGAAGCAGGTGATTTTCTCCATTAAATTCTTTACTGCTTAAAATAACTAGAATGATTTCTCTTGCCAGCACTGAAATTTTCACAGATGAATGTGGGATGTTTGCTCCTTTCTTCTTTATCTATTTCTCCATCATGCTTCCTGGAATGTAGATGTGATTACTTCCACTCTGAGCCAAGAGCGTGAGGGTCACACACTAGATACGTCAAAATGCGAAGCTGTAAGTGATCAGGTCCTTGGGGATGTTTTGAAGCTGAGCCACCATTCTGGCCCTGAACTGCCTTCTTTCAGGTTTTACATATAAGAAAACACTTATGTGTTTCAGGGAATACTATTTGGGTCTCTGCTAATCTCAGCTAAATCTAACTTTACCGATATAAACTATAAGAGACTCAGCACAGTCCCACCACATAGTAAATATGCAGAAATATTAGCTTTTATTATTTACACCCAGAATGTCCCTCTCTTGCCATTTTCTTGCTTTTAGAGATTCCCCCTGTCTTTCAAAGTCCAACTGTGATGCCTCCTGTTCTGTGACACCTTCTTTTATTTCTCCATTCAGAAGTTCTAGCCAACAGGGCTAGAATTATCTAGTACTATAGGGATTTGCTTGTATGGCTGTATCCTCTCCAGAGTCTTTGTAAGTGGGGATTGGATATGAATCAAATTTGTGTCCCCTCAAAATCAAAAATACTATACCATGCAATATATGTACTTAGCAATTAACACTGGAAGGTTGATGTATCTGAGGGAGAACTGTATTATGTGGTAGAGAAGTTAAGCACTTCCGGGATTTAAAGTCATTGGAGAAGCTTTCTTGAAAGAGGTTGAATTTTGGTAAACTTCAAAACAAAGATTGAATTTGAATGGGTGAAGGGGCCTAGAGAAACTCTGCAGAGCAGAAGGAACTGGACTCAAAAGCATGGAATGGTTGGAGGAGAAAGGAAAGTGCCTCAGAAAATTAGATTCATTATAATTCTTTGTTTGCAGCATGCTCTCATAATTGGTCCTGGTGGGTTTGTGTTTCTTTTGAATATTGCAATAAGCACCTATGAACACCCATCCCGATACAGAAACTGGAGCATTGGCAGTGTCTTCTATAATTCCATGGGGTTTCTTCCATCCCATAATCCTCCCTCTCTCACCTAAAGTATCTATTCTGAATCTGGGCTGAGTCCTTCTCTTAATTTTGTTCTTTTCTTTTTTAAAAAATACAGAGTTTTCCCACTTCTCTGTGTATTCTATTCTTAATGAGCATGTTTTCTTTTAGTTGTTTTAACTTTATAAAAATGTTATCATTCTCCTTGTAATCTTTTGGGAATCTCAGTATTTATCTTAATTTTTTGTTGCTAAGACTTACTCTATTTTCACACGCCACTATAGCTCATTCATTTAAACTACTGAATAATTCTGTGTATACCCCATATCTGTTTTCCTATTAATAATCATTTGCTACTGGAACAGAGATGCCCCAAGCATTCTAGTGCAGGGTAGATCCTTAGGTGTACAGGTTCAACAGCTTTGAGTGGAGGCATATAATCTAGGAGCAGAATTGCTGAGTCACGGTGTACATGAATGTTAAACTTTACAAGGTGATACCGAACCTCTCCACAGTGGCTGTACCAGTTTACAGTCCCAACAGAAATGCACAGGAGATTCTGTTGAACTACAGTGCCTTCAATATTTGGAATTTTCAAACTTCTTAGTACTTGGCATTTGAATGGATTTAAGATGCTATCTCCTTGTGGTCTGTATTTGTGTTTTCCTGACTCCTTAATGAGGTTGAACATCTTTTCATAAGTTTATTGGCCATATGGATTTCCTCTCCTGTGATATTTCTGTTTATGTTTTTTGCCCATTTTTCCATTATGTTTCATATTGGTTTGTCAGCATTCTTCGTGCATTCACGGTAGTAGCACTTTACCGGTCTTGTACGTTGTAAAGGTCTTATCTCAATTTGGAAATGGTCTTTCCCCATCCTTTAAGATGAGTTTTGATTAAAGGAAGTCCATAATTTTAATGTAGCCACATTAATCAACATTTTTCCTTTTTTTTTTCTGGTGGTTGTTGGTTTTTGTTTTTGTTTTTGTTTTTTTTTGCCTGTTTAAGAAGCGTATCTCTATTTCAAAATCATAAATGTATCAATTTACTTTTTTATTAAATGTTTTAAAGTTTTGTTCTTGAAATTTAAGTCTGATCCACCTGAAGTTCATTTTTGTTTATGATTTGAGGTAGGAATTTAATTTCAAATTCCTAAGTGAATAGCCATTTTTCCCCCATTTCCTTCCCATGTCTTACTCTTTTTTCATGCACATACTCTTTTTATCATATTTCAATGGTTGACATTCACACAGATTTCTTTCTGCTCCTTCTATTCTATTCATTGGACAACCATAACATTTTACACTGCCGTTATTTCTTAAGCTTTAAAATAAGACTTGGCATCAGATAGTGCAATTATTTCATCTGTACCCTTTTTCATCAGAAGAGTTTTTCCTCTTCTTAGTCCTTTACTTTTCTATATACATATATTTTAGAATTAGATCAAGTTCTATGAAATATTCAATTGGGATTTTCTGTTACATTTTACTGAAATGATAGATTGATTTGAGGAGAATTGACACTGACTAAAGATATGTAAGACCTTCCAGGAAAAATTATAAAACTTTGTTGAATGCATTTTAAAAGATGAAATAAAGGGAGAGTTGGACTATGTTTATAGAAAAAGATTTAACATTGTAAAGTTTAACGTTATAAATACACTTGTGTTACAAACATTTAAGGAATTCATGACGGGCAAGGCATTTTATACACAATTGCTACATTGTTAGGCTGCATCAGACATACATACGTGACTCCCGACTCCCATCTGGCAATTTTAATAAGATGATTGTCCTCATGTGACAGGAGAGATATTGTGACGCTACCATTACAAACAAGAAACAATCTTCCATTTTAGTACATGCCCTTCCTGCTTCTGTTTTTAATTTAACCTTCGAAAGAAGAGTTTTAAGATATTGTGATTTTTGAAAATATCCAGTAGTCAAGAACGAATCGGAAGAAATGATATAGGCAATATGGCTTAATAATTTTCCATCATGGTTGATTTCCTTCATGGCAAAAATGTATTTGTTGTAAAGATGGACATTAGGTTTTCCAATTACACTTACAGCCATCTGGAGGAATTCCTTCAGGACCGAGGGCAGAAGAGCCAAAGTGACACAGAGGCTGGTGAGACACTTTCTCTGAGATCTCTCTATTTGGGAAGCTCTCCACGTCTGGAGCGCTCTCCAAGGGTTCTAGCTGGCACTAGCCCGAGGCAAAGTATATCTCCTCAGCTCCCCTCAGTTCTTGCAATGGCTCCTCAGACACTCACCAAATGTCCATTACTGCAGTCCTGGCCACAGTCCTATACTGGGGCTAGAAATCCCTTTTGTGCCACATCGTACCTCAGAGATGTCACTTACTCATCACTTTCCTCCATTTGGGAAATTAACAGGTTTTTCCTGTGCTCTACGTCTCATATTCTTGGCCCATCTTGCTAGTCCAGTCTTTGCCGGCCACAGGGACACTGCATATCTCTTACTTTCTGCCTGGGGCTTCATGAGAGGGCCTGGGGACTGCTTTGTCACTCCCACATGTGTGGCCCAGAACTGTGGAGGTATTTAATCATGAACAGCCCTCACCAATGGGAGGGGAGAGGCTAGAAACAATGGATAAATGCTTCTCCATTTCATCCTTGGGTGAACACATTCTGTATACTCACAAGAAGGACTCAAGAGAAGTCAAGTCCCAGTCTTCTATAGCAGTGGTCAGCTTGACAAAATACCTTTTCATTGACTACTCCTCTTTTCTCTTTTGCTCTCCCCACACCCCCACCCCTGCTCTCTGGAATCACTTTCTAAATAAATGTCCTGCACAAAGAGAAACCAACCTAAGACAAGAAAACATATCTTTAAGGTCTGTTCTCTGTGCCTCCAAAACAAAGGCCCAGTCTGTTAAAATGACCAATGTTAATCACCAAAACCTAAAAGTCACATTTATAGTGTCTTTCAGGAGATGATTGGCCTTCTTGTCTTTTCAGCACTAGATGATAAGACCATAAGTTCCGGGGGTCATGTTTTTTTGACTTTGTTTCCCCAGAACCTCTAATTGGGGTGATATATAAGACATACTCAAGAAATGCTGAAGTGAATGAATGAATGAATGAATGAATGAATGAATGAATGAATGAAAAAGCAATACCGTTTTGTTTTGTTTTCTCAAGATATCAGTGGTAGGACTCTGACCAGAGCAGAGTAGGACTGACTCAGTGCCAGTCATTGCAAAGTCTTTTCGAATAAAGTTTAGCAAGTTTTCCAAATCCCAAAGTTCGAATACCACAAACTTGCTTCTTTGTATGAGACCAGTTCTGGTCTAATAGGCCCAGAGAATCCCCATGCTGAGCCATGGATATCAAGGATAGAGGTGTGATTAGACATTAATAGCAAGACTGAGCTTGTAAAATTTTGTTTGGGATTGAGATTTTAAATAAGCCTACTGGTTTCCAGAGCTTTCCATAAGAGAAAAACAAAACAAATTTTAAATCATGTTTCTTCCAAAAGTCTTTCTTTATATCTAATAAACAATGAGAAACTTCCCAACTACATCGCTTGGAGGGACTGAGAACTTTTTATACTGCCTTCTAAAACTAATGAATTCTATACCTTGATTTTATTTCTAAAAGTCATACAGTTTCCAAGTACTAGCTCCAACTTCTAAGAGGTGCTTTGGTATGCTTTATATTTATTACTAAACTCTCAGCTTCCCAGGGAAGTGGGGGCAATGGGAAAGGATGAGTCCTGCCTTAATAGTGAAGGTAAATGAAGATAATTTTAAAAGAATACCAGGATAATATTTTTTACAAGGTAACCTATAAAAGAATAAAGCTGTACAAATATTTTTGGCTGCTAAAAATATATAGAGAAGACAGGGTAGGACAATATCTCATTTCAAAAGCATAATACTGCATGATTTTAAAGGTTTGCAAAACATGATTTAACTCTCGCGATAGGATATGTCATGAGTATTACTATGTTCATTGTGCGAATGACACAACAAAAGTTCAGAAATAGTAAGCAACTTAGGTAACTGCACAGCTGGTAAGCAGCAAACCCCACCGAGGAAATTTTCTAGGTTGTGTGAGGTCTTGGCTTGTGTAATATCTGTCTCTGGTCTTCATATGGTAAGAAGGGCACTCGCAACAATGTCAACAGTCAACAACAAGGTAAACATCTCTATGTTTACAACAAAACACTTTTTTTTTTTTTAAAGATTTCATTTATTTATTTAACAGAGATAGAGACAGCCAGCGAGAGAGGGAACACAAGCAGGGGGAGTGGGAGAGGAAGGAGCAGGCTCATAGCAGAGGAGCCTGATGCGGGGCTCGAACCCATAATGCCGGGATCACGCCCTGAGCCGAAGGCAGACGCCCAAACGCTGTTCCACCCAGGTGCCCCACAAAACAGTTTTTTTTAAAAAAAATAGTGAATATCTTTCTGAAAGCTCATCTTTCCAATAACCCCTTGGCATTTGCCAGCTTTGACCAGAAAACACCTTACTAAAGAACCCTACACAGGATTCCATGTGTATCGGTATTCTTTGTTGCTATGTATTTTTGTTCCCTTTGTTATTGATGGCTTTCTCAAACAGGGACATGAAGGACACCACAAACGTTGAGAGGAACTATTCCCTTGTTACTCTAGTCCTGTCTTAAAAAAGGTTTTCAATGCCAAGCTGCATGTACCCTTTACGTTTTAGTTTCTACAGCTATTTAAAACTCTTAAGTTGAATTGGTTATAGACTCTTAACCCCCATCTTTCCTGCCACGCATTAACTTTTAGGAGTATTTTTCTTTAGGGTGTCTGTTATTGGCATTACTTTCCCCAAAGGCATTATTTTCCATTTAATATAATTACTTCAATTAATAAATCTAATGGGAGCACAAGAGCTATTATCCACTGCTTTACTTTTACAGGAGGGAAAACTTTGGTAAAGATGAGAAGATAGGGTAAGTATAGCAAGTGTAACTTAAAAAGTGTATACTGAATTACATTTTTCTTTTCATATAAATACATCACTTACAAAACCATTTCCCAGAGGGGGGAAAATTGTCTCTGGAAAGAATTTTAAACTAAACGTATAAGGACATGTCAACAAAATAAAAATGGTCTTTTTCTAACTGTGCATTTCTGGTCTTGCACTTTTATTTAAGTAAATGCATTATTGCATTGTTAGCGATTATTGGGACACTGGAGTTGTCCTTCAGTATAAAGTTAAAAGGTTTAAAGAAATTAGGTTAATTTTTTTTTCTTTTTGGCAATAGAAAAAATTAAGAACTTCTTTGGGAGCCCCGTCCAGCAGCGTTAGGGTAGCAGTGCCATTAACTATTAAAAATTCTATTTCTTAGCAGGGTTTCAGTCTGACAGTGTTCTCAGTTTTCCACTTGACTTCAAGAGCAGTTTTTGACCATCCCAGTACCCAGAAGTCCCATCCCCGAAGGCTTCTTCAGTGTTCTCATTCCTGCAGCTTTCTCTCAGGCAATTTCACTGCCCTAACCACATTTTGCAGGATGGACGAGTGGGGGTGGAGAGTACCATGGAGTTCCCTGGGCATGTAGATATGATCAGCCAACTTGCTCAGACTTTAGAAAGCAGCCACAGATGTGCTCTATATTAAAATATTAGCATTGGGGCTCCTGGGTGGCTCATTCGTTAAGCGTCTGCCTTCGGCTCAGGGCGTGATCCCGGTGTTCTGGGATCGAGCCCCGCATCAGGCTCCTCCGCTGCGAGCCTGCTTCTTCCTCTCCCACTCCCCCTGCTTGTGTTCCCTCTCTCAATGTTTGTCTCTCTCTCTGTCAAATAAATAAAATCTTAAAAAAAAGTAAAAATAAAATATTAGCATCAATGTTAACATTTCCCTAAGTTTATAAAGTATACATATATCTGGGGAGCACTTTCATACAAACAACTCTGTAAAATGTGCTCAAAAGCAGAATCAAGATTGTTATTATGATCTAAGGACACGTGCACAGTTTTTATATGACCTCCTTCTCTTTCTTCCCCCTCATTACAAAGCCTCTTTTCTAAAAGTCTAGTCCTATTATTAGACTTGCCATAATAAAAAAGAGAAAAAAAGAAGGTTCCAAGGTATCTAATTGAAATGTTTCCGTGAACATAAGTAGTCCAATATTCTGCTATTTCTTATTACAAAAGTTGTAGAATAAATAATCAAATTTACCAGGAAAAAAATATGGATTTAGAAGATTCTCAAGTTTAATATCTTAAATAATGCCATGTTATGAAAAGATATTAATTTCTATTATCATTTTGTGTTGTAAAAATTAACATATCCCAAATGTATAAGATGTTTTTACTAGAAGTGTTTGATATAGTACTATAGAAAATATAATTTCAGTTGTTAGGGAAGAAACTCAGACTGGTCTGTAGTCTAAAATATAGAATAAATATCTAGAAATTTTGAGTGATTATTTGTTTTCAGCCTGCTTCTTTTATCCCCCCCCCAAAAAAGATAACAGGACTTGAGGTTTGAATTGTCAATAATTGCTCCAATTTTATTATATATTATGATATGATGTAAAGATATCAAAATTTTCATCAGAAGAAAATTCAGCCAATATTGTAAATGGTGACAATTTGGTTTTATAAACTTTACATTCAGTCTGTTGGTGTTATGCAAATAAAGAAAAACATATGTATAAATAGAAAAATAAAATGGACTAATGAGAAAGGAACATTTTCATTTGTTCTTAGAAATGATGAAGCAGATTCGATCTGGTCCATACCACAGATTCTGTGTAAAATGAATCGGCCATAGAAATATTAAACTTTTAAAACTGCCATTTTGACTTTTCAAGGTTCAGTAGCAGACAGACCTTAATTATCATTTTCTCAAAATAATGTGTGTAAATCTGTATTTGTTAGAGGTCAGTATAACATATTAACTCCAACTCTATTTACAAACAGTTGTGTAATGTTTCTCCTTCTTCTATTAGCATCTGAAAAATAACATTCCTTTTTATTTAAGACTCAAAGGTTTCAAATAAATATTTTAATGTATTTGCACAAATACACATGTAAGTTTCAGAACGGATGTGTATAAATACCTATAATAAAAAAGCAGTGTAATAAACTGATGACATAAATGGTAACGTCTCTTTAATCCTCTGCTGCTCTATTGAAGATTCTTATATTCTAATCTCTTTGTGGCATCTATTTATTTATACACTTTGTGTATAAGCATGAGTATTCCTGAACACAAGATGAACAGAATACATTTGCTACATAAGATATTTGTATCTAAAATAAATATTTGTCTGTAAAATAAAACTAAATTCCTTAAGCACTTTAGCAAAAAACATAGCAATATGTGTTGAACTTAACTACCTAATTGAATATACCAGGAAGATGATACAAAAACTTCCAAAAGCAAAAGCAGAATTTAGTATTCTGTGCTATTTTATATTAAGATATCAAGCTGCATATAGGGTCTTTAACTATAAAATCACAAAAGAATTAAATTAATAACAATGAAATACTAATAAGATATCATCTACTTAATGGTTCTTAAAGTATTGATATTAACAGAGTCACAAATCCAAAATGTCAGGGCATATGCCAAGAATGTGTGAATAAGTATGAAAATTCTAATATTACTCATCAGTTTATGTGACTGATCACCAGTGATATTTAAATCAATCTAAACATTCCAATCTTGAGAAAAATGTTTGCAATTTATTGGCTTTCTTCAGGATTGAAAACTCAGTCGTTTGGGCAATTGAGCAGATGTGACCAGAAAGGAAAGAAGAAAGAGTACTGAAGTATGCTCACTAATTGAGCAAAATCCTGTAAAGGAAACCCAGAAGTTCTTATCTCCTTTGACTAAAGTCAGTCTTTAAATAATTATAACCAGTCTGTAAGTTCTAGCCAGCCTTGCTGCTTATGCATCATTAAAATCAAACTTCTAGTCCTGCCAATGTATTAACTTGTCTATATATTCACATAATTAGCACCTCATCATTTTATGGTATTCTGGGACTTCCTTGCTTCCTCCAATCTCACATTCAACGTTGCAAAGAGCAGTTACTACAGCCTCATAAAATTCTGCTGTCCTTCAACTTCTGCTCTCTTTCCTGTATGAAAGCCAGATTTGTTGAAGATGAGGAGAAATACTAGGCAGATCAGTGAATGTTCAAGATACTATGTAAAACATGGGGAAACCCAGGAAACTGAAACATTTTAATCGGTCGGCTCAGATCCATCCTCTCCGGCCCTTCTAGCACCTACTTAATTGTTGGGATTTCAATTTTGGCATCTCCAGCTGCAGGGCTCAGAGCTCAGGACTCTCGCCACCCTCCAGCACCCGGGATGCGCGGCCTGGCTGCGATTTATGTTGACATTTAATTTTTATAAAACTTGTTTCTTTCTCTCTCTCTCTCTGTAAGACCGTCTTTGATCAGCCTAACAGCTTCGATGACCCGCCCCCCACTGCTCTTGTGGCGAAGTGATTGTTTCACGCGCATAAAGAAAGAAACTACTTTTTGAGAAGTTCCTCAGTGGTCAGCTAGCTTTTAGGCTATTCCTCCGGTTGCACATGACGGAACATCCTTAGGGATATTTGGGTTTTCCCTTTATCTTTTTTGTTTGTTTGTTTTGGAAGGGCGATTGGGTTAGAAGGTGAAGCCCACAGGGCAGCCTCCCGCAGTTCGGTCTCGGCCAAAGTTTCTACCGGTCAAGTTTGAGGCTTGGCGAGCGAGGGGAGGCCCTGGACGCTGCTGATTGACCGGGTCCTCGCAGTGGCCGCCCGGCAGGTCAGCCAGCGCGACCACTTGCCTCCGGACTCTGACGGGGGCGGGGGGGTGTTCGCTCCTGAGCCCCAATCGCCGCGGCCTCAGGCAGAGCCGGCAGCTTCTGGAGAGGAGCTCGGTGGCTGGAGCTGCGGAGCGTTGGGCGCCGGCGCCGAGCCTCACGCACTGGGCTCAGGGTAAGAGATGCTCCCCCGAGATCTGGGATGGGGGCGGGGGGATAGGAAGAGCCGGGAAGTCTCAGGGGCGCGCGGTCCTCGCGAGCCTGGGCTGCAGTGCTGAGGCTGTGCGCCCGGGGCGCGCGGGGAATGCTGCGCGGCTCCCTAGACCGGGTCCCCGCGCCCACCCGCGCCGCTGGCTCGTGTAGTACAAAGACTGAGAAACTCACAGGCTCTGCCCAGAGCAGGACTGAGCGGCGGGATGCGGTCTGCGGGCCGTGGGACGCACCTGTTGCGGGAGGAGGACCCCCGCCTCCGCGCCGCCCCCTGCGCCCCCGAGCTGCGAGGGCGCGGGGTGTGGCCCGAGAGAGCGCGGCCCCGCGCCGCCGCCGGGTCGCTCGCTCCAGCTCCTTGCTTGTCTGAAGCCTTCTGAATGGGCCCCTGGCCAGGGCCAAGGTCACGGCGCGTCTCCGGCTGAGGCCCCTCTGGGCTGCCGCGGCCCCTCCGGGCAGCTGCAGCCTCGGTCCAGCGCCGACTCCATTACTTCCCCTCTGCTGACACCGGGCTCGGGCAGCTAGCTCTTCTGAGCTCCCTGCCTGCTCCTGCTCGGGGCTGAGCGGCATTTGCGGGGGATCCCTGAGTCCAAAGCGACCCCTCTAGGCGAGCGCGTGGGAGCAGCGCCTGCACAGCCTTGTGGGGCCCCTCTGGTTTTGGGCCGCGTTGAGTATCAACCCATTTTATGGAGAGCAAAGTTGTGGCTCCTTTACTCCTTCTCCCTCCTCTCGCTGCTGATGCCTCCAAGAGGTAGGGAATGGGGGACAAGCCTGCTAGGAGAGCCTGGGCCCCTGGAAGGCCTCACCAGAAGTGCTTGCCTGACTTGGGCCCTGGACATTGGACCGTCTCACACTCACGTGTAGAGGCCTATCAGGAAAGCAGGGAGGAGAGGGAGCGCAGCCTCCTGCACTAAGACCCGGGGCCTTGGCCTGGACACGGCAGATGTGCCGCGTCCAGCAGCTCTACCTTCGCCTTACCTGACCTAAAAATCCGTTAAGGGTGGAGGGGGTCTGGTCCATGTAGGCGGAAGCCCAGCACCCCTTCCCCGCCTAGCACAGCCCCCCTCCTAGCTGGTCACGGTGGCCCGCGTCCCCCACTCGGTGGAAAGACGGTGCCGAGGAAGAGCGGCTTCTGGTTCCGACTCCCAGAACCCTGGGCTTTGTCTTTCCAGCCCCGAAAGTGAGTTGTTCAGCCTGCATTTCAAGGACTGCTTCCCATTTTTTCCCTGCCACCTTCTCTATTAATTTGAGAAAATTTTACACCTTATTTCATTTTGTCCACTGAGAAAACTGGGATTTTTTTTTAAAGGTAATACCTTTCAGCAGCTTGATTTTTTTCTACTTCATTTGCCATCCTTCGCTCAGACTAGACTTTGCTACGTCCCGAAATCAAAACTGAAGTACAGCATTCTCAGTTTGGGCAGGAAAAAGAACGAAGTCCGAAGTCGCTGCCCAAGGGTCAGGAAGGTGGTACAGGACGACGGCAGGGGCAGGGCCTGTGCACTGGGCCCAAAGTCTGGGAAACCGCTTCTGCTCCAGTAGCGCTCCCAGGGCTCTCCCGATGCCGGGTGTGATCAGCAGAGACACACAGAAGGCGGTGGTCTGGACCACGCCTCTCCACCCAGCCTTCCTCCATCACCTGGGACTTTGTCCGAATATATGCAGATGTTCTGGAACCCTTTTTCTCAGAAGTAGTTCGGGGTTTGTTGCTGTCTGAGCTCAAATGGATGCGTCTGGCGAATTAGGAAGCATTTCTTTGGCTTGGATATTAGAAGTGCATTTGGACATCAATCTTTCCACATCCAGTTGAATCTCCTGGATTCTTCGTTTTAATAAATATTCCTTCTCCGGAGATGGAAGCGGTAGGAGGACAGGAGGCTTGCGTCCAATCTTCAAGAGCACCAGGGTCTTGGCCTTGAGGAGGACTCTTGGCCATTTTCTTTTCCTACAGAGAAGCGTAGTTCCGGGTAGAAAAGCATCCGTTCCCATGTTGCGTCTCCCCATCCAACTGGTATTGCCGGGGCAGCTTTCGAGGGGAGACTGTCAAAGAGGCACAGCCTCGCAGAGCGTGCAGACTCCGGGCCTGGGCATACAACCCTCTTCTGTTGACCGCTCCATTTGTGTCAGTGGAAAGTGAGGCCTCCTCTACCTGGAGAGTCTTAGAGATGTGAACTGACTGCCGCACAGTCTGAGGCCCTAACTGACCCAGATTCCGGGATTGCTTCGCTTTCGCACTTTCCATCCACTCAGGCACAACCTAGCATCTGTCTCTGCTTGCTCCGAGCCCAGAGCGTGGCGGTGCCCGGACTCTTCTTGAGGCCTCCCAGAGGCTCCCGGGGGTTTCTGCTTTCCCGCCCCTCACACTGCTTAGTCCCGGTGGACAAAAACACAGCAAGGGGGAAGAAAGATCTGCTCCCACTTCCGCACTGGAACCGAAGGTTCCAAACTCCAGGCCTCCTTTATCCCCAGAATCCACGGTGCACTTGACCGCAGTTCCCACGCGCACACGCCTAAGGGGCTTTCCAGATCCTTTCTCTGCGGAACACACACACACGTACACACGCACCCCACACCACACACGCATATCGTTTCTTACTCGACCGCGAGCGCCCGCTTTCCCCGGCCCGCCGGAGTGGGGCGGCCCCACCCCGTGGACCCACCCGCCCCAGCCCAGGGGCGCGGAGCTGCAGATGCTCCCCCCGCGCGCCAGCACAGTGGCCCGAGGCCGCCGGCGGAGCTAGCGGCGGGGACTGCCCCCAGCAGCTTCTGTGAGCGCCAGGGTCGGGGGGCTGCGCGGTAGCCCCAGCAGGAACAATCTCTCTGGAGTTCTTGGGAACCTTTCCAATCTCGCCCTGCCCCCTTGGCTGCTTTTCCTCCCTCTCCTTCTCAAGTTGCTCTTCTCGGAAGGCCAGGGTTGGATTTTTTTTGGTCTTGCTCTGTTTTTTCCCCTCAGACCCCGGTTTAAGAAGTTAGAGAACCGTGCAAAGAAAATTCTTTCAGTAATCTATTTATTTAAACGAGAGGACCCAAAACAAACAAGCAAACAAAAACGCAAAAACAAAAACAAGAGACCCATCCCCACAACCGTGTCAGAAGCAAACCCTTCACCAGATACGGACATCTCGTTGAAACCACAAGAGAAGGGCCCAAAAAACAAAATAACACAATGTCAGGGTTTAGGGGGGAAAACCTAATACGAACCAGTACAGACAGTGCACATCGACAGGCAGTCCCCCCTTCCCTCCCACCCTGGCAGGTGGAACCTGCCCTCCAACCGAATCTCTATCCTTGAAACAGTTCTATAGGACTTCTTCTGCCCACATTTGCCAAAACTTGGGAGTTGCTATGAAGAAAAGAGAAGGTTTCATTCCTCTCTCCAAACCCAGAGGAATCTCCGACAACTGCCCGGCCCCCTTTCCTTCCGGTCTGTCGGTTCCTTAGGTGTGATTTGGTTAGGGAAATTCGGGGGAGGGGGAGTAAAGTTAAAAAAAAAAAAATCAGGAAGGAGCGAGCTGGAGCGGTGAGTGTGTCAATCAGAGGGTTTTGTGCCTTGGGGCTCCTAGCGGTCGGGAGCAGAGGTGTCCCAGGGCGGCCCCACAATGAATATGAATAGGAATCCTTGCTAAATGGGACAGCAAAGCGCACCGCCCTGAATGATGGCACGTCATCCTAACCAGCCCAGGATAGATAGGAGGGTTCCTTTTGTCTCTTTTCTCCGGCGCAGCTCTATAAAAGCCCCTCTTTTTCAGCGTGAGGTTAGTCCAAGCGTACACCAACCCGCAGTCCAGGAAACAGCCGAACCAGAGAGAAAGGAGTGGGGAGGGAGAAAGGCTGGGAAGGGCAGTACCTCAGCTTTTCTTCTCACGTCTTGCCGCTGAGAAGTGGGTCGCTGGGCTGTGCAGATTTTTTTTTTAAATTCAAGATTTTCGTTAATTTCCCACCTAAAGCTTCCCCACGGTAGGGCCGCATCCCCTGTAATAAAATGAATTCTGATTCGAGCTCTGTCTCCAGCAGAGCTTCATCGCCGGACATGGATGAGATGTATCTGAGGGAACACCACCACCGCCACCACCACCACCAGGAGAGCCGTCTCAACTCGGTCTCCTCTACGCAGGGCGACATGGTGCCGAAGATGCCCGGGGAAAGCCTCTCACGGGCCGGCGCCAAGGCCACGGGCGAGAGCAGCAAGTACAAAATCAAGAAGCAGCTGTCGGAGCAGGACCTGCAGCAGTTACGGCTGAAGATCAACGGCCGCGAGCGCAAGCGGATGCACGACCTAAACCTAGCCATGGACGGGCTGCGCGAGGTCATGCCCTACGCGCACGGGCCCTCGGTGCGCAAGCTCTCCAAGATCGCCACTCTCCTGCTGGCCAGAAACTACATCCTCATGCTCACCAGCTCCCTGGAGGAGATGAAGAGGTTGGTTGGTGAGATCTACGGGGGCCATCACTCTGCCTTCCACTGCGGGACCGTGGGCCACTCCGCCGGCCACCCAGCACACGCCGCCAACGCCGTGCACCCGGTGCACCCCATCCTGGGCGGCGCGCTCTCGTCCGGCAACGCCTCGTCCCCGCTGTCCGCCGCCTCGTTGCCGGCCATCGGCACTATTCGACCTCCCCACTCGCTGCTCAAGGCGCCCTCCACGCCGCCCGCGCTGCAGCTGGGCAGCGGCTTCCAGCACTGGGCCGGGCTGCCCTGTCCCTGCACCATCTGCCAGATGCCGCCGCCGCCGCACCTTTCCGCTCTCTCCACCGCCAACATGGCTCGGCTGTCGGCCGAGTCCAAGGACTTGCTCAAGTGAGCAGCGGACAGCCCGGCTGCCCAGGATGAGGGGAGAGAGGCGGGAGGGACCGCGGTGCTGGGCCGGGAGGGAAGTGGGTGGCTGAGCCCTCGGCCGGCGGGAGGGTGAGCGCGGGGTCCTGCGGCCTCCCACGCCGCGTGCGAGATCTCAGACCCCACTAGACCCCCGGAGGGAAAGGACCAAAACCAAACTGCAATTTCTAGGTGGTAACGAAGGGGGACTCGAACCAGACGTCGTGTGTTTTGCATGCATGCTTCTTTTCCCCCATGCCGCGCCAGTATTTCTCACTTACATATGCTCTTGTCAAAACTGCATTTGTTGTATAAAGACGGGATCGGTGTGGTTAAAAACTTGCGAAGGGACTTTAGAATTGGCTTTCTCAGGCTCTGCGTTCTCACCTTGGAAAGGACAACACCCCTTTTTTGCAAAACAAATGTAAATATTTCCTTGAGATGGATGCAATTACGATTGTCACTATCATCTCCAGTTGTTTTTCTAGAGACAATGAGAGAGAAAGAGAGAGAGAAAGAGAGAGATTGATCTAGACCCAAGTTTTGAATCTCAACCTCGGTCCAGGGCATGACATCTCTTACGTGGGTTTTCCTTAAGACGCAGTGTAGGTCAAAAGAATGCATGCACGCTTCTGAATGAATCTTATCTAAACATGTTGTGCAGGCCGTGATGCCATTTTCCTTGTAACAAGGATTTATTAGTGAATTCTCCGAAGTATCCATATATCTGTCTGTGGTTGTTTGAAATGAAAAAAAGGGGGGCAGAGTGCAAAGACCCAAACTCACGCACAAGCGCTTCTTCCCCCACCCCACCCCCTTCGAACTCCATTCCCAAACTCCATCCCTAGGCTGTTCTAGGAGCCAGCTATTGCCAGAGCTTGGGCTCCCTCTACTAGCTTGCCCCATCCCCCACTTGCTCAGTGATTCTGCATGCGGGGTTGGCTCTCTCTATCATCAGCTTTGAAAAGTTATCATGGTTTGGGGAGGGGTGCCGTTTTTATTTTCCTGAACATTTGCTTGAAATATTTTGTTAGGGCCTCAAAGACAATACCTGTCTTTATTTTTTATATATTCTTGATAACTATGATATATTTATTAATAACCAGTGTTTCTGGATGAGATTTCAAATAAAAAAGAACCTTTAAATCCTGGCTTTGCCTTTGACTAAAATTTTTGAAGATGGCGGTAGTGGGTAAAAAATACACGGGTGCAGTAAGGTGTATCTGGCAGTGAGTGAGAGATTCAGATGTGCGGGCAGATACAAAGAGTTTTCTCTGGTCATTCACAGGTAAAAAGGTCAGATAAATTGGTGTTAATTATTACAACCAGATGTCTTTCAAATGGGGGCATTGTCCACACTGGTAGTCTTGTGATATTTGAGCTCCTTATTTCTCTGCAGTAATCAGACGCTCATAAACTCAGCAATTGAGATTTTAAAAAAGTAATCTGAAAACCCAAAGTGACAGGAAATGAGAGGCAAAGTGGTGGCTGCACAGGCTGTGTTGACAACAGACAGGAATGAAGCAGTAAGTTAACGTCCTTTCACTTTAAATCGACCATGTGACCTTTTAAAAAAAATAAACAGGTTAAAATCCAGTATATGTTTTTAAAGTCAACAAAGAGGGGTCTTAGAAAATAAATAATCCAATGCCTACTGTTCTGCCTGCCCCGTTGGCAGTGTGACCCACAGAGAAAGGGGAGGCCCCTCTGCTTTGTAAGGTGAGCTCGGATGAGGCCAACCACCTTTTATGTCCCACTATCTCAAAGATTTATAGCAAAAATTCTCCCTTCTTTCCTAGGTTAGACTGCAAGTCTGATTAGCTGAATATGGGGCACCTGCTACATAAATGATGGCTAAAATTGGGGTCATTTTAATCAATTACTTTCCTCTCTTCATCCCTCACTCCCAGTTCCATAACAGTTTCATACAGTTTGTGTGAGCAAAAGTAATCCAGCAAGAAGGTTTTATTTGTTTATGCAGGACAAGAAATCACATCCTAGTGATGATAAACCCAACAGCACAAGCCTGTATTTCTTACTAAGGGACCTGGAAATCTGATTGAAATACACCACCCTGGAACTGGCCTCTGGATTAGATGTAACATCACCATCAGTTGGTTGAGGCTTAAACTCCTCTTCCAGAAGAGGAAGCTGGTGGTTTCCACTGCAGAGCAATAGAGCTGTCTCTCTCCAGGATCCAATACGGATAGCACATCCAGGAATTATCTGCCCTTTCCTCCCTGGGCTCCCCACCACTTGCCCTTGGGAGGGCATCTCAGTGGGTCATGGTTCTATGTAACTCATTCACCTCCATCTCCCCCACCCCCTCAAGCTCCCCTACTGCCAGGGAGAAAGACCAAGGTGAGGGTCTCCAGTGGAGGGTGCTTATTTCCCCTGGTTTTCGGCAGACAAATGGGGGAATAATCGTCTGTTTCCCAAGGGTGATTCATTCTCTGGGTGAGGAAAGAGCTGTTGAGGATTTATTTGAAACCAACACAAGGCAGCCCTCCAGCCTTTCCCGGTGAGTTTATTATTTAAAAAGGGGAGGGGAGGGAGAAGTTTCATCAATCAGGGAAACGACTTTCCCCTGAGCTACTTGCTACTTTGGATCCTGTTTCCAAAGGCCCGGTCTTGGGGAGAGAGTGGAGCCCTGACCACAGACTTAGTGGTGGGCTTCACCCCTTCTCTAGAGCTGAAGCTTAAATTGGGCGCTGGAAAAGAGTAAAGTCACACTCCTTACACCAGGAGAGTGGTGAATTTTGAGGTTGTGCTGCTGTGATGAATCCCTTTAGATACAGCCAGTGGTCAAATCAAAGAGCTCTAAGGTCCATTTTCCTGGGAAAGGGCACTAAAAGGAACCTCCAGGCCAGGAAATTCTATCCCGAATTATCCAACTGAAGCAGAAAAGAGACATTGCTTCCAGCAGTTGGGGAGTTCCCCTAGGCAGACTGAGCTTTTCTCTGGGTTACAAGAACTCCCTTGGGCTAGGGAGACTGGGAGAAAGGATTCCTTTAAGAACAGGACAGGAACTCAAGGAGAAAAATTATTTGGAACCCAGTTGCTTGGAGTTTCTTGATCTATTGGGAGGAAACAATAGCCACTGGCCCCCAGGGAAGGTTCTTGTCCGGTGAGGGGATATGACTCTTGGCGATGTGACTTTGCGAGCTACCCTTACTTGCAATTCCCGTTAAATACTCGAATTACTGACGACCCTAACAAAAGTATATGACCTGGAAGGTGAGAATAGTTCTTGGCCGAAATTGTTTCCTTGTGAATTTGCCACTTTCTCGAAAGTTCTCAAGTTTAAGGCAGTTTTTAATTCAATCTAGAAACACGACGAGCATTCCTTCATTCTAGAATAAACGTTGCTTTACATTTAAAAGAACACTGAGATCCTCCTGGGCTGAGATATATTGAAAAGGCTTGCACTGGAAGCCTCGAGGTGCTTTAAGCAGGTGACTGAACTTTGAGGGCGGGAGAAAGTCACATTCAGAAAGGAAAGCTGGTCGGCTTTGGCTGACTACACTAGAAGTTTGTTTCTAAAGAACTCCTCTCCCTCCAGGAGGTTCTGGGACCTTGGGTTTCTATCTTGAGAAAGAGTTGGAAGAGGGGGCCTGAGGGGGCCCACGATGTCCAAGGTTTCCTAACTCTTACAAGAGAAGGACTTGTGTCTCCTCAAACTTTTTTTTTTTTCGAGCAGCTGGGTCAAGCGAACTTTCGTCGCCTCCACTGATACCCTTACCAGAAATCGCAAAAGCCCAGATTCTCTGAGCATCTCGTTCAGGCAAGAAGATTTAACTGCCCTTTCTAGGTCCCTTCTGAGAACTTCGGGCCCCACTCTCCTCCTCCCGCCGCCCGTCGGAAGGGTGGGCTCCCAACCCTCCGTGCCCTTGCGGGTGCACTCCCAGCTCTCCCGCTCGCTCCCGCCTCTCTGCGGCCCCGGGGCGCCAGGGACAGACGTCGGGGCCCGGGGACCGCGAAGCCGCGGCGACCCCGCGGGCGCCCCGCGGAAGCTCAGCCTCACCCCTCCGGGCTCCTGCGGGACCGACGGTGTTGCAGGAGTTAGTCCCTGGCTCGCAGCGTCCCAGTCCCTGCACCTCTCCCCCGGGACCCTCCTTGTCCCAAGGCCCGTGGGCACCCCACGCCCGCGGCTCCCGGCCGGAGCAGAAAGTGGAGTCGTGAGGAGGGGACGTCGGGGCTCCGCGCCCACCAAGGCCGCTCGGGATGTGGGCGACTCCGGGTTAGCGCGGCCCGGCTCGGCCTAGGCCCCTCTGGCTTCGCAACCGCCGCTAGACGAGGAGGCGCGGCAGAAGGGCGCTGGAAGTGTCCTCGGAGAGAAATGGGCCAAAGGGGGGACCCTGGTCGAAAGGGACGCACCCTCGTCTTCCGCCTGCCTCTTGGCAAACTCGCAGGGGAACGAGTGTCCCCCTCTCCACCTCGCGTTGCTGAGCCTCTCGCGTACCCATTTTCCCTACAAGTAGCCGGGGGGAGCCCAAACCCGAAGGTTCAGGTCTGAGAGACCGCTGTTCAGTTGAGTGTTTTCACTGACCCCTTCCTGGGACGCCAGGGTCGCGGGGCTGCGAGGGGTCGAGAGGGTGGGTGCGCGGGACGCGGCAGGGAAGCGCACCAGAGCAGCGGGAGCCTCAGGACCCTCTCCCGGCGAGCGCGGGCTGCGCGGCCCACCCGCCCGGTGCGTGGCCCCTCCCTCCGCGCTCCAGCACCAGAAGGCGGGGAGCCGGGAGCCCCCCACCCCCACCCCCCCGCCAGCCTCCGGGTCCCGCGCTGCAGACACTGGCCCCGAACTTTGCTTCGGTTCTGGGGCCTAACGCCGAGGGGATCAGCGCCGAGACTCCAGTTCCGCGCAAGCTGGGGGTCCCCAGGTTGGAGCTGCGCCTCGTGGAAAGTGACAGTCCCCGCGCCCCGACCACCGCCTCTTTAACTTCCGCCCGGCAGACCCAGAGAGGCGGAGGCGCAGGTAACAAAAGAAAGATAAACCCGGGAGGGACATTACGGAGCTAGGGCCAACCCAGACTGCGCCAACACTCGCAAGAGTCTCGAAATACCTAAGCATTTAGGGAAACCCGGAGGGAGAAAGACCAGTGACAACTAAACAAACAAATCCAAACTCAGACCGAGAGCTGCAGGCGCTCTTTCTTCTCCGTTCCCTGCGCCCCCAAGCCCAGCCCTGCGCCGACCGTTTGTAAAGTTTGCTAAGGAGATAGGGTCCGGGTCTGTCCGGGTGGCCCCGGCTGCTGCGCTTCCACCAGCCTCCTCTCCTCGCTGGGGACCTCACCGAGCAGCGGCCGCCTCGCTCTCCGCGGCAGACCCGGGCCACAGACCCCGGCGCAGGGCCCCTGCTTCTGATCCAAGCTCCCTTCCTGTGCCCGGCTCAAGTGTGAACTCCGTCCCCGAAAGTAGCGCTCGGGAAAGAAAGTTC
The DNA here is from genome assembly GCF_024610735.1 of Ursus americanus. Lineage (NCBI taxonomy): Eukaryota > Metazoa > Chordata > Mammalia > Carnivora > Ursidae > Ursus > Ursus americanus. Next base: position 50,036,965 of record NC_142137.1, on the reverse strand, counting down.
CACACGCCCCGGGAGTGGGCCTTGGGGAGCTGGGGCTGCTGGGCCGAAGCTCCATCGAAGGGGGCGGGGGGGACGCAGACCTAGGCGCTCAAAGCTTGGGCCAGGATGTTGCTGCGGTGTCCTGGGGTTCGGGTGGATGCAGAGTGGTTGGATACTCCCTCCCCAGGAGGGAGGGAGAGGACAGGGCCTGTGGCTCTGGGAAGTCACTTGGGGTAGCTACTCTCGAAAGTTTTGGGGTTTCGTCCGGCCCTAACTGGATCGGGGACCGTTTTTCTCTCTCAGTCTGCTCTCGACAACTCGGAGAGTGCAAGAGCAGGGGTCGGATCTGATCTGGGGCGCCACAATTTACTTGCGAGATACAGCCTCGCAAGCACTCTTCATCTCCCTTGGGCCTGGTAAACTCCAGAAGCCGGGTGGTGAGCGGGGCCCCTTCGGTATACTGCAGAGCAGCGGGGTAGAGAAAGCATTCCTGCCACGGGCAGAATCCTTAACTGCGTGCGAGGAAATTGAGGTTGGAGGAAGCACGTTTAAGGGAGACTCTCATCTCCCCCAGGTTATTCAACTGCTCCTCCACCCCCACCCCACTTGTCTGCTCCGGGGAAAGGACAAGGAAATTCATATCATCCTTTGAATCCAAATGTAAACATTTGGCACCCTAGCGCACCCCGGCACCGCGAGCCTTGACCACCCCCTCGTCACTTCTTTGGAGTTTCCTGGGCTTCAGTATTGAACACTTTCTGGGCGCTTTCTTCGATGTGCCCTACACTGTCAGGGGCACCCGAGAAAAACGTGGAGCACAACAGCAAGGGAAGTACCACATTCAAATGCATAAGAAATGCCTCCCCCCCCACCACCCCTCGCTTCAGGGCCCTCAGAGACTAGGGGGAAAACACAGGTCGCCTAAGTCCGCTGGTAAAAACTCTTCTGGCCTCACAAAACCCACACTTGGGCAACGTCCTCCTAGAGGCTTTTTCAGATGCTAGAATACTGGCTGCCCAGTCCCTCTCCTAGATAGAACCGACAGGAGCAGATGCCTTTGATTAATATGGAAATAAAAAGACACAGTGGAAGCAGTACTTATTTTCATCGCGGTTGTTTAGAGATTTATTGACACCGAGATAAACTTCAGTCTGGGGCATCTCCGTAATTCATGTCTCCATTAGTTATTACCAAATGAGCAAATCGTTTTTCTTTTAACTGGTTTTTAAAAGAAAAAGTAAAAGTTGCGGGGGGAGGTTGGGAGAAATCTTTTTTTTTTAATGGGATTAGAGTCATTATCTTCCTGTCTCCCTGGGTCCCTGAGCCACAGAAGCTTGCCTCTCCACTCCGGAGTTCACCAGGCTGTGTTCGAAACATAAAACAATCCCGTAATTTCCTTCAAGAACAAAAGTTTTCAAAGAAATGACCTGCACAGTGTCCCCCTCAATAAAGCAGAATTGACTTAATGGTCTGTTAATTACTCCATCCCTGCAGGGGGAGCGAAGCTTCCCAGAGGATTGCTACAAACCCTCTGTTGATTGAAGCTGTGCTCTGTCCCCAAATGTACAGCTGGGGCTGAGCCATTGAAAACCCAGACAAAACAAAATCCCTGATAAATAATCCTACCTAGAACACAAAGATTCAGCCTACAATTGTTGAATCTTTGCTGGATCCTCGGAGAAGACCGGAGGGAGCGCTTTGGGGCTTCCGGTAATCTTTTAAGGCTTGAGGGCAGGGGTTCCTGGACAAAAGTTAAAAAAGAGCTTGTATGACTTTCCTGTCCCCTTATCCTCCTGTGTCTCACTTCTTTCTCTTTTTTGAGACTCTGACTATACTTCTTTTGTCTAATCTTTTTTTTTTTTTTGCACGAATTACAGTTTGTTTCATCATTTAATACATTTTGGTCTGGTCCTCTTTTCCGGTTGTTTCTCGTTAATAATTTAAACCTAAAAAGACAAATTTGAGTGTCATAGTAAATAAGAACAAGTAGAGAATCAAAATATATAGGAGATAGATTTGGGTTGTTATTCTCCCTGACTTTTCACATCTGTGAGGTGAATATGTTAGTCGTGCAAGTAGGTAATGTTTTTAAAATAAAAAGGAAGTTTAAAAACTCTACCTGAGCCCAAGCAAAACTGAACAATCATCCAGGTAATTTGGCATCAGAGATAGTTAAGGCGAAAAATTCGATTTTTAACATGCCTCTTTAACGAAGTAAATACACATACACATTTGCTACATCAATTGAGAAAGCATTGGTTTCAATTTGATGTACATTTGGCCTTTATGGGTCCATTGAAATAAAAGCCTTCAGAAAAATGAAATGCGGCCACTCTAGAGATGGATTGTGAAAGTGATCAAGAGGTAGATATGACCTGTTTTGAAAATGAGTTCTTTGTCTGAAGGAGGCAAGGACAGAAAGAGTCTGTCAGGCCACAAGATTTGCCACCTGAACCACCACTTCTTAAGGAAGCGACCCTTAAGGATCATTTGCTGATGGAAGCCAACCTCTGCCTTCTTTGGCACAGTTGACTGGCCCCTGCGTGGTACTGAGCTATTCAAGATAGGCACGGGCATGAGGAAGGTTAGCTCAAAGGGGACTGGCATTCAGTTTGTGCCCATAATTGTGTTTCGTAGAGAATTGTGGTGAACATACATTTTTCTGCCATTGGGAAAGTGTAAAAATCTAGTGATTCAAGAAAAGACTAATCATTTCAACTCAGCTTGACTCCAGTCAATGTGGAACTTTTGTTTTGGATTTCCATGTGGCTGGCTGTTCACCCCAGTGATGTGAGAAATGGGATCCAGATACAGGGTGACAGTCAGTGATCTCTGTAGCCCAAATAGTGTTTTTCCTTTCAATAAAACCCATACAAAAGGCCATCTTTGCATGTCTACTCATTGATTGTTCTCCCGATCCTGACTTCCCCACAGTACTGTATAAGTAACAGACAAACCTGAAACGGAGAAGTCATTCCTCTTGCTAAATAATCCAGAAGAATACTGGAAGGAGAGGAGGCAATGTGTTTCTAATCGTTACTAGAATTATATCATGAATGCATTAGACTCCAAGATTGAATAAAAGACAGTTTTAGATAGTATACCGACTGACCATGTAATGTAGAGATGGGTCAATTTCTCTTTTTCTCCTTTGCAGAGATTAATGCACAGAAATTAATGCTCCTTCCAAAAGGGCGTTTTGATTTGCAATTTTCTTTAACCCTTAGCACTTGATTTTCTAGCATTTCCTTAACCCGTGGAGCACTGTTTTCAAGGCTCTTAACTGAGACATTTGCTCTCTTCAGGACCACAGAGTACATTAACTTATGACAAGTAACTTCCAACATTATTGGTATGGGATAAGTTTTTAATTACAAAATATGAAGAAACATGCACTGTATTTTTCATAGTAAACATTAGGTCTCAATACAAAGAATTTACAAAGAAACTGTAATTTGAAGGAAAACGCTAACAGTAAAAACTGCTTGGAATGTGTTAAAAATGGAGAGAACTAATTTTTTTTGAAACAACAGTTTTATTTAAGCTTCAGTCACAAATGCTAACTTGTCCTTGAACTGCCTGATGCTGACTGAAGAGCGGCCAGAGAGGAGGGAGGTAGAGATGGATAGGAGAGTGCCCTGCTCTACTTGTGTCCCCTGAGCTCTCACTAAACCTCATCTAATGGGACAGTGAGGAGTGAGACGCTTTTCTTCTAGTTATTTCCTTGACCACTCTTTTCTTTTCCTATAATTAACTTCCTTTGAAATTTTATGTGAAAGTTACTTATCTAAAATACATACCATCATGGTATAAAAGGATGTTCTAGAGTTTGCTGAAACTAGAATTGGTTTAATGAAACATTTGATATTTCTCGACACCTTAGGCTTGAAAGAATAAAGTCGTTAGTGAGAGATGGGACGTAGAATCAGCCAAGCGGGAATGAAAAGGATTTCTCCAGTGGGGCAGGCAAGGTAGGAAGCATGGTGGCCCGCTTTTAAAAATGGAAGACGTTTCTGCTGGTAATATGGTATCAAGAGTGCCTCGTATTACTTTGACCCACACACATATAGGCTTTAGGTCATTAAGACACTACTCTAGGTAAAGGAATGTGTTTGCTTCTTTCCAAGAGAGGAAAGATTCCTATGTGATTTTCTCTTCCTCTTCCATCTTCCTCTTCAATTTTCCTTTCTTCCTCGTTTCCACTACCTTGCTTCTCAATGATCTCATCATCTTCTGACTTCCTTCTTCCTCTCTGCTTCCAGTCTCTACTTTATTCTCCATTCCAGTTCGTCACTCAGCTCTATTTGTCCCCTTCCACTTGCCACTTCATTGCCTTAGGGGAGAATGAGGTTTGCATTCCCCACATCTCCTTCTGTCCTTGCGCACACAATCTGCCTGCTCCTTCAGCAAGCTGTGGCTTCTAGGAAGCACCAATGCTCCTATAATCTCTTTACTTTCAACCTGTATTAGGTTACAGAAAAATGAGTTCCAGGAAAGGTTGTTCCAGAACCCAAGGTTTTCAAAAGGTGTTAACTTTCAAAAGCAGCATTACCATGAGCATGCCTCTCTAGGTGACAGGGGTACTGTGGTGGATGCCATGTATGCTTTCCCGCTTTGTGTCAACGTAAAAGAAATATTTATATTAGCAATTATAGAAAACACGAAGTTCTTAATATGCGCCAGTCATGTCGATAAATAATAAACACTTATTAACTCATTTAATTCTCACTGCAAGCCTAGGAAGTGATATGACTACTACTCCCATGTTTGCAGATGTAGAGCCTGAGGCACAGAAGGTCCCTGTCCTAGGGTCACACAGCCGGTATGATCTAGGTCAGTGGTGTCCCCTGGCCAGCAGCCCTGGATCCCGTCACCTGGGAACTTGTTAGAAACACAAAGTCTGAGACTTTTCCCTTACTTGCAAACTGATAAGATAGACTATCACAGTTTCACGGATGCTGGCAGAAGACAAAAGATACCTGGGTCAGGGACAAAGGATTCATTTCTCAGTGTATAGCAAGTGTCCTGAACATCCTGTTCTCGTCGGTTCCCCGGTCCCTAATTCCCATGAGAATAATGCAGCTGCAGATTCCGCACGTGTAGTGGATTGTGTTACGTCTGAGGAACCTCGAGCTTAGAAACCCCTGATCTTCTTTAACGGGCTTCTCGCAAACCTGCCCAGCTTTTGTCCTGGAGTGTGTTATTATGTGTATAATTCTGGGCGGCAAACAAATCCGTCCTATCCTCTGGAGAGAGATAATATCTCTGTCTTCCAAGGATGTTCTCTACACAAACACGCTTGAATAGGCAGTCTAGAACAAAGCTGGTCAGCGTGTTGGATCACAAGATGTGCAGAAATGCGAAAGACTTGTGGAGATTGTCAACCAACAGAGGGCTGAGTTGAGTACATTTTTTCAGCAATTGGCACACTGTCGTCATTGTTCGAGACCAGGCTGCTATCTATTCCTCTCCCTCATACAGACATGCTTGCATCTGGAATGTGTATCCAGAGAAATCCTTGTACAATAAGCAATGTTTCTTTTGTGTGAACCTATTTTTAATGTACATATAGATTGTATTGCAGCCCTTCTTCTGTTTCTTCTCTTTTCACTTTGCTTTACATTTTAAGATCCATCCATCTTGCTCCCCACTTTTGAAATTGAGACACATTTGACATACAACATCATGTATAAGTTTAAGGCGTCCAACCTATTGATTCAATACAGTTCTATGGCAATATAATTGTCTTTGTAGAATTACCTAACACCTCTCTATTGCTTTACCTAATTATAATTTCTTCTGATGTTGGAAACAATTAAGATCAGTCACTTAGCAAATTTAAGGTTCATAATACAGTTTTGTTGTCTGTGTATTAGGTCTCTAGGACTTATTTTATCCAGTAGTTGCAAGTATGTACGGTTTCTTGCTTTGGGCTTCTGCTGAGTAACTCTATAGTGTGCCCTGTGCCCGTGACATGTATCACATATATTGCAATAGACATTTTATATGTATATATATCCCCTTCCATCTGTTCAAGAATTGCATATATATACATCTATTACATACATATTCCTAAGATATGTAACCAATATCTTTTACTCATTTTTCTATCAAGAAAAGTGTACTTTGTTTTTCAAGAATTTCTTGTATAATTTAGATATTAAAAGTTTTGGATATACCAACTATATTCTCCCAGACTAAAACCTTAATTTTGTGTTTTGGTTTTTTTTCCCCATATATGGTACCCCAATTTTCTCAACATTGTATGCTACACATCTGTCCTTCCCTCTATTGATTTCTGGTGGTACTCTTCCCCTATATCAAGTTCCTATATATCACGGGTCTGCTTCTGAACCCTCTGCTCTATACCATTGGTATATTAGTCTGTTTCTATCCATTACCAGTATATTGCTATTACTATGACTTAGTATTATTTTTCTTTTTTAAAAGATTTTATTTTTTAAAGATTTTATTTATTTATTTATTTATTTATTTATTTATTTATTTATAGCACAAGCAGGGGGAGCGGCAGAGGGAGAGGGAGAAAGAAAATCTCAAGCAGACTCCCGAGATCATGACCTGAGCTGAAATCAAGAGTTGAATATTCAACCGACTGAGCCACCCAGGAGTCCCTTTATGATTTTATTTTTAAGTCAACTCTACATGCAATGTGGGGCTCAAACTCACAACCCTGAGATCAAGAGTCACATGCTCTACTGACGGAGCCAGCCAGGCACCCCATAGGTCTTAATACATAGTAAAGTCAATCCAGGGAGAATAAACTTTTAATAGGATGGTCTTATTTGATTCCAAACTGAATACATTCTGAGTCAACTGGAATAATGATATTTTTAAAAATTCAGTGCTAATGTTAGCACAAGATTTTCATCACCTGTTTCTTTAGATGGTGGAGTATGGGTTGGAGAAGAGATACATGGATAAGCAGGTTTCTTGGAGTTATTATAATAATCTTATATTTTTTACTCTGTTTTCTTAACCTCAAAGTTAATAATCATAGGCAGGAATTCTCCTGCTTTCTCGTCCCCTATTTGAGACAGTTTAGTGCCATATTAGTCCTGGCTTAGAAGCAAGTTTCCCTTTATTTATAAAGGTGCAGAGGTAATGCTCATTATTTCTACTATATTTTATAATTCTACATTATTATATACCAACTATACAGTGTCTTTTTTTTTTAAAAGATTTTATGTATTTATTTGACAGAGATAGAGACAGCAGCGAGAGAGGGAACACAAGCAGGGGGAGTGGGAGAGGAAGAAGCAGGCTCATAGCAGAGGAGCCTGATGTGGGGCTCGATCCCACAACGCCGGGATCACGCCCTGAGCCGAAGGCAGACGCTTAACCGCTGTGCCACCCAGGTGCCCCCGGACTATACAGTGTCTTATACAGTAGGTAGTAAATTTTTTGTCAAGAAGAAACTTCCTGCTCATTCTGAAGGAACAATTTGCAGATGGATTCAAATCGAAATGGAAGCCTTTTAACCCCCATTGCCTAGAACACTTGTCCCCGCTTTAGGCCCCCATTACCTAGCCTATTCCTATCCAATCTTCACTTCCTGGCTTACTCTTGCTTCCCTGGGGAGGCAGGGCCAGTGGTAGTTCCCCCTGCCATGTGTTCCTAGAGCCCCAGGAACTTCTCCTTCACAGCATCCACCCCCTGGAGCCATTTGCTTGTCTCTCTCTCCACTGAGATGTGAACCCTATGAGGCAGGACCCGACATACTACCCGGAGCATCATAGGTATGTAAAGAACATTTTGCAAATCAATTGAATTGGAAATGTTGTAGAGGCAATGCAGGCTTTGGACAGGCAGTTGCGTGTGATGACCTTTAGTTTCCCTTCCAACTGTGAGATGTCATGATCATATGATACCAAATCACAAAGTTTAGATACATTTATTTCTGATTTAAAAATTAACTACATTGGAATATGGGCTCCTACTACATATGCTTCTAGGCACTTTTTGGGGGTGGAAAACAACTTTATAACTTAATCAGATAAAATTAAGAGGGAAGAGTTGTCTTATTACCCCGACTGTTCCATTTTCTGTGTGTTTTGTTAATAGTAGGTGCTTTTTAGTGAATAACGTGCACTGCTATTCTATTCATTCTTTCAATAATCCAGGAAGATAGCATTAGTAGCTCCTTTCTACAGATGAGGAGAGCAAGGGTTAGGTTAAGTAACTTGGAAAGGTGCCCAGACAATAAATGGTACGACTGCACTTTGAACACTTGTGCTGTCTTACTTTAAAATTGGTGCTCCTACGGATGCCTGGGTGGCTCAGTCGGGTTGTCTGCCTTCAGCTCAGGTCATGATCCCGGGGTCCTAGGATAGACCACATCGGGCTCCCTGCTCAGCAGGGAGCCTGCCACTCCTGCTGCCTACTGCTATCCCTGCTTGTGCTCTCTCTCTCTAACAAATAAATAAACAAAGTCTTTTTTTTATTTTTTAAAAAAATTTTTTAAATAAATAAAGTCTTAAAAAAATTGGTGCTCCTAAGAGCTGTCCTACATCTTCATGAATAATTCCTTTTGATCTGTTTCTTTGGCTTCTTCCTCTCCTTCTTCTTGGTGGCCATGTTGATGGTAACTTACGTAAGATTTCTCCTGTCCATCCCTTCCAGTGGTTTCCATTGTTTCCATAATGAGGTCTTATTTCCAGAGAATCATTAGTTGTCCTGGCAATTCTTTTTTCTTTAGTCATTCACTCATTCAGTAAACCCTGTCCTGCTCTGAGTACCGTGCTAGGTTCTGAGGGAGCAGTAGGAAATAAGAAAGATGTGGTGTTGGCACGCGGAAGGCTTACAGGCCAGTGGGGAAATAATCAAGCAAATGACAAAACAGCGTGCTACGTACTCCTATAGTGGACGCAACAGCAATTCCCATGGGCATTTCACCCCGTCTGGGGGTATGTCAAGCTGAACTGTTAGGCAGGGGTAGAGGTGAGGCAACAGGCAACAACAGAAAAACATCCAGAAGCAGAAGAGGGGATCTGAAAGACGTTTTGGTGCAGCTGGATTACAGAATTCGTCTTTGCGAGTGGGGTTAGGGCAGAGCAAATCAAAGTACAGTGCTGCACGGATAAGTGGAGCCAGTCACCAAGAAGCATGGCAACTCATTCACTCATCGTTTTCCTATCATATTAACTCAGTTTCTACTACTAGAGTAAATAGGTTGCACACACAGCATTTGCTATGGGCCACACACCCTCCTACATGCTTCACATCTATTAACTCATTTAACCATTGCAGTAATCTTAGTTAACTAGTTAAATGCTATTATTATTCGGGATTCGAGGGTCAGAAAACTAAGGCCCAGAGAGATCGGGCAACTTTCCCAAAGACACATAACTATTAAGTGGCAGGTGTGGAATCCAAACGCAAGCAACCCATCCCCAGTGTTCACGCTCTTAACAACTCTAGTAAATTCCTTCTTGGGATAAAGTGGTGAACAAGACAGATAAGGCTCCCTAATCTGGTTCTATGGAGGAGACAGCAAATAAGCAGGAAAGCAACAAATAAATTAACAAGATAGAAACAAGAGGTATGAAGGAATCCAAATAGAATATTTTGAGTGTGACTTGGTTAATTAACTTTAGCTAGGGAGGGGCACCTGGGTGGCTCAGTAGGTTAAGCATCTGCCTTTGGCTCAGGTCACGATCTCCAGGTCCTGGGATCGAGCTCCATGTCGGGCTCCCTGCTCTTCAGGAAGTCTGCTTCTCCCTCTCCCTTGATCCTCCTCCCCGCTTGTCCTTCCTCTCTGTCTCAAATAAATAAGTAAAAAATCTTTAAAATAAATGAATAATTAATTAAGCTAGGTAGGTTAGGGAAAGCTTCACTGCAGGGTGACACATGAGCTATAAACTGAAGGACAAACTGAGGCTGCAGAAATCCAGGTGGTGGGAACCAGCATATATGGGTTAGATGGTGGAGATGTGATGATTAATTTGATGTGTTCACTTGACTAGACTACAGTGTCCAGTTGTTTGGTTAAACATTATTCTATGTGTTGCTGCGAAGCTATGTTGTAGATGTGATAAACATTTACGACCATTTGACTTTATGTAAAGGAGATTACCCTCTGCAGTGGGTGGGCCCTATCCAATGAGTTGAAGGACATACAAGTAAAACCTGAGGTTTTGCATAGAAATCCTGTCTGTGTTTCCAGACTGCTGGTCTACCTTACAAATTTCAAACTAAGGAGCCTCCACAGTCACATGAGCCAATTCCTTAAAATAAATGTCTGTCTCTATCTATATAGAGAGACCAACTGATACCTGATGATCACTAAAGAAAGACTCAACCTCTGCCCTCAAAAGGCTTCATTACAGAGGGGGAGAGAGACATGAAACAATGGGTTACATAATTAAGACTTTAATTCTAAGAGCGGAGGCTGTCTCTTTATTCTTCTTTGGATCTCCTTAAGCCTAGAATCAGGGTCCTGAGCAATAGAGATATTGGCAAATAGTTACTGTCTGAGGGAATGATGTTTGGAGTCAGGAGAACAAGATTCTGGTGCCAGTTCTATTCCAGCAGAGCGTTGTGACCTTAGTTCACACACTTAACTCTTCTGAGCCTGTTTTCTTCTCTGTGAAATAAGAGGATTGGAATAAATGTTCTTAAGGCTCTTTCCTTTTCTAATCATCTGTGATTCCTTGAAAGCAAGTGGAAGGCAGATAAGGATGAATGAATAGCTACTGATCCACTGATGAGAGCAGCAAACTTTAGAAATCCAGTCCTAGAAGGGGGTTGCCACTGGTCAGGTAACACGTGAAGAATTGCTAGGATCCACAAACGCCCATCCCGACCTTCAGCGGCTGGCAAGGTCAACCGGGTTCTGAGGGTGATGTACAGAGAGTATCCAGGTCAATGAGTTGTCCACAGCCAGGACTTTGGCCAGGTCTCCACCAGGTCTCCCACCCACGTGCGAGCTCCTTTGATGGAAGACTCAGATTCTAAGCAGGTTTGGTCGATGCCTCACTTGAGACCTCCTGTATTAGTTTCCTGTGGCTGCTGGGACAAAGTGCCATAAACTGGGGGCTTAAAACAACAGAAATTTATACTCTCATGCTCTTAGGCAAGAAGTCTGAAACTAAGGTGTTGGCACGTTCCCTCCAGTGTTGCTAGGGGAGAATCCTTCCTCGTGTTTTCAAGCTTCTGGTGGCCCCAGGTGTTCCTTGGCTTATGGCTGCATAACTCCAATCTCTTCTGTCTTCACACAGCTTTCCATCTGTGTTTCTGGGTCCAAATTTCCCTCTTCTTATAAGGACACCCATCATTGAATTGGGGCCCCACCTTACTCCAGTATGACCTCCATCTTAACTTGACTGCATCTACAGAGACCCTATTTCCAAATAGGATCATATTCCTGGGTTCTGGGAGGACATGAATCTTGGAGAGGGCATTATTCCAGTCAGTACACCCACCCTGTCATCATTTAGCCTCCTGGGTAGGCCCAGTCTTGCCCCATGGACCATGAAATTCAAGAGTGAAAATCAGGAGAAGAACGTGAGGAGGTCATGGCTGCCTGAGAGCTCAGAATGCTGCCCTGTTCTGTTCTAGGCAGAAACCCTTTAATAGATCTGTGGACTGATTATACATGCCCTGTTCAATCTGAATACAAGGTGATGTGTGCATGCATGTTTGTAGGTATGTGTATAATTTTGGTGGGGTGCGTTATGCCAGAAGGAGGACTGGAACTGAAATAGGGCATGGGGAGGGCTATGGACAGGGAGGAAGAAACTTTAATACTCCCTAGAGATGAGCACATGTGAGCTACCGTTCTGACCTGCTCTCGGAATAGGGAAGGATTAGGAAAACAGGTTGCTATTGAATACCGCCCTGACAACTCATTAGTTCTACCCTAAATCCAATTCTTATAAAAGTAGCAAAGCAGCCCCTGCAGAGTGTTTTATACCTTTAGATTTATAGAAGTTCAAATGCAATGTTTAAGTCAGAACAATTTTTTGTTTCTTCTTTAAAATGAACATTGAAAGGAGAAGAATTAAGATTATTTTTTTTCCTTTTATAAGATAAAAACTTGGGGCACCTGGGTGGCTCAGGCTGTTAAGTGTTTGCCCTCGGCTCAGGTTATGATCCCAGGGTCCTGGGATCAAGCCCCCTGTAGGGATCCCTTCTCAGTGGGGAGCCTGCTTCTTCTTCTCCCTCTGCTGCTCCCCCTATTTGAGCTTTCTCTCACTCTCTCTCCTGCTCTGTCGAATGTTTAAATAAAATCTAAAAAAAAAAAAAGGATAAAAACTTGCTTTTCCTCTATATTTGTATACTGAGTCGTTCTCTGGCGTCTCATTATTATAAATCACTTTGAATAAACATTTGGGTGTATGCTGCTCTCTTTCTACCTGGGGTTGTCTTCTTACATACTTGCTTAAAATTGCATTTCTTCGATTAAAAAAGAAGAACATTTTTCCATTTTCCATTTCCATAATGAAGATGGGAGGCGTGCATAGGCCCTGTGATAGGTTCTTTCCAAGATTCTGGAAATACTGTGGTAAACAATGTTGATAAAATTGCTGGGCCTTCCAGAGCTCATAACCTGGTGTTACGATCATCAGAAAATAGTATTTCCTTCCATGGAAAGTGTCTATTTATGGTTTATTACCAAATTATCTGTGGACAGTTTAGTATTTCACTGTTATATAGAAGGTAGTTAATCTTTTCTTTAAAATGTCTTTTCTGGATTGTCATCTGCCTTTTAATTTTGGTGACTTTGTTGTTGTTTATTTACTTATTTTTAATTTTTTTTGTTTTCCTTTTCATTTTTGTTCTTGAATTTTTTTCTTGTATTTAACTTCTTTTGGCTACTTTTTTTTTTTAATTCCTAGAGAATTTATAGATCCATGTTGTTATAGCCACGAATCTCCTTATTTTTTATTATTTTTTATGCTTTAGCAAGACCTTCCATACCCCAAAATAGGTAATAATCGATCTTTGTATTAGTGATTATATGATGTGAGTCAATAATAACAGCTAGTAATACCCAGGGGGCCAAACTTCCTTATTCAAAGTTATTATATTTAATCCCCAAACACTCTCTTGAGGTAGCTCAAATAATTGTCCTCATTTTATGAATGAGCAGCGATTTATGGAGGAGGTTCAGAGAAGCTAATATCTTGCTCAAATTTAAACTCCAGCTTCCACTCAAATGTGAACTACAGTGTCTCCACCTGGGAATTATTTCAAAGCAGGAAGCAGGGTGAGAACCAGAATTGATTTTTCTCCTTTTATAACTAACCACACTTCCTCAAGTGATTTATTAATTCTCCCTCCTCTTTCCCATTATTGAGGATGTCTCTACAACACATGACACATTTATATGTAGTAAAGGTTTTCTTGCATATGGTAAGGGCTTTTTTATCTGTACTAAGCACATTAGCTATGCTCCTTCTGCTTTGTTTTACTTTGTTTTGCTCTGTTTTGGGGAATAAGAAACAAGTTTAAAAAGACTTTTTTTTAAATAAAAATTTTCTACTTGTTTCCTTTTTTAACCTCCTTTCTCGGAGACCTTTAAAGAAACTTCTTTCAGGTATAATAGCTGGATCCAGACTTAACTACTTTAGAAAGAAAAAAAAAATGCTCACAATTATTTTAGGCAAATGTTGTGGATTTGCTTCTTCAGGGATAATTTTTAGATGAAAGAGCTATGGTTGGGTTCTCGAATTTTAAATTTCCTCTTTCTGACCCAATTTAGAAATATCTAGAATGTTAAGGGTGTAGTGGAGGGTATTTTGCCAAAGTTTCCACGCAGAGTTAAGACTCACTTTAATTTTTACTCTTTCCCAAAGAAGGTTGGGTGAACTTGAAGCAGCTTTATGCAGATGAATAGTGTAAATGACCCAATTGTGCCCCTGGTTCAGGCTCCGCATCTTTTTAGCCCCATTAATCTTCAGCCAAAACAAAATTACTGCCATAAAGGAGGAGGGAGTAAGAGGGTTTATGATAGACTTGAAAAGAGGCAGCTGACAGTATATTCGCCCTCAGAAAAATATGAGGGGTCTTCTGAAACTGATAGGGAGAAATCATTTGGCTTCCCCAAAAGCCTTTTGATATCTAATTTTGTTTTGTTGTGGCACAAGAGTTAGGAAAAGAAGTAAGTTTTCTACACTCTCTAGGGCATGCCTATCCCCCTGCGCTGTCAAATTGCCCTTTCTGAAGTTAGAGGACTTTCAGATTTTCAGGAAGTAGTTGGTTGGCTGTCGGCCACCACGGGGCCTTTGCGTGGGCACTGTAGACCCCCTCACACCTCTAGTGCACGTTGAACTTTGGCCTTAATTCTATACAAATCTACATACAAACAATTTAACACTTGATTTGCTTAAACAACAACAACAACAACAACATGTCTCTTAAATCTCTTGTTTAAAAAGATTGCTTGTTGCAGAAATCCAAGGAAGTAGACATTAAATCTCAGTTTCTTGTTTTAAAAGTGCTTTACATATATCACCACCAACCAGCTTGTAAATTTTAGTCAATCCTCAAACCAGTCTTTTAAAGGAGCTGAAAAATGTCCCTGTGCCCTCAAAGGACACACCTGTTATCTGAAACAGTTTTTAACCAGCTTGTTAAGCAGCTTTGACAGATCAAAGACCCCAGACAATGGACACAAACTTTAACAATAGCGTAGCCTTGAGCAAAAGGTTCTGTCAAAGCCAGGCTTGTGCCCGTGGCATTATGGCCGGCAATTGAAAATAAATTTTACTTGAATAAGTACCTCAGCCGATCAGAGGGACTGCCGCTGCTGAAACAAAAGCAGTTGGGGATAAGTTATTGACTCCACTGACAGCCTGAATGAACTTCATTATGCCAGCCCACTCTTGGTAAATGTGTCAGGTTTTAAACTGAATTAGGTGGCAGGTGCATGGACCATTTTCCTGCCCCCCTTGAGACAGCAGACAGCCAATCATCACCTGATTCTACAGACAAATGTTTAGATTTGTTTTTCATATTGCACGGCCATAAGTGAAAGCACATTTAAATCTTTTTTTCCCTCTCCTCCATCACCGCTGTGTTCTGTTCCCATGAGTAGGTCATACCCACGCTTTGGTGTAATGGGATTCATAAAGGCCTGGACTGCCACCCCCCCTCCCCCCCCCTCTGAGGCACAGATTTCAGGGATGAGCTGGATTCTTCTCTTGAGGTTATTGGATTTCAGCTTTGGAACAGAAGCTCCTCTTCTCTTCTAGGAGATTAAAATGCAAGGACACATATCCCTGATCTCTTCCATCTTAAGAATTTCGGAAGGACATAAGCATGGACATTCTGATAGGTTTAACCAGAATAATTCAGGAATGGATTGGCTTTTCAGTTGGGAGCTAGAATGCAGAACTCAGATATTTTAATCCGTGGGAAGTATTTTCTACCATCAAACATTGTAACCCCCGCCAAGGTCCCTGAGTTCAAGCAGAGAGTCAGAAAGAACTGGCATTCTGTGTGTGTCTCTATCTATCTATCTATCTATCTATCTATCTATCTATCTATCTATCATCTATCTATCTATCATCTATCTATCTATCCATCCATCTATCTATCCATCCATCCACCTATCTACCCATCTTTCTGTCTATTCATCTGTATTTGCTTGCACATTTGGCTTTAAAACATTTTTTTTTTTACAGTCTTCCTTGGCCTATGGGGATAATGCAAGATCAGCTAAACTTCATATACTTTGATGCCAGGTCTCATTACTTAATCATGAGACACAAGACTATTAAGACTCCTAAAAATGAAAACCCAGACTTCCAACCAGAGAGGGAGAGGGTTGGCATATGCCACTGGCTGTGTGCCTCATTCAAGTTAATGAGCAAAAAACACTTCCTTTTCCTGAATATCTTCAAGATCCGCAATCTTTCCTCTCAGAAAAGTCTCTTTTTCTTCTGAATAATGTTCCTGTCACTCATTATAAATAACTACTTTTCTTGACGTACGTCTTGAGTTATAAAGTAAAACTCCTTCCAGAAATCGTCAGCCCCGTCTCCTCCCACAAAATGCAGGAATGATCAGATTTTTTTTTTTTTTACTCCCAAACTCAAACCTCAAAGACCTATCAATCCAGTCATTGCTGTCCTTCTGATGGTGTCCATGCACAAGCTGGCTCAAATCTCCAAAGGAAGTTTACCCAGTTCTGGATTGTGTTTGTTTCACAATATTGTTTTGCTGTATTCAGCATTGTTATGTTTGCATTTTAAGAGAGATTCAAATTTTTTCGTCCTAGAAAAAAATATCAATATTCTATAATTTATGTATGTACGAATCTGGATGAGACATACTCTCCAGGAATACAAAACAGGTTTTCCTCTAGGGCTGCCTAAAGGCCGCCCTGAGTTAACACAGGGAAAGGCTCTACGGTGGCTCTCACTTGCTGGAGCCGTTCCTCCCCCAGCCACAGCAGATGGTGTTTCATAGTTGGTCACAAATGGCTGTCAGCGAGTGTTTGTCTGCCTGCCAGTAACCTGTGGTTCAGGGACTCCCTCAGAGAGTGTACCAGCTCTGACTCTGCTGATAACAGCATCCGAGAAAATGATCCGTCCTTTCTTGTCAGGCACAAAATTAGCCATCTCACTTTCAAACTGTTGACAGGGGGGACATGAAAGGAATAAGGACCGTGCCAGCCCAGCTGATGTTTCCTCAGCTCTGGTTCTATGGGCCTGATGCAGATAAATCCAAAAGCAGACTTTGTGACAATGGTGTTGTCACCACATAAATGCTGTTCGAGCAACCCCAGTTCTGGTACCAGCACTTCCTGCAGGGACTTGCTGGAACTCTCTATTGGGGGAGTTTTGATCCTTAGAGCAACAGATATTTTCTCACCCTGGGGCTTCAATCAGACTTTATACACAAATGACCGTTAGTGGCATGAGCTCGGATGAAGGGGGAGGAAGAACAGCATGTGGAACAGGGTCTGAGCCCCGGCCCCCGCTGGAAGGCAGGACGCCTACTCTAATGCAAGGTCGGCGCTAATGAACCAGTGTGGGAGAGAGCGAGGGGAGAGGAAAGAGCACGAGGGAGAGAAAAAGGAAGGGAGAAACAAGTGGGGAACTAGCTAGGAATTTGGAAGACAAGATGATGGGCCAAGTATGGTGCTGGTTGATGTGCCATTGACTGCCAAATGTGTAACCCTCCAAGCAATTTCCTGGGTTGGGTACCATCATTCCCATTGCAGAGATGAGGAAAGCATGACTCTGGGAGGTTAAGGAACAGAACTAGAAAGAGGCAGAACTAACATTCCAGTCTTGGCCAATGCATTGGCAATTAGGAGACTAGACTCCAGGGTTAAGATCCTCATTCGAAACCTGGCTTGGCTAACCCACTGGCCATGACTTAACCTCCGAATGCCTCAATTTCCTCATTTGTAAGATGGGGCTATTAATACCATGTAAGATGGTAGCTATCTGATAGGGTCATTGTGGAAGATCTGACAAGTTAGCACAGAAGTACTTTGAGCAATACTCAGACAATAGTAAGCTCTCTCTTCTTTACTGTTTTTGTGTTTGTCAAGAATTTACTTCACTATTTCCTTATTGGTAGATAACACTTCTAGAATCCTCACCATAACAAAATATCTTTCTTCCAATGCTCTTGCCTTTCTAGTTATTGCTTGTTTTCTTGTTTGATTTTTTTAAAGCAGATAAATCTAAATCCTAAGGCCGTGTTATCAGTTTAGTGTGTGAACGTGGAAGAGCAACAACTTTTGTATCGGAAAGTGGCTGAATCCCTTTTATGCCATTTCTTAGCGGTAAAATCCTGGGTAGGTTACTAAATTTCTCACAGCCTCAGTGGGCTCATCTATATAATGAAAAGCACTTCCAACTTATAGAACTACTATTATGACTAAATGAGAAAAGGTAGATAGTGTGCCGAGCACATGATAGGTATTCCGTAATGATAGTTACTAGTATTTTACTCAGTAACTAACACTGGTTTATACCGTGTAGCTGTCTATGTCAACTCAAGTGTGGGCTGGAGATGTTGTACCAGAGGGCCTGGACTGGGTGCACAGATCGATGAGGCTGATGACTGAACCGTCCTAAATGTATCTCTTCCTCCTTCTGTGACATTTCTCACATCGAATTCCCCCGGAAGCCATATTCTGAGTAATGACCACCAACTGCCATAACCGTTTTGTCTGGCACAGGAATTTCATTTCCTTACCCCAGACTGTGTCCCTGCTGCTCGGAGCGGGGGATGCCTGGAGCTCAGGGACCCAGGCAGTGGGCTCGATTTCAAGTAGAGCTAGCCTCTGTCAGGTGAGGTCAGTGTGGTGATTAAGGGAAACATCCTTCAACCCCTGTAATCTCTCCAGGAGAAATGAGAGGCGCCTCCTGCCAATTGTTAATGATAATCGTCTTATAATTTCAACACCACATTTTACCCAGGAGGATCCCAAATGCTTTACGGATTGGCAAATAGCTTCACCCACTCCGCCCGTAGGCGTTAGGTGGAGCAAACTTGGAACAAAGCCATCGCAGGGAGCGTTACCCCGCTGTTTTTTAAAAAAATGTGCACAATAATACGTGTCTGAGTAACTATAAAACATAGGAATGCAAACGCTTTGCTCCCATGCTTTACTTAGGAGCTAAAATAGGAGTGAGAACCGAGGGAAGAGGAAGATTTGTGCTTTATATTATTTTTAATAAAAAATTATTCATTTTATCGCTTCAGGTATGAAACTCCCATAAGCTTATGTTTACAGGTCATTCGTCCCTTAAGAGAGGGACTTAAGGGATAACAATTCTTAAAGTTAAAGCACGCACCAAAAAGAACAGAAGTTACCTCTAAATTATGAAGTAACTTAGGGAGAAATTTATGGCAGATTTATAAAAATAGTCCTTACACGCAGCTTCTCAGACATACTTCTCTTTCAGATTATCTATTACGGGATAACAAACTATCCAAAAACCTGGTGGCTTGAAATAACAACCATTTAATTACATCTCATGATTCTGCATATCAGGCATTGGGGCAGAACATGGTTGGGCCCTTCTGTTCCACGTGACATTGACTGGGGTTTTTCATTGGTACTTGGCTGATGGCCAAGTCTGGAGGTCTGGTCTGGAGGGTCAAAGACAGGTTCATTACCATACCTGGAATCTTGGCAAAAAAGGCTGAGGAGACCGGTTCAGTTGGGTCCCTCTTCTACTGCCGTGTAGTTTCTTCAGTACATACTAGAACTTCTTACCTGGGGGCTCATGTGGCCAAGGGGGACCAAGAGCAAGTGTTTTGAGAGAGGAATGAAAGCTTTCAGTCTCTTAAGGTCAGGGCCCAGAACTGCCACTTCTACTGTATTCTATTGGTCAGTGCAGTGACACAACCCACTTAGATATGAGAGAATAAGATACAGACCTCAGCTGTCAACAGAAGTGTCAAAGATTTTGTGTGTTTGGGGCCATACTTTCGTTGAATAAAAGCAGTTGGGGGCAGAAATTAATTAATGGATGCATCTTTGTATTTTGTTCTGACCTATTCTAGAAAGGCATTCTGTTCACTTTGTACTTCAACTACATTGTATAACTACAATGCTAAGTTTAGCATCAACACCACAGAAGCTGGGAGTATGGAATCTCACAGGCTTTTCTAGGCATTTATTAGCTGAAGGCAGCTACTGCAAGGGGTATGTCCAGTCCGTTTGTTGATTGCCCAACGTGTATCCTTTCTCTGTATTCAGCCTCCCAAACAATTACAGCATCGACTGCACACTCCAGCCTAACATAACACAACTATCCCTCAAACATGAAAATACCCTCACATTCTCTTCAAAAGAGTACGATTCCATGTCATTATTTACTGACTGGTTTCAGTGTTTTGGGATGATGTTTATTCCTCTCCATTACAGTCACAATCCCATCTTGGTTTTAAATACTAGATTTTAAAGTTAACCACTGCCAATGAATTTGAACAAATCTAAGACATTTATCATCTGCACGGTTCATCCTTATCAATGCATTCCACTTAAAATTTAAAAAAGAAAAAACACTGTCATTAAACCATAACATGCTATTAGTTGTAAGACACGCTCAGAGGTTCTCAAATGTCTACCTGTGCAAAAATGTACTTCCACACATTTCATGAATGCTTACATATGAAGAAATAAAAGAGTAAAAAGTGAAGGAAAAAGAAAAGGAAAATTAATGAATCTACATACAGATTAATAAATACATACCATGACACAAGAAAAAAAGATCCCATAGCCCTCATTTCTACAGAAGATCAAAGGTCATGGTTCTTCTTCAACTACCCTGTTTATGGTTTTTTCCTCCAATTTTTTTTTTTTTTAAGTTCAACAGTAAGCTACTTCAAGTTGCCACAAAATTTTCTCCACACTAACCCTCAATTTCCATACTTTTCTTGTGTAAACTGGTAACACGAGTTCGTAGGTCTGCATGAGTCTGGAGAACACACTCTGAAGAATGCTGCTCAGCTTTACCTCCCTTTACTCCTTGTGGGTAGATATGATTTTATCCATGAATCCTTACCTTATTTTGTATACTTGTTTCCACTTATTGGCGGAGTGTCCCCATTCCATGATTTTTCTACACAGTAAACACCTTACCTAGGAAAGATTTGGTACATGGTGTGCTGATGCAAGCCTTCATTCCTGAGGCATCTTCCCTCAGAATGGTTTTTCCAGCATGGTGCTAGAATTTTCTGTTAATTTTTATCATCAAGAGCATGTCTGAGCTCCAGACGTTCTCCTTTTGGATGTACTATTGAGCAGCAATTCTATTTACTCTTGAGAACCTGAATTAATTACCATAGCTATCTCAGGAACTCTCTCTCCCTTTTTAAAACTATTGGTCCAATAGTATGAGTATTTAAAATACTCAACTTCTGGGCACCTGGGTGGCTCAGCCAGTTAAGTGTTTGCCTTTGGCTCAGGTCATGATCCCAGGGTCCTGGGATGGAGCTCTGCACTTGTCTCCCTGCTCAGTGGAGAGCCTGCTTCTCCCTCACCCTCTGCTGCTCCCCCTGCTCGTGCTTTCTCTCTCTCTGTTTGTCAAATAAATAAATAAACAAATAAAATATTTGAAAATAATAATAATTAAAAATAAAATAAAATACCAAACTTCTAATTCAGTGGAAACATTCTGAGTGAAAATATTTCTTTAGGATCTAAGATTTAGTAATATGCAGTGCCCCAAAATAGGAGGATAGGTTGCAAAAGTGAGTGAGTCATTGGGTGTCATAGTGAGAAAGCCACTCTCATTTTTACCTCTTGGTGAAATATTCTCCCCCACAATCGATGAAGTTCGTCTCTGTGAAAGACAACACTGTCTATTGTTTATTCATTCAGAGCGTATACTGCATCCGTAAGCAAACGGTACTCCAACTTTGCTACGTGTTGTCTCAGATGGTACTAATACTCAATCTTCAATAGGACAATACGTTGTTCCCTAAAGCCAGCTGCTTCTAAGTAATGGGGTGCATGTCATTATTAATAAGGCCCATGGGTATTAGCACATTTCCCCACATCTTTTTCAGTAAGATCATTTTCTTATTTAGAAGCAATATTGAAAGAGACACAGTTACGGCTTAAAAAAAAAAAAAAGACCATGTAGTAAGTCCTGCATGTAGTGTTATTGGCAGCATCCTGGGTGGAAGGAAAGGAAAGCGGATATTCACATTAAGTATCTCTTCCAGGCAGGAAAATAACTCCTTCATGTGCAAGGGGTCCAGTGTATTCAGTCTGGCTTCAGATTGAGGGTAATACATCTGGAGCATGGCGCTGTGTACGGGACTCGGTGTTGACTTCTGGTGACCATGTGAGTACACAGCATATTCTTATTCAGATCAGTCTTGGTGAGGCCAAGTGTTTGTGTTGAATAGATGCATGGTCTCCATCCCTGTTACGGTGACAGTTTTGTTCACGAGCCCATTTAGCACATTCTTGGAATGGCTGGAGAAGAGACTGAGTGACATGCATGGAACAAGTCATCTTTTATTGTTGAGAGCCTTCTTTAGTAGTTTGGGTGAGCATTCAAATGGCACACCGTTCTGTTTCTGAGAGGTCTATTCCCTTACCCCTTCCTCAAATGTTGTCATGAATTGTCTAATATTTTCTGTCCAAATCCCAAGTGCTTGGTAAAATCATAAGGCAGTAGTTAAGAAAAAGAGTATTATTGCTCATCTTTCACTGATATCTAGATCAAATAATTTTGATTCTTCCCACCCAGAAGATTCCCCTTGCCTACTGTTCTTAAATAGCAACTGATGAAAATCATGGTGTTCCAGCAGTCCACTTCCAGTGGTGGTTAGTAAATGGTACAGACTCCTTTGTAATCTCAGGTCTAAAAACTTTCCTTCTTTAGTCAGTGGGCCTATAGAAAACAACTTTATAAAGCTATATATTTGCTTTGTGTTCCAGATCTACGGTTAATGTTCTGAGTACACATGGATTTTGCTGTTGTTGGGTGGAAAATTCTATAAATGTCAACTAGGTCAAGTTGGTTAATTGTATTGTTCAAGTATTATATATTTTTACTATTTTCTATCATTTGATAATTAAAAGAGGTCTGTTGAAATCTCCATCTATAATTGTATATGTGTTTTTTTCTTCTAGTTTCTTTCTTGTATTTTGAAGCATAAACATTTAGAATTGTTACGTCTTCTTGACTAATCAGCCCCATTGTCATTATGAGATAACTCTTTTTAACCCTGGGAATACTCTCTGTTCTGAAATACACTTTGTTTGAAATTAAGATAACCATTCTGTCTTTCTTTTAATTCATATTCATATTATGTATGTATCATTATAATTATGATTAGTATGTATTTACATATTTTTCTATCTTTTTACTATTAGCCTACTTGTGTCTTATTATTAAAAGTGAGTTTTTTGTAGTTTTTAAAAAATCCCACTTGACAATCTCTGCCTTTTGATTGGAATGTGTAGGCTATTCATATTAAATATGATTTTTATATGGTTCTACTTATTTTTTTTTTAAAGATTTTATTTATTTATGTGACAGAGAGACAGCCAGTGAGAGAGGGAACACAGCAGGGGGAGTGGGAGAGGAAGAAGCAGGCTCCCAGCGGAGGAGCCTGATGTGGGACTCGATCCTGGAACGCCAGGATCACGCCCTGAGCCGAAGGCAGACGCTTTAACGACTGCGCTACCCAGGCGCCCCTATATGGTTCTACTTATATCTAACACCTTGTAATTTGTTTATTTGCTCTACCTATTTTTTTCTTTTTTCTACCTTTTTCCAGTTGTTTGGACTCATCTGATAGTTTCCCTCCAACTCTTTATTTCATAAATGTCTTCTAGCTTACATTGTTTCCAATGTTTCCCTAAAACTTCTTCTTAAATAGAGTCTATATTTTACAGCTCTCTGTAATACACTGTTTAATACTGGAGTCCTACTAAGAATAGGACTTAGTATTAAGTACGGGGAAGTATTAAGAAGTATTAAGTATAATAAAGTATTAAGAATGGGGAAGCATTCTATAATCTTATTATTAAATCTCCAAGTTTTTAAATTGGCTCAGTATTGTACTGGGATGTGACCATCCGAAGAGTTGCTTAGCCTTTTTTCTCCTCTATGGAGACAGGAAGGCTAGAGGAGGTTGGATTGGCGAATTGCCATTCTCCCTGGGTCAGTCTCTGGTAAGGCAGTTTCCCTTGAGGGTGGCCCTTTGGGGATATTTCAAAATGCCTATTTATTTTTTTCCCCTTGAATAATGCATGTAGAAAATCTTTCTCTGTTCTTTACTGTAGGAACCTATTTGGGCTCCTTGAGATAAAACTCATGAAAGTATGGGTTCCCCCTAGCACTGAGCCATCAGGAGTTTTAACTCTCAAGCTTGTCTATACTCAGCCTCCATTAATTCATCAATTATTCTTTAGTGTTTTTACCAGTTACTGGATCCAAGAGCTTCTGCTTCAGATAAGCTATGATTCTCTATATTTACCTCTCCAGTTTTCCAAGTGACAATTTGCCCTGTGACTTCATTTCTCAGAGGGATTTAATCTGAAATGAGTTGTTGATTTTCAGTTTTTCAGCTTTTCAGATTTTATAGACTCCAATACTCTGGTGAGACTCATGGTCTCTTTTTGTTTATTTTCCCATCTTTTTTTTTTTTAAAGATTTTTTTATTTACTTATGTGACAGAGAGACAGCCAGCGAGAGAGGGAACACAGCAGGGGAATGGGAGAGGAAGAAGCAGACTCCCAGCGGAGGAGCCCGATGTGGGACTCGATCCCAGAACGCTGGGATCACGCCCTGAGCCAAAGGCAGATGCTTAACAACTGCGCTACCCAGGTGCCCCTATTTTCCCATCTTTTGATTTATCTTTTTGAATATATTTATCATAATTATTTTAAGGTTCCTGACATCTAAATTTTACACCTGGACTATTTCTAGGTTGTTTCTATTATTTGTTTTATTACCTTTTTGATTTTAGTCACATGGCCTTATCTTGGGAGGATTCTAGTAATTTTTGTATATGAAATAATTGCAGAGGCTCCATTTGATGAAATTTTCCTCTAGAAAAGGAAAGAACAGTTCACTATTCTTTTCACAGGGCAGATAGAGAGATTGCTTGCTGGCCACTTTAATTTAATCAAGGTGATTCAAGACTGGATTTCAGCTCTAGAAAGACACAGTCTAAGTCCGGTTAACCTTAACTTTCCTAACTTTCAGGTAGGAGGCTGGTGTATTCTTTTTTTTTTTTTTTTAAGATTTATTTATTTATTTATTCGACAGAGATAGAGACAGCCAGTGAGAGAGGGAACACAAACAGGGGGAGTGGGAGAGGCAGAAGCAGGCTCATAGCGGAGGAGCCTGATGCGGGGCTCGATCCCATAACGCCGGGATCACGCCCTGAGCCGAAGGCAGACGCTTAACCGCTGTGCCACCCAGGCACCCCACGGCTGGTGTACTCTATGTGACCCAACATCCTGGCAAGAACCCAATTCTAATCTTTGGTTCACAAGATACAGAAAAACTTTGCTCTGATTTTAAGAGGTTTAGAATTTTAGCACCTTTCTTAATGCAGCCTCATTATTCAGCAAATGTACTGAGAAAAAATAACCATAGGCTTGAGGCTTTGTTATACATTGAATTGTGTCCCCCCAAGATTCGTATGTTGGAATCCTAATCAGTGCCTCAGAATGTGATTTTATTTGGAAATAAGGACATCACATAAGTAATCAGTTAAGATGAGGCCATACTGGAGTAAGGTGGGACCTAATCCAATAAGATTGCTGTTCTTATAAAAAGGAAAAATTCAGAGATAGATAAAATTCAGAGGAAATTTGGAAAGAATTTCCAAAATGTTAGAAAGAATTCCTAATATTAGGAATTAGTAAAAAAGAATCCAACAGAGCATGAGATTAAAACACAATATAAGAATAATGTAGAATATTATGACAATAAACATGAAAACTCAGATAAAATGCATAATTTTGCAGAAAATGTAAATTACCAAAACTTACTCAAGCACTATAAATAACTAGCCTCACAATCTTTAAACAATTTCAATCAATAGTTTAAGTATACTCACAAAAATAGTTCAGTCAGAATGCTTTTACTGGTGAATTGTTCCAAATATTCAAATAACATCTAATTCCAATTGTATAAATTCTGCCAAAGAACAGAGTAAAAGGTAAGTTTCCCCAAACTATTCTATGAGAGAGATGAACCCTGAAAACAAAACCAGACAAGAACAGCCTTAGAAAGAAAAATTGCAGGTTTACCCCACTTATAAATTCAAATGCAAAATCCTAAGTGAAATACTAGCAAACTAAATTTATTGACATATATAATATAACATAATATACATTTATAAAATACAATTTATAATTCATTTATATTTATTTATATTTTATTTAAAATATGTAATATATAATTTGTAAAATATATATATTTCCAACTTAATCACAGATATTAAAATGATATTAAAATGGTGGTTATATATGAATATTTGTTTATAATACATATTATAAATTTCATTTAGATATAAGTATGGTGTCCATTGTTTTATATAAATAAGCAATTTGGATTCTTCCCAGGCATACAAAGATGGTTTAACCCAAAAAGCAGTCAGTTAACTGACATCCGCTCTACCTCTCTGTTGGAGCAAATGAGAAGCCAGCTATTAACGGGGCTTATTTTTTTGCTTAACACACCTCCAGCTAATTCTCTTGGTTATTCAGCAAAGGCTTGTTGGGCAACCACAGTCAACCAGTCTTGTCTCTCTCCTTTGGGCACCATTCTTGTCCTCTTTTTCTCTGTTCTCTAGTTCTTTCCTGATGGGTTGATGTATTATTTGCTATTTAGTATTATTTGTTTTTTGCTTTCAAATGCCATGATTAAGTTATTAACATTTTATTCAGCTTGAATAAAAATGTTTAATTTGTGATGATGAAGTTTGAGTGATTTTTGAAAATCTTGATTATGTTTACATATTTGTGACTCATTCTAATAAAATAATGCACAATTTAAGGTCTCTTTCCTGAGACTTCACTTCTCTTTTACTTCACTAACAATGCCCCAAAACCAAAGAATCCCAAATGTTTCCCTTTGTGTATCTCACTGAGATATTAATGTAGCAGGTGTAAATCTCAATTTCTAGCTCCTTCCTGTCTAGCTTATTTCTAGATCTCTCCTTTAGTGAATCAGACCATTTAACCAAACCAGAATGCTGGACGCATCCAAGACCATTCCCTCTCCCTCTGCCTCCAACATTAAACTAGTCATTAATCCTATAAATTCTATCTTCTAAATATCAATAAACACTTCATCTCTTCTTTAGTACCACTGCTACTATCTTAGATTGGGGGGAACTGTAGTTATGAGCCAGATCTGGCCCACTGTTTATTCTTATGTGGCCTGAACGCTAAGAATGGTTTTCACATTTAAGTGGTTAAAAAATTGATTTTTAAAAGTCTATTCCAAATAATTCCATATAATTTCAGAATAATATTTTGTGACACATTAAAATCATATGAGATCCAAATTTAAGGGTCCACAAATACAGATTTATTGAAACACAGCCATCCTCATTCATTTCAATGCTGTTTCATTGGCAGAGTTGAGTAGTTGCAACAGAGACCATATGGCCTACAAGGACCAAAGTATTTACTACCTGACCCTTTACAGAAAACTTTGCTAAACCTCGCCTTAAATGACGATCCAAACATTTCTTGCCTGAGTTATCTTCAAGAGTCTTCTAATTGGTTTGTCTCTAGGATCGGTCCCTTCATTGATTCACCTCCCAATTGCAAGAATTATCTTCTCAAAGTATGTATTTGAAAATACATTCCCTTTTTAAAAATAATTCTTCAATCATTTTCTAATATTCTATGTATGAATTTCCAAAATAAATGATCAGTTTAGCCTATCTTTCCCATCAGAATATTAAGAAAAAAATAAAAATTTACGTGGTATCTGATGTCCTAGTAAATGGCTCTTTACCTGAAAGCTTAAATATTTGCTAATGTTTAGATACTATTTTACCTACTATTCTTAAACTATTCTTCAAAAAGTGTAACTCTTTAGTCAGCCAAAATTAACATTATGTTTAGTTGGGTTACTGAATGTTTATGGCAGAATCATGGAGTAACTCCATAAAAATAGTAATGAATATCTCAACATGATGTTCATTAATACTCAGAGTTTCCCTACCAATATTTTAATAAGAATATTGGAAAGTTTCACATGAATTCCCTCTAAAGTAAAATTCACCAACGTATAAAACTTTGGGCAAATATAACTGTATTTTAGATATATAACATAAATAGAACAAACTATTATGGTATCAAGTCTAGTTTTACGTGGGTGCTTAGATGTCCTCATATATAACTGTTTTTGGTTTGCTCTGTGATTCAAAGTATGCCCTTGGGTATACAACTGAGTGACATAAATTTTCTTAATTTTATCCTTAAATTAGGAAATGTTTTTAAAATGAAATCTGCTTATGCTAAATACACTAAAATATGACCTAGATGTTTGAACACCATGGTGAAAAAAAATAGGAAATAAAAGAGAACAAAATTGGAGATATGCTGACAAATTCCTTGGGTGATGTTTTTAAAGATTTATTTACTTATTTTAGAGAGAGAGAACAAGTACATGTGAGGGGGATGGGTGGGGGAAGGGCAGAGGGGGAGGGAGAGAGAGAATCTCCAGCAGACTGGTGAGTGCAGAGCCCGAGGTGGGGCTCCACTTAGGGGTCCACACGGGGCTGGATCCCAAGACCCTGAGATCATGACCTGAGCTGAAATCAACAGTTGGAAGCTTAACCAACTGAGCCACCCAGGAGCCCCTCGGGTGATGTTTTTAAATGGTCACTTGGATTATGGTTGCTCTCTTATTCAAAGAGCTATCTAAGCAATCTCCCAATTACTATTTCAATGAACCACTCATATATTTATATTCATAGCTTGTAAGTTCATGAATTACACACAATACAGCGAGACAAACCTTGCTTACCTTTGAGGCAAGGGGCATCCCTCCACCCTCCTCATACCTTTGTTGTGATAAAGAAGCTCCACTCTTTCAGGAGGTCCAAACTTGCAGCAGCCTAAGCTTGTGGCCTGGCAAATTGTTTTTGGTTTCCCCATTTAAATCAGAGAAGATTGAGGGACTTACCTCATAACTCAAAAATAATTGAACAGAGAATGATGAACAAAAATATCATGTAAAACAAATCCATGCGTATTGGTGCATACAGAGAAATTTATGTGGGAAATACAACATGAGAATGATTAATAGTGGCAGTGAAATATTTATAGAGCTTACCATATGGAAGGTGACTTAAAAATAGCTTTTAAAGTTTGAAATTTATATTATTTTATACTGGGTACTAAATACTGTTTGATTCCACAGTATTTAACACATGTAATAATAGCTAATATTTAATAAATTATAATATGACAGATGACAATGATAGGCTATGGCTGGCTAAATACTTAACATATATTAATTCATCCGTAATGGTACAATTATTTTTTCCCATTATTTTCCTCATTTTACAGATGAGGAAATCAAGGCACAAAGCTATTAATTTGTAGAGGCAAAATATAAACCCAAGGGGCGCTCGGTTGTTGAGCGTCTGCCTTCGGCTCAGGGCGTGATCCCAGAGTTCTGGGATCAAGCCCCACATCAGGCTCCTCCGCTGGGAGCCTGCTTCTTCCTCTCCCACTCCCCCTGCTTGTGTTCCCTCTCTCACTGGCTGTCTCTCTGTCAAATAAATAAATAAATAAAATCTTTAAAAAAAAATATATAAACCCAAGCCATCTGGCTCAAAGGAGCATGTTCTCAACCATTTCAAAGTACATTCTCTTTGGTAAGTATTTATTATGTATTTACTCATCAAATGAATGAATCAATCAATCAACCAATAATCTGCTAATGAATGAATGAATTAAATAATGAATGGAAAAAAAAAAAACAAGTGGGTAAGATCCAGAAATCAATTAATTGATTTCATTAAAAAATATGCACCATATATAATTTGGGATTTAAAATCATAGGGCTTTTTACATTAGAGTTGGGACTATGTAGTTTGGTTAATCCATTGTATTGGATTAAAATTTTAAAAAATGAAATAAAATAAATAAATAACTACAATTTCCCTCAATTTCTGTATCTCAGTCATAGAACACAGTAAAGCCCCTTCCACAAGACAACTTTCCTTAAAAAGGAGGAGGGAAACTGTCCGTCAATATTTGCTTCTCTTTGCAGAATGAATTTATATTCTTGTACTTATCCATAATTATTTGTAATTCTTTGACCAAATGCTGTGAAGGAGAATAAAACTTCCATCTTTGAGACTTGATATCCTCCTTAATTAACATTACTACATATAGGGATACTAATTAGATTGATATAAAACTGATGGCAATGCCAAAGAGCATAAGTATTGATACTTAATAGCGTCAAATGAAAGAAACTAATGAGTCAGAATGATTCCCAGAGTAGAGCATATAGAGCTATTTAAAAACTTATCTGTGTAAATGAGGAACTGATTAATTTAAGCCATTGTTATGAAGTTTAGAATGATCCACTTACATTAATCTAACTTCTCATATTTTTCACAATAAATATGGTATTTTTGTAATTAATTGAAAAAAAATAGTTTAATTTTCTACCTGTAATTATTTCATTTTTTAAATAAGTGCAATGAAAAATGAACCCATATGAAGTTAAATTTTTCCGGGGACACACAAAAATTTTTTTTCTTAACTTATGGTTTTTTTTTATTAGGAATGTAAGCCAGATGTTCTTGGCTGCTTATAAACATTCCAAGTTATGTTTATTCACAGAAGTTTAATACCAGGAAGAACAATCTAGTTATTCTTGAGGTTGGAGTTTTGAATTAATGCTAGTCTTAAATGTAAATCAGTCAGTTTGTTTATTGGGAAATAAGAGATCTCAGAATACTTAAATTAAAAATTAAAACATATAAGTAGATGTTAGGGAAACACTGAGAAGAAAGTAAATATGGGAATAAAACTCCACTTGGTACCTTTAAGTGATCTCAAAACACACTTTCTAAGCAACTGCTAGCTTAAATCCTTTAACTAAACCTGTCTTATCTTTTAGTCATTTCAACCAAGGAATGGAAAAGTCTATCTTTGTTTAAGTTATTGAGATTTTCAGCAAATATTTGTTGGATAACTAGATGATCCTCTGAAAAGCTGTTTAAAGTTAAATATTAGATCAACGAACCAACAGGGGCGCCTGGGTGGCTCAGTTGGTTAAGCATCCAACTCTTGATTTCAGCCCAGGTCATGATCTCAGCGTAGTGAGAGTGAGGCCTGAGTTGGGATCCATGCTCAGAGGGGAGTCTGCTTCTCTCTCTCTTCCTCTTCCTCTGTCCCTCCCCCGACTCTTGAGCTCTCTCTCTCAAATAAATAAATAAATCTTTTTAAAAAAATCAATGAACCAAAAGTTTGAGTTTATAACATTAAGTACTCATTCTGACCATTTTTTTTTCACCAATTAGAGGCTTCGGCAATGTACTAGACTTTAACATTAACCCCTAAATACATGTTCACATTTCACTCTTCAGCTCTAAATAGCTGAAGTAAAACTGTGATTTTAAAAATTGATTATGTATAGTATTCTTGATGTACTGGATATGAAGTTAATCTATTTGGAAAATAAAGCTATACAGAAATCATTTTAATGAAAGCAAAAAGATGAGGCAGGATTCTGAAGGAAACAGTGATTAACATTTTGACAAGTATTTTCCCAAACTTCAATGCACAAAATGTATACAAAATATTTGAACAGGGTCATTTTACATGTACTATTTCATAACATGCTTTATTACTATTTGTAAAATTTCGTTTTTAATTTTCTTTGCTGATTATAAAAATGTAATTAATTTTTGTATATTGATTTTATAGTCCTCATATTAAGCTAACCTGTTAATTTTTATAATTTGTGTATAGATTACATTGCTTTATTAGTATAGAATTCTGTGAATTAAGATAATCTCAACTTTTCCTCACCAATCTTTTTTTTTTTTTTTTTTAAAGATTTTATTTATTTATTCGACAGAGAGAGAGACACCAGCGAGAGAGGGAACACAAGCAGGGGGGGGTGGGAGAGGAAGAAGCAGGCTCATAGCGGAGGAGCCTGATGTGGGGCTCGATCCCACAACGCCGGGATCACGCCCTGAGCTGAAGGCAGACGATTAACCACTGTGCCACCCAGGCACCCCCCTCACCAATCTTTTAACTTATATTTTTTTTCTTATATTATCTATGACCTTAGGTTCAATGTTGAATGGAAATGGTGATATCAGACATTATTGTCTTATTGCTGATTTTAAATGCTTTAAATATTTCACCATCAAGAAAAACTTTTGCTTTTTAAAAAAATTATACATAGATGTTAAATTTCATCAAATGATCTTCCCCACATTTATGAAAATAATTATACTATTTTCTTTTTTACTCTTTTATTGTAAATATGTTGTAATGTTAAATATATTTGCATTTTGGTAATGTTCACTTCTTGATCATAGTCAATTATCTCTACTAAGTCAGGTTTACTTTTTTTTAAGATTTTATTTATTTATTTGTGTGAGAGAGAAAGAGAGTGGGGGGAGTAGCAGAGGGAGAGGGACAAGCAGACTCTGCACTGAGCACAGAGCCCCACATGGGGCTCAATCCCACAACCCTGAGATCATGACCTGAGCCAAAACCAAGAGTCAGATGCTTAACCAACAAAGCCATCCAGGCACTCCTAAAGTCAGGTTGGTTTCCTTTCTTCCTTCCTTCCTTCCTTCCTTCCTTCCTTCCTTCCTTCCTTCCTTCCTTCCTTCCTTCCTCTTTCTTTCTTTCTTTCTTTCTTTCTTTCTTTCTTTCTTTCTTTCTTTCTTTCAAGATTTATTTATTTATTTGACAGAGATAGATTGAGAGAGAACACAAGCACATGGAGCAGCAGAGGGAGAGGGAGAAGCAGGCCCCCCACTGAGGAGGAAACCCCATGTGGGGCTCCATCCCAGGACCCTGGAATCATGACCTGAACCAAAGCAGCCACTTAACCAACTGAGCCACCCAGATGCCCCCCTAAAGTCAGGTTTTCTTAAAGATAACACAAATTATTTCACAATTCTTTCGTATAGATAGTTTGCAAGGACTGGTCAGCAACTAACTCAGGGCTTTAATCTTGGAGAAAGAAAACAGTTGTGGGTAGCATAGCATTTACCCTGGCTTTCTCCATAAGAGTATTTTCTAAACTGTGGTGCAGGGTTCAGAGTCCAAGCAGAGAGTGAAAACTCCACTGGGTGGAGGAGACAGAGAGCAGAATTCAGGGTTGCAAGACTGTTAGGATTTAGGGGCAGATTACCTTAGAGGAGGGAAGCTACAGATCAGAAGTCCCGGAGTATGCATTAAAAAATTTCCCTGGCTGACTCCTCAATACACATGCCCAGAGTAAGATTCTAGCATACTTAGCAGATCATAACTATGGGAAACTAGAGTGCTTTGCAGAAATTTTGGAGACTTCAGAGTTGCAGGGAGATGGAGTTTGGGCTCAGTCAAAACACAGACAACTAGATGGACAGTCTGTACTAAGAGTAAGGGCTACATCCTATGAAAGAGAACAAAACTAAGATAGACTCAACTTCATAAAGTCTAACAAAAAGATCTGGCGGTCAAGGTAATAAGCAATAATTTAATTACCTGTCAGAATAAAACCAACAGAATGAATAATCCTCAGAGGAAGATAAAATAGAGTGTCTACAACATATCATCCAAATTGTCTGGCATACAATTTTAAAAATACAAGAATGCAAAGAAACAGAAGATTTTACCATTATTGAAGACATGAAATGACCAATAGAAGTAGACGTAGAGATGATCAACACACTGGAGTTACCAGAGAAAGACAGCAAAATATCTATGATTGATATAGTTACTTTTTAAAGTAGAGTTAAATATAGACAAAATAAATACAAGTTAAAGGATTTTGACAGAAAATTAAAATATATTAAAAATCAAATGAATATTTCAGAACTTAAAATATAATATCTATAATTAAGACCTCATTGTTTAACAGTAGATGGGAGAAAGCAGAGAACTGAAAACATTAAAAGACAGTTAACAGAAATGGTTCAACTAAAGCATGGAAAGGGAGAAAAAAAGAATTAACAAAACAAAATAGAGTGTGAGAAATATTAGAGATGTTAAAAATATCTACCATGTGTACTTGAAGTTCCAGTAGGGAAAAAGAAAGAAAATGGAACCAAAATAATAGTTGAAGAAAAATAAGAAGGCTCCAAAATTAATGAAATAATTGAATACACATATTTAAAACAGCTTACCATCAAGCACAATGAATTCAAAGAAAACCACACACACACACACCCACACCCATATCATGGTCAGAGAGAAAATCTTGAAAACAGACAGAAAATCAAGATGTGACCTTCGAAGATGTAAGATAAGACTTACAGCAGACTCTTCATCAAGAACTCTGAAATGGTAGAAGACAATGGAAAGCCTTCTTTAAAGTACTGACAGGAAAAAACCAACAACCATACCATCGAGGAATTTTATTCAAACAAAAATATCTTTTAAGAAAGAAGGCAAATATCAGTTTTGATCACTTGCATTGGAACAAGCTAGCTGCTATGTCATGAGTACACTCCAATCTTTTTTTTTTTTTTTAAAGATTTTTTATGTATTAATTTGACAGAGATAGAGACAGCCAGCGAGAGAGGGAACACAAGCAGGGGGAGTGGGAGAGGAAGAAGCAGGCTCCTAGCAGAGGAGCCTGATGTGGGGCTCGATCCTAGAACGCTGGGATCACGCCCTGAGCCGAAGGCAGACGCTTAACCGCTGTGCCACCCAGGTGCCCCGAGTACACTACAATCTTCTTATGAAGAGGCCCATGTAGAAAAGAATGGAAGCCTCTGGCCAGCAGCAGTAAGCGACTGAGGCCTTCTTCTGACAGTCATGTAAAGTGAGGTGGAAGAGGACCTTCTACATCCAGTCAAGGCTTTGGATGACTGCAGCCTTGCCTGACGCTGGATCGCAACTTATGAGCCAGACTACCCCACTCTTGTATTTCTGATTCACAGAAAGTTCAATCACGTTTGTTATTTTAAGTAAAACAAACAAGTAGATGAATGAAATAAACAACAACAAAAAAAATGCCCTCCAGACATACACAAAAGAAGAAAAATAACATTTTTGAGGAAAAAAATGAGGAAATTGGTCATTTGTAGACCCGTACTTCAAGAAATACTAAAGAGAGGTTTTTTCTGAGGGAGGAAAAATGAGTACTATATATTCTAGACTTAAAACCGCTATCCCTTTTCCCAATTTGGGAAAATTAACTTTTTAAACTAAGCACAGAGCTGTAGCTAGGCAGCTAACCTGAAACACCCACTGTGCACCAATGAAGTGAGGGATATTATAGTCATATCACCCTTCTTTTCAATCTGTTTATGGAGTATATATTCCTAAAAGTATGAACTGCTATCTTTGTTATAAGTTATTTTTATTTACCCTGAAATAAAACGTATATAACAGACTAGAAAGCTATAGTCAACTCCTGACTATTTTACCTAATTTGGTTTATCTATGCTAAATCTTGCTTTAAAATTCTATTGGCATAAACGGGCTCTGATTACAGCCAACAGTCCATGAGAAAGTGACATATTTATTTACTTAAAAAAAAAGTGTGCATGTTCATGAGAATGTGAGCTAGAAGAAAGAAGTTTAACAGGGAGATAGTGCTTCAACCTTTTGCAAGCAAGAAGTATCCAGGGGGGAAAAAAGGGCAAAATAAAATGTTGGAAACTTTTGGACACAACTTTACTTAAGATCTCACCATATTACTTCCCTATTTGCTATAAAATATTAATTTCCAGAACATTAGAACCACCCAAACATTTAATTTTACATCATTAATGTCTCTGGTTTTCCTCAGAAAGATGAACAGCTGAAATGTGATGAGATGCAAGAATCGTGTTTTCAGGTTTTTAGATATCCAGGCATCAAAAAATAAATAAAATTTACAATATAATGAGTATAAAGAATTGAGTCTACCCTAGCCATAAGAATCAAGAGGATATTTTTATAATTATAACTATTTTGTAGAAAATTGTTATAAACTCCTAAGGATGCAATTAAGAAAATGAAAAGATAAACCAACACTGGGAGAAATAGTATAGAAATGCATATCTGAAAAAGGACTAATTTCCATAATATATAAAGAATTGTTACTAATCTATCACAAGAAGACAACCGAATTTTTAAATGGGCAAAAATTTGAATAGACATTTTACCAAAGAATATGATTGACTACATGAAAAAAATGCTCAATGTAATTAATTTTTAGGTACGTTGAAACTACCAGGAGATACTGCTACATACCTGTTAGAATGGCTAAAATTTAAAACTCTAACAATATTTTAATCTTGGTGAGGATGTGAAGCAACTGGAATTTTTATATAATTGCTTGCAGAAACACAAAATAGTACAACCACTGGAAAACAGTTTGGTACTTTCTTATAATGTTAAATATATATTTGCTCTATGACTCAGCAATTTCATTCTGACATATTCACTTTATTTATTTATTTATTTATTTATTTATTTATTTATTTATTTTTGAAGATTTATTTATTTCTTTGAGAAAGAGAGAGAGAGAGCACGGCAAATAGGGAGATGAGCTGAGGGAGAGGGAGACAAGCAGACTCCCCACTGAGGGGAGAGCCCGATGTGGGGCTCAATCCCAGGACCCTGACATCATGACTTGAGCTGAAATCAAGAGTCGGACACTTAATCGACTGAGCCACCCAGGTGCCCCTGATATTTACCCAATTTACATAAAACATACGTCTATACAAGTATTAGTATGCACATGTTAATAGCAGTTTGGAAACAAAAATGTATATTAAGTAGTGAATATATAAACAAATTATGTATATATGTATATCCATAAAATGGAAAACTACTCAGCAACAAAGCAGTAAAAAATATCTGCAGAGCATTGTGTTAAGTGAAAGAAGCCAGACACAAAGATTTTATACTTTATCCTTCATCTATAAGAATTTCTATAGACAAACTACAGGGACAGAAAACAGATCACAGTAATTGCCAGGAGGTCGGGGTGAGGGGGTGGGGTAGACTGCAAAGGGGCACGAGAAACTATTTGGGGGGATGGAAATGTTCTATATCTTGACTATACTTTGTTAAGAGATTGAACTGTATATTTTAACAAGTTTTAAGTATGAACTTAAAGTTATACTTTAAAGTAAGTTTTATTGTAGATAAATAAAGAGAAGACATAAAGGCAGAATGACTTATTGGTAAAAATGTGTAAAACTGAAGCATATCTGAGGACCGGAGAGTGTGCTTTACCATGGAGTGCAACGGCCCAGACGGCCTGTTGAGGAGGGTGGCGTCAGATTGCAAAGACACTTGGACTTCCTTCCCTAGCAGGCAGTGAGAAACCAATCACAATTACAAAGGAGGCTTGTAAGCTTGGGAATGACAAGACCATATATATTTTTTCAAATTGTGATAAAATATGCATAACATAAAGTATATCGCTTCAACCCTTTTAAAAAAGAGAAGTTTAGTGACATTACATACCCTCATATTCCTGGGCACAGCACCACCATCCGTCTCCGGAACCTCCTCATCTTCGCACGTTGAAACTGAAACTTGCACATTGGTTTTGTGTAATGAACTTCGATGGCAGCGTAGCAATGCTGTGAAGTAGAGGCAGATGGAGACAGAGCAGTTTGGAGGCTTCTTTGAAAGCAGGGACAATGTCTCATGAGCCCTGGTGTAAGGTATCAGACAGGGAGAGGCAGCGAGAGGTAGGAGATATACTTCCGAGGTAGGATTGGCACAATGTTGCGAGTGATTGTGGTGAATCAAGGAAAAGCACTGGCCAACCAAATCTGATATTTCTCGTTTGGCCAGCTGGGTAGATGGCAATGTCACTAAGTCACATACCCAGAATGCAGGAGGATGGACAATAGGGTAGAAATAACAAGTGTAAGACACACTGCATTTCTGGAGCCCAAAGTCTATCTAGGTAGAAAGGTAAGGGATGATTATAGATTTAAAGGTCATTACGTTAGAATTGGAGGTTGAAATTTTAAAGGATTTTATTTATTTATTTTAGATGGAGAGAGAACATGTGCAAGCCAGGAGAGGGGCTGAAGGCAGGGAGAGAGAGAATCTCAAGCAGACCCCAGCCTGATGTGGGGCTCGATCTCATGACCCTGAGATCATGACCTGAGCCAAAACCAAGGGTCGGAGGCTCAACTAACTGAGCCATCCAGCTGCCCCAGTGGTTGAAATGTTTTGAATGGAAGTGAAAATGGGATTAAAAGAACAAATCAGTAAAACATGAACTAAAGCCCTACGAGGGTGATGATGTGACTTGAGAGAGGGGAGTACGATGACTTCAACTCTTCACACCCGAGGAGGATGCACGGTAAACTAACAAACAAGACAAATGACAAGTGTTGATGGCATTTTACTTTCTCGCTGCTGTCACTGTCTTTGCCTGTGGCCTGATTCCTTGTTCTTAGCTATGAGGTAGTGAATACGGTGAAGTGCGTGATAAGTCAGGCTCAGCATCAGTCAGTTTGGGGGTGAAGTTCTAGCTCCACGTAATTTTAACTACCTTCTTTAGGGCAAGTTACTTTATTAGGTTCCTAGCCTCAATTTTCTCATCTTATAACCAACCCACTGCTAACGATACTAAAAATACAATTTTCTGAATACTGGGTAGCAGAAGGCAGATAAGATACTTAGTTTACCGTCTGGCATGTGTAATGACTCAGTACCTGGTAGTAGTTGCTTTTTTTGTTCCAGAAACTTCAGTGACTTTCTGTTATTCACTTTTTTCCTTCTTCTTTCTAGGTTTTAATCAATAACTTGGATGAAACAGTCATGTCCTCCTTGTCAAATGGAGCGCCCACACAAAGTTGAGGGGGACAAAATCAGATCAGCTAAACTAAACTAAAATGAACGGATGTTAACGAGATAATGTGTAACAAGGATTAACATAAAATTGAGGAACCGGGCAGGTCCAGAGCGGCGAGAAGTGAAGAAAGGCAACGTGTAAGCAAACCCGAAGGGTTTTAGGCGGGTATGAGTCCACAGAGCCCCAAGGCTGTTATACGGGGAATTGGACCACTTGTGGTCCAGAGTCAGGGGGCGTCCCACTCCAACTGCAGGTGTCAGACATTCTTGGAGACGGTTCTTAGTTCTGGGGACCACACTTTGAGAGGAAAGGGCAATGAACCAAAAAGCATCTGGAAGAGGGGGTGGAGAGGGTGGATAAACTAGAAACCACCCGATAAAGAAGTGCTAAACAAAAGGAAAAGTTGTGCTTAGAGAAAGAAAGTCTGGGTGGGAGCACGAAGCTGTCTTCCAAATTGTTGAGAAGGAATTGGACTTACCTGCATGGCCCCGTATCCCTCCTTGAGCGGGAATTTCATGGTGTAGATTTCGGCTCAGCGTGACTACACGTCTTCGAGTCAGGACTAGCTCTCCAGGGGAGGGCAGCTTCGTGGGACAGGAGAACTTATGTGCAGACGCTCTTGGGCAGAATTCCACCACCCCTTTACCTGGGCGCGTCATCCGGGAGATTCCCGGAGTAGAGGATTGCATTAGACAACTCTGAGGTTCTAATCTTCATTTTCAAGTGCTTTTCATCTGCCAGCACCCAACAACCTTCAGGGAAATATGTTTCAGAGACTGCAAGCTTAATCAGCCTAAGGTTTGGATACCTTCCTCAGGAATACAAGGGTTTCAGGAGCCACGAATAACTGTATGTTTTTCAACGACTCCCACTGCCGGAACAGCTGTCTACTTCCCCCTAAATTAAGCCCATCACCTTTTCTCTCAACACTTCCATTTGTGCTGACCAGGCTTAGGATGTGCTCTTTCCGTCAATCTACGGACGATGTCAGATTGAAAGCAATGAGTTCGACTTCGCTAAGCGATAACTTCAGTGAAGGTATTCCATGCAATGAAATTTCAGAACTATTTATGATCAAGTGATTTGTTCATCCTAATTCCTAAAACTCCTTCTTCTCCACGGCCAACTATTTTTCCAAACGGGAGTGGGAAGGGAGATTATTTCAGGAAGCCATGAAAAGCCACTTTCTTTTATGCGCTTATCTGAAATCTTTCTTGGGAGAGCTGCTTGGTAGCTGAGGGAACAGGGCATGTGTGACAGGCGTGAGGAGGACTGGCCTCAGGGAGCAAGTGTGCTTTCAGGGCTAGTCGACTGTTTTCACAGTGCTCTCCAGGGCTGAGAAAATATGCAATCGAAGAGCAGGAACCTTATCTTCTGCATCCTTGTTTCCCTCCCAGCTCCCAGCACAGCCCCTGGTGCATAGTAGGCGGACAATATGTTTACTGCCGAATGAATGAATTAGTGAATTCGAATAAATGAATGGGTGGATGGTGGCGGACAGATGGCACTGAGGGAGAATCTGCTGTAGGCTCTAAGTTAAGCATGTCGGGGTTCAGCTCCAGTTCCTAAGCTAAATTTCTGCCCTCATCAGACCAGCTCTCCTCTTCAGGACTTGATGATCGTGGTGCCTGTGGGTAGAATGTATTCTGGGGGAGATGAGAGCTGCCTGATATGAGAGATGATATCAGAGATTAGTTAACCGTATGGGCTTTGTCCCAGGGGAGGTGTGTGAAATGAATCAGATTAAACAAAATTGATAATGTGAATGCTTAATCAAACAGACAAAGGTAGTCTGCGCAGCTAATTAGGGGCAAATAGAGCGTCCCTCTTGTACCTCATTTAACTGACAAATTGTGCAGACAGTTTTAATGGGAGTCTGTTTAGCAAAGAGAAGGCTGTATAGTTGACAGCTTGGCAAAATGTGGTTTCTGTAACACCACATGATGCTTATGGAAATTAGCCTGGTGCAGCTGAGCTCGGAGCGGTCCTGGGCTGTGCAAATCCCAGCAAAACGGACCTTTCACAGACCACTGGCCATCGCGCTCTTAAAGGCAAAGGACCCATTTTTAGTATTTTGAAAGGTCAAAGCGATTAGAATCTGCACATTAAATAAGATCTAGTATTACCAAACCCAGTGCAGAAGTTGAAAAGTGACACGAGAGTCTCCCTAATCAGAGAAGTGGAATCGCCGTTCCGACGGATGAGAAGCTCGGGCATTTTGCAGCTAGAAGCCCTGACTTGGACTGAGCCAGGCCATTTGGGGAGAACAGAGTGACCCAAGGGTAAAGATTATTGGTCTTCTGAACTTCAAAAGGTTTAGGTAAATTTGGGCCTGACTCTTCTAGCATGTTCGTCATTCCCTCACCAACCTCTCCGCTTCTCATCTTTTTATTTCTGTTTTGCCTTCCAAACCTCAGTAGGTCCTGTTCCTTCTCCTTTTCCAAATTAAGCGCCTTCCTCCTCTGATAGTCTCATGTCCTTGGACTTGCCACGTTGCTGGAGACTGTGAGGGCATTTCTGGGGGTGAGTGTTGTTTCAGGAGTAGAGAGCATAATCAGCTTGCACTGGTTTCCCAGGTGTACGGGGACTAGAGCTTTCCAGCACCTGTCCAGAGGGAGTCAAACTGGAGTCCCCACTGGCCACACCCAAGGTGAACAGCGTCATTTGCTGCTATGTGGAGAATTAGGGGGAAGAATAAAACGAGGGCTGTTGTAGACACTGGGGACTCTCAGGGACTGTCCTGTGAGATTGGCTTCCCCGAAGCCAATTCTGTGCTCAGTTAGGCATGGGGGGGGGGGACAAATGGAGTCACAAGGCTGGCCTTCGCTGTGTGCCGGCCCCAGGACGTAATTGTCTGAACACAGAAACTGGAACTTGAGGTTGGATTCACGTTGCAGGGATGAGCTCCCCCTCCTTGGGTACCCATGCATGGCTTGCCGTTTCCACCCCACTAAAGGGAATAAGGCCACGCATGAAGAGTATTTGTTTAATGAAGTGATTTTTGTGAATCACTCCACCAGTCAGACATGGTTCCTTCCGGAAAATGAACAGTTTTGCATAAAACGGTCCATTAGTGTCAATGGAGAGGGTCTGACCTCCTTCGGCTGCTCTGTAAGCCTAGTCAAGTGGAACCACCGGGTTGTGCTAGGACTGGGAGACCGTGTCTCTACCCCAGGAGGTTTTACTCTACACTAGTTTGTACTAAATGCAAAAAGCAAGAGTCATTCCACTTTCAACTTGCAGAGTGTCATTTTAGCAAAGTTGGATAAGTAAGCACCTGAACATACCCAGATAGCCATGATTCTCTAAAAACTAACTATGGCAAATAGTCTGTTTATTAATTTAAAATATTTTAAATCAGCGGGATGACTGTGTTTTCATCACACCAAAGCTACACAGACACTCAAAACTGTGTTGGTGCTAACAGCAATCAAGTTTATTCTTTACTTTTTGCTCTGAATTTTGGCTTTTGCTTTTTTGACTGATGGATCAGTAGCAGCAAGTGACAGTTTGGCAAAACACATTTGCTGGAAAAAGGGGCAAAGTGATTTGGAGTCACTGTGAAAACAACTCCTGGGTCTTCTTTATTTTTTATTACGTTTAATTTTACTGAACTAATTATTTACTTTTAACAGAAGGGAAAATTGGGTAATAAAAGAAATTTATTGAAGAAAAAAGAAGGGATTCTGTAAAAAAAAAAAAAAGAAAGAAAGAAAGAAAAGAAACCAAAACCTGATAATATGTAAAAAATTGCATTATCTTCTATTTTTGGTAAATAGCCTGTGACCAGAATCTGTTTGTGTATATGAAAGCTCACAAAAAATTCTGATTCCTGGATTTTAACTTTGTACTGGGATCATCAATTTTATATGATGGATGGATACTATTCTAAAAAGACAAAATATAACTATTCCTGCATAGACAAACCACGATATTGAAGCGCTGATTTTCCATTTTAAAGAAACACAATGGAAATAAAATTTTACATTTTGATTCTAGTATTTTTATATCATTTACTTAATTCTGCAGATCAGTTTTACATTTTGATTTACTCATGTTAACAGCAAAAACTTTTTTTTTTAAAGATAGTTTCTCTTTGAGGGAAACGATACATTAATATGTAATTCAGAAACAATGGAAAGAGGGTCATGATTGAAGCAAGACCTTGGAGCCTGTACTGCCCGTATTAATGGCCCGGGATTGCATGCTCAGCTGTGACTTGGGCCAGCCAGGATCCGCTTTCTTAGATCTATATCAGGAGGCAACTTCGTTTATGACAGATTTTTCGTTCTATCCCCTTCGGTTAGTTGCCTATAGGTTACCCCTTCATTAAATGAACAGCATTCGAAGTGAAGTGGAGGAGTTAATTACTGGGGAAATGTTTGCACACAACTAATCAATAACATTCAGGTCTCTCCAAATCCAGTTAGGGCCCAGATGATTAGGTTCCACAGCTCTGAGAATTAGTGCTTTATCACTGAGGTTACTTGACCTTACTAGGTAGACCTGGTTATTGGAGGGGAGGGGCTCTCTGAGCCCCAAAGAAAGGCCAGAGGTTGGGAGTGGGCAGGGGAAAGTAATGGGAAGCAGGGAGAGGGGAACGAATGATCACCAAGGTCAGGCCAGCAGTCCTGAGTTAAAGGGGCTATGGCAGCAAGAGCAAGACCAGAACTGCGTTAATTAAAAAAAGAAAAGGGAAAATGGCTCTCTGGACTCAAAGTAAGATTGAAGGGCTGTTTGTATTTTGCTTTAAATCAACATTGAATTTTTCTTTCTGGATACCGATGCTGATGGGAAAACAAAAGAAAACAAAACCATATTATTTGATAATTCAAGCCAAACTTTTCCCTGTCTTTCCACCACTGTTTGATTTCACCCACCTTTACATTGACTGGATTCTTGCTACATAAAGCAGACTGTTGGTTACAATATTAAGTATCTGGCAATTAGTTGTTCCTAACATCTTTGATGTTAATTCCAAGGCTGCCTTTTTCCTCTCTAGACCTTAGGTGCATGTCTGCACGATGGCAAAACACCTAGATAGCAGAGCAGAAATCTGAGCACCTGTCACACCTGATTAATTGACAGTGTTACTTTCTCTAAGTGACATATGAAATTAAGTTATTTGTAACAACATTTAGCCACAACACTTGGTATGTAATTAGTTAGGAACTATAGGTTCTACTGAATAAGTGGTAGCAAGTTGTTATATTTTACAATTTAATTTCAAATTCTCAATTATTAATTGATACTACTTTCAAAGGCATCAAAACAAGCCTATGCTTCTAAAAATGTTTTTTGAACCAAATAATTTTAAATGATTACTACAATCACAAAAAAATATAGAAAGAGCTAGCTTAATCTCTGTACCTTCATATCTCAGTTGGGTGAAATGTTCCTAATTGCATCTGTAGAACTCATTTAATGACAAAGTTAACATTCATTTTGGAGAAAAAGGTATTCAGTTATCATTAGGATTCTGTAAAGATTACCATTATTTAACTGCATTTTTTTTCACTTTCTGCAATCACAACATAATTGCTCCTAATAAATTTGCAAAACTTGTGGGAAAGTTTTTAAGGGGACCCATAATTCAGTCGTCAGCTCTGATACTAATGAGTTCCATCAAACAGGGTAATTGCTCT
The DNA here is from genome assembly GCF_024610735.1 of Ursus americanus. NCBI lineage: Eukaryota > Metazoa > Chordata > Mammalia > Carnivora > Ursidae > Ursus > Ursus americanus. The sequence continues at coordinate 49,992,897 of NC_142137.1, read as the reverse complement.
TCTAGGGTCTTGAACCTTCTTCTGCCATCTGAAACGACAAGCCGTCCTGCCACCTGGATGGCCTGCAATGATTATTCTTGTGCCCCGTTGCTTGTGAGGGACATGGAAGGGGGGATAATGAAAAGTGTTTGGAAAGCCAGAGAATTCTTTTTCTTAAATATCAAGAAGAACAAATAAAATACATTTTCAAATTTATTCTGATCCTTTTTTTCCCCTTCTGACTTTCAGATGCTTCATCGTTTCTGTCAGCAGCACATCTGAAGTTTTCCCAGACCGTTTCACCAGCAAGGCACACGGAAGTGGGAGTGGGCAGCCGGTCACTGTCTACACAGCGCTGCTTGAGTTAATTGATAAACCTCTCCTTTTTATTATCGGTGCTAGCCTTCTGTCTACAGCCTCACAGCCTATTGCCCCTGCAAGGCATTGAGATTTCCTTGTGGAATTCTAGCAGATATTGGAAATTATGGTGGCAAATTAGCAGGGGCCACAAACCAGAAGTGACAGTTCCAATACCCTGATGGGGGGAATGTAGCAATCCCTTGCCCATAGCAATTGGCCAGGCTTATCATATGGACTAATCACAACAGATCTGGGGAAATAATGGGCACCAGATGTTATCGCTTTGTAGGCTTGGGCTCTCCAGAGATTACAGCCATGATAGGAAAGCTCCCTGAAAACAGGAACACGATTCTGTCACTTATTAATCAAACCGGGAGGCTGGGTGTGATCATCTACTCCTTCCCCAGCACCACGGTTTCTTTCTGCTACGTTGATGAATGGGGAAAACAGTTGGGGGGGGGGGGAGGAGTACAGGGGGTGGGCTACAGAGACAGGAGGCAAAGGAGAGAATCTGGATGTGTCTATCACATGCTTACGCACACAATTCAATGTCATCTTTAAGCCTATTTCCTGGAATTTAATTTCTTTCTTGATTGAATTGTATTCAGCATTGATATATCAGGAACTTTCTTAATTAGGTCTTTTATTTTTCTCCCATTTTATTTATTCTAATTACCCTCAACTTTAAGAAGCTTATATATTTTTAACACATTTATGTGTCAAAAAGGAAAAAGAAGGGGGGGGAACTTTGGTGATGAACCAGATTCTCATTTCTATTGGTTTTCCTGACAATTATCTGTAGACATTCTGAGGTACAACAAACGTAGTTCTAGAACTGCTGGGATTCAGTTCTAGAACTGCTGCCCCAAAATGTGGCATGTTGGCAGAATGAATATTTTAAACTGAGGAAATCTGAGAACAACAGAAGCTGGAGGTCTCTCTGTTCTTCCTCTATTTTTGCCCCTGAAGCAGGTGTAAGATCCTGCTACGAGAGTTACCCTCCCTGTACCAGGAGGAAAAGCATTCTTATCTCCAAGACCGAGGGACACTATCTCCAAGACAAAGAGTCCCAACAAACAGGCATTGCCAAGCTTCCTCATTTACTGCTACACTTACCTCCTGCTCTTTAACTTGTCGCATTCCTCCACGACTGTCCCCTCTTCAACATTCCAAATAAAAACACTCGGGTTTAACCATTTCTTATGGTCTTCACATCCTGATGCAGGCCCCCATGTCACGTAAAACATACCAAATAAATTTGGATGCTTTTCTACTGTTAATGTGTCTATGCCAATTTACTTTTCAGACCCAGCCTGGGACCTTAACATGGTCAAGGAAAACTTCTTTCCTTCCCCATGGAACCAAACCCACCCTCTTTCCCCAAGCCTTCCTAGTTCTGTCTATGACACTTGCAGTCCCACTGTGGCCATGACCATTGTCCTATTTATCTAGACCTAAAGCTCTGAGGTCATCTTGTACCTCTGTCTCTTTTCTCAGCCCTGACATTCAGCCTATCTCCAGAAGCCTTTCTCTTTCTCTGTCTCTGTCTCTCCTGTCACCTTCTCTTCCTTCTCACTGCCACTGGCCTGGTTCAGCTTCGCATCAGCTCTTTTCTAGAGAACTACTCTAACTTCCAGATTGGCTTCATTTGCCCTCCCCATCCAGCCCATCATGTGACCTCAGCAGCTTTGCTTCCCTACCTGCGTCCGAAGCTCCAGCCATGCCTATTCCCTGAAGTTCCTACCTCCTGGTGCCCTTGCAACCTCTGTCCTGCACTTGGCTGAGTTGAAAGTGGTGGAGGGCGGGACAGGAGGCAGGGAAGTAGTTTGGAGGCTTTTGGAAATTTGGGGGAAAGAGAAAAACAGGTCCTGAACTAATATTGGTAGTCAAAACAGTGAGAAAAGAATGGGACAGTGGAGATGAGCCAGTTCTGATATTCTTCAAGTTACCGCATGGCTCTCTGGGTGTGAAGTGAAAAGCTGGTGTCGGCTGGTGACAATAACACAGAAGCATGCTAACACCTGACACTTCTGCAGTGTTTCCTGTGGGCAGCACCCTGCCTGAAGGGCTCCACGCAGCCTCACCTTAATTCTTAACACAACCTTGTGTTACAATGATTAGATACAATGATTATTGTTACTTTTAAAAACATTTTTTATGGAAAATTTCAAGCTTTTTGTCATGGAAAACTTAAAGTAGCGAGACTAGTATTATAAACTTTCATATATCTACAACCCAACTCAACAATTGCCCGTTTATGGCTAATTCTGATTTACCTATTTACCACTAGCGTATCCCCAATTTCTGAATCAAATCTCAGGTATCATATCATTTATCTATCCTAGCTCCATTTTAAAGAGGAGGAAACTAAGGCACGTGGAGGCTAAGTAACTCGTCCAAGGCAGCATAGCAAGTAAGTCGTACAGCTCAGATATAAACCTAGGATTTGCCACTGGCCAGCTTCCGAAATTATACTTTTATGCTGATGCCCCAGTTGGAATCCTCCAATAGTTTAAATTTCACCAATGGCCTCTATGTACTGCAGATCCATGTAGACCAAGCCAGGGAGACCCCCAGCAGCCAGTCACCACTGAAATAAAGAATAACTTCTGTGATCCATTCTAGAGCTTTTGGAGGTTATGAAACAAGAGCTACCCTGAGGTTCTCCTGCTCACTTATGCCACATCCTTGCTGTGTCCTTCCATCTTCTACGAAGAGGCAGGGGCTTCAAAACTAGCCTACAAGGGCCCCAAGAGAGATTTTTCTGGCGATGTCAACATCTTCCCCGGACAGTGGCCCAATTAGGCAGTGGATTTCTACCCAGGTACTCTGGTTCTTTCAGAAGCCCAATGACTTGCTCGAGTAAGCTGGAGGTGAGGGCTGGGGACATAAATCCCTTGGTCCAGCGCTAGAGCGGATGTCCAATACTCAGACAAAAACCTAGGTTCCTGGGTGTCCTGCTGCTGCTTTGTTAGTTTTTCTGGAAGTATTGCCTACGTCGTATGTTGTGCAGAGCAAACATTCAAAGAGGCTGTTAAGTGGACCGTAATCTGGCAGTTCAAAGGTATGGTGCTGGTTCTCATATAATATTTGTAACATGTGGTTCCATTCACTTCTCAGCAACTTACAGCCAGAAAGCAATTACAGATATGTTCAACCGATATTTCTGGTCTGTAAGTGTTTGCAGCCAAGGTTATTTAAAGATGACAAATACTTATAAATATGGGCCTCTCAATATTAGGGTTTGTGATTGTCTGAAATGGTGCCTGGGATAAAGTTTAACCAGTATTTTCTCTAAGAGGAATGTTTGCCACATGCATTAATAGCATAAGCAAAACTGAAGGGAGTATTTTTCAGTTAATGATGGAAGGAAATAGTTCTCAAACCATCTTATCAGAAATGCTAATTTATGTGTAACTCGTGTGTCACAATTAGATTTTATCTGTTGCTAACGTTGGCCTCTAGTCAATAACTAGTCTCCTAGACGCGATCACTAAAGAAGATGCTTGTTCTGTTACTGTGTGTACCTGCAAAAGCTTGTTTCTTCAAAAGTGCTTTATAATTCACTCTTCCCTCATTTAGCCAGAACTTTCCAGAACATGAATTCTTGGGAGTGAGGCTGGCTGTGAACCTAATGATGTCAGTACACACAGTGCCGCATCATTCATGCCACCTGAATAGCTGATCTGTCTGGAGAGGCTTCTCCCACCAGGCCTCCCAGATAGACAGGAGAATCCTGAGTCACTAATCCTCTCCCCTCTCATTTCCCAAGATGGCTTTTACAATTTGAAAAATCCTTTCTTAGTGTCCTTGCTCTTTTTATTCTACAATGTTCCTGGTTTTTATTTCTAAAGACACACTTGCCCTGAAACCCTTGCAAACATGATGATGAGAGATGAAGAAGAAATCAGGAAGGAAAAAACTCTTGTGGGGGAGGGGGCACTGGGGAGGGGTGGTAAGGGATAAGGAGAGGATGGAAGAGCGGTGGGTAGTGGGGAAGCAAGGGAAGGAATGAGGAATGGAAGGAGCGATGGAGAAATGCACAAAGCAGGGGGGCTTGGAGTGAGTAGAGAGAGGAAGCAGAAGAAAGTAAAGGAGAAATGTTTCAAGAAGCTCCTATCAACCTCTGACAGGATGGGTCCACCTTTTTTACATTTCCTGAAAGCAACTTTCTTTTTTTTTCCAACAGAGTAGTTACCAGTTGTATGGCTTCCCTCTATCTTTATTCCTACAATTCAAGAGTCAGAAAAGAACATTATTTTCACATTAGCAACTCATTAAATGTCTCCATGTTTGTAGCCAAGCACTGCTGGATCTGAATGCTTTGTTTTTACACATCTGAATGCCCACTTGGAGGCTTTGTCAGCCAGGGTATCTAGGCTGGAACCCTTCTGTCATGCATATGGGCAAGTGGGTGGGGTGGGGCTGTGTGGGAGTCATCCATCATCCTCCATCAATGTCACCACCACCTGCGGGGACCCAGCCAATGGTCAGTCAGTCACTCAGGCCTGACAGCTGGCCATCAGTCCCCGGTGGGGGCTATGCTCTGGGTTCTGAAGGTATTAGCCACTGACTCTTCTTTGCTCAGACCTGTGAGTTTGGGGAAGCTCTCCATCTTTAGAATTATCAAAGATATTGCTGATTTTGCTCACCTTCATGACAACTGGTCAGGGTCAGGCCAATCAAAGGTGAGATTTGCTCTGTATTTACCTAAAACGGATGGGTCATTACTTAAAGTCAAATATTGGGCAGTTCGGGCAAACATGGCAGGGACTTCTTATGCATGGCAAAAGCAGACATTTTTTAATGCGTGTTTATTTTAGTGTTGACACTGTAATGTCAAGCAAATCCAGGCAAAATGCTGTCAATTAGTTAATTAGATAAGGTACTAATGAGTTAAACCTGTCTCTTCATCATAAACTCTTTCTCTGAACCCTTTTTGAAATTGAGGGATATCAATTATACCTCAATGTAAAATAAAGTTTGTGATCTTAAGGCTATAGTGCCATGATTTTTTGCGTACGTACACATCACTAAAACCACATGTAGATCACAATATGGATTATATGCCTCTTTTTCAACGACATATCTCATAATATCCCACATTAAGTAACTTATGAACATTCCTATCTCCTTTCTTGGACAATAAACACTTAAAAGACAGGGTCTTCATCTTTTTCCTACTTGTAGTTCTCACAGTGACTGATATCTTGCCCATAGCAGGGGTATCATTTCTTTTTTAATTAATGGCAGATTCTCTACATCATTTTTAAGTCAAAATAGGTCTTTAAAATCTCAGATACATTCTAGGGGCCTTAACAAACAAGAGATCATGGATAGAAGAAAATATAAGAGACCGGAAAGAAAAAAAATCTCATCCACTTCCCAGTTGCCAATGCTGAAATTCATTCAACAGATATTTTTTGAACAAGGGCAGTGTATCAAACACCAAGTTCTAAATTCTGGGAACAACTGGTGAGCAAACTTCTGCCCTCAAAGAGTTTGTGTTCTGATGAGGAAGTGACTATCCGGTCTCAGAAAGAGAAAAGTACAAGGACGAATATGAGAGATTCTTATAAGAAAACAAAAGGTTCTAAACAAGCTTGAATTCTATTTTAGCAACATTTAAACAGAGCCTGATTTATCACAGCTCTTTTATTCCACGGAGAATTGAGTGCAAAACGTACAGCTAGCTCAACACCGAAGGGCAAGCATGTGGGAGAAATCCGCATATTTACTTAAGTTCAATATATGAACACTTTGGACATGGCATATTGAAACGCAGTCCTAAGATAGAGACTTAATACTAAACTTAAAATCATTGCCAGTATCAGGGTGAACCATGATCATGGTAGCCATAGGGGGAATTCAGTGGACTGCTGATGTCTCTATTAATTGATGTCCTTATTAATTGATGGGTCTTATCAGCTCTGCTTTACCTTGATCTTAACCTGGCTCCTTAAATCTGTATCTACTGTTATATGCCCCACGCAGAATCAAGCCACCCTATATTTAAAGTCAGTCCTGAAAGACTGAAACACATATAGCAGCCTTCACTCCAGAGTCCACAGGAATCCGAAGTTATATTCACTAGACCCAAGTTTACTGATCTGCCTAGGTCTGAGACTTTTTCGGCACCAACTGGGCAATCCAGTTTCCTGGAGGTGAGGCCCAATCGTTCCCAAGTTGCATCACTCAATTTTCAGGTTGGTCCAACCTTCATTCTTGGGCTTCCCTGTGGGGGTCTCACTCCATGACCTCCCCAGTCTTCCCCACAGGTCTGAATGCCCTACCCTGAACCCCAACACACCTGGTTGAGGTCTAGTTCTCGCCTCCGTCTTCCCAGTGTCTGCATCTTGCCTTCTCACTGAAGATGCATCACTTCCCAGGGAACTGCGGGGGCGATTCGGCTTGTGAATGAGTCACCTGTCTTAGTTTTCCTCTGCTGTGCTGGGTTAGGCATTGGACCTCCCAGGAGAGACTGAACCCTCTTGAGCAATTGCACCTAGACATACCCAACTGTTCTTCCCAGGACTAGGCTCTGATCTGTCCCCACCTGCTCCCAGGCCTTGAGACTGACAAAGTGCCAGCCTGCTTTGAGACTGATTGCACCAAAGTGTTACAACATCCCACACCTTTTGGTGATGTAATCATGAAACCCAGGACTGAAGGAATAAAACCTCTGATATCATTGTGTCCAGCATCCATCTTCAAGATGCACTGTTCTTAAATGATCCTAGATGAGAGATATTAATTGTTTGAAAATGTGTAAAAATTTCAAAGTTTATGCAGAGAGCCAGATACTTTCACATAAGCAGAAAATAAATGAGTGGGAAGGAGTATGATTTTATGGTAGAACTAAGTGACGTGGAACATTTTCAACATGTAATGGCTTTAACCAAACTTTCATCTGACCTTTTGGGTTTCCTATTTTGTGGTCACTCTGACTTTATTCCAATCACCATACAGACAAAATCGAGTGGATTGAAATGAGACACCACTCAGAAAATCTTAGAACTGAAAGGATACCCATGCCTTGAATTTTCTATAATAGTAAGCAGGACTTACAGTTACTTACTATTACTCAGGTTCTGCTTCTCCCCTCCAATGTTGGGCAGCTCACTACCTCACAAAGCAACTAAATTCTGATTGTGAAAAAAATCTGTCAAATCATTGTTTTCTTGCCACTACTTAAAATAAACTTTGTTGTTTCCTTCGCCCAATAATAAAGAATAACAAATGTGTTGAGTGCTTTATTCCAAGCATTCTTCTAGATTAGAATTTATAGCAAAAATAGACATGATCTTCAACCCCAATGTCTAATGACATGACTTCACAGTCATTAGGTCTTTTGGAGGAGATGTACTCTTCAGTGAATAATTGCAACACATGATAAAAATAACAAAATTGATGTGAAACATTTCAGGAGTTTTGGGAGAAGCAACTAACTCTGGTCAAAAGATATAGGGTTGGTGGAGAGTCAAAGAAGTTTTCACAGAGAAAGTGAAAGAGATCTTAAATCTTGAAGAATGAATAGGAGTTTTGCCAACAGGGAAGTGTGTTCAGAACAAACTGGTCCAAAGGAAGGTCATTGTCAAAGTATATTAGAATACATTATGTTAAAAGGTCACAGACTACTCAATGCAAATTGGCTTGAATCAGATGATGAGTAGGTCTATCTTCAGGTATAGTTTGATCTAGGGCTCAAAGACAGTTATCAGGATTCTGGCTCCATCTTTCTGTGACTCTCTCAGCTCTGCATTTCTTTGTCATCAGGCTGGGTCTGCTCATGGAAGCAAAATGACAAAACAGTTCCAGACTGTATATCTGCACCCTCCATTATCTAGAAGAATCCGGCAAAAGTCTTGGGATTCATTTTTGCTCATTAGACCTGACTGGGTTACATACTCATCTCCTAATTTACCATGTAGCTGACGGAAAAGAACTATGGCTTTAGCCAATCAAGAACCATCCTTAAAACTGGAAGTGGGCCAATCCTGTCCTAATCACATGGCTAAGAATGAGGGAGAGTTAGTTTTTTCAAAGGTGACATCAAAATATTATTGCCAGGAAAGGGGGAGGTGGGATGGGTAGGCAGTTAACAACATCCTCTGTAAAGGTGCTGAAAAGTGTTTTTATGTATGGTTTTATCATATACTTGGAATATTTATAATTTGTATTTGGAATGTAGAAAGCATTTGAAGGTTTGGCCACGGATGATATTTAAAGGGGGGCAGGAAGCCCATTGAGAAGGGTCATGCTTCATTAGTTAAGGTAATGCTAAGCTGCTGGAACAAACAGCCCCAAAGCTGTAGTGGATTAAATAAGGCAGAAATTATTTCTTTTTAAGATTTTATTTATTTATTTATTTGAGAGAGAGTGAGAGCTCACGCACACAAGCGGGGGGAGGGGCAGAGGGAGAGAGACAAGCAGACTCCCTGCTGAGCACGGAGCCTGACTCAGGACTGGATTCCACGACCCTGAGATCTTGACCTGAGCTGAAATCAAGAGTCAGATGCTCAACCGACTGAGCCACCCCAGGTGCCCCAAGGCAGAAATTATTTCTAATTCGGGAACAGCCTTGAGGAAAACGGCAGTAGGCCGGAGATGGTGTTGCTTTCTTCTTGTTGCTCTGCCACCGTGGGGGCACTGACTTGGCATGCACTTTTTCAGCTGGGCCCTGGCCATCTCCACGCTTCAGCTCATTGGGACACAGAAAGAGAGAAAAGCCAGAGGAGCAATTTTCTTTTCATTAAGTTTATTTATCACTTAATTAATCCAGCTTATTCCATTGGTAAGAATTTAGTCCCATGACCACTGGGTCACAAGGGAGGCTAAGACACGTGATCTCCAACTGAGATTGGAGTAGAGCGGATGTATCCAGGAGGAAGGAAAGGACAGAATTGAGAGGCAAAGAGCAAGCTGTCACAGACGCTAAACACTCTGGTAGAATTATTGGTAAACAAACAAGGAGCCTGAGATGGTCAGAATCAGGCTTAACACTTTTCACGTGAGTGTCACAGGAGCCCAGAGTCAGACTGAATCACCAGCAGAGAAGTGTCACACCCATCCAAAGGTGAAAAGCTGAAGGTCTGCACAAAGGTGTCCCAGAGATAAGACTCAGACTGGACCCACACGACCTCGCAGACCTCTCTGCGCTCCTTGTGGCAGTCTTCTGTGACATGAGTAGCTGCTCGCCTGCATGGCTTGAAAATTCTGGAGAGGACGAAACAAACTCAAACCCCGAGCCGACTCACACACATGAGCTCAGTGGGTGTTCGTAACACAGCGAATGCTGTCAGAAGCACGGACAGACCCATTCTTGCAACACGGCCGGGTAGAGAACAACCAACTTCTGCTCATTACAATGCAACACATGTTTAAAATACAGGGTGTCAGGGTGGGAAATGCTGGAGCTCAGCTGCTTACTAACCGTCCTTACTAACTTGCTAACTTGGGCAGCATACTTGGTCTCTCTGACCTACAGTTTCTTGGTATGTAAATAGGGGACTAACACGATCTGAGAGTGTTCTGAGAACTAATGAAATAACCTGGGTGACAGTTAGGTCCTCAATAAGGGACCTCGGTACAGACACCTTTCCATCCAATGTGTGTTTGCAAATTTCCCTTTGTTCTTAAGAACATCTCCGTGTTGATTGCAAAATATATATATGTAATTTTTAACCTACCAGGATGTTACGTGTCCTGGCCCTCCACTCCAACTCAGACTCATGACCCTGGGTGCCTTGTGACAAGATCCACAAGCTTCTCGCAGCTGGTAGAGGTAGCACATTAGAAATTCATTTTTTCCAGTCATAATAACAAAGTGCAAAGCAGCACCCTGGACATGGTTTTGTATGGGAAACCCCACAGAAAGTGACAGCTGAAGGAGGCTGTACTTTTCTCCAATATTCCTTGTTAGGGAGCACCACCCTCCAAAGGAGAAGGGGGAAAGAAGAAGAAGCAGAAGAAGCAGAAGAAGCAGAAGAAGCAGAAGAAGAGGAAGGAGAAGAGGAAGGAGAAGAGGAAGGAGAAGAGGAAGGAGAAGAGGAAGGAGAAGAGGGAGAAGAAGAAGAAGAAGGAAAAGAAGAAGGAGAAGGAGAAGGAGAACGACAAGAACAAGGACAAGGACAAGAAGAAAAAGAAGAAAGTCCCTGTTGAATTTGGATGTCTCATTTCTAGTGGCAAAATGGTTCTGCCCTCACATCTCCTTAGCCTGCCTTTTGCTGAATGGCTGTGCAAACACCTAGTCCGGACTCCCGGGAATGCAGTTCCTTGGCAACATTTCTCCCCAACAGGCTTGCCTTCATCATAGAACATCAGCAGCTCAGATGACTGACATGAGGTTTTTTTGATTTGCCTCTGGAAAAATTTCCTATGAAAGCAAATTCCTGGGTTCATTCCTTAAATTCTGGATGTGGCAATTTAATTAAAAGAATAGAAACTAGGGGTGTGTGTGTGTGTGTGTGTGTGTGTGTGTGTGTGTGTGTGTTTCTAGAACAAATTATGGGTGCAAGTGGGTGTGTATGGACAAGTACGCTCATTTGTGCCTTTGTCCCATGTCTACAGGTAGGTGAAATGCTCGCAGGGACTTACAGCTAGATCTTTGATCCCAGAGCCAGACGAAATCCAGAACCTGTGAACGTAGCTGTTTGGGTGGTTATGGGGTTCATGCTACCCTCAAAATGTGACACCCTGGCATAGTGAGTAGTTTAAACTGAAGGAGTTTGAGAAAATAGCAGAAGGAGGAGGTGCCCTGGATCTTCTGCCTCCCTTCTCCCCTGAAGCAGGTCGCAAAACGCTCATGTGAGAAACATGACTTCTCTGAGTACCCAGAGGGACAAAGCATCCTTCTCTCCAAAGACAAGGAAGAAGTCAAATAGGTCTTTCCCAGTTTACTACTCTTACCTCAGACTCCTTGACCTACCATGTTGCTCCGTGATTGTCCACTCTTCAGACAGAGCAAAAAAATACGCAGGTCTGTTTCTTTGGGTCTTCATGAAAGCTCCCATGTCACACAAAACTTACATTCAATAAATTTGGATGCATTTCTCCTGTTATCCTATCTTCACCAGTTTAATTTTCACACCCAGCCAGGGACCCTAAGAGGGTGGAAGAAAACTTTTTCCTCTCCTACAGTGGTTTCCTGACTCGTAACCAATGTTTGCTTAAAAATATACACTGTGGTGTTGGAGGAGATGGTTATAAAGATATAAGTAAGAACCAGGTATTCTCGTTAACAGGTAAAGCAGAGCCAAAACATCTTTAGACACAAAGGCAATTTGAAGAAAAGTGCCCCAGCACTTCACTGTGGTACAATATGTACCACATATTGGGATGTTTGCCAGAGAGGCAGAACTGTCTTCTCCATTAGAGGGCACAGCGTCCACGCCACTTTTGGGACCTACAAAAATCTATTTCATTTTACTTGAAAAGGAAAAAAGAAAGTTGACATATTTACATTAATGTAATAACATATTGATATTATTTTGGGGCGCCTGGGTGGCACAGCGGTTAAGCGTCTGCCTTCAGCTCAGGGCGTGATCCCGGCATTATGGGATCGAGCCCCACATCAGGCTCCTCTGCTATGAGCCTGCTTCTTCCTCTCCCACTCCCCCTGCCTGTGTTCCTTCTCTCGCTGGCTGTCTCTATCTCTGTTGAATAAATAAATAAAATCTTTAAAAACAGAAAAAAATATTGATATTATTTTCATGGGAGGAGTTCACAAAGACAAAAGTAAGGGCCCAGGGGCCACGAAAGTAATAATATGGCCCTGAAGAGGAGCCAGACTTTAAAAACAGAGAGAATGTACAAATGAAGGAAAACAAAATTAGCGAACTTTTAAACAAAGTATTGTATTTAGTAATTTATACCCAACAATGAAATTAATGAACTTTTACTGAAAAAATGCTTAGATTTCCCCGGACTGGTAGACTATCATTCCCGTCATGCCGAATATTGACATTAATCAACTTTGATGCTTTTTTAGTGAAATATAATTGACATATAATGTCATATTAGTTTCAGATGTACCACATATTGATTCGACAATTCTATACATTGCTCAGTGCTCACCATGACTTTTTTTTTTAATTTAAAATAACTAAATGCTCCTGCCCTGCTGTATCACCCACCTTGTCCTGTGCTCCCGGCTCTCCAGCAGCCCTAGAATTCTTTATTTGCCTTCTGGGGGCAAACATAGGAACACCTCTGGATTAGTCTCTGGCATTCAATGCTAACCAGCAGGGGTTGCTAGAGAACAATCCAGGCCCCTATGTCTCCACGCAGAGGTTATGAACAAGCCGAGAGAGGTAAGCCTTCGAGAACACTAAAGCCACGGTTGGTAGTCCAGGGCCCCGAAGCCCCCCCCACACAACACAAGAAGTTTCGTACACGGTGGAGAAATGAGCCAGGCCGGGCTTAGCAATTTAAAAGCAAACCAATTGTAAGTGGTGGTTCTTGTTTTGAAGGTTTTGGATCTTTGTGAGCCATCCACGGACTTTAGTTTGTAAAGCCCCAGTAATCTGCATTTCTTCATGACCTGGGGACCCCGAAGGAGAGGGAGCAGGAGGGGTTTGACTGCCTCTGGTCTCCTAAGGGAGCCTGAAGCCCTTCTCTGCAAGAGACGTGGAGTCTCAGAGGGCCCGGGAAGGGGGGAATGTCATGTTTTCTTTGAGCCTGTTTTTGAAAAAGGAAAGATACAGTTTTGAACTCCAGCCTGGCCCCGAAAAGGACTCCCTGAAATCATCCCGGGAACAACAAATGGAAACTTCAGAGGACTTCAGTCTTTGCTCACTGGTGATTTCATCAAGGGCTGCCCGGGCTGCTCCTGCCTGGGAACAATTTCAGAAAGCCTCGCAGAATGGCGGCCACTCTTAGTTAAATGGCCAGTTTCAGCAACTCGGTCTGGAAGGGGCCTTTGCTGTCTTGCGGCTGCCTATTGTGTTAAAGAGGTTTTTTGGGGGGGAGGGGAGCTATGGGTTTTTTTTTTTTTTTTTTTTTGGCCCAATTGTAAATGTTTTGAATTTAAAAGACACCAAATTCATTAAATGTGTGAAATGATGGGAAAAAAAGTGTGAAATTGTAACAGTCGGTTTGTAGTTGATTAATAGAAATCTCTTCTAACAATCCCCAGAACCTTCCGGGGGTCATTGGAACAGAGCAGCTGTAGAGACAGCAGGAGTGATTTTGACACTGCCCAATGAGGGCCGTGGAGAGTTCCAGACAAGTGGGCAGAGTCCCATGCACTGTGCACTCTTGGCGGCCTCTCAGAGATGATTGGCTGCAAGGTCAAATTAATATGCAGGCCAACCAGCAAGGTGCTGCTTTGCTCTTGGTCTTGGAGGGGTTTGTTTTTAAGATACGTTATGGTTTCAGAGTGGATGAATCCCTTGGAGTTAACAGGCCACTTTTGCCCCAGGTAACTGCTCACTCAGGGCCAGCCTGATGTCTTAGCTTGGCCATCTGTGCGGAGATTCATAATTCCGTGTGTGGCGGCAACTTTGGGGTGTCCTGAAAGGGTCTATTTAATGAGCACAAGACTTGGCGATTGATTGGAGTCTCCCGTTCCCCATTCGCCACACTTCCTCTGTGGCAGACGAGCCTTGAGAGGGGCAAGGAAAGGAAAGCAAACACGGCCTCTCTTTGGGGGTGCACATTTTTCTATAATTTTTGGCCTCCACCCGCCCCAAACCTGTAGTGTTGTTTTCTCTTTGAAACCCTGCGGCAGGCTACCATTCTGAAGTTAAAGGATTTTGCCTTCGACGAGGTACAAAGGAAACATCAAAGTAAATGTCCTCACAGTGACATAAGGATAGAATAATGGTGACCTAGCAGCCAGAGACTTGGCCAAATGCTGAAAGTAATTCACGCCACTCACTAACAATGGGGGATGTGTGACAATGATATATACCAGGAGACAAGGACAACCACTTTGCAGGGCTTCGATGCCCCACAAACCCAATTGTAGGCAGATCAATACTGTCATAAGACAATTATCAAAGACCATCAGCACATCATATTTTCATACCATAAACAGCTCAAGGCGCCAGGGATGGCTTTCCTACAGAAAGCACATAGCATAAATTTGAAGGGTGTGAAATTGACATGATTAATAATTATAGTTATTAGCACATGTGCCAGCTGCTCATGTATGGTTTATCCCTTGATTTATGGTGCCATAAATGCCCATCTCTCCCTCTGATGCTGAATCAAGGGGGCACACAACCGTGGGCAGAATGAGTCTTTCTCATTGCCAGGAGTTTCATTACAAATAAAAGAAAAAAGTGGGTTGAAAATCACCCTGGATCTGGAGACACCTCGGTGAGAGGGAAGCTGCCTTTTGTTTGCATGGCTGCTTTATCGGCTGCTGAAACCTGTCTGTTCAATGTTCCCAAAGCCTTTGAAGTTTGGACTGCAACTAACAAGGGGCTATAGTTTTCCAGCCCCCCTCACTCCTTCGAGCTGTTGCCAGGCTGCAAACAATCACTATACATATTACAGATGAAATCACTGGGGCCAACAATGGAAGAGGCAAAAAGTAATCTTTGGGGTGCCAAAAGTTAAAGCTTTTGTTGTCAAGTGCAATTCGAGAGGGGTTTCCCTGGACTTTACTAAATGTTTTGTTTCATAGGGTTATAAACAGATCTGGGCATTAACACGATGTCAAAATATACTTTAAAATCTGGTTCCTCGCAAATCATCGTGTGAGGACAAAGAGGCAACTCTAGGAGCCGGTAAGGACCCAAGCCTGAAAACATGAATTTCTCTTACCATTAGCCTCTTAAAATATGAATGGATAATTTCAACTGCCACTCATGATTTACATAATATTTACCTACAGTTTCAAGAAAAAAATAAAGGATAGTAATTGACATGGGACCTTGTTAGCTAGTTGAAGAAGAACTTTCTTTACTATTTGACACATACTTTAAAACTAAGAAGAAACCAGGTAGAGGATGCAGAAAAGTTTTTTTTTTTTTATTTTAACATCATAATTATTCAAGTATTTAGAAGGGATGCTTGGTTAAAAGACAAAATTTAAAACCTGCAATCTAAATATGGAGATCATAGGACACATCAAACCTTGCCAAAGATGAATGAAAATGTCTTTTATAGATCTCCCCAACAGTCAAACAAAGAGGCACCAAAAGCCTTGGAAGACTTTTCTTCTCCTGCCATGTTCCTCATTTCTTCCCCTCCTGTTCTAAGCCAGCAAGCCCCAGCCAGCCTGGCAGCCTGGCTTTAGAGGTTTGTGGCTAGTCCGGGGCGGGGGGAGATCGGAGCAATGGAGGCTGCTCCCCTTTCCATCACACCTGGCTCAGGAATTCCCTGCCAGCAGCCAGCTCCCACTCCTGAACCAACATCAAGATCTGAGGACCACTTACACTGTGAGTAGATTTACTTTGACAGAACATGCGTGTGCTCACAGAATTTCACAATAGTGCATAATGACTCTTTCTGACCCTGGAAAGAACTCAGATTCCCAAATAATAATCAGGTGATGGTTACAGTACTCCACGGAAAGCAAAAACATATTTAAAAGGCCAGCAGGCACTTCCATGGTCTCTTTGAGGACAATAGATGTTCCAATGATACCTTTTGAAATCATTTAGAAAAGAAATGGCACAGTTTTTGTGTCTTCAAGTTAAAGCAAGTAATTCAAGAAATATGAAGCTTGAAAAAAATCTTTTAAGCAAATAGTGTTTAAAATTAACGTCATTTTTTTCTGATTAATGAATGTAAATAAAAATGGGTAAGTCCTCAATCTAAAACATGTCAGCAAAGTGTTTAATATTTTGATTAAAAGCAAATCTGAAATAAGAGCACTTTTCAAATGAGTTACCTGTTTTAAATGTAGTCCTGTATACACACACACACACGCACACACACATATATATAATGTTATTACTAATGCTTTTGAGGCAAATTACCATGGACAGATCATAGAATTAAATATTATTTCTAACTTGAAGAAAGAATAAAAAGATGAATTTAAAAGCAAAAGATACTTCAAAAAAATTAGAACGAGTTATGGATTAGATCATGAAAACTCAGATAATTCATGTTCTAAAAAAACAGTTTTTAAAAAAGTTTTTAAAGAGTTATTTATATGCAATGATAATTGGGCGCCATGTTTAAATCGTATGATCAAGAACACAGATTTTAGCAATAGCAAAGAAAACTATAATCGAGTAAGTGAGGGGTAACTTTTCATGTGGCATATACCATAATTTTAATTTTTAAATTAAATTTTAATTTTAAAGGAGGAAATTTCAGGATTAAGACTAACAAAATGTCCTGCAAAATACAGGCGTATACATCCTAAACTATAATTGGTCAAAGGGCCATTTCAGATCTTCTAAAATGCTTTTCTCTGCAAATGCAGGGACTAGAGAATACTTAATAAGTGCTTTGAAAAGAGTGGATGAATGAAGTAATAGTCACGTATTTAAAAAATAAATAAATAAAATTGGTAAGTTGGAAGAAAACGTCTTTTTTCCAAAGACCAAACAATGAGAGAATTTTCTTGGCAGCATTTAGAAGAAGATAAAGGAGGATTTACTTTTAATAAGGTGACAGAAAGAACTGGGGTCCAAATGAGTCTTTGAACTTGAATTTTCTGCAGAAGAAAAAGAAGGGATAGGAGCAGAGAATTAAAAACAGGTCAAAAGGCAAAATCAATACTTTTGTCCATGTTGACTCAGCACCTGTAATAATTTTCTTCTCATCCCTAAGTGATCACTGGGTTCCCACAAAAAAATATGCTGTGTCTACATTCTAGAGACTCAGGCTATCCACTCATTAGCCCTTGCTTTCCTTGATATTTCTGCTTGGTATACTGTTGGCCTCGTTCCTAATCTTTCTCTGTAAGACTCTTCCAGAAACACATTTTCCCTTGATTGTTGGGTGTTTGACCTTTGGCTTCTCTTTTGAAGATGGTCTTTCCAACTAACACTCAAGCTTGGCTGGAGCCTGTTTTCCCAGGGAAACTCAGATCTTTTGTAATCATCAAAATCTTATCAGTTGCAAATTTTATCAATTGCAGTAGGGATGGTGGAACAGTGTTTGTTTAGGGACTCTCCCTATTTGTCCTCTTCTCATTCAAGTGCCTCAGAAAGTAGTTCTTTGGGTTCCCTGATACTACTTAGACACATTGAGGTTAGCAGAGAATGTCAATAGCCATCACTTGTTGGTCCAAGTTAACTATATTGTAGGACCTTCACATTGCAAATTTTGGTTGTGCATGACATTTTGGTAGGTCCAAGACATGGTCTCTACAAAGGAAGGAAGTCATTGCTTGAGATACCTTTGGTTCACATTGTTGCTGGCTGCTCCATTGTTGCTATGACAGTTGACCAGACAGAATGACCTGATTATGAATTTTATCTCTTACTTCTTGATCAATACTGCCATTGTTTAGTAGGGTACTGCCAAAGTAACAGGTTTCGCTTTTGTATTTCAAGGGAAAACTTTTACTGAATAAAGGTTTCCCTGATTGCAGACTGATTCCTTAAGGTTGATCACCAGCTCATAACTGTGATGGGTCTAAAATTTCCTGCAATCTCTAACGTGATTTCTTGACTGCATCTTTAAAGAATCCAGGAACCCACCTATTTCAGGGACGTGAATGACATTCATAGAGTGTCACATTGGAATATTTTCCTGGAGGAATTCAACAATGGTTTCCAGATCCCTTGTTGCATCCTAGAGCCTGGCTTCGTAAGGTAAATTTAATAAAACTAAACCTAATCCATAGGCCAGAAGTTATTTTTTGGTGACAGAGAATGAATTAGAGAGAACATCAATTCTGACACAATTGGCACATCGTGGAGGAACACGTTTAGGATCTGAGTCAATCTCTCTGGGTAGCCAAATTTCCTTAAAAGCTGCCAGAGACCAACGTACTAATGGTATTAAATGCTTTTGGAAGTTAAACTATACACATGTGGCCACAGTATATGCCAATCAACATGTAGTTTGGCCAGGGATGGAAGTTCAGTGGGGGCTAATTATTGCTCAGGGGAGGAAGGGTGCCAAAGAAGACTTAGTCTTGACTTCAAATAATTCACCATATCATTGGGGAGATTAAACATAAAATTTACACAACAAGAAATTATAAAAATGGTCAAGGAATGTATAATGAATGCCAAGTGAAGACACAGAAAAAACCTGCCATTGGATTTCTGAAAAATGAGTGGTCAGGTGAGAGAGGCCAAGGGAGGCCTTACAGAATAGATGGGATTTTGATTTGGTCTTGAATGGAGGGATCGATTTAATAGACAGGGGAATGTGGAGGGCCCCGCTAGTAAGAAGAATGATGGAAGAAGAGGGCTGTTCGGAGATGGTGAGTGGACATAGGGAGAAGGGCAGAGGACTAAGGATCAAGCCACAGGACTCACTAACACTAAAGTAGACCCACTGCTCCCAGGAGACATGTGGTGCCATGTGGCAGAAATGAATCTTTTCGTTGAAAAGCTTTTGCTGCTGTTTATTCTAAATCCTTCTCAACTGTCAAGATATTAGTGTTCTTTCTCTACGATGTCTGGGTGCCCCTGGAGAGTAAGTCCTGTGTCTGCACGTTCTTTCTTGTCTTGTGACTTAGGAGCAAACTCTCGGCTGAGCTGAACTGCCATTCATGGTACAGGAATATGACCATCTTGGGGTGGCCATGTCCAATCTTCTATTACTCTTCTAGCAAAGATAATGATCCTGGTAGCTTTAAAATGGAGTCGTTGTAAGCATGTTAGAACTACTCCATAGTGAAGGAGGGGACATTGATATAACTCATAAGGAGTATAATGAGTTAAGCATTTAACTGACTCCAGTTAGGTTGCCTTATTGGGTGGTTCCATAGTTTGTAAGATATGGGTGCACCACCACAGGTCTGAAGAGCTACAGGGAACTTCTGAGGGGCTTCATCTCTAAGGGGCTTCCTCTCCTCATGCACTCTCCCTCTCTTCCTCCATGATAAGCAAATCCCCTCATCAGTGTCCCATGATCTTAAATCATAATGATGTCGCAAATGCTCTGTCATCACAGGGCCCCTCAGGACTTGAGGAATATTGAAATGCTATTTGTTTCTCTTAGGGGCTGGAGGACTTCTTCGTAGCTTTTGTCTACCTTAAGGCTGGACACCTATCTTTAGATGATTGCTTATTATTCTTACAGGAAGTCCTGGAAGACTCGCTGAGTTGGTTCACTTTTCAAGTCACCGTGAGATCAGTTTCATCCCATTTGCACCGCGCCTGTAGACACAGTCAGCCAGACACAAGAGCACTGTGCATGGTGCTTCTAATGATCTAGTCTATTATTTACCATTGCCTTTTAGCTAAAGTGAGACATTAGATTGCTCTCCAGTAGCAGAAGCTCCTCAACACTTCATAGTGGAGCTATCTCAACAGAGCTTTAGGAATCAGTGACCATGTCTATCGTAGGATGGCAAGATTTTCCTATTCTCACTTGGTACTGACCCTTGCTCAGCTTACCTGAGAATAATTGACTTAAAGTCCATTATGGACTTCTTGATAGGTTCTCCCACTGCACTGTAGATTTTAACAAGAATTCAGTGTGGTACCCGGGCTAACTTCCAACTACTCTACATATAAATCATTCTCCCAAACAGACTGAGGGTTTTAGAGGGGAGGGCAGTGGGGGGATGGGAGAGCCAGGTGATGGGTATTAAGGAGGACATGTATTGCATGGAACATTGGGTGTTATACGCAAACAATGAATCATGGAACACTCCATCAAAAACTAATGATGTACTGTATGGTGACTAACATAACATAATAAAAAAAATAAAGTTTTGAACCTAGAAAAAATTAAATTAAATTTAAAAATAAATAAATCATTCTCCCAGGAGGGCAAATGAAGGGAGCAACAACATGATAAAAGTAAGTTGAGAAACAACCACCAATTGCTCAAATGGCAAATAATTAATAGCACAGAAAATACCCTTTTGTTGCCCTGATGGTATACCAATGAATAAATACTTATTAATAAGACTTCAGAACACCTATTTTCTTCTTAGAGGGGCACGAAGTGTAGACATGAAGATAGGTGTCATCATGCCCCCAGTATGTGCATGCAGAGTGAGGTGGGGGGGAAGATGCGGTGTATCATCGTAATCCTCAAGATGGCACCTTGTGGTGAAAATGCTGAGTTCATACACATAACTGATCAGTTATGACCTTTCTCCTTTTATTCAGAAAGGAAGTAGCAGTTTTCTTCATAATCTTCTGATCTATAACCTAACTTTTTTGCAGCTATAGCGCTTTCGGTAAATAGACTTTTAAAATGGAAAGAAACTTCTCACTTCACTTCTCAATATATTCTCACTAGGCTTAATTTACTTCTGCCTTCTGTGCAATTTAAAAGAAAAAAATTGGAAAAATGCAATATCAATTTTAGGCCACTAAAATATCAATTAGCAAACTGTTGTTCAGTTCTTTTAATAGGCTTATTATCATCTTGGAGCACCGGAAATTCTAGATCAAATCAACAGTCCCTATAAGGCATTGTAAAGTAAATGAGACATAGAGACATAGAGACATAGAGACATAGAGTCCCCACCCTTAAGTTGTTACCTGGTTCTTGATAGGACAGTAAGCCAGTAAGACAAGCACTTCCCTGGCCCATTTTCCTGCATTACTATCGCGTTGGGAAGCCTCAGCTTATACCCCCAAAGTCTGTAAAAAGTCAGTGTGGCCATTTTGTATAATGTAAAGAATGCACGATAATATTGGATCAAGTACTTCACTTACCAATGACCTCCAACTCTTTACTGGATGAACTGGAATTTTCAAAGGTGTTTGGGTGGGAAGGGGTGATGATGAATGGGTATACCCTTTCTAGGCTTTCTCACTGAGAAACTCCTACTCACTCTCCTTCAAAGGTACCATACCCAGGAAAAGTACCAGGAAAAATTCTCTAAGAAGAGTTGGGTCTAGCCCAATTCTAGTCTCACATTGACCCTACTGGGAGGGTTTTCTTGCTTGTCCCAATACTGAATCATCATAGGACAGGGACAGTTTTCTATTCCTTTTAAAATTCCCAGACCATAACTCAGTCCCTGATACTTAGTTAACTATTAGTTAAATGGATGATTTTTTTTTAAAGATTTTATTTATTTATTTATTTGACAGAGAGAGAGAGACAGCCAGCCAGAGACGGAACCCAAGCAGGGGGAGTGGGAGAGGAAGAAGCAGCCTCCCAGCAGAGAAGCCCGATGTGGGGCTCGATCCCAGAACGCCAGGATCACACCCTGAGTCGAAGGGAGATGCTTAATGACTGAGCCACCCAGGAGCCCCAAATGGATGACTTATTGGAGGAATGAACAAGAGACTGAAGCTGTGTTTATCGGGATCTTCAGGAAACCAGATTCGGATTCACTTGGTAAATGATTAAGTTCTTAAACAAGGCCCAGGTCACCATGGAGAAGAACTTTTAGAGATTGATTCCAGACCAAAGGGGCCCCGAAAGTGTATGTGGCTGACTGACTACCCTGAGGCAGCCGTGAAAATCTCAGTGGCACCTGAGTGACAGTGAGCAAAGATTGATGCCACACCCCATTTGTGACGTTGACAACCTAACGATCTTTGGCTTGCCAACATTTATTGCTGCCAGTGGTGTGGACTCCTGGACCCTACACCCACTAAAGACTGTCTCGTACACCAAATGTGTTTTCTGAAATGTCCTTTTAGAGAACTACCTCCAGCACATTCATTGAGTATCTACTGTGGTCCATTACTGTGTATGGAAACACAAGACGTACTAATCCATTATCACGGAGCCATCCAAAGGGACCTATATCAGGGAGTTTCCAAAAGCATCATTGTTCTAGGATTTTTCAAACTTTTCAAAAATTTAATTTAATTTTATTTTATTATTTATATATTTACTTATTTATTTTTAAAAAGCGAGAGATAGCACACATGAGAGGAAGAGAGAGAGAGAATCTCAAGCAGGCTCCACGCTCAGCATAGTGCCTGACTCAGGGCTCGATCTCACAATCCTGAGATCATGACCTGAGCTGAAATTAAGAGTCAGATGCTTAACTGACTGAGCCACCCAGGCACCCCTGTTCTGGGTTTTTCCAAAATTTATTACTGGCTTTAGTAAATGGGAAAAGCAAAAAAGAGCCATGGTTGCTTATAAAGTCCAACGCCATCGGCAGCATCTGCTGTTTGTTCTTTACTCTGGCTGGGCGCTGTTGGTCTTAATCCTCTTGCAGCTACCAAGCTGGCGATGTTGAATCTGCTTCTCAGAGAGATGGCTCAGTGGTCTGCAAAGACATGACCTCAGTCAGATGCCTTCCTCAAAATTTGGAACAAATGGTAACTCAATGTAGAGTTTCATTTCCATGCGGGAGTATTTCTCTCCTATGTATTTCTTAGGTCTCCTAAACTATTTGCAAAGCTTCCCTTTGCCCCATTATTCCTTTATCCATTTTCTTTTACTTGAAGAAGTCTCAATGTTGTTTCCAACCGGATGGATACAAATGAACCCATAACTACCATTGATATCAGTTTTAGTCTGAAACAGAATAAATGAGACATTTCATCTTTCAAAGCCTTTTTCAGGGTTTATATTCAATAAGCACAGAATGTAGGGAAGCAGTAGTCAAAGGGGACAGAATTGCAGTTATACAAGACGAATGTCAACAATCCTGTATTGTGCACTTAAAACGCTTGTTGAGACGGTAGATCCTGCATTAAATTTTCTTTTCATGCAAAAAGAATAATCATAAATAAAGGGGCAGGAGGAAACTTTTAGGGTTGGTGGATAAGTTGATGGCCTAGTTTGAGGTGACGGTTTTGTGGGTGTTTACCTATTTCCAAATCCATCGATTTGTCTATATTAAATATGTACAGCTTTTTGTCAATCGTACCTCAGCGTAGTGGTTCAAAAAATAAATAGATAAATAAATCAATAAACACAGATGAAACCATTTTGTACCGGTAAATTTATGTGGCGACAACCAAAAATCCACCCGTCCAAACAAGCGGCCAGCAGAGATGCCAGTGATAAAGGCAATTTACTAGACAGCTGGGATCATATTAACTTAAGTGAAGGCGGATCACAACAAATTAATAGGTTCAAAGATCCACTGTAGTAGATGGGGCCTGGTCTGGAGTCTTGCTAGTGGATGAGGGGTTGAATTCCAGCCTTGAGCCTTGTTATAAAACGACCTCAGATTTTCCTCATAAGAATAAAGGAGACACCCTTCACATTTTTGTCTGTGTGAAAAGAAACATTAATCTTTATGTCCGTTTAGGTAGTTTTACAATGATACTCGTCTATTCAAGCCGTTTTTCTGAAGACTGTTTATGCTAAAACGGGCATCTGCTCCACTCACCCAATTCAAAACAAAAATTTGCATAATCTGTATTTGCATAGCAGCAAGTGGGTGGAGTTTAGGCAAGTGCACAGATGAACATAAAAATCAAATATGGGCAGGAGGAAACTCAATTTCATTATAAAAAACCATGTTTGTTTAAACATAAAAAAGCTGTGTAAACAATCCTAATGTGTTTACCGTAGTTTAGCCTACAAGGCTCCCATTTTGTCCTCATCCTATTAGCGGCCCAGTTGAACAAATGCAAATAAATGCATGCTGCTCACAAGAGACTTCAATTTAAAATTTACTCTTAGGAAAATAGAAGAAATAGGATGGAAAAGCCATGAATGGGATGACGTGCGCTATCTGGGAAAAAAATTTACAGACAATGATTCTCAGGAGATACCATGAGAGGTTTTTTGAAAATTGTTCAAGCAGTCGCAAAAGTGAAAATTTTTAAGTAAAAATATTAAAATGGTTGTATACAGAAAGACTAAAGAGTTTAAAAGTGGAAACAAGTAAGACAAGGCGTAAAAGAGACATGGATGGAACATGGGGTTAGCGAGAATAATTTAGGGGAACAACATCCTTGTAACAAAGACAGGGAAAGAGAAAGGCCATCGAAAGGAATATTAACTTAAAAAAAAAGTTTTGACACGAATAGAGTGCTATCTACACTGGTTGGTCCTAAATATATATACACTAGGCCCAAGAAAGGAAGACTCTGGCATTAACTGTATAGCTAATATGTTGTGGACCTGAATCTTACCAAATGTATTGTCATCTGTGGTCAGCAAATGAGACCATAATGTTAGGTCTATCATAACACAAACTGTGTATTAATGGAGCCATTAATCACAATCAAAACTGTATTAGGAGTGAAGATAGCCAAAGAGAGCTTCACTGACAGCAAGTGGTCATAAACCTGTCCAAAAACTAATTTGATTACCATCATACCAGCATCTGTGCCACTTATGAGGGTTCATTTTTTTGATGAAATTAAGTAGACAAGTCATTCATGCGTATAATAGACATCTAAATCATGGTAAACATGTTGCTGGCAACAGAAGTAGTTAAAGAAAGGGTGGGATTGTTTTGGTGTCTGAATGTAGAACCAATTCAGCGGAAAGTGTCTCTTGCACAACAGTTGGGGACAAAATGCCATCAAAGAAGGCTGTGGAGGAAGCCAAACGCCAAGTGCGAAATCCATGGATACAAGTCAGCTGGTGAGATTCAGGGAATGTTGGTTGTTTACAAGAAGGAATGTTTTGCCAGGGTAAACTCTCACTCTTTATGGGTCATAAATGTTCCTAGCAAACAATCTGTTTTATTTGGAGACGGTCGGATCTGTTAGATTTTAGTCCTGACAGACGGAATTGTGGGATGTCATATTTCATGACAGCCTAGAGAGAAGCACCTAGAATGTGGGTGTTAAAGGACAGAAGGCATTAGCTTGGTTATGAAGAATGACTATGTCCCGACCCCCTCAACGCATTTTTTCAGCTAGCTATTTTTAAAGGACCTGGAACGCCTTAGCAGTTTGCGCTCGTATGATTTTGTCTTAGAACAAACGTGGTTTTACATTCTGCAAATTTTTATCATTCTATTTCTTTAGTGAAATGATCTCCCTTTCCGAAGATTCTAAATTATTCAAATTATTAGAGGATTGATACCACCCAGTGGCCTGGTGAAAACCAAGTCTGTTCCAGTATTTAATTCACAGAGAAAGCGATTCATTTAAAAAGAAACACCAGGTACATCTGAACGTAACAGAAAGCAGATTATTTTAGGCACAGGACATTAAAACAAGATCAGATGGACCACATCCCAAGAGGCTACCGTATGACACAGCTAACTCCCGTTGGCTCAGTCATCCCGACCTTGGAGACAAAGCCACGTCTCGGTGTACATGGCTATTTGGTTCTAGTGCCATACATATGTGTGAAAGCTTTGAGGAGAATAAATGAATTTGAGGGACAGGATTTTTTTTTTTTAATACCAAGACTGAGAGCACTTCCCCCATGAACATCTCAGGAAAAAAACCCAGCAAGAGTGACACTTCTCTCCAGCGCCTCCTGAAACACGATGCGGCTCATACCCAACACCTTGCCTCCGCTGCGAGAAAGCTCGAGCCGCCAGGAGCTGCCTGCCGCTCACAAGCTGATGCCTTGTAGGCCTCCCCGTCTTACCTGAGTTTGCAGATGGGCCATCTCCCAGGTGGGCCTGGCCAAACGCTCCTCATTAATCATGGCTTAAACCTCTCTCAGTGGGAAGACCTCAGGTTAGACATCATTTGGAAACAAATTGGGTGAAAAATAGCTCTGACAATAAGGAACCCACACGGAATTCCCCTGTGAGAGCTTCAGCAGTGTGAAAACAGCCTCTTCCAAGACACTAAATGATCTGTCAGTTAGCGAATGACATTATAATCCAGTTTTATGTCATATGCAGCTTGACGCAGTGGCTGCGAGCTCCAGCCTTTTGCTGCTGTTGTGTTTCCAGCTCTCTAGGCTCGCTTAATTGACAAAGAGGGTTTGGATTTAGAACCAAAAAGATGTGCGTGCATGCGTGCTTGTGTGTGCGTGTGCGTGTGTGTGTGTTACATACGGCAAACACACATGTGCATCAGCATATAACAGCAAACACAGCACCCGGCCATGTGCGGCCTCACTAAGGACGATACTCGCTCATACATCCGGGTGGCGTCGGAAGATTCACCAGGGTCCGAGCCCTAAACAGAACCAGCCTGAGCAATAGAAAAACTAAACGAAACAAAAACCTGGAATCATGACAACATGATTTATCCTCTGGGAAAGCAAAACCCAACCACTCTTCTTTAAACGCATTCTAAGCATCAGATCCTTGGGATATATTTATTCCTCTGGAACTTCTTTTCTTAAAAGTAACTGTATGTTTGCCTTAAAATGACAGATGGCTCTCCCACCACGTTTTTGCCATTATTTATACTAGCAGATTGCATCCGAATTGACTGTAAACCGATGTATTTTGTCTTCCATTTATTATAATTCTCGTCCTGAGTTGATCGAGTGGGAGAAAAATAGAAGACAAGTGTCTACTCGTGTCCTCTCGGCCGGAGGATTCCATTCGTAAGAATACTTTCCAGGGACAAAACTTGGTTACTCTCCTGTCCCCAGTATGTCCATTAAAACCCTTCTTTTAGAACAATGCTGGGAGGCACATGGCCTGCGAAAGGGTGTAAGACTTTGAAGACTGGGTGTCTCACAATGCAGAGAATCTTAGGCAACCCCTAATACCCCCACCTTCCCCAGCTTGTGCACAAGCAGCCCACTTTCCTGAGCCACCGAAGTGAGAGGTGGAAAGTTCTCTGCCTTCATCTATGGGCTCTCAGATGGGCTTCTCCGAGTGTAACTTTTGAGGGGATCCTGGCCTTGGGGGTTAGACAGATTCCTTCATTTTCGTCTTGCCCTGCCCTTCAGAGAATACGCGTGGAAGATGTTTCCTGGCTTATCACTGCCGTGGGCGTGGTAAAACAGATTTTAGTAATCTGGCATTTAGAAATCATACTGATGTCTACTTTTATTGGATGTCGGTGTCAGAGCACCTGTCAGCGCGTATCGTTGACGTGAGGATGCAGTTTGGGTTGAGAGGCAGGAATCATATGAATGGAGGCGGGGCTCGCTGCCACACTCCATGGTGGCCGCGCCTTACCTTTGGAGCAAACGAAAGGCCTAAATCAGACACTGGGCCGAGCGCTGCCAGTGAGCAGCGTAAGACAAATCAGAGCGACACCTTAATAGGGTCTCTTGCATTAGATGATTTGAAAACTCACACTAGTATTTCTTTTTAAAATCCATCGAACGATCGCACTTGTGACTGTTGACTTAGTTGTTTATTCTCTCGTGTACACGCTTCCTTTTCCCACCTGTATCTCTTCTTTGGTCCCAGACTGCAGCTGTGTAGCTCGGGCCACCTACTGAATAGCTCCACCGGCTGTCACATAAACATTGCTCATTTAACTGGTCCAGAATTAAATGCCTTATTTTTCTTTTCTTCTTTTTTCCCCATCACGACAAATGACAGCATCACACACCCAGGTGTTTACGCTACCTACCTAGGAATCATCCTGTATTCTTCCTCTTAACCCTTCATATAAACCTATTAGCAAGCCTGATCTATTCCCCTCCCCCATTGCCCCCTGAAATCTCTCCATTCCTTTGCAGCAGATGCAAAGAAGGATGTGAATAGCGATAATACCAGGGATCGATTGTCCCTTACCAATTTAGCATCCCGTAAGTAACCTGGGATTCATACACAGCCCAGAGAAAAAGGAGAGCTTAAAACCTTAACTGGAATTTAACTAACTTATTCTAAGACATATGACAAAGCAAAGGTTCAGAAATGGGTCTCACTTTAAAAATTAATTGAAGTTGTCGAGATGGGGGTGCCTGGGTGGCTCAGTGGGTTGAGTGTCTGCCTTCAGCTCGGGTCATGATCCCAGGGTTCTGGGATCGAGCCCTGTGTCAGCCTGCTTGCTTAGCGGGGAGCCTGCTTCTCTCTCTGCCTGCTGCTCCCCCTGCTTGTGCCCTGTCTCTCTGACAAATAAATAAATAAAATCTTAAAAAAAAAAAAAATAAAGTTGTCAAGATGATGGTCACAGCTCACGCTCACCAGGGTCTGAGTTCGTCCATCACTCCCTGAATTCTCACTGCGTCCTGGATTCCAGGGCTAGAGGAAGATACTGACACATAAACATTTAACTCTTTAAAAAGTAGAATGAAAGGGGCTCCCGGGTGGCTTAGTTGGTTAAGCCTCTGCCTTCGGCTCTGGTTATGATCCCGGGGTCCTGGGATCGAGCACTGGCTTGGGTTTCCTGCTCAGCAGGGAGCCTGCTTCTCCCTCTCCCACTCCCCCCTGCTTGCGCATGCGCGCTCTCTCTGTCAAACAATAGGAAAAAAAAGAATGAAAAAGATGGGCTGCAAAGAACTGCCAGCACATGCTGAGGGGCTCCCAGTGAAGACTGAAAGCCGTATGGGTGAGAATCACAGGGGCTGGGGCTAGTAAAAAGAGGAAGAGTCAAGCCAGAGCCCAAGAGAGAGAGCATCAAGCTAAAAATAGGTTGCTTAATTTTTTTCAAAATACATATACTGAGCATTTGCTGTGTCTTCTGAAAATATCAAAATAAAGCAAACACTATTTTAGTCAAGAACAGACAATTTAAGACTGGCTAGCCAGGCCATAACTCCAGACGACAGAGAGGGTCAAGGTGGTTTCATGACTCCCAATGGCTGGCATTTGCTCCTCAGCCTCTGTTCTAAAGAGAGTCATTGAAGGTTTCTGATAATTTCTCTACTGGTTTTAATTTATAAGAGTAGCAGTGCTGATGAGGCTGGTATATAATTTGGGCAAGCTACTACCAGGCACACATTGCACCTTGATTATGTCCTTATGGACTGAACAGCTAAATTATTCATTACTGTAGCAATTAATTGTCAGACATAGAGTTGGGAAGTTTGTTCTGGTCAATAGAAATTTTTATTTAAGCATCTGTGTATAAAGATGTATTAATGACCAATTAAAGTGTTCTAAAAGATAACACAATTGAGAGTAAAATTTACAGTGTGTAAAGATTCCTAGGTACAATTTTATCTTGGTTTTTAAAAAAAAAATCCCTTCTTGAGTATAATCTGTAACAATAATTCACTGTGAAACCTTTATTTTATATTCACGACTCATCTTTGGCCTCAGAGCTCCAGTTAGCTTAGCACTAAATGGCTTTGAAATGGACTTTTCTCTAGCCTCTGATTGTCTCTCTGATTCAAAGGTGGTCCACTTTCCTTTGTCACTTCTATCCTTTCATCCCCAAGCGTCTCCTAAGAGCAGAAGGTAGAAGTTAAGCAGGTCTGATCTGTGAGGACATGGAGCAATTATCTTTTTTTTTTCTAACTTGTGTTCTTTACAAATAACTCGTAAGTTGATCTCAGTGTTCCCCTCTCATATCAGTAGCTTCTCTCTTTGGAATCCTTCTCCAGGAAACATCCCACTCACAGACTTCTTTGATACGGATTGTTACTGGTCTAGTAGAGATCTGTGGGCAAGGGCTGTGGGGAAGCCTGGGGAATCTTTGACTTCTATGGCCCTGGAGGTGGCAGCCAAGAGCACTGACCTAGGGGGACAAGGAAAAGAAAAGTCTCCAATGACGAGTAAGGGCTCAGGTCGCATCTATGAGTGACGCCCACAGTCAAAAGCAAAACCCAAATCTGTCTTCACTGAAACTGGCAAACCTGAAAACATGCCAGAATCAAGACAGGAGGAAAGAACAAGAATGAAAGCAAATAGAATAGTTGGGCTCGATCTCAGGACTCCGAGATTATGACCCGAGCCAAAATCAAGAGTTGGTTTGCTTAACTGACTGAGCCACCCAGGTGCCCCCAAAGTGAAACATTTTTTTAATGTCTTTTCACTCTGATCAAGTATGTTCAAGCCAGGGTCTATTCAATATAGACCTTGTAAGCTCATTAAATTAGCAGCCCACACATGTTTACCTGAACACTGAATAACTAAATGAATAAATTGTTTTGTTATTACTAGGACATTGTCTTGACATAACTTTTTCTCTGTCCCTGAAGTAACTTGATCACTGAATAATAGCAATATTAGCAATTAGCCTTATAATAGCAATTGTATGTTGAGTTACTACTATGTGTCCAGAAGTTATGCACATTAGCTCAGGAAACAGATTCAGAGAATTTAAGCGACTTCCCAGGGTCACACAATGAAAGAGTCAGAATCCTTTTCTGTCACTACTTCAGACCTTCTCTAAAAGAAGCCACACTGATAGCTCTTTTGGTGTAAGAATTATTTAATTCTGTGATCACAAGATACCCATGCAAAAAGCACCAGCATTGAATTCCTTTTGGCAGATAGAGACGATGTGGCCTGAGATAATCATCTTTTTAAAAAATTGCTTTTCCATGGGGCGCCTGGGTGGTACAGCGGTTGGGCGTCTGCCTTCAGCTCAGGGCGTGATCCCGGCATTATGGGATCGAGCCCCACATCAGGCTCTTCTGCTATGAGCCTGCTTCTTCCTCTCCCACTCCCCCTGCTTGTGTTCCCTCTCTCGCTGGCTGTCTCTATCTCTGTCGAATAAATAAATAAAATCTTTAAAAAAAATTGCTTTTCCATAAACTGTCATAAGAGAAAATCAAAAGCTAGGAGAGAATTTAGGCTTTCAAGAAAAAGTACAAAGTAGATGACATTTTTGATATTTTACATTTAACTAGTTCCTTCCAGTAATCAGTTTACCCTGGAATATTAAAAAGGTATATTCTGAATTATTAACTATGAAAGAGTTAATGGGGACAAATAAAATTTTGCATGGAGCAAATAGTCTCTGGTTTTAAAAGCATCACACGTAATACTTGCGCTGGACCTGGGATACATTGGCAATCTAATAGATCTTGTGTGAAAACTGAAGATTTTTACCTAAAGAGGACAAATTCCGGATCCAGTTACATGGTGAATCACCAAGGATTTGCCAGGAAGTCAAAGTGAGAAGGTTAAAGCTTCATTGGCAGTAGTTTCTGTGGAACCCAAATAAATTAGGTTTTTTTTAAATTTGAAACTGTCTTTATTTATTTTCACACTCGATTGAGAATTCAGCTGGGTATAGAAAATTGGGTAAAAATAGTTTTCCCTCCCATTTTAAAAGCGTTTCTCCATTGTTTTATTAATTCCAGCACCACTACTGAGAAGTCAAGAGGACATCCGAACTTCTGATTTTTCCCCTTCTCTGGAAACTTTTAGGATACGCTTGTTACCCATGACGTTCTTTTTTTTAAAAATAACAATATTTTTTATTATATTATGTTAGTCACCATACAGTACATCCCTAGTTTTTGATGTAAAGTTCCATGATTCATTACTTGCAAAGCCTGTACTTGGGTATTCCTTTCCCTATCTACACCAAAACTTTCACCTTAGCAGAGCAGATAAATATCAGTGCTACTTCTAAATATCTCTGCCTCTACATCCTTCGCATGATACAAGTCTCTTATTCTAGGTGTTGGAGAAAAAACAAAATGACAAAGAGACTAGGAGGATATAAAGGGATTTCTCCATATTTGCCTCCAACGAAACAATGCCAGACACACAGAATGTCTAAGGTCATTGAACTTTTCCAAAAGTGAGCGGAGTCAAACCCCAGTTTCACACCTCATAACTCTGATAGAAATGCTGATTTTATAAACATCACACAACACACAGGGAGAGCTAGTAAAGGATCGTCACAGGTAAAATAATAAGCGAGAACAACAACGAACATTGCTGAAATCCTGATCGCCTGTGTTATTACACTAAGAATTCCTATCACATTCTAAACACTTGTGTACATGTACAGACACAACGCTAAGCCCCCCAGGCATTCGTCATTCGGCGTGCTGCTGGATCAGCACAGGAAGTGCCAACATTGTGCTGTGCGGATCAAGGCACGGAGTATTTACGGAACATACTCAGGGTCGGATAGTAAAGGCGGGATACAGACCTTAGCAGTTTGTTTAGAATTTCTGCTCTTAGCTATTGAGTGAAAGATATCATACTCTTGGGGATATTAAAGTAAGAGCTCTAAATATTTCTTACAGCACAGACAGGCACAGAATTCCCATCCTGTAACCAATTTGGGTCACAGTTATTTAGTGGTAAATATGGCAATAGGTGGCTTTTCTTTCTCTTCCCTGGAGACAATCTAACCTAGAATAAGGAAGAAATACAATTGTCTAGAAGGGCTATGAAGCTAGCAACATTTTTGGCGGGATCCCATGAAACCCTTCGATTTCTTTCCTTGGTCCTCACGGAAGCCAACTCAGTGCTTTTTCTCCAGAAGAATAGCTAAGAGAGCAAACCCGGGAGAAGAGAAGTTCCCGGGGTTCCAGATGGTACATTCCTAGAGAAGGAGATATAGAAAAACTCCACCCCTTATCACCTAATGAAAAAAAAGAAGGAATCCACCATCAAGAAACAACCTCACACAATTCAAACATCAGTTTGCCAGGACCGTGGTATTCTCTGAAAAAAGTTGTCAGAAGCTCAGGGAGGAGAGAGATTCCAAAGAGGCATTGAGCCAACATAATTAGCGGTGCTCCCATGGCAGATTGCCTTTGGATTTCTAGTCATGAACCGAGGGGCCAGGAAAGCGGGACTGATCCAGCAATCATCCCCTCTCAATATGTTTGCACCTTGATACCAGTCTCTGGAGAACACAGGGCTGCCGCCAGCCTCACTCATCACACAGAATTAGTGGGTATGTGAGTGCTAGGGCATAGCGCTCGGCACAGCAGTCACTGAGCAAGATTTATTGCTCTATTTGACAGTCTGTTATTCACTAACTGAGCATGACACATCTGGGATTTAAAATCATCAACTTGACATCTAACAGGAGAACCAACCTTTGGGAGGAGGACAGAGGTGGGGGGAGAAAGCAAAGGAAAGCGGCAATTTTCAGGATAGATTTCCCATTTCCCCACTGACCCTGATTGTTGGTCCAGCTTGAGGTCATCGCCAGACTGCAGGGATGAGGCAGGTGCATGGAGGACCTTCCTCTGGGTGATATAATGAAGCTGCACGTCCCTGCAAGGAAAGGCACTTTGGGTCCTCGCAGGGGAGGGACATCTTTCCTGATGGCATTAAGCAAAGCTTTGTTTTTATCTTATAGGAAAGCATGTTCCATGAGGGACACAGAAGGGCTCCCCTCCACCTCTCTCTCCTTCTGCAGGTGAAGCACAGCCTCACTGCTGGGAGAGAATGAGCATTACTGCTTGACGTCACCCTTTCAGCATGGGGCCCCGGCTGGCAAGATGGCCCCTCACCCCTTTTCCATGCCTTGGCCAAACCCCATCCGCAGGATGGGCTGAGCTGGGCTCAGGCACGGTCTTCAATCCTCTGCATAGCCCCCTGGCATGAAAATAAAGGTGAAGACAAAAATCTTTTCTTGCCCAATATAAAGCTGAGATTTCATCTGCAGCATTTCTGCAAGCTCCACCTTTGTCATGAAAAAGAGAGTGGGGCTCACTAATGATTGGAGACATAATTTATTTAATCTTCATGGATCCATTGGGAGCCATGGATCAGAGGCCCATGAATAAAAATGGCAAGTTTGCTCAGAGCATTCAAGGCAGTTAAGACAATTTGTTTAGCCTGCTGCTAAGCGCTCCAAGGACTTCTCTATCCTGGGTGAAAAAAGCATGCTCACATCCCCATTAAAAGCACCTAATCTCTGTGCTTATATTCTAGTAAGTAGATATAAGATGAAATAAAAGTTTTAATGCCTGATTTCTGCCCCTTTTGGCTTCCATGTTACTCCTTTATTCATTTATTCCCTTTCCATCTGTCTTCTCTTTCTTTCTCTCTGTGCTTCCCTATTTCCGTTTCTGTCTCTGTCTCTCCTCACCTCTCCTATCTTTTCCACTCCACACCCACCCCCCCAAGCCCAGCTCAGCAAGTTGAGGAGATGAACAAGACAGTGAGACCATAAGCAGAGCTCTGATTCACGTTTCCTCTTAAAGCCTTCTGCACAGCTGTAAGATAAAGGAATATCAACAGCAATGAAGAAGGAAAAATGAAGTTCTAGGGAGAATTTCTCGATTTTTCACTAAACATTTTTTAAGTTGAATTGTGACTTAAATTTGACCTTACAGAAGAGGACATGGTCTCTACCAAAAACAGAGACGGATCTGACTCTCTTTTTGATCATTTTTTGAGTTGACTGGGAATAGAAATATTTAAAAGATTGCAAGCACATTAATCAGCATATAAACTCTTAGATGTTATATAAAGTAAATGATTTAATCAAGTTAAGAACAGGAAAAGTTGGCAGTGGGGGAAAAATCAGAGATTTTCCAACTGAGAGCCAAAAGCAAATGGGAATGAATGAATTGGCAATTGGCAGAAGAAAACTACTTAAGACACCTGAGTGGAAGAAGTCATACATCAACAGAGAATGACAGAGAGCTCTGGAGGCTCCTTATATCAGAAAGTTTCTCCTGTCCCTTCCTGTCCTCTCCTGGGACTGTGGTTTTATAATAATATGGCTGAAGCTCATGAGGACTTTTAAGACCTTGTCATCATTGGTAATTATATTTCCTGTATTAATTAAGCTCTGCTCTGTACTCTTACATCAGAGAGATTATAAGAGGAAAAATCCAAGGAGCTTCTGCTTCGCATACAGTATATTTCTAAGAGTCCTGAGAGGGGAACACCAAGTGATGATAATGGCTGAAAGCAAGTTGTCTGGGTTAGGTCCTGATGGAAGTTTCCTGAAGTAAGTGTTACCCACTTTTCCTGGGATATAAGTCATCAACGGGTCAAGTGCTGGACCTGACAAGGCACCCTTAGGTTGGCTAGGCATGGGTACTCAAGTCTATAGGGTATCTGGGAACTTTGGCTCATAGTTTATTTTATTTTTTTTTAAGGATTATTTATTTATTTGACAGAGAGAGAGACAGCCAGCGAGAGAGGGAACACAAGCAGGGGGAGTGGGAGAGGAAGAAGCAGGCTCCCAGTGGAGGAGCCTGATGTGGGACTCGATCCCAGAACGCTGGGACCACGCCCTGAGCCGAAGGCAGACGCTTAATGACTGAGCCACCCAGGCGCCCCTGGGTCATAGTTTAGAGCTCAAAGTGAACCCTCAAGTGATGATACAGGGACAGCCAGATTCCAGGTGGGCAGGAACTTCGGGAACTGAAACAGTGGGTCTCCGGGCTCAGTGTGGCTCTTACCCTCACTAGTTTTGTCTTCCCCACTTGGATCCAGTATCTTATTCTGAGCCGCAAGAGGTTTTGCTAATCATGCAATTCTGTGTCTCCTGGGAATTAAGATGGTTCTCTAAGTACTCAGAAGTGCCACCAAGGGAACCAGCCTTCTGTTGTCCCCACTGGCATCCCCAGAGGAACAACCCAGTCCTCCTCATCCTCTTCCTCCCGTGTGGCAATGTTCCCTTCCCATGAGCAGATATAGAAGTCTGCCCTGAGACCAGCAGTCTGCCTGAATGCCTTCTTGTGGAGGCCTACTCTCCAGTGAGATGATTCCTTCTGCCCTGGTAAGGCTCCCGATCCTGGTTAACTCTGCACGCGTGCATTTGCTTGCTGGGCCTGCCAGGACAAAGTATCACAGACTGGTGGTGGAAACCACAGAGATTAATTTTCTCACAATTCTGGATGCTAGAAGACCAAAATCAAGGTATCTGCCAGTTTGGTTTCTTCTGATGCCTCTCTCCCTAACTTGCAGGTGTCCCCTTTCCCTATGTCCTTACACGGTTGTCCCTCTGGCTGTGTTGTTGGTGTTCTAATCTTCTCTCCTTATAAAAACACTGTCAGGCTGGCTGAGGGCCCACCCAAGTGGACTCATGTAATTTAACTACCCCGTTAAATGCCCTATCTCCAAATACAGTCACATTCTGGCGTGCCGGGGATTAGGGTGTCAACATATGAATTTGGGGGAGGAACGGAGCTCACCCCACGACACGATGATTCCTCACAGGGACTGACTGCACTTCTGTCCCTACTATGCTGGGGGACTGGAGCTCTGCAGCTCTACCTCAGGAGACAGACTTTGAATGTGATTTCCGTTACTCCCACGTCACTCTTGCCTTATTTTTAGGCAAAAAATTTACAGATTCTCTCACTTAATTGGACCACTGATGCTCTGGCCATTTTCACATATTCGTCAAGGACTTTGACTCTTTCCATTGTCCTGGGTAAGTTCAACAGCCATGTATGCAACCCATCTAAAACCAGTTCCCCATTTCCTCTATCTCCACAACTGCAAGGACTCATCTGTCCTTCCTTTCACAGCTGAACATCTTGAGTAAGGAATTCATTTGTGCTGTTTCCACAAACCTCCTCCCATTCAGTCCTGAACACAAAACAACCCGGCTTATGCTCCATCACCCTTTCTCCCAATACCTCCGTATTTCTAATCTATGAATATTTCATATTTGAAGAAGTCCCAATTGTCCCAACCTAAGCCACATGCCCATTCCTGGACCACAACTATAAATTGCGGCTGCCCCAAACAGCAGCCTCTCCCTTCTTTTAGATACTTACTTTTCTTCTAGTCACGTGGCTCTGATGGGCTGCCAACTGGGGGTAGATACTATTATAGTTTGGAAGGATACATCAGAATTTATCAAATTAAAAAGGCAGGAAAGAAAGGGAGGTATAATAGAAAATACAAAATAATAGTAATAATGCTAATAATTATAATTTGTGTTAACACATCAGGTACTGGTTCAGGCACTATACTAAGGTTTTAAATAGATTAACTTATTTAATCCTCCCATAGCCATGTGAGCTAGATGTAACTATCTTTCCCACTATATAGATGAGAAAACCAAGTATTTAAATACTGAGAGTATTTAAATAAATTTAAATTTAAATAAATTTAAATACTGAGAGTATTTAAATAAAGAGTATTTTCTAATGTCTCCCAGCTAGTACCAGGGAGGGCTAGAGTTTGGACCAGGCAAACTGGTCTAAAGATGCTCATTCTTCTAATCACCACATTACACAGCCTCATTATTATTATGTGTATTTCTTGGGAGTCAAAAAGAGTCCCAAGGTAGTATGCACAGGGAGAAGAAAAGATCAACCTGGGTCTTCCTTAACTTGGACACAAGACCTTTCCAGGTCCATCATCCCTCATTAGCCACTTAGAACTCCTCTCAACACTGTGTAGGAATCTTCTAGGTGCCGTCAGTGGGGCTGTCTCAGGCTCTCTGTCTAGACGCAGTGTTTCTACTGCTGTAGTACCATGACCATGTGGAGGGATTCTGGGAGGCATGCTGTCTTGGGCTCTTCAGATCTCTGAAACAGAGACTATCTTCACCTCACGATGGAACTTGGCCTGTCTAGAACAGAGTTCATGGTTTTCTATTAAGAAGGCTCACCATAGTCTCAATCTTGCTTTCTCACTCTGCCTCTCTCTCTCCTCCAATCCTAAAGATCTCCCATCTCTTCTAGAATGAGAAGACTCATGATCATATCACCTACCTTTTATTAACCTATTATTTGTGGCAAAAATTTTACATCCTGGCCCTGTATGTCCTTAGATTTTATGTCTCCAAGTCCTTTTCTTGCATACATTTAACTCTGTCATGAGTTACAAAAATTCTCTTGGAAACTCAAAAGCTGGCAGTCGATGCTTTACTTTCTCTTTCCATTTTGCCACAATATTACCTCAAGAGAAGGGAGTAAAAAACACCCTCAACAGTGGTAGGAGGTGGCAACGGGGAGGGTAAAGTTAGTAAGGAAATTCTGAGAAAATCAATAGACTAATATTTCAAAATTAATTTCTAATCACAAATGCATCATTTTATTCATGCTTTACGTTGTCTATTAACTAATCCTCAAAGATTCTTTGATTCTTCTAGATTTATACAATGAAAGGAAAACATTCCAAGCCATGTCTCTCTGAACCTATTTTCTTTACACAAGTGGACAGCAGTCCAATTTGTTGGATTGATGCCAACGATTACAAAAGGTACCATGAAGCTCTGGCTTCTGCCCCGGGACTTGGAAGAAGTTTTTATGTGAATAAATAAATATTCACATACTTTCCTTCCCTGACCGCCCCCCCCCCCGAAGTTTGAAGTATCGTATAAATAATTACGAAACATGCTAAAAATAAGTGGGTATGTAAATCAAGGTAAAGGGAAAATAGATATAGAAAATAAGATAAAGCCAAGGGTAAGATTATTATATAAAAGAGAATTTCATGAGCTTCGATGCAACTGCTAGAGCTGGCTTCTCAACTGGGCTGGAACAAGAACAGGCGAAGTGCTCATGGTCTTTTTAGCCATCCTTATTGAAATGCTGGGTCACATTAATGTGGACTAAATTCATAATCAGAACTGACAAGGGGATCATTATAAAGGAATTATGCTGGGAGAAAATTATAAACAGTATAGAAGAGGCGGGCCCTTGGTGGATTGTGGACATGGTATGACATGCAAACTCAAAGACAGGAGGGAAAGACATTCTCATTGTACTTGAGCAAGATCTTGAG
Organism: Ursus americanus; assembly: GCF_024610735.1. Classification (NCBI taxonomy): domain Eukaryota; kingdom Metazoa; phylum Chordata; class Mammalia; order Carnivora; family Ursidae; genus Ursus; species Ursus americanus. The sequence goes on along the minus strand of NC_142137.1, from coordinate 49,954,181 downwards.
GACACCAGGAGCATCTGCTTCACCTTGTTCTGGATGTGATCATTATTACGTGTGCTCGGTGGGGGAGACATGGAACTGGTATAACTGGATGCAGCTATTATAAGAGATCTAAGCAGACACCCCAAATGGGGAGAGTGTGCCAAGGACCCAATCCAAAAGGGTGTCCTAGGGAAGCTTTATGAGTGGAAGTGTTGCCTTTCAGAAGTCACATGTTCTTCATGGTTTTGAATAGTCCTTGCGAGAAAGAAATGAGCCATCTTGGTAAATAATTTTTTGCCCGGATTAATTACACTGCATTCCTCTCCTGCAGGGCTCTTAAAACAAAATAGTGGGTCATGAGATTGGAGGACCTGGGAAAGGTGGGAAAAGCCTGTAATGGAGCAGGAGGCCATTTTTTCAGGTATTGCAAATTACCAATTTTTTTTCATTATGATATGTTAGTGACCGTACAGTACATCATTAGTTTTCGATGTGGTGTTCCATGAGCAAATTTACTAATTTTATAGGTGAGTAGTTCTTGGGCCAGGGCCTAGCTGACTGATGTAAAAAAAGATTTAAAAAAATCAGAGAATTATTCACACATAAAGTGATTGAGAGCAATAAAAATATTAAAACTTTTCTGTCTAAGACAGACATTTTTGTCATCCCAGACATTCACGCAATGTGACCACAGTGTCAATCCGAACAGGAAACGAGTTCCACCTAACCCGATGCGGTTTCAGGCATTTTGGAGCATGGGGATCGGTTACTCAAAGACAGGGGGAGATGCTCAGAAACTCACCTGTTGCGCAACCGCGGCAGCTGAGGGAGTAGATGAGAGATTGAGACAGCCTGTGATGACTCGGGCGGAGCGCTATTTTGCTTCCAAAGGAAACATAGATCTTTTATTTCTAGGATGGAATGTTTTAAATATAAATCTGACACATACTAACCGAAAAAAAAATTTTTAATGCAAAAAAATATTAAAAAGAAGAGCCTAGAGATTTTTTTTAAAAAGCTAAGATTTAAGCATATTTACCTGTGGTTGTTACTTATGTACTTGTTTTTACTTTTCTGAGACTATCTTGCATATACCGATTTTTACCCTTATTTTTTATCTCACATTTTATAAAAGCATTTTTCTATGTCACTTAAGCTTCCCTGGCAACATTTTACTGACAACATAGTATTTTGCCATGTGAGTATGCCATAATTTATTTAATCATAAAATTTTCCCATTTTTCACTATGTATGTAATACCTTAATGAATAGCTCTTACACACACATTTTCTTTTTTTTTAACTTTTTTTTTTTTTTTTAGGTGAGAATGCCTAAGATCTACTCTCGAGTATACAACACAGTATAATTAGCTATAGTCTTCATGCTGTACATTAGGTCCCCAGAACTTATTCATCTTGTAAATGTAAGTTTACCCATCGAACAACATCTCCACACTTCCCCCCATTCACCAGCACCTGGTAATGACCATCTACTCTCTGTATACAGTCAACTTTTTTTTTTTTTTTAAGATTCTACGTATAATTGATACTATACAACGTCTGTTTTTCTCTGCAGGGCTTATTACACTTAGCATAATGTTTTCCACTTCCATCCATGTTATCAGAAATAGCAGGATTTCCTTTTTATGGCTGAATAATATTCCACTGCATATGTTATATATATAATATCTAGCATTTTCTTTATCCATTCATCTGTTAATGGACACTTAGGTTGTTTCTGTATCTAGGCTGTTGTGAATAATGCTGTAATGATATAGGAGTACAAATATTTCTTCAAGATACTGATTTCATTTCCTTTAGTTATATAGCCAGAAGTGGCCTTACTGTATCATATGGTAATTCTGTTTTTCATTTTTTGAGAAACCTCCATACTGTTTTCCATAATGGCTTCACCAATTTATGTTCCCACCAACAGGGCATAAGAGTTCCCTTTTCTCGACATCCTCACCAATATTTCTTCTCTCTTGTCTTTTTGGTAATAGACATCCTAACAAGTGTGAGGTGATATCTCATTATGATTTTGAATGGCATCTCCCTGATGATTAGTGATGTTAGGCACTTTTTCAGGTACCTGCTGTCTATTTGTACTTCTTTGAAAAGCTGTTTGTTTAGTTCCTTTGCCCATTGTATTTCCTTTGCCTATTTTTTTTTTTTAAGATTTTATTTATTTATTTGACACAGAGAGAGACAGCCAGAGAGAGAGGGAGCACAAGCAGGGGGAGTGGGAGAAGAAGAAGCAGGCTCCCAGTAGAGGAGCCTGATGTGGGGCTCGATCCCAGAACGCCGGGATCACGCCCTGAGCTGAAGGCAGATGCTTAACCGTCTGCGCCACCCAGGCACCCCTCCTTTGCCTATTTTTAATTGGATTATTTGCTTTTTGTTGTTGTTGTTATTGAGTTGTATGAATTTCTTATATATTTTAGATATAAACTCCTTACCAGATGTATTGTCTGCAAATATTTTTTCCCATTCCATAGGTTGCCTTTTCAATTTATTATTTCTTTTGCTGTGCAGAAATTTTAAATTTAATGTAGTTCTACTTGTTTAGTTTTGCCTTTTTTGCTTCTACTTTTTCAAAAAAAATCACTGTCAAGACCACTGTCAGGGACCTTTTTCCCTATATTTACTTCCAGGAGTTTTACAATTTGAGGTCTTACATTTAAGTCTTTAATCCACTTCAAGTTAATTTTTGTGAATGGTGTTCATACACATTTTCTGAAATTTATGATGATCGCCTTCAATTAGATTCATTACAGTCAAATAAATAGACCAAGTGAAATGAACTATAAAGTTCTTGATTCACATTGTCATATCGTGTTCTAGATTAAAAGGATGAATCAACTTAATCAATTTTTAAGAAGTCTCTCTTACAAAACTGAGCTCCCTGGGCCAAAAATTATAGTTCTTCTCTAACGTAATAAGGTACTTATAGTTGAAAGTGCATTGGTTTAGAAAGTCTGAGATTCTTTCCAGGGTAAGATAATACCAGTGGTTACTTCTCTATAATGGATGTCCTCCTTTCCTGGCTGAGAGTGTAAAACCATAAAGACAGAAAATCCTGATCATGTGCCTTCCCTCCTTGCCTAATGTAGACCTCTCCAATGACTGAGCTTTTTCTTTATGTTTACTTTTAATTACGTGTGTGTGTGGTATATTCCATAAATTATAGATACGAGTGATAGATCTGTGTCGCCAAATCCCCCAGCCTCCACTCAAAGGGTCCTTTTTTCTTAAACAACAGAAATCATTCTATTATTTCTTTTATATATATTTTTTCTGTTCTCTTTTTTAAAATACGCACTAGGTAAAACTGCTGGATCCATTCTTTCACATGATCCATTTCTTGGATCTCGTGCAGAGTATTGGAAAGAGCACTTCACCTCAGTTTTGACTCAGTAATTCAGCTATTTCCGTTCTGCTCTTTAGCTCCTCTCTCAGCTGTTACTTTCAACGGTCAGATATTTAATTTCTGAACTATCTAGCTGGTTTTTTAAGTATACTAAATATACTCACATCTACTTTGGGGGTTGTAATCATACTTATTCTAATATCTCATTTGGTTTGCGTGGCTACCTACTAATTATCTGCTGAGCTGGGCACTGCTCTTACCTGGTGTAGGTTTTATTCAAGCCCTTGGTGAAACTAAGTTGGATATTCATCTTGGTATCTGGACCTGGTAGTCCTTTCACAAATGCTGTATCTACTAATCTACATTATCATTTATCTCAGCCAGCCTCTGGCGCTTTGAGTGGAAGGGTTGAATGTACTACCAGTTGGGCTGCCCTCAATAGTTAGTCTTCTTGATGTAGGGGCTTCTTATCATCTTGGGCTCCGCCCCCACTTCATCCCTCTAGCACAGGTATCCAAAACCCTTGATGCTACTTGGGAAGGCATCCCCTATGCTTCCTTCTTGAAACAAGCAGGGAGGGAAAGAAGGGCCAGTTTGCCCAGCTGCCTATATCGTAACACCCAACCAGCCACCCGAGGGTCCCCTTCATCTCCCCATATGTGCCAAGTCCAAGCTTGGAACCCCCTCAATGCTGCTCTTACCTTGTGGGCTAATCTCTCCACATCTCTTTTCTGGTCTTTGGTTTTCTTCTTAAATCCAATTTTATTTTCTATTTTCCCATTTTTATGGCATTTTCAGAATTTCTGATCCACCTAAGACATCACTTCTTGTTTCCCAGATTTGTTAGATTTTCTAAATCCTATTATTTTTAGAGCTTCAGGAGGGAAAAGGAGGCTGGAGCTTATGCTTAATTTATGCTTTTGATCTAATCACAAATGATCTTTATTGAATAATTTGACAAAATGTAGTGTTTCTAAGTTTTTTTATAAAAGCGGCAGAATGATATTATCTAGTAACCTATATAAGGAAGGCAGGTGGGTCTCACCCTCACTGTATTAAAGAAGAATTGGAGGTGCAGAGTGATGGCTGCTGTAAGGCGCTTAGCCATGATAATGACCAGCATTTACATAGGGCCTTACAGCTGACCCTCACAATCTTTTAGGTAATTTATTATTAGTTACAAAATTGAAAAAACTGAGACTCAGAGGATAGATAACTTGTACATGGCTTCCAAGGGGGTAAGTGACACAGCACTGCCTCAAATCAACTCTTCTGATCCCCATTCTGTGTCCTCCACCCCCACCAGTTGCTTCCCGAGCTAAGTACTGTGGCCAAGCTCTGGGTTGCCCACCCAAAGCTCACCAATCCCTTGCTTGGAGACTCAGCGGGTATCCACAGCAAAAGACAATCAGATGCTTTGCATAAATCCTTTTTTTAAATACATGTCTTACAGGCAGGTGGCCGCATTCGGATTGATGCCCCACTCCCAATTAACGCCTAGGAAGCATCAAGCTTTAAATCTTCCTCTTGTTTCTAATCGCCTCTAGCCACACTTTGGAGAGAGATGATCCCACCAGCTTAGCTCCGATTGTGAATGAGCATAAAACCTCCCCCAGCTTTTGTACTCATCACTGGCAAACTGCTAGGCTCATTGAAAAGGGAAGTACTTTGTTTCTGAGTTCAGTCCATTCATAGGCCAGCACAAGAATGTAGCACATAGAGCAAAAACATTGTTTTGCACTGTCAGTGTATCTGTCTCCACACTCCCTACCCCTTTAGGATGGTGCTGGGTTAGATTCTGATAGTTTCCATGGTTTTGGTAACTTACAGTGCTGTGTACAATGTCATTATGCAATGCACTATTAAAATTATTTAGGATATTTTAGCATGAAAACACTTGGGCTTGCTGTGGCAATTACACTGATGCTTCTCCCGACATAACTGTGGTTTCTCAGTCTTAACTGCACATGGGGATAGAGCTTTAAAACACACCGATACCTGGGTTTCCTTCTCTCTGATGGAATTCTTCCAGGGTTTGGCTGGACATAAGGGTTTTTAAAAAGCTGCCTAGTTGATTCTAACGGGCAGTCAAGGTTTCTAGAGTAAGTCAGGGTCTTAGGTGGTAAACAAAAGAATACCGTACCTACTCTTTTGAAGAAGACAACTACTCAATCAGTTTAGAGAGGTAGAGGCAGACGATAGGTTAGATGGATGGGCAGATAGATAGGCAGACAGACAGACAGATAAGTAGGTAATGGGTGGATAGCTTTTTTTTTTTCCTAATTGTGGTGAGTGTCATAGAGGAAAAGAACAGAACGCTATGAGATCGAATAATAGGAGTGTTGGTAATCTACTTTGGATTGGCTCTTATAAGGAAAGACCTTTCTGGGGTGTTGGCATTTCAGTGAAGATGACATCAGACAAGCACTAATTAGGTAAAGAGGAGGAAGGAAGAGTATCCCAGGTGCTAGATAGAATAGCCTTTTTTTTTTTTTAAATTTATAGAAGAATATATTTAGGAAAGATATTGAACTTCAGTAAGAAGACTTTCAATAATACATTTACGCAATAAATATATTTAGAAAAGCATTCTTTGGTGATGGAACTCTGCTTGTATTAAATCTCTGATTTATTATACATCTGATTACCAATGATATTATAAGTAACAGTTTCTTTAGGTGAGGCAGCCATGATAGAATTCTAAAAATGGATATGGTTACATTACACATAATGTAACTTCTTATTTTAAATATTTATTTCTTTACTTTAGAGAGAGAGAGAAGAGCTAGGAGAGGGGAGAGGGAGGGAAGCAGACTCCCCGCTGAGGGCAGAGTACGGAGACATGGGGCTTGATTCCAGGACCCAGAAATCATGACCTGAGCCAAAATCAAGAGTCAGCTGCTTATCCAACTGAGCCACCCAGGCGCCCCTGTAACTTCTTATTTTTAATAAAGTTAACCCAACATTAGCATTACCTGCCTTACTTCTACTTTCAAGAGAAAAAAACAAAGATACATCATCTCTTGATGCTCTATTCCAGAAATTCACAACTCTGTATTCATACAAAACTCTAATCCTTATAATCATTTCCCCGAACCAGAGAAACTGAGGTAGAAATAGATGAGAAGTTTAGTCCAGGGATGGGCAAACAGAGAGTTACCCTAACCTCTATGCCAGCTTGATTAATAGTAGTGACTCCTTGCGGCATTGTTGAGAAGGGTTCTGAGGCGCAGTACGGTGTAAAGTCTCATGACTGATTATTGATGTCTGCCGTGAGTGTGAGAGGAAGCACATGTGTTCCATACTTTGTTTCTTTAGATTAGTCTATTATGATTTAATTTGATTCAGGACCTGCATTGAGATTTCTTTACCACGCTCTCTTCTTAACTATAGATGTTGTGTTCTCTAAGGGATAAAAATAAACAAAACACAAAAGCCACCACACTGCTGTGTTACTATCAGAATCATACATACATGTGGTTGGGAGGATAGGCTGATTCATAGTAAAGGTATTATTTGTGTATTAACTTCAGCACAAGGGATTTTTACATATCACAAACTCCCTGCTAGAATATTGTTTTAAGACATAGGCTGTCTTGTGTGTGTGCACATGTCCTTGAAGATAAAGGTTGTAAAGGAAACCCTGATCCCCTTTAAAGGATTAATTTTTTTAAATGGTGAATTATTTACTCCTTTTAAGTAACATCAGCGTAGGACGGCAGACCAGTAACACTACCAGATATGTCAAAACCCAGTATAATTATTCTCAACTACATTTTAAAAAGTAACATAAATGTATCCCATTTCTTCAGGATATTAGATTCATTTTTAATAAAGTGGAATATATGGAATATAATAATTTTAAATATCCTTTCAACATTCTAGTGTATCTCAAGCTTATTTGAATATTATCTGAGCTTTTGTTCTAAGTGTGACTTAGTATCAACATGGGCTGAAGAGATAAGGAGCACTAGGTGTGAAACTCTGAAATGCCTGGAATCCTCCTTGACATACAGCTTTTAAGGGCGGTTTAACCTCACAGTTACAATTTATTTTACCTCAGAATCCTGGTACTGGGTTGTCATTCTTTGTACTTTTAAAAAAATTTCAGTCATATGATGAGAATGATAAAATTGGCTTTACCTTATAGAGATACCATGAAACGAAAAACAAAAACAAAAAATACTTTAAATCATACTGTAATACTTTGAAAGCAAATAGGGAAGTGGAGGTGGGTCATCTTTAACAATGAAATAGAAAATTTAATTATACTACATTGAAAGTACTTACCCAATTTTGATGCCGACTCTTTTCACATACTTTCACCCCCCTACTTCCAAATGTGAGGAAAATACCTAGTGTTTTTAAAGTTTTTAATTGGTACTTCACTGACTCACTTCGGGACCCTGCTTCCTGACATCTCCCCTCCCCCTTCCCAAGACACTGGCATTGACGCCGGTAGGTGGACAGCCACAGCAACCCGACTCTACTTCACCTGATCACATTTCCACTCAACCAGAGTGCAGCAGAGCAAACAGTTGTCTGGAAAGTATTTTCATCTCTCAATTTGCCTCTCTCTCCCAGAAAAGACAGAAAATGGATATGCAGATGGGTTAAAGAACATCTCCCCAGGCAGGAAAGGATGGAAACCATTTGCATAGAATAGCATCTGGAGTCCCAGGGCACGCAAATGCTTCCAGGGGAAAGACAGCTTTCCACATTCATTGATGTTTCCTAACGAAGGGGAGAAAGGGAACAAGGGAGGAGAGAAAAGGAGCAGGGGACTCCCTTTGTATCTGTGTCCAATATGGTTTCTTTTGATTTTTCATTCTCCATAGTCAAGGGCTCCCTAGGGGTTCTCATCTGTTACCAGGCTCGGCCGTACCTGCCTGCCTGTGTGAAAGTGGCTCAGCTGCTACCCTGGCTGAGGCTAACACATCACATCTATCTCCCTGGCATCCACTGAGCTCTCGGGCCGCAAGGATCAAGCCCCACACGGAGCACAAAGGCAGGTCTGTATAGAAAGAGTCGACCTTCTTTATTGTCCAATGCTCTTTGTGTGGATGCTGGGGGTCAGCGCTCCCTCCACATTCCTGCCTAAACCATGAGAGAGAAAGAGAGTGTAAGTACAGTAAGCTCTCCCTGGATTTTTATTGGGGTGAAAACACAGGATTATTCATGGATTCACCATTTACCCCACCATTTCCATCCCAACATAAAACCCAGGACATCAATAGAACTGACATTTTTTGATACCAGTGTTTCTATCTGGAGACCAGATAGAATATTTGGAATTTTGGTGAAAGGAATTAATGATAGAGAAGTAGGGTTTGTTTCAGATTTAAACTAGCATCCACTGACCTCAGAAAAGAAGACAGAAAAAAAGTATCCTATTATCATCTTATTCACCATCATTGTCCTTCTTCTCATCACTTAAAAATCTATTTTAGAAAGCACATGATTGTTGACTAACGGTCAGAGGGGAGATACACACAGGAGATAGGGCTCTCTTAGTAGGTCAAAATGATCTTAATCAATGATAAAAAGCAATCGAAATATTTAAAAATTAGGCGGGGAACGTTTTAAAGTTTGAGGGTATAATTTTTATTCATTAAAAGGAAGAAAAAATTTCAATGAAGGGCACGTAATAAACATTGGGGGTTTAAATCCAGATGTGAAACTCATTCTTAAATCTCTCGCAGTATCTTCTACACCCTGTTTTCTGTCAAGAGTTTGGTTAATAAAGACCATTATGGCCCACAGGTCCTGATCTTTGATCTTAGGCTTAAGGGAAAGCCCTTCTCTTTTTTTTCTCCAAAGTGTTGTTCTAAAGTTGAAAAAAGAAAATTTTCTACGCTTAAAATCTCTTCTTTCCTGAACCTGTGCAACTTGTACTTTGTGAAAGGTATTTTCCACTTCAGAGTTAGAAATGATAAACTATTGCTTCAGTCTGCATTGTCTATAACATTCCATATGCTACTGACTCATTCGCATTTTTTCTCCAGTTAAAAAATGTCAAATTTCAATCCCAGAAAACCAACATTTATCATTGTGCCCTGACGTATATTTTGGCCACACATCATGAAAGCCAACCTTTTCTACTTGTGCTGCATCTTTGCTATTTTGCTAAATATTTTCCCCCACACCTATTTCCTGTCTGCCTCACTCCCCTATCATTCTTTCTCTGAGAAGACTCAGAAAATGGGCAATCCAAAAAAAAAAAAAAAGCACTGCTGTTCCATTCGTTCCGCCCTGCCCCCATAAAAAGCTAATATTTTCAGGTTGACTGAAAGTTTAACTTTGTTATTTTTTTTATTTTTCAAGAAAATTCAGCGTGACGTGGCACGTGTTAGTGCCCTCTTCCTTAACAAATTACATGTTTTTTTGACCTAAGCTAAAAGCTGTGCAAATCTCCCTTGTCTGTGTTTTCATTGTGTATGGATTTCCTTGGTACGGCCTCAGACACGTCCATGGTGGAACAGTGAGACTGAACCTCAGTTTTTCCTGCCCAGAGCTCCTCTTTGTCCCTCAAAACTCCAGAAAAGACACCATCCCCCAAGAATGAGATCTTTTCTGAGGGTGAAACTCCCGTGCTATGCTGCTGGTTATCGAAAAGGAGAGATGACTTGGGCTTTACGTAACTCTACGTCCTTGTGGAAACAGTTATCAGGGAGTCCGCCATCATCTTATTTTTAGAAAGAGCTGATCTTTTTCAGTGGTGAAAAGAACCATCAGGGTTTAAGAGAATCAGCAGGGTTTTTAAGAGCTTAAGCAATTTCTTAAGGCTTAAGAAAAAAACCCAAAGATACAAAACCTAGCTCCCTTTTTATTTTGAAGAGCTTTTTAATGGCAGACAGAGTTCTTTCCCAGTTACCAGTGTCCTTGACAGTAGAACCTAACATGTTTCCAGATGCTGGCATGAGTCCTCCCTTGCTGTGGGAATGGCCCCGCTAAAACTTTCAGGTAAAACACTGCCTTCTGGGCGGGGGGGGGGGGGGGGGGGGCGGCTATCATTTTGGCTAAGGCTTTAAAAAAATGGATCAGAGAAGTTTTGAGGGAGCCACTGCTTGTCTGTTACTAAATACACCAATGCTTTCTTTTCTCTGCAGGCTTGCCTGGACTGGCCCAAGATTTTGCTCCGGGTAATGAACGTTGCACTGGTCATGCCTGGGGATAGGTCCTTTCAGCCAAGCTCCTTTTTTCCCCTAATGTGCCATTTCATTTTCAAAAGGGAGATATCCTAGAGCTATAAATCTCCTCCCTTTCTTTGCCTGCTTGCGGCCCCTGCCCTTATGTGGGGCTACCTCTCGGAAGTTATTCACACTGGGTTGGGAGAGGTCAGCCTGATGCACAGTTCCTGGCAGGTGGTCCAACACGGGAGCTCAGGGCCCCGTGCAGAACGGCCGCCCCAAGGTGCTTTAAAGGCTCTCTCTGGAAATAATGATCGTGCGTCTTTGTCTGCATCTCTAGGGCCGGCTATGACAGGCTTTGGGTTCATGACAGATCGCTGTCCAGACACTGACCCCGTTGTATCTCCAGTCAGCCTACCTTCTAATCACAATATACAGCAACTTGACATCCTTCCAGAAAATAAACTCTTTTTACTTTCAGAGGAAAAAATAAATAAAAATTCATTGCTGGAGTTAGCTGTAGAGAGGATCCTTTAGGAGAAGACCAAGGGGGATGAGAGAGGAAACAGATATTAGACTATTAGAATATGGACGGTGGTGACTAATGTCACTGGCCTTTCTCTCTCTTTTGCTCCATGTGTTACTTAGAATCTGTTTCACTCTGCTTTGCCTTCCATTTCCTTCTCAGTCATTTAACTTAGCATATCATTTATCTTCAGTTTCTTCCAAAAATTTTTTTTCCTTCTGATTCCTCTACTTTGGACTTTATTTCTCTTTCTTTCTCTTTCTTTTTCTTTCTTTCTTTCTTTCTTTCTTTCTTTCTTTCTTTCTTTCTTTCTTTCTTTCTTTCTTCCTTCTTTCCTTCCTTCCTTTTCCTTCCTTTATTTTCCATTTTCAGACATCCTTGTGTAAGGCCTTATGTCAAGCCTGTGGTGGATAAAAACATAAACATGTTTGTTGTTCCTTCCTTTGCTGCATTTCTGCATCTGATATAATATAACACGTATGCCATTCATTGACCATATTTGATGATGCTTGTCTTTATGTCTAAACTACTAATACAGTAACCAGTGCTATTTGCAACTCTACTAGTATTTTTTGAATGAATGAATGAATGAATGAATGAGAGCCTTTATAAAGAATAGATTATAATTTTTTGTTAGTTCACCAATTCTCTAGAGTAGCATTTCTCCTCTCGGCCCTATGGACATTTTGGGCCTGATAATTGTTTGTCATGGGGACAGGGGAGCATTTTGTGCGTGGTAGGACCTTCAGCAACATCCCTGGCCTCTAATCACTAGATGCCAGTAACTTCTCCCCACCCAACTATGACAATTAAAAATATCTCCAGACATTGCCAGATGTTTCTTGGGGAGCAAAATTACCCCCCCCCCATTAAGAACCACCCCTCTAGATCAGTGTCATGCAATAGAACTTCCTGAAATGATGGAAATATTCTCTCTTTGCTGTCTAGTGTGATAACCACTAGCTACACATGGCTATTGAGCGCTTGAAATGTGGCTAGTTTGAACTGAGATATGCTGTATGTATAAAATTCACACCAGATTTTGATGATTTCATTTTTTAAAAAAGAATGCAAAATATGACATTAATAGTGTTTAATATTGATTACATGTTGAAATGATATTTGCATATATTGTTAAATATAATTATCCTTAATTTCATCTGTTTCATTTTACTTCTTTTCGCTTACAGTATATGGTTTGCATTTATAGCTTGTATTATGTTTCTATTGGAAAGCACTGCTCTAGTCATTGCTTCATTTTTGTTCTTTTCCCAATTGATTTTCTTCTTATAGACATTCTTCTCACCTGTTACCCCAAAATGCCATTGTTGCTATTTTCTATTCTAAGATTTTTTTTTTTTTGGCACGTCAATGTCTAGTTTATTTTGTGTGACCTTGAAGAAGTCTGTCTCAAACCCTTCCTTCCAGTGTCAAATCAGTGCTTTGTGCTCAATGATTTTAAAAGTCTGAAATCCATTATGTAGGGGGCGCCTGGGTAGCTCAGTTGGTTGAGCGTCTGACTCTTGACTTCGGCTCAGGTCATGATCTCAGGGTTGTGGAATCAAGCCCCGTGACAGGCTTGTTCAGTGGGGAGTCTGCTTGAGATTCTCTCTCTCCCTCTCCTTCTGCCCCTCCCCCATGCTCTTTCTAAATAAATAAATAAATAATATCTGTAAAAAATAAAAATAAAATAAAATCCAAAATCTAGCTCTAAAAACTGATTGCATCGGCTGTGTTTAGTCAAGCACAGCAGCTGAAGGCAGCCACTCTGAGGAAGAACAGTTTAGGGTCCCTCAGAAAGGCAACTACCATTCCAGGGTAAAGTCCGAGCTGTGTACTCAGCTCACAGAATGAACTCCTTAAAGTATATCCTAGAGAATGCTGGCTTGAGGCATGCCAATAGGAATTACTAGGGAGAAAGAAATTCCATAGTCAAATGAGTTTGAGACATTCTGGGTTAAATGAAATGAGAGAAGTCTGTTTAACTACAGTTCTTCTCAGAAACTTCGATATACTAAAATGTACTATGAATCAAGGAGATAGATAGAATGCAACATTTTTCACATGTATTTGTTCATGGAACTTGTGTACGGTGTTGGATTTATTCTGATAGTAATGAGAATCCACTAAAGCCAGGAGTGACATGAGCCATTGACATGTTAGAGAGCTTCTCTTTGGGTACTCCAGACTTCAGATTGGAAGTACAAGATGGGAGGTCAGGGGGAGGCCCAAAGTGAAAGGCAAATGAGAAGGCTATTCTATTTGCCTGGATGAGATTTTGAGGACCGGAAAAGAATGATTTGAAAAGTGTTTACAAAATTCAATGAACCTAATTTACTGAGTCCAGACAGGCCCAGTTTCCAGCTTGGTAACTCAACAGTTAGTGGTGGTTCCAACAGTTAAGGAGACAGACTTGTAAACAAGTGATTACAGTACAATATCATGCCCTCAAATTAGAAGTAGACACAAGGCAGTATGCAGGCAGAAACCATAGCTTACACGTATACATTTATACAAACACCAAAAAAGTGGGTACAAGATTCATGATCTTTCCAACAGTAGCAATATTTACAAATGTTCTAATTGCCCCTCAGACAAAAAAAAAAAAAAAAAAAAAAAAAGAAAGAAAGTTTGGATCAGGAATCAAGATTCAATTTTGTATTAAAAATAAAGAATGTTGGAGTGGGTAAGGAGCTCCTTAGAGTTATAAGAAGACATATGTCTTTGAAAAACGGAAAGCAAATGCAGACTGACATCTCAATGAAGGCAATGACTTTGTCTGTCTTGTTCACCCTATACCCCCAGTCCCTAGCTAAATGGCCTGGTATATAATATTTGTTGAACAATCTGAATTCCAAAGCATTCTATCTATATCCCTAAAAACTAAGTTCAATATTAAGAAATGATAAGATATGATGATTTCATTTAACCAAAAACATTGCTTTTTCAATTCAATTTTTTCAATTTCTTTGGAAATTGTTTCTCATCTTAGATGTGTTCAATATTCTAAATAATACTTGCTGTTGTTAGGGAAAAGCTCTTCTACTTTTGAGGGGGGCAGCAAGCTGACATGGCCTGAGTGGTTTTGGGGGAGTCCTTCAAGGGATGATGGAAGTCCTATAGCTGCATTCAGTTTCTTGATCCTTCAGGCCTCAATATAGCTCCCGTTCTTCCATAATTACATTCTGAATTCTGCTGAGTAAGCAATCAGTTTTAAGAGAACATCCTAGTACTTAGTTCACAAAGAGAATTGGAAATCATCTGTATCTTGCAGACTAAGGAAAGTAAATATTGGGAAATTTAGGGCACATTTAATTTATTTTGATAGTCTATTAATTATAAACCAATAGGTATTCCTAAAACATATCAGACTTCTAGTACTATAAGCTCTATTTTTACCAGATATTTACAAATTATTGGAAGAATCTGAATTGTATTACCTTTATCATATTCACCCCCTCTCACTCTCAGCTGTGTCAATCTCTATGAGGTAATATTAAGGCCCTTGCTACCCAAAGTGTGGTCCATGGGTCAACAGCATCAGCATCGTTAGGCCATGTCTTAGAAATGCAGCATCTCAAACCCGACCCCCAACCTACTGAATCAAAAGCACCCAGAAAATTCGTATACACACTTAAGAGTCACTGATCTAGACAACTTTTGATTGACAATGTAAATAGGAATGAAAATAGGGAAGACAAAATGTTTAATTTTATGCATACTTGTTTTTATTAAGATATAACTTACATAGCACATATTAGTTTCAGGTGAACTGCATACCGATTCAATATTTGTATATGTTGCAAAACGCTCACCACAATCAGTGTAGTTAACTTCCATCACCTTCCAGGATTACAATTTGTTTTCTGGGGATGAGAACGTTAAAGATCGACTCTCCTAGCAACTTTCAAATATACAATACAGTATTATTAACAATAGTCACCATGTTGTACACTACATCCCCATGATTTATTTATTTTATAACTGGAAGTTTGTACTTATTTTTTATTTTTTTTAAGTAGGCTCCATGCCCAATGTGGCCTTGAACACAGGACCCGAGATCAAAAGTTGCATGCTCTATTGGCTGAGCCAGCCAGGCACCCCAGGAAGTTTGTACCTTTTGACCAGGTATGTAAACATACATCTAAAATATTTGTTGATATTTTCAAGAATTGCTAAGTTGTTATCCACTGTGGCTGGCCTTTAGCTTCATTTTGCTCACTCACTAGTAATGAGCAGTAAAATTTCTAAAAAAAGTAATAGACAACTCATAAATCACATGGATAGATTGAACATCTCAGGATGCTATGACTGCTATCTTCACCAAATCCCCTGAAAGTATAAGAGGCCAACCTTAGGGGCCCTGGAAGGTAGAACAAGGACAGCCCTCAAGGTGGCAGGTGCAGAGGCCCCAGCGAGGAATTTCAGCCTGGGGAGTGGGTCTGATATATTGACAAGATAGGCTCTCTACTTCCTATCCTCTGGACATAGAAAGATGTGGCATTTTCAGCAAAGAAAAAAAGTAGTTCAATTTCAGATAAAAGGGATGTTTTTAAAAACTATAGCTAGTCTTGGAAATAAACTCCAAAAATGTTATCTCAACCAGCATTGTGTCTCTCGTCTGCAAAGGTAGAGAAAGGCACTTAGAGGGGCCATTTCTGCATAAACACGTGATGGGCCAAATCTAGAGATGACATTTCCTTGTCTTAGTTCGAGACCCCAAGTCAGAGGGTGATTTACACGTCAGTTGCAGCGTGTTGGTCAATGTTCCAGGCTGTCAGCTCAGCCCCGCCCTGCTCTTCTTGAACAAGCACCATCAGAGCTCCAGCTACATGGGGCTTTGAAAGGTTAGTCAAAGACCACATTGTGTTCCTCGAGCTGCTGGAGCGGCTGCACTAATTTGGATTGTGACTTGGCTTGTCTTGCCCCCACTCTTCCCGAGGTCTGAGCTGGGTTTGTGTCAATCAGTGGTGTCACATCATTCATGCATGGAAGGATGGTGGCCCTGCCAATCCTTGAAGTCATTTTTTAGGATCATCTTAGTAAGACATCTGGGGCAGTGTTATGCGGTTCCGCTCACTCAATCCCACTAACAGTCACCATTGCGTGTTTTTGCGGACTTCTGGAAGGCATGTGTCATAGCCGGGGCATTCAATTTGTATATTGGGTGGAAGGAGTATTAGATTTGGAGCCAGAAGTCCTGGCTTGGCCACTTCTTTTGTGCCTCAATTTACTCACCCATATAATCAGCATATTATGTATTTCATTGTAAAAATAAGGCATGTGAGATAATTTTGAAAACCATAGATAGGTATTGAACCAAGTAAGAGGGAGCCACATCTGAACCACAGATCAAATCCAATGTAATCAACAATTCATGTTACAGGATATAGGTCATAATCAGACATTTCAAATTCAAACATTATCTGAAAAAGCCAGAACTACCAAGGATCATTAGAATCAGGGATTATTTTATGGTAATGTTGGCTTCAGCAGCAAACGTTAATTAGGTTTCCACTAAGTATGAATGGTTACCAGTTAGAAATGATAACTGTAATTGTCAAATAAAATTCTATTAGAAATGTTCTTGGAGCTAATGATGCACATGGACAAGTAAACAAAGCATGGCTTTCTTCTCCTCCTCCTCCTCCTCTTCCTCCTCCTCCTCCTCCTCCTCCACCTCCTCCTCCTCCTTCTTCTTCTTCTTCAGATTTTATTTATTTATTTGACAGAGAGAGAGCACAAACTACAGGCAGAGGGAGAAGCAGGCTCTCTGAGGAGCAGGGAACCCAATGCTGGGACCCTAGGATCATGACCTGAGCTGAAGGTAGATGCTTAACCAACAGAGCCACTCAGGTGCCCTATGGCTTTCTTTTTTTATAGGTAATGGCTGGAACAAGTCATCGCTGTGATACAACCCCACCAGCAAAAGCGCTCTCTCTCCCCGTTTCTCCTTTGTATGGGAACTTTCCCCATTCTCTTGGCTTTAGAAGATGACAGGAGGCCACACCAGTCTATAAAATCTCTGTTCTTATTCTCCTTTCTTTTCTCTTGAGTATTGGTTACTTTGTGGAGGGGCGTCTTTGTTTCTTCTGATTCTTGTTTTACTAGTTTTTTTCTCTAAATGTTCTGCTTTCATGAATCTTTCCTAGACTCTGGTCTCTGCCACATCAAGAGAACTTTCCCAACATTTCTTACTTCATTAGAAAAGCGTATAAAGGATGATGCCTCCTTATTGTCTTATCTTTTCCTTCTGAACTTTTAGTGGTAATTTGGAATATTTTGCTTTTTAAAGGAGTGTTGGGATAAAAGTAGAAAGTAGATCTTTTTAAACATGTGTTAGCTGGCATTGATAAGGACAAACCCATGAGCTCAAACATGGGGGAAGAGAGTCTAGAAATACTCACTGTGTCATCATGACTTCACCTGGCATATTATTCTATGAAAAGCCTGAAGTATCCTAACTTTTCTCACCCTTCATAAATTCAATGCAAACATGCACCCAGTAACCCTTTGATCCAAGTTTGCTTTATACAGTGTGCCCAGGGGGACCTTAGCCATCAACGCTGCTGGGTTTCATCTTGGTAGACTCAGAGGGCCAAAGCTTCAGCTCGCCATGTAAGACCTGCTCAGTAGCTGTATGGTTTATTCAGAGTATTATTCACCTGGGGCCCTCAGTATCTCCTAAAGATTAATAAAAAATCAGCCAATCTGTCTTCCTACAATGTGGACGGATCTTTCCTTTTTTTTTTTTAGAAAATGAAATTTGCTAAGAACAGTGTCACTTGCCCTTTTTGGTCAGAGCTGAAAAGAACCAGAGTCTTACCAGGAAGATGGAGAGTGCAACGACTTTCAGCTCTGTGCAGCCCAGGAAAAGAGACTGTGATTTCCCCACACTAGCCAGAGAATTCTGCCTCCTTCTGAATCAATTGGGTGATAATATTCTTGTTAGAAGGGAGTGTGTTTGTCCTCATTCTACTTTAAGGTAATAATTACAAAGTCTGCTTTTCACATCCATTTCAAATTACTATTCTAGAATACATTCATCATAATTATTCATAGTGTAAGTGACCAACCCTAAGGGAAATTAATTTAAAAATCAATCATGTATTTGTATATTTATGGTTCAAATCCCATGAAAACTGCTGTGCATGAAACATAGTAGTGCCCCAAGCCCAAACAGCACCAGCCTAAAAGGAAACTGGACTGGAAGTAGAGCTGATGAAAATTAGAAAACAGACCTAAGAAATTTAATACTAATAAATGCCATTGTTAAACAAATAACTGCATGTTAATGGTTTGGTACTTTTTCATCTCTAATCTTCAGAGCAACTCAACAAGAAGTATCATGGTCCCATTTTTCAGATAGTGAAACTAAGGCCTAAAAGGTGAAGAAACTGACCCAGGTCACTTAGTTATTAGTTTCTGTCTGACCCCAAAGCCTATGTTGTTGCCACTATGACAGATATACTACTGGCCTCAATTATTTCCTTTTTGTTGGGCTTCCAAGATTAAACTATGTTTCAGAATCAAAAGGTAATTTCAGTTGTCGGAGTAAGCAGTAGAAGGCATTTTAAAGTGAAGAAAACATTAAGTTAAATTGGAGAACATGAATGAAGCAGACGCAAATTTTATAGTAACTTGAATTCAAGACAAAAGGCAAAGGAACAAGTTCTGAAATTATTTTCAAGATTCTTCTTTTGAGGGGCGCCTGGGTGACTCAGTCGGTTAAGTGTCTGCCTTCAGCTCGGGTCATGATCTCAGGGTCCTGGGATCGAGCCCCCTGTGGTGTTCCCTGCTTGGCAGGGAGTCTGCTTCTCCCTCTCCCTCTGCTGCTCCCCCTGCTTGTGCTCTCTCACTCTCTCCTTCTCTCTCTCAAATAAATAAATAAAATCTTTAAACAAACAAACAAAAAAGATTCTTCTTTTGAGGTGAAGGAGATAGAAATTTTAGTCATTCAACAAATTGTTGTTTTTCTTCTTCTCCTAAAAGATTGTTGAATCTACAAATCAACAATCTTACAAAATTTAAATAGTCATTCATATTAGCATTTCCAATACAATTAAGGAGAGTTTCGTGTGCTATATTTGATTTTATGTGGTTCCTGAAATTTGGAGCATTATTATTTTTTGGTTTTATTCATAAACAGATTATGTCTATTGAAAATATATAAACTGCCTGCTTTTTAAAGGAAAATTATTGCTTTCTGCTTATTAAAGAGCACTTAAAAATTTTAATGGACTACAAATTAATTTAGTTCAAAGCTGGTCTGTAGAAACATGAAATCTCATGGAATTTTTCTTCAAACAAAACTCACTTCCATGCAAACCTCCATGGAGCGTGAGCTCCTGGTTTGTTTTTCTGAAGCTGAAAGCCTTCTGCCTGTAAGGCCATTACCTGGGGCTCTTTCTGGATGTGGTACACAGGCTGAGTGTCCATACTGGAACTGCCAGTTCTTTTGATGACCCTGCCCATTTCACTACTATTGGGCTACAAGTCTTAATCAAAGTCACTTCAAAGACCCCAAACAGATTGATTCACATGTGAATGCAACCCAAACTGTCTTCCAAAGGAGGAGGGATTCTAGTCGTACGTTCCTTTGAACATACTGTTGCTCATTTACTAGTATTTACTTTGCATGGCCTATGGCTGAACCATGGAAATTGGAAAACAAACTCCTATTCAGCAAGTCATGTCAAAGGTGACTGTGGAGCCAGAGAGTTGACTGTGGGACAGACATTCTCTCTGATCTGGAGGCCTCTTCTGCAGCACTGCTGTCTCCACAGTTACATACCTGTCCATGGAAGCCTTTCGTTTATCTTGTCTATATGGGAAGTCCTAGACGATGCCATCAATCTGAGAGATGAGAGAGATGCCCATGTGACACTCCAACAATGGTTGGGGGGGAGCGGGAAGGGGAAGAAGAGAAAGAAAGAAAAAAAATTAGCTGATCCTGAACAAAGTTCTTTTGAACTGTATCATGGTCATAGAGAAGACCCAATAGGCACTTCTGTTCAGAAACATACTTTGTACTCTGCCAAACGCACAGTTAAGCATGTATTTCCACTTGAGAACAGAAAACGGGTACCGTCCGATGACTCAGGGAAGAGATGGACAGGAAATAATCACATTCCTGAATTTTCTTCTGGGGAAAAATCAGATTCCCTTAGAATAATGCAGCTGCAGCCCGAGTCCCTGCCTACCAGTCACTGATGAGGACCGTTATTTCCTGTCACTTCTTCTTATGGCAGAGTCAGTAGAAGGGTAGACAGTATGTTGTGTTTGAATGACTTGGGTGTTCTGTGGCCCAAATCAGGGTTATCCCAAATCAGGATATTTTTACTAGTCTGGATAGCACATTGAAAAATGTTAAAATTGGATTCTTTCGAGGTATGTTCAAACACATTTTTAAGTTCTTTTGATGTGAGAAATTCACCAACCCAGACTGAATGATAGGTCTTTTTTTTACCTGAAAAAAAAAACAACTTTGCATATGAATTTCCTACTCTATGAGATTGCACATTTCGATAGTGAGATGGCACGTGCAAGCGCGTGGGAAGATGTAACATGTTTCACAGCCCTCCGGCCATCCTCACCGGCGCCACCATCATCAGCACTAGCAGGATCCTTTGGAAGCATCGCTGAATTCTGGGTCTATGATGGAAGCCAAGTCCTGTTCATGTCACTTGAATTGAGATGAAGATGAAGCTTTTCTTATGGGAAGGTCCTTGACGAAGAGGTTTGCTGCCAAGCTCACAGCGCTCCAGCCAGCTGACCTTTCAGGTAAGGTGCAAAGTCCTTCTGTTTACACAGACTTTTACTCCATGGGGGTTAATTTGAGAAGAAATTTCTCAGACATGATATGGAGGAGATGTGAGTGTGAATAGTAGTGTTTATTTAGTACTGTTTTTTTTCCCATCTGACATTACCTTTTATAAATATTCCAAGTGCCTCAAAAGTAGACCAACGTATTCATTAAAGCATCACAAGTCTAAGTGAATCAATTCTGTTCAATGAAAGGATACGATTTTAAATATAGACTGAAAATACAACTTCGATTTCACTGTGACAGGGGTAGTGCACTGTGTTTTAAACAATTGTTTTAACCATCCTTCAGATCTCAATATAGCTGAAAAAAGAACACACGAAGAGATAAAAACAGCAAAGTTCTCATAAAAGGCCCTATGGAGAGTCCAGCGTCAACTACAGCATCCTGTGTAGAGTATCTCTCTGCCCTTGGAGTTTTGCTACGGCTGAAGTCATCGAAGTCATCTGCAAGGTTATTTCCATGCACACCATGTCCTTCCACTCACATTCCAAACTTCCTACTAAGACCACAAAACGCCTCACAGGACCCTCTCATTCGTCTGGGTTATGTCACTCTGGAGTGGCGTGTGGATGCATTTCCTAGAATGTCCTGATTAGACCATGAGTGAGAGATACCAGATTTAAAGTCCTCCCTTGTTATCATAACTTTAGCTAATAATTTAAGCAGTAGTGACTATATACATTTTAACAGAATTAGTGGGAAAATCTACCAAGAACCCAACTTCCTTGTCTGTAGCCTAATTTTTAACTCACCAGATCTCATCAGCTCATGAACATGTACATACCCGTGTGTGGGTGGCGGGTTCTGGAGGGGCAGGGTATGTGTGCGATAAAGTGACTATTGGTATATGGAACTGGGAGAAATAACATATTGGGTCTAAATAATATCAGAGGTCTTAAAATAGCTCTATTCAACCTCAGACTTGGTTTCTAATTTGCATTTCTCTCCTCTTTAAGATAAATCTGAGCACTGAGCTCCAAGTGGCACTTTCTGGAGATAGCTTGTTCAGGCGTAACTAATGAAAATATTTGGTAAGGCTCTCGCTTGTGCCTGAGCCCGTGGGGCCTGAGGGGCACGGAGACTAAGGGGGAGGGAGACGGCAGCAGCATGGCACCTGGTATGAGCCACCCAACCCTCTTCGTCCCCGCTGTCGCTGCCATCACCACCAGAGTCGCTGGGACCCTTCGGTCTTCGTGTGTTAGTTGTAAGCCTACTCCCTTCTGCAGTCCTCCGGTCCACTCGCCCTCCTTCCTCTCTCTGCCACTGGCAGCCCAAGCAAGCATCAGGGGGCTGGATAACTCCCACCCCACCCACAAGCCCCAGGGCCCGGACCACGGAGGACGTGAAGCTTGGGGTCCCCTTATTCCCACAGTGCAAAGAAGACGCCCAAGCAATGGACCTACCCTATGAGAAGAGTGTTGCAGGAAATTTTACCTGGATTGTTTTTAGGCCCATATTCTTCTGCTATGAAAAGCAAGCTGCCTATACTACAGAAATACGGAATAATCCCTATAATATGCCTAAGACAAAATATTGAAACAAACTTTGTTAAACCAACCTTTCAATAATTATTTAGATATTTAGTCTTTGATATTGCAGATGACCCAGTTGAAAATACAATATGTTATTTTCCCATGACTAAAGAATTTATTGATGGAAGCGTACAAACTGGAGGAAAAGTTCTTGTCCGTGGAAATGCAGGGATCTCCAGGGGTGCTGCCTCTGTTACCGCACACGTTATGGGAACATTCGGAGTGAGGTACAGAGATGCTTTGGCTTATGTTCAAGAAAGAAGATTTTGTATTAACTCTAATGCTGGATTTGTCCATCAGCTTCGGGAATATGAAGCCATCTACCTAGCAGAATTAACAATACAGATGATGTCACCACGCCAGATAGAAAGGTCATTATCTGTTCATTCTGGACCCACAGTCAGTTTGCAGAAAACACATGAAGAAGATGATGATTTCGGAAACGTGCAAGTGGCGACTTTGCAGAATGGCTGACTCGAGAGCAACATTATAGAGGATGTGAATTTCTATTTGGGAAGGAGAAAATACTAGAGACAATAATAATGTAACGTGGTAAAAAGAAGAAAAGGAAAATATTCAATGGGCATGTCCACTGGGCCGATGTTACTCTAAGCACTTGACATGCCTTGCTTCACGTGACCCTCACAAGTACCCTCTGGGGTGGGTGCTGCTGTTTTCTCCACCTTGCAGATGAGGGGATTAAGGCTAAGGAGCTGAAGTGACTTGTTGGGGAGTTCTGTAACTAGCAAGTGGGGAGCTGGCATGGCTCCAGAACCTGCAATATAAACCCCTGGGCCCTGCTTCCTCGGTGCAACTGGCACCCGCTGGTCATCCAATGGACTGGTGGAGCCCAAACCCCAGTACCTTAGGGAGATGCTCTGTCTGAATTAGTGGAGACCATTTTTCAAAGGAACAGCTCGGGACGTGGCTAGACACCAACTAATGGCTGACCGAATGTGGAATAAGCAAGGAATATCTGCCCAAAAAAGCCAGTTTGGATATACGAAGATCATTTGTTATTTGCACAAGAGTCGTTTGTACCCAAATGGAGGTTCATTTGAACTTAAATATTTTGTCCTCTAGTAGAACAGGTTGACTATTTTCTTTGAAATCAGGTTCACGGCATGAATTTGTCTCCAAAATCTACACTGCCCACAGATCAGGTCTCTCCTTCGGAACTGTGAGGAGCTCTGGACTGGGGGTTTGAACAGTAGTGAGGTCCCAGTGTATCTGCTTCTCGGTCTGCACATGAGTTCTGAGTATGGCGGTCTTCCCCTGGTGATATGCTCATCTCTAAGTGAATCAGACTGGGGCCTCAAATTTCTCTCCCTAAACCCTTATGACACTGCGTGTGATAGAATGCAAGTCTACCCCTGCCAGCAACAGGTGCAGCGTGGGGAAGAACACCATTCCACAGATAACAGGCATGCATATGTCTGGTGGATTTAATTAGACACAGTGCCCATTAACAATTTCTGCAGATGTTCACATCAAATCAGCTGAGCTAATTTTCTCACACTCTTCAGTTTGGCCTATTTTCCCCTTTCCCAAGTGTATCTACTCTCGCCTTAATCTTATGATGCCTACATGCAAGCAAACTTCCTTCTGTTCCTGGAATTCAGACACTCGATTCACTGTGTGATGTTGAAGAGATACAATTGCTGGTTGATGTTTGGTCTTTGCTCTGAAACATATATTATTCATGGTTAAGGGCCCTTTCTGGAGGGGAGGGAAATAGTGGCTGTGTCTGGCCAGGAGCCGCATATGGTCTCTGACACAGAGAACGCGCACATTGGGTTGTCAGAGGCACACCGGCCCACCCAATCAAATAATTAAAAGAACTGATATCGGCTGCATTTAACGCTCCCGCAGAAGCACTTTGTGACATTAAGCACTCGCGGTCTCAGAAAGCTAATGCTTTTTCCAAAGAATGCAATTTATTCCCAAAGGGGATCTTAGAGTATGTCTTCATAGCTACCTATGCTGGATTTAAAAACAAGCATACTGTAACATAGTGGAAAGAAGCCTTGAATCAGGGCTGAGGGGATTTGGGCGCCTACCTCAGTCCCATCCCTAACTACCCGGGTAACCTTGGCAAATCACTTTACCCCTCTCGGCCTTACTTTATTCATTTATGAGACAGTAAGGTGGGAGGTTTTATTTTTAAGACTTCTTCTAATTCAAAAGTCCTGTATTTTTTTTTTTAATAGCTAAATGGCATTGTTTCTCTCGGCCCTACAAGCATGACTCATGGCCACATGATAACATTAGAATAACAGACAGGCACTGAGCTTTACATATAACCTTCCTTTAAAGGCTCTCGACAACTCTGGCAGACAAACACCGTTATCATTCCTATTTTAGAAAAATCACACCTAGGCGCCGATTTCATGATAGCTCTAAAATAATGAGGTCTTTAACATATCAGTATAGACACAAGCACAGAGAGGTCCAAAATACGGTAGTTGTCACTTTGCTGTCCTTTCTTTTCTGTCATCTCAAGTCTCAACTACCTCTGTGAAGTGGGTACATCTCACGTCTCCAAGGAGAGACCCAGAGCAGAAGCGCTCTTCAGATGACCTCCAGGTCTAAACTCTACGCCGGGGCCCACCTGATCCCCTCCCGGGGCTGATGATTAGGAAGCTAAGGAAGAGCTTCTGTTAAGAAGGAGCATTCTTAGACCGTCTAGATGTAAGACTATAGCTACGTAGACAACATCAGACACAGGCATTTGGGGAAGTCTTAGGACCTGCCCCTGATGATCGGTATGAGGCTGGGGAGGATGAGGCAAGACACCACAAAGATGCAAGCCAACAAGATAACTTAACAAGATCACAAGGTAACTTACCTAAGACTTTGTGTTATGAAACCTCTGTGTTAAATATCATGCAGATAAATATTTTAGTTTATTCTTTCATTTTGCCTGCTTGTTTATATGCTAGCTTATCATCTTCATGTTACTACTATATTCAAGATCATAGAACATTTTCTAATGAGGTTTAGAGTTTTGACAGCTCAAACAGAAGATAACTCCTAGACCTACCTTAGGCCCATAAATTACCTGGGACCACGCATGACAATCAGACTTCACATTTCAATCTGTCAGCTGGAGCCAGGGGATAGCGTTGACTGATGTAGCACATTGACAGGACAAATGTCTTCTTATTTTGCGCAAATGCACATTGTACTAAGTCTAGTAAATGGATTCCCAAAGTCCCATGACAATCATCAGAATTAAAGGAGTAAAAGTATGTTAGGTCAGCCAACATAAGCAAGGGAGCACTATTAGTTCTGTAATATTTATTCCATTCAAGAGATCTAAAAGGAAAAATTCCATGTCATGCTCCGTGGTGTAAGCAATGGCATTTGATGGAAATAATGCTGCACCCTTAAAATCCCTGCCATATGCAAAACATAGTTGGATAAGAGATTTATGAGGAAATTTCATCTCCTTTCATTTACAGTACCATTGCTGATGACAGGAGGGAATAATAGAATAAGGATTTATAGCAACATCTATTACTCTAACCATTTGATTTTTTTGAAGTCTTTGCAATCTTTATTTTTTATTTTTTAATTGATATATAACTGACATATACCATTAGTTAGGTATGCAATATAATGATTTGATGTCTGTACCTATTTTGTGAAATGATTACCGGAGTAAGTTTAGTTAACATCCATCACCTCAATAGTTATAACTTTCCAGATTTCCTCTTTGAGCAACTTCCAAATATATAATATAATATTGTTAGCTATAGTTACCATGCCATATATTACACCCCCAGGACCTACTTATAACTAGAAGTTTGTAACTTTTGGCCACCTTCACCCATTTCACCCACCCTGCACACCCCCTCGCCCTGTCTCAGGCAACCACCAATCTGTTCTTTGTATCTGAGTTTGGTTGTTTTTCTCCTATAGAGTCCACATATAAATGAGACCATATGGTATATATCTTTGTCTGATTTGTTTCACTTAACATGATGCCTTCAAGTTTCGTCCGTGTTGTCACAAATGGCAGAATATCCTTCTTTATGGCTGAATACTATTCCATTGTATATATACACATGACATTTTCTCTATCCATCCATCCACTGATGGACACTTATGTTGCTCCATACCTTGGCCACTGTAGACAGTGCTGCTATGAACGTGGGGCTGCAGACATCTTTTCAAGATAGTGATTTTGTTTCTATTTGATTTTTTGAATAGTGCATCAAAATGGTCTTTTCCATGTTTTCTAAACTGGACATTGAAATTAGCTTTGGTACGGGGGTGCTTTTCATCTGGAAAGTGTTCCTTTGAAGGTAGGATTGGTACATGGGTTCCCACAGGCCCACAGGCCTTCCAGCGAATAAAGAAACAAAGCCACTGCCACCTTCAGAAGAAAAGCATTTCTTTTTTTTTCTTTAAGATTTTATTTATTTATTTGAGAGGGAGAGAGAGCAAGTGAGAGCACAAAAGCAGGGGGAGGGAGAAGCAGACTCCCCGCTGAGCAGGGAGCCTCTGTGGGGCTCGATCCCAGGACACTAGGATCATGCCCTGAGCCGAAGGCAGCTGCTTAACTGACTAAGCCACCCAGGTGCCCCAGCATTTCTTTTTATAGAAAAGAACATACTCCATTTTTCACCTACAAGCCTTGGAAGGGCAGAGTTATCTACACACCACTTATTAGGGTGATTACTATCATTTTAGTATCATTTAGTATCATTAACTCTATGTATTAACTTATTCTGAAAAGAACATTTGGAGCATAATAAGCTATTAAAAATGTCCACCTGTATGCCTCCAAGCGCAGTGTTTTGTTATCCGTCTTCAAAGATTCACGTGTTCTGCACAAGCGAATTGTACAATAATGTAAACTTCACTAATTATGCAAAAAGCTGTTTTCTTTCCCATTCGTCATGAAAATTTGCTTTAAATGCGCATTTTACATTTCTACCTTTCAAAGTAGAGGATCTTGAACATAGTGATATCATTTCAACTTGTCCTGGTGACTTGGAGTTTTCCCTTGAAATAAGTGTCTTTATTTCTAATGCAGGGTTAAAATTCTGTCCCGAATTTCCCCTTCTCTGGAGCAGAGTGTTAGTTGTCATATGACCTGTCCCTTTCCCAGCTCTCACCCTTCAGGTTCCCTTCGTCAGTGTTACTTAGGACCAGGAAAGTGTACCCAAACTAAGAGACAGTGTAATGCTTCCAGTGAGTTTCTAAGGAACTACAGTGTATAGCTTAGGGCTAGGGATCTGTGACCGAGACTTTGGGGGCTAGTGGCATCCTTCCTTTACTTTGGTACCGTTCCAGAGCCCAGGGTTTCCTGAAATCTGACCCCAGTTCTAATGTCACAATTTGCATATCCCTTACAGATTACAATCCAGTGTTGGCCAAATGGTTGAAAAATTAAACTCTACATAATGAATATGTTCCATGCGTTGCCCACGTACTTTAAGGGATGCAGAAAGAAGGCATCTTTTCTTTATCTCTGACTCCTCCAGTATGAATCCATAATTCCCATCAAAGCCATACCAGAGAGGAGGCCTGTCTTTTCCAGGGCTTCTCAATGATTTGGCAATCTCTGCCCCAACCTCCCCTCCCAGGCATGTTTGTTCTCATGCTTCACGGTGTCCCTCTACAAAGCAAGCCACAAAATGGGTCTGGGAACGCTTTGGGCAAAGAATGGCCCTGTTCTGTGGGATACTCCAGAGGTGTCCCAGAATGAGACCACAGGCGTCCTTAGGATGCTGACCCGACCCTGGGAACTCGAGAGGTTGACACAGGGGTCGAGAACCGATGTCCCTTGGATGCCTGCAGTGCTGTTATATGACCCCATCCCACTGGGCAGCTGTCAGCATCACAGCGGACACATTTTGACTAGAAATCCTGCCTTATTGTGAGAGGTTGCACTGGTCTGAAAGGCACATTTTCATTAAAAGATCCATTCGGGGATCTGCTTGGGAAATCATGGACCTGGTGGGTTTGCAGGCTCCACGTTGCTCTTCATCAAATTTATTTTCTGACTTTTCTTTGATTGAGAGCGAAAGATAATAAATTACCTTCCCTTTCTGCTGCCAAGAAGGGACATCACAGGTGATTCATCTTCCACTCCTTCCCTATAAAACACGGACAGTATCTTCAAGGTCATTTCAGCACAGTTAGGGCCAAGTCCACACCACAGAAGAGGAATTGCTTCTTTGCATTTGTGCCAGGCATTATGCCGTAAGCCTATGTACACTGAAGGGTGGCCTGTCTGAGGGGAAAGACATCCATAGCTGGAAGTTCCTTTGCTGGCTTTCTTTTCTCCTTTACCTGGCCCCTTTATCAATTTGCTTTTGGCTTTTGGTTTATCTAGTGTTGCAAGGGTGAGCATCATCAAAGTATGATTTCCACCCTTCCCTGGCAGTTCAGAAGAGAAAAGCCTGTGCCCAAAGCATGAGAGGAGTCCTCCGACACCTGCTTGGCTTCCAGTCACGTTCTCAGGCTGGCAGACCGGTTATTCATCACCTGTGCAGTTCCATCCCATCGAGAATGCATGGGAATTTAGAAATAGATTTCCTCCTCTGTTTAAACTGCAAGAAAGGTCTCAGGAAAGTGAGATTCCCTTCCATACATTGTAGCAATTCCAACGTGCTCTCTGGGACACTGGAAGGGGGTTTGGAGTGCCTTCGGAAAGATCAATTATGAAAAGCAAAGGTTCTTTACTGTGGAAAACAGTACAAAGGGTCCTTAAAGATAGAACTACCCTACAATCCAATAATCACACTACTGGGTATTTACACCCCAAACACAAAAACACAAATTCAAAGGGATCCATGCACCCCTATGTTTACAGCAGCATTGTTTACACCAGCCAAATAATGGAAGCAGCCCAAGTGTCCATCGATAGATGAATGGATAAAGAAGATGTGGTTATATACCAATACAATGGAATATTACTCAACCATAAAGAATGAAATCTTGCCATTTGTAATGACATGGATGGAGCTAGAGAGGATAATACTAAGTGAAACAAGTGAGTTAGAGAAAGACAAATACCATATGATCTCACTCACATGTGGAATTTCAGAAACAAATGGGTGAAGTAGAGAGAGAGAGAGAGAGAAACCAAGAAAAAGACTATAGAGAACACACTGGTGGTTACTAGAGGGGAGGTGGGTGGGGAGATGGGTGCAATAGATGATGGGGATTAAGGAAGGCACTTGTTATGATGAGCACTGGGTGATGTATGGAATTTTTGAATCATTATATTGTATACCTGAAACCAATATAACACCATGTATTATACTCTATGTTAACCATAACTATATAAAAACCTAATTAAGAAAAAAAAAAGGCAAAGGCTTTTACCTTAGGCCCTGAGCTACCTTCGTTTTGTCTTGAGGCATGGATCCCAGGCGCCCCTAGGGAGGAGACTGCCAGCCCTCCTGGGTTCTGAGGGGTCCCCACAGATGACTGGATGCTCTATATAAGGTACTCCATACACCGTGGGGTCCTGCGACCGCAAACCCCAATTCATTCACTCAGCTAACGCCAGCCACATTTTTGGTGTCTGTTCTATGCTTAGCTTGCTTGAAAGAAAGAAGGTTCTGTCCTTGCCCTAAATGACTGGACTTCGTCAGAGATTGGAGAAATCTTAAATAATTTGAAGAATTCAACTTGGAGTAAAAATAAGCAACAAAGGTGATAAAATAAGAATCTTATCCCCTTTTTTAAGGTTAAATAAATACGGGGCACCTGGGTGGCTCAGTCGGTTAAGCATCTGCCTTTGGCTCAGCTCATGATCTCAGGGTCCTGGGATGGAGCCCAGCATGAGACTCCCTACTCAGTGGGGAGCCTGCTTCTCCCTCTGCCCCTCCCCCATCGTGCTCTCTCTCTCTCTCTCAAATAAATTTTAAAAATGTTAAGAAAATAAATATGTATCAAATAAGTGTCTTAGTGTTAATAAAGAAGTAACAAAAAGAAAAATATATTAATACACACATATATAGATTGTCCTGCACTTTTATAATTTTTTGTAGCTTTGCATTCATCCTTTTAATTTTTCAATTCTCCCTCTCACACATATTTTATGCAAATTATTATCAGGTCAGACATACTAAACAGGGCAAATATTTTGGTATTGTTCTTTGGCAAGTAATAGTGGTATTTGAGGTTTTATTATATTAATCTGCATAGAGATGTTTCAAAACTATCTCATGTATCCACCCCTGTATGTTACTATATATTTTTTATAGCTAAAACTTTACCAGTGAAAAGATGGGCATGAATTCATTTAACAATGACCTCAACTTAACAAAACTAACTGCCGGTTAAAGCCATCTTTTAAAATAGCCTTAAAAATACAACCATCCCCGCAAATTACTTAATTTTAAAATGTCATGCTTTTGGGGTGCCTGGTTGGTGCAGTTGATTAAGCATCCAACTCTTGGTTTTGGCTCAGGTTGTGATCTCAGGGTCGTGAGATCGAGCCCCACAGCAGGCTCCACACCAGCGTGTGGAACCTGCTTAAGATGCCATCTCTCCCTCTTCGCCTCCCACTTTCTAAAATAAATAAATAAATCTTTTAAAAAGTCACCCTTTTGTGTTCTTGGGTCAAGACTGCGTTTTCTCAATCGTTCACTATACGTGAAAGTCAAGCCATTGCTCCCTACACCTTAAACTTATGCCGTGCTATGTGTTGATTATATCTCAATTATACTGAGAAAAGTTTTCCAAGTTTGAGAGCAGACAGCCGAAGATCATGCACAAGTCTCTGCGTACAAAATCATATTTGTAAAATTTTAGCAAAAATAGTGTCTAAGCAATTCCAATAAAGGAAATTCTGTGCACATTTCTCCTTCCCGGCCCTCCATAACCACAGTTTTCTTAATAGCTTCTTGAATTTTTTCTTTGCAATTACCTAGAAGACACCCAGGTAAAGGTGATGAAGAGAAGACCTATTCCCAGTGAGAACACGGAAGTTACAGCTTACTAAAGTAGAAATTTAGAGATCGTATGTTGGTCCCATTGTAAGCCAGAGATCAGGGTATGTAATGGGGCATCTTTAATATAAATAACACATCAACTTTAGAAATGGTCAATGTTGATATCTGATAGTCCATCAGAAAGTAGCATAAAGAACACTTTACTGGTACATGACAGACTAAGACAGCACCCGTTGTGGCATAAATGCACTTCTTTGTGAAATGAGAGGTTCACGTAGGTGTCTTGGTCAGATTCTTGACTTGAAGGAATACCAGAATACGCAGACACTGGAAGCATGTTACAGCTGTAATGTCTTCACAAGCTCTTTGTGTTTTGGACAGAAGAAAATCAGCGGAGGTGGGAGAGGAGTAAATAACAGTTAAATACGGAGGGAAGGGTGGCTTTCAAATACAGCAGATCATTTTGACTCTCTCTCTCCCCCCTTCTTGAATGGTGCCCAGGCACGAAGGCTCCCCGGGTTGCCCTCAGGCTCTACACAGCCAGGGATCACCCCTGCTCTGGGCCTTTATTGCTGGCAGAGCTCCAAACTTCCTCTGCTCCCCTCTGCCCCATCTTCGCACCCCTGCCCCAGGCTCGTTCCCAAATGCAGTGTCCATCAATTGCGACCCTAGCCTCTTCTGATTTCAGAGCTGGGCCCTCCTGTTAAGCTTCAGTTAAGACCAAGAAGCTCCATAAAACAGACACATACGTCCTTAAATGCAAGATGACATAAAACGATAAGCATGAATTCCCACTTCTCAGTTACCAAAATGAAAATAATACAGCTAAGGGCTTGTGTTTAGGGTACTTTATAAATATGAGGGATTGTTTTCTAGAACACACTATTAAGTATCTGCATAACTCAGCCAGGCTGCTGATCTTACCTAATCAGAAGAAAGTTTCACAGAAAAAGGTAAAACTATCACTATTTAATGGAAAGGAAATTTATCAGAATATGAGAAGCAAGAAACCGGCCATGAATGTGAAGAAGACGGCACTTGGGCCATATTCTGCCTCTCAACCCTGTGTTGATGCAAAAAAGGCTCCAGTGTCTCATCCCTCTAGGTTCCTATGCATACAGACAATATTTTTGCAGCTTTTTAAGAATAGGAAGAAGTTTGTTATTCCGTTCCCAATTTAGAATTTTGCATATGGGGGGGAGGCGCCTGGGCGGCTCAGTCGTTAAGCGTCTGCCTTCTGCTCAGGGTGTGATCCCAGAGTCCTGGGATCAAGCCATGGGGCTCTTCTGCGGGGAGCCTGCTTCTTCCTCTCCCGATCCCCCTGCTTGTGTTCCCTCCCTCTCTCGCTAGCTGTCTCTCTCTCTGTCAAATAAATTAATAAATCTTAAAAAAAAAAAAAAAGAATTTTGCATATGCACAGTCTAAGCTCGGCCTGGCACATAAGGCGGGTATCCTATGGTCAGCCATGAAGAAAGCCAGTAGTTTACAATCGCAATCATTTTTATAACCGTGCGCTCAATGGCAGTACGGTGTCCAGCATCTATTATTAATTTATAGCCAGCTCTGTCCAAGCACTTGGCCTTTGCCCTCTTGCCTGACAGACAATAGCCAATGAGTTAAAGCAACACTACTTGCCCATTCTCCTCACTGTTGTTTACGCATGTTGAAAGAAACAACTTCATCAAGGTTTGAATTATTTCCTTGGGATGGCCTATTCTGCCCTCACCCTGCGCTGCCCGCACAGCACCCCACCTCCAAAGACTACCTAGCTCAGGGCTCCCTTCTGAAGCTGGCGCCACTGATGCCACCTTGTGGGCACTAACCCCTTTTCTAAAAAGCTCAGGTGGTTACAGCCAGCTACCTGCCAGCCTCGCAGGGCCCGGGAACCGCACGCTCCTCGGAGCCTCGCCTGGCAAGGTTATTCCTAGCCGCCCGCCCAAGCGCCCCTTTGCACCCCCGGACTAGTGGCCTCTTAAAGGTGGCACGCAGCTCGCGGGGCCGCCTGGTCGCGTGAGTTGAGCACTGCAGCGTGGCTGTGCCTGGCAGCCCGGGGAGGCACAAATCGCTTCCAGGAGGCCGCGCATCTGATTAGCGTGAGCCAATGAGAAGGTTCGGAGGAGGCAGTGGTTGCCAAAAGAGCAGATGTGCCTGAAGTCTGCATCAGTTCATCTGGTGACCTCCCGAAATCGGTGAAAGATTTATATTGCTAATTATAGACTTTTTTTTTTTTTTTCTAATTTAGTCATCCTTCTCTTCGTTAGGAAAAAAAATGGAGATGGAGTTCCAGGTTAAAATCCACTATTACTTTAGGAAGGGTGTCATCATCTTTTTAGGGGTTTTTGCAAACCACAGTTGAGAGTCTCTCCGAATTAGACTGGCCACACACACACACACACACACGGCTCTTTACCGAGCTACACCAAATTTTGGAGCTCTACGCAATAAAAAAAATCAAATGCACTTTGGTTGGAATTTAGGGTTCATTATAACTTAGAAGTTGTGAAAATAAACTCCAGTTGCCTGGAAATGTATGTGTTCATGAGATAATGACTATGGAGAAGAGAGACTGTGGCGGAAATTGGATGCGAAGCCGGGCCTCACTGCGGTGCTTACTTCGTGGAAGTATTTGATTTTCTACCGTTGCATATTGTTTGGACCATGGGGATCTTCTTCTGCGGGGGGCGGGGGAAGAAAATGAAGAAGAAGTCACAAATCCAAAAGCTTTCTGGAATGGGATGTAAAAGGGGCAGGTGGTTCTCCCTTTTCTCTAAGGATTCGCTGGCTTGCCTGCGGGACCGCTCTCTATGGGTTCAAGTTTTCTGTAGCTGCTTCCACTGGCCCCATCCAAATGAAAACAATCCCTGTCAATTTGCCTCGATAAAGGAACACACGGTTTTCCTGTGGCTCTCAGACAGGTTTAGCCACATACATACGTGCAAAAAAAGACAAACAGTGTGATACACTCTTAGCCAGGGAATGTCCTCTGGCATTAAAGAATTTACTGTGGGTCCTAAATCCACCTTCCCGTGTTCGCTGCAGGGTCGCAAGTCCAGAGACAGCAGATGGTGTGCGCACATTCGTAGAAGGTCTGTGTTGAATCAGGAATATTTGCGAGGATTACGACAAAGCTTTTCCTGCCATTGCATCCCCAAAATGAAATCTGAGTCGCTTCTCTTGCACAATTTGAAAATTTTTTAATCGGAAGCAAATGAATCAAGTGATCCGAGGTGGTTTTCAGTGTTAGCACTTGAGTTACTTTGCACTGACATTACAGTAAAATCCAGCAGACTTTGATCAGAAAAGTCAACATAGTCTTTTCGCAGTATTGTCAGTTTCCGATCTGGCTAAAGGAAATAAACACATGCGGTTGGCAAGAAGCCCTCTAGCAGGGCCACAGAGGATAGTGCCTGCCTCCCACCCAGACTCGGATACATAGAACCTGAGCCCAAATGCCCGCACGGATGAAACTCCAAACCAGTTATTTCCTTATCCAGGAAAATTTGTTGTCAGGGACTTGATTGTGTACGAAAGGAATGTTGTTTTGTTTCAGAACCAAAGATTTCCGACAAGATAGAGCATGAGCTTTCTGAAAGGAGAGATCTTTTTGTTTTTTTTCCTCACAAACATGCTCAGACATAGCTTTCCTTTCAGCTAATTAAGCTGTTTTAAAGCAAACTGGTCAAACAGTGACATCTTAGTGGGGAGCCTGGGAGTCAATTGCATGATATAGAAAGCAGGGCACTTAAAGGGTGACTTCCACTATTGTTTTCTCCGGCTGAATATTTTCTACTTGGTCAATGCTGCCAGAGTGACCCCATACAATTGGGAGAATTCAAAGCCACTGGCCTCAAGAGACGCCACTAAGAAGACAACCACAGAATAAGATTTCATGGTCGAAAGCCAAACTTAGTCTCTCCTACCAAGTCCTGATGCTTACAATATTTTATATGTATGTTTTCTTCCTGTCATTAGCATACTGTTAAGATAGTTAAGCGAAATGAGAACACAGCCATCAGGAATTGCTCTAAACAATTATTTGTGTGTTAATGTAAAACCCACAGGCTTTTTCATGAGAGAAATGGTTGGGGAAAAAAAAAATCAACTTTTAGATTAATGATGGTCCCTTTAAAAGAATATGTGGAATACATAGCTCAAAATTTCTCGTAGCTAAATGCAGAGTAAGGATGATGGACCATCTCCTCTGCCAACTATTTGTTAAATAACGTACGACACCCCCTGCCGAGATGGGCGAACATCAATTTGGTGTTTTGACATCGAGAGGGTGCGCACTTTCCCATGCTGAAGGAAAAAATTAAACTTTCTGTAAATAATGGCAAGATCATTGAAAATGCCTGTCCTTCCTATTTCTTATATGAAACCCCAGCACACAGATTCAGTCAGTAGGCAACAAATGAGTCTTTTGAAACTCTGACCATGTTAGGGGAGGGTTTTTTTTTTTCATTAATAGCAAATGATTCATTATTTTTTGCCAAGAAGCATGATATCTTTGCAAAACAATATGATTCTGGATATAATTACCTTGAAAACTGTTTTAAGGTAAGTGTTTTCCTACAGAGGCCAGATAGCACCTGTTTAGATAGGAGATCAGTGACCAAAGGAAATGAAGAAAACAGTTAAAAATAGAAGCCTGAACGATGGTATAGTTGTTCCCAAGAGAGAGCGCGCTCAAGTCGGTATTTATTTAAAGGAAATCCTGCGTGTTCCTTTAACTTTTAAACATCAGCTACGCAAAAATAAGTGATTCATAAAACAGAACATCTTGATCATAAGGAAAGGGAGAGGTGACCTCCCACACTCACTAGGCGTCTACGATTGCAAGGAGTGTTACTGAGAACAGTAGTATGAACAGCACTGTCGCTTCACAATTAAGAGAGAAGCTTCAGGAGCCGAGTTGTCTGGATTCATATTCCTGTTTCCCATGTCTCGCTGTGTAGCCTTGGGCAGGATATGTAACCTCTCTGTTCTTCAGTTTTCAAACCCCAAAGGGGAGGCTGATAATAATACACTTATCCTACGGGATCTGTTGTGGGCTTCAGATGAGCTAAATGGCTGGTTCATGGGAATCACTCTGGAAACGTTGGTAGGTATCCTTACGATGCATGGGCATTATGCTGAGGGCTTCGCATACGCTACTACTTGTGATCTTCACCGAAACTCTATACGGACTAGATGATGTCATGGTAAGGCTGAGAAAGTTAAAGTTTATAGAATCTACTAAATTGTTCTATTGTCACAGAGCTCAGATTTTAACCCAGTTTGCCCAACTCCAAAGTCTATATTATTCCATGTCTTACTGTTTCTCAAGTAAACATCAACACTGTTTGTGAAAATATAAAAGAGCAGGAAATGCACACTCAAAGTTGTATCTTCATTAAGCCACACTCTTGGACATTTGGATAAACTGTCCTTAGATAGGTCTAAAGTCTAATACAGCGAGCATCATTCGCGTACAACGCAAACATCACCATATTGAGACAGCCCCGCAAGGGAAAGATGTAATCCAATGATGAGGCCGCCATGGAACCATCCTGAAGTACAGAAAAATGAAGAATTCAAGGGACTATGAACTAACTACTGACCCTTCCCAGCAGTTTGAAACAAAACCTGGTTCACTCTGGCTCGACCCTGGTCTACACCACTCACTGGCTTCATCTTTCCCCCTGCGGCCCTGGGCTCGCACTGTGGAACCCGTGGCGCCTGTCAAGGGAGGGTGGAGCCGGCCGGGCCTTGGTCCTCCCTGGACACAGTGCTCGCACAGCATCCTGGCCCAGGGCTGCTCAGGGGAGTTGGACAGCAGAAGGAACACAGTGGTTAGAACCAGGCAGACCCGGGTACAGACTCCAGCTCTGCTGTTGTCCAGCTCTCATGTGACTCTCTTGCCGGAGTCGGTTTTCTCCTCAAAAGTTTAGGACAATTTCTACTTTCAGGGCCGGTCGTGAAGATTTTTAGAAAGTTCGTGAAACGGCTGACACAGAACTGGTTGTGCAGAAAATGCTCCGTAGGTAGCAATCAGTCCTAACGATTTGTAATAATCACTGAAAACATGCTCTCAGGGCCTGCTACACCAGTCCACGTGCTGCACCTGCGAGGTCCCTGCTGTTCCCTACTTTTCTGATGACCACGGGGATCTGTGGGGAAGAGCGCCATCTCCATGTTTAGGGGCCAACGGTCTTATTTCTGCTGTAGATACCTCAAGTTGGCAAGTAATTCAAGTCTGGAGAGATGATCAAATGATGAAGAAAGTATTAAAGGATTTTTTTTTAAAGTAGCTGTTAAGATAATGATGTCTGGGTCAAGGAGCAGAACAAAGGAAATTCTGACTTGAGGAAATTAAACACAGAAGGCCCTGAGTGCAGAGAAACTATCAAACCACTGAAGGAATCCGGATCGTTACTCTGTCTTCATTTGGTTGAGTCAGAGAACATAAAAAGTAAAAAGAATCCCAATGCCGACTGATGGAAAGATCGCTCATGTTCTTAAGTATGGTCAATATAATCTGGGGGGTGTGAGAAATGCTTACTTGTGGAACGAGAGGGACAGTATAAGAGTGTGGAAGGTTCCAACATGAGTTGCCCATATGCACAAGATCACCTCAGACCTAACATATGGCAGGTGATCAGTAAAATGCAGAAAACATGCAACTTACATGCAATTTTCCCCTAACTTTAATGGTGGAACACAGTCAAGGACAAACTGCTTCACAATTCATGTCCTATCAGCATTTGAAACTCACAAGAGAAAAGCTGAAAATCGGATAGAAGCCACTTTCTTTAGTGTGAAGGGGTGGCTGGTTTCATCCCTATCGTCCCCGTTCTGTTAAACGATCTCCACATGGACATTTATAGCAGCTTTATTCATTATAGCCAAAACTTGGAAGCAACCAAGATGTCCTTCAGGAGGCGAAGGGATACACAAACTGTGGTACGTCCAGACACTGGAATGCTACTCAGCGCTGAAAATAAATGAGCTATCAAGCCATAAAAATGAAAGAAACTTAAATGCATATTGCTATGTGAAAGAACCCAATCTGAGAAGGCTCCATCCTGTATGATTCTAACTATATGACATTCTGGAAAAGACAAAACTACGGAAACAGGAAAAGGCTTAGTGGTTGCTATGGGGCAGAGGGAGGAGGGGAGGATGAACAAGGAGAGCACACAGGATTTCTAAAACAGTGAAACTATCTTTCCATTCAATACTATAATGGCATATGCAAGTCATGACACATTTGTCACAATGCGTGAACGTACAACATCAACAGTGAACGCTACTGTAAACCATAAAGTTAAGTTAATAAAAATGCATAATAAAAATTTTAAAAGCAAATTTATATTTAAAAAGAACTACCTCGGAAGCTGACAGTACAGATGAAGATACTATGAACAAGTTCCATCGGTGATGAAAAAAGAATTCTCCACTGATGTAGAAATCTCTATCCGGGATCATATTAAGTTTGATGAGATATTTCAAAGGAGGAAGCAGTAGCCCAGAGTTTGAGGCTATGGGGGACCAGCTGACTATGATATGGCGTGACAGGTGGACATTTAATTATAACAATTCATATCAGAATTGCTGTTGTTTTTGCTAACACTCTACTTACAAATTCTGTGGGTTTTGAAAAATTGCCCCAGCCCTGTTTTCTCCAAGAGCCCTGTTATTTTTAGTATATGTCTTGCAATTTTGCAGAACAGGAGGCTTTTCAGGAACACATACATTACTTTTGAGCAGAAATACCTGTATTTCTTTGCTACAGTCACGGGCTGGGATCTTTCCTTCTTGTCCATTGACTAAATTCCTTTCCCCATGTAGAATCTTCTAGATAGCTTAATACTTTGAAAATATTAAATTGA
This sequence comes from Ursus americanus, assembly GCF_024610735.1. NCBI lineage: Eukaryota > Metazoa > Chordata > Mammalia > Carnivora > Ursidae > Ursus > Ursus americanus. The sequence goes on along the minus strand of NC_142137.1, from coordinate 49,915,024 downwards.
TGTTTTTTTAAGCCCTCCTTCCCATAATTCTCTAGCAGGAATTCTGTCACTGTAGCTCCAGGAAAATGGAAAGACAACAGCGAGTGTGAAAAAAAAGGAAAAGAGTGTAACATCAGGGTGAATTCCAGTAAGATTTGGAGAGGGGAAATGCCGCCCTTTTGCCCAGTAAAATTATGGGGAGAAAGAATAGAAGCAGAAGGTGAAATACGTGTATTCCAAGTTCTCCTCTTGAGGTGGGAGTTCTAGAAAAAGGAGTATATTGAATTGGTTGAAGAAAGGTTTCGACGGGCAGAGGTCAGTGGGTTCTGGAGATGCCAGGGGGTCAGGAAGAGACACTGTGCAATTCATACTCTAAGCCCAAAGCTGGGATGAAGGATGTAGGAACTCAGTGGGGGGACTGAAGTGCAACAAGAGCCAAAATAGCCCTGTTATCCAAGGTGGACCACTGGGCCCTGAGTAAGTTGAAAGAGAACAACGTCTGTGTTCACCAGAGTTTGGTTACAAACGCAGGGCAGAAAACAGCAGCCAAGGAACAACGGCTCTCACAAAGGAGAGCAAGGAGGTATGTGTAAGGACACCACTGAGTCCACCAAGGCCTTGGCAGGTAAGAGAGATGGCACAAATATGAAGGCTTTCAGTAAAGACATTACTTCTGGGGCAGAGTTGAGGGAACAAGTGGATGGCCCAAAGACTATCAACTTCAGGATACTCTTCTTCCCTGAGGACTAAAGAAACCGGGGAGGATAAAGTAATGGCCACGGAGAGCTGGAATTGTTCCAATCTCTAATCATGGAGGCTCACAGCCAGAGACATGGTGTCAAAGCAGGAGGAAGCAGGGAAGAAAGGCCCTCATTTCTTTTCCCTTCCAAACACTCCTCTCTTGCTGGAGCCTCCCATTAACCACACAAGAGAAGCCAACCAGCAAGGAAGGGAGGTAGAGTGTTCAGGGGTCAGCCTTCTGGGACACACTGGAGAGTAGATGAGGTTCCGGGGTGAGGATAAGCAGAGAATAGCCAGACATCTTCCCTTCCAACGTGAGACAGTGTAAGCCCCTCTTCCTTAAATACACAGACGCCATGTTGGAGAGGAGCACCAGCAGGTGCTGAAATATTGAATGTTTACCTAAAGAGACTGAGTCACTTAAAGGAAGTATTTAAATTATTGAAGCATACTGAAATGTGCCAAAATATAGTTTAGTTTTCTTTTTTCTGCATCAGGTCATTGTCATAAAAATTAGATCAATTATTTTTTAAAAATAAAGAAGCCACATTTTCACTGCGCAATGTCCTGCAGTGTGAGGAAATCTGTGAACCTTCACTTTGTACTCTCTCTACTTCCAAAAGTAAGTGAGACGACTTACAGATGAAATGTAGCAGAGGGGCGCCTGGGTGGCTCAGTCGGTTAAGCTCAGGTCATGATCTCTGCCATGTCCTGAGATCGAGTCCCGCATTGGGCTCCTTGCTCAGTGGACAGCTTGCTTCTCCTTCTGCCTGCCCTTTCCCCTGCTTGTACTCTCATCCTCTCGCTCTTTTAAATAAATAAATAAATAAATAAATAAATAAATAAATAAATAAATAAATAAATAAAATCTTTAAAAAAAAAAAGCAAGAAACGTAGCAGAAATGTCCTGACAAAGACAAGAAGAAGAGAATATTTCAGACTCCTGCTTAATAATCTTAATAATTCCATGACAATTATTTGATATCTAAAATGGCAATATAGTACATTGTGTTACATCTTTGATTATTTAAAAGAAAAATGCATATTTATCTAAAGAAATGAAATATTTTCTAAAACTCAATATAAATGATAATTTCGCACAAGGGATCTTCTCTAAAGTACAGTGAGTGATATGTGGGAAATATCTCCCTTCAGATTTTTGGCAGTAATGAAACGTTCAAGCATAGCATAAATTCTGGATGACTTCACATTTCCTGCCCTCTTCTTCTGTCTCCTCCAAAATGTTCTATATTACATCTTTGCCTCATACTACATACCAGCCTCCCAATTTTGTTCTGGACAAAATGATTTTTTTCAAAATTCATTTTTTTAAACGGTACAGTTCAGTGGGTTTAGTGTATATGTGTAGAATCGTCACTATCTAATTTTATTTTTTTAAGTCATCTCTATACTCAACACGGGGCTGGAACTCACAACCCTGAGATCAAGAGTCGCACGCTCCACCGGCTGAGCCGGCCAGGTGCCTGCAAAATAGTTAATTTTAACAACGACGTTCAGGTCTTTTTCAAGAGAGCTCCAGATAGCTTGTCAGAATGTTCTGCTCTGCTCTGCGCACAGACCCAGCAGCCATCCTCCCTGGTTTCTCCCTAAAGATCCCAAACATCAAAATACAATTTACTATTTCTTTGTCCAACCCTTCCTTTCCTAAATTAGTTATCCTAATACAAAATTCTTCCACAAGCGTCGTGCCAAACCTTTTCCAACCTGCCATCATACTTTTTAACTGAACTCTTCCATCAAAATTCTTTTGCATCTGTATTTTTAGTGTATATATCTGCATCGCGTTTGTTCTTCTCTCTCATCTCCCCGTGCTATTATAAACCAAAATAGAGAGAGGTTGCATCTAATTTTCACTGTATTTTTCTAAAACAGCAAAAGCTAGATATTCAGGAGAGGACCAAAAACTTTAATGGGGACAAACACATTACTCATAAATCTACCTGGAGAAGAGTGTGTACTTTCTTGTTTTATATGCACACGCACACACACACACGCACAAATATGTAAAATTTGTTTTGAAGTTCAAACAAAAGTACCTGCACCTCAGTGAGCAATTTGCTCAAAGCATGACCTGACTCACGTGTTTCTCTCTTTCCTTTTCTTTTAAGCTGTTTTCCCAAGTCTTGGTTAAATAGTAAATATCGTGCTGGCAATACCTCTTCTCCCAACGCACACACTCAAACCAAGCGCTTTCCCAAAACAGTCACCTTAAACCAGGGGGAATGGGAACCCAACTTAAGTGCGGCTTTGGTGAAAAGAGGCATTATCCGGAGCCTTCGGACTAATCATTTTGGGTTTGCAGCGAGAATTTCGAAGGGCGACTCCTGGTACCGTTTCCTGGCCGCTCGCTACTTTGCCTGTGTAGTTGCATGTTAAACATGATGACACACTGTATAGAAGCCATGTGTTGTCATAATGTAACATCATTAAACAAAGTGTTTAGAGCAGTTTTAGCGGAGCCAGAACATGAACAACAAAACCCGCCAATTACAGTGTCATTTTGGGTAGTTGTTAAGGTTGCAAATGTCTCCAACTTTTTCTGGTAGGCCATATTGAGCATGTCACAGCGAACATCTGAGATAACGATTTGCTAGGCAATGTGCAATTCTCACTCCTTTTTTCATATCAGAGAAGAAAGAGTTCTTTATAACAATTTGGCTCAAATGTCTACACACATTGCTCCAGCGTCTGTAGCAGCATGTGTTTCTAGGATTGTTCTGGAAGAGAAAATGCAGAAACAGCAGGGAGCAGAAGATAAACAGGCAATCCGTGACTCATTAAAACAAGCATTGGTAGCCAACATTGTGGAGTGTGTGAAGACCCCAGCTCCAACTCGCCTATAAACTTTTTTTACCAGCTGGACTTAGCATCTGTCAGAGCTTGGAAGGAGAGGTAGTCTGGTACAAATGATTTCAGTGTGTCGCATTTATTAACCTGCCACCTTACATAACTCCGCTGATTGGGAACTCAGGGAAATGCTTGCGCAATGACACAGCTTATTGTTGGAATGTTACGACCACGGTAATAAAGACACAAGTTGCCATTAAAAAAAAAATACAAAGACCACAGAGCAATTGGAAAATGATAATGAAGCAAAGTTAAAAAGCATCACAGTCTCGAGAAATGTACATGCCAGAAGAATAATTGAAATTCGGGCTGGAGTCTGATCATGTTCAATTCTTTGCATCAATTAGGCAGGGAAAGTATTTTCTTTTTTAACAGTTGTCACGCTAGCTTTGTTAGCAGCTCCGAGGTAAATAAATGCCCAACTGGGAACATTCCTGTGTCCTTTTCCAAGCACTTACTGTTCTAAATGAATGAGTCGTTTCTGTAGTTAAATCCCTGACGGTTCCTGGAAAGCCATTTTCTATTTTTTAGCGTTTTTGCGGGAGAACTGAAGGAAACGGAAAGGGCCCTTTATATAAAAACCATGTCCGTTTTTGTCTCGAACAGCTTTGCCTGGCCTCGCGGTTCATTCGGGACAAAGAACGTTACCCCAGAAGTCAAAACCACACCAGGTAGCCGATACCCTTTTTCGTTCCTCTGCTTTGATTTACTTCTCTTTTGTCTCAAAATTTGCTTAGGATTATTTGGTCAAGAGGGGAAAAATACCACAAAGTAATTTTCTATGTTGTCTCTAGACCACATGCCAGCGATTTCAAATTAATGGGGATGTTTACTCTCTGGTACAAAATTTGCACATATTAGCTTATAAAATATGGATAAGCTGGTTTCCTATAACAAAATATAGCCCTGCCATTTCAGAAATGAAAATTGCAGAGACTTTGGAAAAAAATCATCTGAAGGAATGCTTCACGTTTCACCATGGTTAGCCTATTATTTGTAGTTTTGAAACTTTATTGGTCCCCAATCAAATCTTTTCTGAGTATAAAAACATTAACATATGGTTTAACACAGCACAGGGCTGGAAAGTCCATATCCCAAATGCACATTGTATGCAGGGTGACATTCACACTAAGTAATGTCCCTCAGGGTCTGTACTTCATTTTACCTGGGATTGGAGAGCCATGAAATCCCTGGAAAAGTTGTTCATGATTCTGAACCAAATGGTGCACAGTGTACCGAGATGCTAACAGTGTATGCTTCTGCCAAAGGTTGTGGCTCAAATGTCTCTCTAAGTAACATTAAAAATCTGCTGCTTCATGCCTATGAATTTCAATATTTATAGCATTCAATAAAACGGTCCACTGTCAGAGAGAGATGTGCCACTGTGCACTCTCTGAGCAGATGGGCGGCAATATGGCACATTTACATGGACCAGCTGTGGAGCGCAGAAATGGATGCTGGTCCGAGGCAGGGTACGGGCCCCACATCTGGAATTCTAACCAACTGGCCTCGGTACCCATTGTAAAGTTTCCTTCCACAGGACGAGCTCTGATTTAGAGCCGCTCACTAGTGTGCCTTAAACTGCATCAAGAGTCCTCATTAACACAAGAGACTAGAGGGAGGTTAGGGCCTGGAACTCCTCTGTTGGGCATCTGTTAGAGTCTGTGGATGGCACTGCGCATCGATTATAGACGCACCCAGGGGAAGATTCTCTCATGCATGATGCGATGTTCTCTACTTAACTGATTTTATACAAAAAAAAGGAAGTCTTATTATAAACAAAAGCCACTTTCTCCGCACCTCCTTTTCGAAATAGGTCAGAAAAGACCCTCAGAGGTGGGACAATTCCTAGGATATCTAAAAATTTGGTAGAAATGTCTCATTTTTTTCAAATCTCAAATGGAATATTGTCTTATTTTGGATAGGTTGGACTTCGTTCAAATGCATGGTTAGAAATTTCTAAAATATAGAAAGCTCTTAGACTTGTTCTCTTTATTGTAATATCACTACTCTGATAATTAATACAGTATCATTTTGTGTAATTTGATTCATTCAACTGAGAGGTAAATTGTTTTATACACATTAATAGAAAGGTAGGCTGTGATACGTACATTTCAAAAATGAGCAGGAAATGGTTTTTGTATAAAAATACTCTTGGGGAGGGGGTGCCTGCATGGCTCAGTCGGTTGACGGAGCATCAGATTCTTGATTTCTGTTCAGGTCATGATCTCAGGGTTGTGAGCCCATGTTGGGCTCTGCACTCAGCACAGAGTCTGCTTGAGTTTCTCTCTCTCTGCCCCTTCCCCTGCTTGCTTTCTCTCTCTCTCAAATAAATAAACAAATCTTTTAAAAAAATACTCTTAAGGAGTAATATTCTCGTTTCACTTTTACTAAATATTTTCTCTTTAGAGAAAATTCCACTCTCATTCTTTCATTTTGTAAAATACTTTTTCCCACACTTCCCAATTATTCACTTTAAAATTTATTTGGTGTTTGATAGCCCCATCTCTTAAAAAATGATTAATTTATAGCCACATACTGATGAGTCATTTTCTAGGACAATCTCTCAACATCTATTTCTACCTTCTCTCACCCCCAAAGGGACATGAAGATATTTTAAGCAAGTGAGCCAATACAACTAGTTACCAAATGGGCTATGCTAACTTAATCATGGAATTCATAGATATTTTAGAATCTTGTCATTGAATAATCATCTACTTTAAAATCTAAAAATAAAATTGTGTTTATGCTATTTGGCCTCGTTCTTTAAAAAGAAAAGTTTTATTAGACCTGTCAAAGAAGTTCTAAAGGATGGCTGATTTCCACCTAATGAAAAGCTAGCAGGTGAAATATACTCTTACTAATTGACACATGAGTGATTGAATGGTAAGGTGAGTTAATTAGTGCATGACTAAATACCCAGCCAAGACATAGTAGTTAAAGCAATAATTATTTACATAAGATAGTATCCACTACAAATGCACCCATGTGGCACCTACCCTAGAGACTCAACCGTCTATAAAGAAAGAGGGTAGAGTGATGAGAAGGAAATGAACCACACCAGATACCTGGAATTATCCTGAAAGGAAGTATGGAATTATTCAAATGTGAAGAGCTGTTTAGGTAACAAAGAATGAACCCAAAATGGCAATCCAGTGAAATACACATGATCATAGCAGTTTCAAATTCACTAAGGGAGAATTTAAATTTTTCTTCTGTTTTTCAACCATGATTAAATTTCTCATTGGCCGTTCAATATCCCAAAGATATCATGTGTTTACTTCAACACAAAATGCCAAGAATTAGGTCATTCCAGACCCTGCTTACAACTGTATGGATCATGAGTATATTGCAAATAAAATGTGTGATATCTCTGAATGGAAATATGGTCTTTCAACCAAAGGGAATATTGTATGTGAAACAAAGTGCAACTAACATGACATGAACATTCGCAAGTGGCTGTCTCCACCCATAGTTGCTGCCACCTCTCCATTGTGACTAATGCAAGCTTTACCAACACAAGTAACCCCATCTCTGGGTGTCCATCAGGCAGGCAGAGTTCCAGCATGGTGGTGTCTGCCTCAGCCAGTGCTCGTCACGGATTGCTGAATGCACAACTGTTCCCATCTTGTAGAAGGACTTCCCCTCCACTGCTCCTGACAAGAGACAAATCTGTTTGTGTATGCTGCTTCTGATTTTGAAATGCAGAAAGATCACTTTTCCTATGCTATTTTGAAAAAATTACTCTTTGAAAGCAATACCTTAATTACAGTACAATGGCTATGGGATGGCACAGATCCATAAACTTTTCTAAAGGCAATATTAAAATATCTGGTAGAATTTTTTTTTCTTAGCTTTAAAATTGTGTAGGTGTGAGTGTCCATGTGTGTGTGTGTATTTTTAAAGAACCTTAATGTAATAGAGCTATAAAAAAGAGATGTATCTTGAATAATTTTGTGATTTTAATTTTCAGTTTGGCAGTCAATGAAAGTGAAGAGAATCTCCAGATCATTGGTGTTTGTTTCAAATTCCTACACTCCTGAACATGAGAACGAGTTACAAATATTGAAAGGGAGACTAGGATAAGCCGATATATTGGATTAGAATTGGAATTAGTGTAAAACTCTTGGTTTCAAAATGTATTGATACAGATAAAAATATAGATATAATAGTGTGTGTTAGTGCTTCTTCATAGATTCTCACATTCCTGGTCTGTGTCCTGACAAGGCCTAGAAGCCACAATAGCCCAATAGCGGTGAGCGTACCTAGCTCCCTGAGACTGCCTTCAAATACTGTTCTCCACTGAAAAGAGCCAAAGATGTTTGGAGAGATGGCTAATTTCAGGTCTGGGGCGGGGAAAGTACTAGACGAGCCTGGAACATCTTATTGTACCAGAAAGCAGGAAGCAAAGAACTATGATGACATGTGAAAAGGACACAGGAGCCAACTTCATGGAGCTCCCACTGGCCGAACTGGGGACAACTGAGTATCAAAATAAACAATGATAGTAATGCATTAAAACTCTTTGAATAAAATAGAAAATTGTGAAAACATATAGATAATGAATAAACAAATGCATTTGAAGTTTGTAAGGTACAAGATACATAGTTCTAAAGGATCTCCCCACAAATTATTTATTCATTATGAAGGGGAGACAGGTTAACTTCACAGTTGGGAAAACTGGCTGACATCACCCTAATCAAACCATCTAGTGAAACTCATCAGTAATGGGACAAATGGAAATTATGCTTCTGACAGGAAGAACCAGCTTCACCTCTGTGATATGCTTGTCAAACTTGCATTACCTGAATCTAATCATGAGGAAGGATCAGACAAACCCAAAGTGAAGGACATTCTGCAAAATAAATGGCCTATAATCTTCAAAAATGTCAATGTCATGGAAGTGGGGGAAATACTGAGGGGTTGTTCCGGTCTAAGGGAGACTAAAGAGGCATGAAAACTACTTGCAAGGTGTGATTCTGAACAGGACGAGTTAACCAGAGATTTTTTTTTTTAAGATTTATTTATTTATTTTATAGAGGTGGGGAGGGGCAGAGGGAGAGGGAGAAAGAGCCTTAAGCAGACTCCGTGCTGAGTGTGGAACCTGATGAGGGGCTTGATCTCATGATCTTGAGATCATGACCTGAACTGAAACCAGGAGCTGGACGCTTAACTGACTGAGCCACCCAGGCTCCCCTACAAGAGACATTTTTGAAGCAATAGGTGAAACTTGAAAGGGATCTTGAATGTATCCGTGTTAATTATCTGATTTTGATGGTTATGCTGCATCTGTATTGGAGAATGTCCTTATTTATAGGAAATTTGCACTGAAGTATTCAGGTGTGATGGACGATTAGGTGGGCAACTTGCCCTAAATGATTCATGGGGGGGGGAAGTTCTTCATTCTGTTTTCCAACTTTTCTGTGAGTTTGTAGTTTTTCAAAGTTAAAAACATAAGGTTTTAATATCTATGCATGAACCTTACTTCCAGAGAATCTGGACTGATTTAAGGTGGGACCCCGGCACAAGCATTTTTTAAAAGCTCCCCAGGTGTCTCCACTGTACACCTTGGGTAGACTCATCGGTTTAGACTCTAGACAAACTCTCATTTTATAACAGAGTGAACAGAATTCCGAGGCCAGGCTAAAGATCTTGCAGCTGGCAGAAGAGGCTCCAGAACTCCTAGTTGGTTCATTCATTTATTTTATTGGTATTATATTCAGGGCACTGTGCTGGGTATTTTGGGGGGAAAAAACAATAAAACATACATGCTTGTAATAATAACAGCATCTTCTCTTGTATAACATTTTATTACTTGTAAAATGTTTTAACATTTCTTTTGGATGTCAAAGCAATTCACTTGAGTATTATTACCTTAGTTTTACAGACAAGGAAACCAAGTTACAATGAGTGTGTGATATTTTGTGTCAGGCCCAGGACTCTGCTGACACCTAGGTCAGGGTTTTTCTGCCACACTCCACTAGTTTAATAGAAGACAGCAAATGTTAAATGTCAGATGAGTAATAAAGAGCCATAAGCGTTCAGGGAACATACAAGAACTTGAGATCAGTCCAGGTACAGTATTAGGGAGAACTTCATCAGGGAAGCAGGGTGTGAGCTTCAAATTGAAAGACAGTTTAGTAAGATTATAAGCAGAGACAGAAGTAAAGTCTTTCTAGACAAATGGGATATATGAGCAAAGACCACAAAGAAAATAAAACTTGAATCTGTGGGAGATAAAGAGGCTAGTTTGGGTAGAGAAGAGAGTTCACAGCAGTGAAAAATTCCAATCAGGAAGATTATATTAGGGTAGACTACAAGTATTCTTACCTGCAGCCTCCAAAGAGCAACCACAACCTCAATGGCATGGGGTAGAAATCAGGAAAGGCTAGGCTGTGAATTTGAGCCTTAGCTTTGCTTTTTATTATTATCTGCTCTATAATGTAGAAGAAATGGAAACGTCCAGTACTTGGGGCTTCCAACAATGAAATGAGAAGGCCAAGGATAATCAATCTCACCAAAACTCTACTGGGGAAGGATGATTAATTCATCTGGCAGGAGGTGGGAAGCAATATGCTTGCTCTTATAATTGCTGCCTGTCCCTGTGCAGGGCTCCTGACTTAGGGGATCTCCTTGATGACTCATGGCAGCCTCATGAGTCAGAAATTATTGCTGCTCATTCTTACACAGGTACACAGGAGAGAAGAAAGCTGGGAGTGGAAAGGGTTCGTTGCACTCCTCAAAATCACCCACCTGATAGGTTTTATAACAGAGGTTTGAATTTAGAACTACTCGTTTCTCAAGCCCATCCTCCAACTCACGTTCTTGCGCAGGCCCCGGGCAGAGCCATTATGTGCCCAGCTCTGGTGAGGATTAACTAGAAGGAGGAGTTTTTGAACCTGAAAGTAATCTTTTGTCACGACATCCACCCTCAAAGTTGACAGAATTTGTTTAATTGGTAGATATTTTTTGCTCTGAAGACACGTTTCAATTTTGCTCAAGTAGAGAAAATAACTACTTTTGACTTTTATCAGAATAGTAATTAGTAGTATTTTTTCGTAGTTTTAAGTATAGAATTGGGGACTTTATATCAGTGAAAAGTGTTGAGGATTTAGCCAGAGATCTGGCTCTTTATTATTATTATTATTCAATTTATTTAAACTAAAAAGCCCAAATAACCCATTTTTCCCACCCCACATCCCCCTGCCTCTGGAAACCACCAGTCTGTTCACCGTATGGTATTTATTTATTTATTTATAGATTCCACATATAAAACAAATTATGCAGTAGTATACAGCATGTGTCTATCATTTTCTATGATAAACATCATTAGAATTTTCTGACCACAATAATATGAAACTAGAAATTAGTCACATGAGAAAAACTGAAAAATTCACAAATATGTGATGATTAAACAATATGCTACTGAACACCCAATAAGTCCAAGAAAAAAATAAAAAGGAAATCAGAAAATACCATGAGACAAACAAAAATGAAATGTAACATACCAAAATTTTCAGGATGCAGCAAAAGCAGTTCTAAGAGGAAAGTTTATAGCAATAAATGCCTACCTCAGGAAACAAGAAAATTCTCAAATAAACAATCTAACTTTACACCTCAAGGAATTAGGAAAAGACCAAATGAATACTAAAGTTAGTAGAAGGAAGCAAATAATAAGACCAGAGCAGAAATAAATGAAATAGAAACTAAAAATACAATAGAAAAGATCAATGAAACTAAGAGCTGGTTCTTTGAAAAGATAAACAAAATTGATGAACCTTTAGTCAGACTCACCAAGGAAAAAGAGAGGACTCAAAAAAATAAAATCAAAAATGAAAGAAAAGATGTTACAACTGATACCATTATATGCCAACGAATTAAACAACCTAGAAGAAATGGACGCATTCCTAGATGCATACAACTTATCACGACTGAATCATGAGGCAATAAAAAATCTAAACAGATTGATTACTAATAAGGTTACTGAGCGAGTAATCAAAAACCTCCCAGCAAACTAAAGTCCAGGATCAGGTGGCTTCACTGGTGAATTCTACCAAACATTCACGGGAGAGTTAATACCGATCTTTCTCAAACTCTTCCAAATAATAGAAAAGGCGGGAACTCTTCCAAACTCGTTTTATGAGGCCAGCATTACCCTATACCTGAACAAGACAAAGATGCCACAAGTGAAGAAACAATAGGCCAATATCTCTGACGAGCATAGATGCAACACTCTGCAACGATATATTAGCAAACTGAGGGCCCCTGGCTGGCTCGGTCAGTAGAGCATGGGACTCTTGATCTCTGGGTTGTGAGTTCAAGCCCCATGTTGGGTATAGAGCATATTTAATTTTTAAAAAATAAGCAAACTGAATTCAACAATACATTAAAGAGATCATACACTACAATCAAGTGAGATTTACTCCAGGGATACAGGATGCTTTGACGTCTGCAAATCAGCCAATTTGATATATTAACAAAATGAAGGGTAAAAAATATGATCATATCAACAGAGACAGAAACATATGTGACAAAATTCAATATTTATTTATGATAAAAACGCTCAACAAAGGTCTGGCTCTGATAGAACCAGGAGGGATTGAGAGACTAAGAATGGACTTGAAGAAAGCAGTTTGAAAAGGAGTTTCAAAAAAATTCTGGATGGAATGAGTTTCCTCACTTCTTGTTTCCAATATTGAAAATAAATGGAACAACTCATCGTACCCTATGGTCACCAAACCATTCTAACCTGGGAAAGATGCTCTAATGGATGCCTTTCGAAGGTGGGTGGAAATAAAGCATCTGCTTATACTTTCAATGACAGAGCACGGGCATGAAAAATGTTTTATCCTGGGAAACAGAGTTGAGAGCAGGGATTGACAAGAAGTAGCATCCTACGCCAGGTCATCAGGCACACTTGCATAGAATCTGAATGGTGCTTTTTCTGTCAGACTGGCGCACATAACATATATACGCAGTCAATTAATGCTGTGGTTGGAGGCTCTCGTTGCTTGCCCGCATCAACTACCTACTTCACATCATTTGTTGAGCCTCTTCAATGCAGCAAATACATACTGTTTATGCACCAGGTGGGGTGGGGGAAGAGAGTTTGTGGAGAGGAGATGGATAAGGTATCACACCTCACGGCTCTTCATTCTGAGGCAATGCTCTGTCATGATTACAATGGTAGGTCTCCATTTGTTCTAAGGTGAATTAGATGTGAAAGGCCTTGCCATTTTAATTGGTGAATACTCATTGACTCTTCCATGCTTGCCCTCTGGCACCTGAAATTCATCTTAAGAACTGGTGGGAACCAAAAGCATAAGAAGAGTGAAAGGAAATAAAATTGTGCTTAAAATGGCTGGTTCCATTCCTCTCGATTCCTGAATTACTTGGTGGCAAACAAGAACAGTCTCTGATCTGGCCAGAAACACATTGTAGGTCATCCCTTCAACTGTTTGTCAGACATAAAGCCAGTCACTAAAAACAACTGAATAAATTTATGCTGAGCTTCTATTTGACAGTCTTCAGAGAAATATCTCAAGTAAGTTATTCATTTTCATTAGAGATAAAAAGTTACACGCAAACAATGAATCATGGAACACTGCGTCAAAAACTAATGATGTACTGCATGGTGACTTACATAACATAATAAAAAATTAAAAAAAAATAAAAGGATAAACAGATATCATTACATTACAAAACTTATATAAGAAAACAAGTATGAGTCATATTCGACAAATATTAGTTTAGATGTTCAGCATTTTGTAAAACAGAGCTGCTCATTTACAAAACTTTCTCCTTTCTGAAGGACTCTGATCAGTGTCCAGTTATTTATGGTAATGGAGGAAAACAGTGATATACATTAGCCACAAATTATTTCTGTTTGGGGTTAAAATACATTTTGGTAACTTTCCTTAAAAGGGAGGTACTTGAACGTGCTCCTTGGAGTAATGCTAAGCTGCTGTAACAAAGTGACCCCAAAGTACAGTGATTCTAAAAAGCTAGAAGTTATTTCTCTCTTATAACACTTCTTCAGTGAGTGGTCCAGATCTGAGGGACAGTTCAGCTCTGAACAGGTTTCAGACACACAGAACCTTCCATGTTGCTTCATTAACGCTCGGGCGTGGTTATCATGGCTGAAACTGGGTTGCCACCATGTCTAGATTCTGCCGGTAGAAAAGAAAAAGAGGATGTGGACAAAGCAGCCCAATGCCTAGAGCTTCAGACCTTGAGATGGCACACATCACATCCTTTGGCATTCTATCAGGGAGACCCTGATCACATCAACTGCAAGGGAGAGTGGGAAAGGCAGACCCTAGCCCCACAATTAGGCATCCAGGGGAAAAGGGAAAGCAGTTTAAGGAGATAACTAGCAGTCTGCCCCATGTTGATATTATGGGAATCCGTAAATGAATGTGTGTACTTTAAATGACTTAGGAAGCGATACGGTAAAGATCTCAAAAAAGCTGTTGAACAGCCCAGTTCCTTTATTGCCTCCTGGAGAAGACACTCAACTCCTCTAAACTTAGAAGAAGATCAAGGCCTGTGTTAAAACAACTCACCATTTTGCCGTATAACTTGCAACCCAACCCAAGACTTCACATAAATGAACGATGTCATTAAGGGCTAAGAAGAGTCATATCTGATAAGCCCCCAGAGCACATAATGGCGTCCAGCAGGTTGCATGAAGCTCACGGACATCGTTCATTAGTACATCAAGACAAATAATGTCTTTGGGGAGAAATAAAGGGAATCTGACAAAAGTTCTAGAATTGTCACTTCCACCTGGCAACAGGCTGTCACTCAGCAGGGCGGGGGCTAGGCTCACTACAGTCTCCAGCACAACCTCCTATCTTGCACCTGTACTCCTCTGGCCTGGCCCCTAAATGCTTTCGAGCTTTTAAAGCCTGGGTTATATGCACTGCCACCAACCCACTGAAACCTAGTATTTACCTTCAGTTGTGATGACAAGCCCTATCGTAGGAAAGTACAATGGTTATCCTTAGCAGGATTCAGCCTGTCCGCCACAGGTGTACTGCCTCTTCACAATCAGCTGTGGACATCTCCTTCATTGACTTTTTCCAACTAATTCTTGCTATACTTTTTAAATACTCTTTACTGTAATCCCTACTAAGTATTGAGTTGTCAATTTAGACGAGAACCTAGGTTCACTGAGACTGGTGCTTCCTGTCAATATTAAAGGCAATGGGTGTATCCACTGTAGGGCAACATGAAGTAGAATTTTAGGACAAGAGACAAATTAGCGAAGTTGGATGGTTTTCAGCTTCTCCAGAGTCAGTTTTTAACATTGTGCTTTCACTGACTCACTAAAAATAAAATTTGCCTCACAAAGATACCATAACATCAGATGGTAGGCTACTACTTAAGACAAACACAAAAAGGCACTCTTAAACCAAAGGGACATCATTTGTGGTTAAGTCTCACTGGCCCTTATCACAGATTGCCATCAAGCAGAAAGAAAAACCACATAATCATCATCTCATGTTCTCACAGAATAAGCATAGACACAATCACCATGTGTGTTACGAACATAGATCTAGAAATAAGTTTTTTAAATCTTAAAAAATAAATTCATTGAAAAAATAAATTCATGATGATACCTGGATAAAGAAAGAAATAGAATGGAAATCCAGCAGTAAGAATAAATATTGGAGGGGCCTGGGCGGCTCAGTTGGTTAAGCGTCTGCATTAGGCTCTGGTCATGATCCCAGGGTCCTGGGATTGAACCTCCCAACCACCCCCCACCCCACCGTCTTTGGGCTCCCTGCTCAGCAGGGAGTCTGCTTCTCCCTCTCCCTCTGCCCTCCCCCTGCTCATGCTCTCTCTCTCTCTCAAATACATACATAAATAAAAGCTTTTAAAAATGCTTTAAAAAAAGAATAAATATTAGATAGAAGGGAAATGGACTGATCTGTGTGCCTAAGAAGATAAGCTTTTTCTTCTTTTATTGTTTCTTTGTTGTCATTTTCTATAAATAATATCTTTATTTTATCTTCCTCTGAGTGAAGCAACAGACTGGCCTGTCGCTTAAATTAATCAGCTGGTCAAAAAAGTAGTATTCTGGGCCAAAGCCTTTGAAAATGTACCATATGCATTAATTCTCCAGAGCTCAGGTCAGATCTCACTGGTTAAAAATTATGTTAGACAGGATATTGGTTCTCTGCTCTCCCTAGACTCCCAGAACCCATCCTTTGCCCTTATAAATTTGAGCTGGTGTCTGGTTTTGTTTGGAAAGAAAAATAAATAATATAACAAAACACACACAGGGGAAATCCAACAAGGCCATCATTAATGTGCTAAATTATTTCTAATATCTATCCCCTTCCGAACTCCACGGCTGCAAATGCTTTGCAGAGCAGTAAAGCTGTCTTTCTCTACGGAGATGGAGCAGAGGGACAAGCATTTGCATTTGACTTCTGCGGATGGAAACTTAACATTAAAATGCTATTTGGCAAGTCCGCAAAAGCACAGAAGAGCAGAGCCTTATTCTTTTTTAGATGTAGCTCTTTACAGAGTCTCCTTAAGAGTGCTCAGTAGGGTGTGACCATATTGCTCCCCGTGGTCGTCATATGGTTTGCCCACGCAGACGCCGAATTGTTTTGTGGATGTGAAATATTGTATGTTACCCCGAGAGCCGTGGAGCCAGTGGGGCCAGGAACTGTTCTTGAGACTGACAGTTACATTGTGTTCCTGAATAGTGAAACGGCAGAATCAAAAACACAAATGGACCCAGACAGAATGTCCTGACCTTTAAAAAAAAGCCTGATTGGATATGGTGTGAGCTTGCCTTCATCTCTCTCCATAATGCATTACACCTTTCTCAGCCCACTTTCTCAGGGTAGGCGTCTCCTAGACGAGCTTCTCTTAGATTCTTTATGTGAAATTGTTTATGGCGGGGGGAAAAAAACTCAGGAGCACTGAAGTAAGTAGCCTCCTCCCCCCACACCCAATTTATTCTTGATAGTTACTTTATATCAACATTAATGACAGAGAGTGGTGTTTTCATTAATCCCAGCATATCGGTATTTATAACTGTACTTAAGTTTAAAAAATGCAGACAGATGCCAGATAGGGGAGTGCACGTGTCATCAATGCTTCCAAACAAATGCCATTTAAATGTTTTTAAATTCAAAAATAACTGTTTGCAATTGCTGTTCACCATGTTGCCAACTTCTTCGAGTGACCTAAACACAAATAGAAAATGCGCGCAAGAGTCAAGGTAGTTAATCTCTCCCTTTTCTCTGGAGACTTTTCTATTGAACGAGGTTGCGAAACAATGGATTTCTTTATGGAAAAAACCTCATGAATTGTTTGGTAAGTGGATGATATAATAATGAAAAGAATGTCTCTATTTTAATAAGTTGATGTTTCAAACTGAATTCCCTCTGCTTTATAGATGAGACTATTCAGTGTTACCAGGTAAAAGGTCCGTGCCGTTCATGTGTGAAGACCTCTGGGACACGTTATTAAATCCCGTGTCCTGAACTATCTGACAGAAACACCACATGGTGAGTTGGAACAAGAGTTGGAGAATAACAGAGATAATTAGCATAACATAAAATAACAGTTTCAACTACATATTTCTTTCTGCAACAGAAGAGGTGGGTAGAGAAGTTGAAATTTGACCATTGGGAAAAGATGAATTACAGCACCCAAAGAAAATCGTCTAGAAGCATGTTTGTAGTAAAAAAAAATAAATAAATAAAAATAAATAGCTCTTTATTTTCACTAAAAGATTTCGTCTTTGCCTTTATGTTCTAATAATTCTCTCCCCTTTCAACAACTCTGTGGACACACCCAGCCTTTTGGGGGCTTCTGTCTTTCTCATCTGTTCTCTCCCAGTCTTTTCCTGATTCTAGGCTGCCCTTTGCTAACAAAAGCGCTCCCATAAGTTACTATATTTGCTTTCAATGGTTGTTCCGAATACACATTCACCACTAGTTGACCTGTGATACAGGATCTGAAATAGTTTGAGGAGCCCAGCACATTTACCGGTGGAGCTCATCTGTCTCATCAGATACGGGGACGGGACTTCTCATCCTATTTTTTCACTTTGGACTTCTAAAAGCCTGATGTGTCTTGCATCTCTGTTATACAAGAGGAAAGCATCTTCTAACTCAATTAGCATGCTAAAGAATGGGTTTGGTTTTGTGCTCCATTAAAGTCAACTAAATGGATGCGCCACATGTCTTTATCTCAAAAATAAAGCTGAACAATTAAATCCCATGTCTCTTTGCTCAGCTTTTGATGCCACACAAAGCTTTCCCACTTGCTGCCTTTGGATGTAATGTTAACAAAGTCAGTTAACATCAAGCACCGCAGTAACAGGCATGGCAGAATTCCTTGTTTTTGCTCAATCAGTCTGTGTTCAAACTATCAGTTTGATTTATTTGTCCACATTGACCCTTATTCACCACTTAATTATCCTCGTATAATGTTTCAAGAGGCTCCTGACACAAGGAGAAAGACAATTGCCGATGTTCTATGAAACAACTGTTGACCTGATGGGCCCAAATGAAGACCGTGGGTCGAAGGTTGTTTGCTTTTGGAAGAACCCACTTCTCATGCCTGAGAGCTGCGGCCAGACCCCTCGCTCTGGGTGCCAGAGGCTGGCCGGTCAAGCTGTTAATCAGGTTCTCAGAGTGTGTGCTTACCATCACAGCAGAACGGTCACGGTGGTTCTCTCTGTCAGGCTCTCCAAATTCCCTGATAGGTTTGGAATAATATTAGAGTTAAAAACACACACACACACGCACACACACACGCACATGCACCCTGCACTTCAATTCCAGCAACGTCCTCGTAAGTATATGGTGACTGTTGGGATTAAAGATACATTTTCTCACTTTATGTAGAAACAGGAGGGATTTCAGAATCACAGGCCTGAAAAGGGAGATAATGTCATCAACACAGAACTGCTTCCTATCCTGGTGGATCTCTAAGACCTAACGAATCAGATGAATTCTTGTTTTATTGGGAAGCAAACTGCTTTTCTGTCTTCCGTGCCTCACCAAAGACGTGATAGTGCTTAGTGTGATTAGAAATTAAGGAAATTCATTCAGAACTGTTGA
Organism: Ursus americanus; assembly: GCF_024610735.1. NCBI lineage: Eukaryota > Metazoa > Chordata > Mammalia > Carnivora > Ursidae > Ursus > Ursus americanus. The sequence continues at coordinate 49,896,341 of NC_142137.1, read as the reverse complement.
AATCTGACAACAATTCTACGTGCATAGCCATTAAAATTCAGGCATAAAGAAAATAAATGATAGTTGAAAACACAGACCACAAATATTAAAATTTACAGAAAAATGACACATATAAATATAAAAGTAAAATTTTATATTTATGAAGTGGATTTCTATAAAAATTGGAAATTCTTTTCTGGCAAGTTGAGGCCGTATTTCATTTGGCTCCCTCACAGTCGTCAGCATAAATGGATTTTACAGCACCCTACCCAACTCAGTTGGTCATTTTAATTTTCACACATTTTTCTCTCTTGTTTGGTATGTTCTCCATCTTATTAAATTTTGGTCTCTGTGGTTACCAATGTCAACTGGCAGCATAATTGTTTTTCATAAATTAAAAATATTTGTAAGTGCTCAGCCAAGGAAAGAGTCAAAAAAACTATGAGGCAGCCCACGGAATGGGAGAATATATTTGCAATGATACTACAGATAAAAGACTGGTATCCAAGATCTACAAAGAACTTCTCAAACTCAATACACGAGAAACAAATAAACAAATCATAAAATGGGCAGAATATATGAACAGACACTTTTCCAATGAAGTCATACAAATTGCTAACAGACACATGAAAAAATGTTGAAAATCATTAGCCATCAGGGAAATTCAAATCAAAACCACACTAAGATACCACCTTACGCCAGTTAGAATGGCAAAAATTGACAAGGCAAGAAACAACAATTGCTGGAGAGGATGTGGAGGAAGGGGATCCCTCCTACATTGTTGGTGGGAATGCAAGTTGGTACAGCCACTCTGGAAAACAGTGTGGAGGTCCCTTAAAAAGTTAAAAATTGAGCTACCCTATAATCCAGCAATTGCACTACTGGGTATTTACCCCCAAAATACAGACATAGTGAAGAGAAGGGCCATATGCACCCCAATGTTCATAGCAGCTTTGTCCACAATAGCTAAATCATGGAAGGAACCGAGATGCCCTGCAACAGATGACTGGATTAAGAAGTTGTGGTCCATATATACAATGGAATATTACTCAGCTATCAGAAGGAACGAATTCTCAACATTTGCTGCAACATGGACGGCACTGGAGGAGATAATGCTAAGTGAAATAAGTCAAGCAGAGAAAGACAATTATCATATGGTTTCTCTCTTCTATGGAACATAAGAACTAGGAAGATCAGTAGGAGAAGAAAAGGTTAAAGAAAGGGGGGGTAATCAGAAGGGGGAATGAAGCATGAGAGACCATGGACTCTGAGAAACAAACTGAGGGCTTCAAAGGGGAGGGGGGTGGGGGAATGGGATAGGCTGGTGATGGGTAGTAAGGAGGGCACATATTGCATGGTGCACTGGGTGTTATACGCAACTAATGAATCATCGAACTTTACATCAAAAACCAGGGATGTACTGTATGGTGATTAATATAATATAATAAAAAACATTAAAAAAAATTTGTAAGTGCTGTTTGAACCTAATATTAGAAAATCACTCAAGAATTCATGATCTGCTCTGGCCTCCATTTGTTGGTGATTTTTACCCTTTGGTGCCTGGCCTTGGCTTCTCTGTAATGGGTGTATGATTACAAATGTTGCCACACAGAAACAATATCATAAGAACTGGACAACTTATAAGCAGCATTTACAAAATACAAACCTCCCAATATTTCCAAAAGCTACTTGGTAAGACTTTTTATGGCTATGATTATAACCAGAACCCTGGGGAGCATTTACGGAAGCCCCTGTGACCCGTATGAAAAACACCAGAATATGGTCTCACACACCCCACAATCCTGCACCCTCCTTCCCTCAGCCTGAAGAGCTCTGAAGTCCAGCAGAGGTGGTCTTGTGGACAACGAGCCTCTACTGATTCTGTGCAGAGAGGCCAGGGGGTCATGAGACCCTTGTGTCCACAGGCATCCCATGCAGACTTGCTAGCGATGGTGTCCTCACCGCTGAGGACTTTCTACCATCTGAGTGTTAGGTGCAGTGTTCCCAGGAGCCCCAGGGGTTCAAGGGGAGGGCATCTGAGTGGGGGTATGATGGGGTGAGCTGCAACCCTGCACGTCCAGCTTTGACCACAGTAGATCCACTTCTTTCAGTTGTTTTCTACAGAAAATTTTTCTCCAGGACAAAAGATTGCATAGACTTTAAAGAGTTAAAAAAAAAATTTTTTTTAAACTCTGAATGTAGAAGACTTCCAGGTCTGGGATTACATAAATCAAGGAATAAAATTGTGGTTTTTAGAGCATCAAGAATGCAAAGAGACAAAGTGAAATAGGTAGGGGAAGAAAACTTAGGTGGAAAATGAGGTCTCCATGTTGCCCTTTGGTCCACGGGTCCATCCTTCCAGTGGGTTCTGCCATTACTGCTGGTAAACCAGTCGGCTGCTTCCTCTGGCCACAGATACATGTCCTGAGATCTCCTGAAGCTTCCTGTCCATAAGTATGCCAGTGGGAAGGTGAAGACTCATACAATAAGGAATTGTTCCAACATGGATTCCTGCTCTAGGGAAGGCCTTGGAGCTTTTCTCTCTGCTCGGCACTTGGCCAAGTGAAGTACCAGTACCAAGAAGTTTTCATATCATGTTCCAATAGAAACAAGCAAATAAAAACTTCCCTGAGAAAAATGCAACCATCTCAATTTTTTTCTTTTATCTCACTCTTGCTCAGAGTTCCTGTCTACTTGAAAATACTTTTTTAATCTGAAAAACATAATTTGCTTTCAACTCTTATTGCTACTTGCACCTGTTTCCTTCAAAAACAGATATGTCGAAAGTCCACTTCCAACACCTCAAGGATTCTCTCACAGATCTCTTTTTGCATCTGTTTGCTACGTGGTGCTAGTGTTTCAAAACAGAACACAAATGTGGAAGTAACCAAGAGAGAAGGAGTAGCCACAGAAACGAGCATTCGTTCTAGCAAATATGCTTAACTAACTCCCATCAGCATAAACCTCTCAGCACATTGAATTAAGGTTGGTACAAACCTTACCAAGAAGATAAGAAGGAATGGGACTCTGACAATAATTCTAAATTTACTAGAACATTTTGAATTACTATGGACAAAGTTAATACTTTGTTACGTTTGTCTTTTGATGGAATAAAACTTCAACAGACTGTGTGTTGGTCCTCCTTAAGCCAAGTGGATAAATAATATCAGAGAACTTGCCTTGTTTTAGGAACTGCTTGTGAAGGGTGTTAGGTACCTTGAAAGCTCAGCTGGCTTCTCTCCTTAACACCTGTGTGACCTGAAAGTTATTTTGTGAAAATTATTTATATTTATTTCACATATAAAATGGGGGCCCCAATGTTGGAAATATATAGTGAGATCACTTCAATACAACCCTTATTTCTTGCCTGTCTAAAGAAAGTGACCTACACATCAATTTCCTTTCAGTTCCGTTCCTTTTGCAATTCTATAACACCTAGGAAGCAAGTGGTCATCCTTTGCAGGATGAGCTAATTTAGGCTCAGAGAGTAATCAGAAAGCATACTTTGCTCTGTTGGGCTCTCCAGCTATATTCTTTACATTGTCCCCTTCAGTCTTTGTTCCTCCCCTGAGAACCACGATAATACAATGAAGATTTAGCTACATGTATAATTCCCAGGGAAGTATGTTACAAGTAGAGGTGAGAAATGGAAAAGAAGTAGAAAAATAAGAAGACACATAGCTTGTGATTATATATCTTACATCTGGTCTTGGAAGTCGTGCAAAATGGCAATGCCCTGCCTGGAGATGTTGGAAGAGAAGTAATGGAGAGGACAGTTTACTGCTGGAGGGGGGCATGGATTTAGCCCTTCAGAGGGACATCAGGCAATGGCTGGAGACGTTTTTGGTTGTAACAAAGAGGAAGAGACGTTACTGGCATGGAGGGATAAAGGTCAAGGATGTTGCTAAACATTCTAGAATGCACAGGCCTGCCCCTCTTAACAAAGAATTGTTCATCTCCCAAATACCAATAGCACCGCGATTGAAACACTCTGGTTTAAAATGAAAAATCCAACAAGAAAAACATTCTTCTTTCTTTGTAATGATTCCTTTTAGTAATAGTCTATAAATATTCTGGCAGTAATGTCAAGTGGAGGTTTGCTCAGTACATTAATTCTGAATTGTGAGGTTACAATGGTTCTGGGTGAGAAAATTAGGTGTTTAAATATATGTAATGTAATACTGGAAGGAAGAAAGCCGGGAAATAATTGGTATTCGAATTATGTAGAAGTTTTAAACTGAGAAAAATACTATAAAATCTTAAATGTTGGGCTACAATGAAATAGTAAAATTTCCTCATGCTATTTTTCTTCTTTCTGCTAGAATCTGAATTCCCTGCCTTAGATTATTTGGAGCCTGGAGATCTGTAACAAACCCAGCATCCAAAATAGACCGTGCCTCACAGAGAACATTACAGGAAAGATAAAGTCATGAGTATTAAGATCACTCTAAATCTGTGTGCTGTGTAAAACTTTATTCTTTTGGCTGCTCCCCTGGCAAACGCAGACACTGAATCCGAACAAGATTACACAAATCACATTCTACAAAGGACAGGGTAGATTTAACATATGGTTTAATGGTGTGTCAAAAACAGGCATCAGGAGTGCATTTGTTAGTGAACCCCACAGCACAAGCACCACTAGCTCGCTCCCTGAAAACCAACGACTTGAGCAGGAAAAAAATACAGATACTTCCTTATCTCACACAAGTCTTTCTAATACAAAAAAAGCACCGAGACTAAATGTTCAGTAGAGTCCACAATGTGGACCCCAAAGTTCAGGATCGCATTGTTATGTCTGCTTCTCCGTCTGATGGCAAAGGGCTTCTGTCTCCCAGATTCTAATAGGAAAACTCAAGTTGTGTTTTCCGTGGGGGTAAGTCCTATTAGCAAAATTTTAAATACACTTTTAATAAACACGTATGAACACGTGTAATACTTTCTGGTTGGTACAGATAGATGAAAGAAACATTAATTTTTTATATGGAAAATTTATGACCACAAAGTCAGTATGTATCAAAGAGTTTTGCCAAGGCACACCAATAAAGCATTCACCTACTGGGTTATGTTAAAACAGGGCAAGATAAAAGTAAAGTTAGTTCATTTCTTCCCACCCCAACAAAAACGTTGATAAAGAACATACTTGATATCAAACAGAGCTTCCTGCTGGCTTCAGTTACCTGGGAGTTCGGAGCCTGTGGTTTGAATAATGTTTCCCCTACAATAGGAATGACAGCAGAAGTGTGGAGAGACTGATGGGGCTTCCTGCAGGCTCAGCTTTTAGAGTTCAAACTCATTCTTTATTCGCAAGTAGAAACGATAACAAATGTGTAAGTAAATAGTCACTGATCTTCTGATGTTCTTTTTTTGGTGTTGGAAATTACGTAACAGTTCATCCAGCAGAGGTGAACTGACTTCATCAAACTACATGCCAGAGTTATGTAAGTTTTCAAAAGAATTAGCAAAGAATAGTTTTCTATAATTTGATTTGAAAATAAATGTCTGTCTGTACAAGAACATTCTTGAAGAAATAGGTTTTAGGCGATTCGGGCATTGATGAAAGATGCTTTGATAGTAAAAAAAAAAAAAACCCACAAAACCTATAATAAGAATAGATGTGTTGCACATGCATAAGGCCTAATTTTAGTAAGTACAATTTTTGTCTCCTCAGTTCTGGATAACATTTTGCCAAAATAATAAAACTTTAATATAAGACTTTACATTTTAATGTGTAATATAACACCTATACTAGCATTCACAATTATTTTTTTCTAAAAAGAATGCCGAAACCAATATCAAACAGATATCTCCTTGACCCTCAGATCAAGCAAGATACTTGGCTACTATTTATCTGATTTTCAAGCATATAAAAAAAAGCTTGGGCAATGCATTTTATAATTGCTTACGTTAGTTTTTAATAGTTTCTAACCATGCAAATAAAAATTACAATATTTAATTATCATTCCAATTTTTGAAATCTATGTATATTTCTGTGATGTAACAACTACATTTTAAGTAATGCCCAGAGGAAAATACTTTAACTTCTGCTAAATTAACGCTTGAGTTACAGGAAAGTGGAGACAAAGAAGATTCTGGCAGGAGTCAGACTGACTGAGCCATAGAGCACTTCTGATTGGCCACCAGAGAGCAGCATCCTCAAACGATTGTGTGTGGGAGAGGGGACAGAATGGAGGGAAGCTAAGGTGGAGAGCTGCCTCTCTTCCAAATCTCGAGGCCTCATACTCTTTTCTGTTTTCTCAGGTGAAACCCAGAAGTGTGAGAGTAAGGATTTTTTTATTCCAACTTTTTAAAAAAGTGGAAGAAATTCCAAAGCAGAAACAGTAACACTTCAATAGCACTTAAATGTGCCCAGCACTGTTTTAAGTCTTTTACATATATTAACTCATTTTATCCCCATAACAACCCTGTGATGTGTACACTGTTGTTACCTCGAATCTTACAGCTTAGGAAACTGAGGCACGGGGAGCTTCAGTCTCTTGCTCAAACCAAGGAGAGGAGCTGATATTCAGACCAAAGTGGTTGGTTCCAGAGTTCAGGCCTAAGATGTCTCTAACTGGAAGTGAGACTTCCCAAAGTTCTCTTTTTGCTACTGGGTCATCAGCCTCTCTGCTGGAGTGTAAGTCAGATACTGACTTCTTCTTCTTACCCCACCTTCTTAAAATATATAATTCTATATTTTCCTCTTTTTTAATAATAATAATCCACCTGTAATTTAAAAAGAGAGATGCATTCCATATTTCTTTGAAATTCATACAATATTACAAGCATATCTATCATATTAAGACTTACCAAAAAGAATTATGTCCATTTTAGGTTTTGAGTTTTCAGAAGGCAGAAACTAAACATGTACAAAAATAAATAAACACTAGAGCTTCAGCCAGCACTGAGCTTACAAACTAGTTAAACTAAGACAACCTATGTGGACAAAAACGAAGACTATCTACAAAAAATATATTAAATTTTCATTATGATACTGAAAAAAGGTGACTAAAGAATTAGAATACAAAAAGGACGAACAGCATTGATGAATCCAAAATCCCAAAGCCAAACAATTTTTAAAATAAAGTTACGACCCCTATAGAAGAGGAAATTGGTATGAAATAAATCTCAGCTGTCAAGGAAAGAGCTCATTCATCGATTCATTGAGTCATTGATCCATTTGACAACTATCTGACACTAGAGGCAGATTTGGTGACCTCTTCACAGAGTACAGCCTTGAAATACAAGTAGGGTTTTCCTAGAGGAGGCAAAGGAGGAGAGTTTCCCAGCAAAGGGATCAGCAAAAGTGAAGCCCAGAGGTGTGGAAGAGTGGAATGCGCTTGCAGAGTGGCAAAGAGACATTATTGGCAGAGGCTTGTGGCCTGTGGAGGGAGGTACAGGGCGGGCGAGGAAGCTACACTCATAGGGGGCATTAGGGTGTGAAGGGCCTGGAAAGAAAAACTCAGTAAGGGACTCAACCTTTTATCTCACAAGAAATGGAGAACGTGTGGATTGAATTCTAAAGCTGGACTAAGGTAGCATCTAATGTGCAAGTAAAAGGTCAAGTCTGGACACGGTATTAAGTACTCGTATGAAAGGCTGAATAATGAGTTCCTTTAGGTTCACAGATGCTGCCAGATTGGGGAAGCACGCTAATACTTTAAATGCCTACATAAGTTGGAGAAGCAGTGATTTTTAAAGTGAGGAGAGGAAATAAGTATGGACATTTAAACCAGAGCGTAGACAAGCAGCGTCTCCAGAGCATGCCTGGGATGGGCTTTAGATAATGACAGTCAGTGTGCTAGTCAAGGTCTACTGATCTCAGACCAGCAGAATGACCAAAAGGACCCAATGATTTAAACCCGACTTTTTCGAAAAGTATTTTGAGTGCCTACTATATTCAAGGCACTGTGCCAAGTGCTGGGCAATCAAAGATGAAAGAGAGATGATTTCTGCCATCAAGAAGTTCACAGCTGTACAGGGCAAGGGAGAGATGAACAAGAAAGCAGATCATTGGGCTACAACTGAGACATCCTAATAAAGAGCTGTTTGCACAGTTCTACAATATTAGAAAAAGAAGAAACTAGTCACTCACTAGAATATTCGGATGCTTGCTGTCTGGAACTCTCAGGGTCAAGGATGCTTTCCTTTTCCTCTCCTTTTCCAGAAAATTCTATTTATCTCTCAATAAAAACAGAAAGGAGGTTCATAATTCTTTCCTCACCCCAGTTGTTAATAATTCCAAAGCTACTGAGTATTGTGGGATCCTGTTTGTGAAATAGATAGCGTGGAGGCTGAATTGGAGAGCAACCCACTGTAGGCAGGTTACCAAGTGTGGCAGATTCATTATTTGTTCATAATTGCTTATTCCATCCCTATCCTTGCCACAGTCACCTGTGGGCACAGTATGCTTCCTGACCCCAATGACTTTGAGCTTGGCCAAGAGACTCACTTTGGCCAACAGAATCTTAGTGAACATGACATATGCCTCCTCCAAGCAGAAGCTTTAGTGTATACGATATGACTCTACCCGCCTTGTGTTTCTGCCCTTGATTGTGAGACTAGTAAACCCCAGATAGGGGCTGCTCCTTCAGCCTGCATCCTGGAATGAGAAGATACATGGAGCCCTGCCGATCCAAGGTCAACCTGGAGTCATCATCTAAGTTGAGCAAGAAATAAATGTTTGTGTTGTTAAACAACTAAGATTTGGGGATTGCTTGTTGTCACAGTGTTTGTTGACTGCTGGATCAGATGAAGTGTGATAATCCAGGTGAGGAATGACTGTGGCTGAAATGAGAGTAGAGACACTGAAGTCGGGAACGTCGAGGGCTATTTAGGAGGTAAAACCAAAAGGACCTTAGTAATTAATCGGAGGTGAAAGTGAAAAAAAAAAAATAGAAGAGTGAATCGTGATTTCTGGATTTCTGGCTCAGCAACTGGAGGAAGGAAGCAAAGACAAGCTAAAAAATGAAAGAAGTTGGATTCTTTAATGCACGCAAAGAAAATAATGGAGAATAAGTACTGAAAAATATTTTAATACACATGTGTGTGATTGTAATATTAAAGTGACTATCATCCATCTCTATTAAGCATCAAACAAGGGGAAATAAGCTTAATTTGCATGAAAAGAGGTTATTACACTCAAGAATGACACTTCTGACGAGAAGGTTGTTAGATATTAGAATGCATTATCCATGGTATTCAAGGAATTTTCTTTTACAGGATATATTTAGTTCCAGATTAGACATGGAATTTTCAAATTAATTGTGAAGGAATCTTCCCTAGCAGTGTGATTTTACACGATTCTTTCTTATTTTTCAATGACTTTGACTGGGTTAATTTTATATCTCTGAGCCTCTCACCATCTGTAAAACAAGGAAATGGAACTAGACGATTTTTCAAAGCACCTCAGCACTTGGAAACAGAAGACAGACCTCAGCAGTACCGCAGGACATTGGAGACTAAACAACAGCCTAGTTCTCACAGACGCTGTGGAAACTATAGGAAAGATGCCTGCATAGAATGTTCTTTTAGATATTGATGTTGATGTTGATATTGATATAGATAGGAAGAATATGCTTTCTTAAAACAACTATGCACTTCTTTTCTTATAAGGAAAACAAAGTGGTTAGAATTATTTTTGACATAATTAAAATGTGCAAAAAATGGTTGAGAAATGTAACTTCCTGTGGCCTTTGTTTCCCTTATGCGTATAAATTCCAAATGTTTACTGCCTTAACCCTTGCTTCATGAGCCAACAGAATTAAGCCTTCCAGTTTGGCCCAAATTGCTACACTTTGCCTTGGGGGAAATATTAGGGTAAGCAATATCCACGTATGACTTGGGACCTAACCCAGCATACAACATCATACGTAATACTCATAATTCTTGGGTTTGACAACTGAGCTGCTTTTACAGCTATTTGAATCCTAACACCTGGGTACTTTAAGTGCAACTTCACATTATGAAACGAGATTTTACTTACAAAGTGTCTGATCGATCTATCTATCTAATTTTTTTTAAAGGGTGGCCTTTAGTAGTTTCCTGCCAGGCTGTTGTCAAGGCTCTATACGTGCAGTGCTTCTAAATTTGTTCCAGATTACCTGAAATCATAGATTGCCAATCAGTGAACAACATTTACTGGGCAAAGAGTCCTGCAGAGTCAGACATGATATAATGCAGAAGGGGAGGAAGCCGGTGTTTGAAATAGACTATGCCATATGAGACCCAGAGAGGAAGTTAGGTTGCAAAATAAAATTAAAAAAAAAAAAAAAAAGCAAGAAGTTTTCAGATCACAGAGTTCCTCAAATCCTAAAAATAAATAAGAACATGCTGACTCTTGATGGACCAGCTGATGATAAAGTAGTAGGTAATCCGAAATACAGGGGGAGCAGGACCAAAAAACCTATAATTATGAATCATGAAATAATTGCTTATACTATCAACCGAGTGCTCTTTATGCCCTCATAGCTAGCAAAGAGGGTTTCTGCTAGACTCAGAGTTTATAAGGAATAATCTTTTTGAACTAAAGATGTCCAGAATGTAATTTTGCACATAGATACTCAATAAAAATGTATTGCATGATAGATTATTAGGGTCAAAAACCCTCAGCTCTGTAAAGGAAAACTAACTACCAATTGATCTATTTGACCCAATATACCCAGCATGGAATAATTAGAATATCAGCTATATGCCAGAGATCTCATACTGGTAATTATTTGTAAGCAAGTTAACAATTTTTTATGGAAGGGGAGAAAATCAAATAATGGTTATTTGAAGTCTCATTCTCAGTATTATGATATGAAGCAGTGGTCTTAGTTTATGCACCAATAATAAAAATATACAATAATACCAAACACTCGTGGTGCGTTCGTGTGCCAGACACTGTTCTAAGCACAGTCACAAGTATATACTCACTTCTCACAAAAACCTCATAGGTGCGTACTATTATTCCCATCTTACAGATGAGTAAACTGAGGCACAGAGAAGTCAGTTGCTTAAGAGCACACAGCTGGTAAGTGATAGAGCGAGAATTCAAATACAGGCAGCTTATCTCCATCATCTGTGCCCTTATCCAAATATGTTGACACCCTTTCAATAAACTAACCAATGTTTATTTCATTCTCTCTCATTGGCCTGGAATTTCTCCCGAGGAAAAGCGACACAAAGCAATCTCATATGTTCCATTGTTGCATATTTTCCCTGGTATATTTTAATGAATATTAACGTTAAAGGAAAATCTGCTTTTCACTGATCTCCAGCCCATGCTCAATTCAATCTATTCTTTCACCTCTATAACATGAAAACCAAAATGGCAAATTGACATATATCTTAATTTTTAATTTTTATTAATATTTACTTATCTGCTCATCTAAACTTTGAACAGAAATGGATGAAAAATTGAGTCCAAAAAGAATTTGGACACAAAATATAGTTAGATCTTTACTTTCTGTTCTTATGTTTTATAACTTATACATACTTGTAAAATTGTAAATAAAATTGTAATTGCCCATATAATCATTTCCATGAACACTGATTTTCTGAGTGATTGGGGTGATAAAAGCTTGTCAGTTTTTTTATCAATACTTATCAGGCAGTGGGGAAACCAGTAAGCCCATCCGCCCAGGCAATGCCTAATGCAGGTGTGTTGGTCAAAGATCCCCTTAGAACAGTCCTGCTGCAGTTTGTCTCCTACCCCCATATCCTATCTGTCAAGAACTGTGAAGAGTCTGAGATTTTTTACCCCACATGCACAATCTTGGCTGCCACAGTTTCATGTCTGATGGTAAAGACGTGGGACTCTGGGTTCGAGACAAAGGACTCTTTTCCTGCTGGCACAACAGGCAGCATGAATTTTCATGTTCACATCAATCGTCTAATCTCCTAAGTCCGGCTGGCGTGATGAATGAGGGTAGCCTGGGGGCCTGTCATACACGGAGTGGGTTTGCAACGCAGCTGAAGAGTTCCAAGCTGCGGACCTGCCCAATCTTGGCCCCAGAGAGAGATGCTATACTGGACAGCACACAGATCTGGCCTCAGCTCTGGGGAGAGGCCCTGCGGCCATCTCCCAAGGCTGTTCCCTATGCAAATATCCTTGAAAAGATAGTCCAGACCAAGAAAGAGAGCTGTCGGTGCCTCAGCTCGCAAGTCACAAGGAACACGAGAGATCCACAGAGAATTCTCTTCCGATGTGCTTTCGCTGCCGGCGTCAAGAGACCACAGCCATTTGTCAGCAACACCCTGGTATGGCCAGGCAGTCTTACTGAGTGAATCAATTTGTAGGAATTAAGTTCTTAATTACTTAAGTTCAGTAATTAAGTTCTAACTACGATGCCCAAACCACAGAAGCCGGGAAAGGCTACCAAGGCTACTGGCCCCAGAGACCAACCACCAGCCCACTAAAAATGAGAGTAGACTTTGCTCTTACTACTCAGAAGAGACAAGATATCCCTGAAAGGTTTGTTCCTACTCTTTCCCCCCCAGGCCTTGACCTGCCCCCACTACCGCCCAAAATGCATACAAATTACCTACCTTTCCGCTTACTTCTTTCTGGATCTTTAACAATTTATGGAGTAAGCAAAATCTGTCTCTCCACTATTTTATTTCTGTCCTCATCATTCCTTCTGCCCTTATTAATGTGCTTACGCCAGCCCACAGTCTTGTACCCACACTAATCGGGTACATCCATAATGACTAAAGAGTTTCCCCTGCCTACCCAGCCCCAACTCTCCTCTCTTAACCAATGGATTCATTTTTTTTCCAGATAGGTATCATGTCCTCTCAGAAGGCTTCTTTGTTCATTCTCTCACACATAGGCCTGAGATGATGATAGTTGTTAATTCTTAGTTCTTCCACAAACCACGTACAATCCGCTGTCACAGGCTTCCCACTGCCCTGTATTATTATTACCAGTCTACATGACAGTTTCCCTGCCTACATTTTGAGTGACTGGAGGTCAGAGGGTTTTTCTTATTATTCACAAGTAACCAATAACCTAATGCAACGCCTGGCGCATAGTGAGAACTTACAGAACTGTTTCCGGAATGAATGAATGAATGAATGAATGAATGAATAATGAAGTCACACTGAGCTCATTCACAAGGGAACAGAAGTCTCAGAGGAGCAAAGGCGTTAAGACTAAGGAACAAATCTCTCTAGTGGTCAAATAGCAAGCCCTATTTCAGGCAGGGCAGGGTTTTTTTCCAGTTCATGTAATAGCAGAAAATGGTTACCTATAGAAAAAGGACTTATTACATCCACGTGTTAATAAATTACTTGTTAAATACACAATTTGAGAACAAACTTACAAACATATAGGAACCTCTCACAATCCCGGAAGGAAACGAGTGATATTATTCACACGATCACATTTCTTTTAAATCTTGACTATTTTAGCCTGAGAAAGATCGATGATCAAGAAAAGCATTAGCCATATAATTACTGAGAACTTTTTCTTAAAATCTGGAAAGTATGAAATTGAACTATAAGACTAAATTTACCAACCGGAAACTTTAAGAACTAACTTTTCATTGGTAGGTGTGTTCAAAGAAGTTGCAAACGGCACATTTCAGTGGCTTAAACTAACCCAGGTTTATTTGGTTTTGTTTTTTGTTTTTGCCCACATACAGTCTGCTGCAGCCCGCTGTTCTCCAGGGTTCCCGTGCCCCTAGGATGGCTTAGCTCTGCACTTGCACCCCAGGTATACAGTCCCACAGTCCCTACAGCCGGGGTGGGGGGAGGGGGGCATAGAGAGTCTTGCACTAGCAATTAGGTGTTTTTGAAGGGACTAAAATTACTTTTAACTGAAACCCATCTGAATAATCAGCAGCCACAGAAACAAACATTGCCTACACTTAAGCAGATATTTCCCAAAATACAGCTGCCATCAACCCCAAGGGAGTTTTCTGTTTGGAAGAAGACTGACCTTTAGTGCTGGAAAGTGTGAATTCAGATCCCCAATGGCACTAAAAAGCCCAATAGGGTCTTTCCTACTTTCCCACTGAAGCTCTAACCTACCCTCCGCCCCCACACTTCTTCAGGTGGGTATATAAATATTTGCCTCTGGCTATTCAGTACGTGACTGAGTACTGACTACTGCCGTGTGGTCATGCAGGTGTGAATATACTTTGTCTTTTCTCCTGGTCTGCTGTCAGCTAATTTGCAGGTCCCCAACTTTCAAAACCTAAGTGACAGAGCAAATGTTTTCCTCCCACCACGTTCTTGACACATCACTTCCATTCCTATTTCCTTGGCCCAAGTGAATTACATGACCAAACCCACACTCAAGCGGTTGGGAAAGTATATCTGTTCATGATGCCCAGATTAGAAAATCGTCAGGAATTGGAGACCCTTATGCTGTCTGCCTCGGTGAGGGGTGGAAAAGAAAGGAGTTTTACTCACAGCTGAGTCCAAAACAAAGTAGAGATAGAATGAGCTCCCCCAAAATGACTTTTCTGGGGATGATGTGTTGTTAAAGATGGCATCCCTCAGCATGAAACGGAACCCACTGCTGGCAAATCGCTTTATCTCTCGTTCCATGGGTGTGCTTCCTAAGCTCTTAGACCAAGGCAAACACACTTGTGCAACAATTTGGCAGAAAAATTCTAGTCATTAGGATAAAAGTAAAAGTCATAGTGTTGGTCTGATCACTTTCCAAAGGGTCCGCAGTAAGCCAGCAAAAAGGAATGAAAGTTGGATGGTCAGAGTCAGGAGGTGGGAGGTGACACAAAAGAGGATTAGAAACTCTCGCCCACACTCTACAGAAACTCAGGCTTCAAAACCGGTCAGACATCTGTTTCAGCAAAGGAAACCGTCAGAAAATGAAAAGGCAGCCTATGGAATGGGAGAGTGTATTTGCAGATGATGTAACTGCTAAGGGGTCAATATCCAAAATATATAAAGCACTCACACAACTCCGTATCAAAAAAACAAAACAAAACAAAAAACCCAATCTGATTAAAAAGTGGGCAGAGGACCCGGACAGTCATTTCTCCAGAGAAGACACACGGAAGGCCAAGAGACACACGAAAAGATGCTCACACCACTATTCATCAGGGAAATGCAAATCAAAACCACAAGGACATAACATCCCACAGCTGTCGGAACGGCTAGACTCTAAAACGCAGAAAACAACGCGTTGATGAGAATGTGAAGAGAAGGGAGCCCCCGTGTACTGTTGGTGGGACTGCAAACTGGGGCAGCCACTATGGAAGATAGTATGGAGATGCCTCAAAAAAGTAAAAACAGACCATGTGATTCAGCAACTCCACTTCTGAGTATTTACCTGAAAAAAAAGAAAACACTAATTCAAAAGAATACATACACCTCTATGTTCATTGCAGCACGATTTACAATGACTGAGCTACAGAAGCAACCTAATTGTCCATTAATGGATGTGGTGCGTGCGCACACACACACACACACACACACACACACGAGTATTGCTCAGCCAGTTGCACCAACATGGATGGACCTAGAAGATATTGTGCTAAGTGGAAAAGTCAGAGAAAGACAAATACTATATGATTTTACTTATATGAGGAATCTAAAAAACAAAATAGGAGCTGACTCATAGATACAGAGAACAATCTGGCAGTTGCCAGAGGGGAAGGGGATGGGGAGACGGGCAAAATAGGGAAAGGGGATTCAAAGGTACAAACTTCCAGTTATAAAATAAAATAAATGTCATAGGGATATAATATATGGCATAGAGACTATAGTCGATAATATTGTAGCAGCTGTTTGAGTGACAGACGGTAGCTAGATGTTCACTTCCTAATGTATATAAACGTACATCACGTTTTACACCTGCAACTAGTACAATACGGTATGCCAGCGGCACTTCAACTAAAAAAAAAACCTGTGTTTCCACTTGGCTGTTTGAGCAGTAGGTTTGCAGGAAAGCATGTAGAACTAGTTATTTGTACCCAGAATAAGAATAGGTTAAATTCCGAAAGTTCACATTAGATATTGTTTGAAAAGTTACCCATCATGTTCCTGCTTGGAAACTGGAGTAGTCGGGATGACACACTCCGGCTTCTCTATCAGGCCACCTGTGGTTCAAGGACAAAGGGAACGGCAGGCTTCCGCCAAGCACAGACATTTGCAAACTGCCGCGCGTTAGTTCCCAAGGCTTGAGGCGGGCTGTTGACAAAGGAGGCTGAGCGACAGACTTACTTTTTACCCCCCCAGCAGGCAGGCCCTACATCTCAGGAAAAGCTCTAGGATTCCTTCCTGAGAGAGCTAGAGTCATGTTGGTGGAATCACCAGGAGCAACTCAACATTTCCTTCCCTCGACAAAAGAAATACCCTGACCAGTTTCTATCCTTGCCTCTCAGAAAGCAAGGAAAACTGAAAAAGAGCTCCCTTTGACAAAATGGACTTTGAAACCTTGTTTTTGGACAGTATGGTTGGTTTTATAGGGGTTAGAAGCTCACAGGCAAGGGTTTTGAATAATTCAATAATTCAATTCTTTTTTTTTTAAGACTTTATTTATTTGATAGAGACAGTGAGATAGAGAGCACAAGCAGGCAGAGGCAGAGGGAGAAGCCGGCTCCTGGCTGAGCAGGGAGCCCGATGCAGGGCTGGATCCCAGAACCCTGGGATCATAACCTGAGCCAAAGGCAGATGCTTAACCGACTGAGCCACCCAGGCACCCAACTCTTAAATCTATTCAAAATAAGGTCTGATTTCATCAGGGGCTTAATGTCTAATTAGTCTCTTGCTTTGAGCAAGACCCATTAAAGTCTGCCTAGACAAATTTAATTAGCCTCCTTGCAAAATGGTTAAGTATGCACCCTGAATACACCTTATAAAACAAAACTTCTCTTCACAAGTGTGCTTCTTTGGACTTCCACCATAGATCATATCAGAAGTTAACCTCTTTGGGCTGCCTGGGTGGCTCAGTCGTTAAGCGTCTGCCTTCGGCTCAGGGCATGATCCCAGGGTCCTGGGATGGAGCCCTGCATCGGGCTCCTCCACGGGGAGACTTCTTCCTCTCCCACTCCCCCTGCTTGTGTTCCCTCTCTCGCTGGCTGTCTTTCTCTCTGTCAAATAAATAAATAAAATATTTTTTAAAAGAAAAAGAAGAAGAAGAAGAAGAAGAGGAGGAGGAGGAGGAGGAAGAAGAAGAAAAAGAAGAAGTTAACCTGTTTATTCTGCTCCTCCAGAATTCTCAGTAAAATCAACTAGCCCTAATCATCTTCTGCTGAAGATCCTGTACTGAACACTATTTAAAATAAGACAACAGACCCAAAACGGAGTTAAGCTCCATTTATGGAGCTTATGCTAAGCTCCATGTCACCAAACTGAGACTTAATCAGAGTTTTAGCTGTTCCAGAAATGGAATCTTCAACCAGTCCATCAGGAATCATCGGATCAGCATTTATTAAGTAATCTGCCTGATAGACCCCTGGCTATTCCCTAGAGGAAAATTAGCTTGCAATAACCAATCCACTTTATTGCCTAGCATAACTTCCTGTTCCAGCCCTGCTGCTTGTAAAATTCTTTCATTTTGTATCGCTCTTCAGCACCTTTCTATCGGCTAGATTGGATGCTGCCCAATTCATGAATTGTTGAATAAAGTTAATAAGAGCATTTAAACTTTGTTTTTTTAACGACACATAACAAAGTAAAATTCATTCAATCCTATACACTCCCCTATGAATAAGTACCATTATTTTATTCATTTTTCCGATGACAAAACTCAAAGTCATGAAGCTAGAATTTGGCAGAGAGAATTCATTCTGGGAAAACAGACTTCAGAGCCCACATTCTTAGTGTGTTCTATACTCCTCCTGCAAGCAAGATCTTCATTTTCCATACGATCTACAATAGTACGCTCCTTGACTATTAGAGATATTTTGCCCAACAGATATTGACTCAGTTTGAACTGCCTTGAGAAATTATTACTTGGGAACAAAGATGAATTTAGAAGAGCTCTAAGTTAAAATTTTTTAAATTATAACTTTTAAAATGCTCAAACTTTTCCAATACGCAAGCGCTTCTCAGAATAACAAGATGCATGGACACCACTGGCTACATGAAGGATCGACAGGCTCAAGGGAAACTGACATTTGTGTATTTATGTATCGGGCTTTATGTGTTACCTGATGTAATCTTCATAATACTTCCAGATGGAGATTTTTATTACTTCTGTTTTTTAGACGTAGAAACTGATGTACAGAGGCATTTGGTAACATTACGAATAGCCATTAAATGGCATAGATTTGAATCAAGGTATTCCTGATTCCAGAATCTATGGTCCCAACAGCCCCATGTCCCCCACTATATCCTGAGAGCACACATACATGGTGCTTAGCTATCACCAAACACAGGGAGGTGAACGTGATCCAAATACAGCATTCCAGAATCTTCCAATACTCCTCGCAATTACAGATTACTAATGTAATGATTATGTAATGTAGCGGCTAAGGCAATGGGCACTACTGGATAAAGAGGAAAAAAAACTGACAAGAGAGACTGACATTGTCAGACAGTCCAAATGTGCCACACTCGTGTGCAAGGGCACTAGTGTGAGGGATCAGTGCCACTCTGCCTGGCTAAGAATCACAATCGTTCTGGCTTGGCCACTCTTTACTGCTGAACACTAGTTACCTAATGTCTCTGAGCCATACTTATCAGGTTGTAAGGTGGAGATATAACCAAACCCTACCATATCCCAGACTATATGAGTTATCTGTTGCTGGTGAAGGGTAGCAAATACGTCCCCCCAAAATGTTTCACTTTAGCATAAGGTTTACTTTGAGCTGAAGGCAATTGAGAAGAAGCAGATACAAGAAAAGCTCTCTGCCTTCTCCCTATTTGCCTAAAAGAAGGAAATAAATTTATAAAAGTGCCCCTCCTCCTCCCCTCTCTACTAGGAAGAGCAGCAATCAATCCGCAGAGACAACTCAAGACCCTTATCAGGCACCAGAGAAATCTACATAAAAAACCTTACCACCTTGCCCTTATCTATCATTCTTGCCTGCCCACAATCTGTCAACCCTGGAAGCTCAAAGTCCTTTTCCTTTGTCTTGTCACTTCTATAAAAAACTATTGTTCTTTGCTAAGATTCTATAGAAGCCCAAGTTCTAACGACCCTTTGACTTGTTCTTCACCAAGTTCTCCGGTGTACAAGTTTAGTGCACATGTTAATAAACTTCTGTTTGTTTTTCTCTTGTTAATCTGCTTTTTGTCCGTCTCATTTAGAGAGCCCCAGCCGGAAAACTTAGGAGTGCGGTGGAAGAAAAGTTAAGTTTTTCCTTCCCTACACCGTATAACAAATTACTCCAACACTTGGCAGCTTAAAACAACACATGTTTATAATAACAGTTTCCCCTGGAACGCAGAGATAGTTATCTGAGTCTTCTGGGTCTCTCACCAGCTGCAACCAAGGCAATCAGAAGGCTCAACTGGGGAAAGATTCATTTCCAAGTTCACTTACATCGTTGTTGGAAGAATTCAGTTCTTCAGTTATGGGACTGAGGACCTCAGATGCTCACTGGCTGTTGGTCAAAGAGTGTTCTCTGTCCCTTGCCTGTCCAACATGGCAGCTAGCTTTAAAGCCAATGAGAGAGTCTGCCAGCAAGACAGAAGTCACAAGCTTTTGTAATCTAATCACAAAAGTAATATTGCACTGCTTTTGCCCTATTTTATTGGTTAGAGGCAAGTCCCTAGGTCCAGTTCACATTCATGAGGAGGGAATTACAGAAGATGTGAATATCATCAGGCAGGGATCATTGGGGGGGCATCTTAGAAGTCTACCTATCACAGGCAGGCAGTGTGAGTGGGGGTCCAATAAGATTACATGCTTGAAAGCACTTAGAAATCTGGTAAGGGTATCGTTGCTATTCAAACATGGCATTTTTCTTACAGCCTAAATTTTCAATATGAGAATTGGATAGCATTCCATTGTGTCATGGCATTCATTGCATTCATGCCTGTTGGTTAGAAGATGAGCTTGATCAGGCTGTGTGCCTGAGAAAAGAGCTGCCCAGGAACATGCAGCTACTTTGAAGGACCACGAGCTAGCTGAGGCATGGGAACTATGCTAGTTTGCTTTTCTTTCATTTTGTACTTAAAAAAAAATGTTGTTTCAATTTCTAATTTTACCAAAAAAAAAACAGATTATAAATAATAGTTGATAATTCACTGATTTTGTTCTAGTCTTTAAGTGTTATTTTTATTATTCTCTGTAACATTTGATTATTGTTTTCTAATTTCGACTAACCACTTTATTGTTTTAGCTTTATAGCAAAACACACATGTATAAAGCTTATAATTGAATTTTCTGCAGGAAAAATAACTTTTTAATGAGCTTCTGAAATTCTGTCATTTCTAGCCCCCTTTACTCAACCACCTTGTTGAAATCAATTGTTTATAAAAGCATTTGTGAATACACAAGGCTTTTTAAGAACCAGTGATCACATTCTTAGGAACTAATGATCACAGAAAAGATTTCGTGCGATATAATTGTGATGCTAGAGGGTGAAATATCTCTTGGAATTCTCTCCCCTCCATAAACATCAAGTCCTATTTCCTCCATGACATCTCCAATTACTCAAGTGAACATCAAGTTTTTCTTTATATGTGAAATTCTATTACACTTAGTATTACTGTCTTATAACAGCGCTGAAGACTATTTTAAATGATTTCTGTTTCATGGAGTCAATGATTTCTCTGTAAGATGCTTACAAACTCTTTAAAGGCAATAACCTTGTCATATGTGTGGTTGTTACACCTGCTTTGGGGGAGTCCATTAGTAAAGGCTGATAAAGCAAATATCTGAAAGGAAAAGAACTTTGAATGTCATAAATGTAGAAGTTAGAAATTGCCTAAATTCCACACTCTGCCCACACAAACCACTTCCCTTACTAGTGTGGATATATCAGTCTTTTTCTGGGCTACTACCAACTTTGAATACAAAAATTATTTTTTACTCATCTCAATCTTCTCTCTTCACTTTGCACCAACCACCCTCTCCATACTGTTCCAGACTATTCCACTGAAAAAGCCTACCAAAGTGGTTCACAACAACCTGAGAATATATCTCAAAGACCACTTAGTAAGAAATGAGTCCCAGTGATAGAAAGATAAATGGTGGATCCGACACCAAGAGCACATTCTGACTTGCTGTATTTCCTAAGCAAAGAAGACCATGCATGATGCTTGGTGATAAAATCTGTTTCCTACCGTTGTCCTTCTTCCCCACCCCCAACAAAAACATATAAATAAACACAAACAAACAGAGAATATTTCCTCTCAAGATAGGAAACTGGAACTCTTACAAATGGGGTTCAATCTGTCTATTCTGTAAACTGAATAGTTTCAGGTCATATCAGATACTCTCAGGATAGCCCTATCTGGGTCCTCCAGGTCGAATGGTCCTACTCTATGACCAGACGAGCCTGCAGGGCTCTACCCCTGCCTGGACCAACAGTAATAGGTCTATGACTAACTGGGCACGTTAGTTAATTTTGTTTATTTACTGCACAGAATTAATCAATTCTACTACATTTTTATATACTTTGGGGTTTTGCCAATGTCAGTTCCATCTGTAATATATCCTTTTCAAGACTCAGGCAATCAGTGTGTTTTATCTTATCTTCTTTCTGCAATCTGTGGGTTTTAAGCTCTATTGGCTGAGTTTCCCAGAACTGAGGAAGTTGAGAAGTTGTATGAGCCACAACAGTTGGCACAATGTGTCAGAGGACGGAGAAATGCAATTGAACCAACACTCATTGGACATTTATTTTACGCAAGGTGTTGTGTCGGTTGTTCGAACAGAGAGTGAGGAAGGTACAAGACCGACCCTCAAAGAACTCACAATCTGTTTGCAGGAGACACCTGTGTAGGCACACGTACACACACATGCCAGAACTAATACAGTCAGACGATGCCAAGTAGTTCAGTAGAGGAGAAGCAAGTGCTGAGAGAAGACAAAAGTAAAACTTCATTCTGACTGAGAATATTACGAACTTCATAGGAAAGTTAGATACGTTACATCTCAGATACGACCCAAGACAAATAGAGTTTCAATAGGCAAAGAATATATAGTTGTTACACGGAAGAAAAATTGGTCATTGGTGGGTTGATTTTAGATTAAGAAATTATTTTGACTTTTCACATTATGAACTTTCAGTATTAATAATAAAACTTAAGCTGGGGTATTTCAACTTAGATTCTTACACATATTCTTATATAAAGGAATATCAGGCGTTCTATTATAAACAGGACTTCCCATGCCCTATTTGTTTATTCTGTTAGTAACCATTATGTAAAGATTTGAGTCTGGAACAAAAATGTGTGTACACAAATCAGGGGTCCTCTTTCCTCCTGCTTCTAGGGAGCTAACAAACACAGACAGTTAAGACTGAGAGACCTTAGTGATTATGTAAGTTAAACTTCTCATTTTACACACCAGTAAACGGTTAGTTAGCAATAAAATCTGCACTAGAACCCACATCTTCTGATACCTCCTCTCAAGTACCTCCCACTGCAACTACCCCTGGGAAGACTCCTAGGAGAGGAGGACCACTTCCTTTTTATTTCTGTGGGAAATGGGAGGATAGAGGTAATGGCAGGAAATTAATTTCATCCCTTGGGCCTCATACATGGTCTCTTGTGCTTAGTAGGGCAGGTAGCTCTGCCCAGGCGGCCCAGCCAATTTAGGGTCAGCCTGCAGACTTTCCTAGGATGCTACGTTTCCTTCTCCTTCTTCCCTCCCAGCCCCAGGGCCCTCTGGCCATTGGTCCACAACGGCAGGTTCGGACCCACTGGATTTCCGCCCCACTTACTCCCATTCTTCCCTTGGCGTTCTAGCAATAATTGGGGAGCAAAAGGGAGCCCCCCAAACTGAAAACCCCATCAGCGCAGGATTTTAGCTATTCAGTTCATTTCTAGGCAATACTTGGCACACAGTAGGTCCTCAATATTTTCTGAATGAATGGCAATATTGTTTTCTTGCCAACATTCAGTTAGACATCTTCATTTATTGGGGAGATGACAGCTGTACACTCTCCTTCTTTTTGGTCACTTCATTAGTCTCCGGGCAGATGAGAATAAACCGGGCTCGCCCTGCCACCCCCTCACCAGGATGAGCTGTCATCAGGCGGTAGGTAGATATCACCCAGATTCTTTCAGAAGTGTTTTCAGAGCTCCATTTGGAGGTGCAGATTCCTTTTTCTCTAATTATTTTCTAATTATTTCTAATTAACATTAACTTTTTTCTAGCCTCCCCAGAAAGGAAGCAGTACCTGTAGTGATGTCTAGCCTACCTCAAGGTTATATTACAAAAACAGACTGTAGAAAGCAAAACACAGTTGGCAAGCTCAGAAGCTCATGAGAGAAATATTACTGGGACAGTACTAAAACAGCACAAAGTTTAATTTAAAAATACTTTATAAAAAGTATATATTAAGATTATTATAATTTAAATTTCATATAAATATCTTTTGAAGTATCTCTCTCTCTCTCTCTTTTTTTTTTTAAAGATTTTTATTTATTTATTTGACAGAGAGAGAGGTAGCCAGCGAGAGAGGGAACACAGGCAGGGGGAGTGGGAGAGGAAGAAGCAGGCTCCCAGTGGAGCAAGGAGTCCGATGCGGGGCTCGATCCCAGGACTCTGGGATCATGCCCTGAGCCAAAGGCAGCCGCTTAACGACTGAGCCACCCAGGCGTCCCTGAAGTATATCTCTTAAAAAATTTCTACAGGACGTCTGCTTCTAACACCAACCTCCTCTGACAGGAATTCTCTTCAATCATTTCTTCATCTGCACAAAAAATAGTGTTGTATCATCTCAATATTCTAAGGGAGATTCTCCTACACTATTATTTCAACACATCCTATACTTTTAAGTTTGTTTCCTAATCATCCCTTATTAGCTAGAAATTGAATGTTTATTTCACTGTCAGTGTCCCTTGTTTTACTCCCAAGGGTCTCACAAGTTAATCGTGTGAGCACCGAGACTTCTCACAAATTACCAGTAGTTTGAAAGCATAATTTTGAGGACAACGCTGCTCGGTGTATTGAGAAAGTGAAGTGTCAATAAATCTAATCTTCCTGCACAGTCACACATGTCTGGGGATCAAAATCACTGTGGTCATCATTGTGGAATGATGTCAAACCGGTTCATACAAGTATTTTCCTATTCATTCAGCGCACTCTTATCAAGTGCCTGTTCTACCCCAGACTCTGTTCTGAGTGCTGGTAGGGTAGATAGAATCCATGTCCTTGGGGTGCCTGGGTGGCTCAGTTGGTTAAGCGTCTGCCTTTGGCTCAGGTCATGATCCTGGGATCCTGGGGTCAAGTCCCGCATTGGGCTCCTTGCTCCGTGGGGAGCCTGCTTCTCCCTCTGCCTGCTGCACCCCTCGCTTTTGCTCTGTCTCTTTGACAAATAAATAAATAAAATATTTTTTTTAAAAAAAGAATCTGTGTCCTCATTAATCTTTCTGGGAGAGTTTTCTTATTGTGCATGGAGGGGTGGGGGAGCAGGGGGTGGGGATTGGAAACAGACTTGCCTGACATTTTGGAGAAATGAAGAGGTTTTAACATCACAGAAGCACAAATTTTCAGTTGCATACCAGCTACCCTGTACCTCTTTCAAAAGTAGTTCCTTGACTACTTCTACCAGGTAACTCTTTCCGTCTCTCACCTCTTTCCTCCTCTCTCCATTTTAAAATATACAGCTCGTTGGTTTTTAGTATAGTCACAAGGTCGTACAACAATCACCACTATCTAATTCCAGAACATTTCATCACCTCATACCCAATAGCCATCACTTCCCATTTTCCCCTCTTCCCAGTCCCTGGCAACCCCCAGTCTACTTTCTTTCTCTATAGATTTGCCTATTCTGGACACTTCATATCATGGAACCACACATTATGTGGCCTTTTGTGTCTGGCTTCTCTCACTCAGCATAATGTTTTGAAGGTTCATCCATGTTGTAGTGTGTATTAATACTTAATACCTTTTTATGGCAGAGAATTATTCCATTATATGGTTATACCACATTTTTTTCATCCCTTCATTGATGGACATTTGGGTTCTTTCTGCTTTTTGGATATTATGAATAATGCTGCTATGAACATTCATGTACAAGTTTTTATGTAGACATACGTCTTCAATTATCTTGAGTACATACCTAGAAATGGAATTGCTGGGTCATATGGTAACTGTTTAGCATCATAAAGAGTTGCCAGACTATCTTCCAAAGTGGCTGCACCATTTTGCATTCCCATATCCTGCCAATACTTGTTATTGTCCCTTTTTTAAAATTATTATTATAGCCTTCCTAAAGGGTATGAAGTGATATCTCATTATGATTTGGATTTGCACGTCCCTAATGACCAATGACGTAGAGCAACTTTTCCTGTGCTTACTGGCCATTTGTATATCTTCTTCGGAGAAATGTCTATTCAAATACTTTGCCCATTTTCTGAGTTAGTTGCCTTTTAATTGTTGAGTTGTAATAGTTATTTATATTTTCTAAATTAAGCTCCCCTATCAGGTATATGACTTGCAAATATGTTCTCCCATTCTATGAATTGTCTTTTCAGTTTATTAATGAAGGCTTTATAGTACAAATGTTTTTAATTTAGATGAAGTCCAATTTATTAATTTTTTCCTTTGGTTGCTTGGGCTTTAAAAATCATTGTTTAATGCAAGATTATTTATGCTTATGTTTTCTTCTAAGAGTTTTATAGTTTCAGCTCTTATACCTAAGTCTGATCCACTTTGAGTTAAGTTTTATATATGTTGACAGTTAGGGGTCAACTTTATTCTTTTATATGTGGATACCCAGCTTGCATACCTTTTTGCTTAAGTTTTAAATTCCTCCAGGGAAGAAACTGTATCTTCATTAATCTCTTGCCCACTTCTTCGATTATATGAAAAGCAGCACATTTAAGGCTTTCATATACAAAAAGAAAACTGTTATCATCTCAAAAATCTCAGCTGGAAACACGACCATTGGTAAGGTTTACTCTATTTTCTTTGCATGTCCACTCTTGCCTGTGGCATCAATTCTAACTTGAACTGACTTTTTATTAGCAAGTAACACATAAGGACTTGCAAGAAGATCTCGGACTAATTCTAAGAACTTAGCATTTCATTTTCATAATGTAATCATCTAACCATAAGGATATAAGGAGACATTTTCTCAATAAGCCTTATTCATGCATAGGAATGGAAAAGAGGGAATTGGCAATCTCAGAAAGCAGAAATTAATATAAGAATATGGTTTGAGCCATAATAGAATAAAGGAGATGTTTTTCGAACATATGAAACAGTCATTCACAGTGTACTTTATAGCCTTAGAGGAAACCCTGGATCCTATTAAAATATTGCCCATAGCCATATTAGTCTCCAACAAATGTGTTACATTAGTGATCATTGCTATATTTTCTAATTTCAGTAATCATTGCTACACATTTTTAATAAGGTAAAAAATATAGGACTCATCACAGTACTATTTGAATTTTATTTTTGAATCATGATTTTATTGTCAATTCATGTAAGAATAGCAACATCTGTAGGACCCCTTGTACTGTATTCACAGTTGTTGTCCAAATTCATTTTTTAAAAGATTTTATTTATGTTTATTTGAGAGAGAGAGAGAGAGCGCACAAGTAGGGGGAAGGGCAGAGGAAGAGGGGGAGAGAGAGAATCTCAAGCAGACTTTGCCCTGATCATGGAGCCCATTGTGGGTCTCGATGGGGGGCTGGATCTCATGAACCTAAGATCATGACCTGAGCTAAAATCAAGAGTCCAGCACTAAACCGACTGAGCCACCGAGGCTCCCCTAAATTCATTCTTAAAAAATAAGTATTTTACTAAAGTAGATATATTCAAAATTAATAAATATATGAAAATATACTTAAATATTACTAATCATTAGGGAAATGAAAATTGAAAGCACACTATAATGCCAGCACAGGCCCATTAGAATGGCTATAACTTTATTAATCCAAAGTCATTTTTATAACAACCGTAAGAATAGGCAAAATCAGTATTATTATTTCCATTTTCTAGAGAGTTACTAACTGATCATTTTTATTATAGGATATTTCTAGCATGTTGAAAAGTATTGAGGGTAATTAAAGTGTAAACAAGATGTATTAGCCAGCTTTATCATACTTGCTTGAGATTTTTAGAAAAGTACTACAGGGAGCCTGGGTAGCTCAGTCAGTTAAGCATTGGCATTTGGTTCGGATCATGATCCCGGGGTCCTGGGATCAAGCCCTGCATCCAGCCCCTGCATTGGGCTCCCTGCTCAGCAGGGAGCCTGCTTCTCCCTCTCCCTCTGCCACTCTCCCTGCTTGTGCTCTCTCTCTCTCTTTCTCAAATTAATAAATAATCCTTAAAAATAATTAATTAATTAAAAAGAGCTATAATATTATAGACATGATTGGAATCCTTGTTACTCCTTTCCCAGTTCCATTCCTTTTTCTTCCTCCTGATAGCAATTATTTAGTATTATATCCTTCTTAAGGATATTTTCAGTACATACATATGCATTCTTCAACAACATACAGCATTGTTTTATTTGTGTTTAACTTTTATGACCTCATAGTCTAAGTGCTATTCTACAGTTTGCTTTCTTTCACTCAGGATTATATTTCGGGGAGTCGCTCATGTTACTACATGTGTCTCTAATTCACTTCTACTACATCGTTCTGTTGGATGACCATGCAGTTTTTTAAATCTATGTTCCTCCCGATGAATATTTAGATTCTGCTGTAGACTGAATGTATTCTCCTAAATTCATATGCTGAAACTTAATCTCCAATGTGATGGGATTTGGAGGTGGGGCCTTGGGGAGGTGATTAGGTCCCGAAAGTAGAGCCCTCATGAATGGGATTCGTGCCCTTTTAAAAGAGACCCCAGAGAGCTCTCTCACCCCTTCTTCGGCTATGTGAGGACAGAACAAAAAGACAGCCAGGAAGTGGGCTATCGTGAAACACCAAATCTGCAGGAACTTCAGCTTGGACTTTCCAGCCTCCACTACTGTGAGAATTAAATTTCCGTTGTTTATAAGGCACCGGTCTATGGTACTTTGTTATAGCGTCCCAACAGACTCAGAGTCCTTTCAAGTCGCCACTATCATTAATACAAATGCTGAAGCAACAACCATTTTTATGTATGCCTCTTGAGCAGTTGGTAAAAATCTCTCCAGTATGTAAATCTAGAAGTAGAAAACCTCAGTTAAAGGACAAATACCATTTCAATGTTACTGCTTTCTGAAGGGTTTGTACTAACTGTACTCCTACCATTGCATGACACCTGTCATTTCTCCATCTTGACAAAACTTAGTTTTGTCAGACTCATTTGTGTTTTTTTTAAACCAATCTCATGTTTATAAAATTGTGTCTCACATGTGGTTTATAAGTTCCATTTTCCTGATTACCAGTAATATTGAACACCTTTTCATTTGTTTACTGGATATTTGGGTTTCCTACTACAGGAATATTTTTTTTTATCATGTTTGCTTTTTTTTTTAAATTTGTCTTTTTCTTTTTGATTACAATAGTTATTTATGTATTCTGGATTCTATCCTTTGTCAATTATAAGCACTGTGAATATTTTTCCCCATCTGTAGATTGCTAGTTTGTTCATAGTGTTTTTGATGGTCTAGAACATGCTTTAAAGCAATTGGATTTACCAATATTTCTTGATTATTTCCATTGTGCATATATGTGTGTTTGTGGCTGTGTAGTTTAGGAAATTTTTCTTACCTAGAGACTATAAAGATGTCTAAATGTTTAAAAATTTTGCTTCTCACATTCAGTATTTAATCCATCTGAATTTATTATCATGTATGAAAGAAGTAGGTATCCAACATTATGCATTTTTTGCAATGAGAACAGTTCCAATTTTCTTAGTTCCAATGATTGAAAAGTCCACCTATTCCCCATTAATTTGTAATAGCACTTCTGTTATATACCAAATTTCCATTTGTATCTTGGTCTCTCTCTATATCTTGGTCCAATAATTTTTCCCTATGTCAGTATCAGGTGTCTTTATTATTATACCCTTATAGCAAATGTTAATATCTGCTAAGGAAATTTCTGACACTTTACTTTTATCTTGTATCTTCAAAACAATCTTGGCTCTATCTGGTTTTTACTCTTTCAAATATTTTTTGATCAACTTATCAAATTCATGAAAAGCCTTATGGAAATTTTGATTAAAATCACATTGAATTTGAAAATTAATCTTACAAAGGAAGTTTCAGTTAAGTTCTTGGACTCCCACCCACATACATGGTACATCTCTTATATTCTTTAGAGATTTCTTCAGGAATTTCAACAGTAAAGACTTTACTCCATTAAAGTCTTTCATATATTTTATTAGATTTAGGCTAGACTCCTAGTAGTATTTATTGCTATTTTGAATGAGCTATTTCTTCTATCACATTTCCTTATTGTTTTTTACTGTCACATAGGAATGCAATTTGCTTTGCAAATTGATCTAAAATACAGAAATGTCACTAAACACTAAATGTCAGTAAACACTTATTACTTTTTAAATTTTTGTGTAGATTATCTTGAATTTATTATTTAGACAATATATTATCTAAATATAGGAATAGTTGTATTTTCTTTTCTACTCCTTACACCTCTTATTTTTTTTTCTTGTCTTATAACATTGGCCAGGAATAAAAGTGATGATACTGGCCATCTTTCTCTTGTTCCTGGCTTTAAAAATAATCATTTATTTGATCTTTCTTTTTTTTTAAAAAAAAGATTTTATTTCTTTATTTGACAGAGAGAGAGAGAGTGAGAGAGAGAGGGGGGGAACACAAGCAGGGGGAGTGGGAGACGGAGAAGCAGGCTTCCTGCTGAGCAGGAGCCTGATGTGGGAGTCGATCCCAGGACCCTGGGACCACAGCCTGAGCTGAAGGCAGATGCTTAATGACTGAGCCACCCGGGGGCCCCTATTTGATCTTTCTTTAGCCTTTGATCAATACGTATTCTTACTATGAACCCTTTCCATCAACATTTCTTCCAAAGTTATTAAGCATGATATAAATTAAAGTGCACAGAAACAGCTTCATAGCAAATGAGATTTTAATTTCAAATAAAGCGAAACTGATGCATACTATTAGTTACCATCCTAATTCCTCCTCTGTTAACAATTCATTTAGACAACCAGTTAAATTGATAAATGCATTCCAAATCTATCAAAGGGTAACATAAGAATCATCTTCAATGATGAAGACACATCACAATAAGTTTTCCACTAGTTTAGAATTACAGAGCTTCAGTGCAAATGGAAAAGTATGTTATGATGCAACTGAGACTTTGTAGCAAGTTTTAAAAATTAAAAGCATAATCTCTTTCTTCTTTCATTCTAAATCATGTTTAGCTTGTTGTTTGTTTTGTTTTTTGTTTGTTTTGTTTTTTGTTTGTTTTGCGAGGGGGATTATCTGCTGTAAACCAGGGCTGTGAACTTTCCTTCTGGCTGACATTCCTGCCTCCCACTGGCATTGGTGGGAGAGTGAGTCTCTTTCCTTCCATTACTTGTGATTGTCAGCACATGCTCTTCTGGCTTCACATTGTTCGACCGTAACTCTTCACAAAACTATTTGCAGTGGATACCCCTATTGAAAGACGACAAGAAGTTGGAACACAATTCTAACAGACTAGTATTAAGGTTGAATTAACGTTTTCTCTTCCCTAATAAAAATGTTTACATATAGTCCTTCTTTTAGGCTTTTCATTTTTTGCATTCAAAAGAGTGAGGATGTTCCTCTCCAAAACAGGAAAAATGGATTCCATGATCATTGCTGGTTTCTTTGAGTCAAGATTGTATGGTAAGACATCCATGGGTTCTGCATACCCTTTGAGAACAGTAAAAAAAATCTAAGGCAAATTTTAGCTGAGCTAGAAAATCATGAACTAGCCAGAAACCTGTTTTCCTTCCCGAGTGCCGTTCTTTCCCCCAGACCTACGCGCCCAACAAAGCTTCAACCCTGATCCAATTTGGGATCTGGCTTCTCAGTGCCCATCCCCAGACCGCATCTGTAGCTGCAGGCAATCTCAAAATTAAGGTGCTCAGAGATCCTGCTGTGGCTTCCGAGGCTTCTTAAGGGACTTTCAGCTTCCTGTCCCACTTACAAGTACTTCACAGAAAAAAGAAGAGCACATCCAGCCAGAATGTCTCAACATTTCCCCCTGAAGCTTTTCTGTGTGTCTCCATTTCTACCCTCCTCCCTTCCGGCCGCAGGAGAGGAGATGCCTCTGTGCCGAATAACCTTCTGCTAACACTGTGAGCCCCAACCCATTGGAGACCTCCCTCTCTGTATCTCCTTCAACTCCCCTACCCACCAACCCAGCATTTGCCCTTGTCCCTCGACCTGCAAGATTGTGTGAGTGTCTTCCCATATTTTAAGAAATCCTTCTTCAGCTATCAATATGGTTCTCTCCTTCCCATTACGGTCAAATGTGATTCTGTTTTTCAATCTCTTTTGCAGGCTCCTCTTCTTTCAACAAACCCTCTGGTGGCCTCCAGGTCCTGATCTTGGCCCTCCTCTCAGTCTCTGCACTTCCCGCAGATCATCTTGTGTTCATCATGGCTTCCAACTCAAAGACTCAACACCGTAACCCTACCACACACCTACCCTGCCCTGCACGTACTGCAAGCCTGCCCCACCTGAACTCTCCCAATTCGACACATTCAGAGTGGACTCATGCTCTCCCCTGTACGTCTGCTCTGCCTCTTGTACTTTTCCACGTTAGTGAGGGCCACCACTCCCCTCCCTGGGCACTCACCCCCGAAGTAGTTGTCTGAACTGCCTCGTTGCTCAATACCTGCTGAAGTTCTCCTGCGACAGCACCTCAGGGAGTCTCACTGACCTCTACCCCCTTCCTTCCTATTCATCTCGTTGCTCTCTCTGCTCCAGTTACTTTGTTTCCTGTCATTTCTAATGAACTCTATGCCTAATTCTCCTCCCTGTGTAAGGAAGGCAAGTGTTCAAGCAATGTGATTTTCTTCAGTCTCTATAACTAAGCTTAATTTCAATTGGTGTCAATTCCAGGAAGCCTTGGTTATTTCAGCCTCCCTGCTCCTGCCTCCTCCTCCCCAACTTTGCATCAGAAAATACCGATGTGCAGAAGAGAGTGTGAACTCTGGGGAGCAGTGGGAATATGTGATCTCTCCCTAGACCAGACAGAATGTGAGAAAATTCCTGATGCTATCCTACCGGTCTATTCATGCAGACATCTCTAGCTTTCCCACTCCACACATGTTCAATAGAGGGAAAATCTACATGGCTTACCCCGTCTCTGGGCTCTATCCTGCAAGCAAGCTGCAAGCACTCTGCGCTCATGGGCTGCTCCTGTATCTCTAGGGCCACAGTCATGTATCCATCCCACCTTGAGAATTTAGCCTGGGGCAAGACAGGGCAGAAGTGGTAGTATCTGAGAAGTCAGAGAGCACAACTCCTTCTGGACACACCCAACATCCATTAGTCCCCTTCCTACACTGTTTCTTCCCTAGCCCAAATATTCTTAACTACAGCTGTGCCAGAAGACTATTTTGGTCACCATTCATTGATCTAATGTTTGTAAATAAACTTGATGTCCAGGCATAAGGTTTAAACTTTTGAGAGTCAAGGACTTTCAGAGTTTAAAAGCCTTATTTCAGCTGTATCATTCATCCCCTGAGACAATGGACACCACTCACTATGGAGGAAAAGCAACGTGTACAAGGAGGGAGGGAAGCAGGGAATAAAACCCCCTCTACCGTTTCCCAGCACATGATTCCATTGCTGGGGTCTGCGTTCTGTCTCTCTAGGAGCTCTAGCTCTTTGCTCAAGGACCAGGCCTGCTATCTCACATTCCACTTGACCAGGAAAGTTCCAGAAAGGGCACCCTTAACTCCTCCTCTACTTCACTCAGTACCCTTCCTGCTTCACTTCATCTCTCAAAATGCTTTCTCACCTTCATTCCAACAGTTACAGTCTTAGATCAACTAATTCACCAAGGAGGATTCCTAACTTCCTCCATTTTCTCCCCAACTTCCCATCCTGCATGACGAAACTGGAATTTCCAACCACAAATCTCATCATGTCCCTTTCTTGCTTAAATCCATCCATGGACTCATCACCTTCAGGACAATTTGGGGGAACTTCTCAGTGTAACACAGAAGGCTAGACAGTGGCTCAGTGTGGACCTCACCTCTGGCCCAGCCTACCTGAGGCACACAGCTGCTCCCAGTATGGTCTCTAACTGTGTCCCCTCTGCATCATTTTACATCTCATGCCCCTTCTTGGTAAGTGCATATCCTCTCCCCACTACCTGCCTTAACCCCTCACCACCCCTACTTCCTTCTGAACACAGGCGAGAAGTCACTAAGAGCAGTCAAATGATGGTGTTTTTGATAAGCAGCCTTCCAAAGGGAACTGGCTTTATTTAGTCGATCAAAAAATGGCAGAATAATCTTTGTTTCCTTGTATTTTGTTTCCTTCCCAGTTCTCCTTTACTTAGCCTAGATGGCCACATTTCTTATGACTTTCTAAAAGGGATGACAGAGCCTATGTTTGGCTTTTGAGCCTTCCATACCCAGGTCCTAAAGAGACTCTAGGAGGATTCCTGAGTTGAGGAAAGGGGGCAACAATAGGGAGCATGAGTGGTCTTAGCCCATGGTGAGCCCTGAGTGCTCCACCCTTGGCTAGGTTTGGAAATTCTAAAATCAGGAGGACTGTGCCTTCCCTTTAGCAAAGCCTAGGGGTCGAACATCAGGCCCTAGGATTCCTGTGACCAGAAAAAGGACCTATGCAATCAGTCTACAGATCAATGCTAAAACTGCTGATTTCCCAGGCCCAGCATGGCCTGAGTAGGGCCACAGAAAAGCAAGAGAAGGCTTCCTGCTTCTCGAACGCTGAGGGAGTTGGGGACACTAAAGGAAGTTGGGGACGCCCTAAATTGATTGAATTTACTTTCTACTACCCAAAGGAAGGAGGCATTTTCCATGAAATCCATTTCAGTTATAAATAAGGTTCCTACGTGCTTGTTATAGACCGAGATTCATACCTACACTTCCCCCTCCTCCAGTAATAACCGAGAAGTACTGTATCACAAACTTTTGGATTTTGGAGGGACATACATAATATGAGTGATCTGATGGATTTTCACTTGGGACCAGACAAGAAGAAATGGGTTTAAAATGAAGCAAGAAGGGTTCCATTTGGACCTGAGAGAGATTTTCGAGAACATACGGACAACACCAGAGAAAGAGTGTGATTGTGTTATTTTTAAAAGAGAAGATTGGCCTAGAATCTTCCTGAAGTTGTAGTTCATAACACAATGTACGCTTTACTTTGGAGAATGAGGTTGGGCCAACCCCACGCTGGGTCACCCCCACTGCACCCCCGACTCAGGCTGCTCTGAAGACCCCGTAATCTAACTGCCAGCCCCTCCCTTGGGCATAGCAGCGGCTGCCATGCCTGAGCCACTGGATGCAAAGGACACAAGGACTCTGCAAGTTCGAGTTCGTTTATGTATCTGAGTAAAAGACTAAAGGATTTTCTCTTTCCCAGCCAGAGGGAGATATACAGCCATGATTATCCTTGTATTCGACCGGAGAAAAAGTTTTGGCTCTTCTCAAATTATCAACTCTTCAGTTCCTGAAAATACTTGACCAAGAGTAATTATTATTTTGATGATTTCAGGTCTGGGCTGGGTATTTAGAACTTCTTGACAAATATCCCAGGGAGGCAAGGCTGGTGAATGATTATTAATCAGTTCAGTTGCTTATGTCTCTGTTGGACAGCACAGAAGACAAATGGCCTTCTGTTTTTTTAACTTTCCAGATACAGTGTACTGCCACATTTTTATTCTGGAATGATGACGGTCTCCAACTGGAGTGAGCCGGGTGCCATGCTTCACACGGAATCACAGCTTGTTTCAGAAAAGTCCAAGTTCTTTACTCTCCATTTAAAGAAAGCAAAGCAAAAGTAACTCTTTTAACTGCTAGGTCTCAGAATGTGAATGATCCGGTACCTTTGTAAGATGCAGGAAGCGGGGAGAAAATCCAGAGAACGCATGCACGCGTGCGCGCGCGTGCACACACACACACACACACACACACACACACACACACACACACACACACACACACAGATTTTATGAGAGGCCGTGGTTACCCGGGGGCAGTATTTATAGCTCTGAGTAATTTATAGCTTTTAAATGTAATGTTATAATGCAAATAAAGTTTTTTCTACCCTAGTGATGAGCTCATGAATAAACCTGAAAAGGATGCGAGGCTGGCGGCAGAGATGGCAAGAGCAGACAGGGAATGAATCAGCATGCGCCTGCTTTCTCCAGCAACTGTCACCACAACCATGGGATCAGTGCGCCGCTCAGCATGCGGACTCGGGGCGCGGCTATGTGTGACATGGCGCTGAACAATTCCCATCCGAGGCAACAGACCAGGAATGCTGCTCAGCCCACCGTGCAACAAAAATGTATGAAATCGCATTAGCAGAAAAACAAGATTTCTGGGTCTTATCACAGAAAGGCTTTTTTCCCCTCCCAGATGAATGTTCACCTCTAATTGAACAACTGTTACTCTCTTTCTTTCTACCTGAAAGTGGCTTTTACAACTCATAATTAAGGGCAGGATCTTTATAATCCCATCATGATGAAATGTCTTTTTAGTGCTTGAATGCAGTTCATTAACAGGATATTTAGGGCTGTTTTTTTTCAGTGGTTAATTGGACTACAATTCATTTGCATGTCCTGAACATGCATTTTAAGTCTATACAAGAAGTCCATTTAGCTACTTTCTAAAACAAGTTCTGGAAGGCTGGAGTCCACGATCCTTGTAAAACAAACATCACATGAGACTCGATTTGTACTTAAGAGGAAAACCGCAGCAGGGAAAATAGCTAAAATCTAATCAGATGTTCTCTAAATTGATATAATAAAATTGTTTTTAAGAAAGAAAGATAGTATATAGTATAATAATTTCCAGAAGTTGATGCCTTTTCATTAAAATAGAAATGGTATAAAAGTTCTGCAAGAGTGCAAATGTGGAGTTTTCCCCAAGGGAACAGTGTGTATCACAGAAGCAGTGGGGGACAATACCCCTGAATATTCACAGTGGACTTTTGGGAGGCTTAAGGGTTAATTTGTTTAAAATTCATGGCTGATTTTATGGGAAAACATTCTCTATTCTAGCCACAGGCTGTTACATTTGGAAGACAATAGATAGAAAAATCAACTTAATGGATCCAACTCCTAGTTCTTTGGTATAGGAAACAAGCCCAATCAGAAAGGTATCAAATGATACAAAGTTGCAATATACACACATCTTTCAATCCAAAGAGATACTCAAGTTTTGTATACCCCACTTTTTTAGATTGCTACCCATTTACACCAACAGGCTCAGATCAGTCTTCCAGATGGAATTAGCCTTGTTTTTCCCACAGATTCTAAAACATCTTCTTAATCAAAATCCTTGCTCATATGGACACAAATCAAGCAATTAGTCCCCAGGTTAGCCCAGCACTATCTACCCTTCTCTCCCTACCTGTCTCTCACCATAACTCGCAAGCACCCAGGAAATCTTCCCATCCATGGATAGATAATTCCAGGGCTCCAGGATCCATTAGGTCAATAAACGAGGCTGGTCACAGGCCTTCCAACTGCAAAATCCTTCAAACTTCTTCTAAGAAAAAATACAGACCTTCCGCTAAAAGGTGTGCTCCTGAATTGGATATTTATTTCAAAATTCTCAATAAAAGAAAAAATGATACTACCTCAGTGTTATGATTTTCAAGGGCAAAAAGTCAATAAATCTAAAATTCGTAAAACTGCAGATAGATGTTATCTTAATAATTGTCTATCATCATATATGTATGAAAATGTATATGAATATATTTGAAAATATACTGGGACTCAGATTAAGTGATTTATCCAAAGTCTGTCAGCCAGTCTAGAACTCAGATCTGTTCTGAAGGGTAGAGCTCTTTCTACGGCACTACTCTGCATCTGATGTTTTCTTATTTAACTTACTAAATTTCATATATTCATAAATTTTATATATTGTTATAAATTAAGCTGTAAGTACAGTTCACTACACTTCTAATGAAGTCAAAAGGAGTCAAACTGCTTGCAAATAATGAACAAAAACACAGGCAAAAAAAGCAAGCAAACAAACAAAACCCTATAAAATTAGTTTAATGGAATATGAAAATAAAATTTTAAAGAATTTTTGAAGTTGTTGAATTATAGATTAAATTAAGAGCATGTTGATTTAAAAATCACTCACTAATGTTATTCTATTTACAACCCATTATGAATATGATTAGCTATGAAATTTTTCCAAAGTAATTTAAACCTTTTGAAAATAAATTTTAAATATAGCGTAGTATGAATTGTATGAATTGCAATGGTGTGAATTTAAATTCAGTGGTTTGAATTTGAAATCCATGGTATGAATCTAACGTAATTGAAGGAGTTTTGTTTGGTTTTACCTCTTGAATATATTTTAATTAAAATAAGAACTATGGCTATTTACCTACATACTTGGAGTATTTCTTTGTGCTAGTTATTTATATTTTAAGGTAAATTTTATCCCACTCTATCTCGATGTACGTTACTATTGTTATATGTAACATGTTATATGTAAAATATGTATTAATATATAGACGGTATCCAGAATGACAATCACTTAAAATTACTGATTTTATGCTGATAATAATCGCTGCAATGATTTAGTGTGAAATGTAGCACCAGTATGGTTTTATCTATGAGATTTACAGCTTTGTGAAGTCTCTCCAAACTGAACTCAAATTCATTGGCTCTGTCTTTGTACAAGTAAGCACACAGCTTTGCTTTATTGAGAAGATGACATATGCAGTGTTGTATTTTTTTTACTATTTTGTTTTTAATGCTAGTAAATTAATAGTGATCTCCATGTCCAAAACCCTAATGACCAAAAGAATGGAAATCAGATACTTTATTAAAAATGTAAAAAATATGTTTTGCTCCAGAGAATGCACGGATATATAAATGTTTACAAATTCCATTTTCAGTAAACAACAACACATTTTTCTGTAAGTAATCAGAAGGATAAGAATCAAGCTGTATCATTTTTACATTATTGAAACATGTAGAAATCTTAATTCTGAAATTATATTCATGAAGCAAAGAAAATTTATTCTCATATTATGCATCTAAGAATTATTTTTATTTTACCATTTTATTAGAGATCTCAATCTTACATAGTTCATCAAGAAATAATACAAAATGATTTACTGATATATACGCTTTTACGGGGATTTTTTGAAGAATCTCTCTGAAGTGTGTTCATTCAGAGTTTTCTTTGAGTGCTTGGCAAATTTATTTATTCTCAGTCAATGTGCTCTAGTAATCTGTCCTTAGAATAATATTAATTAAATGTGACTTAAGATTTTATCATTTTTGGTACAAAATATCAATTTTGCACAATAATACAAATTTCTTTTAAGTATGAATATACATTAAAAGGAAATTTTAAATTGATCTAGCAAATGATCTATGATTAAATGTATCAAACTACTGTTTTTTAAAAAGCAAATCTATTACAAAAGTCACCTTGAAGCATGTTCCATTTTGGTTATAAATTTATCAAGATAGATTTTTCACACATACTTCTAAAATAAATGTAACTTCACTGTATAAAACAGAGATCATTTGTTTTATTTCACAGTGTTTTTTTTCCCTTAGATTATTATATTTCAAAATGCATTCATAGTATCGATGTTATGGGAAATTCATGTTTATACTATTAAGAACCTTTCCGTCCAAGTAAGATACATGGATTATGTTACCAAAGATTTTATATGAAGAATAATTGTTTACTTTAAAAAATTAGTTAACAAAGATATTCTTAACTAAATGCAGAATTAATTTATATTTTCTTTGTAGAAAACCATGATAATGCTGAATACGATCACAGTTTATTTTATTTGTAATATTAGCCTTATTGTGTTGACTAAAATGTTTAAAATAACATTTCTAGTGATTTGGGTATTATGATATCAAAAATATATACATAACTACATGTTACTCTTAAAAAATTCCAGGTTTCTTAATCTACTTTAATCATATTCAAGAAAAAAGTATTATGTAAGAATAAAATTGTTTTGTTAACTCTTATTTTACTCTAAAATATAAAATAAAAACTAGTGAATAATAATTTTTAGTGAAGAAATTTAAATCATGTTTTGATTTTAAGTGTTAAAGTGTACTTTAACAGGCTTTAATAATCTACATAGATTATCGTTCTTTGCATATAATATGGTTATATACCCAGAACATACCAAAAAAAAATCAAACAACAGCCCTTAGAGTTCAGTGACGTGAATGGATATAAAATAAACATACAAATATCAATAGCCACGGGATGACTACATAACCCTACAAGATATAAGCAGGACCTATTTACAGAAAACTATAAACTTTTATAGAGCAATAACAAAAGGTAAGCTGAAACTGTTAGAAACACTTCATATTTATGGATAGAATAATGCATGACTGTAATTCCTCCTAAATTAATTCTTATGTGTTAATGAAACCAAATAAAAATAACATAGCAATGAGATTTTACCTGAAATGGGTGATAGTTTCCAAAACGATTCTGGAAGAATTAATAAACAAGAATAGCCTCATAATACTTGAACTAAAACAAGCAAAAAGCAATGTGCTAAAAGTTTTATAATATTTCAATATCAGAGGTATAGTATTATACAAGAATTAAGACAGATTAATAGAGCAAAACAGTTTGAAAAAAATCCTAACATATAAGAAATAGGTGTATTGTGAAGAAGCATCATTAAAAATGCAAAAGAGATAGATGATTTATTCAGCAAAGACTTTTGGAAAATTACCTACTGAAGAATAACTAAGCATTTACCTTACATGGTACTAATGGATTTATTAAAGATCTTAGTGTAAACAATGAAACTCTAAAATAGAGGTGAAAACAGATGTGTTTTTTTAACTGGTATGAAAGTAGAAAGGGATTTTCTAAGATGTAATAAAATTAAAACTTCTGTACATTATTTAAAAACAAGCACAAAGCTACAAACAAAATATAAAAGTAAATATTTAGTTGGATAAAAATAATTTAGACAAGACGTAGGTATCCTTAATGCACAATAAAAGGCTCTAAAAATCACTATTATTCTAATAGTTTCTTGATTGAAAAAACATTAATTACAACAAATATATAAACAAAATATATAAAAAATATATATATAAAAAAATCACCAAACTCATTGCTAGAGAAACATGCAATAGGGCCACAAGATACAATTTATAATCTGTAAAACTGACAAAATATATTTTAAATGTTAATTCTCAATACAAAAAAGGTACTCATGCATTATTTGTGAGGATGTAAATTAATATTAATACTAAATTAATAAATTAATATTAAGTTAATATTAAATTTAAGAAAGCACACTGACAATTACCTCAAAAATATTCATAGTCCTTAAATCAATAATTCTACTTCTAATGAAATAAATCAGAGATAGGTTCATAGATGTATTTGTATAGATGTTTATTGCAGTGTTATTTATAATAGTGAAAAGATGAAATAATCAAAATGTCCAACCAGGTAAATAGTAAAATAAATTATGATATATAATTCATGAATTTGATGGAATATTATGCAGCCATTATAATGATGCTTCCAGGGCATATTTAAAGACTTGGAAATTTTTCATGATACAATGTTAAATGAAAATTCAGGACTCAAACTTATATTTGTATAGTTACCTAAATAAACATGACAAATGCAAATAAACCAAAATATTGGCAAGTTTAAGTACAATTTTTATTTTCTTTTTGTGTTTTCCAAATATCCTATAATGAACGATACTCCTTGTATAGTTATAAAATTTCTTTAAATTTTTTAAAGATATAACAACTTTACACATTGAAGTTATTGGGGTAATCATTAAGGTGATATTGCTAGACAGAAGATAAACAGATACAGACAGAGATATGTTGCTACTAGAGATACATATTCAGATATCTCAATATCACAATAAACAGTTGCATTAAACTAAGTTTAAATAGCATTCATTCAGGTGGTTACATTAATTTTCTTTTTTTTTTTTTTTAAAGATTGTATTTATTTATTCGACAGAGATAGAGACAGCCAGCGAGAGAGGGAACACAAGCAGGGGGAGTGGGAGAGGAAGAAGCAGGCTCATAGTGGAAGAGCCTGATGTGGGGCTCGATCCTAGAACGCTGGGATCACGCCCTGAGCCGAAGGCAGACGCTTAACCGCTGTGCCACCCAGGCGCCCCGTTACATTAATTTTCTGTTGTAAGGTAATGTGGTAGCTGCGGATGACCATTGCTTTTCCCTCATGAAACGAGTTTTCATTAAACTTAACACGAGTTTAGTTCTCTGTTGACTTCCTCCCCACCATTCATTTTTTAGTTCATCTTTAAAACACGAGATATAATAGATACGTAACATTGTGTAAGCTTAAGGTACAACGAGTTGATGTGACACAGTTCTTTATTGAGATATGATTATCACCCTAGCTTAGCCAACACCTCTAGGATGTCACATAGTTGTCAGTTTCCTTTTCTGGGGAGAGAACATTTGAAATGCACCTTCTTAGCAAGTTTCAAGTATATAACACAGTATCCTGGGCTATAATCACAGGCTGTGCATTAGATCTCCAGAATGTATTCATCTTCTAACTGCAAGTTTGTATCCTTTGACCAACGTCTCCCCCATTAACCAACTCCCCTCCCTCAACCCCGACAGCCTCTGGAAACACCATTCTGCTCTCTGTTTCTTTTTCTTCATTTTTGGATACTTCAAACTCTTTGCAAACTCTTTGATACTTCAAACTCTTTCTAGGGTATAAATAAATACAAACACTACTGTCATTTTCGCACAGACTTGTCCCTGTGGTTCACTGTAATTTTCACTTTAAACGAACTTTCATTAGGCCACTTTTACCCCCTCAGGAGTAGCTTCTGTGCGGATCTGGCAGGCCCCTGGGCCCAGCCACCGTGGGACTCTGGCGTCGCCACCACTCCCTCCGTGCCTGCCTCTGGGGCTGCTTTCTCCCCAACACGTAACCGTTCACACCACCGTGCCTGCCTCTGGGGCTGCTTTCTCCCCAACACGTAACCGTTCACACCACCGAGAAGCCTTTGTCAACCATTCCAAGGAGGAGGAATTTCCCAGGGAAGGAAATCACTAAACCATATGTATCTCTCCTTCCTGTGTTAGGGCTGGAGATGGTCAATATCACAGTAGGTCATTTTGTTAAATTGGTGACTATTTTAATAATGATTTCACCAAGAAAAGCATGTAAGATACAGACTTAGATTTGTTGAAGCAGATAGAAAGTACTCCCAGTGAATACAGATTACTCTTCTGAACCTACCTGGAAATAAATCATTCTAAATTGAAGACTTTCTTATCACCAGTTTATTTATAACTGAGATTGCAACATGAAATCAAACGGTTCAGGTAATTAATGCAAAATGCATCTTTTATTTATCAAGTTACCTCAATTTATTTGCCTCACCTTCTGCTGCAACCCTGATCATTGCTGGTTTAGGGGAACTGAGAAACGACTAGTATTATTTTTTCTAACGTTGTGTTTTTCCTCGTTTTCACAATTCCTGGTTAGAAAAAGCCACATGCCTTGTGTGTATGTGTGTGTGTGCAAGTGTTTGCTTGAAACTCAAACATGCAGAATATATTAGTTATAATGGCACACAGCGAAAGGCAGAATTTTTAAAAACTAAGTAACTGTAACACCAGTAATTTTCTCAATGTGCTACATTTTAAGTTTTAATGAAAAAAAAAAACCAACCACCTTTTCCAACATTCTGAATTAATGGCATCATTCCATATTTAAAAAACTTTTTTATTATCATCCTTTTTTGCAAAGGAGTGGGAAATAAGATGTTTACTTCTATCTGCCAAATAACTATGAATTTATCATAAGGGATTAAAAAACTTGCCATGGAGCAGATTATTAAATTAATTAAATTAATAATTAAATAATTAAATTAAATTAATAATTTAATAAATAATTTCACACTTAATATATAATTTAACTCTACACATTATACTGTTTGGTGAGACCATTATCTCTGATTATATTTGCTTAAGCAGACCAAATTTTAAAAGTTATTTAGTGACCAAATAATTTATTTTCAGTCATTTATGCCATTTGCTTATCAAATAGGATATAATCTGCAAGCGTTGATTTTGGAAGCAGGACTGAACTTTTAAACTTAAACAATGAGAAGATGATACCTCTGAGAAATATTAACTCGAGTACAGTTATGCTTATAGTCTTTGAGAAGAACAGGGGTATTTATCGTCTTTTTTTTAAAAAGAGTATTTTACACTGAACTTTTAATGAAAATAAATAACGTAAATAACACCTACTATTATTCCCCCGATTTTAAGTCCAGGATCTAAGAGGCGGAAGGGACCAAAAGTAGGTTGCTATGTTGCATTGACATCTGGTGGAGTAAAGCCGTTATTACAAGGTGGAAGAGGGCTCTCGACTTCTAGAATAATGCTAACTAAAGCGGAAAGATGATGCAAAGATCATCTCTACTCTCACCTTGTAATTTCTCAGCTATGAAAACTGAGGCAAAGAGAAAGTAAATTCGTCAGAAATATTTCACGACCTATGAAAATATGTGAACTACAGCAGTTGATATGGTAAATAGAAATTCCATGTAAGAACCAGAAAACAAATACTAATACAGAATACATAGAGTGATAAAGCATATAATCTTCCCGCTTTTTGGCAGGAATATGGTGCTTCGTTACACTGCTCTCTGTATGTGGTTGAAATAAAAGGATTTTTTAAAAGGAAATGCCAAAATTGTGGAGTTAAAAAAAATATGTTGCTTCTTATGGTGAAGAACTTTGGTTTTTTAATTTACCCCAATGTGCGAAGAGATGAGAGAGGAAGAGAAAAGAACACTGCCATTGCTTCTCCTGTATACATATTGCAGCAGTCCTCTGAGATGGTGTTTCTTAAGAAGGAAATCACACTGAGTCAGACACTTCCTTCAGCTCAGATACTTTGTCTCTTAAAACAGTTCCTTTCTTAAAGAAACTTAAACATGGCAGCACAGAAAAGAACAGTCCTTTGTGTGGTGGCTCAGACATTGTCTCCCTGCCCGCA
Organism: Ursus americanus; assembly: GCF_024610735.1. Lineage (NCBI taxonomy): Eukaryota > Metazoa > Chordata > Mammalia > Carnivora > Ursidae > Ursus > Ursus americanus. The sequence goes on along the minus strand of NC_142137.1, from coordinate 49,852,180 downwards.
GGACCTTACTTCTCCCTGGAAGGCACATCCCAAATGCTTGTGCTTCTCAGCCGCCCTCTCTCTTGTCAAATAACAAAAGTCCAACTGAGTCAATTTTAAAGATCTGATTGCCTTACTGAATGACTCCTCTATTGGACAGCATCCCATCTAGCAAGTAGAAAGGAGCTCCAATGGGCCACAGAAAAAAAGAAAAAGAAAAAGAAAAAGAAAAAGAAAAAGAAAAAGAAAAAGAGAAGGCATGGAGGAAGGAAGGAAGGAAGGAAGGAAGGAAGGAAGGAAGGAAGGAAGGAAAGAGAGGAGAAAGGGAAAGAAGGATACTTTTAAAAGCAGGACAAAGAAGCCATAAACAAAAAAAAAAGGATTATTTCAGGCAAAACGTCTGTGTGGTGGGTTACATCATTGGTACTGACCAGAAAATTCCAGACTAACCTGTTAAAAGACTACATTCCTGAGGAAGGTTGAAATGGCAATTAGGTTAGGTATTAAGCAAAAGTGACTCCATTTTGGGCCTGTTTCTTTTTAACACTCTCCAGTGCCGATTCCTTCTCAGAAGCGCCTCCAAAGAGTCTTCCCTGCGCTCCTCTCTGTCCTTAGTTCCTTGCATTCTTTCCCTACAGCACTGACATATCATCTTAAATGCATTTGTTTGTTTCCCTAGACTGTAAGCAGGAATTCAGCCTATAACCGTCTCTTTCCAGTGCCTAATAATGTCTGGCAAATAGGAGGTGCTCGTTTTCTGCCTGCCAAATACACGTGGGCTCTGCACTACCTCCCGCGGGTCTTGCTAACTTTTACAATGCTTCCACCACCTGTTATTAATTTCCCCTATTAAAATTATGCTTCGAAAGATTCGGTCCAGCCGAAAGCCTGTACTTCTGAAGTAATAATAATTCCTTGGGCCAATTTTGTTGATCAAAAGACAATACAGAGTTTCCACGGATCCCTGCCCCACGGAGGAGCCGCATCTGGAGTGGATGAAGGGAATCCCAGTTAAGCACGAGTTTGTCATCACGTGGCCTAGGGATCTGGAAAATTAACAAGTCATAGGAATTTTAAGTAAAGGGGTTCTGGAAATTGAAGTAATGCATCATTTGTATTACTGTCCATTTTCTTAAAGTTTTTTTCATAACATCTTGATTGAGGTATGTCACATATCATAAAATTCATAAGTATTTTTGAATCTATGATTACATAAAGTATACAATTGAATATTTTTAAGTATATTCACAAATGTGTGCAACCGTCTTCACAATCTAACTTTAGAACATTTTCATCAACTCCTCCCCCCAAACCACTATAATCATTAGCAATCGTTCTCCACGTCCCCCTCCCCCCACCCTGGCCCTAGGAATCCATTAATCTCTTTTCTGTCTCTGCAGTAATTTTCCTGCTCTGGACATTCCATATTCGGGCAGACCTTGGAGACATTGCAGGTCTGGTTCCAGACCACTATAATAAAGCAAATACTGCAATAAAGCAAGTCAAATGAATGTTTTGGCTTCCAGTGCGTATAAATGTTATGTCTATACTATGCTGTAGTCTATCGGATGTGCAAAAGCATTATGTCTAAAGAAACAATATACATGCCTTAATTTTTAAAAAACTTTGTGTTAGAAAATGCTAACAAGCATCTGAGCGTTCAGTGAATCATAATCTTTCTGTCGATTGAGAGTCTTGCCTCCATGTTAATGGCTACTGACCGAGCAGGGTGGTGGTGGCTGAGGCTGAGGTGGCTGTGGCAAGTAAAATAAGACAACAATGGAGTCTGTCACATCCATTGACCCTTCCTGTCACGAATCATTTCTCTGTAGCATGTGATGCTGTTTCAGAGCATTTTACCCTCAGTAGAACTTCTTTCAAAATTGGCAGCAACCCTCTCAAACCCTGCAGCGGCTTTACCAGCTAAGTGTATGTCCATATTCTAGATCCTTTGTTGTCATTGCAACAATCTTCCCGGTATGTTCACGAGGAGTAGATTTCATCTCAAGAAACTATTTTCTTTGCTCATCCATAGGAAGCAACTTTCCATTCATTCAAGTTTGATCAGGAGACTGCAGCAATTCAGCCCCATCTTTAGGCTCCACTTCCAATTCGAGTTCTCTTGCTATTTCTACCACGTCTGTGGTGACTCCCTCCACTGAAGTCCTGAGCCCCTCAAAGTCACCCATGAGGGTTGGAATCAACTTCTTCCAAACTCCTGTTCCTGTTGATGCTCTGACCTCTCCCCACAAATCACAAACGTTCTTAATGGCATCTAAAATAGTGAATTCTTTCCCAGATTTTAAAATTTACCTTGGCCAGACCCATCAGAGGAATCACTATGTATGGCAGTTACAGCCTTACAAAATGTATTTCTTAAATAAAAAGACTTGAAAGTCAAAATGACTCCTTGCTCCATAGGCTGCAGAATGGCTGTTGTGTTAGCAGCATGAAAAACGGCGTCAGTCTCACTATAAATCTCCAGCAGAGCTCTTGGGTGACCAGGTGCATTGTCAGTGAGCACTAGTATTTTGAAAGCAGGACTCAACAGTGGGCCTAAAATATTCAGTAAACCGTGTTGTAAACAGATGTGCTGTCATCCGGGCTTTGCGGTTTCATTTATAGAGCACAGAGTTGATTTAGCATAATTCTTAAGGGCCCTAGAATTCTCAGAATGGTAAATGAGCACTGGCTTCCACTTAACGTCACCAGCAGCTTTAGCCCTAACTAGAGAGTCAGCCTGTTCTTTGAAGCTTTGAAGCTAGATATTGACTTCCCCCTATCTATGAAAGTTCTAGATGGCAACTTCTTCCAATAAAAAGCTGTTTCATCCACATTGAAAATCTGTCTGGTGTAGCCACCGTCATGAATGATCTTAGCTAGATCTTCTGGAGAACTTGCTGCTTCACCTCGCACTTTTCTATTATGGAGACGGCTTCTTTCCTTACGCCTCTCCAACCAACCTCTGCGAGCGTCAGACTTTTCTTCTACAGCTTCTACCCCTGGCAGCCTTCATGGACTTGACGAGAGTTAGGGTCTTGCTTGGGATTAGGCTTTGGCTGAAGGGAATATTGTGGCTGGCTTGGTCTTCCATCCAGACCACTCAAACTTCCTCCGTATCAGCAGTGAGGTTATTTGGCGTTCTTATCATTCATGTGTTCACTGGAGTAGAGCTTTTAATTTCCTTCAGAAACTTTCCCTTTGCATTCCCAACTTGGCTAACTGGCACAAAGGGCCTAGCCTTTAGCCTGTCTCAGCTTTTGACATGCCTTCCTCACTAAGCTTAATCATTTCTAGCTTTTGACTTAAAGTGAGAGACGTGTGACTCTTCTTTTCCCTTGAACACTTAGAAGCCACTGTAGGGTTATTAACTGGCCTAACTTCAATATTGTTGTGTCTCAGGAATAGGGAGGCCCAAGGAGAGGGAGAGACAAGGGTATGGCCAGTTGGTAGAGTAGTCAGTACACATACAACTTACCAACTCAGTTTGTGATCATGGGCACGGTTAGTGGCATCCCCAAACAACTATCATAGCTATACCAAAGAGCACTGATCACAGGTCACCATCACAAATACAAAAATAATGCGGAAGTTTGAAACGTTGCAAGAGTTACCGAAATACGACATAGAAACATAATGTGGGCAAATGTTGCTGAAAAAAATGGCACCAATGGACTTGCTTACTGCAGAGTTACCATAAACTTTCAATTTGTAAAAGACATAAAATATGCAAAGCTCAATAAAGCAAAGTGCAATAAAATGGGGTATACCTATAGATGAGATCATACACTAGGTAGTCTTTTGTAGTCTTTTGGTTAACATGATTTCAAGGGTTATCCACATTGTAGCATGTATCAGTACTGAATTCCTTTCGTTTCCGGACACTATCCCATTGTATAGACACACCACCTTTCATTTATCCATTCATCCATCAGCCGATAAACATTTAGGCTGTTTCCAATTTGGGCTGTTATAAATAATGCCGCTATGTATACAACGTATACACAATTGTCTGTATAATATACAACTTTTTACGTGGACATATGTTTCCATTTTTCCTAGATACACATAGCTAAGAGTGGAATTTCTGGGTAATATGGTGAGTCCACGTTTAACTTCATGAGGAACTGCCAAACTGTTGTCCAAAGTGACTGCATCATTTTATAGTCCCACCAGTAATGTACGAGGTTTCCAATTTCCCCACATCTTGTTATTGTCTTTTTTTAAAAGCCATCCTAGTAGATATGGTTTTAATTTGTTACTTCCCTAATGATTAATAATGTTGAGCATCTTTTCATGGGTTTCTTAGCCATTTGTGTATCCTCTTTAAAAATACCTATTCAAATCCTTTGACCTTTTTTAACTAGGTTGACTTTTTATTGTTAAGTTATTAGAGTTCTTTGTATATTCTGGATAAAGTCTTTTATCAGCTATATGACTTATAAATATTTTCCCCATTCTGCAGGCTGTCTTCACTTTTTGATGGTATCGTTTGTAGCACAAAATGACAAACATCATTTTTGACAACTTCTTCTTTTTTCATGTTAGTAAAACCACCACTTTGCCTCGAGCTATATGCTTGTTCAAAACTAACGTATATTCAGGCAACTTGTTATGATTCACCTTGTCTCTGGAGAAATCGTAAAACTTTTTCAGGGAAGTGGTCAATTATTTTCATAGAACTGAAAAGTCCTTGCCTCTCATCATTTGAAACATGAGGCTTTCCTTTCTTTTAAGATTGCCCAGGCTACGTTGCAAACCTGTAACCGTAGCTTTACATTTGAGAATTTGAATTTATGAAGTGTTTGGGAAAAAGAACAAATTTGACTTCCTGGGGCTGAATTCCTTTTTGCCCATCTCTTCCTTTTACACAAGAAACAAACTGAGGGTTGCTGGAGGGGAGGTGGGTGGGGGATGGGGAAACTGGGTATTGGGCACTAAGGAGGGCACTTGATGTAATAAGTACTGGGTGTTACATGCAACCAATGAATCACCAAATTCTACCCCTGAAACTAACACTACATGTTAACCAAATTGAATTTAAATAAAAATTAAAAAAAAATTGCATTGATAAATGATTTCCAAGAGTATTGTGAGAAAAACTAATAAAAGTACTTTAAGCAAAGTGTATCTGTACTCCATGCTATTTCAGTAATAAATAAGCCTCCTACCCAACCATTTGAAAACACTACTCTGAACTTGGCCATAGAAGCTTCCTGAGTTAATCAGTGGAAGCTTGCCAAGAACAAACAAAACAATCAGTTCAAAACCAGAGAATGTCCCACTCTCCAATTATTTCCAAAGCTATCAGAACTCTGATTTTCATCATCACATGGAATGCAATAGCAAAAGCTCAAGTTTTGAAGTTAAGCAGACCTGGGTTAGAAGAAAGGGGGGGTAATCAGAAGGGGGAATGAAGCATGAGAGACCATGGACTCTGAGAAACAAACTGAGGGCCTCGGGGGGGGGGGGGGAATGGGATAGACCGGTGATGGGTAGTAAGGAGGGCACGTATTGCATGGTGCGCTGGGTGTTATACACAACTAATGAATCATCGAACTTTACATCAAAAACCAGGGGTGTACTGTATGGTGACTAGCATAATATAATAAAAAATATTAAAAAAGAAAAAAAAAGAAGTCCACTAAGCAACCCTGTTACGTTGGACAGTCCATAGTAACAGCCCTATAGTCTGTGGGTCTCACTTCCTCATCTATGCTTGTAACCCGACTTCATCCAGGCCTCACCAGCTGGACGCGCAGATGAGGTCACATTAGCAGTGATGATACAGACTTCCTTGGTAGTTCCCTCCAGCTCATGCAGGATTTCTGGTTCGCTGGAAAGTTCATCTTCCTCGGGTGCTTCACATGTGTTCACTTGCAAAACAATGAGTTCCACTCATAGGTCAAGAGCACTGTCCCTACTCCAGTTCACACTGCGGGCGCAGACTGCTCTCCTGCTCCCTTGGGTCCGGAACAGGCCCTGCTGATGCTTCCCCAGTGAATACAAGATTGCCTATCAGGTCGAGGATTGCCAGGTACTTGAAATTATCCCGGTACCTGATTCTCAAAATCTCTACCCTGATCTGAGTTTCTATCTTGTTCTAAGGGCAGGAAGTCTATGCAAACCATCTCTAGAAATGAGGGTTTCCAACCCCAAGGTGCATAAAAATCACCTGATGAATTATTGAAAATGTACCCTCCTGAACCCCACCTAGGTATCTCAATCAATCTCTGTGTTGAAGGTCCAGAGGCCACTGGAAAACACCTCTCTTGCCTAGTGCTGATCTGAAGAATGTCAGTCCCTCTGAAGTGTCCACAACCTGTCCTCAAAGCCATTTCTGCCCTTCCCTCCCACCGCAGGGTGCTGTCCACACCGCAGCTTAGCCTGTGAAGGGCCAGTCTGTGACCAGTAGCCCACCTAGCTCAGCTCTCAATGTATTAGCCATGATAAAAATGTCCTCAGGTAGGGAGTAGTTCGAGGTATAAATGGACAGGGTCCTGGAATATCATTATTTTCTTTTTTCTCTTCCTGTATTTCCTGGACCCATCTATTCATTCATTCTCTTGTAGCAGAAAACTAGCAATATATAGTTGTTCACAGTAGCCTGTCTAATCCCCCTCTTGAGTCCCCTTGAAGTCTCCCTTGCTCCCCACTGCCACTTCAGCAACTGCTCTGTTCAGGCAGCACCATCTCTTGTCCAGACTATCAAGGCCAACCCTCCATTCTTCCCTCTGCCTTTAGTCCCTTCCTTACAGTCGAAATCCAGCCTCTCGCTAGACTGATCGGAAATGCAAGTCCGTCACCCCATTTCTCACCATCCCTTAAAGCATTCACCCCCATCAGACTGTATACAAAGTCTCAATATGTTTTTTAAAGATTATTTATTTATTTATTTATTTGAGAGAGAGAGAGAGAGAGAGAGCAAGCACACAAGCGGGGGCAGACGGGGAAGAAGAAGTAGACTCCCCACTGAGCAGGGAGCCCAATGCAGGGCTTGATCCCAGGACCCTGAGATCATGACCGGAGCCAAAGGCAAATGCTTAACCGACTGAGCCGCACAGGCGCCCCACCTCCCACGCCACCCACCCCTACCCCCAGAATCCCAATATATTAAACTGTTAAAACCGAAGCTGCTCAGCTGAGGGAGACTCCTGAGATGGGCTGATGGGAAGAGGAGCAGGCCTCCATGTGCCCACTCTGCCTTCCTGGATCTGCCCCCCCCTACTTACAATCCTGGCAGCCACTCTGGGTGACTTCCACAGAGCCACTGGTCTCCATGCAACACAATTTGAAAAACACATCTCTAAGAATAAACTTATAATTTCCTGTGTAGCAAAAAAGGCCTCCAGTAATCTAATCCCCACTCACTGCCCAGCCCCATCCCCTCCCATTATTCTCTCAGAGATACCCTGTGCTCTACAGCTGAGCTGATGATATGGTAATCACAAGTCACATGCGACTCTCTAAATTCAGGTTAAGTAAAATAAAATTTAATAGAAAATTTAGTCCCACTGTCAATTAGCCACATCTCAAGTGCTTAAGAGCCACATGTGGCCAGTGGCAGCCATGATGGACACCACCGACATAGAACATCTCTGCCATTGCAGAAAGTTGTATTGGACGGTGCTGCTCTAGGGATACCTAACAAATTTCAGTTCCCCAAATCATACACATTTCTCACAGTCTAGCTCTTTTGTACATGTTGTCTTCTATCTAACATCTTCTCCTCTCTTGTCTTTCTGGAAAATTCCACACATTTTCTTCAAGATTCTAAAGAAGCTTCCCCTAAGGAACCTTCCCCTACCTTTCCAATTTCCTGTCTCATTCAGGGGCAACTGGGCACTGTTTTCTCACTGAGCCCTTGGTACTCTGAAATTCTTCTATATAATACTTTCACCTGGCTTTGCGATTATTAGCTTGATTGTGTATATTACGTATTAGACCATGAAGAGCTATATTTTAACGAATGTTTGTAACCAAAGAAATCAACGTAATGAATGAATTGATAAAGGATGGAGAATAATCAGATTGCTGTATGCACATGTGGGTGGAAAATGGTGGCGGCGGTAGGCAGCATAAGGCCCCTCCCCCACTAAGAGAAGTCCACATTCTGATGTCAGAATCTGTGAATATGTTACATGGCAATAAGGATTTTGCAGATGTTGATAGAGTTAAGGACCTTGAGATAGGGAGATTATTATGGAGTATCCAGGTGGGCCAATATAATCATGGCATAATCCTTAAAGTGGAAGAGGGAGGGGGAAGAGATCGAAGTAATACAGTATGAGAAGGATACACCTGCATTTGCTGCCTTTGAAGAGGAGGAAGAAGGCCATGCACCATGGACTGTGAGTGGCTGCTAGAAGCTGCAAAGGCAAGGGAACTAATTGTCCCCTAGATCCCCCAGAAAGGAATAGGGCCTGCCTTGTTTTTAACCCATTGAAACCCATTTCAGACTTCTGACCTCCGGGACTATAATAAATGTGTTGTTTTAAGCCACTCTGTTCGTAGTAATTTGTTAGAACACCAAAAGGAAATGAATACAGTGGAGTTAGGAAGGGAAGGGTGTTAGTCCAGAAAGAAAACATGTTTCACTGGGGGACTTCTCAGCCCTGGGACCCTGGAGATCCTGGAGAGAGAGGGCCCACTGCAGCTGAGCAAGGACATCATCACTGACCCCAAGGCAGACAGGATGCGTCCTGCGCTCTGGCTTCTGTCTGAGGAGCAGGTGTGAGGACGGTTTTAACTCGAACTCAGAGTTGGTGATTTCGTACAGGCAGGAAGACAGGGTCTCTAGACAGGCCTGGTGGTGAGGACATCTAGTCTAGACTTTATTGTCTTTGAGAGCGTAGGAAATGGAAAATTTTTTAAATCCCTGTGGCTTATTTATTTTATAACTGGAAGTTTGAATCTTTTAATCTCTTTCACCTATACTTCACCAAATACATTTTTAAAGCCCACCAGTGTCTAGCCCATTGCATAAATTAAATGAAGATTTACAGAATGATGTACAAAAGACACTGTTAGAGCTTCACAAGTACAGTGGAATTTTATTTTATACAGTGTAAACAGAGTCAGTTGCGTTATAACTGTATCTACACATGCAATGGAGAACCTTCTATTCAGAGAAACTATAAATATTTACTATCTATTTCACAATCAGAGTTTCGATATGAATTGAGTAATTTTCAGTGATTTTATTTCATTTTTGAAAAAGCACCGATCTAACAAATATCTTTCTTCCAGGGAGCATTCCTTTGGACACAGGAATGAAAAACCTGGTCACAGTCTAGCAGTGAGGACAAGGTTCTAAAGTATTGGCAGCATCCTGAAGCACTGAGGGCATGATGGTCCCCATGTCATGCCTACCCTTGGGGAGAGGTTCACAAAAGGAGGTGATGATTAAATCATACCTTGAAGGATAAGGAGGTATCTGCCAGGCAAAGAAGGTGGGGCGGGGTGGGGGTGGGGGCTCTGGGAATGTGAAGGAGGAGGGTGGCATTGCAGGCAGATATGAACCTGAGCCACACTTCTGGGCATGGCTAAGTCAGGAAGCTTCAATCATTCCGCCCTGCAGGGTCACAGTGTGAATGCAGGGAGAGAGGGAGGTAAGGGGAATGCTCTAGAAGGAAGGTGAAGGGCAAGTCTGGGAGGGGTCTGCTATCCCATGCTACAATCAGGACCCCCAAATGGTTTTAAGCAAGGAAGCAACACACCTAGATTTGTGCCTTAGAGAAGACAGCTGACAGCCTTGCACCCAAGAGAAGGCTGGGTGGTATGACGAGGACGCTGTGTCAATAGTGCAGGAATTCACAATAGGTGGAAGGAAGTAGTCATACGCCTGAGAGGTTAATGAGGCACAGCTAGATGGGTAAAAGCTCCAGAACTTGGTTATCAGTTTGCTTAGGGAGAGTAAGGGAAAGGTTTTCTGTCTCAGTAACAGGAGCATAGGGATGCCGCTGAGATAGGCAAAGCTGGATTGTAGACAGGTTGAGCCACAGAGAGGTTGATGCCTGTGCTCCTGGCAGAGCACACCGCTAGCAGTCAGATAACTGTGCTGGAAGCTCAGCAGACAGCCCTGAATTAGAGCTATTGACTGGGGAGGTGTCAATAAAAAGGGATCATTGAAGCTTTATGTTGTATAATAACTTCGACCAGAAACTGTGAGGAAATCTTTATGTTCATTGAGTTTAATCTTTATAACAGTCATGTGACATGCATGCTGCTATCACATTTTACAGCTAAGAAATCTAATGTTTAGAGAGTTTGAATAACTTAACTTACCCAAGTCACGATGCTTGCAAATGATAGAGATGGAATTCACGTCTAGAAGTGTATTCACTTTAGTATTAGACAATAATCTTTATTATTATTAATCATCATTATTATTATCATGTTAAAGGTGTATAGTCTTTGTTTTTAAAATTCATCCAAAATACAGATTTCAAATTAAGAAATTAAACATTGGAAGTAAATTGTCCAGAGAGCACGGACACTGAAAATCGTAATGGGCCGTGACAGTAACAGAAGAATGGAATAGTGAAGAGGAAGAAGATGAGCTTACAAAAGATTCTGAGAATGATCAGTTAGAGACACAGAGAAGAGCAGGGACATCCCTCCGAGTCTGATCCCCTCCTAAACTTACTCCATTAAAAAATCCAAGGTTAAAATTGTGTTAGACTATGTGAGGTAAGGATTCTGCCTGCTCACTTGAATCTGCTCTTTCTGAGAGATTGCTCATGCACTGTGCAATTAAATCACATGAAAGGACTTAAATACCATGGGAAAATGACAAGATAAGATGAAAGAAAACAAGTCCTGGGGATGTAATATACAAAATGGTTACTATAGTTAATATTTTATTGTATATTTGAAAGTTAAGAGTCAACCGTAAAAGTTCTCATCACAAGAAAAAAATCATTAACTGTGTAATGATGGATGTTATCTAAACTTATTGTGGTGATCCTTTTGCAACATATACAAATATCAAATTATTATATTGTACACTTGAAACTAACATAATGTTCTATGTCAATTATATCTCAATTTAAAGAAAAAACTGACCTTGCACTTAATGCAAATGCTGTTTCCGATCGTTGACAGTTTTCAAAGGCAGATTTTGAAATACATCTTTCATACATACTGAGCTCAAAGCTTCATCCCTAAATTTTCTCTAATCCCACCATCTGAAAGCCATTGGTCTCCTAGACAATATCTGAGTTCCCAAAATTGTATGTGTAATGTCCAGCTATGTATTGCATTTCTTTTTCTCTAAGTCCAAGGATCTTTTTCATGGGTTCTTTAAGATTTCCATAGCATCTAGCACAAAGCACCTAGTAGGTGCTCAGTAAATATGAGTTCATTTATTCATTCGTTCAACAAATAGATGTTAAAGTGCCTCCCCTAGGCGGGGCACTACATAAAACAGCAGCAATACCACTGCAGGCCAGATATGCATGCACCCCACCCTCATGGAATTTCCAGGTCACTAGCAGCACAGACATTATTCAAAACATCGCAGATGCAAATAGAATCACAGTGTGATTTGTAATCCAAAGGCAAGGTGTGGCATCATGAGAATAAAAAACAGAACAAATTACGACACTGTTCACATCCCAAGTGTACTACCTAACAGCCCTGTCACCTTGGGCAAATGACTTCACCTTTAGGATCCACATTTTCTGAATGTAATAATATCTACCCCGCAGAGTTTTAAGAAAAATGTGTATAAAGCGCCTGACTCACCAAAGCTGTTAGTACAACTAAAATCCACCACTTTAATACCGGGATGGGTCCTACATCCCCTTTTAAAGGAAATTATACAACAATACACAAGAGACCCAAGAAAAATGAAACTTTTTCAGAGTTTTTCCAAAACAGTAACAATTCTCTTCCGAAGACATGAATTTATTCATTAGTGTCACTAACTGAGACCCACCTAGTTAGCTAGGAAATTGTACTTAGTAAGCATTTGCTGACAGACCACGGAACCTGAAAACTTGGGAGGCTTTTCGCCCATCAAGTAAGGGGGAAAAAGAGAGAAAAAAATTACTGTCAATAGAGAATTTACATCTGCAATTTAATAATTTTTGTTAGTTCTAGCTTCCATTCTAAGAGGCATTGTCATTAAGATTAAGGAAACCGAAAGCAGAAAGTAAACCCATCAACATGACAGGCTGTGAGAAAGCTCACTTCAGTTTTGCTATTAATTCAGAGCAGTTTTAGAAAAATTGCGTAAGAGAATAATTTTCCCCAATGTTTTATCCACATAGGCCCTGGCCCTGAAATTCCATGCAAGTATAAACCCTCAGTCTTTTCTGAATAATTGACATAATAGGGCTATGGCTTCTATGAGAGATGAAACTGGATTTTTGAAGACATAGTCTTTGTTCACTACAAAAAAAATTGTTAAAGTTATATAAGATTTTTATATTTTACAATTTATTTATTTATTTTAAAGATTTAATTTATTTAGTTGAAGGAGAGAGAGAGTGCGTGCACACGCAGGGGGAGCAGGAAAGGGAGAGGCAGGATCCCTGCTGATCAGGGAGCCCAATGCGGGGCTTGATCCCAGAGCCCTGGGATCATGACCAGATCCTAAGGCAGATGTTTAACCTACTAAGCCACCCAAGCACCTTATTTTAAATTTTTAAATCAAAATATTTACACCAAAAATTTTCATTTCTTTGTTTCATTCATTTTACTACGGTTTTCAAAACATATTATTTATTCTACCTCAATTTCTGGCCAAATGACATATTGCCTACTGTTGAAGAAGAAGAATTTTCCCTTTACCCTCCTAAGTTCTTGGCTGAGACACGCCTGTAGTAAATGACAGATTAACAGGGGAAAAACAAACAGAAGTTTAATAACAAGTATACAGGAAAAAAAGCTGAGTAACTCCACCAAAGGACCCAGGCCATCATTACCTTAAATACCATCTCCAGATAGAGACAAAAGAAGATTGGAGGGCGGGAGGTGAGCTGCGAACAAGTTATGGGAGGTTATCAGGAAAAGTTCAATAAACAAGGGTATGGTTGTTATGCAGATTTAAGTACCTGCCTTCTCATTGACAAGATTTTCTAGACTTTTTAATCATCAGTCTTCTTTCTGATATGGAGAGGAAGACACTCTTACAAATGGAGATTTCCCCTATAAATGCAAATTTCTCTTACAAAAAGGTAACTTATGTTTGGTTTTCAGAGCTTCTCCTGTTTCCACTTTTTCTTAAAAATAATCGTAAGATACTAGGATAATCCTTATGCCAAAGAGGTGTATTTGGGGGTGACACATTCTGCTCCCTTTCATGGAAGAAAAAAAAATCCCAGTGCAAAACAATTACATTAAAATTACATTAAAAACATTGTTTTAGGGGCACTTGGGTGGCTCAGTCAGTTAAGCACCTGCCTTCATCTCAGGTCATGAATTCAGAGTCATGGGATCAAGCCCTACATCAGGCTCCCAGCTCAGCGGGAAGCCTGCTTCTCCCTTTCCCTCTAAACAATGCCCCCTTTCCCCCCCACCCCTGTGTTGTGTGTGCTCCCTCTCTCTCTAAGAAAATCTTAAAAAAAAAAAAAAAAACCTTTTTAAATGAATGGTTGGACGTTGGACATGTGGGATGGTAAGACAGTCCTTAGAGCCCCCAAACGACAGAGTTAAGGTGGTATTTTTGCTGAGAGTATATTGCCAATCCTGGTGACCCAGGGCATGTAGTCTGGGGTTCAAATTAATCAGATTGAAGATCCCTGCATAAAGAGAGGCTAACTAGTGAGAAAAAGTATTCTGCAGAGCTAGGTGCTAGGGCTAGATGCCAATTGTAGCTATGGAGCAGGAAGGAAGAAGGAAGAAAGGAAAGAAGGGAAGGAAGGAAGGAAGGAAGGAAGGAAGGAAGGAAGGAAGGAAGGAAGGAAGGAATAGAAAGAGCTTAAAGATATAGGAAAAGAAAGAGAATGAATGTAAGGAGAAACAATGAAATGACAAGAAGGGAGAAAAGAAAAGGGAGAGGAAAAGAAAGAGGAGAGTATCTAAGGAAAATTCCTACCCTAAACTGATGCTTACATGAGTTTGAGAATTAAAATTCAAATACTCTGTGTTTCTGGTAATCCAAACTGAAAGCTTATTAAAAATCTTTAGGTTGGTGGAATTCTAAGGCTCTTAGCAGAACTACGGATATATATATGCTCTCAGAGAATGCGCTTGAAATCCAGATGTCAAGGATTCCCACAGAAAACTTCCCAGTGGGCTTGATTGGACAGCCATCACCTCAGGCCATCAAGAAACCAAGCAACTAGATGCAAGAGTCAGCAGGAAAAACAGACTTCAGAATAATACACAGAATGTCTGCTAATAATGACATTATGGAATACGGGATAACAAATAAGTATGTTCAGTATGTTTTAAGGAAATAATAGAAGGAATTGAAAATAAGATGAAGAAATAAGAGCTGTGAAAAATGACCAAGCAGATTTGAAAATAACCAAATAGAAAATGTAAAATTTGAAAGGTAATATTTGAAGTTAGAAACTCAGTGGATGGACTGAACAGCATATTAGACACAGCTAAAGAAAGAGACTACCTGAACATGGCCAAAAAATGATGGGATGGAAATTAAAGAAAGAGAGCTTGAAAATTTCAGGTCATAGATGAGAAAATATAAAATATATCAAATGTTTTCAGAATGAGTCAATAGGATGAGAGAGAAAAAATTTTGAAGAGATGTTGGCTAAGATATCTTTGGAATGAATAGAGAACACAACTCTCAGATTCAGTGAGTCCAGGGACCTTCCAGCAAGAGAAATAAAAAGAAAATCTACATCTATTGAAAATGTATTGAAACAAAAGAATGTTCAAAACATTGAAAACATTCAAAATTAGCCCCCCAAAAAACACTCACAATTAGCCCCCCCAAAAAGATATTTACATCCATCTTTAAAGTGGTAAAAAAAAATTTATACTCAGTTAAACTATCTTTCAAGAACATGGGTAAAATAATTACGCTTACAGATAAGCGAAGATGGGCTTTACTAATAACAGAACTTCACTAAAAACTTCTGAAGTATGTTCTTTCAGAAGAAAAAAAAAGATCTTGTTGCTGGGTGAACTGGAAAGACCTCAGGGCCTGAGGCCTGGACCCAGCTGGTTGCCAAAGGCTCTTGGTCTGGTCATGAGGAAGAATTCAGGGATAGACATGACTCAGCACACAAGTGAGATTTTATTAAAATGAAAGTGATGCAGTTTTTTTGGAGTAGTGCTGTTGGGGTCCAGAGCCCATGGCCAAGAAAGAATTCTTGAGATGTGTTCGGTGCAAAAAGGTGGATTTATTAAAGCATGGGGGCAGAAAGAGCTGCTGCTGAGGCTGCCTGCGGCCTCCTGGGGCCTAGGAATTGTGAGGAGCAACTGATTATATACCCTGGGGTTGGGGGACATAAAGATGAGGGAAATTTCAAAAGGACTTTCATGTGCTAAAGAAGGTTCTCAGGATCCTGGAGGAATGTTGTAATCTGCCAATCTCAAAAATTTGTCAATGAGCTGCAGGCTATAAGGACATTTAATTTTTTTAAAAGAATTTATTTATTTATATGTTGGAGAGAGAGAGAGAGCACAAGCAGGGGGAGTGGCAAGCCGGAGAAGCAGGCTCCCTGCTGAGCAGGGAGCCCCATGCGGAAATCAATCCCAAGACCTCAGATCATGACCTAAGCGGAAGGGAGACACTTAACCCACTGAGCCACCCAGGCGTCCCAGGACATTTAATTTTATCTACATTTCCTTCCGTCTTTGTTTCCCACATCAAAAGTACATTCTTGAAGTGGGAGAGTGGGTGAGTTCAAGAAAGAGAGCTGTGGCCCTGGGGTGTAGGTTTCTGTCTTTATTGACAGTTGTTAACCAGGGAGTGGACTGTTCATTACTTGGGGTGGGGATTTCTTGGAAGCAGGGTTTTGTGTCTTTGCTTCCTTATGTGATCAAGGATTTCCTGACTGGGCAGCGCCATCTTGGGTTTGTCTATTTTGATTTAGCTTCACGTGGAGTGCTGCCGGGACAGGCCTCTGACTTTCCCAGTCGCTGGCCATGACTTCCTTGTTGCTGGCCTCCCGGTATCCTGTTAGAACCTAACTAACTTCAGTTTCACAAGAAAGATCTCAGATGGAGGACGGAATGGTGAGTGAAGAAAATGATAGGTAGCTAAATCTAGAGACTCACTGATTACATAAAATAATAATATCAACAATGTCTGCTTTTCGCAAGTATAAAAATAAGGCTGAACCAAAATACTGGATAAAAATAGCATTGAAGTTGGGAAAGTGGTAATCAGGATAAGCATTCTAAGATGCTGGTGTTTAAAAGGAAGGTAAAGGTCTAAATTGAGATTTGTTAAGTTAAATAGGAATGTTAAAATTTCTAGACTAGCTATTAAACATATAAAAATAGGATGTATAAAAAAGAAACTTTTTCACACTGGAGCACATATGTTTAAGTCCCATTAATACTTAATACCTAAGGAGGGCACATGATGTGATGAGCACTGGGTGTTACATGCAATGGATGAATAACTGAACTCTACCTCTGAAACTAATGATACACTGTATGTTAATCAACTGAATTTAAATATAATAAAATTTTAAAAAATACTGAATACTTGGGGCGCCAGGGTAGTGCAGTGGTTAAGTATCTGCCTTCGGCTCAGGGCGTGATCCCAGTGTTCTGGGTTCGAGCCCCACATCAGGCTCCTCCACTAAGAGCCTGCTTCTTCCTCTCCCACTCCCCCTGCTTGTGTTCCCTCTCTCGCTGGCTGTCTCTCTCTGTCAAATAAATAAATAAAATCTTTTTTAAAAAAAATACTGAATACCTAACCTAATCGCACTTTCAGCCTCTTCCAAGAGTGGAATTTTAAATCAACCAATCTGGAATGTCTTCTGAGACCTAGTGAGATAATCTGCACGATAAGATCCCTCGCCTTTTCCCCAAAGAATGTGGCCTTGCTTGAAACAATCCTTCCTTTTCTTTTCTTTTTTTGCTAATAACTTTCTCATCCCACCCCATTTCTTCCTGTAAAATTCTTCCATTTTGAGCAACGTCTTGGAGTTTCTATTTACTTGCTAGGTAGTGTGCTGATGCATACATTGTTGAATAAAGCCAGTTAGACTTTAAAATTTACTCAGTTGAATTTTGTTGAACAAATGTATGATTTCCGAATTAGCAAAGGGCAAAAATGGAACATGGCAGGGGGAGACCTTAAATCAATGCATTTACAGGAGTTAAAAAGACAAAACTAAACAATATGTTTTAGCACACACACGTGGTCAAACTGCATATTTAAAAAACAAGGGAATGATGAACACAAATAGTTGGGTCCTTAAAGGAAACAGATGACACACTCAAATTAATTTGAGAGGAAGTTACTAATGGGATTACTTAGAAGGTAGGGGCAGTGTGTAGAAAAATAAGTTAATGCAATGTCCCATTGGCCAAAACCAACCAAAAATTGGAAGGCAGTGGAGACTAGGTTGAGGCCATGCAAGGCAGAGCACAGAGCGTGCTGGGCAGAGTGAACCAAGGAGGTCAAGGTGAAGGGCATATTGAAGATATCTACACAATAAGGCTTATTTCATTCTCCTCTTACATCAGTAAATGTGTTATTTATACCAGTTGATACACGTGATATATTTTACAGCTTAACAATGGGGAAAAATAGAATAAAAATAATGTGAGTTTTTTTTTTTCTCATCGAAAGATTACTTTAAAGATGTTTCAAAAGTAGAAATGGGGGAGGGGCACCTGGGTGGCACAGCGGTTAAGCGTCTGCCTTTGGCTCAGGGCGTGATCCCCGCGTTGTGGGATCGAGCCCCACATCAGGCTCTTCCGCTATGAGCCTGCTTCTTCCTCCTCCACTCCCCCTGCTTGTGTTCCCTCTCTCGCTGGCTGTCTCTATCTCTGTTGAATAAATAAATAAAATCTTTAAAAAAAAAAAAAGTAGAAGTGGGGGCGTCTGGGGGCCCAGTTGGTTAATTGTCGGACTCTTGATTTCTGCTTGGGTCATGATCTCAGGGTCGTGAGAGGGAGCCCGGCCTCAGGCTCTGTGCTCAGTGCAGAGTTGGCTTGAGGTTCTTTCCCCCTCTCCCTCTGCCTCTTCCCATATAAATGAATAAATGCAATCTTTAAAAAAAACACAGAAGTGCGGAGCAAGGACAGTAAGAAGCATTGAAGTGACTAGCAGTAGGCATTATTTTTCCTTTGCTGTTAGCTAGCTCCTTTACTTCTATTTTTCCTCATTTGTAAAGAAGACAGCAAAATGTTTTAAGTTGTCGTGATCTCATTTATGAGATCAGCTGGCCAAGAAATACAGGTAATTTCCAAGTTTCCTACTGGGAAAACTCAGGGATAATGCTTTTCATTTTCAGGGAGGGCAGTGTCCTGGCTTAAAAGTGGCAGATTGGGAATAAATAAGATCCCGTTTACTGTGAAAATGATACATAACATAGATAAAAATTAAAAAAAACAGAAAGAGACAGTTTATTTTAATTTAATTTTATTTTTTTTAAAAGATTTTATTTATTTGACAGAGAGAGACAGCCACTGAGAGAGGGAACACAGGCAGGGGGAGTGGGAGAGGAAGAAGCAGTCTCCTAGCAGAGGAGCCTGATGTGGGGCTCGATCCCATAACGCCGGGATCACGCCCTGAGCCTTAGGCAGACTCTTAACGACTGTGCCACCCAGGTGCCCCCAGAAAGAGACAGTTTAAACATAAAGTTCAGCCATTGTAGAGAAAGTGCTTTCCAATTTTTTTTTAGTTTCAGCTGTCTTGACTATTAGAAAATTAGATGCAAAAGCATGATCAAGCAATAGTAATAACCAACAATTACGGAGTGTGTATTCTCTGTCGGGGAGTGTTATAAGAGCTGTGCACGTATTAAGCCATTTAATCATTACTGAAAACCCACCGGGTAGGATTATTAGTACCTTTTTACAGATGAGGATACTGATAAAAAAGGTTTTCTTGACAAAAAAGGTTTTTTTGATAAAAAAAATAATAAAATCACCGGACAGTGGAGTTGAGCTCACATTCTTCATGTCTGAGTCCCCAGCGCTGCCCCAGTTGAGGTGTGGGGACGCCCAGCCAAAGTTCCATCCCTTCTGTCTTCTGTCCTAGCATCAGGGCACCCTTCGCAAGGGCCTACAGAGCTCCAAGTACTACAGAGAGTACAGTTTGAAACCTACCACCTTAAAGAGTGGGAAGCATATAAAAATATTTGAAGCTGTGTTAGAATTGAGTGTTTCATTTGATGCTAGGTTTCCTTAAAGTCAAGAAAAACTGGGAGATTAAGAAGGCTTATTGTGGGAGTTCTTAGCCTGTAGTTCATTGAAAGCTCTGACGTCAAAGGTTAACTCTTGGATCTGCATGTCATCTAAATATCCCAGACATCTGACCTATGAAATCAAGTTTCCCTTTAGCATCCAAGTCAGGAATAGTTGATCCCCAGCATGCTTGGTTGCAAAATCCAGTCTTTTTCTAGCTTTCTAGTAAAAGGATTTTCGGGATGTCCAGGCAAGCTTACAGGTGCCACAGATCATTCTAATCATACCTTGCCACCTCAAGCAAACTCCTAGCTCTGGAGTGTAGCTCATCCCATCTGCAGTTTATCTCTTACCAATTAATAAGGATACCTGATTGTTGGAATCCCTGCCTTAGGGAGACTGAGAAGCACAATAATATTGCAAAAACATAGGATAAGGGCTCAGACTTCAAGATCAAACAGGCCTGGAATTGAATCCTTTGTGCCGTGGACAAGTTGTTTAAGTTGGCCTTTGTTTTCTCATCTATACAAGGAAGATTCTAATACCCACTTAGCAAGTTTATAGTGAGAATTAAATTCACTAAAGCATGCACATAGAACATACAGTGTACTCTCTGAATGGTAGCTCTTGCTAGATTATTAATCCCTTGCAACAGAGACTTCTAAAAGTGTGCAAAAACCTTAATTCCACAGGACCATTTCTCATATCAACATTCAAGAATGCCAATGACAACAATCTTAAGTTACATTAGTAAAGGCAATTTTATAGAGAGTTACCCTAATTCAAACCAGATAATTTAATTTATAGTGATCTAATTGGATAAAGGGCTAGAACCAAATTCTTACAAAGAATATATGGTTACTATTTTATTTAAACTGATATATTCTCATGTATCAGGAACCTGAATGGTACTTTTTAAAAAATACTTATTTATTTATTTATTTGGGGGTTGTCGGGGGGAAGGGCAGAAGGAGAGGGAGAGAGAAATTCAAGCAGACTCTGAGCTGTGCATGGAGCCCGAGGCAGGGCTTGATACCAAGACCCATGAGATCATAACCTGATCAGAAACCAAGAGTCACACGCTTAACAGACTGGGCCATGCAGGGACCCCCTGAGTGGCACTTGTTGCATGAGTTAACTATGTCAACTCAAAACAAGTTTTCTGGTGAATTCATAGACACAGACCTTCTTTGTTCTTAACTGAGACTAGATCCCTAGACTTAAGTTATCAGATGTGTGCATGGCAAACTTTACTCCTTATTTGGAAATTATGGAGTACATTTTGCTTGCCAAATAAATGACTTGATCCACTCTCGCAAGGAGGTAAAAAACAAGGGTAAAGAAAATTCACTCCCACAGAGCACTTCTCCTTTTTCTTCCTAGAATATCACCAAGAAGAGCATGTGAACTTTCTTCAAAACAGGGTGACAGTTTTTGCCTCATGATCGAAACTTCTGCATTCAATTTTACAAAGCTCACTCACAAACAATTGGCATATTTTGGTCAGAATTGAGAAGTTGAAATGTTTTTGAAATCCCAAACTACAACTAAGTGTGTTCAAGGATTTGGTCAAAATTCACCTGATCTTTCTTCTCTCTGAACAAAGCATAACAGCCAAAGTACTAGGAAATAATGCTGTCACTGTGGCATGCAAACTACTCATGCCACTTATCCAAATTAATATTTATTTAGTGGTTATTTACTAAGTAGTTATTATGTGATAAATCATACTAATTTAAGTACAGTATATTATATTTTTATATTTATATTTTAAAACGTACTTGTTCCTTGTCATGAACTTGGGAGTTAGGTGAGACAGGGCAGGTCAACGTTGCTACAAACATATCTTAAGCAGCTACTATCTATAAGGAAGCAAAGACACATAGGAATTCTAGTTCCTCAGAAGACGATGAATTAATGTTGAATGCCTTCACTCTACCCGGATTGAGCCCAGAAAGGCCATAGTGAAAAGAGAGTGGATGGATGAGAACAGAAAGACTTGGAACAGCCCCAGGCAAGCCAAAAGGGGCAGGATCCTAGTGTTGGAGCAGAAAAGACCAAGGGCCACAGAGCAGGGGACAGGCTCTGTGGCGCCTATTCTCTACCCTTCGAACCTTGGCTGGATCATTACCAGTCAGAATCCAGAGCACTTGTCAGGAGCTGTGGTGTCACATCAGGACAGCAGAGGAGCAGTTGCCATGGGGACAAATGGCAGCAGGCATTGGCAGACCAGCTGCCTCCAGATCATTTATCCTTCAGCCCTGCCCTGACACTCCTGGGGGGCAGGAGATAACAGCCCAGGCAAGGCAGCTTTGGGAAAAGGGCAGTGCTGGGCAGAGGCTGAAGGAAGTCCCCTGAGAGATGGGGTAATGGGAATTGGGGACACAATAAACGGGACCTCACATCAGTGCTCTCCAGGCTGAGGAAAGTGAGCGTGGGGACGTTCCCTCTTGAAATGTACTTGGAAGGGCAAAAGCTAGGAGCTGAGCCTTTGTCCCCTCCCCGAGGACACCAACCAGTAAAGGGCAACACTGTTAGCTTCCTGGGCAAGTAACAAGACTGTAAGCCCTAAGCATGTCTCCCAAATTGATCCATGGTTCCTTTATATATCTTGACACTAATTTGCATATGGCTGTCACATCTTCTTGATCTAAGGTTCTTTTTCCCCCATATTAATGTCTCTCTGACCTTTAGGATGTTTGTTGTCCTAAATTCTGTCTTAACCTAAAATTGTTATCTCAGCTTCCTTTAAATTCATGTTGTCCTGGTGTATCTTTTTCCATTCACTCCTTCCAACTTTTCTATATCCTTCTTTGCCACAGAATCTCTGGGCTTAGATCAATAAGTTTGAGTCTTTTGAATGTACTTACTATTGTACCAGAACTTTTTCTGTGGTTGTATTTTATACTTTCCATTGGCCATACTTTTTCTTTTTTATGCTTTTTTTCCCTTTTATGCTTTTTACTAGCTAGTTCAACCTTCTTGTTCAGAAATTTACACATTTTTTGTCTCTCCAGGGAGCACCCCTTATTCTCTAAGATGCCTATTTGTGTTTATTTTTCCTTGTTCAATTTCTTTATCAAGATCCATTTGTTTCTCTTGAACAAGGCACTTTTATCTTTTTCTGCTTCTACTCGTACATCCTATTACTTCTCACCACCTTGGTTTTATCTAACATTTGAATCAAGGATTGTTAGAGATTTGTCCAGGGAAGGGGTCATCTTTGCTGTTTTCTTTTAAGAGCTCAGGCATATTTAATCATGATATATTCTCATCACTTGATATGATCCTTTTCAGTTTTAAAATGTATATATCTGTATATTTACATTTTTAGAAATATAAAGAATACCCATGAACCATTACCCACGAATTAGAACATTGTAAATAATCTACGTCTTCGCATTTGCTCTGGCCATATCTTATCTCTATCTCCCGTCAGAGGGAATAGCTATCCTGAACTTTATGCTCATGCTTCCCTTGCTTTTTCTCTTTTACATTAGTATATGTGAACTAAAAGCATACAGGTGCATAAATATTATGCTATGCAATTTTAGCTACTTTTGAACTTTATACAAAGGGCATTATAGTATGTATTGTCTTTTTGGCTTTGAACTGTTGATTTAACACTATATTCTTAAAATTCATTCATATTGTTGCATCAATTGTACTTGATTCATTTCTAGTGTAATGTACTAGTCACAGTTTATTTATCTGTTGTCTGGCAGATGAACATTTGATTTGTTCACAAATTATTTGCTATTATAGCCCAAGTTTCTAGTAATGTTTTTTGTTTTCTCCCCAGATTCATATTGAACTTCGTATTGAAGTTTCTTATGTGCATACAACTAGGAGTGAAATGGCTGGAATGGGTTATACAAATGTTTAACTTTACATGATAAAGCTAAATTGTTTTCCAAGCTGTCACAAAAAATAGGACATAACGTAACCATAATTATGATAAATGAAAACAGCTTAAACTCACTTATCAGAAGATGGAATATCTCAAATTCAAGAAGCCAGAAGGGAGAAAAGGGAGTACAAGTGAATAAAAGTGAATAAAGGAACCATAGACATATTTAAAAAATCACAAAATACAGCAAAAAGGCAAAAAAATATTAACAAAATGAAAGTAAATGTTTATTTTTTAATGAATGCATAAGACAGACAACATCCCGCAAAGACTTTCAGAAAAACTCGCAGACAGGCAGGCACCTGGGCCCTGCTCAAGGATGTACCACGGAGAAACGTTCTTGGTGTCATGGAGTCAGAGCCAGCCCAAGTATCCGTTACTGGTGGAACGGATGGAAAAGATATGCAGGAGGAATGCGATGTAAGGTTATACAGCAGAGGCAAAATAGATGCATCTTAAACATTCAACGCCTTATTATTTTTAAAAATCTCAAAAAATTAAGAATATAGAGAATTTTCTTAAGTGAAAAAAGACCAGCTAACAAAAATCTTTTACATATATCCTACCTAATGGAGAAACTTTGTACGCTTTCATGTTAAGATCGGGAACAACACCCTTGTCTTCTGTTGGAGTCAGGACTGAAGGCCTTAGCCAATGTGTCAAGGTAAGGATCCCTGGTTTAAGGACTGGAACAGAAGGGGTGAAACCGTTATTACTTGTAAGGGATATCATATTAAAAAAACCAAAAAATCTTACATAATCAACAGACGGACTCTAGGAAATAACAAGATTCAGTAAGGTTGCCAGAAATGAGGTCAATATACATTCCTTTACATGAGCAATTACCAAAGAGAAATGTAATTGAAAATAATAGAGCAATAAAAAGAACAAAGGAAGTTTTATCTGGAGGAAAACGTAGCATTCTATTAAAGGACATCACAGAGAAGCCAATTTAACATTATTAAGATGTCCTTTCTCCACAAACGGACCTAATGCAATTCCAAAGTTCCAGCTGGATATTCTTGAAGGATGAAGCAAATGGATTTCTTTTTTTTTTTTTAAGATTTTCTTTTTATTTATTTGAAAGAGAGAGAGAGAGAGCATTAGTGGGGTGGGGAGGCAGAGGGAGAGGGAGAAGCAGGCTCCCCACTGAGCAGGGACATGGGGCTGGATGTGGGGTTCGATCCCAGGACCCTGGGATCATGACCTGAGCTGAAGGCAGATGCTTAACTGACTGAGCTACCTAGGCGCCCCTACAAGAAACTGATTTCAAAAACTATATATGAAAGAATAAAAGATTGTGCACATCTAAAACAGTTTTGAGAAAGTAGAGCAAAGTGAGGGACTTCTCCCTAAGAGATAATAAGCATATTATAAAGCCATAGTAATGACTTTTTAAAAAGAACATAGCAGCAGAATAGAAAGCTCAGGAACAGACCTTTGTATACATTTAAATATTATAATGATGGATCATTTATTAGACGATGTTGGTAAGATTGGCTTTTTATGAGAAGAAGAAGAGACTCCTACTGTACGCCAAACATAAGGTTAGCTCCACGTGTTTTAAAGAACTATGAAAGGAAAACTGTAAAGGGAACAGAAAAAAATATATGAGAATATTTTTGCAGACTTAAAGTAGGAAGAAATATTTTAATGAGACCCACATACTCTAAGTCATAAGTACCACAGAGAGTACCACAGAGGAGATAAACTCATTGGTGATAGAATGGGAGAAAATATTTATGATACCTAAAGTCTAAAAGGGATTTATGTCTAGACCAGAGAAGGAATCTGTACAAATCAACAAGACAGGAAACAAAATAACAGACAAAGGATATGATGCAATTTACAGAAGGGGAAATACAAGAGGCTAACAAGTATATAGAAGCCAAAGCCTACTATTCCTTATGGACCTGCAAACTAAATGAGATCAAGCCCTAGGTAAATTTAGATAGATAAACTAAACAGCAGAAAGACAAAAATCAGGTAATCAGAAAATGCGAAGTTTTAGTAAAAACGGGGAAATAGGAATGATTATGCATCACAGGTGGAAATGTAGTGTTCTAGCCGTTCAGGAGAGCACACAACAGTACTCAGCAGACCCCATGAACAGGCAATCCTACTCCTGGGTGTAGTCCTACAGGTGCCTCCACACAGGCCCACAGACACGGGGCCTGCATGCAAGGACATCTCTAACAGAGCAGAAAGTTAAAAGCATTAAACATGTCCAATACTGGGGAAGAGATGGCTGAAATCTGGTATTTGTTATGAATGTCATGCTACAGTGAGAAAAAATATGGAATATTGAGTTTTAAATGTAAGAAAAAAGATCACTAGCACAATACTATTTAAATAAATTTAAAAAACATACCTATATGCAATCAGCAAGATATTTTGCAGATATATGTATCTGTACGTTTCTATTTGTGTGTTAAAAAAAAAACAACAACCAAGTTTGAGGACTAGTGAACCTAACTTGAGCTGCTACAAGTAAGAATCATGGTCTCACATCCAGCTCCCAGATCTGAGCCGGTCATAGATACAGAGTCCCTTCAATGAAGAGGTGTTAGAGTTCCCTTGAGGAAATATCTTTTATCATTGCCATAATTATACATTATATATCTCCTTTCTAAATCTTCAACAAAGAAGCATGTGGTCCTTTACCAGGGTGACTAAGCACTGGGAAATTGGAGCACATCTGACTGACCCCAGTCACTATGGAACCAGAATCCCTCTTTGGTCCGTCTGTCCAAGATGTCAAAGAGGCAGATGAAAATGAAGATTTGGCCTGAATTGCTCTTAAATAGTCTGCAAACTCAAACTGTGATGGTTTCTCCACTTCCTGAGTAACTAGTTGAAAGAGTTGTATCACATTCTCCAACCATGGAGTAAGGGATATTATGGTAGAAAAGACTAAACTAAGTGGGAACCCCTCTGACTGCCTCTTCCTTCCGAAATAACAACTGAAAACAATGGCATACGCCTAAGGAAATTACAGCGATCAGTTCCACCCACCATCATAAACTTGGAAAATGTAGGGTTTGGAGGCTGACTCCCCAACTTGATTCACTTGCCTGGCTTATATAAGAGTTACATGGGTCTTGGATTATCATAATTATCATAATTATTACATAGTATTACATAATTACATAATTTTCATAAATGTAATCACATGTGTAATGACTCTAAGTTAAGGTATTTTTACAAATGTGGTCTCTTTCCTGGAGTACATCAACTCGACTCAGCCCCTGCCAATGCTGGGGGGCAGGAAGAAACTGTCAGGATTTTCATATTCAGTGACAAATTTTGTGGAAGACTGGAACAACTTGATAGAGATAGGACCACTAAGGGCTCAGACCCTTTAGGAACAATGGTAAAAAAAACACAACCAAATAAAAAAATCATTCAACCATACAAAGAATTCCAACCAGCTAAGGTGCTGGCTAAAGGCAAAGGGACATGAGTGGGTAAAGGAAGAAGAAAAGTATAAATATCACCTAGCCTTATGATAATTTGCAGAAAGAAGTATTAGACTACTCAGAATGTACTGGTTGCATGGTTGAGGAGGACACTCTTTCTCAGCTCTGAGTATCATCTGATCTATAGGATGTAGGCTGAGGATAATCATATGTACCGTGCAAGGTGGTTCTCAGGTTTACAATCAATATACTAGTATTTTGCACTTGGCAGGAATTCAGCACTTGGTTGTCATCTATTAGGGAGGCAATAGGAGCTAGTGTAAGGTGATTAAGAGCAGAGGCTTTGGAGTCAGAGTAGAGGTTAGAATCCCAGATGTTTACAGATCTGGAGCATGTTGATTAAGTTTTCAAAGTTTTAAATTTCCTCTTCTACAAAATGGAGTTAGATATACCTACTGAATGCTTTTCTTAAAAATATTCAATTAGGTAGAATAGGACACTTTAAAGTACTAAAAAATAATAGCTATTATTTTTATGAAGTAGAGTCCACGTTTCCTAAATCTAGTGGGGAAAAAAACATACATAAGTAGATTTGTTCAATATAACGTGATAGGTGGGGAGAAACATAGATGTATGATGAGCGTGCAATGAGAACATAGCAAAGAGAAGACAGTGGAGGTATTTAATGCAGTCTGGTGGGCACGGTTAATGGATCTAAGTCCAGAAAGGTAAAAGTAACTTTGCTCGTGGTCACCGACATAATTAAGGAAAGAGCTGGGCCTAAAATCCAGAACTTCTAACTCTTGCACAGATTTATTTTTTTAAGGTTTTATTTATTTATTTGAGAGAGAGAGAGAGAGCAGGAGGGAGAGGGAGAGATAATCTGAAGCAGACTCCAAGCTGAGCACAGAGCCGGATCCCACGGGGCTCGATCCCACAGCCACGAGATCATGACCCGAGCCAAACCAAGGGTTGGATGTTTAACTGACTGAGCCATCCAGGCACCCTACATATTTCTTTTTTAGTGACAAAATGTGATATTCGTATGACATATGAAATAAATATACCTTATTAATTTTCCTGTGCAGAATTCTCGGAACATAAGATATATCTACCACATAATTATATCTTTTTGTGAGTAATAGCTAAAGTGTATGAGTCTTTTATTGGGAACCTCTTACCTCTCATTCAAACCCATCTTTTAAACATAATACAGTATGGTATGACCACTAATATCTTTAGGAGGTACAAAGGAAGTAAAAGACATTAATTCACTCACTCAAGTCTTTTAACATCTTTCATGTGTCGTCATCTGTTCTAGGTGGTGAGAATACAGAAGCTGACAAAAACAGACAAAACTGGAGGGGAGAAAAGTAATAAATACCTAAGTGAAATATACAATACTGCATCTGCCTTCATGCGATAAAATGGGCCAGTATGGTGATATCCCTTATATATGTTTTCACATCTTACTGTTCAACAAAAAGTAGTGCTTAAATATACTTTTTAAAAAAGATTTTATTTATTTATTTGAGAGAGAGAGAGCATGGAGGGGGGGACGGGAGAAAGTGTCTCAAGCAGACTCTACGCTCAGCACAGAGCCCGACACGGGGGCTTGATCCCACGACCCTGAGATAGGACCCGAGCTGAAGTCAAGAATTGGGCACTCAACCAACTGCGCCACCCAGGCATCCCCAGGAGTGCTTAAATGTACTTTTTAAGGTGAGAATTTGTTATCACTGTGTTTTCTGTATCTCCCACCTCTGAGAGAAGTAGCTGGGAAGAGACTATTTGATGTGCATTAGGAAAATAATAAAGCAGGGGCTGAGGTTGTGAGAAGAGAAAAAATATTTTTTGATTAGTTGGACATTATCTATAAGGTTTTATCCAGGCAACTGTAAAGCTCTTCATAGGCAGATAAAATCTCTCTTGTACTTCCCTATGGGAACAAAGAAAAACAGAAATTTCCATAAGAGGGAATGAGAACCTCTAAAAATTACCTTAGAAGTAAGCCTTGAGGGAGGGCTGGAAAAATAGGCAAGAATTTTAATACTCGGCAGCCAGAAAATTGCGAGAAAAATGTTAGGGATTTTGCCCCAAGGATTGGGTAGAATTCTCAAAGCCTGAAACTTCATAACATGTGGGAGTTTGGGGCATGGGAAGTATTGAGATTTAGAAAGAAATTTTTAAAGTATTTTTTCAATGAAGAAATGAAGAATGAATGAAAAAAGTACTTATGAAAGAAGGAAGAGAATGTTAATTATATCTAAGTATTTGTATACCTTTGATTCTTGTTCTAATTATATTTTTCAATCATAGTGACTAATAACTGTGCTCGTACTTAAAGTTTTATGATTTCCTTAGAAACATGTAACAAGAATAAGGCAGAGCTCTTATCTGAATCATAGTTGTAATAGGGCAACTGTTCATTTGGACCTTGAACCAAGGCACACTTGGTGTATTCTCCTCTCAGTACGCGCTCCCAACACTGAGCTGGTAAATTGCAGCAACCATAGAGTGATAGCGATTATCACAGCCAGTCAAGAAAATCCACACGCAAAAAGAACTTCGAAGAAACCAACATAGTTCTATGATTTGTTCCCTCAAATATTTGACATTGCATACTAGGCATTGTAAGAATAAACAGTCCCACATTGTGATCTCCAGCTAGATGTGGAGCTCTTTCATAGCCAGTTACCATCCCTCTGGGTGGCTAGTTTGTGTCCCACATTCCGATCAGCCTCCTCTAAAGGTGGTCGGTTTTCACAAGGATTACTAAGAAAAAAGATGGGTTAGTGAACATTCTTCTTCTTCTTCTTCTTCTTCTTCTTCTTTTTTAAATCATGACCAGAAAAAAACCTCATATCCTGGGAATAATGAGTCAATAACAAAGACTTATTGGGGTGCCTAGGTGGCTCAATTGGTTAAGTGTCTAACTCTTGCTTTCAGTTTAGGTCATGATCTCAGGATCCTGAGATGGGCAGAGTGGGACTCTGTGTTCAGCATGGAGCCTGCTTGAGGTTCTCTCTCTCCCTCTCCCTGTGCCCCTCCCCCACTGCAAATAAATAAATAATTTTTTAAAGACATCTTTAAAGAAAATTTATGTTGGATATCTTTCCAAAATCTGCACCTCATATCTTCTGAAATGAAAAGGTTCAAGAAGACTGAATAAGAGCATTTATCCTCTGTTTCTTGACAACCATGGCTAATAATAATAAAAAAAAGACTTCTCCCTGTATAGGACTTTCTGTCAAATAATAGATAACAAAACCATTCTCCAGTTTTTAATAAAGGGACATCCAGTGTCAGGATTAGAGGCCTCACTTTACAGGCAAAGGACACAAGAAAAATTGCATGTTCTAGTCTCTGAAATCAGAGGAATGGGCTGCCAACCCAAAGTATTTCTCACTGAATTCTAAAGAAAAAGAACAGCTCAACAGCAATTGAGAAACATGCTAACTCTTCTCAATGCCCAGAAATTCCCATTTTTAAGCCATGCTTTAGGTTATTCAGAAATGTTCGACTCCTCATGACAACTTAGAAATTTCTTAAATGGTCAGCACAAATAAAGTAGGTTGTGCAACTTCCCCCTCAAACCACAATTACAGGATAAACAGTCATATGCTTAAAGGAGCAACTAAAAATAATAGATTCGATTTTAAGACTATGGAAGAGGGTCACTACTTCTGAAATGTAGCTTTATGTGTTTTTTTGGATAAGGAATACTTTCTGTAAGGTATAGAAATAATAAATAACTGTTATTTACTATGTGCAAGATGTTGTACTGATTTACATGGGTTATCTCACAATTCTTCACACAAGTCTATGAAAAAGTTACTAATTATTATCCCCTTTTTACAGGTGAGGAAAATAAGGCTTCTGGAGCAGGTGATGCGGCCCATGATGGTAGCAATAGGAGCAGATAGAAACGATCAGGTTCTGGGCCTATTTTAAAGGGAAAGCCAAAAGCATATGCTGATGAGTATGATGTGGACCTGAGAGGGAGAGAAGTCAAGGCTGAGCTCGTGATTTGGGGCCTGAGCATTTGGAATAAAAGAGGACAGAGCAGGAGACACAGGTTGGGGATTACAAAGACCAGGAGTCTGGCTGTGGATGTGCTAAGCTTGAGGTGCCTGTTAGACAGCAGAACGGAGGTCTTCAGTAGGTCCTTAGATCTGGGAGTCAGGTCCAAGGAAAAAGCACAGGCTCAAGATGTAAATACTCAGAGGTGGAGGTGCCAAGGAGGAGCCAACCAAGAAGTGAAGGAGAGGGCAGTATGACAGAAGACGCAACAGAGAGCGGCATCCCAAGGTTAAGAAAAGGACAAAGGGGCATCTGGTAGGTCAATTGATCTCTGTCTATTTTTCTAATAAGTCAGTGAAATGCATCTGGAGAACTGCCCAACCATTAGATTGAGCAAGATGGGGACTTCGTGAAATGATGTATTTTGGCTACGAGGATCCTTCTCCTTATCATTTAAATGTGAAACGTCAAGCACATCAACTCGTTTATGTGCCCTCACACCAATCGTCAGCTACGAATTTATCGTATCTTTTTATGGTATCCATAACCATTCCTTTTTGGTGGGTTTTATTTTGTTTCATTTTGTTTTATTTTGTTTTGGTCATACTCAGCCTTTACTAATACTACAACCTACTTCAGACCTCTCTTAGCTCAGGGCTAGCTTACTATGTACCCTCTGAATCTGTCTCCCCGTTTCTGGTCTCCTCACCAGCAGTGCATCCTGATTAGTCATCCTGGAACAAAGCTTTCCTCAGGGATTCCCTAGGTTCTTTGGTTCTCATCAGAAATACACTAATGTGAGGCTTCTCTCACCTACTTCCCCAGCTCAATGCATGAGTATGCCCTCCTAAAACACAGTGTACCCCGACGTGCATGAGAACAGCAAAGCTCTGCCTAAACGCCACAGGAAAGAACCCACGATGAGAACCACCCGTCAGGATGATTGGGCCCCTCTATTTGTCATAACCTGATGGACTGATTCAGTCTCTTTCAATCTAAGGGGAAGTGTGGGAGACTGAAAAATACCAGCACTGATTAACTGGGCAAAAGACTGGTGCTTTCCAATACAATAGAAGCTCACATACCTATTAGAGTGGTTAAAGTAAAATTAAAAAAACAAACTTCTACTGGGAAGGGCACTGGTGGGAATAAGGAGCAGCTGGAGCTCTCATTCACTGCTGGTGGGAATGCAAAATCATTTGGCCAACTGGGAAAATACTTTGGCAGTTTCTTATAAAGTTAAACAAATACTGAACATATGACGAGCAGTCCCATTCTTAGGTACTTACCCGAAAGAAACGACAACATATGTCCACACAAAATAACCTGTCAGTGGATGTTGCCAGCACCTTTATTCATAATAACCCCAAACTGGAAACAACGTAAATGGCCATCAAATGGCGAACAGCTAAACGCATTGTGGTGCATGCGTGAAATGGAATCCTACTCGAGAAGATAAAGGACAAATTCTCGACACATGCAACAACGTGGGTGAACCTCAAAGCATTATGCTAAGTGAGAAAAGCCAAACACCAAATGCTACCTACTGAATGTATCCAGGAAGAAGCTAAACTGTAGAGACAGAAAACAGATCAGTGTTTACCAAGGGCTGGGGGTGGGTAGAGGGTATGAGTATATAGGGCCTTTTGATTTTGATGATGAAAAATATACTATAACTTGATTGTGGTCGTAGTTACATAATTGTATAGGTTTGTCAAAATCATAGAACTGACACCTGAAAGGGGCAGATTTGACTGCATATAAATGATACTTCAATCAACCTGATTTCATAGAGAAAGTTCCACGGGGGCATGTATTTTTTTTTAAAGATGTATTTATTTATTTGAGAGAGAGAGAGAGCCCGAGGAGGGGGGGCAGAGGGAAAGAATCTTGAAGCAGACTCCCGGCTGAGTGCAGAGCCCAACATGGGGGGCTTGATTCCATGACCCTGAGATCATGACCTGAGGCAAACCAAGGGCGGGATGCTTAACCTACCTAGCCACTCAGGTACTGTGATTTTATTCACTGTTTTATCCCTAGCCACCAGAACAGTAACTGGAACATAGTAAGTGTGTACGGGAAGGAAGGAAAGAAGAAAGAAAGGAAGAAAGTGAGGGAGGAAAGAAGGGAGGGAGGGACAAAGGAATGGAGGAGGGAGAGAAAGAGGAAAAGAGGGAAAGGGAAAGAAAAGAGAAGAGGGGAAAGGAAAATCTAATTCTGAATTTTAGTCTGAACATTCTTTAGATTCTCTAATGCAAATACACCGGAAGTAATAGGTTACCCATCGTAAGAGCGCCAATTCATTAAACATTGGATTTCAAATTTCTTTTATAGCCTGAAGCAGAGGGTAAAGACTTATGGCTTGAATTTTGAAGCCCTTACAGCCTTCTTTCCAATGTCTAAAATACAAATAAGGATTAAGAAACTACATAAATTTCTGGATGAGATAAGACAGATATAAAACAAAAGAAGAAAATTTGCAATAAAACATTTTAAAAATTGATTTGGCATCAAGAAGAACATAGGACAAATTTACTTTTGCATAGAACTGTAGAATTTTCTATTCAAATTATTTAAGTGAGGAGTTGAAAACCAGCCATTTAAATTTAGAATTCTCAGTACAGAATCATCAAAGTAAACATGAGTGAGTTCCAGTAGCAAAAAATAAAATCTGAAAGAGAACCTCCTTTAACCTCCCTTAATCTATCAGTGTGCTCTGTGTCAAACTTCCGGTATGTGAAGTTGAAGTGTAAAAGCAAGCTCTGTGTGGCCCCCAAGATATAGCGTATGGAGGACACCTCAGTTAGTAATAAGCTTTAAGAATAACAGCAGCCCGGCTTACCTGACATGAGATAAAGAACACACTGACAGGTGCTTGTGGCTTAATACTCTAAATAGCAATAAATGTGTTTAAAAATGATACCTTCCAAGATGTAGAAGGTTATATCACTATAGATTAAATCTTTGGTTAAAAATGGTATTAAGGGTGCCTGGGTGGCTCAGTCAGTTAAGCGTCTGCCTTCGGCTCAGGTCATGATCCCAGGGTCCCAGGGATCCCTGCTCCCACATCGGGCTCCCTGCTCAGCAAGGAGTCTGCTTCTCCCTCTGCCTCTCCCCCCTCTCATGCGCGCGCTCTCTCTCTCACTCTCTCTCTCTGAAATGAATAAATAAAAAATCTAAAAAAAAAAAATGGTGTTCACTTCCTCTGATTCACTTCTCTTGGGTATCTTAGAATTTCTGAATGCCCCATCTTAGAATGGCTTATAATTACTAGCCTTTGTCTTTCAATGTCAACTACAGATCATCATTATGAAGTCTAGCCACCTCCCTTCCCTGGAAGCTACTTATTGTCTCCTATGCCAGACCCTTTCCCACAGTCTCTGAGGAGAGACAGCAACCCCCTCCTTTCTGAGATGAAGTAGTGAGAAAGAAATACACTAATCACGGTTAACAAATCCTACCATGGGACAAGAGAAATGTTTTGATTTTGCAACAGAAAAAATGCAAATGGCAAGTAAACAGGTGAGAAAATATTCAACTTCGCTTGAAGGTTGAATGGATTCAATTTTTTTCCCCCATTGAGCCAGAAACCTTTCTTAGTGATATAAGAAGCACCACTAAGAAGGACATACAGAAAAGGCACTTTCAGATGTTGCTTCTAGGAGTATAAGCAGGTACAATATTCCTGAAAATATTTTGGGAAATATTTATCAAGTACATCTAGAGCATTCGGACAGTTTGGCAAGTAACTTTACATCTAGATACCCACCTACAGTCAGAAGTGCCGGGAAAGACTCATGCATTAAAATGTCAACTGCCACCACATTTCATTGGTTGACAATTAAAAACAATCTAAAGATTCTCCCAGGAGAATGAGTAAGTACGTGATGGTCATTTATGGAATAAGAGCATCTAGTCTTTAAAAATGATATTTATGAAGAGTCAGTAACAAAAAAAAAATGCTAAAATACAATATTAAGCCAAAATAAGATAGATTACAAAGCTGAATACTCAGCACACCTTAGCTATGTCAATTTTTAGCACATTCTAGCTATCGATTTTTAAAGCAGCTCATATAAAAAGGATTAGAAAGAGTAGCCAAAGTTGTTTTTTTTTTTAAGTTTTTGTTTATTTATTTGTCAGAGAGACAGAGAGAGCACAAGCAGGGGGAGCGGGCCAGCAGAGGGAGAAGCAGGCTCCCTGCTGCAGAAGGAGCCTGACCCGGGACTCAGTCCCAGAACCCTGGGATCATGACCTGAGCAGAAGGCAGAGGCTGAACCGACTGAGCCACCCATGCATTCCAAAAATAACCAAAAGTCTTAATAGTAGTTCTCTATAGATGGCAAGATTATGCTTGTTATTTTTGTTTCTTTATGCTTCTCTGTACATTTTAGGCTTTCTATATAAGAATGTATTAAAAATAACATCAAAAAACACTTTTTAAAATGATTGATGGTTAGTGAAGGAAGCTAGACACAAAAGAGTACATACAGTCCAATTCCATTTATGTAAAGTACAAACAGAGACAAAACCCATTTCTGGTGTCAGAAGTCAGGACAGTGTTTCTTCTTGGGCTAGAGAGAGGGAAGATTGAGACCCAGACTGTGGAAAGGGGTTTGGCGTAGGAAACAATGAGTAACTGCTAGGGAATAGAGGTGGCTAGATTTTATAGTGACAATCTATATATGATTTTTTTAAAAAATTTATTTACTTAGTCGAGGGAGAAAGAGAATGAGTGGATGGAGGGGCTGAGGGAGAGGGACAAGCAGACTCCCCACTAAGCAGGGAGCCCAATGCGGGGTTCCATCCCAGGACCCCGAGATCATGAACTGCAGATGCTTAACCAACTGAGCCACCCGGCTGCCCCATCCATAGCTGACATTTTAAAACGAAGACTGATAATAACAAGTGATTCTAAGACTGATCATTTGGAAATTCTGATATACCTAAAACGTGGAACATAAGTCAATCATGGGAAGTGAATACCATTTTCTTAAAGATTTTATTTATTTGACAGAAAGAGACAGCGAGAGAGGGAACACAAGCAAGGGGAGTGTGAGAGGGAGAAGTAGGCTCCTCCCCCCCCAGCAGGGAGCCTGATGCGGGGCTCGATCCCAGGACCCTGGGATCATGACCTGAGCTGAAGGCAGACGCTTAATGGCAGAACCACCCAGACGCCCCAGTGATATAACCAAAGATTTAATCTAAAGTGATATAACCTTTTACATCTTGGAAGCTCCCATTTCTAAGCTCATTTCTAAACCATTTTTTTTCTTTCTCTTTCAAACAGGGAGCATGAGGGGAATTCGAGGGTGCTGTAACATTCTGTTCCTTCTAAGTCCTGGTTACTTAGTATATTCGATTTTTGAAAATGAATAATGTTGTAACATTGTCCAATTAATCTATTTTCTCAGTAGAGACCTTAATTCATCCCACTACAAAAAGCAATCAAGTAAAACATTGACAGTTCAGACCGTCTGGAGTTAAGAGTGAATGGAGGTCTCCATCCTTGCATTTTCCAGATTTATGTGGGGGTCCTCACTCCAATAAAGAGAACCAGAAGGAAAGTGGCAAGCACAAAACAGTTCATCAGAGCGAACAGACCCTCTCCAGGCGGGAGAGCAGATAGGTTCTGAAGCAGAACCAGCCTCTGGATTGTTTTGGGATTGGATATTATTGGGTCTTTCTGAGCTGGGAGGAGCTGGGAGGAACAGTGGGGTGGTCTCTAATGGAGGCTGCTTCCAATCATTTGGGAAACTCCTCCCACAGATTGGGAGGGGGAGTTTTTGGCTCTACAGTGTTTGTATTGTAACCATCAAGGCAGCCTTTCTCAGTGGGGAAGGGGGGGAGCTGTGCCCGAGAGGCAAATGTATTGTAATGAGTCTAAAGGTTACCCTGGGGCAAATGTGGACAGGGAGCCTGTGTGCGTTTTCTGCACCTGTGACTCTTAATCTGTCAGGCCCAAGGTCTAGGAAGCCACAAGGTCAGGACTTTGTGCTTTCAGAGCTCTTAAGGTATAGCGTGTTTATCTATGTCCTTGCCTCCAGCTCATGTCTCTCTCATTCCCCTTTGAGGACTTGGGACTCTGCCTGGGGCGGTCCTTCCACTGTTCATATCTAGATTGTACCTAACAAGACCTTAATACTAACTAGTTCTCCAGATTCTCACAGATAGTGCTAAGTACCCCGCAAAACATTTAAAGGCTGGCAAGAAAATGTTTAAGAGGCATACATGCACAGAAAAAATTTAGGCTGTGAGTTTGACTCATCCGTGTGTGTCTACTGGTGAGAAATTTCATTGTTCTTTCCTTCCGGGCCAGCCAATAAGGACGCCTTTCAGAACTCTTTCTTGCAAGGGGGTAGAATACTGAAGAAGAATAAAAACGGCCAAGCAGAAAAGGAAGACAAAAGTGATAAACCTCAGTGAGGTTTATTCAATTAAGGCCAGACCTGAATGTTGGTAGGAAAGGACTAGAAAAACTGCCTCCGTACAAGTACCACTCAAGAGGTCGTCTATGAAGGCTGTGCGTGCAAAGGAAACTACCACTTCGGGCATTTTTTAACAAGAAAGTGTTAAAATTAGTAAGAAGAGGGGCAGGTGGGAAATATAATAAGAATGTACCTCAAGAGGAAGAAGGGAAAATAAAAGCTTGAGGTCTGTTTTCCTCCCTCCCCTCGCTTATTTGTTTTTAACGTCAAGAAACTCATCCTCCTCCTGAAAAGTCCCCACGATACAATCTTTGCTTCCTCAATCCTGAAGCAATGACTCATCTGTTCAGTACAGCTCACCACTTTCCTCCTCCCGCCTCCAAAGCCCCTTTGATAAAAAGCAGACAAGATTTTTTGGCAACTTTTCAAGACAGGCTTTCAGCAAGATCAGAGCCAAGGGGGTTTTCCTGAGAAAAGAGAGTTGCCGGAAGCATGCAAGAGTGCAAAGCGTCCTGGACACCTGGCCAAGAGCCCAGCCTTCAGGATAAGTCCACCAAATCACCTGGCTTGGGACCTTGGGAGAGTCAGTTGGTCGGCACTTCTGTTACCGCATCTACAGAATGAAAACAAACAATATTGGTGCTCTCTAGAGCTGGCAGTTGGGAGAATTCAGTAATATAATGGCTGTTTAAAAGTGCTTCCTAAACCGTGAGGCAAACAAGTTCCTGTTCCTATTGTCATATGAGTCAGGATTGAGAGATGGCCCATATGCTCAGGCCTACGGCAATGTGAAAAATTAGAAGGATTATTAGATACAGTGCTAGACCAGAGCCCCAAGCTAGCCCTCTCCACTTTAGAATCAGACTGTGACAGGTGTCATTCTCCCTGTAGCTGAAAGGCCTCATGGGTAAAAATCAGAAGCCATCGAGGGGCCTCTTTAACCACGTGCGTGGAAACGGAAAAACAATGAAAGAACTCTCCCAAGTAGCCCAGGGTGCTCTCCTCGTCCCTGCCTCCTTTCCCAAGGCCCAGTCTTTGGACGTCTTGAGATGCGCTGGTATCGTTCCCAACAATTTCGATTTTTTGGACTAAAATAATAGATAATTTCGAAGCTTCACGGTATTGCAAAGGAAGGGCAGGCAGAAGACCTGAAAGCTCACACTTAGCAGGATGGAGTCATTATCAGTCTCAAGCACAGCAGGGACACGCTGACTGAAGAAGATCTGAGCAGGGAGGACTGCTGACAGAGTGAGGGAGGAACAACATGGCGGCAGATGGCAGGCTGTGGCAGGATCCAAGCAGGAGAGCCTGAGATCAACATGGTGACCCCGTGTGTGCAGAGAAGATGGCAGAAATGAACGACATCATTGTTTAGTCCCATAGATTTTAAAGTGAGCCACCTATGTGACTATAGCCACATTAAGGAAGTATAAAAAGGTATAAAGAAATAAGTATAATTTGTTTTGATAACCTATTTTATTTAACTCAGTATATTCAAAATATGACCCTTCAACAGCTAATCAATATTTTAAAAATATCAATGGTAGGTTTTACTTTTTTCTTTTGTATGGAGTCTTCCACAACCAGAATGGATTTCCTCTTACAGCGTATCTCTGTTTGGACGAGCCACGTTACAAGGGCCTGGTAGCCACATGGAGCTATTGGCAAGTCTAGACTCTTAAAACATCTTTTGATATTTCATAACCTCAAAACTGGACTGGGTTTACAGATTTTTAAATCCAAATCCTCATCTCTTAAAAATAGATTGCATGCCCTGTCCATTTTTTTTCAGACTCTTACAAGAGAAGTGTCTGCTGACAGTAATTTGGACTAAAGTGAGGTAAGGATTCTATCGACTATTCTAGCTAAGAACTACAATTGCGGTTCAGCAAGCTCCCCAGCTCCTCTTCGCTGCTGACTAATTAACACACACATTTTAAACCGCAGAGTTGAGAAAACAAATCTTTTGAAGTGATGATGAAGTAATGATTAGAATTTAACACCTTCTAGAAAGGAAACTCATCGCAATTAGCTGTTTAAATTTCCAGGCTCTGATTTAAAACCTCCCCAATTTTTTCCACAGAGAAAGTGAGAACCATGTTTACCTTCCAAACATTGTTATTTCTGTATTTTCATTCCTTTCCCTAAAAGAAATACAAAAATAAATTTAATACCATCATCATGACAATAACCATTTTATAACGAAACTAATGAGTTGCTGAAAATTTTGAGACAGTGGTAAGAGATAAATTAGAAATCTGTTTCCCGTGAGCTTGAGCACCACCAACAAGGGCCTAAGGACTGGGGGGTGGGGGCTGTCTTCATCCTCACTCAGTCACATTCACCTCCTGAATGTCTCCTCTGATTTCCAGTTTTCCTGAGGTACTGTGCCTAGAATGTCTGCAAAAATTGTGCTGGACACCAACTGTCTTCTTCCTGAAGTGGATTTTACTAATTTGCCTTTTTCTGGATGTTTTGCTTCCCAGAAGTAGCTGGAGCCAAGTTCAACTGCGTGGCTAGGTAGTCAGGGCTGTTCTTACTCTCCCAGGCCTGCTTCTGGGAATTCGGTTTCGTGCCAGTCCCTACCTCCTTCCTTAGCCCACTCAGTGACAAGTACCCCCAAAAGGCATAGGAAGAACCAGTTCTGCCCATATCATAAGCCGGTACCTGACTAAGTGGGAAAATCCTATGTGCCAGTGGATGGTATTATCCTGAGAAAGTGCTTAGTCTACCTTCATATTTAGTATCTCTCTTGTCTAAAATGGGCATCTTTTTTGCTTTTGCAGAGCAAATACAGTAGTTGAGACGGTTAATTTGATGTATTAAGTTGGTTAGACCACAGTGTTCAGACAGTTGGTTAAATATTCTGGATGTTTCTGTGAGGGTGTTTTGGGATGAGATTTCCACTTAAATTTGAGTAGAGCATGGGCGATAGGTGGGTCTAGAGTGAGGCTGCAAGAATGCTGTGTAGCAGAGGAGGGCTGGTATGGATGTTGCAAGAGACAACTGTAATGTTCAGAGCAGGTCCTCACACTTTCCTAGCTTGGTCAGACAAGCTAGCCGCATAGTCTATGAAATCACAAACTAAGCTTGGGAAACACCGAGCATGATTGTATAAATCAGGATTCTCCAGTAAAACAAAACCAGTAAGATGTGTGTGTGTGTTTGTATACATGTGTGTATACACAACATATGTGTATATAATATATGATAGATTATGTTCATATATGTTCATATTATGTATATATGGGGAGAGGGAGAGATTTATTTTAAGAAATTGGCTCACAATGATTATGGAGGCTGATGAGTGTCAACTCTGCGGTGTGGGCTGGCAGCCTGGGGTCCCAAAGAAGAACTGATGTTGCAGTTCAAGTCCAAAAGCCATCTGCCAGCAGAATTCCTTTTTGCAGGGGGAGGTCAGTCATTGTTCTATGAGGACTTGCCACTGATTGAATGAGGCTCTCACTAATGGCCCAGGCCTGCTGCCTAGCATGGGTTCCTGTGCCATACTTCCCCCCAGAGTGATTTTCTCCCAGAGGTCTACTGCTTCTCTCTGTAGCACCTCATATCAGTGTCTGTGTTTCTGAGTTCCAATGTCAGGCAGGGTTCAAGGTCATCAAGAGGTTCCTAGTCCTATGTAAATCAGAGATGTGGCTCTACCTGTTTAAGGTTCCTCAGCATTTCATGACAGTTAGCAAGTCCCCCATATTGTGTGACCATCGTCACCTTGTTTGTTCCATACACTCTGACGAGCTATAGTGTGTGGCTTCCTCTAACACCACCAGCCGGTGTCTCAGCTTCTGCCCCACTACATGACCAAAGTCAATGTCAGGAATGTCGGGATGGAGTAGGCTTGTGCCTAGAGTGTACTGGGACTGAAGGCCAGAGAAAAGAGGAGGAAAACTGTTGGTTCTGAGAAAAGAGAAAGGTGGCCTGTGATGTCTCACACACTGTCTCTGGGCCAAGCGCCACGCTACCCTGTCACATACATTCGCTGAATTCCCACATCTGCCCTGTCGAGGTGAGTATGACTCTTACCCACATTTCACCAATGAGGAAAGTGAGGCACACAGAGGGATAATAACTTGCCCAAGGTTCCACAGTTATTGGGTGGGACTGAGATTTGAACCCAGGCAGTCTGGTTTCCTAGCCCTGTTTTCTCCAGCAAAGGGACTGAATATGAGCATGATCAGGAAAGGACATCCTCTCTCTCCAAGACTCTATCGGAGACACACTGAATAATGTTGCCTCTCAGAATCCATGATTTTTCTGTGTTTCCATCATAACCATTCTTCTTCTTTGATGCGATTTTTAAAAATATACTAATGTCTCCACTTAGGTCATGGTTAAAGTGTTCCTCCATCTTTTGGCTTAAGGGATAGTGTTGGCTTCATTATATTTTAATTTGAAAAAGCAAGCTCTTTAGTAGATGCAGATAACAGATTGGTAGTTGTGAGGGGAGCGTGGGGTGGGCAGAGGAAGTGAAATGGATGAAGGGGTTCAAAAAATACAAACTTTCAGCTATAAAATAAATGTCATGGGGACATAATATCCAGCACAGTGATGATAGTTAATAATACTGTATCTGAAAGTTGCTGAGACAGTAGATCTTAAAAGTTCTTATAAGAAAAAAACTGTAACTAGGTGTGGTGACAGATGTTAGCTAGATTTATTGCGGTGATTATTTCACAATATATACAAATATGGAATCATTACGCTGTACACCTGAAACTAATAAAATATTGTATACCAATTATACCTCGATTTAAAAAAAAAAAGCAAACTCTTGTTATGACCTTCTACCAACCTGCTGATGTACTTAAACCCGATACGAATGCCTAAGGAATGGGGTGTGGTGGAGGTGCAGAGTTTGTGGGTCTGGATATGCTGGAGCTAGAAAGACAAAACAGGGGCAATGCAAGGTGATGATCTTACAGATTTGTTATTTGCAATCACTGAAATCTAAGCACTTTTTGTCAAAGATATAGTCCTTTTCTATTAGTCTATAGAAAATAATACTTGTTGGGAAGGAAGAATTTCTTGTCCCCTTCAAGGTCCTTCCAGCCAACTAAGAATCAAATTGACATGAGACAGATAAACAGGAGAAAATCAAATTTAATTTTGTACGTATGAGGAATCCACACAGACACGGACATTCCAAAGACATGGAGCACCTGGGAGGCTCAGTCGCTTAAGCTTCTGACTCTTGATTTCGGCTCAGATTGTGATCTCAAGGTCGTGAGATCAAGCCCCCCGTTGGGCTCTGCTTAATTAAGCATGGAGCTTGCTTAATTTCTCTCTCCTTCTCCCTCTGCACTCCACCCCACCAACGCACACTCACGCACACATTCACATGTGCACCCTCTAAAAAAAAAAATTCCAAAGACAGTCAGGCAAAATGAGGTATGTATGTCATTCCGAAGTAAGGAAAAAGAGGTAGAGATCTGGGACTTCAAAGGGAAGGAATTCAGTTCGCAGGAATATGAGAAAGAGTAAACAGTAAGTTTGCTGGGCCTCTCAGAAACAAAGGGACATGAAAAACTAATCAAACATGTTCCTCCCTGTCTGCCACACCCAGTTCATGTCATGACATAGTTATTTATGGTGATAGCTCTCCTCCTGGAGCAGATCCTCTATCTCTATTCTTGTAGGCAGTTGTGCAGAGGTAAAGAGCTTTTCCTGAAACTGCTGGGTTTTGATTGCTTTTTAACTCAAAATTGTATTCATGCCAAAGTGGCATATCTTGGGACATCCCGCCTTTGACCACCATATACTGTTAAAAGTTGCTATTTTATTTTCTTCACCACTAGTTTTTGGTTGCTGGATTCCAAGGTGAGAATAGAAACTGGTTTCAAGATTTAGTTCAAAGGTCCACTCCTCTTGTAAGGAATTTCCAGGTCACTGGAATAGAACTAACATCCTTTCTGGGTTCTCACCACAGCTAAAACAAACTTCAATTACAAGACAAAGCTGTAATGCCATGTTTTAAAAAAATTTTATTTATTCATTTGCCAGAGAGAGCAAGTGAGAGAGAGAGAATACAAGCAGAGAGAGCAACAGGCAGAGGGAGAAGCAGTCTCCTTGCTGGCCCAATGCACGACTTGATCCCATTACCCTGGGATCATGACCTGAGCCAAAGGCAGATGCTTAACCCACTGAGCCAGCCAGGTGTCCCAATAATGCCATTTTTTATAAAGATTGTATTTATTTACTTATTATTTATTTAGAGTGTGAGAGGGGGTAGGGTGCGGCGGAAGGGCAGAGGGAGAGGGAGAGAATCTCAAGCAGATGCCATGCTGAGTGCAGGGAGCCAGCTACCAGCCTCCATCCCAGGACCCTGAGATCATGACCCGAGCCAAAACCAAGAGTCTGGTGCTTTAACTGACTGAGCCACCCAGGCCTCCCATGTAATAGCATTTTTTGTTTATAATCCTCTGTCTCGTAGAATAAGTTCTGTCTGGAATTAATCATAGCTTATTCTTTAAATCACTGTGGCAGGGGCTAGCTAGAATATAATAATACACAGCTAACGTTTATCTACATATCTGTCAGGCATGGGGCTGAGCACTGTTCCGAATGATCTCATTTAACATTCACAATAATCCTACGTGGAATACATTATTCTACCTCCACTTTATAGGTAATGAAACTGAGGCACAGAGAGGTTTCCTTGTGTAGAGGGGTGCTTCCCAATATCAAGCAATTCTGTCAGTAGCAGGATGTGACAGTTCAACTAATTGATTCCATTTTGGGGTTGTGGTTTTAACAACCAAATACATAGTTTTCATAAATTGTAATATTGCAAGGTGACACTGTCATTCAGTGTATAGCAAGTAAAAAGAGATTATCCTT
This sequence comes from Ursus americanus, assembly GCF_024610735.1. NCBI lineage: Eukaryota > Metazoa > Chordata > Mammalia > Carnivora > Ursidae > Ursus > Ursus americanus. The sequence goes on along the minus strand of NC_142137.1, from coordinate 49,808,276 downwards.
TCATTGGTTTGATTTCTAGTCTAAAAAAATCATAAATTCTTCACTTATGCAAACTTTTAATTCTCTTTTTAGAGGTCTGGATGATAGCACTTACACATTCTTTGATCAAACTATTGATTATGAGAGCTTGGCAAGGTATCATTCAAGGTTAATTAAATTAAAAGATGATATGAGGTAGGGGTTCCAAGATGGAGTTGCTTATGCTAGGTCAAGTCACCAAACTGGGGCTTAATACCTAACCTAATTGCAGTTTCAACCTCTGCCAGAAATGTAATTTTACTAATCAGTCAGCAATTTTCTGGTAAGTATCAATGAGGTAATCTTTCACATGGGCTCTCTTCATCCCTCCCAACCCCCCAAGGAAAAAGAGAGAATCCATCTAATAAGATCCCCTGCCCTTTCCCATAAGGGAACTTGACCTTGCCTGAAACAATCCTTTCTTTTCTTTTGCTAATAATTTCCTTGTCCACTCTCCTTCCTACAAAAACCTTCCATTTTATACAATTCCTTGGAGCTCCTCTCTGCTTCCTTGATTCGTGATGCTGCCCGATTCATGAATCACTTCATAGAGCCAATTAGATCTTCACATTTACTGAGTAGAGTGTGAGGTAATTAAGACAGGGGATCTGTGGTTCAACTGGGGAACAGCGGGCTGTAGAGAAAATTTGTATGTTTCTGTAGTTAATTTTCTGAGCAAATTTTATTGACCTTTGAGGTCTGAGCTAAAACAAGTCTGGAGGTAAATTTATGAATGTCTACTTAATGAGTATTCCAGAGAGATTTACCTCTCCAGAGCTTTTTTTCCCCTAATGTCAAAGAGTAGTAAACCCCTTCCAGGATCATGGAGACATCTCCTGGAGTAATCCTGGAGACTCCACTTTTATCCTCCCTGTGGAGGAATTTAGTTATATCCCAAAGGGTGAGAACCCAGGATTCTTTTTCTTTGTGTTCTAAGAGAGACTTAGCTCATAATGAGAAGCAAAAGAGTTCTCTTTGGGGCACCTGGGTGGCTCAATAGGTTAAGCATCAAACTCTTGATTTCAGATCAGGACCTGATCTCAGGGTCCTGAGATAGACCCCCATGTCAGCGGCAGGCTCAATGCTCAGTAGGGAGTCAGCTAGAGATTCTCTCCCGCTATCCCTGTCTCCCTCCCCTACTCATGGGCTCGAGCGCGCACTCTCTTTCTCTCTCTCTCTCTCTCTCTCAAGTAAATAAATAAACATTCCCCTTGTTTATCCCTCAGAAGGAGAGGAACATGCAGATTCATTTTGCAGAGAAACTTCCTTCCCTGCGGTAGTCCCTGTTATGACATATGGTTCTCATTACATTGTTCCAGGGGGAAGAATTAAGACAAAGGAGAGGGGCGCCTGGGTGGCGCAGTCGTTAAGCGTCTGCCTACGGCTCAGGGCATGATCCTGGGCGTTCTGGGATCAAGTCCCACAACAGGCTCCTCCGCCAGAAGCCTGCTTCTTCCTCTCCCACTCCCCCTGCCTGTGTTCCCTCTCTCACTGACTGTCTCTCTCTGTCAAAAAAATAAATAAAATCTTTAAAAAAAAAAAAAAAGAATTAAGACAAAAGAGAGATGGGATGACTGTTATATATAAATAATAATTTGCTCTGCTCTAGAAACTCTGTGTTGGCACACAGGATAATTTAATAAATATAGGCATTAAAAACTTAAAAGAAATGTATACTCTGCCTAGAGCCAATACAAATAAAACTCTCTGCTGACCAAACAAAACGGGTCCACTGGCTGAATTCAGTCCATGAGCTGCTAGTTTGCAGAAGCTAGTATCAGGTGTGCGCTGTGTTTGGGACGATGGAGTCACAAAGCCCTGAAAGAAGAGCTCTCAGGAACCTGAAGAATCAGTAGGGAAAAAAAAGATAAGAGTTATTTTGACAAGAGAAGACATTTTTCACATAGCTATTTTATGTCCTGCTTTTAAGAAGAAGAAGGGAGGTCCCTCCCTGCTCAGCGACAATGCACAGACCACCGCTTGCGGCCAATGAGAAACCTTCACAACCTTGAACTCTTGTTCTTCTCCAGTGAACTTTTGTTCGAAACCCTCGCCAATTTCCTCCCAAATCCTAATAAAAGCTGCCCTTCCCTTTGTCTCTTTGGACTTGCCTATGGTTTACCCAAGCTTGCCATTGCAATTCCTTTGCTACTCCCAAATAAACCTGTTCTGCTAGTAAAATAACTGGCTATTTTATTTTTAAGGTTGACAGGAAAATATGCTGTTAGATCATAATTTGAAAGGTACCCAAAAGATCCCCTTTCCCAGAGCAAATATTGTGCTATGTACTTGTCAAGACCTCAAGACCTCCAACATCCCTGTTGCAAATGCATTGTTTTGCTGCTTAGGAACTGTTATAATGCTAAACTATCTAAGGGTGCTAACCCTAAAAAGAGTTGTCAAATACTGATATCTCTATATTAAGCTGTTCATCCATCTTTACCCAAAGGCAGCTAAGAGCATCTGCCTACGTATTATCAAACAGTTTACCTAAATGTTGGTCAGAGATCAAGGTAGAGAGAAGCCTTGAGCCCAAACCTTATGAACCAGGGAAGTTCTAGGCAATTCTCAGGGTGGGAGGTCTCTTAGTATGGAAGGAGCAGCAAGAGCGCACTGGGCATTGGCGTGGTGAGGCAAAGCACTTCAAGAAGAAGAAGCACTGAAAGAGGAAGTGGGAGGAGGCCCTGGGGACAAATTGCATGCTTCTTTAAGTTGCTTGTTAGTTTTGTTTTGTTTTGTTTTGTTTTTTTCCAGCCCCAGTTATGAAGCTAGTGTTTTGTATGATATGGAGAAATGTTTTCTAAAAGAATATGGTAGCTGTTCTTTAAGAGGCTGACCACACATGCTGGGAATCATGGTAAGTGAGCTTTTTTAGTTGACAGGTACAGAGACACTCAGTTTACTTTCAGTGACGAGGGATTTTGGTGAGGATGTGCAGCAAAGTCAGAAGAGGAAACAGTCAGCTGCGAGCCAGTCCTCAGGGGCCACAGTAAGGGAGCAGCGTTCAGGGTACACAGCCGTACACAGGGTACACAGAAGCGAGCATGCTTCTGGCTGCTGCTGCCGCTCTCAGACTGGCACCTCTTGTTCTCCCCTCCATGAGGGATCTTCTTTGCTTAGTAGTCTAAAGTTCGACTTTGTCTTTGAGTTTGTTGCTTTTTTTTTTTTCTCTCCTTGCCCCCAGCCATTCTCCCTGCCATTGTGGTGTACATTCCAGCTCTCTGAAAGAGATTTAGGTTGGCCTGACAGAGAGTGAGAAAAAATTTCATGTCAGTTAACAGAAAACCAAACTGGCAGTTGCTTAAATACAATTGGGCTTTCTTTTTCCCCCTATAACAAGAGTCCAGAGGTAGATGGTTGCAGACATTGGTTCAGCTGCTCAATGCTTACATTGGCTCCTCAAGCTTTCTATTTTTCTATTCTTCCATTTTTAGCTGTGGGCTTCTTATCCTGGATCATGTTGCCTCATGGTTGCGAGGTCACTGCTGTATCATGCGCCCACATTTAAGGCAGGAAGAATGGGGGAGGGTCAAGGCTAGCAAGTTCTCCTGTTGCACCTATCACATGCTCACACACACACACACACACACACACACACACACACACACACACACTTCTGCTTATGTCTTATTGACCAGAGCTGTGTCATATGATGACGTGTAGCCACCAGGAAGGTTGGGAAAGTGCGTATTGAGTTTTGACAGCCTCTATTGTGGGAAGGCAGCAAGGCAGAATGATACTGAGAAAGTTGATTCACAGTCAGGTAGTGAACAAGGTCTGCCACGGTCAACATCTTGCGTGTGGCATCTATCTTAGGCAATGCTCCAAGACAAGTCATCTACTAAAAGACTTCGCAGTCGATGGATCACTGTCCTTGAGTCACAGGTTGACTGATATGATCAGATGTCAGCACAACATCCATTTCCTTGAGAGGCGGCTGGGTTGCAGGGCAAAATTAATAGTCCTTTGGTACCAGTATAATATACAAATGTCTAAATTCTCATCAGTGACCCCATTATAGCTTAATCAACCATAAATTTAATTGTATCTGTCACAATCCCACATCTATTCACAAGCTTGCTTTCATTCATATATTTATTCAATAAATATTAGTGTAATGATAGTGCTTATCTAGATACAGGGGATGTGGCAATGAAGAAAATAAGGAGCTTACTTCCTAGTGGAAGAGAGAGAGAACTTACGCTCCAATAACCTCACTGTTCTCTTCGGTAAAGATTAGCACAATTTCAGTACTTATATATTTGTGGAGAGAGATACATATATCACTACATATAGATGGTAATAAGTGCTACAGTGAAAACATAAGTAAGAGGCAGTGTAGAGGCATGGGTAAAGTGTGAGAGGGTAGGGGAACATTAGCCATAACTTATAGAATAATTAGAATTCAGAACTAAATGCTTTGGCCACAGACTTTTCAATCTGCTGCCTTTAGAGGAAAATGAGCAGACATTTCTGCTCTAGTGAAAAAAGGAAGGAAACACGCGGAGCCAGGAGCCAAGGTGCATAGCTTATACTACACACTCAGTCTCTGTTCTCATTAGATCATTGTGTAATATCTTAAGTTATTTTATTTGGCCTATTAATTTCCTGTGTTGAGTGTGGCCTACAAAATGCAGCCTTAGCTCCTGAGTGGCACTTCAGCTTATACTTGGCTTCGGAATTATCCATCTGTTACTCTACATTGGTTTGTTGTTGTTGTTGTTGTTGTTTGTTTTTTTTTTGATTTTAAAAACTCACCAGAGGATATAGAGGGACCACCATATACTTGGATATCCTCCGGTCCTTCGGCGCTAGATTTCTACCGAGGCAACTGCCATTGCTCAATTGGCTTCTGTGTGGCTATATAAAATTATATATTGGAGTTTAAACTATTTTTTATTGATAATCCTCCTACCCTTCTTACTAGCTTGTGAGCCCCAATCCTTCAGTTTTGTCCAGACTAATTCCTTCTTATCCTTCAGGTCATGGCATAATTCTAACTGCCTTAAGAAAGAATTTCCTTAAAACTTAGACTAAGTTTCTGTTTATTCTCCTATAAATCCGTTGTTCTCCTTGATAAGGATTACCACAATTTCAGTATTTATTTACGTAGTAGTTTGATTAATGCTTGTTTAATCTCTCGTAGACTATAAGCACCACGAAGGCAGGGGCCATAGCTCTTATTCAGCTCTATAGCTCAATGTGTAACAGGGTTGTGTATACATAGTGGCACTCAATAATATTCAGTAAATTAATAAACATCCTTAGTCCCCAAGTGACTAGCAAGGTGCCTCAGAAGGGCAGGTGCTATCTTGAATGCTGATCGTGAAGTTCTGCCCATAATCCCCTTTAAGAATAGAACATTTAGCCCTATCCCCTCCTTGCTCTTGGGAGTACCCCTGGCAAAAACCCTTAACTGTCAGCATTCTTTGGATAATGCTTCAGTTAAAGAAATGGACAAGCCCAAATCATGTCCCTTTCCAGGGGTGCTTTGTATCCAATGACCAATCAATGTTGGGAGATGAAGGGCCAGCCACTCATATCAACTCATGATACCTCTGAAAAACTATCCCAGTTCCAAGGGGTCAGCTGAAGCCTTTGTTAGGATGACGTCACAGATCTGTCTCTCCTTCTGCTCAATCCTGTTTCTTCCACCTCCTTTCATAGAGGTTAATCTCAAGAGTACACAACAGCATGTCCTCCATGCTAATCTCCCCTGCAGAGACTACGTCATGGGTAACCCAACCTGTGATGGCTACTAAAAAATATTTACTGAACTGAATTGAATATTATGTTTTGTCCTTCTCCAGCAAAGATCAGTTCTTATTCATCCACGCATTCTTGCAATGATTGGGCGCCTTTCACATAGTGAGTGCTATTGTTTGAATGTTTGTGTCCCCCCAGAATTCATATGTTGAAATTCTAACTCCCACAGAGGATGGTATTAGGAAATGTGGCCTTTGGGAAATGCTTAAGTTATGATGGAAACCTCATGAATGGGATTAGTGCCCTTATAAAAGAGGCTCAGAGAGCTCACTCCCTCTCCCATCATGTGAGGGCACAACTAGAAGTCTCCAGCCCCCAAGACAGCCCTCACCTGATGATGCTGGCACTTTATCATTGACATCAAAGCCTCCAGACTTTGAGAAATGAAATTCTGTTGCTTATAAGCTTCTCAGTCTGTGGTATTTTGCTAAAGCAGCCTAAAGAGACTAAGACAGTGGGCATAATAAATACCAAAGTATCCCCAAAACTTGGTCTAGATAGAGGTAAAGTATCCCTATCTGAAGTGTGGTCTTAGAGCCAATGGCACTGGCATTCTCTGTATATTGTTACAAATGCAGTCTTGAGGCCCAACTGAATCAGACCAATTGAATTAGAATCTGCATTTTAACAAGATCCTCAAATGGTTCATATGTTCATTAAAGTTTCAGAAGTACTGAGCTAAGAGTTTTATTAATATAAATGAAATGATCCTGTTAATAATTCCTTTCTAGTTTGTACAGCATCTTAAGTTTTTTCTCTCTAAAATTTTGCTTAATGCTAGCGCAATCATGCATTCTTTAATTCAACAAGTACCAACCAAGTGCCAAAGATTTCGGGGTGATGGAGCTTACATTCCAGAAGGAGGAGAAAATAAACATGGATAAGTGCATATCAGAGCATGTGAGGGAAGGAAAATGCCATGAAAAATAATAGAGCAGGGTATGATAAGGTGAGAAGCTGGGTTGTGATTTCAAATTTCTGCAGAGCATTGATAACAAGATACTTGAAACAGGTGAGGTAGTTAGCCATCTAGGTATCTGAGCATAAGCCTGGGGTGCTCTAGGAAGACAGAGGCCATGTGGCTGAAGAGGAATGTGAGAAATGCAGAGTAATACGGTCAGGGAGGAAGGAGGGCAGATCACATGATTAGAGGCTGCTTAATATATCGCTACGTGATATTTAAATTGCTGAAAAGATAACACAAGTTGCTTTTCCTCCAAGGACGTAGTCATTCTTGGCCAGGCCAGTTCTATGCAGGCTGTGGAAATCTGCGCAAACCCTTTCCCCACTTAAGCTTTAGTTTCCTCGAACACAAATGCAGGGATTAGAGAAGGCATTTTAGGGCTCTTCCTGTTCTAAACTCTTAGGCTTCCAGACGCCTTGATGGCGAAGTCTAACAGGGTTAAAGTAAGGATCGTGGTTGGGTTGTGGCCTCAGGAAAAGTTCTGCAACCCCAGAACACTGTAAAAACAGGAAGAAGAATCGCGGAAGGTGGTGCCAAATCGAAAGAACCTAACCTTTGGATCCAAGTTCCCCATAAACCTGTGAGCCCTTGTCACGACCACAGACTTCCACGCCCTTAACGCCCTGAGCCCTTGGAGCCGGCCTCTCCTGGCCTTCTCGTCCTACTCTTGCCTCCCAGCCCACACCCGGTGTGGCAGTCCCTATCCTGCCTTCGCGCTCGCGTCTGGGTTCTCAGCCTCTATCCAGCCGGGAGAGCAGGCCCTGGCCCCGCCTCACGGCCCTGGCCCCACCTCCCCGCCTTGGCCCCGCCTCTCCGTCCAGGCCCAGCCACTGCGTGCACGCCCGGCCTCCCCTTGGAGCGCTGGTCCCCTGGTCCGGAAGTGACGCGACGCTCGGGCTGCGGGCTGAACGCCCGCATTCTCTCAAGGCCGCACCCCGAGTCAGCCCTGAGCGGCATGGCTCTGCATCTTCTGCTCGTCCTCGTCTTGCAGGCCGGGAGCTGGGCTGAGATGAGCCCCGCGGATCTGGAGCTGTCTTCGGGTACGTCGCCTTTGGCGGGGCGGCGGCCGGGTGGGGATGGGACGGGGGAAGGAGTCGCTCGGGTGTGGAAACGCAGCCCTGCGGGGTCGCGTCCTCGTTGTCCCGGGACCTCGCGCGGGGTTCCCGGACGCCCCGAGACGTTTGCGTGGGCGGCCGCCGGGAAGGCCACTCCGGGGCTCCGCGGTCAGCGGACTTCAGTTCCCTTTCTCTTGCCTCTTCCGTTGTGCCTAAACGACAAAAGAGCCTCTCGGTCTTCCAGTTCTTTTAATTCGTTTTTAGCGAAGTGAGTTTCTCGGTCGGCATTTGGACAGTGTGGCCAGAGCTCGTGACTTAAATATTCTTAGAGTAAACCCAAAATCCTTAAGAAAGAGGTTGTTCTTCCCCCATAATGAGAATCCTTAAGTGGCAGTGATAGGTCATGCTGCGTCTAAGTCTGGCAGTCGTGTGGTGCGTGCACTCGGGAACAGATTTGTCAGGCTCTACGTCTCTTAGCTTAGTTCCTCAGAACATGTTATTTCTGCCTGCTCACTGAGATTTCCCTAGAAATAAATGCAGGGAATACGTTTTCCAAAGCTCGGTTGTCATGGTGATTAGGAGCTCCCGTGAAATCAGTGAATTTCTTCTGCAAGAGGGTTAAACCTAAAGTATCAGAAACCCCTCAGTCTTGAGTGTCTGGTCTGTATCCATAGTTAGCTGTGCCTGGAAGGGGTCAGAGAAGCTCCGCCTTCTGCACCCTTGGCAAAATCCGGGTCCGAATCTCTGTATTATGACTTCGTCTGTGATCTCCAGTTAGGGGTGCTGCATTCATATCCACCTGTCCTTTGGCTTGCTCTTTAAGAGGCAGGCAAACAAATAATCAGTCATTCCCTGGGACAGACATTGTTCCCGATGTTGGGAATACAAAAATGGGAGGCACAAGGAGGTCTGCCCAGTTTGTAGAGAGGTCACTGCTCCTCAGTGCAGAGCCTGCAGTTGGGCTTCAGAGTCCAAGTTCTTACCCACCCTGCAGAGACTGCCATTACCTACAGCAAGTTAGTCATCTACAAGGGCAATTACAGTACATTGTGATAAGAGCCTGGACTTTCGCACAGGCTACTGGAAAAGCAAGGTAGGGGTACCCGTATGACCAGGGGAATCAGGAAGGACTTCACAGAGAAAGATAATAACCTAGAGGTACAGAGAGATTTGTGTGTGCAGAGGGAGAGTTGTGAAACAGTGTGGTGAGTTAGTGGAATACTTCATTATAGAATATGTGTGTGAGGTTACAAGTGGAGATAAGATAGGTAGAGAGGTAGGAACCCAGTAAATGAAATGCCTTGTCATGTGTATCAGACAACAAAGGATAGCAACATAGCATTGGCTAACTTAGGCAAATGGGGGGATTTATTGGCCTAGAGAATCCAACCAAAAGTTAGAAAGGTAGAGATGCCACATGGGCCTCAGAAAGCTGAACTAGTCACTCAGAAGTGCAAAAACTATTTCTTAATTACCTACTCTGGATGTGGACAGCTTTTCCTGCTTGGCAGGAATCATGGATGTGGACAGCTTTTGGGCTTTGCATCTTGTAGCTTCCGCCATCCTAACAAAATCCCAGGTGAAGGCTCTGATTTACTTGCTTGGGTCAGGCACCAGCTTGCAGGGGAAGGACCATGTTGCAGGGAGTGGCGGGAGGGGAGTTTCCAGAAGAGAAATATTCCTGAAGGAAGTACAGGTGCTAGGCCAACAAAGTAAATATGCTTACTATACCTTACTCTAGTCCGTGGGTGGTCACAGGATTGTTTAAAGAGGAGAAATGATTTTATGCAGGATCAGTTAGGCCATTTAGAAAGACCGTTCATCTTATACAATGGTTTGGAGGTAGACTCGAAGAAAGGAGGCCAGTTAGGCCCCTGCTTAAGTTGGGATGAGTCAATGAAAATGGCAGTTTAATGCAGAAGAGAGGGCAGTTTGAAGAACATTTAAAAGGCAGAGTCAGCAGGAGTTAGTGATTGGATGTGGGAAGAGGATGGCTTGGGTTCTTGGTTTAGGTAAAGCATTAAACCATGAGCCATGCCCTTCTGAGTACAGACAGGGTCCTCCTAAGCCAGGTACCCCGACCTTAACTTCCAGTAGCCTGTGCGAAAGTCCAGGCTCTTATCACAATGTACTGTAATTGCCCTTGTAGATGACTAACTTGCTGTAGGAATGGCAGTCTCTGCAGAGTGGGTAAGAACTTGGACTCTGGAGCCCAACTGCAGGCTCTGCACTGAGTAGCGGTGACCTCTCTATTAACTGGGCAGGCTTCGATTTCTCATCCATTAATGCAGATACCGGTAGCACCTACTTTATATGGTTGTTGTGAAAATGAGATATGATAAGTTAATAGCGGTGCATAACACTTAGTAACTGTTAGCTCTATAATCATGATCCTTGAAAGCAGAAAGGGTACCTTCCATTTTTGTGTTCCCAACACCTGGAAAAGGTGGGGCCCCTTGTGATTACACAGTTTGCACCACCTTGAGGCCCGCTATGGGAGTATTGCCCCTCTGCTCTGATAGGAACATTTACTATGGCCTTCTGTACTCCAGCATTGTGTAGACACAAGTGCCAGTGACCACCCCCTCCTTCTTTCAGTGCATTTTTGATACATTTGTCTAGATTTTTCAGTGTATCTCTCTAGTTTGTGTTGTGTTCCCTATGCTTTTAAAGTTAGTTTAAAATGTAAAGCCTCCATAGTCTCTCATGGTTCATTCCCCCTTCTGTTTACACCCGCTTCATTCTTCCCTTCCTTCTCCTACCGATCTTCCTGCATTTCTTCTGTTCCATAAATGAGGGAAACCATATGATAATTGTCTTTCTCTGCTTGACTTATTTCACTTAGCATAATCTCCTCCAGTCTCCTCCATGTTGTTGCAAATGTTGGGTAATCGTTCTTTCTGATGGCTGAGTAATATTCCATTGTATATATGGACCACATCTTCTTAATCCAGTCATCTGTTGAAGGGCATCTCGGCTCCTTCCACAATTTAGCTATTGTGGACAGTGCTGCTATGAACATTGGGATGCATATGGCCCTTCTCTTCACTACGTCTGTATCTTTGGGGTAAATACCCAGTAGTGCAATGGCTGGTCATAGGGTAGCTCAATTTTTAACTTTTTAAGGGACCTCCACACTGTTTTCCAAAGTGACTGTACCAACTTGCATTCCCATCAACAGTGTAAGAGCCATCTCCTTTCTCCACATCCTCTCCAACATTTGTTGTTTCTTGTCTTGTCAATTTTTGCCATTCTAACTGGCATAAGGTGGTATCTCAGTGTGGTTTTGATTTGAATTTCCCTGATGGCTAATGATTTTGAACATTTTTTCATGTGTCGGTTAGCCATTTGTATGTCTTCATTGGAAAACTGTCTGTTCATGTCTTCTGCCCATTTTTTTATTTGATTATTTGTTTCTCGTGTATTGAGTTTGAGAAGTTCTTTGTAGATCTTGGATAGCAGTCTTTTATCTGTAGTGTCATTTGCAAATATCTTCTCCCATTCCGTGGGCTGCCTCTTAGCTTTTTTGACTGTTTCCAAGAGAGACTGTGGACTGTGGGAAACAAACTGAGGGCTTAGAGGAGAGGGGGGTGGGGAATTGGGATAGGCCAGTGATGGGTATTAAGGAGGGCACATATTGCATGGTGCACTGGGTGTTATATACAAATAATGAATCATGGAACATTACATCAAAAACTAAGGATATACTGTATGGTGACTCACATAACATAATAAAAAATTATTATAAAAAATAAAATATATGTTTGTGTATATGTATTTGACATAATGTGTAGAACTCCATTGTGAGTATGCCATAATTTATTCATTGTGGACATTCGGATCATTTCCAGCTTATGGCTATTATGAATAAAAGTATATGAATATTCTTTAAAAAATAGAAAAAAAAAATGTAAAGTCTCCAGAGAGTAGGAGGAAAACCTACAAGGGCAACCTGCTTCTGGCTCTTGGCTCACTAGTGCCTGACATTTAATAGGCACCCAGTGTGTTACAGTGTGGGGTTTCACTGTATGCTTGATAGTTCGTCTTAGATGAGGGAACCTGTAGGAATAGGGAAGCAGGCAAGAGAAAATAGTCTCTGCAAAATCCAGGTGGTTGGGAATGTATTGTGCAATAGTGATGGGCTTTTGTTAGTATTTCTTAGTGAATGGATAGGGAAAATAAACCCACGTGTGCTGTCTAATAATCGGGTATTTCACTTTTCATCCAGTTTTACCTGTTAAAGCAGTATATATATTTTTAAGTGAAGCAGTGTCTGCCTTCTTGCTGTTTGCTCTTCCACTCTGGGTATTAGTAATACTCAAGAACACACTGTACTTTCTCACATAGACATGGGGCTCTTAATTTGCCTTCTCCACTGATAAAGTGGAGAAAGTCTCTTTTCTGACTTTAGGGTAATGCTCTGGGTATGCTTAAATTTTTCATTATTCTTTTTGGATTCTATTTTTATTTAGAGATTCAAAATACTTAAGACTGCATTTTAATTATATTTATTGAATAGGGTATTCATAATAATTTTTAAATTCTTTTTTTATTCTTTTTTTTCCATTTTATTCTCATTCATGATTCATATGGACTTTGGAAGGTCCTCATTTTAGTTCTATATAGAGGAAAACCTAAGAAAGAAAAATAACACTTGTAAAGAGCTATCTTATAAAATTTGGCAGCATACAGCAATAGAGCAGTTGTTGTATGAACTAGATGAATAATTAATGGTTCCATCTTAATTGGACAGAGAAACAAAATGAGAATTGAACCAGAATTAAATGTATTCCTGACAGGAAGTAATCAGTTTACTTGTAATTTTCTTACTAAGGGAGTCTCTTTATTTTAGATAATCCCAATGCATAGTAATCAGAATGCTGATATCCATTTCAGTCGTGTCCATTCCAAAGAAATGATTTCCTTTAATACATTGTTCAGATTTTGCAGTGGTCATCACATAATTGTGTTAATGTAATAAATCAGGCAAAACTACTTGATTAGATGCTTGTGAAGTCATCAGAAAATAATCATTTCCAATTCCTATTAATATATGGAGGTCATTTTCTTATTTTGTTAAACTATCACAAAAATGATGCCTGAGTAGCTTTTGTTAACTAAAACCAACAAAACTTTATATATTGCCAAGTCTTTAAATAGTTTTTCTGAGCCTTTGTTCTTTCATTGCTAAAAATATGTATAATAATATCACCTCCCTCATAGAATGGTTTGTGTTGGTGCCTTGAGACAGTGCGTAACAATGTGGAACACATTGCTTGTCTTGTAGTAAATATTTAGTCTACACGTTAGTGATTACCATTCAATAATGTTCACTGTTATGTATTTTAACAAATATATTCTAAAATATTAAATTGTTGTGGTTATATATGAAAGATTGTGTTGCCTTAAAAAAAAAACTCATCCAAATCAGCATGAGAAATTTAAAGTAGTTCAGCATCTGACTTGTTCTTCTACCTTTTCCCTATTTCTCATAGACTGAAAAATACTCTAGTTTTTCAGTTCCTGTTTCTCAACCATTTCTCAACTTGGAGTGCATTAGTCCAAATGGGAATTAGTCTTGAGAAAGGACTCCTCTCGGAGTAGGTGGGTCTGGTCCAGTTAGAATTTATTGGCATGCCAAGCAAACCCAAGTAGATAAAATTGAATAAATAGGAGCACACATAAAAATCCTGCATTTTAGGTCAGAAAGTTTGTTGGATAAGCTATAACTTGGTAGTGGTTTGAGTAAAAGATCTGGGGGATTTTAGTTAATTACAAATTCAGCATAAGCCACTATTTGGTATGTCCCTTCTCTTTAAGAAAGAGGAAGGAAAATATTTCATTCATGTCTGTTGTATTCTGGGCTCCACAACTTAAAAGAGAGAATGAATGATAAAATCAGAATAGACCCTGAAGACCAACAGGACAAAGAGAAAACAGACATATTAACAGTTTTGACCTAGCTAAGGAACTATTATATAGAGAGTAATAATTTTATTATTTGTGTTAATAATTTTATTATTTGAACCCTTAGCTCTGAATCTCTTCTAAAGGTATAAGACAATAATAGAAGTAGGAAATAGACTTTTTGTATTCATCTCACAAAGTGATAGATGATTCAAAGCCTGAAAATATTGAAGTGTTTCAATGAAAAAACTTTCGTGAACATTTTAAACATGTGCAAGAATTCTCAAAATGTCTTCATTCATCTTAAATCTAGAAGACACTGCTGCTTGCTAAGAGAAAAATTTGGAAGGCATTAAGAAAATAAAACCATTCAGAAGGTGTAGTTTGTGATCATAAATATATTCTGAAAAAAATTGCACAAGTCTTGGTTTGATATCTCCCCCTTTTCCTCCGTGGATTTCTCATGCCTTTTCTCAGTTTGCAATGAAAGAAGAAACCTTTGTAAAAACACCCATGGCCCTGCCTGCATCTTTCACTAGGGGAAGGATGTTAGAGCTTTTCTCTGAGTTGTTCATTCACAAAAGCTTCTGGTTGCTTTAATTTGGAGTATTTGTTTTTGAGCTGTAGTGTCAGATGGCTTAAACTCCCCCAAAACAATTTGATTGCTGGCTCCTTTATCCTTACGTCTTTATGCGTCTCAGCTCATCCTTCCCACGGAGAGGTTGGTAAGCATATTGTTGGATGGCGTCCACAGACCCCAGAGCTCTGCTCTGCGGTAGATGTACCCATCTTTTAAGCCGTCTTTGTAGGCGATTATGTTAAAATTGGGGAAGAACTTCTGTGGCTGTCCCTTTTTCTGCAGAGGCACAGATGCCCTTGGTGGTTATGGGATGGAGGACATGTGGCAGCCCGTATCAGGTCATCATCCGTGCAGAGGCAGTCTGGAGATGTCTGCAGTTCCTTGCTTCCCCAGCAGTTACAACAGAGCTGTTCTTTCTGGCTGAGGTTTTCTGGTGTTTTCTGACATCCCCGTTGCCCTGTCTTGTGGCACTGCTTCCTCACCTCACATACTGATCTTCATCAGTTGTTCTGTCCTCTTCCTTGCTTTTTTTTCATATCCTGTCTCTCCCAGTTTATCAAGAGGAAACAGTTGGTTGCAACCGGAACTCTCCTTTTTTCCCCCTGCATTGTAGAGTGTTATAAAAAAACTGATTGTTCTTTACTGTGTTTGGTTTTGTTAAATCCTCAGCTGTTCTAGAGGCATTCTGAGAAGCAGATTTGAAAACAGTGAATTTTATTCTAGGTAGCATGCACCAAATAACGGAACTCATTTCCAAACAACATGGGTTACAGAAAATGATCTGTATCGTTTTTAAGAGATGGAGAAATCTGTAAGATTATTTTATTTGATGAGATGCTCTACTAGGATCTTTCCTTAAACTCCACAGATAATCCTTTCTTGCTATTTCTACATATATTTTTGTTGACATAAGGTAAATTTAATTTGAATAGAAGTTTGCTGTAAGCCTTAATTATTTTAATTTGAATATAAAACAATTTAAACTTTAGGTCACAAGTTCGGAAACAATAGAAACGACTCCTGTCTATTTATCATGTGAGTTTGGCAAATAATGACAAAGGCAGATGTGTAATAACCACATGGTTTCTCTTCTGGTACATTAAAACCACAGGCTACATCCTTTGGTGTATATATTCAAAGTTTCTCCTTGAATAGAATGATAAAGTCTGTTAGTATCCATTGAAACCACCTCCTCCCACGACCTGTCTTGACTGCTTTGAAAGCTGTGGTTTAAGCCCTAGTTCTAGTCTAACCAGGTCAAGCTTTAACTTAAATTACGTGAAACATCCTTTGATTCACATTAAAGACTAATCTAATGTGCAGGTCGACTTTGTTTGTGGTTTTATAACTATGATTCGGTAGCCTCTTCTTAAACGTGAATGCACTCTATTTAATTCTATGTGTCTTTCCTCAAGCACAGGAATCTCAGCTTGAGTCTCTACCGTTGAAAAGTTATTCCTGTTGGGAATAATTTTTTTTAGGAGACCGAAAAAGGCAGTGAAGAACTCCTCATTGTTGGAAACTGGAGGAAGGCAGGTCCTTGTTACCAGAGGCAGAAAGTTTAGCGACACTGTCGTCTTTTTTTTTTTAAAGATTTTATTTATTTATTCGACAGAGATAGAGACAGACAGCGAGAGAGGGAACACAAGCAGGGGGAGTGGGAGAGGAAGAAGCAGGCTCCTAGCGGAGGAGCCTGATGTGGGGCTCGATCTCATAACGCCGGGATCACGCCCTGAGCCGAAGGCAGACGCTTAACCGCTGTGCCACCCAGGCACCCCGACACTGTCGTCTTTGGTAACAGGAAGAGTAGGAAGTGCGCCTGGCGAGCTTCGCGACCTAGTCAGCGGGGTTGCCAAGCAGTGCGGGAGGTGCCACATGGTCTCTTCTTGCTTCTTGTACTAAAATGCAAGACTAGAAAGAGTAACCAAGAAAAGGACTGTTAAACAGAAAGGAACCAGGACCAGAAGGTTTGAAAAATTCTCAGCCTCTGGAGAGGCAAAAAATGTGAAGTTAAGAGATGGCTTTTTAGAGAAGGTCACATTCATTGTGAGTTTTCTTAGCATCAGGTTCCTTTTTATCTGGTTGAAAGTAATGTTTATATGGTGATTATTATAATTTTTTTATAAAGATTTTATCAGAGAGAGCGTGTGCTCGCTCATGAGCAGTCATGAGCAGGGGGTGGGGCAGAGGGCCATGGGGATTGATCCCAGGACCTTGGGATCATGACCTGAGCTGAAGGCAGAGGCTTAACAGACTGAGCCACCCAGGTGCCCTTGTGTGAACGTTATTTGATATTA
Source organism: Ursus americanus (assembly GCF_024610735.1). Lineage (NCBI taxonomy): Eukaryota > Metazoa > Chordata > Mammalia > Carnivora > Ursidae > Ursus > Ursus americanus. The sequence goes on along the minus strand of NC_142137.1, from coordinate 49,791,689 downwards.
ATGTTGACCTGAACCTGGGGGATGAGGGGCTGCCTTGTGTTTCCTCCTCACAGACTGTAAGCTGTTGGAGACTAGGTCGTTTCATGAAGTTGAGGTACAAACATAGGAAAACACATCTAAAGAAACCTAGAAAAAGGAAGCCTCAGTACATCCTGCTATAAGTAAGGCCACGGGAGCTCTACCGAAACAAAAAGAGAAGAACTAGGGCTAAATCTGCCAAGACCAATGCTTTCTGGCTCACCTGTAAGGAAATTGCTTAGAGAACCAAAAATGCTAGGTACCAACAGCTGTCAGCAGTATTTCAGGAAGAGGAAATAGAAAACTTGTAGGTGTCTGATCGCTGGCTGCAGAAAGAGCGTATTATAAGCATGTAGTGTTTGAATCTGTGAGACATCCTCCCAGCTTCATAATCTCAACCTTTTGGCACAAATCGGCGTCATATTGCTTTGATAAGTAGTTACAGAAGTCAGACAGTTGGGCAGTAACCAAAGGTATTCATTGTGGAGAAGCCATGAAATATATTGGTTTATTAAAAAAATCTGTTTTTAAGTTAGTTTTCCTCCTAAATAATAATAAAAAATTGCTAAAGTTATGAATATATGAAGCAGGGTTCCTCAGCTTGAGTGCTGTTGGCATTTTGGACTGCCAGAATGGGGAGAGCTGCCCTGCGCATTTACGGAATACGGAGCAACCTTGGCCTCTATTCTGGAGATGCCGGTAGCACTGTCCCACTACCACTCAGTTGTGAGAACCAAAAATGTCTCCAGACAGTGCCAAACGTCCCCTGCGAAACAAAAATCAAAACAACCTCCTGTTGAAAACCACTGATACAAAGGAAAAAAGTAACCGGAAAAGGGAGGAAAAGGGCAGTAGAATTTAGTTGTTCACAAGTCCATATTTTTTACCTAAATAATTCTGGTTCTGTGTTCTGCCTTAAAAAGATAATACAAGTGTTAAATAATTGTAAATTAAAGCAACGTACCAGTTTGGGTTTGAATATTGGAATTTTTGCTTTGGGAAAAAATATAGTAGGTGTTTCCTTCAACAGTAAGCAAATACCTGATATATGTGAAATTAACATCTCACATATCAGATTAGGAATTCTGAAATGACTAGTTATATAGCCAGGAAAGAACCCACATTTCTTACTGTCCAACCCAGGGAATATTTTTCTTATTAGAGCAGTCCAGTTTATATGACCCTAAGTAATCATCATCTGGGGAACTTTTATTTTTATTTTTTACTTTTATGTATTTTGCATATTCGTTTATTTGAGAGAGAGGGAGAGCACTAGGGAGAAGTGCAGAGGGGGAGAGAGAGAATCTTAAGCAAACTCCCCGCTGAGCACAGGGCCCGATGGAGGGCTCGATCCCAGGACCCTGAGATCATGACGGAGCCGAAATCAAGAGCCGGATGCCTAACCAACTGAGCCACCCAGGCACCCTGTGCTGGGGAACTTAAAAAAATAATAATAATAAACTTTTGGCTCTCTCAGAGTTTTTGAGGCTGATGATATGTTTGGAAGCCCCATATACCTGACCACATTTCCACTCATTCATTTTAATTGTAATTGTAAATTATGTTTAATGGTTTTCAGATAGGTAGGATTGAATATTGTTAAAATTGGGGTCATATCGCCAACTCTGTATCTTCATGTTCATTCATAAAGAAGGGAAGGAAGGGATGGAAAGGAGGAAGGAGAGAGAGAGAAAAGGAGAAAGGGAGATGTATGTGTGTGATTGTTTTCCAAGGGGTGGTGGACAACAGCCTTTTACATTGAGCAGGGGAATAAATGGGTGCTTTTAATAACTAGTTACGAGATGTTAAAGTGACTTCTGCCTATTCTCTCATGTGACTCACATCTCAATAGACGTTTTCTGAAATGGGTTAAAAGAGCAAAGGCGAGAATATTGACTGTGTTTTGTAAAAAGCCCTGCACACCGCAAAGAGCAAAATGTTAATGAAACTGGCAAGGTGAATGGCCCCTGGAGGCAAGTTAGGCTTCTATTCATGTGTTACAGGAAAGGTGCTAAGGTGTGTGATGATACCAGGCAAAGGGCTGCAAGCCTACATGGTATTTTAGAATGAAACTGACTATCCCTAGGGTAGCCAGTTCTCCTCTAGCCTTTGAAGGCAATCTGTGGTATCAAATACAGGAAATTCTAGTGATTAAATGAATTGACGATTATTACAACAGGCAGTACTATTTATTTATAAAAACTCCTAAAACATAATAGGGATTTATTGCCTTTACTCTATTTGTATTTCCCTCATATTACAATGTTGTTTCAGGAATTTAAAATGAATCAGAATGCTATACATTTTCCAATAAAATTAATTTTTATTAGTCTCAATTTAAATAATTATATTATTTGCCCTGGTGAGTTCTACTTCAAAATACATGTTTGGCTATCATTGCTTCTTATAAGGTTTTCTAACGTTAATGTTAGTTTCTTACAATTATCCGTTTTACTTTTTAAATCTCTTACAGTGCCTGTACCAACCAATATTAGATTTGAGGCCCATAATTTTAATACTGTCCTACGTTGGGACTACCCAACCATGCCACAGACCCCTGTTTTTACTGTACAGGTAAAGAACTATGGGTAAGTGTTACTCTTTTATCTTTTTTATTCTGTTTTTGTCTTGGTCTCTGTATTTTCCATAACACTGTGTTTTTTCCCATCATCTTTCTTTCCCATGTGGCAGGACTTCTTAAACTGCTTGTAGACTTCCAGAAGTGCCAAGGATGCAAATCAGTTATTTTCAGAGTACTTCCTGCCTCTTAGGTCTTCTTCCTGTCAGAATTGAAGTAGAGGAGTCTCACTAACTTTCAAGACTTTTTTAAAGATTTATTTATTTGAGAGAGAGAGAATGCATGTGTGCATGCTAGCAGGGTGGCGGGAAAGGGAAGGAGAGACAGAGAGTCCTCCAGCAGACTCCCCGCTAAGCGGAGAGCCTGACACAGGACTCCGTCCCAAGACCCTGAGATCATGACCTGCGTCCATGTCAAGAGTCGGACACTGAATCGACTTAGCCACCCAGGCACCCCAGGAATTAGAGAGTTTTTAAAAGCATGACAAATAAAGCTTACAGTTCTGTATTAAAAGTAATGATGACAGGGCTCCTGGGTGGCTCAGGCTGTTGGGCATCCGACTCTTGATTTCGGCTCAGGTCGTGGTTTTAGGGTCCCGGGATCCAGCTCAGCATGGAGTTTGATTGTCCTTCTTCCACTGTTCCTAACCCCCGCCCCCCATAACTAAATAAAAATCTTAAAAAAAAAAAAAAATGATGTCCTCTTACTTTCCATAGTGAATGTATTGTTGAGTAGAAAGATAAAAATTTCAAAAAAATTTTTGACAAATGTCAGGAGTCTTTGTAATGTGTTAGATTTTGTAGTCAAGTAATGATTATTTAAGTTAATAGAATCTAGAGTTATTTAAAGATCAGGTTTTTAAAAACTGTATGTGGAATATACTTTGTTCAGGTGTTGTATTTTGAATTGAGCCTCTTTATCGTAAAGGAATTTATAGTTCTTCTAACCAGAGGAAGCCCTTCCTACTTTGTCTGGCTTCTCCGTCCTATTCTTGTTCAGCTCTTTCTGCCAGCTCCATGCCGTAAGTGAAAAGCGAAGCAGAGACAGATGATTCAAGTTTATACATTAACAGTAAAAGTTACCATTGTGCTTCTTCATTCCTCTTCGTTTCAGGGAAGCAATATGGATTGATGCCTGCAATACCTCTCATCATAATTGTGATATCTTTTCCGTAATTAATGATCCGTCACTTTCTCTCTGGGCCAGAATTAAAGCTAGGCTTGGACAAAAAGAATCAGCCTATGTAGAGTCCAAAGAATTTATTTTATGTAAACAAGGTGAGTAGAATTTTTAAATTTGAAATTTTAAGTTTGAAAATATTTACACAAGTCTTCTGTATGTATTTGTTTTTCTTAGCACTTGCTAAGAATTATCACAATGCCCAAGAAACCTTTGGAGGAATTTAGGCAGTCTGTGTCTTCCTCTTTCCCCAAGCCCCACAAAATAGGGTAAGACGTGCCCATCACTTTGCGCCTTCTAAACCATTACAATTCCACTCCCTGCAAGCGCGGATCAGTGCTGCCCAGGTGGACTTTGTGCCAGCCTCCCCCCTGCCCCCCTGCTCCATCACTCCCTGCTGAGTACACTCACTGAGGACAGCTCTCCCTCTTCCACCCTGTGCCTCATCCCCAAGGCCTCTGGGATTTTTATATAGCAACTTAATACATGAACAAATTTTAGATTTCTGTAATCTCTCCAACCCCAGTGATGTTTTTAGCCCTTTCTCCTGCCTGCAGCGCATTCCTGCGGGATACCTTATCTTAGTTACCACCTCAGGCTCCAAAATCTTCATTGCCAGTTCCTCTTCTCTGACTGAAACCCTACCTTGTAGCTCTCACACCCTCACTCACGGGTAAAGAAGCGATTCATTAGTCACTTGACTCCTCCCTCGTGTTCCAAGCCTTGTGCCTTGCCATCCACCTTCACTTCCTTCCTTGTTCGGCCTCCACGCGTGGTTTCCTCCCCCCGCGGTTTCCTCCCCCCGCGGCCTCGCTTCTGTTCCTGCTCTTCAGACCCTGCCTGCTCTCAGGCCCTTCCTCTGCTTGCCCTTGAAATAATTTTATGTCCCAGAGTCTGTGCCTTTGTCATCTGTTAACTGTGCCGTCTGTATAGCAGATTATTCCCGTGCAGGTTTATCAAGGGCCTACTGTGTGCTAGAAAGTGTTCCAGGCCCTGAGGATAAATTTGCAAATAAAAACAGACCAGCCTAGCACGTAGTGAGTGTGCCGTAAATACGTGGAGACTAGGTAAATGGTTCACCAACGAAGTCTCAAGCATCAGTGACAACATAACAAATATTTGTTGAATGAATGAATATCTAGTTTTGATTTTCACCATAAAAATTCAGTGTATTTAGCAAACTTTCATAAGAGCCTCCATGCCAGGCATCCATAGGTATTGGCAATACGAAGAGTTTCAGTGGGTGTTCAAAGGTAACTAAAATGCCTTTTCTGAAACTTTTTTTTTGAGAATAGGTTTTCTTTTTAATCTGCAGACCCACAGAAAAAGGAAAAATAACTTAATAGACTTCTGTTATGTCAAGTTTTTTTTAACAGGATACATGACCCAGCTATTTACCTTTAGCACTAGAAGTGAATTTAAGCTGTGAAAGAGGAGTTTAGATTAGATAAAAATGTTTCCTGCTTGAGATTAATATTTCTTTATTAAGGACATTTAGAATATCTTCTAGATCTTTGTGGAATGGTTTAAACATGGTTCTGCTTTAGAGCAACCGAAACAGTACGTTGATTTTGGCAGTTTTATGTAATGTACTATAAAGTCCCAGGGGCAGTACTAATTCTGCTTTTTTTGTGTCCCTTCCCCCTCACCACAGGGAACATTGGACCACCTGCAGTAGGTATCAGAAAGATGGAAAACCAAATCATCATTGACATATTTCACCCTTTAACTAATATAAGTGGAAGAGAGCCAGTACCCATATATGACGAAAATAATTGTCACATATTCATATACACGGTGAATTTGAGAATAAATGGAAGTGAGGTAGGTGTTTGTTTCCTTTGTGCTGTTCTGTCCTATTTTTCTGTTGCTAGCCTAAGTTGTCTTTATACGTAGTGTAATGAAAGTACAATGCTTATGAACACTCAGGCAGGACTTAGGGATCATAGGCTTTGGTGAGATAAACCACATAAATAAATGTTGTTGAAGGGAGTTGGTATTGGAGTTAATCACTCATGCTGGGCAAGTGTTAAGTTTTGTCTTGGCCTCATTTAATAGCACGGCTCTATTTTAGGATTTTAAACCTGTTGATTCCTGTCTCTCCTCTGGTACGACGAAGATCATTTTACGCTTCCTCACGAGTAGTGATGTAAGATAATAGGCGGCTATAATTGGAATCCTTGCTTTCCAAAGAGAAAGTTAGCGCTTCTGCTGTGGGGATATACTTACATTCTGGCGCTGGTGTGCAGACCACACTGGGGATGGGAATGATTCTAGTCCGTTCATTCTCCACAGCGCTGCAATTGCTTCATTTGATAGTATTTGCCAGGCGCGTGCTCTGTGTGTCCCCGGCACCAGCAGATAGCGGCGCACAGTACGGACAGTGCTCCAGGGCTTCGTGGGATGGAGAGAAACAGCGGGGGGCGGGGGATGGGCAGCGGAGTTGGGGGCAGTGGTGATCTTCAGTTGGGTGGTCAGAGCAAGGAAGGTGGAGCCAGGTCTGGAGGAGGCTAGGAGGTGACCTTCATGGAACTAGACGGGAAGAGTGCTTCAGGCGAAGAATCTAGCAGAAGCACACTGGGCAGAGTGCAGATGCAGATGCGGTCAGAGGTCACCGGGGGCCACATCTCTTGGGGTGCTGGAGAGATTTGACGTTATTCTGATGAAGGCGTTACGTCTCTGGAAAGATCTTAGCAGGAAGAGTGACATCTGACTTAGATTTTAAAACATCACTCTGGGCGCTTAGCGGAGTCGTCCTTCTGAAGTGCACATCTAACCTTCCTTCACTCCTTAAACCCTTCGCAAAGCCCTGTGAGCTACGAAATAATACCGACACCCCTTCCACAGCGTGGCCTACCAGGCCTTCGTGATTTGGCCGCTGTGTCCTTTCCAGCTTCCTCTCTCCCCGTTCTTTCCAGCCTCAGTCTTACTTGTGCTGTGCTGAACTGCTTTTGGTCTTCATTCCATGCAGGGGCTGTGCTGTTTCCCGGAACCCCCTCACCCCCTTCTCAGCCTGGGCGAATTTCTGCTCGTTCTTCAGTGTTCAGCTGCCATTTCATCTCCCCTTTGAATTCTCTTCTGACACTTAGACTGCTTGCACCGCTGTGGTTTGATCATTCCTAGCTCCATGTAACAGTCCCCTTGCAGGACTCGTGGCTCACATTTCTTTCTGCTCTGGGGGGTGTTGCGTGAGGTCCGGCCCCACCGTCCTGCCCTCGTGTGTTCGGGCGCTCGCTGGCACAGGGCATGCACATCCTTTGGCTGGTGGAACGAATGATGAACTGCCAGAGACTGCCTCCGTCCCGTCTGTGTACTGCTGCTGAGAGATGCCACAGTCTTCGCAGAACCCCTTCCCTGTTCTTCCTGCGGATGCTTTTCTCTCTCATCAGCTAAGTTTCTAGCACTGTTAGAACAGGACTAATGACCATCGGTTGCTTTAACAACTAACAGTGAACATTCCTGCTATTTGAGTTCTTAAATTTGTAATCCCTACAACGCACGTTTTAATGGATACGTAGCATAACTCTGTGTTGGAATAACAGGTTGACTGCTTATTTGATATCAACACTGTTTGCAGACCTGTTCAACTTTCACCACGTACGTTTCCTTCAGGTGTTTGATCAGGATCAATATGGTGCTTTTTCTCGGGTTTGGTTTTATTTTTGCAGAATAAAAGAAGCCATGCATTTTCGTCGTTGTTGTTTTCCCCATACAGACCATCTATAAAACGACAGTAGAGAATGAAGATGATTGCAATGAGACCCAGTGCCATCTTGTTATCCCACTGTCCTCCCTGAACTCTGACTACTGTATTTCAGTAGATGGCGTCTCAAAAGATTGGCCCGTTACGACCGAGATGTCCAAAGAACTTTGTATTACCACTTCTGATGATCGCCACATGGAAGGCAAGTTTCTGCTGTTTTTTTCCTAAATACAGGGAGGGACAACTGAAATAGGGTAGTTGGAAAGAGGCAGTTTCAGTAAATCTCTTGTTCTTTTAAAAATATTCAGTGGTTCCATTTCTCAGAGAAGTCCAAAAGTAAAAATAAGCTCCTTTCTCAGGCATTAAGAGTTCTAAAGCAACCAATTTGGAAAGCTGTGTGATGAACTTTTGACCCAGGGAAGAAAAAAAAGATAATACCTAAAAGTGTGCATAAATGTCTGCATGTCAGGATTACATGTAGTGATGTAAAGCAGCTTACTTCCCTATAGCAAGATGTATGTATCCATTAGAATGTTCTCTGTAAGGGTGGCAAGTTTAAAAATTGAATAGCAAAAATGTTCATTGGCATGTGTGATGTGAACTGGACATTAGTATCCGAAAATAAATGTTGATAGGTTACAGGTCATTTTTATAACACTTAAAAACAATTTTGTGTCATTATCTTTCCTTTGTATGTGTAAGGGAGATAGAAATGATAGAACTTTAGAACTGATACTCTCAAGTGGCAGGTACCGTAACAAAAATTTGACCTGTTCTCTGCACTTAACAAAATTTAAATGTTCATTACAGATAACTTATAAAATATAAAAAGCCAGAACAAAATTATCTGTAGTTCTGTCATCCAAATATTTAGTTACAGTTTGGGGTTTTTTCCCTCCTCCTGTTCTCTTTTTCTACATAGTCATGATCATATTGTATAATAAAATTTTATGTATTGCTTTAAGTATATATTATAAATATTTTTCCATTATAATTCATATACTTATTAATATTATTTTTCATCTCTGTAGACTGTTTCATCAAGTAGAATTTATATTCTATTTAATGTTCCCCGATTTGGAACTTCTGGATTATTTATGATTTTCTCTATGATAGCATGGTTTGATAACTCTGTGTATATATATTTTTTCCAATTATTAGGCTGTTTTTAGAATATATTTTTTATTTTAAAGATTTATTTATGTATTTTAGAGAGGAAGAAGAGAGCACGAGTGGGAGGGGCAGAGGGAGAGGGAGAGAGAGTCTCCAGCAGATTCCACGCTGACCATGGAGCCTCAAGTGGGGCTCGATCGCACAACCCTGAGATCACGACCTGAGCTAAAACCAAGAATTGGATGCTTAACTGGCTGGACCACCCAGGCGCCCTCTCCCCAAATTTTATAATACAAAGATCTCCTTTTTTTTTTTTTTTTTAAAGATTTTATTTATTTATTTATCAGAGTGAGAGCACAAGCAGGGGGAGTGGCAGGCAGAGGGAGAAGCAGGCTCCCTGCTAAGCAAGGAGCTGGACATGGGACTCGATCCTAGAACCCTGGGATCATGACCTGAGCCAAAGGCAGATGCTTAACCTGCTGAGCCACCCAGGCATCCCTACAAATATCCTCTTGAAGAATGGGAATCTAGGCTGAAGAATTAGACCAAATGCCTAAAACTTAGTAACTTTTAGGCTCTTACAATGAGGGTGTCAGATAGTATGTAACTTAAAATAATGTAGTGCGTTATTATGCTCTTATTATGCCAGCTTGCATTGGGTTACTTTGAAAAAATAAAATCCTAATTAATACGCAAAATTTGAAATAATGCAAATGCCTCAGATTTATTTTTTTTTTAAGTCTGAATTATAAACTGAGCTGGTACTCTGGCCACATGGTGGCAGCACTGTGGCTCAGAAGCGGTATTCCCTGCCTGCCCGTGCCCTGCTTCTAATCACAGTGCTGGCCTTAGGAAGTGATTTTATCTTTACTGTTGAATTAACTTCATTTTTTCCACATCCTGTAGTAGGTGTTATACACCATTCATTTAGTCGTCATCTCCAGAGTGACTATTCCAAAAAGGTAACTTTGGAATAGAAATTAAAGGTAATAAAATGCCAGAAAGAGGCCAAACACCACCATGGCACGTCGAATAGTGTTAATTTGGAAGAGAGGACTGTGAAAATAGAACACTGAAGATTGTGCTTTGAAAATAAAAAGCAGCAGCATGAGAGCAAAATACCCAATAGTGATTATAGATGTATGTGCTCTGAAACGGATCTTTCCTATTTTAAGTTATTATCTCTGGTTTGCATTTAAGGGCACCTAATTCCTGTGCAGCTTTCCTGTCCCTGTGTGCTGTGTGTATGTCTGCATATCTTTACAAATATTTGCGATCTTGAAGTAAATATAAAATGGAACAAAATTCTGAGGAATGGGATTAAATTATTTTAAGAGTTATAGACATTGTCAGAATTTATTTCCGAACGGATGGATTTTTTAAAATTTTCTTTTGCCTTTTTAATGGAGAGAAAAGTGTAACTCTGGAAACACCCCGTGTTGGGGGCTTGAAGGAAGTGGTTGTGAAAGCCTCTGTTAGCCTCTTCGTGTCATGGGGGTAGAGGTGCAGAAGGTTGATTGCAGAGCCGGGAAGAGCCGTCTTAGCATCTAGGGCAGGCATACCTGAGCTGCTTTCATCTTGCCCGACTTCTGTGGCACGTGCTCTTCGCAACTCTGACCGGATTAATTATTAGAGAGCAGCACTGAGACTTTAAAACTGTTTCATGGATACATAGCAGTATTCCATCTTAATTCTAACTTGCAGTTTTTCCCTCTTTTTAGATTCTGTTTGGATTCCGATTGTTGCTGCTCTCCTGTTTCTAGTGCTTATGCTGGTATTTGTATTTTGTTACACTAAGAAGATGAATCCATGTAAGAGAGAAAGCATCATGTTACCCAAGTCCTTGGTAACATATTTAATATTTTTCTTTAATCATATACACTAAAACGTTTATTTGGACCTTTTTGATAATTTTCTTAGATTTTTTTTTTAAGTAGAATGATGTTCAGCAGCATGTCACCTGTCATAAATCACTCAGTCGACCACACATCCAAACCCATGTGATTTTTACTACACATCATGTACTTTTTATGCGCGGAACAAGAGCATAATTGGATAAGTCTGTTGAGGAGCTTAAAGTCTAGTGGGAGAAGAAGATAAGTATTCAGTGGATGTACAGTGTTCAAACATAGAGGTTCACGTCCGTGCCAGTGAGGACTTTGTCCACCTTTGGAGGGTGGGGCTTCATTGTGGCCTTTCCAGAGGCAGTGATGTTTGAGCGTCTTGAGGGACAGACAGGAGTTTCTCCAGGTACTAAGGAACAGTATGTGCTAAAGGCCGGCATCGAGAAAGCATGGCTTTTGAAAATGTTAAAATACAGAAACACCATTATGGTTGGAGTGTAGAAGGAAAGATGGCCACAAGTGAGACCAGAAGTTTGACATTTTAAAAAAGGATTTATTTATTTGGGAAAGAGAGAGCATGAGCAGGGGGAGGAGCAGAGGGAGAGAAATCCTCACGCGGATTCCCCGCTGAGCGCAGAGCCTGATGCTGGGCTTGATCCCAGGATCCTAAGATCATGACCTGAGCCAAAATCAAGAGTTGGATGCTTAACTGACTGAGTCACCCAGGTGCCCCAGAAGTTTGAACGTTTTAATGTCTAACATTTAAAAGCCTTTGTATGATGAAAAGAACATTTACAGCTAACAAAATGGTAATTGTTTGAATGAAATAGGACGGGAATAATATCTATAACATGCAAAGGACACATTGCAATTTGCTTTGAAAACACTACCTTTATGTAAAGTGAATAAGAACTATTAGCAGTAGATAATTCATGTATGAATTATAGCATTTGTCCTTACTAATTAAGGATAAGTAAGTAAGTAAGCACAAAGCAGCCTTGCAGTCTGCAACTTCATACCTACTAGAGAAGGAAAAATAAACCCGAACCCCATAGTACTACCCAGTAGTGCCAGTAGTAGTAAAGCTGGTGGATACTGGTAAAAGCAAGATAGCTGTGGTGGGAAGGTAAGCATATAATGGGTATAGGGTGTAGTAGTGCCATAAACAGTGCCACAGCCCTTGACTTAGTAATTCTACTTTTAAGAATTTGAAAAAAAATCTTCATAAATAAAAAGATGTGTAAAGATAATTCAGCATGTTCTATAAATAGTAAAAATTGGAAACACTTCAATATGCACTGTTAGAGAAATTACTTTAATCATCAGTATAAAGAAATTATATGAGGCGTGAAAATTCTAATAAAAATTATAATTATGAAGGCGAATGGTGCAAATATTACATAAGTAGGTGACTCCCATTACAAATGTAACGTGCATACATGTGGAGGTAATGGAGAAAAGCAACACATATTGCTTAGATGGCGGAGGACTTTTTTAAAAGTCTAAAAAAGCTTGTCTTAATATGGTATATTTTCATTAACAAGCAAGACAAGGCAACCACCGGATGCTATTATATTGTTACGATCAATCTGCCATTTAGCAGTATATTTCATTGCGCATTACCCTTAGACCGTGTCTTTCTAAGGATATGCACTTAAGTTTAATAATTTATTGTTTTTAATCATTGGTTTCTCTTCCCTTAGCTGTCTGTGGTAAAAAATGCCTCCTCAGAGACAAAATCGGAATCCAAGTGTATATCACCCATCACCTACCAACCGATTGTCCCAGAAAATGAGAAGATGGTCTGGGAAGAGCAGTTGTCTCCAGCAATAGTTGCAGGGACACCCACTGAAGACAACCTAGGAAAAATGGAACACCGAGAAGACGTTTCCAGTGAAATAGAAGTGGTGACCATTGAAGAAAATACTTCTGACATGGCTCCTGGTAGCCCTCCGACCGCAGGAATGAGAGAGAATTCTGTCCATTCAAATAGTAACCAGTCTGAACCCTGTGTCGTCGCCTTCAACTCCTATCACTCCAGAAATGGTTCTGACAGTGGCGTTGTGGAATCTGATGGCTTCTTATCTGACTCAGAATTTCCCCCAAATAACAAAACTGAACAGAAGCCCGAAGTTCAGGAGTGCGTAGTGCTGAGAAACACCATCACCTCCTTTGGTTACGACAAGCCGCACGTGTTAGTGGAGCTGCCTGTGGATGAAGGTGGCAAGGAATCCTTGATTGGTTATAGACTGACGGCAGATTCCTGAGAGTCTTCCTAAGGTCAGCGAAGATGTGCCAGCTTTGAAAGGATCGGCTTTTCCCAGTTTTTCCGCTTTGATTTCATGAAAGGATCATTCTTACAAAAATTGTATCTTTGTTGATACCAACCAAATAGGGGTATCTGGGTTTACATAAAGTGCAGCGAGGCTCTTTGGTGCTGTTACATTTGGTCGGAAAACTGCAAAAGCTTTGGAAAAAACAAACCATTGTCACATTTGAAATTTTCCATTTAGTGGACTGTTAGTAACAGTGAAAACTCTTAAGAACCCTGCTTCCTGTGATAGTAGGTGAGATACCCCAGGGTCCTTTCTAATCACTTCCAAGACCTAGAATAGATTTTTTTCTTTTCTGTGCCTCCGCATGGTATTTGTTTTTGGAAGTCTATGTATATAGTATATATAGATATGTATATATGTGTATATAGATATAGATATATAGATATATATATATTTTTTAATAGAGCATGAAAGTGTGAGTGGGGGGATGAGGGGCAGAGGGAGAGCAAGAAAGAATCTTAAGCAGGCTCCATGCCCAGCATCCAATCTGATGCGAGGCTTGATCTCATGAATCCATAACCTAAGCCGAAATCAAGAGTCAGATGCTTAACTCACTGAGCCCCCTGGGGGCCCCGATGTATATGGTATTTTTTTTATATATAGTATTTTTAAATGCTCACTTTCAGAAGAAGTCCTGAAAGCTTTCCAAAACCGAATATAAAATCTAGTTCAAATCAATAGACTTAATAAAGAATATGTAAATAGAAACATGTATATATTTTTTATGGAACACTGCATTTAGAGACTTGTAAATAAAGTATGTTTAAAATTCATTTTTGTACTCATTTATTCAAGCACTCAGGCAGTTAATCTAGTATTTTTTACCCATTTCCTTGTTTCCATGCATTAAGACTATAGAATTATTTTCTAATTATTCATATCTAATCTTTAAAACAGTCCTAAAAACAATGTAATCTTTAAAAATAGTCCTTTTATGTCTGTATTTCATATTTAGCACTCATTGTACAGAACACTATTCCAAGCTGTTTGGGGAGGGGAAAACCAGATTTTTCTGTAGAGCATGAGAATTGAGGGGTTCTCCAGCATAAAGACAGTGGTCAAAGCCGTTGGAGTAGGTGGGAGCCCTGAGAAGCATGTGGTGTGAAGAGAGAGTCCCCAAAGAGAGGCAAGCCAAGAGTTAATTTCTATAACACAAGGCATTCTTGGGGATTACTAAGAGGATAGTAGTTCTAAGATTCAACTGAATTAATTGATCAAAAAAATTTTTTTAAAAATACAACTTCTGTAAGTTAACCGGGGAGAAGCATTTCCCTTCACTTAAAAGTACAAAGTGAGGTGCTCTTTTATTCTATTAGTGGGGGGAAAATGTAGTAAATACTAGTGAGATTTTGGTGAACTAGTATACTCACTTATTTGGGGAACAATGTCTTAATGGCTTTTTTAACTAATATATGAGTACTTACAGTCCGTAAAAATACATATCCTTTTCAGATTATTGTATGAAAATTATAAAAAATAAATCCTTAAGACAAAAGCATACAAGTTAGAAAAGGAAAAAGCAAAAAAATGAAAATAATTGAAATAGACAAGTTACTGCTTTCCAAAAGGATTGTGCTAATAATAGACATTCCGGCCACATGTGAATAGAGTACACGGTTTTTGTGCCCTAGCTAATTAGGATAACAGTTGTTTTAATGTCCACAAATTGTATAGGTAAGCCATTTTAATACTTCTGTTAGCATTTCTTTAATAGTAAAGTTGAGCATGTTTTATATATTAGGTATTTATACGTAACTGATTGCCTAATCTTGTCCTTTGTGCATTTCTTTGGGGGCTGTTTATTTTTTTTTTTTTATTGATTGTATCCTTTGCCAGGAGTTACACGTTTATTTTTAAAATTTCTTATCTCTTACCCTGCAGATGTTTAAAATGTTTATAAAGTCAAATTTATTAATCTTTTCCTTCCATTTTAAAGAAACTCCCTAGAAGATACAAACTTTCCCCACATTTTCTTGTGTTATTTGGGGGTCATTGTTCATTTCTACACTTTATTCTTTATCCCTCTGGGTATTTTTCTTTTTGTATAAGCAGGAAGGTGGGGATCCAGCTTTATTATTTTGGTTTCTAGGGCGGCCATACTAAATTACCACAGCCTCGGGTGGCTTAAAACAATGGAAGTGTATGCCCTCACCTTTCAGATGCAGGTCCACAATATACTGGAAAGCTCTAGAGGGATCCTTTGCCTTTTCCAAGCCTCCGGTGGTAACTGGCAACCCTCAGCTTTCCTTGAATTTTAGCTGTGTTGTTCCACCCTCTGCCTCTTGTCACATGGCATTCTGTCCTGTGTGTCTCTGTGTCCAAATCTTTGTCTCTGTAAAGACACTAGTCATTGGATTGGAGCCTGCTCTAATTCAGTATGACTTCATCTTAATTTGATTAGATCTGCAAAGACACTATTTCCAAATAAGATCGCATTCATAGGTACCAGGGGTTAGGACTTCATATCTTCATATCAAGTCACTTGGCTTCTCTTTGCCTTGGTTTACATGAAGCGCGGATAACAATGGTACTTAGCACACACATGGTTATGAGGTCAGCTCATACGGCCCCTAGCTCAGTCCTTGCAAGGGCCCTATGCAAGCACTTTAAATCAGCTCCCCAAGTGTGGGAAGGAAACAAGGAACTCATCACATTCTTAATTACAAACAAGCTGACGAGCGTAGTGAAGAAAAAGCCCAGGGTGCAGTCGCAGCCTAACAAGGGGACCCAGTTGAGATCGGGGATCAGCCTCTCGAGTAAGTGACATTTAAGCATAAATTGGGTGGTGGGTGCAGGGAAAGCAGGTTGGGAAGAAACTTCCAAACCTAAGAAATAACAAATGTAGGCTCCTGAGCTGCAAATTTTATTATTTTTTTCATATTTTAATGTACATAAGGGTAGTATTTTAATTCAGCTTCTTTCCCATTTCGAGATGTCCTCTCATCCTCATAGCTGAGCAGTACCATCAAGCAGAGCCAGGACTCTCCCCAGGAAGTGTTGCCCCTTTGAGGCAAACAGTAAATGGCTTTGTGTTGCACTGACCCAAACAAGGAACAAGCAAAACGGGGGTCAGAGCTCCCCCATCTATGTTTCCAATCCACTACTTCAACATTGACGTTTTCTTACTAGTCTCATTTCAGATGTTCTGTGCTTGAAACCTTCCAGTGGCTTCCCCTTCTCTCAGAAAGCATCCAGAATCCTTGCCATGGCTCCCAAGGCCTTTGGCCCCGATCCCTGGGCGCTCCTGACCTCATTGCCAATACTCTGCCCCTTGCTCCCTCCCCTCCAACCACATGCCTTCTCGCTCTTTCACGTGGACCTTGCTATTGCCTCTCTCAAGTTGTGCTTCCCCCATGTCTGCACGGCTCCCTACCTCCCCTAGCTCAGACCTCTGTGTACACAGTACCTGGTCAGCGAGGCCTTCCCTCACCCCTGCTCTGCAGCGGCATCTGTCTGGCTTTCTTGCTCCCCGCCCCCTGGTTTGTCTCCACAGCGCTGATGGCCACTGACAAAATAGTCGTGTGACTATTCACTGTCTGCCCTCTCCCCTCCCTGATACACATGCTAGAATGTCAGCTGTCTGTGAACCAGAGCTTGCCTAACCGACCGTATATTTCCAGAATTTAGGACAGTGCCTGACACAGAGCAAGTTCTCAATAATACTTGCTGACTCGCAGAATTGTCTAATTCTCTACATGGCCACTCCCATCTGGCTTATCACTGTGCCCACATCAGAGTTATTCTTTCTGCAACTGTGTGTGTGTGTGTGTGTGTGTGCGCGCGCATGGTGAAGAAGAGAGAATATGTCTGTTTCTGATATTCCAGAAAATTTGAAAACTTGCATAGAATTGCAGAACTTCTTGCAAACCAGAACTCACTCAACCAAATATATGAAATATATGGAATAAACGTGGGGGATTATAGGCAGATGATAAAAATTAGACAAGTTGCAAAGAAACCCCAAACCCAGCTCTTTGATTTTGAAGGGCATTAACCTCCCTGTCCTGCAACAGCTTGCCCAATTCAGCGAACTGGTTTTACCTCAATGATTCTACCCGTGTTATGCCATCGATAGAACTGCCTGTTCCCTTCATCTCCATAGCACTCGTGTAGGGCTAGCGTGGAAACCGATCCGACTCCCTCCCTCTCTGGACCTGCAGCCATCCTCTCTTCCCGCGGCAGGATTCCCGCTTGACTCCTGCTTGGATGTTTGGGGAACATTATGGCAGCTGTCCCAACTGACCAAGCCTGGAAGGATATTTGTTTATCACGGCTCCCCTGCAGGCAGATGTTTGGCAGATTTCTCTTACTCTCCTTGTTATCTGGTGAGGCAGGCGTTACACATTTTTTCCAAGTGAGGAAACAAGGGCACAGAAAAGTAGTTGTTTTTTGGTAAACTAGAAAGCAAAGAGGTATATCTTGAGAATACAACAGAGCTGGAACTCAGAATGTATATAAAACCTGGAGGAGGGCAGGGCCCAGTGGAGCCAGGGCAGTAGGGGCGGGGGCGCAGAGCCTGGGGAAAGGTGCACCTCAGAGGCTGAGGAGTCAGCCAAGAGCTGTGACATGGGAAACTGCAGCCTGCAGCCTCGCCCAGGAAGCTCTGCGGGAGTCGTGTTTGTCGGACAGAAGGACAGGGGTGGGGAGCAGGGAGCACTCTGCGTATGAAGGTACAGCCCCCGCCTCGGGGAGTACGGGATTTTAGAAAATTGAAATGTTCTTGACATATAACATTATATTGGTTTCAGGTATGCAACAGAATGATTTGAGGTTTGTACGTATTATGTAATAATCACCACAATACACCTAGTTAACACTCATCACCACACACAGAATTTTTTCCTTGTGGGGCGCCTGGGTGGCACAGCGGTTAAGCGTCCGCCTTTGGCTCAGGGCGTGATCCCGGCGTTATGGGATCGAGCCCCACATCAGGCTCCTCCGCTATGAGCCTGCTTCTTCCTCTCCCACTCCCCCTGCTTGTGTTCCCTCTCTCGCTGGCTGTCTCTATCTCTGTCAAATAAATAAAAATAAAAAAATCTTTAAAAAAAAAGAATTTTTTCCTTGTGATGAGAACTTTTAAGATCTATTCTCTTAGCAACTTTCACTTATACAGGATACTATTCTGAACTCCAGTCACCATGGTGTACATGACATCCCCCCCGACTTACTTATAACCTGAAGCTTGTACCTCTTAAATATGGGATGTTTAGATGGGTTCAGGTAAAGAATCTAGAGATCCTAGAAATCAAATGGGCTTAGTCTGTGCTCTAGGTTTGTCCGGGCTTTGGGGGGATAAGCACTGGGCCTTCGAGTACCAGGATGGGAAGCCCATTGCAAGTGGGTGAAGCTGAGACAGATCTGTTTCTAGGGATTCGAACTCAAGCTTTATCTATCTCCAAAGAGCAGGCTCTTCCCGCTGGTCTTTGAATATAAGTCATGCTTTAACTCTGATAACCAGGCAGCTCCCTCCAGAAATAGTTGTAGGTGAAGCTGGAAATACACTCAAATACTAGTACGTTACTTATGGTGGTTACTCACAATGCTACAGTAAAATAAGACAAGAAGTCGTTATTTTATTTTATTTTTTAAGATTTTATTTATTTATTTGACAGAGATAGAGACAGCCAGCGAGAGAGGGAACACAGCAGGGGGAGTGGGAGAGGAAGAAGCAGGCTCCCAGCAGAGGAGCCTGATGTGGGGCTTGATCCCATAACGCCGGGATCATGCCTTGAGCCGAAGGCAGACGCCCAACCGCTGTGCCACCCAGGCGCCCCAAGAAGTCGTTATTTTAAAATGTGAAAGGTACTTTCCTTACTCTGAGGTTCATGAGGATTTCTAAATTTTGTTTAGGTGCTCAGTGTACGTCTTGTTCAATAGATATTACACCTAAGCAGTTGTGTGGCCATATTTTATCTTTGTGTGTGGATAATAAATGAATACTAATCCATCCTTCTGCCCTTCGACTCCCAGAAAGCAAAGCAGTAAGAGGGGATTTCCAAACTGCACATGGTTGCGTAAGTCAGCATCTTCTTCTCTGGAAATCATGAAAAAAAACAATGAGAATTAAAATTAAAAAGTTATCCATGGGCCAGAAAAAGCGATCTAAATTGCACAATTGTTAAAGAAAAAAGTAAGGAAAATATCCCACTTCAGAGCAAAAGATGAAGCCCCTGGGATATCTTTCAGAGTTAATTTCTAGTGAATTACTAGAAATTAATTTCTAGTAAATTACTTGTATTGATATAAAATAAAGAATGAAACAAATACAACTGTACTTCAATAATAAAATTTTTTTAAAAGCAGAAAAAGTGATCATGTGAATAAATGTCGACTGAAACCTTTATAACCCTATTCAAATATTAGGTTTTTGTTATTGAAGTTTTGGGATCTTTCAAAAAAAAAAGAATAAGACAAATGAAATAAACATCTGACTCCAGGAGTTCTTATAAAAATAAATGACAAATGAAATAGAAGACAGTAGGAAGGAATTTTAAGAGGCAAAAGGAGATATGAATGAAACATTAAATTTTTTTAAAAAAGTAGGTACAACTCATTACAAAATCTGGTTCCTTGAAAAATTTTAAAGATAAATAACTAGCTGACTTAACTAAGAATACAATTTTAGAAAAGGGAGAAAATATCATTACTCAAAATAAGAAATTACAAAAGAGAAATCACAGAAACAAGGAAAATTGAATATGGATATCATTAAGGAATAATGTGCAAACTCTATGCAAATAAATTTAAAAGCATGAATGAAATGGACAGTCTTCTAAAGAAAATACAATTTGTAGAAACTGAACCTAAAAGAGATAGAACATCTGAACAGACTAATTAGGAGAATTCGAATTAGAAAATTGCCAAAGAAATGCACCCCCCCACCACGTACCCCATGTCCCACCCAGAGAAGCACCCAGACGACTGATCAGGGAAATCTCTCCAACCGTCAAGAAACAGCTACATCCCAGGTCCCACAGATTACGCAGTCCCGCTGGAGAGCTGGCGGTGGTGCCGCATGGTGTTGCAAAGCCCGAGTTGTCTGTGTGTGTGTCTGGAGGAACCACAGTGCTCTCGCAGATCCGACAGTCTCAGCCCTGTCTCATCAGGACTCCCATCCTAGACCATAAGGAGCAGAGAAGCATCTTCATGTTCCTTTGGCTTAAATCTCATCAATTCCTGCCAGCTGCTAATACACATTCCTTTTCATTAATTCACTAGCTATGCCTTAAGGGCTTACTATGTGCCCAGCACTGTCCATAGTGAAACAGTGAACAACACATACGATGTCAGGAGGTCACTCCCGAAGTTTCTGTTCTAGTGGGGGAGATAGACAGCAAGAATAAAACAAACAGTCTATCAAATGATGATAAATGTTATGCAGAAAAATTAAGCAGACAAAGGAGATGCAGACAGATGGCGGGGGGGAGAAGTGCAGCCATGTTGGGTGGTCATGGAAGAATTCACTAAGGTAATATCTGAGTGGACACAGAAAGGAGGTGATGGGTGAGTCTCAACATCTCAGAAAGAGCATGCAAGCAGAGGGGACAGTGAGTAAAAGATCTTAGCATGGGGATGAGCCTGGCATGCCCAAGAAACAGCAAAAAGGCCATTAGGGCCAGAGCACTGTGGGTTAGGAGAAGTATAAGAGGTGAAGTTAGAGGTAATGGGGTCAGATTGCCCACAGCCTTGTAGGTGAATATAAAAATTTTGACTTTTATTTTGAAAGAGATGTGAAGACATTAGAAGGTTCTGAGCACAGGCTATGATTGAACATTTTAAAGGAACACTCCTGCTGGTACAGAGGACAGGGGCAGGGATGGGGAGAATGGACAGGAGGCTACGGCCATGACCTAGACAACAGATGGTAGTGGCAGGGACCCGAGTGGTTGCAGTGGAGGGGGTGGCAACTCGGTGGATCCTGGTTATGCCATGGAAATCTTTCTGGAGTTGAAACAATGTCCAGGTATATGCTAGTGGATGGGCTTAATGATTGGTTATATCCAGTAGGGTTTTCAGGGTCAGTAAAAGACCTTGGTCAAGAACAGTCAAAACAAAATCAATAGCATCTTTTACCCAGAGCAATAGGCATGAAGAGCAGAAAGTTACCCTAAAGAAGCCCTCAGTCCTATGAGTGGAGGTCTCAAATAATGTATTAGTGTTCATGGTCCAAAAATTAATCAAAACTGATCTTTATCAGATTGGTCATTGTGTTTATTGCATGTATTTGAACAATGAAGTTCCTTCTTTTTCTGGATTCAAGTCCATAAATTATTTTGAAATGCATGCCAATTATTTCCAGAATGCAGAAGTGCTTAAAGGTCAGGAGTATTATTCAGAGTTATTGAGGTCCCGGTACACAGAAAGAACAAGTGGCTTCCCAGTTATTGGTACTACAAGTATACGGCCCTCTCTAAGTCTGAGGAGGATAAGAGTGGACTTCAAGTTACCATTGTGCTCTGTTAAATTAACTTGAGAAAGAGGCCCTGCTGCTTACCAAATCATAGACTGAGGAAAGAACCTGGAGCAGAAACCCAGTCTATCTTAGATATAGCCCAGTGAGGCAGTTTTTAGACACTTTTCTGAAGGAGAATGAGGAACATGTGGCTGTTCACTAGCAAGACCTGGCTGAAGAAAAGGAAGCTGGTCCCCTCAGGACCGGCTCTGCCCTCTGGCTCGTTACTGCGTGCCTGACACAGTGCCCGGGGATACGGCGCATGCTCAGTAAACATTCGTTTCAGTGAATCAACAATTAAAGGAACGAATGGCCAAATCTTCATTGGTATCGTTCCATCCCTTTACGGAATAAATATTACAAGTGAAGACCACCACATAGTGATTTTGTAATAGACGCCTCAGGTCAGCCAGACCGGCCTTCATCCTGTGCTTTGTCACTGCACGCCATAGAGCTGGTTAAGTCCTTTGAGTTTATGTCTCGTTTTCTTCATCTGTAATATCAGGATAATAATGCTGACCTCCTGGGCTTGTCCTGAGGATTAACTAAAATAACGCATGAAGAGAATTTAACACAGTGCCCCATAGTTATTAGTCCCTGTTATCAACACTAAAATGGCATTCAAATTACCAAAGACATTTTATAAAGATGGCATCTTGTAGGTAAACTTTTAAAGTCCTTTTCCTTTTGTTATGAGAAAGTTCAAATATATATAAAAGTAGAAAGTATAATGAGTATCCTTGTACACAATACCCAGTTTCAATAATTATCAGCTTGTGGCCGGCTGGTCACCCTCTTCCTGACCCCTTGGATTATTTTGAAGCAAATCCCAGACATCGTGTCATGTTATCTGTAATACTTCAATATGTATTTCTAACAATAATAATAATGATAACCAAAATCCCACATCACACTTAAAAATAAGTAATAATGGGGGCGCCTGGGTGGCACAGCGGTTAAGCGTCTGCCTTCGGCTCAGGGCGTGATCCCAGCGTTCTGGGATCGAGCCCCACGTCAGGCTCTCCCGCTATGAGCCTGCTTCTTCCTCTCCCACTCCCCCTGCTTGTGTTCCCTCTCTCACTGGCTGTCTCTATCTCTGTCGAATAAATAAATAAAATCTTTAAAAAAAAAAAAAAGTAATAATGAGTTCTTAATTAGGTGAATTGTTGGTCTGCGGGAAGCCACAGGGAAAAAGAAGAGAATCCGGTCTGTCCAAGGTAGGGGCTTAGGCAAGTTTTTTCTAGACCCGACATGATGGAGGCACTCTTGTCACTCTCAAGGTGACTCTTCCTGCCAATGAGATGGGGGGGGTGAGGGTGGCAGGTGGCAGGGGGCGGGCGGGGAAGGTGGGGAATGAGTTGGAAGCCAGCATTTCATGCTTGAAGCCCAGTAGAGCAGACATCTCCAGTTACCTGTAATTTTCTTACTTCCCAAAGCAAATATATTTTCATTGGAAATAATTCTGTATAAATTCTTCTGCTTCCAAATTGGTAGGATTTTAGAATTTAATTTTACCTTCTCATCTACCTGAGGTGTTGTGGCAGGATTGGCTTTTAGGTTGATTATGATATTACACAACTAGAGAGCTCCTTGAATGCTTACAGGACTGGTTTGGTTTCTGCAATTTAACATAGCACAAAACTTCACACGTCTTTGAGAGAATTCAGTTCTTAGTATATTCTGTGCTCTTCTCCCTTCCCCTCTAACTGTCCCTTCTTTGTTCTACAAAGTCAGTAACCCAGTGGAAACCCCAATTTCATGGTCTGCTGCACTACTTATTAAACCTTGAATTAAAATATTTTTCTTTTTTTCTTAACTGGAATTTGGGGCAATTGGGTTGCTTCAAAACGAGAGCCATTCGCGTGGAAGATATGGAACATCAGTAGTTCAAACACAAGTTTCACTCCTCCTCCCCCACATAAAAGCCAAGATTAATGTGGGTGGCTCAGTCAATTGGGCGTCTGACTCTTGATCTCAGCTCAGGTCTTGATCTCAGGGTTGTGAGTTCAAGCCCCGCATTGGGCTCCATGCTGGGCATGGAGCCTACTTAAAAAAACAAACAAAAACAAGTGAATGCTAAGTCTAGAGCTCACTGGGTAGTGTCAGTAAGCAGGTGCTGCTGAGAAGCCTAGAGGACAAGGAACACCAAGAAGTTGCAAAGGGAGCCTAAGATCTGTGGCATGTTTCTTCCTTGAAAGCTTTTGTTCACTTCTGAGCAGTGGAAATCTCACCTGGAGGAGACAAGGGGTCTGGTTCAGAAGTCAGACACAGCGTGGAGGCGCTGGAAAGCCTGGCGTTATCTTCACAGACCCCTCCATACTGCTCTGGCAGTTACGTCTACTCCCCTTTACAAGTGGGCTTTGGAAGGCAGGGGCGATGTGTGTCTTTACCGCGGCTGCACCCTTGCTGCTGGGAGTCATCAGGCAGCCAATGTTTGTTCAATGTTACTGAACGAAGGGCTGAAGGAGAAGCGCTTAGCAGCCCTCCCTAGTACTTACTACAGAGGCTCTTCTACCAAGAACTTAAAAGAGACTACCGAGGTATTTCCTCTTTTGACCTAAAAATCCTCACTTAAAGAATCATGACTCTCTTCTTGTGCTTGAACGTACAATTTTAGTGCCTCTACAAACATGCGGTTAAAAAAATTGGTAAGAAAAATGAATATAATGAATCATAGGTGAAGAACAGATGACCTAGTTCGATCAGATTTCAAAGAAGATACCGAAAAGTCAGAATGTAGCTCAAAATGATTGTCCTCCACATTCAACCTTTTAAGGACTCCTGTAGTTTGACAGCTCAAAATCTTTCTCAGATGGCTGCAAATGGAGGGTGGGAATAGAAAAGGAAGAGCATTAGTTGAGTGGGGCCCTGGGCCACCATGGACTGGGAAGACGGATGAGTAGGGCAGAGAAGCCCTGTGGAGAGCCAGAGGGTATGGAGGGTATGAGGTATACCCAGGAAGTTACTCAGAGAGCTTCCAAGAAGGGAGGAAAAGGAAGAATCAACCAGAGACCCTACCAGCCTGAACCACAGCCAGGAGCCCAGGGATGCTGTAACTGCCAAGTACATTTCTCAGAATCACTCCGCCAGTCACATGCTGGTGGCTGGCAGCTCCTCTGTGTCCCAGGGCTAGACTCCCTGAGGGCCCCACGAGCTGTTTTATTCCCTCACCTTCTAGTGCCTTGCACAATTCCTGCCCTACCCTGCCCTGCAGTCTGCCAATCCTCAGTGTTTTGCCTTTTCAGAGCGAACAAAGTCCCAACAAAAACAAGCTTCCATATTGAAGTGACTTACGGCAAATATTTTTTGAAGTGATTTTTATACTTTTATAATAACCCTAAAATAATAAACAACATAGTGTGTTAAAAAAGTGAAATTGTAGTTGCTTCAAGGAACCATGGTTAAACCCAGAGGGGATGTCCAGCATGAGGATTCTTCAGTTTCCTCTTCTGTCCAGAGCTGAGCTCTCAGTGAAGGGACCACTGGTTGCCTGGCCAGTCGCGCTCCAACCATGACGCCTAAACATTGCTTTCTAGGCTTCCTCATCAGTTTCTTCCTGACTGGTGTAGTAGGTAAGTGCTTCACGTCTTTTTAATTGCTCACAACTTTGTCATCTGAGTTTGCTCAAGGGATTGTTGAAAACGGCTCTAGTGCTTTTCCGGGCTTTGTCAAATGTTCAGCTTTCTTCTGACATGAAATGGTGAGAACAGATATGGGGTCAGTTTCTCTCCACAACTTGCATAACTCCAGGTAGACTTAATAAGTAGCTACTAAAGAGGAGACACTTGAGAAATTCATATCCTGAGAAAGGAGAAACCGAGTCCTGGGCTGAGGGCCTGGAACCAAAATGGATCCCAGGCAAAATTTTGCCTCAGTGTGGCCAGTAATATAATGGCTCCTAGGAAAGTGGGTGAGTGGCCTTGGTGTGGGCTTTTCATCGTGGTCATTACATTCCATCACCATCACAGAAGGGACTGAGGACACTATTTCTTCACTGCTATTTACTCCCTCTGGAGCTTGGGAATGGGGTGGGAGGATATCATTTACATTTTACAGTTGTTCTGTAACTTGAACGTGCACAAAAATCCTTCCATTCAAGATTGAAAATGTTGACTTCTGGGCTCCACCTTTCCTATCTGTACTTCTAGCAACTACTTTAGGAAATCCTTCTGCAGGCATCCCACTGCGAAGTATTGCTAAGCACAATGGTGACCATGTTAATGTTCAAAGTTTTTCCTTCTCTTTGTATTTTAGAAACTCAGTCAGCCCCTGAGTCTCTGAAGCCTCAGAGAGTACATTTCCAGTCTCGGAATTTCCACAATATTCTGCACTGGCAGCCTGGGAGAGCTTGCACCAGCAACAGCAGTGTCTATTTTGTGCAGTACAAAATGTAAGTAATTTGAGCTTCCTCCGGGGGATCAAGATGGCCACTGGAATCACATGCTCTAGAATGCGGGGCTCTAGAATGAAAAAGTTAGGCTCTTTTTTCAGTTTCATGGGATTGAGAAGAAGCAGAGGTAGGGATAGGAGTGTCTTGTCTCCTTGAAAGCTGCCTGGGGACACAAAATGCACGAGAATGAGCAGCCTGTTGGGGAGAAGCTTCAGGCCTCAGAGACCCAGTGCCCAGACCTCACCGGCTGAGCCTTTGGCTTCACAGCGGAGCCTGGCACGTGGTGGGATCCCTCCATGTTTATCTAGCGAATGTTGGAAGCGACTTGCTTAGCACATAGTAGGTACTCAACCAAGCTGACGAAGCCCCTGTGGGACACATGGAGATGAGTGTACAACGTATATTTTTAATTCCAAAGTCATTTTTGAAAACTTAGAAAATTCTTTTCAAAAACAAATGGCTGCTTTTGTAACGTGCTGCAGCATGTCTGTGCTCTTCAGGCTGCTTCTGGGGGATCATTGCCAAAACTCAGATAGAATCAATTCCTTTCCTGGATCAAGGCCTGGAAACAGAAGCTCCCAATTTGCAAACGGCATGTTTTTCCCCCCATACATTTCGGGGGGGGGGGGGGTTTGAGTCTCCTCCTTCTCTTCCATAGTTTGAGATGCTGGCTGAGAGATACTGAGAGAGCAGATATTACAGTTTCACGTTCACGATTTTTCATTCGAAATTCAGAAAATCAGATGTAGCTGTGAACCAAAATAGCAATTTTTATTCCATACACTCATCCACGTCTCTCTAGCACGGGGGTAGGTTCAAAGTCTGATTTTCCCATTAATTAACCTCTTGTTAATGTCACAAGAACTATTTCCAGAAGTTTTTCAGTCTTTAACTGCTGCTGCATTTCTCAACATATTTTGTATAGCAACTGTAAAATTTTTATGCATCTTTACAATAAAGATTTCTCCATTCTAAAAATAGATTTGTGCGTAGTGGGAGATACTCCAGCATATAGAATGTAGGGATTGGTGGGTTGTTGTTGGGTTTTTTTTTTATACATTCCCCTTAGGCAATATAAATAGGGCCTATTTGTGGTCCAGTGTTAAAAGTGGATTAGAAGTTGTTTCAAGAAGATTAAACTTCTGGACCCCATGGGAGAATTTAATACTTGTAATTATTTTTCTTAAAGAGGGCTCCCAAACTTTGAGATTCAGAAGACTTGGATCCGTTCCTCTCTATACGGTATTTTCAAGAGCACAGTACAATTTTATATTTTTCAAACCTTTCACTTTGGTTCTATTCCATTCACATGGGTCTACCGTTAGTATCTGTCCCACTTAGGAGACGACAAAAGAAATGAGGTATCACATTACAAAGAGAAGCCAGCCACTATAGCTAAATTCAGCTAGCAAAGACCAAGTCTCAACAATAAATAACAATTAAAAACATCAAATGGTGCTCCATGTTTGTAACTGGCTCTGCTGTCATGGTATCCTTTGATAAAATGCCACTGCTGCCATCATACAGTTTACAGAGTACAGACACCGAAGTACCCCTCATTATATGGCTGGAGAGCTAGATTTCAAGTCTTTCCACAAATATTTTGGGAAGACTTTTGCCCCAGCTTCTCATCTCTACTCTGTGCCCACATCGTCTTATTGCACCGTTTCTGATTTGTGAGGGAAAACGAACGGAACAATTAATCTTCCCTTCTGCTGTTACACCATCTCATACTCTTGGGCTGAGTCAACTTATCTGTGTCTTTGCCCTTTTTTTCAAGGGCTGCCCTCCCTCACTCCTAGCTCCTGATTATAGGACTCCCTCACTACAACCCTTACTCCATTTTCAACAAAAAGATCGACCAGATGCGTTGGGTAAGCAATACCTGAGATGAAAAGTGGTAACGACTTCTCAGAATCAGCCACATTACTCAACAGCAGGCTGATGAGAAGTGAAGAAAACCACAGGGCTGAAACCTCAGAAACATTAAGGATGTGGGAAGCTAGTACTCAAAACTGGAAGTTGGTTCATATACCAGAAGAAAAACTTCACTAAGTATTAAAAACCCCAAAACCCTTTTGCTACAAATACAGAAGGTGTCAGGCTTGAGTTTATCTTTCAGCAACATAATGCTTTGATTAACAAGAGTAAAAATTTTTTTAAAGATATTTGAGAGTAGTCAGAAGCTTTCATAGGGGTACTGATGTTGGAGGACAAATCCCAACCAGGCTAAAAAATTAATAGACTGAAAAAAATGGAAGGCTCCTTCAATGGGGGGGGGGAACCCAACAACCCTCAGACCTTTGTCTTTTCCCTTCTATAGATATGGACAGAGACAATGGAAAAATAAAGAGGACTGTTGGGGTATTCTAGAATTCTTTTGCGACCTTACCAACGAAACATCAGAAATACAGGAACCTTACTATGGGCGGGTGAGGACCACCTCGGCTGGGATCCACTCTGGCTGGACCATGACACAGCGCTTCACTCCCTGGTGGGAAAGTGAGTTCCATGGAGTTTCTTTGTATTTGCTCTTCCTGCCCCTGAGTAGCCCCACAGAGCAGGCCGTGTGCTTTGCTGAACTCTACGGCATCATCTCATTTGACCTAATTCTCAGAACAACCGTAGAAGATGGCTTTTACTGTCCTTATTTTATAGCCCATGAAATCAAGGCCCTGAGGCTCCCGTGGTTGGCCAGGGGTCCTGGCTTGCACAACCCAGGTCGGGATTCACATTCTGCTGCATCTGGCTGCAGAGCCCACAAGCTAGCCTGCTGCCAGACTGCTATCTCCTAGGAAGAAAAGTAGTTTCAGACAGCAGACAAGGAGTCCTAATGCTCTAGTCCTTTCCTGAGCATGGGAGTGAAGTTCCTATTGAGGAAATTAAGACTTTTTGTCATTCCCCTAAACGGGAGACCAAAAGTTTGCTCTTATATCCATTCTTCAATGACATATATTCTTTTTCTAATTTAGTCATAATCCTAGAATAATATAATCTAAAATGTAAATTATAAGATAAACCATTACCATGTAAAAGAGTAGACAAAAGGGGAAGAGAAAAAGAAGAGTGCTTAGTGTGTGTGTGTGTGTGTATATATATATATATATATCAAAGCAAGAAAGAAAATCTGGATATTTACTGCAGTCCTCATAATCACCACTAGTCATGAAGGTAGTTAATATTTATAACTTCTCTCAGTGTTATCTCAATGCCCGCTTTCTTTCCAGCCAGTACCTCAGCTCTTCACTCTCATGGAGTTGGGGTCCTTTTGGTCTTTCCTGTATCCATTTAACAATCTTACATTAATTTTATTATTGAATATAGGAGCTCTAAGAGGCACCCCAGAGGATAGCCAGGAATACTTCTACCTGGTCCTATTGTCTATATAGCAACTCTGCTTCCCCTTGATACTTGGAACCAGTTGCCCCAGACAACACACAAGGACCTCATTTTCTCCTTGTTGGTTAAATGGCATGAAGAGCTCCAAACAGTCAGGAGGCAGCTTCAAGTTCCAACAACCATTGTTAAAATCAAGTGTATGGGAAACAAACCCTTTCATGAGTCGTTCACCGTATTTAATAGTGAGGATCAGCCCTCCCACTTCCACTTCTTACGTCCTAGGCCAGTGAATGCTATCTGTGACAGAAACGGCACCATATACTGGTCACAAGATTAGAGCATATACCAGTTCATATACCACCTCACAAGGTCCTGTCTCTCAAACTGAGTTTTTAGTTAGCTACTTTACCTTCCTACGAAGCCAGGGGTTTCTGAGTGATGGGCTATATCAGAAGACCAAATATTCCTGCGGGTATGAGACTGACTTGACCTCTTCCACATTAAGTTGGTTCTTCTCTCATCACCAATGTATCGTTGAGTATTATGCTCATGAATAAGACAGTTGCTACATTCACTGTGGGGTGGTCAGCGGGACTGCTGATAAAATCATTGAAGTAGAGAAGACAAATCTATCATCAGGAAAGTGTCCATTCCACTGCCTCTTGTCCCCTCACTGTTAGAAGGGATAAAAAAAATCTATATACAGTGAACTATACTAGGGGTTCAGCATTGGTCCTTACAGAGAAGTTGGACTGTCAGTTGTGTCAGCCTAGCCTTGGCCAGAGGAAGTCCATATTGTTGAGTCTATATATAGTCCCCATCCCTTTCACACAGCCATTTTGTTCATGAGCCTAAGGAGCAAGCATGAGACCCTGGAGAAATAAATTTTCACTGCCTCCACGTAGAGTTTTTAAAACAACTTTATTGAGATATAATTGGCACCCTTTTCAATCACCTATATAGTGTGTACAATTCAGTGGTTTTAGTATATTAATAGATATCACAACCATCATCCTCAGCCAATTTTAGAACATTTTCATTACCTCAAAAAGAAACACCATACCCCTTGGTTATCACCCTCCTAGTTTCTCATTTCTCCAGCCCCTTCGCCCAAGGCAACCACTAATCTACTTTCTGTATCTATAGAGTTAGGAACTCTAATATTCTTGACATTTCACATGAATGGAATATGTGGTCTTTTGTGACTGGCCACTTTCACTTAGCAAAATGTTTTTAAGGTTCATTTACGTAGCATGTATCAGTACTTCTTCCTGTGGCTGAATAATATTTCAGTACATGACTATATCACATTTTGTTTATCTATTACTCAGTTAATAGACATTTGAATTGTTTTTACATTTTGGCTATTATAAATAGTGCACCTATAAACATTCATGTACAAGTTTTGTGTAAACAAATGTTTTTATTTCTCTTAGGTATATACATAGAAGTGAAATCCCTAGGTCTCATGGCAACTCTATGTTTAATCATTTGAGGAACTGCCAGACTATTTTCCAAAGCAGCTGCACCATTGTACATTCCCTTCAGCAGTGTATGAGGGTTCCTATTTCTCCACATCCTTAGCAATACTTACCCGACTTTTTGATTATAGCTGTCTTAGTCGGTATGAAGTGGTATCTCATGTGGGTTTTTTTTTTGTTGTTGTTGTTTGTTTGTTTGTTTTGTTTGAGAGAGAGAAAGCACAATAGCAGGGTGAGAGGAAGAGGGGGAAGCAGACTCCCCACTGAGCAGGGAGCCTGACGCTAGGCTCGATCCCTGGACTCCGGGATCATGACCTGAGCCAAAGGCAGGCACTTAACTGACTGAGCCACTTAGGTGTCCTCCTCATGTGGTTTTTGATTTGCATTTCCCTGATGATTAATAGTGTTGAGTATCTTTTCATATGTTTATTGGCCATTTGTATTTCTCTCTTGGAGATTTATCTATTTAGATCATTCACCCATTTTTAAGTTGGATTATTTGTCTTTTTATTATTAAGTTGTAAGAGTTCTTGATATATTATGGATACCAGACCTTAGTCAGTTATGTGATTTTCAAATATTTTCTCCCATTCTGTGGTTTGTCTTTTCACTTTCTTGATGAAGTGATTTGAAGCACAAAAGTTTTTAATTTTGATGAAATCCAATCTGTTTTTTCCCTGTTGCTCATGCTTTTGGTAATATCTAAAAATCTTTTGCCAAATCTAAGGCTATGGAGGTTTATCTCAAGTTTTCTCAAAAAGAGTTTTATAGTTTTAGCTCTTACATTTAGGCATTTGATTCATTTTGAGTTTATTTTTGTGTATGGTGTGAGGTAAGGGTCCACCTTCATTCTTTCATAAATGGCTATCCAGTTGTCCAGTGTCATTTGTTGAAAAGGCTATTCTTTTACCCTTGAATGATCTTGGTGCTCTTGGTGAAAACAAGTTGATCATAGACCTGTGGGTTTACTTCTAAATTTTCAATTTGATTCCAATGATCTATGTCTTTCCTCATGCCAGTACCACGCTGTCTTTTGTTTTGTTTTGTTTACGATTTTATCTATTCATTTGAGAGAGAGAGAAAGAGTGGGGTAAAGTGGCAGAGGGAGAGGGAGAGACTTCCTGCTAAGCCGTGAGCCCGATGCCCGGCTCCATCCCAGGACCCGGGATCGTGACCTAAGCTGAAGGCAGGCACTTAACTGACTGAGCCACCCAGGCACCCCCACCCTGTCTTGATTACTGTTGCTTTGTAGCAAGTTTTGAAATTGGAAAGTGTGAGCCCTCATACTTTGTTCTTTTTCAAGATGGTTTTGGCTATTCTGGGCCCCTTGCAATTCTATATCCATCTAGATTTTTGAAAGCTTCCTTTTGGCAGGTGTATTTTGCTTTGCATTCACATGGACACAGAAATATTTGCTTAGGGGTCCATCGATATACTTTTTATCCAGATCTCCTGCAACCAACTGAGTGTGTATAACATTGTAACAGTCCACTTCTGGCCAGTACCATCATGTATGTCATGCAGAACCTTCTGGGAACCAGGCTGCTGCTTCTTTTTTTTTTTCTTCTTAAGGTAAATGGTCATAAGGGACTCTTCTAGATGCCATAACTATAGAGGAGGAAAAAGTAGTTGGTCGGTAGGTGTAGTTGCACTGAGAAGATAAACTAAATTGATGGTAAGACCTGCTAGAGGCTGGATTCCTATAATCTATTTCCACTTAATGTTGGCATGTTTTTGAGCACTTCGTGATGTTCTGTATCAGAGGACACCCAGTTCATGATCGGAAATTCAGGTCACATGTTTCCTTGATATCCCTTGATTCAAGTGTTCAGTTTATATCAGGGCTCAGGAAGTCTAGAACTTTTTCTCAAAAGAAAAATAGCTATTTTCTAAAGAGCGTATAGCTTTGTTCCAAAAATCCGAGGACTTAGAATTGCCACAGTCTCTAAATAGCATCCTGATCTGCCACAGATAATTTGAAGATTGTTGGATTTCCTGGACCATAAAAGACAAGTGGCCAAGCTGCTTGTTTGCAACAGAAACTAGTTGAGAAGTCTGTCATTTCGTCTGGGTCCTTTTCAAAGCTCAAAATCTTATGGGTTACTTTGCAAATGGGTAACACACCTAAATGTGGTATGTGTTTCCGACAAAATGCACAGTGGCCCAACAAACGCAGTGAATCTTTCTTAGTGGTAGAGGATGCAAAGTGAAGCAACTTGCCTTTCACTTGAGAGGAAATATCTCAACAAACCCCAGAGGAAATTTTGCTCCAACACTCTGCTTCAGTGTATCTTACTAAAACATCTACAGTGCGTAGGAATTTAGGTATACAAATTTCAATCAGTATCGTGTGAGCAGTTTAGTGGATACCTTGTGGTACAAAGATCAAGGACTCTGTGTATTATATGTGACAGAGACCCAGATGACAACGAAAGCCAAGTGAAAGGAAATTGTTCTGATGCTTTCTAATTATTGGACAGAGGAAAGAAAACACCCTCCAGTCCAGAGCTCTATTGATCGGCTCCAGCACAGAGACACTGTAACTGAATAGCAAGCACACCACGGTCACCACCTGAGTACACTTACAATGATCCCTTTGATTATTCAAGATTATTGTTATTTATCTTTCTGGAAGAGGAGGGTATACTTCAAATAAATGAGTCAAGTGGGGAAGTGATACATCTCACTACCCCTGCATTTTTCAAGGCGTTTTTGATGCACAAATTTTGTTCAAAAGAGAAACTCCGTTGGCTTCCACTTGGCCTTCCATCCCGTAATAACTTCCATGCCACAGATCAGGGAACCAGAATGGAAATGAATCCTGTCAGTTGTTGGGTATATCTCATTAAATTTACTTTCATTACCTGACCACTATAAGAATGCACTGTAAGAGGCATTCTGAGTCTGCGGAGATTATCATCAACTCAGAATCAGGGTCCCATTACTGGCCAGAGTTTGTACTTACTTTCTCCAATTCACAATTATCCTCTAGGGAAGGATGAAAGAAGATTTATCATAAAACTGGTAGCAGTGTTATTTGACTTGCCTTCCAAATCTCACCCTAGTGATCTAACTAGTGCCATATCCAATTAAATCCAAACTAATTAGATCATGTCCAGAATGGTAGATGCATTGGAATTTAGAAAAAGTCATCTTTAGTTTTGCAAGTCTTCAAGTAGTAGAAGAGTGGAATGGGGGTTAAGAAAACTATCCATGGCATCTAGAACAGTATTTCTTGGAACAACTTGAGATTCAAGCCCAATACACCCCACCAATTCTCTGGTTGAGGAAATGGAGACTGCATGACTATGCTGGTATACAGCAAAGAGGGAGTTTGCGGAGTAGTTTAATTACTGTATTTGAGCCTAGTAAAGGGGTCAAGTTCAAATTTGTTCCTCAAATAAGGCTTTCTTGAGTGTGATCCACTAGGTTGATAAGATTAGCCAAAGACATTGGCTGAGATGAGCTTCAACTCAATTACATCTTAATTTAGATAGTGTTGTGTCAAGAAGAGTTTGTGATCTCTCTGTGTGACCTTTCTATGAAGGAAAAACCCCCAAAAACTAAAAAAACCTTCTGTCAGGACCTCTTAAGAAGAAAGCAAAACTGGAGCTCCTCTTGTTGAAGAGATAATGAGAGCCCTTCTCACTTGCCTGTTTCCTTACCTCTAGCTTTGCCTCTCCTGTCACAGGTCCTGAGGCTTTCTGAAGATAATGTTTTGGTTTGTTTTTTTAAGATTTTATTTATTTACTTGACAGAGAGAGAGAGCCAACAAGAGAGGGAACACAAGCAGGGGGAGTGGGAGAGGAAGAAGCAGGCTCCCAGTGGAGGAGCCTGATGCGGGGCTCGATTCCGAAACGCCGGGA
This sequence comes from Ursus americanus, assembly GCF_024610735.1. Taxonomy (NCBI): domain Eukaryota; kingdom Metazoa; phylum Chordata; class Mammalia; order Carnivora; family Ursidae; genus Ursus; species Ursus americanus. The sequence continues at coordinate 49,757,390 of NC_142137.1, read as the reverse complement.
TCACACCCTGAGCCGAAGGCAGATGCTTAAGGACTGAGCCACTCAGGCGCCCCTGAAGATAATGTTTTAAAAAACACGTTGCTAAGCTATTAGGACAGCTTGTTCCTAGAGTCTGTGATACAGGCCTAATGAATCAACTGGCTGCATTGACTCACCTGAGACATGTTTCTGAACATTGGGGTGTGGTTTTAGGTTAAGGGGTTCTGGCTCCTGGTATCTACCTAGGGAAAAAGCAACATCACAAAAAACACAAACAAACAAACAAACACGAAACACTTCTTAAGTTAAGCAGCATTTGAGGCTCAGTATGATTTCAGTTATCTAAAACCATATTTTCTTGAATTAAAAACAGCTGTGGAGTTTTAAACTAGGCCTGATTTTCTAATGGAGTGACTTAAAGTCAGATTAAATAATCACCTTGGCTCCATTCATTCCACAAGTATTTATGAAGCACTTACTATGTTCTGGGCATTATGCTAGGTCCTGGGGAGAAAATAGCAAGCACAGCAGACACAAAGAAGTTTCTTCCTTCATAGAGATTTCTGTTTAATGGAGAAGACAGACTTTAATAAAATAATAATACAAACAAACGTAACACGATACCAATGGCAGACGGTACAAAAGAGACCCACAGTGCTATGGGAGCCTAGTCAAGGAGGGACCTGACCAGGGATGTCAGGAAGAGCATCTCTGGGGAAATGACACTTGAGCTAATATCTAAGATGAATAGAGGTTAACTAGACAAAAATGTTGAAGGATTTCCAGGCAAAGGGAATAGCACTGGCAAAAGCCCTCTGGCAGGAGGAAGTAGGTCAAGTACAAGAGACTGAAAGACAAATGCATGGTGAAGAAGAGTGGGCAGGAGGAATGTGAAATAAGAGGGGACTGGAGAGATAGACCAGGAGTGAAAATTTTCTATTAAGGAGTTATGACTTCTTCCAGAAAAATATAAAGTAATTTTTTTAAAAAGATTTATTTATTTGGGCGCCTGGGTGGCTCAGTTGGTTAATCATCTGCCTTCGGCTCAGGTCATGATCCATGAGTCCCAGGATCGAGCCCTGAATCAGACTCCCTGCTCAGCGGGGAGTCTGCTTCTCCCTCTGCCCTTCACCCAACTTGTGCTCTCTCTAGCTCTCTCTCTGTCTCAAATAAATAAGTAAAATATTTTTAATTAATTAATTAATTAATTAATATTAGAGAGAGAGAGTGCATGAGGAGGGATAGAGGCCAAGGGAGAGAATCTCAAGCAGACTCCCCACTGAGCACAGAGATTGACATGGGGCTGGATCTTACCACCTGGAGATCATGACCTGAGACGAAATCAAGAGTCGGACACTTAATCGACTGAGCCACTCAGGTGCCCCTGGAAAAATATAAATTAATTTTAATCAGGGATGACATGATCAGATTTGTGTATTGAAAAGATGACTTTGGCTATATCTGGAAGTACAGATCAGAAAAAGAAGAGATTGGACACAGGTAATCAAGTCAGTTGAGTTCTTGTAATAGTCTGTAAGAGTTGGGATTTGGCTTGAATTAGGATAATGGAGAGGAAAACTATAGAAAATTTTTCATTGAGGAGGCATTTGGCAGGAAAAAATGGCAAGGCTTGCATATAGAAATAAGGAAGAAGGACATATCAAAGATGACCTCCAAGCTTCCAGCTTGCATAATTGGATGAATCGCTGAAATTTTTTTATGAGGTTTGATGGAAAAAGACCAACGTGATGGGGTACAGAGTATTGGAGATCATAAACCAATTTTGAATATGTTGAGTTTAACATGCTTTTCAGATATCCAAGGGAAATATCTCTGCAGATCCCCAACTCTATTAGACACACATTTGCGTGTAGTACAATGGGCATTGACAGGACTGCCTAGGCAGGAAGAAGTATTGAGAAGGAGTTCTGAGTAAGGCCAGGTATTGAAAGAATCTCCAGAAAGGATGCCTGAGTTGGGAAGATAAATCTCAAAAGGAGACTGAGAAGTAATAGCCAACAAGGTAGGAGAAACCCAGCGGACTGATATATTTGTGAATACTCTGGGAAGAGAATGTTTCAAGGAAAGAGCAGTTGAGTAAAATGGCCTTGTGAGGTCAAGTACTCTTAAACTGTCCATTGTAACACAATCACAATTCAGTGCATAGGTCAAGAATGGTCACTCAGTTGCAAAGCTCAGCATCCTAGATTATGCACCAGGAGCTCCTGTGATGTCTGCATCCAGGCTCACTGGCATTCTAGGCCAATACTTGAAATACATACTTCACCTGTATTTAAGATGAAGTATCACATTAAGCAACCAAATCTAAGATAATGAAGGTACACATTCAAAAGACAGGTTCTGCATGCATACGATTAAAAGAAAATTCTTCAATAATAATAACTTGGGCCAGAAGAGGCAAAGATTGATCAGCTTACACATAAATATTTTAATGAAAAAAAAAACACAACACAGTAGCATTTAATCTTGCCAGTATTCATCTTTAACTAATGTCTACCAATTGAAGTGAGTCTAAACTCTGAGTCACATTATTAGAAAAGGACAGGATTTTTTGGCTTTTGGGTTTGTTTGTTTTTTTTTTTTTTTGGTACTAGATATGTGAAAAGAATGTTAGAAATACGTTTATCCAGGAGAAAATTAAATATACATCAAACTAGCCTACAAAACTAAGCAATAACTCATTCTTCTCAGTTTGCAAGGGATAGACAAGGGGTCTGTGGTCACTGGAATTTGGAGCATGGAAATCACAAAGAGGATTAAATACCAACCACTTCACAAAATTAAAGTGTAAACAAAGGGAAACTCCTTCACCAAGCAATTAGGCAAAATTTCTCATGTTTGAAAAGTGAATTAACAACTTTTGGTTTCAGATTAAATGGGGTAGGGCGGGAAGTTGTGAGGGTAGAAATCATCCTTTCCTAAAATGCTTATAAAGTCTGGATAAAACATTACACATTCTTTTAACTCTACGGAGGAACATGAAAGAAAGGAAGGGAAATCTCCGGGGGCCCGAAACAAAGTGGCTGGAAACCAGAAGGGAAGCCAGAGGATAAACAAAGTGAAGCCTTATTGTCCTCAGGGCATTTTCCCAACTTGGTAACTAGACCCTGAGTGGTAACAGCCATTCCTGGAGCAGAAGACGACGTTTCAGGCCCACACAAGGTGGAGAGTTACAACTAGTACCCTCACAAAACCTTGGACACTTGGAGGGGTCCTATAGATTAAAGAGCAGACTAAGAAAAACCCTTCCAAGAAAGAGGAAACAGAAGAGGGCGTATGTTTCAGTTTCGGCTCTGTTAGCAATCAGGTGTTTCCTAAATTCATAAAGGCTTGAGATTCAAATGTACCCAACTTTTGTGTTTCAGAAAACACCAGCTTGCGGTTGAACAAGGTTGATGGTGCCTCAGGACAGCTTGCAGACACAAAACCAAATACCAGAGTTCAGAAGCAATGCGACACACACAGGGTCATTTGATTTGTGTCCACAGTGTAGTTCAGTGGAGTCACTACGCTCTAAATGAGACTAAATAAAACAATAAATCTTGTTCCCCTACATGGCCCATTTACAAAATCAAGTCTGGCTGGCTGAAAACAATAAAACTCAGCAGCTGTGGCTTGTGGGCCAAAGTGCCTGCTTCTATTTTTGTAAATAAAATTCTATTGTAATATAATCACCCCCATTCATTTACATTTTGCCTGGAACTGCGTTCATACTACGTACAAGCAAAGGCAAAGTGGAGTAGTTACAACAGGTACACGTACCACCCGAAGGCTGAAGTATTTATTATCTGACCCTTTACAGAAACTGTTTGCGGACTACCATTCCATAAGATAACATGGGAGAATATTTTTCATGACTTTGGGATAAGCAGATCCCCTAAAGTACTAATGCTGTCGGAAATAAATGATAAATTGGACTACACTAAAATTAAGAATTTCTATTTATCAAAATAAACTATTAAAAAGATGAAAATGTAAATCACAGAAGATATTTGTACATTCTGAACATAAAGGACTATGTTCAGAATATACAAAGAACTCTTACAAATTAATAAGAAGAAGACCAGACAGCCAATTAAAGAATGGTCAAAAGACTTGAACGTTTCTTTGCAAAAGAGGACACCCAAATGGCCAATAGACACATGAAATTCCATTAGTCCTCAGGAAAACGCAACTCAGAAACACAATGAATTGGTACTATACATTTACCAGAATGGCCAAAACTAAAATTTATAAAAATAATAATGTCAAGTGTTACAATGTAAAAAATAGGAACTTTCATATACCACTTAAGGGAATATAAATTGGTGTGTCCGCTGAAACATGGAAACGTCTATAAAAGCTAAACTTATATAAAATAACCTAAGCCTGTGAATAAATTGTGATATTCATACAATTAAATACTACATAGCAATCAAAAGAACAAACTCTTGATACATGCAATATGGATGGATATATATATATATATATATATATATGAATATATATAGATATATATGAATATATATCGTTTGCTAGGGCTGCCATGGAATACCACAGAATACCACAGAATACCACAGACTGCCTGTTTAAGCAACAGAAATTTCCTTTCCCACAGTTCTGAGGCTACAAGTCCAAGGCCAAAGGGCCGGCAGGTTTGGTTTCTTCTTGGCTTTCTCTCTGTGTCCTCACATAGTCACCTCTCTGTGCTCATGCATATCCATGTCTTCTTATAAGGACACCAGCCATATTGGATTAGGGCCCACTCATACCACCCATGAACTCAGTATGACTTCATTTTACCTTAACTACCTCTTTAAAGGGCCTGTCTCCAAATACAGTCATATTCTGAGGTACTAGGAATTAGAGTTTCGTCCTATGAATTCTCAGGGGATACAATTCAGCCCATAATTTCATATATATATATATATTGTATGATTTCAAGAACTAATGTATATGGGGGAGCCTGGGTGGCTCAGTCAGTTCAGAATCCAGCTCTTGATTTTGGCTCAGGTCATGATCTTGGGGCCATGGGATCGAGCCCCACATTGAGCTCCACAGTCAGCATGGAGTTTGCTGAGGTTCTCTCTCTTTCTGCCCCTCCCCTGCTCATGTGCACATGCTTTCTCTCTCTCTCTCTCTCTCAATAAATGAATAAAATCTTAAAAAAAAAAACTAATGTGTATGGTGATAGAAGTCAGAACAATTGTGGTTATCTTCTGGGGTTAAGTAATGGGAGAGAACATGAAGGAACTTGCTAATAATGTCCTGTTTTTAATCTGTATAATAGCTATTCAGGAGTGTTTATTTGTAAAGATTTGTTGAGCCATATGATTTATTTATTTATGATTTATTTACCTGTCAATATCTATCTTACAGGTCAACAAAAGTTTATTTAGAATTTAAAAATTCGTACTTACCTGGTGGGGGAGATAGCATGATCACGAAGGAGGTACTCTCAGGGTGAAGCTCGTCCATTCACTCAGGTCATCCTGAGCCCTCGATTTCCCCAAGCACGGGGAACTCGGCTGCACAATTTCTGTTGGTAGGGGACTGTGTACATGCTTTCCTCCGACTTAAAAAAATTTAAAAATTAAATTTAAAAAATTCAAACAAAAACAACAAAAAAGAAAGTATCAATTTAAACATGTGCTTACAATAAAAACACAAGGGAGCAGATCAGTATAAGCAAGTTTGGAACAAACAGTCCTCTCCGGGACTAGCCTTTCAAATATTTATAATAGTGGAAGCAAATAGCAAAGTAAATAAAGACATAACAGAGGAAATAAAAGCGTAATTAAAGTACAAAATATTATTTTTAAGGGCCAAATAGATTGAAAAAAACCCAAATAGAGCTCATCAAAATGAAAAAAAAAATCATTGAACTAAAAAAAAAAATAATATGAGGACTTAAAGATCAGTTTAGACATGGCTGAATAGTAAATTGGTGCACTGGAAAACAGGTCTGAAAATAACAAATTCTAACAGATGGTGAATTGAAATTCTAGAAGTTAAGCATATATATCTTTCCATGCACCTATCTGTCCAGCTATCTGTCTAGCTATTATCTTTCTTATCTATCAAGAATGGTTAATTTTTGAGAATTATAAAAGATATGAATGTACAAACTGAAAATATATAATGAATACCAAACGAGAGAACAATATCCATCAAATAATTCATTACACCTAGGATTATTATAGTTAATCTGAGGAAAATTAAAGTGATGATTAATTTATCCAATTTTTTTTCTGAATTCATAATGATCTGGTTAATGATATCAAGATCCAAGGACCAAAAATTCTCACTCTGGATCGTTCCCATGCTATTCCATAGCATAAAACAGAATCCTGTTGAATGAATTTTATAGCAACATGTTCAAATGGTTTTAAAGCTACTTTGAAATTTTGCATCTTTAAGAACCTATGAAATATTTGCCCTACTGTCCTATGATTTCCACCCAAATAACTTTTTAAACTTCATTTCCCAAAACAGTTGCTATGGGCTGGGAAAATGATTGATAAATTTCTCCTTAAAGCTGAATCAGAAGGTATCAGTCTTTGCAAAGAAAAAATTATCTTTAAAGAAACTTCTCAGACATTCATATTTTAGGTGTCAGTAGTATCTCTTCATAATGATTTCTGCCAGATCTCTGAATTTAATCGTGACTTCTTGTTATTTATAATGTGTTCATGTGAAATATTGTTATTTTTTGAATGATTTGTCAAATTTTCCTATTCCTTCTCCAGCAAAAATAGATCCTCCAGTCCTGAATATAACCCAAGTTAATGGATCTTTGTGGGTGATTCTCCATGCTCCAAGTTTACCATACAGAGACCAAAAAGGAAAAAATGTATCAATAGAAAATTACTATGAGCTAGTATACCGAGTCTTTATAATTACTAATTCACTGGAAAAGGTAAGTTCAGGTGAATAGATAAGTTTAGTATTTTTCTTTTGTTTATTTTAGTAATATTTTAGCTCTAAAGTAGGTCCTCTTTTTTGCCACTAGATCCCCTCTTACTTTTCTTAACCTTTTTTAAAGTTCCTTCTCACTTCCACCCTCACTGATAAACAATTAGCTCTTGGCATCACTATTACAACTCTTGTGTTTGTGTATTTACGTTTGTGACTTTGCTCAGCTAGTGTTCACCTATCTTGCTTGTATATTCATAATTGGTGTTAATGATATTTAATTCCATTTAATGACCACACATACTCATTTTTATGGATTTTACACAAACTTTTTTTTTAGTGTTATTGATTCATTAGTTGCATATAACAACCAGTGCTCATCACAACACATGCCCTCCTTAATACGTATCACCCGACTACCCCATCCTCCCACCCCCCTCCCTTCTGTAACCCTTAGTTTGTTTCCCAGAGTCTAGAGTCTCTCATGGTTTGTCTCCTTCTCTGATTTCTTCCCATTCAGTTTTCCTTCCCTTCCTCTGTTGTCTTCCGAGCTATTCCTTATGTTCCACATGTGATGAAACCATATGATAATTATCTTTCTCTGATTGACTTATTTCACTTAGCATAATCCCCTTCAGTTCCATCCATGTCAAAGTAAATGGTAGGTATTCATCCTTTCTGATGGCTGAGTAATATTCTATTGTGTATATGAACCATATCTTCTTTATCCATTCATCTGTTGAAGGGCATCTTGGCTCCTTCCACAGTTTGGCTATTGTGGATGGTGCTGCTATGAACATTGGGGCACAATTTTTAAGTGGTTTTGGATCATGGCATTGTGTCTTTGTGGCAATTTTGCTAGAATATTTTAATCCACCATCAGTGCCTTTATCTTGTTTGATGCTTAATTGAATGTTGCTTTTCAGTGTCATCTAAGGCAGGGTTCCTTTGGTTCTAAGGAACAGAAACGTATTTGAACTGGTTCAAATAAAAAAAGGGGGAGGGGAGGAGTTTCATTAGGAGGTAACAAGTGATCTTAGTGACAGGTCGATGCAGGAAAGAAAGTGCTGCCAGGCTTTGAAGTGACTAGGAAGGACAAATGGAGACGTGGGTCTTGAAGGATCTGAGTTCATCTCTCTGGCCACAGGTTGTGTGTCTACAGTGGTCTCCATGTCTCCTCCATTCTCCTCACTGTACAGTGCAAATTCTTGGAAAAGAGACTCTGGCCACTGGGTCAGCCAGTCTACAGCCCTCATGTTGCACGTACACACCCATGACCTGCCCCGTTTATCAGGCTCTGAATGAGGACTCTGGAGGAGGATGTGTCTGGGAAGAAACCCTATAACCCAACTACTACTGAGACCATGGACAATTTATTAATTTTATCAAAAATAGAGCAAATTAGTGACTAACCAAAAACCATTTATCATCTTATTTTTCCCCTTTTTGTATAGGAGCAAAAGGTATATGAAGGAGCTGGCAGAGTTGTCAAAATTGGAACTCTGGCACCTCATGCTGGTTACTGTGTGGTGGCTGAAATGTACCAGCCCATGCTAGACCGAAGAAGTCAGAGAAGTAAAGAGCAATGTGTGGAACTTCCTTGAAGGGGTATGGAGTGCTCCACAACACGGAAATCAAAAGCTCTCTAAGAATGGGGGGCTCATGATTGAAGGATCTCACTGAAAGTTGTGTTTATATTTTCTTGATGCAGTGTTCACCATTACATCTTGGGGAGCTCTTTGTTTGTCCATTCTTTCTTCCTTTACATTTTACTTATAAACTAATTTAAGCACCACCTCTCAAAACATTGGAATTTATAGAGGAGGCAGAGAATAAAGGGCTCTCTGAAATGCAGAACTTTATTTCTTAATGTAACATCCCAACAACAATCTGCATTGCTCTAAGACAGCTAAGTAAACATTTGAGAGCCAAGGTTAGAGTAGACATTTAATAAAATATTGTTGGATTAATTTTTTTAAGATAACGTTACAGACAGAAACAATTCTGAAGCAATCCTTTTCACTCTCTATTGAAACAGTTAACTTGACATAGATAGGCCAATTTTTACATAAATGGAACTTTTACTTGAATGAATATTTTCCTATATGTTTCCTAGTTCATATGAATATACTTTTTCATACATTTCTATTATAAAATACTTCTACTTAAGAACTGGTATTTTCTTTTAAATTCTATGTAAATAAATAGTATTTGAAAAAACTTCTCATGATCTCTGGATTAATATCTAGATTAATATTGACAATAACATCTAAATACCAAAGGAATCCTATGCAATACAATATCCCTCATTTAATACATACTCACATTAAGGTTCTCTTTTCTGTGTTTGTTTTGTTTTTTAATATTGCCCTAAAATAATTTATCCTTATTCTCAAAATCCAGTAAATATCTTTCAGCAACAAAGTGAAAAGAAACTTTGACTCCAATTAATACCATACTTACTACTCAGCCCCCCAGGCAAAGGGTCTCTTGCTGGGGGCACCTTCATATTCTCTATATGCAAGGATGTTTTGAGTGACATTTTGACTGGGGGACATGGGGGATGGTTGGGGAGCAGGTAGAGAGGTTTGCTTGGAGCTGAAAGCACACAGCGGGAGGTAGGTATATTTGGGAGAGGAACTGAAGTGGGCAGAGATTATAGAGCTAAAGAAAACCATCAGAGACTTCCCAGCAGCTCCGCTCCCCCCCCCCCCCCCCCGCAACAAAGGTCTGTGGCCTAAGGCTTAGTGTGGCAACAAAGAGCTGCTTTCTCCACTCTGGGCTTAGTCTTGTATATGTGTTTAAGGCTGTCTTTCTTGTGAAGAGATACATATCAGGGAATATTTGTACAGTTCCTCATGAAAACTGCCCCGAGATGTGATTAAAAATACAGTAAATGCTTCTGGTTATATACAATTACACACAATAATAGATGGATTAAAAATAACCCAGAATTGCTTGGAGGGAGAAAGTAAGAGACAGAGCAAGAGCTAGAGAATTAGTTTCACTGCTTTCCCATATGGTCAGAAAAAATGAATCTGGGCATAGATCTAGAGACAATCTCAGCCCAATACCAAAAACTGACCATAAAAATGGATGAAGGGATGGTCATGTCTCTGGGCACATCCCTCAGCAGGTCCAGGCTTCAGTCCGTACAAGTCTGCATTTGCACATACATTATATCTCTAACCCTCACACCTGCCCACAAGGCAGTCATGATTATCATGGAAGAGATGGTCACTTACTCTACAGGCGAGCCTCCGATAAGTTGTGATTTGACAAGGTCAGAGACCATAGCTATCTGCTACACAGCTTAAGCACTTTTATCAGACCCTCTAGAACTTTCTCTGGGATTTTGTACATACAGATATCCCTTTAGTCTCCTAGTTAAAATTCCTTAAAAAAAAAAAGATTATTTATTTGAGAGAGAGAGTGTGAGTGGGGTGAGGGACAAAGGGAGAGAATCTTCAAGCGGACTCCCCACTGAGCACCTAGCCCAACACGGGGCTCAATTCCATGACCCATGAGATCACGACCTAAGCCTCAACCAACAGCTGGACACTTAACTGACAGAGCTACCCAGGCGCCCCTAAAATTCCTCTTTTAAATGTTGGTTTTACTCTGTCGAACTTTGGGACTTTTTCTTCTTTAATGTCAGTCGGTATATTAAAGGACAAGTATTGAGTTTTAGGACAAGAAAGCAACGGGGGCAGGAAGATCCAATGGGACAGCTGGGCAACTGGTGGTAGCCATCTGCTTTTAGGGACAAATAGAGCAGCACTAGTAGTACTTGTTTGTCCTGGATGGTTGGAAGGTATGTATTCACTGGAAAGATCTCTTAAGTCTATACAGTTACTGGAAAGATCTCTTAAGTCTATATAATTTTAACAAACATTCTCTAGCTGGTAAATTACATCTCCAAGTTGCCTTGAAGACTAGTATCAATAATTTCTATGGTATCTTGATTTTCAAGAAGAAATTCAGAAATTTATTTTGTAACAGAAGACCCAAAGTTTTCAAGGCAAAAACCAAATCCAAAAAACCAAAAACCAAAACCAACAAAAATAGCAATAAAACAACCTGATGAGTTGAAAAAGCTGATTTGCAATAAACTCTAGACAAGCCTTTTAAAATTATAACCATAGCAATTCTTAAATCAAACTATATGATTCCCTTTAATTATATGCCATTTACCCAGAGACATAAGTGAACTTGGAGAGTAGAACATTTTTTATTGTTTCAGTGGATTTTCTTTTGTTTATCATGCTGGTTGGTATCACATTCTCCAGAAAGGAAAGTGGGCCTCTGTGTCTTAACAATAATAAAACTCACTACATAGCCCAGTGCTTGGTGTTGCCCAGACCGAACCACCAAAATTGATCTCCACAGAAGAAGAGTGATCCTGAGAGAGGGACCTTGACCCCAATGCCCCAAAGATGGAATTTTTTTTTTCTTTTTAAAGCTAAAACCTCAATCCCTTTCAGCACTTCAATGATAGCTAGCCTCTCTTTACTTACCTCCTGGGCCTGCTGTGAGCAGGGCCTGGTCCACTGGGTATTCCTTCCCCTGTCTAGGCCTTCCTCCTGTCTGACCCCCCATTGGTGATGGAAGCAACCATGAGCCAGTTCTGCCAGATATTTGCATTGGGGTTTTTATCTATCAAAGATGAATCTGGAGCAATATACTTTGCCTTGAGTAAAACTAATTCCAGACATACTGTGAAACTGGAAATATACATTTTAGGCAGAAAGGCCCTGTTCCCTGCCCTTGAAATCATACCGAGGCTCATGATTCTGGAGGCGGGTCTATTTAATCCTGTTCGAGGTCTAAGAAGAGGGAGGTGGTAAGAAGAGGCAGCACAGCAGCTGTGGCCATCACTGCAGAGCTGGTCCTATCTTCCCAGTCACCTGTCATGTCATCCACCGACTCCAAGATTGCCACTTGATGGCCCCCATAGCTCTGCTCTTCTTTTTTGCCTCCGTTAGTCACCTTATCAAGGGGGTTTCCTCACCCCCCCCCCCATATGCACAGCACCTCCCTCCACCTACCTAGTGACTTAGGTAGGGCAATCAGGGTTCTTCTCAAATATTGAGAGCAGAGGAGAGATGCCTGCTCTTTCCTCTGGGATCATGCACTGTGAGGATCAGTCAAATGTGGAACGGCCAGGGGCCAACTTTCCCACTGGACAGAGAAGCCATTAGTGACGGAAGTGAACACAAAAGGAAAGCAGAGCAGAGATGGAGAGAGAGATTTCTGACAGTATTCAAGTAAATCTGGCTGCACTTTGACTTGAGTGAGGAAATAATTTGCTTTTCCCCCTTACTTTACTTTCACTAAATTTCTATCACTTTCAACCCAGAGATCCTTGACTAGTAGAATAAAATAACAGTTTCTGTGTGGCATGAATTGTGTGCTGTACAACAAAAGTAGACTTTTGCTGTGTCTACTACAACCTTTAAACACTGAGAGGAACATTGCTAGAAAGTGTGTCTTTCTACAGATGATAAAATTAATGCAGTTTGGGCTTGGGAAAGGCATACAAATGTGTATTATTCTGGTCAGGGTGTTATCAAAGATGGGGTCAGCCACAGCCGTATGTGTTCAGCAAATTTTCAACTTGGTTATACCACTTGGTTCAGTTTGCTAATACCTTGGCAGTCAATACATGTGACTTTCATTTCTACTCATTTTTAGAACAGCAAATCAAGGTCTCATGCGATAGTCTTCAGAAATCATATGGCTGTATGAATATTATAACCAAAGAGACAATATCTCCCTCTTGCTCTATTAATATAATCTTCAAGGTCAAAAGTTCCTTTTAGAAGGCTCCAGGTTCAGGCCACAAATATTTGTTGATGTCCTAGTATATGCCCCTCGCAGTACTAGTGACTATATTCCATATACCACACTTACAATATCTCCAGTATTTGTTTCAAACGCTTACAGCTCTCTTGTTCTTTGTCTTACACACACACACACACACACACACACACACACACACACACACACACAGAGCAGCTGCCATTATAGGCTCCTAGCATGTCATCTCTACTGGTTTGAGAACAGGGCTTTGTAACTCTGTCTAAATTCCAGGCAAGACCTGACTTCACCACTATCTTCCATATTTGCTTAGAGAACAATATTTTGGGTTGTTTAAAATTAATCTGCTATTTTTGGTTTTTCTCAAAATAACTTTAGCAAAGAAGAATGTTTCTGGAAACATTGTTTGTCAACTCCTTAACATAACTCCAGCTTACAAGTGTATTTCTGTTCTTATTTTTGATGTTGTATGGTGCCCCAGGACACAGTCCTAGGCGTCGATAGTGTTGCCACAGTGGCAAGAATGGAGCTATGGAGATAAGACACTGAGAGTCTGCCAAAACCTCCACGGGCTGGGACCCACTGCCATTAATATATAGTGTTCCAGTGGTTCAAGTTCATTATGAAAAGTAATAAATCTCATTCTTTTAAGGAAAAGGTAGTTGAGATCATTATTCTTTTCATAAAAATATAAAAAGAAAAGTGAGCTCACATTGTTCTGGAAAGAAAAGATCTACTACTAAGATCTGAACTTAATCTCTCAGCACCTTCACCCTGAATGGGTACAAATTCCTTTTCTTTCCTGCCAATAGTGAGAAAAATAATCTAATAGGAAAACAGCCTAAGAATTTCCTTCACTAGCACAATAACTAGTACAACATAGGCACACTTTTAAGTGTTTGTTGACTAATTGAATTACGTCCCCTGCACAGACATTTGTTATTCTTTCAGGATGCTTTATATTGGAACTACTGTCTTATGTTTGAGGAATTCCCCCCTCCCCCAGTTTATGAAATAGTAGCAGATGTTCCCTTACAACTAAAGGCCAAGTACTGAGGCTCTGCCAATCTGACAGCCTGGCCCCAGGCTTTGAATCCCCAAATAGGTTTCAAACAAACAGTCTTGTGAGGAATCCATTCTGGCCAGCGTGGTGAGAGAGTGCACGGAGACGGCCGTGGCTGCAGGTTTGGTGGCAGCACCTGATGGCTAGTGTCTGAGCTTTAAGTGGTGTAAGTTGCACCCACTGGTAGCACAGGAAGCTTAGTGGACCAGTCTGCAAGACAACTTGGACATTGCTCCTGGCTGTGCAACCTCCAAAGCAGGTTGTCTTCCCTGCCTCACTCCCACACTCCAGAGCCTGTGAGTTATCCAGAGTACACGTATTTCTTTCTATTAAAATCAAGTTATAACTTACATGCCAAAAAGAACACAAGTGTTAGGGATATAGGTCAGTAATTCTTACCTATATATTCTGTATGTATCTCAGACCAAGATATAGACTATTTCCAACATGCCGAAGGCTTCTTTGCATAGCTCTCCCACTTTGTATCCCCAAGGGGTACACACATCCTGATTTCTATCTCAGAGACAAGTTTTTCTGCTTTTGAACTTCATATAAATAGAATCGTACAGTATGTAGTATTGTGTGTCTGCTTTCATTTAATGTTAGTTATGTAAAATCCATCCATGTTGTAGCATGTATCAATAGCTCATTTCTTTAAATTAATGTGTAGACTTCTATTGTATATTTAAAACACAATTTATCTATTGCATCCATAGACATTGGGTTGCTTCTAGTTTGGGGCCATCACTAACAAAGTTTCTAAATTTTTCTTATGTATGTTTCTGGTAGACATACTCACAGATTTCTGTTGGATATATATACCTAGGAGTAGGTCATTAGGTTTAAGTATGTTTAGCTTTAGTGGATTCTACTAACAAACCCATTTTTTCAAAGTATTTTAATTTGTATTCCCACCAGTAATACAAGAGAATTTGAGTTGTTCTATGTCCTTGTAAATATTTGGTATTGTTAATATTTTAAATTTTAGCTATAATGGTGGGTATTTAGTCATATCTCAGCTGTGTGTGTGTGTCTTTAAGTGAGCATGTATTAGGGGGTGCCTGGGTGGCTCTGTCAGTTAAGGTTCTGCCTTTGGCTCAGGTCATGATCCCAGGGTCCTGGGATCGAGACCCACGTCAGGCTCCCTGCTCAGTAGGGAGTCTGCTTCTCCCTCTACCCCCTCCCTGCTTGTGTGTTCTCCCTCTCAGGCTCTCGCTCTCAAATAAATAAATAAATAAAATCTTTTTAAAAAATAAATGAGCACGTATTAGAGATTTAACTCATGAATCAGAGTCCTGGAAGAATGGTAAAGCTTATTCAAAGGACTACAGGAGGGAGAGAAATATTTATAGTCATTGAAAGAAAGAATGTTAGACACAAACCTGGTTAATGTCCTAGAGGTCAATGAAACTATAATCTTCAGGGTTATCTTCTGAAAATCATATACATCTCTACAGGAAGAAAAAGCAAAATAAAATCCCTTTTATCCCTTATTAATTGTTCCTTCATTGCTATCGTCAATAATCATGTATTTCAGCCTGATACACTTACATACATGCAACAAGAATTATTATTTAACATATAGAAGCCAACTGGTGGTATAATCAGCACATCTAGAGTTGCACCTGCTTAAAACCAGAAGATTAACTTCCATCTCAAAATTTTGCAGAAATTGTATTTTCAATAGTCTCCATCTCTCCAAAGATATTTTTTCAATTGTTCTTCTATTCCAAGTTTAGAAAACTAAGCCCAAGAAATTCATCTCCACCAGATTTTACCTACAGGTTCTATAAATGTGGGTGAGTTCTTCTCTCTTCAAGGTCCCCAAAATCTTTTAAAACACCAAGCAAGCTTGGGGATCCTGGCTGGTTCAGCTGGTAGAACATGTGAATTTTGATTTTGGGGCTGTGAGTTCAAACCTTATGTTGGGCATAAAGCCTACTTAAAAACAAACAAACAAACAAACAAACAAATGCTAAGCCCATCAGGAATTGACCTTCCTTAGTATGTAAGAATGGATCTCTGTAAATCAAGGCAGATTTTTACTAGCGGGCTTTTTAGGCATTGGTTCTACATGTGAAGTACCACCCTTGTTCCACAATGGTAGGTTTGTCATACTTATTTTAAGAAACTTATTGACCCTGGGGTGTCTGGGTGGCTCAGTTGAGGGTCTGACTCTTGATTTTGGTTTGGATCATGATCTGGGGGTCATGGGATTGAGCTTTGCATGGGGCTCTGCGCTCAGTATCTGCTTCAGATTCTTTCTCTTCCTCTCCTTCTGCCCCTCCCCCTCCTCACGCGTGTGTTCTCTTTCTCTCTCTGAATGCATAAATAAAATCTTTAAAAAAATTATTGACCCTTTAAAAAAAATTATGTTGTGCAATCAATTCATCAAATTATATTCTGGTTAAAAGGGCTATTATTGATTCCACGCAAGTAACTACATTGCCACTAAAGGGGGAAAGCTTCACTAGCAATCATTGTTTCTAAATTCCAAGGACTTAGTGAGAATGATAAACTTTCAAAAATATTCTACTTAGGGGCGCCTGGGTGGCTCAGTCGTTAAGCGTCTGCCTTCAGCTCAGGGCCCGATCCCAGGGTTCTGGGATCGAGCCCCGCATCAGGCTCCCTGCTCCGCTGGGAGCCTGCTTCTTCCTCTCCCATTCCCCCTGCTTGTGTTCCCTCTCTCGCTGGCTGTCTCTCTCTCTGTCAAATAAATAAATAAAATCTTTAAAAAAAAATGTTCTACTTAACTAGGATTAGAGATGAAAGAGTTTGAGATAGATTAAGTAGCAATATTTATCATATATCTATCAAAATACAACATTACAAATATACATTATTTCAATAAAAAATCAGTTAGATGTTTTTCATCAGTTCCTTGTGTTTTATTTGATTAATTCTGACATCCCTAGATATTGGGGGTGGGTAGTCTGTGCTACATGAGTTCATCTGTTTCTGGACTGAAGAGGGTTCTGGAAATCCTGACAAAGACTCATGGTATAATCTGAAAACTACCTAAACACTATTCACTCAGAAGCTCTGCTATTCTGAGTCTGGTCTTCAAAGTAACAATAGATGCAGAAGTATCTGGTAGAGTCCTTTCCACTAAGTCTCTGAAACCATTTTTTTCTGTTACAGATCCATTTCTAGAGTTTTAGCTTATGGCAGAACCTCTAGGCATATACGAGAGGAAGACTGAAATCATTTGTCTATGAGAAGACAGACTGGCTGCAGTTAATTTGTTATAATTGCTACTAATATTAGAATGGAGGAAACTGAAATTTTCTATCAGGGTATAATACATATTTAATTTGTGAGGATTTTTGTCAATATTTCTCCTGAAGGTAAGAATGGCCTATGGATAGCCAGGGCATTCACAAGTTTCCATGACCTTCCAATCTATCCTGTAAAGTTGTCCATGTTCGGAAACACATTTATCAGTAATACTTTATCAACACAGAATTAACCCATGAAAGGCTGAACCTTTCCTTTATTTGACAGCTTTCCCATGCAGCTCTTATAACAGTGTTGAACTAACTAAAAATAATATGGGCCGTACCATACCATACCTACCTACCTACATACACACTTACATCTCTTGCCTGGAGGACCTCCAGGGAACCACAGTTTGTAATAGGTTATTCGTAAAACATCTCGGAAAAAAATCTTTTTGCGCATCCAAGATCTGATCTTGGAAAGACAAAACCAATAGAATTAACACAGAAGGAACTCACTTGGCTCAATAAAGTAGGTGCTAGTGATCAGTGATCAGAGAATGACCATAGTAGGTAGTCTGGCCGCCTACTGTTAAGAGTGATCAGATAGCATTTAAAAATCAACATAACAAAAGGTAACACAATTGCAAGAAAACTTAACTCACCCAGCAGTAACTTTATGACTGACGTTCTTATAAAACTAGGCAAATTTAGACACAGACGCAGGAAAGGCAGCCACATGAAGATGGAAATAGAGTTTGGAGTTATGAAGCCACAAAACAAGGAATGCCTAGGATTGCCAGCAATCACCAAAAGCTTGAAGTGGCAAGGAAGGATCCTCCCCGAGGCCTTCAGAGACAGTATGCCCTTCCAATGCCTTCATTTCAGACATCAGAACAAAGTTCTTGTCTGGACGCAGGTTTTCAGACTGACAAAGTTCCTGCCTTGTAGGTTTGGCACACTTTTCCTCATTTAAATGGCAGGTACCTGGAAGCCACCTGAAAAAAAAAATCAGGTCGGATATGAAGGCAGCACTGTGAATGTGTTCTTTACCAGAGACTTCTCTTTGAGGAGTCTTGACAGGCTTTTGAGAAACGCTCTGAGCATTGGTTTATCTCCTACAGTTTGGGATGTAGAATCCGTTGGCTTTTCAAACGTGATAAGCCTCCACTCTCTGGATGCTATTTTCTTCCATCTGTGCTCGCAAACTTGCTGATTCTTACCTTAGTTCATTGCTTTTTTAAAAGCCTTTTTACAAGCAGCAAAAAGCAGTGAACACCATTCCCATTCTGACTCTTTCCAAGAGCTACCTCTGCAGAAACAGAGGAAGGGGTCTGCTCTCCCCATTACTGTAGATCATTTTTCCAAATGTGTGTGTCAACTAGAACAAGGGTCACCAACCTTTGAGCCTGAAATGCCGTGTGGACCCCACCACCTGCTGCTCTCCCATTACACCAAGGCCACATTTTATGTTTTAGTTATGACCGCACCATTTCCCATTTCTGTATTAGGGCAGGGGCTAAGCTGCTGTAAAGAGAATCCAAAACATCCTGGTTGAAGTATGATAGCTCTTAATTTCTTTCTCACATGCAGGGTTGAAAAGTAGGTTCTGCCCCAGGAAATCATTCAGGGACCCACTGGAATGAAGGGGGAGGGGGTAGCAGTAATCTGTAACACATAGCTTTCTAAGGCTGCCATAGAAATAGAAAAAGGAAGAGTGATTCAAAGAAAACATCTCTAAGAAAATGTACTGGCAATTACACACATCGATTGCATTCATTTCCTATTGGTGAGGACTTAGGCACATGGCTACACCCAGTTGCAAGGGAGTTGGACGAATGTCTCAAAGAGCATGGCCCCATTCAATGAAAAGGGAGAGAACGATTTGGGAGGATAATCAATAGTCTGCCACGGTCAGCATACTGCTGTACCTTAGTCTTCATAATGTTTATATAGTATAAGACTGAACAGACAGGGATGTGTGGGTGGCTCAGTTGGGTAAGCGTCTGCCTTCAGCTCAGGTCCTAATCTCAGGGTCCTGAGATCAAGTTCCTCATTGGGCTCCCTGCTCAGTGGGGAGTCTCCTTCTCCCTCTGCCTCTGCCCCTCTCTCCACTTGAGTGCTCGCTCTCTCTCTCTCTCTCTAATAAATAAAATCTTTAAAAAAAAAAAAAAAGAACAGACATACCAGAATTTTTCAACCATGTCCTTCTTGGTGGGTTTTTACATGGTTCTCAATTTATTGCTATCGTAAACCCTCTTTATACATAATTTCAATAGTTGTGCTTCAACTGCCTTCTGAAGATGGGCTAATTTACCCTCCTACTGAGGGCACTGAGTATACTTGCTCTCCCACAGCCTGACAGAAGTGCATCTTACCTAATCTTTTAGTCTTTGCTAATTTAGTGGGTAAAAGGTGGTGTTCTGTTTCATTCTGCATTTCTTTAATTATATTGCTTTTTTCCTTTATAAAATCATTTTATTTCTTTTTCTTTTTTGTAACTACCTGTTCTAAATTTTTACCAGTTTTCTGTTGGGTTTTAGGAATTTTTTTTTATAAATTTTTACAAGCACTTTATAAAAACATAGTGCTTTTCTGAATACAGTATACTTGGGCCAGGCTCTACATCAGAGATGGGCAAAAAACAGGCTTGTGGACCCAATCCACCCTGTACCTGACGTTTTACTGGAATTCAGCAGTGCTCACTTTCTAACATACTGTCTCCGGCTGGTCGTGCACTGGAATGGCCCTGTTAAGTAGTTGTGATTGTTGGTCAGGAAAACTTCACCTCTGCCCCAGTTTAGGCTTTCAGCTGGCACTCGATAACAAAAAGATTAGCAAGAGAAAAACGAGAAAAAAAAAAGAGAGAGAAAAAGAGAAAAACATTCATTAACACATGCAGCACCTATCAAGAGGGAGGAACCTAAGCAAAGAGTTACTCAGATGGTGGCTTAGTGTTCCTGCTTATCTGGCATCTTCAACAAAGAGCAATACATTTATGGGGACCTGATGGGACACAGGAAGGCGGTTTCAGGCTTCCAAGGGTGGCAAACTGTGCTAAGGTCAATATATGGGAGGAAACGAATGAAAGAAGGTTTGTTTGCAGACTCCTCTGATGCCCCCCTGGGCTGAGAAGTCTGTCTCCAGTTAGGAGAACTAAATCCTACCTTTACGCAGAAAAGGGGGAGAGTATCGAGACTTTTCCTGTGTTTGTTCCTTCTTCATTGCCTTCAGCTAACACTATTTTTTTATGTCAAGGAGGCCTGTTTTGGAGTGACATATTCTAGTTTCCTTCATGACAAATTATTTTATGGCCTAGAGTCTAAAATGTTTATTTTCCAACCCTTTACAGAAACAGTTTGTCAATCCTTGCCCTAGGCTCACTGAAAGAATCTCCAGTGTTGGGGGCTATCCCCATGTATTTGGGAAAAGCTTCGCATGGAATTTTAAGTTCACCAAAATTTGAGAAACATGAGTTAGTTAGTAGTAAAATACAGAAAGGCAGAGTTTCTGAGCAGACTTTTTCTTTTTTTTTTAATTCGACAGAGATAGAGACAGCCAGCGAGAGAGGGAACACAAGCAGGGGGAGTGGGAGAGGAAGAAGCAGGCTGATGGCGGAGGAGCCTGATGTGGGGCTCGATCCCATAACACCGGGATCACGCCCTGAGCCAAAGGCAGACACTTAACCGCTGTGCCACCCAGGTGCCCCTCTGAGCAGACTTCTTTTAACCTCTCCTGTATTTCATTTCCTTTTCCTTCCACATTCAACTATCCACAAACCAGTCTTAAGAGAAACATACTGGGATTTCCAAGTGCGTACAACTGATAATAGTCTACGTCTGGTTATTCGGGTACTGTAAAATTCTTTCAAAGTAGTAAAACTTTAAAAAAAAAATAGTTAAATTTGGGGGGAAAGCAAAAAATAAAGATTTCTTGAATGTCAAAGAAGAAAACAATTTTTTTTAGGAAATGATTCCAACATGCACGTTTATGTGTATGTATATGCATAGATATGCATATATTTGCATATGGATTAGTTTATGGGTTAGAATGATGTGGAAGTGTGTGCGTGTACATATAGATCAGAAGCGCCACTTTGGATCAACCCGTGATTCAGCCAACCCAATGTTTTGTTCTCTCTCTCTTTTTAAAGATTTATTTTATTTTATTTTATTTTATTTTATTTTATTTTATTTTATTTTATTTTATTTTATTTTTGGTTAGCAAACATGGCTTTTATTAGAGGGTACACTCAGAATCAACTTCTACAGAAAAGAGAGGAAGGAAGCAGGGGTCAGTTGAGGGAAAAGTTGAGCTATGATGCAGGCTGGGCAATGGGATCAGCCAGCCCCAGGAGGAGCTCTGGAGCTGAGATAGCCCTCCAGAGTTCTCCCAATAGCTGAGCAAAAGCCCTTCATTCCTGAAGGGGTATCTGGGTAGTGCATCACAGCAATCATCGCACTCAACATTTCATAAGGGTCAGAAGAACCCCAGCAAGAAGCTTATGAGATATCTTGGTTGTTGTGACTAAGGCAGACTACAGAAAATGACTGCCAAGATGAATTCATTCTTTCAGTCACAGAATCATAGAGAACGAATTTGTACAGCATCATAATGAATATGTAATTAACATTAGCTAATATCATCAACTTATATTGATATTGACAAAATAGATGAACCAACTATCATCACGGAAGCCACATCCGTCAATGTGGATTTTTACAAATTTTTTTTTATTTTGTTCAATTAGCCAATATATAGTACATCATTAGTTGTTGATGTAGTGTTCAACGATTCTTTAACTGCATGTAACACCCAGTGCTCATCTACAGAGAGAGAGAGAGCACAGTAGGGAGTGGCAGAGGGAGAGAGAGTCTTTGAAATAGACACTGAGCATGGAGCCCAATGTGGGACTCTACCCCATGCCCTGAGATCACAACCTGAGCTGAAACCAAGAGTCGGATGTTTAACCGACTGTGCCACCCAAGCACCCCAAAATTTTGTTTCTAATGTATGTCCCAAAGTAGAAGACCACTCTAAAACACTTTTTAAACAATGAAATAATCACTCAGACAAGTGAAGTTTTCACCTTGTTGTCATTCTCAACATTGAAAGATAACCAGACATACCTTAACTTCTCTTAGCATTCCATTTGACTCTGTTATCCATGACTTCATTAGATCCTCTTTGGAAGGTATTTTAATTTTTGTCCTACCCTCACTCCACCTCACAAAATGTTCTGCAATAAGGTTCTTCTCCTAAAAACAGAAAACTCTTTGGGTGATGGTGTTCAATTATTTCATAAGTCACTAAGATCAGCATTTATTTTCTGTACTCTTTTCTCTTTTATTACAAGTAATCTGTTTCAGTACCACACTAAATTTTAGGTAAATGCTAACATGAATTAAAAGTTTCCTCCTTAAATGTATTTCCTCTCAATGAGGAAAGAAATTCTTTACATGCTACATCTATGGCCTTGAACCGTCTTATATTTCAGTTGTTGTAAATTAGAATTCCAAACTCTTCATAACTTATAAAAATAGAATTAAAACATACCAAAAGATGTATATCTACTGCATCTACTCCTTGGGCTTGGGGTTTGAAGTTGATATTTATTTTTAGATAGTACTTTTAGTGCCAAAGTTTTAAGGGACTAAATAGTATTAAATAAGGGCTGTGTTAGAAATAGTACTTTGGATTATGGAATTAATGTATTTTTCCAGGAAAGAAGTTGTTTTGCTGTCATTATTCAGAAAAAGAAATTATGTTCTTCATAAGATTTCTGGACTCTGAACACATCAAATGTGGAAGTTAATGGCCTGGCCAAGGGCCCCTCTGTTTCAAATAGCCTAAATTCACTCTGTAGGAATTAGCTACTCAACGCCCAGTTTCAAAAGGGCCTGGGACCCACGTGCAGAGCCGTAGATGACCCTATATGAAGACATCCATTAAAAACAATATGAGAACTACATTTGGATTTTATGAAATGGGTATTAGCATCTTCTAGATCTTTAAGATTTTAAGATTCACATTACTCGTTCAGTTCAATATAGATTTAGTTCGTCTGGTCATTCTATCCTTAGGTTTGAACAACTTTCATTTCTTCACTGATGACTTTTTTTCTCTTAGTGTCTCTTTCTTTGTTCCTATATGTCATGTAGATCAAAGGTTGGTAAACTACTGTCCAATGGCTAAATCCAGCCCTTGTCCTGAATTTTGTATTTTTGTACAACCCATGAGCTGAGTGTATTTACATTTGCTAAGAGTATTTTTTTTAAGACTGTGAAACAGAGACGATATGTGGCCCACAAAACCTAAAACATTATCTAGATCTTTACAGAAAAGATTGCCTACCTCGTCTCTACATCATAGGAAACACTACACATAAACATCCACCCAGCTCGTTTCTGTTGTATTGAATGGGCTGACCTAATGGGGGATATACACAGGAAATGGCTTTAATTGTTTCTTATCATAGCTTCCATTCATGCTGTGTTGAATCTCCCTTCCCTAAGTCTTGGCATCTCAGGCAAACTAACTTTCCAGACAATATCAGCTATTAAAAACTCTAGTCTAGGCTAAACCAAAGCCATAATACCAAGGCCAATTCGAAGCTTCTACTCTCCTGCCATGTACACCCCCCTCCCCGGTGTGAGGACGAGCTGTCACCTGGGATACAGTCATCTCAAGCCTAATCTGAGGCCGGAGAATGTAGACAGAAACCGAAACTCATTCAGGTGGCTGTTGGCAGAAGGCTTCACTCAGTTCATTGCCATATGGATTTCTCCAGCACGTTGCTCATGACATGGCAGCTGGCTACCCCCAAAGCATATGATCGGACAGAAAGAGAGAGAGAGAGAGGGAAAAGGAGATGGAACCAGCAGTGTCTTTTATAACTCAGTCTCAAAAGTGACATCCCCTCACTTCTGCCATAATGGTCGGGTCAGGTACAGTCTGGAAGAGGATGACACAAGGCTGTAAATACCAGGATGCAGGGATCATTGGGGGCCATTTTGAAATCTGGTCACTACAACTGCTGATCTTTTATGAGCCCCTCAGTTTTTGGTCCTCAGCGGGCCACCCCATAGCATGTTACTCCTTGAGTCCTTTGTTCCAGCAGCCCTCTGGTGTTGGGTCCCAAGACAGCTCAAACCCAGCTACCTTACTCGTCTGTGGGAAATCACCGTCCTTGCCATACTGAATGGGAGAAATGCACTTCTACTACTACTTCCCTCCTGCCTTGTGCAGCCATTCAGGTCTACTCTAGCCAGCTTTCTGCTTTCAGAATTCTTCAGGAGGAGGGCAGGCACCAGTATGTATGTTCACAAACCTGAGGAACACATTTATCTCTCCTGTGAGTCAAGAACTCTCAGCCACCATGCTCCCCACCAGAGCTCTCTCATCAGCCTTCTCTCCGGAGCACTCAGGGGAGCCTGTAAGTGGTGGCAGGTCAGCAAGCACCAGATGGGGGTGAGACACCAGTCTCCCCTTCAAGCAGGATTTGTCCTCTTGGACTTCCCCTCGGATGTCAGTGTGGGGAAAGCACCAAGCCTCCTATGAATTCCTCTTTTTTCTTTTTCCTTTTTTTTTTCCTAAAGATTTTATTTATTTATTTGACAGAGAAAGAGAATGAGAGAGCAGGAGCAGGGGGAGCCACAGAGAGAGGAGAAGCAGCCTTCCTGGGATCAGGGAGCCAGACAGACAGCTCCATCCCAGGACCCTGGGATCATGACTGGAGCTGAAGGCAGGCAGTTAACTGAGCCACCCAGGCACCACTGAATTCCTCTCTTTTTAATAAACTTTCATCGTTGCTTATATAAACTGGCAGAGGGACTACGAATGAGGATTAAAGGACCAGTTTGGCCTCCGCTTTGCGCTGTAGGAGAAAAATAAGACAGGAGTTGGCAGTACTCTAACTTTTGCTGGTACTCACCCTATGTGGGCCTCAACTCTGTGCATTCGCAGCAATTCTAAGATAAAGGGAGAAGTCCCTTTCACTTCCTGTTAGGTGTGTGGTAGGGGGAGAAGCAAGGGTCAGCCTTGGGGAGGCCCTGTGTGCGGGAGGCCCAATCCTTTGTGAAGAGCAGAACTGTTCCCAACATTTACAAGAACTAAGGGAAGGGTGAAACAAATGAGGCTCACATTTCAGAAACTACATGTTTAAAAGCAAATAAGCTGTTAAATGAAATACATCCTATCCTGCAATCTTGACAAATGTGCCTTCATAAGCACAACACTGAGAAGGGTGAAAAACTATGGTTTTTATGTCACTTAAAGTTGGTCAAATATCCACAATGACCGAATTTAGTTGTTATTACTTATGTCTGGATGGCCAGTGACATTCAGATGAGTAACAGACTAAAGAGGTATGTGATTCATACATTGGTATCTATTATTATCATTATCTATTTACTTCATAATATTAATTATTCATGCCTTTACTTCTATTCGCTTCATTTTACAATTACTAATTACGTTGTTTGAATCAAGATTTTCACGTATCTTGTGTCCTGCTCACAGTAGTGCAAAGTAAACCACCTTCCTACAGACACTGTAGTTCTGTATAGTTTTTACTGATTTCAATTTGGAGAAATTTTCTTCTACCGAGCAAGGCCCATAGACTGTTTGGAACAGTGAAATAGCCAAACTTTGGAACAGTGAAATAGTCTTTATTTTTTTTTAGGAGGTTTTGCTTATTTTGTTAGTAGCAAATAATGGCTCACGGCAAACAACTGTAGAGAACAAAAATTCAAAATTAATTTGATATTCCAACAAAGACCATGATTTTCTTTTTGGAGAACAGGTATTTCACGCTACCCTTTGAAGGTACCTTGTATCTTGTCTGAATTGAAAACCAACCTATTTAACAGCACTTACCCAGCATGCTCATCCTTTGAGAGTGTCTGTAAGGCCAAATTTATTTATTTAGTTTATTTAGTTACTTACTTACTTACTTGAGAGCAAGAGCAGGGGGAAGGGGCAGAAGGAAAGCAGACCCCCTGCTAAGCAGATAGCCCAATGCAAGGCTCGATCCCAGGACTCCAGGATCACAACCTGGGCCGAAAGCAGACCCTTAACCAACTGAGCCACACTTGTAAGGTCAAATTTTATATGTGCTTCATCTTTAGGTAGATGAAAATATTTATATAATCTCTGCACTGTTCCAAAGAATTTCGTTACTCTTGGCCTTGTTTCTTGGTAACATATTCTAACTGTACCATACATGGCACAAAGAATGCTTCTGGATTTGGGGCTAAAATTCTGGGTATATATCATTTTCATTACCACCCATGCTAATGCCATTATCATAGGTTTGCTTTGGATAATCTTTTAAATCAATGACTAAAATTTCAAGATTGAAATTATTTTTTCAGTTCAAACCTGTACCTTTTTAAATGAGGTATAAGGTAGTGAAATAATCATTAATTTCAACTTCCTTGTTTACTTTTTATGTTAGCTCAGCAATATGTATGATAAATATTTGTTGTTAAAACATTGACCTTTGTCCTTGGTCTAGGTAAACTTAAAATGTTTGCCTTTTCGATTATATATGATTCATTCTTTCTTTTTATTATATATTTAGTTAAATGATCTCAGTTTGAATTCTCTATCCTAGGAAGGGACTCTTTTTGCATTTAGAAAGTCTTACATGTTGGCCCATTACTGTATCAAATTTCAGAATAATTTCTACAGAACCTAGAAATTTTACATAGTTTTC
Source organism: Ursus americanus (assembly GCF_024610735.1). NCBI lineage: Eukaryota > Metazoa > Chordata > Mammalia > Carnivora > Ursidae > Ursus > Ursus americanus. The sequence continues at coordinate 49,730,677 of NC_142137.1, read as the reverse complement.
CTTAACTACTTTGCTCTTATTACCAGAAAAGCATCACTATGTTTGGTTAAATATTGTACATATAGTATTATTCTATACAAACATGACATCAGTGTTTTCTGTTGGGGTCGATTTGCCTTTCTTAAATACTGTTGATTATTTGCTATCTGTTCCATCTTTCTTTCCAGCTGAATGATTGTGTCTATGCTTTTTGTATATACAATTTTATGATCTGTAATTAAATCTTTATTTAATAAAGAATATGAAGTCACAGGGACTCCATGGGAAATGATTGAACCATGTATTTGAGACTGATTTTCTTATTCATTTTCATTGTTTTGAGCAGTAATTAAAATTTCATTAAATAGTTTGTGAAGAGTAGTTTCTATCATTGTTTCCAGATTTTAAGTTTAGCTGGCCATTTATTTCAAGATTTTCTATATCTTTTTCTTTTCACCTTTTTTTTCTTGACATGTCTTTCACCAAACTGTTCCATCTGTAGGCAGATGAAGAAATTATATTATGCTATATTATGAAATTCAATTCCTACCACCTTCTTGACTAATAGCCATTCTTAATGATCTAGGATTAAAAATAAAATATAATTGTGTATGGACTTGAGCTTGAATATATTTTTAAAATAAATGTTAAGATGAAATATAAATATTATTATTGTATTGTTTTCAAAAAGCTGTTTTCCATTAAAATATTCAGGATATCTTCTTTTAAAAAGGCAAAATAGGGGTGTCTGGGTGGCTCAGCTGGCTAAGCATCTGACTCTTGATTTCAGCTCAGGTCATGATTTTAGGGTTGTGAGATTGAGCCCCATGCTCGATTAGGCTTCATGCCCCAGCTTGAGATTCTCTCTCCCTCACCCTCTGCCCCTCCTTTCCTCTCTCTCCGTCTCAAAAAAAAAAAAAAATTAAAAATTAAAAAAGGCAAAATAAAGGGATAATTAATGACCACTTAATAATTAATAAAATTATATCTATCATTAATGAGATTTAAATATCAAAATTATTTAAGTTGAAAATTTAATGTTTTGGGATTTCAATGAAATCATATTATATATTCTATAACAATAACTCAACTCACATTTCTAAGGTGCCATTTCCTTCTGATTGTCTAGAGAAGCAATGGTATCCCTTTCATGATATTCCATCCACACCTCGAGATACAATATTAAGGGAAAAAAAGAAGTGTTCAGTCCTGCACAATGTGCCTTAACTACTACGACACGCAACTAATTTGTGAACTCTTCTGGAAAGATGTTTTGGAGCATGAACAAAGGAAGAAAATGAATGATTTTGGAAAATGATGCTTTGGATGCAAACATTTCTTAGTTTAATTAGTGTAATGAAAGGAAGAGTGGCAAATCGATTTGTCTTCTCGCTTACTAAGTAGGTCTACTTTTCAAATCCTCCTAGTGTAACCTGAAGCTGTCTGCTCTGGCATACTGAGAACAGAGCTTAGCACTCCACACACTATTTTGCTTCCATCCAGAGAGCAGGAAGTGTAATTAGTGCAGGAAGTGTAATTAAGTGTCATCCCATGGCCTCAACTGTATCTGTCAAGAGAACAGGTGTTTAGGGCTATGAGTGGGACTGTGTCAGCACATTGGGTGTGGTATGCAGAATATTTTCGATATATTTGTATTGAACCAAAGAACCTATGGTTAGTTAGGTCACCTTAACAGAGTGGATCTCGTGCTGCTGAGGTCACAGAACCCAGAGCAGAAAGGGATGGATAGATGCTTTCATGTTCAAGGAGTTTTAGCCTATGAAGGAAATATGTTCTTAATAGTAGTACATTGTTTAATGCTCCATTTATAAATCTGTTTAAGTTATTAACCAAGTGACATTCTTTAAAAAAGCATTTCCTTAACTAACCATATATTACTTATACAAGTAATTAAAAAATGAGTATAACAAATTAGATGTATTCAAACATTTAAACACTTAATAAAAATTTAATCAAAGACCTTTTAAAATTTAAAGACTCAGAAATGCTCTAAATCCCTTAAGAAACACACAGAAGACAAACTATTGCAAAGTTTATAAAACCGATTAAAACTATGATACCAAAATGATCATATAATGTAGATTAAACTTGTTATTCTTATCCCTCACATTCCCAGGCTTTCATTTTTTTTTAATTTTTCATTTTTTTAAATTTTTTAATTTTTTCATATTTATGTATTCATTCATTCATTCGAGAGAGCAGAGGGAGGAGCAGAAGGAGGGGAACAGCAGACACTGCCTTGAGCACAGCCCCATGTGGGGTTCAATGTCATGACGCTAGGATCATGACCCAAGCTAAAATTAAGAGTCGGACATTTAACTGACTGATCCACCCGGATACCCCTGAGACTTTCATTTTTCATGTTTTCTTGGGGTTTCAATAATCCTGCCAATTACTGTTTTATGACTTACTTAGGATTTTAGCAATCCTACTGGACCCAAAGAAAACAAAGGAATGGGCGCCTGGGTGGTGCAGTCGGTTAAGTGATCAACTTTTGGTTTTGGCTCAGGTTGAGATCTCAGGGTCTTGAGATGGAGCCCCCTGTTGGGCTCCAAGTTTAGCAGGAAATCTGCTTAAGACTTTCTCCCTCTTCTTCTGCGCCTCCACCCTCTGTGTGCATGCTCTCTCTCGTGTGCCCTCTCTCTACTCAAATAAATAAATAGATGTTAAGAGAGAAAGAAGAAAGAAAGAAAGAAAGAAAGAAAGAAAGAAAGAAAGAAAGAAAGAAAGAAAGAAAGAAAGAAAGAAAGAAAGAAAGAAAGAAAGATCGCATCACAGACCAGCTGATCCTGCAGGTTCTGGGGTAGAGCCCACAAGTTCTTGGGTTACACAGTCCATGACCATTTAAACCTGAGTTTCTATTGCAAGCTGAGTACACTTAATAAAGCCATTTTCACTCATATCCCTGCCTTTTACAAAGATTCTCAATTTTTGAGACATCATGGCAATGCAACAAGTCCTTGGGGATCCAGGCTCATTTTGTTCTTCCACTTTGCCATCCTTTTGTAGGCTTTTGTCTGCATTTGTGCTCCCTTATGGTTCCAAGATACTTTCTGCACCTCCTGGGCTCCTATCCACTCTGCCATCAGGAATAAGGAAGCAGAAGCAAGGGCAAAAGCTGTGGTAGTCTTTATTTAATAACATAATGAAAAGTCTTCTTGACAGCTCCATCCAGCATGGATGGTAAAAGTGGAGAGAAGTAGATGAATTTAAGAAATGTCTAGAAGGCAAACATAAGACACGAGATTAGATATGAAGGAGGAAAGAAGAGGAGGTGCTAGCCATGACACTTAGGCTTCCAGTTTCGGTACCCGGGTAGACGGCAGTGCCAGTCACTCAGAAACTGGTCGAAGAGCACTGGCTTGTGGGAAAAGATCATGAGTTCAGTTTTGGATATGCTGAGCATAAAGTGCCTTTAAAATATCACAAAGAGATGCCAAGTAGGTAGTTGGATATATTCGCTCTACTTCTTTTCCTATGAAGAGACTACTTTTGTGAGAAGCAATGTTGTGTGACAAAACATGATGGATGATAAGACACTCAGTAAGTCCACAGATGCTGCCCCAAACAGAAGCATGGTGGGCTAGAAAAGCAAATCTAGATGTGTCTATGCCAATGGAGACAAATCACTGCCCCCTCCAAGATATGGTAATGGAAAAAGTGTTCATGGGATGCTTGCTACTTTTGCCAATAGGGGCACACAGAAGGGCAGAAGCCAGGCCAGCTTCAGTGAGAGGAAGCTCATGCTTTTGAGCTATGTGTAATAGCCTCCATCTCTACCGCAAGGATACTTGCTCATGAGAAGACCGAGAAAGCTGGTGTATCTGGGAAAGAGGTTGAGTAGGTCACATATGCACAGAATGGGTTATTTTATCTGTTGATTCTCAAGGTCCTGCAGCTTATTTGTGCCCTAAGAACATGTTTGGGTCCAGTCTTGATTATGCCCCTCCCCCCTTCCAGCTTGATGGTCCAAGAGAACACCCATTAATGATGGGAAGCTTAGGTCACATGGTCACACAGCTACACTTGGTCAGGCTTTTGGCTTTCCTAAGGGTCTGGTAACAGCCAATAGCTGTTTTCCCGAACCAGACTAGTTATTTGCTGAAGAGGGTAAAATTTGCTCCAAAACCTTAGAAGTCTCGGCTGTCTACTAGCAAATTCACTGGCCACTTCCTTTTTGATCTTCTATTTAGAGTTGCCTCCTCCCATCTAATCTTCATGCAATAGCCAGAATAACCTTTCCAAAACTAAAATCTGATCATGGCTTTCTCTTGCTTAAAATAGTTAATTAGTTCAATCACAATGCTTTAACACATGTTTAATGAGCACAAATGATGTACTTGTTCTAGGTCATGAAGATTAAGCACAGATCAAGATAGGAGGTCTTTGCTCCATCCTTTGAATCTGCAAAATAAGTCCTTGCCTCATAATATGACTTGAGGAATGTTAGTCCCACACTGGTCTACCATTAGAGATTCATTCTTTGGATTAAAGCTCTTTGTCATATGCTAATTGCCCTTGAGGCAGTAAAGCTTTTCATTCGTGGCTATCAACACTCTGGGTAAGTTCATATGACAGCAACCCAAGATCAGACAGTCCAGTAGAGTATTATCTATAGAAGTTTTATGGCATCCTTTTTTTTTTTTTAAGAATTTATTCATTTATTTGACAGAGATAGAGACAGCCAGTGAGAGAGGGAACACAAGCAGGGGGAGTGGGAGAGGAAGAAGCAGGCTCACAGCGGAGGAGCCCGATGTGGGGCTCGATCCCACAACGTCGGGATCACGCCCCGAGCCGTAGGCAGAAGCCCAACCGCTGTGCCACCCAGGCGCCCCTATGGCATCCTTAACAGTGGCTTTCATGACAGAAAACTTACTCCAGGAATGTTGCGGTGTTTTTAAATAAATATTTTAATTTATGAAAACTACAAAATCAAATCCCTTGATATTCTTTGAGTTTTTCAGTTCAACTCATAAATCTTATTACTCTTTATAAACCTGGCAACTTTTACCTATCACTTTTTAAGAGGGCTTTCACAGCTTAATTGAATTATTATGATTTTTAAAGATTTTATTTATTTGAGGGAGAGCATACATGGGGAGGAGCAGAGGGGGAGGGAGAGGGAGAAAGAATCTGAAGCAGACTCTGCACTGAGTGTGGGGCCCTACTCGGGTCTTGATCTCATGACCACCAAATCATGACCTGAGCTGAAACCAAGAGTTCAATGCTCAACTGACTGAGCCACCCAGGTGTCCCCACTTCAGTTGTACAACAAACTGTCAGGAACTCTAACAGATCTGGTATTATAAGCTGAAAGTTAGCTTGTCAAAGTTTCTTCGATGCTGACAGTAGACAGGAGACTCTCAGGTCAGAGACAAAGGGCTTTTATACTCAGAGCACAAGCAGCAGCCAGAGTAGCATCGTTTTGAATTAGTTCACTGTTCAATAGGTCTGGGTTAAAAGCCAAATATAACATGAGTAATAAATTTAATTTAGTGATATCCTAGATGGAATCAAGAAACAGAAAAAAAGGGCAGTAGGTAAAATCTAAGGAAATCTGGAATAAGGTATGGACTTCAGTAATAATAATGCATCAATATTAATTCATTAATTATGAGAAGTATACCCTACTAAAGTAAGATGTTAATAATAAGGGAAACTGAGTGAGGGGTGTATATATATGGGAAATCTCTGTACTATCTTCATAAGTCTGTTGGAAATTTAAAACTATTCTAAAATAGTTTTTTTAAGTAGAATAAATGAAAAATAGTAAATAAATAATAGCACATATTGTACTTGAACATTGAAAACATTGTGAAACTGTAGTCAATACTGAATGCTGGTTTTGAGCATATGAGGGATACTCATTCTTTCAGTGTGACAGGGGAAAATATGTAATTAAACCACAGCAACAGTTGCCTATAGGTTACAATCTCAGATGTTCTTCTGCAGCACTAATTAGAAGAGTCTTTCATCCATCACCCTGAGAATAAACAGAGACTAACCACCAAAAGCAGAGCTGAAACTTCACCAAGAGTGAAACACATCTTTTCCTGTAAGGAACTGGGGCTTCTTGGTGTCTGGGTTCTCAGGGGATTTCTTAGGTGGGGAGTCACTATTAACACCCAGGCTCTGGTTTACCACAGGCGTGTGTCTCTTCAGAAACCTGGGTCTTTTAGCAGTTCTTTGGCAAACACGAGTCTTTAGCTATACATACAAGACCCCTCACTCTGGGAGTAGAGAGACAGAATGAAGGGCCGTGACCATCCTCAAGAGCCCCCTACTATCTGTCTTCTACTTTCTTCCCAATCATCTGGGGATTATAGGTTTCTCTCTCAACACCCACGATCACAGAGTGAGAGAAGAGCATGCCAACATTCCTAATCTATAAAACGGAGGACAAGAAAAAAAGCTTGGTCCAAATCAGGGTCTGGAACTTTAGCCTACATGACAGTCATCTGGAGGGTCTGTTACAACACAGGCCACTTCCCTCCACCCTCCAGACTTCCTACTCAATATAGCACCAATAATTTGTATTTCTAACAAGTCCCTAGGTGATGTTGATGCTGCTGGTTGGAAAGCCACACTTTAATAACCACTGGTTCAAAAGATCTGGGAGGCATATTTCTTCTCTCAAATTTATTAAATCCATATATCTCAGACTCAGGTGATCACAAAAATCACCCAGGAACTTGGTTAAATATGTAGATCAGCAGACCCTATCTCAAGTCTACTGACTCAGAATCACCAGGAGAGCACCCCAGGTGATTCTTATGATCAGAGAATTTGGGGAAACTTTATTATATCAAACACAGAGCACCATCAGTGTATTTGGTCTTAGGTTGGAGCAGGACATGGTGGGGAGATCACAGGCATTCAAGGACAGCATGCAGGCCCCAGGAGAAATGGGTAAAGCTGAAGGAGGGAGTGAGAAAGAACCATCAGGATCACAGTTTTCCTTGACCCTTGCCCACTGCGTGCAAAGCACTGCAGAAATCATCTCAACCACTTGACATGCTTCTTTACTATTCTATCAACACTATTGGATGGGGAGTGCAGGAGGCTCCTGGGAGTACAAATAGCCAAGGTGATACTGGGTCAAAAGGCAACACTGGAGGGTCATCACATATAACATCATTGAGTGTCTTGAATGTGCTGTTTCCCCTAACACATAACAACATATCCGTGGAAAGGCTTTTATTTGTTTATTTTTCTATCCTCTCTTATGTGTATAGTGTCCAGGGACAAAGCTGGTCTTATGAGTAATTAGAGCATACGGCTTCTAGAGCCTCTTATGGCCAAGGAGACCATATGTCCAGGTTTACCCAGGACAGTTTACTATTATCATAGCTTCCTGTGCAGTTCTCACCCCCATTCTGTTTCAAAGTATCCTGGTTTGGATGATAAATTATATTACTTATATAAATTAGAAAAATTCATGTAGCTCTAATATTCCACACGTCCACGGATTTAATCATAGTCACTTCTATTTGTCTCATGTCTTTTACCTTAAAAGGTATTTTTGTAAAATGAATTGGAGTATTTATTATGCCCATTGTTAAGTTCTGGAAACACAGCCTCAGAGAGGCTAAGTGACAGGACCAACATCACAATACTAGGAGGGGCAGAATAAGGACTAAAGACGCTTCTAAGCCCTAGACCAATGAGTCTCTTTCAAAATAGTCTTATTTGAAGGTAAAGTATTCCTTCTCTTTAAACTATATTATCTATGTGTCCCCCAAAAAACAAAATTCCATCAAGATGTTCATTTCTTTGAATCTTTTAATACCAGTAGAAGTCCCTTTTGAAATAAAAACATTCTAAGTTCCTACACCTATGACATCAGTGGGGTTGAACAGAGGCAGTGGAAAGCTGGATCTCCTTTAGTGGGTAATGAAAGGCATGTCACCACTACCACAACCCCACCCTGCCCTGGCAAGAAGAAAAAAAAAAAATAGTAACAGAAGGAAAGAACAATGAGTAGGGAGATAGTCCATCTCAAAGGCTTTTTGGGTTTTTTTGAGAGGGTTTTTTTTTTTTTGTACTTTTTTGTTTTTTGAGGTGAGTTGTATGGTGAGAATGACGTCTTGGCTCTTGCCTCCCAATTTCGCCTGTGTAGTCTCCTGGGCCACTAGTTGATCCAAATTAAACAGAAAGTGATACTAACTCTGACTGGAAGCAATGTGAGGCTATAATTTGGCCTCAATCTCCTCTAATTGATTAAGGGGCAGAGAGAAATTTCTCCTTATAACAACCTGGCCCAATGATGGCAACCCAAGATGCTCCATTTAAGACCATTTTCAAGATGCCATTGGATAACAAAGAAATCTTATTCAGAATGAGACCAAGAATCTTTCTGGAGGCATTTTTCCCTTTCTTCTCTGAAAGGCAGATTCAGGGCCCTGTCATTTTTCCCTGCTGCTGACTCCCACCTTCTTACCCACAGCATGGGGGAGCTGCTCCATTAAACAAGAGACTCAAGGAGAGGGGCCGTTAGAAAATTGGAAAGAGTGGCAGCTAGAGAACAGATGCTCCTGCTTATAAATTAGGAGAAGATTATGCACAGCCAGCTGTACCATATAAATGCCCGGTTTTTATACCACACCACGACCCTCTGTGTCTATCATATGGTCCGGCATCTGGTCAATTCTGTCCCCAGCTCCCATATATCTATTCAAATCAAGCATTGGCTGGGGATTTATTTATGTATATGCTTCAATCTCAGTCAGGATACCCTCCTGAGGTCTCAACTTGCAGTGTGGCAGAGAATTAATCCAGCAAGTCCTTTGTACCAAACTACAAGTTCTCATTCACCTGGAGGATCATTTCATTTTCACGAGGTTTCGGGAGCTGAGTAGTGGCCACATGAGGAATGTATGCATGTATGTACATAGGTAGACATAGAGACAGAGACAGAGAAGACTCAACGTTTTTATATAGCAAGAGAAACAGATATGAGTACTCTAGAATAAGGGAAAAACAATGTTTTGTATGCATTGAATAATTAAGATAGAAAGAGATTTTTCTTGTGTTTAAAAAATCTTGGGCTAAACCTGAGCTTACATAACAGTTTTCTAAGTTTCTTTTGTAAAGACAGTTTTCCAAGAAAAAAAAAATCCATTAATTGATTTTTTGGCTTTGGGTGTTTTGCTTTAGTTGTCTTTGTTCATTTGATTTTAATGGGGCCCAAGTTATGTGGGTCTACCTTTGTGGTACAGTAGAAAGAATACTTTGATATTTTTTCCGACACCACACATCAAAACAAATTCTAAACGAGAGAATTAAGTTGAAAAAACTCAAACTAAAAATAAACTTAGAAGAAAACCCTTCAACATTTTTTTCTGATCTCTGGAAGGTGAAAAGTTTTAGATTATAAAAACAATGGAAGAAACTTTAATACAAGAAGATTGATAGGGGCGCCTGGGTGGCTCAGTTGGTTAAGTGTCTGCCTTCCGCTCAGATCATGATCCCAGGGTTCTGGGATTGAGCCCTGAGTCGGGCTCCCTCTCCATGGGAAGCCTGCTCCCTCCTCTCCTCCCTGTTCATGCCCTCTTTTGCTATCTCTCTCTCTCTCAAATAAATAAAATTATTTAAAAAAAAGCAACTTAAAAAAAAAAAGAAAAGTTGATAGATTTTTACCCCATAAAACCTCAAATTTTACTAATTCTTAAAATTTAACATAAGCTGAATTAAAAGACAAACAGCAAGGTTTGTTGTTGTTGCTGTTGGTATTTTGTGTGTTTTTTTTAAACAGATAATGAACAAAGCTTAATCTTATATTTGATCTTAAGATATCTTAATATATGAAAAGCTCTTAGGGATCAATAAGAAAAACATCAAAACAGATAAATAGGAAAGGGACATAAACAAACAGTTCTCAATAGAGGAAATACAAAATGCCAGTAAATATTTTTATTATTTAAGTCATTAATGGTGTTAAAATGTTAAAGTAAAACAAAGTACTATTCTACAACCATCAACCACAAAAAGATAAAATTATAATAGCAAGGATGAGATGAGATTGATAAATTAGGGTAACCAATTTGAAAAGCAAATTTGCTTTAAAGTGTTCATATCCCTTGACTCAGTAATTATATTTCTGGGCCTCTGTACTAAGGGTGAAAAATTCAAAATACAAATATAAATTCAGGCTTGGTAATATTCATTGCTGTGGAAGGTTTTTTTTTTTAAGATTGATTGATTGATTTGACACAGAGAGAAAGAGAGAGAGCATAGACAGGCAGAGCAGCAGGCAGAGGGCAGAGAGAGAGGGAAAAGCAGGCTCTGCTCTGAGCAGAGAGCCAGACTCGGGACTTGATGCCAGGACCCTGAGATGATGACCTGAGCCGAAAGCAGATGCTTAACCAACTGAGCTACCCAGGCACCCCCACTGCTGTGTAAGTTTAAATAACAAAACAAAGAGTACAAACAATTAAATGCTTTTCAACTATAGGGAAATGGTAAAGTATATTAATATGTGTCCATTAAGCTATTATGTCTACTATGTAAAAATTTCTTACAAAAATCTATAATGACTTAGAAAGAGGGAATAAATTCACATTTCTCTGGTCTAATCAATGTGGCATCTTTTCCATGTGCACTTGATCTGCATGAATTATCAAGTCAATGTAAAGCTCTTAGTACGATATTGAAAGCATCAGGTTATGCCACCTCAAAATATGCCACTTCAGCATAAAGATTTTTTTAAAGATTTATTTATTCATTTTAGAGAAAGAGAGAGAGAGAAGGAGAGAGGGAGTGGTGGGGAGTGGCAGAGAGAGAGGGAGAGAGAGACTCAAGCAGACTCTGTGCTAAGCCTGGAGCGCAATGCAGGGCTTGATCTCAGGACCCTGAGACAAGGGCCTGAGCCAAAACCAGGAGTTGGATGTTTAACTGACTGTGCCACCCAGACACCCAGCATAAAGATTATTTTGAACTAAAGGCCATTAAGAATCAACAGATACAGGAAGGGTTCTCTGCCTTCCCCTTTCCTGTCTATGTGCAAGGCATGCATTTCCCTTTGTAAAGCTGAAATAAGATTTCCCCACTCTCCTGTAATAGAATGAAGAAAGCAACCTGTATTGCAAGAGACAGAGAGTCAGCACCAAAATGAATCTGCACAAACAAAACTTACCAAAATAACCTTTCATTAGTTCTGCCATGTATTTCCTGTTACTTCCCCACAATTTAGAGTTCCTTGAAGCCTCTTTCCTTTGTTAAAATGGTATATAAGATCCCACGTTTAACCACTCCTGTGGGTTTCACTTCTTCTCTGTGAATTCCTGTGCGTGCAAACATCTTAATAAATTTGTATTCCTTCTCTCGTTTTAATCTGTATTTTGTCAATTAAATTCAGAGGCTCCCAGACAATGAACCTGGGAGTGGAGGAAAAGTGTTTTCCTCTCCAACAGTTTCTAGGACAGAAATTCCTTCATGAATCTTAGCTATTATTGACATTCTCATTCAATCCCTGAAACAACTCTGTAAAGTTAGCAATATTTTACCCATTTCAACAAAGAGTGAAGTCAAGTGCAGGGGTTCTAAATGAATAGGTATATGAAAACAGATCACTCAGCGTCCACAGACCATGTATTTTTTGTTTTATGTTTTTTCAAAATATCATGCTCCAAAGACTGGAGAATTCAACAAGACTCGTTCATAAGTTTCAACATTCCAAGTTAAAAAGTTGTTTCCAATTGTTTGGGCATTACATTTTTGTACTGCAGGGTAGGTATGGGAAGAGGCTACTGAGTATGACTCTGATGGAAGGGGAATGGTTTCAGATCTTAAGATGATTCAAAACCAAAGCAATATAAGAAAAACCTATCATACTAATGATGGTGCTCCCATAAAGAGTTTAAAAAGATATGCAGTATCATGATCTGTCATCTCCTCAATGATTTTAGACAATTTTAAATTGTCTTCTGATATCTGGAGGCAAGTATGCCTTGTAAATTGCAAATATGAAATTCCAAACCTGGACTCTGAAGCCTGTTATTAAGTGGAATGTTATAAATGGGACTCAGCTGTTAACTTTGCACACTGTAAACAGAGGTGTCTCAAAATGGCTTATCAAGTGACTTATAAATATCAGTGATGCTAAAAACGAAACTTGCTTGTTTCTACAATACCATGGTGTTACATGCATTCTCTTTATTGGATTTGGTTATCTACATTTTTCTTTTGTCTATCTTTGAAAGGGAACATCCCTTTTACCATTTCCCAGACATACGTCAGGACGTTGGTTTGTGTGTTAAAGTTGGTAAGAGAAGGAGATATGTGATGTAGGTCCCTGCTTGGCACAGAAAGGAGACATTGAAGACTTGAACATGATTTTGAAAATATTTAAGAATTAGAGGGAAAGGACCATCATGCAAAAAGCATTAGTTAAAGAGAGGGCTTGTAAAAGGCAAAAGAAGGGAGGAAAATGAGTTTCTGTGATTTTACCTCATTTTTTAGGTACTCTGGATGCAGAGATGCTTGTAAACATTACAAATTTGAAATAACATCTTGAATTGGAAGCATCTTATCCAATAGATTCCTATAAATGTGATCACAGATGTTTCCTCACATGCTTCAAAACATAGGTGTCCCAACATAACTTACCAAGTGGCTTTTAAATATCAAACATGCAAGGAAAATTAACTTGGTTTTATGTAATTAGGCCCTATCGAGATTTTACAAGGCTTCATATTTTACTGTGGTAAAAGCTATAAATTAAGTCTTCCCTTACCACTACTGTCTTTATCTTGGATTTTCCCCCAAACCCGACTTTTCTAACGTGATAAACCATTGAACCCCAGCATAATTAACCAATTTTATAAGATGGTTTCATCATCAACCTAGAATATAAATGATACAAATGTCTTTCCATAGTATGGGATGGCAAACCTGTTTTCCCCAGACATTTATGAGGAGATCATTCTATCTGACCTCTTCATTCCCAGGGTAAGGGTGACAGCACGGAAGAGCGAGAAAAAATTCACCCTCCAAGTGCATTAAGAGCATTTAAACCAAACATTATACATTTCCCACAAGAAAGAAAGAGAAAAAGAGAAGGAGAAAGGGGGAGAGAGGAAGGGAAGCAGGAAGGAAGAAAATGAAAATTTCCTGTCAAGAAAATTGTCTGGTGAGTTTTCGCATTGGGTGATAAGCACAGTTTGTGGAGACAAATAGCAGTGGTTTGGGGTTTATTTTGTTTTGTTGGTTTATTTTTAGTTACCAGCTTACAATCACAATGAAAATTTAAAAGACTGTTGACATTTAACTTTAAAAACTGAACAAACGATCCTCAATATCATCTGAAGGGAAGATACTTACCTTCTGACACAACGGCTGGTGGCCATATGGTATTGTTACGTGACTTACACACACGAGTCTATGTTTTAATACAGAAGCACGTCTGCATGCACATGTATACGTGATGTTTCTGCTGCTCTCTTACCAGTGGATTTCAGAGGTATTTCCATTTAGTCTCTTTGAGGTCTAGTGGGGATTGGAAATGAGAGAGGAAGTCACTAGTCCCATGGGAAACTGAGGTTGGGTGCAGCCTCTTAAACAGGAAGAAGGAGAAGCCACTCAGGACCCAGACAGTCCAGGACGGTGAGTACCCACAGCATTTCTCAGACACTGGCTAACAACTTCTTGGCTTACAACCACAGTACGGTTGAAAACCTGCTTTCTGTGCCTAGGGAATATTATTTATACTGGAATATCAAGACACCAACCTTCTTTTGAATTTTCTTGGTTTTCTGTAACAATCATTGACTGTATTATGGAGTAAAACTCAGGAGAAACTCAACCATCCACCAGCCATAATCCTTCTTTAACTAGTCATTTTGCACATTTACTATAAAATTAAAGTTGAAGCTTGCACTCCTCAGTGATTTTGGTTACAAACAACAAGCAGATTTTCTGGCTAATTTAAATAAAGCGTGAATTTGTTTGAAGGATAGAAATTAGTTCCCAGGATCCCTGGGGGAGCTATGTTTAGGCAGAAACTAACGTCAGCAAAGACCAGTCAATATTCTGTGGGGCTCTGTTGATCCTGGGTCCTTGCTGCTGTGCCACCAGATTCACAGCTGCCACCACATATATCTAAGTGGTCCTGAGCCCTTGAATGCTTCCACTGGGAGCATCTGACTGGCCACCCTTTGGCCACCCATCCATGCTCTAGCAGCCAGGGGTCAAGAGTAGAAAAACCATCTGCTTCCCTTTGATTTCCACTGGGTTAAGTCAAGCCCTACTTCCCATCACTTTTTTAATTCTCCCCAAATAGGAAGAACACTAGGCATCCAGAACCATAAATTTTAGGGTTTTATAATAGGCTCTATGTCTACACCGTCCCATTTAATTATTATAATAACTGCATCATCCCCATTTTAAAGATGAAGAATTGAGGCTTGTAAAAGAAATGGAAGTTCCAAAATGACAAAATCCAAGATACTGAAGTGCCATCCCAAATATCAAAGAAATCTGAAATTATGCTTACTATAATTCTATTATAGATGTGTTTGAGTCTCCTCTCTTTGAAAAGTTGTGATTCAAATGTGATATATGTGGTAATACCCTTAACTCAAATATAGGTTTAATAAAAATACCATTTCTTCAAATATTTCAAGCACATGGATCTTTAAGAAGAGGTTAATGCCTATTCTATTCTATAAGCTGCAAACATGCTTTCTTCAAGCTAACTTGTCAATATATATAAAAGGAATAAGAAACTCCTAGTTTAGAATAAGGAATTTATGAATTAAAGATAGCAGAGAAGGCTGAGTTTTTTGCCTCTTTGTAGACCCTCAGCACACCACTGATCCCCTGTGGCTGTATTTCAAGGTGCCCTGTTCAACTTAGAACCAGCTGCCAGGTGTCCAACAGTGACTGCAGGAGGGGTCCCTGAGTAGGGTGGTCCCTGTTCTCCTGTATCATCATTGGGGAACTGTCTGTCATTGTACTCCAGTGTGGAATTGTCTTTATTTGTTTATATTCATTGAGAACCTATTATGTTTGGGGCATCTGACAGGCACATTAGCTACATTGTCTCATTTAATCATTGCAATAATTATGCTTTCCATTTTATAAATGAGACACTGAAGTCTAAAGATCAGTAATTTCCCCCCAAATCTGAAGCATAAAATTGATCTTGGAAAAAAGTATTCAAATCTTCCTCCCTGTCTTCAAAGTCTGCTAACATCTCCATGAAGGTCCCTGTGACTACCCAGCACATGGAATTATCACCCCCTCAGGACCTCTGTACTTGGCACATTCTGCTTTGTATTATTTTTATATGTGCTGGTAAAAACTTTGGATGGTGACTGGCTGGGAGGAGATGTAGACTTGTGAATCCAGAACAGAAATGCTTTGCAGGATCAAAATCTGCATATGCAGCAGGAGAGAACCACAGTGATGTTGACACTTCCCAATTGCTCACAGTGTGTCAGGGAGCAGGGGTCTCAAAGTGCTTCATGTGTTCCGATGATGGACTCTTTATTCCAACCCCACAATGTAGGGATTGTTAATAACCCTATTTTACAGGCAGAGAAACTAAGGCACTGACAAGTTAAAGAAGTTGTCATGAATTGCATTGCAGCTCCTGAAAAGTCATATGTCGAAGTCCTAAGTACCCAGTACCTCAGAATGTGATCTTATTAGGAAAGAGGGCCATTTCAGATGCAATTAGTTAAGATAGGATCATACTGCAGAACGGTGGGTCCCTAATCCAGTATGACGATGTCCTTTTATTTTTTTTTTAAAGATTTTATTTATTTATTTAACAGAGATAGCCAGCGAGAGAGGGAACACAAGCAAGGGGAGTGGAAGAGGAAGAAGCAGGCTCATAGTGGAGGAGCCTGATGTGGGGCTCGATCCCAGAACGCTGGGATCACGCCCTGAGCCAAAGGCAGGCGCTTAACCACTGTGCCACCCAGGCGCCCCACGACGATGTCCTTTTAAAAAGAGACATATACACACACACAGGGAGAATGCCAAATAAAGAGTAGAGTTTTCCTGCCTCAAGCCAAAGGCCAAAGATTGCTAGCAAACCACCAGAAGCTAGAGGAGAGGCTTGGAAAAGACCCTCCCTCCCAGTCCTCAGAAGAAACCAATGCACTCACACTTGATTTTGGACTTGTAGCTTCCAGAACTGTGAGATAATACGTTTCTGTTGTTCCAAGCACCCCTGTTTGTGGTATTTTGTTAGGTAGACCTAGGAAAATGATACAATTGTCTAAGGTCACACAGCTACTAACGAGTGAGGCCTTAACATGAACCTGGCCAGTGGGGCTTGGGAGTCTGTGCACAGTTCTGGAGAGAGGTGGGGAAGAGGAAGAAAGTAAGTGATGACAGAAGTTCCTCCAGGCCCTTGGGAGAGTTGCCAGCATCTAGAACCAGCTGGGAAAGAGGGAGTTGGTACAGAATTCCCATAGTGCAGATGCTTCTGTCTCTCTCTGTCCTCTCTCTCATTTGCACTTCGTATCACCCAGGATACCCATGTGGTCCAGGGAGCCACGCCATCAGCAAACATCAGTGGCACCAGTGATGGCTGCCCACACCACATTTGACCTTTAAGTGAGGCCTGCTTACCAGCTGTCAGTCACCTACTGCAGTGAACAGAGTATCCCAAAAATGTTAACAAGAATTTTTAAACTTAATGATTTTATTGACATATAATTGTACATATAAATGTACATAAACTGTACATATTTATGGTACACAATTTGATACCTTATGATAAAAGCATACATCCATGAAGCCATCACCACAGTCAAGTTACTGAGCACACCCATCTTTGCAAAAGTCTCATCTCTTCCTGCCCTTTCATGTTCCTCCCTCCACACCTCCCTTCCCATCTCTCAACAGCAATCTGCTCTGCTTTCTTTCACTATACATTAGCTTGCATTGTATAGAACTTTACATAAATAAAATCCTATAGTATATACTATTTTTGTCTGGCTTCTTTCACTAAGCACGATTATTCATCCGCAGAATTGTGTGTATCAGTAGACCATTCCTGTTCACTACAGAGTAGAATTCCATTGCATGGGTATACCTCAATTTGTTTATCCATTCACCTAGATTCTTTTCCCAATTTTCTTCTTATTGTGGTAAAACAAACATAAGATCAAGTTTACATCTTAACCATTTCTAAGCATCTAGTTCAGTAGTATTAAATGCATTCATATGTTGTGCAACCATCCATCTTCATAACACTTTCATCTTATAACACTGAAACTCTATACCCACTAAACAATATCCTTCTATTTCCGCCTTCCCCCAGCCCCTGGCAACTACCATTCTATTTTCTGTCTTAATGATTTTGACTAAGTACCTCATATAAGTGGAGTCATGCAGTATTTGTCTTTTTGTGACTGGCTTATTTCACTTAACGTTAACGTCCTCAAGGTTTATCCATGTGGTAGCATATGCAGAATTTACTTCCTTTTTAAAGCTGAATAATATTCTATCGTATGTATGTATGTACCATATTTTGCTTATCCACAGATGGACACATGGGTTGCTTCCAGGTGTACCTAGCATGAATAATTCTGCTCAGAACATGGGTTTACAAATATTTATTTGAAATCCTGCTTTCAGTTCTTTTGGGTATATACTCGGAAGTGAAATTGCTGGATCACATGGTAATTCTATTTTTAAATTTTTTGAGGAACTGCTGTACTGTTTTTCACACTGGCTATACCATTTTACATCCCCATTAGCAGGGCACAACAGTTCCAATGTCTCCAAATCCTCACCAATATTTGCTATTTTTTGATTTTTTTTATACCAACCATCCTAATGGCTGCGAGGTGGTATCTTATTGTGGTTTTGATTTGTATGTCCCTAATGGTCAGTGATGTTGAGCATCTTTTCAAGTGCTTACTGGCCATTTGTATATCTTCTTTGAAGAAATGTTTATTCAAGTCCTTTGTCCATTTTTGAATTGGGTTGTAAGTTTTTGTTTTTATTGAGTCTGAGAAGTTCTCTATATATTCTGGACATTAATACCTTGTAAGAGATGATTTGCAAATATTATCTCCCATTCTGAGGGTTGCCTTTTTATTATGTTAAGACTGTTTTCTGGGGCGCCTGGGTGGCACGGTGGTTAAGCGTCTGCATTCGGCTCAGGGAGTGATCCCAGTGTTATGGGATCGAGCCCCACATCAGGCTCCTCCGCCATGAGCCTGCTTCTTCCTCTCCCACTCCCCCTGCTTGTGTTCCCTCTCTCACTGGCTGTCTCTATCTCTGTCAAATAAATAAATAAAATCTTTAAAAACAAAAAGACTGTTTTCTGATGGACAAAGTTTTTAAATTTTCATGAAGTCCAGTTTGTCTATTTTTTCTTTTGTATATGCCTTTGGTGTCTTATCCAAGAAATCATTGCTATGGTTTTTACCCTATGTTTTCTTCTAAGAGTGCTAGAGTTTTAGGTCTTATATTTAGGTCTTTGATCCATTTTTATTTTTTTTTTATATTTTATTTATTTATTTGAGAGACAGTGAGAAAGAGCATGAGTGGGGAGAGGGGCAGACGGAGAGGGAGAAGCAGACTACCCACTGAGCAGGGAGCCCTACATGGGGCTTGATCCCAGGACCCCAAGATCATGACCTGAGCCAAAGGCAGGAGTTTAAATGACTGAGCCACCCAGGCACCCCTGCTCCATTTTTAATTATTGTAAGTGATGTTAGGTAAGGGTCAAATTTCATTCTTTTGCATGTGAATATCCAGTTTCCCCAGAACCATTTGTTGAAAAAACTGTGCTTTCTCCACTGAAAGGCCATGGCATCCTTGTCAAAAGTCATTTGGCCATATATGTAAGGTTTTATTTCTGTGTTCTCTATTCTATTCCATTGCTCTATATGTCTTTTTTTTTTTAATGCCCTAACACACTGTTTTGGTCATTGTAGCTTTGCTGTAAGTTTTGAAATCAGCAAGTGCAAGTCCTCCAGCTTTGTGCTTCTTTTTCAGTATTATTTTGACTATACAGGCTCCCTTGAGATTCCATATGAATTTTTAGATGTATTTTCTATTTCTATAAAAAACATCATTGGGGTTTTGATAGGGATTGCATTGACTCTGTAGATCACTTCAGTATTAATATCTTAGGAATATTAATTGTTCCAACCCACAAACATGGGATATGTTTCCATTTACTTATGTCTTTTTAAATTTCTTTCACCCATATTCTGTAGTTTTCATTGTACAAATCTTTTACTTCCTTCGTTAATTCCTAAGGTTGTTTTTTTTTTTGATGCTATTGTATACGCAACTGTTTTTAACCACCTTTTCATATTGTTCATTGTTAGTGTAGAGATGTAAAACAGACTTTTGGTCTGTTGACTGTATCTTACTACTTTGGTGAATTTATTCATTAGTTTTACCAATTTTTTGTGGAATCTTTAAGGTTTTGTACATAAATGATCATATGCGTGAACAGAAATCATTTTACTTTTTCTTTCCAATTTGGATAACTTTTCTTTCTTTTTGTTGGCTAATTTCTCTGACTAGGACTTCCAATCCAATGCTGAATAAAAATGGTGAGAGTGAACATCCTTGTCTTGTTCTTGATCTTAGAGAAAAAGTTTCTGGTCTTTTACTATTGAGTATAATGTATGCTATGGGTTTTTTTCATGTATGGCTTTTATTACGTTGAAGTAGTTTCCTTCTATTTCTAGTTTGTTGAGTGATTTTACCATTAAAGGGTGTTGAATTTTGTCAAATGATTTTTCTGCTTTAATTGAGATGATCATATGGGTTTTTTTCTTCATCTGTTAATATGGTGTATTATATTGATAAATTACCATATATTGGAACACCCTTGCATTTCAGAATAAAACCCACTTAATCTTGGTGTTTAATCCTTGTAATATGCTGCTAAATTAAGTTTACTAGTATTTTGTAGAGGATTTTTACATCAGTGCTCATAAAAGATATTAGTCTATAGTTTTCTTTCTTGGAGTATCTTTGACTTTTTCATTAGCGTATTACTGGCCTCATAGAATGCGTTGGTAAGTTTTCCCACCTCTACAATTTTTGGGTAAGTATGAGAATGACTGATCTTCCTTCTTTAAATGTTTGGTGGAATTCATCAGTGAAGCCATCAAGTCCAGGGCCTTTTTTGTCAGGAGAGTTTTGATTACTGACCCAATCTCCTTAGTAGTTATATGTCTACTCAGATTTTCTATTTCTTTGTAATTTAGGCTTGAAAGGTTTTGTGTTTTTAGGAATTAGTCCATTTCATCTAGGTTATCCAATTTATTGGCATATAATTGTTCATAGTACTCTCTTATAATCCTTTTTTCTTTCTGTAAGAATTGGCAGTAATGTTCCCATTTCCTGATTTTAATGATTTGAGTCTTCTTTCATTTTTTTTTAGTCCATCTAGCTAAAGTTTGTCAATTTTGCTGACCTTTTCAAAGAACCAACTTTTTTTTTTTAGTTTTTGTTGTAGTGTTCCATGATTCTTTTGATTTCATTTATTCTATTGTTTTTCTTATACTCTATTTCCTTTATCTCTACTCTAAACTTGAATATTTCCTTCCTTCTGCTGACTTTGGGTTGAGTTTGTTCTTCTTTTTCTAGTTCCCTAAATTATAAAGTTATGTTGTTGATTTGAGATCTGTTTTTAATGTAAGCACTAATAGCTATAAATGTCCCAACAGCACTGCTTTTGCTGTGTGCCGTAAGCTTTGGTATGTTGTGTGTTCATTTTCATTCATCCCAAAGTATTTTCTAATTCTTTTGTGATTGCTTCTTTGATCCATTACTGGTTTAAAAGCAAGTTGTTTAATTTCCACAAGGTTTTGAATTTTCCAGTTTTACTTCTGTTATTGATTTTTAACTCAATTCTGCTACAAAGAGAAGATACTTTGTATGATATCTATCTTTTAAAATATTTTGAGGCTTAATTTGTGGCCTAAAATATGGTCTATCCCAGAAAATATCTCATGTGCACTTAAGAAGAATGTATATGCTGTTGTTGGGTATGCGTTCTGGATATGTCTGTTAGACCTAGTTGTCTTATTGTGTTGCTTAAATCCTCTGCCATTACTTATTGTCTGTTTGGCAGTACCATCCATTATTAATAGTAGGGTATTTAAATCTCCAACTATTAATGTAGAACTTTTTGTGTGGTTACCAACACAAACACAAACACAAAATGTATGGGGATTACATTTAACATCCTAAAGGTATAACATTCTATTTTAAATTTACATGAGCTTAACTTCAATAACATTAAAAACTCTGTTCCTTTACAGTTCCATTCCCAATTTTTTTGATTGTTGATATCACAAAATTATATCTTTCATTGTGTACCCAAAAATATAAACATTTCAAATACATTAGTCTCTTAAATATCCATTTGCCCTTTTAAAAATTATTTATTTATTTGAGAGGGAGAGAGCACACAAACTCCCTGCTGAGCACGGAGCCCCAAGCAGGGCTTGATCTCACAACCCATGAGATCATGACCTGAGCCAAAACCAAGAGCTGGACACTTAACCAACTGAGCTACCCAGGTGTCCCTTCGTTTGCCTTTTGATGGACACTTAATTGTTGCCAGTTTGGAGCTATCACAAATAAATCTGCAATGAACACGAATCTGCCGTGACCATGTTTTTGTGTGGACATATGCTTTCCTTTCTCTTGGGTAAATACTTAGAAGTGGAATGTCTGAATCCTATGGTAGGTGTATTCTTAACTTTTTAAGGAACTGCTAAGCATTTTTCCATAGTGATGACATTGTTTTACATTTCAACCAAGAGCTTGTAAGAGAGTTCTGTTTGCCCCATCCTCCTCAGCAACAGCTGGTGTTGTCATTCTTTTGAGATTTTGGCCATTCTAATAGATGTGTAGTGGTATCTCCTGGTTTAAATTTGCATCTCCCTAATGATTAATGATGTGGAGCACATTTTTCCATGCTTATTTGCCATATCTTCTTTGATATATCTAACTTTTTATCTCTGATCTATCAATTGCATTTAATTCTGGTGACCCTCCAAACATTTTTTTGGATTTTTGCCCATAATTCTTGTCTTCTTGATGTGGATTTAGGCTCTACTTCTTACCTTGATGTTTTCTGTCCACTATCTATATGGCATTGAGAAGTAGGGCATCTAGTAGAGGCAGTGAGTCTGGAAGAAACCTTTGAAGTGCTCCCCTTGCTCTCCCCACATTGTCCTGTGGCAATTCCTGCCTGCCTTTTTGCTGTGCAACTAACTGCAGCTGGTCTCCAGTATTGGCCTCCAAGGGGTTCTATCTGGGCAGCACAAAAGCACAGTTCAGGCGAAAATACTGATGAAAACGGGTGCAGAGTGCCCCCCAAACCCCTAAGGTTACTGATGATTCCTGGGGAGTGTGCCTTCTTCCAAGGCATTTTCTCCCTAAGGGTTAAAGATGGAGACACTGCTGATCTACAGCTGCCTGGATCAAAGGCAGCAGCTGGCACGGGAACTGCTCCTTTTGCCCTCCCAATGTTTACTTCCTATGAAGGTCTCTAACTTTAAGTACCTGATTGGTCAATTTAGGAAGAATAACCAGACATTCTCACCCCTGATCTGGCTTCTTCCTCTGGGGAGTGAGCTAGGTCAAAAGAGCATGAACTTTTCTCTCCTAGGACACTGCCTCAGTCCAGTGCTGCTGGGGAGGTGGGTAATTTGACATGCCATGGTCCAGAATAAGCCCATGTGGCTCTCATGTGAAGCTACATTCTTTAGACTTCTATCAGTAATAAAGGTGTTACTTTTGCTTCAATATTTACCTTTTTGTTTCATTTTCCAACTAGTTTAAAACTTATGCAAAAAGAGGGGCATTATCTCTTGAGGACCTCAACTGGCAGCTGGAATAGAATCTGCAGTCAATCAACAGAGGATCAAAAACTCTTTTTCCTCCATTAAATACTGCATAGCCTCTACTTCTACTCAGAGTGTAGAAGTCTATTGCAATAGTCTGCAGAAGACTATTGGATATTACCTGAGTGATTGTGAAAAACGTGCTATACACAGGGTTCCACCCCACACTTTCTGCAATGGGATCTGCATTTTAACAGGATCCCAAGATGATTCATACATTAAAGTTTGAGTAGCAAGATTCCAGAGAGCTAGTAGTAAATATTAAGAAGAGTAATTATTGCTCTCTCCCAACTCAATTGTACACTGTGAGCTTAATTTGTAGTTATTTTATCTATTTTTTATCATTTTAATTATATTATTTTTAGGAAGGCTTCTTACAACAAATTTCTTCACAAACTTTTGTAATAGTGGTAAAATTATATCAATGTAAAACCACTTTTGCGAGTGCATAACACAACTAACAATTTAAAAGGATGAATAAAAATTTTGATAAAAATTATGTTTCACATAATAGAAAAATAAATGAACTATACTGAACGGAGTCACGTTTCTTTTCTACCATAGGAGAGTTCAATATCTTGGTTTTTAGTCAATAGGCTAATTTTACTCTAATACAGAGTGCCATCAGAGCTCCTCTAAATGGAATAAAAACTTTCATATGAGTCTGTATGACAGTCTCATTTACATTTTTGGCCAGTGATTCATCACTTTTGACATAAGACGGTAAGAGGCAAAGGAAAATGTGACTCATTTATTTCTTCTTTTCAAGAGAATGTCAGCCTGAGTCTTAACCACACACATTTCAAGATCTTATTGTTGTAAGATAATAATACCTTATGTTTGTGTGATGTGCTACCATTAGCAAAGTGCCTTCCCATCTATTATCTTGTCTCATCCTCCCACTAACTGGCAAGGCTGGTGACGTTAAGCTCTTTATGCAGATGAGTAGAGCCAGCCATACTGAGGTCGACTTTCCTGAGATGCAAAGCAGTAAAGAGCAGGACAGGATGGATAGTCTATTCTGACTCCAAGCCCAAAGTTATCTCCACATGGGCCGTAGATGGGATTTGTCTGCATATGCTCTGTTCTATAGAGCTGGAATCTGGATTTGGATATATGAAGACTAACACTGATAGAATAACTAGCATGTGTTGGCACTGCTTTAAATGTTTTACCTTTGAAAGCTTACTGAATATTTACCAGTCTTAGCGTATTTAATTCTCACAACAATCCAATAATTTAATTGTATTACTCCCCTTATATAGATGATTTCTATCTGTATATGCCCTTGACCTTGGGTTCTACGAAAATTTATCAGTACCATGTCAAAAATATAGCTTCTATGAAATTAAAACACTCAAATCTCTTTATTACTAGAATAACTACATCAGCTTGGGTTATAAATGACTTCAGACATCAAATGACATATATTTAGTGGTGTACTGGTTAATGTCTCAAAACCATCTTTCTGGGAAGAAAAGTCCCCAAATTGTAGATCTTGACAATTTCCATGGTGGAATTACTTCCATCACAGCCATTTCAAGCTACCAAGTTGATTTGGAGCTGTGAACAGATGTGCACAATCAGCTCTTGCAAGCTGGTTCTGACACATTACTGGTCCAGGGCCAGGTGTAATCCATTTTTAGCCTGCTATTCTTCATACTCTCGAGTAAGCCCAAACTGTTTGGTTTTAAGAATATGTTACAAAAATTTTGACAAGTTTTTGAATTACTATTAATTTTTCCAAATTTTTTTCAGAGTGAATTATACTAATAGTCTCTAGAGAGCATGAAGACCCATGTATAAGCCACTAAGCCAAAAGCTGGCAAACCTTTTAAATAAAGGGTCAGTGATATATGGTCTGAATGTTTGTCTCCTCTCCAAAATTCATTTGTTGAAATTATAACATCCAAGGTCACGTTATTAGGAGGTGGGACCTTTGGGAGGATCGTGGAATACTCATGCATGAGATTAGTGCCCTTATAAAAAGGCTCTGAGAGCTTAGCTTGCCACTACCATCCCGTGAGGACAAGGGAGACATCTGTGACTGAGAAAAGAGCCCTCACCTGACTGTGCTGGCTCCCTGATCTTGGACTCCCAGCCTCCAGAACTGTGAGAAATAAATCTCTCTTGTTTATAAGCTACCCAGGCTGTGGGATGTTGTTACGGCAGCCTGAGTGGACTAAGACAGCCAGAGAGTGAATAGTTTTGGTTTTTCAGGCCACACACTGTTTCTGTTTCATATTTTTCTTCTTTTTTTAAGATTTATTTATTTATTTGAGAGAGAAAGAAAGAGAGAGAGAGTGCCCAGAGGGAGAGAGAGAATCTCAAGCAGACTCCCCGCTGAGCATGGAGCCTGACACAGGGCTTGATTCCAGGACCCTGAGACTATGACCTGAGCTGAAATCAAGAGTCAGACACTTAACTAACTGAGCCACCCAAGCACCCAATTCTTCTTCATTTTTACAATCCTTTTAATTATTATTCTTAGTGCTTGGGCTATTTGAAAATAGCTCGATTTGGCCCAGAGACTAGATTTGGTCCACAGGCTATCGTTTGCTAACCCCTTCTCTAAGCCTTGGGAAGGCAAGTTGGAGGAAGAAATGAGAACATTCATGTAGTCAGACACTCCTGATCTTTAGTGCGTATGTGATATTGACAGGTCACAGCCTTCTACCTTACAGAATTATAATGGTTTAATTAATTAATTCCTATGAGAGCTCTTCCTGAAGTATAATGTTTCCTTAACTGTAGGAAATTGTTAGCATGATCCTCAAATGCCCATGAATTACTGCAACTATAATCCCAGTTGAATTAAAACCTCTACCCAGACCATGAAGCACCAGCTCTTTAAATACCTGGAAGCCTCAGCCTCAGGGGAGAACTAAAATGGGTTTGGGCCCTTATTATAAAACCCTCTACCTGTTCTAAGTCATTCCGGAGGCAATGTCTAGGCCTCCTAGCACTGGAGCAATTTCAACATCAGCCTGACTTCAAATTGTTCAGGGATCTGACCTTGCAAGTATATTTCTTGGCAAGCAGTAGATGTTCAATCTATACTGAATGAATAACCGAATTAATGAATGATCATATCGAACTAGCTGAGCTCTCACCTTGTGTGAACCTTAGTCCTCCCAAGCCACAGTCCTAAACCATGTGTTCAGTCATCCTCCTGTCATCCCAATACCAAGAGGATGCCCGCCCTACGTGCTGAGATGTTTCCCTGGCTCAGGTGATAGGAGAAAAAAAGAAAAGACGACACTGTGGGATATCAGATATCCAACCACCCATAATCGTTCAATAAATGTCTGGCTTTCTTTACATTTTAAAAATCAACATGTTATAATCATAATTATATCATGATGATAGATAATTATTTTTTTAAAAAAGAAAGGAAAGAAAGAAATCCCACTTTTGAACTGACTATGAAATCCAATCTGATGGGGACTCCCGGGTGGCTCAGTCTAAGCGTCTGCTTTTGGCTCAGGTCATGATCCCACGGTCTTGGCATCAAGCCCCGCATCAGGATACTTGCTCAGCGGGAAGCCTGCTTCTCCCTCTGCCTGCTGCTCCCCTGCTTGTGCTCTCCCTTTCTCTCTCTCTGTCTCTCTGACAAATAAATAAATAAAATCTTAAAAAAAAAGAAAAGAAATCCAATCTGACAATGAAGAGCGTCCCATGAGCTGGATTGATAGGAGGACAAACTAGGCCAGAGGTGATCTTAAGCTCCCCTTCTCTCCCATCATTATTTCATGTTAGACAATGTCTCATTATGTCCAAATGCATTATAACAATGTATTAATCTGGTACACTTTCTGAGCAAAGATTTTAGAACATTTTAATTTTTGAAACAAGATTTCTATTTGAACACACTGGTGGAATTTAAAGTTTTGATGTCTAAATCAAAACCCATTCCTCAAATTTGTTGCCTCAGAAACTCCCATCTTCACACTGCAATACAAGCTGGGATCCTCTTTTTAACCTGAAATAGGGACAGTTCCAGCTAGCTGAAATATGTTTCTACTTTATCTGTTAAGTTTCTTACTATATGGCCAATGAATTAAAGGATGATAAAGAAAGACAGATTTAAGAATCTAATTTCAGAAAAGAAGGCAAATTTCTTTTCAGATGCCAGAAAGCAAAAGCACAACTGTCGTTTTTACCTCTATCAAATAAATTAGGAAATGGAATTTGGAATTTAGAATCCAAAGAGAGACCATAAAGTCCCACTGAACGCAGGAGCTAGAGTAATTAGGAAAACTGGTATTGAAATAAACAGAAAAAGATCTTCATAGACCAATTCAAACTGGTCCGTCTGTTTTTACAGAGTTATGAAATCATGCAGCGTTCAGTTACGTTTGCCTTTTATTCATCTCCAGTGAAGCCATATCCTAACCAGGAAATTCATTTCCAATAAAGAAGAATGGAAATACTACAAACCAGTGCTACTTAAATCAAATGAGTGAATCTAGAATTTTTAAAAGTCAACACTGGTGGATTGAAAGAAATGAAATAAAAATGATTCTAACTTTACATAATTGATCCTAAAATACCTAGGGACAATTTTCTATTGCCACATTTCACAGTATATATAAAAATTACACTAGTGGGGCCCCTGGGTCGCGCAGTTGGTTATGCGACCGACTCTTGGTTTGGGCTCAGCTGGTGATCTCAAGGTCCCGAGATGGAGCCCTGCGTCAGGCTCCACCACCAGTATGGAGTCAGCTTGAGTTTCTCTCTCCTTCTCCACCTGCTCCTCCCTGCCCCCGCTCGTGCATGTGCACATGCTCTCTCTAAAATAAATAAATCTTCTTTTTTTTAAAAGATTTTATTTAGAGAGAGAGAGAGAGAGAGCACAAGCAGGGGGAGCAGCAGGCAGAGGGAGAGGGAGAAGCAGACTCCCTGCTGAGCAAGGAGCCCAATGTGGAGCTCGGTCCCAGGACTCTGGGATCATGCCCTGAGCAGAAGGCAGACTCTTAATTGATGAGCCACCCAGGTGCTCCAATAAATAAATCTTTTTTAAAAATTACACTAGTGCCCATCTTCCTCATTCCTTTACGAAATTAAATCATAGTAACTCTGAATCCTCAATGATTTTATCCCTGTGAATTAGCTGTTTTGTAAGTTATCTATAACAACACTTTAAGCCCAGACTTCTTTTATTCTCTACTCTTCTATATGTTATGAAAGCTCTTCCCTGCCACCCACTGGTATCCTCAAGAGAACAGATTTATTCAGAAAGTAATCTAAGCCTTTATTTCCCAAACTTCATTCTAAGCAATACTATTCTTTTTTTTTTTTTTTTTTTTTTTTTTTTGTTATATTACGTTAGTCACCACACAGTACATCCCCGGTTTCCGATGTAAAGTTCGATGATTCATTAGTTGCATATAACACCCAGTGCACCATGCAATACGTGCCCTCCTTACTACCCATCACCAGACTATCCCATTCTCCCACCCCCCTCTCCTCTGAGGCCCTCAGTTTGTTTCTCATAGTCCATAGTCTCTCATGCTTCATTCCCCCTTCTGATTACCCCCCCTTTCTTTATCCCTTTCTTCCCCTACCGATCTTCCTAGTTCTTATGTTCCATAGATGAGAGGAACCATATGATAGTTGTCTTTCTCTGCTTAACTTATTTCACTTAGCATTATCTCCTCCAGTGCCGTCCATGTTGCAGCAAATATTGAGAATTCTTATAAGATGTTCTGTACAAATGAAGTTCATCATCAAATAAATTTGAATATATACTGCCTATGTTCCTCTCTTGATAATTCACAATGTGCCTTGGATTTTAAAATTTCTGAGAAGTCTGGCAGTAAAGAAACGTATTTGACCATGGACAGGTTTATTTTTTGTTTTTTTTGTTTGTTTGTTTGTTTGTTTTTTCCCATGTTAACATTTGTTAACATCTCATGGAATAAGTATTCACAGGCACATTTTGGGAAAACTTCTATAAATAAACCAAGAGGGAGCTAAAACAACTGATAATAAATTCCATAGCTACACTTCAAAGCCAAACTCTAGAGAATCAGAATCACACACACAACTCTGGGCCCTAGGGTTTGTGCCAACCCATTTCCTACTTTTATGTGCTCTGTCCAAACACCGAAACTCCCCTCCCTTCAGTTCTCACCACAGCCACCCTAGTTATCTATCAGCATTGTTTTAAGGACAAAACTCTTTGAAGTACTTTGAGCCTCAGTAAAAAACAGACCTCTGTCTTTAGAAGGAAGCTAACAATATTTGAAAAAATACACATAAGAGAAGAATAGAAAAGAAAGTGATGAGAAATGGTCTGTTGGATTCCAGAATGTTTCTTCTTGACAGTAAAATAACGAAGCAAATAATCTCACTTCAGAAAATACTACATGTGGTGATGGATGTTTAACAAGATGTTAACTAGATAGTGATGAAAATTTTGCAATATATACATATATCAAATCATTATGTTGAACACCTGAAACTAATCTATTGGTACATGTCAATGATACTTCAATTTCAAGAAGTAAAAGAAAATACTAATAAAAAGAAAATAAAATACTAATACCACATTTTCCCCAGAGCATCCAGGAATTTCCAGACATAGCACTTACCACAATTGTAATGCCAAGGGTGGGATGAAGTGGTCTGTTTAAGGTCTGTCTCACCCACTAGTGTGATATTTTCTTAAGGAAAAGTACTGTGTCTCCTTGTTCATCTCTGTGTCCTCAAGGGTAGTACAGCGCCAGCACTTAGAACGTACCGATAAAATATCTGTGGAAGTTCGGAAAGGAGGAGGAAGTGAGGGAGGGCAGGAGGGAAGGAGAGAAGAGTGGGATCTTTTTGAAGTTTGATTGTTTTCCCAGAGTGATCATGGGTTTACACTATTTTGCCTGGTTCTTTCAGTGGCCCCAGAGGTTAAGTGTATAATCTACGGCCATGAAATAGGAGATAATAAACCCACAGAGGCATTAAATCATGACATCACTTTCGTGTGTACTTGTATTCTGATCAGTCAGCCATGTGCATAAAAAGTTAATATTTGATTATCAGAGGTGAAGGGAAATAAAGAGAATGTGGTCATTCTGACACATTTTTCCTTTTTTCCACTAAAACTATGACTAGGTGACCCAACAAAGCTGCCGTATATTTTTCCCTGTGATTTAGCTAAATCTGCAAATGGAAATTAGGGGGACACCTTTACTGAATACAAGGCAGCGAGCATTTAAATATCGCTAACTTATAGGCATGCTGGATGACAGCATTGATATAGTCTCATAAAAAAACAAGAGGGGGGAAGACAACTTTATTTTCTTACTCTAATCAGTGTGAAGCAAGAAAAATCACAAATTAACACACTTTTTATTATTATGCTGGGCAGAATAAAAAAAAATAGTGCTGCTTCAACAAAACAAAAAGACTCAGGTATGCTCATAATTCTTTTCTGAGCCTAGATTTGAGCGGGGCCATTCCATCTGATTGTAATTCCTGTAGGTAAGCAGATGGTCAGGCAGCATACCAAGAATTATAATAATCTATGTGGGGTGTTCCTAAGACATGAGTTAATGCTTTCAAACCCATAAAGCTTGGGATTTTATGGAGATGAACCACATTATAGACCCACATGCAAGCATGTGCTCATCAAAATTACTTCAACTGAATCAACAGCTCAGCTCATTTGCACCTCCTGACCTTCTGGAACTGACCTGTGAGAGGCATCCTCTAACCAGTTTCTGCCCTCTAAGGGCTGAAATTAGATATAGAAAGATACACATAACTAGCAATGATAATCAGGTTCAGATTTCTTGATCTGAAAACAAAGATGAAAAACAAGGTAAGCTGCAATGCCAAAAGCAAGAGATTTTAAATCATAATCCACTGCCTCCCTAAGATTTCCAGGACCACTACCAAGGATGACTAGGATGGGAGGGAGAAAAAATGGGAAAATTCACAATAGCAAACCGGTCTCCACAGATTATGCACAATTAATTAAAAGCCAGCTTTGGTAAAGTGAACAGAAGGCAGGGCTTGGAATCCAAAAGAAGTAAGTGTTAATCATAGCTCAGATACTCACTAGTCAGTGGCCTTAAGAGGTTATTTCACTCCTGCTGCCTCAGTGTCCTCATCCTTAAGATGGGGATAGTAACACCTGCCTCGTAGCATCATGGTGAAATAGCCCGTAGAAAGTTCCTGGAACACAGTACACAGCCAGTTAATGTGTTTGACAATTCTTTCTCCGTCTTTTCTTTTCAGTAATAATGCTTTCATTTTAAAAACATCTCACTGCTTTCAAAGCTCTTCTACACAGATTTTCTTAACTGATCTCACAGCGGTATCTGACAGAAACACGAGCTCTTTTTCACATATGAGAACACGGAGGCTCATTCTAGAACCCACACTAGATTCTAGTCACCCAGGCTACATCTCAGCCTGTGCTAATCCCACTAGATTGAATATTGGAATAGATGAATCATATGAAAACACAGCTGAAAATAGTGAACAGACTCTAAGATCAAAATATAATGATCAAAGGTTTTTAAAGCTATTGTCAGTAGACAAAAGAATATTATGGCGACCCAAGTGATATACATTTCAGTTTTCACTACAGAGTTGGGACTACAGAGGGCTAGAAATACATCTCTCATTAAATATTACAGAATGCATGGTATAGGATTTAGCACGCTTTTGGAGAGCTGTGGAATAATTCATTTAAAAATCAATTCTTGTGGGGTGCCTGGGTGGCGCAGTCATTAAACATCTGCCTTCGGCCCAGGGCATGATCCCAGCGTTCTGGGATTGAGCCCCACATCAGGCTCCTCTGCTAGGAGCCTGCTTCTTCCTCTCCCACTCCCCCAGCTTGTGTTCCCTCTCTTACTGGCTGTCTCTGTCAAATAAATAAATAAAATCTTCCTAAATAAATAAATAAATAAATAAATATAAAAATCAACTCTTGTTTGCAATGATTGTAGAAATCTACAGATAAAATACATACATCAATGTATAAGGCAGTTATTAAAAGTTTTTGCTCTGGCAAAGTTCATGTTAAAGAGTAAGGTTGCATCAGATTTAGCAACTTAGAAGATAATAAAGTAATTCATAGTATAGTTAAGTATACTGGTAAAATATCTTTTTCACTTTTTGTCTATTTTTCATTTTATTACTGTAACTAGCATGCACACTACCCCTAGAAGTCTTCATTTAAAAATGAAATTTTAGAAC
The DNA here is from genome assembly GCF_024610735.1 of Ursus americanus. Lineage (NCBI taxonomy): Eukaryota > Metazoa > Chordata > Mammalia > Carnivora > Ursidae > Ursus > Ursus americanus. Next base: position 49,698,629 of record NC_142137.1, on the reverse strand, counting down.
AACTTTATGAAAATCTCAGAAATAAAATGGTGAAACAAAGAGGTCATCTAAGGGTTCAACAAATTTTGGAAGAAAATACAAATAAAGCTTAATATTTGAAGAGGACATACATAAAATACCCAGCACTGTGTCTGGTGGAAAGCTTTCTAGTCAAGTTTTCCTTTTCTGCCAGGGGAACATGTGCTCTAGGTTCAAAAGAACAAAAAAAAGAGATAATGTGTCAACAAACATGAAATCTGAAAGCAGAGAGAGTAGCAAAGTAGGATCAGTAGTGGCAGATTCATGTTTTACAGAAATAAAAGAGCCCATTGATAAGCCCCATGTGTGAACAGCCTGGCTGTGTTGCCATAACAGACACTGAACTGTACCAACCAGATCCCCACTTCAGACTGACATCATCCTTTTCCAGCTGCTAGAAGTATTGGCTGGTACGGGTATCTCCTTCCCCAGGAACTGCCCTTGGCTGAAGGGAGCTGCCTCACCCAAGTTTATGCTCCCCTCTCCTAGAGCAGCTGGCCCCCAGTGACTGAGGGATGCGGGTTATAAGGCCCAGCAGCCCCTTGCCTCAATTGAGACAACTCTGAAGCCTGCCCCCAGCCCCAGCTCCAGAGCCCCTTATGTGACTGGCTGAAGCTTCTGTTACAACTACATCACAGCTCAACCTCACTCTACCCATACTGCTTCCCTCCGTCCATCACCCATGGTGATCCTTGGAGCACTCACCAATAAATGACCGACCATAAATCTCCATTTCAGAGCTGTTTCCAGGGGACCCAGCCGGTGATACTTGGTTACAGAAATAGCCCTAGGAAGTAGACTGTAATGTGGGGTTTGGGAGATAGATTGCCCACTGGTCAGCTGGCAATGAGGAGCCCACCAAGGGCGGGAAGTGCAGAACTGATATCCTGGCACATGGTAGGAGTCAATTGTCCAAGCGTTCAGCTGATGTTGAACCGGGACGAGATGACAAGAAAGGCAGTGCATGGGCTCAGCCATCTGAGAACTGCAGTGGGCATCGCTGTCATCAGGACGATGGAATAGGGGAAACCTGATTACTCAGGGAGAAAGATTTCACTGCAGAAGTGCCTGGAGTCCAAGCCAACACTAAAGGGTGAGTGTGTGAGGGGGAGGAATGATTACAAAAGAGCCTCCCCCCCCCCCCAAAGGAAACAGGAGTGACAGAACCTTTGATACAGAAATGTGCCTGGCGATGAGAGCAACTGAGAGTGAGGGACAAATCTCTGGAGAGTGGAAATGAAACAGGGGAAGAAGGGTGCCTCGAGAGGCTGGAAGAATAGGGCAGGGCCCAAATCACAGTATGGTGGAGACTGTTGTTGTTATCTTCACAGCCATGAAGAATCACTGAAGGGTTTGGAGTAAGAAAGCTACAAGGTAAGATCTGCCTTAAGAAAGAGCTCTTCGGCTATTTCCGAACTGGTGGAAGAAAACAAAAATGTGCACAAGGAAAGCCTTTTTGCATCGCTCAGAACCACAGATCAGTGTTACGTGGGAATAGTAAGTGATCCCATATTGAAGAGGCCTGGCCAGGTGAGTCTCGTCCTCTTACAGGCTGTTGGAGTGGCCCATACTAGAGGGGGTGACTCTCACCAGAGCCTTGTTTACTCACTGAGCTCTCAAATGCCATCTCGGTGATGGGAAGTCCAGTGACTCTCCACTTACTGGCTGACGTCTACAGAAGCAATCTGGGCCATTTCCCTTTCGTTGAAGATTTTAATCTCTATTTGACTAGAATGTGGTCTCCACTGTTAACAGGGACTTTATCTGTTACGTCACTGCTGTGTCCCCAGCTCTTAAAAGAGTGCTCAATACTTAGAAGGTGGTACTCAATAAATAGTCATTGAATATTGAATACATGATTTTTAAAGGAAATATTCCTAATGAGAGGGTAGGAAATTCCTACATTTATACCTTGATATGAATGATAAATGTGAGCACAGGCTTAAAGGTATGGGAGAGAAGCAATGGGTAAGGAGACTGTAGCAACTTGGCTACTGATTGATTGATATGTATAGGTGTGGATAACTATGGGAGGCAAACAGGTAATGCCTGTGGGTTGAAACTCTTAATGGGACTGGCTGAAGATACACTTCTGAGTCAAGCTGTAACCTTTTGCTATGAAGAAGTTCTTCTAATGGGAGAGCAACTGTCATGTTGCGACATGAACTGGTCATTCAGCCTTGCTTTTCATTTCCGGTTTTGTTTTGTTTTGGTGGAAGGATTGTAGTGTTATCTTCGAAGGTAATCTCACCTAGCTATGAAACCCAAAGGACGTCCGGTCCTTGTTTCCAAGACGGGGCCTGTAGAAAAATCCGTCATTCTTTTTTTTTTTTTTTTTTTTTTAAGATTTTATTTATTTATTCGATAGAGATAGAGACAGCCAGCGAGAGAGGGAACACAAGCAGGGGGAGTGGGAGAGGAAGAAGCAGGCTCCCAGCAGAGGAGCCTGATGTGGGGCTCGATCCCACAACGCCGGGATCACGCCCTGAGCCGAAGGCAGACGCTTAAGCGCTGTGCCACCCAGGCGCCCTAAAATCCGTCATTCTTGACTGCAGGATAAAACGGCAGTTCTGTTCCTTAAGGCCTTGGTGTCTTCTCCTGAGCGTTTTTAGGGCCGTGCCTGAGGCTGAGAGCGGCACTTGAGATCACTCCTGTCTTCTCAACCTTTCTGTGCAGCTCAGAACCGAAAAATCAGTTTTATGTAGGAACAGTAAGTGGTCCCATATCGAGGAGGCCTGTACAGGTGAGTCCGCGCCCTCTGTCGGTTTACCAGGTCGTTGCGTATTCATACACGGAGAGACTGGCTAGGACGCCCAGACTCAGGCGCGTGAGAGGAGAGTGCCATCCAGTGGCCAGCTGGGGACATTGCTGACGTGCGGTGCGCTCCAGACGCTGACTTCTGCTTTGTCCTTCCAACCCCGGAATTGAGGTCAGACCAACCAGGTTCTGCCAATGATATTTATCCTTCCACATTTCTGGGTTTTTCTTTTGGAGTAATCATTCATCTCTCTCCAGAGTTGCCGTGTTTTAAATTGCATCAAAAATTTAGTAACTGTTACTGTTCAACACTTGAGAAAATGCCAAATTCCAAAATTACATTTGGTCTTAGTTTTGAAAATAAGGTGTGCCATTCATCCAGCAGGTGTATATTGTTAATCCACTAGGTGCCAAGAATTCTTACCCTCTTGGAGGTTATATTCTTACTGGGGAAGACAGACAGTAACGTATATAAACTGTACATACACACATATAGACACGTCCAGTCATGGTACATGCAAGAAAGAAAGAAAGAAAGAAAGAAAGAAAGAAAGAAAGAAAGAAAGAAAGAAAGAAAGAAAGAAAGAAAGAGAGAGAGAGAGAGAGAGAGAGAGAGGGAGGGAGGGAGGGAGGGAGGGAGGGAGGGAGGGAGAAAGAAAGAAAGAAAGAAAGAAAGAAAGAAAGAAAGAAAGAAAGAAAGAAAGAGAAAGAAACAAGGTTAAAAACATAGAATCTGACAAGGTGATTGGTACCTTTTGGGATGGTGATCATACAAGGTCTCTCTGAGCACATTTGAGCAGCAACCTGAAATGAAGGGTCAGATAATGTGAATATCAGAGGAAGAGCATCCTAAACATAGGAAAAAAGCAAATGATAAAAATGACTGTCATATGAAATCAAGATTCTAGAGAAAATTTAAAATGATATCATCAGTGTCAAAATAACAATAATTATACATAAAAGCCTAAGCTGTGAGTCTAAGCTCAACTTTTATACTTTAGACAGAAGAGTGCCAAAGTTAATTACAGTCAATCTTTGAATTAGGAATTCAGCCCTAAAATAACAAAATGCTACTATTTACAATTTATTTCAATGAAAAGGAAAGGGTTGGAAATGTAGATACACACCTGCTTCCTTCAGTCCCCTCCCTACCCAAGTACACTCAAAAAGAACATAACTGTACAGGCCACCCAGTGGTAGCTAAGGGCACTACTTCTGTCTGTCTCTACACACACACACACACACACACACACACACACACACACACACACGGAGAAAGTTTCACATTCATCATGGTATATAGTAAAGATACAACTTTGGGAAAGATAACTTGTTTCTTTTCCTTCTTTTTTTGAGGTGTGATATACACAAATCTTTAAGGGTACAACTGGCGTAATTTTTACATCTGTTACATATGTATAAATTTAACTACCACCCAGATTAATATGTAAAACATTCCCAGCTCCTCAGACTCTCCTTTGCTTGTTGTAATCATTATTCTGCCTCTGTCACTCTGCATTTATTTAGTTTAGTCTGCTCTTTGAACTTATACATGAAATCGCAGAGCGTATATTCTTTTTATATCTAGGTTCTTTTGTTCAACATCACAACTGTCAAATTCATTCATGTTGTTATATGTAGCAATAATGTTTTCACTGTTGTCTAGTATTCTAGTATAAATATATACATATACAGTTGATATGTTGCACTGTTGAGAAACTTCTGGGTTATTTCTTGATTGGGGTTATTATGAATAAATCTGTTATTAGCATTTTTGTACACGTCTTTTGGCAAAAATAAACATTCATCTTTGTTGAGTATGTCTCCAGGATTAAAATTATTGATTCATAAACTGGGCCAGCTACATAATTTGTAGGGCCCAGTGCAAAATGAAAATGCAAGGACTCTTGCTTAAAAAGTAAAAGAAAAGTGCCACCCACAATACTAAAATATGAAACTCCCCTTTTTCCCAGGATCTCTCTCAACTTCTCAAAGTGTTCTTTCATTTGCTATTTAATGTCACTTTCAAGAAAAATTAAAATGTTTAGATATTAGCATGAATTTGACCATTCACCTTCATATTGTGCATTGGCAGGGTTTTGGGATTTTTTTTTTTAAGATTTATTTATTTATTACTTGAGTGGCAGAAGGGGCAGAGGGAGAAAGAGAATCTCAAGCAAAGATTCCCAGCTGAATGTGGATCCCCATGCGGGGCTCAATCCCACCACCCCAAGATCATGACCTGAGCTGAAACCAAGAGTCAGTCTCTCAACCAACTGAGCCACCCAGGCACCGGGCAGTGGCAGGGTGTCTAATCTGTATGTGGAATCACTGCAATTAAACAATTTATATTTCATAGCTTGTACATGCATATGGATTCCATTCTTTTTTTTTTTAAGGTTTATTTATTTATTCATTTGAGAGGGTGGAGGGGCAGAGGGAAAGAATCTCAAGCCAACTCCCCGCTGAGCAGGGGCCCACAGTGGGAGGTAGGGCTCCATCCTGACATCCTAACCTAAGCCAAAGTCGAGTCAGCCCTCACCCACCGAGCCCTCCAGGCACCCTATGGATTCCTTTCTTAACAGAACAGTGAAAATGCTGCATTGAACTAAACCAATATTTTTATTTTATTTCCAGGTACCTGCACATTATACCAACCCTTCCTACCTCCAGCTTACCAGTGAGAAAGAAGGACTAAAAGGAAAAAGAACTATAGGTTGCCCTCTCCTTTCCTTTCCTTCCATGTTCTCATTTCAAGCATATGTGTTTGGCTAACGCAGGGAGGTAACATAAGTAAGAAATGATAGGATAGGATTCTTTGGTTTTTCACGTTTCCTAAAACAGCACTGCTTTCTTTCTACATGCAATGCAAGTTCTGGCTCAATGGAAATGAGATGCTCAGAGATGTCAGCGGCCCCCATGCACCTTGTACTCCTCGGAGTCTCACTGACCTCTGAGGCAGTAGCTTGCACAGAATTTGGTGCTGGGGCATGGCACCCGCCATACGTGAATGGGGCAGCAGAACTATGGCAGGCACACAAGGGACGCCTGGCTCCCGGCTCAGGTCCCTGCTCCACGGTCTCGACAAGACTGCACTTACAAAAAAACAAGTTCAAAGAGAAAATGATTAAAAATTTCAAGATGTGGCCAGCCGGGCATTCGGCCATGCACAGAGCCCTGCTGAGTTTCGGGCCCTGAGTGACTACACAGGTCATCTCTCCCTGAATCAGGCCCTGTTTGGAAGCAGTTTTGTTAAACATTTTTCCAAAGGAGCTTTCCCAATCTAACACTCCCACCAGCAAGACACGACAGTACTGGTCGCTCTAACTCCTCACCAACCCTTGGTATCATTTTGCCGTCCTATTGGGAGAGGATCGGTAGCTCCTGGTGGTTTTAGTTCGCATTTCCCTGATGGCTGATGGTGCTGATGTGGGGAGGCCTGTCCTCTACTTGGATAGCTGCTTTTGCTAAGGTACCTGTTACAACTTTTGTCCCTTTTTATATTGGGTGGTCTATCTCTTTGTCATCGGTTTATAGGGGTTATTCATATTTTCTGCATTCTTTCCATGTGCATATATGTTGCAAATATCTTCCGCTCTGTACTCTTTCACTCTCTTGAGTGTTTTTTTATAAACAGCAGTTATTAATTTTAATGAAGTCTAATTTATCAATTTATAGCTTTATAATAAGCTTTGATATCTTGGTCTCAGTAGTCCGATTTCGTTCTTCTTCACTATTATCTTGACCATTTCTTTTGAAATAAAAACTCTGCAATACCCTATGTGCCAACCTGGCATTTTCAAAAGTCTTCAGATCTAAATTCCTTAAATTACCCAGCAGAGGGAACCATGCTACAACCAAGTAAAACCAGACTATTTGGACTGGTTTGGACCACTGCAAATAATTAATGTTGTGTTTTGTCTTTCCAAACCAGAAAAGAGGAATCTTTAGTTTCTTCTCACATACTCTGGCTAATTAGCATTCCCAGAAGGTGCAACCACCAGCTGACTTATTATACCAACAGTTGTTGCATTGAGAACTTTCTGGTGATCATGAACTCCAAGGTCATTCAATATTTGCAAGGATTTTCATCTTCTTTATTGCCACCATTCTTTATGGTACTGACAAATGTAACTTCTGTAGCTGTTCACAAACCCTTCCAGAAGCCATTGTTTCTGCTAGAGTACTGTTCCGTTTTCCACAGCAGTTCTGAATCTCAAAATAGAAATGACCAAAACAACATCACAAATCCCTTAGTTAAAAATATTCTTTGAAATTAAATGAAAATTGCCTAGTATCCAGAAAAATATATAAATATATCCAGAACATATGTATATATAACATAATATTCTGTGTAATACATGTTATATATGGTGAACATATAGTCTTCGAATTTGTAGCTTGTCTCTTAACTTTCTTTTATTGTCTTTTGATAAGCAGAAATTCTTAATTTTCATGTAGTCAAACATCAATCTTTTTTTTTATTTATGGTTAGTGTTTTTTATGCTTAAGAGATGCTTTCCTTTCCTCCCCAAAGTTCATACGGATATTCTACTATATTGTCTTCTAAAAATTTTCTGGCTTTACCTTCAAATTTAGCTCTTGGATTGGTTTGCTAGGACTGCCATTTAAAAGGTGGCCCCAAAGATACAGACGTAGTGAAGACAAGGGCCATATGCACCCCAATGTTCATAGCAGCAATGTCCACAATAGCTAAATCGTGGAAGGAACCGAGATGCCCTTCAACAGATGACTGGATTAAGAAGATGTGGTCCATATATACAATGGAATATTACTCAGCTATCAGAAAGAACGAGTTCTCAACATTGCTGCAACATGGACGGCACTGGAGGAGATAATGCTAAGGGAAATAAGTCAAGCAGAGAAAGACAATTATCATATGGTTTCTCTCATCTATGGAACATAAGAACTAGGATCGGTAGGGGAAGAAAGGGATAAAGAAAGGGGGGGTAATCAGAAGGGGGAATGAAGCATGAGAGACTATGGACTCTGAGAAACAAACTGAGGGCTTCAGAGGGGAGGGGGAGGGGGAATGGGATAGACTGGTGATGGGTAGTAAGGAGGGCACATATTGCATGGTGCACTGGGTGTTATACGCAACTAATGAATCATCGAACTTTACATCAGAAACCGGGGATGTACTGTATGGTGACTAACATAATATAATAAAAAAACATTAAAATTTTAAAAAATGGGTAAAGGTGTAAACTCCACATCACAGAGTAGCAAGGATTCTAGGAGGCCACTCACGTAGAGTGATTAACAGCGAGCTAACCATGATACTGCTCCTACGTAATCACTGTGATTTAAAAAGACTTATTGCTAAGAATGAAGTGAAATGATAATAAGATACCGCTTTGTAAAGATTAAGGGAATATACTTGTGTTACTGTGGGTTATTATGAAATAAAAATTTTAAAAATGAAAAAAAAAAGGTGGCTGAAATGACATCAATTGTTTCACAGTTCTGGAGGCTAAAAATCTGAAATCAAGGTATTGGCAGAGTTTGCTCCTTCTGAGACCTGTGAGGGGAACCTGTTTCAGGCCTCTCCCCTAGGCTTCCAGTGGCTTACCAGTAACCATTGGTGTTTCTTGGCTTGTAGATGCATGACCCCAATTTGTGCCTTTATGTTCACATGGCATTCTTCCTGTGTGCATTTTTGCATCCAAAATTCTTTTTATAAAGGCACCAGTTATATTGGATTAAGGGCCCATACTACTCTAGTATGAGCTCATCTGAACTTAACTTTTCTGAGAACTGGGTAGAGGACATCATTTAATCCACAACAGCCCTTTAATCGACCTCAAATTATTTTTGTATGTGATGTGGCAAAAGGCAAACACCCAATTTTCCCAGAAGCATTCACTGAAAATCCCATTTATTCCCCAATCATCTAAAATACTCTCTTTTTTATCAGATGTCTGTAAATGTTGGACGCTATATACTGTTTCACTGATCTTTTATTCTACCACATGGTCTTACTGTACCTCTATAATAACTTTTTATTTTTATTTTTATTTATTTATTTGACAGAGAGAGACAGCCAGCGAGAGAGGGAACACAGGCAGGGGTTGTGGAAGAGGAAGAAGCAGGCTCCTAGCAGAGGAGCCTGATGTAGGGCTTGATCCCAGAACGCCGGGATCACGCCCTGAGCCGAAGGCAGATGCTTAACGACTGCGCCACCCAGGCGCCCCCTCTATAATAACTCTTGAAATGTGGAAGGGGAAGTCCTCCCATCTGAACTTTTTATTATTTTTTATTTAAAAAAATATTTTATTTATTTATTTTAGAGAGGGGGGCATGCAAGCAAGGTGGGGGAGGAATAGAGGAAAAGGGACAAGCAGACTCCATGCTGAGCACAGAGTCCAATGCTGGGCTTGATCCCATGACCTGAGATCATGACCTGAGCCAAAATCAAGAGTCGGACGCTTAACCAACTGAGCCACCCAGGCGCCCCCCCCCCCACATCTGAACTTTTTAAAAGATGTCTTAATTATTTCTGGACTTCTGAAATTACACACGAATTTTGTAATCACCTTGTCAAGAATTTTATAATCACCTTTCACAAAAATCTGTTGAATTTTCACTGGAATTGTATTTTTTTCTAAAACATTTTTCCTTTCTCCTTCTCTTTTTCTAAAAGATTTTATTTACTTATTTGACACACAGAGAGCACAAGCAGGGGGAGTGGCAGGCAGAGGCAGAGGGAGAAGAAGTCTCCTCACGGAACAAGGAGCCTGGTGCAGGACTCAGTCCCAGGACCCTAGGATCATGACCCAAGCTGAAGGCAGATGCTTAACTGACTGAGCCACCCAGGCACCCCATCACTGGAATTGCATTATATCTATTACCTACTTTTAACAGATACTGGCTTCTCAGTCGAGAACCACAATCCATATTTCCCCATCTAAAAAATATATATATATATTCTTCAATGTCACCCACTGGAATTTCATACATTTTCCCATAAAGGTTTCATATGTACTAGGTATCTTTCATGCTACTACAAATGATTCTTTTATTTCATTTTCTACTAGCTTAATATTGGTGTGTAGACATGCAGTTGTGTTTTGGAGATCAAATTCATGCCTAAAAGCCCTGCTAAACTCTCATATTAATATTTTAAACTTATCCATAGGTGTTTTTTCACCCTACAGGATACCTGGCCAATACTCCTTAAGACTATCAAGGTCATGAAACATGGCTGTTGTTCCATGGAACAACATGAATGAACCTTAAAGACATTATGTTGAGTAAAAGAAGCTAGACACAGAAGAATACCTACAGTATAGTTCCACCAATAAGAAGATCAAGAAGAGTCAGAGCTAATCAGATGGTAATGAAGGTCAAAACAGTGAGTTCCTATGTTACAGGTCTATGAGGAGAAGCATGAAGGAATCTTCTGGAGTGCTGGAAATATCGTATATTTTGATCTGAGGTTGGTAACATGGTTGTGTATATATGAAAAAAGTTAAGATTAGTGTGCTTTAGGCACCTTATTTTATGTTACGACTCAATAAAAAAAAACTTTAAAAAACATCAGCCAGTTTTGTGGGAACTAACAAGTGATTCTGAAATTTATATGGAAATACAAAGGGCAAAATTAGCCAAGGTACCCAAATAAGAACAAATAGAGGGACTTTGTCTACCAGCAAAAAGAAAGGAATTAAAATAGTGTGAGATTTGGCAAAACAGTAGACAAAGAGACCAGCGGAACAGAGCATGGTCTATAAACAGACCCATTAATGAAAGATATTGAGTTTATGAAGAAGATGAAGCTTTAGAGAAAAGACTATTTTTTTCAGTAAACAGTGCTGAGTCAGTCAGAGTCATATAAAAAATAAAATTTGAAGTCCTAGCTTAAATCACATAAAAATCAATTCAAGGCAGATCATAATTTGTTACATGTGAAAAATAAAGCAATAAAGTTTTCAGAAGAGAACTGAGAAGAATATCTTCATAACCTTAGGGTGGGATAACATTTTTTAAAGAGGACACAAAAAAACAATGACCATAAGAGAAATAATCAGTAAATTAAACTATATTTATTTAGGAACTTCTTTTATTACTCTATCGAGAGAGCAGAAAGGCGAGCCGCAATAAAGGGAGAAATATTTGCCACATATACAACTGCCAAAGGCTTCATATTCAGCAAATGTAACAAATTTCTTCAAACAAAAATAAGATAAAGAAACAGGAGCAGATCCTTGACACAAGGGTATATCCAAATGGCTAATAAACTTATGAAAAAGTTCTCAATGTCATTGCAGCTGAAGGGAATGTAAATTGTTATAACCACTTTGGAAAACAGGTTCGGCATTATTTACTTAAGCAGAAATATGTCTGTCCTATGACCCAGTAATTACACGTCTGGGTATGTACTTGGCAGGAATATGTGCACCTAGGCAAGAGATATGAACTAGAATGTTCCAAGAAACACTATTGCTGATAATTCCCAACTGGAAACAATCTAAATGTCATCAAAATATAAATAAATTGTAGCAAGTCACTAATGGATAGCTTTACAGTGTTGCACTCAATCTATAGGCAGTAACACAGATGATTCTCAGCATTATGCTGAATAAGAGAAGCCCAGGTACAATGGAATACACACTGAATGACTGATTTGGGGGAGAAGGGAAGGGGCAAGAGGACAGCCTCTGTAGGGTTAGCATTGTTCTATTTCTTGACTTGGGTGATGCTTGCTAACGCATTCCTTCAGTGATAACTCACTGAGCTGTAACATCTGTCTTGGTGCATTTTTCTGTATGTATATTATACTTAACAATTACAAAAATTTTTAAATGCATGGACCACTTCTCAAAAAAAAATTTTGGAAGAGTTGGAGGAAGATTTGATGAGATAGGATTCCATAAGATTTTAACTATTTGATATTATTTAGATTTGAGCAGACAGCATAATGTAAACACTGTTAGTGGTCCCAAATATCCCCCAACGATGGCAGAGTAGACTAAAAGGATTTCAGAAATCTCCTAAATACTGGAGGCTTATTATCTCACCAGGACTCTCTCCTTTCCTCCTTTTCCCCCACCATCACCTGCCCTCTAATCTTCAGGTTTACTTTTGGAAACTTAGTATGTTCTGAACCTGACACTGACTATACCTCTGTGACCAGGCATGGGCATCTGTTCCCATTCATAATGTAGTTTACAATATGGAAATCATACCAATGTTGCATTTTTCATAAATTATAAGTATACATCTTCATATGTGTGTTATTTTGCAGTTCACCCCATAAATGTATTTGCTTTATTTTTCTTAAGTGCAGAGGCATATAAGGAAGTCATTATGAACACAGACTTTGGAATTAGATTAACCGGGCTTCAGATCCCAGTTCTGTCGCTTTTTAAGTGAACAACCTGACCTAGCATGTTTCTTCATTTTGTCATTCAGGGGAATGTGACTAACTCACAGAATTGTTGTAGGGACCTAAGAAGGTGGTCAGTGTAACATTCTGAGCATAAGGACGGAGCTCAAAGTCAGCATTCGGTAACCTCATGTGATGGTGGTGTGGTGATGTTCGTGATGAAGTATCATTCTGGAAACTATTTAGGAGTTCAACTGGAAAAGGAAAAGTCCGTATTTTTTGTTTGTGGTATTAGCGCTGGGGTTGAGGGTGGACGTATTGGTTTACGGCCTTGCTGATTAGAAAGCTCAAAAACCCATACATCAGATTCCACAAAATTACGATCGCAGCAGGTGGTAAATCATGGCAAGGACTGTCATCTAGACCTTTCTCCAAAGAAGGCATACAGATGGCCAACAGACACATGAAAAGGCGGTCGGTCGGTATCATTTGTCATCAGGGAAATGCCTATCAAAACTACAATGAGGTATCACCTCATAGCTGTCAGAAGAACACAAGAAACAACAAGTGTTGACGAGGAGGTGGAGAAAACGGAACCCTCGTGCACTCTTGGTGGGAGTGCAAACTGGGGCAGCCACTCTGGAAGACGGTAGAGGGGTTCCTCAAAAAGTTAAAAAGAGAACTACCCTACAACCCAGTAATCCTACTAATGGGTCTTTGCCCCCAAAATACAAAAACACTAATTAAAAGGGATACATGCACCTCTATGTTTACAGCAGCATTGTTTACACCAGCCAAATTATAGAAGGGGGCCAAGTGTCCATCGATAGATGAATAGATAAAGAAGATGTGGTGTATAAAAATCCAATGGAACATTATTCGGCCATAAAAAAGAATGAAATCTTGCCATTTGCAACAACGTGGATGGATCTAGGGGGTATAATGCTAAGCGAAATGAGTCAGAGAAAGACAAGTACCATATGATTTCACTCATATGTGGAATTAAAGAAACAAAACAAATGAGCAAAGGAAGAAAAGAGAGACAAACAGAGAAACAGATTCTTAACTATAGAGAACAAACTGGTGGTTGCCAGAGGGGAGGTGGGTGGGGATGTGTGAAACAGGTGACAGGGATTAAGAGCACACTTATCCTCATGAACACTGAGTAATGCACAGAATTGTTGAATCCCTGTGTTGTATACGTGAAACTAATATGACACCGTATATTACCTATACTGGAATTAAAATTAAAAACTTGATAGAAAAATAAAGCACTGGGGAGCCTGGGTGGCTCAGTCAGTTAAACGTCTGCCTTTGGCTCAGGTCATGATGCCAGGGTCCTAGATCAAGCCCCGCACTGGGCTCCCTGCTCAGCGGGGAAGCCTGCTTCTCCCTCTCCCTCTGCCACTTCCCCTGCTTGTGCTCTCTCACTCTCTGTCAAATTAAATAAATAAATAAATAAATAAATAAATAAATAAATAAATAAATCTTTAAAAAAATAAAGCGCCAATTGGGGAAAAAAAAAGAAAGATTATAATCTTTATGACAGCAGAATCCATCAGTTTGAATGTGTTGAGTCATTTCAAAAATCTTCTGAAGGATATACTAGGATTTATTTTGACTGAGAAAGTTTAGACTGGGAGGGAACCGGACTGCCTCTTCCTGAAGTTCACAGGGTGGGTAAGACAGAAGAATTTAAAGGTACAAAGGAAACTCCCTAAGGTGAGTTCCAGGTCACAGGTAAAAACAAAAGAAGTCATGATTACACTCTTGAATTTAATGCATGGCAGACATCAACTGAGCACTTCGCACTTAGTTTTAGGTCCCACTCATCCTATGAGAACCCACAGCATCTATGGAGGACAGAGCAGTGAATTTGTTACCAGCTATGAGACCAGTGAAATTCTGACATGCTGTCGGACAGGTGCAAAGGGGGACTTGAGGAGGATAGAGGGAAGATGGGTGTACAGAAGGAACAGAACTGTTACTGCTCAATCAAGAAGGGTAGGGGATAAGGGAAGGAGGACTATGCACCTGTCTGCTTTAGCCCCTTTGGGGCCACAAATGATTCCTATTTGAACAGAAACACACATAAGTCCTAAAGTTTAGATACCAAAATATGATTGGCCCCAAATACTTTTGTGGCAAATATATGTCACATTTAACCCACTAGACTTAAAATGATAAGGATGAAAGCCTAATATAATTTACAGTCAGTAAAACCAACAGCAACTCACCACAATGCTGATGATGTGCTGCTTAAACATAGAGTCCTTCCTAAAATGTTCAGTCCTTCCTACGACTTACTGAATCAGTAAGACCCCAGCCAGGAAAACAGAAACCGTACCAGTTCTTTTAACAGAAAGAATTTGCTATGTGGAATTGATTAAACAGATGCTGGAGAATTAAAAATGTAAAAAGAGGATTTTCAGACTTAGGCAGTGAAAGTAACTACCAGAAGCAACTCTGAGCCCCCAGGGCTGGAGGAACAAAGGGAAGATGTGGGGGTTACATCCTGGCAGAGGAACCCAGGAAGTCAGAACTCTGGCCTCTGAGAATGAGCCTGGCCAGCCCATTGCTGGTGTCTCCGAGCGGAAGCAATGAAGCTGATTCTGGGAGGACGGCACCAACTATACCTGCCAGGGTGAGGAGACACTGTGGGACACTGCTAAGAACAGCAAATAGGAAGCCCAGTCCCCCGGCTGCTCCTCCAGCTGTCAGCGTTCATCCAGCGCCCCCTATTGATGGAACCTGAAGGACCCGGCTGACAAAGGCTTGTAGAGTCCTAGGTTCTGCATCCCCACACAGAGCCCAGCCAAAGGGACGACTGAGCTGGGTTTATTCTGTTTCCAAGTCTTTCTGGGGAGAAGGAAGTAGCATACTTAGGGGCCTCTGAAAATCCTGCCCGTCCTCTCACTCCCTTCCAGCAAAAAACACTTCTTTCTTTTCAATTACTTTAGATCCTTTTTCCTAAGATGAAGGTAGTTGATCAAAGTTTAGGGAACTGATTTTGTACACTTGCGTTATCTGTGAGGGAAAGAGGGAAAGCACCCGAGGTAAATCGTTTATTTCTCTATTTTAAGGCGGTGCCCAACCTTCACAACTCCGTCTCAAGGACCAGAGCTGAGACTGGCTCTCAGGTTTTCTTTATATCGGTTCAACTATTTCAACACATTTCTTCACTTCCACCGCCGCCGTCCCGTTGTGAAGAGCCTGGGACCTAGAAGTGGGCTCGTGTGGAAATCCGCAGACCCCTGCTCACAAGCTCGGGGGGCTTCATTCAAACAGATACCTCGACTTTCTGAGTTTCCCTTTTCTCTTCCGTACAATGGGACAACACCTGGTTGCAGGTGGCGAGGATTGCATGACATCAAACACAATGCATGGCAGAGTGCCTGGAAGTATGTTAAGAAACAAATACCCATCTCATTCTTCAGGCACTGACCTCTGACATTTCGAAGCTTCGAGGAGCGACTCTCAGGCCTGAATACCAGACTCACTTTTCTGTGTGCTCACCTCACTCTCTCCTCCCTGGAGTGCGGTGTTACCTACACCAGTGACCTGGCAGGTCGGGGCCGTGGAAACTCGTTCAGACTCTCGGAACTGCGTGGCTGGGGGCCAGAAATCGCGGGGTCCCTCCCCTCGCGCTGGCAGCCAGCCGGGCTGCGGCGGGACGCGGGTGGGGCACAGCCGGGGTACCGCCTCCTTGGGCTCCGGCCGCAGACAGCGCCGCGCGCCGCGCCAGCCGAGGGCCCAGGGATCCGAGGAAGGCAGCGGCTCGAGGGGGCGGGTCGCTGCGGGCCGCCAGCCGAGATGTGACCCGGCCCCGTCGCCCATGTGGGCCCGCCGACCCCCGGCGGGAGCGGCGGCCAGAGGGGTCCGGGCGCCCGGCCGCCGTGCCCTGCGGCTGCTGCTGCCCCTGCTGCTGCTGCTGCTGGCGGCCGCGCCGTCGGGACGCGCAGGTAGGCGGGTGCGGGACGGGGACGTGACCGGGCCCGGCCCGCCGACGGCCGAGCGCCGCCCAGGTCCGTCCGCCCGCGGGTGTCGCGTTCACGCGCGCGCAGCGGGAGGCGCGGGGGTGGGCGCCAGGAGCCCTGGGAGAAACTCACCGCCGCCTCGCGCGCGCCTGCTGCGGCGACAAGTTTGCAGGACTGAGAGTTTCACTCTTCCCGTTGCCGGGGGTGCAGTGAGGTGGAGGAAGTGTGACAGTGGTGGCTCTGAGTGGAACCCGCAGCTCGGAACTTGAGGTTGGCGGCAGTGACCGTGCGCAGGCGCCCGCCCGTACCCGCCGCCCTTCAACAAGGACCAACCCTGGGCTGGCAGTGACCGTTGCGCCTTCTAGAAAATACCGACTCCCGGGAAGGGTCTGCTTGGAAAGAACAGGGTCTAGACAGAGGCAGCGTTTCTAAAATAAGATTGGCTCTCTTGAGCACGTCATTGTTTCTCCTTTGCAGTTACGACCATGTACAGATATGTGCTCTTTGATTTTTTGGAAATAACAAAACTTTTAACTGATTTAGGATATAAGGTAACTGAAATGTGCTTTGCTGTGTTTTTAAGTTTAAATTCTACCAACTGGAATCCAGTAAGCCAGGATGATTCATTAACCTGATTTCTTTTTAATTCTTCTGCATTTCTGGCATATGAGAAAAGATTTTTTTTTTTTGAAAGCAAGATATCAGGGATTTTTTGAAAAACTAAAATCAGCAAAACTTCCCAGAATATTGTACTTTGTAGGGACGTGGTTCGGGCTTTTATGCCTTTTAACCCAGAGCTGAACAGCAGTGAATGCAGAAAGAAAGTTGCCCTCGAATGTGCACTGTTCTTAGTAGTCTAAGAAAAAGTTATTTAAGTTTTTTTTTAAAGATTTTATTTATTTATTTGACAAAGATAGAGGCAGCCAGCGAGAGAGGGAACACAAGCAGGGGAAGTGGGAGAGGAAGAAGCAGGCTCCCAGCGGAGGAGCCTGATGTGGGGCTCAATCCCAGAACGCGGGGATCACACCCTGAGCCCAAGGCAGACGCTTAACGACTGAGCCACCCAGGCGCCCCATTATTTAAGTTTGATACAGTTATTATGGAAGCAACCCCACTGTCCATGATAGATGAACGGATAAACAAGATGCATTACCCATGCACACACCACCTACAGAATATGTCTCAACCATAGAAAAGAATGGGATTTTGCCATTTGCAAAAACATGGGTGGACCTAGAGAGTATTAAACTAAGTGAAATAAGTCAGGCAGAAAAAGGCAAGTACCATATGATTTCACCCATGTGTGGAATCTAAAAAAGAAAACAAATGAATAAACAAACGAAAAGCAGAAACAGACCCATAAATAGTGAGACCAAACTGATGGTTGCCAGAGGGAAAATAGTGGGAAATGGGCAAAATGAGTGAAGGAGAGTGTGAGATCCAGGCTTGCAGTTATGGAATGAATAAGTCATGGGGATAAAAGGTACAGCACAGCGAATATAGTCAGTGTTATTATAATAGTGTTGTGCTGTGATAGTAGTTATACATGTGAGCATAGCATACTTATACTTGTGGGATCGCTATGTTGTACACCTGAAACTAATGTAACATGGGGTGTCAACTACACTTCAATAGGAAGAAATCAGAAAGGGAGACAAACCATGAAAGACTCTGGACTCTGGGAACTAAACTGAGGGTTACAGAAGGGAGGTGGGTAGGGAGATGGCGTAAGCAGGTGATGGGTAATAAGGGGGGCACATGTGGTGATGAGCACTGGGTGTTATATGCAACTAATGAATCATTGAACACTACATCAAAAACTAATGATGTACTATATGCTGGCTAATTGAACATAATACAAGAATTTTTTAAAATAAAAAAGGAAAAACACAGTAATAATAAGTTCAATAGAGTTACAAAAGTTAAGAAGTGTGCATATCGATGTTGGAGAGATTTTTAAACAATAGATATTATACCCCAAAAATGTTTCTCTTCAAAATCCTGCATTTCTCAAAAAGTATAGTCATTTTATTTTATTTTGTATTCATAAATATATTTATAATATATTATTATATGATTTTATATTACATTATTTTATAGCTATTTCCTACATATGCTGAACGGAAAGAGACTACTCCTGACTTAGATATTGAGTCTTCAACTAACAGACCTGAATTTTCTTGTTTCTATATTTAATCAAAGAGAGAAATAAAGCTTGCTCCATAATTGGGTTGTGGGGCTGACATTAGAAGGTAGTAATATTGTTGGCATTAAAGCAAAATTTGAGGGGGAAAAAAAACCCAGAAGACTCTTTTCTGATCCACAAGACCCAGGTACTTTCTTAGCTCTTCTAAAAGCATTGCTGTTTTCTTCTGGGTCTTCAGGCACCCTAAGGACTGCTGGAAAAACCAGGTTAGAAGCTACCTGGATACCATACTTACCTCTTAATAGAGAGTGATTTCTATCCTGATGGGTCAGCCACAATATCTACTAAACAGTGTGGGCTGTGGGTTAGATGACATTGCCACTCTTGGGTAGGGAAATACTTAAATTTTTTGAACGTTTTAGCACAAATATTCAGTCACCCAACTCAGTATTTGGATCAGGCTATATAAACCAACCATTCAAAGACAAAAAAAAAAACTCAACATAGCATCAACATTTTAGGAAAGTTAAATGATTAAATTTTAAAAAGTTAAAAATTAAATTGATATTTAATTTCAGGCAAGCTTTTAACAGAATTCAGAATATCCGTGATTTTCCCTCAAGGCAGGCATGACACCCACATTCATTTTCACTCTCTAAACTCTCCAGGGACAGAGTTTCACCAGCGAGTTTATCCTTGTTGCATATCAAAATCTGCCCTGTTGGCCCATTCCCATGCTTACTCTTCAGTGAAGATAAGGAGCTGTGGTCAGCATCGTATAAACAAGCATCTGAAGCCGATAAGAGAGAGAGGGAGAAGATGACTTCCCAAGGTCATGTTCTCCTCTCCTCAAGCCTTTCAGAGGTATCCATTGCTGTAGAATAATTCTGAACTCGCCTACAAGGTTTTGTGTGGACCACTCCTTCCTGTCTCTCAGCCTTACCTCACACCACTTACTTCATGCTATACTGTCCTTTTTCCAGTGCCTAGAGCAAGCCAAACCATTTTTCATCTCAGAGACTTCATACTTGTAGTTCCTTGCGCTACACTGTTCCTACCCCCCTATCCCTAACCCACAATTCTAACTCCTGCTCAGACTTGACATCTCACCTCCAATAAGCCTCCCTCAAGGGGATCTGCCCAAGATCCCCAAAGAAGGAAAAGAATATGGAGTTTATTAAGCATGTCTAGGAACAAATGAGCTTAGCTTTACTTTTGGAGCTTTTAGAATACAGCGTAAATATCACTACTACATCTATGCTTATTAGAACTAATTTGCTATAATTAACGTGGTGAAGGTATGTGTTGAAGTCTCTGTTCTTTGATATCAACACAGCAGCTTTTGGGTATTCTATTTCACTGAGAAGTTATTTGTACACACACAGATGGTTCCAGTGGTCTTATTAAGTTCCTTTCATTATTTTTTTAAATTTTAATTTTGAAATAATTTGACGCTTACAAAAAAGTTTCAGAAACCGTAGGCTTTCTGTAAATCCCTTAGCTGGTTTCTCCCAGGTTTAACATCTTACATAACCATTGTACATTGTTCAGAACCAGGACATTAACGTTGGTATAATAGACTCACCAAACTATAGACCTTGCTCGGATTTCAACCATTTTTCCACTAAGGCTCTTTTTCTGTTCCAGAATCCCACTTTACCTTTTGCTGTCTTGTCTCCTTCGTCTCCTCCAATCTATGACAATTCCTCAGCCTGTTCTTGCTTTCCTGTCCTTGACACTTTGGAGTGTCATCTCTTCTTAGAATGTCCTCCATTGGTCGTGTGATGTTTCTTCACGATGAGAGTGAGGTTGTTCCTTTAGAGCAAATTATGTTGTCTTTCTCAGTGCATCATAGCAAAGGATTTATGATATCAGTATGTCCTGTTTGTGGGAACGTTAACCTTGATCACTTGGGTAAGGTGGTGTCTGCAGGGATTTTCATTGTGTAGTTACTGTTACTTTGGGGGAAGACATAAGGTCATTTCTTGTACATTTGCATGGCTTCCACATTTCTCAGCTCGAGGCGCGTCCCCAGCCTGTCTAAAGAGCATCACGTATCCCAGATCCCAGCATGTGGTGTAGGATTGCCAGCCTCACTCCAGAATGTGTGTACCTACTGCCTTTAACTCTTTATTGAGCTACCTCTAAAACAAATCCGGGAAAGGCAGTATTCAGTATCAGAGAATAACAAAGGAGATTTGTTATCTCTGCGAGGTGGTGTGGTATAGGAACAACGTGGTAGGGCGGAGGAGCGACTGACAGTTCTCTGAGTGTACCTTTGGTACGGCTCTGACTGGTAGAGCCATAGGTGGGACACATATTTCCCATTTAAGCATAAACTTTGGACAAAGGAATGGGTAGATGGAATTATTTGTGTTATAAAATGAATATGTTATATAAGCATTTCAACATAAAACATTAATTATTTTTTATAATATATATTTTTTAAGATTTTTAAATTTATTTTCGAGGAAGAGAACACGGGAGCAGAGACGGGGTGGGGGGAGCAGAGGGACAAGCTGACTCTGCACTGAACCCAGGGCTTGACGTGGGGCTTGATTCCATGAGCCTGAGATCATGACCTGAGCCGAAATCAACAGTCAGACGCTAGCCGACTGAGCCACCCAGGTGCCCCTATATCTGTGTGTTGCCTTTGTTAGTCCTTGGCATAGTACTTTAAATTTGCGGGTTTTTGCTTAAAAGCACCTTTAACTACACACATGATGTTTCTTAAAAATGATTTTCTATTTGCATCTTTTTCTTCTTTGTACAATTTTACCAGGTATCATTGACACCTTTATCTCCATGATGATTTTAAAAAATAGACATCTGGGAATCAGCGGCAGCTTAAAGTAGCATCATTTTATCCATCTTATTAACATTACACTTATGCTATGAGTGTGATATTTTGAAAACATTCTGATTTTTCTTGGTCCATATTTATGTTTGTTTGGCACAAAAACTGATACCAGAAAAATGAATTAAATCATTATCATCAATTCCAAGATACATCAATTACTTATAAAATTGGAGAACAAGAAAACTTTAGGGAAAAAATTGCCAGCTGGAGATATTAAAATTAAATCCTCTACTTTAGTTTTCAGAATTCCTTTGGATATAGAAACCTGGGGTTGACAGGACATTATTAAAGTCCCATTCAACAGCTCCTCATATGAATCTCCTCCACAGCATTACTTCCAGATCATTACCTCTCTGCTGTTTGAGCACCTGTCATCATGGGACACTCACTGCCTGGCACCCAAGGCAGGATGTCCTGTTACTACAGACTTCCAACTGTGAAAATGTCCTTCCATGTAAAGAACTAAGGTCTCACTCCCTTGGATCTTCACCCATAGTTGGCCCTCACTCTATGCTGCTGAAGCCATGCACAACAGGCCGTACAGATAACCGAACGCACCATCTGTGTCTTTTCCCCTCTCAGCCAACCACCTTCCAGTTACGTCATGCCAGCCTCTCTCTTGGTCTTTCTAGCATGTGTGTGTTCCAGTTTGTCTGCAAGTTTCCAAGCTGCCTCCCTGTAGGTCATGAGGAGACGGCTGGTCTACTAACATTTCAAACACGCCTGGCGTGTTTGTCCTTAATGTCCTAATGATTCAGCATCAGGTTCTTAGTGAACATAGGTTTCCTGATACCTGAAAGCTGCCCTCCTTTTCTTTGTTGTCCTCTCCTAGGAGACACAGAGTCTGAACCCTCATTTCAACTCAGGCTTTCATATGAAGAAAATTTCACTTCGTGGAGGTAGTTTTCTTTCTGTTTGCTTCTCAAAGGATAGAAGATGGAAGTATGGCATAGTGTTTGATCTAGAACTTGTGTCTGTGATGCAATTAAGGATACTCTTTTCTGGAAAGAAAAAATTTTCCTGATTATCTATTCAACTCTAGTTCTGTTTTTTGACTGTGGTGGTCACCGTATTGCACATTGAGCCCCAAAATGGCTCCCATACAGCTGCCATAGTCCCCTCATGCGCTGCTTTCTCGGAGGCCAGCTCTGCCTCCAGTCACAGAGAACTGGCATACTTTTTCCGCTACGGACTTGTCAGTAAGTTGTCCTCAGACTTCCTGATTCTCAACATGTATGCTTTTCATCCAGCCTCCTCAAAGTTCCATCCCATACAGTTGCATTTGTATTTTGGTGGTATGAGGTTTTTTTGGCAACTGCATTGTCCTCGTTAAAACATGTGCTTACAGTATTTCCTCCATTTAATTTTTCTCCCTCTCAACTTTGCAGATCTTTTGCCTCTTGCATCAATCCCCTCATCTTTACTTTCTGGAGAGTCGGCAGCCCTTCAAGCATTCGTCGTTCTCCTCAGTAAACGCTGGGTTCATTTTTGAGGAAAGATGCAAGCAAACAAAATATACCTCTTGTATTAGTTTTCTGAAACTGCCGTAACAAAGTACCACAAACTGAGTAGCTTAAAATAGCGTAAATGTATTCTCTCACAGTTCTGGAAGCTAGAAGCCTGAAATTCCGATGTGGGCAGGGCTGACTCCCCCTGAGGGCTGTGAGGGAACATCTGTGCCGTGCGTCTCTCCTAGCTTCCGGTGGTTGCTGAAATCCTTGGCACCCCTTGGCTTGCTGATCGTCATTCCAATTCTCTGCCTTCGCATGGAGCTGTCCCTGTCTCTTCACACAATCTTCCCTCTGTGCACGTCTCTCTTTGTGTCCAAATTTCCCCCTTTTATAAGGATACCAGTCATATTGGATTAGGCCCACCCTAATCACCTCTTTTTAACTGATTACCTCTCTAAAGACCCTACACCTAATTAAGGTTACTTTATGAGGTACCGGGGGTGAGGATTTCAACATACTTCTTTTGGGGAGGCACAACTGGATTCCTAAGTACCTGCCATACCCTCACAGGCTCCTAGGGCAGGATCCATGAGCTTGGCTTCTAACGTGCAGAAAAGCTACCTTCTCAGCCCCATGCAGTGGCGCTCCTCCTCGGCATGTTCATAGTCTATGTCCTCTGCCAAAGGGCAACCTTCATAGAAGCGTCATGCCTGAAAGTCTCTCCTGAGAATGTTGAGGGCAGAGATGAGGTCTTCTCTTGTACTTTCCATAACATGAACGTAAGAGAGAGACACCATTTGGTAATACATTCAAATATGGAATTGCTATTGTGTAAGCCTAAAACTAATATAGGTCAATTCTAGCTCAATAAAAGAGGTGGGGAGCCATCAGTGGTGTGTAATCAAGACAGTGCAGTGTAAATTTTTTCAGCAGAGAGGCTCACTGTCCTCGGACCCCTACCTCCTGCCTCAGCTTCTCCGAGGGGCGCTTTCACTGCAAAATCCTCACTCTTGCACCAGCAAGGACCATTTTCACAGTTAAGGCTAACTATCCATCTGATTCCAAGCCAGCCCTCCTCCTCCATTTTAGATTAAAATATATGTATTGCAAAAAGTCCACTAAATTATCTACTAAAGGCTCTACTTTGTTATTGTAAAAATTAGCTCGTAATTCCTAAGTGTAAAATAGAATATCACATGCAGTTCAGGAGCAAATAACTTAGGGGAATAAGGTATTCGATGTGGTCAGACTTAACCAAGAAGAATAACCTTATCCATTTTGAGTTTTCGGAAGTTAAAATAAACCTGACACAATATGATTTGAGCACTTTTCATTCATCCAGTGTCATTCGTTCATATCTCTCAGGAACAGTTGTAGGCATTGAGGTGAACATGAAAACAAGGTCTCTTTCTTCACAGAGCTTTTAGTCACAGACAGGTAATGACGTTAAAGTAAAAATGCCAGAATTGAGAAAATCACAGTTCTTTAACAGCAGAGAACAAGGTAACCAATTAAATCTAGAAGGCAGGCAGGGCTTCCTCTAAAAAGGGTCCTCTAAATTGAGACTCATAAGAGTTGCTGGCATATATATATATATATATATATATATATATATATATATATACACACACATATATATATATTAGACATATATAAAATTTTATATATATCACTTCACATTCTCCCTATTGAAGGAGAAAAGTTGCATTATATAAGCAGTGAGCTGTCAAAGTAAATGTCTTGCTTATGAACCAATACTTCCAATGCTTTTAGGAAAAACATAAATTTAATAAATAGTTACAGGTAGGCTATTATCCGTAGTATGTAAAACAATTATAATTCAACATAAACTCAGCTCTTTTGCATTTCAAATATTAGCAGGAAAATACAGGCATACCTCATCTTATTGCACTTTGTCGATATGGCATTTTTCACAAAGTGAAGATTTGTGGCAAGCATGCCTCCAGCAGGTAGGTCCCCGGCAGCATTTGCTCACTTTGTATCTCTGTATCACATTTGATGATTCCAACAATATTTCAAACTTTTTCATTATTATTTTTTAATAATAATTTTTTATTATGTTATGTTAGTCACCATACAGTATATCCTTAGTTTTTGATGTAGTGTTCCATGATTCATTGTTTGCATATGACACCCAGTGCCATGCAATATGTGCCCTCCTTAAACCCATCATCGGCCTATCCCAGTCCCCCACCTCCCTCCCCTCTGAAGCCCTCAGTTTGTTTCCCAGAGTCCACAGTCTCTCAAGCTTCATTCCCCCTTCTGTTTACCCCCCTTCATTCTTCCCTTCCTTCTGCTACCGATCTTCCTGCATTTCTTCTGTTCCATAAATGAGTGAAACCATATGATAATTGTTTTTCTCTGCTTGACTTATTTCACTTAGCATAATCTCCTCCAGTCCCGTCCATTTTGCAGCAAATGTTGGGTAATCGGGGTAATCGTTCTGAGTAATATTCCATTGTATATATGGGCCACATCTTCTTAATCCAGTCATCTGTTGAAGGGCATCTCGGCTCCTTCCATGATTTAGCTATTGTGGACAATGCTGCTATGAACATTGGGGTGCATATGGCCCTTCTCTTCACTACGTCTGTATCTTTGGGGTAAATACCCAGTAGTGCAATTGCTGGATCATAGGGTAGCTCAATTTTTAACTTTCTAAGGGACCTCCACACTGTTTTCCAAAGTGGCTATATCAACTTGCATTCCCGCCAACAGTGTAAGAGGGTTCCCCTTTCTCCACATCCTCTCCAACATTTGTTGTTTCCTGCCTTGTCCATTTTTGCCATTCTAACTGGTGTAAGGTGGTATCTCAAGGTAGTTTTGATTTGAATTTCCCTGATGGCTAATGATTTTGAACATTTTTCCATGTGTCTGTTAGCCCTTTGTACATCCTCATTGGAAAAGTGTCTGTTCATATCTTCTGCCCATTTTTTTGATTTATTTGTTTCTCGTGTATTGAGTAGATCTTGGATACCAGTCTTTTATCTGTAGCATCATTTGCAAATATCTTCTCCCATTCCGTGGGCTGCCTCTTAGTTTTTTTGACTATTTCCTTGGCTGTGCAGAAGCTTTTTATCTTGAGAAAGTCCCACAAGTTCACTTTTTCTTTTGTTTCTCTTGCCTTTGGAGATGTGTCATGAAAAAAGTTGCTGTGGCTGATGTCAAAGAGGTTGCAGCCTGTGTTCTCCTCCATGATTTTGATGGATTCCTGTCTCACATCGAGGTCTTTCATCCATTTGGAGTTTATCTTTGTGTATGGTGTGAGACAGTGGTCAAGTTTCATTCTTTTGCATATAGCTGTCCAATTTTCCCAGCACCATTTATTGAAGAGACTGTCTTTTTTCCACTGGATATTTTTTCCTGCTTCGTCAAAAGTTAGTTGCCCAAAGAGCCGAGGGTCCATTTCTGGGCTCTCTATTCTGTTCCATTGGTCTATGTGTCTGTTTTTGTGCCAATACCATGCTGTCTTTGTGATCACAGCTTTGTAGTATAGCTTGAAATCCGGCAATGTGATACCCACAGCTTTGTTTTTCCTTTTCAATAATTCCTTGGCGATTCGGGGCGTTTTCTGGTTCCACACAAATTTAAGGGCTGTTTGTACATTTGTTATGGTTATTGGTGATCTTTGATCAGTGGTTCTGACTTGCTGAGTGATGGTTAGCTCAGATGATGGTTAATATTTTTTAGCAATAAAGTATCTTTTAATTAAGTTATGTACATTGTTTTCTTTTTTTTTAAGATTTTATTTATTTATTCGACAGAGATAGAGACAGCCAGCGAGAGAGGGAACACAAGCAGGGGGAGTGGGAGAGGACGAAGCAGGCTCATAGCAGAGGAGCCTGGTGTGGGTCTCGATCCCATAACGCCGGGATCACGCCCTGAGCTGAAGGCAGATGCCTAACCGCTGTGCCACCCAGGCGCCCCTGTACATTGTTTTCTTAGACATAATGCTGTTGCACATTTTGTAGACAACAGTATAGTGTAAACATAACTTTCGTATTCACTGGGAAACCAGAAAATGCATTTGGCTCACTTTATTGTGATACTGACTTTAGTGCAGTGGCTTGGAACGGAAACTGCAGTCTAGGGTATACCTGCGAAGCTATATCCTGCCCTAAGCGTAGTCTATCTATAAGTTACCAAGTAGTTAATATTCCCTTTCTCACCTACAATTCTTTCTTATATAACTACACATCAGAAAACAAAACATGGGCAGGAGTAAGGAGCTTAGCAGCCACAGGATAGCCTGACTTCACGGTCATTGGCAGCCTCAAGTCACCGTGGTCTGTGGCTCTTTGCAATACCGAATCAAACCACACACGGTTATCAAAAGGCACAATTGTTACAGCTGTGGTTTTGCAAGATAGGGCTGGTGTCCTAGGTGCTATTTCCCACTTCCTTAATCAACACAGCCCTTTGAAGGCTATGTTGGCTTTAGTGAGCAAGAGCAAAGGGAATGTCTTAATTGATCCATTCTCTCAGTTGTCCCTGGAGAAGTTCCAAGGCTGTCAGTGCAGCAGTGCCCTTGACTTCTCTTTGTGGGTGGCCTCTTCATTGTTGCTCTGCTTTTCTCATGACCTGGGCTTTTTTCCATCTTTGTGTCAGTTAAGGACCTAAAAGAGCTGATCTTCAGTGTGGCCCACGCAGCATGCGGGACTTCTGTTCATTTTATTGCATATAGTTACACAACGTCATCCAGGCACAGTTCAACCCCAAAGAGGTCTGATCGTAGTCCTGGTCACCCACAAAAACATCACAGCACCTACTTGTCACTATAGAGGAGAGTTGGCCTACTGAAAACATGTTTACCTTTCTGACAGTGTTTCTGATGGCTACTGTACACTTCCATTTTGGTCTTGTTCAACTGAAAAATCTGAGATTACAACGGTGACCACACCATCAACCTCATTTACCTCAAAATCCCAGTCAACAATGAACAAGAAGTCCCACATGCTGCCACTAAAATCACCACTAAATAATTACTTCTGAGTTACTTTCCACTAAATAATTATTTTTAAAACTCTCTGACTTTTTCTATTAATCACTTTCTCACATTTTTGTCTTGCTGACTTTCTCTCTGATAATTTCAAGTGATAGAAATACGAATAAAAGAATGGCTTTGCTCCTGTGAGGATAAAGAAGTTCTAGTTGTGAAAATGATTTGAAAAATAGATGATATTTAACTAATACTTGTTAATTGAACTTGGAATTCCCAACAGCTATTCTTTTCAGTACCTTAGTGGTCCCAAATGGGTTGCCCTTAACTCTTTTCTTCTTTTTTTTAATAATAATTTTTATTATGTTATGTTAGTCACCATACAGTATATCCTTAGTTTTTGATGTAATGTCCCATGATTCATTATTTGCGTATAACACCCAGTGCTCCATGTAATATGTGCCCTCCTTAATACCCATCACCGGCCTCTCCCAGTCCCCCACGCCCCTCCCCTCTGAAGCCCTCAGTTTGTTTCCCAGAGTCCATAGTCTCTCGTGGTTCATTCCACCTTCTGTTTACCCCCCCTTCATTCTTCCCTTCCTTCTCCTACTGATCTTCCTGCTGTTTCTTATGTTCTATTAATGAGTGAAACCATATGATAATTGTCTTTCTCTCTTCTTACTTTCATCTTTTCCTTTCCAAGGCAAGTTATCAAGTACTACAGGCTCCCAACCCACATTCGAATCTACTTCTTCACAGTTACTATGATGTTCATTATTACAAATCAAGATACTTTAGAGATCACAAAATGTAGAGAAAATCAAGTTCTTTCCACAAAAAGCTAATTTCTAAAAGGGAAAGGAAGACATTTATATAAGAGATGACATAAAGTAGTACAACTGGTTTTCTAACCATGGGGCTGACATATACAACTTAATAACGACGTCTTCAAAATAGGCCTTTTAGAAGGTGATGCAAAAAATCTCACCACAAAGTATTTTTTAACCTCCTTTTTACAGAGTTCCAAGTAGAGCCTGTCTATGTTGGTCAGAATAGCCCATTAAGTGGCAAACCTTCATCTTGGAGATATGATTTAATTTTCAAAAGCATTCCAAGCCATTTCCAACAAACTTGGGTAATCAAGCTGGAAAATCAGGCTACCATTGGGCAAAAGCAAGGTGTGACTATAAAAAAAAAAAATGAGATGGAATTTCTTGCATGTTTATGAGCTACCTCTGAAAACAATTACAGTTGAAAGGAAACATGCCCCAAATGCCATGAGCTGAGCAGTACCATAGGAATAATTATAAACCCTCCCCTGGAAACTACACGGAAGATGCACAGTCTCCTTGATGGGTAAACACCAATATATTTCTTTTAAAAAGTAGTCTGGACTTTAAGGTCTTGCTTGCTACTAGGTACCAATGGTAATAGTCAAAAACATGTTTAAGCACATAAATTTATTTGTTGAGGTGTGGCTATAAAGAAATAGCACTGCTTTTTTCTGTATGACTCATGCATCACTCATCCACATAAATGTTCACATTCCTGGCAGGGAAAGCGTACTATTGATGGACTGTGTCCCAGATTCAGACAACCTCTGCTGGCTCCATGAGAACAGAGCCTTCTGTGGGTTTCTGGCTTCTGCTGCCCCCTAGTGCCTATTAGTTTCTATTTCTAGCACACAGTAGGTGCCCAGTAACTATGTTGAATGAATGACGTGACTATGTACAGTTCCACCAGGGTAAGCTTCAATGAAGAAGATATACTTGGATTTTCCTCATTGAGTTTCTTCTGTCTCTCCTTCGAAGCAATCATCTATCACATGCAAAATTTATAATGATCATACAATCCCTTCTTCCCACAACACTGTTCTTAAGACCATTTCCTAAAGGCGGTAGGTGAGTATCCTACTATAGGAGCCCTGTCTTGGTCAGAACGCTTGGTCTCAGTCAAGTATCCGCCAAATGGCTGAATAACCACGGCCAAGTCATGCAGCTTCTCTGGGGTGTTATCAATTCACCTGTAAAGTAAGAGTAGTAACTAAGGAGGACAACACTAAATGAATAATGATTGAGCGCTTTTTTTGTGGCAGGCACTGTTCCAGGAGGTCTACGTAAAAAATCTTATTTAATCATCCCATCCATCCTACGAAGCACATAGTATTGTTTTATTTTACAAAGAGGAGATTGAGGTGTGGAGGTTAAGTAACTGACTTGAGTGCACATGGCTGGTAAGTGGTAGAACAGGGAGGGAGTGGGCTCCAGTGTGGCTCTGGAACTCTTGTTCTTAGAGCTTCTCTCTGACCTACTCACATAAACAATTACTAGAAGCCAGTGAGCGAGGCCAGGTGGCGGCCCTGTGTGAGGTACAGTATTATCAGAGAGAACATCGAGGCAGCGCACAGACAACAATGAGTGGGCCAAGAGAGAGTAGAGAAATAACCGTGGACATGTGGTTCGGGAGAGACCATCAAGTTTATAGGAACTCATGTTAACCCCAACCCATGCTCTCTCCTTCATAGAACACAGCTGGGTATCCTTTCTGAGGTAAATAGTTCCAGAATCATATTTTAAGGGCTGATTTTAAATGACTAGTTTTTAAGGGTCCTTGATATGTAATTAGAGAAGAGAGGAGAAAGAGGAGTTAATATTTTTCAAGAGAACTAGTTTACAACTTGAGACAAAAGAAAATCTCTTTTTCCTTTCAGCACGATGAAGTTAGACAAGACCCAAGAAAATCTGTCTAAAGGCAGCAATACCGTTTGGCTTTCGTTTGGTGGTTAGGACACGTTATGTACAGCTCATGCCCTCTGAAATGGGTTCATCACCCTCTGGTGCTGTTTGTTAACTCTTTTAACCTCACTCCCCACAATAAAGAACTGATACAAGCATATTCAGGTATTTTCCTATTTCAAAAGACACTGCAATGTGTAGCAGCCACTTGCCGTGTGTGGGCTACTGTTCCTTCATTAAAAATCATCTGTTGAGTGTCTTTTGACTGTTAGTCCCCCGTGTACAATGTAAGTTGGCCAAGGTGGTTTCAAGATACCAAGATTTGGCAGTTCAGGCGGTTCCCACCCCCATTCAGTCCTTCTGTGAATCTGGATCCTGCCCTGCCTCCATGACTTATGTGAGCCCCACCAGCCCCTGGTTAGTTCAGTTCAAAAGCATTTATTTGCCAGGTGCTGGCGATTCAAAGACTATAAGACATGGAGCCCAATGTCAAATGGCTTAGAACCTGGTGATTCCTTAACTCTGTTCTAGCTTCAGAGGGGGCTGGGGGCTGGGGGTTGGAGACATTCTCTGGGTAAGGCTGGGCAGGGTTTCCTCTATGCCAAGGTTCCCTAGTTAGTCGTGAGCTTGAGAAACTTGAGTGGCCCCAAAGGGGAAGTCACCAGAGGTGGACACATTTGACTGTTAAGCCTCTTGCAGCCTGGTTGTTTTCCTCACTGGTGGATGAACATACGGTCCATAACAGGAAAATCAAATTCCTCAGCACCCCAAAGACAGAGGTTTGAGTCACCACAAGACTGATTACCCTGACCCTTCGTGAGTCACTCTAAAAACCTCACACTTTTTATGAGTGTACGTTAAGCACTAAATTGTACATGAGCTTTTCCCACAGTGTAATGAAATGGAAATATCTTTGATGGTCAGGCATATAATTAAAAGTGCAACATTTCTTAGAGGATGTAGTATTAGCTTTGAGGCCACTAGGAAAATGTTGCATACCATTTCGCTACACCTGGAGATCTGTATTTATGCAAGGTAACTCTTGGCACAAATGTAGTAGCCACATTCTATAACATTCCATCAATGAAGTTGTCATAGATTTGCCCATTTCAAATGTCATTTATCTATTCTCTTCCTACCAGAAGGACCCAAGAATATAGACAGGATTTTCTCCTTATGGTGTATAACATAGATGAGTCTAGGCTAGAAAACTTCCCCGAAGGTCAAGATATTACAAAAGGAAAATAAACACTGAGAGCAGACACAAATCTAAAGGATGTGGCTTACGGATAGAGCTAACCAATCATTACTTGGAAGTTCATTAGGTAGACACCTCCTTGCTGACCTCTCGCAGCTTTGATAAGGCAGAGACCTTCTTAAATAGCTGCAATTCAAGGGGCACCATTAAGTATCCCTCCGTTGCCCAAAGTCCATACCTGCTCAGGAAAGTTCAAAAGAAGCCCAGAGTTCCCACCCCTTTTTGAGGTCTGCTGAGTTCCATTTTCTCTTCAAAGACCAGCCTCTTACCCAGATGACTGTCATCAAGAATGCCCACCCCACCCCACTCCCCTTTAGTGGAGACCATGCATACCCTACATAACATCACATCATCATCATGTCATTAAATTGGTCCAAGCCAATCTTCATTACATGGAGGAATGAGGGGCCTTTTAGTTCCAAAAAATGCTCTAGGAGGAGGGCACCAAAATTGTAGAGGCACAGAACAGTGGAGCAAGTTAGGAAATCGCTGGTAATTTGGCTAGTGAACATGGTGCATTTGGCAGAATTGCAAAAGCAAAGTTCAGACCACACCATGAAGAATCTTGCGTTCCAAACTAAAGTCCTAATCCCACAGCACTCCCAGAAATAAAACTGTGTGCCAATCCAACAGCTCTATAGTGTAGGATGTGAAATGGATGGACCATCAGAGAATCAGAGCTATACTTAGAGGCCATAAATCTATATGAACAAAAATGCTTTTGTTACTCATAAGCTGGCACTTGACTCCTGACATCAATGTGGGTGGGACATAGTTTCACTTCGGTGTTGAATAAATTATCTTATCAGTCTGGGCACGTTAGAAAAATGACTTATCTCAATTTGAATGTTTACTCAGGAGTGTCTTCCTTTATGTTTTCCAAACTTGAAACACAGTGCCTAAGAACTTCACAAAGATTTAAAAACCACGAGTAAATACTAGTTATCAATTCTTTGTCTAAGTGTGCTAGTTCTTCTCCTTAAAAAAAAAAGTGCTAGTTCTATTTGTTATTACTCCTTTGCATCATCAAAACAGATAAAAGGGCAAGTATTCCTTGATAAATCCTCATCTGTTAGCTTTCAAAGCATAGGAATTCTGTTGCTAAGACCCTTGCAGCTCTCCCTCATCAGGAGGCCCTGTTGTTTCTACTTTGAAAACGGAACTGGGAGCTGCCCACCCACCTCCATGTCCACAGCCAGCATCGGGGTTCAAGCCCATCCTTCCTCACTAAGACTATTATAATTATGGTCTTGCTGGTCTCTCCAGTTCTAGTCCTGCCCCCATTCAATCTTTCTCCCCTCAGTAATGAATTAATCTATATGAAATATAAATAGGCTCATGGCATGCCCTATTTAAAGGGTTTCAGTACTTTCCCACAGAATTTCAAATGGAATCCTGATACCTTCCCAAGGGCCTATAGAGATGGCCACTCCAGCTCTACATATTTTTTCAATTTCTTCTTGGCCACTCTCCTCTTCCTCACTTTTTTTTTTTTTCCAAACACAGTTTGACAGTTCTAAGGAAATGTGTTTTTGGATGAGATTTTTTTTTCCATCTCAGGGGTCTTTGCCTGGAACATTGCCCTCCCACCCCAAGCTGACTCTTAAGACCTTATGTGAGTAGGTACTGTGGCCCTCTGCTCCAACCTTATTCCCTTTCATAGCCTAATCACCAAACTTATAAGCACATGTTTGTTTCTTTTTTTACTTGTTAATGGTGTCCCTCTTCCTGCTAGCCTGGGAACTCCAGAAAGGCAGGAACCCATCTGTATTCACCATCAGATATCTACATAGTAGCACCGACTTCATTTCCTGCAGCTGCCTTCACAAAGTACCACAGGCTAAGTGGCTTAAAACAACAAAAATTTATTTTCTTATAGTTCTGGAGGTTAGAAGTACAAAATCAAGGTGTTGGCAGGGCCGTGCTCCCTCTGAAGCCTCTAGAAGAAGTTCCTTCCTTGCTTCTTCCAACTTCTGGGAGTCCCAGGCATTCCTTGGCTTGTAGGGAATCCAGTCCCCCATTTTCAAGTAACATTTTCCCTGTGTCACTGTGTCTTCATCTGGCCATCTTCTTAAAAGGACTCCAGTCATATTGGATTAGAAGTCCTCTCTACTCCGGTATGATCTCATCTTAACTATTTATGCTTGCAACAACCCTACTTCCAAATAAGGAAACATTTTGAGGTACTAGGGGTTAGAACGTCAATATATCTTTTTGGGGACGGCACAATTCCACTGATAATAGCACCTAACGAATATTAGTTGAATGGATAAATAAGATGACTCTTGAGCTGATGTTTCTCATCGATATAAATGGAATTGACTGTAGTGTATTTTGTATAGGAGACAAAGAGCTAAAGCCCAAGGCCAAGGCAAAATATATTATTTCTTCATCTCTAAGTTTTGCTATGGTTTCAAATTGATAGAAGGCATCTACTCAGCAACTAAAAAGACACCAGAATAGACTCAAACACACCCTTCTAAAAATCCCTGTTTTTCTAGTCAACACACATTGTGTGAGGATTGTGTCAAAGCAGAAATAGAGTTCTGCGTGCGTTCTCCAGGATCAGATATGGGCCAAAAGGAAATAATCTGAGAGGAAAAGGAAAAGGATTTCTTCCCAGGGTATGGTGGGATCTGAAGAGATGTACTGATGACATCAATATCTAATATTTATTAATACTTAAATGATTCTATATATGAATACCTAGGATAATATGTGTTTTCTCATCAGTCTCGTCTTTGTTTAAATTCAGATAAGGATTAGTTTGCAAGGGTAGCAGGTGAGTGAGGAGGTTAACAGTGTAGGTTCTGAACCCAACTCCTCCACTTTCTAGCTGTGTGAACTTGTGACACTTCTGTGTCTCAGTTTCCTCATCTGCATAATGGCGATGATAATGGTACCCTCCATAGGGCTGTTATGGGAATTGTATGATTTGGTTGTATAAAGCACATAGAATTGTGTCGGCTGCATGGTAAGGATTCAATAAATGTTAGCTACAGTTTTCATTATATACTAGCCATTGGCCTCACTTCAACTAAATCTTGATGGCTGGCTACCCAAAATGTGGTGATACATATGATTTACCCGTAACGTAGACTTGCAAAGGAAGGCATGTGCATTTCATAACATTTCCAGTGAGATATATCTTCTTTTCAAAAAATAGAATGACGTGAGGAAAAAATTGTTTAACGTTTTAGTGTTATTGTCACACTATTAATTTTCTTTAACATATTTTGATAATTGACTTGGCATTTCTAGGGGATTATTTAAACAATTATAAAACATGAATCAAGATGTTTGTTGAACCAATGAACATTAATGATTGACAGCACATTCCGGAGCATGGTTCATTTCAGAATAGCAAAATTACTGTATTTCCTCCTAACAATGACCAAGAAAATTAAATTACATTAACCTGAAATGAGCAATCCATTTTTTTTTATTCCATGTCATTTCTTAAAACTGTTTTGGGTATGTTTTAAGCATCTTGAGAATTCTGTCAACTGTTTACTTATATTAAAAGATAAGCAGAAGGGCAACCTCGGTGGCTCAGTTGGTTAAGCAACCTAACCCTTGGTTTCAGCCCAGGTCATGATCTCAGGCTCTTGAGATAGAGCCCCCACCCCCATCAGGCTCCACCTTCAGTGCGGAGTAAGCTTGAAATTCTTTCCCCTCCTCTCTCTCCCTCCCCCTCTATTCCTTCCCACTGAACACAATATCATGCTGTCTTTCTGTCTCTCAAATAAATAAATAAATAAATAAATAAATAAATAAAAAAAATATTTTTAAAAATGAGCAGAAATCAGAACTGTTGAAGATAAAGATTTATAGAGATTAAACATTGGCACATATGTCTGGACTATAATATCTCACATAACTTGTGTTTTATATCTCCAAACTTGTTGCCACACACTGGAATATTCTAATTTCTTGTCGTTAGTTCTATGGAGCCATGTTTTGATAATATCTTCCATCTATGAGATTATAATACACAGTCTACTTTAATCTTCACTCTTACAAGACGCTAACCACTCTTCACATGCACATGTCATATAAACATGGAGAAACACAGGTTTTAGATCTGAAAAGACCCTTGGAACTTTTTATGTTAAAAGTGTTCCTCACTTTTAAAGGGTTGGAAAACACGATGCTTCATGGCACTGCCTCCCCCATGTTCTCAGTTTCATCCTCAAAGCTCTCATTAAAAATCAGAACCTATTGATAGCACAGAGCAGTATTAAATCACTGATAATTACACATGGCATATGATCTCCCAAAAAAAGACCAATACCAGTTGATATGTGATGGTTCTAGGAGTTAGAAGGATAGAAATCAAAGGCAGGCTGTGTCTTTTTGAGATCTCTCTGCCTCTACCAGACACATACCCACACACTGATCAGCTGATAGTGCTTCTCCTTGAGTATTTAACTTTCTTCTTAAAAATAAAACTGAGGTATTAAAAAGAATGATCAAGGTTAAAAGTAGGAGCCATTACAAATACAGCGTACGCACACACACCCAAACACACACTCAACCACCTATATTTTGGTTACTGTGCTGCATGTTAAAGAGTTTATTTTGGCTTAGAATTAGGGTTGCATTACAAAGTTTAATTCTAAAGCAAAGAATTTTTTTCTGTCTTTTCATTTGGTTTGTGGAATTACAATACATTGTATAGAGCTAATCTTAGCCAAGGATTACCCCAAGGATAAAATTAATTTCTTTCTCCGACACTAGCCCCAGCCAATTTACACAAGAATTACAGGACTGTAGTTAAAATTAGACCAGTCTTTGGTGACTTAGCTAAATTTCATTTCCTAAGTTTGGTTTGCAGTATCAAAATTTGTTATTTTCCAAGTTCATTGACTAAAATATGTGTATTTATGATGAGATATGTTCTTCATAAAATCTGATTGCTTATAACCCAGGACTTTGTGGTCTCTCCAATATTTTAAGTTAACATTTTGATTCTTACATGTTACCAATGATTTTTAAAATTTATTTTAATTCAAGGAACATCCGTGTTTTCTTTTATAAGAAACAGTCCTCCACTTTCCTTTTATCCTTTTCTAATTTGTTGGTAGTGTCTCAATTCTTTATCATTTCTATAGAGAGGATTTCTACAGATTAATCCTCTAGGATATAGTTTTCTTAGAGCACAGTTATGTGAACATATCAGCATTTAATTAAATATGCTGTCTTCCTTCACTGGTTTCTTTTCTAATTATTGCTTTATTACATATTTTAGTAAAGCTAACCCTAACACCAGTCTCTAAAACTTGAGACTTTCAGGGTCATTTATCTTACATTTTATTTCTGTATCTAATAAGAGGACTGTTTTATTTATAAGCTGGTGCACTAACAGACTACCCCCAAAATGGTTTAAAACAATCATTTAACTTTTCTCACAAGTCTGAGGGTTAACTGGGGCTCAGCTGGATGGTTCTTCCGCTGGTCTCATTTGGAGTCTCTCATGCAGCTTCAGTCCATGGCAGATGCGGCTGGAGTGTCCACAAGTGGCTTCATTCCAGCCTCCTGTTGGAAGGCTGGGCTCTGCTAGAACAACTGAACATTTCCCTCTTTGCGTGGCCTGTTGTGATTTCTCCAACAGAGTGGCCCAGCTTTTAACTGGCAGCTCAGGACTTTCAAAAAGGCAAAAGGAGAAACTGCCAGACCTTCTTAAGACTTAGTCCCAGAGTTACTTCTGCCACATTCTGTTGGTTGAAATGTCATCAGGTCAGCTCAGGTTTAGGAGGAAATATGACGTCCGTACTGGAAAGTGTGATTAGTTGGGCCATGTCTGAACACTGTCTACCACACGGGTTATGTTTTCCTTTTTCTCCGTTAAGACCTTGATTCTTCTCTACTCCTTTTTCAGTTCTCTGCATCTCTGGTGGTTTACCCCAGCCTACGAATATCACCTTCTTATCCATAAACATGAGGAATATTCTCCAGTGGAGTCCACCAGAGGGCCTACAAGGAGCTGAAGTTACTTATACTGTGCAGTATTTCATGTAAGTTGGTCCTTTTGCCTGATTTATAAGCACAAGACTCAGACACCTAGTAACTGTGCAAAGACAAACCATCTATTGTACTAAGTGGGGAAAATAAAAGTTTTAGATATTCCTTGCTAAATTTTCTTGGAATGTTCTGTCAGATCAAATTAGAAAACTGTTTCTTGGTGAAGACAGACGCATTGGGTGCTGAGGTGAGGGAAAGTTACTTAAGTGGGGGAAAAGCTGTTGGTCAAAATGTTATTCTGCGGCTGAGAAAACAAGGAAATCCATCATCTCTGAAATATCTAAACTTAATTGGAATTACAGACATTTTTAAGTGAAACTGAGTGCAGAATTCTGTACCACTAGTTCTTCCTATTAAAGATAGTGGCGAATGGACATTTTCACATTCCACCTGTCCCTCAAAACTCATTGCAAGCAAGAAAGAACGCAAAACATATAGATGGTGCCCATGTTCGAGGAAACAGAGGAAATGGCCAAACCCCAAGCCACAAGCTATGCAGCGTCCAAGCCAAATACCATGAAATCTGAAGGAAAACAATTGCACAATCTGAAAGCAAATCTATACCTTCTTAAACTCCAACGGTAGAAAATAATTTCACAAGAATAAATGTCACAGGATTAAGAGGCTTACCTAACAACCTAAAAATGTGCAATCTAAGGATTTCTGCCACCAGAAATGGAGGAAATGTCCCCATGAGCCCCAGTTTGGTGCCACAGAATGTCAGAGAAGGAGGAGCTGAAAGAGAAATCATGTTCAAGTGACACATTCACTGTAGAGGCCCAGTCATCCCGGTGGGGTGGGTGCAGGAGGGAGGGGAAGTGATGATGGCTGGGACTAGGGGGACCATGACCTTGCTGATGTGTCTTATGGCACATCAGCCTCCTGCAGTTCCCAAATGTGTGGGTGGGCAGGCTCTCCAGCAAAGGGAATAATATGATTTGGAGAGCAGATGTGTGACATACCCTCACTCCTATACCCATTTGCCTAATATTCAATAAATAGCTGGCCCTGTTCAAAAAGTAATAGTCCCATAGAATCTGGAATAGCACCTCTCCATTATTACTGGAAGGAAGAAAGACAAACATACACACACATGCAAGTGAAAAGTTCCTGAAAAACTTTCTCATGGAAATAGGAGAAAAATTCAGACAGATAATTGTTAATAGTTTGAGTCCATACACAACATGATCTCTAATGGTAAATTGGAAAGAAGGAAGGAAGGAAGGAAGGAAGGAAGGAAGGAAGGAAGGAAGGAAGGAAGGAAAAAGAAGGAAGGGAAGGAAGGGAGAAAGGGAGGGAGGAAGGAAGGGGAGAAAGCAAGCAAGCAGTCAAAGAAAAGATTCCAAGACAAGGGGAAAAATTTTTAAGCAAGTGGGCAGAGCTAAGGGAAGAGATGGAAAACAAAAATGTTACGTAGAGGTGAATACCCTATGGCTCACTGATAGTAATTGAACAAGTGATAACGACGGTCTGGACTTGCGCATCATAAGCACATGCTCGGTCTAGGAAAATGTAATAAAAACAAGAGGAAGACCTATCCTGGTGAGGTTATTGAACTTTAAGAAGTACTTTATGACTGTCATAGCAAGAACAGGGCTCAAGGGGGGCAGGGGGAGGGGGATGATTTCTGTCTGGCAACACTCAACCGAAGACAGCAGTACATCCTCTGAGGGAAGAATAGGTGTGATCTAGGATTCTTATCAAGTTCAACAGATGTATTTTCAAGCGAGTGAGATGTCCAGATAGCACTCCCCTGAGACCTTCCTGAGGGGGAGAAAACCACTAACTAAAGATGATATCCAGCTGACAGAGGTAAAGATGATTCTGAATGAAGAACTTAGTCCTGACAAGATCATTTGTCACTGTGAAAAGACTGGTACATGCATTGAGACCATCTGAATGAAGAACTGAGACTAAACAGTGATGGAAATGTGGTTATCGAACTTTCTTGTAAATGTTTGAAAACTAAACAATAATATAACAAATTAGAAGGTGGGGAAGATCTATAACTGTACTGAGTGTCATAGCAAGAAGCCATTAAATGTGGTCTAAAATGAAAATATTTCATCATCTTGATAACTAAACTCTCAATATTTTTTATAAACCATCTTCTTACTTTAAAAGATCTTTCAAGAACTAGTATCTCTTGTGGTGATGAAACACTTGAACTACAGCAATTCCTTTAATTTCACTTCAATTTCTTTTTCTATTAAAGTTCAATTCAGGGAGTGGTGGGGTGGTTCAGTCAGTTAGAAGTCTGACTCTTGATTTTGGCTCAGGTCATGATCTCAGGGTGCTGAGATTGAGCCTGGGGTTGGGTTCCAAGCTCAGCGTGGAGTCTGCTTGGGACTCTGTCTCTCTCCACTCACACTCTCTAAATAAATCAATAAATAAACAAATAAATAAATATAAAATCTTAAAGTTCAAATCAGACTAAATTTGCAACTTTGATTAAACCATACGTATGGTATAATCTAGTTATTCTCTGTGTACGCAGCCATCTAATCATTCTTGTGTGAATAGAGAAGCATAATAACACAACCAGAATCATGTATGCCAGGGGCGCCTGGGTGGCACAGCGGTTAGGCGTCTGCCTTCGGCTCAGGGCGTGATCCCGGCGTTGTGGGATCGAGCCCCACATCAGGCTCCTCCGCTGTGAGCCTGCTTCTTACTCTCCCACTCCCCCTGCTTGTGTTCCCTCTCTTGCTGGCTGTCTCTATCTCTGTTGAATAAATAAATAAAATCTTAAAAAAAAAAAAGAATCATGTATGCCAGATGTTTCAGGCTAATAGATTTTAGAGTGATTTGTTTCTCTGTTGATTACACAATTCTGATTGATTGAGTTTAAAAAAAAAAGCACCCTATTAACAACAACAAAAAGAACAAAGTCATTTTTCTCTATGAAAAAATATTCTGACCACCGAAGGCAGTGAAAAACTTCAGTGGCTATTCACAATGACCTCATTTATCTAGAACCTCATTTTCATTTTCGAGGAGTTTCTCTGAAGCTGGTGTTTTAGGAAAGATGACATCACTCTGCAAAGAGAAATGGCTCTTGAGTATGCCCTGGCCTCCTTTTCCATTAAGTGAATCAAAGAGCTTGCCCTGTTCTTTACATGAATATTTGATTCTGAAAAGGATAACAAAAAAATAGTCATCACTGCTCTGTGAGAGCAATCATTTAGATGGTACAGCTTTCCAAAATGAATAAAGAAACCTGCCATGTCGGAGGTCTTACATGCTTTTGCATGTCCAAGATGGACAGAAATACAGAGCAGTGTATGTCACCGACAGGGCTCCAAGCTCAGCTCCAAGGTCAGACAGTCCTTGGTTTGCAGCCAGGCTGTGAACCTAGCCAGGTAACCTTGGGCAACTTACATATGATGCTTTTACACTTTGGAGTGAAGTTTGTTTCCAAGTAAAAGATGAAATGTTAACAAAAGTTTAAATTCTACCTGCCAAGAGAATTGAATGCAGAGAATATATAGTGCAGTACTGAGGGCACAAGCTTTGGCACAAGCTTTGAAAAGTGGTTCAAAATCCGGTAAAGAAAGGGATAAAGAAAGGGGGGGTAATCAGAAGGGGGAATGAAGCTTGAGAGACTATGGACTATGAGAAACAAACTGAGGGCTTCAGAGGGGAGGAGGGTGGGGGAATGGGATAGGCTGGTGATGGGTAGTAAGGAGGGCACGTATTGCATGGTGCGCTGGGTGTTATACGCAACTAATGAATCATCGAACTTTACATCAGAAACCAGGGATGTACTGTATGGTGACTAACATAATATAATAAAAAAACAGTAAAAAAAAATCCAGTAAAGAGTATTTTCTCCTCCATCGGCCTCTGTCATGGGAAGCTGCCCCGCCCTTGGCAGGAGTGAGGAAGGTGGAGGAGAAGAGATCAAATGGATGATGGCAGTATTTTCCAAACCATAAGTCAAGCCCTGTTGATGGACCATGACATCAATTTTGAGGGCCATAGCTAGCATTATTTTTAATGCAAAGGACTGGAATGGTGTGAAGTGGATTGGAATGGAAAATAACTGAATTCATGGCATGTACTGAAGTTTAAATAGTATCTTATGATACCTTTGTTTTAGTATCTTAAATACATGTGTGTTTCTTTGAGCTGGGTCACAATGTAAAATGGATTTCTTCTCATGGCTCACAGACAGAAAAATGTTTGAAAGCCTTTAGGCAATGGTGACTGCTTCATGGAGAAGTTGGTCAACAAGATCTTAACTGTATTTCTTATGTCTTCTGGCAGGTATGATACTTATGAAACAGGAGACATTAGCTTTCAGAAATCTGTTTCCATATTCTGAAAAAAGAACATACCCTTAAGCTTTGACAACACTTGATAAAGTCCACATTTCCTCATTCCCAAGACATATTCTTGCCTTTGACTTATGGATGCCTGTTTCTCCTACTGCTCTCTAGCTGCTATTTCTTTTTGTTTAACATATTTATTTTTAAAGTGCACTCCACAGTGGGCCCAATGCAATGCTCAAACTCACAACCCTGAGATCAAGACCTGAGCTGAGACCAAAATTGGACACTCAATTGACTGAGCCCCCCAGGTGCCCCTTTAGCTGCTATTTCTAACCGTACTTTGTATCCAACCTTTCAATCTTGATAATCCTGGAATTTTACCCTAGGCTTTGCTTTGGCTTCATGATGATTTCATTCACACTTATGCCTTCAATGAACAGTTTTGTGCCCTTGATTTCAAAATCACTGCCTCCCACTCACCCCTCTCTCCTGAGCCCCAGTGCCTACGGGCAACCAGATCTGGATATCTTTCACATACCTGAGGTTCAACATGTGAAAGACTGAACTTGTTATCTTTCCTTCCTCCGACCCCTCCTCCCCATTTGCCAAACCTATTCCTCAGTATTCCTTATCTTGGGAAACATGACCACTGTCCCAGACAGAAAAAGATATCGTCCTGAACACCTTCTTCTCCCTCATCTCTTATCTACACTCATTACCAAGACCTGTCTCTCCTAGTATTTCTTCCTTTTGTCCTGTCATTTGTTCCACTGCCACCATCCTTGTCCAAGCCACCGACATCTTCCAGCTAGAGCACCAAAGGATCCCTTCAAGTGCTCCCCAGGCTGCCATTCCTACCCCACTGCATTCTCCATGCTACACCAGTTAGCTTTCTAAAACCCCAACACGCCTGCTTTAATCCCTTCCTAGCATCCCATGCAACTCTGTCTCTCTCACTGGCTCAGTCTGTGGCACTTCAACTCTCTGTACCTCAGTCTCTCCGCCTGAAAAGTGTTAAAAATATTTCCCCCTCCCTGCCTGCTATGGGTGTTGTGCCTTTAATAAAGGAAAGGGGAAATCAATATCAGCAATGTAGTCACTATCATCACCATCACTATAATTACTGTGGCATGCACTCCAACCTAGCGAATTTTCTCTAGAGCCTTCATAGCAAGTAGATTTTTAAATTTTATGAGAATGTCAAAGTAATTTTTCTTCCAAGAAAAAAACGACTAATATTTCTTAAAATAACCCATCAAATTGACCTTCATAGGCATAGTGGACTAAAATCTTACAAAGATGATTACTAGAAGAATTGATCATATAATATCTAAAATTTTTACTGTAGCCCAAGAATAATAGAAAAATGCATGCTTTAAAAATGTACTATCCACATTATAATTCACAGAAAAGAGAGGTGATTGCAGAAACTCTGACTCATGCTCCTGAGAGGTAATGAAAAAAATTGCCAGCAGCAAATATGGATTTTTTTAATCTCAATGACAGGCACTCTTGTTGCTCTGAAGTGAAGGTCTGAACTTCCATTGAGTTTTGTATAATGACTGTTTTTTTTTTTCCTATTGGAAAGCACAGAGGGCACCTCACTATTAATTCAGTTTCTTTCTCAGCAGATATGGGCAAAAGAAGTGGCTGAATAAATCCGAATGCAGAAATATCAATAGGACCTGCTGTGATCTCTCTCTGGAAACTTCTGATTACGAACATCAATATTATGCTAAAGTTAAGGCCATTTGGGAAAGGAATTGCTCCAAATGGGCAGAAACTGGACGATTCTATCCATTCTTAGAAAGTAAGTAACACAATTGTCTGTAAATATGGATAGTGTCAAGGTCTTCTGGCCGTCGAGTATACCGCCTCGGCCTCACAGACAGCCTTCCTGAGAGGCCAGGGCTCTGGGGGCTCTGCTCTGCACTCTGTCCCTCAGCTGCTGGAGGGACCAGCCCACGGTGCTCCACCTCGCTGGATCTCAGCATCTCATCTTTATAATGAGAGGTTTTGCTCATTGGCAAACTAAGTTTCTTCTTGTTCTGAACTTGGTGGTGCGACGATGTATTTCTAGATGTGACTCAGAAATCCGGTAACATCTTCCTGATGTTTGCTCTTTAGTATTTTCCTCTCCTGTTCTGTGGCTGATTCAGCCATAGAGGACCCACTCGGAGCTGCCATAATGAAGTTTACAAGTGTTTCTCCCGTCCTGGAACAAGAGCCTCTCCACTGGTGCCCTTCTAGATCAGACATCACCAAACTATGTCCTTAGACCAAATGCAGCTCGGCCCCCTTTCCATTTTTCTACGGGCCAAGAGCTAAGAATGCTTTTTTACATTTATATAAATAAGAGTTGCAACAGACATCATATGGCCTGTAAAGCCTAAAATACTTCCTGTCTGGACCTTTATAGTAAAGGTTGTGAACCTCTGTTCTAGATCATTCTAATCACATCTTCAAAGTTATTTAACAGTGCTTCATTCCTCCATGGCTGATTTCCACCACAGATCAAATCATATTAATGTTATTTATCAGCAACTTTTCAAGTCACAGGAGTGTTGTAAACACTTTTAATTGTGTTTCCCATCTCTTTATCCATGGGATTAGGCACGAAGTCAATACAACCCTTGAATTTTCTGTGTTCATATTGTGTCAGGGAGTGTGAAATGATTGTTTCAAGATGTGGCATATCTAGCTAACCTTAGAGCAGTCTGAGTCATCTCAACTAAGAGGGGGGCTTTAGGGCTTTGATTCTAGTAGGATTATATTGTAGTTTTATCCACGGTGATTTCTACATCTGAACATAACTCCCTCTCCCCTCCCCTTTAAGCACAAATTGGCCCACCAAGGGTTGCATTGACTACAGATGAGAAATCCATTTCTATTGTTCTGACGGCTCCAGAGAAGTGGAAGAGAAATCCAGAAGACAGTTCTATTTCCATGCAACAGATATACTCTAATCT
Source organism: Ursus americanus (assembly GCF_024610735.1). Taxonomy (NCBI): domain Eukaryota; kingdom Metazoa; phylum Chordata; class Mammalia; order Carnivora; family Ursidae; genus Ursus; species Ursus americanus. The sequence goes on along the minus strand of NC_142137.1, from coordinate 49,653,854 downwards.
GAAGTATAATGTGTCCGTATATAATACTAAATCTAACAGAACGGTAAGCCTGGAACGGAAGGGGGGCCTATAATCCGTGTCACTTTCTGCAACTAATGCTGGAATAAGCAGCCCAGAGGCAGGGGAATCTGGGAAGATGGGATATTCGAAGGCATGCTAGACAAGATACAGTGGAAGCTGATATGTAGACATCTCAGCAACGTCCTTCGATTTCCCCTACAGAAACGCTCTGTCAGTGGGGTCTGATGCTGCTATTGGGTGTAGAATGATTGTCCTCCTCACTTTGATGGAGAGCTTGGACTTGCATAACACCTGTCAGTCATTCTCCAAAAGAGAAAAAAAATGTCCGCAAGGACACAGGGCAAGATTGAACAAGAAATCCATCCTTATGTTGTTATTTAGAATTGTTCCCAGAATGGTTTCATTACTGACCGTGCTGTGCTGAGCTAAAGGAAAAGGATATTTTAAAGCTATTCCTGAAAAAAAAAAAAAAAAAAAAAGCTTGTAGCGATAATGAAGGATTTCATGGTATCTCAGTGTTTTATTTCCTTCTAGAGCTGTCTGGGGTGGTGCTGGAATTCTTTGGCTCTAACTGCTGTTTGCCATCCCCTGCCCTAGTGGTCCCAGTATGTGACCAACCACACACTGGTGCTGAGCTGGCTGGAGCCAGACACTCTGTACTGCGTGCGCGTGGAGTCCTTCGTCCCAGGGCCTCCTCGCCTTGCTCAGCCTTCTGACAAGCAGTGTGTCCGTACTTTGAAAGGTAAGCTTTAAAAGTCTCAGCTGGTCTGAGGAAGGAACTCTGATGAAACTAGGAGAAGTGTGGCAGTTATAAACAAGGTTTTGATAAATCCATGTCTACCAGAAACAGGTTGAGGCAAAGGTAGATACAACCGTTACCAGAAATGCACTGAGCAGCCTGGGACTCTGCCCTTGAACTTGGCCAGGATCTGAGTATGTTTGCTTCCTCCCGGGGAAGCACATGTCCAGATATCTGCTGCCAACAGGCCTCTTCTGTGGGGAAAACACAGTTAAAAATTTTATACACATCTCTTTATTTTTTTTAATTGTAGTCCCTTTCGTGAAGAGAAGTTCTGTGGTCTTCAAGAACATCAAATGTTAGTGCTAGAAACAAAGCATTATCCTAAACACGCTTGAAGACAGCAGCCTTTGCTCACCCTCAGGAATAGAATTACAGGCTCTGCAAGTCGCATTCAGGTATCAGTCACTGGCTGCACGAACATCTGGGGTCAGCAAATCCACACTTACTCCCTCACTCCCATTGTTTCTCTCTCCTTCCGTTTGTCTTCTTCTCATGTTTCCTGAACTTGGCTAAAGATTCTCATTCCCGTTAGGAGACAGAGAGTTAGGACCTTGGCATTTGTTTCTTTGTGCTTCCTCAAGGGTCAGAGGACCTTGAACTCAAAACCCAAACACTGAAAATTAACCCTAAATTGACTTTCATCAAATGGCCCCTCATCCATTATTCTTCCATCTCCCGCTTCCAAACATGCTGGCCTAGGACAAATGTCACCACTTTTCCCCCAGCCCGTTTCCATCACCAGATGTGGGAGGACCATGGTGACAGGAACTCTGCTCCCCTCTTCCCTTGTGCTTACACAGCACAAGATGTAATGGCCCTAAGGAATCAAAAGGGGATTTTGTGATTTTGAAAGTGATAAGGTGTATTTTTGAATCTCTATCCTTTCATACCTTCCCCTAAAACAAAGAGTTCTCTGCCATATGTCAAATAAAAGTGAAATGAGAGGCAAGAAAGAGACAAAACAAAGCAGATTGAAGAAATAGTTTCTGTATTTGCTCTGTTTACTAACGGCTTGATCAGTGGCCAAGTGGTAGGAATGAATTTCCTGGAGATCATTTAAGCAGTTAGCAGATTTAAAGCAACTCAAGTAGGAATTCCTTTAAATACTTCCCGGTGAGGGACGCAGCCAACTTTCTCACTAGTTTAGGAAAGGTGACAGAATAAGGGTGTGTCCTTTCGGGTTGTGACCTTTTCCATGATATCCCAGCTGGACTAGGTCTTTTGGGACCCCCTTTGAAACATACTTCTGCTCTCCACAGTCCCCCATCCCTAAAACATAGTTACAGTTTATGAGGTTTATTGAGGCAAACATGTCCTGCTGCACACTGAGTGCCATCGGTCATTGTTGCCATGGCATGTTCTCATTAGGGCAGGTTCAGTCCAGAGACCGGAGATTGCGTTCAGAGGCCTAGGCTGAATCGTGGCCTCACGTAGGGAAGGTGATGCTCAGCCCCTGCACCATCTGCATTGTGCTGCTGCCACCTTTCCATGTGGAACCTGAGGACAGACATGCTCCTCAGGAGCTGTTCGGGCGGAAGAGCCTGCACTTCGATCCTTGTACCTGCACTTTTCCCACGGGCTCTTGTTGACATCCTTCATTGTCCATGACACTTCTGTTTCCACCCTTGCACTAGTCATCTACAGAGTAATTTTATTGCTTTTTCTCAGGCTTAGGCATCAAGAGTATCCAAACGACTGCACAGATGAAAGAGTTCCCATGACACGCTCGCTGGTCTCATCAGTATGTAAGGAATATGCTAGAACTTTCGTGATATGTGCTAAGCGCCTCTATTTTCTACTGCTGTATTAGTCAGGGTTCTCCAGAGAACAGAACCAACATATATATAGAGAGAGAGAGAGAAAGAGAGACAGAGACAGAGAGGTTTGTTTTAAGGAGATGGCTCATGTGACTGTGGAGGCTAGTGAGCTCAAAATCTGTTGGGCAGTCCAGCAGGCTGGATAGCCAAGGAAGAGTTGATGTTACAGTTCTAGCCCGAAGGTAATCAGCTGGTGGAATTCTCACTTTCTCGAGGTGGTCACCATTTGTTTCTACTAAAGCCTTCAACTGATTGAATGAGGTCACCCATATTACAGAGTCATCTAGTTTACTCAAGTCTATTCATTCAGATGCTAATCTCATCTAAAAATGCCTTCTCAGAAACATCTAGAATCATGTTTCACCCAACATCTGGGTACCATGGCCTAGCCAAATTGGTACAGATAATTAACTATCACAACTTCCAGTATCCTATAGGAGCCCAACAAATATAAATCAGTCCCAGTGAGACCTGTTCACAGCTGTATAATCTGATCAATGGAGGGTCAGCACTGCTTTCTTAAAAGCTGTTCACCAAGTCTTTTCATTCCTCTATGGACTTTTACTTGTCACGACCCTACAGCACAGAGGACCTGGAAGGGAGTCACTGCCATTCTCAGCACACCCCAGCTCAGACACCTCCCTACACACATCCCAAGCTCCAGACCTACCCAGAAAGTCTAGCCCACCCACTCCGGGACGGTTCTGTTAGTCACGTAGCAGGTGATGCCGTACGTTCGTGTCTTCTACTGAATATTTGGAAAAGCTTGAGTCAAATGAGTGTATGGAAAAGGGAGGGCAACTTCATAGGATGTTCAAGAGGGTTTTGTTGCTTTGTTTAAAGTGTATAAGTTGCTGGAATATTAGACACACTTAGCTTCACACATAAGAACCTGAATGAATCTCACAGCCAGACAGAAAATGTTGGAATATCTGCTGATTGACTTATTGATGCACCCACATTACAAGGTATGTGACAAGTCTGGATGAGTCTCGAAGACCAGCTCTTGTCAGAGAGTAAGAATTCTGAGACCCCATATCACTTTTCCTTCAAGCTTCTCAACTTACAAATGAAAAACTGAGCTCCTAATTGTCAGTGATCAGCCCAAAGCCGCCTGACATTGCCAGGGTTTTCCCGCCACACCGAACCACAACTCTCTATCTCTGTCCTTTTTTGTTTTGACAGACCAAGCATCAGCATTGAAGGTTAAAATCATCTTCTGGTATGTTTTGCCCATATCTGTTACCGTGTTTCTTTTTTCTGTGATGGGCTACTCCATGTACAGATATATCCATGTTGGCAAAGAGAAACACCCAGCAAATTTGGTGAGTGCTTAGTGTGGCAGGAATCATTATAAACCCTCCCTTACAGGCCAGAAAAGGAAGCTCTAGGACAGACACAGGTCCCTTTTACAGGCAACATGGACTTAAAGAGCGGATGAATTAGAAAACACTTCACGGGGGGCGCCTAGGTGGCGCAACGGTTAAGCGTCTGCCTTCGGCTCAGGGCGTGATCCCGGCGTTCTGGGATCGAGCCCCACATCGGGCTCCTCCCCTATGAGCCTGCTTCTTCCTCTCCCACTCCCCCTGCTTGTGTTCCCTCTCTCGCTGGCTATCTCTATCTCTGTCAAATAAATAAATAAAATCTTTAAAAAAAAAAAAAAGAAAAAAGAAAACACTTCACAGGGTGGACAGTGAGGACTCAAACATAAGTCATGACTGGCCATCTCATCAGACACCTTCCACACATCCCCACCACCATTTTAATCTCAAACCAGTTTTCCTGACTTGATTTAAAGTTTCTCTATCCACCATAAACAGGCAGATGGATTCCCCTTTCTGGCTTCATTACATTGGGATTAGAATGGTATATGGGGGAAGGGAACAAAACCATCCCGACTTCTGTGCCTCTTTCCCTCTTCACATCCCGTTTTCATTCCCATCCACATTTCATGTCCAGAGTATATCCCAACCAGGGCTGGGAGCCCGGGTAACCACTGCTAATTGACAAATACGTGCTCAACAATAATTAACAAAGCAATGTCCAAACTGGCTCACTTAGCCCTCGCCACTTCACACGTAGCAGAAATTCTGATTTTACAGAATTAAAAACTGAGGCTCCAGAAATTAAAAAACTGCCCTGAAGTCCCTGGGCCAGTTAGGGGAGGGGCAGTCTCACCCTGGTCCTTGGACGGCATACACACCCCCCAGGAACAATGTTCACTTCCATATGCCTCTGTGTGTGTGCGCCTTGGGTCTCTTGCCTCCATGCGAATGAGGCTTTCTGTTTATTCCAAGAATGACTGTCACTTCCATGAGTTGGTAAGAATAGGTCTTTAGAACTATGTGATGACAGTATAAGTTCTACTTAACAGCTGTTTTTCATGTCTCTTTCAAGTGAAAAGGTGAAAACCATTCTCTTCTCTCTTTATAGATTTTGATTTATGGAAATGAGTTTGACAAAAGATTCTTTGTACCTGCTGAAAAAATTGTGCTGAATTTCATCACCCTCAATATTTTGGAGGATCCTAACACTTCTCACAAGGATGTAAGCGTAAGGGGAAAAAGCAGCGAGGTATGGGACCTGAACGAGCCCCTCGAGAACCACGAGCCACCTCAGGAGGACATGGAGGTGAAACACGTAGGGTATGCTTTCCATTTGATGGACACTTTCTGTGACTCTGAGGAAAGCGCCAACGGTACATCCCTAACCCAGCAAGAGTCACTGGGCAGAACAACCCCCACAGACAAAGCTGTCATTGAATACGAATATGCTGTAAGAACTGCTGACATTTGTGCAGGGCCTGGAGATCAAGAGCTCAATCAGCAGGAGGACGTGTCCCTCCAAGGACAATTCCTTGAGCAACGGGCAGCTTTGGCAGACCTGGGCTCCCAAACACCACGGTATTCGTATGCCCCTCAGCTGCGAGACTTGGACCAGCTGCTGCAGGAGCACGTGGACACGGAAGAGGAGCCAGATGAAGAGGCATCGACCACACTGGTCGATTGGGACCCTCGGACTGGCAGGCTGTGCATACCGTCATTCTCTAGCTTTGAACATGACTCCGACGGATGTGAGCAGCCTGCGTACAAGGAGCTCACGGACGAGGGCCTCTTGTCTAGACTCTATGAGGACCAGGCTCCAGAGGAGCCATCGGAAGAAAATGAAGCCTATCTCATGAGATTTATGGAGGAATGGGGATTGTATGTGCAAATGCAGGACTAACACCTGAACTTCCCTTTCCACACACCTGCTGTTACAAGACACATGAGTGCAAACATAGGAGTGACCAAACAATAAAGGATGTGGGACGAAAGAAGTTGACTCAGATTTTCTGTGTCCGTGAGAATTACTTTTCTCTTCCCCATCCCCATAGCACTTGTCATTCTGCCTCATACGGGAGGTTGATTTATGCATGTGGGTCTGTAAAGATGATGGTGGGCACCTGGAATGCAGGGGCTGACCCACTGTTTTGTAGGCATTCAAAAAGGTTTGCCAAATTGGATGAAGAATTTACTCAGGGGAGCGTGTATGACCTCTTGGTTGATTATTTTCAAAGAAGCCTACTTCTGCATTTAAATTTTAGGCACTTACCAAGTGTATAGCAGTGTAAAAAAATAGTTCATGAAGACCATTCATTTTATAAATACTCCTTTTTTCAGAATTTGGTTTATTGTAGCGATGAGATACTTAAAACATACAAATACCACTAAATTAGTAGTAAGTTGGTCACATTTAAACCCACCCCTCTATTCAATCACAGAATCCAAGTTCAGATGAATAAATCAGGAACAGATCTTGATATCACACACTTTTGGCTAATAAAGTGGCCATATTAGTATTTTATGAGAACTTCTGGAGTGTTAACATAAATGTTATTATTTTATAGTCAGAAAATGTCCTCTTAATAACTTAGTAAGCACTTTTAGTAGAGGACTAACCTGAAAGAAAATGCCACCTTTTATGATACATAGTACATTTATTTCTGGAAATATGTCTTTCCTTTTTTTTTTAAGATTTTATTTAATTATTTGAGAGAGAAAGAGTCAGTGCAAGAGAGCACAAGCAGGGGGAGCAGCAGAGGGAGAGGGAGAAGTAGGTTCACCACCGAGCAAGAACTTCCCCCCCACCACCACCACCACCCTGTGCTCATGCCCAGGCCCCCAGTGGGATCATGACCTGAGCTGAAGGCAGATCCTTAAGGGACTGAGCCACCCAGGTACCTCTGGAAATGTGTCTTTAAAAAGATATTTACATCCTCTATAAACTGGAATGTGTTCAACAGGTGAAGCACTATGTTATTATTATAATATCAAATATTCTATTTGAGGGAGCAATGCCTCAAAGACCCCTTGCAGTATGAATGAATATCCCCTACCTACAAAATCTTAAAGTCAATAAACAAGTGTCAACATACAAACGAGGACAGACAAACAAGGATAGACAAACAAGGATATACGAAATATACAAACAATACAAAAAATATGCAAGCAATATACAAACAAGGATATAGAAGAGTAAAAAATTAAATGAATACAATACATAAGGGAGAATGTATTCAAATTTGCCACAGTTCACTGTGGGAACTAAAGTGTATCATAAACAACACCGTAGTAATTAACTTCCGGCAACTAGTCCCCTCTCTTTCACCGTTCACCTAGAAAGTTAACTCTGTAGAGACTGCCTTAATATATGACAGAATCTATAAAGTTGAACCATATGAAATGACTGATATTTACAGGTTTTGACCTGCAGAAGCAGCAATTTCATATCACGTGACCTTCATATATGTTTGTTTTAATCGTGAACTCAGGATCATCCATGCTCTTGCAGGAAAACAGATAATATCCATATTTCCTCGTTTATATTTTGGCACAGGCAGACAACGCTGGGAGGAGAGATGGCTTCTGGAGTCGTGGTCTTTACAGGTTGTCCACAAAGCCAAACCGTTTCTGATCCAGTGATTTAATTTAGACCATGATTACGTTAACCAGAGTGTTCTGTTCCTCTCGATTTGGTAGACATGATTCTGCTGGTTTTGAAGAACAAATGTATAATACTACCTGTAAACGAAGTTGAGGAGTGGGAAAGAACGAGTCGTCATTACGAGCAGAGAGAAAACAAAGGGTTTGGTGATAGTTTGGCTTCTTTGCTTTAGACACAAAATATTTACTTGAGCACCTGCTGTGTCCTAGTGTCCTCATCTAGGAAATAGGGGTGACATTTCCCTCAGGGCTGTTTCGACATGAACAGAGTTGGAATACAGAAGGCACTTAGAACAGTGCCTGGCACGTAGTGAGCGCCGTGTGTTTATTGTTATTAACTGCCAGAGCATGTGTTTAGTGCCAGAAAGACAAACCATTTGGACACAACTATTTCAGCTCAAAGCCCAAGTATGCCTCACCTGGTTTTTCTTACCCGAAAGTACCATCGGACTTTGGTTCCTCCTTTATGCCTTCAGATTGAAATAGAATTGAATAGTGGTTTTGTAATTGGGAATTGAATAGTGGTTTTGTAAAAGGGAATCTAATTCTGAGTTGCTTTCACATCGCTTGTCATTCTAAGCATGTCAGGAGTACTGAGCATTTCAAAAATTTTATTGCTTCTACCTCGTCCACATTAGGTAGGTTTCCCTCGCGAAAACATCAATTCATCACCCTATGTCCACATCCCATAAATTCTACCTTGAGTGAATGAAAACGCACACACTACAAAGTGAGTGAAGCCTAGTGTCACATCTTGTGCATGGGGAGGAGGGATGTGAAAAGGGGCGCTGACCCTTCAGCCTACAACATGGGGAAGCTCTGGTGCCCCCAGGCTGAGCTAACTCCCAGGAAATCAATGCAGAGGACAACTATTTGTACAGCCCAGAGCGCAAGTCTGTCCAGCATGGTAAACCTAATGAGAACATTAAATAGAGGGCCCCAGCACGGATCAGTGCACCTGGATCAGAAATCACATTCTTTCTGGCCCACGCATTACCACCCTCACATCTTGAGGGGGAATCTCTGCTAACTTATCTTGGAGGAACTGGTTCTCTCTATTTTCTTTGTGATTCCCTTTATGATATCTTTCATAAATCTTCTATCAACTGTTTTTTTTTTTCAAAGACTTTGTGCAAAAGCATGTGCCTATTATTTTTTACCAAAGAGTGCTATGGTTGTAGGTATTTTAATGGTTCTTGTTTTTCACTATAGGAGATAAATGTACACATAGTCATTGTAGAGTAACTCGGAGTGAAGGGAAGGGGGATAAAAATTACCTGTAATACCCCCTCCCAGGTTTAACCACTATAAACATATTACGTAGAGAAATGCTTCTCAACTGGGAGTGATCTTTTGCTCCAGTGGACATTTGGCAATGGCTGGAGACACATTTGATTTTCATGACTCAGGCGAAAGATGCTGCTAGCATGGGGGCTGGCGGGGGAGGCCAGGAATACTGTAGACATCCCAGCATGCCCAGAGCAGCCCCTCATAACAAAGTATTCTCTTGTCCAAAATGTCAATAGTGTCTAGGTTGATTACCTTGGTGTAGAATTTTCCAGACACTTTCAATGTATATATGTGTATATTTTTCCCCAAACGAAGGATCATACTGAATTATAATTTGCTGTTTTCACTCAAAAAATATAACAAACGATCTTATTTTAACTATACTTAGATTAACTTTATGAAGCCTCAGTCTTAAACTAGAACTATTGAAATGGCAGATTATGAAATTTTTTTCCAAATTTAATGATTTAAAATTTTTGTAGTTGAACAACAACCAAGAGTTGTAGTTATTAAGAACAAAGAGCTGTGAGTCCTTTACAGATAGCCGAACCCCTCCAACATGTTATTTTCTGAAATCACTAGTTCTGCGGAGTGGCTGGCTGATTATTAGGTGGTCATTTAACCGCCCTTTGAGGTATTAGCCTCCCCTGTGCTTAGTCCCTACTACTCTCCTCCTACGGTCTTTGGGGTCTTCAGTGACAGGTGCTTGAAGACAACCTTGGCTTTTAGTATAAATCCTGGATAAACATTCATGTTTAGCACTGATATTCCTCCAGACTCCTTTACCTGAAGTAGCTGCAAGATTTCTTTCTTACTTTGTTAGTTTTAGTCTTTAACCGATTTTCCAGTTGGTGTTCATTTCTGAATGCCAGTAAAGATGCCAGGTTAATGTTCTTATTGCTACATCCAAGGCTTTCTTCAGAAAGAGGTAAGAGCTGGTGTGTTATGCTGTGTCTGTGCAGGTAGAGGGGGGCTCCTTCAGGAATGGCTGCCTGCCCATGTTTTTACCTAAAACCTGTGTCTGGTGCTTTGCTAAATTCAGAAGCAGATGAGGTATTTTCTCCCTTACCTCCTCAACAGATTTCTTTTGATTTCTCAATCTCTCATTCTCTGGATTAGGTGGTACTTGGAGGTTTCCTAACAACTCAGAAAATGGACATATGCCTCATGTTTATGTTTTCATACAGAGGCCACTGAGACAATGAACACTGGTGGGAATAAATACCATCCACCATTTGTCTATCCCTGGAACTGACGTCCACGGGACATACAAATTAGCCACTGCTCTTAAAAGGCTCATATAGTTAAGATAGTTTACATAATATCCTTTCTTTCATGAATTGCCTTCCTCCCCATTCTGAAATTGATTCAAAATGCAGATACTTTAGAATATTCGATGTGGGGGGGGAGAAATAATGGGAATTTTAATCCCAATCCCCAAAAAGTAGGCATGGGATATTGGATCTTTATTAGATTTGTTGGCTTTGTGCTTCTAAAAGAATTTACTAACAAAATTAACTAACAATTGACTAACTTACTAACAATTTAACTAACAAAGATATATACGGGCAAATGAAAAAAAAGCCCTAGAACTTTCAAAATGACTGAGTGATTGATTAGCAGAAGAATCAGTATGGTATAGTGACTGAAAGTACAAACTGAAGCTAAGCAGCTTGGTTCAAAGTCCAGCTCTGTCTCTTCATAGGCTTGTCACCTTCGGGAATTTACTTAACCTCTTTGGACCAAATTCCTTCAGCTGTGAACTAGTGATAATAATTATACCTATGTCATAGGGTTGTGGGAGGTTTAAATGAATCAATATATTTAAAGTGATTAGAGGAATACATGGCACAAAATGAGTGCTTGATAAATGTCAACAATAGAAAAAGGACCGGAGGCATATATAAGAATTTTCACAGAAGCATTATTCATTAAAAAAAAGAAACCTTGACAAAGAACTAATATTTATCGGCAGGAGAAAACGGAAAATGAGTCAAGTACATCTATACATGAAACATGAACGAATCTCACAAGCACGTTGAGTAAAAAGAGTGATTCCTTGAAGAATATGGAGGATAATTCCATTTACATAAAGACCCAAAACTTACAAAATTGAACAGTATTCATATATATGTGGTAAAAATTATAACAGTTTGAAAAGCAAGGAAAGGGCACCTGGCTGGCTCAGCTGGTAGAGCACGGAACTCTTGATGTCAGGGTTGCAAGTTTAAGCCCCAGGTTTCGCAAAGAGCTTATTTTAAAAAAAGAAGAAGGGGAAGGGAAGGGAAGGGAAAGGAAAGGATGGGAGAAAGAGAGAGAGGGGGAAGTATGGAGGGGGGAGGGAGAGAGAGAGAGAAAGAAAGAGAAGGGAGGGAGGGAGCGAGGGAGGGAAGGAGGAAGGAAGAGGGGGAGGGAAGGGAAGGGAAAGAAAAAAAAAAGAAAAAGAAGAAAAAGAAAAAGAAAAAGAAAGGCAAAGAAATGATTAACACGAAAGCTAAGGATCGTGGGTCCCCTGAGCACTGGAGGATATGGGAGCACGTGGGGCTCACAGGGGCTTTGGTTCAATGTGCTCTTTAAACATGGGAGAAACTGGGTATTCCCTTTTGATTATTCTTCTTTAAAATGAGTATGTGTGTTATACAAGCCCTAATGTATATATATATGTAGTTAAAAAAAATAACTGAGCCCCAGGACCCCAAATTTTGTCTCATTCTCATGGGTTCCATAATCAATGTCAGCTTCATACCATTGGTCAAGGCATTTGGAATCTGAGAGCTATTAGACATTATCCCTTGGAAGTCAGAAACAGGTACACTTACGGTCATATTCTGTTCACAAAGCTTCTTAGTTTCCAACATTTTGATTATGCCCAAAATCTGAAACTGGAAAGAACCATTGATAAATTGGTTAATTGGGTTTGCACCATGAAGGGCATGTGCTGAAAACCTTGGCTTTGCTGAGAACCGCCATTATTCAAAGAGGAATACCTGAGACCTGGCAAGAAGTGAGAAGACCTGGCAGGAAGTGAGGAGGACATGTGATTCACAGAAACTTTGAAAATGCTAGCACCTTCTCCTACTCATGGGGGAATCATGAATTAATAAGTAATAAGATCTCAGGCAGGCAGGCCGGCAGTGCCCAATGACAAAAATTACATAGTGTAAACAAATCCCTTCCTTATATAGCAGCTAATAGTTGATGTCTACCAACTGACTTTAGCATGCTAGGAGGAAGGCTGGGATTTCTAAATGCTCTGCCTTTACCCTTGAGCTAATTTGTAACCTTGGTTACAAATGCTTAATGATCATTAGCAAATACGATGTGTTTGCTTTTCCTAAGTCCCATATTTCCTGCCAGCTTCCTGCCACCAGCTTCCAAAATGAAAGATTTATGAAATTACAGATTTAAACAACACTTTCAAGTGGAAACACCTTTAATTCAGGCATAATGATGAACTTGAAACATTTAACACTACTCCCCAAAAAAGTACCAACGGAAGTACAATAAAGACATTTGTTGATCTTTCTTCCTAGCAACCTACCTCACTTGAACCCTCAAAACTCTGGAACGTTTGTTCATTCTGAGCATCATGTTTTAACAAAGGCTTTAACCAACGGAAAGCAACTCAGAGAGGGTTTGGTAGGCAGGACACAAGGGGAAGTGTGGGGGGAATCCAGGCCTCAGTGAAGGCCAGCGAGCTACCATATGCAGAGGACGTCCTATGAATGAGGACATTTGACAGGTATTTGTTGCTTCAGAGAATGGAATTAAAACACCTATCTGGGATTTGCCAGAAAGCAGAGCTCAGCTCGGTGCTTTCTATAATTAACGGGAAGCTCTTAATTCTTGACCACGTGAAGCACTTAGTTCCCTGTTTCAGGAAGGCTTCAAGCACAAGCTGGTTTCTGCTGAGGCTTCTGCAGAGCGGATTCCTCCATGGGGCTGAGGGATTGGAATAGACAGTCTCTAAGCTCTCTTCCACCTCCAAATGTCTACTATGAAAAAAAATGATATTTAGAATCATCTTTATTTGCCCCCTTTTCCCCTCTTTTTTCTTCCAGGTAGTTCACTAGCTAGTAACTCATTCTGTTTTTCAAAATTCACCATACACCTACCCTCTCTGTGTAGCTAAGGGGAGCCAACCCTTGGCTTCAGTGTGATACACAGGTTAGAAATTCTCAGCTGGATAGACGGTTCTGAGCCCTCACCCTTCCCCAAATTAGATTGAGCCTGGAAATGTCATCTTTTTTTTTTTAATTTTCCGTTTTCACTGCTATCCTGCTTAGCAAGTCTCTTTTATTACTTTTTTCTTAAGTTTTTGGGTTGTCAGAAGAGAGAATATTGCACACAAACAAGGCTCAGAAAACAACTTGTTTCTGTAAATCTCTTTCTGACTCCTGGACCAGAACCAGATATTACTAGGACAAATATATATCTGGGAAATACAAATAAGTGATAGAGAAAGAGCAATTCACATTTTGGAAACATCGTCTAAGGCGCCTCAGTGGCTCAGTTGGTTAAGTGTCTGCCTTCAGCTCGGGTCATGCTCATCATAGAACCCTGGGATCAAGTCCCTGTCGGTTGTCGGGCTCCCTGCTCAGCGGATAGTCTGCTTCTCCCTCTCCCCTGCCCCTACCCCCGCTCGTGCTCTCTCTCATACTGTCTCTCAATAAATAAATAAAATCTTCAAAAAAAAAGAGAAAACATTGTCTATATCACCCTTCAATCTGAATAAATATTATCTGTTCTCATCCTAGTTATCCAGAAAACCCCAAGGCCATTAACACTGGAATGGAGTTTATGTGCTGGAAGTATCAGAGTGAGCTGTGAAGAAAAACTTAGCCTGTATCTCATTTCTTACTGCAGTCAAGATCTCAGATATGCCTAAATCTAAAAATTATATTACAGTTGATCCTTGAACAACACAGGTTTGAACTGTATAGGTCCACTTACATGCACATTTTTCAGTAAGTATAGTACGGTCGTGTAGAAGTATTTTCCTTATGGTATTAATAACATTTTCTTTCCTCTAGCTTACTTTATTGTAAGAATACAGTATACAATACATAGAGTGTACAAAATATGTGTTCATCTACTGTTTATGTTATTGGCAAGGCCTCTGGTCAACAGTAGGCTATTAGCAGTTAAGTTTTGGGGGCGTCAAAAGTTATACTTGAATTTTTCGACTGTGCAGGGGGCTGGTACCCCTAACCTTCCCACTGTATTGTGCTTTTCCAATGAACAGAAAAAGTGAATGCAGAATGAAAGGTGGGAGGGAAGGGAACATCTTCAAATTCCCAGCACTTTGCAGACTGAGCAGCACTCAGCTCAAATTTGTGATGAACAAATGCTTTGAAAAACATGAGCAAAGACACAGGAATTTAAGTGCATGCTATACTCAGTTGGGAAAGAAATGTGAAGAACTCTCAAAATATTTTCATATGTTGTATATTACTTAACTTCTAGAATATAAACTCTATGAAGGCAGGGATTTTTTTTTTAAAAAACCGATATGCTCCCAGCACCTAAAACAGTGTGTGTGTGTGTGTGTGTGGTAGTTAATAAATATTTGCTGATGAAATGTATGAATCTTAAAAATTATATGAATTAGTGCCCAGAAATAGATTCAGATATATTTACTGATTTTTGATCGAGACATGAAGGCCATCACTGGAGAAAGGATGGAGAAAAGATAATATATTCAACAAATGGTGTTGGAACAATTGGATATTTATATACAAAAAAAAAAAGATTCTAGATAAAGACCTTCACAAGATTAACTTAAAATGGATCATAGACCTAAATTTAAAATGCAAAACTATAAAATTTCAGGAAGAAAACATCTGGTAGAATAGGTGATCTTGGGTTTGGCAACGAGCATTTAGTTATAACACCAATGGCACAATCCAGAAAGGAGTTCTTGGCTGAGGCAAGAGCAAGGGCGAAATCTCTGAGATGTACGTGCACTTGCCCTTGAAGGGAAGGTCAGAAAGAAGGCAGCCAAGGCATAGCGAACCAGCAGGAGCCTGGAAGGAGAGAAGGGTAGGGAGAGATAAAGACCAGGCCTTACAGTGGCTGTAAGGTGTTTGGGCTACACTTTAATGCCAGTGGGAACACTTACAACAGAGACTTTTAAGCAGGAGACTGAAATGATTTGATGCCATCAATAAATGTCAATTCACTGAAGTTGGATGACTGTGTGATGGTGAACAAGGGACACCTTTACTTTAAAAGGGAGAGCAGGGAAGGAGAAAGTGAGTTGTTTGGGTTTGGGGGAGGGGATGCTTTTATTTTTTATTTTCGTACTTGTTTTTGTTTTGCTGGGAGTTTGGAGTAAAGCATGAGTATAGTCTGGGGAATACCAACTTAGAGACACCTGCGCATGTGGACATGCCAAGATGGTGGTTGGGAGTATATGTGGGAGTACTGGGGCAAAGAATAGAACTCAAAAAGTAACCATTCTCATAAATTAGAATCAGAGGGCGAACTGGCTGAGGGGGTGTATGGACTACAAAAGGGAGCCCAGGACAGAATCTTGGGAAATGCAGGCATTTAAAGAGAGAGCAGAGGAACAATGTTGAGAGATAGGAGGGAACAGAGAATTTTTAAATATAATTTTGACCAAGCTCCGTATAACCTCTAGCAAAGGAATAAAAAAACACCAAATGAGAAATTTCTGGAGATAAAGCAGCTAAAATGAAGACTTCAGGTCAAGGAACTAATAGAAAGAATCCACTAGAGGCAATATTATCTTCTGTATTTGGCAAAATCAGGTCCCATTGAAGGAGGGTAAGTTAAGGCCATGAGCACAGCTATGGTCAAAAAGAAAATTGGGGTCCAGAAAATTTATCTTACAAAAATATTTGAGCAAATACACAACAATATAAGATGTCCATTTACCACAGAAAATGTTTTTAAATAATTTTAATCTCCAACAATAAAATATTAATTAATTTTATAATATCCATATAAGGCAAAAATCGGGCAGCCATTAGAATAAAGAAACATGTTCGTGTTACAGTAAACAGGAAAATATTAACATGATGAAATATATCACATTTTTACAAAGATACGTGTACATTCTCATAAATATATCTTTGTAAATACATATAAATTCATAGTTTTTCTTTCTGCTTCCATGTTTTCTCATTTTCATCATGGACATGTATTGCTTGTGACATTTTAAAAAGAAAAGTGTGGAAATTTTATTATGAGCACATTTACTCTCTCTGTTATCAGCACCACCCTCCGGAACAGAGAGGCCTGTAGGCTATTGAATTTTTAAAGACAAAGTCTCATAGAAAAAGTAATTAGGGTAGAATGGTGAGAATTAAATGAATGATATCTTTCCAATAATGTTATAAGGACAAGCACAGTATATAGGCTCAGACAGAAAGATTCAAAAATGTATTTGTATTTGAAACAAGACAGTAAAACCAGGTGAATGTTGAAGTCCCCTGAGATGTCTATCAGTCTGAAATTAAGAAAGAGTAGCGTCTATGACTATAGAATTATGAAAGCCCTTTGACTCAGTCACACGCACAAAAAACCCGTATACAACCTTGTAAACCTTTCTATTTTAAATGTTTAAAAGACCCAAAGTAAACTCTAATTGTAAGTGGCATGAATTTTCTGAATATTTTAATACTGCTAGGTATAGACCAATACTTACAAAAGCCATGTTTGGCTTGTTTAGAATCTGCAGTAAGAATATCACCGTATAAGCAAGTGTCCTAACCTTCAATAAGTCTGCCTTTTAAATACATTTGAGGCTAGGTGCTAGATGTGATAGACAAGAATTATTAAAGTTTCCAAGTTTATAAGGATTTAGTAAAGACGCCACATAATCTGATGGGGGTAGTTGGTAAACATAAATAGCTCCGTGTTGGGTCTGTATTTCCAAAGAAAGTATAGAAGACTTTCTATAAGTGCCTAAGGATTAAATTTTGAGGCACGTTCCCGTTCCCCAGCCACATTTCCAAGCTGCCCAGAATTTCTCTCAGCACGCACAAACTCAGCGCGTCTTTGACAGAGAAGGCTCTTGGCTTTAGTTGATAAATTGCCCTCAATCCCAAAGCTGCCCGAGCAGTCTTCACATCCGTCCCAGATGGTCTCCCCTCCGCCTGCTTGAGTTCCACTCTGCTCTCCTGGTCAGAATTCCAGAAAGTCAGAGACCCCTGCTGAGAGAGTGGGAAAGAACCCGCAGGTACAGCCTGGGCCTCCTTTTCCTCTGCTCGAGGCTGCGATCGGCTTCGAGGAAGGTGGGTGGCTCAGCGCAGGAAGAGGGGCGGAGGGAGGCAGCGCACAGCAATTATGTCTTCCGTGCACTGCTGCAGGCGAAGCCGCTGACATTTACATCCAAAAATGGCTTGTTGTGATCCCACGGGCTTCCCGGAGGAAAGTCTGTCGTGTCTTCACCCCCCTCCACTAAGGGCGAGGATTGTTCCTAAGAGGAGAGTACATTATCAGTGACCCCCCACTTTGCATTCAGAACTATGGACTCTGAGAAACAAACTGAGGGCCTCAGAGGGGAGGGGGGTGGGGGAATGGGATAGACTGGTGATGGGTAATAAGGAGGGCACGTATTGCATGGTGCACGGGGTGTTATACGCAACTAATGAATCATCGAACTTTACATCAAAAACCAGGGATGTACTGTACGGTGACTAACATAATATAATAAAAAAATTTTAAAAAAAAAGAAATACAATAAGGTTTGTCACTTCGCCCAGCGCTGTGTATCCTGCTGCCCCCCCCCCCCGCCCCCCCATCTCCTTTGCGGGCCTATTTCCTGGCCACACCTGCTCCCTGGGTTGGCTTTAGGTTGACCACGACTTCTCACAGTGGCCTGGCTCCTGGTTGGGGGCAGCGAGTTCAAGGAGAGGTAACAAGCGCCCCATCCCTCCAACAGAGTCCCTCTGCCCGCAGAAGCTAGGCTGTGCACCGTCTCCTTGGCGGCCCCCCTCCCAGCCAAATGTGTTCAGAATGATCTCCCCACAAAGACATGGCTGGAGTGGGAAACGCTCACCTCTCTAGGCAAATAGACAAAAACACTTACTGAACAACTTCCAGGTTTGCAGAAAATCATGGCTGCTTTAGGAGGATTCAAAAGAAGTTTTTAAAAACATGCCTTCTTCTCTGATTACTTCCTCTGATTGACTTATTTCACTCCGCATAATACCCTCCAGTTCCATCCACATCGATGTAAATGACAAGTATTCATCTTTCTGATGGCTGAGTAATATTCCATTGTAATCAGAGAGGGAGACAAACCATGAGAGACGCTTCACTATAGGAAACAAATTGAGGGTTGCTGGAGGGGAGGTAGGTGGGGGGATGGGATAATTGGGGGATGGGCATTAAGGAGAGCTCGTGATGTGATGAGCACTGGGTGTTATCTGCAACTGACATGAACTCTACAACTGAAATGAAGGATATACCGTATGTTGGCTAATTGAATTTAAATTCAAAAAAATAATTAAAAAGATGCTTTCTACACAGAAAAAACATAAATAAAAACCAAAATTAAAAAATAAAAACATGCCTTCTTCAACCAGGAGACATAAAACTGGACCAAGCACACCAACGGCCCGGGATAGTTTTAGTCCAAATCCAAGTACCCTTGCAACGATGTTCCTCCAACCAGAGATTTTACACTGACAAGATCTGCTATTGAAATTCACAAATCCGGCATCCGATATAATGTTATATTCCGTATGCAAGGACGAGCATTCTTGGGAGTGTTTTTGGAAGCTGGTTTCCCTTTGGCAATTTGATTCTTGTTTTGTTTTGTTTTTGTTCCTGCTTCAAAGCCAACTGAGATTTTATAGCTGATTTTTTCAGACCTATCAACCGTGACTCACAGCTATTTGATAAAGGATAAAAATGCTTCTATTTCTCAAGCTTAGCTTTCAAAATTAAACATTCAAATGAAAAAATAACATTGCTCCAGTAGATGTCAGTGATTAAAACCATGAAAACTGTTCTTTCCCAGAGAAGCTCCGTAATGCTCTGGATCGTTTCTTCCCTTCATCCAAACCTGACCTAATTCTGAGCTTTTCATTTAAGTGCATCTTGACTTCCTTGTTTACAAAGTTGCCCCTCAGAGATGAGCTTCTTTTCTGAATAGAAGCCCCTGAGGAAGCTTCTAAGGGGTCAGGAAAGTTCCAGGGGACATTTTGTTCTTTGAGGTCGGTGGAATGAGGCCTCCTTTCATTTAGGGAATAACAGGCTTCTGTTGTGCGCCCGTCCCTGGGCCTGGAAGCATGCAGCGCCTGTGGGTACACAGGGCCATTCCCCATGCCCTGCCTCCCTCCATACCCCACAGCGTCAGCATCAGGGAGCCAACTAGTGTCCATGACTTTTGTAAAAGCTCAGAAACCTGAGGAGATGGGAAGGCTGCTTGTCAGGCTCTTCAGAAGATCTGATGCAGTAAGACAACACAGACCTTTTGATTCCCATAAGGACAATTCTGTTTGAAAGAGAAATATGTCTGGAGCCAATAGCTATCTGCTCAAGGACAGAAGACATCTATAAATTTCCTCAGACTTCTCTTACTCCCTAAAGGGAGCTGATTAGAAAAGGTCAATGTGATTTTAATTGGTTTCTAGAAGTCAAATAAATAAACTACCCTTCAGCATCCACCATATTTGGGCACTGGGGACACAAGTAGAAATGGCATGTGCCCTGCCCTCAAGGAACTTACAAGGACTTCTCCGTGTTACCATTCGTTTAGAATGGGCTGTTTTATGCCCCCACAGAGGAAATCACTACTAAATGGATTTCACACTTCTCCGACCTTTTGTCAGTGATTCCCAAGTCTTCTTTAAAATGGCAGTCCCAGCAAGATGACGCCCTCTGGGGAGAGTGGAGCCTCTGTTTCTTCACACCAGCCAGAAATCTGAGAGACATCCCTGACTTTTCCTTCTCCCTCTCCCCTCACATCCAATCAGTCATCCTGAACTGGAAATCCTATCTTCCTGCTCTTTCACATCTTACTCATTTCAACATTTCCATTGCCACTGTCGTAATTAGGACTTCATCGCATCTCACATGGAATAAATGCGTTCTGGCTCATGCCCCTGGCTTCAGTCTCATCTAGCACTTAACCATTCTCCACGCTCTATCGTAACTGCCTTTTTATTCGTCAATCTTTCTGTTAGATCAAAAACCCTTGAGCGCCGGGGCTGAGGTTTCAATCTCTGTCTCCTGGGCGCCTAGCACAGCAACAGGGTAATAGCCGGCCTTCAGCCCGTGCTTATTAAATGATGTATGTGACAATGGTCGATGGAATACGTGTGCATCGAATGTCTCCAAACTAATGGGGTTTGGCAGGTTTTCCTTTTCGGTTTCTTCTCTGATGTCAATATTCACTTTGTATGTTTTGGCAGCATATCTGCTTTTCATTCACTTCTTCCCTCTACCCTAATAAATTGTTGGTTTTAATCTGCTGTGGGTTGGCAAACCAGATCTTCAAAGGTATTTGGAAAGCATATAAAGTAAGGTGAATAGGCTCTGACTGGGTCCCTTTTCCACAATTAAAGCAAATGAGCTTCAGTGCAGTGATTCCGCGAGCTGTTTCAGGACCTCAGGGAACCTTGTTCCATTACTGTGTTCCAGATTATAGAAGTTGTGAATAAGCCTGAATTCCAGCTAACTAAGGTGCTGCTGCATTTTTTCTTTTTTTCTTTTTTTTTTTTTTGTAGTCAGTGATTTTAATATGTCCTCTTATTTCAACAGGAATCTTTCAAGTTTGCTTCTGAAAATGTATGGCAACTCTTGATGTTACTATATTTTTTAATGATCAATATGAATCTTACCAAAAATGTTATTGAAATTTACTTCACTGGAAAATATTTATGTTGCTGCTTTTACTTATACATTTGCTCTTTGACTCTTTCAAACACAACTGAATGTTAAGTGAGGTAGCAAAAAATAAAATCATGTTAAAATGAATTTAGAGTATCCTCAACTGAAAATGTGTGGGCATTGCATTATTCTGTTGAAAATCTCCCCCCAATCCTATTCTTAATGTGTTCTTTGTCATGGAGAGCTGAGCCACACAGCCCTGAAATACTTCTCAGCATAGAGCACTGGTTTCTGCTTTTCCTTTTTAAACTGCGGTTGCTTATATTTGGGAGTGGAGATGCTGAACACCCTTGGAAAAAGAAGTTGAGCTTGGAATTGAGGCCAAGTTACCTTCCATGTAAGCATTTTAATTGCCTCCATTGACAGCACAAGCCCAGCCCACAGCCCCTCCTTGGAAATCACCTGCCACCTAACCCCTGCAAACGTGGGCCTGGCTGGACAGTATGCATGTGTGGCCCAGCCAGTTGGGGCAAATGGACATCCAATACAGGACGAACAAATCCAAAGGCTGGGCTGAGCCAATTACATTCTTTCTCCCAGAAATGGAAAATCAGGGCTCTGAAGCAGAATGAATGGGTTGATGTTGAACACTTGACAAAAGGTCATGTAGTCAGGATGAAAATGGCCTTGTTGGTCTATATGCAACCAGGACATAGACAGAAGAAACAGAGAGAAGAACCATTTGAAACCCTAGGAGAGGCACAGAGTGTGACCTCAATTCAGAGAAAAGCTGGCTATGTAATTCGGGGCCCAGAGCAAAATGAAAATGTGGAACCCTTTGTTCAAAAGCAAGGGGGAAACGCCATTAAAGGTACTAAAATATGAAGACTTTTCCTTTAAAAATATTTTACTATTTATAAAATCTATAGGGGTGTATTAGCTCAGGCTGCCATAACAGAGTACTGCAGACTGGGGGGCTGAAACAGCAGAAGTTCATTTTCTCACAGCTCTGGAAGCTAGAAGTCCAAGATCAAGGTGCCGTCAGGGTTCTGGCACACAGCTGCCTTCTTGCTATCTCTCACATAACCTCTCTTCTGTGCACGCGTGTACACACACATACATACACACACATAGATGTCCAGCGTCTTTTCCTCTTGTCATAAGGACAATAGTCCTACAGGATTAGAGCCCAACCCTTATGACCTTATTTAAGCTTAATTACCTTTTTAATGGCCCTGTCTCTAAATATAACCACGTGGAAGGTTAGGACTTCAACATATGAATTTGGCGGGGGATGCAATTCAGTCCAAAAGTAGGGGTAAGAGTGATACATAGGTAACAATATAAGCTTACAAACTGAAGAAGATATTTTTGGTGTCATAATCTTTATACTATAATAACACTTTATTAGTGTGATAGCTTGTTTGATCATAAGACTCTTCTGGCTCATTTCTACAAATACATTTATTTGATTTATAAGTCATCAAAACTTACACTTTTAGTAACTTCATTTCAGTAAATATCATTGGAAGCAATGTGAGTTGCTCTTAGAAAATTCAAGATTACAAATAATTTTTGATAATTTTTAATTTTTAGGAGGATCTGTCTGCTGATGCCACGGTTACTGGAGCTGTTAAGAGTATTTGATAGGCTACGAAAACATGGGGCTAAATTCCTGATTATTTTGAAATACAAACGTCAGTACATCTAAAGCTGATGATTCTTGAAAACAATTTCTCTGAAAAATCTGTCTTCCTACAAATCAGTTTCACATAATTCTGATTTTAAATTTAAATGTAAATTATACCATGACATTTTAATATTTCCTTTTACATTTCCTACAACTTTTGGAGGCTATACAAGAAACTGAGTTCACAACTTATAATAATTCAAATACTTGCTTATGCATTCTATCACTGTATCTCCAATTACAAGAGAAAATTAATTTCAAAATTATCTTCATTAATAATTGTTTCATCTAGGGGCGCCTGGGTGGCACAGCGGTTAAGCGTCTGCCTTCGGCTCAGGGCGTGATCCCGGGGTTGTGGGATCGAGCCCCACATCAGGCTCCTCAGCTATGAGCCTGCTTCTTCCTCTCCCACTCCCCCTGCTTGTGTTCCCTCTCTCGCTGGCTGTCTCTATCTCTGTCGAATAAATAAATAAAAAATCTTTAAAAAAAATAATTGTTTCATCTGATGTTTCATATGAAAATAGCATTCTTTTCCATAAACTGTGACAATCGTTTAAATTTAATTTCTATTTCTAAGCTTACAGATATTTGTTTTGCAATGTTGCAGCTGTTTTCAAAACCAGAGATTTTTAACTATGAAGAATACTAATTACTCCCTAATAGGCTTTATTGCAATGTCCACGTGTACGTTTTTATTTTGTAACAATTTTGCTGACCAAGTTTTACCACCTGAGCCCCAGCCGTTCCTGGCCAAAGATTTAGGATTTGTGCCAATGCCCCAGAGATGGGCTCCAGGCACAGGCCAACCGGCCTCCAGTCACGGATCCTGGCGTTGGGGCCCCTCCCGTCTCCCAGGCAGTGGTTACAGCTGCCACTACTGCTGTTCTGTGGCTGCCCTCACCATCACCACCACCAGTCCCAGCCCAGGTCCCAGCCTCGGCGTGCGCAGCCAAGCTGTGTGGTTATTCGGCACGCCCACGGCCCATTGTTCACCAGTCCACAGGTCAATGTGGACACGTGCTTTTTCACATATCTCCTCCACGCATGTGCATGTTCCATTGTCCAATCAAACTTAACTTACAAAACACAAGCTCCTCATTGGCCAGTTCTGACACCATCCCTGGGGTATTCAAGCGGTGTTTGTTTCTTGTCCTGGGGTGCCCTTAAGATGGTCCGTTGTATTTTTACAAAACTAACAAACAAAGAAACAAACAAAAACCCTTTGTTTGGATAGACACTGCTGGATGCCCAGTCATTGCCCATTCTCTCTTCTTCACTGAAAGAAAAGTTGTTCTTTTTAGGGGAGCCACATGCCATCTTCCCAAAATTCCTTACATCTAGAGGTAATCATATAAATCAGACCCATTGAAAAATAATCAGGAGTCTGCTGGAGATTTCTGGGAACTGATTGCTGGGAACTGGGAACTGATACACGTAGGGCTTTCTTCTTTCCGTCCCTCCTTCTTCGTGCCAGGAACGCAGGCATGAGGCTGGACGCGTGGAAAAGCCATCTGGCAGTCATGAAGCAACAAGCAAGAAGACAGAATAGGAACACTGATCGCTGATAACATCAGAAAGCAGCTACACCGATCCTGGACTGCCAATCTCTAAACTTCTTGTTTTATTAGAAACGTAAACTCCTCTGCTTAGGTACTGGGTCAGGCTTCTAATATAAGCAGCCGAATGCAATCTTAATTGAGATATCCTTTTACTGAAGTTAGCTTGAGTCAGTTTTTGTTTCTTGCAGTTTGCTGTTTGTGCTCCACCCACATTCTGTAGGATCCCTTTCCTGTACAAGGACCTTCTCTCAAGCGGCTTTCATGCCTACAAACCAGTACCTATAGCTCTTTGTTACAGGGCTGCCCTCAGATTTCCCAGCCTGTTGGTCTTTTTATTGCTGTTGTTATTTAAATTCAATTATTCAACAGGTAGTACATCATTAGTTTCAGATGTAGAGTTCAGTAATTCATCAGTTGCTTATAACACCCAGTGCTCATGGGATCATGGGATCATGTGCCCTTCTTAATGCCCATTGCCCAGTTACCCCATCCCCTCCCACCTTCCCTCCAGCAGCCCTCATTTTGTTTACTATAGTGAAGAGTCTCTCATAGTTTGTCTCCTTCTCTGATGACTTCCCATTGAGTTTTCCCTCCCTTCCCCTATGATCCTCTGTACTATTTCTTATTTTCCACATATGACCAGCCTGTTGGTCTGAAGAGCCCTAATGACATAGGGATGTGCATCCCCCGAGTGTTATTTGTAACCCTTCCCCTAATCAGAATGGTTTTACTGCATGATTGAGTAAGGGTTATGCCCTGTGGGCCTTTGATATGACTCTCTTGTCTATCCTCATTCCCCACCAGTTTCTCCTGGGAGTATTTCTTAATAAACTACTTTTGCATGACTCCTCATCTCAGGGTCCACTCTAGAAAACTCAACCTAAGCTACCTGAAGAGAATAGGTATTACCAGGTATGGACTGAATGCCTGTATCCTTCCAAATTCCTTTGTTGAAACCCTACCCCCCCACCCAAATGTGATGGTATGTGGAGATTGGGCCTTTGAGAGATAGTTAGGTCATAAGGATGGAGCTCCAAGATGGAATCAGTATCTTTATTTTTAATAAGCAAGGGAAATGCAGTCTGTCTTTCTCTCTCTCTCTCTCTTCCTCTCTTTTGGTGCATGTGCCAAGGAAAGGCCATGTGAGGACATAATCGGGAAGAGGGACCCTCACTAAGAGCCTGGGCTTGCTGGCACCCTGATCTCAGACTTCCAGCCTGCAGAAGCATGAGAAATCAATGTTCATTGTTTAAGTCACTCCGACTATAATAAGTTTGTAGAGCAACCCAAATTGACTAAGATATTAGGGATTTAAAAGTAATTTAAAAGCCAATCATTTCTGACATTTGTTGTACAGATAGTTCAAATAGAATGTGATACTTCAAATAAACATACATTTATTAGTTTAAATGAACACAAATATCATCACCATAAGAAGAGGGTACCACTATCTTGACACCAAAAAGATGAACAAAATACAAAATACATGCCAGCCAAAGTGTTGATTTAGGGCTCTCTTTCACATGTCACGACTGGAGGACCCCTCCACTATGGCGCTGGCTCCAGGGAGACCGCAGTTGGTCACCCTCCACCCCTCATCGCCTCCCAGCACTGACTTCCCTAATCCTCAGGTCCCAATCAGCTTGCTGCTCTTTTCTGTTGGCCACTTAAGACTTGCATTTCAGAGTTTTGTTTTATGTGTGAAAGAAAATTTAACAGCTTTATTCACAGGCTGCTTCTCTTTTATCTTGATGCTATGCGTCGTTTCCTTGACGTCAGCAGGGGTTGGGAATTATTGTTAAAGGCCTAAATCAATACTTTCATTGAGAAAATTGGACCACGCTGGCTTGTAAGCTCAAGATGAAAAGCTGAAACCCTTTCCAATAGCTCACTGCTGAGGGCTGAAATTAGGGCAGATGGCTCAGTGTCCCTTGATATGATTTGATTACGTGTCACTGCCAGATGCCCAGTCTGAGGTACGTGAGGAGAAGCACAGACAGACAGCTGTAGTCACGCTGTTTAGGAAGCAGAGGCACCCTTTCAACTCAACAACTAAAAAGTAAAATGCTCCTTTGGGTTTTAAGGAAACACAATGTTTTGAAAAAAGGGAACTGTCTTCCTGTCTTAAGAGGTCTGTCTCAACACATTCCCTCTGGACCATCAGTCTTTACTGAATCTTTGTCATATTCTAGAGTTCTACCAAGCTAGATGCAGAAAATGCCCCAATAAAAAGCACCATTAATTTTATAGACAAGTAGCACCACAGGGCTGGAAGGAAACTTCTGGTTCATTTAGTGCTGAGCTCAACCCTTTGTTTTTTGGGAGGCCAGTGACCTCCTGGCATTCTGGTACTGCATAGGCATGAACTTCAACCCAGTAAGATGACGCATGCATGTTAGCTTTGGTTTCATAAATTAAAAACCTCCAACTACCTTAAATAAAGGAGAAGGTATACGACTGAAAGAACTCTGGAGGTCTTCACAGAATTCAGGGGCAGAGAGTGTATCTAAGACTCACTGGAAATTTGAGAAACGTAAGAGCCCTCAAGAATCCACCGTATGCCTTTGACCTCTCAGAAACCACAAGGTTTCCTGAATATCTGCTTGTTCACCCAGCACGTGACCAACATACCTTCAGCTCACGTACCCACCATTGACTGACTCAATCTCTCAAGTTCCCCCAACAGGAAAACCTAACTGGCCCTATTCACAGTCATGCCAGCCTGGTCATTTGGGAATATACTGAGGGAACTCTGACCGGGTGTCCAATTCTAGTGCAATCATCTGATGCTTGGAATTGGGAAGGCAGGGTCACTTGTTCAGCCGTGGAAGAATCCCCGAGTAGAAAGCAGGTATCTCTAATAACATGACATGGTTTTTTTCTCCTGAAAAGTACTGCCAAATTCAAAGAAATTATATCATGTCTAAGGAGAGTTTATGAAATACAAGGATAATGCAATGTATGATTTATCTTTATTGCTGCAATATAGCACACCTATAGATTTTAACATAAGGAAAATTAACAATAGGTATCAATAGACATTTCATAAAATTCAATAGCCATCCATAATTTTTACATTTAAAAAATTGTTAAAACATCATTAAAAAGGCAAATGTCAAGCTAATTATAATATGTAATAGAAAAGGGATTAATATCTTTAGAATAAAAAGAGTTCTTATAAGAGTTTTTTAAAATTAGCTCTTCAATAAAAAGAAATGAACAAAGAATGTGAAAAGGCAATTCATACCCACAAAATACTCAGCTTCATGAGAGATTAAAATGCAAAATAAAACAGGACTAGAGTATTATTTTTACTCATCAAATAAGCAAAGATGAAATAGTGATTATACCTAAGGATTTTCAGAGGTTGGTAACATATATGGTCTCATGCAATGTTTTTGGAAGCTTATATTGGTAAAACTTTCTGGATAACCTTCTGGCATTATTCATCAAAAGCCTTAAAACTGGTTATGCAATTTTAGTAGGAATTTATCAGATGTATTCTGATACGTAAGTAGATGCTTATCATGGCACCCCTTAAAATATAGGACAACTACAAACATTTAAAATGTATATCAATTAGGAATTTTAGTAACACATGGTACTATAAAAACAGAGATAACCTGAGAAGATAGAGCAGAATATACAGGACAGAGATGGAAAAGCAGTGGCTACTACAGTTTCTGCACGGAAAATCCACTTGGACTGTATGTGCTCTGATTGTCTTGCATATGTCACACGTACAATATCCTAGGTGATTTCCGGCCCACCCCCCACCAGAACGGGTGAGCAAGTGATGTTCTTTTCTAGAGGCAGCAGAGGTCAGGGGGGCTAGAAGACATAACAGGGAAGAGGCAGAGTGTTCAGGTAGAGATAAGAGTGTCTAAATAGAAAATGGTGTCCAAGAGGGTAAGATGGGGCCTTGACCTAAGGACCAAGACTGAAGGGCCATCCTTCACTTAGGAGCTGAAAGATGAGTTGGACAGTGTATAGAGACCACCCTTAACCACACCTCACAGCCCCACCCTAACATCCTCCTCAGGTTCTGAATTGGTTGGAAGACAAAAACTCAACCCTGAAGTCAAGAACTGTTGTGTGCCTGAACTAACACACATACCAAATAAAAAGGAATTCTAAAACAGAGAATCATTAACAAATTAATAAAACAGGATCTGAGTACATATTCCCAAATGTATTTTACCTATCTAATGCTATTTTACCTATCTAATTTTACCTCTCTCCTGCTTCCCCATCAACATCTGGTTCAAAACTTAATTTCCTTCATGCTTCCTTAGACGTATGTCCTACTAAAAACCAAACTACTAGGTTCACCCAGCCCCACCCTAATAGTGCGACTCCCAAGACTATTTAACTTCTTCATGACTCATTTCTTCATCTGAAAAATAAGGAGTAAAACATTTATCTATAGGGTTGCCAGAAAAGTTAGAAAGATAAGGCAAGGAAATCACTCGGAGCGTGCTCACTCAACACATACTAATTGCATCCTAAATGGGGTGTACGTGTGTTGTTTTTTTTTTAAGTGAAATACTGTTTTGTTTTAAACATTATACTTTGCAAGTTCCATAATGTCACTAACAGTAATAACATAAATGGAATGAGATAGAGAAACCTGTACTCGCTAAGATTAGCTCTGTGGAAGCGCTCTATTTTTATTTAAAAGAAATATTTTGATAAACTGATGAGGATTGAGAGTAGGACCTCAACAACATGCTTCCGGTAAGAAAAATCCTAAATGGAGGTTCAAGAGGCAAGTTGAGCAGTTTGTCTAGCTTCTGAGAAAGAAGGAAAAGAAAAAAAGAAAAGACAAGAATGAAATGAGAGGCAGAAAGGGAATAAAAAGAGAGAGGGAGAGAAACTCCAGAATTCCATGCCCAGGTTCACTAACCAGGTAGGTATAAGGTCTCCATGGCTGGGTTGGCCAGTCTAGGAGAAACTCATCCCCTTGGGGATTTTTATATAGTTGTGTGCAGTTCGCTCATTTTCCAGAAGGACAAATGCCGAGATGAATGCATAACTTCTTCTCTTCTAGAAGCTGGCCAATCAACATGGTCGTGTGCCCAGAAGATCTGGTAAGGCCACGTGAGCTATGAAGTGCTGGAATGAGAAGAGCTCCTGGCTGAAGATACCCACTTCCAAACCCCAGGATAGCTTAACTCAGCCCTTGCCTGACGTTTTTGTTTTCAGCCTCCCAGAGAGACCTATCTCTTTAGAGAAACTAAGGCAATTTAACATGTATGTGGACCATACCCCATGAGTCCGGGGTACACTTGGCTTGCTCCTGTTCCCCCTTTCTGTCAGCTTCTCCACCCAGAATACTGACTTGATTTCAGTACACAGGCTTAGCTTCAGTCATTCCACTTCTCTTGCCATAAGAGCAGGGCCAGTTGGGAAAAATGAGCCCCTGTTTATCAATTTATATTTAACAATGTGTACGTGGTCCACTAGCCTAGTGGTGTCATTTGATTATATTAATTATATTCCATCAGTGCAAGAACTATGAAACTCATGGGACAAATATTAAGTAGACCATTTGCAAGTAAAATTAAGATCTGCCCGAACTCTGTCACAAATCAGAGACTGCAGACTGAAGACACGGGAAGCCCAGAGTGTATTTTATTGTACATGTCAGAAGGCACGGGGGTCAAGTTACTCCAGACTTGCTACTTTGTAATATAAGGCATCCTTCCTTACCTTGGTCACTTCCCTGTGAATCTGAATGATTAGGTTCCAAGAATTACTTACCTGTTGGTTTTTGATTTTTTGTTTTTTTAGAGAGGGAGGGGCAGAGGGTGAGGGAGAAAGAGAATCTCTAGCAGGCTCCATGCCCAGCGCAGAGCCCTACACGGGGCTCAATCCCACAACCCTGAGATCATGACCTAAGCGGAAATCAAGAGTCAGATGCTTAACCTACTGAGCCACCCCAGGGCCCTTTACCTTTTTTTGAGGAGTAAAATTAGCACAACAACGAAGATTACCGGAAATTTTTTCACCTCAAAAAGAAAAAAATTCTCTCCCCACCCTCTCTACAATGAACACACGCAAGGCTTCACATGGCCAAACTCCTTAGCACTCATTTAAGATACTATCAGTGATCCACACCAGTGATTAGGTGACTAGCTGCTTTGCTTTTAGGCTCTAGCTAGATGCACTGGAAAGGCAAGAACTGGGATTTGAAGAGAGGAAGAGAAATGCACCCTGAAGTACAGGAAAGGCACCCCAAGTTGGGGGAAGTTATCTATAGGCCTAGTTCAAAATTCTGCCTAGTGTCTCTGTCTATGTATTTTTGACCCTCATTCCCATGACCTGAGGTTCTCAAAGGAATCTCTCCTCGGGGAGCTGAGTCACTTAAAGATCCCATTTCAGGCATCAAAACTAATGCTGGTGTGTACAGTTTGTTGTGAAAACGAAATTCAGAGCATTGAGATATGCAATAGAACAAAAAAAGATGATATTATATACATATGTCTCCCACATATAAACAGTCTCTTGAGCAAACTTTGTGCATTTTGGGGCTTATGTTATGTTGTTTAGAAAACTAATTGAGCATACTAGAGGCAGAAGTCAACATGAAGCAAATTCAGTTTTAACAGTTTATATCTGCAAAAAAAAATTAAATGAGTAGGGGATTTTTTAAAAGATTTTATTTATTTATTTGAGAGAGAGAGCGAGTTGTGGGGGAGGAGCAGAGGGAGAGGGACAAGCAGACCCCATGCAGAGCCCGACTCGGGGACTCAATCCCAGGACCCTGGGATCATGACCTGAGCCAAAGGCAGACGCTTCACTGACTGAGCCACCCAGGTATCCCAATGATCACTCATCTGTACAACTTTTCCTCCCATCTCAGTCAAAACGTCTTCTTGTGATAAATTACCAGACATATGTCCAAAAGATACATAACTATTCATGTTCTTAACACATAGTTTCAAATTATTTTCCAAGTTAAAAACGATGTCAATCTATAATCCCAACTGGCAGTCCTTATCATCACTGATTATTACAATTTTTTAAACTTTACATTTTACCAATTTCATATGTGAAAATATCTTGTTTTCATTATTTCTTTCAGTTCATATTGATCAGCTGTGGGCCCTGGACATACAGTAGTGAACAAAGTACCTCCCTTATGGAACTTTCATTCACAGTGGGGATAATAGTCCAGTTAACATAATCTCAAGAAAGAAGATGAGCTCTGAAGAAAACTACAGCAAGGTAAGGGAGAACAGGGAAGGGGTAGAGGTAAGGATGACATTTTAAATAAGGGATCAGGGAGAGCCTCTCTGGTAAAATCACATCCGAGTAGAAACCCACTAAATGAAGGAGAAAAAAATGGAGAGAGAGCATCCCAAACATAGAGGATGGAGGCCCAGGGGAGAGAACCAGCCTGTTTTGGTCAAAGAGCATCAAGACGGCCAACGTGAATCCGCGAGGTTTAGAGATGGAGCGGCCCGGGTCAGGGCATGTAGGGCCTTGTAGACCATGCGGATTTTGTTCCAAGTGTAATGGGAAACCGTTAGAGCATTTTAAGCATTAGAGTAACTGATCTGATGTAGATTCCTAGCAGATCATTCTTTTAAAAAAAGCAAGATGTATACAGTATTCTGCCGTCTGTGGAAAGAAATAAATATGTTGGTGAATACACAGGATAATGCTGGAAGGAAATGCAAAAAACTGGTTGCCTCCAGAGAAAAGAACTCAATGGGATGCGGGACCGGAGAGGGTGAGACTCAGTTTTCACATTATTTATTCTCTTTGGATAATTTTTTAATTGAAATTTTTTAACTTAATATTTTTAAATTCTCAATTAAAAAAAATTATACCTGTGTTTGTATTTCCTGTGGCAGAGAAACAACTGCCAGCTGCTCTGTGAAGACTCACCTGAGGGGAACAAGACGAAGCAGGGCGATAAGACAGGAGGCTGTTACAGCAGCCCCGGAGGAAGATGGGAGCCTGACCTGGGGTAATGGCGGTGCAGATGTGGAGAATTGATTGGATTCAGGATAAACCTTGAGGGCAGACATCTTGCCAACAGACTGGATGTGCTGGTGCAGAAAGTAGAGAAATCAGCAATGACCCCTCGGTTTGGGGCCAGAGCAAACCATGGAAGATGGCACCATGTAGAGAGATAGGATGAGGGATGGTGGGTGGCCAGGGTACAAACCAAGAGGGTACAGAGTTCCAGAATCCAAGCGAAGAGAATATTTCAGAGGACAGCATGGGATCAACATCAGATGCTGTAGATAGGTCAAGTGGGGTAAGGGCTGAGGACTGATTTAGCCCTGATGGAGGACACTGGTCATTTTGACAAGAGCAGTTTCAGTGGAGAGCTGGAAACAAAAGTCTGATTGGAATATGTTAACTGTTCATAATTTCATCCTCTTTTTTCCTATTGATGCTTTAGTATTTTTTTCTTATTGAGCATGAAGAATTCTGGGTATGTTTGTCATATTTATGGTTAATGTTTCCCTGGTTTATCATTATTTTGACATTTTAACTTTTACCATTTTTTGACAGAGTTAGATGTTTACAAACATTTATGACTGCTTTTAGAGTGAAGAGTCTTGGACTCTATGACGTAGTAAATAGGCACCTGTATTTTTCTTCTGTTGTTCTTTTACTTGTTCATATTTCACATTTAACTTGAATCCATATTAAGTTTATCTGGGGCTAAAGTATAAAGTATCCATGTAATTTTATTTTTCCCCCAAGAGTTAACAAATCGTCATTTATTAAGCAATCTTAAAAGAAATCTTTCCCTACTCTTTTATGAGACCATATGTTATGGGTTGAAATGTGTCCCCCAGAGAGACATGTTGAAGTCCTAACCCCCAGTACCTCAGAATGAACTTATTTTTGGAAATAGGATCATTGCAGATGTAATTAGTTAAGATGAGATGATACAGGAGTAGGGTGGGCCCTTATCCAATATGACTTGTGTACTCATAAGAAGAAAAGAAACAGACTCAGAAAGAAGTCCATCTGAAGACTGAGAAGCAAAGGGAGAAGGTGTCCATGCACAGCTAGAGGCGGAAATGAGAGTCATGCCACCATAGACCACGGAACACCAAGGGTCACTGGCAAGGCCAGATTCTTCCCTGGAATCTTCAAAGGGGGGATTGCTCTGCTGACACCTTGATTTCCGACTTAGGGCCTCCAGAACTGTGGGAGAATCAGTTTCTGTTGTTTTAAGCCACCCAGGGGGAGGGGTACTTGGGTCCAGCAGCCTTAGAAATCTAATACGCCCTCTTTATCATATATAAAATCCTTGTATCAACTAACATCTGCTTCTTGGTTCCCTTGATTCATGTCTGTATTATACCAGCGTCATGCTATTTGTTAAGCTTTTTAAATTTATTTTAGTTTAATACTTTCCCTCATTACTTATCTTTTCTGAATTGTCTTAGTAATCCCCCCAAATGATTCTTCACAGTGTTTTATGTTTAGAGTGAAAGTGTCAAGTCCTATTTCCTTCAAAACACAAACCTAGTAATTTTTACGTATATGGTGATTTGATACGTAGCAACAAATATTCACAATATGATTACATTAAATAAAATCTCCAGTTCATTTAAAATACCATTTAGATTTTTTAATTGATTTGCATTTAACAATGTACATTTATTCCAGAAAACTGGATAAATATGTGTTTTTAAAACAATTGTCAATCTTAAAGAATAGTAAAAATTTTATATTCCGTATAGTTGAAAGAAACTGTATTTTAAATAATAATAATGTTATTATCATTGATAATAATGCATGTGTCTTTGATTTCCACATATTTAAAACGTTCAAAAATTTTTTCCTATCATTTACTTCAAGTAAATGATATAACCGATATTCTGCCTCAAGGATGTTTCCACATTCACCACCATCAGCCCAGTGCCCCATCTCCAACCATAAATGTTTTCCCAAAATCCTTACCCACCTCACCCAAAGTCTTCCCCCTCCCTCTGTCAGGAATGGTTGGACCCCACCAATCCTTCAAGGCCCCCTGGGGTGTTACTAATACCTTGAAGCCCTGAAGCCACTTTAGTCAGAAATAGTTTCACTCTTGGGGCGCCTGGGTGGCACAGCGGTTAAGCGTCTGCCTTCGGCTCAGGGCGTGATCCCGGCGTTATGGGATCGAGCCCCACATCAGGCTCCTCTGCTATGAGCCTGCTTCTTCCTCTCCCACTCCCCCTGCTTGTGTTCCCTCTCTCGCTGGCTGTCTCTATCTCTGTTGAATAAATAAATAAAATCTTTAAAAAAAAAAGAAATAGTTTCCTCCCCCCACTGAACTTGCCACTTTTTATCTGTAGTTCATCTTGCACTTACGATGGATTGTGTAATAATGTTATCTTTTATCTATGTTCAAGATTTGAATTGTGATTTATTAAATCACATTCGTTTGAGCAATATATTATATTACATTGTGTCCTAAAAAAATTTTTTTAATCAGATGGGCTAATTCCATCTACTCCTCCTAAAATTGTATTTCCAAATTACCTGTTCTTTATGTAGAAACAAATGATGAGGACAGGCCTCGCCTAAGACGTTTTTGTAAAGGGAAACACCCAGCATTTAAAATGCATCTTGACGTAGGCCAGCGCTGGTCCTTGCAGCTATTTCTTCACATACAAGATGTAACATCAGAATTATAAGGGTGTTTTCCAACGTGCTTCAAACATGATTTTCTCAGCGTGATGACAGAGGCACTGGGCAACGGGTCAGAAAGACCGGATTCACGTTCTGACTTCGTTCTGATCTTTTACGTGTCTGGGCCCCAATTTCTCCATCACTATTGTGATTATTGCCCTAGGTCACCGGGAGGTGTTTGGTTTGGTTCTGTTTCGGGCTTTGTTGTTTCTTTTGCCTGTTTTAATTGTGGCAGCAGTCAAGACTTCTTAAAAAACTAAAGTGGGAAGAGGGGCCATACTAGATAAAAAGGAGCTGCCATGGAGGGAGATGGAAGAATGGGCTGGAAGCCGGCCTCCCGACCTTCCCAACCCTCACAGCAGCCCCCGAAGCTCTTCTGCGGCTTGAACCCCAGGATAGTTCCTGAGGACACACTTTGAAATGATTAAACTAGGTCAGGGTTTCTTAAGCATCAGGCAAACACATGCCAACTTAGGATTTTTTTGCCAGAATCAACATCTCCTACATGCTATTCATTCATTCATTCATTCATTCATTCATTGATCCGTTCAGCAAAGACTTATTGAGGCCCTACTTTGTGCTGAGGTTCTGCAAAAACAAAGCCCTTCTGTTGGGGTGCGGGGGGTGGGGATGACATTTTATAGAGCCCTGTCTCAGGGGCTGAGGAATCCAGACTCTAAATTCACACAGATCTGGGTCCGTTGGCATTAAGACAGGTCTGCCCCTTCCAACTGTTCGACTTTGGGCGAGTCATGCAAATTTTTTTTGCTTTACTCTGGTTTTCTTGTAAAATGGAATTCAGCTCCTACAGCGGCTGTGAAGGGTACACACTTAGTATGAGCCTCGGCACACAGCGCTTCGTAACAGCTCTTACTTTTCCCATTTACTTCCCTTTTCTACTTACGTGATTTCTTCAGTCTCATACTAAGCAAATACGTTTGATACACTAATTAGACGCTTCTAACATACTTAAGGATATATACATAACTTTCCCTTGGAAATGTTCTTCTTCAAACCCAAAGTCATTTCCGTTCCCCTAGGGGACGTGTGACACACTCAGGAACCATGGTTACCCGATTCCTTCTGGTAGCACCAGCTCATTCTCTGGTGAATGCGGTGGAGGGACCTCATTTTCCTCTGTGTACCTGCTGCCACTCCTATCCATCTTACGCCAACAGTCATCATGCTTCATTATCGTGTGTTTTATATCTAGGGAATGGCCTGCCCCCATTTCTTCATCCTCCAGATGATAATCCAAGCCACACAAGGTGTGATGAAACCACATTACCAGGTCATGCAGGCACCTTGACAAAGACAAGAAACGAAAATAGGGAGAGGTGATAAAACGTGTGTATCCTATATTGCTTGTGAAGGATTTTTCAGGGCTAGAGACCAGAATGGAATTTGTGAAGTGGGCAATAGGAGCTCCAAGTTCAGGTCACAAGGAACCCGCTCCCTCCCCAAGGGCCCTGGGTGCTGCATAGAAAAGTCTGCAGTGCCCTTCTCTTTCTCATTTCCCCCAAGAAGGGGCCAGGGACTCTGCAAGGGCAGAGACACTAGGGAACCCCAGGCCAGAGACCTTGCTAGCCTCCTGTTGCACCACCACATACAAGTGGTGCTTCTAGAAGCCAGACCTTTCCTAGGGCCTGCCTTTCCAACCTCCACCTCGTCTAACCACACACAAACTTGCCGTTACCATGAGTTACCTGCCAATTACTGAGAATCCTAGGGCAACCACACAGAAGTAGAGAATCTTAGAGGTAAACCCGAAGTTTTCTGGTGACTCAGGAACGCTCTCCATGGATGTCCACTTTCCGCTTCAACATGGAACAGAGGCCCCATCCTCCCCTCCCCCCACCGCGGTACCACCTACCACCTGATTGGTGACCATATTTGGGTGTAGTCAAGGATCTGTGTTGTAGTCCCAACTCTGTCTGTTACCAGCCACTTGGGTGACACTGAGCAAGTGTCAGCCTCTCAACCTTATTTTCCCCTTTTGGAAATTGAGGAGTATGTTTGATGGGATTTCTAAGGTCCCTTCCATAGCTAGGATTTAACCAATCTATTCCAGCCACCTCTCTTTTCCATGACAGCCCTTCAAATATTTGACTGCGGTGTTCGCATCATCTCTTCCTTAGCAAATGTGTCCCTTCCATTCCACACGTCCCTGTCGCGCCTGGTTTCCAGATCCCCCTCTGTGCTGGTCACCCTCCTCTGGAAGGGGGCCAGCTCATCAGCTCGTTCAGATAAGGGGCATAGCAGAGCCTGCCTGGGACTTCTTCCAGAGCACCTGCTTGTTGCCAGAACCGAGACTGTCTGCCTCCATTAGAATATCTGGTCTCCTTCCCTTGTCTTCTAATCCTGTTGCAAAAGCACTGGCTTCACAGACATGGGGAGTTTCAGATTTAAAATATTTACTCTTAGGAAAAGACAGAAAAGGGACACACTAATGCATAACCTCATATTTTCCCAGACATTAATTTAAGAAAAGAGACACACTAAGAAAACTGTAGTCAGTATTGTGAAGCTCCTAAGCTTCTCAGAGAGCAACTTGTCTCTCAAAGTACTAGCCAAAGAAAACCATCTCTTCTGCCGGGGAAGGAAAAGCACCCACTCGGCTAGTGAGCAGCCACGGAGGTGCTGCTGCCACCTTGTGGCAGAAGCTATTTATAGCTCACCTCCGTAAACAGGACTCAACTGATGAGTTGCCGAGTAAAATGCACATGGGCTGGTTTTCCTAGCAGGAGTCCTGACACAGAGAAGATTAATGGAGATTGCCCACTTGACCAGCTTCACCCAGGTTCTCCATTCACTCACCTTCCTCTCAGCCCCGCTTCATCAGGAGGCAGATGCGACCGGACAAGCCCCCCGAAGCATGGTGCGCACCCCTTCCCTAGAGGCCGGCAGCATCTGTGGCTGCCCACCTCTGACTCCCGAAGTGTGGGGCGATTTCAGAACCACGGCGGCTTGCTTGTTCGCTCTCATCTCCTTCCCCCCACCTGAGGGAGGGGTAAGCAGTAGCAGCTTTTCCCGCTGTTCTCCACGTTCCTCACCCTGGTCCCGGTGCCTCAAATAACACTCCTGGAGAACAAATGTGTTGGTCCCCAGTCCTAAGTGTGGTAAGGACGCCTCTGAGGTCTGACTTCCACCTCTGCAGGGAAGATGCGCTGCCCCCACCTTAGCATGGTGGCCACATGATCGGTGTCATAGAGGGTCTGCTTCCAGAACACTAGAGACCCGCATGCTGGATGGGGACTCTGGGACACACAGCCACATATTCCTAGGTTGGGCACTCCAGATTCCAAGCCCCACGTGCCTGTCTCCATGAGGACCAGCAACCCCAGCTTCTCCCCTTACAAACGTGTCCCTTTTGCTCCCAAGTGTCCTACTGCAGGACCACGGAGGGGCTGGAGAATCAGCATACAGGGAGCAGGGGCCACCGTGTGTATCTAGTCTAGTGATAATCCCCAGGGCTGATTTCAGGAAGCTTGGCAACCTCAAAATAACTTATTTTCCCCATCACTAGCTCACAAGTTCTACTAACTGAAGAAAAAGGTGCAAAAAAGGAGGTAGTCCATTAATCAGGAATAGAAAAGTGCTATATTGACCTTATTTTACAGCACAAAGTGCTATTTACTAAAGTACCGTCTACAAAGGATGTCGTTATCTTAAAGAGAGAAAGGGACCAAGTGTTCTGGTTAAAAGTGATGAGGGGAAATCATGTAAAGAAGGGGAGGGTGGGAAACACAAACCAAATGGAACATACCGAATATTCGCTGCCTGGCCTGGAGCAGAGGATAGACCACCTGCACATTATAAACCTGTAGTTTGTGAGAAGAAGGGTTTGCAAACCAACCAGTTACGAAGCAGAGCTGCTCAGCCACATGCAAGGTGCTGGCGTGTGTCAAAGGAGGTCATCCATGCAGCAGGGCCCATGCCTGAGGGCACTATATTGGTCCCTCCAGCACAGTGGGGCACAAACAGCTGTATGGAATACATAGAGTAAGATCTGGAACCATCCATGCCAAACTGTGACTCTGGTTACCTTTGGGGGATGGGGGCGAGGAGAATAGGAATAGAGAAGGGTGATTAATGGGCATATTAACTTGTAATATATTTTTTATTTTATTTTTTGCAAGACAGTGTATTCATTTATCATATGTATAATTTTTAAATGCATTAAACTATATTACAAAAATCCAGTAGAAGGAGCATCGGCATAAGTTGCCCCACTGGGTTTAGGCATCAGCTGTATCTGTTTCTTCCTGCAAGTGTCTAGCTTTGGGCAAGTCACTAAAACCCTTGAGCCTCCATTTTCTTGTCTGTAAAATGGAAGCATTCATACCTAACTCCTGGGGTTGTTGTATTGATTCAGACTGTAACAGGAAGTACTTGAAATTCAGTTGGTCCTAAATAAATGATCAAGAAAATAGATTATTGTCCAGACCAGAGGTAAGGTAGGCTTATGACGATGGTATCAAAGAAAAGGAGAAGAGAAAGATGGGAAGACACTTCAGAGACATGACAGAAAATAAGATGATTTACCAACAAAACTGAGGCTTATGACCTGAAGCCTCCTTGTCTACACCTGTTCACAGGTACAGCTGTCTGCTTTCTCCTCTCAGGCTTCTAGAAGCTGCTGCTACAGGAGAATCTGAAAGGAAAAGAAAGAACCAAATGAAATGGAATGAATTTAAGACCAAATAATGTCCCTGGTGATTCTTTTAAATATTTCTGTGTTGCAATGGCTATTTCGTAAAGAATTTACAAAACCCCTGCTTTCTTAAATCGTGGAAGGAACCGAGATGCCCTTCAACAGATGACTGGATTAAGAAGTTGTGGTCCATATATACAATGGAATGTTACTCAGCTATCAGAAAGAACGAGTTCTCAACATTTGCTGCAACATGGACGGCACTGGAGGAGATAATGCTAAGTGAAATAAGTCAAGCAGAGAAAGACAATTATCATATGGTTTCTCTCATCTATGGAACATAAGAACTAGGAAGATCGGTAGGGGAAGAAAGGGATAAAGAAAGGGGGATAATCAGAAAGGGGAATGAAGCATGAGAGACTATGGACTCTGAGAAACAAACTGAGGGCTTCAGAGGGGGAGGGGGTAGGGGAATGGGATGGACCGGTAATGGGTAGTAAGGAGGGCACATATTGCATGGTGCGCTGGGTGTTATACGCAACTAATGAATCATCGAACTTGACATCAGAAACCAGGGATGTACTGTATGGTGACTAATATAATAAAAAAACATTAAAATAAAAAAATTAATATAAAAAAAAACCACCCTGCTTTCTGTAAATGAGTAGGTGTCCGCATCCTGGAGACGTTCCACTCATAATATATCTCATTGTGACAGCCTCCTTCCATCTCTCCCTCTAACCGTTCTCCATGGAGGCATATCACCCCCAAGGGGGCAATAATTGCTTCTTGAGGAAAAAAAAAAAAATATATATATATATATATATATATATATATATATATATATATATAGTACACCCACCCACACAGATATAGAGTATATCTGTGATATTAAATTTTCATGAAAGAGCATTATAAAAATATATCCAAAAAAGCTCCTTAGAGGAGATGGTAATGAAAAAAAAAGTTGGAAAGCCTGCTCTGCACGCTAAGCGTTTTGGGGAGGAGGGTTCTGAACTTCACTGTGATCTCCTCTGTGCTGAGAAGACTGTCTGTGCATAATAAGGATTAATGACAATATACTGGAGGGAGGGGTGAAGGAGATGAGGGGGGAGGGAGGGAGGGAAGCACCTGCATTTTGCCTCCATCTTGAGCTACAAACAAGGGACAACATTCAATGGGCTTAACCAATAAACACCATTGGCCCATTCCACTGTTAGTTTGTTGGTAGGTAGTGAGATACTTCAGAAATCTCAGCCCTGACAAAATAATCTCAAAAGAGAGGGCATCTTCTAGAAACTCCTCCAGAGCCTTCAACAACATTCCCCTCTTGGCCAATTCCCCGGACTGAGTCACAGGACTTTTTCAGAACCTTCTCAGGCAAGGGGGTAGACTCCTCCTTAGCCCTGGAGCTGGTCCCTCACTCTCCCCTTCCCTTTCTTGCTCCCTCCAGTATATTAGTAATCCAAAGGTGCAGAGGAGTAGCAAGAGCCCAAATAAAATCAGGATTCTGTGAGGAAGGAAGAAGGAATGGACGGACGCTGGTTAGACAAACAAGAGAGTCCACTTAATTACTGGCTCAAATGTTTCTGAGCAGTTTTATTAAGAGAAATGGG
This sequence comes from Ursus americanus, assembly GCF_024610735.1. NCBI lineage: Eukaryota > Metazoa > Chordata > Mammalia > Carnivora > Ursidae > Ursus > Ursus americanus. The sequence continues at coordinate 49,612,959 of NC_142137.1, read as the reverse complement.
CTTCCACGGTGTTCCTTCCATATTTTAATCGATCTTAACAAAACAAATCATTTTTAAATTAATTATTTTGATCATATTTATTTTGGCTAGCTGTTTAATTCAGACACATGAAATACAGTTGTACCTTTTCATGTTGAATGCACATTTTACAATATATTGTGGTCTCTTATTTAAGCAACCTTAAATAAATCTTGGGGTTTTTCTGCGGAAGGGTGTATGTATCAGAGAAGGAACATGGATCTGAGAACCGAAGGACCAGGGTTGTCTTCTTAGCTTTTCTGAGTTAAATGGGTGACACCGGGCAAGTCCCTTCCTCTTTCTGAACTTTGGTTTTCTTGGAAATAAAGATTATCAAAGTCTCTTCCATTTCTAAGATTCGGTGTCTTGGACTGTACTTCTGCTATCTAATAGATTACCAGGGTTTGTGGGATTTTACTTATATCAATGCTTTTGCTAAATATTTTGAATCCTGTTTATAATTTTTTTGACATTGTGAACAGAAGCAAGCTCTCAATTATAATGGTGTTTTAATAGGAAAATGTAATCCATTTAACCTTAAACCACGTCACATCATATCTCCCAAGAGGAAATATTTGTAGCAACAGAAGAAGCCTGCTGGATACAGTTTTAAATGATCGCATTTGTAAATTACCAAAAATAAATTGTTTGGATGGGAGGCATGGATGGATGGATGGATAGATAACTGAATGAACAAATGTTCTTGCTGTTTAACATTAGGTATAATTCACTGGTGACACTGAGAAAATTAAGTGGTAGCGCATATCTTTCAGCAATTAAAGACCGTGGATATTGCCCCAATTCTAATAATAGACCAACGGAGGGCTCTGCAGCCTGTGTCCACATTCATAGCACACTCTATTTGCCAGCTCCCCAAGGGGTCTACTGGCATTTTCACTGGACTCTGCTTTCTCTCTATTAACACATCACAACAGTGTGTTGCCCTTGTTGAGGGAAGCCAGTGACCACACTGAGGTCTATAATGGCCAGGAAAATCTCTGGTGGTAGTCCCATTTCTCTGGTCACTTTCCCCTTAAGGATTATGAGATTTGGGGGCACTGGATGGCTCAGTTGGTTAAGCCTCCAACTCTTGAACTCAGCTCAGGTCTTGATCTCAGGGTCATGAGTTCAAGCCCTGTGCTGGGCTCCATGCTGGGTAGATCATACTTTAAAAAAATGATTATGAGATATTTAAGTTATTACTAAAGAATCTGAGTGTGTTTTCTTTTTCTCTCCCACATAAGAATAATAAATAAATACGCAAGTACAAATACCACACACATCTTGAGCCCCTTACGGTCAGTAAAAATTTTAGATTATTAAGAGTAGTGACAAATTTATCAATGTTTCTAACATGAAATTGTCATCTAGAAGGATTATTTTGAAAGCACTTTTCCATTTTAGCCTAATAAATTGGCATCATCAAATAGCTGTTGTCTTATTGTTTAAATATTTCCAACTAATATCTAAAGCCTAACGGACAAAAGCGAATTCTAACAGCCAGGCTCAGAAACTCCAGGGCATAGGCTTCCTCGAGTCCCCATTCAGTTGAAGACCTCCACCGTCACCCCTACCCTGTGATTGTTGCTTTAGTGGCCACTTCCTGCAGCTGCCATCTGGCTGATTAGAAGGCGTAAAGGACTATGGTGACAAGCCCTCAGGGCACTACTCCAACCCTTTGGGAAGCAGAAGGAAATGCTTGGGACTCTAATTAGAGACCCAGGAACCACTAATAAACAGTTCAAGCAGTCTCAAAGAGAAGAGGGTACGGGTCTGGAAAAAGAGACCCCTTCATGTGCCATATTCCACGTCCTCCGTTTGTGTCCCCCTTTCATTTTAGAAGAGTCTCTAGCTTTTTTGTTTGTTTGTTTTAATTACAAATCTGAGTGTCCAACCATGTCCCTATTATTAAGAACCTAAGAATATCTGCTCTGTGGCAGGCCTATGAGCTACTCCGGCATTCATTTATACGTGTCTGTTATGCTCCAGGTGTGGAGGAAAATTCTGGGAATTTAAGACAAATAAGATAAAATTTTGCCCTGAAAGTGCTTGAAACAGCTGATTTGATACTCCCTCCCCATGGCCCCATGTTTATCTTTCTTTTTTTCCCATTTATTTTGGAATTCTTAATCACTATAGCCTACAGAGTACAGGCTCTCAGCTCAGACCAGACTTGAATCCCAGCTCTACTTTTTAGTTTGTATGTGACTTGGACAAGTTACTAATATTTCTGGGCCTCAGTTTCCTTACATGCAAAGTGGGGGAGATGATAGCTCCTACTTTTAGAGATGCTTAGAAGATGTTAAATGAATGGGACATGTTAGCTATTCTTACTAATACACCATATTCTCTTGTGCCATCAACAGTGCTATTATCTTGTATTTCATCTCCATTAAAAATGTATAACTGAGATCAAAAAGACAACATTGAAACTGTCGTACAATATCAGAAGGTGGTGAAACACGTTAATTGGAATTCTGATTATTACTTCAATCAATAGAGAAGTTGAATGTTTCTTTACACATTTATGATCCCTTGTATCAGGGAAGATTTTCTGAGTCCTCGGATGTGGGTGTTTCTTCACCTACTTTTGCGGATATTCAGGCAACCTCATTTGGTCTTTTTTAGGGAAGAGGAAGCTTGTGCTTTCTTAAAAAATGGAATTACCTTCATTGTTCCCTCTAATTATAAGAGTAAGTCACGTTCATTACAAATTTTTGGAAAATACAGTGAAGTATATATAGCAAAGCAAAAAAAAAAAAACACTCAAATCCCAGTAGAAAAAAAACTGGGAACATTTTCATATATCTCTCTCTATGCATTTTTATGCATATATAATTAATAAAATAGTAAAATATAAGTTAACAATGGTTGAGAAGTTATCTCGTGCCAGACATTATTCTAAGTGCTCTACAGGTACTAACTTAATTTTCACAATACCCTTGTGAGAGAGGCTGCCAAGAGTAGCTCATTTTACAGCTGAGGAAACCAAAGCACAGAGATATTAAGTAATTTACACATAGTCACACAGCTTTTTAGGGGCAGAACCAGGAAAATGTAGAGCCACGATTCAAAGCCAACCAGTCTGGCTTCTGAATTCACAAACCGAACCACTCTGCTATACTGCTTTTCCAAACTACACGTGCTATTTTCACCTAAAAAAGTAATGAAAAATTCTTTCCAGGTTCTTAATATATACCTATAATTTAGTAATTTAATAAGCCTAGTAATATTCCATCATATATATACTCATATTTTTATTTAATTATTATAGAATATTATTAATTGTTTATACCTTTATAAATATATATTTATATGTTTAACAGCCTCCCATTGTTGAACATTTCGGCCATTTGCCATTATAAGCAGTGACCATCATCCTTATAAACACAGATATATCCACGTCTGATTATTTCCTCAGGATAAATACCTATAAGTATAATGCCAGATCAAAAGTCATGCATTTTTCAGTGCTTTCAAAGGTCGGTGCCAAGTTGCTCTCCAGGAGACTTCTAGCCAGCCGAGTAGGAGAGTGTCTGTTTCCCACACACTTCTGCCAACACGGATAAGATTTTCTTCAGGCTAAATAAAAATATCATTGCTTTTCAAATTTCTATTTCTTTGATTAATAATTGACTGTTTCTTTATTAGTTAATTACCACGTATAATTCTTTTGAAAATCGCCTTACCCTGCTTTTTTCTAACATAGTTTGTGAATTTTTCTTACTGATCATAATTTGTATTTGTGTATCAATATTATCCTGTTGTCTGCTATTAGCTGTTGAAATCTAACCCTCAGTTTTAAAGAACTTATATTTTCATTTCTATTTTCTTTTGGACTTTTCAGGAAGAGGCTTTTTAAAAATTAAGATTTTCATACAACCACTTAGGTGTGGCTAAGAAGAGCTGATACTAGTTAAGGAAAGAAGGCATTCCTTAACCAAACCAGATAAAAATACTACTAAGTTGAAGGCCTAAGTTTTTTTTTTATTTATTTATTTAAGATGTATTTATTTGAGAGAGAAAGAGCACCAGCAGGGGTAGGGACAGAGGGAGAGGGAGGGAAATCTTCAAGGGGACTCCCTTGCTCAGCGAGGAGCAGGAGCTGGGGCTCCATCCCAAGACCCTGAGATCAGGACCTGAGCAGATATCTACAGTCAGATGCTCAAGGGACTGAGCCACCCAGGCGCCCCAAAGACCCACGTTTTATAATAATTTTAAAGATAGGGAGAAAGCAGAATATCAGCTTGATAGAGGAACAACTTCGCAGACGAGGAACTGGAGGCTCGGTAACTGAGTGACTTGGCTGGAGTAACAGTGTAATTAATTGATGAAACGAAATGGAACGGGGACCACCTGGTCTGAGCTCTACATCGCGCAACTTCTCTGAAAAACCAAGGCCACGTCTTCCGTCCCTCCCCCCCCCCGCCCCCTCCGTGGCGCTTGTCCTCACTGTTCCCGCTTAGGCTTCAGCCCTAGGTGATTTCCTCATGGTCTCTTCCTCTGGCCACGGAAACTGACTTCACCTGCGGATGCCGGCCTCCTGGCAGTCCGTGCTCTAGTTGTTGGGAGCAGTCGGCTCTGGTGGTGTCTCGATGGCCAGGCTCAGGGCCAGCCGCCCAAGTTTCGGGGCCCAGTGCAAAATGAAAATGTAGCCCCCTTACTGAAGAAAGGGGGTGAAAACTACAGGGGGAAAAAAGCTTTTCCCCTTTCCTCAGGTTCTCTGTTGCCCCTTCGTGGTGTTTTGCTGTTGTTGTTTTGTTTTTGTTTTTTGTTTTGTTTTGGGTTTGTTTGTTTGTTTTTGCTATTTGACGCCATTCCCCCCGCCCCCCTTCCCCAGAGCGACTGCAGACCCTCGGGAGCGCCGGAGCCCCTGCGGTGGACTCCACGCGGCACGGAGCATGCGCGCGCCCCCGCCTTAGCGGCTCCCAGGCCCCGCGCCGAGGGGCAGGGGGGCGCCCGGGGTGGGGGCGCCGGGCCCAGGCAGCTGGCAGCCGGCAGCTCCCGGAGGCGGGGAGGAGAAGAGAGGCTCCCCGGGCTCCCAGGCAATGATCCATTGTCCCACTGGAGTTCCCTTCAAAGACACAAATTCAAAGATAAATCAGAATTGCACGATGGCCACGAAGCCAGCCCTGCCCTGGCTCGTCGTGCTGTCGGAGCACCTCCTTCCTCCCCGAGCACGGGTCTGCGTGCACTGTGCCACATTTATCTTTTTTCCTCCTCCCCTCACCACCCCAGCCCATGACCACCAAGCTGCTGGAGATAAGCACAGGCAGCCACAAGGAAAGACACGCCTTTTGTGGGAGGTCGGCGAGAGCGCCGCAAGCGCATTCCACTTAATTACCAGGAGACATTCTCTAGAACTGCTTTTCATACTATTCCTAGAACCGATTAGCCAGAACCTTTCATTTAGATGCAACTTAGAGACGCAAAAAAACAAATAACTACGGTACTGTATTTTAGCAGCTTAAACGGCTCCATTTGTTAAGCTTAAACAGATGAATAGCTTTCCAGAAATACACAGAACAGCGCTTGGGCCTGGTGAATGCATAACAATGACAGCTGCAAAGTCACAAAGGAAGTACCTTTTAGGTGGCATTTGCTAATGAGTTGTATTTGGGGAGGGAAAGAAAAAAGTTGTTAAAGTAATGACAGTCAAAGCCAAAATAGAAACCTTCTCCCGTCTACCTGATTTTATGGATTAACAGCTGGATTACCAGTTTGGAATATGATGGTAGGTGGCATTGGTAAGGAGCAGGTTATGGCATTTCCTGAGGGAAGGCTCTGTCTCCGGACTTTTTGGACTTCTCATTTATGTAGAAATCATACATACACACAGGCTGCTTTGATAATTGCATGACTGTAACAGTTGCTTTTTCTTTCGCAAAGACATGTTAACTAGATAAGCACATATACTTCAGAGAAAACAGAATTTCTGCAGAGAGGCAGATGATTTTCACGATTCCAGTGACCACGGTTTAAAGCAGTGCTAAAAATGTCCACAATAGCTAAATTGTGGAAGGTGCCGAGATGCCCTTCAACAGATGACTGGATTAAGAAGTTGTGGTCCATATATACAATGGAATATTACTCAGCAATCAGAAAGAACGAGTTCTCAACATTTGCTACAACATGGACAGCACTGGAGGAGATAATGCTAAGTGAAATAAGTCAAGCAGAGAAAGACAACTATCATATGATTTCTCTCATCTATGGAACATAAGAACTAGGATGATCGGTAGGGGAAGAAAGGGATAAAGAAAGGGGGGGTAATCAGAAGGGGGAATGAAACATGAGAGACTATGGACTATGAGAAACAAACTGAGGACTTCAGAGGGGAGGGGGGTGGGGGAATGGGATAGACCGGTGATGGGTAGTAAGGAGGGCACGTATTGCATGGTGCACTGGGTGTTATACACAACTAATGAATCATCGAGCCTTACTTCGGAAACCGGGGATGTACTGTATGGTGACTAACATAATATAATAAAAAATCATTAAAAAAAATAAATAAAGCAGTGCTAAAAAATGTGATACTAATTTTAAATATTTTCTTCAGTTTTAAAGTTATAAATCAGAATATGTTAACGAAAGAGTTTCATGAACTTTGAATTCAAGCAAAGAGTTTAAAAATTAATTTTGCTGTTTCTTCCTTTTCATCTGTTCATTCAAAGATGGTTTTTTAAAATTAGCTTCACTGGGGGCGCCTGGGTGGCTCAGCATCCGCGACTCTTAATCTTAGCTCGGATCTTGATCTCAGTGTCGAGTGTTCAAGCCTAGTGTGGAGCCTACTTTAAAAATGAATAAATAAATAAAATAAAACTAGCTTAATTGCGTTTCCACCTTAAGAGCCTACTCTTAACAGAGCAGCTTTTGAATTCATGATAATGTAAGCTCCATAGCAAACATTGTCCCTGAATTCATACAGACGTCAATCTGCCGAGGAACAGACTGATCAGAGAAGTGCCCGGTTGCTGAATGACACTTGAAGTGCTCGTGCGTGTTACACACAAAGACACTTAGCAGTTTTGAAAGTGTCGAGAGAGAGATCGTGTGCTGCGGTTGAAAGATAACTGAACTGCATTATTCCAGCCCCAAGGACATTTTAATTTAATTTGAGACGAGTAAGCCACATCTGCTGCTGAAGCCGCTCGAATAGAAACCAGGGACCCAGAAGCAACCTGCCCAGGCTTTACCTTCAGTCCTTTCTCCTTCTTCCAAATTGTACCCTTTCTATCTTCTAATCCTGACCTATTTTGTAAACGTCTATTCTGATCTTTTTTTTTTAAGATTTTATTCATTTATTTGACAGAGACAGACAGCCAGCGAGAGAGAGAGAGAGAGAGAGAGAGAGAGAGAGAACACAAGCAGGGGGAGTGGGAGAGGAAGAAGCAGGCTCCCAGTGGAGGAGCCTGATGTGGGGCTTGATCCCGGAACGCCGGATTCACGCCCTGAGCCGAAAGCAGATGCTTACTGACTGCACCACCCAGGTGCCCTGTCCTCTCGTTCTAATCTTAATCTTCGTTCTTTAGTGATTGAAACCCTGAATAAATCAGCCTGTCCAACACATACAAGACAAAAGCACTACGTTCTAAATGTTGTGTGGGTGAGGGTGAGTCAATTCCCAATGTATAACACAGTGGGGCCAGCCACTCTCAAAATGTGAATTAATTACTTTGTGCCCTGTCAGTTCTCCCGTTTTCCTACTTGACTGGCGTTGCCTTCCACCCTCTACCCACGCTGTCCTCCTTATATCCCACTTGAACATTCTACGCCCATCCTTGTTCATTTCATCCTTCCAAAGCTTTCTTATGTTCATCATGCCCTACCCCAATGGTTCTCAAAATGAGCACAGGTGCTATTGTGGGAATCAGTTCCCAGCTCTTCAGCGTCCATATGGGCTTTTTATTAAAACCTTTCTACCGGAAAAAGAGCCTGTGGTCCAAGTGTCTTTCTGGTTCTACGTTCCCATCTCCCCTTTTATAGGCACCCTTCTCTCACCTAAAAGAATGAAGGCCCACCTCTTCTCTATCAGGACTCAATATAGTTGTGGGCTTAACACTCTCGGAGGCAAGAAAGACAAAATCAATTTGAAATAGTAATGCTGGCATTGAGACTCTAATGGTCAGCTAACAAATCCTTTTTACAAGTCAAGTGACTTCTGATTCTTTTGAAAAAAAGCTGATAAATCATTAAAAATCATTTTCTCGACAAATCATTCTATGATTTTGTTAGAACATATCTTGGAGAAGCGAGTGATTTTCTTGCAGCAAAACTTTTTCCGTTACCATCTACTTATTCAATGACCAAAATTTCTCAACACATCTATAAAAATAATAGATATGATGAGCATTGGAGCTGAACCCTATCTTTTTCTACCATAAATTATATTCATTTATGAACATATGAAATAACTTCATAAGAACTCCACCTATCCCACTGAGATACAGTTCTAATAGCATTTTATTTTTATATTTAGTAACTATTAGTATAATGTAATTTGTAATATAATGATGTTGAGGACCCATTGAGTACTAATAATAATTGCAACAACTCAATTGCAGAAGAGAATCTTTACACTTAGGGTCTTGTGGCCAAAATATTAATTTCAACTTACACACCTGTTTTTGTTTCGAAAATATATTTGAAACTTTAAAGCATAGAAAACACTAGTATAGGGGTGCCTGGGTGGCGCAGTCATTAAGTGTCTGCCTTCGGCTCAGGGCGTGATCCCGGCGTTATGGGATCGAGCCCCACATCAGGCTCCTCCGCTATGAGCCTCTTCTTCTTCTCTCACTCCCCCTGCTTGTGTTCCCTCTCTCGCTGGCTGTCTCTATCTCTGTCAAATAAATAAATAAAATCATTAAGAAAAAAAATAAAACACTAGTATAAAATTTCTACCAGGGAATAGAATAGAAATGTGATCTCATAAAGTTTGAGGGGGAAAAAAAGGATGATATAAAATTTTCCCTCACATATGCCCATGTCTTTCTTATCACCATGAAATCTGGGCTCAGTTAAGTACATTGAAAATTACATATCAAGTTTATTTCAAATAAAATAAAAGTGGAAATTACATTATTTGCAACTATCTAATCTTAAGTCAAAAGTTTTTAAATATCAACTTAAACAGGTGCAAAGAACTCATAGATTTCGAAAATTCTATTTGGGGATATAGAAGCAAAAAGTCTGAAGACCGCTGGACTGCCCTATTCCAATCTACACCTCTTCCATTCCCAGCGTTACCATCCAGAATGTTCTGCTTTCAGCGATGGTGCAGTGGTCAAGAGCACAGGTTCTGCAGTCAGGAAGACGTAAGCATAATTCCTGGGACGCCCAGGGTGCAAAACTTAAGATGCTCACTCCCAGGGTCAAGTGCGACGACCTGCACTTGCACAAACCCGAGAGTTTGCCTTCTTAAAGTTTGCCCCCTGTGTGCCTCATTGCCTCACCCTAGTCCTTTCCGCTTATTACTGAGTAATCACAGTGAATTATTTTGTTTCTCTGAGCCTCAGTGTTTCCAATAACAAACTGAAAAACCTGCTGCTTTTCAGAGGTGCACAGGCAGGTTAAAGCAGAGAATATGCAGAGTACTTGGCAAAGTGATCACCAATCAGATAGCTGCTGCTGTTTTCTGACCCTGAGGAGGGTATCTGATAAACCAATCTGTAATCAGGCAATAGACTTTAGAGATGATCAGTCCCAGAGGTTTGATGTTAAAAGGCCCTTGGAGAGACAGTATTTTCACACACATGCATGCCGTCTAGCATGCGTGCACACACATGGACACACATAGGCAGGTGCACACAGCTGGGGTAGAGGCTTCACCCCCTTCCTCCCGTCTGTCCTCTCCCGCTAACGTCTTGCCTCTGCTTACACTGATCTGTGCCCTTTCTGTGCTCAGGAATATCCCTATTTTTCAAAACCAATCTGAAAAGTGCAGGGAACTTGCCTTCCCGTTACAATAAGCATAGATATAAGCACTTAGTCCACATAATACTTCAAACATAGTACAATACAACCTAGCAGTGTGTTCTCCATAAAGGCATCATTCATGAAAATATTAAAAGGTACAGGAAGGCTGGCACCCCGTTAGTGCGATGGATAATTCTATGAGAAACCTAGTGAGGGTTTGGTAAATCTGCTTTTCCTCCCCTGCCTGTCTTAGACCACTGGGGCTTCTACAGCAAAAATACCACAGATCGGGTGGCTGATACACAATAGAAATGTATTTCTCACAGTTTGGGAGGCTGGGAAGTCCCAGGTCAAGGCACGAGCAGATTTGGTGTCTGGTGAGGACCTGCTTCCGGGTTCATCGATGGCTGTCTTTTTGCTGTCACCTCACACGGTGAAAGGAGACAGGAGAGCAGAAAGCTCTCTGCGGTCTCTTTTAGGAGATCATTCATCTCGCTCATAAGGGCTCTGCCCTTATGACCTAAACACCTTCCCAAACCTCTACCTCCTAATACCACCGCCCTGAGCGTTGGGTTTCAACATACAAATTCTGGGCGACACAAACATTCGGACCAGAGTGCTGCCCCCCGGTCGCGCCTGCCTGCGAGATTTGCTTCCACCCGTCAAACGCCCCGTTACCGAGGCTGAGTGTGGGTTACACAGGGCACCGTGCGGTCCAGGATACAGATCCGAGCAAACACAAGGCTCACCTTCAGTTAGCTTAAAATTGAGAGGATACAGTTGATTTCTTCTCTTTGCTGCTTAGTTTCTCTAGTCTCACAACACCAAAACTGGTATTTTTCACACTACTGTCCTGAGTCACACCCAGAGTCACAAGAGATGCTAAATGTTCAGCCAACCCCCGCTGTGTAAGAGAATTTTACTCACTCAAATATGCATCATTAACAAATGTTTCGGAGTACCTACTGTGTGCCAGGCAACTATGTAGATGCAGAGGATAAAACAGAAGCCAAATAGGAAGAAAAATCCCTGCTCTTATGATTATTTATTTATTTATTTATGAGAGAGTTTGGGTGGAGGAAGTGTCTTTCTTGATAAAATTAAACCTCAAACCCTCGAAGCTTAGGCAGCCAGGGAGAGCCCAGCCTGTCTCTTAAGCTCTTGGCTCGTGTGCGTCTCTTCTGCTACTTCACGCACACATGCACGTGTCGTACCCCCGTTATCTACCTACAGCATGGAAAGGCGAGTGAACTAAAGCCAGCCTGCTGCCTGTTTTTGTAAATAAAGTTTTATTGGAACCCAGCCACACTCATTCATTCATGGGTTGTCTGTGGCTGCTTTTGCTCTAAAATAGCAGAGTTGAGTAGTTGTGACAGAGAACATTTTTTGACAGGCCCACAAACCCTAAAATATCTACTATCTGATCCCTGAGGAGAAAAGACCAACTCCTAGTATAGAGGAGTAAGCCAAGGCTGCACCTTCCTTTAGTCCTCCCTAGCATATCTGAAAAAGGCTCAAACTTTCTAAAAGATTTGACTAAATATTTTCAGAAAACGGAAATGAATACAGAGAATAAAATAAACATACAAACATTCTGACCCTGGACTCTGGTATCTGACCCTGTCATAGCTGACTTAGCATAGTGTGCTCCTCATGTCCTTAGTCTCTGTAGTCTAACCAAGCCCCAAAGGCAAACCCAGAGCTACAAACTCATGATTTCCTCTCCTCCCAGCCTGGTTCTGTGTGGACACCGCCTCTTGCGATCCAACATTTGGGAGCTACTTCCTGCACATTTTGAGACCTTGCCGGTCAAAACCCCAACAAACTCCCATTCCACAGTTTTCCTGGGACTATTTTCTCTCCACTTTCCATCAGCATTCACATGCCACAGGTTTTCCTCTAATGACTGACCCTGTCAATGATCCCAATCCTTCAGAAAACGGTGTTGTCTGGACTAAAAACCAATAGTATAAAAACTCATGATAAATACAATATCCCAATGCAAGGGCCACTTTAACTGATAGACAATGATGGTCAATCGAAGGATGATTTTATCCATTTCTCAACTCCCAACATAAGAAACCTGATCTCCTAGAGAATATACAAATTACGTGAGGAAATCAAATCTATGGGGGGGGGGCAATAATCTGAGAACTACATGGGAATAGTCCATAAATAAATGGAAGTATAAATACAGTTGCTGAGAGCATAGAACCAAAACATGGTCGGAGGAATTGGAGGGAGAGGTGAAGAAGGCCTCTTTGAAGGACTGGAACTTGGGCAAATGTGGAAGAACCGACAGGGAAGATCTGTATTACCCACCTCAATTCGCCTCTACATTATCTCCTCCCTGCTAAATTTTCTCAACAGCAGCAGCCACAGCGGCAGGTGACAAAGGGCCTGGTCACAGCAGCTGAAGCATTAATGCTGTGTTTACTGAAAACAAAAGAGAGAGAGAATTTGAAGAGATCTTAACTCTGTAGAGAAAAGTAGGGCTTTTGGCAATCAGCAATAAAACACATCTTGCTCAAATAATCACCTTCTCATTCCCATTTTATTAGTAAAGCATCCACCAAAAATGGAGGAATTCTGGAGCTCAATAGTAACTCCCAAGGGCTTTCTCTCATCCGGGCAAAACGAATTTTATAACGGTAAGGAAGCTGCTTACAGATACTGATTTCCACAGAAGGTGCAGAATGTCCTCAGCCCTGCACGTTCCTCCGCCATTAACTGTGTCCTCACTCAGTGAGTTCCTTCAGCACCGGCTCATGAAATAAAGATCATTTTCCTTGTAATTTAAATCGATCTAGACTTTGATGTACAACAATAATAAATAGACTTATGAATAAAGATAAGATTAAGTTTAGTCATTTGCCTTTGGATTTTTATCTTCCATTCTATCTAGTATTTTGAAGGCAAAAGAGATGAGGTCAAAAATGCATTATAACTAGTATTCAGTTGACTTCAAAGGAACAAGAACCTGTTTCTATGGGATTGTTGGGTCCCTGTTCAGCATCATTTCGTTCTAATGGACGCTGCCTTCTGTTTTACAATTTACATTTAAATTCCAAATATTTTACTTTGATGCATTTCCAAAGGAAGATTCAGACAAGTTGTCTTTTTCTAAGAGTAATATTAAAAACCTCCTTCTATGTCACTCCTTGAGGTGCCTCATGAAAATTTTTAAAAAGTCATCACCTTTATTCTATCTGTGGAGGTTTATTGAGGAGAGGGAGGTTGGAACAAGATGAAGGGGATGTTTTCATCAGAGGAGTATTGTTCCAGGATGAAAAAGCTCTCAGGAATATATAACATGTTTCAGAAAAATTGAGGAGGAAAAAGCGAAGGGTAGGAGGAATCTGATCCTGTGGGTGTCAGACCCCCCAGAGAGACTGCTCACGCGTGACATGTTTCAGATCATTTGACACGGTCACGCAAGCAACAGAAAGTTATATGGTTTTTAGTCTTCAGGTAGCAGGGAAATGATAACGTGGGTGGATAAGGGGGAAAAAATGAACTTCTCATTTTTTATTTAAATTACTTTTGAGCTAGTTCTAGACTGCCGAGGCGTGGATAAGCCACCCAGTTCACACACTCTCACCCCTCCCTACTTCTCCTCAGCTACACCGAAGTTTTCCACAGACGTGCGGGAGCCACTCAGCACTCACTCCGACTGAGGAGTGGGTCTGGGTGGCCAACGTGCTCTAGGCCCCGGGAACGCAGATGAAAGAACACATTTCCTGCCTCTGACGAAAAACTCAGACACGTAGACAGGCAATCACACCACAGAGCAGAATGTCTCCAGATGCTATGAGCCAGGCACCCATCCCACCTGGGGACGGGGTGTGGAGGGTGAGGGAGACCTCCCCAGAGGAGGGGACAACAGACTGTGTTTGGAAAGACGGATGGGAGCCGTGCAGGAAAGGGGAAGGACGCTTCTGGCAATCCCAGCTGTCCCATCTCAGGACAGAAGACACAGATCGGAAAAGGTAAGTTTGGAAATGAAAGCAGGGCCAATCACAAAAGGTGTTGGAGGCTCTACTGAGAGTTTGAATTTCATTCTGAAATAGATGGGAAGCGAATACTAGCATTGTTAAGAAGGGAATAATCGGATCTGCACTCGTGGCATGAGGATTGTGCATAGACTGCCACCTTCTCTCTAAATGAATAAATCAGGAAAACCAACTAGGATAAAAGGTACAGCCGGAGCAGTGAGTGTGAGAACAGAGAAACATGCATGATTCCAAAGTATTTCTAAGAAAGGAGGGTACCAAACCCTTTGATGGACAGGATGCCAGAAGCGAGTGAGAGCTAAAGCGGCAGCAGAGATGCTGGTACAACTCGGGGCTCAGGAATGGGGGGGCTCCTAGAGGACGAGGAGAAAGTAGAGGGAGCCACAGTGGCCGTTGTAGGCAAAATGAGGTGAGTTGAATCACTGGAAACATCCCATGGGCAACTGATGGAGAGTCAGAGCTCAAGAGCCAGGACAAGGCACAAAGACACATTCGGCTGCTGTGCAGCAGGTCGGAGAAGTCTGGCCGAGGTGAGATGGCTGAGGAGAGATAGGGGCCCCGGGGAACACGTTCAGGTGAGGGGCCCGGAAGAGGAGACTGTGAAGAAATGGGCAGGTGGGCGGAAGGGGAACCAGGAGAGCCATAAAAAAGCCAAGGGGAGGAGTGTGTTTTAGAGAGAGAGTGACCAATAGGAACAAAAGGAGGGACTTGGCTTTTGTAAGCCTGCCATCTCTGAGGATCCTGGCAGAGCAGTCTCAGTGGAATCGTCTGGGTAGAACCCGGATCTCAACGACTGAACACTCAGTGGGGGAAGGGAAAGCAGAAGCTGCAGGGCAGACTTGACATCAAACCCACGTAGTAAGGAGGGACAGAAAATAGAGAGTTCAAAGGAGGAGTGTGTGCGTGTGAGAGAGAGAGAGAGACTTGAACTTCGCTTCAAGAACGTGCCTTCTCCTTCCTCCTGCCTGATGAGGACTCTGGGCGTAACCTAATCCAACTCTCAGGTTTTAAATAAAAAGAATGGGGTGTGCGGTATAGGAATTTATGGAATGCTTACTCCACGTCAGAAATTTTATGCGTCTGTTCTTTTATCATCCCAGAAGTTCTACAACACGGACACTAGCATATTTTCTCCCTTAGAACAACTGAGGAAACAGAGTCAAAATGTTCACTGCTTTGCCCATGGCCCACAGTATGTAAACAGTAGAGCTGGAAGTCGGTTCTAGGTCTATCTGATCTGAAGCACCGAGCCTCTGGGAGTAAGAGAGGCCGCAATTCTCCAGTAATTTCACTTCTGGAGCCTGTTTCCTTCTCGGGGAAATGAAGGCTTTGGTCTGGGAGGTCACGGGCACGGCTTGCTTCTTTTCTCTGGAGCGCCACGCGGCCGGGACGCGATGGTTCCACTGAGCGAGCAAGCCACTTGGTAAAGAAGCCATTTGAAAATCCTTCTATTTACCCTCCTGCCACTTTAACTCTCATCTACACACCTGAGCGCACAATTCTATTATTTTCAGCCTCTAATTTAGGTATGGGAGGAACTGAGTTAGTTTTAGCAGCTTTAGCGGCTGGCTCGGCACGCCCAAGGCCCAGAACACAAACAGCTTCCCTGGGTAGTTTCAGAAGAACTAGTCTGGTAAGGAGAGTTTTCTTCATTCTCTTTATACCAGCTTTCTTCATATGTTTTTTTTTAACTTTATTGATATGCAACATACATTCACAGTAGTGCATACACCCTAAATATTTATCTTGATGAATTTCGTGAGATGAAGCCATTCACAAAACCGGCACCCCGATGGGTGACTCCTTTTGAAAATTATTTGTTCTTTGTTTCCACAGTTATAAAGCTTACTTGGAAATTCAACTCTCTACCTCACAGTGAATATAGAAAGGCTAGCTAATTATAGCTTTAACTGTAAAACACTTTGACAAACTTGAAGTAGTTAAAGAGCTGCTTAAATTGATTATAATGTCACATGGTTTCTACTTAAATTATTTCACCCGAGAGAATGTCAAACTGTCCTCATTAACAGATCACGAAAGAGATGTGTTTGAAATTCAATTTAATGGAGACTTGTGAATTTTAAAACTGTTGGTGGCTTGTAACCTGAAATATTCCTATTTAAGTTCTTTGAATCAGCCTCATTCCTTTCCCATAACTTTTTCTGCATTCCTTTTTCTGTAATAATGGGAAATCTTGTGTTTGAAAGTCATAGTGGTCCCCCAAAGCTCCATGTATTACATGTTGGTCATATGGTTGGCGGCCACTGGCCCTCGGCCTCAGTTCTTGGTTTCCGGACGTCCTTCATGATGTTTTGTACAAAGCCACATTCAGATTCTAACTTTCTCCAGCCATAGACCCCCTTTCAGAGTCTGATCGTATTCTAGGTTATTTCTAATCTGGAGGAGCATGGTTTGAAACAGCTCAGGTGATCTCATCTTAGGGTAGGAATGAGCGGGAAAGCAACTGGCCTCTTTTGAGGACTATGAGTTTACCTCCTCAACGACCGGGGAAGGGAGACCACTCTATGTGACTAGGACTAGGTGAAATCTAGAGACTCTGCGTGAACAGTGAGAAGAAATGTTGACAAAACCGTGCAAGATTTGGTCCAACAAATTCTACAGCACATCAGCCATTACGGTTATTCCACGACAATATGAACCAGTAATGTTTCTTGAGGCATGAGGAAAGGGGTCTTATTTCTATTATTTATATTGACTCACACTTTGTAGCCAATCATTCCAACATGACCGAGAATTGCTACAATGATTTGTTCTCTTTCCAAGAGTTATTTTAATAAATCTAGTCATTATATGTAATCTCTGGGAAATTAGTTTTTCTTCTACTTGCTACCTGCCTGAAAGATCTGGCTCAGAATCTAGATTTGTACTATCTGTAGACAGATAGTTCTCATTCCCAAATTATATGCCTCCAATCTTTTGAGCTTAGAGACTTACTGAGGAAGTGAAATTAGCCCAGCTTTGGTAGTTACTAACTTTATCCTGCCTTGGAGCAAACATCTGTAGTTAGCAAATTAAGGGTCTGTACTGTTTTGTTTTGCTTTTGATACTGGCTTATGTACCATTGGGGATTGTTAGTTCCCTTGCCATGTACATATGTCTTACCTTCCCAAGGAGGATGTTAGCTCCTTGAGAGCAGGAACTAAGTCTTACACTTCTTTATATGTCCCAAGTGTCTTAACACAACATACTGCAGAAGAAATATTTATTAATTGGAAGTTTGGTCCAAGAAAAGGGAAAAGCCTACTAGACCATATTAACATTTTTTAAATTTAGGAATATATTACCTAATTTTGATCTTTCATAGTAGTTTTGTAAATACAAAGAGCCTTTTTTTTATCTTGTATAACCCTTAACAAATCACTGTATTTTCACCTATTTTTACTACTCTTGTATTTTTTTTTTAAGATTTTATTTATTTATTTGACAGAGATAGAGACAGCCAGCGAGAGAGGGAACACAAGCAGGGGGAGTGGGAGAGGAAGAAGCAGGCTCCCAGCGGAGGAGCCTGATGTGGGGCTTGATCCCAGGATTCCGGGATCATGCCCTGAGCCGAAGGCAGACGCTTAGCGACTGAGCCACCCAGGCGCCCCTACTATTCTTGTATTTTAACCTTCATTTTAGTTTTGTGATTAACTCACCACCTTTACAACAGTAGATTATTCTGAATTTTACTATACATTTACCTAAATTCAAATAGCTTTTTGTGAATGTAAACCACTGCTGCAGACAATGAATGAATCAACCATTCAGTAAGGTTGAATATCTCAGAGAGATCAACACCTTTCCCTTAATAATCCTGCTAATAGCTTCAGATGAGGACCAGTCATCATCCATCTTAGAAAAGGTAAGACTTCTCCCCTTTGGGCAGCTAACAAAACCATCACAAATAAGCCAAATGCTTCTCTACAAAATATTTTAGATTATATTCGTATTCTCAGCTTTACCAATTTATAAAGTCTCCGGAAGACATCATTTTATGTGTCTGACAATGAAAATCATTCTCTCAGCAAAGTGCAACACCCCTCCCAAGCAAACCCATAAGCATGACATGAATAGAAGGAATAAGAAATGTACTTCAAGATGCATGCAAATGAACAGTGCAGGGATGTCACTGACCTTCTCAGAGAAGAAAGTCTTCCTAAGTCTTGAATAGTGGTATTATTAAGCATTTCAGGTGCAAAATATGGATATATCTGTTTTGCTAATTAAGCTGTCTGTTCAACACAAGTATTGGCATCTCATTTAAATAATTATGTAGTAGGGTATACTGCAATTCCATGTTGTATATTCAGAGTGTTCAATCAGGAGAAATTCTAGCCTGCTTAGGAATGTTTGTTAATTAAAAGATTTGGAGATTTAAGTGGAGTACCTCCAGCTTTGGGAAAATCCTCAAAATTAAACCAATAAAAATTACAGCTCTTATTGTTCGCCCGGAACTAATAGCACGCTTTGGCAGGCAACTGAATGCATCCTCAGCCGCATAGATGTAGCTCCATCCAATAGGCCACTTTTAGAAAGCCACCTTTTTATCCTTCCATAGCTGGATTATCCCTACTTGTCCAGCTTGGCTAGTCTCCCCAAAGATCTTTTTTCCATTACTGAACCTAAAAACAAAAGGAAGTTTTTTGCCCCTCAATGTCCAGCTTACATAACAATGACTTGCCCAGGTTTGAGGACAACATAACTTGTAAGTAATGGAAAAATGGCTAACTTCATAAAAAGAGAAGAATTAAGTAGATGTCTGTGGTATAATTTGGCTTTGATATTTTGACAACAATACAACAGCAGGACGTTCAGGAAGGATTTTCAGTGCATTACCGTTTTTCAAGGCCTGCCATTAAAGGGTCTGTGAATTTCTTCATTACAGGTGTTTCTTTGATTTTCATGATAAATGTGTTGTTGAAATTTAGTTTGGCTTAAACAAATAGTTTCGGGGTGCCTGGGTGGCTCAGTCAGTTAAGCGTCTGCCTTCAGATCAGGTCATGATTCCAGGGTCCTGGGATCAAGGCCACATTGGGCTCCTTGCTCAGTAGAGAGCCTGCTTCTCCCTCTCCCTCTGCAGCTCCCCCTGCTTGTTCTCCCTCTCTCTCTGATAAATAAATAAAGTCTTTTCACTGCAGCAGAAGGGATTCATGCATTGAGCAAGCACTTACTAAATACCCACTAGATGCTAGAAATCATGGTCCCTAGAAATATGAAGATGGACAAACCCAAGCCCTGCTCTGTGGCGGCTCAGTCTAGTGGGGACACAAACACAGATAAAAATACAACGTAGGGTGACAGTCCCATAACAGGTGTTGAAGTAGACCCTTCTAGGATAGGCATGAAGCAATTGGACAGGCTTTTCAGATACGGTAACTTTCTACCTAAATAAACTGTGTTCAGAACACTCCTATAAAGCAAATCATTTATTTATTTTTTTAGTCACATTTTCACATATTAAGCTTTAAAAAATTAACAGAGGTGTACTCATTATTCTTGAAACAAACAAAACAACCTTATTCTGGAGCTCTTTGGTCATCCCAATTTCAAAGAGGAAACTGAGGCCAACTCTCCCTCTGCTCCCCCCATCTTGTGCTCTGTCTCTCAAACAAATAAATAAAATCTTAAAAAAAAAAAAAAAAAAAAAAGAATCCTCCTGCACCCAGAACTTCTACTGGACTCTTAAATAACGTCCTTAGCCATATGCACCTTTCCCCTTGCATTTGAGTTACTGACTACATATTTTTCTCTTTATCATGTTTTCTCTTTATTTATGTTTTAATCAGAGGTTCTCTTGGGTGAGACTTAGATTGTGTTAGCTCTGGATACATGCCGCACAGCACTGATGCCCCTACTGTGGGTGCATCTTAGATCTCTTTGGGGTCGCTGGTTCACTCCCAACCCAACAAAGTCTTCTGTGGTCCTTAAAAAAAAAGGCTTCCTTCTTAACAATAAGAAAACAACCTCATTAAAAAATGGACTAAGACCTTGGCAGACACCAAAGAAGATATGAAAATGGAAAATAAGCATATGAAAAGATATTGCACATCATATGTCATCAGGGAAATGCAAATTAAAGTGAGATACTACACACCTATTAGAATGGCCAAAATCTAGGACACTGACAACACCAAATGCTGACAAGGATGTGGAGGACAGAAACACTCAAGCATTGCCAGTGGAAATCCAAAAGGCTACAGCCCCTTTGGAAGGTAATTCAGCAGTTTCTTATAAAAATAAACATACTCTTTCTACACAGTTCAGCAATTGCACTGCTTAGTATTTACCAAAAGAGGTTGAAAGTTTGTGTCCACATGAAAACCTACACAAAGATGTTTGTAACTGCTTTATTCATATTACCAAAATTTAGAAACAACCAAGAAGTAGCTTCAGTAGAGGATGGATAAACTGGTACATCCAGACAATGGAATATTATTCAGCACTAAAAAGAAATGAGCTATTGAGCCATTAAAAGACCTGGAAACTTAAATGCATTTTACTAAGTGAAAGAAGCCAATCTGCAGGGATGACAGACTGTATGATTCCAATTATATGACATTCTGGAAAAGGTAAAACTACGGAGACAATAAAAAGATCAGTGGTTGCCAGAGTTTGGGGGTTGGGAGGGAGAGGGATGGATAGTGAGAGCACAGAGGATTTTTAGGGCCATGAAAATACTCTGTACGATACCATAATGATGGACGCCTGTCATTATACATTTGTACAAACTCACAGAATATAGAACGACTAAGAGTGAACCCCCATGTAAACTATGGACTTTGGGTGATGATGATGTGTCAGTGTATGATCATCGATTGTAACATCTGTACGACTGTGGGGGGTGTTGATAATGGGGAAGGCTGTGCATGGGGGGGTGCAGGGGGTACTTAAATCTCTGTAACTTCCTCTCCGTTTCACTGTGAATCTCAAATTGCTCTAAAAAACAGTCTAAATGACGTTGTCTGCTCATGCATCCTCTTCTATGGCTCCTTCTTCCCTGAGTCACTTGGTTCCCTTTCTTGCTGTCTCTTTTCCTTGGTGTTAACCTTGCCCGTTGCCTAGCTTCACTAGGATATCTCCGTGCACACTGAGTAGCTGCTAACTGTTCTGTTAAGGCCCACATTTCTCCAAACTCAGTGTGACTAGTATCCCAGGGTGTCTTCTATTATAAGACCCCATCAGGGAGACGGCTGGCCTCCAGTGGGCTCCTTCTAGTCATCTGCTATTTATTAGTTATATTGATCACCACCCCCAGAGGGATGACAGAAATCCTGGCACAGATATTAACTCCACAATACAGAACAAATTTGTTCATCTGCCAACAGCTCTTTCAAACGCTGTTCAAAAGATTAAAGAAAGGGCAGGACAACTTCACCCTCCATTTTTTGTCTGACCTATTTCTACTTTCCCTGTCTGAATTGTTAACAATGTTCTATATTATTTTCCAAGGCAAGCATCCTAGCCAAAAAAAAAAAAAAAAAAAAAACAGAAGAAAGTTTCTTTATGAACATTTTTATTGGATTGAGCAGAGCAAGTCTCCTAAAGCCTGAGTGCATGGAGCCTGGGGGCACCAAGAGTGCTGGGCAAGAGCTCTTGTCCTAGGTGAGTAGACTTCCAAACAGCCTGCACCCAGCCTCTCTGCCTTTTATTCCTTATCTAGCAGATTCAATTTGCAGCATTTTATTTTCCAAGAATGACACTATAGGGAAATGAGGCTTACCTATCAGGCCATCTTAAAAGGAGCTTATAATCCACTGTAGTTTCCAATTGAATGAGAAAACTGAAGTTATACTTTGATTTCATGAATTTGATTTCTTCAAAAAGTATTTACTGAGTGCTAGTCCATGCTGCAGGCACCATGTTGGGCAAAAGGAAGGAGGAAGACAGATAAGGCAGCTGAACGCCTGCCTTTGTGCAGTGAGCTATCTGGTCTACCGTCTCCCTTTCGGCAATCATCTCTCCATGTGGTTTATGGAATTGAAGGGGATGGTACTTGCCTACAAAGTCATTCACCAAATGAAAGAGGTAGTGCCATCCTATGATTACAGGAGCACTCTGGAAGGCTTAGGTAATATTAGGCAAAGTGAATTTCCCTTTATACCATTGCAATGACAGTAATTGCCTATGGAAATGGCCACTCACCAAGTCGGTAATATCATTTATAAAATACATTGCAGATTTTGGAAGACAGCCACTAGGTGAATTGCAAAATATAAAACTTTTCCCTATTTGCCTCCCCAATTCATTTGAAAATTGAACACTATTCCTTAAAGAAAAATAGAGAACTAGCAATATGAATTGGGTTGCTTATTATGGGCTGTTTAAGGGTAACTGGACCCAGAAATTATTGATGAGAGAGAATGGTAGCCCTCCAGAGAATTGGGCAATCAGTATGAAAGCACTCTACAGATAACCAGGACTTTTGACTTGCAGTATTAACGCCCACTAATCCAAGACAGCAGAGATTTATAACTGGTGGTGTTTTATTATATCACACAATAGATTAGCACTCTGGACTCATCATAATTGCATGGAAAGCCAGCCTCAAGACCAACAGTACCTCTTATTCATTAAGTGATCTTTGATACAAGAAAACACACACACACACACACACACACACACACACACACACACACACATTCTGTATATGAAGCCAAATAGCCAAAAAAAAAAAAAAAAAAGTCCACTGTCCAGATAACTCTAAATTAGGTGCTCTCATCAAGATGATTGGGTTTTTTAATTTTCCAACTGGGCACCTTGGCATCAAATGATTAAAATCAAACTTCCTCTCTTCTATCACACCAAAAAGAAGGTTGATCCAGAGGCAAGAATGGAAACGCATTTGGAATTACATCATGCGGCAGGACAAAATCAACCACATGCCCTTTGCTAGTAAGTAATTGTTCTTTCTGTTGCATCAAGTTTATTTCATGAACTGTTTTCAGAACATGTCACTGAGGTTAATCCATTGTTACATTTTGCAAGCCTCAAAGATCTACTGAATTAGTTTACAATATAAAGGATTTGATGAAAATGATGGCTTCTTTCCTTTTGCTTTCATGTTCTAAAATCTTTTCTCTAGCGAAATAAAAGAAACAAATGACAAATAGGCATTACTCAGATAGCCAGGGAAAAATTGTTTTTGCCCTTTTGAACATAGCCGATATTATAAATTGACTGTTGGCATAAACTACAAACAAATTCTTATTTGAGTTCTACTATGGAATATTATCCTCATAGAAATGCTCTCAGCTCTTAATGAAATCAATGAAAAAAATTGAATAGTGTAGTTTATTCTTATATACAGTACTGTGCCCTTAGCAGTTCTGTAAATTAAGAGTGAAGTCCCACAGCAGGTACAGGACGTATGGAATCCTGGGGCATCACGGGTTATAAGCTGAGTGTCGGTCAGGATGAGGGAGGAAAAAGTGGAAGAAAGAGAACGGGAAGAGGCCTTGAATCCTTGTCTCTTGTTTTTCAAAATCATTGTCTTTCTCCACGTGTGAAGTGAGGTGGCAATGTTTTGGTTAGAATACTGGCTAAGCTGCTGAACTACAAAGGACTCTGAGTACAGAAGCTCAAGAGACAAGGGTGGTCTCTTGCAGTAGTCGGAAAGGAGGGGTAGGGCGCTGGTGGCAGAAAGCCTCACTCACAGGACTACTCAGGGCCCTTGTTCTCTTCTGCATGCGCTCTGACACCCCCGAGTTTTGTCATAGCTGGGTTAGTGTCACATCCACAGTGGAGTTGTGAGGCTGGAAAGAGAGGAAGGAAAGGACAAGCAGGTTTCTTTTTACTTTTTTAAAACAGCTTGTTTGAGATATAATTCACATTCCACACAATTCACCCATTTAGTACACATTTCAATGGATTTTGATATCATTCATTATTAATGTTTAAAATCACAATAAAATATATCGCTATGAACTGAAAGTGTCCTCCCAAAATTTATATATTGAGATCTTAATCCCCGATGCTAATGTTTGGAGGTGGGACTTTTGGGAGGTGATTGGATTTGGATGATGTCATGGGTGGAGGCCCCAGGTGGGATCAGTGCCCATATACGGGGATGAAGAGCCCAGAACTCTCTCTCTCTCTCTCTCTCTCTCTCTCTCTCTCTCTCTCTCGGCCTTGTAAGGGCACAGTGAGAAAGTGACTGTCTACAAGCCAGCAAGTGGGTTCTCGTCATGCTGGCACCTTGATCTGGGACCTGCAGCCTCCAGCACTGAGAAAGAGATGTTTGCTGTTTAAGCCACTGCTATGGTATTTGGTTACAGCAGCCTGAGCAGACTAAGACGTGTATATATAACATAAAATTTTCCATTTTAACAATTTTTAAGGAAAGTCCAGTGGCGCTAATAGCATTCACAATTTTGTGCAACCATCACCTATTCCAAAACTTTTTCATCAACAAGCAAGTTTCTTGTAACCAAGTGATATGAGCATTGTCCGCATCCCTTCCCTTCACTTTCCATGGGCTGCAGCTGACTGCGGAGAGATAGGAGTATAGTTCAAGGTCAGCAGCAGGTGCCCAGCTCAAGCACAGGACACTCCAGTACTGAGAAGAAGAAGAGAGAAGGAATGCCTGGGCAAAGCTGCAGTTCCTACTGACGGTATTTATCTGAAACTCTGTCTTAGTCTGCTTGGGCTATCATCATGAAATACCACAGATTGGGTAGCTTAAAACAAGAGAAAATTTTCACAGTTCTGGAGGCTGGAAGTCCAAGATCAAGGTCAGTGTCTGGCATGCGCTCGATTCCTGGTTTGCAAATGGCCATCACCCCTTTGTATCCTCCCATGGCAGAGAGCAGAAAGAGGATGCTAGCTCACCTGTCTCTTCTTATAAAGGCACTAATCCCACTTATGAGGGCCTCACCCTCATGACCTAATTATTTCCCAAAGGCTCCAATCTCCAAATAACATCACATTGGGGGTTAGGATTTCATGTGAATAGGAGCAGGGGGGAGCCACACACATTCAGTCCATAACAAATGCTCTGTTTTCTACAGAGTTCATATCAACATGCCCACTCATGAGCCACCTGAGAATATGTCAATCTCCCTGCACCCTCGTGATAACCGTATTTTCATTGCTGTTTAATTTGTTTTTCTCCTATTCAAATGAAGTTCAAGATCTTCTCGTGCATGTAAGAGCCATTTGATCTCCTTTGCTAAAAACTTTCTTTTCATATCTTTTGGCCATTTGTATAGGGTTTCTGTTTCATTTTTTAAATTTTGGTGACTATGGGAAGCATCCCCAGTTTGGTCTATCAGATAAACTTCAGAAGATAATCTTTAGGGTTTGTATTGCCCTTTCAAGGAATGTTCAATGAGTCTTTATTACCAAACTAGCCCTTTGGGATGTAATTCTTCATGTATATAAAACCAGTAACTACATTTATTTTACAGAAATATTAAAAAGAGGAAATAGACTGTTGAGAAATTGATGCATAATATATCCTCAACACTTATTTGTTGGGTTAATGCATAGATAATGGATAGATGGATGGATGAAAACTAGTGTTGCAATAGGAATAAAAAAGTTTTATTTTTTAAGTATGTTTTCTTTTTGAAGTAAAATTAATTATCAAATTGATATCATAACACTTGGGAAGCTTTTGATTGAAAGAAAAAGAATGTCCAATTAAAAGTGACTTTAGAATAGGAATTTTTCTCTCCTATAACAAGAAGTGTGGACATAGGCAGTTCCTGTACTGTTAAATAAGCAGTAAAATGAAGGCATCAGAGAACAGGCTCTTTCCCCACTCTTTTTTTTTCTTCTAAGATGTATTTATTTATTTGAATGAGAGAGAGAGAGCATGCGGAGGGGGTGGGAACAGAAGGAGAGAATCTTCAAGCAGATTCCCCACTGAGCGTGGAGCCCACCACAGGACTCGATCCCAGGACCGTAAGATCATGACCTGAGGACCTGAGCAGAAATCAAGAGTCGGGCGCTTAACTGACCGAGCCACCCAGGCACCCTTCTTTCCCTCATCTTCTTGGTTCCTCAGCATATTGCCCTTCATCGTCCTTAAGATTCTGTCCACTCTAGTTGCAAAAAGACTACCTTTCAGACATCACATCCTCACCAACAGCATGAAAGGCAGGATGAAGGGAGTTTCATCTTATGGAGAACTTGCCCAGAACCCTTCCCTAGCACACTTTCTTATTCATCTCATTCGCTGGCTGGGTCACAGGCCCACCCCTGAACCAGTGATTGGCAAAGAGATGTAAGTCCGCCATGATGGCTTCAGAAAAATGATGATTAATCTGCTGGGGGCTGGCCCACCTTCCCTGAGCACCCTGCTGCCTTTATCTGAACGAATTTAGAGTTCTCTGTGTAAGGAAGAATGGGGGAAGGCAAGCAACCAACTTTGCATTAGTTATTAATTTTTCCAGAATAACTTTCTCCCTTTCCTTCTCTCCCTGGCTTGGAACAGGAGAGGATGTTCTAACTCTGGCTTTTCTACATTCTAGGAAGTGGGGAAGAATCCTATTGGAGAATGATTGCTTTTTTTATTTTATAGAACAGTGTGATAGTCCTTCCAGTTACTTCTTGAGAAACGAGGAGCTGGAGGACTTCAGTCTTTTCCTCTGGGAAAAGGGACTGTTGAGTAGGGAAGGGCCCTGCCACAGGGCAGCAGGCAGTGCCCCAGGAGAGAGAGGGACGCTCAGAGACTCCAAGAGCAGGGACCTCTGATAGTGACTTTTAAATGTTCCTTTTCACACTGAAATGCCCTTATGATAGGTTGCTTCAAGCATTCAGTAAATCTTGTCAACGGCATCTCAATGTCAACTTCATGTTAGCCAAACCTTGTGTAAAAGCAAGAGTTTGGGAGCCGGTGAGGAAAAGCAGTCTGAAGAAACACTCTCAGGCTAGCAAGAAACATCCATCCAGAACAGGCAAATCCACAGAGGCTGGAAGTAGGTTCGTGACTACCAGGAGCTGGGGGGACAGGGGAGGAATGGCTAGTGACTTCTAATGGGTACAGGACTTCTTTTTGGAATGATGAAAATGCTCTAATGGTGACGGTTGTACGATTCTAGAAACATACTAAAGACTATTGTGCACTTAAAATGAGCACATTTTATGGTATATAAATTATATTTCAATAAAGTTGTTTGCTTGGATTCTTTTTAAGTGATCCGCACAGCAGCTGGGAGCAGGAAGTAATCAGCTGCCCTGAGCGTGTTCGATGACTCCTCAGAAACACTAGTGAAGGTCTGTACTTCCCACGGTTATATATAAGGTGAGGAATCAGTGATTTTATTTGAATACTAAGAGAGAGATTGATCCAAAAGACCGGGTAACCTGGGGAGTCTTTGTTATAATAGCAATGGAGCCCCATGGGTCCCTTAGTGCTCACAAACAGAAAATGATTTATACAGACACACACATACAGGTTGTTCTCAAAATAAAGTTGTATCTTTTTCCTTTTGGAGGACAAGCAGGAAAGAATTAGGCATAGAGTCAGGATCCCCACAGGGCTGCAGGGTCAACAAACACCGTAGCGGCTCACCGCCGCTCCCAGCATGTCCAGCCTCGTGATGTCAGACTGAACGCTTCTCACTGGGAGGAGTATGGCATGAAACTCACGGGCCCTGGAGCCAGACTGCCCGGGTTCACATGCGAACCCAGCTCTGCGATCAGGGTAAGTTACTCAGCATTTTCATGCCTCAGTTCACCCCTTTGTATGACTGGGATAATATTGATGTCAACCTCTAGACATGTTGCGCAGATCAAATGGGTTGGTACTCGTAAACACTTAGAACCTCCCCTAGCAAATAGTATGAACTGTAACAAAGGCGTCAAGCAGTACTATGTATAACGGTGTGCAATACACGAATGCTTCCACTCTCCAGTGAATTTGGGAAGCGTAACTATGGGAATCAACTGGACTGTAAACTGAGGAGAAAGACGGCGGATCTAAGCATGGGTGGTTTAGGACCGTGGAGGATATGTGCATGCCAGAGGGTCCTTTGCAAGAGATCGGGGAGGCATATCTAATCCTTGGTGGAGTGCAGGGCATCGCGGATTGTGTGGTGGAAAATCAAAATCAAAAACAAAACCAACAGGGGCGCCTGGGTGGCTCAGTCGTTAAGCATCGGCCTTCGGCTCAGGGCGTGATCCTAGAGTTCTGGGATCGAGCCCCACCTCAGGCTCCTCGGCGGGGAGCCTCCTTCTTCCTCTCCCACTCCCCCTGCCTGTGTTCCCTCTCTCACTGGCTGTCTTTCTCTGTCAAATAAATAAATAAATTTTCTTTAAAAAAAAAAAAACACCTCGTTCGGTCCTTTTCCTGTTGGCTGAGAACCTTTAATTTAGTTTGTGTCGCTTAGGACTCTTTGGGTTGCAAGTGGCAAAAATCCCAACTTGAAATGACATAAGCAAATAATGACAACAACAAAAGGCGGTGTTGCGTGGAACTGACAATCTGAGGGACAGTGCTAACCTCAGTGAAAGCTTAATTTGGGGGCCACGTGGGGTCAGCAAAACTGTTCCTCTCTTTCTACCTCTCCGGTCCACTTGGACTCTCTGTATTGTTTCCTTTCTATTGTCTTTTCCTCATGGTGTGATGGCGACAGCACATCTCTCCTACCCCACCCTATCCTCGTAGGTTCAAGTCCAGTAAGAAAAAACACATACAGCTTCAGTCTCACCAAGACTATCCTTGTACTTCTTCAGCCCTGACCAGGTCCCATGACCATCCCGAACCACTTGCGCTTCCAAGTGGAGGAAATGCTTTGGGTTGGCTGGAGTCACACACGCTGAGGGTAGAAGGGTGGGGTCAACACTCTCTGAATTACACGAACCCGAAGTGGGGAGGGGACGGCTCCCCAAGGGGATGTCGGGGTTCATTTTACTAGCTGTGCATCCTCCTCTTCTGTGGTCTACTCTGTTCTGCTCACCAGCTTTCTTCCAAACCCTGCTATTTTCTCTCGGGAACAGGACACAACAGATTCGGAGAGGAATATACCCAGAATCAGAAGTACGTGTTACTGGGGGTGAAGGGTGGTGAGGGGCATGGCCAGGGAGGAGGTACCATTTCAGCAGATGCTACAGCGAAGTCCAACCTGGCGGACCTACCGTGGGATCTGGAGACGGAGCAGCAGGTGAGCCAGGTCAGCAATTATCCCTTGGAGGTTAACATGAAGGTTATGGGTTTCATAGTAGGTAGTTGGAACATGGTAAAATAAGGCCCAGAAGTAGAAGAAATTTCTGTTATGCAGAAGTGAAGCACCCCAAGATGGTGAAGGGGGGATTGAAACTAATCACAGTTGCCATGACACAGCAATCTGAATGTGCATTGACTCTTGCTCTCAGATGTTTTTATTTTCTTTTGGAACCTTCCTTGGAATGTCTAGCTTCCCTTCACAACTTCTGTCTTTTTACAGAAATGGAGCAGACTTTTCAAAAGTCTTTAGGCAGGACTTCTGGTTCCAGCTCTAACACATGAGGAGTTTGGAAGTTGCAGCTCTCATTTCTGCAACAAGAAAAAGATCAACCAAAGGAAAATAAATTACTTTTCTAGGACCCGTGGGAGAGCTGAGGTTGCAGGTGAGCTGCCAGCCCCAGATCTGGACAGACAGGTGATTCCAGGAAGTTACAGCAGACTTTACCTAGAGCAGGAGCCACGGAACTGGAAATTGGTAAAAACACTTAAACAGTAAATATTATGAATTCCCACAGGCTGAATATGAACTATCATGCCAGTGAGAAATTCCTGGGGGCCAAGTGGGTGGGGGACATCCACATTTCATGGGTTTGACTTCCAGGAACCCTGGGCACTCTGGCAGAGGGAGGAAAAGAGTAATCATTGTGAAATATGCCCAGAGAGTCCTCATAATAAAGGCCTACTCTCCAGAGGCAAACACTTACCAGAGCCTTATCCCATCCCAGGGAAAGGTTTTCTCCTTTCTCCCCCTGTAGGCCCCTCTAGCCTTCCTGTCTCATCTAAGGGGAAAAAAAAAAAAAAAGAACTACTTGTGAAGGTCACAACCCAGGGACATAGGCCACTAAGAGACTGAGATGTAATAAGATTGTAGAACGCTTTCCCTCCCCTCCCATTTACCAGCACACCAATAAGGCTCCAGTCTAATACGGGGGGGTCTCAGCTGAAAGCCCTGAGGAGCATAACCTCTATCTAAGGAGGAAGCCCAAAGTCAACAAGGAGTAAAAGCAAGGCCACCAGAAGAATTTGAAGCCTCTGACACCCACGGTTTCAGCCAGTGTTAAACAGAGCAGCCTGTAGCCATATGAACATGAAATCTCCCACTAGACGCTGATTTACCCCAGGTCCTGTTATCCCATACATCCTCCGGCTTTCAAAAAATACTTAGAAGGCATGTTAAACAGCCAAGGACAAAACATGTCTCATTAGACAAAGCAAGCATCAGAACCAGACTCAGATACGACACAGGCTTTGGAATGATTAGACAGGGAATTTAAAATAACTATGATTAATGTGCTAATGGAGCTAATGGTACAAGTAGACAGTACGCGAGAGCAGAAGGGTAGGTTAAGCAGGGAGATGGAAACTCTTAGAATCAGAAGGAAATTTTAGGAGTTTTAAAAAAAACCTTGTGAAATGAAGAATGAGGGACACCTGGGTGGCTCAGTGGGTTAAGCATCTGCCTTTGGCTCAGGCCATGATCCCAGGATCCTGGGATTGAGTCCCACATCGGGCCCCTTGCTCAGCGGGGAGCCTGCTTCTCCCTCTGCCTCTGCTCACCGCTCCCCCTGCTTGTGCTTGTGCACGTGCTCTCTCTCTCTGACAAATAAATAAATAAAATCTTACCAAAAAAAAAAAAAAAGAATGAAACGAAGAATGACTTTAATGGGCTCATCAGCAGACTGGGCACACCCCAAAAAAGAACCAGTGAGCTTGAAGATAGGTCAATAGATACTTCCCAAACTAAAGTGCGAAAAAATGTCATCAGTCAGTTAAGGACTTGTAAGTTTTACCCAGCTTCATCTCTGTGAAGTATTGCTGTTAATCCCATTGATGACTAAGCCCTCTGACCATACGTGACCACCTTTGCAGGATGGCTAGTCTTGCAGAAGTTTAGGCCACTGCTTGAGCTCTGCTCAGCCCCCCACAGTAGCACACACACACCCTCTCATCTGCACATTCTGGGCAATGACTCCCCCAGTGTTTTGGATGGTCTATGCCTCAATTAATAATAGGGGGCTCAACAGCATTTAGGGGACAAGGCCAGCAGTAGGGGGAGCATTGAGAAGGTCTGTGTGACATCATGCTGTGTTCCACAGACAGATTCCAGTCAAGAAATGCAAGTGTTGGGGTGCCTGGGTGGCTCAGTCATTAGGCGTCTGCCTTCAGCTCAGGGCGTGATCCCAGAGTTCTGGGATCGAGCCCCGCATCAGGCTCCTCCACTGGGAGCCTGCTTCTTCCTCTCCCGCTCCCCCTGCTTGTGCTCCCTCTCTCGCTGCCTGTCTCTCTCTCTGTCAAATAAATAAATAAAAATCTTAAAAAAAAAAAAAAGAAATGGCAAGTGAGTGTGTGAAGAATTGATAGAGGGACAGATTGTCAAGGCAGGGCCAGATGCCCAATTACATGCAAGGTAACTCCAAGTTGTCCAAAATGGGGCACAAATACCAGGTCAGTCAATCAACAGTGGTGACTTCCAGTTAAGTTCCTCCCATCGTAATATCCTGAAGTGCCTCAGAAGCTTTGTTCCTGACTCAAGGCCTTGGCAGAGCCCAAAGGTCAGAGTGGACCTGAGTCTGTTAGGTGGGCCTAAGTGCTACTGTCAATAGAAGAGGGATTCAGGAGCCAGGCAAGGCCGGCCAGCTGCTCACGCCCTCCTGTGCCTGAGCTCCAGGCACTGACTCGCACGCATTCTGCCTTGCCTTATGACTAACTTTCTTCATCCATGTAGAGACTCCCAAGCTTGGCCGAAACCAATGGATGTGACAGAACTTCCACTTTTGATTTTCCTGGGTTTTTTCCATCCTGGCACACTCCCCACTGTCCCCTCCCAGCATAAGTGCCTGGGATGCTTACTTCTTTGTGACAACCTGGCCACGCTGTAGTTTAGTTGTTGCTGTGAAGACTTTTTTAGATGTGATTAATATTTACAATCCGTAGATTTTGAATAAAGGAGATAACCCTCCGGAATGTGAGTGAGCCTCTTCTAATCAGTGGAAGGCCTTCAGTGCAAAGACTGAGGTCTTCAGAAGCAGCAATTCTGCCTCCAGCCTGCAACGTAAAAACCCTACCTGACTTTCTCACCTGCCAACCTGCCCTACGGATTTTAGACTTACCAACCCCCACAATTGCCAACTCCGTAATCTCTCTCTGAGATAGATGACAGATTGATATACATATAATCTTCTTCATTCTCTTTGCCTATATACATATGTATATATACACATCTTCTTGGTCCTGTTTCTCTGGAGAACTCTAACTGATACAGTGTCTCTACAGAGACAGGAAAGAGTTCATCTTTTTGCAATGAACGCAAACCCACAGTTTTGGCCCAAAGGGAATCTTTTCAGTAAAAATCATGCTATCCATTTCTCTGACAATGGTATTAACAAAAATATATATTCTTTGCTGCTTCTCATTAATTCTCTGCTTCACAGAGGTGCAACAGGATGTAGTCTCCTGGCACGCTGACATCAAAATTAACTCTCATTTTTAAAGAAGTCATTACAACCCTAGCCAACCATTTTTAACTGCAGACCCATGAGGGCTCCTACGTCTCCAATGGCTTGGAGAGGCACCTGCAGGAATGGTGAACTGCCTGTGACCACCAGTGAACCAGCACCAGTCCCAAACCGCCACATCACACTTGCTCTCCAGCTTCTGGAGCCTGATGAAGCTGAAACTTCCATTTTTGACTCTGCTTTCTGTTTTGTTTTGAAAAATAAAGAAAAATATAGGATACTACCATCTGAGCGTCTCAGGAACATGCTGGCGAATAATAAAAGTGCCTTCTCTCAAATTACCTCTCCCGAAGAAAGACTTCCCCCTGGGTGCACTCTCCTATGACATGTCAGGCTCCATATTGACTGATGTCAGCTGTGGGTGGCTTTCATAGTGCAGCATGAGGCAGTATTTTATTTTACCTTGTAACAGTTTCCCTCACTGGAAAATGAGACTGTCTTTGTGGTTGCTATTGTCGTTGTTTTAAAGTAAACTGCCCTGCTCATTTAAGAACTTCTCCATGGGGTGGCCCCTACGTAGCAGATACCGGACATCACACATTGAAGACTAACACAACCTACCCAGTGACAATAGAACATAAATGTGTCTACAATAAATTTTAACACTTTATCTTTCAGCTGATAGACTCATACTTTATTTTGACAAGTGAAAGATAGAAAAATATCATAAAGTGAATATAGCAGTTGCTGTTTTTGCAACAGGGTTTGGGATGTGCAGTGTGACTTGAAAGAGCTCGCTTAACGGGATGGTCTCACTTCTGTCTGGGCTTCAGTTAATACCGAATTACTGTTCAGCCTTTGCATTTGCTTGAAAGAATATTGGACACAGTAAAACTGGCTTTTCAAAAGGTTATGGCATTCAGTAATAAATATTAGGAAGCAATGAACCCAAACAACCTTTCAAATAGTTCTATAATTAATAAAAGCCAACTTAAACTTCAGGCTTAAAGCTAAGAACTCATATATTCAAAATAGCTTTAACATTTTCTACCAATATAGAATAGAATAATAGAGTACTTATTTTTTTAAAGTGAAGAAAAATGAGAGTAAACATGATATTTCAGATTTACTATAAATGGTAAACATCAATCCAGTATATATATATGTATATATAGCTGTATATATACATATATATATGTATATGTGTGTGTGTATATATATGTGTATATATATGGCTATATATACATATATATGTATATATATTATTTCAGTAATATACTCTTGCTCAGCCATAAAAACTGTAGCTCTAGCTATCACTGATGGATCTGGGTATGTCCCCTTTGAGCTTATTAATAGTGCGGTCATCCTGTCTACACTCCGTCTTTGGAGGGGGTGGGCTGAGGAATTCTAAGTACATGCAGATATTTGGTTATGCTTATAAAGACATAAAATTCATGTGCCAGGAGTCTGCAGCCAAAACCGCTGCTTTCCTTCCTTAAGCACCTTCGCTATCGTTTGTCCCTGTGACACCTCAGGTAAACTCACGCTAAATAATTCACACCGGTGCTCATGCTGTTGCTGTCAGTCCGTTTCAGCTTCCTGCTTTGCTTCCCTTCCCTGCTCTTCAAAGAATAAAATTGTGCGGCCCCTCATTAAAATATGGTATCTCTAACATACAAAATAAGTGTATGTACACATATACATACATGCATTTCCTTTTCAAGGACTGGGTAACTCCTCATTTTCTATCAAATAATCTTTCTTCATATACTTGGTTCCCCTAACTAACCTCCACACTTCGAGGTAAGCATCCTTCAACGACCTCTTGCTCACTTCCTCGGGGCCGTCCATGTTCTGCGAACTCCTAGCCCCCAACTGGCCTCCTCTGGGGCTGCCCCTTGCCTCCGGCCCACTCTTCCGCGTGGAGCCACCTGCTGCCTTGCCACCTTCTGACCCGCCATCTCCATCCTCCGCGGACAGCTCCTCCATGACGAATGGCAGCTGACCTCCACTCTGCTGTGCCTCCTCTTCCCGGGCCTGCGTCTCCAGGTCCTCGTAGTTGCTTTGCTTTCTGGTCTCCCAGAATTTGGCCACACAGTAAATGACGGAGCCCAGGGTGTTCACCACCACACCGGCAATGAACAGAGAGGTGGGCTCCACGTCGCTGAAGGCCACCATGCCCACCGTGATGGTGGCGATGCTCTTCACCACGCCCACGAAGCTGGTGGTCACCGCCGAGTTGATGTAGGTGCAGTGCAGCGTGGTGAAGTTCATGGCGCAGCCGATCAAGATGCAGGCCACGAAGATGCAGACCATGGCCGGGTCCTTCCAGCCAGGGAAGGTCCAGGCGTGGATAGAGTCGGTGCTGGCGAAGGAGCAGACGACCAGCAGCGGGGTGGCGGACACGGCGATGACGTACTGCGCGGTGAGCGGCCCGTGCTCCGTGTCGGCGCTGGCCTTCTGGATGAGCACCAGGTAGGCGGCGTGCACCAGCACTGCCAGCACGCCCGTTACGTACCCGATGGGGTCGCCGGTCAGGTCGCCGGCTCCTGGAGCGCGCCAGGAGAACCGCGGAGCCGGGGCAGGAAGGAAAAAGAGAAGACACCGGGTTGGCGAGGGTGGGTATTCACTGGGGCAATGCGTGGGGTTGGTGAGTAGACAGGGCTCGCGCCCCAGCTCTGCCCACCGGTATAAAACGCAAGAGCCAAGTTCAGCCAATGCCCAGTTCGAGGCATAATCGGAGGCGCCTTCCCTGCTATACCCCCAGGGCACCCTGGCTAGTTCTGTCCAGGACAAAGGCCCGGGAGAGCGCAGACGCCCTCGGAGTAGGCACGGAGGTCAGCCAGGCTTGTGGTACCCTTGCCCTCTCCGTGGGGCTCCGGAAGGAAGAGGGATCCCCAGCTAGTGTCCTTTAACCCCGGGCGGGCTGGGAGCCGAGCGAACGCCTGTGTCTCTCGACCCTTTCCCGGTTCCCGCCGGCTCCTTTCGGGCTCAGACCTTCGAGCTCGGTCCTCAGGTGGCGCTCAATCCCGTGCCCTTCGCCTCCCTCCCTCAGCACCTCGCGCGGTGCCAGAGACCCCAAACTAGCCTCCGCGGTTTCCATTGTCCCCCGCCCCCCACCACTCCAGCCCCGCGTGACCCAGGGAAGTTCACGGCCCCCCTCCTTCCGATTCAGCCTGGGGGCTCCAGTTCCCAGGCTCAGGCGGCTTCCCCACCCCTCCTGGAGGGAGGAAGGAAGGGAGGCAGGGCGGAGGGGGGGGGAAGGGAAGGCGGAGGGGGAGATACCGGGTTAGGCAGGGGCGGGGGTCGGAAGCCAGGACTAGGGAGAGGGGTGCGCGCTGAAGGAGGAGGTCTGAGCTCTAGGAAAGGCTCGGCTTGGTCTCAGAAGTCCCGTTTGAGAGCGGAGTACCCACATTCAAGCCTCTCTCTGCCTCAGTCTCCCCATCTGGAAGTGAGAGCCTTGCACTAAGTGATCCCCGCACTCTCTGTCCAGTGGGGTAGGGTGGGCCGGGGGTGGGCGCGGGTCCCGCTCACCTGCCAGGGCGGCGCCGCAGGTGGTGATGAGCACGGCCGCGAGCACCCCGGGCGAGGGCGCGCCGTTCTTGAGCACCAGAACACCGATGAGCATGGTGACCAGGGGCAGGCAGCGCTTGAAGACCACGTACATGGGCAGGCTGAGGCCGCGCAGGGACCACAGCGTGAGGCTGGACTGCAGCGTGGAGAGCACTGCGACCCCCGCGAAGGAGCGCGCCAGGCTCAGGCCGAAGGGAGGCACAGCGATGAGCCCCAGGCGCCGCAGCAGCTCGAGGCTCAGCGCCGCCGTGGAGCTGGTCAGGCACTGCACCAGGGTCAGGAAGGAGAACTGGTAGCGGCTGATGAGGAACTTGAGCAGGATGTTGAGGGAGCCCGAGAAGACCCCATGCGCGATAGCCACCGAGATACCCAGCACGCGGCCCCGGCACAGCTGCCGCATCGCGCCTGCCGCGCCCGCTCGCGGTGGTGGCGGAGCTCCGGGACCTGCGGAAGGAGAGCGGGGAAGAGAGCCGTGAGCAGCGGAGCGAGGGCGGCGGGGGTGCCCGCCCAAGGCCGCGGCGAAGGGCAGGGGGCGCCGGCTCGCTGCAGAGGGCAGCTCCAGCCAGGCGTCCTCGCGGCTCCGCCGCTCCGCGTCCGACTGCCCCGCAGCTCCCAGGAGGCAGTGACGAGGGCGGGGGACTCCGAAAAGTGGCAGGGGTGGGGGGCTGGTCTGAGAGGAGTGGCGGGAAACCTAGCGACAGCGTTTTGTAAGTGTGTGACGAGCTGCGATGGGTTGTGTCCCGCGCGGTTTCCCAGCCAGGGCGGACGCTCTGCGCCTGGAAGCCCGGGCAGCTGCAGCTAGCGGGACCCGACTCGCACCTCTCGGGCACCCCAGCGCCCATCCGGGCGGGCTCTCCGGGCGCCGCCCCCTCTCCTCCGGCAATGCCAGCTGCTCCCGCTGGCCTCTTCTTTCCAGCTGCGAGCCCAGGAGCGCGGGTTGGGGGATCCCGGGCACAGCTAAAGACTGTAGAAACGACAGCGCTCCAGGGGCGAGGTGATTAGCCGCAACAAGTGACAGCACCCTCAGCCCCAACCCTGCCCTTCCCTTCCCTCTCCGAGCTTCGGCGGCTTTTCTATCCGCCGTCCCTACAAGCGCAGCCGCGGGACCTTGTCCAGCTGCCGGCCAGGAAAGGGGAAAAAGTCGGTGCTAGCGGGCTGCGGGGCTCCGCGATGCTCAGGCGCCGGCGCCCCCACATTGAAGAAACCCACCGCCCCAGGACGCCGCCCCGGGGTGCTTTAGGGCGCCAAGGCTGGCCTCTTCCCGTCGCCGGCAACGCGCTCCTCAGTCCGTGAGCCTTCCAGGGAGGAACCTGGGATGACTCGCGTGGCTCTGGGGGAGTTTTAAGGGGGGCTCCGTGGCCTCGCCGGACAGCGGAGCCTGGGGGCGAAGGCAGGGGCACACGTTCCAAGTGGGGCAAAGATGTGAAACAAGCATAAAAGCAGAAGCTAAGTCTCCGGAGGGAGAATCCTCCACCTATCTGGTGGATCGCGGGGGCGACAGTGCCCCAGGAGTGGGGGGGAGCGAGTGGCCCCGCTGGGAGGTGCAGGGGGTGTGTTGGCAGGGGAGGGAGGACGGGGGCAGAACCCGGGGCCAAGACCGCGGCGAGACTAGGTGTAGCTTTCTCTGGAACCCCGAGAACCGACCGCAGCCTGCGGGGCTGTGGTTGGCGGCTTTCGCTAGCAGGACAACCCCCACCTCTTACCTCCCGGGGGCCTGCAGGACTTGAGAACTGTTTACTTTCCATTTGGCTAAGAGAAAAGGAAAATTCTTATTTTCTGTGGGCACAAGGCTTCTGTGACGCTTTGATCTGAATTTCGTTCCCTGGAAAAGTAACGCCTGGACGCGGAAACTCAGCAGCAGCAAAGGGGTTCGCTCAGCCGAGGTCACAACTAAAAGCCAGACACAGTTCAGTTTTCGCGCTATTTTAAAACTATGGACTTGACCAGGGTTTGGGAGCGCGGAAGAGAGCTTGAAATTGCTGCGCACCACGTCTCCCTTTCGCTCACTTTCCTATCCACCCACTCCCAGCGGGATCCCAACCTCCTAACCCTTAACTGCAGCACGAACTAATACACAGGAGCCATTTCTTAAGCGATTCTTTTGTTTTCTCCTCCATACTTCCCCCTCTGTGCTGAACGCGACACTTTCAGCCCGGATATTGAAGCCGCAATTATTTTTACCAGAGAAGAAAAATAATTTACTCCAGGGATGACAGCATCACTGCAGTCCTTATTCAAGGCCAGCTTTGCATGTGCTGGGAGCTCAAGCTGGTGGGAGAGATCTAGGTTTCAACCAGTTCTGCCTAGGGCCTAGTAGGGTCACCTCCCTTCCCCCCTCAGGTGGACACTCAAGAAAATGTTTGCAAATGGCTCAGTGTGTCAGCTTTCCAGGAATAACGCTGGAAAGCAATTTACTGAAATCCATGCTTCTGGTTCCCTGGGAAATTCTTTGTTTTTGTTGATGAAAGCTATGGTTACACGCTATTGGCTATTTCATGGACTCCATTTTTCAAGTGATGTTCTTTCTTTAGGAAATGGGGTCTGAAGCAACAGGTCACATTATGTGTATGTGTGTAGTATAAGCATATAAACGAAGTATACTCACATTAAAAAAAAACTTGAAGATTACCTTTTTAAAGAAATCAGCAAATAACAGATCTCCGCTTCTGGGGACCATTCCAATAAAGGCCATCTTAAGTGAGCACAATAAAGAATTGTCTGCATAGACCTAGTTTTGGAATGATTCATTTCTGCCAGCAATTATAATTGCTTCCATTTGTGATACTAACATTCGGTAAAAGATTTTGGGGCTGATTCAGCTATCTTATCCTTCTCATTTAGGTAAGAAAATTTAGCTGAATACTTGAAACCTACATTGGCATGAAACAGTTCATTTTCTCCACTTTATTGCATATAATTCTTTTCCATTAGGGCTTTCATTTAAAAAAAAATTAATACCATCTCCCACACCAATTACTAGATAAGCTCCTAAAGAAAAATGGGAAAAACAAGATTACTATGTTTAGCAAGGTTAATTGAACAAGAATGTAGATCTGAGGGTCAAAAAGCTATTTGACCTACTGGTATCAAGCTCCATTATCTTTGAAGCTACTTTAATACACATTGATGGCATTAAATAAATCCTTTAGTTCATTCATTTGGCAAACATATAGAGCAAGTATCTGAGGCCAGGCATTGGTTAGCCACAGAGAATCAAAGATGAGCACTCATCCTAGTTCTTTAGGGAGTCACAGGTGGAAGTGAGGCAACACAATGCTGCTTATCCAACAGTGGGGTCTTGTGGCAGAACCAGGAGAGCAGTAAAGAGAACAATAAAATGAGCTTTCTCAAGAGGTATCAGAGCAGATATCCTGGAGAAGGAAATATGGTCTTATTTCATTATTTTCAACTGTAAAAGTAACCCATTCTCATTATAGTATATAAAAGGAAAACATACTTTGTAACAATAACTGAACATGCTATCTTCAATATTCCCCACCCTCAACCCCACACCAACCCCACTACACGGAGCTGGCTACTGGCGCAAGACCTTTACGTTTTTCTTACATATCTATTTATAGATACATACTCCCCTTTTAAAAAATGATAAAGTTAGGACATCTACCTATTTGTGTATAATTTACTATTTTAAAAAGCATATCATGGATGGGTTAGTCCCCAAGATCCCTGCTTCCTTGTATTGACACCTTTGGTCAATCCCTCCTACGTTGTACCAGGACTGGTCTGTGTGACCAATAAGACACAGCAGAAGCGATGGTGTCGCTCGCTGAGATTAGGTTTAAAACACTGAAGCTTCCATCGTGAATTTTCTTTCTGTCTCTCAGTCTGGAAGAAGCCAGATGCTATGCTATAGAGACACTCACGCAACCCGTGGAGGGTCCCACATGATGGGTGCCTGCTAACAACCACGTGAGTGACTTTGGAAGCTGATTCTTTAGTCCCAGTGGGGCTTCAGACACCTGCAGCCCCGGGTGACAGCTCACCTGTCTGTCTGACAAAACCTGAGCCAGAACCACTCAGCTAAGCCACCCTTGGATTCCTGACCTATGGAAACTCTAAAATAATTCTTGTTTTAAGCTGCTATGTTTTGGGGTGCTTGTTATACAGAAATAGGTAACTCATACACCTATCGATAGCAATGTATTTTTTCATGTTGGGACACATAGTACTACCTTATTCTTTTTGATGATTGTTCCATAGTATAACCTTTCTTCAGTAGACAGGCATCTAGATGTTACCAAACAATGATGTAATGAATACCCTCGGACATTTGTTCTTGCATACCCTGTAAGTATTTGGGGTGGGAGCATACAGACAGGGAATTCTAGAACTGGAACTGCTGAGTCAACCAGTAATTTAAAATCTTCACTGCCAAATTGCCTTCCAAACAGGTGTGTAACAGTGCTCTCACTTTTTAAAAAAATTATTTGAGAGAGAGAGCAAAAGAGAGCATGCGCATGGGAGGGGGTTAGCAGGGTTGCAGCAGAGGGGCAAAGGGAGAGAGAATCTCAAGCAGACTCCCCTTTAAGTGCAGAGGCTGCCCTGGAGATTCATCCCACCACCTGAGATCATGACCTGAGCTGAAATCAAGAGTTGGACGCTCAGCCACCTGAGCCACCCAGACGTTCCATCAGTGCTTTCATTTAAACTAATATTATCAATATTTTAGTGTTTGCCAAACTGATAAGCAAAAAAAAAAAAGAAAAAAAAAAGAAAATCATTTTAATTTGCATTTCTTTGTGGTCAATTAGACAAAGTTTGGGCACTTTTTTTGAAGTGTATCAAACATTTGCATTTTTACATCTATGAATTATCTATTGATATCTTTTGTCCACTTTTATGTTTGGTTGTTAGTGATTTTTGAGAGCTCTTTGTAAATTATGGCTATTAAACAATTTGTTACATATGTTGCAAATATTCCTTCCAATATATCTTAGCTTTGCTAATGGTGTGTTTTGCTATTTTTTGTATGTTGTCAGTCTTTTTCTTTAGTCATTTCTCATAACTTTCAAATGAGAGGCAAGAATCTGTCATATCAATATATACCTGAAACCAATGTAACGTTATGTGTCAACTATACTTCAATCAAAAAGAAAGAATTCACTGAGCCAAGAGCAGGGCAAACCAGGCACGTGGACTACCTTGGACAAAGAGAGAACTGAAAACCTGCATTATTTATACGGAGAGTCTATGAGCACACCTGTGCTGTGGAGCACGAAGCTGGTGACCACGTGGAGGGAAGCAATGTGCAGAGAGAGGCAGGGGCTAGCCCCCAACGTGCAGAGAGAGGCAGGAGCTAGCCCCCAACGTGCAGAGGGAGGCAGGGGCTAGCCCCCAACGTGCAGAGGGAGGCAGGGGCTAGCCCCAACGGACCGCAGCTGTCTGATTAGTGAGCTTGAACTTTTTCCTGTAGGCAATCCTATACGCAGAGAAAGGTTTTACACTCAAACTTATGTAATCGGATCGCATTTTTAGATCTGTCTCCAGCAACTGTGTTGGAGAGGATGGCTCTGAGGGCACAAAACTAGAAACAGACCCCTCACTTAGGCAGTCTGCTGGGACTGTCCAGAGAAAACTTAACAATGGCTTGAACCAGGGCAGTGGTGGTTGGATTGAAGGGAGGAGAGAGAATGGAGAAGTATTTTGGGGGTTAAAGGGACAGGACTTAGGTGATGTGTCTTAGAGTAGAAAGGTGGGCAAAAGGGAAGGAACGAGAATGGTATTTCAGTCTTTAGCGTGAGCACCTGTACTGGCAACGCATGAGACAGACAGTACTGGCAACGCATGAGACAGTACTGGCAACGCATGAGAAAGCATGTGCCAGACGAGCCCGTTAGGGAACAAGACCAGTTTGGTTCAAAGAAAATGAGCATAAAGGCTATGGGAGGCCTGGATGGAGGAGGCAGGAGATGCGGATTTGGAAGTCTTCAGTAAATACATGGAAGTAAAAGATAGTTAAGTGGATTATCTCACTCAAGAAGAGGGCTGCTAAGAAATTAATGAGTTCCTTTTGGGAAGAGCCAAATGATAGCTAAGTTGGTCAGTTCAAAAGTGCCATAGGTAGAAGAGACAGTTGGTTCTCAGCCTGGGTCTTTCTGGGGGTGACGTACCTTGGTAGGGTCACTCCAGAGCCTGGGTCAGCTTCTTAGGAATCTAGACTTCAGATCCAGTCACAGCAGATTTCACGTTCCAGCTCTATACTTGTGGGCTCCTAGACTCCTGAGAGCCTTCATTTCTTTGTCTGGAACACTGGGAGGGCTTTCTTGCAGGGACATTATATAAATCAAAGG
Organism: Ursus americanus; assembly: GCF_024610735.1. NCBI lineage: Eukaryota > Metazoa > Chordata > Mammalia > Carnivora > Ursidae > Ursus > Ursus americanus. The sequence goes on along the minus strand of NC_142137.1, from coordinate 49,570,502 downwards.
CAATAACATACAGAAATCATCTCACACTGTGCCCAGATCACAGAAGAAGTTGGAGAGGCAGGCAGGATGAAAGCTAAGAGCTCACTGGACAAGAGACACATGCTGTCCAGAGGCTGCTTGGCTTGTCAACTACCAAGAATTTGAAAATCTTGGGAATTCTCTTCAGGGAGAGAATCCAGCACCTTGCCTTCTAGTTTTTCAATCCTAGCTCCAGGGAACCCACTGGATAAACATTCACCCACACTCTTTTATATTGAGGCACTCCAAGAACCTAAGTATTAGGGAGTTAGTGTTCCAGACCTCTGTCCCAACCTCAAAATCGAGGGGGGGAAATCAAGAGAGATGTTAGTTTCTAAATCACAAGTATGTGTTTCAAAAGATACATGATAGATTATTTTAATAAAATCTCTCGCATTCTCAAAGGAAAAGAAGTAATTTCATTTCATTGTAAATGTGAGCTGGTGAGGTCTTTTTAAAGGTCTATGATAAATCCAGCTGATAGAGAGACCCCCACTGTGAACCTGCTTTTACTGAACTGTGCTGGGTGTGATGCCTCTGGTTCTGGAGGGAACTGAGAAACAGCTCCATGAGCCTTATTATAGAGACAGCCCTAAGGATGTGTCTGACCGCCTGATCCTGACATTATACTCATGTTAAGAAAGCAGTGCCCTCTTTACGGGGCCTTCCCAAAACAATTTGTACTGATTGGTCTAAGAACTAAAAAAAGTTGTGCTGTTCCCTGAGTACATTCATTCATGTAACAAATATTTCGTGAGCACCTTCTATGCACCAGGTATGGTACGAGGGCCATGCCTGGGACTAGGACAAAGTCCTTGCCGCTAGCTCTTGGGCACTTAATTGTGTACTCAACCAGGCATTTATGCCGCCAGGAGCAACTAGGACTTTGAGGCATAGATATTCAAGCCCCACTCACGGCTTCACTTTATGCTCCTTTTGTTCTATTACGTGGTCTTGTTCTTGTATGTTGTAAGCTGTCAATTTTTTTTTCTGGGACAAGTAAACAAATATGTAATATAAATATATAAATTAGACAATATACATATATTTTAATTTTTGTTGTTACTACAAATATATTTTGCTCTTTAAAATTCTCAAAAACTTGTTAAAAATTTAATGACAATTTTTGCCATTTATATTTTAATAGTATATAAAAATATAAATGTTATGCAAAGTTGTTTGTTTTGCCAATTTTTCCCTTTTCCCTTTTTTTTTTTTTTTTTTTTTTACAGGTCATCTGCACTTAGAGATTTTTCAAGGAGATTTAGGAAGGTACTGACTGAGGAGGGTTTATGGCATGACAGGGCTAGTTTCAAGGGTAACTGCTTGAAATTTAGTAGGACCTAAGAAACTTTTTGTAAGTGACCAGTTTTGTTTGTTTTTTTAATTGATAGCAGAGAAGTAGAAAGAGAGAAATATAGAGTCAAGGTTATGACATCTAAAAAGATTTGAATAGATGTAAAAAACATGTAAGCTTTTAACTCAGAGCATTCCATGTTCTTAAACATGCCACGAGTCCTTGAGACCACCTCATTCAGTCTGTGTGTCAAGAACATAGGAGGTGCTCAATAAATACTGCTGAATAAATCAAATTTCTATTAGAGCCCTGTTACTGAACCACAGATACCTCTCTACTATATATAGTATGTATTCATATATATATACTGTATTAGAAAAAGCAAACTTGGGGTGCCTGGGTGGCACAGCGGTTGGGCGTCTGCCTTGGGCTCAGGGCGTGATCCCGGCGTTGTGGGATCGAGCTCCACATCGGGCTCTTCCGCTATGAGCCTGCTTCTTCCTCTCCCACTCCCCCTGCTTGTGTTCCCTCTCTCGCTGGCTGTCTCTATCTCTGTCAAATAAATTAAAAAAAAAAAAAAAAGAAAGAAAAAGAAAAAGCAAACTTGCTAGGATGTCATAACTTCATAAGTAATCAAGAGATGCAGTTTATTTTAATTTTTACCAATAGCAGTGATTATATTTTACATCAAAAATGAAAAATTAAAAATGAAATATATCACTATCAATATAATCTACAGATCTCCCATATTTGAATCCATTTTACAATACAGAGATTACATTTCAAGAGACACTACAAGAGGTACCATAACATCAATTATTCCTTGGGATTTTAAGAAATATGGCTTATGTACCCGGCTTAAATAGTGAGCCAAAGTCTTTATCAGCTGCCTCAAAATGATTCCAGGGTAAATTTTTAAAATTTGAAATCTGAATAGCACATAAAAGCATAATATCTATGTTATCGATAGTTCATTTATTTCCTGTTAAGAAGCTCTCAGCCAGTCTTCTTTGCTTCTGACTGGGGGAGTACATCTCAAGCAGGCATAGTAAGGCAAACAGGATCATATATCTTTATTGTTTCGTCCCAAGCACAATCAGCCACCTAGAAAATAAAAAGGAAGTAAGAAGAAACGTAATCTACAAACATTCCAGACTGGCAGCAAAAGCTCAAGTAATTGAGAGTGGAAGCAGATCACCCACTGGTAAACATTATTTTAAATAGGAAGAAGGTCTAACTTCCCTCTTTCGGATACACTCTGGGGATTGTTTCCAATTGATGGAAATGCCTGTAAGGATTTCCTGCCTCCCCACGACTTCACCTCAGCCCCACCTCACCCCAAGACTACATCATCCCCTATATGTCCCAAGATACATGTTGAAAAAACCCACTCCTAAACTAGGAACCAACACACCATGCTAGGTATTGTGGGGACAGAAAGGAGATAAAGTACAGCTCTTGCCTTCACGGAGGGCAAGAATGGTTCATCCAAGACCTGCGGTGGGAAGTGCTCTAAGAGAAACTCTCAGAGGAGGGACTATCTGAATCCAGGTGGGGTGGTGTCAGAAGACTTCACAAATGCTGCGGCATTCCCCGGCCCTCTTTAGGGGCAGACATGGGCGACAAAGACATTCAAGTCTAAAAAGTCATACAAACATGAGGGGAGGAAAGTCCATGGTGCTCAGGAACTGGGTGTTAAAAGGTTTGTGGGTATAGCAATGTCTCAGAGTGTAAGATTAATATATAAAATTAATTGTGGGGCGCCCGGGTGGCTCGATCAGTTAGGTCTGCCTTTGGCTCAGGTCATGATCCCAGAGTCTTGGAATCAAGTCCCTCATCAGGCTCCTGGCTCAGCAGGGAGCCTGATTCTCCCTCTTCCACTCCCCCTGCTTGTGCTCTCTTCCCCCACCCCCCATCAAATAAATGAATAAAATCTTTAAGAAAAAAAAATTAAAAATAAAATCAATTGTATCAAATAACAAAGCACTTAGTAACCCATTCAATAAAAGACGTGCAAAACAGCCACACTGAAAACAAAAACACTGCCAAGAGAAACTGAAGAGGCCTAAATAAATGAGGAAATACGTCCAGGGGTTCAATATTGTTCTGAATTTAATTCTCCCCCAAATAATTTATAAAGAATTCATGATCCCAGCAGGCTTTTTAATGAAAATGGACAAGGCGACTTTTAAAGTTTATGTGGAAATGCAGAGGACCTAGAATAGCTGAAAAAAATCTTGAAAAAGAACAGCAAAAGTGTGTACTGATACTATCTAACTCAAGACTTACCATAAGATTATAGTAATCAAAACAGTGTAATATTGGCATAAGGATATACAAGTAGATCAAGGAACGGCATAGAGCTCTGGAATAGACCCAACACTTGGACAATAACTTTCCCTCCAACGTACCAGAACAATTCAACAGGGAAGGGAAGTCTTTACAACTAATGGTGCTAGAAATGGATATCCATATGGAAAAAAAAAAATGAACCTCAGCCCCAACTTCACACCATAAACAAAAACTAATTTCAGGCGGATGGGCCATGAGCCTAAATATAAAAGCTAAAAGTATAAAGCTTTGAGAAGAAAACATAGAATATATTCTTAATCTAAAGATTAGTAAAGATGTTTTAGACAGGACACAGAATGCAATAGCCACAAAAATTTGTTAGGTGCAATTGAAAATAAAACTTTTGCTCATCAAAAGACACCATTAAGAAAATAAATACATAATACATAGAGTGGGAGAAAATGCTCCCAAAACAAATGCATCTGACAATGTGTATCCAGAATATATATAAAGAACTACTATAACTCAATAATGAAAAGACAACCCAATTAAAAATGGGCAAAATACTTTACTAACAGACAAAAAAAGATATATGACCAATAAGCAGATGAAAAATAAAATGTTCAACATCATTAGGCATCAGGGAAATGCAAATAAAAACCACATTGTGATACCACCACAGACTCATAAGAACGGCTAAAATCAAAGGCAGACAATATCAAATGTCACCAGGGATGCAGTGCAGCTATAACTTCCACACACTTGCTGCTACAACCACTTTGGGAAACTTGGCTGTTTCTTATGAAGTTAAGCATATACCTATCTTTAAACTCAGTAATTCCACTTCTAGAGGTTTATCCTAGACAAATGAAAACGGCATTATGAAACAATGTATAGCACGAATGTTCACAGCAATGAAATTCACAATAGCACAGAACCGAAAACAACTAAAATATCCCTTGACAAAAGAAGATAACAAATTGTAGCAAATTCCTACAATGGAGTGCTGCTGAGCAACCCAACAGACAACCCAATAAATCTCACAGACATTAAGTTGTGTGAAAGAAGCCAAAAACAAGAGTAATTTACAGGACATTCCATCATATATGTTCTAAAACAGGCAAAACTTAAAAAATAGGGCACTGTTTTGTTTTTTCAGCTGGAGGTAGAGGTGAGGATAGGGGGAGACTAGAAAGAGAAGAGCATTTTGGAGGAAGATGCAAATGTTCTATATTGTGATAGGATGTAGATTACACAGTGCACCTGTCTGTCAAAACATAGATCTAAGACTTGTACATTTGGACGAATGCAACTGATACCTAAATATAGTAAGAATAATAATGACAATAATAATAATAACTGAACACGGGTAAGACACGAGTAGAAGAATAAATAAAACAAGAATGTTGATAATTGTTGAAGCTGGGGAAGGCAAAGGAGTTCATTATCCTATCTTGTTAACTTTTTATGTGTGAAATTTTCCACAATTAAAAAAACCCCCAAAAATGTAGACAGTGACATGAAGGATGAAGTGGCATGAGAGAGATTTTGGCTAAAGGTATTTGCACTCTATTTCCCACCCTTTAATGGTTACAAAGGCTCCAAGTTTCATAAAGGAACTCACAGTCTTAGTGGACAGTCAAATTACCTGGCTGTCACGAGTACAAGAACCACTCAGATTGATCTGAACATATTAACTCCTTATCACTCACTAACAGTATTTCAGATCACGATCCCAGCTACAGAGAGCAGTAGAGACATAAGCATAAACACCAGACTCTTCAAGATCTGGTTGCCACCTACTTCGTTTCTTATTGCACCGGGCCCACACACTCAATCCCAGCCTCTTGTTCCTGCCTCCATGCTCTTGTCCTTTTACTCATCCCCTCCCCTGAGTGACCTCTCTTCTCTCTCCCTTCCCCTCTCTCCATCGCCTTGTTCTGCCTGGAGAGGATACCTCTCTTTTGAAGAATCGGGTTAAGCATCACTCCCTCTATGAAGTCATTCACAGCACCTATGCTATTTGGCTGTACTTATTTATTGACATGTGCGTCTCTGGCTCTTTGAGGGCATAGACCATGTCTTGCTATAACATAGTGATGACTCAATGAATGTATTTTGCAGATAAAGACTGCAGAGAATAAAGTTTTCTCATGTTCATACGGAAGTAGCAGGGCTGGAACCAGAACCGAAATCTGTTGAGTCTGCCCACCAGAAATAAGTGCCTCGTAAAAGGAAAACTGACATCATTATCTGCCTAATCCTGCAGTTATCAGTTTTTATATCATGGGACACAGAGATCTTTACATTAATTTACCCCTGTCTCATCTATGTGTATTTTTTCAAGTGCTAAACCTTTCCATACGTTGTTTACTCAGGACTTATTTACTCAGAACTTAAATGCCTAACAAATATCAAGGCCAATGAATCAGCAAATGTTCATAAATCTATTAATTAATTGGTAAAATCAAAAAGACCTCAAACTGTGATGATATATAATTATGAATAGCTGATTCAAATGAAAGCAAATAATATTTCTCCATTAACTAATTAACTAAACTCCAGCTAGAGCCACAAGTTTAAAAAAGCTTGTAATAGGGGCGCCTGGGTGGCTCAGTCATTAAGCGTCTGCCGTTGGCTCAGGGCGTGATCCCGGCGTTCTGGGATCGAGCCCCACATCGGGCTTCTCTGCTGAGAGCCTGCTTCTTCCTCTCCCGCTCCCCCTGCTTGTGTTCCCTCTCTTGCTGGCTGTCTCTCTCTCTGTCAAATAAATAAGTAAAATATTTTTTAAAAAGTTTGTAATAAAAAATAATAATAAGGTAAGAAGAAAAGCGCTTTACTAAACTAACAAAGAGGTGCCTGACTCCCGAGGTAGGCACAGTGGACTTCCTGGTAAGGAAAGATGGCGGTGTGGTCCCTGGTGGTAGTGGGCAGGGTCCTCACGGATGGTCATCACCACCTCATGGCCTCTGGAGGCTCTGCTTCCCGCTTAATTCTGTCACTGAGAGTAAACACAAGGCTCTCTCTTAATGGCCCCTACTACTCATCTGAGGCCAGGCTTAAAGACATTAAAAAAAAAAAAAAAAAGACTTCAAAATAAGCATTAACAAAAAGACTGAAAGATAAGTAAAGCAAATGGCATGAAAATAAACAATCTGCTTTACAGGATGAGACTGACTCATTCTTTAGCTGGTCAAACAAAGTGAGGAATCTTCCCTAGCTCCTCTCATACTTCTTCACGACAAAAGCCATCTTTCCGTCCCATCTCCAGGAATATACTCCTGGCTACGGAGACTCCTTCAAGGCCAGACTCGGGATGGAGAACGAGAAGAGATAATAGGGTGTCTCCTTTCTCATCTACTAAAGATCCTCTTTCTCAGTTTCAGTCTCCCATACAGGGACTCACTTCTTTGCCCATGACCTTGCTGTCAGGAAAAACTGAAAGACTGCAATCAGCAAAAAGACTGCTGGGTGTTGTTTCAGTGAAATGCTGGCATTGTCCTAGGGCCCCACAGGGTGACCTCATTCTGTAGGGGTCTATGCCTTTCATTGTCTTTGACTGGATTATTTTACAACATTGAAAGTTATGGAAAACTGATAGTAATCAAATGATTCTCATTCATTAAAGTTGCAAATGAATGTTGTCCTGTGGAGACGCAACTGATGCCTCCCCTTTTCCCTCAGAAATAATTCCAAACATTACATTTTCTTGCCCTGTGGATATTGACCAGTTCTGCACCTATTAGGTAAATTCATTTCAGCCTTTAGTGCTTGCCTGTTTATGTCTGTTCTTTGGTTCCTCTGAGCTGGTTGTAAAATCTTTCAGGGGTTACGTAAATCTTTGATACACGTTCATGATACGTTTGTGTGAGAGTCATGGTCCCTATTTTGAAAATTATCCTTTAACATGGCCACATACAGGATACAGCTTATTTGTCTCAACAGGGAAATCATTATTTCTGTGGAATACAATAACCCTTGCTTCCTCATAGGAGATGACATAGTAACAGAAAAGCCATTTCATTAAAAGAACAAACATGAAATGGAGAGAATTGGGCAGATAATTATACTAGGAAAAAAGCTAAGAATAATTGCTAAAATTGGGCATGAAATTGAGCTCTATACCTCCTGGCAGCAAAGGTAAAAAAAAAGCAAACAATAAAGTAAGAAATGCAAATATCAGGATCAGTTTACCAGTTCATCAGACGAGATCAAGTTTTTCCTAGCACTTGCCTGGCTATAAGAGAAATACATACTATGCTTCCATTATAAAAGTCATTCAGCATCAAAAGAGTGGTTTTACAAGAGATACAAAGTCATTCTTCATATGGCTGTTTTTAAAATAAACATCTCAACCCTCAAATAAGCCAAAAGTATACTATTCAACTGTAGTGTCCTGAAAGCATTTCTATAGGGTAGTGGTTCTCGGGAGTTAGTGTGCATTAGAATCACCTGGAGGACGTGTGAAAACACAGAAGACGGTTCTCCATCCTCAAAGTACTTGTTCTCAAAGTGTGGTCCTGGGATCAGCTTCATTGATATCACCTAGGGCTGACGCACAGCCTAGGATCTTCAAATCAAGTCCACAGAGGGATTCAGAGAGTCTATAGATGCAACACTTTGTGTGGATACACATTTGTGGGGGAAGGGGAGAGAGACTCAATCATTTTCTTCAGCTTCTCAACCCCTGACCCCAAAGGTTAATTCCAAGCATTCCCCAGCTGAGCATCATAACCACCTAGGGAACATTCTAAAATGCAGCCAGAATTGAGAACCTCTGATACAGAACCTCTGATGTAGATCAATTGTCTTAACTGGCCTTTGTCATGTGCACAAACCCGGAGTTCTTTGGTAGTACCTATGTGCAGGAATTTTTTACTGTTGATCAAACATTAAAAAATGAATGAATGAATGAATGAACGAACGAAACCAAAATTTAGCAGGATTCAAATATTCTTGAGGGATAATTCTCTTCCTTTCTTGAGAAAGAAGAGGTTCATTTGCAACTAATAAAATGGAAAACATCTTGTGCCATATTTTCACATTAATTTGAAATCGAAGTTTCAAATCTAGTAGGCTGATATGTGGTAGGAAGATAGTGAATTGGGAGGAGGACTAAGGAGAAAAAAACATGACTGAACAATCTTTAAAGAACAACACTAGCTCCACCTGAAGCACTCCTACCCCCAAAGTTCATGTAGCTTCCCGATCCTGTTCTACATGAGGCAGTATCCAGAACTTCTACTTAAAACACATAAGACAATTTTATTAATCACGTAAGCTATGGTTAAAACCAATAGGTTGATTTATTTTTTTATTTGATATTTCCACCCTGCTGAGTTCTAAATAGGCTTAAGTGGTTTATAGATTAATGCACAGGGCCAAATAAAATAAATACAGATTCAAGGGAAAAATGTCTGTTCTAAAGGGAACAAATGGAACAAAAGCTTTCAGGCATCAGAGCTGAGCACATTACAACACTTGCAGAATAAATTAGGCTTGTGCTTTATGGTAACTAGGGAGAAAATGAGAGCATGCTGGGTAATACGGTTTCTGTTCTCTAACCACATGCACATATGGATGTAAACATTTTTGTATAATTAAACCTGAATATGATTTTCAGCAATTATATATCTCGGTCAAATCTGTATTCCTATGTTTTGTATAGTAAACCTTTAGTAAATACTGTTTGAATGAATGAATGAATGAATGAATGAATGAATGAGTGAGTGATTCCCATGTATGAGCAGTGGTTTTCCTCCTCCACAGATTTTCTGGAGTAGAGCCTCACCCATGGTAAGGAGCACCTAGCCTGGTGTGAGGTCAGAGATCTAGGTGAAGGCAACAAGTTGTACAGGAATGGGGAATATATGGGATTTTTGAGCGTCATGAATGTTATTTAAAGAGATTTCACAGGGAGCCTTCTTTTATTTCCCAAGAGCTCTTAGTCTGGTATTCCTCCACAATACAAAGCTATCTAAAACATAATTCATATATATACATACACATTTATATTCATCCATTTATTTAACAAATATTTATTGAGCATGTCCTCTGTCAGAAGCATGCTGAGGACACTACAGTTAACAAGATGGTCCTGGTCTCCGACCCACAGATCTGGAGTCCGGCAAAGAGATGGATAAACAGACACCTACAATGCAGAGAAATCTGGACAATGATAGAAGAGTTACAGGGTGCAGGAGAAGAGCTGCAGGAGAAGGAACGGTCACTATAACGAGATGTGAGGAAAGTGGATACATTCAGGAAGAAACATCGTCCAGGCTGTGGCTTACAGGAGAAGGACGCCTCGGCCAGACAGCATGTGGTGTTGCTATTGTTTGTGGGGTGGGGACACAACGGAGAGAAGGCAAGTGTTCTAGGCAGTGGAATAAATAAGAATAAATGAAGACCTAAAAGTTCTAGCTTTAAAACAACTAAACTGCATTGTAACTCCTCACATGAAACTCTTAATCTTTGGAGACAGGCTTTTTTCTGACTCGTGTCTGACTCCCGTCTAGGGTTTCTCCAGGGCTGACTGCCAAGGCCTATCTTGTTTGACCCTCTCCCCCGACGGTGAGTGTGCATGCGGAGACCACAGGGTAGAAGCCTCCAGGATCTACCTCTTCTGCGCAAGGATATGCGCGTGGAAAATTTATTCCTTACCCTGCAAGCCTCCACTGTAGTACCTGTCATCCCTATGCTCTCTGAATTTCCTTTAATCTCACATCAAAATGCAAATCTTTTCATTAAAACTCAGAATTAAAGTAACCAACATTATAGGAAAAATGGTTTGTCAAAATGTTATATTTCTTTACTTAATGTAACACTTGAAGACAGAATCTTCTTCATTATTTTTAAAATCTTCTATGTTCTAGGTAGTGAACAATAACCAATAGGATAAAACTCCATATAAGTTCAATTTTTAGTTATTTTATTTCCACTTTTAATAGCAAAACAAATATTCCTAAGTTTTAAGAAAAAGCACACTAATTAGAAATACGAATTTCTCGCCATGTCAATTCTTTAAAGCATATAATGAAGGCTTCTTGAAAAACAGAATAGAAATTTCATATCACTCTCAATTTTGTGGACAATTGCTTTTGCCCTTGAGAAACTTGCTCAATTTACTGTAATTATCTGTGTGACACATGGCCTTTTTAGTAAAAATGAACAAGAGGAACGGGCAGAAGGATGAAGAGAGAATGAAAGAAATCCCTAATAGTCAACTCTAAATTTGGAAAAAGCAGCCCAGTTATTATGTTGCAGTGTATTAAATTATGGGCTAAAGAAAGAACAGGTTTGGGGCGCCTGGTTGGCTCAATCAGTTAAGCATCTGCCTTCAGCTCAGGTCATGATCCCGGAGTCCTGGGATTGAGCCCTACATCGGGCTTCCCACTTAGCGGGGAGTCTGCTTCTCCCTCTGCCCTTCACTCTGCTCATGCACACTCGCTCTCTGTCTCAAATAAATAAAATCTTAAAAAAAATTAAACCAGTAATTAAGAAAAAAAGAACAGGTTTTACTCATTCAACCAACTTACAGGAGGAAGTGACTACAGAGAAGAACATGGGTTATTATGTTAATGATTATGGAGTTTAGGTAAAAGTAAGGAAAGAGAGGACTGATATACTAAAAAAAATCCTTTTCATTCATTCATTCACTCATTTATTCAATATTTATTTAGTACATATCTATCAGGTAATTAGCATTAATCTATGTATCTCCTGACACAGAGCTGATGCTCAAATATTTACTGAAAAAAAAAAAAGGAGAGAAGGAAGAGAAGAACTTGTACTGGACTCTGAAAGGCAGAAATCCTTCGTGCAGGCAGAAATGGGGAAGAGTGGGGGAAACAGGGGCAAACACATGGAGATGACAAATAACAAAATTACATGGGATGGTGGGAAATAAGATTAGAAAGCAATGCAGATTATAGTGAATCTTAGAAGCAACATTAAAAATTGAGACTTGGGGCACCTGAGTGGCTCAGTCAGTTAAGCATCTGACTCTTGATTTTGGCTCAGGTTGTGATCTTGGGGTCCTGGGATTGAGTCCCACCTCGGGCTCCCTGCTCAGTGGGAAGTCTGCTAGGGATTCTCTCCCTCTCACTCTGCCCCTCCTGCTTGTTCTCTCTCTCTCTCAAATAAATTAATCTTTAAAAAGTCCCTTATTAAAGATACATAATTTCTTTATCTAGAATCCTGCATATCAAAAACTATCTTTCCTCTGCGTATTACACACAAATGCACACACATGCACACACAGTTGCTGCCACGCAAATGTAATTTTTCCCATTTTATTTTCTAACTTGATTACTGACATCTACATGATATTCATTTTTGCACATTTATTTTTACTGATCTTATTGAACTCATAATTTTTAATAGGTTTAAAGTTGATGTTCTGGAATATAACACTGACAATCATATGGAGTTGATATGAATACCTTTGTCAATATTTCTACCTTTTAAAGATATTTATATCCCATTTTGTTTTTTTCTATTACTAATTGGCTACACCTTTTGGAACCATGTTGACTATTATAGTGAAGATGGTAATTCTCATCTTGTTTCGACCTTCAATGAAGCCACTGATATATTTCAGGTCAAGGACTAACAAAATCAGATTTGCATTATGGAAAGCTCTCCCCAGGAGCAGCGCTGAGAATTGGTGGAATGATGCAAAGAGCTTGGAGACCAGTTAGGAGATTACCGCAGCAACCATGGCAGAGATACAATAAATTACCTAAGGCAGTGAAGCTCGAAGGGAATGGTCCAGATTTCAGAAATATAGGTGAGGAGCAATTTATAAACTTGCGACCCACTTAAATTTAGGGAGACAAGAAAACTAGAATGACTTCTCAGGTCTGGTCCATCATGCAATCAATTGTACAGTTAGGAATATCAGAGGAAAGGTAAGACATCTATTGCAACCACACAGTAAATGCAACTGGATAAATGGGGCATGCATTACTAGCATATAATTAAATGAATTGGATATTAAAGGATGTCTACTTTTTAAGGATGGTAAGGAAGAACCTGGAGATGAAGACATTTGGCAAAGTGGTAAAGAAGATGAGGTTAGTACAGTTAGCATTAAAGCAATAGGATGAGAAGATTTGTTCTTTAAACAAATCTAAATCATATAGCTAAAGAAGAAGGAAGTCTGGGAAAAATGCTAACTTGGTTTTCACGGGTTTCCTGGCAACCTTTTTGGGCTTAACTTCAATTGAATGATGAAAGGGAGACAGATACAAGGGCATAAAAAGAGAATGTTGATTTTGAGAGAGTAAAAGCAACAGGTAAACCTACTAATTCTTGATGTCTAATAATGGAAGAAAAGCCAATTTTACTGGTATGAAGATAGGACAGTGAGGTCAAGTGAGTTTTGAAAATAGAGAACAGAACTGACTGAAGATCTAAAAGCACAGTGTACATCGAGGAAGCAAAGACCTGTATGGAGAAGCCAGTGAGAAAATCAGGAATCCACTGGAAAGGGGAGAAACAGAGATCGAACATAAAATATTGTGAGGTGACAGAGCTGGAAGAAGATATTCATTCTTATCTATTTTTACAATTAAGTAGCAAGTAAGGTCACGTGTCCAGAGTGTTAATGATACTGTGGGAGGCTGAGAAAAGATGTTATGGAGAATGGGCTAGAAAATCAAAATGACTTCAAATGTAAGTTGAGTAGGACCAAGAGCCCAGATGAAATTTTTGTGAAAAAATAATTTGTAGTGTGCTAAGTCAGCATTTTTGCTTGGTTTCTCAGAAGCAATGACAATGAGTGAGAAAGTGGGTGATTCAGGATTGGGAGCCGAGGCAGCAGAGACAAAGATGTCAGTCATTCTGGAAGCTCTCACTGCAAGGGTTGTCCATGAAGCACAGTAGGTGGTAGACAAAGGTTAACACATCCACCTTAGGGATGCACCAAGGTCCTACCAAGCTGGGCCGAGGAATGTTTTACAGCTAGGGGAAAACAGGCCCTTGTTATATAATTTTCAGCTAGAAATCACACAATTCTGAAAGCATCGAAGAGGAAACACACTGGATGCTTCTGGCACATGTTCTTTTCAACTCCTAAGCTAGTCTGTGACAGATGCAAAAATTATCACTTCAGATAAAAGGTGGTACAGATTTAGTTATCTTAACTACCAATAATGCTGGTCTTCTTTTAAAACTGAATTTTCCAACTTCATACTGAGAATCACAAAATATGTTTATCCACTGTCAACTTGTAAAGCTGGTATCTGAGATTGTGGGAACAGAGATCTCAATAAAAATATGAGCTGAAAAAAATTTTTTTATTTTTTATTTTATTATTACTTTTTTAAGATTTTATTTATTTATTTATTTATTTGACAGAAAGAGACAGCCAGTGAGAGAGGGAACACAAGCAGGGGGAGTAGGAGAGGAAGAAGCAGGCTCCCAGCAGAGGAGCCTGATGTGGGGCTCGATCCCATAACGCTGGGATCACGCCCTGAGCCGAAGGCAGACGCTTAACGACTGAGCCACCCAGGCGCCCCTGAGCTGAATTTTTAAATGACACCTAATTTTTAAAAATTTCTTTACAAATTTATTTTTTTTAATTGACATTAATTAACACATAACATTACATTAGTTTTAGGTATACAACATAATGCTTCAAAATATGTGACCTTTTTGGGCTTAACCTCAGTTGAATGAATTGAATTGAATTGCTTATTATTATTATTATTTTTTTACTAAAATGTCAACAAAGTCAAAGACACTTTTAAAAACACATCTATGGAACTAGTTTAAATCAGAGCCAAATCTAAGCATCTTCCACTGAAACAAAATAAAAATATACGAAATTTCTTTTGCCCTTTTTTAAAAAAATCGTTATAAAATGCATACATGTTCCTATCATGGATAGTCTAGGATATTCGCTCATTAAAGATTATATTTACCAAGAATTTTAGGAGTCCCAGAAGATGGATTTATATATGTAATATAACCACAACTATGAAAAACATGCATACATATGGGGAACGACTGGAAGAGTAGTTACTTTTGGGAAGGATGGGGGGGCAAGATGTGGAAGGAAGCAGAAGAGAACTTTCTGGGATTCTGGTAGGGTTATATATATTAACCTGAATGCTGGTTACTCAGGTGCAGTCATTTCTTGATAACTTATTAAGCTGTTCACTTAAAATATGTGCATTTTCCAACAAGGATGTTATACTTCAAATAAAAATGTCTAAAAAGAAAGACTGAAAACAAACATATTAATATGGTATAACAGAGATTCTTTCTAAAGCGGCAGAACCATGGGTAATCTTTTCCCTTCTGACTGTAATTTCCCAATTTCATTATGAGAAAAAAGATTAACTTTATTAAACATATAGAGATTCTATTTCGGAATGAATAAAGTCTACTTTAAAAGAGATTAAAAAGAGAAATAACTGTCTCCCAAAAGGCATGTGTAACAATATGTAAACCTATATTCAGATTATAAATACTAAACTAAATATCAATGAGTATTCAAAGGAGCAGAGTTGATACTACGGAGCACAAAGTCAGGAATTCTAAAAATATATTAACACAGAAAATCCCAATTATACAAATGGGTATATTACAGGTCCAGAATCATACGCCTAAAAACAGAAAAAGGGTATCCAATTTAGAAATAATAAGGATAAGAGAAAAAAGAGAAAATGCCAGGGCTGTACAAATCATGATCAGAGGGAAAAAATCAAAGAAAAATTTTCTGAACTGAAAGGTAACTTTAGCCTGGTTAACAAGAGAGGGGATAGAGCATTTCTCAGCAATTATCCTCAAAGAATGACCCTAGATACTTATTTGTCAAGTTTTTAACCTTTAAAGACAAGATCTTACGTTCGCCAAGAAGAAAGGAGGTATAATATAAGAATGCTTTTGGACCTCATTTTTCAGATCTCCAAGAAAGAAGAAGCTAAAAAGAAAGAGGAATTATAAGTATAAGAACTCAGATAAATCTCTTTTAAGACAGAGAATATATTAAGACACAAAGACCTAAAGTAATGTCAGCAAAGTCCAACAGCTGTTAAGATCACAAGAGACAACAAGTTTTTGAAAACAGATGGAAAGGTACTTTCTCAAAGGTGAGAGGAAGATACTTCCTAAGAGAATAAAATATGAACAAAGGGTGAAATTAATATGCAGTCAGTAAACGTAACCACATATTGTGAGAATAAAGGATAAATATGTCAAAAATAACGTAAACTACCAACTCTACCAACAAAAGGTTAATGTGATAGATATTAAATGGTTACAAATTCTTTGTAGCTACTCCCATCAAGAAGTGGAGTCTATTTTTCTTACTCTTTGAATCTGAGCTGGCCTCATGACTTGCTTTGCAACAGATGGACTGCTGCGTGAACTTCTAAGTCTAGTCCTGGAGATGCCTGGCAGCTTTTACTCTTGCCCTGTTGGAAACCTACAACGGCTAAGTAAAGAAGCCTGGGCTCATCTGGAGACACATGACTCAGGACGACAACCAGCAATGCACCTTAAACATGTGTGTGAGGCCTTCTTAGACCACCCAGCTCTAGTTAAGTTACCCAATGACTGGAGTCACATGAATGACCCCAAGTGAGAACAACAGAACTGCTTGGCTGAGCCCAGCCCAAATTGCTGACTCACAGAATTGTAAGCAATGAAAAACTGATGTTTAAGCCATTAAGTTGTGGGAGAGTTTGTTAGCAATAGATAACTGAGATAAAATAAGTGAGAGAAAAATAGGGACATACATCAAGAACTTGATCTCCTGTATCTCCCTACAAGGGAGTTTAATGCTACTTGGCAAAAACATAAATTAATACTATAAACAATACAAATGTTTGTGTTAAAATGTATTCATGCTAGATATGTAAAGAAAAATAGTGGTTGAGGTCATCATCTTAGTTTGATAAAAAGAAGAAGAGGGGCACCTGGGTGGTTCAGTCAGTTAAGCATCTGTCTTTACCTCAGGTCGTGATCCCTGGATCCTGGGATGGAGCCCCATATCAGGCTCCCTGCTCAGCCAGGGGGTGGGGGTGGGGGTCTGCTTCTCCCTTGCCCTCTGCCCCTACTCCCTGTGTTCGCTTGCTCTCTCTCAAATAAATAAAAATCTTAAAAAAAAAAAAAAAAGGAAAAAAGAAGAAGAAATTTTTAAAGATAAATTTTAGGGAGAAGAAAAGACAAACTCGTCACTGAAAATATTATACAGAAAGTAACAAGATCCTAGATCTTGGGAGTTAGAAAAGCTTCTTCTTCGAATCCCAAATCCAATAGGTTACAAAGTCAGGAAGGCTGGACCTAGTGCATTTCTCAAAGTCTCTCACATATCTACCATATTTAATCTGTCTTTTAATTTAGATGTTTAGACCATTTACATTTTTCCTTTCCTTTCCCTTTCCCTTTCCCTTTCATTTCTTTCCTTTTCTTTCTTTCTTTCTCTTCTCTCTTTTCTTTAGCAAGCTCTATACCCAACATGGGGCTTGAATTCATGACCCTAAGACCAAGAGTCGCATGCTATATCAACTGAGCCAGCCAGACACTCCTAGCCCATTTATATTTAATTTAATTGTTGAAATAGTTTGATTCAAAGACTTCCACATATAAGATCGTGTCCTTGGCAAAGAGAGATTAACTTTACTTCTTTTTTTCCAATTTAGATGCCTTTCTTTTTCTTGACTGACTGCTCTAAAACTTCCAATACTATGTTTAATAGAAATGGTGAAAGCAAGCACCTTGTCTTATTCCTGATCTTAGAGGAAAAGCTTTCAGTTTTTCACCACTGGGTATGATGTTGGCTGTAGGTTTTTCTATACAAGTTTTATTATGTTGAGGTAGTTATTTTTTATAACTATCTTCATGATTGGCTTAATAGTTATAGCTCTTTTTCTAAAACTTCTTAGATGTTAACATAGGGTTTACAATAAACATCTTGAATCTATCACAATCTACTTCCAAATACTATATCACTTCACATATAGTAATAACTTCATAACAGTGTACTTTCAATTCTTCCCTCATTTCATTATTGTCATTTATTTTACTTTTGCATATACTATGAACTCTATAATATACTATATGCAAATATATTGCATACAATACTATTTTTGCTTTAGGCAAAAATTTTCAGAGTGATAAAATTTAAAAATGTCTTGTATATTTACTTCATTTTTGCCATTTCCAGTTATTTTATATTTTTCTTCTTTCTTTCCTTCCCTCCCCTTCTTTCTCCTTCTTTCCTACCTCCTTCCCTTTCTCCCTTCCTCCCTCTGTCTGCCTCTTTCTTTTCATTTTGGTCTGGGTATATTTCTTCTGACATTTCTTGTCAGATATGCTCTCAGCTTTTGTCTGTCTGAAGTTTCCTTATTTCCTCTTTTTTTTTTGAATGATTTAATTTATTTATTTGAAAGAAAGAGAGCAGAGCCTGTGAGAGAGCACAAGCAGTGGGGCGGCAGAGAAAGAGGGAGAAGCAGACTCCCTGCTGAGCAGGGAGCCTGGCACAGGGTTCGACCCCAGGATCGTGACCAGAGCCAAAGGCAGATGCTTAATCAACTAAGCCATGAAGGACCCCCCTCTATTTCCTCTTTATATTCTTCACTTCGTACTTTAAAAAGACATTCCTCTGTCTGGTGGCTTGCATAGTTTCTGATAAGGAGTCTTCTGTAATTCTTATCTAGATGCTTCTGGGTATAATGTTTCTTTCTTTTGTCTGCTTTTAATATTTTCTCTTTACTTCTGGTTTTTAGCTGTTTGAATATGGGTATGCCTTGATGTGTTGTCTTGTTTGTTTAAATCCTGTTTAGGGTTCCCTAGGATTCTCAAACCTGTGATTTGACTTTCATTATTTTGGAAAAATCTCTTTAAAATATTTCATCTTCCCTATTTGCTCTTTTCTTCTTCAGGACTCCGATTACATATATGTAAGAACACCTGATATTATCCCACAGATGCTAGATGCTCTGTTCTCTTTTATTTCCCTCATTCTTGTTTTCCTCTATTGTTTCAGCTTGGTAGTTTCTAGTGACTGATCTCTCAATTCACTGATGAGTCTTCTGATGGGCATATTGAAGAACTGCATCTCTGATACTGTACTTTCAAAAAATTACTATTTTTTGACTCTTTCTTATATTTTTATTTCTCAGCTGAAATCCCTCATCTGTTCACACCTATTGTCCACCTTTTCCACTAGATACCATTTGTAGAGCAGCTGGGTCTTCTGCCTATGCTCTACCAAAAGTAAAACAGTGCTGGTGTCCCATCTCTCCTTGGAAGGAGGCCTCTGTCTTCCTTAGATTTGCGGCTACTTGTTTGCCCTGCTACCTCAGCTTTCCGATGAGTTCACAGAAAGTCTGATTTTGTAGTTTATCTGACTTTCTCTTATTTTTACAGTGGAAGTAATGCTTTTTCATCTTTTCACATCTTAGGGAAAATTAGAATGTCCATTCCTTTTTTTAAAAAACATCTTCACTGAGATGTAATTTAAATACCATAAAATTCACCCATTTTAAGTGTACAATTCAATGATTTTTAGGATCTTTACAGGGCTGTTCCACTATCACCCTACTCCAGTTTTAGAACATTTCTATCACTCCCAAAAGATCCGTCTGTAAACAATCCCCATCTTCATCCCCTACCCCAGATAACCACTAATCTCCTTTCTATCTCTATAGACTTGCCTTTTGTGGACATTTTATATAAATGAAATTATATATTATACAATCTTCGTGTCTAGTTTCTTAGCATAATGCTGTGGAAATTCATCCACGTTGTAGCATGTATCAAACTGTTCCCTCTTATTCCTGAATAGTATTCCATTGTATTGAGATACAACATTTTGTTTATCCATTCAGCAGCTGATTGACAGTAGGATTGCTCTCACTTTCTGGCTATGAACGTTCACGTACAAGTCTTAGTGGAGAGCTATATTTTCACTTCTTTTGGTTAGATATCCAAGAGTGTTAAGTGCTGAGATGTATGGTAAATTTACATTTAACTTTTTAAGAAACTGTCAAACTTTTCCAAAGTGACTGCAACATTTTACATGTCACCAGCAGTACATGGGAATGTCCCCATTCTTGAACCACTTTCTTCCTTGAACTTCAAAGATGCTATACTTTTGTAGTTAGTCTTTCACCTCACCGACCATTCCTTCTCAATCCACTTGGCCGGATTCTCTCCTTTCAGACTCCTAGAGATTCTTCTGGGCCTCTTCTTCATTTATATACTCTCTAGATAATTTTAATCTGCCCCGAGACTTTTAAAATCATTTGCATGCCAAAAACTCCTGAATTTGTTTCTGTTGCCCCAAACTCTTCCCTGAGGTGGATAAGCCTAAATCTGTTTACCTAGTGTCTCCATTTGAATGTCTAACAGGAGACCTCTCCAACATAACCCTTGATTGTTCCCTATCCCAAATCATCTCCTCTTCCCCATCTCAGTAAATTAAACCATTGCCCACCTTGGTGTCTAGGTCCAAATCTTAGGAGTAATCATTGATTTTTCTGTTTCTTTCACAGTCTATTTCTAGCCCATCAGCAAACCCTACTCACTATCTCTGAAGTAAACCATGTGAAATTTCCAGTAATTTTCTACGGCTCAATCTAATATATTATGAATATAATATAGCTCTTAGATTTTAAGTCACCATTATCTTTTTTTTTAAGATTTTATTTATTTATTTGAGAGAGAGAGAGAGAGAAAGAGCACAAGTAGGGGAAGTGGCAGAGGGAGAAGGAGAAGCAGGCTCCCCACTGAGCAGGGGCCCCGTGGTCTTGATCCCAAGACCCTGGGATCGTGACCTGAGCCAAAAGCAGACACTTAACTGACTGAGCCACACAGGTGTCCCTTAAGTCACCATTATCTTTGGCCTGCATTACTTCAAGAGACTCTAAGCTGCCCTCCCAGCTTACAATCTTGCCTGTCCTCTATTCTGCCACACACACAGAATGATTTTTTTTTTTCAAGTAGGCTCCATGTCTAGCATGGAGCCCAACGTAGGGCTTGAACTCACAACACTGAGATCAAGACCTGACCTGAGATCACGAGTTGGATGCTTAACCAACTGAGTCATCCGGTGCCTCCAGATTGATCTTTTAAAAGCACAAATCACTGGACAGCCACATGTAAAACAATGAAACTGGATCACTATCTTATCCTATATATAAAAATTAACTCAACATGGATTAAAGACTTGAATGTAAGATTTGAAACCATAACACTCCAAGAAGAAAACATAGGTAGTAAGCTCCTTGACATGTGTCCTGGAAACAAGTTTTTGGATCTGACTCCAAAAGCAATGACAAGGGGAATTACGTCAAACTAAAAAGCTTCTGTACATTAAAGGAAATAATCAACAAAATGAAAAGGCTGAATGGGAGAAAATATTTGCAAATCATAGATAAGGGGCTAATATCCAAAATATATAATGAATTCATACAACTCAAAAGCAAAAACACACACAATCCAATTAAAAAATAGGCAGAAGCTCTGAACAGACATTTTTCCGAAGAAGAAATACAGATGGCTAACGTGAAAAATACTCAACATTACTAATCACCAGGGAAATGCAAATCAAAACCACAATTAGATATCACCCCACACCTGTTAGAATGGCAATCATCAAAAAGACAAGAAATAATAAGTGTTGGCAATTACGTGGAGAAAAGGGAACTCTAATAAACTATTGGTGGGAACGTACATTGGTGTAGCTGCTATAGAAAACAGTATGGAAGTTCCTTAAAAAATTAAAAATAGACCTACCACATAATCCAGCAATTTTACTTCTTGGTATGTAACCAAAGAGAATGAAAATACTAATTTCAAAAGATATATGTACCCCTATGTTCACTGCAGCATTATTTACAATAGCCACCATATGAAAACAACTAAGTGTCCATCAATGAATAAATGGATAAAGAAAATATGGTAGGGGTATGTATGTATGTGTATATGTATACACACACACACACATATATATATATATATATATATACACACACACACAATAAAATTAAGCTATAAAAAAGAATGAAATCTTGCCATTTGTGATAATATTAAGATAAATCAGACAGAGAAAGAAATACCATATGATTTCACTTACATATGGAATCTTAAAAGACCCCAAAACCAAAAAACAAAGCAACCAAGCTCAAAGATATAGAGAACAGATTGGTGGTTACCAGAGGTGAGGGGTAAGGAGTGGAAGAAATGGATGAAAGGGGTCAAAAGGTACTAACTGCCAGTTATAAAATAAATAAGTCCTGGGGATATAGAATGGTACAGCATGATGACAATAGTTAATACTGATTATATATTTGAAAGTTTCGAAGAGAGATGTTAAAAGTCCTCATCACAAGAAAAATGTTTTTTTAATAACTGTGTGATGACAGATGTTAACTAGATTTATTGTGGTGATTATTTTGCAATAAATATTTTTGCATACAATATTTTGTATTGTATTGTATTGCAATAGATATTTTGCAATACAAAAGTCAAATCATTATGTTATATACCTAAAATGTCAATTATAGCTCAATAAAGAAAATCCACAAATCAGTTTCTATCATTCTTCTGCTTTTCAATCTCCAATGGCAATTACAAAGAAAATCAAACACAGTATGGTCTACAGGTCCCTCTACAATTTGGCCCCTGCCTAGTTCCTATCACTTTTCCCCTCATTCAGTAGGCTCCAGCCACGCTGGCCTTCTTCCTGTCCCTTATTAATAACAAACCCTTTATCACTCCAAGGACTTGACTGTTGTTTCCTCTGTGAAAAACACTCTTCCCTTAGATTTTTGGATGGCTGGCTTCATTTCATTATTCAGCTATCAGCTCACATTTCACTTTTCTTAGAGTCTTCCCCAGACCATTTAAGCAAAAGTACCCCATCATTCTCTATCAAATGCTCCAATTCTGAATAGAATTTATTACTATATGAAATCATCTTTTGGTTTATTATTTGATTTCTCCTATATATGTAAGCTCCATGACAGCAGGAACCTAGTCTGCTTTGTTCACTGGTCTATTCTTAGTGCCTAGAACAATGCCTAGCCTTCAGTAGGCACCTGGAAATATGAATGAATGCATATTTTCCTAAAACATCATTTGCTTCCCTCTGTTTTAGCATTTATCACAGTACACTGTAATTACCTATCCTACACAGCTGTAGTTGATACTCAATAAATGTGACCAAATAAAAGAGAGAAGCAGTGTCAAAGAGCATTAAAAGAAACAGAAAAATAGATAACTCTGAAATAATACTTTCAAAAGATTAAAAATACATTAATAATAAAGATACATTAACTAAAAAACTCTCATATTTCATTTGTATGACCTACATATGAAAAATGTAGGTCATTTTTACCTACATAGCAAAAATTATATAAAGCAAAGTTGACAAACCTTGAAGAATGGGGGAGAAATGTAAAATTTAGTTGAGAATCCCAACACTCAATTTTTAAAAATATGACAAGTAAACAAACATATTTTCTTAAATTCTAATGTTGAATAATACACCATAAATAAAGAAGAAACAATTTCTTTCATTCTCAAGTACTAGCCATGCTCCCTTCCATCCCAGGGCCTGTGATATACTATTACTTTTGCCTATTTATGATATTCCTTTGTCTCTTCACCAGTTAACACTTACTCATTCATCAGATCTCAGATGAGCCTCACTTCCTTACAGATGTTTTATAAAGATCAAATATCTACCCTAATTATGAACTTTTGAGGAACAAAGTATGTCTCCTTCATAGGCTTGTCACAGCTGTCTGTCACATTCATTCGTGAGATTAATTAATACAATGGTAGACTAAATGCTTTATGAAGCCAGGGCCCATGTTTACTTTCATTGCTCACTGCATCCCCAGTACTTAGTACACGTCCAAATATGAAAATATCTGTGGAAAGAGTAAATGATGAGAGAGAGTGGTCTTATTTTTAAGGTCCCTCCTAATCCCAAGATTCTGTCCCACTATGCGTTAACTCAGTGGAGATTCCTTGTACAATTGAACTGTATATTATGCCATTGAACTTGATGCTTTTTTAGAGCTCAAAGACTCCTGCTTCTCCATTCCTATTTGCTCTCAATAGCAATTATTTCTTTAGTACAATTGGAATTTGGTTATTCAACTGGAAGAGATGGGTGGCAGTCACCAGACTATAAAATATATATATATATATATGACCATGTGATAAAATCTCTTGTTATTTAAGAGATTTTAAAATATGATTAATACAAAATGATTAATAAATATGATTAATAAATCCTCTGAAACCAAAGTTCCTTTTAATAAGGTGGTCTATGTGCAGAGGATATAGAAAACACTTGGCGCTCTGGGCAAGGACCTGCCAGGACCAATGTACACTGAGGAGGCCACAGTTTGGGACGCATAAAGTGCAGGTTAACAGAACTATATGAGAAGGAAAATATTTACTTAGGGTCCTTTGGCACTGCCACATTTCAACAGGTACGTTGCAACTTTTTTTTAAATAGGACAGCAAACAGGTATGATTATTTTATTAAAAATCATCTACAGTAAATGTATTTCTCAGAAAAGGAACTAGTTCTTCCGAAGCATACTGTATTTACGTGAAAAATAATGCTATTTCGCCCATCACTATTTCAGTTTCTTCTCAGATGCCATTAAATCATTTAAAAACAATTATTCTAATGTTAATGAGAATATTCTAATGTCTAATAAGAGTATTTTATGTATTTATTTTTTGAGAATATTTTATAATGAGAATTGTCTTAAGTTCGTAAAATTAAAAAAACAAGTATCCATTTAAACTTAAGAATACAGTAATGAGAAATGGAATTTGCTTTTGTTCCAAGTTCTAAAATTCATCATAAAAATATAGTTTCTTAGTCACACTCTAGAATTTCCACATATTATTTTGTGGCATGACTATGCTGGTGTTCTCACATAGTCTGTGTTATAAAGTGTCTAATCATTCAACATACTGTGGTGTTTCTGACCTGAGTTTATAATTTCCAAAACTGAAACAGCATAAAAAAAAACCCTGAAGAATATTTAAAGTCCAAAATATTGACTGTCAAGTTCTCAAGAGAACAAAAGGGGGAAAATATGAAGTTTATTAATTTTTTTTAAGATTTATTGTTAGAGAAAGAGTGCAAGTACGTGCATGAATGGGGGAGGGGCAGAAGGAGAGGAGCCGACTCCCCACTGAGCGCAGAGCCTCACACGGGCTTGATCCCATGACCCTGAGTTCATGACCTGAGACAAAATCAAGAGTCCATGCTTAACCAACTGAGCCACCCAGGCACCCCTTAAGTTTAATTAAAACAGCCATTCTACTCTACCGGGTTCCCCACTGGAAGCCTCTCTTTTGACATGCGATGTAGAGAGGATGGTGACAGTCCTGAGAGGAGAATGACCTACCCATCATCTCAACCGTTCAGTGAGACAGCTGAATCCAGAACCACACTTTTGACTCTCACCGACCTTTGAGGACAAGCCATCCCCATTCCATTTTTCTCCTGTCACCCCTTCTACTGGGAGAGGTCTACTCAAACGCTCAAGTTTATATAACAAAAGAGATGAAGTTAATTAAGTAAATGTACTTTGTTCTGCCCTAAAGGCAAAAGTCTGGTCCAGACAGCAGCACACGCCCTGCAGAGAGCTAGTTGCAAACCACATGCTAAGAAAAACATGAGGAGATCGCACCCATTACCTGAGTAGGACTCTGAAGACTTAAATCTAAACCACAAGTAAACTCCGTATGATGTTCCACTGTTTCAAGAAGAGGGTCAGGTTTTGAAAAGTTCCAGAATCTGTGAATATAAACAGAAAGAAATCATTTAAGCGCTAACACTACCCAAAAAACGGACCTAAGAGAAAACAGATATTTACCATAGCAGGGTCTTTAGCAAGATAGCTTCAACCAATTCATAAATACAGAGCCCCTACTGACCTACATAAAAAAAAATCTAATACAGAAAAATATGTACTCCATTCTATTACATAAAAAAACAAAATTATTGGGGCGCCTGGGTGGCACAGCAGTTAAGCCTCTGCCTTCGGCTCAGGGCGTGATCCCGGCGTTGTGGGATCGAGCCCCACATCAGGCTCCTCTGCTGGGAGCCTGCTTCTTCCTCTCCCACTCCCCCTGCTTGTGTTCCCTCTCTCACTGGCTGTCTCTGTCTCTGTCGAATAAATAAATAAAATCTTAAAAAAAAAAATTATTAATCAATCTACCCTTGTAAAAGATTATTCCCACTAGTATACCTTGTAGGATAGAAGCTTAACAAGTTTTAGTTTGAAAAAAATTTTTTATATTGCACAAGGACATTTAAGATGAGAGATACTGTAGCAATTTCTAAAAGCATTCATGACTGTAAAATAAGGATATTGGATTACACAAACTCTAACATTTTGTGATTTTTAAATACTTCATTTCTCAACAACTGATATGAAAAGATCTTAGGTTTAATTTACATTTCAACAGCAATTCAAATTCTTTAAAAAGAATCTCTTCTCTTATGAAAATCTCGTTAATTCTGAAAATCTTTTTCTTTTTTCTTTTTTCTTTTTTTTTTTGAGGCACAGCCTTTCTTATAGATTCCACATCAGTGTAATTTCTAGAGTCAAGAAACTGAAATGTGTTTTCCTGGGCCAATATTAAGTATTCTATTTATCCTCTATAGACTGGGAGTGGTAATATTTACCATAATATGCCTCTGATTTCTACTATACAGATAGGAACTTGGCCCTTTTTTCAACATACAAAATAGTACTTTATTTCTAAAGCTTTATTTGCTCATCATCTTTCTTATTTGACTCTAAACACTCCATAAAAATGGCACATTCAGGATCATAGAGTCATACTCCAATTCAGCCTCCCTAATGATCTGCAACATGGAACACACTGAAGGTTTAGCAGATCTCTCTGAAAGAGAGTAAATACACAGAACCAACAGTCATAGTTTGTTCAACCTGGTGGTATTATTTCCCTAATAAATACAGGGTTGGTCTTATTAAGTTTGAAAAGGATTGTTGCTATGGATAAACCACTGTGTGGGTACCAGAGAGACAATGAATAAATAGCTCATTTATCAGATTACTGAAATCTACAAAATATTTAAGGAGAGTGATTTTACTTTTGAAAATTTCCTGTTCAAACAAATGAGGGAACAGGCTGCAGTCCTTCTCAGAAATCATCATAGTGGCCTCCACTGTCTTTGCATATTTGTTCCTTTGGGTCTAGAGACAGATACTGTACTGAAATCTAATTTTCTAGATTTTGATAATGTTTATATAAGCAAAAGTAAATAAGTCATCATGTAATTTCGTTTCTAGAACATGGTTATTTACTGATTTGCATTATTTGAAACAGTAATCAAATGATTTTGTATATACCCACTATGTTCCAAAAAATATTCAAAATGGTTTTAAAAATGGTTTTTAAAATGGTTTTAATATGGCTGAAAAATGAGTTAAAGAAAAAGGATAGGAAAGTAAATTTGAACCTACAACGAGATGATAAACAAAAATAAAGAGCATCCTCAACATCTCTGAACGAAACACAGAGATATTACTTCATAGGCTGCTACTCATGAATCAATGGTATCACCCCAAAGGACAGGGTAGTAGAATCATTCTATGGGAAGGTCAATTTAATCTAGGTATTCAGCTTTCTGACTTCATTT
This sequence comes from Ursus americanus, assembly GCF_024610735.1. Lineage (NCBI taxonomy): Eukaryota > Metazoa > Chordata > Mammalia > Carnivora > Ursidae > Ursus > Ursus americanus. Next base: position 49,543,227 of record NC_142137.1, on the reverse strand, counting down.
GGGATTTAGATTCTATTTCAATAGAATGGATGAGCATCTGTCTTTAGACCAACCATAAAAATTTGTTTGTGAATTTCAGCAGAACTTTTTAAGGATAATAAAAAGCAAAAGGATTCATTTGTACCCTCCAGACCAGTTCCTGGGATGCAGTTTTTGTTATTATTTTGTTGTTCTGAGCTAGTTAAGGAAAAGGTAGCACTTACAGACAAAACAGGTGGGCCTTATGAAAATTAGGATGCCCGATAAGAATGCATGGGTGAAAACATCCAACTTTAGCTTTAAAATATGGTAAGGGAGGTCACTCATGCAGGAGGGCTGAAATTCTACTCAAAAAGCCAAGCTGGCTAAGTCCGTAGAGTGAGTGACTCTTGATCTCTTGGTCATGAGTTCAAGCCCCACATTGGGTATAGAGATGACACAAATAAGTAAAACTTAAAAAAAAAAAAGTAAAGCTGAATTTGCTCTAATACATAGCTTAACAGGGAGTCAAGATGCCATATAGCTCCACACCAGAGTCATACTCATCCTAACTTTAACCTGGGAAAAATGATGTGCAAAACCCTCATCAAACAAGATGCATGCTACAACTCTAAGGATACTATTTGGTGAAGGGAGGGTTAGTCTAACGAATGTCATAAAATGCTACTGGCTTATTACATCAGTTCACGGCTCTGATGGAAATTATGTAATACATGAATTATGCCTATTATGCATATGATAGTACAAAAATTATGAGAGGTTCATTTCCAGCAGAATGGTTGACTAGGTGTCTAGAACAACATTCTTACTGAAAAAAAAAAATCCTAGATAATAACACAAAAACAAACACCACCACAAAAATTTCATAAAAGCATCAGTGAGGAGCACTCAGGTCAAAAGGAAGCCGGAAGCTCAGAGCAGCACATCGACCATGAGCCAGCTTTTGCCTCGAGAGGGTCTGCTGAACAGGGAGAGCTGGAGCTTCGATTTCGTAGACCTCGAGGGGATCAGGAGCCAGAAAAATCAGCAGGATTAATACTAATATTTATAATTTAGGAATAATTTTCAGTAAGCTAAAATATCTTCACAAAAATATCAAGTTAAAGACAGTACATGGCACAAGCTCAGTTGAGAAAACCAAGCACTAAGCAAGGCGTCTATACACTGTAATTCATTTTTTCATCGCTAATGGCTTTTTTTAATAACAAAAGAAATATATGTTTTTTCCTCATTCCCACTCTCCAATGGCAACCACTGTGAACAGTTCGATGGGGACAATTCCAGAACTGTTCCAAATTTCTCCATTTCAGTTCCACCAGGAAGGGGCGAGCAGTAAGGAGGAGGTGGGCGTTTCTCCACATTTTCTCGTATTTGCAAGTAAGGTGGTGGGCAAGGTCTCTTCTTGTGATCTTCTGGAATCAAAGGTCCCATAAGTTCTATGTATCTTAGGGCCTTCATGTGCCTATCACACAAGTAAAAGAGGCTCCTTTTATTGGGAAAAGTTAGGCTCCATGTATCATTAAGTGGTCAAATAAGGCATGTTACTGTTAGGGGCAATGTTTGCTTTGGTCCAGCACATATACGACTTGGTGCCTTTTTGTCTCTTTGCTGATGAAATCACCGACTATTTAAGCTCTCTCATGGGAAGTAAATATACTGGACAGGCTTCCAATGATTAAAAATATTACAGAACTGTAGGAACATTTTTCATTTAAATTGGAGATGGAGAGAGAGAAAAATTCATCACAGTACAAAGTCTTGTTTGAGTTCCTTTTTGCCTTCTGATTCCACACTTTTTACTAAAGCAAGTATGTAGCACTGTGTTAAATAAAACATCCAAACTACTTCAAAAATTAAGCTGAAATTTTTTTTTACTTTATTAAAATGTAATTTGAAATCCCTATACTAACTTCTGAAATTTAGCTAACATATGAGTTCAGAATAACATTGATAATATTTTTCAAAATTCTTCTTTTTCCTTTCCTGTTCTTAAGAGTTGGTCCAGAATTCTCTGTGAGTCTTTCCTAACTACAAAAAGAAAAGATGGGAAAAAATGTTGGCTCCTTTTCCATGCCTCATATGCACATTAATTTTAGTCAAGCTGAATTTTAATTATTTTAGTCACATTAATTTTAGTTGTGTTTTTAAAATTCTAAGCAAATTGCACAATCATAATTCCGTTTGCACTGCTTCAGGCGAGTGTTCTCTAGAGTGATGAGCAAAAAATGTCACAACAGCTTGTTTTCTTGTTGCCTAATTACTTGGTCATCAACAATTTGTGAGTCCTCGGATGTGCCAGGTACTGTGCTGGGTGCCAGAAGTAAGAGAGATATGGCGGGACAGACTGACATTCTTTAAAAGACCACAGAAACATAACTATCGCTGCAACTGACAAGTGCCCCCAAAGACTATGCGGGACGGTCTAAGAATGACATTCTGGCATGCTTGGGTGGCTTAGTTGGTTGAGTAGCTAACTCTTGGTTTTGGCTCAGGTCATGATCTCAGGGTCCTGAGATCAAGCCCTGTGTTGGGCTCTGTGCTCAGTGCAGAGCCTGCTTGAGATTCTCTTTCTGCTCCGCTTTGCTCCCGCTTTCTGTCTCTCTCAAATAGATATTTTTTAAAAAGAAGAATGAAATCCTGAGGAATTGACACCAAGCTGAAATCTGAAGGTTGATGAGATAGCCAGGTAGAGAGCAGCTGGCCCCTTGTCAGTAGGGAGCAGAAAGGCTCAGATCACACAGGTCTTTTAGCCCATGTGAGGAATTTGGGATTTTCTCTTAAGTATAAAAAACAAAACCAAAGGAAACAAATCAAAAAAATGAAGGAGACAGGTGCCTGGGTGGCTCAGTTAGTTAAGTGTCTGCCTTCCTCTCAGGTCATGATACTAGGGTCCTGGGATTGAGCCCCATGTCGGGCTCCCTGCTCAGTGGAGAGTCTGCTTCTCTCTCTCCCTCTGCCTGCCGCTCCCCCTGCTTGTGCTCGCACTCTCTCTCTCTCTCTCTCTCTCCCTGTGTCAAATAACTAAAATCTCAAAAAAAAAACAACCCCCAAACTGAAGGAGATTTATATACTCAGCTTTATATTCTTTAAAAAAAATGTCTTAGTAGACTTTTAAATGTTATAGTAGTTTAAATCTGGAGAACTTCTGAACAAGTAGAGTTCCCACATAGTATGACCCCATGTAGTACAGGTCCAAAAAGAGAAAATATCAGCTTGGATTTAAGATGGTGACAGTGACGATGAAAAAAGGTTAATGGATTAGATACATGTATAGGCAGAAGAATTAATAGGACAGAAGAAACAACAACGATTAATAGAACAGGAAAAAAATAAAGAATGATTCCTGTTTCTGGCTTCTATCCTAGTACTTACAATACTTCCATGTATTCAGTTATTTATTCATTTTTTTTTCCTCTAAAAGGCACTAAACTCCTTGAATTCAGGGACAGTCTCCTATTGTTCTTTGTATCTCTAGCATGCATAAAAGTATCTGACACATGGACACCCGAATAATGTTTCTTGAATGAATGAACAAAAAATAAATGTGAATATTAAGGACGAGATATATAACAAAGGCCAACCTCACAAATAAAGTAACTTTAAATCACCTATAGGTATGGTTCCCAAATGATGGATCAGAGACTCATTCCTCTGCTTTGCCGAGGAATTTTTTCTGAAAATTTCAATTGAATAGATTTGTATGGAATCCAAAAATCCCTTCTCAGGAAATGGTGATGCTTAACCAGCTAGGTCTGGGAATTACCATCTTGAAGCAGCACTTCAACAGATACAGATTTGATAAATTCCCATCGGAAACAACAGTGATAGCAAGCATTAGGCAGAAGGGGAGGCAAGGGAAAAAGCCAGTAGGGGGTAGTGGTTCTCAACCTTGACTAAATGCAATCAACTGAGAAACTTTAAAAAAACTGATGTGTGAATGCTAGCCCTAGAAATTCTGATTTAATTGGGCTGATGTATGTCATGGGCATTGGGAGGTTCAAACATTCTCCAGGTGATTGAAATGTAATGCCAAGGTTGAGCTTCTTGAGGGGGTAGGGGTGGGGGGTAGGGTGGCAGATATTACCCATTAATTGAGAATCACTGATCTAGACCAGCAGGTTCTCGAACTTAACTTTGCATCAGAATTGCCTGAAGTGCTTGTGAAAAACAGATTTAGAAGGTGTGGAGTGAGGCTCAAGAATTTGCTTTAGAGATGAAACAATCCATCATGACATAGCTAATAAATGGCAGCCCCAATGTACAGACTCTACTGGCACCATGTCCAGTACTTTCTCTACTGAAAGCTGCTGCCATTTGCTTTTTTTTCTGGGCCAGGCCAAGGAATCTGGAATATAGGTGGCCTGGGGCTCTTCAGGTAGTTCTGATTAACACCCTGAAAGTTCAAATGGCCCTGGACTAAGTCAGGCTTCCCCCATACTCCTCAACTACATAGAAAATTCTATTAGCCAAAGCCCATGCCAACACTCCATTGGTCTGCCAGCTTACATTCAAAACCAATACCCTAAGAAAATTACAAGCTAGAATAAATCTGAACGCCTATGGCAAGGAGTTCAGAAATTTCCCTTTCTTCTAATATTTTTTACATGCACCTACTGGATCTCCCATCTAACTTGCTGTCCCTTCCTGACTTTTGAATCACTCAACTGATCAGCTCTTTCTGTAACCTCACAGATCCCCATCTTTTTGAGGTGAAATCCTCCTGAGCAGAACACACAGAATAAATCATGGGCTTATTATTTTATTGTCTGTATTGCTTTTGGAGGGGATTAAAACATAGAAATTACAGACTAGCAAAACAATCCTGTAAAGAGCTAAACTTTCTTTCATTAACTAAAGAATATTTACCGAGCACTAAGGCTCATTTGTTTGCATGACTAGATTGGAGAGTTGTTTATTTTCATAACTGGTAATGACCAAAATAAAGCTTAAAACTGAAAAATACTGTCTGCTAAATGAAAAAATATGATTAATTTCAAAGAACTACTGAACAATTTTCAAAGAACTTTTAGAACGACTCATTCACAAAAATCCAGAAACCATATTCACAAACTTTCAAGGTTAAATCCAAAATTCTAGAATTAAGATTCTCTACCAAAATAAATGCATTTTAATATTTCAGTTAAAACTTTAATTAGATCAGTACTTTAGAGGGACTTACTCCACTTCATCACAACAAACATTAAGCCCAGGAGCCATATACCACAAAGCCTAGCGTACTTTGACAAATTAAAGAAAACCATTAGCTGATGGAAGGCTTGCTCTGAGTGTATACATGGTTGCAATCCACGGGGATACAGGATGATTTTCTGAAGAATGCCACATCTCAACAAGAGGAGATAAAAGAAAGAAAAAAAACCACAACTCTTAGAGACTTTGTTTACTGTTCACTGGTACGAACTGGAGGATCATGAAATAATTTTGCGGTCAAGTTTCAAACAACATCTTAAAAAAGAAACAAACTGGGAAGAACTCTATCCGACATGAAATAGTATCAGTAACTCAGGGATGAGAATAGTCTATGTTCAACTGAATTGTAAAGGGCACCAAAATGTGGCTACCCAGGTTAACTACCTCCCAAAATGTGGCAAAAGGTTATTTCATAGAAGCACAGACCACAGTGTGACTGGATGAGGCCGCAGGAGAACCTGGCGCCTAACGTTGAAAGACTAAACTGACAGCGGCTGCTTGCCTGCTCCGGTCCTTTACCAGCCATATGCCTCTGAAATTCTTAATGTCCTCATCTCTGCAGCTAAGCATTTGTGAATAAACCCACTCAGGCTGCCAGGTTGTGGAATGTCTACACAGCTTACAAGGATCTCTTTTATTGAACAACTCTCTTATCAGTGGAGGACGGATATAGTGAGGGGGTGAAGGAGAGAAGCAGACACTGACACATGTGGGAGAAAAAAAAAAACACATGGAGCAGACCAAATAATTCTGCTTCTTTTCTGGTGACTGGACATGAAAGCTTAAGGAAACAAGAAAAAAGAAAAAAATCAGTGCAGAAAGAGGAGAAATGAGAGCAGGCACTTGAGTCAAGCAGTTGCACTACCTCCCTGGCCCCTGGGGCACTCCTGTCCTGGTGCTCGGAGGGATCCCAGATCCTGAGTCAGGTCTCTCCCTTTCTATGTAAGCTAGCTCAAGACGGTTCCGCTTTCCACACAAGTCTGCACACAATGCAGACACACACACGCCCGCACAGCAAAACTAAGCGAGGCTGCTGAATTTGAAGATGCAAACAGATTGCTCATTATTGGTGTTTATTCTCTGTACGGTTCACTCTATTAGGTCAAATCTCTAAGATTCAATGTTAGAATATTTAGTGTTACCACATTCCAGATTGGGGCTTTGGGGCAGACTTCAAGGGTAATTTTTTTTTTTTAAGATTTTATTTATTTGAGAGACAGAGGGAGGGAGAGCACAGAGGGGGAGTGAAAGGGAGAAGCAGACTCCCCACTGAGCAGAGAGCCTGATTCCCACCGAAGGCAGAGGCTTAACCGACTGAGCCACCCAGGCGCCCCTCGAGGGTGAATTACTTTTCCTTGAGTTCTTAGGGGACAGAACAAAGTAGTAACAGCTGGCGGGTACTACCCAGTTGATCTAAATAAACAGGCTCACTATGTGTGCAAACAAGGTGGGGGGAACACTGAGGTTTTCTGCTCAATTACCTTTTTCTTAAAAACAGTAATTGCACAGATTAGAGTCCACTAATTCTACAAGGCTTATAACAAAGAACAGCAGCTTCCTGCATAGTCCCCTCTGCCCTTCACCTCAGAGGTCATCGCTTTCCATTCTTTTTGCTGTTCCTTTTGATACGCTGTACTTATTTCCGCTATATTTCCAAATAATATGCTCATGGAATTCATTATTTTCATTTTCACATATTATCTTTTGGCTTCCTACCATGGAAGATGAGGCAAACATTATCTACATTAGAAAATATACATATATGCAACAAAAGCCACTCAGTTGCCTATTCATACTGCAACCACAGAAGTTCTTAAAAATTATAATGCAAATTAACTGACAAACTCCAGAAATTTTCTGCTAATCAACACAATTCAAAGTTCAAAGCAGTGACTGACACTGCATTAAGCTATGACTTAACATTCCTCACTCCTTTTAGATCTATGTATTTCTTCATGTGCTGGCATTAGGTTATGAATTACACACGGATTTGGTTTGGTTCTTAATGAAAAATGTTAGCACTAAATAGTTCTGAAAATGTTGTGCAGTTACAAATCAAGGTATTTAAAATCAAAAGTCTTACACATTCCTTTCTAATTAATGTACGTTGTTTCATTTTATAGGAAATTACTTTCATTTTTCACCTGGCATTTAACTTGCAAAATTATGCTTCACTTCATCAAAAGAGCTTTCCAATATGACAATAATTAACACAAGACTTTTCTAATTTAAACAAGTCAAATGGAAAAATTCTTTGGGACATTTAAAAACATCAATCTATCAACAAACTTGGGATTTATTGCTTCATACAGACAAATACCTTAACTATTAGTTATATGAAGTTCAAGGAAATTTATTAGTAAATTGCATATGACAATTGATTGCAGGAAAAAAAACCCAAAAAATATCTATCTGTAAATTTAGTTGACAATCAGGATACCAATACAATGGTTCGAAATTTGTTAAGTAGCAAAATTTTGTGATCTAGTCAGTCCTGACTTAAATGAATAGAACAGCAAGTTTTATCCTGGAAAAATATCACTTTCTTATCCCAACAGGACTTTCCAGTTTAAATTCAGTTTGATTAATGACTACTTCAAACATAATTAAAGGGAAAGCCATATTAAAATACAATTGTTGTAGGTTGTTACATTCAGAGTGAGCCAAGGGTAATATAACTTTTCATGTAATTTAAATTCACTTACATCTAAAACGTTTATTTAGTATTTACACGTACCAGGGTGCCAGGTACTAGGGACAAAACAATGAAACAGACACTTATAGCCTGTAATCAGATAATGTACTTTATTAACACAAAATATAGTCAGTATTAAAATAGCCTTATCAGAGTTAAGCAGATTAAATATGTGAATGCAAATAATCTCATTCTTAAAAGACACAACATTAAGATGCTCTCCTAATATCAGTGGTGAAGTTCAGTGAACCTTTGCCACAAAGCAAAACCTGTGATAGAGTTACAAAGACACATCTAAGATATCTGAGAGGCACACAACATGAAACCACTCTTCGATCATTTTCAGGGTTCAATCACAGTTACTCAAACGTTAACAGTTAGTGTCATATCATTAGCCACATAATTCTTCTTGTGGTTTGATTAACAAATGCAGAGGAATTAAGAACAGCTGTCTGAAAAGATGAGGTAAAATGATCATTTGAAACTACATCTGAGCTCACATTCAGCCACATTTCTTACCTATTTACTTTGACTGACCTTTTTTTTTGTGGGTAAGGGGGACTAGGTAAAGTTGAAAGGAAAGGTTTGCAAGACAGAGTACATATTCAGCTATACTATCTGTTTACTTTGGCTGACCTTTTTTTATGGGGAAGGGGAGGAAAGAGAAGTATCTGCCTGAGGAAATCTCTGTGCTAATAAACATAAGGATCAAAAAAGCCCATCAACCATACCAAAGTTAAGACACTTACTATATAAAGGAAAATCCCATGAGAGTAAATGCGACAAAGATAAAAAGTATTTCTGTGTCTGCTGCTTTGTTAAGATTCTAAATTTACTACAATTAAAGACCATTTTTCTGCTTACGCAACATAATAAAGCTATTTATCTTATTTTACAATTAACAGTATCATTGAATATCACATTTATGAGATATTAGTAAGGTATTAGTAAGAAACATTTTCAGTGTCTTATTTTATATGAGCAAATATAGCTTACTTTTTCCTCAAATGTTGTTATTTTTAAAATCACCAACCCAGAGAAAAATTCAAAGAATATAATGAACACGCATATATTGTCTATGTTCACCAATTATTAAAGTTTTACATTTGCTTTATCTTTCTCTACAAATACATACTTAAAATAATATTTTTGCTGAACCACTTAAAAATAAATTGCAGGAGTCCTAATTGAGTGTCTTTTTGTGATTCTGCTTCTTTTTTAACAATTCTGATCTGAAATATAAAAGCATATATTCACAGTGACACAGTACTAAGTACAAAGTTTGAGGAATATATATGTGGATGAAAAAGAGAAGAAACTAAAATTTGTTGAGTGCTTGATATGGGCCAGCCACTATGGGGACAGCTTTGCATACACTGATATTTAAATCTCATAATAATATATTTTATGACTGAGGAAACAATGGCTCAGGGAGGTCAAGTGACTTTATAAGAGATTAAATATAACAACAGCTAGTGACGGTAAATTCAGGATTTTAAACTATATCTCTTTTTCTATTGTATCCTGCTGCCTCGCTAAGCAATAATTTTAAAACAAATGTATAGATAATATGTAAACATTTAGAGAAACATATAGGTTGAATTGAAGTAGAAGTGGTCATGTGGTTATGGATTTGAAGAAAATGATTCACGTACATTCATCTTTGTCTATGTGTACAAGTATACTCTGTTCTGGGTCATACTGCACCAAATTCACAAGGTATGCTTCCCCCACCTCCTCTTGACAATGTAACAAGAATTCCCATTCACAAAGCTCCTCCACAGTTTAAGCACCATAATTATCTTATTAAAGTAATGCTAGGTAAGGCATGAATGATGAATACCTTAACTCTCCCTACAGTACTTACATTTTAAAATAGAAAACTTATTATAACTATTCTCATTTAAAATATCTGCTATTTTCTTTGAACACTTATTATGTGCCAAAGGTGTTTACAGCTTCATTTAATCTTCTGAACATCCCTGCAAAGTATCATTTCCTATATTTCACAGCTAGTAAATGGAGGAAATGGCCTTTCAACAAGTCTAATGGACTCAGAAGAGCATATGCTTATCCCACCACACAGGGGATTTTGAACCCACAGAACTTTCCTATATGTCTCCAGAGACCAAAGAATGGGGAGGGACAGTACAGCTTCTAGATAACCTCCTACCCCCACTTAGTACTACTTTCTCACCTACTTATTAATGTAGAATTTTATTAAATTATAATTTATGAGTAGATATTTAGAAAAGTTAGCAATTCTATCATATCTTGCACTCAAATATTCTTTCTCAATGAAATAGTCATGAAGCCTTGGTCCTAGATTGTCTACTCTAATCTCTCCCAATAAAACCTTAAAATTATATAAATTGAAGTTAAACTATATTGTCTGGTCAGGAATGTATCCTATTTGTAACTTGGGACTGAAACATACTTCAATAACATATACTTATTGAGTATAGTTCACTTAGTGACAGATCATCTGCTATGTATTTACCATAGTAATAGTGCACTTATTTAGGAATCCGACTTTTGAGAAGAACAACATCCCAAAATGGAGAACCAAAAAAAAAAAAAAAAAAAAAAATCCAGAAAAGTGAGTGTACATGAAAAATGGCTATTTTTAAGTCTATGAATTTTATTAAGTGAGCAGATTAAAAATAGTACGTACAAAAGCAGAATAACATGTCACCTGGAAGTGAAGAAGCATAGAGAAACATACGAAAGGCAAAGGAAAAGAAACTAGAAAGTAAAACTTTCTGGGGTCACAGTGTCTCAGGACAGTTCTACAATATACAGACAGTTCAATAACTTACCCACTGTCAGCCTTGGCCAGAGGTTAGATTTTTTTAAAAAGAGCTTTAAGATTGTATACATACCTAAGTTATACGCCAATTAAAGAAGTTAAAAAAATTTGTGTTAAGATATCTGAAATCCCAGCCATCAGTAATCTTTAAATTTTAGTTATATCTTTCCAAACACTTTTCAATAAAAATGTGTATACATACATATATGTTTATGTGTATATACACTTACATGTGTATCTATATACACTCACAGGTGTATTTATATACACATACATCCTAATGCTGAAAGGTATTTAAATCCATAATTGTTAAGATAAAAGTATGGCACATAACCTTTTACACGTCCATCATTGTCAAAACTCACTTATGCAGAATACCTCAATCCTGAAATGATTATAGATATTATAGGCAATACTGTATTTTGGCAATTTAATCCCTAAGGAGATAACGTTTAACATAACAGGGGGAAATTATACTATTTGGAAATACATAAAGGCCTGCGCTTACTAGAAGTGTTCAGGTATTGAGTAATATAAAAAGCACCAGATTTGAAAATAAAAGATCTAGGTTCAAGTTTGGCTCCATTACTTGCCACTTGTGTGATAACGGCCTACCCTTCTACCTCCCAGAGTCAACTGCCTTCTGGATAAAATGAGTACATGCCCAAGGTAGCGTTGTGTGAATAAAAGGAAAATATTGTATATTAACATACTTTATAAACTAGACATAGCTAATCAAAAATAAGAAGTTGTATCATTGTGAGCACTGGGTGTTATATGTAAGCAATGAAACACTAAATTCTACTCCTGAAAACAATACTACGCTGTATGTTAACTAACTAGAATTTAAATAAAAATTTGGAAAAAAATAATAAGTTAAATATAAGAACAGATATTGATATGGAAGAATTTGAGGCATAATGAAGACTCTTTATTTGGACCTATTTCGCTTAATATTCCCACTGCCTGAAATCCACTGGGTAGGGCGCTACTGATCCTGGAGGAAGGGGAGTCAATTGCTAACTGCGCGGTCTGTCTTGGCCATTCCAGGACCCTACGCCCAGCACCTGCCCACTCAATGCCAAGGTGTGTGCTGGCACTGCCACAAAACCAAATATGCCCCCACAAAGAATACTGCAGATTTAATTTAAAGAGTAACTATAACCAGGGAAACATACACAGTAAGCCTTAGGTCCTTTTGCCTCCATATAAATAAATGGACAAAAATGTTCTTCGAAGGGGGTAAAAACCACTGAAAGGAGAGGAGGTAAAGAATGCTTACATAAAGTTTATCTGGTATATAACTTTCCAGACATTTTCCAACGAAAATGCACACATAAACACATATTATAATTACAGAAGCCTTTTAAAATCAGTAATTATTAAGATCACAATCACGTAGGTCTAGGCCAGCCCCAGTGGAGTGCTGGAGCCAGCTCATTCTGGTTTGCGAGAGCTGGCTGAGCACAACTTCCCAACCCTGTGCTTACTACGGACCTGTCACGGGGGCAGCTTGATATCGGCCGTGATAGGAGGACTTATACCACTGAACTCTTACTTCAAACATACAAATCAGGTTACCCCCACCTGCCTAGAGAGCCAGTTGTTAAACATTTTTCTGGTCAGCCCTTATGGAATTATGTTGAATAATAAACTGTTAATAAATTAAAATGGTGTTATTATCTGGTCTTATAAGCAAGAAAAGCACTGATAAAAATACTAGAATCAAAGCCACAATGAGATACCACCTTACACCAGTTAGAATGGCTAAAATTAACAAGACAGGAAACAACAAATGTTGGCAAGGATGTGGAGAACGGGGAACCCTCTTACACTGTCGGTGGGAATGCAGGCTGGTACCGCCACTCTGGAAAACAGTATGGAGGTTCCTCAAGAAGTTAAAAATAGAGCTACCCTATGACCCAACAATTGCACTACTAGGTGTTTACCCCAAAGATGTAGTGAAACGAAGGGGCACAATTGCACCCCAATGTTCATAGCAGCAATGTCCACAATAGCCAAACTGTGGAAGGAGACAAGATGTCCTTCAACAGATGAATGGATAGAGAAGATGTGGTTCATATATACAATGGAATTATTCTCAACCATCAGAAAGGATGAATACCTACCATTTATATTGACATGGATGGAACTGGAGGGTATTATGCTAAGTGAAATAAGTCAGTCAGAGAAAGATAATTATCATATGGTTTCACTCACATGTGTAATATAAGAATAGTGCAGAGAATCATAGGGGAAGGGAGGGAAAACTGAATGGGAAGAAATCAGAGAGGGAGACAAACCATGAGAGACCCTTGACTCTAGGAAACAAGCTGAGGGCTGCAGAAGGGGAGGTGGGTGAGGGGATGGGTAACTGGGTGATGGGCATTAAGGGGGCACGTGATGTGATGAGCACTGGGTGTTATACGCAACTGATGAATCACTGAACCCTACATCTGAAACTAATGATCTACGTTAGCTAATTGAATTTAAATAAAAAAATACTATACTTTTATAGTATAAATTGAATTTAAATAAAAAAACACTTTAAGAGCTCTGAACTAAAACTAAATTTAAAAGTTATGTACTGGAGAACATGTTGATAAAAAGTTGCACACTGTCACCAAGAAAATGAACTCCCAGGAGGCAGAGGAGACAACAAAAGGCCAGGTTGAGGCTGCCTGCTTTTGTGGCCATACAATACAAATTGTTATCTCACCCTTGAAGACGGGAGCTGAAATGGGCCTCAAACCCAAAGAGATGGTCTTCTGTCACCATCCATCCTGGCAGTGTAATAAGTGACAAAGACTTACACGGCCCCTGCTACGTGCAGCATTTGTGGATATTACTCGTCTCGTCCTCACAGCAAGCCGGTGTGGTAGGTACCATCATTGTCTCCATTTTACAGAAGAGGACACTGAGCATGCTGTTTTCAAATACTGTGTTCAAGTTTATACAGATAGTAAAAGGAGGCCTGGCTCCGTAGTCCGTGGTCCTAACTCCTATGTTACCCAGGAATGTGCCACCCCACAATTAGTCCATTCAACTTGTATTTCCCACAACCCCAAATCTGTATTTGTGACTACAAGTCTCTGCTACTCCCACTAATCCCAACACAAATGACAGGCTCAGGACTCCCTGAAGTGTGTTTCTACTTCTTTCCAGGTCTTTACTTTTATCATTTCGTCAGCAAGATATTCAGAACTGTCTATTACAAGGGCTGTCAGATAACAGGCATTCTATAAAAATGCCTGAATTTTAAAGCAGAGTATAGCCCTACCATTTTGTAACCAAAGTAGCTTAACAGTTGAGTAGGAAACATTAACGTTGCTGGTATAAGCAGAGCGAGTTTCACATCACACAAGCTTAGATGAGCACAGTTTGAAAACACTGGAATTAAAACTCCCTATTTTTCTTGCCAAAAATTCTATAAGTCAAAAAAACCCCCACTGCAGTTTGGTATATTACTACCCAAGACCAACGACAAAGAATGTTTGGAAGGTTAGAATATTTATAGAAGTATCATAAGGTGAAAAAGTATTACTCTGAGTTTAAATTTATCATATTAGTTTTATCAGTTTTATGAAAGTTATATCTTTAAATACCTGAGAAGTATTTGCTACACCTGGAAAAATGTTGCTTTTTCTAATGAAAAAAAACCTAATTTTAACAGCTTTTACCTTTGTTTGGCTGCCATACATACTGGATCTGCTGATTTCCAACTGTGTTTACAAAACAATCCACTTAGTATGAAACCAAAACAAGCACTCAGAACTCAAATCATGCTCATGCATGGTTGGCATAGCAAACATGCCTCGGCCGAAAAAGAAGTAACCTAATGGAGAGTACATGGGAAGAAGATGGTGTGCTACAATCTATGCTGACAACATTCACAGAAGAAAGGAAATAAATCACTGTGAAATATTTTAGATTTAGTACCATCTTGAGTGAAGTTTAGAAAGAACCGATGTGTAATTTTTTTTTAAGATTTTATTTATTATTTGATGAGAGAGAGAGCACAAGCAGGGGGAGTGGCAGGCAGAGGGAGAGGGAGAAGCAGACTCCCTGCTCAGCAGGGAGACCAATGAGGGGCTTGATCCCAGGGCCCTGGGATCATGACCTGAGCTGAATGCAGACACTTAACCGACTGAGCCACCCAGGTGCCCCAGAACTGATGTATATTTTTATAGAGTATATTGCCCATCAGCTAAAGGGAGTTCTGATATTTTTTATAAGGTTGGAGCTTTTGTTTAATCTAAACACATTAATTTCAAATGCTATTTACATATTAATTTTTAGATTTTTATTATTTATTCAGTGAAACATAATGAGCTACTATACAGGTAAAGGACTTAAAGCTTTTTCTATTAGATATGATAATATATCCACATAAAACAAAAATATGAAACCTGAATTTTATAATACTAAAACATCCATCACATCATCAGTTTTGACATGTGCACAAGATGAACTATTTTAAAATGAAATTTTAAAGGCTTAAAAACTACACAAGATATAAAAATGGACAAATAAATGAAAACTTATCTTTGAAGAGCTTATGTTACAAAAACTAGCCGCCCAAAATCTAGAGGTAATACCTGTATAATTATCAGTGCTGAAAATTAAACAGGTTATTGCTGGTCTTTTGTCTTAAATCTTTTTCTTTTTATTAAAATGAGTTTTCTGGCACTAAAAATATCATCAAACCAATGAGATTTAAAATTCTTCAGAGGATAAATTGAACTCATATCACATGGGGTAAAAAATCTACTAAAAACATATCTTTTCTGACCTTTCCAATGCATGGTCACTACACACAAATAATGAAAACTAAACTCACACAAGGCATTACTATAGTTAAAGTCGTATTCTCAGCATGTTCTGTGAATTACAAAATACAGTACATATGTTAAAAAAGAAATTTTAAAAAATGATTTTGTTTTCTTTTTCTACTTTCCTTCTCATAAAGTCTTTGGTGGTGCTATATTGAAATACACAATTGTTAACCTCCAGTTACATTTAGTAAAAAGGCAGTACAGTAAAGTAGCTGTAACGTATGTTAAAATTAAAATTCCATTTCTGGAAAAAAGAGGATGCTGCTTCTACATACTGCCTGTGATGGAATTTGGTTTAAGTTTTTTACTCCATACTGAGAAAATGATTACCAATTTTGCAGGGAAAAAACAAAAGAATTCTAGGCTTCAGGCTTGACTAGGGATAATATTCCCATGAAGACCTTAAAATGGCCCTGGTGAATGGAAGCTTAGGGGACGCTAAAAGTTTGGTTGGGAAGGAAAGAGAAATGTAAGAGAGAA
This sequence comes from Ursus americanus, assembly GCF_024610735.1. NCBI lineage: Eukaryota > Metazoa > Chordata > Mammalia > Carnivora > Ursidae > Ursus > Ursus americanus. Next base: position 49,527,221 of record NC_142137.1, on the reverse strand, counting down.
GTTAAAAGAAGATAGCGGAAAAAGGAATAAATTACAGGCTAAGGGGGAAGTCAGCAGGGAATTGGAGAACAATGATAAAGGAGGGAGAAGGGGTGATTTCACAGTCCTGAAAACAAGAGTGTATGGGGTTAAGAGGCCTCATATCCAATGGTAGCAGAGAAATGGATAGGTACGGATTTAGATCAATCCGCAGGCTTGCAGTGAAAATTGAGATAATTTGTGCTTGAGCTCCACAGTTATTATTATTTTTAAAGATTTTATTTATTTGAGAGACAGACAGAGATAGTGAGGGAGAACAGGAGCAGGGAGGAGAGGGAGAAGCAGGCTCCCCACTGAGCAGGGAGCCCAACATGGGGCTCAATCCCAGAACCCTGGGATCATGACCTGAGCCAAAGGCAGACACTTAACTGACTGAGCCACCCAGGAGCCCCCCCCCCCACCTTTTTAAAGAGATATATAAGGCCTTGAGTGAATAAGGTTGGTGAGGTGTCTTGAGAAGAGAAACAAAGGTTGGAACAGTGAAAAATTAGCACAGTAATTTCCAGTATGACCTCTTCTGTAATTCTTATAATCAATTTTTGAGGAGAGATATTATTAATTCCATCCTACATATGAAAACCTGGACTCTGAGTTATATAGGAAAACTGTGCATTAAATGTCTTTTTTAGTTATATGTTAAGGATCTCCTATTATTTCATTATAATTTCACTTTTTCCAAATGCTTACAATTACAGCTATGACACTTTTGATCTTGCAGCATGTCACCGAAGCCAATCCTCTCCCCAGAAGCACTAAACATCTATCCCCTAATCTCCAGACTTGCTCAGGGATCAGGAAAGAAGCAAAACCTAATTCTTAGAAATAGAAGAGTAAGACTGTGAGCCTTAAATTGTGATGATTTTTGAGCATGTTTAGCTACCTACACGATTTTGGAGCAGTATCACATTCAAAAGTTCAGTCTTAACAAATATTTCTGACTCAAATTTACATCTATAAAGATAAGGCATTTCTCAACTGGGTCTTCAAGGATACTTAAGTATATAGATAAAACGGGGAACGGCCAGTAGGGTTAAGATCATGATGACAGTTCTGAAAATAAAGTGTACGTAGGTCACTAGGTTTTTCCCTTTAATTAGAAACAGGACAGAAATGGATTTAATATGCCCCTTAATAATACCTCGAAACCAGAAAGACCCAATTAAAATTGTTAGGGACACTAAAAATGAGATCAAAAGATTAATGCCCCATCTCATTTGGTAAAGTCTCCAGTGATCAGTTTCAAACATCAGAAAGGTCTTTGAAATCCAAGGACTAGATTCTATATCCACAAATCCCTTTTGAGCCCAAAAGTGACACTATATAAAGAGAGAAAACTGAAAGTTCTACTCTTTATCCTGCTCAGTCCATCCAAAGGATCTCACATCACTGGCCATTCACATCTGGTTGAAATCCTCTCCTGAAGTTTCTGCAGCATACTGCATGCTCTCCTGTTTTAAGTGGGCTTGTCCCTTCTTTGTTCCAACATTAATTCTCTCCTGCTTTTTGCTCTTCTTTCTCTAAACTTAGTCATTCTTATGGACTGAACTGTCAGTAAGTTAATGGTCTTCAAATCCATATTTACAGCCCAAATCTTCAGCCAATAATCTATCTCCACAATTCCAGTTTGAAGAAGTTTGGGGCGGATGGCCAAGTTTTCTTCCTGTCTGCCATGTTGCCATTCTTTGGCTCTAATGCCAGAAGTTCTATAATCACTCCTTACTATTTTATACAGACTATTAAAAAAAAACTGTTATGGCACCCTTTTAATTGATAGCTGGAAGCCTCAGTGTGATTATGTTTCCCAGTTTATCTGCATGCTTATATTGGATTAAAAAAAAAGTTAGGGCATGTAATTTCTCTCAAGGCATTGTAAATTATTCTATTCCACAGTATATTCCACAGAAACAAAGTTATACAGCTTCTACCATATCAACTACTGACTCAGAAGTAAAGGAGAGAGGAATTCTGGGTAGTTGAGGCAGGGAAGCCATGCAAATCCAAAACTCTAAGGGCATCTTCACAAAAAACTAATACAGAATAAGCAGAACAAATAAAACTACACAAAACTTGGGGCTCCTGGGTGGCTCAGTCCGTTAAACATCCAACTCTTGATTTCAGCTGAGGTCATAATCTTTGGCTTGCAAGATCAAGCCCCACAACGGGCTCCATGCTGGGCATGGAGCCTGCTCGAGACACCCTCCCTCTACCCCAGCTCATGTGTGTGAGCTCACTCTCTCTTCACCCCTCAAAAAACAAAACAAAACAAACAAAAGCCCTACACAAAACTCAGGCCTCCAACACACCTGAAATTTAATTACAGCTAAAAAAGAAAAATAAAAACAGAACCACAACGAGCTATCTCCCATGTTCCAGCCACAAGCCTAACTGGACACTTCAGTCTGTACCAGGGAAAACTGAACTGCAACAATCAGGGTCCCCAGGAAAAAAGATCAAAAAACTTATGAGGACATAAGAATCAGACTGGCATTGGAATTCCAAAAACAAGACAGAAAAGGAGGCAAAAATGAGGTAGCATTTTCAAAAAACTCCAGAAATGTAAATCGAAGCATTTCTTTTTTTTTTTAAGGTTTATAAAATTTATTTTATTTTTTTGATATTGTAGATTTATTTATTTATCTATTTATTTTTATTTTAATGTTTTTAATTATATTATGTTAGTCACCATACAGTACATCCCTGGCTTCTGATGTAAAGTTCAATGATTCATTAGTTGCGTATAACACCCAGTGCACCATGCAATACGTGCCCTCCTTACTACCCATCACCAGTCTATCCCATTCCCCCACCCCCCTCCCCTCTGAGGCCCTCAGTTTGTTTCTCATAGTCCATAGTCTCTCATGCTTCATTCCCCCTTCTGATTACCCCCCCCCTTTCTTTATCCCTTTCTTCCCCTACCGATAATGCTAAGTGAAATAAGTCAAGCAGAGAAAGACAATTATCATATGATTTCTCTCATCTATGGAACTAGGAAGATCGGTAGGGGAAATTGAAGCATTTCTATTCAGAGAAGCTACACTTTAAGGACAAGGCTATAGAGAAACAGTTTTAAATGTGCAAGAGCTCCTGAGAATTCTGAACCCATCAGCTCTTCTTAAGGAATCTACTAGAAGATAAACTTCACCAAACTAAGAGACATGATGGGGAAATTCCAGCAAAAAGATTAATAATGAATATTTGATATATTTAATTGTATATCTAAGACTAAAACAAAGGTGAAAACAGTGGAAAAATAATTTAAATGTTGCGAGGTCTGACAAAGTATAAATAAAATCACTCAACATTTGATGGAGAAAGGAAAGGTGGGGAAAAAAGGAAATAGAGTAAGTTCACTGCTTGTCGTATATGTAGTAGGTAGGTGTTGAAATACCATTAAAAACTCACGAGTCAGCAATGGTTACATTTTTTTTAAATGGGAATGAAGGCATTAAAAAATTTAAAATACCAAACGCAACCACTAATACAAGCAAAAACTTAATACCTAAATATTACAAAAATTTAAATAAAAGAACAAAATAAACCTTCAAAACACAACCAAATTTACATCATACACAGAAACAGCAAATGTAACTTAATATACATAATAGTCGCCACATAAAATGATACGACAGACTTGATACCAAACATGTTTTTATCAAGAAATATAGATAGGTTAAACTTGACTATTACAATACAAAGACTTTTTATTTAGTTCACCTAGCAAGACCCAAATATATGCTCTATACAAAAGACATATCAGAAACAAAATGTTTCAAAAAAGCTAAAACTGAAGGTATAGGAAAAGATGTACCCGGAAAGTGGAAACAATCTGAAAGCAGGGACAGTGACACAGGTTAAGAGACAAAGCCCAGCTAAAGCTAAAAAGATCAACTGTGACAAAGAAGGAATCTCTTTGATGCTAAAAGTCTCAATTCACTATATGGCTGTTATAAATACCTATGCACCAAACAACACACTACACTATCTACCTTTATGAAATCAAAACGACAAGAGTTGCAGGGAGACACAGATAGAAGCCCACTGATAATAGTTTTAACATTCCACTCTTGGTACAAAAGAGATTAAGTGGTCAAAAAATAAAATAGGATACAGAACATCTAAACAACAATCAGTAGAGCTTATGTCACATATTGGACTTCACAGCATGATCATACAGAATATACCCTCTTCTCAATTGCTTATGAAACACTCACAAAAGCTGATCATTTATCAGGTCCCCCCAAAAATCAATATGTTCTATAAAATGGAATGACTAAGAACTGTATTCTCTAATTACAATGCAATAAAACTAGAAACTTTTAATGAACTTCTAAAAATTAAAAAGCACTTTCATCTGGAAATTAAATAACTTCCTACTTAACAACCCTTGAAAGAAAGGGGAAATACAGATAGAAGTTACAAATCTTTTCAAAACAAACTGAGGGTTTCAGAGGGGAGGAGGATGGAGGATTGGGCTAGGCCAGTGATGGGTATTAAGGACGGTATGTATTGCATGGAGCACTGGGTGTTATACGCAAACAATGAATCATGGAACATTACATCAAAACCTAATGATGTACTGTATGGTGAACAGCATAATAAAAAATTAAAAATAAATAAATAAAATGATAATGAAAACATAATATATCAGAATTTATGGGTGAGAACTGAAACAGAAACTGGAAGAAAATTCATAGCCTTAAACAGTTTATTAACAAAATGAAAGAATAAAAATAAATTCCCAGCTCAAAAGTTGAAAAAGAACAAGGTAAGCCAGAAGAAAGTAACAAGAAGGAAATAATAAAGATAAAAGTAGAAATTAATGAGGTGATGAATAGAAAAACGGTCATTCTAATTAATAAACCAAAATCTTGTTTGCTGAAGAAAAATAACAAAGTATATATACCATTAAATAACTTACAGAAGAAATCACAAACATACAAAATCAGAAATAAGAGTGAAATAACCGTTGAAACAGGAGAAATTAAAAAGTCATGACACTACTTTACAGACATCTGTAACAAATAAATGTGAAAATCTATAAGCTAAGGACAATTTCCAAAACTGATCCCAATAGAGATAAAAAGTTTAAATAGACCAATTTTCCATACAAGAAATAAAGTTATTAAGAAAGCACTCCACAAAAAGAACCATGCCTAGGTGGTTTCACAGGGGAACTCAACCGAGGCTTCAAGGACCAAATAGCCTCAATGTTGTACAAGTTGTTCCGGAGCTTTGAAAACTAGGAAAACTTCTTAATTCTTTTTTATGAAACAAGTAAAACACTGACGCATGAAAGAAAGAAAGAAAGAAAGAAAGAAAGAAAGAAAGAAAGAAAGAAAGAGCAAGCTGTAGACCAATATCACCTTTGAATACTAATGCAAAAGCTCTAAATAAACTAATAGCAGACCAAATTCAACACTACATAAGAAAATAATACACAAAGATCAAGAGGGATTTAGTCCAGGAAGGCAAGGCTGGTTCGATCCATTACAATAATTCCTTAATAGCTCTAAGAAGAAAAATCATGATCATCTCCACAGATGCTGAAAAAGCCTTTGACAAAACTTAAAATCCATTTCTGACTTTAAAAAGATTCAAGAAATCAAGAGTTGATGCACATTTCCTTAGCACGACAAACAAACATATATATATCTGACCCTTGAGCAACACAAGTTTGAACTATGTGGGTCCACTTACATGGAATTTGTTTTTCAATAAATATACATACAGTATTGTAAATGTATTTTCTCTTCCTTATGATTTTCTTAATAACATTTTCTTTTCTCTAGCTTACCTTATTGTAAGAATATAGTATATGATACACACAGCATGCAAAATGGGTGTTAATCAATTGTTTACATTAGTTATAGGTAAGGCTTCTGGTCAACAGCAGGCTGTTAGGTTTTAGGGGAGTCAAAAGTTATGCAGGGGTCAGTACCCCTAACCCCAGGTGTTTGAGGGTCAACTATACTTTGACTTAGAGCCAACACCTTACTTTTAACAGGGAAATGTAAAAGGCACTTTCATAAATACAGAATTAGACATTATAACACTATTTAGCACTTTAAGAGAGGTATCTGCAAATGCAATTAGATAAATCAATCGGAGGCATCAGAGTTGGAACTGAAGATACATAACCGTCTTTCCTGGCAGATGCTTTGATCATGTACTTGGAAAACCCTAAAGAATCAATGATCTTTAGATCAGTAGAGAAACAGGCATTCTCAAACACTGCTTCTTAGAATGAAAATTGATATATTCCTTTTGTGGGGAATTTGGTGATATCTAACACAACTATATGTATGCTTACATTTTAATTCAGCAATCTCACTTCTAGGAATATACTCTGAAGTTAATCTTCTAATAATGTGCACATACATACAAGGTATTATTCACTGTGCATTGTTTATTTACAAAATATCTGAGAACAAGCTAAATTCCCATACATAGGAGAGTAGTTGAATAAACGATAGTACATCCACATAACGCAGTATTATAAGAATGAGAAGATCTCTATGAACTGACATACAGTGATTTCCTGGATGTATTTTATGTGAAAAAAAGCAAAACTGAAGAGTACCCAGAGCACTCCATTTTGTATAAAAAAGGGGGAAATAAGAAAATAGGCATTGTCTACTTATCTGAGCAATATCGATTATTATAGGATGTGGGACCCTATAGAATGGGTTGGAAAGAATAGAGGAAATAAATTTTTCTGAATATAACTTTACATACATCTTGACTTTGGAACCATGTTACTGTTTTGTCTGCTCAGAGAAACAGACAAAATCAATAAGGATACGGGAAAATTGAATACAAACAGAAGCAAATGAATCGAACTGTGTTTCCAATGAATGACACAGCCACACTGATGGAGGGGAGCAGAATTAACCCAAATAACCTTTAAACACAGTATTTGGACTAGGGGAAAAAAGCCCTAAACAAATGTGAACTCTAATTAGTACGATTCCGTTTCAGAGAGGCATGGCTTTGCAATTCTAAAATTACTTTCTGAGCATTCTAGGGTTTGCAAGTAAGTCAATATATTGTGGATAATGGGAATTAGGAGTTACAAATCTGGAAAAGGAGGAAAAAAAACCAGAATAAACCTTGTGTAGTGTGGGATTGGAACTGGGATGTATGGATAGAGACACACATACACACACGTATATATTCATACATAGATGTGGATGTGCACACACATATACACACTCATCTATATACATTCGCAAACATAATAACACCCTTGCTGGTTTTTTCAACTATAACAATCTAAGCCTTAAGATTCATATAATTACACCCGAAAAAATGGAATTTCACAATTTCTAAAATCTAAACTTAAAAAATACTGGCTATGCAGCCTATTGTGTGGAAAGGTGTCAGTATAGGAATAGCTATCAGGAAAAAAGGCTTTTAAACAGAATAGCCAGGCTATCTTTAAATAGCAAAGAATTTACGTATATGCCAAGATCATAAAAATATAATATGAATCCTAGTGGCAAATATTCAAATGTGCCGAGCTCAGATTATTTTCATATTAGTACAATAACTATTTTTCATAAAAGTTGAAAGAATGCTATTCGGTATTTCACAATGAAACTTATCAAAAACTACCGTACCTTACAGTGAAATCATAGGAGCAAGAGGCCAGAACGGAAGCATGAAATGGTGAAAACTACAAAAACAAAAAAAAAAACTTTTCTAAGTTAGCTGTAATTATAACATGTTACTTCATAAGGTCATTCCCATGAGTGCTACAATAAAGTTTAATCAAGACTGTTGCTTAAAATTACTTCTCCCCAAACCTTATATGCTTTAATTTAAGGCAAAAATCTTCTGGCCTTTTAAGTATCAGCTGCAGGAAATACATTTACTTTAACATTCACCAAAGAAAAGTCATTCCTCAAGCTTTTTAGCACTTACTTAGAATAAAATATTCCCAAAGGGTTGCCATTCTGGAAAAATTAAATACAATTTCATAATGGCTATCCAAAAATGACTCCTACAATATAAGGAATTTAAGTATATGATTGTACAATATGTAATTATATAATTTACCCATTTTATGAATACATATTATGATTGCTATATACACAAGTATCAAGTCATCATTTAATTGTTAAATAAAAACATCTTTAAAAGAATTTTTACATTATCTGTATATCACAACAATGTAAAGGATATCAAGAAGAAAAACTGCAAATTTAAAGACAAATATCTTTTAGATAAGTAATCAACATACTTTAATAGGCTGCCCTTTGTAATTATATTTCTTTAGGTTTTTTTCTTCCCAGTATTTTAATGGTTATATACATAAATATAACTACATTCAAATATGCTTTATAGTTTGCAAAATACTTTCAGTAAATTACCCAATTTCATTCTGTGAAACAAATATTGAAACTATTTTTCAACTACTACAACCTGTGTGCCATTAAAACAACAACATGGCACTGGGTCTCATATGCTGAGTTGCAACCAGTAAAATTTAAAATATTAATCTAATTGAAGATTTAGAATTTCTGAAATAGGAATAACCCAATATCTTATTTAAAAGATGAATAAAGTACTTCTTTACCCTTAGTATAACAAAACAAAGAATGAAATTGGGGGATTGAAAAGATGTTTTCCACAGTGACTTAGCAAAACCCACCAATAACAGCTGGGAAGCTTATGTAAGTCACCTTAGAACCAGGCACATTTCTCAGGAGTGGGAGCAAAAAGTTATCTTCATCTCATCGTCTGTTGTTGGCAGAGTGGAAAATTTTCTATACCCCAAATGTTTGGGAACATTCATATTTATTACCATGTTAGAGTAAAGAAACCTCTCTGTAGTTTCAACCAAGAGACCTTCCATTGAGTGGGAAATTATGAAGAATACCGAAAGTAAATTATCATAGTTAAAAACATATAAAAAGGAATAGTAGTAGAATGGAAAGGACAAAATGAAAAAACTTTTCTATTTAACCTTAAGCACTGATTGGCTACATTGTCCCAATTCATTCAATTATTATTCAAATATTTTACCTAATTTTAGCTTTCATTGTTCATCATCAATTGGCGAACAGAAATATGCATAAAAAGAATCCATAACCCCAACCCCTAGACAGTTTTCTATACACTTCATTGGTTATGTTTGTATTTATACTCTACATATAAAAAGAAAAGATAAACACTTACTTTCACTCTCCTAACAGCATAGGTGTGACCAAGAAGTTCGAACACTGGCTGCCGTACATTCCTCAAGTCCCAGCCTCTCAAACTACAATCCACTGCCCCGGTCACCAGCAAGTTCTGCAAAAACGATTCGGAGAAAAGTGAGCAGTGCACACATCAGAACAAGGCACAGTCTCAAATGGCACTGTGGGTTCTCCAATCAACCCGTAGTACTACCAGTAAGTACATACGGGAATAAAAATTATGCCTGACAAATGAGCCCACCTTTCTCTTCAGTGTATTGTGAGGCTTTACCAGGGGTTAAACAGCAAGAGGCCTGTTAACCGAGGAATATGGGGGGAAACAAAAGGGTACAAATTTGATTTTTTACATTTTTTCTAAATTTAATTCAATCATTGTTCCCCACTCTCATGGGCCATGTCTTAATACAATATCTAATCCTATTTGAGAACTTCTGCAAATAGTGGTGAGTCTCTCCTATCTGGTCAGGTTTTACAAATCTCTCTATCTAGAGCCCTCGGTGAACCCACAGTTCCTGGCTGAACAGGCCAAGTGCTGGGTCCACAGTCAGCCCCGTCCTTGCCAACCAGAGCAGTAATTCATTGTCTGAATGTTCTGGGTTTCAGTGTAAGCTCATTTGAGGAAAAATTTCAATAATTTAAAACAAAAACTGGGGCGCCTGGGTGGCACAGTCGTTAAGCATCTGCCTTTGGCTCAGGGTGTGATTCCAGCGTTCTGGGATCAAGTCCCACATCAGGCTCTTCCACTGGGAGCCTGCTTCTTCCTCTCCCACTCCCCTGCTTGTGTTCCCTCTCTCGCTGACTGTCTCTCTCTGTCAAATAAATAAATAAAATCTTTTAAAAAAATAATTTAAAACAAAACCAATTTTAACAACTCTCAACCATGTATCAGCATCTTTTTGTGAATTCCCAAAAGTGAAAAATATAGTCCACAACTCATTTTCTATATGGAAAACTCATTTATGATGACAGAGTTGAACAGCAGTTATCTGCCTGGAATTGTTATTTAGCTCAAGTACTATTATTGAATATGTACTCTATTTTCTTTTAATCCATTTTATTTCTTTCCAAAGAACTCTGCCAGTACAATGCTCTCTTAACTTCCTTTAATTAATTGAAAACTGAGAAGAAACAAGGCATATGTTTTAACTGTCAGTCCCAATCAAAAGACCACTTCAGGTACATAAACAGTATATCAACACATGTTTAATCCATTTCTATTCTGAATTCATATGCTCATGTGGTTAACTGAAGCTTTGCAAAAAGGTACAAATAGACACTATTATCTTACAGAAGCATGAAGTTTGGTTAGGCTTATATGGGAAGATGAAACAAAATGTTAAAAACTGGTGGACTGTCAAACTAAAAATCAAGTTACAAATAGTTCAGCAGCCCAACCAGCAAAGTGAACGAGAAATGAAAGCAGATGATACAAATTGGTGGGGTTAAGAGCAATAAAGAAAAAAAAATTACATAAATTGTAAAGCAGCTTCCCAAATAAGCAAGTAAGGCTGCACTGTTGAACTTTGAGAATTTCTACTTCTTACTCTGCCTGTTTTATGTGCACTTAAATCCAATTAATGCTAATGCAGGTCACTCGCAATCATCAATTAGAACTGAAAGGGACTGAATTTAACTTAATGGTCCATAAACACTACCAAGGTCCACATAAAGGAACAGAAGATAAAATCGCAAACATTTCAACAACAGGAAGGGCTCAGCAGCAAGGGACAGATCCAGACAGGGTACCTCATTGTATTTACACCAGTCACAGCTCAAAATTTCTGCATGATGTGCTGGAACCACAATTCTGACTCCTGTTGACTTCACATCCCAGATTCTCAGAGTCTGATCACCTGATGAGAGATGAAGACTTGATCACCCTCCATCACACCATTTGGATGTTCAGTGACATCATACTCATGATGAGAAATTCAGGGAAAATACACTATTTTACTGTTAGGATTTTACCATCTCTATATCATATGCATACATATATTGGTTGTTTTTTTTTTTAAGATTTAGATAAAGAGAGAAAGCACACGAGTGGAAGGGGCAGAGGGAGAGGGAGAGAGAAGCTCAAGTAGACTCCACAGTGAGCCCGAAGCCCAATGTAGGGGCTCGATCTCATGACCCTGAGATCACAACCTGAGCCAAAACCAAGAATCGGATGCTTAACTGACCACCACATATATTGTTTTTTACTAGAATGCACAGGAACTACTAAAAGTGATGAACTACATAAAGTAATGTGTCATGACAATGTTTTTAGATCTACTCAATGCAGGAAAATCTGAATTTCACACTGAAACAACAACACGCATGGTGACAAGATACAGACACACACAGCGCCATTTCTCTTCAGGACAGGAAAAGGCCCTGAAAATCCTCGGTTTCTAGCAAATAACCCACCAGCACAGTTTATAAGAAACAAAATGCTAACAATTTTACTATTAAACTTGGGTAGTCTACCAAGACAAAATAGAGAATTTTTAATCTTTGCATTTATATTTACTACACTTTAATAGGCCAGCCGGAGGCATATTTTTCTCCTTGGAAAAAAAGAGTTGAAAAACTTAGGGATTATATTTTGCATTATTACAAAAATGGTTTCCATTGCTTACTTTCACAAAGTTACCCCTGATTAAATGTTTTATATGCTGTTTGCCTTCCATTTTTATAAATTATAAGGAGACAACAAAATGACCAAATGAATAAAACTCAGGATGTGTGTGTATGTGTATATATATATATATATATATATATATATATATATATATATAGACATCACCAGTAAATTATAAATAGTCAGTGATGCTGAGAGAAAGCTGGTACAGCTTGATGGAAGAACATGGTTGATGGCGTGATGGCAGTCAGGGTCTGGAATTCCATAGTAGCTGTGTGACCTGCACAAGTTATGTATCTCTGAGACTGATTCCTCATTTCTTAAAAAAAAAAACAAACAAAACACCACAGAATGCCTACATGCAGGGCTGTACCAGAATTTAGTGTAATAAAGTTGCTGGCACTTAGCATGGTCTCTAGCACAAAGCAGATACTTTAATATATGGTATATAATAACACTAAAATTTTAAATTATCCTTTGCTTACTTACATATATTTTCCCCCATTCCCAATTCTAAATCATATCATCGTGTAGCTACATTTAGCAATTTTAGATAATGTTTTTTTTTTTCTGATTTCTTTGGAAGTTGTTTAAGAAAGATAAGCATTATATTGTTGGTGGTAATGAAATGTAGAGGTTACGAATGGGGACTCTGGTGGTCCAGAGCTTAGTCCTAATCTAGCTCAATCATTTGGTCCCTGTTGATGTTTAATCAAGTTACTTAACTTACCTGATTCTCAGTTTCCTTACCTGTGATAAAATATTACCTTATCAAGTTTAAATGAGATAATGTATTTAAAAATAAAATAAGAAAGCATACCCATGATTAGAAGTCATTCCCACCCCTATTAATAATACCATGAATAATGGCCAATATTTATTGAGTGCTTATTTTATGGCAGATGGTGGTCTAAACATTTTGTATGTATTAACTTTTTAAAAACGTAACAAGTGAGGTAGAAATTTCGATAATATAAAAAGTAATTTTTGTGGTAGTTGACAAATAGGGAAACTGAAGCTCGTGGAGATGAAATAAGGCCCTCAAGATAGCAAGCCATGGAGTCAGGATCTGGGACAAGAGCTCAGGCAGGCGGGCGCCCCAGCCGGCGTGCTCCATAACGACACTGTGCTCACTTCCTCATGTTGCTAGAGGAGACCTGCCAGACAGCCAATGTTGGCTGACTCTTGAGGAATTCTTTTTATTTACATGCTTTTTTCAATAAATTGAGAGGAAAAACCCCACATACACACACACACGACATTGTCATTTTTGCCCCACAGTTAGTTATCTCAGAAATAAAAGTAATAAAACGAATAAAATTGAAACCTCTACTATATTTCCAATCCCATTCCCCATCTTCCTTGCCCAGAGGACACCACAATCATGAATTTGGCATCCCTTTAGTCTGTGTTTTTGTAATACTTTCATTACATGTTTATGGATCCATATATATGTACTATCTCTTTATGTGTGGGATTTATATTTTTTTTGTTTAAAAATACTATCTTCTTACTTTTTTAAAAATTTGAGTACAGTTGACACTTAATGTTACATTAGTTTCAGGTGTACAACATAATGATTCAGCGTCTCTGTACATTATGCTGTGCTCCCCACAAATGTAGCTCCCATCTGTCACCACGCAACATTATTAGAGTATCATTGACTATATTCCCTATGCTCTGCCTTTCATTCCTGTGACTCATTCATTCCATAATTGGAAGACCTGCATGTCCCACTCCCCTTCACCCATTTTGCCCATCCCCCAACCCTCTTCCCACCTTCCTACTTTAAAAGAAGTTGAAAATCACTCTGATAGAAGAGAGTAACTAACATTTTTGGATCTAGCTAAATATGGTAGGGACGGGAGGAAATGAGGAATTTGAAAGTGCCAAGTGGAAACTGCTCAGAATTAGTATTGACTAGATCTTCAAATAACTCCAGGGGCCCAAATTATAGCCAATGTCTAGCCACCTGTCAGTAGAATTTGTTTCAAAATTCTAAATAGCTTTGATAAAATGATCTTTAGGCTTTCTCTAGCCTTCAGAGTATAAAGCAGGGTGGTGTGGATGTCTAGTGTTTGGTCTGCCCAACAGTACACTTCTTACAGGAAAAGCATCCTTTCTCACCATGTGACTCTAGAAGGATCTATGGCTCAACACAGCTGACCACTCAGGGGCAGGTCCAAGCAAGGCCAGTCATATTATCTTATTTCCTGTCCTGATCACAGCTGGCAGGTTAAAGGTAGGTACCTGGGTTGTTTGTTTTGGGTGTTTTTTTTTTTTTTAACTATAACTGAAAAAATAGTATCAGTCCCTCTCTTAGGATTAACAGATTATAACACTGAGGAGCTGCTGGTGGCCACATGTCTCACTGTTTGGGGAAAGCCAGCTTGCAGAATGAAGTCAGCAAGCAGAGAAAAGTCTAGATTAAAGACAGAAAATGTGTCCTGGGCTGTTCAAGCATCCCTTCCCTTTCTTGGGGCTATTTTTCAATAAATTCCTCAAAAACCTAAGACAGTTCAAAGTCTATCACCCGTAGGTAAAGGAGACCCCTTTCCATCATGGAGGGAGTGAATGAAATTCCCCTAAAGCTTCAGTCTGTAAAAAGCCTAGCCTAAGAGAAAAACATTTGATTTAGCACAAGGCTTCCATTAAAACATAGGAAATACCTAAATGAGGTATACCAGTTTTCAAAAAGTTATATTTAATATCAGGTCTGAAACTATAAAGTCTGCTATAGTGGCAACTAAAGCACTGTTTAAAGTTGAATGTGCTGTGTTCATCCTAGTAATTACATCTTATGAGTATGTGAATGGCTTAGAGTGTCAAAACATTACAATGACTATGGACTAGGCCATGAAGAAGTAACTGTTATTCTAGCAACATTACTGATAAGTCTCACAAAATATAATGTTGAACAAAAGAAACCTGACACAGAAGTATAAAAACAGGCAAAATTAATTTATGCTATTAGAAGGCAGGACAGTGGTCACCCTGGAGTGGGGTAGGGGAAGCCTCTCAGAATGTTGTTTCTTGATCTGGCTGCTGGTACACAGATGTGCTCATTGTGAAAATTACTTGCATTGTACACTTAAGATTATGCACTGTTCCATATGTGTACTATACTTCACTAAAAGATTAAGCAATTGCACTAGTAGGTATTTATCGAAAGGATTAAAACATAGTGATTTGAAGGGGCACATGCACCCCAATGTTTATAGCAACAACGTCCACAATAGCCAAACTATGGAAAGAGCCCAGATGTCCATCAACAGATAAATGGATAAAGAAGATGTGGTATGTATATATATATCAAAATATATATATCAGCTATCAAAAAGAATGAAATCTTGCCATTTGCAACGACATGAATGGAACTAGAGGGTATTATGCTAAGTGAAATAGAGAAAGAAAAATACCACATGACTTCACTCATATGTGGAATGTAAGAAACAAAACAGAAGAACATGGGAAAGGGAAGGAAAAATAAAATAAGATGAAAACAGGGAGGCAAACCATAAGAGACTCTAAACTCTAGGAAACAAATTGAGGGTTGTTGGAGGGGAGGTGGGTGGGGGAATGGGGTAACTGGGTGATGGGCATTAAGGACGGCAGTTGATATAATGAGCTGATGAATCACTAAGTTCTACCTCGGAAACTAATAATATACTATATGTTAACTAAATTGAATTTAAATAAAATATATATATGTCTGTATATATTTATTTTATATTACATATATATTTATATAGGATAAAAAGATTAAGCAAAATACCAACAACAAAGACTGGGTGGGTGGCCACTCCACATTTCTCTGGGACAATATTTTGGTTCCTTACCAACATATTCACACACACAGAAAAACCATGGCCTAGGTTGTCCCTTCTTACAGTTAACTTAAAAGACACAAAAAAGGAGGGAACGGCTCTAAGGAGCTAAGAATTCCATTTACTTGACAGTCGCTTCTGTTGCACACATTTGGCACTTCATCGTTCTCACTTTGTTTTCCAGGTTGGAGAGCCAGCTTCTGGCCCAATGGTGCCATGACTCACTCAACTCTTAGCCACCGGGATATCTGTATTTATGTTGGTTTTTTTTTTTTATAATTGCATTTTCCAGACAACTGGCCTTTCATTGCCAGCCAGACGTTGACCAGGGCCCTGTGACAGCGCCATGGGCCCACCTGAATTACTAGCTTCTCTTATCAGTGGCAGGCTTGCCACTGGCAGCTGAACCAGTGAGTCTCCGTACATAGCATGGAATAGGAAATGTTGGCTGCTACTATGTCTACTTCAAGCCGCAGCAGGTAAGAGGACAGCGAGTAAGGAGAATGAGTGTCAATGTTGAATCTGACTCTGGAAGAGCTAAGCAGCAAAAGGATGCATACTGGGCCCAAATAATTGAACTGAATTGAAATGCCAGATGCTTATCAAATGTAATATAAATTTTTTCTCAGAGTGAATGAAGATTGTTTTTTAACTACCGGACTCATTCATTCAGGCATGGCTATGACTTATGCAATTATATGGAGACTGTAATAGCAGTAACTTAGTTTTCATGGTTCAAAAGAAAGTTTACTTCATATTAATGTTCTTTATGTAATGAGCTTAAATATTCTTCCCTTCTATCTCATGTAATTTAGAAATATGAATTCTGTCTTACTAACAACTTTCATGAACTAGACAAAATGCAATGTCCTTAGAGAACCTTAGAATGCTTTGGAAGGTAAATCTAGATCTAAATCCCTAAAAACTCCCCCCTTTTTGGCCTGTCCTAACTTAGCCAGTGGTAACAAATTTAGTTCTAGATTTGCAAATACCATCTAATTTTGAAGGTGATTCAATTCTTAGAATGACTTCAATGCTATATTCTCACATATCTTAAAATATAAACTGCTATAAGCAGTTGAGCGGCATAATTAACCATATGTGCGGCACAGGACTAGACATAAAAGTACATCTTGACTGCCTAACATGTAAGCTTCCGCCATTTGTAATATTTGTAAAGACAAATATTTTACAACTTTGGGTCCCACAACCATGAAATTTACAGTTGAGATTTCTTATGCAAAGATTATAGTTTTATAAAAAGCTCTGTCTGTAAGCAAGAAGATAAAGTAAGAAAATTGATGAAGACCATAATATAACCCAAACAAAACTGAGGGAAAAAAAACAACTAAGGCATTCTCAAACTACAGAAACCACTTCCTCTCTGAATTCAGCACTGAAACCATTCTGTGGGTTTTTAAAAAAGAGATGAATATTAAACATGCAGCTTCCATTATACCAACAGAAATAAACTATTAGTTTGGCTTGTCAAACAAAGCTATGCCATAGAGTAGAACAGTGCTTTCCAAATGAGGCTAATCACCAAATTCAGCTGGGGTGATTAAAAAATGTGCCTTCAGGAGGACTAAGATGGAGCCCAGAATCCTGTTGTTGTTGTTGTTTTTAAAGCTCCCCCAACAATTGCAATGGCCAGCCAGGTTTCAGGATCACTGGCCTCGTATGCTATTACACAACCAAGCATTCCAGATTCTACCCGGAGCAAGTTCCTCAGATGAGCACTGGTAATTCTTACAACACAAACACATGCCACGGTCATTCAGATGCTCTTCAAATATGCCACCTCCCATTCCTTTGCTTTCCAGCTCTCATCACTTAAGTCTTAGTTGTTCGTAGGTAACGGCGTGAACACTGTTTCCTCGGAGTAGACGACCCGCTTCCCTGACCACCCAAGTTTGATGAGCTCAAGGGTCCTTAGCTGTGTTTCCACAGAATTCTGAGCACACATGTTAATCATAGAAGGCAACATTTATAGAGCCCTAACTCTGTGCCAGGTACTGTCCTCAGCCTTTTGCACACATTAACTCACTTAATCTTCCTCAAAACTCCATGATGTAAGTATCACCGTCACCATTGTTTTCAAGTGAAGAATGAAGAGACAGAGGTGAAGCAGCATGGCCTGAGGTCAGGTAATAGTGGTGAAAGAAGGATTTCGTCTCAGACAGTCCGGCTCAAGCCCATGTTCCTAACCACTGTACTTACTATGTTACCTCTCCAAAGAACCTCACACTCCTTAGCATTATCCATTGCTAGTTTTCTTCCTTAGGATCTCTCTCTTCCACTGGATTGCAGGTCTAAGAAGACAGGAACCCCATCCGTTTTCTTCTTCAATGTATCTTCAGTGCCTTTCAATGTATCTTTCAGAAAACAGTGGCCATTCACTTAATATCTGACTGACCCACTGTCAATGTCCCTCTCAACAACCAAAATTTACCTTAGATGTATTTTTAAAACTCTAATAAGATGGTTACCCCCCATATCTTATATAGCAGTAATAAAAAATATTTTAGTGTTTGCTTGTGTAAGGCACTCAGCTAGGTAAAAGAATACACGTGCCCGATAGAAAATGTATGAAAACAAGTAAAGAAAATATGCAAAGAAGTTCATTTGCCTCCTAATACATTGTACATAGCTTGGTAAGAAAATTTTCTCATCTCATTTGAAATGGCAAAGGCACAGTGAGAGCTTCAGAGCGTGCCCCCTCTTTTACTGTTCCACAAACCCTCCTCTTGTAGAGTGGAAGAAAAAATTTTAAATCTTTTCAACTTTATTAAGGAGGCTACTATTTGAAAATCATTACTAAGGACTATTTCAGGAAAATGGCAAATGCTTAATAAATAAACCTTCCAATGAGTTTCTAAAATCATAAAAGCTGGCAGAAAAAAAGGCTTTCTTTTATTCAATTTTTAAAAATGAAACATTTTATAGCTCACAGGTCCAGAGCTTAGTTTTCATGAAATCCCTTTGGTTTAAGTGTTGGATGTGCATACAATCTAGTGAATATCAGCCCCGTAGAATATATCAAACTGAGGGCTTCAGAGGAGAGGGGGGTGGGGGAATGGGATAGACTGGTGATGGGTAGTAAGGAGGGCACGTATTGCATGGTGCACTGGGTGTTATACGCAACTAATGAATCATCGAACTTTACATCAGAAACCAGGGATGTACTGTATGGTGACTAACATAATATAATAATAATAAAAAAAAAGAATATATCCAGCCACTTCCACCTAATCACTATTCACTCTTTCCATTCTTGGTGTATGAGTTGGACTATCTACCCTCTCTCTCATTTCCCATTTCCAACTGCAAGAGCTAAGCTGGACCCACGCCAATCAGTATATTACATTCCCCTCTCCTAGGCACAGTGATCAGTTTAGAAACATTCACGTGGACCATCAGATGAGAGAAAATGGAACTTTCCTAGATGTCTGAGAGGGAGTCTCACACTTTTTTCCTACTGGACGGAAACCAGAAAAGACGCAGGGGCTGGAGCTGCTGCCATCTTACTTTCACATGGTGCCTGATACAAAACCAACTCCAGTGATACAGAAGAGATGGCAAGAACATCCTCTAAGCCCTACGTCCAGCCATGTGTATAAAGCCAAATGTAACTTTGGACATTTCAACCATGTGAGCGAATAAATTACCTTCTTACTTAAGGTGGTTTGGTTCAGAATTTCTTCGACTTTCAACCAAAGAAATCCTGGCTGATGTGACCACTAATTATATTTATTTCTAATAGAACACACGAAGGTGATGTCATTAAACAGATAATATATTTTTTCTATTAAACCAAATGGACATTGTGATGATAAAAGACTGTTTAAATATTAACCTATTTACAATGTGTAGATAGTTAAGTTTTGTGATTATATTGCTAACTCTCCACACAATAAGTCTTTTCCTGCTATTCAGTCTCATACACTGAATATTCTATAAGCAACATCCAGACTCAATATTACGTATACCATGCTACACAAAAGGCCAGTGTAAAAGGAAGAGGAGTGAGTGACTCAGCCCAAATAAAAGGCTAATATACACAATTTCACCTGACAGTTAAATAAATGCAGGTGTATTAGTTCAAGATTTTGTCACCATCAGATTTTATATCTGGTCATGGTCATAAAAAGAGCAATGATTAAAAACAAATGAAGATAACTTTAGAACCTTAAATAATAATAATATACATTAATAAAATTACATACAATAGTAAGGTAAAGGAATTTTTAAAAAATCTATCAGTAGTTCAAGGCGTTTTACTTATTAATACTTTTCCAAATATGTAAAATTATACTCATTATTAATTTCAGTTTATTATGAATGTTGCCAATTAGAGTTCCCACCAGACATGTCTTCACTGCTTCACCAGAAGGGAAGTATGTTTCAATTCATTTTGAAGACAAATCTATTTTATACCACTAATTCCATCCAGGGTTTGAGATGACTCCTTTGAAACTGTAGGATATAAGGCCAAAGGGCTTTCCTACTCAAAGAAAATGATGCCGATGTCAATCTAATTCACATCTTTAAAAGAACTTTAATTGAACTTGTACTAATACTCTCTGTATTAGGGCTTTTCACCTACAGTAAAATTATAATCATTATGCTGAACTGTGGTCATCTTACAGATGTGATTCACTATCAGCATGAAACTCATTAGCATTTGCACTAAATTAAAAGCATAAAGATGACTAACTCAAGTTATATAGGCAGGCTAAAGGGTTAGTTGATTAGAACAAGCATACCAATACTGCTATCACTTACTTAATACACACCCGGGCTTACAATTAGATGTGCCACAGAAAACTTTAAAAACTCAAAGAAGAATTTTAGGCTTGGAAAAGGAAATGTGCCAAGGAAATATATCCTACTGGTTCCATCCCAAAACATTTGCTATCTCGGGAAAGATTTAACTCAGATTGTGGACAAAACACTGTGACTCAGACAACTTAGAAATTTAAAATAAAGGCAATAATCTTGTAAGTATAGTGTTCTTCATTGTAGAAAATCAGGCTGTTAATTTTAATCACTAAACATTTTTTTACTTAACTGAACCTCTATACATAGAATTTACTATTATTTGCTATTATCTTAAAATCTAAGAAATTGCTTAATCTAATGGGCGTTATTTGTCTGTACGCAGTATACCTGAAGATTTCCTGTTCTGAGTGACTTCAACCTAATAATACTTTAGAATTGAGGGACATTTGGTCATTCAAAATTTTTAGAATAAAAAAATAATAAACAAAAGGAAAGGATTTCTGTGATGTTACATTTATTATGGAAGCCACTCAACAGCTCAGGGCATTGATACAGTTCAGCAGCAAGGAAGGAACAACCATCCTACTGATCACCTATTTGGGGATGCTGGGTAATCACATGAGGAGACAACAGTAGACACACTCTACCTCCTTCCCTAGCTATTTTCTTCTCTCCTCCCCTAAACCACCAAACTGCATGAAAGAGCTTCCACCGCTTTATCTCCCCTCGAGACTCTTTATACAAAGCGGCAGCAAACATTTCCTGTGAAGGGCCCAGCAGTAAGTATTTTTGGTTTCAACGGCCTTTCACCTCTGCCACAGCTACTCCCCTCTGCCGTTATGGCACCAAAGCAGCTGCAGACAGACGTTCCGTGAAAGGATTCGCACGGCTGTGTTGCACGAAAACTCTGTTCACAAACCCTGTCAGTGGGTCAGTTTGATCTGAGGGCAGTCGTTTGTCAACCTATGCTCTAGTCTAAGGTTTCTTCTATTTATTAGTCTTTCCCGGGGGCTCCGATTGACTGCAATGGCTTTACTTACCATTTATGAGCCAATGACACAATTTATTCACGAGGCTAGATGTCTCAGCTCCAAAATCAGCCTACTCATCGACAACCCCATGTGTCCCATGAGCTCCGTGTGCTCTAAAACAAAACTCAAGATCTTCTCTTTCAAACACATTTCTTACCTCAGTTATGACATTCCCACCCACGGACTTATCCTTGTCAGGAATCTAGGAGTTACTCTTTACTCATTCTTCTCTCTTCACCCTCTTGTACATCTTATAAAATCATCTCTAAATACCACTCAAGTCAGCCGAATTTCTGCCACCATCCTTATCCACGCCTCCATCTCTCTCGGTTAATCTTCCTGCATTCACTCCTGCTCCTCTCCCAGCTATTCTCTACACACAGCCAGAAGGAATTTTTTTTTTTTAAGATTTTATTTATTTATTCGACAGAGATAGAGACAGCCAGCGAGAGAGGGAACACAAGCAGGGGGAGTGGGAGAGGAAGAAGCAGGCTCATAGTGGAGGAGCCTGATGTGGGGCTTGATCCCATAACGCCAGGATCACGCTGGGATCACGCCCTGAGCCGAAGGCAGACGCTTAACCGCTGTGCCACCCAGGCGCCCCCAGAAGGAATTTTTTTTAAATGCAAGCCTAATCATATCACTCTTTTGCTTAAACCTCTTTAGTGCCTTGCCCGTGTCCATAGGATAAAATCCAAAATCTTGAATCCAGTCCATAAGGTGTGATCTGGGCGCCTCTCTACTGTCCAATCTCATTTCTACTATCTTTTCCTCTTAAGCAGTGGTCTCCCTGGCCTTCTCTCAGTACCTCAAATGCACCAAGTTCTTACTTTTGGACCCCTATTCTCTCTGCCTAGAACGGTCTCTCTTTCTGTGCCATGCAAGGCCTCCCACTTTTCATTGAGCCAACTCCTTATTCATCCTAAATGAAAGCCAGAAACCTATCAAGTAAAAAATTGATAGTTTTGACTACCAAAAACTTAAATGCATATACACAGTAAAAAATATATATACAACATAAAATAAAATAGAATAATATAAAATAAATAGTTAAAAGACAAACAAAAAATTGGGAAAATATATGTAAGATATAGAAGACTAATTCCTAAATACAAAAAAAGAGCTCATACATCAATACAGAAAAACAACAAACAGCTCTCAGTAGAAAAGTGAGCCAAAAACATGAACATGAGACTCACAAAGGAAAAACTGTAGTGGTCAACGGACATATAAAAAATATTCACTATCCCTAATAATCCAATATGCAAATCAAAACAAAATTAGGAACCATTTTTTACTCATCAAATTGCAAAACAGTTAAAAGATTAAGGAGGTGCATTTATTTATCATTTCAAGGTCCAAACCTTAAAATAACTATTACCTTAACATTATCAGATATTCACTATCAGAATTAACTGACACCATCTAGACCAGGAAGGTTGTTGTTATTGTTTTGATTAGTCTATAAGGTGTTGCTGCTCTATAATAAACACTTTTGAAAGTCATTAGTGTCACACAGATTATATTTATGTATATATTCCCCAAATGATGTTATTTAATAAATCCTCACATTGGAATACTCTGAGACATTGGTTTACCCTTCCCGCCACTTGTTCACAGAGGCAGGGTCAAAGTGACTCAAGAAGGCAGCCTAGCAGAGCAACCCTGCCTTGCCTATGCCAATTAGTTGTTCACCTTTGTTTCATTCCTACACTTTTTACAGCTTTAATGGCACTCATACATTACACAAATAATCTAAAATAAAAATGAAGCAATGTATATTAAAGTAGCAGAGATTTTAGGAAAGAAATAGTATTCAGAAAATTTTTTAGCCAAATGTGTATTGGTGGTAGATCAAATAAAAGAAACATGGTGTACCTCTTTTTCTACCTTAAATTTGTTTCAATTCCATAAGTTTAAGTATAAAATAAAAATTCATATGTATAATTCATAAAATATAATTGGTGAATATTCTTTTCCATCAAGTTTATTTAAAACTAGAGTCTAAGAACTCCTTCTGAATGATGGTATGATTCACTCAAATCAACTATAATACTGGACTAAGGCTACTAAGAAATCTCTACAATCAAAAGCTGTTTTATTTTTATAATAATGTTTTCAGTGGGGAAAATGAATTTGGGATGGGAGATTTTCTGATTCACAATTATAAAATTATTTTCCTGTATAATTTCAACAACAACAAAAACTTTATAGCCATAAGCATATAAAACCTAACATCGCTAAGCAAATTCAGCCCTTAAAGACATTTAACTTTTTCCTCAGGAATATTACCCATAAACATTTTTCATTTTTTTAAACATTTTATTTATTTATTTGAGAGAGAGAGCAAGAGAAGGGGAGGGGAGCAAAGGGAGAAAGAGAAGAAGACTCCCCACTGAGCAGGGAGTCCGACTGAGGGGCTCAATCCCAGAACCCCAAGATCATGACCTGAGCTGAAGGCAGATGCTTAGTCAACCAAGCCACCCAGGTGCCCCAAACATTTTTCATTTTTTACCATATATTCTAGAATGAGAATATCTTATTCTCATTTTTATGGAGGAATACAAGAAAAAGTTAACCGTGGTTCTACGGAGGGGGAGGGATAAGGACTTACTTTTTATTTGGCGTGTTTCTGTGCTGTTTGAATTTCCTCACTATGCATATGGTAAGTCTAGAATAGGGATTATGTAGGATACCATTTTGGGTTTTTTCTTTACAAATTTTTTTTTTTTGAAAGTTACAAAAACAAAAAATACAGAGTGATAATTTTACTTTGTCATTCATCACAAATATTTGTCATTAATTAGCACGTTACACATGCTCGTAACTGTTACTCAGACTTAGCCACCTTTATTCTGATAAACAAAGGATAATGCCATCTAAGCGAAGGAGCTCAGTGGCTAATAAAAAGAACTAGGACGGCTCCCAATTTTGGAAGATTTATCACCAGTTATGGTATGCCTAAGACAAACCATATTTGTTCATTAATAGTTGAAAAGTAGTCCAGGCCTGGCTAATTCTTATCTAGAGGTTGATAAAGAATGAAACCATCTAAAGAGCACAAAGAATAGAACTGTGGTCTCTTTTTCCCTCCAAATTGCAAGTACACAGCGCCACCTACTGGGGAAAGCAAAGCTACCACACACTACAAGTAAGGCTTTTTTGGTAAATACCGAATTATTTACCTGAGGCCGAGGCAAAACAACCAGGGATGTGGGGAGACCAGATTGTGCTATAAATGACACTTTCATGGCCTCTAAAGGTGCACAGAGACTTTCCAACAGTTGGATCCCACTACAAACAAATGAATAGAACAATTACTTAAAAGTAAATTCAAATGTCTATTTATATACATAATATATATAATACACTACATATGTATTTATATATATACATGTAATAGACATATCTCAAGGATTCTTTAAAGTCTATTTTCATATAAAGCAAAATGGTATTTAAGGGGCCAAAATAATCAATGCTGAGCTAATTGTTAGTTTACAGCCAAAGATAAAAAATGTTTAAATTCTAATAAATGCTTTAATACAGTTCTTTGAAAAGAAAATTAGCTGTGTAACTGAAAAGATATAGAAGTATGTTCTAGAAAAGAAAAAAATTCAATGAAGAGAATATTTGGTTTTAAATACAGTAACGCTGACATACCAGTTTGACAGTCTGATCCCATGAGCCAGACACCACAAGCTGTTCACCTCTCGTTTGGCTCCAATCAACACTATAGACCTAAAAACATTTTAATGTGTCATTTAGAAAGCAAAAGAGCATTCAGTTCAATATTATATTTTATTTCTTTATAACAGTGATAGCCAGTTAGAACAACTAATTCACTTCATTGAAACATCAAATAAAGTCCTACAAATCTCAACATGGTGCCTGAGAAATGGAAAGGTCATTTTGTCCATTCCTCCAGACATATTCCTTACAGATAAGATTCCATTCTATTTTAATAGAATGCTACAGATGATTTCCAAACCTCCTTCACTAAAACAAATCATATATATTTTTAACCTACCAACAAATCACTGTTTGCAGCACCCTGTAGAAATGTCAAAGCAGATTAGAAAGTTAGTCGTCTAAAAACGCTTGCCAGGTCAGTGTTTATCAGAAAGCATTAAAATTCAATTAATATCCCTATCTGGCCTTTCTTAGAAAAAGCTTATAGGAACCAGGTAATCCTTTCAGAGCTCTTGGTAAACAGCTTTAGTTATCCAATGCTGCTATTCTAATCTATGCTTTACTGCTTTCTGTGAACCATTTCAAATGAACCATTTGAAAACTTACGGAAATCTTTTTTATTTTGTCATTTTATACAACAAATTATATACAAATCACTACTGTAAGCTAAATTCCACAAAATATGTGCATAATTATTCTTTATTACATTAAAGTATTCCTGACATGGACCTGAGTATACATCACTACATGTGACCAGCCAGCAGAGTCTTCTGAATCTTAAAAATTCTAGCTACCATATTTATGTAGGAAGCAGTGGTGTCTGCAGTTTGCTGTAGCTTAAGTACAGGTTACCTGTTCTCTGCTGTCTTGTACTGTGTACTATGGTTAGCCATGCTGGAGTCTCAGTTTGAAAAATATCAGTAATACTGATCCTGTCTTTGTTTAAAACTTTGATATTTTTCTCATCACAGATTTTTTTGAATTGGGATTTTTAAAAATATTGTATGAAGACATTATTTGACTACTGAATTTTTGGGGCCCTCCTTAATCATGTACATAAGGTGAGTGACTCACCTACTCCGTCCTAGTCCTGGCCTACTGCTGTCCATATTAATGCAGAAGAGAGACGATCAGTTGGAACGCTGAAGAAACCACAATCCAGCAACAGAGAGCAGCTCTTACAGAAGGGGCAGCAAAAACCAAAGAGCTGCTGTGGCCATCTCTTAGTTGTGGATGGAAAAAGAAAGCCTTGAAGTAGCCATTAAAGATCTTGAGAGCTAAAGAGTTTGATTTTATCCTCTAGGCTAGGGCATGGCAAATTTCTTCTGTAAAGAGCAATAATTTGGGGCTTTATGGGCCATTTGATCTGTATGTTGGCCTGGGAGAGCACAAAAGTAGCCACAGGTGATACTTGATAGGTAGGCATAGCTGTATTCCAATAAAACTTTATTCACAAATCAGAGAGCACACTAGGTTGGACCTGTCTCATGAGTAGTAGTTCGCCAACTCTTGCTCTAGGCTGATATGAACAGTCAAAAATAACCATAATAGCAAACTTCTATTGAGCACCTACTGTGTGCTAGATACCGTCCTAAGCATTTTACATATTTTATCTCATTAATCTTCACTTCTATGAAGTAGATACTGTGCTAAGACCCAAAAAGTTTAAATAAACTGTCCAAATTCCTATAGCTAGTAAGTTGCAGAGCTGAATTCTGAACCTCAGTAGCCTCACTGAAGAGCCCACCCTTAATCGCTACACGAGGCTGTCTCTACATCATGCTACTTGAGGGCACTGTTGGATTCGAATGACCTTGGGCTGCAATATTAAGGAAATAAAGGCCTGCCCTTCATTGGCGATTCACTGGTATCACCCTTCATTAGAGCCCAGATTGATTCCATCTTGTTTTCATGAATTATCCATATCCGAGAACTTAAAGCCCCTGTCAACTTAGTGAACTCCTGTTCATCTGTCAAGACTTGGCGCCGTACACCCTTTATGAAGCGAGCCTCCCCTCAACAAAACCCTCGATGACTGAAATGCTTCCTTCCGTGCATTCCAACAGCATCTTGTACCTACTTATAATTTAACATTTACCATATCTTACTACAATTTGTGTTAAATACCTGCTAGATTCTGGAAGATCCACCATGTGAGCAAAACCATCTTGTATGTCTATGCTCACTGCAATATAATAAGCACTCAATACATGGGAGTTAAAATAATTTATCTGATTAAATTTATCTTCGCAATCTGTACCAACAAGTAGTTATAAAGAGCTACTGTTTTCATGTCAGAAGATAACTGAACAAATATAACTAAAAACTAAGACCAACATCTCAGATTCCACTGCCTCTACACATGTCCGGCGCGATGCAGGATTTGATACCTTATGACTTCTCACCTTTTAAAACTGCAAGAGCCCCCACAGGCTCAGAGAGAACCCAGCCCTAGTGAGAACAAAAGATAGGAGGTAAGAGGACTATGCTGATGGCGGTGTTGCTGCCAGCTCTATTATCAGTCCCACAGCAAGGTGCAAGCAGTGGGACTCTAGGACAAAACTAAGGACAGGACACACATGGTGAAGTTAAAAATGGGACAACAGAGAAGGAAATAAAGGCAACTCAATAAATATTTTATGTGTTTGATTGTGTTTACAATTTAGGATATGGGTAAGTAACTAACAGTACAAGCCAGGATATTGTTTAAAAAAAAAAAAAAAAAACTATAGACAAGTACAAAATGGGTGCTGGGATGGAAAATTCAGCTTGATGCCCAGAAGAGTGGATCCAAGCAGGGCCTTGAGGCCTAGCTAAAATGTCAACAGCAGAAAGCAGAAGTGAAAACAGTGATCAGAAACTCCCCCAAAGACATACAAGGGCATAGACAGCACCCAAGGGATTAGGACTAGAGAACACTGCAGGATAACACCAAGGTTTTGTGCCTGGGGACTGCTGGTGGTGGAGGCATTCACAAAATGGGAAGACTGGAGGAAAGAAGATAATGTGTAATTTTAGACATACTGACTTTGAAGTGACAGCAAGATAGTCAAGTGGGAACAGAGTTTGGGCATTGACCTCAGGCTCTGAAAAAAGTTTACAGCCAGAGAGATGTCTGGGAGACAGTCAAAAAAGGATGAATAGATTCCATTATTCCAACTTCAAGTTACCTCACTAGTTCATTTAACAAGCATTTATTAAGCACCTACTATATACAAGGCACAAGGGAAAGAGGGGTTTGTTAGACAAGACCGATAATGTCCCCACCCTTAAGGATCATAGCCAGGCTATACATAAATAATTTCATATTGTGATTTTAAAGAAAAGCTACGAAGCAAAACAAAACCAAGGAAGGAGACTGGGAAACAATGACAGAGGGAAGGAGTCACTTCCTGATACAGTGGTCAGGGAAGACCTCTCTCAGCAGAGACCTGAGCACAGCAAACACAGAACTCTGCAGGTTTGAGAGGAAAGGCTTTGACAGAACAGGGAAAGACCCTTAAGCAGGAAACAGGCTTGTCACATTTGAAGAACAGAAAGGTCAAACAGGAGGGACAAGATCCCAAAGGACCATGGTTACAAGTTGGTATATAATTTCTCTTAAGAGGCTAGAGCCATCAAGCCTATGCTAGCTACCACCTAGACTGCAGGCAGCATCCTTCAACTGCCCTCCCCCCCATCCTTGCTCACCTCTAACCCATGATCTGCACTGCATAAAAACACACATCATTCCCCTGTAGAAAGCCCTTCGACGGTTTCATACTATGGGTCTCGGGCAACTTACCATCTTCACTCAACATTGAGAATTATTCATGCTGCTGCTTATTACCCAAAGGTCAAAATCATGCAAGACTATGAATAACCGGTTTAGGGATGCATACAGATGCAGTAAAGCTAAAAAGAAAAGCAAAAAAAAACAGAAATAGAAATTCAGAATTAGTGGTTACTCCTGGGAAGAAGGGAGTAAAGACAAAAGGAGGGAGAATGATAGAATCAGAAAAAAAAGTAGATAGAAGAAAAATAGCATCTGTAAGTGGGGGCTCCAACAGCAAAGGGAATGTTTTATTTCTTATGTCAGATGATGAATATGCAAGCACTCATTATACATTTTTATAGCTTACATATATTTTATACGCATGAAATATTTCATGGCAAATTTTTAAAAATCTTCAATGTCCTTCCACTGAATTTAGCTTAACAGCCAAGACACTAACTATTCCAGGCATGCAGGCTCAGTCCCCCCGCGTTTGCCTCTAACCCTATTCCTCTGGCCTCTCCACCTGAATAGTTAATTCCTACTCTCCCTGCAGACATAAGGATGCCTTCCTGGTCCCTTCCCCAGACAAGATCCTTTCCTCTTGTAGCACTCCATACATTCTAGCACTTATCACATCATCAAGGAGATAACAGCAGCTCAAGCCTCCTTCCCTAGAGAGGGCTAGGACTCCAGCAGGGCAAGGACCATGCCTGACTTGTTCATCCTCCCTGCTAGGCCTCACACAGTCCCTTACACACAGTAGGTGAATCAAAGTTTCTGGAATGGTTGAAGGGACAGAGAAACAAATCTGAATGAAGAGCACACCTCACATCAGTCTAGTCTTCCACCCTTTCCCTATTCCCAGTGCCCCCCTTCACGCCCCACTCAAACAGTGGACATGGCTCAATGGTCAGATTAAGGATAAAAAGGAAGAGGGGTACACAGATATGCTATAAAAGCAGGGTCCTCAAAAGGCCTATCTTATGTAATTACCCTTGGCAGTGGTGAAGAAAATTAATTGAGAAACTGTAAAAAGGAAAAAAAAATAACCCTGAACAATATTTTGTGCTGCTTTATGAAATCTGAACCTCAAATTTTATTACTGAAACCAATTCCCAAAGAGCTCGTTTTTAATCTACTGTATAGCATTGCCCTTTTTAAGTTGGTCTATTTAATTAAAAATCATCAAATAAAAACTATGTCCAGAATGTTCATACTTATCTGTATCAATACAGAGTAAAGGGACACTGACTTTTAATTACTGAGCGATTAGAAAAGGCTACATATTTCTTTTAATGTGAAACAAGTTTTTTAAATTTATTGTTATAGAAATTTTGAAATGCACATAGAAGAAAAAATATCGTAATAAATCCCTAGGTATCTATCACATACGTTCCATAATTATCAACATTTGCCACCTTGTTTCATCTGTCCTGTTACCAACTGACTGACTGCTGGAGTATTTTAACATCAGACCACTTCACTCATAAATAATTAAGCAGATAAGGATTTTTTTTTCTTATAGAAGCACAAGGCTATCTTCACCTAAAAAGATGAACAACAGTTCCTTAATGTCATCCAAAACTCAGTCTACATTCTTATTTTCCAGACTGTCTCAAAAATGTCTTTTTACAGTTGGTTTATTTGAACTGGAAACAAAACAAAATCCATATTTTACACTTAGTTGTTATGTCTCTTAGGTCTAATCTAGGAAAGTCCTCCTCTCCCACGTTGCTTTTCCCACCCACCCTTCCCATGACATTTATAATTGGTGAAGACACAAAGCTAATGGTCCTGTAGCATCTTCTACACTCTGTATTTAGCTATCTTCGTGGTGTTACCATTTCTCTCTACCCTTCCCATTCCTTTAAGTTGGGAGTTAGGTCTAGAGGCTTGATTACATGCAGTTCAATCTTTTTTTTAGCTTCCTATCTTATTAGGTGTATAATTGCTGATTGACCCACTTTTAGTGATCCTAAAACAATTCAGGAGATGTATCAATATTAATGTTTTAACATCCATGGATAACCTTTGCCTACAGTCATTACTTTATTTGGGGATATTCAATGGTGACTTTCTAATTAAGCTATTGCTTCTGCATTTATTAGCCAGAATTCTGTTATGAGAAATTTTCCACATCAAGTATCCAATTATTCCACAATAAAATTCATACAGGAAAGGCAGGAAAAGTGCCTTGGTTCTTTATCTTATCAATTTTCAAAGTGAGTCCACTGTCCTCCTAATCTTGGGTAGTGACCAGTTGTTGTTTCTTAATGATTACAACCCCATGTAATGGGTGGAAATATACATCTAAGTGTATGGTCTCTCTATACATTGTCTCTTCTAAACTTTTGATGTGATCTCAGTGGCCTTTCATAGTTTTCTGACACAAGAAGATGTCTTGGATTCATCTTGTATGTTTCCCCTCAGTCCTGGAATCAACTATTTCTCCAAAGATCCCAATTCCTTTTCGTGGGAAATGGTTTTTAGAGGCAGTCATCTCCAAATTAGGGATATTTACTGGGACTGAATTGTCACTGCTTTTCAGTCTTCATAGTCCAAAGAACGAGGGCATATATACTTTTTTAAACAGAGAAAAATTAATCATGAGTCTGTATAGACATTTCTCATTCAATTTTAAAATTAAATGTCTCTTTTTAACTTCTTCATTCTCATCACTTTCCTCTTGCATAAAAATTTTTGGTTTCTGATAACATAATTACTGCTATGCTTTAATCTACAATATAATATGAGTTTCTTTTTTTAATTTAAGTTCAATCAGCCAACATATAGTACATCATTAGTTTCAGATGTAGAGTTCTATAATTCATCAGCTGCATAAAACACCCACTGCTCATCCATCATGTCATGCTCTTCTTAATGCCCATCACCCAATTACCCCAACCCCCCACCCACCTCCCCTCCAGCAGCCCTCAGTTTGTTTCTTAAAGAGTCTTTCTTGGTTTGTCCCTCTAAGATTACTTCCCATTAAGTTTCCCCTCCCTTCCCCTATGATCCTCTACACTGTTTCTTATATTCCACATATGAGTGAAACCATATGATGTCTTTCTATGAGAGTTTCAAAATAACAATACTGATCTTTCAGTATTTTGCAGTTTAAAATTCTTTTGCAATTCTTTTTATCAGACATATCTCATTAGGTTATGGACAATCACAATACTGTATTTTTAAAGTCACTAGAAAATAATTATTTTCAATACCTGGTTATGATGCCAATTTGATATACCACTAGATTAATCTGTTTCTGTTTGTTTTCAATTTTTAACAATTGCTTTTTTCCTTTTTAACTAAACCGTGATTTTTAATTTTGTAAAATATTTCAATTGTTCCAAGGTCAAAAGTGTAATACAAATTATATTGAAGAAATTGTCCATCCTTGTCCCCTCTCCCCTGACTTCTTCCCCACCCCCTTTAAAGGTAACCACTTTCATTAGCTTTTGGATTATCTTTCCACTGTTCATTTTTGAAATATATACAGAGATAACTATAAATATACATATATATACATATAAATATATATACACACATATATACATGTATGTGTAAAATATATATAAAATTCCTCCCCGTCTCACATAAAACGTAAATTCTAAATGTATTTAAATAGCTCTGCCAATAATTCCATAGGATAACTTCATTTGATATCAGATTGTAGCTAAACTAAAAAGAATTTCTAGGGGCACCTGGGTGGCACAGCGGTTAAGCGTCTGCCTTCGGCTCAGGGCGTGATCCCCGCGTTGTGGGATCGAGCCCCACATCAGGCTCCTCTGTTATAAGCCTGCTTCTTCCTCTCCCACTCCCCTTGCTTGTGTTCCCTCTCTCGCTGGCTGTCTCTGTCAAATAAAAATAAATAAAATCTTTAAAAAAAAAAAAAAGAATTTCTAGCTTCATATGATTTAAAATTATCAAATAAAAGACCGTATCATTGTCCTACATATGTTTCCTACTAGATCTAAAGTAGAAGCTATGGGGTTCTAACTTCTAGACATGATTCACTCACCAACTTGCTTTGGAGACAAGCACAGTGTTTGAGACCCACGATGAGTATATGACAGAGAGACTACAGATATAGTGGCAGTAGTCATGCATGAAAGTCATTCTCGACCCAGAAATATTCCATTACAGTTTCCATCTATTTAAAACTATCACTTCCTCTTCTTTAAAAAAAATTTTTAAAGCTTTGAGTTACCCCTTTGCAAGGCAAATCAAATCACACCTTTTATTAAATATTTGTTAAAATCGACATTTTGAATCTACAACCCTCGAAATATTAGATAATATACATAAGAAGGTCATTAGAACGGAATGCTTATTAAGTTAAAGCAGTGGCTTCCAAACATTGCTGCACATTGAAATCATCTGGGAATCTAAATAATGCTTGGCTCCAACCCCAGACATTGGGACCTGGGTATGAAGATTTTTAAAAGGTCTTTAGGTGATTCTAGTATGTTAGAATCCAACACATACACTCTAGGCTCCAGTCACACCAAAGGACCTATGAGTTCCTGAACATGTCATGTTCTTTCATAGATCTGCACCTGTGCAGATGCTTTTCTCTATCAGAAATGCCCTCTTCCCTTTGGGCTGCCAGTGAATTCCTACGAATTGTCCAAGACGCAGCTCAAATGGCATCTCTTCTGTGCCCTCTCTGTACCTTCTACACACTTTTTTCAATATGACCGCCTTGTATTAAATGGTTTGCTCACATGTCCCAGAACTACTACCAGAAATCAGCACCTGCGTCTTATTCACATTTGCATCTTCAATGACTAGCATATGCCTGGCACATAACATGTGCTACCAGTAAGGACAGAACTAGCTCCTTCTTTTTCTTTTTTTTTTTTTCTGAGAAAGAGAGAGAGAAAGACAGAGTGCGAGTGGTGGAGTGTGGGGGAGAGAGAGAATCTTTTTTTAAGAGCGTGCGAATGGGGGCGAGAGGGAGAGGGAGCGAGAGAATCTTAAGCAGGCTCCACCTCCAGCACGGAGCCCCATGCAGGGCTTGATCTCACGACCCTGAGATCATGACCTGAGCCAAAACCAAGAGTCAGACACTCAACTGACTGAGCCATCCAGGTGCCCCCCAGATCTAGCTTTTTAAATACAAGTTAAAACTTTAAAATACTAAACAAAGTAAGAAAAAAAAAGAAAGTGAATGGTTTAAAAACATAAGGATTGAAAAGTGATGAAAGATATCACATCCTATTCGTAGTAAAATCCAGAAAGACTCAACTGACACATAATTGGAAACTATTTTTCTTCATAATCACAATTTTAGGGGAAAGTTTTACACTTATTTTAAATTGTAATAAAAATCTTACTGCAGTAACCTACTCCAGAATGAATGGCTGAGCATGACCAAACACTCACAAGGAAATAAATCAAGTTCAATTGTGTCCTGGAAGAAAGGAAGAGAGGAAGAAGGGAGGAAGGGACAAAGGAAAGAGATAGATCTCTTTAGCTGAGAAGTCTGTTGTGCAGTTAAACATAAATGCAATTTCTAAAGGGAACAAACTGGTGTTAAATGTATGACTCACTGTCATTCTCATTAATATTTTTATGGGCATTCATAATTATAAACTTTTCAGCTTCTATCATTATCATAGGAGTAAATAATTGATTTTTTAAAGTAAGTAAGGTCTTAACCACATGGCACATCTTTACTACAAAATGTATAGTTAAATACATTCTTTCTACAATGAGATACTAATAGTTGCATACTATTCAAAGATAAGTTTTCATAACCAAAAACTTTAAATGGATCAAATCTTTTTTTTTAATTCAGCAAATTGATAAGGTTACTATTTGTCAATGAAGACAAATGTTAACTACTTTTTAAAAACTGTAATAGGCACACGGGAAACTAGATATTGATGTAAGCATTAAATTGAGTCTATGTCACCTTGAAAGTCACTCCTAACTCACTCCCGGTAGCACCATGTTGTAAGTCATGAAGTACAGAAACAAAATTCTCAGTTCACCCTCTATTCCCCTTCTTGCTGGATCTTTTTTAAATTTTCCTATTCTTCCACTCCTATTATATATTCAGCAGCAGGCTAAGCTACAGGCATTTAATGGGCTCAAAAGACATAATGGTCTCTGCAGACACCAGTTAAACAATGGAGAGAAGAATCGGATTCTTGCTTTGATGCTAAGTTTAGAAGCCATGCACACAGATAATGTCCATGTTTTTCTTTCTTTCCATTTCACCAAGCCCTTCATTCCTCAGGCCTAAAATATATCTAGGTCTTGGATTTCTCCTCTTCACTTCAGCAACTTCTCATCTGATTATCTGAAAACTGATTGTTGGACATTGCTCAGTTATCAGGTGATGAAATGGGTAAGTGCAGGATTCCTAACTTGTCCGTATCTTTCTAACCCTAGTATAATAAGATATAATAATATATAGTAATAAGAGCTCATATTTATTTAGTGTTGGCTCTGATCTAAATATTTACAACAACCGTATGACATAGACTACTATTATCCGCAGTTTGCAAATGAAGAAACTAAGTTTTAGGAAAAATAAGCAACTTGCCCAAGGTCCCACAGCTGGTAAGTTACAGAGCCAGGATTCAACCCGAAGTTGATTGAAACCAGGCTACTCATCCTTATTCTATACTATTACCTATGGGAAAAAACGACCCATTGTTTGGTATTCTTGAACATGCTGGTGGGAAAAAAATAATAAGAGGCAATCAGCTATGCTCGTTCACTTACTAATTAATTCAACAAATATTTATTAGCTCCTCAAAACTCTCACTTGCCCTTAAATCCTTTTAAGTGTTTCTGAGTATTTGGTATAAGAGACATGTTTTGAATACATGCTGTATTTCTTCAATGAAGAAAATGCCAAATATTTGGTATTATAATACTGAGACTTACGTTGATCACCAGAAATTCTCTCTCTTCACAATCTCACAGAGGATGGCCTTTATGAGTTCTCTATTCATCACCCTGCTGGCATACTTTGATTTTTACAAACAACTGTGAGAAAGACAAGTATGTTGTAGCAGAGCCAATCCCCCTTTCTTCCTTGCTTGCAGAACCCTAATTTTTCCTTCAGGGAAAAAGCTCCGTCCCTTCCTCATCCCAGGGCCAAATCTGGTTTAGGTGAAGGCAGGAATGGAGGCTTGTCTCCCTCATAAGTGACATGGTTAGGACCGGGCATCATCTTCTAGCTATGGGGATGTGAAGAGGTTCTGCTGTAATAGCTTTGAGGAAGCTTTTCCTCAAAAGAGTCCCAAGACAGGGACATTCACTTTTTTTGCCCTTTGACCTTGAAAGGTGATAAGATGATAGTTGGAACCAGAAGCAGCATAAGAAGAAAAGAATACTCACTGAGGATAACAGAGTGGAAAGGCAAGGACAACTTGGGTATTTGATGGCATTGTCAAGCCCTGAATAACCAAGCCAGCACCCAGTCCACCTCCATATACTTGGTTATGTGAGATAAGAAACTCTGATTGCTGAATCTACTTTTATTTGTATTCTCTATTATACTAACCGCCAAGGCATCCTCACTGATACAAGCGCTTATCAAAAATTGCATTTGAAAAGAAATTAAGGGGAAAAAGTAGCCTGAAAGAAAAAAAACCCACAAAGATGTCTTCAGCTCAAAAAAACCCAGTTATGTCATTATAGAATGATATAAACCTGGTTTCACAGCAGTTCAGATAGCAGAGATCGAGGTGCCTTACCAGTGGATTCAAAGTAACCCAATACTATGACATGGCCGAGGAAAATGGACAGCCAGCCATGTTAGGTAATATTATTAGAACCAGAGGCTCAAGATTATGGTGGCAAAGTCTTAAAAAGTTCAGCACTGATCATCACATTTCTAGAATAAATAACGTACGCAATGTCAAAGACGACCATGAAAAAGGGGAATATGCAAAGGAATTTACCAAGAGAGTAAAAGATAGAGAGACCATGTAATCTGAAGACAGGCTGAAGGAATTACAGATGCACAGTCTGGAAGAGGAAAGACTAAAAGTGGTCATGGTGGTTAGTTTCAAGGGTTCCCTGGAAAACGGGGACTGGACTCATTCTCATCACTTCAGAGAAAGGCATTTGAAACAACAGTTGGTTGATAAAAGGTAGATCTGGGCTTAAGATAGCAATTTTCTAACCATTAGAGCGATCTAAAGTCGAATAAGTTATCTCATGAGATAGTGAGATCCACTTTCGCTGAGATGAAGTAAAGGCTGAGTGACCATCATCAGGAACATTCTAGGGCAGTATTTCCCAGAGAGTAGTACACACACCACTGGTTGTACAAGAGATGGTTTTAACTGGTGCATGCATTTTATTTCATCATTACATATTTATTTTAACATATATTGAAAACCAATAAATGTACATTCTAAGTTAGTCATCAATTCCATGGCTTCCCAAATATAACTGTTTTAGGATAAGTGAAATAATAATGTGAGTGTGATTTAAAAAAATATATTAAATCAATATGGCCCATTTAATATAACTAGATATATTATTTTATGACTTGTTGGTTATAGTCCTAGAATTTATAAGACAATACAAAGCATTAAAGATTTAAAAAAAAAAGAAAACACCTTTTGAGAGGAAAAACATTAAGGCAAAAAAAAAAAAAAAACTAAGTTAACTATAAGTGGTATTAGAAAAAACAAAAATCATGAAGGTACCACAAAAATGTCCAAATTTTGGACATGCTGCTCTGTGGGGATCCTTGCATTGAACATTGTGAAACTAAAGTTTCTCCTTTACCAACGTTGTCTTCAGTGATTCTATGAAAACATGATCATTTATAAGTACATTTATTCAGAGAGGCTTCACCATAAAATAGAGGAACTAAAATTTTCCATTATTTTCAGTCACAATCTTAGAGATATTGAATTTTAATAGCTATAGCTATACAGTGATTTCCGGAATCCTCACACGACTCATCTTTTTATCACAAAAGACTAACATTCTTGCATCTAATAAACATTCACTGGAGGCCTTCTATGGGCCTGACCCTGTGGCAGACACAAGTTTGAATGTAAACGTGCAAGTTTTCTCTTGAAGGATCTACTGCTACCTTTAGGAAACTTCTTAAACATTTAAGGTAAAACACCGAAAGGGATTGTTTTACCATCACGTTCATTAAAAATACATATTGTAGTTTTATATGATCGAAAACCAAACTATTTTCTAGGCTACCCATATATATATACACACAGAAGCTACACATACGAACTGGCTTTAGATTTCAAATTTCTTCAGTAAGCTCTGTGTCCTCGTGAGTATTTCATGCTCCTGCTCCAATATATTCTGAAAATCCTCAGGAATCTTGCTGAAGCCTAGAGGCAATCTTGTGAAGTTTCTGTGAAAAGTCTGCCCACCTCTATCCTCAGGCAGTCGCAGGGCAGGCATAGCCTCCAGCGGGAAGAAAGCGTGGGGCCTCTCTGGAGGAAACGGTGCCACAGCATACTTTTACTACTGGTGGCGTTCTCACGGACTAATGAGAACCCTGACCTTTGCTTCTTCCCTAGCTCCTCGGGCCAAGATGTACTTTATGTTTCAATAATCAAATAACAAACGACATCTAACATGGGTAAGAAATACCAATGCTTAAACTTCTTGTTCCCATGTTTCCATCCTGGAATGGATTTCATCCAAAGAAAAAACAATCGGCTCGGGAAGACTGCCTTCCTACCTCCTGAGTGTGCTCCTTGTAGACCTGCAGGGGCCCCACGGCCTTGGCCGTGTCCCAGAGCTGCAGCGAGCCATCGCCACTACAAGTGACCAGGACGTGTTCATTGTTCTCACTCCAGGTCACGTCAAACAAACCATCGTTCCAGTCAAAGCTATGACAGGAAAAGCGAAACAGAACACCCGGTTATACAGCCGAACATAAAATAACAATCATAATTTTACAGCTTTTCTTCAAGTTTATCACACATTTTTTTGGCTTTTTTTTTATTATGTGAGGCTAGTCACCGTACAGTACATCATTAGTTTTTGATGTAGTGTTCCATGATTCATTGCGTACAACACCCAGTGCTCATCACAACACATGCCCTCCTTGATACCCATCGCCGGGCTCCCCCATCCCCCCACACCCCTCCCCTGGAACACACAGTATCTCACACAGTCTTCGGGACTATGGAAGAGAAGTAGAGCAAGCACTATGACAGATGCAGAAATGCGTTCAGAGAGGTGAAAAGAACAGCCCAGGGCACCTGGGTGGCTCAGTTGGCTAAGCGTCTGCCTTCTGCTCAGGTCATGATCCCAGGGTCTGGGATGGAGTCCCTTATCAGGCTCCCGGCTCAGTGGGGAGTCTGCTTCTCCCTATGTCCCTCCCCCCTGCTCATGCTCACTCTTTCTCTCACTCTCTCTCTTGCAAAAGTAAATAAACTCTTTAAAAACTACATTAAAAAGAAAAAGAAAAGAACAGCCCAGGACATATATATGGCAGAAAACTGCAGAGCTAGATTAAAATTAGGCCTCCCGGGGCGCCTGGGTAGCGCAGTCCTTAAGCGTCTGCCTTCGGCTCAGGGCGTGATCCCGGCTTTCCGGGATCGAGTCCCACATCGGGCTCCTCCGCTGGGAGCCTGCTTCTTCCTCTCCCACTCCCCCTGCTTGTGTTCCCTCTCTCACTGGCTGTCTCTCTGTCACAAAAATAAATAAAAATCTTAAAAAAAAAAAAATTAGGCCTCCCATCTAGAAATTTGGCACGATTTACATGAGGGCGTGCTGCCACACCTGGGAATTTAGACCAGTGATTTCAACTTTCCACATAAAACTTTCACCTGACCTGGGAGCAAGTAGTTATCTTCTGACAGGATTTCCTTTCCTTTCTCTGACATTGACTAACCCTAATGGGAGTGTTAATAAGTTCAACAGTCAAGACAGTCACAGAAAGAAGAAAGGGCAAGAAGTGCTAGGTAATTCATGAAACGGATAATCAGCTCCTGAATGAGTAAAACTAAACTATGTGAAAAAGACAGCAAAGTTAGAAACGTCCCACAGTATACTCACCATTTTACATTTTTTTTTTATGTTTAAGCTTTATAGTTTATAACTGGACACTAACAGACAAGGCCTTTAGAAGAAAAATGATATAATCACAACTTACTGGCAAAAATGTTCTATACCATGCAAATGCTGCACTTTCTATTGCAAATTTAAAAATTAAAAACCTCTTACTCATCAAAAAGATTCAAAATCTAATTATATCAAGGCTTTAATAGCAACAGAGAAGGCATGTAAGTTTAATCATTAGAGCCACCTTACCTTCTAAGAAGTCTAAGCCCAGATTCATTTTGATCCAATATTAGAAGGGTCCCACAGCCTAAGGAAAATAAATAAATAAATCGTGGTCATGCTGTTAACTTGCCAGGGGAGCATCTAAGGTCCAAGTGGACTGAGCACCGAGTACCTAATTTTACTACCGCAAATTCCTCCCTAAAGTTATTGAGAACATGTATACAAAATGATCAGGATTGGGCTCTCCATTTCTGTCTTTCTATATTGCACCTCGACCATGAAATATTAAACTTATCTCACGTACGTTTGGGATCCAGACACAGCTCTAACAGAGGGGAGAGATATTTGAATTCATATTCTGTGGCCAGGCAGGGTGCAAGGCACATAAACCCCCATGTAGGTGTCATCATCCCTATTTACACGTGAGAAACCTTTGGCCTACAGACCCCCAAAACTCTGCTCCTTCTACTTCATTACACTGCCTCACCAATAAACTTAAAATACATTCAACATAGGAGTTTAAAACAAAATACCTGCTGAAACGTCCCCCATACTAGGTGGTAAAGTGCTGACTACAACCTATCAGTTATCTACTAAAAACGAATTATTTTACTAAGGGACAAGCATATTTTAAAAGTTGTACTTGTTATATGGACTGAGGGAGGAAAAACATTCTATTTAAACACGACTGATTTTTTTTTAAAAACACCAACTCTTGTAAGTTTTTACAAAGGATTTAATTTAAAATAGCAAATTCATGAGTTTCAAACTAACTAGTGGGCAAGTATTGTTAATTTGAATGTGCAAATGCAAGCAGAAAGAGCTAAGTGGTGAAAACATAAGTAAATATTTCTCGCCCTCTGAGTTTTAGAAATCACATCTTTTTTTTTTTTTTTTTTTCGGCTATAGGACCAGAAAAACGACTACCAAAAGCTGATATCATGCACTGACTTATTTCACAGAGCTGCAGTGCGTAAATAACAGCTAGGATACAAATTAAAAGTTGAAAATTTACGAATGCAACCCTGCCTTTCAATTTAGTCCTTGAAAAGAGACAATGATCTTGAACCTCCAACAACTACTGGGAAACCTGTGTATTCCTCTTGAGACAACAAAAGTGGGGGCAGAACTTGGATCAATTGTTGGGAGACTCCAAGCGTCCGCTGAGGGCCATCCTTCTTACGACGGACAGCCTGGATGCAGACTGTGGGGATAGGGGACCCGTTAGCAGATACTGGGGAGTGACCCTGCAGACCGTCGCCTTCCAAGTACTGGCAGGAGGGGTCAACAACCGCTAAGCCGGCTCCCTGCAGGTGGCGTGTGCCTGGAAGTGGGGGTAGGAGGTCAGGTGGCGACGGAGTCTGTGCGCTAAGGCATAAGGACACAAGCCAGTAGGCACCTCCCACGTGCTACTTCCACACATTAACTGGAAAACACCATTGACTTGGTCTCCAGACCCACTCCCCACACTGGACAAAGGAGGAAGCGGGAACTGGCCCGTTCCTAGGCTCCCCCTGGTGTTCATTTGTGGCACTGTCTACTGTCGGAAGT
The DNA here is from genome assembly GCF_024610735.1 of Ursus americanus. Taxonomy (NCBI): domain Eukaryota; kingdom Metazoa; phylum Chordata; class Mammalia; order Carnivora; family Ursidae; genus Ursus; species Ursus americanus. The sequence continues at coordinate 49,485,474 of NC_142137.1, read as the reverse complement.
GCTTTCCGACCGCAGGGCAAAACTGGGGCTCGACGGGAACCCGCCCCCGCCCCGGCGGCGCGGCCTCACCCGCGATGCCGTAGTGCTGGGCTGTGGCGCAGGCCAGCCGGCCCGGCAGATACGGGGAGAACTCGGCCGCGTAGCCGTGGCGGCCCGGCACCCGCAGCGTCCGCACCGCTCCGCAGCGCGCCCCGCTCATCCCGCCCGCCGCCTCCGGGCCTCGCCGCCCTGGCGCCGCCACAGCAGTTCGACTCGGAAGCGGACCGTTCCGACTCTTCAAGATAGAGGCCCAGGAAGACGAGGCGGAAGTGAGGAAACCGGAGCCCTGAATGCTAGATTTCGGTTGGTCCGCAAAGAAAAGGGCCTTGACTCCGACGGAGTCCATTTTTGTTTGGGGCAAAACAAGGCGATTTGCGCCACCTATCCTGAGTTCCACACAGCGAGGCAGTGATTCTAGGGTTAGGTGATGATTCTAACAACTTCTGTTTTTGCATATCAGCCTTCACTACGGGATTTTTTTGGTTTTTGTCAATTCATTGAGATTTTGGAAGACTGGCATCAGAAAGTGTTTCTGACGATTACAAAATACGACAAGCCACAGCAACTCTGAAACCATGCAGCGAGCAAAAAGGCAACTGAGTGCTGTGTTGCCCAAGGTAACTTGAAACAATATTAAATCATGCGGGAGTGAAGCTTAGGAAAAAAGATATCATAAGCTATTAACTTTTAAAAAATTCTCACTACGTATATTATATAGTAACTAGTGCTCATATGCGGGGCTAAGGAAGGAAAATTGAAGCTCATCCATTCATTCGAACATTTACCAAGCATGTACTATGCAGAAGGTGACTATATATAACTTATTTGTCAAATATGACACTTTTTTTAAAAAGATTTTATTTATTTATTTGACAGAGATAGAGACAGCCAGCGAGAGGGGGAACACAAGCAGGGGGAGTGGGAGAGGAAGAAGCAGGCTCATAGCGGAGGAGCCTGATGTGGGGCTCAATCCCATAACGCCGGGATCAGGCCCTGAGCCAAAGGCAGATGCTTAACTGCTGTGCCACCCAGGCGCCCCCAAATATGACACTTTTGAGAGTGAAAGAGAGTGCAGTTAATAATGAAGCCAGGTAAACTGGCACAAACCGTGTGGTCAGCTTAACTATACACCAAGTACAGTTTTCGCTACTTGAGATTTAAAAGCAATAAGATGTAGTCCATGCCCTCAAGAGATTGTCTAACTTGTCAACAAATAAGTGTGAACAAGGTACTGTAGGTGCTATTAGAAATAGATACAGGTATTTTTAAAAGGAAGTTGTCAGTGCTGGAGGATAGGAGAATGGGAGGAAAGATTTCAGAAAGAAGGTAATGTTTGTGATGAGTAAATGGTGAGGTTTTCTTTAAATAGACAAGGAGATGGAGGTCATTGTAGGATCAGGAATAACATGAGCAACCCAAGAGATGTAAAAAAAAAAAAAAAAAAAAAAAGGCACGATCCATAGGAGATTGTAGCTGCCAGGACTCAGCCTGGCCAGATAGAAGGCGTATGGTGAAGACTATTGGGTGAAGAGACTAGAGTGTTGTACTGCAGCTGGATCATGAAGAGTCTTGTGTGCTATACCAATGGAATTGAGTTTCTACTGTAATTTAAACAATGGGGAGCCATCAGAGTTTTCCAATGTGATAAATTAAATGTTCCTTCTAAAAGATCTTCTGTATCAAAAAGTTTCCTGGATAAATTTCCAGGCTATTACTCTAAGTAACAAATGTCAACCCCAAAAGCTTCCGTACTGTATTATTTCATTTATATAACATTCTTGAAACGACAACATTAGAGAAATGGAGAACAGATTAGTGGTTTTCAGGGGTTACAGATGAGTGTAAATGGTTAGCTATAAAAGAGTAACATGAGGACTTCTTTGGGTGGTAAAGAAGTTCTGTATATTGACTATCAATGTTCATACCATGGTTGTAGTATTATACTGTAGTTTTGCAGTATGTTACCATTGAAGGAAAGTGAGTGAAGGGTATATGGGAGCTCACTATGCTATTCCTTATAACTGCAAGTGAATCTAAAATAATCTCAAAAAGTTTAATAAAAAAATAATAAAAGATCTTCTGGCAACACTAATTGGGAGGAGAGAGATCAGAGGTGGGGAGGCCAGTTAAAGGACTTTAGCATTTGTCCAAGCAAAAGATTATGGTAATGGAAGTGAAAAGTAGAGTCAATGAGATTTTAAGGCAATAACTTATAGTAAATGATATGCAAGGAACAGGGAAGAGTCAAAATGATTCCCAAATTTCTGACTTAGGTGCCCAGGTCGATACAAGGACTCTTCACTGAAATAAGGACCATGGGAGGAGAAACAGGTATGGAAAGAAAATGAGCTCCAATTTTAATACATTGAATGTGAATTGCTTATGGACTATTGGACATTCCAGAGACTAAGGCATAAGTTTGTTTGCATGTAGAAAATAAATAAGTCATGGAAAGAATTGTCCTCACTCAGGAAAAGATCTCTATGAAAAGAGAAAAGGGCCAAAAATAGACCCTTGGGGGAAACATGCATATGTCAGACTTGGAGAGGAAGAGGAGATAGGGAAGGATATGGGAAGACACACAGATGGATCCTATTAGTTAATTAATCAGTTTGTTCAAGAATACAGCTCGAATTAGGAGGGATTGCACACAACACATATCCTCTAGTGCATATGTTTCATCATTTTCATGTCGTTTGCACTTGTGTGAACCTAAGATCCCAAGGTAGTTGATCTCTTCACTCTCATCTCCCATATGCTACGTTTTTTGAAAGTGGCACAAAATGGCTTGTGAGCTCCTAAATAGGTGTCAACATGGAGGCTGCAGTCACTTACTTTACCAGACACAGACTACTTAAATTCCAATTTAAACTACATCATCCCAACCAAATAAACATAGAGTGGGGGTGCTCACATTCTTTAATCTCACAGTCACGGAGAAAGACCAGAGACCCAGACAGCTAGTCAGCCATGAGTGTCTACACCTGCAAACAAAAAGGAAATTAATAAGCCAGTCCCCAAACTTTCCTTCTAGGAGTAGTCACTTCACATGAAAATGTTTGGGGAAGAAGCACCAAGTGTGACCATCTTATTTAGTGTTTTAAACACAGTGAAGTCTTCAACATTAGTTGGAATTAAATAAATACCTATAAGCTTAAGTTTTAATTTCATTAAAGATGTTAACAGAATGGTAGGGCCTGGAAAACCTTCCTCTGCCAGAAAGTAAGGAAGTGCACGGGAAGATTATAAAGACTGTGGGAAAGTTACAGGAACCCGCTGGAGGGGGCTTTTCCTGGGCATATATGGGCCAGTTAAAATATTGCTTATTATAGATCATAACCTACTGAATAAAATAAGAATCTAAGAAATCGTACTCGTAAGAATAATGGGAGAGGAGGCAGTTTTTCTTTACGGTAGATTTCCTATTAATAAAGGTAGAAGAAATGATAAAAATCACAAGGTAATCATTTGGCAATCACCATAGTAATAATTGTTCTAGGCAAGAATCATCAATAGATGTTAAAACTAGTGGGAGGAAGTATAAAGAGAAACAGGATATTTACATAATCTCAAAGTATCTCCCTACTAGATTCTTATTGGTTAAAAAAGGAAATTTGGTAACTTTACAATGAAGACACCTAGCAAACTCTACCTTGGCCAAGTGATCCAACATCACAAACCAACATCATGCGCCTCCTGACGTGATGCACTGGGAAGAACACAACGTCACTTCTGTGATGTTTCTACCAAAACTGCACAACCTGAGGAATGCAGATCATGAGGAAACATCAGACAAACTCAAACTCACTGACATCCTGCAAAATAACTGGCCTGTACTCTTCAAAAATATCAAAGTAATGAAAGACAAGGAAAGACTGAAGAATTGTTGCCTATTAAAGCACACTAAAGAGACATTGCAGCTAAAGCAACGGACGATCCTGGATTAGATCCTGGACCAGAAAGATGTTTTTCTTTTGCTGTAAAGGACAATAGAGGACAATTGGCAGAAATTGAAAACAATCCACAGTCTGTGGATTAGTTAATAGTTTTATACCAATACTAAATTCTTGATTCTGGTCACTGTACTGTGTTTATGTAAGACTGTGTTCTTGTTTCTAGGAAGTATATACTATGTCTCAAGGGCTTAAAAATTAGAAAAGTGGGTACTTAGATGGCTAGATAGAGAAAGCAAAGGTGATAAAATGTTCATATTTGGGAATCTGCATGGAGCTTAAACAGGATTACTTTGAATTATTTTTTCCAACCTTTCTGTAAATTTGTAATAATTTAAAATAAAAAGTTGTTTTGTTTTGTTTTGTTTTGTTTTGTTTTGTTTTGTTTTGTTTTTAAAAGCCTGAACTTCTGGTTTCTGATTTTGTATGTAAGGAGATTAGAAGTCACTACTCTGTCCTTACAACAAGTAAAAAGCTGAAAATTAACAACTCTTCTTGGATATTTGACGGGAGGACACATAGCAAACCTCTGCCCTCCAGAGTGGAGAGACAGACAGGTGAATGCAGTGAGTCATGGCTTACCAGAGCCACGACTCAGTAGTGGAGACTACCACGGAACCAGGGCCTATGTGGGAAAACACAAACTAGAATTCATAAATTACTGGAGGCTCAGCACAGAGAAGTCTGAGAGTTAAAATCTCTAAGGAGACCCCATCATAGAGGGGGACCCAAAATATTGTGAGAGTTGCTTCCATGAGGCCAACCAGGTTCCCACAGTAAATATCAGAAAAAAATCACCTCCTGCTTCTGGAGGGGGGTGGGGCGGTTGAGGTGGGGGGAACCATTTTAGAATATGCCTAGAACACTCTGTTCTGAACAAGGCCTGTCCTCAGAGAAAACTAGTTAACTAGAGCCTAAGTGACCTGAAGGAAGGGAAACAGCCAACTCCAGCCCATTCTAGACATCCTGTCCTACCTTAACAGAGAAAAAAACAACTGAGGAACACTTGGGAAATTCACACTACGGATGCACAAGCAAGGCTCACTAAAAGACCAAGACCTAATCATAGGAATAGAGAATGCTTCCCCGGCCCCCACACCTTACCACCACAATACTAAAGGCTTATATAGAGAAGACCTGAAGTGTAGAGTTCAATCAGTTTGACAAGTGCATATACCCATGGGACTGACACCCCTATCAAGACACAGAACATTTCCATCATCCCAGAAAAGTTCCCTCGTGCTCCTTCCTAATCAAACCTGCCCCTATCTCTGTCCCCCTCCCCCAGCCCCTCTGCAACCACTGATCTGATTCTCTGCTTGTTAAGGACTGCGTGAAATTCCAGGGCTAGAAATTATTCCCTGTGAATTTTTTAATTGACTACTTGAAGATTCCTCTTTTAAATGCAAATAGGCCACACAACAAAGAACACCGAGAATGCTGGGTTTTGATCTCAATTTGCCCTTTACTTCTCAGTTCTATACTGTCCCTAGAGTTTTCAAAAGTGGAAGAGTTTCGGCTACGTCAATCATTTCTAGCTAGGACACCTTGAAAACTCCAACAGGGTGAGATAAGTATTCTAAATATTTCAAAAGCCAAAGTGGAACTGCACATTGATTAATCTGCAGCAGAGGCCAGTTTAAAGCTCGAACTCTTTTGGTTTGTTTTTAGGCTGAAATTATATGGATGCAAGGTGCTTACACTTGTTCTCTGGTTTTGCACCAGTAGTTTACCAAGGCCAAGTGGACTAAGGCAGAGAGTTGCTGTCTGTCACACACACCTTATTGGGATAATTGAAAACATATGAATGGTCGATTAGATAAAAATATCTCATCAATTTAAGTGTCTCATCAAGTTTGATGACTATACTGTGGTTATGTACGAAAATGCCCCTATTTTTAGGAAATACTTAGGAGGTAATGAGAGATAAAGGGAATTATAAAAGGATAACCCTTCAAATGGTTCAGAAAAAAACAAGGAATATGGACAAGCACAAATAGAATCATAAACAAACATGGTAATAATGTTAAGAATTTGGGAATATGGGTAAAAGATAGATGGGAATTTTATGTATTACTATTGTAATATTTCTGTAAGCTTAAAATTATTATAATTGAAAGGTCATCTTAAGTATATGACTAAAGATTTTACTAATTCAGATTGTTCCTGTCCAATTCGTTTGCATTAGGAGGAATGGCTCTAATTTGTTAAGTTGTACGTGGGAGCCTGTGAAAACTTCCTATACAGGTGCCTGCAGAGTCCCTGTCGGTGAATCATATGCCAGAAACATCTGTTTTGTGATTCTGTTGGGACTTCTTACTTTATAAATTTGAGGGAGTAAGTTTGAGAAGAAAAGCAGAAGTTTCCTGCTACTTAAGTCTAGAATGAACCAGAACTCATACACTTTATATTTCAGAGCTAATCGAGTGGAAACGTCAATGGGGAAATCCAGGTCAACTATAATTCCCATCATGACTCAGCGGCATGAAGACTCTGACTATGGCGACCTAGAACTGACCTCAGGGAGAAATCAGTCAAAACAGGATCATTCGTTTCCAGGATTCTGGGTAAGGTTTACTCCGGCAATTCATAAATCTTACAGTTTATAATTAGCATAGACCTCAGTCACTACATACATTTCACTTTTGGAGAAACATAGTACAGTACCAAGCTATTTCTCTGGACTGTGTATGTTGTTTATAAATCCTTAAGAAAGAGAAGTTTAGACAGAGAAACACTTTGCCAAGTATACAAGGAATGTGTGTGATCATCTTAAATCTGAGCTTCAGACATTAAAAGTCTAGCATGCTCATTGTGTGCCTCGGATTTCTTAGCTCTGGAAGATAGCATATTCTTCAAAAGCTATCATTTCAGGGGCCCTGGGTGGCTCAGTCAGGTAAGCGTCCAACTGTTGATTTTAGCTCAGGTATGATCTCAAGGTGGTAAGATCAAGCCTCTCGTCGGGCTCACACGCTGGGCATGGAGCCTGCTTGAGATTCTCTCTCTCCCTCTCCTTCTGCCCCTCCCCTCTAAGAAAAGTAATCATTTCATTTTTATTAACTAAGAAATAAAAATATTACTGGTTTCCTTAAACCTGTCCAATCCCTTTGGTCAAAAAGGCAGGCATGCTATCATCTGACAGATGAAATCTTAGAAGTCATCTGGCATTCTTCTCAGAGTCCCTGAGATCACAGTATTTTTTCTTTTCTTTTCTTTTCTTTTCTTTTCTTTTCTTTTCTTTTCTTTTCTTTTCTTTTCTTTTCTTTTCTTTTCTTTTATTTCTTCGTTCCTCAAACACCCCAGCCTCCAGCCCCAGGGTCTTTGTACTTTCTATTGTGTGGTTTGAGTCTCTATTTTTCTTTCCTTTCTTTTTCTTTTTCTTTCTCTTTTTCTTTCTTTCTCTTTCTTTCTTTCTTTCTTTCTTTCTTTCTTTCTTTCTTTTATTCACAGTAAAACAGAAGTCACTACATTGTGACTCAATTCGTTGTAAATAATGATGAATAGAAATTTCAGCTCTGATGGTGTTGACTGTATGATTTTCAGCTAATTATTCATCTCTGAGTCTCAGTTTCCTCATAAATAGAGCTTCCTAAAAAGGGCCAGTAGACCAATGAGGGATCTAGAAGCCACATGACTGAGATAATTGTTTTAGGAGAACGGGGTATTACTACATAGCTATGAAGATGGCCAAAATCTGGAACACCAACACCCCAAAAGATGGTGAGAATCTATGGAATAACAGGGACTCCCACTCATTGCCGGTGGGAATACAAATGGCACAGCCACTTTGGAAGACAGGTTGGTGATTTCTTACAAAATCAAACATACCCTTACCATAGGATGCAGCAATTCTGCTTCTTGGGATTTACCCACAGGAGTTGAAAACTTATGTTCACACAAAAACCTGCACATGGATGTTTCTAGCAGCTTTATTCGTAACTGCTGGAACATGGAAGCAAGTTGTCCTTCAGTAGGGGAATGGATAAATACACTGTGGAACATCCAAACAATGGAATATAATTCAGCACTGAAAAGAAATGAGCTATCAAACCATGAAAAGACATGAAGGAAGCTTAAATGCATGTTACCAAGTGACAGAGGCCAGTCTGAAAAGGCTACATACTGTGTGATTTCAACTATATGACATTCTGGAAAAGGCAAAATTATGAGACAGTAAAAAGAACAGTTTGCCTGGGGTTGCCTGGCGGTGGGGGGGATGGCGGGAGTTGGGAGAGGTGAACAGGCAGAGCACAGAGGATTTTTAGGGCAGTGAAAATATTCTGTATGATACCATAATGATGGACACATGTCATTTATACATTTGTCTAAACCCATAGAATGTACAACACCAAGAGTGAATCCTAACATAAGCTATGAACTTTGGGTGATAACCATGTGTCAATGTAGGTCTACCAATTGTAACAAATGTATCACTCTGGTGGGGGACGGTGGTAATGGGGGAGGCTATGCATGTGTGAGGACAGAGGATATATGGGAAATCTCTGTACCTTCCCCTCAATTTCTCTGCAAACCTAAAACTGCTCTTAAAAAAATAGTCTTAATTTTTAAAAAGTCTGGTGCATTAAAAACAAACCTAAAGGGCAATTAATGTTCTTAAGTAAATTGAGAAGTGTTAGAATTTGGTTTTATTCTCCACTACCCTGCAAAGAGAAAACTTTCAAGAAGCTAAAAAGGAAAATGAAACTTCCCCTCCCCCATCTCACTAACATGGATTGCCTACGGATTTCTTCTGAAAGATTCTTTTGTTCCCTACACCCACTGACTTTTCTGGGTGTTCTTTAATGCTGCCCCCTACGCAGGAAAAATCTTTACCTTCTTATCCCACAAACCAACTCTCTGTCCTCTTTCAAATTTCCCCTTAAGGTTGACTTCTTCCAGAAATTCTAACTCATGTCTAAAGCTTCATTTGACTTCTTTCAGAGATTCTAACTAAAGCTGAAACTTAACTTCCAAATTTGAAAAGAACTTGCATCTAATATAGTTTGTGAGAATTTTAATTGCTTTTCTTATTTTCCCCCGTTTTGAGCACGATACACAGCATATCCTTTTTTTTTTTTTTTTTTTTTAAGATTTTATTTATTTATTTGACAGAGAGGCAGAGGGGAGAGAAAGGACAAGCAGGGGGAGCAGCAAAGGAAGAGGGAGAACTAGACTTTCCACTGAGCAGGGAGCCTGACTCGGGGCTTGATCCCAGGACCCTGGGATCATGACCTGAGCCAAAGGCAGACCCTTAACTGATTGAGCCACCCAGGCGCCCCAAGTGCATATCCTTTTTGTAACAAATTCAGTGAATAAGATATTTATAAGATAATTATTATTAAGGCATTTTTTAATGGAGAAAGCAATGGACTGAATGTCGGGACTCTGCTTTGTGTTTTGAGGCACATTGCTTTACCTTTTGGTACTCTATTTTCTCAACTGCAAAATAAGTATGATGGATTCTGATCCTTTTTATCTCTTAATATTAGCACTCTGAGACTTCCTATAAAGAAAGGTGATTATAGTTGAAGGGTTTTTTTTTTTTTTTTTATTCAAACTAAGACCACCAGGGGGTGGCCAGGCTTTATCCCAAAACCTGGATTCACTATTTCACTGACAACAGTAACATTTTCTTTTAGTAGTGAGTTCAGGTAGCATCACAATCCAAAGCTGAATTCAGAAAGTAAACGTTGCTGAAAATCACACTCCTCAAGAAGAAGAAAGATAATGGTGCCACAAAATTAAAAGAGAAATAAAAGGACCTCGAATTGGTTTTCTTTAAAATCTTACCACTTGTTTATAAGATCTTCATCCAAAGACTAAGAATATGCAGAAGTTTTCTTGCATGTATGGTTTATAGTTGAAAAAAATTAACACACGCACATGGCTAAAAATTATTCAGAGCACACAGTGAGAAGTAGGTCTCCTTCTCACTCCAGACCTTTTAATTTTTCACTTCCCCACCTCAGAGAGAATATATTGTGAACTGAAAAAAAGCAAAGTGCAGAACAATGCTTAGAATTAGCCACCATTTGTGTTTTCAAAATATGTGTATATGTCCTGCTCTTAAATTCATAGAATATCTCTAGAAAGAAATGCAAGGAGACTGGTAATAGTGGTTGCCACCGGGAAGAAAAATGGAGACACCAAGACACAAGATACAATCAAGACTTACTAGTCAGTGTGTGTGTGTGTGTGTGTGTGTGTGTGTGTGTGTGTGTATTTTAACCTTTTAGATTTATACCATATACAACTATCAGTTAAAAAGCTCCACAGTGTATCTTGGAGATCATTCCATATCCACACATAGTTCTGTCTCAAGCTTTTTAATGATACAGAGGATTCTTAATCTACTTGAAATTACGTATATTCAGCTTTACCCAAAATAATATTGCTGAGAACAGGCTTTGGAACTAAGTAGATCGGGATTGAAATCCAGGCTTCGTTACCAACTATGAGTACAACTATGGGCAAGTTACTTTACTTTCATTTCCTTCTCTGTAAGTGGATATAATAATAGTCTTCAGGGCTGTTGTGAGGATTTACTGAGCAAATTATGCAGAGGGCCTAGTATTATGCCAGGCACAGAGTAAGTGCTCAATGAATTTAGATTTCTTTCTCTGTTGGCTTATTGAAAAAAACTGATTAAATGACTAAAATAGAAAAACAAAAGTGTGTTTTTATTGTCATTATTAATTATAATTGTCTCTGTTGTTTCTAATAGACTTCTGTTCTCAAGAAATAGATACTGAAGAGTGAGTGTTAAACTAAATGTGTACCCTTTGAAAGGAAGCTAGTCTTTTCTCTCTCAGGCAGTTAAATAAGGAAAATGAAAGAGCATGGAGCAATTATCTAGTCTTATTGTCAGCTAGGCGATACACTTTGAATAAGTTAGGTCCCAAATGAGGGAGCTATTAGAGACTTTAAACTGACGTATAGCATATGTAGCTTATCAACGATGTCGCCACAATGATCAAGACATGATTGTAGAACGCTGCGCTTCCTGTTACTATTCGTGATATGTAGTCTGAATCGTGTTCTTCCCTCCCCGAATGTATGTGTTGAAGCCTCAACCTGTATTTGGAGACAGAGCCTTGAGGGAGGTAATTAAGTTTAAACGAAGTCATAAAGGTGGGGCCCTAATCCAATTCAATTGGAGTCCTTATAAGAAGAGGAAGAGACACCAGAGCTCTCTCTCTTTCTGGTGCATACACAGAGGAAAGGCCATGTGAGGGTGCAGCAAGAAGGTGACTGTCTCCGAGCCAAAAAGAGACCTCTCCCAGAAGGAATTTACTGGCACCTGCTTCTTGGACTTCCAGCTACCACAACTATGAGAAAACAAATGTCTGCTGTTGGAGCCGCCCCATCATAGGTATTTTGTTATGGCAGCCTGAGTTGACTAATACACTACTGAAGGAATTTCTTCTTTGTCAGGACAACTAGAAAACGTGCTGTTGCCGTGTTGATATATATGCCTGTCTTCAATCAAAATTGTTTCTAAGACAAAAAAAAAAAAAACAAGACTCAAAACCAAAACACACAGACAGTACAAATTCGGAAACTTTCAAGAAGTTAGTGATTACTCCAGCAGTGAAATGCCTGCTGTGATGGTCAATTTTAATCACCTTCATTTTACAAATTAGCAAACTGAGGCCAAAAGAAAGGAAGTCAGCTCCTCACAACTGACCGGAACTGAGTTTAACCGGGTGCCCAGGGCTCTTGCCATTATACCTGCTGCTTTAGAGCCGCACGTCTTGTCCATTCCCGGGGCTTCTGGGCGTGGCAAAGAGGAGCGGGGGACAGCTGACTGCAGTCTCACGCCCTGCCATACCACCAAGGGGTCAAGGATTTAGGGACACACACTATCTTCCCAAAACAGGACCCCACAGAGAAGGGGTTTTTTTGTTCTTCTCTTATTTAGGAGATCAGTAGAAATCTTTTTGATTTCAATTATAAAGACGTTAAGGAATTTGCAGATTATCTTGAGAACCAGGAATAGTGCATTTTACTCAATAATTTTATTCAGAACTTGCACTCTGTAAACAATAACTGTCTAGCTGAGATAATCAGCACTCTAAAAATTTATAGATGGGTAGAAATTTAATATTTAAAATTAGGGTTATAGATACGAGTTTTTAAAAAGCATTTGCAACAACCCCAAAAGTACTACATATATGTGATAATTCCCCATGTCATGCTTTAAAATTTCTCCTTATAAATCTATCATCTATCTATCATCATCCACTTATATATAGATACACACACATCATATTGAAGATTAAGATATCTGTGACTAAGGGGCACCTGGGTGGCACAGCGGTTAAGCATCTGCCTTCGGCTCAGGGCGTGATCCCGGCGTTATGGGATCGAGCCCCACATCAGGCTCCTCAGCTATGAGCCTGCTTCTTCCTCTCCCACTCCCCCTGCTTGTATTCCCCCTCTCGCTGGCTGTCTCTATCTCTGTCGAATAAATAAATAAAATCTTAAAAAAAAAAAGATATCTGTGACTAAGACTGCTGCTTATCCAATATCCATTTTCTCCTTCTTCCGTGGTACTAAAACCCCTACATTAATGGTTACATATATGTGCCCAGCTTTAAAGCTACAGTTTCCAGCCTCCCTGATGGATATCCTTTCTCCAAGTGGACATAATTGGATGAAGATTCTAGGAAAGCTATTTTAAAACAGCTGACTAGCAATCAGGAATTCCTCTCTTTCCTGCTGCCTGAAATATGGGCGTGATGGTTGGATTACAACAGCCATTTTCGAATCATGAGGTGACCATGACGATAGAACCCATGAGATAGGGATAAGAAAGGAGAAATAGTGAAGGAGTTTGATCTTGGGTGACAGTGGAGCCACCAACGAAGTCCAAAACCAGCTAAATCTGGACTTATTTTACAGGAGAGAAAAATGTATATCTTTTTTGAGCTTCAATAATTTTAGATTTTTATATATCTACTAACTGGAGTATATGTTCCATAAGGGCAGGAATCTTTGCCTGTTATGTTCACTGGTATATCCAAGGGGCCTGAAATAGCCATTCAAGAAATATTATTGTTGAATGAATGCCACATAATACAAACCTAAAGTCTCACTGCATGTTTTGTAATACTGCAAAGGGTAAGCTGAGAAAATTCTGGAGTTTTTGCAATGCTAAACAGAGATTAGCAAACAAAAAGCAGCTGGAACCTTGGCAAAGAGTGGCACAGGAAGATTTTTCCAACCTAAGCTAAAAATAGTGTGGTCTCTCTGGGAAGGACAGAGGCTGGTTCCAGCTGGGGTAAACTGTTTATGGTGATGCTGACCACGGAAAAAATTCTGAAGGGTTCTGAGATATTAGCCACTCCTTACCTTGCAATACAAGACTATAAAGTTGTAAAATATTTCATCCCACCAGCAAGCTTTTCTAGAATATGAATGATTAAGTATATAAATAAATAAACCACATTCTAATACTGGATTTGGGGCCTCTTGAAGTAAAATCCGGGTCTAATTTGCTTTGTCTCCCAACACCTTAAAGAATGCTCAGTACATAATAAACCTTTCATAAATGTTGCCAACATGAGTTTGAATTGGAGAAGTGGAATAGGAAACATGAAATATTTCTTATCTTCTCCTATTTCTCCCCTTCTGTTTTCCCATACACCTCCCCATACCTGCACTTCTCAAGTGCAGTCCAAGTTTGCTAGAAGTGTCGATGGAAGTTGATTTAAGGACTGCCTGAAATTCCAGTACTAGAAATTTATTCCCTGTGAATTTTCTACATGATTACTTGAGGATTCTTCTCTTAAATGCAAGTAGGCTCTATGACAAAGAATACTGAATTTTAATCTCAATTTGCCCTTTAGTTCTTAGTTCTATACTTTCCCTAGACTTTTTTTCCTCCTATGTAAAATGGAAGTTTCCATTACATCAATCATTTCTAGCTAGGAGGGCTTGAAGTCTATAACAAGGTTAGATAAAGTGTTCCAAATATTTCCAAAGCCAAACAAGAATTATACATTTATAATTCTGCGGCATAAGCCAACCTGAAATTCTAGTTTTGTTTTTAGGCTGAAATTATAGGGATGCAAGGTGATTACCAATTATATGATTACAAACTGGTTCTCTGATGTCAATATTAATTTCTGATTGACCACTTATGAAATCATGACATTTTTGAGTTCATGAAAGAAAAGTCTTTGAAAAAGTTTATAGGTTTTAAACGGGTTGATCTTCGAGGTTCTGCACTGCCAAGAGGACTAAGGCTTAGAGTTGCTGTCTGTCATTCAGACCTTATGCATGAGTCTTTTCTTCAGCTTTATTGGGGTATAACTGATAAGCAGAAGTTGCATACATTTATACATGCTTTGATATATGTATATATTGTGAAATGATAAATACAATCAAACTTAACATACCCATCACCTTATATAGTTACCTTTGGAGTGTGTGTGTATGTGTGTGGTGAAAACACTTAAATTCTACCCTCTTAGTCAGTTTCAAGTATATAATACAATATTGTTAACTACCAGTCATCATGCTGTACATTAGATCTGCAGAACTTATTCATCTTGTATAATTGAAACCTTGTATCCTTTGACCAATATTTCCTCCGTTTCCCCACCTCAGCCCCTGGCAGCTACCATTCTACTCTGCCTCTGTGAGTTCAACTATTTTAGATTCTACACATAAGCAAGATCATGTGGTATTTGTCTTTCTGTGTCTGGTTTATTTCACTTAGTGTAGTGTCACAAATCACAGGATGTCCTTCCTTTTGTAGGGCTGAGTAATATTTCCTTATTGTGACTTTGAGTAGAAATCTTAAAGAAGAGGGAAGACACGAGGGCAGTCAAAGCCCTGCAGAAAGACTATTTCCATGAGCTTAGGGCTCTTACAGCATTAGCAGCACTTAGAAAGGACTCCCTTTCTTGTTATAATATGCTTGTCTACTACCTGTCCTCAACAGCATTTGGGGGTACTTGTTTTTTCTCAACCGAGAAACGGTTTTCATCTAAACATTGATTAGACCTCAGAGTTGTATAACATCTAAACTTGGCCAATGCTGTGGAAGAACATTTAACTAAAATAATGTAGGCGGGCATGGCTAAGGAGCTATAATTATGTACTTAAAAATATAATTTTTGTTTTTGTAACTGCTATGGTGACCTTATAAAGACTCAAATTGCAAATACCAACTCACATCATTTTGAAACTAGTTTATCTTTCCCATGGAGATAGACAAGAAGTAAAATAATTGAAATACATGGTCTTTCCCTCCAGGTGAATCATTATCCTAGGTAAATGGATAGGTTGCTCTGTTTAATGCTGCATATGGTAGTTAAGGGAAAGAATTCCAGAAAGGGTGAGTGGGTTTTGTTGTTGTTTTGTTTTGTTTTGTTTTGTTTTTAGTTTTGCACAGTATTGTGCTGGGCACATAGTAAGCCTTTAAACAATGTTTGCCAGAGGGTAATATAATCATCACTCAAATACTTCAAGCATCATCTTCAAATACATGATGGAGATTTCGACTGATGCATTTAAGGGTCCTTCAAGCTCTGAGAGTCAGTAATTGTGGGCCAATTGTTTACCTCATTCATTTATATCATTCATCATTTATTTTAGTTAGACTTTGCTGCTAAAGGTTTTAGAATCTTGTAGGAATCTAAAATGGGGCAGCTGATGTGGAAACGGGATAGCAGTTCTTTAAAAAATTAAACACAGAATTACCATATGATCCAGAAATTCCAACTCTGGGTATATACCCAAAAGAATTGAAAACAGGGACTCAAACAGATATTCGTACACCCATGTTCATAGCAGCTTTATTCACAGTAGACGAAAGGTGGAAACAATCCTGTGTTTATCGACAGATCACCAAAATGAGGTATATACATGTAATGGAATGCTATTCAGCCTTAAATAGGAAGGAAATTCTAACACATGCTACAACATGAAGCATAAACTAAGTGAAGTAAGCCAGTCAAAAAAGGACAAATAATATATGATTCTACTCATATGAATTACCTAGAGTCGTCAAATGTATAGAAACAGAAGGTAGAAATGGTGGTCATCAGCGGGCTGTGGAGAGGTGGCAATGGGGAGTTAGCGCTTAGTGACTGCAGAGTTTGGGAAGATAAACGGCTCTAGAGATGGACGGTTGTACGCAGATGGTTGCACAACAGCGTGAATGTACTTAATGCCACTGAGCTGTACACTTAAAAATGATTAAAATGGTAAATTTTATGATATATATTTTTTGGCACAAAAGATGTTTTTGAATCTTCACTAAAGTGTTTGTGTTTGGTCTAGGATATATATCTACTAGGGGATTACTATATTTCTATGCTTCTATGTAGAAGGAGAAACAAGAATCTGTGAGTGATATAATCTGAACACAGTATAAAATGCATTTAATAATTTTCCTTGTTTTCTGGAAAGACAGAGCTGTCAACTGCACAGGCTTATGGAATCAGAGTCTTAGAATTAGACCTAAGTTTCATGCTTTTTACTTTTGTGATGAGGACAGTGTGACATCTATTTGTATACTTTTAGCTCTTGGGCAGGACTAATAATTCTGTGATGCTGTAAATGTACTCACAGCTCCTTGATTATGTATTGGATAAATTGGACAAATGGGTAGATGTATCTTGTTGGCAAGATTCAGTTCCTTGCGGACTGTTGGAGTGAGGGTCTGGTTCTCTGCTGGCCAATGGCAACAGTCCTTCCTCAGTTCCTTGTCACCGGGGTTCTCCGTAAGGCAG
The DNA here is from genome assembly GCF_024610735.1 of Ursus americanus. NCBI lineage: Eukaryota > Metazoa > Chordata > Mammalia > Carnivora > Ursidae > Ursus > Ursus americanus. The sequence continues at coordinate 49,468,736 of NC_142137.1, read as the reverse complement.
TTCACAATATGATGCATGTGTGCAGGTGTGTGTGTGTGTGTGTGTGTGTGTGTGTGTGTATGTGCACACGTGCATGCGCGAGGGGGAGAGAGAGAGAGAGAGAGAAAGGGAGAGAGAGAGGGAGAGATATGGGGGACAAAAGAAAATGAGCAAGATGGAAATCACAGTCTTTTTGTAACATACTCTTGGAAGCTGCGTCCCATCCTGTCTCCTGTATTCTCTTTGTTAGAAGCAAGTCATTAGGTCAAGCTTATCCTCAAGGGGATGGAATGACACAGGGCATGAATACCAGGGGGAAGGGATCACTGGGGGCCGTCTTGTAGAGGCTGACTATCTTTTTACTACCTTTATCACTTTTTAAAAAATGTTTAAACAAGGTCATCTTTGTTAGAAAATTTATCATTTCATTTTGTCCTTGAACTCATAATTCCATTCTATTTTCCCCTGAATTTTATTTTAATGTAATATGTTTATGCTTGGAATTACTTTATTGATTTCCTTATCATACATCACAAAGAAAATTATGTATATAAACTGAAATTTTAATTAACAAAATTCCTATAACCATATGGCTTTAGGAATTATTTTTTTCCTAGGATGCATTATCATTTATTGGTAGTACTTGTAGTACTAGTATTATGGTTAGTGTTGTTGATCAAAATTATATAAACATTTAATAAAATTTAATAATTATTAAATACAAAAGTAAAATGTCATTGGAAATACATTGCTTAATGTGACAAAGTTGTTTATTTTTTTCAGTTAGTTCATTTATCCTTTCTCGAGTATGACTTATTCTTAGAATGAGTCAGGGTCACTAGTACATGGGGGCTAATAATGTTCATTAATGATAATTGTTAAACGCCTTATTTTTAGAGGAATGCATACCATATTCCCATTAAACCACTCTAAACTTAATAGGTGCATAGTAGAAATAATAAATGAGCAGAGACATGGTTGATCAACGATAGAGTCCAAGTAAAAATTAATATGGCTTAAGAGTATGTAACAAACTTTTGGGAAACGTTAACAAAAATATTTCCTCTGCAAGTCTAACTAAATATTCATGTAAATAGAAAACACCCACTTCTTAAAAACGATTTTAAACATGCTGAAAACCTTTCCTCTACCCTAACAGCACAACAAAGATGCACTTGTAGAGGACACAGAACAGAAGATGTGTGATAGAAGAACCCTACATTTCCGAGTTAATCTCTTTTCCCTACAAATTTGTAGTAACAGGAGGAATCGAAGTGATTAACACAATGGAAAGCACGTTATTTGCAGGGCTCTTCTCTCCTGAAACTGCATGCCTTGGCTCAGTACAAGAGGTAAGAGGGACTCATCTGGCAGAACTACACAGACACGAGGAAGTGACGCAATCAGCATCATGTTCACACATGTGTGACAGCACTGTAATTTCTGCCTTTGGTTATAAACGGCCATGATTGGTGATAAAGATGTCTCATTTGGGAATAAACGTGGAATGTTTTTATTTTCCAATTATTGCCAACAACTATTTCTTTTTTAATGCCCTTCATGCTGGGTTTGCAGGACTGTTGGTAAAGACATATTCTTTCTTTTTTTTAATTTTTAATTTTAGATAGTTAACATACAGTACAATATTGGTTTCTGGAGCAGAATCCAGTGATTCATCACTTACATACAACACCCAGTTCTCATCATAACAAGCATCCTCCTTAATCCATCCAGCCCGCCTAGATGTCCATCACCCATCTAGCCCATCCCCCTTCCCTCCATCAAACCTCAGTTTGCTCTCTATCGTTAAGAGTCTTTTATGGTTTTTTTCCCTCTCTCCTTTTTTTCTTTTCCCCCTTCTCATATGTTCATCTCTTCTTTCTTAAATGCCACATATGAGTGAGATCATATGGTATTTGTCTTTCTCTGACTGAGTTATTTCACTTAGCATAATACACTCTAGCTCCATCCATGTTGTTGCAAATGGCAAGAGTTCATTCTTTTTGATGGCTAAATCGTATTCGTGTGTGTGTGTGTGTGTGTGTGTGTGTGTGTGTATCTCACATCCTCTTTATCCATTCGTCAGTTGATGGACATCTGGGCTCTCTCCATAGCTTGGCTATTGTTGATAATGCTGCTATGAGCATCAGGTTGCAAGGACGTAGTCTTTCTCATGTGACTATGATGCTTGAGTACTTACAAAGCATTCTTAGTGTCACAAAGCTAATGATGGAGGAAGAACTGATGGGAATAATGCAATGGAATTCATGCAAAAGCAGTTTAGACTAGGTAATGCCTTTCAGTCTCCAAATGATAACTTTAAAGCCCTGCAGTCATTGATTCTGTCTGTCCAACATTCCTTCCTTCCTTCCTTCCTTCCTTCCTTCCTTCCTTCCTTCCTTCCTTCCTTCCTTCCTTCCTCATAACCAACTTCTGGTCTTTCTGCCTCTCACTTGGCAGGTGTGGGTTTAAGAGCAAGGCTGAGCTTCCCACAGTCCCCCAATCTAGATGCAGTGTGGTTCCAGAACTACGCAAATGGAGATAAAGCAATCATCTCCCTTCTTCTTGGGTAGAAGAATGATTTACAAATTTTGAGGCTCTTAAAAACATTCCAAATTTGGGCATTTTGTATTAAACATATTTTTTTGTTTTTTTAAATAATATTTTTTATTATATAATATCTAAAAGAATAGGGGCGCCTGGGTGGCTCAGTTGGTTAAACGTCTGCCTTCGTTTCAGGTCATGATTTCAGGGGTCCTGGGATCGAGCCCTGAATCTCACTTCCTGCTCAGTGTGGAGTTGGCTTCTCCCTCTCTTTCTGCCCCTCTCCTCTGCTCGTGCTCTCTTGCTCCCTCTGTCTCTGAATAAATAAATAAAAATCTTTAAAAAGGACTTTAAATATCTAAAAGGAGGGACACCTGGGTGGCTCAGTCAGTTAAGCATTTGCCTTTGGCTCAGGTTATAATCCCAGGGTCCTGAGGTCGAGTTCCACGTCAGGCTCCTTGCTCAGCGGGAAGCCTGCTTCTCCTACTGCCTGCTGCTCCCCCTGCTTGTGCTCACTTGCTCTCTCTCTCTCTGTCAAATAAATAAATAAAATCTTGAAAAAAAGAAATATCTAAAAGGATAAAATATTCTACAATGAATCTGGGAGATTTAATTTTTTATCTTAATTTTTAAAGAATATAGATTTACTGGTTTTCTTAGTACTGATAAGTACAGTTACTAATGAATACCAAATTGGGAACTGGGATATGGCATGTTTGATTGCATGCACAAATTTAGAGTGGTGTTCCAAAATTAAATAGTTAGACTTATGTAAATGTAATGAAAGTATAGGGTTTCAAATGAAATGTATTGTGCCTGAAGTGTGTAAACACTTGTACATTTTGTGAATTAGTTCTAGCATGAGTTAGGAAAACTGAAAAATTCCAGAACCTACAGAGAAGTTTCTGCTGTGGAATTCTGTGTAAAGTTGAAATGTTTAGCATTTGACACATTTTTTTTATTAGTGATTAGATCAGTCAGGGTGTGTGTGTATGTGTGTGGGGGGGGACAGAGAAGGAGACAGAGAGACACACAGAGAGACAGAGAGAGCAAGAGTCAGAGAGAAATTTTAAAGAACTGGCTCATGGGATTGTAGGGGCTGGCAAATCCAAAATACATAGGCAAGATAGAAACTCAGAGAGGATTTCTCTGTTACAGTCTTGAGGCAGAATTTCTTTTCTAGGAAACCTCAATCTTTGCTCTTAAAGCCTTCAACTGTTTGGATGAGACCCACACACACTATGGAGGGTAATCCACTTTACTTAAAGTCAGTTGTAGTAAATGTTAGTCATTCTACAAAATGCCTTCATAGCAACATCTAGACTAGGGTTTGCACAAACTGGGTAATATAGTCTAACCAAGTTGACACATAAAATTAACCATCACATGGCCAATGGACACATAAACAGATTCTCAAAATCACTAATCATCAGGGAAATGCAAATTAGAAACACAATGAGGTATCAGCTCATACCTTTCAGAATGGCTAAAATAAAAAACATAGAAAATAACAAGTGCTGACAAGGATGTGGAGAAAAAGGAATGCTCACGCACGTCAGTGGGAACGCAAACTGGTACAGTTTCCACATACTGTGGAAAACAGTATGGAGGTCCCTCAAAAAATTAAAAATATAACTACCATATGATCCAGTAATTCCACTACTGAGTATTCATCTAACAAAAATGACAACACTAATTTGAAAAGATATATGCACCCCTATGTTTATTGTAACATTATTTACAATAGTGAAACTATGGAAACAGTCCTAGTGCCCACTGATAGGTAAATAGATAAAGAAGTTGTGGTATATATACACAATAGAATATTACTCAACCATAAAAAGAATGAAATCTTTCTATTTGCAATGACATGGGTGGCTCTAGAGAGTATTGTGCTAAGTGAAATAAGTCAGTCAGAGAAAGGCAAATACCATACGATTTCACTACTATGTGGAATTTAAGAAACAAAACAAAGAAGAAAGAGACAAAGCAAAAAATAGACTCTTTACTATAGAGAACAAACTGATGGCTATCAGAGTGGAGGTGGGTGGGAAGATAGGTGAAATAGGTGAAGATTAAGAGTACACTTTTCATGATGAGCATTGAGTAATGTATGGAACTGTTGAATCACTCTATTGTACATATGAAACTAATATAGCATTATTATACTACATGTTAACTACACTGGAATTAAAATATTAAAAAATTGGCCAGTAATCAATTTAATTAATTGATATTGTCCAGATAAAATGTGATTTTTAAACATTTTCTTGGTTGGCTTTTGGAGATTTTAGTTTTCAAGCCATTAAGACAATAAATACTTGTATTTATTCAACGGTCTCTTATAAATTGGAATCCTATATTAGAAATTGGTGATATTTATGATTATAATAAAGGAGAAATAAGTCTGACATTTTGGCCCATACATCAAAAGAGGATTTCAGACAATCTCAAGGGGAGCCTGTGTTTATATGTATCAATCTTTGCTATTCATATGGAATTCCAAGATACTAAGACTATCTTTGATCATCCCATTGGAAAATGAAAGACTATAACTGATATTGGGTCAAGATATTTATTAACTGGGAGAATCATTTGAATTCATACAGGTATCCACTTTAAATATAATAATGATACATAACATGATATAAAGTTGATGGGGGAGATGTTTATCTTTTTAAAGAAGAAGAACTTGTAGCTGAGGAAAGGGAGCAAAGTAAATTTAACAGCTTACACTTGAAGAATCTCCTTTCACTTTTCTAAGACTCAAATCACACGTATTTTAGATCACTTGATACTATCCCACAGATCACTAGGCTCTCTCATTTTTTTTTCAGTGTTTTTTCTGTGTGTTTCTATTATGTCAGGTTCATTGGTCAATTCTTCTGTAGTGTCTAATTTGCTATTAATCCCATCCAAGTAAACTTTAATTTAAACTACTGTATTTTTGCGGCACCTGAGTAGCTCTGTCAGTTAAGCATCCAAATCTTGATTTGGTCATGATCTCAGGGTTGTAAGATCGCACCCCATGTGGGGCTCTGCACTGGGCGTGGAGCCTGCTTGAGATTCTCTCTCCCTCTCCCTCTGCCCCTCCTACCCGTGTTCTCTCTCTCTCTCCCTCTAAAATAAATAAACTATATTTTTCACATCCAGAAATGCCATTTGGTTCTTCGTTACATCTTCCATTTCTTTTCTCATTACAGTCTGTGTTCTTTTGCATTCTTGAAAATTTGTGAATATTTATAATATCTGTTATAATGTTTTCGTCTACTAATTGCATCATCTCTGTCATTTCTGGGTCTGTTTCTACAACTGATTTTTGTACTTGTTAAAAAGTCCCATTTTTCTCCCTTCTTTGTTTGTCTGGTAAGTTTTGATAGGATGGGAAGTGTTTTGTGTTTTACTTTATTGAATGCTGTATTTTTGTTATATTTCTTTAAAGGGTATCTGATTTCTTCTGGCAAGCAGTTACTTATTTATGGGTGAACTTTCTTGTTTCTAAGCTCATTCAAGGCAGGCCTAAATGGCCTTTACACTAGAGATAATCTAGCTCACTTCGCTGTTGTGGATCTCCTGGAATCTCTTCTAAATACTCCATTACTCGGTGAGTTCTCTCGCTGTGGCTGGGGAAAACCCAAATTATTCTCAGTTCTGTGTGATGTTAGAGTTCTCTGATACTCTACTCTTTCCTCAGAGGATGTTGTTGCCTGGCCCTACGAGGTTTTATTCTATGTAGGTGCAGTCTGGTATCAAAGACTTGAAGATCTTCTGTGCAGATTTCTGGAATTTTTTCTCTGCATAGCTTCCTCCTCTTGGATACTCTGTATCTTCACATTCTAACGGCCTTAGCCTCCCCAAATTGCAATTTTTTATCTTCAACCAAAGATATCTGGCTTCTGTTGGAGTTTTCTTTCCCTGCACCACTATCCAGAAATTCCCTCCTGACAGAAGAATCATCTCATTTATTTATCTTCTTTCAAGGTTCGCAGCAGGTACTGCCTGTTGTCTGGTATCTGAAAATACAAGGAGTAGAAAGTTGTATATAGTGTGTTACCATTTTATTAAGAAAGTGTAAATGTAACATGTTACTTAAAAAAAAAAAGTTACCTGGATCTCTGATTCCAGCCATAAAAGAGAAATAGGACCTAGACTTATCCTCTCAGTGTAAATCACTAGAAAACTAGGGGAAAAAAATGGTTATGGATAGAATAGTAAACATTCCTTTTTATGGCTGCATGGTAAGTACTCTATTTAGTGGATATATCAGAGGTTATTAAACCAGTTCTAGATAAATGTGAACACATGGGTGATTTTTATTTTTTTTATTTTTTTTGCTATTGTAAATAGTACCGAAATGATCAACCTTGTAAAAATATCTTTCACAATTTTACCAATGTATATTTGAAAAACATTTTTAGAAGTGGGATTGCTGGGTCAAAGGGTAAGTGCATATATAATTTTGCTAGATATTGACAAATTTTCCTTTGCAGGTATTTTATCATTTTTTAAATCCTACCAGAAATGAACGAATGCCCATTTTCTTATAGAGTGTGTTGTCAAACTTCTGGATTTTTGCCAGCATATTAGGTGAAAAGTGGAATGCTAGTGTAATTTTAATTTGCATTTCTCATTACGAATTATTTCTCATTAAGCATCTTTTTATATGAGTAAAAGACACCTATACTTCCATCTTTATGAATCGCCTATGGCTTCCTATAACTCATTTTCTATAGGTTTTGTTTTTTTTTAAAATCTCTTCTCTATTTTTAGAAATTCATTTTATGAGCTGTGAATCAGTTGTAGATATTTTTCTCAGTTTGTTATTTGTCTGTCTAGTTTGCCTATGATATCTTTTCTGATGTAAAGATTTTTTATTTCTATGTTATCAAGTTTATCTATTTTTTCCTTTCTTGCTTTTGGATTTTGAGTCATGAAAGTTTTTCTTGCTCCTAGGTTGAAAAGAATGTACCCATATATTTACTAAGTACTCATATATCTTCATTTTTTATAATTAAATCTCATTGCCATTTGGAATTTTTCTTGGTGTATGGTGTGGGGAATGAATCCAATTTTATCTTTTCCATATGGCTTTGCAGTTATTCCAACATGACTTTTTAAAGTCCTTCTTTTGCAATCATCTAAAAGGCTGTTTTTATCTTATACTAAATTTTCATATGTAATTGAATCTATTTCAGATGTTCTATTCTGTCTCATTGATTTATTTATTCATGAACCAGCACTATTAATTTTAGAGGACTTACATCTTTCACAACTGTAATGTTAAAAAAAAAAAAAAAGCTGTGACAAAGTCACAGGTACGGTTCCTGTGGAATGATTTTGGCTGTAGCTCCTGGCCTTTGAGGGCTCTTGGTTTTTGTATTTTTGAGCCTGGGCCCCAGGCTTGCTTTGATGTCTTGAGCCCTAATATCTTTGCAAAAAAATGTGGGTTTTTTGGGGTTTTTTTTTGCTTTTGTTTTGTTTCTTTTTTAGTTTTGGTGGTCGGAACTGGGTTTTGTTGCTTACACAAAAACTCTTACTGTGGCTCTGTGTACATATTTTTCATGAGTTGTTTATTTAAATTAAAGGGATGTCTTTAATAGTAAGAATTTTAGTCAAATTTGGGAGGGGGGAGAAGAAGCCAAGACTGACAGGAGATGGTAGGTACATGGGTGGATCAGGGGCAGCATGGGGCGATTTTAAATGGAGGAGGCTTTGGTCTTCCTTTCACAAAACGTGGAGAGAACAATTTGTCTTAAAATTGCCCTGACTTCCTAGGACATAAAAAGAAATGAAAAAGTTGACAAGTACACTTTTAGAAGAAGCCTATCAAAGATTCCACCAAAAATCACTCCCACTAGAGGAGACATGAAATGCATCAAGATCACTGCTCCTTCCCTAGTCTAGGGTTGGAATATTGTAGAAGCTTCTCAACTTCCTTTTGTGTTTAGCTGCAGGCCCAGATGTCGACATCAGTGAGAGTTTTCTTTCTAAAATATAGATTGGATCGTATTACTCCTCTGCTCAAAATCCTTGAATGCCTCTTTTTCTTAGGGGATGAAGTTAAATTTATCTTTCATCAAGATGCTTCAAAATCTGGCCTCAGCCTTGGTTTCCAAACTTGTTTTTTAACCACCACATCAAACATGCACTCTAGTAGTAGTAATAAGAGTAATTTTAAAGTAGTAAGTGGTAATGGTGGTGGTGATAGTGTAAATATCAACACAAAGAGCATCCACCCCTGTCGACTTCAGTCTCGGACTGTTGCCCAGGACTTCAGTTTCCCTGGCTTCTGATGAAAGAGCTTGCAAACACAACGACTAGACACAACTTCCAGAACCACAAGTAGGAATGGTCTTTTGGCATGATATTTTAATTCCAAATTTGTCAAATAGACTGCTTCAGCTTCTCACTGCCCTTCTTTTAAACTTTATGCAGCTGTGAAATGAAATGGTCACACATCTTCACACCAGAGCAAAAAGAAAAGCAAGCTGTTTGGTATTTTCTGAAGTGATGATCTTATCCCTGCTTTGCGATAAGGAGCCGTGGAGAATAGCATAGGCTCTGGATGGAAACCCTGGTTTCGTTACTCACTCCTTGTCTGACACTGGGTAACTTTTTTCCTCTGGGCTCCTCATCCAGATGGGAGACTGCAGATATGCACATAAAGCAGTCAGCGTGGTGCTGGGCACTTATTGTTTCAACTGGAAAGGTCCCTCAGACACATTTGACCATGTTATTACTATACAATGAACTTAGCGTCAGTTACAGTGGTAGTAACTTACTTGCGTAAGAAAAATGAGCCATTCATCTTGCAGACTTTCCCACAGTTTTGATTCTACAAGTTGCATTCCCAGACTATTCTAACCTGTTTTGGCCCTCTCTATTTCTGGGAATTAGTTGTGGAATTTCAGCCTTGGATTCTAGGACTCTGATGAGATTCAAGGCCACTGGTTTTGGTAAGACTAGCTTGTAAGTGGTGGTGTGTTTTCCCTTCAGGAAGCACATGTTGGTTCTCTCTCTCTGAGTGATGTTAGTGGCTATTGATGATCCATATCTGGATCTAAATTCATTAAAAGTTGCAAAATGGTGATATTCTAACTACCTCAGACTTTTTTATGTATATTCGCTAGAATATTTCCATAAAGAGAAAGTTCCCCCATGTCCTATTTTGTTACCCAGTGATATTTTAGTTCTTTACACATTTCAATTTAGTATAAGAACTGGTATTTCAACTGAATATTTAAACACAGCACATTAGAGCTTCAAAGGATTTTCAATTTAATCTAATTCAACACTTTATTTTATGGGTGAGGAAATAGACCCAAAGAGGTTAAACTAGTTTTCTAATTTCTAAAAGCTCATTAGTAGTTATCAGAGTCAATAGGAAACAAGATAATTTGAGGTGGGTTTATTTGCAAAAAGACTAATTACAAAGGTGTGGGAGAAGTATAAAGGAGGCTTCAAAGGACTGTGCTGAAACTTGGGGCTAATGGCTTCAGAGTTATCATCATTTCTAGGTATCGGAGGACAAGATGAGGGACAGTTATGAAGCCCTGTGGGAAAGTGGATCCTGTAGGATCTGCCCCTTGAGAAAAACAGTGACTTCCTGTTGAAGAGCATAGCCAGCCTGAAGCGACTCATAAAGTCCCAATCCCCTTCCTCCCTCAGATCCCCTACCCGGCCTCACCATTGGTCAATCCCAATTGATAAACAGAAAGCAAGGAAGCCCATTGATTTAATTCATACAGATTAGCCTCCCAAGGCAGAGACTAGGGGGATATGAATGGAGAGTGGATCTGAAAGCGAGAACTCAGGAACAGATGCTGAAGTCAGGATTTGGTTCCTATTCTTCTCCTCCTCTACCATTCTACCTTGCATTCCAATGTTGGCCTGTATGCACAGATCTTATATTTGTAGAAATAATTCATGGTCCAGGATGATGTTATCTTCCTCTGGAGTGACTTTTGTTTGTTGAATGTTGAGATTACCTTAAACCAATTTCAGGGTTTGAGACTTTTTTCCTGGGTTACTGGGACACCTGGGGACAGGGTACTGTCCATGTAAGAGTCATTTTACTTTTATTTTACTGCTAGTTTTTTGAGTACATCATCCTTGCTTTTGTCCTTCCAGGTGTTGTCAAAAATGTAGTTTGGCCTTTCGGCTGCCTAATTCAGACTCTCAAAATCTGTCAGGCCCAAAGCAGCCCCAACCGTGAAAACACCCTTCAGATCCCTGGCCTCTCTTCCAAAATCTGCCCAGGTAGTTCCTCATTATCTCATTAGTGCTTTAATGCCTTTATTTTAAATTTTGAAGTTGGTCCAGCATTCTTAGGCTCATTCAGTGAGAAGGAATTACCTAATCTGTCATAAGCAGAAGCAAAAATCTCTCCCTTGTATTTCTCTAGCTCATTAGGAAAATTCTTTACAATACCTGTAGGTGTTCTCGAAGGTGACCCAAGTATTTCTAAGTGGAAGAGGAATAGACTCAGAGAGAACATGATTCTGACCAGTAGACTTCCGTTTTGCTGCCATGCCCTTTAAAAGTGTAAAGAGGTCATAGAATCTTTATGATATTATACTTCTATCATTCACTGACTGTGATTAAATTCTTGTCAAAGGCTTCTAGGGAAGCCTGCTATTTATGATAGGATCTGAGCAATATGTTACCGATTTCCTTAGGTTCCTTCTTTCCTTGATGCAGAATACTAAGTTACGACCTTACAGTGAATTACATAATACCCTTAATTCCTCATAATTTATTAAGGTAATATAACCAGAAAGTATTCCATCTGATTTATATTATATCAGATTCCTCTGAAATGCTTTCACTGAATTAATATTTAAGATTATGTTCTTGGCATCTAAAAATATTAAATATAAATCTGAAGAACATATATAATTTTTTACAAATCCATATTCAATTCTATTGTATTGCTTAATGTACTCTATATCAGATTCTATAATAAAGTCTATAATAAAGTCTTTATAGAATTCCATGCCAGGACAAGACTTGACTCCTCATATGAATATATGCATATTCATATACATTCATATGAATATATAAATATTGTACTCTTATGTATTTTCTTTTTATTTTGGCAGCCAAAACACACAGAGCTAAATTTAGAAATAATTAAATTATTAATTCATCCCAGGTGCTTGCTACTTCTTTAGTGGCTTCCTTATTGATTTCTGATAATTTGAAATCATATTTACATGATTACATACAAAACATTATGTTATTTTATCTGTAGCCTTAAACACTTTATGGAATTAAAAGTATATTGTATTCCCATTTATCTTATCTGAGGATACAAAGGAAGGCAAACTTACCACTTAAAACAAAAGCTAGCTAGCTAGGAGATGCTTGTCCATTTCAGGCTTCAAATTCACCATTTTGCCTTTTCAAGAACAAATCTTACTCCAAATAGACAATGATTTTTCCCCATTCACCACTACCATATTAGATGTCCTTTTGGATTGGAAAACGTGCTCCTTCTTTACAGACAAATTGCAAAAGCACAACTTCTAAGTAATCCAATTAGAAAAAGGTTTTCATTCCTCCAGGACACCCTGAACCAGGCTTGGCAAGCTAAGAGCAAGCTGGGTCTCAGTATCCCACCTGTCCTCTCTGCTTCCACACAGGCCCCACATCTGAATTGTAAGCTGAACCATCTGAATTTAGGCATATTTGAATGTTGTCAGCTATAAAAATGGAAATTTCATATGGTTCAATCTAATACATGGCATGTAAGTTTAATTAGCTAAACCACGCCATTTAGGCGGTGAGAGAGCCTTAGCACCAACTAGAAGCCGTCATATCATTGCACTGGGGGTTTGGGTGATCTTTAAAGTCATTACATCAATTCAAAGTGAAACAAAGCAAAGTAAACAAAAATAAAAATTGCATGTATGAAAAATGGCTCTGAAAAGATCTGGAAGGGGTCAAAGACTAAATGATCAAAAAGGTATGAGTTTTAGAAAATAGGTTTATGTATAATCTGAGATCTTATTTGTGTAGCAAAGTGCAATTTGAGAATTTAGGCATCTTAGTTTTCCGGACATGGGCCTAATGAATTTCCAGCACATATTGTTTAGGGCCAGGATGGGGTGGAGGATTATCTACTGCCATAGGAGTTTGTAGGTTTCACAAGTTGTTGGAAATAATTAAAGGTGTATATCTATAAGGAGCCTGTTAATATTTTGCTCCAGTATGATAGCTGATTCACTAAATATCTACTTTCCTAATGAGATCAAGTCCTAAAGTGGGTGGAGATCATATAGAGCTCAGTTGATATATAATTCCCTTGCTATAAATTTACTTCTATCATTTTACAAACCTTTAGAAAAAGCTAATGTCACTTGCTTCGTTGAGGTTATGGTTGTATAGCTGCTAGGTGTTTTTCCTCACTATTATTTCCTTCCTTCTTTTAACTCTACTACTCAACTGTTTTATCCTTCCTTTTCTTCTAAACTTGAATTTGCATTAATAATTTGCATTATTCTACTTTATTCACAGAACTCATTAATCTCGGTTCCCATCTCCGGGATGGGAAGTCCAAAGCAGTTACTTTATTTCGCTGCAATTTTCACCGGTTTTTCCAACAATTAGAGCATTTTGCAGAAGTTCTGTGAGAACTTACACATGTTTTCGCTCCCCAAAGAAGTAGATCTCTTCCTTTTCATCGCTCTTAAGCAATCCAGGTATCCTCTCCCCTCCCCCGCCGTGGTGCAATTTAAAAAAATAGAATGTCACTGAATTTCCTCCTTTCATCTGCGGAGTGGAGTATAGACCCATTATTCTGTCTCCAGAAAGCATATGGCGCGTGGAGGGGGTGGAGGACTTTATAAGAACCTAAATAAGAATGCTAAGTCGTTCAGAAGTTGGAATTAATCAATTTACTCATTAATGTTAACGTAACCACTGGAATTTTTTAAATGGAAAGTAGCAGAGGCCGACCTGATGAATTATGCCAGCCACTCCCGGAGCGCCACTGTGGGGAATCGATCGCCATCCAGTTTAGGCCCTGGGTGCGAGGTGCTAGTGGAAATCCTCCCGCTTGGCGCAACGCGGGCCTCCTGGTCTGCGCCCGAGCATCGGCGCCGCTCTGTACCAGACGGCGCGCAGGGCAAGCCCGGCAGGCGCCGGAGGGGGGCGCCCTGGCCGCGGGAACCGCTGCAAAAGCCTCCCGGATAGCTCCCAAGCCCCGAGCATTCTCAAGAGAGACTTTTTTTTTTTTTTTTTTGCGCCAAGCTGCCGTCGCCTGCGCTCCGGGCTTTGGCTGACTCCGGGTCTTCTTAGGTGGGAGCCCGGTGGGTGACGGCGGAGAACCCCGGCCCCGCGCCGCGCTCGGGGCCCGGCCGAGGTCCGTGAGCTGCGGCGCGGCCGGTTTCGTCCCGGCCGGAGCTTCCCAGCAGGGCCCTCCCCCGGGGCGGGCCCTGACTCTCGGGGCCGCGAAGAGTGGGCGGCAGAAGCCGGTGGCCCCCAGCGCGAGCGGTTGCGAGAAGCGGCGAGACTCCAGCGGCGAGGCTGGCGCTGGGACGAAGCGGCCGCGGCGCGCTCGGGCGAGAAACGAGGCCAAGGGAGGAGGAGGAGGAAATAGAGCAGATGAAGGGGAGCTGCCGCCGAGGAGGGAGGCGGGTCTTTTCGGCTGCGGCTGCTGCTGTTCCGGGACGCAGCCTGAGGAGCCTGCCCGCCGGAGAGGTGCTGGCCAGGTAGCTCCCCACCCAGCGGACACCCTCCCCGACCTCTCCCAGCGCCCGGCACGGAAGGAGCCGGGGCCGCGCTCCGGGTGGCCAGGGCGCACCGCACCCCGAGCGCGGCGCCCTTGAGCTGCACGGCGGCGCAGGTTTGCGAGCAGACTTGTCTGCGGGCCAAGAGAAGGAAGCGCTGTCCCTTCCCGCTCAACCTGGCGTCCCCACCCCTTGTACTCTACACCCTGCCTCGGACGAGCGGCGCGGCCACGGAGGCGCCGAGGAGGGGCGAGCCGCCGCCGGGCAGCGGCGTCCCTTCGGGGGAGAGGGCGCCGGAGAGGAGGCGGCGGCGCGGCGCGGAGGGCGCAACGCGCGATGGCAGCTGCTTAGCCCGGCGCGCGCGGAGCAGCCCGGAGCTGTGGCTGGCCAGACGGTGCGGCTGGGCTGGGGACCCCGCCGCCGCCGTAGCCCGGCCGGGAGAGATGAGCGCCGAAGCGGGCGAGGGCATCACTTTCTCGGTGCCACCCTTCGCGGAGGGCGGCAGCTGCCGGAGAGGAGGAGCGGCGGTGGCGGCCGAGGACGAGGAGAGACAGCTACCGCCGCCGCCGCCGGGCAGCTTCTGGAACGTGGAGACTGCCGCCGCCCCTGGCACCGGTTGTGCCGCTGCTACCTCTGGGAGCAGCGCCACCCGGTGCCGGGGCAACTCTAGTAGCGGAGGCGGCCGACGGACCACGGTGGCATATGTGATCAACGAAGCAAGCCAGGGGCAGCTGGTGGTGGCAGAGAGCGAGGCCCTGCAGAGCCTGCGGGAGGCGTGCGAGACGGTGGGCGCCACCCTGGAGACCCTGCATTTTGGTAAACTGGACTTTGGGGAAACCACGGTGCTGGACCGCTTTTACAATGCAGGTGCGTGTGCAACCCCTTCCCTATCCTCCACGGTCACGGGCCAAGTTTTCCCTGGCCGCCGCAGGGGGGGGGGGAATGTTTTTCTCGGCAGCAAGCGTGCTTCCTACTTATTTACTTCTTGCCCCACCTTAGGGGCAGCGAGCGGCGCTGCGTGACTGCTCCTGGCGCTCGCTGCTCCTGGGAAAGTGGGTGCTGGTGCAAGATCCTATGTGTATCTGTGCTAGACTGACTCACCCACCGGCCCGCGCTGGAGCCATGGGCCCGTGTGGTCCTCATAAAGAACTTTTCAGCGCTTCAGCAGTGTGAGATAGTGCCCCAAACAGCCTTTGTCCATTTGGTGTCTTGGTTTCTCTTCTGTTAGGTTTGGCCCATATTTTCCTTCTGTATAACCTGTGACTGTTTTAGACGACTCTCCCATTTTTTTCTCTGTGTAGTTTTGGGAGTACAGGAACCACGCAGCCCGCTGCTCGCAGAGTAGATCTATACGAATTTGCATGCTGTGTCGTGATCTTCCCAAGTCATTTTACTTGAACATGTTTAATGGCTTGGATGTCCTAGCCTTGCCATTTTGAACTTCCAACTAATTACCTCCAGAAGCAATAACCTTGTCGCTTGCACTAGACTTATGTGGTATCACTGTAAGGATTTTGGTGGGAGAACCAGGGTCTGTTTTTTATTACCCCATATATCGTGATAGGCTGGAAAGTACATAATTTAACATTGTTTAAAATGCTATTTGCTCTTTTAATAACTAAGATTATTTTGGCTATTTAAAGTGATTGCCAGCATAATCCATAAAAATGTATCTTTTCAACCTATCACAGATTTCAGAAAGTGTCATTGCAGTGCTAGTGACTGATGCAATTAGCTCTCTGTTCGCCAATGTTAGGAATAATAACATGCTATTGAAATTAACCTTTAGTACCCTGTACAACCAAATATGAGAATATGTACATATTTATTTTTGTCAGTGTGGGTGGAAATTTTAATTTAATGGTCGTTTCAAACAATAAGGTTCTTGCATTTGTGATCATATAAAAGGTTTTATATTCCAGTCTTGCTTTCAGTTCTGATTCTCTTCAGTCTCTTCAAAACACCTGAAGTAGGCTTATGTCAGCTTTGGAATTCAGCCAAAGCTGAATATTTTAAGAACAAGAAGAACTTCATGTTAAAGAAGCCAGACTAAATAAACTAGGGCTTTCTGGGTGCTGGTATTTTTTACAGTCTTGGTCTTCATAACTGAATATGAGTATGATATATTACAGCTTAGTTTTTTGTGTGGCTTGCTATAAAAATTGCATAAACGTAACTTTTCTAAAAATTATAGCACTCTTATTTTTGGATTATAATTTGGAAGAAGCTTCAAAGAACTGAAAGATATGTGAGGAAAGCACTCAAGCAAATACTGAGCCTATTTTTATTGCTCTGATAGATTCCGTATTTTTTATAGGACTCTATTAAAAAAAAAACTTAAACCCTAAGCTAATTTGAAAGAAAGTTTCCTAAAAAGGCTCACTTACTGTTTATTCTTCACATAACTGTCTGTGGGA
Organism: Ursus americanus; assembly: GCF_024610735.1. NCBI lineage: Eukaryota > Metazoa > Chordata > Mammalia > Carnivora > Ursidae > Ursus > Ursus americanus. The sequence goes on along the minus strand of NC_142137.1, from coordinate 49,452,064 downwards.
AAGGGAGAGAGGAAGATGACAAGGGAACTGACATTTGAACTGTATCTTTAATCCCCCAAACAAGCCTGTGATGGAAGTACTTAACTCTTCTTAGATGAGAAACCCAAGGGCTCCACAACTGGCCTGGACTTATAGGTAGTAACTGGTCGATGCAGGGTTCCGCTCCAGGTGGCTGACCCTAAAAGGTCATCTTTGCCCTTGCTTCCTCCATTCAGCGGGGCTGATTGACTCTGAGTCCAGGGAAGCTCTCTATCTTGGAATCATGTGAGGAGAGCTGGCAGGGGCCTCGTGAGCCATTCAGGTGCAGCGTGGAATAGTGGGGAGCACGCTCTGGGAAGACCTGTGTTTCAGAGCCAGCTCTGTTCCATCGACTGCTTCATCCAACCCGAGCAGTCCCCAGTTTAGCCCCTGCTTATGCGCGTGATGTGAACTCTGAGCCCTGTCATTCAGCATGAAGATATGACCGAGTGAAGGTGGTATGAGTTTTGTCCAGATCCTTTGTTTTTTTCCACTGAAGGCTCCTGAGTTTGAAGGCAGTAGAACTTTCTTTTTCCTAATTTCTGAGAGAGCGCTTACTCCTCCTCCACCAGGGATAGATTTTTCTGGGAAGGGCCAGATGGTAAATATTTTAGACTTTGCAGGAGGTCCCTCTCACAGCTCGTCAACTCTGCAGTTGTTAGGACAGCAGCCACAAAAGTCCCTAAACAAGGGGCTTTGGCTGTATTCCAATAAAACTTTATTCATGGACACTGAAATTTGCATTTCAAATTCTTCCGAATATTTTTCAACCTTTTAAAAATTTAGAAGACCATGCTTAGCTTGCAAGATGTACAAAAACAGGCCTGGCGAGACTTTTGGCCCCTGGGCCATGCTGTCTTTTGTTCTGCATTTGCTCCTTCCACAGGGAGGTTGAATCACTATGATACACTGGGAAGAATATTGTCCCACAAGTTAGAGCTGAGTTTTCACCCTGGCTCTGCTCTGAACCAGGTCATTGTGAGCAAAGTCCATCATCTCTTCCAAAGGCCTATAAACTTGACCAGGGGCTGAAGTGGAGGGGGAAACTGAACTAAATTTCTAAGGCTCCCTCATTTAATCCTGTGAGTTTGCAAAGGTAGGGCAGCATGGTATGCTGGGACAGAGCATCAGAATAAGAGTGTCAAGATCTGGATTCTTCTGGTCGTTGGTTCTTGTCTAATTTGGAGCAAGTCATTTCAAATCTCAGAAGAGAGAGAAAGGTTGGAATAATTGGTCTCTGAAATTCTCTCCAGCTCTCGAATTCTGTACTTTAAAATTACATGAGTACAAAATGAATTATTTCCTTCCCTAGAGGTGAATGAACTGCTTTTTTATCTCATGTTCTTGGCCCCTCAAAGAGTTCGGGGTTAGTAGGTAGGGCACATATAAAGCCTGGCTGAGGTGTGGCCTCCATGAAGGTCCATACAGAATGCCTGGGATCCTCGGAAACAGATTCTAGAATCAGACTGGGGGTAGGATGGGTTCAGAGGTGACAGCTGAACTGGGGTGGACAGGTGAGCAAGGACTACTTGGAATAGCTCAGTTTATTGGAATGCACAAGAACTTAAAGCTTGGTTCCATTTTTACCAGCTTCCCCTGTGTGTCCTGGAGCCTTTTTAAAGAATAGATTGCAGTTAAAGGTCTCCCCTGTTTGATTATTGTTTAACTGTAATCTAGTTTGTTCTTTGACTACACTTGTCACTCTCTCATTTCTGTTCTGAGAGGAAACTAATGTTCTATCAAAGCTTTTGTGAAAATGCATCATGTTTACATGTGTAAGACTATCGCTCAGAGATGGCAAATGGCAAGCTAACAACATGCTTTCCCAGCCCCTTGTGTTGTAGGCAGTAAATTTGTACAAATGCAAAGAAATGTCATTGATACAGACATTAGTGATACGGAGCTGCTCCGTTCAGGTAGACAGATCCAACTGGCAGCGTCTTAGAAAAACACAGCTCTTTATAATGAACATCTAGGTTTATCGTCCTCCCCTCCCCCCCTGCATTTTACTTATAAGGAAACTGAACCGTAAAGAGATTATGTTCATTCATTCAGGTGAAATGACTTAAGGTCGCTGCTTGGAACCAGGAGTATACTTTTCTTCAGAAGCAGCATTATAGATAGATGATGGTGAGATACTGAGACTAGCCTGTGAGAAGCCTTGTTAACTCCGGGTACTTGAAGTACGGAAGCCCCTCACCACTTTAAACATTCAGGAACGTTGTGTTCCTAAGACCGAAAACGGGGGCTTTGAACATGTCTCTCCTTATGTTCGAATCGCTAACTTCTGCTTTCATCTAGTTTCTGGTAACATCTGGCCAGATGTAGGAGCATCACTTTGGGTGGGTGAGGATGACAGGAGGTGATGTGAGGTAAGGGACACAGGAAGGACGGGAAGGCTGCAGGGGGAAGCAGGAGGCTGGGCAGGGGAGAGGAAGGGTGCTTGGTGATGCTCAGTGCTGGGTACTGGGTGATGCCCAGTGCTCAGTACTTCATGATGTTCAGTGCTCAGTACTTGGTGACTGGACCTGGAGGAAGTGATGCTGGCTGGGGATCCATTGACACTTTCACCTCTTTCAGCATTCTCCCCTCCTAACTTTCTGTTTATGACCCTCCACTTCCTGTTGATGTAAGAGCCAGGGACATTGCTTTGCTCAAGGCCACTTCACTCTTGGTGGGCACGGGATTAGATGGGCTGCCTGCTTCCCCTACCCTCCCAGCCACGACATGCACCGGGCTCTTTCTCCAAGCCAGGCCCCCTGCAGATCGCAGCCTGGTCCTCAGCCCTTCACACCGTAGCAAGAGTGGGTAACAGGAAGGAAACACATAGTGGTTGAAATGGTAAGAATTTAGCTTTTATCATCTCATCTCTGTTATGTTCCTGCTTTGCTTGGGCTTGGGATGAAAGGCACCTACGTAGGCCTTGTCACTGGAGAGCATCTGAGCTTTCTTTGGTTCCACTGACTCCCAGCATAGCTCCTTGGGACTTCCAATCTTATTTGATAAAAGGCAAAACAAATACAGCCTTTGTCTCCTGTCTATCCCAGACTGACAAGTTCTTGAACGTTTTCCAGCCCACTTCTGTGTTTTCTGCTTTTAAATCCAGGGAAGCTTTTGTATATATTGTCTCATATACTTTGAAGGAGAGGGTGAAGTCCGTATTTCTTAAATAGTGGTTCCTATGGACCAGTTAAAAAAAAAAAGGAAGACTGACATGTGTTTGTCAACCTTTCATTTTTCCAAATAAGGATGCTGAATAGAGAAAGAGAACTCAACAACCAGCCACCTCCTGCCATGATCTCTTAAAAAGAAAAGCCATTTTTACATTCAGTAGGGAAGGCATAACGTTGGAATAAAGAATAGCTCTTTGTATATAGTAAATATACGGGAAAACTCTGTCTTATTCTGTTATCCCTTTTCACTAAGGATGAGTGAAAACTTTATCTTACCGATCAACAGAGCAATGGAGCAATGTGTTGAGAACCTCTGATGTAAACCACTTTGTAGTCCCTTCATATCTTTCATTGCTACTTCTTTGCACAAGTAACCTTAGCAAAATTATCCAAAGAGTAAACAGAGACAAACTCAAGGAAAAACACTGATTAGGAAGGTATTTAGAAAAATCCCAATGGTGTCTCACACATGGTTGTTCTCTGGGCCTTTAACTTTTTGCTGGCACACCATTGGGGCCGTTGCCGCCTACCCCTGTAAATGCAGAGCACTGGGCTTCCTCTTGGGGTTGGTTTGTTTGTTTGTTTTGATAACTGGCCAATCGAAGCAAAATTATAATTTTCCAAAAAGAGCTTTACTAGAAAATTGGAAAAAAGTAAAACTTAAAAGAAAATTCCAAAGCATACAAATAAATTTGTTTTTAGAGCACCCACTTCTTACCCCAGATTGTCAACTGCAGATTGTCATGACTGCCCCGCTTTCCAGATTCTTGGGATCCTGATTTCTTTAATCAACTTGGTCACCTCTGGTCAGCTTGCGACATCCATCAGTTGGTAGTTCGAGTGGGTTCCACCTCCTGGCGAAGCCTAATTGTAAGTGCACACTTGTGGCCTTGGCTGGTGCCAGCCTTCTGGGAGCTTTCTGCTACAGGTCAGTTCCCCTCTGGTGGCTACAGGGACTGTCCCCTGCTTCCTGTTTCAGAGGCCTTGTTAGAGACCCATTCAGTTCCTGTTTCTGGTTTGCAGGATGAAATTGGTTCACAGCTTCTTTATGGAGCAATGGGGGATTAACAAGTGTAAAGCCCAATGAAGGTGCAGATCTCCACCAACAGGTACCAGCTGTGTCTGATTTCCAAGCAGTTGCCCCAAATGGTCTCTTCAGACACCACCCCGCTCTGCGTGGGGCAAGATGAAAGTTGAGAATGTGGTAAATGAGGCGGGGTGGGCAGTGTTGCAGGAACCAACAGCTCTGTGGATTGCGGGAAGAAACCCAGAACCCACAACCTTGAGAAGGGTGCGTCTTGAAAACAGCCTCACCGTCCCATAATTTGGATATAGGTAAGTGAGGAAAACTGGCTGTATTTAAGAAAGATACCATTATTTTCAGGGAGCAAAATTAAATTAGCTAACTTTATTAGCGGCATATAAACACAAAAGAGGAAAGCAAAGCAAAATTATAAATTAAAAAAAATCCACTGGTGATTCTAATACATTGGTTTCCTTAGTTGCTTTAATATATTAGCTTTTCTCTCTGGCTAGAGATGTCGGTTAAAGAAACTGATCAAAAGATGTGCCAGATCATTGGAGGAGGAAGGGTTCGAGACAAGGCTGATTTTTAAGGTCTTACCTAATTATTCCAAAAAAATTTTTAAGTGAGTACTTGCTTCTTATGTGAGTTTTATTTTGTAGTGGGTTTTTTTTTTTTTCTAAAAGAAAACAAAAACTAAGACATACATAATCCAGGCTACATCTTGGTAATTTTCTTAGGGGAGACAGAAAGGAGGAGAGAACATTTAAATGTTAACAGCATCTTCTACTGAAAATCACAGCCGAGCAGAACTGTGTAACTTAAATGCCACAGGTTGCACAAGGAACAGTAAACATTCCATTACAAGCAAACATTTTCTATTACAGTAGGTAATCAACAATGAGGAAAGCAGTTGCCTTTGGTATATGAATCATACAGGAAGTTATATTCCTTTGTATAGCAAGTCTCTTAAAATGGTTGTGACCAATTATATCAGTATTCTCCAACACTTTTAGTTGCTTCTAAGAGCTCTTAAGAAAGATGGGGAAGGGCTACCCTCGTGAATGTCCGTGAACTTCAGGCCATGTGTTCATTGACTCCAAATCATGTCAAACCAAGTATCTGCCTAAGCCAAAGAATTCATTCTCCTTTAAAAATCTTGGTTACCCCTATTTCTTATGTAAAAATCATCCCGGGAGAAGGAGTCAACACAGACTATTGTATGTCAAGTACTTCTTCGTGTCACATTTAATTTTTCTAATATGTCGATTGTGACAAATATCAGCTGATAGCCAAGGCAGCCAACAGAAGCAGGGTGATTCCTCATGCACAGGGGCCATGGAGAGGGTCTGTGATTTGGCCAGAATCAATCATGTGGTTAAGTAGGAGTCAATCTCGGGTCTTCTGACTTCCAAATTGAGGTGGTTTTTCCACTGTGCCACACTTTTCTCCTGCAGTGGAGAGCTGATTTCCAAACACATTTGCTATTGAAGAGTGTCTGTGCTAACATCTTGGTCCATGGTGGTAGGATTATTAGAGTCATGGGAGTGAGATGTACCCCCTGGACTCCTCTTGCTAACAAATTTCAGTGACTTCTTGTTAATAATCGTGTAACATAAGCCATCAGAAAGCTGCCTTTGACATTTCTTTATCAGTGCCAGAGAGGGAACTTACAGCCTGGGCCGAGTCCTGGTTGCCAGTCGCTTGGGCTGGAACTATCAACTGGGCTTCCTCCAGGTAAATGTTAGGCTCTTTTCTGGACATGGTTCGTCAGAGGGACTTGCCAAATGTAGACCAAAACAAGCCTTTCTCTCGAGGGAACCCGAGCGCTGGATTTACAACATAGCCTGGGGACAGTTTCTTTCCCTGGTTCCCTGAGAAATTCGGCCTCCTGAGTCTGAGTCACTTTCCTCTAATGTTAGAGCAGATATTCTCAGTAATTCAATTCCATGAACATTTATCAGTTGCCTTTAATGTGCCTCTTACTATGATGGATGTGCTGAAGAATCACGGAAGAGAAGCAGGCACAAGTCTGCAGGAGAACAGAAGCTTATCACGTGTATTAGTTTCCGTGGGAAAAAGATGGTAAGGAAGAAGTCAGGAGGAGCCACCTGTACTCCCGCTCTTTCCCGCCCAAATGGTTCTTTCTAAAAATACTTCTGTACCTTGTTATCTGGCTTTTCATTTGTATCCTTTATAATAAACCTGTAATAGTAAGTAAAAAAAATACTTCTAAAAATGAAGCTATGAAACATTTCAGTCATAAAGAAAGTACATAAATAGTTTACGACACTCATTCACTCACTACCTAAATACAGTAGCTGTTAAACATTTTGACATGTGTTTCACTTCTCTGTCCCTCTTTAGAGAAATAAATCGGTCTGGACAAAACTAAAAGCCTCTTTCTACCACAACAATTTCCCTTCCTGGGAAAAATGCTTCCTTTATCAGAAGCGCTAAATTGTAATTTTCAAAAATCTGAAATCAGAGCTTTCAGCAAATATATGTCTGATATTTAATTAACCCATTATTTAATGAGAAAACCAGTAAGATATTAGATCTTTTTAAGATCTAATCAGTTAAGGGAGAATTTGAAGAGCAGATTTTAGACACACATACAGTCAGGAATGCTGAAATGAATTTGCTGATAGATATGACACTGACTAATGTTCTGGAAGGCAAATCTGTGAGTGTGAATGTTGGAGTCATGTTTTCTACGGGATGGAAATCAGTTGTATGTCTACCGAACAATAACCACTTGTATTGCTGGGGACAAGAATTATATGCGTTGCTTTCGGTTCTGTGCAACGTAATGTTTATCCCAATAGCCTTGTAAAATGGACTTATGCCTCGCAGGACAAATCAGAGGTGCACATCTTTTTAAAATCAGTTAGTGCAGACAGGATGTGCTGCACAAAGCCAGTCCCTCACTGAAAGGATACCCTGTATTCTCTTTTACCCATTTCCAAATCTTCTACAATCTCTTCATAGAAGGCTGGTCGTTCTCGGCAGGCTCTATGCCTGTGGTTTCCTCAAGTACCTTTACCCAACCTGATTTAGAGGGGTCCGTTGTTTTCTTTTCTCAGCTGCTCTGCTGTCTGAAACAGTGAGTGCCCTGAGAAAGTCCCCGAATCCCCCTTTTAAAGCAGGTCTCCTAATCATAGTTGTTTCAAGTCAGGAAACATGTAAAAATTAGATATTAGGGTATTGGGCACCTAGGTTTGGGATGTGATAAGAGGTACAAACCCTGTGGCCAGAACCAAGTTGGAAATACACCAGTGTGATGTCTGCAGTGTCTGCAAATCCAGTTTCCTTCTTCTATTAGGAAATCACCATCATTACCCGTGGGAACTTCAGTAATCCAGACTGCTCCAGATAGGTTTAGTTTTTGGAGGACAGACAGTCCTTATAATATTTTAGAGGGCTGGCAAATGGCTGTAAGATTCCACATGCCAAATATCTTACTCTGGTCTTGTAATTTAAGTCGTCATACCCGAATGACATCATGCATTACCGTGTACTGGGTGCTGTGCCAATCACTACATCCCTGATCATTTCCCATCTCTATAACAGCTTTATGAGGCAAGTAGCATCAGGGGATCAATTTTATATACGGGGAAACTGAGACCCCAAGGATTATCAACTTACCCAGTGTCACATGCCACTAAGGGGCAGAGCCAAGTTTTGAACCTGAGACTGATTTCAGAGTCTATTCATTTATAACTCTGCTCTCCTGTCCCTCAGAAATAAACTATTTGAAAACATTTAAATTATTATTAATCCCATGATTACAGTCTTCTCATCAGTAATCACTTAAAATCTGCAAGATTTCTTTCTAAGGTCTGCACAAAATTAGGTTAAAAGAATACAATTTCTGCCTTTTATGATCTTACAGTCTACCCACTGAATTCAACAATTTAATAAATAATTATTGGGAGCTTACCAGGTGCACAGTGGTGCTCTAGGTGGTAAATAAGTGAAAAATCCAAGTGGATATTTTTGAGGACTTCATAATGTGGGTGATTTCATTGAACAGTAATGTTCAATGAACTAGAGAACAATGTTTATTTACTAAAATTCGTGTGGGAATGCATTGAAAATAAAAATCTTACACCATTATAAACTGTGAGTTAGGTTCCCTACTTTATTTTGATATGAAATCGGTATCATACTGAAAATTATTTAAGTAAATTCCCAGATTTTATTAAACACCTTAAAGATCTTTTATAAATATTGATCAAATCTCATTAAATTGAATTCTAAGGGAGTATTAGAATTCTATAATGAAGAAGAATTTTTTTATACTGACTCTTATGGAAGCGAGCTGACTTATCGCCTGAGACTTGGAGCCTTTTTTCTTATATGTTGTTTTTCCAGTAGTGGAATTTGATCTTTATTTAAATTCTCCTTGTATTAGTCTTTTCATTTTGTGAAAAAAAATGTAGTCTGTTTTAAGTAATTGAAATATGCCAAAAGCATAATTTCAGCTTCATATTCTTTAGGCCTATAGTTGATAATAAAATTGTATTACTTGCTTGTTGATGATGCCTGGCATATATGGTGCTTGGTTGACAGAAAATAGTCAACCTGAATGCCAAGTTATTGAATGGCTGGGCCAGAATGAGAAAAACAAACAAAATTCATTTAGCTGATAAAAGGAGATCTGTATTGGGTACACTGTTGATGCAGAACTCTATCTGTATTACGGTATACATACAAAATGACTAAGGTTGAAATCTGGGCTACCTTTGAAGGTCCTAAACAATATTTTTGAATTAATACTTTATGTACCATTTCTAATTATTTGCAAGTCGCATTCATACAGTTGATAATATGCTAGTTCTACCAAGACAACAATTCCAAGATTTTTAGGAATTGGGTCTTGGGAATCTAGTTTTGGTTGATTGAGTGAAAATTCAGCTATTTAGGACTGGGCAGTAGGATTTTAGTTTTTCAAAAGGAACTCCTGGACAGTTTCCCAGATACATTGGCCCAGTGCTTACTGTTTATATACAATCAGAGTTAAGAAAAGGTTTGTAGACAATCAATAGAGGTAGGGAGTCTAGCTTTAACACTTTATGTATACGCATGTGTGTATTATTAGTTGCAAAGCATGGTCGGGGTACAAGTTGCTTGGCTTGACCTCGTGAAATTAGAGAACAATGTGGTAGCTTACGCGTGAGTTATGACAAGAATAGTTGGCTTGACCTTCCTTGCCAAGCAACTTAGTGCTGCCAATATTTTATGTGCTTAAAGTACACTTGGCAGTTGGTAAATCTGAAATAAAATTGGAAAGGAAATGCTAGCTTAGACTTTTAACAAAACCTTCGACTCTTCCTTTATAAAATCAGTAGTGCAGAAAATTAATTTAATCATTGAATATGACACATGAGTGGGTTACCCAAGGACTGATACTGCTGTGTTTATTAGAATGTCAACCAGGAGATCTGCATTGTTTCCAAAGTCTGAAATTAAGGGTTGTCAGCATGGTGAAATCTTTGCATTAATTTATGCTTTTAACTTAACATTTAATTTCCAGGAATATTTTGTTGGTGTTTACTAGTCCGTTTAACGTGTATTCAAATGAGTGGCATGGTGCTAAGTGTTAACTTGGATTAATTTGTGTCACACTGAGATACAAGTGACAAAAACTCATAAACATAGTATGTTCACGATGTTCACTTTTTAGGATTCTTTTGAAGAAATGAATTAGATGCAAAGATACATCAATTAAGAAGACAAATTGCGGGAGCATCTAAAAGCTGTTAACATATAAATATTCATCAGGGTTCCTTAATGACAGGGCTAGGGAACGGGTTTATGGGAAGTTTAAAAGTTCAGACAGGATCCTTCTGTTCTTGATTCTTTTGTTGAAGGCAACATTAAGGGAGGAAAAAGGCAGACAACTCCCAACAAGAATTTGTAAGTGACTGAGCTTAAGTAACCTTCCTGGAGTTTTATGACTACATTTATAATCGTCATTACCTATGGCTCGTTTGTGCCCATTTATGAAATCTTTGAGAAGGCAAAACCTTGTCATCGTAAGAGTGACGCTCTTCTACTTCAGCCAAATCTCTTACACACTTAGAACTAGAATTAAGATAATGCTCTATCTCCCTGGTTTGCCTCCAGCATTGACACATGTTTTCACTGTTCGGTGAAATGTAAGTAAGTAATGGGAAAGCACAGCCTCACACTTTCCAAAGCTGCCTGGAGCTCAGGACTCTGCATTTCGTCAGATATTAGTAAAGAAGCAGGTTTCATCTTGTTGAATATATAGTGCAAATTCTTCTTGATGGATAATCTTTTGATTATCCAGTCTCATAGCTCATTCTCATGATTTATTTCCATGTATTTTTAAACTGGGGAAGGCCAGGAAGGGCCAGACGCCATCCTCAGGTGGTTCCAGAAGCAAGAGAGTTGTTCACACAAAAGCTGTTGCCACTGTGTTGTGACCCTGTTTGGGAATTTTGAAGCAAAATTGTGCTGTGATATTTATATGTTGTCATGCCTTGGTTTTCTTAGACCACTGCTATGTAATAGACTTGGGCTTTCCTCTCAAAAATATATCATTAGATATATTGGAATAAGTTTGCAGAGGCAGATATATGAAGCAGCCATGATTTTTGTATTTTCAAATTCCACTTTTTTGTTGTTGTTGTTGTTCTCCTTGGTTTATTTCTCAGGGGAATAAGAACAGGTTACCTAAACAGACGGCTGTGCTGGAGGATAAGCCACACTTAATTTGAGAAGATTTTCTGAGAGCATTAAAGGAGAAATAGGCTATGATTGGAGAGTCCAAGGCCTTAATCTGCTTTCAGTTTTCGGTTACCTGATCTAAATGCTCGAAGCTCAATTTAAGATTTGGACTGGCTTAGAAGCTTCTGATGCTTTTATGGCTAGTCTATGAGAATTACCTTTTCAAGACTTGTAATTTCCCCTTTAGCAATAGAAGGAAGTATTGCCCAACTTCAAGGCCAAAATGTGTACCTGATATGTGGTCACTAGGGAAATTGCTTCCTGCATCCAGAATATTGCTTGGTTATTTATGAGTTTAAGCTTAACATTCTTATTCATTTAAGCTAAGAATAATCATGGAACTATTATCTTTCTATTTGTTATTCTCCCATTAAGATCTGCATAGATTTTTTTTGTATGTTTACGTCAGTAGCGCCTATTATCTCCTAAAATAATCTCTTAAAAGCTATTAAATAAAACCCGATCTGCTTTAAGATGCAGCAGTATCCAATGCATACTTGATAAAAAAGGGTATTGCTCCATAAATCTTGCATCGTATGTGGAATGACTAAGAAGGAACAGCTGAAAAAGTCAAGTCCAATGTTGTAGGATAATGAGAAATCCTTCATTAAAAAGATCTGATGTAGAAGCAGTTCCAGGATTTTTCAGGGATTGTTAAAATGTAAATCCACATCTCTTTTCCTTGTCTGTCTTGTTTATCCTGTATCTCTAGTACCTAATATCGTACTTGGCACGTAATAGGCACTTGATACATATTGATGGGCTGAACTAAGGAAGATTGCACTTTCCCCTCCTGGTGTTTACTAATTGGTTTTGATGTCCGCCTTTCCTGCTTAAGTGTGAGTTAAGCTCCTAAATGGCAAAGATCACCTTTTATGGGTCCTGACATCCCCCAGGTCTGTATCTGTGCTTGACCGGTAGATGTGTGTTTGATCACACTTAATGCCACCATAGAACAGAATTCAGTGAAATCAGTTCTTCCCTTGGGGAACTCACAGTCTAGTGCAGGAGACCAGCCTATCACCCTAGAGTAGGTTGTGCTGATCATGATACCGGAGGCTTATATGATGTGCTTCGAGAACACAAATGACAGGATTCTTCTGGGAGAGGAAGGGGGTGTGGAAGAGGCTGGCCAAGGCTTTGGACAGGAGGTGACATTTGAATCAGGTCTGAAGGGAACCGTGAAACCACTTATTATGTGCCAGGCATTTTAAATTACAGGAGAAAGTAAGTCTTCCCCTAAGAAAGAGGTAGAACAAAAAGAGAGCCTATTATGGAACAAAAAACCCCACAACCATTAAAGATGGACAGAAGAAGGCATCAACTACTGAGAAAGAGAATTGGTCAGGAGGTCAGGCAACAGATTGGGGAGCGTTCCAAGAGGGAGAGACAGAGAGAAAAGGAGAGGGAGCTCCCGGAAAGTGGCCTAAAGAGGGCCTTCAGGTCAGTAAAGCAAACTGCTTCAGAAAAATAACTGACCCAGGTGATTAGAAGGCCCCTGATAACTTTTGTCAGAGCAATTTCAAGAAACGGGAGGCACATAATGGAGAGTATTATTTGAAGAAATGTGTTGGTCAGAGAAGCAGAAAGAGAAGGTAGTCCTGCTCCCAGAAGAAGGCACCTGACCTGGTCCTGCTACAGATATCCCTGCCTCAGAGACAGGCCGCCCTGAGGAAGCCTCTGTGCTCTCAGATATTCATCATCATCACTTGTGTGAGAACGTGGAATACAAATTCCAAACCCCTTTCTTCCAGAAAAAACTTTCGGAGCGTGGCCTTCTGTAAAGGTCCGTGTTTTCCGGCTGGTTGGAATTAGCTGAAAATAGACTTGCTTCTCCTTATTCTGTCACTTAGGCCAATTTGAATTCACAGTGACAGCGCTTACATTAGGGGTTCTTTACTGGTTGAAGTCAGTGTACAGAAGGGTAGGACTTGTTCAGGAAGTGAAGGTGTTCCTAAGCCAATGGTGAGGTCAGGCTAGGGGAGTCTCTCATCTGTCTCCAGTGGCCAGATTTCACGGGCTTTTGAAACTAAAGAATAAGAACTGGGACCAACAATGCTTTTATTGTTTTGTCAGCCACTTGAAACACTTCATTGCTTGTAACACTGGCCACTTAGAAGTACAAATGATTCCTTTCTTAAAGGAGACCTTTTTGCTGAGCGCCATCTCACTTTGTAAACTTCCAGTGGAAACACTTGTAAAAAAAAAAACCAAAAAACAAAACAAAACAACTCACTTCTTTTTTATGCTTTCCTCACCGTGGGTTCCAGACCACTCCCAAGAGGAGGACTGCTCTGAATAGGTCACTAGAACAAACCCTGGGTTCATCTGAGGTTACTCTCGCTACCATACGTGTGCATTCATTTGTGCTCATTGTCCGTTCCCAAAGAAGCTCCTTCCGCCTCAAAAATATCTTATCTGATTAGTTACTGTTTTACTGGCTTAACTTGAAATCACCTCCCTTGGGCCTTATCTTTTATTCATCCTGCACACAGAGGGAAACACAGCATTGAGTGATGTTCCTGATGACACCCCTCTTTCAGAGAGAGTCCTAAGTGCCACACTTACTGAAGTGGGAGAGGGAAGGGACACATTTGGTTAGAAAACTTTCGTATATTCAAGGATGACTTTAAGGACCAAGGTCTCCCCGCCCCCTTTTTTATAATAGGAGACCATTACAGAGCCAAACCTTTCATAACCTATCTTGAAAATCAGTTCTTGAGGTGAAACTTGAATTTTCTAAAAGAGCATTTCCGGAGAAAATCTATTTTTAAATATTGAGTTGTTGAGATAGTACAGAATCTTCTTTGATCATAGTAATAATAAGGGTAAATATAATAATACAAAGATTAGGGTAGAAAGGTTAATTATATGGTTTTCTAGCAGCAGACCAGCCAGGTTTCTTTCCTTCGTTCTTGTGGAATGAACAAAAATGGCCTTTTTTGGTGTCAGATGTCTCCTGAGTTTGTCTTTTTAGCCCAGGCCCTACCTCTCACCCCCTGCAAAGCTGTAGGCTTAACCGTCCGCTGTACTTGCACACCTGCTGTCACACAGGTACCTCCAACTCGTTTCACTAGAGAAACTGGTCTCCTCTCCGTAACATCTCATTACATGGCACTCAGTTTTCAAAACCAGAAATCTGCTCTCGATTCCTTTAAAATAATCATGAATTGTATACATATTAGGAATTAGCATTGTGTGGTGACAGATGGTAGCAACATTTGTGGTGAGCAGAGCATAACTTAGAAGTTGATTCACTATGTTCTACACCTGAAACTAATGTAACATTGTGAGTCAACTATATTCAAATTAAAAAAAATTAAAGAATATTTTTCCAAATATTTGACCTTATTTCCTTAGTTTGAGGCTTAATTATAGCATTTTAATTCTTTACCCAGTTCTTTTTATTAGTTAAAACTTATCATTTGCAAATTGTGCTCTTGCTTTTAAATGCAGATTCTTGCTTCATACATAGATCTGAGAATTATTCATTTGGATATAGAAAGTTTAATAGACTTTCTTGTTACACTTGACTCCTTTCTCCATCTTGAATTTATTTTGTTTCATGATGTAGGAGAAGTAATGTATCTGTAGTTCAGTGTACTGTGATTGATAAAAGGAAACAACGCGTGAGCTAAGTGAAATTGACAACCATAATGTTTCTTTAAATATCATTTAATATTTGTTCATGGCATGGTCTGAACTACATCAGTAATTTTTTTTAAGATTTATTCATTTGAGAGAGAGAGAGAGAGCGTGCTGGGTGTGGGGGCAGACAGAGAGGGAGAAGGAGAATCTCAAGCAGACTTCCTGCTCAGCAGGACTCCGAGACCATGACCTGAGCCGAAATCAAGACTTGGATTTAATGGATTGAGCCACCCAGGTGTCCCTACCGCAGTTATTTTCATAAATGATCTTCTCCCTTGCTCTTAATTAAGAATTATACTGAAGATAATTTGACCTTTTATACTTTGCTCGGAGTTGCTATTATAAACATCAGTTATTGTACTGAACTGTTAAGCTGTAATATAATTCTGTGAGAGAAGCTGAGCTTTTTTTCCTTTTTTTAAGAGATTTATTTATTTATTTATTTATTTGTCAGAGAGAGAGAGAAAGGGAGAGAGAGCACGAGCAGGGAGAACTGCAGGCAGTGGGAGAAGCAGGCTCCTGGCCAAGCAAGGAGCCCGAGGAGCCTGACCCGGCCCTGGATCTCAGGACCCTGGGATCATGACCTGAGCCGAAGGCAGATGCTTAAGCGGCTGAGCCACCCAGATGTCCCTGAGCTGTTTCTTTTACCTAATGCAGCCAGCCCATTTCTTTGGCAAGGGGGGCAGAGATAGCCCCACATGGCCTCCCCTTCCCTTGAAGAAAGAGGCAAGCTTAATAACAGCCATTTGGTTACTTTTTTTAGTGTATTGCGGTGGTATGCTTAGGAACTACTTAAGTATGTAGTAGCTACATACTCCAAACCTGCTTTCCCCCTCCTACCCTCCCTTCTTTCCTCCCTCCCTCCTTCTGTCAGTAAACATTGGTCGGGTCTACATCATGGGCCAGGCACTGGGGGCAGAAAGGCTGTGACATGGGCTCCGCCCACAGAGTAGTCAAGTGTGCATCTTACTCTTCCATCTCCTCACTATTTGTTTTTCTGTTTACTCTTACTCCATCCCACTTCTGGATACTAATCTCTGTTTTTTTACATCACTTTTTAAAAATTGAGATGTAACTCACATATCATAAAATTTACCCTGTTAAAGTGTATTCATTCTGTTTTTAGTAGATTTACCAAGTGTGCGACCATCACTCATATTTAATTCCAGAACGTTTTCAGCAACCTCACATATAAACCCTGTACCCATTAGTCACCGTAGTCACTTCCACATTCTCTGTCTTAGCAACTACTAGTCTGCTTTCTCTCTCTGAATTTGCCTATGCTCCGTATTTCATCTAAGAAGAATCATACAATACGTGGCATTTTGTGACTTGCTTCTTTCACCTGGCATAATGTTTTCAAGTGACATTCATGTTGTAACAAGTGTCAATCCTTCATTCCTGTTTTTCTGGCTGAATACTGTTTCATTCTATGGGTATAGAACACATTTGGTTTACCCATTTATCAGTTGCTGGGCGTTTGGATTGTTTCTGCTTTGGGGCTATTGTGAATAAAGCTACGATATACGTGGTTTGAGGTAGATACATGTTTTCCATTCTCTTGATTATAATACCTAGGAGTGGAATTGCTGATTCACGTGGTTTTGAGGAACCACCAACTCATTTTCTAAAGTGTGTGCACCATGTTCCGGTACCACCAATAATGAATGAGGCCTCCATTTATCCACATCCTTACTAATGCTTGTTATTGTCTTTTTTTTTTTTTAAGATTTTATTTATTTATGTGACAGAGAGACAGCCAGCGAGAGAGGGAACACAAGCAGGGGGAGTGGGAGAGGAAGCAGCAGGCTCCCAGCGGAGGAGCCCGATGTGGGACTCGATCCCGGAATGCCGGGATCACACCCTGAGCCGAAGGCAGACGCTTAACGACTGTGCTACCCAGGCGCCCCTGTCTTTTTGATTCTAGATATCCTAGTGGGTATGAAGTGGTACGTTGTTTTGGTTTTCATTTGCATTTCCCCAATGACTAATGATGTTGAGCGTCTTTTCATGGGCTTATTGGCCATTTGCATATATTTTTTGGAGAGCTATATATTAAGATCTTTTGCCCATTTTAAATTTTTCTTTTATTGTTGAGTTGTAATAGTTCTTTACATATTCTACATATTCTGCATATAAGTCCCTTATTAGATATCTGATTTGTAAATATTCCTTCTATATGGTGAGTTTTTTGGTTTTTGCTTTTTTTTTCTTTGCTGGTTTGCTAGTGTCCTTCAAAATGCAAACAGTTTTAATTCTGATGAAATCCACCTTATTTATGTTTTCTCTGGTTGCTTATACTTTTGATGTCTTATGTAAGAAACCACTGCCCAATGGGGAGGTCATGAAGATTTACACCCATGCTTTCTTCTAAGAGTTTTATAGTTTTCACTCTTGGAATATAGGACATTGATCCATTTTGAGTTGATTTTTATGTATCATGTGAGGCAGGGGTCCATCTTCAATTCTTTTGCATATGGATGCCCAGTTGTCTCAGCACCGTTTGCTGAAAAGACCATTCCTTCTTTCACTACTGAGTTTTCTTTGGCACTTTTGTCAAAAATCAATTAACTGTAAGTGTGTGAGTTTATTTCTCAGTTCTGTTCCATTTTTTTTTTTTTAAAGATTTTTTTATTTATTTATGTGACAGAGAGACAGCCAGCGAGAGAGGGAACACAGCAGGGGGAGTGGGAGAGGAAGAAGCAGGCTCACAGCGGAAGAGCCTGATGTGGGACTCGATCCCGGATCGCCAGGATCACGCCCTGAGCCGAAGGCAGACGCTTTAACGACTGCGCCACCCAGGCGCCCCTCAGTTCTGTTCCATTGATCTATATGTTTATCCTTATGCCAGGACCACGTAGTCTTGATTACTTCAACTTTGTATTACGTTTTGGAAAGGAAGTAAAGGAGACATGAGACCTCCAACTTTGTTCTTTTTAAAGACTGCTTTGGCTGTTTTGCTTACCTTGTATTTCCATACGAATTGTAGGCTTGTAATTGCTGCAAAAAAGACACTTGGGTTTTCTTCCTATTTTTTTTTTTTTAAGATTTTATTTATTTATTTGCCGGAAAGAGAGAATGAGCACAAGCAGGGGGAGTGACAGGCAGAAGCAGGCAGAGGGAGAAGCAGGCTCCTTGCTGAGCAAGGAACCCGATGCGGGGCTCCATCGCAGGACCCCAGGATCATGACCTGAGCCGAAGGCAGACGCTTAACTGACTGAGCCACCCAGGCGCCCCTCTTCTTCCTACTTTTAATCGTCCCCCGATATTCTTTGCTCTCATTAAAATTTTTTGCTTCTGTTTCTTTTGCATTTCTTGGCTTTCACGACAACTGGCCTCAACTTTTGCTTCTTATTTTTTGGCTACTGAACTGCTCGGTAGTTCAGTTTTCAGGTTTTGGACATTTACTGTCATTTATCACACTTAGGAGTGGGTAGATTTCACTTCCTCCTTCCATCCCTCCCTTCCTTTCTTTCCCTCTTTCTTCTTTTCCTTCCTCCCTTACTTCCTTTCTTCCTTCCTTATAGTGGGTTTGACACGTACCAAAATTATCAATGTTAGCAGAATCTGACTTCAGAATAAATGAGAATCACTACTTACCTTTGTCTGCTTATTCCCTAAAACTTAAATATTTAAATATGAAAAGTCAAAATATTTCTTGAAAGGGTTATTATGGTGATAAACTTGTCCCTTGTGATTTGGTTTCCTATACAAAACATAGAAAATCTGAATTTTATAAGAAAAAATATTTTACTGGAAAGTTAATTTGCCTGTAGCATACGTAGCTGTGGAAGCTCTTTCTGAAAGTAGGCCCGGTCTGTAAATATTTCCAGGGCGAGTGTGGTTCAGCACTCTGTTGTTTTGCCGATTCAACATCTCGGTGTTAAGATATTTAATGAGGAAATGGAGTTTATTATAGATTTAAATTTTCTGATATGGTCTCGATTTGCTTTGAAGCCTCGGAAATGTTACCCTTACTTGGATCATCACATTGACTTGCTCTTCCCTCTACAGATATTTTAACGACCTCTATCCCCTACCACAAATTCTGACCTGTCCAGTTTTGTTGAGCCAGATCTCCTACAACCTCATGCCCTAAAACCCAGTTGTTGGCTGCTGTGTCTAATAATGAAGGAAATGAATCAACACCCCCCCCCCCAGATAACTTACCAGTCTGTCCCCAACCACAGATGGGTTGAGGGAAAGCAGGTGTGGAAAGTCAGCACAGTGACCCGCTTTGCGATGAGATCTGTGGTGGTCAGCTACTTTTGTTTTTAAATTGTGAAGTGATCCCAGAGGTCCTCCTTATGGGCAGTTCTTTGCCAAGTTAGGACTTGGCCTTGTTCTGAAAGGTAAACTAGTGCTTAGACTCAGAAACGTATCACGCAGAACAGTGGGTGTGGATTGGCAGGTGAGGTGTTCAGGCAGCCAGGCTCCGAGGGCTCTCACTATGCAGTGTGGGGAGCTGGGGGTGGGGCCAGACTTGGCTCCTGGCCTCACCTGCAGCTTCCATGGTTCTGTGCTGGACCAGATAGATTCTTGCCCACCTCGTGACCGGCGGTGCAACCAGGATGGCTCTGCAGGAAAGGGATCGTGTCTTGGAATATGGAGATTCTGAACGTGTTCACATTGGGGCACCAATCAGCTCTCCACTGATCAGAGAACCAGAAAAACAAAATCACGTCTTCCTAGGGAAGGAAGGGAAGCCGTATGTTGTGATGTTCAACATATGGACTGTGGCTCCGACAGACCTTGTGTTTTGAGTCTCGGCCCTGCCACTTCCTAAATCCATGCTCTTCTCCCAGCTCTAGAAGCTCCCACTTTCTGGGTATCTGGTGGCAGGATGATAGAAGCACGCGATCCTGGAAGCAAGTGGATGGCAAGAGTGGGGCCCCACAGAGACAGATCTGCAGAGAGCTGAGGGGTGACCCCACAGAGTCCACACGGCTCAGGTTCTGAGCTGTGGAGGGGAGAACAAATGCTTTAGAGTCGGGAGGCTTACTTTGTGTTTCAGTCCTGCCTCACGTATCCTCTCTGCAATGAGAAAGACTGTATTTTCCCATGGTTTTGAGGATTCACTGAGAAAATAAATCTGAAAGGAGCAGGCACACAGTAGGTGCTTGGCCTACATTTATATAGTCATAGTATTGACTTGCTATTTTGAGACGTCCGTGTTTCATTTCCCTGTTGCTGTGTAACTAACTCTACAAAATGCAGGGGCTTGAAACAGCCACGTTACTTACTGTCTCTTGCAACTCAGGGGCTCGACCAGATTCAGCTGCGTGGTTCTTCCATTTCTTGTGAAATTGGTTGGGTCTGCAGTCATCCAGGCTCTGGACCGGTTTGGAATGTCCAGGAAGGTTCCATCCCATCAGCGGATGTTGGTGTGGGCTATCTGTGGGAGCCTCAGTTCTTCTCCTGTGGCCTCCGCACATGGCCAGGTTGGACTTCTCACAGGGTGTTTGCATTCTGAGAGAGAACGTCTGTGCGTAAGAGTTCCAAGAAGACTGAAGTGAAAGCTCTCAGTTCTCATGTATTTGCTTTCAAAATCCTCAGACTATTACGTTTGCACCATTCTATTGGTCAAAGCAGTCCAGGTGCCAGCTTAGACTTGAGGGGAGGTAGAGAACTCAATGGGGGAAGAAGTAGGCAAGTGCATACAGACGGGTAACGAATATGGATCAGTAGTTCTCTGCCTGCTTTGCTCCCATCTTGTAGCTAAGTCATGGAGAGAAGCTGAGGCCTGGGCCCTAAGGAAAATCATTAGATTTTGAGAAAGAAACAAAACTCAAAATGGAAGGTACCTGAATAGATTCAGCAAAAATACACTTCACATGGAAAAAGTTTTTTCCCCTCTAAATTTTCCATTTCCACAGATAGGGCTGATAGAAATTTACTGTCAAAGTCCTGTCCTGACACTTTTTGCTGTCTACCAGAAGACTGTCAGTTTGAAAGCGGACCTGTTTCCCCACACATTGGGGCCCTTTGGAATTAGATGGTTAAACAGAGATAGGACAGCTAGATGTTTGCCCTGGCTGGTGCTCGAAGCGGAGAAGGCAATGAACAATTTTGTGAAAATCTTGTTTAAGACATCAAAGACTTCGTCTTCACGGGCTAGTTATGCAGGGAAGTGGAGATTGTTGCCTTTTTAAAAGCAGATTAACATGCAGCCAAGACTCACTACTCCATCGCAGCCCTGGGAATGGACAGGAATTTTGACATTTTTTCCCTCCAGCTGTGTGGAGGCTGAAGCAGTGAGGAGTCGGTCCACAGAGCCGGCCAGGCGGTAGCAATGGCAGTTTGCCAGGAGACCTCAGGAGGCTGGGAGGGGGGAGGGGCAGTGGCCTCTCCGGGGGCCAAGTGAAAATATGAGCATGTGGTTCATGGACTGGTTTAATCTGCAGGCAACCTGCCTATCCCTAGAGAGGTTTGCAGCCAGCATTCAAGTTTCCAGAGAGAGAAAGACAGAGTACAGGAGGTACTTTCTCTTGTATAACTCCCCCTTGGTTCCCACCCCCCCCCCCCATTTAATTCTACTTGGCTTTAGAAGCTCCAGTGGGAAGTTTACTCTTCTTTTTGTATTTTTCCTAATCTAAGCCCTCCTCCCACCTTAACCGCACACACTCTGTCTTATTTCTGGTACTGTCCGTGGATGGCTGAACCAATGAGGAATGTGAGCCAACTTCTCTCCCTAAACTTTGCCCAGAGAACACCTGAGAGTCATGTGCAAACATCAGCAGACAGTTCTTGGCTGGGTGTCCCATCAAATGTACTGTTTATATTTGGAAAAAGCATTGGTTCTTCTACTTGGCAAACAAAAAGTTTCCAGCTTTAAACGCGCAGTCAGGAGCTCTGTTGTTCTGTTTGCTTATTCTCATACCCACTCCCGTCTCTACTTACTGCTCTGTTTCTTTCTTCTAACTTTTCTCTGGCTGGACCATCAGTATAGATTTTTCTTTCTTATTTTTGTCCTTTGTTGCAAACTGACAGTGGTGTTGCCTGCTAAAATTGGAAACAAAAACTATTTGTGTGACTATCATTAAAGATCATGGATTTTAAATTTAAAGAGGCAAAAGTTAATTTTTAAATTCTTTTGTTTCCTGTTCTAACATTTTATTGGACAATGAAGACATCCTATTAATCTTTAAGTTGCATTGCTGCCGACTGAGCCAGTCTTCCCGCAAAGCATTCATTGTATCTGCCTTTGCTCTCAAGAGGGCCATTTGGCGGCACACCTTTCTTACCTCCTTTTCCATCACTTCTCCTTTGTGCTGAGTGGTTGCTAAGAAATGACTTTCTAATCAGCACAGATTTCCAACCAACTCAAGGAGAAAACTCAACTTGTTAGCGCAGCATGCAAAGTCAGCCTTGTGGTACCCACCTCACAAGCCCTGTGATTGGACCCAGACCCCTGTTTCCCCAATAAATCAAGCTCGGGGATCTCTCCATTGTTGTGTGTAAATGTCATTCTACGTTTGTTTTCCCATTTTCCCCTTGTAAGTTCTGTACTTTTACTGTGATGGTAGTTGCAGGACCCAAGGATTTGGGAAAATGGACTGATTCTTCTAAGCTCCTTCCTGCTTCCTGCCTGGAATTCACTTCTCACACTTCCTGGGGAATTTCTTTGCATCTTCTAGGTCAGCTCTGTGCACCTTCTCTCCTCCAACTCGCGTGCGTTGATGATTTGATCATTTTCACAAGCAAAACCTCATGTCAGAGCTTCATTCAGAAAATCTTTCGCCTTTTGTTCTCCTGGCTAAAAAGGAAAGCTAATCAATATGTAAAGTGACACGTGCCTTGAAATTTGGTGTAAGATTTACTAGCCTTCGCTGTGTTTAAGTCTTTTATGGTTTGGGGGGAAAAATTAGTCTGGTGACAGTCTTATATATTATTGGCTGCTGACTCTGCTTTGCTGTTTAGGCCTGAGTTTGCATGTTTGTGCCATTGTATGGCAATTGAAGTATCCCAACTGGCGAAGCTTTTTAAATAACTGTCTTGCTTTCCCACCAGATGACAGAGGACCAGTTGAGTAGTTCCACGTGCATTCTGTCCTACTTGCCTTGGTTTCCCTCCCAACAGGCTCAAAAGTTAGGCAATAACTGTATTTGTTTGGCACTTTCAGATATATAAAACATTAGCTGAAGATTTTAAAAAACTCATTCCCTGCCTCCAAAATTTAAAACACGTGCAAAAAATATTATTTTAGCTTATTTTTACTTCCCTTCCAAAGTTCTGCAGACTTTCCCCATGATAATAGTAGGTGGAACCTGTTCTTGGAAAATAGGGGATAGTTTGTATAGCGATAGTTTTGGTATGTTCCAAACTTCTACTTTAAGTATAGTTTTAGTTAAAGGCTACTCTAAGAAATTTCTTCTTGAAAGATCTATTCAGGACTATGTTATTCTTAAGTTACAGTATGGACTCTTGATACTGATTCCTGCCTATTTTCAGCAGTGGAAAATATGGCACATTCAGGAACCAACTTCTTATTCATCTTTGTCCCTATTGTTCAGCCTAATGCCTCCCGTAGAATACCTGTTCAATATTTATAGAATGAACAAGTAAATAAGGCTGTGTCGAGAACAGTTTATTTTCAAAAGGCTGTACTTACTTCATAGAAACATAGGTAAGAACAAGATTCCCACTGTGAATGTAAGATGGGCAGAAACTCATAACACTGTTTTTTTCCTCAAAAGGATGAACAGTTTTTTTGTTTTTTTTAAAGATTTTATTTATTTATTTGACAGAGACAGCCAGCGAGAGAGGGAACACAAGCAGGGGGAGTGGGAGAGGAAGAAGCAGGCTCCTAGCAAAGGAGCCTGATGTGGGGCTCGATCCCAGAACTCCGGGATCACGCCCTGAGCCGAAGGCAGACGCTTAAAGACTGCACCACCCAGGCGCCCCAGGGTGAACAGTTTTAATCAAGGCAGAAGAATATACTTAAGCCTAGTGATCGATTCTTTATACATTATTGAACTGTAAACAAATCCTTAATTTACGAATTTGCCGATTGCTTCCTGCTAGTGTGTACTTTATTGACTTTTCTAAAGCTTGGGTAAGGGAGGGGTAAAAAATGGTGCTTCTAAAATCTAAGGCTCTGGACTACGAAAATTACGTGCTATGCCAATTGAAAATAATTGGGAGGATGGGCAGAGCCCATGGTTTTTCAAATGGAAAGCAAAAAGGTACTATTGCTATTAGGAACTTAGAATCCTGGAAGCATGTCTCAGCTATAAATGCAGAATAAAATCAGACAATTTCCATTTTGGTTCAGTTTTAATGAAATGTAAAGTTATGACTTCTTAGAAACATAATGGGAACAGCATGAATGATAAAAATTAAGATAAATTAAAATAATAAAAATGACTGAAAAATTGCAAGGCTTCCTTCTGTAATGATTTTTTTGTAGGGCTTTCCAATGTTATGCAAGAATAAACTTTTCAGGGGCAAAGAAACTTACTTTTAAAATGTAGGGAGATTATTAAATTATTTACATTTTTTGTAATTAAATTTTATTTAAAATTAAATTACATTTTATTTTATTTAAATTTTATTATAATTTAAAATTATTAATTATTTAAATTTTAGTGTGACATAATGACACTCAGTTGCAGAATATGTAACTATCAAATAGTATTTGCTCCTAAATTACGAAAGGACCTAATGTACTAAAATTGAATACTTAAAATAGAAGTCTTACATTGGCACCTGTATTAAAATAGGCTTCAATTATCAATACAGAGACTATTACTTTACTGTTACTTTAGTTGTAATACTTATCTGCAGTATTCATTATTATTACTTTACTACTTCAGATGGTTTCATTTTTACATTCTCGATTTCATATCTAAAGTATATTCAGATATTTCAAGGTATGAAAAGATGATCTATGACATGAGTTCTCTGATTAATATGTCTAATGAAGTTTTAATTAATAGGCAAAAGGGAATCATGTTAATAGTTAACATATGAACATTGCACAAATCTGTGGTGCTGACTAGATAGACAGGTCTTGTATAAATTCTTGCTTCCCAATATTAAAACAGCCTCCTTGAACTTAGTTCTCTGCACACCCACCCTGACTCTGTTTCTTCCTGTAAGTTGTGTTGAAACTGAGATTCTGTTATAATTGTATTTGGCTGTGTTCCTAAGGAATACCACAATCCTGCCCTGGAACTTACTTCCTTGAGACGTCCCAGAGGTAGGTATGTAGTCAGGAAATGAAATAAGGCAAGGCATCTCTTGATTATTAGATGGGGCTCTGATCCCAGACCCTAGTAGAAAACTCTGGTGAGCCAGGCTGGAGCCCTCAAAGAGCCCCTTCTCTGGGCCAGGTAGCTTGAATGGTCTAGAACTAGGGCAAGTCAAAGAGCCTTCCTACCAGTTTCTGCTGCAGCACTGAGATCTGAGTGTCCTCTGGTCCTAACACTGATTCAAAGGAAGACCACATAGGTGCTAGAGAAACTGCAGGGAGCTTTGCTTCAAGGCCTAGAATGGATCTGAAGAGAAAGCCCATGTATACACTTAAGAAAGAGTCTTTTGGAGGAGGCTTGAGGTAACTCTTCTGACATGGTGGAAGAGGAAAGGGAAATCTTATCCATGTCCTGGACCATCAGCTCCCTTGAGTTGATGTGTCTCTGATAAAATTCTTGAAAAAGTAGTCTTTGTTCTCTCACTCATGTTCTTCACCTAACTCTTACAGTTGTCTTTTCCCCTGTCACTTGATAGAAACTGTCTTCTGATGAATCAGCAGGGACTTCAAGCATCAAATAAAATGGCCTTTGGTTTTCATTCACCTTAACAGGAAAGTGCTTAGGGCTGACAACTCCCTTTACCTTGAAGTACTGTTCTCTCATTATGTTAGTTACCTGGGATAAAATGATGGTACCTTAGTCAGTTCTGGCTGCTATCACAGAATACCAAGGACTGGGTATCTTAAACACAAACATTTATTACAATTCTGGTGGCTGGGAAGTCCATGGTCCGTGATCAAGGTGCAGAAGCTTTGGTGTCTGGTGGGAGCCTGCTTCGTGGTTCAAGGATAGCCGTTTGCTTGCCATGTCCTCACATGGTGGAAGGGGTGAGGGAGCTTTTTGAGGTCTCTTTTGTGAGGGTTCTAATTCCATTCATGTGGGCTCCATCCTTGTGACCTAATCACCCCCCAAAGTCCCCATCTCCAAATACTATTCTCAATGAGGGTTAGGTTTCAACATATGAATTTAGGGGCAACACAAACATTCAGTCTACAGCATATGGGTACCCCATGGGTAGTACCCTTAAGGAGCTCATTGTCTAAGCTCCATTTATTTCCAGCCCATTCTTCCCTCCTTAGCTTCATTTCTAGGTATCCAAAAATCCACTGAATGAATATCTATTTCAGCCTCAAATTTAATGTCCTCATCTTCCTTCTGAAACCCATGTCCCTTTGCGTATCAGTGGTGGTATTTTCTTTTCGGTCACTAGATGGGAAACATTGGTATCATCTTTGATTCTTTGCTCCTTATTCATCCATTCATCTAATGAGTGCTTAATCCTAGCCTCTGTGGATATAGTAAACCATGCGGTCTCAGCCTTGGGGTGGGAGTGGGAGATGGGAGGGTTTATCCAAGGAGACAATCATTAAGAAATGTCTTTTCAGTTATTACAAGTGCTCCAAAGAAAGTGTAAAGGGCTATGAGAGGGGGGCTGCCCTGGTCGGAGAATCCAGGGAACAGGCATTTCTCATGTGGAGGCTTTGAGAGAGGAAAGAGCAGAGCTGTGCATGAGGCTCTAAGAGGAAGCCAGGGCAGAGAGGAGCTTGATGAGGCTGGTGAAGGAGGCAGGAGCAGAGTTAAGCAGGGCGTAAGAGACTAAAGTGAGGAGTTTGAAGCTTTTCCTTAGCCATTAAAGGTTTTTCTATGCAAGAGAATGCCATTATCAGCCTAGCATTTTTTAAAGGCTCAACATGAATATCTTGTGGCTAATGGAGTGCATAAGAGTGCATTAGGAGGCCAGATGGGCAATATAGATGGAAGAAGTAAATTGACTCATCAGAAAGTAGAATTGGCAGGACCTCGTGACTAGGTAGACTGAGGAGGAAAGGGAGATTCTGAGGATAACCCTCAGATTTCTGGCATGAGGAAATGAATGAATGGAATAATGGTTTTCGCAACATCCCGAGAATTCCTGGTCTTATAAGTGGACCTCAGGAATATACGCACTGCATTATCTGTCTTTCTTTCCTGTGCCGTTGAAGACCTTTCTGGAAGTTTCTCCACTTGTCAACTTGCTCCCCCTCCAGGCTGGTACCTGGATAGTCTTCCTGAAGCCTTCCCCTGGACATAATCCTCTGCTGAGGAAATAACTTCAGTGGCTCCTCATTTTCTGCAGATTAAGCATGGGGCGGTGGAGCGCTGAGATCAAACTGAATCTTCTATCCTGTTCTCTTCCATCACGTGGGTCTCCCTGCTGCTCCTGATAAGCACTGTCCTCTTCCCTTCATCTCTGCTTCTGCTTCTTCAGTTCCACCTGCCTAAAACTCCCCTGCACCTCCCCTGGGCCACGTTCTCCCTTTACTTCAGAGCCCGCTCCAGCAACCCTGCTCTGTCCCGTCTACCTGCAAACGCACAGATGCGTAAACAAAACCTAATAGAATATTTGTGGAAGACTGAAGATGCATTCAGTGGTACTTTTTCCTGTAACCTAAGAATAATGAATGTTCAGGTAATTTACTATATCATCATTGAATACAGTGTCTTGCTTGTTAATAGTATTTTACCAAGATTATCAAAATGATTTTATTTTTTTCAAAATGATTTTAAATACTTCTAGATTCAAGGGGGGAAATAAATCTGCAGTGATATTCACTTGTTGCCACAGAATTTTCCTTTCTTTTTTTTTTTTAAAGATTTTATTTATTTATTTGACAGAGACAGCCAGCGAGAGAGGGAACACAAGCAGGTGGAGTGGGAGAGGAAGAAGCAGGCTTATAGCGGAGGAGCCTGATGTGGGGCTCGATCCCAGAACGCTGGGATCACGCCCTGAGCCGAAGGCAGATACTTAATGACTGCGCCACCCAGGCGCCCCCAGAATTTTCCTTTCTATAATTGGTAACCTCTGGAGGCCAAGAAGGAGCCCTGCCCTGTCCTTACCATCCTGCATGCTGTACCTGGGATGTTTTCACTGACTGGATAGTGACCCATGTGCCCAGCGTAAGCTCTGTTGCTGCTTAACACTGGGTTCATACGGTTTCATGGGAAGAGAAGGTGGGGAATTCGGTGTTTACAGGGAAAAAAAAAAAAGCAATGAAAGCCTCTATCGTTGTTTTTTAATGGGTTGATGACTCAGATTTATTTAAATACAGGCCCTCCCACAATCAGAAAAAATACTTAACATGTAGACATTCTTTTGCATAGCATCTGTTGGTTGTGCAGTGTGTCTTAGAAGAATGTCACTCAATAAACAGGCAGACAAATAAACAAATACTGACTCCCTGTTAGGATAAGCACCATGAATTAAAAATAAGACGTCATAGGGGAGGGGTGGGCTAGAGCCGGGGAGCAGAGAGAATTATGAGGAGGTGGTGTTGAAACAGAGCCTGAATGATGTGAAGGAACTACTCCGAGCCCTGGGAGGGGCATGTTCAAGGCAGAGAAAGCAGAGCTGACTTTTCAGAACCCTACATTGGGACTGGACCCTAGATCCTTGAGCCCCGGCTTGACCTCTACTTCCCTTGCCTCCAGTCACTGTTGCAGTCACCCTGACCCTCTCTCCTTTTACAGCCCTATGTCTGTGCATGATTTCCTCTGTCTAGAGTGCCCTTCCTCTTCTTCCTTGGGTGAAATCATACTTCAGAACACAGCTGAAATGTCCTGTGTGGCCCATGTACCCATGAGTCTCCCAGCCTCACACCTCCCTATCTCTTATCCTCAGGAAGAGCTGGTCTCTCTCATCTTACTGCTTTCTCTGCTCCCCTTCCCCCCCCCCCCCGCCCTAGAATGTAAATCTTCGAAAACACAGATCATGGCTTAACCATCTGAGTAGCACCAGGGCCTAGAACTAAGCCTGGAACATGACAGGTGCTAAATAATTGGGGAATACTTGAATGAATGAGGGAGAGAGGGAAGGGGAGAAGAGGGGAGGGATGGAGGAAGGGAATGCATGTAAAAATCTTTCTTTGAAGGAACAAAACTCATTGGAAAAGACGAAGTAAAATTAAATGAACATGACTTTAAGATCATACTAGAGTTGTTTTCATAAATTTAGCTAGAGCCCAAGTGTTTGCCATGATCGTTGGGATTCCAGTCAAGGCATAACCGAACTAAAGGTTCACCTCTATTTCTAGGGTGGTAACCTTCTGAAAGTAGGAGTGGCTTAGCTTTTTTCTTTTAAGTCAGTGTGTTTTTGAGATTTCACATGTTTGGTGGGTGGGATTACAAGAATGCAAGCCGAAATCTACTTTCTGTATAACCACATCCCTTCTTGAGCAGCCTGGGTTGGGAAATAATTCTTGGTGCCAAAAAACAAGAAACAGCAACATGCTGTCTTCTTCCCGAGCAGTGCTCATGACCTTTCTAGGCCAAGGTCACGTTTTTAAACTTCATAAAACAACCGATTGTTGAGTGGAGTGGGGAAGATGGGTTTAATCCAGCCCCTGTCGGCTGCGACTGCCAGCCGGTTTCTACATTAGAGGCATTTGGGTGTTTTTATGTTCATGGATGGAAGGATGAAACAAGCAGGTCTTTATCTACCAGTATGTCCCTTTGTGAAAATCATGACTATATTTGGCCAAAGTCCTCATAACTATATTTAACATTCTATTAGTGTTTGCTGTCGTGTTTCTTTAATGCTGGTAAACTCCACCTCTCACAAATTCCCATGGGCTATCGTAATGCAATGTGGGATTCAGTTCCTCTTACTAATCTGTGATTTAAACTTTAGGAAGATACTGCTGTAATCCCCAAATAAACACCTAGCGTGTGGGAAGATTCGGGATGACAGGTGTTCTGGTGACCTAAGGCGAAATGAAGGTGGTAAAATCAGAAGCCGAGAGAGCAGCCCGGGCCCAAGGAGAAGCAAAGAGGATGAGCAGATTTTTTGCACAGCTCTTAACTTAGAGCAAAGGAGTGTTGCTCTGGAAGGACTACAGCAGTGGGGAAGAAGGGGGAAAAGCAAAAAGAATGAAATGCACTCACTGGGGCTAGAAGTCATGAGACGATTGGACTGAACAAGAGTCCCTAAAGAGAGGAGCAAATTCTCCGTTCGGTTCTTCTGAGAAGCAAAGTTGAAAAGTGACGTCAGAAAATCCTGCACTTTTAACTTCCCTGAAATACTAAGTAAGAAAACTAGTGGAAAGTTTTGCATCTGGCAGTTGCTCCTTAGAAGCAGAGGAAAATTGTGTAAACCCACTGCAGGAATATGACTTTGAACTGCCTTCTTTAGAAAGAGGGAGAAAATGAAATGTGTGAGAATGACAGATTTTGACAAGCTCAAGACTTTTTTTTTTTTACCCATCAATTGAAACCAAAGATAAATTGGAGAAAAGAAGCCTTTTTTAAAAAAAAAATCTAGATTCTGAAATACCTTGTAAGAGCAATATATTCTAAATCTATCTAAAGATGACACGTGATCATGTTGAAGAAGTAATTTGACAAGTTGTTTGTAACAACAAAAATACTTAAATGCATCATGAACTCTTAACAGTTCAGCGCCTTCATCACTTTCTGAAGTTCTTGCAACACCTAACTGGCACACTTACTGTGTTGCAGAGGTCCGTAGGGAATGTTTCAGACCCGTTCTGTATTGGCTAATGAAAAGCTGCAAATAGAGCGGGCTGCAACTTTCCTCCATCAGTAGGGTATGGAGAGAAGGGAACTGTATTTTGTCTCTACTTTCTGTTTCGATGAGTACGTTGGGGCAGGCATGTTCGTATATTGACTGGCCGTTTGCGTGTTTATAGTAGGAAGAGGATGAATTTGAAAGGAGCATCAGTAGGTGGTTTACCAACACAGTTGCCCATCGAGAGCGGTACTGGGCAGCTCACTAAACACCAGATGGACGGGTGCTGTGGAGCACAGCCTGCCCCGGGGCCCTCTGTGAGCCTCCTTCTTCCTTGGCCCCTGACTTCCAGCGTTCTTCACCCTGTCACTTGGGCAAGATTGATACACAACTGACAGGTTCTAAATTCATGGTAATTGAAAACCAGACTTTGTGCTGTGGGCAGGTCTAATAGAAGGTTATGTTTAAGCTCAGCCTTTTGGAAGATGAGCGAGCATTGGTAGGTGCTGAAGAGGGTTGTCTAGCTGTATGACAATGGTCCTGAGACCCCGAAGTTGAGATTCACATTAGAGAGTATCACCTGCCAACCAGGTGTCATGATATTTTTGCTGGCAACCTTAACATGTACCTTAATGGGGCCCCCATAATTAAGTCAATTTTAAAATTCTATAATGTTTTAACCATATTGTATGGTTCGCTTTATTGTTCTACTTTTATTTCCTAAGATCACTAATTTGCCTGTAACTGTATATGGAAGCTATTAAGTAAAACTTCTTCCATCGGCTGAATCTTTCCTCCTTAATTGTAAGTATGTATATGTATATATAGGCGTCCAAGAGCCTTAATTGGTATTGATCTATTTAAAGCTGTTTTAAAGTATTCTGCACCCTTTCCTTGGAAGTAGTTCCCTCATTTTTGACCACAGTTTTGTTTTTGTTTTAAAGAGTTTATTTATTTGTTTGAGAGAGAGAGAGAGAGAGAGAGAAGGAATGCAAGCAGGTGGGAAGGAACAGAGAGAGAGGGACAAGTAGGCTCCACGTTGAGCAGGGAGCCCGATACCAGGGCTCAATCCCACAACCCTGAGATCAGGACCCTGAGATTACAACCCTGAGATCCAACCTGAGCCGAAATCAAGAGTTGGATGCTTAACTGACTGAGCCACCAGGCGCCCCTTGACCACAGTTTCTACAAATACCTACTTCAACTTTTAACGTCCTTAAATTTGCCTTCAACTTTTAATTCTTAACCTGAAGTATTTCTTTTATTGCTGTATGCCAAGTGTTAAATTCTCTAATTTAACTTCACCTTCATTCTTAAAAAAAAAAATGTTGATATCATGTCTTTTATATATTTTCTCAGATTTTGTTTGCCCTATACCTTTTCTTTGCATGTTTTATAAAGAATCCCACCCTACTTTTTTTTTTCAAGGAAAATTTTCAGCTTTAGCTTTTTCTAAGTAAACATTTGTGTGAATGAATGCACATAAATTAACAATACTTGGGATTCATGATGGATAGTTACAGGGTCCAGGTGTGGATATTTAGCGGTAAATATTAACATTTTTCCAAGCGACTCCTTTGTCCCAATGCACTTCAGGAAGCTTATCAGCTAAGATAGTCAGGCCTGGTGCCGAAAGGCAGGCGAGAGGCCGCTGGGTAAGGCTGTGAAATGGATTAGCATCGCACACACTTCACCAACGTGTAGGTGCTCGCAACTCCACACATGCTTCAAGGAATATGAGTTTTTTGGGGGATTTCTCCCTCTGGGACAGAAAGTGGAAATGTGCTTCTTTCAGAAACTTGGCATTTTGAAATCTCTCTCTTAGACCATGGTAATAGATGCGATTGTCCAAAAAAAAGCCACCGTATATTTGATAGACCTGTTCTGTTTTATTTTTTTAATATAGCGGTATGTGCCATGCTGGCTAAAGTTTGTTTCATTGTGGGCTTAAAACACTCCTTTTACCCTGTGTATGGGCTTACAGTAGGGCTGTGCTTCAAAATGTGGTCCCTGTAGCAACAGTGTGGGCGTCATGGGGGTGCTTGTGGGAAAGGCAGAGTCTCATCACTCCCTCCCTCCACAACTGAATCAAAATCTGTTTTACAAGATTCCCTGGTGATTCGTGTACAAACTAAATTTGAGAGCTCTGGTCTGCACTCATTACTTTTCCTTCACAAACTCCCACTTACTACTCCCCAATTCATTGCTTTTAACCTGCTAGTCTTAAGAAAGACACTAATGACCTATGAACAGCCGAACACATTCACCACTTCTCAGCCTTTGTCATGCATTTTCAGAACGTCCATCTTGATGGTCAATCAGTCCACTGGGGGTTACACTTTGAAAAGCAGTTCTACCTCATTTCACCGCAGAAAACCCTTTTATTGGTCATTCCCTCACTGTACTTGACCAGAGTATATCCGGAGAGCAAGCATGTGAGTAGAATTCAAACTCCTGTTGCCATATGAAGGGACTAGGGATGTATAACCTGGAGAAGAAATGTCAGGGAAGCCAAGATTGTTGTTCTTAAATGTTTGAGGGCTTTTGGAGGAAGAGAAATTAAAAAAAAAAATTTTTTTTTTTAATGTTTTAGTGGAGCTTTAAGAAAGCAGAAGTAGAGACAGTGAATGACTACAAGTTAAGGAGAGACATATTTTGCACTTAAATAGAGGAGGATTTTTAAAAATAATTTGGATATTCTACCAATGGAGCGTAGTTCTTCCAACTGTACCTAGCAAGTTAACCATCCTTGGAGCGTGGGGGTACTCAGCCAAAGCCTCCAGGAGTACTGAAAGGTGCTGCGGAGACAGAGAATGAAGTGATTTCCGCCAGTTCTTCTCATCTTCATTTTTTCTTTTTGTTGCAAAAGAGAAAGTATTATTGTGCATTCTTCAATTATTTCTTCTGTTTTTTTTTCCTCTCTTAAAAGTGATTATATGTAGATTTTTGTCTCCCATTCTTGGGTACTAGAACCCTATATGGTTTTCTCTGTATGAATGGGCCATACCTTTCTATTAGGTTAGTTAGCAGAATGTGTACCTCTTTCAATTTTATATCTAGTATTCTTCCTGTGATGTTCAGGGCTTCACTGGCCATTTTATTCTAAGGAGACCATTGGGCCAATATCTTCAGGGAATAGTCTTTGGGAACTCCAAACTTCTAATTACATTGCAATTAATGTTGTAACAGCTCACAGTCAGATACCTTTTTACAGTTTACATTATCTTCTCCTGTGTGTATCATTTTTCACAGACCTATAAATGAACATATTTGTATTTTTCAGCCCACCGAGAATTTTGTATTTTCACATTTGATTCCCTTATACGTGGTTTTGTTATAATATAGACCTAAGAATATAAATGTGCTGTATTTACCTTGGAAGATACTTGTTCAATTGGGGAAGTCAAGAATTTAGATACTAAATCTAAATCTAAATTTTATTGTATTTTATTGGGATACCAGTTGAGCTTTAGCAGATGTGTAGAAAATGTGTACAAGAGGAAGCTTTTTGGGACATTTCACTATTATTTTCCTTTTCTAAATTTTTTTTTATTTTTTGAATAGGTAATAATATAAGATCGAAAGTTTAAAAGTTACAAAAGTATACGCAGTGAGGAGTCACCCTCCTACACTTGTCTTACTACCACCTGATTATTCTCTCTAGACTCAGCCAATGATATTCACTTCTCTGGTATCCTTTAGAGAAATTCTTTAATGCATAAGCAAGGTATGCAGGTCTTTTACAGTAAATGATAGCATCCTTTACTTTTCTGCATGTATTTTTTTTTTGTTTTTTCACTTACTATATTTTGGAGAGAAAAAAGAGAATTTAGATCCTGAATAAATTTAAGGGGCTGGTGATCCTCCAAAATGTGTCTAGAACCTATTTATACCTTCCCATCATTACACTACCTCCCAGCTGAAACATCATCATCTCATACCTGGGCCTGTGCAGTTACCACCCAATCTGTTTCTGTGCTTCTACCCGACTCTGCATTCAGGCTGTGCTCCCCATAGCAGCTGGCGTGATGCATTACAGACTCATGTCCCACAAGCAGACTACCCAGAATCAACCCAGGTTTAGCAAGAAGAAGCTTTAGAGATCAACCCAATTTTAAGTTATTAACTTGGAATCTGCCTAAGAAATCACTGGACTGTCCTTGAAATTACCTAGATTAAATAACCTCCTATAAAAAAGGACAGATTACACATGCCTTTATTGAAAATATCATTGCAAAACAGCACACACAGATTTGACCTCTTTCTCAGGTGTGTGTGCTCTTTTTCTCTGCGTGTAGCTGGAAAGCATGGAGCAAAGAAGCAATAGAAACATGCAGAAACACCTGCAGGAAAACTGAGACCTTAGCAAGAGCCAAGCTCATGAATGAAGGGATTTTTATCTTCAAAGTCCTCCTTGGGGGGGCGCCTGGGTGGCACAGCGGTTGGGCGTCTGCCTTCGGCTCGGGGCGTGATCCCCGCGTTGTGGGATCGAGCCCCACATCAGGCTCCTCCGCTGTGAGCCTGCTTCTTCCTCTCCCACTCCCCCTGCTTGTGTTCCCTCTCTCGCTGGCTGTCTCTATCTCTGTCAAATAAATAAATAAAATCTTAAAAAAAAAAAAAGTCCTCCTTGTGAATAGGGTGTTGTGATTTTCGTGGACAGTATTGTAGGTATTCTGGGAGTCAGCGCATCTCTGTACTCCCAGATCAGAGATGGAGGGGCAGGGGGAACCATGCAGGGGGAGAATTCCCGGCACCCTCCCTTTCTCCCTACACCGCTCACAGAGAGCTGGCTGGCCTTTCATTTAACTCTGTGTGCCTGGATAAAACCTCCTTTTTTGGCCATGTAAGTGTTATTTCAATTATTGAAAAGTGTGTTCATGAGTTGAGCGTGGGAAGTTGAAAACACAAGGAAACCAGTTTTCTTCCTCCAAGTGTGTGTGTGTGTGTGTGTGTGTGTGTGTGTGTGTGTGTGTGTGTTGGTGAAATACAGGATTGTAACTAACTGTGGTGAGTCCTTTTTTTAAATAATTTGCTATAGGAAAAAGGAAAAGGAGTCACTATTCACCAATTTAAAGAAACTTTTCTAAACAGCATACATAACAGATGCAAAAGCTCCAATTAAATTGCTCAAAAATAAAAATATTTAACAACCGCCAAGTGTATGGCAGCTGCTGCCCTGTCAGCATTCTGAACAGGAAAACTTGGGTTCCGTCCAAACACTGCTTACACTGGTCTTCATTATAAGAGCCATTTATTTCCATTATTATGCAAATTAATGTTTCTTGCCAAAATGTGTAAGGAGCACAATAATGGGTCAAAATGCTGAAAGAAGCAGTCTGTGCTTTGCTTCTGGACAAGTTGCAGGGTTGGTGAATGAGTGAGCATCTTTAAATCAGCTGCCAAATTAGCGATTCTCAGCCCTATTGAAAATGAGAATCACCTGATTCTAAACATCCTAATGCCCACACCACACCCCCTCCCCAGTAAATCAGGATCTTTCAATGAATTTGCAGGCTCGGTGTGTTTTAGGAACTCCTAGGTGATTACAGCCTGTAGCCAAGGCTGTGAATCATCCTTTCAGTGGCTAGACCCGGGAGCTGTACTTCAGCCAGCAAGGCTCCAGGTGTGGGCTTGGTGAGCGCTGTGCAGGGTGTGGATTGCCGTGCACACTGGGGCAGATGGGATTGAAGGGATCTGTTTTCTGCTCCCAGAGAGGCGCTGCCAAGTTCCAAACTGTGGTGGCATGGACTGGCTCCTTCTTCCGGCGCAGTCTCAGGATGTCAAGGCGAGCGCTGTGGCTTCTGCCACAGGACCCTCTTTATAAACTCTGACATTATGAACACGGCCTTTTTGGGGGGAGGAACATCCAGGATTCTTTTTTTTTTTCTTTAATAGACATTTAGTTTTTAGAGCAGTTTTAGGTTCATGGCAAAATAGAGGAGGTATGGAGATGTCCTGTATGCCCCCTGGTACCACCCAGCACAGCCTCCCCTGTAATCAGAATCGCCTACCAGAGTGGAATGTGTGTTCCATTGATGAAGCTACGCTGACGCATCATCACTCAAAATCCGTAGTTAACATTAGGACTCAATCTTGATAAGGTACATTCTGAGGGTTTTGAGAAAATATAATGACAGGTATCCACAATTATAGTAGCATGCAAAGTATTTTCGGTGCTCCAGAAATCCACTGTGCTCTGCCTATTCATCCCTCTCCTCCCAACTCCTAGCAACCACTGATCTGTTTACTGTCTCTGTAATTTTGTCATATAGCTGGAATCATACAGTATGCAGCTTTTTTCAAATTGGCTTCTTTCACTAGTAATATGCATGTAAGGTCCCTGCATGTCTACTTGTGGCCTGCTAGCTCATTTCTTTTTAGTGCTGAATAGTACTCCATTGTCTGGGTGTATCACAGTTTATTTATCCATTTACCTGCTGAAAATATCTCGGCTGCTTCCAAGTTTGGGCAATTACGAATAAAGTTGCTGTAGACTGTGTGTACAGGTTTTTGTGTAGACATAAGTTTGCAGGTCTTTTGGGTAAATACCAGGGAGCATGATTGCTGGATCATAGGGTAAGAGTATTTTTTGTTTTCTATGAAGCTGCCAAACTTCTTCCAAAGTTGCTGTACCCGTTTGCATTAACACAAGCAGTGAATGAGAGTTATTGTTGCTCTGCAACATATATGCTCTGCATATATGCAACATATATGCTCACCAACATATATGCTCTGCTCCTCACCAGCATTTGGTGTTTTCAGTATTTTGAATTTTAGCCATTTTAATGGGTATGCAGTGGTATCTAACTGTTAGCGTGTGCAATTCCCTAATGACATATGATGTTAAGCATCTTCTCATATGCTTACTGGCCATCTATTTATCTTCTTTGGTGAAGTGCCTGTTTGGATTTTTTGCCCATTTTTTAGACTGGCTGTGTATAGCCTCATTTTTGAGTTTGCATTTTTTGTGTATTTTGGGTAACAGTCCTTTATCAGGTATGCCTTTTACAAATATTTTCTCCCAGTCTGTGGCTCATCTTCTCATTCTCTTAATGGTGTCTTTCACAGAGCAGAAGTTTTTAATTTTAATGAAGTCTAGCTTCTCAATTACTTCTTTTATGGATCGTGCCTTTGGTGTTATATCTAAAAAGTCATTGCCATATCCAAGGTCATCCAGATTTACTCCTATATTCTCTTCTAGTAGTTTCATAGTGTTGCATTTTACATTTAGGTCTATGATCCATTTTGAGTTAGTTTTTGTGAAAGGCATAAGGTCTATATCTAGATTCATTTTTTTGCATGTGAATGTGCAATTGTTCCAGCACTGTTTGGTGAAAAGGCTATCGTTGTATTGTATTGCCTTTGCTCCTTTGTCAAAGATCAGTTGACTGTATTTTTGTGGGTCTGTTTGTGGGTCTTCCATTCTGTTCCATCAGTCTGTTTGTTCTTTCACCAATATCACATTGTCTTGGTTGCTGTAGTGTTATAGGAGGTCTTAAAGTTGGGCATTGTCAGACCTCCAACTTTGTTCTTCTTCAATATTGTGTTGGCTATTCTTGGTCTTTTTGCCTCTCCATACAAACTTTGTAGTCACTTTTTCTCCACAAAATAACTTTCCAGGATTTTAAATGGGATTCCATTAAATCTATAGGTCAAGTTAAAAAGAACTGATATCTTGACAATAGTGAGTCTTCCTATTCATGAACATGGACTGTCTCTCTATTTACTTCTTTGACTTTCATCAGCTTTATAATTTTCCTCATATAGATCTTGTATACATTTTGTTGTATTTATACATAAGTGTTTCATTTTGGGGATCCTAATGTAAATGGTAATGTGTTTCTAATTTTAAATTCCACTTGTTCACTGCTGGCATATAGGAAAGCAATTGATGTTTGTATGTTGACCTCAAATCTTATAACCTTTCTATCACCACGTGTAAGTTCTAAGAATTGTTTTGTTGATTCTTTCAGGTTTTCTATGTAGACATGTTATCCGCAAAGACAATTTTATTTCTTCCTTCCCAATCAGTATACCTGTTATTTCCTTTTCTTATTATGTTAGTTAGGACTTCTAGTACGATGTTGAAGGGAGTGATGAAGAGGGAACATTTTTGCTCTGTTTCTGATCTTAGCAGGAAAGCTGTTTGTTTGTCACCACTAAGTATGATGTTAGCTGTAGCTGTAGGGGTTTTGTGAATGTTGAGCACAGACTTCTAGTATCTTGATTCGGCAGCAAATTGTGAACATGATATTCAGGCTTCCCCAGATGTAAAGTTAGCAATTAGAAGTGGTTATGATTAGAACATTATATATAGAATAATTGCAGTTTTGCCCCCATACCATATAGGTGTGTGCATGCATGTAAGTGTGTGTATATGTGATAATTGTATAGGGAAAAGCTTAGAAGGAAATAAACCAAAATGCTTAGTATCTCCAGGAGATAAATTTTAATAAAAGATCATTTAAATTTGTATAATAATTTACTGCATTGATACTGAAGGATAGATACACTGTTTTTTTTTTTTAGATTTGACAACATTGAAATCACTAACCTGAATGTAGTCTTACGGTTTCATAAATTGAGTAAAGAGGGTGATGTTGCTGGGTTCATGTTGATCATCCATTTAGCTTTAACCAAGACTGCCTTATTTATAGAAAAGCAAGTGTATGTGTTAAAATGAGGTGTGATGAGAAATCATGTGATGGGAATTCAACATGAAAAAGTAAATAGCAGTTCTAGGAGTGAAAAAGTCACCATTTTAATTTAACTCTTATTTCTTTTTTTTAAGATTCTATTTTTTTTTTAAAGATTTTATTTATTTATTCAACAGAGATAGAGACAGCCAGCGAGAGAGGGAACACAAGCAGGGGGAGTGGGAGAGGAAGAAGCAGGCTCATAGCGGAAGATTCTGATGTGGGGCTCGATCCCAGAACGCCGGGATCACGCCCTGAGCCGAAGGCAGCCGCTTAATTGCTGTGCCACCGAGGCGCCCCTAGATTCTATTTATTTATTTGAGAGAGAGAGAGAGACAATGAACAGTGGGAAGGGGCAGAAGGAGAGACAAAGGGAGAGGCAGACTCCCTGCTGAGCAGGAAGCCCATGCGGGACTCAGTCCCAGGACCCAGAGATCATGACCTGAGCCAAAGGCAGACACTTAACTGAGCCACCCAGGGGCCCCGATTTAACTCTTATTTCTAAGAAAAGTAAAAAATGTGGCTCTTTTTCAGAGTGATAAGATCTAAATAAATGGCAAAAAATTGCTCCTTTCTGCAGCACTCAAGCTCCTTCTCACAAGTCTGGGCAGTTTAAGAAAATGATTTGCGTAACACATTTCCTAAAAGCAAGCTAACATAAAAATGGATTCAGGAATTGTAAAAATAGCATCTGGGTTCGTAGTGGTGAGATTATGGATGATGGAATTTCAGGTGATTTTTCTGTGTGTTTGTTTGTTTGTGGTTTTTTTGGTCTCAGTCATGCTTTTTTTTTTTTTTTAAGATTTTGTTTATTTAAGAGAGAGCGTGAGGGAGAGAGTGAAGGAGCAGGGGGAGGGGGAGGGAGAAGCAGACTCCCCGCAGGGCAGGGAGACCCAGGACTCCAGGATCAGGACCGGAGCTGAGGGCAGATGCTCCGTCAACTGAGCCACCCAGGCACTCCTCAGTCTTGCTCCTAAAGAAATCACAGGGGAGGAACAGTGGCTGGGGAGAATATAATCTTTTAGAGTTGGCTGCCTGGTTTCAACCGGTTCCAAAGAGCATTCCGGACTTTTAGTCCAAGACTCAGGAGACACGTGGTCTGCTGCAAAACCAGCTCTGGCTTGTTGATGTCTGAAAGAAACTTGACCCTGGCATGGGTATTTTCAGTAAGAAATGGTGAGTAAACAGCAGAAACACAGAGGACAAACAAGCCTTTGGAGGAAGATATAGATTCCAAAAAAGGGGTTGAAGGTAAAGGAGGGGCAAGGTAAAAAGAGGGAAACGCGTACATACACACACAGAAAATGACCATAGAAAAGGTGAAAAATCCCAGCAAAAAAAGAAATGCATTTTGCTGGAAGGAGCAAGGGACTAGAGTGCAGACACTGTCTGATTCTACTCCATGCCATTTGTAAAATTTCCCTCATTACCCTCGCCTGGGATATTTGGAAAAAGCAGCTCTGTGTCTGAAAGCAATTTGAGGAATGTCGAGGGCTGAAGTCTTCATCTGGTGAAAGCCCCAGGGCTGAGCAGCAGAGGGGGATTCTTACTGAGATTTTTGGTAGCTGCAGGCCCCTTGCTGCCAGTGCCCCATAGAAGGTGCCAGAGGACTGCCCGCCCTGTTATTCTGGTGACAGAGTGAAGGGGTCTCGACTAGAAATGACAGTGGGGCAGTAGGCGGAATCTGGGACTAGAAGCAAACCAGGATGTATGTTGAGCTGGCTCTTCTAGCACCTTCTGAGGGAGGGGCTGCAGTTATTTACTCTTATCTGTCCCCTTCAAACACCAAAAGAGTAACTCTAGATGTGGGTTGTTTCTGTATGGCCTAAGGATTGTCTCGAAGATGCTCTTCAGTGGAAGGGTCTGTTGAGAAGAGTGAAACTCATCGTATGGGTTTCATATCTCCTGGTTACTAAACCAGAAAAGTACGGAAACCTATCTCAAAATTATTGACAGTTCTCTGGTGGAAATAAGGTGTAAGGGTACCTTCCAATCCATGGCCCACTCTCTAGTGATGGCTAATATTTATTAAGGGCTCGTTGTTCAATCCTTTTTGCGACAGGGACTATTATGATTGTCATTTGACAGAAATGGGCCAGGGGAAGCGGGGCTTCAGGCCCTGGGTCCCCAGAAATGCTTGCTGCACAGCCGAAATACAGCGCTGGGCGGCCTGACTCCAGCCAGTCGCAACCTACATGCTGGGAGGAACACCCGGCTATTTGTACTGACTACAGTTGGGCCACATTGATTTCGATCTCCCTTTATTTTTGTACCTTCTACAGATCCCGTCACTTTGCCAGGGAGGCCCCAGCAGCTAATCAGTTCTCACTGCTCTACCCAAGCAGACGCACTGTATTTTATTATCGCTCCTGGAGGCTGATATTTCTGTTTGTCTCTCCTGCTTCAGCAATGTGAAGTAAAAACTGTCTCCTTCCCATCAAATGCCTCCTCACCAGGGTCTTCTGTTCAGCCATTAGGCACCTCCTGGCTTCTAGTGAACAGACCAACATACCCTTAGCTGTAGGCTTCTGAGAGGAGCTAGTGACGGGAGCTGAAACTTCCCTGGGACCCAGAAGTAGGGGAGATAGTGACGGGGCAGCCCAGCAGGACCTAAGGGAAAGGGGTGTGTTTAGTAATGCAATTTAGAATGTGTGAAGGTACAAGCAAAATGACATATCTCCCTTCCAAGTAAGAAAAATGTTTTTACTGAAAAGCGTTCCAAAGAAATGATTGTGCAATTTATTTCACTGCTTGTAAACTTCCTACAGGAAGCCTGGATAGACAGAGTGATAAGCCTTTCCTCACTCACAGGGAGATTATACACATGTCCATTCTTAGGTGATGGAGCAATTTTTCTGGCGGAGAGAAACTCCTATATTATGCAATGTCGGGCAGCCAGAAATGCCCTTCCTTCCCAGTCTGTGGCCTGAAAGATGGCCATTTCTCAAGGCTTCCTTTGAAGCTCTTGCCCCTGCAGGGCCTTCTCTGAGACCCCCATCAGAATTAACAACTCCTTGTTCTGTGCCCCCTTCGAACATTTACGTATATTTCATTTGACCTTGGACTTCTGCAGCTCACAGGCACTTAGAGAATATAAGCTCACGGTGGGGTTGGTGCTGATTTCTTTGACCCCTTCACAGTACCTTGTACAGAACAGATACTAAATGCTTGTTAAACAAATGTGAGAGCCAAGGAAGCATTTCCAGAATGCCTGATGACTGGTACTGAAGCAAGGTTAAGAAACCCAAGCCTCCAGTGTGGTGTGATAAGAGGCTGTTGAAAGGCTCTAAGGAGGGCCTAACTTAGTGGGGAATACGTGGAGGGGCAGGGGGAGCTGCTGCCATATCCGTTCTCTCTGCTCTTTGCCCTGTCTGTGGAGCTGCTTGTCCCATTTTCGCCATTGGGGGGCTCCTGAGGGGTCTGTTCTTCCCTGTCTTCATCTCAGTGTGCCACTGGCCTTTGAGGTGTACTGACAGCTCCCGTTTTAAGTGACGTTTTTATACTCACGTTAATCTGTCACATTTAAACAAACCTTCACTTTCCTAGAGAGTTAAGCGAACTCCTGACATTTAATTTTAATTGAAAGGAAAAAAAAAAAAGGACCCAGACTATTCCATTATAGCCAGTTAAGGTCAGCCACCTAACTCAGCAGTAAAAGGATTCTTTAACAATGAATCGTTTTAATTTACTCACTCTCTCTGGTAGGTCAGCCTCAAGAAGGAAGCTTGAAAACCCCCAAAATGAATTGTTGAACTCCAAGGCAATGTCAACATGTAAGCCGTGGAGGGAAATCATTCCTGGCAGAGTCATATTTACACATCTGCTGTGTGAACAGAATTACAGATCCCCTCGAAGAAGATGTAGAAATCTGCACACGAACAGTTCACATTTTGACTAGATGCTGATTATTTATTAGGTGTTGAAAGTAACTGTGAGGGAGCACAACGATTGGAAAAGCAGACATCTTTTGGAGATGTTGATGAGTTCTGACGCACAGGTCTCCGCTTGTTGACCCTAAGAATCCTGGAGCACAGGATTCTGGGCACTCACCCAGGCTTCTTAGATCCAGTTGGGTTTTTGAGTACAAGGGATGACAGCCGTCAATGCAGGAAGGAAAAAAACCTTTTCAAACTGGCCTGCTCACTAGGGAGTAACTATTTTCTGCCAAACAAGTAGTGTGCGAGCTGGGTTTCTTTCCCTTTACTACCTAGATCCTTCCTGCAGCAGGAACAAGTTCAGTGTTTATTGCTTGCAAGGAAATTGCTTATTATGTGAGGAGTAACACTCTTTGATAAAGAATATATCTATTGCGTGGCACTGTACGTGAACAGTTCATTTTTTAATTTTTTAAAATTTTAGTTGTTTTTTCAAAAGATTTTATTTTATTTATTTGAGAGAGCAAGATCATGAGCGGGGGCGGGGGAGCGCAGCAGCAGGGTCCCCCCTGAGCAGGGAGCCCGATGCAGGACTCGATCCCAGAACCCTGGGATCATAACCTGAGCCAAAGGCAGACGCTTAACTGACTGAACCACCCAGGCGCCCAGCAGTTCACTTTGTTAAATCTCTAAACCATAAGGGTTCCTGCCACAGTCTCTTATCACACTTAAAGTAATTTCTTTCATATCATCAAAAATCTTGTCAGTTGTCAAATTGTCTCATGAATGTCATGATTTTTTTTTAAGTTTGTTTTAGTCAGAATCCAAATAAGGTATATACATGGTAATCCTAAAGTCTTTACTATCTCCTTTCTCCTTCTTTCTCACTCTCCCACTCCCTGTAATGGTTTTGTGAGGAAATCTGGTCATTTTTCCTGTAGACTTTTCCATAATCTGAATTTTGTTGATTGTATCCCTGTGCTACACTGTTTTAGTAACTATCACTGTTTATGTAGCTATAACACACATACACTGCAGCTCTTTGCCTAGATTGTGAAAAATCTCAGAACAACCCCAAACATGAAGGAAATGGCCATGGTTTATGGCCGTTTTTGCCAGAGAACACCGTGCGATCATGTTCCCAGCGTTCCGAGGCCACTTGCTGCTGTCTCTGTGTGGAAAACGTATAAATGTATAAATTAGGAATAATACGTCACTCAGGACGCACATCTGTGAGGCACAATCAGATTCTTTTCAAAAATTATCACAAATCAACTCTTGCAACAATCTTCCACAACTTCATATAAATGC
This sequence comes from Ursus americanus, assembly GCF_024610735.1. Classification (NCBI taxonomy): domain Eukaryota; kingdom Metazoa; phylum Chordata; class Mammalia; order Carnivora; family Ursidae; genus Ursus; species Ursus americanus. Next base: position 49,407,804 of record NC_142137.1, on the reverse strand, counting down.
CAATTAAAAGAGGCAGATTATTGGTTCCAATTGGCCAGGAGGACTCTTGTGTAAGATTCTGATACAAAGGGCTATGCTGTGTGCTTGGGAACTTCACTGAAGCAGGAATGAAGACAGTGTTGCTGATCTGATTAAAATTAAAAATGAGAGACCCCTCTCCTCCAAAATGTCATGCACCTTAACCACAGTAAAAGCTATAATAGTCTCTTAAAGAGCCTGTTCAAAATTTTAGCAATAGCTTTTTCAGCATCTGATGGAAATCGATTGATTACTTATTGAAATTTGTTACAGAAAATGAGTTTATAGAGATCTAAATTTATGACTATAGACTCTTCAACCCAGTATACCTTTAGGAAATGTAATAATTTCAGAGAGAAAAATATTTTTCAATGGGGATAAAGAAATTTTTACCATCGAAGCCACTTCATATCCTATTTCTGCTTATAATGTGCAGCGTGGCCCTGTCACATCATAAACCTGAGAGTGAATTTTGACTTATGCTTTTCTTATATTCCCTACTCTTTATAGATCATTGACCAGGTCTGTTGTTACTACCATTACATTATAAACTGGACCCTATTTTAACTTGGAAAGAGAATAACACTTTTTGATGTAGGGCCTGCTTCTATTTCTTTTATAAGCAGAGTGATGTTGAGAACTGCTATGCCCACAGTCGAGGAAGGATCACTTTATAAAGCACTTGCTGTGCACCAAAGACCCAAATTGTGATTTATCTGCTTTCCTTGTGCGCTGATAGGAAGGATTCACTTGAAGACTGAATCTCGTTAGAGCATTTTTACAGGGCTCTCTTAATAACATTTCCTAAACCACCATCCAAGTGCTGTGTGCTGGGAATTCTTTAAGAATAGGAGAGAAGGATTCTTTATTACCCCAGTCTTCCTTGTGGTCAAGAATATTCCTTGGTGATACTGAAATTTTAATATCTAGGTAAGACTTGTCTATGGCCCGTATGCAGAATAAAACTGAAATCTATTCTCTGTCTTCCCTCTTTTCATCATATGCTCCTTTATTTTCATCTTAGGCCTATAGACGTGAGGGGAAAAAAATAGTTTTTGGTTCTTTTAAGGCTTGTTCCACACCTTGCTTCTGTGGCTGTAGTAGTTAGCATTCTTACTATCACAAGCGATAGAAATGCTGACATAAATTCCTTTTTTTTTAAAGATTTTATTTATTTATTTGACAGAGATAGAGACAGCCAGTGAGAGAGGGAACACAAGTAGGGGGAGTGGGAGAGGAAGAAGCAGGCTCATAGCAGAGGAGCCTGACGTGGGGCTCGATCCCAGAACGCCGGGATCACGCCCTGAGCCGAAGGCAGACGCTTAACCGCTGTGCCACCCAGGCGCCCCCATAAATTCCTTTTAAAAAAGAAATGGTTCATTAGTTTCATATAACGCCCAGTGCCCACACATCACTACATCAAAAACTAATGATGTACTATATGGTCGCTAGTTGAATGTAAAAAAGAAAAAGAACAAAAGAAATGGGATCACAACTTCCCTGAGCAGAGGTGGTGCTGCCTTCAGGCATGTTTCCAGTGACATCCACAGGACGCAGGCTTTCTGTCGGCCGCCAGCACCCCAGCTCTGTTGCGCAGAGTCACCACCTAAATGGAAGGATCGCATTATTTTTCCTTTTACTTCATTATTTCTTGGCCTTTGCCTTTCATTACCTCCCTTCTTCTTGTCCGTCAAGGATCCCTTCTCTTTTCTAAGGTTGACTTTTCTCCCCAACTTAAATCCAAACCTGTCTGTCTTATCTGAGAATATAGAGAGTATTTCCATTAGCAGCTACCCACCCCTTTAAAATTTTCCTCTTTCTACTATTGTTCAGGTCCTCCACCTTATAACTAAAAGCCTTTAGATCTTTCTTACCCCAGTAAATATTGTCTGATCTCTTGGTTTCCGTATTGAATGTAAAAATCTCTACTGTGAATCTTAGTAAATATTAATCCTCTTCCTTTCTCTTCCTCTTCTGGAGACTTGTCTGTACTCCCTAACTCCATTCCCTCACCTCAAATTCAACACCTTTTGTTCTGCTGTATTCACCTTCTAAATCCTCGAGGTAGGCTGAAAAACGATCCTTACCCCTATGCTCCAATGTCTATGCCAAAACCCTGAGACCGGTGAATGCTACCTTATTTGGAAAAAGGGTCTTTGCAGACATGATTACGTTCTTGATAATGGCATGATCTTGAATTACTGAGATGGGCCGTATCTGCCATCAGAAGTATCTTTCTAAGAGAGAGGCAGAGGGCAGTTGGACACCACAGGCACACATATAACAAGCCAAGGAATGCCCCAAACTGCTAGATCGTGGAAGAGGCAAGGAATAGATCCTGCTCTAGACCCTCTGCAGGTAACACGGCCCTGGCCCTGCTGACACTTGATTTGGGGACATCGTTGAGCCTCTAAAACTGTGAAACAGTAACTTTGTGTTGTTTAAGGGACCAACTTTAGGGGACTTTGTTATAGTGGCTACAGGAAACTAAATACAGTCCTCTTTTAACACTCTTGGCAAAATTATTAACCAGAGATGCATTGATTTTCACAAAGTGAACATGCCTGAACTGCCAGCACCCAGATCAAGAGGCAGAACCTTAGCAGCTCTCCCGAAGACCTCCCTGAGTCCCCTTTCAGCCACTGTCCTCCACCAAAGAATCTGCTGTTTCGACTTTTAATACCAAATTTTGAACCTTGTATAAACAGAATCATAAAATATCTACTCTTTTGTATCCAGGTTCTCAGAACAGTCTGTGAGATTCATTCATGTTGTCACAGGGCATCATAGATTTTTTTAATTCCCACTGCTGTATGGTATCCATTGTCTCTGTAGAGCATACTTTATTTCTTCTACTATTGATGGTTTGCAAATAGTGCTGTTATGAACATTTATGACATGTATTTTGGTGAGCTGTGTTTCTTTTGGGTATATGATGAGGAAGGAATTTCCTGAATCGTAGATGCCTTTCCATTTTTCTCTGTGTTGTCTAAGTTGTCAATCTCATCTGCATCTGCTACTTCAACTGTTACATCACCATGACTCTTCACTGTCTGATTCTGATCTCTGCTGAGATTCAAAATGACAGCTGTCAGTTAGATACACACACACACACACACACACACACACGTTTAATGTGTCTCAATCCAAACTCAAGTTCCTATCAAAAAAAGTATTTTTTCTTGTGCCACTTGTGTTAATGGCAAGCCATAATTGTTAACCATTCAAGTTTGAAATAGAATCACCTTTCATTCTTTCTGTATCCTGCATCCAACAAATCCCTAAAGCCTCTTGAACTCTTTGCCATGTTTTCTCTGTATTAGTTTAGGGGCACATTGTCCTTTAAATGACTCCTCACTAATCTCCCAGCTTCCAGTCTGTTTTGTCTATCATCCTTCCACAAAATCTAGGTTTACCTTTCCCAAACTTTGACCCTGCCACACCCCTTCTCAAAACTCATAGATATGGATGGGTCACTATTGATTATAGAATCAATTCAATATTCTTTATGTGGGCTTTGTGTGTTTTCATAATTTGACTTCAAACTCATTTCTATGAGTAATTATTCATACGAGGCTTCATTGGGAATATTACATTTTAGCACTGTCTTCAATAATATGTTTATATTAAATTGTTCAAAGGGCTTCCTTTTAACATTTCTTTCTTTTCTTTCTTTCTTTGAGAGAGAGAGTATGTATGTGTATGTGTGAGCATGAGTAGGGGGAAGGCCAAAGAGAGAAGCAGACTCCCTACTAGCAGGGAGCTTGACATGGGGCTCGATCCCAGGACTCTGGAATCATGCATGACCTGAGCCAAAGGCAAACGCTTAACCGACTGAGCCATCCAGCTGCCCCCCCCCATTAATATTTCTTAACAGCTCCTTGTAATAACCGTATATTGAGAGTTTGCTGTGCCTAGTGCACATGTAATCCTAATAACAGCTTTGTATTGTAAATACCTGTGATTATTCTCCATTTACAGTTGAGGAAACCAAAGCTCAGTGAAGTGAGGTCTTTTCCAAGGTCATCCATCCAGAAAGGTAATTAGGATTCAAGCCCTGGAAGTCCTGAAGCGGCTTGTCTGTCATTTGCATGTTCATCACTCCTCTCAAGGCCCCTGGAGAGGGAGAAGGTTCCCCTTCCAGCCTTTCACTTCCGGGGTGTGCTTTTCTGAGGCTGGATCTCTTCCTGGCAGAGAGCTGTGGTTCTGGGCCGCTCTGGGATGTGTGCCTTCTGTGGATGGATATGTGCTCATTTGCCCCTCACATTCTCTGAAGCTGGAGCACCGTGAACTGGATTCATGCGGCTGCTGTCTGGGCAAGGGGACTTTAGTTTTTGTAATACCAATCTTGTTTGGTTCTGCTTCCCCCTCCTCTCCTCTCCCAACTTCTCCCTTTTTCTTTTCTTTTGTCTCTTCTTTCTCTAGGCTTCTCCCTTTTTCTCCTTCCTTCCTTTTATAGGTGCCATGGCTCTCAACATTTTTAAAAGCCAAGCTCTGGAGGTTGATCACCTCTGATCACCTATCTCCCAGTCCTCACTTTCTAGGTTAAAAAAAAAAAAATCAACACCTCTGTGTAATAATCAAACAAGCATTAAACAAGTAAATTAGGCTGGGGTGGGGACATTATGTATGTTTTAGCAATATAAGAATGATTCATGTTTGAATCATTATGCATACATTTAATGGAGTTTAGTGATGAGGAAATTATGGGCCAAAATGTTTACTGTTGACACAAATTTGTATCATTAACATGATAGGGTTAACTGACGTACAGGAAAATAAAATACTGATGAAGTACATGAGTAGTAATTCATAGCAGGAATTGCTAAACCATGATTAATTCAAGACAATGATGGTAGATTATTCTTCTGTCCTTCATGAAAATCACAACAATTTTAGCTCTGCAATAGGAGCTTTGCAATTCCCCAGCATTGCATATCTGCCAAATTTTAGTAAACTGAATCCGAGTCTCTTGGAGACTCTACCAGGGCACTACTAGGTCATGAGTAACATTTTAGTAATTTACATACAGTAGATTCATTGTAATTAGCCCTTATTTATTCATAATGTAAAAAAATCAATGGAGGGGGCGCCTGGGTGACTCAGTCAGTTAAGCGTCTGCCTTCAGCTCAGGTCATGATCTCAGGGTCCTGGGATTGAACCCCATGTCGGGCTCCCTGCTCAGTGGGGAGTCTGCTTCTCCTTCTGCTCTTCCCCATGCTCATTCTCTTTCTCTCTCTCTCTAGTAAGTAAAGAAAAAATCTTTAAAAAAAAAATCAATGAGGGGCGCCTGGGTGGTACAGAGGTTAGGCGTCTGCCTTCGGCTCAGGGCGTGGTCCCGGCGTTCTGGGATTGAGCCCCACATCAGGCTCCTCCGCTATGAGCCTGCTTCTTCCTCTCCCACTCCCCCTGCTTGTGTTCCCTCTCTCACTGGCTGTCTCTATCTCTGTTGAATAAATAAATAAAATCTTTAAAAAAAAATCAATGAAATGCAAGATATACTTCCCTTAAGAATCTAAGATGGGATAAGCATTTGGGGGTTAGTGTCTGCTCTTCAGGGGATCTCTATTGGTTCACCCATTCAGAACTCCATTGGGAACTGACTCAGTTTCCTGCTGAGGTTTGCTTCATTGCTCTGACCAAGCCCCAGGTACCTTGCCCCTTTCCTTTTCCTACAGTGCCTTTGATATACAGGGCTTTTGTTTTTTGTCTGCAATGTGAGGTGCTCCACTCCAACTCCACTGCCTGCTGATGCCTCTTCCAGTCTGCTTCCATCATCCCTTCCACCAGGGCTGGTCTCTCTGTCCTGAGTGTCACGCTCTGTACATCCCCAGTGCTGGCTACATTCTGCCCTATGTTGGTATTTGCCAACTCATGTTTCTGTCCCACAAGACTTGGCAAAAACCATATCCACTTAATTTTTTCTTTTAACTTTCATAACAGCAAATAACAAAACTTTTTATATAACAAGTGCTCAGGACATTTGTAGAATTTAATTGGCACTAGTGGGTCATCTGGGGGGATTAACCTGTCCTGACCGAATGGCTAGGTCTGTGTGATAACTTGGGTAGTTTCCACTGATAATGGAATTTTGGAGTACTTTGTAGACGGTAGTACAAGCCAAACCACTACTGGGCTCTTGCTTTGTCATCAGTGATCTAATGCCTAAGGAAAACATTGAATAGATAAAAAGTAGCTGAACATTAATGTTCTGCTTCAACTCTGTTTTTTACAAGCAACAGAAGCTCATATGAGATATTTAACTAACAGATATGGTATTATAAAGGAAAAATTAAATTAAAAAAAAAGAAACAGACCATGAACCACCACCATTTAATGACCAAAATACAATTAGGCACAACAGTTTTATGTTATTGCCCTAAAAATTTATTATGCTTTAATAAACCCCTGGTAAACCTAATTTTGTGCTCCATTTAACATTAGCCCAGTTGCAAGAAAGGAAAGAAAACAATACCTTAGGTAAAAATGTAAGAGATTTTTGTACCTTTGTCTATATTTTTAAATAGACTTAGTCTTCAGTTTTTAAGTGGAGCAGTTTTACTCACAATATTACCATAAAAACTCAATCAGAAAATTATTAAGTTCATTTGGTCACCAAATACATGACAGAAAAATATGCTTTGGTCCCCAAATCTTTTTTGCACCTCTAAATTTATGCTGTGATCTTGAGCACCTCCATATCCTGTAAGTATAGGGTGTGGCTCAGTGAAGAATTAAGAAGATGGCCTCTCCAGCTAGATTGCTTGGGGTCAAATCCTTCAAGGGATAGAAGTGGTGCCACTACTTCCTAGCTGATTTTGGACAGATTATTTATACATTCCCTGAAATAATAATATTATCTACCACAAAGGAGTATTCTGAAGATCGAGTTAATATTTGATAAACATATAGTTCCTGGCACATCGTAATTACTAAATACATGTTTGTGAAATAAAGTGGATAAAGTGTAACTCATATGACTGAGTTTCAAGAATTGTGGAGTATCAGGTTGTTTATTATAATTATCTCATTTTTTTTTGCATCTGAGACATGATTTAAGATCATTTCACAAGGAAGATAATTTTCACCAGTTTATTTTACTACTTTTGAGAAGCTAGTCATCAGAGTCAGGAGGTAGCCATGACAAGATGATATTTTTGTTAAATAATGAAATGTTCTTATTTTAAAAATGCTGTGTTACTGGAAGCCCAGCCCAGTATAACCAGGTAAAACAAGACACACGACAAAAACAAAAACCCCAAACCATAAAAGACATACGGATTAGAAAGGAAGAAATAAAACCATTTCTAGTTTCAAATGACATGATTGCTCATGTAGAAAATCCCAGAACATGTGCAAATTTAAAAAAGCTTCTGAAACAAATAAATGAGCTTAGCAAAGTCTCAGGATACAAGGTCAATATACCAAAATCAACTGTATTTTTACATACTAGCAATGAACAACTGGGATTTGAAATTTGAAAGAATACCATCTACGAGGGCATCAAAAAAAATGAAACACTTAGGTATAAATTTAACAAAATACATGCAGAAACTGTGTATTGAAAATTATAAAATACTGAGGAAAGAATCAAAGAAGACCTAAATAAATGGAGAGATATACTATATTCATGGATGGAAAGACTCAATACATGAAGATGTCAGTTCTCCCCAAAATGATCTATAGATTTAATACACAATATCAGTCAAAATCCCAGGAGGATTTTTTTTTTTTTGTAGCTATCAACTGATAGCTGTCAGCTATCAATGATTCTAAAACTTATACAGGAAAGCAAATAGAACTAAACACTTTTGAAAGCAGAAGAATAGAGTTGGAAGACGCACAGTGCTTAATTTCAATACCTGCCATAAAGCCACAGTTATCAAAACTGTAGTGTTGTCAAAAGATAGACACGTAGATCAATGGAACAGAATAACCCAACAACAGACCCACACAAATGTAGCCAATTGGTGTTTGACAAAGAAGCAAAGGCAATTCAACGGAGAGAGGAGAGTGTTTACAACAAATATGAAACTTGACCTACACCCCACATCATTTACAAAAATTAATTTAACATGGATCATAGACCAAAATGTGAAAAATAAAGCTATAAAACTTCTAGAAGAAAACATGGGAGACAACTTTTGTGACCTTGGGTTAGGCAAAGGTTTTTTTAAGATACCACACCTTAAGGCACAATCATAAAAGAAAAAGCTGGTACATTGGACTTAAAGTTAGAAACTTCTTCTAAAAATACTGTTAGCAGATTGGAAAGACAACTCACAAACCTGGAGAAAGTATTTGCAAATCCCATTATTTGACAAAGGAGAAATATCTAGGTAATACAAAGAACCCACAAACCTCGACAACAAGAAAACGGATTCAACAATTTAAGAAATGAGGCCCAGACTTCGATCACTTCACCAGAGAAGACAGAAGAGGACATTTTACTCCATGGAAATTAAAAAATACATTTAGAAAAGAATATAAATCTGTTAGAACCCATCAGTCATCTGAACCTGAAGTGGAAAAAAGTCAGTCTTTTTCTGAGTTGTCCTACTGTATTCAGTATTTTCAAATTATACAGACAAGCATTTTTAATGTTCTACACAGCATCCAAAAATGGAGCTCTTTTCCTGCCTAGACGTTCAGCCCTGATGAATGTGCCTTATTTTGCTTGTACCGTTTATTTTGAATGTCTAGTTTCTCTCTTACTCCGAGCACCGTCTGCTGTGCCTTTATTAATTTTAGGGTCAAATCCCAGGAGCCCATTCTCTGGAAATCACCTGTTTCCCCTCTTGTTGTGATGACTCTAACTTAGCTAGTATTTTTCTTTGCATGGCTGTCATTTATTTTTTGTCAACTACTGTTTCGTTTGGTTTCTTTCGGCCCCATTTTACGCTGTCTCTTGATTTTCAAGAGCTGTGACTGACGGCGAGTGGCTGGCATCTGTGGGAGGAGGAAGCAGCGTGGGCGCGGGAGGCAGATGGGGCGTGTAGGTGGGATGCAATGACTCAGTTTCTCATGTGTTGATTTTTGATGTAGAAATGTTAAGGACCCCAAAAGAAAACTGTTTATGTGTATTATAGAGCCCGTAAGTCATTATAGCCTTGGGGGGAAAAAATCTTTTGAAGCTCCTTTGACCTGACTGGCTCTTTCATAACCTCACTAAATCCTCTGTGTCTTCAGCCTCTGTTTGATCTGATTTATGTCTCCTTCACAGAATGTGAATTCCAATCTCACATTCATTAGACAAGGCCAGATGCATCAAACAGCTTCACGAGAGTCTGCATTATTTTTTTTGTGTTGCAGTTTGGTTTTACAGTCAGTCACTCGGGTGTTTAGTGTTGTTTTTCTTTTATTTGGGTGGGTTCCTAAACTATAAAAGTAATCAATGTGCATAAGAGAAATTGTAAAAAAAAAAAAAAAGATATATACACACACACATATATGGAATAAGGAAGGAAATCAATGTTCATAAGAGAAATTGTAAAAAAAAAATATATATATATATGGAATAAGGAAGAAAACATAATGCACAATCCCATTACACAGCTGTTATCATGGTTTACATTTTGGTGTACAACCTTCCAGACATTTCTTCATTCACATATATATATTCATATAGAATACATATGTTATAATGTATTATATCTTAATTTTTTTTTACTAAATATACCTGGAGTTTACCTCCATTGATAAATATTCTTCTACCATATAGTTTTCTTTTTTTAATTATTTTAATTCCAGCGTAGTTAACATACAGTGTTATGTTAGTTTCAGGTGTACATAGTCAACAATATAGTTCTCAATGATGCATAATAAACCATTATTTGAATCTCATCTGTGTACCTATCTGCCAACCTACCTATCTAACCATTTTCCTATTAATGGATATTTAGGTATTTTCCATTTTTATTGTAAAAAAAACTTTCAGTTGACATACTTAGAAGTAAACCTGCCACATTTATGGGAATTTTCTTAGGGTAAATTCTTAGGAATGGAGCTATTGGGTCTTCAAGTGTGCATAACTTGAAGGATTGAGGTCTCCTGGGAAGTTCAACATTCTCCTTGGCATGTCGGAGTGTCATTTCTCTGCACCTCCATTGGGCATTCTTTAATATTTTTGACTACTTGTTAGACAAAAAAAATTGGCACTTTAGAGTTTGCTTAATGTGCATTTATTAGTAGTGAGGTATAGAGTTTCTTTGTATATTTACCCTTTTAGTTATTCTTTTGTGAATTTGCCTGCCCATGTCCATAGCCTAATTTTCTATTGTAATGTCTTTAAGGTTGCTTATTTGTTCTGAACTGACCAATAAGATGATTTATAGTGATAGTAACCTTTCATCTGTCACATATTGCAAATATGTTTAACAAATTAACATCGTCTGTTAAATTTGTCATAAGGTATGTTAACATTTTCATTGTAATTGTGATTGGAATTGTTTTGCTATTATATTTTCCAGACACTTATTATGATTACAAAGGGAGCTCTTCGTTTTCATGATAACTTTGCCTCTCAACACCTTATTAAATTATATTATTGCTTATAATAGTTATTTAGTTGATTCTACTGGGGTTTCTTGGTTGACAACCAAAACATCTGCAAGTAATGGCAATTGTGTATTTTATTTTATAGTGTTACATCTCCTTACTTTGTGAAATCTTATTGCATTATCTGGGATTTTCAGAAAGCCAACTAGTAGTAGGAATAATTGGCTGCCTTGTCTTTTTCCTGATTTACATGGAATACTTATAAACACAAATTTGGCAGTTGCTGTGAATATATATGTATATTATTTTATTTTATTTTATTTTATTTTTTTAGAGAGAGACTGAGAGAGAGCAGGGGGGTGGAAGGGCAGAGGGAGAGAGAGAGAATCCCAAGCAGGCTCCACACCCAGCCGGAGCCTGGCATGGCCCTGAATCTCACAACCCTGAGATCATGACCTGAACCCAAAATCAGGAGTCAGGTGCTCAACTGACTGAGCCACCTAGGTGCCCCAGAATATATATTATTTTTTATGTTAAAGGAGTGCTCTTCTATTTTTATTTTGCAATCATTTTTAATAAGAAATGGGTTTTTAATTTTAATTAAAGGACTTGGGGCATCTGTGGAGATGTGGATGATTTTTTTTTTTTTCCCATTGAGCTGTCCCTGCATTCCCAAATAAATTTTAAACTCATGATCTAGTTTCCTTATAGTGTAATGCTTGGTACACTTTTTTTCATTTTTCTTTTATTTTTTTGTCCATGTATGAATTGAGTTTGAGACTAACCTATATTTCATTTTTTTGACATTAGAGTCAAATATTGGTATCAGGTTTATACTACCTTGGTGTTAGTCATCTCTGAGCTTTGGTAAATTTTTATCTGTGGTTATATTTTCCTTCTCAGTCATAATTTTCTATACCTTTGCTTTCTTTTTTTCTTGAGTCACTTGCTAGTGACTTGCTGGATATTAATAATAATTAATTGATTAGTTATAAAATGCAGCCCTGGATTAATTCATAATTTTACCTATTTCCTTTTTTATTTTTATTTTCTAATATTTATTTATTTATTTGGGGGTGGAGGGGCAGAGGGAGAGAGAGAATCTTCAGCAGACTCCATGCTGAGTTTGGGGGCTCCATCTCTCGACCCTGAGATCATGACTTGAGCTGAAATCAAAAGTCGGCCACTTAACTGACTGAGCCACCCAGACGCCCCTCTGTTTGCTTTTTTACAATCTCATTTTATGTTTATTGCTTATTGCAGCTTCCCATGGATCTGTTTCTGGAAACTTAGTTAACTTGTTTTAATGTTGGAATTTAACAGAGAGCATTAGCCCCAGCATCCCACCATTGCAGACTTTGCTTAAGTTTCCAGTAATGATATGATCCCCTTCATGTTTAAAAAAAAATGCAGGTTTGCTACATTTTCTAAAACCACTTCCGGGTAGAGCTGCAAATTCAAAATTCAGTGGTAAGTGAGGAGGGAAAATCCCTATTGTTTCCTCATTTCCTCTTTGAATACTAAGTCATTGCAACCAAAATGTGCTTACTGGGCATTATTTAGGTGTCATCTTTTGGGGGACTCTGTTTTCTGTTTGCAGATATTGCTGTGGTGGAGATGAGCGATGCCTTCCGCCAGCCATCCTTGTTTTACCACCTCGGAGTGAGAGAAAGTTTCAGCATGGCCAACAACATCATCCTCTACTGTGATAATAATTCAGACTCTCTGCAGTCACTGAAGGTACCTGACCTGTTTACTAAATACTCTAGCTACCGGAGTTCGAGAGACACCAGTCTCTCTGACATCCAAAGCAGTGCAAGGGGCTTACGTTTATGAAAGCTTGTTTTTCCCAGTCCAGTAGTTAGCCAACAATTACAGTGGCGTTGTGAGGTTTATCTAGAATTCAATGTAGAAATTTGATGATACACAGGTAGGAAAACTTTAGTTTTGAGTTCTGAGCTGCAGTTCGAATTGCCGCTGAGGAGACTGTGTTACTAGGAAGTCTCCCGAGCACGCTGCCCACCGGAGAAAGACCTGGAAGTTGCAGAGAGTATGGTGAGGCCCCGAGCTGTGTCACTATTGGGGGTTTCATTGGGCACACCTGTCTTCAACTGGAAATCTGTCTCCTACTAAAAGGACTCTGAATAGACATTCTCTCTCCGAATATCATCAGCAAACTGCCATCCTCTTCATTGGGAAATGATTTCAATAACATGATAACTTAGGGAAAGGGGAAATAAGAACCTACTATATTTGTCTACAAAACTCAGCATGCCCCATGTCATTCTCTCCAGGATAGGAACATAATGATATGAAGGTATTTCTTCCGTCCAGAAAGATTGTCTAAAATGCTTTGGCAGTGCAATCATTGTGTGATTCTTTGAAAAGCATCTAACAGTTCAGTGAAACTCATGCTGAACCTGATGCCATCCATTTCCTTTGTGAAACTTCCAGCTAGCTTTATGTGGCTTTTTCTCATCTATATCTTCCAGTTTTCAAATCAAAGCCAACCTTGGGACGTGGAGCCCTCAAACCCAGAGGCATATATCTAATGGCTTAGTAATTGTTATATGAAGATCTCTAACTCCATGACCATGCCAAAAAAAAAAGTAACATTTTGTTTTTATCTGAGTATCTAAAGCTTATATGGCTTTTTCTGAGAAATCTATAATTACGTTTAGCAAATACATTTACTGCATGCCAGGCAGTAAATGGGCATTGATAGGCTATCCCTTTCCAGAATACTCTGAAATAGTCCCAGGATATTTGCCTACTCTGTCTCAATCTGTTTTTTTAACCTGGGGCAATTCTTTAAGCCGCCCCTACTGTATTTTACCTTGGATTTACCACTTTAAGTGATGCATCATAAAGTTTTGTGACATTGTATTCTAATTAAACATTTTTATTTGCTACTACTTACAACATGTATTAGCAGTGATAAAGGAATGAGATAATTTTATTTATTCTTTTTATTGTACTCTTTTCTTTACATTAAGAATTCTAAGCAAGCAGTGTTGTGTTAGACATTTTTCACTCTACCCTCTTTTTATTCTTGCCCTGCTGGTATCTGGTGATTTCATTTATGACTATTCTTTCCTGGGGAAATTTTTAAAAACTGAATTAAAATTATATTTGAGAGAAAGAGTTGAAGCTAATCGTATCAGAAATTTGTATGGCATAAATACACCCATTTATTTACTTGCTTTTTGCCAGCCTTTGTTTAGAAGTGTTACTGGTATGTGAATACAGTAGTTCTTTAAAAAGGCTAGTCCAGCTTAAATATACTCATTTATCTAGTATATAATAGCTGCTTGTAACTGAACACTTCCTCTGTGCTTTCCCCACAAACATTTTCACATTTAATTCTAAGAACATCCCTGTGGGGTATATTATGTCCTATTATATCACTATTTTATAGGACTGCAAACTAAGGCTCAAATAAATTTAATCATTTTCCGTAGGTGATATAGCTAGTAAAGTAAAGCCTAGGTCTGCCTGACTCCAAAGCCCACCCTCCGAACCACTAAACTTTATTGCAGTTTCTTCTAGTTAGAAGGATATCCGACTTTCCCTGCTCAGTGTGTTCATTTAGAAAACCCATCAACTATGTCTGCCCCCCCAGAGTTGTTCCATGCAATACTCATCTTTTCTTTTCTTTCCCTCCTTCCATTAACTTCAGCTTTGGCCTTTTCTTTTTCTTTTTTTTTTTTTTAAGCTTGTTCCTAGCCCAAATAAGTGTCTTGTTGCAGAGGACAAAGGTCTCTGGAATAGAAAAGTATATTTTTCAGTCTAACAATTTCCCCTGAGCCCTAGAAATTTTTCTGGTCCTCTGCTATTGAAAAAAATGTGTGTGTGTGTGTGTTTAATTTTATTAATTTCTCTTGCAGTTCATTATAGGTGTAATCCCTGCCTTCTACCAATAGAAAAGAAAATTGTTGTGAAATAAGGCAGAACAGGAGTTATTACACGTAAGATATTCTGTATACATTAGCCTAATAAAATTAAAACAGAGCATCTCCCTGTTTTCATAGGGCAAAGACAGAATGAGAATGCTATTCTTGTCACATAGCTAGCTTCCCTTAGGTTGATTCTTTGGACATCTAGAAAGTACGGCTGTATCAGTTTAATTTCATCTGCTGCTCTTTGTTGAAGAGAGCAGTTTCTCATTGGCAGCAAATTCTCTGGACAAAATCATAGGAAAAAACTTCAAAGTTTAAGCTCCTAAAAAATAATTGATAGGAACCATAAAGTACCTGAAAGCCATGTCTGAGTTTTCGTATGAAAGGATATTGAGAATCTAATCAAATCACATACTCACAATAAGATTTGTGTCCATTCGAAATCACAAGTACTATCTTAGAAGAATGAAATGTTTAATTTTTTTTAAATATTAATTTAAAAAAAAAAGATCATGCGCATTGAGAAAGAGAAGTTGATATTATTCCCCTTAGCGTGTTAACAACAACATTTTCACAGTTTTCTTTAAATAAATATCATGACAACTTCTTAGGTGCCTGTGAATGGGACTCTATGCTAAGACTTATATTTCCTTGAAAATAAGAAATGGCAGAAACAGTTTTTTTCAGATTAACTTCATGCATTACAGAAATGACCAGACTTCCACTTGGGTCCCTCAGTAAATGGGAGAGTTAAGTCTAGACACTACTGACCAATGAGCCGTGAGGCAGACACACAGAATGCATCTGACATCAGAAAGGACTTGAGGGAAGTGAACGGCTGTTGTGTAGAGTGTGGAAATTATTTTAATGAGCCATTTCTACTATCATCAGAAATTCCTGTTTAACAACAGCTTGCAGCTCTGGTTCCTGAGATTCTTCCCCCTTTTCCCTTCTTCAGCTCCCTTTCTTCCTTTTAGGCCACTCCCCACTCACTTTAGACAATGCTGCTTATGAAAACAAAGCAAAACAAAACAAGGAAATAGCATGGCACACCATCAGATAGTCAACAGTTAAAAGCCCTTCCAAATGCCCATGACGAGGCTGTGGAGAGTGGGAAACAGGCATTGCTGGTGGGAGGGGATATTGGCAGTACTTCCAAAGAGCAATTTGGCAACACCTAATATTGTCAGATGAGTAGGGCACCAACCCTCAGCAGCTCTGTCTCTGGATGTGTACTGCGAGGAGAGTCTCTGGCATGCAGAAGAAGATCTAATCAAGAATGTTATATTAACATTGTTTGTAATAACCCCCCCCCCAAAGGAATTGGTAAATACCTATCAACAAGAGAATGAACAAATACCTTCTGGTATAGTCATTTAGTGGAACATTATAGAGCACTTAAAATGAGTTAACTAGAGCTTTAAGTGTCACTATCAATATATCTCAAAAACAGTGTTGAGAGCAAAAACAAATTACAGAAGCATGTTTGCAGTATGATACCATCCATACAAAATCTAATCACATGCAAGACGGTGCTTTTATTCCTATTTGTGTTATAGAGGATTGACGTATGCATAGGAATCACAAACGTCAAATTCAGAATAGTTACCACCTTGGGGGATAGGTGTAGAATAGAACCGGCGGGGGGTTGGGGGGAGACAAGAGTCTTCAAGTTTACCTGTAATATTAGATTTCTGAGTCAAGGTGGTATATACATGGGTGTGTGATCATTTCTATACTTTTTATATAATTGAAATATTTCACAATTAATTCTTTTTTTAAGGAAGAAGTCTGCGATTGTTTGTTATTTCCTATGTCTGTCAGGATAATTTACACATACTTTGGGCATTTGAATCCCCAAATCGTTTTTAATTTCTTTTTCCTAGTGTTTTTTTTTTTTTTAAGATTTTATTTATTTATTTGACAGAGAGAGAGACAGCCAGCGAGAGAGGGAACACAAGCAGGGGGAGTGGGAGAGGAAGAAGCAGGCTCCCAGTGGGGCAGGGAACCTGATGTAGGGCTTGCTCCCAGGACCCTGGGATCACACCCTGAGCCAAAGGCAAACGCTTAATGACTGTGCCACCCAGGCGCCCCTTTTTCCTAGTTTTCTAACTGTGATTAAAAAGGCTCAGATGCATTTGGATCTTTCTGCACCAAGATGGGCTTTATTCCCATTTTATCTACTACAGAATAAATATATCTTAGAGATTGATATGCATATCAGTTAGTGGTGACAGAGCTTGTGCTGAAAAGTAATGATTATGTGAGATTATTCCCTTTTCAAGAAATTTAGTTGTATTTTTCTCGGTAATCATTGCTTGAAGAGTTATTTTACAGATGGGATTTTCCTTAATAGACTGTTCTCTGCAGCAATCTATCTACATGCTTACTCCTTCCCTATCTCCCTGAGTATATCACACATTTATGTGATGGTGGAAACTCTTACTCTGCCTCAGTGCATCTAGTATTTTCTAGATTGCGATCTGACTAGCATGAAATCTTAGGTACACAAACCAGCATTTGTAACACCACTTGTATCTGGTGAATCTAGTCAGATTCTATAGTGTTCTTAAACCCATCAATTTTTCCCCTCTTACATCCCCAGTTCCTCTTCTTAAAGTTTTACCTCCCTTGTCAAAGTTAATTACTATGAGGAATTTAGTTTTAATTCGAATTGTGTATGAAATCAACATTTGTATCTTACCAATGGTTTCTGATATTTTTTTTTAAGTTTAAGTGAATTTTTATTGGATTCTTTTCAGTACTTCTAAATAGCTAACTTAGTAGTATAAATTACACAATCAGTAAATGTTAGGAAAAAAATCATTGGAAAATATGACTCTGTAGTTTAACAATTTAGTAGTGAACCGAAAGCTGTACAGTAAATCACATTTTCCACATAAATTTCAGTAAAAATTTCAAGGATGCATTCTACAAGGACCTAAATTGGGTGATGGATTGGTGTGCCACAGAGATCAACTTGCACAGAAGGATCATTTATTTATAATGAACAAAAGGGAACAGAATTCAGGCAAACCTTGCCCCTTTGGGTGGGAGTCAGGAGGCTTTCAGACACCTATCTTGTGTGTAGAGAAGTATTCCTTCTTGCTCTTTCAAGGTAATTGTACCAAAAATTATCCTCATGGCCTCACCAATTTACTAGAAACTGGCACAATCACTGAAATTGACAACAAGGACATCACTACTATTTTCATAACGATCCTAATTTGCTTTAAATGGAATTGAATAAATATCAGAAAAACAGACTTAATATCCAATTTTTCACAAGAAGTTCTAAAGGAGATTGGGTCTCTCTGCACCTGCAGATAAGGCATCATAAGGACCACAGAACTGTTTGAATGAACAACTATGATAGTTCTCAAGTTTCACCCATGGTATAGCATGTATCCAAATTTCCTTCCTTTTTAAGGCTAAATAATATTCCATTGTATGCATATACCATTTTGTTTTATCCATTCACTTACTGATTGACATTTAGGTTACTTCTACCTTTTGGCTATTGTGAATAATGCTGCTAGGGGCATGGGTGAACAAATATCTCTTTGAGAGCCTGCTTTCAATTCTCTCAATCCAGAAGTGAAATTGCTGGATCATATGGTAATTCTATTTTTAATTTTTTGAGGAACTGCCATACTGTTAAAAATTGATGATTCTTAACGGGCTCTTTTAGTGATGGTGTTACAAATGCTGATTTGTTTTTTTTTTTTTTTTTAAGAAATAACTGCATTTGAATAATCTGGTCCAATTAGATGTTCTCACCCCTGATCACAAAACAATACAGGTATACAGTGTCTCTAGATCTGGTAAAATAGGAACCAAATTGGGGTTGTTTGCCTTGATAATATTAATACTTATACTGTGTATGTCTTTAAAATGCTTAAAGTACTTTCATAAGCCTATTTCAATTGTTCTTTAAAAATAATCCAAGGAGATAGACAAATTAGGTACTTACTACATAGATTAGGCAGATAAAAGATACTTTCTTTACTGATAAGAAATAAACCCAGAGAGATACAGTGACTTAGAGGGACATGGTGTCAGAGAAGGGCAAACCCCATATTGTCTGACTTGTCATAGCGTGTACTTCTAAGTCTGCATGCTGATTTCATATGTCCTGTAAAATTATAATTCTCTGGATTCTTGTTAGATTATTGAAGGGTTTGTTGTTGTTGTTGTTGTTTGTTTTTTGGGTTTTTTTGTTGTTTTTTTTATCTTGAGCTTTTATACAAGCATAATGTGTAAGCACAAGTATATGCGTTTCCTAACTTTAAACACGGGCTGGTTCTGTGACACCTGTGTTGGAGTCTTCTTCCTAAGCTGGCTCGTGAGTAAGGATGAGTCCCGCCTCCTCAGTGAGGCCCAGGGTGTTCACAACAGCCCTTCTAATATTTCCTAGTCTTGTTTTGAAGTTAGGTAAGAGAATGGAGCTGGGGAGCATAAGAAATATTCCTCTTTTACCCAACTTTGGTGGAAAACTTGCCCAGTTCCCCTTGGACAGGAAGAGGGATTAGAAGGGAGGACCCAGAAGGTCACCAGCTGGGGGCCATATTCTTTCCCAGCCGGGAACTCCCAGCCTGCTCCTTTTCCTTCAGGAAACGGAGATCCTGCTTGCTAGTTCTGCTTCTCCCACCCTGAATCAATTTAACTTGGCAACCCCACACCAGCTGTTCCCACTTCCTTCCCCTGGCTGTAATTACCTAAATTCTAGGCACAAACACTTTCCAATTTTGGAGATACTCCATTTATTTATCCTTAAAATGACCCCTTCGAAGTTATATTGTCCCAAATAGCTATCAAAAGTGGTCTTTGTCTTCCCTCGCAAAGAGAGCTAGATTAGATTGTCTCTTTTGTCTTCTTCCCTCTTTGGTTATCGAAGGGTACTGGAGAATGGGGGGAAAAAACATTTTTCGGTTTTTCGGTACAGGCAGGGGGTGCGCTGACCAGAAGGCCCCTAAAGACTTCAGACAAGTTTGAAGCTGCGGTGAGGTAATGCATCCTCAAAACATTTCACTGGGAAGGAACTGAAGTTTATTTTCTTGTCTTACTTTGAGGCACTTTAGATGAAGTTTTATGCAATGATGTGAAATGCAGCAGTTGTGTCTTAAATTGATTCCCCTTCCTCCTTTTTTTCTCCTTCAGTGGGTTTCATACACATTAACATTCACTAGTCTGCCTGGGTAGGTAGATACCTTATGAGGTCTTGTCTGCTGTTTATTTGTATGAGTTGTATGAGTTGAAATGCACAAATTGCCCTTTTTTCTTCAGAGTGGATGTGTCATGTAAGGTTACATCATAAACTGTGAGTAAACTCTGTCTCCTTCAAGAGAATAACTTATATTCATTTAGCTTCTACAAAACATAAGCAATAGTTAATAAGAATTCAGTAGATCCTATGATTTTTTTAGTTTAACGGTGAATTTTTATTGGGTTCTTTTCAGTACTTCTAAATAGCAGCTAACTTAGTAGTATAAATTACACACTCCGTAAATGTTAGGGGAAAAAATCATTTGAAAATATGACCCTATAAAGTAGTTTAACAACTTAGTAGTGAACCGGAAGCAATAAACCCGCGCCCGTTTAATAGGAAGTGCTGCCTGTAGACCTTCCCATAAGCGTCTTGCTTACTTGATAACAGACCATTGATTTGTAAATCATGGCACTCTGTCCTGTCTCTGGTTCAGCAGAGCTCTCACACACACTTCATATTTCATGGGGAGATTTTTCGTGGGATGATTTTAATACAGTTTCCAAATCTGTTATATTGCAAAATGAAATGAAAGCAAAGAAGACATGTCAGAGGCTTGTTATCCCAACAAGCCATGCTTCAGGAAGATGTAGCATGTTGGTTGTAAGCCAGCAGCAGCTTATTTTCTATAGTGCCAAGCAGAGGGAGCCTTGAGCCTGCTCAGTGTTCCTCGCTGCTCCCTTAATTACTACCTCCATTTCTGCGCCCGGTGCACCAAGAGACAGATGCTGGTAGGGGAGCTCCTGTGCTGGGCATGAAGGCATCTCTCCTTCCTGTGGTACAAGGACAGTGCTCATTATGATAGGCCTTTAACCAAAAGCAAATGCTAGAACACAGAGTTGGAAGAGACAGGCAATCACTCAACCCAACTCTTAGTGTGTTACATTAGAGAGAGGAGAAATGACAGATGGCTAGTCAGGAGCAGAGCCAGGACTTACACAATTCTACAGTGATTCATAGGCCAGTATTTTATACTTTCATTAACTTATTCATGTCTTCATGCTTTTATTGAGCACCTACTGTATGCCATTTGATTTACTAGGCAACCAGTGGGGTATGAAGATGAATAAAACATCCGTGTTGCTCATGATGTGGAATGGGAGAGTCATGTGATGACATGTTTGCAATCGGTACATGTGTTGCTGTCATAGAGGTCTGTATGGGGGTAATGGTGGCAGAAATAAGGACATCATCTATTTCTTTTGGGAAGATGGGTGTCATTGAAGGCACCTTCACAAAGCACAGACGTCTTATGCAATGCACAGGGGATATTGTGTGGTAGAGGAAGAAGAGAAGGGCATTCCCTTGTTACTTAGAGGGAGGCAGGGGTGGGGGGTGTTAACTATTACAAGAGAGCAGTGTCTGAAAGACTGTGGTTTGCTTCTCTGAAGAGATGCTCCATAAATCAAGTTTGGAAAATTCTGCATACTGTGTTCCTGGCGTTGTGATTATCCAGCCTTTTTGTAAGTTATTTTTTCATGAATGATTGTGTGTGTGTGTGTGTGTGAGAGAGAGAGAGAGAGAGAGAGAGAGAGAGATAGCACGCAGGGGAAGGGGGTGGAGAAAGAGAGATGCACTAACTACCTATGAAACACCTGTGGGAAAGCCACTTTGAATCTTCCTCCGCAATGTCACTCATCCGTCTCATGATTTCTGTCCCCTGTGCACCACTATCGTCCAAGCCCTTATTTTGACGTCCCTGTACTTTTGCAGTGCCACCTAAATGCTCTTTTCCCTCCGATGCTAAATACTACCATCGAATTAGTATTTTTTTTAAACTTTAACAAGATTTACCTTTTATATATTTGTCTTTCTTGGGTAACATGTTCCCCTGATAAAAACATTTAAAAGTGCAAAAGGATATCTAGTGAAAAGTCATTCTCTCATCTTTGGCCCCCACCCAGCCAGCTCCCCCTCCACTGGGAACCACTATTACTAGATTCTTGTATCTTCCTCTAGAGAGATTTTATGAATGAACATTTTCTTTTTCTCCCTTTGATACATAAGTAGGAGCATAGGTTAGGAACCATTCTTTACTTTTCTTTTTTTCACTTAGCAGTATATCTTGGAGATCTTTCCATATCGCTGCATAAAGAACTTCCACGTTCTTTGTTCAGCTGCATTTGTATTCCATTGAACAGACATACCATGGTTTACTCAACCAGTTTCTAGCTGATAGACATTGAGGGTGTTCCCAGCCTTTGCTATTACATTGTCCCAATGTGTGCTGATACTTCTTTATGTATATTGCTCACCTTAAAAAACATTTTGACTGCCAACTGCTCACAAAACAAAGTATTTTGGCATTCAGGGCCCTCGCCAGTAAGGCCCCAAATAACTTTCTAAAATTATTGGTACATGCCAAAATGAACTTTCTTCTTAGTCTAATGATTAAATTCAAGATCTTTTTCATATACCTCTTTAACCCTCTCCTTTATACTTCCCTAAATGAACTGTCTTCTCTAGCCCCTGATGATAATGTGTGTTGTTCCCTGAAGGGGCCTTTGGTGTTTCTGATCCTCTAACTTGGATATCCACCTTCCTGCTTTGCCTTTGGACGGAGTCTGTCCTCCTTGGCTTATCTTGAGCTCCACCTTCTCTGCTGATCTTCCCAGACTTCCTTACTTCTTAGTAACGGCCTCTTTCTCTCGGAAACGCGAGGCCTTGCTGCAGTATTACTCTTTTGACTTAGCATATGTGTACATACATGCATGTGGACCCGGGCATGTAATGTTTCTTTCTAAATGTGTACGTGTTCTTTTTTTTTTTCCTTTTGTGAAGTACTGAAGGGCCCCTTGTACTATTTTGTATATATTATTATGGCTTTCAAAATTACCCAGCACCATTCCTTCCTCTATAGCTTTTTATTTACTCTTCTGTTATCCTTAAACACTCAAAAATCCTACATACTGCTCTTAGCCAAAGACCGTGTCAGTTCCCCTTTGCCCCCGTGTTGATCTTGGGATGAAGAATGATGGCCAGTTGGCTGGACTTTGAATCGCTCCTCTGCTCTTTCCTTACCTCACCAGATCTGGCTCTTCTTCTTAGCCAGATGGACCCACCCTTGAGGCGCCACAAAAGCCTCACATTCCCTGTTTCCATGACAACATACATGCCATCATTTCCAAAATTCTGTCCCATTTCTCTTTCTAAATCATGATTCCCCAACCTCAGTGAAGCCTTTATGCCATAGGCTTTTCCACATTGTCTCTTCTATGCCTCTACTTATTTAAACATCCAGAAATAATGATAATGACAGCTAGCTTTATCAAGAGCTTTTTATGCACCTGACACAGGATAGCTACGTTATTTGCACGATCTCACTCCTCACGACCTAGAAGAAAGGGAAGCTGCCTTCAGTGTATTTCTCACATTCCACTTTTTGTTGAACAATATGTAAATTATATTTGTGACTATTTATTGTCAGATGATTTTACATATGTGTGGATTTGCCTAGGAGACAGCATGGTCCTCTCCCAGAGTGTGAGTGATGTTGTACATAGGAAAACTGGACTCCTTTTAGCCTTTTCCTAAAAAGATCATGGCTGATAATTCTGTGTGTACATAGTCTGCAAGAATGATTATTAGGTTTTTGGATTTTATATGTTTGTACTGTTTCCTTGATTTTTTAAAATTATGTTATGTTGGTCACCATACAATGTACTGTTTCCTTTAAACCATTGAGAATGCCTTTATGTTCTCTCATTTCCGTCAGATTATAAATTTTTCCGATACAGGAATTTATGGTATACTCCCTGAAATTTCTAATTGCCAATAAAATTGTTAATATACATGTTCCTACATCAAATAGTTAAATTAATTATTGAATTAAATTGTATTAACTTCTGCTTTTTTATTTCCTTTTCTCATTTTTCAGGAAATCATTTGCCAGAAGAATACTGTGAGTATTTCCCTTAATTCTTCCAGAAATGTTTTATCTTTTCTGTTCCATCAGCTAATCTCTGGCCTTTTTTTATCTCCACAAATTATAAACTTCTCTGTTTTCCCTCTTCAGAGTTTTTTTTTCTTTTTAATTTTTTTAAAGATTTTTATTTATTTGACAGAGAGAGAGACAGCCAGTGAGAGAGGGAACACAAGCAGGGGGAGTGGGAGAGGAAGAAGCAGGCTCCCAGTGGAGCAGGGAGCCTGATTGGGGGCTCAATCCCAGGACCCTGGGATCACGCCCCGAGCTGAAGGCAGATGCTTAAGGACTGAGCCACTCAGGCACACCCCCTCCCCTTAGAGTTTCTGATGTATCAATATAAATATGGTTATTTTATCAAAACATTTCTTTAAAAGCAAAACTTTACAATAGTGGAAGATGACACTGATCCCTGTTTTTTGAATATATACTTATGTTTTGGATAAAAATGTTTCCGTAGTATATCCAATTTTGTGTAATTCTGAGTGGCACATAGGCAGCATATATACACACACTGCATATATGCATGTGTGTGTTTATGTTTATATATACATATGTAGATATCTATATCTATATAACACAAATTACAGGTACAAATACACACATATGTACACATACATATACAGGTACATGTATGTCTATCATCTGTTTATCTGTACAGATTGATTTAAGTTCCTAAGTCTAGTAGTCTGCCTTTGAGACCACACCACAGAATTCTTACCTTCCACGCAATATTAAACAAAAGTTAAAAAGTGATAAAAATAAATTTCAAATTTTAAAAATGCATGAAGAAAAATTACACAATTTAATATCTAAGGGAATCGGCCTTCTTATGCTAGTGGTTGTATTTTTCATTTGGAAAACGAATGTATCTTTGCAACTAACAGTGACAGTAATATCCTACATAAAGATCGACACCTGATTTGATTTAAGATGATAAGATTAAAATACAATTGTAGTTTTTCCTTAGATCACGAAGTTTAATACTTATGGTGAAGATTGTACCAAGTCAGAGACTCGTTGCTACCTAAATAAAGTTGTCATTATGTGCTTCTATTCCTCACATCTCTACAGGAAATGAGCAATTACTGCTTCAGGCATCTATTTCTTGTAACAGTTTTATTAAACAGATACTGATTGAACATGTATTGTGTGCCAGGCTTTGGGCTTGGGGCCCCAGGGATTCACTGTAGAGGTTGAAGATGGAGGCAGCCAGACTCATAGCTGCTCTGGGCGACAGCAAATGACTCGTGCCAGAGTCTAGTTTGGGGAGAAGGTCGGTACACAAATCAGCAAAGACACAAATTAGAAAATTCACGCAAGGCAACGTGCTCAAGAGTGGGTGACCGTATACCAACTGGTCGCAGAAGGTCTTTGAGAGGAGGTGGCCTTAACCGGAAACTTGGCGGAAAGAGCTGATCGTGCCCGCTGACGGGTCGGACGTGTGGAGAAGCAGGGTTATAAGATTTCCGAATATTGCACATGACGAACAGGTCACCTGTTGGCTTGAGTAAGCTGCTGGGTCTCAGGGACGGGGTGTCCTTATCAAAAGTTGACGATTTTGAGCAGATATTTCAATATGTTTGAATGCAAAACGCCTCTCTTCCCAGAAACTTAATTTATTTTACACACACACACACACACACACACACACACACACACACTTATGTTCACCTTTATGTAGCTTTTAAAAATTGAAAAACAGAATCAGCATTATTTTTTTTAACTGAAGATCATAGAATAGGACTAGGTTTTTGAACTGCAGGGTTTTCTAGCCATGAACACAGGCGTGGGCCAGAGAGATCGCTGCTGTTATTTTATGAGCACATCTCATTGTTTTGAAATTTAAGGAGATGTGGCCTTTCTTTTTTAAGAAGATTTAAATGTTTTAGAACCAGTACTTATTAATAAGGCAGTTGTTATGCCCAGGGTGTCTGTTCTTGATCACACAGTGTTTTCTTTTTTTAATTTGCTTTGGATTATCAGTTATTTCAAACTATGGGTGCAACAGCAATCTGTAAACAGAAATTGCAGTAATAAGATTCCTGAGATATAGGTGAGCCAACCTGGGAAATAAATAGTCCCATATTATTAGTTTTCATCATTATGACAAAAAGTGCTTTTCTCAGCAGTTGGTATATTTAAAAAAAAAAAAAGTGTCACAAGCAGCCCTCACACTTTCCCCCCACCGCACGCTCACGGGGGTCTTAGCTCAGGCCTGGGAGCACTCATGTGACTCCTGAAGCTTCATCACCCTCCCCTTTGCTTCCCCCAAAACGAGGAATTGGCAAAAAAATGTATTTATTGCCTTAGAAACATAGAGAAGAGACTCCAAAAAGTGCAGTGAGGCCAGGAACTTAGGAAGACCGTAGCATGTTGGTCATTTTCTGTGAGGACTTTGAAGCTTTATTCCATGGGGTTTAAAGGAGACGGTTGCAGGAATCCATTTTTCTCTGCTGTTTGCACGACTCTCATTTTTCTCTCTTTCCCCCTCCGGTGCTGCTACGCACCCAGACATCTGAGAGCTCTCTCTCCCAGAATTAGTTTTACACAGACACATTATTTCCCGATGCCAAGTATTTCAGTAGTTACATCTCCTCTTTCGTGTCTTAGACACAATGACATGTGGTATTAAGGCTTCTGAGGATACAGAACTTTATCCAGCAGCAGCAGAATACTATTCAAAACACTAATAGTGCTTTTCTGGTTTATTGGCTTTTCATCTGTTTGTTCTAACTTTTCACGTGGCATATTCAGAGCACTTTCTTTTTGGATTTTGAGTTATAGTACTTCTCTAAGAGGAGTATTTGATTCTGTTGCTCTTTTATAACCCGCTCATAGTCAAAGCTCTAGAAGCTTTGGGAAGCAACCTCTTGGTACACTTGCCTTTCTTTTCTGCTCAGGCGATGGGTCAGGTAAAAGGATTCAATTGGCAGACATGCTATAGGATCTTGGATATAAGCAGGATAGGTTTGTTTTTCCTCTTCCTAACTAGTCTTCCAAATTATTGTTCCATGAAGGCGAACTTCAGAAAGGAACAATTTCATGTACTTGACATACAACAAGTGCTTCAAAGAATATGTTCATACATAATTCAGTCTGGCCGCAAAGGCATTTATCACTTCTTGTCTGTTTGGTATGAGGCAGTAGCTTGGCTCAGGCAGGATTTCACGAAAGTGACCTGAGGTGAAGTGTTGGTCTGTCCGCATGTAGAGGCCACTTGGGAGGGTGCTGACCCCTCTCACGATAATGGCATACCCTCTAGAGAAGAGTCCCTGAGCTGGAGTCCTAAACACATCACAGACCAGCTGCATGACCTTATTTGAGCCTTATCTGAATCCTCACCTCTAAAACAGAGACAGTAGTACTCCCTGCTCAGCGGGGAGTCTGCTTCTCCCTCTGCCTCTGCCCCTCCCCCTGCTCATGCTCTCTCTCTCTCAAATAAATAAATAAAATCTTTGGAAAAAAAAAAGAGACAACAGTACCTTCTTCGGTGGGTCATTGGGAACGTATGACCATTCGTTCTTGGCACATGGCAAGTGTGAGTCAATGTTTGCTCTCATTGGTTTAGTTCTAAGGGGAAGAGAAGTGATGTAATTGTTTCCCATAATGCTGATATGGCTAGGGTCCGATAATCTGGGCTCGCTGTGCTCCCTAGAACAGTGATAGGGTTTCCCACATATCTCATTTTACTTGTCAGCCCTCTGCCTTTTTTTTTCTCTCTCTCTATGGTTTTTCTCTTAGACGTCTCTCGTGTTTCCTTCGATTGAACCACACCAAATGCTTCCCAGGTCTGCGCTTTAATTGGAAACTCTTTTATGTTCCAGTCGCGTATTTCCAATTCTCTTCTGGACATTCTGACTTTTGGTGTCCTGCCCCTCCTTACATCTCAGCCTTTTTAGTAGTGACCATTTTATGATTCCCACCCCAACTCAGGTTTCAACCTCTTGACGTTCCTCTCATATATTAACTGGAAGTCGGGTTCTATTTGTGATTTATTACCTGAAATATAACAAGTGCCCTCAACTGTAATATGTTCATCAATAATGAAGTCTGCTTCTGCTTTCTGAATTTTTGCTAATGATACCACTTTTTTTAGGTAGCCCCATTTAAGACTGTGATTATGTTTTCTTTCCTGCTCTGAATGCTTCCATGATTCCCAGCGCCCAGAACATATGGTTTAAAATCCTGAGCTTTGCATCCATGTCCCTTCCCTGAGCTCTAAGACCCAGTCAGACTGACTCAGGGGTGTCTGGTCCAATTTCCCCTTTCTTCTTCCCAGCTCAATTTTTGCTTGCACTAGTGTTCCCTCACCTGGCATCATTGGCCAGGATGAGTGAGTGGAGAGTGGGGTGGGCTGAGGCCAGAGCGAGAAGCAGGATTTGAGGCGTCAGTCCCTTGTAGGCCACCGGGACGTGTCTTACCTTCATCCCAAGAGCAAGGGAGGGGGCCTTGTTCAGCTGAGGCAAGCATCTGATAGAGGTTGTTGAAAGGTCACTGTAAGTGGTGAATCACTACCTTCTACACCTGAAACCAATTTTGCCATGTAGGTTAACTAACTAGAATTTAAATAAAAACTTGAAATCAGAAGAAAAAAAAAGATCGTGTTGACAGCTGGGTTGAGAATAGATTGGGGGTGAAAGTGGAAGCAGGGAGACCAACTAAAGGCCAGTGACAGGGGCTCAGGCTGGGTATGTTGGTGGCCTGGTCTTCCACGCCGGCAGAGAAGATGGAGGGAAATGGACAAATAGGAGATCTATTTTGGAGGCAGGATAGACCGGGATTTTGATAGGATATGGGTGGTGAAGGAATGGCAGCATCAAGGAAAACTTCTGAGTCTCTAGTTTTAGTAACTAGGAGGCTGATGGAGCCGTGACCATGACAGAGCAGCCTGGAGAGAGCAGCTTTGTTCCGGGCTCACTCATAGCACAGCCGGTCAGGTGTAGAGCCCTTAAACATTAGCTCTTATTCTTGTCATGTATTTAGGCTGTGTCTCTGTGATTAAATTTTAAATTCCCCAAAGGCTGAAGGCTGTGTTTTAAACTACTCTGTTTTTCCTGCAGCATGCATATATCATAATGCCTTAGCCATGAGAGATGGTGAATAAATATTTAATTGACTAATAGAAGCTGTGCCATAGTGGGTTTTTTTGTGGGGTTTTTTTTTTTATTGTTTTTGCATCATCTGTAAGTCCTAATTGTTTGCAGTAAGCAATTAAAGAAATTGGAGGAAATTTCCACTTTCATAGGCCATAAATAAGAAATGAGGTTTTTTCTGTTTCGCTTCACCTTCAGGATGAGTACTTAAAATGGCCCAGACTCAGTGCAGTAAGACTTGGGATTTCATTAGTGTGGAGTCTCAGGCGAGCTCACCCCCCACCCCTCCTGGCGCCTCCTCTTTCTGCAGATGTGCACTGGGAACTACACATTCGTCCCTTACATGATCACTCCACATAACAAGGTCTACTGCTGTGATAGCAGCTTCATGAAGGGGTTGACGGAGCTCATGCAACCGAACTTCGAGCTGCTTCTTGGACCCATTTGCTTACCTCTTGTGGACCGTTTCATTCAGCTTCTGAAGGTGGCACAAGCAAGTTCCAGGTAAAGTTGAGTAATGCCATTTGATGATGATAATGGAGTGCTATTCTACTTCCTTTATTTGTGCATCTTGTCGGATGTTTCTTAGATCTAGCACACAGCCAAGGACCAGGAAAATAAAAGTAAGATATCTTCTCAGTAGATAAAAGAGATGGCACATAGTTCACTGTATTCACAAGAGAACAACTTGAGATCAGAAAGGAAAAAAAAAGACTGCTAACGACATTATAGTAATGGTAGGGATAGAAAATATGTATTCAAAGTACAGAAACAGTGTCAGAATAAATGTCCACAGACTTTCACTGTAAGAGCAAGAATTTCGCCAAAATTGCTGATGGCAGTATTATATTTTAGTTAAGAACAACCACTTATGGTAATACATGATGACGCTGAGTCATAAAGTGAGGGCTATATTATGTTCAAATCATAGGCACACCTGATTTATTTGGAACAATTTCTACTCAAAACAGTAAAATGAAAAAGTTTTGGCATTTCAAGTGGTATGTGGCAGGTTCTTGGAAAATTCATTAAGATGCAGTATCTTTACCTAAGTCTTCCTAAAACAAAGCAGAGTGTTACATACATATACGTAGGACTCCCAAATTTCTTAATAATGCAAGATGTATGGGGTGTTCATTCTATGCATCCTGTGAATTGAAAGTTACAAATGCTGCAAATATCATTCGTTTCCTTATACAATCATTGCTTTTCATTGAAATCCTTTCTAGTATTAATTCTTTGAAATGTGTTTTCCTACCAGCCAGTATTTCCGGGAATCTATACTCAATGATATCAGGAAAGCTCGAAATTTATACACTGGTAAAGAATTGGCAGCTGAATTGGCAAGAATTCGGCAACGAGTAGATAATATTGAAGTCTTGACAGCAGATATTGTCATAAACCTCTTACTTTCCTACAGAGACATCCAGGTGAGAAGATGCTTAAAGGAAATTCTTCATCAGATAGCGTGTTGGAGGAATAAGGGAGGGTGGGCATCAGATTTCAGTTAGCTGAGCGGTCATTCATGTCACTATGTGTAATTTTTTATTGACTTTTCTAAGCTCTCCATCCTGAGAATTTATGATGGATGGAAAAGACTCCGATGAGTTAGCCATCTGTGATTTGTGTAATGAAGTACTTGTATGGTAAAGGTCTCACTTTTTCCTCCAGAAGAAGAAAAGGAAAAAACTGTGTGCATAGCTGACCTGTGGGTAATCTATACTATTTCGTTAGCCTCAGACACACCTGTCAGCCAATAAGTGAAAGTTTTGTTGTGGCAAATAGCAGAAATGTGGGGCGGGGGGGGGTGCTTTCTGGACGTAGCTCTTACTCCTTGGAATTCTGTTGTTTGAATTGATAGAGCTAGATCTGACGAGCCAGGAGCAAGAAATATGCAACTGATTAATTATAAAAATAACTTTAAAAATATATCATGTAAAACACAGCAATGTGCCATTTAATTTTATTGACATGTCTTAAATTTTTTTAAATATGGTAAATAGAATGAAATCCTCTCTGAGTTGGGAATTTGCTGTTAGAGTTTTACATAGTAAAATATAAATGACTTCTAGTTTCTTATTCCCATCCAGCCTTTCAGGCCCAAGTAAATCTTCATGAGAACAACAGAAACTGACATACATGTGAAGGTGTGGTACTTCAGATCCCAAGACTAGGGGAGCTTGGAATGACATCATCTTGTTACTTAAAACTGAAGTTCAGTCATTTGCTCCATGTCCTTGATATTTTGAAAATCATTTCTTTGAAAGTGATTGATAGGACACTGTGTGCCAGGAATCTGGCTCCATGGAGAAGTGAACCACCCATAGTTAGACAATAGCGTATTATCATGCTAGACGGTTTACTGTTTGGGGGTGAGTTGTGGTAACTCTGTATTTTAAGGCTTTTATCTATATAATCCAAATTTCTTATTTAAGAAAAAACCTTTTCTTTTTGGTTCTAGATTCTCCAAAGGATTCCATGGATCCTAGTTCTCTTTTTAACACCCTTCGCAGATTCAGATATCTGGTTGTCAAAAGTCATCTCATTGTCAGAACTTTCTCCTAGTGGTTTAACTCTGTTATTCTCCTCTTGTTTGAAAGGACTATGATTCTATTGTGAAGCTGGTAGAGACATTAGAAAAGCTGCCAACCTTTGATCTGGCTTCCCATCACCACGTGAAGTTTCATTATGCATTTGCACTGAATAGGTAAGAAGAAAAAGTTCTGTCCGCAGTATGCTTATATACTGTTTTGTAACCTGCATTTTCTTCCTAGGGTATGTTTTTGCCATACCATTGCAGCCACTCCCTATTAGAATGTAATATTAATATTTCTACTTCAACCATATGAAATATAGGAAGCATATACATTCTGGTTTTTTATTTTTTTTGTCAGGTAAAAAAAAAAAAAACCCTTACAGTTTGTATATTTAAATTCTTTTTTTGTTTCGTTTTGTTTTGTTTTAATTTAGTTTTTATTATGTTTTGTTAGTCATACAGTACATTAGTTTTTGATGTAGTGTTCAGGGATTCATTATTTGCTATAATAATGATTTGGTATAATAATTTGGTATAACACCCAGTGCTTATTACAACACGTGCCCTCCTTAATACCCATCACCCAGCTACCCAATCCCCCCCACCCCCGCCCCTCTGAAACCCTCAGTTTGTTTCCTGGAGTCCCTAGTCTCTCATGGTTCGTTTCCCCCTCTGATTGCCCCCCTTCAGTTTTCCCTTCCTTCCCCTAATGTCCTCCGTGCTATTCCTTAAATTCTTTTTTTTTTTTTTTTTTAAAGATTTTATTTATTTCTGTGACAGAGAGACAGCCAGAGAGAGAGGGAACACAGCAGGGGGAGTGGGAGAGGAAGAAGCAGGCTCCCAGCGGAGGAGCCTGATGTGGGACTCGATCCCGGTACGCCGGGATCACGCCCTGAGCCAAAGGCAGACGCTTTAACGACTGCGCCACCCAGGCGCCCCTATTCCTTAAATTCTTAAAATTCTTTTTTTCTATGTCTGAATTTGTATTTTCTGTTTATACTTGTTTAGAAATTTTTTACATTGCACGAATATGATGTTATTTTTAGGCAAATAAGCTCAACCCCAAATGGTTATTTACTTAAAAATTTATAAAGTAGGGGGGCCCCTGGGTGGCTTAGTTCATTAAGTGTCTGACTCTTGGTTTCTGCTAGAGTCATGATCTAGGGGTCATGGGATCAAGCCCGGCATCAGGCTCTGTGCTGAGCACAGAATCTGCTTAAGATTCTCTCTCCCTCTGCCCCTTCCCCTCTGCCCCGACTCTCTCTCTCTCCCATAAATAAATAAATCTTTAAGAAAAATTTACCAAGTAGGGTAAGGGTAGTTATGTCTAGGTGAACATATTCCTAACCAGAGAATATTTTCATTTTTACTGCTCTGAATATATCTAATTATGATCAGAACTCCATTGGCCACATTTTAGGGCATGTATGCATGAATCTGCTAAGACCAGCACGGAGGCTGCTCCTTCCAGTCCTGCCTCTGGGCCTTCTGTCCGCATCATGGCACATACCTCAGTGCCGCGTCCTACCCAGGGTTACCAAGGAGGCCAGCCATGCTCTGGCCACGGAGAGGCCCAAAGCACTGAGCTGTCCAAAGCTCGTTAGTTGTGCTGCCCTCTTCCATGATGGCAAGTTGAATCTATATGTCGTCACTACAGCTGAAGAAAATGAGTGGAAGAGAAAGGGAGAGACATCATGTCTCTGGACCCCTTGCCGTGTGTCACTTCAGGCTTGATTATTTTACAGATGAGGAAGCCGAAGCTTGGAGAGATTGAATACCTTTTCTTTAAGGCCCATAGTTAGCAAGTCATAAAAGTGAGGCTCAAATCCCGATCTATCTGATACTGATGTCAGTTTTCTTCATCACTAGGTTCTCCTGCCTCTGCCTGCAAAGAAAAAAGTCAGCATGCTATTTAACCAGAGATTGTTTCATTCCTTCTTTAACCACCCAAACTGCAGGACTTGCTAACTTTATCAATAAGTGTAGAATGAAAGTGTATTTCATTTCCCCGTTTATTAAACATCTTTTTCTTTAGATTTGACAGAATGAGATGAGACCTCCAGAGATTACCAGCTCCAACTGGCTCTCAAATAAATCTTTCTTGAAAGATGGAATGGAATATGTTCTTTTTTGAAATGAAAAATGAAAGTCCATAGAGCCTCTTATATTTTTCTTTATCTGTGTTTTATCTTTACCTTTTCTAAAATACAATATGATGAGTTTGTATGAAGAGTTATTATAAACTCAAGGTATTTAGGACAAAGTGAAAAAAAGAATTTCATAGTTAGATGTATTTAAAGTCATAGTGGAGAAGAGAAATAGCTTTTTGTAGCAGCTTTATTGAAATATAATTCATAAATCATACAATTCACCCATTTAACGTACACAATTTAATGGTTTTTAATATAGTAACAGAATTGTATGACCATCAACACAATAAATATAACATTTTCATCTCTCTAAAAGGAAACCCATTAGCAATCACTCTCCCTTTGCCCCCCAATCTCCCATACCTAGGCAACCACTAATCTACTTTTGGTCTCTAGATTTGCCTATTCTGGACATGTCATATAAATGGATCATATTATATGTAATCTCTTGTGACTGGCTTCTTTCACTTAGCATAATGTTCTTAAGGTCCAAGAAATCATTTTTAAGAGAATTTTTTTTAAAGATTTTATTTATTTATTTGTCGGAGAGGGAGGGAGAGAGCACATGCACGTGAGGGGGAGAGCACAAGCAGAGGGAGCGGCAGGCAGAGGGAGAAGCAGGCTCCCTGCTGAGCAAGGAGCCTGATTCGGGACTTGATGCCAGGACCCTGGGATCACAACCTGAGCCGAAGGCAGACACTTGTAATCAACTGAGCCACCCAGGCTTCCCTTTAAGAGAATTTTTATCGGGTTTTGAGAATGAAATACACATACTTGCTATTTTTAAATGACCTATATAAAGCATCTTCCTTAGATCATCAACTGGTCACACATGGACATTAGGCAACTCTTGGGTTAAAGTTGGATTGTTGGTCATGTCTGTGAATAAGTTTGTACAGTGTTTAGGAGCAAAAGCCATTGAAACCTAAAGTCAGGGTTTGGTCCTCATCTGGATTGGTTGACTTCCCCATTTAAGGCCACAGACTGCATTTCTAATTGTGCTCCATGCCCTTGAACCTATGAACCATGAACCTATGGACTACGAAATTAGAAGGACTATATAGATGGGTAAATGCAAATCTATCACCGTCATCAGGAAGGTGGTTCAGAAGTGATCCTTGTTAAATCCAGTAGACATGCGATAGGATGAAAAGACAAAAAGGCTTAGGACAGAGCTTTACAGGGGACTCTCAAAATCTTATGGTTGTCTTTATCCTGCCAAACCTCACTAATGTGACTCAATATATCAAGTAGCGTTTTAAAAAGGCCTACATTGCTTCTGTAATCTATATTGAAACAATGATATTTTTTCTTCCCCTACCGTAGGAGAAATCTCCCTGGAGATAGAGCAAAAGCTCTTGATGTTATGATCCCGCTGGTGCAAAGTGAAGGGCAGGTTGCTTCAGATATGTATTGCCTCGTTGGTCGAATCTACAAAGACATGTTTTTGGACTCTAATTTCCTGGACACTGAGAGTCGAGACCATGGAGCTTCTTGGTAAGTATATCGGATAAGATGCCTACTTGATAAATCCATGACATGAAAAAAATGGTTTGCAAATGGGAGTGTTAAATTATTGTTATCCTTTAGATTGTGTTTTACGAAGTAAATCTTAGAGTTTATAGCATCAGTAAACAATTTTGATGAAATTCATTTGATATGGCAGAGTAAATTGGGGTAAGTTGGATGTAAAGATAATTTGAGAAAGTAGCATTTTAAAAAGAGATTTTAAAATATAATCTAGAATATAGTAAGAAAAATATCATTTTGTGGAGAATTTATAAAAGTTGATGGAAAGACATGAAAGAATACTAGAATGTATGAACAAATATGCCAAATTTGTAGATGAGAAGACTTAATATTTTAAAGATGTTAATTTTCCCCAACAGGGTTTTCATGTGACATGACAAATTGATTCTAAAATTTATTTGAATAAACAAAGGGCCAAGAAAAGGCAAAGCAATCTTGGAGAATAAAGTGGAAGGACTTGTTCTACCAGATAACAAGACCTACTATAAAGATATAATAATTAAGATATTGCAGTATGAGTGTAGGCATAGACAAACACTGGAACAGAAAAGAGATCCTGGAACAGACTGAGATATTTATGAGACTAGATTTATGACAGTGCACTTCATGAATCAGAGTGGAAAGGGTGGACTCTTCAGGAATGGGACTGGGAAAAT
Organism: Ursus americanus; assembly: GCF_024610735.1. Classification (NCBI taxonomy): domain Eukaryota; kingdom Metazoa; phylum Chordata; class Mammalia; order Carnivora; family Ursidae; genus Ursus; species Ursus americanus. The sequence continues at coordinate 49,372,234 of NC_142137.1, read as the reverse complement.
TTGTTCATCTGCTCATAAAAATAAAATGAAATTGGATTTCTACTCTAAGGCATGCATAAGAAATGAAATCCAAGTGGATGAAAAGGCCAAAATATTTTTTAAATACTTTAGAAAAAAAAACTTTTAAAATAAAATATACACGCTGACCTTAGGATAGGAAAGAATTTCTTAAACAAGGCTTAAAAATACCATGAATTATAGAAAGAAAAGATTGGGAAATGAGAGTGCATCAAGATTTGCTTCTGTTCATCAAGGTTCTGCCCTTCGGAAATGGCAGGGTGGGTTCTGTTGCACTGCTACTCCTGCCAATTATAATAATTATAAACTTTGAAAAAACACTTAAGAAGGAAAACAGTTTGAAAGCACTGGAGAGTGACTAACCGTAGTCAGAAACTGGAGAGGTTTTGATTCTTGGATGAAGGGTACCACACTGGGTAAGATCCACATCTAAATGGGTTTTCCCTTGGGGGCATTCCCTGATCTGCAGAGCACAGGATGGGTAGAACTCAAGAAGAAAATTAGGGTCTTAATGGTCAGAGGGGTCATTTTGAGGCTGCCAGAGTGCCTAGAAATTGAGTGAGATACCCCCTCCATGAAGGAGCCACAGAGAGAGAGCCCCAAAATCTGTATATAAACTGTTCAATTCTCAGCTGACTTCTGACATGTGCGAGTTTTACCCTAGGAGCCCAGGTGGAAAATAGTAGCTAGAAGTCTTAGAGAGCAGAACAGAAATTTCAGCAGCTGCCCCGTGTAGGAGAGACAGACTTTGGAATTTGAACCTGAAGTCAGAGGGGCTTCATGAACAATCCAAGCTTCCCGCTGCAACTCCAGAAGGGCTGTGGCATAGGAATAAAAAACTACATCCCAAGGCTAAGGAAGTGCACTAAAAATTAAGAGCAAATCTGAGTCAGAGCCACCCTAATAAAACCTAAAACCAAGCCCACGCATGATCAAGGTAAACCACCAACAATTCTTTGCCTGTTAGAACAAGACCAGGGGCGCCTGGGTGGCTCAGTCATTAAGCGTCTGCCTTCGGCTCAGGGCCTAATCCTGGGGTCCTGGGATCGAGCCCCGCATCGGGCTCCCTCCTCCGCTGGGAGCCTGCTTCTTCCTCTCCCACTCCCCCTGCTTGTGTTCCTTCTCTTGCTGGCTGTCTCTCTCTCTGTCAAATAAATACAATCTTAAAAAAAAAAATAACAAGACTGAATACTCTTAAGAGGAGTATAACAGAATGCAAACTCAACAACATATCATCCAAAATGTCTAGCACACCTTTAGAAACTTACTAGATTTATAAAGAAGTAGTTAAGTGTGACAATATCAATTGTTGGCAAGGATGTTAGAGGAAAGGGAGTCTCTCCTGGTTGTGGCAGAAAGTTTTATGACCACCTAAAGATTTTGTTATGATCAAGGAAAGTTGATAGCTAGCCTATCCTATCCAGCGGATCTACTCCAACTTATATACTCTAGAGAAATTCTTGAAGTTCCTCTGTATAAAACATTTGACATGCAAAAAAAAAAAAAAATCTTTAAAAAAAGTTGAGCAAAATCAGCAAATGGCAGAGAGATACATGGAGTACAATATCATTTATGGAAACTTTAAAAGCAATCATACACACCTAGTAAAGGTATAGATGCATGAAAACACATAATAAATTCTCAGTTCAGTATAATGGTTACCAGTAGGGATGAAGGAGTAGAAGGGAGTGATTCACATGCAGCTGCAAGAATATTTAAAACATTTCATTTCTTAAGGTGAGTGGTGGGTATGTGGGAGTGTTGCTTATATTATTTTTCTGTATTTCCTAATATTCCTAAACTATTCTCTAATTTAAAATATATACATTAAAGGGGGTTGGCTTACCTCAGGAGTTCCTCAGTGATAGCCATAAAATTTTTTAAGTTGTGACACAGAAATCTTAACTTTGCAAAATCTTATATTATTTTAGCAGGTGAACCAGGGACTGAAATTGGGCTAAAGGGTTATAACCAGGGAGGTAAACTTGGGGACAGTGATTTCCTGGATCCTCATGGAAAGTTTTGGTTTGGACTTTCAAATTTGTATTACAAATTTTTAGTGTAATCCAGAAAGTTTTACAGTTTCTCTTAACCAAGTGTTTTTTTTTTCCTGCTGTTACAGAAGAGGTGAGTGTAACTCTGCAGCCTTCCTTGCACCAGATTTACACTTCAAGAAAACTCTTAGTTGTGGGAGAGTTAGAAGCTGATGTTTGGAAGCATTGTGCCAGTATAAATGCTTTGATATGGCAGTGATAATGAAATGCATAGGTGATCTTCAAAAGCCCAATTTTCACGGTCAGCGAATTCAAAAACATCTCCTACGAAGTTAGCGTGCATCGTGTACCGGAATGAAATCAAGCATTTCCCTATTTGAAAATCAAACAGACTCATGAGAGCTTTCAAGGTCACATAAAGTTCGGTTACGGAACAGAGTTTTTTCTAGTTGTGTTTTTGTTTTAACTCACTACACTTCCAGATTCTGGCTCCTTTTTTATCATTCCCTCTACCTGAGGACTATTAACTGCCTCTCAAAAAAGCTTTGTGTTCAAGGTCTTCAGGTCAAAATGAAGATGTCAGAATTCTGATGATTTCATTTTAAGCTGTCCATTAATTTTCTAGTAAGAACAGGGAAGGCTGTTAGAGATCAAAGCCTTTTAATGGTAGGGTGCCTAGGAGTTGATCTTGCGTCACTTACTTGGTATTAAAAGAATGTCACTTTTATTGTAGATTACCTATCCATAACCTGCCATTATTGTCATGTATAGCCATACATCCGTTTGTCCTGAGGGTTGCTACGAAGTCCCCCCCCCCTTTTTAAATAGGGTTTTTTTTTTCACGCCCTCACACTTACAAGCTTCTTCAGTATTTCTTAATGTTTTGATCCAGCTCCCACAATGCTGCAAACACACTCATTCATGTTGGTGTGTTGGCATCATCCCTAACCTCCCTTTCTGTTGGAGGTGAGAAGTGAAAAGCACATTGTCAAGGTGCTGACACAAGAGGGTGTCCCTGAGGTTATGAGACATTCTGCCAGATGTACCCAGGATTGTGTATGTCCTGAGTCATGGGTCCCAAAGGGATGTTTCCACTGGCTTTGTCTGAGCCATCATCTCCCTGACTTTTCACTTGTCAAATGCTGGTGCAAGGCCAAGGAGAGCTATGTCATGGCAGGTAGTCAGTCCCTCAGGCCTCTTTCCCTGGACATTTTCCATGGCCTGAATCATTTTTTGTTGGCTTGCAGAGATAGTGATGTACTGACCACGGAAAATTTAAGGATAGGAACTTTCACTCAATAGTGAAAGAGCCCCAAGCAGCTGTGGTTCCAGTGGCTCATCGAGCTCTTTCTTGCAGTTCCCCATTTTAACACCTTTGATGAGTTCAGGGTTCTGCTCCAAGTAGAGGGAGAAAGTGTTGCACTCCTCTCAGCGTCGGGCCTGGGGCAGGTACTGTGGCAAGGCACCGTTTTACGCCTGGGCACGTCTGTTTTCTGAGAGCTTTTCCTGGGGGTTCAGAATACAAAAATAGGAAATAAGAAAAAAGTTTATGGTTTAGATTTTTTTTTTAAGTTTGCAGAATTGTGATACGTTGTTAGAATAATTTTTTTTTTCCTCTTCTGTTAGAACAAACTTTGGTTGTTGAATCTTATCTGGGACAGAGGCCGAGTGGTTTGAATGAACACATCCTGCTGATTTAAGTATTAAAAAAAGCCTAGTTCTCTGACATTTGATGTTTCTCATTGTCATTTCCTTCGTTATTTTTGTCCATTGAAGCTCTTGAGGCTGGCTAAAATAATGCTATTTTTTCTGTACTTAAATTTCTATAATCCAGCTTAAGGTAGGAAAAACGCCTTTTTGACCTTTACATAATTAAACTGAGTTTAGCTTTTAGTCATGAAGAGGTTGTTGCTTTTTAGCATGGCTGTTCAACCTGAAGTTAAATCTGAGTTAGAGAAAGCAGTAATGGTGTCTGTCTCAGGCTCTGGTTAGAGATGTTTGGGGCTGCGAGAGGGTATCACACAAGGTGAGCCGGTGACGCTGGGTTTCGATGCAGGAAATATTATGACCCCAAAGCCTAGACTCACGTCCTAAAAAGAGGCCACAGAGTTTCTGAAGTGACAGACTTAACTAGAATGGCCCAAGGAAATAAATACTATGTACCGTGACTTGGAGAACCATGGAAAATTCATTGCGAAGGTTATCTCCACGATTCCTTTGTTAACCTAATCTCACAAAGAAGCAACCACGAAATAGTCGTGCTGAATTCACGTGCAGAGTGGCTTCCTTAGAACATTTTGTTATGTGCAGTATTTGTTCAATCAGTGGAAATAATTATCAATCTCTTAAACTTTAGAGTTGACACAAGGTTTCTGTATGTGCTGTTAACTGTTGCAGACTTAAGCACCTATGAAGACAGCAAGGCTGACATTCCTTCTCCCAGTTTACAAGCAAGGCCGTTGAAAACTCAAAGAACTTAAGTGAATTTTTTGATGTCCTATTATTAATAAAATAGCAAATCTAATTGTTCAGATTCAGTGTTGTTTTTACTACATCCTAGGCTCTCTTTCCTGGAATTTCCAGGAACAGACATTTCCGGGAATGTCTATACTGTTTTGTGGAAGAGGACTTTTGGGAGGCTGATGTGAGATAAATATTGAGTCAACACTTGGAAACAGTGTGATCTTAGGCAAGATAACCTTTAGAAAATTCCATTTTCTTACTTAAAAAATAAGAATAACACTTACCTACAGGAATTAGAATGCTCTTAGCATCTGATAAGTAGCAAAATACCTTACTCCGATAGGCTTCAACAATCAGACAGTGTATTGAAGTCTAGAAGTGAGGCTGGGTCTGGAGCAGGTTGAGTCAGCAGCTTAGAAATGTCAGCCGGGGTCTATTCTCTCATTATTGCTGTGGATGGCTCTGCCCTCGGGCTGGCTTTCTTAGGGTTGCTAAGTGGCCATGGTCATTCCCAGTTTGGCTACACCAAGGTCTATACCAATTCTTACGATTGGGAAAGCACACTCATAAAAACCTACCCCAGACTTCCCTTACTTTTCTTTACACTTCCAGTATTCTGTCGTCAGCCCAACACTACACAGATCACTGGGAAGGAGGACAGGATTGTCACAACTCCAACTGGCTTAGACTTATTGTTTTAGGAGGAATAAATGCTCTGTCATGAGAATTAAAAGAAGTATATTAAAGTCCTGGAATTTAGCAGGTACCTCGTGCTATAGCTTTAGTGTAGAATATGTGAAAATATTTTGTATTTCTTTATGTATTGTTATGTTTATCCACATTCAACATGAACACTAACTGGATTAAGTTTCCCTTTTCCTAAAATATTCTTAAGGGGTTTCTTTCTCTTCTTTCTGCGTCTAGCTGAACATTTAGCTGGTGAGGGAAAAATTACAGAGTTTGTATACTTAATTTCACATACGAGAGCTGTTGTGGGGTCATGTGGGATAGGCCAATCATGTTTGAAATCATATTTGGTTTTCGACGTGATGGTATTCTCATTCTTAAAGGGAGAGATGAAGTCATTTTCAGAACTTTGAAAGGAAATTAGGTGCCTGTACAGTATTCGTGTAATTATGTCTCTCCTGTTGTAATGCCAAAAAAGATCTATACGCAGGAAATTGAAAGCATTAAGCTGGTTTTTAGCATTAATATGTTCGTTTTTCCATAGTAACTTGCGAAAGGACAGACAGCTTTGCCTTATCAACTAATTTTCTTTTACGTCAGTGACAGTGCTATTCAAACAGCAATGTGTGCCTAATAACTACTTAGTTTTTACATTATTAATGGGGTTGGCTTTACTTTGGGAGAGTTATGTAACAAGCCAATCGACATGCAAATAGAGGCCAATGCCTATTTTCCATTTGCCAGATTAGCCCTTTTTTCTTTTCCTTGGCTTCAAGATATCTTTCTCTGTGTTATCTCCATTTCCACTACCCTCTATGCCCCCCAGAGTTTTATCTCACCATCATTCCACTGAAATCATTTTTGGTCAGTCCTTCATTGTGTCTGTTAGGTGAGTTTCCAAATTTAGATTTTTTTTTTTTTTAACTCAAAGCCTGAAGAGTTCATAGTAACTCAGCATGACCCCTAGCTCATTGATGTCCAGAAGTAGATGGCTCCTAAGGGACCAACAGCTCCAGGATGACCTGGAGATCTGGGTAGAGCATACCGTGTGCCCACAGTTGTTTTATAAACAAGCACCCTGGTCAATTGGTTGCATGCCTTGACCTTGCTTTAATGTCACCCCCAGCAAATGATAGTTTGGATGAAGCTCTGTGATAGCCTGACCAAGTTGGAATCCAGGAATGGTAATATTCAGGATGTCACTGTGGCGGTTCCTAATTGCAACTAACAAGTAGTGAGCACCTAAGGAGAGCAACTAAGGCTTGCTTTGGGTAACTCTGTTGTCAGAGGGTTGAGTGAGAAAAATAGATGTTTGCCAAGCATTATGCTAAAGAGGAAGGAGAACATGGAAGCATAGGAATGATTTCACTCGGTGAATTAAAAGGATTGTTTCCAAGCCTGGCTGAACATCACAGTCATTTATGGAGTTTTTCGACTATGTGGATACAGTTCTCTGCACCTGGAGATTCTCCTTAGTGAAGCCATGGTATTGAATAGATAACCACAATATGCTTATTCTCTTTTTAGCAAAGGTTTAGGTTTTCTCCATATTTTGCTGTCACTCCCTTCCTCCTAAATCTTTACTGTTCTTCACATCCTTAAAGAGCAGGTTTAAATCCCTGACCCCACTTTTACCTGCCCTTCAGAACTTTCCCAAATGTGTCTCCTCCCATCTTCCCAGCCTCCTTAGAATATGGGTTTTACATTTTAATTTGAGACAATTGGCAGTTATTGGAAGGCTAAGTTTAGACTGGTCATAAACATATGAAAACTATTCACTCTCAAGAGCAATCGAATAAGAACATGTTAAAATTCCAAGCTGTGTTTTCTCATTGTTATCAATTGGCAAAGATGAAAAGAGATGAGAATACTTTATTTTGGCATGAATGCAATGGAAAGGCCTCTCTCCTGCACTGCTCTTAGGAAAGTGAATTGGTAAGACCTTTCTGGAAAGCAATTTGGCATTATGCATCAAGAGCCTTGAAATAATTCATGTTCTTAAGTCCAGATATGTCCTTTGGAAACTATCCTAAAGAAACAGCAGATATGGAAACAAAGATGTATTTGCAACATTGTTTACTATGTTGAATTTTATGGTAACAAAAAATTGGAAGAAACCTAAATGTCCAACATTTGGGGAAAATACTAAATGAAGGATAACCTCCCCATATGATAAAATATAATTCATTCAAAATTGTGGGTTTGGGCTTTGGTGGTAAAAATATAGGTGCCATAAAACTTAGCATTTTAACTGTTTGAAGTGTATAGTTCAGTGGCATTAAGTACATTCTCAGTGCTGTGCAACCATCACCACTCTCCATCCACAGCACTTCTCATCTTACAGGACTCAAACTCTATACCCATTAGACGACTCCCAATTTTCCCCTCTTCCCAGCCCCTGGCAGTCACCTCTATGAATGTGACTACTCTAGGTATTTCATATAGTTGGAATCATATGGCATTTGACTTCTTTGCAAGTGGCTTGTTTCCCTTACCATAATGTTCTCAAGGTCCATCCATGTTGTAACATGTGTCAAAATTTTCTTTTTTAAGCCTGAATAATACTCTATTTTATGTATACACCATATTATATTTACCATTCATCCATTGATGGACATCTGTCTTGTTTTCACCTTTTGGGCCATTGTGAATAATGCTGCTATGAACATTGGTGTACAAATATCTGAGTTTCCTGCTTTCAGTTCTTTTGGGTTTATACTCAGAAGAAAATGGTGGTTTTAAAAAAAAATATTTGGAAGTAACATGCATCATGATATCCAATCAAAATTTAAAAACAGATTATAAAAATAACATGATTCTCTTTAAAAAAAAAAAAGTCTATGAAGAGCAAATGTACTGGAAGAAGATAGTTAGAATTTGGGGTTATTTTATTTTCTTCCTGACTTTTCTGTTATAATAAGCATCATATACAAATAAGTAGTTTGAAATGAAGAGAGGATTCCCCCCCCCATCTACAGACCAAATTAGCAGAGTGATTTGGCACTAGTTTTCTTCTTATGCTGTCCTGCTTTGTCTGAGAGTTATTTTATGAGTGATAATTTAAGAAATATCCCTAGAGATGCAAAGCCCCATGAAATTCTAATTTAATTACTTTTATGTCTCCCAGAAAGAATCACAGCTGTTCTATCACAAAGCAGGAAAAATGACAGCTAAATTGAGAGAACTTGACTTGAGCTCAGTTTCTTCTTTGATAGAAAGTAGATGCTCTTTAGCTAGAAATAATCAACTCAAGAATATTTCCTTTATTCTTGACTTTGTTGAACATCTCAGTGCAGATGCAAAAAATGAACTGTCTTTGTTATAAAGACTTCATCACTCACTTCATAATCAAGTACTTGCCTCTTTTAGAGCTAGTTTGCAATCAGGTGATAAATACAGTTGCTAATAATAAGCTTAGCAGCCTTGAACAAAAATCCATTGCTTTGGAAGCTTGACTAAGAAGTTTGCATCTTTTCAATGTAATAATGAATTGAAGAATGCAAAGTATTTACTTTTTCCAGTAAACATTTAGTATTAAAATAGGAAAAAAATCAACAATAGTGGACATAACTTCATACAGTTACTCAAATGTAGTCACTAGAATCCTCTCAAGATGTGAATATCTGGCTTCATCCTTAAGATTTCTTTATTTCATGAAGTCATCTTTAATTTAGCTTACTCACCTCTAGCCATTTTATTTCTCTATCTTTATAGGTAGTTTTACACTATTAATCATTGTTTATAGATTTCTTAATGTAAGGACTAACGTTCACATTCATTTATCCTCTTGCTAGTTAAATGGTCAAGTTTTCAACAACATAAAACTTCTTTGGGGCATTTTTATGGGCTCATTCAGCAGTATTGCCATATCAGTCTTTTAAAAATATTAGTCTCTAATAAGATCAATCAAATATATTTTGTGACAAACACCATTCTTTCCAAGAATGTATCAATACCTGTTTCTATTGTATATAGAATATAAACTTTATCCTTGATATAAAAGCAGTACTTCCTGCTTTTATTTCTCATAATTTTTCCAGTTTCACCCAACTCCCTTTTACTAAAAAAACAAAATAAAACAAAACAAAGCAAAAAACCCAGAAAGTAATTAAAAAGGACTAAAAAAATTTTTTTGAACATACACCAAAGGATAGGCAGGGTGATACCAAGAAGAGAGCTCAGGTTTGGAATTGAGCAGAATTGGGTCAAGTTCCTACTCTACCACTTCTAATGTGCATGACTTAATATGTCCAGTCTTTAGTGTCCTGATCAGTAACCTTGAGAGAACCCTCTCTGCCTTAATAAAGAATTGTCAGAATTAGAAATATTATGCTTGAAGCTTCTAATGCAATGTACCTAATAGGTGCTCAGTAATGAGGGGCAGCTATTACAGGTGTGTCTGTTTGGTATTGTTACTATTTGGTATTAATCACAGTTCTCTTGGGTGGAGAACATCATCTGTGCTATGTCATATTATTGTTAGAAATGTACTATCCCTGTTCATAGGAAGGCAATCGATCCCACCAATGACACCAGTTTGGGTGTGTGTCTTGACTGATGCTCATTTTGAGCAGAAGCTTTAAAAGTTGTGTTGTGGTTGTGCTGTGTGTATTTTTCCTTGGTCATTTTCTGGAGAAAACTACTCCTTCAGTCTGAGTCCCAGAAGGAAACAATGTGATGCAAAGCTGAGCCAACCAACATAGAAATGTAGCATGAACAGGTATTGCTAGCTACTGGGATTTGCAAGTGTTTGATATTGTGATACATTTACCCTAAAATGACTGATACATCACCTTCAGCTAAAATGGATAGTTTCATTCTTTTAACATCTGTATGTTAACATCTATATTTTAATGTTATTTTAGCATCTGCATTTTAACAATAATTTATCAAGTTTGAGTCTTAAAAAAAAACCAATGAAATGATAAACTATGTTTGGAAAATTAGCATCAAGGAACTAGAGAATACAAATATGCCCATAATAAGGATCAACGTGCTTGGTATAACTGACCTCCAAGCCAATAGGCATTTCAGTAGAGCATGAAAAAAGAATCATATGCTATTCTTCAGAAACAACTGTGTGCTCTCTAGCAATAAATTAAAGGAATTTCTCTTATAAGATGCTCAATAGACAACAGTGAAAGCTATACAAACCATATCCTTGATATTTTTATTAAATAGTAAATTTCAACAACTTTAAAATGTAATGTGGTGAAGGTGATATGCAATGCATAATTTAATGTGATCTAAGGGTGTGGCTTATGGTCATATGGTTTTTATCAAAGTCAAGGGTTAGACTACTGAAGACAGTGAATAGATTATTTGAGTCTTCTATGAACCACTGTATTTATCACTTGTCTCACCCTGGTTCTTGGTAAGAAGTGGATTCAGACTTTCTTCATTCAACAAGTATTTCATATTCACCTGCAACGTGTCAGGCATCCTGATGATTCAGGCATCGGAGACTCAGTGGCCAACAAGACTGACAAGGTCCTTGTCAGTCTTGGAACTTGCTCTCATGGAACTTACACTCTAGTGGGGGAGATAGATGATAGAATAAAAAGTAATTTCAGATTGTTATAAATTCTGTAATAGATATAGAATTATACAAAGTTTCCATTTTTTTCCTTAAATCATGTTACTATGTGGTTTTCAAGAAAATTTTCCATTTTACCTAACTTGCCATATTTATTGGCATAAAGTTACTCTGAATATCTTTTTACTTTTAAAGATTTTATTTTGGGGGCACCTGGGTGGCTCAGTCAGTTAAGCCTGTGCCTTGGGCTCAGGTCATTATCCCAGGGTCTTGGGATTGAGCCTTGCATTGGGCTCCCTCTCTGCCCATCCCCCTGCTTATGCTTGCTCTCTCTCTCTCCCTCACTCACGTGCATGCGTGGACTCGCGCTCTGAAATAAATAAATCTTTAGAAAAATAAAAAATATTTTAAAAATTAAAAAAAATTTTAAATATATTTTATTTTTAAATAATCTCTGCACCCAGAGATTGGACTCACAACCCTGAGATGAAGAGTCACATGCTCTCCCAAGTAAGCCAGCCAGCCGAGCACCCCTCCTTTTACTTTCTTTTCAATGCTAATAAGACCTATACTAATGACCTCCTTTTTATTCCTGATAGTGTAGCGTAACAATAATTTATATTCTCTCTCTCTCGTTGTCTGATGAGCAGTTTGCCTTGGAGTTTATAATTTTATTTATCTTCTCATAGAACCAACCTTTGGCACTGCCAATTTTTTTTATTGAACTTTTTATTTCATTCATTTCTGCTCACTCGTTTATTATATCTTTCCTTCTACTTTGGGGATACTATGCTGTAATTTTTCTAGATGGGAGCTTACAGCATTGATTTTTCAACCTTGCTTTTTATCCAACATAGGCATTTAAAGGTATAAATTATTCTGCATCCCAGAAATTTTGATATATTGAACTTTCAATATAGTTCAGCTCAAATATCTTTTCATTTTCAGCGTGATTTCTTTTTGATCCCTGGGTTATTAGGAAGAAAGTTGCCCAATGTCCGAACATACATTTCTTCCTTGTTCTCTAGTTTAATTCTCTTGTGTCAAGAGAACACACTCTGCATTATTTCAGTTCTTTGAAATTTGTTGGTAAGTGCCTTATGGCCCAGGATATGGTACACCATCGTCGGGTGTAGTGTTCCAGGTAAGTCAGTTAGATTAACTTGATTAATCTTGTTATTCAAATTTTCCATATCCTCATTGATATTTTTTGTCTTCTTGTTTGATCATCACTGAGAGAAGTTTTTAAAATCTCCAGCTATGAATGTAAATTTGTCTAATTTTTAGTTCCTGGCAATTTTTGCTTTTATATGCTTTGAAGCCATGTTAATAGTTATGTTTAGGATTATAAATTTTTTCATTGAATTTACCCTTTTATTATTATGAAATGTCCCTCCTATGTCTTGTAATAACTTTTGCCTTAAAGTTAGTTTTGTCTGATATTAATATATAATCACAAAAAACTTCTTTTGGTTAATATTTGAACGATACATCTTTATGCATCATTTTACTTTCAACTTAACTCTGTCCTTATATTTAAAGCATGTCTCTTAAATGTACATAATTGAAATTCCTTCTTTCTTTTTCTTTCTTTCTTTCTTTCTTTCTTTCTTTCTTTCTTTCTTTCTTTCTTTCTTTGCTGTTGTTCAATCTCACTTGACAAATCTCTTTTATTCATAATGTTTGGGTCATTTATATTTATTGTGATAACTGATATTTGCAGTTATGTTTACCATCTTGCTGTTTATTTTCTATTTGTTTCATTATTCTTTTTTCTTTTAGTCTTCCATTCCCCCCTTATTTTCTATTAATTTAGTGTTTTATTTTATCCTTTATTAGCCCTTTACTAATACTTTTTATATTATTAGTTTGGTAGTTCCCTAGAGATTGCCATCTACATCCTTGATTTTTATAGTCCACCTTAAATTTGTACTTTACCACCTCCTGAACAAGGAAAGAAACTTAGTGAAGTTTAAATATTCAAAGTTTTTGGGGCACCTGGGTGGCTTAGTCATTAAGCGTCTGTCTTCGGCTCAGGGCATGATCCCAGCGTTCTGGGATCGAGCCCCAAGTCAGGCTCCTCCACTGGGAGCCTGCTTCTTCCTCTCCCACTCCCTCTGCTTGTGTTCCCTCTCTCGCTGGTTGTCTCTCTCTCTGTCAAATAAATAAATAAAATGTTTTAAAAAATTAAATATTCAACAGTTTTTAAAATGTTAATAGTTTTTATGTACAGTCACCTATTTACTGTTTCTGATGTTCTTTCTTTCTGCAGTTCAGTGCTTCAACTGGAATTATTTTTCTTTAGTCTGAAGAAGTACTTTTAGTATTTTTTGTAGTGTGGATATGCTGGCAGTTAATCCTCCCAAGTTTTGCTTGTTTGAAGACATCTTTCTTATACTTTTTCTTTTTTCTTTTTGTCACTCTGAAAATGTCATTGTGTTTCTTTTGGCTTCCATAGTTTGTATTGCTAAGTCAGCTATCAGTTTTATTGTTCCTTTATAGGTAATGTATCTTTTTCACTCTGGCTGATTTTAAATTTTTCTGTGTCTTTGGTTTCAGCATTTAGACTGTGATTATTTCATTTTATCCTACTTGAAGTTTGCTGAGCTTCCTGAATCTGTGCGTTAATGTTTTCAACGGTTTAGGAATATTTTTGGCCATTATGTCTTTGGATATTTTTTGTGTTCTCTATTCTCTCTCTCTTCTTTCTGGAGTTACAATAATACATATGTTAGACAATTTAACTATGTCCCATATGTCTCATGCTTTGTTGTGTTTTCCCCCTTTCTCTCTCTCTGCTTCCATTTAGATACTTTGTATTGACCTGTTCGTTTCACCAAATCTGTCTTTTGCTCTGTCTAGTCTGCTACTAAACCCACACAAAGATTCTTTTTTTAAGATTTCAACCCTCTATTGAAATTGTTTATCTTTTTATCCCTTTTGTCCATCTTTTTCTTGATTTTTATCATATTTGTAATAATTAGTTTAAACTCTTTGTTTATAAACTCCAACATCTGAGTTATCTCTGAGTCAGCTGCTGTTGTCTGTTTTTACTCTGTTGTCTGTTTTTGCTCTGTTGTTTATTAGTTACATTTTTCTGACTTTTTGCATGTCTCATAGTTATTATATCCCATACATTTTGTATTTCAGAATTTTTAAGACTGAAGATGGTTTCTTTTCTCTCACAGAAAGTTCTCACTTTCCTTTGTTAGCCAGATAGGATAAGAAGCTGATGACTTCAAAAAATGCAATTGAGTTGGGGTTCCTGGGTAGCACAGTTAGTTAAGCATCTGACTCTTGGTTTTGGCTCAGGACATGATCTCGGTGTCCTTAGATTGAGCCTACATGGGGTTCTGCACTCAGCACAGAGTCTGCTTAAGATTCTTTCTCCCCTGGAGCGCCTGGGTGGCTCAGGTGGTTCAGCATCTGCCTTCAGCTGAGGTCATGATCTCTGGGTCCTGGAGTGGAGCCCCACATCTGGCTCCCGGCTCAGCGGGGAGTCTGCTTCTCCCTTTTCCTCTGCCTCTCCCCCTGCTGTGTGCTCTCTCTGTCTCTGTCACTCAAATGAATACATAACATCTTTTAAAAAAAAAAAAAAGATTTTTTCTCCCTTGCCCTCTGCCCCTCCCCCTTCAAATAAATCAATAAATCTTTATAGAAAAATGCAATTGAATTGAGTTGGTCTGGGTTTCAGTTTTAGTTGACCCAATCTGTCTTGATTTTGTCTCAGCTTTTGATTGAGAGCGAAGCAGGTCTCTATCTCCTTATCCCTAAGTACTGTCGGTGATCTGTATCTGCCCTTTGAAGTTTTGAGTTTGACTCTTTGTTCTTTCATTTCGTACAGCTCTAAAACTTGGTAATTTTTTTAAGGAGGAGACTGTCATATATTTGTTGCAGGCTCCTCTCACTAATGGCACTTTACTTCTAAGTCCTGCCAGGCTTGAGGAGATTTCACTCTGCCATCCCAGCCCTACCTCATCTCCCAGCCTCCTACACAACCCAGCATTCAACAAATGTCCTGTGGAGAAAACTGGCTATATGTTTGAGTCTCCTCCAGGTTTCATTCCATCATGCCAACCCATGCAACTATCAGAAAATCTACTAATTTCTCTTTTCCGTGGTAGAGTTTCAGATAGGAAGTTTCTCTGCCTATGCCAAGCCCAAGCCTCATCTTGTGGTCAGAATGAGCAAACGCCCCTACAGAAGACAAAACAATTCAGCTCATCTTGGAAGGGCACTTTCCTCTCTGAAGTTTCATTTCAATGATGTTTTTAATTGTTGTTTCCATAGATCTCCAGTGTCTATAAAAATATGTTTTTGATTATGTATCCTTTTCCCCATAGTTGGCATAGCAAAAGTGATGGCTTCTAAATAGACGACATCTACTTTGAAATTCTTCCCCCAGGCATTGAATATTCTTCTATAATTTAAATGGTATATAGCTTTCAAACATTTGGAATACATTTTATTCCATATCACACTTTATAATATTGTTGGAAATTTAGAGTGCTTTTTCAACTTATAACAAGTATCCTTGCAACTGAATTTTTGATTACATATTTGATGCTTTTCCTTAGTATAAATTCATAGATGTGTAATTGTTATGTCAACAGCTATGCATAATTTTTAAAAATTTTACAATTTTGATATATACAGGCAAATTTCAGCCAAGAAATACTCTTCTAATTTACTTTGACAGTGTGTGAGAATTAATTCCTGTGGGTGGTAGATTAATAATATATGACAGGATTTTATTTCTCTTGTAACACACCTACGTGTTATCTTAATCTCCAAGAGAATCCAGAAAATGTTAAGACTTTATCCTCAATACCAAAGTCATTGTCGTGAAGTCCTATGAATCCTAGAAAAATATAAATTATTAATTTTATTGGTATTTGTATTTTGGTTAAAAACATAAAATTTTTATTGTTTATAGTAACATAAAAACAGACATAAGCCAAACTTTTCATTTTGGTTGGTTTTGGCACATAGGAAGCCCTTAGTCAATTTTCATTGATTGATTTGAGCATGTCTTGCTTTTTACATTTTTCCTTTAACATCTTTAAGAGAAATTCCATGTTCTTTGGTTTCAGGAGAAATGAAAGAATTTATTTGTCGAAAATATTGCATATCTTGATATGACAGGTAGAAAAGAAAGTATAGAACTTCTTTCTTCTTCCATATTCTTTTTATTGGGACCTTCTACTTGCCTCTGAACAAACACAAAAACCTTTGAGACTCACATGAGTCTAAGATTTAAAAATCACATCTTTCCTTTATCTGACTAGTTTTGAATATCAGTAGTTTGGGCACATGTTTTTTCCATCTTGGAATTGGGAAACGCCTATACTTCTGGAGAGATAAAAATGCTTTTTGATCACCAAGAAATGACGCACTTGAAAATTTTCTATTCTTCCTCCATCTCCATAACTATTTGAGCCAACTAGTTAAGATTTAATACTTACTTGATTTTTGTTTCATTCAGAGATATTTGTTCTTTATTAAAAGTAAGACCCAGGGTACCTGGGTGGCTCAGTGGGTTAAGTGTCTGACTCTTGGTTTGTTTTTGGTTTTGTTTTTTTAAAGAATTTATTTATTTATTTGAGAGCGAGAGACAGAGATAGCGACAGAGAGCACAAGCAAGAAGGAGAGGGAGAAGCACGCTCGCTGTGGAGCAGGGAGCCTGACGTGGGGCTCAGTCCCAAGGACCCTGAGATCATGACTTGAGCTGAAGGCAGACGCTTAACCGATTGAGCCACCCAGGCGCCCCTGACTCTTGGTTTTGACTCAGGTCATGATCTCACAGGTGGTGGAATAAAGCGCTGCATCGGGCTCTGTGCTTGGCTCGGAGTCTGCTTGAGATTCTCTTCCTCTGCCCCTCTCCCAACTCACACGTGCACACGTGTTCTCTCTCTCTCTAATAAATAAATAAATCTTAAAAAAAAAATCCCTGACTGTCGTGCATTAAAAGTGACTATTGTGCGTTAAAAAAAAGTAAGATCCTTAAAAAGGTCACATGATCCTTAATATCCAGAAAAATGTACTTTTTCTTTCCTTTTGAAGTTTAACTTATCATATTAAGTTATGGAGAATTCCAAGCATGTATAAAAGCCAAGAGTATACTGTAATGCACACTGCTACGCCTGCCACCACTTCTGCTATTCTTATCTTTTATTTTAACAGTTAATGATTTAGATGGGAAAGCCTTTATCTTGGAATTGTAATGTATTTTTTTCTATATACCTTTTTTTGGTATCATCAAATGGTCATTCATTCAGTATGTAGTGCTTAAATTTTCCTTAATTTGATTTTTTAAAATAAAGATTTCATTTTTCATGTTTGTCTCAAGCAATTTCTAATGGTCACCAGGGTGTTTATTTTAATTTTTTTTTCTTCATCCTCCCAAACGTAATAATATTGAATATTGTTGTCTGTTAAATGATGTGTGTGAGGAAATCCTTGGACAGAATCTAAGAAGTATTACTTTGAAAATACAGTGGATGTGCAAACACTGAAGTCTTTTCAAATGTTGAAGTGTTTTTCAAAAGTTGATGTTTAGTTTCATGCATATTCAGAAAAGGGTTCTATTCTCTTTGAGCCAAAATTAGTATGCACAGGCACCGTCTCTGCTTTCTTTATTTCTTAGTGCAATTGACATTCTTTATTTCATTTCTGCATCACTCTTATGAAACTCATTGTTTCAGTGTGTTACCTAGATGGTCCCCTCGTTGCTTTGTGTATTTTTAAGGCTTTTTATTTTATTTTTTTTTTAAGATTTTATTTATATTTATGTGACAGAGAGACAGCCAGCGAGAGAGGGAACACAGCAGGGGGAGTGGGAGAGGAAGAAGCAGGCTCCCAGCGGAGGAGCCAGATGTGGGGCTCGATCCCATAACGCCGGGATCACGCCCTGAGCCGAAGGCAGACGCTTTAACGATTGCGCTACCCAGGCGCCCCTTTTTAAGGCTTTTTAGAAACCACTTTTAAAGATAGGTACAGGGTTCTTATTTTTTAATTACCACTGCTTACACATGTGTACACACACGCACAGTCACATTTCTGAGAAATTGTTGAAAAGAGGATTTTTTTTAAAAGACAGAGGCCACCGTGATAAAGGTGAGCTAAGCAGGGAAATGCAGCGGAGCCGAGGGCGAGGAAAGGCAGTTACTTAAGCATTAAATCCTAATAGCACAGCACACTACATTCTGGGGTGAAGGCCAGTGGAATATTTTTGCTTGTTCAGGCATTGGAGTTATGCAAACAGAAGCTATTGCACACGCAGAGTTTCATGATTGAGGAAGTAAACTTGTACATTTGTTTTTTTTAATAGGTTCAAAAAGGCATTTGAATCTGAGCCATCACTACAGTCAGGAATTAATTACGCAGTCCTTCTCCTGGCGGCTGGACATCAGTTTGAGTCTTCGTTTGAGCTCCGGAAAGTTGGTAATTGTAGCTTGATATTTTACATGGAAATCGAGAAACTGGACCCAACTTGGTACAAAGAAAAAGAATCACCGATAGATAGACCCTTTGCTTTTTATGACTACTTCTATAGAATTTCTCTTACTGTATCTCCTTGTTTAGTGTTTCATACTATTGTGCAGAATCCTGATATTGGGATGTAATTTGGCTTTTAGTTTATTTTGCCTGTTTCTAAAAACACCCTGGTTAATATTTATTGTTCCAGTGCAAACTAATATTGAAAATACGGGCTCTGCATTCAGTCCCAACTCCCAAATAAGGTAGTGTTCGGAACATCAGGAACATTTCCTATTTTAGATTTAGAGGAGGAGGAGGAGGAGGGAAGAAGGAGAAGGAGAAGGTGAGGAAGAAGTAGGAGAAGATGAAGAAAAGACCTCTGATATCTTCTATTTCTGATTCTCTTACACACCTTCAAGCACTGTGATTTCAGTGGTGTGGGAGGTGGGGCCTCCCAGAGCCCCCAGAACAGCAGGTCAAGCAGATGGCAGTGTTGGCAGTGACTGGTCTCCTCAGAGACCATCTCTGAATTGTAGCCATTGATAGAATGTGCTTTCGTCCCTTTTATCTGTCGAGATTGTCTCACCTGCTCACCCTTCTTTGGAATTTGAAGATTTACCGCATCTTAGTGAATAAATTTTGTGTGATTTTTTTTCCTTCTGGCTTTAATAACATTTTTAAAAGTTCTGTGTACTGGAAACTGTCTATGGTACTGAGATTTTGCTCTCTCAGTTTCTAAGCATTCTCTTCCAGAGAATCTTTCCAACTCTTGTAGGAGTCATTACTACAGACCTAGAAATATTATGCCGTATTTTTCATAGAGGAAAAAAATTGATCTTGGTGAATCTATGAATTGTAGAAGAACCTTTTCCTTTAAAGATTTTTAACTAGAGACTGTTTCTGTTTAAGTTTCCTTCAAGAAAAATGAGTCCTGGACTTTTTTTTTACATTATTGGGGAAGGGCTTATAAAATAGCCATGTGTAATGTTCTGGAAAATCCTTGAGAGCAAAGTTTGAGTATTAAATAAGTTTTTGAAAGGGCCCAGCCTGAAGGAATGATAAAATACTTGTTGCTGGGGCGCCTGGGTGGCACAGCGGTTAAGCGTCTGCCTTCAGCTCAGGGCGTGATCCCGGCGTTATGGGATCAAGCCCCACATCAGGCTCCTCCGCTATGAGCCTGCTTCTTCCTCTCCCACTCCCCCTGCTTGTGTTCCCTCTCTCGCTGGCTGTCTCTATCTCTGTCAAATAAATAAATAAATAAAATCTTTAAAAAAAAATACTTGTTGCTGGTAGATTGCACTGATATTCAGTGCACAAAGCTTAATTTGAAATAATTTTTTCAGTTGGTAAATGAAGAGAAAACACATGGCAACTTGTACTCAGGAATTATGAGTATAAAAAAAATTTGTATCTAAGGTTGATTTTCAAACTCTACATCAGCCAAAACTCTTTAAGTACCAGTGATCTAAAAATAATTTGTACTGCTGTGTTCTTGAACTTAAGGTAAAGTTTTATTGAAGCCTCCAGATCATTACAGGAATTGACACTGATTTGCATGTGTTGATAGAGCAATAACACCGTGGCTTGAAAATGTCCCTACTCTAAATTCTCATTTTTAAGTTAAATATAGATTAAAATGATCAGCACTCTGCTAAGAGAGTAGATCTCATTGCAAAATAGAAATGATAATTATGTGATGTGATGGAAGTGTTAGCTAACACCATGGTGGTAACCATTTTGCAACATGTGTAGGTGTCGAAGAAACACATTTTACACCTTAAACTTACACAATGTCATATATCAAGTGTATATTGTAATAAAGCTGAGGGAAAAGAAGAGTGGTCAGCGCTCTGAGGTTTAAGGAACTATGATTAATATAACTTTGTAAAGAAAACATACCTAATTTTTTTCCCAAGAAGAACTCATTCATAATATATGTTAAGCAAGCATTTGGAAACATATAAAATAGAATTTTTAATTTTGGAAAGTGCAAAACATATACAGACTTAAAATGTGACTTGACAATGACTTTTTAACTACTTCAAGAATCAAATTTTAGGTTTCTAAAATACTGTAACATACACTCCAAATTATGGGTCCTTCGTAACTAAAATGTAATTAAACCTCGCTACTTTAGAGTCTATGATAAATTATGCTCATCACCATAGGCTGACCCAAAGTTAATTTTGTTATGGTAAAGTAGAATTAAAAGGTTTTCAAAGAAAAACAGATTGACTAAATTGTCTAATATAATATTTATAGTATGTAATAAAAATAAGATTAATAACACGTTTTGCATATTTTAAAGATATACTTTTTAAAAGCATTTTTAAATGCTCTAATCAAATTTCTCACTAATTTATATCTTCTTCTATTCCTTCTCTTGGCCCCCTACAAATGTACAAATTAGCCTGAATTACTGAGTTCCCTTTAGTAATCAGACTTTTTTTAAATGAAATCCCTTCCTTAGATGCATTTTGAAATTTTGATCTATTTATAAAAGGTAAGCAATTAAAAATTAAGAACCTTGGGGGGCCTGGGTCAGTTAGGTGTCTGCCTTTGGCTCGGGTCATGATCTTAGGGTCCTGGGATTGAGCCCTATGTCCGTCTCCCTGCTCAGTGGGGAGTCTGCTTCTCCCTCTCACTTTCCCTCTGTGCATGCTCTCTCTCTCTCTCTCTCAAATAATTAAATAAAATCTTAGAAAAAATAAAAAGAAATAAAAGTTAAGATACCAAAAGATAACCACTAAATCTGAAGCATCTAAACATATCATCGTAAGTTTAAGATCGCTAAGGTAAGACCTGATTCTTAACTCTGCTAACCTACTGCCCCAAGACTCTCAATTCTAGTTGTGTGCTTGTTTGAGGTTAAGACTGTTTCATGATCTATGTTTCACTTTCCCAGTTTTTGAATAATCATTGATGTTTAGACTACTCAGAACTAGAATTTGAAAACACAGAACCACATCTTACATGTTCTTCCTATTTTCAGCTTCACAAGACTTAAAATTAATATTCAGACGTTAGCTAAATAACAGATGATTTTCCCATCTTTTGCGGACTTTTTCAACTATGACACATTTTATGCCGAGAGTCAGAATTATAGGTTTTGGTCTCCAACAATAATGATGATGTAATAAAAGAACATTGTGCTTGGAATTGAGACAAACCACTATTTGAATCTCATTTTCAGGGAGCAATAAAAATGAAATCTGTATTACTGAATATGAAAGGCCATGATTCTATAATGATAATTCTAAAAAGGAAATCAAAACAAAAACAAAATCCATCACCAACCACAGAATAAGTCATTTGTCCTGTATGGAGGTGACCGATTTCTTAGATAATTGGAAATTATAAGGAAGAAATTAGGTACCTTCCCTTCTTTTTTAAGAATTATTATAGCTCATCTGGCTGATGCGGTAGAAGCTCTTCTTAAAGTATGTCACACACCAAATGTATTATTCCAAAAGAGAATATTCTCTTCAAAAGAATTCTAGTTAATGAAGTAGAATGATAAGGCTGACGATGATAGTGATGCTGAAATAACGATTCCGGCAAGGATCATCAATTAGAACTTAAATCATTAAATGAAAAAAAATTTTTTTAATTTCACTTTACCATATTTACCTGATATCAGAGCTCCCACACAGATTGCTTGTTAGTCACAAAGTCACTAATGTGCCCATACAGTCCATTCTATATATGCCCTCCAGGGAGTTGTCTCTCAGTGACCCAGCCGGCATCCCTCAGAGTGAGATGGCCCAACAGTACCTCTTCATACGATGAGCATGGAGTAAGCAGCATGTCCTGTAAAAAAGTCTCGCTGAAAATGTTTAACCCAAATTTTAAGATCTAATATCCAGCTAATAGGAATCGCAGTGGCTATAAAAATAAGTCAAACAATACAAAAATGTGACAAATTCATGCCAAGGTCAAAGCTAAATGTCACCCTCATAATATGAACTTCGGGTATGCAAGAATAAACCTGACAGGGGCGCCTGGGTAGCGCAGTCGTTAAAGTGTCTGCCTTCCGCTCAGGGCGTGATCCCGGCGTTCCGGGATCGAGTCCCACATCGGGCTCCTCTGCTGGGAGCCTGCTTCTTCCTCTCTCACTCGCCTGCTCTGTACCCTCTCTCGCTGGCTGTCTCTCTGTCACATAAATAAATAAAATCTTTAAAAAAAAAAAAAAAAAAAAAAAAAAAGAATAAACCTGACATTGTATTTTAAAACTGTTATTGTAATTTTACGATCACACATTTTCATAGTCCCTATTTAAACGTTTGACGTGAGTTGCTGCTAGATCAGTCCTTGGTTCATTGTTCTGAGAGCATGAGACAATAAAAAGGGCTCATTTTCAAATGAAGTTAGTAGAAACACCCATTTTTTAGTATCTCATTTTCCCTCTGCACTTTCTTCTTTCCTTTGTATTCATTGAATTTTTTATTATACTCAGATAGGAGATCGTGGACATTGTTGCATACTTGGGTGTATTTTTTCATCTTATGAAATTTTCAGGGGGCAAAGCCATTCTCTTTCTAACTTACCACAAAATGTGAAGGATTCCCAAATGGACTTTTCTTGAAATACTCAGAGCTTAAGTGGATTATATCATAAAAAGTAGCATAAAGTTTTTTAAAGATTATTTTGTTTTGTTAAAGTATAATTTTGCAAACTCAGGAAATATAGAACATTGTAAAAGATTTTTAGGGGTGCCTTGGTGGCTCAGTCGGTTGAGTGTCTGACTCTTAATTTCAGCTCAGCTCGTGATCTTAGGGCTTTGAGATCGAGCCCCGTATCAGACTCCACACTTAGCTGGGAGTCTGCTTGGGATTCTCTCTCTCTCCCTCTCCCTCTTTCCTGCTTCTGTGCACTCTCTTTTTTTGTTTAACTCTGTTAATATGGAAAACAGTAAGAGGATATGTCTACTTCAAAGTGCATTTTAGAACCTAAGGTATTCATAGATAATTTAGCAAAGAAATGTTAGGATAACATTTCTGAGTTTGATTTGAAAAAAACAAAACAAAACTAGTTCAGGCCCAGTAGGTTATAAATCTTAGGGATTATCTGTTTTACTAGACAAAAACTATTTGCATCTCTACTAAACAAAACATGCAAGTTAACAAGTAGGCTTCTCTAAGCCTGAGATCTTTAATAAATAGTAAACAGTGAGATGAACTTGCTACACTTTCCCTAGAGCGTCCTCAAGTGTGGCCTGATGCCTTTGTGAGATGTTGAGATGACATGTCCCACCTTTTAACCTTGGTCTCAAATCTCAGGTAATTTTCCTGATACTTTAATGTTGCGAATGCTAGTGGCACTTAACAATTCTACAAGGATATATTCTCTTTAAGCAAATGAAGGGTTACAAATGCAAAAATCATACAAGGCAGAGTAGAGACAAAAATTTGTAATGAAATTCAAAACACTGGGAAGAATCAAAACAATGTTGAAGAAGAACAAAGTTGAAGGATTTACATTACCTAACTTTCAAGTCTTGTTACAAAGCAGCAGTAATCAAGACAGTGTTGTCTGTCCGTTTGCTTACTTCTTTAACTTTATAAGTGTATACATGTTTTTGCATATAAAATTATTAAATATTGTAGCATTTTACTCATGCAGAATATATATACTGTATACTTTTATACTGCTACTGAGTGATAGGGTAGCATATTTCTCTTTCAAGTAACTAAAGAATCCATGACATTACAAGGGATGCAAGGTGGTTACATAACAAGATATTATCACCTTTTGATTTATGCATATGCAGTGCAAGCATACATTAAAATTCTGGAATGATGTACATCAAAGTGACAGTGGCAATTATCTTTGGATCTTCAAATTAAAGGGACTTTTTTTTCAGAATTAATGTAAGCCCCTTTTATAATTGAAACTTAAAGCTATTTGAATCTGGAAGGAGGAATGAAAACTTAACTTTGTTTTTTAATAAAAAACTGGTTGGCCTGGGTGCTGTGTGTTTGTAACATTGTATTTCCTGATGATCTTCTAGGAGTGAAGCTGAGTAGCCTCCTTGGTAAAAAGGGAAACTTAGAAAAACTCCAGAGCTACTGGGAAGTCGGATTTTTTCTGGGTGCCAGTGTCCTGGCCAATGACCACATGAGAGTCATCCAAGCATCGGAAAAGCTTTTTAAACTGAAAACACCGGCATGGTAATAGTAAACTGTTATGTGTGTGAACAAGTACTTTGAATAAACAACCCTTCTCACTTATTTCCAAATTTTTATATTTGTTGAACTGACAATTAGATGATTTTCTTTGCTTACAGAATGAAATGCAGAATTTAGAGGAAAAACTGATATTCATAAATAAAGTGTGTTGAATATAGGTTCTGATGACTGGATGTAGGTGATGTCTGCTCCCTTTGGCTTAGCCTTTTCATGACACTGACCAACCCACTAGGCCAGGTTGGCCAGTGGTACCCACAGGAGGCCAAATTTGACACCTGCGCATCGAATTGGTAGATTGACAGATTTCTGTGTCAGCCTCCCACATTTCTGCCCCAAACACACAACCTTTGTTCTCTTTATGATCCAGTTTCAGTTTGGGGATTCTTATGCTTGATTTTCATTTCTTTATGCTTAAAGCTTATTCATACCTTTCAATATTTCTTGTATGTGTGTGTTTTTCTAATTTCAAATTGTTCTTGGAGTGCCCCCAAGTCTCATCCTTATGTATGTGGTAATTGAAGAGATGAAAGCATTTAGGAGTGCATTTAGGACTATTTTGGAAAACAGTGCTGATTTTATTATGCATCACGGTAATGATTACTAGTTGTAAAGGCTTTAAAAGGTTTACCATGGTATCAAGAAAGGCTCAGGTTGGCTCAGGGCCTGGGCCACTGACTTCTTTCCATCAGAGGAACCACTTGAGGAAATGCTTCCCACGGTAGGTCCCCATGTCTCCACAAAGGCTTTCGGCACACTCAGGTCCTCTCATCAGCAGCCCCCCCCACCCCCGTGTGTCACACCCATAGTGATCTTTCTAAAATTCATGTCTAACCCTTCCCGCCACCAAAATCCTTACATTAATGGAGTTTAATGGCTCTTCACAGCCTAGGGAATAAAGTCTACCTCCTTGGCTTGGTGAACAATGTTTGTCTTTAGTCACTCCAGCCTCAGATCTTGTCACACACCCCCAGTTATGTGGCTCTCCAGTCACACAGAACGAGCCAGACAGAGGCTTCAAGACGCGTGCCTCTTCTGGCACTCTTCTCCATCCGGGGACACTCCTAAATCTCGTCTGCCCACACACCAGACCCCGACCTAAAACCCTTTCCTGCATCCAGATAGAAGCGCAAAGGTGTCATTGCATACACGTGTGTGATTAGTTCATCTCATGAAATCTGTTTTCATGTTTCTTTTTTTTTAAATATATTTTTTATTTTATTATGTTAGTCACCATATAGTACATCCTTGGTTTCTGATGTAAAGTTCGATGATTCATTAGTTGCGTATAACACCCAGCGCACCGTGCAATACGTGCCCTCCTTACTACCCATCACCAGCCTATCCCATTCCCCCACCCCTCTCCCCTCCGAAGCCCTCAGTTTGTTTCTCAGAGTCCATAGTCTCTCATGCTTCTAACATTTTTAAGTCATATTCCTATTGAGAGTGACTGACTTTTGTTAATCATATTTCTGCATAGTTGAAGCCCCATTAAGACATAGGTCGCCGTGCTACGTACCTTTTACATTTCTGTCTCGTCGGCACTGTGTGCTGCATAGGGACAAGGCTGTACTCTCAGTGGGATGTCTACAGTAGGGATTCGGCAAGGAATGAAGTAAATGAACCAATCAGGGCCCGTGTTACATGCAGCCTAATTTGTCATTTCTTTACAATGATCATTGTGATGGTACAGAAGGGAATGGGAGCACAGGTCCAGAGAACTCTGGTTTGAGGTGTCCCAGCTTCTGTTGACAACAGAGAAGACATTCTTTTATGCAATAGTAATAACAAGTGCAAAACCATGCCTTTAAGTTTCCATTCACTTAATGTGAATTTCCATGTTTATAGTTCACAAGTGCCTGCCTACCCATTATCTCGTGTAATTATCTTGCTCCTCATTTTTTCCTAGCTCTCTCCTTTGAGGCACCATCTGTCTTGTTAGGTTGGAGGATATTTGTATCATATTTAAGCTAAGTTGCTTTAAAGCAAATAGTGATCTCTTATGAAGGTTCTATTTAGAAAAGCTTTCTCGAGGAAGCATATTTTAAAACAAGTGCATTAACCACTCTCTTGAAGAGGATAGGCATTATTTTAAAAGGCATGTTTTCAGTAGATGTATCATCCAGTCCAAGCAATTTAAGCTCGCTACACCTCAGTTTACTCATCTTTAAAATGGGGATAAAGCAGCCTACTTTATTGGGGCTTGTGGGTGGCATAGTCAGTTAAGCAGCCAACTCTCGGTTTTAGCTCAGGTTGTGATCTCAGGGTCCTGAGATCAAGCCCAGCATCGAGCTTTGCACTCGGTGTGGAGTCCGCTTGAGGTTCTGTCTCCCTCTCCCTCTGCCCCTCCCAGTCGTGCTGTCTCTCTCTCTCTCCCTCTCTCTCTCAAATAAATAAATCTTTTTTTTTTTTAAAGCCCACTTTATTGAATTTCTGTAAGATTTAAATGAGAAAACGTGTATGGAAAGTACATGACATGTAACAAATAATGAATGATGTTTGGTGAATCTGAATGCATAATTATTAGCGTCATATTTAAATTTGCCCATTATGTGTTTTTATATCTTTTACTTTTTAGGTACCTCAAGTCGATTGTAGAGACAATTTTGATATATAAGCATTTTGTGAAACTGACTACAGAGCAGCCTGTGGCCAAACAGGAGCTCGTGGACTTCTGGATGGATTTCCTGGTCGAGGCCACAAAGACAGATGTTACCGTAGTTCGGTTTCCAGTGAGTACTCTTCATTTAGCTTAACTTTAGGTGCATTTCTGGTTTTTTTCTTTTATTTAAAGAACATTTTTGCACCACGATTCTAACAGTACTTGTGTTACTTTTTTTAAAATAACTTCTCAACATCGGGGAAGTGAGATACATTTTTATGTTTTTTGCCGTGGAATTTGGTGATTTCTTTCGATAGGTTTTAAAGTGTGCTTTCCAAGAAAAGATTGTCTCGTGCTTGGCCTCAGTTAGTCAACACATCGCTTCAGGCCAGACACAAGGTTGCTGTTCATTCCTGCTGCAGTTTTGTTAACATTGTCATCAATGTTGGCCCCATCATTTTGGTGAAAAGTGTTGCTATTCACCTGGATTATTATTCCGTCTCCACTGCTCTTTACCCACATGGGTCAGAGTTGGATGGAGTGTTCCCAGTTCCCAGTCACTTTTTACAGTGCCGTAGATCATGAGAAATGATGACTCATAGGTTCCGGTTTGCAGCTCATGTTGGCTAGATATAGATATAGATATATGTATAGTAGACACACACACACGTTTAAAAATAAATTGCTCATCTTCTCAGCTGGTGTCTTTTCCATCCTGATCATTCTCAGAATACCGCCCAAAGCAGTGTACACTTTAGCATCCAATTCAGGAATCACTGACAAGTCACTGGGTGCACTCAGCTCTTCCCAAGTCAGGTGATGCCATCAGTCTCTCCGCGTGAGCTCTCCAGTCCAATTCTCCATACTCAGATGGTGACAACTCTAATTCTTTTTATAAAATCGTGTTCCCTAATTCTTGTTTATAGGGTCATCTGTTCCATTTAATTCAATCCATTGCTGGCATTAACGCGCTTTCTTTACTCTTCCTCCCCGATGAAGCCTTGAGCCCAGCAGGATCTTCAGCTGAAAAGCCTCTCAAACCAAAAACACTTTGTTTTCTAGCCTACATAATGTGTAGCCTAGGAAAATACTTGTCTCAGAGTGAGCTGGCAGCGTGCCTGCAGCTGGGGCTCCGAGGGTAGCAAATGTCATGAAAGAAGACCGCACAGAACTATCTGTATTGAGTTGACTGTTGACTTGATCAACTAGAAAATTGGCGATGAAAGGAAACCACTCCTCTTAGCTATTCTGAGCTAATTTAAATTAGTTTAATATGAATTTGTCTGTCATACTGTGAATGTCAAAAAATAAAACTGGAAGATATTACTAAGAGAGAAGTTAGGAGAATATAAGTATATACTCCAGGTGAGAGAGGCTTTCTTTGGCAAGAAAAGGACCTGTAAGTCATAAGGTAAATATTGACCAATTTGATTTCATTAAAAATCCTAACTTTTGTTCAGTAAAGAACATCACAAACATGGCAAATGTTAGACAGGGAGAAAATATTTAATACTAATGTAGCGAAGTTATCAATTTGCATAATAGGCAAAAAGAAAAAAAACAACTAACTGATAAGCAAAAGAAGAAGAAAATGGGCAAATCATATGAAAAGCTAATTAACCTCACTCGGTGGTCAAAAAAGTGCAAATTAAAATGAGCCAGCATTTTACCTACGCCATTTTGCACATGTGTACATAAATCTGTAGGGTCAGTTCCTGGAAGTGGAATTGGTTGATATTGCCATGCTGCCCTCCATAGCGATTGTATCAATTGACATTCTCACTGGCAACATGTAAGACTGACTGCTTTCCTAAAGTCTCTTCCAAAAAGTGTGTTTATCGTATTTGTACTTTTAGTTAAACTTACAGATGAAAAAGTGGTACAATTGGGATTGTCTTAATTAGTACTGTTGTGTTTAAAAGACCACTTGGTGGGGCGCCTGGGTAGCGCAGTCGTTAAAGCGTCTGCCTTCGGCTCAGGGCGTGATCCTGGCGTACCGGGATCGAGTCCCACATCAGGCTCCTCTGCTATGAGCCTGCTTCTTCCTCTCCCACTCCCCCTGCTGTGTTCCCTCTCTCGCTGGCTGTCTCTCTCTGTCAAATAAATAAATAAAATCTTTAAAAAAAAAAAAAAGACCACTTGGTGATTAAAAAAAGAATTTGTTGCCAACATTTAAAAAATAAGGAGAGTTAGATCTTCAGTGCTGGCTGTAAATGGTATTGATATTGCTGTAAATAACTATAAAATCTGAGCAAAATATATAAAATACCGTTTGTAGACATTGAAGAGCAATTGTCACAGGGTTGTGATCCCCGAGTGGGGAGGAACCTCAGGTGAGTCCCACCTTTGCCTACTTTTTTTTTTTCCTTAAAGCCTTTCTCTGGCAACATCCCAAGGAAGTGGAGCCCTCCCAGGGTGTGGCATTCTCTCTGGGCAGAGCAGGCAGGGAGCAGTGTTTGGGACCCTAGAACAGCTGGAATACGAGAAGCAGGGTGTTGGAGAAGGGAGAATTTTGAAGAATGAATCCCAGGATTCTGCCTGGGTATTTCCCTTGAGTCCTACAGCAACTCTTAGATGGTGTGAACAAGGGGTAAGCACAAGGTAAATAAACACAACTACTGGTCCCAGTATTTGACGAAAACAGGGTTTTAGATGAAACCTATGTGGCTTAAGTAATCCTTATCAAGGTAAATCCTGTTGCTATTTAGAAGATCAGGACCTGAAGTGGTAGAGAACATTCTTTGGAAAGTTGAGAGCTGAGCAGATATCCCAGAGCTTAAACAGTGCAGGAATAAGATGTCGGACTTTGGGTCTAGCCAGAATGATGAGACCTTGGTGAACACGCCAAGCACTTGGAGGAGATGTAGAAAGCCCATGTCCTAGGAGTAAAGGCAAAACTAAAAGACCCACCCTAACAAAGCTGTAATAAAACTAAGCCTTGGTAGGATCAAGATGATGTACTAATAATTTGACTACTAGGGGGTGGGGGTGGGGAAACCTCTGGAAAGATATGGTTCAGAGCCTCTGCATTGTGTCAGTCAGACACAATCAAAGATTACTAGACATTCTAAGAAGCAGAAGAAAAAAAAAGTGACAGATAACAGCTAAGCTAAGAGCTTAAATAGCCAGTAGAGGCAGACCAAGAAGTGATTCACATATCGAAGTTACTGGGTAAGGTCTTCAAATAACTATAATTACTATGTTAAAGGAAATAGAAGAAAAAATAAAAGAGATAAAAAGGTAGACTATTTCAACTGAAAAATTAAGTCTATAAAAAAGTCAACTGAAAAATAAGGAGAGTTCACATGAAAATCTAGATTTTTAGCTATTGAAAAATTAAAGGGACTGGCAATTGGACTGCCTTCTCCAAAAGCAACAACCTATTAAGTCAACTATCTGCTGCCATTCTAGACATTGATTACAGCCCCATCCTTCCTGCTTTACTCATCTGCCTTTCTCACTGGACCCTCTCCCTGCAACCACTGAAATTGCTCACCATATGCCACCACATAGAGAAAGGCAGGTTTCTAGTACTGTGGTGCCGTGTCAGTCGCTAACTCATCACATCCTTAGAGTAGCATCTTTAGCTTACACTTACAGAGGCCACAGTGGGTCTTGATTGGGGTGATAACATTATCCTTCTTTTAAAGTGGATCTGACTAAAACCAAGATGACTTATTTTAGAAAATATTTTATTTGATTGTTTCCATTTATTTCACTACTGTATCTGTTCTCATTCCTCTGAAAAATAACAGTGACCCTGGGTAAAAGAAAACAGACAAAAGTTTCTTTGCAAAATTATGTGAATGGTTCCCTCATTTATGTTTATTATTATTTGGGTTTAGTTCAGTTGATTCTTTTTTGTCACCTCTCTTCTCTGTGTATTTTCTTTCCTTCCTACATTGAAAAGTTAGGAGAGCATCAACCCCTCATCCCAGGTGAGAGGAAGTGGAGTGTAGGGCTTTTGTGGACTCTTCTAGAAGCTGAGACATGTACCTGTATTTAATATCAACTCTGTATAGTTTTAGGTTTTACCGCCTTCCTTCCCACTTGAGATACAAGATGTTTGCCGTTCATTTTTAAAAAAATTTTTAGCAGTCGATTTTAATGTTAACCAATATAAAGGTTTAGGAACTAAAAGCAAGAATGTTTATACTTTCAAGTGAGTTGTATCTAGCTGGTTTTGTCAAATTGCCTCCTCTTCCATCTCTTCTTCTCAGTCTCTCTGTGACCTCTATAATGTATGCTAGGAATTCCTCCCATTTTGTCATTTCAAGGGCAGATCAAAGGGCTCGACAGAAGTTAGACAGTGATAATTACAACCAATTTTTATTTCCTATCTCAACATAGGAAGACATAGGTCAGATTTAATCTGTTAGAAATATTTGAGACAACAATAAAGACATAATTTAAGAAGAGAGGAGGTAACCTGGTGCTCTGCTTTTCTGATGTTAAATTCTGTACCCACATAATTAGGGAACAGGTATACTCTCATTTGTTGGTACAGTGACTTAGATGCTATTTTGGAAAACCCGCCTTTTATTCCCTATTATTCATTTTCATTTCGCAAACCCCGGGATACTCAGATTTGAGAGCACCGATTCTGCCAAGTTTTGATTGAAAATTTATTTCCATTATTAATCAGTACCGCTTCACTCTCTGTTGATTGGAATTTGGACCTTGATTCACCTGGTATGTTCCTAAATCAGAATATGTTCCCCGGTGGGCTCTTACTGTGCTTTATTTGTGGTCTATTCTATCTTGTTTTCATAAGTGGAGCCTGGCTGAGAATTAAGCCCTTAACGTTTTTTATACTCAATAGTAAAGAAAATGTTGTTTTCCTAATCCCCTTTCTGTAGTTCTCTGTACCCTAATTTAATAAATTTTACTTCTGTGACAAATATAGCATAAAATCAGTACACTAGGTTTGCAGCGGATGGCCAAGAGTCAGGTGACTAATCCACGCGCCTTCTTACTCAGATTGTACATTGTATTGTGAGTCCATAATCCCGTGCTGATGGGGTCTTCTGAGGAGTTTTTCCTCCACTTTTATTTGGTCAACTTCCTTGATACAAGATTCTTTCTAAAAGCCAATTTTCTTGAGTTTTAAGCAGTAGGGTAGAAAGAACTCTTCTAGGTTCTCCGATAGTTAAGTACTGGCTTTCCTTTCCTTTTTAAACGTTCCTATTTAAGATTGCATTGGAAATTTGAGCTAGATGTGTGCTTTTAAGCATCTGTGTAAATAGGTAATAGTTGCATCACCTTTAAAATCAGTGCATGTGTCGTATCTTATCGTTATTTGCACCTACTATCAGATATTAGTAATAATATACTACATTCTTTGAGAGAGATTCTCAACTCACTTATGACATACACCTCGTACATTTCCAAAACAGGAGTAAGTTTTATTTCCTTCTTTTTCTTTCACAAGGCTAAATATATCATTATTGAAGATCCCAGGTTTATCTTCAAGGCAGTACAAAGCATTTTTATTATTTCATACAGCTATGTCCATTCCTTTGGCTTATATAAAAAAACTCATTCAATAATAACCAAAAGCATTTCTCAGTCCATTTACATAGGTATGAAAACCATACTACCACATCTTGATGATAAGGTGTGGCAGGAGAAAATCGAAAATAGTATGTGATGCTCTCAATATGGAATCTTTTCTATGTACAGAATTACTTGCTTTACCACATTTCTGCCTTTTTCGGACACATTTATATTTATAGAAATAGATTTTACACTTACAGGAAGATAAAATAAAAGACCTTAGAAATATATCATTAGATTCCCTGGGGATAGCCAAACCAATATATGGACTTCAAAATTTTATTTCTAATTTCTTTAGCAAAAAAGATGATGTATTCCTGGAACTTAGGATAATTGTATAATACCATAAAATGCTCAAAGGACTCATAAGGAAGGCAACAATTAGGAGTTAAAATGGTTTTACTACAGCTGTGGACCCAGAGCCTCATCTGATCATCTCCCACATCAGTTCAGTGTCCTTGCAACAGCTCTAAATGGCTTAAATCTGAAGTCACTAATACTTGTTTCTTTGCCTTATGTTTTCAAGGTATTAATATTAGAGCCCACCAAAATCTATCAGCCTTCATATTTGTCTATCAACAATGAAGTTGAGGAAAAGACGATATCTATTTGGCACGTGCTTCCTGATGACAAGGTAAATTGTGTAGTTACTAAGACAAGAGCATTAATAATGAAGGACTTTACTCCCTTCCTGCATTTATGTATTCCAACAAATACCTGCATTACTTAAGAAGAAATAGCTTAGCTGTGTATTTATCTTGGCATAAATACATCCTGTAATATAAAATTTGCTAAAATTGGGTTATGAATTTCACTCATTTAGTAAATTATAACTAAACTTATTCGGATTTTTATTGTAGATGGCATGACCAGCCAAAGTATGCTTAAAATGAGAAGATTTCTCTGTCTTGTAAATTCATGCTATAAATTATGTGTTGGAGAACTGAGACTTAAAATATATGACTTAAAAGATGCATATCTTAATTCTAGGAAGCCTATCAGAATAAGACCACTCTAGTCTTTCCCAAGTACGATTATACTTATCGTTTCATGACACTGTTTAGTTATCTGAGCAGCTGCTCAATTTTAGATTAGCCCCTGGCTCCGTGGGCTGGCACAACATCAGCAGGCCGCGCGCCCTGGTGTGCAGAGGGGTCTTCAATGCTCTCATTTCCCCTCATAGCAGTCATTTGGATAACCCTTTCCACTTCTGGATTTGATCAGTTTTAATGCATGTATAAATCCTACTATTTTTTAAAAGTAGAAAAATTGCAAGACCTGATTCCAGCCCATAGGATCAACCACAGAAATGAGAGAAGTCTTGTGGCAAAGTAGTTTTGTGGTGTTTTTGGTAATTGTTTTCCAAGATACCCTTATAATTTTCCTTAACAATCATCCTTAACAACTCAACAAATATTTATGGAGCACTTCCTCTGTGACAGGCACTCCCAGGCACTGTGTTAGGCACTAGGGAAACAGATGTGTGCAAAATAAGCCAAATTCGGGCTGTCTACTCAGGCAATAAATAAATACAATATGGAAGTATATCAAAGGGGAAAATACGGCAGAAAGGGGGAATTAGGAAGTACATTTGGAGGCACAAGGTTGCAATTTTTTAAAAATATCAATGTCAGTTTTTAAAAATGCCTTAGAGTCAACAGTCTTGAGTTCAGATCCCATCTCTGGCCTTGGCAGCCTGGCTTCTCTACATTGCAGTGTCCTCACCTGTAGAATGGGGTAATAATAATACCCACCTCAAAGGGTTGTTAAAATTAAATGGAATATTGTAAGTAGGGTATATTGCCCAGAGTCTGGCATGTAATAAATGCTTACTATATTTTAACAACAATAATAAAATTATGGCGATTCACGTATGAGCTGAGCCCTAACGTTGAAACCCTGGAACTTAACCTGGCTTGGCTCTTTAGATGACATAGTAGCAATCATTTGGGGGGTGTTGGTGTTATAGTAGGTTGTGATACTGTGATTAACAGTAAGAAATAAATATTTGGTCTTCATGCATTTCTGGCACAGATTTCCTAAAGCCCTTAGAATTTCCTAAGAGCTCAAAGCCATAAAAGCGGTTTTTTGTTATGTTAATAAGGTGACTTTTGGACCCACCTAAGGATGTGGCCTGGTTGCCAAGAGAACTAACATTGGGATTAGAGGGTTAGAACTTTCAGTCCCACCCCTTGACCTCTGGGGAGGGGAGAGGAGAGAAGTTGAATCAAACTTCAGTGGTCAGTGGGTTTAATCAGTCATACTTATGTCATGAAGCCCCCATAAAAACCCAAAAGGGACGGGGTTAAAGAGCTTCCAGGTGGGTGAACAAGTGGAGATTTGGAGAGAACGGCAGCCATGGAGAGGTCATGGAAGCTCTTATGCCTTTCTCCATACCTTGCCCTAGCATCTCATCCATCTGGCTGTTTCCTGAGTCATATCCTTTTGTAATAAACCAGTAATCTAGTAAGCAAAATGTTTTCCCGAGTTCTATGAGCCACTCTAGCAAATTAATCAAACACGAGAAGGGGGTGCTTGGAGCCCCCGATCTGTAGCGGTCGTGATGGCATAACTCCAGATGGAGTTGTCTAGAGATAAAATCAAGAATAACTAATGTAACTATATGCATGTTGTTCACATTGTTTTAAAGTACACAGTGTTTCGTTTACATTATTTTAAAGAATATGTATATATATTCTCACAAGCAGAAGTAATCATCCAGTGGAAACTATAAAATCTAAGAGGTTAGGAAACATGAACATTATCTGGGAGAGGAGATTTTCAAAGGCTTGATTGGAAAGAGCAAGGTTATCCAAGGACACTTGGAAACAGAGTGGGGCTAAAGGAATTAGCAATTAGCAGGGCCAGGAGAATGAGTGGACAGCCAGAAGACAGAAAAAGAACAGAAAGTAAGCCAGAGATTTTTGGAAAATGAGTCCTATTTCCAGCTAGTTGTCTGGAAGTTCTTTGTTGAATAAAGTTAGCCTTGTATTGACTCTCTCATGTTTTGTGACGATTGTAGAGACATTTTTTTATATTATGCTGAGAAATAAACAAAGATGTAAAAGAGTGCATTAAGAAGGGTTATAGATTTGGTTTGTGAGTTGTCCAATTTCCACTTTTGCCATCTTTTGATCAAGAAGAATTACATTTGTATTGTCCCCACTGTGCTAAAAATTCTCCTTGTTCAAAAATTTAAGCTTTCTTAAATCAGTTTCCGTTTTGAATGTTACGTCAGTTTCTTTGCAAATCCTAGTCCTATCCATAGCATGTTCATTACCATGGTCTTGTCTCTGCTGTTTGAAATAGAAGTGATACCGCTGGAAGGAGGACAAGCAATAAAAATAAGATAACTCTGCTAATATTATGTTAGTTTAAAAGAACTGTAATAACTATAATTAAATAACAGATAAATAGCAGGGGTGTAGATCTGATGTTAAACAAGAAATGGATTCTTTTTGTCGTAGAATTTTTTTTTTTAAGATTTTATTTTTGAGAGACAACATGTGGAATGGGGGTTGGGGGGTAGCAAAGGGCAAGAGAGAGAGAGAGAATCCCAAGCAGACTCCCCACTGAGCTCTGAGCCCACAGGGTTCCATCTCACAACCCAACCCTGAGACCAGGACCTGAGCCGAAATCAAGAGTCAGAGGCTCGACTGACTGAGCCACCCAGGCGCTCCTGTCATAGAATGTTTTAAATTTTTTTCTAAGAATAGAACAGAGAATGTTGCTTTTCATTTATTATGTTTATTTCATTTCTCACTCCTTCTCAAAATTTTCATCTTAAAATGTGGAATGAACAGTTGCATGAGCTAGTATACACTTTATATTTTAACTGTCAAAACTTTAAGATCATTATACCAATTCCTAAGAGTCCAGGGACTCTTATTAGGGAGTTACTCTAAGTCAAGGACAAAATAAATTGAAATCCTAATCTTTTAACAGTCCTCCCTTTGTTCAATGGATGGTTGCTGTTTAAAGTCAAGTTAGTACTTGATAAAAGTCCGCCTGTGCACAGGAAAGAAAAACTTAGATTGAGGAAGAGAAACCTTAGTTCTAAGATATTTTAAATGGTTGTTATTTAGAATCCTTCCTTTTTTGGAGTCTGAGCACTCCTGTCCTGTCTGGTGGTCTCTCAGGGAAAGGTAGGGGGCAGCAGGGTCCCAGTGGAATATGAGGCGCTGACCTCATACCAGCTCCAGCCATGGCCACTCGGCAAAGACCCAGGAAATTTAGGAGGGGACTATGTTTACGTCAGATTCTAGATTTTGATGATAAGCTAGTCTCACCCATCAAGGATGCTTTTAGCTACAAAACTCCCAGCTAAAAGTGGCTTAAATGGTAAGGAAATGTTATCTCACATAACAAGAACTTCTGAGGGCAGGGGATCATTCTGGGGGTATTTCAGTGGTTGAACAGTATCAGAATTCTCTGTATGCTCTTGGTTTTTCTCTCCTTGTCTTAAGTAGCAGCGCTAAGCAGCAGTTCCCACACAGCATGCAAAGGAAAAGGGTCCGGCCCTCTCCTTTGTCGCATAAATTACATCATGTGTTCACTCCTAAACCAATCACTAGCAAGGCGAATGGCCTTACCTCCCCGATGCAGACCAATCAGTATCCCCCATCCCTAAACATTGCCTCCTGAACCCGAACAAAATTCAGTTTTCCTTAGCAAAGAAGGAAGAGCGTGTCCGTTGTCTAGGGAACGGACAGTGTCTGCCAATGTATAACTCCCGCCACTTTAGCTCAGTATTAACCCCTAGTCCCTACTCTAGGGACTGGGGCGGAGGATCGGAGACTAACTAGCTCCTACAATATGGTGCTTGTGCTGACTAAATTAGCTTGAGTGTCGGTTTGGGGCTTGTTGAGGCTAAGGATTCCAGCTCTGCCTCTGGCAATCCCTTTCCCCAAACAGGCCCCAGGAACTTTTTACCGCACCTGTTGGCTCTGTAGCTCACTAGCGCCTCCATGTGGTGAGTCCCAGTAGCAAGGGAGCTGGGGAGATGGGCCTCCTTATTCCAGATCACTCCATCGCAGGCCTCCGGGTTCACACCACTAAGATGGAACATTCACTGGGAGCATTTGCAACCTTTCAGGAACCTAACATTCTGGAAATGCTGTTCTCCTTTCCTACAAAACCAGCCCGGTCAAGCTGGGAAATCCCTCCCTGGCTGTTCCCAGAACAGGCTGATAGGAGATAGATTTTACCAGTGCTGTCTTGTGGGTGTTCACCAGTTGTCCTGTTCAGGTGCAGGTTTGCCTAACCGCCCCATTAGCTCTGCCTTCAACCGTCACCTCCTGCTGCTGGACGCTGCCTTGGAGAGCAGCTAAGTTGCGGGCTCTGAGGATAAGGCTTCACTGTAGGCAAGTAGTGTGCAGGTAACAGCTGCAGCTCCTGGGTCACATGTATTTAGAAGGTCACCCGAGGCCAACAGGATTTAGAAACAACTTTCCAAATTACCAGCTGAAGCTGCAGGGTGCTATTTTAATTTAACTCCCTCTGTACTCTGGTGAAGAGAGCCACATTCCAGGAGCACCTTTCCACCGTCCCTTCCTTTCCTGGGCTGCATGCACAACATTCGCTCTGTGTTAATTCAGGTTACATACCCGTGACCTGACTGGTGTGCATTGAAACTAGTTTTTTAGTACATCTCCTTTGGGCTTGGGAGGATCTATTTTTATTTTAAGTTGCATGGTCCTAGCAAAGAACTAGGTGCTGTGGATATAAATTGTGGCTTTTTGATTTGCTTCAGCCAAAAGGAGAGTTCTGGTCTACCTCAGAGTCACAGGCTTCCTTACCCATTTCACAAGCCCAGCCAAGACCTCAAGCTCCTGGCAGTATTTTAAGTGGGTGGGTAAGAGCTTGTTTTCCTGGTTGTTTCCCATTTATAAAGTTGAATTGGCAATCTGAATGGACTATTGTATAGCACTTGCTGAACTTGACGTGTATCAGTTACTTTATTTCTATTAAAATATTTATGGCGTCAATTCTGTATTGTTACCAGACCTATTTTTATAGGGAATGTGATCCATCTTGTAATTTATTTAATTTAAAGACATGAATTTAATACTAATTTAAACTTAGCTTTAGTAATAAACTCAAAAAATAAATGTCCACATTTTTTTTCATCTTGGCCTTGCAATCACCCATGTTTATTATGACAACCAAATTTTTTATGTTTAAACTTTATTAGTGTATTGAATTTTGCAGAAATTAGGTCACAAGACATTGTAGCTCTGACAGACACTGTTTGCATGTAGTTACATACAGACATACCTGCTGTATTATTCTCTGGAGAAATAGAACCACCATTTCAATTTTAAAATTTAACTAAGGATAATTCAGAATTAATCATCCGTAAAACCTTGCAGGGACTTTATTCAAATTAATGTTTTTCTTTCTCAGAAAAGAAATATTACTCAGCTATAATAATTGAATTACCTTGATCACTGGGTTTTTTATTTAAAAAATTAAGGCACAACAGTTATTAGGTTAATTTGCTACAGATCAAGTTTTAGAATTTAATGAGACTAATTCTCCTAGATTCTCTTGGAAGCTGTTTTATTGAAGTACAGAAATTATTAAGCAATATAAACATCACCCTTGTGGCTTGGAAATGAATTACAATTTCCATCCAGATAATTGGTTCATGAAGAATTATGCACTAGGAAAAATTACTCTGTGTATATTATTTTAAAATAATAAAACAGAATTATGTTCTTTTTATTCGGATGACTCAATGTTTGTTGTTCTTGTTGTTCTTCCCCTGTGTTCTAGAAAGGTATACATGAGTGGAATTTTAGTGCTTCTTCTGTCAGGGGAGTGAGGTAAGTTTCCTCGGTACTTTTTTTTCTTTTTTTTTTTTTTTATTTACTTAGAAGAGAATAGAACTTTTAGTCAGGATTTAAAAATGCCAAGAACTTCAAGAACCCTTCTATTGATGAAAACGCTCAATCTTCTTTTCTATCTCCATTATGAAGACATCTGTAACAAAACTTTGACTGTTAGTTGAACTGACTCCGTGCTTGTCACCTAAAATATGGAGAAGGAGGAGTAAATGTGGACTGTGGACCAGAATCAAGGTGTAGATAAAAGTGAGCTTTTCAGGTCCTTTCTAGCTTGGTTGAGCTGTTGGTTTATGTGATAGGATGGTTATCTAGTCTTTTGATATGCCAGGAACTAATCTCTTGTTAGGTGGAACCAAAAAAACCACATGCCATCGATCAGATTGCATCCTATAGTTAATGTAACTATTAATGAGACTAGAGGGAATTCATTTTTAAAAAAACTTTTCCTCAGGTTGCTGTTAATGAAGTGTTCTTGAGAATATAATGACTCACTTCAGTTTGGTTCCATTCTGACATTGCCATCATAATGCCAGTAGCTCAGGAAATGCCATTTCCTGGGATTTAGAAATGAGATTTTTTCCAGAACCGAGAGCCACTGGTTAAACATTTAAATACTTGTTCTATAGAAGCTCAGGCTAAACCAACTCTTGGAAATTTCAAACCAAATTACTTGTGTTTACTGCCATTTATCTCCGCATAATAGAAATGAGAAAAAAACAGATTTCTGCAGGCCGGTTACACAAGACCCTGTTGCTTTTGGCCTAATAGTAATTGGTTTTGTTGGAGCATGAACTGGTAGAGCCGTCTGAGTCACTGATAATTGGAGTTTGCCTGGTAAAACCACCTGTTACCTCATGAATGATCTGCAGAGAAACAAGCAAGATAATGGACTGACTCATTAGATAATCTTTCCAACCCATGCATTCTCAAATAAAGTTTTACTCTCTTAATATTTAATTTTTAAAACCAGTCATTAGCAAGGCAATTGTTATTTATTGTTGCATTTTTAAACAATTTAGGAAAGTATGGTAATGCAAATTCACCTTATCATATCTACTTTCCAATGAATTGTTTAAATTAAGTATGGCATCACTACATAAACCTTCGTTGTGACTTATATCATATACGTACAATGCTTCCATGTGGCTTACTGCCGGTTTGTATGTTGAGAAACTTAAGCTCTGGCGTGTGACTTCAAAGAGAGCTAACTTTTCTTGGCTTCCTCCTTTATAAAGAGATAACTACAGAAGAAGAAATCCAGCTAAGTCAGCAGTTTGTCTTGTATCCCTTCAGAACTTGCTCAGCTCAGTCAGTGGGCATTAATTGAGCACCAGCTGTGTGTCAAATGTTGAGTCCTGTTCTGCTAAAAATACAGCAAGGACTAAGACATGAACTCCCACTCTCAAAGAGCTCACAACCCATCAGCAGAATGTTTAACAACTAATGACAATACAGTCAGTATTGAGAGGACAGTGAGATGAACAATGACAGATACATGTTTGAGGAACAGAGGTGCAAGAGAAAGTCTTTCTGTTTAAAGTAGAAGTAGGGAAGGGAGAGGGTAGGATCTAAGCTGGGCCTTGAATGATGAATAGAATTTCTTTAAAAAGTAGAAAATGATGTGCCTTCCCAACTGAAGGAACAGCAGATGCAAAGGTAGAAAATAAGGATTGGCAAACTACAGTCCACAGGCCAAATATGGCCCACTGCCTGTTTTTGTAAATAAAGTTTTATTGGAACTCAGCCGTGTTCATTCATTGGTGTATTGTCTAAGGCGGCTCCAACAGCCAGACTGAGGAGTTTGGCCTGCAAAGCTTGAAATATTTACTCTCTGGCCCATTACAGGAAATATTTGCTAACCTTTGGCATAAAACAGCATGGCCTGAATGGTAGACTCAAAATTATTTCAGTTGCTATAAAATCACTTGCTGAGTCAGAACCAAGTGCTGTTCCACATTTCTTCACACCTCTGAAATCTCTACAACCGATGAGGTGCTTTTACTGCCTCCACACTTGCCTTTCTAGCTTGGGAAACATGTCATTGTTCTACAGATGCCAGAGAACCAGAATCACGGAGCTCAGTCAGCCAGTTGATACGTCTGCCTTTCCTCCCTCCATGCAGTGTGGTGCTGTAGGAGGCAGGACAATGTCCCGTGCTCGGTTGGAGGGATACATAGCGGAGGTGTGCTTACAGCCCCCCAGAGCGACCCTATCTGCAGATACGAGTAGGAGGACAGTTCTCAGATTCTTAAGTAATTTTAGTGTTGGGGTATGGGGGACATCACTATTGCAAGTGCTATTTATATCGTTTTGTTATAAACAACATTGATATCATAATGGGGATTGGATAGAAAAAGGATTTATTTTGTACTGCACATTCATAGAAATATTGATATTTCCCTGAATAGTTCTTTTTGTTTGTTTCAGTATTTCTAAATTTGAAGAACGATGCTGTTTTCTTTATGTGCTTCATAATTCTGACGATTTCCAAATCTATTTCTGTACAGAACTGCATTGTAAAAAGTACGTATTCGTCATTGTTTAGGTGTAAAAAATACTGTTCTTACCTGATCATTATTTTTAATTAATGAGTGAACATGTAGCGCCTGTAAGGAATTCATGGCTATGTGGTTATATAAATATTTCATTTGGCCTAATCGTTTATAATTATGGGGTATGTTTAACAATCAGAGAATGGGAGAGAGGGCTCCCTTTAATAAACCAAGCTTTTTCTTAGTCATAATTTATTTTTCCACAGACAAAACATTAACCAAGACCTGCCAGTTAATGGCCAACTGTTATGTCTCATTTTTAAAGTGTTCACTAATTACAACAGATGATTACTAAAATTTTCGTTCTTGAATTCTTTGAACCGTCTCACCATTTTCTGCAATAGTGGCTCTTAACTCGGGTTCCTATTAGAATCAACTGTGCATTTTAACAAGGGACGGGGCCCTACCCCTGACTAATTATGTTGGATTTTCTGGTGGGGGTACAGCTCAAGTTAAGAGCCAGTGATCTCATCTACACC
The DNA here is from genome assembly GCF_024610735.1 of Ursus americanus. Classification (NCBI taxonomy): domain Eukaryota; kingdom Metazoa; phylum Chordata; class Mammalia; order Carnivora; family Ursidae; genus Ursus; species Ursus americanus. Next base: position 49,329,835 of record NC_142137.1, on the reverse strand, counting down.
CATAAAGGATAGTCCAAAAATCTGTGGACTGCACTGTATGTCTGTGTTAGCCTCCCTGGGTATATTTCTCTTGGGCTGATAATTAAGTACTTCATGTTCCCGTAGGACATAGCGACTGACTGTGGGGACCTAGGCAAGTGAGTAACAGTTTAGAAACCAAAGTGCGAGTAAAAGCCAGCTTGGATTTGAAATTTTCCTGAGGGTTGTTCTTATTCAAATAATCACTATTTGACCCCATGGTAAATGACTAATATATAGTTACAGTAGACAGTCAGTTATTTTTATCTTGGTACCAAAAAAAAAAAGGTTTGTAAATCCGTAATTCTGTAGTTGGCTATAGAACTATATGGCTATAGTTTTATCTTTATTCTTGTAAAATATGTAGTAAAAAGATTTGGAAATAAATAATTCCTAGCACACGTATGGTCTATTTTTCTACTTAAATTCTCAAGGCTACTGATTTGTTTCTATGATAATGATAGCCAAGATTTATAGAGTGCTTACCCCAAATCTAATATCAGTTTTAATCTTCAAATAAAAACTGTTAGGTAGCTAATATTAACATCTTCATTGAGAAGAGTTTAAAAAAAAAAGAAAAAGAGTCTTAGTTCAATGAGCTTAAAATCATGTATAGCCGGGGCACCTGGGTGGCACAGCGGTTAAAGCGTCTGCCTTCGGCTCAGGGCGTGATCCCGGCGTTCCGGGATCGAGCCCCACGTCAGGCTCCTCCACTATGAGCCTGCTTCTTCCTCTCCCACTCCCCCTGCTTGTGTTCCCTCTCTGGCTGGCTGTCTCTATCTCTGTCAAATAAATAAATAAATAAATCTTTAAAAAAAAAAAATCATGTATAGCCAAAAAATGAACATCTAGGATTTGGACCAAGTACATGTGACTCTAGAATCTGGGCTCCAAAAAAATTACACTGTGTTCCCCTCCCACTGTATTATATTCTGCTTAGAGATGTTCATGTTGAAAAACTCAGTGTGAATAGCTGATAGAAGTCTTTACCCCAGATCTTAAAGTCTGTCTTTAAAGTCAGAATTTTTTTCAGGTCTTTCACTTTATTCTTCCTCTTGGTTGAATTTGCCTTTGTCTCTAACTCATCAGGATATTTAATCTTCATCAGAGCATATTGTTACTCTGATCAGGCTGAGGAACTTTTTTTTCTTGTCAATGACCTCCAAGAAATGTGTACAGAGAAAGGAGGAGTGGGGAAGTAGGCACCATATGCAAACTCCGTAGATAGGTTCCAAACTCCTAAATGGGCTTTGTCATTTGTTCCTTGTCACGGTCCCAACGGCCAGAATAGTTTTTGATCCTAGTAGACACTCGACGAGTATTTGTTGGATGGATGGATGGTGGATAGATGGATGGATGGAGGGATGGGTAGATTAAAAAGAGGTACAGAGATAGAAAGAAAGGTTCTGAGTTGTGGAAGGTAGATATTTCTTATCCCACATAACCTGCTCTTCCCTTGGGCTGGCAATATAGAGTGTGACCTGCCTGTGAGATCATCAGCCCCTATTCATAGTGCCCCCCATGCTTTAAGTCTGTGAACTGTAAGCATCCCTTCTGAATGGACTAGACACACCTCGTGTTACAGGGAGCAGATCTGTTTCCTGCTGGTACTATTTTTCTTGGCTCTGAAAGGGTCTACAGAGGAAAAAAAAAAAAAACTTTACAAGAAGACTTCCTGCAGAAAATGTCACCAAAAAAGAGGTGGCATCTTTCACAAACATACAAGCCAGCTGTTCCTAATTCATATCAGTGTTTTGCAGATTGTGTTTATGGAACACCATATTTGTGATATTAAAGGCAAAGTATTTAATAGCTGAGATCAAATGTTGTAGTGGCCAACGCTGTATCAAATAGTCACCTCAGAATTTAGAGACACTGTTCCAGAATATGGGTATTTTTGTTAATTCCCATTTTAAATAATAATATGACCATCAGCAAGATGATAATAGCTCATTTTGATGAGTGCACTCTGGTAAGCACTTTACAAGTGTTACATCAAGTCATCTTCCTAACAACCTTTAAGTTAGATACTTCCACGGTCCCTATCTTGTAATGAAGGGGTGAGGCTCAGAGAGGTGGAGGAGCTTGCCCCAAATCACACAAATACTAACAGTCTTGGCCTGATATTCAAGTCCACAGTCTTCACATTCCTATGACTTTGTCTAGTTTCATCATTCTGATTCTATAATATATTACATTACTATTATTTGAAGTGAGGCATTAGGTTGAACAATCCTAGCAACCTGTGTTTTTCTTTTTGAAAAATCATATTTTTCTTGCTGATACTGATAGTTTGCTTATTGCCTGGCTTTTTAGAAAGTCAGCTCCCATTTTTTGCTCTGAAGTCATATTAGAACATACGTGCTTATATTTACTATCGGATATATTATGAGTGACCACATACCAACTCTCATTGTAGGTTTTTTGAGATGGTGAACACCATCACTGAAGAGAAGGGGAGAAGCACGGAGGAAGGTGATTGTGAAAGTGACTCCCTAGAGGTAATGACTCTGGTTGCATGGTCATTTTACAGAGTTTCTCTGTGGTTTTTTGTTTTTTGTTTTTTTTTTTAAGATTTTATTTATTTATTTGAGAGAGGGAGAGCATGAGTAGGGGGAGGGGCAGAGGGAGAAGCAGAGTCACTACTGAGCAGGAAGCCCAATGCAGGGCTTGATCCCAGGACCCTGAGATCATGACCTGAGCCAAAGGCAGACACTTAACTGACTGAGCAACCCAGGTGCCCCTTCTCTGTGGCTTTTTAAAAAATGAACTATTTAAAGTCTTACTGGGGGATGCATGACGGGGGTGGGGGGACATGTAAGTGGTGGTGAAGGGTGAGGAGCTAGAGTCTGTGAGCTTTCCCTTAATGCTGAAGGCAACTTCTGGAATTTCTTGTTAACAAAGGGCTAAAAGGGGGCACCTTTTAGAGCTAAAAGTGAGCATCCAACTCTTGATTTTGGCTCAGGTCATGATCTCCGGGTCCTGGGATAGAGCCCCATGTCCAGCTCCCCGCTCAGCGGGGAGTCTGCTTGTCTCCCACTCCTTCTGCCCCTCCCCCTGCTCACAAGGCACCCGTGCGCTCTCTCTCTCTCTCTAAAAAAAATTAATAAATATTTTTTTGAAAAGCTAGAAAGCAAACATTGGAGAACTCTTATTTGGGAATGCTGAGTTTTTATATTTTGCTTACCTGATAGTGAGTAACTGTGCTTTATCTGGGAGGATGTCTCCATGCACAGGCCACAGTGCCCTCACATTTTTCATCCTCCTCTGAGATATGTGCAATTCAAACAAGCAAAATTCAGTGAAAATTCTGAATGGCACGACTGGCCGTGGCCTTTCCTTGTATGCTACACAAAGGACCTGGACCAATGGAAGATTAATGGAATAAAGAGAGGAGGTAATAACAACCACCTGAAATACTTTTCCTCTCAACCCCAGTCCTCTGACTTCTGCCTCATGGACACAGGACACTGCAGACACCTATTCCTAATCGTGTCCATTTTCTCTGTCATGGCTCCTCTGTGATAAATAGACTTCCATCGCTGCGAGGATGTCCCAAGAGTACCGAACCCCGTGCTTGAACATCTTCAGAAAGTTGACACTCCTCCAGGCATGACAGTAGGCCAGCTTCTTCTCCAAGGCCTTCCCAGTGTTGGGACAAAATTCAGAATCCAAGCAATACTGAAAATGTCATTTCTAATGTCAGTTCTAATGAAATTGCAGAAGCTAGAACAGCAGCCTGACTGGTGTCCTTGTTTATTAATGTCACCCCACATACGAGAATTTTTATAAAAACATTGAAGTCGTAGGGTAGCAGTTGAAGGAGAATTTAAATATAATAACCAAGTGTTAACTCTGTCTAGAGTTAAGTTCTATAATTATCTAGCAGTTGTATAGCTTTGATGTTCCTACAGAAGCCTAAGGCCCTTTCATTAAACTTATAAAAAGATGATAGGACCTAATTTGGGGGGAAAAAATGTTTCCCCGTGCATTAGCTTGTGGTCTATAGGAGTGGTAGACAATACTTATTTGTATGTGTTTTATATTTTATAATTTCGTATTTTCTTATTCAAGTGATTTTGTTAGGAATTAGATCTCTTGGCTCCTACATCAGGGCTCCTTGACTAGACCTCATTATCTCTGTTTTTGTTTGGTTTAAAGTTAGTCACTTGATATACAGCAACGACCAAGGTAAAGGGTAGCAAAGACAATGAAAATGAAATAGTTTTATTAGTAAATATAAAATGATGAAGTGGGTGGACTGGAAAATCCATAAAGTTCCTCTGCAACATCATAAAATGCTAGCTTTTTTTAATCAGTAAGAGCTGTCCTTTATTTTATACCCTTCTTTGAGAAACTAAATCCATCTTACCAAAAATACACGTAGCACAGCCAGGCTGTGGCCGCCATATGAGACAACGTGGTCTTCTTAATTGATTAAATCAACAGTTTCAGCTCTACTCCAGGAACCACTTTAACCATATGCATAGCATAACACAGGTCCTGTTGCCTTAGAATTTGTGATGAATTTTGCCAGCTGATTTTTCTAAGACTTGGTTTCCTATAATGTAAAAAAAAAGTAAGATCACTTTTTAAAGAGCTTTCAAGAAGATACAGAATCAAGATCCTTTGATCTGGATACAGTAATGGGTGGCTGTGTTGGGGGGGGCCCTCGTGGTCGGGCAGTGCTGCAAGCACTGAGAACAATTGCCAACCAAATAAGGAGGGGAATGCTCCGGTTTCTCCCTAGGAATAGCCTGGGGGTTTTAATTGCCAGTGCTGACCTCACAAAAACCAGCTTATGCAGTAATGCTGATCCATCAAAGTGCTTGTAACTCACCCTTCTCGAGTAAGTGCAGGGATACCATTCTTTTAATGTTAGAAAAGCACTCTAACACTCTGTCCTTTGCGTGCTATCAGGATAATTTAAAATCTTGGACACAGAATAGCTTCTACAGTATTCCCAGTGGACTGGACGGCATATAGAGTGAAGTCAAACATACTTACTTTAAGTGTTTTGGGTAGTTTGTCATTAAACCCCAAGTAGGGACATTGCTGGCGTTTGTGTGTTGGGTGGGGCGTGGGAGGGTGATCTGTGGGCACGATGGTAATGCACGGGGATTGCGATGATGTTCTGGGCTGTGAACATGGTGACAGCTGTCTTCACTCTCCCTCTCATTGAATGTCCCTTTGTAGCCAGAACACCTTTAGGATATGAGTCACCAGACAGCCTGAACTTGTATTTTCGCCTAACTTTTGATAACTTCATGGTTACATTTCTTAGATATTTTCAACATTCTGGATTTAAAATTATTTTATCAGTGTTCTAAATATTTGATTAAAGTGAATTCTCTAATTTCATTACCGCAAAGTGGACTCGACCGTCAGCCCATGAATGACACACACACAAATAATTCCTCTACTTCCCATTCCTGATGATGTAAACAAGGATTCCTTAGAGACCATCTTTTCAGAGCGATTAAGATTTCTATGCACGGGGCGCCTGGGTGGCTCAGTCGTTGGGCGTCTGCCTTCGGCTCAGGGCGTGATCCCGGCGTTCCGGGATCGAGCCCCGCATCTGGCTCCTCCGCTGGGAGCCTGCTTCTTCCTCTCCCACTCCCCTGCTGTGTTCCCTCTCTGGCTGGCTGTCTCTCTGTCACATAAATAAAGAAAATCTTTAAAAAAAAAAAAAAAAAAAGATTTCTATGCAGAACAGTTGCTTTCTAATCATCACCTCAGCTGGGGATAGAATTAAAGTTGTTTCAATGCATGTGTCAGTTATTCCTGAAGCCTGTGGGAAGCTAGGCCCACAACAAAATTAAGATGTTGGAAAGGTCAAATGTTCTTTAATGTTCACTTCACTTAGGGCATTGTCAACATTGGCAAACTTTAACTATCAAAATGGTTCTATAAACCACAAATTTGAAGCTAATCCCTAGATTTCTGGATGTTTGAGACTTCTTATCTGAAGCCCATATTAAGATCTGCTTTTCTTTTTGATTCGAATCATAAGGTTTCTTAGACGCAGTACAATTGTGGGAGGGATTCAGCCTCCTTCAGGTCATGGTCAAGCCCCCTTCTCCAGCTGATCAAACCTGACTCTGTTGACATCGCTGTGCCGGGTTCAGGAGCTTTGGATTCTAGTTCGAACTTTGCTAATGGCCAGTTTTATAACTTTGGACAAAATTCGTACTCTTGGCTGGGCTAAAATGATTTTATTCCTCAAGTGAGAGTGGAGCAAGAATACCTTAAATATGCTTTCCTAGCTCAAATTCGTATAATTTTTCAAATTAGTACAAACTGTACAAGGTTATTTCAAATATAGATCAGTCCCCCTTTCAGAGAACTTTTGTGCTTTTGAACAGAAAGAGAAACAGCTTCTTTTGATTCAAGGCCATGTTTTTTGACTCAAGGATGTATTTTGACATGTAAGGGTAATGAATCCAGATCTTAAATAATTTAATAGATTGGTAAATTTGTATTGAAATCATTGAACTGATTGATTGCTATTAACCAGAAGAGTTCTCACATGTATGGAGGTGCCTGGGTGGCTCAGTCATTAAGTGTCTGCCTTTGCCTCAGGTCATGATCCCAGGGTCCTGCGCAGCGGGAAGCCTGCTTCTCCCTCTCCTGCTCCCCCTGCTTATGTTCCCTCTCTTGCTGTCTCTCTCTCTCTCTCAAAAAATAAATCAAAATCTTAAAAAAAAAAAAGTTCTAACCCATATCAACTGTGGTCCCTGTTTTGTTCTCTCAGCCTTCCATATTTTCACTAACAGCTTGGGCATCTACCCAGCTGCCTCCTGGGAGAAACCCTGGCTGTGCCTCTCTCCCTCCTCACAGCTTGACATCCCTCCAGCCCAGTCGCCTCATCCTCTCTGTCATTCCCCCATCTCAGGTCCTTACCACCCCTCCTGTGGCCTCATCTCCCTCCTGCCATCAGTATGCATTTCTGTCATCATCAGAGAGATCTCTTACATGATTTTATCCTGTGACTCCCCTCATTAAAAACCTTTGATGCTACTCTTTGTAGAAGAAGGTTTCCACAGATGCAGTGTTCTTAACCCTCTGGCTGGAACATAGCCTTGCCTTTCCACCTCGTGGGCTGGGATTGCCAAACTCTTCCATTTTCCAGAAGGCTGAACTTTCCTGCCTCTGGGCTTGATCTGCAGATGCCCAGCTCCACATGCTTTTTCGTCTCTGTCCCAGCTGGTGACTGCATCCTCATTTTTTGAGATACAAGCCAAGTGTCATTTCTCAATACCACCTCTCACTTTTCTCTGCTCTCCTAGCATTTCCGGCCCCCTCCTCTGCCCTAGCTCTTCTCATCACGTTATAACTTGGTAGCCTGCACCAGACTGTGAACATCCCAGGGCAGGACTGTGGCTCTGTTTCCTTTCTAATCACATAGTCTCACATGGTATGAGGCATCCAAGCGGAAGTCGTTCAGTCAGATCAGAAGGCTTGGAAGGGTTTGAAGGTGGTGTGTGATAAAGCCAGGATTGTTTAAAAATATCTCAAACTGGGGGAGAGGGCTATGGATCGGAAGGGACAGAGTAGGTGCTGTGACACTGGCTTGAAAGTTGTTCAGTCAGTGGTAAGTCCGTGAAAGAATGAACGCTGTAATCAAGCTGCGAATCATAACCAAGGCATTATCGACTCATTCTCTTTTCATCTCTTTCTTTTTTGTATTTCCTTGGGGGGAAAAAAAAGCCAGATACAAATTACCAAGCTCCTTTTGGTCCTCAGTACAAAATATGCTGTGTCTCCGTCCCCACTCGTGTCCCAAACACGTACATATATTGTACTTCTCCGTACCTCCTTCTCTGCCTCTTCCCCTCCCGCTGCTCTCCCTTTTCCTCTCTATCCCTCTTTCTCTTGTATTCATTTGTTCCTCACTGTCTCATCAAAATGGGCATATGACGACTTAAACCTGAAGCAGTCATAGCATCTGGCCCTGTGAACCGGTTCACACCTACTTTCCAGCATACATAAAGAGAAAGTTGACCCCTTGTGGGGTGAAGTGGAGACAAGCAAGAGAAAAGGAACATTCTCCTTTGACGCGAACGTGGGCAGAATGATAAAGTACCTCACCATTTCCTTTTCTGCTGATGTGCTTCACAAACATTAACAGTGAATTGTGGTTCAGAACTCATTTAAATCCATTTGGAATCATCAGCACACTGGTTTGTTTGTCTTTAACACCCTCTTTCTATTTTTGCACTGAAGCTCAACCCCCACATTTACCGCACTGAGAAAATGTATCACTGACAGTGTTGTATGGTATGAGTACTGATTTGTTACTCATTCTTTCATTCTGTTAGGAAAGAAAACCACTTTTTCTTCTGTCAACTAGGTTCAGTGATTGGGGGCCTGCAAATTAACGGACAAAAGACAGATCACCAAGAGAAAAGACAAGGTTTATTCGTGTATACAGGAGCACACAGAGTGGCATCTGATCAGCGAGAGTTAAATTTGCTTATCCTACTAAGAAAAGTCCTTCAGAGGACCTTAAGGAAAAGCACATGGCAGGGAAACGAATGAGGAAAAAATGTGGAAGGCACAGAATGTTTTGGCAAGGTTTTGTTTATGTAATTTCTCATCCAGGTACAAGTGGTCCTGAACCTCCCAGAGAGGGGATTTTTGGCAGCTGTATTTTCAGGAGGCTTTGCTTAAGCCAGCAAAAGAGATTAGGTTTTTAATGCAGCTACTGTTGATTCAGATATGTTCAGCTTAAGATCATCTTTATACCATATTAATGGGTATAAATTCAATTCACTCAGCGAATATTTATTCGCACCCAATGGTTGTCATTATTTTAGGTGCTGGGGATACAACAGAGAAAAAATTGAGAAAAATCCCTGCCCTCACTGAGCTTACATTCTAGCGAAAGACTGACAATAAACAACATAAATAAGTAAAATACATAGCATGTTTGATAATGATCAGTATTAAGGAGAAAAATTAAGAAGGGAAGGGTTCAGAAAGTTCCAGTGTAACAGAGCATGCAAGTTTAGACCAATAAGCCAGGGAAGGCTCATTGAGAAGGTGATGTTTGAGTAAAGGCCCAAGGGAGAAGAGATCCATCAAACTAGATATTCGAACCTACAGCGTTTTTAGCATTTTATTAATGCTATTAATTGTTATTAATGTTTTTGACATTTACATACTAAGAAGGCAATACAGACTGAAAATTAACAAAGCTACCATGCAGGTCTTTGAGGTGACCATTCACCTAATGTAATTAAGCACCAGAGGGAACTGCATGGCCTTTGGAAGGTGGTGGTTTTACTGTAGGTCCCTTGACAGTGCGGGAATTAAGTGAATCACCACTTTGTTGTTTGGCCTTGTCAATATTGTCTTCCTACGCTGATTCCCTTTCCAGTACCAGACTTAGATTATTCTGGGCAGGCAACAATAGAGGGATGATTCTAGAAGTATTCCCATCATTGCTTCACAATGCAGTTGTTTCCCTTAGCAACAACCTAATTCACTAACCTATTGCCATAGAAATAGAATGCAGAGTATATAAGCAGTGTAATCTTACTTTTTAGTTTTTAAAACGCTCTTTCCTCCACCCCTGACGTTTTCCATGTTTCCAATTTAACACACCTTATCGTCCCTTGGCCTGTAGCCCAGCTCTGTTCTACTTTTTTTTTTTTGGCATATAGACCAGGGCAGTCTCCTCAAACCTGCCTTTCCAATTTGTATCTCTATATGGTTAAGAATAGAAAAGAAATTTTAAAAACTAAGCAGCAGTTACTCCCTGGAATGGCTTCCAATCACTTTGGTCTTATTAAAAGTCCTTTTGATATTTATGGTGACCACTTTGTTCAACAGGAATTGACTGCCATACCTAATAAGTAATCTTTTAAAAAAGAAGAGTCTTTTGATGCTTTGGATTCGGAGGGGAACTAAAACTGGGGCAGCCTCATGGAGGTTTATCTATTCTTCACCACACTGTATAAATATCCCTGTGGCAAAACTCCTTTCAACCAAAAATAAACTGATGCTGACTTTCAATGATTTGTTTTGGCACCTGGTTTATAAAAAAAAAATGTTTCTCATCAAATTTTCTATATCCCAATTAATCAATTAAGTAAATAACTGCTGAGCATCTTCAAACCAGATATTGCCAAGACGAGGGGTAGAGCAATTAAAGATAAATCGTAGCTCTCACAAAGCTCAGAGTTTAGACAGGGATGCAGACTGAGCAAGAGAAGGAAGAGTTTCGAAAGCATGAATAAGGGCGGAAAGCCTTGGAAGCACATCAGACCAGAAAGTAATCCAGCTCCTGAGTGTCAGTTGGGCAGTTCAGGAAAGCTTCCTAAAGCTTGGTTTTGAAAGACAAGGCAGAATTACCGAGGTAGAAAACACAGCATGTGCAAAGGCACAAAGGTCTCGGGAACCTCACTGAGAGATTTTGGAGGAGACTGATGAGAGAGAAGGTTGGACACAGAGACAGCACAAAGAAGCTGAATGAAACACCTTTTAAAAAAGCAGAGGCAGTGGTACAGACATGGACAGCTCACTTTGGAAGTTTGGACTTTGGAAAATTCACTGCCATCTTAAGGAGAGCGGATCAGGGAACAGGGCAACAAGAGAGGAAAGCCAGTTGAGTCTGTAGAATTGGTATGGTAGAAAAGCATGGAAGGCCTGATTCGAGGCAAGAACAGATACACCTGATAGCATTCGGCAATCAGTTGGATATGGGGAGTGAGGGAAAGGAAAGAATGGAGTCTACGATGGCCACCAGATGTCTCCCAGATACCTGTTTGGATAAGAGAATGAATGTTCCATGAATATTGATGACACACTGAAATACCTTTATCATGATGGTGTTTGGAAACAGAAGTAAGACTATCCCTACAATGTTGGTAGTGGTCGGAACACTAAATCAGGAATCATGAGCTGGGTATAAACCACAAGTCTAATTGTTGTGTCACTGGAAAAGATATTTCTGATCATTTGTAAATTGAAGCTAATCATAGTCCTTCCCTATTCTGACACAGGCTTATTATGACCATCAAATGAGATAGGTTATGGAGAGTTGATTTTTTTTTTCTTTTAAATTATAAAGCATTATAATAATGTGGTGGTAGTACCAGGTTCAGTGTGTAGGTGTCTACGCCCCTGATAGGGCACACTAGCAAAGATGAGCTCCTTTGGTGATTGGTCCCTGGCCTGCCTCCTGCTGGCCTGGGTCCTAGCTGGTAGATTTCCAGCATGTGTGGCCCAGCATATGGAAGTCTGGGCCACTGGAATTGGGTGTGGAGTCTTAGGCTCTTTCTGGTGGAATTTTTTGACTATTTTTCCTGCCTCTTTGCTGGAGCCTAGTGTTATCTTCCAGTCGGAGGAAATTGCTAAATGATTCCTGCTCCCTGTTCCCTCACCCTGAAAATGTGCCAGATGTTCTGCTCTGGACTAGGACCATCTTTGGCCTTACATTAGACATCCAGAACAGGAGAATTCTTTCATGTTCATGGGGTATAGTGTTGCCAATGGGAAAGTAAGATGCGTCCCTTCCAGAGCATGGCGTTTGTCCTTCGCCAGAGAAGGATCCATGGTAGGGAGGTCAGTGCTCGCCCAGTCCTGGCTTGGTGCTGGGCATAGTTTTCCCCAGGAGAATACAACTAATTGCTTTCTCTCAGTGCTTGGAAACCTGTTGGAAACAAATAAACTGAAGCTGGTAATGACAAAACCACATTTTCCTCATCCTCCTTGGCAGTGGTCCCTCAAGTCAAGTCTGTGTACCCTGGAGAGTTTGCAGAGTGATCTGATTACTACCTTTGTAGGTAATTTGTCCTTTTTAATGTCTGCTTCCTTTTTGATCTTTTGTTTGCTTTTTATTTGGTAATTTCCCAATACCATGTCTGCGTGCGAATTTCTTTTTTATTTTTCCTACTTAGGGCTCAGTTTTCAGAAGTTATGTTTGATTCTGTCTCGGATCTGCCTGGCCTTTTTTGGAATGTTTTATCCTTTTCTCCTGGTTTTTGATTTCTTATTTTATATCTTTATGTTAAATGTACTTATTTTAAAGTTTTTGTTTCTTTTGCTTTATGAAGTTTAGGGAAATTGATATTTGTCAAATCTGCTAACTCGCTGGTGGTGAATTATTTCCTTATATGTTTTAAAATTTGGGGTTGTGAGCTCAATTTCAATGACATACTATGAGTGAGAATCCTGCATGGTCCGTCTTAAGGGAGTCTCTCTTTAAGATGTTTTTGCTTTGTTTCTGCTAGTACTCCAGGGATGTTCCAGGCTGAAGAGCAATTATACGTATCATGATAAGTGTAAATTTGAACTAAACCAGCATGAGTACCAGCCTATGGTGGAAATTATTCGGAGTATTCAGAAAATATTGTTTTTGTCCACCCAGAGCTCAGTTTAAGATGGATGAGCTTTATTTTTGTTTCCCTGTGCAGTGGGCTAGCTCTATGCTAATCTACCCTTTCATCAATTATAGTCCTTTAAGGACCCTGATTTCAAGGGTCCATCTCTTCACCTGGTCTTAGGCACAAGGTCCCGTTTTCTATCCCTTTATGGGCATTAAGACGAAATACCAGATAAGGGGTTGACAGACTATAGCCCAAAGGCCAAATACAGCCTGCCACTACCCTTAGTAAATGTAGTTTTACTGGAACACAAGCATGCCCATCTGTTTATATTGACTGAGCTGTTTTCGTGGTACAATGGCAGAGTTGAGTGGTTGCCACAGAGATCATATGGCCCACAAATCTGAACATATTCAATATCTGGCCCTTTAGAGAAAGCATTTGCCAACCTCTGCCCAAGATTAATGAGACTGAAAGCCCAGCCCTCATCCCCACCCCTTGGGCTGCAGGGACATCAATTATGATTACCCCTCAAGTGGTCCTCTTTCTCTTTATTTCTAGCTCCTGGCAGTCTTCTTTACTTTTTTTAAGCCCTGCCAGGCATTTAAAATGTGTCTATTTTGGGACGCCTGGGTGGCTCAGTTGGTCAAGTGCCTGACTCTTGATTTCAGCTCAGGTCATGATCTCAGGGTCGTGAGATCAAGCCCTGCATCAGGCTCCACAATGAGCGTGGAGCCTGCTTAAGATTCTCTCTGCTCTCCCTGTGCCCTTTCCCCGCCACTTGCATGGTCTATCTCTCTATATATATCCCTCTATTAAAAAAAAAGTGTGTCTATTTTATTTTATGTAGGTGTTTTTAACAGGAAGTCTTCCAAATACCAAGTCCACATATTACCTTCTATTTTCTTGGATAATATAGACTGCTGTGTGCATAAGATGTTATTTATGAACCTAACGACAACCACAAATCAAAACCCCACAATAGATACACAAACAATAAAGAGAAAGGAATCCAAGCATATCACTAAAGAAAGCCATCAAACCACAGGGGAAGAGAGCAAAAGAAGAAAGGAACAGAGAACTACAAAAACAACCATAAAACAAATAATAAAATGGCAGTAATGACATACCTCAATGATTACTTAGAATGTAAATGGATGCTCCAATCAAAAACATAGGGTGACTGTATAACAAAACAAGACCCATCGATGTGCTGCCTACTAGAGACTCACGTCAGACCTGAAGACACCTGCAGATTGAAAATGAGGGCATAGAAGAATATTTACCATGCAAATTGAAGCAAAAGGAAAGCTGGGATAGCAATAGGTTTATCGAACAAAATAGACTAAAACAAAGACTGACAAGAAACAGAAAAGGACACTACATGTTGATAAAGGGAGCCATCCAACAAGAGGATATAAAATTGCAAGTATTTATGCACCCAACATGAGAGCACCTAAATGGATAAAGCAACTATTAACAGACATAAAGGAAGAAATTGACAGTAATACAAAAATAGTAGGGAAATTTAACACCCCACTTACATCAATGGATAGACCATTTTGACAGAAAATCAACAAGGAAACTGTGGTTTTGCATGAGACATTGGACCAAATGGACCTAACATAGATTTAGAACATTCCATCCCAAAAAAGCATAATACGTATTTTTTGAAGTGCACATAGAACATTCTCCAGCATCGATCATGTTAAGCCACAAAACAAGTCTCAATAAATTAAAAAAGATTGAAATCATATGCATCTTTTCTGACCACAATGGTATGAAACTAGAAATCAACCACATGAAAAAATTTGGAAAGAACGCAAACACATGGAGGCTAAAAACATGCCATTGAACAATGTATGGGTCAACCAAGAAATCAAAGAGGAAATTAAAAAATGCATGGAGGCAAATGAAAATGAAAATACAACAGTCTGAAATCACTGGGATGCAACAAAAGCTATTCTGAGAGGGAGGATTATAGCAATCCAGTCCTACCTGAAGAAACAAGACTATCTCAAAGAAACACCCTAACCTTACACTTAAAGGAACTCAAAAAAAAAAAAAAAATCAAGCCCAACACTAATAGAAAGAGGAAATAATAAAGATGAGAGCAGAAATAAATAATATAGAAACAAAAAACAATAGAATGGACTAACAAAACTATTTCTCATTTTCAAAATGTATTTTGGCCTTGAGGAATTGGAGGTAAAGGGAAAATCCTTATTTTAGCATTGTCAATGCAGAAGACCTTAAAATTTTTCTTCTTACCCACAACCTTTTTTTCAGTGGCTTTATTCTCTTGGCAGATTATGAAATACTTGGACAGTATCAAAAGCTGAGAAACAGGGGCGCCTGGGTGGCACAGTGGTTGGGCGTCTGCCTTCGGCTCAGGGCGTGATCCTGGCGTTGTGGGATCGAGCCCCATATCAGGCTCCTCCGCTGGAAGCCTGCTTCTTCCTCTCCCACTCCCCCTGCTTGGGTTCCCTCTCTCGCTGGCTGTCTCTATTTCTGTCGAATAAATAAATAAAATCTTTAAAAAAAAAAAAGCTGAGAAACAGAAGAAAGCTCAATTAGATATAATATTGATAAACATTCTTGCTAATCATACTCATCTCTAGATCTGTGAAAAATAGGATTTAGTGGATAAAAGAATCCTAGTGGGCTTTTGAAGAAGCACTTCTCTGGATTTAAATACAGCGCCGCTACTGTGTTCGGAGCCATTGTGAAAACAGGACCGCGCGAGCGGCTTTACGTTGAGAGTGTCCCGTTTCTGGCTGTTGAAGCCGCTTTGAGCTTCATCCTGTTGTTGTGTGTGTTAAAGCCATTTGATAAAATAAGGGGAAATGCTCTTGGAAAAAGTTGATGTTTAAAATGTAGAATGCAAGTCACGTTTTAATCTTCTGTCCCCCGCGTTTTCCTTTTGTAGTATGACTATGAATATGATGAGAACGGTGACAGAGTCGTTTTAGGGAAAGGCACTTACGGGATCGTCTATGCAGGCCGAGACCTGAGCAACCAAGTCCGAATCGCTATAAAGGAAATCCCAGAGAGAGATAGCAGGTACAGTAATTGTGGCTAATAAAAGCTGCTTTCAAGGTCCTTTGGGTTGTTTGTAGCATTTTAGACAATGTTTTGGTGATATTCTAATGAACGACACTGTCTGAAAACGCCAGTGTCTTAATCAGCCCTCTCTGAGGTTTTGTTGCTGCGTCAGTGAGTGATTCAAGCACAACCCCCTGGTGGGGAAGGACCGGCCTCTCAGAGCTGACCAGGACAGGACTTCTAAAGAGTAGAAAAGACAATGGCCTGTGTGTGTTGGGCTCAGTTGTGTCAGAGAATGGTTGATTTATTAAATGGATAGATGGGGAGTAAGCAGGATCAGAAATGGTTTGAACCACAGGTTTCAATGTGTAATTTCCTTCCTAAGGAGCTTGAAAGTCATCCCTGCATCTTAACAAGTGGAAAGCTGACCACACTAAGACCAAATTAAAAATTCTTGGATCCATTGGAGAAGTAGAGTTACAGGCCATGCCACTGCCCCCAAATTTGGAGACACAGTCATGGGAGGTGGGGTATGGGGGCACATCTTTGTGACTTCTGCCTCTAGAAGCCCTACCAGACCCTCACAGTGATGTTCAAGAAAAATCCCCCCATGCTTCCAGCAGGGGGAAAGGGGAAAGGAACCATTTTGAAATATCCCACAGCTCTGTTCTTCCTAAGAAGGCCTGACCTCAGAGAGACTATTTTTACCAGGGCCTAACCTAGGAGAGTGTTATCAGAGCCTAAACAGCTGGGGGAAAGGAAGTACCCAACTCCTGCCCACCATAACCGTCCTGTCCCAGCTGAGGGCAGCAGGAGACAGGGGAGGAGGGAGACTGCAAAGCATTTGTGAGGCTCCCAGCCCAGGGGCCCAGGCTCTCGAAGAGACTGAGACCTAAGCATAAGATTACAGAATGCTTCCCCTGCCGGAATTCCTTTTACCTAATACATCATGCCTGACTTTCAACAAAAATGACAAAGCATACCAAAAGGCAAAAACACAGCTTGAAGAGACAGAGCAAGCCTCAGAACCAGACTCCGATATGGCAGGGATGTTGGAATGATCAGACCAGGAATTTAAAGCAACTTGAATGTGCTAAAGGCTCTAACGGGTAAAGTAGATAGTGTACGAAAACAGAGGGAGTGTAAGCAGAGATGGAAATCCTAAGTAAGAATCAAAAGAGATGCTAGAGACCGAAATCACTACCAAATGAAGAGTGCCTTCGATGGGCTGGGCAGGGCTTCCTCTCTGAGCTGAAGGATATGGCCATAGGAACTTCCAGAACTGGGGCGTGTGGGTGACTCGGTTGAGCATCTGGCTCTCAGTTTCAGCTCAGGTCACGATCTCAGGGTCGTGAGATCATGTCCACTCAAGACCAGCTTTCTTCAGAAAGGACACTCCCCTGAGTTGTCTGGGTCGTCTGTCTACCCAGCCTCTCCACTTGGAAGTTTCCAGGTTAACGTGGCGAAAACGGAACTGTGGATTTTGACCCCCAGGTGTGTTCACCCGACCCTGCCTCAGTGAAGGTTCTCCCAGCCATCAGCTGTTCAGGCCAAAACCTAGGATTCCTTTAGATTCCTCTCTCTCACTCGATGTCTCCTGCATCAGTAAGTCGTACTGTTGCCTCAGCTTGTGTAACACATTCTCAGTCTCCCCAGTCTTGCCCATCGCCACGGCTGCAAGTCCAACGTCAGCCTTCAGGTCTCTCGCACGGGCTCCTTGCCGCAACTGCCTGGTAACTAGTCTCTGCCTTCACTCCCTCCTCTACTTCTACTCCAGCCTCCCTCAGAGAAGCCACAGAGATGTCTCTGAAGTGGAAATCACATCATGTCACTGCTGCTTGAAACCCTTCCGTGGACCCTTATCGTAACCAGCACGAAACCCCGAGCCCTTAGCACAGACATCTGCCTCCCTCTGTGGCTCCTCCCTGGCAGCCGCACCGACCCGGGCACGCAGGGGCTCATTCCAGAGAACCCAGCAGGATTGCCTCATCTCGGTCCGTTCTCAGTTCAGACCTTAAGCCAGCAGGCAGGCCTTCCTCACGTACCCCAAGCTGGAAAACACACCCTCCCAAGCAGCCAGTGTCCCAGGTCCCAGCTCTGTTTGCCTTTCCGTCCTTAGGGTGTGACTTACCCCCATGGCCACTTTGCCTCCAGATGCCATATCTGCATTTGAGGTAGGAAGAAGAAAAAAGACAACAAACTTTCCCAGAAGCATCCAGCATACTTTCACCTCTATTCTATTCGCCAAAAGTGACCACCCTGAACCCCAAGGGAGGCTAGGGACTCAGTAGCTTTTTAGCTAGTCCTTTGTTTCCTCAAACAAAATCCTACAAAGAGGGAAGAACAGACGTGAGGTAGGCAAACAGCTATTGCTGTCTGCCCCACGTATGGTTTTCATTTTATTTTCTGTGATATTGTTGCACAGTTTCCTCTTGGTTAATCCGTGAGACGTATTTATGAATTCTCTCTTATGAGATGATGATAGAAATTATTAATGAAATACCTAGGGCAATATATATCAATTTGTCATATTAAACATTTTGTTAAGTATTCCTGTAGTTTACATAACACATACATAGATTTTGAAACAATATAAAATGTAAAGGGCTTATCACTATCCAGTCACTGCAGCAAACCTGCCCATCTTTAGCACCATCCCTTCCCCTCCCACCAGCAGGTGAATTTAAGTAGGTAGTTGGAAGCAAACCACTTTTAGAATCCCCTTTGTAACTTAAGTTTATTGGTCACACACACAAAGCACACACACACAGCACACCAACCCCAACAAAGGCCCTGTTCTGTAGCAACGCATTTGGCAGAATGTGGGTTGTTTGAAGGATGCCTGGGTGGCTCAGTCGTTAAGCGTCTGCCTTCAGCTCAGGGCGTGATCCCGGCGTTCTGGGATCAAGCCCCGCATCAGGCTTCTCTGCTGGGAGCCTGCTTCTTCCTCTCCCACTCCCCCTGCTGTGTTCCCTCTCTCGCTGGCTGTCTCTCTCTGTCAAATAAATAAATAAAATCTTAAAAAAAAAAAAAAAAAAGACTGGGGCACCTGGGTGGCGCAGTCGTTAAGCGCCTGCCTTCAGCTCAGGGCGTGATCCCGGAGTTCTGGGATCAAGCCCCACATCAGGCTCCTCCGCTATGAGCCTGCTTCTTCCTCTCCCACTCCCCCTGTTTGTGTTCCCTCTCTAGCTGGCTGTCTCTATCTCTGTCAAATAAATAAATAAATAAAATGTTTAAAAAAAAAAAAGAAAAGAAAACCCTCGTATGACAAGTGCTTCTCTTAAAGAGCTGGCGCTGGGCATCTCCTTGTTACCTATAAGAACAAAAGTGAAGTGTCTTATGTTATGGTGAGAGCACACAAGTTGTTTTCATCTGTATGCCCCGGAGAGGTTTTCATGTTGCATGTAAAAAGATAGCAGTTAGGAAGGACACTTGCTAAGGTAATAGGATGCATGTGAATAATGCATGACCCAGCATCTACTACCCTTGGCCATCTGGAGTGAAGGATCAGAGCAACAAAAACAGTTGCTTCTGTGTTTCCTTCACACTTTAAAAACACTTGTTTGAGAATCGGAGTCGTAGGAGAGAAGTGGTGGTGGATTCACGCTCTATCCCAAGTAGTTGTTAATCTCAAATTGGCTTCCTCCTCTAATGTTCTACACACACCTGAACTATTTATGTAGATAGTTATTCTCTACCCCGCTGCATATTAGAGCCAACAGGGGCACTTTAAAAAATTACTGATACTCAGGCCTTACCCCCCGAAATTCTGGAGTAGGTCGTAGGCATTGATTATTTTTAAAAAATCCTTTCAGGAGGTGAGACGTCCAGCTAAGGCTGGGAACCACTGGTGTGGATGGATGTAGTGGGCATTTGACTCAGAGAAGGTGCTTTGGAAACACATATGGATTAATAATTTTTAAAGCCAAATATGTATAAGTAACTCTGATTATCTATACCATTTCTTCTTTCCATTGTCACAGCTAATAGAGAAGAAATAAGATTTTCTTGTAATTTCATAGATAAGCATTGCTTATTGACTTGAACAAATTAGAATTTCATGCTTATTTGGTGATTGGCACTCACCCTTTCACTTAGTGAGAATTTCTGAGTGTTACTAATCAATTTCATATTGCAGAAGAGTTCTTATTCTTAGCTAGGTTGAAACCAGACTATTATTGTAACTTTTAAGCTATCCTTTGGTTACATAATGGAGGGGGCAGGGGAGTAGCCTATTTCCTTTTCCACGATCTTATATTTAAATATTCATGATTGATTTTCAATAGAGGGTCAGGAGGTGGGAGTCCTTTGGCTCATCATAAACTGAATTAATCACTTGCTTCAGATTATTTAGTCATTTTAATGCCCTAAATCTGTAGAATAGACCCAATATTTGCTACTAATTTATCTCATGCATATCAAGAGCAATCTTATTAACTAGCGTTAATAAAGTGGCTTAAACACCATGGAAAAAGTAACTTGCAAATGTCCTGAGAATCATAACCTAAGTGTCTTACTGGTAACACCATAGACCTGTATTTCTCATGTTGTCTCAGTTACCAAAATGGAGTTATCTCTAACTGGTATCCTGTTAAGGGGTTTAGTTTAATACCTACCTTTATAGTTCCTAGAGCAGTTCTAAAGAAAAATAAAATGAGTAAAAGATCTAAAATGCAAGTTAATTTTTTGTTGTTGTTGGAAGCATTCTGAGCAATATTTTACAGATTATAAAAGTTTGTTTAAATTAAATGAATTTGAATTTCTGTAACCTCCTAATTGCTTTAGCTTTGTAGCTTATCCTGAAAAGCTTCATGAAAATAGCATTATTCGGTACTAACCAATTGTAGTATTTATTATTGGCATTCAAAAAAATCCATTCTGTTTACATGGATTTGCCATCATAAGATCTAAGCATTTCTTGTACTAGCACTGAAGCAAATAATGAGGCATCAGGTTTGTAGTTTATGGTCTAGTGGTTAGTGCCTTTCATACCTGTAACCTCCATTGTACAAGAGAAAAAAAATTAGAGAGTAGCTTTGGGTCTCTGATGCCCTACCATGGCTAGTTACACAGTAATCGTATTAATATAAGTATATAATATAATATTAGTATTCAAGATTGCTAAGAGTCTAAAAGCTTTATAGTACTTCAAATAATCATCAAAAGGGTTGTTCTGTCTGTTCCAGAAATATAAAACACTTTCACTGTATGATCTGATAAAACAATGTATGTGATTTTGAAAGAAACCAGACGGTTTGATGCTGGTCTTTCAGCATGAAGGCATGGGTAGGATGGGGTAAAAAAAATCATGATATACTAGAATTGATGGACCCAGTAAGATGAGGATTTGCCAGGAGCTCAAGGAGACTTGGGATATAAATGGTTTTATGTTTTCTACAGACGAGTTGCTGGGCCTTTCAGTAAGTTCAGGAATGAAAATGAAAGTGATTTGCAATTTTTATCTTCCAGGTCAAGAGTCTCCGGGAATAGTAGAGTTATGTTATGAGGCCAGTGGAGTAGAAAGTCATGTTAATGTAGACAGTGAGCTGTGTGGGTGCGTTCAGTTCTCCTAGACTAGTATCTTAACTCTGTCACTTACTAGCTTTAAGATCTTGGACAGGTTAGTTATCCTGTTGGTGAATCAATTTCCTCATTTGTAAAATGGGCATCTTAAAAGTACCGTCTCCTGGGGTTGTTGTGAGAAATGAGTTAATGTATACAGTAGTCTCAGATCAATGCCTGACACATTTCCCCTCAGACCCTACCTACCACCGCTTCAGCTTCACAGAGTTTATGTTAGAGAAATAAATACTTTAGATAGTCATATTTTACTTTATGTATGGACGTATATTTAGCTGATGTTTTCGATTTGTATTGCTTACATTTATACACTAAAATCTGGCTGCATAATTAGCTCATCAACATTTGCATGTCTTTTAGATACTCCCAGCCCCTACATGAAGAAATAGCATTGCATAAGCATCTAAAGCACAAAAATATTGTCCAGTATCTGGGCTCTTTCAGCGAGAATGGTTTCATCAAAATCTTCATGGAGCAGGTCCCAGGAGGTAAGAGATGTTTTTCTTTCTTTAAAAAAGTATAAATTTTTAAGGGCTTGAAGAGGAGCACGATTGAACGGGATTTACTAGTTTACAGGTCTTAATTTGTCTACGTTAAAAGATAAATTAGATTATGTTCATTGCAGCATTATTTACAAGAGCCAAGATATGGAAACGACCTAAGTGTCCATCATCGGATGAATGGATAAAGATGATGTGTTCTATACACGATGGAATATTAGTCATTCCTAAAAAAGAGTGACATCTTGCCATTTTCGACAACACAGATGGACTGTGAGGGCATTATGCTGAGTGAAATAAGTTTTACAGAGAAAGACAAATACTGTATGATCTCACTTCCATGTAGAATGTAAAAAAACCCCAAAAACCCCAAACAACGAAACAAAAAAACCAAGCTCATAAATAACAGAGAACAAATAGGTAGTTGCCAGAAGTGGGGGGGGGGGGGTAGGTGTGGGCAAAATGGGGGAAGAGGGTCAAAAGGTACAAACTTCCAGTTATAAAATAAGTAAGTCCTGGGGGTGTGATGTACAGTGTGGTGACTAGAGTTAACACTACTGTATGGGTACTTGAAAGTTGCGAAGAGAGGAGAACTTGAACATTCTCGTCACAAGAAGAGAATGTTTTTGTAACTATGTGTGGTGACAGGTGTTAACTAGACTTACTGTGGTGATCATTTTGCGGTGTGTATAAAAACTGCATCATTATGTGGTACTCCTGAAACTAATATAATGCTGTATGTCAATTACACCTCAATAAATTTAAAAAAAAATTAGACATGTGACATTGGCTTGGCAGTTTATTAGAAGACAATAAAAGTATGCTGAGCCATTTTAGTATCAGTCATTGTGACTTGGATCAAAGTTAGGGACTGAGTGGCCTTTCATTTTGACTGTATTAGATAATGAGCATCTTTCAGAGCATTTGAGAGCCCAAGCATCTAGTACTCTACTTCCTGGGCCACCAGGAATAACCAATACATGTTAGCTTAAATTAGTGTTCCGCCATTAACATGCTTGGAGGAACGAATCTGATAAAATTTTATCCGCTGTTTTCTCCCTGCTTTACAGGAAGCCTTTCTGCTCTCCTTCGTTCCAAATGGGGCCCATTGAAGGACAATGAGCAAACCATCGGCTTTTATACGAAGCAGATACTTGAAGGATTAAAATACCTCCATGACAATCAGATAGTCCACCGGGATATAAAGGTAGGATGCGCTAGGATTCATGTTTACAAGTTCCTTGGTAGGTAACTGTTTTCTTGGCAAAAGTCATACTGTGTTATGGATATTTATTTAGAATCGTAAATAAATAAACCTGAGATAGCAGAAATATAAGATACTCCCTCCTCTGCTCTAAGTCAGTTACTGGTATTCATGCCTTATCTCTTCTCCTCAAGGAATAAACCTCTCAACCGTGTTCAGCCAACAAAGTCTGAGCTTCCACTGCCCACCCGACACTGCTTTAGGCGCTTTGTGGGGGGAGGGGCACAGCAGAACAAACTTGGACAGGAGAGGGTCCCCACTCCTGAGGTGCTCACGGCTGCTTAATCTTTGTCTCCCAGCCCAGAGTAGCTACTCAGTAAATATTTACTACATCAATGGATGAATGATTAGGAGGGGGAAAAAAAAGATTCCTTCTTCTTACAAGTATCATATACTCATTGTTAGAATTAAAATTAAATAACTCATTTGATTCTCGTTAAAAAGAGAAAATTCAAAACTAATAAATTTCTGACAAAGGAGGGACTGTGGAAAGGAAGTTACTCTTGCTATCCCCCAATAAACCCAGATCTCATTTGTTTGCCATATCCCTAAATATTTCCAGGAAAAGAAGCAAAAACAGAATAAAGTGAAATGACTAGGAGATCATGACTATCTTAATTGAATCGATCCCACACAGGTAGCCCCTACAGTTGACAAACCACCCCAAGCTCTAACCAGGCACCTGTTTGACTTTGTGGCCTGCGTCACAGATTGGGAATTGATAATATGTAAACAAAAATGGTGTCAAGAATTCACTGTCGAGGTTAACTATTAATGGAGAGTACAGATTGAGTCCTTGTTTGCTCTAAGGACAGCTTTTCTTATTGGACTTACAAGCCAACAACAAACAGTAATGGAAGAAAGAACATTTTTGACTCAAGTCTTTTGTTCTCTAGGGCGACAACGTGTTGATTAATACCTATAGCGGTGTTCTCAAGATCTCGGACTTCGGAACATCAAAGAGGCTCGCTGGCATAAACCCATGTACTGAAACTTTTACTGGTATGTTTTTGCAGTGATGATACAGATCTTACGTAATTAAAGAAATAATTGCTGCATTAGAGCCTCATGTGAGAGATAAAGTCAGTCTGGGTTCTCACAGACATTAATGTGCATGTAATTTGATGCTCATTGAAAAATGTTACGCAGAATTTGATCTGGCTCTTTTCTCATCTTGTATTTCTATGATTTGCTCAAATCTCCTGCTTAATGCCACTGAAAAAAAAATTTCTTTTAACTCTCAATTTGTTATTTGTTTTCCCCTTCATGTCATTACTTCTCTCTTGGTTGGCTATAAGCACTATAACCTGACAAGAATTTTTTTTTTTAACATTTTTTAGCCCAACCTCTCTGTGATTCTTACTCATACCTTAATCACTTCCCATTTGAACTATGAGTTCCTAATCTGTTTACTCCCTGTGGCCTATTTCCTACTCACAATATAAATAACCCGTAGAATTTCAATTCAGAAAGAGGAAGTGACTCACCAATTCAGAATTGGGGTGGGGAGAGAGCTTGCCTCAGAAATTAGGCAATCGAGCCACCACGCTACCTCTGAACAAAGTCCTGGGGGAGTGGAGACAAAGTGATTGCCAAAAAGGTAACAAGAGGAAACCAATGCTCCGAGATGAATGACTGCCCTACAGTTACAGGAGGGCATCTGGAACTTCCATTCTGGTCTCCACTCAAAAGTCTAACCTCTCCACTCTGCTGATTCTCATGAGGTGCTAAGTCCTCGTTATTACCATCAGAGAAAGAGTAGTTTAACCAAAAAAGGTAATGAATATTTTATGGTCTAAGATAAAGCACAATGGCCAGATATCTTCCATGTCTGAATTCTGTGAGGTGCGTGGTAGGACCTCAATTTTGCAGATGAGGAGATTGAGAGAGAGAAGAGAGGTCACAGCTAGAGGTCACAACAGTTTGTAAATGATAGAACTCGGAGTTTTAATCTACTCTTAGTTCTTTGCTTTGACTTCCTTGTTCCAGTCCAACTTCCTCTCCACATTGCTGATGTGTCTGTTCTGGTAACCTGGGAGGGGAAAAGGAGAGAGAGAAATTTTGTAAATTTTCTCCTCAGAATATTCAGTCAGCAACGCCTCAGACCCAGTTCCTACCCTCACAGCAATGGGTATTTCAGGGCACGGCATTGAACACATTTGAAAGGTATTTTTTTGAATAAAATTAATTCCAACCTACTAGTAACTTTAAATGTCTTTCCATTTCTTGCCTCATACTCTCTCAATTTGGCAAGAGACATTTTAGATGCTGCCAAGACTCAGTAACTTCTGATGGGAAAATCCCTACTTTCAGACATTTTATTTGGGCAAGATGTTAATTTAATGCCTTCTGCTAATCTTAAAGACTTATTTTTTTTAATCCCCAAAGGAGTTGTAGTAAAGCAGTCCTCCCAGAGTCCTTTGTTTGCACTTCTCACACTGGCCTCACATAGTGACACATGTCACCAATGTGCCTGGTCTGTCTCCAGGGCTGATCAGGAGGACTTGGAGGGGTGCGCCTTGATCTGCTCATGGCTATAGGCCTCACAGGTGCTCAGTCAACCTCTAATGAACGGACTGGAAAGACATTGACCTGTTTGGTGATTTGGTGAGAGGGAAGGCAGCATCAACCACCATTTACAGAGTGCTTACTATCTATCTGACTGTGTTAAGTGTTTTTCATATTTCACAGAAATTCATACATCAGCCCTAATTCTTTGGAATCAGCATCCCAATTTATGATGAGAAATTCAGGTTCAAAGAGTTTGAATAACTTGCCCGAGGTCACAGTGCTAGTAAGTAATAGAGCTACGATTCAAACTAGACTTAACATGCCAAATGGAATTAATTATCTTCTCCCCAAACCTGTTCCACCCACACTCTTCTCCATCTCAGTTGGTGGCCTCCCAAAACTTAGAGGGATCCATGGTGCCTCTCTTTTCTCACACCCCAACCCAATCCACGAGGAAGTCTACTGGCTCTACCTTTAGAGGGCATCCCGAAATCGGACCACTCCTCACTGTCTCCACGGCTGCCACCCTCAGCCCTCAACTGCGTTGCCTCCAAAGCCTGTTCTCCCTGCTTCAGCTCTTACCTCCTACACTCTCCTCTTAACACTGTAGCCAGAGTGATCCTTTTAAAACATAAATCAAGCCCTCTTACTCAGAGACTTCAGTGGCTTTCTGTTTCTTTCAGAACAAACAAATGCTGAAGTCCTAATATGGTGAAGAAGGCTCTGACCTGATTTGGAGTCCATTACCTCTTAGACCTCATTTTCTACTCTTTCGCCTTGCTCACTCTGTGCCAGAAACACTGGCCTTCCTGCATTCCTTCATTATGCCATGCCGCAAGGCCTTTGCACATGCTCTTCCTTCTGCTAGTAACACTGTTCTCCCAGCTGTCTGCATGGCTAAGTCCCTGTCCTTCAAGCTTTATCTCAGATGTCATCTCAGTGAGCCTACCATGGCTGCCCTCCCTGGGCGCTCTCGCTCCCCCTTCCCTACCTTTTTTTTTTTTTTTTGTCATTGACACATCACTTTCTAACCTACTATATAATTTACTGATTTATTATGTTCTACTTTAATGTCTGTCTCCCACTGCAAAAAACGCAGGCTCCATGAGCCCAGGATTTCTGTTTACTCCACTGCTATATTCTAAGTGCCTGGCCCACAGTAGGTCCTTGATATAAATCTGCTGAATGAATGAGCAGATTAAGTGGGATGTCAAAGTTCACACTTTGAGCCACTAAGCTGTAGTGGTTTCATGGGTGATTGCAATGGCAAAGAAACTCTAAAAGAGATTATTTTCAAGTAATTGTTTAAAACTTTGGAATGAAGCTATATAAGGTATGGATTTTAGAGTCAGTAATCTTACTTGGTTTCCTTAGGCTAATGTACAGATTGGCTTGTGTCTTCGTTATCTGGCTCTGTAAATCTCTTTATAGAAAATTTTATATGTCATGATTATGGAATAAAGAGAGCAGATATGAATACATAACTACCTGGGGGGTTTTTTTTGGCATTTGGTCTATGGGAGATAAACACAACTGGCAGTTAGAGCCCTTTGAAATATTATCTGATGAATAAAAATATTGCATAATGTGTTAAGATATTACTTGAATTGTCCAATTTTTAAGGTTCACTGTATTTTAATCAGTTGTGATTTCTCCTCAGATATTCGTACAACTTAAATTCTCTAATCAATTCTATTTTAGACCCAGATACAAGAAAAACCAGTAGTAGACTTACATAAGCTTTTTCTAGAAGACCATTTGATTTTGTTTACATCATAAAAAACAACCCACCCAGATACTATAGTTCATCATCTGTAAATAGAGAAGTCGTAGCATTTTCGTCGTAAGGGTAGGTGATTTGAGGAGTATAGTTATAGCCTTACCCTTGGCCAGGTGAAATGCTTCCCTCCAGTAGTGTTGCTGATTTAAGCCAACAGCAGACATGTATAGTCATATGTGAACTTGAACTTAAGCTACTGTCACATAATGAGAGCTAGAGGATAACCTGGCAAGATGACAATACTTGACAAAAATAATATACTTTTATTTGGTTTTATGAACAACAAGCAGCCAGTTTCTAGCCTATGTTGGTGGGTTTCCTAGGAACAATTTAGAGGAATGGTGCATAGCAGTTTCACCTATAAATCACGCATGAGGCATTCATAAAAGGTGTCTGTATTTATCAAAATGTCTGTCAGCTTGGTTATGAATCAGAAAATACTGAAGTAGGTCTTTTAGCAAATGCCTCAGGATTTGAAATAATTGAATATGGCATCTTGGATGAGTTCCTGTTTGCTGATTATATCATTTGTATGAGTATATCAGTAGCAGGGGATGTGGCAATAATCTGTCCCTGTTCACACTTCTGACTCATTGTTGGATTTGGGGGAATCACCCAGCAGCCTCTTATTCAAGTCACTGAGACAACTGCAGTCGAGTGTTTATCTGAGATATACCAGACTAGAGCTAGAACCAAGCATTTTTGGCTCCCCATTTCATGTTCTTTCCATCATACCGTACTCTTCAACTCTCTCATACCATGTAGCCTTTTAAATCTCCTGTGTTTCATTGTCTTCTTCTTCACTCTGTCTGGTGATTTGTCTGTACTGATGGCTCCTGACCTGCCTTTGATCTGTTAAACCTCTTATTCCGTGGACCACAGGCACACAGCAGAACCCATATATATTTGATTTACAGAATAAAGGACACCAAAAATGATTTACATTATTTTTAACAATGACTTTCAGAATCTTCATGCTTTTGTGATTTAGAAATAGGAATCAAACGGAAGAATTAAGCATTCAATTTAGAAATTGAGAAATATAGATTGAGGGAAAATGGATGATTGACCTAGACTTTTCCTGGAGAGATTAGAAGTATACATAATAGGAATCTTCATGTATTTGGAAAACTAATTGCAAAAAATATGTCTTGATATATTCTCTGTTGTTCTCAAATGACTCATTCTTAGAAGTTTCTAAGAGGTCCCAATAAAATGATGCCTTATTTATACTCTACTATCTAGGAGGTGAGAAAGTATCTATTCATGACCAGATCACATTGGTGAGCTAGTCTTATATCCCTGATAAAATCCACCGTAACAACTGCTATTTCCATTTTTATTAACGACAGAGAAAACTGGAAGTCTAGAAAGATGAGATATTAAGACCTGAATCATGCTTTTAAAGTTGTCTTATTTATGTGGACAGTTCAAGCTGTCATGAGATGTTCATCTGTTTTCTCTGTTTTCAAGTGGAAGTGTGTTTGAATTACCCCTAGGCACCCTTCAGTATATGGCACCGGAAATCATAGACAAAGGACCACGAGGCTACGGGAAAGCAGCGGACATCTGGTCTTTGGGCTGCACCATCATCGAAATGGCCACAGGGAAACCACCTTTTTATGAACTGGGAGAACCACAAGCAGCTATGTTCAAGGTCACATTTCGTATGTCTTAAATGTCTGAAAAACCATTCGATAAAGCTATTAGGTGTATAGTTTTTTAGACAAAAGGGAAGGAGCCTAGGTAAGCACATTGAATGTGCTCTCAGAGCTCATTAAAGTCAAGAAGATTCACTCTGCTCAACGTTGGTGCGTATGCCTCGCACCGAGGCTCTCTCCCTGCCTTATATTTTTCAGCTATAAAGTGAGATCCCATGTAACCTCGTCTAACCGCCTTTTCACAGCGCAGCATAAATAACACACGACTCCATGGAAGACGATCTAAGCTCTTTGGGAAACAGTCTGAAAATCTTCCATGGAGGGAGATATAAAGACATTTTTACTTCATTTAAGTATTAAATCAGAACAATATTCTCCTTTATCATAAGAGTTTGGAGGCTCCATTAAGAAATGGGTGGGGGGCGCCTGGGTGGCTCAGTCGTTAGGCGTCTGCCTTCGGCTCAGGGTGTGAGTGATCCCGGCGTTCTGGGATCGAGCCCCACATCAGGCTCCTCCGCTGGGAGCCTGCTGCTTCCTCTCCCACTCCCCGTGCTTGTGTTCCCTCTCTCGCTGGCTGTCTCTCTGTCAAATAAATAAATAAAATCTTTAAAAAAAAGAAAAAAGAAATTGGTGGGCAGGGACGCCTGGGTGGTTCAGTCGGTTAAGTGTCTGCCATCAGCTCAGGTCATGATCCCAGGGTCCTGGAATCGAGTCCCACATCGGACTTCCTGCTCAGCAGGGAGTCTGCTTTTTTCTCTCACTATCCCTGTGTTCTCTCTCCCTCTCTCTCGCTTTCTCTCAAATACGTAAACAAAATCTTAAAAAAAAAAAAAAGAAAGAAAGAAAGGAAAGGGTGGGCAATAGTTGCTATTTTAAAGACGCCAGTTGTATTCTTATTATAGCTACTCTTCTAGCCCATTACTTTGCCCATTCGTTCGTAACTCTCTTGGAGTAGGAAGCAGCCCACCTCCCAAAAGAGGGAGCACCGAATATGGAAATAGGGCTGACAGAGCCCAGGGTCCACAGCCTCAGAATCCAGACACTGAGCAAAGCAGTGACCTGCTCTGAGTCCCTGCCATCCCCACCTGTCCTTGTCTGAGACACTGCCAAGCCGGAGAAAGGTTTAAACTGAGGACCCGTTTCCCAAGAAGAGAAGCCCACCATCTGCTGTTCTCTAAGGCAGAGGACTTCCTATGAGAATCTGATTTCCTTCCCTGTCGCTGACCATGTTTCTAGCACTTAGTCCACTGTGAATAGCCGCTCGTGAGGGGCCATGTGTCACATACCTTCTGCTTGTGTAGAAAGCTTGGCTTCCGTTCAGCCTGAAGATGATCTGATGGGATACTGCTGATAAAGAATGAGGACTGTAACCAAACCAGACGGGCAATGAAAGCTGCTAAGAGAGCTGCCTTTCTTGACGTAAATGGGTGTCCTTCTCTTCTTGGTCACTGTTTGAAGTTTTCGCCCATCTCTAGGATTTCACTCTGAAATGCTGCTCCATTACCCACAGGTGCAGGGATTATTATACAGTATGCTTTAGATGAAATGACATAGACTCTAGCACTGATTTATAGTGTTTGAATCTAGGCTCCAACACGGTCAAACTCTTTGATGACTTTGGGCAAATTGCTTAACCCTCTTTTTTTTTTTTTTAAGAAAATTTATTTATTTGAAAGAGAGAGAGAGAGTGAGAGCACAAGTGGAGAGGAGAGGGAGAAGTAGGCTCCCCGCCAAGCACGGAGTCAGATGTGGGGCTCAATCCCAGGACCCTGGGATCATGACCTGAGCCAAAAGCAGACGCTTAACTGACTGAACTACCCAGGCGCCCTGCTTAACCCTCTTATACCGCATTTTCCTCATCTATAAAATGGGTATAAAAATAGTACCTATCTAATAAGGGTTTTTTGAGAGGTGTATGAGATAATATGTACATAACACTTAGAATAGTGTCTGGCATATAGTAAAGGCTATGTAATTACTACAAAAAACTGAATATTATTGTTTATATAATAATATGCTTCTATAAGCTGCATAATAACAAAAAAGATTTCCTTAGAAAATTTTCACTACTAACTACATGAAAACATTATTGAAAAAAATTTTAGAATGGCAGCAGTGAGAAGAAAATTCTAATTGTTACAAAAATTCTGTGTTTAATTTTAAAGTATTTTAAAATATCTCTTCGTATGAGCAATTTGAGACAGGAAAAATATTCACATCTCACAGCATAGGGGAAAGAACACAAGCTTTAGGCCAAACAAATTAAGGTTTGAATCCCAGGCCTGCCTTTCTAGAACGTATCACTCACCCCTCTGAGATTCATTTTTTTCATTGTTATAACAGGGATAATATCTAATCCACTGGGTTTTTGGAAGTATTCAGTGGAATTCATAAATCAAAAAGCCAAGCACAGTTCCTGGCACATAGCTATTATGGTCAACACAATGGTCTCAATTAAAAATCTCTTTCCTGCGTGCCAGTGTGCTAACATGTTCTAAAATGTCAAGGTCTGGATTCTTACTTCACAGTGCTGTCTACTGTTGTAACATAATTGCTTGGTCTGTGTCACTGATAAAGTTACAGAAACACTCCGGAAACTTTCCATCACCTAGAGGAAAAAAGATATCCTCTCTCACTTTGAGGAAAGGCATGAGTTTGTAGAATACAAGGAAGGATTTTGTTGTGCGAGGGGACCAAGTTGTCGATCCTGGAGCTCATGTGACGAGATGGTCACTCAGAAGCTACCTTGTGTCGTGTCTTAGGTGGGAATGTTTAAAGTCCACCCAGAGATCCCAGAGTCCATGTCAGCTGAGGCCAAGGCATTCATCCTGAAGTGTTTCGAACCAGACCCTGACAAGAGAGCCTGTGCGAACGACTTGCTTATTGATGAGTTCTTAAAAGTTTCCAGCAAAAAGAAAAAGACACAACCCAAGCTTTCAGGTATGTGGTTGGATTGAAGAGGATACGGGTCAGAGTCACTAACCCTAAGCTTTTAAGGTGGAAGGCTTTTCCAGAAGTAAAGTAATCTACTTATAGATATCACTGGAAATTGGCGTAAACATTAGCAGTGTTCGTAGACACACGGTTCTGGTATCAGGAAGCTGCGGTACCGTCAATGTCACGAATGCTAGGACCTCGTGCGTAATAGTCTTTCACCACCTGGTTAGTAGGTAGGTCGTATGTCAGCATCTATAGCAATCTCGCATCCCTGATACAAGGGTTAAAGTGTAAAAGGGTGAAATATAGCCTCTTAGAGCTGAAACTCTAAATGGCCACTGATGGGCTACAGAGCTATTATGGAGCTGTTAAAACTTCCAAGCCATCCAGATAATATGTTCCTTTTAATTTTAGGAAAATACATATTGTCTCTTAGAGGATATCTTTCGGAATAACTAGCTCCCTGCAAAATGAAAGAAAGAAAAGAAAAGAGATGGTCAGTTATAAATAAAACAGCAGTGTAAAAATATAAATTGCCTTTTGCAATCATTTCCATAACTCATTTCAGAAAGGAAAAGCAAGTAAATGATCCCTTTGTTGTTGACATTTTTGTGTTTGTTTGGGATGAGGAGGGACCGATTGAATGTTTGCAAAGGACATTGATCCCATTTCAAGCATCCACTTTTTTGTTATCTCTGTTTAACAACAAACCCAGCATGTGCTTACGTTGCTGTTTGCTCTTCTTCCCACAGCCCTTTCAGCTGGATCAAATGGTGAGTTCGTTTTTATATTGCCCATTGAGCTGAAGTTTGGTGCATCATCATGGGATAAGCTCTAGATTTCCCGTTAAAAAGCCTCATCCTCTGCTTTTTTGCCTCCATGGGAAGCTCCCGGGTACCAGGCACGTGCGCAGCTGCAAGCCTGGCCCGGCTCATTCCTTCAGAACCCCCTCTCTTCCCTAGGAAAGCAACAGCAGATGTGCTAACCCAATTAGCAGCTAAAATCCCATTTATGATTGTTCTTAGGTGTTACAGAGCACTTTGTGCCTCCCGTTAATTAAGACTACAAACTATAACCTGGTCTTACCTCTCCGAAATGAATGCAAGCTGCAGGACTCTTCCTTCCCCACGGGTTCTTTACAGGTCATACCCAGTTTTTGTCCAGAGGAGAGGCCTCCACCTTCAGCAGTACCCTCGGCTTCCCCTCCAGGGAGGAGTGGGACGGTGCTGATGAGGAGGACCTCCTTCCCCCTTCGAGAGATGGGACTTGTCCCATACTAGACTGCTCTCCCATGGCCACACAGAGACCCAGAGAATTCAGGAATTCATTTTAACCTAGTAAACACTTACTGTGCATTCGCTGTGCGCACAGGAAATGTGCTAGGCCCTGAATATAGAGGGATGAGAAGAACACAGTTCCTGACTTGAAGGAGCTGTTGTTTTTTGTAGGGGGGACACACAAGGAAAAAATCCACTACACCATAGTGTAATCCAGACAGTACAGAGGGAGTCGTGGATGGGGCGTGGGAAGCCGGGAGAGGTCAGTCCTAGCATGAGTTAATGCCCTATGTGTGAAACCCCACTGTGTGTGAAGAGAGCGGGAGGCGGCTCACCACTGCGGGGGCTTCAAATACATGGGGAAGTGTTGGAGCTGGAGTGTGAGCGGGAGCATATCCCAAAGGGCTCCCTACGAAAATTATCAAACAGGAGGGGAGAGCCAGGGAAAGACTTTAATCTGGAATTAAAGTCACGGGGTCTATAATTCTATGATAATAGAAATGTCCTCTGTCTACACTGTCCCATCCATTAGCCATAAGCATATGTGCTATTAAACACTTGAAATGGGGCTACCTTGACTAAGGCGCTGAATTTTAATTTTAACTTTATTGAAATGTTCATGTAAATAAGCAGCTACCATATTGAACAGTGAAGCTATTGATGGATTGTTATGAGAGCTGCATGAAGAATGGTTTATTTAATAACACTCACTCAGTAACCTTTTTAAACCTCTGCTATGCACTTAGCACTCGGAATATAGGGACTAGGCACTCGAAGTATAGGCGTGACTCAGGTCCAGACCTGCCTGCATGGGTCACTTGGAATGTTTGTTAAAAATTAAGATTTTGAGATTTGGGCAATTGGAGACAGGAGACAGGGTGACAGTTGGGAGACTGCTCTGGCTGAGCTTTGTCCCTAGATTGTCCTGACCTCGGAGACCCTTGATGGTCTCTGGCGCTCCTGAAGAGCTTTTAGGATCTGAGGCAGCTCTTATAGTGATGGGGAGAATTTAGAACATCCCCCCTTTCCCAGAGCAGGGACATATCCAATTCCCTGAAATTAGAGCCATCTCCCTTCCCTTAGGCAGAAGCTCCCAGCAATCTGGGGCCCACAGACTAGCCATGTGCCCCCTCCCCACTCCCGTGTACCCCTGATAAAGCTATATTTTTAGGGAATTTTAGATTCATACCCTTACCCATCAGCTCCCACAAAAGAGCAATAAGAATCGCCCTTCTGGAGGCATACCTTTGACATTTCCTACCTCAGAGAGGTCCATCCAGCCTCTTCAAGACTTTCCATGGCCAGCCCCACAATAGAGGGTTTCTTAAGAGTTGACAAGACATGGGGATGCCTGGGTGGCTCAGTCGGTTAAGCATCTGCCTTCAGCTCAGGTCATGATCTCAGGGTCCTGGGATGGAGCCCCGTGATGGAGCCCCGCAGTGAGCCCCACATTCTCCCTCTTGCTCTGCCCTTCCCCCACTGCTCATGCCCTCTCTCTCAGACATATAAATAAAATCTTAAAAAAAAAATGACGAGACATCAGCACGCAGGCCAGTGAGTGAACTCCTGCCAGGCTTCTCTCTTACACCTTGAGGCTCCGTATGTACATGAGCTGAAATCAAGGGACTTGTGACCTCTGTGCTACCCAGGAACTGTCAGCCTGCTTCTGTGGCAACAGTTATACCTGAGTTTCTCCCCAGAAAGGCACTATGCTTTCTCACTTACCTGGAAATCTTTTATAACTTGAGAAGCTAGAAATCTCAGGAGTGGATTTCAGCACGTTTCCACCGAGAATATGCACGCTTACCTTACCATCCCCTGCCTCCCCTTCCCACCCTTACAGAGGAGAGAGCATTCATTTTCCTACAGAAGGCAAACGCCCCCTTGGCTTCTGGATCCCATGCACCCCTGACTTCTTCAGCTTCTCCCTCTCCAAATAGCTTCCATTTACCCATGCTCTAGTGTTTTCTGTCATGAACTAATCTTTCCCCTGACACTACACACTGCCTCATTGGCTAACACCCCAGTTTTTATGCTCCTCATCCCAGCTTTAGGTCTTGAAAGGCAATGTCTCCCGGTCTTCCCCACCCCTTCCTTCCCACCAACCTAGTGTCTGCCCTACATTGTCTCTGGGGTCTGGGGTCACTGACCATTGAACCTGCTCTGCTCAGGGTCACTAATGAGATCTGTTTGGCCAAATTCTGAGTTTACTCATCTTCTCAGTGGCTTTTGGCCCAGATACTCCTTCTCTCTTGTGTTAGCCCTCTCCTCTGTGGGCTCCCATGACTCCCCACCCCACCCCGTTCTCCTGTTTTCCTCTAGCTTTATGGCTTCTCCTTGTCATTCTCCTTTGCTGCCTCCTTTTCCTATAAATATTGGTGTTCTTAAGGTCTGGGTCCCCTGCTCCCTTCTCATCCCTCTCTAAATTATGTCATCCTTTGCTTTAAATACCATCTCTAGGCAGGAGACCACTAGGGTTATGTCTCCAGCTCCATCCTCTCTTCTGAGCTCCAGACTCATCCCCTGGCCTTAATTTCTTAAACTGAATGCTCAAATCACACCCTTTCCCCACTAAAAATAACTTTCCCTTCAGCCTGTATTCCTCCTCATCTAAGTATATAAGTAGTTCATTCATTCATTCATTCATTCATTCATTCATTCATTCATTTCTTAAACCAGAAACCTCAGGGCCATTTTTGATTCCTCCCTTTCATACCCTCACTTCAATCCAGCGGCAAGTCCTGTTGGACTACCCAACGAATAGTAGATATTCAGTAAATATATGCTAGATGAATGACTGCATGGGCCCAACAGAGAAGGGTAATCAAATTTAAGATTAAACTTAAAATTGGGTAGAGGAGGGACTCAGGGCTGTGCGCACAGGGCATGCAAAATATCTGCAAGCCCCTTTCTTTCCCAGACGAGCCCTAGCGACACTGGGCACTGGATTTCATCCTTAAACATATACAGTGTTACCTCATGAGACTTCCTTTTAGGCAGTTGGTATCCATAGCAACCCTAAAATTCACAGGTACGACACAGGCCTTCTCAGTACTGGGTAATCAAAACACATAATGTGACCAAAAAGCCAAAACTCAGGACAAGTCAAATCCTCACTCCCTCTATTGTTTAGATACGGATGTGTTCACATGCACACGTACGTACAGAAATGTGTGCTACAAACACCTGGTAGCCTGCTAGATGGAATTTAGTCCCAAGAAACAACGGTCTTGTCTTTGACATGTGAACGATGTATGCCTCCATTTCTGCATGGAACATACATGGAGAGAGGGTCACCACTCTATAAGCTGGTGAAGATACACTTACTGAGTCCCAGGGGTCCACAGTGAGCGCCACGGCAGGGCTCTTGAGCCTTTCTTACGAAGATGTTGGCCATTCCATCAAGCCAACAGAAGGGTGAGAACTTTCTTTGGCTTATCTTTTTCAACCAGCAACATTTAGCTCTAAGGGCTTGATACCTAATAGCAATGCAATCCGTGCTCCCATGCCTTAAGTCCATTTTTGGCCAGGCTAGCAGCTCTTTTATCCATTCTGCAATCTATCCCCAGAAATGCGAAGTGAAACGAAGCACACTACAGATCTTGACAGCTCCGAGAAATGACCTCTCAAACACAGTCCTGTGTTTGGGTCCCTGGACAAACCTGTCTCCTCTTAGACAGTCTGACTGTTATCAGCAAGAAAGAGGTTGCTCATGTGCTTTCTGCTGTAGCAGCACTTCCTGAAACCTAGCGCATGAAATGCTCGGTCCATGAGCTGTCCCAGGAAAAAGGGCTTCCGTGGTGAAGTAAATTTGGGAAATGCTGCACGCAGGCACTTTCCCCTGCCATAGCTTTTCAGTGTAGCCATTTGCACACCTCTATATATTTAAGGCATTGTTAAATTGGTAAACCCAGAGCAGCTCTTCTTT
Source organism: Ursus americanus (assembly GCF_024610735.1). Classification (NCBI taxonomy): domain Eukaryota; kingdom Metazoa; phylum Chordata; class Mammalia; order Carnivora; family Ursidae; genus Ursus; species Ursus americanus. The sequence goes on along the minus strand of NC_142137.1, from coordinate 49,293,002 downwards.
GCTTCATCTCAGTTCCTACCTTATAGTGATTCAACAGTGTAGCAAATTCAATGACAGCAGATGGGTCAACCAATTCATCCTTGGGAGACTTTCTAGTTACCGATTACTGGGTTTCCCCAGGAATGCACTATCCCAGGAAGCTGTATACGTCTCTTCTTCCTCCCTACAGTTGAAACCAAAGTGGAGTATCCCTCTAACACCTGCTTTCTTTACCTGAGCAAGCGGGATAGAATAAGAGAATGGTCCTGCATGACATCTTTGATATAACCAAGGGGTAGGATATGTCCTACCTGCAAGATTTGATGATTGAGGAAGCTCCTAGATATGGCTAAAAAAATCTTTTTCTAAGACTCGGCAGCTTGGAAAAGCTTCCCAGTGATAGGTGGTCAGGGCAATCCATTTTCAGAGAAATGTCACTTCCTTCTATGTAATGAGATTTTTTTTTAATCTTCTGGATCATCACCAAGTGTGTTATTAGGTAAATCAAGTTCTTGGTAATACGGTGTTATGCTTGTTGAGTATTTGCTTGTGAAAAATATTTTTAATAACATATTTTTCTGATTACAAAAATAATACTTGTTTATTGTAGAAGGTTTGGAAATTTTGGAAAAGTAAAAGAAAATCACAATCACCCCAAATCACATCTTCTGGAAGTAACTACCATTCATAATATGGTATATTTTCTTCCCAGTATATATATAACAGATAATAAAACATATCTCTGTATATGGAATCATAAGGGATAGAGTCCGGGGATAGTTGGAGGAAGGGGAGGAAGAAAAAAAAGGGAAGGTCTGTTTGGCTTTCATATATTTGTAAATCAGATGAGTGCTTCTCAAACATGTCCAGCTGTCTGTTCAGCGTTGATGGCCCACTGCCTCCACCCCTGCTGTTAATCGTTACTGATCTGTAGTTGCCGTGAGCAGAGGCAGGAGGGCACTGCTGACTGACCATCCCACGTCTTTAAGCCTGGGACCCTTGTTGATACAGCCCAGCCCAAGAGGAATTAAGTAAAAGAGGGATTCTAGGCAACCGTGGATTTCCTTTTTTATAATTTTCCATCTGCCTTCTTTGGTAAGGCCTTTTGTACTATGGGGACAGACACTTGTTCGGTAAGGATGATTCTGGAAAAAATTACTTTCTTGAAAATCAGTATTTGATGATATGTTGGTAACTCCTACTGGGCCAATGTAATCTCCATCACAATAAGAGCCCATGTCCTCGGCAGGATCAGGCTATCTGAAAACTGGGAAAGACCTAAGACATCATGTGGTCTGTTGATTTCCAAAATTTGTGTTTAGCAAAGAAAGATTTTTCATATGAATCTTTAAACAGAACCCTGATATATAAGACTGACAGAGCATATTTGTGTTAGACAAAACAGAGTTGAAACCTGTGTTCTAGCATCACAGAATCCTCACTCACCCCAGCTACGGCAACCCCAGGATGCTAAGGTGGACCCTCAAAACTGTGAGGAACATGCCTTTAAAAATATGTATCTAGGGGCACCTGGGTGGCTCAGTCGTTAAGCGTCTGCTTTCGGCTCAGGGCGTGATCCCGGCGTTCTGGGATTGAGCCCCACATCAGGCTCCTCCACTATGAGCCTGCTTCTTTCTCTCCCACTCCCCCTGCTTGTGTTCCCTCTCTCGCTGGCTGTCTCTATCTCTGTCAAATAAATAAATAAAATCTTTAAAAAAAATATGAACCTAATTATTTTATTTTTAAAGATATTTATTTATTTGAGAGAGAGAGAGAGACAGCACAGCAGGGACATGGGGAGAGGGAGAAACAGACTCCCCACTGAGCAGGGAGCCCAACGCGGGGCTCAATTCCCAGGACCCTGAGATCATGACCTGAGCTGAAGGCAGATGCTCAACCGACCAAGCCACCCAGGTGCCGCACCTGATCCTTTATTTTATAGACGTGAGAACTGAGATCCATAAATGACCTTCCTAATGTGGGACAGGTGGCCAATAGCAATGAGGGGATTGGAACTCAGGACCACTGGGCCTGGTGCTTCTTCCACTGTTTCACTGAGATACTCCTTCCAGAGCCCAGAGACCCTTACCCTGCCGACCCCCTGCATGGGTTATATAGGGAGCATGGGCTCCGTGACCAGCCTCTTAGCATAATTTTACTAGCCATTGGAACGAGACCCTTGACAACTAATGTTGCTCTTTTTTGGTGAGTGCTTACTATGTGCACATTTTTTAAAGCATAAATGATCATTTCCTCCCCTCTCTGACAAGCAGAGTATCTTCGAAGCATATCCTTGCCTGTGCCTGTCCTGGTGGAGGATACGAGCAGCAGCAGCGAGTACGGCTCAGTTTCTCCTGACACCGAGTTAAAGGTGGACCCCTTCTCTTTCAAAACGAGAGCCAAATCCTGCGGAGAAAGAGATGTAAAGGGAATACGGACACTCTTCTTGGGGTAAAGACCTGACTGACTTTGGGTGAAAGAAGTGTGTTGTGTGTCCTTTTGTAAAGGGCCCTGCGATTTATGCTGTCTAAATTCTTCCAGCATCCCAGATGAAAATTTTGAAGATCACAGCGCTCCGCCTTCCCCTGAAGAAAAAGATTCTGGGTTCTTTATGCTGAGGAAGGACAGCGAGAGACGGGCCACCCTTCACAGGATCCTGACAGAAGACCAAGACAAAGTTGTGAGAAACTTAATGGAATCTTTGGCTCAGGTAAAACCTCTCATGGATACTTCGTTTCCCAGAGTTGACATATCTTATCTGTGTCTTAACCCCCTTGGAACTGTCACAGGCGACATGGAGGCTTGAGGAAGCTATAGACCTCTTGATGACGAATCAGACCCACCCAGGAGAGGAAAAAGGGCAAATCCCTGACGTAGAAACTGCATTTGTGAAAATAACTATTTGTAAGTCACTAGCAAGTCGACTTCTTCATGGTGGCAGAGTTCCAACTAGCCTGCAAGCCCCTTTTACCCTTCCTTCATTGGTTTATTGGTTTATTGATTCAGTCAGCACACACGCATTGAGCCGTGTGACTTCCTAATTCCGATGGTATTGGCTGGCTCCCTGCCAGTCTCCTCTGAGCATTTAGGAAATACTGCAAACACAACAAGGACCCCCGTGCTTGTGGGGCTACATTCCGATGGACAGAGGGTGATGGGCCACAATAAGTAAGGTATATAGTGTGTCGGGAGGCTGTGTGTGCTGTGACAAACCATAGCTAGTCAGACTCTCATTCCCTGGTATATTCGTTTGCTGGGGCTGCCACAGTGGAGCCCCACCGGCTGAGAAGCTTAAACAACGGAAATTTATTTCTCACAGTTCTGGAGGCAGAAGGTCCAAGAGCAAGGTGTTGGCAGGTTTGGTTTCTCCTGACGCCGCTCTCCTTGGCTTGCAGACGGCACCTTCTTGCCACGTCCTCCCCCAGCCTTTTGTCCCTGTGCACCCCGGTGGCTGTCTCTTCCTTCTTACAAGAATACTAGCCCTGTTGGATTAGGGCCCCACTGTTGTGATCTCACTTAGCCTTAATTACCTCCTCAGACCCTTTCTCAGCTACGATCACATGGGAGGTCAGGGCTTCTATTTGGGGTTGGAGGATTCTGCTTACAGAAACGAGGAAGAATCCCCTCCCCAGTTCTGCGCCAGTAGAAATGGGGTTTCCCCCAGCTCCAGGCCTCAGGTGCTGCTTCCTGTGTTTGGAGCGGAAGCTCACGTCTCCAGGATGTCAGCCTCCGCACACATGCTTGGCCCCAGGCGTGATACCTGTTACTTTCTTGCAGTTGCACGGGCATCCAGGACTTGTCTGCCTGCTCTGGCTCCTGTGGCCACCGGCTGCCCTCCCTGACCATGCCTTCTTTTTTTTTTTTTTAAAGGTTTTATTTATTTATTTGACAGAGAGAGAGACAGCCAGCGAGAGAGGGAACATAAGCAGGGGAAGTAAGAGAGGAAGAAGCAGGCTCCAGCGGATCAGGGAGCCCGATTTGGGGCTTGATCCCAGGACCCCGGGATGACGCCCTGGGCCAAAGGCAGACGCTTTAATGACTGAGTCACCCAGGCACCCCTGACCATGCCTTCTTTCCCACCTTCTGTCTTGGGAAAACAGCTGTGACAGGGGCGTGGCTGGAGGACTCAGGTCAAGTTTGTCTCTCAGTCCAGCCATCTCCCTGTTCTCAGCTGTACTGGGATGTAATGGGGCAAGACTCGCTCTCTTGGCTCTTGTCTCTTTATCTTGAGAGACCCACAAAGTTTCTCTGCTGATGCTGTCACCTTAGCAACTCTCTAATGCCCACCTCTTTTGATCCCATAGGAAGAGTCAAAGGCCACATGTGTGCCAGCAGGGTCTCTGGTACGAGGAGAACTGAGATGAGCACCACCTACACTTTCTGGGAAGACCCTGCGTGGGTCCTAGAGGAGAGCTGCCTCGAGCAGTTCATCTGAGGCCCAGGGAATGGGGGCTCTGGACTGAGGGACAGCCAGGGCTCTGAGCTGGGGTAGGGTGAGCGCTGAGGGTGCAGCACGGGAATCAGGGGAGATGTGGAGGAGACGGGAATGATCTTGAACCGTCAGCTCTCTCTCTTGCCTTCTGCTCACTCTGGTCATTCAAGGCCCAGGGATCGGATGGCGTGAAATAAGAAGGGGAACCAAATTTAGATGGAAGGAGCACCTGGGCAGCAGTTAGAGGTCGTACATTCATTTAACAAATACTTAGTAAGCATCCACTGAATGCCAGGCACTCGTCTCTGTGCTGTGGATATTACAGTGAACAAAACTGGGAAAAAGAAATATCACGGGGAAGCTGGCATTCTAGTGGAGGAAGAAAAACAATAAATATTAATAAATATATAATAGTAGTGGCATATACTGTGACATAGTAATAATAGCAAACCTATAGTAATAATAGTAGTAATAGCAAACATATTCGATATACAGCAATAGTAGCAGACACTTTGTATGGGCCAGGCAATGATCTTAGTATTTCATGCATATTATTAACTCAAGCCTCGTGGAAATAACACTATAGTAATAGTTTTGCACATGAGGACACAGAGGCACAGAGAAGTTGAGTAACTTGTCAAGGCCACACAGCCCTAAGCAGCGGAGTCAGGATTTAGACCCAGACAGTTTGGCTCAGGGTCTGTGTTCCTAAGCACCACCCCACTGTCCTCTCTGGTGACAGCTCCCGGATGGTGACAAGGGCTGGTGGAAACAGGGGAGGGATTGGTGCTTGAAGGGGGGGAAGGAAGGGAAATCACCATTAGCTGCTGTGGAGCGAAGTCTTCTCCGAACTGTGGTCGCTCATGTAAGATGCTTATTTCAGGTCAGAAACACAAAGAACACGGGCATTGCCTAAATCTCATAGCCACCCCAAGGGACATGCTCTTCCGGTACAGAAAGCATCTGCTTGTTTGGGGTTTTTGAAGGTCTGTCAGGCAGGCCTGCCTTGGTGATTGTCAGGGTCCCAGCTGTCGGCACAGAGCCTGGCAAGAGATTTCACATCCATGAGTGTGTTGAAATTCTTTCATTTCGCAATTGGCTAATCCTATTCAATTATCTGTGGCTTCCTGGTTTTTTCAGCACTCCTGCACGTTCTCTATAAAAGGAGAAAGACAAAAAAAATCTTAAAAGCCGCCATCAGAGGGCATGCCTTGGTGCACCAGCGTGAAGGGACCAGTGAGGACCAGAAACTGCGGGTCAGAATCACATGCTGAATCCCGTATCATCCAGTGATAGCAAGGGCCCTTTCTGACTGTCTGGCTAAGGATGCTGTGACATCACGTGGCGGCCTGGTGGTAGAGCGGGTTCCCATGCAGGCTCATGGCCAGCTCTTCCAGCCGACTGAGGCAAGAGAACGCAATGGTTAGGAGCCTGGGCTCAGCCTCAGCTTGCCTCTGCCCGAGGCCTGGCTTTACCATTTAACAGGCTGTGCGATTTGGGCAAGTTGCTTAACTTCTCTGAGGCTGAATTTCCTGATCTATGAAATAAAGGACATGCCAGTGTCTACCTCATGGAGTTTCTGTAAGGAATATCTGAGATCATGAGCAACCGAGAGACTAAGAGTATTTCACAAATGTTAACTATTACTATTGTTGTTGTTATCAAGCAGGCTAATCATAGTCATCGAATCTCTTTTTTTTCTACAACCAGATGGAAATAATTCTTTTTGCTGTATTAAATATCTCTGGATACATCTTTACATTTAAGCCCACCCCCTTTTTTAAGGGGGGAGGGGTGAAGGGAGAGAGAGAATCTCAATCAGGCTCCACGCCCCTAATGGGGGCTCGATCTCACGACCCTGAGATCATGACCTGAGCTGAAATCAAGAGTCAGGCACTTAACCCACTGAGCCACCCTGGCACCCAAGTCTACCCTTTTCTAACAAGACCAAAAATGCAGTTGGCAGGTCCCCAAACCAGCCCACAAAAGCCCTTTGGACCTGTAGCATCCTTCTGAAGTTCACTCATCATTTCTGAGGAAGTTTAAAGGACAAGGACTAGAGCGCCTTCGCAGCGGAATCTGGGTGGTGCTCTGCTCAGAGAGGCGCGTTGTCAAACGCGACCTTCGGAGGCTGACTCAGACTCCCAGATGCCGGAGATGCTTGTCTGTGTAAGCACGTTCACGAGTGCACGTGAACACAGGAGTTAGAAGAGACGTTAACGATCATGTAAGTGGATGAACTACCCCGGACAGAAAACATTTCCCGGAGCAGACAGCGTTCCTTTGTAGGACAGTGGCACACACATCAGAAAACCAGAAGCAACATGTTCCTCTGTTGTGAAAACAAAGCTAATGTCAAAAAAAAAATGTTTGCTATTTCAACGGCTGGCAAACATGTAACTGATTTTTCACTAAGATAAGCTTCCAATTTCTGAATAACTCACATTTTTCTTCTTGAACATATTTTCATGTTATTATGATATTGCTTGTGAATCTTTACTTTGGGTGTAATTTAGTTGGTGGTAAGAAAAGAAACAAAGTTTATAATTGTTCCCAGTCTCGTTTTAATTCCCTTAATGACAGCTTTCAAGCTTTTCAATATAATCTTGTCTCATGAAAACATAAACAGGAGAGGGAGCTCCCAGATGAAACTATACTGAGGGAGAGAATTTGATGGTACACTGATTGTAATAGAATCCTAAAAATTCTAATTATCACAGCCTGATTGAAGAATTTAGTTTTAACGATGCGGTAACAAAATATACAATAGGAGATTGAAATGAGCATAATAAAAATCTTGTTTCTTAAAGTTAAATGAGGATAAATAACACCCTACCATGTTTCCTTTAGGGAAGCCATGTTCCTTACACAAAGTAGAAGAATTCAACTTGAGAAAGGGAACCTGTTTAAATATCGTATTGTATTTTTAATATCTAAACTTGTCCATTGGTTCATTCTTACAACGAATTACCTCATCAGTGGGTAAGGAATTGTTTCAAGGGTGGAGTTTGAAGTGAGCCCCTTTTGATTGAAAGGCATTGACACTTTAAGGGCAGTTGAAGTTCTGGGGGCACATTGTAGGTAGTAGCCTCACGTATCCGAAGGAGGTGGGGTCCTAAGGAATTCCAACCCTGGTGCCTACCCGAGCCCCACAGAGCAGAAACTTGTGTGTCATTCTCATTACTTCAGGTTCCAAGAGTTTTCAGCTCTGGCTGCTATTGGCCCCCTAGGCGTGCCTTTTCTATTTCTGTCCGTTCCCTTCTCCTCTCCATGTAGATGGTCGTTCTCAACCCCACTGCTTCTGCTCTCCCTTCCTTACAACTAGGGGTACTCTTGCTACTATTCTGTGACTTGTCTCTCTGGGCCGACTTTGAGCTTAAGTTCTTATGGCTCATTGCCTCATCTCTCTTTAGTTCCCCATTAAAATTTCTGAGAGGTACTGCCTCCGCCTGTCCCTGTTTGGGGAAAGCTCTGTATACCTGAGTAAATCAGAGCTATTGGCCGACATGTGGGGTAGGTACCCTTCCTCCCAAAGTCTGACTATTTCTTGGGTGGTTGATGGGGCTGGTGGGGCATAGAGTTCAACTATGGTGTTTTTCCTTTCGTGGGGGTGTTTTGAATCCCAGCTGCCAACAGGGGCTGTGGGAATGGCAGGCTCGTGACGAATATGTCTAGCACAGATCAACTGACAGGTTTGATTCACAGGGGGCCGAAGAACCTAAACTCAAATGGGAACATATCACCACCCTCATCGCAAGCCTCAGAGAATTTGTGAGAACCACAGACCGAAAAATCATCGCCACCACACTGTCCAAGCTGAAGCTGGAACTCGACTTCGACAGCCACGGCATTAGCCAAGTCCAGGTGGTGCTCTTCGGTTTTCAAGATGCTGTAAGTAGGACATTTTGCCAGTGTTTTTCCACAAACTCCCAACCAAAATTGGAAAAACAGGATAAAACATGAGTTCTGTTATCTTTTCTTTCTTTAATAATTCCGATGACCTCTTCTTTTTCGATGGTAGGTACATGTGAGCTGGTTGCCTCTCCGTTTCTAGGGAGCAGATTTGTGGTTATGTGTGTGTGTATCCCCGAGTTAGATACCCATGAAATTGAACTCCGTGGGAAATAGCAAAAACTAACCAACATCTCCCATGGCTGACCTCTGTTCTTACGAAGTCAGGTAGCAGGTCACTGTTTTGGTGTCTGTAGCCACAGCACTCTGTTTAGTCGTGCACGTTCTAATTCTGTACGAGAACTGCCATCTAGTGGTCATTGAGGAAAATGCAACCGTGCCGACTGGCATGATCACCGCTGAATAAAACCAGTACTTTTTTTTTCCCCCCACTTTTTCTCTGGTTTCCATATACAACACGTTAAACGTGTTTGCTTAATACACATGAATTCATCACTGAATGAAAATTAATCCACGAGAGACTGCTGAAGGCTCTGCCCTCTCAGATGGAGTTGCTATGCAACACCAAGTGGAAGCCAGTCTTTCAAAAGCCTGGTTCGGCACCGTAGGTGCTCTTCGTGAATGAGACTTATCTGTGGAACTCTGTACCAGAAAAGCCTGAAGCCACTCCTAGAAGGCCCTCGCAGGGTGCGGGAGACTGACAGAGAGTTCCTGGCAGTGCCTCTGGTGTAACTATGAAAGCACTTGGCATGATGATATTTAAATTCCCCACATTAACTCACTGCTAATGTATTTATTTCTCCTGCATAGATGTCTTGACAATTGTATTTGGTGCCTCAAATGATCCCTCATTTAAAGCCAAATTATAATCCTTCAACAGCCACTTGTGTCCTCTGAAACTCGATGTAAGCGCCTTGGTCTTTTTGCTGTACTGTGGACAGGGACAACACTGCTGACTTGACTGAGGTCATGGGTGATGAAAGCAGCTGGCAGCTCCTATCACTAATAATTAAATGCTAAAGGCACACTTCACTGCAACTAGGCAAACCTAACCATCTGCAAATAGAAAGAAATAATTTAGTGATTTTGCACTTGCCCACACATTTGGCTTCCAGCCTAGAGGCTGGAAAACAAATTGGCCAGTAGAATTCAGATTGAGAGTGGTGTAGTTGTAATCGTGGGCCTCGAGCCCAGGTCACTCTTTTCTCCCCACCCCACACACACCTGCTATTGCTCCCTCACCATCCAGGATGGAAATGAACCCAAAGAATGTACCCTGTTTGATGAAGAGCAGGGCATAGTTACAGAGGATCCTTTTCCATCTTCTAAAGTGTGACTCATGAGAGAAATGTTCTCGTTCACTAAATGCTGTACCCTACATTAGCCAAATAAGCAGGCAAATCCTTTAAGAAATGAAGGTACAAGAACAAACTCATTCTGAAAGGATGTCCTGGAACGAGTGTGAGCCTAGCAATGGTTCACTTCCTTTTGGGAGCAACTACTATGAGGAATTCCTCAGACCGAGGAATTCTCCCTTCAAAATGGGATTTGGTGAAGAGAGACCAAGGGCAGGAAGAAGCAACGGGAACTCCAGCTCTTGGCGTGGGTGCTGCTAGGTCACCTTCTCCCTCATGTCTTCTAAATTCTCTGGTCAGGGCCCAGACCTTTTCTTGGAAGGTCGTGTCAACCAACAATTAGTGGAGTTAACCCAAATTTTAAGTAAGTTTTTCTTATGTCTTTATGATAGTGGTTACTTTTTAAAAGATAACACATATGGCTTATACATACAATGGGTTATTATTCACCCTTGAAGAAGAAGGAAGTTCTGACACATTATACCAAGTGAAATAAGCCCATCACAAAAATACCATGTGATTCCACTTACATGAGAGACCTAGAGGAGCCAATTCATAGAGATGGGAAGTAGAATGGTGGTCACCAGGAGCTGGGAGGGGAGGGCAGTGGGGAGTTATTGTTTAACGGGTGTAGAGTTTCAGTTTTGCAAGATGAAAAGAGTTCTAGAGATGGATGGTGATGATGGCTGCACAACAATGTGAATGTACTCAACGCCACTGAACTATATGCTTAAAAGTGGTTAAGGTGGTAAATTTTATGGCATGTGTATTTGACCACAATTAAAAAAAAAAGGTAATGCATGTATTTATTTCAGTGTCTATCTAAATGTGTGAAATAGTATTAGTCACTAAAGAAAGATACCCTTATACTACAGACTTTCAATATGAACAGCCTTTCTGGAATATTCTAGCAGGTTCCTCTCCTGTTTGCCGAGATATAAACAACTGTGGAAAGGAAGATAAGGCACTCGATGTGGCAGATCTGCAGGTAGCACGCACATGCTCATTTCCTGCCTTACCTGCTTTTCCACGTCACCAGAGTAAGCCGAAGCACGTGGTTGTATTAAACATCAGAGTCACAACACTAGAGACCAGTGTTTATTTTTATTTTAAGCCCCTTGGATTCTTTTTTCCTCTTTTACCACCTCCACCATCCAATTTGCAGACATCAGGAAAAGCAGAGGTACCTTGTACCCAAAAAAGAGTCCCAAAGAAGCAACATTTCATTTAATCAGACTGCCTTTGATTCACTCACATGGGGATCACCAGACTTTAATTTGAAGTGGCCATTTTTCATTATTTTCCAGCAACATAAAGAAAAATATTCGCAATTCAAGGTCAAGAAACCCTGTAGTTGTTTTTGTTGACAGAATGTCACCCAGATGCTTGTGTCGTCTAGGTTACTTGCAATTAAAAATTAAAATAGACTAAATGTCACCCTCTTTCTCCAGGTCAATAAAGTTCTTCGGAATCATAATATCAAGCCACACTGGATGTTTGCCTTAGACAGTATCATCCGAAAGGCGGTGCAGACAGCCATTACCATTCTGGTTCCAGGTCAGAACTGTTTAATTACTTTGCAAATATGTAGTGTTTGATATTTTAAATTACTGTTGATCTATCATTTATGGTGTCCTCCTTATTGCCTTTCAGACCAAGTTAGCCTTTTTTTTTTAAATCTTTTTGAAGCCACCAAATCATATTTATCTAGTGCATACAGTCGATGTACACCGAGCCAAATGTTTACTATGGATGAGGAAGAGTGCTTCCTTGTCTTTAAAGAGTGTATTTAGATATGGAGAGAAAGAGAAAATTATGCAGGTGGCCCAAATACATACGCATTTCAATATACAGATATTTGTGCCCACAAAACACACTCTCGTGTCCTCCTTTACTGGTGGTTCCCAAACCGGCCAGTGCATTGAGGGATGTCAGGAGCTCTTTAAAATTATAGCTTTCCAAGCCCCATCCCAGACTGCGTGAGTAAGAATCTGCTGGGAAAAAGCCCAGGAATCTGATTTTAATCGAGCTCCCAGGTCATTTTGATCCACAGCCAGGTCTGGAAATCACTGGTCTAGACAGATCCCAGCTATGTTTGCAGTGAGGTACAAAAGGGGTAGTGTTGATGAAACAGTTTTATGGAGTGAGAGACGCATTCATACTCTAAGGCAAACTTCCAAAGTACTTTGATAGTGTACTCACTAATACCAAGTTTTAAGCAAAGCTCTTCCATCCTGTATGTGTGGGAGTGCATGTGTGTGTGTGTGTGTGTGTGTGTGTAGAGATGATAGGTAGATAGATAAACAGATTTAGATACATAAATTAGAAATATGTTGTACTGGGGCGCCTGGGTGGCTCAGTCGTTAAGCGTCTGCCTTCGGCTCAGGGCGTGATCCAAGCATTATGGGATCGAGCCCCACATCAGGCTCCTCCGATATGAGCCTGCTTCTTCCTCTCCACTCCCCCTGCTTGTGTTCCCTCTCTTACTGCCTGTCGCTCTCTCTGTCAAATAAATAAATAAAATCTTAAAAAAAAAAAAAGAAATATGTTGTACTAATTTATACATGTATTATAAAGCAGTCTGAAGTAGAAATTTAAAAAGATTAGATAATGAAGTATCTTAAAATTTAGGTTATTTACAGATGGTACCACAAACAGGTCATCACCAATCCTTCTAAGTTCTGGAATTCCCTCTCTTCTCTCAGAACACCTTGATTGATTTGAGAGTGAGGGCACCTGTGTCAAACTTTATATGAAACCTCAGTGAAGACTGACTTATTTCCTTCTTCTGTAAGAAAGAAATATAGGAAGTTGTAATCGTCCCAAACATGTTGGTCCTCTATGTGGGGCACACCTCTACCCCTCATCCCTCTTGTCCTGTTCCTTCTCATTCTTCAGGTCTCAGTTTAAAAGATGCCTCCTCAGCGTGTCCTGACCCACCACAAAGTCTAAAGTAGGCTCACTGTTAGTTCTGTCGTCGTGGAAATGTGACGCTTGCCACACAATTTGAAAGTACCTTTGTTTTCTTGTCTCACGGCTATTTCCCTCACCAGAGGGTAATCTTGTCTGCTTTATTCCGTGCAAAGCATATTGTCCAACACAGTGCCTGTAAAACAGTAGACCCCTGATAAATATTAGTTGAACAATACGTAAATGAGTTTCACCTGATTATAACAAATGAGGGTAGAAAATTTGCATAACTGAGAAAAAATTCTACAGAGACAATGAAACACGTAATTAGTGGTTGGATGTGAACCTAGGGAAGGTAATGCTACTGTAAACCTAATGTAATGCTCTAACGAAGTTAAAAGATTCTTGTATTTGGGGGATTTATCATCGGGATAAGCTTGAATGTGAGGAACCCTACGGGGGCTATATATTCAAAAGATAGGAGGTGTGAAAGGGAATAGGTGTGTCTTAGTGAAAGGGATAGGTATAGGCATAAGTTAAACACCGTAGCAACCTAAATGAGCAAAGGAGAGAGGGATTATACTCTGAAATATTTAAATAGCATATAAATGATCTGTTAATCTAATTTTTTGAAACGTCTCTCTAAAAATGGATTACCTAAATACAATGGATTATATCCTGGAATAGAAAAAAAAGCAGTGAAAAACTTGTGTAATCTGAATAAAGTCTGTAGTTTAGTTAATAGTATTGTAGCAATGTTAATTTCTTAGTTTTGATGAGTATACCAGTCATATTAAGCTGTATTAGGGGGAACTGGAAGGTATATGGGAATTCTCTGTATGACCTTTGCAATGTTTCTGTAAATCTAATATTCTTCCAAAATCGGAAGTTTAAAAATCACACTGATGATCGTATTGTAATTGAAGCACTGGTAAATTTGGGTAAAGTGCAGAGAGGCACGTCTTCTGCTCAGATGCGTGTCCCAGGGTGGGGGGCAGGGTGTGAGTGCTGCTTTCGCCCAACCCTGTGTGTGGAACAAGGCATGTTCTTCATGAAAAGGGTTTGCTAAGGAAAGCTATTTGTCCCTCCACTGTGAAATTGGTTTCTTTGAGGCCACTAGGAGTCCCAGATGAAAACCAAAATCACTGTTTGTAAGTATTTTTTTTTTTAAGTAGAAATTTGGAAGAGAATTACTGGAGAAAGTATTTTTTATATTCCTCCCAGGATAGGGGAAGACCATATGCATTTGTATACCAATCTATAGGTGATGAAATGTGCGAACGACAGGAATGGATTTCAAGCACTTGAGAGTTCCATCTAATTTCTGAATGTCCCTAAAGATTTGGTATATAATTGAGATTCAAAGATACTCAAACATTCAAACAAACATTAAAAATGCCTATCTTCATCTTCCCCTGATAAAAATTCCTTCTAGGTAACAAAACACTACAATTAGCCTACCAAATTTTGAAAGACATGCTGAAGAAAACCACAAATTTAAAAGTATGCCATCATCAGTTTATACATGTCCTAGGTCTGTCCGCAGAGAGGATCCAGATCTTAGTATCTAAACACCATTCTCCAATAAAGGAATCAGTGCTCCCTGGAGAGACGGTTGATTCCAGGCCTGGGACAGCAAAAACACACAGGAGCCTAGAACGTCCTGTGATGCCAAAAAGGATGGAGGTTTTTGAAAGGACACTGGAGACCACACCCACTGGAAGGAGCTCCCAAAAATCTGAGCCAGAACAATTTGAACAATAAAATAAAATGATAGCCTTGGGTTATAGTACATAGAATAAACTAAATATCTATAAGTCTATACTGATATAAATAATTGAATAAATAAGTATATGGAAGAAAAGAGCCAGGTCTTTGTTATAGAATTCCAGTTAACAAATGTAGAAGGTATGAGGGAAATAGACAGTCACCATTAGGCAAACACCACAGTAATAATTCTTGCAGGCAGAAAGCATTGATGGCTGTTAAAATTAGTAGGCAAAAGAGTAACGAGAAACAGGATATCTGAATGGCCACACAGTATCTACCCACAAGATGTTACTAATTTCAAAGGGAAAACAGTAACGTTACAGTGTTTTGAAAAAACCGGCAGACACCTCCTGTACCAAATGATCCAGGTCGGCGTCGCTAGGAGTAAGACACGTCATCATCCTGTACCTCCTGATGTGATTCACTTAGCAGAGCACAGCATCACCTTTGTGCTATTCTTGCCAGAAATACATAGCCTCCACCTCTTCATGACAAGACATTGGTGAGCCCCACACGAGGGTCGTAGTACAAAATAACTGACCAGTACTTGAAAGTGCGGAGGTCGTGGGAGACAAAGAAATGCCTGGGTACTGTCTCAGACTGGAAGAGACTAAGGAGACATGATAACCAAATTGCAGTGTGGGATTCTGATGCAGAACAAGGGCATCAGGGGCAGCTGGGTGGCTCAGCCAGTTAAGCATCTGCCTTCGGCTCGGGTCATGATCCCGGGGTCCTGGATCCAGCCCCACGTCGGGCTCCCTGCTCAGCCAGGAGCCTGCTTCTCCCTCTCCTCCGTCTGCCACTCCCCCTGCTTGTGCTCTCTCTCTCTGTCAAATAAATAAATAAAATCTTAAAAAGCAAACAAACAAATAAACAACAACAACAAACAAGGGCATCAGTGGGAAACCTGGTGAAATTCAACGAGGTCTGTAAATTACTTCGCGGTATGATAGCAATGTCAATTTCCTGGGTTGGGTCCTGGCGGCACAGTTGTAGAGGACGTCAGGTTTAGGGCAAGCTGCTGAAGGGTATAAGGGAACTCTCTGTACCATTTTTGCAACTTTTTTGTTATTATAGCATTATTTCAAAAATAAAAAGTAAAAAATTAAAAAGTGTTCAATCTTTCTGCCCGAAAGAACACACAGAACAGAGAGTACAGTGCAAGCCCCTTAAGAGTTTTTTTCCTCAGGCTCTTTTCTCACTTGTCATCAGGAATCAGCCTTGCCATGATTGGCAACACTGAGTATCTGTTGTTACAGTCTGGCTGCCGGTGACCAGATGGAGAAATGCTGAGCGTAGAGGCCATGTTGTCAGTGCCAAGAGAAAATTGATACTGTAGGCATACTAACTCCATTAACAATAATTTTTAATGCTGAAGCACTTGATATTATTACCCGTTCAGCTGAACTACTCATGTACCCGGTGTCCACATTAAAGTAAAATGACCAGTAAATGATGGTACAGCGTTCTGTACCATCTGAGTGTAAGACAGGAGTCATACTCTGCACTGACAAGGATTGTGATCTTCCTTGGTATCAGAAATACCCTGTGTTAAAGAAGCTTGGTCAACTTATTTTCCTCTGCAGAAAGAACCAATTGGGGTGGTGGCTGAGGGTAGGGAAGTGGGAATAGTATTGTTTGATCCCATCTTGCTGTATTGGAAACATGTACCAGCTCTAGATCCCCACACATGGGCTTAAATATCACCTGCTCATTACAGCACCACCCCCACCCCATCTCCCCTCCCCTCAGTCCGCTGCTGGGTCCCTGCTTTAATCCTGACACTTGGCTCTCTCCTGACAGTCCGTTCTGCCTTCCATTCTCCTCAGGGGGCTCAGGACCACCATTTGAACTTCTTTCTCTCAAACGTCTCTGCCCCTTTCCCCACCAAGCAAGGCATTTCCCTCCAGAATCCTGCTTAGGAATCCATCCATGAGTAAACCACCACTGAATTTAGTTATTGCAAATGTGCTTTATTTACCTCTTAGCATTCTTTTTTTAAAGATTTTATTGATTCATTTGAGAGAGAGAGAGAGCGCAGAAGGGGGAGCAGCAGGCAGAGGGAGAAGCAGGCTCCCCGTGGAGCAGGGAGCCCAGTGTGGGGCTCCATCCCGGTACCCTGGGATCACAGCCTGACCTGGGATCAGCCTAACCGACTGAGCCACCCAGGGGCCCCAACCTCTTAGCATTCTTAATACATGCCCTTGTGAGTTATGTATGTAGCTAGGTGTATGACTGAGATCATCTAAGATATTTTTAGCTGCATTAATCTGTGCTTATAATTTCATGTCATCTTTGAACACGCTTTCATGGCTCTTCGATATATTCCTTCTAGGCTGTTTAGATTTTTACCTCTTTGAGGACAAAGAACAGAGGCATACTGCATATTTTACAGTGTGGAATTTGGTGATGTATACTCAGGGAGCCGCCACGGAAGACCAAAATAAGAAAGTATTGCGTTTGCTTACACTTTTCTACTTTCTTTCGAATTATTTAAGAGACTTTTTCAGTCGTTTATACATACTTAAAATGATAAAGTGTACAGAGTTAGGGCTATATAAGGGGATATTTAAATAGAATAATAAATATCAGAAAGTTTCCTTCCCCAAAAGTCAGAGGATAGTCAACAGCACAACAAAACTTTTTCATTGTTTTTAAAATTTCAGTTTGGATACTATAAAAGAAATTTAAGAATAATTTTAGAAAAATTTAAAAGGCTAATCTTATGTTCTAACTTAAGCTAGAATTACACTTTCTTACATTATTTTTTCTTGTTTTTTTAAACTTATTTATTTATTTATTTTAGAGGTAGGGGGAGGGCAAAGGAAGAGGGGGAGAGAGAATCTCAAGCAGACCCCAGCTGGGTGCAGAGCCAGGTGCAGGGCTCCATCTCAGGACCCTGAGATCATGACCTGAGCTGAAATCAAGAGTTGGATGCTTAACTGACTGAGCCACCCAGGTGCCCCTAAATGATTTGTAAAGTAAGATTTTTAAAAATTATTTTGGGGGGGGCGCCTGGGTAGCGCAGTCGTTAAGCGTCTGCCTTCGGCTCAGGGCTTGATCCCAGCGTTCTGGGATTGAGCCCCACGTTGGGCTTCTCCGTTAGGAGCCTGCTTCTTCCTCTCCCACTCCCCCTGCTTGTGTTCCCTCTCTCGCTGGCTGTCTCTGTCAGATAAATAAAATCTTTAAAAAACAAATTATTTTGTTCCCTTATATACAAATCATCCTAGTAGTATAAGTCTTCCATTCTGTCAACCTTTTCTTGAGAGGCTAATACGTCCTAACCTGTGTACTGGGTTCCGGGTTTGCAAAAGTTAAACACCTGATTTTGAGACCCTCCTACTATAGATGAGTTAGGAAATGGAATTTTGGAAAGAGATAACGTAGAAGGCAGAGTAGAGGTGGAGCTTGGTTAACCTTAAGAGATGAAGGACAAGGATGTGGAGAAATGAGAACCCTGGTATACTGTTGGTGAGATTATCAAACAATGCAGCCACCATGGAAAATAGCATAATAGCTCCTCAAAAAATTTAAAACTATAATTATCATACAATCCAGCAGTTCCTCTTCTGGATATATATCCAAACAAAGGATTGAAAGCAGGATCTCAAAGAGAGATTTGCACACCCACACTCATAACAGCATTACTTACAATAAACCAAGAGGTGGAACCAACACAAGTATCCACTGATGAATGATAAACGAAATGTGGTCTATACGTGCAAGGGAATATTATTCAGCCTTAAAAAGGAAGGAAATTCTGATACATGCTACAGCATGGATGAATCTTCAGGAAATTATGCTAAGTGAAGTAATAAGCCGTCTCAAAAAGACAAACACTGAATAACTCTCCTTACAGGCGGTAACTCCAGTAGTCAAACTCACAGAAACAGAAAGTAGAATGGTGGTGCCAAGGCCAGGGGTAGGGGGGATGGGGAGTTGGTGTTTCATGGCTATAGAGTTTCAGTTTTGCAAGATGAAACTTACAAAAGTTTGCAACTTTAAAACTAGCCCTGGAGAGTGGCTCAGTACGATATAAATTTACTCAACACTACTGAACTGGGTACTTAGAAATGGTGAAAGTGGTAAATTTTATGTCATGTATTTTTTTACTACAGTAAAAAGTAAGAAAAATAATAGACAAAGAGAGATCAAGGAAGTCAGAACTACATAAACCTGGCCCCCGAAGAAGGGCACCCTGATTTTTGTTATGAGCAAGATGAGGAGTTGTTTTTTTTTTAATGGTTGAATCTGGAATTCCTGCCCAGCAAGAATATCTAGCAAGTGCTGGATGTCACAGGGTCAGGGCTAGAAGTACTTAACGTTGATAGATTTCAAGGACTTAACTATGGAGAGTAAGTAGAAATATAAAAAAGTAAAGGGTAGAATTCCAGGTTCCAGCTTTTAAGGAGCTGATGGTAGATTAAAAAAAAAAAAAAAAAGATCTGAAGAGAAGCAGCAGCCAGAGATTTAGAGGAAAATACCATACCCAGGTCCAGTAAGGTAAGGAAAGAAAAGTTACCTGGAGGATTTGTTAACTAGTCAGCCTTGGGCTGCTTTGCCCTGGTGGCTAGATGGGTGGTGGGATGGGGTCTTCTGTCACTCCCCCTGGAGCCGTCTCCCCATCCAGGGACTCTTAACCTGTGGGTTCACGGACTCTCTGGACAGGCTTCAGGGAGTCTGTGAGCCCTCGGGATAGCGAGGCAAAATGTTGTGTGAATGTGCTTTTCTTCAGCCGAGACTCTCCGTGGCTTTCATCGTGTGCCACAGCATATGGAGTGAAGAGCTGGTATTTCTGCTACCCTGATTTCACTTAGATGATGAGTGTAATCCCTATGTCTAGTCCATTTTGAGAACATAATCACAATTTATAGTATTGTTTTCTATGGGAAGATATCATCCCAGTTGTGAAGTGACACGCAGATGAAGTCATGCGATGTATTTAAGTTGGCGATTATAACATTTGCGCTTTAAATTTCAGTGATTAGTCAACAGGGTAGAGTAGGACTCACACTAAGAATCAATCCAATAGTCAAAAAGAGTCTTACTAGAGTGAATATAAGCACATGTGGCATTTTCAGGACCGCCTCCTTTCCTTTACACTCTGACCGTTACGGGCAAAAAGTATTCTGTGTATTTACTTTTATTTAGATACTCTCACTATATCTCAGTTTCCTCATTTCTAAGTGAGTTAATACTTGCCAGATATTGTATAATATAAAAAATGAATTTTACTTGTATAAACAAATGTTTATATTAACAGGTTTTTACATAACTGCCTTTCTGATTTTAGCATTTTCCCACATACCTTTTTTTTTTTTTTTTTTTGTCAGAGAGAGAGAGCACAAGCAGGGGGAGCAGCAGGCAGAGGGAAAAGCAGGCTCTTTGCTGAGCAAGGAGCCTGATGCAGGACTCGATCCCAGGACCCTGGGATCATGACCTGAGCCAAAGGCAGACACTTAACCGACTGAGCCACCGAGGCTTCCCCCACATATCTTTTTTTTTAAATTTTGTTTATTTACTTGAGAGAGATCGATAGCAAGCACGAGCAAGGGGAGAGGCAGAGAGAGAGAAGCAGACTCCGCACTGAGCAGGGAACCTGATGTGGGGCTCCATCCCAGGATCCTGGGATCATAACCTGAGCTAAAGGTAGACGTTTAACCAACTGAGCCATCCAGCTGCCCTTCCCCACATATCTTCTGTGTGGTGTGGCCATTTTTCTTCTGTTTTGAATTAGGTCATTCTGAGTCAATACATCCTGTGAATTTTGCAGATTCACTGGGAGAAAAACTGTAAATCAATGCCCAGAAATCCATCCCTACGTTTGGAAAACCGGTTTGGAATACATATCTTACTGATAGTAGGGGAGAGGACATTCATGTCGGAAGAAATTAAAGCAGTCCTATTTTATTAACACTGTTGTTGATGTTATGTCTAACAGAACTGAGGCCCCATTTCAGCCTCGCATCTGAGAGTGATACCGCTGATCAAGAAGACTTGGATGCAGAAGATGACCATGAGGAACGGCCTTCCAACCAAACTATCCGAAGACCTCATGCTGTCATTGAAGATGCTGTGGCTACCTCAGGGGTGAGCACACTCAGTTCTACTGTATCCCACGACTCCCAAAATGCTCACCGGTCCCTCAATGTGCAACTTGGAAGGATGAAAATAGAAACTAATAGGTAAGTCCTATTCTGATGTGGGTGGGGTTCCTTTCCCTTACTTTTATATAAGTGCATGTGTGTTGCCTCTATTTTAAAGTTTGGTCCACAGATGGGGCACCTGGGTGGCTCAGTCAGTTAAGCACCCAACTCTTGATTTAGGCTCGGGTCATGATCTCACGGTCGTGAGGTCAAGCCCCTCATTGGGCTCTGCATTGAGAGTGGAGCCTGCTAAAGATTTTCTCTCTCCGTCTCTCTCTTCCGCACCCCCCCCAAAAGTAAAGTTTGATCTTGAGAATACAAAATGATTCCTTTATCCCATTCACGTAACTTGGTTTGATAATCTTCCTTTATTAAACAAGAGAGATTTGTCTTAGTCTCTTTAGACAAAATCGTTTTCCGCTTCTACCAATTCAAGCCTTGGTCAGCACCGTTCTTTTATCCCTGCTTTATCTCAAGTACACTGAGATTTTCAAAGTAGTTGTAACTTCAGAAACTGTCTTGGACACAGACTCAGAGCAGCGTGTACCATCCCAGAAACACTGAAAGACAGAAAATCCATGTTCTTGAAAGCCTATGATTTGGAATATCAAGTTCTTTTAGAAGAGGAAGATCTCTGTTCTTGAGAATAAATTTAGTGGTGCTAAAGCTTTGCTTTTCCAAAAAGAGCCCTGAAAGGATGATCAGTTGACCACATTTATGATCCTATTTTATTTTGAATATGCTCTGTCATATCTGGACTTTAATTTTTCTTTGAGAATTTGGTGACATAGAATCCACATGATCAGGTTATTAAGTGAAGAGTAAATATTTCCTGTTCTTCACAGATATTGGCACAGTTCAAGGTCTGAGTCTATGATTTATAGCTTCCTGTGCTGGCTACAGTTGACACGTGAGCAACTGACTTTACGACTCTGGGTTTATAGTGAAACCTTTTTTGGGGGGGGGGGGGTGAATCAACAACAGTTGTTCAAATATTTAGTTAAAAATCTTGTTCACCAGGAAGATAAAACATATTTTATTTCTTGTCATAAGTTTTTAAAGTTAAGCTTGAATACCAAGCTTAGTACAAGTAGTACAAAGCCCATCTTATATTCAGAAACATGAATTCTGGCTGCATGATTGAGTAAATCCGTACATATCATCTATGATTTGCATAGAGAAATCTTTCTGAATCAGGGGAAATGGCTTTCAGACTTCCACATCCTGGAAGTCTGTCCTCAGAAACCCAGCTCTTACTTGGCATCTCTAGTACTTAGTGAAAGAATTTGTGTCTTTCCTCTTCTGAGACTTCTGTGGAAATCCTTGGTGTCCCTCATTTCCCCTTCTTCTCAAGCAATACCCCAGTCATGACACTGCATCCATTATAGTAGGTGTTAACTTTAGTCCTATTTTTTAGTTTACTCTGTCACCCAATCTTAGATGGAGTTGTTTTTTATACCCCCCTCTGATCTCTGGAGGAGGAATGTTCGCTTGTCACTATTTGGGTCTGACCCCCAACTCCTCCTCCACCCACGGTCAGAATTACACAGGGAGTAAAGCTACTTTATTTACCAATGAGCTGGTGTGTTTGTTTCTCTGGCCCTCAAACCTTCTGTCTATATACCCTGGCTTGTGTCGACAGAACCCGCCTCTGCCGAGTGCCGCCTTTCCCTTCTCTCCTTGGACCATTGGAGTCGCCCCGTTTTCCATCCTGTCCCGCCCTCTGTCTGCCGCGCGTGCGCCATCTGCAGGCCGGAGGGGCTGCCCTGCCGAGGGCCGCTGCCCGCATCTCTGTTGGGAGGGCTACGACTTGCCCTATTTCTTTATTGTTATTGCATTTTTTACAACAGCCCACATTCATGTTTTTTTCTCTACATATTTACCCTTACATCTGTGACAGCTACAGGATTATGAGCCTCCTTTTCCTGTTTCTAGTAATATCTCCCACAGCTCCTCCCCGTCGCCCCCAGAGAAAGGACAACATTCACCTCACGCATGATGTAAAAAAAAAAGGGCAGCTGCCTCCGTTCTGGTACTAAGCACCAGAAATGAGAGACTGGTCTTGTCTGTATCATTTTCAGTTGAATATTGCGTGATATATAGAAGTTCATGCATTGCAGGGGTGCCTGGGGGGCTCAGTGGAGTGAGCATCCCACTCATGACCATGAGGTCATCATCTCAGGGTCCTGAGATCGAGTTCCACGTCAGGCTCCGCGCGCAGAGGGGAGTCGGCTTGGAGATGCTCTACCTGTGCCCCTCCCCCCCCCACTCTCTCTCTCTCCCTCTCTCTCTCTCTACAATAAATAAACAGGGGACACCTGGGTGGCTCAGTCGGTTAAGCATCTGCCTTCTGCTCAGGTCCTGATCCCAGAGTCCTGGGATTGAGTCCCACTCCCTGCTCAGCAGAGAGCCTGCTTCTCCCTCTCCCTCTGCCAGCCATTCCACCTGCTTGTGCTTGCTCTCTCTCTCTCTCCCTCTCTCTGTCAAATAAATAAATAAAATCTTTTTTAAAAGTTTTAAAAAAATTAAAAAATAGAATAAAATGAATAAATCTTTTAAAAAAGTTCATACACTGCAAAATAAACTTACAGGAAGTGTTAGTGTGTTTTTAGGAAGGCTATAGCCCTCATGTTAGAAATCTTAAGCTTATGTTTAGATAATCACTAATGAAGGTAAATCAGGTTTATCCAGCTCTTGATTATTAGATCACCAGTAATAATACCAAATAGAGAAAATAACATGGTAGCTTTAGAATGTATATTTTACTTATATTTTGGGGATATTTTACATAAAATGTTCTGGAAATAATTCACTTCACACCAGTGGTTGGGACAGTACTGCGGGACAATAATGCAGAGTTAGCTAAAACCTAACTCACGCAGAGCTGACTGCTTATCTGTCATCCAATTCTGGAATTACCCACCCCCACCCATCTGAGTTAAAAAATTGACCTCAGGGCAGATGCTTGCCAGATTTTTCTGGAACAGAGAGGCAGGCAATTGCCTTAATTTTGAAGAACTAAGCTCTTAACTGAAGGAAAAGTAAAAATAAACTGATGGACTGGGTAAATAAATAATTTTTGAGAGCTAGATTTGGGACAGATGAAGTGGTCTGTCAGTGCTCTGCTTTCACTGTTAAGTTCTGGCTTTTAAAGATAGAAAGAAAATATGTAGTCTAGATACACATAGGTTAAATTCTAGAAAAAGTCACTGTGTTCTTCAAAAAAAAAGAAGTAAGAATATGCCATCACTATTCCATCCATGTAAATCATCAAGGAAGACAAAAATACATCCTAGACCAAGAAATTGCCAGCTTACAAATTCATGCTGAGCTTGCTGTCGGTCTCCTGGAATACCCTTCTTGCTGGAGTGATAAACATCGCCTTCGATCCCGATGCTTACTTTGCTGGTCTTTTTTTTTTTTTTTTAAAGATTTTATTTATTTATTTGACAGAGATAGAGACAGCCAGCGAGAGAGGGAACACAAGCAGGGGGAGTGGGAGAGGAAGAAGCAGGCTCCTAGCGGAGGAGCCCGATGTGGGGCTCGATCCCAGAACGCCGGGATCACGCCCTGAGCCGAAGGCAGACGCTTAACCGCTGTGTTAGGCGCCCCTTACTTTGCTGGTCTTTAAGTAATCTTTCTCAAACCACCTTCTCTGGCCGCCTCTCGAGAGTCTTCCTTTTCGTCCCGCTTCTGCTGCCCACTCTACTCCGATCCTTTCTCCTCAGGGCCTCACATCTCTGTCCTGTGGGAAAGGAGAAGGAGACTCCCCGAGCCCTGGGCCCGAGGCTGCCGCAGGGGACAGGATCGCCCACCCTGACGCCCGGCGCTGTCCTTGGCACACTAGCCACAGCTGTCTCATTGAACGTTCACAGTCATCCTTTCGGGATGTTTCCCTTTACCTTTTCACAGATGAGAAAACAGCAGGCCAGAGGCGTTTAGTGATTTACCAAAGTTAACACAGGAAGTGTGTGGCTCAAGCCCAGGGCTGGCTTTCAGCTGGGCCTGTGCTGCCTTCAGAACAAGGCAACTGAAGCAGAAACCAACTTTTGGAATGGACTCCGGTCCTGAGTTAAATCTATCCATCCTGAGAAAATGAAACAAATACAGTTTGCTAAGAGCTGTAGGGTATGCAACAATTTCTCTTGATGGTCTTATGAATAATTATGTACCTTAACGTAAAATTCTGAATCCGAGTCACCCAATGATAGTTTTCTAAAAAAAATCTCCCTTCCTAACTTGAAATCTTTTTTCAGAGAACAGTGTTAGAAATGGTGAGGAGGATACCAGTTGGCTCTTAGTTGCACAGTGAACCTTTCATGAATAAGAACTCGGGTATAAATGATGTTAGTTTCTCCTTGTTTCTTTGGAGAATTCTTCAGGTGCCAACTAAGAACTGACTGTACCAGGAACACAACTATCCTTTCACCCACTTCACCAGTCCCCTCAGAAGGGAGAGGAATAATAGTAACATCCTCAACAATTCTAGCAACAACCATTACCGTTTACTGAGTACTATAGGGGACCTCACCTATAGTTTACTTCTCAAATTTTCAGTTAAAAAAAAAAAAAGACTGCCCTTCTGCTTTGCATTGATTATTATATCATCCATAATCAACTTTTTTTGATGACGGGTCACACATGTAAAATGTAGCTGTGTTAATATCATATATATTTTATTTTACTTTCTTTATTTGCCATTTATGGTCAAAAAAACCCAAAATATCTCTGAAGATTTTTTTTAAAGATTTTATTTATTTATTTGAGAGACAGTGAGAAAGAGCACAAGCAGGGAGAGGGAGAAGCAGACTCCCATGCTGAGCAAGGAGCCTGACATGGCGCTCGATCCCAGGACCCCAGGATCATGACCTGAGCCCAAGGCAAACGCTTAACCAACTGAGCCACCCAGACACCCCTATCTCTGAAGATTTGGCAGACAGTTGGGGTAGCTGAAAGTACAAGCCTTCTAGAGCCTCGCTACTCAACATGGGGGGTCTGAGGACCAGCAATATGAGTATCACCTGGGGGAACTCATTAGAAATGCAGAATTGTGGGGTCCCTGGGTGGCTCAGTCATTAAGCGTCTGCCTTTGGCTCGGGTCATGATTCCAGGGTCCTGGGATCAAGTCCCACATCGTATCAGGCTCCCTGCTTAGCAGGAAGTTATATATATATATATTTATTTATTTTTAAAAAAGGAATGCAGAATCTCAGACCTACTCCCAAAATTACTGGATCACAATCTGCATTTCAGTAAGATCCCAGGGGTGTCTGTGTTCCTTATAGCTTGAAAAATCCAGATCCAGAAGGTCACTGTGGCTGCTCCAGCTTTATTATCATGTCAACCAATATACCTTTCTTTTACAGATTACTGGAAGAATTGGTTCAGAAAGAGAAAGAATTACAAGCACTCCTTCATCAAGCTATTGAAGAAAAAGACCAAGAAATTAAACACCTGAAGCTTAAGTCCCAACCAATAGGTGAATAATAGAAAATTTTTAAGTGATACTGTTAAACCAGGCTGCCACAAAAAGGGGAGAAAGCCAACGTGCAGTTTTATTTCATGGCTTAATTGGCATCTGTCACTTGTACGGCGACTACAAGCAGAAATTGCTTTTAAGAAATATCCAGTTCTTAATTGCAGCAAACTATAATTTCAATATAACCTAATTTCAAATAAGATGATTCATGGTCATCTTTTCCTGAGATTATTTGAGGTAAATAGGGCTCTAACACTTTTTTGGTCTTTATTTTTTTTAATTTTCAAATGAGATTACTAGAATAAAATACTATTTTTGGTCATTTTTGCATTTGTATTCTGTATATCCTGGGGTTTTTCCCATATTATTGCAAATAGTGAAAAAGAGATTATTATGTGATTATATGGTTTTCTGCTAATTATGCTCATGTTTGTCGCATGAAAAACCCACAGTACAGTTTTGGTGAAACAAGTTTATTCTAAGAACCTATAGAATTGATATGAAAGTATAAGGTGGGAATGTCATTACATTATTGCTTCTGCCTCCCCATTTATTAGTAGTCCTTAAGAGGTTTGCTTATATTACCATTTATACTACCCATCTTGATTGTTTCTATTATTTTCTGATCGAGCAAAATCTTTTAAAGTAGTAATAAATGTTGGTTGACTGGGAGGGTCTCAGACGGCCTCTGTGAGAAGCTAAGAATGTCCCTCCCTCCCCAATTCTGTCCTAGATATTCCTGGATTGCCTGAATGCCCCCGGGATTCTCCTGGCACAAATACTGAAGAGTCTGAACTTACTGAGTGGCTAAGAGAAAAGGGAGCTGATGAAGACACTATAAGTCGGGTAAAGAAAACTGTCCGTGGGACAAGCTTTTCTTTCACTTCATAATGTTGAGCGCCTACTGTGTGCGAGGCACGGGGCATATACACTGGTGAGCCCTCCTGCGGATACGGACTAGGCTCAGCAGACGGTTATCAAGTAATTCCACGGATAAAGCAGGATGATACCCTGATAAACTCTATGAAGGAAAGGTTATCAGGTGTTAGGAGACAGAGAGAGGAAGAGGTTAGGGAAGGTTCTCAGGAAGGTGGTGAATGAGCTGAAGTCTAAAGGCATTGGTAGGAATAAACCAAGCCATCTGTATGTATATTTGGGGAGGGGGGTGAGGAGGGAAAAATCTTTCTGGGGGTCGGGGTGCTGAACGTGCAAAGACAATGAGGTAGGCAAAAGCTCTGTGGTCCAGGACCCCTAAGGATTTTTTATATTTTTGAACTGAAAATAAGGAAGAGTGGGAAAATCAAGACAAAACTAAAATTGTAAAGTTTCTAATTCTCTCTTATGTTTGACTTTTTAGTTCTCTCACAACATTATTAGACTCTACTGGGCAGTGGCTATTTATTGATATTTAATAAAATAGATCTAGCCAGTCAACGTGTGTCAGGAACACTTTCTATATCTATAATAACCTAATTCCCCTCAGCTCCTTCCAGACTTTGGTCATCAGCAGCTGTAGCGCTTGTGTTTGAAGATTACATATATGTATACACACATACACACACTAAGAAGTTATATTTTTTATTATTTTATAGGAAGGGCCCAATACAATATTACATGAACTTTAGTTTTATGTTTAAATTTTTTAAACAACTAAAAATAAAGATTTTTTTTTCTCTTTACTTGAATCCATTGGGCTACTAAATAAAATTTCGGGTTACCTCAGAAATCTGCATTGAACAAGTTACTGCTACTTAAATTTAAATGGCTCTCTTGCTTCTGGAGAATGACGCATCCATTCAAGTTCTCTGAAATATTTATTCCTCGAACTAAGACTCAAGTCACAATTAAGGAGTAGTAATTGATGGCCCACTAAATTATTGCCTTTTTTTAAATTTAAAATTAAAGCTGCAGTTTAAATTCAGGTCTCTGATTTTTATCGTAATTATTTTAAAAGTACCTCTTATTAGCTATGAAAAAATAAATTCAGAAATTAAGTGTAAACAATACCTTTTTATCCACTTGAGAAAAATAAAGCTACACAGCAACAAACCTCTCAAAAATAAACGTTACGGGGGAGGGGATGGGGTCACTGGGTGATGGGCACTAAGGAGGGCACGTGATGTACTGAGCACTGGGTGTTACATGCAGCTGATGAATTACTGAACTCTACATCTGAAACTCATGATACATTGTATGTTATCTAATTGACTTTAAATAAAATAAGTAAAAATATATATATAAATGTTATCTTATGAACAGCAGATGTAATTACAAAATGAGTTGTATCTGTTCATTAGAAGGCCATTCAGAAATTGTGCTGCTTATAATCTTTATGCATTTGGAAGTCATATGGACGTATTTCTTTGCAATTATTTTGTAAGAGGGGGGACTTTTTCCTAATAATTCCAGAAGATTATGTTTTTAGTAGATTTCCTTTTAGATTCATTTTTAAATTACTGCCAACGTTTATATTATGGGTAGCGTTATTTATTAAAGCTGTACAAAACATCTTACTTTTGTGTATATTTTACTTTCTCCACAGTTTTTGGCCGAGGATTATTCACTAGAGGATGTTCTCTTCTATGTTACACGTGATGATTTAAAATGCCTCAGACTAAGGTACCACTTTTCTTTCTGTTCCTTTTTCATGATGGAAAGAGCTCTGGGTTCCTGCTCTGGCCGGGCCCCTCCCCAGCTGTAACCATCTCAGCAGTCCTGGGCCCCGTTCTCTGGTTCGCACTGGCTCTGAGTAAACTGAGTTTGTTGTGCCAAGCTATCACCAATATCTATGTCAGTAAATGCAAATCAACTCAAAGAATATCTTGATAATCAAGTAGACTGAGGCCATGCAGTTATTTTAAAGCTGCCTTAAACAAATGCTCTCATTTAGGTCAGGACTGTACCATAATTATTAGAAATAATAGAATAGGTGCTGATTTGCCATCCACATACCACGTATAATGTGATACAGTTTCTTATCGTAGTTTTCTCTGCCGGCCAAGCATATGCATAACTGACTCGCATAGAATTCTGTAAAGACCCGTTTCAAATGTGCTGAAAATCTGAAATGATGCTTTGGGAACTGGTAGTCTGTGGGAGTGGGAAGGAAAGGCAGGGAGGGGTGATGACCAAACATAGAAAGAATACGTGAGGACCGATAAGACTTTGGGATCGTTGTGTTCTGATCAGAGTAGCTAGAGGTGAAGAAGTCACATGTATACATCAAGGGCAGTGTTTCAAACGAGGTGTTCTCTCCCCTATGTTCCTGTGTCTTTAAACAGAGGAGGGACGCTGTGCACACTGTGGAAGGCCATCACCGACTTTCGAGACACACAGACTTGACTGTCGCTCAGTTTGCTTCCAGCCTTCCGTGGAGATTCTAACAGACAGAACTGATCTTCGCAGGGGAGGGAGAATCTAAGGGAGAGGAGAAAGAAGCTGCACTTTAAATCCAGTATTTGTTTACTTGTGTTAAAAGAAAAAAAAAAAAAAAAGACAAAATACACTGAAATTTCCTAACTGCTTCTATTTCTACAATTCATAAGGACTCTTTGTAAGGACTCTCAAAATAATCCTAAACATCAGGATGCTTGGGATTATTTTCATCTAAACGTTTTTATGGAAATATTTTTAACTTAGCAGCTGTTGCACTTCGGCCAAATGTCTCTTTTACACGAAACAGATAGAACATTTCATGTGATCGTGCATCACTGGAACAAAACCAAAATGTGACCGTAACTTTTTAGGCTTATGTGTGTGTGTAAGATACCCTGAGTAGAAATGCATAATTTCCATTATTGTGTAAAGTTTATGGTTTTTTTTTTAAGTGTGCAGAATCTGAGAAGCAACAGTTTTTACTTACCTATCTGTATTAATTGTAATATTGACTCTATTTTGTAACTTAAGTTTCTGGCCCATAGTATGTTCATTTGAGTCGTGTATGTTCTACTAAACTGTACCAGTTGCACACGTCTGAATCATAGTCATGTTAGCTTGTTCTAAAGCTATCCATTGTGTCATATTTACTCTAAAAAGTAAAAAGACCCTTAACGTACTGTTCGATAAAATTCTAAAGAATTCTTATTTTGTTTTGACAAACCAGATAAACTACTGTGTCAAATTTCTAGTTGTTTCTTCCGCTCTGCTATTAAATAGAATCTGGCTTCTATTCAAGTAATCGCAGAACGATTGATCTGCAAGCTGCCCCTCAGGGCACCAGGGTGGTAAGACAGAGGGTGAAGGAAAAAAAAAAAAAAAGAATTTACATGAAAGAACGTCCCTGTGTTGTTTCTCAAGGCCATAAGTCATCCTGAGTGAGACTACTGTATATCTCAGAGGGTCTGCAAGTAGCATCCCAGTGGAGAACACTGCATTTTCTCTCTCATTAATTGCTTAGCTCTCATATTTGAGGAACATGTTTTTCTTTGAAGCTGAATATTATAGTTAAAAGCCTGCCCCTGTTAATAGGGTGAAGTCTGAAGCTCGGAGATAGTTGGATGACATGAACACAAAATTCTTAGATACAGAGGAACTTGCTTATGCTGCAAGACAGAAATAATACAGAGCTCTTCGTGTATCGTTACTTGACCCATACATAACAGTCTTTGAAAAAACAGGACTCATCTTTATTTCTATGTGAAAATCAAGGTCCAGTATATCTTGTATTGCATGAGACTGCACAGAAAGTTCTCACCTTGTTTTCTCATTTGATACTTGCGACAACATAGCGGCATCTTTTATTTTTACATCCCAATTCCAAGGACAGATAGTTGCCTCTTGTAACCTGTGGGGAAATTTTGAAGGAGGTGAGGTGTAAATTAAATGGTATGTCATTTCACTCAAACTAACACAGGGCAATCCTTTTTTTAAAGATTTATTTATTTATTTTAGAGAGAGAGCATGAGCAGGAGGGGACCACAACCTGAGCCAAAACCAAGAGTCGATCACTTAACTGACTGTGCCACCCAGGCACCCCGATACAGGGTACTTCTTAATTAAGCCACAGTTTATCTCCCCAGTTCTAATGGCCAGGTGCTTCTTTTAGTTTGTTCAAGGATCAAGCTACCCATCTTCAACCAATTCTTTAATGGAAGGTCTTTCCTCGGGATTTTCCTCCTACTGTATATCTTTGTGGGCTTTGTGGGTTCCTCTATCCCTGCATGGTTCATAATACATTCCCAGGCCAGCATCACTAGGTTTTTGTCAGAACTGTGGGCCTCAGTCACAAAAGAAGGCAGTTCCATTATGGTCCAAGTTTTGCTAAAGGTTTCACTTGGAAGGTGTTTGGCATCAGTCTAGGCCAGTGACTCTCAACCCAGATTCACATTAAAATGACCAGGATGTTTTTTAAAATATACTGATGTGGGGCACCTGGGTGCCTCAGTTGGTTAAGCATCTGATTTCAGCTCATTTCATAATCTCAGGGTCCTGGGATCAAGCCCCACATGGGGCTCCCTGCTTAGCAGGGAGTCTGCTTGTCCCTCTGCCCCTCCCCCCACTTGTGCTCTCTCTCAAATAAACAAACACAATCTTTTAAAAAAATAAAAATAAAACAAAATATACTGATGCCACCACCTTAGAGAAACTGTGTTTATTGGTCTGGGGTAAGGCCCATAGATCCTATTTTTAAAAAGCTCTGCAGATGATTTAACAGTATCAAGTCCCACCTTCGTATTCCAAGAGACACCTGGACAGAGGAATAGAGAGCTCCTTTCCACAGAGGTGGTAGTAAGATGGTTTCCATTTGGTGTAGCAAGAGTCTAGACACAAAGGCCGGGAGCAAAACCATCACTTCCCTTTTGACCTTGGGAAAATTAATTAACCTCTCCAAGTCTCAGGTTCCTCATCTGAAATGGGGGAAATCATGTACCTTTCTCATAGGGTTGTTGTAAGATTTAAAGAAAATCATGAGATAAGATGCTTAGTGCAATGCTTGGTAGATGTAAGCTACTCTTACCTCTTATCATTCATTCAGAAGTATTTGTTAAATACTTACTGGGTTCTACATTCTGTGGTGCATGAACAAGGCACAGGTCTTGCCCCCTGAAGTTCACCGTCACAACAGTACCTACAGTAAGTGCTACAGTTACATCTGACCACCAAGGGGTGGGAGGGTCAAGAAAAGCTTTCCAGAGAAGTGAGGTCCAGAGCTGTGCCTGGAAAGATGATTTGTAACAGAACAGTTTACGCATGGGTGGTGGAGGCAGGCTCATAAGAGAAACTGAACCAGAATTTGCTGGGAAAGGAAAACTAATGTTTCTTCTTAACCATGTTTTGATTTCTTTCTCCAAATTCTGTCATTGCCTATTTTGTTTCATTCATTCCTAAGCCATTACATAAAACAGTCTGGCAATGAGGGATTATTGTTAAACACTGCAATGCCCACTATGTGTGAGGCAATGGGGCAGCAGGGGAGAGACGCATGATGGCTATCAAGTTCAGAAGGCATGCAATGCACATTATGTCATCAAGGACATCAGCAATTGGTAAACAAGGAAAATAATTGATGGCTTCAGACTTTATAGACACCCTATAGAGAGAGAAGACAAAGTCCCTGCCAACAAGTAAGTCATATCAGATTGAAGGGACAAATTTGCACTAACAAATCACACCTACTCTATGTTAAAGGCCAGATGAATGCAAACCCAGAACTGGTGGAGAGCTTCAGAGGACAAGCTGGCTGGGAGTGAGGGCCAGTGGAACAGGCTTCACTGAGGAGGAAGACCTCAACCGAGGCATCTGAAGGAAGGAATTCAATAACTCAGGACCAGGGAAGTCAATCAGGGTAGAGCGTTCCAACAACAAAGGCAGAAAGAGGGGATTTGCAAGATGTTCTAGAGAAAGTGAACAACTTTTATATGAGAGCATACAAAAATTTTAACTTATATTTGGCTAGAAATAGGAGTTCTAGAAATAAAAAGTGGAAAGTGGGATAGGAGAGAGTTCAGGGTGTGATGAGGGGGTGGTCAGGGAGGGAAGTGGTGTTGGCATTTAATTATGTAGAAATGGGGAATCTTAAAGGTTTTGGAGCAAGGGAGGGGTGGATGTAAAGTAGGGTATGAGAAGATTAATCCAATGAAGGGAAATTAGAACAGAACTTGGACAGAGCAGTTCAGAGACTGATTCAGATGTGAATGAGTCCAGGAGCAGAGCAGTAGGAATTGAGAGCGTGGAATTAAAACCATGAGTTGACAAGATTTGGGAACTATGATTTGAGCAGTGGTGACAAGGGAGAGGAAAGAATAGCTGTTGAAACTATGCAAGTAAGAGAAGAGTTCAAAACAGGCAGGTTTGAAGGGGAGCTTGTTTGAGACACGATGAATTAATGGCAAAGCATTCCGATAGAAATGTGCAGAGACCATTGAGAATGTCCTGGTGGAAGTTAGGACAGAGATCAAGGGTATATTCTGGATCTAGGAGTCACCTTGATGGAGATAACAGTAAATGAGGGCTATGAGAAATAGAAAGGTTGTGGCCTAAAATTTTGGGAAAAGGAAGGTTTCGGGACAGTTTGGGCGGAAGGAGGAATTTAAATCAGCAAAAGAGACAAAAGGACTGGTCACAGAGGAATGAGAAAAACCAGGCCAGTGGTGTAAGCCAAGAGGAAGACTTCATCTGGTATAGCAGGAAGGGCAGGAGAACAACCGATTAATAATAATAGGTAAATTTGATTTTGTGACCTGGAAAGCTTATTTATAGACAGGCAAGAAAGACTAATAAAGCTGGTTAAACAAAGATAAGCCTATGGCACATTTATTATCTTTGGTGAACAAAATGTATGACAATAGATTTGGGAGGGTGGGGTGTCAAGGAAAGAAATTTTCAGAATCAAAGAGCCCTGAATGGAGATGCATTTTAGAAGAAAAGAGGGATGAGGTTTCAAAGGAGGCAGGAGGGAGGGCTGATGGCATCAGGAGGTTCAGCTCCTCCCCCTGGAAACGGGAACCCTGATTATTCGGAGATTTTGAGATGGGTGTGGGAAACTCAAGACAGATGGCTTCTCTGTGCTAAGTACAGCACAAGGTATAACATGGTGGTGTGTGACATTTAACAGATGTTGTCCCTCGCTGCATTTTCATGCGACAGCTCACCCTGTTCCAGACACCCCATTAAGTTTGAAACACATAAGCAATTGGGGGCGTAAGTGCAGGATTTTGGTGTGTTTCTTATAGCACTTATTTTTGTGTAACTTGTGATAGACTAAAACATAAGTTAGCAGAAGAATGCAAGAAGAGATAAGCATATGCCCAAAACAAAGCAAACCACAAAAGACACACACAAACACCAGTAAGTTTTGACTTTGGGGGGGGGGGGTATGTATCCCAGAAAGAATTCACTGGCTTACTGAAGTAGGTAGTAAATCAATGTTCTTCCGGAGTTCGACTCTT
Organism: Ursus americanus; assembly: GCF_024610735.1. NCBI lineage: Eukaryota > Metazoa > Chordata > Mammalia > Carnivora > Ursidae > Ursus > Ursus americanus. The sequence goes on along the minus strand of NC_142137.1, from coordinate 49,258,632 downwards.
TAAATTCAAGTAGGAGAAGCCTTCCGATGTTCACAGGAAAGTGTCTCAAACTCCGATGACTTTGTGTAATAAAAAATGCCTTTGCTGAGACCCAAGCTGAGGTCTACAACCACCTGGTCCCACCTGGTACTTTATTTTTATTGATTAGACATCTGATAAGAGTGATGTGACTAATTTGAGAAGACCACATAACTAAATGATGAGTTTGCCTAACCCACTGTAGAAATGGCACTAAGGGAGAAGCCATTACTACAAACCACGGCGTCAGTGTCCCTTAGTCAAAACCCCTATCAAGTCAGCCGGTGAACCAGTAAACCAAATAAAAAGAGTTCACTCCTGAACCGAGTGGCAGGGTTTTTTTTATGCAAGGATGGTGAGAATTGTCACCCGAACAAGAACTCCAACACTTCCCAGGCACTCTTGGGCCTTCAACAGATTCTGCTGAAGTCCTTGAAAGGGTTTTAAATTGTTGGGAACCTCCTGGTTATGTTCAGCCAACCGAAACTGTGGGAGTGCATTTCTGTGTAACCAGCCGGAACTGGTCGCTGTCAGTTTTGTTCCTTATGTTTCCATTTATGCAAGCTACTTTTTTCCCCTTCAGCATTTTGTTGCTTATCGTTTATTTGCCTAATAGAGCAGAAACTGGTTACTCCTCCGCTAATAATCTGATATATATATATATATATATATATATTTTTTTTTTTTTGCCTATTGCTTTTTCCCCTGGTCTTCCTTAGCAAGCCAGAAGTTGCAAGGTAGTTGCTAATCGGAAACCAAGAGTAAGAAGCCACAGCACCGGGCCTAAGTTTCCCTAACTTGTGTGCCCTGGGGCTCATCCGATACAAAGATCTGCTGAAAAGATAATGGCGTCCTAGAACGCAGCTGGAAACCGGAACCCAGCGTGGAAACCAGCCCGTGTACTTCAGCTTTCCACGTGGCACCACGCTCTTGCGGCTGTCACCATGAACTCCAGCCCTGGCGAAGTCAAACCTGACCTGCCTACTTCAGAGTTCAGAGAACAGAGCGTCCCGATGCCCTCGCGTCACTTTGGCTGATTCTCAGCCCGTCCCGCTGGCAGGCGCTACTAAGTGTCGTCGCCCCACCTCCAGACCTCGGGGAGCCCGCCGCAGTCTCCGGGGTGGGTAGGAGCTCCCGCCAGGTGCCTGGCTCCGCCCGCCGCTCTCGCAGCCATCACCCCGCCGCGTCGGTCCGAGCGGCTGCCACGTCGCACCTGCCCGCGAGGGGGCGCGCCCGCGCGTCGCTCCTAAGCCGCTCCCCGCGGGCCTGCTCGCGCTCTCTCCTCCCTCCGCCCTCCGCCCTCCCCAGAAGGCGCTCACCTGTCTGGGCCGCGGGCCCTGGAGGCGGGGGGCCGGCTTGAGCGAGGCCGAGGAAGAGGGCGGAGCGGCTCTCCGGGCGCGTCATCGGAGCACCATGGCGGAGCTAGGAGCTGGCGGCGACAGCCACAGGGGCGGCGACGGCGCTCTGCAGAGCGAAACAGGTGACTGCAAGGCTGGGGCAGACGGGGGTCCCGCGGGCGGGAGGCGGCGGCCCGGAGGGGTGGGCTCGCGTCGGGCACCAGCGGTCCCTTCCCCCGCCCGGCCGCGGCCCGGAACGGCCGGCCCCGCGCGCCGCGCACCCGGGCTCGGAGCGCGCCTGCCCTCCGCCCTCCGAGGCGCGTCCGCCGCCTGGGCCGGCGGTGTCCGAATGCCGCGGCCCGCCGGCCCCAGTTCCGGTCGCCCCTCTCCCGCTCCACCTCGACTTTCCCACAACAGGTGGAAACTCGCCAGCGAGTGCGGGAGGGAGGAGGAACTGGAAAACGCCGGCCGCTCCCCTCCCACCTGCAGACCTGGCTCTAATTCAGTTTAATGGGGAAATCGTATCCCCCAAACCAAACAACCAGCCGGAAAATCCTCGGCCAGGTGCGAGCGACACGATTTTCCGTTTCTGGCACCCCTCCCGCCTTCGCCGGTCGAACCGGGTGCCGGGGTCGCAGGCGCCGGTGGCGCAGCGAGTGCCGGCGCGAGGGTCGCGCGGTGAGCGGCGGCCTCCTCCTCCCCGGTGTCCGCAGTTAAGACCCTCTCCCGGGGCGCACTGAGATCGCGGAGTGGGGAGTGCAGGGCTGGTTGCAGGAAAGTGGGGCTGCGTGTGCGGAATAGTCGGACTCGTAGATTCGTTGACTTGAAAGGGTCCTTAGAGTTCAGGCTTTTAGTCCATGCGCCAACCGCAGGTAGGAAGAAATGTCGGCTCAGGTGGTGACACCGCCCCCCGACCTCCGCATTAACCTTCGGGGACAGGGGCTCACATCTCCAAGGCAAGCAGCAAGTTTGTCTTCCCAGCCTCATCTTGCATGAAGACGATTTTCCCCCCTCGTGATAGTTTTTTTTTTCTTGAGAAACTGTTTTGCAGATCCTCTCTCTCCTATTTCTTCTATTCTTGACCGGTAAACTGTCTCTGGTACCTTCCCACACTAGGGATGGGGGCGGTGAGGCAGTTTCTTATTTTAAAAAGAATTCAAATTGCAGCCTCCCCAGTTGCAATGCGTTTTCTGCTTACACACATAATCGGAAACCATTGTTTCCCTAAATGTAAGAACCTCCAGATTCTCCTATCCACCCCCCCCCCAAAGACCTTTTGATATTTTAATTCGGAAGTTCCGGAAAACCTGTAACCGTTTTTGGAAATGTAGCCGCTCTGCTAGGAAGAGTTGGGACACCTGAAGTCTAATGACTTAATCTCTTCAGCCAAATACCTGAGGTTAAGTCTGACAAGATGTCTTGAACTTGTTTACTTGGAAGTCAGGCTACTTCCTGCAGGGTGGTTTATTTTGTCTCAATGTGTTTGACAGGTTGGTCCATCATTATTTTGATTTGGGGTGGGGAAGGGGTGGCTAAGAGGAGATGTCTTTGCAGTCGCTTTATCGAACTTGATGGGCTGGGTGCAGGGGGCGGGGAGCTCCCTCTCCAAGTGAGGGCAGCAGAAGGGCAGCATCCTTATTGTGAATATAAATGGTTTGGTGCCTAATCCCCCACTAAGTGACTGCTTCTGAAAAACATTGTTCCAGAAACTTAATACACACCAATTTATGTTCAAACAACAAACAACAAAACCTGTCTTCTAGAATGTGCACACGGACAACTTGTTGAGAGCTAAGTGAACTACGAACTAGCATTTCAGTGTCTGAACATGTTCACTAATGAACTGGTCATGTTTCTAACAATACACAAATCATGTGACTATCGGTAAAATGTTTTCTGTTGTGAAGAGGGAATTTAACTGGCTGCCATCTCCTTCACAGTAAAAAATTCTTTCAAACCTTTGCTTAGAAACTTTGATTTTCAAGGGATGTATGTTATATATGGTCTTTTGAGTAGTTGTACTTGTGACGTAACTAAAACTTATTTCTGGCCCACATCTTTTTCCTTTTTTGCTAGTCCTAAATTAATGTTTTTGGTGTTCAGAAGCACCTATGTGAGCAGGTGCCAAAAATAGAAGGTAAAAATGTGTTTTTTAAATCTAGATCGAAATATTTTGAGTGAACGACTAAGGACTGCTTGAATTTTAAGAGCTTAGAAAGTTTTCTGTGTATTTAAAACATGTCATCTATATCTGAATATAGGACTCCAATGTTAGTGCTTTATTCTTACGGACATATTTCACCTCATACACATCCAAATTCTGCAATTCATTATTTTTTAACAATCACAGGTTTGTATACAGGTGGGTGTTTGGGGAGGAGGTAGGGACTTCTGTCTTTTACCATCAAGAGGTGATTTGTTGAGGTATTCACTTTCTCTTTCTTTCTTCTTTCTTTCGATTAGGTTATTATGAGGTAATGTCCATTCTTAAATGTCTCTTAATCTTTTGTGTACCTGTGCAAAGACTGGTGTCATTTTAAGACAATTTTTTTTGTTTGTTTGTAGTTGACATACAATGTACATTAGTTTCAGGTGTAGAACAGTGATTCACCCTCTCTGTACATTATGCTGTGCTCATCGCAAGTGTAGCTACCATCTGTCACCATAGTACAATACCGTGGCTTATATTCCCTGTGCTGTGTCTTTTATTCCTGTGATTTATTCATTTATAACTGGAAGCCTTTATCTCCCACTCCCTTTCCCCTCTGGCAACCATCAGTTTGTTCTCTATAGGTTTGATTCTGCTTTTTGTTTATTTGTTTGTTTTAGATTCCACATATGAGCAAGATTAAACGGTATCTGTCTTTCTCAGTCTGACTTATTTCACTTAGCATAATATCCTCTAGGTCCTAGGACAATTTAGGTTAGAATTTCAGGTGATTGTGAAAATAAGACCTGTAATTATTCATAATTATACAGTTATACATGTGTGTGTATCAAAGATGGGTTGAAAATTGGGGGTATACCACCTATAAAATGAAACATTTAAGGACATTGAGAGGTACTATATTAATCCAACATTTAAAAGCCATATTTCTGTCAGCACATATTTATCTTCTACTCAAAGGCAGTCAAGCTACATTCCTCGTGGTAATATTTTTTTATTTTTTTTGAGGATGAACAGTTCTTTCAACATATTTTTCAGTAACCAAAGGTTCACAAGTAATTGACTTGGAAGCAAGTTTTTGATCTCACCACTAGAGGACATCAGGTCCTTTTTCAGGCTGTTATTTGAGTCCTTACGTAGATGAATATTCACAAAACTGCCTCTGTCCAACCTTTCGGTGTTTAATTTTTTTACGCTTGTGCTCAAGAGCTGTGGAAAGTGAGCGCGCACAGCTCATTTCCCAGCTTGATAACTTCTTTTTAAAAGCCGACTGAATTAAGACCACATTTAAAGCTGCATCTGACTAATCCATGAGACAACACTTTCATGTGCAGGAAATAAATTAATACCTATAATCTGTGAACTCTTGTGATATTCTTTTGGGGAAAATGACTTAGAACCTGGACTCTGGCTTTTCTCGCCTCAGCAGGCTGTCTGGTGAAAGAATATGGGCTTTATTTGTGATCTTGGTTATAACCTTCACTGCATTTAAGTGATCTTTATGGTTTCACTTGCCTTGAAGGTTCTGCAGATATCTGCAAATTAACACTGTAAGATAAGGGCTCAGTCCACAATTTGATATTAAACGTATCCCTTCTGAAATTCAAGTCCTGAAGTTCATAATACTTCATTCAGGTGGCTAGATAGCTTGTTTCCCCATTATATTGTGTCTAACTCTTACTTTATATCTTGCTAAGAGGGAAAGTATTATTAGACCAGGCAGCTGTGCTCAGGAACACGCATTTTTTTGTATCACTAAGCATGTGTATGAAACACTAATTTACATTGGCATGTTCTCTAAAAAAAATTTCTAACATCTTTGCTTCCTGGTGCATGAAAAATAATCATTTGTTGAAAGGGATTACTTTTTAAAACTCAAGTCTCATTATACTGATGTAAAGATTGCTTAGAATAATTTGACCAGGAGATACGTACCTTGCATATATTAAGCAGTATGGTGGCTAGAAGGTTGACAGAGACATGCTTCTTGGATTTAGCGAGGGAAACAAACCCATAAATAATTGTGGGTCATGAAGACTTCAGTGAAGGAAAAGCTGCTTCTGGCTGCGGTCATCAGGGAGGGCATGAACTTTAAAAGAATGGGTAAATGATATATAAAGTAGGGTGGAGGAAAGAGAGGAAAAGGGCAACATGGAAAAGAGCAAAATTTTGGTCCTATTGACTCATGTGTGAGCCTCCAAATGAAAGAGTCCTAGAAGATCAATTAGGAATCATGATACATGGAGGCCAAATTGTGGAGTGGTAGCCGGTCAAGCTAAGAGGCTGGTATGTTACTCTGTGGACAGTGGCGAACTGGTGATGATTCTTGAGAATAACATATCTTGATCAAAGCATGCTTATTTAGTAATTCTGCACCCATGAAATTGCAAGCTTGATTGCAAGGTCTAGCAGAAAACCTCAGCTCTGCCTTTATTGAATACATAGTTCCTCCATCTAGGAAAATCATTCTCTTCAGTTGACTTTTGGAGCTTTAAGAATGGTAACACAGGGTGGTGAAAGCATATGGGGAACATCGTGGAGCCAGACAGATCAGCCAAACCTCTGAAGCTCAGTGAAATCTGGAGATGGACCCGGCTGGTTCTCATTTTGAAGTAGGCGTGTAGACTAGAAGATGGATTTAAGAGGGAAGAGTTCAGGGTTGTGCAGACCAACTCTGAGGTTCCTACGGAAACGCAGGCAGGCTGTTGGAAATGGGGAGGGAATGATGAATTCAAGATTCTACAGAGGTATGTGTCAAACGATACAGGTAAAAAGTGGCATTTAAGATTGTACTCCTGGTTTGAGTTTGACTCATTGGTTTAAGGATGGCATGAAAGTAGTCACAAGGAGGACCTGGTTTTGGTAGGAGAAATAGAAAAATTTCTGTTTTAAACATGATGTAAAAGAGACATGTAGGTAGAGATGCCTAATAGGCAAGAGCAAGTATGGGGATAAGGAGAAAAAGAGAAGCCAGAATTCTGAGATTCATTCCATAAGGGAATAATAATTGAAACCAGGAGAGTAAGGAGAGCCTAGAAGGAAAAACTGAAAAGGGCTGGGACAACATTCCGGGCATAGAAGTGGGAAGAGCCAGCAAAGAAGACAGGCGGAGAAGCCAAAAAGATAAACGCATAATCGAGCAATGCACACTGCCAAGGGAGAGGGACAAAGAGGTCGAGGATTCAAAGAGTGAAAGAAAAACCATCCCTGTGGTTACCGGGTGGTCACTGACCACCCCTAGAAGAGGAAGTTCACTTGTTGGTGCAAGAGTAGGGGATGAACAGATTGTAAGTGATTAACAGATGGGCAGTTGGAAAGACAGCCGGCTTTGGAGACTCTCCATAAAATGGGCTGGTGAAAGGAAAAACTTACAAATCCTTAAATAGGCAGAGGATTTTTTCTCTTTTTAAAATTTACTTTTGCATACAAAAAATTTACTGATATTTTGGGTGTGCAAATCATTGAGTTTTGCCAGAAGTGCAGTCATGGAACCACCAGTGTAATCCTGGTCTAGAGTTCTCTCACCCCAGAGAATTCCCTCGTGTTGCCCCTCTAGTCAGGCTCTCCTCCTACCCTCTACCCCTGGTAGCCGCTGATCTGTTCGCCATGTGTCTAGTTTTGCCTTTTCCAGAATGTCATAAAAGGGGAAGCATATACCATGTAATCTTTTGAGTCTGAGTTTTTCCACTTGGCCTAATGCCTTTGAGATTCTCACGTGTTGCCGTATGTATCAGTAGTTACTTATTGATGAGTAGTTTGCTGTTGTGAGGAAGTACCATAGATGATTAATCCATCCACCCATCAAGGAGCAATGGGTTATTTCCAGGTCTTGGTGGTTATGAATAATGCTGCTGTAAACATTTACACACAGGCTTTTCTCATTTATCTCATGGCGCTAGATACCTAGGACTGGGGTCGCCGACTCATATGAAAGTATATGTGTACAGGAACCTGCTAAACCGTTTTCCAGAGACCCCACAGTTCCGCATCCCTACAAGCAATGTCTGAGTTCAAGTTGCTTGGCATCCTTGCCAGCACTTGATATTGTTAAGTTTTGTTTTTAATTTTTAGCCGCTGCACCAAATTCTTTGAGTAAAAGAGTGTAATTGCCTTAAAGTAAAATAATTTCCTTCTGGATGCTAAATGATGCTGACTGAACTTACAACAGCTGTGGAGATAGTGTTGCTCCAGAGCGGAGCTGTAATGAGGAGTTTTTATTTGGCTTTAATATTACCATCTTTATTCTTCCCTAGTATTGATTTCCTGTGGAGTCTGCATTCTGGAGTTGATTGTGAACGGAAGTGCCATTTACAGCACGGCCCCTACCAATCCAAGTTCTCTTCCCGCCTTAATGTCTGTCTTCCAGTCCCTTGACAAATGGCTTTCCAGAATTTGGGAAGAATGTTGTTTCAGTTACAAAGCTGGGAATATTGGTCCTATTACTTGTTTTATAGTCCTGGTTATTCCTTGTTGGCAGAGTTTATGTTGTCAAATCAGCTAACGTATCAGCTATCAGTTACTGAAGGGTACTTAACAGTTTTGTAAAGGTCTCGATAGTCATTGGACTTTTAATCACTGAGCATGATCTAAGGTTCTCTATGCTAAATGCGTATGGTATTTAGGCTTCTTTCTCTTATGTAAAATCCAGCTTTAAAGGTTATCGAGCTATTTCACGGGTCAGTGCCTTTTTCATTTTAAATTCAGTATAGTTAGCATAGTGTTATTAGTTTCAGTTGTACTATATAATGATGCAACAAGTCTGTACATTACTCAGTGCCATCACGGTAAGTGTACTCTTTAATCCCCATCACCCACCCACCCACCTCCCCTCTCGTAACCATCTGTAGTTAAGTCTGTTTTATGGTTTGTCTCTTTTTTCTTGGTTCGTTTGTTTCTTAAATTCCACGTATGAGTCAAATCATATGACATATTTCTTTCTCTGACTTATTTTGCATAGCATTATTCTTTCTATATCCATCCATGTTGTTGCCCTTTTGCCTCTTTAACATCTGTTTTTGCAATGCTGTGAATTATAGTTTACAGGTTTAAATGGCGTCAGGTGATTTTTCTGTTCATTAAATACTAGTCTCCCTAGTATCTTGGAGAAATAGTTAGAGAATCTATAAGATTTTCTTAGGTGCCACTTTAAATTTTGATTTGAGGATTAATGTATTTCGACAGCAAGAATTCACTGCATTCAACAATTCCTCATCCTTGAAGCTCCTACAGAAACGGTTGTGAAAGAAAGAATTGTGAGAAATGCTAAAGAGAATTGACACACCTGACCAAACATTGCAGATGAATGTAGGAATGCAAAACTGAGCAGAAAGGAAGTTGAGCCATGCATTTGGGATATGTGAACTGGACTTTACAAGCATTGTTAGTAAAATCATGTATATTTAAATTTTAGAGTACTGAGATCTGGTATCTTAAAATTTAGGTGACTTTTCTTTTAATGCTACGAAAGCTTCCTCTTTGTAGTTGGCTTTCTGGTAAAAGGAACCATCCTTTACTATGGCATAACCTGCCACATATAACCTTTGTATCCCTGACACTATGTTTTACGTAGAATATAGCCATATTCTAGAATAGTTTAAATTCCAGGGTGAAATTCCAGAAGAGACCCCTTCTTTCAGGGTCCCCACTCTGCAAGACAAGGCCTGCTGGGTGGCAGTAACATGCATAATCATAGACTGCAGCAGAAATGCATGGCTGCTTGTGAAGGTTTTAATCCAGGCTTTTGGTTCTCAGAACCCAACACACCAAACAGGACCTGGTTCCTCCTTCCTGCATTCCAGCTGGATTGGTTTCTATTCAGGGTTGATGCTCTAAATTAGTATGGTGACCCCCTTAACCACAGCACTGGTTGGTTCACTTAAATATAGCTCATTCCTTGGGCATAAGGTCATGTTGTTGAAATGATCATCGAGTTCCTGGGCCACAGCAATCTTAACAGTGAGTTAAAGTCACCTGGGGACCTTGTCAATCTCATTATGCCCAGGCCACACCTCAGGCAATTATCGGAGAATCTCGGGGCGGTGGGGGGGCGGGGGGAGCCAGGTGGCTGTATGTTCTAAAACTCCTCCAGTGATTCCAATGTGCATTCAAGGCTGAGGACTAGTTTAGACTGAGTTCCTACTTACGGCTCTTCAGTACGACCTTAGTAGATTGAATTTGGAGGTGTCAGGTGTACCCTGCTCATGGTAACCACCTGGAAAACCATAACAGCCATTGCCCTCCACCTAGTGAATTTATTTCGTTTCTCTCTTATTTTGCTCCAGCAGTTCTGCGATGGAAATGTAGATGTGAATATGAGTATGAGGACACTTGATGCAAAATATGTGCACACTGGTGTGTCTGTGCACTTTTATGTATGAATATGTGCAGTTAGACAAAAGGTTAGGTAACAGACTCTCTGTCCACTTCTGCCACCTTCTTCCTCCCTGCCCTCAAAACAAGAAAGGTCAATTTCAGGTAAATAAATTTTTCATAGCAAATTATATACTTTTCCCAGAGACTTTCATAGTGACCCATGACCTCTCATCGTCATAGCCATGGCTCTGGAGACCATTCCTGTTTCTTCTGTCCGCCTGTAAATATTTGACACAAGAATGACCTCCTCGCCATTCTCGCCTTCCATCCTACTGCTCGACCAAGGCTAATACCCTTTGGCCTAATCTTTCTTTACTTTACCTCTCTTCATTCTCCTTATTAGATGTTACTGGACGTAGGGCTCAGTCTGGTAATCTCTGCTCTTTTCACTTTTTCTTAAAAGTATTATTCACACGCGTGACTTTGGACATCATGTTGACTTAACATCTCTGGCTCTACATGTCAGAACCTCTAGAGGCGTGTCTGAGGTGCATTTGTGTGTGTGTGTGTGTGTGTGTTCGAGGTTTTACGGGGCCATCGGTTGTGACATGAAACTTTTTCAGTGAGGGCTTACCTTGGGCAGAACTGATTTTTGTTTTTTTTCCCCTCCTCCTTGCAGTTGGTGTCTGCATAGCCATACAGGGACCACAATGAAAAGGGGAGTGGAGGGTACTGGATTGGACAGATCCCTAAGGAAGAGACGGTCTTTGATTTCCCCTCTGCCCCTTCAGGGTTATACTGAAGTTAAGCTCGTGTGAAACCATATGATTTTGCACTCAAAACCGAACACCCAATTTAGGGATAATATTGAACTATTTGTGCGAGGACTCTGGGTTCCGTTCTCAGTTCTGTCACTTGCTACTTGAGGGATTTGGGGCAAGTCATTTGACCAGGCTCTTCCTTGATTTTTTTTTTTTTTAAACCGGAATACAGGTAATACCTTCATTGGGCTATGGTGAGGATTAAGTGAGTCGATACCTGTAAAGGACTTAAAACCGTGCCTGACACAGCACAAAGTGTGGTTATAATTACTCTGCTTCCCCCGCGGTCGTTAAGGATTTATACTGCATCACTGTGAAAATATGGACTTACCCTGGCATGCTAAATTGTTTCCTCAAGCAAATTGTCATTTTTACTTGTAAAGTCTGAGGAGAGACTCGGAATGGGATGCTGATTCAGACCTGATTGCAGCTGTGTGATCACGTCGCCATGGGCGTGGCTCAGATAGAGTGAGCGTCATCTCGGTGCGCCGGATGGGGCCTTCCACCTGTCAAATGTTGCGCGAAATGCTCCAGTAGAGGGTTGCTGCACGCAAACTTGGGAGATGCTCAGCGTGTGTTGTGACCGAGTCAAAGGCCATGCCAGCCTTCCTTGACTTCTGTGAATACCATTTCTATGGTATTCACAAGTATTTCTTACTCCTGAGTCCTAAAATACTCCTTCCTCCTAAAATACTTGCCACAGAATTATTGCACTTTAAATCATAAAGATGGACTTCCTGGACTTATTTTGACTAGAAACAAGCCACTCCATTGAATATGTTTCTCTAAAAGGAAAATCTAGGAAGCATGTACAACCTGCCTTCCACAAGGCTTTCAGGAGAAGTCTGTAGTTTGGCTTTCTTGAAACAAGTATTTACACAGGGGATGGACGAAGTAGGTGAAGAAAATAAAGAGGTCCAAACTTCCAGTTATAAGTTGTAGAGATGAAAAGTACAGCATAGGGAATGTAGTTAATAATATTATAATAACGTTGTATGGTAACTACACTTGTCAAGATGTATATAAATGTCCTATTACTATGTCATATACCTGAAACTAACGTAAAATTGTATGTCGACTATAATTAATTTTTTTAAAAATTCTAAAAGTACATACGTTGAAACAGAAAAAAAACAGTAAACTGTTTTTCTTATTAAAAATCTTTGTGTGTTAAATTTTAGAAGAGACTTTCTTAAATTGCAGAGGCTTATTTATAAGACCTAAACGGGGTATTGGAGCAAGGGGTGTATGATAATTTCTCCCTAAGAAAATTTCTCGTTCAACTCGTAATTTCAATTTTTTTAAAAAGATTTTATTTATTTATTTGACAGAGAGAGAGACAGCCAGTGAGACAGGGAACACAGGCAGGGGGAGTGGGAGAGGAAGAAGCAGGCTCCCAGCGGAGGAGCCTGATGTGGGGCTCGATCCCAGGACCCTGGGGTCACGCCCTGAGCCAAAGGCAGATGCTTAACGACTGAGCCACCCAGGCGCCCCATCAATTTTTATCTTTTTAAACATTTAACTCCTAAATGTTTAAATGTCACTGCCTCAGTTAGGTCCTGGGTTTAGATGCTCTGAATAATGCCTTTGGATTGTATAGGATACAATGGACACCATGGTAAGTGATTAAACCAACATGCCTTAAACCACGCTTAAAATACTAAGATTTATATCATTCTTCGGTAAAAAACAAAATATTAAGGATAAGAAATATGCAACATTAGAATAAACCCAGAAATTTCTTTTGCAACAGTGGCTTCCTACCTCCTACCATCCCTGTGAGGATGTCCTTGTTGTGTACATAAAAAGATATATCCATTTGCTTTGTTAAAGTGACATTGTGTTAAGTCCCAGGTAGAGTATCAGGAACTAAAATACAAGTAGAAGAAATGGCTCCACAGTCGAAAGCATTAAAATAGAGAAATGGGGGATGGACCTTTTTTTAGTCTGGAAGACCTATGAGAGGGCAAAAGCCTTTGAATAGAAAATCCCCATAATCTTATACTCCGGGAACCTCACAGGGAAACACTAGTTTGGCATTTTAGATTCAATCCTTGGTGGTTCAGCTGTACCCAAAGTACACCCACGATAGAGTATAACGTCTCCAAAGAGGTTTTGGAAGAGAGGAGTACAGAATGGCAGATGGGAGGAGAAGGAGGCTTTGCTAAATCCAGGGACTGGGAGCTCAGGCACTGGTGAGCCCTTCTGACCCAGTGGAGAAGTGCACAAAGATGACATTTTGCTTTACAGGGCACATGCTACCTACGTAGGTGTCCCTGTCTGGAAACCTGTTCATGGAACAGTTTGCAGGATTGCAATTCTTCTTAAAACAAACAGCATTTGGTTCTGTAAACTTCCCTCCTTTTGTTTGTAAACCACAAGAACCAGGTGTTTTTCTGGTGAGTGGGATAAAGCCTGGCTCTGGGTTGTAAAGGGATGTGGGTATTTCTTGTATTAAGGGTTTCAGGGCAGGTGTCTTCCCCACCCCCCCCCCCACCCCCATGCCAGTATGGAAACAGGAACCAGGTAGGACTGTCTCCACCAAAACAAATGGAGAGGATAGAAAAAATGTTATTATGGCGGTGATTGTTTCTCTACAACGTTGTATGTCTCTGGAACAGGTTTTTGTTTTTGTTTTTGTTGTTTTAAACATGTCAATGATTTTAGTGCCTTTAACAATGGAAGTGTGGCCACTTTCCCTATGATAAAGGGCAAAATGGTCCAATTGTGGTATTTTAGGAAGTTTGCCAAAAGGTTCCTTTTGTCATTATAATCCTCAATTGTCTATCCAAAATTCACAGGAGTTTTGGGGCACCTGGGTGGCTCAGTCTGTTGAGTGTCTGACTCGGCTTCAGCTTAGGTCATGATCTCATGGGTCGTGGGATCGAGCCCCCTGTCGAGTTGGGCTTTGTGCTCAGTGGGGAGTCTGAAGATTCTCTCCCTCTGCCCCTCCCCCAACTCTCTCTCTCAAATAAAATAAATAAACTTTAAAAATAAAAAAAAATTCACAGAAGTTTTAAGGCAGGGGCTTAGAATAGGGGTATCAAAGGTAAAGGTGTTTCGGAGATGAGGTTCGGGGCCCTGAGTGTGTTTCTCCACCTGTTCATCCTTCTGAGCTATTGTTTCTTTCTGTGTGGTGCCCACTAAAATCTCACTGGCTCTAGAGCAAACAAGACTAAAAGGGGATGATATTTCTCAAAAAATGTACTGGGTTGCTAGTAGTGTCTATTTCTTGGAAAATAATGCTTCCTGTCTTTTTAAAAGCAATTACTGGTGCATTAGGAATCTTTTTTGTTTAGCAGTTCCAAATTTGAAAAGCTCTGGCTTGCTATTTAATTCTAAATATACTCATCTCTTATCTGTATAATTTAGCTAAAGGCTTTCAGTGTTTCTAGTTGGTTGCTGACAATTACACTGGATATGCTAATCATTTTCAGGGTGGACCTTAGCTGAGTGAAAACGACCAAACCTCAAACTTACCCACCATGATTATATAATTTGCCTTTCTGTTAGGCACTTCCTTCCCCTAGGTTGATTTCAGAACTATGCTGCGGAATTGTATATCATTTTTTCTTTTGTCAGAGTTGGTTCTATTTAACCAATATAATAATAATAATAAATAATATAATATAAATAATAATAAAGTTTAGTACCTCAAACCTTCATACATACTTTATTTTCTCATGAGAAACATGTATTGTTCAATGACATCCCCATCCACATATTTATATATGTTTCTTCTGATTGAGACAGTGGGGTTACTTCATGACAATAGGGAATAATTTTTTTTAATCAACATATCTGTACTTTCTAAACCATTTAATGTTGAGGCAACCGGTTGTTATAATGATAAAAAGGATTTATTTGGTAATGCTTAGATGCTGACCTGCATTGGATTCTCAAGGAGAGAGAATTAGTGGAAGGTAAGAGGATTTAGTAGTTCTACTCTGAGATTGCCTGAGCCCGATTGTATGAATACAATACGATTAATATATTGAGCATTGCAATATTGGAAATGACTTGAGTAAATAGTATCCAGCTTATACAGTGAAAATTATGATCATGGACATATAGACCTTTGACTTTTGAGTAGCATGCTTTCCTTTACAGCATGTTGATTTCAGTGTGGGAATGGAGTGTCTTAACCTCTGTGAGGTCTCTCTGACCATGATGGCTAATTTTATCTGTCATTTTAGCAAGTCTACAAGCACCCAGTTATTTGGTCAAACAGCAGTCTAAATATTGCTGTGAAGATATTTTATAGATATGATTAACATTTACAGTCAGTTGACTTTAAGAAGATTACCCTCAATAATGTTGGGGGCCTGATCCAAACCATTGAAGGCCTTTAGAACAAAAACTGAGGTTTCCCAGAGAAGAAGGAATTCTGCCTAAGTTTCCAGCCTGCTGGCCTGCCTGCCTTACAAATTTTGGACTTCCCAGCCTCTACAATTACAGCTGCCATTATTTCTTAAAATAAGTCTTTTTTGTTTAAATAGGTTTCTTTATATGATTTATATATTTTTCTCCAGAGAAATAGTAGTATGTAGTATCAATAGTGGTCCAGTAGTATTTTGGGTTCTGTATCTCTGGAGAACCCTGACTGGACACACTGACCCTCAGAAAGAAAATTAGAGGTCCCCGCCCCCCGCCCCAGGATTATGTAACATATTTAAATTACTTTTTAAGAGACTTTTAAATTAACTTTTAAGGTAAAAACAGGATAGTAAACCTCTTAAAATATCTTAATTGATGTCAGTTTTAATTTCAGAGCATTTTAGGAGAAAGAATTGGAAAGAGTACCAAAGCCACAAGAAATGGGGTTGGGGAACAGACTCAGTAAGGTCTGAAAAGAATGTTAAGCACCTTGCTCTGGACTGGGCCAGTTCTTTACTGGCCTGAAGGCTTAAGACCGTCACTCTCCTTAAAATGCCCATAAAGTAATAAACTGAATTGCGTCACTATTCTTTAATATTGTTCTTCTCTCACAAACCTTTAGATCTCCTCTCTGAAGTTACAGAGCCATAGTGATTCATCCACAGTAAATTGTGTCATTGAGGGAAAACTCGTTTGTCTTCTTCATTTTTATCCCCAGAATTTTTCATATGGTCGATTTCCATTAAACTGCCAGTAGGTGAGAATGAGGAAGTCTGCAAGCTGCAGGTGTAGCAATCCTGAGTGTGGTCCTGCAGTCACCAGAACACTGAGTGAAGCTTCCATTGTTCGTGTATTTTAGCTTTACGTCTAAAACCTCTGGGGGGCATCAGTTGAATGAGTAAAACAATACAACTGTAGAGCTGCCTGCAAAAAAAAAACGAAGCTATGTGAAGTGTAAATAAGCACAGGGAGACAGTGACAACAGGGGGAAGGGCCTTCTGAAGCTCTCTCAGGCTTTTTCTTTCTGACAGAGTGTTTTCCCCTGGGCATCTAACTGGAGTTTCCATTCTCAGCAGGTCATGGAGTCAGTTGTGGGATCAGAAGAGACTCTAGAGACCCTAACACCAACCTGACACCCTCGTCCCAGATCCGTGTTTGTGCATGACCATCTTCAGTGATGGAAGGCACGGCTTGTTACCTTCTGGTAACTTCCAATCACCGGTCCTAGTTCTGTCTTCCAGCACCACGCTAAAAGTAGAAATCCCTCCACATGTTAACCTTTAGTTCAGTTATCTTATTTCTCCAGATCTTGCCCTATTTTCTCCAGAGAAAATGTACCTTCTTTCCAGAGATCCTCCTGTTGTTATAGCCTAGAATTTTGACGAGTCCTAGGTTGCTCTCTTCTGAGTGTGCTCTAATTTATCATCCCATGGAAATGTCTGGTTCAGACAATGTGATCCGAGGACCAGAAAATAGAGAAGGTTCTTCTTCCCCTTACTCAGTGAGCTGGACATCGCTGATAGAGCCTGTGATGCTGTTAGGACTGTCACAGCCTCATCCCACTGATCGTGTGTCGTGAGCTTGCTGTCCATGCACCCTCTTTTGCAGCTCCTGAAGCTTGGCTGGGTTTTCATTCTGTACCTGTGCGGTTGGACTTAATAGAAGAGGGGTTCATATTTATCGCTGCTAAGTCTTTTTTTAGCGATAGCCCATTCTTTTGATCTGTTGATGATTTTGGACCTGATTCTAGCCTTCTCTCTGTTTTACCTGCAGGTGTAAAGCCCTCGTTCTCCTCTAAATCTTTAATAAAAATACCACCTTTCCTTCCCATCGCCCACTTGTCCACACTCATCCAGGCTTTTGCAAGAACTCGGTATCCACGCTCACCCCCCTGAAATACGTCTTCCACGCTGCTAGGGCATGCCTGTTTAAAAAAACAAACATGAGTGGGTTCTCATTTTCTTGTCTTTGCCTTCCGTCCCCACAGTCCCCACGTGAGACGCTTTTCTCCATCTGGACAAAGTACTTAGGCAACTGCTCTTTGTAAGTCTTACTCCTCCCTTTCAACCCGTCCTCTGCCAAACTGGCCAGTCTGGATCACACTTTGCATCATCAACACCCTTGAATGGCTCCCTCTGCCTTTGTGACGTGGGAGAATGTTCTATGATTTGCGCACTGCCTCCCCTCTGACATCATTGCCCAGAACCGAAGACAGGGGGCCACAGTTTCTCAGTTTTCTTACCTTTCTAATGGTGTGGCTCAAAAAATAAAACTAAACCCTTAACGGCTCACAGACCAATGATGGGTTAGGTAACTTTGAGAAACACAGCCCTGGCTATCTGTCTGATTCTTCTGTTGAACCCAGCAATTGATTTCTTTACCTCCTTTTGAATCTGTAAAATTGGATTTATAACCTCCCAAGGGTGTCGCTATTAGAGGAGAGGGCGTGTACCTGTCTTAACTTGTGTCCAGGAATTCAGAAGTTCATGCAGTGTACATTAGGTATTATCAATGGGAATAATGAACAGGAGGCCTAAGGGCATTCTAACCTATGTTCCTGGGTTCAAGTTTCATGTGGCATTTTATAACATTAGCAACTTAGCTAGTGATACCTAATGTTTAGGAAAGAGTTTTAAAGAAAGCTTAGTAAACACACCTTATGTTCAGATAAGTGAATCCTCAGGGTTTAAAATTTATTTACGGTGGAGCAGACATGGGAAAATGGAGTCTGCTGTCTCCGCAAAGTGCTGACCACACAGCAAAGATTTATGGAAATGTTATAAAAGGCACGGCAGGGACCTCGGACCTGTTGGTTGCTGGCACGCTACTACGAGTAGTATTTACTGTTTTTCTTATTGCCTGTTAACAAAAGGTGGTAAAAGAAAGATCAAAGCGAACCTGCCTTTTTATTTTCCTTTCAAAGGGTCAGTCTTTCTTTGTGCAGTATTTCTTTGTCCAACAGCTTATTGGAAGCTCTATATAATGCTGCAAGATGGCAGGATGTTATGCCTTTATTGCCAAAGCAGCCATGAGGAAGTGTCTCATTCTAGGAAACTGTAAGGGAGCCCTCTTACTTCAAGAATGGGGATGGCAGAGATCCAGCTGGGACCCTTGTTCCCAGGGGTTGTTTGATTCCACGGTCAACCTGTGCTTGCTTTGTGTTTTCAAACCGTATGAAGGTTCTCTTTGCTTTTTAATATTGCATTAAAATGTGGATTTCCAAAACTCCTACTAGAAATAAATTGCGGCTTACCTTGGGGGGGTATGCATTAAATATTTAAAGGATTACTGAAGTCCAATAGTTTTGAAGAATTAATCATCTCCTACATACTAATCATAATGTAGAAATAGAAAAAGGCATTTTGGAACTTCTGGGCTCCACTGAAAAGTAACTAACTTATATGTGTGTAGAACTGTAATTTACCGATGACTGGCCATTCAATCCAACAGCAGTAATGTCTGTTTTCAGCTACAGTCCTTGATGAGTATAAATCAGGCTCTTTTCCATTTCAAGAATGTTTTTGTAAAGCTCACTAGGCTTTTAGAAGGGAAAATCTAGGTATGCTTCTCACTGATTACACAGATTTCTCTTTGCAGGAGGATAGTCTTAGATTCATTCATGGACTCTACGCTATTTCCGAGTCTTTCGGACATAAAAACAGACATATAAATAAAAGCTAAGGTAGGATGCATGTGAAAAGAAGCCTGAAGTGTATGTGTGTATACATGTGCCTGCACGGGCTTAGTCTCCTAGAACATCGTGACAGGTAGGTCCAGATCACGAGCATGACTTCCCCTACCATTAGTTTGACTCTGTTTCATATTCCCCTACCTCACAGTTGGAGGTCAGCCAGAGGTGCCCGGCAGCCAGGGTAGAAGGACAGATGTAAATTCATTGCATACTAAGGGAGTGGGGCTGGGGGTGGGAACTGGTGGGGACAGCAGTTGCTCAACAGCCTAGTGGCCTGTTTCATTCATAGTGGACAAGTAGTATCATTTTCACTTTCGATTGTGACTGTATTTTGTGATTATACTGTGAACCTTTTTCTCTATATAAAGCCGGTTTAGTTGTAGAATCTACCCTTTCCCACTGGGTAATGTCTCAGTACAAAGTCTCCATTAAAAATCATTTATTATTTTAACAATTGAAACAGTTACAAAACCTCATTGGCTCTTGGAAATCCACATACCCCAGTTCCTACGGGGACTGTACCTGCAGGTGACATTCAAGGACACACGTGCCACATCAAATTGAAAACACTTACTAGTGCTGGGGAAGAGTTCGGGAATTCAGAGTACAATTCCTTTTACTTCAAGGTCTTGCCATCCCCCTTCCACATCTGCTTTTGTTTTGGGTCCGAGTATAAAGGAGAGAAGACTGGAGGCCCATGCCTCTGCAGGGGTTAAGCCTAGTACTCTTGAAATTAAATAAGAGTTAAACACCTATATCCGTTAAAGACTGGGTTTGAGCATTTAGGAAACTAATCGCAAATGTTTTTATGCCTTAAGTGTGTACTTCATGGATAGGAAAAAAAAAAAACCCTTTATTATGATTATTTGATCTTGGGCTGTTTGCTTCTTTGTGACTGGTCACAGCTGTGACTGGGAGGGAGCTAGTCGATGTTGTAGTCAGGATTTACAAGGCAGCAGGACAAAAGCATCTTAGCCTCAGAGCAGATGGGCCCTGGTTTAATCCTGACTCAGTGACTTAACTAGCTGGGGGACTTTAACCTCTGTGAGCCTCTGTTTCCTGATCTGTCAGGTGATGACTCCTCTCCCCGTGCTGTTATGACTAACACAGGTAACCTAATGCACCTCGCACAGCATCTGACAAAGTTGAAGATGTTCCTAGATAATGGAATTCTTGACCCTACCCCTGCCTCATGAGTTGTAGGACGGTGGTGACTTTTGGCCTCCTTTGATTAGGCTTTCCTTTCCCCAGTAAATGGTTTAAGCATAATTTTCAAAACAGCCATTTTGGTGACTTTCACATTTTGATACAAATAAAAATTCTCCATGAGACCGCTCACGCTAGTGCATGAAAAATGCCATCTTTGTCATTTGCAGGATATTCCACTGCAGGTAACAGAAGAGGAGAACCATTGATTGGCTGGGTGTGGTAGAGGTGGGCTCAGTTACAGCCCTCTGAGTCCCAGAGGGGCTGTCCTGTGATCTCCGTTCCACAGACCTCAAGGAGGGCTCCTTTGTGACATCTTGTCTGGACAAGTTAAAGGCTACAAAGCTTTCACTTTGCTGCTGCATTTCTCCTACGAAAGCTTTAGAGCCATCCAGGCCATCCTTGCAAGTAAAGGAATGTGTATCTTCTGCAGAAGTCATTTGAATTTCAGCTTTCACGTTGCTTTTTAAAAGCCACTCTTAGGTGTTTCACTGTCCTCCTAGGATACTTCATAAAACATTAATCCTCTCAATTTTTTATTTGGAAGATGAAGGTGAAGATCCTTCTCTCCTTAGCTTTACCTCTTTCAGTAATACTTCCGTTAAATTTCATGCGGATGGTCAGAAGCTAGTAGCTTTATTTGGATAAGGAACATTTCCGAACGAAATCTGTCATTTGTTTGAGACATAGCTTTTCATTTTTTCTGCCAAAAGGTAGTTTCAGCTGTGTGTGTGTGTGTGTGTGTGTGTGTGTGTGTGTGTGTGTTGCAACCTGATTCTCTGGAAGGTAGAAGAAACAAACTAGATTTGAAAAGATTTTCATAAATATGTGTATTGTAATATTGGACTATGTTTATTGATCATCTGATTAAAGAAATAAATAGGAAATAACAAATCATCTTCAATTCAGAAATAGAATTACCAGATAAAATCACCAAGTAGAATTATGGAAGTATATTGTATCTGCTGTTTATTTCTTTTTTTTATTTAAAAAAAATTTTTTTTACATCCTCACTTTTCTTTTTTCTTTTTTTAATAATAATATTTTTTTATTATGTTAGTCACCATACGGTACATCCCTGGTTTTTGATGTAAAGTTCCGTGATTCATTAGTTGCGTGTACCACCCAGCGCACCATGCAATACGTGCCCTCCTTACTACCCATCACCAGTCTATCCCATTCCCCCACCCCCCTCCCCTCTGCTGTTTATTTCTTCAACAACAAGCTCTTGCATGTTCGAGGCATGGATCCTCCCTTTCCTTCTTCTCCACATTTTGCCATCGCTGTAGAAGCTGGAGAGAGGGAACTAGGATTCTACACTGTGTAGGCCAAATAGTCATCATAAGGAGAAGCACAGGACTAGGGAGAAGGAGATCTAAATGTTCCCTCTAAACTTGCTGCCAGCTAACATTTGACCTGGGCAAGGAATTTCACCTCTTGGGCCTCAGTTTTCCTGGCCTGTAAAATGCTGATGTAGACGCTCAGACCTACTCAGCACTTCAGCCCCATTCACTTTTAATTCCAAATACCCATCACACAGATGACCATGAATTTAAGTAAACTTAATATCAGAAATTTCCTGCATTTCCCCAACCTACACATCTAACGCATGTTAGCCCTAATTAAATTCCCCAGCCTTCGAGGGAAAGATTTCTGAAGTTTTGGTGTTTTTGCTTTTGTTTTTGTCTCCGCAGAGTGGATTTGCCAACCATCTAGTACATCTCCAGCGCAATATTAGTAGATAAAAAATAGAGCTCTTCCTTGATAGAGTTGGTAGTTGAACTGGGAACACCTTAAATATGAAGCAAAAATAGACTACTTAGAACAGATGTGTTATAAAAAGTAAAAGGGGTACAACTGGCTGGCTCAGTTGGAAGAGCATGCAACTCTTGATTTTGGGGTCGTGAGTTCGAGTCCATGTTGGGGATAGAGAGTCCTTAAAAAAAAAATAGTGCTTCTTATACATATCACCTGCTTTTACTTTTTATAAGTACTTCTTCCTGCTACCACTATGTTCATTTAATCCTTTCCCCAAATCCTATAAGGTAAATGATGTCACCTCAATTTTATAGCAAAATCGAAGGCACGGAGAAAAGTTAAGTGAATTGTCAGCGGTTACTCTTCCATTCAAAGGATTTGGAGAGGGTACTGGTGGTAGAATCCTCAGGATCCTCTCTTAGGTAAGTAGGTTAAGTATTGAGGGGGAAAGTAGGAGAGTGGTCTGGAGTGGGAGAATGGGCTTTGGACTTTCTAAGCAGACTTGATTTTGATTAAGAGGCAAAAACAAAAATTATTTTCTTAATTTGGCACTTGTCAGTGTCACTTACCGAAAATTTAATTTTTTTTTTTTCACATACAATTTCAGGGAGCCTAGAAGTGGAGAGTCTTAAGTGAGAAAGCTCATTTCAGAAGAAAACAGTAATCACATGATTGTATGCTTTGGAGAAAACAATCCAAAAAAGAACTAAAACTGGGTCAAGTGTTGAGGATTGCTCAGCACCGCTGGTAGTGACTGGCCCAGAGCAGTGGGAGTTGCAGGGGGAGTTGCCTGGTTGTGGTGAGGCGGATTTTTCCCCCTTGATGGATTGTAGTTTCTCTCCTTTCAACTTGACCTGCAGAAGGGGTATTGCAAACTGTTGTCTTTGGGAGAATAGGCACAGTTTTCTCCCCCTGCCTGCCCACTCTGGAAGGTCTGCAGGGGCACGACAGTGCCAGTCCTCATGCCACGTGTGGCCCAGTGTGTGTTTACACAGACTCTGGGGTTGCAGGGACTTCTGGAAGGCTGGGATGTGTTACTGAGTTTGGAGTGAGCCATGGGGGTCCAGCGATGCCCGCCTTCCAGGGACTGGCAAACATTGTCCCGATTGAAAACCCGGTCCCCCAAAGAAGAAAAAGCCTTCTTGCCGTGAGCCCCTTTCCCCGTCCCCGGGGAGTGCCCTGCCGCCGGTGCAGCAGAGCGCTGTCTGTCCTCCACGCTGCCGCTGCCGGGTGGAGAGGAAAGGAACAAGGAGCCGCGCAGCGCGCCGGCCGCCTTCCTCCCTTGGCCCCAGCCGTCTGCGGTGAGTCCCCGGACCGGACGGAGCCCGCGGGCCCCGACGCCCAGCCGCTCCCACACCTCCTGGATTAGGACAGGTCACGGTTGTCAGGGCAACTGTGAACAGCGGCAGATCGCGGTTTCCCCTCTGTGCCGTGTGCGCAGTATTTTCCTGTGCGGCGGCAGGGGAGAAGACTGGGGAGAGGTGCCGCCGCTGAAGAGCTGGGATCTGACTGAACAGGTTAGGCAGTGCAAGGAGGCAGCTGACCCTGCGTGCCTTTCCTGGGGCTTTTCCGGAAGGAGAGTGCGCGTGCGTGCGTGTGTGTGTGTGTGTGTGTGTGTGTGTGTGGAGCGTGTGTGCAGGCAGCGAGCTCCAGCCAGCCGCATGCCTGCGGGGAGTGAGTGGGAGGGGGCGTGGAGGAGAGGTGGGGGGGTTGCTGCTAGGTGAGGGGGAACTGCAGGGCCTCAGTTGCCAAGTGGCTGGTAGTATCTGTCAGCTGTTTGCACACTGTTTACCCATAGGGGATCTATTACAAGTGCTCAAATGAATCGGCCGCTTAGAAACTAGCAGCTTCCTGGGAGCTGCAATTACATAAGCATATATTTTTAATATAATAATAATTAAAAAACAAGTAGCCGCGGTATGCCTGGATCAGCTACAGCTATCCGACAAGAGCGACTGAAGAAGACCAGTGCAAGGCCAATTCCCCTTGGTTTATTCACCATTAATGAGGAAGATGAACAGCAAAAGAATGGAAATTCCAGAAGACCAAAAGGTATGCATTAGCTCTACCCTTTGGTTGGACCCGGAACCAGCCCTATTTCCCACACTGTCTGTAGCACATTTACAAACTGTGTGCACCCATGCGGTGTGGCGTGCTTGTGACCTCCTAGCACAGTTTGCTGGTGGTATTTACGCATTCTGTAGAGCTGTGTATGCATGAAATGGGGAACAGATTTGGCAGGTTTCAGATCAGCTGCCTTTTTGACCCAAGCTACTTTCTTGGCCTAGAGATCTTTAATTTTCACATGCTCACTTGCACAGTAACCCATGACACCGTCCTCACCAGGAGGAAGAAATAGGAGTTATCCAGGTTTAAATGAACATCTCCCTACCTTGCTTAGGCATGTCGGTGATTTCTGTTTAATAAGGAGAGTTTCTCCTTGGAAGGGGATGAGTTAAAGTGACCGAAGAGTGCAGCCTTTCCAAGGGCAGAGGGTCAAGATGTTACTGCCTTTTCTATTCTGAAATACTGAGAGCTTGAAGAGGAGGTAAATAAATATTGAGCGCAGTGTAGGGGGCAAAGCTAGGTAACAGGAAGGGGGGGACCATGAGGCTTTATAACTTCTGGTGGTAACTGCTACTGAACCTCCCTATGGAGGTTGGTTTGTGCTGGGTGCAGAAAGGAGAGGTCTGATTCTTGTGCATTTCTTTCCTAATGATGAAACGGAGCAGCAGGTTGCCTGGCTCCTCAAATCCCTGTGTCCTGCATTGTTTTAGCATTGTCTCACAGCACCCCCTCCCCCCCACCCAGGGCTGTAATTGTCAGGGGTGGCAACATCATGCCTGTTTGAAGAAGGGCTTTCAGGCTTGCATTTTAAGTTTTATCTCGCAACCCCCTTCCCCAAACTATATAAGCTATTCGTCACTTCAGCTAAGAGATTACCAGTTTTGTTGTTCCCATGTGGTGATTAATTTTTAGCTTGCATTCAAATTGTTCTGTCATGAAGATAGCCAATTTTCCTCGGTGTGGTACAGGGCAGTAGCATGGCAAAGTAGCAGGCAAACACTGATAGAATCAGTGTTTGAATAGAATCCAGTGTCTGAAAATGATTGGCTTTCTTTTTCCTGGTTCTTGAGTGGATCTGAGTTTGCTTTTCTTAAATATCATTGAAACTGTCCACTTTAAATCCAAAAGTATATTTTTACTTCACTTTTAAAATACCATATACAGAGAATTTCTAATACGTAGAATCTAAGTCACGTAGTTGACTTTCACTATCAGACCTAGTTTCTATCTTAGACCCAAATGATTTGAGGAATTTACCGCTGCCGCGAAAGGAAGCTGATGTGGGTGATTTGGCGTAGGTGTTTTTGCCCAGGAATTAGACAGTTGAACCAGAGTGTGCCCTTGGTGAAAACCCAGTACTTTAAATTGTTGGTAGCAAATCACTTGGCCTCTTAGGAGGCGGTAACTTTCTGAACTACTGTGGATCTGTTGAATCGGGCCTACTGTGTGTTTTTGGAAATGTTCTTTATTTGCGGCACTTTTCCCTTAGGCATCTTGGAGCAGTAATTTAGGATAGTGATCCATTTTGTTCTGAGTAGTTTTCTTGAATTCCTCTTTTTCCTGTGTTTTGTTTGTTTTCATTTGCCTTTAGTATTTTACTTAAAGGAAAGAAGGGTAGGGGAAGTAGGTGCTTCTAAAAATCTATCTGTTTTTGGGAATTCAAGCACTCTTTGGATAAGAGAGACTTAAGGAGGTTCTGACCCCCTACCATTTTTCCTTTTCTGCTTTTCCCTGTATGAAGGGGAAAAAGAAGGAAAAGACTAGGAGGAAATCTTATGTTGATAAGAATGTCCAGACTTTCTGTATATCCCCAACTGTCTCTAATTTATGGACACGTCTAATAAACAACCTTGGAAATCTCTATGATTCTTGATGAATAAGACTGCTGACTTGGTTCTGAATTTCTCATCAGGTCTGTCAGAGCAATGGGAATGTCCACGTTCAAATCTAACCTTGTCAGTAGAACAGAGATGGAAATATTGTATGTGTCCACTGTCCAATATGATGACCACAAACCACATGTAGCTGGAAGCACTTGAAATGTGGCTACTGTAACTAGGAAACTGATTTTTTAATTTTAATTGATTTTTAGTTAAAGAGCCACACATGGCAGTGGTTACCTTCTTACACAACACAGTTCTGCTCTGTAGAGCTGTGATCTGAATTTTTGTCCTCTCTGCTTTGTCCCACCTTACTTGCTTTCTGGTGCCAGTTATGGTCAGGTCCTGAAATGAATGTGGTTATTAAGAAGGGCCTGATGGAGCAGACGGCCCCTTCCCTGCAAGGGGGCACAGTAGCCTGGCTTTATAGACAGTTTCAGTTGTCCTTTTCCACCTAAATGTTCTTGCCTGCTCTGAATATTATACTTACTGCTCACTGGTTGCCAATATCATTGTTTGCAACATATAATGGACTTTTATTTTCTTAGTTATAGCATCATAGCAAGATGACATGCAGATTATCTTTTATGGGTTATTGTTAAGATAAACAATCAGAAGCTTTGTTTTCTTTTTTGCCTGCTCTGTGGTCTAATCAGCCAGCTGTGCCCTGGTTTTCATGCTAAGTATCTTTATTCTGTCATTACCAGGAATAAAGAAGTTTGCTATCTAAATTCAATAAGGCAAATGCTCCTGTCCAGGATTACTCTGGGTTAATGACAAGTTGCATCTTTCCAAATACTCTACTCTTGGGTAACCATCCTAATGGACTCAGTGGAATGAACATACCGATTACTGTCTGGACTCCCAATGGTGGCTTCAAAATGACTCTGGTGGGGTGAGACAGTAGTTCAGTTAGCTGGTCGACTAGCTCAGTTCTTGAAGGCAAAATTTCTCTCCCTGTAATCAGTAGGGATGTAACTATTTTACATGTCTTGCTATTATTGACGAATAACATTTAGACAATAATTGGGAGTGAGCTGGGCTTCTG
Source organism: Ursus americanus (assembly GCF_024610735.1). NCBI lineage: Eukaryota > Metazoa > Chordata > Mammalia > Carnivora > Ursidae > Ursus > Ursus americanus. The sequence goes on along the minus strand of NC_142137.1, from coordinate 49,231,950 downwards.
CTCTTATACCTCTAGAACCCAAGCCTCAGTGTAATGCTGACCTGAGGACTGGTGCAGGAGAGCTTATTTAGGTACTGCAATGACTCAGTGCCCTTGCTTAGGTTTCCAGGCAGACCTACCTTATGGTGAGTTTTGCTGAGCACAGTGTCATTAATAAGTAAAAAGACCTTTTCTCCCTAAACCAACACTTGTTAAAAGCACAGAGTACTTTGCTGGGGCATTGTGGAGGTGGTGCAAAGGTAATTGGCATGGTTTCTGTTCTCAGAGGTGTTTATCTCTCTATTGAAGGAAGACCACTATGTACCAATAATGCGAGAATATAAACTGAAATCAGGGGAAGGGCTCAGAGTATAATGAAAGCATCTATACCTACGTCCTTGCCCTTCTCTAGACTATAAGCTTCTAAAGGGCCAAGACTACTGTTCTGTATAAGAAATTGCAGAGTGCATGGAATATTACTGAATGGAGATTAACTCAACATTTAAAAATAATTTGCGCAGGCTCTGGAAGTCTTACTAACATAAGAATACTAAGAAATGTTGATCATATTAGGATTGTCCTTCCAATGTAACTACTTTGATGTTTGGATGTTATCTGATAGGTTAATCCTATTACTCTAACACATTGCCTTTACCTAGGAGTGATCAGGGATTCTACCATGTTCTGTTGTTTTCCATTATACTATTCATCATTTTCTTTGGTGGAAAAATGAAGGCGCATGTTTACAAGGTGGTATTAACTGACTACTTTGTTAGTATCTAGGTTAATGCCTTCTGCCCATTTTGTTAGCAAATCGCAGATTAGATTGTAAAGAAATAAAATTTCTCCTTGCAATCAGGGCACAGTAGTAGTTCTGGGAAACTGCTCTCCTTCTCCCTTTTCCCCTCCCCCTGCCTTTTTGTTAAAATGTGTTTTTATGGAGCCTGCAGTAATTTCTTTTCTTTTGGCTTATCCACTCTAAAGGTAGAATTTCTGCCAGTTAAGGTTTCCAAATGAAATATGATCTACCATTTACCATTTATATTCCTATTGGATTGGTGATGATCTAACAATTGTAATGTCCTCTTTGTAAGTCATGAGTCTTTTTTTTTTCTCCAAAAAGGAGTATCATGTCAAGAAGTGCGAATGCCATTCTAGAATCATTCTCATTTTTTTAGTTTTTTTTTTCCCCTTTTGTTCTGTAAGACTTGGACTGTTGTCTGTTCCCCGTGTCTTTATTTGTGCCATTTCAGGACTAAGCAAAAACTTCTGGGAGTAGAATTGTACAGCTAGTGAGGCAAAAGTATAGTTCAGAAGAGCAATAATATCAAAGATCCCTATTGGGAGGAAATCTTAAGGTCAAATTGATCGGCATAAATTTTATTTGCTGAAGAGACCCGAAATGTCATGTTTTATTCAAAGCATTTATATAAAATAACAACAGGGGATGTCAGGAACAAGGACCACAACATCTGATGTATGGCTTGCACTCATTGGATGCTCTGTGAATACCTGTTGAGTGAGCAGAACTGTCTCCCAGGCATTCTGTGTGACAGTAGGAATTACCACAGTTCTCACTATACAAGGGGAACGTGATGTGACCTATACGTAACCAAAATTTTTTATACGGTGAGGTAGTACTATATGCATTGGAATTTGCTTGCTGTATAAAACTAAAAGGTTTAAAAATTATGTGCGTGTTTCAAGAGCTGTAATCAGTAGAGCTAAAATAATTGACTATGCTAACCATAGGAACCAAACGCATGTATTTGGTGAAAATCTCCCAGCTGATAGATCTTACATATTATTTATTAGAAAGTGGAATTGAGTATCCTTTTCCACTAACATCAGCATACCTCACAGGGCAACTTTAAATTCCGTTCGTTGTTACTAAAAAATTATCAGGTCATTTGCAGGCACATTAACCGTGTTTTGAGCAGAAACTAACACCTTCACATCAACAAAGGAAGTTTTATTGAGATAATTCATCTTAATTCTCAGTTCTTAGCATTTAGAAGAGCCCATTTATTGGGCCCTCTATATTAAGTTTATGTTCTAGATTCGTCAACTTCAAAAGGTAAGTCATACCTCATTATGCCTCAGATCTAGAAACAAAGACCCAAAGTGTACCACAGATGGACAGAAGACATTTGTTTGAAGTGTTTACCAGGGCACTGATGAATATTTTTGCTGACTATAAAATGCAAGTTTCATTTTCTTAGGCTTTCTGCCCAGTGATGATTATTCGAGATTTAATAGATTCTGTCCAGATTCCAGAAAATTTACCATTCTGGGTCCAGTGTGAAGTGTGAAATGAGAATGGAGCTGAGGCATATTGAGCAAAGAAAATTATGTTCACAGTTTCAGGCCTCACAAAGTAGTAGCAAGATAGTCTGTGGATTCAGCGCAACCAGTCATCCTAAAACCATCGCTGGGAATAACATTATGGAGGTTGGTGTGGTGCCTCCTCGTAGGGTTACTTACAAGGTCAAGCATCAAGTGCATTTGTTGAGGGGTGACTTGGGAGCCCAGTTGGAAGGTTGGAATCTCTGTGGACCCCTTTTGAAACCCTTCTGAAACAATGTAGCACAAAATCTCCATACAAATGCAAAGACAAGATTGTAGTTATTGCCTCCGAGCCCCTGTAGAGAACTATCGATATTCAGAACCTGCTACTATCAGGGCTCTCAGTTTGTATGTTGGGAAAAGTTTCACCAGATGGACTATTAGTGGCTACACCCAAGTTTGCCAAGGTTATTAGATATTCAGAATTACTGTGGGGTGAGAGACTGTGTGATGTGATAGAAAACTTGCTACATGTGGAAATAGGCAAGTTACAGTTCTTAACCTTTCCAAGCTTCAGGCTCTGAGCTGTAAAATGACATCAATCATACCGCGCTCACAGGTGGAGGTGAGGATTAGAGATATGATAAGCATTTAGCACACTCTCTGGAAAACATTTGGGGCTCATTAAATGGTATTTATAAAAAGTGGGACATTTGACTACAAATGGCAACTTTTCTGGTAACTCCTATGAACATACTCTGTCCAGTACATGTCCATTATAAGACAGTTTCTCTGGTCTAATCTCCTGCCTTTTACCTTGTAAAACTAGCTTGTGAGTGAAAATTTCCAGGAGGCCTGCCACTTTCCTGAGGCCTTTTTAGTCTCTTGTCCACAGTAGGTCTGTGTGACGGGTCCTTGTCCTGTGTGCACTCATGCACGTCGTACGTTAGATGCCAGGTGGGTTGCTCATTGCAGTACCCGGTAGTTGTGTCGTGTGAAGTGAAGGAAATAAATTACCATTATGTCAGAGCACCTCACTTGTTATTTCAAATACGATTAAGGGAGTTTACCTTTTATTCCTTGGGATTAACGGAAAACTTCTGGTCTGCCTTCTTCAGGGAACAATAGCCATGATCCTGTGCCATCTTGGAAACCAGTCAAAAGGAGTTTTTGCTCAAAATTTCTACTTGTGGAGTTTTTGTTCTGTTTTTACCTTCGTGTGTGTGTGTGTGTGTGTGTGTGTGTGTGTGTGTGTGTGTGTTGCTTAATGGAAATATCCTAGGCTTGTGGGCAGGTTTCTGTCAGGGACTTAGGTTATGGGCACTTAGATTTGGGGCTACCAGCTTTATGTGGGCTGTTTTTCTTCTCATGCTATTTTCAGCACCAAGATTTCTTGTTCTGAATTTGGTCAGTTTCTGTCTTGTATCTCAATACTTTTATTTCTCTGTGGTGGTCTTGTTTCTTTCATGAGTCAGCAGTAAGTGCTGCAAAACATTTGGTGCAGGCACCATATTGGATGCATACTGCTGTTGTTAAACGTAGATGCTGGTGGGTCTTTGTATCCTGAGGTAGAGCTCTTCCCTCTACGTGGTGTGTGCTGTAGCTGGTTCTCCTCCCTCTGCTTTGCTATACCTGGTCACCTTCTACTTCTCCTTCAGTTTAAATGTCCTTTCCTCAAGAGTGTCCCCAGATCAGGCTGGGTCCCATGTTCTAGGCTTTCCTAGGATCATGTACTTGTCCTCTGTTGCTCCAGCCAAATTGTAGATTGTGTTTGCTGAGTAGTGTTAAAAACCTCTCCAACTTGACTAAACTCTGAGAGGGCAGTGAGTGTGACTATTAGATTCACACTGTGTCCCTAGCACCTAATACAGGGCCTCATGTGTGGTTGAGGCTCCCTAAATATTTATTACACAATAACTGATGAGAGATGACACACTGACACTGTCAGCCAGAGAAGATGAGGAAGCACAGCAGGCGAGGCTGTCTGTCCAAGCCTTGGAACATTCCAAGGTTCAGGACTGTGTTCTGAATCCGGCAAACACCTTGAGATACTGGGTCAATCATCACCCTGCCAGGTGATGGGTTGGTGACTTTTGTATTACAGACCTTTGCCCTCTAGCCCTCATGCAGAGAGGACTTGTAGTTACTTTCCTGTTAGGACCTTATGCCTGGGAGAGTGTCCAGACTCTACAGTGACTGACTTGGACCAAATTCCAGTGCCAGAGCATTCCAGAAGTACCTTCTACCGTCATCTTTCCTTGCACTACGGGAGCTCACTATTAAATGTCCATTTTAAGTTTGTGGTATGTACTCATTACAGCCATGTTTAAAGTATTACAAGTGTTTACCTGCCTTTGAACAACTGAAATTCGCTATTGTGACTATAAACTAAAAGTTCTAAGTTGAGGGGAAATTACATAAGAAACGAATCCTCGATGACTTACTCTTTCAGAGCTCTGTGACCAGTAGCGTCTCCCACTGCCACCTGCTTCTCTGTGGGTCGGGAAGGAGCTGCTGCAGACAGCTGTCCAGTATGTTCCTGGTCATGTGCCCTCTGGACCCCCACCCATCCCAGCGAACTTCATTAAGCCACACTGAGAATTTTCCTTTTCTGTCTCTCTTTTATAATACCATCTCTGCATCAGCCTTTTTCTTTTTTCCTCAAGGTCCAGAAAAACAGGTTCTTTGTGGGTGGACGGTTCCTGGCACAGACCTTTCCATCAGCAATATATAAAGGTGCAAAGTGGCAACCTCAGTGTTAGGATTCCAAACCTCAGCACTCTGGGTTTTTACCCTGGGCTGACTTTGGGAATCATGTTTTCTTTTTTTGAGTCTCTTACCTCTGATTCTTCTGTGACACTGCAGTGGTGAATCCTTTCCCTAATGCTAATCTAGTAGTTTAGAGTCTTATTATATTAATGTTAGCCTGAGTCATGAATGGAACTCCAAACTGACCACTTGGGTCAACACTTCCAATCACCAATGAACTTGACATTTTCTCACAGTCTAAGTGCAAAATCTTCTCCACTGCCACAAGTTGCAGTGACCTTGACATTTACTCTGATGCTACGTGACCTTCACTTCGACTCCATTTAGGTAGTGTAGGTCTGTGTTGGGACTTACTAGCACTCCATCTACAGTCCCATGAACTCAGAAATTCCCCTGGGCACCCACAGACTTCAGACTCAGCAAACACTGATTTTTTTGTGTCTGTACCATGCTGGACAACATGCTAGGTCTCGCCAGCTATGTGAGTTCAACCTCCTGCCTGCACCAGGCACTCATATCTTCTGAACCCTTCATCCTCTGCATAACCCTTATGCTCCTGAACCCTCTGTTCTCACAGTTATTAGTACCCTTCCAGCTCACTTGTCCTCTTTCCAAGCCTGGAAGTCATGGGTAACCATCTCAACAATGCACTTGGATCTATGCCTGGTCCTTTGCAGGCTTGGAGTATCCCCACATAGCCTCTTCCTTCTTCCTTAGGGCTGCTGAGTGTTACTGCAAGTGTGCTTGGGTCTGTCCCGCTTGCTTGCTTGCTTTTTTTTTTTTTTTTAAGATTTTTTTTATTTATTTGACAACGGGAATGAGAGCAGAGAAAGCACAAGCAGGGGGAACAGCACAAGAAGAGGGAGAAGAAGGCTCCCCACTGAGCAGGGAGCCCAATGTGATGCGGGGCTTGATCCCAGGACCCTGGGATCATGACCTGAGCCGAAGGCAGACGCTTGACCACCTGAGCCACCCAGGCACCCAGTCTGTTTCGCTTTCTCGCTCTCTCCCCATCTGATGAGCCCTTCTGCTGATGGCCGGTTGTTTCCATCATATCACATGGTAGCTGATACTCACCCTGCGTCTCGTCCCCTCCACCTCACTTTAACATCCAACTTTTCTGCCACTTTGCTGTGAACATGAGGATGTATTAAATAGCATTATTCTCATTAAAACTCTGCAATGTAAGAGAGGAATGAGGAACTTCTGTTTTCATTTGATGTAGAGAAGAAAGTAACATTTAAAAGGACTATTGGCCACCGACACTGGATTTAACTAAATCCCCAGTGTCAAGGGATGATTATGGCTATGTGGCCAGTGACATGCTTTTTGGTGAAACATCATAGATAAGAGAAAAGCAAATGGAATGCTCCACGCCCCATCTGAGAATTTCTTGTGGACCATGACTACTACTGATGCTTCATGAGGGGGATTAATATAATTACTGATCTGTACTATTCAGGAGAACAGAGTTAAAGAATGAGTCCACACTGCTCCAGGTGACATGTTAAAAAGCAAAACTTCAATTCAGGACTTTTGGTGTTCTTGAATTCCTTTCTTCCGACAGTACTGTCACAGTCATTCCCAATGTCCTAGATTTGATCCCCCTGCCCCAAGATTAATGACTCTTTAATGGTTCTAGGTAACAGCAAATCTTTTGGCTGGATGTGTAGCTGTTTATGTTGTCCTCTAGCCTATTTTATCTTAAAACTTTACTGCAACATTTTCGCGTGAAAGTTAAGCAAAGAAAAACAGAAACAATAAAACCGTCCTGGGCTGTGATTGGCTATTTCCCCCAGTGAGCCTGAAGCACTTAGCATGATCTGCTGCCTCCCCCGGGGCCCGGAGACGTCAAGTTCATTCTCCTAAGATGTTGACTGAAGGAGAGCAGGCGTCCCTGAATGAAGCCTCAGCAAGCACACTGGATCCTGCATCACTTAGGACAGTTAGGGTGGCAGAATGTGCTGGGGCCAAAATTCAGAATATACTGGATCTCTAAATTAACAGACTGAGAAAAACAAGTCTCCTTTTCCTGATGCTGATGAAGACGTCCTTTTCAGAATCGCAGTGATGTCTCAGGACTTCTAACGACGTGACAGGTCTTTGACAGCGTGGTCGCTGGGGGAGGCCAAATTTTCTGGCCAGTAAAATGAGCAGGCACAGAAGTATCTCTGAGTGTCACGGAAGTATCTCTGAAGTTTAAAATGGGGGCTCGTATGTGAAAGTAGATGTTGAATTGAGGTTGTTCCCCTCTGCACAGGGTTGTGGTCTCCTAGAGACAACGTGTGGAGGGATTAATAACTTGGACTCTAGGACGTCACAAAACTGACTGCAGCTTTATGCCTCAGGCACGGTGCTTGATATTTCTTTCTGTGCCCACTTGCTTCATCTATAAACCAGGGATAGTAGCATCTCCTATCTCATAGGGTTAAGGATCAGGTAAGATACATAAAGCATGCTCCTAACTATGCCTGGCACTAAAAAGCTAGTGTGTAAGTGGTACCAAATGTTATTTGGTAAGTTTTTGTAGTTTGAGAGCTTAATTTTAGTAGTTCTAAGAACCCAGTATTGCTGCTAAGACGTCCAAATTTTAGGAGACTTTTAAAACCAGTTGAAAGTTGCACTTGCTTTATGAGAATTCAATAATTAAAGACTGTTTTTCTTCTATTTCTTTTTTTTTCTTTTAAGATTGTATTTATTTATTTGAGAGAGAGAGAGCATGAGCAGGGGAGGGGCAGAGGGAGAAGCAGACTCCCCACTGAGCAGGGAGCCGGATGTGGGGCTTGATCCCAGGACCCCAAGATCATGACCTGAGCCAAAGGCAAACACTAGCTGACTGAGCCACCCAGGAGCCCCTACTTATAACTTTTTTTAACTTGAAAATAATTTCAGATGCCTAGTGATTGTATAACCTATAGAAAATATTTCTAATGAACTCATTTTCCTGGACAATTACTTTCGTAATAGTACTCTGAGCCACTTTTATATTGGCCACACAAAAATACAGACACTGAAGTGTGTTTGAAATGTTTCATTGTGTTCTTAAGTCAATATTCAGGAAGCTACTCCTTCATGGCTTGATAACCTTGCACATTGTTGTAAGGTTGTATAAATTTCTCAGTCCATTATTTTTTTCATTCATTTTGGCTTTTAAAAGAAGGCTATAATTTATAATACTTTGAACGTTATTTTAAGAAAAAAAGTTTAGAAAACAGCTAACCATATAAATCCCTGTATGTGGGGCACCTAGGTGGTTCAGTCTGTTAAGCGTTTGCTTTCAGCTTAGGTCATGATCCCAGGGTCCTGGAATTGAGTCGCACATTGGGCTCCTTGCTTCTCCCTCTGCCTGCTACTCCCCCTGCTTGTGCACTCTCTCACTCTCTGTCTCTCTGACAAATAAATAAAATCTTAAAAAAAATAAAAATAAAAATTGAAAAAATACCCATATGCCTGGGACCTAGACCAAAAATTGTATATTAAAATGCATAATACTTATGGGGAATATAAATAAAAAATATTATGGCTGACATCACAGTTTCCTATGTATCCTTCCATGGTCTTTCTCCTTCTGTCCCTCCCTATCCCCCCTTCCTTTCCTCTTCCCAGGGAGATAACATGTACTCTTCCTGTCTATTTCTTTACTTTTACTATATGGAGATATCTTTAAATAATTTGTGTGTTTAAATTCATATAAATTATATCATATTAATATATCAAGCTGCCAGTTTGTACTTTTCCCCTCAAGTTTTGAAATACCAGTCCAAAGCGATCACTATAGTTCGTTTTAACTGCTGCATGGAATGTTATAATAGGACTTTACCACAGTTTAATTCTTCAGTGTGACTTTCCTGGTTTACTTAATATTTTCCAATGGATGGACAGAGACGATTAGTTTTTTCGTTGAGTCCTGTTGCTACTACGGATTGTGCCCCAGTAACCATCTGTACACCTCTTCATGGACGTATATGCAGGTTTCTCTGGTATATTCCTAGAAGTAGTGTGTGCATTCTCGTGTGCCAAGTTGCTTTTCCAAACTCATTTTATCAGCATAGTCCCACCTACAGCATATGAAGGTCCACGTCTCCCCATACCCTCACTCAGACTGGATTTAGTAAGACTCTGATTTTCGCCAGTTGGATTGCTATGAAATGGCATTTGGTTTTAATTACCGACATTGGACATTAGCTAATGTAGTGTTTTGTTTTGTTTTGTTTTGTTAATAATGGGAACACCAGCGTTGTTTGGGTGGTTTTTTCCCCCCTAGAGGAGGGGAGGGAAACTGCTGCATCCATAATCTGGTTTAAAGCTCATTGTTCTTGGCAGGTATGGGGAATCACTGAGGGAAGAAACAGATGGTACCACCACCATGCAGAACGGAGGGGAAGGCAATTATCTTCTCCGTTGACACAGTGGCCCGGCATTAGAGCTGGTTTCAGATTCCCCTTTTCAAATAGTGCATCTAGTTTCTGGGCCTGAGCCTTTTGTTTTTCTCTTATTAGTATTTCTTCTGGTCATTCACCGTCCTTACTATTAGGTACTATATCTGGTACTATTCGTGTTACCAGAGGAAAAGCAAAGTATGAAAATTAGGTTGGTCTTCCTGACAAAACTAACTTTACTAAGGTTTCTTTTAGGATGAAGAATGTAAGTGGAGAGGAGGGGGGAGGTAGTGTTTGGGGAAGATTTCTAGGGAGAGCATGTGTTGAAAACATTGCTTAAAATCAGATTTGGTAATTATTTGTGGCTTTCCATTATTCATGTAATCCTTGGGCCTGATTAGCATTTGTAAAGTATAAACTCTACAAATGTAAGGCATTAACATGAATAATTAAAAGGTAGGGAGTTAGCCATACGTGACTGTGGGTTTTCTTTTATTGTGGAGGCTATTTTAGTAACAAGAGGAAGCTTAGACTTGTAGACTGCTAGTCTGGAGTCTTCGATTATGCCCTCAGCTCAGCCACATGTCATGATAGGTTGTATGGTTGCCTCATTTTCCTGGAAAAAGAAAGTTACTTTGCCGGGGGCAGGGGTGTGAGGCGTGGAAATCTGTATTCCGTGCTCTGTATCTATCTCAATTACAAGGGTGCAATCTGAATTTCTGGGAGGAGAGCCATACATAGTATAATCATACCTTGTGCAAAATTACCTTGGTCATTGCTGCAACTCATTGATTCAGGACCCCTAGCTCCCACAAAGCGTCCCTCCCAAAATTTTGGGCATTTCCCAAGGGATGTCTGATGTGTTCACGAACAAGGCCACCTGCACTGGTGCCACCTCCCTCCGTGAATCACCTTCCTTGCTGGTGCCCTGCCATGCGGTGCCCTGCCACGCGGGGCTGCACCTCTTAAGCTGCAGAGTTACGTTTCCCAAGCCGGTGTTCTGCTGGTCATTCGTCCTGCAAGGTGTTAATGGGCGTACCAACAAAGAGTGATTCTAACTCAGATCAGTTTAGGAAATCTCTTTCTATACTATAGGACTTGTAAGGACATTTAATATGCTCTTACAAATTACCAAGAAAGGAATGTCATAGACTTATTTGGCCACGGAATGAGTTTGTATGGGGTGTACAGACAGCCCAGTTGGGGAAATTCTGTAGTGTTTGTGTGTTTGCATGCATGCAAAGCATCATTTAGGAAAGTCTTCATTTGCCACTATATGGTGCCAAAGCTGCGAGCTGGTCTGTTGTAAATGGATGGTTTAGATTTTTAAAGAATGGCTTCTGGTAGATTCTTTGACAAGCCCTGATGTACATGAATTTCTCTTAAAGTCAGACTTGGACACTTGCTACATAACAGAAGTCTATAAACCTAGCTTGGCTGCTGGTGGAAAAAATACACAAAAAGGCATTTCAACCTTTTCTGGTTCTTGCTGTGGAAGTGGGAGGCAGATTCCACCTCGGCAAGTGCCAGACTCTGGTCCCTGAAGCCATGGCTGGCTCTGAATTCATGGGAAGGGTCCTTAATTCTGCAGCCTCAGGCAGCGGCTCTGACCCTCCCTTCATTCTGATGTGCCAGTGAGTAGAGAAGAGAAAACCCGTGATAGGAACTTCACTGTTTCCTCCTGATCCTTATCTGAGAGCTGCATGTGAGCAAGTCATGATGGATTTGTTTATTTTCTGAACTCTGGAAGCATAAGTACAACGAAAGTTAAGTCATGCTATGACTTACCTGGGGTTTGATGGTTCTGTACGTGGTTTGGAATGTATATAATACATTGGGGCAGAGAATTTGGATAAATAACTGGGATAAAATAAAAGATATATACGATTAAAGAGAGAGGAATGGGAAGAAAGATCTGAAAATATTTCCATTTCCAGCTTTGTAGTATTGGGTTGGTAGTAGAAATGAGAACCACAGCTGTGAATGGAGCATTTACCACGGGAGAGGCCCTGCAGGGGGCTTTTCAATGTGTTCTCATTTAGTTCTCAATTCCACGTTACACAGATAGAATACTGAAGTTCCGGGGTGAAGTGACTAGCCCAAAATAACACAGCTAGGAAGAGGTGGCCCAGCGTTCAGACCCCTCTGTCAGGCTCCAAGTCACCCGCTCAGTCCGCTTGCTGTGACACAACAGAAGTGCAAGGCAAGTGAGCCCTTTTGCTCCCCGTCCTTCAGAGTTTACAGCAAGGAAACTGAGACTTGGAGGGATTGGTTGACAGTCACCGTTCTTCTGGCTCTGAATTCGTGTGACTTAAAGGTTAAGTGTCTGATACAGTAACCTATTTCAACCCACAAAAGAATAAAGAAAAAATTTTTAGTTTATCAGGTCTGCCTTGGTTATTTTCTTTACTCAGTGTATAAGTAGCATGTGATGATTTTTAACAAGTTTGCAAACTACAAAATATTTATTAAAAGGAGACTAAAAATCAGAGTGCTGGGCTGGCTCAGTCGGAAGAGCATGTGACTCTTGGTCTCGGGGCTGTGAAGGGGTTGTGAGTTCGAGCCCCATGTTGAGTGTACGGAGTACCAAAAAAGGAGTTTAAAAAAGAGAGACTAAAAATCACAATGATCATTCTGAGAGACATCATTGTTGACACTTGGATGTATTTTCCCCCATGTCTTTTTTTTTTTTTTTCTGTGCATCTTACCAGTGGTTTGGAAAGGAGATGTTCCACTTTAAAATCTATCGGTGGTTACCCTAATAAGATTTTTCCCCCCAAAATATTCTTAAGCTTGTGTTACTAGATAGTGCTGGAAAATGTTTTTCTTCTAGCGTATAAAAAATGAGCTTATGTTCTTAAAACAAAAATTTAGGAAAATGTTTCAGATTGGAGGATGTGATTGCTAATAAATCACAGATTTTGCAATGCCTGCTTTTTAAGAACCGTTGAAATCGGGAGTTTACTTTTGGCCATTCAGATCCCTCTGCGAGCCAGCTAGAAGTGCCGCTTTGGGAGTATAACCATGAGCACAACACTTTGCTCCTTCAGCATTCCTATTCTTAAGGAAAGGTAGTGTCTCTCACATTACTGTAAAATCCTGAAAGATTTTAATTAGAGTTAGTTCCAATGTGATTCAAGATCAGTGAAAGGACTTTTACTGAACTTGGGGCAACTCGAGGCCACAGCCAGACAGATCCTCCTTACATCTGCAAATGCACTTAAATGTTAGGATTAACTGAAAAGTCAAATATTAACAGTATGTTCCATAAAGAAGGAGTTGAGAAGGAAAATTCCATTGAAGGGAACAATGTAGAGATTGTGAGCAATAGATTTCCTGGCCTGGGATGCCCATGAAACCTGTGGAATTTGAAACTTTTATCAGAATAAGTTTTTAATAATTGCCAATATTTATCGAGCATTTGCTGTGTGCTGAGTAGAGATAACTATTACAAGCCTCTTCATAGATGACAAAATTGAGACTCAGGGAGGTTAAGTAACTTGATCAGGATCACACAGCTAGGAAATAGTAAAGTCCGAATTAGAATTTAGGTCTGTGACGGTAAAGTCCACACTCTTAAAGATTACTCTTGGTATTTTGGTACTTTGCAGCATTAGCCATGTCATATAGGTGTCTGGGGTTTTGTTGTTGTCCCCCCCCCCTTTGGGTCATTTTCCTTACGTTTCTTCAGCTGTACCTCATGCCCTTCCTTCTCAGCAAGATCCCGGTCAGAGTTCTTTGGGTAAGACACTGACTTATAGTGGTCACTATATGCTTCCAGACTTGGAATTTGGCTGGAGGCTACAATAAAAAAAAAAAAACAAAAACTGAGCCTGTCTTTGGAGGATTCTTTAATCTTTGAATGGTCTTATCTTTTGAGCTTCAACCCAATTTTAACCACTTGCTAGACCTGTAGGTCCTGAAAACAGTTCTGTAGGAGTGAATCTGTCCTTTTCTACCACTCCCCTTTCTCTACAGAGCAAAACAAACTCAGTAACCACAAAGGTAGACATTTTACGTTCAGTGCACAGAATGACCTCAAGGTTATCTTCCCTTTTCCTACTCCTCACAAAGTAGGTCGAGTCTGTCATACTTTTTTTTTCCCTGAGTAGATGAGCAAGTTCTTTTTCTTCCCAGAAACTGGAGGAACCCGTAAGGGTGGGGGTGGCCTCTGCTGCCTTGACCTTGCTCTCCCCCCAACTTTTCTGTTGGTAAATTTCAATGGCCGCCCATTGATTGTCTTTCAGATCTTTTTGATAAAGGTTAGAGTTTATTTGCTAAATCAAGGAACCCCGTGGCTGGTACCGAGTTCTTCTAAGAAGTATATCTCAGTGATGCATCAGAGGTTGGCAGACTACAGACTACAACCTGCAGGCGGGTCTGACTCTGGGCTGTTTCTGAACCAAGAGTTAAGAAGGGTTATTTATTTATTTACGCAGTAAAACACATCACATAAAATTTGCAATTTTAAGCATCAGCTGTACAGTTCAGTGGCATTGAGCATATGCACAGTTTTTTTGTTTGTTTTGTCTTTTTATGTCTTAAACGGTTGTAAAAACAAAACACAAAGAGTATGTGACCTACTTCTGTGGCTTGAAAGCCTAAATATTTACTGCTTGGCATTTTATAGAAAATGTTTGACCCCTGTTCCGTCTTTCTCTGTGCGGAAAGGTGAATGTAATGATCAAGGGAGTTCGCTGGGCAGTCGGAGAGCCCTGAGTTCACTTCCGGCTCTGCTACGATTGTCAGCTGTGTAACTTGAGGCAAGTCCCGTGACTCAGGGCCTCGCTTTTCTCAAGTCCCGCAAAGCAGTGATGATAATAGTCATTCCCTTCTCGGGCACTCCCGTGACTCAATGGAATCCTTGAGAGGCACATCATCGGTTGGAATACTTAGTAAGTGAGGGATCCTGTAAATGACATGTTCGGAGGAGGTTCTCGGTGCTTCCTCCTGGGGGGGAAGGACTCTCAGAGCCAAAGAGCCGCAGGCAGTCTTGCTGCCAGCCGTTGGAAAGGCCAGCTTGAGGGCTAAGCCAGCCCAAAGAGGAGACCAGCACTTAAAAAAAGAAAAAAAGTCAGAAATGGAGCTACTATCCTAATGGCTTCGTTTCGGATCAGACTGATGCCCTTCCTTCCTATTCAGGGCCTGCCTCTTGCACAAACCCACCTCAGTGGCGTTTGCTGCAGCTTACAGCCGGACGTTTCTGTATTCGTTTGCCGGGGCTGCTGTAACAAAACACCACACACTGGGTGGCTTACACAACCAATGTATTTCCTCACGGTTCTGGAGGCTACGAGTCCTAGATGCAGCTGTCGACAAGGTTGATGTCTTCCAAGGCCTCTCTCCTTGACTGGTAGGCAGACATCTGCTCCGTCCTCACATGGCCTCCCCTCCAGCCTTCACCTGAATCTCTTTATAAGGACACCCACCAGTAATATTAGGGCCCACCCTAATGACCTCACTTTACCTTAAAGACCTCTTTAGAGGCCCTATCTCCAAAAACAGTGACATTCTGAGGTACTAAGGGTAAGAACCTCAAATACAAATTTGCGGGGGGAGGGACACAGTTCAGCCCCTAGCGTGTTCTAATTTTTATAGTATTCTGTGTGTATTAACTACTCCTGAAAATATGGTGGTACGGAGAATGGGCATAACTTGTTTGGCTCATGAGGTAGGGGGCAGGCAGAGCCCACTCGGGCAGGGCTGATCTCGTACATCAGCAAGGGAGGGTTGGAGTGGCTGTGGGGGATGGGGTGGAGCCAGATGGCCACCACAACCCACAGCAAATTTCCTTGTGCAGAGTAGGTGTTCATTGTCTGCCAGCTCGTTAGCTGCTTGCTGCTGTTCTCTAGAAATATAAGCTATTTTTAGACGACCACTTTGGACTGTATCTTCATTGTAAGGTTCCTGAGTAATTAGCAATATATTTTGAAGTGTTTTTTTTTAACCCTCCATTTGCTATATCATTTTTTTAGTGAATTTTGCTTAGATTTGCAAGTCCAGGAATGCTCCCAGAAGGCCCCTGTATTTCTGAGCCTCCAGTAGATATATTTACACGAGCCCAGAGGGTGGCTTACCACACCCAGAACTCTCCGGCACCTTCTAGGGTAACATCATCACCGTGCAGTCAAGCTGGCATTTCATGTCCAAGGGAAGAGACTAAGTGCTGAAGACTTCAGGCCAGGCCTAAAGGAAATATAGCTTCTCAACAGAACACTGGCATTCAAATTCTGCTACATCACTTAACTTACAGTTAACTTACATACAGTGACTTACAGCTTGAAACAACAGCAATTTACTATTTCTAATGATTCTGTGGGTGGGCTTGGTGGTTCTGCTGCTGGTTTTGCCTGGGCTCACTCCTTGGCTACGTTGAGCTGGAAGGCCGATTGGGGGAGAAGGTCCTTGATGGCCTCACTCACTTGCCTGACACTTTATGGTGGCTGTCATCTGGGGCACCTGGGTTCCCCTCCGTGTAGCCTCTCATCCTCTAGTCAGCTGGACCTGTATAGTGATCTCAGGGAAGCATCCCAGGTGAGCGAAAGCTGAAGTTGCAGGGCCTCTTCTGGCCTCACCTTGGAAGTCACACAAGTCACACATGTACAGAACATGGTCAAAGCATGTCATGAGGCCAGCTCAGATTCAAGAAGTAGGGAAAGAACCCCTACCTCCTGGCATGAGGAGCTGCAAGTCAGATTGTGAAGGAGCCTGGACACAGGCATGGCTCACCAAGGGCTGTTACTGTAACAGTCTGCCCCAGCTGCTAATGTTCACTGACCCCCCCACACACACACCCCGGCCCCAGATGCATCTCTCTGTGGTTTGTATCGAATACTGATGGGAAAGTAGTTCAGGCTTGTATGCAAATATATATTCTGTTTTTTCTCAGAATATATTTGAGTGTGCTTACGTACACATGACATTTTAAAACATGTACTGAATGGCAAGTTTTTTTTTTCTACTTTGTACTTAGGAGGATGTAATTCAAAAATTCCATCCTGTGTCATTATAGCCAGCTTAGTGAGGTTTTTCAACTGGGCTGTGCAAATAAATGGAAAGATTAATAGGTACATTTGCCAGAAATTGCAAAATCTTAAACTGATTAGAACACCAAAGGTAACATTTTGGATGATTTCAAGCATCTCTTTTCTTTCTTTGGATGCATTTTCATTAACTCATATAATAAATGTAGTTCTTTGATCAAAGCAGTCAAATTCTAGGTCGGTCATATATTCAGATGCAGTATACGTGTGTCTATAAATAGCTCGAGATATATATATATATATATATATATATATATATATATATATATATATATATATATATATAACACGCACTACACACACACACACTACACATTGCCTTATAAGTACAACCGCCCAAGCGAAGTGACCAGAAGCTTCATGGGATCTCTCTGCACCTCCTCCATCATCAATTCATTCCTTCTTAACTGATGCCCGGGACTCTACCTTTGTTCTCCTTCCAACCTCCAAACATTCTCCTCCCATTTCTTTAGCACAAACAAACACACTGATGTCAATACAGATACTTGTGAGCACCCTGTGACATACACAGCCTCCCAGGTTTCATTTCATTCTGGAACCAACATGTGTACTACTTTGACCAAAGTCAATGGGGGAAGAAAGTGCATGAATCCTGTAACTACTTCTCTTTCCCATCTCCCCACCCCTACAACAGGCATACTCCAGTGTTCCCAGGTAAACCCTCTTTATTCTCTCCATCCTACCACCATACTTAGGATGAACTCCCCAGTTCTTGGGTATTCCTCTAAAAGGCAGATGGATTTAGCTTTAGGATATCAGAATTTAAATGTATAATTCTTTCTTTGTAGTAGAGTATCTTGAGAGGGATTCCCTAAAACTGCTGGGTCCACAATACTCATGAATCTGTGAAACCATATATATATATTTCCTTATGTCCGTTTTTTTTTTTTTTTTTTTTGAAGAGAAAGTCTGTAGCTTGCACAGATTCTGAAAAGGACACATGACCTAAGAAAAGGATAAAATCCTTCACCCTATGGGATCTCAGTGAAAAAAACAAAGGGTGAAAAGACATAAGAGGGGGGCGCCTGGGTGGCACAGTCGTTAAGCGTCTGCCTTCAGCTCAGGGCGTGATCCCAGCGTTCTGGGATTGAGCCCCACATCAGGCTCCTCCGCTAGGAGCCTGCTTCTTCCTCTCCCACTCCCCTTGCTTGTGTTCCCTCTCTCGCTGGCTGTCTCTATCTCTGTCAAATAAATAAATAAAATCTTTAAAAAAAAAAAAAAAAAGAAAAAACATAGGAGGAAAAACATGATAACGTGTTTTCACTATATTACCTAGTCGGTGCCCCCCACTGCCCAACAGTACAGGACATGAGGGTAGTACAGAGGCTGGGAAGGGAAAAAGCTTTGTAAGGAAGAAAAAAACCAGTGGTACCAGTAGAGAGAGTGAGTCATGGCAGCCATTGCCCAAGAGAAGGGAACATTTAGTGAGCACCTTCCATGTGCCAGAATTTAGGCCACAGACTCTAATTTTTCATTTAGGATTTGATGGGAACCTTCCCTAGCTTTGGAACTACTGAGAAAGATTCAGATTTGAATTTTGGCTCCTCGCTTAACTGTGTACATGCGGCATTGCACTATAACCTCTGAAACCCAGTTTTCTTGATCCTAGCATGAGGTTAAGAATACTTCCTAAATTTACGTGAAGGTGGGGATTTTTCCTGGGAATTTCAGGTACTTAGTAAGTGGTGGCTATTACCGTATTTTGGAGATGACAAGGTTGACCTTGGGGATGGTTGCAAGACCAGAAAGGGCCTGGCCCTCGGATAGGTTCCAGGGGCTACTTAGAACAAGAAGTTTAGCCCATGGTTCTACAACCCCTACCTTCCAGAAACCAGTCCCTCCCTTCTTACCCTTGGGTTCTGACAGCCGTGGAATTGCTGTGGAATTAGGGAAAGCTCTGTCCTTCTACGGAGGGAGAAGCTGGGTTCTTGCTGGCACTGAAGGTAGTACTCAGCTTTCGGTTGGAACAGCCCGCATACGATTGTTAAGGTATGCATTTTCCGGGAGGATTCAGAGCTCCTGCATTCTCCTTGGAGAAAGCAGTGACACAGTTTAGAAACCACTTTTCTGGAATAGGTTAAGGAGTGGACCTAAATAATGTCTTTCTTCCTCTCCTTGGAAGAATCTTGAATTCTCTGAATGTTCAAATTTTTAGGGTCTTAGAGATTCAGAGAGGGTGGAAGGATCTGGGTATGTGCAGAGGATAAGTAACAATGATAAAGAGTCAATGGAACTTCTGGGACCAAATAGAGCTTTTGCTAGGCCAGTGCCTCTGTTTTTTGATCAGATTGGTGCTGTGGTACATGAGGCTTCAGTGATGATGTTAGCTTTATAAAATGAGCAGTCATGCTTTCTCTCATTTCCCTTTGCTCAGGGTGTGTGTGTGTGTGTGTGTGTGTGTACGCGCGTGGTGACCTTGCATCACGGTTTCTATAGAAACTAGGGCAGTCCTGGTCTGGAGAGTCTTGAGCTCCATCTTACTGAATCCAGAGGCTCTTGAGCAAATATTCTGTCCACTGATTTGGCAGCATGAGGTGGTCAGTCACCTCAAATTTTATTTCATAGGCCCACTGTTAAGGATGAAGCCATCCTATCTCTTGACCACTTTCTTCTCTAGTTTGCTCCTGTCAGCATAACTTCTATCTCATGTAAACATGACTCAGTAATGTAGGGACCCTACGGATTACCTGTAGCCTTTGTGTCCATGAAAACTACCAGAGAGAAGAGAGTAGCTGTTCAAGATTTTTTTTTTTTAATTGTGCTAAAATACACAAAGCATAACGTTTTCCATCCTAGCTGTCTTGCGTGTGTAGTTCACTGGCATTCGGTGCCGTCACATTGTTGTGCAACCATAGCATTTTTTAACAATGGGTTTTTCTGTGCAGATATCTCTATTGTGCTTCGTCAGAAATTTCTCCCCAGAAAACCGCATCTCTTACCCTAAAGACATATAAGTAAAATGTGTGCTCAAATAACTGAGCATATCAGTTCACTTTTCATAATTAAAAAAGACTCAGTTTTACAACTGCCACCAAATCTGTTACTAAATCTGTCAGGATTCTAATTTAGCTCCTGCATATCACACCCCGTAAAGGCGGCCTTTCTTGTGTTCAATCCTCATGTTTCCCTTTTCTGTCTCCTAAGTAACAGTCTATTTCGAGGTAGGCTGCAAGACTGAGGGCACCCGCTCAGCCCAGTGGATGTTGATTACCTACTGTGCTAAGATACACTGCCTTCAGTGACCTTCAACATCGTGGCCCTCAGTCTCTAAAAAGGAGAAGTTTTACATCTGACAAATGAAATAGAGGACGTTAATGGAGCGCCTGGACGGCTCAGATGATTAAGCGTCTGCCTTCGGCTCAGGTCATGATCCCAGGGTCCTGGGATCGAGCCCCACGTCAGGCTCCCTGCTCAGTGGGGATCCTGCTTCCTCTCCCTCCACCCTTCCATTCCCAGTCGTGCTCTCTCACTCGCTCTGCTCTCTTGCTCACTCAAGTAAATAAGATCTTTTTTAAAAAGTAGAGGGCATTAAGGACTCTAAAGATTTTAATTAGTTATAACCTGAGAGGTAGGTATGTTATACCATCCCCACTTTATAGACAAGGAATCTGAAGCTCACAGGTTAAATAATAACCTCATGGTGGTGGGGCTGGGATTCAACTTAGTTGCCTTTCTATAGAATGCTGTAGAATGCTAGATGGAGTCTCATGCCATTCTTACACTCAGGGGGACAAAGAACCAGAGTTGCAGAGGATGGGGACCTGCACACTTCTGTTGCAAAGCACTGATCTCACGTCTTAGAGTTTTGAAAAATAATCGAATCGCAATGAGAAAGACCTGATACACTCTCAGTATTGGTTTTGAATATGTTTCAGAGAAATAACTTTGCAATACTTTTAGATAATTATTGCAGCATTGTGGCTTTTAAGGATGAAGGTCTTACTGATCAAAAAATCTTCGCCCCCTTGTTCAAATGTTTGTTTTTAAAAGTTGGAAGATAGAGCTTGCATTCCGGATGTCTCTTAGCACTGTGAAGGATAATAGCGTTCAGCTTTGCATGATTTTATTCAAAATATTTTTTTCAATCTCTAACAGAATTTTTGGTTCTAGAACATAAGGTGCATGAATTTTACATAACAAAATTATGTAAATGTATGTACACTACTTTCCAGTGGTACTTCTTCCTTGAAGTTGGCAGACAGGAAGTAATTGATCTGATAGTGCTCTAACTGGCTTTGGTGTAAGCCACTCCCTTTACTCCTGTGTGAGAATACTTGAATGAAAACATCATTTGACATTTCTTATTCATCTCTTTGCTTTTCAGGAAAATTTCTTAGGTTCCTCTAGCAAGATTAAGATGCATACTTTTATTTTTTATTACTTTTGGTGTTTTTTTATACTTCTTGTATGGAAATAATGCCCTTTATATTATAATTTTGAAAAGAGCTAAATCTGTTTTTCATCTTCTATCTTTTCAACCCACTGATACAGCTGAGTAAGCAGAATGAATCCTCCATTTTTCAAATGAAAAAAACTCCAGCAGAGAAATGTAAATACCTTTCTCCGAATTCTCAAGGAGAACTAGTAGAGCAAGGATGATATTTACATGTACTTTAAAATCCTGTGTACAAATTTGCAACACACCATGCTTATTTGACAGAAAAGTTTCCTTTTTTCTTCATTCCTCAGAAGAGTGGGTGTGCATGGTTCCAGGAGTTAAGTAAGATGAAGATAAGCTTTAAATTCAAGAATGCTTAGTGTAATCTAGGTAAAGACACTAGGAACAACTCCTGACCCGGAACTACTATGTTTCATATTACTGGATCCAAAAACCGAATGAAATGATTGCACATGTATTATATTTACTGCCTATGGTGTATAAATTCCACAGCGTCTTGCATCAGAGCTACTTGTTTACATGTGCTAGCTGTCTCCTATCAGAATATAAGCTCATAAGTGGAGGAGCAGATAGAAAAGATCCCCCCCCCCGTTTCCCTAGTAATTTTGTTGAATATTGGGAATACAGATCATTAACAATGTAGAAGCTCCCGGTAGTGATTATTGTATAGAATGAATACATTTATAGCATGATTATTCTGCTATTTCTCATTAAAGCCATTCTTTGCTATCTTTGCTAGATCAGAATGTGAAACCAGACAGAGAGCCAGCCAATCAGGACCATTATTTTAATGTGTTTGCATTTTGGGTTTTTTTTTTTTTTCAGTATTTAAATCTAGGATTTCCATTCAGTATAACCCACTAAAAGGATTTAGTTTCCTATTATAAAAATGACTTTGGAAAGTAAATAGAGTGATATTAAAGCTCTGCTTTTATTCTTCAGCTTTATTCTTGCTTTTCGGCGATGCTGAACTTACACAAGGCTGCAGTGTGCTCCCCAGCTTCTTTTCCTTCATCCGTGCTGTTGTGTAATGGCTGGCCCTGGTCTGAAGTAGTTGTCATGATCAACTTGGCCATGCCATTTAATAGACTGGGCTCGGGCACCACAGGGTGTGAAATCTAGGTCACTACTCATAAGCAGCCTTGTCCGAGGAACAAGAGGCTTGCTGGTTGTCCTATGTCTTGCACAAACAGCTCATCTTTGCACTTGAAACCATTGGCATAATTTGGGTCAGGGATTAAGTTGAACTCAGTGAAATTGCCATTTTTGACCATTCTTTTACTAAAATGATCATTTTTTTTTGTTGTTCAGGTTAACATTAAGTACAATGAATAAAATCTGTTTAAATTTTATACTCGTACACTGTAATTTCTAAGCCTTTTCATTAAAAAAAATATTACCAGTTAAAATCGTGTTCAGTAGTCTATGAGAATTTATACAGGTAATACCTCTCCCTTGAAGCAACATCATTATTAATGGCAAAGATGACCTAGGAGGGTAGAGGTGGATTCTAGGACTTAGGAGAGAATGAAGCTAAAACACATCACAAGGTCCTAAGGACAGTAATGCCAGAAGTCTTTGCAGCATAGAATATGCATCAGAAAGAGAAGTGGTTATGGGGAGAAGGGAGGAGGGATGCTTAGAGGTAAGGTGAATACTCCAGAGGGGTAGAGAGTGAGAGTCGGCAGGCAGGCCTGCCAGGCAGAGCTGCAGTGGGAGAAGATAGGACCCTAGGTCCTTAAAAGCAGTGATAATAGGAACATGCCCCTGCTCCAAAGTCAGCTCACCTCCCAAGCAGCACAGGTAGGTATCTGGGGAGAGCGAGGCACATCAGTGGTTTCTGCTTCATTCAGAGTCACACCCTGAAAGAGCATGCTGCCTGCTGGTGCCTGCTGTCGGCTGTCTGAGGGACGCAGCTTTTGCTTGGCTAATCAGGCAAGTAAAATACACATATCCGCAAGAAACAATCCACGCGGTGCTTGATAACATTGAATTGTAATCAACTCAGTAATCAAGGGTGGAAGAAGCCCTCATCAGATCCTTTGGTGGTCGGATGCTGGGGAATTATTGAGAAAGGAGAGTACCGAATTCCTTAAACTAGGATGATGAGGCATAAGAATGTGAGAATCCTATAATGGGTCTTCCATTTTTCTTGGAATTGTCCGTGTTTGCCTTTTAGAATATACAGAGGTAAAGTGTAATTAATTGAGGTCCTACTGTATCTTAATGATATCATTGAACATACTTGTATCGTTAAAAGCTATAAGCATAATCGGAGTGGCTTTCCCCTGGAGCTTTCATTTCCCGTACCTGCATTGTGTTACTAGAAGTTTAGCTATGTCAGAAGATCTTCTTGAGGGCGTTTACATGGGATATTCTTGAATCTTTGTAGTTATTTCCTATTCTTAGCTCTTCAGGTTGTTTGTGCTACTTCCGTTTTGGAAGCAGAACCTAATTAACTATAAGATGAATAGTTACAGTGTGTGATTGTTGAAGACTTAATGGATAGCGTCCTTTACTGTTTGTGACTTTGCGTTTAGATAGAGGAGAATTTTTTTCTCCTCACTAGCTCACAGAGTCTTTCTTGTGCCAGCTTATGAGAACAATTCCGTATGGAAGTGGAATTGTATACCCCTGTTGGCCGTCTCTAGTTCACAAGTGTCTTGCGGGTCTCTGCAGGAGAACGGATGCTTCCTCAAGTTTGGTGTCGTGCGCTTGCTGTACTCATACTTCTAACGGGCTGTGTTGTTGCCTTGGCAACTCTGACTAGGTTTGCACAACTATAGTATAGAAAATAGATTTTAAATCTTCAGATTAGAAAGATCCTGGCAGAGAGAACAACACTTCCCCTAGCATTTGGTTAAGAACACACCATTTTAGTTGAGGGCAGCATTTATTTAATTTTAAATGCTGTTACTCTGAAATAAATGTGAAATTCCTGAGATTTCACGTATGATTCAATATTACCGTGTGCTTTAATCACAAATCAGCTTCTTTATCCTAGTATATATAGCTCTTTTTAAAAAAAATTCTTTAAATTCTTCACAGTCTTTGGTTTCGATGCTTTAAATTTTTCATGCCTCTGCAGATGATGTTTCCTTCCCTGTGCCCACCATACCATTTGTTTATTCTTTTCCTCATAATCTTAAAACCATGGGATGCTCAAAAAGTTCAGCTGGGATGCCTTCACCACTCCTAGCCTGCCTTTGTATTCCCAGTGTTCTGGCAGTTTTTAAATTGCTCACCCCAAAGCATTTCACATTCATCCATGGTAGAAAAACAGAATGCGTGGGGGTCTGCCTGCAGGATCATCAAGGTCCTCAGGGTAAGAATCTAACTTTACAGAGTATTGGAATGACACAGGGATTCTCCAGCTTATACTGTTGCCAAATAAAATGAAGAGGTAAAGTGAGGTTATAGGCTTAAGCAAGAGTGGAAAGGAAAGGGATGGAATCATTAGTGTTGGGGATAACAGAGCAGATGTTAATCAGGTATTTTCTGGTTAATAGCAACCTAAAGAAACGTACCTTTCTCTAGTTGAAGATTTATAAGTTGCTTTTCAGGACATAAGTGAATTTACACAATTTCTTACCTCTCAATACAACAGGGATTGATGACCCGCACCCGCACAGGTGGGGGATGAATTCTGAAATTTCACGAAAAAATACAGTTTACCCTTGAAAGGTAGAGAAATGGCCATAACTTGGAACCACTTCTGATGTTGACCAGGGAGATTAGCACCAATTGTAGCATCTGTACCTATTAAAATAAAAAAATCTGGAAAAAAAAATTGCAGAAAGAGGGGGTGGTGAAGGTAAGCATGGTCTCTGAGGGGATGGACAGGTCATGCCTAAAATATAAAAATCCCTGGGACGCCTGGGTGGCACAGTGGTTAAGCATCTGCCTTTGGCTCAGGGCGTGATCCCGGCGTTATGGGATCGAGCCCCACATCAGGCTCCTCCGCTATGAGCCTGCTTCTTCCTCTCCCACTCCCCCTGCTTGTGTTCCCTCTCTCGCTGGCTGTCTCTATCTCTGTCAAATAAATAAATAAAATCTTTATAAAAAAATGTAAAAATCCCTAACTCTATAATGCATGTGTTTAATGCATTTCTCATAGCATGTAAGACCTTAATTAAGACATGCCTAGCAGGACACATAGTGAGAATCAGTAAATATTTGTGGTTTCACTGGAAGAGACACTATTATTTTCTGTCTTAAAAACAAGTAGCATTTCACGTTATTGATAACCTTTTCTTTGAGCACATGCTATCCATGAAATAAATGTAGAATTATTATTTGCTTCTGCTACATTTGATGATACAAAAAAGATTAAAAAATCTAAAAAGACTGCCAAAATAGTGTCACCACCATCTTCAAACTTGAAAAAGTGACTAAAAATGTGAGAAATTAATACTCAACATATGGTTTTCTTCAAAAATGGAAAAGCTTGTACAGGAATTTTATCTAGCAGCTACTGAAAACTTTAAAAAGGGATTTTGAAAATGAAATCAGTTATGGAAACTTGCTTTTTGTGAAATGTGTTATAATTATCTCAATATGAACATAATGTGAAAGTAAATAAAGTATAAGCTGCCCTTTTCCCATAAGACTTGTCTTTTTCGAGAGGTTTTTTGGGGGAGGCCTGCTCCCAGAATAAATACGCCTCTTAACTGGACTTCTCAGCAGTGCATATTTGCATATGAAGTGAGGGCCCATTTTAGTGGTCCAACTTAAAACAGCTTTTCTGCTATCACTGACAACTGGAACACAGAAGATTAGGAACAAAAATAGTCTCCAGGCATCTCTTACTATTTACTGCCTAAATATTTTAAATACAATGTATATTTTTCTGATAAGAAAAGAAAAAAAATATTGAGACCCTTTTGCAGAGAAGGATTAAAATTGTTTTTAAATCATCTGTAATCTGACCATCTGCACACAGCTACGTTGACATTTTGGCAAATATTACTCTGGCCTTTGTAAACTGTGTGTGTGTGTGTGTGTGTGTGTGTGTGTGTGTGTGCGCGCGCGCGCGCATGCACAAACTTGTACCATTGCGTATGTGGTTTTACAACCTGTTTTCTTCCCACTGGGTGTTAGAAACATTCTTCTAGAGCGGTTATGATATCCTCTTGTTTGGAATTTCTGTCAACTTTATGGGCAAAGAAATGATGGTTTATTGTTCTAATTTGCATTTCTTTGATTACTGGTGATGTTACACATTTCTCACCTGCTTGTTAGCATTTTTCTTCTGTGAATTACAGGTTCGTTGTGACATTTTTCTATTGAGGTGTTTATCTTCTTTTTTTTTTTTTTAACATTTTATTTATTTATTCGACAGAGATAGAGACAGCCAGTGAGAGAGGGAACACAAGCAGGGGGAGTGGGAGAGGAAGAAGCAGGCTCCCAGCGGAGGAGCCTGAGGAGCCTGATGTGGGGCTCGATCCCACAACGCCGGGATCACGCCCCGAGCCGAAGGCAGACACCCAACCGCTGTGCCACCCAGGCGCCCCCTATCTTCTTTCTATAAATGAAGGATGCCTACCTTTTTCTGGTTACGTGTTATAGATTTTTTTTCCCTTCCTTTTTTAGCATTTGCAACTTAATATTGTTACGGAGTTTGTCGTTCATTTAAATGTTGTTTTGAGAATGCTGATTTCAGAGATCTGTTTCAGAGAGTTGATTTGGGAGTGTCAGTAGGCAGTTCAGAAACCCAAGTGTGGCCCATCAACTATGAACTCATAAACTGTGAAGACCTGATAAACCCTAAGGCCTGAGCTCCAGGGCACAGGGCCCACGGCAGCCTCAAAGCTGGGGCAGGATTAAGCCAGCTCAGATGCAGTCAGCCTGCTGCATCTAACTAGGTCAGTCTGCAGTGGCCCTGACAGACTGTGGGGCGATTTTGTCCGTGTTTCTCCTGCCTACGAAAAATTAGAATTGAGAAAAGCTGCAGATGCTTCCCATATGGTTGCTATTAGTGAAATTATGTACAGAGGATTTAATTTGAAAAAGCAAAGAAAGTACTCTCAAATTCTTTAGAGACCGAAAGGGCTGTCACGGAGACTTCGAGCTATCAAATCCACGGGGCTTCTGTTCCAGTTCCAGGGCTTTGTCTTTGTGGTGGCCTCTGTCCTGTTCTTGTGACTGCCAAGGAGGGAGCCTCTTTCCTGGTGTTCACGATTTTTGTCTGTCTCCTAAAACAGTCCTTTATGAAGGATTTGAATACAATTTTTACCCTTTTCTTCCCCCCTCCAGATTTTTTTTTCTTTCCCGAAGAGACATCTAGCCTTTTGTATACTTTGGGGCATTTCCCATTGACCAGTGACCTGAGCAGATAGCTGGCCCAGTTTTTCCCACATCCAGGCAGTAGAGCGTTTTCATCTGCAGTCAGCCGTCCTTGCTCTTAGAATGGCTTTGACACAGCAGTGAGAGGGCTGTGACGGTTTATCACTCTAATTGGTCCATTAGATGGACTTGATGTTTCACAAGGTTCTAGGGAGAGGGAAAAATGTTCATCCACAACAGACTTGTGGAGCCTACTAATGGAGTTTAAGATCTATTTTTGCCATCTGTAAAAGTGCATTATGGATTCATATTTTAAAGAATTAAAAAAAAAAGCTGTGGTGGTATTGATTATTAAGTCATCAAATTTAGTTACCTTCTATTAAGACAATCAGGTGACCTCTGAATTTGATTTCCACTACATTTCCGATCAGTGTGCTTATCCCAGTACGTTTGATGGACAAAGAGAATTTACTGCTACATTGTTTTCATTCTATGAGAAATATCATGTCAAAACAATATCATTTGTCTTTTAAAGAGAATTGTGCAGTCATATAACTTATACTGTAATGACATTTGTAAAGTGTGTCCCAGATTAATAAATACAACCCCTCAAAAAAAGTCCCTTGTCAGGTAGGTTTGGGAGACCCTTACCCCCAAATTTTACTTGCTTGCTTTACTATAGGATTCCTCGAAACATTTAATATAACTCCATGTGTTGCAATTCCTCAGAAGAGGAGACACAATTCCTACCATTTTCTAAATGTAATTACTATCAGAACCCTCCTTTTTGGGAAGCATCACTCAGAGCCCCCTCTTGATAAATCCTGAGCCACGGAGTAAACTTTTAAATAAGCAGTTAAGATTATCATTATGATTCATAGCTTAAGAAACATTTAATGTGGTTAAATTTCTTTATTTCTCAGTATTTATAGGTATACAACTATCTCTTCAAGTACACGAAACGTGTTTCTTTGTGCAAGGTACTGGTGAAGAAAGCAGAGGAATTTGATCAAAGATTTGGTAATTTAGGTGAGAAAGCATTAAATAAATAAACATATAGGATACTGGAATGACCCTTTTGTGGAAGAGAAGGAAATGAGGAGAGAGAAACGAGGTTCTTGTCTTCAGTTACAAATGGCCCAGCCCATCGTAACATTAGGTAAGCCATGCTACGGTCCAACTGAAGAAGCTTTTACTCCATTCAAAATCATGATATTTCACTCTTTACTAAGATAATATTTAGATAGTTTTTATTTTACTTGAGGGGGGGAAGTGTGAACCTATTTCTTTTTGGTTTTGTGTGTAACAACAGTGCCAGTTTCTTAATATGGTTTGAGCTACCAAATGATGAGGTCTGCCCTGGTCCTAGGAGAGAAATGCTGAGCCATTAGAGATGGGTATTTCAAGGTGTAGCTTGAGCTGAGAATAAGAATCTGAAGTCAGTTGATGCATGGTGTGGGGAGATTGCTCCCTGAAATTCCCTGAGCTCATCTGCTGCTCCAGATAGAACAGATTCCATTTCCCTTTGCCACACAGGGCCAACTACTTTCACTCAAGTTGTCCTCTGCTCAATTTTCGTATTTACTTTTGGCCATTTTTACTATTTTATTGAAGTATAGTTGACATGCAATGTTGCATTAGTTTTGACAACTCTGCATTACGATATGTTCACCACAAGTGTGGCTGTCATCTGTCACCATACAGTGCTCTAACAATACCTTTGACTATATTCCCTCTACGATACCTTTCATCCTTATGACTTATTCATTCTCTAACTGGAAGCCTGTACCTCCCACTCCCCTTCACCCATCTTGCCCAGCCCCCAGACCTCCCCTCACCCCAGCAACCCCCAGTTTGTTCTCTGTATTTATGGGTCTATTTTTGGGTTTTTGTTCGTTTTGTTTTTTTTTAAATTCCACATATAAGTGAAATCATATGCTATTTGTCTTTGATTTATCTCACTTAGCATAATACCTTTGAGTTCCCTCTGTGCTGTCACAAATGGCAAGATCTCATTCTTTCTCTGGCTGAATAATATTCCATCGTATGGATATACACATTCTCTTTATCCATTCAACTGTCGATGGACATCTAGGTTGCTTCTATATCTTGGCGATTGTAAATAATGTTGCAATAAACAGGGGTGCATATATCTTTTCAAATTAGTGTTTTCATTTTCTTTGAGTAAATAGTAGTGGAATGCAGGAACCATACAGTATTTCTGTTAAGGAAGCCATCAAAAAAACAAAAAACAACCTACTGAATGGGAGAAGATATTTGTGACTAGTACATCCAATAAGGGGTTAATATCAAAAATAAAGACCTTCTACAACTCAACACCAAAAAACCCCAAATAATCTAATTAAGAAATAGAGGACCTGAATAGACCTTTTATCAAAGACCTATAAGTGGCCAACAGACACATGAAAAGATTTTCAACATCAGTAATCATCAGGTAAAAATTAAAAAGTCAAAAGTCATTTTATTAAATACCAATAATGAATAGGGATTCAGTGGCCTTGGTTTAGTTTTTTGTTTTGTTTTGTTTTGTTTTTTCCATATAGTGTCTAACCTACAGAAAAGCTGAAAAGTTACAAGAAACTACAAAGAATTCCCATGTGCCCTTCACCCAGATTCCCTGAATGTTAACATTCTGGGAGATTTATTTTGAATTCTTTCCCTCCCAAAACAGGCAGTCTTTTATATTAACTATATTGCATTTCTCAAAATTAAGAAATCATCACTTAAACAATACTGTTGTAATTCAGATGGCACCATTCAACCCAATGATGTCCTTTATAGCAGAAGACAATCCCAGAGCATGCACTGTATTTAGTTGTGTCTTATTTACTCCGTAATACCTCCTTGAAGCCTTTCTTTGTAGTTCGTACTGTTGTCGTTGCTGAAGCATTCAGTTACTTTGTAGGATGCCCCTCAAATTGGGTTTGCCTGACGGGTTTCCTCATGACTAGATTGAGGTTATATACGTCTGACGGGAACGCCACAGAAGTGACACTTTGTCCTCAGTGTCTCGTGTCAGGAGGCACATGTTGATTTGTCCCAATCCTGGGGATATTATCCTCTCACTCTGTGAATGAAGGTGGTGCCTGCCAGCTTCCTCCACTGTCAAGGTACTAATTTTTGTTATGTAATTAATTATCTTATGGGACTATGTAAATATTCCGTTCTTCACTCATTAGTTTCAGTATCAGTGATTCTCATCAGTTAATATGTTAGTTGCCAAATAATGATTTTCTAATTTATTGTACCCTCTACATTTCTTAGTTGGCTTTCTACTATAAGAGGAGCTTTCTTTTCTCTCTTATGTATTTATATCAGTGTGGACTCATGGATATTTAATTTATTCTGTGGATTATAATGCTTTTCTCTAATTACTTATTTTGATGCTCAAATCGTCCCAGATTCAAGTTGACACCTGTGTCCTTTTCTTTTTCCTCTATTCATTCATTTTAGAAAGAGCAGGGGGAAGCGGCAGAGGGAGAGAGAGAATCTCAAGCAGACTCCCTGCTGTGAGTGGAGCCCTACATGGGGCTCGATCCCACAACCCTGAGATCATGACCTGAGCCAAACTCAAGAGTTGGATGCCTAACCGACTGAGCCACCCAGGTGCCCCAATGTTTGTGTCCTTTTGACATGTCTCCTCCATTCTTAGAGCACATCCTCACTTTCTGGAACATGACGTTCCAAACTCATCTTGCACTTTCTTTGACCCAGCCTTGGAATTAGCCATTTCTTCAAGGAGCTCCAGCTCCTTTCAGTGGAGAAATGGTGTTTTGAATCTGAGATCTATGTACTAGTTGTACTCATGACTACAGAGGCATCACTGCCTTTGGACCCTGTCAGCAGGCAGAGCTAAGGAACAGGTATGTGAAATAGGTACACACACGTGCTTCTAAAACCTGTATATACACACTCAGTGAACTTTGTTTTTAATGTGACTGATTCCTTTTCTCTCTAGGCCATGAAAATAACACTGGGGTAGGAGTTTGTAGGTTAGTAATCATAGATTCTGGTTTTGCTCATTTGTTCACCAGTCCTAAGAACTTGTCCTCCTCTTCAGCTTCTTCCCTGTTAAAAATTAGGAAATAAATAAAGGGTGATTTTTAAGAAAAATTCCATTTCTGAAATTCTATGATTTTATGAAATTCAGATTTTATAGATATCATGATAAAGTTTTCAGGAAATCAGAAGAGTACCTAAAAAATTTCAAAGTCACTCAATTTGTTAGAATTCAGATCTAGAAAGCTACTTTAAAAAGTACTTACTTCAGTGTCCTCATTTTATAGTGAGATACCTAGAACATCTACAATGACAAAGCAATTATATTCTGTGCTGTCTAATACAGTAGCTGCCAGCCACCTGAAGCTATTGAGCACTTAAACTGTAGCTAATGTGACTGAGGACTGGATTTAATTTACTTAAATTTAAATAGCCAGATGTGCCTGGGGGCTACTGTATTGGACAGTGCAGCTCTAGAGAGCAAATGACTTGCTCCATATCACACAGGTACTAGTGGCAGAAGCTAAGAAGATCCCTTTTGATAGTGCATACCAGATTAACCCAGATTTATCCTAAACCTTTCATAGTAGTTAATTATAATTTTTTGATACTGAAACTTCTAGCATAGGGGTGCCTGGGTGGCTCAGTCAGTTAAACACCCAACTTGTGGGTTCAGCTCAGGTCATGATCTCAGGGTTGTGGAATTGAGCGCCTCATCAGGCTCTGTGCTGAGCACAGAGTCTGCTTGTCTCTCTCCCTCTGCTCCTCCCCCCACCTTGCACGCGCGCTCTCATTCTCTCTAAAATAAATAAAAATTTTTTAAAACACTTCTAGCAGGGGCGCCTGGGTAGCGCAGTCGTTAAGCGTCTGCCTTTGGCTCAGGGCGTGATCCCGGATCAAGCCCCACATCAGGCTCCTCTGCTGGGAGCCTGCTTCTTCCTCTCCCACTCCCCCTGCTTGTGTTCCCTCTCTCGCTGGCTGTCTCTATCTCTGTCAAATAAATAAATAAAATCTTAAAAAAAAAAAAAACTTCTAGCATATTAATTTCGTAGCAGATTATTTAAATCCCAAAAACTTCAATATGATGGTCTATGCAATATAATATTATATTTAAAAGAAAATTTAAAGACCAGTAACACATCTAGGAAGTTGATCTGTTTTTAGAAGTAACTGTGACTGAGAGTAATAGCTATCATTTGACTTCTTAGTCTGTGTAACTATTTTCAATAGAAATGCTTTTGTTGAAGAGTCTAAAATGCTACTGGTAACATATTTAAATGGTAATACTACCTCGAAAAATGCTAATCCCCTTTTAGGTTCAATTACACTACTACTTAGGTTTACAGCCTTTCTTAATGCTATACCAAGATTTTTGTTTGCTGGTAATGAGAATATGCAATGCGGTTAGATAGTGACTGTCCCTCTGTGTTGAGTTTGGAAATTGGTAACACCTTTAGGAAATTATTTTT
This sequence comes from Ursus americanus, assembly GCF_024610735.1. Classification (NCBI taxonomy): domain Eukaryota; kingdom Metazoa; phylum Chordata; class Mammalia; order Carnivora; family Ursidae; genus Ursus; species Ursus americanus. The sequence continues at coordinate 49,199,300 of NC_142137.1, read as the reverse complement.
GGTGCTCAGTATCAAAGGCTTCAAACTGTTCTTACCTTTGACCTAATAATTCCTCTTAAAATCTAATCTACAGCTAAAGCTTTATGTATAAAAATAGGGTGAAGAATTGGAATAACTTCAGTGTGCAAGGAGACAAAAATAAGCATACCTGAAACATCTGTGAAGAGTTTTATTGACGTAGAATTACTCAAATTTTAGATTAAAATGCTGTATAGAAAGCAATATACACAGAATAGTTTATGTAAAATACAGAAAAACAGTGTGATCACACCTCTACTTACCACATTGACGCAAACTTTACCTTCTGTTACATCTTCCAAGTGGGGAGTCTTGATTCTTTTCCTCATGCCTATTTGGTCCTTGGTCAGCTTGGTCTCAATAAGTGTTCAACCCAATGCCTGAGTGACCTATTTGATTCTGCCTTTCCGTCTCCCCCACATCTAATCTGTCGACAAGCCCTGTTGACACTACCTCCAAAGTGCATCACATCTGCCTCCTGATTCCTGGTCCACATCCCATTTGCTCTCTCCACATCAGTGGCGACTTCTGCACCGTGTACCATGACCCCCCAGCCGGGCTCTGCACAGCAGCCAGAGCGCCCTTTTAAAATGATGGATCACCTGGCACTCCTCTGCTTCAAACTTGTATCTGGCCAATGGCTTTTCACTGGCTTTGATAGAAAATCTGTGTTACAGGGGCACCTGGGTGGCACAGCGGTTAAGCGCCTGCCTTCGGCTCAGGGTGTGATCCTGGCGTTGTGGGATCGAGCCCCACATCAGGCTCTTCCGCTATGAGCCTGCTTCTTCCTCTCCCACTCCCCCTGCTTGTGTTCCCTCTCTCGCTGGCTGTCTCTATCTCTGTCAAATAAATAAAATCTTTAAAAAAAAAAAAAAATCTGTGTTACAGATGACAGACCCCTGCTTTTCTTCTTTCTCAGCACATTGTCACCCAGTTGACTTTTTTCATTCTCTTAATACTCATTGCTTACTCTGGCCTCAGGACCTTTGCACCTTCGTACTAATCCTTCCATCTCTGTCTGAAACACTGTCTTCTTGGCTTTTGGATTCACTCAAGCTTCACTGCTGCTACTTCCTCAGGAAAGCCTTTCCTGCCTCCCCACTACCTAACATTCCCCCCACCCCAGTATCGTTTGCATTATGTTGACCTTATTTCTCAACCTGTTATCTTGTATACTATCTGCATCCACTGGATGGAAGAGTCTTGAAGGATGCCTGGCACACAGCAGGCACTTGGGAAAGGAATGATCGAGTGAGTGAATCATCACTGTGTCTGAGGTTGCAGTGAAGGGCTCTCTCTGTTTCCAGCCAGAGATGTAGAAGTTTCCCTCTAGGAATTTATCCTACACACAGTGATACTATTTGTGTAACTCTATGGGCAGTCTTGTTTACAACACTGAAAAACTGGAAACAACCTGAAGTTTGGGACTCTGCCACTTGGACTATGGTGTTTTCCTACAATTCAGTACTGTGCGCCCATTACTAAGGGTGCTCTAGAAACACAGTTGTTGTTGAGGAAAGATGTCCAGAACATAAAACATGTTCCAGAATTTTACATGAAGATCCCCTTTTTTTGTATTCTATGCCCAAATATACATATTTTGAAAAAATCTACGGGAATGGATGCTAAAATATGTACAGCGGTTATGTCTGGAATTTTGAGAATGCAGCTTCTTTCAAATGTTTTTGCTTATGTTTTCTATTTTCTACACTTACTATTTGTCTAATTGATTATCTTTTGAAATACACACACACACACCCCAGTACTGCTAAAAATGACCCAATACTGGAAGCCCGGTCATTGCTGGTTAGTATGCTGCTGGAGCGTCAGCTGTGCACAGAGCCTGTCCCGGGGCACACAGAGGAATCCGCTCCCGCGCCCCTCCTGTGGTCACGCTGTCAGAGGAGTGTCATCAGCGTGTTTGTGGCTTAGGAGAAGGACAGGCACTTCTGTGTGGGAGAATGAGGGTAGATTTTATGGGGGATGAAGGCATTTTCATTGGCTCTTGAAGTATTTAGAAGATTCGACAGATGATAGAAGAGACAAACCCCATGAAAGAAGAGTGGAAGTAAAAGACAGGAAGGCTAGAAACAAGGAGAGGGAAGGAAATCGTGAGGCCTGTTAAAGGAATACCAAATCTAGCCATTCTATAAAAACAGGGGCTATCTGGGGGAGTGTTGAGAAGCAATTCTTGAGAAGTAGGTGCAAACACCTTGAGGTGGCCTTCATTTGGCAAGGAACTGAGAGGGGGACATGGTGAGTGTTTGAGCAGGGAAACGATGAGCAACTCGAGCTGGTTTTTCAGGCAACCAGTCTGACAGTTCCTAGGAATTGATGGGGAAAGACTGGCCATGGCGAGACCTGTCTGGAGGCTGCAGGTGGAAACAAAACGGTGAGGCTGGCTGAGCCGAGGCTGCTTGCCCATTGTGTCACAGAGGCTGCTAAACCCGACTCTGTTTAATAGGGAAAAACCGCACACTGCTCAGATGCTCTTATTTTCTAATGACTTGCCACAGTGTCCTAAATCTCTTCCAGTCTGGCCATGCATGTAAATTAGGTTGTAGGATAAAAATTTGTACTTTGGACAGCCACTTGACATTTTTACTTCTCTCCATTCCCCCTCTTTCTTATGGCATTACTGGTGCTCCTCGCTGGGGACAGTATAATGCTTGGGGCTAGTGGGTGGGAGAGAAAAGAGTGAATAACATAGGCTGGGATATCCAAAAAAGGAAACCTCAAATTGTGTTTTTTTTAAGGTGCAAGATATAAGGTGTTTTATATAAGAGTTTCTTCCGTATGTAGACAATATATTTTAGTTCCCTGAAATAGCGGAGACATTTCAGCCCCAAATTCTGAAGGTAAATACCTGAAATATTACATTGGTTTTGGGTCAAAGAAGTTAATAAGTGTCCCTTTTGAAACCAGGTCAAGTTCCTTAACTTTATCTTCTGCTCTAACTCAGGACTCCAGCTGTCAGGCTCTCCCATTAATCCTCCATGTCCGTGAAATCCCCCCTGAAACACATTGTAATCATAGAAATTCACAGCAAAAGATGTAGAGCTCAGATAATATTTGATTACAAATCCCTCACGTGGAAGTGGACACGTAAACCTTTGAAAAGTCATTAAAAAAAAAAAAAAAGACTTGGAGAGACAGTAGGACAGTAGGTAGGCAGAAATTATTCTCCTTGAACAAAGCAATTGACGCTTCCTGACAGCGTCAGCCCCAGTGATCCAGACTGGACAACTTGACTTTGCTGAAATGTGTAGTAAGAACTGTTGTTTCAAGCATAAAAAAATTTAAATAACTTCCATGTAATTATCCCTAAATTACTGTGCCTCACAGCAAGTGCCCCAGAAAAGCTGGTTACAGCTGGTGGCATGACTGTAGGGGTAGGCAAATAAAAAGGTATCAATGTAGAATAAAAGTTTCTCTTACTGGTTTGGTAAAAAGTAGAGTTTTGGCCATTCCTATGAAGTGCAGATAGAAAGGAAAATTGTTTCGGCAGTTTGAAGACAGCATAGAGGATTCCAGGGTTATGTGAATGTGGATTTTGGGAATTGAGTGAATTTCTCGAATAATCAGCCTGTGAATCTCTTGTCATTGTCCAAAGTACTTTAAAAAGGAGGCTAAAAAAAGCATCTTCCTGGATTTTCCAGCTTCTTAAAGATTGTGGCCTCTGGGGACTGTCTAAAGGAAAAAGAGAATGGAATAAGATAACTTTGGGGAAGGAAAGTAGAACAGAATGTTGGGTGCATTGTAAAGGTTGGAAATAAACAAATCACCTCCCAAATCTACACTCAACTACTTTTCGAACACAGGGGAGATGGAAAAATCAAGAATTAAGAGTAAGATGGGGATCTGGAGAAAGTGACACACTCTAGTATTCCTCAGTTGACATTGGGATTAGAAGTAAGTTGCTATGGGATTTGAAGCAGTTCAGACGTCTTCGAGGAAGATTCACCATGATCAAAATCAGCGTGCATCAGGCGGTCTGAATGAACTGGAGCTTTTCATTATGCAGACCGAACCCGTATGGCTTTAGCTCTTAAAAATTTCAGCAGTAAAGAGTAAGTTCCTTTATAAAATGAATCTCTGCTTTTACTTTTCCAGAACTATAAAGCATAAACAAAATCTATTTCTTAGTGTTTGCCTCTTAAAATAGCAATAGCCATCATCCCAGCACTTTATATTAAACACTAAATTCTGCCAAACACCAAGAGATTTTAAACTGTACCATTTTGATAGTTGCGATCGTCAAATCTAGTATACGTGATTTTTTAATGTAAAATATTTGAAAGTTTGCAGGAAAACATTTTAAATTCTTATAAACAATGAGAATACTCTGTAAGTACCGTGTGTTTTTCTAGTCCGAGGGCTTAGCCTGTCCATGTTCTGTAAACTATTGGTAGAACAACTGGATCTTCATCTGTATCTTGCCGTATTTATCTACAGATGTGTTACGATGTACACACACCCACCCTTCTGATGTTTTCTAAGAAGTGCAAAACAGTGCTGGGTCACACAGTATTCTATGGAATAAAGCTTTGTTAAAAAAAATAATAATAAAGGAAGAAAAGCTACCTGATATCTCATATTCTCATGCAATCCTTGATGCAGCTTAAAATTCCCATTTTGTAAGAACTGTTTTTTCCTGTGAGTAGTCAAAAGTTAAGGAGGCAAACCGGGAAAGAACAAAGAGGAAGCAGGGTGGCAAGTTAGCAGATTTGGTGAGAGAGAAAATGCTAGAGGACATGAGCTGCTTCCACCTTTTACCACGTCAAGACAAGGTGCTGTGCGGTTTTAAGGGTAATGGTAGGGACTCAGGTTGGACCAAGAACCGGTAAATCATCATCTCTGATCCAGAGCAGTTTTCGGGGGGGCCTCTGAGGGAAGCAGGGGGTCAGTGAACGGGAAATGAGGAAATAAAAGGGAAGAGGCTGGATTTCTTAGAGTCGTCCTAAACTTTTCCGTTGTCAAGCTGATAATTCACCAACTTGCCATTGCAAAATATTCACCATACTTTATACTAAGTATACATAGTGTACTCTGTATAGCATGTAATGTAAACAATAAAGAAATATTAATTTCCCTTTAATGTTTCAGGATTTGTGTGTTTATTACTTTTTGGAACTTACTATACTTTTTAAAAGTGATGTCCATTCCCTTAAATCTGAAGTATTAGTTGGCATCTGTGCCTTCATCCATTGGCCAGTGTCCCGCATCGATGCGGTTCTGGCGTGTGGGGTTAGGAGCGCTCTTTCTCAGTCAGCGACTCTGCGGTTACAGTCTGAGATGCTGCGTCGCCGATGGGTAGTACCCACTGCTCCACACACTGGGGCACACACATCTCCTTGAGCCACTTGTCATATAAAACCCTTTATTCTCTTTCCTCCCTCGTTAGCATTCAGCTGTTTTTTTCTGGATGAATGCATCACCAGTTAGTTACAAACTGTTGTTCCTAGGGGAAGAGTGGTACAGTGTCTCCACACAATGTCACCTCCTGTCTTCGCCGCCTGCCTTCTCTCCTCGTGGTACCAGTCCTTTCCCATCAGCAGGTGACACTGGCCTCGTGCTTCCTGGGTGCTCGGAAGGGAGAAGTCACCTACGCAGGGTGCAGATGCTACAGTAGACCGTGGTGCAGGGATTAGGCGTCTAGTTCCACAAGTCACTCCCTTCCGGAGAGCAGAGGGTCCTCATCTGTGAAATTGGCCTGATAACAGGGCCACTGTGAGATTAGACCAGTTCCAATGTGTAAAGGGCCTTAGAGCAACCTCTGGCATGTAAGAGATGGTCAGGAGTCTAAGGAGTTATTTTATTTCCTGTGGCGTGGCAGAAGGAATCTGCGTTTCCGAAGGCAGATTTTTCTTCTGTTGCCCTTGTCTTTTCCCCCTATCCGTCTCAGATGTGGACGTAGCTGACCACAGTGCGGGAGGGTGGCTGTGATGGCAGGGATAGGCACCATGGATCATTTCTGAGGATCTGATAGAAAGTAGAGACCAAAGGGGCTAAGGGGAGGAGATAAGGGGAGGAGAAGGTTCTCCCAAGGAGTGGAGGCAGCGCGTACGACATTGATGGCGCCAGGAGACCCGAGTTGAGGGAAATGCGGCTCACCGCAGCCGTCCGTAAGGCTGGAGAGGAGACTGCCAAGTAGGTCCGCAGCAGGTGACACTGTGGGTCATGGAGAGCAGGACTTTCACGCCAGGGGAGCTGGAGTTTATCCCAGGAAAACTGAGGCATTCAAAGAATGGTCAAAATGCAAGTGTTAAAGCTGTGTCAGTGACTGGTTTTGTGGGTCAAGACTTGGAAGGCCATCCGCAGACCCAGTCAGGATCTCTATGACAACTCATGACAACTTCCTGTCCCCTCAAAACTGCTTCTGATCTTCCGTCAACTGGGAAACAGATAACTGAGCTAGTTACATTTGAGTCTGAAATATGAATGTATAGATTGAGGGAAGGAATGAAATGTTTTTTAAATTTGCTAATAGGAATTATGTTTTGTTTGATACATTCCTAGTTCCTGTCTTTGTTCTGTTTAAATGAGCTGTCAGGTAATTTAGGGTCTCAGTCTTAATATTAATAGAGCCCTAACGACTATATGGGCATGGAATTAGGGGAATAAGTTGATATTTTAATAACCTGCCTGAAAAATTCCTGAAAGCCAACATACCTCTTTGGTTAGTGCTTATTACTGTCTCATGAATGTGGTTGCTTTGATTGGGCAGAATTGGAGAATTCTTCCACTTCTTTAGACATGCAGGCAGTATTTGAATATTAATCGTACCCCAGCCATTGTACCAGCCATGAGCCCAGAGAAGTTTGTAAGGCTTGGTTTATGACTTCCAGTCTCAGTGTAGCAAGCATGGACCTGCCATTCCTCTGATGTCCATCCCATATCCCTCTAGCAGCATTAAGGTCTACTGGGGGAGGGGGGCGGGGGGGGAACAGAAAACAAAAATTGCTGCAACATTTGGGAGACATGGGGGAAATACACAGACACACAGCAGAAGATGCCCTGTGTAGCATCTCTACTGCACTAGCCCTGCTTGGAGGCAACGCAAGGGGAAAAGATCACCGTTGATTGAAGCCACTAGAGCTGTGATTTTTTTTTTTTTTTTAAACCAAAGCTAATTTGCCCCACCCCCACCCCGGGACATTAGACCATGTCTGAAGGCATTTTTTTTTTATCATCTTAACTCTGGGTGGTGGTGCTTGTGGTGGTGGTGCCGTTAACATAGAGAATGTCCTAGAATGCCACTAACTGCCCTGTAATGTCCTACAAAGCTCCCTCCTCATCCCCTGTTATCCACAGCAAAGATTATCCCGTCAAAAATGTCAGCAGTACGAGAAAAGGCTTCCACTAGAGATGTTGTCTCTACGGGCTTCTTCTGAAAATGTAAGCAACTGTTTGGGGGAAACGATGGCACCTAGGCAGCTGTGGAAATGTTGGGATGGGGCTGGACTGCAGCCAGCATTCCACCGGCTCCTGCTAAGTAGTCTTTATTCTGAGGGCATTAAAAAAGGTTGATTGCCAAGTCCAGTGGATGCTTGGCCCACAAACATCTTAGAAATCCTGTGTGTCCAGTTTCTTTAGTGGGTCAAGTCCTACTCAGGCTTAAAAGGTTTTATTTTCTTTTAAAAATTATATTTCTTCCTTCAAATTGGGCCGATCGCTTGCCCAAACTCATTAAGTTAATTGGTTTTTATGAAAGTTTTCTGGGCCCCATATACCACATGTGTTTAAACTGTATAAGGGCCCAGCCAGGACTTGACAGGATCCTTTTTCCTCAGTTTCCCCTCTATGCCCTTAGACAGAAGCCATTCTAAAGATAAGCCTAAGGTAAAGTTATGATAGAAATGCTGAGTTCAAAGTTTACGGTGTAATTTATCACTGGCTTTTAAAAAAAAAAAAAGATCAGTAGAAGTCCCCAGAATTTATCTGGAAATCCTTTCCGAAACTCCAGCCATCTGTATTCATTGATTGTTCCTCTCCTCTGGGAAGACCCTCAGAATTCCCAAACCTTGCTAAAGCAAGCCGGTCTTTTGGAGCCTCCTGAAGAGCTGCGAGACTTCATTTCATGCAGTGTTTCAACAGCTCCATGTCTGTTCTCAGTGAAGGGAGAAAAAGACCAGAGGTCTCTCTGCTTGACTGATCCTAAGGGATCGCCTTTTGTAGCTGCTTTTGGTATGGGAACAGAATCAGCCATCATCTTCGGGGTTTTAAATGTCGTTTTTAATACGTCAGAAAACCAAAAGGCTGAAGAGTCTGGAAAGAAAAAAAAATAACACTTAGATGGTTTTGGTAAACAATTACGTTTTTAATTATGCACTTAGGCGCATCCCGGTTGGGATCCCAGCTGAGTCTGAATCCGTGAGCTTGAACTGATGTTTAACAACCATTTCTCAACCAGGGAAGGCCTCCCCTGCTCCCAGCCCACACCCATTTGAGCTTCACTGGCTCTTTTGAACTGAAGCCATTCTCACGTTTTACTTGGTTCAGTGAACAAGGTTACTGTTTAAAAACAGTGGCCGGGGAGTTGTGGTTGTCACTGCCCTCGTGCCTCCCCCCACCCCCAGTGTACCTCAAGCTGTGTGGGGCCGAATACTTAGGGCGATTAAAAGGGCCCTTCACTGATTATTTGGTGTTTGCCGGGCGGAGGGACTCAAAGCAAGAAGGGGAGACATGCAGATATGTTGCAGCCTATTCAAGCAAGAAGGCTTTTAGGATGGAAGACACTAACGGCCGTAAGTTCTTGGACCCAGCATGTGTTTTAGGACTCTGAATAAGGAAATTCAGGAATCAGGCAATCTCTAAACCAGTTTTTAACACTTAAAACAGGCAAAAGTACACAGTAGAAGATTTTTTAATCGCTTTGTTTTGGGGGGAAAAACACCTTACTGCTTTTTATGTTCTTTAGAAAAAGGAGTGGCAAGTTTATAATTAAACGGAATGAGCTTTGATATGTCGCATAGATGATGGATTTATACGTCTGTCTTCGTTGTCCTGGAGCCATGTAATAGCTCCTATGAAAATTATAGGCAAACTATCGTTATTCTCCATTTTCCATGTTCCTCCTTTTTTCTCTTTTGGGAAAAGCCAAAATGAAAGTCCTGACAGCTCCTGGGGTCTCCTTAAAGTGCTGGATCTAGGCCATAGCAAGCTACACACACAGTTGTGCTGCTCTCCAAAGAAAATTTTAGTACGTAATTTATTCTTGATTTTTTTTAAACATTTGACACTTTTTATTTTTATTTTTTTTAAGTAATCTCTATGCCCAACATGGGGCTCAAACTCACAACCCCAAGATCAAGTTGTGTGCTCTACCAACTGAGCCAGCCAGGCGTCCCTGATGATTTACAAATGCTCTTAAAATTTGTATCTGGACCAGATCAGGAGAATTTGGGGAAATGATTGCTTTCCTATTTAGAGGGGTATTTTTGGGAAGTGTTGTTTTTTCCTGCTTAAAAAGAAAAGTTCTACTTCTTTTACCTGCCTCTTGGCTTCTTAGTTTTTTAATCAAGCATTGCCTGTATTTTCTTCTTAAATTTCTCCTCACCAGAATGCTTTCGTTTTCGTGGCATATAAACAGTGAATCACATGGGCTTTACAGAGAAAAGCACAGGGACTGGAATCTTATATACTACATTTTGGAGTTGTTTTTATCTCCTTATTTTCTTCTCTAGAAATGTCTTTACGTAGCTATTTTATCCAGTTTAATTCTTAAGCATAATAAAGATGCTTTATTCACTAAATTATTTGTCCTCATAAAATATTATAGATCTTCATTTTCATAGGTAATATTTGCAAATTTTATAATAAAAACACACTTGATCGAGGAAAGAAATGTTACATATAGTGTCAGGATCCAGTAACCATTAGGAGATGGATTGTAGTGTGAATAAATGGTTTGCTTTTGTTATTTTAGGATTATAAAATAAGGAGTCAGAGTAACATATTAGACATGTCTTTGGAACTGGATCTGACTTTTCCTTGTAGCACTGTGACATCAGACAAGTAATTTATATTCTATAAGTGTGTTGGTATCATTATTCAATGGGAATAATCTCTAATTTGCAGGATTATATGTACTTGAAAGTAGTAGTAAAATGCCTTACTTAATGCCCAGTTTCCCAGAAAAAAAAAAAATCAGTGTTATTAATATATGCATTAACTCATTTTCAGTTCTATTAACTCACTTTCAAATTCATTTTGTACTTAATGACTCTATTTTACAGAGGTCTTTTCTGAGTGGAAAGCATATTTACATACAGTACTCAAGTATTAGGATTAGACATAGTTGCATACCTAATAAGCACTGGTTTTTGTAATGACTTATTTAAATGTGATGGAATAAGATTGCTTGAATCAAATGAAATACAGGTTACTCAGTAAGAAAATTGAATACATATCTCCGCACCCTTTACGTGGCGTCCCCTCTGCCCATTCATAGAAGCCCATACAACCGAAAGAGTAAGAGACCAAGGTACAGGTTTTAGTGCTGTATTTTTAATTTAGAAAATGCTGTAGCATAGTGGCTAAGATACTAGATTTTAAAGTCAAACTGATGATGATTTTACCCATGATTTAACCATATATGTTGGACAAATTTCTTAACTTTTTTGAGCCTTGACTTTTGTCTATGTACAGCAAAGACAGTATTACCTAAATGCAGGCTTATTGTGAGGAATAAATTGAATGAGGCAAAGTGCTTAAAGCATCTAGTACAGTCTGGAACATAATAGAGGTTCAATAAATAGTGATTGTGTTTATAGTTATTATTTTAATTCTTTATAGACATTGAAGATATGATAAACATTGTCTTTTAAATCATATGGTACCAAACTTTTAAAATATATTAGCTAGCCACTCTTACTCTGTATAAAAATCTGGTAGAAATTTTCCCAGGGAAAATGGTCCTCTGATTTTCCATAACTTTCACTTTTCTGAGTCTGGGGATATTTAGATTAAGTGACCTTTGAAAAAAACATCAATACAATTAAGTTTCCAAATACTGTCATTCACTCATCTAAACCTCCTGAGATGTCGAAGTGTGTTAACTGGGATTTAACTTATCCCTCCATCGCAAAACACACAGATGTTCACAAGGGAAAAGCTTGGGCAGGGGTGTTTCAAGCGAAAAATTCTCTTTTTGAGAAACGCATGTCGCTAGTGACTCTCCTATGTCATCCAGCCAGAGTTGCTCAAGTTCAGACATAAAAATCTGCTGGATATGTTGTAGAAATGAAGTAGAATGAAAGGTCGGGGGAAAACTGTAATCAACAAGAAGAGTATCAAGGTAGTAATGCATACTGTCACACGACCTGAAGATGTTCAAGTTCCAAGATGGACCTCGTATAGTCTAAAATGCATATCATAGGGGCACCTGGGTGGCTTCATCAGTTAAGCATCCAACTCTTGATTTCAGTCCAGGTCATGGTCTCAGGGTTGTGAGATCAAGCCCCGTGTCAGGCTCCACATTCAGCAGGGAGTCGGCTTGAGATCCAGTCCTCCCTCTGCCCCTCCCCCCATCTCTCTCTCCCTCCCTCTCTCTCTCTAATAAAAAAATTAATCTTTAAAAAAATAAATAAAATGCACATCATATTAAAAAAGTCACCAACCCTTTCTCAGAGCATTTCCCTGAGTCATTGTCTGGTGAATATTCTCTGAACTGAAGTATTAGTACTGAATTGCAAGCATTTGCATACTGTCTTGACAATAGAATTTACTTTTCTTATCAGAACCTCAAGGTGACAAGAATAAATTTCAATTGAACTATAAACCAGTTTCAAAACTTAGGTTAAGTTTTTAACATATGGGACTCTTTCTCCATTAGAAATACTTTTCCAGAAAACCTATTCTATTTAAAAAGATAATGCCACAGTCCATTTCTGGATTATAATCTGTTAGGCTATGTAAATGAATTCTTAGTATATTATCACAGAATAAAATAATGTTGCTGGAGCAGCAAGTAACATGTGATGAAAGACCAAGAGGGTAAAGTTAATATTTAAGCTTTCCATTTACTTAATCTGGTATTAGCAATGCAAAGTTGTCCTGTTTTTCTGTAACACAAGAGTTATAAAGTACTGTCAAAGATTAACATTTTTATATAACATTAAGAATTCTTTGAGTATTTTAATTTTGTGTTTTCTGGTAATCAAAATACATAATTTAGACATAAAAGTATTTAAGTTTAATGTTTTTATAATTCAGTGCTATCGATACTAGCCAACAGTTACAGTCAAGGCAAAAAACAAGTGTGTCAATCAAGAATTTTAGTTGGATTAAAAAAATTATCAAGAACTAAGTGAAAGCTGTTTAACATACATGAATTCTGTCTGTACATACGTGAGAGTACCCTTAGTTCTCAAACACAGAGAGTTTGGCATATTTCTTAAGCATTCTTAAGTACATTCTTAAATATTTATGTATTTTTTAAAAGTTATTTTTGCAGGTATGTGGTAGGTATTAGAAATAAGATGGGGCCCTTATACTAAAGTAGGTCTCAATTGTGTCAGTTTTGTTTGGTGTCTTAGACTTCTCATATAAATTATAAAATCCGTAACCAGTAGCAATGGAGTTAAGTAAAATCCTGCTGTGGGTACCTAAGAAATACACACACCTGAGAATACATGAAATGGAAATGATGTGAGTCATCCGCTCTAGAGAAGGGCCCTGTTCTTCAGGAACTGGTAAATCAGTTGTGCTGAAGGCTTAAAGCAGTTCGTTGTTGTTTTTTTGTTTTTTCTTAATTTTGAGCTGGATCTTGGATTTTGCTTTATCAAGCTGTATGTCACAACACCTAGTAAAACAGCAATCCCACAGCTTCCTCACAGCAACAAGATGAGTTCAGTGGCTCACAACGGTGGGTGAGGTTGGGTTCTCCAAGTCACAGCCCAGGAGACTGTAAATGTGCTGGTATATGCGTCCATCAAGTCTGTCGATGCCATTTTTTCCAACAGCATTTGCTCACTTCATGTCTCTGCATTATAGTTTGATAATTCTTGCAATAATTCAAACGTTTTCATTATTATATTTGTTATGTGATCTGTGATCTTTGATGTTACTATGATTGTAGTGGGACACCACAAACTGCACCCAAACAAGACAGTGAACTTAATAAATGGGGGTATTCTGACTGCTTTGCGACCAGCCATTCCCCCGTCTCCCTCTCCTTGGCCTCCCCTATTCCCTAAGACACAACATATTGAAATTAGGCCAGTGAACAACCCTACAGTGACCTCTAAGTGTTCGAGTGAAAGGAAGAATCACACATCTTTTACTTTAAATCAAAAGCTAGAAGCGATTAAGCTTAGTGAGGAAGGCATGTTGAAAGCTGGGCCATGTTGAGATATCTCATGTTGAGATAGGCCAGAAGCTAGGCCTCTTAAGCCAAACAGTTAGCAAAGTTGTGAATGTAAAGGAAAAGTTTCTCAAAGGTAATTAAAAGCACTACTCCAGTGAACACATGAATGGTAAGAAAGTGAAACTGCTTTACGCTGATAAGGAGAAAGTTTGAGTGGTCTGGATAGAAGATCAAAGCAGCCACAACATTCCCTTCAGCCCAAGCCTAATTCAGAGCAAGGCCGTCACTCTCTTCAGTTCTGTGAAGGCTGGAGAGGTGAGGAAGCTGCAGAAGAAAGTTTGAAGCCAGCAGAGGTTGGTTCATGAGGTGTAAGGGAGGAAGCCGTCTGCGTAACAGAAAAGTGCAGGGTGAAGCAGCGAGTGCTGACGTGGAAGCTGCAGCAAGTTCTCCAGAAGGTCCGGCTCAGAGCATTCGTGAAGCTGGCTACACTACACAGCAGATTTTCAGTGTAGGCAAAACAGCCTTCTATTGGGAAAAGGTGCCATCTAGGACTTCCTTAGCTAGAGAGAAGTCACTGTGCCTGGCTTCAAAGCTCCAAAACATAGGCTGACTCTAGTTAGTGACTCTCGGTTGAAGCCAGTGCTCACTTACCATTCCGATTATGCAAGGGCCCTTAAGAATTACGCGAAATCTGGGGCGCCTGGGTGGCACAGCGGTTAAGCGTCTGCCTTCAGCTCAGGGCGTGATCCTGGCGTTATGGGATCGAGCCCCACATCAGGCTCCTCCGCTATGAGCCTGCTTCTTCCTCTCCCACTCCCTGCTGTGTTCCCTCTCTCGCTGGCTGTCTCTGTCGAATAAATAAATAAAATCTTTAAAAAAAAAAAAAAAGAATTACACGAAATCTACTCTGCCTATGTTTCATAGATAGAACGACAAAGCCTGGATGACAGCCCATCTGTCTACCACGGTTTACTGAATATTTTAAACCTACAGTTGAGATCTGCTTAGAAAAAAAAAAAAATTCTTTTAAAATATTCTTGCTCATTGACAACGCAGCCGGTCACCTAAGAGCCCTGGGGGAGATGAAACAATTGTTTTCATGTTGCTAACACAACAGCCATTCTGCAGCCCAGGGATCAAGGAATCGTTTGAACTTCACATCTTACTATTTTAAGATATACATTTCAGGGGCGCTTGGGTGGCTCCATCGGTTAAGCGTAGCCTTTGACTCAGGTCATGATCCCAGGGTCCTGGGATCGAGCCCCACATCGGGCTCATTGCTCAGCAGGGAGCCTGTTTCTCCGTCTGCCTGCTGCTCCCCCTGCTTGTGCTGTCTCTCTGACAAATAAATAAATAAAATCGTAAGACAAAAAAATACATTTCATAAGGCTATAGCTGCCATAGATAGTGAGTCCTCTGATGGATCTGGGCAAAGTCAGTTGAAAACCTTCTGGAAAGGATTCACCATTCTAGATACCATTAAGGACATTTGTGATCCATGGGAAGAGGCCAAAATATCGACATTAACAGGAGTTTGGAAGAAGCTGATTCCAACCTCATGGATGACCATGAGTGTTCAGGACTTCAGTGGAGGAAGAAACTGCAGACGTGGTGGGAAGAGCAGGGGAACTAGAGTTAGAAATGGAGCCTGAAGATGGGACGGAATTCCTGCAATGTCCTGATAAAACTCAAACAGATGAGGAGCTGCTGCTTATGGCTGAACAAAGAAAGTGGTTTCTTGAGATGAAATCTACTCGTGAAGATACCATGAAGATTGTTGAAGTGACAACTAAGGATTTAGAATAGTATGTAAACTTAGTTGATAAAGCAGCAGCAGGGTTTGAGAGGATTGACTCCAATTTTGAAAGACAGTTCTGTGTGTAAAATGCTGTCAAAGCATCGCAAGCTACCAAGAAATTGTTCATGGAAAGAAGAGTCAACTGATGTAGCAGACTTTATTGTTGGCTCATTTTAAGAAATTACCGCAGCCACCCCAGCCTTCAACCATCACCCTGATGAGTCAACAACCATCAGCATCAAGGCAAAGCCCTCCACCAGCAGAAAGATTAGGTAGGAGTCACTGAAAACTCAGAGGATACCTAGCATTTTTAAATAATATTTTTTAAATTATAGTAAGTACATTGTTTTCTTAGACATAATGCATTGCAAACTTCATAACCTTTATGTGTACTGGGAAAGCAGAACATTCATTTGACTTGCTTTGTGGTGATATTGGCTCTTTGTGGTGGTCTGGAAGTGAACCTGCAAGATCTTTGAGATATGCCTGTGCTGAGAATCAGGGACATGACTGAGGACCCCTCCTACCTAGAGGGTTTTGCAAATGAAAAAGCAATAGGATAGACTCACTTCCTTTTGCTCGCTATGATATGTAAATGGATTTTTGGTGGGGGCAACTGAGTGGCTCAGTGGGTTAAGTGTCCTACTCCTGATACTGGCTCAGGTCATGATATCAGGGTTGTGAGATCGAACCCAGCATCAGGCTCTGTGTTGGGCATGGAGCCTGCTTGAGAGTCTCTCCCTCTCCGTATGCCCCCCTCCCTTGTGTACACACTGTCTCTCTCAAAAAACAAAACAAAATAAAATAAAAAACTCAATGGAAGTTCAGACCTTCTCTTTAACACAGAAAAAAATGGTTTTTGGTGAAGAATTAGGAAGATCAACTAATTTCTAGCAACAAAAATGTTTATTTTTCAGTCTTTGTAAACCTGCTTCCTAAGTTTGTTTCTTTTTATATTTTAAATTATCAAAGTCTAATGAAGCATTACAGAAAGTTTGGCACAAACAGAAAGGAAAGACCAGCCATAATCCCATCACTCTGACGTAGCTGTGTTAATTGTCATATAATCCCCTTCAGCCTCAATATGCGCATGTATCATCTAATTATTTTCGTTAAGGGTTACATTATGAGCATGCATGGTACTGCCTTACTTTTAGTACTTTTGTTTTTACTGGTTAGACAATAATGCATGGGAGGAACATTCTCCCACTGACTATTGCTGCTTTTGAGTTTTTACAGTTGCAAGTGGTTGTTGGGGAGGAAAAACATTTCCTTTACTCTCTTAGGTTAAGTCCCTGAGGGCCTGTGAATTGAACTAACAAAGGGCAGATTAACCAGAGAAAAGGTGCACAGTTTTTATTTTTACCTACACAGGAGTTCACAGAAAGGAAGTAAAACTCAAAGAAGGGAGCTTGGACTCTGGGGCACTTATACCATTTTCACAAAGGAAAGGGGGTTGGGGGCTTCAGGGGCTGATAAATTGTGAAGTGGCAAGGAAGTAGAAGATAGGAGAAGATAAGGGCTAATGTAGTAAGGTTTGTTTTTTGCAAACTCATCTCTGTGCTGACCGACTGTCTCTGGGGATAAGAGTCACTATTCTTTTTCTGGCACAGGAGAGGGGGATACTGTCACAAGGGAAATTTATGCCCCTGATTTTAGGCGGATGGGGACTGGGGGACAGGCCGAGAATTCTTCCTGCATCTGTTGAATCTCAACTGCCTTCGGCTCAAAATGATACCTAATGCCACAGTGGCACCTTTTGGAGTGGCGTATGCCGCTCCCCTTCCTGGTCCTCTAATGGACACCTTTAAGTGTAAGGCTTTCCATGTTTTAGATTATTTCCTTTAGAGACTCAGAAGTAGGATTGTGGAGTTGATAATTTTGGACTTTTAACAGCAGTGAGTAAATATTGCTGGATTCCTTTCCTAGAATCAAGCCAATATACCAATGTACTGGGGACTCCATTTTCATACTGCCTCTTTGCTACTTACTCAGTGCTGCATTTGGAAGCATAGGTCTGATATTTCTTTTCCGGGTACATACTAGATGAAAAATCAGGAATTATATCTATTCAAGGATCCAGAAAGGGATAGTTCTAACCACAGGTGAAACTAGTTGCAATATTCATGTGCTGTGGTTTGAAGGGGTAGCATAACTTGAAGTAGGTGCTTATCTCCATGTTGACCTGTGGGTGAGGGTAATTGAAGATATTTTTTAAATTATGAATAGATAATTTGGGTAGGCTTAAATCTTTGTGAGCTCTTCACCTATAACCCCAAATTAACATTTGATTTCCAATGGGGCTAATGGGTCAAATGATGACTAGAGTCTGATGGGTGAGGTGTGGCTCAGCATTTGTGGTTTAGAGTTAGAACTGGGTAGACCCTACTTGGTAACTGTTGTTGGAGTTTCTGGCACTTTGGGAAGATCCTAGGAGCTCCTCGTGCCTGGGTAGGCAGGGAGGAGACTAAGAGGCTAACACAAATTTTGGAGATAAAGCATTGAAAAGCAACAATTTTGTTCATATTTTTCATAGTTTCAAAACAAACACAAAACTTAAAGAAAATGCACATGCATACATATATAGATAACCAAAACATCAGGGGAATAAAAACAATTTCTCTCTGCGAACACTTAAAATTAAGTGATCTGTCTTTGTTTATATAAGCACCAATTACAAATAGTTTGGGGCAAATGCTCTGAAGCTATTTCTTCACTTTTTAAAAAAGTTTATTCAGTTAAAATTTTTGATCCAGCCCTCCATATGGACGTAAGAATAAGAAAACCAAAAAAATGCACCAGAATTTATCTTACAGGAAAGAGCAGGTGAGACTCCTGATGGCTCAAATAATCACAAATCATTAAATTTTTCTCCTGTTTGTGGCTAATGGAAGGAAGTCTCTGTATTCCAATATCTATTCTAATTGTAAGGAAGAGCCTCTCACCAATTACAGCAAGTAAGTAGATGGCCTGATCACTTCCAGAATCCTTAAACTCACTCCTTGAACGTTGACTGTATTTTTCAGAAGGCACATTATGACACATGCAAATAAGGAATTTGAGGCTTGTCCCCATCAGTTGGTTACCACTGGGTGGGATCTTAAGCAGTGCATTTGAAAACTCTGAAGCAGCTTCAATGTATTATAAATTAATGACATAGGATGTTCATTAATTATTAAGCTAGGCTGAAATATGCTGAATGTTGTTGTACACGGGTTTTACAGTCAATAGATGTCATCAGAATGTTTTGAAATTATACCCCTGAGAAAAATAGAAAGGGTTTTTTCACTGTGCATTTGCAGTTACTTGTTACTTTTGCAGTAACCTTCAAAAACAGGACATTGATTTATGCTATTTAGCTTCTCCTCTTCCGAGAAGATTTAGCCACTTGGGGGGGGGGGTGTTGTATATCTCAAAAAGCCCCTCTCAAAACAAAAAAATTCAATACTCAAGGTACTGATTTTATCCTGAAGTATTAAATTCCTAATATTTTAGCAAGATAAGTGAAAGTATTCCGTGGTGGGAATTACATTCCATTAAAAAATATGCACTTATGATGTGGTAGGGGTAAAATTGTTCTTTAAAAACAAATTAAATGAAGAAATCTCTCTGGAAATAAATTTTGGATTCTATGTTGTTTTTGGTTATAGTATTTCTCTACCTAGAGTTGTGTCCTGAATTCAATTGGTGAGAAATACAAAAGGCGTAACAGAAGCCACATGGAATTTTAAATAACATTTATTCAGAGATATAGGCATAAAAAGTTAGCCAGCACATCTTGCCTCTAGAGAGTACCAGTGGGCAGGGCCAAACTTCAAGAATAATTTTAAGCTGGGTCATTTGCTGAATTTGCATTCATTTTAATTGAAGCCCAACATCAGAGCTCCAAGTAGTATGATTAATGTAATTTTAGCCTAGGAAACTTTTTAAAACTCTGAAGAATGCATGCATGGAATGCCAGATGCCTGAAGCTTTAACCATCTTTCTGACAGTAATTAAACCATAGGACCACTGTTTAAATCTATTATTAGATCATGTGGTAGGGTGTTGTTTGCATAAAAAAGCACACTTGACTTTCTTTTCTGCAATGGTCTAGTTTACAGCTTATTCAAAAATGGTATCCAATTTCTAAGAAACATAACGGAGAACACATCACTATTCTATTCCATAGTAAAGAACACATCACTGTTCTGTACCACATCACTATTCTGTACCACGGAAAATTGCATAAAAAGATGGCTCCCATTGCCATTGACTCTGCCATACAAATTCTGAGTAAGTATCAGTAGCCTGTGTTGAGTTTGTGTAATTTAGCTTGTCACAATTGCCTTTCCACAGAGTCAAAGGACAAATGAGTCCCCAAAAATGACTCAAACTTTATTGTTTCTGGAAGATTTCATCACAAAACAATAAAAAGTATAAAGTATCAGCACCAGTATCAGTATAAACCATCAGCCATGTCATCCTTGTGATTTTGTAACCGAAAAGTCTGACCTCATTTTTTAATGCAAATAAGTATTGAGTTGTGCTTTATGACAATGATATCAATATAGATAGACAGGCAAAACAAACCTTTTTATTTGTATAAGGGGTAGAAAAACTTTTCCTCCACCCTCTTAGGTATATTTCCTGAGGCCTGCAAATTAAACTACCAAAAAAAAATTAACTGGAGAAAAGCATATGATTCTTTATCGATCTTAGTATTTTTACATGCATGGGGGTTTCACACAACCGATGTGAAAACCCAAAGAGACTTTTTTAAACCCAGAAGCTTGTATACCGTCTTAATAAGGGGTGATAAGTAGTAGAGAAGTGACTAAACAAAAAAAAGCAGGTTTGGGCATCTAGGGGGAAGGCCCATTGTGGGAAAGTAACTATGTGGGAAAAACTAATGGTAGGTAAGAGTTACTTAGTAAGATTTGTTAGGCAGACCCAAGTTGTCTCTGATGGTAAGTCATTCTCTTCCGGAAAAGGAGGGCACTTTTACAAATGGAAATTTGTCACTTTCATGAGGTGAAATGTATGCCATGCTTTTAGGCAGAAAGGAGGTGGGCAGAGAGTTCCTCCTGTGTCTGTTTCTCAGTTGCCTTCAGCTCAAAATAGTCAATACGCCAAAGTGGCATCTTTGGGGATGGTATATCCTGATCTCCTTCCTTTACATAAAACAAGGCCCTGCTCTCACAGTTTTTCTTGCCTTGCACTCAAGGGGCTCCTTTGCAGTAAGAGTGCATTTTCTCCTTGTTCCTTTGGTGACACTTCAGAGGTTTTTACACCAACCATGAACCACGTATCATTCAGGATGAGTAAGTGGTGTGCCTTTCTCATGGTAGTAGGAGAAGGGAAATGTGAAAAACCAGGTGATAAGGGTTTTAGGGAAAAAAATCTGGAGATTCGTTCCCTTAAAGCCCTCCATGTCCATACACTTCCTTACATGAGGGTTCATAACCAGGAGTTTATAAATTCAGATGAGGAAAATAATTGCATCTTTATTTCCAGCAACCACTTCTGGAAACTGAGCATTTCCTATACTTTAAATGTGAGCAACAAACCTACAGTAGTGTTAGCATCAGTAGAAGTCAGATATTTTCATATCACTGTTTCAGATATCTCAAAAGGTAGTTTAAATTGATCTCAGCTTTGAAATCATGGCAGTTATTAGACTTGCCCCAAATTTTATGTAATGGGCTAATAAGAAAGCACATTACATTTTAGTATCTTGATAGCCTTTTAAATGTAATTTAAATATGGTTGTATTTTTTTGTAGTGCTGTGTATTTGAATTTATGCACTTAAAAATACTGTTCTGAGAAAGGATCCAACCTGACCTTTGTCAAAGCAGAATCCAAAGCAGGAAACTTGAAATCCTGTTGTGTGGAGCGCCTGGGTGTCTCAGTCATTAAGCGTCTGCCTTCGGCGCAGGTCGTGATTGCAGGGTCCTGGGATTGAGCCCCACATCGGGCTCCTTACTCAGTGGGAAGCCTGTTCTCCCTCTCCCATGCCCCATGCTTGTGTTCCCTTTCTCCCTGTCTCTCTCTGTGTCAAATAAGTAAAATCTTAAAAAAAAAAAAAAAAAAAGAAAGAAAGAAAGAAAAGAAAAGAAAGAAAAGAAGAAAAGAAATCCTGTTGTGGAAAGCCTTCATGTGCCCTCAGGAGCACGCATATCCTGATTTGCAAGCCGCTGAGAGGGAAAAGCTGAAGCCCACCAACTCTTAAACTGGGAGTCCAGGACACCCAGAATGAAAAGCATGAAAAATCACTTAAGCCTGGGGAGATGAATCCTAGTTTAAATTCTGTAATCCATGGGCTCTAAATCAGGGATGTACCTCAGACTCCTTTAGGGAACTATTTAACAAAATACACAGCTAATGGGGTTCCCCGGGTGGCGCAGTTGGGCATCCAGCTCCCTGCTCAGCTTGTCCCCCTGCCTCTCTCCCCCCCACCACTCGGCTCATGCTCTCTGTCTCTTTCTAAGATAAATAAATAAAATCTTTTAAAATAATAAACAAACAGGGGCACCTGGGTGGCTCAGTCGTTAAGCATCTGCCTTCGGCTCAGGGCGTGATCCCGGCGTTCTGGGATCGAGCCCTGCATCAGGCTTCTCCACTGGGAGCCTGCTTCTCCCTCTCTCACTCCCCTGCTTGTTCCCCTGCTTGTGTTCCCTCTCTCACTGGCTGTCTCTCTCTGTCAAATAAATAAAATCTTAAAAAAATAATAATAATAATAATAATAATAAACAAGCATAGCTAAGCCTTACGCCTCAGGACTGTAGTTCTGCAGGTCTGGATGGGACCTGGACGTCTCTGTTAAAAGTGCATAGGTGATCATACAAACCTTCAAGTGAGAATGAAGGGGTGCTTTGAAAGCTTGTTCTGTCAGGACTATTTTAAGGATCACATTTTTAAAGATTTAGCTTTAATTGAAAAAAATCACGGCAAGAAATGAGGAACTTCCAACTACTTAAAAGCCATCTTCTGTTGCGGCAGCAGGGAATGGGGGGCCAGTGCTTGACCATCAGTCCCTGGGGGCCAGGAAACTTTCCGAAGCTACAGGTACCATTTTTCAAGGTAAGAGATCGATGGCTTCCCTGAGATTTGCAGTGGTATTTCAGATCTTTAAAAGGGACAGGAGGAGTCAGGAAATAGCTTCCCATATACAGAGATAGTAAAATTTAATTGTGAAATGACCAAAAAGATAAAATTGTTAGCCCTACTAGGGAAACAGTTACGAGAGCATCATTAATTCTGTGAGAAAAGCATTGAATCACAGCTCTAATTATTTAATATCATTTAATCTTAATTTTATTACAGAATTTATTTTATTCCTAGAATCAGAATACTACTTTTTTTTTTTTGCAACAAAAGTACAACATTATAGGGTGGCAAATAAGTGGGGTTTTAAAGATTTATTTATTTATTTATTTATTTGAGAGAAAGCGTATGCGCAAGGAGCAAAGAGAGAGAATCTTCTGGTAGACTCGCTGCTGAGCAGGGAGTCCAAGGCGGGACTGATCCCAGGACCCATGAGATCATGACCTGAGCTGAAACTAAGAGTCGGACGCTCAGCCAGCTGAGGCACCCAGGTGGCCCTGAGTAAGTGGTTTGGATGCTATACACTTGGGGGAAGAAAAGATAAGCTATTAAGATATATCAAGTGTTTATTATACTTAAAAATCCAAAAACAAAATGATCATTAACATAAGACTTTGAAAAAAATTTTAAGATGAAATAGTTTTATCTTAATACTGGGCTTTTTTTCTTACCTTGACACAAGCCCTCTGTTCATCATTTTAATAATTCCTGGATCTTAATTCTTATTTTACTGTAAAGCCTACAGTTTTCTTTTCATGTTCTAAAATTATGAAGCAACAAATATCATTTATGAAATGTATAGTGTCCTCCTTGCAACAAGTGAGAAAAAATTTTATATTGTAACAAAAAAGCGTTTTTGAGGAGATAAAGGTGCAATCTTTATCGAAGAAGTTGACCGGTTTTCTAGTTGCTATGATTATAGGTTGATGTATGTATCTCTCTCCTTTTCTCTGTAATAGATAAATGCCTTCCTGCTTTGGGTTCTCGTGCTTTCTCCTTGGCCAGAAATGCCCCCCATCCACATGTATACTCTTTAGCGTCAGCTCAGGTGCCGCCTTACTCCAGGAAGCCTCCCTGGCCTTTCTCTGTGCTTCCATAGAATCGCTCATGTCCCTCTGTCGTGGTGCTTTCCACATTATATTTTAATTATCTGTTTCTCTGTCTGTATCTCTTGGGGGACTTTAACCTCGATACTATTATTTTTGTGTTATTATGGCTGACACGGTACCTGCTCATTAAGTATTTTGCTAAGTAATTACATAGGTACCCCAGCTCACACCCCACACCCCATTATTCATCGTACTTGTCTGCGAATATGCACTGACCTGGCTGCACGGGGCTCGTGCTTTGGCCTTCAAGTTCCTGCCCTCCCAACCATGCTAACCTACCCAGCCCGACCAGCAGCTCATTGTAATAAACGGAGTCCAAAGGGAACCTAGCAGCATTAGACTGGCCATCAGCCCAAGACTACCCTGCATAGCCCGAGCGAGACCAGGCATGAAGCTGACTGCTAAGCTCACCACTCCCTCTATACGTCAGCTCCAGACTCTCAGCTTTGCCATTTTATTAGTCTTACCAAGATTTCCTCTTTTCCAGGCCTGTACTGTTTTGGGGGAAAAAATGTTTAAGTCACTTATGTCTACTCGGTTATTACTATAATCCTCGCTTAATTCTGAACTTTGAAAATAGCAGTTTCCTATGACAGCCCAGTGAATTTAGTGGGAAGCAAAATATAGAGGGTCCGAAAGCAGTTGTATTGCATTTTGAAAGGTGAAAAAGAGGATGGCCATGGACTTGTGTTCCTTTTATTCCTAGGAAATAGAAACAAGCAGGGGCCTGAGGTCCCCGTGTACATCGTGGAGGTCTGATGCGTCACACATATAGTTTTAAGTGTTAACACTGAGCAGTGGTCCAATTGAACATAAAATATGTCTCCCTTTGACAAAATACAGATGAGTACCATTTAAGACCGAGCTACATATATTAGCTATACTCTATAGCCAGAACTTTGGCAGGGAATGTGGTTGAAACACTTGGATCTACTATCAGATTGCCAGGCGCATTATTTTTCCATCCATTTTATGCCTGTCAGTTAAGCTAAGGAAGAGAGAGGTAAGAAAGAGAACCATGATTTCATCCCATGTGGATTATTTTCTATCATTTCACTGAAGGTCTTGGCTTCTATTTCTGTCGTCTTGGAGACCTCCCAGTTTCTCTTTAAAAATAGCAGACATTATCAAGAAGTCGTTAGTCTTGTGAAATATTGTGAAATTGTAAAACTCCTGTGATTTTGTGTCCTTTACACGTGCATGGTTGAACTTTCACAAAGCAGATAGGAAAATTTTCCTTAGGGCCAGGACAGTTCATCAGAAGCACAAAGTCACTTGTTTCTTTCTCTCATCAGAAAAATAATAATAATTAAGAAGCCGCTGGCCTCCTCTTAGGCCTCAGGACCAGGTCTTAGTGACTGTCCAGGTATTTCGGCAGGTGAACTGTCTGACCCTGCTCTCAGCCATCAACATTCTAGAGGCAAAGCAAGCCAGCTTCATACCCCATTCCAACCATTCATTAACCTCTGCTGCTGTGTACTCAGTATAACATGGGGACACTAATTGCCTACCTTGCAAGGTGACTCAAGGAATGAGATCTGGTGTGCAAAGCCTCTGGCCCAGTGCTTGTTATGTAGATGGGGCTTGATGAATGGCCCCCACAGTTCTTGCTCTTATTATTGTTACTAATATTATATTTTTTCCTTTGCCTGACTTCCTTTTTTGAAACTCAGATTTTATAATGAGCAGTCTGTGTTTCCCCTGTTTTACAGGGTCAACTATGAGTGTTTTCAGTGGTGTTTGGCGTTGCACAGTTATTTTGTTTGTTAGCCTCAGGGCACCTCTCCTTCCTGTTACTGTCATACTAGCTGAGCGCAGATCCAGAGTGGGCTGGGCAGGAGCTGAATGAGTAGAAGTACCGCAGACTAAATTGGACATTTCTATTAGAATTGGTTTGGTTTCAAGTAATCTTAAAAAGGTTATAATAATCTAAAGCCAAAATATAAAGATTTATAATCAACATTTTGAACACTGCACAGTATTAGGATAGTTTTTCTAGCTTTTATATTCAGCCTAAACTTTTTGTATAAAGTTGAGTTTTATAAAAGGGCTAAAAACTTTTTTTTCTAGTGAAATGAGCATCAACAGGTTTTTCAAGGTGGTTTAGAATAATTTCCAGATCAACAGAGACGGAAATGTGTTGCTAGCAGGTGTTTTATCGTAGACTGCTATGAAAGGACTGCATTCTGTCTGCAATTCTAAAAATCTAGATGAGATGGTTTTTCTTACGGGCACACTTAGCAAAATGATCTCTGATCAGTATGAATCAGATCAGTATTGGTGTTTGTATAATCCCAGCGTGGACAGGACCTGTACTGATGGCTGCAACTGGCAGTGAGTTTTAGGGAACTACTCACAGAGATGGCACTCACTCTACTCCAAGGGAAGAACTGTGCCGCAGGGCAGTATGTCAGCTAACTAAGCTCTTGGGAACAAAACTGCCAAGAGCCCTGGGGATGGAGGTAGGGAAGCCGCCACTCTGTCCATGCTGAGTGAGTCCTGAGAAGCTATCACTGGGACAGGCCTCTCATGAGTGGGCTCCAGACCTTATGCAGGTTAACTTCTAAGGAATATGAGGGGGGCTGAAGGGACTCTCATCATGGGAAGTCTCATTCTGATGGGAAACTGCAACATCTCCACATAGACTGCACAGTGGCAGGGGGTCAGTGGAGGGAGGAAGGGATGGGGCGAGGGAGCAGTTCTTTGATGAAAATTAGGTAACAGAATGTACCTTCTGCATTATTTTTGCTGTAGGCAGTAATGTTTCTGAAACAATGTAAACACGTTGCAAAAACATTTTTTCTTGGCTACAGAGAGATTATTCTACCAGATGTACAAGTGAAATGTCAGTTACCCCCAGGGCTCTCAGAAGTTCACCTGTTGAACCCCCCTGGTCTCGCCCAGCACAGCACAAATTTAGGTGGAGGACTTAAAAATCAGCCTTGATGATGAAGATAGAACACAGTGATGTCACTCGTATTTATTTCTGTCTGTCCGTGTAGTGGAGTTATGCCTTCGGGTCACTAATGCTCCTACAGCCGGAGCAGATGTCTTATTACAGAGGGTAGACATTAATACAGCAAAAATCGTATATAACTGGTTATTCAGTGCAGAGACCTAGATCATCATTTTTAATGTGGTCCATGTACTACTTTAATGTGATTTTTTTTATGATTAAGATGTTCTAAAGTCAGTTTGGTGAGTTTTAGAAAGAGAAGGTAAATGTTTCCTTGTGTGAAACACATCTCTCAGTAATGAGACAACATGAGCTATTTTTTCATCCTTCCTGTTCCTGCAGAGAGGGGAGTGAATGCTTGTCCACAGTGTTTTCAGTGATGAAAAAGGTTGTCTTTCAGACATATGAAAAGTGGGGTTTGGGGGCGTCTGGGTGGCACAGTCGGTTGAGCATCTGACTCTTATTTTTGGCTCGGGTGGTAGTCTTGGGATGGTGGTATCAAGCCCCCCATCGGGCTCTGTGCTCCACGCAGAGTCCGTTTGGGATTCTCTTTCCCTCTGCCCCTCCCCTCCTCTCTCTCTCTCTCAAACGAATGGATAAATCTTTTTAAAAAATCAGTTTTTGTTAAACATCAGTAGTTACAGTATTTTTGCTACTGAATATTTGTTTACAAAGTCAAGTTCAGCCTGCCTGCCAGAAATTCTTGCCTAAAGAAAATTGAATAGCATATCCAGAGGAGCTAAATTGAGAAACATATGAATGACTGTTTCTAAGACAAGATATTTTGAAAATCTAAATGTCTAATTATGCTTGTTTATTAAGTGAACTTCCTTTCTCAACTGGCTCTAAAACATGATCCCCTGTGACCCTTACCTTATACGTATTTGCTGGACTATTGTAATGGTTTAAAAAATAGTGATTCCTGATGTTATATGGGTTCATTTGTGAATTGGCTGGTTGAAAGCTGGGACACGCATTCACATTATTAAAATACCACATGTGGAACAGATAACCCACAAAACCTATTTCACCTATTATACAGTAACGCTGTCATAGAATCTCCATGAAACAAATATGGAGGAGGACACCCTGGCTGACAATAGCTCCTTCCTCCCCACCTCCACTTAGGGTTTGTTGTTTGTTTTTCCCTTCTTATGGGAGGAGCTAGCTGTGCAGGTTTACCCTCTCAGTCTCCCTCACCCCCACTTCTGGCTTCTGCAACTGTTCTAGATACCAGCTCCCACATGGAGATGGTCAGGTAAGACATGGTCACATAAAATGCATTCCCAAGGCACTTAGAAGAAAGGAGTCAGTCTAGCAGCTTAGTTTTGGCTTAGCTCTTGATGACCCCGAAGGCCCTATAGCTTAGGCAGATTTAGCATTTGTAATTGGATTCTCTTGTTTGAAATGGAGGTAGCATACTCGAAATGAATATACGTATTGGAAAATAAGCATATCAGTTGCAGTCTATAAACTGCATGACCAGGAGCCCCGTAAAGAGCCTTTCCGTGTGGCCCGATGTGACGCCTGCCACACAGTCGTCTTTGTGCTTCGGAGAGTTGCAGAACCCCGGGGAACTGCTGCTTGCCTTTCACACTCGCACCCTTTCCTGTCGTTGGCTTTGTTTTCGTGAGTTACTACATTTGGATATTTGGTAGGTTCCAAAATTGGAGATCCTCTGTTTGGGGACGTTTTGAGTAGGGCAAATTGAAGAAATTCAACAGATAAGATGCCATGTCCAGTGAAAAGATAATAAAAAAGTGGGCAGAAAAACATGCTTTAAATCTCGCCTCTTCTTTCCCTCAGAGGACTGAAGAAATGCTTTGTCATCGAAGTCCCTTTTCTTGGCTCGAGTCTCTGGTTACTCAGAGCCAACCAAAGGCCTGGCTTAATCACATTTCTTTGCACTCCAGGATGAGTGCAATCTATTCAATTGTTGAATAGATTTGAATTTATTTTCAGACCACAAGCACACATCGCAGAAAGTCAGTGACGGTGTGAGGCCTCACGCAGCGTCTGAGTGGAGCCCCAGGGTGGGAGTCAGCGCTGTCCTCCCCAGTCTGTCCCCACCAGCTGGTGCTCAGACGGAGCAGCAGCTCCCACGTTCTGCTCTTCTCGACACCCCCTGGCCCAACAGTCTGTGATTCCAGCTTTGAAGGGGGCCCCGGCTGGCCAGGCTGTGTTCTGCCCTTTCGCTGCACTGTTCCATTTCCTATGCAGAGAAGGTGCTAGAGGAGCAATTCAATTCCAGCCCAGCCCACAGTGTCTCCCATCAGAGCAGGCCGAAGCCACCGCTTGAACCGATACACGGTTTGCTTTGCAAAATTGAGAGGGGAAGAAGCGGTAAATGTATCCACATAGAACGAAACCTAATTTTTAAGTCTCTGATTAGCCCTAACACTGTGGCTCCTTGCAGACCCCGTTCCTGCTTTCCCAGAAGAGTAAAGCTACCTTGGAGGTGGTTTTTGTTTTGTTTTGTTTTGGTAGTCCTCTTCCTTGGAATGGTTGCCTTCTCAGCGGTGCCCAGACTGGCAGAAGCAAAGAGGCTCCAACTGCAGGAGAGTAGTACACCAGCTCCAGGGGCGAAGGGGCAGGTGCTGGTGTTAATATAGGAAGGTTAATAGCACTCAGGGCGTGGGTTTCTCACACTGATGAAGATGCAGAGAATTTCAGGTTACAGAGCAGGTGAGACAAGGATAGCTGCTGACTGTGGGCGTGTGTTGGAAATGGTGGGATGGACTGCGGTGAACAAAGGAACCGGAAAAGTAGACAAAGTAAAATTATCAAATGAGAAAAGAAAGGGACCGAAGAGTAAGTAGGACGATGCTTTGAATAAATAGAAAGCAAATACATGTGAACACAGAAACTTTTTTTTTCCAGAAATAAAAGAGGGGGGAAGAGGCTTTTTCTTTTTATTTTACAGCTTTATGTACCATATGAATTTCTTAACCCCTTGATAGACATTTCTTTTTAAGATTTAAAAAAAAAAAAAATGGGTTATCCAGGTGATGGGATTATAGGCCTTGCAATTTTTGTCTTCATAGTCTTTCTGTAGTATAGAAAAGCTAACAGATTTTTTTTTCCTCAAGATTTTTATTTTTATTTACTCAAGAGCAAGGAGAGAGCAGGGGGAGGAGGAGAGGGAGAGGGAGAAGCAGACTCCATGCTGAGCACAGAGCCTGATGCGGGGCCCGATCCCAGAACCCTGAGGTCATGACCTGAGCTGAACTCAAGAGTCAGCTGCTTAACCAACTGAGCCACCAAGGCACCCCAATAGATGTGGGGGTTTTTTTAAATAAAATTAAGCTAAATCAGTTGATATTTTTATAGGCAAGTGTGGAATTCATATCTCCTGTGATGCTACCTTTATAGACTAGCTGACAGAGGAGGTCATGTCTTACTGTGACCAATCTGTGGGTCCATTGCAATGAGTAAGCAGTTGCATATAAGCCTTAGGGTGCTAGCAAGAGCTATTCTAGATGACCAGGTTTGCTGGGGGAACCCTTCATATTCTTTTCAGAAATCCACTGGTTTCTAAGTTGTTTGGAGCTGATTCCTATCACAAATGATAATATTAAAACCCTGATCTGGCATCCTTTGCTTTTTTTTTTTTTTTTTCCCCTCCTGACTTTGCTCTTGTGCTGCTTTCAAAACTAAGTGCTGATCTGCTTTAATATGATGAGCCAGCACCTGTTTTGCTTTCTGGCGTCTGGAAGAAATTAGAATATGTAAGATTCATGATGTACCAAATGACAGGGGTAAATAGGAAGTATGTACAGAATCCCTTGATGTGTCCAGCCTGCTTTTGACCGCCTTGAATGAAAAGCATTATCTAAAACACAGCACAGGACATATTCTTACCATCTAATCACCACCACACATTGTTTTTTCCTAGGTACTTCACACATTGTCCTTGGTAGCCCTTTATTGTCCCCCTCCCCTGCCCCCCACTTAACATCAAATCTTCTGCCTTTTCTGAGTCTCCCCCACCCCCAGAGCCCGTCTGGGATCTCACCTCCAGCCCTCAGTGCTGTCTGCCTGGGACTGAGGTGTTGCGTGTTGCAGGCTAGGGGGCATGGAAGCCGGAAGGGTAGGCTGGGACCAGATTTTGGAAGATATTTGATAGGCTAAGGTGCATGTTTGGACCTCCTTCTGTGGTTAGTGGAAACTCTGTCAGTTTAGAGATTGCTTTTAATTGTGAGTACTGAATAAGAAAACAACAGTGATTTAAGCAAATTTGGAGTTTTCTTTTTTCTTACCTACAGGAAGTATGGAAGTAAACAGTACAGCAGCTCAAAGATGCTGGGTGTCCCTTACTGCCTTAGCTTTTCCCTCATGGTAGCTTCCTGGTTACAAGGCAGATGCCCTACCTTGAATATCATACTCATCTTCAAGACAGGAGAAAAAGGCAGGGTGAGGAGCCAGGCCTCCTGAGTCCATTTCCCCTTTAAGGAACAGTCCCGCAAACCCCACCAAACGATTGCAGTCTTCAGCTTCTTGGCCAGAGCTGTGCCTTGTGGACAATCAGGGTTCTGTTAGAAAAGAAGTCTCGTATAGACCTTTATGAGGTAGCAAGCATGGAACAACACAATTTGCCTATGCAAATTGCCAGTATGAATTTCCAAGAGACAAATGCTGCAGCAAGCATTTCCCCAATTGTGTTTTTGTTTCGTTTTTTTACTATAAAGCACTTTTTTTTTTTTTTTTTGGCCTTCCTTCCTGTGAGATGAGCAGTATTTGGAACTTGCGGAAACAAACATTCTAAAAATGACATAAGATGGAATGAAATCAAGTGCCAAGCAATGTGGGGCAGACTTGGGAGCATAGTAGAAGTCAGAGAAGGGAAAGTGTTGGAATAGCTTGAAAAGATTTCATGAGAAAGAGACCCGAGCGGGGCCAAGAGAGATGGATTGGACTCTCTACCATGCTAAAATGGCGGATGCATGACCTTCTGTGTTTGTCAAATCCCAAAACAGCACTCAGAGTGAGCTCTTTGAACTGTGGACTTTGGGCGATAATGATACGTTGTGAACTGTGGACTTCGGGTGATAATGATATGTCTGCGTAGGTTCACGGATTGAAGTAAGTGTACCACTCTAGTGCAGGATACTGATTGTGGGCGAGGTTGTGTGTATGTGGAGGTGGGGGCACGTGGGAACGCCTCTGAACTCGCCAGTCAATTTGGTGTGAACCTGAAGCTTCTGGAAAAAATAAAAGCTATTAAAAGACAGAAGGAAGGTAGGAAGGAAGGAAAGATAGATCAGATTTAAACAGTTGAAGAGATGGTGAGACTGGTGATCCCACAAAAGGGCAAAAACGAGCAAGGACACAGATGAAAAGTGACTGCAGCATAGGGCAACGCGGTGAGATGGGCTTGCCCCTAATTTTCAACAACCTTGAGGTTAAACACTCCCTTGTTAACTCAAAAGGAATTGGAATAGTCTTCACCTTCCATTATTTACCACTCATTCCTATTGCATTTTTCTCAGTTTGCCTAAGAAAATTTAAAGTCAGGTATTTTACTGTTATGTTGTGCAGAGGAGAAAGAGTTAATTATTCTGCACTTTGTGTTGTGTTGTGTTTCACAGATTAAACTCAGTTGATTAATATTCATAAGATTAAGATGACACTCATTTCTTTGCAAAACTGTTATTTAAAACTGTTGTTTATGTGGGAATTTAAGAACTATACGTCTTCTACTTTAATCATTCTATTTTGCATTCAAGTATGAAAGCTTTTCTGTTGTGTGGCCTATAGTAATCATTTTGTAAACATTGGTATTAGCAATTTTAGTTTTCTTCTTAAAAGTAAATCATTATCCTGCTAAAAGTAAACGCACCTTC
Organism: Ursus americanus; assembly: GCF_024610735.1. Lineage (NCBI taxonomy): Eukaryota > Metazoa > Chordata > Mammalia > Carnivora > Ursidae > Ursus > Ursus americanus. The sequence goes on along the minus strand of NC_142137.1, from coordinate 49,167,180 downwards.
TTTCAGTTGGTTACTTTAAGCAGAGTAATGAAGTTGAGTTCTAATTATTTTTCCCCAAGTTATTTAAATAGTTGCTTTTAATTACACATAGAATTTAATTGAATTCGGTCTAATTTGATAAACTCCCTATCCAGCTGTCGAAACTTAGAAAATTAGCTACCGTCTCCGTAATCTACCATTTCTCAGTGTAGATGGAAAACTTTTCATATGGTTAGGCTTTTGCCCTCCTTTCTGTATTTTGCCCTGATCTTTGCTTAGTCATAAACATTATTCATATTATGGAGCAGAGCTCATTTGTACAGTAGCTAGCATTGTGACTGGTGATAAATCACCGAGAAGGTCCATCACCCGTGGGGATGAAGAGGCTTGCCTTTTAATCTGGTTTATATTAATGCAGGTGGAAGATACAGCCTTTTCTGTTCTATTTATAATGTTGCCATCTGGCTGAAGGAAGGCTTTTGCTTGTTTTATTTATTTGTTTTTAGATAAAAGTGTTTTGGGTTGGATTTAAAGTGTGTGATGTTTGCTCCTGTCAGCTAACTGTATCCGAAGGAGTTTGTACCATGAATCAGGTAGCTGTTTTTATCGGTAAACAAAACAGCTAAAGAAGTGATTCCCAGTCACTTATACACAAAAAAATATATGGGACACGTGCTTTTCTAAAATACGATTTTCTTCATTTGAGCTGAAATAGATGTCTGTCTCTTTAACGGATTACCAAAACAAATCTATTAAATTGCTTTGGGGAAAATGTTGGGGTTTCCAAGTCTCTCAAAGCTAAAATGCTTGTTTTGTAGGCTTTCTGGTATTTCCAGCCAAGGCTGTAATGTTTTCATGCCTCTTCCCATGCAGTACAGGCAATATTCCGTTGTATTTGGAGTCTGTCACTCTAATTCCTGTGATACTCACTATAAGTGATTCTGAGCAGACCTTGCTATTTCATAGCTGCAAACGCAGTCATTTGATTTTGAGGCTTGCCTGATGTCACGTCAAAGCCATCCTAGAATTACACTGTTTTCTGGTTTTTTTCCTGACATGGAGCGAACATGACGGTCATCTGACAATTTTGGTCACCTTTTCTCTACAATCTTAGCAGCCATCAGAAAATGAGCAAATGTACACTTTTTCTTTTTACTTGTCATGAATACGTTTTCTTTCTGGGCCTTTGCCACAGTTTGCTCAGAGCACACCACCCATTCTCCAGCCATCCCTCATTCCCTTCTTCAAGCATTTCTTCAGTGTCACAGAGGTGCCAGATAGTGAGCTCTGCATTAAAGATGGAGATCCTAAGGGTGAAAAATCAATGGGCCCTGCCTTCAGGTTGCTCTGGTCGAGGAGAACATTATTTCAGAACTGCACCTGACCAAGTGTCAAAGACAAAATGCCTCAAGCTCCATTTAATTGGAGAGCATCTATGGTTCTTTAAGCTCAAAACAACAATGGCTGTGATTACAGCTCTTTGGAGGCAAACAAGTAGCCCACTCCTTATCCCTTAAACGTATTCTGGTAACTTGTTTTGACAGAATTATCTTTTGCTGTTATTTAAGTAATATTTGTGCTATTCCTGTCATCTGTAATTTAACCAACAGAAAATGGAATTTTTGGTAAAAAGTTATGGTTATGTCAATATTTTTGACACGGACATGTCAGCGCACCTGCCTCAACTTTCCTTTGGAAGTTGATGGACTATAAACTATTAGTAAATGACTCTGTGTGTCTGTCTCATTCTTCATGCCTTCACGTTATGGCTAAAGATGAGGGGTAATGTTTCTGGTACATTCCGTTCCCATGGATCACATAACTGTACACAATGCTGGATTGTATTTATAAAATCAATGTCTTTGTGTTGGGTTTGTATTATCTCAGTATTGGACAAATTTCTTTGTCTTTTGGTTGACTGTCCCTTTCTATCACGGTCATAAATTTTTCATTTTTTTTATTATGCAGAAATGAAGTAATCAGAAAGTGACTCTCAGTCACTGTTCATTGTGGCTAATAAGCTCCCCTAAACTTAAAAGTCTCCGCGTGGTCTTGTAAGCCTCTAGTGCAATCTGTCGTCTCCACCCAGTCGTAACTTTTTGTTCTATCTGGAGAGCACAAAATACAAAGAGAGAGTAAAATTTGAATTGTTTCTCTCAGAATGAATAAGGACAAAATGGGAGACTCTGATACGCATTATCAAATGTTCTTAATCGCGTTTGTTTTCGCAGCAAGAAACGAGGAATAGACTGTTGAGTAAATGGTTCCTCGTTCCTGCTGCTACGGCAGATTAAACGTGGCTGGATTTTAGACCGTACCACAGAGTGGATTTATTCGGCGTGGAAGGGCAGGTTAGAGTCCGCACTGTTTCTCAGCACTGTTTCTCAGCATCCGTAGTTGCATGTCGCCAGGGCACAATGCCTATAAATTTGCATAGAGAGGTGGCTGCTTCCCTATCCTGTGGCGATCCGTGGAAGATGAAAGACACCACCGAGCCCCTGCCCACATTTTATTTCCTTGACCCTCCTGCAGAATGACTTTCAGAACACCCCACTTGTTTCCCAGCCGGCACGTTTCCTCCATTCTGTGTTTCCTCGTCCTACCCGCTGCCCTTGCTCCACGGGGTTGGTGGCTGGGACCCCATTGCCCGCAGGGTTTGAAGCAGAGGAGACGCTGGGGGCATAGGGAGGTCCCTGTGTCGTGCCACCTCATCGTCCCTGCTCCGTCATGGACGGACGGCCACACTGACGACTCTTCTGGTTCTGTGATGCTTCGGCAACAGGCACGGTTTTCGCCCCGGTCACTGGAGTCACTGTTTTCCCTTAAGCATCAGATGCTTATCTCTTGGTACCTATCAAGGGTAAATGGGAAGATCTGAAAAATTATTAAATTATACAGAAAGCAGAAGTCTTAAGATATCTGTTTTTAGCCTGGTTTCCTTTTATTGTGTTCATTAAGATGATGAGCTCTTTCTACATATCCTTCCAGCAGGCTTGTTACAGGCTTCACTTGGGGTCTACCCAGCATCTGCTGAAGCTGGAGTAGCCCCCCGCCAGAAGTCCCACACACTCCAGTGACTTCCACTGCCTTCAGGGTAAAGTCCAAACTCTTGGAATTCAAGGAGGCATTGACCTCAGCCTGTTTGTCTGATTTTTAGCTGCCTACCTTCTTCAACCCGCAGTTCAACTGCACACTGCCCTGATTATCTTTTTTTGTTTGTTTTTAATTGCATAAGTAGTTTTGCTTATGGCATCCCCCAGCCTGAAGTATTCTCTGCTTTACTCTTCACTTTCACAGATTCTCACCTCTTCAAAATCCTTTTGCAATGAAGTTTTATATCCCTCCTACCCCCTTAGCACTTTCTCTCACCTCTGAATCTCTATGATACTGTCTGCATCACCTATTTGGTTATCCATCCTCTATGATATGTTGATTTTTAAAAAACTAAACTGATGCATTGCTACAGTTTCATGCGTTTTCATATTGTCTCCTCCAAAAGTTAACAAGCATCTTGCAAGTAGATGTTGTATCCTTGGATCTTTGTGTTCTTAGTGCACAGCACAGTGGCTGGCCCGTGAGAGAATCTGTAAATGTATATTGAAAAAATTATTTAGGGGCTCCTGGGTGGCGCAGTCAATTAGGTGTCCGACTCTTGGTCTTGACTCAGGTCATGATCCCAGGGTCATTAGTGGAGCACAGAGTCTGCTTGAGATTTTTATCTCCCTCTCCTTCTGCTCCTCCCTCTTGTACTTGCTCTCTCTCAAATAAATCTTGAAAAAAAATTTTTTTTAAGAAAAAATTATTTAACTTTTCTGAGCCTGGGAATATAGTGGTTCCATTGATACTATAACAAAAAGATTAGCCTCGGGGTTGGCTGACTTTGTGAGGACTGTTAGTTCACCTTTTGACATAGTTTCCAGTGATCACAGAGAAACAGGAGCATATATTCGCTAGAGGTGGGAGACAAACTGTATTTGAGAGAGCTTATTTATAAATGCACTTGAAAATGACTGATGTAGAGAGCGTGCTTCGGGCTATAAGAGGAGACATCTTTTCTGAACAGAAGAGAAATTACTGGGAGAATCAGAAGTACCAAAACACAGTTTGAAGGAGTAACCTAGAATTAAGGGTTCAGGAAAGGAAAAGTGGTAGAAGGAGACCCATTAATATTTCTTCCCAGTACTGAGCACACGGTGTCCCCTGAGTCAGGTCCTGTGTGAGCAATGCCAGTAGGAAGAACACCGAGGGAAAGCAGGAAATTGAACCCAGGTTTGTCTAGTGCCAACTCCCATGAGTTCCGTCATTCCTTTGATCTCACATACGACTATGAGGAATTTAAACTGAGAAGCTCTCCATCCTGTGGAATAATCAGAAGAGTCATTGGAGAAGGTTGCATTATGGCCTTATTCTAATGCAAATTTCATAACTAAGGTTGGATAAAACCTTTAAGATCGGTGTTACAATACTCCTGGCAGCTCTCTTAGAATAAAATTTAACTGTCAAGTAAATCAACAAAAGAATGATAAAGTAGAAAATTTTAGGTGAAACAAATTGCCTGAAAACTCCTCTGTAATCACTCTCCGTTACGTTTTTAAACCAATGACATTCTTCAATTGCCATAACAGTTGTTCTGCAGCCAAATTTTTCAACCAAGTGATTTGTTTAGTATGTCGGGTGTCTGTCAAGACCACCCCAGGCTCTGTGATTTACTAGGAAGACTCAGGACTCAGCATGGAGTCAGACTCGTGGCTGAGATTTATTGGAACAAAACCAGGCCTTCCTAAGGAGAGCCCTCTGACGCCTGCTGTGTGAAGTCTTTTCTGCACAGGTAAACTGACACTAGTACGTTGAGACCTATGAAGTTGCAATGTTTCACCCACTTTTTACTCCAAAAATGGCAATTGCTGGGATGCCTGGGTGGCCCAGTTGGTTAAGCGTCTGCCTTCAGCTCAGGTCATGATCCCAGGTGGGATCGAGTCCCACATCAGGCTCCTTGCTCGGTGGGGAGCCTGCTTCTCCCTCTGCCCTTCCCCGTGCTCTCTGTCTCTGAAATAAATAAATAAAATCTTGAAAAAAAAAATGGCAATTGCCTGTGGTTCAACGTCGCAGCAAGAAATGAGGAATAGACTGTTGAGTAAATGGTTCTGTCTTCTAGTTTACTCTCCCCCAAAGCTATTTGTGCACGCTGAGCTGCATGTCTGCCAAGTCCAACTGAACAATATAGCAAAGAGGAACCCGTATGGAGCTGGGCCTAATGGCTAAACTCTATTAAAAATAGTGACAGAAAGGGACACCTGGGTACCTCGGTCGGTTTTGTACCCGAGTCTTAGGTCGAGCCCTATGTTACACTCAGCACAGAGTCAGCTTGAGATCTCTCTCCCCTTCTTCCTCTGCCCTTCGCCCCGCTCATGCGCGTGCACGTACTCTCTCTCTCTCTCTCTAAAATAAATCTTTTTTAAAACTAGTAACAGAAATACATTATCCTTGTGGACATCAAGACCACATATCATTCAGTGAGATTTCAACTCAGGATGGTTCCTAAAGTTGTAATCCTAAGTGTCTTAGGAGAGTAAGCTTTTTTTTACTAAATTAAGCATTTGTTGAACCAATTATTCTGATCAGTTGAGAGAGACTCTGCAACCAGACCATAGAGCCAAAAATAGAAACAAAGCAGTGAGAACCTGTGCCCTTTATGGGAAGACAGGGCAAGGAATGCAATGACTTGTAGAGGATGTGGATTTTCGAGGCTCGTTTGTGGCACTTACTGGGGCTGCAGGATTTTTACTAGGTGAAAGCTCCAAATGTCTGCCATCTCTGTATTTGGTTTCAGAGCGGTTTAGAGAGAGACTGAGCCGCAGACCACAAGGGTGCTTCTCTGCCTCCTTCCTCCTGTCTTAAACACTCTCACATGTGGCACTAATGGAATAAAGCTTTCAAGCTAGCAGGAAGATCAATAGAGATTGCATAAAGCCAGCAAAGACTTACTGAGCCTCGTGGTACATGACTCAGTTTTCTTTATAAAAAATGAAAGAGATTCAAATTAATACCGGAAAGTCACCTGAGTCATTTAAAAAATGGTGTTTTTTAATGGTGAAATAAAAAATAGTATATTCAGTCCTGTCTGCTAGTTACCTAGGATTTCTAGTTTTTGAAATGTTGTAAATCTTAAATAATTACTTTTATCGTGTTCTCAAGTAGTGAAATTCCCTGTACTTTGTTTAAAAAAAATAATAAGATTTTATTTCCCATTATTATAATGGAGGGTTTGAGGTTGTTTTGTTTTGTTTTGTTTTTTAAAGCTCATATTTACTTAATGCAATGGTAACTTGAAGGGCATTCAATTTCCTGAAACTGTCATCTAAGTCCCGGAAACACTGAGGATTACCTCTTCCAAAGCCAGGTTGTACCCTGAAAACCATACCAAAAGCCCAGCCTACCTGAGGGCCCCCAGGAGGTATGACTGTAGCTGAGCTGGAAGCCTCTGAAGGCAGCAGCTGAGCCAGACTTCGCACCCAGGACCCTGTCACCAAGTTGACATAGGTTTCCTTTCCTCATTAGGGCTGCATGAGCAAAGCCCTGGGGAAATAGAAACCCAGTTTCCCACATCTGTGTAGGGAATAAAGAGAGAGCCAAAAAAAAATGCTTTCTACCAGTTATTGAACCCTGTGTAGCAGGCCCAGTGCTCTCATTAATTTTCACAAGCCTGGAAGTAAGTGTTGTCCTTCTTTACAGATGGGAAAATTAAGATGGAGAGGTAAAGTGATGTGCTGAGGATTCACACCCCGTTTAAAGGCACAGCCAGGTCAGCTGACTCCAAAGCGCACACAACCTCCTCAAAGCTTCCAAACACACTGCTACACCGTGCCAAGTACCACAAGTGCCATGGTTGAGGGAGGTCTGGGACCTCAGTGGAAGAGCAAAAGAGAGAAAAGGGATGTGTTGAACACCTGTTGTGTGCTAAGCTCTATGGCAGATGCTTCCCATGCATCTTCTCCATTAATCCTCCCATCTCCCCAGCAGCCCTAGGAGGGAGGCCGTATCCCCCCCACCCAGAGAGGTCAAGAAACTTTCTGAAGGTCACCTGAGCCCAGATCTGTTTGAGTTTATGTCTTCCGTCTTATCAAAATAGTGTTAACCAGAGAGGTTTTTGGAGAAATAAAGATTCTTACAGTGGCGGAAGGAAAAGCCGACTGATAGAAAAGTGGAAGGATAACCTGAAAACTTTAGGTGAATGTCCAACCTAAAGGGTAGACATTAACATTTATCATTTATAACTATTATAACAATATATAATCTTGAGCTAAACAGACTGACCATTTTTTAAATTACGTTTGCTTTGCTAAATTAAGCTGTCATTTTTACATGAGCATTAAAAATTTTAAGATTTTAAATGTGTCTTGTTATGAGTAGGACCCAGAAGATCTTCCGGGATAGCATTGAATTCCCGAGATCCAGATGATAAGAGGGCCAGCAAATAGATGTTCAGCTAGAGCAGATCCAGTAGAAGTCAGACGTAGATGAATTGGGATTCAAGTAACCAGACCTCTAGTTTAATTCAAGTGTATTTTTTACATTTAAATTTCAAGATGATAAATTATAGCTCCCCCCAACCGCCAAAAAAAAAAGCTTTTATCAGGGATTATTTGGAAAAGTCTCTTGGATTGAACATGTGTTACAGTCTTTTTAATCTCCTTCATGGTGGACTGTTACATAATGTTCAGTTAGGATTGATGTTTGTTGTCAGGACCTGGGGGCCCTGCGGATGTGCAATCACCAGAGAAAGATTAAATTATGTCACATACACCAAGGCAAGAAAGAAATGAATACATTTGAAATATATTCTACACGAATGGTTCTAATTCTTTTTCAGGTAACTAAAAGTAATAAGTAGCAGATCTATAAATAGCTTACTAATTAAGGCTTTCCTTCTTGTGTGCTACAGGTAGCTACGTAACAAAAAGAAAATTATAATCATATACTCCAAATATGTGATACATTCTTCCTTCTGTTATGTTTCTTAACAATTAACTTCTTTATGAGCAATTTTAATAAGATTGACTTGCAGAATAAGGAGAAAGATTGTTCTTTTTTTAAAAAAAATATTTATTTTAGAGAAAGAGGTCAAGCACAAGCATGAGTGGGACGGGAAAATGGAAAGGGAGAGAGAATCTCAAGCAGACTCCCCGCTGAGCACAGAGCCTGTCACAGGGCTCGGTCTCACAATCCTGAGATCATGACCTGAGAAATCAAGAGTCAGACTCTTAACTGACTGAGCCACACAGGCATCCCATTATCTACAATTTTCCATGCTAATATTATATGTGATTGAGAGAGAGCCACAAAAATTCAGTGTATTCCTTATTTAGAGGTCAAAGGTAAATTTAGGGAATTTTTTTTTAGTAATTTCTTCTTACATCTTGGGAACAGTTTTTAAATTTAGTCTTCTTAAAGCGTAATTATTATCTCACCTTTTCATGTTCAAAAACTTGAGCAAATAATTCCTATTTTCTAGATCATGTCCAATTTCCTTAGCCTAATGGAGAGAGAATGTGTATTGTCAGGGGCAAGGGCTGCAAACAAAGCCCGGGAAGGAGTGCAAAGTGCTGAGTGGTGGAGGTGCTATTTTAAACAATTCAAGGGGATTCTCTAGTGTCTTATTTGAGCAGAGACCCAGAGGAAGTGAAATCCACGTGGGTGTCTGAGATGAGAACGTTTCAAATCCATGCAAAGTTCTGGGATGGACTAAGTCAGGATGACCAGAACAGACTAATTAAGAGGGAAAGGGGTACCTTGTGGGCCATGATGGAGACCTTAGGTTTTACTCTGAGCAGGATTGGAGCTTCTGAAGAGTTTTGAGCGGAGGAGTGACACGACTTGTGTTTCAAGGGGATCACTCTGGTTGCTAAGATGCAAACAGACTAAAGGTGGTCGGTGGGAGGATCAGAGAGACTGAGTAAGAGGATATTGTAGTCACACAGGGAGCGGATGATTAGAAAGGCAGCAGGAGAGGTGGTAAGATGTTTCATGAGGTAGAGGTGAAAGAACTTACTAACGGACGGAACATGAGGAGGGACAGAAGTGAAGGATGAGTCCAGGGTTTGGGGCATGATCAGCTGCAAGGGTGGATTTGCCTCGGTTGGTGGAGAAGACTGGGCAGAGCAGGTTCTAAGCACAGAGTGGGAGGCAGGGAAACTCATGGGCTTGGTTTTTGACGTGATTAGTATCTGACAGTAGCAGACATCCTTTAAATATCCTTTGAAAATACATTGATGGTAATACAGGTAAAGGGACATCTGGGTGGTTCGGTGGGTTGAGCTTCTGCTTTCGGCTCAGGTCAGGATCTCAGGGTCCTGGGATTGAGCCCCGCATCGGGCTCCCTGCTCTCTCTGACAAGTAAATAAAATCTTAATAAAAAGATTTGGGTAAAGAAAGTAATATGTTTAAAGTATGGGATCCTGTACTTGACATAACCGGAGAACTACCTGGTGTTTCTGCCCTCCATTCCTTTTCTAGCATGCATTTCCCTTAGTCTCTTTAATAATCTTTGTTATGGAACTTTTGTCAGAGGCCTTTTCAAAATCCTAGTAAATTTTATGACCTGGCTCCTTTCTGGTGACCCACTTGGTTATGTTCTTGGGATTTTGGGTTCCTAATGCAGGAACTTTCTAAGAACTAAGATCAGAGACTTTGGATACCAGTCATGCTTCCACAGGCTTGCTTTATATATAAACTGGGACCACCCTTGAACAAGCTACTGCTGTAGGATCGATTGAGCCACAGCCCTTCGGTTTTGGATGTGTCCTTCCCACTGAACCGGCAAGAGTTGTAAAAGTCTCATCTTTTTATTTGCTGAATCTGGCCTACTACCTGATACAAAGGTTAACAGTAAATGTTGAATAGGTGAATGTTCCTGAAATCAATTGTAAGAAACTAAATGTGGTCTCTTCTCTTTTGTCTCATTTGTACAGCGCCTGAAAGCTACAAAGTGCAAGATAAGAAAACCACTGCCTCCAGCCGCCCTTCTGCTGTTTCGGGACAAAATAGCAACCACTCGGGAAATAAACCAGGTACTGTGCACGACATTTGCTATAGAAAAAAAGGTTATCCCTAAAGCCTTAAGGCATGCTGGAAGTTAGGAGAGCTTGGTTCCAGTCCTGCTACCAAAACACAGACAACTCATACTGGCTTGTATGAGTTTAAGTCCAAGAACCTCTTAAAGCCTTGATTTTATCTTTTTAAAATGGAGATTCAAACACATGCCCTGCTTACCTCTCCGAATCATTTTGACAATCGGTGAGATGACGCATGTGGGTGCGTTGTTTACTGTCAAGCAGCGTATAAGACGTAATCATTTTCCTATGCTTTTTTGAAATGATGCCTACGACACAAGTTTTTGTACCTGTGTGCCCAGCGTTATTGCATACCTTTTTTGTGACATTTTCGAAAGCCATTTAAGGAAATCTTCACACATAGCAAAGCTGGTACAGAATTATGTTTTTGTTCTCTATTGTCTGCAATGATTGTACACCTACACAGTAATTTCATTTAATAGCCTGTGATTCATGGTCTGTTCCACTCAGTGATACAAAGTAGCAAGCAGCCTGTAAACATAAACAAGTTGAATAGACAATGCAGTTGCTTCCAGGTATCCAAGGGCCATTGTGTGGTCCTTGGGAGAGACCAGTGTCCGGTATGATGGTAAACAAGCAAAGGGACGCAAAGGTAAATTGATTCCCCCCATGAGGGCCTTGGAAGCCTACTTCATGCAGCATCCAAGTGAGAATAAAGATGGAAATAACTCTTCCTAGCCTCAAAGAAAACATCCCCCCATTATACTAGTTTGGGAGGGGTGGCGGGGTTTCCATGTGGGAAAAGATCTTAACAGAGCAGATAAATCTGGCTTGTTGCTTAAAAGAAGAACAACGAACAAGTACTATTGCACGGACCGCATTGCATGAGCAACGAGTAGTGGAAAATGATGTGTAGTTTCAGTGGAATTTTAATTAGCAGGCTGAGACTTCCTACTTAGTTTGCCTTTGCATCCATTCGTTCAGCCACCATCTACTACTTACTGAGTAATCGGCCTGTGCCTGGGACCACGACGGGTCCTGGATGAGCGGAGCAAAGGCCCTGTGCTCCCAGGCCTCATTCTAGTGGACTTGGGTTCCTTACACTCAAGTGCGGATCCTTCAGCATGAAAACCTCATTTGTTTTACCGTGAGAATTGAACATTCGCTAAATGGTATACGCTGTTTTTTCCTTGTCTTGACTATATTCCCTGTGTTGTACCTTTTAGGCTTGTGACTTGTTCGTTCCATAACCGGAAGTCTGTGCCTTGCACTCCCCTCACCCACTTTGCCAGTTCCCCCCACCCCTCAGCTCTCTGACAACCACTCAGATCGTGTCTTTCGAGCAGCATGTGTCTTCTTTCTTGTAAATATAGATAAGCAGGGGTACCTATGAAGGTCTCATTTTCAAAACCACTGTGTTGTTTTCTTTAGTATCTCCAGAGGATGATAGAAGAGATTTCATGTTGGAGGGCTAGGCTTGAGTAAAACCTTTTAATCTTATGGGATATAAATTATGGGAATGTCCGACTAGAGCAGTTTATTAATTTTCATTCTCTGGAACTTGGGGGGAAAAAAAGTAAAGTAGGTACTGAATTTTGGAATATTTTGAGTATTGCCCTCAACCCGATACGGGCATTCTGACCAAATGATTTCTCGGGGTCTCTTTTAACCCAGTAAATTTTAGTTAAATGTCTTTCCATCCTTTACCTTCTAATACTTAAAATTCACTGGAAGACTCTAGAACATCTCTTTCATGTTAATAACACTCAAGTTGTTAATATTTTATCTTTACAACATGTATAGAAGGCCTTGTGGTTTATAAGTGCGAGCACAGTATGTCTCATGTTATCTGGGAAAGACCAGTCCTCTCCGTGGTGAATACTTGGACCCAGACTGAAAGAGACCATTTGTAAAGTCACAGATCTGTCCATGTCTACAGAGTGGGCGATGGCTCTTGAGGACTCCATCAGCTGCCTCCAAATGATTCAGAGTGTGACCTAATTAGATGAGAACATTGGTATTTTCTTCATGAACTATATATACCTGAGAAAAGCACAAACTTAAGTTCATGGAAAAAATCCCTCTTAATTCCTATCCCTTTATCACCCTCCACAGCAAGTTTTTAAAAGAGCCACTAAAAACTTCACTAGCATTTATAAATCATTTCCGTTACAGAGGAATGCAGGCCTTGGAATCTTCCAGGCCTTCTCCGGCTGCTGCATCACGCCCTTGGAATGAGCCCCTGGGTGCCATGGTGTGCAGTAGGGCCCGGGTGAGCAAGAGTAGCTCTGACACTTCCCTGTGCCACCTTCCTTGGTCACAGACCTTTCCCTCCGTTTTCTTATCTGGAAAACAGGCGTGAGAACTCGTCATTGGAGGAATAAATGCTTGGCCAGCTCACAGAGCTATTGTGAAGAAGGAAATGATAACGAAAGTGAAAGTGCTTAGTAAAATGCAAAGCCCTGATGAAGTTATTTACTGTATCAACAGTAGTTGTTCAGACAGAAGTCAGAGCCTGGTGAGCTCTTGAGAAAACCTTGTCCTTGTGAGTTGATGTTCTTATCTTCGAGAGTCACTGAGTTCTCGTTTGTAGTCCAGGTTCATGCCCGTCATCGAAGACAGAACATCGGGAGCACCTCCTGTCGCTCTTAAAAGTGCCCCAGTTTGGGTGCCCCCCCCCAGTCATCCCAGCAGGAGGTTGAAAGCATCTGCAGCTGCAGGTGGACTCACACCAAAGATCTATCGGGAAACGATGTGAAATGTTCATAATGTTAATTTACTTCCTGTGCCTTGACTTTGTTCCGGGGAAAAGTGATGTGAAGGATGGAGATGAGAGGGAGACAAAGAATTCTAGAAAATTCACTGTTTACTTGGAACTATTCAATTCAGTTTTTTCCTTTTTGGAAATCTAGCTTTAAAGATGATTTTTATCCGTTTTTGGTTATTAAAACTGTGACTGCTTAGCATTTATTTTTTTTAAGCGTGTTATCAAATACAAGATTGCCATTCATTTGCCCCATTGGTGCATGTTAGTGGGAGTTTGAAGGCTCTGAAAGTGAGCGAAGATTGTTTGCTCATTCGTTCAACAGATGCTTGCTGAATATTCTCCTTTCTGCCAGGTGTGGTCCTAAGCACTGCGAATAAGCAGTGAACACAATCCACAAGGCTCTGCTCCTCCCCACCCCCATGCACACCATCTTTAATCAGCCATGAGTATTATTGACATTCTAGCACCAAAGTGACTCTCTCGATGTAATCAGAAGGATGGAAACAGAATTTAAACTGAATGCCTTGGGGCGCCTGGGTGGCTCAGGCAGTTGAGCGTCTGATTCTTGCTCAGGTCAAGCTCTCAGGGTCATCATCTCAGGGTCCTGAGATGGAGCCCCACGTCAGGCTTACCGTGCTTGGCACAGACTCTGCTTGAGATTCTCTCTCCCTCTACCCCCCACCCTCTCTAAAATAAATAAAATTTTTTAAAATCTTTTAAAAAAGAAAAAACTGAATGCCTTTTTCCCCCTACAATTCAACATTTTCTAATGCCAGGTTCCTAAACCAATCAAACTCGTCTAGCACATCACAGTCATCATGCCCTAATTCTTTACTTCCTCAAAATCTATTCCAAAGTAATAGTGATTATCATCTTAGCACTGCTCTCAAAAGAAGGTCAGTGGAAATCATGGCACTTGTAAGCCTTGGCCTTGTTTATAGTGATTAACTGATACATTTGTGCAGCTCTCTATGCAACCTTGTTTCTTACATATTATATGATCAGGCAGGATGCATGTGTGATGAGCATAATCTTCGTATGAAATAAATTACAGAAATCACCACTTGCAGTGCTCTTTTCCAACTGTGTATCTAAAAGGCAACTACCATAGTGCATAATTGGGTTATTGATACCAGTTACTGATTTAGGGCTCTCAGGGTTGGCTTGGGTAGAAGAGGATAGGTGAGGGTGTGTGTGTCCATATGTTGTTATGAAAATTTTCCTTTTGAATTTTTCAAAATTCTGCGTGAAATTTGGCATGTACTTGAAAGTAAGCTGGAAATGTCACATCCTTCATATCAGTAGTCTATGACAGAATTTATAAATGTAATTCAAAATAACTAAACTCTTTTTAAGATATTTATTTATTTACTTAGAGAGAGAGAGAAAGCATGTGAGTGGGAAGAGGGGCAGAGGGAGAGAGAGCATGTCAAGCATGCTCCATGCTGTGCACGGAGCCAGATGTGGGGCTCAGTCTCACCACCCGGAGATCGTGACCTGAGCCAAAATCAAGAGTCAGACACTTAACTGACTGAGCCACCCGGGCGCCCCTAAACTGTTCTATGGAAACTTTCTTTAATGTGCTTATGCATCTTTTTAAATAAAGTTGATTTGGGGTTTTAGAGTTAAGTAAGTGTTTATGAATGGGTAACCTCATCGTTTAAGGAATATTAATTAAATGGTAAGTAATCATTACAGGTCTCTTCTAACTTCATTTGAACTTCTTCTCTGGTAGTTCTTTCTTGAAAATGCCATTTGCCATGCCATCATTTCTTTTCACCAAAAACAAATGACAGTAAGCCACCCCCGTGTGTGGCCCGTAACCAGGTGCCTGAGCAGGAGTCAGCATGCCCATTTTCAGATTTCAGAAGTAAACCTTTTGGGGCCAGGAGCCATATTTCCTTACACAAAAAATATTTGGAATCTCATAAATAATCAGTAAATCTGAGAAGTAATTATCATAATAAGTGTGAGCTGAGTGGTCCTTTTGCCAGTTTTTAAAAATCTTACCTTAAAAGAAAGGAAAAGCACAAAGTACCATCACTTAGTCTTACTCGTGATTCTCACTGCCAGGTTCATGCATGCTCCTGATGGGCCTGTCTACAGTTTCTGTTTCCCCTCGTTGTACAAATTCTGTGACTTAAGAGGTCTTTGGGATGGAGGGCCTTTTGATTTGCTGATGAAGCACTACATGCTGTCTAAAATATTGTCCCACTAGGTTTCTGTTTTTAACATGAGATCTTAAAAATATGTCAGTTTAAGAGAGGAGAAGATAAACCTGATTTTAAGGTAATTATCATCGTCATCATCATCATCATTATTATTTTGCTTGTTTATATTGTAGCAGAGTGAGCCTGTTAGTGTAGCTCTCTGCTGGGAAAACCCTAGCAGTGTCTCACTCAGAGTACAATCCAGAGTCCTCACTGTGACCAGGGAGCCCCGGGCCCTGGTGCTTATGTGTCTGGCCCCGTTGCTTACGATCTCACTCCATTCCAGGCTCTTAGATCTACCCGTTTCTTGAGCACATTAGGTGCTCTTAATCTCAGGGCCTTTGTGCTTGCTTTCCATCTCCTGGAATATCTGCACATCTGTGTGTCATTTCCATCAGGGTTTTACACATAAAAGCTACCTCAGTTAGACCTCCCTTGGCCCCTGTCTAAAATGTTAAGCATCCCCTTCCTGCCATGTCACGATCCCCTTTATTGCTTTCTTGTCCCCTTAGCATTTATCTCAAACTTACATTCAGTATATTTTCCTCTTTTTCATTTTTTTGAAGATTTTATTTATTTATTAGCGCGTGCAGGGAGGGGGAGAGGGAGAGGGACAAGCAGGCTCCCCGCTGAGCACAGAACACCCTCGGGGCTCCTTCCCAGGAATTTGAGGTCATGACCTGAGCCAAAGTCAGTCACTTAACCAACTGAGCCACCCAGATGCCCCAACCCCCTCTTTTCATTCTGTATTTCTTATTTATCCTGTTCGTAAAATTCTCCCTGAGTAGAATGCAGTCCCCACGAGGGCAAAGATTTTTTTTTCTTAACTGCTTTCTTTTCAGCACCTAGAACGATGCCTGGTGCAGAGTTGATGTTCAGCGTGTGTTCAGTGACTGAATGAGTTAACTGAGGCTTATGTGCAGGTCACCATAACTAACGCCGTTTCAAGATTTCATTTACTTCTTATAGTGATGTGAGTCTGGTTCTATGTACTCTCATTTTGTAGATAATAAATAAAAACCCAGGGGGCTCCTGGGTGGCTCAGTCACTTAAGCATCTGCCTTTGGCTCAGGTCATGATCCTAGGGTCCTGGATTCGAGCCCCACGTCAGGCTCCCTACTCAGCAGGGAGCCTGCTTCTCCCTCTCCCTCTGCCTGCCGGTCCCCTTGCTTGTGCTCACTCTCTCACCCTCTCTCTGTCTGAAATAAATAAATAAAATCTTAAAAAAAAAAAAAAATCCGTGAAACCCATGCCCTAATTAACTTGAGACTTAGAGAGTTGGTGAGTAACTCAGCCAAATTTACGTAGCAAGTGAGAGAGAACAGAAAGCAAACTCTCGCCTGTGTGACTCCAAATCTGGGCTTTTTACATCCAACTGGTGAACCTCTATTCAGTAGAAATTCACTTAGGATTCTGTTTGCTGTTGAGGAACAGACTTTTTAAAGCATTAAATGTTCGAAGTTCACTAGCTTAGGAACACAAAGCATCGTATATATTGCTGGATAGAAACAGTCAAAAGGCTACAGTTATGTTTTTACATCATGCGTTTTGGGGGGCGGGGGCTGTGTGTCTTTTTATTTTATTTTAGAACTTGTTTCCCATTTTTGTTGAACTGACAAACAGTACCCAGTAAGTTTAAGGCGTGCAGCATGACTTACCTGTGTTGTGAAATCACCACAGTCACCACATCCATCATCCCATAGGCATATGGGAAAGAAGAAAGAGGGGGGGGGGTTCTCCTTGTGATGAGAACTCTTAGGATCTATTCCCTCATATAATGTTCTTTTTTTTTTTTTTAAGATTTTATTTATTTATTTGACACACAGACAGCCAGCGAGAGAGGGAACACAAGCTGCGGGAGTGGGAGAGGAAGAAGCAGGCTCCCAGCGGAGGAGCCTGATGTGGGGCTCGATCCCAGAACGCTGGGATCACGCCCTGAGCCAAAGGCAGATGCTTAACGACTGCTCCACCCAGGCGCCCCGCCTCATATAATGTTCTTAAACAGGAGAAAAATGCTTGGAAATTCTCAGAAAAATTGAATTAATAAAGCATATCACTGAAACTATAGTCCTATGTACCAATTGTTGTAAGACATAGTAATATTTTATTAATCAAGTTTACTAAATATCTTTGAAAAGATATTTATCAAAGTATATCATTATGAGAAAATCTGCTCTTCTGCTCATGTGTTTTCTCTCCTTTGCAGACCCTCCTCCCGTGCTACGGGTCGACGACCGGCAGCGGCTGGCCCGGGAGCGACGTGAGGAGCGCGAGAAGCAGCTAGGTATCCATCCCCGGCCCTCGTCCCATCCTTCAGGGACGCTGTGGTTGAGATGTTGCTTTTCACCTCGAGGCTAGTGGACGCTTACCGCGGAGCGCACGGATGTCACTATAATAACCGTGCTCTCTGGCATGCCCTTATATGAGTTGTACAGACGGGTGTGAAACAGAATTTAGTATGTAATAGAAACATAGCACTAAATTTTAAGTAACAGGAAAGCCCAGCCCAGGATTAGGGTCATTTTCACTTCTTTTATTGTAATCACAGTTCAAAGTGGCGCTGGAGAGAATGTATATATGACAGGTGTGGTGGCTCAGGTTACATTTTACAGCTTAAAAAAAAAAAAAAACAACAAGGACAGTAACCTTATGGTTCTGTTTTATGTGAACAGTCAGGAGGGTATACACTGCTCGGGCACTTCCTGCTTTCCGTGATAAAATAATGCTGCTGCTGAACTGATAGACAGATGCGACCAGATGATGCCGAGAAGAGCGCAGAACGTAGTGCTGAGCAGTCTGATTTTTCTTCTGCTACCTAAGGTCATTGTGAAGGGTTAGCCACTGTGGTATTGGCCATATTGTCACCTGGAGAGCCATGTCCCGAGGACGACCTTACCAGGGAGCCAAGATCAAAGCCCCACTGTCTTCCGGAACACCGAGCAAGGATGCTAGTGCTAACTCCTCCTTTACTTTGATGTCCGTTTATGCCAAACTGCTAAAACAGGATACTCTCCTGAAGTACCTTGGAAAGATGAAATGTCCGGTCAGCGTGTCTCAGTGTTTTCCAGAATGTCTCTGTGATTTAAAACTGGGACTGACTGAGGTTTGCCAGCACGTTCCCAGTGGATGACCCATAATTTTTCTAGAGTTCCACTGCATTTTGTAAGAATTGGTGTTTCAGTGGGAGAACCCAGCACCTGTACCCCGTCTTTTCCATTGTTCTAATCCACAAACCTAAATTTGTGAAATTGACCGGAAGCTGGTTTTCAGAAGTCTGTTGACGTTACTCAGTTCTTCCAACACAGGCCTTTTTCTCTCCTTTGCCATAATGGGCATGCGAGGTCCATTCCTTTGCTGCCAAGGTTTTTTTGACACCAATTTCAACAACTTGGTGGAAGGGAACGAGCCTTGCTGCCTTCCTGTGCCTCGACTTCCTGCCCAGGCTTGAAGTTCCCCGTCGCTGACAGGCCTGCAGGCGGGTGGGTTCCTGGCGGCAGGGCTGTCTGTGGCCATCAGGCTTATGCTTTCCCAGAAGCACTTGGCAGCCTAGGCATTTTCCTCCTGGGAGCTTTGCCCGCTGCACCCTCATTCAGCTTGGTTTGACAAGTAGATCAGAACAGAGGAAAGGAAGAGCTACCCAAGCAGAAAGAGACTCCAGATAAGCAAAAAGAAGGAACTGCCCACTGTGCTGGGATGGCTGGTGTTTGCACTGTCTTTGGATTCATCCAAGGATGAGCTCTTGAGTCCTTTCCCCTCTGTGCCTCACCCAGCTGGGTCAGGCCTTATGCGGTCCAGTCTCCTCTTACAGTTGCAGCCTGGATTCCTGTCTGCTTGAGTGGAAGTACCCCAGAGCATCAGGAAACTACTGCTTTATGATTTGAATCCCCTTGGGAATTAGCTTTTCCACATTAACTCATACCTTTCTGTTTGCATTTGTCTTTGAAAGCCAAGCACTATTTGTTTTTGCTTTTGTTTTTTTGTGGAATGTATGAACATGCTGGTCAAACAAAATTGATTTCACTTCTTATGCTATAAAGTTATAAGACCTATAGCTTCGAGTCTGCAGAGTCTCCTGCAGTTTGCCTAGCTTTGCACGTTGCGTGGTTCGATTTTTGTCTTAAGATGTAGCCCCTTATTTTAATTCCCATCCACAGGGCAGCACACAACTTACTAATTTATAAATTCAAAAACCGTATTTGCCAGGTATTAGGTTCAGAAGGTAGAGATTGAGACCCAACCTTCGAGGGCTAGCTGCAGGGTGGTGGGAGGGAGATAAAACCACAGCAATTACAATATGAGGTGGTATCGAGAGGGTGTGCGCGCGGGTTGGCAAGAACGGGTAGGAGCACCTGACCAGCCTGCGGGTGTCACGTGCCACTGGCGTTCCCCACTGGAGGATGTGGAAGTGCTAGCCAGGAGCATGGAAGACGCAGAGACTGTAGATCGGTGACGCAGGGGTAGGTGGGAAAAGGCGTTTGCTAAAGAGACCCATCATGCTCCGCGGATTGTATTGTATGGGTCAAAGTAATTTTCGGGTGATCGTATTATCCTGTTATTATAACTGGACTGTTTTGGTGAGCCAGCATATAATAGACATAGTTTTTCTTCTTATCCCTGCCATGTTAAATATCATGGTTTCCTTAATTCCGATCTTTTGTTGTTAAAAATCATAGTTTTAATCAACTACATCACTCCTAATTTTTGTTTTTTATTTACAGTAATTGCATTTTCTTTCTAAATTTTAAAGCAATGTCTTTTTGTCACATTTTTTCCACTTAAACCATCACGGCAGGAACTAAATCTTGAGAGGCTCTCTCCAATCTTCATAAATACATGAATAAACATACATGTAAGCACACATACATGTATTTGTAAAAGTGTTCTCTAAAACCTAGCATCTAACTTAAATTGTGCCTTACAGTATATAAAGGTGATTTCTTAAAAAAAAAAAAATCTTTTAGTAAAAAATCAAAGGGCACACCTGAAGCTGTGCTTTGGAAAAACTATAATAGCAGTGGAATATTTTTAAAAGAAGGGGTGAGGGGCTGTCACTTAATAACAGATCTCTGGACTGTGCTTTTTTAAAAACAAAAACAGTTGGTAATACCAACTGTTACCAGGCTTTCAAACTTTAAGCTTTTCAAGTTAAAAAAAAAAATTGGAATACATTCCATAAATTCCAACAAAGCAAAGTTTTAAATGATAGGCCATTGAGATTGATTATTCACTGTTGGATGTAGGTTGAACTTGACATTGAAATCATTTAAAAATTTTTGTTTTAATCCGCAGTTTTGAAAAAGCAAGGTAGAGAGGGAGAATAAAGTTCTTTTTGTTTTGGGTGGCATGTCATGTTTGTGCTATTTGTAAACAGAGAGGGCCTATTAATAACTTTCTGTGGGTTAAATCTCTGAGTCATGCTTTAATGCTTTTATGGTAGGATGAAATCATGTGGCTTGTTCTTTCTACATTATCCTTCAATTTATCACATAAAACCAGGCATAATTCTTCATGTTTGGGACTGTTCTATCTATTTGATTGAGCACATGTACTCTGAAAGCTTTATTTTTCTGCCCTAAAAGCTTTATACGTGGGGCGCCTGGGTGGCACAGCGGTTAGGCGTCTGCCTTCGGCTCAGGGCGTAATCCCGGCGTTGTGGGGTCGAGCCCCTCGTCGGGCTCCTCCGCTATGAGCCTGCTTCTTCCTCTCCCACTCCCCCTGCTTCTGTTCCCTCTCTCGCTGGCTGTCTCTATCTCTGTCGAATAAATAAATAAAATAAAATCTTTAAAAAAAAAAAAAAAAAGCTTTATACGTGAAGGAATCTCCCTAACCACTCTATTCCATCTGATTCTCTTCAGGCCATTCCTTCAAACTCCCTTCTCTTGACTTCTGTATCTTTTTCACCATCTCTCTTCCAGGCTTTAATTTTATTTTTTCCTAAGGGAAAAAAGAAATTCATTTGTTCTCATTGGTTTCTACTCTCCTTTTTTGATGACGTGGCTTCCACATGTTCATTTGCTCATAAGGCAGTTGATGCTTCCCCATTATCTAAAAGTCAGCTTCTGTACGACTGACTTGCTCTTCATTCTCATTCCAAAACCGACTCCTCTGGGTAATATTTGTGGCCCAATCAATTGTACCAATATTTTTCTGGCCCCAAGAAAGAATTTCTTTCAGCTATTTTTGGTACTCATACTGTTGTTAGAGGACTGCCATCTTTCTGACTATCGGTCTTAGCTGTTGGCTCTTTTGCATTATAAAACATCTTTTTCTCTTCCTTGGTGTCCCATGCTGGGCACTGACTAGTCTCCGCCCTGGCCTCTTGGGCCACTTGAAGTTACCAGTGGTGGGTTGGACTGAGCCTGGTCCTCAAGCTGGAGATTCAGCCACCTCTAGCCTAGTAGGTAGATGGAAGTTGCCACATTCTCTCTGTCCCTCAGTCCAGTTAGTCATAGGAGTTGCTGACGCTATCTTCAAAATAACTCTTAGGTCCATGCCCTTAAATTTGCTGCCTATGCTATCATCCTCGTCCAGGCCTTCATCAATTCAGGTCTTACTCACCAGAACTATCTCAGAGATGTACTGCATTTCTCCAGCTGTGTTGCAGTTAGCGCCACTCCCTCTTTTTGAAGTCCTTCCTAGTCTTCGTGACCTTTCCCCTTGTGGAAGTTTGATCGTTTTCTTACTCTACAGTCTACTTCGCGTAACATCATATCTTAGCTCGCATTCTAATGCTGTTGTATGCTCTCCTGAACTTTTCCTAGTTGGATTTTATATAACTTCCTGGTTGCATTTATTTTAAACTTCTAAAGGGTGTGGCTGATTATAATTTTCTAATTCTTTGTATCCCAATACATGGCATGGTACTAATTATTAAGCAGACATGTAGTAAATATTTGCAGATTTTCCTTAACTCTGAGGTCTTTGATGAAATATTAATAATAATCATGGGCCGAACAACCTTCTACATTGCATTATCACATTTAGTAGCAAATTAACACCATGGTTGTACTTTTTATTGTGTGGGCCTGCCATAATTGTTAATGTAATTTGTTTTCTAGAATGGCATTTATTTTATTTTTACATTGTGATAAGCTAGTTTAAGGAAGGAACTGAGATTACCTAGAAGGATGGAATAGATGGATTTTCTTTCAGTGGAGCTTATTTAAGCATGTCTTTAATATGTCTTTGATATTACTCAATATCCAAGCGTGTGTGTATTTTTACTTGTTTATTATCTGTCTGCCCCATTGGGATATAAGCTCCACAAGAGAGAGTACTTGTGTCATTTTGTCATTTCTGTAGCCCAGTACCTATTAATAGTGCCTGGCACGATGGTTGGTGTCTAACCATTGTTGCTGAACAGTAAATGAGTAGTAAGCCCATCATCTCTCATGGTTCATTCCCCCTTCTGTTTACCCCCTTCATGGACTCTGGGAAGCAAACTGAAGGCTTCGGAGGGTAGGGAGGTGGGGGACTGGGATAGGCCGGTGATGGGTAGTAAGGAGGGCACATATTACATGGAGCACTGGGTGTTATATGCAGATAATGAATCATGGAACACGACATCAAAAACTAGGGATGTACTGTATGGTGACTAACATAACATAATAAAAATTATTATAAAAAAATAAAGATAGGGACCAGCTTAAAATAAATAAATAAATAAATAAATAAATAGTCTGTGCATATTAATGTGATTAAAGATGAATGCAGCAGGTGTACTGTGAATTTGTTAAGACATTACCAAATTATCAGATAATACCTGCCCTTGTAATAGTTAAGTGAAACAAGTCTTGGATTCTTATTCTTAACCATTATCTCAGAGGAACAAGGATACAAAGGTCATCTATACAATAGTTGTGACTCAAAACTGTTAGATTTTCATATATGTTATAAAACTGATAGTCCTACAGTATGTTGACAAATTCAAGAGAATAAGGAATGTTTAGCTGGTGAATAGTCTTCTGCACTTGGGGAGATACAAAGTTCCCCTTTTTTAAAATGGTACAGATTAAGTTTAAAGTAGTGGCATGAATAGAGTCACATTCCCAACTGGGGCTTTCTGGGGTCCTGTGACATCATGAAAGATTATCAGAGAATTGTGTGATTGATTCATATAGCTCGTGAAGAAAAATTGGAGTTTATAAAATCTATCCTTCAGTTTATTCATAGGGGTTTTGTAGCTAAGTTCAAATTTGTACAAGAGATCTGTTACACTGTGTTAGAAATCACCAAGATATAAAAAAGATTTTGATCTTCAAACATCAATTAACTTATATTTGAGTTTCTTTCTGTAGATAATTTTACCAGACTTCTTCACCCTTCTAGTCATAGCTTTTTTTTACTTTGCCTTTTTTTTTCTTTTTTAAATCTCCTTAATTGTGGTGTGTTGTCAACACAGGGACAGCATTGTTGATCAGAGTGTGGTCAAGAGATAAATGATCGTTTCAGCCTGGCTTGAGTGTTCATCTCAAAAATGTTGATGGGGGATTAGGACTAATTAGTAAACAACCAATAATGCTGTACCGATTAAAGTCATAAGTGAAGCGGCCCTTGATTTCACATTTCACATTATTCAATTAGCACAGTTGTTGGTTTTAACAAGACTATCCACAAAAAAATATGAGCTTTGGGAAAGCAGTCTTTCTAAACCAAATTGCTACTGGGTAAAGGTTTGACAGATCTGTGGTTAACCTTGGCATCTGGGCTGCTGAAGTTGTCACTTAATGAACGTAGAGTACAAAAGCCCTTAAGGCTGTCAGGCAGGCTCTGAACAGCGAAGGGATCTGAATAGATGGTAGCGGGAGGGATATGGACATTAGCGCATAGCACAGCAGCTATATCATGAGTCAAGCTCAGGACTGGCAAGAGTAAATGCTTGTTGCGGGATGGATTTGGTAACTCAGAGGCTGAAGCTTTACCATAAAATGAATGAATCATTGTGACTAAACAGCCATTATTTCTTTCTCTCAAATTGACTTTGCCTTTGAGGCTGAAGATGAAAAGGTCTTAAAATCTGAAAAGTAAGGGGTCTTGTAAACATGATGATGAAGGATTAGAGTGACATGACGATCAGGGTCTTCACATCGGATGACCAACTTGTCCCAGTCTAGAGCAGCAGTTCAGTCTCTGGGAGGTGTTGCAAATCGTGTCCTTCAACATAATGGCTCATTGTTGGCTTCTGAGGCAGACAGTCCAGAGTTTAAATTCCAGTTCCACCACTGACTTATTGTGAGACATCAGGCAGGTTACGTCACTTCTCTGTGTCTCATACTTCTCATAATAAAGTAAGTTTAATAGCAGTGTCTACCTCATTGAGTGGCTGTGAAGATAATGCCTGCAAATCACTTGGTGTCAGCACGAAGTGAGAACTGAAGACATCTCACCATGGCGATGGTGGTGAAAAGATGAGGATGGCCAGCCACGTGATGCCACAGATACTGACTCAGATGCCTGGGATTGGGGAAGCCTAATGTTTCCGAGTTGGGGGAGAAAGGGAGGGGGGTGTTTGTGTTTCCAGGTCCAGCAGGGCAGGGCAAGGCAGGGCTCAGTAAGCAGCCAGGTGAGGAGGATAGCAGTGTTTTTTAAGAAGTAAAAGCGGATTAGGGTTGAGGTAATAACTAAAAGATTCCAAGGACCACCATTGATTTGTATGCTTTAGCAAAACTCCATTTACTTTTGCAGAGGCTGAGCACTCCTTTAAGCCTGGCCCTGAAGACAGGAGTCCTGGATAGTATCGCTTTCTTTTATCAAAAGTCATTCAGCTCATGTATGGGGAAGGCTCTTGGTCCTCCAAGGTATAAACTGCTATCCCAGCCCCTCAATCCCATATGGCCATCTACTGTGTGCAGGGAAGAAGGCAGAGTAGGAAGGCTCCTCAGGAGCAGGAGACAGTGTGGCGGGCATCCTGCAAGGTCACTGTTGTTACCAGGCAGTTCTCCAGGATACTAGTCCAACGAGAGGTGAGTGGAAGAAATTTAAATGACTAGTTGAGAAAGCTTGGAATTAACACTAAGGCCTAATGCAAGTCACTTGGATTGGAGGTCACACAATCCTTTAACTCTTTAGCTCGCTTGTCAAATTTACTTTAGGGGCGCCTGGGTGGCACAGCGGTTAAGCGTCTGCCTTCGGCTCAGGGCGTGATCCTGGCGTTATGGGATCGAGCCCCACATCAGGCTCCTCCACTATGAGCCTGCTTCTTCCTCTCCCACTCCCCCTGCTTGTGTTCCCTCTCTCGCTGGCTGTCTCTATCTCTGTCGAATAAATAAATAAAATCTTTAAAAAAAAAAAAAGATTTACTTTAAAACTGGAAATGCAGGTAATCTCAATAATTGTTGAGATAAAGCATAAAGATAAAATGTTAACAGTCAAAATCAAAACAAAAAGAAACCTAATTGTAATTCCACACACCTCCTCAAAGGTAGAAACAAGAAATCGAGTCCTGGAAGTTGATTGGAAAAGATCCTGGAGATCGTTTTGTACATACCCTCTAATTTAGAGGGTGGACAGGTTGGCTTATTTTCCCAGGGTCACCCAAAATTAGTAGCAGAACCAAATCCTGAACTCAGATATTTAGCATTTGTCATTTTCTGATTCTTCAGGATATTACTGGCAATGCTGTTGCCCAGTATTACCCGTAACTGATTCGTATCCGTCCGTGTATTCATATGAAACTGAGACAGCCCTTCTGTGTGTTTCAGAGGTGACGTGATAAAATTGCTCTACTCTCTGCATGTCCCATTTTTCTTTCCGTCACGTAGTAGTGACACGTGCACTCACACCGATGTAAGCCTGCTCAGAAGGACCAGGCTGGGCACTAGATTGCTGATTATGACTGGGACGGGGAGTCACCCAGCCCAGGGGTATGCTGTCCTACCTTGGTTCTCCCCATTAGCTGCATCTTCTCTGTGGCAGTAGGGCAGGAGCTGGTCTGATTGTCATCAAGATTCACTCCTGATAATTACCTACATTTACTGAGTTCCTGCTGTGTACATGGCACTGTACTAAGCACTCCATGTTACCGGGAGCCCACCTAGACCCTGTCAGGAAGATGGCGCCATGCAGTTTGAGGATGCGAGACCACAGAAGTCCCTTCCTTGCTCAGTGGCTCGTAAATGGTAAGTGGCAGGCCTAGGAGTGGACTCTTGTTCCTGTGAAGCCCAGGAACCTTGCCTTTCATTTTTAATTCCTTTTAGTACAAGAGTCACTGTGTCTTTCTAAATGGAGTCCAAATTGATAGTGGGTTTCTCCTTTGTGTGGCACTGTCATACTGTTACAGTGTCCCCTTTGCATGGCACTGACATGCTGTTGGTGTCATTAAAATATAATCGTGGTGACAGCAGCTCAGGGATGGGATTGATTTATTAATGCCCACTATTTCAGGGGCTACAGTGGGTTTTCATTTTGTTTTATATTATGATCCTAGAGTCCAGGGAAACTTTAAAACTTCACAAGAATAAAGGTTAATAGTATTCATTATGATTCTTTTTCTGGACATGCTCTCCTTTTATAGAGCTGCCTCTATGAAATGAGTGATTATTAATGATTTACGTAGGAACAAACTGTTGTATTAGTCTGCTTGGACTGCCATAACAAAATACCATCAACTGGGCGTGTTAAACAACAGAGATTTCTTTTCCCATCATTCTGGATGCTGTAAAGTCCAAGATCAAGGTTCTGGCAGGGCTCACTTTCTGGTGAGACCTCTTTCCTGGCTTGCAGATGTGTGTTTAATTCTCATATGGTCTTTCCTCTGAGCGTGAAGAAAGGGAACGTGAGCTCTCTGGTGTCTCTTTTGATAAGGACACTAAGCCTTTTGGATTAGGGCCTCAGCCTTTTGACTTCATTTAAACATGATTACCTCCTAAAGGCCCTGTTTCCCAATACAGTCACACTGAACATTAAGGCTTCAACATATGAATTTAGGGGTTGGGGGGGTGGGGGGGGGACACAGTTCAGTCTGTAGCAGTTGTTGATTCTTTTCTTGTGTTCAAAACTCTTATTTCTGAATGAGAAAATGCGAGACTTTGACATTACCTGTCGTCCATAGGGAATATTTTAAATAACTAAACCTCTTAGAATAAACTAACTTTCAGTTCTTTTTTTTTTTTTTTTTAGGGTTTATTTATTTGAGGGAGAGAGAGAGAGAGACAGAATACAAGCAGGGGGAGAGGCAGAGGGAGAGGAAGAAACAGACTCCCTGCTGAGCTAGGAGCCTGAAATGGGGCAAGATCCCAGGACCTGGAGATCATGACCTGAGCTGAAGGCAGACACCCAACCATCTGAGCCACCCAGGCGCCCTTCTAACTTTCAGTTCTTATTAAATAATTGAAATATTTTATGTATTATCCTTCAGCTTAAAAGAGGACGTGATCCAGGATCTGCACTGGGTAATAATCCTGGCAGTTGCCAGCATACTCTGCAATCACATGAGAACTGTTGTTTGCTGTGTCACCTTTGTTTGCTCAAAGGCACTGCAATAGGATCTCTACTTCCTGGTAGAAAATTGCCTTAGAACTCAAGTAGAGTTTGATGGGTAAAGAAATATTATTCTTTTAAAAGATTATTTGAGGTAAAATTTATTATTATTATTAAAACATCTAGCCCTGTTGTGATTTATAGCACAACCTTAAGAACTACCTTTAATTTTCTGAATTGAAATGATGGCACGTCATTCCATCACAATGATGGCAATGAAGACAAATTTGGCAATAATAGCTAATATTTACTGAAATGTTTAATAGGTGCAGCCAATGGTTCTAAAACTATGTTAAGCGTAATTATTTTATTCCTCACAGTGAATCCATGAGGAAGGTCCTGTATTTATCCACGATTTACCCTGACCAAGTGAGGCATTGGGAGGTTAAGGAACTTGCCCAAGACCACACAATTTTGGGTGAATGAATCAGGAAGTAGTTCCCAGTGAATCAGGAAGTAATTATTAAGACCCTTGAATATGTTCTAGTTATGAAAAGCACGATGGTGAGTGGGGGGAAGGAGGGAGAGCAATGAAAACCTTTGTTCCCTGGAAATCAGAATAGAAGAAATGCTGAAGTTTGTGGTACATGTCATAAGAGCAGCATTGACTTACCCGCCCTCCCCCCCAACAGAAGAGTCAAAGCTCCTGAAGACCTTGAGGGCAGTGTTCCTCCAAATGCCATCAATAGACCACTTGAGACCTCCCAGAGTCACCTAGATTTGTTCAAAATTCACATTCCTGGGCCCCATCCTCAAATTGGTAAATCTGAATATGAGGGTTAGAGCCCAGGAATTTGCATTTTAACTAGTATTCTCTCCCCCATACACACCTCCCAATATGATTCTGAAATATAGTGTAAGACCACTGCCTTAAAGGATGGATCAGTTTGGATAAACAATGATGGCCACTTTCTCAACATTGCAACCACAGGAGCAAAGAGATGGAAGAAGCATGGGTTGTTGGGGAGGGGCAGTAAGGAAATAGGCCTAATTAGAGTTAAGAGGCTGTTTTGGAGAGCAATGCAGAGTAAGGCCATGGAAGGCTATTAAAGACAAGTTTAGGGGGGACTTCAGAAATCAGCAGAGTTTCAGTTTAATGAGAAAATCACAAATATTCATGAGCAAGGAAGTAGTCTGATGAAAAACATTATTTAAGGAAAATTAATCTGTGAACTCATGAACTCTAATTTTACAAATTTACCTTACCAGTTAAAAATTTTTTGCTTAATATTCCATAAACATTTTTTTTTCTTATTTTGTCTTTTGGCTCCTGGGATATATTACCGGAAAAGAAAATATTACATTCCTAAGTGTCCTCAAAGAATCTGAAGTTTTCCTCAATGTGCAGTATAAAAGTCAAAGACTATGTAGTTAGAAAGTTAAGCATTAAGGAGTAGATATTATCATACTGCCTGTTTCCAGGTTTCAGGGTACAAATCCATTTGTTTTTTCTGCCTGTGATCCTCATCCGTTGTCAGTGGGAGTATAAATTGGTGTGACCTCCACAGAGGATTAGTATGACAATAGCTATCAAAATTTTAAGTGTATATTCCCTTTGATTCAGCAATTCTACTTCCACATGGATATATTCACATATCTACAGAGGTTATGATAGGACAATGTCACCCCAGCTCTGAACTGATAAAATACTGGAAACTTAGATAATCTATCAACAAGTATCTGGTTATATAAAATAAGGTATGTAGAAAATGGAATACTATGTAGCCATTAAGAAGGTTGTTGGAGTCGTGTTTTATGTGTTGATATGCCAAGATCTCTAAGATATATTTTCAGTGAAAAAAGCAAGATGCAGAGCAAAAGATGTACTATGCTACAGTGTTTATGGGTTTTTACTTTTTTTTTTTTTTTTTTACATTTGTACAAAAGGTAAAAGTGGAATACATGAGGGTCTGGGGCTAGAGGAAGACCTTTATTTTGCCTTTTAATATTTTGTACTGTTTAAGCTTTGACAAAAGTCTGTCACTATAAATCCACCTTTTTAAATGAACTAAAATGTGTAGTATCATTGAAAGCTTGTTGGTAAGGTATTCCCACGTGGGAAAAACAAAAGATATTACGTGCACAGGGTGTGTGATCACAGTAAATTCACCTTTAAAACATGTTAGAATTATGTTCCCCTATTTTCAATGTGTATTCTCATAGTGTTTTTATTTATTCACTGAGTTAGCAAATATTTATTGAGCACTTACTGTGTGCTTTTACTTAAATTTTCAACTTGGGCCTGAAAATTTCTTTAGAGCCATGGGCTTTTAAACTTGGAAGAAATCTTGAAAATCAATTTCCATGTCTTTTAGGCAAGAGAAAACTGAAATTCGAATGAGTGTGTCTTAAGGTTTCACTACCCGTAACTGACAGAGCTGCTGGGAGAACCCAGTTCTCTCTGCCACCACAAGTCACAAGAGTGATGTCACAAGACAAACTCATCTTGGATTGTCCTTGTCTTTTCACACAAGTAAAGTCAATTCGGATTGCTTTCAGTGGATTTGTCTCCTCAAATGAACAGCTTTGGAAAGGTTTAATGGTAGCAGAAATGCAGAATCTTTAATAGTAAACATTTAGAGGAAATTGAAATGTTCTGAATTTTGATTTTTTTTCTCTTAAAAAAATAACATTTTAACTTATATGCCATGTATTATCCTCAGGGTTTATGCTCTAAATTTTGTTTGGACATTTTTGCCAACAGTGTTCAGAGCTCATTTTAAAGATCTGTTTAGTTATCACAGGTCAAGGAAGCATTGTACTAAAAAAAAAAAAAAAAAAGATTTTGTGGGGTATGTATTCCCC
The DNA here is from genome assembly GCF_024610735.1 of Ursus americanus. Lineage (NCBI taxonomy): Eukaryota > Metazoa > Chordata > Mammalia > Carnivora > Ursidae > Ursus > Ursus americanus. The sequence continues at coordinate 49,136,872 of NC_142137.1, read as the reverse complement.
TAAAATGAGGAAGAACCATGTATGTGTAAAGGAGAAAAGAAGCACTCCATCCCGGAACAATATTTTCTGGATTGTGTATTTTCATTCCGCCTGTGATAATAATAATCAGATTTATCTAACCAGAGTGTGAGCTCTTCAGACACTAGAGCTGCTGCGTTAGTCTCATGTCTCTTAGCTGACTCGTGATAAATCTGTAAGGCATTTAGTATATCTTTCATCAGCTATCCATTCGGGGGATTTTCTCCCAAATTCTTTTAATACTTTCAGAGAACTAGTGCTATGTTGAAACAACTGTAGCCACAGGCTTTTGATACGAAGGATATCCCATTTTTTGAGAGGCTAATGGTACTCTTGGTGTTGAGGGCATCACGTCAGGATTTCACACCAACCTAGAGGACTGTAGGCATTCCCAAAGAGTAGAATTCAGGGCATCTTCTTAAACTTCATTGTTAGCACATTAAAATTATGCTATAAATTAACAGTGGTACATTTTTCTCAAAATTAAAGGAAAGCAAAGGCCAGTCTTGGTAAATACAAAACCAAAGAACCCATATTTGTTCATCGTGGGCCATTCATATGGTACTACCTATGCAAATTTTCTTGTTTTTCGTTTTTTTCAGAGTGAGAGAGGGAGCAGGCAAGCAGGGTGGGGTGGGGCAGAGGTAGAAGGAGAATCTTAAATAGGCTCCACGCCCAGGGCAGAACCCCGGGGGCGGGCTCCATCTCAGGACCCTGAGATCATCCCTGAGCCAGCATCAAGAGTCCACGTTACTCAACTGGGCCATCCAGGCGCCCCAGTACCTGTTCAACTTCTGAACCTGCCTGTGTTTGATTTCCCTTGTTTTTCCTCCTGAAGCTGCAAGAGAAATAATCTGGTTAGAACGGGAAGAGCGAGCCCGGCTGCACTATGAAAAGCACCTGGAAGAGCGGAAGAAGAAACTAGAAGAACAGAGGCTGAAGGAGGAGCGGAGGAGGGCTGCCGTGGAGGAAAAGCGGAGGCAGAGACTGGAGGAGGACAAAGTAAGAGGCCGCCCAGGGCAGTAAATGGGAGGTTTGTCTACTTCAGAAATGCCGCGCATTTACCGTGAAACCTTCCATTAAGGTGCTGGGATGCCTAGCAACGTCAAGTAATCAGTTTTATAGATCGCTGCAGCTTCTAGGGAGGATGCGGTAGGGTGGGCAGGTAGCAAATGGTGTGACTGTTAGTTACTTCCCTTAAAAACTTGAAAACCCAAGATCTCTGGTCTAGAGCTGTAACTTCTGTTCCGTTCATCTGTGTGCAAGTATCAAGATGACTCCAAGGAATTGGGTTTCTCTGGGCTTTGCTGCTTACAAACATTTTCACATAGATGGTCTCATTTAATCTTTACTCAACCCTTGAGTCTTTCTATATCAGTTTCTGCAAAAATGACCATGTAGACTCAGAATGAGTAAGTCACAGCTCAGTAAGTCACGGAGTCAGGATTACCCACCTGCTCAGATTCTAAATTCCAAGCTTCGGTACCACATTTCTTTAGCATCTGCTCAAGCTAAGACCTGCGGCACCATGCTTACGTGAGTTGATAAAAGCACCACGCTCTTGGTAGTAATAACAAGGGTTCCTTATTTAAGTACCCATTGTTTGCCAGGGGCTTTATCAACTGGGACCTGATGATTTCAGTAACCCTCCCAGGCTGATGTTACTCCTACCCTGAGATAAGGTGTAAATGTTAGGAAGTAGGAGTACTAATAGTGGTAAAAATCTCAGTAGTGCCTTTACTCCGTTCTGCCTTAAGTTGAAGAAGCCTCAAACAACCAGGTTGAAACTAATCACCCGCCCCTCTGTTCCATTTAAGGAACGCCATGAAGCTGTTGTACGACGGACAATGGAAAGGAGCCAGAAGCCAAAGCAGAAGCACAACCGGTGGTCATGGGGAGGCCCTCTCCATGGGAGCCCCAGCATCCACAGTGCAGGTAAACAAACAGGGACCGCTTTTGAAAATCACTACTTTCTTCCTGGACAGCAAAAGGGCAGCTGCTGCTTTTTTCTAAGCCTGTGTTTCTAAAATGAAAATCATGCTGGAATAATTAAACTATAATTAAATGATGCTCCTACTGTTTGAGGATAAGAGGGTGATGGAGGTAAGAAGATAAGGTTCTCTCCCTTAACACAGGCTGCTTTTCTCTTTTGTTACACCGTTCCTCGGAGAGATAGAAATCTATGCGATGTTTCTAAGTAAACGTGCAGTTTGCACGCTACATTATTTTAAGTAATCATTTGCATTAGGATTTCCAGATAATGGAATAAGCTAACCGATTTTATCATCTTTTCTGGAAGAATCATAGCAGTATTGACCGATCAGAATCGATACTAGGAGCTTGCGTATTCAGACCGTAAAGCGTGTGCAGCATTAACGCTCCGCAGGACAAAGCGCAGGTTCTGAAACTAGAGCCAGTGAATGTCTCAGCCATTCCCTCGTTCTCGAATGGACGTGAAATCCTACTGAAATTTGGACCTAGTGAGAGGCTTTATTTTTGTACTGTAAATTCAATATGCCTTGAATTTTATATAGTGTGTCAGTTCTTTTTCATCTGTGTGAGTCTAATGACGTTTTTGTAATTATTATTATTATTTACTTTGAAAAATCATTGTCTTACATTCTGTCCCCAGGTGGTTTTGTTGAATCATCATTCACCTTTCTCGATTTAGCAGGCCTGGACCACCACCTCACAACTCTTGGTGGTACTAGAAAAGCTGGTACAGACATCCCTGTGGTTGCTGATTGCCTGGCCTGTAGCTAGCACCTCCCACCTAGGGCCCGTCCATCAATAGCTGAACCATCACCACCTTAGTCATAATGCATGCTTAATATCCTATTGCCTAGACCTAGATCTGGGATATGGCACAGTGTTTCTTAAGTGTGATGATACAGCTCCGGTGACTTGAAGGTGTTGAAATAATGCAATGACATGTGATGTGTTCACTTTCTCTTTAAGTGATCGTTTTGGATAAAACCTTTAAAAAGTCTTTTTTTAGTTAATAAGTTACCTGGGATCAAAGTACCTCCAGTTTGGGCTCCCCTGCCCCATCCCATCCCCACCCCTGTCAGTACTGCTGTTTCTGCTCTTAGTTTGAATCTAAAAAAACATGCATTTTTGTTTGCTCTATTCTTTTATTCCTAACATTCAGTGTATCCAATAGAACCCCTTTATTTTAAAAATTCTGAAAGCATATTATCACAACTTACTTTCCTGTGATGTTAAACCATATTTGAAAGCACTGTTTTTGTTTTTCCCTTGCCTCTTAGTGACCCAGTGGTACTTGGTGGGACACATGTCAAATCTGTAATCATAAGGCTCATTTATGTGCTATTTTACTCTAGGGGCAGTTTTACATATAATTCCATACAGGAAAAGCTATCATGGTATATATTTTTATAACCTTACTTTTCTTGCTTCCACACTCTGAGTTTAGTATATGGCCTTTATTTCTGCCACTCAGAGCAAGAGAAGCTAGTGCTGTATTTGTTAGCTCTGGAATAATATCCATTTTTATAAGGGCTGTGAATTAGAGAAAATTGCTGCTATACAAACATAGAGAAGTTGAGGGGCGCCTGGGTGGCACAGCGGTTAAGCATCTGCCTTCGGCTCAGGGCGTGATCCCGGCGTTATGGGATCGAGCCCCACATCAGGCTCTTCCGCTATGAGCCTGCTTCTTTCTCTCCCACTCCCCCTGCTTGTGTTCCCTCTCTCGCTGGCTGTCTCTATCTCTGTCGAATAAATAAATAAAATCTTTTAAAAAAAAAGAGAAGTTGGAAAATAACTGGAATTTGCCAAAATTCTCAAAGGTCACAATGATCTGCTGTGATCTGAAGAGCAGCGACCTGGTCTTACTCCTTTATAACAATGCCTCACTCAGGATGGGCACTCAGTCAGTGTTTGCTGATCAAAAAACAGATCTTACAAATTAAATTTAATCCAGATTAAATCAGTGTGTCGCCCTACCACTCACACATCAACTAGCCCCGGGTTGTAAATGTTTTAAAGGGACCTTCCTAAATCCTTTCGTGAATTTGTATTTTGTTCAGTGAGAAAAAGAAATGATTAAAAACGGTCTTATTATATTAAGTAATAGAATCAATACATGTTATACCTCCATCATTCTCACCGTGCGGAGTAGGCCTGCGTGGAGACACGATGTGCCCCGACTAAAGTTTACCATATAAAAACAGTACCAGAAAATGTATTGCTATCGGTCACCCAGAAATGGCTTTTGTTATCCTTCCTTGTGTCCCTGGACCTTACATTTCATCATTAAGATGTTCCTTTTGATATTTTATCCTCAATCTTCAGGATTGCCCCAAGAGCCTATCAGTTAAGGGTTAATTGATGTCACAAACTTCATGTCTGGGTTTGTTTGTTTTGTAATTGAGTTGCTTCAACCATACAAATGCCTCCCGGTAGAGAGAGGAATGTCGGATGCTGGTAGAAGACTTGTCTGTCCCCCATACGCTGTAAATAATGGCCAAAATGGTTATTCTGTGGAGGGACGTTTACTGTAAAATTTTTGACGACCAATGTCACTTAGACCAATGGGAACTGGGTTCTAACGGCATCTACCACAAGGATTATTTTTTGGTTTTAGTTTTAGAAGAGGCTGACAATAGGAAACAAAATATGGCAAGACCCTTTTAACTTGACCGTCATAGGTCAACACATCTACTTGCCCTCCTAAATAAATATAATGAGGTTTTTAGACTTTTTTTCTATGCCGTTTTATTCAGGGAACATGATCTATTCTACTGAGCCTGGTTACAGCTTGGTTCCATGATACAGACAGCAAGAAAGCAGACTTGATTTTTGCCTTTCATCTTCTCGCTGAACTTTAAGAATTACTCTGAAGTTACTCACCTACAGGATCAAGAGTATTATTAATTAACTTAGAGAATTCTGATTTTCTTTATATTTTGTTGGGCAAGTTTCTGGGCTGATTCTACATTTGTAAACCACCCTAAACTTGATGTTACAGGCACAGAGGTGTGGTTATTCATAGTCTTTTAAAAAGGAAATTCTACAGTGGCCATCCATTCCACACCTAGAGTATTTCTTCTTTCTTTTTAATCTGTTTTTCTCTAATAAACTTTAGTGCCCTGGGTAAAATGACTCTACAAAAAAAGGTAGTGTTCTTTTTCTTTTTTTCTTTTTTCCTAGTGTTTGGATTCTATTTCACCAGCCCCATTACTACCCCCTTGTTCCTAGTTGGGGAAATTCTAAGGGCATCGACTTTTACAATCACCTTTCTGCTGTGTGGTCTGCCCCATTATTTAAGTTGCCCTCCACTGGCCTGCCTTTGGTCCTCGTCTGTCCGTTGTATTAATATGCTTGAATTTCCCTGGCTGACAAACTGGTGTGCTAAATATTTATTTTATGCTACAAGAAAAATGAATTTTATTTCTAACCTTTAAGTTACCTTTAAGATGTCCACTTAGAAAACTGTGCTATTATGTAAGATCTAGTAATAGAGCTGAAAGCATCCAATCCTAGGTTTTCCTTCCGTCAGTGAACTAGGAAATTGCAACCCTGCATGCCGGCTGTCAATTAGCATTATCTCCATTTGTTTTAGATCCAGACAGGCGGTCAGTTTCCACCATGAATCTTTCGAAACATGTTGATCCCGTCATTAGCAAGCGGCTCTCCTCTTCATCTGCAACTTTACTAAATTCTCCAGATAGAGGTACAGTCAAAAGGAAAACAAAAAAAAAGTGTTCTGTTACTTACTTAATGCTTTTCTTTTTTTTTCTGGATGTTTACAGCTATAAAAATAAGCATCTGAAGTCGCTTTCCCTACGTTTCTTAAATAGGAAGAACAAAACTTCAGAGTAAAAAAGCAATAAACGGCTGAGCAGCGTTTCCCTTGCGACAAGAACCTTGCTCATTTTAGAACTTGGCTGAATGGTTGCATTTAGCAGATGAAAGCGGTGCTTCTCAACTTTTTAGTAAATGAGTTTACAGCTCCAGAAATCACCCACTTATCCACCAACATGCAACTAATCTTTGTTATGAACATTTATTTTACTTCAGTCATGTTGTCTTTGACTTTTCATCTGTACTTTGGGAATTCCAAGCTTTGACTTTCTAAAAAATCTTAAACGATTCATGTTGGTAGATTTCATTTTGCTCTTTTGATTTCTCATTTAACGAAACCTTGCTTACTGCATTTCTTGTGTGTGTGTGTGAGTGGTTTTTGGTGTCCATTCATTTTGCTCTTAAGGGATTTGGCCTAACTTCAAGAATATCATCATTGAAGCCTCCTACGACTTTTAATAATCATAGTCCTCCAATTAATGTTTTATTTGAATTTTGAGTTTTATTCGTCCCATGGATTTACAGTACATGAATGTTGAGTTATTTATAAAATTAACTTTACGTATTTATATTTCATAGAAGGAAAAATCAAGTTTTTAAGATACGCTACGGTTTTACAGAACTTAAAATGATTTTAATTAGAAAGCCAAAGACTCATTGTGCAATATAAAAACACATACTCTTTAAAAGTAACAAATTGTGGCTATTTTGAATGCTTTGTTAGAAACTGGGAAACGTTCCGTGTTTCTAGTCTTTAAAAAGTGCAACGTGTGTGTGTTCTGTATGTGTGTATGTGTATTCATATATTTTGTATTGTGTAAAAGTTGTGTCATTGTAATGTACAATATTATACGTGTTGATGTTATTTTATGACTAATAACTAATCTCTTAAAGCAGTAAATGTTGAACAATTTCCTATTTTTGCCTTTTAACCTAAACCATTCCTTTTTTTTTTTTTTTTAACTAATTTGCCTAAATCATCGAAATTAGACTTGTAGTCAAATTAGGGGCCTTTTATATGTTAGAGAAAAGTATTATGAATTACCATTCCTTTCATAAATAGCCTTTATTTTCAAATCCCTTCCCTTAGTATAAAATATAGCATATGAGTGTGGTTCTTACAGTTGTCCACTCATCTTTTCTTTGGATTTGCTCACTTAGCACTTTAATTTCATATTTCTGTTGAACCTATGTCTAAGACAAACTACAACTGGGATTTTACGGTACTTTGAAGTCAGATCTTACCTACTGCCTCCTGCAGTTCCACAGCTGAAATTAGGGTAGATGGGCAATAAACCGAACAATAGCCTACCACCCTTCTATGGGATGACAATGATTTATCAACTAGCGACAGGATTGTTTAACAGATTCTGCACGATCGTATCTGATTGGATATTCTTAATAGGATCTTAGAACTGGGAACGTTTTATTGGATGGCTCCTCTGTTCCAGTTGGGGTAACAGAGGTCCAGAGATGATGGACAGAGGTGAAAGACCCAATTTAATACCCTGCAAACTAATTGTTGGAGAAGAGGATCTAGCAGAGAGATCACCAGCTCCTCGCCTGTGTTGTTGCTACATGGCATCTTCAGTTCTTGCCTTCATGGATGTCCTTCCTTAGATCAACCCTGACTGTATGCATTCTTCCTTTGAGTGAGGTTAGGGATCAAGGGAAGTTCAACAGCCAGGTCCAGGAAACTACCCCTTGAATCATGGGGCCTATCAAATCAAATCCTAAGCTGGACTAATAGGATCAGAGGGAAAGCACTAAATTTGGGAGTTCTGCTTCTCTACCCCATTGTCAAAAGAACTGTGAACCATCAGTTCCTGGGTCTAATAGGCAAGGTCAAGTTTGGCCAGGGAAGAAGATTCAGTTCATCCAGGAGTTCCCATATGGTCCAGGAAGCATTTTTTTTTTTTTTAAGTTAGACAAAACTTTCAGTAGGGCAGTGAGGGGGCTAGGCCTTTTAATGAGAATAAAAATTCTTCTGAATTTGAACTTCTCTAATTTATAAATTTAAGTAATTTCGTTAATTTTCTACTCTTTTTTTCTGCTATTTTTAAAAGTTGGTTATGCTTTATTAAATTAGGAAGCATTCTTACCAAATTATTAAATTAGAGGCTTTTACAGACAAATCTATTAAAGGGTGTACACCATTTACTAGATTGTCTGAGCTTTCTCAGCCCTATAGCACAGGCCCTCAAGCTGATATTAAATTGAGGCTCTGATGCTATCAAGGTTGACATTCAGCTGGAATGCTCTCCTGGTTATTAAAAATACTGAAATATTTCCATACCAGTTGGTAAAGATCCACTTCCCCAAGCTGTGCTTCCCCAGGTCCTCCAGAGCTGATGCATGACATCCATTAGTCCTGTGCCTGTGCCCTACTTGTTTTTAAATATTTTGATTATCACTCTTGAATATAGTGTCACATAGACTGAAAAAATGACCTGAGTTAAAGGAAACCTCTGATTACCAAAGATTTTTATAATTGCTGAGATAGAATTTTGCCACTGGAAAGTTTTGCATTAAAAATGTGTGTTTCTTAATATTCTTAAGATACCTACTTAACCAGATTTTTCTCAAGGAAGGATAAGGAGTTTCAAAAACAGGAAATGAAATTGCCTCCTGTTTGCTTAAACTTAGTCCATACATTTCCCCTGGGATCTAGGTCACAGGGCACAGTATAGATCCGGAGCTGCATCCTGCCCACAGGCAGGTCCTGTTTGACCAGAGCAGGGGTTTTGTTCTTTTTTAATTTGAATTCACTGCCATCATTCTAAAAATGGAATAGCTCCTATAACATTTGGGTTTCCTACTTCCCATGAACTGTCAGGACCTGGCAACACTCGCCTGACTTTTGCGTGGCACCCATCTGAAACTGAACAGCAGTTTCCTGCTTATGGAAGAACGTGGTGGTACAAATACCTATAATGTTCGTGTGCCTCCCCTGCTCCAGATGGTCTGTCACAGGAGTTGTCGATATCTCATTTTTAAGTGCTTAAGTAGGATCAATACTAAAAATTGTTCTACGAGAATTAGTGTCTCTTCCTTCAGAAGCTTGTCATCTTAAAATCAGGCCCCTCTAGTTGGGAGAAAGAAAAAAAAACCAATAAACTAACTCTCCTGTGCTAACCTTTACTAAAAAGTTATATTATGAAAGAGATCTCTCTCTCTCTCTCTGTCTGTTCAGGGCACAGTAATGAATGCAGAAGTGGAAACGTGTTCCTTCTGGCAAAATCTTTCATGCGCACTGTCAGATCTATAAAACCAATCTCTTTGGATTTGCTTTAAACACAAGTCAAAGAGGGTTTTGACTCTTCATTTGAGGCAAATTCTTTGTTTGATGCTTTGAAGACTCACAGAAATAAAGTTAATGAACTTCTTAATCCAGGGGGAAAGAAAACACATGTCTTCTCAATGGTAAACCATCTCTGCAGGTGGGAGCCAGTCATCCCGCAGAGTTTGTCAAGGAAAGGAAGCATGCCTCTCTTCTTCCCCTTCTCATCTACTTGAAAAAATATAGTTTTGCTGAAGATTTTCGTTTCATCCTCCTCACTCTTCCTCATTGGTTTTCCTGTGTGACTATATTCTATTTGTAGTTTACATTCAGTTCCATTGCTGCTGCTCACACATGCACTGCCATGTTATAGTCATGTCTGCCCTTGTTCCATTGTGTGCTCTACCGTGTGACTGTTACTCTATTATATATATAATTGTAAATATACAACTTATATGTATTTGTATAATCCTTTCATTTGTCTGTCAGATAAGATTTGATTTAACTGTGAAGACTCTCCTAATAACAGAAAATGTAATAAATAATTCACTAATTCTTAAATTCACTGCAGCCTTGATCAAAATAACCACTTTCTTAAAAATAAAGTCAGGTAATTAAGGTACTTACTGGAGGTTGGTAGTTCCTTTCAAATAGAAGCAGATATTTCCTATACCAACATTTAACATCAGATAACTTCTGTTAACTAAAACTAATTTTTTAGAATTTAAATGTCATTGCTTTAAAATACAACATATAAAAGATTATTGAAAGAACAGTCACTCCAGAGGCAAGAGGATTTGCACCTGCTGTTTATGGTACAGAACAGAACTGGCCTTGTCAGGTTTAGACAGTTTTTAAAGACTTTTATCAGTGACTTGGGAGTGTGCCTAAAATAGAGATGTGTGGTTACCTTACTTTATATTTGTAGGATTTTGCAAACTTCTTCCCTGATATTTTTGGAAAGTAGCTTCTATATTTTTGTGGGCCACAACTGGAAGCTAATAATATAAGCAAAGTTATTAATTATAATTAGCATGAATTTCCTAACAGTGGTCTTGCCACCAAGCCCCAGTACAGTTTGGTACTATATTCATTGCATTATTCTAAATTAATTTTTGGAGTCTTCACACACCCACTAGTAATTTGTCACATTAAGTTTATATTGGATTTTGGTTTTCCCGTTTAATTTCATCTTGCTTCAGCTTTATCCTTATCCTCCACCAAAATGTTTATGTTGTGGCCAAACAGGGACCTGAAAGAACCCGGCTTGCTGAGTGGAAAAGTCAAAAGGAAATCCCAGACAGCTTTGCATGAGCCCTCTTTCCTTTTATTAGATCTACTTTTCCCCCAATTGACGAAGTAGCAGTTCATGGACACAGCAAAATGTAATGGAGACCCTTTCTGCCTTCATTCATATAGAAATGCAGTCTTGCGTTAAGCTGCCAAAGCCTGTGTTGGAGTTGATGATTCAAGATACTTAGGAAGCCCTTTGGCTGAAGTGTGTGCCATTAGTCCACTGCCCATCCTGATGGGGGCAGATACGTACGCCTACATGCCAAACCCGAGGGTGACCTGGTATTTCTGTTCTGTTACCCGTTCACTCCTAAAGGGGGGTGCTAGGCAAAATCTGCATCCATAAAACTGACGTAGAGCCCATCACAAACTTAACATTTTGAAGAAAGGCAACATTACGGACCAGCTCCTCCTTTGGGCAGAGTTCCCGTCTCCCAGACCCTATGCCAGCTGTCCTCCCTGGAGAGCCTCGTCTCTTGAAGGCCTGGCATATGGAAGCAATCAGTATGATGCTCTTGCCCGCCCCCTTGCCCCCCTGGAGAGAATTCCTCTAACATCTTGCTTATGTGGTGACGTCTAGCTCGCCGCCTGCAGCTCAGCCCATGGGAGAGCAGCGTTGTTAACAGACTGCTGACGCCCACACATTCGTTCCTGGCCAGAAGTAAAAGCACAGCGGCCTTGTCTGGAGATACAGGTAAAACCGTCAAGGTGCAACTTTCTTGGCGAGGTAAAGTCCTCCTTTTGAAGCACACCGGAGCCACCCCGGTCCATCTAATCACGTCTCGGGCTTCCCCAGTGTGTTCGCTTCTCTCTCCCTGGGTGCAGTGGCTTTGGAAATGTCTGTTGGTGTTGGTTTCACGCTCCTGGTACTGTTTCCTCTTCGCATCTTATCTGGACACCAGATGCCAGGCAGACAAAGGACACCCCTCCCTGTGATCAGACGGCTTCAGAGGCTTCTGCGTGTTTGTAACGTCACCAGAAAAACCTGCCCCTGCCCCGCCTTTCTCTCTGCCCCTGCATCTGAGCAGACCATCAGAGGCAGACATGATTTAATATTTAATACTAATAGATGGACTTGAGACTAAAATCAAAGCCCAGGTCGATTTAAGCAAGAGTTTCACAATGTGGCTGTGGGCTAGCTACTTCTGCCTGCGCAAGGCTTTTGTATGTAATCTAGGAATTAGTACCCTCTCAAATCTCTAAGAGCTGTGGAGAAGGCTAATTACAGTCTTCTTCTTTGTTACGTACTTTGAAAATATGGAGCATGTGCCAAGTACTAGTTATTATAATTAGTTATAACTCCTCTACATTTTTGAAATGCAAAGCATGCCTGAATGAGCCAATTAGTTTAATGAGAAGTTAGTGGAGAGCCTATATCTAGCTGGAAAGAAAGATACATACTCAGCTTTTGGCAACGTCTCTTTCGTGGTGAGTTGATTTGGTTTTTCCCAAATATCTCTGGGCACGATTGGTCTATCTCTGTAACCAGGCTAGCAGGCCTTGTCTTTGGCACTTGGGAAATTACACAGCCTCTTTGTAAAGTTCCCTTTAGAAATGCTTGGCCTCTGCAAGTCTCTTCATGTTCATTAGCCCTCTTTGCAAATAATTCTTGGTGGTTTTATGATTTTTTTTTTCATCTCTGGTGCCCAGTGAGCTAATAACAGCCCTAATTCTCACAATACCCCCAGGAGGCAGTCGAAAAAGCAAGTGCAGACATTCCTACCCCACCTGCTTGTGGAAACCAAGTGCGGTGATAATGAGTGACTTATCCCAGAGCCACTTAGAATTCTGACTGGTGGATTGGGTCTTAAACGTGCTTCCCCCCCCCATCCTCGGCGCCTGGGGTGACGCGCTCTGTGGACAATTGTGCATTCAATTAGCTGGACCACTGTGTTCTGTGTTTCCTGTGAAGGAACTCTCCTATCAGCTGTCACATCGCCTCTGAGATTTTTCCAGGGGAGAAAGTACAACTTATTTCAAGAGAGTTTATTTCCTGTCTGGGAATGTCATACTCTTACACAAGTCATGAAAGGTTTTCCATATGTCCAGCTAATTGAAGAAACTGAAACATTGCTTTCAGTCCTGTTTCGTAGGAGCTAAATAGTCTAGGGCCCTCATGCTTTGGCATCTCCACCCCGTATGTTGTTTCATACTGAATGACTGCCTTGCAGCTGAAAAAGTGTCTGTCTTTGCTGTTTCTGTCACTGCTAACTTGTGTCCATTCTTTTTGCTCCTCCTCTGGTCCTTTACGACATCTTTCACTCATTCTCCACCCACTCTGCCAGCCCGTCTTCCCACATTCCCTCTTCACTGTTCTACTCGATCAGGGTGCTTTTCACCTGCTAACTGGCTGTTCTCTACTTTGCAACTTTTCCATTCTCCATTTCACAAATGAATACATTTCTGTAATTTATTTCACTGTGAAGCAGTGCGTACACCTTTACTTGAGTTGCCGCTCTTATTAATACATTCCTCAGATCATTGTTACCTTATTATTGCATTGATACAGCTTCTCTTTAACGAACCAAAACTGTTGTTTTAATTTTTTTTCCATTTGAAATTATCTACGTAAACATCCCTTACGTCTATCTTGTCAAAAACACTGTATTCATCACTTCTCCTTTTTCCATCTGCTCTCCATGACTATTCTTCCTTGTCTTTCCATTTTACGGTTGTCTCTTGAGTTCATCTTCTATCCGGTGGCCATTGGCGAGAGGGTGATCTGCATCCAGAGCCAGGATTACAAGAGCAGATCGAAACAGCCATCCTTACCCCTGGGGTGTTTGGTGATGCAAACTCCTAGAACGAGCAAAAAGAGCCCTTGAAATTTGCAGGAGTCTCCTACCTCTCATTTGTGGCGACTGCTTTGGGTTGACTTCTCTGCACCCATTTTTTAAAATACATCTAAAATATATGTGATTATCACAGCTCAGGGTTAAAAGAGTTGATACATATAAAATGTTTAGAGTAGTACCCACATATAGTAGGCCCTCAATAAATGTTATTAATATTATTATTTTACTTTATAAGTTTTTTATTCTCTGTGCTCTACTCCAGCTACTTGCACTGCATTATTTTTTCTCTGCACCTTTTCACATGGTTCATTTAGAAGATCTTGAATAAATTAAATTAATGCCCACTTGCTACCAAGAGTGGAAGGAAGTAGAGATATTACAGAAGACTTTCTACTGGACACTCCATAGGAGAGTTTTCATGTTTACTGAAACTACTTTGGGATACCAAGAGCACTCTGGGAAAATAAAAATAACTGTATTACTGCACTTACTCTTTTCTTCAGAAGGGCAAGATAATTCCAATAAATGATTTAAAGTTTTCAGGTTTTTCAGTAGTTGCTGTTCAGAACAACAACCACCAATTCCATGAAACAATGTCCTTTGAAAGAATTCACAGTGTGTGTTTTAGCCAGACGATGTTCCTTGAACAATTAAGTTTGAGGATTTTTGTACAAACTACACTAGATAGATTTAAGGATATTTTTTCCTTTGCTTAATATTACCTCAGCGCTGTAATAAAGAATGAACCAGAGGCGTGATGAGATTGGTGTACACCCATGATCATCTCAGGAAATGTTCCCTAGATACCCCCAAAATTATTTTTCACTGGAGGAAGATGAACTCCTATTTCTGTGTTTCCTTTTTCCTGTCAGACCCTGGCCTCAAAGCAGGGCTTGTGGTCTAGTGTTTCTTGATTCTGGAGCAAGGTAAATGGCCTCTGGCTGTGCCCTGGGCAGCCTGCACCTCTCCTGGTTATTAATCCCACAGAAGTGCCCTGTGCCAGGATGTTATTCTTCAAATGCATTTGATTGGCTTGGAAGAGTGTTGCATTATTGAACTCTTCCGTGTCTGGGAAATGCAGAGGCTTTGCTATGGCTCTTGGAAAAGGTTATTTTCAAGTAGTTTCCCCTGTGATCACAAGAAGCCAAATGAGACTAGGTTAGGTTCTTTCTCCTTTCTCACAAAAAAAGCAATCTTCCTTCACCAATAAGGTCTGAAGCAAAGTTTTATGTCAACTCCCAAGTTAAGATACACATATTCTTTAAAGGAGGACCAAGGGGGAATGCAAAGTGTTTTAGTTTTTCCTGAAGCAATAGAGTTGTTTTCAGAGGACTGGAAAAGAGAATGCAATTTCCAGTCCATTCCCATTGCCTTGACCATTTAGCAATGACCGGAAAATACTGCAAATCGTTTAATAAGAGAGCATGTGAATAAATGAGCAGCAATCTGATCAACTTTCTGTCTGTAGATTAAACCAAAATGACAAACATTTTTTAATTCTCTAATTCCAAAATTCCTAATTTATCTTTTGAACTTTTGAATTTTTAACTTATTAATAAATACTATTATACTTAGCTGAAGTAATGGTCTTTTTAAAAAGTTTGCTACAATGGCTATAGGTGAGTAAGGTCATCTTATAACATAATCCAATCACATAGTGTTCTCCTCAGGAGTGATGTTTGTCTTCTTTTTTTGCTGGAGAACAAGATTTCGGGCTGAAATCTGAAAAGGAACCTTGGAACCTTAGTACGCACACTTTTGACACCTATGTAGTGTTATGTGAACTTCCTTAAACCCATTTTTTGTTCAGAATCACCTGATTAATGACGGAGTTCCTGTGAAGGTGAATAGTCAGAAACTGCGATTAAAAAAAAAAAAAAATCCCAACCTGAGTAAAACAGTAAAAGTCACAATTCAACTTTATTTTTGGCAGTTCTGACATATGTATGTTCTGTTCACCATTTGAAATGATTACATCCCATATCCCTATACCTTCTGCTGCTTGTTCTAAACCATCAGATGCCTTGGCTTTTGGGAAAACCCAGAAGCCATGCATCTGATTTGGCTTTAAATGGACAAAACATCTACAGAATTTGTCTCTGGAAATTATTAGTTACCCTTGTAACAAGTCTTAACACGTAGTACGACTTGGTTGTTTAACTTGTAAACCTGCCGTTGCTTTTTTCCACTGGCTGTTGAACTTTACCCCTGAAATAGTTGGAGTCTATCTTGCCTGCTTGCTTACTTTCTGTCCCTCCACCTTTTGTTCCAGCTTAAAGCTAAAAAGGAAAAATCTGATTATAAACAGTCCTTATACAAAAATGATCTGTCACTAATCTAGTGTTTTACCAGAACCATCAGTTCATAGGAATACAAGCCCATTGCTTTCCTTAATTATTAGGGTACATCTGTATCTTTAATCACTATTTAAATAGCCAAATAACTTACATAGTCTAGATTTTTCACTTGGACGTGGCTTCTTTTTGGACACACTGTAAACTGATAGGACTGTGAGGAGAGTTGAATATGATGGTTCTGGACACCTTTAGGTAATAACTTCTTCTCCCTACTTTTCTCTCTATCTCTGCTTTGCTCCTTTTCCTGAACCCACTTTTGGCTTTCCTTCAACTGCTCCCCTGGCACTCTTGTGTGTAAAACAATCACCTACACCCTAGTTATCCCCATTTGTCCTCGTTCAGCATCTTGCAGCCCCATCAACACCATGCCCTACAAAGCTGCACACTCTAGAAATCTGACGGATCGACCAAAATTCTTGGTAACACCGCCGGAGGGCTCCGCGCGAAGGAGGACAGTCCACTGCCCCGCGGTGAGTAGCCGTTGGGAACAGCCAGGAGAGTCTGTTCTGTTTCTTTGCAGAGTGAACACCAGCCCCAGGTGCCGTGTGGATGTCAGAGTGGGAGGTGCCCACACCTGGGCAGTAGAGTCCCCACACTTCCTCTCCACTCGGGAGTTGGGCTCCCCCTAAAAATGTGAATTTGAGGATGAAAACCATCCTTCATTTCAGTGTGTGTGTGTGTGTGTGTGTGTGTGTGTGTGTGTGTGTGTGTAGCTGAAATAACATATGGGAGCCCTCGTGCGAATAAAGGCTATGCCAGCACACTTTTTCAGGTTTGCAAATCAGAAAGCCCCAGAAGGGGGGTGTGGGCCTGAGTGGCTGCCTCTGCATTTTATTAAACCATGTCCAGGAGCTGGCTGAACTCTAAATGTGGTTCACCAAAAAGCAAAATAAAGAATTTTTGTCTGCTTAGCTAATCCCTGTCAAGGCCCAAATCTTACAATACAGTAACAAAGTATTTTGAAAACACTAGTGATTTGCTAGGTAACGAATTCTTGAAAGGCAATTGGGCTGTGTTATAGACTCAAATTTTGCAAGTGAAGAATATAATTTGTACTTGTAATTACTGGCAAGGTGCTGAGCTCACATGAGTTTTCACCTGTAATTAATTTCATGCCGTAAATGCAATGAGGTAACTTGTGTGTCTCTAAGAATCATTCTTCCTCAACCTGTGTGTTATTTAGTATCCATTGAAAGAAGTAGATACTGTCGTGTGGTCTTCAGTCATTTTACTTCCTCTTAAAGGACTCCCCAGTCAACCAGATCGCATTGCCTCTCTCCCATGGGAATACCATGACCTGTTTAATGAAAGGCCGAACAATTTTTTTTTTAATCTTAACTTCCCAGAGTGGTTGAGATTAATAAAGTTGATGGAGACTTAAAAGGATTTTGCTTAGATGTTTGAGAATAATTTGAGGGTTGTGAGAGCTTGATGGCTTTGCCTACAAGCAGTTTTCTTCCAAGCCCCAGGCTTTCAGGAATCAGTGTTTAATTCCTGATTGAGTCAGACCTCCAGCCCTGCAGGGAGGTCTTGCCAGTGAAGCTTGGAGGTGAAACTACCTTTGATGTCTGGGTCGTGGTTCATCATTAGCACATTGGTGCTTCGGAGAGCCTAGCTGTGGATAAAAAGCAGTGGTTAGTCAGAACAGCTTTGCCCCCAAAGGTTGGGGACTTACTGGAGAGAGAGAAGCACTTAGCAAAGGAAAAGCATCTTGCTATGGATAAAAACACAACCGAACACGCCAGGAGGGAAGGATGAGAGCTGACCCTTGGCCAACAGATTAAAGAGAGGGATTTGTCATCACATGATTCAGAAGCTCCACTTTTTTCACCCATTTTAATTTTTTTTTTTTTGAGGGCTTTGTCTTCCTGTATTTGATTTATTGGTCATCTTTTCACCTCTTTACCAAATATTTACATAAATACCTATTTCTGGAAGTGACTTACAAGTCTTTCATACCCCAAAGCTGCCCTGTGGCATTCAGTTGAGCCACCAGTGACCTGTGGTCATGGAGCACTTGAAAAGTGGCTAGTAGAAAAAAAAGAAAAAAAAAGAAAAAGCAGCTAGTGAGAATGACAATCAGAATTTTAAATTTAGTTTCCTTTTTAAAAATGTTTATAGTAAAGAAAATGTAACAAAATTTACCACTTAACTATTTTTAAGTGTACATTTCAGTAGTGTTACATACACTTACATTGTTTGTTGTACAGGCTATCCCCAGAACATATATTAAATCTTGCAAAACTGAAACTATCCCCACTGAACAACCACTCCTCATTTCCTCCTCTCCCAGCCCCTAGCAACCCACCATTTTACTTTATTTCTTTGAATTTAACTACTTTAGACACGTCATATAAATGGAATCACACGGCATTTGTCCTTTTGCGACTGGTTTATTTCACTTTGCATAATGTCCTTAAGGTCTGTCTGTTCATGTTGTAGCATGTGACAGGATTTCCGTCCTCTTTAAGGCTAAATCCATTGTACGTATGTAAGCGTGTGTAGACTCAGGAACACACACATGTACACATATACCACATTTTGTTAATCCATTCATCTGCTGGTGGACATTTGAGTTGCTTCTGCCTCTTCAATATGAACAGCACTGTGAATCGCCCTGCTGTATACACTGTATACGTGGGTAGCAAATATCTCTTCAATATCCTGCCTTCAGTCCTATGGGGTATATACCCAGAAGTGGGATTGCTGGATTTTGTATTGATTCTATTTCTAATATTTTGAAGAACTGCCATACTGTTTTCCATAGCAAATGCACCATTTTACTTACATTTCCACCAACAGTATAGAGGGGTTCCACTTCTTCACCAACAATTGTTATTTTCTGGGTGTTTGTTTGTCTTATAGTGGCCATCCTAATGGTGTGAGGTGCTGTCTCACTGCGATTTTGATTTGCATTTTTCTAATGATCAGTGATGTTGAACATCTTTTTATATGTTTCTTGGCCATTCACATATCTCTTTTGGAGAAATATCTATTCAAGTCCTTTGCTCATTTTTTAATCTTATTCTTTAATTTATTTAATCTTTAATTTTAATTTTTGTGTTGAGTGTAGGATATGTCCATATTCTAGATATTACATATTCTGGATATTAATCTCTTATCAGATATATGATTTGCAAGTATTTCTCTTATTCTGTAGTTTACTTTCTTATTCTGTTGATTGTATCCTTTGATGCACAGGGGTTTTTAAGTTTGATGCAGTCCCATTTGTCTGTTTTTGCTTTTGTTGCCTGTGCTTTTGGTGTCGTATCCAAAAAAAATCCTTCATTACCAGATCCAATGTCATGAAGCTTCCCTTGTGTTTTGTAGGAATTTTATAGTTTTAAGTGTTATATTTATGTCTTTAATTCATTTCAAGTTAGTTTTTGTATGTGGTGTCAGGTCCAGCTACATTCTTTGGCAGGTGGATATCCAGTTTTCCCAGCACCATTTGTTGAAGAGACTTTTTCCCCATTGAGTGGTCTTGGCACCCTTATTGAGGATCCTTTGACCATGTACATGGGGATTTATTTCCAGTCTCTTGACTCCATTGGTTTCCATGTCTCTCTTTATGTCAGTACCACACTGTTTTGATTACTGTAGCTTTGTAATATGTTTTGAAATCAAGAAGTGGGAGACCTCCGACTTTGGTCTTTGTTTTCAAGATTGTTTTGTCTCTTCAGGGTCCCTTGAAGTTCCATACGAATTTGGGATAGATTGTTTCTATTTCTGCAAAATATGACATTGGATTTTGATAGAGGTTGCTTTGACTCTGTAGATCCTTTTGGGTAGTATTGACATTTTAACAATAAGTCTTTTAGTCTGTGAACACAGTGTCTTCCCGCTTGTGTACTTTTTTAGCAATGTCTTTTAGTTTTCAGTGTATAAGTCTTCTGCCTTCTTGGTTAAGTTTATTCCTAAGGATTTAGTTCTTTTTGATGCTGTTATAAATAGAAATGTTTTCATAACTTTCTTTTCAATTTTATTTAGTTTTGATTCATTTAGGTCTAAACTCAGATAGCCAAATGTGTCTAGTGGCTAGCTTATTGGACAGCACAGATATAGAACATTTATATCATCACAGAATGTTCTCTTGGACAGCAGGGCCTTGGAGTATCAGTCTATATTGTCTCTCTTGAACGTTATTTGTACTCTAAACCGAAGTCTAATTGTAAAACAAAAGTCTTTGTCCTGGTGGTACAATGTCCGCTGACATGTGCACCTTGCTGTGTATGTTCCACATTAACCTTGTGGGAAATGTTAATGGGAGAGATTATTGAAGAGATCACTGGCTGTTAACACGGGGAGGGGGAGGAATGCCTTTACATGTGTGGTACCCAAGTAGGTGATGGGGTGACAAGACTAGTGAGAAAGCATTTAAAAGATCCTAAGAGGGTTAAACCACCTACCTGCCTGAGGATGTCGTCTCAAGTACTGAACATTTTTCTAAACCTCTCTTTTTGCTTGTTTCCCTACCCCTTTAAGATGATTAAAGGGAGAGCAGTTTTAGGAAAGGAAGAATTGGCTCAATGGCACTTTAACTTTTTTTTTTAATCCAAAAAGAAGGATGATACAGTTCTTTTGTAGGTTCTTTCCCTCAGTGCCTGTCTTATCAAGACACAGTTGATGAAATTCATCCGTTTCCTCGGCATCACAAATTACCCTGCCTGATTTATTTTCTCACCCAGATCTCTCCTTAATTTGACTTCAGCCAAATTAAAATGTTTTGAGGAAAGGGGGGGAAAAAAACTACTTGAGGTGCTTAACACCAGCTTCCCTTGGGAAGAGCCCTGGGCCTTCTGCTCTGGCACTGGTAAGCCAGAGACATCATTGCCACCCAGTATAGCAGCTAAAAGGGTCCCCTGTGCTAGCTGCCACTTCTGCTACCCAAGGACAGCAGCTGCATTCTGAGGCCCCACCTCCCACCTTCTGGGACCAGAAATGGGGGCAAAGGCTGGTCATGCAGCCACAAGTGATATAGAGCTGGTATACATCTTGTAAAGCTCTTTCCTGCCCCAGTCTTTGTTTTATTTAGAAATTCCAGGAAGACACTGAGTATTATTTGATACTCATGTTCTCCCCGCACCCTAGCCCAGTCCATCAACTAGGACGCTACAAAGGAAAGTGGAGAGAAGCAATTAGAAGGGACACTGAAGGGGAACAAGAGGGGGAAAGGAAGGAAGAGGGGAGTTGATGCTTGCACCAGGCAGAAAGGAGAGAAAAAGGGTACACTGCCAGCTTCTTGGCCCTGCGGCTAGGTAAAATACATAATGTTCTGCCCCTTCCTTTGGACTCTCACAGTCTGCTTTCCTGCAAGGGTCACACAGAGTAAAGTCCTGACAGGTGCTCACACGGTCCTTCCAGCAAGTAGCCAGTCCCATTCCAGGACATGGTTGGCGAGTTTTAGATACTTAGAATGAGTCTTTCTTGCTCTGTGCGTGTTGTTGTTGTTGTTGTTGTTTCTGTCTTTTTGTCTTGGTTGACTATAAATTACCAAACACTTCTGGGTTTCCCTTTGCTTATTTTGACTTAGACAAGGTATCGCCTCTGGCGGAATTTCTAGTATGCAGTTAGAAAAGGAATGATGTTTTGACCCACTCTGCCATTTCAATTTTATCTTTAAAGAAGATTAAAGATAGCTAAAATTCTTCACCTTGAACCTGACTTTTCCTTCAAGAGCAAGAGGCCATTAGGTGAGAAGGGAATTATTTATACAGTGTCAGTATAAAGGGAAAAAATGAATTAACGTCTGATGTAGCAGACACATAAATTTATTTCTTTAAGATTTTATTTATTTGAGAGAGAGAGAGCACGAGCAGGGGGAGCGGCAGAGGGAGAAGCAGACTCCCCGCCGAGCAGGGGGAGCGGCAGAGGGAGAAGCAGACTCCCCGCCGAGCAGGGGGAGCGGCAGAGGGAGAAGCAGACTCCCCGCCCAGCAGGGAGCTGGACACGGGGCTTGATCCCAGGACCCTGAGATCATGACCTGAGCCGAAGGCAGACGCTCAACTGACTGAACCACCCAGGTGCCCCGGAAACATAAATTAAAAAACAAAAACAAAAAAACGCTGAGTGTGGTATGTTCTAACGTAGAAAAAAAAAATGCTGAAGAGAATAGAAGTGACTTTTATTTTGGTATTTGTGTGGATTAAACAAAACAATGAGAGATTTTGCCCCAGGTGGTTATAGACACAAAGTAAGTATA
Organism: Ursus americanus; assembly: GCF_024610735.1. NCBI lineage: Eukaryota > Metazoa > Chordata > Mammalia > Carnivora > Ursidae > Ursus > Ursus americanus. The sequence continues at coordinate 49,115,101 of NC_142137.1, read as the reverse complement.
GGTGCTTTCAAAGAGTATAAGTGTACTCTTCTTTAACAAGTGTAACTCCAGACATCCAGAACTTTATTCAGTGTCAGATGGTGTTAATTCAGTTGTAAGGTTCAGGTTTGAGCTAACAAGGGCTTTTTGTGGAGTAGAATGGATATAAATGACAAAGGCTGGAAATTTTCCAAAAAGTCACTCAATGGGTTACAGCTCTGCTATTGAATACTGTGAATGGGACTGTCCCTCTCATAGCAAAATCTAATTAATGTGTTTCTCCGAACTTAGGGCTATAAAAGAGAGAGGGAGAGAGAAAACCTACCGTTCTACCCCACATCTGGCATTCGGAGGGCGCTGTCTCCATCTCATCCCAAAGCAAGATCACCAGCTCCCTCCCGACTTTGGTAAGTGAAATTTAAGAGGTTGGCTGGGTTATCCCATGTTGAAGAATTTGTAGCCTCTGTTCTCTGAAAGCAAACTATTTATTCTCTCCACTCTGTTTGACATTGACTTAGGGAATAACATTTTTCCTTGTAGGAAAGGAAAAAGGAAGTGGGAATGAGTCTCTAAAGTGAATATTTCTGTGGTTGCCACATAAAAAACAAATATGCCAGCTCAGTATTTTCATTTCTTTTCCTTACTGGTGCTGGCATTCTAGGACTATGACATGGTAGAGGAGTGGGGAAAGGAAGGGTATGGCAAGTCTGCTCTGATGGCTCCCGTTCTCTTTCCCCTGTGTGTTGCCCAGGCTTCCATCCAAATCCTTCCCTCATCTGCCTGGCACACCCAGACCAACCTCCTCCTTGCCTCCCGGATCGGGCAAAGCTGCCCCTGCTCAGGTCCGGCCCCCATCTCCTGGCAACATCCGCCCTGTCAAGAGAGAAGTCAGAGTGGAACCTGAGAGGAAAGACCCCGAGCGGGAACCCCAGAACACTGCCAATGAGCCATCACTTAAGGGCAGAACGCCTTTAGTGAAGGTGGAAGAAGCCACAGTTGAACAGGGGACACCTGCCGAGCCTGAGGCTGCTCCTGGTAAGATTCAGCTGCCTTGTGATGAAGTGTGGGTTGCTTGCTCTTCTTGGGGGACTTGGAAATTTTACTCCAAGGTTAATTTGGGGAACTTTTCCTACGTGCGAGTTTCTTACGTATAAAGAAAGAAACATCCAATCAAAAGCCTGTTGTTGGAGACACAGCGTATTAATTCAGGTATGACTTATGATTCCTTTTATTGACTGAGTCTAATTTTTCACAAAATGTGCCGTTCAGAGAACCGGCATCAGGATTGCTTATACTAGTTATCCATTGCCGTATAACAAATCAACCTAAAACTTTGCAGCTTACAACAACAGTTATTCTATCACACAGATTCTTGGGTCAGGAGTTTGGAAGTGGCTTAGCTGGATTGTTGGAAAATGATACACACACATGGCTGAGCTCCATTTCGTGGTACATGAACCTCTCCATAGGGTTGCTTGATCTCCTCCCAGTCTATCTGCTGGACTTGCGTCCTGGCTTTCCCCAGAGAGTGTGATCTGAGAGAGAGCCTCATGAGGAATCCACAGCTTTTATGCCGCGTCTCAGGAGTCATACAGAAGTCACAATTTCTTCATATTCTAGAATTCTTCATATTCATAGAAGCAAGTGACTACGTTCAACTCGTACACAAATGAAGGGGAGTAGTCTTGCCCTGTTAGAGTGAAGATCTTCAAACCGTTTATGGAAATAGTTCTAATTCACCACTCCTATAATGTTTCAAAGTACACAGCCCTGGCCCTATCTTAGACCTACTGAATCCGAGTACGTGGTGGATCCAGGGACTGTGAAAGACACTAAGCTCATCACTCAATTCCTGTGCAGGATTGTCAGATGAAATGTAGAATGGCCAGTTATCCTGGGCGTAGGGGATTTTAAGGACCACTGGCTAACATATGGTGCTTGATGGAGGTCAGAATTCGTTTCAAAAGACCCAGTGGATCTCATCTCTGCCAGGCTAAACCACATGCTGTTTAGAAGTTTAGAATCACCTGGAACTAGGAATTCAATATTTTTTGTTGAAAATTGTCTTCATTCAAAAGTTTTCTCCTTAAGACTTAATTTGAAGATGGGGGTAGGGACAGTGTTGTTAGACAGTAGAAGGGTCCAATATTTGTTTGCATGGAAAGAGAGAGAAGAGAAAGGCCAAAAAGTATCCTGAGGGCAAAGAAAAATGCATTAATCTTGAAAGGAGGGTCTAGAATACCAGTGGTCACACCTCCCAGTGGAGTGTCTATGTGGGACCCCTGGCTACATAGAGTGGCTCTCTAGGCCATTTCCTGAATGTGGATACGGTCAGAGGACTTGTACTGCCATCTTGCATCTTGGCATCAGGAGGGACAGTGGAGGTCCAAAGGGGTAACACGAGTGCCGGCTCCTAAAGAGGCCCTTGGCTCCTCCCATCTCAGACCTAGAGACAGCTTCGGGTAGACAAAAAGGGATTTCATCTTCTTCCGGTGTCATCTTCCCAGCCTGAATCTGGGCTCATGGCAGGGATGCCGAGGATGGTCATGGAAAGGCTCTGGTCTGCTAGTAATGAATAGTCACCAAAGAGGAGGAATTTTTTTAATGTAATAAAAGGCAAATGGAAGATCTCATCTGCTTTTTGCATAGAGTATAACTTCCCACAGAACCTAACGTGAGACTCTATACTAAGTACACATTTGATATATGTTGTTAACTGATTAACTTGTATAAAAATAAGACTTGGTGACAGAGTGTCAGCTTGGTTGGATGTCTCACTTACACATGCACCTTTTTGTTATCTGTTGCTTGGTAACAAATAGAATACAGTGAAACCGTGAGAACACACAGTAATAAACATTCCCTTTTCTTTTATAATGATGAATTCTAGGCCTGGGGTGTGGGGAATGCTAGTTTTTGTTTTGTTCTTTGGGTTTTGTTTCCAATTGGTTTTCTCCTTGTACCTGTTTGTACAGCTGCTTCAGCCGCAGCCCCAGCCCCAGCATCGGCCCCCGCTCCATCGCCGATCCCAGCCCCAGCCCCAGCCTCGCCATCCACTGTGACTGCCGCCGCTTCTCCCAAGACCTCTGCAGGCACTACCGACCCAGAAGAGGCCACGAGGCTGCTAGCTGAGAAGAGGCGGCTGGCCCGAGAGCAGAGAGAGAAGGAGGAAAGGGAGAAAAGGGAGAGGGAAGAGCTGGAAAGGTAAAGCACTGACATTGCTCAATGAGCAGGGACATCCTAGGGATATCTTGGATTAAGTCTTCAGTCTGAGAGACAAGAGGTGGTAGTAGTGATGAAAGTGAATGAACTAGTTGCTTCAAAATCATGCCTCTGACCACTAAGTCATTTTCTGAAGTCACATTTTCTTACTCTAATGACAGTACAACAACATTGATGGAGAAAGGTTTAAAGAAAGAAAAAAATCTATCCATAATCTTACCAGTTTTCAGTAATTGGAAAAGTGGATTTTGGGTAATCCTTTCCAGTCTCTGAACAGTGTAGGGGTTTATATACATACATAGATATGTATACACACACACATACACACACACACACACACACACACACGCCTGTTTGCATAATTCTAACCACAGTAGAGATACAGTTTTACAGTCTGATTTTTTTTTATTGAATATATTTCTAATCTCCATACTTCCTCATTATCTTTCTAATAATTATTTTAAAGCCGCATGGTAAAACCTTGCGTTTTCTTCCAGATAGAACTCTCGGGGAGTAGCTGGGTGAGACAGTTAAGTGCCCTATGATTGCCTGCTAGGCAGGGTGCTAGGGACTGTTGGCTTAGCTGGCCTCGTCCTGGGGCTAATAAAACCAAGGTCAAGGACAGTTTTCTTCAGACAAGCAGAACTACATCTTGGGGGAGGATCGCAGCCCCAGTGCTAGGCAGCAACCTTGGACAGACCCTACACTTGATCACAGCAGGGAGCTTACAGGGTCTGTCTTCCTCCTGCCCTATAACAGAACATTGTAACCTTTATTAATTTACAAAGATTTCCGGGGGAGGAGGGGGATAGGTGTTCAAATTCATTACTAAAATGTCCCATTATCGGATAAAACTAGTCTCAGCCTTTAAAGATAGCTAAATTGCACATCCTTGCACAAAACAAGCTCTCCTCAAAATATTAGTGGTTTGCATTTTCTTTCTGTTTACCACGAGGCAACGTGAGCCTGGGAAAATGAGGAGCAAGAATAGAAGGTGGCTTCTCATTTTGTCCCCGAACCCGTGCTGAGCGCCTGGCAGCCTCCGAACAGACTGCCCAGGCCGCAACCACAAACTCCAGCCTCTCTTCCAGGAGCGCTCCCCTGGTGTATCTCTGCTTTGCGTCTTTTTCCAGACAAAAGAGAGAGGAGCTGGCGCAGAAGGTGGCGGAGGAGCGGGCGCGGCGCGAGGAGGAATCTCGCCGGCTGGAGGCCGAGCAGGCCCGGGAGAGGGAAGAGCAGCTGCGGCGACAGGCGGAGGAGCGGGAGCGGCGCGAGCGCGAGGACCAGGAGCGCGCACAGAAGCAGGTAGGGGCCCGCCGGCCGGGGCCAGGGCCAGAGTCCGGCACAGGGGCGGGGGAGGTGTCCCCGCGCCTCGTGTGTGCGCGTGCGTGTGCGCGCTCGCATCCGGCACCTGCCCCGTGGGCCCTCGCGCCTGCGCCTCCGCGCCCTGTCGGCCGGAAGCACAGGCCCCATTCTTGTTTCCAGAAGGAAGAAGAAGCTCGCCTTCGTGAGGAAGCCGAGAGGGTTCGGCAGGAGCGAGAGAAGCATTTCCAGAGAGAAGAGCAGGAGCGCCTAGAAAGAAAAAAGGTGATTTTGTCTAAAACAGAAGCCTGCGGTGCTCATTGTTCCCATTCTTCCCCAGACTTGAAGCCCAAAGAGCAGGAGACTAGCTCACCGCTCGCAGGAAGCGAATGCGTTCTGCCCACTCCAGATACACTGAAGTGACTCTCAGTGTTAATCACCTCGTCCGGAGAAATCCGTCTTCATAGTGCGGACGTCACCGCAGACAGTTCCTTCCGACCCGTGTGGCTTCGCAGAATAATGCGGATTAAGATGCAGCAGGGGGTGTTACAATTGCCCACAGTAACACACGTGTTTGCCTGACCCATCTGCTTAGTCAGGGAAATGTGCCAGGCTCTCCTTCCGCGTCTGACCCCTTTGCTCCATTCTCCCTTTCTTGTAGCGACTGGAGGAGATTATGAAAAGAACCAGGCGAACAGAAGCTACAGATAAGGTACTGAGGTGGCCCTTTTTAAACTATTCTTAATGGAGTTTTTTTCTCTACTTTCAGTTGTAACTTTAATATTTAAAAAAAAAAATCTTTTTTGTAGAAAACTGTTGATCAGAGAAATGGAGATATAACCAAGGGAGCTCTCACTGGAGGAACAGGTATTTACTTCAGTGAATTCAAATAAGTTCAAATATAGGATTTTTGGATTGACTCTCTAGAGATCAAGATATTCGTTGATTGATTGCGGGGAGGGGAGGCGGGCTACTCATTGACTTACAGAAGCTTAGGTGTGTGTCGTCTAGTCCAGAGATTTTCCTCTTATGTAGAAGTCTTACATTTCTGGCAGATGTTTTTTCACATTTGTTTATTCTCTAATAGTGTGCTTAGTATTTTTAATCATGTTACATTACAAATGTCTATAAATGTGGATATATATTTGTATGTATCTGTATGTATATGGATACATGCCTAGAGAGAGAGACACACATAGGAATATATATACACACATGATTAGAAGAATTTTCTTTGTGTTATAAAATTAAATTTCATTTATCATTTATTGTCTACTAAAGTAGTGTGTATTTGTATTTGCTCTCAAGGACTCTAAACTTACACATTTTGATAACTTGTATTTATGGCAGTTCTCACAAAAAAATTTATACCTTTTTAACTCCCGAGTTCAGAATAGGGTTAAAATTAGAAATCAATTGAAATTTCATTAGAAAGTTGTTGATACCTATAGACTTTGGACAGAGAAAAGTAATTTCTTGGTGATTTTAGACAAAATTTGATTGAAATAAAATTTACCTTAGTGTATTAGTATCCAAATTCAATTAATATTTATTAGATGGTCTCTTTGTGTCAGGTACCTCCTGCATACATTTTCTTCTTTAATTTCTGCTGCAGCCTTATGAGGTAGAAGTGCTTTATCTTGAAGTCAGCAAGCATTTTCAGAGACTGTCATGTGCCAGACCTTGTTGCAGGTGCTGGGATTCACTGTGAGCAGTCCAGGCCAGGTCCCTTCCCCCGAGGAGTACTTCAGTAGAGTGGCAGGCCCAGCTCATACAGCTGGAGTCCAAGCTTATGATTCTTCTGTGATCCCACGTGGTCTTCATGATTGTACATACAGGTGGTTGGTAGATAGCTCATCACGCACTCTTCCTCTTTTCTCCACCTGCAACATCTATGACAAGAAAACACCAGACATACCTCCCTTTCCTTTGCCGTTTTTTTCTTGTAAGACTAAAGATGAAATGATTTATGTGAAAAAAATTTCTGTAAACTCTAGAGGTTTTCAAAAGTAATATGTTGGTATCTTGGAATTTGGTTATATTTCAACAGAGGCTATCCTAGTTTCTCTATGTCATGATTCCTTCTTAGTGAACTTTTCATATTTTTTTCAAGATGCCCTAATTATATTTGCTCGGAGAGTAACCATAATGGCTGCCTATTAACGCCATTGCATTTTTTTTTTTAAGATTTTATTTATTTATTTATTTGACAGAGATAGAGACAGCCAGCGAGAGAGGGAACACAAGCAGGGGGAGTGGGAGAGGAAGAAGCAGGCTCATAGCGGAGGAGCCTGATGTGGGGCTCGATCCCATAACGCCGGGATCACGCCCTGAGCCGAAGGCAGACGCTTAACCGCTGTGCCACCCAGGCGCCCCGACGCCATTGCATTTTTAACAGGTTGTCTCCACAAATGTTGTAATTTGTGTAGACTTTACGTAGGCACAACCCCCCATGAGTTTTCAGAATGAGCATTTTAGGATGTAAATTGCACCAAGATGGAGTTTTTTGAGGGGCTGATGCTGTAGTTAGTGCATGGCCAAATTCCTTGTTTTTTGGTTGGTTTTTCCGTCTTTTCCATTCCTGGTTGTTCCCCTATCAATTCTTCAATATTCTTTGTGCCTCAACCTGAGAATCAGCAGAAGCACGAGGGAAGGTACAACTTGTCAGTCATCATATCTGTGTTTATCAACACTCATAATAAATCTGGTTTAAGTTACTGCTGCTAAAAAGAGGCCTGAGGGATTATCTGTCTAACAAATATTCTTTTCCCCATCCCCATCCATGTGTGTTGAGGGCTGAATGGCACTGCCAGTGCTCCAAAGAGAATTCTAGGGCAGGCAGACAGGTGAGCTTACAGACCTATCAGAAATCTCCCAAGGCTGCCTATTACCAGCTTTGTGAATTTTGACCCCTTTAAAAAAGTTATTAATCACTTCTTCAATTATCAGAATCTCTGGACCTCTGGCAGCTTTACTGAATTTGTGCCAGGCTATGAAATAACACTTCCTTGGAATTATATTTCAGTTATTCTCTCAAGTCAAGCTGAAACCGTAAACTGCCACAAATTTCCCTGAAACTCTGACCTATATGAAGGTTTACAAGACTTTAAGTAACCCTTGCTTATATTTTGGACTCTGTTGTCAATATCATTGGCTTCAGCTGGACTACAGCATTGAGCATTAAATGAGAGGTGGCTTAGTAAAGAACAATTCACTGGCCTTCCATTCATGAAATCCCTATCATTCTAAGTGTGACTAGAACTAAACTGAGTTTCAAAATTATTTTTTATCACTTAAGCTAGTTCATGAGGATTTGCTCTGAATCCTTTAGAAGATACTCACTGATCAAGTCAGCTTACTGCTATCTTCATCAGTTGCTTTGGTTTCAACATTACATACTTTTTGTTCAAAGTCAATTTAGTGCAACATTGATTTCCACCCTTACATTGTGCTGGGCACTGTTCTGAGTACTTTGCATATGTTAATACATTTAATTCTCACCATAGTCTGTGAGGTGTAGGTATTCTTATTCATGAGGAAACTGAGACACAGAGAGTTGGTGGCTTGCCCAAGGTCACACAGCTGGTAAGTAAGCAGAGCCAGGACATAAATCTAGGCATTCTGGCTCCTGGGGTTTAGGTTTGATACTACAGTAGTAGTAACTGTTTGTCCCATCTTCTTTGCTGTGTCCAGTGATATCTGCACTTCCGTGTATGACAAACTCTCCAGGAAATGGAGAACCAGTGGCCAGCCCACATGCGGTTACCTCACACCAATCAACAGTGACTGTGGAGAGGTGAGTGAAACAACTGAGCCCTTTTTACTGATACACATGAGAGCAAAGCACTAATCCCACCAGAACTTCTTAGGCCTGACAGAATTTCAAAGTTTTATTTTTTTTTTTTTAAATATTTTATTTATTTATTTGGCAGAGAGAGACACAGCCAGTGAGAGAGGGAACACAGGCAGGGGGAGTGGGAGAGGAAGAAGCAGCCTCCCAGCAGAGCAGGGAGCCCCATGTGGGGCTCAATCCCAGAACCCTGGAATTATGCCCTGGGCCGAAGGCAGACGCTTAACGACTGAGCCACCCAGGTATCCCAGAATTTCAAAGTTTTATCATAAGATTTATTTTCATTTGGGTTCATTAATTTTTGGTAGAGCTAGTAATTCTGTAGTCAGAGAAAGGGAAAATATCATTTTCTTGAGTCTTTAAATATGATGGTTAGGTTTGTGTGTGCCTATTAAAGAAAATTAGAGGGAAGCATTTATTTATATATATTTAACGTGATCTGGACTATATTCACACCCTTTAATGGCATATTTTCACCATAATATTCTCATGTGTCACAGGTTTGTTCAACAGTAAAATAATTTGGATGCCAGTATTTGTTATATTGGTAGTAGGGCTTCTTATTGAAGAAACAAACAGTTGCTAACAACAGTGAAGAAAGAAGTGTGGGTTGAAAAAAGATTTCCTTTCTCTTCTTTGGTGTTTATTTTGACAGCATCATAAGAATACTCTCAAAAATAAAAAATCAGGGTAATTCTAGCCTGTGCCTAAAAATCCAGTCATAGAGAACTTTTAGAAATATTTGTAATACTGTTAAAAAATTTCAGCTATGACTTTTTTTTATTTACTTAATTCTTTCATGAGTTTTCCTGTCTCTAATGCCAGTGTTTGCTGCCATCAGAGAATTAAAGGTCCTCAAGTTAATTTTTTTCTTTTTTTTTTTTTTTTTTAAAGATTTTATTTATTTATTTGACAGAGATAGAGACAGCCAGCGAGAGAGGGAACACAAGCAAGGGGAGTGGGAGAGGAAGAAGCAGGCTCATAGCAGAGGAGCCTGATGTGGGGCTCGATCCCATAACGCCTGGATCACGCCCTGAGCCGAAGGCAGACGCTTAACCGCTGTGCCACCCAGGCGCCCCAATTTTTTTCTTAATCTAAAAACACACACTGCACGTTTTAAAATATTGACAGCAATGCAAAGATAAGTCCTTCTAAGATGTGCATATGTTATAAGACATCCATTGATATCTTTCTAGGACAGTAAAATCTTTTATTTTTCCCACCGTAATACCAAAGAAAAGAATTTTCCTGAGATAGAGCTTATTAGCTGTCAACCAAGCTTTCAGCCATGTTAAATAAATTTATTGTCATCATTACCTAAGATATATATTAAGTGATATTTTATGCTTTTAGTTAGTTTGATTTTCAAATAAAATATTTATCCCCAACTGCTATAATTTATGATGTTCAATTCACTGACTTCAAAAAAAGGAGACTTTTATGAAAGAATAAAAAGTATCACAGAGAGAACTCCGTTATTATAAGGACCAGGTTTATTAAGCCACTGATAATTTTATCTGATCAATAACATTAGTTTACATTAGCTGACTTTTTTCAGTGGTAAAATCATCAAGTAATTAATCATTACCTGACACATAATTTTACTATGTAAAATAAGATAGTAAAATTCTATTTCTGATCATTTATTTCACCTATTGCTTTTCTCTGTTTAAACTGCCTTCAAACCTCAAATCTCTTTTCATACAGTGGACTGTGAGGTCACTTGGCTTTTATTTGGCACTGACACAATACTTGCATACCCAGTTCAACCTCGTTCATTTGTCATCAGCCCTTGCCACATAAGCTGGTACACTATGCTCTGAAATACTAATGTATAATGAAGCATTAAGTCATGTGGTAAAGCTCAGCTTTATGATAGTCAGCCATGTAGATGATCAGACTATTCTATTGGAGTTTTTTTTTTAATTTTTATCAGATTGAAAACATAAATTTGTAAAAGTTTATATAGACAATTGGATCCCATTTTGAGAAACATAATCCGTCTCTGAATGACCCTGGCCTCTAGGGAATGCATAATGTGCTGTTAAATTTGTTCCCCATTGCATGATACACAGTTTATGCTATGTAGCTTAAAAAACCCTCCTCAATTATTTCTAAATTTATCTTCCTTGAATTTATCCATGCCAGTCTTGAAACAGTGTGTACCTCCACTTAGCATCATCTCTTTAGTAACAAAAAGAAGTGCTTTTTCTTTTTCTTACAACTGCCTATTTGCGGTTTCAAAGTTAGGACCCTTGGTTGTCAGAAACTAGGTTTTAGGGAATAAATCCTTTCTCACAATTTCCATACCTTTTGTAATTTTATAGATTTTGTTTCTATTCTCTTTTTGCTTTCATCTTACAAAGCGAGTATTCCTTCTGTGCTTAGTCTGTCAGTCAGGGTTCAGTCAGGGAAGAGAAACCAGGCAAATTAATTTGAATAGGAAAGTTTAACATCGAGAATAATTAACCATTACTAGCCACTAACAACAGGTGGCTAGTAAGAAGTAAAGAGAACTCAAGAATACAGGATTAGCAGGTCTAAGGAGCATCCACATCCCTGAGCCATACCCAACCAAAGTGCTCTTCCCCAGGCTTCCATCCACACCTTGTTGGATAGGGTCTGGCTGTGACCCACTGGATGGTGGAGAGGTTCTTTTATGAAAGAAACTTGGTGAAACTTGCCAGATATCTATCCTCTACAATGCTTAGGAAAGCTGTTCGCTGGGAGGTGTCTCAGTAGAGATAGAGGCACTCTATCTACCACAAGTTGGCCCTGGAGAGGTGCTGGGGGCAGCCCCTCCTGTGGCAGGGGCTGGGTGCCGAGGCAACCTCACGCACAGCAGGAGCCAGACACTGGGACTGCCACGAGGGTGTGCTGCAGGAGCCCGCGGAGCAAGCACAACCAGACCAGGAAGCAGAATCTTCCTTGTGCAGTGTCTCTCCAGCAGCCTTAAATGACGAAGCTTAAAGATTGTGCCAGCGGGCAAAGGGAAATTATCTGAAGGGCCTACATCCGGTTTCAGAGCAAGATTGAAGGATGAATTTGCAGTTGAGAGGCCAAAAAAAAGAAACAACCTCCAACCCGGACAGGTTTACCTTACCTTTAAAAAGGCTCCTTCTCTAGCACTTTGTCATTTTAGTCCTATTTTCTAAAGATTCTTCAGCACGAACATGGGGTTGAGGAAGAAGAGCTTTAAGAACCAAAAGTCCCAGGCTGGATTCCTAGTTTTATCTCTGAGAAATTCAGCGACTCTGTGATTAACCTACTTAAGTAAGATTTAGTTTTGTCGTCTGGACATGAAGAGGTCTTTACTCCAAGGTACCGGAGGGTCCAATGAAATATGTCTGTGAAGGAGCTCTGAAAACTGTGTTGTACTAGGCAAACGTTAGATGTTATTTATCTTTATCCTTGTACAGTGTCCAGAAGACAAAGCACGCTGGTGTAGCTGCAGTGTAATGTTGTAGGAAAGTGCTTTTATGTTGTATCTGATAGCCCGTCTTCTCCTGCCCTGCATTTTTTGACCTTTTCTTTAACCATGAAAACATAAGGAATCCCTGTCACGTGGATCCGGTTTCCGTTGATTGCAGGATCTCTTACATCCGTAGTCACTGATAGCTCATCTTCTGACGCTGGTTCAGCTTACAGTGGTTCTCTAAACCCACTGCCCTTCACATTGCTTATATTTTAATGATTTTTTCCTGTTATCCTCAAGGACTTTCATTTTCCAGATTAATCATTATCTGGATACTTCCATTTTTCCTCCTACATGTCTTCCAGGTTATTATAACAGTGCTGTTAGCACGGAGCCCTGAGGCTATCTGCCACCCATACTCTCCACCTGGAGAAAGACCTGCCCATACTAACCTTTCATACCCTTCCCTAGCACAGCTTCCTGTTCACATTCCCTTTGCTTCAGTGGGGACTCACATTTTTAACCAGTTTCACTTCTGGAACCCTGTTAAAGATTTTTAAAGTTACAAATAAATGGCATCCGTGGATGTTCTCTTTTACCCCCAGTTTCAGGTCAACCTTGAAATCACCAAGTCATCGTTTTTCACCTCAGTGTGTTACGGTTAATGAAGCATTCCATAATCCTCAATCAGTTCACATGTTCATTGAATACCCTACTGCTCACCCACAGTAGAGGCATAGATCCCTCCAGCCTGCTCACTGGGAGTTAAGTCACTGATTGGAGATCCCCAGGGTCCCTTCTGAAGAACGTGAGATGGGTGATCCCCTGTGGAAATCCACCACAGCGAATGCTGTAAGCACATAGCAGGGTTTGTTTTCGCTAGAAAATACCACTCCAAAGAATGAATACTTTTAGTTCAGAATCGGAGAAGTGGGCTTTTCCTAATGCCTCAGCTACCTAATACATTGGTTTACCTTCTCTTCAAGAAAAATAAATGAGTGCTGTGAACTGGGTGACATTCTCCCCCCACCCACCCCTGGGGATATGTCAGCAAACTGCCTGGCAACACCCCAGGGTGATAGCGTCCTCCTAGTATTTTCTAGCAGCGAGCACTAGCAGCAGTTCCTGGTGCAGAGAAACCCCACACCAGGAACACCCTGAACCTGACTTCAGCCTTGTCGGGCCTGAGTGACCTTTCTGGCCCCTGTGGTTTCTAGTGTTCTCAGCCTTCAGTGTGCAATGCTTTTAAAGCCTGAAAGCAATTGTCCTTGCCCAACAGGCTCCCCACTGACAGTAGGTAGACTGAAGAGGGTTGAAGTTACCAAAAGTCTCACCAGCTTTTACAGGTGCAAAGGTATATATGAGCCTGGGCAGGATGATTTCTTACTCTGGCAACCATTTTGGGTTCTTGAGAACGAGTATTTGTAGAGTGGGGAGCCCATAGAATGGAGGAAAGTGTTTATCTGTGGATAAAAAACTTGCTTTGAAATGAAACAGGGAGGGGCACCTGGGTGGCACAGCGGTTAAGCGTCTGCCTTCGGCTCAGGGCGTGATCCCGGCGTTATGGGATCGAGCCCCACATCAGGCTTCTCCACTATGAGCCTGCTTCTTCCTCTCCAACTCCCCCTGCTTGTGTTCCCTCTCTCGCTGGCTGTCTCTATCTCTGTCGAATAAATAAATAAAAACTTAAAAAAAAAAAAGAAAGAAATGAAACGGGAAACAGATGAATGTGTGAGTACAAGTGTGTATGGGGTGTGGAGGAGGGAAGACATTATTTTAAGTTTCTCAGGTCATTCTGATATATTCTTCCACCACAGCAGAGAATCTGTTCTAGAAGCTAAAAACTTCTCATGGGCTACTTTCCTACCCTGCTAATACCCAGAAGACATTTCATGCCTGTTCTTAGCCCCAGGCTAAGATCCCTCACTGTTAAGGGATATGTAGTAATTCTGGTTTTTGATCTAGTGGTTTTCCTTCAAATCTTAGAAGTTTATCATTGTTTTTAGTTTGCCTTAAAGGAGAAATAACATTCCCAAGCCCCTACCATTCAAACAGAAAGAGATGTATCACTTTTAATTTTAAAGTTACTTGCAAAAAAAAATAAAAAAATTTTAAATAACAGTAAAGGTACTTGCTATACCATGATAATAAACATCAAGAAAGAATAAAGTCCTGGCTATAGTAAGCCGTATGGACTGTCGCATTCCCACCATGGCCCCAGCTCCTTTCCCAGGCAGATTTTATTTGATTTTTCATTTTATTTTTTAAGTAATCTCTACACTCAACGTGGGGCTCGAACTCATGATCCTGAGCTCAAGAGTCGCATGCTCTTCCCACTGAGCCAGCCAGGTGTTCCCCTAGGTGGATGTTAGCAAGCCAGGTACAGTTTTCAAGACACTTGCATCCAGCTTCAGCCGCCTGAGTATAGCCAAAGAAAAGGACTTCAAAAGCTGATGATCTTACTCTGAGAGGACACACAGACGCATATTCCCTAATCCCAGTTCAGTTTCAGTTTTATAGTTTCTGCTGGTCACAGTGTCTTCTGAACATTTAATAATTGGCCATCCAAAGCATACAGCACAATTATCCCTCTAATTGCTAACAAGTAAGAATGGGTGGAGAGGTCAGGTAGGAGTGGGAGGAGAAAATGAAGTCAACTGTTGACTCAAGTCTGGGTCGGTGTAGCCATTAAAACTTGTTAGCACATGCAAGCCTGGAAGGTGATGGCAGTTGAGATGGCCGAGGAACGGTGCTTGGAGATGCATTCCTATTCTTTACCTTCTGCCAAAACTTCTACTGAAAATCACTTGGGGATGAGAACCAAAACCATTTCCCTGGTTGCAGAAGGCCCATCGGGGTTGGGAAGGAACCAGGAGGATGGGGGACACCTGGGTGACTCAGTCGGTTAAGCGCCTGCCTTCTGCTCCAACCCCTTATCGGGCTCCCTGCTTTCAGCCGGGAGTCTGCTTCTCCCTCTACCCCTCTCCACTGCTCGTGATCTCTCTCTCTCTCTCTCTCTCTCTCTCTCTCAAATAAAATCTTTAAAAAAAAAAAAAAGAGGATGGGTGGGTAGCTGGTTCAAGCACTTAGAACAGTGGGTGTCAGGCGTGCTCACACATGTGCTCCTGCATCACTACTGTGATGCCAGGCTTCCTTGGTGAAATAGCAAAAAACAACCATCATGCTGAGTCTGTATGCTGTTTTTATGTTATTTTTCACAGACTTTTACAAATAATACTTTCAAGGTACTCTGCAATACCTTGTGAGATGCTTAGGACAGATTTTTTTTTTCTAGAAGAAAAGTTTAAAGATTTTATTTATTTGTTTAACAGAGAGAGAGAGAGAGAGCAGAAGCAGGCAGAGTGTCAGGCAGAGGGAGAGGAGAAGCAGGCTCCCCGCTGAGCAGAGAGAGCCTGACAGTGGGGCTCAATCCCAGGACCCTGGGATCATGACCTGAGCTGAAGGCAGACGCTTAACTGACTGAGCCACCCAGGCACCCAAGAAAAGTTTTAATTAACAAAAATATACCAAAATATCTAAATCAGAAATGCTTTGGAATGTGTTCCAAAAATCATTATTTCTTGCGAATTAGGTAAACTATTTCCTCAACAGTGTAAAAAAGCAGATTCCTCAAAATAAAAAGCAATGGAAAAATTGGATGTACATTAGCTTTATGTTACCATTTGGGAAGAAGACTGAAAAAGATAAATTTATTTGCTAAAGTTCAAGCAGTTGGCATTCTACTACAGACCTGATTTTTCTAATCTCTAGCCTCTTTCATAGACCTTCCTATAAACATTCAATTGATGATCAGTATGTATTAGGAGTTAAGACCTTCACAGTTTTTGCTTCATATGGTTAGTCTTTTCCATTTGAAAATTTTAACTCTGGAATTCTGTCAAATAGGGTTTTTTTTGATACATGAGCTGAGCACTGAGCAAAATATGAAGTTTGCAAATACATGTTTACTGCTGCACACAGATAAAGTGAACAATCTAGCATTCATTCATACAGGCATTGTTTCTACTGCATTGTAAAGCATAATAATGAACATATGTAAGGCTTTCAATTTGCTTATGGAGCTTCTAAAGAGAGGGAAAAACCTAACAGAAACTGTAGGTAGAAGATGAAGGATCTGTGGCCATTAAAATGTACCTCAAAAATAAATCCAAGATATTGAGCATGAATTAATGAGAAGCAAGGTGAGGTCAGAGGCAGATTTAAGGGGGAAAGATAAAGTTGGTCTTAAACAATATACCTATAAAATTATGCACATGTTTTAGGAAGCCAGAGGCACCCAGGAAGGGCTAGCATTTTGAATAGGCAGGTACTGTACAAAATGTCATAACAAACAGAACACAGGACCAGAGATCAGGAGATCATGCATTCAGTTTGGACTATGTCTCAGTCGTTCTGTGACTCTACAGATTATCCTCCACACCCCGAATTTCAATCCCCTCATCTTTGTTGAAGTAAAGGGACCTAATAAGGGCTACTGTTTATCAAACAAAGGCGTGTGAAAATGCTTGCAGTAGAAATTGTTAAATGTGTGTTGAAAATAATGATCTATTCTAACTGATTAATTGTTCCATTTGATAAATTTTTTATAACAAAAACATATTTTAAAAAATAAGTGTAAAATTGCAAATATGTCAGAATTCACCATTTTTGTGAATGATGCAATCAGTGTTAACATTTGATTCTAAAATGATTTATTACAAAATAGTTTTTGGTGGTTTTAAAAAAATTTTTTTTTCAGTTTTAGCGCTAACTCCTTTCAATTTTGATTTTTCAAATTCCCTAGTACTCCCGATTTGGAAAAACAACCAAGTGAAAATGGAGTATCTGTTCAGAATGAAAATTTTGAGGAAATTATAAACTTACCCATTGGATCTAAACCATCCAGATTAGATGTCGCCAACAGTGAGAGCCCAGAAATTCCTTTGAATCCCATTCTGGCCTTTGATGATGAAGGGACACTTGGGCCCCTGCCTCCGGTAGATGGTGTTCAAACACAACAGACAGCAGGTAAGCTTGCCTCAAGCTCCCTACGTAACCATCACAAATATGTGACACTGCATGAGGGAATGAACCTTGTGCAGTGTGGCTGGGGCAGCTTTGTTCTTCTAGGGACCACACGGAAAAGATTGTATAAGAATCTTAGAAATTGAATTTTGGGTTGGATTGGGCAAATTCTAGGGCCCCTCCTGTTCCCCCAACTAGGTGTACGAATCCAGTCTGCATCACCCACTGGGTGTCCATCACCTTCTTCTCACAGAGCAGTCCTTACTGCCCAGAAACACTCACTGTCAGAACATGCTTCACAAAAGACAAGCACTTAATGCCTCACCATAACGTGGGGACCCTCAGACCTAGTTCTGCCCCCTGGTGTTTGTTCCATCTTTCCCAGCTCTTCAGATATATGAAGACTGCCATCATGTTCTCCCATTTTTCTCTTGTTCAGGTTTAGCAGCTTAGATGATACACTATTATCCTTCTTAAATGTAATAAGATAGTTAGAATTTAGGTAATGGGACCAGTATTCAGAACTAGGAGCATGAGCCCAGTGGTGGTCTGTCCTTTGTTGAGTGACTGTTGGCTGTTGTTGAAACAACCAGTGACTCTCTCATACTGTCTCTGGGACTCACCCTTGACATGCAGTCTTTGTGCAAAAAGAACCATAGCTTTGTGTGGCCCAGAGAAATAAGGAGCAGCACCAAATTTGCCAACTCAAGGGTCACAGCAGCTCAACAACACAATCTCATCAGTCTCAGAAATAGGTGGAATAATCCCAGCTCCGGCTCTTCTCAAACATCTGCGTTCTGTCAAGTTTCTCTTCCCAGCAGATCACTTTCATGTATCGACCAGCATCTCTTTATACTATTATGAGCAGAGCTGGCTAAATTCAGCATGTTTAAATGGAGTTCATGCAGAATTATTTGTGGTCAAGTTGTTTTGTCTTTCAGATTTCCATCTGTGGACTTGTAACTCCTATTTTCCACTTTAACTGGCTGGAAAAGCCAGTGTTGAAGCACCTGTCCAAATGAAGCTAGCCTTGTTTCCGTCTCTAACATACTGACCTTGAGAGTCTAACTCCACTTTACGGTGTACTTCTCTAGATTATAAAAGGAAGCTAAACAGCCCGTCCCAGGTCTGACATTCTAATTCTTAAGACTCTGGAAATAATCTGATTACTTGTATGTCAGTGGAAACACTCCTGTTGCAGTTCCCTGCCTCGTCATGTCGCAGATTCACAGGGGCAGGGGACACCCAGATGACCTTCTGCATCACATACCAGACCTTAACTCACCTTTGAATTTATCTGTCAGTCCAGTCTCACTGTTCCTATCCTTCTGTAACTTCTGTAGGAACAGAGTCAATTGTCTGTGATCTTAAGTGGTGTAAGAGTTCTTTTGGGGTCATGACTGTTTTTCAGCAAACATTTATTTAGCCATATGTTTGGAGCCTGAAGCATCAGGTGCTGAGGATACAAGACCAATGAACGTAAGTCTCTAACATCAAAGGAGAGTACAACTGATGTATGTCGTTTAGAAAAGTAAATGATACAGCCTAAGTTGCAGTAAAGAAAAGGACATGTCTTTTCCTGCTGGAGGTAGAATTCTTTAAAATATAAGATTTTGATGAAATCACCTATTATATGAGACAATGTATAGAAAAGCATGGTAAAGTTTTAGAAATGTTAAGATATTACCATAGTATTCTTGAAATAAAATTTTAGATAAATATTAACCTGTGCTTTTTTCTGTCTCCTGATATAGAAGTTATATGAGCATTTCTTCTGAAGAACCAAAGCAGAAATTTAAAAAGAATTTCTACAATTAATGGAATTCCTTCCATGCTATAAAAGGAGCATCCCCCTCCTCCAGTTTTCTAAAGATTTCTTGACCATCATTTTGAAAAGACTTTATTAAAACCAGCTAAAGACAACAGACTGGATAGATTTCTAATAGTTTTTGCCAATAGAGAAAAAAAAATGTTCCTTATTCTTCAGTACTTTAAAACGGCTTTTTCCAGTGTGCTCCTTCTTAGCAAATCAATATTTTTCTGCATTCTCTAAAAGATGAGAGCATTTGGCTATTAAAAAAAAAATGGGCTGACTAGGCATGATTTTTCACATAAATATTTTGGTCTTTAAAAGCTAACATAAAATTGGCACAAAAAATTTACCTTTTACAATATAATACTTGAAAAATAAGTACCTCTTTGCTCTACAAGTAGAGTGAATAGGAGAGTTGTTTAAATTAAGGCTGTTTAAATATTACTGCAAAGAGTTCTATTTGTAGAAGCAAACTATAGGCAGATTACCAGGTTCTTGTAAATGCAATTTGTACATGGACATTCTGCAAACCCAGCTGTCACATTCTTGCGTCTCTTTCTGCAAAAGCATACTAAACAGTTTTAAAATGTGAAAAAGAAACATTATTTTTTCAGAGCAAGAAAATAGACTCCTCTTAAATAATGTATTTATAAAGTTTTTCCAGATAAACTAATCAAATAAATTAGAACAACATGACAACATTGCAAACTTTGATTTATTAGATGCATTCCTTATGTTACCATGAGAGAATGTTCGTGATGATTCAGGGCTATTTCTGATGTCTGTACTTTGCTGCTGTCCCCAGTGATGGTGGGACTTACCATTGCCTTACCTGATCACAAATTATGTGGGGGGGAGGGGAGTAAAGATTTACTATTTCTTTAAATAAAAAAAGAATTTGGTTTTGCTCGTTTAAGAGCAAAGAAAACCTGATGGAATGTTGACTGTGTTTGGCACACGGAGCACTGTGCAAGATTCCTTCACAAACGTCCTCCTCCTGCGTGGCACCCATCAGCTCTGACTTTTCACTCTTCACTTTTGCTGCTGAGCTTAGCTGTGCAAACTCGCACTTTCATTTGCTAATATAATTCAATTTTATATGACCATTTTATAAACTAATAAGTAAATATTGAAGGAGAGGGGACTCTGGAGGACCACTTTTTTTTTTTTTTTTTTTTTTTTTTTTTGGTGTAGAGTGTTTGGAAAGGTAAACCTCTAGCAGTATAATATGTTGGCTTTATTAAAGAGGGATTGGTTAATCTATATTGAATGAGAAACTTCATTTATTACAAGCCAAGCTATCATAACAGCTGTAATTTGTGAAAACATTAATTTGGGGGTTTTCCCTGTTCTCAGTTGTCCATGTACACGTAGTCATATTAAAAAAAAAAAAATCTGTTCAATAAAGTTGTTTTATTTGTTTAAGTCAACCTAGCACGAAACACCAAATAAAATGTATTTGATAGTTTTACTTTTAGGTTTCTCATATGTTACGACTTTACTCGGATTGAGTCTTGAGTTTTCAAATTGCCGTTCATTCAATCTCAGTGACATTTCCTCAGCTTCCTCTGAATGGGAATATAGGTTTATTTAAAATTTAGAGCAATAGTTCTATTTTGGCCAGGTTTTCCTGGTTTCTAAATTTATATTTTTAAATTTGAGCAATCATTAACAAACTGAAAGCCTTCTAAGTAATCAAGTTTTAATTAAAAGTAATATAAAATTAACTATATTTTTTTAAGATTTTATTTATTTGAGAGAGCAAGAGAGAACACAATCGGAGAGGGGCAGAGGAAGTGGGAGAAGCAGACTCCCTGCTGCACAGGGAGCGGGACGCGGGGCTTGATCCCAGGACCCTCGGATTGTGACCTGAGCCAAAGGCAGATGCTTAACCGACTGAGCCACCCAGGCACCCATGAAATGAACTATATTTCAAAAACAGCATTACCAGAGGATGACCTGGACCTTTATAATGGCTTGATTGCTTTCTCCAGCCCTTAAACGTCAGTATTCACCCCCGATCATTAGTAGATGCCCTCCATCAAGGGCAGTGTTCAGGGATCAGCTATGACCCTCAGCATGGAATTGAGGGTGGATGGGTGTTTAGGGTTTTTTTCAGACCATTGTAGACTGTCTAGGCCATTGTAGTCACCAATCACAAGTTCCTTTGGTAGAGAGTGGCCTGCTTTTACTGGAAGGGGTAAGGCCCTATGTCTCCTCTTGCCTAACCTCATTGCCTGGTGGCATATTACCCTAAAAGCAAATCTAAAACAGAGTTCTCTCCCATGAACAATGTTTATTAGCAAGCAGGGCCTTTGGAAGGCTTGGGTAAGTTCTCTGCTCATAATCCCATGAACACCTCAGCCAAAAGATTCACAGTAAAGCAGAAGCAGTGATACTCTGAAGGCAGAATTAACTAACCTGATTGAAACAGGCAGTGCAATCTTAAGTGTGTGGGGGAAGATGACGCAGGAGAAAACAGCTCTAGATCTGAAGTACTAATCAAGTCTTGAACTTGCAGAGTCTGCCATATTCTTATACCTCGTTTCATGTATTTTGCCTCTAAATATCTTTCTAGGCAACCACTTACCTTTCAAGTTCCATCCACTAATGAAAAACTACTAACCTCCCTTATGCTGATTAACACTGGCATAGATTTAGATGACAATATTTAAAGCACCCAGCCACCAACCGGAGTCCTTCAAATGCTATCTGACCTAGCCCCAGGGTAAAACTAAACATGGACATGGACATCACAAAGTTGATACTAAAGCATTTTGGAGTAAATTATTGCATATTAAAATATAACAGACACCAATAAATTCTCCCATCTTTTACATTTTTTAAAGATTTTATTAGATCACAAGTTGGGGGGAGGGGCAGAAGGACAAGCCGAACTCCCCGCTAAGCACAGAGCTAGACGTGGGGCTCGATCCCAGGACCCTGAGATCACTATCTGAGCCAAAGTCCTCCACTTCACCATCTGAGCCACCCAGGTGGCTCTTGATTTTCTTGACAGATGGAACTTATTTGACTACTGGCCTACATCCGACTGTGCATAGAACATGAAAAGGCATGATGAAACGGCTATTGGATCAAGTTACAAAACAATTAAAAAACTTTTAAAGATGTCCTTCGAAGAAATTTCATGGCCCCACCAAACTCCTGCTTTCACTTGGCAGACACCTAAGCCCGCTCAGAAGTACTCGAGATTGTCATTTTGTCACATCCTTTGACACCTCATTAGTTTGGGGGAGAAGCTCCAAAGACCTTGCAAGAAGAGAGAGGAAAGAACCAGCATGTGAACAGAAAGTGCAATTGTATATTGTTACAAATAAAACATCTCGTTAGTAACTGTTTCCTTGGTGACTATCACTTGGAGTTTTATGTTGCTTGAGTATAATTTTAGAGGTCAAAAGTACTTTTAGTAATTAGTGCCAAGATTGGTAACATTCAAAAGAGAAACATTTTGATTCCTGTTTAAAAATATACATGAAAGAAGTAGTAGTACTGATGACTACCTTTGAATTACTGGCTAACACCTTAGGAAAGACTGAAAGGAGAAGGTTAGGAGATGGGACCTCATGTTGGAAGCAATAGAGGAATGGGGAAGAGCCAGTGCCTGGTGTTACAATAGGTCTGAACACCAGGTCTGCACTGATGGGCTGCATGAGGCTTGGTAAGTTCCCTGTGTGCTCCGGGTCTGGATTGCTTCATCCGTATGTGGGAGAATAGTGCCCATCTCATTGGGTTGTCTTCGTAGTTATCAAGGTTGGATTGAGAGTAAATGTAAGTTTCTGACACATAGTAATTGTCCAGTAGATGTTAAGAGTTTTTCAGGCTTTAGTCTGAAATCCTCGTAGGCAGGACCCTGCCCCAGAAGGTGGGAAACTTCACTTTTTCCTACAGTGGACTTGAATGCCACTGTGTTTTTTTAATAAGTTGCCTGTTCTAAGTATTATACTATGCAAGCTAAATAGATGAGGTACCTGTCTAGAAAGGTATAACAAGTTTAGAGTTTCTGATCTTTTCTGAGCTATTGCCAATTACTATTTAATTTCATAATTTTCCTTCCTCCCTCTGCCCTTCCCACAATGTTTTCTTTCTAACACGAATTATATTGTTGCTTCATATTCTTGTATATACGGAGGCACTTCTTGACATCCTCTGACACAGTGACAGTGGTCTTGTTGGCTGCAGAGCGGGGGATGATTTAATGTTCCTCCGGAAGCTTCTGTCAACGCTGGACAACCCTCAGGAGCTGCTTGCGGAGACTGGAGCAGCAGGAAGTTCGTAGAGCCGTGCGGGGAGCTTGAGAGCCAAGCAACTCATGTTCAGACCTTATGTAACGACTCCTTCCTCCCCAAGTGGGGCTGCCTGGCCAAAACATGTCAGAGAAGAGGTGGCTTGGGAAGGTAAGAATTTGGAGGTCAGAAAGGGCATCCCTTGGTGTGTCCTGTGGCTCATGCTGGAGTCATCCTTCCTCCTCAGGGTGGTTCACAGGAATTTGCCTCTTCACGCTGAGCTGCACCTGCCCTGTGCTGTGACTGATGTTGCCGACTGACAGACTCCCCAGCTGGAATGTCAGTGTCCCAGGCTTTTGGATGTTTGGGTTTAATTGGGGGAGGGTTGGAAAAGGTAGGTAAGTGGGGAACTGACATCAGTGACTGCCATCATCAATTTTGCCAGGGTAAGAACAGTAAAAAGAAAACTGTCAAGCCCTTCTCAGTGGCCCACGCTGTGAGGCCACACATCTGAGGAAACTCTCTGGGAAAAGGTAGATACCTTTTCCTGACTGGATTAAGCTGTTACATGGCAGCCGGCTTGATAACACTCCATTCTTTGGTTGTCTTTCCTTCCTTGTCTCCTTCCTCCATTCCCTTCGAGGGGTTCCCTTTACCACCAGATAAACTACATCTTCTCCCTCCGTGCTATAGAGTCTGCTTCTAGGGAAACCAAAACTAAGATTATGTTAAGGTCTATTAGTATGATTTTAAAAAACACCATTTTATCTCCTAGAAAGTAAAAACACAGCTCTTGTTCACAAACAAATGGATAAACACAACTTGGAAAACCCACTCGTGTTCTCATTCTCATTTTGTCACACCAGTCAGTGAAAAATATTCTTGGCATAATTCAGTTCTAACCATATATAAATTAACAATAAATGTGCTTTAATTTCTGGGTGGGGCCAGGCCTCTGATCATCCATGATCGCCCAAACATTTCTATCATCCCGACTGTTTCTGTTCAGGCTGGTGGTTCCCAGCTGTTGAATTCTGTTTCCTCACCTTCGCACTTAGGTCCCAGATTCTTTTTAGTGTGGTCTCGACATGTTCTGAACACCCTGGTCTTCTTCACAGTCCTCTAAGCCTCTCCCAAGCCCTGCAGCACGGTCTGTGCTGTGACTGCCGAGTTCTGGGGGAGCTGGAGCACTGAATTTGTGCATGATCTGCAAGAATCCTTTAAAAAATCTAATAGACAACCTCTCTAACACACGCAAAACTCCATATTATCAAGTACTTTTAAAACTTGCTGCTACTACTTACACAAATTGCTAGTCAGGGAGGGATTTTCTTTCAGAGACTTTTATAGGAACCAAGTGGAAGTGGTTAGGACATACGAACAGGTAATGAAATAAGCATGTGCTTTGTACAGAAATGGGAAAGCTATTAAAATGTTACATAAATATGCACGTAAGAGTCATAAAATATGTTCAGCTGGTCTCTGCATTTTGCAATTTTTATATCAAAATGCTTATTTTACGCTTACAAAGAAATTTTAGTAACAAAAGAGCATAGCAGATCGTTTCAAAACAGTATTTTTTTTAGCCGACAAATTTTTTAGAACTTTAATTTGGGGCACTATTATAAACACAATGACCCCCCAGTTGTCTGCCTTATACATAAAGTATCCCATACAGAGTCTCCTATTGGATACTAAGGTAATGTATTAGGAGTGGAGCTAGAGGAAGTACTGGGCCAAAAACATTTTCTGATGGAAAAATAATCTGTTGCTCTTGTTGTCAACAGGAAAGAATGAAATGCAAACCTAGCATGGTTTAAAA
Source organism: Ursus americanus (assembly GCF_024610735.1). Classification (NCBI taxonomy): domain Eukaryota; kingdom Metazoa; phylum Chordata; class Mammalia; order Carnivora; family Ursidae; genus Ursus; species Ursus americanus. The sequence goes on along the minus strand of NC_142137.1, from coordinate 49,090,429 downwards.
ACTAGAAATGTACTAGAGATGAAAAGGGTATTCTACCCTAAAGTCCTCACCGTTGCTATGTTGACTTCCAGGTTTCCTGCAAATCATGAGTGATGCCACCCTCTTAACCCTCTGAATCAGTCCAGAAAAATTCATATTTCCTTCAGGTCTCTTCTAGGCTAGGAGCGTACCCAGATACGTTCGCACTTCACTCAGCCTAGAAAGCCTGCTTCTCGTAGCCAAGCCACCTGTTCTTGACTCAGCCCCAATTACAGAAGGAAGCCAGCTGTCCAAATTAAGGGGCTGTTCCGAATGCTCCCGCTGTCGGGCTACGTGGCTGCTGCCTGCGGGTCTCTGCTCTGGCTGTGTCCGCTCTGTGGTGACGCCATCCGCCAGGCTACAAGTTGCCCATAATGGCTTCTTTGGCACTTGGTGCAGGCTCTCAACAATAATGGACTCAAAATCCCAGACCTCGCAGAAACTACAAAAGTCACCCTGAGACAAAGAGGTCACTCTGTCCAAAGTGGCCTGCAAGAACTTATGTCAAAGATAAAGCCAGACACTAGAGTAGTAAGGACAGATTTTCATCAGGAATATACTGCTGTAATGGGGGGGAAACCCAGGTAGAGTGCACCCAACTTCATGCAGAGGTGACTGGGCATTTTAAAAGGAGAATAAGGTGGCTTGTGAGGGTGATCTGGCTGTGACATCTGTCACCCCATCGATCGCCAGGGTTGATTTGGCTGAGCTGGCTGGCTAGGTGGGTGTCCTGTTCTTCCCTCACTGCTCCATGTGTGTCCCTCCCGAAGCTGTGTACTTGGTCTAAGAGGATGACCTTCCCAATAAAGGAGGACCGTTCTCTGGTCAAGGGTATATGAGTCACTGCAGTCCCCTGACAGAACCTGCAAACAAGCTCTCAAGGTCCATTTGTAGGACAACGTAGGGTAGTCAAGCTTCCAAGACTCCAGACACATCCAAACAAAATTCTGCATGTGACACTCTGCCTTCCTTTAAAGAAAAAAGGAAGAGAAGAGAGAGGAGAGGAGAGGAGAGGAGAGGAGAGGAGAGGAGAGGAGAGGAGAGGAGAGGAGAGGAGGAGAAGAGGAGAGGAGAGGAGAGGAGAGGAGAGGAGAGGAGAGGAGAAGAGAAGAGAAGAGAAGAGAAGAGAAGAGAAGAGAAGAGAAGAGAAGAGAAGAGAAGAGAAGAGAAAAAAAAAAGGAGAACGAGGGAATAGGGAGGGGGCTAAGCAGGCGTTCAGAGTTAGGGAAGTGAAAAATTAACAAAAAACTGGATGGGGGATGTTGGTCCACATGAAACCCATCTGGGTTTATTAACCAGCTTTTACTGAAGTTGGATGCCTACCCTGCCACAGAGGCTGGGAGATGGGCCCTACTTTCAGGTATTGGCTAGAATTTCTCACCTTTGCCTTTGCTCATGCTGTTCCCTCTGCTTGGAATGACCTGAAAGAATGCCCTTCAGATAACTTGGAATCAGATCTTAACTTCAGTGTCCTTATTTGTAAAATGCTGATAATACCCTGTACCTCCTATAGATGTTTGGAGGATTACACGTGATCTCGAATGTACAGATCTTAGCACTATGCTCAACCCAGAGTAAGCACTGGGTATTTATTAGCTAAAAACAGGCTCATCCTTCAATATTCCACTTGTGTCCTTCCTTCAAGAAGCCTACTTTCTGGATGAATACCTACCATTTGCACTGACATGGAGGGAACTGGAGGGGATTATGCTACGTGAAGTAAGTCAATCAGAGAAAGACAATTGTCATATGGTTTCAATCATATATGGGACATAAGGAGTAGCACAGAGGACCATAGGGGAAGGGAGGGAAAACTGGGAAGAAATCAGAGAAGGAGACAAACCATGAGAGACTCTTGACTCTGGGAAACAAACTGAGGGCTGCATGAGGGGAGGTGGGTGGGGGGATGGGGTAACTGGGTGATGGGCATTAAGGAGGGCACGTGATGTGATGAGCGTGGGTGTTATAAGCAACTCATGAATCAGTGAGCACTACATCAAAAACTGGTGTACTATATGTTAGCTAATTGAATTTAAATAAAAATGCCCATTTTGCAACCTTAAAAAAAAAAAAAAAGCCTACTTTCTTTCCAGAGTCTCATTCCAAGTTCAGCGCCCTTCCTTCTTTCTCATGCTGGCTCCCTGAATCTGTCTCCATTGGTGTGCTTGCTGCAATTTATTCCATTGATGTTCACGATTCGCTCCCCTACTAGACCGAACGCTTGAAGGGAGAGACTATGTTTTATTCATCTTTGTACAGTATTCCCAAATGTCCAGCATGGACCCAGTACACATTACGGACTCAGTGATAACTGTTTCTAATGACTCGAAATGGATGGATGGATGAACGAAATCCTCATCCTAACTTTTTGGCAGCTTTTGAATTATTGATTAGCCCTTTATTCTTTTTTTAAAAAATTGTTTTAATTCTAGTATAACAAGCATACAGTGTTACCTTAGTTTTCAGGGGTACAATATAGTGATTCTGATTAGCCCTTTATTCGTTTTTTTAAGATTTTATTTATTTATTTGACAGAGAGGCAGCAGGCAGAAGGAGAGGCAGGTTCCCCGCTGAGCAGGGAGCTGACGTGCTGTGGGGCTCGATCCCAGGGTGCTGGGATCATGAACTGAGCGAAAGGCAGATGCTTCGCCGAATGAGCCACCCAGGCGCCCCTCGCCCTTTCTTCTTGTATATCCTTTCTCCATTGGATTTTGTACTTTTCAGTTTCAGAAAAGAGAAAATACCACAGTATTTTCAGCTGAGGGGGATTTAAATACTTTCTAAATTGTTGGAAAGACTGGAAGAGCATGCTCCAGCCTCGGCCTTCAGAAATGACTCCCAGTCACAGCAGATATGACCCACGGGGAGAGATGCTCGCTCCCCTGCATCAGGAAGATGGGCAATCAGGAAGCTGTCCCTGGAACCACTGACTTCAGGGACCTATTTTTTGCCTTAGCTGCGATCCAGAGATCAGGAGCCACCACAACGGAACTTCGTGCTGGAGCGCCACAAGCAGAACATGGATTCCCAGATCTTGGCCTCTTGCCCCTCATGAAGCCAGCGCCTGGCTGCTGAACACCGCGGGGGAAATGGGACAATTCCGTGACAGTTGCCAGCAGAACAGCGGAAGCAGCCGGAAGTGCTTTCAAGTCTCATTCAAATGCACCTGATTCTCAAAACCCAAATCACATCCAGACCCTTAGCTGAAAGGAAATCAGGGGAATGTCGTTTTCAGCCTTCCAGATGGTACGGTGTGGAAGGACATTCTAGACTCTGGGTGGATCTGATGTTGAGCAAGTCGGTGCACAGTATCCTCCCCAGCTTCTGCGCTCTGCCCCGGACCTGGTCCTCCGGAGCCCCAACCCCTCCCTCTTCGGTGGGTCTTTCTTCTCTTCCCAGGACCCCTCCTCACTCACGATGATTTTGTCCTCACCCATCTTCTCTTTCTCCAAAACTGGCTCCAACTGCGATCTTACCCGCATCCATTGCCTACTCCAGGGAAGACGAATCACAACCTTCATTTCCAGCCCTGACCTCCCTCCTGAGCTGGTACCATTGGCCCCCCCCAACTGTCAGAGGACACAAGTCCTACACCCTGCTGGCACTTCACGCTCCACTGACCTCAAATTAACCCTGTTGTGCTCCCCAACACCAGCTCCACCTTTGGACACCCCTATCTTTTATCCTACCACCAGTCCAGTCATCTGGGCTTAAAACATCCCACGTTCTTTTTTTTTTTTTTTTTTTTTTTTTCCAGTCCACATTCAGTCTCCAAATTTCAGTTAGGAAACTTTCTGCAAACTCTTTCTCGTCCGTCTTCGGCTGGCTCTGGCAGCCGCACGCCACTGCAGCCCCTTTTGCCTCAGGAGGATCGAACGTTCGGACACGGCTGCCTCCTTCCTTCGAAGCTCGCTTAATCTGAGCGTCACGCCGGCCGGGATGAAAGGAAACCAACAGAGAGGCGCCTTGCCTCTGAGCGTTCGTCTGCGTGTTGCTTGAGTTTGCCTCTAAGCTCTAACTTACAGTTGAATTTCAGGTAATAAATGAGAAAGAGTATGGAATTTTAAAGCCACCATTTTGCAATTGATTCGGGCAATAACGAGCAATGAATGCCACAAATGAGGGAAAACTGACGAGGTACAGCATGGATGGAGTCTTAAAGTATTTTCCCACAAAGCACCTAATATTTGATTTAAAAAGTATAAAATACTTACTAACTTTAAAGTAGAGGAACCTGGCAAATATATTAACTCAAATGATAAACACTAACAGCACTAGTCCTAGTCATGAGATAAATCCAGGTGATGTTCCACTGAGAAAACTTGGTATATTTGTATTCCTGGCGAAAATGCATCCCCTGAAATTAACAGTGATAAAACACCCAACAATCCCCAAATAAAGAGCATTTTACAAAGTAGCAAGCATGTACTCTTCAAAAATGCTAAGGCCGTGAAAGATAAGGAAAGACGAACATTTCCAGATGGAAGGAGCCTAGAAAGATAACATCAGAATAAATACAACATATACTCCTGGATTGCCTCCTTTGTCTATAGAAGACAACATTGGAACAATAAGCAAAATAAATGGTGGGGGACCTGAGAAGTAATTGGAAGTAATATATCAATGTTAATTTCCAGATTGTCCTCTCATTAGGTAGGAGGGTACTCTTGTTAGGAACTAGATACTGAAGTACTAAAGGGTAATAGGCACTGTTACCGTGCTCCTAGCTTAGAGGGAAAATACACAGAATGTACATATAATAGATATAATGTGTGTGCGTGTGTGCGTGTGTGGAGAAAGAGAGAGAGAGAGAGAGATCAAGCCAATGTGAGGCAAATATAAAAACAACTGGGGAATCTGTATGCAAGTGTATGTGATGTTCTTTGTGTTATTCCTGTAATTTTCCTAAAATTTGAAACTATTCCAAGATAAAAAGTTTAAAAACTGTATGTGCACAAGATTGGCGTGGTCTCTGTTTCCTTCTGCCTGCCATTAGCACAGAAAGTATCCTGACCATTATGACCTAGTTTAAGGAGTCAGCTCACGGCTGTGTTGTAAACCACCAGCGCTCCCACCTCGAGGAAGTCAGACAGTAGCAGGAACTTCTACCCCCCCCAAGGCGTACTTTCCGTACATGATGCCATCCTCTCAGCAAAGCCCCGCAGCTCAGGGGGCCGAGGCACCTCACCCAAGGGCTCCCCACTGTTACGGACCAGGGGCAGGCTGTGAATTCCGCTTCGTGCACAGCTCAGGCTAACAACCCGTCTGCGACATAGTTTGTAAAAAGACAAAATTGCCCCAGATGACGACTGCCCCTTTTTTAGCGCTCAGATTCTGTTAAGACACATTCCCAGTCTTTTTTCTGGAAACTGATTCCGCTGGTCTAGTGGGGTCCCAGCTGACTGTCAGGCGAGTGGGGAAACACCTCTCCCTGGCTGTGCTCATGTATGTGAAGCCTCGACCAGGGCTAGTGTGTTTGATGTGACATCTAGCCCCCCAGCCTGGCATTCTCTCTTGACTTGTGTGTAGGCCACCAATCTCCCTCTCAGCCGTGTTTGCTGGAGGGCAGTACTTCTAGAACAAAGACAGCAGAGTCGCTTGCGTGTGAAGGAACCAGGCTGCATCCTTGATTGATTGATTGATTGATTGATTGATTTTTTAAAGATTTTATTTATTTATTCATGAGAGACAGAGAGAGAGAGAAGCAGAGGCAAAGGGAGAAGCAGCCTCCCCGCAGAGCAGGGACCCCAATGCGGAACTCGATCCCAGGACCCTGGGATCGTGACCTGAGCCAAAGGCAGATACTTAACCAACTGAGCCACCCAGGCATCCTGCATCCTCAATTGACATGCAGGGACCACACATCCTGGGTTGTTGGCAACAGTCCCTGTGTATGCCTGCTGTACTGGGATGTGTCCTCCTAGCACCCCTTTTTGCTCTTCCAAGGAGCTCAGAACACAGATTCTGTCATCAGCTGCGGGAGCTCTCCCTCCTGGTTCTGGCTGTCAGGGCCTCTCATGGGCAATCTGTCCACAAGGTCGCCCCCACTTCGTCCCCTTCTCTAGCCAGCAGATCTCTGACCAGACCACGTCGTGTTCAGTCCCCAAGGTTTAAAGCCACTTAATAGTTTCACCAAACACCAGCCACCAGCTTGCTGGCAAACTGAAGGAGCTTCATGATTCTCTCTTAAAATCACAGACATAGGGATTTTGCTCTTAATGTCAAATTCTCAAACTCAGTTCTTTCCTTGTCAAAGACGGCGTATGTCTGTTTATGGAAATCCTAAGCGCCTTGTGCTGATGGCTTCTCTCTGTATCATGATCGGCTGACTCTGAAGCATAATTCTCTGTAATCCTACAGCTCGGACGGGGTTGCCAGCCTGCTCCCCAGTCCTCTCTCGATAATGACATCATCACTCACTCTCCAGCTGGAAGTGACAAGGGTTGCCATGACAAAACAAATAGGCTTTGTTGCCAGAGGCTTTTGTATGTGGGTGTGTGTATCTTTGGTGTCTTTGGCTCTCGGGGCTGATGAAATCGGCCCGTCTGACAGCCTGGATAGAACAGTATAATAGAGAAACCCAGGCAACATAAGATGCTTTTAAAACCTACATCGAGGCAGTAATCCCTGGAAAACAGGACCATTTACTTATGCTTCTCAGGCATGAAGAATCCAGATGTTTAATTATAAAACATTTTCTTCTAATTTGAGATACAAGCTCTGCTGATAACATTGAACTCCGCTGAAGAGTATACTTTTTTCCTTCTGTTCCTTATCCCTACTTTCTTTTCCTGTTAATCAGAATTTGACAAGAACCATTTAAGTGAGCAGAAGGTCAGCAATAACGTAAATAATAGTGATCGCTTGTGAGGGGCCTACTCTATGCCAGGCTGGGGACTTCATGTACATTATTCTGAACCCTCCCGGCGGCTGGCAGAAGAATCATTATTCCCATTTTAGAGATGAAGAAATTGAGGTGGGTGCCGGAGCCAGGATTCAAATCCCTGTCACCTTGGCTCCAAAGCCTGTGTTCCATCCACCAAACACAGCCCAGGGAGGGTTGTACAAATAAACTCTACAGCTAATAACTCCAGCTATTTGTGCTTGATATTTGAGGGACGGGTTGGGAAGGAAAAGGAAAGAAAGGATTTGGAAACTAGGGCACCCATGGGACTCACACTCCTGTACTCACTACAGCCCTGAGATAACCTAATGCGTAAAGCCAGCACGTACAATCAACAGTTCTGAGCTATAAAGATGAACTTTGGTCCCCATTTTGTTCTTGCCAAGCTGTTCCCATGGAGACACAGCCCCTTGATTTATCTGGAATTCCAAGTGCCCAGGGGATATGACCTAGAGCGCTTGGAGGGACCCAAGGAGAGACCAGCCCTGCCTGCAGACTCGCTCCATTTCTTTCCCATTCTCTCTCCCTTTCTCGTTTTTCACTAGAAACTCTTGGTGGGATGGGTTTTGTAAGGAGATACGGACTCAGTAAAATACTTCTCCGTTTGCAAACATTCTCAGGGAGAAAAAGAAACCTCTGTGACGACCGACTGTTTGTGGGCGAGCAGCAAAGCTTGTCTCTCAGGGCTAGGAACCATCTGTCAATCGGTAGACATCACTGATACCCAGGGGGTCTAATTAGACACTCCACACTCAGTCTGGGCGCTTGCTAATTAAAACATTGATGCTGCCATTCTAGCTCTGAGATATATTCCATTCCCCGCAAACAACAGGGATTCTTGAAAACAGAAATCACCTTCAGATAAAATGTTGCGATTGAATGTGCCATCAAATGCTGTCTCATGTTTTCTTTCAAATGGGGTTTTTCATTTGACCGTTCTGGCACTTGTTTCTTCCTTGTTTCTCAAGATAGGTATGGGGGGGCGGATTTAGGTCAAAAAATAAATTGCTGTCCTTCAAAGGATCAATACTCAGTGTATGAAAAATGATTGAGTGGAAAATAGCTAAGAACATTAGTATTCAAAGGCAAAACCTAATGAAAATGTTAAATAAAAGTTAAATGGAATTATCTTGAAAAAAAGAAAAAGAAGAAAAAACTAAGGAGAACTCATTCCTGTCCTCATTCTGCTCTCTAGTTCCCCTTTTTTCTGTCTTTCTTTTTTTTTTTCCGCTTGTCCTCCTAAGTCTCCAAAGACTTTTTTTGAGACAGAGCGAGACGTGCGCACATGAGCAGGGGTGGGGAGTGGGCATCGAGGATCAGAGGGAAGGAGAGAGAGAGAATCTCAAGCAGGCTCCACACTCAGCACCGAGCCCAACACAGGACTTGATCTCACAACCCTGAGGTCATGACCTGAACCGAAATCAAGAGTTGGATGCCAAACCGACTGAGCCACCCAGGTGCCCCCAAAGACGATATGAATGAATCTTCGATTGAGGTTCCTACCTACCCTTCTTTGCCTTGCCAATGAGATAAATTACCTTAACATTGGAAAGGAAGTGAGAATCAAAGTTTAGTCCTCACCTCATAGATTAATATATTAAGCAGGAAAATAAAAAATAATCATAGCTTCTACATGTTAAATGCTGTGCCCACCACAAGCCAGACTCTTGAGCTGTTCATTTGCAGTTCTCACTGTGTCCTCACAACACTCCTGCAAGACGAGCAATAGAAGAGCCATTTCCCATCTCACAGATACAGAAACCGGACTCTGCAGAAATTAAGGAACCTATTGGGGCACCCGGGTGGCTCGGGTAAGCATCCGGCTCTTGATTTCAGCACAGGTCATGGTCTCAGGGTCCTGGGATCGGGCCCCATGTTGGGCTCTGTGTGCAGCAGGGAGTCTGCTTGAGGATTCCCTCTCTCCCTCCCCCTGCTCGCACTCTCTCTCTCAAATAAATAAAAATAAATCTTGAAAAAAAAATTAAGGAAATCTATCCAAGTCTCACATTTGGTAAATCCAGAGGCAGGACTGGAACCTGGGTATGTCTCATTTGAAACATTACTCTTTTTCCACTACTCCATGATGTCACTCAGCTGTTCTACTTAGGCATCCAGAGTATAAGAAACACGGCAAGTAAGGAGGGAAAACATTTCTTCTAAACCTTAAAGCCAGGGATGTTTAAAGGGAATAGAATGAAAAGGCTTTCTTCTAATATGATAAAGTGCCTGACACACAATACGAATGAAGCAAAACTTCACTCCTCTTCCATCAGGGGGAGGAACCTAACTTGTACTAGAAAGTTCCACTGACTTAATGATACTTTAACATTGCAGCTCCACAAGTAAGTCTCCTCATGGCAGGCTGACGGAGCAATTCTGGAAAATATTGGCACCCACCAGTTCCCTGCCCTGCATTCCCCTCTAGCCAATACCTCCTTCTATACCTCCCTCCAAGCCCAAGGATTACCTATTCAAGGCCACAGAAAATGGGATTAAAGGAAAGAGCCAGCAAAGAAATCCTTTCTAACCTTCACTTCAACACTGGGCATTTTCCGAACACGGCGTATCGTCTTTATTAAGTACCGTATGCCCTTGTCATCATGGCACCTCCTACACTGGGATTTATCCTCTCAGGAAATGTGTAACAAAGGGCAGAATGAAAAAGAAAGAATAGAAATTGGCTAAATGTGTTATTCAAGCTTTAATGAATGAAATTTGAATGAATGAAATAGCCTGAATGAAAAGAACCAAGCCTCCACAATTACATCAGGTAAATACTGGCTGTTCCCAATTATGTGCTATGTAAATGGGTGTTTTCAAAGACCAGATCTGTACTATTCAGGGGACCCACAAGACTTTTAAATAGGCACAGTTTCATTCTAGTCATTAATAAGACTCCACAGTGCCAAAGGCAGTCCAATATTTCTCACAATTCCGTGAGGGGGCTTGTCACTTGGAATACGTGGTGCTTTCTGAGGGTTATTTCAAATGAAGAATCTGTGTTCTTCCCTTGTCTCTATAACCCTACCATCATCTTTTCTTCTTCTTCTTTTCTTCCTTCCTGCTTCCCTTCCTCTTCCTTCTTTTTCTCTTCCTTCTTCCTCTTCTGCCTCAAATTTTATTAAACTTCTTTATACCATGTAGTTAATATTTATTGATTGTGATTTTCTGGCATTGTACCATTTACCTACTATTTATCCCTCCATTTAAATACCTTCTCATAAATGAATATCGGGTTAAGATTTTCTGCAGGCTAACTAAAAACAGTATTTTTAATTAACGCAGATGTTAAATCTTATTTTAGAGATAGAAGGGCATGACATCTAGCCCAACTGTAAACACTTGCAGAATTCACGGCAAAGCAATTTTAAAAAATCCACAAAGAGAGTGAGCCTCATTATGGAGTGATAAAGATACAGTATATTTCACCGCAAAAGAAAATCCAAGCTTTTGTTCACTAAAGACTTAAATGTAAGGCTTACAGACTCTAAATGGTTTGTTCGGTGCTGGCCAGGGAACAATCTTATTAGGACCTGAAAAGACCTCTTGCTTTTAATTCTCACTAGCAGATATCACTCCATCTGGACCAGTAGCTCAGATCTGAATGGGGCCGAAGCAGCTCAGCAGCATGACCTCAGAGCCGTCTCTGTCCTTAATGCTGCCGGTCTAGGAGATCTCCAAACCTAGAATTATACTGGCGAGGCTAAGCATCCTGTGGGATGTTGGCGCAACAGAAGGGCTGATGCTATCACGTCATAATTAAAAGTGCAGGATCTGGAGTTCTATCTTTGCATTTGGATTCTGACTGGGCCCCTCATGAGCTGTCTGCTAACTTCTCTTTCCCTGTATCCTCATTCGCAAAATGGGCATAATAGGAGTACCTACCTCTGAGGGCGAATAAGGTCTACATGAAATAAAACGTAGAGAGCAAACAATAGGGCTTAGAATAAATGTTAGCGGCTATTATTACTGCCCCCACTATTACTGTATCAGGGCAAGAAACGGAAGACAGAAGCTGTTGTACCAGCCTGGAGATACGGTGTCTGAATTTGGGGGAGTGTTTTGCAAAGATCATTAGCGTGGGCAAAGCGTGCATACCTGATGGTCTTGCCTGGGATTTTTGTATCGTGACATATAACACACATGCAGAAACATAGATAAAATATAAACTACAGCTTAAAAACTTATTTGAAAACTAACACCCATGTATCTCCCAGGTCAGAGGGAAACTTACCAGAACCCCCAAAACCTCTGCATGCTCTTTCCAAAACACAAATTCCTTCCTCCTCAAAAGTCACTATTATTCTTATTTGAATATAATCACTTGTTTTGCTCTCTTTTTGCTTTTAACCTAAGCATACCTAAACACTAGACTGTGTTTTGCTGTCTTTTTACAGCAAATGTAAATGGAATAATACGTGTGTATTCTTTTATGTCTGGTTTCCTTTGACCAACATTACATTTTTAAGATTCCACATTTTCTTTCTTTTTGCATTCCACTATATGAATATGCCACAGTCTATACATATTGTTTCTGCTCTTGGTGGATATTAGTGTTGTTTCCAGTTTGGATTTTTTAAAATATTGCCGCTACACACAGTCTTGAACGCATGTTTTGGGGTGCGCATTGTGTATATCTGGAATAGTGTCGCTTGATGGCAGGAATGCAAATGTTCAAATTTAGCTGATGATGCCAAGTTGTTTTCTAAGATAAATGTACCAATTTACACTCTAACCGACAGTGATGAGAGCTTGAGTTACTCCACATTCCCACTCCAAATTGGTCTTGTTAGACTTTCCAACGTTATCCAGCCCAGTGGTATCCCATTGCATTCCATGGATTATTAATGAGGTTGAGCACTTTTTCCATTTTTATTGTCCATTTGGAGATGGCTCATTTTTCCTTTGGGTTTCGTCTTTTTCTTATTGATTGGTAGGAATTCTTAATATAGTCTGCATGCAATTTGTTTTCACTTGTGCAAATGCCTTCTCCCAATTTAGACGTGCGTTTTCACCCTCTTCATGGGATCTTTTGATGAACAAAAGTTCTTAATTTTAATTAAGAGTTATCAATCTATTCCTTTATGGGTTTTCTTTTGTATGTCCTATTTTAAAAACTCCCCCAACACTGATGTCATGAAGATATCCAACATGGTCTTTAAAAATCATTATTTCCTTATCTTTCTCAAGAAGTTCTTTGTCTGAGTCAGCTCAGGCCTCTACAACAAGAAACCAAGACTGGGATGGCTTAAACAACAGATATTGATTTCTCACAATTCCAAAGGCTGAGAAGTCCAAGATCAAGGTGCTGGCATTCCATTCTTGATGGGAGCCCTCTTCCTGGCTTGCAAATGGCCATCTTTTTGCTGTGTCCTCACATGGCAGAGAGAACACAAGAGCTCTGGACACACTAATCCCATCATGGGGACCCTACTCTCATGACTTCATCTATACCCAATTACCTCTCCCGACCCCCCCCCCCCAAATACCATCACATTGGGGGTTTAGGGCTTCAACATATGATTTTGGAGTGGGACACAAACATTCAGTCCACAACAGCCTTACACTGGGAACTCCTTTTTGTTAGCCATCTACTTTAATATTTTCTCTTCTAGACAACCAGCTGCCCCAGGACTATTCGTGGATAAGCTGCCCTCTAGCGACTCCTCTGCAATGCCCACTTTCGTCCTAAACCAAATGTCCATTTCATCTCTTGATGTCTGTTTCTCTATTGTATCCCGTGGCTGGTTTGTCCGTCCTTGAGCCAAAACCACTTGATATAACAATATTCAGGTGAAGTGAGTCCTCCTTTATCCTTCATCAAATGGATCTCAGACCTTTGCATTTCCATAGAAACTTCAGAACCAATTTCATTTCAAAAATCTGTAGGATTTTTGTTTGAGTTTGCATTGAATCTGGAGGTAAATTTGGAGAGAACCAATCTATTTATATTATCTCATCTTCTGGAAATACTTCAAATGGTTTCTTTTTTTAAGATTTTATTTTCCAACCATTAGTTGCTGATAAATAGATATACAACTGATTTTTCAAAATTTATTTTGTATGAGCACTCTCAGTAAACTCTATTACTAGTTTAATAATTTATCTGTAACTTAATTTTTGTCATATGTATATAATCATATCATCTATGAAGAACACCTTTTATTTATTCCGTCCCAATACATATGACTTTCTGTCCTTTTTCTCGCCATACGCATTGGCTAAGACCTCCAGTACAAGGTGGAATGGGATTAGTGGTAGGAGGCAGCCTCTGCTTGGTTCTGGACTCAAAGCAAAAACTTTCAACGTGTCACACTTAAGAATGGTGTTTGCTGTAGGCTTTTTGTAAAAAGACTTTATCACATAAAGGAAGTTCTCTCTTACTGCCTACTAAAGCTTTTATCATGATTGGATGGTACATTATTTTTTAAATATCTGGAAAATATTTGAAAATATCAGGAAAATAAAAATATTTTAAAATATCTGGAAGATAAAATATTGTAAAGATCTATGATAGCAAAAGTCCTGTGTAAGTGTAGGAAAGAAGGTGCTTTTTGACTTGATCTTCAGCTAGAAATGGACTATTGATCATAAAATATCTATTCTGGGGCGCCTGGCTGGCTCAGTCGGTGTAGCATGTGACTCTTGATCTCAGGGTCATGAGTTCAAGCCCCCGTTGGGCATAAAGCTCACTTAATAATAAGAACAAAATCTGAACTGGACAAGCTGTGTGAGCAGGAAGACTCTATATAGCCAATTGTCTGTTTTCCTAGATAAAAAAAAATGACATAAAAAGAATGTGGAATTTTTTAAAGTTTTCAAACAACAAGACCTTGACATGGTAAGATTTTGGTTATTTTTGTCCCAATATTAATTTTCAGTTGTAAGAGTGATGATAAGGAATAACTAAGGAAAACAATACCCAACCAACAGCCCTGCTATGTCTCCAAATTTCCAGAAGGTGGAGGCAGCGAGCCGCTAAGAAGATTTCAGCCCCCTTGGATTCCGGCCTTCCAACACCTATAACTAATTTGAATTGTAGAGAAGTCGGCCTATCTGTAGCTATTTTATCCTCATTCACTTGTTTAATTTGTAGTGCTCCCAGGCAGAAATAATCCTCATTAAAGCAGCATCGTGTAAGGAGTGCTGCGTCCCTGGTTTGCTCTCACTGGGCTAGAATACTCAGGGGTCCCTCAATCCATGTAAGTATAAAAATACCAGGAGGGGTCTTTGGTGTTGGACTGATGACAATAGAATTCATTTGAAAAGACTGGTCCCACATCCTGGAATGAGTAAACAGACGTGAGTGCATTGCTACACGCTGTCTCGGTCTGCTCCGGCTGCTATAACAAGATGCCCGTAGGGTGGATGGCTTAAAGGGCTGCAAATCTCTCTTCCCACAGTTTCGGAGGCTGAGAAGTCCAAGGTGGCCAGCAATTTGGTTCCTGGTGAGAGCTCTCTTCCTTACTCATTGCATCATAGGCCTCATTCTCATGACCTCATCTAACCCTAATTATCTCACAAAGGCGCCTCCAGATACTATCAGATTGAGGGTTTGAGCTTCAATTTGTGAATCTGGGGGGAGAGGGAGGACACAAACTTTTAGTCCCTAATGACCAAGCGCAAAGTCTGTACAGTGGGTCTCAGAAGAAGGAACTGGTGAAAGCTCTGAGCCCTAAAGAAAACAACTGACCCATTCCTGGTGGTCTGGATCTTTTCTTCTCTGATCCTCCACCCTGTGTCTCCCCTATTTCTGTCTCACACCATCTGTCCTGAGCCTGGAGGATTCCTTTATCAGGGCCCTGATTACTCAGAACAAAGAGATTTTATCTCCCTCGCACCTACTCTCAGACATCCCTTTAAAACACCATTGTCATCATACTATGGCTAACTGGTTTAGTTAGTTCACTAAACTCTGCAAAATACAAGCCACCAACTTTTGTTAGTGTTCTGAGAGAGTAATTAGAGCAGCTTTTGTTATGGTTTATTTTCTCTTAAAGTTTTTCATTGGCCCTTAAAGTTCCCTAATTATCATCATTGACCATGACTCACTCTTAGCCTTGGCTCAAGAAAAAGAAGCAATTTCTGGAAAAGAACTGTTCTTTGGGGTGCTCTCTTTTTTCTTTCCCTTCCCTATTGTTTCTCTGGTGTTTATTTCTCTTGTACTTATTTCTCTCCCCCTTTTCCCTCTTTCCCCGAAAAGTAAATGCTTTTTCCATGGTAACAATCTTTTCTTGATTGTACTCTATCAGGGAACCAGCCACCTCTTATAATCCCTTCAGATTCTCTAAAATGAGCAGTGCAATAAATAAAATAAAATAAAATAAAATAAAATAAAATAAAATAAAATAAAATAAAATAAAATAAAATAAAATAATAAAATAAAATGAGCAGTGCAGGGAGAATCTCCAGCTGGGAGATGGAGGAGTGTTTCCTCAAGGGCTCTTGTCTTCCTTTCGGGCACCAAAGGCCACTCCCCTGGGGTGCCAAAGAAACTGGACTCACTTACGGACGCCGAACCACTCCCTTCAGCCTTTATTGTTCTTATTAGTTATTTCGATGAATTCTTTTTGTGTCGAATCAGCTTTTCAGCTACTCTTACAATTTATAACAGCGATAATAATAATGGCAGTGGTGATGGTTGTAGCAGCAGCAGGAGGAGGAGGAGGGGTGGGGAACATATACTGAGAACTTAACTCTGTGCCAAACAAGATAAGAAAGCGCTTTATATGGATGATCTCATTCTAGGTATGTATGAATTCAGAACATTTTGGATTTTGGTAAAGTAACGTATATCCTATGTAGTATGGAGCACAATCAGCAGAGGCTGGGTAACGACCTGTAATCAAATAAATACGTTCACCTGCAGCTCAGTATGTGACGGTGGTAAATGCCATACAGGCTACGTAAGGAGCCTCAGGTCCCTTCAGATCCGGTTTGTGGCCACGTAAATTAGGTTGGGTTGGATTTTGGCACCAAAAGGTTTGGAAAGAAACGTGTGGTTTTCGATTTTGGATTTTGGAACCACAGATCAGGAGTTGTGGACCTACAGCATGTTTCGTTTTTTTCCCTCAGATCATAGAACTAAGACTGCCCAAGTTCAGGAAAGGTCAGGAAGTAATCCAAATCAAGGTAAGTTTTTTTCCAAATGTGTGTCCACTTGTTTGGCAGTATTTATTCAGAAAGACTTTCTTTTCTTCATTTAGTCATCTTGGTAACTTTGTTGCAAATCAATTGACCATATTTGTATGGGTCCATTTCTAGGCTGTCTCTTTTGTTTCATTTCTTTGTCTAGCCTCACACCGAGGCCACAATATCATACTTACTGGGGTTTGCAGACACAGCTGAAATCAGGTAGTGTAAGTCCACTACATTTATTTCCCTTTTGGTTTTGGCTTTTCTAAGTTTACTGCATTTTCATATAGATTTTGTAATTAACCTGACAATTTCCACAAGAATGTTTGTTAGCTATTTGTAGATGATATAATGGTATACCTGGAAAACCCTGGAGAATAAATGATAAAATTAACTCAGACGATTAAATAGACCAGTAGGGTATAAAGTTAGCCTATGGAAATCAATAGCATTTATATATGCAAACAGTAACCAACTAGAGATATAATGACAGAGAAAAATCCTAATTACAATAACAACAAAGATGAAATGATAGGCATACATTTAACCATAAGTGTACAAATCTATATGAGAAAAACTTTAAAACTCTCCTTAAAGAGACCAAACTAATTTTTATAAAAGGACATCTCTCTTATTTGGATAGGATAACTCACCATCATAAAGATGTCAGTTCTCCCTAAACTTCTTTATAAATTTAACTCAGTCCTTCTGCCAATAAATTCTAGCATTTTCATGAAGCTAAGCAAGTTGATACTTAACTTCATATGGAAAACCATATAAGAACAGTCAGAGAAACACTAAAATAAAAACATTTATGAGAAGGGAGTAGCCCCCTAGCCCTCCATATCAAAAACATATTATAAAGATTCTAGAATTAAAACTGTAGTACTAGTACATGAATATACAGGAATACCTGTGAATAGAATAGAATAGAATAGAATAGAATAGAATAGAATAGAATAGAATAGAATAGAAACAGTAGAAGTAGAAAAAATCTAGAAATAGATCCAAGTTCAAATGAAACCTTAATATATAATACAGGTGGCATTTCAAGTTACTGGGACCAAGATGGAATTTTAATAAATGGTGCTAGGACAACTGGTTGGCCATTTGGAAGAAAATAAAATTAGATTTTTACTTCATACCATATATAGGAATAAACTCCAAATGGATCAGTGACCTAAATGTGAAAAATGAAAGCATACATGTACTGGAGGAAAATTTGAGTGAAATTATCTTTATCCTGGGTGAGAAGAAAGACTTTCTAACTATGACTGAAAGTCCAGATTGCAGCAAAAGAAAAGCTGACACATTTGATTACATAAAAATCAAAACCATTTTCATGACAAAAATACCATAATAAATAATATAAAATTTCTTTAAGTGAGGAGAAAAAGACTTGAATGAAAGATATTAGGATAAAAAAAAGATTCATAAAAAAAGATAAAATAGTGATCCTTAACTACCGCAAGGAGCAAGAAAAATCTCTAACAAACAACCTAACCTTACACCTAGAGAAGCTGGAAAGAGAAGAACAAACAAAACCCCAAATCAGTGGAAGGAAGGCAATAATAAAGATTAGAGCAAAAATAAATGAAATAGAAACTATAAAAACAATAGACAGATCAGAAAAAGCATTTAATAAAGTACAACATCCATTCATGATAAAAAAAAAACCCTCAACAGTAGGTTTAGAGAGAACAAACCTCAACATAAAAAAGGCTATGTATAAAAAAAACCCACAGATAACATCATATTCAATAGCGAAAAAACTGCAAGCTTCTCCCTTAAGATTAGGAACAAAGATTGCACTCTTACCACTTTTATTCAACATAGTACCGGAAGTCCTAGCTACAACAATCAGGTAAGGAAAAGAAATAGAAGGCTCCAGATTGGTAAGGAAGAAGCAAAACCTTCACTATTTGTAGATGATGTGATACTATATATATAAAACCCTAAAGACTGCACTAGAAAACTACTAGACCTGATAAATGAATTCAGTAAAGTCGCAGGATACAAAATCAATATATAGAAATCTGCTGTATTTCTATATACTAATAATGAAGTAGCAGAAAGAGAAATTAAGAAAACAATCCCATTTATAATTGCACAAAAAAAATAATAAAACACCTAGGAATAAACTTAACCAAGGAGGTTGAAAAACCTGTAATCTTAAAACTATGGAACACTGATGAAAGAACTTGAAGATGGCACAAAAAATGGAAAGATATTCCATGCTCAGGGATTGGAAGAACAAATATTGTTAAAATGTCCATACTATCCAAAAGCAATCTACAGGTTTAATCCAATCCCTATCAAAACACCAACAGTATTTTTCTGAGAACTAGAACAAATAATCCTAAAATTTGTATGGAACCACAAAAGACCCTGAATAGCCAAAGCAACCTTGAAAAACAAAACTGGAGGTATCACAATCCCAGATTTCAAGATACACTACAAAGCTATAATAACCCAAACAGTATGGTACTGGCACAAAAATAGACACATAGATCAATAGAATAGAATAGAGAGCCCAGAAATAAACCCACGCTTTTGTGGTCAATTAATCTTTGACAAAGGAGGCCAGAATATGCAATGGGAAAAGGACAGTCTCTTCAACAAATGGTGTTGGGACACGGGACAGCTACATGAAAAAAAATGAAACAGAACTACTTTCTTATACAATACACAAAAATAAACTCAAAATGGATTAAGAATCTAAATGTGAGAGCTGAAACCACAAAAATTGTAGAAAAGAGCATAGGCAGTAATTTCTCCGACATTGGCTGCAGCAACATCTTTCTAGCTATGTCTCTGGAGGCAAGAGAAACAAAAGCAAAAACAAACTATTGGGACTACATCAAAATTAAAATCTTCTACACAGCAAAGGAAACAATCAACAAAAGACAGCCTACTGAATAGGAGAAGATATTTGCAAATGACATATCTAATAAAGGGTTAGAACCCAAAATATATAAAGAACTTGTATAGCTTAACAGCAAAAGAACAAATAATCCAATTAAAAATGGGTAGAAGACATGAAGAGACATTTCTCCAAAAAGGATTTACAGATGACCAAAAGACATATGAAAAAATGCTCAATATAACTCATCATCAGGGGAATGCAAAACTAAACCACAATGAGATATCCCTCACACCTGTCAGAATGGCGAAAATCAAAACACAAGAAAACAGCAAGTGTTGACAAGGATGTGGAGAAAAAGGAACCCTCGTGCACTGTTGATGGGAATGCAAACTGGTGCAGCCACTGTGGAAAGCAGTATGGGGGAGGGTGTTCTCAAAATATTAAAAAATAGTACTCTGTTCTTTTTCTCACTTTCATTTTTTTTGGTGTGTTTTACTGTAATTTCTATTGACTTGTCTTCAATCTTACTGATTCCTTCCTCTGCTCTGTTCAGTCTGCTGATAAGCCCACCAAAGTATTCTTCATCTCGGATCCTGTATTTTTCATTTCTAGTATCTTCCTTTGACTCTTTGTTATAGTTTCCATGTGTCTGCTAAAATGTTCCACCTGTTTAGTCATGTTGTCCATTTATCCCACTAGATCCATTAACATGTGTACCACAGTTCTTTTAAAGTCTGTATCTGATAATTCCAACATCTTGGCCATACCTTGCATCCCCCTTTCTTGCATGTCTCATAATTTTGGGTTAAAAGCAGGATGGAACCTGTATAAAATTGAAGAGACTGAAATGAATAAACTTTATACCCAGAAAAGGGCACATCTCCTTCTCTGTCAGAACATTAGTATAGGAGGTTGAAGCAATCTGGTCTGCAGTTGAGCTGGGCCTGGGCTTTGTTGTTATTTTAGATAGATTCGGTTCACCACAAGCTTCGCATTATTCAAGGGTTGAATCAAAACATTCTCTTTTTTTAAAAAAAGGTTTTATTTATTTATTTGAGAGAGAGAGAGCACAAGCAGGGAGAGCGGCAGGGGGAGAAGCAGGCTCCCTGCTGAGCAAGGAGTCAGACGTGGGGCTCGATCCCAGGACCCTGAGATCAAGACCTGAGCCAAAGGCAGACGCTTAACCAACTGAGCCACCCAGGTGTCCCAAAACATTTTCTTTAGTATATTTGAGATCTGTGTGCTTGAGGAGTTCATCTCTGCTCTTCAACAGGCCCGACATTTGTACCTCAGTGGGAAGGGGTCTCTCTCATAGCTGCTACTCTCCCCCCAGCTGTAAATGACACCTGACGTGCAATGCAAGGACCAGAGTTCCTGTGGACTTCTATTATTCTCTTGTCTTGCCTTCAGATTTCAACAGGCCCCATCCATGGACCTGTACCTCAGGGTATCTCTCAGCTCTCCCATTTGGGCCTCAGTCTTTTTCATGACCAAGTCATCCCACAGGCAGTCTAAATTTTCATTGTAAGTTCAGTTGTTTTCTCCTTGCCTGCGTCTGTGGAAGCTTCCTCCTCCCCTGAACTGTCCTGCCCTCTTCTAGGAGGGGCTTCCACTTTTTTGTTTGAACTCATTAGGTTTTCTTAGGACCTTCTCTTTCTGGTGGGCATGAAGAACAATAATTTTGTAGTTTATATGGTGGGAGCAATGGATTGTGTTTCCAGTTCTCGAATTTCCATTTCTTAGAATTGATTCCAATTCTCTGCCCAAACTTTCAATTTTGCCTTTTATCACCTTGACTGAGAGAAATATAAAATATCTGCACAATAACTTCCGTATCCAGAACACTTCAAGCTTTCTCTCTCTCTCTTACTGGCTTTCTTCTGCTGTTTTGTTTCTCATGTGCCTAGCTGTTTGAGATTGAATGTCAGACACTATATTTATAAAATTGTTGGCAAAAACAATCTGAGACTTAGGAGGCTATCTTCCTTGCCAGAAGATTTATGTTTGCTTCTATCAAGAGTCTTGGGGGACCAGACCCTGGAATACTCGGACAGCTAGCATTATGGCTGGTTCCTTCATTAAATAAGAGGATGGCATGCCTGAAGCTGAGCTGCAGACCCAGGGCCAATCTACTTCTGACTTATGCTTAGTCCTTGGTGAAGCCCTTTGTGTTCCCAACCCAAAGTAAGGCCCATCCTTCCACGAGAGCTCTTGAATCGAATCACTTTCTCTGAGAGGCCGTCAAAAGCACTTCATGGCGTCTTAACCACCTCCTTCAGAATCCAAAAATGCCCCCAGGTAAAATTATTCAGGTAACAATGCCTGGCTAATTTCCTTGCCCATCATCTTCTCCAGATCTTGGCCTAATAGTCCTTCTTTATCTTACTTCTTCAGTGCCTTCAACAAAAGGAAATAAAAAGGTATTCGTCCTGTATTTTAGTTGTCGTTAGTGGAATGGTTAATCTAAACTCCTTGGCCCACACTTGACTGATAAAGGCAGAATCCCCTTCTTAGTATTTTTCTCTCAGTTGTTGGCAGCGTTACAGAGAACAGGAGTCTGGCTTTTGTCTTCCCAGCATGCTTTCCCACCTCCACTCTTCATTTGGTAGACTTCCTCTCTCATTCCACGTGGACCTGACAGAGGTGTCATGTCCTAAGTTCCCCTTCCCAGGGGGTAGATGTGTCACCATGGCTAGACAGTCAGAATTTCCCCAGCAATGACATTAGTTTGAATTGGCTACTCAAATTCTCTCTTCTTTTTCTTCATTGTGTTAATTGTGAGAACTGAATGAGTTAATGTACTTCTAGCTCTTTAGAGTAGTGTTATGTTCCCCATTTTATAGATGAGGACATGGGAGCTTCAAAAGTTTAAGTCGCTTGCTCGAGATCACACCGTGATTAAGTGATGGAGCATGAACTGAAACCTTAGAACCTTGGCTGTAGAGTTAACACTATACACTATTATGCTCTATTTTCTTTCTCTGCTGAGACAAACACCATTAAACTGAGGACATAGGAATGGGCAGAATACGGAGGCATGTTCTGGAATGAGATCATAGGAGCTGCTGAAGATGACTCTGTGAGCAATCTCAATTTCAATTTAGCTAAATATACTATCTTCCTTACCTAGAAACCATAGAGGTGGGCATGTGACTTCAGCCTGGTCAATCACAGCTGTCACATTAATTTGTCCATAGAGTAGGCATGTGACCTAATTTGGGCCAATCAGAATCTTTCCCTGGGATTTATATCTAAACTTGGAAAGAAGCAGCAGCTGCTTTGCTAAGCTGCCAAGTTATGAATCTGGGGTTGTCAACAGTCATCTTCCCCACGTCTCAGAGGCAGCCTATCTGCAGAATGACAACATACAGAAATGGAAAGTACACAGACAAAGATCAAGTCCCATGGTACTGAATATGTGTTCTTGGAGATTTCTCTTCAGTCCTGTGAAATAACCAAGTATCCCCAGATATGTGAGCCAACAAATTGCCTTTCTATTTAGGCTAGTTTTAATTGTTTTTCTGTTACCTGCAATAAAAGGTGTCTTGATAAATACACAGAGTCTGCATGAAACCTTTTGCATGGTGCCTAGGACTTCAGGTGTTAAGAATGACTTTATAATTTGGACCAAAAAGAAAAGAACCGCTTCTAAAATTCTATTCGTAAAATAGCCCATACAGTTTACTTTCAAACATCTTGATTGAACGTATTTGTTTTGTTTTGGGGGCAAATCCATCATTTGTATAGTGGATAAAAATTTTTTTTTTTTTTAATTTTGGAATAAGTCCTAAGTGACAGTAGAGTTGAATGGATTCTACAAAGGACTTTTAAATCTTCCGGATTCAACAACTCTTAACATTTTACAACTGTTACATTGAGTTGATCATTTTCTCTTTCTTATTTTGTGCTAGCCACTTCAGACTACTGAGCACTTAAAATATGGCAAGTGTCACCGAGGAACTGAATTTTTAATTTACTTTGATTTAAATGTAAATTTTAAAAGTGCTAATTGATTCAGTTATCGGAGAAAATTTTATGTTAGGAACAACTTGGTTATGAGAATCTACTTTTTCAAGATGTTAATTTTATGACATCTAAATACAGACTGAGTATTTCCAGCAAAAATTTAGCTCCCAAATTGAGATGTGCTGTAAGTGTAAAATATATACTGGATTTCAAAGACTTAGTGTGAAAAAAAGAATATAAAATCTTTCATTGATACTTTTACAATATTAGTTACATGCTAAAATTATATTTCTCTTGGACACTGCTGCTATTCTATCCATATGAGAGTGTGTTGCAGATATCCTCCTTCTTTATCCCTAAGTCTTTTAGAATGCATTTCCTAAGCAAATGGACATTTTCTTATATCATCAATATGATATAGGTTTTCTTTTTGTACTACAGATCTTGATGTAGAAAGGATGAATGAATCTGCCATTTCATAATGACTTTACTTAGCAAGAATTTGACTAGAGGCAAAAATGGCCTCTGAAGAATCTCTTCATACTAAATTTTAGTAAAGTATAAAGTATTTTCACATTTGGTGGATAGCTAGAGGCCTATTGCATAAACCAAAGAAAGTATAGAAATAGTTCTCCTGGATCTGAAATCCTCTAGGAAAGCAATGATCTGGAATTTTCTACAACATCATCATACCATGTTGTCTCTACAAAGGGTCATTCTAAAAAGGCATGCACTCTTAAAAATTATGTCAAATAGTTTGAGTATCTAATACACAGTTTGAACATCAAAAAGGTACATAAGAAACACACAGGAGGTATGAAGCCTATTTATTTACCCTACTGGCCCACACATCCATAATAGAGGAAATAAATGGCTATAATCCTGTATTTTCTGACAAGTTTTTGGAGCTTCTGGCATTTTCTAACTAGGAAGAATTTAAGCCCTAAAATATGTGGAGTGATAAGGCAGACATTGACTGGAAAAGCTTGGTCTCAAAGAAAAAGAAAGCAGACTACATGTAAATGTGTGTTTGGGCACACATGTATACGGTCATGCTCATGGGCGTGTCAAGTAGGCTGATCCACAGCCTTGATTTCAGTCGAGGACTGGAGGATGTTCAGATCTATACTGTGGCTGGTGGGTGCCATAGACCACTGCTTTAAATAATATTTTAATTGTCAGTGGCTGGGGATGAGGAAAATGAGTGAGTTATCCAGAGACGGACACCAAGATGAGGCCTTAGTATGCATAGTAAGAGACCAGCAATTGATGGGGGGGAAAGCTGCCAAAGAGAAGGCAAAGCCACCGTTGGAAAGAGGCAAAGGAGAACAAGCCATTCTTTTGGAAAGTGAACATCAAATGTAATTTTGAAGAGAAGCAAAGAAAAGAGCAAAATAAGCAAGGAGAGGAGCTATCCTATTTTGGTAAAAATGCAGGTATCAACGAGTGGGTGACAGCAGTAAACATAACTAAGGTTCTTGAATTGACAGAGTAGCCTCAAGACTAGAGGCCTTTGGTGTCTTCCAAGACCCAAGAGTTAGAGTTGAGTCTAAGGCAGAATCAGCAAATTCTTTCTGGAAAGGGCTAGATAGTAGATATTTTAGGCCTAACGTGGGCCATACATTCTTTATTGCAACTATTCAACTCTGCTGTTGTAGGATGAGGTTTCAATTTGGCCTATGAACCGCAGCTTGCCCACCTCTGGTTTAAGGCAACATCTAGCCTATAATTGGCCTTCTGTATGAATATTATCTTTTCTGGAATTGCCATTATCTTTCACTTTATTCTAGTCCTAAGTAAGCCTGATCTGACAAGAATAACATACCCAGGCCCATGTTGGGCAGTCACTGGGTTTTGAAGCATGCTGCTCTCTGTGGAGGGAGAGGCTGAGCCCCGAGACGACAGGACTAGCGAGTAGTCAGCTGCACAAAGACATTGGGGTAGTGCTCATTTATTCCATTTCCTTCACAGAAAACAAAGAGACATTGCTGGTCACAATGGTCAGTCAGGGGCAACAGTCTACTGGCCCTTTGGGTCATGAGCTGCTGAATTTTCAGCTTGGAGCGTGAAAGTGAGAGAGCCCTTCCTGTGATCAGAGAGTGGAGCTGTCTTCCCAGATGGAGCACCATCTCAGCTGTCTTCTTACGATGAACTATAAAGGCACTCTAAGCAGCTTGTTTCTACTGTAAAATCATTCCTAAAGTGATTAAATTAGAAGGAACTGGGATCTGTGACTTTAACTATACAGATAGTTTAAAAATCCCTCAGGTCTTTGAGGGATTCCTGATTTGCTTCAGAAGCCTTTTACTGCCAACGCCTGTCCCCACTCCCACCCCACCCTTGCTCATAACTCCTTCTCAAGCTCTGCTCTCTGCTATCTGGTGTACTCACACCCTTCCTCTGCCTGTCCTTACTGGAGAACTTTCTAGAATAGATTTCGTCTTATGCCATTGACTGTAAACCTTGATAGATGCTGAGAGTGGCTTCCCTCTTTCTGTTTGACTCTGAAGAAAAGAGGGAAGAGCTGTGGTCCCATGGAGATGTTGCAGGGGGCAGATAGCACGGGCTCAGATTTCAGTCCAACCTTTACACCAGTGAGGGCTGCAGCCAATCCTCCCTCCCTGCCTCAAGTTACTTAGGGGCACATACAACTGCCTCTGCTTCCCCCATTGTCCAGACTCATTATGTTCCTCCTATTAACATGACTTTCATTCTATCCATGAAATAATAATGCTAGCCTTTTGTGTTAAGGAACATTTGATTCTTTCCTGAGCTTATTTACAAGACAAGGACCATTTGATCAACTGGGAATGGGTCTATCACAATGGTTCTCAAATTTGAGTGTACATTACAACCACCTGGAGGGTTTGTTAAACCGTGGGTTGCTGGGCCTCATCCCAGAGTTTCTGATTCCATAGTTGTGTGGTGGGACTTGAGAATTTGCATGTCTAAGATAAGGTGAGGCTGCTGCTTGTGGTCCCAGAACCATTTGCTCTATTAGAGTCACCTGGGATGAATGGGGTGACATACTTCTCTGGTAGAGGAGGACGAAGGGGTATCTCTGCTCATATCACAACATGGGTAATTAAAAAAAAAGTAGCATTCAAAATGCTGTACAACCGAATGCAACTCATCAGTGTGTTGACACGGGGCTTGAGAACCACGGCATCAAGCCACGGGTATGGATTACCTATCACAGAGGCAAAAAACTGTCAACGGGCCAAATGCCAGGATTAGTATCTTCCTAAGCGCCAGTCAGATCCTTCTGAAGAGCTCTTTAAAATTAAATGTTTCTTTAAATAGAACTGGGATAATCACTCACTCCCTTATTTTTTCTGATACATGCAATGACAAAGAGTGATGTTTCAGTGAAATACAGATTTTAGAAGTTTCTGGATGTGAAGTTACTTGTGCTCAACAAGACAATTGATTTCCTATCATTTACTTGTTAGAAGTGAATACTTCATGGGCACCTGGGTGGCTCAGTCATTAAGCGTCTGCCTTCGGTTTAGGGCGTGATCCCGGCGTTCTGGGATCGAGCCCCACATCAGGCTCCTCCGCTGGGAGTCTGCTTCTTCCTCTCCCACTCCCCCTGCTTGTGTTCCCTCTCTCGCTGGCTGTCTCTAACTCTGTCAAATAAATAAATAAAATCTTAAAAAAAAAAAAAAAAGAAAAGTGTATACTTCATTATTTCACCCAAGGAACAATTTACCAATAAATATTTGTTGAATGATGAATGAATATCCAACATTATAAAACCGAATTCTTGCATAATCCTGCTGGCGAACTAGGGAGAATAGATGTGGTGCTAGAAACCCCAAGGTGCTGAGGGGGAAATAACAAAGTGACAGGTGTTCAGAAGGAGAGTGTAGCAGGGAGAGAGGTGCTGTTTTGCAAAGAAACTTCCAGCAGGGCCTCTGCTTATGATGGATGGTCATATAGATTATTGTCTGCGTTGGAATGTGCAGCCTTAGGTTCAAATGGGACTGCGAGGCAGCTTGCACTGTTTCCCTGCTCATCAAGCCATGGGGCTGACACAGTTCAAGGAAAAAAGAGGCTTGCCTCATCTTAAATAAGACAACTGACGAGCTCTTGGCAGCCCAGTTTTCCCGTGTCCTGATTTTTCTCCGGGAGTCATTAGTCACCGATTGGCTTGGAAATGTTGGAGGGAACATAGACAGGATAACTAATTTTTCGCATGATACTACATGTGTGGGACCTTATGGTGGACTTCTAAGAATTCTTTCTTGCCATTTCCCCCATAGCAGAGGACTGGAATTTTTTTGAAACCTTTCTGTGAATGCTGAGGGATAGCTTTACTTTGTGGATTCAGGGATCCTGGGAGGGGCTCCATAAATGAGCCCGAAGAAATCTTCCCTATTTAGCAACTGGAGCCTGACATTCCAACTTAATATCATGTTTTAGCTCAAGGCATGTTGAAATTAAAAAAAAAAAAAGTGATTGCGAATTGTTCTGCCGTTAGTACCCTGTGGTTAGGTATGCCACAGTACTCAGCAGAGAACACTGTAGATTTAGTTGGCTAAGCCACTTCCCTCATCATGAGCTCTAGGAGCAGAGGTCTTACTTTTGGCAATCTCATTTCCCCCGGTACTTACTACAGTCTCTGTTACATAGCAGGCTCCCAGCAAATGCTTACTGAATGAATAAATGAACACCAATGATTCTATTCCATTCTTTACTTTAGAAAAATTAAGATTCTGTGTTCACAACCTGACAAAATTTATTCTTAAAGACAACTAAAGAAAAATTTCACTTCTGATTTTCTGATCTAAATGCTGGACTCAAATTAGGTCCCTACATCTTCAGATCTATAGATGTCTTATCACTTGGAATAAAAATCAATTCACAGAATACGGTTTATGTCATTACCATCTGCCTCTTTCATTTCTGTGTTTATTTTTCAAATTAGCTTTAAGATTTCATTCTAGCAGATATCATTTTCATTGCTTTTCTTAATATTTGGCCATTTGCTCTGACACTATTAAAATATATCCTCCTCTTATACGGAACAATGGCTAGCAAATGTACCAAGAGCTACATTTCCCAGCCACCATTGCATCAAGAATACTTTAAAAATACATACAGCAAAATACTAGAATTATTATTATTATTATGAAAGGATATACACTTTTTTGGTTTGTTTTTTGTTTTTTGGGGTTTTTAAAAAGATTTTATTTATTTACTTGACAGAGAGAGAGACAGCTAGAGAGGGAACCCAAGCAAGGGGAGTGGGAGAGGGAGAAGCAGGCTCCCCGCTGAGCAGGGAGCCCAACATGGGGCTCCATCCCAGGACCCTGGGATCATGACCTGAGCTGAAGGCGGATGCTTAATGACCGAGGCACCCAGGGGCCCCAAAATACTAGAATTAAAAAGGAAATAAATTATACTGAATCCAGTTATCAGAATATTTATAAAATTAGTGATATGATAACATGCAGGTATATTAGTGATCTACTGCTACGGAAAAAATTACCCCAAAACTTAACTCCTAAAACATACATTATCTCCTGGTTTCCGTGGGTCAGAAGCAGCTCAGCTGGGTGGTGCTGGCTCAGAGTGTCTCAGAAGGCTACATTCAAGGTGACAGCCAGGAATGCGATCATTTGGAAGCTTGATAACAAAAAAGTATCTGTGATTTCTATTTGCTACAAAGTCACAAGTACTGCTATTCTGTGGGTTTTGCCTACATTCTTAACTAAAGGAAATGATAAATTCTGGTTCAGAGTTGAAAGGGATGTCATTTTCCCCAGACAAGTATATTGACAGCTCTGAATTCTACTCATGGATCCTTTGCAGAGTTATGGACCCTTGAATTCAATCCATGGGCCCAATGAATGAAGGAGCCACAACATAGCTTAGGACCCCGAATCACTGCTCAAGGAAATGTCTACTAACCTGTCATTATTGCCTTAAAATGTTGAGGGAGAAGCTTCTGCTGCACGTGAGCCACTATTGAGAGTCATTTGTTCCTACAGCCTCGCCTCTACTCCCTAATCCATTTATCAATTATGCTATCGTTACTTTCTTCATTTTGGCCTTTAACATATACTTTTGAGTAAAAATTTCAACTTACCTTTGTGTGAAATTCCATACAGGTTTCTGCTATCATAGAGCATCCATCTTATTCCACTAACCGCTAACTCACTAACTTAATATGTATTAAAGACATATGGAGACTAAATTATATTTTTCAGTGACTTTTACTTCATCTTTTCCCTTCAGTTTTCTGTTTTATACACCAGATGGTTACCAGCTGGATCCCTATGAATAAATTGCAAATGACCAATAATGATAAATATTTGTATGGCTCCTGCTCCTGAATGGTTTTTAAGCATGTTAATGGACTTGTTTTCAAACAATGAGCATCTCAGTGTGGGGGCAACAGATCATCTCATATGCCATTGCCAGAAATATCTCCCTGAAATCTCCCTGAAATATCTCCCTCGACATTCTGTGTCTAGGCAAAGCTACTGGATGGGTTTGTGTTGGCAGAAATTAGCCTAGCTACAGTACAGTATTAAACTCCTTTTTTTTTTTTTTTTGTCACAGACATAAAAAAAATAATGGCACGGACACTAGAAAAACAAAGTCAGGTCCATGATTTTACAATCTTTTCTAAAATAGAATTTAAAAACGAGCTGGTGGTGTTAACTTTTAACCTAACTAGCCAGATTCCACTCTGACAAAATGTATTTTGAAAATAATTGTCTTGCAAAAGATCAAGCCATTTTTAGGCCTATCTGTCATGGTTGGTTGGAATTCAATACATAAGTTCTTTTTCAAAGATTTATTTATTTATTTTTGGGGGGAAGGGGCAGAGGGGGAGGGAGAAAGAGAATCTTGAGCAGACTCCCCGCTGAGCAGGAAGCCCAGTGTAGTCCTCCGTGCAAGGCTCAATCTTACCACCCTGAGATTATGACCTGAGCTAAAATCAAGAATCAATCACTTAGGGGCGCCTGGGTGGCACAGCGGTTAAGCGTCTGCCTTCGGCTCAGGGCGTGATCCCGGCATTATGGGATCGAGCCCCACATCAGGCTCTTCTGCTATGAGCCTGCTTCTTCCTCCCCCACTCCCCCTGCTTGTGTTCCCTCTCTCACTGGCTGTCTCTCTGTCAAATAAATAAATAAAATCTTAAAAAAAAAAAAAAATCAATCGCTTAACTGACAGAGCCACCCAGGTGCCCTTAAAAGTTCCTTTTAAATGGAAGCAATTTAACATAACATTGTTTTCTCACTGAATTGCAGTATTTCCCTTCATTGCTCAAGAGAAGTTTCATGAAGCAAAACAGAAGACTGTAGGGCAACCAGGTAAAACGAAAAAAAGAAACAAACTAAAAAATTCTTTCTGGAAGCAAATATCCTCCTCACAGTAATTTAGAATTAGGTTTATCAAAGAACATGATTTAGTAACACCTGATTTATAAGAACCACATACAAAAAACATCTTTTCCTAGTTCTTAACTCCTCAAGTTCTTCCACAGTTCAAATAAAATTAAGTAATCGAAATTTTAAAGTTTTTTTATTATAAAAGTAAAGCTTATTATAGAAATTTTATTAAACCCAGAAAAGCAAAGGGAAAATTTAAAAATAGCCTATAATGTGGCCATCCAAGTGGAAATACTGTATCATTTTGAGGTTTATTCTTCTCGTCTATTTCCATACAAATACACATAATTTTTTTAATGAGATTTTTTTTTTTTTTTTTTTTTTAGCAATTCTTACTAGGATTAACAGATAAAAGAGGCAACCTTGTCTTCTTAAAGTTTTCCAAAGAAGCTTTGTTTTTGTTGTATTTTCTTTCTTTGTAATTTTCACAGGGACAAAGCCTATGTTATTTCTGCTCTGAAATTTAGTGATTGTTTTCCTGAAAAGCTAGGACTGAGCAGCCATAAAACCTTTGCCATTTTAGAACTAGACTCCTATCATTGCTCCAGTTTATTGGTCAGGATGTTGATGTTGTAGAGGACAGGGCTAAACAAACATGATGAAAGCCCCTATCTAAACATTCACAAATACTGGGGCACCTGGGTGGCTCAGTCGTTAAGCATCTGCCTTCAGCTCAGGGCGTGATCCCAGTGTTCTGGGATCAAGCCCCACATCAGGCTCCTCTGCTGGGAGCCTGCTTCTTCCTCTCCCACTCCCCCTGCTTGTGTTCCCTCTCTCACTGGCTGTCTCTCTCTGTTAAATAAATTTAAAAAAGAAAAAAAATATTCACAAATACTGACCTTCCTTTCAAAGACAGGCCATTTTCAAACAAAATGATAAATGATCAAGTGATATTTAACAAGGGAAAAATCCAGGCCTTTGGGCTCAACCCATCTTTCTCCTAAACTACTCAAATATAGGGAGAATTGACAGGGTAGTTTTCTGAAAGGTTAGCGCTTCTTAGTAATTTGGAAGGCATCCATTTGGACTGCTTCCAAGCATAATTGCTCACAAAATATTCCCCAAAAGTGTTTTTGACCTAATCTCAAACATATACACAATGATGGAGTTTATAATCCCCCACTCCAAGGTTGCAAATTCTCAGCCAAAAAGTAGTAGAATGGACATAGACTTTGATTGAAACTTTGAGTTAAACTTAAAGGTAAAATCCTGGCTCTTGGGACGCCTGGGTGGCTCAGTAGGTTAGGCGTCTGCCTTTGGCTCTGGTCATGATCCCAGGGTCTGGGGATCAAGTCCGCATTGGGCTCCCTTGTTCAGCGGGGAGCTTGCTTCTCTGTCTGCCTGCCACTCCCCCCGCTTGTGCTCACTCTCTCTCTGACAAAAAAATAAAATCTAAAAACAACAAAAATAAAACCCTGGCTCTTTGATTTGTTAGCTGTTGGGTGAATTTTTCAATCCTGAAAAAAATCATTTTCCTCATAAAAACAATGAAGTGTTAATACATTTCTTTGAGCATTGTTTGTGAATATTCAACAAAATCATTACCACAGTATATGGCACATAGTAGATATTTAATAGAAATCATTTCCATATACTTCCATTTCCCCCAACCCCTCCCCGATCCTTAATGCCAAGAATAATTCTATTTGCTATTCAAATCGACCCATTTTCACTTTTCCAGAGAAGCAAAGAAAGCTAGCTACCTAGCCAGATTTCTTCAAATATTTTTAAGTAACTCCCCCAATTGTATCTTTGGCTTAAGAGTTTTTCTCTCCCTCTCTCTCTTCCTCTCCCTATCTGTCCCTCCCTCTTTTTAGTCATTTCAATAGGAGAAGTTTTCTTAATTTTGTAGCTTTTTTATCCTCGGATTTTTTTTTGTTTGTTTGGGGTTTGTTTGTTTGTTTTTTTTTTTGGTTTTTGTTTGTTTGTTTTACTTCTTAACCAGTTCCAGGGTATAGAATGAGTTGATTTCTGGTTACTCTATTTTCTTTTTTAAGATTTTATTTATTTACTTGAGAGAGAGAGAGAGAGAGAGAGAGAGAGCGCGCGCGCGTGCGCGAGCGCACGCCCGTGCACATGAGTGTGTGGGAGGGGCAGAGGAAGAGGGAGAAGCAAGCTCCCTGCAGAGCAGGGAGCCTGATGTGGGGCTCCAGCCCAGGACCCTGAGATCATGACCTGAGCTGAAGGCAGATGCTTTAACCAACTGAGCCACCCAGGCACCCCTGTTTACTCTATTTTAATATAGAGTTATGGCTTTGTTTCCACAGTTCATGTTGTTTTTCCTTGGCTCTTTTCACATGTTTTCTTCTTTAGATATCATTTAATAAAGAATTATGAATTCATTTGAACGTTCTTTATATTTTAACTTACATGGAAAATTTGTTCTAAATCAAAGAAATATATAATAATATAATTGAAGTAAACTCATGACAAATTTGTTATGAGTATGTTTTATTGGTAATTGCTATAGTTGTATGGACACTAAAAATTTAACTTTATGATATAATCAAATACCATATTACATTACTTTTATGATGCATATTTTTGCATATTTTAATGACTCTGAAACTGAGATGTATATAATAATTGATGAACACTATTAATGCGCAGGATTTTTTTCTCTCTTACTGGTACTAAAATAATAGTGCATCTTACAACTGGCTTTTTAGATTTGATGAAAATGCTATAAACAATTTTTTTATAGAACAAAGCATAATATTTTGTTTCTAGGGTAAACAAGACATGCTGAATATGAGACTTATAATATTAAAAATAAGATAAGGTAGTTAAGGGAAGGCCTCATCCATGAAAAAAAAGAAAAAGAAAAATTCCATGCTGGATCGAAATCAGTTACAAGTGATTGTAGATGTATACTTTCATTACAAAATTTTTCACTAGTTCATTGTAAAAGAAAATTCGAATGCAGCTTTCTTTACAAATGGCTGAAGGATGGAAAGTAAAACTCTTGGGTTTCTCTAATAATGCTTGTAGAATATTCAAGGTAAATAGATTCAAGGTATGGGGCACCTGGGTGGCTCAGTCTTTAAGCGTCTGCCTTCGGCTCAGGGTGTGATCCCAGCATTCTGGGATCAAGCCCCGCATCGGGCTCCTCTGCTGGGAACCTGTTTCTTCCTCTCCCACTCTCCCTGCTTGTGTTCCCTCTCTAGCTGACTGTCTCTCTCTCTGTCAAATAAATAAATAAAATCTTAAAAAAAAAAAGATTCAAGGTAAAATTAGTATGACCCTGTATAAGATCATATAACTTATGCTGGAAGGCACAAGCCATTTGCAAAGATGGCTAGAATTTTGCTCATGACCTGGCTTTATCTCAGGACTCCCAGTAACCTTAAAGCCTAGACTATGATTTATTCTCGTCCCATACATTTGTTCTTTAAATCCTTTCAGTTTCATGAGGCCAGAGTCAGGCATTTCTATAAACAGCACAACCAAATGTTTGGGGGTGCACAGAAGGTTCAGTTGTGGTACCAATCATTTATGACCTATCTTGATGAAAAATGTGCTGATTAACAGACTGAAATATGACATCACAGTTCATCCAGCTGAATTTATCTACTTTTCAAAATTCAATCATTTTTTTTAACATTAACACAATGGTATATCTCTGGAAAGCTGACAGGCATATGCTTTCCACGCAGGTAATTCATATGTTTATAACTGAGCCAGCCTCTCAGAGAGATTATTTAATTCTCCTTTCTCTCCCATACCTCTCATGCTATTGTAGATACACTTAGTGCCTTACTTTTCTAACCCTTTAAACATTGAGCTTTCAGTTAATGTGCACCTAAATCTACCCTTGAGCTGTCTAGGCTTGAATGAGGATATCATATCAAATGGTCCTCTCGGACCAGTGAGTAGACCATTTAATCTGCCCATTTTGTTACCTGTCCCCTAATGTCTTTTCTTACAACACTAATAAATATACTGACCTGAAGCCCTCCGCCAGATTTTCATTGCACACTTATCCTTATGCAACACACTGTTTGTGGCCCAGATCTTGGAACTACTTAGCCTTCCATAATTTAAGTAGTTTTGTGGTATATGCAATGAGCGGCTCAGGTAAGATCTAGACTGATAATCCCCAACACTGTCTTTGCTGAGAAAGCACCGTAGGCAGGGAGAATTGGTAATATTATTACTTATCTTGTGCCTTAATCAAATATATGAAAAAGGAAATTTGAAATGAAAGAATACATTAATACTTAATACATACCAAGTAAAATTATATCATGGATCATTCATCTAATAAGACCACTTAATCACTGCTTGGAGACTATGAAATTTCTAAATTTGTTTATTTATGGGTAATAGAGAACTATTCAGATAAAGAAATAGACATATATATGTACATACGTTAGAATATGTATTCTATTACCTAGAATAGGACACATGGGAACTATCAATCAAGTTGCATAAAATAGAAACAATACTTGAGGTGAAGTTGATCTAATATTATCTCTATTTTATTTTTTTAAAATTCTTTATTTAAATTCCATTTAGTAAACATATACTGCATTATTAGTTTCAGGGATGGAATTTAGGGATTCATCAGTTGCATTTAACACCCAGTGATCATTACATCAAATGCCCTCCTTTATGCCCATCACCCAATTATCCCTTCCCCCTTCCTCCTCCCCTCCAGCAACCCTGTTTGTTCAGCATCTCTTATGGTTTGCCTCCCTCTCTATTTTCATCTTATTTCATTTTTCCTTTCCTTCTCCTATTTTAACTGTTCATGTGGGTAAATACTGCCGTGGAAGCAAGGTGGTTTTTGGAGGCAGATGGATCTCTGATAAAATCTGAATTCCTCACTTAACAGCCATGTGATTTTTGGCAAAATACTCTTATCTCTCCAAGCTTCAATTTCCTTCCTGTTAAAATTAGGACTATATACTGAATGTTATACAGTTTTGTTCTAATGCCATATATGTGTTCATAAAAATCACTGTGCTATGGAAAATCACACAATAAAAACCACAGGGTTTATGGAAAAATAGGATTAGGGTGTGATACTCAAGAACTTAATCGTTACACATGAAAAAAAAAAGGAACCTAACAAAAATGGTAGCAGAGATGGCTAAGAAATACATAAACACTATGATTAATATAGTATTTTATCTTAAAAATGCCTTAAGTTTACTTATGGAAATGGATGTCAGGAGGCTTGTGAGTTGTTAGTTATGAAATGGTAGAAGGAGAGTTTCTAAAATCAAGGGGACAGTTGTAACATGAGAAGTAGATGAGTGTGAACTGAAGTAGCTGGTAGGTGTTTGAGGTGCTTGTATGTGTCCGTATTCCTACCAGGCTCAGTTCAGGCAGGTATAGTTACTGCATTCTCTTACTGCTTCCTGTAGGCAAAACTGCACATAAGCATATTTTGTCGTTTTGTCTTTTTTGACCTCACACACTTGAAACACTTGTCTCTCTTGGTGTGGCAGTCAGCCTCCAAGATGGTCTCCAATGATCTCCACCTCCTGGTATTCACACCCTTGTGTAGTCTCCTTCCACACTGTATCAGGGGTTGGTCTGTGTGAAATACAGCAGAGTGATGGTGTGTGACTTCTGAGATTAGGTTATAAAAGACTGCAGCTTCCGTCCTGGGCTTGCGCTTTCTTGGATCATTTACTCTGGGTGTGGGGGTGGGGCTGTGACAAGCCAGCTACTATGTAAGGGGACACTCAGGCATCCTATGGAGAAGTCCATGTGATGAGGAACTGAGGTCTCCTGCCAACAACCCTGAATGATCTTGGAGTGAATCCACAGACTTCAGATGACTGCAGTCTCAGCTGGCCGATTGACTGCAACCTCATAAGAGACCTTAAGCTAGAACCATCTGGATGACCCCTCCCAGATTACTGACCCACAGACACTGTGAAAAAATAAATGTTGGGGTAATTTGTTATGCAGCAACAGATAACCAATACACTTGATTTCACTTATTTCTTATTTCACCAGTTATTCTTTATTTTTAAATGATTTATTTATTTGAGAGAGAGAGAGAGAGAGAAAACAAGTGGGAGAGGCAGAGAGAACCCCAGAGCCCGATTCCACGACCCTGAGATCATGACCTGAGCTGAAACCAAGAGTTGGTCACTCAACTGACTGCACCATCCAGTTGCCCCATCACTGGCTGTTTCTTCTCAGTCTCCTTTATTGGCTCCTCCTCCTCTTTTAACAAATCTCTAAATGTTGGAATTCTTTAAGGTTCAGTCCCAGGTCATCTCTTGCCTCTCTATGTCTTTTATCCTGTGATTTTAAGTATCATCTTTATACTTTATCTCTAAGCCAGAACACTCCTTTGAACTGCAAACCCACATGTTCAACTTCATACCTTGCCTCTCTACTTCCATGTTTCACACACATCTCAAACCTAACATATTAAAAATGGGGTGCTTGGGTGGCTCAGTCAGTTAAGCGTCTGACTTCTTGGTTTCACTCAGATCATGCTCTCAGGGTCGTGAGATCCAGCCCTGCGTTGGGCTTTGCCTGGAGTCTGCTTGAGATTCTCTCCTTTTCCTTCTCCCTCTGCCCCTCACCCTGATCTCTAAAATAAAGAAAATATTTAAAAAAATGGAATCCATGATTTCCTTGCCATTTCCCAACCTGTTCATTCTTCCCTTTCCTATCCTTGTCTCCAATCTTCCCAGTTATTATAACGGTACCAAAATCCACCCAGTTAATCAAGGCCACAAGCTAGGTAGCAACACTATTTTCTCCTTTTCTCTAAACTCCTAATGCAATCCATCAGGAAGACCTATCAATCCCATTTCTTTTTTTTTTTTTTTAAAGATTTTATTTATTTATTAGACAGAGATAGAGACAGCCAACGAGAGAGGGAACACAAGCAGGGGGAGTGGGAGAGGAAGAAGCAGGCTCATAGCAGAGGAGCCTGATGTGGGGCTCGATCCCATAACGCCGGGATCACGCCCTGAGCCGAAGGCAGACGCTTAACCGCTGTGCCACCCAGACGCCCCTATCAATCCCATTTCTAAAATATATTTACAATTTTTCCTTTTCTCACCATGATTATCATTACTGCACTTAAACTACTAAAACAACATCCTAACTGATCTCTTGCCCAGTGTCAACCATTTCTCACATAGGAACTTAAAAGATCTTTTTCAAATTGATCATGTCATACCTCTGATTAGATCAATCTTTCAACAACTTTCCACCCCCCATACATGCAGAATAGAATTATATCGAGCTATCAATGATTAGGTTTTTTTAATATAGTTCACCCATTCAACAAATACTGAGCACCTACTAAAAGCTTGGGACTTATCAGGCATCAGATGGGCCAAAGATTACTTTTTCCACATTTGGATGGTGGTGGTGGTGGTGGTGGTGGTGGGGTTTAGGGGCAGGCCTTACAGGGAAAGAAAAATGAGAATTTATCCCATGAAAATGAGGTTATTTTTTTCTAGTTGAGCTGGTAAATCGGCTTGTGAGGAGATAATGCCCCAAGCACAGTGTTAAATTCAGAACTAAGGCCCAACACTGGATTTAACTGACACAAGACTGGTTGCTAATTATAACTTTGAAATCCTTTAAGGTAGTTTATGTCCCTAAACATCAAAGTAATAACGGTTTTAGGGCCTAAGGAGGAAAGTGCAGCCCAGACAAGTATTAATAGAAAATGCGCTATGGCTTCTACGTGAAATTCTGTCCAAATCAACGCGGCTTGCCTATTTATAATCTGACTCACATTTCTGGCAGACCAAGCTATATTGGGCTGTTTCTCGGCCGGCACAAATGATCGTTATGCTTCGTGCTCTGCATTATTTTTATACCTATGCCAACATTCCGCGGTGCCTAAGTGGTAACGCTTTAGCAGCGTCGGGAGGACAGAAGCTCCAGCCTCTGATGCAAACCAGGGCAGCCTAAGCCGCTCAGACCACGGGGGTGCTAACTCCGTTAGGGGTAGCAGAGTTTATCTGACGGCACTCCGGAAGGGGACTTAGCTCGTGGCCATTTTCCTACTATCGAAGTGCATTTGGCACATTTTACAACAAAGCGAAGGCGACACTTCCAAGTTTCCAGTTAAGGCGTCCGAGAACAAACTCTGCGCTTGCTGGCAAAGGGAGACTCGGTGTGCGAACAGCCCTCTAGCCTCTCTGTCTTTTCCTCGGCGTGAGACTGGCTTTTTGCTTTTGGTCTGAGTCAGCGCCACAGAGACTAGACCGAACAAGCAAAAAGCGGGGCTGACAGAGAGGTCCAGAGGGTACCTTCAAAGCGAGGTAGAGACTCCCGCGAATTGCACCGTGTGGCCAGAAGACCTCACGGCCTAACAAAACACCCCGCCCACCGTCTACCGTCACCACCGCCAAGGCGGCAGCTCCAGGCCGGAAGGCGGAGCCGCCACATCGTCGCGCGAGACCAGCCACGAGACTTCCCAGAAAGCCTCAGGCAACATCTTAATAGCTAGGGAGCCGGTTTAGGGCGGAAGGGTGGGCGGGGCTAGCCCAGATATTTAGCGGCACTGGCGGCCACGCCCCAAATCGGAAGTGACGGAGACGAGCTAGCGCGTCGAAGATACCTCTATGGTTTTCCTGCCGTTCTTGAGTCGGGAAATGGCCGCTGTGTAGTTACAACGGAGATAAGTCCCGGGAACGGTGCTTTCGGCGTTTCAGGTAGGCCTCATACTGCATTCAAATCACTCAAAGGGTAGTAAATACCGAGGACGAGTGAATATTGTTGAATCTTTTGTGGGTAGTGACGGGTTGACGGCTACAGGAGGACCCAGGAGACGTTTCGCCGTTATTTATGCGTTTCTCTGTCAGATCCCCTCAGGTTTTGGGGCACTACAGGTCGAAAAGGTGGGGGGGTGGGGTGAGTAGCGAGAACGGTGCGCGCGCGCGCGGTTACGAACCTGGCTCGAAACCCAGAGACCGCGCGGCCTTTCCGTGCGCGTGCGCATATCTCCCTCTTCAACCCTTCCCCCATTTCCTCGGCCCGGACCCTTGCGCGCGCCCGACTGAAAGCTCGCCCGGCGCACGCGCGCTTCCTCTTTTCTCCGCCTACGGCTCCTGAGACCGCTGGAGGTGCTGCTTGTGTTCGCTTCTCATTGGCTGAGGCGCCACCTTTCTTCCAGGCTTTGGGGCTTTGATAAAACAACTGATCTGCAGCAAAGTGCGTTGGGTAGGTTGACCCGTTTTTGCGTCGGCTTGAAATTCCTTTTTCCCGGCTTTACGCTATCCATCGGTTTACGCCTCGTTTTTTGTTCTGTTAAGAACGTGTTCTGCTGTCTCTCGTTACTGACGCGGGTATCCGCCTCCGGCCCTCGGTGTCGTGGGACAGTGTTCTCCGAGGTTAATCTCGGATCCCCCTGGCAACCCACTCTGTTTTGAAGCGAACGTGTGCACTCGACTCTAAGAGTTGGTGCCTAGTTACTGTTTCCTTGCTCGGGGAGCCGGCCTTAGCTGATGGATGGAAGCGTGGCCCTGTTGGTCCCCCCCCGCCCTTGCCCCCTCACCCCGGGCCCAAAAGCCAGTCTTCCAGTAGTACAAGCGAAGCCACATCCTTTTGGCAAGTGATTCAGATCTTCATGTCGAGTCAGAAATGTTGCAACCATGATAGGTAGACAGTTGGGGTAATTGGGTGGGAGTGGTGAGTCAAGGTTAGGGACTTTGTCCCCACTTTAAGTCCGTAATTTGGCTTTCTTCACGTTATCAGAATCAAGCAGCAGTGCTGGCAACTACTTCTATGTCAATTTCTTTCTTTCTTCTTTCTTTCTTTTTCTTTCTTTCGTTCGTTCTTTCTTTCTTTCTTTCTTTCGTTCTTTCGTTCTTTCGTTCTTTCGTTCTTTCTTTCTTAGCGTTTTAGGTTGAAAAAATTAAGACTAAAGTTGAAGGCAGATGTGACCAAAACGGACATAAAGAGATTAGTTACTTCAGACCTATCTTTTTGCAGCAGCACTTTTTATCTTCGATATTAAAAAGGAAACCAGAATTCCTTAATCCTCATGTAAATTCTCATTCCAGTTGGACTCTAGTTGGAATGGTTGGGCTACTGTTTAGACAGTAGAGAATCTTTGAGGATCTTTACGTAGGAAAAACCGCTACAAGTTTATTTGCATTTTTATGTGATTCTAGCCAATTCAGGATAAGTAATTCTGTGAGAAGGATTGTGTGTCTAAAATAACTCATGGTGAACAACCCAGAGTTTGTGTACCGATGGCTCATAGCCATCTTGTTTTAAGGATACCATGTTTTCACTGTAACATTGTGGTAAACATTGGAATCCCCCTTCATTCAAATAAATGGTAGCATATGAGATTTTTATTTTCTTGTAAGAACAGTAGTATTTTAGGACTCAGAGACCGATCTCTAAAAACCACTTGATAGACTCAGGTTTAGATATATTTATTGAATTCAACTACCTGTATTAGATTTAACTGTGTGATGAGAAGACTTGTAGAAATGGAGAAAGTCTTTTCAGTTCTCCGTAGAACTTTGGATTGGGAGTTTCCAGAAACTACATTCAAAATTTTTAGTTGAACGCTAGCTGAATTCTGTGTAATTTACGATGATTTATTAATCAACAAAGACATAGATAAGGGAATCAAGAAGCCCAGTATATTTCTGGGTAGTAAGTATAAATGTTTACATTATACTTTTAGGTTATGAATTTGTTCCTTTTTCACATCCAGCTTCTTAGACAGACAGTGGTCATTAGTGTTATCTCAAACTTAAGCACTAATGTTTTGACTCCAGGACTGAAAAGTAATAACCTACAAACATTAAGGTAGTAATAATTCTAGTCTACATTTGTGTAATATTTTGTGGAGTTTTCAGACTTGATCCAGTATTTCTCCACTTAGGTAGAGACCAAAAAGGTAGAAGACTTAACTTAAGGCCACATGAACCAGGGAGTGGCACAGCCTGGTCTAGAATGCAAGGCTTTTTTCTCAGTCCCGTGCTGGTTTTGTTTTGTTTTGTTTTAAAGTAGGATGACGAGAAGCTGGACAAAGAACTAGAAATTTGTGACTAAACCGGTTATTTTTCAGAAGCTTTTATTTTATTTTATTTTATTTTATTTTATTTTATTTTATTTAAGATTTTATTTATTTATTTGATAGACAGCCAGTGAGAGAGGGAACACAAGCAGGGGGAGCGGGAAAGGAAGAAGCAGGCTCCTAGGGGAGGAGCCTGATGTGGGGCTCGATCCCAGAATGGCGGAATCATGCCCTGAATCATGCCCTGAGCCGAAGGCTGACGCTTAAGGACTGCGCCACCCAGGCGCCCCTCAAAAGCTTTTAATTACGGAAATTTTCAAGCACAAAAGTAGAGAAAATGGTGAGCTTGCATGCTCCATCATCTATGTTTAGTAATTGTCAGCATTTACCGATTTTAATATTATTTATTTACTTTTTGGGGGGAGTATTTTTTTTATTTTTAAAGATTTTTTTGAAAATTTATTTGAGAGAGAGTGAATGAGAGAGGGAGTCTGAGCAGGGGGAGGGGCAAAGGGAGAGGGGAAAGCAGACTTTCTGCTGAGCGCAGAGCCTGCCTTGGGGCTCCATTCCCAGGACTCTGGGATCCTGACCTGAGCAGAAGGCAGATGCTCAACCGCCTGAGCCACCCAGGCGCCTCTTCTTGGCGTATATAAAGCAAAATTCCAGTCATTTTATTATGCATTTATAGTGTTCATTAATGTTACATCAAAAATACTAAGAATATTCTTACAAGAATCATTTGAAGCAAAATTAGATAACCTGCAGGAAAAACTGTCACAAACCGGTTACCAGTAATGATAGCTGATGCTTGAATGTATACCTTGTGCAAAATGTTACGCTGTTTACATTCATGTTCATGTAACTTTAAACCTGTAAGTACCATTATTGGTAGCC
This sequence comes from Ursus americanus, assembly GCF_024610735.1. Lineage (NCBI taxonomy): Eukaryota > Metazoa > Chordata > Mammalia > Carnivora > Ursidae > Ursus > Ursus americanus. The sequence continues at coordinate 49,048,265 of NC_142137.1, read as the reverse complement.
CTATTTTATACCTGTGGAAATTGAAGCTGAAAGAGATTAAGGTAACTTTTCCAGTGTTGAGCATCTAGTTAATGGTCAAGTCAGGATTTTGAACCTAGTCTATTGTAATAATAGTCTTAGGATATTATTTTTAGGATTATTAAAGATGTGAATAGTAATTTGCTTATAGAAATCTGGAAGCCAAACTCTCTGAATCTGCTAAAATGAAAACTTGGCTCAAATATGCTTGATAAGGTAATCTAAAGAACCCATTTTGGGGGGCTTCAGCTTGAGTATTTTGTTGAACTCTGTTGTCTGCTCTTTTCACTTGTGTACTAGCTGATCATAATGTATTACTGCATAAAAGATAGACTTTTTTTTTTGGTGGTTTATTAAGTACGGAGACAGGACCTGTGGGCAGAAAGAGCTGCTGCCAAAGATATATTTTCTTAAGGTATTTAAGAACTTTATTTATAAATAAAGCCTGATTTATTCCCTTAGTTTCTCACTGGTTGGTGAATCAATTGGATAAAATTGGATAAAAATACATAAAGCAATTTATTCCCTCTCTCTTCTTACAGTCTGTTAGTAAGTAATCTTGGTTGTAATAAAGGGAAGATTGATTTGGCATTTTGAATTCTATATATAGGTTATGGCCACATCAAGCACCTGTCAGGGAATTGGAGAGTGCAGGACTTGGAATCAGGAGATCTGGGTCAAATTCTGGATTAACCATTTACACTCTGTGACCATGGGCAACCTAAAAAGGCAAAGAAATCTCTTGTTTACTTTCCCAAACTTGCAAATCTCCCAGATGCTTGAGCCCCAAACTGAGAATTTAGGAACTCCATTGAATTTCCCCCATTCTCTCTGCTCCACACTAACAACCTATGAACGAGTACTGTTGACTGCACTTCCACACCAGATTCTGACTTTGCCTCTTTTATCCAGCTTTATTGCTACTACCTTTTCTAGGTAACCATCACATTGAATTTCAGTCTTCTAATTTATCTCCTGTTCTCCTCTCCATACTGTCCATGCTGTTCACAGCAGCCATTTTAAAATGTAAATCTGATGGTGTGACTTCCCCTGATTGTAGAGCCTTCCCATTGCAGTGAGAATAAAATCAACTCTTTAGTCTGGCCTGCTTTCTATATACAATTTGATCTGGTCCATTCCTCCCTCTTCCACCTTATCTCACACCCTCTCCACGATCAGAGTGCCTCTACTTTTCTTAGTGGTCTCTTCTGTCCTGAATTTGCCAAGTTTGTGTCTTCTGCCTAGAATGTTCCTCCTCCTGTGTAACTTTGCAATGTACCTTGTTTTTAGCTTTAATGTTACCTTCTTAAAGAGGGCCCAAGGACCCACCTTTGTAGTCTTCCATGTCTTAATACATCATCTTGTGGGTTTTTTTTCCCCCTCTCTCTTTCCCTCCCTTTAACATAAGCTCCAGGAGAGTAGGAAACTTAATCTCTCACTTGAAGTACAGTATTTCCAGTGCTAGAATAATAGTGCCTGGTATGTAATTGGCACCTCTTAAATTCAGATGAATTCTGGAAACTTAGAATTCTCTTCATTTGAGAGATGGGTTAACTTGTAGTTTATGAGATTGAGGATTAAATGAGATGATTTTATTTAAAGTCACATAGCACAGTTCTTAGCACATGGTTGATATTCAGATGTTTTTGGCTATGAATTGTTGATTTCTGTTCCTCTTTAGTTGGCTTTTGGAGAGCAGGCGCCTCTTCCATAGTCCTGGTTCCCATAAAACTTAGCATAGTGCTTTTTACACAGACTTTCATTTAAAAAATACTAGCTGAGCTGATTATAGTCTTTGTGCTAACTATATTAAATATTAATGTTATTAAGTGTTAAATGTATTTTGTATTAAACATTATATATTATTAAATAATGTTAAATATATTATGTATCATACTTCACATATGATCTTGGGAGTTCTTTTTATGGATACTTAGCCATATTTATAGATTGTGAACAAGAATGTGTATCTGCTAGTATAACAGCCTATAGCCCCTCCTCCCTTTGTTATTTCTAGCATATATTTTTTTGGTGATTTGGAGTAAAGAGGGATTTGGCAGTTGGTTTTTCTTTAGATATGTGGAAATTAAAATTAGCCTTTTAGAATTGTTTAGGGGAGGTGTTAGCTTAAATGAGCCTTGTATCACTTCCAGCAGTGAATCAGTAGTATTGGACTTCTAGGTCCAAAACAGTTTCATAACAACACGTCAGTTTAGAAGATTAGTTTCTTTCTGCCCCCCTTGGGGGGATTTGGTATTTTTAAAACTAAACATGCATGCACTTTAGAAATCCTTTTGTTTCTGTATCTATGGTCTTTTGTTTTTATTTTTTATTTTAGTATTTTTCCCTTAATTATTAGTTCCTATTTTTCCTCGTTTGAACCTCAGATCTCTTAATCTCCCCAAGTGCAGGGTCATGGGCATATAGGGGACAGTGTTCTTGATTTACCAGTGTAATCTTAACATTTCTTTCCCTTTGTATTTCCAATTGTATTTTTTATTGGATTTTTGGTAAGAGTCACAGATTTTAATATTTATGTGTATTTTTTTCATTTAAACTGGTCTGTGAATTCCTTGAGGTTAGGCATGTATTAATCTTCTATTCTTTAGTTTCTGCTCCCCTAGTAGTTTTTGACTATCCTTTGCACATAATTGGTGATCGATCACTGAATGTTACTTACAAGGCTGACCTGTTCAGTGTTGACAGTTGCTTAGTACATTGCACAAAATTTAAATTTACTTGCATAGTAATGGTAAATTAGCTTAGGAAGAGTATTGCCTTTCATTAGATACTTGTTTCATTTATCGCCTGTTTTATCGTAATGTCTGTACGTGTATCAAAATGCTTTTAGGCACACAGAGCTTAGAATTTTTGTGATAGCTGTTAATAAGAATTTTAAAAACCAGTTTCAGATGAAACTAAATTGTAGAAGGGAAGTGGCCAAGAGAGAATAAAGAATAAGATAAGTACCAAAGCATTAAAAATAAACGCATACTTTAGGTAAGTTATAATTCTAGCATTATGAATACTAACTACTGATAGATGACATGTTTTGATATTCCAAGAATACCATATTTGGCATTATTAGCCACTTTGAAATTTTCTGATAGGATAGCAGTATAGCTTCTGTTCTCTAAAGCTCAGATTACTAAAATAAGAATTCAAGAATTTAAATTAAAAAGGAAAAATGCTGTCAGTTTCATGGTGCAGTTCTGCATTCTGATTAAAACAAAAAAAATTCCTTAAGCTTTTATGGGTAAAAGATTATTTCTTAAATGAGTTTCCTTTTCCCTGAAATCATTAGTGATTTTATTAAGAGTTTATTTCAGTGCCAGTATAATTCATTGTTGTGAACAGTGGGTGTTTAATTTACCATAAATCAAACTCATATATTTTTTTTTCTTTGCTAGGAGTTTGAATATAGAGTTTAATTTCTCGGATCATTTTCTCCAGGAAGAACTTTACAGGATCTCAAAGACTTCACTTGACTGTTTAATCCTGCATAAAACCCAAGGTAAATAGCATTCATTTTTCTAGTTTTCAGTTTTGGTTTATTTAAGAAAATGCAACTACTTAATTCATGAATCTGAATGATTAAAAGTGGTGCGGTCTGAAGCTTTTTTTGTTTGGTTTTGTTTCATTTTGGTGGCTTGTATGAAGTAAGCCAGATTTTAAAAGTTTTAGGAAAAAGATTCTCTTTATCTCTCCTTCTTCTCTGTTGTGTGTCTTTTTCCATTCTTAAAAACACATCAACTTAGACTCAGGCCAGTAAGTCCTTCTCTCTTATGCATGTAAGAAGAATTCTATAACTTAATTTTTAACACCCTTGCATTGGTGTTAAGGTAATTAAAGTTCGTATTACATATATCAACTTATTTCGTCTTCACTACAACTCTGAGGAAGATACTGTCTTTTATGTATTTCTTATTTATGAGAAGATAGAACTAATATTTGTCTTTAAGATAGTTCTGTTTTATTTTGAAATATCTGAATCCTTGAATTTGTCATTTATGGTTTTTGATGAAGTATGTGCAGACATTATGTTGCTTCTTTTGTAATTCAGCTCCATCTTAGTGCTTTTAAATACCATTTTCATAATACTGAGCAGTGCCTACATAGGTAAAATAAATGCCTTCAAAAATATTTGGTTGTAGGAGAAATTGTTCATATGACAATTGCAGGCTATAAGAAGTTTAGTGAGTCCATTTTTATGGAAACAATTATTTTGGTAATAAGTGGAAATTTGGAAATAGTTACAGCAGAAATAAACTTGGGAGGCATATATATACGTTCAATTTTGGGAAGAGTAGATCTTCTAAATTATTTAGTCCTGTTATTTCTGTACCCAGTGAAGTTTTAATTATTGCACTAGATTTTAGTAATGTTTAGAAAAGTTTGAATATTGGTGCCCAACTTTTCTTTTTCTTTTACTTCCAGTATCTTTCTTCCAGCAGTCTTTCTAGTTTATCTTTTATCCTTTTTCATCTACTTACCAGAAGGCTACAGGGTGAACTAGCATTGTCACATAAGTCCATTTTTATCGGTAATCATGCAGTATTATATACATGGAGGGGTTAGTCCCATTTTAAGGTCATAAAGCATTTAGGATGACAGTCTGCTAGGTTTATTATTTTTTTAGTATTATGGCACTTGTATTTTCTTTGTTTTGGGTTCCTTATCTGCTGTTACTACTCTGATATTATGTATCTCTTTTGCAGGACAGGTAGGCATTTGTAATGGGCATGGAGTAATATCTAACATGCTGCTATAGTTTTGTATTGCTCTTTCTGGCTTCTGCAGCTGCTTCCTTTTTGAAATGAGGCACATAGGTGGTTCTGCAGTCCATAGAAATCTTCTATCTACAATATACAGTACCTGTCATGCAGGTGAAGATAAATAGGGATAATTGTCTTAGTATCCATTTGAAAAGGGTGATGAGTAATATCCTTTAAGAAGCTTACGTCTTGTAAAATTTAGTTGATCTTTGAAGATAAATAAGAATGTGAAACTTCTTTAATTAAATAATGAGTTTTTACTTTTTTGGTCTCTTATTGACTAGGAGAAAAGAAATGGGTCGCTCCAATTCTAGATCACATTCTTCAAGATCAAAGTCTAGATCACAGTCTAGTTCTCGATCAAGATCAAGATCACATTCTAGAAAGAAGAGATACAGGTGAATTACTGTGTTTTTAATTCTTTTAATAATGATAATCAGCTAATATTCATGGAGTGCTTACTATGTTTAGACACAATGCTGAACTCATTAATATATTTTATTCTCAACCCTGTGAAGTGGATCTGTTCTTACCTTTGTTTTAGAGTTGGAGAGATTGAGAACTGTTCAAATTGCAAGCCAGTAAATGGCAGTGCTTAGGTTTGGTTTCAGTTAGCGTGACTTCAGATCTCAGATTCTTACACTGTGCATGTATGGTGAATTTCTTTGAATTTGTAATGTTTAGAGTTAAATTGGATAACGTGAGAATTATTTGACTGTAAGCCATCTTTGTGTATTATTTCATAGTTTCTCATTGTTTCTGAGTCGATGTCTCAGTATTTTATGCATTTAGCTAGTAGTATTTGATTGATGAATATTCTTCTATGCCATTAAACATTCTTTTACTCTATTATTTTAAGTGCCTGTATAACTTTATTGTAATTTGTTAGTATGTCCTGCTGTTGGATATTTTCCTGTTTTCTGTAGCTTCATTCCTAAGGCCTTTTATTCTCTCAATATTATTCTTAGAAGTGAGACTTTATTCATTAAAAACTGAGCTTTACTTTTGTATAAATGAGAGGTTTTGTTTTTCAAATGCACATCTTTGGTTTTGACTATTGACATGTTAAATTCAACCATAAGTGTTTAGAATGGTAGAATGGAATAGTTTCTTTTTCTTTCATTGATATTTATTTCATTTTTAGTTCTAGGTCTCGTTCCAGGACATACTCAAGATCTCGTAGTAGAGATCGTATTTATTCTAGAGATTATCGCCGAGATTACAGAAATAATAGAGGAATGAGACGACCTTATGGGTACAGAGGAAGGGGCAGAGGGTATTATCAAGGAGGAGGAGGTAGATATCATCGAGGTGGTTATAGACCTGTCTGGAATAGAAGACACTCTAGGAGTCCTAGACGAGGTCGTTCACGTTCCAGGAGTCCAAAAAGAAGATCCGTTTCTTCTCAAAGATCCCGAAGCAGATCTCGCCGGTCATATAGATCTTCTCGGTCTCCAAGATCATCCTCTTCTCGTTCTTCATCCCCATATAGCAAATCTCCTGTCTCTAAAAGACGAGGGTCTCAGGAAAAACAAACCAAAAAAGCTGAAGGGGAGCCCCAAGAAGAGAGTCCTTTGAAAAGTAAATCACAGGAGGAGCCGAAAGATACATTTGAACATGACCCATCTGAATCTATTGATGAGTTTAACAAATCATCAGCCACATCTGGTGATATTTGGCCTGGCCTTTCAGCTTACGATAATAGTCCCAGATCACCTCATAGTCCTTCACCGATTGCTACACCACCTAGTCAGAGTTCATCTTGCTCTGATGCCCCCATGCTCAGTACAGTCCACTCTGCAAAAAACACCCCCTCTCAGCATTCACATTCCATTCAGCATAGTCCTGAAAGGTCTGGGTCTGGTTCTGTTGGAAATGGATCTAGTCGGTACAGTCCTTCTCAGAATAGTCCAATTCATCATATCCCTTCACGAAGAAGCCCTGCAAAGACAATCACACCACAGAATGCTCCAAGAGATGAGGCTAGGGGACGTTCTTCATTTTATCCTGATGGTGGAGATCAGGAAACTGCAAAGACAGGAAAATTCTTAAAAAGGTAAGCATTAAAGTATTTAGATTATAATATTAATACTTTTGTTCTTTGAATTCTGTTTGGATATATAAGACTTAAAATTGCAGCATGATGTATAGTCAGCTGTTTTTACTCAACAACTTCTTTAAAATTCCAAGTTGTTTATGCTACATCTGGTTAACTTTGGAAATTAAGTATTTTAATAGAAGCTAATTTATATTTCTTTTTTTAATTTTATTCATTTTCAGTCAGTTCAGAATTAGAATGTAAACAAGAAACTGAGTAGCGTAAGGCATAACTGATGGTTAACGTGTAAGATCTTACAGAGATGAATTCTGTTTGAGCATTGAAGGCTTATTTTGTTTTTTTTTTCATTATAATGTAACTTCTATAAATGTAGTTATAGTACATGTTCTTGTGTGCTATTAATACATGCAGCTGCCAATTCTTAATAAAACTATGTGACTATAGAAAAGATGGTGGTATTTCTTATTCTAGTAACATTTGAAACAGACTTTGTTTAAATTCTGATTTCAAGCGTTGCTAAAGAGTAGCTAAAAAGACTCCGTGAAAATTGGTTGCTAATGTAGTTTGATTGACTCTAAGTGAGAAAATAGAACAGGCAGGCTATTTATGGGATAGTGCTGTACAAACTAGAATTAAATTTCATGTTGAACTGATACAGTTTCTACTTAGTATTGCCAGGAATCATTTTCTGCAGCAAAGTATATTTGAGATATTTTGTGATTCAATTAGAGTATTAACTAATACTAACTAAGTGGACTTTTGTGAACTCATTTCTTTTGGTAGATAAGTGTTATAGTCTGAAATTTTGAGTATAATTAGAAGTAGAATTCTGATAAGTATACTGTTTATTAGTGGTATTTAGCCTCAAATATTAAACCTTGTTGCATGTTACAGAAGTTCTGGATAATTGGATTTGCTAGTGCAGAATTGTGGTCTATGACTAGAACAGGTTTTTGAGAAAGGTTTTACTTTTTAAACTTTAGGAGGTCTAATATGTAAATTTATTTAAAAACTCAGTATGTAAGTGCTGTATGAATGCTTTTAAAATGTTTTTTAAAAGTGGAATCTGAGGAAAGCACTTTTCAGTAAGGTTTTTTTCTCTTTATTACTGGTCCTGTGGTATTGGGCAACACATATAAGTATGCAAGTGATCCACAGTGAATGCAATCCAGAGTTACCATCCTCTTCTCTGCTTATTCACAGGTTCACAGATGAAGAGTCTAGAGTATTCCTGCTTGATAGGGGTAATACCAGGGATAAAGAGGCTCCAAAGGAGAAAGGATCAGAGAAAGGGAGGGCAGAGGGAGAATGGGAAGATCAGGAAGCCCTAGATTACTTTAGTGATAAAGAGTCTGGAAAACAAAAGTTTAATGATTCAGAAGGGGATGACACAGAGGAGACAGAGGATTATAGACAGTTCAGGAAGTCAGTCCTTGCAGATCAGGGTAAAAATTTTACTACTACATCTCATCGGAATACTGAGGAGGAAGGACCCAAGTACAAGTCCAAAGTTTCACTGAAAGGCAATAGAGAAAGTGATGGATTTAGAGAAGAAAAAAACTATAAACTTAAAGAGACTGGCTACGTAGTGGAAAGGCCTAGCACTGCAAAGGATAAGCACAAGGAAGACGACAAAAGTTCTGAGAGAATAACAGTAAAGAAAGAAACTCAGTCACCTGAGCAGGTAAAGTCTGAAAAGCTCAAAGACCTCTTTGATTACAGTCCCCCTCTACACAAGAATCTGGATGCACGAGAAAAGTCCACCTTCAGAGAGGAGAGCCCACTTAGGATCAAAATGATAGCCAGTGATTCTCATCGTCCTGAAGTCAAACTCAAAATGGCACCTGTTCCTCTTGATGATTCTAACAGGTAATTCCAAGTTGATGCCCAAGAAATAATCTGTGGTGATTTATTTAATATTCTAATTAATTATCTTATTTTCTGAACATACTCCCATTTCGTATTCAAACCAATGGTATATTTTGTTTGTTATGTGTGTGTTTGTTACCGATATGCTGCAGACCTGCTTCCTTGACTAAAGACAGGCTACTTGCTAGTACCCTTGTCCATTCTGTCAAGAAGGAACAAGAATTCCGATCCATCTTTGACCACATTAAGTTGCCACAGGCCAGCAAAAGCACTTCAGAGTCTTTTATTCAACACATTGTGTCCTTGGTTCATCATGTTAAAGGTATGTTTACTGTTATGAATTAAATATTTCCTGCAAATTAAAATGAACAGTTAGGCTTTAATAAATATACTCTAGGGCTAGCAAGTTTACATGGACACCATTAGAAATTTGGAAAAATAGTTTCATGGAAGAGCGATCAGTCTTGCTAGCATTAAGACCCATGGAGATATTTAATAAAAAGTGATTGAAATACCAAGTAGACTTGAAACACACTCTAAAAAATCTATATCATGATAAAACTGATAAAGATTTATTTAATGGGAAGTCTTTTTGAAATGTGTCATTGTACTTGAAGGGCAAAATGCTTACAGATGATTTTTCATTGCATGCATATGATTTATAATGTGCTCTTGCATAGATTTATAATAAAGTGAGGCCGTATTGTTACTGAATGTTATTAAGACTTCCTTTTCAATTTTTAAAGAAACCTGAAACCAGCAGAAAAACAGTATTGATTTTCTGTCTATATCTTTGTTACTTAATTTGTTGTAATACTTAGCTTTTTTAAATGATAAACTGGAAAAGAATTTATTGGAATTTTTTAAGGGAAAAAAAGTTTAAGAAATTTAAAAATGTGTTGGATGAGTGGTGCTTTTATGAATAGTCACTAATTGGGATGATAGTTGTATTTCTTTAAGTCCTGATGGTGATAAGGGTGTTCATTTCAGTTAAAGTAATGATGTTCACTTTTCACCAGTATATAATTCAAAGTTACTAATAATTTTCAAAGGTTTTAGGGTATGACTTTTTGGGCAGTTAGGTGGTTTTGTTTTTGTTATTTTCTTTCTATGTTTAAAAGGCAACTTACTGTGAAATAGGTTCTTAACCCAGGAAGCTACATGGTTGTTGGTCTTAAAAGCCATTTTTTAAAAAACGTTTGTCTTTTTATATGAGAAAACTCATTGTAATAGCTGAAACTTGTCACTAGCAAATTCTTCATGCAGTTGTTTCAAAACAGTGAATAGTTAATGAATTTCTTTTTGATTGTATTTAAACATGGTAACAAGAGTTTCGTTATTTGGCTATAACTAGGTTTGTGAGCCAGTTTATGACCATATTATGGTGGTACATAAAATATGAAACATTAACATTTTTTCTTTTTTTACCTTTTTTTGACCTGTCTCCACATTTTACAATTTATTGCTGAATTTTGAGATCAGGTTTTGATAAAATTTTTCTTTTTCTTTTTCATTTTCTTTTTTTTTTTTTTTTTTTAAAGATCTGTAGTTATGTTTCTTATTGGTATTGTGCAACCGATCTGAACAGCTCTTTCTTAATTTAGAGCTGAAAATGCCCAGTGATGTTTTCTTTTTCATTGTAACTAGGTCCTGGAATATGTTTTGAAATGGCAAAATCCATGTTTCAAAGTAAAATAGCTGTTGAAAGATACAGGCAAAGTTGAATCTTCTGTCTTCCTGGCAAAAATGGCATAAAAACTGAGTTGCTAGCTCAAATTCCTGGGTTTCATGGAATTATGATTGAGGCACTACCCTTGTAGTGGCCGTTTCAAGTTTTAATGATTGGTTATGAGACATGTGCTGGATATTGGGCGGTAAGTTGACACAGATGTATGTTGACCTGTTAAGCAGATAGCTTGCTTCGTAATGTAACATTTCATGACTTTATACGTCTTTCTATTTTACATTTACAGCGTCTCTTGAATGGTTTAAAAACTGGTATTGATAATCACTAATTTTAAAATTTAAGAGAAGGATGAGAACAATAGCAAATATGCTGTCAGGTTTGCCAAGATGCCAGATTTTTGGAATAATTAGTGTTAATTGATTTGAAGAATACTTTTTGAATTGAAATTGTACTGTTCAGTTTTTTCTTAAATCCATTTTTTTTGTTGTCAACATAGTCCTTGATGAAATAATTTTATTAGTGTACTAAAACCCAACTGTGTAGTTATTTTACTATTTTGTTTTCTGCAAATGATTACATGAAGTAACTTCATTGGTTCATATTGGCAAGGTATAAGGACATTCACTTACTGTTCCTTTTTGTTCTGTTTGAGGAAGTAGTGCATTATTGAAATCGAGTTAGAGATTCTCAGTTTTAATCTGTTTTTCTTGGATTATATGTAGTATTGACAGGGCCCTCTGAGGAACTTTGTATCAGTTACCTGTTGAGGTACAAAAAGTTAAAAGGGACAGAGTAGGAGCTCTTTGTAACACTTGATTCTCTTCTGCTAGGTTTCTTGAGTATTTTTATTTTCTTTCCACCTGCCAAATGCCCTTCTGTCACAAATGAAAATCTCTTTTGAAGTAAAGATAACTAATTGGGCAGTATTTCTCCTAAATCAACAGAGCAGTACTTCAAATCAGCTGCAGTGACCCTAAACGAGAGGTTCACTTCGTATCAGAAAGCCACCGAAGAACATAGTACCAGGCAAAAGAGCCCTGAGATACACAGGTATGTGCAGTGTTGAATGATCATATAAAAATGTTTTGATAGAAACAAACTGTTTAAACAATATAATGGAACTATGCAATCATGATATAAAATGAACTTTGGTTTTATTTCTGATTTATACCTTGAGTAAGTATATTTCCAGCCTTGAAAAGTTTGTAATTTACTGTTTCTTTTTAATTTTTAGTTCACTTGGTTTAAACAGGTTTTTAGAACTTAAAATAGTCTTAATCACTCCACAGTAAGGAATTCAATAAATACCACATTTGTTTTTTGGGAGGAAGTTGGATGCCTAGATTAGCCCTTTATTTAATTTACTTCCAGTAAGTTTGTAAAGTAAAAATGCTTGGTAACAGGTAGAACTGTTTTTCATAAGAAGAGCATGAATGTTTAAAGTAGGCAATTATGTTCACATCCTGGTTCTATAACTTCATTGCATTGTGATGAACAAGTTAGTTAATCTCTGAACAGTCGTTTTTTCCATCTACCAAATAAGGACAATAGTGCCTCTTTTGCAGAGTAGTGGTGACAGTTAGTATTGGTTATAAAGTATCTAGTGCTTTGTACATAGTAGGTAGGGTTTTGGTGGTGACTGCTGAAGAAGCTCTGAGAAGTTGCAACAGACGCTAGCTTAAAAAAGGCAAGGAAAGGCACAGCATAAAACTAATGATCACTGATGATGTCAAAATATTGGAGATATTTGAGAACAAATAACCCTATTCATGTGTTCATTGAAGATATGGAAGTATAACTGTATGATAGTTGACACTTAGGATGATAATATTCAATTTAATCAAAACATGGGTTTTTTTTACAGTTAAGTTTGTTTAAAAAGGTTAGACTTTTTTCTGTGTAAAAATATCTGAAGCACTTTTCAATGGCTATAGTCTATTAATTGTTTATTTGGAATTAGATTAATAATCTTATAATGATAAAGTTTATCTGGGAGAGAAATAACTGTCTAGTTATTTCCTTTATTCAAATGGACAGTTCTGAGGAATCTTTTGAACCATAAAGTTAATGTGACTACAAATAGATTTTATTTTACATTAAGGAGAATTGACATCTCTCCAAGTGCCCTGAGGAAGCATACTCGTTTAGCAGGGGAAGAGAGAGTTTTTAAAGAAGAAAATCAAAAGGTATGTTTTGAATGGACGTTTTTTTTTAATGTTAAGTTTAACTTAATGATATATATTAAGTATAGTTTGTGTAGACAAAATGTTTGCAGAGATCGTCTATTTTTAACTTGTAAATAAATGCATTTACGGTAGTGTATATAGTGTTCCTTCCTTAAAAGAAATTAAGCTGACAGTATACTATGTATCTAAGTAAAACCAAAGTAATTTTTAAAAATGGTAATGAAAGGAAGAAATTTGTTCTAAGTAAAGGGTGAAGAATCAAGTGGTAGGTAAAGGAAAATTATAAAAACAAATTATGGCAGGGTTTTCCTATGAAGTTTTGAGGTGAAATAGATGAGCCAGAATAAATATCCCTTGATTTATGTATGCTGAAATTAGTATTTCTAGGTTTTTCACAGCAAGAACAAGAAATCCCCATGCTACTGGTCATTTTTGATCTGGACTAAGAAACATTCTAAGAACTGATTTACAAATGAACATTTGGAATAAAAACTGTCACTATTGGAATTTTTGTGGGTTGGGGAAAAATGTTTTTAAAACTTGAGCGAAGAACCTGTGAATGTTGGGGGAGGGAGGTCTGTGAGAATAGAATGTTTTTGTAAGGGGGGACTGTGATACATTCTGATGATTTGAAATTGGTGTTTTCTAGGTAGGCTAGTCCATATGGCAGGCCATACGGGTCTAGCAGAAATGTAGGAACAAGTAGAAAAGGAGCAACTGTCCATTGTAATGGAAAGGTTGGGGACTTGGAAATGCTGCTTGGTTCCAATTTTGGCTGTAGCCAAGTATTATCTCTGTGATAACTTGGAAAATAATTAGCGTCTTGGACATTTGGTTTTCTAATCAGAAAAAAGAGACTACATGTGCTTTGCAGAGTTAAATAGTTGAGCTGTTATGAAAACATTGGCGCTTTCATTACCAGAAGCTGTTATTAATAGTTGTATTATACAAATATTTTAATAGGGCATCCTATTAACTTACCAGATACGAAATTTAGAGCTCAAAAGAAAGTGGTCGCTTTGTATGGGGCATACTGATCTTGGAAAAACAGATTCTGAAAGTTGCATACTAATCTTGGCTTTTACTTTCAATATCTTGGGTTCCATATTGGTTAATTTTGTTTTGCCAACAATTTAGTCTATCCTTGTGCTCTGACAGAGTGAGTATCTTGTTTCTTTCCTCATTATTCACCAGATTTTCATCTGGAGGAGAGAAAATAGTGATTACTTATTGATGGACAAGAGGATATGACATTGCTTTTTATCCTTCGTCTTCTAATCTGAATGAATAATTAATAAATATGTGTTATTATTTAATGTGTGTATAGTTTTGGAGTTTATAAAGTAGTTTTACTTAAATTATCTTGTTACTTGTGGGCTTGGAATACCTAAGTGAATAAGGAAGGTTTTTGCTCTTGATTAGACTTCCTTTGTTACCCAGGGAGCAAATAGGTGAGTAGTTGATAATCATTTGGAGATATATTTATACTTTCAGTTTTATGAATGCTTATGAATATCATAGCTAGATTTCCCAGAGTAAGTACTTCTTATTGTTGAATACTAGCAAGGATGTCCACATTGCTTAGCATCTTACTGATGTATAATTTTTCTTCATTCCTAGATGCCTCTTTCCATCTTCCTAAATTATATAGTATTTGAAAAAGCAATGGAACAAGAAGGAGGTGAATTGTGACCCAGTTAAACTAATGTCCGTTGCAATACCTGAATTGAGAAAGGGCAGTATATGGCCCAAAATACTGAGTACAGGATTGGGAATAATCTCTTTCTGGCTTTGTTTCTACCCTTATTCAACCTTATTTGGTTTTATTAATCATACTCCACTTGCATGTTATGGAAATTACACAATTCTTCCTTTTGAAGTGGTTTTTATTGGGTTGGTCAATTTGTTGGGAAGAGTTTGATGATAATGAGGCTTAAATAATGAGAACCATTACTTTAGGATCCCTCAACTTTGTAGGTAGAAGGCTATATAGCACAACTACAGATAGAGTATAACCTCTATCATTGTTCAACTATTTAAAAAAAAACCCTATGAAAAGGATGAGTGATGACAGTGAGGATGTGCTGAGTGGAAAAATAATTGTCATTCTACTGTACAGAGATTTTTATGGATTGCTTTGAACAAAAACCTAAAACCTATGACATTTTCAAGATAATCAGCTTTTCATAACTTCCCCAGTCCTGTTGCACTGTGTATACAAATGTTTAGTCAAAACAACCAAGCATATTTTTTTAACAAAAACTAAAACTAAGTGTGGAAGTAGTATGTTATGGTCCACTCTGTTCTGATACTAAAATGCCAGTTTAGGAACTGGCATAAAATTTGGCTATATATATATATATATATATTATTTTTTTCTTATCTCTCTCCTGAAATCTGTATTTTACATTTGTCTTTTTATAGGGAGATAAAAAATTAAGGTGTGATTCTGCTGATCTTCGGCATGACATTGATCGTCGGAGAAAAGAAAGAAGTAAAGAACGGGGGGATTCCAAGGGCTCCAGGGAATCCAGTGGATCGAGAAAGCAGGAAAAAACTCCAAAAGATTACAAGGAATACAAATCTTACAAAGATGACAGGTAATTGTTAAAACTGTGTGAGTTAGGTTTTAGCTTCTAATTAGCCTTTAATAATTGTCAGCTTAATTGCTTTCAATTTTGACTGTGTAATCGAATGTTTAAATTTAAACAATTAAAATTATTTGTTTTACAGCAAAAATGTATTTGTCTTTTACACGGCTTATGGTGGATGAGGACAAAAACTTTGGAATAGCAAGCTAACACTGAAAAAAAAAATGACAAATTAATGTGTCCTATTATCCAGGCTACATCAGGAGGTTGGACTTCAATGCAGTGCATTTCTAGAAACAGTTTGTGTAAGAACTTTGGTTCGTTATGCTTGATTCCGCACTTTTTCAACTCATAACACCCAGAGTACAAGAATTTTAAACTGATACCTAGTGGTTTAACATGGGAGAGATGGGGGGAGGAAGGACTAGTTTTTATAAAATAGCAATGTGTATTTATCTTTCAAAGTAATGTTTCCATGGATACTGTTAGCAGTGGTAAGAGTTATCGCAGGTATGACCTTTTCGGGTGTTGCATTAGAACCATATAAAATTGATCATCATAAAGTCAAATACATAGTAGGAATACTCAGTATCATAGATAATCGTTTTCTTGCTATTCATTAGGTAAATGGTGGATTTTACTCGTGTTTTTTAATTTATGACTGGTATTTGTATGTCATATGCTTTTAATTTCTATCATGGAGTTATGGCCCAGACCATACCAACTGTTCTAACCCAGGGTGTACAAACTGCAGTCATTTTGAAACTTGGCCTTAAGAACATTCTTACTTTTTCCTACTCTTCTTTTCCTTTCCTTAAAATAACAACAAAAAAGTTAAAAATATTGAAGAACTGAACCTTATTCTTGAAGTTTTCAGACTGCTAGTTTTTAACTGGCAGGCCATAGCATGTTTTTTAGTAGTTATGTAAAAAAAAAAAAAATAACTGAAGGAGAATGGAAACAGACTGTGTCAAAGTTTAGCACCCAATCATTTTAGTTATGTAATAATTTTAATAGGGGATAGTTTTTTTTTTTTTTGACTTGAAAAATATCCCTTTTATTATAAGATTCAACAGGGTCTTTTATCTTTTTTAAAGTAGCACATATTTTTTTGTTTTCTTTGTTTATTTTGCAGTAAACATAAAAGTAGAGAGCAAGATCATTCTCGATCTTCATCCTCTTCAGCATCACCTTCTTCTCCCAGTTCTCGAGAAGAAAAGGAGAGTAAGAAGGAAAGAGAAGAAGAATTTAAAACTCACCATGAACTGAAAGAATACTCAAGCTTTGGAGGAGTTAGCCGACCACGAGGAACCTTTGTAAGTAGTAGAAATACCTTTGATTGTTGGTAGGACTTTAGAGCACTGTGCATAAGGAAAGTTAAAAATACATGATTTAGACATTGTCCTGAGTCATTACTCTTAACAGTCAAGAATTAGTCTTGAAAAGTGAAATAGTATTTGATACGTCTTCATTAAGATACACCATTTAAAGGTTGGGAGGAGGGACTGGAGCTGGGATGATGCTTTCTTTGCATACAGAGTAAAAAATAAGTGTTTTTGTCTAATTTAAAAAAAATTCATATGTATATATAAACTAGATGCTTTTTTAAACTTTGGAATGAATATCTGTACATAGTGCATAAAGACCCAAGAGTCAAGTAAAGTTACTGATTTGAGATCCAGTTCTTTAATCACTTAGTTTAAGATACCTTAAAACATTAAAAAAAACCCCTAATCTCTGTATTACAACTATTTTTATTTTGCCTATTTTGCCTTCTAGTCCTTGCTTGTATGCGTGTAATCATAGAAATCATATAATTTTTCTTTTTATTCTACATAGCATACACAGTATCCCCATATTTGCATAAAATTGTTGTAATTATTAATTTAATGACTTCATAGTAGTGCATCTTCTTGACTCTTCAAGTTCTATATTCAGATTGCCACTGTAAGCAAGTATCCAGTCAATTATTAGTAGGGTTCATTAATTAGATCATTTAGGAAAGAGAAGAGCTTTGCTTATATTGTGATAGGTGTAGTTGAACACTTGGGACTCCTGTGATAATTCAAAGAATTAGACAACTCTTCTGGCTAGTAAAAGGGAAAAGAACTAACTTTTTTATTTAAAAATATTTCAGGCCATGAAAGTGCAGTCACTATGCTAATACTTAGATTGACTGCATTTCTTAACCTTTTCAACTGTCAGTAGGCAGAATTTTTTTTGCCTATAATATAAAATAGCCACCCTTTCTGTCCTCAGTGGCTATGAAATTGAGATTTAGGAAGGAAATTAGGGAATATGTTTTTTGTTACTGCAGTAAAATTAGAGTTTGCATGTAACTAAATACCTTTTGATTGCATTACTAAACAACTTTGTTAATGTTAATCAGTTTCGAATTAGAGGCAGAGGAAGAGCCAGAGGAGTTTTTGCTGGGACAAATACTGGTCCAAACAACTCAAATACTACTTTTCAAAAGAGACCGAAGGAAGAGGAATGGGATCCAGAATATACCCCAAAGAGCAAGAAGTACTTCTTGGTGGGTGTTAGAAATCTGTGTTTATTTGGTTTGCATTAATTTTCAAAGCATACTGGGTGAATACATTTGAGTACAGATATCCACTACTATGAGAAGTTTTCACCATAATGCAGGCAACCTTTTAAAAATTCATGACCCAGATGATTTGAAGTTTTGAAAACGTGGGTCCCTTTGGTCCTGTTTATACTTCATTGATAGCACCTATAGTCTGATCAGGGTAAATTAAAAATGTACCTGATTTGATAGTAGCCACATTCAGAGAAGAACATTAACATATGCTTCATATCTGTCTATAAGACGATGACTGTTATAGAAACTTCTCATTAAGATTTACCTTTCATCATCACAGCTGTCTGTTTAAATGAAAGACAAAGAGAAGAATTCTTTCACAGTACACATAATTAAGAATCTCAGGGAGGCTGTTTACTTCCATTGGAATAAAAGGAAGATAAAATTACATGTGGAAAAGTTGCTAGGTACACTAATGTGCTTGTGATACAATTCCTTCTTGAAGTAGTTTTCTAAGGGATGGAACTAGAGGTGGTGGGTCCTGAAAGAGTTTCTAGGTAATGATGGAAATTTTCTGCAGTTTGACATGGGAGAAAAGGGTCCAGCATTATAGATAATTTAGAAAATACCAAAACTCTTTGCAGAAATACTTACTTTTATCATAGCTTTTCAGAGAAGTCTGTTTCAGAGACTAGTTCTGAAGATTAGTTGTTTTGCAGAAGCAAGGAGGAAAATAATATTAGATTAATGGAATCGTGTCTTTTATTTGGCTTTTTATGAATACCGCTGAATGCCCATAACCTGTCTGCTAAGTGAGAGGAGAGAGCTATATGCTGAAGTAGATCTATATTGTTTGAAGAATGGCAATCAAAAATTAATTTCTATTTGACTCTCTTGAGTACTTTAATGACCAAGGTCTGAAAAAATTTTTAGAGTTATTATACATAATATTTACTCAATACATGCTCCTCTGAGGGGAAATTTAAACTTGTTTGAATTGTGTGAGTTGACCATGTGGACAGGGAAAGGCATTATATTTAGTTATAGGAAAGCTTAAAAGATTGATCTCCTTTTTGATTTAAGAATTTATATATTCACAGACTGCTGTTTATACTAGGTACTATGAATGCAAAAGTAAATAATGATTTCAATTCTTGGCTGGAACAAATTTAGAAACAAATGTTCTAAATACATGCGGTGAATTTCCTCCAAAGCAGGAAATGGAGGATTATTTCCAAGGAGAGAGTGCTGAGGAGAGCCTTCTTAGAGGAAGTGGGCTTGAATCTTCAGTTTAAAAGATAGGCAGGTGTACTGCAAATTGCAGGAGTGAAACATTTTGAGATAGAACTCTATGGCTAGATGGTTAGTGTAAGTTTAGTAAAATTAAGAAAAAGCAGAAGCCAAGTTGTGAAAGGCCATAATATCTTAATAAATTTGGATTTTAACCAGAGTTTAGAAAAACCATGGTTGTACAGACAGATCTGAGAGTTACTGAGTGTCGAACTAAAGGCTTAGATATTAGAAAAGTTGAGTAACATTTATGAGGACTTGTTCAGGGACCCTGTATGTAGTTGGGGGTTGGTAGTGAGATGAAGGGATCTCTCTCTAAGATCGGGAATACAGGGGAAAGAATCCAGTTTGAGGAGAAAATTAAGTTCTGTTCTCGAAGTGCCTGGGAGAAACTAAATGCAGAGTGCAATGGGTTGTTGCTAAGGCGGGTCTATAGAGAGAAAAAATTTAGGAGCCAAAGCCAGATCGCTCAGTTGGAAGAGATTAAAAGGCCACCCTGTCAAAGGTGGGGTGAGGAGTGAGTGATAGTAAAATTGCCACACTGTTCATTTAAAAAAAAAATGCTAGAAGAGGAAACCAAATGTTAAAGGTCAGAAAGTTAAGAGGGAAATGAGAGGTGAACAAGTGGATGCTAATTATTTAATACTTTGAATGTTTTACAAATACTTAATTTAGGCCAGACCTTTGTTTTTCTCTGGCATTCTTTCAGAATCTGGTGTTGTAATTTCTATCTTAAATTAGGATGTATCATTTTAGTTTGGCATTTAGGTGGTAGTTTTACTGATGAGAGGAAGAATGTGTTATTTTAAGAATTTAGCATCTTACAAGTAGCAGTAACATTTTACATGTTGCTGTTCTGGGCTATATTTAAAAACCTGCATTTCTATATAAAACATGCATTTGACAGAAACTAATGTTCACTTCTAGTGAAAATTAAAATGTTAATATATTTCTTATAAATCTATTCCCACAGTTAATTATTTTGGTTCTTAATTAATGAACCATTGAAAAATAACAGCTTTGGTTTTTACGTGGATATTTAAATTTGAAAGATTTTGCTTTTGCAAAGATATTTTATACACTGCTACTGCTAAGAATAGAAATATAAACAAAAATATTCAGAAGAGATGAGGTTGAAAACTTACAGATGTTCCCTGAGGTTCTTTCAGAATAATTTCAATCAAATATGGAACTTTGGTACTGAAGCATTAATATTTAGTAGTAATAATAACAACGTAAGATTTATTGAGCATATGTATTATCCTAGGTAGGCGCCTTTCTAAGTGTCTTACATACATAAACTTATTTCATGCTTATAAAAAATCATTTTGAGATGAGTCCTTTATTCCACTTTTACAGATGAAAAACAATGGGGTACAGAGGTTGAGCACTTGACCAAGGTTACATGCCTAGTAGAACAGGGCTCTGGATTTGAACCCATGCCTTGGGCCTGAGAGCCAGGTTCTGAAAGCACCCTACCATTCTCTCTCCAATATTGAGTAATAGTAACATTTGTTGCATTCTTTTCTCATCTCTAATCTCTGATTTATGCAAAGATATGGTAATGTTTCCAATAATAAGTACTCTAGAAGGATAGTCTATCTTAGAACCTGAAATTCTATGGAGGGGGGGTGAGTATGTGAAGAGTTGGATCAAGTAGGGAAAGTATGGAAGTGGACAGACTCTCAGTGTTGATGTTGTCTTCTGAGGAAGAGAAAAATCCCTGGTGTGGAAGGGGCCTCAGGGTAGGAGGTTTGATCAATTTTTGAAACTTGATCATTTTGTTGAGAAAAGATGAGAGGATTCAGAAGGTCTTTTTTTTTTTTTTTTTTTTTAAGATTATTTGAGAGAGAGGGCACGCCGAGCGGCAAGGGGCAGAGGGAGCAGGAGAGAGAATCTTGATCAGACTTCCCTGCTGAGCGCAGAGCCAGATGCAGGGCTCTGTCTCAGGACTCTGAGATCATGACTTGAGCCAAAATCAAGAGTTAGACGCTTAACGGACTGAGCTGCCCAGAGGCCCCCAGGTCTTGTTCTAATATGGCCTTTTTTGTTTATGTGTTTTGTGCATTGTAAATATCTCACTTATCTGACCCTTTATCATGTGAAGTAATTTTTAAAAATTGTAGTAGGACTAAAATCTTGGAAGTTAGAACTTGAGGGTTAAGAGTTCACTTAGCATGAGAATGTTGTTATTAGCTGTCTTATATGGTAATCACTTACTGCCACCAAGATACCTAGGAAATGAATTCTCTGGGTGATGGGCCTAGGGAGTAGTGGAAAGGATTAGTTTTGTGGCCTTGGGCAAGTAACGCAGTGCCTCAGTTTCTTTATATCTGAAGTGGGATTAGTAACAGTATTTTATAGGGTTCTTTGAGAATTAGATAAGTAAATACATGGAAAGTGCTCAGAACAGTGTCTTACCTTAGTAAAAATTGTTATTACTACTGTTAGAGTGCTTGCTTGTCATGCCCTCGGCTGGACGCTTGTTACAGATCATCTGTGTTCTTTCACGGCTGTCTCCCATTTTTAAAATGAGGAAGTAAAGTCACACAGCCTCTGTTTAGATTTAAACCCATGTCTCTGACTCCAAAACCTGTTTGCTTCTTCCCACAAATGGATAGAATACTGTGTAAACACCAGAAACAGACTGTAGAGTTGTTTGTGCTAATACCAAAAGAGAGCCTGAAATTATGTAGTTGTGTGGCTATGATTTTGAGTGGCAGAGTATTTTAAAATACTTTATTTCAGGTTTCTGTTGAACTTCCTGATATTCTGAAATCTACACTTCTGACATTCCTAAATTCATTCTTTATGGAGTCCTACACGTCTCGAGCTAGTCACTTTTCATCGGTTTGGTAAAGATAGATTATTGGAAATTGGTAACTGCTCTTCTGCGTGGTGTGTTATTTACGTAACTGAGCTTTGCAGTTCATGCCGTGAGGGTGATCTGTATTACATGAATTGTGTTTTGGAAAAGGTGCTTGTATCACATAATACTTATGAAAAAGTTTTCGTGACTTTTGGACAGTTGGTCAAGTATTCCGTAGGTTATGCACATTGTTTGCATTATACCTGTTGTTTCATTAAGGGGCATTATTTTGCTCTACTTTCCATTTTTTAAAAGTGACAGACTTGAGAGTTTGAGTTGGGCAGCAATTAATTAAATTACATTACAGAAGAACTTCGGCTTTTTGTTTTTGTATTTTGTAATACTCATCCACAAAATAAAGTGCTTTTCAAGTTTGCAGATTGTTTAAATTAATGGAATAATTTATAATTTGGGGAATATCTGTATTTGGATATAGTTAATGAGAAATTAAGGTTAAAATAATAGCTAAAAGTAATAAAAAGCTATAGTACTTCATGTTGGTAAAGAAGATTCAAGTTGAGGTATTATTCTAGGGACCATGTGGTCATGAATTGGCATGTGAAATTCTCTAGCTTAGAAGATTGATGTGTAATGTACATCAAGTTTTAAATCTCAGTAAGATTTTAAAATCTATTCCAATATGTAAGGTGTAATTCATACCACTTATTTTATTTAACAGATTTTATAGTGTTGTAATGATATTTCTATGACTTTTTAATGTTTTATGACTGGTAATTTTTGGGGGACATTATTGGTTATTTTATCTCATTTACATATAGTATGTTAGCCAGTGGACTTAGATTGAAATAATGGAATGCAAAAAAGTCAAAATTTTGGAAGTTGGCAGTAATTTAGCAGTTGAAATTCTCCAAAAAATCTGACAGCTCTCAATGCTTGGGTTATAAAGCAGTAATTATTTGCTTTCACAATGGAAAATATTTTTGCCGAAAACTTCAGTGTTACTGGCTTTGGTTTAATGTGTTTTAGAACATTACCAATCTTACATACCCTAGTCTTCAGAAGATTTATACCATGACTTAAGATAGGGGATGTGATCATTTTCCTTATAAGAAAGACATTTTAGTGATGATTGTTTTTAACCTCTCTGTAGCATGATGACAGAGATGATGGTGTGGATTATTGGGCCAAAAGAGGAAGAGGTCGTGGTACTTTTCAACGTGGCAGAGGGCGCTTTAACTTCAAAAAATCAGGTAGCAGTCCAAAATGGACTCATGACAAATACCAAGGGGACGGGATTGTTGAAGATGAAGAAGAGACCATGGAAAATAATGAAGAAAAGAAGGACAGACGCAAAGAAGAAAAGGTAGAAAATTTCAGCTTGTTAGTGATTCTGACACGGTTTGGTGGGCTAATTAATTTTTTCGTTTTGAGGGACAGTGATTATTATGGATCATTTTCACTCTCCACATTTTTGCTAATCTTCTCTCTCTCTCTCTCTCTCTTATTTTAGGAATAGTAAATCTGGAGTGAGATTGCAACAGAGAGCAGAACTTGCACCCACCATTTTTTACCTGATTTTTGTTTTCAAATAAGAATGTAAGCATTTTACTTAAATTTTACTGTTTGCAAGTAGTCAATAGAGATTTTGTTTTAAGTCTTCAAATATCTTGAAAAATAGTAGACTGTATGTTGAAAATTGTACTGAAATAAAGTAGAAAATTGTTACGTACCATATTTGTAACTATCAACTTTTAAAAAATACTTTTACTGTTTTTGTTACATGCATTGTAATTCGCTTTGTCTATAAGATATGGTCAAGTACAGCTCTGTGAAAGTTCTGATTCTCTTCCTTCCCTGTTTGTTAATGTTTATTCTGAAGTAAACGTTAGCTCTACATACAAATCCCTGAACAGAAGTTGTTTATAGAGACCACACTAATTATTTTAACTGTATACATCTGTTTAACATTCTCCTTAATTCAAACACACTACATTGTAGGGTGACTAATTTTTGAGGTGTACCACAGAAAAGGTTTTTACTTTGGTAAACTAAGTTAGTTTAACATGTCAGCAGATGTTTAAGAGAAAATAAAAAAAAAAAGCTTTACCAATAGCTAAAAAGTACAAGCTATTAAAAGATCCAAAAGTATGAGATTTTTTTTGTTTTTTAAACTGAAAGCAAGCAGTGGCCTATAAAAACTATTCTTAGGATCCTTTACTTTCTGGGCTCAAAATTCAATGTTCTCTTTCTCTTCTAATTTGAAAGTTTGAGTCATGGTCTTAGGTATCAGTTAATCTTTTTGAGAGAGGAGCTGGTCTGTAACAATACAAATAAAAAGTCCATTCCTACCAAATGTATTACCTTAAAAAAGTAAAACAGAACAAAACCTGTAATCCCGGTCTTGGTATGGAAGAGGATTATCCTGCAGAATAACTTGATACATTAGAAGGATGTACCTGATTTCATATCTTACATATTTATTTGAGCTTCTGGATAGCTGAAACATTAGTTTGTAGTCTAACCGTAAGGAAAAATAGGCAAACCAAAACATTTGTTCATTAGTAGTATTTTAAGTAACTTGTTTTTCAATAAAAAGTTTTGACAGGAAGTTTGTTGCAACATTGGTCTAACTTGGTTTTACTTTTTTCCCTATTTCAGTTGCAGTTTATAAAATGGCTTTTTCTTTTTCTTCCCAAGGGTTCTATTCTTCAGGTAGATAATCTTTCAGATGTGAATAACCTGTATGTTTATGCTGATCGCTCTTAAGATGAAAATCGGAAATAGTAAATTTCAGTGTTAAGTTTGTATTGTCTGCTCATTGATAGTCAAATTTCATTTGTTAATTCAGCAACCAAATTATCTGTATATGTTTGCACTAGTAATGCTTATTCTGTTAGTGTAAACTTTCAGAGATCTTAAGTACATGGATCTTTCATCCTCACTTGATGATTTGCAGTGCTCCTAGCACCTTGATTGCAGCCAGGGGCATTTGCTAAGAATTGTAAGAGGGAAAAATACGAGAACAAAACTCAATATATGTGATGTGTATGGCCCTGGGATCTTTAGTATTGCATGATTCTCCTATTTTGTCTTTTCTGAAATTGTTAACAGAGCAGAGGAAATACTGTCAAAGCAAGTTTGTATTGCATTAATCAGGACACAGCTAATATTCTCCTAGTCAG
The DNA here is from genome assembly GCF_024610735.1 of Ursus americanus. NCBI lineage: Eukaryota > Metazoa > Chordata > Mammalia > Carnivora > Ursidae > Ursus > Ursus americanus. The sequence continues at coordinate 49,023,233 of NC_142137.1, read as the reverse complement.
AATGATACTTAATTATATGCTAAAGCAACATGGATTTAATCTTCAACACAGGAGAATTTTCACAACCATTTTATTTTATACAGATAATTTAGCTTTTATTTTAACAATTATTTGGTTAGATACTGAATCTCTGTGCATGACTGTAAATGTGCAGTTTTGTTTTTCCACTTAAGACAATAGGAGAACGGGAATTTGCTGAGAAATTATTTAATAGGGAGTGGGAGTAAAGCTCCCTAAGTCCTATCAGCAAGTTATACTTTAAGTGCAAATGCATTGCTTTAATCCAAATAGATAAATGATTTGGTTACTTTTATTCTATTAAACAAAATTGAGGAAAGGATTATACAAGAATTTAGTGGGAAGCATGATAGAACTCTGCAGTAGGATGCCATTGTGGATGTTACCTTTTTCAGAGCCAAGCATATGAAAGCCTATGTTGTGTTTTTTAAAGCCACAATTTAACTCTACACTTCACAACATATCGTAAAGCTGAATGGTTCCTCTTGGTAAGGAATTTTGTTAACAAATGCCAGAAAAATAATAACTCTGATACCTGCATTAACAGACTTCCTTTGCCTAGAGAAGGAAAATAAAAGTGAACCAAAGGATATTTCCAGGAAGGATTAAGAAAGCTGTTTAAGAAGGCCATGACTCAGTCCTAGGTGTGTATACCTTTCAACATCTTAGGAATTTTAATATAAAATAGCAAAATATGTTTTTCCAGTTGCATCCAACTTTAAGGAATTACTATTTGTTCCCTTTTGTCACAGTTAAAATCAAGTGTTGGGAATTAAATTATAATTTGAGTAAAAATACTACCCAATACGAATGAATGTAGATGGCTAAACGATTCTTACTCAGTGTGATGTATATTGCAACAGGGACCCTTGTAAATTGTCATATGCCAATAAAATGTCATAAGTGGTAATAGCCGTTGTTTGTTTACCTGATTTTGAGACTATTTCTGTGTCTGTTCTATACAACTGATTTCTATGGCCTATTATAGAGTTTAGAATACCACCTCCTCTGTTGGTAAAATTACTGGTATGTTGTGGCTTTTGGGGGGCTGATAAATACTTTAGAAAACTTCTCAAACCCCATTTACTGTTTTTTTGTTTTCCCTGGGAAAAATGGGGAAATTTTATAGTGGATAATTCTATTATTAAGGATTCAGGAATTCCAGATTTCTGGTCTAGTCTTCTAGTTCTTGTGGTAATACAGGAACTTGTTAGCCATAATACTACAAAGAATCAGCATTACTTCTCTTCTTTTTAAAAACTGTAGTAGTCATTAAAGAGGTTGGATTTTGTTTTGTTAGGCTTGTTCATTTTGAGTAGGGTCTGGTATAATTCTTACTGTGCCCCTCTTAGAAATTATTTGAAATATAAAGTGGACCATTCTGTCAACTTCAAACAAAAGGATTTCACAGAAATTTGTGTCCTAAAGCAGTTCTATTTTGCCTAATAAAATGACAAATTATCCCTTTAAAACTTTGTTAGACAAATAAGAGCTTTGTGTGGATGCTTAACGTATTATACTGGGTAGTTTTAATGTTATATACCTGTTTCCTACATTATAAGTATGCTTATTTATTAGGGACCTTTAACTCTTTTTGCTCTAAAGTTTACATGGTTTTTTTCCTTTTTCTTTTTGGGTTTCAACTGGAATCCCTTTGGGAGTATTTGTTTCACATGGAACCATGTTATTTCACATTTAGAGAAGTACAGAGACCTGTTTCAATTTATGAAGTTGCTAAGTAGGGAAGGCAATTGGAGAAATAAAATTTATTGTCATGGGATTGTGTTTGACTGGACTTAGTTTCTGAGCAGTAGATCTTGATATATCCTTTAACAAAATTTTAAAATATTATTTACCATACATTAAGGGTTATCAAATATTATTGAAACCATTGTTAAGTCTGAATGTCAAGGGTCTAATTTCTAATTGTTCAGTTCATTGATGTAGGTACTAAAAATTAGGAGCCCATGTTAATGAGTTTTAAGTCAACAAGATTACTCAGTTTCTTAGAATCCAGGAATATATGGAAATTAGTTGTAATCCATTGTCTTCCTCAAGAGCTTTAGCGATTGTGTAGATTGATAAGCTGTTCTCCTTAGGTTTCTCAGATATTCAGTAATGATTAGTGTGTGTCAACTATGCAAATGAAGCCAAAGTTGTACATTTAATTAAGTCTTCTAGTTCTCTTTTATATTGGTATGTTACCTTTTAACTTTAGCCTTTAAAAATGGATCCCACTGGTTAAAAAAAGAACACAGGCATTAGGATGGTGCTTCACTACTAAGAATCTCAAATAATGTGCCTTATTTGTAATGATCTCTGCATAAGAAAAATATTTTTCCTACAGACATTTTAGCTGTTTTGCCACAGTGAACTGATTTCCTGCACTCTTAAAATGCGGAGATAGGGGCGCCTAGGTGGCTCGGTCATTAAGCGTCTGCCTTCAGTTTAGGGCCTAATCTCAGGGTCCTGGGATTGAGCCCCGCATTGGGCTCCCTGCTCTGCTGGGAGCCTGCTGCTTCCTCTCCCACTCCCCCTGCTTGTGTTCCTTCTCTCACTGTTTCTCTCTCTCTCTGTCAAATAAATAAAATCTTTAAAAAAAAAAATGTGGAAGATAATCTTGATTCTTGCAAGTAGAAGAGGGTTGGTCTCCTAAGAATCAGAATCAGATTTTTCTTAGTAATGTCTTGGGGCTGCTCGACTTCTCGATGAGCACTCCTTTTAGTAAAAGTAGATGATAATTAAGTACACCTTAAAATTAGGTGACTTGGAAGGACTTCTCTTCTTGGTACTGTCATCGTAATTGGTGAATTTCATGGAATGTGTAAAGCCGCAGAAAAAGAATACTATTCTCATCTTCCAGAATAGTTGTTTATTTGCTACCTTATCTGGCCGTTGACTATGGAAGGTCATAATAATGTACCAAAAAGGGAAAACTTACAAATTTTTTATTAGGGTACATCTAAAGCTGCCTTGAGGGGAATGTTAAGTACACTTTGAATTTTTTGGAAGAAACTGAATATCATCACCAAATGTAAGCATGAAAAGAAAGTTGTAATAAAATACCAAATTTAATTGGTTAATGTCGGTATATGGTTATAGTCTATGCATACATTTGGTGATAATACTCATATTTCAAAATCAAAGTGTTGTCTACTTTTAACCCGTATAATATTGTGGTAAAGATAGCTCAGCTGCTGCAGTAGACATCTAATTTGGACTCTTGACCCTTAAATTTCATCTGTTGTCATCTAAAGGGATGTTTTCCAGTTTTAAAATTAATGTCATTTTTAGGTTGAAACCCTTCAGTGTCTTCCCCTTGCCTAAACTGTTAGGCAAGATGAACAATGTGAGCTGGTTTTTTGCCTTTGTGCCTTACCCACTGTTGCTCACTTACCTATCTTAAAATCTTACACGCTGGCAAAAATTCCAAATTCTTTTTTTGTACTCATTGAATGTAGCACATTCTTTTAGGCTAGCAACTCATTCCATTTAAATGTCTTCCTTTCCCAGAATATATGTGTTTCGTTTTGAGCATTGTGCATTGTGTATGCCATACATAGTATAGGTATGAAATAAATGCTCCTTGAATGTATAGTGAAAGCATGATATAATTGTGTATGTATAGAGGTTTGACTGGTATTAGCCAATTTGTTTTATGGCTGTCACTAAAACCTAATACAGTCTAAGCTGCCTTAAAATGTGCTGAATAGAAGAGATTTCAGATTGTAGTGAATAGAGGAGTTAGATCATTAATCTTTTTATACATGGTTCATGTCACTCTTGTGTATTGTTTTGGAGTATCATGTTTTTAAGAGTAAACAATATGTTTAAAGGAAGAGGAACCAGGAGCTTGAGGTTTGAAATAGTGTCATGTGAATAAATTGGAAAAGGAATGTTTACTGTAGAGGAATGGTAACTGAGATGGGTTCTTGATGGAGAAGGTATGTTTACTGTAGTATAGAGTAATGATGACTGGGGTGGGTCCTTGATAGCAGTCCTCAAGTATTTAAAGGGTTTTCCCTTAAAAAAGGAAATAGAGTCAAATTCAAATTCCGTATGACCAGGAAGGACATTTTATATTACTTTGTCCTGCCTCATTTTAACATGTTCCATATTTAGAGGACAGAACCAGAACCATATAGGGTACATAGACTGTTATTGACTCAATGAGCTAATATTTGACAGCTAGGTTTTTTTTTTTTTTTAAGATTTTATTTATTTATTTGACAGAGAGACAGCCAGTGAGAGAGGGAACACAAGCAGGAGGAGTGGGAGGGGAAGATGTAGGCTCTCAGCGGAGCAGGGAGCCCGATGCGGGGCTTGATCCCAGGACCCTGGGATCACTCCCTGAGCCGAAGGCAGACACTTAATGACTGAGCCACCCAGGCGCCCCTAGGTTTTTTTTTTTTTTTAATTTGTTTTATTTGAGAGAGATTGAGTGTGCGTGCGTGTGTATGAGCGGGGGAGGGGTAGAGGGAGAGAATTTCATGCAGGACCCCCCCCCCCCGCGCCCCCCCCCAGCATGGAGCCCCTTACCAGACTCAATCTCAGGACCCCTGAGATCATGACCTGAGCCGAAATCAAGAGTTAGATGCTTAACCTTAACCAAATGAGCAGCCCAGGTGCCCTGACAAGTAGAGCAGCTAGCTTGTGAAAAGCCAGTTTTCTGTTTAAAGAAGTACAGAGAATCTGGATCTCTTTGTCAGGAATGCTGTGCTGCCTGAACCTAAACTTTTTCCCTAGTGTTCTAGATTACGTAATTCAAGATTAAGAGTTCCCTTTTACTCTCAGGTGCTTGCTTTATTAAATTGTATCTTATCAGCTGAAGTTACCAGTGATAATTAAAAGGAAATACTGCATGTTGCTACATTTTTTCAGTGTTCTGATAGGAATGAGCTTAGATTGGTTTTTAAGACTGACGCCATACTCTTTATATATGTTAAATCTTTGGATGGCAAATAACTTGTTAGCTGTAAGATCATCCAAATCAGTCACTTGGAATTTTTATGATGTAGACTATTTTTATTCCTATTACTTGGGGCCATGACAGTATTGAAAATTATGAGTTGATAATTGGTAAAAATTGAAAAGGGCTAAATGCAAACCGTTGCACTGGTGTATAGCTGACTGACTGGGTGATCCAGAAGCAGAATAAGACTGGAAGGGCATCCTTTAACTATTTTTTCCTGTGTTCTAGGTTTTAACCAGCTCTTTTTAAGTGATTGACAAGAGTCAAGGCATATCTACTTGAGAACATATGATTGTATCAGGAAACAGGTTACAGAATCTATGAAGTCCTATGAATCTTCTAAAAAAAATGGAACCAGAAAAATCAAGCAGCAGTTCACCTTTATGCTTTTAGAGAGGTCTAGCTGTAGTAGACTATTTTTGTTCAAAATAGAATCAGTAATTGTAGACACATAAGACCTTTGGATTCAAGTACTAAGCATAACTTAGATTTTCTTTTAATGAAATTATTTAAGGGTTCAGATAAAAAGAAATCCTGCTTTTAGGACTATAAATATTTAGATTTTATAATTTTAATATATCACTACAAGTAAATAGCAATTTATAGTGTACAGATATTACTGTAGTATTGATACATAGTAGACGTTGAAATACAGTTAGCAGGTCTTAACTGTTTTAACTATTTTAATTGTCCAAGACAAAATGAGATTTTCAGCAGAGTTTAATTTGAAATATTTTAATATCAAGGAAAATCTTGGTCTTAATTGCTCAAATATTTAAAATTTTTGAATAAATGTAAAGGTTTATTTAATTTTAAAAGGTGTGTAATCTTTTAAATAGCACTGGTTGGTTTAAATGTACTGCTTTGGTACTACCCCTGAAAGGCTTCAATCATAAGCAGAACAGAAGGGAAAAGGGCCTAAGTATTTTTCTTTTTGAAATGCGATATTTAAATGAATTTTCTGGGTGGGTGCATCCCAATCTGGAGATCACATTTTCATGAGACCCTATGGTTAAGGTTGGAGAGGCTATTTCCTCCTTTGATAGAATGTTAACTTGTATTCTGTCCCACTACTTAAGATAATTATAGTAATTTGAATTCACCTATCACCAGAAACTTAAACTTGTGACACAGGCTAATGGGGTTCTGCTAGGCAGTTGGCAAGATTGAGTACACACATCTTTCTAGTCTTGGTCCAAACCAGCCCTTGGCCTCTCTCCTTTCGTTTATTCAGTGAAAAAGTATGCCTGGCATTGGGTGTAAAGATGAATAAAAAATTCTTGGTGTTGGGGATCCAGAACATAGCATGATGATTAACTATAGTGTATTAGTAGTCAGGAAAATGGAAAAATACATTTGGATGGCAAAACCAAATACCTATGAATAGCATTTTCAATTAAACTAGGTAATGAACCTCCAAATAGCAGATGGGGAAAACCACCAACCTGCCTGGTACTGGTTTCTGTGTGAATAGAAGGAAGAATTGAGGTAGCTTCTGAAAGACTTGAGAAAAGCAGAATCTCAAATTAGTCAACTGAAACTTGGACTTTTTGTCCTCTCCCTTGTGAATGCAAGGTATGCACAGTAAGGATTGGAGAGACTGGAGCGGTTTACCCCAATGAACTCTCAAACCAGACCTGTCAAGACAAAACCCCCTTTTAAGGACAGGACTCCCATACTGAGGAGAAAGTACTCAAGTGGAATCGTTGAATAGGGTAGAGGCAATAGAGAGGGCTTGGGTCAAACTGGGGGAAGGGAACTCAACCAGGAAAATCTTACAAATCACACCACCATATTTCTGAACATTACTCAAAAACAACAGAAAAGATAACTGTAAAGTTTAAGCTTTCCTGAGTCCTGTGTCCTTTTAAATGGCCAAGGAAATAATTTCATGTAAATGTGAGCAAGTGGAAAATATTAATGTCAAATCTCACTAAAGGTTATCAAGATATAGTATGTATGAATGCTTAGTAAACATAAAATGGAGAAAGATCTCTGAAGAACGTGAGGGTTAAGTTGTCAGCAAAGCATTCATGGAGGGTGTAGCATTTGACATGGGCCCATGTTGCTACCTCAATCAGAATTGAATGTGAAGCTCTATCAATAGTGAAGGGTGGAGGCAGCTCTAGTGCTGGTAACTATTCTAATGTTTTCAAGGGAAGTGGTGTACTCACCCTGTTAGGTGCTGTTTGATATCACACTGGAAAGGGAAGAGGTTACAAGATCCACGAAAGGAAAAGACTAGGAACTTGAGAAAATTGTGACTTACTGATCGCATGCAGGGTTGTTGATCTATTTGCCGCCTTCTACATTGTCCAGCAGCCCTCTCCTGCCTTTACTTTCATCGGTATCTAGTTTGGACTGTTGAGATAGCCAGTTACTTAGTTACAAGTCATTTCTGTTGTCAGTTTCCTCTCATCCCATATCCAGTTATTTTATTCAAGTATTGATTGCCTATTGTATATACTAGGCACGCTAAGTGCTTTTTTATTTTATTTTTTTTAAAGTAAGTTCTACGCCCAAGGCGGAGCCCGAACTCATGACCCCTCATGAGATGAAGAGTTGCGTACTCCACTGACAGAGTCGGACTCGCGCCCCTCATATACTAGGCACTCTTCTAAAGCACTACAGAAACTGCATGGGTCAAAACAAAGTACCTGTTCTGGAGTTTACATTCTAGTTTGGCGATAGGGGGAGCAAAAATGTACATGGTGTGGTAAGTGCTATAAAGAAAAGAGTGGTGAGAGAGGCTATTAAAAAAACCCAAAACTCCACTAGAACGTAGTCTCCAGCAGGGAGACCTTACCGGTCTTGCCCATTATTGTGTTCCCCATGCTTGGAATAGTACCTGGCACATTGACAGACTTTCAGTATTGAATAAATGTGGGCCATAAAGAAATTAGTTTAAAAATGCCCTTATTATTATTATTTTTAAATGTAAGTCAGCAGCGGGCACAATTCACCTTGTCATGTCACTCCAGTGCATCCTTCCCTGAAATACGAAAAAAAGGAAGCTGTCGTCTCTTATGAAGCCAGTAATCCTAGATCAGAATTTTTAAAAAACTGGGGTATATAGCCTGATATGACTTAGTCCTCAAGCATTCTCGGCTAGGCCAGGTTAACATCCGGCCGGTATCTGGTAGCCTAGCTAACCAGAAGCGTTTGGTTAGTGAAAGCACTGCAAAGCTACACATCCCTCGAGGACTGTGTTTAAGCTTCTGCTAGTCCCATAAGCATATTAATAGATGTTCGCTGAATGAAATGGTTAAACAACAAATAGCGATTTCACGGCATGAGTACTTGGGGGAGCGGCCCCACTTAAGTTTTGGATGTAGGGGGCGACACACTTTCTCTGCGAACTGGCACGAACTTTGGATCGCAGGCCTGGCTCAAAACCCATAATGGCTCCAAAACGCTCCGCTGTAGACACCGGTAGTTTAGCTGGAGGAACCTAAAGACACGTCCTGCACGTGCGTCACCATCCCCACGCGAACCCGCTCCGCCCGGCAGCTGTCTGTAGACTTCTATTGGCTGCCTCGCGGAAGGCCCGCCCTCTAGAAGAAGCCCCAGGAAAAATCCCAGTTGCCGGTGCAAATAACCGTAACTAACCTGACGTCATTCCGCAGCCAATCACAAGCAGCAGTCTTCAGCCTTGTCCAATGAGATCGTTCACGGGCTTGGCCCGCGGAGTTTGATTTTCGTCCAGGAACGCGGAAGTTGCGCCAGTCCTGGGGGCGAGCCGCAGGGTGGGTGGGAGAGGCGTGTTGGGGGTTGTGCCTCCTGTGGAGGTACCCGGGCTGAGCGAGGGGGTTCCAGTGCCCAGTCCCGGGTCGGTGGGGGGCGTCGTTACTGTTTGTGGCGTGCAAACCGAGCGCTCCTGTACCAGGACGTGTGCACTACGAGCTTCGCAGACTGAGGATTCGAGGCAGCTTGAAGTTCCGGTGGTGGCTCTGAGGCGCGACTTCAGAGGAGGGTGAGCAAGGCGACCATGCTGGGTTAGGAGAGCCTCTGAGGAGGCTTGCGACCAAAGCGAGTGATACGACGGGGCGCCAGTCTCGGCCTGTTACTCACTAGTTGGGTGACTAAGTCACGTCGTGTATCTGGGGTTTGTATTCCTTATCTTTGAAATGAGCGGGGAGGATGGATGGTACCCCGGTTCGTTTGTGAGATAGACCTGCTGTTCGTTTGTTTAAGCCTCGAGTCGGCCCTCTACCTACTTTCTTTCAAGGGTGAGCTGAACTCATTCATCTCCTCAGCCCACTGCTTTCAGGAGAGCAGAGACTTCGCTATCGCAACTGACCTAAAGGCTTTCCTGCCAAGTGTCCAATCCATTGTTGGTTGATACTTATTAATGAAGTCTTAAACATCCTATGAACTTTTAATGCAATTTAACTGATAAATTGAAGTTTCCTTTATCAGCCCATCCCCACTTCTCCATTCCTCTCTTTCTCTTTGACTTCCTTCAAAATACTGCTGGCCAAAAGAAATTAGTTGATGGTGTAATGTGAAACGAAAGGATTCCTCCAGGTTACTTAATACTTTGGGGCATTCGGTTTTTGTTTTTTTGTTTTGTTTTGTTTTTTTGTGTGTGTTTTTTTTTGTCAAGAGTAATATTTTCTAAATTATTTTTCCTGAAGGTATCAAGAAACTGATAATGTTTCCTTGAATTCGCTTATGTATTTGTTTCATCAATGTCACTCATATTGAATATCTTAAGAGAAATGCTGGAATATTTTGGTGTTCCCATTGACCAGGTAAATGTCTTTAAATGGATTTGAATGAACATGTTGTATTTGTTGTTGGGTCTTATTTTGAAAATGGTTGTTATGCAAACATTTAATTTAAGGCGAAATTGTTACTTATTTTCAGGTGTAACGAAGGTGAATTTGCAATAGTATACCTTTGGTATTTTGAGTTAAAAAGGGGATAAGATTGGGGGCACCTGCTGGCTCAGTTGGTAGAGCATGCGACTTTTGATCTCTGGGTTGTGAGTCTGATCTCCACGTTGGAGGTAGAGTTTACTTTAAAAAAAAAAAAAAAGAAGGTAAGATTATTAGGAACCTATTTACCGGATAGGTCAAATGCCAGCAAAAGGTGCAAATGCAGCAAAATATGGATATGACCTTCATAGATAAAGCATATTTTTGATTAGCTAGTGGTTTTATTTAAGGTAATTTAAGTTTGGTGTTTGGATATATAATGCAAGTTATAGCTCAACAAATTCAGCAAAAATCTCGAGAGAGGATGACTTAAGTCTGAGAATTATAAGCAAATCCAATTTTCTCTACTTAGGGAGCATTACTACATCTAAGACAATATGCTTGGTGCTGCAGGTGATACAGAGTAGCAATACATGGTTCTTGTATTCATGATGCTTAAAATATAATACAAGGAATAAGAAACATACAGACTAATACAAGATTGAATATAAGAAAGAATAGTTGGGTTTACAGAATGGGAAAATCATTGCTATTTGTTGTGAATTAGAGGAGAATAACAGTCAAGGATACTTTCAAGATTTTAAACAAAAGTAAGTTGAGGAGTGGTTATAAATTATAAAAAAGCAATTATATTATAAATATTATTATAAATGGGCAAATCAGTATGAAGAACTAGTTTGAGTAGGGAGATCAGGTGAGCCTGATGCTGTTGGATTATATAAACACAAATAACCTGCAGATCGTCAGATAAATGGTTCTAGAATGTAGGAAAAAGAGGTTATCTGCATTCTTTTGATATTTGAATTCATGGACTTTGACATAATGGAAGATGATGCTGGATGTTACTGATGCATTTCGAATTTCAGAAATAGTGGGATCAAAGATAACTTGAGTAATAGTTGAAGATTTGCTTATCATTAGATTATTGATGCTTTTAGGGATTTCTGTAGGTGGAGAGTGGCAGCTGCCTTGTCTTTTGAAGAATGACCGAGGAATGGAGGTGGCATCAGCACCTTCTTTTGAAAAGTTTGTGAAAAGAGATCAAGAGTGAACATCAAGTTGAAATTTTGTTTTCTTTCCAGTGTTAGAGATAACTTCATGTTTGCAAGCATTGGGGAAGAACCTCATAGACAGGAAAATATTTAAGATCCAAGTGAAATAGTGAGTGAGTGAGCAGTGCCCTAGAGAAGGTAGTTGGACAAGGAATATAAATAAATAAGCCTTGGAAAGAAGATGGACAGTCCAGTAGGATAAAAGTGAGAAATGGTGGAGAGGTTTTGAATGGAGAGAAATGAAAATTGAGGTATGTCACCTTGGAGTTCTCAGTTTTCTCAGTTAAGAGCAAAGTCAGGGCCACTGGCAGGTAATAGAAATGGTGGCATTGGAGATTTCAGAGATTGGTGATTGCTTTGGGCAATACAGTAGAAAACAAAACATGTTCTGAAGGGGTTGCAGAATACCTGTGCAGAATACCCAGCTGAAGTCAGCATGGATTTGTAGTCTTTCTAAATATTGTTATTTTGTAATTTCTCTTCTCCAGCTAAGAGTAGTTGGGGTAGTTTATCCATTAGTAATCTGAGAACACATAAAAAGGATGAAGAGTTTTTGATTGGTAATGAGCATATCACTGAAACAGTTGAAATTCTCTGCTTGATAGGAAAGTCACATCAGTAAAGTCAGAATGAGGGTGTTGGATCAGGAATAGAAGAAGGAAGGGAAAGCATCAGAATGGTGAAGATGGTCAATGGCAATGAAGGGATGAGAGAGAAGAACAGACATTTGTCAGGATGGAACTTGCAGGGTAAGACATGAAGGTACCATCCAAGTTAACCAACATTTGGGTGGCTATTTATGTGCAATGAGTAGCCCTCACCGTAGCAAAACCTCCAACCCTGTGGTTCTTAGGAAGGGTGTGCATATGAGTGGGCTATAGAACACTTTAAATATAACTGCTCGGGCTGGGGGAATTCTAGGTTAATAGGTCCAGGACCTGTATACTCTAGGCTGTGCTAGTCAATATGGTAACCACTGGCCAGATGTCGTCATCAAGTAGTTGAAATATCTGAATTGAAATCTATCGTAGGTGTGACATATACAATGGATTGAAGACTTAGTGTGAAAAGAAGAATGTAAAATAATGCCATTATTTAAAAAATATTGATTACATGTTGAAATGATAATATATACATATTGAGTTAGATAAAATATATTAAGAAAATTAATTTCACCTCTTTCTACCTTTTCAGATGTAGCTACTAGAAAATTTATTTTATATATGTGGTTTGTGTTTTATTTCTTTTGGAAAGCACCTCCCGAGGTGATTGTAGTATACCTATGATTAAGAACTACTACTACCCTGTAGGATTGAAAAGCAATCTTTACCTGCAAAGACTTTATAATCTAATGGAGCAAACAGAAAACTGCAAATGAAACAAAGTTATATGTAGTTAAGTGTCCTATTGTATGGTACTTCTTGGAACTAGTTTAGGAATTCAGAACCTAGGAAGCTCCTGAGAGCAGAGAGAATCAAATTTGTAGAGGAATGTGAATCTGGCATTAGAAGACAGGTAAAAACGGGGCTCGAGTTAGAGCCAGGTCCTCTGGGCGCATGGGTAAGTGTTTGGCAGTTAGGATAATATTGGCTTGTTTTTGAGACGATGAGGAAAATCGCTTAACCCAAAAGAGCTTGTGTCCTTGGTAATGAATAGCAAGTGGGTAATTTAGTTGGACAGATAGAACAGGGCCAAGTGGCAGAGGACCTTTAAGGGTGAGTGGAGAATGAATACAGAATTCATGGAGGATGTTATGGAGACTGAATTGGCAGAAATAATGGAAGATTCTGAGGCTAGTTGATGGAATCACTATTTAATCTTAGACTCAGGTGTTTGGATGTAATCGGATACATACAGAACCCTTACTACTTAAAAAAAGCAGAGGACTGGCATTCTGTGCGCCAATGGCTTCTGGATCTTCCTCTCTAGCCCCAGTTTCTCTCAACTAGTCAAATGGCTTCGATTTGTACCTATCATGTATTCTGTCTGTTGATGATTCCCAAATCCATCTAAATCCCAGATGTTTTTTTTCCTGAGTTCTAGAACTGAATATCCATTTGCTTATTGGATATTTCCAAGAAGATGCTGACAGGATGCTGCCTGTATCTGTTGCTTGTAATAAACTTTGTCCTTGCTTTGGGATCTGAGGAAAAATGAAAAGTCCAAGTTCTAATGCTTTTTAAAGAGAGAAAGTGCTTTCTTTGTGTTGAAATCTCTGCCAAGAGCAGAAATGTTATGTCATGTTTCTCGGGAGGTTCCTGTGTGAATAATTTATACTAGTCTGGAAAGCCCAAGCCAAAAGACAAGGTGGTATTGGAATTACAGTAGCACATTTCATTTCTAACATCTTTTTAAGAACTGACTTCTAGCAGATATGTTGCACTATAAGTAAAGAATTCTTAAATTGTCTAGTTCCTGATTATTCCCCTAAAGAGGATTAATTTATTCCTCTAAAGAGGATCTCACCTTTAAAGGGAATTAGATGAGTTTACTCTGTACTGCCCCATGCTTGAGAAACTGGAAGTGTCAATTTTTGATTGGGCTAAAAGATATGTTTAGCTGGGAGAAGGGGAGGCAGTTTTTCTGAATAAAGTTCCCAAAGGTATTTTGCCATTATCAGAAATAGAGCAAACATGAATTTGTGGTGCTTTCTTAAAAGACCTTTCTTCCTGGAATATTATATAGGTTAACTTGCATCCTTTTTTCCCCCTTTTTTTCTTTTTTTTTTTAAAGACAAATATGAATAAAGTTTAATTCTTTGAAGAAAATACTTTGAATATGCCATTCTGTATTTTCTTTTTCAAAATAAGCGTTAGTGCATTTACATCTGCTTTTCTTCAGAGATATATAAACATGCTTTAACAGAGTACTTTTTAAACAACACTCTATGTATAAATAGGTTTTGCAGATTAGAGAAAATAAAGACTATGGATCAGCTCGGAGTATTGTTCGTATTATTGGGAAAATTCTTCCTCTAGAACCTTGTCCCAGGCCTAATTTTGAGGTAAGTCAGTCAACAGGCATTGTTTAAGTACTATGTATAAAATAATCCTAGGTACTACAGACAGAGTAGAACAAAAGAAGAAACGTTTCCTGCAAGCTAAAAACCTTTAGCTTATTCCTGGACACAAGTCATTTCTTGTATGTTTTTGTGTTTGTTTTCTTCTTCTTCTTCTTCGTCTTCGTCCTCTTCCTCTTCCTCTTCCTCTTCCTCTTCCTCTTCCTCTTCCTCTTCCTCTCCTTCTCCTTCTCCTTCTCCTTCTCCTTCTCCTTCTCCTTCTCCTTCTCCTTCTCCTTCTCCTTCTTCGATTTTATTTATTCCTTTGAGAGAGAGGGAGAGAGTGCACAAGCAGCGGGAGAGGCAGAGGGAGAAGCAGATTCCCCGCTGAGCAGGGAGCCAGATGTGGGACTCAATCCCAGAAACCTGGGATCATTACCTGAGCCAAAGGCAGACACTTAACCATCTGAGCCACCCAGGCACCCCTTGTGTTTACTTCTTTAAGTAATTACATTCAAAGTTGGGCAGGTACAAAGCAACACCTGAGTAGCTTATTTTATTCTTCTAGTTTCTGTTTTATGATAGATGACATTAATCAGGGTAGAGAATATTGCTACATGTTTAGACTTTAGAATAACATTTTCCTCAGTTTAGTTTCTTGCTAACAGGTGCATGTTTAGTATTGAATATTCTTTTTCCTTTTCACTCTTGGATTTTTAATATATGTAATTTCCATGGGCATGCATGTGCCCTACCCCTACAGAGCTCTGACTTTTTTTTTTTTTTTTTTTTTTTGCCTTTTTTCCCCTTTAGTTGATCCCACTGTTGAACTCTGTAGACTCTGGTAACTGTGGATCTGTAGTTCCATCTTTTGCTGATATTTTGTGTGTGGCAAATGATGAAGAAGCCAGTTATCTCAGATTTCGGTAATTTTATATACTTACTGTGGAAAATGGGGAATGGGGCTGTAATCTGAATTCTTGCACGTGTTAAAATTTGATCATACTAATTGAGCCTTTTGTCTGTCTCTACCGCTCTGCGTCTTACTAATATCTTCCTATTAAGGATGAGTGGGTGTCACTCATTTTTATTTCCCATTTCTCTTAATGCAGGCTTAGGAAGGAGTAATATTAAAAGGACGTCAGAATCAGTATGTCCATTTTTAGGAGAAAGCTGTTTCTGACACTAGATACTATATATATATTAAACCTAATAGGTAAAACAGTTACAGGATAATTATTTTTGTTTTACTGTCTAAAAGCAAGATTTGTTCCTTCATTCACTTACCACTTACGGTTACCTATAACGGTTGTGTTCTAAATACTGAGAATACAAAGTTACATAAGATGTTGTGCTTGTCCTCAGCCATCCTAGAGACAATCATGGGATAAAGAGAGCTACTCTAATTTTTGTTTTTGTGTCTTTATTCCTCTTTGACTGAAAGAATTTATTGCTCTTGGGAAATTTCCCTCCGTTTCTCCCTTTCCCTCTCTCTCACTGTCATTGTCCATTTCTTCCTTCTACCCACAGAAATAGTATGTGGAAACCTGAAGAAGAGGAGAAAATGGAATTTTTCCATTCTCTGCAACCAGCTTGGAATCCATTGTCACCTGCTCTACGACAGAATAAGCGAATGAAAAGTGACGGGCCTGTAGGTGAAGCTGCATTTAAAAAGATAGCTGCCCTTGAAGAGGAGCTGACTTTTCTCCGCACCCAGATTGCTGCAATCGTGGGAAGGCGGGAACCGAGAACCAGTGCGCATGCGGGTGAGTCACGCGCCGGGTTTCGGTTCAGCCCGACCGGGCGGTGCCCAATCACTGTCTGATGCAGGCGCAGTCTGCGAGTGACGATCTGTAAATGTAGGATGTCCAGTAAATGTAGGATGTCGGGGCTGTGCGATTACTCTGCGTGGTGTTTATTGAGAGTACGTGGAGACACGTTTGTGGTGAGGGGGATGGCTTTGGTTCCAGCTACACTGCTGAAGATTGTGCTTTTGAATCAAAAAACCTGTTTTCCAAGGAAGCTTTTTCTGCCTCTTCGGAAAAGCATTGAAATTTATGAGGAAGGATGTATTAATTTGAAAGAAGAGCATGTGTTTATAGCTTGAAGTTATGGCTGCTGTCCTTCCACCAAATTCAGGTTGAATAATGTGTTCCAGAGGATCCTTTCTAAATGTTTAGGGATGTGACTTGTTTTAAATAATGCACACACGTAATATATACGTGTGTCTCTACACATCTATATACACGCATGTGTAATTCATATACAACATGAATATAGTATTGTATATTTATAATATATATATTACAAATATATATATTAATTACTGAAAAAGCACTGTTTATTTTTTTAAAATGCATTCTCACCCTTCCTCCCTTTAAAGGCCTACCACAGACAATCCTAACTGGATTAAAAATAAATTTATTCTTTGGTTTGACTGTTATAAAAATTACTAAGCAGACGGGATTGCTTCTCCTTCCTGGCCACCCTATCATTATTTTAGTAACATTACAGAAATTGTTCCTGTTTCGGTTCTAATTAGTGGTATGTGTTATGTTGGAGAGAATTTTGCATGATTTTTCAAAAGATTACTTTGTTTTTAGGCTTCTTTGACTTGAGTGATGAGCCTAGCGGTTTGGAACAAAGAACGTCACCAGGGACTGCTGAAACGAGTGCCCAGCCAGATCCGTTTTCAAGTTCACTGCTTTTCCCTCCTCCCCCACCTCTCCCTCCTCCACTGCCCTCTCAGCTTTTTTCTCCACAGCCTGCGTGTTCTCCTCTCACACAGCCAGAATCTAATAATACGCGTGACTCAGATAATTCAGCAAATGGAATGAAAAAACAGCACCCAGGTGACAGTAAGACCAATTACAGTCATTCAAAAAACCAGGAAAATAAAGATGTTCCAAACATGTTGGATGTTCTAAAGGACATGAATAAGGTTAAGCTTCGTGCTATTGAACGGTATGTTATCATAACTTGAGAAATGAACCAAATTCTATTAATGATGTTTTAATAATTTATTATATTTATCAAAGTACACACAGACAAGTCTTCTCTCTTATTCCTCTTTACTCCAAACACCTCTCCCAGAAAAAATCATTTTCCATTTTTTTTACTCTTCCTTCTGATGTCTTACCTGTATTTTTGAAACAACATATTTCTTTTGCTGTTTCTTGATACTTTATTTCCCTTTGTGAAAACTCATGAGTGTGTTCTCCCAGCCATCCTATCCTCTTAACACGTACACACCTCTCGTTCCATCTTCCCAATATAATTAAATCCATAGTCTTTACTTAAATCAGAATCAGAATTTACATCCTTATAACAGTAAACATTCACAGGTAAGCCATTTCTTATGCTATGATTACGTTTTGTTTGTTGAATAATTTTATTTTCTATGGCAGTTAATGTCTGAGTTTCTTTCTCTTTTTCTTTTTAAAATAAATCCCCTGTAGGCACCCTCTGTCCTGCTCCAGTCTCTGGTTCCTGCAAGTCTGCTGCACTGTGGCCATGCTGAGGATTTCCTTGGCCATCATCACGGGCATTCTCTACCCTCTCTCTTGTGTTGCCTCACCCATTTCCTGGGTGTCCTATCTTCCCATACCTTCCTGAGAAAGGATCTATAAAAAGGGGAGATTATTTTAAGACTTTGCATATCTGAAAATGTTACTATTTTATTCTTACAGTTCATTGCTAGTTCGGCTGGGTATACAGTGGCAGGAAATCATTTTTCTGCAGAATTTTGTAGACATCATTCCATTGATTTCTAGCTTCCAGTGTTCCTGTTCAGAAGCTGACATCATTCTCATTCCTGGCACCATGTCTGAAACCTGTTTCTTTATTCTTGAAGCACTTAAGATCTCTTTTGTCCTGGCGTTCGGAAATTTCATGATGCCATGCCCTGGAGAGTTCCTTTTTTAATTTTTATGCTGGGCACTTGTGGACTCAGTCTTGAGTTTACGTTTCATTCAGTATGTAGACTTTTCCTCAGTCCCTGTTTTCAGGAAGGCAGCTCACTCCCACTATCTTTGCTTTCATCAGCTTTACAGCTTCCAGTGTTTTGTTGTGATTCTTACCCACTCTCTCCTAGTATCTTTGTCTTTGTGGATTACATCCTTTTCATTTCTTTACTCTCATTTTATTAGGATTGCACAGAGATCTGCCATGTTCATCTGGAAATCCCTCAATGTGGATTTTTTGTGAGAAAATAAGTATATTTTCTATGTAATAGTGTTGGGAAAGCTACACCCTTTCATTATTAACGAGGTTATGATTTGATCCTTGTGTGTAGCACCTGGTACAGAGAAAAATGTTATGGCTGGATGGGCACGCTTCTTCCAGCAAGAGGGCTGACTGTTATCACTGGGCCCAGTCAGTGTCAGATGGTTACTCCCTCTGTGACCATCACTGGAAACACAGCAGGGAGACCAGTAGACTCTCCCCTCCACACCCGTCTCTCATTTTTCTACAACTAACTTTGCATTAGACATTACTGCAGAATCAGATGAGACTTCCCCATCTTTACATTTACAAAGTCACTATCCATGTGCTCTGCCTTCTCTCTTGTTACTGTGAATGAAGTGTCACTGTTCATATCCAGGCTCTCCCCTGGGTCACTGGTTCCCCTTCTCTCTCATCTTCTCAAGGATTTTACTTAAAATTATTCCTTCTGTCTTCTACATCCTCAGATTTTCCTTCTTTACTTTATTCTCCTCACACCTGAGTGTTTTCTGTCTTCAAAACACATATATCCCTGCTATTATTGTTTCTCTGCTCCTCTTTCTGGTATAAATTCTTGTTGTCAATAGTTTGTTTGCATTTCTCACTGCCACCTTCTACCCACTGTCATATGGTCTTTGTTTCCATCATTCCACTGAAAACTGCTCTTTATCAAGGTCACTGGTGACTCTCTTGCTAAATATAATGGTCAATTCTTATTGTTCCTCCTCCCTGATGTCTTGGGTAGTATTTGTATGGTCTGTGGTTCCCTCCTCCTTGGAACACTTTCTTCCCTGGGCTTCAAGGAAATCACACTTTGTTTTCCTCTTACTTCACACCTATTCCTTACTCCTTTGCTTA
The DNA here is from genome assembly GCF_024610735.1 of Ursus americanus. Taxonomy (NCBI): domain Eukaryota; kingdom Metazoa; phylum Chordata; class Mammalia; order Carnivora; family Ursidae; genus Ursus; species Ursus americanus. The sequence continues at coordinate 49,004,171 of NC_142137.1, read as the reverse complement.
CTCTTCCTTCTGGCCCTGGTGTCTACATGTTGGCATGTGCAAGGCTCAGACCTCAGTCCCCTTCTCTCTGTATCCACATTGTTTCCTTTGGTCCTCTCACTGAGGCCTGTGGCTGTCTATACCAGTGATAGGCTAATGGCCTTCACATTTATTTTTCTATCCCTGATCTTGCTCCTCTGCACCCCATGCCTTCTTGATGAAATGCCTGCCTGACATCATTTGCCTGTCTCACAGGTGTCTCAGGCTTCACATGTCCAAAACAGAACTCTTCCTTCCTACCTGTCTACTTCCTCCACCTTGAAAACCTGTTCTGCCCCAAGTCTTTTGCATCTCAGTAAATGGCAACACCACCACTCAGTTGTTCATCACCAAGTTGTCTGTTCAGTCCAGACATCTAGAATCATCTTTTTCCTTTCCTTCCCATTTCCTTTCTATCAGCATACAGTTCACATGTGTATACCCTCATGATCTAGCTGCCTCCCCCGATCTCAGCCACCATCTCTAGCTTGGGCTTCCGCAGTAGCCTCCTGACTGCTCTCTCTGCGGTCTCGCCTTGTCTTTTCTCCGTATAGTAATCAGGGTGACCCTTTAAAAATGGAAGGCCAGCAGCATTTGGCTGGCTCAGTTGGTGGAGCGTGTGACTCTTGATTTTGGGGTTGTAAGTTCGATCCCCATGCTGAGTGTAGAGATTACTTAAAAATATAATCTTTGAAAACAAAAAAGACAAATAATACTTAAAGTTCGATCTGGCCTTCCCTGCTTAAAACCCTTTGGTGGTTTTCCATTGTGCTTAGAATATAATCCAGACACCTTCCTGTGGCCTCTTAAGTCCCCCCAGGATCCAGCCCTTGCTCTGTCTCTGACCTCGTGACCTACTTCCCATGTCACTCTGCGCTCCAGGTGCCTATTTTTCCTTTTTCTCACACATGCCAAGCTGCTTCCTGATGCATCCACTGGATGTTTACACTAACACTGACTCGAAGTCATTTGTAGAGAGGATGCCATCTCCTTAAAGAAGCTTTCCCTGGTCAGGCGCCTGGGTGGCTCAGTTGGTTAAGTGACTGCTTTCAGCTTGGGTCATGGTCCTGGGTCCTGGGATCGAGTCCCACATTAGGCTCCCCCTGCTCTGTGGGGAGCCTGCTTCTCCCTCTCCCTCTACCTTCCGCTCCCCCTGCCTGTGCTCCCTCTCTGTCAAATAAATAAAATCTTAAAAAAAAAAATTAAAAAAAAAAAAAGCTTTTCCTGGTCATCTCATCTAAGGTGCTGTTGTCCCAGTCACTGTCACATTATCTACTCAATTTTATTCATAACATGCATTGCTGTCTGCAGTGATCTCACTTGTTCATTAATGATTTCCTGTCACCAGAATGTTCCGCGGGGGTAAGATACAGCTCTACTCTCAAAGTGTAAAATGGAGCCCGGTATGATAGTGGGCATTAAGTGAAGACTGAATGAACAATTGGCCTAATAGCTTTCTTTTCATGAATTTGATAGTCCCCTTAAAATTTCTTAAATATTTCTTTAAATTTTCCACTGGAAAATTAGAATATTAAGAAAAAAAGATCTTCAGTACAGCAAGGCATTTGATAATCTCAGGTCGAAACAAGGTTGTGGTGGAGCCCCACCCACATGGTTTCTTGGTTTTCTGATTCCTAATTCACTGTGTCTTCCAGATTCCTTATTCTTTGGCAAAAATTTTCAATCTCTTGAAGAATAATTAGATTGTAATGTATTATGCTTATATTTTTGGTATCTTTGTCAACTAGGAGCTTAAATTACACAAAGCTTTAATTAAATTTTTTTTTTTTTTTTTTAAATAGGTCACCTGGAGGTAGACCCATCCATAAGAGGAAAAGGCAAGATTCACATTGGGATCCAGTGTCTTTAATATCCCATGCACTTAAGCAGAAGTTTGCATTCCAAGAAGATGATTCCTTTGAGAAAGAAAATAGGTCTTGGGAATCTTCTCCATTTTCTAGTCCAGAAACTGCAAGAGTGAGCTATAATAACGTAAAGTTAATGTTTTAATTTTTCTAAAGTGTATTGTTCATGATCTATCTTTGCCTGCAGGTTCTCTTCAAGTACTTGCACGGAATGGGCCACACCGTTGTTTGCTGGTACCGCTCATGGTTCTGTTGTTTCTGTTCACTTTCACATGTTCCTTTAGCGTTTAGCTTGCTATGAGGATTTTTGAAATAAAACACTTGATTTGAAAAATACTTGTGCATGAGTTTGTCAGGGTTTCTCCTGACAGGAGCTAACTTGATGTTGCTGTCCGCCGTTGGAACGGGGTGTCTGAAACTTGGCGAGACCAGAGAAGAATGTGGCAGATTCAACCTCACCAGAGTTAAACGAATACTCCAATATTTTTCTCAAATATAAAGACTGGGTTATTTAGTTAAATAGAATGTTAACAGTGCTTTTCAAAAAGCAACTGGGATCATAATTATCTTCAATTACCATGCTTCTTGGCTGTTTAAAAGGACACTTAACTGTCTTTCAAACACTTGACCCTTGAGATGGCTTCTTTTTGGAAGTCTTTTTTCTTTAATTCAGACATTACTTTGGGGGGTGGTTTTCCCATCTCACGGTGTCCTTGAGGTCGTTGTACATATGAGTAAATAAGCCTTGGGAGCCGGAGGAGCGAGAGGGAGGGAAGTGTCCCCGGGAGGCGCACAGCCCTGAGGAGCCGGGCCGCAGCAGGATGGGATGGAGTGGCTCCCGGGGTGGATCAGAGCGGGAGGAGCCGTCCCACTCTCTGATGTTAGCGTGCCCGCTCTGGAAATTCGTAACTCTGAGAAGGCAAAAAAGTATAGTTTACTTTAGAATTATTACAATCAAAGCAAAAATGTACCTAAAAATAAACGTTTAACATTTGTGTAGAAATGTCTAACTTGAGTCCTCTTTTGCTCCCCTCATTTGATCTTCAAAGCAATATCCTAAAAATAGATAAATGTAAAAATAAGTATTGGGGTGCTTGGGTGGCTCAGGGGGTTAAGTGTCTGACTTCGGCTCAGGTGATGATCCCAGGATCCTGGGATCGAGTCCCGCATCGGTCTCCCTGCTCCGCGGGGAGTCTGTTTCTCCCGCTCCCACTCCTCCTGCTCGTGCTCTCTCGCTCTGTAAAATAAATAAAATCTTTAAAAAAAAGTATTACTGCCTCACGCCTCAGGAGGTGGGCCTCAGAGTACCAAAGTAACCCCACATCGAGTTGGCAGAGCAGAGACCGGAGCTTGGTTTATTAACATTGTAGGGTGTCTGAAAACCTTCAGTCACTACGAGAGTCACTCGTGGGACCCACTTCCCAGTGATGGTGGATGAATGAGGAATTGTCTTACACTGCTCACTCTTCAGCATTTTATCTTCAACCACCTACATGCACGGGGATATATTAGTGCAGGGGTCTAAAGAGTCTTGACGTAAGAACACCTGTCTCTGTTCTTGGAAGATCCAGCAGTTAGTTAACTGGCTACTGATGATAGGTGTATGGATTTCTCTTTTCATGTACATTAGTGTTATTAAAAGCTGAATACATGCTTTGATTTTCCTAAGAGAAGTAGTAAACGACTTAATGTGTCTCATTAGGGAGCAGTAGGGTCTCAATAGAGGGTAACAGGGATCATTTTAATGGATTAAAAAATTAAACAATGTACTCAGCAAATGATAGTGTATTTGGATTTTTAAAAACAATTTTTAAAAAAGTATTTATTTGACAGAGAACACAAGTAGGCAATGTGGCAGGCAGGAGAGGGAGAAGCAGGCTCCCCACTGAGCAGAGGCTACTGTGGGGCTCCATCCCAGGACCCTGGGATCATGACCTGAGTCAAAGGCGGACGCTTAACCGACTGAGCCACCCAGACGCCCCTTAAAAAAACAATGTCTTAAAACAATTATGACTTCTTAATTTAAAAAGTTTTTTCAGTCTTTTAAAAATTGGTAGTGATCTGGTTTACTTGGCCTCCAGGGACTTAGAGATTTTCAAAGAATATAAAGTATCATTTTTTCATCAGAATTGTTAAAGTTTGGGGACACCTGGTTGACTCAGTTGGTTAAGCGTCTGCCTTCGGCTCAAGTCATGATCCCGGGGTCTTGGGATCGAGTTCCTCATTGGGCTTCTTGCTCGGCGGGGAGCCTGCTTCTCCCTCTGCCTGCGGCTCCCCCTGCTTGTGCTCGCTCTGTCTCTCTAACAAATAAATAAAATCTTAAAAAAAAAAAAGGTTAAAGTTGAAATCATATAGATTGAGTCTCCTAAAAATCCTTCCCAAGGTGATCAAGAATTATTCTTAGAAATTGATTTTGATTGTTAGAAGTAGAAATACTTAAAGAATCTTGATAAAGTTTGCCTACTTCTATGTAAATATGAATGCCTGTCCTTTTATTTTCTTTGCTCTTGTTTACATTTATACTCTGTACTTTTGTAAATAAATGTGCTTTTTGAACTTGGTTATTTTTTGTAGCAAATCAAATTCATGTTTTCTCCTTACTGCTTCCTAAGTTTGAACGCATTTATTTTTTTGGAGAGTTCTGTAGGGAGAGCACCTGGGGTAATACAGGTGAAACACACACAGGGTTAGAAGAGTTATTTCGTCCCTCTTCGCCCATATACTAATGTCATGTGGAAATTTACGTGTTCCCTAGATTCTTCAGCCTCGGTGACAGCTGGGGAGCTTAGGTTCCATTTTAGTGGACTCAACACCCACCCGTTTTGCCAGACTCTTCCCCTTTCAGAACAGCCCACGGTTTTCTTGCTGTGCTAGAGAGTTGGTTGCTTGGCTCACCTTTATTTCCAACCCTTTTCTCCCCAACCACCTTCCAGTTAGTACTGGCCATCCAGCAGCCATCTTGTGACCATGAAGAACAGGCTTCAGATCAGAGATGTGAACCCTGATGTCACAGAGCTGTGCGGTTGATACCCCCTACAGCTACCTGCGGAATTGTTGTTTGAGAGAGAGAAACAAGAAACACAGGCCTTCTGGGTTTTCCACTACTTGCAGCCCCAAACATTCATAATGACACAGCACGTTTAAGAGTTAGCGTTGATACCTGCCTGCTATTCCTTCTGTGTCGTTTTCCGATATTTCTTATCTGTTTATCAACTCTGTTCTTGCTGTTGTCCCACTTGTATATCCCCCCCCCAGCCTTTTCTCCTCCATTGTCCTTGTAATTAGAGGTTTCCTCCATCTGAAATAACTGCTTTTTAATCTACAAGGGAGTCTTGCATTTTCAGTTTGATAGTTTCCTTATTCATAGGTGTATAATGAATAATCCTTCCTTAACAACCAGGAGAAAGCTCTGGAAGATGCCATCCTCTGCCAAGTAAAGTAGGTTTCTTGACTTCACGTCGATTTTATGGGGGGCTTTTCTGTTCAACGTTAGAATGAATTTCCTTCTAGCCCAAAGCTCATTTCAGCGCAACGATGCATGGGGATTGAGTTGGCCTTGGGCTCCCCTGTGTTTAGAAGCATGACCTCTGGTGCCCTGAGAGATGTGACCACATGCCCTGATGTTCTTCAGGAAGCCTCCCGAAGGGCCCAGGCTCGGGCCCCTGGCGACTGTGGAGCTCCTGAGGCTCAGGGACTCCGTGTGGGCCTTCATGGGCCTGTACACGCATGATCTGATACCAAATGTTATTTATAAAATCAAAGTGCTATGAATGCTGAAACTCTCTTCTTACAAGCTCTGGAAATGCTAGCTTAATTTTCTGACTCCGAAACAGTGTTCTCCCACTTGCCCTACAAGATTCTCTCTCTCCGGCTTCCTCAGATGCCTTCAACCAGGTTGCATTCTTCCCAACTGGCTGCTAGTTAATCCCTATAAACTAAGGTGTTTGAGCAAGGGTATTTGATGAAGGATTCTAATATGGGAAATGAACGAGTGTTGGTTTTATAATTGAGACCACAAGAAGTGAAAGCTCAGAACCTTGACTAGCTGAGTCATGCCTATGAGGACGGGGGTGGGTGTCGAGGCAGCGAGGGGGAGAGGCTTCCTGGGTTGTGCCACAACGTCTGGGGCCCCAAATCAAAAGCAGTGGCATGGGACCATTTCTAGGGAGGGGGTATTTTACAATGAGATTGTATTTGTGCTTTAATTATGAAATTTGAATAGGAATTAGGTTGGGGGAGATGCAGCCATTTATATGATAGCAACGGGGAAAGGATTTTTAAACAGGTTTTGCTGGATGAATAACACAGACCCTCAGACTGGAGAGGTTGGGTATGCAATTGGATTTGACTCGAACTGAAAACAAAAACAACACTGAGCAGGGGCATGAAGTGTAAGATTTTTGTATCAGAAAAGGGTTGCGGTTGCAAGGGGGGGGTTCTCTGGGAAGCCGACTCGGATGGAGACTCCTGTGTAGGAAGTCCGTCTGGGTGGTCTCTGGGTAAGACCCCGCGAGGGAGGAGGCAGGAGTTGCGGAAGCCCAGGGGCGAGGGTCTCCACCAGCGCCCGGCAGAGCCCAAAGGGAGCGCTGACTCTGGGGAGCCCTTCGGCGTTGTCTTCGTTGATCCTTGATCCGAGGCGGCAGCATCTTTATACTTCGACATGGACCGCACGCTGGGATCTCAGAGGGCAGGGACTTGAGCAGGCGGCCGTCTTCAGCACTTTCCGCCGAGGCGTGTCAGTCCTAAGACAGATGGCAGTGGTGCCCTGAGTCCATCGCAGGACACGTGGGTTCCAGGGTGGCGCAGGACCCGCCCCGCCTGCCACGGCCGTCGGCTCCCGTGGCTCTGCTCGCCCAGGACTCTTTCCACCAGGCCAGTCCTTACACTTACTTCCAAGGGAAAGAGTCGCATTTTAAAAATTCGGGGGTGAGGAGGGGTAGATAGCCTTTCTGTGGCTAACCTGTGGTTGGCCAGTCACAGCTTTGGCCTTTTCGTGGAAATTACTTCTGTTGACAAGGGCTCAGAAGCATTAGGCGGTTATCCCATCTTGTTGCTTGGGGCACCGATGGGAGGAGTGCTGGAAACGTGCCAGGAGAACCGTCTTATCACCTGCCTGGGCCCCACGCTCCTCAACTGGAAAATGAGGAGGCTAAATGGAGCGAGCCCGAGGTCCAACGTGCATATTAACATTCTAGGACTTGCCTGCTCCCGCGGAAAGAGACGTAATCGTAGCTCGACTTGGTGGCCGCGTAGTTTCTGTACTCTGTGCTACATGTTCTTCCCTGGGAGATGTGGTCTTGGGTTGGACACAGTGAGGAGGTGGCCTGTGGATCCCTGAGATCTTCTGTTACACTGTGCTGGGGAGTGGGCTGTAATGTGCCTTCTCGGTGACGGCAGTGGCTCTCATTTTTAGTGGCAGTTACCATACATAGATCAGCGCCTGTTCTTGGTGCTTTGCATAGATTGACTCATTGAATCCTCATAACGGCACTGGCGACTCTAGTTATCCTCATTTTGCAGATGAGGAACCAGGTGTGGAGTCTAAGTAACCCTCCACAGTTTGCACAGCCCGTAAGTGGCAGAGCGGGTGTTTGAACCCAAGCAGATGGTTTTCACATGTTTTTAACCTCTAGGCAACACTACCCGTATTATAAATATGTTTAGTTATTTATTTAGGTTTTGCCTTATTCCAGAAAGTATTTAAGGCATCTCGTACAAGGATAGGTAAAGTCAGACAGGATAATGCCACCAGAATCTCAGAGGAAAAATCCTTCTGGCTGCAGTTCTCCATATTCACCACAAGAGAGCAGCATAACATCGGCGAGCACGCAGGCTGACGTTAAAACTGCTATCACCACATTTGGATATCAAAATTTTAAAGTTACAGACAAAACGAAGTTAGATTTAGTATTACTTGCAAAAGCAGATTTCTTTAAAGGATGTGCTGAATTCTAAATGGCCATGTCTTTGATAGATTTGAGATTGCTTATATCATCAGGCTAATTCAACTTTTTCCAACAAATAATAAATATTCTATAAAATTCAATGATAAAAGCAGAAGATAACATTGCTTAATTGTAAAGGTAAAGATTGCAGTGAGAGTCTCGTCATTTCTCCAGTTTGAATTCAGTTATTTGTTTCACTACTAGGGAAAAGCCCAAGGCTTATATAAATAATAGGATTACAGTTTTGGCTTTTATTCCAGTAAAGATTGGTATATTAACGGGGTGGAATTTTTATTAGGTATGCCATAACTACCATGTGCAAATATTGTAATTGTTTAAAAGATGGTTCTGTCTTCTTTTTCCCTCCCTCCTGGGTTAGTCCTACATCCTCTTGCAATTGAGATAAGCTGTGTCAAAAGCTAATCCTGGGAGGGTTATTAGTGATTTCAGATCCAGCTACCAGGGCATGGAGTTTAGGGTGTGGCCCAGGAGGATCCCCTCCGGAGTGGGGTGGCCCTGTCTGGCTAGGGCGGGTTTTCAGCCTTGCCCTACCAGCTGCTGGCTAGGGGGACTGTGCTGTGTCTGCTCCTGCTAATTCTTCTTCCCGGGAAGCCAGACCAGGTTTTCTGCCTTCCGCCATCCTGCTGCCTGACTCGGGTCAATAATGATGGTAATCACGGTAGCTAAACTCGTTGAAAACTTAATTTGTGCTAGTGCTGCACTCGGCATCTTACACGTATTAAGTCATAGTCCCTTCTTACAGATGGGGAAACCGAAGAGGAGGGAGGTAAAGGACCTTACCCAAGGTCGGACTGCTAGCAAGCTGCTAAGTCGGGATTCAAACTTGGGGTTCCAGAGTCTCAGTTCTTTTTTTTTTTTCAATGTTTTTTTTTATTATATTATGTTAGTCACCATACAGTACATCCCTGGTTTCTGATGTAAAGTTCGATGATTCATTAGTTGTGTATAACACCCAGTGCACCATGCAATACGTGCCCTCCTTACTACCCATCACCGGTCCATCCCATTCCCCTACCCCCTCCCCCTCTGAAGCCCAGTTTGTTTCTCATAGTCCATAGTCTCTCATGCTTTATTCCCCCTTCTGATTACCCCCCCTTTCTTTATCCCTTTCTTCCCCTACCGATCTTCCTAGTTCTTATGTTCCATAGATGAGAGAAATCGTATGATAATTGTCTTTCTCTGCTTGACTTATTTCACTTAGCATTATCTCCTCCAGTGCCGTCCATGTTGCAGCAAATGTTGAGAACTCGTTCTTTCTGATAGCTGAGTAATATTCCATTGTATATATGGACCACAACTTCTTAATCCAGTCATCTGTTGAAGGGCATCTCGGTTCCTTCCACGATTTAGCTATTGTGGACAATGCTGCTATGAACATTGGGGTGCATATGGCCCTTCTCTTCACTACGTCTGTATCTTTGGGGTAAATACCCAGTAGTGCAATGGCTGGGTCATAGGATAGCTCAATTTTTAACTTTTTAAGGGACCTCCACACTGTTTTCCAGACAGAGTCTCAGTTTTTGACTGATAAGCCAGCCCTTGCCAACGGATATCACCACCACCTCATCTGACTTCCAGAAGCACCAGGCAACTTCTGGTCCCCAGAGCGCTGCGCTGGCATAATTCTGTACCTTGGCATTTTCTCTTTCCACCACGTGGGAGTTGTACTCACCCTTCAAGACACAGTTTAAAGAGCCTTTTCTGACTCTCCTTCCCCCACCCACCCGACCCCTCCAGTATGTCCCACTTCGGTTCACACGGAGCCGGGCACTTCTCTTTGCTGCTAGTTTTATTGTAGCTGTCATTGCTTCTCGGTCTGCTGCTCCCAGCTCCACTGGGCTCTTTTGAACAACTCGAGGGTAGAACCTGGGTGTTATTCATTTCCTCCTACATACAAACAATGATCATAGCGCTTTGTTATGTTATTTTGTGACATTAATCAGCGGGCACTTTGATGCGTCGAGGCTAAGTACATAGGCCGTCTCATTCAATCACAGCATTCAAGAGAGATCTTTTTGTCTTCATTTTATGGATGAACAGAGCAGAGCGGATGGAACCCCAGTAGCTTGTCTAAGCTCAGCGGCTACCAGTGCAAGGCCCGGGATCGAACCCAGCGCGTGCAGGAGTAACTCTCACGCTCCGGGTCCTCCCCTGACAAACATGAGAGAAGTTACGCTTGATGTCAATTTATTTATTTACTTATATTTAGACTCGATGTCAATTTATTTCATTAAAACTACACCTATTATTTAGTAACAGACTTTATCCCAAAGTATGAAAAATCATGCAAGCTAACAGCTCAAATTCAGAGCTAGGAGGTTCCCGAGCTGGGACTTACACCAGGGCTGCTGAAGCCAAGGGCTGTTGCTCTCAGTCTGTGTGGCCCATGTTTGCAGGGGAAGATTTTTGTAAGGCCAGGCCTCCTTGGCCAGAGAGGTCGGGCTGAAACCACTGACTGCCCGAACCACCCGCGGAATGGCGGGGGGCCTTCGGCTCTCACAGGACCACCCGTCTTGGGGGCCTGCTGACTCCTCCTGGCCGCACCACGGGCTCCGGTGAGCAGGTCTCTCCACCCAGTCCGGATTTTTCTCCCTTCCTGTGCCTTCTGTCCCAGCGTGTGTCACGGATCAGCCTGCCCAAGACTTGGCTCCGAGTCTTTGGAAAACTACTTCAGCGAGAGTAACTATTTCTCCTTTAAGGATGAAATTGATTTCTGGAAATAGCCACACAAGTGCCAAATCTGATGAAGGAGTGGGTGACCAAGCTGGGTGACATCACAATGGGTCACAAATGGGGTGCGACTTTCAAGCAATGCGAGCCTTTCTCTTGCCAGGATTGTGGACTGGCTCTAAAACATTTCCCAAAGGCTGGTTCCGAACGTATTTTGAGCAATGGCTACACTGGGTGTGTTACTCAGGACGACATTCGGAAGGACAATACTCTTTTTAAACAGAATTTCTGGTAGAAGTGTCAGTAAATTAGTCATAGGACTTTATAATCATCAATATGTTTTATGATTGGTGGTGTCTGGTCAGGGGCCTGGGTCCAAGGTTTTAAGACTTAGTTTTAACAGATGATAGAGTAAAATTTTAGAGGAAGATAAAAATAGTCTTTTCTATTTAGGTCAAAGGCAGGTTAGTTTTGACAAAAACTACTGAAGTATTTGCATCATAAATACACTGGTTTTCCTCTATTTCTTTATGATATCCACGGGACCTCTAGACCTGTCAGCTATTTTCTACTCGAACTGAATATTATGACCAAATTTAGTCATTAAAAAAGTAGACGGCTGGGACGCCTGGGTGGCTGAGTCTGTTAAGCGTCTGCCTTCGGCTCAGGTCATGATCCCAGAGTCCCGGGATCGAGTCCCGCATCGGGCTAGTTGCTCAGCAGGGAGCCTGCTTCTCCCTCTGCCAGCCACTCCCCCTGCTTGTGCTCTCCTCTCTCTCTCTCTGACAAATAAATAAAATCTTAAAAACAAAAAAGTAGACAGAAGGTAAAATATCACACATGCTAATTTCTTTTCCTTTAGTGGCACGTGCCCGCTGCCAGGAACCCCTAACCTCATGAATTGTTGACACTGGTGATCGCTGGAAGTGAATGAAACAGCGTCTTGTTAAGTTCTGCCCGTCTTTGAGCGTTTCACCTACGACATGCTGGGTGGAGCCCGGGCTTCACCGTTTTCAGTGCAAGCTTTATTTTGTAAGAATTCCAGCTTTTGCCACTTTCAAGCTGACTTCAGGTCTCGAGTTTTAGCAAAGCATATTAAAACAGGCTCCTGTGCATTCCGTCATAATTGTTCATCCCCTTCTCCTTGGTCCAGACGTGACAGGGAGAAGCTGGGACAAGAAAGAGTCTGGGCTCTGGGGCCTGGAGAGCACGAGTCAGCACTGTGATCCTAATTTATTGCATTGTGATCAGCCGAGTCATTTAACATCTTTTGACCTCAATTTCCTTCCCTTTAAAATGAAGACTTTGGAGAAAACCCTGTGACTACATATTTAGAGGCTATGACATGTGAATTTTAAAAGGCCGTATCACTTCCCTCTCATTGTAGCAGACAAAATGGCCACGGACGCTGACCCTATTTCGTTAAGTAGACAAGTCCAAGATGAGATCTCCATTCTCCTACTTATTTTATTTGAAGGCCTGAAATATTTTCTCTTGCCCAATTAAATCATAGCATATCCGTGATCCCTGGAGGGCAATGAAACATGAAACATTTCTATTTCATGATCGCGCCTCAAAAACCACAATCACACAGGTTTGTTCTTTTGGACGGGGTGTGGGAGAGACGAGGAATTTCTGTATTTTTTGTTTTTGTTAATTTATTGGTACATATTACCACCATATACATACTTACAAGTGGGTGTGCAGAGGTTAGCTGCACAAAGGTAGGGAATTTTGTCCTGCTTTATTCAAAGGCATGTCCCCGGCATCTAGAACTCAGTCTGATCCCCAGATGCCTGCCAGTCAAGGTACCATGACTATGCCAGGTCCTTGAGATATAATCAATGACTTGAAAGCTCACCCCAGATGCAACTCCTGCTTAGCTTAACTCATAGTCCTAGGTTTAACTGAAATAGTTTTCTTGTTTAAGCTCTATCCAGCCCAGTCGGTCTATTTCCAAGACATTTAACTAATATATTTGGAAGATCAACAATCATTCTAGCTTTGACTGCACAGAATTTTTCAGAAATTCTGCTCTTTGTAGAGAGTTGTGATTTACTTTTTTTTAAGTAGGCGCCATGCCCCACGTGGATCTCGAACTCACAACCCCAAGATCAAGAGTCACATGTTCTACTCACTGAGCCAACCAGGCACCCCTACTTTTTGAAAATACTTAATAGTTCGATGCATATAATTCTTTTCTCTTTGACCTTGAAGAATGTTACGGATGCTTAATTTAAATGAAAATATTAAGATGTTTTTTGAAAAATTTGAAGGGAAATTTATTCATATAATCATAAAAATTCCAACTACAAGGGAACAAACTCAATAGACACCTGGAATGAGATTAAGATGTTTAAATCTTCTCCACTCAAAACAAACAAACTATAAAATGTATGTAAATTAAGTTACAAACAATAGAAGTAATATCTGCTCCTAAGGAAAGTTCCATTGAACATTAGAGGATGCTTGGAATAGCATATCCACGGGCGATTATTGTCCCCATATAGTCCATCCAGAGATGTTTGACCAGGTTGGTGAGGGAGTCAGGATGGCCTATTTGGGAGGGAGTTCACACAAGCTGATGTTTTTCATTGGAAGAGGAAATTGATGGATGGAGTGCATGGTAGGTCTCTCCATGTGGAGAGGCACTGATCTTCCCCCTGCTCCAGAAGAAAGCAGCCAGCCTGACAGCAGGAGTCAGGAAGAACCTCTAAGCCCAGAGCCGTGCTTCCTGGAGTCCCACGCACTGTGAGGCCCCGAGCTCCCTCAGACCGACTGACAGGCAGCACCTGACGGCTCTGCGACCTGGTTCGACATTAAGGCACATTTCATTCAGAATATTCACTTTCAGCTGATTGGCGTGATTTCCAGTAAAGACACTAATGATAAGCACACAGCAGCTTATCATTTCATTAATGTGCACACACTGGGAGTCAATATAATGCAAAAGAAAGCTGAACTTGGAACATTTTCACCTGGAAAACTCAGTTGAAGAACCAGGGGAAATGTTCTGATTAAGCTGCGTGGACCTTTCAGGAGCTATCGCGGACTTTTTTGTTAAATTCAGGCTGCAGAACTGCCGCATTTGGAAAGGTGACTTCTAGAAACTGACATTACCCTCCTCTTTCACAGACTTTCTTTCAAAGGACATTTATTTATTTATTTATTACTTTTTAAGTGGCCTTAAGATAAGAGAGAAGTCAAATGAGCCCATTTTCTTTTACGCTCGATTCTATTTATAAGTACGCATGGAAATAAAAGAAAATGTGTATATATATATATATATATATACGTAATATATGCATATATATGTATATGAAATAAAAGAAAAATGTAAATATATACACATATTCAATATATGCATATCAATATATAGTTGTAAGTTTATTAATAGCATTTAATTACAATGCTATAAAATTACGTGGTATCCTCAAATCGTGTCTTTTATTCATTTATATTACTTGGGGGAAATTATTCGGTATTTTCTGAGACAGTATAATTTTGTTCACTTTGGATAATATTACAGCATGCTTTAAAATTATAAGGGTTTTTTTTTTTTTTGTATATCCATTATCTCTTTTAATGTTCAAAATCACTTGAAGGGCAGGTATTCTGCTGAGGTTTGAAGGATGAGGAAGAGTTGGCAAGAATACCAGAGGCAAGAGGATTAAAAATATGGTTTCTAAAGGATTATCAGCTCTTAGTTATCTGCCTACTTAAATGTCAAATGGGACCATACAGGGACCTCTTTGGGGATATCAGCCTCCAGACCGTCTCGTCATATACCCTACGGCACAGGTATTGTCAGGAAATCCTGTTGTTTTCCCTGTACCGAACCTTCTTTTGTCCCAGAGCCTTGTACGAGTTATCGAGTTATCGATCTGAGATGCATTCCTAGGGTAAGTGTTTTCAAAAACAAGAGAAAACATCAGTTGTTGCTTCTAAGGTGTTCCCTTCTGTTCCCCCACCTCCCTCTCCCCACAGCTCAGACTCCCTTCCGACTGTGAGGGCAGGAAGAGCCTAAATCCCTGAGGCTCGAGAAAGGCGGAGATCTCATTACTAAAGCTTCCTGTTAATCTCTTCCGCACCTTGACAGCTCTAATAGAATTGCTTCTCACTGCTTCTTTCTATAGATATCGAAACACTGATTTTTTAGAAAAAGTATAGTGGTAATAAAATCATATTACTCCAAATTAGGAAATAAAGAGAATTTTGGGAACCCTTTGCTAATATGACTACTTAGCAATTTCCCATAATTTATTTTAGCCTCCCCCCTCCCCCTTTCGTTGTACTTTGTAGGATAATTAGGATTGGCTGCCCATGTGGTCTTTGTGGAAACAATCTATTCATTTTGAAATGTCATCGGGGAGCAAAGTCGAAATTACTGACACTTTCCCTGGGGATCTGGAGAAGCTCTAAAGGCTCAGCTTCTGCCCCAAAGGACTTACTGAACTATCTTCCCAACAAAGGTGTGTCGCCCCCTCGCTACCCTTAGGAGAAATGCCCATTCCAGCTGCTAAGAGAAGACGGTTCTCTTCATATTATTATGATTGCACTCACACTGCACAGATGATGGGGTACTTTGCTCTCTCATTAACATTATCATCTACATATTTTTCTGTTTTGCTACATCCCCAGCTTTTAATGACTGTATAATAGTTTACGGAAGAGGTAGGCACTCATGTACTTAACCATTCCCCAAGCTGTTGAACACTTTGTTTTTTCTAATATTTTGTTTGTGATTGGTCAGTAATGAATATGTTATTTTCATTCGCTTGTTTTTTATTTTATTTTATTTTATTTTATTTATTTTATTTTATTTTAATTTCTTCAGTGATTTTATTTATTTGAGAGAGAGCATGAGCTGGGGGGAGAGGCAGAGGCAGAAGGAGAAGCAGAGCCCCCGCTGAGCAGGGACCCTGACATGGGGCTCCATCCCAGGACCCTGAGATCACGACCTGAGCCAAAGGCAGATGCTTAACCAAGTGAGACACCCACGCACCCCATTTTTGGTTTTTGTAAATTTTAGTTGTTTTAAGGTATGCTTGGTTCACACACACATGTAAAAAATGTAAATATGACCACAAGACTTAAAAGTTAAGAAGCCTATCACCCCAACCAGGGTGGGGTTGTCCCTTCTCCAGAGGTGAGTATGGTCATCGGGTTCTGTGTGTCTTTCCAGAGATGGTCGAGGCACGGTCCATGTGTGGATGCAGGTGTGCCTTTATTTATTTATTTATTTATTTATTTATTTATTTATTTATTTATTTTTTGCTGTTGGGTGGTGATTCAGTGTGGGCTGGAGGGGCTGCTGCCTGCAGTGTGGTCTGGGCAAGCGGTGTGCTTCCACTTGGGGGAAGGGGCCTGGTCTACTTCCCACCAAGGTGCTACCCACTGGCTAAGCCACCTGCCTGCAGGGCTGCAAGGGGGCGGAGCAGAGAAGCCAGCTTTATAGACTAGCGCCCTGGGTGGCTCTATCCTAATGTTATTTAACTAGTTATCTCTTGATGGAAATTTGTGTTATTTCTTGTATAAACCTCAACCACACACCAATAAATAACCGTCTGCACGTACATTGTGTATTAAATTCCTGGAAATGCAACTGCTGATAAAGAGGGTGTGTGCACTGTACACATTCGCACGGATGACGTCACTGGCCACAGCGGGCTGGCGAGGCGAAGAGTTGCCTGCTTTGGAGGTATCCAAGCAGCGGGGACCCTTCAGGGCGCATTTGAAAGGCCATCCAACACTGGCATGCTCCAGAGCCAGCTGGCCTGGTTTCGCTGACCCTGGACAACGATCTGACCCCTCGGTTTTCTAACGGACACTAGAAGAAATCCTAGGACTCACTTCTTGGGTGGTTGTGTGTTTGTAGTTCATGAAAAGGTCTTAAAACGATGCCTCCATAAGCACTTAATAAATGTGAGCTGCTATCATCATCACCATCCTCATGTTACTGGACTTCTGAGAATCTTAGGGAGGCCTGAGAAACTTAAACATTTTCGATGCTTTTGATTTAGGCAGCACCTCGGGTCCCTGGGTTTCCGTTAGGACCAACATTCATGATGAGTTCTCATTCTGCTTCCTGTTCCAACTTGCCACCGATTAGCTTCCAAAATCTGAGGCTCCCTCGGGGTTGCCTCTCTCCAGGAGGGACTCCTCTGCCTCTTCGGATGACCCCAGCAGCGTGACTCGTTCACCAGCCCGCAGGGCGGCTAGGTGTGCGTGCACGCGGGGCGGGCCGTGGGGGGACCGCAGTCGTCTGCTTCGTTCCCTGGCCGGTCCCAGGCAGCGGCCAGCGGCAGAGGCTTTCCCAGGGTACGGCCGCTGGCAAAGGAGGGGCAGGAAGGAGGAGCAGGTGTCTCCACTCACTGACTAATTGGCCTGGCTCTAGACCTCATTTTCCATGTTCTGAAAGGGTTTTGGCAGCTGTGTTAACTCCCAAAGTTAGTTAAATGTTGCATGTGTATAAAACAGTTTGCCGCTCCATCAGAGCTTAGAAAAATTTCTTTTCCTAAAGGCGATGACAATTTTCAATGTTACAAAGGGAACAAAGACATTATTTGCGAATTAACACATCAGTACCCAGTCAAATAAATATAATTCAAAGAGCAGACGTGAGCCATGCGAGTATGGCCAGTTCTCTCTTCCACATGGAGACCTTGGGGACGTCCCTGCATTCTCGTGACAGTGTGGCTGGCAACATGACTCGCTTGGGGCCTTGGGCTTCTGTGTGTAGTTTTTGTTTATGTCATTTTTGCAAAATCAATGTGGGTGTTTGAAGCAGTGAGATTTTCTAGAAGCTGTGTACTTGTTATAGATAGCCTGTGAGTGTTCTGTGAATTCAGAGAAGGTTCACAGAGCTGCCTTTGGCCAAAGGGGCCTATTTCAATTGCTCTAAATCACTCTCTCTGACTGAGCTCTTGTGTGGCCCAGGAGATAGACTGTGCCCTTTCTGTGGGCTTTCGTTTCTTGCTCCTTGCTTTTTCTCTTAAGGGACAGAGCTCTGTCTCTGATCCTGCACGTTCGCTGAGGTGTGTATGACACGAAAGCCATACCATGACATTTGCCCCTCAGTTAATTACACAGATATTTCTGGGTGGCACAAGGTTAATACGGTCTCCAGCAAGCAGGGGTCTCCTTTCTACTTCCCCAAAATATTTCCCAGTGACCCATGTAGCATCAGCTCTGCAGTTTACTCCCGGCTTCCATCTTTTCATGAAGGTATTTATTCATTTCCATTGTGATACATATCTAAACTGCGACTTCAGAAACGCATTCTTGTTTTAAGGGGAAACCAGATGTCAAAAATCATTGGCTTTGTTGGCTTGCTCTCTGATTTTCTGGTAGACTTCAGAATGACCATTGATCTTGGGAAGGAAGAAATTTTACATGAGACAACTTAAAAGAGCACTAATTTTCTTGGAAGCTTAAAAAATATGACAAAACAAGAGGGGTTCCCCATTGGGTAAGGTCTTTGGTCACTCCAGGCCTGTGTCCACTTAGCTATTGAAAATAAAGGGTCATTTTATAATAATAATAACAACAATAATAATAACGGTTTGTATTTATAAGCTTTCTACCGTTTAGTAAGTATTTTCATAGACACAATCTCCTCTGTCCTACTAACTGTACTATGAAGTATGAGGTAGACGCATAGTAATGACATGTGGCCCTTTTTGACCAAAACCAAAAATAAAAACAGATCAATTTCAAAAGGCTTCACTAAACAGAGAAGCCAGGTACTGATGACCAACTCCATTTCCATACTGTAGCTCAGAGAGTTCAATGACACACCCAAGGTCATCGAGGCTGTTAAGTGACAGGACGCAGTCTGGACCCCAGCCCTTTTTCCTGATGCTAGAGCTTCTGTTCTATCAGGGGCTACCTACCCCCGCCCCCCATCTGCCTGATAAAGGGGAGGGGCTTCCCCAGGATGCAGGATTTTCTATTTTATTTTATTTTATTTTTTAAAGATTTTTTTATTTATTCATTTGACAGATATAGAGACAGCCAGCGAGAGAGGGAACCCAAGCAGGAGGAGGGGGAGAGGAAGAAGCAGGCCTCCAGCGGAAGAGCCTGATGTGGGGCTTGATTCCAGAATGCCGGGATCACGCCCTGAGCCGAAGGCAGACGCTTAGCACTGAGCCACTCAGGCGCCCCAAGGATTTTCCCTTTTAAAATAGGGACCAACTTGGGCAAACCAGAGTAGGTTGATCACCTTGCCACTCCGTTAACCCAAAGGATACCTGATTGAAGTTCCTGGTCTTCTTCCAGGGCTCTCTGTCGGTCACACTGCGCTGATGGCTCCTGTCTTCTTGCATGGGGCCCTGAGCTCCAGCCCCGCAGGCCTTCCTCCTAACCCCTCACCAGCTCTCCGTTTCTGTTTTTCTAGGGCGAGGCTTGAATCAGAGAGGACACCGTTACAGGAGAAAGAGAACGGAACTCAAAGTCAGGAATCTAGACCTAGTGCTATATTTTATTCTCTGTGGGACCTTGGAGAAGTAATTTAGTACTGTTGGGTCCTAGCTGCCTTGGTCATAAAAAGGGGGTAATAATTCCCATCAGATCTACATGATAGAGTTGTTTTGAGACTCTAGTGAAATAATGTACGCGAAAGCAAACACAAGGAAACGTGAATGTACTCGTTTTGTCCTTTGAAATAAACTTTCTGCACGATGAAACTTAGGGCAGGAGCTAAGCTTTCTTGTCTCGTCTCTGGATTTGCCTTTTCACCTCTCAGGCCTTGCTGGTTTGCCAGATGCCCTGGAGGGGACAGTTCTCCCCCAGGGACGAGCTGTCTGTAGTACCGGACGATGGCGGTGAAGCGCTCACGTGTTCTATTTGGAAAGCTCAGCTCTACGTGCATCCTGGTATGGTGTCAGAGTCCCCCTTTGTTACTGCCTGGTAAGTTCTGCAGTGTTTATGATCTCATTAGTACTGACTCGGTCTAATTTTCTAGACTATATGATCCTGCATCATCTCTTTCACAAAAATGTATTCCATAAATAGGGGTCCTCGTCACAGAGAATTTGGATTTCCTCTGCTTGGATATTTCCTCTGCTCTGATACCCCATCCTCTTTCACCCACTGCTGAAGACATCCCAACAACGAGGGCTCCTAGGTAGACAAAGCATTCCAATTGCCCCTGCCAGTTCTTACAGTACTATGGGAACAGAAATATCTTTATTTGTCTGTTTCCTTTATCTTTCAGTAGGTTGGAGGGCCGGTTACTCAGTCAACACCATTTCTCTTCGTGGTCCTGACCACTCCAGCAGGACCTATGTCCTCTGACTGCAGGTAGACATTCAAGGCGCTGCACAGTTGGGTCTATTGTGGCCTTTTGGCCGGCTGGCTGGCCAGTCCTGCTCATTCTTACTCTTAGCTTCGTCTGGCTGACGTGCTCCTCACCGAGTGAGCGTGGTGGCAGATTGTGGCCCTTCCTCGCGGTGAGGCCATTTTCGACATGTTGGTGTTATGTTTCCTCCTCTTCACTGTTAATCTCATTTAGATTCCCTCTCAAAATCAACTGAAGGACCTCACCCTCTGAGAAGTTTTTTTTGACCCAGACCAAAGCAACAAGTCTCTCTTCGGTGAAGTCCTTATCTAATGCTATCTTGCATATTGTGTATTTGTATGCCTTGTCTCCCGACCAGACAGTGAGCTCCCGGAAGGCAAGGATTATGTCTTATTCTTCCTTGTCTACGGAACATTTCCTGGTGTGTGCTCACTTCCGTAGCTGACCTAGGGTCAAAGACAGTCATGCAATGATTGCTTTATTGACTTATGAATTCATAGATACTTTTAACCAGGTTCCTTCACATACCTTTTCTCATCAGTGGGAAAGCTGCTTCATTTTTACTACTCTGGAAACTTCTGTAGCCTCTACAATTTGGGGAAATGTGGAAATATCAACTTGAAGGAATAAAGCTCATGAAACCATTTATAGCAAGTTTGTAATGGTTCCAGTTATGAAATCATTTGCCCGTGGGTTAGACTTTCATTCTTTCATTGGACTAATTTTAATTAGCACTGTTGTTTTAGTTATTGGGTTTACAACAGCAGGTAACACATGGATTATCTTCTCAAGTTGCTCAAAGTCAGTCAGAGAAACATACACATAAACAAAGATAAGAATACTGAGTAGAAGGTGCTCTGATAAGGGTACTTTGGTTGTACGAAGGGGGTCAGCCAAATCAGACAGGAGGTACCATTATTTGAATTGGAAACGTCCAGGAAGGGTGAGGTGGGGATGAACATTCCCAGAGGAGCGAATTGCTGGGGGAGGCTCACAGGTGGGGACTAGCTGGAGAGCCTCAGAGATCTGCAGGTGTTTGCAATGCCTAGACCCGAAACTCGGGTTGCAAATGACTTCAAAAAAGTTAATTAGGTTAACATTTTAGAAAGTTTATTGGGCTGGCAGAGTGGATTGTAATATTTCAGGTGGAGAACTATGAAGCCTGAACAAAAGCTGTATGTGAGGAATGGAGACAAGAGGGTGAATATCTCGAGGGTAGAACCAATAGGGGTGAGGGAGAAAGGAATTAAGGACACCTTCTGATTTGTTTTGGTTTGACTGACTAGCTGGACAGATGTCTCAGTCACTTACCGAGGTAGGGAATAAGGAGCAAGCTTTGTCGAGAGATGTTGGCGAGGATGCTGAGAAAGGGGAACCCTCCTACACTGTTGGTAGGAATGCAGGCTGGTGCAGCCCCTGGAAAACAGTATGGAGGTTCCTCAAAAAGTTGAAAATAGAGCTACCCTACGACCCAGCAATTGCACTACTGGGTATTTACCCCAAAGATACAAATGTAGTGATCTGAAGGGGCACCTGCACCCCAATGTTTATAGCAACCATGTCCACAATAGCCAATCTATGGAAAGAGCCCAGATGTCCAGCGACAGATGAATGAATAAAGAAGATGTGGTGTATGAATACACTGGAATACTACTCAGCCATCAAAAATGAAACCTTGCCATTTGCAATGACGTGGATGTAACTAGAGGGTATTATGCTAATGAAATAAGTCAATCAGAGAATTATCATATGATCTAACTCATATATGGAATTTAAGAAACAAAACAGAGGATCATAGGGAAAGAGAGGAAAAATAAAACGAGACAGAATCAGAGAGGGAGACAAACCATAAGAGACTCTTAATCATAGGAAACAAGCTGAGGGTTGCTGGAGGGGAAGAGGTGGGGAGATGGGGTAACTGGGTGATGGACATTAAGGAGGGCACATGATGTAATGAGCACTGGGTGTTATGTAAAACTGATGAATCACTGAACTCTACCTCTGAAACCAATAATACATTGTATGTTAATTAATTGAATTTAAATAAAAAAAGAGAAGCAAGCTTTGTGGAAAAGATGTGTTCTGTTTTGATGCATTAAGCTCTCTGGGCATTTGAGAAAATATAGATTTGATAACCGTCTCACAAGCATAGTAATGGTTTTTGAAGCCAAGGAGACTTTATGGGGTGAAAAAGACAGAAAGCCAAGGATGGAGCCCTTGGGATATTGACGTTTTAGTAACCAGGGGAAGACAGGAAGTCTTCAAAGGAGATTGAAGGGTAGGGTGACCGCCCATCCCAGTTTGCTCAGGCATGAGCCATTTTTCTAGTCCAGTTTAGGAAGTAGCTCTTTCCCATTCTCCCCTCCAGAAATTCTGCAAGTCTCTGATGGTTATTCCCCCTCTACAGGTTTTCTGCATGATTGGAAAATTAATGACTGCAGGATTGAGGTGTCAGAGCTCTGAAGATTGAAAAAGTAGGCATTTAAACATCCTAGGAAACAGGAAAAATCAAAGAAGAGCATGAGATGCTCCTTTGCTTGGAACTTTATGACGTGAAGACAGACGGGGCTCCATTTGCCTTTGCAGTCGCTGTCTGTGTCTTGTTTGGAATTTTGCCCACATGTCACCAAGACATTGGAAGTCTGCCTTCATAATTCCTGGTAACTTCTATGGCTCTGTTCTAAGAAGCTCAGTTATTGGCATGTTTCCCAGCATGGACAAATGATGATGGAGGGAGTGTGGTCAACTAGGAGACACTACTAAGATGAGCTGGGATTGCATTTCTACTCCCAGGTGTTGGGTCACAGGCCACTCTGTCTAGATGTTGGTTCTCCACTCTTGGCTATTCCCATTCTTTGCACGTTGTCTCCTTTTGAGATCCTTAAATTAAGGCTTCTGTAACTATTGTGTCTGAGGTTTAGCGTAGTTGAGCAATCATTTGTGGTAGACCTGTGATCTGCCAGACATTGTGGTCTGTGCTGGTCTTGAAGAGATGAATTAGATAGTTCCAGAGAAGACCGCGTCTGGGAATGTCAACTCCACAATTATGACGTTAATCTGGCAACACCTACCATGGGAGCAAGAACACTTCTAAGCACCCCGGGGCACATACTGAAATACATATTAAAAGTACATACTGAAAATATTGCATACGGTGACCCTCCTTCCTTGAGTTCTGAGCAAGGTGAGAAGGTCAGAAGAATACATTTCCATGTTTCCCGTTCATATGACTGTTTAAAAATTTTAAAAAATTTATCAAGCCCTCAGTAGGTGACCCACACTATTCACACTATTCATTTGCTTCTTGTGACAACCCTATGAGAGGTACTATTATTGTCTCATTGATGTCACAGAGGCATAAAGAAATTAAGAAACCAGCCAAGGGGCGCCTGGGTGGCTCAGTCGGTTAAGTGTCAGACTCTTGGTTTTGGCTCAGGGGATGACCTCAGGGTCCTTGGCTTGAGCCTCGCAGTGGGCTCCACACTCCACGGAGTCTGCTTGGGATTCTCTCCCTTTCCCTCTCCCCACTCTTGTGTGCGCTCTCTTTCTCTCTCAAATAAATAAATAAACAAACAAACAAAATCTTAAAAAAAAAAAAAAGAAAAGAAAGAAACCAGCCAAGGGATAAATAGCTAGTAAGTGACTGAGCCAGAATTCAACTTGAGGCAGTCTGTAACCGTCCCTCTATGCTGCTGCTAGAAATTACTGGCTTGGTGGACAACTGCTGGTTAATTGTATTAGAATGGTGGTTGTGTGTGTTGGGGGAGATAGTAACAACCCAAATGTCGGATTCTTTTGGTGAAATGTCTTCCAGAAGTTTTAGTAACCATCCAGACCGAGGCACTCTCTATTTTTCTTGCAAATCTTTCTTCGACTAACCCAATGTGCTCAGATAACTTCAGTACATTGTATGTTTTAGCACAATGACTGCTGATTTGGGTCTTGATTTGGAAATTAAACTCTGGTTGAAACTGGTGCTTGCTGTTCATAGTAGAATTACCACATTTAGCTTTTATTTCTAGAGAATGTTGGATTATATACCCTGTGATTTTGAGAGGAAGAAGCCTCCCCCCTGCATATAATGTTAGTAGAAGATGTGGTTGCATTTGAAAATCTTTATGGAAGTCTCTGGAATTCTAAATAAAAATTCCAGGAAGGCTTGGAGGTTTCTGGACAGCAAGGTCACTTTCAGGGAAAAAGAGGTATTTTATTTTCTAGCAAGTTCTCAAATTCTAAGAATGGTCTATTTCTTAAATTAAATGTTAATAAGAAATCATTGTGCCACAGCGATGCTGTCAAATTATCTCTTTTTTCTTCATGTTCTCCATTGCTTTTTGGGAGCCAACTCTGGTTGGATGGAGAAAGTCTTGAGGGGAGCCCCTTTTTCTAGCTGTTCACCGGGCCTCTCTCTTTTTTCCCCCTGAATATGGGCCCTGAACTTAGATTAAAATATGGATATTCTTAAAAAAATATGGATATTCTTGATTTATACTTTATAGGAGGATTGCTTTCATTTCCAGCATGTAATTGGAAGTCTTTACTAAAAAATCATTCACCTTTTATACCTGCGTTTGGTCTTTGCTCCTCCATGGTGTTCTCCATCATAAAAGAATGGCCCATTTAATTGGTCAAGGATAGATTTCTTTCTATTTTTCCTAACTTACCGTGTGTCTCCATTTCATCCAGAAAACTGACAGGCCTGATGGCCCTCCCTGTCACAGAAGCTGCCTGAGCTCTCAGTTGACCAAATGTCAGTTACAGACACTATTACTGCCTCCAGATGGCACACAGAATCTATAGCGGTGAGATTGCTGGGCTTGGAGCCCCAGAAGGAAAAGTGGAACTGCTTGTATGCCAAGATCTCCTGGTCATTACTGTCCCCTTAGGGAGCCTGTTCCCACTGCTCCTTTCCCTTCCAGGCTCTCTGGGTTGGGTACCCTCAACCATTCTCTTCGTGTTTGTATGTGAACTGTCTCATGCCCAGAACTTCCCTGAGACCATCACAGTCAATCCAGACCAAAGGTCACTTCTTCTAAGAACTCGGAGTCTCCTCATTTCCCTAAGGCTTAGAAATATATCTAAGAAGACTCTGTAAATCCTTGAGTCCTTCCCAGCCACAGGGGGAATGTTGGGACTAATTCTCTGGGAGATCCAATGGCTAGTTCAGTCCACCCTCCCACCCAGTTTACCACCTATGAATAATGTTTCACTTATGTCCTCCTGCATCCTCATACCACATGTAATTCTAATCCAGCCTTCTCCTGTTGCAGTCCTCCTTCCTGACCCTTCAGTTATGTTCTCTAAGACCCCCAGACCAGGACAAACACACTCTTCTTCTGTCTCTACACCAGGCGTTCCTTTATACTCCATGCTCTAGTCGCAAAGCATACCCTGAGGACACCTCTCTCTGGAAGTGAGTTCTCTCTAGTTGTTTGCTAACTGTCAGCACAGAGAAGATGATCGTCATTGCATCCCCAGTGCCTAACACAGGCTTGGTGCTTTGTGTATACTTGTCAAACAAATGAATGAATGGATTGAAGCATCTGGAACATTGATGATGATGAGAGAGAGAAGAAGTTAAAATACGCAACAAGACTCACATCATCATTTCCAGATGGCTGATGCCAGTGGGATTTTGGAAACTTTTTTTAAGGGGTGGAGGGGCAGAGGGAGAGCAAGAAGGAGAATCTTAAGTAGGCTCTACGCCCAGCGTGGAGCCCAACACGGGGCTCAATCTCAGGACCCTGAGATCATGACCTGTGATGACATTAAGAGTCAGACGCTTCACTGACTGAGCCACCCAGGTGCCCTGGAAACTTTTTTTTCCTCAGACAGATCGGAATTAGTAAGGAAAGAATACAGAAGAAAGACATGAAGATGTGTTTTTTGGTCCTCCTTTCTGTGAGACGTCTCTAGACTTTACCTTCAGATATGTAAAAACAACCCTACCTCAACCCTGAAGAAATCTTTCCCCATGGCATCATTCAGGAGAAATCTGGAAGACGTGCATGTTGTGTGTATGGAGTGTGTGCGCGCGCGGAAGACGGGAGGTGAAGCAGGGAGTGGATGAGTGAGGAATGCTGCGGTGTACTGGTCTGAATAATCCCCCCCGACCCCCACATTCATGTCCAGCCAGAAGCTCAGAATGGGACCTTATTTGGAAATAAGGTCTTTGTAGATGTAATTGGTTAATATGAGGTTACACTGGATGAGAGTGTACCTAATCCCATGACTGGTATCTTCATAAGATGAGAAGACAGACACACAGACACAAGGAAGACGGCCTGTGAAAATGTAGGTAGAAACTGGAGTTATGCTGCCGTGAGCCAAGAGACACGAAGATTGCTATCAACCCCCAGACGCTGGAAGAGGCGACAAGGAATTCTCCCCGAGAGACTTGTGGGAGAGCATGGCTCTGCCGACGACTTGGTTTCAGATTTCTGCCCTCCAGACCCATGAGAGAATAAACTTGTATTGCTTTAAGCCCCCAGTTTGTGGTACTCTGCAGCAGGAGCCCTGGGACACGCCTACACAAGGGGAGTAGGAATTTTGTTTCATCTTGCTTGCTCTTTCTTAATGCTTACTTCCCTCACATGTTAAAGAAACATCAGTATCAGCTTTCTCCCCTTGTCAGGTCTTCTCTTTGCCTCCTATATCCACTGACAGTTTCATTTCAGTTAGAAGAAGAATTAAATAATCTCCTGCAGCAAATGGAACATAGACACCACCGCCATAGCTCTTGGTAGATAATTCCTGCTCTTCACTAAGTGACAGTAGGTACGCAGGACACTGCCTAACGCGCTCCACGCACAGTAGCCCAAGTCCTCACCACAACGCTGCAAAATGGGCTGTATTATTACTGTTTCAGAAACGAAATTAAGTCTCAGAGATCACTTCTTGCAAGTGCTGTGATCTCTATGGACAAAGTGTAACGACGTACTTGCCGTCTGGTCAGAGCCTTTACCAACCATGTGTAAACAAAACATTTAAGCGTCCCTAACACACTTAGCCCTGAATGTGATAAAGAGGAAACAGCCATGTTCAGTCATTGCTTGCTCTCTGGTTTGCTTGCTAGCTCAGACATAACTTTAGTAACATGCAGGAAACGGGGCGCCCGGGGGGCTCAGTCGGTGAAGTGTCTGCCTTCGGCTCAGGTCATGATTGATATCAGGGTCCTGGGATCGAGCCCCAGCTCGGGCTCCTTGCTCAGCGGAGAGCCTGCTTCTCCCTCTGCCTGCTGCTGCCCCTTCTTGTGCTGTCTCTCTCTCTCTCTCCCTAATAAATAAATAAATAAATAAATAAATAAATAAATAAATAAATAAAATAAATAAAATCTTAAAAAAACCAAACCGTGCAGTAAACACTTCAGATGTTCAAGCAGGTGTTCTCCCCTTCGTCCACAACTCCGAGGCAATTGGACACGATACTCGTACATCCCCAAGCCGCCAGCAGACGGAGGCTGTGTGGACCACCCGCCTCACTGAAGGTGCTCTCCTCTCATGCTGCGGGGGGGGGGGGGGGGGCTCTGGCGTTGGTGCCCCGGCTTCGCTGTGTCACGATTGTCACCTGACAGTCAACGTGGTGGCGATGGTGTCCCAGCCTGCCACGCACACAGGTCGTGGTGGGCTGGGCATTCCCCCAGTCGTGCCTAAGGACTGGAAAACTGCTGTTCCAAAAAGAAGTTGATGAACATGAAGGAAACTCTGAACCTTCCTGGTAGAGTTTAAGGTAAAGAAAACGTCATTGCAAAAGGATGTTTTTTGAAAAGCTTTTCGTGGGTTGATGAATACATTTTTAAGAGCTGAAGTCAGTGGAAGCATGTAGGAAATACATCATAGTATGTCACATAACTGAAGGATTGGAAGAGCCATCGGAACTTGTTTCCCCCTCTCTGTCAGGTTCACACCTGACAATCTGTCTGGAATTACAGAATGTACTTCTCCCGTACGCTCTGGGACGCCATCAGTATTTCGTTTTCACTCACATAAGTCTTTTGTGTGTGTGCGTGTGGATGAAAGTCCATTGAAGTGTAAAGTCTGACTCTCCTGTTAGAGAGGTCCAAACAAAATAGAGCAGTGAGAAGTAGGAAAAAATATTTAAAAAAATCCCCTGACCTTTCACTTGGGTCTGTTAGCTTACTTTGCTGACAACTTTGAAGATGCATATCTAATTGCTCTCTGGGAAGAAGGGCAGGGGTGGGTCATGTGTAATCTCAAGGCTGAAATGGGAGATTCACCTGCTAGTCCCATGTTCCTTTGCAAAGACGAGGACTGGGACTGGTCTCTCCTGGACTGTGAGATATGGCAGGGGACTTTCGTTTTCCCTGCAAAGGCAGCCGGTTAGTGGTCCTTCCGTCGGCTGCTTTGCCAGTTGGATGGGAAAGACCCGGAGGTCTTTGGACCTCAAGTCCCTCAGGCACCGGACCTTTGTCCTCATCACTCAGAAAAGTGGACTCCTAAACGAGGAGGAGAAACCCTGTGTTTTTCCTGAACCAGGTTCTTAGAAAGAACAAAAGTGTGCCAGGTAGCAAACTGTGTTCCTGAAAAACGATCTCTATGTTCAAACTATTGGGGCATTTTTTTTTTATTACTCAAAAAAGCTTCATTTTTTATTTATCTTTCTGACTCTGTGCTTGTGCCTTCAACACTTTCACAACGATTTTCTGCTCCTCAATAAGGAAAGCACGCTTGATCCCGTCACGAACACACTTAGCACACATGGAACCACCATAGGCCCTGCTGACGTGTTTTGTCGTTTTAGACAACCTCATAAGGACTTTAGGTCTCACAGCATGAACTCCTTGAAGTCGGCCTGGCCGCACGCCACATGCAGATTTTGGTGCTTTCCCAACCTTCTTGGTATAAAGGTAAATGACTCTATTACCAGGGGGTCGGGACAGCCTAGTTTTGTTCGAGGCTGTATTGCAGGACAGCCTACGATGGTGGGTCAAACGCTGGACCATCCTGAATGCCTATGGACGCCGTCCCCGGAAGAGCTATTGGGGCATTTATTGTTGCAACTGGTACTTACTTGCTTGGGTTTAAATGTTAACCTGTTGTTGATCAATCCAAATATATTCTTTCATTTAGGAAGTATTTATTCAGGACCTTCCGTGCTATACTATAGGAGAATATATTTAAAAAGCTAATGCTTGGGGCGCCTGGGTGGCTCAGTCGTTAAGTGTCTGCCTTCGGCTCAGGGCGTGATCCCAGGGTCCTGGGATCGAGCCCCACATCAGGCTCTTCCGCTATGAGCCTGCTTCTTCCTCTCCTACTCCCCCTGCTTGTGTTCCCTCTCTTGCTGGCTGTTTCTTTCTCTGTCAAATAAATAAATAAAAATCTTTAAAAAAAAAAAAGCTAGTGATCCTGTTGTGAAGGAACTTAACAAATCCGATTTGAGAGTGTGATGCAGGGCGAGGGAGAAGATGTTGGTTTTTGCCAACATTTACTGAGTGCTTTCTATGAGCCAGGCCCTGTCCAGAGTTCTTTGCATTCATGAACTCTTTGAATCTTCAGAAACTCTATGAAATAGTCCCATTTTTATTATCATTTTACCAATGCAGAAGCCGAGACACCAAAAGTCAGGAAACTTGTCTGAGGTCAGACATGTAGTAAGTGATAAGAACATGCCACGAACTCAGGCAGGCTAAGCACAATGTCGTAGTAAGTCTCAGGCTGGGCAGACACGCACACATATCACCGATAATAACAAATAACTAATGGTCGCTAACAATACGAGGGCAGGAAGATGAAAAATGGCGAGATCATTTTGGGTTGGTGTGGTCAAGGAAGCCTTCATGGTATGAAACCAATATTAGCTCGAAACAAACAATATCATCCATATCATCTCGTTGGACATGTCCATCAGCCTATGGGAGGCTCTGAGAAGCACACAGAAGAGAAACTTGTGTTTAAGCCATTGTTACTCAAACTTCATGGGCTATGAAGACTTCCTTTTTCTAGGTAATACTTAAACAACTTTTGGGACACACTTTTAAAAAAAAGATTATTTATTTATTTGAGAGAGAGAGTATCAGGATGAGCTGGGGGAGGAGCAGAGGGAGAGGAAGAAGCAGACTGTGGAAGCCCAACTTGGGGCTTGATCTCTCTGAGATCATGACCTGAGCCGAAATCAAGAGTTGGACACTTGGGGCGCCTGGGTGGCACAGCGGTTGAGCGTCTGCCTTCGGCTCAGGGCGTGATCCCGGCGTTATGGGATCGAGCCCCACATCAGGCTCCTCCACTATGAGCCTGCTTCTTCCTCTCCCACTCCCCTGCTTGTGTTCCCTCTCTCGCTGGCTGTCTCTATCTCTGTCGAATAAATAAATAAAAAATCTTTAAAAAAAAAAAAAGAGTTGGACACTTAACCAACTGAGCCACCCAGGCGCCCTGGCAGACACATTGTCAAGCAATTTTGAAAATGTTAGTTTAGAGGAACAGAATCTATTTTAGGGCCACCTACTTACAGAGACTGTGACTGACTTCTCTGCCTCTGCTGTCCATAGCCAGAAAGGATCTGATGAAATTGCAAGGGGACGGGCCCCTGGAAACTTCTACAGATAGGGTTTATAGGATATGAGTGGAATTCATGAAAACTTGACAAGTTATCAAGTTTTGTTTGCTAACTAATCCTCCTTTCTAGCCAGGATTGTATTATCATCAATTCTAGGAAGGGCTTAGATTAAACAGATGGTCGTCTCTGACTAGGCTGAGTATTTACTTTATAATCAGAAAAGACAGTTCCTTATATTCCCTGGTCTTATCAGTGTATCCTTAGTGCCCCAAGAACACTGTCTTCTTTTGAAATCATTTTTAGAAGATTGTGTCCGTATTTCATAAGGATTATTTCATGGTCCAGCTGATCACCTGTAGATATAATCATGCCCGATGTCTATTAATGGCTCTTGTGTTTTCTTTTGCACAAAAACTGTACAGCCTAGAGAAAGCAACAGATATATCCCAACTCTCACTTTGTAGATTTGTTTTAAATGATGTAGGAATTTACATTTGTTGAGGACCTAGAGACCATGCTATGTGTTTTATGTATGTTTTCTAATTTTGATGTCACAACTACCCCAGAAGGTAGGTGTTACTCTCATTTTAAACGTGAGGAAATGGAGGCTTAGAGAGATCAAATTATCTGCCTGGGGTTAAGCAGCAAGTGATAACAAGGGATTTGAATTCTGGTCTGTCGACCCCAAAGCCCACACTTTTAAAACTCTATGCATTGCTTTTTTAAAAGGGGAAAAAAATTACTAAGGATTAAATCTTGCAATACTAGAATTTAAAACATTTCAGGCAATTGAATCAAAGATCCATCGTTGCTTAGATGACTGAGACAAGGCAATAATGCATATTCAAATCCTATCAGCTAAAACTTAAAAATTTTCTGCTAATCTCTCTTGCTTAGTTGAAAAAAAAAATCCCATTGTGGACTGTTCTGTAGCTAAAAGCTCCCTGTGCAGTCATTACTCAAATGTCTGTTACATTCTAATGGAGGCAGGACTGAGTCTCTTCCCTTCTCTGATGGGATGTTACTTGAGAAGTGCCTCTGCTTTTGGTCCTGCTCTAGGACAGACGGTGAGCACTGGCTGAGAAAATGTCTGGAAATGTAAGGGGTGTGCGTCTGGGAGGCACCAACCTAGGCCTATGGTGGAGCCTGTGAAAGACCAGAACACCCTTCCAGGGCCTGACACAGAGGAACAGAGCCATCACCAGCCAGAATGAGGGCTTCGGGGGCAAAGACTCAAGGGAGATAAATGATTCTTATTTTGTTTTTAGGAGCTGTTTCCTTCACAGAAATTTCCGACAGAGCAGCAAACAGAAGATCCACTATCCTCTGCTCTAGAGTAGAGAAGGCTAAGCCAAGGTCATGGGCAGCTGAGGAAGAGCCTCCATTTGAGCAAAGGATTGAAGGGGTAATCTTTTATCCAACCCTGCAAATAAGTAAGTACAGAAGGTAACAAATCTGTTTTAAAAAAATGTAAAAATGAGTTTGACTTCCTAATATGAAATCACCAGCATTTCTTCACTGCGTTTCCCCCCCGTATATTCTTTACATTCTTACCCACGTGAGCATGGCTGTTTGCCAGACTTCTTGTCATTGATGAGGGGAGAACTCGCATCTCTTGAAAGACCAACCCATACCAGACAGAATGCTTGGTGCTTTTTGTATGCAGTCTCTTTTAATTGCCACAACAATACTATAAAAGCTATTACTGTCTGGAATTTTTTTTTTTTTTAAGTTGGCTCCACACCCAGTGTGGAGTCCAACATGGGGCTTGAACTCATGACCCTGAGATCAAGACCTAAGCTGAGATCAAGAGTCTGACACTCAACTAACCAAGCCACCCAGGTGCCCCTGTCTGGAAATAATTTTATAGATGTTCAGTAACTTCCCTGAAGTCACAGAATAATTTAGTGACTAAATCAAGATTGGGACCCACTTTTGTCTTGAAGGAGAGGAAGAAATTTTCCTCAGTCCCAGGTTCTTCTAGCTGGACTAAGAATTACATTTACGTGAGACAGGTTTATAGGAGAAAAACGCAAAGCTTGATTATGTGCCCGTGGAGGCCCAATAATGAAATTGAGATCTGAAGAAATGACCAAGGCAGGCCGTTTTATGCTCTTTAGACAAAGACAATAGATCTGGGAGGAATTGACAGGACGAAGAAAACTTAACTTTGGAAGCTTCAATTAGTAAAGAATGCTAAGCAGAATTTGGCTTGGGGTAGTAAATTAGTAAAAAGTGAGAAGAGTTGTTTACACAGCCTTCTTGGCTCTAAAGTTCCCATCTCTGGTGACAAGGATGTCTCTACCTCTTGGTACAGGAGGGTACATGTCACATGGGAGATTTATCTCCTGCTTTCAGGGGGACAGAGGAGGGTCTGAGGGTCCTTCTTACACAGGCTGTCACTTAAGTAATTTTATTTAAAATAATCAATACGGCGACATAGCACATTTTGGGGCAGCCTGCTCTTGGCCCCTACAAGTCTCCAAAGCTTATCTGCATTCTGTTCCTTTGTACTCGAGAGCTTTATCGGTGGTTGAGCCCTTACAGAAGTTCTCACGGCTTCTCTAAGCAACATCCACTGGCAACACCGGTCTCTGACAGAGTCCGAATGCTCCTGGAGAAATGGAGTCTTTTTACATCCCAAGTATCTAGTGCAACTTCTGGTACATAGTAGATCTTCAATTGCTCACATCGGCTTGACTTATTTCATAATGTCTCAGCTACGGTCCCAGGGACATTTGAAAATCGTGTCTTGGGGCACCTGGGTGGCACAGCGGTTAAGCGTCTGCCTTCAGCTCAGGGAGTGATCCCGGTGTTCTGGGATCGAGCCCCACGTCAGGCTCCTCCGCTATGAGCCTGCTTCTTCCTCTCCCACTCCCCCTGCTTGTGTTCCCTCTCTTGCTGGCTGTCTCTATCTCTGTCGAAAAAAAAAAAAAAAAAACAACTTTAAAAAAAAGAAAATTGTGTCTCACTGTTACTTGGAAAACCACTAGGGTCTCAATTTTGATTTTGATTTTATGATATCAAATATCCACAAATGTTAAAGAGGCTTTGTAATCAGACATAGGGAAGCATGAAGGGGTCAGTGAGATTCTGAATCCAATCTTAATAAAAAGGGACATGAAGAGACTATGCAGATACAAGGTTGTTTCTGGGAAACAAGGGTGGTGGTTTTTTTCTCCTCTGTTTCCAGATGGGTTTAGGACACTTGGTTGTCTTGCCTGAACTGTTCTATTGTTCTCGATCGTTTCCAGTCCTGACATCTACAAGACCATATTTTTCACAGGTAATTACTGAATGAAGTCTGCTTTGTCTTTACAACCTAATCCATTGTACCTCATTCTCACTCATATATGAGTTTGACAAATGTGACACAGAAACATATCAGGACCCAGAGAAAGTGTAGAACTGAATGGTGGGAGAAAGAGAGCACTCTTTCTCTGACTTGGGACTAACTGGCGAGTGATGCCTTCAAGGTCATGGCTATTGTTGCAGCCCCAAGTAGAATGAGTCACATGGAGACCATGTCTGTACATTTTTCCCTTGAAAGTCTCCTCTCCTGAGCAGTGGGCCTTTTCTGTTGAATCTGATTGGTTTGCTGCTAACATGTTACCTGGTGAGAATCAGTATATTTTTATACCTTGATATTTTTAAGAAATTATCTTTATTTTCAATTGTTCATCTAGACATGCCAATGGATATTTAGGCCACATTTTGAGCAAAACTCACAAGGTGTGTGTGGTTTTTTTTTTTTTTTTTCCAAATCTCACATGTGTACAGAAAACAACACAATTTTAAGGATTTGCTTAAAAAAACAAAGCATAAGAAATACAGTGAGACACAAGCTCATAACCAAATTCAAATCAGTGAGCAGATCTGATTCAACATGACAAAAGATTACAAAACTAGTCTGCATTTTGTAGGAAGCACTATCTGAAAACAGTGTTGCCGGACACGCTCCAAATGCCTTTGTGGGAAGCCTTAAGCAGGTGGAAAAGAGCGGGAATTTTACTCAGCCTAGAGGAGTTATGGATAGGTCCGGGCTTCTGGACAAGTTTCTGACTATTCACAGATGCTGTTAAAGGAGAAGCAGGCTTTGACGGTCAGGCCTGGCAGTGACGAATATTCTCTCTCTTAATTTGATCTGAACTCTATTTTCCTTACTAAAAATAGCCCTTTGATTCCTTTCTTCTCGAGGCATGACAGAATTAAACTTGGTAAGTCAACTATTGGTGGTCCACGGACCAGGAGAAGAATATAAAGATAAAATCCACGGGTGATCCAACGTCCGCGTCTTAACTAGCAATTGAACTCCTCTATTGAACGGGAGCCACTAGGAGGCAGGAAAAAAAAGTTGTCACATTTTCTTTCTTTCTTTCTTTTTTTTTTTTTTTTGCCAAAAAGCAAGGAACTCAGGAATACTCCAGATGGTTGAAAGAAGGACAAAAATGCATCTAGTTTATGCATCGTGTCTCATTTTACTTCAAATTTTGATTGTACTGGTAGCTGCTTCATAACCGGATATTTGGTGGTTTTCTCTGCGAGCTCTTCTTCAAGACCTAATTGTAACATGGACTTTTGTCCTATGAACTTGGAACTACTAAAAATGCCTCCAATCTTACTTATTTAAGTTACAATATAAATATAATTTAAACAAAGTCCATTTCCTAAACCCAAGGCAGAAGCCCCATTTGCTAAAATAACATCTTCTTTCTTTTCTCCACTGCATCATCCTTGACAATTGCTTTCCTTCATTTGATCTCATGGACATTAAACACAGACCACTCGAAAAGCTCTCTCTGCATCATCAGACCAAAGTAAGAGAGATTTGGAAGCAGGAATACATTCAACATTTTCTCTTGGGGCCTCACCAAGCTGAGCGCTTCAGAGGATTAAAGCAATAAAGAATCCTGTGTCAGTTCATAGTCATTACAGAGACCAAAAAGCTAGTGTTGAGATTTCACAACTCCTCTCTTACCCATATCAACAATTTCAACTTCTCGTCTGCCCATTTCATGAGGTTTTCACACTTCCTTTAGTACCATCTGACAATCTCTCCTACTTTAATGAAAATATAACCAACTTTCCAAAATTTCCCCTAAACCTTCACTCAGCAAACCTCAGTCTCTCTCTAGAAACTTATTACAAACCAGTCAAGTTTCTAACATTTCATTTGTACATTAGGAGGGAAAAAACCCACAAGAGTCGCATGTAGGAAATGAGAGTTAGCTGTCAGTTTGTCAGCTTGAGAAACAGCTCAATAGTGGCAGAAATGATCACCTATCATTCTCCCACTACAGCGTTATTTAAGGTAAGAAGAAAGGGACATGCCAATTTTCATGTTACATTACTTACGCTAGAATTTTTAGGGAAAAGGTTGAACTCACAGAGTTTAGTCACTAGAGAAGGATGCTGTAACGAACTGATTGTCCGACCAAGAGTCTGCAGAAAAAAACAGCAACCAGTTTCCAAGGTGACTCTTGTTCGCTAGAACCATAATGAACCACGATGACCTGCCAGGAAGGTAAATTCGGTCGAAAAACTGAAATGTTTTCTTGACTTAAATAATGTTAACTTCCGCTAAATAATTGAGTAGTTGTTCACACAAAATTAAGGAAAAAGAAAAATCCAGTTACTATTAACACCAAAGAAATGCACGCCAACCATAAGCCAAAGGCTCTTTGGTGCAGTAGCCATAGCAGACAGAAGTGTGGTGGGAGGGCAGGGAGTTCCCTGACGGTTAGATGGCGGGTCATAGGAGGTTTGTGAGACCTGCCGTGTCTCCCGCAAGGCTGACACACCACCACGGTCCAAGACAAGAGTCACATAGACACAAGCTTATCAGCTGGCTTATTAGAACAGTGTGCAACATCGCTGTGTTGAAAAGTGACTTCAGGCTTGTTGAAAGGTCTCATTAATCTGAGGAAACGGTGCTTGGTACCATAGATTAAACACTATGGTCTCAAGCGGAATGCATGTGAAGTTTCCAGAATATTTCCTCAAAGACTTTAGTCAGTTTTGGTTTGTGACCTTAGCTGGAAAGCACAAAGATGGGCATGAGGAGGCAGTTCAGAAGGATGTCTGTGAGGATTTAAGTCGGGCAGCTTTCAGAAGATGAAAGATGTTTAAAGTTAAGGCCTTTATCTGCAAACAATAGTATATTAATAAACTCTATACCAGATTTACAAACGCATTCTCTTGTATTAAAACTAACAGTATTCTGTTCACAGTGCCATTGTTTATACAGGTAGCAATCCCATAATACTCATGTATTTTGGCATGGGAATCAGTAGCGCTTGGTATTTACAGAAAATGTACACGTGTGCATATTAACATGTCACGGCATCTGAGTTATTGATAAAAGACAGATCGGCTAATGGTGCAAAGGAATGGACTGTACAGCACCTTCCCCTCGGATCGGATAGGAAACGTGGTTTCTTAAATTGAGCAGACGCCAAATCTCTGACCCAAAGTGGCATAAAGTCAGTAACAAAACAATGAACCCCCTGTTCAAGTTTGGGTACATTGAGTAATCTTAGTCCAAAGTTTTAGATCCATTGTCTAGTGCATAAAATATAAAAGTTAAAAAGATTTATTATTATTTTTATAATAATAATTATTATTAAAATAGAAGGTCCTTTCTCTCGCGTTCTCTTCTGTGCTCTCGCACTTCAGACCCATCTCCTTGGAGTTCCGAATGTGCTGGTGTGTTTGTCATGCAGATCAGCAGTCAGATGGCAAATGCTAAAACGCTCTGGACTCGCCACCGTCGCCTGTCGCAGTGTGACCCAGGGCCCGAGGGGGACATGGCAGGAGCACCTCTTTCTTACTCCCCAGTCTTCTCCTTGAGGGGCGAACCTGCCCCCCGAAAAGTGCTCCCACGTTCCTGAATGGAGTTGCTTATTTCGGCAGCGAAAGCTGAGGTGACGGATGGCTTCTGTACACTTGGACAAAGGAGAGGAGGCAGGTGAGTAGGGGGAGGGTGGCATTCCGAGGCGCCCGGGACGAGACCCAGCGCGTGGCTGCGCTGGTCGGCAAGAGCCCCCCCAGCCCTCCCGGAGCTGCCCCCCTCTCAGGAGGCCTCTGCTCGAGGAGGTTCTCCTTCTCTCTGCGCGGAGCAGGGGCAGGCGGCTGGGGCTACGGGGCATCGCCTTTGGTCCCAGGCTGCTCCTCGTTCTCAGTCCCTTGGCCCGCGTGCTCCGCGCCGCCGCCGCCGCTTCTGCGCTGCTTCGGCAGCAGGCTCTTCCACTGGGCTTTGTTGTGCGAGAGATGGCGCAGCATGCTCTCGGACAGGGCGCTGTTGCCCGTGAAACGGGCCCACTCCCGGAACAGCGGCTCCACGATGTAGGTCATGAAACCTAGAACAGGCAAGGTCAAGCTCAGCGCCAGAAGGCGGCACCGCGTGCGCCTTCCTCCCTCCCGGACACCTGCGCGAGCCGCTCTGCGCCCGGCCCGGAGACACGGCGGCAACAGGTGAGCCGGTCCCTACCCGTCAGTTTAGGAGCACCGGGTATGTCACCCTGGGCTTGCTTCTTAACCCCTCGGGCCTCAGTTTCCTCATTTGTAAAAAGGAGCTAGGAAGAGTGCCAGACCCGTAGGGCTGTTATGACAATGAAATGACTTCACACCGGCGAAACGCTCAGAGAGCTCCTGGCACGTAGTAAACCTTCTAAAGGCTGGCTGTTATTATTTGCTGAGGGAGAAAGACGTATGAACAGAAAGGTAGGAAAAAGTCGGTGTTGGAGCTGGGGTGGGGAGCTGAAGGAGGGGAGGAAAGGGTGAATGAGATCAGAAAGGGGCACATCGTTGTTGATTTAGACCCATCTGGAGAATTCATGTTTACCTTGTGAGCTATTTTTTCAAGAGTATTAATTCACAGTTTTGTTTTACTCTCAATTATGTTAAGCAACTAAATGTAGGTAAATAAAAGTTCACTCATCTTCAATATGGATTTTTACTTGCATCAAATCCCTACTTTAATGACCAGATAAGATTGGTTGATATTAGATATGTCTGTTCTCTTAATTATTTTAGACTTGTTGCGTTCTAATCATATTTCAATGTTAGGGTGCTTTCCATATTAAATATGATTTATCAAAGCCAGGATGACTTCCAGTCTAGGCTGGAATGATTGGAGTCATCACAAACTTGGACATATTTAAGTTTTATTGAAATGCAGGTGTGGGGAGAAAAGGCAAGTGTTTTTCAGCATAACAAATTTTCCACCAACTGACACTTTATGTTTACAAGGCTGTGAATTATAAGGCTTGATTTGGTTATCTCTTTATTGAACAAACAGCAGATGCTTGGCCTTTGAGGGTGCTACAGAGAAGGAAAGAGGATGCAGGAATGCAAAATGTTATTTCACATTTCTGCATTATCTCATCATATGTGAAATATGATTTAAGTCTTATGAAATCATTTTAGATCACTCAAACCTGAGGAGGAAAGTTTAAGCCAATGATAAGGTTATATAAGGACTCAGCGAGTAAGGATTTCCTTGAATTTTCTTGTTGGCTATTCCTGAATTTTCTTCACTTCCTTCATAACCTCTGTATCTAATTTCTAATATCCTTCACTGTAAGAGAGATTTGATATTAAAAAGGTAGTTCATAAAATTATACTATTCTAAAGTGTAAAGTGTAAATATTTATTAAGTTTGCCTTAATATAAAAAAGCTACAAATCCAACATTTAAAAATCTGGTATTTAAAAATCAACTCATTTTCTTCCTGACCTTACTGGGGAATTATCCCTCTGTATTTCTCTTCTCCGATGTAAACACCTCTCACGGTAGAGCAGGAAAGGCCATTTTGAAGTCTGAATAGACATCAGGAGGTACTTTTTCAAATGAAAGTGATTTCTGCACGATCACGTTTGGGAACCTGTTCCATCCGTTCCCCGTGCATTGTGCCAAGCTCTTTCTTCTAAGCAAGCGAGGGACTGACTGCCTGGATTTTGTCCTCCTGGAGGGCTGGAGTTGGGGAAGGGAGACATGGTGGCCTCAGGGCAAACAGGGATTGAAGGCAATCCTCTTTCTCCTCCTCCTATAGCTTTCATGAATTAGAGATTCATTTGATCTAATATCTTCTTTCTAAAATGCAGAATTTGGTGAAGAGAGGGGAAGGGATTTTAAATCCCACTTCCACTTGGGTGAATATGAATGACTTAAACAGAAAATCAGATCTAAACCTGAGATGGCACATGGGGAAATTCTCACTGTGGACTGGGACAGAAAAAAGAGAGGGGACAGTTTCAGTTCCAGGGGAATCAGGGCAGAAGAAATAGCTGCATTACTTAAGGCCCACTGGTAAAATCCTCGTCTGGGAGGCTGAAGCCTGCGGCTCCCATCAGAGTCTGTCTATCTTTGGATTCTTCCAGATTAGCCCGATCTACCCCTTCACACCACACCTCCCAACCCTGACCCTACAGAGTCTGGAGACGTGGAACAGAGACCGAGAAAGATTTATGTACGAAGGGTTGTTTTATCATCACCTTCCCTTTCTCTTTATTATTGGTGTGCTGGTGTAACATCCCTGAAACTTTCCTATTCTCTCAATCCCCACCCCATTTTAAAAACAGGTATCTATGGTAACCACATTTTCCTGTGCTGAAAACCAGGACATATGATCTGACAAAATAAGTGTGTTCTCATGACAACAACAGGGCAGAATCTCTAAAATCAGGTCTGTCTTGCAAATCCAGGTTGTGTGTTTAACAATGTGAACGCTTTTCACAAAATGGTTTTAACAGGAGCCTGGCAAATTGCTTTCTAGCCGGGGCTTAACAAGTGGGGCCCTGGAGTTGGGATTTTGGTCAGGGTCTATTCCTTTTAAATTGCATCTGCAGAACCCCATAACTAAGCAACTTGGGTGGAGGGGATTGGCTCCCGGGAGACCAAGGCTGAATTTCTGTTCATGTTGCTCCCCTCCCCGCATTGCCCCAGTGATTCTGTAGCTATGTCATTGTCCTGGATTCTTGCTGGTTGTTGTTGTTTTTCTAACACTCCCACCTTTTCCTTTTTTTTGGGTGGAAGAATCAGTTTAATTGTAAAAACAACATAACAATACTAAGGGCAATTTGGAAAAAAAATGAATCACCAATAATCCCATAATTTCAACATCTCTATCTTAATATTTCCATATATCACTCAAATCTTTGTAACTAGATTAATTTTGTTTCTATTTCCTGAGGATGACTTTACGACTCTTTGGTGGTTTAGATTTGACTCCTAGTGATTGTAAGCATATTATTATTTGACTAACTTGCTCTGGGTTTCTTAATTTTCAGCTTATTTTTTTCCGATGCCCCGTTCCCTCCCAAGTAGAGGCATTAAGCCTTGAGCCTTACAGAGGTCTGCAGCCCTGTGAATGCATTAAGCTCTCTGAGGTCGGTGGGAGCTGGTACATGTCAGGGCTATAGTTTATGAGTAATAGAGTTCAAGTTCTGAGTTTGGTTTTAATTGGAAGGAACTGCAAGGAAATGAAGGACTTGCTTTAAATGTAGATGGAATTGGTAGAGTGTTTTAAGAACTGATAGAAATTCTTACTGGATCAAAAATATTTCCTACGTGCCTGAAATTTCCACCATTTGATTTGTTGAATGATTTTATGCATAACTTAAAGTAATCATTATTTTAGATGCATTAACATCACAGTTGAACAGTTTACTGCAATTGACACTTGAGAATAAGACTGAAAAGAAGTTTTGAAGTGGAGAATAGAGAAGCATGGGATCCGGGGCCACAAGGGATAGGATGGTTTGCAGAGCACTGGCCCTTGGGACTGCGTTGGGGATGAAGGGTAGTGGGGTAGATTGGAAGAGTCCTCAAGGTTGATTCTGCCGACTTTCCACTCTTTGAGTCCCAAACAGTGTGAACTGATCTGTTCCTCAGCAGCTAATAGTTGGTTCTTACGACTTTCCTTCTCTACTCGATATGGTTTTGATTCGATTCTGAACTACCAAGTTAATACAGGCTAGTTACAAAGCCTTTCTCCATTTTTCATAGCTTCTCGGTTGGTAATTACCCAGTAGATCAGTCATGATTAGAGTGTTTATTTGGACTCAGCCACTCATTAAACCTCCAGTTTGCATCTTTCAAAGGCTGCGTATAGATTTTCTTTTCTATGTTACTCTGGTAGAAGTGCCAAAAGTGTTTATTTAAAATTAAAACTGAAAAAAAAAATTAAAACTGAATTCAACTCACCAATTTGTATACTAGGGATTGAATCTTTCTGTTGATTACAAAGCGGACTGATTTCCAGTTCAAATTTCTGTTCAAGGTCACCTAAGAAAAAGAAACACGGGTAATCTAGAATTTGTAAAAACGAGTGTTGCTAAC
The DNA here is from genome assembly GCF_024610735.1 of Ursus americanus. Classification (NCBI taxonomy): domain Eukaryota; kingdom Metazoa; phylum Chordata; class Mammalia; order Carnivora; family Ursidae; genus Ursus; species Ursus americanus. The sequence continues at coordinate 48,962,499 of NC_142137.1, read as the reverse complement.
TTTAGTGATCTACTTCAAAGAAGTTATTCTGGGAATTACTGTTCACTGCCTGTTACCATTAGGAACTCCCTAGCACCCACTTGCTCTGGTAGCCTCTGTGAAAATACAAAATATCTGAGTGTCAATGACCATTTACAATAGGCTCATTGTAAATAGGTATGCTCTGGGGCTAGAATAAACTTTTGACCAAGATCTATAAAAACAAGGATACAAGTAATGAGCAATTTCCTACATGAAATGGAAGTTCTGGCTTTAAGTTACAGGTTAAGAGAACAGATTTTGTGCTCCCCCAGCCTTTCACTCTGCCTGAGCCTCGTCTGATTTCCTCTGAACAACAGGAATAGTGAGGAGGCAGGGAATGGGGGTGAGGACTAGAAAATCTCACTTGAGGAACATCTCCGTCTGTAGCTACAATATTAAGCAGAAATAAATATTATCGCCTTTAATCTGACTCAGTGTCACTTAGTGTAACTAAAGCTCAAAAAAAAGTATAAAAGTCAGAAAAATATTTCTTTTTAAGCCTTTGCCAGCTAGAAGACCAAAGGCGAAATGTACCATGTAAAGCTTTAATCAGAATACTTTATCAGTCCTTCAGGGGGTGAAGAATTATGGGTAAATTTTGCGTTGGGAAAAAGTCTGGTTAATCAGTAGAGAAGCTGGTCCTGGGAAACAGCTCAGATCACAGTTGTGAATGTACACTTCTGTACGAGAGAAGGTCAAAATACATTTATACCGTGCTTAGTGTGTGCCAGGCACTATGCTAAGCATTTTACACATGTTTAATTAATTTCCTCCTCATAACGACTTCATTGTAATACCCATTTTACAGATGAAGAAATTGAGATGAAGGGAAGTATTTTGACCCAAGTTGTCACATTACTACTAAAGGGGGGAGCCTGGATTCCAACCCAAAAGTCTGGCTCCAAAGTGTCTGCACTTAACAGCTGAGCTAGAACCTAAGAGATGCCACACCTGTCATTCGTTTTACGCCTGTAGCTGTGCCTCCTGTGGTCCCTTGGGCCCTGGTTATTCTCAAGACCGAGGTAAGGAAATCAGTCTGGCTTAACCTGAGGAACTCAGGGAAGCAGATGACGCTAGCCTTCTGAGGACAGGGGGTGACACCATTTAATATTAAAATGAGTTCTAATATCCAAATGAGATCTACTCCTTACCTCCATAATTCTATTCATCGTGATTTTTCAGTCAGGCTTGACACTTTGGAGGAATTGTCTTTGATTTCTCCCTTCCCTTCACCCTCCATATTGAGGCATCAAATCCTGTTGATTCCTCTCTTGGAATATCTTTTTTCCCCTACTCACATTCTGCCTGACTCTATTCTGGCTTATTTATAACTCACTTTTGGTGTTTGCTTTTTAGCTACTTTTCTGCCTTCAGTGTTTCTTCTACTTCAATTATTTATGTTGCCTCAGTTGCACTTCTAAGATGACGCTCATTGCCACGTTCTCTACTTGAGCCTGGTTGGTGTACGAATCCACAAATCCCCACATTCTCGCCTTCTCTGGGTCCAGGTTGCTATATGAAGCAGGTCTCCATTTCAATGCCTTTGTCCAGGTCTGTCTAGGCAGACCAGCAGCATCAACAGGACTTTCTGCAATGATGGAAGTGTTCTCTGCACTGCCCACCACAGTAGCTTTTTGCAATATGATCAATAACTGAGGAACTAAGATTTAAATTTAATTAAATTTAATTATTTTACATTTAGCTATTGCCATGTGCTTCGTGGCTCTCCTATTGGAAAATACAGCACACTACCCATCCTCCAACATCCAGTTTGGATCCTACGTCCTCAGCACCAGATCTTCTCCTGTGACCTCCACCCTAAGAGGTCATGCACTTAGATCATTTTTTCATTTATTCATTCAACATAGACTTATAAAGCAGTGTACATTTCAGATTCTTTGTTAATCAATGTAGAGAACACAAAGAGGAAATTTGCATCATTTCGCTCCTCCAGGAAATTTACTGCCTAGTATCTTGAGGTTATGAACCATTAGCAATACTTTGTATCCTTTACCGCTCCCTTCTTGGGGCTTTGTGCATAGGGAAAGTTGTGCTAAGGTTTAGACAAAGTTGTGCTAAGGTTTAGACAAAGCTGGAAGCAGATGTTCAATAAAAACTTCACTCATTTATGGCACATAAGAAGTAGGAAGAGCAGTAGGAGAAGAAAGGGAAGAAGAAAGGGGGGGGGTAAACAGAAAGGGGAATGAACCATGAGAGACTACGGACTCTGAGAAACAAACTGAGGGCTTCTGAGGGGAGAACCATGGGGGAATGTGATGGACTGGTGATGGGTAGTAAGGAGGGCACGTATTGCATGGTGCGCTGGGTGTTATACGCAAGTAATGAATCATGGAACTTTACATCAAAAACTAGGGATGTACTGTATGGCGACTAACATAATACAATAAAAAAAAAACTTTTGGGACTCTTGGTTGATTGAGAAGATGTCAGTCGGTGGTTATAACAGGACAGAGATTTGACTTTCTTAAAACATGGAGAGGAAGGAGTTGAATGATGTTCAGAATCCTAATTTCTGTTCTCAGAATTTAATGCTATTTTCCTAATCCATGGGGTGTCATCTTTCTTACCCCAAAGTCCTCAACCTTGATTTTAAAAGTTTTCCTCTGCTCAGCATCATGAACCATCAAAGATAGTTGGGCTAAGACTATGAGCAGTCTGTGGAAACCCAAATACCTAACTGAAAGCCAGAATAAGATCAATCAAAATGATACAAATGGTGCTTATAGAATTAAAAAAATTAATTCCATAGAGAGGCTAGGCTGTTTGGATGACCAGAGAGTCCAGTCATTCTGTCTCCTTTTAAACAGGCAGAACTTCTGCTCGACCATAGGCTATTAAATTTAAAAGGACCCGACATACCCTCTCTGTATTCCTTTCTCTGCCAGGAGACATGCCAGAGCAAAGTGCATGGAAGCTCACTTTTTATGGTCAGAATTACATGTGTCCTAGGTCGTTCTGTCTTGTAACGCTTCATGTGCATATATTGTTAGGACAACAACCAGTTTTGGTAAAGAGATCTTATGGATCCCTTTTCTTGGTGGGTCCCATTTACTCCATGTAGTTAATAGCTTCAATTCCCCAGCTCCGTGGGCCTTACTATCTCCCCAAGTGACATGGCCCCCTGCCTCGAGTTGCTCATAATCCAAATAGGAGGTAAGATAAGCAAAGGGAAGGGTTAAATGGCAATCGGTGCCAACAGGAGCACACGACTGAGTCAAAACCAAGAGGGACAGAGTAGAATCTCTTTTCTGCCCCATTGTTTGATTTCCAAGCATGAGGATCTTAGCCCTTCTCTCATGTTGCTATTTCAATATTTTCTATATCACAGAGTAAAGAAAATACTTGTCTGATCTAAGCCTCCTGTTCCAATTTCATCATATTTCCTTTGGTTTCCTCTCATTGGAGATTTTATACCATAGGCCACAAGAACTGATCTGTTGACTTCTAACCACTCACACTCAATGGAAGTGAAGTCACACAGAGTTGTGGGCACTCCAGGAGCGCTTTTCCTCTGAGCGAAAGAGGTGGTGAGCAGAGCCTTCTGGCCTCACGTGAACCCAATCTCTTCTGCTTTGTCTTCTGTCTTTGGGACCATCTCGATGTCACTGACACATCTTTCGATGGAAGCTTCTCCAAAAGGCTCACTGTTGCTACTTGACCTCCCCACGGCACTGGTATGTGGGACACTTCGGGCTTTATTTGTTCTCAGCCTCTCAAACCTGATCCTGTCACTAACATCAGGGCACTGTTGTGCCTGAACAGACATCCTGAGCACTGAAACAAGGCTTGAAGAAACAAGGCTGTGTTTAAAGGCCGATATCCCACCCAGTGTCAAGATCCTGTTCGCTCATTCATAGCCTTATTTCTGAATTAGGTTAATCTCTTAAAAATCATACCCGAACTTGGGGCCACTTCACTTCTCACTGAATATGTTTGAAAGGATGAGCTCAATTCTTGGCAGCCATGCTCTGTTTCATTATTGACATTATTTAAGAAAGCCAGGAGAAGGAATACAGAAGGAGTCTAAGTCCCGTCGGATTGGAAAACATTGACCCCGAACGGCATTTAGCCTTTAGGCTGTGCTAAACTCATTAAAATGAAGGTCAGAGTAAAAATCAAGCTGTCCCTCACATTCTTATATCCGCAGAGGAAAACCATTAAAAAATTATATATACATATATAAAAATATATATATACACACATACATTTATTCCTCCCTTTTGCTCATTTTTATTACACCTCTTTACTACCTGTTTTCATAGTAAGACAGTGTTATTTATTTTTAAATTATTTCCCAAAAAGGCCTGGATGGTTTGCAAGAGAGTTAAAGAGAAAGGTTAGGATAATAAGAGTTGATGAAAGAACAAATGTCATGATAGATTAGCCATTTCCTGTTTGATTAGGATAAATGCCCAACAGGAAGAGGGGCTGTGAAAACTCAGCTGTCAGATCACTACTAACCTTGCCTGTAGAATTCTTCACAGACCCTTTCACTCCATTGCTTGCTCATCTCCCAAATTCTACAAGGATTGCAAATGTCAGCACACTTCAAGGCAATCTGAGAAATGACAGGGCGGGGAGAGATGGTCAGAGGATGATCCTTCAGCAGCCAGTGCACCCTACGCCCCACAGGTTGTCCCACCCGCCGGGGTGCCTCACGGTAGCGAGCCTGTATTTACCGAGCGCCTCTTCAGGAAACAGCACTTATCACCACCACACAAAACCTTCATTCAGAATTCCCACTTTATAGCTTTGAGAAGGAGAGAAGAGCCACCGTCCAAGGACACGGAGCTTCCTGGAGGAGGCTCGGGGTGGGTAGGCCAAGGAAAGCGGCGGCCTGGCTCCTTCTACCGCCCCACGCCCGTGAGCAGGGAAGCCGCAGGGGCCCCAGCCAGGCTCGAGTGAGATCATTTGGACCTCATTCTCACAGTGGCCACATTGACAGACTCCGGGTATCACTTCGCCTACGTGTCTGGGTAGAATCAGCAAGCCCCCACTGCCAGCCAGGGAGCTAAGTCATGTCAAACCTTGGAATGTGTCATCCCCAAAGCTAATTCAAAGCTTACTTCACGCTGGTCTGGATGTGGGATGCCAGCTTTTGTCAATAGTGCGGACTCTAAGAGGGTTACCTTGAATTCCCAGAGAAGGAGATTCTCTCCCTTAACCACCGACTGTGGAGATGGGCCCCACGTCCTACCCCCGCAGCAAAGTCTGTTTGTTTTGACCCAGTTCCTGGGCATCACAGAAACACTGGTAGTGCTGGCATCTGGGAAAACCCTGATCATATTCAAGTTACATATTTGATTGTTTCTTTATTTCCTGGTTGACAGGGACGCCAGTTCCTGATGGAGGAGGTGAGGAGCAGAAGTCCCTTCCAGGCTCTGCCCTTCAGGAATTCATTGGCGTTAGCAAGCTTTCCTTTTGAAAGGCAAGTGTGCGGGCCAGTTCTTGACTCCAGGCTGGAGTCATGAACACCAGATACATTGATCTTTGTGGCACTCGGGGACTAGAAGACTAGTTTGGAAAAAAAAGAAGGAGGGAGACACAGTTCTGTAGCTGGGAGGAAGGCATTTCCTTGGAAGGGTGGAGCACCCAGGACAGCCACAGGGGTCAGCAGGAAAGCACGGAACGAAACGCTGTCCAGTTCGGTCTGCCACAGGCAGCTCCATTTCCCTGGTAAAGTTGGTCTATGTAGACGAATCCAGGGTTCATCCATTCAGCCTTTTGTGCCAAAAGGAAAGAAGGAAGACAAGAGAAAATACAAGAAAAGGGCTCTACGCTTGGGGTCCACTTGTCCTTTTGTGGAATGAAGCAGAAAGGGTCACGCCTGACACAATTCAGTTCACTCAATTAAACTTAACACAATTTATTGATTGATGTCTTAAAATGGTAAGACTAGGTAAACACGCTTGTGAGCATATGAATTTAGGAATAAAAGGAAGTAAAGCAGGGTTTGATAAAACAGGTTTTACGTGAGGGAAGGTGACTTGGTTTTCAATTTTGCTCGTACTACAGTTGATATAATCTAGTTTTGTGTTACAGAAACAGTATTTCTAAATTGCGCGGGTATCACAGCAGTCACTTTTACACAAAGCCACAAAACGTGGTAGGTTCTTACCGTGTGCAATCACCCCGAAGGGCTACGTTGTGGTGACACAGCCACGGGACAAGGAAAAGTGAGAGATTATCAACTTAATGACACGAAACCCAGATTTTGCTTGCTTGGAAACCACTTAAAAATTTCATGTGTCTCAGGGGCGCCTGGGTGGCACAGCAGCTGAGCGTCTGCCTTCGGCTCAGGGCGTGATCCCGGCGTTCTGGGATCGAGCCCCACATCAGGCTCCTCTGCTATGAGCCTGCTTCTTCCTCTCCCACTCTCCCTGCTTGTGTTCCCTCTCTCACTGGCTGTCTCTGTCTCTGTCGAGTAAATAAATAAAATCTTTAAAAAAAAAAAAAAATTTCATGTGTCTCAGAGCTTTTCATAGTCGGTCACCGCTCTAACTTAGCCCGTGGGGGCTACTCCTTCTCACATGTGCTAACAGGATTGATCACGTCCCTAAGCGTTTTTACTCAGCAGGATGGCAGCCGTGGCCGTGGTTGTCGGTGGTGGTGTTTACCTGTAGCATGAAGTGCCTGTCACGTACATCCTCCAGCCTTAAATCTTTATTGTGGAGGTGAGCTTTCAATCTGGTCAGAAATTCATTCTGCCTGTTGATGTCTGTTGCCAAGATCAAGGAGCCCAGCTGCTGTTCGATATCCTGTCTGCACCCACGAGAGGGAACGAGAAAACACACACAGAGAGCAAATCCTTTTGAGGAGGGCGATTGATTCTGCCGCCATCAGGTAGCTTGTAATCTCATTTCTGCCTTTGATTCCCAGAGTCTAGTCGCTCTGAGCCCAAGGGGGATTCTGCACCCGCTGTCCCTTCTGTCTTTGGGCAGGAGGTGTGCTAATAACTCTACAGCGTGATTGAAACCTTGAGTGAACAAAGTTGTGGTAGTTTATACATTCCCGTGGTAACCGTGGGTCTAAAAACTGAAAATCGACTAGAAATGCATGCTTTAAGTGAGACGCAAAAAGACGGTAGAATCGCAGGAGTTTGGGTTGTGCTCTAAAAGAGGTGAAGTCAGCTCAAACATTCAGATTTGCATGGGGAGAGAAAGGGCATAATGACAGTGATAACAAGGAAGACAATAACAGTGACTATTCTACGGTGTGGAAAGTTACACCAATGGGACAAAACAGGCCAGGAAAGATACTGGAACTTAAAAAAGAATCATGGATAATGAAGACACCATTAAAAACCAGTGGACAAGCAATATATCAGTCGACAAATGGTATAGGGAAAATGAGATATTTTGGAAAAATAGGCAAATTAGAGCTTTACCTCACACACCGAAGGTAATCAATAGAAGAAAAGATCCATAACTATTTTTTAAAATTCATCTTTGAAAATTCAATATAGGGCAACCCTCTCGCGTCCCCTCCCTCCTTGGGAGCTTTGTACTATCATTTCACTATCGCTCAACAAACCTTGTTTTGCTGCCCACCACAAAAAAATAAATAAATAAAAAATAAAAATTCAATATATTTAGGTTTGTATATAACATCTGCATATAGCAGTCTATATGAAGTTGATGGTCGCTTACGTTTGAACCTATTCTTTACTCCTCCGCCCCCCGCCTCCCTCATTTTAGGTATATCGTGTCATACTTCATATCCTTTTATTTTGTAGGGTCGTAGAGCACACAGAGTTGAATGAGTAGGTATGAAGGAAATCTCTGTCAGCCCCAGCCAGGTTAAGAACACGAATGCACAAGGAACTGCATGCCAGGACTGACTCCTGCACCTGCCCCCATAATCCTTTTCGTATGATTGCATAACAATTATTCTTCCTACAAAAGCAATTTATAACGCTGCATCCCACAAAGGCATAACAAACATGGCGTTTTTATTTGGAATCCATTGGGATGAGTAGGCGTATCTCAGGAAATGAATATAACTGAGCCACGAGAAGGATTAAGGCAGGTATGACAAAGACAAGTCTGGTCCCGAGTCCTTCCCTCCTTTCTTCCTTTAGTTTTGTTCTTTCCTGTCTGCTCTCTCTCCTTCTCTCCCTTCTTTAGCTGTCCCTGCCACTTACCTCCTCCTTTCTTCTCCTTCTTACTTGATTTCTTACTCTAGTTTTTAGTTCTTTTGCATTTAGTTGTTTGGATCTTTGCAACTGTTCTAGCAAAAGGCACAGGTTTTTGTTCCATGCGTGACGCTGGGTTTTATTTCATTCCAGGAGGTAAAAAACTATCAGAATTGAAATCCTTCCTGCAAAAGCCACGTGCCTCTTGGTGCTAGGAAACAGCACCAGATAGTATCACAGGGCCAGGAATAACAGTAGGAGCCCAGAGCACACTGCTTGTTCCATAGAGATGAAACTCAGCACCAACTTTAAGTTATGCCCCCTTCTGTCTACCTGCTGTCTTCTAGCGATGCTGGGCTCTGCGCATTTAATTTAACAGGTCAGAATTAGTGGTGGCCTTGGAAGACGTTACAGCAGTTAACTTGGGACCATGTGGAAAATGAGGTACTGGCCTTGGATTTAGTAGGCCTTGGCCTAAACACCTGGGCTAACAAACAGTGGACCAGAGAACTAGTATTTCCCTTTCTGTTTAAAATGCAAGAGACATAGGTAAATTAATGGCCAAAAATGGCCGGGGCCAATTCAGTTACTTTAACAAAAGACATTTCAGGAAAGAATTTCTGACTTTTATTTTTGCTAAGACTGGCCATTACAAAACAAACTTTGTCGAACCAGTCTTAACTCTAGCTTCAGATCTCCTGTGTTCCTTCTTGGCAAGTATTTATTATTTGGATCTTCGTGGGAGGACAGTGTTGCTAACATAAAAGACAGGGCTTTGACAAAGCAGAGCATTGATACTGAAGAGTGTGAAAGCTGGGGGCTGCTTATTATCCATGCTCGTGTCAGGTCATAGACTGTCCAAGGGCCTCTCAAAGCTCACGGAGAGATCGAGGTTCTGGGCTGCTGTAATTGACACGGAATCCCCTCTGATCGACAACAATGGAGCGCAGGCAGGAGGCACAGCCTGCGGGCTTCCTGCCATTATTAACCCTGGGGCTTCCAGCCTGCCCTCGAGAAAGCGGCTTATCTCTAAGCTGTGGACGTCAGTGCGTTTCATCTCTACCCCGCTTACGTCATTTCCTCTGGCAAGTGAGCAAGAAGTCTTGATTCTCGAAGCATGCCGATTGTGGATCGCCAGTGGTGGTTCTCCAGCACAGACGTATTCTAGGAAGGAGGAAAATCACCGCTATAAATGAGAGAGACATCAGATTCTGATCTTTCACACCACACACAGTTCCCCTGCGGCCAGTCTATACCTGGTGACAAAGGGGCAGGCGAGAGAAGAAACATGAAATAAAACCACCACAGGCTTCTCATGATGGTGGGATAGTGGCGGGATCATGGCAGGGCTGGCCCTTGCTGACCTTCCCCTGGTGGGTCATTCTCTCCTGCCCCTACCCCCATTTTTGGTAGCTCAGTCAGACAGCACTCAATGTAGAAGAAAAACGTGAAGCAGGTAAAATGGTAGTAATGGATACCATGTGTCTATGCGCATAACATAATCCAAGACTGTACCACTCAGCGGATCAGAGGCAGGTCTCGCAACCTCTGATCCACTGCACTGACCACTGTTTCTCCACGCTGATGAGAACCTTCTGTGTCTGAGCCAACCGGGCAGCTGGTGACATGTTCGGATTCCTGAGTCCCAGTCAGTACAGTTTTGATTTGGTAGGTTTTTGGTGAGTAATTTTTATGTTAACTAAAGTTTGAGAATCACTGCTGTGGAAGTGGCTTTCTCAATAAACTTTGTGATCCGTATATTGGCATTTAGCCTTTTAGGGACGAGTTTCAATCCACACTCGCTTCCTTGTTCAATGATCTTGATATTTCTTCCCTCGTGGGAACCTCTACTATGTTCCATCTCTCCTTTGACCTTATTATCTTAAATATGCTGCTTGTATACACATTCGCTAACTGTTTAAATAGTGACTATTTCTTACAATCCATCGTGTTTTATGCGAATTAGCAAACATTACAACCTTGCCACTGACTTGATGCATATAGAACTGAACGTCTCTGGTCTCAGGAAATATTTTTGCTCTTTTTTTTCTTATTTATTTATTCAGTCTCCATTTTGTTTCAGATGGAGTTAGAAACTTACACAAAATACAGGAAGATAGCATTTGTTAAAAATGATAGGTTATTGTAAGACTCTGTGTATATGAGGTACCCAGAGTAGTTAAATTCATGGAGACAGAAAGAAGAGTGGTTGCCAGGGGCTGGGGGAATAGGGAGTTATTATATAATGAGTACAGAGTTTCAGTTTTGCAAGATGAAAAGAGTTCTAGAGATGGATGGCAGTGTTTGAACTACACACTTAGAAATGGTTAAGACAGTGAACTTCAGGGGCACCTGGGTGGCTCAGTCATTAAGCATCTGCCTTTGGCTCAGGGCGTGATCCCAGTGTTCTGGGATCAAGCCCCACATCAGGCTCCTCTGCTGGGAGCCTGCTTCTTCCTCTCCCACTCCCCCTGCTTGTGTTCCCTCTCTCGCTGGCTGTCTCTCTCTGTCAAATAAATAAATAAAATCTTAAAAAAAAAAAAGACAGTGAACTTTATATTATATTCATTTTGCCACAATTTAAACAAAAATTGAGAGGGAAGAAGCAAGGAAAATAATATGGAGACTAAATGGAACTGGGAGAGAGATTGGGATCTACTCCGTCACTGTGTCCCCCACGCCCTGCTCTAACTGAGCCACATGCAATGCTCAACTTCTTCAGCAAATGGGAACAGAGAACCCCCATGAGTGATTGAGTCTAGCGTCCATTAGGAAAAAGTCAAGAAAACCTCAACCGTTCTTGGTTCTCAAACCAGACCATGATCTCCCCCCAGGACTTTGTAGAATGAGTTTCATGTGGCAGCATCTTGTATAGGGCACTCTGTGGCCATTCCTTTCTCTCCTCGCCAAGGAATTATGACTCTTGATTCACCACGTGACCAGTGTTTGAACCAGCGATGAGATTTGGGGACTTTTATCGACTGGTCTATTATCTCCTTTTGGGCATGAGCCACACACAACAAAAGAGAATGTTTATTAGACATAACATGCCAGACTAATTTGTTTTGATTGCAAAGATTTATGAGAGCAGAGATGATCAGTCAGGGTGATGTAACGGATGTTCTATGCTGCTGGGACGCTTAATTCAGTCACTCATGAGCGTTCACTTGCAAGACTAATTCCTGTAGATGTGGACATGAGTAGGTTTTTCAAGGGGTCAGAAAACTGTAACAAAACCTAATGATAAATGACACCATCTCCCTGTTGAGTGGGACAAAAGTGTCTGGAGGATTGCCTTCAGCATTGTTACTCATGCCAGCCTGATTTTATGTCTTCATTAATAATCTTCCTGAAGACAGGATAAAAGGATACTTGGGAAACTTGCTGGTGAAACCCTATTTGGAGTGGCACTCTTGGAAAGTGGAAGGAAACTGAGCGAGCCTGGATGCTGGCACGGAATAAAAGACAATAGAATACATGATTACAAACGCAAATTTTCGTGGAGCAGTCATTATAAAAAAAGTGTGTTTTGTCCAGAACTGTGTTGGAAGTAGGGGTAGTTCCGTGGATTGCAGAGAATAAGAAAAGAAAGGCGGCGGGGGGAGGGGGCGAACATTTACAATGCACCTACTCTGTGCCAGGCATCTACATGAGCTCATTCAATCCTCACTGAACTCTCTACTATTTTTATCATTAACTCACAGATACTAAAATTTCAGGTTTCTCCGCAGGGCTGCGCAGCTAGTGAGTGGCTGAGGAAGGCCTTAAACCCAGGCCTGCCAGTCTTCAGGGCCGAAGCTCTGCACACACCCCTTGCTGCCTCCCAAGAATTTCCTCTGTGTGGCCACATCTAAGAATTCAGAAGCCTGATATTTATAGATGGATGAATGCCTGCAGTTATGCTTAATTTTCCAGAAATTACCTGTAAGTTGCTACTTTAAAAGTCTATGGTTGATTGTTTTAATGAGATGTTAGTTTCTAACCCCACACTGGAATCTTTGTGTTTACCTTTAAATTTTATTTCACTGAGAAAAAATCCCATAGTTGGAGTGCTGGGAGTTGAGTAGATTGAGGTTGTGTTGGGGAAGAACTCATCTCTCATCTGCTTTTAGCCCGCACATCTGATTAGACCTGTTGGTTCTTCCAACATGGTGATGCTTATGCCAATCCCTTCCTTTCATTCAAGTGACCCTTCTTAATTCTAACCTCCTTCAATGCATCCTCCCTACAGTTGGGTAGGAGGTAAGACTTGAACAAAGGCTTGAAGGCAGGAGGGAGTGTGAGAGGGGAAGTATTAGGATAAGAAGTTAGACAATGAGAGACCAGATCCTGTATGGCCTTCTGGCTATTATAAAGATTTTGATTTTACTCTGAGAGATATAAGGAGCCATTGCAGGAGTTTGGGAGGAAGGAGATGATAAAAGATTTTAATAAGATCACTTAGGCTGCTATGTTGAAAGTGGACTTTGGTGGGAATAAGTATAGAAGCAGGCATAGCTGGCTATTTGGGGGGAAAAGCAGTCATCCAGGCAAGGGATGATGGAGGCTTGGGGAGCGAAGGGGAAGTGGTGAGAATGGTTCCTCTGGACCCATAAGGATGACTGCAATGTTTTTGGCCTGAGAACTGGAAGGATAGTGTGCTCATCACCTGTGATGGGCAGGTTGCAGGTGGAGTGGGTTTACAGGAGCTCAGTGTTGGACATGTTGAATTCTAGATCTCTACTGGACACATGGATATCATAGTGGAGATATCAAACAGCCAAAGAAATAATAACAACAAAAGGAAAATAGAATAGTCGCATGAATGTTGTAGTAATTCGCAGACTGGAGGAGAATGTCACATAAAGAGAAAGACCATGTTGATTAATCATTCTGATGGTCTCTACTTTAAAATTAAGTATCAGGTGTAGCAGAGACTCCTGGATGTTCATCCCCTCAATCTGTTTTCCTTTTCTCCTTATTCACGGAGCCTCAGTTTTTAGACAGTCTTATGGCTGGCTCAAAGAAAACATTTTTCAGCCTCCTTTATAACTAGGTGGGATCAGTTGGCTAAATTCTGACTCATTAAACGTACGCGGAAATGTTGTGTGGGATTTCTGGGAAGCTTGTTTAATGGGAACTGACTTCTCTGACAGAGGCCTCTATTGTTTTTCCCATTCTTCCTTCTTACTCTCTGGAATGCAGAAGGAATAGCTAGAGCTCCAGCAGCTATCTTGGGCAATAAGGACAAGTGTCACACCCTAGTGATGGTAGCTTGTAGAACTAAAAGCATCCTTGGTCCCCTCATCCTTAATTTTGTGAAGCCACTGTGCCTGCTCTGAACTACCAACCTCCAGACGTCTTTGATGGAGGATAGAGATCAACTTCTGTCCTCGCTTAAGTCACTGATAACACCAAGTACTTTAAAGTTAGTTTATTGTCTTCCATATCACCCTGGAAGACTTCATGAAAGGACTTTTCAATGTTCTGATCTGTAATCATGCTTGGTTTTCGCATAAGAGTGATAGTAAAGATTTTTATAATTCCAAAAGGAGTGAGGAGAAATCACCTTAGTAAAGTCAGAAACACATGTGTGTGTGTGTGTGTGTGGGCGTGTACACACACCCACTCACCCACCCACCCACCTACATGCATACCCACACACTTGCATGCACACTTCTTACTTCTGAGAGAAATCATTGCCATCTCCTGGGAAAGACTTTCCTAGTTCTCCAAACAGAACTGACAGCTCCCTCTTCCACCCCAAACCCAGGCTTCTGTCCTGGTGTCTGAGACACTTTATAACAACTTTGTTCCCTGGCTCCCAGCTATCAGTGATCATCATAGGTTCTTGTTCATTTACTCTTGACAATAACTTTGAGAAACTATGCTCTTCATATAGTTTTAAAAATTGATATCTAAAGTCACAAATTTCAGTGGTAGCATATTTGTGACTATTGGAATTTTAATACAAAATCATTACATTGCTCTTTTTATATTAAATGTATCTAAGGGAATCTAAATACCAACTGCATTTAATGCCCATTTATCTCCTGTTGGCAAAAACACATGAGTAATTTATTCTTTGAGTTAGAATTTTAAGTTGATTCTTTTCCTTCTAGAACTTATATTCCCATTCTATTTCCCCATAGAATTTTATTTTAATGTAATATATTCTTAGGTGTGAAATTCTTTTATTGTCATCCTATCATATTTCTCTGCAACAAAATAAATACACAACTTGAAATTTTAATTTAACAAACATTTCTAACATCAGGTTTTCGCATAAGAGTGATAGTAAAGATTTTTATAATTTTTATAATTTTTATAATTATAGTAAGTAGTAAATTTTTTTCCAGCCTGAGTTTACAATGCAATTGTTATTAGTAATAACTGATCAAAATACACGTATAGGGCCAATTTGGAAAAAATTGTGCTTAAGAATAAAAATTTTCTGGCAATAGATCTATTTATGTGATGGCTGGGAGAGTTATAATATTTCAATTTTAGGAGACTCTCTTCAATATTTTTAGTTGCTCCTTTGTTGGGACGACGCGCAATATCGGTACAGTGGGGCACTACGCAATCTGCAGAATGGGTAAGAGATATGTTCTTCTTTTGCAAAGTGAGAATAGCAGAAATGTAGAGCTGGCTTGACTGCCCTGCAAGCACATTCCAGACAGGTCAGCTTAAGGGCCTTAAAATGGATTCTGTTAGCACTATTCATGCCCGTGGAAAATCTTCGTGTATCCCCAGGGGCACACAGGCTTGGCCTGAAAACTGCAACCATACATGATCGCCACCGAGAGCAGGGAGCATATCTTATTTATCTTTGTGCCCCAGTATGTGGCACAGTGCCAGTTAAACAAGTCAATATTTGTTGAATGGATACTGACTAATTAATTTCCGAAACCTAAAAGTTCAGTAGCTGCAAAAGTTTAAATAACTGTAAAAAGAAAAGAGTTCTGTTAATTTTTTTGGCCAATACCTAAAAGAAGCCACACTTGGGGTCTTCTTTTGGGAACTCCTTAGATTTAGGCAGAAGCCAAAGAGATTTTCAAAATTATTTGAAAAGAGTGATGGGCTTTTTCCCACGACTCATCCGCAGATAAGCCAGGATCAAGTAAATGATTCTGGAAATAACATATATCACATAGCATTTGTTAGTTCCGAGACAAACCAATAAAATGATTATAAAGAATTTTTCAATCAATGTTTTTCATTCTTCAATTAATAAGAATTTAATAACCAACAGGAAGTGGACAGTGAAAGTGCATGCCTTGATTTGGTGGTCTCCCTGGTCTGAGTGCTGTTGCCCCTGCTTGGCAGATTTCCACTCAGGGTCCCTGGGCAGCCTCGCTGTTGCCAATATCCCTGACCTCTCAGTGGGACTCAGATCCTGTCTTTCCTGCTGCATGCATTCAGTCTACACCATCCAGCCACCCGTCTCCTTACTCTTCCTGCAATCCTCCTCCTACTCAAGGAATGTTCACTGGACACCGGGACTGTACTGGGTGCTGAGGCTACAGCAGTGAGGGAGGGAGGTACCCAGAAGCTTGCAGGTGATGTGTGTGTGTGTTGGGCGGGGGGTGTGGACAGCAGACCAGGCAATGGCAATTTAGAGACATGAACACTGGGAAACGGTTAAGTAATGAAGGGCTGGGAACTCTTATAGGAGGAGCAGGGAAAATGGGCTTTTAAAGAAAAAGAAGGCTTTCAGGAAAAAGATATGTCCAAATTGAGCTCCAAAGGATGAGTGAGTTAGAGAGGAATCGGGGAGTACAGTCAGCGGAGAGGAGGGATAGCAGGGATTTTGATTTGTTTTGTTCATCTTCTAATACCTGGTACGTATTAAGCTCTCACTGAATATTTGTTGAATGCAGAAGACAATGAGTGATATGTTTGGGAATCTCAAAGTAGTCCGGGGTGGGGGACGCACAGATGCCTAGCTGAGAGATTGTAGGAAGTGACGATGGAAGTGCAGCAGGGCCAGATCGTCTCAGGGTTTGTGAATTGTGTGAAGACTTTCGGACACGATCCCGAGGGCAAGGGGGTTTTAAGCAGTCCCCCGTGGGGTCAGATTTGAGTTTCAGGAAACTCATCCTGGCTGCACAGGGGAGGGAGGCTTGGAGCCGGGCGAGGCTGTGCGCAGACAGGAGGATTATGCCGGTGCCGTGCATTTAGGGGAGAGGCTGCCATGCGCGGGCAGGACATCCTGGTGCTTCATAGGAAGGGGCCAGGTTATCTGCGTCCTCACTAACAGGGGGATGGCTCTGCTCCTACAGACTCCTCTGGCTTTCACAGTGGTTCAAAGACCAATAGCAGAAGGAGCTAGATTGAAGAGAGAAGAAAATCATCCTAAATGCTGGTGGAGATCTGAGCATAGGATGGAATGACACCAATTTAATATCCGTTGAAATCCCCGCCCTGTTGGGAATTCCACGATAGGTACCACGTCCGTCTACCTCGAAGACCCATCAGCTCAGGAGTTCTGCCTTATCCCAAACACAGTGCGTTCTCATGTCCCAAACTCTTTATGTTTGTAGTCTTAAAGATAATCTACATCTTAAAGCTGAAAGAGTGCATATCCACCTTCGTAGCAACATAACTTATTAAATGAGTTTCAATCTGGAAAAAAAGAAAACTCTTAAAACCCCTGGCAAAAACTTTGTTTCCCTTTATGCTGAATTATCAAGTATTATCCACTCTAAGAACAAAACAACCCCTTCATTCCTGAATAACATCGCATTGGGCATCTAATAAACCACCAACCCAGGTTTTCAAATTAAATCAAGAGTCTATTTGTCAGAGAGAATCTGGCAGAGCGGATCTGCTCTCATGCAAGGCAGCTTTCAACTGCCCCCCCCCATTTGTCAGACACGTTCTTTGATTGAAATATGTTGATAAGCTGAGGCTGGTGTACCACAGGGATCAGAATTAATGACACCTTTTAAAACAGAGGTTAGAGGAAGAAAATAAGAATGTAGTGTGTATTTTCATTTTTGCTTGCTCACGAAGCAGGGAAGTAAGACTCGAGGAGATCACGGAGCTGCTGGGCTCCTCCCTGACAAGCCAGGTGGTCCCCTCCATCACGCTGCAAGCCCCCAAGCCCAGGAGGGCTCAGAAGAACAGAAGCTCCTTGAGCCCTAAACAAGACCTGGGCCCCCGGTGAAGCTATGGCCCTGCTGTGTTTCCTGCCTGTGGGAAGACATCTTTCTCTTGTTCCATCTGCATCCACCCACGACACTGCTTTGAGACCAAGGAACACGCACAACAATTGCTGTTCGTGGGGCAGGCCCGTGTTCAGATGAGGGCCCCGGAGAGGCCACATGCCAGCTACCTCGCTGTGTGCAGCAGAGACTTTTTGAAACAGAAAACCCAGTCTGAGCCTCCTTCCTGCAATTTTCACATGACTGGCTGAAAACAACATTCATACTGCTGAAATTGTGAGGCTGTGTATCATCTTTGCGGTTTCTTGTTTGAGTGGGGGTCATAGGGCTATGTGGCAGGAACATTTCTCCTGGCTCTGTCAACTTCCTATTTATGGTTCAGAGTCATTAAGAACAAAAAGTGGGTAAAAATGCTGACCTGGGGCACCTGGATGGTTCAGTTAGTTAGCATCTGCCTTCAGCACAGGTCATGGTCCCGGAGTCCTGGGATCGAGCCCCGCATCGGGCTCCCTGCTCAGAAGGGAGTCTGCTTCTTCCTTTGCCCCTCACCCCACTTGCGCTCTCTCTAGTTCTCTCTCTCAAATAAAGAAAATCTTCAAAAAAAAAAAAAATGCTGACCTTCTCTAAGTGCTTGTGATAAGTGACTAAGAAAAATGATTATAAACTTCTATAAGACAGTATAGAATTTAATATTATGAAACATTATATCACACTGTAAGGAACAATGATTAATTATTTTATTCATTAGGTTGCTCTGTCACTAGTTAAGATGTAGTTAGCCTCTATCGAAAGGAATTACATTTGAAATGAAGCTGAAAGTGATTCCTTTTGCAATATTTCTTATTGTAATAACCAATATCCTATCTGATTTAATGCTTACTTTGCCCAAGGGCTGAGCGCATATGTGGGGCGTTGCAGGGTGGAGGGACAGAAGGTAAGTGCTCGGTTCGATGTCTCATATGTTCCTTTCTCAGTCCACCAGGGACATCTGGATGGCCTCCAGTCTGCTGAGAGAGGTGCCAGGTGGAAGTGCTTTTATCACCTTCATGTTGAACTTGGGTTGGCAGTTCAGCTAGTGAGTCCAGTCCAGACAGCAGACAATGGTAGGGAGCCCTCTGACCTGGCCTTCACTCCAGCTGCCCTGGCTCTCTCTTTATCTCAGGGCAGAAGCACAGGCTGGGTGTTATGCAATAATCTTCTTATTTATTAGAACTAAAAGAGCACAGCCAACAAAAGGAGGGAGAGGAAGCTCTCTTCCATTTTATCTCATTTATAGAAAGGCTAGATTGTAGCAAAGTCACGCACAGGGTGTTCTCAGCCCACATAATTCCCGGCACATCTTCTCTACTCGATTCTCATTAACCAAATGGGTGTGTGTGGGTGTGTATAATTTTGTGTGTGTGTGTATATATATTTAATCACAATATATTCTGTTATATATATATATATAGTGTATATACATATACTTTTTACTCATTACCAGGTTCTTAATATTTTCAGAATCTATAACTTGTTTTAAAATATGAGTGTATGTATAGGATCCTTACCCTAAAAAGAAATGCATAGGTATATCCCCTGAAAATCTGCACATAGTTTCCTGAAAGTTCATTCATATCTCAACCAACAGGTTCTTGGTAGGCTGAAAGTCTACATTTGCAAAGATTTTAAATATCATGTGTTGTTAATAGTCTTGCTCAGTTTACATATTATGTAACCTCATCTTTTTTTCTTGAAACTGAAAACCTGAAGTTATGCCAGTTCCTCATCTACAACTTGGTGCAGAGCAGAGATTTTCCGAGCCAGGTCATGTTCTGTATAGCTAATCAACAGAAGAAATGACAAAAGAGAGAATATACACTTAAGGAACATATGCCCAAGACACTGACCTGAGAGCAGAGGCTGTTTATGGCAGGCCTATGCTCAGCTACCGGCCACAGAGACAGTCTGTTTTCAGTTATTCTGGAGTTGGGGTTTTAATCCCAAAAGTCCACCAGCTCATCCTGCATCCAGTGTCCTCCCTCAGCTCTGCTACTCAGAAGGTTACACGTCAAGGCCCAGTTTACGTTCTTCCTCCCTGAGGTTCCCCTCCCCCAGGCCATCTGCGGCATCAGTTTCTGTCTTTCCGTCACACTTTGTGCTCTGCCCAAAGTACTTCACAGAGTCCCTCCCGCGTGAAGCCGCTCTAACCCCTTCGTCCCCCTCACTGCAGGAGGAAACCTGGTGCAGGGCTCCTAGTGCCTGGCGCACAAAAAGTAGGTGATCCGTGCGGATGTTAGAGGCCGTGTGTGTAGTGCTGAGTCACGTCTGCTTTGGAGACAAAAGACTTATTCCAGCTTTGCAATTAATTAGCTATTTATTTTCAGGAAAAACACTTGAATTTCCTAAGTGTCAATTTTCCTCTTTCTGGAAAGTTGGTGTGATAATCGTACCCACCTAACGGGACTGTTGTGCAGAATAAATCATATAACGCATCAAAAACGTTTAGCACAGTTTCTGAGTCACGGTAAGCATTGAATAAAGGTTAGTTACATAATCTGTTGAACTATATCTTACATAGAATTTTCTTATTTTTTTGAAATTCCCTCTGAGAGTTAATAATTAAAGGCATATAGCCAAATATAAATGGCATCAGAAATTTTTGGACAGAACTGAAATCTCATCATATTTTCAGATCCTCTTAACAATTTTTACTTTTAATATGTTACATCCCAATTTGGCTGATAAAAATTTCAGCTTTCATCCTAGGGAGCTCTAAGATAGTAGAAATAGCTTTATGATACTGTGTGATCCCAGTTTGCCCTCCACACTATTTCTTTTCTTTTTTTAAAAACACTATTTCTAAAACCTAAAGACAAGCGTCTCTATCTAGCTTCCAAGAGATCCTAAGACCAGTTGAGCAGGAGACTGATGAAGATATTATCCTGCAAGTCCCATTTCCCAACTTCTTTCTAGTAATTATCAAAAGGATCCTTATCTTTCCTATCAAGGATCAGGCCAGACAGTTCAGATGGATACGTTCACTGTTAGAAAAAAATAATAGCTCATTTTATTATAGTAACAATTTTGGGATACAAAGAACAGAACAGGTCCTTACTCTTTAAAGAGTTAAAAAATCATATCTATATGTATATCTTTAGCTAACTCCCCAAAGCTTTTTCAAACTGAGATTAAGCCTTCTTAGATTTTGCACATTTTGAGCATGAGTTTGAACAAATGTTTGAGGACAGAGATTATACTTTATTCATCTTTGTACTCCTAGATCTTAGTATATCTTAGTCTACCATATGATATATGCAATAAATAGTTCCTGATTAAAAATATACAAGACTATATGTTGTATTGAAAAGGCTGCAGAATTTGTTTGTATTGGGATGTTTATTTTTTTAAAAAGATTTCATTCATTTATTTTAGAGAGAGAGAGAGATAGTGTGTGTGCACAAGCAGTATGAGGGTCTGAGGAGGGGGAGAGAATCTCAAGCAGACTTGTGCTGAGCATGGAGCCCAACAAGGGGCTCAATCTCCTGACCCTGAGATCATGACCTGAGCTGAAACCAAGAGTCAGAGGCTCAAGTGACTGAGCTACCCAGGCACCCCAATATTGGAATGTTTATTTTTAACAAAGAGATTAAAATAAAAACTATTAAAAATTACCTGCACTTCAAAAGCTTGAGTAAGGAATCCATTTTTTTGAGAAGAATTTTAATATCTGAATAAGATAGACTAGCGTGTTTTTATTATGAGAATCAATTTTTGTTAATTAGCAACGAGTACTTAATTCTTATGAAATTCTACGACTTTCTTGTTTTTAACATCTGGCATATTTCTTTTTAACTTCCTGTCTAGATATGAGCCCATCACATGTTTTAAATATACTACATGTCAAAGTGCAGTTTTATGACCCTCATTTTATGTACCAATCGGTCAGTAGCAGCAGATACTCTCTTAAAATTCATTGACATGATTTATTTGATGACAAGAAGTTAGAATTGTGGAAGCATTTACTTTATATGGGAAGGGATCAAACAGCCAATTTTGTTGACTGATTTCCTTTGTTTAATGAAAGACATTTGAAAAAAATTAGCATTGACAGGAATAGAAAATCTATCTGGGGGCTTTAAGTCCAGTCATTCATGTCTGTGTTTTTCCTCAAGCAATAAATTTAGCTTCTAAGACATTTTAAGGAAGTTTAGCTTCAGTTTTTATTTTTCTTTGTTTAGTTTGTAGCTCATTATCAAAAGGTTTCTTAGTTCTGTCATCTTGTCCCCTTGATGTGGCCACATCTATCCTGGCTCTGGGTGCTGGCCGGCTGCTCATGAGAGCCCAGTGCTGGATATATACCAGGTGGACCCATAAACGTTACAACGCCAGTTCCTACCTACGCTGAAAGCTGATCAACTGGATGGAGAAAGGCTTTTTCTCATGTTCCGATTGGGTTTTACTGGAAATAAATGTATCCTCAAGCTGTAACATCTTGTATAATGCAGGTGTTTTATGGAGATCTGTCAGGAATTTTTTAGCATTGTATTTTTCAAAAGATCTACTAAAATTGACATCAGTAACTACCTTGTATGCAATGATTTTGTGAATGACAACCAAAGGTCTCCAAAGGACCACCCTGAAAATTCTGGGAGTTATTCATCTATGATATAAGTTTTACTACCTTAAGTAACATCAGAGATAAAAGATCTCCAGGTCAATGTACTCATGGGGCTGAGCTATTTTAGAACAAAGTATGCCTATTATCTTTGATAACAGAACTCTGACCCTGAGGCCAGTCAAGTTCAGAAATAGTCTTAGAGACAGAAGTTTGAATTAGGATTGTACCTGGGAATTATCATTTATAGAAGTCCTACAAGGACTGGCTTCAGCTGGCCGTTATGTATGAGATGGTGTCCAGGGAGACAGATATTCTCAGATCCTGAGACGGTAGGCTCAGAGATCCTGTTTTACTTTGCACAATTTCAAATCCTCTTTGGAGAGAATGGAATTCCTTGGATACCTTTGTAAACAAATTTAATCTTCCTTGGGGAATATCCTGGACCTATTTAAAATCCATGCTCTTTGGCTGTGGTTGTCATTGAGGCTGACCCTGGGGGAAGGCTATCTCCCAAGGTGAGACTCAGGCTCTAGCACTGGGCCGAAGGCTGTTGGCTGACCTGTGACTCAACATTGGGCTCCCTTACCTGGTATAGGTTGGCGAGATGGTGGTTAGTTTTGATCAAAAATGGCTGGTTCACTCCTGGATGGTCGACGTCGTGTGCTGCTGCAGCCAGCAGTCCAAGCATGATGTCCAGAGGCGTGAGGGAGCTGGCCAGCTGTTAAAAAAATCAAATTGGGAGATCGATTGGTGTTTTCCCACATAGGTTAGTGTTTGTTTTGGCTGAATCAAACTGTATGAATTATGACAGTATTTTTCAGTACTTTTCATCCTGACTTTCACCCTCTTGAAACGGCAGTCAGTGAGGTGATAATTTCATGGAATTGCAGGGGAAAAAAAGGACGGCGTGGAAAGTAATTAAGCAAGTCAGATTTTTCTGGATCATTCATTCAACTACCCTCCTCTTCCTACTGCTACTCTTGTTTCTTTTTATTGGTGCAGTGAGTGGTATTGCCTGTGGGCAAGACTGCTCTCTGGTGAGCAAGGAGAAGGAGCCTGAAGTCGCCTTGCTCGGAGAGAAAGCAGTGAATGAAGGAAAATTTTAAAGCCAAAGTAATGGACACATTTAAAAAAAAATTTGTGTATTTCAGCCATCCACTCTATCATTGCCACTGTGAATATGGAATCAAGAGTGGGTTGAATTATAAAATTTGCATATTTCTTCAATGTGTAATAAATAGTGGGGGAATGTGTAAGAATCTGTCATTTTTTTGGTAGCTATGAAAACAAGCAGGAGAATGGGAATCCAGTACTAAATTTAAATATACTACTGTGTGATATATTAGAACTCTCAGACAACTTACAGATTAAAAAACACAACCTTTGGAAAAGGAGTTGGAGAGGGATCCTCGTAGACACCAGAAGATTGATATTGACATTTAGATGGGAGTTAAGATGGCGAAGCAGTAGGAGACACCGTTTTCAGCCGGTCCTCCGAGTCGAGCTGGATCGGTACCAGACCAGCCTAAACAACCACGGAACCAGCCTGAGACGCAGGAAGACGCATCTGGATCTCTACAAATGAACATCTCCAGCGCTGAGTATTGAGGTACGAAGCGGGGAGCCATGAAACCGTGCACCGATATCGGAAGATAAACGGAAGGGGGAGGGAGCCGCCGCGTTCTGGCGCCGGGAAGCGGCAGCCACTTGCACGGGGGAGCGGGCGGGCTCGTGGTCGGCACCCGCAAAACAGCAGACTGAGACCGTGAGCGGGTGCGCGCGCCACCAGGCATCTCGCGGAACCCCGGAATCCCGGTGCGCTCACTGGATCCAGACTGAGACCGGGAGATCCGGGAGTGGGCGCGGGGCGGCTGGCGGCTGGCGGCATTAGAAACACAAAGGACAGAGACGCGCCGGCCCTGGAAGTGAGGGCTGGGACGCCGGGTGTGGGGCGCACATCCCGGGACGCTGCAGGGTTGAGCAGCACCAACAGTAACAGAGTTAAAGTGGCCAGAACATTAGTAGAGAACGGGCCGCAATCCCTCTGTTCTGTGACAGAGGCTGAAATTCGGCCGCTGCTGCTCTGACTCTCAGAAGAGGCACAGCAAACCGCCAGGGAAAGCCGCCAGAGAACAAAAGCCTGGAAATACTGGCTCAGGGAGTGCCCATCCCCATCCTCCCTCGCAGGGGACGCCGAGACTCTAACCAAACAGGGCTGCCTGAGTATCGGCGCGGCAGGCCCCTCCCCCAGAAGGCAGGCTGAAAAATCAAGAAGCCCACAACCCGGGCGCCTGGGTGGCGCAGTCATTGAGCGCCTGCCTTCGGCTTAGGGCGTGATCCTGGCGTTCCGGAAAGGAGTCCCTCATCGGGCTCCTCCGCTGGGAGCCTGCTTCTTCCTCTCCCACTCCCCTGCTTCTGTTCCCTCTCTCGCTGGTTGGCTGCCACATAAATAAATAAATAAAATCTTTAAAGAAGAAGCCCACATCCCTAAGATCCCTATAAAACAAGGGGCATGGCCTGGGACCCAGTCAACAATTTGGGCTCTGGAAACCCCGCAACCTCTCTTCATCAGAATGACAAGAAGGAGAAGCCCCCCCCAGCAAAGAAAAGACAGTGAGTCTGTGGCCTCTGCCACAGAAATAATGGATATGGATGTAACCAAATTATCAGAAATGGAATTCAGAGTAACGATGGTCAAAATGATGAGTAGAATTGAAAAAATTATTAACGAAAAGGTTACTGAGAATATAGAATCCTTAAGGACAGAAATGAGAGCGAATCTGACAGAAATTAAAAATTCTATGAGCCAAATGCAGGCAAAACTAGAGGCTCTGACGGCCAGGGTCGCAGAAGCATGGGAACGGGTTAGTGAATTGGAGGATGGGTTAATAGAGGAAAAAATGAAAATAGAAGATGGTCTTAAAAAAATCCACGCCCACGAATGTAGGTTACGGGAGATTACTGACTCAATGAAATGATCCAATGTTAGAATCATCGGCATCCCCGAGGGGGTGGAGAAAAACAGAGGTCTAGAAGAGATATTTGAACAAATTGTAGCTGAAAACTTCCCTAATCTAGCAAGGGAAACAAACATTCGTGTCCAAGAGGCAGAGAGGACCCCTCCCAAGCTCAACCATGACAAACCTACGCCACGTCACGTCATAGTGCAATTCGCAAATATTATATGCAAGGATACAGTATTGAAAGCGGCCAGGGCAAAGAAATTTCTCACGTACCAAGGCAAAGGCATCAGAATTACGTCAGACCTGTCTACACAGACCTGGAATGAGAGAAAGGGTTGGGGGAGCATATTTAAAGCTCTTTCAGAGAAAAACATGCAGCCAAGGATCCTTTATCCAGCAAGGCTGTCATTCAGAATTGATGGAGAAATAAAGACATTTCAGAATCGCCAGTCACTAACCAATTTTGTAACCACGAAACCAGCCCTACAGGAGATATTACGGGGGGTTCTATAAAAGTAAAAAGGCCCCAAGAGTGATACAGAACAGAAAGTCACAGCCAATACAAACAAAGACTTTACTGGCAACATGGCAACATTAAAATCATATCTCTCAGTAATCAGTCTTAATGTAAATGGTTTGAACCATCCCATAAAACGCCACAGGGTTGCAGATTGGATAAAAAGAAATGACCCATCCATTTGCTGTCTACAAGAGACTCATTTCAAACCCAAAGATGCATTCAGACTGAGAGTAAGGGGATGGAGTACCATCTTTCACGCAAATGGACCTCAAAAGAAAGCTGGGGTAGCAATTCTCATATCAGATAAATTGGATTTTAAACTACAGACTATAGTTAGAGATGCAGAAGGGCACTATATTATTCTTAAGGGAAGTATTCAACAAGTGGATATGACAATTATAAATATATATGACCCCAACAGGGGAGCAGCAAGATACACAAGCCAACTCTTAACCAGAATAAAGAGACACATAGATAAAAATACAGTAATAGTAGGGGACCTCAACACTCCACTATCAGAAATAGACAGAACACCCTGGCAAAAACTAAGCAAAGAATCAAAGGCTTTGAATGCCATACTCGATGAGTTGGACCTCATAGATATATATAGAACACTACACCCCAGAACCAAAGAATACTCATTCTATTCTAATGCCCATGGAACATTCTCAAGAATAGACCATGTTCTGGGACACAAAACAGGTCTCAACCGATACCAAAAGATTGAAATTATCCCCTGCATATTCTCAGACCACAACGCTCTGAAATTGGAACTCAACCACAAGGAAAAATTTGGAAGAAACTCAAACACTTGGAGACTAAGAACCATCCTGCTCAGGAATGACTCGATAAACCAGGAAATCAAAAATCAAATTAAACAATTTATGGAGACCAATGAGAATGAAAATACAACAGTCCAAAACCTATGGGATACTGCAAAGGCAGTCCTAAGGGGGAAATACATAGCCATCCAAGCCTCACTCAAAAGAATAGAAAAATCTAAAATGCAGTTTTTATATTCTCACCTCAAGAAGCTGGAACAGCAACAGAGGGACAGGCCTAATCCACGCACGAGGAAGCAGTTGACCAAAATTAGAGCTGAAATCAATCAAGCAGAAACCAGAAGTACAGTAGAGCAGATCAACAGGACTAGAAGCTGGTTCTTTGAGAGAATCAATAAAATTGACAGACCACTGGCAAGACTTATCCAAAAGAAAAGAGAAAGGACCCAGATTATTAAAATTATGAATGAAAAAGGAGAGGTCACGACGAGCACCATTGAAATTGGAAGGATTATTAGAAATTTTTATCAACAGCTATATGCCAATAAACTAAGCAATCTGGAAGAGATGGAATCCTTCCTGGAAACCTATAAACTACCAAGATTGAAACCGGAAGAAATTGATTCCTTAAACAGGCCAATTAATTATGAAGAAATTGAGTCAGTGATAAACAACATTCCAAATAACAAAACTCCAGGCCCGGACGGTTTTCCTGGGGAATTCTACCAAACATTCAAAGAAGAAATAATACCTATTCTCCTAAAGCTATTTCAAAAAATAGAAACAGAAGGAAAGCTACCAAACTCATTCTATGAGGCCAATATTACCTTGATCCCCAAACCAGGCAAAGACCCCATCAAAAAGGAGAATTACAGACCGATTTCCCTAATGAATATGGACGCCAAAATCCTCAACAAGATACTTGCTAATAGAATCCAACAATACATTAAAAGGATTATCCATCACGATCAAGTGGGATTCATACCTGGGATGCAAGCGTGGTTCAATATTCGCAAATCAATCAGCATGATACATCATATCAACAAGAAAAGACTCAGGAACCATATGATCCTCTCAATCGATGCCGAAAAAGCATTTGACAAAATACAGCATCCTTTCCTGATTAAAACCCTTCAGAGTGTAGGAATAGAAGGTACATTTCTCAATCTCATAAAAGCCATCTATGAAAAGCCTACTGCAAATATTATTCTCAATGGGGAAAAGCTGGAAGCCTTTCCCTTAAGATCAGGAACACGACAAGGATGCCCACTCTCGCCACTATTATTCAACATAGTACTAGAAGTCCTTGCAACAGCAATCAGACGACAAAAAGGGATCAAAGGTATTCAAATTGGCAAAGAAGAAGTCAAAATGTCTCTCTTCGCAGATGACATGATACTCTATATGGAAAACCCAAAAGAAGCCACTCCCAAACTATTAGAAGTTATAGAGCAATTCAGTAACGTGGCAGGATACAAAATAAATGCTCAGAAATCAGTTGCATTTCTATACACGAATAACGAGACCGAAGAAAGAGAAATTAGGGAATCCATCCCATTTACAATAGCATCAAAAACCATACGTTACCTTGGAATTAACTTAACCAGAGACGTAAAGGACCTATATTCTAGAAACTATAAATCACTCTTGAAAGACATTGAGGAAGACATAAAAAGATGGAAAGATATTCCATGCTCATGGATCGGAAGAATTAACATAGTTAAAATGTCCATGCTACCCAGAGCAATCTACACTTTCAATGCTATCCCGATCAAAATACCAAGGACATTTTTCAAAGAACTGGAACAAACAGTCCTTAAATTTGTATGGAAACAGAAAAGGCCCCGAATCTCCAAGGAACTGTTGAAAAGGAAAAACAAAGCTGGGGGCATCACAATGCCGGATTTCGAGCTGTACTACAAAGCTGTGATCACAAAGACAGCATGGTACTGGCACAAAAACAGACACATAGACCAATGGAACAGAATAGAGAGCCCAGAAATGGACCCTCGGCTCTTTGGGCAACTAATATTTGATAAAGCAGGAAAAAACATCCGGTGGGAAAAAGACAGTCTCTTCAATAAATGGTGCTGGGAAAATTGGACAGCTACATGCAAGAGAATGAAACTTGACCACTATCTCACACCATACACAAAAATAAACTCCAAATGGATGAAAGACCTCGATGTGAGACAGGAATCCATCAAAATTCTAGAGGAGAATATAGGCACAACCTCTACGACATCGGCCAAAGCAACCTTTTTCATGACACATCCCCAAAGGCAAGAGAAACAAAAGATAAAATGAATTTATGGGACTTCATCAAGATTAAAAGTTTCTGCACAGCCAAGGAAACAGTCAGAAAAACTAAGAGGCAGCCCACGGAATGGGAGAATATATTTGCAAATGACACTACAGATAAAGGACTGGTATCCAAGATCTACAAAGAACTTCTCAAACTCAATACACGAGAAACAAATA
The DNA here is from genome assembly GCF_024610735.1 of Ursus americanus. Taxonomy (NCBI): domain Eukaryota; kingdom Metazoa; phylum Chordata; class Mammalia; order Carnivora; family Ursidae; genus Ursus; species Ursus americanus. The sequence continues at coordinate 48,933,831 of NC_142137.1, read as the reverse complement.
AACAAATCAAAAAATGGGCAGAAGAAATGAACAGACACTTTTCCAATGAAGACATACAAATGGCTAACAGACACATGAAAAAATGTTCAAAATCATTAGCCATCAAGGAAATTCAAATCAAAACCACACTGAGATACCACCTTATGCCAGTTAGAATGGCAAAAATAGACAAGGCAAGAAACAACAATTGTTGGAGAGGATGTGGAGAAAGGGGATCCCTCCTACATTGTTGGTGGGAATGCAAGTTGGTACAGCCACTCTGGAAAACAGTGTGGAGGTCCCTTAAAAAGTTAAAAATTGAGCTACCCTATGATCCAGCCATTGCACTACTGGGTATTTACCCCAAAGATACAGACGTAGTGAAGAGAAGGGCCATATGCGCCCCAATGTTCATAGCAGCAATGTCCACAATAGCTAAATCGTGGAAGGAGCCGAGATGCCCTTCAACAGATGACTGGATTAAGAAGTTGTGGTCCATTTATACGATGGAATATTACTCAGCTATCAGAAAGAACGAGTTCTCAACATTTGCTACAACATGGACAGCACTGGAGGAGATAATGCTAAGTGAAATAAGTCAAGCAGAGAAAGACAACTATCATATGATTTCTCTCATCTATGGAACATAAGAACTAGGATGATCAGTAGGGGAAGAAAGGGATAAAGAAAGGGGGGGTAATCAGAAGGGGGAATGAAACATGAGAGACTATGGACTATGAGAAACAAACTGAGGACTTCAGAGGGGAGGGGGGCGGGGGAATGGGATAGACCGGTGATGGGTAGTAAAGAGGGCACGTATTGCATGGTGCACTGGGTGTTATACACAACTAATGAATCATTGAGCCTTACATCGGAAACCGGGGATGTACTGTACGGTGACTAACATAATATAATAAAAAATCATTAAAAAAAAAAAAACACAACCTTTAATGGGATATTTTACAAGGATGAGGCATCTACCCAGTTTTCTCTTGGGAATGCCTGTCTGGCATCTGTGTGCTTAGCGACTTATATTAAAACTGATCAAACTAAACAGAGACTTGGACTAGGATGTCATTTTCAAAAAACCTTAAGAAAACCATCCTGTATGTTAAGCCAATTCAGTGTCATACGGCTAAGAAATGCTTAGATTTCAAGTAGTGAGTATTATTATTATTCTGTTTTTAGTTTTGGGTTGCTTTATTGCATCAGAACACACTTGCTCTGAGATCTTTGAAGTTGACAAGTTTTCTTGGGCCTGAATCAGGATGCCCTGTTGGCTTAGTAGGAAATGGAGCTTCAGTCTTGAGGAGTTTTGATTCTATTTGTCAATCAAAACCCATGAGGTGGGAGACTTTTTCCAGAGCATTTCACTGTTGGTACCATTTGTGGCGGAGATCCAAGGCAAAAGAATTAATTTCCTGAGCGTTTTGAAGCTATCTAAGATGTAGATTGTCATAGAAAGCGTTGTATTTGTCCTAATGCAGTCTTGATAAGTATAGAAATTATGGGGGGAAAAAAAACCCTCGGGAATTTTACACGCTCTTTCACGTGTATTATGTAACTTTCTCAAAGCTGATGCTGGAACTTCCATAGAAATAATTTATCTTCCTAGTGTGAATGACCCCCACACAGTTATCTGGATACGTTGGGTGACCCGGGACTCAGCAGGCAGTTTACTTGGCATCCCAGATAGCTGCGGAGGTCTTTCTTGGGTCTTTCTTTACCTTTGGCTCCTTCAGGTAGCAGTGCATGGCCTGGGTGACATCAGCGGCGTGAACAGCATTGTGATATGGGTTCTGGCTGTGGTAATCCTCTTGAACCATGACTAGGAGGCAAACAGATAACTCAATCAGCTAAAACCCAAACAGGAAGGGCAGACTAAGCTCAGATCTATTGAGGATCCCTTTTGCTTAAAAATATCAGTGTCTCCAAAATGTGCAGCCTGCGGATCCTTTAAAAATAAACGTGGTTTGCAAGCTTGGCAGTTCTACTGGGCTGTTTTTAGTGAAGAGGAGGGGGAGGGCAGACGGGAGAAAGGCTAAAAGGATTTGTGAGGCCCTTGGGATTCCTCACCACCTTCATAAATCACCCCTTTCTGGCGTTCATCAAGGCTTTCATTCATAGGAAAAATAAATATGTAGGAAAAGGACAACTTTATTTCACACTATAGTTTAATTATTTAAGTTTGCTGCCATTTATGAATAATATGCCATAAAAGAGGTTTCCTTTTAAAGAGCCCAAGTAGCATCAGACCCATGATATCCAAAGATCGGTTTAGCACTTGAATAGCAAAGACTGACCAAAGCAAATCGGAGGCTTCTTCAGGCAGAAATTCAAAGTACTGTGTTGACCCAATGGTGAGCTCCTTGGCTTTATTTCTGTTTTATTCGGATTAAGTTAGCATCTCTTGTGTCTTTCCAATGTAAGGACCAGAGTGCTCTTGGAACCAAGTAGAGACACAAGCAAGGCGATTTTGTTTTGCAAATTACGAAGCCATTAGCCTGCTTTAGCTAATAGCCACGGCTTAGGATGCTTAGGATGCAATATATTCGATGTGCATAGAGTGGCCAGATTTGCAAGTGTGGCCATATTTTCTCAGCCCATTTTACGAGTTTAGCTTGAATTCGGGTGCTATTTCTGTCATCAAATCTTTTCATTCTTTATATTATTCTGCGGGCATACACATGTCCAAAGTATCTGTGTTCTCCTTCTTCAGACAAATAAAAATTATTTGGCCCTTTTGTGGCCATTACTTTGCTCAAGAAATCTAAATTCAATTCGCCTGAGGTTATTTGTGTTTCTGGAACTGTGCCATGTTGTAGCCGGTTTCAGAAATTTCTTTTGTGCCACGTATTATTTATTTTACAGGTTTCTAAAAACAATTATATTTAAACTCTGGCTTTCTCCCTTATTATTTGTGTTGGGCAAATTACTTAACCATAAGTTTCCTCAATTTTCTTCTCTATAAAACAGGGATAACAACAGCTTCAATTTCAAAGGGCTGCTGTAGGATGAAATGTGTTAATACGTGGAGATCCTTAGTGCCCGCGTGTGTAAGCTCCATACAAGCCTGCTGGGCATTCCTTCTGCTGCTATCGTGTCACTGCTACTTTACTTTGGAGGCATCAAGCCAGCTTCCAAATTCAAAGCCCAGCCATAGGGCACATCAAAGAAGCCAGAAACAAGCTAAGTGACAGCAGGAAGTTATATGGTGATTAAAAATATGCCCTGGATGATTTGGCAGATAAATAAACATGTGCATTAAGTCCAGTAAGAACTGGGGCTGTTTTTGATAGAGAGTGACGGGGCGGAGTTGAGTGGAAACATGGCGGACTTTCAAGTCAGACAGACCTGGGCTTGGACTGAGGCTCTGCCAATTACAAGTTGTTGACCTTGAGCAAGTTATGAAACCTCTTGCTACTTTTCCCTAACTGTGCGCCAAATGGTGGTGACAACACCCAACTTGCAGAGTTGTTGAAACGGTTAGAAATAACATACGGAGAGCATCTTGCATATAGTGGGCACTACGTAAATGGTAGTTCTTATATTACAAAAAAAAAAAAAGCCTATTGAAGATTTTTCACAACTCATGTCCACATTGGAATTATTTGAGGCATACATTATTGGGGTTTTGCTGATATGTAAGCAGATCAGTAGCTTCTTTAACAGTTACACGCTCTTGATGGTTTTCTTTATGTTTTTTATCTATTGTAAACATAGCTAATCAATTAAATAATTTTTTTCACTGATTAAAATGGGTAAATCGTATTTTAAAATTAAGATGAGATAATTTAAGATTCACTTGAGATCTTCATCTTCCATGCTATCATTCTTGCCACTTTACGTTACAGAATACATGGGCTGCCATTATTCAGGGAGAAGGAGGTAGGAATATGGAAATGAAGACTTACCTAAAAACCTGTGCAAGGTGACCATATCTAACTTGAAATGGTGAATGAGTCCATGGGTATTGAAGAGGTGGCACAGCAGTGTTACCAGGCTGTTTCCTATAGGAAGAGTCACCTGCTTTAGCTCATTTTTATCACCATTAAAATATCAAGATTGACAAAAGAATCCAAAGTTTCTGTAATGAAAGGTCTCTGATAGGTCTCCTAGGGACATACACATATGTGGGTGTGTGTGTGTGTTTGTGTGTATTTTTTAAAGACGCAGTTTAATGGTCACCTGCAAAGTGCCTTAAATTGCTTCCAATTGATTCTTATGTTTACAGAGATATCCACATTCCTTAAGAGTCCGAGCTTGTTCTCCGCATGCAAAATTACCCAAGATGAGATGTGACCATGAGACAGTTTAGAACTAAAGCCAGCAGAGATGCAACACTGAAGCAATAATGACTCGTAAGCTTTTAGGAAATATTATTGCCTAAGGAGTAATGATTTTGAATTTTAAAAGCATTAGAAAATTTATGAAAGACTTTGAAATGGACCAAGATGATGACTGGATGTCTTAGGTGGAAAACTAAGTATTGCCTCAGGACACTCTTCCGGGGCACCTGATTCTGCATTTCTGCAGATCCCATTGTCTTTGAGTTATTTCGCAACTCTCAAAGTTGTAGATAACTGATAGCATTGCAAGCGATTCTCGTCCACAACATGCAAATAAAATCACTCAGGTGAAAATACCGTTGACTTCCTCTTCCCAGGTTTACAGCTGTTAATAAATTCATTTAAGCTCTTCTTACTGTTTATATATGTGTTGTTCTTTGAATTTTCCCGAACCAGTTGCAGCATCTTACTGGCTCTCTAATTAACTGAGTTAGATCTTTGACATATGCTCATCTCATATTCCTATGAGAGTCATGATTATACTCTCTTTTGGAAAAATCCTTTTATTCACAGTTACTTTCATCTACTGGTACCCATTTCTCAGTTGATTTGAGCAAAGTGAAATACAAGCTTGTGGGCTCCATCCCTGTATGACCTAGTTAGCTTTTCACAGTGTAAAGCTTGGCTTCGTGGTCTTAGTCTGTATCTCTCAACTGTATGTCATTTGTCAAGTAACAGAATGGTGAGAAAACCATCTGTAATGACTTAAAGTATTAGCCTGGTATACGGTGGGACATGAGAAGGTCAGCATCTGATATGATGCCTTTCATTGGCTCCCTAAGCCTATCAGCATTTGTTTAATGGCAGTCGAATATGTAACTAAATGTTATTATTTTCTTTAGGAAAGTCTTTATAGGGACCAAGATTTTAAAAGTGAAACCAGTGAGAATGTCTTCTTTCCCCTTCAGCTGCAGCCTAAACTTTCACACTCTGTCATCAGCCAGCGTTTTCCTCCAGTGATGCCGAGCATATCTGAGCAAGACCTGCACGGGCCAGCTTCAGCTCACTCGGTGGAAACGCACAGGCACCTGCCCTATAAGCGTAAGGACTGATCAGATGAGCTTTAGTGTCTCTAGTTTGCACTGACTAAGAGTGAAGCGCCTCCGTTTGGATGTGGCCAAAGTATTCTGTGAGGAAAGAATCTAACCGGTGGTTTCCAAATTCCTTGGGGATCATCAAGGCCAGAAGGAAAATGTTCTGAAGATTCTAAGGCCAAATGCAGTCCTTACTTTTCATCTGAATTAATTTTCCCTTGCCCTGGCCCTTCTTGAGTGGCTGTAGACTTAGGAAAGTGGAAAAAGAAGGGAAAAAGAATAACAGTGTTTGGAAACAGGATTCTTTTGGGTGACTTACCATTTGTCAAGCGATCAAATAAGAAAATGTCAAAATCCCACATTCCCACTTTGGAGAGCATATGCTGAAAAGGCAAATGAAAAACAGCACTCAAATGAATCATACCGGAGACTCAAACATTTACTTTGAGACAGTGAATTAGACAATTAAAAAGTTGAAAATAGTAGCACATTGCTATTTACCTTTGTGGTAAAACAAATCTTGCTCTACGTGCTACTAATAAGAGCGTAAAAGGGACAGGTTCTGGAATCAGACTATCTGATTCAGTGCCAGCCACACCTCTCACTGGCTGTGGGAGCTTGCGCAAGTTCCTTAACCTCTCTGTACCTTAGTTTCCTATTTGAAATATATGGCTGATAATATTCTCTACCTCAGAGGATTTTTGTGAGGATTAAAGGAGGTAATATATGTGGAGTGCTTAGAACGGTGTTTGTATATAATAAGCCCACATAAAATTCAGTATCTGTTAAAATTGTAGTTCGGTAAAGTCTCCACATCACAAACGACTATATCCTTAAGGAGAATGTTTACAGCAAATTTTTGAAAAATGAAGTCAAATGGTTGCTGAGCACATTACTCTGTTCAATGTGTACTAAATGTGAAATGAACCACTCTAACAGATAGGAAACTGGAGTGGGCAATTGAAAATGTTGGGTAATTTAAAGATCTACTGTCCAGTGTGGTCTTATTATCCTATTTTTCTTTTTAAAATACCCCATGCTTAGAAATAGATGGTCTTTAACTCTCAGATGCAAAGCTGTGTTTACTGATGCTCTCCTCACTGTAGCTTCTGCGACTGGCCTTGCTCTCCTCTCAATGCCACTGCTTCCGGTAAGGACCAGCTCACTCTCCTCTTTCTGCCCCTAAATGTCTTCCCTGCATCTTCCAATAAAGTCTAAGGGTCTTGTCATAGCACACAAAGATCTTCCAGCATTACCAGAAAAATGAAGGACTCATAGGTTACCATGAGATCTAGTGTGTGTGAACATTTTATCCGAGTCAATACTGAAGCAGAATCAGGGCTTGATCCCTGATATCCTGACTTGTGAACCACAGTTCTTTCTACATCTCAACGTCATCTCTCTTGAGGGGTGAACGCTTGGAGGGAGGGCCCCACAAGAGTGCTCTGTCACTGATGCCCCAGCTCTGGGAGCTTAGTCTTGCTCTTCTTTCTCCAACCAGCCAAACAGCCAACCAACCAACCAACGAACCAACCATCCAAATGAATTAACCAACAATCATTCACTCAATCTCCGGCCTTGGGTTGTTAGGAGTGATTTTTCGTTCCTTTTTTTAGACCTAAAGTTGGGAATTCGTTCTTCTGATATTACGTGTTGCTTAGTTATTAATACTATACGTTAGTAGGATATATTTCTTAGTAGTATATAGATAACATAATCTTACTTAGCATGTAAACTCTAAGACATTACTTCTGACTTCTGTTTAAACTGTGGTACTTTATCCTGAAATTTAAACTCCTTTGACAGTTTGGGCTAGAGATAACTTGGGAACTTTTTTTTTTTTTTAGATTGTCACATTTTAATTTCAAACTTTGATCAATGAATTGCAAAGATAATTGTAAAATTTGTGAAAATTATTTAAATAAAATAGAAATTATAAAAAGGACTATGCACCGTATTGGTAGACAGAAGTGGAATTAAGAGTTGGTAATTATTGGGTCACTTTCAGCATAGCTATTACAATGAAACAATTCAATGGGTTTAAAGATTTAGTTATTCTCTCACTGGTAGTCGATCAGTCCAAAATTTTACTTTACTTAGTGTTGTGCAAATATGTTCTGCCCATTTGTAAAAATGAAAATAGCTAGCACGTGCTAGGCATGAATACATGAAACAAGTAAGCATGCTTTACCTCGTGTAATCTCTGCATCACCCCTATGAGGTGGGTGTTTCTATTAACTTCATTTCATATTTGAGGAAAAAGTCCAGATGTGTTGATTAACTAGCCAGAGTCACAGAGCATCTCAATGGCAGAAGTTGGACTCCAACCTGGTCCTATCAGCTGAGGTACATGTTCTTGGCCACTGACCTCCTGAGAGGTGACAGAGGGGAAATTAACTCACCCTTGCTTGTCCAAGGTAGTCTTCATCCAGCAGGTGGAGAGGGGCTTGTGGTATAATTCCACGAAGCAGCCTCGATGCATGGAAGTATCTTTGAAAGCTTAACAGTCTTTTCACCTTTTTCTTAGTGCCAATTTCCCCTGAGTGTGTTGTATCTGTGGAAAGTAATCAAATACAGAAGTTATATATTTTAAAAGCCCTATTTTCTCCACTATGTAAAAATACAATGTATTATATTAAACATTTTATTTATTTATTTGACAGAGAGAGAGAGAGCACAAGCAGGGGGAGCAGCAGGCAGAGGTAGAGGGAGAAGCAATTTCCCCCATGAATAGGGAGTCTGGTGTAAAAACACAATGTATTATAAAGGAGATAAACTTAAAATATGCTCTCAGTGCTTTCTTAAATATAGTCTATTTAACTCTATATTTGAAACTGCCTTAGAACAAAAATGACCTTTCTTGTATATTACATTCATTAAAATGTCAAGATATTTCTGAATGTAATTTTAGAAGACATGAAATATATAAATTAAAATCATCATTTTCTTATGAATGGCACTGGTATGGTTACTAAGTGAAATCCACATACTTTTGCGTGCATTTGAAAGGAACAGTTATGCTTTTTTCTATGATATTAAAACCAAGGCTCCAAAATTTAAACCAGGTTCTCATGAATTAAAGGGGCTGAGAATACACTAGCTTAGACATGAGGAAAATGTTTCCTAATGTCCCAGAAACACCAGTGGCAAAGGAATCAAGAATCTCAGTACAAAGGTGACCTAGATTTTCCTGACAAGAAGCAGGGAGGGTGTCTACTTTCTAATGGAGTATATTCCTTTTTTACTAGTGGCCAGGAAAGTCTGACCTTGTCAGTAGAGATATTTTAATACTCATGTCACATGTGCCTTTCAAAACTTAACTGTTGACATCATGGTGATTGTCCAGAAATACCCCAGGCACATTATTTGAATGCCTGTCAAGGCACGTCCTATCTCAGCTGAAATTCTATGAATCACTCCGGGGCCACCTGGAGTGGCATCCGCTGCCCATTTTGAATCTGGAGTCAGTTCAACAGTCCACTAGGAAAAGGTAGAGTTCATAAGTAAATAAATTTTGGATTCTTTCACGCTTCCTCCTATCTCCTCTTCTTCTCTAGGGAACCCAGAATCACAGTGGATAGAGAAGCAGAGGGAAGCAGTGTGGCCCTCCCTGATGGCAGTGACTGACCAAAATCAGTTTGTCACTCAGGTTGTATTATGCATGCAAAGGCTTAATCCAGGGCAGGCAAAACCCCCTGTTCTCGGGAAATCCTACCTGACTTAAATGTCTTCTGTTTTTAAAATGGATCTAAAAAATGGATCTAGATTTCATGTGTGGAAAGAGGCAAACATACACCCAGAGAGAGGAGTGTAACTGAAGTTGGGTGTTAGGCACACAGCCAAAATAAAAATGGTGTACGTGGGCTCAGTTCTACTGGTGGGTTCTTACTCCCTTTCTATCAATTTATCAAGTCAAGTACAGAATAAAGCTGTTCATTCATTTATTTAAAACATAGATGTGCAGTGAGATCCTTCGGTTCTAAATCCTCCAGCGAGCAAAACAAAGATCCCCGTACTCATGAAGTTTACGTTCCAGCAAAGAAACGTGCAATAACCAGTAAACAACAAATAAGTAATTTATTAAAAATATGTTAGAAGGTGGTAAGTGCAATGAGGACAAGCCAGAAAAGCTGAGAATGAGGGACCAGGCATTCTGTGGCTGGATAGTCAGGGTGGGGCTCCTCAGAGGGTGCAGTGTGATCGAGTGAAGGAAACGAGGAAGCTGGCCAAGTAGATATCTGGGGAAATACCTTCCGTACAGAGGGACCAGCTAGAATGGCCCTAGGGTGGGAGCCGGCCTGGCATGCTGGCATGTGGGAAGAACAGCAGGAATTCCACGTGGTTGGGAAGGAGAGGAAGAGGAAGGAGTAAGAGATGAGGTCTCAGAGCAAAGGAGGGCATGAGAATTATATAGGGTCCTGTAGGTCATTGTAACCGCTTGGGCTCCACTCTGAATGAAATAAGGAGCCACTGTAAAGGTTGGGGTTTTTTTGCTTTTGTTTTTTTAAAAAGATTTTATTTATTTATTTGAGAGAGGAACAGAGAGACAGAGAGAGCATGAGTCGGGGGGGGTGTGGAGGGGCAGAGGGAGAGGGACAAGCAGACTCCCTGCTGAGCAGGGACCCCCCTCCCCCATGTGGCGTTCGATCCCAGGACCCCAAGATCATGACCTGAGTCAACGTCAGATGCGTAACTGGCTGAGCCACCACCCAGGTGACCTGCCACTGCAAAGTTTTGAGAGAAGAGTGATATGATCACACTTACATTTAAAAAGCGTCATCCTGTGTGGCGAGCAGATTGTTAGAGAAAGCTTTGATGTAGTGAGACCTGCTAGGAGGCCCTTGAAATAATCCAGGCAAGAGATGATGGCTGCTCAGACCATGCGGGAACCAGTGGAGGGACCAGAAGTGGAGGGAGGGAACTAGAATATATTTTGGGTACCTCCAATTTTTTGCCCTAAGTAACTAGGAGAATGGAGCTGCCATCACCTGAGATGGGAAAGCCACAGGTGGGCCAGGTGTGGGGTGGATTTCGGTTTTGCACATGTTGAATTTGGATGTCTAGTGGGAATTCAGGCAGAGATGTCAGATGGAAATAAGTGGATATAAAACCCAGAGCTTGAGGAAGAAGGCTGGGCTAGAGATACAAATCTGGGAGTTGTCAGATGAGATTACCTAGGGAGTGAGCATATATAAGATGAGAAAAGTGTGAAAGTCTGTGTTCTCTATACTTTGAAAGAGTATAGAGAAGAGCAGAGAAAAATCAAAGGAGACTGAGGAGTATCCACTGGGGATGGGGGGAAAACCATCATTTCCCAGAAGCCTAATGAAGACAATGTTGCAAAGAGGAAGGTGAGATCCTCAGTATTGAATGCTGTTAAAGTACAACAAAGACTGAAAATTGACCACGGGTATATAAATTTGTCAAAATTCACTGAACTATGCACTTAACAGAGCACATTTTGTTCTATGCTAGAAGTGACAACACCCTAGTCACACATCTAGCACCCAGATTTTGTTTTTAAAACACAATTTCTCACTAAAAGAAACCAGACCACCTTGGCGAAATGGCCAAGTCTAGGACTGGGGCTGGCAAAGTACAAGAAGAACTACAACTTCTTGTCGTTCGGGAAGGTAAGAGAGGGCTCGAGAAATGATGGGGTCTTTACAAAATGACAGAGGAGATGACTTGCAGGATTCCCTCTGAGCAAATATGGGAAACTTTGAGCATCAACATGAATAATGGAAGAGTCGATTATAAACCACTGACTGAAAGTAGAATCCATGAGTCCATACTGATGGTAAGTAAGCAAGTAAGTAAATAAATGAGAAGGGAAAGCTCTTTCTTACAGGGAGTGTCAACCCATAATGCAGAACTAATAGAGTTAGAAAATTACCATTTTGAAACTTTTTTTTTTTTTTTTTTGAGAGAGAGGTGGGGAGAGGGTGGAGGGAGAGGGAGAGAGAGAATCTTAAGCAGGCTCCACATCCAGCACGGAGCCTGAGATGGGGCTCAATCTCATGACCCTGAGATAATGATCTGAGCAGAAATCAAAAGTCGGATGCTTAACCGACTAAGCCACCCAGGTGCCCCATCATTTTGCAACTTTTATAGTGGTAACTGCTTTGGGCCAAAATCACTGATGGACACTAAAACTATTCAGTGAAAGTTTAAAAAACAACAGGATAATTTATAGTATTAAAGTATCTCCCCACAGAGTTACTAATTGAAAAGGAAAAACTGCATAGTTTTTAGTGGACAGATGTAGAGGGGGCACCATCCTCACTAAGTAAGCAAAGTTCACATCCCCAAATGTGATCCTGGATCAGGGGAAAATTTCCCAAAATGGCTTTATTAGGATAATTTGTGAAATTTGGAAACGGATATATATATATATATATATATATATATATATATATATATATATATGATAGTCAAATTCTGTTTATACATTTCTTGAATTTGATAATTGAACTGTGGTTATGCAAAAGAAGGCTCCTGTTCTTAGAAAATACATGCTAAGGGGCACCTGTGTGGCTCTGTTAAGCGCTGGCCTCTTGGTTTCAGCTCAGGTCATGATCTTAGGGTCCTAAGATTGAGCCCCGCATCAGGCTCTGGGCTGGGTGTGGAACCTGCTTGGGATTCTCTCTCTTCCTCTCCCTCTGCCTCTCTTTCTCTAAATAATTAATTAATTAGTTAAAAAATAAATTTAAAAAAAGGAAAATACATGCTGAGCTATTTAGGGATAAAGGGACATGATGTGTACAACGCGTTCTCAAGTGGTTATGAAAAAATATGTAGCAAAGACAAACAGGGCAACATAATAATTGGTTTCTCTGGGTAAAGGGTATATGAATGTTCTATCCTTGAAAATTTTCTGTAAATTTGAAGGTGTTTTATAATAAAGAGTGTAAGAAGAGAGAGAATGAGAAGAGAAACATCAGGCAACAGTATCAAATGTAGACAACCCAAGGAGTTTTGCTACATAGGGAAGCAAAGAAATGTTGGTGATGGTTCTATGCAGAATTATATAGAATGGAATCAAGTGTGTCAAGTAGATGAAATGAGCCAAGTAAATGAAACGAGTTATTCCTGTGTTGTGTAGAAATCTAATAAGAAATTACCATACAATGATCTATTTCTTTTTTAGCCTTCTATGAAAATTTCCCCATTCTAAAATGCTAAAAGAAAATCCCTTATGTAGCTGTGAGTATTAACATAACAGAATCAGAAGTAAACAAGATAAGCCTGAATGATGGAAATATGCCACAAACATAGCAAATTCAAATTAGTTGACCCTTGAACAATGTGGGGGTTGGGGGTGCACACCCGCTGGGCGGTTGAAAATCTGCATATAACTTTGGACATGTCAAAAACTTACTTGAGAATAGCCTACAGTTGACTAGAAGCCTTATTTATAACACAATTACTGCGTATTTTGTATGTTATGTGTATTACATACTGTCTTCTTACAATAAAGTGAAGTAGAGAAAAGAAAAAGATAATGAGAAAATCATAAGGAAGAGACAATACGGTACTGTATTTTTTGAGAAAAATCTGCATGTTAGTGGACCCATGTAGTTCAAGGTTTGTGTTGTTTAAGTATCAACTGTATTCCTTTGCAAACTTCCGTTCAGCTTGCCAAGTGGTGTAATACTTCAAATAGATTCATAGGTAAGAAAATGACAAGTTACATAAAATAAATATAGATGATAGGAAATAATGGTTTCTATTCATTAAAGCTACTAGATTGCCTAAAATATTGCTAATCTAATGATGCTTTGAGCTGGAGGTATTGGTTTCTTTTGTTTTGTTTTCTTTTGTTTTTGAGAGACAGAGGGGGAGCAGAAGAAGGGGGAGAGAGAATCTTTTTTTTTAAGAATTTATTTATTTATTTGAGAGAGAGAGAGAGACAGAGAGGCCAGAGGGACAGTGAAAGGGAGAAGCAGACTTCCCACTGAGTTTGGAAAGCCCAATGCGGGGCTCCATCCCAGGACCCTGAGATCATAACCTGAGCCAAAGGCAGACACCCAACCCACTGGATCACCCAGGCATCCTGAGAGACAGAATCTTTTTTTTTTTAATGTTTTTTTTATTATATTATGTTAGTCACCATACAGTACATCCCTGGTTTTTGATGTAAAGTTCGATGATTCATTAGTTGCGTATAACCCCCAGTGCACCATGCAATACGTGCCCTCCTTACTACCCATCACCAGCCTATCCCCCCTCCCCTCTGAAGCCCTCAGTTTGTTTCTCAGAGTCCATAGTCTCTCATGCTTCATTCCTCCTTCTGATTACCCCCCCTTTCTTTATCCCTTTCTTCCCCTACCGATCTGCCTAGTTCTTATGTTCCATAGATGAGAGAAACCATATGATAATTGTCTTTCTCTGCTTGACTTATTTCACTTAGCATTATCTCCTCCAGTGCCGTCCATGCTGCCGCAAAAGTTGAGAACTTGTTCTTTCTGATAGCTGAGTAATATTCCATTGTATATATGGACCACAACTTCTTAATCTAGTCATCTGTTGAAGGGCATCTCGGTTCCTTCCACGATTTAGCTATTGTGGACAATGCTGCTATCTGAGAGAGAGAATCTTAAGCAGGCTCCGCACATAGCCCAGAGGCCAATGGGGTGGGGGGGCGGGGCTTGATCTCATGATTCTGAGATCATGACCTGAGCTGAAACCAAGAGTAGGAAGCTTAAATGACTGCGCCACCCAGGCTGGAGATAATAAGTTTTAACTTAGATCCATTTTGCCCTTAAACCAAAGAAGAAAACAGCAAGAATCCCTTCTTTCCCACCTACTGTCTTCACTCTGTGGTCAAACAGGTGATAATCCACCAACATGTCAGAATGTAGATCTTTTTTGATCTTTACTTAAATTTTTGATATGTTTGGCCTTCATTTTTATTGAAAGATATTGCTTTAAAATATGGTATACCTTGATCACTGAGTTATTTGGCACCATCTGCAATCTGGAGTATTAAGTAAGTGTCTCACCGCCCTGGTTCCCACCCCATCTTGCATCTTTGGTGCACGAGCTCAGATAATGTCAAACGCGTTCAATGTTAAAATAAATCTAAACAATAAAACCTTCTCATGGTTAATTTTTAATGGTAGTCTGTAGGTTAAAAAAGGGTAGCATATAATATTATTCATGGTGAGGATTTTCCAAGTTTTGGGAACAAATTGGTTATTATGAGGTATAGTCTTTATTTGTGCAATTTCAATCTTACTGTGATGGGCAGGCAGATATCTGCCAAGCGGGTGGCCAGTATTTTCTAAATTACCAAGGCAAGCCATGACCATGCCATTTAGCACTTGTACCTGGGTTATTCTTTAATTGACAAGAAAATATTTTAGAATTGATGTTGGATAGCCATTTATGAAAATAATAGGGTTTAATTTTCTTATTTAAAGACACACAAAAAGCTAAATGAAAAAAGCCTCAAGCTAGCATTCTAAAGGGGAAGAATATTCCATACTGCAAGAAAAATAAATTTATTTAAAACAATATTAATAACTCATTTATCAACTGTCATTTAGGGAGCACTTGGTGCTACGTGAGATCATGACACACTAGGATATAAGCTGGAGGTATGGTTGGGAGAAAAAAATCCACATAAGGAACAATTCATGAATAAATTGCCATGCTGTATGCTAGTCCCAGGCACTGCTTTTTGACAGCATGTTGTGCAATTATCAAATAAGATTGGATAGTGTGTTTTCAAAAGGGCTCTCAGTGAGTAACTAGAGTGTTTACTTTGATAGTTAGGGGTATAGTGATATGCGCATCTGAATAGAAATTTAAATTAAATGTAGTTAGGCTACATTTTACAGATAGTTCAGCTAAATTCAACTTGCGAAAATTTAGAGAGTCTTAGCAATGTGCCTAATAATGTGATTTAATATCTTTATATAATTAAAAAGTCATTATTTAAAGGTATTCACAGTTACCCTAGTGGTACTTTTTGTTTGGATTTTGTTGTTTATGGGCTTTCGGTCCCCGAATTTTCATTAGCAACAGTTATAAAATGGTGTTCCAGAATAGTTTCATTGCCTAATCTATGTGCACATTGACCTGGACTGTGAAATTCATTTTCTGCTCCCTTGTTCTTTTATAAATTTCACAAATATGTACATATTAACACATTTCTGCACTATTTAGACACTAATTTTGGGTTATGAAGTTTATGTTGGCACTGGTGATATGGTAATTCTTAAATTTTACTAGTTGGGGTTGGCTTAAATACAAAAAATGTTAATAAAAATTATTTTCATTTTGAGTACGTTCTTTATGGCATATTCTCTTTATAGGGGCTGATAAATTTTGGTACGAGGAGAAACATTAAACCCAGAATAAATATCTAGGAAAAAAAATCTATAAGCATACCCACTATGATGAGGCTGTTCCTGTCAAGGGTATACCTGGTTTTTTCAGCAAGGCCCGTAGCAACTGTTTCCTGAATTTGAATAGCTCGTAATTGGTGCAGAGGGAGCGCAGGTGATACTAAAACAAAGAATGCCTTTGTATTTAAGTAAGCAGAACTTCCCTCAAGCAAACGTGGAGACCCAACTCCATAAATGTAATATTAATACTTTCAGAGCATTAATTCACCTTCTTTTTTAATTTTTAAAAGATTTTATTTATTTATTTAAGAAGAGAGAGACAGAGACAGTGTGAGCTGGAGGAAAGGAGAAAAGAGACTCCCCGCTTGATCCCAGGACCCAGGGATCATGACCTAAGCCAAAGTCAGACGCTTAACCGACTGAGCCACCCAAGCATCCCAATCCATCTGAATCTTTTAAATAGTGTGTTACTAATCCATGCCCTACTCTGATAATTATTGTATTCATAGTTATTACAATACCTATGTTATATAATAATTATAATGAAATTCTTTGCAGGGTTAGTGGTTATTCATTTGCTTTGTTTATTCTTCTTTTATAGGATTTTTAACATGTCTCGTATTATAGAGTTATTGGTATAAATAACTTACTACCCTCCAAGGTCAGAAATCATCTCATCAAACTTTGTTAATTGTAGTGGAAGCCCTGACACCTTTTAATAAATTCTGTTTTGTTTTGGTAATGGCAAGTGCCTGACTTAAACTGTGCTTGCGGGGCAGGGCATCCACTTCAAAGGGGCACCCACTTCAAAGAAGGCTATTCCAAATAAACACATTGCCAGCCTCCCGACTAAATAAAGAGCCAGGTCACCTCCCTCCTACTGAGGCTCCTTTGTTTTAGAATCTTGGTTGATTTCGATAACTAACCCTGTAGGCCATTTGTTTTTTTCACTTCCTGTGCTTTAAATTCCCACTCTTATGTTTTAAATTCACCAATAAAGAGTGAGTCTGCAAAACCCTAGGTCCCCACCCCCGATCCCAATAAAAGAGCCCGGCCTTGCTCACATTCTCTCTCCCTTTCTACCCATGACTTGGCTGTGTGGCCCCAGTCGTGCCGTGCAATTTCCAGGTCCCGTAAGTAATAAGCCTTTATTTTTTTCAAAGTTTCTTGATGGTTATGGCTGAAGGGTGTCTTGCAATCATAATAAGAACCACAAGTGTTGGTCCAGCCACGACATTAGTTACTGAAGGGCTGAGACCGGCACACAACAGTAATCCCTTGTGTTGAGTGCATAACCCTGCACATAATGGAAACTCCATGCAAAATTTGTGGATTTAATTTGAATAAATTGTCTCTGCTTACAGAAATATCATCATCAAATGCCATTTTAAAATAATAAGCCAATTTATAAAGTGCAAGATGCTAAAACTTATGTTAGTTTTGAAATCATTTTCTCAAACCCTCCAATGGAGTTCCAGGGCCCAGATCCTTCTGCCACCACTCCTTGCTGTGATCGATTCCCACTCTAACACCCAACTGTGCCCTGTATGATTGCAAATTCACTCTTATTTACACGTCTGATGCTCTAATTAGGCTGTGAGGTCTTGGAGGCCAGATTCCTGCTAGTTTTCTTTGAATTTCCACAATATCCTGCAAGTCATTGATGGTAAACACAGGATGACGCACTCAAAAACTTTTTTGTGTCTGTGCACCACTTCCAAGTTCAAGAAGTCTTGGAGAAATCAGGATGAAATTCTAGTTTTAAATGTGTAGCTCTTAAAAAGATGTGAAAAAGTGAATTCATTTGATTTTAGGTGTCGTGTGCACAAATGGCAGATTTTTAGCACAGCTCTTTCTCCCTTCCTACAAATTCTCCTAGATCAGGGTTCAGGGTCCCTGCAAAGTTAGAAACAGTGGAGTTGTCCAGGATGGCAGTTTTCTTGAAAAAACACAGGATTTTAAGAGTGAAGCAACTTATTCTAAGATGCAGTGGCCCTGTAGATACGATTTTAAGTTAGACTACTTTAAAAGGTGAAAAAAAGGATTTTGCATATAAAAAATAATATTGGTGGATGTCTAAAATGTACAATGTGGACTTGTAGTCTTCTTGACAAGGTGCTAAAGATACCGGTCTCTGCATAAGACCAGTACTCCTTTCAGCATATTAAAGACTACGATTCATTTTCATGTGCTTTTAGCAAATTTCATAATTTAGACTTGGCTGTAATGACTTCAGCACTCAAATTCCACCTTTTAGAATTTAGCATCTCTAAACATTAAAGTCTGCATTTATTCATAAAAAGAACTAGCTGCCAAAAAGCCTTGTAAAATACATTACTATTTCTATCCCAGTCTTTCAAACATCGTCCGTGGTCATAAATGGCCATAGTTGTTTATTTCTTCCTGTATATGTTCCCAGCACTCAGAGAATGGTTGGTAGGAGCTGATGACAACCCAGGGTATTATCTGGCTTGTAATATCACAGGTGGAGACTGCACTTTTTTAAGACATGGTCATTACAAATGACCTTTGAAACCCTGAGCAGTTGGATTGAGATAAAATACAAATTAAATTCCTTAACATCTAGGGCCTTTTCCAGGCTTTGTCTTTAATAGGAAAGTAAGAAAATCAGTCGTGATACCAAAAAGCTAATAAACAAAAATACATATAACATAACATCAACAACAACAATAACAAAACACTGGGGGGAAAAAAGGAAAGAAAGAAAGGAAAAGAAAAGAGACTCAAACAAAGTACATCATCACCTTAAAATGTAACTTGAAGGTGGGAAATCAATTTGAGTTAAAAGCAGCTAGGAAGTTATTTTAAGTTCTCTAAAATCAGGTCTTGAAGAGAGGTGTTTCAAAGCCCCATGTCATTAGCTCTTCTGTGTATGACAAATACTCACGACTTCTTGACAGCTGTCACTAGAAGAAGAGCTTTACTTCAACACTGCCACAGAGTGGGCGGAGGAGGCGGAAGAGGAAAGTCGTCTTTAAGACAGGGTAGATTGTTTCTCTAGTTCTACTTTTTAACATGTTTATTTTTTCAATTGCCATTTCTCTTTTATGTTCTTGACAGTGAAGAGGACACACCAGAGTGACTGATAGGAGTCACAGAATAGAGTGAACTCCTTCCCCACGTCCCTGTCCCCACACCTGCTGCCCCGGCGCTAGGATATGTGCTCAGAAAGGATTCATGAGGGTCAAATGCTTGTCCTCAGCCACACAACACACTGGTGTTTGCCAAAATGTGCTGCTTTGAGCCTGTTGCTTTGCCTACTGTAGAATCCATTCCAACCCAATGGCTATGAATCTCTAACTTACAGGGCGCAGGGATGGTTCGAAAACTATTATTTCCTTTTTGTAAGGAGGGGGAAAGGCCTTAAAAATAAGCTCTTAAGACTTCTTTGGGCAATAGAGAGGTTTTTCAAAATCCCAGTTTGAATGAAATTTAAATGAATTAGTAAGAAGCCGATCAAATTTCCTCAGTCTTAAAGAAGAAGTACGCGCCAGGCACAATGCGGTTTTATTGAACCCTCCGCTTCTCAGAGTTTGAAATGTTTAGCAAATCCTGAGTTTTGAGGGCAATGGTTTGTGGTGAGCAAATTGAGGTGACCAAACTGCAGTTGATTCTAAGCCTCCAGAGGTTAAAAACTGCTGCATTAACTCCCTAGTTCTCAGCATGTATTTAAAATAAGTTTGGTCTCCTATCTGGAGAGATGCGTTTGAACTGTTCCATTTCGCTACAGAAGTTCCAGATGTGTGTTGTAATGTGCATCTGCTCCTCTGCTTTCACCGCTCTGCGAGCTCTTCGCTCTCCTGTCCCAGGATATGGGACAGACCCTCTGATCGCCTCCTCTTGTCCCCTCCAATCTATCTCACCTACCGCGGACAGATTTATGCCTTATGCATAACACTAACCATGTCAGCCCTCTGCTCCAAATTCTTCAATGGTTCTCCAATGTCTACTTAGTTAAGTTCATATTATTTATTCTGGTATCCATGGCTCTCTAAATGTGATGCCACCTTATTTTTCCATGTTTATCTCCCACCAGTCCCCTTGCAGATAAATAGGTCTCTGTTCTTGCTGTCCCCCCCATCCCCCATGGTTTTCTACCTCTGTACCAATTATACATTCGTTATCCATAGAGTATTATCTTCACCTGCTGAAATGCTGTCCACCCTTCAACAGCTCACCTCAGGTATTTCCCCCTCACCCCTCAATCAGGTGCCTTCAGATCTTTCTGGGAGTCCTCCTAATGCACTGCGGTTGGTACGGTAGTAATTGGCGTTCTTAGCTCTCTGACTATGCAGCACATGCTGTGCGTGCCATTGGAAGCCCTGTCAGGGTCTGGCCATGTCTTGTATAGCGTGGGGCCTCGCTAAGATGGTGTTTGTTGATTGAAGGAATGAAGGCATGAGGTGATTGTTGATTGAGGTGTAAGATTTTAATTTTTTCTGTCTTGCAGCAACACATTACTTTGCTCCCAATGGGCACCACCATGGGAGTATAGAACTGAATGAATTATCCAGAACAGGGGAGATTCATTCATCTAACACAATGGATAACAGGGCTGATCCCCTGTGTAGAAGAACTTGAACTTCTAGCTCTTTTCTGAATTTGTTGGATTTTTTATGGTGATTGTAAGTGCATTTTGAGAAGGGTGGCAGATTACTGCTAAATTTATCCATTGGTAGAGGCCCAGATAGGAACATGTATCTTGAAAAATGACCAGCAAAGGATCCTTTATATTTTGTTCTTTGGAAAGTAAGTGCATTTTAAGTGAATTCCTTTTTCTTCATAGGTTAAAAAGATTACTTGAATTATATTACACCTGAATGAACCCTTTCATTTAATGGATTGAATCAAGTGGGCATTAGAAGCCGTTGGCGTATACTCTTTAAATGTAACTATCCACCCTAGTTCAGTAGGGAAGTTGAGATATTTGTCTGTACACTGAGATTTGTCTCTTGTGGTCCACGGCTCTCTATGGCTTAAAGTGGCACCTTAGGTGTAATCACATCTGTAACTTTTGGTGGCACAAGCTCTTAAGGAATGAGCTCTTAAGGAATAAGCTTCCATTAAGACTTATATGATTAATTCAGGCCATAGTAAGCTTTTTTCACATGGAGCTAGATCAGAGGGAAGAAAGAATTGTTTTAGATGACTACCTGAACTGCTTCCAATGATATAACTGGTGTACTTCATCTAGAACAAATGCAACTGGCCTCCTACTCTATTTATTCTACCCATGGCAAGAACAGGCGTGGGGCTAGGAAGGGTGGCACTAGGAAATACCTCTACTAGGCAGTGTGCACTTGTCACTCCATTCATGTTCATAAAAGTGGGTATTGTGAATTGATAGTAATAGATGTATTTTGCAGATGAATCCATGGATTTGGCAAGGTTTAGTGATGTCTCCTAAGTCACACAACTGATCAGGTAGCAGAATGGGGCCTGAGATCCAGTTCTCTCTGACCTTGAAGATGATGCTCTAGAGTTCCTTATATTCCTCTCCTCACAAGAACGGACGAAGAGTGGGGCACATGCGAGAGTCCAGTATCGAACCCTGTTTCCCTGGGGCACAGTGGGGGATTAATACCCAGATACCTTTCCTTTAAAAAATTATAGTTAGTAAAACAGAAACAATAAAAGGAAATGTCATTATAATTCATAAATCCAAGTGTTCTAAAATCGATGAAGATTTAAAAGTTGAAGATTAGAATCTATATCCTTGAACAGGACTGTCACAGTGAGAAATACTGAAAGGAAACTTGTAAAATAATGACGAAACAATCAGACATAGCTTCATAGTAGACTTTGGAAGTGATTCTATGCATGTAACTTTCCTCTCACTAAACATATAAATGGAATATTAGGAGGTGAATAATAAATCACTTGTGAGCTTTAAAATTGAAAACACATGTATTACTGACACTGACTTCATGTGATTTGATTATTATGTTATTACACAAAGACATTCGCAGGCCTTGGTTAGTGCCTCAAGCTTTGGAAAAGACAAACATTTTTGTTGTGGACATAGAACAGAGCTGCAGTTTCTGGGGAAGGGAAAGAGTGGGAGGCACTGGGCAAACAGGCTGCTCAAAATAAAATCGTGACAGGATGCACATAGGCCTCTGTTTAACCGTTTCAGAGCCAAGCCTTCAAGCCACCTAAGGTTTCACCTGAAGGGCATCTGCTGACTGAGATGTGGTCTGAGGACGTGATCTTCCCTGTTTCGTGTGGCCCCCCGGGCATTCTCTTCTTTCCCTTCTTCCTTCCCTCCAGAAAACACATATGGCTTTTATGTGTTTTCTAAATATTTCTAATTACCTTTCTAATGTGAAATAATATTCTTCTCAGGAACAGATATTAAATAAACATGGTATTCTTTGGTAGCTGTCAAGGAATGAAATGGAAGCCCTTTAATCATGAGTTGGCTATTTGTTCTTTCTGAGTCTCAGTGCATAGATTTAAGCAGTGTGGTAAACACTGCTTGGGCTCCACCTACAATATTTTCTGAGCACCGACTTTGTGCTGGGTACTTGAATATACAACATTTTCTGGACAGTGTTTCTGATGTCAAGTACCCAGAGGAAGGTGGTGGGATGGACACTTACTGTCTTCACTACTTTCATTTCTACTTCAGCTGTGAAGGACAAGGGCTATTTTAGTATGAAAATGCCTAGAAATTATCACATGAAGTGGAAAATATGAACAAGAGGAAGATTTTCTGTCTGGTGGGTTCCACTCTCAAGAATGTGAAGATTCACGTTGCCCCTTGCCCTTGGTGGAGGCAAATATCCCAGGGGTAGAGGTAAGATGACCCCTGGCATCTACCGAGGGGATGTGGTAGGGTGGAGAGGCTCGGAGGACAGGACAGGAGAAAAGGAATGAAGAAGAGAGATCAAAATTAGAAGGGCGTACAAGCACCCATTGGAGGTGGATGCTGTAGTAATGAAAGCCAGTCTTAGAAAAACGTGAGGAATTTTTTACACTACCCTCTGACCCCCACATGGGTTTGAGATTTGCTATCAGGGAGGTTGTGTTCTTTCTGGTAATGGAAGGGGTCCTGCACGCCCTTCCAGATGAGATGAAACCTAACAGCAGGGATAGAGTGGTCAGTCAGAAATACATTCCTATTCGTAGGACTATAGAGACCACGGAGCTCTAAAAACAAGCAGATACAAGCCTGTATTGGAATAAAAAATCATTCACACAAAACCTACTAAAGCTGTAGAGAATCCTGTTCACGTAGGAGTTGTGGGGATGAAATGGCAGGGAGTGAAGTTGGGGTGGCATCGAAATGTACCAAGAAGCATATGAAGTATTTGCACTGTTTCTTTTGCCCTAGATCGTTAGCACTGGATTGTTCAGAATGAAGAGTTTAATTGCTGTGTCTGAAGGCCGGGCTACAGAGGAAGAAGTGGTAGAGCCTTGGCAATTACAGGACTTGTGGAATGACCAAAGAGAACTGTCCTTGATTCCCTTCCTTTCCCTTTCCTCCCCTCCCTTCTCCTCCCCTCCCCTTCTCATTATTTTCTCCTTCCTTCCTTTCCAAACATTAACTAAACGTTTACTTTGGTCCAGACACTGGGCAGTGCTGGTGGTGAAAGATGATGCAGAAACACCTTCTCCCCGCCCACAGTTCCCTGTGAGAGAGTCTACTCCTATTCCTCCATGGCAGTAATAGCTGAAAACAGTGATCCTGGGTGTGTGTGTCTGGGGGAAAGCTGCACTCTCGTGGGCCCTCCAGCTGCCCTTCAGTTAGTGTGGCTGGATAACTAAGCAGTGCCTTCACGGGGTTTGCATCTCCAGGAGCAGCTAAGACTCCATGGTAGAGATGCCATTCTCTCTGGTATCTGTTGTAACCTCACTCAGGTGAGCCATGTTCAGCACCATCCTACTGTTTCACCCACAATCTCAGCCAGTAGGGTTGTCAAGCTAGGTATATGCACACTATAATTAGTGGAATAAAAAATGTGCAACTCCAAGGAAAGATCCCTTGGCCTAGAGTTGAGACCACCAGGTTCAAGTCTTGGTTCCTCCACTCCTCAGTCTTGGGGAAAAGAATTGAAATTGACCTATACTGTGCATGCTCAGTAAAGATTGGTGGAAATGTGTAAAGACAGCCCCAGTCAGAAGGCAAATATCATCTGGAAAGAGTTATCAATGACTCCCTTAGCTTGATTTCGTTTGCAATTAGGTATGCAATATCAGATAGACAGATTCTGATGCATCTGGAAAGAGTTATCAATGACTCCCTTGGCTTGAATTACTTTGAAATTAGGTATGCAATATCAGACAGATTCTGATGGAAGAAGGCAGAAAGGACAGTCCACAGCTTAGGTCTTTATCTCAGAAGGGAAGTCATGGGAGAGCCTCTGCTCTGGGAAAAGCTGGAAGGTGAGGTGGAGAGGCAGAGAGAGGAGAAAGAAGGTAGTTGGGTGGGAAGTTTTCCGCGTTTTCCCCAGTGGTTGATGATGTTCTGTCCTGGGTTTCCATAGCTACCCCGCCCCCAATTTATATTCAGCAAAACAGTTATTCATGCATCTCACAAGTGTCATGTTTAACTTTCAGCCACTAAACTGTTAGTTCCTTGAGGACAGGGGCTATGCCTTATTTACCTTTTAATCCCTAGCGCTTAGCACAATGGAATGAGTGAAAGAAGGTGTGAAAGCCAAAGAAAAACTTCATTGACTTGGTAATTTTGCCCAGGGGTCCGGGTTCTCTGAACAAAATAGCTTGAGCTAATAATACCTATCATTGTTCCAGGTTTATAAGCACAGAAACAGAGTAACAAAAGGTTAAGGAACTTGGTAGAAAAAACTTAAAAAGTAGAACAGGCATCAAAAGTGTTCCCACGCCTCTCATTAACTGATATTGTTTCTTTGTCACATGCAATAGAGTTATTAAAAAAAAATGAAGTTCTATCTTGAGGTGAGGCAAGTGTTTTAAACTTTCCATCTTTGCAAATAAAGCTCTGTTAGTTATTTTCAATGATCAGCTTTCTGATAAGAATTAAGGGATGGACTGAAGTCATCACTTTGGTAACTTGTTTAGGGCAGATTTGAATCAACTGTACATGTTAAGCCAGCCTTCCAAATGAGTGGGAATCAGCCTTTTCCTCAAAATGCCATGCCCTACCTCTTGGTAAAAAGCAAAATCTGCCCAGCTTCTTCAGTGCCCTAGAGAACATCCCTTTCAGTAAAGACAAGTCACGGTCTGCCCTCTTGATGACCCGGTTGGGTTGACAGATTTCACACTGTTTCAGAATGGAGTGAGGAGTGTGCTATTTGGAGGATCTCCAGAACTATTCTTCAAAGTGTCAGAAAAATCACAACAGGGTGTAAAGTTCAGAAGTTCAGTTAAGTTTAAGGTCTTTCACCCTGGAAAGTTTTCATTAATTTTTTTTCTCTTTCTTGTACACCCCAATGAATGCAGCAGTTGCAAATTTCCTAGCATGACTTGGTCAAAACCCACTCAAAATTATGCCAAGAATCTGCTTTGAAAGTTATCCTGTCAAAGTTTGTAGCCCTGGGAGGCTTAGATAATTCAAGAAGTATACGATTTTCAGTAACCAGATTTCTAGTTATATTGAATTTCAGATTCTTTCAGGAGCCCCAACTCTGAAATATTTTTCCTTAAAAGCAACCAAAGTTTCTGAAATTTGCTTTAAGAGTACTTATTCTTTGGAAGTGATACCCATTGTGTAAGGCATGTAGTGAAGTGTTTAACAAGAATGTAATAAATACGTTTCTAACTAAAAGAGAAATACTTCTTCTTTACCAACTTTAAGCCAAAGAGAAATTTTACTGTTAACAAAACCTAAAACAATAAAACTTCAGTAATAATAATAAAATGAAATATTATAATAATAGCTTTAGAATAGCTTTAGAATAATAGCTTTAGAGCTAATCTTTTAAGATACTTTAGAACCAAAAGCTATCGTTGATAAATAAAAAGCCCAACGTGGACTAATAAATTACACATTAGTTAGTATTGAAGAGCTTAAGGAACAACCCCAAGAATGCTATTGGATTTATGAGATCAGTGTGGGAGGTATTTAGGAAGTGTTTGGGGGCATTTTTGGTTGTCATAATGATGGAAAGGGCCCTACTGGAGAGTGGAAGGGAGCCAGGAATGCAAGATGTCCTGAAGTGTGTGGGACAGTTCACACATCCATTGGTCCTGTATCTCTCAGCTTTTCATCGGCTGTTTGGGTATTCATGTAGGTGGAAAGCCTTTTTATAATGATCTGAACCTGGAACCTAACCCTGTTCCCCTGCTCTACATATAAGCACAAATATTCTTGCACCATTTTAATTTTCCCTTTTCAGGAATGCAGCCACTATGCAGATTAAGAGAGGGATGGCATTTTGGCAGGGAGGGCTGGTGGACAGGATTTCCCAGGACTTGTTCTTTATCTTAGGAAACTACCAGTGGCAAGACTGCTTATGATATCCGATTGTGTTACCCACGTAACACACCTGTATCAGTCTGCATAAGCAGCTGTCACACTCACGATGATTCAGCATGGAGGTGCGCTATGTGACTACATCGTTATGCCTTCTGGGGTGCTTACGCCCAAGCATTTACATGTTGAAAACACGATTTAAGTCACAGACTGCTTTTCTTGTATTTCTGCTTTATAATAGAGCTGGGACCTTAGATGGATTTTTTTTTTGGAATTTAAGTGAATAAATAGGCTATGACTATTCTTTTACGATAGTAAAGGAGGACCTTATAAAATATTTACTGTAAGAAGGAGACACTGGATCTGAGAGGGCTTAAAGCTATTCTATTAGAGAAAAACTTAGCTGATAAAGGTGGTAAAGTAATGGATTCCTGTCAGTAGCACAGGAAGATCCTTTTAAGAACACAGGATCTGCTGTCTGAACATTCCTGTTCCAGGTATGAACCAAGATCAGAGTTTTCCCAACTTAGTCATATACATGCCATTATTATAGTTTTACCGTATCTGCCAACACCACTATTAATGTCTTTCTTGAAACCAAATAAATTCATTTGTGCCTAACATATATCTTTTATAAATTTGGTACCAATAAAAAACAGATCGGATGTGTTTGTTACACTTTTTCCTATTATACAGTAAAATAAATATGTTACTATTAAAGTAAAAGAAAGAAGGCTGTTTTTTGAAACAAAAAGAGCACCTGGTGCATCCTTCCCTATGCTTAGCGCACTTTGGGAACCGGTGCTATGAAGGGCATATAGTAACGAAGGTTTACTGGCTTGGAAAACACGATTTAAAGGCAATTACCAAATCATGTTGGTATACTTTACAAAGATACTCTTTACTAAACTCTATTGGAAAATTTCTTGTAACAGGGCAAACTCTCCAGGTGCTGCTATAAGCAGATCATGTATAATTTAACTTTAGTAAGAACAGAATATCCCATCCATAGCAACAAGGCTTTTTGAATTAACACCTTAAATAATTTGTTTTTCTTCACTCAACAAGTATTTGTCAAGCCATTACTATGTGCAAGGCGTTGTTCTATGCACTAGGATTAGCAGTGAACAAAACAGTTTCTTTCCTTGTGAGCTTATATGTCATTAATGTAAGATGAGAATAAAAGCAAAATTAATTTCCATTAGTCCCAAGAAGAAAATAGATAGGGCTACAGCATTAAACTCCAAATCAATCAGATGGCCTAAGCTGGGCATCAGATGGTGTGCACACACGATTCTGTCATTTGGCTTTTCATTTTGTCTAGCAAAGTAATTTTCATGTTTTTTTTTTTTTGTTTGTTTGTATAGCTTTTCTCACAGTATACAATTTTGTTGATGCTTTGCATATATTTCTTGGCCCCATTTAAAATTCCACTCCACAATTTAAGGAACGGAATTTAGACTTTCCTGATACTTCAGCCCAAGTTTTCATTTTTCATATGTAATTTAAAATTGTCCTTAAGTCACCTCGAGTCACTTTTCTATTATTCATGCCATTATTATCGTTGGTTAACGGTTACCAACACTTCGTATCATTTAAAGGAGCATAAGTTGTTCCTTCTCTTCCATCTTCTCTATTTAAGACACTTAAAAAATAATACCAAAGGTGATTTAAGGTGGTGAGAGCTACTTAATAGCTCAAAATACTCTGAGAGAACATTCCTGTCATAAGACTATGATGACATGTCTTATTATTAATTTCCATATAGTGGGTGTTTCTTACTTATCCAGCTATGAATGTTTGATGAAATTCATCCATTGTATTACCTTGTTAGTCATTTCCAAAGAGCTGAAATAAAAAACCTGGTGCTTTAGATTATTTTCAAAATTTCAGGTGGCATGACTGGCCTTTATAGGTTCAGCTAATGGAAATTTTAAAAATAAGAAAGCTAAACTCTTCACAAAGCTTGCTTTGAAGTTACAGTTAATAATTGCTGTTTAAAATAATTGGCTCTAAAGAATTCTAAGATTCTGAGAAGTCATGAGTCACTGAAGACAGACTAAATTATATCCTCAAATAGCTTTTGTGTTAGGCGTTTTTGGTTATATTAGAATTCTTTCAAAACAGGTTATCCATATTTGGCAATTCTGAGTTAAGAGAACATTTGACTGACTAGAAAATGCTCGTCTTTCAACATATTAATCAACTCTTTTAAGAGATTTCCCTCTGAGGTGTTATAATCTATTTTCCTGTGATTTTTTACTTAGGTAGTAAGACACATTAGCAGTGGTATCATGAATAATGTTGACACTTTGGAAACCTAATATTGCGCCTTAAGGAATAATTATTGCTATAATCAAGAGGGATAAATGATAGAGAAAACATTTCAAGAAAAGAGGCCCTTTAAAAGAAGGAACATTGTTTTCTTTCCCAATGCAGAAGCTAAGCTATTAGAATGGTGCCTGGCACATAATAAATTCTCAATAAATATCTATTCAGTGAATAAACAAATGGAAAAGAGTATCCCAGCAACTGTAGTGTGTATACCATAAATAAGGTTATACATATAACGTGGCACTTAGAACACTTTCGATAAATACCAGCTAAGTCTTGATCTAAGGTATAGGAGGTTGGACTATAGGATGTGATAGAGCATGCATTTTCATCTCACACCCAGGAATTGCCAGCCGTGTTTCTGAAACTTAGTTTCAATATTAGCAAGAAGCAACCACTTGATAAGATACAAGGGAGAGAAAATGTGTTTTTCTTTACTCACAGCCTTCAGTGATTCTCCATTTTATTTTTTAGAGTAAATGACAGACTGCCATTTAAGATGGTCCCTGTTCTTGTTCTAACCAATCCTTACCGTGTAGTAAAAGTTTCAGACTCGTTTTAACATCAATTCTCATTACCTTCCCTCCAACCGTGCAATTCTTTCCCTTCACCACTAAGCATTGGCTCTAGGATCTGAAGACACTCATTCTTTGAATGAACCCAGCATTCTCCCACCCCTGATTTTTATTTTGAACGCACTTAAAAAAACCCGCTTACAAAAATCCAATCATTGTCCAAGTGCCAATGCCAATTACTTGATGAGCTCTTTCCCTAGAATGTCCAGTGATCTTTTCATTGGAACTTCCTTGGTACCTGTCAGTGTATCTGGTGATTATCTGACTTGTGTGCCATCATTTCCCCAAACGGTTTTTTTTTCAATCTTGTATCTCTTATAGCTCATAGCCTGGCACACAGTAGTTGCTCAATAAGTACGAATTGTTTGATCTAATTTATCTTTTCTTCTTTTCAAACAAACAGATTTATTCCAGGTCTTCCAAGGAGATTTTCGGCATAGATTTTTAGTTTTCTGGTTTTTACCAGAATTGTCTCCAAAATAGAAAATAGAGCTATTGTGGTAAGGCACAAAATGAAAGAATGAGAAAAGAATAAGAAAAGAGGTGATTTTTCTTCCTCACATGGCAAGGATTGTCAACAAATAGTGAGAGGGAAGGGGGATAAGTGGCTTATAATCTATGCTAAGGTAAGTACTTTCTACTTGACTAATTTCTTGGCAAGTTGGAAAAAAGGTGCTAAAAGTCTTTCCATTGCCGTGGGAATCAGAGTCAATGGGGAAAGAAGAGCAAGGAGAGAACACTGCCCAGCCTCTGCCTAGAAGTAAACTAGTGACAGCCGCAGCTGTCTTCTTGCAATGATTGCCTCCTCCGGACGGTAGCGGGGTGGTTGTGCAGTACAGAGTCTCTGGGACATGGAGGTAAAACTTGTTTTCATGGCTAAACATTCCCTGTAGACTATATTACCCAAGGGCACAAAAAAGCACAGGAAAGAGATAACCTCTCTGTCATGAGGTTATCTCCTTTTTTGCAGTTTTGTATCCAGGGAGGGGTGAGTGTGGGGTAGGGCAGGAACAGTGATGGGTTTTTCTACAGTGGCTCACACCGTGAGGAAAAGGGAAAGCAATGGCATACGCTTAGCCAACAAAGGTGGGGCCAGGCCACCATGTTGCTGCAGGAATTTCCCTTTTAGTGGTACCCCAGCTGTGGTACTTCTGATGCTGAGTGCTGGTGGCCAGGTGGAGCACAGAACTAGCTCTCTGGGCAACAAATGCATGACCAGCAAGCTCAGAGGGTCCTCCATTGCCCTGTCTCCATGACTCCCACCTTGTGTCCTACTTCAGAGAGAAACTGGAAGGCATTAGCTGGGAAATTCCTTGCTTTTCTGCTACAAAACCTATAAAACTTCCTACTATACAGCCATTCTTTCCTTCTTTCTATGTGTTCTATTAGAAGAGCTGCCTCCTTTTTTTTTTTTTTTTCAAGATTTCATGTATTTATTTGAGAGAGAGAGAGAGAGCATGAGCAGAGGACAGATGGAGAAGCAGGCTCCCTGCTGAGCAGGGAGCCCGACATGGGGCTCCACCCCAGGACCCTGGGATCGTTACCTGAGCCGAAGGCAGCGCTTAACTGACTGAGCCACCCAGGTCCCCCGAGCTGCCTCCTTTTCTAAGACCAGTCCCCCCCAACACTTTTCAGGACACTACTCTTAGTTGTGACTTTTTTGTCCCAGATAGCCCGTTTTTCTTTCTCAACCAGACCTTTTTCACCACAATTTCAGCATGCTTAAATGTCTTGCAAAAAACCAAAACAAAAACAAAAACCAAGACCAAAAAGTCTTCCCTACCCCACATTCCCAGCCACTGTTTTCTCTCTACCACTTTATTTACAACCATACTTGGGAAAGAAACGTGTCTGGCATTGTAGAGGGAGCTCAATAAAGATTTGTTGAAAGAGGGAGTCACTGCAAGAGTGGGAAACTGAAAAGGGGAATACATCATTCTCTTCTTCAACATCAGTTGAGGACACTGAACTGGTATGTATTATATACTCTTCTCAGCACTCTACATATGGCCACAGAGAAAGGCAAATACAGATACCAGTGATAATAACAGTCTACATTTATTGAGAATTTATACTGTGATAGGTGCTGTGCTAGCACTTTTCACACACTCAGTGATTTCGCGATAGCCCTGGGCAGTCCGTACTCTTCAGCCTTCTTTCCCAGCCCGGGAGGCTGGAGGACAAAGAGGTCGGGACAGCCTCTGCTGCCAGAACCCAAACCCAAGCACCCGTTCTTGAGTCAGTGCCTCCCCACCGCCAGGGGAAGTCCTTGGTTGATCCTTTCTTTCATTGCAAGGCGTAAAATTTATTTTATATAGATATAGACATAGATAGATAGATAGATAGATAGATAGATAGATAGATAGATAGATAAAGTTTAAATAAGGTAGGTCTGTGGTTGAGTGGAAAAACAGAATGTCCAAAGA
Organism: Ursus americanus; assembly: GCF_024610735.1. Taxonomy (NCBI): domain Eukaryota; kingdom Metazoa; phylum Chordata; class Mammalia; order Carnivora; family Ursidae; genus Ursus; species Ursus americanus. The sequence goes on along the minus strand of NC_142137.1, from coordinate 48,902,359 downwards.
CCCGAATCCTAGATCTTTACGCTTTCATTACCCTGCAGTGAGTCACTTGGCATCTCTGTTTTCTTTTTGTTTTTTGTTTTTTTGTTTTTGATTGTAAAACTGAGAAACTGGACTAGAAGATCTCTTGATTCTGTTCATTTAAAAGTTTTGTCAAATGTAAAGTGCTGTTTGAACATGAATGAGAACTTGGGTTTCATGCTTTTTGGAATAAATTTCCTCTTGAAATGACAAGCCATTATTGTGAAGTATCATACAGAGCTTTTATAAGTACCTAACTTCATAATTTCCAATACTTTTTCCAAGGTGGCCTAGCAAATAAAGTTTTCTGGCCCGTGGACGCAGCTTCATTTTCTGCATCTTGGTATTACCTTATTTAGAAAAAAAAAAAGATTCTATCTTGGATTGAGATTGCTTTTTCTTAATAAAATTCCCTTTGTTCTGATTAAAAGAGGGATACATGCTTATGGTAGGAAAAAAATATAAGAACAGGAAGAAAGAAATAATCATCGCCTTGAAACAACACCTGTTAAAATTCCAATGTATTTTAAAAAACATAAGTGAAATCTTTAAGAGCCTGCTTCTTTTTTACTTAATATATTATAAGCGTTTTGAGAGACTTTCTTTCGATGATGCACAGTTTGTGTGACAGGAAATAAGCAACTCCCCCTTGAGAAAAATTAAAGCAACTGGTGGCAGCCTCAAATCTGACTTTGTCACAATAGCAATTCCATTTCCTCCTTCTTTAGGGACAGCGTGCAAGTGTCTTCTGTTGTCACCACCACCCCCTTCTTCTTATCGAAGACTGCAAGGTCAGATAATGAAATGAGTGATTTGTCATTCGGCACCTTCTACCACAGAAGTAGGAATACATAGTTGAAAAGTTGCAAAGCTACTGTTTTGATGTGTGATTATATATTTTCTCACTAAGTTATAGAAATATTGGTTCAAAGATATTGAGGCATTTTTTTATACCAAAAAGGAGAGAGTCTAAATGTACTATAAAAAGAAAATAACTATTATAATTTAAGAAAAATATTTAATATGAGTAATTTTCTATGCAACACAGAAAAGGAATACATTGCATACATGTATTGCCTTTGACCATTAAAATTCATCTCTAAAAGGGAATTATAGTACATTATGGTTAAGAGCTTGTATTCTGGTATTGAATTTTTGGGCTTTGAACTTTGGCTTAGAAGTTATTTCTTGGGTGAGTTATTTCTTTCCTTTGGGCCTCAGTTTCCTCATCTAAATAGTAGTGCCTACTTCCTAGGGATCTGGTTGGGATTAGTTGCATCAGTCTGTGCAAAGTTTGTAAAGCAGGGTCTAGACCCTAAGAGCTCCACACATATTAGCTATTGTTATTATTATTATTTGCCCTAATATGTGTGTGGCATAACTGACCTATATCAGTGGTTCCCTAATAGCCATGGAAGGTCCAGAGCCAGCCTTGCCACAGCAGGTAGGCTGAGGGCACTTTGAAATACACTCTCCAGAGCTTCAGGTTCAAGAAGTTTGCAGTTACAGTGTGACGGATCTTTCTTGGACATGTGGTGGGAGCACAGAGGAAGGAATGAGTCATTAGTCCCCTGGGAGGGTGGAAGCTGGCTTTGCAAAGGTCATAATGCTGAGAGAGGGCTTGAGCGGTGAATAGACACTTAGGCGAAGAGGTGGTTGGGGAGGGGTGTACTCAGTAGAGCAAGAAACAGCCGAAGTTCAACTACATCTACTGCGGACCTATTATAAGCAAGACGTGCTGCTGAACACACTGATCTCATCTTCCTCTCACCTCAACCCAGTGAGGCTGGTGTTACCATCTCCTTCCACAGGTGCGGCCAGTGAGTAGTTTGTGCACTTTTCCCACACTCACAAAAGAAGCAGGATTCAAACCCAGGTCTGATTTCAAAGCTCTTTGTCTTTCTGCCAACTTCCTCTGTTAACCATGGTTTAGCGTGTGCACTCAGCAGCGGGAGTGCGGTGTGTGTGTGGGGCTCTGGGCCGGGCAACACGGTGGGCCAGGCAGAGAAGCAGCTTATGGTTAGATGGGCAGGACCTCTGCTATTTCCGGTGTTCACAGCGGCCCTCCTGTGCTTCTTGGCCTTCAGGAGAGCTGTAGCCTTAGGGGGCCTTGCCCGAGAGGCCTGGCCTCCTGAAGCCTCGACCTGGGATACAGCACCTCCCTTCTCAAAGCTGTGGTGGTGGCCGTGTTCCCTTGGGGACTCTCCTCAGTGATTGCTGCCACTTCTTCAGGCACCAGTTCTCCTGTCCTCCCTGCTTAGGTTACTCATGAGGAATAAACCCCCCAGGTGTCCCAAGGCAATTTGGTTTGCTAGTTAAGAGAGAAAACCATCTTCTTGATCTTGTGTGTGAACTCTGAGATCTCAGTTTGGAAACACAAAAGATTCTAAGGCTGGAACACTTTCTGTTATTTCATATGAATAGTTAAATATGGACTATGGCAAGTCATTTAAATCTTCTCAGACTTTGAAGGTAGGATAGCAATGACAGGACATAACCCCTCATTTTGTTTATTAATGAAGTCACAAGAGATAGGCCGGTGCTTCCTTCTGGGTGAGAGGTTGAATTTAATTTTATTTAACAAACAACTCATTCTAGCTCAGTGACTCATAGGATAACTTCGGTCAAAAGAAACTTAATTTACTCCTGCTTCCTTCTCTTATTTTATTGTCTCCAGAAATCCAAAGAAGCCACTGTACAAGAAAGACTGAGGGGGTCAGGGTTTTACTCATGGAAGTGCTGCAGCAGAAAATTATCATTTCTCTGTGTGACATTCAAGTGAGTTTGAAAACCCACTGGGCTCTGGCATAAGTAACTACGTTTGTACCAAACAGAATCCATGATATGAGGTAGGGTGGTGTCTGAATCATGGTGTCTAAATAGTTTCTCACCAAGGAAAATAACTTGCTGGTGAGACTTCTTTGTGGGTTTTTTTTTTTTTTAAAGATTTTATTTATTTATTCGACAGAGATAGAGACAGCCAGCGAGAGAGGGAACACAAGCAGGGGGAGTGGGAGAGGAAGAAGCAGGCTCACAGCAGAAGAGCCTGATGTGGGGCTCGATCCCATAGCGCCGGGATCACACCCTGAGCTGAAGGCAGACACTTAACCGCTGTGCTACCCAGGCACCCCTCTTTGTGGGTTTTATTATCAGTAATCTTATACTTTGCTAAGTCAAGCTTATTATAAACTACAATAATAGGGGCCCTTGAATGAAGTGGTTGAATTGGTGATACCTGTTGTGGCCATATGGCTCATGGACGATCGTGATTCCCAAGTGGAACTTCCAAATCAGGACTTTCTGACCTGCACTGCAGTCCCTTATTTGCAGCTCTCTCTTGCACATTTCCCCTTCATTCTTACAAACAACCTGTCCCTGAGCTCACTGTCTTTCCCTAACTCACCCTCCAACTTTGTTCACGGTTGATCTCATCTCCAGTTCTTCAGGTGGCCAAACCAACCCCGGGATCTCCCAGCATTCAGTATCTTCAAGCTTTATCTCCTTTTCTCCACATCATCTCTGGATTTATACCTTATTTCTATGTCCATCGTAGTCTGCGGCCTGATCACGTTCCTCTTGATTTACTGAGTCTGCCCCTCCTACATATGAGTGTTAGTTAATTTTCTTAAACACTATTTTATGCTGTCTATGTTTTTCTCAAAATTCTCTAGTGACCCTCTTTGCTTAATGAGTCAAGTTCAAGTTCTTTATCTTGGCATTCTAAGCCTTTCGTTTTCTCTCTAGTCAACATACTTTACTACTTTCTGGACCTTCTCCCACTTAATGACTTAATGTCTCCCATATGTCAACTCAGTCTCACTTTTAGGCAATTCCTTAACTAGACAACGCTCTATCTTATCTCTCAGAGTTCAGCACAAGACCATAAAGCCCTCTTTTCCTGCTCAGAGCACATCGGTGATCTCTGCCTTCTTTTGTCTTTGATTTATTGTCTCTGTCAATTCCTTTAGAACTAGATCATTTGTACTCTTGTTTAGTCCTTGGTTTAATGTATGTTTATCTTGCCCGTGTAGTGAGATTGTTAGGTCTTTAAGGGTAAGGGAATATCTAAAAGTTTCCTTTTGAGCACTCAGAATCCCCAGCCCAGGTGTAGGATGTAATAAGTGCCACCCTGCTACCCATAGTCCTTGTTGACTTGAAAAGAATTGTTCAGATATTTGCATTTGGTGTCTTTGGCAGACTCCAGTCCCATGGCTGTCTGAGACAGGAGTTCTCCCAGCCCCATGTTTACTGGTGTGGCTCAGGGCACCTTGGCCTCATGGCCTGCTTGGCATGGAGTAGATGTTCTATTTGTTGAATGAATGAATGACAACCCAGAGGAAAGACTGGGCTCCCTATTTCGATTTTCTATTTTTAATCACTCATATACAAAATAATAAATCCATTAAACAATGTCAGCCAGGTTAACAAAAGGCACTGGCTATTTTCAGTTCTAGCTCTAGAAGGTGAAAACTGTTTCTTTTTTATTATGGTTTTCCCCAGAAACTCAGGTATATTGAATGATCTCTTCTGACTTCTTTGTTTGACTCCTACTTGAATACCTTCATCTTCCAATAACATTTATATCTAGTTGAGTAGAGTTGTTGATGACGCCTTCCTGGTTCCTTAGGTCTTGAAGCACATTTTAGAATGGCTCTAAAAACAGTGGCCTTAGTGTGTAGCCCTCCTTTCCTTCATTGTTGCTTTAGTACTGTTCATGTTTTAATTCCTCCAGAACGCCTTCCCTATTTTCCCAAGACTGAGTTAATAATTCTTCCCTTCCCCAACTTCCCCAAAGTTAGTCATGCTCTCCTCTGAATCTTGTATACACATACATGTTTCTCATATTATGTATACTTTTAGTATATGTGCATGTATTATTAAATGTATCAGAACACATCAAAATGTATAGGCTTATGTCTCTATAAATTCTTCAAAGACTGTGGCCATGTTTCATTTATCTTTGTATCTCTAGCACCTGCCTCACTGTCTACCCCATGAGGTGCTCCATCGATGGTCACTGATGAACAGTGGCAAGGAATGAGTAAAACCAACATCAGCTGGAATGAGTGAGGCCAACATCAATTGTGTCTTCCGCACTGCAGTGGCATTTCAGTGGCTAACCATCCTACTGGTCTGGCATTTCTGCATGTGGAGTGCTGGGGTGCTTGTAGTCACAGACCCTGGGTGCACAGCATGGAGCACGGCCCAGGTGAGTCAGAAAGGAACCACGACCACAATCAGTGTCTTGTCCTTCTTCTAGGGGAAGACAACTATTGAACTTTGAAATTGTGGAGTGTTACCCTGGCGCTCACAAGAAGTCTGAGCTTGTCCCAGCTGGCACCTCCCTTCTCTGCTTGCAGAGAATGGGGCTGGGGGCCTGAATTTTGGGGACAATTGGATATCATCTTCTGAACATGACTTCTTTCAAATCATCCCATAACATTTTTTAAAGGATATTTTATTTTGTTTTTCTTTTTTTCTTTTTTAATTGAGACATAATGGACATGTAATACTGTGTAAGCTTAAGTGTATAAAGTGTTTGATTTGATACACTTATGTATTGCCATATGATTACCACAGAGATTAGGTCATATAATTATCATTTAATTATTGATTATAGAGTGAGAATAATTAAGATGTAGTCTCCTAACAACTTTGAAGTTTATAGGCTGACTATAATCACTGTGCTGTGCTTTGGATTTCCGGGACTTTTTTTTTTTTTTTTAATTTTATTTATTTATTTGACAGAGATAGAGACAGCCAGCGAGAGAGGGAACACAAGCAGGGGGAGTGGGAGAGGAAGAAGCAGACTCATAGCGGAGGAGCCTGATGTGGGGCTCGATCCCATAACGCCGGGATCACGCCCTGAGCCGAAGGCAGATGCCCAACCGCTGTGCCACCCAGGCGCCCCATGGATTTCCGGGACTTATCTATCTACTAGTTGTGAGTTTGCACCCTTGAACAACATCTCACCCTGTAACATTTTAATGTAAGCACTTTACATTTTGTGCGGTTCTCATAGATAACATTAAGAATCACCTTTAAGAAGGAAACTGAAAGGCTGTCACCATCTGCTAGGAATTCTTTCTTAGAAAACTGAGTTTGTAAACAAATTGTCCCCCTTTAAGGGGGGACATCACGTAACACCAAATGGTTTGTAACATGTTGGTGGCTTTTGGTTGATGGTTCTTCTGTGAACGTATTTTATATTAATGTAGAGTGTAATGTTTTAGATGGCAGCTTTTATTTACTTACTTACTTACTTATTTATTTATTTATTTTTAAAGATTTTATTTATTTATTTGAGAGAGAGAGAGAGTGAGAGAGAGCATGAGTTGGGGGGGAGGGGCAGAGGGAGAGGGAGAAGCAGAATTTCTGCTGAGCAGGGAGCCAACAGGGCTGGATCCCAAGACTCTGAGATCATGACCTGAGCCAAAGGAAGATGCTTAACTGACTAAGCCACCCAGGCGCCCCTTGATGGCCACTTATAAAAAAGCATTTGAAACTCTGGGTCACTTCTCCTTTACAAAAATATATATTATTTATTTATATATTAATTATATTTATATATTATTTATGTTATTTAATATTTACATTATATAATATATAATATTTATATAATTATGTATTATATGTGTATAAATAATGTATAATGTATATGTATAAATATGTATGTATAAATGTATATATAATATATATGTATCATGCAATATAAATATAATATATAATTATATACTTATATATTATACATATATTTATATATCATACATATATTTATATATCATATATAAAGAAATAGTATTTACTAGTTTTATTTCAAATATAATGAGCAAAGAAAAATCTTTTTGTACCCCTACTAAAATGACCTTGTGCAGTTATAATGGCCCTGCCTGGAGAGGCAGATCTGGAGGAATAGGACTTTAAAGATCAAGATTAGCAAATTAGCCAACGGGAAAAGCCAAAGAGCCAATTAACCTACGACTTCTGCAAAGCCCCGTGGCTGGTCTGGAGCTCCAGGCTCTCTGTGGCCGCTGAAACGTGCTGCCTTAACACTTCCAGCTGAAGCTGCCTCGTTCCTTCAAGCTCCACAGTCACTGGGAAGATTTGCTTTGTATGTCACTTCCTTTGCTGCGTGATGTGGAAATCACATTGTGTTGCTCTGAAATGGTTGCCATGGGAACATCTCCACCTAGTCATTATCTACTCAGCCTACTGATTATATTAAACCAGGAGACAGAGATGTACAAGGGGCTCTGTAGCCACCTGTTGTGCAGAAAACTGTGATTGCTTCTGCGACATTTTCTCCTCTGTGGCCACACATTTCTCAGAACACTGTCTCTCCGTTTTCTCTTCTCTCATTTCCCTCCAAACAGAGTTAGGGGATGACATAAGTCTATAGGACATTAGGATAACTGAGTCATTACATTCCCATTCCTGCTGCCCTCTTCCAGGTCTCTGTTTTCGTACCTCCTATAGAATAAAAATAATTGTCACTTTCCCTCACTCTGTTCTGCCCCTCCATGCTTAGGTGTAAAGATAATGCTCTTCTTTAAATGTCTATGATTCCTGTGTCCTGCACCATGGTGCTGAAGCCACATTTTTCTGTTACTTATCCAGAGAAGCTTCTCAAAATTCATACAAATGCTTCTTTTCTAAATTATATAAAATATAAACAGTAAACGGAACTGGCTGTCAACAGGTAACTTCATCTTACATATTTCTCAATAAAGAAGTGCATGGGTCTGGATGCGTCTCTTATGAGGAGGATTTTCTGACCTTTATTCCTGGATTGAAGGTGACATTTAAGAGGTGTTGTCTTGAAGTAACTTCTTTTGGTAGAAAAAACTATAAAAATCCATTGGCCTTGTAATTATTGTCTAAACCAGAATACTTAGGGAGTGAAAAATGGCATTAGTAAGTTTGCCTAGACAACAGGTGCAAATTTCACTATGCCAGGCAAACCAGGTATATATCATCACCTTATATATAGACAAAAAATAGTAAATTGATATTGCCTTATATATACATAGGCATGGTAGTACCATGTCTTCATAAAATAGGGGGAAAGGGATACCTCTTCCAGAACAATGTTTGTGCAGTTTGGAATTGTAACTGTGGAATTTAAAATCTGGATTAGCAAGGAAGTTCCCTTTCTGTTTATATTTCTATCTCATGTAAATTAAGTCAATGTGAGTCCATTCTTGAAAGTAAAGTGATGGCACTGGGGATTGAAAAGAAAAAAAAAAATGACATTAACAAAGGAAAATAGACCAGGCTGAATGTACCTATGGAGATGTCATAAACTTTTAAATTTGTTTAAAAATCTAACTTAAGGGTTAGTTACTTTTTTCTGTTAAGGGTCATGCAGTAAGTATTTTTGGCTTTGTGGGCCACATGGTCTCTGTTGGAAAGTAACTGTAGATGATATATAAATGAAGGGCATGGCTGTATGCCAATAAAATCTTATTTATGAGACAGGCATGGGCGGGAGCGTAGATTTACTGCATTGGTTGTCATCGGCCCAATCTCATTCTAATTGTCTGTTTTAATGTCTAGAAGCTTTGTTCTGGTAGAAAGTTATTTTCGATAGTAATTCTGACATCTTCTTGTTCTGCTGTGGCGGGTTGGGGCAGTACCTAACGGGGCCAGTGGAGAAGTGCAATGGGCCTTATTATTTAATGTACATTTTTGTCACGCATGTTCCAGCTATTCAAGATATGTGTTGAAGTGGGGCTAGAAGGTAAACCTCCAGCCATACTTTGGACAGGGAGTGGCAGCCATGTGGATTTAGTAAGCATTTTAGAAGAAAGACTGCCAGGATGCAGACACAGGGAGGCTCTGGTGATTTGGCTTTTCCTATAAATGGTCTTTTAAAAAAAAGTCCTACCTAGATTCTACCTTGGCAGAGACAACAAAACTGCAAGCACCTGAGGAAAATAATGTCTTCAGTCCCTGCCTCTACTTGGAAAAAAAATGGCCCAAAATGAAGGTAAGTGACACAAAAAATTACTTTAAACTAGTCCAGTACTTACTGTGTAGAACTGGAATCAGTCGGTAAAAATAAAAGTTTTAGGAGAAAGTCCCAAAATGTTCCTTTGGAATTTATCTTTAAATCTTTATAGAATTATAGAATTTAAAATGTTTCCTTTTAGGCAGAAAGCATACACTAACAACTCACGCAGGCAAACCTCAACAAGAACATGGACAACATTAAAGAGAATTAGATAGACTGTATGTAAAGTAGTAGGAGCTGTGACATAAATATTACATCTTTTTTTTTTTTTTTAAAGATTTTATTTATTTATTTGACAGAGACAGCCAGCGAGAGAGGGAACACAAGCAGGGGGAGTGGGAGAGGAAGAAGCAGGCTCCCAGCGGAGGAGCCTGATGTGGGGCTCGATCCCAGAACGCCGGGATCACGCCCTGAGCTGAAGGCAGACGCTTAACCGCTGTGCTACCCAGGTGCCCCAATTAAGTGACTGTAGCAATACAGAGAGCCACATACGTGCTGCTACCTGGTGACAAGCTGCTGTAATTGCAGGCTAATCTACAGATTGTGGAGAGTGACCACAGTCATGTTATTGATTCTATTTCCAACTCTCTAACCAGGCATAGCAGGCATTTGACAATGGAATGGACAGTACCACAAATAAGGAAAAATCTCAGAGGGCTTCAGTCCTATCAGAGCTGTTGAGCAAAATATAAAGGATAACTGATGTATATAATTATTTAATAAAATCTTTTTGAGGGGATCTTTTGATCTAATTGGTCAGTTAACAGAAGTTAGTGAGAGGTCAGTTCTTTGGGATCTCGTAGTCTATTTAGGGATGTGTTTTATATCTAGGAAAAAAAAATTGAGTCCACCATAAAACAAAATACGATGAAAGTAAATTGATATTGCCTTAGCATGTTTTACTGATAAAGAGACATAAGCGAGGAAGTTATTTAAAGTGGAGTGCTGAGCAGAGGAGAAAGGGAATTTCAGAGTGGATGGTCAACACCGTCACTTAATGTGTGAAAGGTCATGAGCAAAAGATGGGGTGAAATGGGCATGAAGGGGCAAAAAGCATCTCATACCAGGGGAAGGAGGCTGGGGGTGAGTCCAGGCACTAGGAAGTTTCTAGAGGACCTACAGAAGAGGGGTAACAGGATGGCACCTGTTTGTAAGTGATTTGTTATATAGTGAATAATATAGTGAAATGTTATCTGCATTGGTTTTCTGTTTAAGCTTTTTATATTTTTTTTGGTTTTTTTAAATGTTATAAAAGTAAAACAGACTAATTGTAAAAAACTCAAAATCCAAGTGTTACAGAAACCTATGATGTAGACAGTGAAATATTCCATAACCCTACTAACAAAGATAACTGCTATTAGCTGATGTTGCTTGTTAACAGTAGGATAATTTAGAAACAGATTATATCGCTTGGAACCTTGAAATTATAACAAGAAGTATCTCCTATTTTCCTAATTCATTCATGCCTTATACTAGAAACCATGATATAATCTCATCTAATATTGAAAGAGGTTTTTTGGGTTAATTTCCCCATCTCGCACTTAGTAGGTAAAGCCATTAGTGAGTCCTGGTCTCTGTGAGACAGTGAACTAACTTGACCCTTTGCTCATTCCCATCTTGCTTGGTGGAACCATATGCCTGGCAACTGGAAATCAGTACAGTCTGGAGACTGTCAAAGGGGTAACTCCCATGGGTAGCTGGAACAGCCTAGTGGAGGTCATAAGGAAAGGTAAGAGACACCATCAGAGTTCCCCCACTGTATTCCCCAATATAGCCAATATTTGCATTGGTTTGGCAAATCAATTTTGTCTTCTAGAATGTGTTTTTGGGGGCTGGGTTGGGGAGGTTATCTCTAGTAGGGAAATATTACTCTAAATCTCTGTGTCCCAGAAAGAGCTGAGAAAATAGATATTGCACATTGATAGGGAAGTTTAATGAGCTAGGAGATTATAAGCATCTCCATTCCCTACTGACCTTTTGAGGATCTAAAGATAGCAAGTTTTGACTTCTCCTAGTAATTTTTAGGGGTCAAGGTAAATCAAATTACCTCTTTTGCTGAACTTGTTTATTCCAAAGGAAAGTAATACTGTGTGGGTGCAACCCAGCACTTTGAAATTTATGGATGGGAAATGACATGAGAACCAAACACTGAAAACCTTGGAGCAAACTGTGAAATTTATCTACTTTCTCCCTCTACCGGCCCCTCCAAGTCCAAAGTGCAGGATGATTGTAATCGTTAGAAGACATGAAATCAGGTGGGGTGACTAGTCACTGTTTGGGTTTCCAAAGGAATTTGAGATTAACAGAATTATGAACTGGAGATTGAGCAAAACTCCAAACAAAGAGTAGTATATGAAGAAGGGGAAAGGTAGACATTAATGACTTTCTGAGGTATTCGTAATGGAGGAAGCAGCAAGTACAGACTTCTAGGGCTCTGCCATGGTGAAGAGTTTTACCAGAAAGGTGAGAACCGACCTCAGGGACCTCGATTAAAGAAGGGAGAATGAGACAACAGACAGTTACTAAGGGCAGCTGCAGAACAGGTTTCCCTGTGGGGTTTTAACAATAAAATAGAATCTCATCTAGTCTAGTCCTGAATGACGGTAGAAAGAATGTGCTGGATAATAAAAGGAGTAAGCCTCCTTGTATAGGACTTCACAGTTTTTAAGACTTACATTTTTATTTTAATTTTTTCCCACTTTATTGTAGTTTATTTTTTTTTCTTTTCAAATTTTTATTTAAATTCTAGTTAGTTAACATAAGACTTACATTTTTAAAGCTGACCTGATCTCATTTGATCCTCACTAAAGCTCTGGCAGGTAGGCAGTGCCAGAATTACTTCACTAGGGAGGAAATCTAAAGACAAAGGGTTAAGTTCCATTTGGGAGGGGAGACAGGGAGGAAGGAAGGGTTTTGAAGTTCAGAGGGAAGTGAGATTTTTTTTTTTTTTTTAAAGAAAACATTTTTTCCTTTCCAGGTACACTTGATTACTCACTGTTAAGTAGGCGGAAGTCAATGAATGGGTAGGAGCCACGGCGTTCAGCAGGAACCCCCGTCTGACCCCTTAGTCGTACATCTCCTAAAAAACAGAAAATCCAAACAAATGTTTGAAAACGTTGCCAAGTGTATTCACTTTTCCTCTGTAAATGCTCTTACCCACTTATGTCACTGGAACCGACACCAAATGTCAGGAGGAAAATGATTTCCATTCACCCTGTATAAGAGAGAGCTATGTGAGAAGGTCTGTTTAATGAATGCTGAGTGTAATGAACTTGGCGATACTCTAACGAGCGAAGCAGCACTCTGCTCCCTTTTAGATTTGCCTGGAAGATGGGTCTGTGAAATTTTCGTAATTTACAAAATGTCCATAGTCTGAGGGCCACAGAGATGAGGTATCTCACTCTGGGAGGATGAATGGTGTCCTGGGATTATAGCTTTTATTCTTATTAGAATGTTTAATTGCCCAGTGTTATTTCTCTTGGTTCCAGCACAGTTGCCTTCTGACGGGTGTCTACCGTCCTGTTCCCTGGGCTGTGTCACTAGAAGCCACTCAGTGAAGGCCAGCCCTGCTCCAGGTACTTCGGACACTTTGCCACCCTTGTACATAACATAGTCTGTAGGGTTTGTAGAACTGATTCATTTGTAGGTTTCCTTTAATGTCTGCATTCACTTTCCTTTGTGATATGTCTTCTGCCTTCCTGATCAAAGGAAGTAATGAAGTAGAATGGGAAGAGTGAATGAAACAGACTTGTCAGTCTTGGCTCAGATACTTGCTGCCTGTATGGTCTTGGGAAATTTATTTCTCTTAGCCTCAGTTGCCTCCCTTCAAAGTGTCATTGGTTGGATAATCTACAGTAACACTTGCTGCCTTGCAATAAATCATGTACTTCTTTCTCAGCTCCTGCAAAGCAAGGATCATGCACATTATGTGTTTTGCATTTTTTCCATAATGTGTTGTATATTGTATGGCACATAACAGACTCTAAGTGAATGTCTTCTGTGACAAGAATAAATATAAAGACAAAATTTGCCAATTAGGACATAAAGTATGGAATTAGAGGAGAGGTAAAAATACATGAGATCTATATTTCTGGAAGAACTGAATCAGGGAAGGTTTCAGTTCCATGAGTAATGGGTCTACTCCCATAAACCACTCTTTCCCAGATGTGAGGCGGCAGCGGGGCCTTAGCCTATGAGTAGAGAGGAGGGACAGTCTTCTCTCCTCCATTCGTCCTCCTGGAGTTAACCAGGGCCTGAGTGAGATCCCCTTCAGCTGTAACCCACACCATTGGCAATATTTAAAATATCCCTTACGGGGGCGCATGGGTGGCACAGCGGTTGAGCGCCTGCCTTCGGCTCAGGGCGTGATCCCGGCGTTCCCGGATCGAGCCCCACATCAGGCTCCTCCGCTATGAGCCTGCTTCTTCCTCTCCCACTCCCCCTGCTTGTGTTACCTCTCTCGCTGGCTGTCTCTATCTCTGTCAAATAAATAAATAAAAATAAATAAATAAATAAAATAAAATATCCCTTACGGATGAGTGTTGTGTGTATTTGGGTTTACAAATTGCAAACTGTGAGCCTCTAGACTATTCTGTGCCTTGAATTTTATATTGGTACCTTATTTAATGCTTTGTATAATCTGATATTATAGTGCCATACTGATATTAAGGAATGTTACAATTTATGGAATAAAGCAAAATGTTACAATTTATGGAATAAAGCAAAATGGGAGGATGAAATCATGTTAAAAATACTAGTAAGGCAGGATGCAGGACAATTGTAATCTCCTAGCTCATTAAGGGAGAATACCTTAAGGAATGTTACAATTTATGGAATAAAGCAAAATGGAAAAGTATTTTTATAAATATGAATATCATCTGTCATCAAAGAAAGGAATGCTGTTAGCATTTGGCAAGTTCCTGGGGTGGATGGCCAGCAGTTATAGGAAAGTTCACTGGGGAGAGCTGAAGGGTTTTCCTGCCTTCAGCAGCTTGTCTTGAACACCCCATGTTTATAACACTCCAGAGAGTTTACAAAGCACTTTTACAAACATCACAGTATATTTATTTTCTTGTTTATCTTGTTGGATCTCCACGATAGTCTTGTGAAGAGAGTTACTATTATTCTCCTTACTTTATAGGTGAGAAAAATGAGGCTCAGGGAAGAAAGCAAAGGACTGCTATTCACCTACCCAGTCCCAGCTCAGGGCTCAGGCCCTTTAAGGGCTCTTGGTAGGGGCGCCTGGATGGCTCAGTCAGTTAAGCATCCAACTCTTGGTTTCAGTTCAGGTCATGATCACATGGGTCGTGGGATTGGCCCTGAGTTGGGCTGCCCACTCAGTGGGGAGTCTCCTTGATGATTCTCTCCCTCTGCCCCTCCCCCTGCTTCCTCTCTCTCTCTCTCTCTCTCTCAAATAAATAAATAAATCTTTAAAGGCACTCAGTAGAATACTATTGACTTTAAGTGACTGTCTTTAAGTTTATGGTCCTTTAAGCTTAGAATTAGCAGGGCTGGTCCTTAAATCTGGATGACTGAACTTCACGGCAGAGCTCTCCTCAATACCATTGGCTACTAACCTTAAGGAGTGCGCACACCTGGTTTAAAAAAAAAAAGTCAGGGGCCCCTGGGTGGCTCAGTCGTTAAGCGTCTGCCTTCGGCTCAGGGCGTGATCCTGGGGTTCTGGGATCGAGCCCCACATCAGGCTCCTCTGATGGGAGCCTGCTTCTTCCTCTCCCACTCCCCCTGCTTGTGTTCCCTCTCTCACTGCCTCTCTCTCTGTCAAATAAATAAATAAAATCTTAAAAAAAAAAAATCAAAGACCCTCACAGACAGAAGGTGAAATTTAGCAGCCATTGAGATATACAGCATGTCAAAATGATACAATAAATTCAGCACTGCCTAAATGATCTATATTTTAGTTTTAGAAGATAGACATATACTTCAAAACTTCTGCATGGATGTGACTATTCATTTGGTCTACAAATCTGGCTAGGCTTTAGGTTTGTTGACCTGCTGTATCATCCCCGTGGGTTTCTCTGGAAAGTTTTAGGCTCACCAATTGGAAATCGCTTGTCCACTAGTATTTTTTTTCTCTCAGTATTAGCAAAGCATTCCTCCTGACTTTGCAGGTCAGAAGGTACTATTTTCCCAGAAAATGTCTGTATAATATCAAGAGAGGTTTTAAAGCCTTTGCCGAAATTTATCCCATTTGTCCATCTGACAGTCTAAGGCAGAGGATGCCCATTATCTTGTAAGGCTTTATGTTTAGGGAACCATCAAGAGACAGCACCACATGGCAGAATGGGTAAAGGGAAGGCAATGCGCGAGTAATTCAGAGACTCCTGTTATTGAGAGGATTAATAATTCACCATCTTGGGTGGTTGTGGACAAATCAATAACCACTTGGAGGTCTGGTTTTCTCGTATTTAAATTAATTAGCATAATTACAGCAGCTTTGCCTACCTCATAGGCTTGTTGTGAGGAAATTATAAGGTGCATGAAAATAGCGTGATGGGTAACAGTTATTGAATCCTTGCACTGGACTGAGCATTTTACATGCATTATTGAATATCATCTGCCCAACAATCCAGCGAAGTAGGTGTTATTATGAGACCATTTTGCAGATGAGGAAACTGAAGCCAATGGAAATTTGATAATTTGAGCTCACAGAACTAATAAGTGTGGAGCTTGTGCTCAAATTCAAAATTGGCTCTTAAACTCCATGTTCTTAACCCCTCTCCTATATTATCAGGGTAAAAAATTGTACAAATAGTTAAGCATTCACTTTTGATTGCCCAATGTATGCTTTGATTGCTATTTGCCAATTAACCAAAGATAGATTCATCATGATTCCTGGAACCTGAATGCCAGGGGAATCCACCCCCTTGATGAATTCGAGATTCAATCAGATAGATGTTGTTTATTTGAATAGCAGTCCAACGGAAATGGGCTGAACGAGTAAGACAACCAAATCCTGTTCTGGATCAACAAGGCATCTATTATTTTCAAGTAAGAGATGGAAGGCAATTATTAAAAATATTATTCAGTAGAACTGAAATTACCTAGCAACTAATTTAATCAAGCTCTTAATGAAATAGAATTTTCATGATGTAACGCTGTTTTGGGGAAAAAGAAACAGTGAAGCAAGTTGATAGCAAAGACACCTAAAGAAACAAACAGAACAAAACAAATCAACAGCAACAACAACCACCTACAAAACCCATACCTGAAAGGTTCCTTTTCAATGCTCATTCTGTCTATAACTACAATTACAGTCTTGGAAGTGGATTACTCATAAACCTAATGATGGTCTTTAGGTGTAGTAAATAATAGTGTTTAAAAAGGATGAAATCATGTTAAAAATACTAGTAAGGCAGGATGCAGGACAATTGTAAGTGGGCTAACAAAGCATTTTAGAAATTTTTCAACATGAACAGTTAAATACAAACAAGCCAAACATTCCGTATCTTGAGCATTCTACTTATTGGACACTCTGCTGAGGTGAATTTCATGTCTTAAGTATATTATTTCTGAGATAGAAATTTCTCTCCCTTTCTCCCTGCTTCTGTGAGCCCCTTTGGATACTAAATTGCTTCAATATGCTCGTGGGAAGAGAGAAAGAATTCAGTGACAGCCGTCCCTGGAGAAGCAGAGGCCACTGGGCTGATGTCCGAAAAACAGAACAAGTGGAGTCCTGCCGGACTGCTTTTTCTGGCCTCCGGTCTCAGGCAATCATCTATTTACCTAAGGCCTTATATCCAAGCTAAACAATTATTTTGACTATTCATTAGGCCCTTGTTGAACTTAAGCGACTTTTTTTCTGGCGAGTGAAAGGTGCTATGGAAGCTGGGTCGGAAGTGTTGACAGCCCAGAGTCGTGTCCTCAGCCTGTCCTTATTGTGTTCCAGAAGGAAACAAACAGCAGGGGAATTCTTATTTTGAAAGGGCTGCTTCTCTTTTGCCTCTTCAGGCCGAAACATAACATGTCGTCCTCGGGTATTTCAGGCTGCAAACACAGGCGGAGAGTGGCGCTGAGTGGCTCCGGGAGCCAAGACCCGGAGACGGCCACTGGCCCTCCCGGGGGACGTGGTTCCGGGACGGACCTCTTGCCCACTTGGCCTCTCGGGCTGTCTCTGCTTCATAAAAGCTTGCGCTCGGGAGCAGACAGACGCTCTGTGGCCTCTTATGTAACTGGCAAAGATGGTGGTGACTCTGGCAGAGATGACAACTTACAGTGGCTGCGACACGGGCCGCATGACGAGAACCGGAGTCTGGCCCCAGTTGGGGGCGTCAAAGCCATTTCAGGTGGGGAAAGGGGGTAGGAAAGGAACAGAGCAGTGGCTACTGTGCTCCTGTTGCATCTGAGACGAGACCAAGGGGAATGATAACAGCTGCAGGAAACCCGGCGAGAGTCATAGCGGGGGTGTCGCTAGGAGCCAGGAGGATGAGCTGGTGGTCGCGTCAGAAAGACGCCACCGTGGAGCAGGCCGGATACGGTGGGAGAGAAGAGGCTCTCGGGAAAGGTATTCCTTTGAGCTTCCTTAGACAGTACGAGCGCACGGCACTGCTGTACACGTGCAGAATGGAGGCAGAGAGAACCCAGACCCCAAATCGCAGCCAGGAGCTTTCACCAGGCTGCACTGCCTCAGCTGGCGGCTTCGAATATTTCAGATGACGACTCTCAATTAGCAAAGTGAATTATTTCTCCTGAGATGTTTATCTAGCCAAACGACGAGGAGGAAGGTTGTGCAATTTGATCGCTCTGTAGATTTATGGGACAGTACAGGCAGCCAGTTTAGATAACTCAGGCAGAGATGACTGTTGTGAGTACTGTGCGCTTGCCTGAGATCCAAGATGGCGGATTAGACCAGCTCTCCCATTTGGGGCTTCAATCTTCTGCTTTACTTTCTTGAGTGAGGCTGGGCCTGTCTGGTCTCTAAGGACTATGTGTTGAACTGGCTGAGTAGGTGGCTTCTTTCTATTGATCTGTTGCTCTAACTGTGCATTCCTGGGGTTGTTGCTGAGAGTGCTTCGTGTATAGGAAAGAGACAAACCAGGAGTCGGTTGTCCAAAACCACACCTTTGGCAAAAGGAACAAATACAGTTTTCCTTCCTTGTGGAAAAAAAGTTCTTTCTTTTCTTTTTGAAAACCTTGATCTTTATATCAGAATCAGAGAAAAGAGAAATTTTGCCAAGTCAGGGTGCCCGAACAATAGCGTATATACCATCTTGCAACTTTGGCTTAGAATTATTAAATACTTTATGACGAAGGTGCATTTTGGGACCTGAATGTTACAAAGGTGAATACATAAATAACAACGCCTTTATTTTCTCAAACAGGTGAGGTAGGTTTCAATTCAGACTAGACATTCTTCAGCTTGATGGTTTTACAGAGGGAAAATGAGAAAAAAAAAAGTTGAGGGAAAAAAAGTTATAATCACCAGGAACACAGGAGTCTAATAAAAAAAAGATATTGAACGAGAAGCAGCAGAAATGCCTGAAGAGAATTCCAAGAAGCTGTAAAAGAACTTAAAAGAACACAAAGAATGTGTCTTCTTATAAAGATTAAGAATAAGGGGAATAATCTGCAGAGTCATTTTAGGGACTATGTGATCTGGGTTTGCCTTAGGTAATGAAAACACTGGTATAAGCTTGCAGATTATTCACTTATTTCTGGGATAATGCTTTTTAATTCTAGAATCTCATCTAAGCAAAGTTTGTTGTTTTTAAATAAATGTTATAGCTGTGGATGCAGATGTAGATAGATCTGCGCCTGCTCACCCCCAACCCCTTCGTGATGCCTGGCTCATGGTAGGCACTCAAAAAATAGTTAACTCTTATTCTTACTTACTTAGAGTTTTTCTGAGGTTCCTGCTTGCCCCTTCATCTCCCCCTCCCATGATAGTCGGTATTATTTAGGAGAATTTCTAAGTCAGGACTGTACATGTATGTGCTTGTCTAGCTCTTATGACGGTCTGCCTGAAAGAGAGGTGTGTATCATCCACCTTGTACCGAGGAACAGAAAGAGCTTGCTTGCAAGTGACTGAATTGGGATTAGAAGCCAAGTGGCCTCAGGAGCACTTGGTCTCTAACCACTGCTGTGCCGGGCCACTATCCCCTTTCTCTACAGCAGCGACCAGTGTGATCACCCATGACGTTATTCACGGTTTCCTTTGATCTCCCAGGCTGTTTCTCCTCTGTCTGCTGGGTAGTTCAGGGTTATAAAAGTGAGTACCAAAGCTATGTCCCGAGGAAAGACAAATGTTTATCCTAGTGCTTTTTCACGGGAGCATTGCAAGCCCAATACAACAGGAATGCTGTGGTCCATGACATAGGAACTCATGAGTTCCCATTATTACAGGTTAGACCACAGGGAGTCTGGACCCCACTGGAGATCTAGGCATCTTGCTGGTGAGTAGAACTTTTGAGTGAGTCAGCAAAGGGGCCAATTCTAGGGCAGGCTCTGAGGGGACCTGGGTTAATGCAGTTCATTTCAACAAATGCTCATTCACAACATTATACAACATTATAGAAAGTAGGTGTGGAAAGGGATATACAAAGGTCCGTAGGATGTCATCTTGGCACTCAGATAATTAATCATCTAGAAGAGAGTCACAGAAATGAGCAAATATGGTATATGCTAGAAGGAGTCTAATGTTTAACGGTACTGCAATATTTGGGTTTGGATCCCTCTTTCAGAAGTATTGTAGACTTTATGATTTTATATGGATAAGTAACTGGAAAATTTCTGTGACTTGAATGGCTCCCTAGCAATCCTATAAAATGTTTCAGTTGGTAAAATTGAAAGATAATTATTTAATGTTTAATTTTTAAATTAAATATCATTTAAAAAAATTTAAACATTTTAATTTCAGTATAGTTAGCACACAACTTTATATTAGTTTTAGGTGTACAATATAGTGATTCAACAATTCTATACATTACTCAGTTCTCATTATGATAAGTGCACTTAAATTAAATATAATTTTTACATTGAAAGTCCCTTCACATTTTAGAACTATGGTTGAAAAAGGGATTTAGACTCTTATACCAGGTCTCCAGTAGGCAAATTTCTTACAGACAAGGGACTTAAACGAACAGCACTAGTTTCAGAAACCACTTGTTACAGGAAGAGATGTCCTTTGTATCTGATGAGTGTGATAGCTTTCTGGAAAAAAAAATATGTATACATACACAGTGAAAGAGGGGGGAGGAGAGAAAGCAGAGGACAAAGAGGAGAGAGAGGAGGCTACAGAGAACCTGTACATGAGGAGGAATTGAACCCTGGGGCTGAGGGAGAGGAAAGTTTCAAGGATAGTTCCTAGTTTTCTGCATTACATCACTGGATGGTTGGCTGTGCCAATCACAGAAAAAAGGAAATTCTCAAAGAGGCATTATTTTATGTTCTTCCTTTGAGAAATGATATTTAAAATGCACTATATTTATGACACATGGTAGTTTTGGCAGATAATACAATAGTGAAGAACCTTGGGAACAATCTTGGTCTCATGGAGTTTAGCCTAATGGAGGGGACATCAAGGAACAATTATGTGCACAAATGTAAAGTTGCAACTTTGGATAGTGGAACAAAAGAGACATATATTGTGTTAAGAAACTTATAATGGACTTCACCTTGCCAGGGAGGTTTGTTTTGAGCTTCCCTGAGGAGGTGACATTTAATCTGAGATCTGATGAATGAATGAGAGTTAATTTCAGACGAACATATATCCCAATTTTCCCTGGAAAAGCTTGGTTCATGCCTGTTATTTTCCCTGGTGTAATTAGTAATAGTGCCCCTTTCACACACAGAAGTATTCTGGTTGGATCTTACAAGATCACCCTGACTGCAGCAATTCAGGCAGGTGGAAATGCATTTCCAAAGGTCCTATGGCAGGAGGACGGCATATCTGAGGTACCCTAATAAGACCAAGTGCATCACAGCAAAAAGACCAAAGTAGATGTGATGGGGCATGGTATAAAATGAGGTTGGATAGGTGTCAGGAATTTGTAGGATAAAGAAGGCTGAGGAGTTTGACCTTATTCCAAGAGAATCAGGAAGCCATGGATGAGTTTAAGGGGAAGATGATGTTATCAGATTTGCATATTGAAAAAACAACTTTGGGTGCAGTGTGCAGAATGGATTGGGAGGGGCAAGAATGGCATGTTAGAGATCATTGTAATAGTCTAGGTGAGAAAGGATGGTAGCTTGGAGTAGAGAGATGAATAGATTTTAGAGATATTTATTTAGTAGGTAGAAGTGACTCACGGTGAGGAATAGCATATAAGGGTTGAGGGAGAGGGAAATAGCAAGGATAATTCCTAGATTTCAGGCTTGCATAACTGGATGACTGTGCTTATCACAGAAAAAGGAAATTCCAGAAGGACCAGATCTAGGAGGAGAAGTTCATGTGGTCACTTTGGTCACATTGAGTGTAAATATTCCTGAGATTTCAAAGCAAAAATGTCAAGTAGGCAGTTAGACACATGGGTCTGACACCAAGACGGAATGTCTGGGATGGAGATAATAAATTTATAAGTCAAATAAAATTATAGGCATGTATGAAGTTGCCCAGGAAGGGAAGTTGCTCATCCAGCCTTGCGCAACTAGAACATTTAATGTCTTGTTAGAAGAGGAGTCTGTGAGGGAGAAGGGGAAGCCATGGAGGTAAGAGGAAATCCAGAAGCTTGTTGTGTCAGGGAAGATAGTAATTCAAGAGGGAGGGAATGGTTTTCAGATAAATCTTGCTGAAAGGGTAAAGTGAAACGATGATTGGCAAAAGTCCACTGAATTTAGCCAAGTGACTATAATGAGAAATGGAAGCCAATTAGTTTGGATATCGCGTGGAGCTGGGAAATTGGGAAGGTTTTTTTAAATTAAGGAGCAGATATTTAGATGGATTTTAAATGATAAGCAAAATTTGGAAAAGTAGAATGTTACATTGCTGGTTTGCGATTCATTCAACTATGATCATTGAAATCAAGGGAAGGAATTTTTAGGAAAAAAATCATGATGATCTTAAGAACAATAATAATCACTAAGAATGATCTTAATAACAAAGCATAATTTGAAAATTTCACAAAGGACAAAATAGTCCAAGCCATGAAAATGCCTGTAAGTTTTTGCAAAATACATTGATACCCTGTCTAACCACTTCCTATACATAAACATACTTCAAGAAAAAAGTTTAATAGAAATCACTGCCAAGAAAAGAATTTGTTGGGAAGAAAATGATGGGCACATCAACTGAGAATGAATAAATATAATTATTAAGATTAAAATACTGGCCAAGTCCCAATATTGCTGAATAATTTCTTGTTTTTTTGAACATTGAATAATTTGAGAGAAGCGTTTTAATGTATTGTTTGTTTTCATGTGCTTCTGAACTTCCTGAATCTGGCCGGGAACAAGGACAAACCTGCCAAAATACTGCAAGAAAAGATGTTGCTGATCATGGGCAGGAAATACTCAAAGTCCCATGAGATAGCGTGTTCTTAAGAGACCTCCACACCAAGTCTGCTGACCTCGGAAGGACCATCGGGCCACCACAACCCTGCTGAAGTCTGCTCAGGGCTAGGAGGTATTTGGGAGTTCTTCATTCACTTCTGTTTCAACATGGCACTTAGGATTCTTTTAATCTTCAAGTATTGTTCATTTTTTGTTTTTCAGAAGGGAAACAGATGACAAAAATGGACTTAGTAGGAAAAGATTGATTTGATTACATTATATTCATGTTATAGGATATTATTTTGCTTTAAAGCCAGTAACTTTTATCCTGATAGTAATAGCTAACATTTATCAAGTATTTAGTATGTGCTAGGTAATGTTTGAAGTACTTTTCATGTATTAACTATCCTTTTAATAATTCCCTTGGATAAATATTGTTATCAATATCATACCTGAAGGATAGAGGTGTTAAGTTACTTTTCCATGATGACATGGCCCAATGAGTGTGAAGGCAAATTTGAAACCAGGGTGACTGGCTCCAAAACAAGTACTCTTAACTAATATGGTACCATCCCCGTTCAATATGTCTTGATCTGAAGTGGTATATTGTTGGTATACTGTTAAGGTAGGATGGATATTATATAGTGTTTAAAAACTGTATTACAAAGTAAAGAAATCAAGAGTGTGAGAAGCTATTTACTACCCGTATGACCTTGTTAAGTCTTAACCATTCCAGGCTTTATGAGATCTTTTGTTTCATTAAGTAAAGTTAATAATATCTCCCCTGTATACTTAATCAAATGAAATCACATGAACAAAAGTACTCTGTCAGTTATTTTGTAATGAGCTTTTATTACTAAGAGTATTATTGTCGACGTTACCATATAAATATTAAACATACATAAAAGACATTATATAAATTCTATATTGTATTATTATACTTTCGTTGTTTAAATAGTAGTATTATTGATATTCCTATATAAATCTGGGTCAGTGTTAGAGTATATTCAAAGTGAGGGACATTATTCTTTGATATGTAATTGAACATGTGTATTAAGAGTACTACAGTCAAATGCTCTTGGGAAGCACAGAGTTTTAACAAAATTAAACTTTTAAAAAATTACAGTGTTATAGGGGTGCCTGGGTGGCTCATTCTGTTAAGTGTCTGACTTTGGCTCAGGTCATGATCTCAGGGTCCTGAGATCAAGCTCCGTGTCAGGCTTTTGGAAGTCTGGTTCTCCTCCTCCCTCTCTTTCTCTCTATCAAATAAATTAAAAAAAAAATCTTTAAAAAAATTGCAGTGTTATGGACTAACTTGTGCCTCCCTCCCATGCATATGTTGAAGCCCTAACCCTCAGTACCTCAGAATGTGACTCTATTTGGAGATAGGGTCTTTAAAGCACTGATCAAGTTAAGAAGAGGGTGTTACAGTGGGACCTAATCTAATCTGATGAGTGCAGAGGAAAGACCATGTGAGATGGAGCAAGAAGGTGGCCATCTGCAAGCCAAGGAGAGAGGCCTCAGAAGGAAGCAAACATGCTAACACTTTGATCTTGGACTTCTAACCTTCAGCACTGTGAGAAAACAAATTTCTGCTGTTTAAGACTCCTAGTCTATAGTATTTTGTAATGAAAGGGTGAAGAGGCTGCTTCTACTGACATCAGAATTTAGGGGTTCAGTGTCCCTAGCTTCATCAGGGGCTTCCCATATGTTCCCATTCCAATCTCCAGGATCCCATTCCTTCCCAATCAAAGCCCTCACTTTAATAGTAGACACCCTGCAATGTTGGGAATTCAATTTGTTTTGTAATTGGGCCACTAGCATGATGAGATCTGGGCTTGGTTTTCAGGAATCTCAGCTCCACAGCTATAGGAAATAAGTCTCTTTCAGAGCAGATATAGAAGCTTTCAGGTCATTTAGTGATGCTTGAGCTGGAAATTTTAATCCCTCAGCTCATCTTTTTCTTTCCCCACTTTGTCCAGCAACATTAGGAGCAACCAGCCAATCTCATTATACTCATTAGTTTGACAAAAAGTTGAAAGGAATCTTATACACGGTTACCCAGAAACTTGTCTCTTGCAAGTATTTGGTTAGGAATATCCAAGTTGATGTTTTTTTGTATCTCTATTGCCACGTCACAACCGCATTATCAGTGTTTTCTTTATTATTGGGAAGAGATTAATTAGCATCTTTAAATCTAATCAGATTAGAGATCCAATTCCAGAAAACCGGGAACCAATTCAGAAAACGCATTCTTTTTTTTTTTTTAAAGATTTTATTTATTTATTTGACAGAGAGAGAGACAGCCAGCAAGAGAGGGAACACAAGCAGGGGGAGTGGGAGAGGAAGAAGCAGGCTCCCAGCAGAGGAGTCTGATGTGGGGCTTGATCCCAGACCGCCAGGATCACTCCCAGAGCCAAAGGCAGACGCTTAATGACTAAGCCACCCAGGCACCCCAGAAAACGCATTCTTAAGATCTGGTTCCTCTGGAACCAGTCTTGGTACCTAAATCTGTATTAGTCAGGGTTCTGTTTCTCTGGAGAACCCTGACTAATACATGCAAGATTTTTCAGATTCTTCAATATATTTATGTTTACTGTGAATATCCAAGAAGGTGAGATCACACAGCATTTCCCAAACACATTTGTCCACAAACATGTTTTTCAAGTGTCTTCTAAGATGACTGTTTTGAGGAAAATAATTGGCTATATATTGCTCTACATGGAGCCTGTGTGTGTGTGTGTGTGTGTGTGTGTGTGTGTGTGTGTGTATTACTTAGGTCAAAATCTTAGCACCATAAGGAACTTAGAACTTAGAAGTCTTCTGACTTTTTTTATAGGTACTATCACCTCCTTAATTCTCTTCCTGTATGACTAAATCTACACCTCTGGTTCTAATTTCTTTTTTAGGCTATAAAGTAGCTGGATAATTACTCATTTATTCCTCAAAAATTTTTGAGGAATATTACTCAGCCTTAAAAAAACAATGAGCTCTCGCCATTTGTGACAATGTGGATGGACCTGGAGGGTATTGTATTAAGTGAAATAAGTCAGACTGAGAAATACCATATGATTTCACTTACATGTGGAATCTGGAAGACAAAATAAATGAATAAACAAACAAAAAGCAGAGTCAGATCTATAAATACAGAGAACAAACTGATAGGTTCCAGGAAGAAGGGGTGTGGGGGAATGGGGAAAATGGTGAAGGGGAGTGGGAGATAAAGGTTTCTAGTTATGGAATGAGTAAGTCATGAGAATGAAAGATATGGCACAGGGAATACAGTCAATGGTACTGAAATAGTGTTGTATGGTGACAGATGGTAGCTATACTTGTAGTGAGCACAGTGTAATGTATAGAGATGTTGAATCACTATGTTGTACACCTGAAACTAATTTAACATTGTGTGTCAACTATACCCAAAAAATTTTAATTTAAAAAATGTTTTTGAGTGCCTACTATGAGCCAGGCCCTATTCTAGAGCCTGGGAATATAGCAGTGAACAAGACGGACAACGCACAACTGCTCTAATGAGGCTTAAGATTCTACTGGGGAGAGACAGACAACAGACAAAATCAACAAATCAATTGCTTATAGAGACATGATATAGGTGCTGTGATGTAAAATAAAGCAGGGAAGGGGAAGGGTGAGGGAGTGCTGGGTGGTCTGGGTGGGTGTGTGTGGGCTGCAATTTAAATAGAGGAGGGTCTAAGAAGACTGCTCTGAGGGGACTTGAAGCAAAGTCTTGAATGAAATGTGGGAAAAGCCATGAGGCATCTGGGAAAAGCATTTCAGGCTCAGGGAACAGCACGCACAAGACCCAAGGAACGTGGTTGGCATGTTCTAGAAGTAGCCAGGAGGCCAGCATCCTGGAGCAGAAAGAGTGAAGGGAGAGCAGGAAGAGATAAAGGCCAAGAGATGACAAGCCAGGAGAAGCTGGGCTGGGGTGGAGTGGGAGACAGTTTAGGGACTTAGAGAGAAACAGGGGGACACAGAAGGCTTTGAAGGACAGAGTGATATGATCTAATGTTTTTAAAGGATTGCACTCGCTGCTCTGTTGAGAATAGGCTATTGGGGGAAATTTATACATTGAATAGATCCCAAAATGAATGTGCTATGTTTTCCTATAACCCAGGTCCTATCTTGTGTCTTAGTCATGGCAAATCCAGTCAGTCACCACGGCCCTGTCACTGTGTGCACTTCCTGCCTTCCCTGTCCCCATCGGTGGTTTTAACTCAGCAGGGGGATAGGTGCTCTCTTAGGGCCTGAGTGTGTAGGGCCTCTCTATACAAGAGTGCTAAGTCACAATAAATATTCTTCTGGCTTCACAGAAAATGGATCATGGTACATGGCCATGTGGCTACTTCATTCACACAAGTTCCCTATTAATTTTATAAGCATATAAGATATAAATACACACATTTTAGGGAGAAGTATAATTTAGAGTATTTTATTTTATCTGTAAAATTAATGGAACTGATCCTTGCAGGCTACACACTTGGAAGAAAGACCCTGCAGCATATTTACTTGGAGTAAGGACTATTCAGGAAGCAAATAAAATACCAAAATCATGAAACATTGGCTACTGTAGAAACAGTCCCAGAAAGCCGCATTTGTGTGACTGGAACTTACTAACTTGTGACAGGGATTGGGCCTTCTGCTGATCTGCCCAGTGAGAAGCTGCTCTGCCCTGGGCATACTCTTCCTGTGCCCATTACACGGCCGCCATAACTCAACTTGGAGACCAAACTAAAGTGGAGGTACTTTATTAACAGATCATTTGATGTTTTTTCTTTTAACTGAATAGAATTCAGACAACATTTGCCTTTTCCTAGTTTTCCAACACTCTTTTCATTCTCCATAATTCCATGAAGATTATTGACAGGAGTTTAGCAAATATGTCTGTAAATAGGTGGGACTAGAATTCATTAGACTCAGAAACTTGAAATTTTGCAAAATGGCCATCATTTTTGCTTGCGTGCTTGTTTTTTACTTTCTTGCGCTTCCATTTCAACCCTCTACACTGACCCCTTTTAAAAACAAAGCTGTACCTTTTTTAGTTTGGATTAATTCTTTTTGACAAGAAGAAATTAAAAAAAAAAAAAGGGCCCTGAGCTTTTACTACTTTCTCTTTACTACTGTACTCTTAGAAGACTTCTGCTCTTAATGTCTTGCCATGTCCTAGGCCATGGACTGGTCCCTTTTCATTCTTGTTCTTTAAAAAACATTTTTATAAATCCTTTTAAAATCCTCTTTCTTACTGCTTTGTGTCACATATTTATGTTTGCTTTTGGTTAGATAAAACTTTCTCTGTCTTTTATGCATGTTATTAATATTTTAAAAATATTAGAATTCGGGGTGTCTGGCTGGCTCAGTCGGTGGAGTGTGCAGCTCTTGATCTCAGGGTTGTGAATAAGCACCCCATGTTGGGTGTAGACATTACTTAGAAATAAAAAAAAGTCTTAAAAAAAGATAAAATATTTGAATTCATCAGAGAATTTTCTGTGCACCTTCATTGGATTCTTTAGGTAAACCTCTCTACTCTTGCTTAGTGAAGATATTTTGTGATTTCAATATAAAATGATTTTTATGTTTCTTATCTACCAACGCCAAAGTTTGAGAGCTTTTCTTGGCCATTATTAGGAAAACAGTGTCTCAATTAATGGAATGGATACACATTATGATAAATTTGTCTTTTAGAGTTTTTTGTCCTTATCAAGTCATAGATCTGATTTTGATGGCAACATATACATCTCACTTTTTGAAAATAAAGTCTAACAATGCTCAGAATTCCATTTTCTGTAAGTGTACTCCACCATTTTCCCCTTGTGATAATTACACCAGGAGAAGTAGTTCTTCATGTCCAAACCCAATTACACAATTTTAATCTATTTGAATGTGAGAACTGGAATAGAAAAATTGATCTAAATATATCCATGTATATTAAAATAATTGTTTTGGAGATGATCAATAAATAAATAAATAAATAAAGTTCATTTTCAATCAAGGTCTATTGACCGAGTCCTTATTGGGAGCCTATTGTACTCACTTATTATTATATGAGATGACTGTGACTATGAGCAATATAATATAATGACAGTGACTTTTTTATGCTGCCAGGTGATACCAGCAGAACAGTTTATTTTAGTACTAATTGTTTAGTTTTTCATATCTGATATTTTGTTGTTTATGGCTTTACTCTTACAAGTGTAATTGTAACTGATGGGTGGGTTTTTGCATGGTACAGCATTTTTTTTTTTTATACTGAGTACAAACTTGGTGCTTTGTATTGCTTGTTATTTCAGCCACTCAAGATCCTACTACCTGTAATTCTCCAGGACTTCCCTGCCTTTTCAGTCCATAAAACACAAAAAACAACATTAGATTCCCACTGAGTTAAATGTATCTGGTTGTGCAAGTCCAGACTCTTTCAGTCTAGACTGTGGCTGCCTCAAGCTTGCCTGGCTACCCTGAGGCTGAAGGGGACCAAGATCTCGGAACATTAGAAACCTTTTCATAGCACATTGGTTGGGAAACTCCAGTCTATACACTATACAATCTATACCATCTATACTCCAATTTAAGACCACACTACCTGGAAAGAACCCTCAAACATGGCTCATCATATGTTTGATAGAATGCACACTTCTTGAGGTCGGCATACTTCATAGAATTTAGAGAATCTTACCACTCTGTCAGGAGCTGGGTAGAGGGGGTATAGGTCATGGAAACTTAAAGTAGAAGAAGGGTACCATTATTTAAAGCAAATGCTGTTATTTCTCTGGGCAGACGTGGGAGTGACCAGAAAAAAGATAAGCTCTTGCTAACCTTTAACCTTCTCGTAATATGATTCAACAGAACATTTTTTCTCTCTCTCTCTTTTTTTCCATTATAGTTTCAAACTGGTCAGTGATTTATCCCTCTTTATCCCAGGGTGTGAGGGAAAAAGACTAACATTGTCCTGTTTTACAACCATCTAAGAGCAGCTGTTCTCAATCAGAGATTCTGATTTAGTTGGTCTGGAGTGAGTCTGGGCATAGGTGTTTTTATAAAGATTCCCAAAGACTTCAATGGGGAGACTTTGTTGAAAACCACTGGTGAATATCCTACTCTGTAACTGAACACACATGTGAAAGGATATACCGCAAAGCACAGTTGTTTAGCAAAATAGAGATGAGACATGAGGCAAAAGCAAATCGTACAGAAAGCAAATAATTATAATATACATCATCTTTGGCAATTTCTGAATTGTGTTTTGTTGGAATTTGGGCACTTCAGTTGGAGAAATGTATTATCGCTGCTCTGGTGAGTTAGGAGAGACTTTGTGGAGCAAATCGACTTGTAGAACATCTTGGAAAGAAAAAGGTAGTGAAAACATAAAGTATGAATTCATAGACTGGCAAAAAGAAGGGTCAGAGCAGCAAATAGAGAAATAGTGGTGGAGTGGGCTGTTTGGTGAGAGAGAACTTGGGGTCGGGTTGGGCTGGAGGAATGGGAGATAAAGACTCCTGGCCCTGCAACGAGAAGCTCGGCTGTTGAGCAAAAACTAGAGCAGTCCATGTATGGCTGCGTTCAGACTCAGAAGGGTAACTGGCACATTTTTTCTTGAATTGGGCAATCAGAGCTGAGGAAGGACTTTGTCAACAACAATCTGTATTCACACTGAATGCAAAAGTATAACAAAAATAATACAATGGTTTACCTTTGAAAATATTTACTGACAGGATTAAAAGCACAATACGGTATGTTTCAGCTGCATCCCGTGGGCTTTACACCATGGGCCATGGCGCTGGCTTGAGGACGCCAAGGAGGCAGGGGGCCAATAGGGCTGACTGACCATTGGCCCACCGAGTTCGAGGACCAAGCCCAGGAACAATTTCTGTGGTGGTTGCAGGACCAAAAAATTAAAAAAAAAAAAAGATATAGGTATGTTTCATATTGTTTAGTATATGGAAGTTGCAATTCAAGGTTTGAAGAAAAATGCAGGGAATGTTATAAAACCTGACTATAATATAGCACCTGTTAAGCCATATTATATCCCTATAATCTCTTCAACTAGAAGCACAAATTCTCCAAAGTCCTAAATGAGGAACTTTAGGTATGAAATATGCTTTTAGTAATAACTCACCACCAGTTTTATTGAGGATTTATTTCTGGGTCCTTCCTAAAATTTTCAGCCTTGCTTTTTCCTCCAAACCTTGATGCTCTTTACATGATCAGCCTTTCTCATAGCTATGTAAAGGGACCCATGCCAATGGAAAGATGTTATCCTTGATGATATTTCTGTGGTACAAAAAGAACAGTAATTTCTGGATCATTCAAGGCTAATGGTAATATAGGACTGTTTGAGTTAGTACAAAAGTTTCATTTGGTGTCTTACACTATCTTAGAGGGCCTACACAATCACTAACAATCACTGTGTATAGCACTAAGACAGACATTTTGGAAAGATAGACGGTTCCAGGGGAATTATATGCCTCTGGTTGGGCAGAATGTTTGTAGCTCCTACGAAATAGCCAAAAGCACCTTCTAAGCACTAGAGATAAAAATAAGAAAGAGAGAAAAAGACACATGCAAAGAAGTAAATGTTTAGAATTTTAAGTCCCCGAGGGTAAGTGTTTGCCTCAATATGACAAATATATGTCATAAATTTAAAATATTCCATAAATATTTTGTTATTTTATTTTATGCAAGCATACTTTTTCCACACTTGGGAATATGCCCTATATAAAGATGCATAAAATGTTCACTTTGGCAAACTCATTTCCATTCATTTCTTGTTTTTCGGTATTCGGAAAATCTACAACAGTGTCAATATAACATTCTGATTATGTTTTTCAACTTCCCCATTCATTTACTTGGCTTTAAACAAAAATAATATTCAAAAGATGGCCCCAAAGAAAATATGCTAGGTACCAGGGTCATCAAGTGAACAATTGCATCTTTCTCTGAGAAGGGAGCTGGGGAAATGGACCAAATTGCAGGAGGTAGAAGCACATGTTTGTAGTCTTCTCTTTTCTCCATATTTAATAGCATGGAACCATTTATTTATTGACTGCTTGAAATAAATTCAAATAGAAGAACTGTGTAAATGCTGTAGTCTCTGGTAAGACCTACCTGGTGCCAATCTTTTTTGTTATTTATGAGAGGGCCTCAGAGAGTTTGAATGCCTACTTTTCTTTCTTTTTTTAATCCAAGAGTTTGTGTTGTTGCGAGCTAAAGCCCTTTTGTCTGGAAAAGAAACTGGACAAGAATCACAAGGTCACGGTTCTCCTAGGACTGACTTGGGACCCCATCAAGCCTTGCATTTAAGTGGGCTTCAGGTGTGGTAGAAAATGAGGCACCTATGTTTTCTGAAGAGTTTTACCTGTGTCTGTTTCTAGGTGAGCAAGAATATTTCAGCGAGCCCGCTGCTTCGTTCCCTGTGGGTAGCTGGTAAGGAGTGCAGGCTGGGGATGGGGAGGACTGAAGAAGAAGACCCGGCTCCTACAAGTACTTACTGCTCCCTCCATTTACTTAGCTTTTCTTTTTCCAGGTTTTTTTTTTTTTTAATGATCTTACAGTTTTAAAATAATGGCTTTAAAAAAAAATAATGGCTTTATTGAGATATAATTTACGTACCATATAATTCACCAATTTAAAGTGTATAATTCCATGATTTTTAGTATATTCACAGATTTGTGTAACTGTCACCACAAATCAACTTTAGAACATTTTCATCACCTCAAAAAGAAACCTCATACCTTTTAGTTCTCACCTTCCTAGGCCCCCATCCTACCCTCCTTGGGCAGGAGCCACTAGTTTATTTCTGTGTCTTAGACTTCCCTATTCTGGACATTTCATATAAATGCAATCATACAATCTGTGGTCTTTTGTTCGCTTGGCTTTTAATCCATTTTGCTTTATGATATTTGTGGCTGTGACATCTTGCATCGTGCTTTGAAAACTTTTAATGTGCCCCTGCCCTTTCTCCTCACATAGCTTATGCTCTCCTTGAGTCAGGGACACCCAGCAGAGTGTGATATATACAGCACACCCTCAATTATGTTTGCGACTTTTGAACCATTTCTCCTGTTTTCTCTCTGAATGCCGAGAGAAGTTGTCTGCAGTATCTCTCTAAAGAAGGTTACACTACTTTGCTCCCATGTTATGGAGCAGTCTCTTCTTTCTCCTCTCTGGCATTACGTGTTCAACACGTGGTAGTGCGTGTACAGCACATTTCCTGCCCTGAGTCTTACTACACCCATCTCCATCTGTCCTCTCTCTCTCCTGTCCGTTTTCAGACATGCGCTGTGGTAGCCTACCTGCTCGGTTTGAGAGCAACATTGAACTTTAGGTCTTCTGGGCACTGGTGTACTGACAATGGGATGGATCGCCCCACAGAATTCCCACTGACTGTCCACTCTTCCTTGTGTGATTTACAGAAAAGACTTTCTCCCACCAGGATTGATTTTTTGAAACTATGGAAAAGCAAATCTTTTGCTTATTTATTTACTTAAATTTCTGGGAGAGTTCTAAGAGGAAAAGATTTACCAGTTTCAGTGGTGGAACATAACTCTATTTGCTACATATCTATATGGCATTACAACCTCTAAACTAACATATGAGAACAAACTGCTCTCAAACTAGGAATATATATATGTATATATTCTTCAAAGTATGGATGCGTACATATATATACATTTGTACAGACACATATACATAAGAAGGATTATTTTTTTGCCTCCCTTTTGGAGAAGACTTTGCTGTTTGATAGGAAATTTTGCATGCCGCACACATATTGAAAAGTTGGGATGTGAAGTTATTGCTTTCTGATTGCTTGTCTAAGTTAATGCTTCCGATCTCAAAAAAACCTGTTTACATACAGCCAAAGTGAAAGTTAACTCAGTTTCATTTTTATGGAATTGACTTAAATTCCAAGTCAGCATAAATTTGGGGGGGAAACCTGCCTTGTTCTTCATACTTTGTGGTAAACAAACTTAGAGGGGAATGTTCTTTTCTCTTTTTGCTTAGAGGTAAAAAAGTTTCTTAGGGGAATTTTGAAGTACTGGTTTTTGTTAGTGGAAATTTTTGGTTAGTGAGCTTGGGAAAATGGACTGATCCATATGGGTTGGTAGATTAGTCACCCTCTAAAATGCATTTGCGTTTGTTTATGCCTGTACCATTGATCAACATCAGATGCCCAGCCAGGCTATCATCAACATTTAAATCATAAAATTATTTGTTAAGACGATGGAAGATGGAAGAGAAAGATGTTTCTATCCTCAGTATGCTTTCTTTCTCACTCCAACCTATGATGGGAGAATGGATGGTTAAAGAGAGAAAAGTACATAAGTCACCGCAGACGTAATTTTGACACATAGAAACAACAAGGCCCTTTCCTAGTTGGCATGCAAAGGCGCTCTTTCCCCCAGAATCTGGCCGAGACTTCCTACAGTTTGGGTGGTGATTGGCACATTCCGGTGCCAATGGGAATAACAGCTGGCTTCTTAATATTCTTCCGAAACAGCTGCTCTATCCACCTTGGCGCCGGTTTGCACCCAGCTTCAGTTGCTGACATTCTCAAACTCTTGCCGAGTGTCTCCCATAACAGTACTTCCCTTTTTTACGCTTTTTATTCTAAGCAAAATATCTGCATCTTTAATCCTTGGTCAAAGGAGATGCAACAAATATTCACTTTAGGATGAAATGTGCTCTTAGTCAACTTGGTGTCAGTGTTTTTGTAAATTATCATGGGTGTGTTGGTTGGGAAAAGAGACACTGGATTCCCGCATCTACCAATATTATGATATGTCCCTTTTGGAAAAGCTTCAAGACAGGATCAAAGTGGAATAAAAGAAGGAGAGTGAGCAAAGGAAAAAAGCAAATAGCATATGGGAATATTTAAAAATCATTAAAAAAAGAACTAGAGGGGCGCCTGGGTGGCTCAGTTGGTAAGCATCTGCCTTCGACTCAGGTCGTGATCCCAGGAATCTGGGATCGAGTCCTGCATTGGGCTCCCTGCTCAGCGCGGAGCCTGCTTCTCCCTCATCCTCCCCCTTCTCTTGCTTTCTGTCTCTCACTCTCTCAAATAAATAAAGAAAATTAAAAAAAAAAAAAAGAACTAGAGTACAAAAATGCGCATAGCCTCATAGTAGACATGGAAAGGAATACTCCTGAAGGAGTAGATAAAAAAGAAAGGTACAGAATATGCAGAATGGTACAGAGAACAAGAATATCCCCCATGCACAGAGGTTATAACTCCAGTTACCCAGAGCTACAGTCCCAACACAGAAAACAAAATAATGGGAAAAGTTCTCTTTTGACAAAGACGCACTTTGGTGGGGTCTGTTGGTGTTGCAGAATAACTCTGTTGGGCAAATGCAAAAAAATACCCACGTCAGAAAGAAGCAATCACAGCCTGGCAGGAGGGGGCAAAACCCAGCCGATAAAGCAAAACTAGGGGTATTACAGGCAAGCATTCTGAGGACGGGTAATCCAATAAAACTCACACAGCTCAGAGCTTGATAACCCCCCAAGGTGGCGTGAATTCCGAAATACACTGAGTGTGTTGTGTGGCCTCTGCAGCACGGCCACACGGTCTCCTCAGTGTTGCCCAGTGAGGTAGAGTGCAGAGGCCGGGGTCAGCGTAGAGCAAAGACACACAGTAAGCACAACACCCAGCAGTCATTGCCCATACTACAAGTGGAGTTGTCCTGGAAAAAGGATGAGAACTTCAAAAATTCCTTTTACTCTTCAGTGTTGACTTTTCTGTTTGCTGTTTTGCCTCAACCCTTTGCCTTTAGCCCTGCATCTCCTGGGGAGCCAGCATCCTACTGATGGAAATCAAGAGTTTTGTATGTGCCTGGGGATGGCAGGCAGGCACGGAGCTGTTTGTCTCAACACCCAGCGTCCCAGTGCATTACAGAAGCAAGATGAGCTGAGCTCCTGGCTCAGAAGCTTTTGTCTTTGCTTTCTCTGCAAATCCCCCCAGGTATCAAAACCAACTAGTACCAGGACAGCACTGTTAGCACAAGTATGCGAAGTCAAGGCACAAAAAAGAATTTCCTGACTCATTCTCTGTACGTGTAGTTTCTATGAAAAGAATAATTCTTTTTTCTCCTGCTTCTGAGGAGAGAGTGGTATAGCAGGGGAAAGAAGTAAGCCTATTTTCCTTTTCCTGTTTCAGAACTGGGAAGCTAAGTCGGACTGTGAAATGAAAGGCTGGCCACCGAAAAGGTCCCGTGTCTCTGAGGCATTAGCTACTGCTTTAAGACCCTCTAAAAAGTGTCTAATACAATAGTGCATTTTTGAGAAGGTTTATTGCAGAGCTCAACTGGGGTGGGAAGAGCGCTGGAGTTATCATCTCCAGAATGTGCCCTGCTCATTTGACCCAGCTCTCTTGCAAGTGCCAGAACAAAGCCAGAGTGGTCAGCCATTCGATTGGAGCTGAACCCCAGCAGAGAGAGAAAGGTGGAGAGAAAGGGTGGTGGTAATGAGTATTTTGGAGAAAAAGAGAGGCCGTGGAGAATTTCTGAAGTATTTTTTCCACCTCCTTGAAATGAAATAAAATTACCACCCCCCTTCAATTGTCTGGAACCAGTGCCACTTCTAGGCTTTGATTTGCTAAAGCACAACAAAAATTTCCCCCTAAAGGGAGAACATAGATACTTGTGCATTTTAGATGCCCTAGCCCTGCAAGATTCCCTTATCCAGTTGAAATACAATACGATTCATAGTTGTGAGGCAGTGTTTGGCAATTGCTTTTTATACCAAATACTTAAAAGAACACTTTTACTAACCAAGCTTTTCATGACCACCTTTATAAGCTAAGCCATAATTAAGCCTTCTGACAGAGACTACAGGTATTTATCTTAAAGCACAGACAACTTCCCTCAACTACATGGTGTGTTAATCACGGAGGCTTACGATGAATATGTGTCGTGTCACTCTACGTTAGCCAAAACCCGTAGACTGTACGCCTCCAAGAGTAAACTCCAACGTAAACTATAGACTTGGGGTGATAATGATTTGTGAATATACGTTTATTCATTATAACAAATGTGACCATCTTTGTGCAAGATGTCAATAGCGGGTAAGGCTGAGGGTGGGGAGGTAGGGTATATGGGAACTCACTGTGCTTTCTGATCAATTTTGCTGTGAACCTAAAACTTCTCTAATAGCAAAGCCTATTTTTATTTATTTTATTTTTAACATTTTTTAATTTTTTAAAATTTTTATTTATTTATTTTTTAAACATTTTATTTCTTTATCTCAGAGAAAGAGAGTGGGAGAGGGTGGGGGAAGGGCAGAAGGGAAAGAGTGAGAGAGCGAATTCCAAGCAGGCTCCACACCCAGCACAGAGCCCCATATGAGGCTGGATTTCATGACCTTGAGATCTTGACCTGAGCCGAAATCAAGAGTTGGACACTTCACCGACTGAGCCATCTAGGTGCTCCCCCCAAAATAAAGTCTATTTTTAAAAAATAACAGCAACAAAAAACTTAATGAGGCAATAGTGTCTATCTTTCAGGCTGTGTGCAACTTTTCTTCCTTATTCTTTCTTTCCTTCCCTTTCTTCGGATCTTATCCTTATGGTTCAAGCTGAAAATATATTTCTGGTACAGTTCTCTAGATATTTTATGTGAAAGTGGATTTCAATCCACATTAGCTAAATAATTTCCCATGGTATCAATGATTTGAGATAGTGTAGATTTGGCCAGTAAAAGCTTCTGTATGTCAGGGAAACTCATTCAATTTCATAGAGGTTCATCTTTTAATGAATGAGGTTTTTGGGTCTGGACCCCTTTCTCAGAGGGTTGTGAGGCTCCATGATTTTATATGGATAAATAACTTGGAGATTTATGGATCTAAGTGATTTCCTGGAGACCCTATAAAATGTCCCAGTTAGTACTATTGAAAGAGGAATATTCTAACATATAATTTTCAAGTCAAATAAAATTGTTACATAAAAAAGTCCTTCACATTAAGAACTATGATTGAAGGTGTAATTCAGATCCTCAACCAGGTTTCCAGTAAGCAAGTTTTTACGAGTACAAGCAGACAATTTAAATTAACAACTCTATTTTCAGAAACCATTTGATATCTGGGAGATAGGTCTCCTATATTTGATGAGCTTATATCTATCTGAAAACAAAAATCAGACAGAGCAGGAGGGTAGCGGGAGGAGGGAGCAAGTGAGAGGAGGAGGGTGAGGAGGGGGAAGGACAAGGAGGTGAAGAGATTCCAAAGAAAATGGTTAGTGAAGGAGAGCCAATCATAATCCAGCTGTTCCAAGCCAACCAAAGCATCTGGTTTCTTTAATTTAGTACACTTCATACTAAAAGGCCAGTTTGTTTACACTGTATATTTTGAGTTATTTGAAATCTCCCTTCCAAACCATTGGGTTTGCAACTTCAGGGGAGGCTTTTCAAATGTGGCTGGAAAGTATCCCCACATCAGTATCATGTGGTATGAATGATATGGAAAAAAGGGAGAAATGTTAGAGACATTCTCGTAGTTAGCATGCCATTTCAGACTATTTTATTATGCCTTCTATTAAGTCTGTTAGGCCCTCCAATTCAACCTCTAAACCATGCAAATTAAGCCATATTTTCTATACAGGTAGACATATAAAAATGGACATGTGCACACCCTCAGGCACACTGCGTATCTCTCCACTGGTAACCCGATACTGTGTTCCAGAAATGCTACCTACATTTTAACCAAATCACTAACAGAAAATACGCAAAGGTATCAAATCCAGGAAGCACTTATGTGGAACCTTTCTGGAAGGACTGTTAGGGTTTGGTCCTGAATCCGCTGACTGTTTCTTCATGGACTTCTCTCACTGAACTCATTATTGATAGGGCTTCAGTTTTCACTTTTAAGTAAGGGTATCCCAATGCTATTCCCCAAGCTTCTGTTCTCATATGAACTCCAGTCCTAGACTTCCAACTTTTTCAAAACACTTCCACTTGGCTGCCCCACTGTCACCTGGATGTCCAGAACAGAACTGAGCATTTTTACCTAAATCACTCTTTAATCTTCATATTTATGTAATTGATGCCATCTTTCTCCTGGTCAAAAGAGTTGGTAGTTAATTTCATCTATCTCCTCTCATCCCCTATAGCCCCTGTTGGAGAAGACAAGTCTTTTACCATTTGCTTTACAATATCTTTTACATTTGTCCCTTATTTCCACTCCCATTACCCTCTCTTCACTTGATACCTGAATTACTCAATAATTTCCTGCTTGATTTTTCTGTATGTGAGATTGAAAAAGATATACCTGAAGTCAAAGACAAGAAAAACTCCTGAATATCATAAATAAACAGAAGAGGCTCAACTCTACCTAGGAGAGATATGCAATTTGAAACCATTTACAAGAAAACTAATTCATAGCCAAGGCAACTGGCAAGCCATTAAATTCACAACGCTATGGTGAGACAGGTTCTTACCCATTTATCTTTTTTGTGATCCAGGCTAACTGTATGACTGTCCCTGAGCTGACCATCACAGCCTTTCCAGTGTCTGGTAATATTTGGAAATCTCGCCACCTTCTCCAGGTCATTAGGCGATCAGGTTATTAATCTTTGACTTTTAAGTTCAGATAGGATAAAAGAAGTTCAGACAGAGGAAAGTTTGCTCCCATTTCTCAAGTCTCTCCAGCTGGGACTGTTTGACATCATCAAGAGCTGTAACTGCAGCAACTTACAGACCAAGAGCAACAGCAATGCTCAGTGGGAAATGCAGCTGAAAAACAGGAGGCGAGAGCTAGTGGTGAGGGGTTGGTCATAAACACTTAAGAGCTCAGTATGACACCTTTGTGGCCTGTGTAATTCCCATTGACGTCAATTCCATGTTATGGATACTTTAGGACACAGGAAAGAACCTTACATTGCTCCACAAATCAGAGTTACTCCCTCAAAACTGTAAATTAGTGGGTCTCAGACTGTGATCCTCAGACCAACAATATCGGCAGCAACTATAAAATTGCTAGAAACATAGATTCATGGACCTACTTTTACCAACTACAGAATCACAATCTCTGAGATTAAAGCCTAGTAAACTAGTTTAACAAGCTCTCCACATTCTTCTTATTCATGCAACAGTTTGAGGACCACGGCTTTACTGTATGATGATATTTAGATATAAATAAAAAACAAATACACAAATATGCAAATAAAAATGGGATAAAGAGCAACTTGAATAAACGGTCTATCTCTTTTTATACTAGTACAGAATAAATCTCAGTAAACATTGTTGATTAAATAACTGAAAGGGTCTTATGTAGGTTGATGCCAAAATTCAAAATATTCCACAAAGCAAATGATGTCTGTGTTTCTTTGCTTGTTTGTTTTTGAGAGAGTTATTGAAGTCTAGAAAACAGGACACCTGTCTGAGAGGCAAAGCTTTCTAGGATAAAGAGAATCAGTTGTGATGTGCAGAGAAAAGTCCAAAAGTGCTCTTCTTCTTTCTCCTGCCTTCAGAATATTAGTAGATGTTCTGATAATATAACTACCTCTCCCTTGAAACAAGTCTTACATGAGTAGTTTATTTTTTAATCACTCAGTTGTCCCTGAGACCATTCTAGTTCTTTTCCATTTGTCCAACTGGTTATAAGAAAATTTTACCACCTACTCTTTATTGAATTTATTTCATTGGGTACTTTCTCCAGTATGCCTTTAGTTTAAGCATCCATTCTTGTCTGAGTTCACATCTATTTGGCACCTTTCTCTCTCTCTTCCCATGTGTGACCTTCTATTGTCCATTCCTTACAAACAGGCTACCTTAATTTCCTTGAAATTATGACTCTCTGGTCATTGTCACATTTAAGACCCTTCAATGGTTTTATATCACCCTCAAAAATGAAACAGAGGGCCTCTCATTATCTGACTTTGCCTAATTCTCCAGCCTTATTGCGTGCCTGGTTTACTGTACTTACCTCACCAACTTACTTGCCTTCTGCAAACATCGTGCCATTTTCCCCTTTCACTGTGCTGGGAGAGTCCTACCCACCTTCGCCATGTGGTTAATTCATAGCTATGCTTTAAGACTCAGTTCAAATTTCTCCTTCTGGAGAAAACTTTCTCAGACCACATTTCCCCTCCCCCATTTTGCAGCAGGTGCCCCTCCCCTCTGCAGGTGCCCCTCCCCTATGCAGCACCCCATCTTAATGTTCATCACATCTGGCTTCTCTTTCTCCTTAGAGCTTCTCAAGGACAGGAGCCATTTCTTATAAATGTATGTAAACATGACACTTGGCTCTTTTCCTGGGTACACAGCAGCTGCTCAATAAATGTTGATTAAGCAAAGGGAAGAATGAATTAATAAGTATAGAAAATAGTCCTTCCAAACACTGCTTCTGAGGATAGAGCTGAGAAAGATCTTCATGTCTACTGAACAAAAATGGGTCATGAGTACAGATAAGACAGTTCACATCAAATGAAAACTGTCCCTGAGTCTTCCCACAGACCTCAAACTGAACCATACTGGGAACCTACAGAAATCGTAAATCTGTTTTCATGCTGTTATTTCTCCTCCTATTTCCACACTCCTACTAGGACTGGGGGAAAATGTGTTGAAATGAAACCCCAAAGGTCATTTCGAGGAAGTTAAAATTGAAGTGGAAAGAGGAAGAATAAGAAATCTTCCGTGAGAATGTTTGTTCTTACTGCCAAACTTACAGCCTCCAGAGATTTGTGTATGGGAGGAGGAGTTCGTATCAGATTGGAGAGCATGTAAATTTAGGTGTTTATGAAATTGAAAATAAATTATAAAAATTTGAAGTCTATTGTCTTGAATTATAGGAATAAACCTGGAATTTAATTTTGTGTTATGTTCTCTAGAGCTATAGGGACCCAAAAAGGGGAGGAGTTATTTGCTCAGCTTGAGAACATGATACTGAACACAAGTTTTTTTTTCCCCCATTTTTTTTTCTCATCATTGTAGCAAAAGATCTAGAAGAACTGCAGGTGGGTGGGCGGTTTGGATCCAGTTCCCAGACCCTTCTGGCTCATGAATTGTCCTTGTTTTATTTATATTCTGATATTTGGAGTAAATTTCCCATGCTAAAGTAGGATGGATCCCAATCGACCCAGGAGCACCTACCCTCAAATTTTCACACTCATTCTAACTGAGCAAGATCCATGATATCTCAATGGACCAGATTCTTATGAAGAGTGTTGTTCTGGTCACCAGAACAGCTGGGAGCCATGATCTTTGAGAAATCATTGGCAATGATAGGAAAGTCTTACTATTTGCCTTCTTCATCCAAATGTTTGGTCTTTGAGTTGTGACTTGTGACTGGTAAAGTTAGGATTTAACCCTATATTATGTTGGCAGGAGTCAAAAGTCAAAGTGCTTGGAAAGTTCAAGTGTATAAGTCAGACCCCAACCTTTAAGGGGTCTATGTCTAAAGAAAATCTGGTTCTAATAGCACTATTCAGTAGAACTTTCTGCAATGATGAAACTATTCTGTGTTGTCCAATAGTGTAGCCATCCACTATATGTGGCTATTGAGCCCTTGAAATGTGCTTAGTGCACCTGAGGAACTGAATTTTTAATTTTATTAAATTTCATGACCTTAAATTTAAATAGTCACACATGGCTAATGATTATACTATATTGGACAGCGTAGTTTCAAGATGTGGTCCTAATGTGCAAACAGATATACTGACCACAAAAAGTGATGGTCTTTAAAGAGAAGAACAAAGCCAGGGCACTGCCATGGAAGTTTATCTGTTCATTAAGAATATATAGTTTCTCCAGTTTAGACAACAGTATGAAGGGCATGACCCCCCCATTTATATAAAATTATATAAAAGTCCATATAGAGATGCCTGAAAGGTATTAACAAAATAGATTTTTCTTGGGTGATAGGATTTGGACCACTTTTTACTTTGTATTTTTCTGTTTTGTTTGTTTTTAATATTTGCAATAAGCATGTATAGTTTTTTTAATTATAAGGTTATTTTATAAGAGTGTATAATGTACATCTTTCAACATTATTTACTCTAAAATGTACATGTACTTTTTAAACATAAATTTACCTACACCTATGATATAATCTACACTGCCCAAAAGAAGAATATTTGGGAGCTGGGGTAGGATTTTGCACAGAAAGTTGTGTATAACTCTTGCTAATCAGAGACTCCAAAGAGATGCTTTTTCCTTTTCTCTCCTTTAGATACCAGCTACTTTTTTAAAATTTTTTTTTTTATTTTTAGGATATTTAAAGCTTTTCATCACCAATGGCATTCTGAGATATCCTTGTGGTTTTTCACTCATGTGAATCTAGGGTGCTCAGATATCCAAATCTACTTTAACAATGAGGTTTTTTAAGAGAATCAATTAGGCATGCCCTAGAATGGATCTTGCAATGGGAGGTGGGGAAGAGGGCAATATCTGATCATCAAAGTTTTCAGGTGGCACTCATCCATTTTCCTTACATTAAATGTGTTGTGAAGGATGAGTAGCCCTAGCTAAATGTTGGAAAGGCACTCCAAGGTTACAGTTATTCATCAGACACCTATCCAAAGATGAGCATAGCTAATAGTCAGCCCTCGCTGGCATTTTTCCCCCCAGATTAATCAGTCCTTTGAGGGCTGCCTTTTACAGTGCAAAGCCATATCCTCTTTGTACCTTGAGCTACACCCCTGCTCCATATTCCTCCAGAAGAGGACCATGTGCATGTACTAAAACATGATCCTCATGTGATCCCTCTTTTCTCCATTTTTCACCTGGCACCCTGAAACACTCAGCTCCCATGTAGCTTGGCCTGGGCTCACATTCAACTGAACTGAGCATTTCATCCAGCAGCTAACCTCAATTCACCCTGAGATGAGATTAGAATCAGGAATTCTGGCCAGATTTGAATTAGCAATGGATGACTCCATGGGATTTAAAATAATCATGGAAACCTGTATGCATCTATGTGCGCCACACTGGAACACACATTTGTGCTCCTTATCAAGTAGCTCAGCTTTTGAATAAACAATGAAGAAAATATACCCTACACTTGAAAAACAAAAGTCCAGGATGAATGGAACCTCTTTCATAAGCATAGTTGTGGGAATATTACATAATGCAATAATAACTGAAAAAAATTTACATCTATATAATTCTGCTTTTCAGAAGACCTCTTAAAAGCCTTTAAGGCTAATATTCATTAAAATGTTTATTAATTTATAAATACAGGTTGAAATATGTACTTCATATGGGCTAAGTTAATATTTTAAATTTAAACTTTAATATGAGTAATACTGTACATGGTTTATTTTATTTTTTTTAAAGATTTTATTTATTTATTTGACAGAGAGAGACAGCCAGCAAGGGAAGGAACACAAGCAGGGGGAGTGGGAGAGGAAGAAGCAGGCTCCTAGCAGAGGAGCCTGATGTGGGGCTCCATCCCAGAATGCTGGGATCACGCCCTGAGCCGAAGGCAGACGCTTAATTACTGTGCCACCCAGGAGCCCCATACTATACATAGTTTAAAAAGTCAACACATGAAGCCTACAAGAACCAAAGAACAGTCCTCTTTCTCACCACAACTCAGTCCCTAGTCACACAACTCACTGGCAGTTACTGTCAACAGTTTCAGAGTTTTAATTATGGTATTTACCTTTGTATTTCTAACTAATATATTTATAGCACTATAACTTGATTTTTCAGTTTTAGACATCCAGAGACAATTAAGAATTAGTGCTCTTACATATTCTCCTTTCATCCCCTCTCACTGCCCCCCCCCATACTTTCTGTTCTCTAATCATTCCAAATTGGGCTAAATCATATTCATTATTATAGCTTTAATATTTCACAGCTAAGCTGTATTGAGTACTAAATTTATGTTTTTTTTTAATTGCACACCTCCCCTTTTTTAAGATTACTTAGTCTCCTGTGTATTTGAAATCATGGTAAAACACATTAATATTGTGCAACACAATGGGTATGAGACTTTTCTTGTCTTGTTGGTTCTGCTTATAGGCCTTCTTAGTGTAGCTATTCATCACTGTCCCCCTGATCATTCTCCTTCCTTCTGTGTTGGGTTCTCTACTTTTGCCCCCACTCCCTTCTGTTTATAGCCTCACTTTGGTGGAACACGTCCCCTTGAAGATCTCTGACAAAGGG
Source organism: Ursus americanus (assembly GCF_024610735.1). Lineage (NCBI taxonomy): Eukaryota > Metazoa > Chordata > Mammalia > Carnivora > Ursidae > Ursus > Ursus americanus. The sequence goes on along the minus strand of NC_142137.1, from coordinate 48,857,776 downwards.
TACATAAGAAAAGTTGACGTCTTGCACATCTGCCTAGAGTTTATTCTATCTTCATTCATGGTCAGGAATTGAGAGGGACTTGACTTTTTTCCCAGAGGACTCCTCCCCTACCAAATGTGAATGACTCTAGGTCTTTTTCCGGGCTGGGCCACTCTCCACAGTGAAAGAATCGGGTGCTGACATTTAGTAGATATGCTTTGACTTCATTCCCATGATCTTATGACGGTGCCTTCTTCCTTCCCCATGTGTTGCCATGTTCTGTTGTTCAGAACCTTTCTGGCCTAGTATCCTCAGAGAATAGGCCCTAGTCTTCTGCCAGGGTGGAAGGGGAGTATTAGTTTGGGTGTGTGGGGTAGAGGAAGAGACCTGAGGGTCTAACTGCAACCTACATGGATTTTAAATGAATTCTCTTATTTTTAGTTCTCTCCTTTCTGCCTTGCTGCCTGTTTTTACAATTCCCTGGTGCTCTCAATTCTTGAGTCTTTTAAAGGTTTGAAGAACAAGTCAGCTTATTTTGTCCACGTTTCCCCCTTCTGCGGGCTCTTACTGGTACAAAGAGGTAAACACAGCTCAATCACTACCCACTCATCCACTTTCCGTCCTCCAAGTGTATCTCTTGTTTACTGATGTTTCCTTCTTCTACTCTGTCCTTGTGGGTTTATTCATTTTTTAATTGTTGCCCTATCAAAGGGTTTTGGGATAAACAGGCATGCTCGACCTACCACATTTATCTGCCTTGAAAAAAATAAAGATGAAACATGTTATCACTGCATAGATGCAGAAATTGAGACACAGAAAAAAAAAAAAGATACATAATCAAAAGCCCAGATAAATGAGTCATGTAGTTAAGGCTAGAGTTTGCTTTCCTACCTCTGACAAGTGTGCTTCTTTTTGAGCATTGTCTGTGAGGGTTTGTTATGCAACCCCTGTAATTCTCAACAGTGAGTACCATTCGCAGGGGTCACTCTAATAGGAGGTGCTCCAAGAAGAGGGAGAGGATGAAAGGGAAGGCGGCAATTAGGGAGAAAAAGCAATAAGCACTATCAAGCAATAAGCACCATGAATTGCAATATGTAACCACACTTCACCCAGAATTAGGTCTTTAAATGATGAAGTGGTGCCGTTGCACATTAGAACACACGCAAAACCCCATCTGGCTGGGGTAGAGAGAGCATAGCCCTCATCCTTGTTTTAATGGGAGAGTGAGAAGCATGATGATCGTGAGTGTGTCCCAGCTATTGTGCCAGCTCTGCAACATCTCATTTACTATGTACCAAGAGAGGAAGTCATCAACGGCTCTAAGCGGGACAGTTCAACATGCTTTCCTTTTTGTGAGAATCTGGAGGGGGTGAGGGACTCGGTAATCCTGGTACATCCGTTATAATTTACATGATATTACAGCTGCCAGAGAACATCAAGATAATTTTCTGATTCCTCTTCTCCTTTAATGCTTTGAACAATTCCAGTTTAAAAGAGTCTAAAATATGCTTTTTCTATGCCTAAGGAAAAGCACTCAGAAAGGGGAAACAGTCAGAGACGAAGAGAGAAGATGACTGTGGCTTGAAAACATTTTATTCATTAACAAGTGTCAGCCAAAATCTTTGATTTAGTGAGGTTATTTTAAAACTTTTTCCTCATTAGAGTTAACAATCGAATGATCTCGTGTCATTATTGTGGAGAGAGTGACCTCTCTGCTCCCCTCTTTAGCACTTTGAAAATAAAATTCTCAATATTTTGAAATTCAACTTCTGTATATTATGTATGGCTTTTTTTTTTCTAGTTTACTTTTCCTCCTGTTCAACCTTTCTGAACACTTAGTGATTCCAAACTTTGATTTCTGAGTGGATTTTAGCTCTTCCTACTATCTTGTTTCCCAAATTCTTTTTTGCATTAGGAATGGGGTGGGAATGAATTTTCCACCAAGGAATTTGGTCTATTGGGTAGCATGTGGGAACTAAAATGTTTCATTTGATTCAGATAGAAGACTTTTGGTGAAATGTCATTTTTTGATTTGCATTTTACTTTCCTAACAGGTTTTTATAAAGTATGTTGAGATTCTCAGCTGGAAAGATACAAATCATCATCATCTGTGGCTACTTATACTCTGATACCTTTGATGATATATTTCTAGATTTATACTATATGTGGTTATAAAGATGCTGTTATGAACTGAATTGTGACTCTACTGCCCAAATTCATATGTTAAAATCCTAGCCCCTAGTATCTCAGAATATGACTGACTGCATTTGCAGAGAGAGGGTCTTTGAAAAGGTAATTAAGTTACAGTGAGGACATTAGGGTGGGCTCTAACCCAGTATGACTGGTTTCTTTCTAAGGAGAGGAAATTTGGACACAGACAGCTGTAGAGGGATAACCATGTGAAGACACAGGGAGAAGATGGCCCATTTATAAGCCAAGAAGAGAGGCTTCAGAAGAGGGCAAAGATGGGGCGCCTGGGTGGCACAGCGGTTAAGCGTCTGCCTTCGGCTCAGGGCGTGATCCCGGCCATCTGGGATCGAGCCCCACATCAGGCTCCTCCGCTATGAGCCTGCTTCTTCCTCTCCCTCTCCCCCTGCTTGTGTTCCCTCTCTCGCTGGCTGTCTCTATCTCTGTCAAATAAATAAAAAAAAAATCTTTAAAAAAAAAAAAAAGAAGAGGGCAAAGCTACTTATGCTTTGATTTTGGACTTTTACCCTACAGAACTGTAAGAAAATAAATATCTGTGGTTTAAGCCAGCTTGCCTATGATACTTTATTATGGCGGCCCTAGCAACCTAATAAAGATGATTAGAAAGATAATTTCACCTTTATTTAACCCTATCACATTCTTTACATAAAAAGGGTGGGGCGTATTTAATGTCCTTTGCCCCAAGACCTATCACAGTAGCTGACACACAGACAGCTCAGCAATACGTGTTGTGTTATGTACACTCCCTTTAATGTCATTCAGGAGGTCCTTGGCTGGGGCCCTAGTTGAGTGATACTGCCTTACGGAAACAAGGCAACAGTGATCTGGGTTGTGAAATAGAAGGAGAATTCAAGTGCAGCCACCTCTGTTGACATTGCTAACTCAGATATTCCATCAACACACTTTAACCAGGAGAGGAGGCCAAAACAACCCAAGAACCAACCATGTTCTGAGAGCAGACTAGCCATAAGCAACACTACTTCCTGGGGCTTCTCCAAAAAGAGAAGGGTGCACGGAGTGACTGTTCGCCCTTCCTACCAGAATGTATAGGTGAGCCAATAAAAACCACACGACAACTTTCTCAAGAGTTGCTGACAGGCCTGAAAGATCCCAAAACGGACACCTGACCCATGTCTGTTGTTAAGACAGTATCCACCATAGCAACCAGGCCAGTTTCCATCGCACGTGCTGGTCTACAGCTCAACTGACAAGGAGCCAGAAAGTCAGGATTCTAAATATCAACAGCATCACTCTGTCAGAACCTCTCCTATGACCTTTCTGAGAAAAGGAAAAATAATGACAAAATGAAAGTTAGCCTGACCATGTCCAGAAAAGTCTTCGGTGGTACAGTCTCTGTCTGAAATGCTCTGTCCTACAAGGTGGACAGTCTTTTAAAAGGGTAATGTGACACTGTGAAATTTATGCTAGAATGATGAAGGCAAAATATGATTATTAGAAAGCATGTGTTCTTTCTTAAGATCAATTAAAAAATAAAGAAACAAAATTCAAACATCTGTCTTACCAGCTGCCTCTCCCCAATATTTCTTATCACTGAAATTTGTTCAGTTCTTCATAACATTAATGACAATTTTTATCTGCTTCTCTTCCCCCCACTCACCTCCCTCTCTATTTATTTGCTGTTTTCCCCCATTAGATTGTAGCCTTCGTGAGGGCAGGAACTATATTTGTAGTATTCACCAATTTATGTTTAGGACCAAGTTTAACACTTTCCACGTAATAGATGTTCAATAAATATTTTTTGAATGACTGCATTCATGAAAAATGTCAGTGGAAACCCAGGAAATAAGCTAACATCTATTTAGTTTCTATCATGTGCACATCTTAAAAGGCGCTGTCACAGGTTCATCTCATAGAATAACATTAGAATGATGTATTCTGAACACCATTTTTCTGCTGAGAAAACCGAGGCCCGGAGAAGTATCATATCCTGGTGCTTCTGTACTTATTGCAGAATGAACTCTCTCTCTGTTCTCCTCTTTAGCACTTTGAAAATAAAATCCCCAATATTTTGAAATTCAACTTTTGTAGATTATGGATGCCCACCCCCCCCCAATTTATTTTTTCTCTCTTTTAACCTTTCTGATGCTTTAGTGATTTTAAACTTGGAGCAGTGCTGAGGTGAAGGCTGAGGTTGGCTGCAGAGACTATGGCAGCTTAGCTACAAGACGGTCTCTGTAATTTTGTTTTCATTGGTCATTTTCAATATATTTATTAGGTTGTTAAATGGAACCATGTTGACTGCCTCCAGCCAAGTTTTCTCCAGTGCAAATGGCACATTAACTATGCAGCTATAGTGAAAGTAGTCAGTACTCCTAGGTGAGATCCTAAAACCGAAATACCGATGGGCAAGTCATGAGTGGGTCGAAGGTTCAATGAGATCTTTTCCAAACCTCTCTGGTTTGGAAATATAGTTAGAAACCTCCTGGGGTCAAAACTTCTGATGAGATTCCTGGAGCTTCTTGGTCCAGGCGTGGGTTTGGAATACTTGGGAAACGGCCGACCACAGGGATCTCAAGGCTCCTCATTCTGGCTCGGTTGGGAAGTGCTGAGCTGCATGAAAAGTAGGACACTTGAGGGGGTTGTGGAGACTTTTTCAAACCTCAACAGGAATTTCAATTGTTCGTTTGGGCAAGAGTTTGGGTTTGATTCCTATGTAAGCCCAAAGAACTTGTTTTCTACTGACTTTAGATTTTTGGATTCAAATTGTAAGTGTTCGAGTAATATGATCATGTTGGAATATCAATCCATCATAGTATTTTAGTTTGATGATAATAAAAAGTCAATGTTTTGCAAATTTTTAGAAAAAGGCAAAAAAATGACATTCGAAATAATCAGAGAGAGGGGGAGTGGGAGAGAGGGTATGCGTGTTAGTAATTTAAGGTATATAAAAATTACAGTATTTTTTTTAATTAATGATTTAGGGGTAAATGAAATGTCTATAATGCTATCCCATCTGGATCAGTTACTGAACTTTTAAAAAAGAATAAGTAAGAGTACACCGAAATTTTTTTCTTTGAATATTATTCATGACACTTGATTATGCCAATATTAATGATTTGAGAATCTCATATTAATGAAATCATCTAAAATGTGAAAAATATATTGAGTGGGTGTTCATAGAGCTTAATGAATATCTTACCTGAATGTCATTGTGAAATAAATAATTTGCCTTAATTTACTGATTCTAATTCAAATGAATTCAAATGTGATGGACTTTTTCTCCTGTTAATTAAAATTTAAAGACTCAACCCATTTCTAACTGAACTCTTCTGTGTGTCACATCGAAATGATATGTTATCCACTGTTTTTGAGTTAAGTAGCTGTTTCTTAAAGTTGTTTTTAAATCTTGCTTTTGCTTTTTTAGGCTTTGGTCCTTTAAAATACAGTGCAGTGTATTCAACTGAGAGCTTCATTGCCTGTAACGTAATGTGCATGCTCAGAAAGAGCTGAGCACTGGGGGGATTTCTCATTTTTGCTATTTATCAGTTTAATATTCTGTACATTTTGAAGTCTTTTGTGTTCATTCTAGCTTAAGTTTGTTGTTTGAATAACACTTTTTTTTTAATGTCGATTCAGAGTGGAGATAGATGATCTATCAATTGACTGGTAGCCAGGTAATAGAGAAAGAGATATGCTACCTCTAACTGAATCTGTTAGCGTTATATTTACCATCCTGAATTTATTTTTTAACACTTATTTTTGCGATATTTTTACCAAGGCAATTCATCTCTGAGTTATTTCCTGATGAAGATTTCATGATCTTATAACACAGTAATAAAAACAAAGAAACAAACACAAATTTAAGATCATTTTTCACATTTTATAATTGTATATTTAAAAACTGAATTTTCAAAAATGCTAGAAATGATTCATTGAAAAGACCCAGTTTATTTTAATTGGCTCGATATTAATTTAAACCATTTAAGATAGTATATTAATAGTTGCTTTCTTGAATGCCTTTGAAATTCTGCACATTTATACAGCTTTTTGAATAACAGTCTTGCATTTCTGAGACAGTTTTAAACTGTACTATTTCAAGAACTGAAGTTGAGGAAAAAATCATGACTTTCTGTCTGAGGACACATTCACTGCTGATTATTTTCTAATTATTCTATGGGTGCAATCTAACATGACCTCACATGTCCATACTTTACACATGCATGTGCCGTCACACACAGTCTTTCAAATGGTTTAAAGGCTATTTCCCTGCATGCACAGAGCATTTTCTCTCTCATGATTTGTTCCTATCTGCTTACGGCTTCCAGCTTCCAGCTTCCCTGCCTTTAAAGTTTCATAGTACATTTTCAAGTCATTTCAAAATTGTTTTTCCTTTGCTATGTGGAGTAATGCGATGTGGGCAGCTAGCCATTGAACGTTTTTAGGATTAAAACATAAACCACAAACTTTCTTTTCAGATTGCATTTCCATTTTTTCTTCTCCTGAAGGGAGTCAAGAACCAGAAACTCACTTCTAAATTAATTAAGAGATCATTGTTTGCTGCTTTTCCTCTTCCTGACCTTCTCTTTTCATTGACTCTGAAAGGGAAGTGTGTGCTGCACTCATTTCAAAGGAATGCTTGCAATTTGGTGGTAGATTATGCAAACTCCAATTAGTGATCCACAAGGTGTTGAAAAAACAGGGCCCGATGTGTGGGAAATACTGGGCAGCTCACTTCCAGAAACTTGAAAAACACCTTCCTTGCTTAGATGTGAAGCCACATCTGTATCAACACGAAATCCTGCTCAAAGTCACATCGACAATAGTTGAAATGGAAAACAAAGAAAACAAACAACCAAAGAAGTAAAACACCTTAATTCTAGTTATGCTTGGTGCACAGAAATCCTTACATACTGCTCTTCAAGTCTTAATTAGAATGTCCTATAGAGTTTTAGGTTTTATAATTTAAGTACTGTTCACTTTTCAAGTCATTCACTTCAATCACAAATATTAACGCTCAGTGTCGGGTGTGCCCCTCTTCATAGAGTGTGTAGCCTAGTTGGGGGCCGGGTGTGGTGGAAAACAACAGAGGTATGCGGCTAGCATTTAGAAATGGGAATGACCTTCATGTGGTCTCATTTAGCGCTGGGATCATTTAGTCTGGAGGAAAAAAGCTGAACTGTTACTACTGAAGATTTTTTAAGATGAAAAATTTTATATGTATACCTCATCTGTATTATCTAGAATGATTCTGTGCATAAGGGAGAAAGATATATTATTTCCATCATGTAAAGGAATTCCTACAGAGATCAGAAGTGGTTGTCCAGAGGAGGACTCAGGGAATCATCGACAAAGATGCAACAGGAATTCATATTTCTCTGTCTTGAGATTCTTGCTCTATCTCCCCATCTTTTCTGCTTCGGTTGCTAAGTGATGCCGTGTCATTTCTTTTTTTTTCCTTTTTAAAGAATATTTATCTTGGTACTTTATGTGATGGAATATACTGCATACCTGACAATTTTTTTTTAAAAACCCTTTACGTTAGATGTCTGTTCCTATAATTGGTTTGCATCTGCACAGTGAGAGAGCTGAACAGCTGTTCTGTCTGCAGCCCAGGCCATGATTATTCCACAGATTTGTCCAAACAGTCACACTCTCTGAGGGCTTTGCATTTCTCACAATTTATGGACGCTCCAATAAGAAAATGGTGGCTTTGCAAATAAGTATCCACAAGGTTTCCTTTCTGTTATGGACTGAGTTCAGAATAATCCCATGTACTCTGATCACACAGGTGCCTTCCAGAAGGACCAATCAAACCTGAAGAGCAAACAAGGAATCCAGGCTGTACCTCTGCTCTTAGAGCTCATCAAGACACCCTGGAGGAGCCAGGTTAAAATTCCCGGCATGGTACTCAGCCTCTGTGCAATGGGGATGGGGGAATGGCTATGTTGCCTTGCAGGCACTTCCTTCTGGATTGTGACTAAGTAAGACTGACTAAAAATAAGGTAAGAGCTCCATGTGGACATGCTTGGATGAGACTTAAAAAAAAAAAAGGGAAAGAGAAACTTTTATGGGGACGTTGGAATGTGAGAAGCTTTGAGGAAGCCCTGTGGCAGTGATGTGTGAAATTGATGACCTGATTGAAACCACTAGTTAGAACTCTGAAAATCACAGGGGAAATACTATTTTCATAATATTACTAAGAACTGATAAAAAAAGAACATAACTTAGTACTTGAATCTGAAATATTAACTGTTTGATGACAGTTGCTACTCTAGAAAACTGATCTTTCTGAAAGCTATGCCTAATCAGATTTTTTTTAAATCCAGAACAAACTATTTGGATAAAAACATCACATAAACATCATTCAACCAAATCAGGTACACTGCATTGTATAACTTAATAATGTTATTTACCATACATTTGTGTACCCTGAATCCCGTTTGCCGTTTGGGTTTAGTTTGGTCCTTCTGGAAGGCAACCCGTAAGGCCTCAGGATGTGTGGAAGGGGTGGGAAGATTCGGAACAGGATCCTGAAATGTTCCCTAAACTAGAGTTAAAAGAGCAACGTTCCTGAAGCCCTGAGAGTAAACTGGATGCTTGTTGAAGATTGCCACTGTTGGCTACAGAAGATGCAACGGACCCACAAAATAATCAGATCAAGCCCAAGGTCTCTTCTTAAATTAGCCGACACTTATAACTTTTAGCATGACTTCTCATATGAGAGAAAAGGGATGACAATTTCAGTTTTTCAAACTGTTGTATTCCTGTGACAGCCTCAAAGGTAGTTTTGTGAAGCAGATGTTTAATTTGATAAGCTTATTTATAAATACTGGCGTCAGAGAAATGGTTAGTCGCATGATGATATGACGTCCTCAAAGTAAACTGAGAACACCCTACAAGCCCAGGTTTGGGCAGCGTTCCCAGGTAGCTGCTGTCAAATTCTCCTGTCCCCAGATGAGTCCAAGGAGGTGTCTCCTTCACTTGCTTCTAGGCATGTGTGAAATTGTGCTTTGTGATACTTGGGCTATGGGTTGTCTGTAAGCGTGAGGTATGCATATCCTTACACACAAACACATGCCATTCTCATAAACTCACAAGCCATTGGATTCTCTGTTACTTGCATTTGTTTACCACTTATTCAAAACAAATATTTGTTGAGCATCTACCATGTGCCAGGCATAAGTGACAGTACTGTTTCTGCTTGGAAGAGGCTTGTAGTATTCAGGGGGAAGGTAGAAATTAGACATACAATGGCAAGTGTCATGAAGGAGAATGACGGGTACGATATGAGTATGTACTTAGGACCTAATCTATTAGAGCCATCAGGAAAAGATGAAAAAAAGTAATAATTCAGCTAAAGACAATGAAAACAATGCTTTATGGGCCATGGGAATTGACTCTTTTTTAGAAGGAAAGGAGATGAATGGAGCTGATTGTCTTACCTGGATTATAAAATTCTTGGTGAAGTTTCCAGATATGAAGTGGAGATAATTACATGAGACAGTTGAGAAATGAGTTGGGACCAGGCAAGTAAACCAGACAGGACTTAGCCTGAGACCCTCATAGTTTCAAGAGGAGAACCGTCTCCATTAAAGACCCACATTTAAGGGAAGAGGTGGTTTGTTGTTGATTCCTCCATTTTGAGCCCCTTGTCCCCAGCCTCTTATTCAATGAACTCCCCACCAACAGAGAAGCAGGTGGGTAGCTTTTGCATTTATGAAATAGGAAGCTGAAGTGGGTTTTTTTTTTTTTTTTTTTTTTGCCTATTGTTCGGTGATTTTTGGCTCCTCATGCACAGACAGAAAGTAATTATAATTTGGCTTGTTTCTCTTCTTTCAAAGCATTTGTTTGACCTGTTTGTGCTTTTCTTTACAGCAGCAATGTTAATACAGCTGCACTTTCAGAACAATTTTCGCTACTAATAGTCTTCTGCTGCACACTAAAAAGAATCCCAGAGTAAAAAGATGAATGGAGTTGTGAATTAAGGAGTTGTGAATATTTTCATAGTTTCTCACATGTTAATAGAATCCAAACCAGATGATATTTCACACATTGTATTACATATTAATCAATTAAATGCACTTTAATAAGTACCTGTCTTGCCCTTGGCAAATGCATGTCGGAGGGAAATGTATTATGTAGCCAGGACATATGAAATATACTATAGTAACTATAGCATTATCTAAAAGGCAAAAAAGATGCTATGGGTTATAGGTGCAGAGGTGTTTATTACTGAGATATCAGGGAAGGCTACATGAGGGTGGTAATTGAGCGAATCCTTGAAGGATAAGGGAATTTGGAAATTAGAGGGTTGGGGATGAGACATGAATGTCCACCGGGGACAAATTTGAGTAAGTGTTCAGAGGCGGGAAATAACAGTGAGTAAGAGAAACACAGGCTGTCCAGTTTTGTTGGCATGTAGAAAGTGAGGTAGAGAAGTGGAAACTAAAGAGTGGGGTCAGCTCATGGTTTGTCTTGGATGCCAGATTCGTGGGGAGACACTGGAAGATTTTGAGGACAATGGCAAAAGCAGAGCTATGCTTTGGAAAGAGTAAATTGTGTTAGAACAGATTCGCCTTTAGGAAATGTTGACAACAGGGAACTCAGGAGTCTATTACAGTGGCCTACGTCTGAAATAGGGAGGTCGTGCCTTCCCAGGGTGGTGGAAGAAACAGGAGGGAGGATATGGATAGGAAATAGTGATGGGTATATATATAACTGCTTTGATTTTGTGAGATTTTGTTGGTTTATTTTTTAATCTCAAAATGTCCAATTATGGTTTTAAAGTGGCATCTATGAGCTTTATCAATTAGGGAGCCAGATTCTCCATGTGCCCCTGGGTGGATCATGTGACGTTAGCTCAACTCTGCTTACTCTTTAGGCTACTGGTGACAATCCTGTAAGTCCTTGCATTATTATTTCCCTGTATTCACTTGAAATTCACCTTCACATATACTGTCCCTTCTAGAACCTCTTTTTTGTAGTCAGGGTAATTAGTATTCGTGTTATTTTTACAGAAAACCTGCCCAAGGCCATAACAAAGACCCTATTATAGGTTTTTTTCACTCTTTTTTATTGTCTCTCAACCTACCTCAATTTGACCCTACTAAGGTCTTGAGAATCTAGAACAACAGAAGAAAATTTAATCCAAACTCAGGTCAGGGTGATCAGTCTCTGCTCCCTTGCCTCTCTTCCCCATTCCTCCTCCTCACCAAGATGGCTTAGAATCAACGATAGATTCTAGGTGCATTCCTAGGACAACTCAGCCTTCAGGTCAACCTGAGACCGTGGACACAACTTCAGACCCATTCTAGAGAGGGATTTGGATGTTAGGTTGGGTCAGAGCCTAAATGGGCCTTAGAGGTGGAGAGGGAGGGATGGCAGGAGGGAAGGGAATCTTTCAAGACCCCAGAGCTGCTGTTCTTAGGCCTGAAATAGACTTCTTCTATTTTGTTTACTTGGTGATTCTTTAATGTGAAAAACCTCCATGAAAAGAGGCTGTGTGCCATCTTGACTAATAGGGTGTGATCTGGAGATCCCCCATGTGAGTTCAAATTCTGCTTTTCTAGCTGTGTGGCTTTAGACAACTACCCTAACCTCTCAGTGCCTTAGTTCTTGTATCCACAAAATAGGATACAATAGTCCCCCTTATTTATTTCTTTACTTTCTATGGTTTCAGTTATCCATGGTCAGGAAGCAGGCGATCCTTCTTCTGATGCAGTCAGAAGGTCTATAGTAGCCTAATACTATGTCACACAGTACCTACACCATTCGCCCCACTTCATTTCATCCCATAGGCATTTTATCATCTCACGTCATCACAAGAAGAAGGGTGAATACAGTACGATAAGATATTTTGAGAGAGACCACACTCATATAACTTTTATTACAGTACATTGTTATAATTGTTCTTTTTTATTATTGCTGTTAATCTCTTACTGTGTCTAATTTATAAATTAAACTTATCATAGGTATGTATGTACAGGCCAAAGCATAGTGTATATAGGTTCAGTACCATCTGTGATTTCAGACATTTACTGGGGCTCTTGGAATGCATCCCCCATGGACAAGTGTTGGGGGACAACTGTAATAGGACTTAACTCATGAGGATGTTGTGAGGATCATCAAGAAAGCATTAGAACACCATTCAGTTCCTAACCACGATACACCCTTAGTACTGAGGGGTTAGGTCTCCAGTCTTCAGTGCTCTCACAGAGTTCTGCCCCACTCTATCACAGCAAGCACCATACAATATTTCATTGTTTCCATTTTTTGTCTTTTGATTGTGAGCATCTTGAGGGCCGGTACAATAACGCTAATATCCCATGTTTGAGGTTTGACGATGTTAGCAGAAACAGTGCTCACTTACAAATGAGAAGACTGAGATCTGAGAGGTTAGTTTGCCAAGAATCACATACCTAGAAAGCAACAGACCAGGATTCTGGTCTGTTTATTGAGCTGCTGTCTCAATCACGGTCCTGTAGTATCTTAGTGGTAGTCATCTTTGTACCCCCCTGGCCCTGGTGCAATGCCCAGCCTGGATTAGTACTCATTTAATGTTTGATGAATGGTTTTGGTGGATTTTACCCTATGGGTGATTGAGTTTGGGCACATTTCATATGTCCTGTGTGGGGTAGTGCTAAGTAACTAAAAGCATTGAGAGGTGCTGTCCTCCAAATTTTATATCTCTTTGACTTTCAGATTTGGCAGGTAACGCTACCTTTTTTTCTTACAGGAGGGAGGGAGAAAGGAGGATGACTCATTAAGGTTAGGTTAATTGCTCAAGAATTCCTGATCCCAAACTAGTCTCAGGGCTTCCTACCCAGAATAACTACCCTTGAATTAGTGTAGAATTTTTTATAATCTCTGAGTAGACTCTCCTGTAAATAGTGCTGTTAGCACTAATGCTGATTCATTCAAAAATAAAGCTGTTTGTTATGCTACTAGCTAATAACTGAATTTATTTAAGAGTAAAATCAAACAGAGGGTGGCAGTCAACATCATAGCATTTGTCTCATTTGTGTATATTCACACAGTCAAGAAATCATTACTGTGCATCTATTATATGGCAGCTGCCAGGCACAGCACACTGTTCTAGGAAATAGAATGAAAATCCTCCTGCCAGGGAGGCAGAGTTGCACGTACTGGCTGAAGGAAGCCTTGGGTCCAGGTACGTGGAGTTGCGGAGTACCCAGGGCCGACCTGAAAGGGCATCCAAAATAATTCAAAGGACTTCTTTTTTTAAAGAAGTGATTTGTATCAAGGGATATATATAAAGTAAAAAGAACCCTAGACTTGTCATCGGAAGCAGAGGATTGCTATTCCAGCTCTGTTTCATAGTAATACAACTCAGACTTTACTGAGCACATACTCAGTGGCAGGTATTGCACAAAGCCTTCTCATTTGTTATTATTTTTAATTTTTAAAAGAGCTTTATTGAGATTTCATTGACACATAAACATTGTATATTTAAGATGTACAGCTGATGTTTGGATATATGTATATATACAATGTGAAATGATTATCACAGTCAAGATAAATAACATATCCATTATCTCTATGCAGTTACCACAGTGTGTGTGTGTGTGTGTGTGTGTGTGTGTATGTGTGTGTTAAGATTTAATTTAAGATCTATTCTCTTAACAAATTACAAATATACGATACAACTGCTGTCACCACACTGGACATGAAATCTTCTCTATTTATCTTGCACAAATGATACTTTGTACCCCTTGACCAACATCACCCCATTTTTCTCCTCCCTCAGCTCTTGGCAACCAACATCTTACTCTATGCTTCTATGCATCTGACTGTTTTAGATTCTACATATAAGTGAATTCATGCAGTATTTCCTTTTTGTGTCTTCCTTATTTCATTTGGCATACTGTCCTCCAGGTTGATTGATCCATGTTGCAAATGTCAGGCTTTGTTTTTTTTTTTAAGGGCTGAATAATTTCCATTTTATATATATGCAATTTCCATCACATACATATAATTTCCATTATACATATTTTTCATTTTTCTATCTATCGATCATCTACCTGTATTTCATTTTCTTTATCCATTCAGCTGTCCAGTGACATTTTAGGTTTGTTTTTTTTTTCATAGCCAAAGCCTTTTTATCTAATCTTTTTTTTAGCTCTGTTCTGGGACAAGTCTCTTACACAACCTGAGCCTCAGTTTCCCATTTGTGAAGTGGAGTAATAATTCTGTACCTATTTACCTCACTGAGTTGTTAAGAGGATTAAAAGAAGTAATATGAGTCTCAAAACTCCTTGTGCACTCTAAATTTTTTCAATAAATTTGCTTTTATTACCACAACTTAGATTTTCTTATACTTTGTACTTTTTTCTGATTTCTTGCATTTCTTATTCTGCTAATAAGATGATTTAGGTTCTTGTTTACATGCTTCTTCTATAAAGCTGATATCTAAATATCTATTCTAATTTGGCTATTTACTTATAAATATGAATTTTAACATATTAAGTTTTCTTAAAGTGGGCAGTAAAGAAGATAGGGCAAAGGACAGAGAGCAGGGGAAAAATTACACAAATCAAATGGAAGCAAAAGAATCAGTCCTTTCCTCCATCAAAGTCAGGGACAAGTTGAAGGTCTGGGATTATGACCCAGATTTAGAGATAATCCTTATCCAGGAAAAAAGCTCTGCAAATAGTAATTAGCTTAAAAAGGGGGTGGGAGGATATATTGGATATTTATTTTTATCAACTAGATTTAAAATAATTATCTATTTTGATTCAGAGGTATTCTAACTTTTCAGCTAATATTTGACATCAGAATATAAGGTTTTGGACGGTTGGTTAATTTTCCTGCTTGATTCTTTGATTCCAAACTGGATTGTAAATTTTGACGAGGAGGGGCTGGTAATTTGTATTTCTTCATAACCCTCTCTAACCTTGGCAGAAGTCTGAGTTCTGGTGGATGGAATGGTTAATTTATGGCGAACACTTTCTGTAGAGTGATGTCTGATGCTCCTATTATCAACATCACTATTTCCTTAATTAAAATGTAGGATTATTAGCCTCTTGTATATGGAAGCAGTTCATTTATTTCAACTAGGAGGAGGTGAGAGATAAAACCTTGAATGCGAAATAGTCTTGAAAACCGAATGGCATGATTTTGGGAAGATTAATCAAGTGGACTTGAGGATAGTATTCAAACAGCCACTATGTTCTTGGAGTTTGCATAATTAAAACTTAGAAATTTATGCCTCGCGTCTAGGCTTTTCCTGCTCAAATGAAGCAAAGTCATCACCTGCTCTTGCCAAAGTTGTCGTTCTGAGCTTAAATCAAACATGGGCTCTGTTTCAAGTGACTGTGCCCTCCCGTCATGGCTCCACCACGACTCAGATCTGCAGGGCTTGCACTTTGACTGGCTCTGGTGCAGAGAGGGGAAAGTTTACGTCTGCATAGCAAGTAGGAAGGTGTCTTTTGATTCTATGTCCAGGGATTGATTAATTCTGTATAATGGCATTGAGGAACTAATGAGAGATTGGAGCCAAGGATGGAGTCTGTATTAATTCTTCCGCCTTCTCTCTGCCCTCGGAAACGAGTCACTTTTAACTTGTACCCTGTAAAATTGCTATTAGACCACCGTTGGTCCAAAGCACAGGTCAACTTGACATGTCGGCACTGCTCACTCTGAACAACTGCTTGGAGTAGCTCGCTCATAATTCATGCATCAGAAAAGTGGATTGTGTGTATTTAGGTTGCTGATTTCCAATCCTATTTCTGATGTTTTCATGACAAAACTTACAAGCTTATGTTCTATTAGACTATTCCTTATATAAATCATTTTTCTTCTTTCAAATCAGTGTCTTCAAAGGAATTCCTTTGAGGTCTAGTAGCACATAAAGTAAATGGACATGGTATGGTATATCTTTTCCGAAATCTGTAAAATGCCACCTACCCCCATCCACGTTCCCTCCCTTTCTTCTTTCCCAAATCCACATGTTGTTTAGCATAAGAGGTCACCAACCAACACCTGAGTTGATAAGAAGTGAAGTGCTTATAAACCTCCTGAATTGCTTATAACACTGGAATATCATATATCAGGACTGCTAATGGATAGTACATTTCAAAGTGGGATAATTTTGACTAGTTCTATTCCTTTAAAAGCAATTAACCAGATAGTCTTTTTCTTAATTCCTTTTGACTGTTTTTTTCTACCTTGCTGCTGAGTTCCCAGGAAATAGACCTTGGAGGTGAGATGGACTTTGTTCAATGAACAGGCTGGTAGTTCTGAATAATTTCAGTTTTCTTTGGCCATTTTGGGATGAACAGTTGTTATATGTTTTCAGGTTGTCCTTTGTCTCCAATCAAAGGTCATCCAAACTTTGAAATCTCATGAGGAAAACTAATGGTTTTCTTAATCATAAGTAGAAGACGTTAGCTCCTGCCAGTTTCATTAGGAAATAAGCTATTATGCTGACCTCTTTACAAAACCCCTGGTTTCTAAGAAGCTTCTCTCCCTGTGGTGTTTTGGAAAGGTCTGCTGCTTGTCAAGAGTGATCAATCTTGATTCCTAAAAAGCTGTGGCTAGAATTCTAATGGCAACATGTTATGAATTGGCTTTCTGCATTACAAATTCTAAGCAGATATCATCCCAGCAAAATGGAAATCTAGAGACTGGATTCAAATCACAAAACTCCTGGTGATTAGCTAGGTTTTTGACATTAGGTGGTCATTCATACCATAAACAATTGACTTCTCAAAAATGAGAATACAAGCCCCTCATATTTTAACTTATTTTAACAAAGGATTTAGTTGACAAAAATACCAGCAAATTCAACATCCTTTTAGAAATTACTTTTGCATGTACTTTGACTCAACCAAAACTTCAACTCTGTACCTCCAGCCCAAACCAATTTGAACATTTTGGCAATTGTACAATTAGAGGTATTAGGTTTTCACTGTACGTACTGATGTGTAATCGGTAAAAGTTGGATTACAAATTAGAAGTAAAGAATACTTTCAAGATTGTATCACTGGAATTGAACATGTAAATAAGTCAAAATTCTGTTCTATGACTTTTCTCCTCACTTTATTTATGACTCAGAGTAACGAAACTTAGATGAAGGAATGTGAATTGAATAAATGCTCCCTGCTATTCAAGGATAAGCTAAAAAGGCAACTTAATTTTTTTTCTGGTAATTATTAGAAATAAGAAAAGTGTAGGACAATTCGAATTTCCCTGATGGCTAATGATGGTGAATATTTTTTCATGTGTCTGTTAGCCTTTTGTATTTCTTCTTTGGAGAAATGTCTGTTCATGTCTTCTGCCCATTTTTTGACTTGATTATTTGTTTTTTGGTGTTGAGTTTGAGAAGTTCTTTATAGATCTTGGATATGAGCCCTTTATCTGTAATGTCATTTGCGAATATCTTCTCCCATTCTGTGGGTTGCCTGTTAGCTTTGTTGACTGTTTCTTTTGATGTGCAGAAGCTTTTCATCTTGATGAAGTCCCAAAAGTTCATTTTTGCTTTTGTTTCCTTTGCCTTTGGAGACGTGTCATGAAAAAAGTTGCTGTGGCCGATGTTGAAGAGGTTACTGCCTATGTTCTCCTCTATGATTTTGATGGATTCCTGTCTCATATCAAGGTCTTTCATCCATTTAGAGTTTATCTTTGTGTACGGTATAAAAGAATGACCGAGTTTCATTCTTCTGTATATAGCTATCCAATTTTCCCAGCACCATTTATTGAAGAGACTGTCTTTTTTTCCATTGGATATTTTTTCCTGATTCTGTTGAAGATTAGTTGACCATAGAGTTGAGGGTACATTTCTGGAGACTCTATTCTGTTCCATTGATCTATGTGTCTGTTTTTGTGCCAATACCAGCTGTGCTGGTGATCATAGCTTTGTAATATAGCTTGAAATCAGGCAACGTGATGCCCCCATGTTTGTTTTTCTTTTTCAACATTTCCTTGGTGATTCGGGGTCTTTTCTAGTTCCATACAAATTTTAGGAATGGCAAAAATTAACAAGGCAGGAAACAACAAATGTTGGATTGGATGTGGAGAAAGGAGAACCCTCTTACACTGTTGGTGGGAATGCACATTGGTACAGCCACTTTGGAAGACAGTATGGAGGTTCCTCAAAAAATTAAAAATAGTGCTACCCTATGACCCAGCAATTGCACTACTGGGTATTTACCCCAAATATACAGATGTAGTGAAAAGAAGAAGCACATACACCCCGCAATGTCCACAATAGCCAAACTGTGGAAGGAGCCAAGATGCCCTTCAACAGATGAATGGATGAAGAAGAAGTGGTCCATATATACAATGGAATATTATTCAGCCATCAGAAAGGATGAATACCACCATCTTCATTGACATGGATGGAACTGGAGGGGATTATGCTAAGTGAAATAAGTCAAGCAGGGAAAGACAATTATCATATGCTTTCACTCATATGTGGAACATAAGGAATAGCACGGAGGATATTAGGAGAAGGAAGGGAAAACTGAAGGGGGGAATCATAGGGGGAGATGAACCATGAGAGACTATGGACACCGGGAAACAATCTGAGGGTTTCGGGGGGGAGGGGGATGGAGTAGCCTGGGATGGGTATTAAGGAAGGCACATGTTGTAATGAGCCCTGGGTGTTACACACAAATAATGAATCATGGAATACTAAAAAAAGGAAATGAAAAGAAGAGAAAAGAAAAGAAAAGAAAAGAGAAAGATGAAAGAAAGAAAGAAAGAAAGAAAGAAAGAAAGAAAGAAAGAAAGAAAGAAAAAGAAAGAAAGAAAGAAAAAGAGAAAGAAAGAAAGAAGTGTGATCATTAGCACTAGCAGCATGCTAGGTGGATTATCTGTCTTAATCCTCAAAGTAGTACCATAATGCAGTTTCCATATTACAGATGAGAAAACTGAGCACCAAAGAGTTTAGTAAAGATGCAAAGTCTGACTCTAAAGCCTAACCATAATAATTCTGAATTAAAGAGAAGTATCTCTAGTGATAGGGCTAAAAGAGGAGGGTGTAGGAAAGTAGGAGGTTATTAATTTTTCATAAGATCTAAAAAAGAAGATAAATTAGAACCACAAAATTTATAAAAATGGATACGATATTTCCCAAAGAGCTAAGAATTGAAGGCTTTCTAGGAAGAGCGGTTCTGTATATCCTTTAACTTTTCAGCTTTGCAGGGCAACTGCAAATAACAACGACCCTAGAAAGAACTCAGTAACCTCTAGGGTGGCCCCAGAAGCCTTTAAAGCATATGAACCTGATTCAAAGTAATTTTATGGTAGCCAGTATACAGCATGCCTGTGTTCACACACATCTTAATTCATGCTTGGTTTCCAATGTAAGGATAAGGTTGTTCAATTTGGTTAGTGTGACCAAGATTGGTGATATAAATGTATAGCAACTTTTGATAGTCAAAAACTCACCTTAACCTTGGTGAGCTGTAAGGAAGAGCAGCTCAGCTCTAAGAAGCTAGAAGATACAGTACGGAAGAAGTCTTCCTAGTATGTCCAGATACCTCCTCCTTTGACTCTCTGGGCCACCTTTGGCATTATCTGGCTTAGGTGACCTCTTTCCTTTCTACACTCCATTGTTCTTTGAAGAAAGCAGGTGGTACTCTGCCCAAATGTGCCTCCTCTCATCTTTAGTCTTCCACTGTTTTCCCTACTTATTTTGCAAAATCATTGTCCCGTGTATGATACTCAGACAAAGCAAGGGCCTGTTTTTTTCTGACATTAATCTGCTTCCTTTAGTGCCTCCCCCGCCCCTGCAAACCTCCTTGGTAGGTTTATTTGGAAGCAGTCTCGGAAAAGATGTCTGACTGCAGCTCTCAATATACTTAACACCCAGCTTCTCATCGCTTTTGTACTAAATAGGAAGAAATCTACTTGTTTTCATACTTACTGAGTTTTCTTAAATATAATATTTATCTTTTATTATAAACACATACATTCTTCCCAATTTTCTGAATCCTTGGGAAATATTATAGAGGGTTTTCACTGAGTAGAATGTTAGGCGGAATGCGGGAGATGGGTTCAAATAAAATGAAAATATGTTCAGATATTTATTCTGAACAGTTAATCAACATGCATTTTTTTGAGTGCCTACATGTGTTCATACACTGAGGGAACAGAGGTGAAGGAAAGGGCTTAGCTATATTACTGAAGATAGAATAGCAGGTAAAAACAAACAAACAAACAAACAAACAACAGGAAAAGCCCCATGAGCTAACTGAGACACTTGTCAATGTGTACAAAAGAAAATGACTAGTCTAAAAAAAAAAAAAAAGAACAAAATGACTGGCACAATCAAGGGCAAATATAAAAATATTTCTACCATCTAAGTGGAGATATTTGTTTCTTAATTTTTCTATTCCCATTTTAAAGATTATAAGAGTAGGTATGCCCATTACGAAATGAGTAGAACTGTGTGAGCTCCATGTTCCAGGGGCCTGTGGCCTAACTTTCTACATTCACAAGAGCTGAGGCTTACACTTCCCTCACGAGGCTAGACTCTCCCATCCTCACTCTCTGCGATTGTGTACACATTCTTGACTCCTCATTATGTTAGACTACTCCGAAGCCACAATCTGGGGCCACCTCACCTTTGGCTCCCAATTAAATGGTCTCTATGGAGTCATCTTTCACTGTCTGTAAAACTGCAGTAGATGGCACACCTCTTCCTATCTGCTTAGAGTCCTTGGAAGGACACCTCCATCATTATACCATGTCATCCGTATCATACCATATCATCTAACCATTATCATCCTCCATTATAAATATCATATTATATCATCATATCATCATTATCATCAACATGATAAGAGAGCCGGGGAAAAACGGTTTTCCCCCCAGGGAATTTTCCTGGAGATCATGAGTGCTATAATTGTTTCCCCTCTTTGCCCTGTCTGCTGGAAAGTTTAGATCTCAGTTTTGCTCTGTTACTTTACGTAATTATTCTCCTTCCCTCCTACTTTACTATGAAGTTTTTGTCTTTCATTTTGAGAGAATGGTTTTATGTCTTTGTATTCTTATGTTTTGTTGCGACTTTTTATAGGCATACAAATCTTTTTGGAAACAGGTAGATGCTGTATAAATAAGTTCTTACTCTCAAAAAGATTTTTTAAAAAAATTTATGTGTAATGTAATACTGATTTAACCTCTTCCACCATCCTCTGAACAGCCTATCCATGTGCCTATTATCTAAAGGTCAAATTCTATAGTTCCGATTCTGAAGTTATGAAAACTTCTCAGAGGGAAGTGTATGCCCCATGTCCTTTATATCTAACCAACCCATACAAAGTTTGTTATGGTGGGCAATGGAGCTATGATGGGCAGTGGTGGTGGCCAAGGAAAGTTGATAATAATGACGGTTGGAGTTACTGACTACTTTAGCATATTCTGGAGTTGGTAACGTAGCGCTTCGTGTATTCTCAGAGACAAATCATAGCTATCGCTTAGTTGTCAAGATTGGCAAAGTTAACTCTAGGAAGCAAACTCCTTTTGAGACAAGCCAGAGTTAGTTTTCTTGTGTCTTATCAACGGTCAGCTTCATCCAGAGTTTATCATGCACGAAGCCAGCTGAATTCACTCTAAGAACAATTTAGAGGCTCTGTGTAATGTCTCCGAATACCTTACTGTTGACACTAAATTCATAATTCACAATTTCAGGATATGCTTCTTGTGGGGAAGAGAGAAGGGCAGGGGCAAAACAACAATGTGCAAGTTCAAAGGGGCTGAAGATGCACTTCGGGTATTTGGATTGGCACTCCGGAGCTCGCGGATGCTTGCGATTGCTTATCTGACTTATCTAAACTGCTGACGTCAAAAGAATTAGGCTAGAAATCTTATGATTACAGCTTTTCTTGTGATCTTTTCTGGTATTTCCTGTTTCCTGTCAGGCCAAATATACTTCGAGAGAGGGTTATTTTATGGCATTTCACCGTTTCTGCCTCAGCTAGACAAGAGGTACAGGAGGCATGAAGTAAAAATAATTAAGAACAACATCAGAAAACTCTGTCAGCCCCCAATACCCCCACGCCTTCACAGTCACTGACGTTTCTTTCCAACATCAAAAAACGTTTCTGCAATGGTTCAGAGTAGGGTCTTATTTTTAATGGAACAGGTCTATTGTTCATTAAAAAGAAGAAGCCACTTGAATTGTATTTCTGACTATTACCTTATTTGGGTGGTAATAAGCAGGCAGGCTGTGAACGGCATAATGCAGGCAGTGAAGAAGGCTTTTGAGAGGAGAGGATATAGTTTCAGAGTAAAAAGGAGGAAAACCGGCCACCAATGGTTACACTTTTCTTTTAGGAATACAAACACCTTACAGAAACAGGAAAGAAAAAAAAAGTGGCTGGGGATGAGTTTTGTAAAATCTTGCCTAAATGTTGCCAAATCTTCAATGTGCTTTCTGAGCTCAGCACTGTTTGCAAAGAGAGCCTGAGAGGTTGAGGGGTTCATCCTCAGTGGTTTATGGGCAAGTGTACCATAGACCCAAGCTTTCAACCGTCACATGCACTGGCCCTGTCTGGCCCACCCTCCTGAAACTCTACCTCCAGACAACAATGCAGAAAGAAACAGAACTATTACACAGGATGGCAGTAACATTTCATTTCATTGATGATGGTTATAGCAGCTACCATCAATATTTATCTCATATATAACTCTCTTTAACCTCACAGTCCTGTTTAAATCCTTCATCTGGTATTCTTTTCTGGCGAACAGCTACCCATTTAGTACATTGCAGGCACTCCAGATGGGGAAATTCACAGAGAGGGCTTGGGACTTGCCCAGAACAATCTATAATCTAAGTTTGGGAACAAGAAAAATGCATGTATACACATACATGTATGCATTTATGGGTATGCAGACACTTCTTGCTTGTGTAAGACAGACACCACATTTATAATGCAATCACAGAGATGTTAGTGCTGGGGAGCGAAAAGGGCAGTAAATGAGATTTAGAGAGTTTATCATGTGGAGAGGCATTTTTGGAGTTTGGCCATGACAGGCAGCATGATTGAATCAACAGCATGGTGGCATTGAGGGACGTAGAATTGGCAAGTATGTTGTTTAACCTCTGTGGGGTCTCAGTTTTCTCATCTAAAAAAATGCAGTTGTTTAGATGATCTTAAAGGCACTTTCCATTATAAAATGTTAAGATTTCTCCACTCTTTCACTTAAAATTTTTCAATGGTTCTACAAAAGTTAAGGGTTCTTGTCCATATGCAACCAGTCCCATTAATTCTGTTTCCCACTATTTTTTTTTACTCCAGACAGCATACCAAGCTAACTTGACTAATCTCCATTTCCCAATCATTTCTTTTGCTTTTCTGCCTTTGTACCTACATTCATGTTAATTCCTTCACCAGAAAGATCACTTTGTCACATCCCGTTGAGATCTTAATGATCTTAAAGACATAGCTGTCATGACCAGTCACTCTAAGCCTTCCTGGGTTCCTCTAGAGAAGGGTGAGTTAAAAATGAGTCCTCAGTGAATCCCCATGGAGTATCTACCACACTTGGTTTTGTTTGTTTGTTTGTTTTTTTTTTTTGAGAGAGAGAGAGAAAGCAGGTATGAGGGTGGAAGGGGGGGAGAGGCAGAAGAAGAGAGAGGGAGAGAGAGAATCTTGAGCAGGCTCCATGCCCAGCACAGAGCCCAACGTGGGGCTGTATCTTATGACCCTGAGATCATGACCTGAGCTGAAATCAAGGGTTGGAAATTTAACAAATGGAGCCACCCAGGCACCCCACATACTTGGTTTGTATTTGAGTACGTGGTTTTATCTAACTCATACATTATAAACTATAAAATCACATTACAAAAATTGTGTTTTTCTTAGATGTTTTCTCATCCATTCTGTGGCACCTAACCTTGAAATAATTGCTTAAAAAACATGGAAACCTGAAGACAGGAAGAAATATAACTTGGCAAAGTAGGAGGGATAGACTGTTTTGAAACTGTGAGGATAAGTTGCATCAGGTCTTGAATTTGGGGAAGTGATGAGCATGGATGGAATGGGAGGTCTGGATGGAAGAACACGAGGAACATAAATCTTTCAGGGCAGGTTGGTATCAAGTGTTAAAGGACTTTGACTTGATGATTTATGTATTATTTCTTGTGGTTCTGTATGAAATACTATAGCACTTGCGAAAGTTGGTTTGTAAGTTAAAGGGAAAGTATTTATCATTTTGAAATTCTTGATATTTACTAAATATGGTCGATGAACACCACATTGATGGTTAGAAATTCATTAGTATCCTTACCCCAAGTCTAAATCTCCACCTTTAGGGCGATCCTTCTAAAATGTAAAATTTATCATGTCACTTCCTACTAAAATTATTTGAACCCTTCTCAGTATCTGGAGGATATACTCCTTAGAAAGGCAGAGGAGGCCCTGGGTGATCTGACCCCCAGACTACCTCTCTAGTCTCATCTTTAGCCCTCCTCCTGATATATTTCCTATCTTAGGATTTTGACATTCCCTAGAATTTCTTGCATTTGGTCCTGCTGTTTCTTCTTCCTGCAATGTCCTCTATCTCTTCTTCATTTGGAGGAATGCAACTTACTTTGCATGGTACCTCAAAAATCACCTCCCCTCTGAAAACTCTTTAACACCCATCATACCCACAGAATTAATCACTCTCTTGTGTGGCGGTATAGACTTTGTGTTTGTACCTCTAGCGTAGCATATGTTATTTGCCGAGCTCTCTCACTCCCTTGCTTGTTTGCTCTATCTATATATCTATGTATCTATTATCCATCCACCTCAACTTTCCTGATTCACAAATTTTTATTTTCTAAGGAATCAAGACAATACTTGGCCCATGATAATCAATAAATAAATTAGGTTAAATAAGCAGTCTTTGTCTTTCTTCAATATTCTGACAGAGTATTAGTTCTACTGAATCTTGAGACATATGCCCTTCTGTCTTGATATCAGTGAGTTGTTTATATGTCTGTCTCTTCTAACAGGTCACAAGCTCTTTTCCTTCTGCTTTTCCCCCTGGCATATAGCACACTGCTATACACTGAGTAGATGCTCAAAACATAATTCTTTAATTGAATTGCTTTGCAAGAAAAACCCAGAAATTTGAATTATTTCCCTTTCTGAATATCTTGAATAAATAACCAGCAAACGTAGGCCTCAATTTCTTCTATTTCTAAGTTGGGAATAAGTCCTTTTTCAACTGATACTTATTGTGTAGTAGAAGATGCTAACTATTTATATGTAACATTAAAACATTTTCCATTCTGTGACCTCCTAGAGCGTTTCTATATATTTTTGGAGGGTTGGGATATCCAAAAAATTTTTTCAAAACAAAAACTTTTTAGTTCAATTTTGTCTATTCACGTTCTACAATGCATTTATCACCAAATCAAACAATATGACATTTAGGACTAAAGAGGGTAGAAATTGCTTTAGAGTTTATGAAATCTGGTGAATTCATAACTCTTGATTTTATATATCAATTTAATTGACAAGGAAATCTTTTCTTCTGTTTTACTGCAGAATTAGGGATTGACCCAAGAAAAGCACTATGTGACTCAACTAATATTCAAAGGAGAAAATGAGGGCAAAAAGATAGGTGTACCCACACCTTGAAAGAGTTATAGAGAGAAGAATAGGGAGGGAGGCAGCAGTTTCTTCATATTAGCTACCATGGAAGATGTAATAATGATTCCTGTTACAATGCTAGAAAAAAACAGTGATCCCTATTACAGTGCTGGCAGCCTTATTGTTGATCGCTCTCACTTCTCCTGGTGTCTCCCACCCTTTTTCTAGGAGACAGAGTGCACAGAAAGGAGAACAACTCTCAGAAATTTCCATTGAGCACATTCAAGCAATGAGAATGTATCAGACTTGACCAGAGTATAATGCACATATGTTTATGATGACAATTCCAATATGTATTAGATATAAAACCTCAGCTTCTGATGTGGAAACCAGCCAGAAAGGTGTGACTTGTACACATCATGTTCTATGCATTCCAGTCATTCAGTTGAACTTTTCAGTGTCAAAGTCCTGAGATGGTTACTGAAATGCATGTGTATATTTTAACAGAAAGAGAGAGGGAGGTAAGAGGGTACAATAATTGGGTTCAGCATATGCATGGGAATGTAATCAAAATAAATAATATCCAGCATGCAATACTCAAGTATAGGCCCAGCAGGGTAGCTCAATCAGTGTGTAATGGAGATAATATTTTTTGAAGAGGGTGTCAATATTCATCATTTGACCTTCAGAGTGAGAGGGGTTTTTATTCGTTCGCTTTGCTTTTTTGTTCTTGTTGTTTTGGTTTGTTTGTTGGGTTTTGTGTGGGAATTTGCAGCAGAACAATACACTTGAAAACTGGTCTTTGTGGAGAGATAAAGGGACTCTCTACATTCTTTCATTAGATCCCATTAACATTGAGAGTTAGGCTTGCAGGTATGGTTTCTTGCCCCTTCCGCATTGAGGCTTTCTCCTGGGAAGGAGAATATGGTACAAGGTAAGGCCATCTACACCTGACACCCTAGAGAATTGTGAGGAAGAGAGTAAAAGGCAGAAGCCAGTGGCCAGATGAACTTGCCTTGGACCCCGCATCTCAGGCTGGCATTTTGCACTGTGTGCAGTAGGCACATTCAGGGGTGTGTGGGAACCCAAGGCACATGTTCACCCAGAATCACCTTGGAGAGGAGCAAGGGGTGGGGGGGGAAGTGTTTATCCAAAAGAAGTAATTTAATCTGGAAAAGATTGACCTCCGCCATGATAATTAGCAAGTATAAATTTTCTTATCCCATTAGGGTGGTCTAAAGAGGAAGTTTGATTAGTTGGCAAAGAGAAACAGGCTATATTTTATTGTGCATTTGAGCGTGGACATTTGAGATCTCTGTTACAATTATTTTCAACAGTGACTGTTTCCTCTTCATTTCTTATGTGTTTTTGATTACACTTCTTTTACTTGAATCTAGTTTCTTTGTAGTGACCTCACCTCACTTCCTTCCCCTTGGTATTCCACAGTTGACTCCTTACTTGTCCCTTTCTCTTCTCTTTCTAAATAATTTTCTCCAGCAAAATCTATCAACTTTTTTCAGTGTATTTTTGTCACAGATCCTCTAAACAAATATGCCTTTTAGTTTTCAGAAGTTCTCATCAAAGCTGTAGAGATTTGTGTGAGATATTTGGGTGCCATCCAAAAAGAGATTCAGAAGGACGAAAGAAAAGAATCTTGTGCCTCAGCTTTAATTCTAGAAGGAAGGAACATCTGAGGATGCAATGGGAAAAGTTCTAATTATTGCATTATATATGTCTTAATACTCTTGGTTATTTAATTTGCCTTTTCAATACCTTGACTAAAGATTTACATTTATTTCATCACATTTATTACATTTATCATTATGTTACCTTACATTTATTTATATTTATCTCTCACCTCAATTTTATTTCACAATTTTCTGGTTTTCTACCTTTCAATTTCTACTACCAAATACATGCAACTGCTACTCAATCTCTCTTGAAATTTGTCCTTTCCTCTCTAGGGATTTTATTTTTCTGCAGTAAGCCTGGCTCTTTGGACTCAGTTTTAAGGACATACACAACTAAATCTTGTTTTGTCTTTGTCAACTATGCCTTCCAATTGCATACAAGGCCAACTTTTAAGTTTTATCTTGTTGGTAATGATAAGGACCATGACCTACAGGCTCTTCTTTAGTACTCCCCCAGCACCGTGGGAGAGTTGAGGAAGTAACACAATGCTCAGAACAGGGGCTTGGTTTAAAATCTGCAACATACCATGCCTCGTGGATTTTTTAGGTGCGAAGAAGTACTCTGAAGGAAGGATCTCTAATAATGTTGTAGTTTGAAGAAATTTAAGTAAGTGTAAAGATACAAAGTTCTCCTCTTGGGTGGTCTCTTAGCATTTCAGACACTGAAGTCAATTCTGAAGAGAAATTTATGGAAAGGCAGAGAGAGATAAATAGAAAAAGAAAGACTGTCTACACTGTGTACAGATGTAGGCTAGGGCATTGTATTAAATCACAAGTACTTTGAACTTTGCTTACTCTTTTTGATATGGTGATATGAATCTACTATGTACCCTGAAGTATACTGATAATTAAAGAGTGAGAAAAATCAGATAGTAGAAAAGAACACACAACTTCTTCATGTTGCTTCTGTGAGTTGAAAAAATAACTTGGAGCTTTTGGTCTTTCTACAAGAAAGCTTCTAATGTTTCTCTTTTAGAAATTAGTCAGATGCAAAAGTCAATGCTTTGCTGTCCAGTTAACCAGACTTGTTTAAAAAAAAAAAAAGAAAGAGAAAAAGAAAAAAAAAAAAGAAACTGTTTTCCAGGCAAAGAGCAGAGGACGTGGGAATAACATCCTCCATTCAGCTCCATCCCCTCAAAAGCTCATTTGTAGGACCGGGTAAACACACACCTTCCGTATTCTATTTTTGAAATTACATTGAGGAATATACAGACTGTTATCTGTCAAAAAAAAAAAAACAACTTTTGAAACTTTAATTGATATAAAATGTTCCAAAATGCATGAACAGAGTAATTATTTTAAAAGTATATAAAAGCATTCATAATTTGTATGCATTTGCTCTCAAATTTTATAATTATCAGTACATTTCAACTTCTCTGTATGAAGAGAGAACTGTCTCATATTAGTTTTGCACATACTTCATACCTTTTTAATAGTTCTGAAGTTTACTCGTGTATTCGTTTCTTTTACTTTAAAAGCTATAATGATTAATCCTGATCCTCTGCCAGAATATAAACTTAAAAATGGTTCCATTAAAAGAAATAACCAAAATTCATGTTTTTGAGTAATCTGTGCCTAGAAAAAAATGTTCATTCATGCATTTAATGGCAAATTGTAAGCTATGTTGTTCTTTCTGATAATTTCCCTTTTTTCACTTATCAAAGTACATTGAGTGGTTGACATGTGAAAGATGCTAGGAAGAACACAAAGAAAATAGAATGTTCTCTGGGCTCTCAAAAAGCTGAAAATCCAAGAAAGAAGGAGGAAAATGTACATTAATTATAACAAAGTGATTTGTTTGAGAAGAGAAGACACTCTCTCCCTCAGTAACCTCAGGAAGGCTTTTGTGCAGGGAGTGGCATATGAGTGGGGCCTTAAGGAATGGCAGAAGTTGAGAACATGTAGGGAAGTCATTTTAGGCACTGGCAACAATGAACAGAAAGCAAGGGTGAAACTGTGGGATGCTTGTCCTGCCTGGGTCGAATGTAAGTGTTTATGGGGCAACAATGAAAAATAAGACAGGAAAAAGTGAGCTAGTTCCAGAGTATGGAGAGCTTTGAATGCAAGATAAAAGAATTTGGATTTTCTCTGCAGACAATGGAGAAGCACTGAGGAGTCTAAAGAGGGCGGAGACATGTTCTGATTTTCCTTTTGATGTTATTGACCTAAATCACAGAGTGGAAAGATGAGGCATAGAGAGAGTACTGGAGTTGGAAGCTATTGAGAGATGATAGACAAATCATGAAGTTTGGCCAAGGGCCGTGGAACTGAAGGGAAAGCTGGTGATGAGTGTGAGGTACTTATTGAGGAAATAGCAGCAGTACCAATAGTTATAATAGTCAACATTTACTCAGAAGGTAGTAGGGCTTAGGTTCTTTTCTAGGCACTTTTTTGGGGGGTGTTATCTCATTTAATCTTCACCTTTTGTGAAGGTACTATTGGCATTCTCTTTTTATAGAAGAAGAAACAGGCGTACAGAGAGGTGAAATCATTTGCCCAGGTTCACACAGTTCAGTAACAGAGAGGTAGGACTTAGGAATGTGAAAATCTCAGCACTGCAACAATGCTCTGGTACTCTTAGTCTATACTATAGACTTAGAACCAATTGGAACTGGACAGTTAGAGGGAACAGTTTTGAACCTAGGTTTCTGCAGGGGTCAGATCATTTATGAAAACAAGAAAGTCAGGTGAAGGACTAGATTTAGTGAAGGTAAGATGATAGGTTCCAGTTTCCACTCAATTTTGTATCACATTTACAAACAGATTAAAGTGCCAATGATTATTATCCAGTACAGCAACAGATTGAGAGCAGGCTAATGTCTACAAGAAGTAGTTTTAGAAAAATGTTATGAATTAATGTCAATTATCTAATGTTAAGACTCACTGATTCTTTGATCAAAGCAATTTGTCCTGCCTTGAATGAATCATTAATGTTGATGAGTGTTTGAAACTATGTTTGAATTTTTACAAATGTTTCTGAATTTTGCCAGTTTTATAGCCAATACTCTGAGTTGATGGAAAGGTTTAAACTAACAAAAGCTTGTTTTCACACTGAAGTTGGAGATAGAACTCCAATTCACCAATTTATAATTGTTCTTCTCTCGATAAGTATTTGATTCCTCCCGGAGTCCCTGGTGCCTTGCACAGTCCCTAGTATACACTAAGCATCCAATAAATGTTCCTTGAATTATAATAATAGGAATATTCAATCTTCAACATATTTAATTTATATTATACTTGATACTTGAGATATTTTAAAATAGCACTTTAAATGTCAGTTTGAATTGAAGAGTTCTGGAATCAAAGAATCCTTTTGGAGATTTTCTCCTCTGAAGTGGTTTGATTTTTAGAGCTAAGTATAAAGCAAATTTCTGATATTTTATTCTCCTGGAAAGGCTGAACAAGTTATAATGGCTATGGGGAAAATGAATTTTCTTAGGGAGTTATGTGTTTTTATATTTTCCTGAAGCCAAAGGCTATTGAAATGGGAACACGCTTAATAAATAAGTAAAATATAATGTAAAATTTAGACCAGAGACACCAAAAGAAAGCTAGGTTCCACGGCTACAGAGTTTTTAGTTATTTGGTTGAATTCCAAAATAAAATTATTTATTCAACTATGAATGAATTCTGTTAGGGGATGTCTAACCTTACGCTGCTGCGTAGAATCACAATTAGACTAATATGTGTACTCACAGCATTTGAGAAACTGCCTCTTTATTTTCTGTCCTCCTTCCCCCTCCCCAACCAGCCCCCATTCCTGGGCATCCTTCTACCACCATGCCTTAAAGCTTACTTTCTTTTGATAATAGATGGGGAATCTTCCCCTGGGTCTTCCTAGCCCTTGAAGCTTGGATCTAAAACTAAAGCCCACAACATAAGTAGAAAAATGTAAAGGCACACTAGCCTGATTTATTTTGCATATAATATAATTTTTCTGGTTTGACCAAGATTTATACTATATCATGAGTTCCTTTGTCCCTGTATGTATAATCAATAAAGTGATGTCTTGGTTTAAATTTAAATTACCCAGCATGTGGTCTGACTATGTCAGTTTTGGGGACTACAGTTGGGTGATGGAGATCCTGATCTGGTTCTAACACAGGATCTGTGTGTGACCCTGAACAAATTGTTTAGTCTCTAGTCTACTATTTACCTTTTTGAGTTAACTAGATAATTAGACTACCCTTTGTTTCATAAAGGGAAAATGATGTATTAAGAAAATTAAATAATTGGGTACAATCCAATGAATGAAGTTGATGCTCCAACTTTGGGCATGCTGATAACTTCCAGAGCTCTCTCCAGGGCAAACAGTGCCTTCACCAACGCCCAGATGCATGCATCCCGGCATGTGCAGATGATGAGCCCCACTTCCTCCTGTCATCCGCCATTCCCTCATCCAGCATATTGCCGTGATAGCCATTGTTAGTCTCCATCCAATGGCCATCTGAAGATGGCAGGAAGATATTCACACATGCAAGCTCCTCCCTAGTATGTCCTTGTTCCCTTTAGGAGACACTGTTCCCCTCTGTCTTCCATTACTCGCAGTTCAGTGAATCTCATCTTAAAATCTCTCATGAATACATGCTTATGTATTCCCATAAATTCTTTTGCTCTCTCCCTTTATTACCTAAGAAAAATTCCAGAGCACTTTTCCATTTCACTTGCAAGAAACAAAGTTCCAGTCTTGTCTAAGAAGTATGAGTAAAAATAATCATGCTCCTCTCTAAGGAAATTTAAGGTTGCATTCAATTCATTGAGAAACAGTGGCATCCATCTCTAAGGTCCTCAAGATTGTTGGTTCTATCCAGAATTTCTTCAATTTCATGGTTTTAAAACACAAAACCTATTTATCTGTTAACGCAAGCAGTCAAGATATACATAGAATGCTATAATTTTTAGTTTCCCTGTATGCAGTTATAGCATGGCAAAAAATGTGTGCTATAAATGTAACATCTATACAGGTCAAGACAGCAGAGAGAAGGAAATAAATGACTTTGGGGGACGATTCAGGGATGTGGGTGTGGAGATCAGGAAAGTCATTACAATGAAAGGGATGCTTGAGCTGGACTTTGTAGTTTGAATAAAAAAGTTTTTAGTTGGCTAAGTCAAAGAAAGACATTCCAAGCATCAGGCAAGACTCAGAGATAGGGCACCACTTGTGCATTTTGAGGAACAGGAAGTTGTTTAGCATTGGCAAAGTATGAATTGTTTGAGGGTTCTGAGGCAAGGGTCAGATTTAAGACAGAGGGAGAATGGGAGGGAGAGAGAGAGGGGGGGAGAGAGAAAAAGAGAGAGAGAGATCACCGTGTGTCTTGGTGTTTTTTTGACAAGCTTTGTACCATAAAACACTGTACACTAACTGAACATAGCTTAAACCATCTCTTTCTAAAAATGAAAGCATGCCAGATTTGGGGAAGTATTCTCCAAGTGTTCCCGAGGCCCTCACCATCGTGCTGTTCTGGGTAGAATGGTACAGAGCTCCTGGTTCGAGAAGGAGCTGCAGCAGCAGGGACAAGATGAGAGAAAGTAAGAGACAATTTGGAAAGTGAAGCCACTTGTCTTTGGGGCTGCACCATGTGGCCCATGCTGCTGCCAATGTGGACAATAAAGTCTCATGCCCATGCCAGAAAGCCCCTCATCTCCTTGAGAATGCGAAG
Source organism: Ursus americanus (assembly GCF_024610735.1). Taxonomy (NCBI): domain Eukaryota; kingdom Metazoa; phylum Chordata; class Mammalia; order Carnivora; family Ursidae; genus Ursus; species Ursus americanus. The sequence continues at coordinate 48,824,728 of NC_142137.1, read as the reverse complement.
GCAGGGCAGGAAGAAGAGGAGGTAGAAGGTGTTGGAGTAGAGCATGCCTCTCTGCAGGCAGGATAAAGGGGGCACAGACCCGGGAACAGCCACCGAAGTGGCTGCTGAGAGATTCCACAGAAAGTAGGCAGTGGTCCGGGATTAATTAAGACTCCACTAGTCAACTTTGTAACATTCAGAAAAAGTCCCTTTTAAGTGATAAAAAGTTACGGGAGTTCTATTTTCTGTCTGAAGTATTGTTTTTTCGAGAAATTAGACCCCCACTGCCATATAATATAAATAATAACATAAACCTATCCCCAACACATACTAACATCTGTTGGATTAGGTAGTTTCATCAAAGGCATAATGTGAGATATGAATTTTAATCATTTAATTTACTGAAACAAACCAAGAGTGGTAACAGTTGAAGTGTCATAGTTAAGTTTTCTGTCCAGGTGGGTTTTTACACTTTTCTTGTACTACTCACATGAAATACGAGATGGCTTTGGCATTACCTCAATTCTTCTGACCAGGACCCATTTCCCTGGGCATCTGTCTCCTACTTGCCACATAAACCTCAGTCTCATCGGTTTTCTTCTCATTCCTAAGTACTCATTGTTTACTAGAGACCAGCAGTATTTTTTTCCTTCCTTTCAAATCTTTTTTGTTGTTGTTCAGAACATTATTTTGTAATGATATTCTTTTTTAGATTATTAGGCAACTTTAAAAAGTTTCTGCATAAATTATTAAAATAAAATGAGTCGCGTTTTGATTTCCTCGTCCCTTCCCATAAGCAAGAGAGAGGTAATTTTTGGTTTATCTTTCCTGTCTAGGCTCCCACCTCTCACCACCAATGGTCTGTCAGGATTCCACTGCATAGGGCTAGCCAAGACTCCAAATGCATAAACGCGTGCTCATATTTGTTCTTCTAAAGTGAACCACCACTTTCCGAAATATCTACCAACACATTCCCTAAAGGAAGAGAGCACCCTATAGCCAGTTACACTTTCTTAGTTTCGGGTTTTATCAGAGCCTCTTCGGATCCTTCACAGGGACTCTAGGTGTCTTTGTGGTTGCGGTGCCGGCTGTCAGAAACACAGCCAGGTTCTCCACAACTGTCCTAAACACAGTACATTCTTATAATATGACAGAGTCCCTATGAGTCATCATTTCCACATTTGTGAGGTAGTTGATTTTTCCTGGTATCACTGGGGGAATCTGTATTATTGACTGTCATGCCCAAAAGGGAAACCGAGGCAAGGAAGTTTGCCAGCTTTCCCAGGACAGATAAAGCTTCCAGGCCAAATCCGTCCTGGGAACCCTATGCACACTGTAGCGCCATAGTTAAAAATTGGAAAATGTGTTTTACTTTATAAAAAGCATGACAAAGAGCAGCCCAGATAGAATATTGTCTTGGAGAGAACTCTGACTTGTCAATAAGGAATTGCAGAGACAGGATGGCCATTAAAGAGCATCCAAGTCCACCCCCACCTTCTTTGATGGGGGCTGAAGTTCAGGAAATTTCACTTGTTTAAGCCGAAGGGCAATCAAGTGTGAGCTGAGCCCAGAGCCCAGGTTACTTGATTCCGTCTATTAATGCTCCTCCTACCACATCCTTCTTAATTTTAAGATGCATTTCTACAATAAAGCAAACATTCATTAATCACAGCCCTCGAACCCCGCGCTGCAGTTTGTCGTCCTGCCTTCTCTCGGTTTTCTGGCTTGGGCTCTGCGAGGAAGGGACCGACAGTCATCAGCCTTGGCCCCGGTACCTTTCGGCACCTCACCTCACCGTCAATTTACCTGCAAAGCTGTGGAGAGCATCTTCGTTCTCCAGGACGCCTCTCTGTTTGGTCGCCTGCAGCTCACTTTTGGATTTCCACACCAGCTTTACCATCCTGATCATCTCGGGCAAGTCCCAGGGCAGCGGCCCCTGCTGGCACCCCGGCCGGCCGCCCGCGGAGGAGGGCAGCACACCTTCTGGGGCCGTCCACCTCCTGCCTAGCTCCGCCGAGTGGAAGTAGCGCTCTAGCACAGGCATTCTGCCCCGGGGCCCCGCCGGGGAGCTGGGGCTGCTGCTGCCGGGGCCGCCGCGGCCGCCGCCGCTACCAGCGGGGACAGTCTCCCCAGGCAGGGGAAGGCGAAGCCCTGGGAAGTCTCCTCCGGCTCCGGAAAGGCAAGCCTCCTCCAGCCTGGCACAGCCTCCCTGTCGCTCCGTCCCTCGCAAAGGCTGCCGGCGCGGCGACTCGCTTGGCCAGGTCTCTCGCCGGTGAGAAGTGTTCCCGGGCGCCTTCCTTGGAGATGGGGCGCGCTCTCCCCCTGCTCTCTCGGGCACTGGCTGCTCCTCGGCGCTTAATTAATCCCAGGCTGCCGCTGGGACGGCGGCAGGGGGTACAGCCATCGAGGCTTTAGTGTTTGCCTCTCCTCCTCGATTCATGTGCTCCCAATTCTCCTTTGGTGCTTGTCAAAGTTTGTCAAGTGGCTTGTTCAGCCGCTAAGGTCTTCAGGCAAAGAAGCGGGGCTCCCCTTTGCCAGCCTCTCACGGGGGTCCTCCAGAGGCCGCTTATCTGAAGGTGTCAGGTGAAGAGTCACCCCTGTGGTGCAGGAAGCCTAGAAACTCCCCCCCCGCCCCCCCCCCCCCAGCTCCGGGCCGCGCGAGTCCCAAGGAGCTCTTGGAAAACGGGAAGCTGCGCACCGGCAGAACCAATTTGCAGCTGCTGCTCTCTGGAAGGTCTGGCCGGGGGCCACCTTGCCTGTCCACTAGGTCTGCCCTGGGATGGGGTTACGCAGAAGGCTCCGGGATGGAGCCTCAGCACCACGGGTCACACACTCCCCTCCTGCACCCCCTCTCCCTCTGCTGTCATTCGGTTCTCAGCAAACCTAACTGGGTTTTGGCCTATTAGTCAAATCCCTTTGTAACCTCAGCTGCCCTTCAGCTGGAAGGGAAGTAACTTTGAATCACATTCCAAAGCTGACTCTGACAGAAGTGACTTAGGGAAGCATCAAGATCCTCATGTGAACGTGCAGTGGGGGCGTATAGTCCGGACACGTAATTTGGGATTGCTAGAAACCCATTCAAAGGAAAACAACGATAATTTTAAATGCTCTTCATGGGGGGGGGGGGGGCGCACACATGGCAGTGAAAAGAAAGGGGAGACTGTTGCCGATCCACTTTCCAGACCCAGAGCGCTCTGGACTTCGTATGTGGGCCACTAACTGCTGTGCCCCCGCCTGTGCGCGGTTCAGTTGAGGACAATCATGCGCCACGCTGTTCGGCCCCACGGCTCCGAGGTGGAGACACCAACCCTGGAAGTCAGAACCCATTCAACAAAAGGGGGTGCCCCCTGTAGCTTGCGTGAAAAGCCCCAGACATAAATGAAAGTGGGGTGGTATTGTGTTTGGCACCTTTGTCAGCAAATTGGGTTTGTAGGAACAATTTGAACTTGAACATTCATGTGGATAGCTCCTGTTTTCTTGGAGGCCATCGCAACAAGCCCAACTTTTTCTCCTCTTCACATCTCTGCGTTGCAAAGTGCTTTATTTTGCTTGGCATTTTGTTTTGCTGAGGTACAATCTGTTGTTCCTGCTCTACATTTCTTGCCGGGCAGGTTTATCACACAATCATTTGATGTTTCTTTAGGGGAGAGGAGACTTTGGGGAAAGGAAAAAGACCATTGTAGGGTATGTTTTATTTTCAACGCCCTCACCTCGTTTTTTTACAGTTTGACATCAGTGAAGGCTACTGTTATTTTGTCGTTATCATTATTCCTCTAAGCCTGTGGTTAATAAGTTTAGTTTTCCACCCTAAGTTAAGTGCCTTTTCTTTTTCTGGATGGAAAAACACACTGGTAAACCAACTCTCTTTCCCAATAGGTAAAGAGTCATCACCATCCTTTGAGAGCATAAAACCACAATAAAAGACATTGAAGACACTATTCTTTGTGAATTTCATTACTGAAATATTGATCAGACAACTCTTCTTGTAACAACCAGGTATTCACTCAACCCAATTAGGGAATAATCAGTGATCCACTTATGAGAAAGATGTGCCTTTTTTTTTTTTAACTTCCCTCGTTGTTAAGGGATGAAGGGATTTAAGCATCAGTGTGCTACTTCCACCACTTCTGACAGCCCTTCCAATTCTTATCTGACACTTCTATCAGACTGCGGCATTAAGACTCTCTAGATTTGAAATGATTTTATTTAATAAGCACATGTAGGCTGTTGCACTCTATTAGCATATTTCCTGGATAATGTCTTAAACTCACTCCTCAGTCACAAACTTCCTTGACATAACAACTAAAGAGTTTCCTAAGTGTTCAACTATTTTTATTTTTGTTCAGCTATTTTGCAATAGTACTTAGCATCAGGATATCCTGACCCTTGGAACAAAGGGGTTAAGAACAAAGAAAACAAATATATGATATAATATGTCACACACGCTAATGTATTAAGAATACAACTCTTCATGGAACATTTCCTTAAGAATGACATTTTAAAAAATCCAAGCATATAAATTTCCACTGTATTCTCTGTATTGTTTTGCATATTTCCTTGTAAAAATATCTTAGAGAAGTTACAAAATGTTGGATCATTGAAGATGAATACATCCTAATAGAGATGAGTTAGAGCCAAGCAAACACCATCTCAAATTTTTCATTTCCAAGAAGGAATCTACTTTGAAGGTTTAAAAATTGAAAAGGTTGCAGAATTCTTAAAAAAAATTCTCCTTAATATGGGATTATCTTCATCCCATGGTAGAAGTGCAAAAATACCACAAGAAAGGTCATTCTCATGGTATTTCTGTCTCACATAGAAACAGGAAGTCCAGGAAATCTTGCGGGAAAGCTTGGCTCAGGAGATTTTTGGCTCAACTGCAGGCTCAAGAGATTGGGATAAACTGACAAGATGCTAGTACTTGGGACTAAAATTATTATGCCACACAATTCTCTAACAAGTGGTTTTGTTACATTTCATAGCTAGTATAGGCTGTGATCTTTTTTGTCCTTCAGAGAATTACTTTGGAAAAGCATGCCTATAAAGCTGTGATTTTAACCTTCCTCAGTGAGTACTATTCACCTTGAGGTATACCTGTAGCCAGAAGTTTGGATCACTGGGGATGGGGAAAAGGGGCTGGTGAGAAGGTTCTATATCCAGCGGAGCCATGGAGCAAAGAGGTCTCATCGATGTGACTTGCAAGGATTCTTACACATCTTAATACCTGTAATTAATGGGCTACTGATAGAACATTTTAAACTTTCAAAATAACCTTATTTTTAATTTCAGGCATTGTGAGCCAACCTAACTTTCCATTAAAAGGAAAACAGGGTAGGTTTTTTTTTGTGCATGTAAAAGAAATGTAATGAGAACTAACCAAGTCAAAGACAGCTTGTTCCAATGGTTCCTAATTCTACCAAAAATACTTTGCTATGTGTTTGCAGCTATAACGGAAAGAATTTATAACCACAATACTAAAGTTCATGGCCAAGAACAAAGATTCCAAGACATAATGATTTAGAACCTGGATTATTTTGAAGAATTTCTAGTGTTCTGGGGGCTATGTAAAAATCTTGTAGACTTGTGGGTGTTCTAGTCATTAAGCAGATACATCTTTATTATATGTGATTTTAAAAAAGAAGTATTAACAATATTAAATATTTCTAAGCATTTTAAGAAACATTTTTTAAAAGATTTATTTATTTATTTGAAAGAGAGAGAACATGTGTGTGCAAGTGGGGGGAGGGGCAGAGGCAGAGACTCTTCAAGCAGATTCCCTGCCATGACCTGAGCTGAAACTGAGAATCAGATGCTTAACCAAGTAAGCCATCCAGGTGCCCCAAGAAATGTATTTTTTAATGGAAACTTGGAAATATATACTTATTTTGATTTTTTTTGTAATTTTGAATTTATTAACAGATTCTCACAAGACTTCATTTTAATGGAAATCTCACTTAGATATTTTGGCAATACTATATATACTTATGGAACCCCATTCTGCCTCTGTCTTTAAAGAAAAATTTCAAATTATTGAGGGAGTTTATTAATTTGTCCAGACCTTTCCTCTCCATCAGTTCAAATACAGATGTGTAAACACTCACACATACACACACACACACGCACACACACACACAAACACACACATGAGTACCCTGGTTTCACAAATGCAATTCAAATGAAATTCAAAATGGGCAAGGAAGGAAAAACAGGTCTTTCAACTTTGTCTAATGTAGTTTAAGTAGAAGAAGCTCGAACAATTTACAGTGTCCTTCAAAAGAAATAGAAATGTAATAACTTTGGCCTTAACTAATCTCAAGGAATGATGACAGCAAATAGGGAAAGGGACTTGGTCTGCAGACCGACCACATAAGGCCACACACATCTCCCCTGTCACATGGAAAGGGAGGAGAGTGGACAGGGCAAGATGAAGAAAGATGAGGTAGGAAAAATAGATTCATAGTTTGATTTCACAACAGGTGTTTAAACTATGACCAAGTCTTCTCTAATTCACTTTGCAGATATGTATTACTAATGAGAGCAAGAGCAGACGGGAGAACCTCTTATATAACCCTTTTCGGGCACCGGGGACCTGCCTGGCCTCCCCACCCTAGGTTCCGGTTTTCACTGTGAGTTACCCCTTTTTCCATTTCTTTGCTTTACTCATTTAAAGAGAAAAAACCAGGGTTTACCTGGCATGAGATCTCTCTCCTGGCTCTCAGACATCTTAACTAATGCTAAGTTTACTGTATCTGACAGTTAACCCATATCAAACGAGTCTGGTAACACAGGGATTGAGAACAAGATGGCAAGAAGACTTGATTGTCTCTACTTTGCTCCTCCTCCCTGCTGTTGAAAACCCATACATAAAAAAAGACATCATTTTGTGGTAAAAACAACAACAACAAACCCTCAAAACAAACGATTCCCCCATCCCTTGCTATTCTCCCCATTACTGAACATCTGATACTTTGCTGTGTGACAATGGTATCCTCTGGCTGAAGGCTTTCTAGGATTTCAGAACTTATTTCCAATTGGGGAAGATTCTAAGTGGAGTAATTTCATAATTTCATATTGTGATGTGTCAACTTCTGAATAAATAGCTACAGCAATGAAATCACCAAAGCAGCCCTCTAAGACTACTTAGGGTGACAAAAAGTATGTTTTGATCTCAACTCACCACCGAGCTTTGCCTCAAACTTAGCGACTTCTCCATAAATGGGTATGGTGTGAGTAACCACCTTACCCATCACACTGGGATCTTGTAAAAATAGAATTAGATTAACCTGTGAGGTAATTTAAAACCATAATGCACTATAACTTTTTAAATGATTATTTTTAAGCTATAAGAAATTAAATTGACAAGTTACCTGAACTCAGCTTTAGGCTATGTTTTCCTGGGATCTATTAGATAGCTGAAAAGTCACCTACCCAACCCTTGAAGTAGGTCCTACTTTGGAAATTCATGTTCCCCAAGAGAATGCAGGAGCAGAGGAAATCAAAGGCAGGCGTCTTGAGGTACTGGACAGTGGCCCAATGGGAGAGGTAGTGAGAGATTTAACGTATAAAGGTGGGGTAAAGAAGACAAAATGATTGAAGTGTGAATGAGAACAGATAGATAAAGAACAAAATATGTGCTAAAAAAATAAAAGGTCTCAACAGAATAAATGTTCATTGTAACTGTCTTTTGGAGGTGTGCAAACAGCCCATAAATCACACCTAGGGTCTCAGCCTGCATGATCTGCACCGTCATTATTATTTACTATTCTGGTTAATACCGTATAGGTTCCCTTGCTTGGGAATTTCAATTTCAGCACACAGTGACTAATGGTACATTTGATGTTCACAAGCTATACAGCTCTGTGTCATATGCTGTGGTTGTGAACATGTGTGTCCAGGCCTTCCACTGGCCTCATCTTCCTAGACTAATTTATGTGGGCCTCAAATTTTTCACTTGGGGGTCTGTATGCCTCAAGCATTTTTATAATTTGTTTTTTAAAGATTTTGCTTATTTATTTGAGAGAGAGAGAGAGAGACCATGAGTGAGGGGGAGAGGAGCACAGGGAGGAGGAGAAGCAGACTCCCCACTCCCAGCAGGTAGCCCAAAGAGGAGCTTGATCCCAGGACCCTGAGATCATGACCTGAGCCGAAAGCAGATGCTTAACTAACTGAGCCACCCAGGCAACCCTATATATATATTTTAAAGATTTTATATATTTATTTGAGAGAGAGAGAGAGCAAGCAGGGGGGAGGGAGAGAGAAACTCAAGCAGACTCTGCTGAGTGTGGAGCCCAATGCTGGACTTGATCCCATGACCCTGAGATCATGACCTGGGCTGAAACCAAGAGTGGGATGTTCAACCAACTGCGCCACCCAGGTGCCCCACATTGTAATAACTTTGATTGCTCCTTGCTGATCTCTGTTTAATTGATGTGTTTTTAAAAGAAGTGGAGTGTGTAAAACAAAATATAATATTTAAAAATTAGCCTAAGCAAAGTCTGAAATACATTTTTTTTTTTTTTTTTTTGCCAGTGGGAATACAAATTTTGGAAACTCTCAAGAGTTAGGTCAAGCGGAGTAGACCTCAAGGAGGTTGGAGGGCAGATGATCTAGACATCCTTCAAAGAAATGCTGAGGAATGCCTGAATGAGTTTTTCCCCCTCTTTAACAGTAGTAGTAATAATAATAATAATAATAATAATACCTCAACCACTAATAAGATATAGAGAGATTATTAATACAGCATAAAAGGAAAGTGAGAGGATGATAAAAAACAAAATCTTCTAACAGGACCTCTTTGTTCCCTTGGCCTTCATTTATGCTTATGTTTATGGAGTTCAAAGTCAATTCAGGAGAAGGAAATTTCAACTGCTACATGTGTAGGGAGTATAATCTTACTGCCTCTTCAAAATATTCTTTTTTTTTCTCTATCACTTATTACCTCCTGGTGATTATGAATTAATCTATGAAAATATCTATGCCTGAAGATATCTCTCAGGTGCTATCCCAGGGCAATGGTTCTTAAATTGCTAGTGTGCATACAAATGACCTGGAGATCCTATTAAGTGCAGAGTCTGATTGGGCAGATCTGGGTGGGGAGCTGAGACTCTGCATTTCTATCAAGTTCCCTGTTTTTGCAAGGTTGCTGTTGGTGGGCCATACTCTCAGTCCCAAGGCTAGAGGGCTACTATGTAGCAGATACTTTCTGCCTCTTCCATATTAGTTATTTATGAAAGAACATGCAGCTAGAGTCCTAATTCTTACAGATACACATATTGGGACTCTTGAAACAATCAATACTGGCTCAGGTCAAACACTCTCAATTAGAAATAAACAACCGGAACTACAGTGTAAGAGCAGGACTGTGTTCGGCGACATTCATGACATTGAACAACTACTTGGCTTTTCAATTTTGTTTCATTCATTCATTACTTTTCCCGCATGAATTAATTGTAAAAATACGATTGAAAGTACACTATAAGCCACTGTGATGAATAATACATATGATGGAGTCTTTTTTTTTTTTTTAAGATTTTATTTATTTATTTGAGAGAGAGACAGCCAGCGAGAGAGGGAACACAAGCAGGGGGAGTGGGAGAGGAAGAAGCAGGCTCCCAGTGGAGGAGCCTGATGTGGGGCTCGATCCCAGAACTCCGGGATCACGCCCTGAGCCGAAGGCAGACGCTTAACGACTGAGCCACCCAGGCGCCCCTCATATGATGGCATCTTAACTTCAAACCAAATAGCTATTTTTGAAAATCTTTTCTCACCAAATGTGAAGCAAAATCTGCTTAGGCCAATTTTGCCATTCCTCCTTCTTTCCAGTACTTTTTGTGCTCCTATTGCTATGTTCAGAACAATCAGAACACAGGCAAGACTCTGAGTCTTTGATCTCCATCATTAGGGATACTCTCACCAAGACTTCTCCTTCATTTGATTTATTAGAGGTCTATGTAAAGTGGTCTTTGGATGAAGCCTGGCAATCCTTCCCAATGTGATATTCCAGGCACGAGTGAATGGTAGCCAGATGATTCCACTAAGCAAAGATGGAAAAAAAGAAAGTAGGCATTCATGGCATTACAACCAGCAGCCAGTGGTGCTGCTGACTCGGAGAAACAGACGGCAATGTCACAGCCACAGCAAAACACAAAACACAAGAGATAAATAAGATAAACTCTGCAACAGGCTGCACTCTTTATCAGGTATCGCTCAGAATCTATGCAGCTCCAGGCATAGTATTTGTGGGAAAGTGATGCCAGAAGCAAGAAGCATGTGAAATCAACTGGAAGATGAGGGTAATCAAGAGCATAGGCTAGAACACCACCACTTTTACGTAATTAAAAATTTGTACGGTTAACTAAGAATGCGTAGAATAAATGAAAGCATCTGCTGGTAATTGGAAACACAGTTTGGTGTATTTTTTTTCCCCATTGTCTTTCCCGGTTCTTTCTAAGGCTAAGTCCTTTGCTATGATTACGAACACCTATATTTCCTGTTGTTCCCCGGGGGGAACTAAAAAACAGGGAAGAGAAAAGCTGGAAGATACTAGATTAAAAGTAATATATATGATGGTTATTCTTTCGGATAATTTTGGACCCCTTTTTCCTCTGTGATGGAAGGAGAATCAAGATAAGGTGAGGCCACTTAATAGATAGCATGTAGACAATAGAGAACGCATTGTCCGTATAGAACAGTACAGGCATTCTCACCAGCCCCCTCCCCTTTTGATATGTAGTGTTGCTGGAAGAATAATAGTAGCACCATCATCAAGGAAAGAACGCCTAGCACACTAGAATATTTGAAACATTGATGCATGTATAAGCTCTTCATCATGAAAAGATTCTTTAAGAATTTCTTTTTGTGAACTTTCTTTTCCAGCCCACGTTCAAAGCTAACTAAATTTTCCTTCTTCTATTTCATAAATTATCTAAAATGATTGCATATTCTTCTGCCTACATCATATGGTTCCTAACTGGTACCACCCTACTTTCTTACCTGAACCTCTGAGTCCTCCTACTCTCTGTTCTCCATAACCACCTTGCTGGGTCCATTCTGCAGCCTGATAATGAGACTTCTTGTATTTTTTGTTCTCTGATCCATCTCTGCTTTGATGTTAATGTTTTGTTGCCTATTTAAGTGTAAGGTAAAATACACCTACTTTTGACTTCCATATGTTCACATACCTTGCTACTCTTACATCTGTGTATCTTGATTAGAGTATAAGGGGGTAACTCCAGAGTCACCTTTTAATAATGCCTTTTTAATAATGCTGTTATCATTTTCTATTCTGCTTTCAAACTTTGAGGAATCAATTGATTTGAGCTATTATTAAAATGTGTTTTTCATTTTTTAAAAATATGAACCATTTATTTGAGCAAATCTTTTGCAGGAAATAAACCAATGTGCTTCTATATTTTTTGTCTTTTTTTGAATTAAATGAACCCCAAAAATGTGTTTTTCAAATCTCTCATTAAATATTAAAAAAAAAGCTCCAGTGAAGTCTTATTTATCTTTAATGGTTGTGGCATTGTGAATTGGACGTACTTTATGACCATGTCATTTTCAAATATGTAACAAGTGAAAAATGATGAAAATATTAATATTAACCCAGCACAAAGAGAATTATTACTTATAAATATAGTCTAAATCCCTCTGTTGGGCATATAATGCTTTCAAAAATAGGTTCCCACTCACCTAGTTCTGTAAACTCACTGAGCTTACATTTGACACCCAATATTTCTATGAAAATGATATTGTTGTCTGGACATGCCAGATGTGCTGTCGTATTTTGTATGGTAGGCAGAATATTGGCCTCCCAAGATGTCTACATCCTAATGCCTAGAACCTGTGGATATCTTAGGTTACATGGCAAAAAGGAATGAAGGTAGCTGATGCAATTAATGTTGCTAATGAGCTGACATTAAGATAGGAAAACACTCCTGGATTATCACATGGGCCCAGTGAAATCACAAGGGTCCTTAAATGTGGAAGAGGGAAGTGGGAGGGTCAGTGTCAGAGTGGTGAGATGTGAGACTCACTGGCCATCGATGGCTTTGAAGACAGAAAGGAGCCCTCCAGCCAAGTAATGAGGACAGCTTCTAAAAGATAGAAAAGGCAAAAACCAGACTGCCTCTTAGAGCCTCCAGAAAGGAATGAAGGTCTGTGGACACCTTAATTTTGGCCCAGTGAAACCCATTTCAAACTTCTCATCTCCAAAACTATAAGATAATAAACACATGTTGTTTTAAGCCACTAAATGTGTGGTAATTTGTTATGGAGCCTTAGGAAATGAATATATTGTCGCTCACTTTGTTGGGAAAGATTTTCCCATTCATCAAATTCAGAAAAAGATCCCATTTTCTTCATGAAATCTTCGTGTTCCACTTCAAATTGCCTTTTCTGTTTAAACAAAGCAGGCACCTCTTATCCATTTGTAAGATAACTTCATTTGTATCACTATTTGCCTCTGATGCTCTGTCTCGTCTTCCAATTAAGACAGAAGGGACCATTATTTCATACTTTGCAACACAAAGCCCTCGTGATATACCCTTCATTTATCCATCAATTCATTCAACCAGCATTTACTGAGTGGTTCTCAAATTATTGAGTGCCCCATGCTAAGTGATTGATATATACAAACTTGGACCCTATACTTAAAGTTAATTACAAATTTAATGGAGAAACAGTGAATTTTAGTGCTACAGTGTCAATGTGGACATAACAGGTCTCAGTTTGTGTTTGTTCTTAATAATGATGACGAGCAACTATTTTCAGAACATTTTTTCCATATCTTGACATTGAGGGCAAGGTTGAGAAATCTATTTAAAACTTAAAAAAATTGTCAACTGTATTATATAGAGTTTGTGTCTAGCCAGGAAAACATGGGTGGTTAGTTATATTTTTGCTAATTATTTTTTATTTGCTGATAGAATTTTCAAAAGTTTAGCTGCAATGATTTTAAAATTTCAAGAATATTCTCACTACTTTTCTCAAGTGAGTTGATACTGTGTTCCCAGCAAATTGGTAACTTAGGAAAAGTTATTCTAAGGGAGCAAAGAAAGACAAATGATGCAGCGTTAGGGTTTTAATGGACTTTAGAAACAAATCAACCGTTTCAGTTAGATCATGTCTTAGCTTCAGCTGCTACAGTAAAGGACCAAAGACTGGGTGGTTTCAACGACATAAATTTATTTCTCACAGCTCTGGAGTCTAGAAGTCTGAAGTCATTGTCAAGTTCTGGTGAGGGTCCTCATCCTGGGGCTGCCGTGTACTGTACCCTCATATAGTAGAGAGAGATGTCACCTTTCTAGAGGCTTTTCTTACAAGGACACTAATCCCATTCATGAGGGTTCTACTCTCATGACGTATTTATCTTCCACAGACCCCATCCCCTAATACTGGAATTAGGGTTTTAACATATGAATTTTGGCAGGACACAAACATTCAATCCATAGCAGATCATTTTCTAATTTTGCCCATAATGAAGCGTTATCCAGACACCGTAAGCCCTGAATTCCCACAGACCTGAGTAGAAGCATTTCCTCCGAGTGCTTATGTACCTGGTCACAGTACTAAGCATTTAAATGAAATGCCTTATTTTATCTTTACGAGAGAACCCAGAAGAAGTAGGTACTATCATGACCCCCCATCCCTCAAGAAAGTAATTCGCTCAAGATTCATCTGCTATCGAGCTTTAGAAGGGTGATTTGAACCATCACAGGCCGATTCTAGAGCACTCCCTCTTAACACTGTGCTATAATACCTGTGTGGTTAAGGTATTGGAGAAAGCAGTAGGAACTCTGCTTGATTCATAGATTGCAACTATATCTGGTTCTATCAGAATAAACACTTAAGTGAGGAAAGTCAGAAGGAAAGAATAATTATGACACACCAGCACCTATTTCTTTTTTTTTAATGTTTTTTTATTATATTATGTTAGTCACCATACAGTACATCCCTGGTTTCCGATGTAAAGCTCGATGCTTCATTAGTTGCGTATAACACCCAGTGCACCATGCAACCCGTGCCCTCCTCACTACCCATCACCAGTCCATCCCATTCCCCCACCCCCTCCCCTCTGAAGCCCTCAGTTTGTTTCTCATAGTCCATAGTCTCTCATGCTTCATTCCCCCTTCTGATTACCCCCCCTTTCTTTATCTCTTTCTTCCCCTACCGATCTTCCTAGTTCTTATGTTCCATAGATGAGAGAAATCGTATGATAATTGTCTTTCTCTGCTTGACTTATTTCACTTAGCATTATCTCCTCCAGTGCCGTCCATGTTGTAGCAAATGTTGAGAACTCATTCTTTCTGATGGCTGAGTAATATTCCATTGTATATATGGACCACAACTTCTTAATCCAGTCATCTGTTGAAGGGCATCTCGGCTCCTTCCACGATTTGGCTATTGTGGACAATGCTGCTATGAACATTGGGGTGCATATGGCCCTTCTCTTCACTACGTCTGTATCTTTGGGGTAAATACCCAGTAGTGCAATGGCTGGGTCATAGGGTAGCTCAATTTTTAACTTTTTAAGGGACCTCCACACCAGCACCTATTTCTATACCTGCTCTTCATGGCAGGATTACACCTTGTGTTCCTCAAGCCAGATTCACTGCCATGTGGTCACGGCTGTCAGTATCAGGTTGGGCTTTAGATCTCTGCCACACCTGCGCCCAGGACATGCTGAAGAAAGTCCTGCTTTCTCAGTATGGTCAGAGAGAAAGAACGTGGTGTACATGGACATTTTAAAAAATTGACATGAATGTTCCTCCAATAATGGGGTAGTTTCTTCAAATCAGACCCTATACTCCTAAAATAACTCTATTCCTTATGAAAAGTGACTTGATTTACCCACAGCAGCACTTGTGATTGCCACTGCCATGCACTGGAACCATCTGGGAGTAGTGACAAAAGATCACAGAGCAGTTTCTGTGTTGTTTAAACATAACTGCAGCAGCAATTCTACTACTCTCTCAGACCTAAATTCTTGGGTCTGAAGAACCAGAAAATGATGATGTGGAATTGGTGAATGGAGTCCACTAGATTTACCCAACACATTGGAGAGGTATTTCCCTTTGGGAGCTATTTAGCAAGGCTGCTTACACTGTCATTATGCCAGCTGCATCTGTGTTTGCTAGATAGCTTGGCCAGAAAAGGGGGATGGGGAAGGGAGCCTTAAGTGTTTCCGAGTGTTAAGGAAATAACTTGGGTCACTTTCTGCATGGATGACAATACATGTGGGAAATTCAGATCTGGCCCAGCTGATCTCTGTCCTGGAATACTAGATCAGGGATGAAGCTGAGGACAGCCATGTTTCCAGGGGACCAGAGATCTGTTTTCTGCCTCAGTTCCTTTCTTTGGCTTACTTCTACATGGTAAATGTGGTCATTTAGCCATTTATAGTCACAGTCCTTCTACTAGGGAAATGTAAGCCTGTACATTTCACATCATGTTTACATAGCACCATCTTTCATAAAGGCATTGCAAAGTGACATAAGGGCTTGGCTCTTCAGAAATATTCCTAAGGAAAGGAAAGTACAAACCCCTAGGCTAATTATTCAGACCCTCAGGATGCTCAACTACTTTTGGTATTCCCCTTTTCCTGAAACCGTAATAATTAACAAATTAATTCACTTATTTGAAAAAAAAAAACACAGTAAAGGGGCGCCTGGGTGGCGCAGTCGTTAAGCGTCTGCCTTCGGCTCAGGGCATTATCCCAGCATTCTGGGATCAAGCCCCACATCAGGCTTCTCCACTAGGAGCCTGCTTCTTCCTCTGCCACTCCCCCTGCTTGTGTTCCCTCTCTCACTGGCTGTCTCTCTCTGTCAAATAAATAAAATCTTAAAAAAAAAAAACAGTAAATACTCCAAAGCTTTGCACGACTAAATCCAATTAAATCTAATTATTCTACATCTCTCTCTATATATTAAGACACATTATAATTGATGCCTTGTTTTATTTAGCATTTGCCTCTATGTCCATTTTGCATTTCATGTTTTATGATAGTAGATCATAAGAGTACAGGTATTTATTTCTTTGATAGCTTCCTTAGAGCACCTCCCAAAGTGGTCTCGAGTACAATGAATGCTGAAATAGCACTATTGTTTCTGTGGCAAAAACATGGAGAGAGTTCTGTGTGGGGTAGCCACAGCATTTTTGGGAAACCTCAGAAGGGACACTTGGTGTTGCAAAATCAAGTACTCTTTTTGACCTAAACCATATACTGGTTTTCTTGAAATTACTTCAGGGTTAGAACTTTCCCCCCGTTAACATGGTTAGTAAAGTCACGTTTTCCTCCAAGAACACGAACGTGCAAGTAAAAGAGATGGGTTATAGAGGCGTCTGGGTGGCTCAGTCAGTTAAGTGTCTGACTCTTGATTTCAGCTCAGGTCATGATCTCAGGGTCATGAGATCAAGCCCCACCATGAGCTCTGCGCTGGGCACGGAGCCTGCTTAAGATTCTCTTTCTCTCTCTCTCTGGTCCCCAACTCCCCACTCATGTGCTCTTTCTCTCTCTCTCTTTTTCTCTCTCTAAAAAAAAGGAAAAAGAAGAAGATGGGTTATAGAAAAGTGCTTGAGATTTCACTTGGGATTCCCCCAGTTGTTGCAGCTTTCTTACCTCTAACCTATT
Source organism: Ursus americanus (assembly GCF_024610735.1). Lineage (NCBI taxonomy): Eukaryota > Metazoa > Chordata > Mammalia > Carnivora > Ursidae > Ursus > Ursus americanus. The sequence goes on along the minus strand of NC_142137.1, from coordinate 48,808,119 downwards.
GGTCAAACGTACACTCGATCTGTTGTCTTCAAGTTGCTATTTCTTGGGGGTTTTTCTTTAGAACCTTCGGAGACAGAGTTTTCAGAAAAAAAACAAAACAGCCTCTATTCTCCAATAGAACCAGGATGTTGGAAAAATTAGACTGAGTTTTTGTGCCAATTAAGAGGCTTAAATGAAAATATTTGTGGAAAATATATATAGAAGGCCAGGCAGAAAGCAGGCACTCCATAAAAGCCAGCTGTTATCATTTCCTTCAAATTATCTGCTCTCTTCTTTATGGAGCTGGCACCAGCAAGCCATTTAGCCCTGGTACCAGTGGGAAAACCAGAAAGTGATATATGAAGGGGAAAAGATAGAAGAGGTAAAAGTAAGGAAACATAGAGGGTATGTGTTTAGTTTGGAGTGGTCAAGGATATGGGGGAAAAAGAAGACAAAGACAAAAGAATAAAGAGGAAAGAAAAAAAAAGTACAGGTTTTCACTAGCAACGAGCTTAAAGGATACTCCAAGACCCTGAGGTCATCGGCATTGGGCCCTTCACTTTAATATGGTCTGATGCCATTTTTTAACTCATGTACTAACTTCTATTTTTTTTTAAAGATTTTATTTATTTATTCGACAGAGATAGAGATGGCCAGCGAGAGAGGGAACACAAGCAGGGGGAGTGGGAGAGGAAGAAGCAGGCTCATAGCGGAGAAGCCTGGTGTGGGGCTCGATCCCATAACGCTGGGATCACGCCCTGAGCCGAAGGCAGGCGCTTAACCGCTGTGCCACCCAGGTGCCCCCTCATGTACTAACTTCTAACATGTGTTTCAGATCATCTAGAAGATTCCTCAGATCTAATTCTATAAAAATTATTTTTTTTTAGTTTGATCTGAATAGATAGCCATTAACATCGAATGCTGAATTAGTTTCTCCCTAAATCTCTTAAACACACTATAGCGTAATTACTTCTAGAGGAGAATTTTTCAAATGTCATTCTTCCCTCGCTTTCAATCAAAGGACGTAGTTACTGAATTATCAAAAGCTTTCTTGGCAAGGCAGTGTCACCTATAAGTCAATCCCTTAGGACATTGTAAGAAGCACATTCGTGGCTGATAGATAAAACACTCTGGGAAATTCCTTTACCTCTTCAGGCCTTAGGAACATCATTAAGGGCATTAAAGTAGCAATTTTAAAAATGATATCCTCATGGCTCCCCCCAAAAATAAAGCAACTTTTTTTTTTTTTTTTTTTTGCCACAGGATGGTGCCCATAATGAAAGAACTTGGAGATTTGTTATGATAGTGTGACCCTAGGTGACAAAGCTTTTCCAGGTGGTCTCAGAGGCATAGGACTTCATTCTTCTTGCACTTGTAAATAGCCAAGACAGGAAAATAAATTTCACAGTGCTAAACAATATTTATTAAGCACCTTCCGTAAAGGTGGCCCTCATCTAGGCATGAAGCAAAATTTTGAACAAGTCAGACTTTATATCCCAGTAAGAAGAGCCAGAGAGTAAATACATAAGCACACAAATACATTAACAAGAAAATATTCAGTGGTTATGTGCTATCATAAACAAAAAAATTCATAATAATAAAAAAATTTGTTTTCTGGGAATTAATTTCTTAATCATATGAGACAATGAAATTTTTGCAAGGCACCCTGTATATTAGAAGAGTATTTGGTAACTAGTCCTGGAATATCCTTAACTTTATTCATCTTACTTGGTTGAGCACTTTATTCCCAGAGAATCATTTATTAATCTCAGAAGTTAGTCAATTTTAAGAATAATACTTTGTATTTCTGTAGTATTTACTTCCAGCATTGTATTTGAAAGAATTCCCTTAGTAATATGCATATAGACTTCCTGAAGTGGACACAAGCAGACACTACATTTTTGTAAAAATAGAGACTAAGATGGGTGGGTGGCCATCAGACATTTCTGGTCCTATGGGGGGGAGGGGGAAGCCCAGGCATATGCCACTGAAGGTGAGAGATGCTTGGTCACAAAAATCAGTTAATAGGTAGGCTAAGTTCAATGAAACATGGTCACCAAAATTTTTTTTAATAAGAATGTTTTTCAATATATATATTTTTAAAGTATGAAAATAAATATCTTAAGAAACGTCAGAACTTTGTTGGACTTATTTAAGGCAAATTAAGATTTTGTATTGTTTTGAAGGCACCATGTTCTTTTCATTGCTTAGAGTGTTCAAAGGTTTTTATTTGACTAAATAGCATGATAATCCACATACATGCCAAGTGATGGCTTTCTTTTTCTTGACTAGGTTGGGTTCAAGATTATTTGTGATGCTGAGGAATTGATTGCATTTAGTCAGGTTGGCCATAATGCTCATGTGTTAACTCCATTGTACCATATCTCCATGCTTGTCCAAGACCACTTAGGAGAAGGACCTAAAGTCTTCATGTGAAGAATGTGGTCTCAGAATGATCATCTACCCATCCCATCTTTATGGAGCTACTGTGAAAGAGGATTACATAATAGGAGTCTGAGACTGAACAGGGAATGTGCTGAAGTAATCCTCTAAATGAAGAAATAGGTGAAAGAAAAATCAGTCCATCTCTCAGGTGCTGTTTTGTCTGGTTCTCACTTATGGGCTTCCCAAGGATTCTGGGAGTTGGAGCGTGTCTCCCTGATTTATGTTAGATTCAGTAATCTGCAATCTGGAGCTGAATAAATTCCATCCTGCCAGTTATGTTAAGATTGGGATTCCTCTGTTAATCAAATGATTTGTCCAATGATGCCTGAAGAGTTACAGATAAAAGTCAAAAGATAACTGTGCCTTTCAAAATCCCAACTCACTGTTTAATACCATGGAAGGTTTCCCTGGCTACTGTATCCACTGCCATCATAGTCTTTAATTGCCCAGTGCTATGGAAGTAATGTTGTAAAGATGTTGAAATATAACAGGTTCAGTCAAAAATGCCTAAGGTAAGAATGTTCAGGAGTTTCTGTATTTCCAGAAAATGTATTCGTTTTCTTTCTGAGCACACTTTATGTTAAAATATTAGTGGTGAGATTAAAAGTTGCCAACTCCTTAAATCATGCAAGAACCCATTTACCATACTAGTCAGTGACATTTGAATATTGCCCGATGTAAGACTTGCCATTGGTACAACTTTGATCACACAATTCAAAAACATATATGATGGAAGAACGTCCAGCAAAGCCAAAGATTAAAGTTTATGTTGTTAAGTTTTCAGGGTTAATGACGAAAAAATTAATTTTGTCATAGCCCTTTAGCTAATACTACCAACAGAGGAGGTGTATTTAAGCTTTCCTGGCATTTCCTATTTAAACCCCTGAACTAAAATATATATATTTGAATGAAATTTTTTAAAAACATTTTATTTATTTATTTGAGAGAGAGAATGCACAAGTGGGGTGGGGGGGGGGTTGGGGGAGAGGGAGAAGCAAGTTCCCTGATGAGCACGGAGCCTGACCTGGGGCTTGATCCCAGATCATGACCTGAGCTGAAGGCAGCCACTTAACCAACTAAGCCACCCAGGTGCCCCTGAAATTTGTTTTTTTATATGAAATTTGTAATACATTTCTGTTCTGCTTTAACAATTTAACAACTTAAACGACTTTATGAGGAATATCAATTATACTTCAAGGAGTATTTGGGTGTTTTCAGGTCATTTGCCCCTATGCTAAATGGCTCAGGCTACTATGGCTTTTTAAAAGTATAGGTAAACATTTGACAGGTTTTCAGAAGTCATTTTTATTGTTTTCAAGGCAACTGGCTATAGTAAACTACCCTCAGTTTTACTGCTTTGAACCTTCTATGGACTGCGAAACCAGCTGGTTAAGTGTCCTCGAAGGGCATTATGCTTGTAAGAAAGTAGGCGTAGAGTTAGCTACTGAGAATTTCTCTTAGAATGCACAGATGAGAATTCAGCTACTTTGTCTTTCATTTCCAGAGGTCCTTTTGGCTTATTTCTGGTCTCTCTGTTCTGTTCCAGATGATTAAATTTGCCCAAGGCCTTCCTGCCCAATATTTCAGGAGCTGTGGTGTGGCTGCAGTGGTGAGGCCAGGGCTCTGGAGCAGACCTCAGTTGAAATTCTGGCTCTGTCATAATCCTGCTGTGTGACATTGGGCGAGTTACTTTACCTCCCAAGCCTTAGTTTCATCAACTGGAAAATGAGAATGAAAATAAACACTCTCCAGGGTTATTGTGAGGATAAAATGAGGTGTGTGGTATGATAATAACTAATATTTATAGAGCATTGATTATGTGCCAGGTATGTAGTTAGCACTCATAAATGGTAGCTACTTTAGACATACTTGACTCTGTGCCCTTGCTAGTTGGACTTTATACAATTAATCCACTGAAGTCCTCACATGCTTTTTTCAAATGCCATAGAAAATAACAAGAAGGTAGAAAGAAATGCATCAGAAAGAATCTACTATGTACAGCCATGGGGTTAGACATTTTACTTATATTGTATCATCTAATCATCTCAGCGACCCTTTGGAATAGGACCTATTATCCCCATTGTACAGATGAGAAAAATAAAGCCCAGAGGATTTGTTTTATATTTTTCTATATGATAAATAGAGAAAGCAGCAAAAATAAACAGAACAAATAGAGTACAGTGGGAACTTAATTCTATCAGAGTAAATTACAACACTGACATTAGTAATCTAGTTACTTTCTTCTTGTTTATTAGCAAAATATCAATCATCGTTTTCTTTTATAGCGTTAAAATAATAAAATGTAAAACATTTTCCACAATATCAAATTCAGTTTGTTCTTCCTAATATAGATGTTCTCATAGATCCTTGCATGAGTAAAAGGCTAAATTACTTTGTCTCAATCATAATACATACTGAGGCTAGTTTTTGCTGCCAAAACTGTTCTTTGGTTTAGAAAATTTCCCCTAGGTCATTTAGAAGTATTCCCAGAAAAGATGAAAATGCCAAAAACCTGGTCAAAATTTTTTTTCAAGTATTGCACCAAGAATGGAAGGAATCTGGGAATCAAGAATGTATATTTATCTGGTCACGAGGAGAATAGGGGTTATCTGAATGCCACCCACCCAGTGTTTGTCACTTTCTTTCCTGGGTGGCCAATTCTCCCTCATCCTCCGGCTAACTGCATGTATTGTGTCGTCAATCATCCTACCTTTCTCTTATTTTCAATTTTATTACTTATTCTCAGGAGGAAGGGCACCTGAGAAAATTTCTTTTGGGGCTCCACCTTTTCAGTGGAAGGTGCAAATTAGATGTAGCAAATTTGTACTTCTATTTCCATCTTTAAAAAGAAATGTCATTCAGGCATCGGTCTGCTCTGTCACCTTGAATCAGAAGACAGCTCCATCTGGTTTATTTAGTTTTTGATAACTCACACTTCAAAGAAAGGCAAGGGTTATATCCGCTGATAATTGCGCAAGCTTACGCAAGCAAAAAAAAAAAAAAAAAAGAATGAAAAAAAGAAATGAAAAAAAAAAGAAAAGAAAATCCTTCCCCGACCCCTGCAGTGATCAGTGTGTATATCCTGAAGCAGCAGAGATCTGATGACGTCTATTGTGGTTTGCTGACTCCCAACAGGCTTGATTCTGCAGGCTTGACTCCGGAAAAAGAATCCCACCAACTTCAAGTGAAATTGTGCCCGAGTAAAGATTACTATTAAAAATATCGTGAAATTGGCTCTGGGGCTACTTTTGGACTTAAAATTCTGTGTGTGTGTGTGTTTGTGTGTTTGCATGTGCACACAGCTATGTGTATTTTAACTTCAACATCCATATTCAACTTAATCTTTAAGAAGCTCTAATACACTGTGTAAGCTTTCAGGCAAGGTTCTGGCAATAACTCTTCATATGCAACTGGCTTAACTTTCCGTTGATATCCATGTGGATTTCCCAAGGTCAGGTTTGATCTTAATTCATGGAAAAGTAATAGAGGGCTCATACGTTTTATGCATTATCATTTCAAAGAGATGAGCTTTTCAATAGAAACACACATCATCATTTTTAAGTTTCACTTATAATTTATACTCTACCTACTTTCAACATAACCCTAGTTTATTTCTAGCCCTGTCTTAGTTATGCAACCTCTGTCAGCACTGGATGCCCCATCTGCAATATAGTGATAATAATACTTGCCACCTACGTCATTTCATAGTGGTGTTTTAAAACTAATGAATAGAGGTCTGTGTGAGTCCCAAGCTCTTTGAAATAAAACAGGTTTAGCTTACAAACTAATTTCAACTGGGCCCAAAGTTACACACTGGATATATAGTTCTATAAAAACATGCAAAATAAGAATATATTTGTAAATTATGTAATTAAAATTAGTTTTAAATTGAATGGACTGTATATCGTATGTATATGTATACACAAAAAGGAGGAATACACTCAAATTGTGAAAAAATGTATTATGAAATGTGACTGTAGAAAAGCTCAGAAAATAATATAATGAATATTCTATAGAAGTTAATATTGACAATGGTTATCAGCGTTGGTGGTATTGTGGGTGAGTTTATTTTCTTGTATATATTATATATATAGCTTTCCTGTCATATATTCCAAGTTTCCTAAAATGAATATGTAGTGCTTCCAAAATCAGGAAAATTACCTCAATAAATATCTTTATAAAAATAAACTGGACAAGAGGGAAATTTCTCAGAATGCAGATGAGCTTTTAAGAAAAAAATGCCATTGAACTCTTAAAGCACTATAAAAGTACTATACAGTACTTAAAGTACTATAAAAATTATAGCACTTGGGTTTGGACCCAGTTTACCATAGAAAGCTCAAGGAAAACCTATCATTGAAGGAAAATACTCAAATTCTTTTTCCATATCCAAAGTCTCTCTATTTATCCAAGTTTCTGTGGTATGTCAACAGTTAGGTATAGTCTTATCTGTTCAACCTAGCACGCTACTGAGTGTCAGTAAGTTTAATAGATTCAAAAAGTGTGAAAGAGACATTCCAATAGGAAAATTATTCCCACTCGCCATCATTCCTATCACACTGGATTTCTTTGGGTTCTTCTAAAATGCTGCAGGCTCTCTTCCTTCCAGGTCTTCTCACATGCTGTTCCACCTTTCTGAAACATTACCCACAATCTTTCACCAAGCTAATTCCAAAACATCTTTTAGTTGGCTCTCATCTTCTTCCCAAATCATACCCTGGCCCCCAGACCAAGTTTGAAGGTCTCCCATATGCTCCTGTGGCTGTTCTTGTTCACTCCTAAGAGCACGCTTGTCTTACTACCAGCTCTGGTCGGAAAGCCACTTGGAGGCAGAAACTTTTGTGCTTGGCACATAGTAAGTGTGACCCACCAGAGAAGGACTGCTGTGACTTCCTCAGTTCAACAACTGTTCCTGTCTACTGAATTTGGGAGAAAGAGGAAGATCTTAGTATTGGCCACTCTCATCATGCCTAGGTTTTTCTTCCATGAAAAAATTGGTAAAAAGAGGAGGAAACTTTTAAGATTTATTACAAGGAACTTTTAATTTAACTTGCTGCATAATTTAGTTAGTATTCCATAAAAAATAGCTTTGGCTTAGTCTTAAAGAAGTGACTACATGCACAAAGGAATTTTAAAATAAAAAAGATGAAAAAGATTTTTTTCCCTTCTGACTATTGTAAGCTTCAATGGCAAACATTTGTGCTAGTTCTACACATGTTACATCAAAGATAACATGATTTGTCACTTCTTCTTTGAAAAAGATCCTACATCTGTAAGTCATTAGCCTTTGTCTGGCTCTTCTGTTATACTGGATGAGACCCTTGAAAATGCTTTATGTGTCTCCATTTTCCTAACTGTCGAATGGGACTAATTTTACTCTCTACCATGAAGAAAATGTGGGGAAAAAGTTAATGCTAGAATATAGATGTTAACCAGCTCTTAATTAAAATGGAGAAAATTACTTTCATATTATAGTTTATTGCCAGAGTACTCTTTTTAACCAAAGGAATTATATCCTTCTTTTTCTTGTATATTAAGTATGTCTTTCTGTATATAGACTTTCACACATCCCTTTCTCAATTCCCAGCTAAAATGACTGAATTGATGAAAACCATGTATTGTTGGAAGGTGGCTCCATTAGCACTCGCAAAAAATGGAAAAGACATTAAATACACATTGCTCATTCCCTAACTTTTCCATATCACGACTCTGAAACTCTTTGTGAATAAGCATTCATAAGATGATCCGTTGGGACAAAATAAAGAGTTACTGAAACCAGTCTGGTCCCATCACTCTAGGCTAAGTCTGCATGTCAGTCTTTGAAGGCAGCTTGATTTCTCCCATTCTCTAGAGAAGAAAGATGAGGAGGAGCTATAATTCACAGTGTAGGGGCCATCAACAGATCAAGAGCACACAAAGAGAGCCCCGGGAAAATGTGAGTCCTGCTAATGGTGGCTCGTCCTGAGCAATCAGAAGGTAGGAAGGTGACTGTGGACAGTGGGCTGGGAAGGAAGTGGGCACCCTGTGGGAGTAGAGGAGTTGAGAGAGATGAGTTGTGGCATATTTTTAGTCAAAGCTGGTAAATTAGGGGAAGTCAAAGGGATTGCTCAAGTACTTTTTTTTTTTTTGGTTTATTTTTCATTTATTAAATTGTCCCAGCTGTGTTACTAGCTTGGATTTGGATTTTCTACCTCATGAGAGAGGCATACACAAACCAAAGACCCTAAATTCTCATCCAAGGCAGACACATAACCCATATTCTAAATCATTATAATTTCCCAAGAACTTCAATTCCCCCAATCCAATAAAACTTATACTCTTCAATTTCCTTTTTAAAAACAAAAACAAAAACAGAAGCCTGATGACAGATGTCTATATATCCCAACCAGCCTGGATAATGTCAGAGATGAGGACCTAATTGCGGCTGTTCCATCAAGTTAGGCACTATCCATTTTGCTTGTCCCATGTTAATTCAGACACTTAGAAATATACATATTCTAGTGCTTCCCTACCCTGATCGGTCCACAGCAAGGCTTTGATTAGCAATGACAGACAAATTTGGGTAAAAAAGGAGAATATTCAAAAGAACAAGACCCACATTTGGACAGGGATATAGCAATAATGCAAAAGAGTGATTCCAAGGTTGTCAAACACAGCACCTATTAATAACTATTTCTATTATGAAATGGTAATTATAGTTACCATTACTTTGGCTATATGATTCAGATCCTGTAGTATTTTCAAATAAATAGTGATAAATGGACACTTGGTGACCTAAAGTCAGTCTTACTCTGAGAAGAAAGATACTACATATTTAATATGCCCTTGAGAAGGGAGGTGACTATATACTGGGAGCCACTGAGTATTGCTATCTGTGTGACAGAGCAGCCTGAGAATCCAGGGCAGATGCTATACATATTTCTGCTGTAAAGAAAGAAAAAGGAAGAAAAAGAAAAACAACAACAACCCTTTCTTTCCTTTCTTTCTTTCTTTCTTTCTTTCTTTCTTTCTTTCTTTCTTTCTTTCTTTCTTTCTTATTTCTTTCCTTCTTTTTCCTGTTAGAAATGAAAAATCACTATTAGGATGAATCTCTTTCTCCATCAACCATCTGTGAAAGTAAAACAGACAAATCCCAGTTTGTGATTGGGTCTGAGATGTGAGTAAAGCATGAATTTCTAAGGCAAAGGGTCTTGGTAATGTTAACATTCTCCTGGGAAGTGGGCTGTATGTACACTTTCGCCATACCATCAGGGGCTGGACTTTTGGATTTGTTTCTCTGCACTGATCTTGTTCTAGCCCTAGCACCAGGACTTCGATGGTTTTCCCCTAAACTCTTGACCCTGACCTCTTACATTTCTGTGATCCTGGTTATGGAATCCAATTTTTATCACTGTGTTCCTGACTTTACTTTCCATTTGTAGCTTCTTGCCTTCTTTGATTTGGCTTACAAACTAGAAACTGACTTCAGATCTTATTAACTTTGTCAAAGTATCTGCTAAGGCTGAAATGCATTTTCTAGGAGATAAGAGAAAAGCTAGAATGTGAACTGAAAAAAGGGAGGGTCTAGGAATGGGACTAAATTCAATGCCTATCCATGTCCCTATGGGTCAGAAGTTCCTAAACTCTGGTATAGATTGTTTAAAGGTTGACTTCAAAAAGGAATCAAAGATTCCATTGTTTTTGAACTCTGTGATTTCTTTTTTTGTATCATCTGATTGTTTGTGAAAGTTTCTAGAAGTATCCCTCGGGTTATACAATATTATACCTTTCCCAAACTGTAGTAAACCACAAGTAACTTATTGGCCAAAGTCTTCTTAATCCTTTGGTCTGAGAAGTCTTTATTTCTCTCTTCACCTAGGAGTTCGTGGCAGAGAAAAGGTGATATGCTCACCGTTCTGTTTCTTCTTCCTCAGCACATAGGAAAATGACATTTTTCAACCTCTCTTGCAGTAGATTTGAGAGCCGTATTTCTGAGTTCTATTTTTCCCTTTCTTCCTCCCTCCCTCTCTTCTTTCCTTCTTTCCTTCCACTATTTGGATCGGCAGTAGAAAAAGAATGAGAATTATAATATCCTAGCATCACTTTTTAGAATTTTAAAGTTATGGCCATGAATTTTAAGACAAGGTCGAAAAATAATTCAAAATGCATATCATATTGTATAAATAAACTGAAACATATCATTTATTATGATAAATAACTTGCACTATGTATTTTTTACTTAGTGTACAGGACCGGGTTTCACCACAGGCTACACTGTTTCCTTCATGGTAGTCAAAATTCCCACCGGTGGCAGAAGGAATGATAGCAAAACTCTGTCCTCTCTATCTAGGCTGATCTGGAGAAACCATGGAAGATCTTCTTTCTCCACTTCCAAGAAATATTGTTATGTAATTATAGGGGACTTCTCTTCTTAAAAAGTGATTTAATATATATTTTATCAGTTAATTCTAGCATAGTCTTATGAGATAAAATTGCTATCATCTATGAATGAAGCATGAATTAGTGATTTGCCTAATGTCACAGTCTACAATGGTAGGATGGTTTGGAAAATAACTTTTCTGACTCCATTTTCAGTGGTTGTGTGGATGTGTGTGTGTATGTTTTGTAAAATGTGAGAAATGCTCCTTGTAGTAAGAGGAGAATGAAAGGACAATATTAAGAAGGAAAGAATCATGTATAGTCTCCTGCCTAATGACTATTGCTAACATTTCCTTTTACCCTTCTATTCAGGAATAGTCTAATCCAGATGCGTACTGCATATTTTATAAATTATGCATATATAATAGCTGGCATTATATCATTTTGTGTTCTTCTTTTTCACTTAATATAGAAAAAGTGTTCTTGTCATTGAAACATTTTGCAAACATAGTGTTTAATGGCTGTATGGTGTTTCGCCATATGCTTCTATGACAATTAAATTTATCTCTCCCGATTTTTAGGCATGTAGATTATTACTAAATTTTTATTTTTTATAAATAATGCTGTAGAAACATCTCCTTACAAAAAGCTTTTTTTCTGTGTTTTAGATTATTTTCTTAGGAGAGATTCTTTGTAGTAGAAGTACAGAAAAGAAACAAATGTGTACTTGTTCTACGTATGAACTACCTCCTCTGCTTCTTGAAATTATCACACGGTCAGTAAACAAGCACCACCACCACCACCACCACCACCACCACCGCAGACTAACTCAGAAATAAAATCACAAACTTGAAGGGGATGGTGCCTTCCAGCTTCCTTCTGGACCTGGTTGTTAAAGTGCCAGTGGAGGAGTGGGGAATGGGCTGTTGTTTCTTATCAGTCTTCATATTTGGCCACAGTACCATATTTCCAAGGAACTGTAATTGGAATTTACTGTCACTAGTCCCCACAGCACCCCTCTGCAGCCTAAGGGGGGATTACTATTTCTCAGAGAGGGAAAACACTGAAAAGCATATTTACTGTATTCTTCCCTGGGTCCTTCCCACATTGACTCACCCAAGAGCTGTGCACACTGGAAAAGAATTAGGGTAACCAGATGGATTTTTTTCTCCTTGGCATTGGATCAAAGCAATCAGGCTAAGATAAAAGACTACATTTTGGGTCAAATGGGTATATTTCTGCTGTTTAACATTCCACAATGGGACAGAGAATGAGTTAAAAGGAAGAGAGGACACTCCGCAACAAAGCTGGATTGTTTAAATGGGTTAAATTGACAGAGAACGAAGTTACAAAACGCTCCTGCTTGTCCTATATTGATAAAAATCTGCACTTTTGTCTCTATCATTTTCCTGCCCTTTGTAGGGGTAGAAAACTACGTTATTACTTTCTTCTCAGTTATGGGGGAGTCTGTATAATACATTATTAAAAGGAAATCTATATACATAGTGTGAAACAGCTGGTTGCTGGATCATTTGGTAGAAAAGTGGGCTTCTGAGCGATATGACTTTTTTGCTCAAAAATATTTATGATCTAAATAAGACCAAGTTATCGTTGCTTCATCTATTTGAATAAATTAATCTAGAAAAATTAGTTTGAAAGACATGCTTGTTTATAAGCGAGACAATAATCATGCCAAATTATAAAGTCATGGTCTTGAAATTAGAAAGTTCTATTCTATTATTCTCACATATTTATTTAGGTTTGTATGTTTGATACTAAGGAATTTATGTCCTCTTGGAAAGTTTCCTGTATCTAAGCATATGTCACCATCAGGTAGAGGTGTTTTTCTTAGTTAAGGGTGAGCTTTACATGAGAGTTAGTGAACTTGAAGGAACATTAAGAAAATCTTTCTGTGTGTAAGGAAACTGGGAAACTAGTGTTAACAATTACATTTAAGAAGCAATTTCAATACAATAGGCTCTTAAAGAGGACAAACTTCTAGAATTATTTTAATTTTCTTCACTAATTTTTATTTTCATTTATTCCCAATTATTCCCTGACAAATGTATTAATTAGAATATTTCTTTTTAACTCACGCAGACTGTCTTATAGTAAAACATTTTTACATGTAATAGATATGGCCAGGTCTTTCAACTGGTGTCCCTGGGCTGGTAAGATTATCTTTCTCAGACCAATCAGCTTATCAGAACAGAAGGTACCTTGTTTTGTACGTAGCAGGTATCACACATATGTTAGGCACCTTCAAGAACTTCACCATGGCTCTCTTTTCTAACAGTAGAGAACAATTTTCTATACTCCTCAGAAAAGACAGAATTTCCATTTGTACATAATGGTTTTCCTTTCCCACTGTCATTTCTCAACCAGCTCACAGGGAGTGTCCTTATTGGCTGGTGAAGCAGGAATTAGAGATTACTTTTGACAGAAAGTACTATCTGTTTTTCTTTCAGAAGTGAACATTTAAAAAAAATCTCTTTTAGAATCTTTGATATTTTCAAGATACTGGGAGTCAGACACATTTCCATTGATATAAATGGCTTCCTTTTCCTGGATTTGTCAGAGAACGTTTCATGCTTTTGGCTTGATTTTGATGGACAAGTGGAAACTGGGTGCATTGTGGAGGGGAGGGGTGAGGGAGAGGCTTAAGGTTTGGGAAGGAGAGTGGGGTGGCCTGAGGACCTTGAGGAAGGGCCAGTGTGATCAGAGTCAGGGCAGAAGGACTATAAGACAGTTGAGGGGACTTGGTCTGACCAACAACAGATGCAGAGTTGGGAGGGAATGCAAAAAATCGGGATGGATGGGTCTAGTTCTGAATAATCCTTGATTGTGGGGAGAAGAAGTTAGACCTGATTTGATGGGAATGGGCAGCCAATAGTTTCATCAATTTAATGAAAGTGTTATTTTATGAAGATTTGCTAGAATGAGAAGTTAAACAGCCTATGGTTCTGATCAGCTTTGTTTTCTATCCTTCCGACTGCTGACAGTATTTACCATTTCAACTCCATGTTTCTTTTCTGATAACAACATATATTTAGGTGAGAACTTTAATATATGCTGTCTTATGTAATAATTCTGTTATATTTAGTAGCATTCTCTACTCATTTAATATGTGTTTTGTAGTTATTATGAGGAAGTACTATATTGTTTTTACTCTCAACAATGTCAAACCCATGACAGATCCTCAAGGAGTGCTTATTGGATACAAATGGATAACTGAAATTTAAAAAAAAATTCTAATATTATAAAGGCAAGTTCTTGAATTTAAAATATCTCAATTACCTGTTTTTGGTTTATTGTGGGTTCATTTGTACCCTTCTATAAATTGTGGAGGAGGCATTTCAGTTGGCTTTGAATGACTTAATGGTTTTCTGATTATGAATCCATTATACATGTGCTTAGCTGCAAATGATTAATTAATAAATATATCCCTTTACTAGGTAGGATGGGGCCAAATGTATCTTTGGTGAAACAGAAACTTTATATACAATTTATATAGTTAATCCCATTAAGGAGAGCACCATCCAATTTTCCCCCCTAGTAATGTAACTTTGTATGATACACTCATCTCCTCATTTGTATATGAAATGCATTATTTCTTACTAACTCATCCACTTTAACAAGTTTATTTATTCTTATGTGTTTCCTCAGTGGGACCACTGATTCCCCCCTCCCCAATACACACAAAATCAGATCCAATACAGGGAGAAGAATCTTTAGTTATTGATGTAATTTCCACTGGTTTCCTTGTATAAGAGATTATTAAAGGAAGGGGTAGTTTAAGGACAGACCCTAGGTCCTTCTTAGATTGCTAGAAGTTGTTTTTCTGGCTGCTGTTTATTACTTTGCTTACTCAAGGTAATTATAGCTCTCCTCCTATGTCTATCTGGATAGATCCAAGTTTTTATAAGGGCTGGTCCATGCACACTTGACCCACAAAGGAAAGAAAGCATTCTTTTTATTACTACCAGTGCTTGTCTTGTGAGAGATAGGAAACTCAAAGTTAAACTTGAAATCTGGACCTCCACGTTGGTCACTTAGTTAATCTGCCCAAATTTTGAGGTTCAATCTGCCTTAATGCTCGCTATTAATTCAGTCCATCAGTTAACCATAAGCCCTTCAATAATAGCCCACAGGAATTACCTCATAGACACAACTTTCTGGCTTGTTTGGAAATCATACAAGGACTCCACATAGAAATGGTTAGGAATGTCAACAGACATGCGTTTTTACCTAGACCGAGGAGGAAAAAAGGCTGCTTCTGTGCCAGTTTGTAACAGTCTTGCTTCCATTTCAACTGTATCAATGGATCTCAATCCTGGCTACACATTAGAGTTACCTGGGAAACTTTCAAAACTATTAGTGCTTAAGCCGCATCCTAGATTCATGGAGATGAGGAGGTGGGGAATGAGGCAGGAGCATCTAAGCTTTAAAAAATCTTCCCAGGTGATTCTAAGGATTACCCAGGATTGAAAACCACTGAGCTTTACAGCAAGAAGATACACGCCTTTGAAAAATGATATAGTTGATATTTTTGACTCTACTGTGGCATGCTGAGACGTTAGCTAAGACCAGATTTTTTAACGTCTACTTTTAGAGTCAGATACAGGATAGCCTCCACCTCCCTCCAACCAAGCGTGAATACATCAGAGTTTCCTTTTAAGTCACCTACTGAAATACGACCTGGTCAATGCCTCTGGGACTGACCAAACTCTGGGAGGAGAGAGGGAGCTCAGCTTTTGATGATGATGGAAAGGGTAACTGAGTATGGGTGATAGGAGCATCTGGACAAATAACTGGTTTCACAACTCACTGTGTGACATTGGGCAAGTCATTGAATCTACCTAGACCCTTTTTTCCAGTCCAGTAAATAAGAGGTAATAACCCCATGCCTACTTCACAGGGCTGTTGGGAGTGTCACAAGAGATTGTGTACTTGAAAGCACTTATAAACTTAAAAGTTTCACACTTCGTAGAAGAGAGTATTCCCACTTGTGTAACGGTTATTTCAAAGTGTCTTAAGTGTGTCCTTTCCATGGACCAAACACTAGAAAATACAATTTAATATCTGTAGATGAAACACAAATAGACATGTAGCTAATATTTTCATCATATTTTCCTTCATGTGTTATCATTTAACCAGATGATAAACCATTCACGAAATCTAGCTACAGGGAATCATTAAGTAAAAAGGGAATCTGATCTGTTTAAAAACTAGAACAGAGAAAACCTGAGTATTATCACAAATGTTATCAAATGCTTATTGCCCATGACTATATGTTAGGTATGCAATGCAGGCTTAATCTGAACTTTAAAAGATTATAAACTAAAAAATAATCTGAAGTGCAAATAAATGATACATATTTGAAACCTAAAATGAACAGAACACTAATGAAATGAAATTGTTCTAAGAGACTGCTCTGATTAAAATTTCTAGGCTAACATTCATGGGAAGGCACTGAGAGACAGCCACCTTCAATTTTTGCTTTGATTTGTCATAGTTGTGATGATGAATAAACTATAGGCTACAATGACACTTAGATTAACAAATTCTTTGGCAAGGGTGTTCGTTTGTGGATTAATAACAACAACCAAAACAAACTAAAAATCCTCAAGAATCACATGAAACAGAACAGTTTGATTTTGTAGCTACAGGAAAAAAAATCTATTTTCATGAGGGTCTTTCTCAATGAATATGTGTGTTGAAAGTATCTCAAGGCATGGCTGTAGTCTCAAAAGTTCACAGCCTCTTTTTTCTTATAAATCCTGATCATCCCCATCATTGGAACCCCTCTCTCTGCCTTCAGCTGGTATTCTCTTGTCTGCCATCACACTTGGAAGATGATTTGTCATGCATGACTAAAAAGCATTCACAGAAAATATTATCTCCATCAGAAATTATTTTAATCTACTATTATAGTAGGTAATATTACTAGTATAATGTTAATATATTATTTAATATATTACCAGCATACTAATACATAAAAATATTAATCCAATTGTGGATCCAAAGGCTTTTCTCCTAGCTGAAGGAATTTCAAGGGTCAGCAAGCAGAAAGTGAGTAGTCACCTGAGGACAATTTGGTTGCACTTGTGGATAGGAGCATAGGGAGCAGAAGAGTAGGGAATGGAAGCAGAGAACAGTGGAAGAATGACTCTTAATTTCTTCATGTCTAACCTCAACCCCTGGCCAGTTAGGTGCCACTGCCAAGTTGGTAGGAGGCTTGTCTCAAGAGCTGTTTGGAGTAGAGGGGAACAGAGAGCCTTTAAACTTCTCACCACGGTTCATGGTGCTTTTGAGACCCATGAGAAGCTCATGGGTCTCAAAATTCAATGTAAATCAGAATCACAAGGTGTTAATGTTAAAACAGAGTTTCTGGAGTTTCTAATTTGGTAGGTCTTACCTTGGGCCAGAGAATGTGTATTTCTAACAAATTCTCAAGTGATACTGAACGAGAACTTGAGAATCATTGTTTTAGACTTACCTTCTGTTTGTAAATGATGCCAAATATCCTGATGAAAATCTAAGGTTCCCTATTTCCCAGGTCAGTGTCTTTTTCTGACTAAATTATCCACCTTTATATAATGAAACTTTATATAATGAAATTCCATTCTCTCATCTCAAGGCATCCAAGTTTACCTTTTTTTGTTTCAATTTTTTTTTCATACCATGACCATAGTTCGCAGCAATGCCCTCCCTACATAATCTACATTATTGACACTTACTTTATACAGCCTTTCGTCTGACTCACAAGGATTTCATCGAAGCTAACTTTCTATTACTGGAATCAGTTAATAAATCTCCCCCTAAATCTAAAACCTTGCTGACTGAACATTTTAGAAAAGGCAAAACCAATATGCAAATCTAATTTGAATTTGACATCTTAAACTTAATTTGTTGCTCATGCAATAACAAAATAGCAAACAGGAAGAAGAAAAAAGAAAGAAACCAGAGGCCCTGGGTGATACACTAAGTAGGTAGTTTAGGCTTGAGAAATCAACATGGACCATTATAATTGAAGCAACTCTCATCAGTGGAATGATCAGCAATTTGAAAATAATTTTTCATTAATTTGATTTTTATTGAGGGCCTCTTGGTGGCAGGCACCATTAAGGGAAAGAAGGAATACAGTGGTGGATAAAACAGGTACTGTCCTGCCTTCATTATCTCAAATTCTATTAAGTACGGTCAATTGTTAGAACCACACACATTTTACCAAGTTCTTCTGACCGACATCCTTTAGGTTGGTTGGATTTCCAGTTGGTTTAATTAAACAGGACTGAATATTTCAAAAGAGGGAGAAAATTAATCTGAAACAGATATCTTTTTTGGAAAAAAGTGAATCTTAAAAAAAAAATGAAGTGCAGGGGCGCCTGGGTTGCTCAGTTGGTTAAGAGGCTGCCTTTGGCTCAGATCATGATCTCAGGGTCCTGGGATCAAGACCCGTGTTCGGCTTTCTGCTCAGTGGGGAGTCTGCTTCTCCCTCTGCCTCTCGTTCCTGCCTGCTCATTCTCTCTCTCAAATAAATAAATAAAATCTTTCTGAAAAAAGGAAGTGAGTATTACATATTTCTGACATAATAAAAAAGAGACAGAGTGCTTTATTCTAGAACTCTGACTATATTAAAACACTTTATTAAAGAACTCTGACTATATTAACCACGTTTTGGATCCCCCTTTCTACCCTTTATTTAACACAAGATAATACTGTGTTACTTTGGTCCGTATATTCTTTCTCCTATTCACATATGAGTCATTTAAAGACTATTATCATTAGCCATAGCATCTAAGAGTCAGAATGGACTGTGAAGAGATCTGGTCCCAAGTTCTGCCAAATTCAGACATTCCATTAGAACATTCCCGACAGAGGCTCGTTGGTCTGAATGAGTTCAGTGCTGAAGATGTTCCTACTTTATATTTTGGGACAGCTCTCTTTCTTAGGAAGTTCTGCCTTATATTTTTCCAAAATCTACCTCCTTCTAACTTCCGTTTATTATACATTCTAAAACTACAAAGAAGTCATAAAGTATTTGTGGGTGATGTCCTCCCTTAGTTTTCTCTTCTTAATTTCAAGGAATTCTGGTTCCTTCAACTCCAATACCTCTTATGATAAGGTTTCTAGGACTTTGACTTGTTCATTTCTTTCCCTTAGATACAGTTCTGCTTTCCCTTATCCCACATGATCTATAGTACTTAGAGTGGACCTAATATTACAGGGAATAGTATCTCTCGAGACTGCATAAATTCACACATGTGGTATGCATGTGTTATGGACTGATTGTTTGGGTCCCTCCCCATTTCATACCTCAGTGTGATGGTATTTGGAGATGGGGTTTTTGAGAGGTAATTGGGTTAGATGAGGTCATGGGGGTGGTAGGGCTCCCATAAAGAAATTGTTCCCCTAACAAAGAGAGACACCACAGAACTTGCTCTCTCTCCCTCTCTGCCCCAGCAAAAAAGTGAGGCCACAGCAGGAGGGTGGCCTTCTGCAAGCAAGGGGAACCTTCTACAAACAGACCCTCAGCAGAACCCGACCATGCTGGCACCATGATCTCAGATGTTCAATCTCCAACACTGAGAAAATAAATTTCTGCTGTTTAAGCTACTCAGTCCACAGTATTTACAGAGCAGACTAAGATAGCATGCATGCAGTTCAAAAAAAAAGGGGGGGAGTGTAATTTTTAATATTAGATGAAATCACTGTGATTTATCCAACAGATTATTTGGATTTTAAAAATACACAAATACCTTGAAAATCTACTTGCTTAATGATTTATATTTTTATTTTTTAAGATTATAAGACTTAAAATTGGAACTTTATGTGAAAAAAAATCAATATCTTACTGAAGCAAGAAATTCTATGACTGTAAATATAGGTAGTTTTGATATATAGTATTTGCCTCCCTTTTATCATTTATATAATAAATATACATATTTATATATACATATATCTCATGTGTCTCATATGTCTCATAATACATTATGTATTATATACATCTCACATATATTTGCACATATATGTATGTATATGTCTCTGTGTGTGTGTGTGTATATATATATATATATATATATATATATATATACATCTTATCCTATCCTATCCTATCATATCTTATCCTATCCTACCCTATCCTATCTGTCTTTATTGTTTGCTTCCTGCTTAGCAAATATTCACTTACTTATGTATTTATTAGTGAATCAAATCAGAAAGATAAGCTATACTTTTTGGGGAAATGTACCCTGTTTAGTAAAATTGCCTTATTCTTTCTTCTTTGGAAGAAAGAAGTGGGAGTAGTTTTTGCAACAAGGTCCCTAGTTCTCATGAGTGCGAACACAAACACACTCTATCTTTGGAGGAGATGGGCATCTCCAGTAATAAGTGGGATCTGTTTCATGCAAGTTATCTCAACTACCGCTGTCAAGGGGTGATCAAGGAAAGAAGGCTGAGATCTGGTAGCCTTGATTCTGCACAACACAGTCACAGATAGAATGCACATGGACATAATGTTTGAGTTTAATATTAGCTGTACAAGGAAATCCCTTATTAATCAAGTCTAGGAGCCATACCATTCATTTCACAGGTCAGAACCTAGGACCAGGGCAGCAATCACATTCAATGCAGTCTCGAGAGGGATTATGCCCCCAATTTGTGCGAACTGGCATCACCTTATTCTTGCCATCTATGCTGATGCACCCCTTGCAATTCTGACCAATGTTCACATGAGCTGAGACAATGAGCATGCTCATTTAAAATGGGATAAATTCTGTTCATTATTGTCTATTCCTCTAGATGTGTAATCCATTGTAGATCTGTGTCAAGGTTAAGGATCACTGTGTTATTTTGGGGAAAATTTTAGTTACTTGTAAAGATAATTTACTCTGGATAAAAATATAGCTTTCAAGATATTATGTCTACACATACCCTCCTTCAATAATTTAGAGCAGAAAATTTACAGGATTATTTATCATAGCTCTCTCCTAGGAGAAATTTTAAGAGTATTTCAAGAGTTTAGTATTGTACAGACAACAATCTTGTTTCCTCTTCTTGTTTCTTGTGCCCTACGTGTAACAAGATTATACGTAAGATGGGGTTGGTCATTTAATCCCTTCCCCTAAAACATCGTGACCAATCTCATCAGATTCTTGGCCTGAGATAGACTGGAGCTTTGGGAGAAAAAAAAATAGACTCTCCTAACAATTAGAACTTCAGTAAATAATATAAAACATATTTTATTGGAATATCAACATTCAGAATTTTTTCCCTTCATAATATCCCTTTCTGAAAGAAGCTTCTTGAAGAAAGTAACACTAACGCAGGTTCATCATATAAAGGAGGTCAGCAAAAGCAAGCAGGTGAAGGATTGTACTCCTTTCTCACTACTGTGTTCTTCAGATCTGGCAGAGGGAGCTGTCCAGGACATAGTAGCATCAAAATGTGAATAGAGTACCTGTGCCATCTTGCTGTCAGCCATCAAGTTAGGATGCCCACACTGGAAACATAACCATATTTTAACTTACTAACCACTAACCTGTTCCTGTTCTGCAAGCAAAACTTGACTGAGTTTTTTTTTTGTATCCAGTTTATAAAAAGCTTGCTTAACTAGGTGGCTATTACACTTTTCTAAATGTTTTCCCTAAAATAAACACTATTTATAAGTTGTTCTGAAGTCCCACCATTTTGCAATGCTCAGGAAGAACATTTTCATTTCTTTAGACATTTTCACACAATGCACAGGGAGTAGAGGGCTCAAAGGAAAATGTCATCTCCACAGTTACCGAAATTACTCTCATTTCAGAGATATTTTGTAAACAAGTCAAGGCAGCTCACACTGTCATCAACCAGCCTTATCTGCTTATACTTAAAGAAAGATTTGTCTTCTTTACAAATTCAGTAACGTGAGAGCTGCAGCGCGTACGAGCAGGCACTGAACAGAGTTTTGATGCTAGGGTCTCTGGTGAGCAGTATGGGTACCTTCTATAAAACACAGGGCTAAAATCTCTGCTAGAGCAGTAGCTACATTATAATTGGGTCCCAGGAGTTTTATTAGCAGTGGGGTGGGAGGGGAGTTGAGAGCATCATCTGGGTGTCTGAGCAACGAGTCTCACAAACACCGCGCTGTACGGGATCCAGAGATGGAAAAACAGTTCTCAAGGGCTCCGTGGCTCCTGTATGCTGCCACCTTGCTCAGGACTACCAAAGCCAGGGCTTCGCTAAGGCACAACCTTGCCAGTACATCAAGAAAGGTTCCAGTTGCTTTGAATATGAAATACTTGGAATTAAGTCAGACTTGAACAAGCTAAGAGATAACTGGCTCCATTTTTCCTACAGTCCAAATCCTTCCAGGGAACAGAAATATGTTTGGGTACTCCAAACTATGTTTATCTGTCTTATCTTTTGTATGTACGCAAGAAATATTGTTGGAAGAACTAAAGTTGTCCACAGCAGCTTTAGTTTTGATTTTGATGTAGCAACTTTGCCAAAGTGGAGTCTATGTGCAAGGAGATCATTCCCTTTTAGGATAAGAAAGATAATCTTTGGACTAATCTTCCTGCTCCTTCCCAGCCCCCTTCCCTATCTATTTTCACTTCTCCACCTGTCTAGAAAAAATGGTGGAAAACTCTGGTCGCCCCAGACAAGTGACATTTCTGGGATAGTCTGAAGACCTCTATTCATCTCATCCCATCTGACCACAGAAAGCTGCAACCTGGGGGCCCAATAGTTTGGCTCAGCTCAGCTATAAGGTAGATGGCATTACAGGGCAGCGTGGCTGAATAGGGGAAATAGAGCTATCTGGAGAGTTTTGTTCTTTTCCCAGTGTGGCTTTTCTCTGATTTTGTGGAAAATACAGTAACATGATACTCTCCTTCCTTTCTAGAGCACTCATGGAGAAAGGAATACAAATAGTCAAAGTGTAAAGTCTGGTGCTTAAAGAGGGTTAGCCTAGTAGCAAAAAGGCAGACAAAAGGGATGGTGGTGCCCAGTTTGCTTATTTAAGGCTTTAATTTCATGCTGTTACTTCTACCGGGATGGCAGTGGTTCTAGAAATTTCGCCAACTCTCCTCCCAGCCTCTCCCCCATGTAACCTTTGCATTTTTGTTTGTTTGTGTTCTCTTTTCCTTGGGACTGATGAAGACTGGGTGGAGCTGGGAAGGTGGGATCAGAGATGTGTAGTGCCAGCCTTAATGGCTCTGAGCTTTTTTCGAGTGCAGACTCTGTATATATCTCCCACATAATTTCATGTACCCCCACAGTGAATATTCTCACAATTATAGGTGAGGAACCCAGCATAGTACAAATAAGGAACTTTTGTTGTTAGAATTCGAGTTCACATCTGATTCCAGAACCCAGATCTGTAACTACCACAATAAAGAATCATCTTTACTCTTTTAATTTTTCTCATATTAAGCCCTAGTCTAAATCTTATTTTCTATATGAAAATTCAATATATTTGTGAGCCTGGAATAGCCCTGGATTGAATCTGTATAAAAGCCACCACATGCCATGTGGGATACCACTGGTCAGTCATCTGATTTACCGCTTCAATTAGAAAATTAATATAAACATTTGTCAACCAATTTCTGTGGTTAGGGGAATAAACTGCTCAAACTGAAAATGTCTATATCTCTCAAATTAGAGAAAACATTTTTGAAAGATTAATAGAAATATAGTCTGAGAGGTTCTAAGTTAGAAACCAGGAGCTACCATTCCTGACTGTGTGCTAGCATTTGCATGACACTGGCCTTTAAAAAAAATTGGGAGACTACAATTTACTTTAGGTCCTCTGATGAGTAACCTTGATGTTTTAGGCAGGGACTCCAATATGCGTCACTTCTTACCTCAAGCTGACTGTTTCATCAACAATCCTGGCTGATGAAAAATCTTCCTGCAATTGTATTTTTACTCAAAGCATGCCTCTTTTCCCCATTCCAGCTGATCTAATAGGTGGATGAAAGAATTGCCAAAAACACACTGCAGAAGCATCTGGTTCTGAAAAAAATATATCAACCTTATTTGCTTCATTTCTTATTCCTTTAGAATTTGTAGTATATCCAGGAAAACAATTTTGCAAGAGGTCGCTAATGAAGAGAGTAAATGCTCCTGGCTTGGCAAGCAAGCACGCACGTATGGGAAATGAAGAAATCCGAGTAAACATTGAGCCTTGCTGGCAGCAACCACCATCTTCCAAGATTTTTAGGTCCCTGGGTGCAAAAGGCAACAAACTCTTGCAGCATTCTGCCGTGGATTCTAGGTGTTTATATAGAAGATAAATTCATTTTTATTTTTAGGAATCAATGAAATTCAAGCAGAGAATCTCTTGTTTGGGCAGGCTGAGAGAAATGCCTATAGGATATTTTAGAACTATTTTCATTTAAAATGCTCAGATATGAGACAGGAAAAAGAAAGTTCCTATATAGAAAACTTTCGTGTCATGACCAACTTATTTAACCTTGGATTAAAAAGAAAAGCCTTTAACAGGCTTTAAGACAGATTCAGTAATTAGTTAGGACACTTGCTAAACCTTGCATTGACTCCGAGTTGAGGTATGCAGTACCGCCCTGCCCTGTTCTTCTGTGGGCTATGTGCCTATGTAATGTAGGTAGTTTTCCTTACGAAAATGCTCTGCTGATATTATGTACACCAAAATATAATAATTTTGAATGTAAAAAATAGATGCTGCATAAATTATCTGGATAACCTAGCTGGGATATAGCCAGATCTCATTAGCTACAACCAATGGTTCAGACGACCATAGGTATTGGTGAAACAGCATGGCAATCAGAATCCATGGATTCCATAGACTCCAACTGAAGTTTG
Source organism: Ursus americanus (assembly GCF_024610735.1). Taxonomy (NCBI): domain Eukaryota; kingdom Metazoa; phylum Chordata; class Mammalia; order Carnivora; family Ursidae; genus Ursus; species Ursus americanus. The sequence goes on along the minus strand of NC_142137.1, from coordinate 48,783,507 downwards.
TGCACCTTTAACTCTAATATTTCAGGACAATGGGTAGTATTGTGCCTATCCCATCTTAAAATTTTTCTTTATTTACTTGCCATAGTGATTGAAATTCCTCAAATAGATAATTCATTTCTTTGACAATATAGCATATTTTCTTAAAGAAGAGGCAGAAGCCCAAATATTTCACCAATATTTTTTAATTTAATTAATACTTTGCAAATTAAACTACCATCAGTGATATGGTTTGCTCATCAGATCACTTTTCTCCACAAAGACAAGGTAAGAACAAACAGTGATTAGGAATTTTGATCAGGTCAGTTGTTAGAAGAGCATAAGAAAAAAAAAATTCAAAGGACAGAAGGGTTTTCTCAGAAAGAACAAGCACACCTGCATAAACCCGACTCCATGACAAACGGGAATGAACATCCAGGGGCCAGAAGAAGGGCACGAAAACAAATGCTCTGCATCTTGCACAAAAAACCAATGGCCACACAGTGTTGGGAATTTGCCTGGCCCATCTTCTATAACTTCGCTACATGTGATTCACAGGCCAGTAGCAGTGTTACCTGCAGTACTGTTAAAAATGCAGAATCTCAAGCCCCATCCCAAACTTAATCGGAATTTACATTTAACAAGATGGCCATGTGACTTGTATGCATACTGAGGTTTGAGAAGCGCAGGTCTCCAAGAGCGGAGCTCTCTGAGATAAGGTGTATTACATGAACCATCCCCTAGTGACTCTTGATTGGACAAGAGATGTACACTGGATCCACGTTGGCCCAGGCAGATTCACTCTCTGTATTTGAAAGTTGAAACACAGAAAAGAAAGTGAGAGAGAAAAAGAGAAAAGGGGGAAGGGAAAGGAAGAAGGGGGAGAGGGAGAGGGAGACTAATATATGGGTGGACCACCTCAGAGTCAGAGAAAGTCTGTTTGGAGAGAAAGAGAGAGAGAGAAATGAAGCAGATGTCCAGAGAAGCAAACACGGGCTCTCTAGTTCCTATTTCATTTTCTGTCCCAAGTCTGGGCAACAGGTTTACTAAACCTAAGTTCCACAAAGCACCCCTAGGTCCTCGTAATAATCCCTCTCCACTTTGTGCTTTAGCTAGCTTAGCATTATATTTGATACTCGGGACCAAGAGCCCTAACAAATATAGGTGGCATGAGTCTAAGCTGGGTCTAGAAAGGGGAGGAGGTAGAGGCCAAAATATAACTACAGGTTTGCATGATTTCTCCCAAAAAGGCACAAGTGACAATGTACTCATTATGTGTGAAGGCTCCTCAGACATTCTGAACTAATGAACTGGGGTACTGTTCTGAATCTTTTGTAGTGCACTTTTATGCTAGTTTCAGGTAATCAATCCCATTGTAAATTGGGAGCACTTGGGAGAGGGTCATCTGAGTTGGCCAGTGTTTTTTTACTACCCACCATTTCCCCTCCTTTCCTACCTCATCCTATTCACAGCTTTTGTTCTGGCCTCGCCAACTCTTAGTGATAAGAAACTGGTCTCTGTCTCCACCTTGGTCCAATGAGAGCTAAATCTGTCAGGTTAGAAGATCCATCTCCAGCTTTAACTAGGGTCTGGAAGCTACTCTCTGGCTACCTCCTTGTTGGTGTGAGCCAAGAGAGATAATAACCATTAGGGTCTGGGGATGAGTGAGAAGTGAATCCTTAATGCCAAGAGAAGCCAATCTATTTGACAAGTGTTCTGCTTGGGTCTTTGGTTCTCTTGGTGGAGATGGAGCCTAATCTGAATCCCAGCAAGTGGCAAAAGGATCCTGACCCCTCATCAAATTCTTTCAAACCCATTTCTTTGGAGCAGGCTGGGTCCCTAGATCTATGATCCCATAGCCATCAGTGATGCTCTGAGCCTCCAGAAGTCCCTCTGCCATACATCAGACTGCTCATCTGTTCCTATAGGTTGGCTACTACCACTAGATTCACCAGAAGTGAGATGACTCCATCTGTTTGGACCTGACGATATAGACTGCTGGCTTCTTGCTATAAGGGGCCTGTCTTTTTGCTCCAGCTGGTCCCAGCTCACTTTTTCTCCTCATATTAACTGTAATATTGGTAGTTGTAACAAGTTGACCTTAAGCTCTCTTAGAATACACAGGATTCAAGGGATGGACTTCGCTCTCCCCATATCTGGATATACTCATAGAGATCCAATGCTAGGCAAAGTCACAATGCCCATTCTCTAGTGCTCATATGTGGGAACCTGGAGGTAATGAATGGGTAAAAAGTATGTGATTTCAGGACCTGATATAGTCTAGGTTAACCAGCAAGAAGCTCAAACCAATGGAAAGACAAGGCTGACATCCCCAAAGTCATTACTATACTATTTGGATAACACAGAATTTTTGGTCATTATAAGTAATTTGACTGCCAAAGCAAAAAAACAAATTAGAGAAAGTAGACCTAGCATGGAACTCCAGGTGAAGAAATCACATAGAGGGGTGCCAGGATGGCTCAGTTGGTTAAGCTCCTGACTCATGATTTTGGTCAAGTCATGATCTCACAGTCAATGATATTGAGCCCTGTGTGGGGCCCTGGACTGAGTGCGGAGCCTGCTTAAGATTCTCTGTTTCCTCCCTCTGCCCCCACCCCACTCTCACTGTCTCTAAAAAAAAAAAAAAAAAAAAAATCACATAGAACCTCTGAAATATTTCTTGGCAATTGCTGCTGCTTAAAAGATGAGTAAAGAGATCTTCTGTATTTCACTATTGAAACTCTCTAGATGCCTTTTCATAGAATGATCCAGAGAAAGGTATAACAAACTCCAGAGACCCGAAAGAAAGAATGAAAAGCTGTCCTACATCATCCTTGAGCTCTGCTGTACTTGCTTCCTCTCTGCCCTGCTAACAGCTGTCTTCCCTGGGAGAAGTATGGAACAGAGCTCCCAGAAGCCGTCACTGGGGAAACAGTAAAATTGGTCCCTGAGGACCATTATGAGAGCTGAGGGCCTACTGTGATGACTGGGGGACCCTCATAGCTCCCTCTACTCCCTCTTTTCCCCCAAGTGGCCCAGAGAAGCAAAAATTGAACTGTGGAGAATACTAGTTGAGGAGTAAAGAGTAAACGTTCAAAAGGAACTCATTTTCAGTAATCATTCTTGATAAAAGCCATTCTAAAGAGATCACATAGTTCCCTGCTTTCTCTGAGTATACCAAACGCATTTTTCACTAGTTTGATTTTCTGGGATCTAATAAATAGTCTTTTTGTAAGGGCCCACTATAAATAGATTTCTCTGGTGTCTGCTGCAGCCTGGATACTGAAACACCACCACTTCTGGCTTCCTTCGGCTTTGCTTTTCTATAAGAAGTCTTCATTCAGAGGTTCCCGAGGTTAACAAATCCTGTTTTCTGTTGCCATTCGCTCCTTTGCCTGGTTGGAGGTATCCTCTGCCGCTCACTATAACCTCTTACCACTGTGGGTGGGTCTAGTGCGGATCTATTTCTTAACCCTGCCAGGCCTGGCCATGGTGCCATATTTGTTAACTTCATTGGGAATGATAACGGTTCTTGTGACTTAATTGTTCTCTCTATTCTCATATCCCCCAAATCTATAATTTTTAGTCATGTGTCTCATTTAAAATCTACTCTAAACCTCCTAAGTTGTTTTAATTTGGAAGTGTTGTTATTCCCATGTTGAACCCAATATGTCGAAAACAAAGACCTCTTTTTCTTCACTATTCTGACTTCCTTCCCTCAGTCAGAGGCCCCACAGTGATCTGCAAGGGCATAAGAACACTGTAGGGCTCTTCTACCTTGAAGAAATTCCAATGTGCTTGCATTCTTGTCTGTGATGGTGTTATATTACCTGCAGCTCTAGCCAAAGGCAGGAAGGAAGAGGCTGGGTTTGGGAGTGCAAACTTTTCTTTGGAGGACTTATTTTTCCACTTTCCCCAAAGCTCAGACCCTTCCTGGTGGATGAAGGGAGGTGCTGCTTGTGGCATCCCTCTGGGTGTGAGAGGGCAGAGGAGAAAAGCTGCTGAGGGGAGTGGGGTAGGAACATTTTGACACATCTCTTCCCCACTGAGAATCCCTGAAGAGGAGTTGCATAATGGCAGCCTGGTGAACCTGGCTGCACTGCATTTAAAAAAAAGGAAAATTATATTAGCTGCTGACATTTACAAACCAGGATATTTACACACATATCTGAATTTCTAGATTTTCTCCAAAAACTTGTGGAGATGGCTACATGGAACCTGCATTCCCTCATGGCATTGTATAGCAAAAGCTGAGAACAACTGCATGCTTGGTGGGGGGCATTTGCTCTCTGGGTGGCCTTGGCACCACCATGTCTTGTGTTGAACACAGTCAACTTCACTCTTATACATCACCCACCCAAGAGATCTTTTGTATTTCAGACCTTCTGGAGGCATCTGAGTGCATGATATCTGGGAGAATACCTAGCGAGTGGTGTTGGAGGTTTGCAAATCCACTCCTAGAATCACCAGCACCATATCTTGAAAACAATAAGAGGTGATGCATGCTTATTGAATTGATGTGACTTTGAATCTTTGGATTAGAAAAGGTTACAGCAGGAGGACTGTAGTCTTGCATTGATTGTACGGTTGTAGTTAAAGATAGCTATAAACCTTGATTTAGTTCAAGTACAAGAAGTGTCTGTCACATATTCCTGACATATTGAGGATACACTTTCTGGGATTTAAGTGCCTAGTGATTTTATCAGGCATGCTTCTAAGAAGTGACACATACTTTACAATCACCCATCCTGTAAAAGAGAGCCAGAGAATTGCATATACAGTGTTGACTACTTTCCAGTTTGTTCAGTATGAGCCATTTGGAGAGAAATAGTCTACTCTCTTTTTTTTTCCACCTTAAACTGCTACATATCATAACAGTTCATCTTTGAATATAAATCACTAAAATTTTCAGCTGTAATTGCCTAGTATCTCAGGTTCTGTGTCCTAGGGAACATAGCAAATATTCATAATAAAAGTTAGAAGAGTCCAGTATTTTAAAGATAAAGAGAATGATACACACACACACACACACACATTTGGTTAAATTTGAATGAGAAGATAGTATTTAAAATATTGCAGGGTTATTTTGAGGATTAGTGAAATAATGCATGGAAAGCACATAACACAGTCTGGTATTTAAATTGTCGAGTACATGTTAGCTATTGTTATAGATGATCAATTAATAGTTGATAGCAGGTGATTAGCTTTATCTGAAAAGAACATATTTTGAACACCATATTATCAAGATGTTAGGAATGATTTAGTCTTGCTCATTGACTAGTGTCACTCTCCAGTTTGTAATTTTTGAGTCTCAGCGCAGGAGCCAAGAACCCGTTGGACATGAAGCCTGAAGAGTCTTCCTGCTCCTACTAGGGGGGCACAAACAGCCAGGACAGCATAAATAGCTGGGAGTGCCTCACTTTGGTAACTGCTTCCCACAAGGCAACTAAACTGGGCATCTTCCAACAAAACACAGTTTATTACAGAAAATAAAGGACAATATTAAGTGCTTTAAACTAAGCCCCAACACTTTTTTTGGGGGGGGATGGAAGATTGTTTTATAGGCAATTTTTGCACATTCTTCTCCCCATACCCATTCCCATTCCACCTTAACTGTGTCAAGAACACCATCCTGTCAGGTACCTGCCTTGGGTTTCTTTTCTGTTTAGTTCACCAATGCTCAGGAAAACCCTTGGTTTTATTTCAATGAGCTGCACAATTTGATGCAACAATGGGAGCTAAGTTGGTTCACTTTCAACCAAGTACTGATTTATAGCATAGACACTGAACGGATTATTTTTTAAATAGAAATTCCTGCAAAAAAAGTACTTCCCATTCAAACAGTTCTGGGAAACATAATGTGATTTTTGGGGTTTGTTTTGGAGGGGGGTGGATTAGCAAATAAACACACTGACTTCAAAGATTTCCATCTTGTTTTCATGGAACCTAAATGAGATTAGATGACTTGTGATTTATGCTACCACAATCTTCCGTCGCTTCCCACTTTAAATAAAAATATGGTTATAATTAAAATCACATGAACTTGAATTTTTAGCTTCTAAAAAAATACGATGGATGACTTGATTACTGCCAAGAGACACATGGAGCATCCTCATAATATCAAGGCACATGGCCCTCAAGTTGCATGTCTGGAGTGTGCTTATGCCTGCCTTTTTTTTTTTTTTTTTTTTTACTACAGCGGCACATTCTCCACTGGGGTGGAAACAATCACAACAGGAACAAACACAAAACAACTGCCACGACTAACATTTACATAACATTTTGTACTTTGTGAACTACTTTCCCTTGCATTTTTGTCTTATTTGGACCTTCTAGCAGTCTGGTGGGACAGGGGCATGGGTATCATTTCCATCTATGATGGGGAAACTAAGGCTCAGAAGTTAAAGTGACTTGCTCAACAGTGCAACTAATAAGTGGCAGAGTTAGAGCTCACACTAATGTCTTTTGCATTCAAATCCAGTGTTACAACTCAATCACATCCCTACTTTCTGGGGTCCAAAATAAAATTTTTATTTAGGTACCACCTGTTTCCGTATCTGAGTTTTTCACACGCTTACCTGCTGTTCTCTCTTCCTGGAATGCTCCTTCCCAGATCATTGGAGTCCTCCTCAGAGAGGATCTGCCTGAAAGAGCACCACACCCACCACCATCTAGGGCTGCTGAAACAGCATACCACTGAGTGGTATAAACAATAATGATTTATTGTCTCACAGCCCTGGAGGCTTAAAGTCCAAAACCGGGTCAGACTCCTGAGTGAATGGGGGCTACTTCTAGACAGGTGCGGGCCTTCTGTATGGAGGCTGGCTTTGTTAGGGTGATGATAGGGTTGATAGGGTTGGATGGATGATCCATCCTGGATGATAGGGTTGGTTTCTTGCAAGAGGGCTCGGGGTGGTGGTGGGGTGGGTTGGATATCTATTTCAGGCTCTTCTCCTTAGTGTACAGATGGCCATCTTCATATTCACATGACACTCTCCCTATATGTGTGTCTGTGTGTACAAATTTCTTCCTTCCTTCCTTCCTTCCTTCCTTCCTTCCTTCCTTCCTTCCTTCCTTCCTTCCTTCCTTCTTTTGTTTTTTAAAAGAACACCACTGTTATTGCAAGTAGGGTCCATTTTAATGATCTCACTTTAACTTTATTACCTCCATAAGGAACTTATCTCTAAGTAAGGTCACGTTTGGAGGTACTGGGGGTAAGAGGGAAGGCATATGAATGCCCGGGGAAGGTGAGGGGCACAATTTAATCTATGGTACCTGCCTCTTCTACTGTCATGCTACTCTCCATCCCTTATCCTCCTGCTCCTCATCTCAGTAAATGGCATCACCATTTATTCAGTTGCTTAGGCCAACTGTTCACAATTTTCCTTTTTCTTTCTTTCTTTCTTTCTTTCTTTCTTTCTTTCTTTCTTTCTTTCTTTCTATTTTTAAAGATTTTATTTATTTATTTGAGAGACAGAGAGAGAGTGAGAGAGAGCATGAGAGGGGAGAGGGTCAAAGGGAGAAGCAGACTCCCCCCGAGTGGGAAGCCCGATGTGGGACTCGATCCCGGCACTCCGGGATCATGACCTGAGCCAAAGGCAGTCACCTAACCAACTGAGCCAGGTGCCTCACAATTTTCTCTTTTCTTCTGTTCACTACATCCAACTCATCAGTAAGGTTTATCAGCCTTACCTACCCTCAAAATATTGCCTGAACTTAAACTTTTCACGACTGTGGACTTCTTAGTCCGAACCACTCATCTCCTGCTTGGACTAATGTCATTGTTTGTTCCCAGTGCCCCCAGTGCCCACTCAGAATCTATTTTCTGCACGGAAGTAAGTGTGATATCTTTAAAATATAAGTTATGTTATGACACTTCTTGTTCAAAACACTGAATTTAGAATAAAATCTAAACTCTTTGACATGGCTTTGGGGCTTAATATTTAAAATGAATTCTGGGGATCAACAGTATCAGCACACTGTGGGAACTTGTTAGACAGACAGAATTTTGGGTCCTATATTGCAGACTTATTGAATCAAAACAGCATTTTAACAATATGCTCAGGTAATTTGTGTGCATTTTAAAGTTTGAGAAACACTGGCCTAGAGAACACTGTGTAGGATGTCCTCCCACCTGTGTCTCTGAACTCGACTCCTTTCTGCCACTCTCACTCTTGTCCATGACATTACAACTCACCTTCCAGCTGTTTCCCACCCTCTGTGGCTCTCTCTCTGCCTGGAATGCCTTCTTAGAGACTATCCTATCCGAAAAAGCAACCCCTGCCCCCCTAGGATGTTACTCTGCTTTGTTTTCTGCGTAGTCTTTATCACTACCTGAAATCATATGCATTTTCCTAAATTTTATTTATTTCAACCAATGAAATATAAACTTGGTGAGATCAGAGATCTTATTTTATTCACTGCTATTTCCTCCTCAGCAGAGAAGAATGGCTGGCACATAGTAGGTTCTCAATAAGTATTTGCTGAAAAAGTAAATATCTACAGTTTTGGTACAGGATAGATGATTTTTTGTGTGCTGATTTAATTAATTACTTTTTTAAGTAAACCACTCTGAGGCTACTGTTGATTAGAGAATGGCATTTTACTCATTCACCACTCTTCATGATTCCCCCACTTGGGTTATTTTTCCTTCCTTTCTCACCCTGTCTTCTTTCTTCTTCACTGGAACAGCCATGGGGTTCTTTTCCATGACACAGTACCATAAAAATAGCCAGGAGTGATACAAGGGGCAATTTCTACTCAACGTGCCAAAGCAACATGAAATATTACAGGCTTAATAATTATTTTATTATATGGCAGGTGCTGGTTGGAGCTTGTGGACTTGAAGCTTTTGAAATCAAAGAAAATTTAAAAACTGCAACCTTAGTGTAAAATCTTGGCAATAAGCTCAGCACAGATGGCTGCAACACTTCAAGCTTTGTTTACAAAATAGTGAACTTATCTCTTGATCTGTGAGACACTTTTGCTCTCTAATGAGCCAAAGAAGATTCTGAAATATGATGAAGTGTCAATGAGTTCTGATCACTTCTTCATTACAGAGAAGTCTCTTTTTAAAACCATCCCTGGAAAAAATGCATATTTTAATATACGTATCTGATGTATAGTAAGAAACTCTTTTAAACTGAGATTCTTGAGTGATTTGCTTCAATATAAATTTGAATCTGGTTCACTGTGGTCAAAAGCAGGCCTTTTTTCAAATGCCACAACATTCTTGCCAAGTCTTCTGAAGAGAATACTTCCTCAGGAGTCATTAACTGTCTCTTTGCTCAGCTACCTCGGCCTGGGAATTTGGAGTTGCAGTGGGCCTTCAGGCCCAACGCAAGCGGCTCTCGTTCCCTTTTAGTTCTCAGTCACGTCCCTTCTCCCATGACCTCTTGTTGTCTCCTCTGTACCCCAGTGTCCATTCTGCCCAAAGCTTTCCTACTGTGTTGGGATGTATTTCTGGGAATGAAGATAAGCCAAACCATTCGGTCTAATGTAAAATTAAACATTACCACTTTTTAAAAAGTCCATCACATATGGACATGAACCTTAAAAGGTTAATCAGGTCATTTATTTCAGCTGCATTTGCTAAGCAAGCCTGCTACTGGTGCCTGATAGCAGACAGTTTGTTACTTCTGATCCAAGGTCACAGGTTTCAGGACTACCCCCTTCAGAGCATTATCCTAGTTTGTTGAAAGCTGAAATTTTGGTGATAGCGATTCTATTCAGTTTGTCATGTTTCACCAAAAGCAAACTGAAGCAAAAAGCTAGTTCACTCAGCCACCATGGTTTCTAGATAAAAAGTGACCATACTTTTCATTCACCTGACATTGGCCTAGATGGCTGTTTTTTCCTCCATGCACTTTACTCATCCTACCTTATTTTATCTTCAAAGTCATAAGCAGTGTAAAAGAGGAGTTTTTAGGAGGTTGTTGGGCACAGTTGAAGAATTGGAGACAGAGAGAGATGGTGACATAGATTTTGGGAGAAGAGGCAGGACACGAAATCAGGCCTCTGACCCTCAGTTGCACCTCTCCATGAGAGAGTTTTCCGCAACTCCAGGAAGCAGCAGTCACACTGTAGTCTAGGTCAACGGCATGCGGAGGTTACGGGTGCACAACCTTCCAAGAATCCAAAGTCCCTGCTGTTTGCCATAATAAGTCTCTTGGAGCCTGCTTAACTCCGTTCATATCTGCAAACTCTTACTTTTAAAGATGATAGAAAAAGGAGACGTTTCTCTCTCTTTTGCCTTTCCACGAAACTGGTTTCCTGCTTAACTATGATTCTAAAGCTATGATTTAGGAAAAGTCAAAGGGGGACCTACTAAAACAGAGATAGGCTCCTTTATTAAAATTAAACAAGAAACAAGGCCTCTCTGAAGACAAACCATGTAAAGTAAGAACTTCCTAAGGAAGGAAAACTTTTTAAAGAGGAGATTGCCCATCACCTTTCTTTTCTAAGCCTTAACCACTTTAGAGTGATACTTTCCCAGTTCGATTTTCTAAATTAAATGAACATTAACTGTATATTTATCTGGAACGTATGTAACATATGGCACTAAATCTGTTTAATGTTATTTTCCTTTCAGTACCCATTTCAGGACAATGGGAATATACTTCTCTGAAACCATAATGCAAGCACTCTCTTCTCGTTTTGTTAATTTGAAAAATGAACATAATGTATCCAGTGTTTTAAAATGTGACACCAGTGCCCAAAAATTTCTGATGGCTCCTCATCTCCTGCAGAATAAATCCAGAGTCCTCACAATGACTCATGAGATCTGGCTCCCAGAACCTCTCAGCTCCTCCTCCCCATTCCTGGCCTTCAGCACATTTGTCTTTCTCTGCTCCTTGGGTCCTGCGGCTCACTCCTGCTTCAGAGCTTTGGCGTGTCCTCTTTCTTCCACATAGGACACTCTGCTGTGCAGCCTGGCTGATTCTCACCTTCTCAGGGAAAACTTTGGCTGCTCTAGTTCAAATCTGCACCCCCACACCCCTACCATCATGACTCCATTCCTCATAGACACGCCTGCCTCATTTCTTTCTTAGTAGAATGCCTTCCACTGTCGCCCTTAAAATCATGTCGTCTATAAATTACTTATTTATGTTCTTACCGTCCATGTCCCACTAAAATCTAAGCCCCATGAGGGCAGGAATTGTGTTTTTTGTTTTATTCACTGCTGCTTTTTGTCTAGAAGAGTGTTGGTAGGTACTCAATAGCCTATTTTTGTTGGATGAATCAGCATTATCCAACCATGCAGCCGTAGGACATTACATGATATGAGCTCTGGATTAACCAGGCTCATATTATAAGCAAGAGAGAAAACAATATTTTCTTTCTCTTGTCATTAATTTTTAATTATGCATTAGAAATCTTAGTGTTCAACACTGCTCTTTGTAATGACAGTGATTGTGGATACAATTTAAAAGCTATATATTTTAGGGAAGCCACTGACTTTCCTTCCAGTGGAAGGTTTACTTTAAAAATAGACTCGGAAAAAATTTTTTTATTTGCAAAACAGATGGATTGCTAAAGGGGTCACAACACATTTTAATTTTCCTGTGAGAAAACAATAAACTAGATGATAGAGCCTGAACAAAGACTCGCCTGTCTCTCGGTTCTCAGAAAATTTTTCCATCGGGGTCCTGTCCCTGAACAACCTCTCAGAGCCTCTTCAGAGCACACCAGACCACAACTGGACACTGCTTTCAGCTTTCCCCCATTTCTTTTTATCTCCCTTTAAGGTTTTTCTCTTTTTTTAAAGTTGCCAGCGGGTCTGTCCTCCCTCCCTCCCTTCCTTCCTTCCTTCCTTTCTTCCTTCCTTCCTTCCTTCCTTCCTTCCTTCCCTGCTTCCCTCCCTCCTGTCTTCCTTCCTTCATTCCCTTTCTTCCTCTCTCTCTCCCTCCCTCTAGCCTGTCTTCCTCCCTCCCTTCCTTCTTCCTTCCTTTTTAAACACTTTTAAAAGAACATTTTTAGGTTCACAGCAAAATTGAGCAGAAAGTACCGAGATTTCCCATGTATCTCCTGCCCCTCCATGTGCACAGACCTTCCTATTATCAGCATCCCCCTCCAGAGTGGTACATTTGTGACAACTGATGAACCTATATGGACACAACATTATCACTCAAAGTTCCACTTTACCTCAAGGTCGACTCTTGGGGTTGTACATTCTGTGAATCTGGACAAATGTATAATGACATGTATCCACCACTATAGTATCCTACAGTGAAATTTCACTGCCAAAGGTCCTTTCATTTTTATGTTTTTTTTTTCTTACTCTAAAAGTAACAAATACATGCTGATGGTAGGAAAGTTGTAAAATACAGGAAAAATATGATGAATCAAATAAAGTTAATTTTTTCCCTACCACTAAAAATTATACACACACACAAGACCACATATATTTGGAAAAACACAGTATATACGTAGTTCTTTATAACGTTTTATATCTTATATTCAAGACAGACTTAAGGACATGCAGAGCCATTAAACATTTCTCCTTGTTTCTTCTCTGAAAGTAAAATCACTAGTTGTGCAAAATAACTGCATGCATACCTTTATTCACTTAGACAAAAACCTTGTGCTTTTTGAGTCCCAGTTGAGAAGAAAGGAATGAAATAGAGACCTTGAACCTGGAAAGGTGCAATTGTCTTCTGTTTGCTTCCTTGCCTAATGGAAGTTACAAATTCTCCTGGCATGATTGAAATATCTCTTGGTAACACCTTGAGGTGGTCTCTGAGGCAGAGGCAGGAGGTCTGTGTGTGCATGTTACAATTTTGAGAATCTAAGGAAGATCCACAGGGTTTTATTCCCTACTGTTTCATAGCATTTGTACCATGAGCCCTCCCCCATCCCTGGTGCAACAGACTGCGCATGTTTGTTCTGGAGAGTTTCCACTTGCCGCGGAACCACAAACCTCAGTTACTTGATTTTCATACTGTTTTGTAACTTCTGTGCTATTCCATGGGCTTTTAGCTATGACACAAGGCACAGGATTGCTGGGATTCCATGCACTCTGCAAAGGGAACAGCTGATCTCAGAGTCCATTTGTTTTGGGGGAAAGTGACTTTGTGAGAGATAATTTAATAAAAGCCACAATTCATCCCCAAGATGTAGCAACCAAACTACTGGTTACCCCAAGGCACAGATCATATCACAAACACCTCCCTATGTATAGTCCATTTCACCGCTGGAGTAAGTTCTCAAGGTTTTGACACTTGTCAGGTGTAGGTTTTAGTAAAGCAAACCAACCACAAGAAACAAGCTTTGTACCCTTAGAAATGAGAAAAACAACCTAAATCTCTCTTCTTATAAAACTAATAATTACCCATTGCTGACCACTTGGAAAATAGAGAAACAAAAAGAAGGAAATAAAAATCAGACATGATCCCACCATTCTCAAAGCCAAAAACATCTCGAGTACTGGGAAACTATAATCCTCTCATTCCACTCAGTTATGATTTTGGCTAAAGGTAACTCTTCTGGCACTCCTGGAAATACCCAAACTAAGAGAAACTGGTAAAAAAGGGAAAATGAAAATATTTTGCTGCTTTATTCTTAAAGCAAGTGTGAATAAAAGCCACGAAACAACATGTGATGGTTAAGTTTAAAATCACTCTGCCATGTGATATAGAATCACTCTGCTAGTGACTAGATTATTCATTTGTCAGAATTAGATGTCTCCATTGTAATTTTCATATTACAACTTCATACCTAGAACTTCAGATCTTTAAAAAATTGCTTAATTTGGGGGCTCCTGGTTGGTTCAGTAGGTTAAACATTTGCCTTCAGCTCAGGTCATGATCTCAGGGTCCTGGGATCTAGTCCCACATTGGGCTCCCTGCTCAGGGGGGAGCCTGTGTCTCCCTCTGACCCTCTCCCCACTTGTGCATGCTTTCTCACTCTCTCTCTCTGCCAAACGAATAAATAAAATCTTTTAAAAAATTGGTTTATTTTGCATTTTGTAGTAAAAGAAAAAATGGAAATTAATTATCTCGACATAAAAGAGTCTTTATTTAGGAACCAGGGTTTTGTTTATAGTTCTGCTGTAGGTAAGAAGCACGTATTAGGATCACTTGTGGGACAGGTATTTCCAAGTGTCCAATGAAAAATAACTATTATTTGGTTTGTGCAACAAACTCCAGCTCCGTAATTCATTGTTAATCAACAAATAAGTATACGTGTTTTACTACTACCATTATCAACCTGGTGATGTGTTTATGTAAATGACACATGATCTCATTAGAGGCTACTGCATGAAATGTTTGCATGGAGTTGAATGATGACTTATGCATTCTAACTTTTATGCAAAGATAATTATCAAGTGTTAAATTATTCATTGGACTTTCATACATGGTGGGAGGGTAAATTGGTACAGCCACTTTGGAAAACAATTTGGCGGAATCAGTTAAAGCTGAACATATACATACCCTATTACCCAACAGCTGTAATTCTAGGTAAATACTTAAGAGAAGATGTGTGTATTTGTGCACGAAAAGACATACAAGAGTGTTTATAGCAGTATCATTTTTAACACTCCAAAACTAGAGATGATTTGTAACAGTTCAAAACTGGGTAAATGTCCATTATCACTAGAATGAATGAATAAACAAACAAACACACACAGTTATACTCTATAGCAATGGTCAGCAGTCTTTTTCTGTAATATGATAGGTTTGGGGGATCATATAGACTCTATCACAATTACTCAACTCTGCCAATGTAGTGTGAAAACAGCCAAAGACAATATAGAAATGAACGGGCATAGCTATCTTCTAATAAAACTTTATTTACAAAAGCAAGTGACAGGCCAGATTTAGCCTCTGGGCTATAATTTGTTGATGTCTGCTCCACAGTAAAATAAACAAGAAAAGAATGAACTGTAGCTGTGTGCAACAGCATGGACGAATTTCATACACAATTATGATGTAAAGAAGGTAGACATTGGGCGCCTGGGTGGCTCAATTGGTTAAGCATCTGCCTTCTGCTCAGGTCATGATCCTAGGGTCCTGGGGTTGAGCCCCATGTAGGGTTCCCTGTTCAGCGGGAGCCTGCTTCTTCCTCTGCCCCTCTCCCGCCCCTGCTTCTCCCTCTGCTCCTGCTTTCCCTTTCTCTTTGTCTCTCTCTCAAATAAATAAATAAAAATCTTTTAAAAATGTAAAGAAGATAGATGGAAAATAGAAAATGCTCTTTGATTCTATTTTTATATATTTCAAAATTAGGGGATGGTGATAGAAGTCAATGAGTCGGTATGGAATCTTTGGGAGGTAATGTGTAGGAGGAGGTATGAGGGAAACTATATTGATCTGTGTGGTTTCACATGGATATATTAACTTTGTAAGAATTCATTGAGCTGTACACTTAAAAACTGGATACTTCACAGAATTTAAGTTGTATTTCAATTAAAAAAGTAAGAAAAATCTATCTAAATAAACTAATAACTAAATAGACTAATAGCAGGAGACTTAGAAGAGCCAATAAACACATAAGCTACAATATCAACTGTTGAGGGATAACAGGCTTTTGATAAATATAAACTTAGACACATGTATACATATTAGTTTATATTTACTAATGTTAAATACACTAACTGAAAACTTGCTCTTTCAAGGATGCTAACATTTGAATCCAATTTTCCAAATATCTTTCCCTGCAGGAAAGTAAGGAAAACAGAAATGCACAGTCACACAGCTGTTTTGTTTTTTGTTTTTAAATTGAGTATGTTTCCGGGTCACTTGGGTGGTTCAGTTGGTTAAGGGGCTGCCTTCGGCTTGAGTCATAGCCTCAGGGTCCTGGGATCAAGCCCCACATGGGGCTCCCTACTGAGGAGGGAGTCTGCTTCTCCCTCTCTTTCCGCCTTCCCCACCAATCATGCTCGCTCTCTCTCTCAAATAAATAAATAAAATCTTTTAAACAAATTGAATATGTTTCCCTTTTCAGCAGTACAATTGCTATAGAGGAAAATCTTTTATTTATTGGAATGACCTAAACATTTATACAATTCTGTGTGGTCACATGTCTGAGACCTGATCAACCCTGAACTTCTGGAGTTCAGGCAGGTGAACTAGGCTGGGAGAAGTTAGTGTCTTCTCCTACTTGACCCTCAAAGCTGTTCTCAACTTTAAGCTTCTATGAAAGCAGCATCTGAAAAAACTAAGTCCCTTCAAATACTGAGAGATTTGCTTAAGACTCTGGGATGACTAAGTTCCAAATGTCTGCTAAATTATCCAAATCATGATCATGGTCATTCATATACTGTTACCCAGAGTCATTCTGGCATTTTATTAGTCAACCATTTTATAAACGAGATCCATGAAAGAAGACTTTCACAGAGAGAAAAAGTGAAATAACAGAATAATATATATTTCACACAGATTGCCTAGTGGAGTTAATTATTATTAACACACCTATTCTATAAAGAATGTAGTAATTCAGGAATAAGATGTTAAACGTTTCCTAAGAACTGTGGAAAATGTATTTTTGAATTCAAAATGTACTTCCACAATGTTCAATTACTTTCTCCAAGTATTTCGTTGTCTAAAAGAAGTTAGAAATATTGAAATGCATTTTCCTGACATTGCAATATAAATTTCAGAAAACAGATCTGCATGGTAACCCTTTTCATAGACTTACTACACACATTGCAAAAACTCTTAGATTTGTAGTATATGGTTATTACTGAAAAATAAAAAATACTAATATTCACCAATCTTATGGAATCCACATCCTATTAGCATTTCTGGCTTTATTCTCTTATATTTAGGATTGTGAGGACCGCTTTCAGAATGAAACCTCCAATTTTCTACTGTGCCACATAGGATGAGCACTCTTAGAACCTAGAATTTAGGTAAAACTAAACATAAAATGTTACTATCTCATTAAGTTACAAGTCATAAAATTTTAAAAATATTCACTGTAAACCAAATGTATTAAACTCATATGTGATTGACTACCTGAAAGTAGGAAAAAACAAATTCTTTTCATTTGCTTATTGTTATATAAAACCTATTTTTAGATTTGCCTTTAAGATCAGTAGTTTTGACAGTGCCCAAGCTACCGTCACAAAAGTTAAAAACTTGCATTAATTAGTCAGATGTGAAAGTTCTGGGCTAATGGACGCTAAGCTTTCTAGACCACCAGTTAGCTGTCTCTGGAATAGATCTCCTGGCAGGTTAGTAAAATATTTTTTGGTATTTAGATACAACAAAGAAATGTTGCAGAGCAAAGAAGGCAATTGATACAATGGGAACAAATACTTATTTTTTCATTATTTAAAAATTATCTTTTTGTGTATTTTTTATAATATACATAACTTTGTCTCATTCTTTGAAATTTTTTATATTTTGTGCATGTTTATAATCTATGCACATTAGAAAACATTACAAACTTATAGCTGGCAAGGAAGGTAGCTTGAGATTGACAGATTGGGACCTCTTACAACACCCTGAATAGCAAGTCTACATGAATAATTTGTTTAAAAATATATAAATTCATGGGGCGCCTGGATGGCACAGAGGTTAAGCGTCTGCCTTCGGCTCAGGGCGTGATCCCGGCGTTCTGGGATCGAGCCCCACATCAGGCTCCTCCGCTATGAGCCTGCTTCTTCCTCTCCCACTCCCCCTGCTTGTGTTCCCTCTCTCGCTGGCTGTCTCTATCTCTGTCGAATAAAAAAAAAAAAAAAAAAAAAACTTAAAAAAAATAAAAATAAAAAGATATAAATTCACAATGAAATACAATTATAATATGTATTCCTCTCAATGAAAAGTAAAACATAGTCTGGGGATCAAACAGAAATGACACTCTCTGGAACATTGTGAAAATACAGTTTGATGTATATAAGGATCCTTAGGTTAACTCATTCTGAGAGCAAAAGGCCTTTGAATAAAATTTGTAATCAAGGGAAATGAACCTGGAGGAGTGGCTGAAGAGGCCAGGGGCAGGCTCAGCTCAGGAGGCAATGATAGTCTCAGAGCTCAAATGACAGCATCTCTGGTCTCCTTGACAATTGGGAGGTGGATGTGGAGTCATCTCTTTTTAGGTGTAGATAGGTCAGAAAAGAGCCTCTTTGAAGCACCATGGGATCAGAGGAGGAAGTAAGGGGCAAATACATAACATTAGATTTTTCTTATACCTTCATTAGGCATTATTTTTGTGTTGCTTTGGAGTTTCGGGCCAATGATCATTGCTAAGAATACAAAGATGAATAAGATGGAGACCTACTCCCTTGGAATATGCATGCTAGATGAAAAAATGGAGAACGAATTCAACTGACAGTATGAAGGGGAGGATCTTGTGACTTAGGGCCAAGGAAAGCAGTCCTGTGCAGGTTACCTTGGCTGGCCAATGGAGGAGAGACCCCTAAGGAGAAAAGGGAAAGCAGAGTGTTCATGAACAGGGAACAGTTACTTTTCTGAAATGTGTATTTCAGACATTCTGTGTTTTCTGTATTTTTCATTTTTTACAGATGGGCATTGATATTTTAGTTCATAGAGTTTGATTTCAGCACACAATTCCCTTTGACCTATCTCTAGTCACTTCTTTCTTCTTTCCTACATTAATTTCAAACCTTTACCTGCCTCTTCATGGTTGCTTCCTCTACTCCTCTCCTTATTCTCTCCAGGATTTCATGCGTTCTTCTTAACCAGAAGGGAAACAATTAGATGGAAATCTCAGTTTCTGCCCATCTCCAACAGATGGACCCGTCTCCATCCTTACTTCCCTGTGAACCATCCCCACCTTCTCTCCATTGCAATGGGAAGACATAGCTCACAGTTACTCTCTTTCTCTTCAGAAATATCCAGCCACGTCCTCTACTTGCTCTTTCTCCTCTGAATCAAAACATTCTCAAATCCTTCCTGTCTTAAGAACTCTTTCTGGATGCTGTCATTATTCTTGCCTTTCCTTCTCAAATTTCCTGATAGACTAGTGCCCCTCCTTGGTGCTCTGCTCATTGGCTCCACCACATCACCCTCCCCACCTTTGACCTTCTACTAGTTATGCTCTTGCTGATGCTACCTTCAGGTTGCTGAGTCCGATGAATGCCTTTAAGCCTGATCTCATTTGACTTCTGTACTTCACATTTTTATCATGATATTCGTTTTGAAACTCTCTCCTCATGGCTAAGACAATAGCATTCTCTCTTGTTTTCCTTCTGTCTTTCTGCCTATTCATTCTTCATCTCCAACCTATTTAAGCTTCTTGAGATTCCTCTTGATCCTGCTCAACCCTTCAGTGTATTGCTTCCAAGCATTCCAAGGTGCACATACCCATTTTTCTCGTCATCTTCTTCTGGTGACATCACCACTGATACGTTGTTTACCAATGCCTTCTCACAGATCACTATTCTGAGCTCCAGACTCCGTACTATATCTGGGAGTTCCTTAAGCATCTCAGGTTTCCTATGTCCAAGATTTAACTCATCATTTCTCCTAGTTGCAAATCTGATTTTCTTGTACTGTCCCCTGGGGAAGGTTGTCTGGGAGAGGGTGAAACAGCACCTTTATTTAACTACATTTCCTATACTCAATCCATTATAAAGTTCTATCATCCCCTTTCAAAGTCTCCTGAATTTTGTGCCTCCTCTCCTCCTTGATGTTGTCTCAGTTTGGGCAGGACTCATAATTTCTCACCTGATTATTACTGTAATTTCCTAAATTGGCCTCTTTTTCTCCAGTCCTGTCCTCATCCAGGGTATTCTCTAGCTAACCAGGGGATCCATCTGAAACATGTATCTCACATTGTAGCTCCTTGGCTTGAACATCCTTAAATGGTTTGTCCTGTCATAAGGCCCTTTAAATCTGCCTCACGTTCTTTCCCACCTTGATTATCTTATCATTTCTTTCCTCTGACTCTATTCTTCAGGCATAATGACTTACAGTTTCTCTATTTGGTCACACTAAGCTTCCTGCAGCAGCTGCTCCTTCTGCCTAAAAATGCTATTGTCCTTTCCAGCAGGTGGCCCCTTTCCAGCCTCACAGGACTATCTGGTGCTTCTCTTTGACACTCACTTCCTTATCACCTCTGGCCTTTCTGACACTTCTCCATCCCTCCCCTTCCACAAGACCATAGTTCATCCTTCTTATGGCCTATTGTGCTGTGTTGTTCTGTCTGTATATTTGTCCACGCCTCACTAGATTGGAAGCTTCTTGAGGGCAGGTGCCAGAATGTCAACGTCTTCACGTCCCTACCCTGGCACGCCATATGTATCTATAAATATTTGATGATTGAACTAAATTTTTGAAGCATAGCTTTGGATGAAGGGTCTCTGCCTTCAGAGAGAAAATGAAACTAATAACAAGACTGACACTTCTATCATTTAAGGGTTTGACAGCTTCAGTTCTGATTGAGTGCCCTTTGCTTGTGTTGTTATTCTCAGCTAGCTCCTATCTGAGCCGTGGCTCCCAGCTGCATTCAGAAGCACGCTGCTTTGTTGCTGTGGAGATGTTGCAGCATTCCACAGAAAGCAAGCGTGAAACTAGGAGACTTATTTTTCTTATGCAAGGCAATAATGACTTCCAAATAAAAATTTTAAAAGTCAGTAAGATAATGTAGAAAAACCTTTAAATCATAAACCTCAGGGTAAAATAATTTTCTGTATATTCCTATAAACATAAAGAAGACAAAAGAATGGGCCTCCTCCTGTTTTCTCAACACAGTGTTCCGTCTGCGGAGGAATAAACTGTCACGACAGGGATTCTACCTGCTCATTATATCAACTTCCAGAATATCCCTAGCAGTGGGTTGAGCATACAGTAGTGCTCAAGAAATATCTGTTAGTCACCAGATTCTTAGACTAGGTTCTAACTGTCTATTTGAGGAGAACTACATATTTACCATCCTGCAACCTAAAGTAATATGCTTGGGAAACTGCCAGTTAGTTCATGTAGGAGCTGACCTATCCCTTGGCTGAGGTAGCAGATGGTTTTAAATGCTACACCAACCGATTTTGATACATCTGGTCCGTGCCCTACAGATGGTGACGCTGTTCTCACAAACGCATCGATGGGTATCCATTCAGCAAATATTGGGTCCCTTTTACAGGCTAGGTGGCCAGACACTGTTCCAGATGCCGGACACTCAGCTGTGAATAAAACCAAGTCCTTGCCTGCACTATCTTCACATTCTGCATGGTGGGCTGATGCTGTAACACAGCAATTAAGAAACAAATGTAAAATATGTCATTTGGTGATAAGTGTAATGAAACATAAAACAAAGCAGACCCTGAGTAAGTGATGGGGATAATGTCCCCACTGCCTTTTCTTGGAAATATCCAGGTTTCAATTTGCTCTTTTTTGAAAGTTAGAGAATATCATCCATGAACAGGCATAGAGGAATAATGAATTGATTTGTCCATATGATGTGAATGAAGTGATTTGTAAGTGTAAGTTAAAGTTAATTCAAATTCCTGAGGCATTTTAATCTTGATAAATCAAAGTTAAGCAACTTGAAATTTTTGTTTTTAAACATAGACCTTCACTTTTAAGGTCAGGTACACATAAAATAGCTCTTACAATAATCTTTTTTAAATAACCTATGAGGGTAACATGCTTATTTCTAGATTGCAAATATGCATATGAATATATCTATTCACTTGAACCAAATTGAGATAGTTTAAAGATTTATTTATTTGAGAGAGAGAGAGAGAGAGAGCACGAGTGGGAGGGGCAGAAGGAGAGGGAGAGAGTATTTCAAGCAGACTCTGTGCCGAGCATGGAGCCCCACACTGGGCTCGATCTCATGACCCTGAGATCATGACCTGAGCTGAAGCCAAGAGTCACATGCTTAACCAATTGAACCACCCAGGATCCCCCAAATTGAGATAGTTTAATATTTTCAATATATCAAAACTGTCAGTTTGCCTATTAAAAGTACTACCAATATCAATGCAAGAACGTAGAATAAATTAGTTACTAGTATTTAATAAAAATAGTACTTATATTTCTAGTACTCCTTAAAGTTTACAGAATGCTTTAATATTTATTGTGTTATTTGATCCTCAACAAACCTGAGAAGGTACATAATAATATTGAATAATATTGTTATTATTACTTATTCCATTTTAGGGAAGAGTAAACTGAAGTTTACAAATTTTAAGTGACTTGCCTATATCCACAGAGTTTTTAACTGGTACCAAATCTTTAGATACCTTGTTCTTTCTACTATATCACAGTGGCCCACTTTGATATCAAATATTATTTTGCTCTAAAACAGACTGTGTATTAATTTTAAGAGAAAGATTTATGGACCTCAAAATAGTCTATATACAAAAACCATACATTGATGCCAGTGAAAAAAGCAAAGTATTAATATAAAAAACTCCCCATTTTACTAGATGACAAAGTTCCAAAACATGAAAAAATATCAGCTTTCTCTAGTATAGAAGATGACAACGTTGTTTTACTTCTTAAATAAAATACTATGATACTTAGTATCAAATGGAAAAGACTAAGTGAACTTATTTAAAAAAAAATCAAACCTAGAATTCAAGTCATGAGTTTCAAATATATGTTGAGTAAAAATTATTTAATTTCACAAATGTCTGGTGAATGGCTATACTTAACAACTGCTCAGTAGAAATTAGTTTATAGAGTATTCTACAAAATTTTAGAACTAAAAAAAAGCACTCTCTAAAGAAGAGACCAGAACTCTCTTTCATCTGATACTTCTGCTCTTTTTAGAGCTAATGACAACAGTCAAACTATCCACAGTCAAGCCTCCAATTCTTTTTCAATTTATCCTTTCATCATCCTTGTGCCTGAAACACTTCCTGGCTCCCTTCTACTCCCCAGCTTTCTTTCATCTGGGCTTTTGAATATGGCCATGCGTCCACAGCTAGAATGCTGCCATTTTCTCAGCCTCTGTGTATCTAAATCTATGTGTCTTCCTATCCCAGCTGTATGCACCCTTCCCATCTTTTGAAGTCTCAGCATACTTCATCTTTATTATTATTATTTTTTGTATCATGTGTCCTCTCAAGCTGGTGCTGCAGATTTTGGGGTTCAGGGCTTGAAGCTCTCCCTGGACTGTAAACCTTCCAAGGGCAAGGCACATGTCCCATTGGCTGTGCATTGCTAACGCCCAGTACAGTACCTTGCATATAAGGTATTCAGTGCGTATCTGTTGAGTGAATATTGAGTGAATGCCTTTGAGCTGCCACACTATTTTGAAGAATGTGTTTGATACTTTTAAAAAGTGTTCTCACATTTATATAATGTCTCACTGAGTTGCTTTTCTAAACACTATTAATGTCATCAATAAATAATTTATTATTTTTATTATCATCAATTTGTTTATTTTCAATTGTTTATTACTTGTTTACCAATTTATTGATGCATAAATGATATTTAGGACATTACAGCAGGCAATGTCTCCTCATAGAACATTTTATTCTACCACCAGAATAACCCCTTGGCTAGAAAGAACAGATGTTTTTATTTCTACTTTGCAGAAAAACTATAAATTAAAGCCTAAAAGACAAAACATTTTCCATGAGTACACAGTTAATTTTTCAGCAGTGGGACTAGAGAGCAAGTCTCTCTTTGCTTATGTTAAATGCTAAGAAAACATTGATTTTATGGTATTTTATTGCTTTGAAACTGGTAGCCATTTTAACTGATTTATAATAAACTTCAACCAAAAGCCTGACAATATGAACACCCTTTCTAAGCCATGGCACTAAAAACTTCATATTTTATAGTCAAATGATAAGACACCAATCAGCATGAAAAAAAATCATGCATGAAATAAAAGTAGGATCACTGAAAATTTCAGACTATAAAGTTTAACTTTGACAAAAAGGTCAGAGAAATTGATCCAACAAAAAACCATAAGTTACAGATTGAAGGAAATGCAAATCAAAACCACAATGAGATGTCATCGTAACACTTGTCAGAATAGCTAAAGTAAAAAAAGACAAGAAATGAGAAGTGTTGGTGAGGATGTGGATAAAAAGGAACTCTTGTGTATTAATGGTGGGAAAGCAAACTGGTGCAGCCACCCTGGAAAACAGTAAGAAGTTTTCTCAAAAAATTAAAAATAGAAATACCATATGATCCAATAATTACACTACTGAGTATTTACCCAAAGAAAACAAAAGCACTAATTCAAAAAGATATATGCACCCCTATGTTTATTGCAACATTATTTACAATAGCCAAGATATGGAAGCAACCCAAGTGTCTACCCATAGAGGAGTGGATAAAGAAGGTGAGGTATATACATACACAATGGAATATTACTCAGCCACAAAAAAGAATGAATTTGTGCCATTTGCAACAACATGGCTGGACCTAGAGGGTATTATGCTAAGTGAGATAAGTCAGACTGAGAAAGACAAATACCATACGATTTCACTCAAATATGGAATCTCAAAAAACAAAACAAATGAATAAATAGACAAACAAAAAGCAGAATCAGACCTATACATGCAAACTGATGGTTGCCAGAGGCGGGGGGTGGAGGGATGAACAAAATGGATGAAGGGGAGTGGGAGATAAAGGCAACCAGTTATGGTATGAATAAATCACAGGAATAAAAGCCACAGCCTAGGGAATACAGTCAAATGATATCGTAATAATGTTGTTTGATGGCAGATGGTAGCTACACTTGTGGTGAGTGCAGCATAATGTATAGAGAAGTTGAATCATTGTGTTGTATACCTAATGTAACATTGTGTGTCAACTATACTCAAATAAAATCATTAAAAAAAATTAGAACTCCCCCCCCCCCAAAGACAACAAATTAAGGCTTACTATTTAAGAGAATCTCCCTCTAAGAATAAGGAGAAAGAAGTAGTTATAAGAGGCATCAAGTCTGATAGGGAATTCTTTTTTGAAAGTTTCTTTTCCCAAGATTTATCATTTCACAGAGGGAGGTTAGCTATGGACTAAGAAGTGAATCAACATTGCTCATTTTATGTAATTTTAAAAATGTGCTTGGCTTTTTGTGAGTCAGTTTGATTCATTATATTTAAAAAGTAAAATCCTTTTAGTAACTCATCATACTTTATACATTACTTGTGCAATGAGAGCTAATTTCTCTTCCACTTCCCTTTTCCTTTGGTATCAGTTCATTATACTTAATTAAGATACAAGTCTTGCTATATACCCTTTGATAGAGTTATATGAGCTTCTGAGGTCAGTTTGGGCTTACGAGAAATCTTATGGTTAACCTTTAAAAAAAGGAGGGAGGTGGGGGGGGGGTAGGAGATTTAAACATATGCCCTAAGGGTAGAGGAAAGAAGAAAGCTACATTTATTACAATTTGGTGCTTAACTCAATTGCCCACGTTTGCCCTCTATGAGGGAATTCTAAGGAATGAACACTCCATACTCAGTGCAGCCAGCCCTGCAGCACATCTTTATTTACCTTCATATCCAACATGAACCATTCCCCTGAACCCAGAAATGATTTCCCTGTAAGACCTATACATGACAGTCATTTGCTCCCACTTAAAACTGCATTGAATTCGTGTTTCAAAGTAACTCAAGGTGAATTCTACACTTAGGTCTCATTTACTGTAATGAGCTAGAAGCACAACTTTGGTGGGGATGGCTTACTTCGGGAAGTCATGAGCTACACAGCTTAACACACACACTCCAAGTATTTTTCATAACAATCTGGGGACGCACCAGTGGGACAGAAGAAAACTGCAAATGGTATCCTTGGCTAGCGACCCTCTTCCGTATTCCGTCTCAACTGTGCGGAACCAGAGCACAGCTAGGAGCTGGGCAGACACCCCAAACCTGGCATGTAAGTAGGAAAAGAGGGGAATCTTGGGGGTTAAAGTGAGCCCCAAACTTCACAGCTTAAAACCATGGATGTCTCAGGTTGACCTCCCTTGGGGATCTCAGTTCTGAGGGAGCATAAAGACCAGAGGTGAAGGTTTGGAAATGTTTGGTTGGTTTTCTTGTTTGGAAATTTCGATTTACTAATAAAAACGCTGTAACATTACCTGCAAAAAAACAAACTACGCTCATGATTGGCAACACTTAAAAACTTAATAGTCCCTTAAAATATCAGAGTCTATCCTTTACTGTTGGAGATACAACGTTTTCTCAAGAAATGCTTTAGAAAGTCATGAGGGCATGATCACAGGTTCCTCTCAAAGAAAGCAACAACTACTTCTGATAACAGAGAAGAGGTGTTTTGTTGTTGTGTAAATATAAATGCCCTTTCTTGATGAAATATAAAATATGGTCTCATTTACAATGAGTTATATGTTCATAACTTGATTTTCTCTTGTTTTAAGGGAATAAACCATTCGACTTCACTTCTTTTCTTATTATCTTGCACAGTATTGCTATGAAATGGCAGCCCCTGGGCTTTAGGTGGACACCTGCTAATGTTGGGTTATCCATGTGTATTGATACCCATAATAATTTAATAATTTCATTTTGTACTCTCTTTCATCTAAGATTTCAAAGGACTTTGTAAATGTTTCGATTAAATTTTGTAGCAATCGTCTTCAAGAGATAAGTAGGAAAAAGTCTAAGCCTTCTTAGATGTAAGCTCCTTGAGGGAACTATTTTCACCATGTGAATATATCAAGCTCTCTAGGCATGGTATAATTTTTGACACCGCATAAATATCTACCATCTATTTTAAAGGTAAAATGCACAAATATTCTTTCTATTCCATCTTTACTTTTCTGTGTCCTCAAATTAATAAAAACTTCCATTCTCACAATTATTTTATATTATTTAGTTCTATATCACTAAGAAAATAGAAATCTAATAAACTAATGAAATCTACAAGCCTAATAATATACTGCTATTACCAAGGATATTCATATTTTGAAAGAGATGTCATGCCTTAATTTGCTTAGAATAAATGATCTAATTATGTAAAGTGTTTAGGATAGACTCCACCTGTCATATATTTACGTGCTCAATTAATTATAAATATTATGACAGTAAGAGTAATATGGATCTGATTAATAAAGTATATTTCTAATTTCTGAATATTGAGTAACCAGGCAGATTCACTGGGGATGTATTTCGTGGCCAGGAATGTGTTCTGGCAGCTATATAAACCATTCCATATAATCTAGAAAAGATGGGAAGATGATTGGCCTTACTTTAAGGGAAGACAAGTCTATAGGCAGTAGCAGACAGTCTGTTGCTGTCCCTGTCCTTACTATAAACTAAACAAGCAACTCACTGGGAAACCAGGACAAAGGAGAATTCAGGCAAAATAGATGATGTGCTCATGTGCTTAAAATCATTTTGAGTTAAAAAAATTGATTGAAATTACTAGACTAGGTAGAAGCTATAATCATATAATATTTTAATAGTATTAAGGTACCTTATTTGACCATTTACCTCAATTTTATTATCTATAAAAATAATAGCACCAACTTCATCCTATTATTGTAAAAATTAAATGAGTTAACTGATTTGGTGGGGTGGTGAGATGTTTTCCCAAATCCAAAGTTGGGACATAATGGCTTGTCAAAGGATTTTTTTTTTCTGCTTATCTATCTATCTATCTATCTATCTATCTATCTATCTATCTATCTCATGAGGAATACTGGGTATTTGAAATGGTTGTATGCATGCTATGTTCACTGTTATGCATTTCCAGTAAAATACTCATTTTCCAATGGATATGTTACACCATCTTAATTAAATGAAAACACATAAGAACTGTAACAAAGACTTAAAACACTAGTACAAGAAAATGAGGAGGATCAAGAGGTTGGGAAATATGGTATCTGCTTTTGTTTATTTTTGTGTTTTTTAGTTGTTTTTCAAGCCATGAGCGATCTTTGGTGACTATTACCCAGTTATCTTGGTTTACACATTACCAATACCTTCCCAAGCTTTGATCTTGCTGATGAGGGAACAGAAGACTGCCTGGAGACAAAGAATAAGCTGACACCCTGCAACCTCCCCCCAGCCCCCACTCCTGGGTGGGAGAAGTGTGACATTCTTCCAGGAAACCCCCAACCATCTTAATGCTAATGCCTTGCTAGAGGGAAAAACAACCTTGACTTAACAATGGCAAGGCCTCCGATATCCTGTGAATCTTCTTTAACATATGAATACCTTTTGAAACCTCCCTTTTTCCTTACCTCCCTCAAGCCCGTAGTATATAATCTGCCACCCCTCACAATTCCGGGCAGCAGCTCTTTCTGACCAAGGGTCATGTCCCAGTGCTTTAATAAACCACCATTTTGCATCAAAGACATCTCTAGAATTCTTTCTTGGTCGTTGGCTCCGGACTGCACCCCAACGAACCTCACCTATATTCCAAACTACATCATTGCTGACTGCTTTTGAGTCATCTCACCAATAACATAGGCCACCAACATATGAGTTAGCCAGAGAAAATGGAAGAAGCTAGAATGAATCCTTTTGTTCTTTGCTAATGAGTATTGTTCAAGATTGGAATGGACAAGGGTAAAATTTTGCAGAAAGTCAAATTTAAGGATTATTTTTACTTATCCAAGCTACTGTTTTATTCTATTTTAATAATTAACCAAA
Organism: Ursus americanus; assembly: GCF_024610735.1. Lineage (NCBI taxonomy): Eukaryota > Metazoa > Chordata > Mammalia > Carnivora > Ursidae > Ursus > Ursus americanus. The sequence goes on along the minus strand of NC_142137.1, from coordinate 48,755,045 downwards.
AGCTTATTGGACATAGCTTAGTGGTTTAAATAAGTCTAAATACTATACCTAAAACTTTACAGTTTAAAAACGTTCACGTCATGATTTTGACAATTTCTCACTTTGGGGTGAAGTGCAGCACTTACACTCTGTACTAGTTTTGTAACCTATAAAATGAGGAAAATCATTATCAACTTCATTTCTTGAGACTATTTATATTAAAGAGTTTGTGAAAGGCACTGATGATGGATCATCCCACAAGAACAAATGACTTTTCATTACAATGTTGCAATTTTGTTACAAATGCAATATAATTATTGTGCTAACTTTAAATTAGTTCATATGTATATTCCTCCCAAGCACTGTAAGAGCCTTGCGCTGTGATGTAAATTCTTAATAGTTTACTTATTTATCGCTTCTAGTTTAAGAATTATGGTGGGATTCTTAGTTTTTCATCAGATTTTCCTCAATACAAAGCCCCCAATTCTATGTTAGGCTGATTATCCGAGAATAATTCCGACAGACTCAGAAGCATGGTTCCTGACTTACTGACAGTTAATAAAATCAAAACCTATCAGCAAGTGTTCCACATATAAATGTATTATCCCTCTCTATATACCTATAAAGAAGCCAAAAACCTCTGTAATATGCAACAAGAGACTGCAGGTAAGGCAATAGACAACAGGAAGTCCACATGATATCAACATACTTAATATAACTAAAATGAAAAGCTTTCTTACCTAGCATGCAAACACATTTGACATTCTGATCAGGGTTTTCAAACAAGATTTCGCCACACCTCTGAAAGAGAAAGAAAGCCATAATTATTTTAAGATTTTATATCAGTGTTCCCGAGGCAATGTATCTTTGCTACTGGACATCACCATAACTTCATTCTACTTTTCATGTTTTGCTTGGTTAATTAAGTCAAGGGATTTGTGTCACGAGTAGAGATTTTCCTGGTAGTCAAATATTTGGAGGTAAGTTGGGATAGATTGTTCCTTCATGCCTCATGACTCTGCCTAGGGCGGATTTTGTGTGCTCCTCTGAGGAGTCGTGGCCAGAGATGCATTTGTATCTAATGTTTTCTATTTCAGTGGAAGATATGCAATCTTTATATCTAATAATCTGAGGTTAATCACTCTCAAAATTGGTCCTTATTCAGACTGAAATTGTTCTAAACTACCCACTCTGCAATCAAACACAGACGCTGTATGCATAAAACTAAGTGGCCTATACTGAAAGATCTGAACCTGAAAGAAACAAACAAGGAAATGATGAAAAAGTGGCCCCCAGTAATGCTCTTCCTGAACTCACAGGCTCACAAAAATAGCAACTTTCTTATCTATATCTTAATTTTAACTTGCTTGTTAAAAGTTTTGTGCAAGGTAAACTCTGGGGATAACAATCAGCTATTAAGAATGGACTACATTTTTGTATATGACTGACACATGGTTAGTACCTGAATATATAAATAAATCCTCCAAAATAGTTAAGAAAATAGCAAATAATCCAATAGAAAAATGGATAAAGGAACAAGCAATGCATGGAAGGGGGAATCTGAACAGTCAATAAACACAGAGAATAAATTCAACCACATTAATAACCAACAACCAGCAAATTAGGGATAAAAATGAGGTCTATTTTGAACTCATCTGTGTGGCAAAACTTAGGAGTCTGGTAAGAACAATTGTTATCAAGAATGTAGGGAAAGGGTAGTCTCACATACTGGGGGTTGGAATATAAAATGAAAGAACCACTTTGAAGAAAAATTCGCAAAATCTAGTAAAGTTGAAACGTGTATATCCTATGACATAGCAAATCATCTTCTAGACTGATGACTGGAGAAATTTACTTAAACAACTTTAATGTCCAGCTACAAAACATATAAATATATTATTCATACATTGAAATACTACACAGTAGTTAAAATGAATGAATTAGGGTTATGCATACTTTAAAAACATAAATTATATATGCATAACATATACATGTAAATTATAATAACCAAATTATATAATGATAATGTGACATATATGTGAAATATATGACATTCAAATCATGCAAATACATGTAATTTTCAAATCCTATAAAACATAAAAACTGTCTTCATTTTATACGAAGTTGAAGATATCTAAAAATAGTACATATTGTTTGTAGATACATTAATTTACAGAAAAAGCATAAAAGCAGACAATGAATAATGAACATCAAATTCAGGGTCGGGGGATGATACACAGAGGATACACGTCGTCACTCATAATTAGAAAGACTGTGGTATGAAGAAGGGCAGGTTGAGAGGGAAAAGGACAACTCGATCACATACGTTAAGACTAGTCCATTTTCTGGGGTGACCTACATCATGCACAGAGAGAAATGGACATTTGGCTCAGGGCCCGGAAGAGGAAGCAAGCCGCTCTGGTGAATCAAGAGAATGGAGTGCAGAGCAGAGAAGTTGGATATGCCTGAAGGTTGCAAGAGGGCAGTGGATAATAGACGGAGAGTCTGTATCATGAGCTTTTTTTCCTGGTTACTCTGCTGACCTAAATATCATGTGATATTTATCATGCTATTTAATCTCTTCATGCTTCATTTCTTTGGAAGTAACATGGGGATGTTGATATATGCCACAAAGTCAGATCAGAGAGCAAATGTGAGGATTAACAACCCGTGGAGTCTGATCCAAATGTCTGTTCCTGTTTTGTTTGTGTTTTGGCAAAGTTTAAACGCATTCAAATTGCTAGGATCCGTTTCCGCGTTACCTGCTTTTTAAAGTGGTATTTTTATGACCTGAAAGAGTTAATAATTATTTTTAAAGGAAAGATCAGAGGTTTCTAAAATGTTCTCAATTTCTTGGCAAAAACCAAAGTACTAAGGAGCTCTATCAATCCATATTCTGGGTCCTAAAAGAAACAAATCTGGAACATTCCTTTATTCTTTGTTAATGGCAAAGCCCACACGTGTGCTGGGATAGAAGAGCTTCCGTTCTTTCATAACAAGTACTGGAAGCAGATGGTAGGTGGAGGTTGCATGACCTCCCATGGCTACCTGAACCCAAGGGCAACATTATATATGCCCCTAAAGAAGCAGATGGGTGTGGGTGGTGCCATGGGGGTCTTGCTGTCTTTCCTAGTCATAAATCCAGAACGAGTTTCTGTAACTTCTGCAACATGCATTCCTTAACAGTCATTGCCTGCCTGGGCTCACTGACCACACAAGCTAGTGACTGAACAGCCGCAGCAGGTATGGTGGCTCTTCTGATGACCAGGAGATGGTCCTCTTCTTTATCGTCATCTTCCTGGCCATCTGGGAAGTGGTTGAGGCACCTCTAGCTAGTTCTTTAACTGCTCTGGTTTGTAAAGTTACCTAATGATGGTAACAGATTTTAAAGCAATGCCCAGAAGGGAATCTGATTGTTCTCAGGACTTGAAAGAAACCAGATTCTTTCCAGTGCTTTTTCTCATTGATGCCAGTGTTTACAGGGCTTTAGCTGCCAGGCTCATGCTTGCTGTGCAACCTAGGGCGATGACCCAGTTTAAGAGATTAATTGGGCTAAGCCATGGGGTCCAAGTCTCAGAAAACCCAGGATCTTCTGGAAGTGGGGGGAGATCTCATGCCCTGTTTGGTTCTCAGGTGCTCCAGCTGTCTCCTCATGGCTCTACCTGGTCATGCATTCTGGGACTTCCCATCTAAGCTCCCTGCTGCTGCATGATCCCGACTTTGACCTGATTCTGATTGACAGGCTTCTGCCTACTTCTCAAGATCCCATTTCTCCACAGGCTCTTCACCTTTGCTTTGTTTTTGTGCCTGACGAATATCAACTCTCCTTGTTCGTGTCCATCTCTCCCAGCCAACACTACCCCAAATAATAGGGCGTAGTTATCGAAATCTCCATCCAAGGGGCTGGAGCCCTGCTAGCAACAGAAATCCTCCTGGTACATGTTTTTCTTCTATAGCACAGAGGATATGCTGTATGTGAACTCCTGTGTGGAATGCCTCTTGCCCTCAAGGACATGAAGAACCAAACCACTTTCATTGTTAGTGCTCCTAAAGTTCCTCCTCATTGTAATCCTGATGCCTTGGGGAGCCTGGGTGGCTGAGTCGGTTAAGCTTCTGCCTTTGGCTCAGATCATGATCTCAAGGTCCTGGGATTGAGCCCCACGTCTGGCTCCCTCCTCAGTGGGGAGTCTGCTTCTCCCTCTCCCTCTCCTTCTGTGTGCTCTTTCTCTCTCTCTCTCTCGAATAAATAAATAAAATCCTAAAAAAAAAAAAATACTGATGCCTTATACTTACCAGGCCCTTAAAAAAGGTTTGTGGACTAGCTAGCATTGATTTAGCCCACACTCTGGGCTGAGGGGGCATTGCTCTAGGCGCTATACGTCTACCATCTATCCTTCCCTTATACTCCGTTAAGAGAGCAGAACATTGAGGCCTGAGAGAGTACAGACACTCCCCTCTGGAGAGTGAGAAAATGAAAGCTGACAGCTTACCTGATGCTCAACTAGTATACACAGATTGTTAAATACTGGCTATTGTTGGTCTTCTCACTGTTTTGCTCTAGCCAACTATGTCCATTTACATCCCCTCCTCTCACTCATTAGCCACTGCCCGTTTGCCTGAGTTTCAATCTATCACAGCACAGGCTTTGTACTAGAGTGATCTAAGTTCAAATCCTGTTGCTGCCTTCACTTACCGACTATACTATCGTGGATGATTTATTTAGTTTTGTCAAACTTGCTTTCTCATTTGTAAAACAAGGCAATCTTGTCTACATCTTACTATCATTATGTTTAGTTTTAATTCATTGTGAACAAGAATGTACTAATTTAAATTACTGTAAATGAGATTGTAATACAAAAATACAAATTAATAAATCTAACTTATTCATTAAATTATATTTTAATTCTCATATTATTATGAGGGTAAAAATGAATACTTCTAATTTAAAAGACAGACTATTTCATAATTTGGTTGCTAATACCTATATATTAAAATTTTTTTATATTAAATCTAAAGTTTGCCTTTTAGTTGGGAAGAAAAAGATGGATAATACATGTAATATATAAATATATAAAATACTACATCTATCTTAGTATTTTTCACCAAATATACTTAATTTCCATTAGTTAAATCATATGTTTCGGTAAAACGTGCAAAAAAATGTATTTCTCTTGAGTGAACTATATATTTTTTCATTACTTTCATAATAAAATTAGTTATGAAAAAATAGATATTAGGTGTAATTTTTACAAATCACACTATTCAGCAAACCTCTTTTTCTTAAGGGAAATTAATATCTGATATAAAATATTTAAATATTAATAATAGAAACCATTATACTCAAAAGAAATAAAAACACTTGAAAAAAAGAAAAAACATTAAAGATAGTGAAAAGTTCATACATTATTCAACTGGCAGCCCTTCTAGCATTCTTAAATCAGTTAATATTTTTCCTGCTTCAGATAAGACTTCATACTCTTTTTATTCTTCTGAAATATTTCCTATCACTTGAATATATTAGTCTCTCAGCAGGCCTCCAGCAATTAATCTTTATAGGGCAGGTGTCTTAATATCTTTGGATGGGAGGAAACATTAACAAACAAAACCCAAAACAGAAATCCTCATTGCTTGGGGTGGTTTGCCCCATTGCCAGAGGAGGTAATAACTGTTTTCTGCAAGTAGGTAATGCTAAATGCTATCAGCAAATAATTAATAGGCTGTGTTTCTTTATTTTCTTCCCATCATTATACCTATTTTTTTTAGGTAGAAAGGCACTTAATGCATGATATTAGGTGCTTATAAACTCATTGGAGGAGAAGGCGATAGGCTGGGCATCTAGAAAGGAGTCTCAAAAATGCAGAATTGGCTCATGAAGGGAACTGGTGGTGGGCCACAACTGTGAAAGTGGAGAAGCAGGAGGCATCACTGGAATTGTTAATTTCAAGAGCACACCAGCATGGCAATGATCCAAAGATTAGAAAGCTGTTGGCATGATTGCCTTTTGATACCCATGGAGCTAGTGACTGAATGCTGGAAGCTACTGTAGAAATGCAGAAAAACCCAACATGCCCATGACCTTGCTTGATAGATCATTAAACAAAACAAAACAAAACAAAAAGAGCCTGGCATATGACTAGGCCTATCTTGAAAAAAAGAAAAATCAAAACTGAGTTTCCTGAGCTGACGAAGTGCTAACCGTGGTTGCTTTTTGATGGAAAATGAAGCACATCTAATCTGTGTCAGGAACAACAGAGCCAACCTGGAGTAGGCAAGGCCTCAGCACAGGCTGCCTTCACCCCACCTTCACCCCATCTCTGAGTACTCTGATTCTGCAAGTTTGCCATCCAAGAATTTCTCTAGTGAGGCTTTCAGCAATCAAGGCAAATGCCTGTATGCTGATGTGTCTGTTTTATTTGTTCACCTCTGAACCTCTAAGTGTCTAGCATGATGACTAGTACATGATGGGCACTCCTGATGTTAATTGAATGAATGAATGAATATTTCTTTACTGTAATTCTGCGGGACATACTTGAAATTTGAGATTTTTCTGGAGTAAGATGAAAAGAATTTTCTTCTGCACTCTCATGTATACACACCAGTAAGTGTTGTCATTAGATGCAGCCACACGATGGGGAGCTGTGTGGGGTGATGAAGGGGGAAACCCGACATTGAGAAGACATTTCATAATATCTGGGTCGCTTCCCATCTCACATTTTCCCCCAGCAATAAACAGAATGTTACTAATCAAAACCAGACCCCAGAAGATAGGCCTGGAGAGAAAATGATTTAGGTCTGTAGATCATGAAAAGATAGCTTCTGTTAAGAAACGGAACTCCCAAAGTCTAACAAGGGCATGGAAGCTTGGAACTCCATTGTCTATCAAATGAGTGAATGAATGAATAAATGAACAAACGAGCATTCAAAAAGACATCACTATTGAGTGCCTACTCTGTGTAGGTACTGTACCATGAATGTGAATACAAAATCAAATGAGTCTTAGGAATGCCAAATGTCCTCAGGAAGTTTATACCTCAGTCTGAAGTCGGAACATAGGAGACCATGGGCACCCTCAGTGGCGGGCCCCCTAGTGCTGCCTGGTGCTAACATAGAACCCTTCCAAAAAAGAGATAGCCACAGGTCTGATAGGAAGGAGTTGGCTGGCAAAGGAGAGGATAGAGGCAGCTGCCCATGCAAAGTCCTGACACCCTGTTGGGGCCCTTCCAGTAGCTGCCCATGAGGAGAGTGAAGCTGTGGTGGGTCAGGATAGAGGGCTTAATCAAATTAGTAGTCATAGGTGAGACAGGAGGTAAGTAGGGGCCAACAGGGATTATAAAAATTCTGGGCTTGGTTAGGGAGGCTGGGTTGGCTTTTGAAGAGCCAGGATGCTTACTTAATAAATTCTTTTAGCATTGTAACAGATAATTACAATATGGTGGTGAGATATCTCTCACCAATAGTATTGACTGCAATCTTTTGTTCCTTTCTGTTTCCAAGAGGGTACCAAGCCTGCAGTGTTCCTTCTTCTTTTTTCTTGAATTATTACACAGAATGACTACAGCCAAAAGAACAGTCCCTAACCACTAGTTGAAACCTCATGTGAGGCCGACTGTTGCTACTGCTGAAGCCATTAGCACCTAGTGTTGAGCTCATCACAATTTCCCCCATTCCCAGAAGGTGTGTTTCCAAGGTCTCCTACTTTACAGTGGCTCAAGTCCTGTCTACCGTGTGGGTGGCATAGCCAGGTCTTAATCTCTAAACACTGTGGCAGCCCTTGGCTCTCTGGTGCCAGAGGATGGCAGATTTGGAACTGGGGCTGATCTCAGCTCAAGCTCATGTTTTCCTTTCTAAGTTTTTCCAGTGAAAGAGCAGATTTCCATCCCATTGCAGGCTGTTAAAACGTCGGACTAATAAGTTTTCAACAATCTGTCAGTGCAGATCTCCAGCAACAACCTGGCACTGTCTTTGAATTGGGGCCTCATCGTCCAATCCAACTTCAGCCAGTCAAAATACGAGACACACCAGCAAAAGGAAAAAAAGATAATCACCTCGAGCTGAGCAGAAACTCTTAACAAATCCATTGTTGCCAATAGTCAATAGCAAATCTGTGGGCTACATAGCCTGAGGTGACCCTTCAGGCAAGGCCATCCCTCATAAGCCTCTAATTAGCTATGGTTGGGAGTGACTTGAAAGATGTTAATGCTATTGCTATTGGAAAATGAGCCCACCAAACTTTTAACAGCTTTGTTTTCTCCTTCAGTCAAAGAACAAAATGTTAGCTCAATGGCGTATGCTTTCTATTAGAGAAGTGCCAGCAGCAGCAATCTCCAGAGAGTCTCTCAGCATTTTATTACACACCCCTATTTTTAAATGTTTAAAAACTACTTATTATGAACCAAAACTTGGAAAACTGGTTTCAGCCCAAGAGTAATTTTTTGTTGTTGTTGTTATTAAGCAAACACCCAGAACGCAGAACTGTGTTTTCTGTCATTTCAGCCATGGACAGTAGAGGGCGCTAGAAAGGTAGTATGTCTAATGTCTGTTTGGACCCCCTTAAGGACATCCTGGGGTCAGATGATGCACGGGTTCAGAGCTGCGTGTGTTATGCTGTGCTCTCCACTATGTGCAGACTTTCCCCATGCACTTTTATTCTTGACTTCCATTGCACATATTGAAATGCACATTGAATATCACATTTTTCATTGTGCAAAACAATGGCTATAGCTTCTGGTCAAGCACAAATTTAGTAGAATCTGTACCTGTGAAGGTTGATGGCGTGTGGAATGTAACGAGGGTATCTCTCTAATGCACCCAGTTATAGCAACTAAGTGGACATCTGGGTCCAAGGCAATTTGGGAATAATTTTGGTAGGGGCTCTGAGAATTCCCCTATATCAGACACAAAAACCTATGCCACAAACCCTGACAAAGACAGCAAAAATTATGTCAGAATTTTGCAACACAATTTCATCTTTTATTTTTCTTCTCAGAGTCCTAGGTGTTGATAAGTAGCTATTTTTCAGAAAGGCACTTCTGTGAAAGCATAAATATTTAACTATTACATAACAAGTTTTTAAAGATGAAGTCCATAGATACTCTGTGTCAGAGAAAGCAGCAAGCAGTACAGAAAGAGAACAGATTGGTGTTCATAGTGGAAAGAAATTAGAGCATCTGGATTAAAATCCCAAATTTATCCCTCCCTAGCTGTGTGATCTTGGACATATTACTACTTATCTTTCTGAACCTCTTTGTAGAGGTGAAGGAGTAACAATGCTTACCCTTTTACTGAAATAATTAATGTAATATGTGTGAAAGGAAGGAGGTGGAAGGTGGAGAGGGCCATTTTGTGGAAGGAAGGAGGTGGAAGATGGAGAGGGCCATTTGGTGGGGCTGCATACAAGATACAAAACATAGTTCTACTGTGTAAGTCATGGGATTTTGTGAGGAGAAAAATTTTGCTCCTTCCATGATGGAGAGCACTCGTCTGTCAGAGGGTAACCCGCAAAGCTGAGTCATCTTGGGAACAAACGTTGGCAGGCAGGATTGAGGTGGTAAGCTCAGGCTGGGCAGAGTAGCAGCCTTTGAGAAAGCATTAGATGACAGAGAGGAAACAGTCTCACGTGAGGTGCAGATCTGAGAGAAGACAAGAAAAGGAAGAGGGACTGCATGGCTCTGTGGCTTGGGCAGGGCAGCTCCAGTACCAGGAACATGCACTGCTAATTTGGGAGGGATCTGAGAGACCACTGTGCCCAGCCAGCCACTTGCTATATGTAGCAATCAAACAAGGCCAATGGAGTTAGGTGACTTTCCATTTCAAGGTCTTATGATGATCAGAGTATGAGCTCTTGAGTTCAGATCAAGACCCCAACATTTACCAGATGCATGACCCTGGGTAAGTTACTCAGTACTTCTTTGCCTCAATTTCCTCATATGTCAAACAATGATATCACTACTGCTTACATCATGGGTTCATCATGAGGACCACATGAGCATTAATATATGTAAAGCACCTAGAATAGTGCCTGGTGAAAGTAAGTACCCAATAAATTATTACTTTCAAAGAATATATAATTATTTGTAAGCAGAGAAGCCATGAAAACCATGGCTTTTCCAACTGCCATCCAGTGTTACTCCATGTTACGTCCTTTGTTTGGACATTGAGCCACTGCCCTGGGTAGCCTCAAAGTACCTGAAGCATGCATAAAAGGAAAGACACTTGCACTACCTGTTAGATGGGAGTGGCTAACAAATATCTGTTTAATGAATGAATGGGAAATCAGAAGGCAAAGAGCAGACTGAAAACTGGACTAATCCTTCCTAGACAATTATTTCTAGTTGCTGTAAGAGAAGGACTTCAAGGACTAAGTCTCATCTTTGTTGTTATTTCATTCAAAATATTCATTCAGCAAAACTTCACTGAGGGCTTTCCAATGCAGCAGAAGTAATTATCTGTATTTAGGTGTTTATGCTGAATTTATTTATTAAATTCAGTGGAACCTATGTCTATTTTGATTACATTATTCTCAGATAATTCTTGTGTGTTTAAAGTCCCAATTAAAGATGATCAAGCAGACTTTTTGTATAGTAGACACATTGACTCTAGGAGGTTCCTATAGACCATTTGGTGCCCAGAGATTGACTGTGTCTGATGCATCCTTGTCCTTGGCATTGAAGAAAGGGAGGAACCCAAATGGATTTGAGATATAGGTTTCTTGTAGGTGATCAGATACATTGGCCACATCTCGATGGATGTGGAAAAGTTCCTGAATAATGTGTTCTAATTGGATAAGGAAGAGAGAAACTAACATTGAACAAGTCTTCAGTGGGAGTTGAAGACACAAGATAAGCTAGAAGGGTGTTTGTTCTGGGTAATAAACTGTGGGTACAAAAACCTAAAGGTGATTGAGTAAATGAAGGAAGGAATGGCTAGAAGGGGATGAGGCTCAGATAATTAGAACTGGCAAGTGAAAGACAGGAGGCCGGGGAAGTTGGCAGGGACCAGATCACACATGGCCCTGTGGGACTCCCTTTAGTAATTGGACATGAGCCTGGGTTCTGTAGGCCATGGATCTGAACAAAGTCACTGCAGGTCACAGGCCATCTGTTCAAGGCAGTAGAGAAGTCCCAAAAGTGTTTAGAAAGCTTTTGTAATGGGAATACCATACAGCAGCCACGTTTGCTGACTGATGTTGCTCCTCACCACACTTGGCAGTATCTTTAGGTGGGTAAAGAGTTCTGCTGTATGAGACACCACCTTATACTTAAGTGTTTAATGACATTATCTTCATTATCCCTAATATTTAATAGCTTTGGCTATCAAGAAAGTTAAGGAATACCACGAGAACTGTTCACTTTTTCTGACTCTCCAGTATTACCACACACACAGGGTGTTCACAATCAGATTTCTTTAGAATTAGTGTAATCCATATGGCCTTTGCAAAGGGTAGACATGGAAATAAGAGTGAAGCTTGTCAAATTTCCAAGTCTAGCATGAATATATTATAAAGAGCAGGACCTTTCAAGTCATGCATAGGGCAAAGACTGAGAACACAGTGAAGGAGTAATTAGCAGTCAAGTCCACGGATCCCAAAAGATGGTGGAACTAAGGTCCTGGAACCAAAGTCCTTCCCAACACTTGAGATGGACTCTCCTCCTGGACACTACTGGGAAAGCATGCTGTACTCCAAGAAAATCATTCCTTTATTCCACCGTCACCTTCAGAGTGAAAATCGAACCAGAACAGGACTCCATGTTCCTGCCCTTCAGGCTGACATAACATGCAGTCTGTCCCTCTGCTGCCCCTGGAAGGCCAATACTGTGAGCACTTGGAACAACCACCTTTCTGTCTGACCTGTGTGTTGCCAATAATATGTACTCACAATTGCTGAACTCCAGCCATCTGGTTGAAGTGTCCAAGCTTTAGACACTGGCTTTCTTGATTTACACTGCAATTTCCAAGCTACTTTATATGACCCTATAGACAGCAAAAGCTTCATAGATAATATCGGCAATACCTCCAAATCATCCTGCAGACATCATGATTCAGAGATTATGGGACCTCATCCAGCCTGTAACTGAATGAATATTTACACAGGACAAAGGAGTACTTATAATGTACTCCTTGCAGCTCAGTGCAGTAATGCTCCTGTACATAAACCAACAATTAAATGTAATCTTATACACTTATAGTTTTAAAAGAAATTCAAACCAGTCCTTGGAATTAAATAACCCCAGTGCTAGAGAAAATGACTTCCAGAACATCAAGCCTAACATGCAAACACAGGGCCTCTGAGCCACAAAGGAACAAACACTTTTCCGCAGGGATAGGGCTTGTTGTATAACTACTTGTGAGGTCAAAGATCCAGATGTTCCCACAGACAATCAAAAAACTATTACTGGTCAAATTGTATTGACCATCTCCATATGGACAGCTCTGAGACATGAATTTGGCCTCGGGAAGGAGATTTCTGTAAGTTCTACTGGCAATCAATGGCAACTCCAAGCTAGAGCTGGAAAATCCAATATCTTGGAGAAATAACTGACAGGTCTTATAAGCTACGAGTGAAAATGAAAATAGTGTGTATTTTGCTAACAGTTTTATTCCGCTTTTGTATAACTTGCTAAACCCCACAGCATACTTTGATAAGAACAGTATTAAAAAGTCACCTCCTGTTGTATCTCTTTCATTTCATGAAGGTAGAGACTTTCTGCCTAGTTCACTGCTATTCCTCAACACCTACATCATTTGTCACATCCTAGGCTGTCAATAAATATTGCTTGAAGCAAAGAATGAATGAATGATTTGGGCCAAAAATATACCCAATCCATTCATTACTATATGGCAGTCAAGTCGAAAGTCTGTGAGATGGTGAAAATTCAAATTAAAAAAGAAGAAAAGTGAGTAAAAGTGTACATAAAATTTAAATAAGCTCATACGGCAAGTTTTGATGGCGTTACTCTATTAAGAAGTTGGCATCTGGGTGGTGCAGTGAACCTCCCATGAATGCTCTAAGTGAAGTGCAACCCAAAGGTAAAGGTTTCTCCAAGTATTATATTTTTGAAACGTAATTTTCCCCAAAAAGCAAGAGTCATAAACACATTGCTTTTCAACCAGCAACTCTTTCCACTGATGAATGTATTAAAATTAAACAATAAAACAAATACCATTTGTTTTTAAATCTTCTTGATCAGGGGCCACATCAGGAAATAGAAATAATATCTATATGCCATCTCATTAGTATATGTTGGGAGGGTTAAACCAGCCAAGTGTTTCAAGTGTTGACGAAGAAAAATTGTATAAAGGTCACTTGGGGATTACTTGGGGTAGTAGGTGCTGTGCTGTTGATAGTTTATAATTCTCATTCTAATCACTTTATTGCCTCCAGACCCTCTTCAGCTTTCTTTTTTTTTTTTTTAAAGATTTTATTTATTTATTCGACAGAGATAGAGACAGCCAGCGAGAGGGGGAACACAAGTAGGGGGAGTGGGAGAGGAAGAAGCAGGCTCATAGCGGAGGAGCCTGATGTGGGGCTCGATCCCATAACGCCGGGATCACGCCCTAAGCCGAAGGCAGACGCTTAACCGCTGTGCCACCCAGGCGCCCCCCTCTTCAGCTTTCTTACAAGAAGACATGATCATTGATTTGAGATTTCATTATTAGTGTCAATGAATTCGAGGAATCCTGAAGATTAGGCTTCATCAGTAAAGCTGCCTGTGCAGCTGACGTTGTGATAGGACATGTATTCATCTACTAATAATGCTCGTTAATTAACTAATGCTCAGTGAACTAGCAGATTTTTGCTTATATTGAATCTTTTTAACCTAATGACATAAAAGTTTTTTCTCTGTGTGCTTTCAGCAAAGCAAGAAATAAATTGAACACAAAATAGCAAATAACTTTAGAAGTAAAATAATGCTTATAGAATCATTGTATTGATTTACTAGCATTAAATTTCAAAAGGTTGGGCTACTTAAGGATAGGGACGAGGTCTTAGCTTTGAATTCTAGTATCAAGCAGGATGTTTGGCATAAAGCAAGTGCCTAATAAATGCTTTTATGCATGGCCAAATGAAGAAAATATCACATACCAAGGGATCTGATCATCAGGTAAACAAATTCTACTAAACTCAAACTTGTCAATACAAGCCCTTCTGGTTATCACTGTGAGGATGAAATGTGCGTCACACACACACACACACACACACACACACACACACACACACACACACACGATGCCTGCTGTCTCCTAAGCTGTAGTTTGGTGGTTAAGATTCAAGCTCTTGCCTGTAGTCTCATTAACTGTGAGTTTGAGTTCCAGCCCTACCCATTTCCTAGCACTTTGACCTTGGGAATTGGCTTATTCTTTCTCTCAGAGCCTCTGTTTCCTCACCTGAAAAACTGAGACAACACAGAGGTGTTAAGAGATTACGTGAGATAACTACATGTGGTTCTTAGTGCCGTGCCCAGTACAGAGAAGGAAGTGGACAGTCTATGCCTCTATAACTACTATGCCTTTACACTCTGGCCTTCATCAGAGTCAAGAAAACAGAAAAGGAAAGTCTTATTTTTCAATTGGGACATTGTACCACTTTGCCCTCCAATCAAAGTGAATCTTTGCTGTGCCCTTTGTTGGTCCCACAAGTTCTGCATTTTTAAAAATTTTAAAAAAGATTTTATTTATTTATTTGTCAGAGAGAGACAGAGCAAAGCAGGGGGAACGGCAGGCAGAGGGAGAAGCAGGCTCCCTGCTAGGCAAGGAGCCTGGTGCGGGACTCAATCCTAGGACTCTGGGATCATGACCTGAGCCGAAAGCAGACGCTTAACTGACTGAGCCACCCAAGCATCCCTAGTTCTGTATTTTTGAGGGAGCACAAAGAAGGGGTGGCAGAGAGCTTGGTCTTTGGAGTCCAGCAGCTCGTGGATAGCATTTACCAGCCTCCTGCCCTCAGGACCTGAGGATTAGATGTTTTCTGTAAAGTTCCTGGCTCCATGGTGTTATTATACGTACATACGCATCTGTGTAGCTATGTAGCCACTTCTCCATTCAGTATCTATCTTCTCTTCTCCACATGTTCAAATTGTCCATATTATTCAAGGCCCAGATAACGTGATCCTTATGAAGATTTCCTGATATTTTTTGAGCCTAAGTTAACCTTTTTCTTTCTTGAATTTCCTATAATTCTTATAGCTGCTTTCCATTTTCTCGTTCACATTTTCATTACTTTGTCTATTAGACCACGAGGTCTTTAAGGCCTGAATCAGCTCTGCTTTATATATGCCATATATTTCCCCTTCAGCCTCTGGAATAGGATACGTGTGTGTGCTCGTGCGTGCGCGTGTGTGTGAGAAAGAGAGAGAGAGAGGGTGTGGTCACGAAAAATATTTAACATGCATCTGTTTTAAAAATCTTGTTACAACCCTGCTTATTGTACAAAGATTGGTAGGTAGATGTAGATTTCTTTTTGTGCACATATGTGCGTGTTTCTTTGCAGATCACCACCCCCATACACACACCTACACACACATACATTGCAAAGGGCATTAAACCTATAGCTTTAAGTCCGGAATTAAAACCTCAGAATGTTCCAAAAAATAACATTTAGTACACAGTGCTAATAACCTCACTGTAGAATAAAGTTCTTCGTGTTGAAATCTCCTATTTACTTTGAAGTTATTAAGAGAGGAGACATTCTCTTGTGACACTTCCTGTAATATATTTTGTTGCTATGATTCCAGGAAAAAATTTTGATTGGTGTTACTCATTTATTACAAATGAAAATATTAAGCGTTTGGAATCAAGGAAGTAATATTCAGTTGCTTTCTTGGCCTGCCACCATTCATACCTTTCACATTCACTGTTGCCAACGTTCCTTTAGAGCTAGCCCTTTGTTAGTAAAACATTTCTTCATCTAAACCCCAAGAGTAATTCTTTTTTTTTTAAGTGAATAATCTTGATGTTGGATAGCATTCTCAAGTTCATATCTACAAGCAGGCCATCGGTACTTCATATACTATTGCCCATATCAGATCATGGAAGATTATTCTTTTAAGAGAGCACTTAGATGAAATTCATGAATAAGGAAGTAAAATTATGGGATTTGTCTCAAAATAAAATTCTAAAACCAGGATCTAATTTTGAGTGTCTTTATGTTAACTACTCACTGGGTGTACGTGTTAGTTGCATAAAATAATTACTAAGTCTTTATTTTATTTTCAGATTTTAGGCTGGTCAGTGGCTTTTGCTGCCTAAAAAGGAAAAATAATATCTTTGCTGACCTTTAACGTGCAAAACCTTTAATGTAAGGCAAATTTTAAGGAAGATAAAATACCAGCCAACCTATTAACAACCAATGTTTCAAACATGTGGTTAGGTGAGTTGGCAAGAATGCTTCCACATAAGGAAACTATTTTGATGATCAGAATAAGAAAGCCAAAGAGCTCTGGCAAATGATACTTTTAAAAAATGAAATATAACACAAACTTTCAATTACACATGTAATTCCAAGTGGCCCCAGAAATCGTACGGAGGATGATAAAGTAAATGTAAATTAAAATCTTGCTCATGCACATACCACTCACATATCTGGAAGGTGAATATCCTGGAAATAATTTTTATGACATTTTTGATTTCTACCTTGTTTTCTCGCTCAGTTGCACAGGCCAGAATCCTCAGTGTCATCTTTGATTTCTTCCTTTCTCTTGCTACCTCCCACTCTTGCTTCCCTCAGCCTCAAAATAATTTAATGACTTTTCAAGTCCTTTGCTTGTACTCAAATCCATCTACCTTTCCCTATCCCACTGCCAGCACCCCAGTTCCAGCGCTCTCATCATGCACTTTGACTTCTGCACAGCTGCCTAATAAATCCTCCCTTCTTACTATTCTAATTGTCATAGAAGTTGGAATGGTCTACAGTCTGAGTCGGTCATTTCCCTGTTCAGAGGGCTTCCATGGCTACCCTTCCCCTCAAAATGACCCAGAATTCTTAGTCTGGCACAGAAGCCCTACATCTTCCAGTTCTTGCTCCCTACACAGCGCTCGGCTCACCGAGCTACCTTCCCAAAGCTTCACTATTCTGTACACCTGTAGGCCCCTACACCTTTACCAAGGAGCTCTCTCAACTTCTTTCAGCTTATAGCTTTGACATCACCTGCCCCTCCCGGAGGCCTTCTTCAACTCTAATGTTCTGCCAAGTGCCTCTTCTGAACACCATGGTAGCACCCAGGATAGACCTCTATGGAAGCATTAATCACGCCGAGGTAGTTTCCTAGACTAAAAGGCAGGTAAGTCCCCTAATCTATCTTCAGCTACAGTGTCTCATACTTAATTGGCATTCAATAAATGTTTGTTGAATGAATGAAAGAAGGAAGGAAACAGGGGTGAAAGGACATGTGATTCTAATAGAACAAAAGAGAACCCCCTGCACCCCTGGGACGCCTGGGTGGCTCAGTTGGTTAAGTGTCTGCCTTCGGCTCACGTCGTGATTCCAGGGTCCTGCGATCGAGTCCCCGCATGGGGCTCCTTGCTCAGGGGGAGTTTGCTTCTCCCTCTGCCTGCTCTGCCTGCCGCTTCCCCTGCTTGTGCTCTCTCTCTCTGAAAAATAAATAAATAAAATCTTAAAAAAAAAAAAGAGAACCCCCACCAAAGTCTCTATAGTCATCCAGGAGTAAGTAAAAACAGTGCTGGGTGTCCCAAGTATGAGAACACCTGGATTGAAAACAACAATAAAACAAAAAATAAAAATCCTTGACACTCTTTTGATACTAGAATTTTAATCCTGCTGGAGAACAAAGACTTTCAGAGTGAAGTAAGGCAGATGCATTGCAGACTTATTGTTTGTTAATAGCACAAAAAGTATCATTGGAAAAGGGCAGGATCCAATGCAGGGGATTGGTTTTATTCTTGGACTGCTGCTTTTTGTGTAAATAGGGAGACATAATCATCATGATCTGTTGGCGTTCTGAAGTTTAGATGTATCAAAGAAAAAAACCCCACAATCAAATTTCAAGATTAAATGCCTCCTTTCTCTGTACCAACATTATATTATAGTTCGGGGCCCATATTTTATGTAACTAAACATACGGCTGAAAAATTGTACTAGACATTAAAAATGTTTATGAAAAGAAAGATCTAATCATTTGTGAGTTTTTAATACTTATAACTGTTATGCTAATTTTATGGTTATATTACAGTTTTTTAACTAAACTCTATTTTCTTGCTTATTCCCAACCCAAAAGAGATAAGGAAATTTTATTTGTTTTGGAAAAATAAATTCAATTAAGAAAAAGATACACTTTCTGTTTGAGGCAAGTTCATTTAAAATGGCTGAAATTTAAAACTCAAATTCAATTTTAAGCAGTGAAGTGGCCAACGCATGTAAATAAATTCCACCTGCCCACCCAGATCCCGCTTAAAGACCACCTTCCCTCTGAATCATCCCCAATCCTGCCACACTGCTTTGCTCGCCATATGTGACATCCCCCTTCTCCAAATCTTTATGTCAATTTGCCTCTTTCTATGGTCAGCATTGCCTCCCTTATTTTTTATATCAAGATTCTTTACTCCTGTTTAAATTTTAAGCTCCTTAAAGGATGGAAATATTTCTCCTCTTCGGATCTTCATCATGACCTAGATAACACAATTACTTTATAAATTAAAGCTCTGACAAATAGAAATAACAAACATGCATTTGTTTTGCTATTGTGTATTTCACTTCATTACCAGTAACACTTGTACAATTCTAAGGCATCTAGAAGCATGAAAACGACAAACAGTAACATTTATCCTGTAAGAATCCCTTTTCATGCAGGCTTCTTTTTCTCTCACTTCCCAGTATGATTCCTAGATCCCACTGATGTAATAATCTCCATGTGTGACTTATTCATATCCACTTCTGTGCATTCATCCAAGATAAACTCGTACTTCATCAAATCTCAATGATGTAGGACCATTGCACATTTCACTTGTTCACCTACCTTCCTCCAAGAAGGTTCTTATAATTAATCCCTCTTAACTTGGATCAGTTTTCCAAATTGCCTAGCTCAATATATATTTTATTTTATAAACTTTTTGTATATAAAGAGAATCTGCATTTTTCTTTAAAAATGTGATACGTAAGATGCACTGATTCTCAAGTTCTAGTTGGCATAAAAGTTATCTGATGTGTCTGTTGAAATGGGTAGTCCTGGGTTCTACCATGACAGAAAAAAAATAGAAGGACCTAGGAATTTAAACATCTAAGAACCACTTTTGGTGATGCTGATGCGAGTATCTTTTAGTGTTACCTTGGAAAACAGAAGAGTTGGACTAGATGTTTCTCAATGCCTTCTGGTCCTAAATTTTTTTTCTTTTGTGATTTTCTTCCAAACACAGTGTAATAATGAGCAAAGAGTACATTTTCAACCAGCTCTAAATGCCAGGAATATAAAAACCCGGCATCCCAGGTCCACCTTGATGACCTTGGGCAGGTTCCTCACCACTGACCATCCTTCCACCTCAAACTTATTTGAATCTATTCCTATAGCTCTTGTGTACTTCCTTCTATGGCCTTGACCACAAGTAAAGTAAGTCAAGGATATAGAAGGGCAGTCAGGCTAGAAGGATACTATTCTCTAAGGACTAAGCCCTTTATTGACTACATATTCTGACTTTTTTCTTAAGATAGTTCTATTTAAGAAAAATAATGGAATTAGGAAAACAAATTTGAATACTACTCTGCAATGGCCAGATTTATAATCTGCAGAGTTCCTACATCTTTAACAAAAAGAGAGTTTCCCAGTAGTTCTGTAGGGCATTACTCATCTTGTCAGATTTTACACTTCAGAAAAATAGTCAAAATATACTATCAACTAAATTTTCTCCTCCCAAGATAAGTATAAACAAGCATAACTAACCTTATGGACCACAGGAATTACTGTACATTTATAAATATACTGAAAAGAGTTGTTTAAAAATATAATGTGACTCATAATAGCACTCTGTACTATAGATTGTAGCTTAGAGAAAGAGTCGAGAACTAAAACCTCATTCTACCTCAGCAAGATAGGAACTTTTCAAAAATATACTCTATTTAAAATTGATGGACACACACAAACCACTGAAGTCAGGAAAAGTCCAAGTAAGGCCAGTCTTTACATCTGGATGTAATAGAATCCAGTAGAATGATAACAAAATGTTGGTTTTGGTTTATATTTTGTATGTGTTTCATGTGATATTTCACTGCTCTATGGGGACTCTTTTGTTAGTTTATTAAGAAATACCCAATGTTGACATTCAATTCACTATTTAAAAAAATATCTTTCTAGTAGCTTGCTTCTTGCAAGTAGAAATTTTCTTCTTTTGGCAATTTGGTTTTTAGTCATTGACAGAAGTTAAATGGCATGTAGCAACAGAATTTGGAAACCCAGAAGGACATACTCACATTTAAATAACTATAACCTATGTTTCTATACATATCTGGTAGAACAGCACATTGACAAAGAATCCTTCTTCTGAATACACACACACACACACACACACACACACACACACACACACACCCATGTATAAGGAAAAAGAGAGAAGGCCATGCTTTCTCTATGACAGACATTATCCTGCATTTTTTCATTCATTATTTCAGAATGACTTTATCTGTATGCATGTACTAAGATTTATGACTTGTGTGCTCAATTCCAAAATTCACAAGTCAATTAAAAAATCTAAATAATTTACTCTGAACAGTAACAAATGGAATGTCAGTTGCATTTTTGGTAAGAATTGTTGGCCATCCTTTCTCAAACCCAGCAGTCTATCTCAGGATCCAGCTTAATGACTTCAAAGGCAGCATTTTGAGAGATATTTAAGACTTTGACCTCAATAATGGCTGGCAACACTGACCCTCGATGGGCTTCTCAATGGGTAGACTAATTGAATCAGAGTAGAAGCTTATTAACATTTCAGATCCTGCCCCACATCCCCATAGACTTGCTGAATTAGTCTCTGTACTGGCAGGCACACAAGAGTCTGAGAACTGTTATCTAAATCAAAGAGAGATGGAACAAAGCTAAAGTGAGATTGATACATATATTTGACTAATAAACCTAATCACACGTGATGATTCTTCCAAAGCAGTAACTTTCAAATAAGTTTTGTGGAACCATGTGGTCTTCAGATGTATTTCACTTAAGGGACAGTACCAATTACTTGACAAAAATTTCAATTGAAGTATTTTTAAGTAGTTAAAAACGTAATAAAAATATGCACTATTAAACAGGTCTGTAATAATTTTGATAAAATAGATCATTGCCGAGCTACTTGCAAGGTCAGGAATAGAGTGTCTCTTGTCATCTCTGGCCTTATATTCGAACTTCTAATGAGTGCGTCCTTGACTCTAATGAGTGTGTCCTTGACTGGAGCAATGACGGTTCTTGCAGGCCTGTGTGTGTCTGCTCATATGACATTAACCCAGCAGGTATATTAGTAGAGCTTCTGCGTACCTCACTCAATTAAATGCCAGGTAAATTCGCGTGCATTTGCTCAACACGCTCTTGGCATGACAGAATAAGTGACTGGATACTAACGATTTATCAGAGAGCTGTGCTATGCATTAAAGCTATAATTCAAGCCACATATGTAATTTTAAGTTTTCTAGTAGCCAGTTTATAAAAAGGAAAATAGGAAAAACCAAAACTGCAACAAAAAAGGAAAAGGAAGCAGTGAAGTTAATTTGTTAGTATATCTCACTTAACCCAAGGTATCTAAAATATTAGTTCAGCATTAAAATAATGATGAAATATGTTTAATGTTTTGTACCAAATCCTCCAAATCCAGTGTATATTTTATGCTTACAGCAAATCTCAATCAAGAGCCACATGTGGACAGCACAGCTATAAATAAAACTTGTACGTGAACTAGTAGGTCCTTTTTTGTCTTAGTTTGTATTTCCCCTAATCTCATTGTAAGTTTTATGTACTCTTGAATCAATTTTTGTATTTATAGTTTTTTTAAAAATATGACATAACAAGTTATAACAATATAACTTTTAAATTGGAAATAGGTCACCTTTTAAAACCAGACATTTGGAAAGAAAATGATAGTGGGTTGGACAAGAGCACAGAAATAAAACAATAACTTGATATACTAACATCAATGGATTTTTGTTACCACTGTTCACCACATTGTGAATAAAATGAAAGCAATGTGCACAAGAATCTCCCAGAGAGCCACTCGGAAATTACACTGAGTGTTATTAGTTACAGGATTCACTTTTTGCACAGATAAAAATCACCCCAGTCCTCACAGTATTTTAGGCTGTGAAATTTTTGCACAGTGGTTCTATCTTTTCTGCCAACTTACAGTGTTATTTTAAAACAAAACATCGTGAGCATAAAAATAAGATTCTTAGGTTAATTTAGCATAAATGTTACAGGAAAAAAATTGGAGTAATGACAAAAAGTATTATATAGTATGCGGGGAAGAAACACACTTTTCTCGAGAGAAGGCTCATTAAACTGTGTGCTAACAAGTATAATAGATGAGTAGGCTGCTATTGTAAAGACAATTAGACAATTAGCACCATAATGTTATAACCCAGAAAACAGTCTAAGAACATGAATACAGCAGAAGTGAGAAGTGATAAGATTATTTAAAGACTAAGATTATGTACACTATAAATTCAACATTTAAAGAGTATCACTACTGTTGATTTTCCTTTCCTTTCTTTGTTCAGTAGGTTTTTGCAGGGAAAAAAATACGGTATTTTATTAAACACTTGTCACACAGAAGGAATGGTTATGTTGAATGGGTAGATTGGTTTTTCATATACCAAAAAACAACATGACAAAAAAGTAAAATAATAAGAATTTTTTAGCAAAGCTATGGAGGTGGTGTAAAGAGAATGTTGGGGAAAAAACAGTGTCTTGTGCCTTGCATAAAAGCTATTTCTGAAAAGCTATTTATGTGTCATAGGAGAACATAAGCTGCTAAAAAAGATCCATCAAGGCAACATTCTAAGGTCATTCTAATTGTAAATATTATTAAGAAATTGTCTTTAAATCACAGGGGTTTTTGGCAGGGAGGTGTCAATATGTGTAGTTTTAGGTCTAGATTTTTTCATACCAAAGTTCCTTGGGTAGTTTTATGGAAAGGTGCGGATAAGAATTCATTTTTTTATTTTTTATTTTTTTAAAGATTTTATTTATTTATTTGACAGAGAGACAGCCAGTGAGAGAGGCAACACAAACAGGGGGTGGGAGAGGAAGAAGCATTCTCCCAGCAGAGGAGCCCGATGTGGGGCTCGATCCCAGAATACCGGGATCACGCCCTGAGCCGAAGGCAGATGCTTAACGACTGAGCCACCCAGGTGCCCTGAAAATTCATTTTTTAAAAAATGTCCTCTAGAGAGATATTTTTCAAAAATTTGTTTTCCCTGGTTTGCATACCTTGCTGACTTTTTTTGTAGTAAACACAACAAGCTCGATTTGGCACTGCAGGATCACATTACAGGAATGCTTAAAACCACAGAGAAAGTGTCAGCAGTGAAATATATTTGACTGGAAACACATGTGACCAGCTGAGGCAGAGAGTGAGATATCTCACTCCTGGGTAATCTGAAGGGTTTTTATATGACAGATTGGATGTCTCATAATGTTATAACACTTGTTATGGACTAAACGTCCCCCACCGTTTGTGTCATCCTAAATTTATATGTTAAAACCTAACCTTCAAATATCATGGTTTTAGGAGGTGGGACTTTTGGGAGATGATTAGGTCATGAAGGTGGAGCCCTCATGAATGGGATCAGTGCCCTGATAACAGAGACCCCAGAGAGCTCCCTTGTCCCTCTCCCCCCCACATGAGGACACAGTGCGAAAATGGACAACTATGAATCGGCAAACGGGCCCTTACCAGACACTAAATCTGTTGGTATGTCAGTCTTGGACTTCCCAGCCTCCAGAAATGTGAGAGATAAATTTCTGTTGTCTAAGCCACCCAGTCTATGGTATTTTTGTTATAGCAGCTTGCACAAACTAAAATGACATTCACCAGTGTTCACTGAAGATCTGAGGAATCTGTCATTGACACCTTCCAAGTTGAACTCTTGGTAATTAAGGAATATAATATTTGCTAGGTATTTTTTAACAATTTACTTTTAAAATAGAAGAATTTCTACTCTTCTTTCAGCTTCAGTTTCAGTTTAATTGACACTATTCTAGGTTTGCCATACAAACTATTAAAACTGTTACCATTTGCAGCCACTTCATCAGTTGAAACAGGATTTTCCCCATATTACAGAAAAAAACAAAATACAGAAATACATCACATGCTGAGTTTCATATAAAACTACAAATATCATCCATCACCCATTCTTCAGATGTTTGTGCTATTAAAATAGCTCCCATTCTTCTCACTGGCTGGCTTTACCAGTAAAAATTATATTTTGAAATAAAAAAACCCTATATTTATATTACTATAATATTTTGATCTCTTTCATTTATTGGAAATTTTGTGCAAGATTCTGCTACTCATAAAGTTTGAAAACCTCTGCTCCAAAGCAAATAATGTGGTGGAACAACTGCTTGTCCTGCAGCCAGAGACCTATGCTGGATTTCAGATGGTCACCAAGTAGGTGGTGTGATTTGGGGCAAGTCATCTTGCCTCTCAGCCTCCCGGATTGCTCACCTCTAAATGAGTATCTTTGGACCCCTGATTGTGCTTGAAGGTTGTCTCACATCATATTCTCTCCTATTCTCTCTTTGTTCCGACTCTGCCATAGCTTTATCAATTCTCCCCACCATACCATGCACACCCCACCCCCACTCCCACCAGAAAGTTTTTGTACATGCTGTTCCCTCCTCCTGGAATATTCTTCTCTTTCCATTAGCACTTTCTCTTGTGTAACTTGTCAGCCCAATCATTGTACCCTGAAGCAAGTATTCCTCCTCTCTTGGATGAGGTCAATCCCTCTAGAATGGACCTCTACTTTATGGGTTATTGTCACTGCTAGAATTTGATAAGTCTTTGATTCATGTTTTTCTCTCGTTTTAGATTATAAACTGTATGACAATAGGGACTTTACTGTTTCCAACAATAATGATTTTAGGCAAGTTTTTAAGCAAGTGCCTTAATTGTTTCCCTCTTTAAGATGAGGATACAAATAGTACCTACCTCGCGGGATCTCTTTGAGTTTTAAAGACATAAAGTGCATAAAACATTTAGAACATTGCCTGTCACATAATACATGTTTAATTAATTTTATCTGTTGAATGAATACATGTATTTTTGAAATTATTTTAGTGTATATAAGATTTTTCACTTATCAATATTTCAAGAACTTTCCCTTCTGTCATTAAGTTATCTTGAAAAAATGTAATTCTATCCTTTAGATAGGCTACAGAACAATTAAGTCTCTTCAGATATTTTTTTTGAAGATTTTATTTATTTATTTGACAGAGAGAGACAGCCAGCGAGAGAGGGAACACAGGCAGGGGGAGTGGGAGAGGAAGAAGCAGGCTCCCAGCGAAGGAGCCCAATGTGGGGCTCGATCCCAGGACTCCAGGATCACACCCTGAGCCGAAGGCAGACGCTTAACGACTGAGCCACCCAGGCGCCCCATCTTCAAATTTTTAAAATAATAAACAACACTGTGATGAATTTATTTTTATATAAATATTTTATTACTAGTTTTGGACACTTAATTAGTTTTATTGATTACCAATGAAGTTTAATATATATTCACACTCATCACTTCTTTGAATTTCTGTTAGTGTGTATTTCTAACTATCTCATTTACTGTTTTTCCACTGTATAGTTAACAATATTAGTTGATTCAGATGAAATATTCAATTATTAGAAGTATTAATTTGTTGTCATATTTTGCAAGTATTTTATCAAGTTTATCACTTGTGTTTTAATTTTTAAAAGTTTCTATATATGACTTACTACATTTTGATGTTATCAAATTTCACATATGTTCTCTCATCCATGACTTATACCTAGAAACTCCTTCCCTACCCTAAAACCATTACATATATACAACATTTCTTTCTACTTTATATGGTTTTTAATACAATTAATCATTAATCTACTTTTTTGGTGTTATCTGTGAGGTTGGTATCATTTATAATTCTTTCTAAATAGTCAGTTTTCCTTATACCATTCATTGAATGATCTACTTTCCCATTATTGTGAAGCCTTATTTATCTAATATTACATTATTTCATACATAATAAAGTCACCTAGTCTCAATTTTATATACTTTTAAATGTTCTACCAAATATGACGTTATAAAAATATCTCTACACATTTTACAGATTAATTTTGATTATTTGATTAAGGTTTTTAAAAAAGTAATATTACATATGTGTAGCTCCTTCAGGACAAGGTCATGCATCTTCACTGTATCTATTTTGCTGAGTGCAAAGTTTGACCCATAGTCTCCATTCAACATACAATTGTGAACTGTATGAACTTTTTCATGAGAAGTGTTCTATTTTATGCAATAAAAGAAGGAAAACAAAGCAGACTACACAAACTGTGTTGGCTACTTTGTTCTCTTTCTTTTTTAATAAACACTAATAAAACAGCATTGATATCTCTTGAAAGTTCTAAAAAAGCAAGGAGAATTTCCAGAAGGTGGTTGGATCTCTTTATTAAAAGCATCTGTGTCATAGCCACTGGCAGAGACCCAAACAACCTGAAGTGGTTGGCTCTGAGAAATTATAAAGATAGAACACAGCCAAAGTCTGAGATGGAACAATGTGTAAAGTCATACTGCATCTTAATTTGATGACCAGCAGGGAAGATCTTTCTGCCCCATCAAATCTTATAAAGCAAGGTGATTTGTGATATTCTTGTGAGCTTGTAGGTAACAAGAGAAATATATAATAATGCTATTTCATAGACTTGATGTAAGACCCTGCTTGTTAAGATATTTTCTAATCAATTCTTTTTAACTTTCATTTTCTCTCCGTGTTATTGGTTTCACATTTAGTGAAACCTTCCTAGAGCCGAAAAAGAAATCCCCCAGCAATCTTATCGTAGAGATTACTCATGGTAACAAAGTTAATATCTCAAAAGATGAAAAGTTGTCATACAGGTCCTCTGCAATAGGATAAATATTTGCTGAGAGTCAGCTCTAGATAATCTGCGTAGCAGAGTGGTAGAGGGCATTTAAAAATCACAGATAAATTCTGACTGATTGTTGTTTTGGAATGGTTCCTGTACTCACATATGAATAAGAGAGTGACTTATCCCCTTGGGAATTCACAGTACATCAAACCAAATTAGGAAACCAGGCAGCTGTGACCTGGTTTTATAAGAGCCAAGAAAGCTATAGAGTTTCACTATTGAAACTTGCAACTCCAAATGATTCCCTGGTTCCCATGCCATTTGGGACACGGGAGCACTTTCCTAAGTCATGTAATACACCACTCTGGGCTTGTATTTTCTCTTACATGATCCAGAGTTACAAATGAGGAAATAAAGACTTCTGATGTGAGGGATCTTAAGAGTGATAGCAGGAGAAAAAAATGGAAAGAGGAATTAGAATGAACAATGTCAGTCAGTAGAAACTTGGATTCAAGCTTAATCTTATAGAAACTATAGTGAAAATAACCCTCATGATTTGAATTCTAATGCTATGCTTATTTTATGGATGTTGAACTGTAGGAGAGAGAAAGCTGTAAACCAGTTCTTCTCAGCCTGCCTCAGTGAATTTTATTTTTCATTGTTTTGTAGCTGCTTTTAGGAAGGGTAGGAGAAGAGATAAATATTGAAATGAGAGGTTGGGATGAAAGTATAAGGGGAATTCAGAGCTGTAATTTTTTTTTTCTTTTTGGTCACAATAAGGGATATAAAGGGATATGGTTGTTGTCATTTGAGGTTCGATAATATTCCTCCAAATTCTGAAACCCTCACAACCTACAAGTAAGTGTGGCTTTTGGAGCCTACTTTAATTCTCTAAAGGTATTTGAATAAAACTGTGAGTTCCTTTCAATTAATTTATTTTTATTGGCACATCAGCCTTGTTTCTTGAAGAAAATAAAAGTCCCTTTCTATAAACAACAATTACGTAAGTAATTTTCCTTGAAAAAATAAAAATAAAACCCCTCCAGGTGCCCAGATGATGGGATGCATCTTACTATGAAAATTTTAATATAAGGGACCATATCATGATGGAAACAGTTTAATGGGCATTTTCATGTGCTCATTTCTGTGAAAATTCTAGTATTATTTTTATTCTGAATTTGGTGACAAGCAATATGTTCTCTTGGCTTTCGTTCCGGGGTAGAGCTTGCAAAACCGCCTGTTGGGTTTTTTCATTGTTATTGTTGCTGCTGGAAGAGCTTTCACCACCACTATGTCACCCTATCAGCCTCCTGAATGCAGCCATTCATCTAAGAAAAGCACTAATTCCAAGATAACCTTTGCCATCTGGATTCTACCACAAAGTGTTAAGATGGAGATTGAAACAGGACACAAGTAGTGGTTAGTTGGAAATAGCTTATTTTTCAAGAAACTCCATTTATTTACTTATGTTGTACTCAAAGAGAAATAGAATGAAACTCCAATATTGTCCTTAGCACTCACTGATTTTAATAGCTGGTCCTCCTTGGCATTTGAGCACTCCCAGGCTCTTTCTGTCTTACTCTCTGTTGCCCTTTAAACAAAGCTTGAAAATGAATAAGGAAGTTGGCTGCCTCCTTCCAAGAGAAAAGGAATTTACCAGTGGGAACTACCAGCACCACATTGTTTATCAGAACATAAAGTTCGGTAGAAATCCCACAGTGACGTCTTCCCCCAGCCCTTGCTGATGAATCTGGAGACATTTCCAGGACATTTTCAACTGGATTGGATACTCTTTGCAGGAAATGGTCAACCAGCTCTCACTTCAAAGACCTTCCCTTTCCTAGGTTATGTTTAGCTCTTAAAAGAAGTGGAAAGTAACCTAAATCACAGACTCAGTCTAAATCGGTACTTAAAAGGATCCCGAAAGAACTTCATGGGCTGTGATTATTTTTCTACGGGTCAATAAGCTGACGATAATTACTGATATTTAGGTGAATCTCCTTCTCAAAGTTCATTTGGGCAGTAGAGCCTTGCAATGGGAATGGAAAAAAGTTTGAGGAGCCTATTACATGGAGAAGACACAAAAATAGTTCTAGAGACAGACTAGTCTTTCAGGAGGTTAAGCTACAAATCGTTTGAAAAACAAATTATCCACATCGGTATAAGGGATCTTGTGTACCTGAGAGTTGAGAATTAGAATCAGAGAAATAAGTTCTCAGAAGATTAACAGATCAAAAATTTAGATACATTTATTTCAAAGGAAAAAGAAGCCTGCAGGGGGATTGACATGTTACGTGCCAGACAAGGTGCTTCACCTTTAAGCTGTTTCTCATGTACTATAGTGAACAGTTCTGTATTTTAATTGTAACGGAAATTGCAGGGGACTAAACAGAACTAGCCCCATTTCCTGTCAGCAGAATACCTCACAGTCTTGAACTCTATCAAAAAAATTTTGATGATACTAAAAATACTTATGAAATTATTATTTAATTTAAACAGATAATCAAGCTAAACTCAGCAAAGGCTCACCGTCAACATTAAAAAAAAGTCTGAATGTTTTAATGTTATCTAGGAAAATTGAGACACAAATGCAGCCTTTTCAAGTTAAAAAACCTGTATCTGAGTTTTGCTTCCTTATTATAAAATTGGGATAACAATATTTACTTTAAAGATCTGTTGTAAAGACTCAATGAGCAAATTTTAAGGAGCTTTGTAAACAGTAATGATGATGATGACGACAACAGGTCCGTCTTATCAAGTGCTTACAATGTGCCAGGAACTGATCTGACCTGTGTAAACTCCTTTAACTTTTGCAACTCTCTTGTGAAGCAAGTACTATCCTCATAACCATTTAACATATAAAGTGAGTCCTGGAAAGGTTACATAGTTTGCACAAGGTCATTTAGTTATTAAGTGGCAGAGTCTGAATTTAAACTTGGGTCTCCTGTTTCTGGACTTATCTCCTGTAAAGTACACAGCAAAATATCAGGAAAAACAAAATACAGTGTGTTTTGCTTAAAGACCACCTGTGTAATAAGCACAACACAAGTACTCGAATGGAGCTTACGCAATCACAGTGGGGATGTACTACTGTCATGTTGAGAAAAAAATAAATCTATAAGTATTTGTAGGGAGCAATAGAATAATTCACAGGAAGGATAGGATTACTTAAGTGTATAAATTACATAATTTTTAATAACATTTTATTAGGTGGCTGTATCTTAGACTTTTTTTCTTGGCAAGATTCAGGAAGTCATAGTAAGCCAGAGAGTTAAAGGTGTCATATAGGGAAGACTGGATCCTTAGGTGAGCCTCCTAAAAGCCTCCTTGTTAGGACAAACTGAACAAAGCATTCATTATCTGTTGCCTTTAATTTTCAACTGAAACTGAAGTAAGAGACTTTCGAAAAAGGAGGTGTTTGGTAGCACAAGTGGAAAGATCTGCTCAGATTGTTATCCTCTCATATTATAGCCAGAGGAGTTCTTTTATTTTGAGAAGACATTTGTGATTCTTTCCACAACCTGAACACACATTTACCCTGGAGAGTGACTCTACATGCAGTTGACCTGAAAAAGTGATATGATATCTTGATGCCTTCATATTTCCCCCTATTAGGAATAATAATGTGGGGAGTGTTTTAAATTAGTACGCAAGACAGTTAGCTTTAAAAAGTTCCCATGGGACCATAGAGGAACTAAACACAACACAAAACAATCCTCATGTTAAAACATACCAGCAGACTTACAGAAATGATCTGATTGGGAATATTTTATTCATTGTAAAATATTAGATGCTATATTTCAAACATGATAGGAATCTCGACTTACTCTCTGCCAAAGCAGAAATGGAATGCCCTAAATGCCATAGATAAATGAACACCTTTGTGTCATCTGTACAAATCATACAGAGGAACTGCCTATGATAAAAATGTGCACTTGCTTTAAATACAACTGAAATTCCAAATATTTTTTAAAGTTCTCCTATAAAATACATCCTAACATAGAATTACATCTTACAGAAAGATAATACTTTCATAAGACATATGTTATCCTTTGCGGATACTCTTACTTTGTTTCAGAGCTACACATGTATTAGTAGTAGCAAAAAAACAAAATTGAAATTCTGGTTTCAGAGATGACACCCACCGTGAAACATGAAGGAAATGTCTGAAGCCTAAGGCTTCCATACAGTTTTTTGTCATATTTGTAAAAAGTGATATGGGTAGCTTCCATTCCCAGCCACAGTGAAGTAACTGGTGATGATGGGCTCATCTGATCGCAAACAATTGAAAAATGGCAAACTATTTGAAGCAACTTTCAGATGTTGAAAGACACCTAGCACAGAACCATGGCCACTCAGAGAGAGGAATTACATGGAAAGACCTCCCTGAATATCCCAGATCTCTCCCTAGGCACAGAGAGGTGGAGCCAAAGACCAATGGCCACTGGTATCGTTGAGCTGAGGAAGCGGATACCTGAGTTTGGGGCTGATGCAATGACTAAAATTTTGGAACAGGCTCCTAGGGAGAAGAAAAGGGGAAACTATGTAGAGAAGAAACTATAGAAATCTGCATAAAAGGTCTTTTAAGACTTTGGCCAAATACTAACCTGTTCATGCCCAAGGCAAGACTCTATGAGGTATGAGTGGGGCTACTGGGGAACTGAGAGTGGACTGAAGACACCAGGGGTGCATAGAGCTGGGGGGTGAGAGGAATCCTGACCAGCCAGAGTGGAGAGGCCTCACTGACACTGTGAGCATACAACTGATCTGAAATCACCACACTTTAGGAGGAAGGCCAGTGTAGTGCTGAGTAAGGACTACACAAAACCTGCCCTAACAAATCTTAGGAACAAGCCCTGGAAGAGTCAACTGATTTATAAGTAAGTTAACTTCCTGCCAGAACAAAATTCAACAATTGTTAAAGGAAGACAATAAAATCCAGACTCTCAACAAGTTAAGATTCACAATATCTAGCATAACCCCCCAAATTTACTAGATGTACAAAGGAGCAAAAAAATTTAATCTGCAACCAGAAGAAAATAGAGGCAGACCTGAAATGACAAAGATGTTGGACTTAGCAGATAAGCTAATATTCTGACACTACCTCTTTTGTCCTGACACTACCTAAATCTTACTTAATCTTGACAGCTTTGGATTTAGAGAGGT
Organism: Ursus americanus; assembly: GCF_024610735.1. Taxonomy (NCBI): domain Eukaryota; kingdom Metazoa; phylum Chordata; class Mammalia; order Carnivora; family Ursidae; genus Ursus; species Ursus americanus. Next base: position 48,722,861 of record NC_142137.1, on the reverse strand, counting down.
GGTTTGCACAGTAAGCCTTCCACCTTAGGTGTAATAGTTCTGCTCTACTTAAATGAATAGTAAGCTTTTTGAAGGCAGGGGCCATAACTGACTCTAGCAAAGGAAATACAATTTATTTCCAATAGCCTGCTCAGCAGAAGCTGTTAAAGCTCAGGGCTTAGCCTCAGCATAACAGTTTACTATGTAAAAAAATAAAAATAAAGTAAAAAAGCTATTATCATCATGTTTTGAATTCAAAGGAGAAAGATTAATATAATGAGCAAACAGATGACAAATCTCAGTGGAAAACTAGAAACTGTAAAAGGCAACCAAATGAAACATTTAGAACTGAAGAATTCAATATTCTAAATGAAAAATTCATTGGGTGGGGCTTAATAATGGATTTGATACACAGGGAGAAAAAAAATAAATGACATTGAAAACTGTAAAACAAAAACTGTACAAAATTGAGGCACAAAAGAAGAAAGGTTAAAAAAAGTCATTGCAGATTTTGTAAAAATTTACAAGTTAATTTTTAAAACGTATGTGAAAATGGAAAGGGCCTAGAATAGCCAAACAATCCTGAAAAAGAAAACAATGTTGGAGACAGTTTGATTTTAAGATTTGCTATGAAGCAGCAGTAATCATGATAATGTAGTATTACTATACCATACACATACCAAAAATTTTATGTATCTTAGACCTAAATGTAAAAGTGAAAACTAAAAATTTGCTGGAAGAAAACATAAAATATCTTTGCAACTGTATGATAGACAAAGATTTTGTACATAGAATAAAGAACTAAATATAAAAACACTTTTTTGAAAAAGTAAAGCTATCTTTAATCACAAATGACATGATCTTAGATAAAGAAAATCTCAAAGATTTCACCCCCCCCCCCAAAGAAAGCTACCAGAGCTAAAAAACAAATTCAGCAAAGATACAGAGTACAATATCAACACACAAAATCAGTTGTGTTTCAATACACCAATGATGAACAGTCCAAAAAAAATTAAGAAAACAATTCCGCTATAAAAACATGTTTGAAGGGAGTGACATCACCAAGATGGTGACATAGGTCATTCCTGACTTCACTCTCACTCACAAGAACAACTAGCAACTATTCAAGAACAAGGATTACTGAGAGAATCCTAGAACACAGGGCTAAGGCTTAGGACCCGCTGCATTACAGAGACTAAAACGGACTGTGTTAGAAGGGTAAGAGTAGCAGCTACACACTGACTACATTGCCACTCTCCCAGGCCATGCTAAGAGGTCTTCCCTGAGCCCCTGGCTCCTCCAGTGGGAAAAAGAACACAGGGGACAGTAAGCCTCCCACTCATCCCAGTATCGTGGGTCACTTTATGAGAGCCACTACTCTGATCTCACCCCACAGTGATTGCAAGGGAATCTGCAGGACTCAACCACTGGGGATCTGATTGTGATGGAGAAGAGTAGAGGGGCTTGTGATTACCAGCACATGGATCTTGGCACACTGAGTTAACACCTGAAGTGCCCAAACAATAATCCAAAATAATGGGTTTTGCTCATCTGCAGAACAGTGTGTGGTGCACTCTGAGCAAGCATGTGCTTGATTTGGAGAGTCAAATGAAAAGCTTTGCCGGGCTAAGAGCTGGTTTGCCCACACCGAGGCAAGGAACTGAGTCACAGCCCCACCGACTGTGGGGAGTGTCTCTTGGTGACATATGACTAGAGTGGCTGGTGGAAACACCTGGAAGCTGTGTGGCCCAGCAGTGCTTGAGTAGAGAGGCAGGCAGGCAAAACTGATCACCTCCAAAGCAAAGCCAGGACCAGTGGTGGAAGATTCCTGTGCAGGGGAAATTAATTTATAACCAAGGCTGGGCGTAGCTCCCGGCCCCTCCCAAATGGAGAGCTTGTTTAGGAAATTTAGAGTTGCCTGGAGTGGACCATCCCTTTCCTGCCTAGGCAATGAAACTGTGACATAGTTGCACCTACTCACTGTGGCTCCTGGCTCCATCTAACCAGAAGAGCTGGTGAGAAGGCCTGGAAGCTGTCTGACCCAGTGGCACTTGATTTAAAAGGATAGACAGAGCTCATAGTTTGCAGAGCAAAGCTAGTGGACCCATAAGGCTGGGGAACTTGGCTGGGGGGTGCGTGGTGGTCAACTTGAGTTAGATAACAATGAGCTTTACCAGCCTTAGAGCTGCTTCTCCCACTCCACCCAGAAAAGGAAACTAATTCATAGCCTTGCTTATTACTAAATATAGCCTTCAGCCTGCCTGACCAGGGAACCTAACCAGAACATATGGGAAACTGCATAGGTCATCTAATAGTCCTGCTTACAGTGACATTTGAACAGAGAGCACAGCCTGCAGCTTTTCCCATCTGCAGAGCAAAACCAGTGGTCTCACCTGACCAGGGAATTCACTGCACTCTTTTGCCTGATTTGGGCCCCAAACAACAAGCTGTATAGGCCTTGGGACCTGTCCTGCTGTCCTGCCAGGGTGGGGAAGCTAATTAATAGCCCCATCTGCAAATGAATGTAGTCCCCAGTCCCAGCTATCTTGTAAGCCTGACCAGAGAATCCAGGCAACCATGGAGCCCATACGATAGACTCAGGTGGGTAGAAAACCAAACCAGTAATCTTACTCAACTATTCAGACCCAGTGACACAATCCCCCATCCCCAATCTCAGAACTCAGAAAATTAGTCCCAAAATTAGACCATAATAGTAGGCCCCACCTGTCCCAAAACATTACCAGCAGATGCACCCAGAAACCCAAACTGAGCTGACTGGCCAGTATCTGTCTCTGCCAAAGCAAACCTGTAAAGTCTGAAGAGGAACCTGATTACTCAAATGTGCAGATACCAACATTAGGAGTCAAGAGTCACAAAATACCGGGTAAATATGGCACCACCAAGAGAAACTAATAAAACTAATAAATGACCTTAAAGAAATGAAGATCTATGAACCTTCAGACAAAGAATTCAGAATATTCCTCTTAATGAAGTTAAATGAACTACAAGAACACAAAGACAACTAATGAAATTATAAAAACAATGTGCAAACAAAAGACAAAGATTGGCAAAGCAATAAAGACTATCAACACAACAACAATGAAAACAACAGAATCCTAGAGAATCCCAATGAAACTGAAGAATTCAATAGAGTTTCTTTTTTTATAATAATATTTTTTTATTATGTTAGTCACCATACAGTACATCCCTAGTTTTTGATGTAAAGTTCCATGATTCATTACTTGCGTATAACACCCAGTGCACCATGCAATACGTGCCCTCCTTAATACCCATCACCAGCCTATCAATAGAGTTTCAAAAGCAAACTCGACTATGCAGAAGAAAGAATCAGCGACCTGGAGAACATTACAAATTATCCAATAAGAGAAGCAAAGAGGACAAAGAATAAAAAAGAGTGAAAGACTTATAAAATGCAGTGAAAAGAAACAATATTCACTTGTGAGAATTCTAGAAAGAGAAAGGGGCAGAAAGTACATTTAAAACAATAAAAGCTATTACATTGTACACCTGAAACTATTATAACACTGTATGTTAATTATACTTGAATAAAAATAAATAAATAATGGCTGAAAACTTCCCAAACCTGGGGAGAAAAATGGACATCCAGATCCATGAGGCCCAAAAGGTTCCAAAAGGTTGAACTTGAATAGGCCTACACTGAGAAGCATTATAATTAAACTGTCAAAAGTCAGAGGCAAAAGAAAGAGTTTTAAAAGCAGCAAGAGAAAAGAGAGAAGTTACATACAAGGGAACCCCCATAAGATTATTGGTGGATTTCTCAACAGAAACATTTCAGACCAGGGAAGAATGGGATGACATATTTAAACTATTGAAAGAAAAAAAATCTGTCAACCAAAAATCCTATACCTGGCGCAGCTGTTGTTGACGGTTGTAAATATTTATGTGCCTAAGATTGGGGCGACAATGGATAGATTAACCTGACAGAGACCAAATGGATCTAATAGATACATACAGATCATTCTGTATGTCCTGTGAAATGGAAAAAAGTATTTGCAAACCATATATCTGATAGGGGGTTAATAGGCAAAATATATAAAGAACTCATGTAACTCAATAGCAAAAAAACCAAATAACCCAAAAGCCAATAGGTACATGAAAAGATATTCCACGTCACTCCTCATCAGGGAAATGCAAATTAAAGCCATAATGATATATCACCTGATACCTGTTGGAATGACCATCATCAAAAAGACAAGACATAAGAAATGCTGATATGGATGTGAAGACAAAGGAACAGTCATTCACTGTTGGTGGGAATGTAAATTGGTACAGCCACTAAGGAAAACAGTATGGAGTTTCCTCAAAAAAATTAAAAATTGGACTATTATTAAATTAATTAAATAATTAAATTATTTATATAATTAAATAAATTCCACTCCTAGAAATATATCCAAAGAAAGTGAAAACACTAACTCGAAAAGATATCTACATTTTCATTGTCATAGCAGCATTGTTTACAATAGCCAAGACATGGAAACAATCTAAGTGTCCATTGATGGATGAAGGAATAAAGAAGCCTTGGTATATATACCCAATGGAATATTATTCAGCAATGAAAAATGAGGAAATTCTACCATTTGTGACAACATGAATCGACCCTGAAGGCATTATGCTAAGTGAAATAAGTCAGACAGTGGAAAACAAATATTGGATCATCTCACCTATATGTGGAATCTAAAAACAAAGGCAAAAACAAACTCATGGAAAAAGAGATCAGACATGGGTTACCAGAGATGGAGGATAGGGAGAGGGGGAATTAGAGGAAAGTGGTCAAAGATATAAATTTCCATTTATAAGATGGAAATAAGATAAATATTAGGGATGTAATGTACAACATGATGATGCAGCTAACACTGCTGCATGATCTATAGGGAAGTTGTTAAGAGAATAAATCCGGAAAGTTCTCAATACAGGAGAATTTCTTCTTTTTTTTCTTTATATTGTATCGATATGCGATAATGGATGTTAGCTGAAGCTATTGCGATAATCATTTCACAATATATGTAAATCAAACCATGCTCTATACCTTAAATTTATACAGTGATGTATGTAAATTACCTGTCAATAAAACTGGAAAAACACATTTTTAATAAAATAGACTTCATCAAATAAAAATGTTTGTTCATCTAACATATTTGTATTTTATAAAATATGTTCACTAAGATACAGATTATATTAAATACATTATGAATATACTATTAAGATACTATATGTATAATATTATATTATATATGCTTGTATTTTATTATACTTCTCTCAAGCCACACACAAAGAGAAACATATATGTGACAAAGTAATTGTATACGAAATATATTAAAAAACTACAACTCAATCAACTGACTATAGGTCAGTAATAAACAGACAACCCAACAAAAAAAGGCAAAAAGACTTGAGCAGACACTTCACAAAGGAAGATATACAAATGGGCAATAAGCATACAATTAGTTTTTAGGGAAATGCAATATCACCACGGTGAGATATAACACATATCCATTAGAATGGCTAAACTTAAAAAAAAAGTTGAAAAATTTTTGGACAAGGATGTAAACCAACTGAAATCATACTTTGCAGGTGGAAATGCAAAGTTGAGAAGTCACCTTGGACAACAGCTTGGCAACTTCTTATAAAAGTAAACATATACCTACTCTATGATCCAGCAGTTATACTCTTAGCTATTTACTCAAGAGAAATAAAAAATGTCTTCACAAAAATACTTGAGCAAATATTTATAGGAGCTTTATTTGCAGGAGACAACAACTGGGAACAACTGAAATGTCTACCAACAAAAGAATAAATAAACAAATTGTGGTTTATCCATACAATGGAACACTACTCAGTCATCAAAGCAACTCCACGACAGACACACACTGCAACTTGGATGCCCTTCAAAACACATTGGGCTGGGTAAAAGAAGCCAGCCACAAAAAAAGTACATTCTGTATAATTCCATACATATGAAGTTCTACAACAGGCAACAGTCATCCATGGTGGAAAAAAAAATCACAGCAGTGGTTGTTCGTGGTGGGATAAAAGTGATTGGATGGGGCACAGGGGGATTTCTGGGGTTTGGCAATGGTCTCTACCTTGATCTGCTGTGGGTTGCCTAAGGGGTGTGTATCTGTCAAAACTCATCAACTGTAACATGTAAGATCATTGTACTGTATACAAATTGTACCAAAAAAGGGGATCTACTAGAAATGCAAATTAAAACCACAAAGAGATACATCAAGAATAGCTAAAATTAAAAAGACTGGTGATACCAAGTATTGGCAAGGATGTGGAGCACCTGGAATTCACCTATATTGCTGATGGGAATGCAAAGTGTTATAATGATTTTGGAAAACAGTTTGGTAGTGCCTTAGAAAGGTAAACATACACCTATCCTATGACCACCCTTACATATGTATCCAAAAGAAATGAAAACATAACGTCCGCACCAAGACCTGTACACTGCTTATAGCAGCTTTATTCATAACAGGCAGACAAAAGCCCAAATGTCCCTGAACTGGGGAATGGATAATTAAATTTTAGTATATCGTTACCTTGGAATAATAATCAGAAAAAAAAAAGGAGTAAATGCTGATGTGTGCAGCAAGATGGCTGAACCTTAAAAGCATTATACAAAGTGAAAGAAGCCAGTTTAAAAGTCTACCTGCTGCAAGATTCTGTGTCCTAGAGAGGCAGATCACTGGAGCCAGGAGCTCAGAGTGGTGGATGGAACTGACAACACAAAGGAGCACAGGGAATATTTAGGAGTGATGAAAATGTTCTACATTCTGATTGTGTTCTATGTGGTTTATTTTTCAAAATGATGAATTCAAAAAGGGTGAGTTTTAGAATATGTAAATTATACCTCAATAAAGAAATAATAAGGTGAGGTGCCTGGGTGGCTCAGTCGATTAAGTGTCTGCCCTTGGCTCAGGTCATGATCCTGGGGTCCTGGGATAAAGCCCCACATCAGTCTCCCTGCTCAGTGGGGAATCTGCTTCTCCCTCTGCCCCTCCCCCAGCTCGTGCATGCTCTCTCTTTCTCTCTCAAATAAATAAATAAAATCTTTAAAAAAATAATAAGGTAATAAATAATTCAATAAAATAAAAAAGGTAAATAATTCAAATATCCAACATCAGTTTCTCCTTTTGAAGTGCCAGCTATATACCAACATTGCTTAGGATGTGCAACTCTGGAAAGCTAAGGTAAGAGGAGAAAGAAGTGACAGGCTTAAAGCCATAGGCAATGAGCATCAAATAAATCCTGTGGCCTCAGCCCTGGGCCAGCAAGATCACTGGCTAACACTATATTCCACCCAATTCTACATTTCTGGAAAACTCTTCATATCGATCACTGTGTCCATGATGGGTGGGTTGGTTACAGAGAAAGAAAGTAACACAGTCATTGTCATCCAGGAACTTAATCCTAACACATATTATAAAAATAGGATCACGCAATATATTTGTGTATCTGTTTTCATGCTTTAAATGGTGTCAAGAAGTTCTGTTCTATGTAAATAATGCATATTCTATCAAGAAACATTTTTTTTAAGAGCAAACTTTATCACAGATGATAACAAAAAGTAGGGTTTTACTAAAGCAAATATAATTGCTTATAATTTTAAGGACAAATTGTCTGGCAACTCTTGCTGGTATGTGTCAAATGAGAATGAAAACTTTTTTTTTTTTTTTTTTTTTTTACTTTTTAAGAACACTTCTTGAATCAAGACATGGTAGAAGGTAGGGAGAGGCATTAGTAAGAATTTCAATAAGAGAGGTTATGTCAAATGGAGACTGGCGGGATACAAATAGGGAGGAATGTTTTATGCAGGAAAGAGTGGTTGCAGTAGAAGCTGGGTGGTGACAATAAAATGCACAGATTTCAGTTAAGCTACGTTATCATACAGTCCTGAACCTCCTGTGTGCTGGTCAGCAGTGTGAGCCTGGGCCTGGCATAGCCTGAGCTGGAATCCAGACACTCACCAGCTGTGTCACTTTGGTTACATTACCAATAATCTGGGAGACTTAAATTTTCTTTATCCGGACTATATGAGGAGAAAAATCAACTTACTCATGGGATTGTTTTGTGGATTTAAAAGATAATTTTGTGAGGTCCTTGTTATATGGTCTATGGCACACATAAAGTATTCAATAAATGTCATTGTTATTAATTAAAAGGGTAGGATTTAGAGTCAGAAGATATGAGTTCAACTGTACGGTTTGTCTCAGACGTTCCTGCGTCTAAGCACTGAAGGTCCCACGTGCTGGGAAATCCCAGTCCTCAGCAAATAGGACCGTCGATACCCCAAGTTCTGGTCCTACTGTCGACTAACTGTGATCTTGGGCAAGTTTCTTAAATTTCTTATCTGTAAAATGGGAATGATAACAGATTTCTATGATGATAAACTAAAATAATGCTTGAGAAGAAATCTCTGTAATCTAAAAGCTAAAGATATTGATTATCAATAACACATTTGTCACTATTGAAGAAACCCATGATTATTTTTTCCTTCCAGCTTTTGCTCATTTTATTTTTCTTTTTAGATGCCCTTCTACTTTACCTTCTATTCTCTGCCTATGATCTCTTCTGCTCAGTCTCTTCTTTCAGTTTTATTCTTCCTCTGACTCTCCAACTTACGTGCTAATAGAACATTTAGAACACGAGGTAGGACATTCTTTCCCAGGATGCCACAGTCTGTCACAGCAACCCCTCACTTATATGATCACAGTTTTAGATGCATGGAAACTTGTGTGAGCATGTGTGGTGGAAGGTGAGCACTAAGTTGAGAACATATAAGCACTTTTATATTCTTCACTTTTGAAAGCCTCTTTTGGCTAGGAAATTCTATAGCTCTAGGACCCTCTGACTTCTTTTTGAAAATAGTCCCATATGTGCTTTCGGCCCACAAATTCAAAGTGCCATCCAATATAAATATGTGCAAACTACAAATGCAAGCTACCTATAAAATTTTAAAATTTCTGGTAGTCAAATATTGCTAGTAGTCAAAATATTATCATTTCAACATATAAAGAATATAAAATGATCCATAAAATAGTTTACTTTTTAAAATATCAGCTCTTGATATGCATGACCCATGGTGACAAGGCCATCCAATGAGCCACTGAAGAAAATTTGCCATCCATTCAAAATCAGGGCACATGTCGGGTTTGCTTATATTTTTTCCGGAACAGCTGTGTATAAAGATTTAATGGACCACCTAGAATTTTCCTGCCACAGTTAATTACTCATAGGGACAACTTATGACTTAATTAGAGTTCTCCAGTCTTCCTGCAAATAGAGACTATGTTTTATGAGATGTTCACTTTAATTACTGAATCCTTTTTTCATAGTCAAATGTTTTCACTTTTCCTTTTATTCTAACATTTCAAATATTTTATCTCTCGTGAAAGATGTATATATGCAGAATAGTTTTGTGCTATCAACTATACAATGACTATCAGTAGTATCATATTATATATAATATTGTACATTATAATTACATATATAAAATCACATAATTACATGATAGTAGTTATTATATAATAACCTATTAGTTCATAATCTATTTTTTTACTACTTCTTAGTCTGGCTTCTAACACTAGAATGTAGGCTAATTATGCACAGTAATGCCCTGATTTGTTCTAAGAGTATGGGGTCACTCAGAAATTTTCTTCATGTAATGAAATAGTATCCTTGACTGTATGCAAGTCACGTCATCAAAGAAAGTTTAAAAATCCACTTAGTGAGTATTCCGGCGTTTCCTTAGATGGTACCTAGTATTCTAAAATAGTGACTGCAATCTTGGTTTGTAGAGGAGTGGGATCTGTGGATGTCAAGATTGCCCCAAGGTCATCCATCTCTGCATAAAGCGTCGGTAGTGGGAGCAGTGGTGGGTCCTCTTTGGGGTTTATGCTTCATACTCTGCCTAGAGAACTCATCTGTAGTCACAGTTTGACTGTATATTGGTAACACCTATATGTCAACCTTAGATATCATTCCTAAATTTCAAACTTGTATTTCTAATGGCATAATTGAATATCCTCGCCTGTTCCCACAGACACTGCAAACGTAACAGGCCACTTAGGGATTTGTGTTGCAAGCAACAGGAACGTGCTCTGGTTTATGTAAGCTGCTGAGGATGCTACCACAAGAATAAGTGGTAGAGTGATGGAGTGCTAGATTTGGGCTATTCAGCCTAAAACCACTCCCAAGATCACACCTGCCCACTCGCTGAGAATTCGAATGCTGCAGGTGCTGACCTTCTAATGCCACACCTTGCACTCCTCTCTCCACCAGCCCTGGGCTCTGCATCCTACCCTATTACCAGGCCCCTGTTGCCCAGACATCTTATCTTCCACAGCAATTTCAGAGAGCATTCTTAAAAATCTATATCAATAAGACAAAAATATAATATACACTGTTGTGAAATACACACAAAGAAAAGTGTATAAATATTTGTGCACAATTTTAAAAAATGGGAATAGAGCACTCATGTACCCACTGTCAGCATGGGAAAGACAACATCACAGGACCATACCTTTGAGATTTTTTTGTTTCTTTCCTCACTCACATCCCCCTTCAGCTACCCAGAGGAAACGCCCCATTCTGAAACTGATCACGCTCTTCCTTTTCTGCCTCACTAGACCCACCTGTTTGGTATCCCCAAAGAAATATGTTATTACATGCTATTTGGTTTCGAATTTCATGCTAATAGAAACGAATGGTCTGGATACTTGCTCTTCCTTCTTTCAAACTTGTATTTTCACACTTCCTCCATGTTGCCCTATATAGGTGTATGTTATTCATTTTTACCGTAGTATGGTACTCTAATGCCACGATATATTTATCCATTCTGCTGTTGATAGATATTTGGGTTGCTTCAAGATTTTTGTGTTTTGTTTTTTTACTATTAGCAATAATAGCCTTACGAACACTTCCACATACATATGTGTAAAAGTTTCTTCAGATAAATATCTAGGAGTGAAATAGATAATGACTTAGTATTTCCTAAGGATGTTGGACAAATTAACATCTACGAATAATTGACAGGTCTTCATGTTTCTACACAATAATTGATACAGATTATCTGATTTTTAATTTTTGCCAATTCAGTAAGTGTAAAATAGTATTTCCTAGGAACTTAATTTTGCATTTTCTGGATTTCCAGTGAGATTGAGCATCTTTCCAAATGTTTATGAGCCATTTTCTGTGTCCTTTGCTGTGATATGCCTTTCCAGTCTTTTACCCATTTTTCCCTTATGGAGAGAATTAATTTTTTTTTCATATTGAGCCTTTTTACCCAAGAATGAGATACATATGTCTTTATTAAGGTAATAGTTAAAATCTTCCAAACTGTTTATGCAGTAAGTTTTATAATTTTTTGTAGAAAAGTCTTGTGTTTCTTTCATAAGATTAGCTATTAAGTACTTTATATCCTTCTATCAAATTTAAATGTAAACTGAATTAAAATTACATTGTCTAATTGCTTTTTCCCAGGTGTATAGAAATGTAGTTGATTTTGTATATTCGACTTTTAACCAGCACATTGTTAATACTCTCTTATTAATTGTAGTAATTCAGGAGTTTCAGGTCTGAGTGTGGTGTAACCGCTTGTATTGGACGGAACCCTCCTTCTGATAACAACTATAAAAGCTAGATAAAATATAAACAAACAATTACCTGAAGGCACTGCACAGCAACCAAAGCTAGCAGAAACTGGAGAAGGAGAATGATCCTTGAAAGAAAGGTGAGCTCAAAATTCCTTTGGGGTGCCAGAAAAGAGGGCATAAATGGGAAGCCATACTTTTACTGGCTTAAGGAATCAGAGGTCAGAGTTGAGGGCTGTAAGAAGATCTGGAAAGAGAAGGGAACTTCAAAGAGTTCCCACCACATGGGAGGAACCCTAAAATCTCTACACAAATTCCTGACTCCTAAATCGTACATGTGCAGAAAGGGCATCCAAGCAGCAGAAAGCCACAGGCAGGAGAAAGCAGCAGAAAGCCACAGGCAGGAGACCAACCTAAAACTGAGCAGAGATTTTGAGCACAGATTTCCTGGTGCAGGGAGACGGCGTATGCAGTTCACCATGCATACGGCTTCGTCAGTTAATTTCCTTTTATCTTACCAAGCCATTCCAGAGCTTTTCATGAGCCAGGAAGAATAGGTGGGGTCAGGCAATTAAAATCCATTCAACTGGTTCAGTTGGGCTACCTACGAACTATGGAAGCCAAAAATGCATGTGGACTCAAGTGAAATCTTATTAACTCCATTTCCAAACTGACATCCCAGGAAAAGCCCAGAAGATTAAAAAAAAATCTTATTAAAATCTAAGTCAAAATAAGAAATGTAACTTTTCATGTTATTGAAAATATGTGTATGATTCATTATGGGAAGACACCGTGTAAAGCACGTTCGTACCATTTATTCTCATATCTGTCTGCAGAGAAGATTATGCATCATCGAGGACTTTGACTCTCTCCTACTTGAAGTTGAAGAATAAAATCCAACAAAAATAGCAAAACAGGGAAGACATTTGGAACCTCCTCCTCTTATAAGGTTTTACATATCATGTCTGTGCTCAGCAGATGGGACTGGGTGTGCAGGAGCTGTAAGTTTTGGTGGGAGTGGGGTTGATGGATGTCCAGAGGCCTGGCCCAACCACGTGATGGCTAAATATCAAACATCAGGACAAAAACAGAGCTTGGGCATTCTCCAACTTTGTGAAACTCTAGCCAGTTGATCTGTAGGTAGTCCAATGTGTAGAGCTTTTGGTTATTATTTTGCAGAAAATTTTGAAAAATTGTTTAATAAACACAAAGATACCATAAAAGAATTTCTGGCTTTTCCCCTTACCATTCTATAGAAAGTTCTCTAAAATGCTATTTGTTACAAGCATTTTACTGGCCCACTTCAGGCCTTATCCACACCCCCTTACTAAAATGTCCTCCGAGTCTCCACCATAGGCCTGCTCTGCCAGATTCCCTAACTCCTGTCACTCTGGGCACACTTTCTGAACAGTTTACTTCCAAGCAGTTGGAAAGGGAACGTTGCACTTTTGGAACAACTCTATTCAATTGAGAAAACAGGGTCGAAGAATTCTGGACGTATGGGATTCTTCTTTATAATTTGAACAAAGAAGAGGAAAATTACAGGGCTGTAGAAGTACAGAGAAGAAGCCTTGCCTTCTGTCCTTGTTCTGTCACTCCCTCGAACAATCCAGCAAAACGATGCCTGCTAACACCGCTCCAAACAGTGACCAGCATGCATTCCAGCTGCTCACCACACAATCAGTCCTTTCTGTCCACAAAAAGGCCTGGGATTCATGCTGGCTTTTGCATAGTGCATTTAGCATCATGTTGGCCCACTCCCTACGCCCTTGCACCCACACAGAGAAAGAAAGGGAAACATGGTAAAACTGGCTGTGCTCTCTGACTGTTATCAAGGCATTCAGGCTCAAGGCTTCCAAGCTGTTTGTCTGGCCATGTTAAATCTCAACTTTGGTGACATTTACACATCTGCAGCATCTTTATAAACAATAATCCAAAAACAAATAAGAAAGGATTGTGAATTCTCTGGAAGAGGAGGAAGCAACGTAATGATTATAGTGAAAGCAAACAGTATGGAATATTTTAAGGGTTTAGCCACAACTAAATTAAGAGATTATGGAATCTGGTTGGTCTTTCTCTTTTCTTACTCCCTTCTGCTCAACTTACTCACAACTATGTAAAAGCAAAGTATTCATTGCCCAAGGCCTGTAAATATACACAGATAAATATGGGTGTATGTGTCACATAGTACACTGGAGAATTAAATCAGTTTAACAAATAGGATTATTTTACTAGAAAAAAATACAGATATATTTACTAAATGGAACATCTTGGAAAAAAACTCTCAAATATGTTAATGGCACTTTGGTCAATTTTCCATTTAGTTCTTATACTTTAACTTTTTGTATTTGCTACACTAACAATACAACGTGACAAGGACTGGATACGTAATTATCAGATCCTAGTACAAATGAAAATGCAATTCAACTGCACGGGGTCATATGCACAGGATCCAGCCCTGAACATGACTATCAGGAAGCTAAAAGTTCTGTAACCCAATTTACAAAGGAAAAAGAAATTTTGCAAATACAGAAGGTAAATTAACTCTGTGAGGTTCATGAATTGCAGTAGGTGGTATCTTGTGTTACTCATGCAGGATAGATAGAAACAGCCAATCTCTGATCTATACACAGATCTCTTCAGAGATCCCCATCTAGCCCAGGAAGGATGGAGAAGTTAAACAATGTATTAAAGTTGTGCTGATGCTGTGATTTAGTGTCCCCACGCATGTCACAGTTACTTTACATCATAGTATTTCATATATTATTATAATACAGCTAATATCATATTATCAGAAGACTATGACATGGTTGGACAGTTTATTGAAATCTTTTGGGGGTGAAAGCTAGTTAGAAATGTTATTTCTTAGAATGTCTGTGTACACGTGGAGGAGGTATGGACTGAGGCCACCTATTGTCTATAGGTGTTTCTGGGTTTTCAAGAGCTTGTGGTGGCTTGGAAGGTGCTAAAATTTGCAAGAGCAAGGACATAAGTGGTGTAGGATAAGTGTTAGGAGACAAGTTCACTGGGGGATCCCTACTCTCAATATGTATAACTGAGCCGAGCCACCAGCAAGTGGACAGCTGTCACCAGGCTAATGGACGGTGCCCCGGGGTCTTGGGAGCATTTGTTTCCATTTCCAGGTGGAGATATTTACTTATTCTGACTCACCACAAGATCAGGTGCTTGCTCCACTTTGCAATAATTTGGTCTTTGGCAAAGCAAATATTCTGGCCTTAAAAGCCTTGAAAAAGTCCAGTTTAAACATACAATTTCTTGCCCATTCCCTGTGGTATTTAAATATAAATAAGACATTTGGTGTGATGTGAACAAACTCTGAAAGGAGGACAATTTAAACCCCAACCGCCTCTTATTTAATTGATAATATTTTTGAGGAAAATGTTCTATTCGAAAAAGAAGGGAATAATAAAATAACTTTAAGTTTATATTACATTTTGATTTTAAGAGACTTAAAGTACTTCCTTAATATTTTCAGATGTTTCTCCTTTTAATATTTATAGAAAGGTCCTTCTAGGACATATCATATACAGGATACCAATTTTCCTTTCTGCACATACTCATGAAAAACTGCAATTTCACTCAAAAATTTCTGTTGGTTCCTCTAAAAACACCAGAGCTTATATATAAAACATGGAATTCACTTATAATTACTTTAAGAAGAAATTTAATGTTTTGATGTTGTTTTAGGTCAAATATGTACTATTAATTAAAATTACATTCCAATTTGTCCATGGACCACTTTGGATTTAGACTTGAACATAGTCCTCCCAATATTGCTTGGGCTGTGCAGACCACAGTGCAGTATAGAAAAAGAAAGTTTCAAAATCTAGAAAGTCCCTTTGGTATTATCACCTCTAAAGTAACTCTAAGACTTTCCCAAATATTGGGGGCACCTGTTAAGTAGTTAAGTAGTAGTTAAGACAATACTCATGCTCATGGAGGCAGCACATGGTAATGAAGCAAATGCCGGTGGTGGAAACACACAGAATTGGGGTAAAATTCAAGCCTTACCAGCTGTGTAATCTTTGGCAAGTGATAACCTTACGAAAACTCAGTTTCTTCATCAATACAACAGGTTTGTTCATAGATTTTTCCCATAGATTATATCGATATGAGTTGTGTAGCATAGTATCTGATACAATGTAGGTGCAAAAAAATCTGAATCCCTTCCCCATCTATTAATTCTGGTTTTTTGGTCATTATTCCACATTATCTAGTAACTAACCATACTCAGAACCTAGAATAATTCAGTACCATTAAATGTTTTCTGAATGGACAAATAAATAAATTATTGTCTGGATAGCTTAGTGGTTAGGTGTTGAAGCCAGACTGCCTGATTTGGGATCCTAATGCCACTGGCTCAGCTGTGTGACTTTGGATAAGTTACCTAACTTCTCTGATCCTCAGTTTCTTAATTCATAAAATCAGAAGAATAACAATACCGATCCTACAAGGTTGCCATAAGGATTGAACCAGGCTGTACCTAACACACATTAAGTTTCATGACTGTTAACTACTCTTTGTCTTACAGACATATTTATATTAAGTAGAATACAATTACCAGATCTATTTGATTTTATTGTGTAAAGCTGAGCTGAAGACAACACACAAATTATATTTTTTGCCAGGAAAGTCCTTTAAAATACTTCCAAGGGTTAAGCCATGAACCCCAGATATGTAACATTAATAGCAGGACTGGAGACCAAATATAGAATCAAAATAAGAATAAGTAGGTATGTTTTTCCAGTTGTCCATCTGATGATCACATATCAGCCCATGGCAGGAGGAATATTGTTTAGAGTGTTTGAGAATCTCAAACATCCCGTGTTTCACATAACTATGTCCTGTTTTAGTTGACGTGTAAAAAAGTAGATCTTGCTTTATTTTCCACATTATGTCTATTGCTGACTCAGGGCACAAAGAAGAACAAATTGTGTAATTTGAGTTGAGAGAAATCATTTTTGCAGTTGTTCTTTAAAAAAAGAAAAAAACCCTCACATAATGAGCCAAAACTTGCCTAGAGATCTGTGTGCTCTGCTTCCATTGACGTCACTTGGAAGTTGTGTGGGCAGAAATTGGCTGACTTCCTCCAGCATGTCTTTTGAAAACTGAACATATTGAAAAAAATGCACCCTTTTAATCTCAAACTACAGTAGGGGTAGAAGCATCATAAGCAATTTTCCTGTTTACAGCTAAACAAACACCTATAGAGCTCTAAGAGTCACATTCACAGAATAAACCTTGTTAGTGTCCAGTAACAGCTTCCCCTTGATCTGAAAAAGGAATTGTAGGATGTTATAGCCAAAGTGTTTTTAGAGATGATCTTGTTCAATTCCTCCATTTTTAAGAGTTGGAAACTGAAACTCAGAAAGATTCAGAAGTGTTCCCAAGGCTAGACAGGGTCCAAGACAGGATTAGAATTTAGCATTCTGCTTTCTAGTTCCTGCACAGTTCAGGACAATTTGAAGTATAATAATCAATATTTCTCCACACTAATCTCCTCTTATGTAAACCCCAAGCACTGAAGTAACTGTTTTTGAAAACCAGGGGTTTTGTGTACTGTAGAAGTTACCAGTTGCTGAGATACAACAAACTAAGTATGGTCTGTCAGAATTGGATAAGCATGGAGACAATTGGAGACTCATAGAAGGCTGCTGGGTACAGCAGCTCCCTGGTGTGCTCTGGGTATCAATATGGAGTTTGAGCCTTCCACCTGGGCCTTCTCAGCTCCATGAACCCTACAGCCCGTAGTTCGGAGAGGCCACCCCTTGAAGACAGGAAGAAGAGAGTAGCCCCAGCTCCACTTCAGCTCCCACTACTTTCAGGTTTATTTTTTCAACACTCATTCATCCATTCATTGAAAAATATTTATTGTACATCTACTATGAGCCAGTCTGTGAACTTCCAACTATTGAAAACATTTTCAAATCCAAACTTTAGGGAATCACTTAATAAAGATGGATAATTACTATTTCTCCCACCTAATAAAAGATCTCACATAAACTAGTGAATTTCAGAATCATCCATCTCACATACACCTTTTGCTTCTGAGTATGGCTTATTACCTATTATTTCACTAGACCTGTAAATTTAAATGTAGAGTTTTCACATTTCTGTTTTGCTTTATTCTGCTTCTTCCTAAAGAGCAGCATTCTTCATTGGCAGTGGGTGATCTCGTCTATGCTGTATGGCTTGAATACACTAGCAATTGTTGCCACATTAGTTCCTTTGATAAATGTCTGTGATGGTCAGATTCCTAGCAGTCCTATAAGTGAGTCCAAGATCTTATTTTCCCCACTGTAACCATTGGTGCTACATGGGCTATGGCATCCAAAAATCATTGGGAAAAAGTGTTGGTAAGACTTTTAGAAAGGCCAAGGGCATTCGGATTCATGGTGGCAAAGAACCAGATATTGAGAATAGAAGTTTTGCATCAATCTAACATATATACTCCAGTTGAATGCTGCCTAGACACTTAAAATGGAGCTAAGAGAATATGTCATTATCATCAACACTGAAATAACTAACTGTGAGAAGGTCCAAAGTCAGATATCCTAGCAACTGGAAATACTGAGTATGGAAGGTTAATCTATATATGAGGATTTTGAAAAAAAAAAATTACAGAATAAGGAAATCATCCTGAAGACATATAGGAAAAGATAATGTAATTACTAAAAGAAAATACTTAAGAATTTGACCCCTGAAACAGGCAGCAAGTAGATATGCCTTCTATGAAACAGGAGCAGAAAGACATGGGGAGACAGAAAAGGCAAAATAAATAAATAAATAAAAATAAAAAAGGAAAGAAAAGGAAAAAAAAGAAAAGAAAAGAAAGAAAAGTCAGGATGAAAACCAAAGACAACAAGCTGGATTAAAGATAACTGGGTGAAATAGAGTAGAACTGAAAGGAAACTATAAGTGCATTAGAAATACCTGAGTTCTCATTGTAAACAATAAAGATCAAAATTAATATCGTAGAAAATTGAGTCAGAGAAAAGTCATAGGAGACTCTAAGAATGTAGCCAAAAAAAAAAAAAGAAGGAAAATATGGTAGATATGTAGGACAATATGCAAAAATTCCAACTCAAAGTTTACTGATGTTCCTAAGGAAGAAATAAAAGGAAGCAATGGTCAAGACATAACTAAAGAAATATTTTTGTGCTAGAAAGATCCATATACTCAGATTGAACATGCTCACTATGAACTAAGAAATTAAATTTAAAAAAGAAGAGACATGTTCAAACTAACAAACTACATAGCAGAGGCTCTGCCTTATTAAAAGATAAAGTAATTTTGAAAAGTAATTACTAGGTGACCTGAGGGAAAAGTTGGCTGCAAAGGAATAATCTTGGACTAATTTCAGATAGCTTGGTGACAACATTAAATTTTCAAATCTAGGAAAACAGCTAGAATTGGAGGTTTAAAAGGTTATTAAAAATAGAATATTAAATGCCAGGAGTCAGGTAAAGAAATAACTAGAGTTTTGAGATTAAAATGGATGTAAACAAAAAATCATAGACACAAATAGTTGTCATCTACAGACATATGTGAAAACAACAGAAAAATTTTGTCATATGTATAAGGGTTTATAAAATATACTACCCATGAATATTTCGTTAAAGATTTGAAAAAGGTAGTTTAAAATGAAGGACGGAGGAAATAAAGGACAAAATTAAAAGTCCAAAAATAAATAGCTATATTCTTGTTCTTACTTCATAACTAAGAATCATTAGTCATAATATAGAAAGAGCTCTTATTGAATCAATACAAAAAATACAAATATTGAAAAGGAAAATGAGCAAGGGATATAAACAAGCGATATGGACAAAGAGATACACATTTTTAATAAGCCATTTTAGAATATGTTTACTCAAATGAATAATCAAAGAAAAATTAATAAAAACAAAACTATTAAATATCAGTTTTTAACTTAATCAGTTGGAAGATTTTATTTATATGTGTGTTTCATTTATATATGTACGTGTGTACATATATAAATGTGTGTGTGTATGTATATATATATACATATATATGTACACACACATACATATATGATGTTGGTAATCGGCATTCTTATTTACTACTGGTGAAATGTGAACTATAGAATTCTTCTGAAGCATGATTTAACAGTATGTTTCAAAAATCTTAAAAATGTTTATAACATTTGTCACCAATCGCTTCTCGGCCTTTTGGCTAAGATCAAGTGTAACATTTGTCACCAGAGTTTTACTTTTAGGATTTTTCACCCAGGAAATAATAGTAATTTGCTCCCAAGTGTATCTGTAAGAATGTTAATCCTTGAGTTCTTTATAATGGAAAAAGTCTAAATGTCCAATAACAGGAGATTAATTAAATAAATTTTGTACACAAATTTCTGGCCATGCTAAGTGATGTTTTGCAGAAATTTTCAGTCAAAATACACGGTTAAGTTTTATTTTTTTAAAAAATGAAGTAAGGTATGATTTTAATTTCGTGAAAAAGCTATTTTATCGCCTATCAAAAAGGCTAAAGTTTATCTGTTTTTATAGGTGGTAGAATTATTGGAGTTATTAATTACATGCTATGTGCTGAATATGCTATGCATTCTACAATAATTTCTACATATTCTACAATAACATATATTATTGCATTTTTTAAGATCAAGAAAATAACATTTTAAATAAAATATTCCTGGGGGCATGATTACTAATCAACATTTCTTATATTTTTATAATTTCATATAGTTTCCAAAATTTTCACTTTAGAAACAGAAAAATTAAGTTTGGGGCTTTTTTTCCAAAGAGTTCAGTTAGGGGGACCAAATTTGTGCTTATTAATTCATCAAATAATTATTGAAGTATGTTATAAATTTCTTCTGGAGTTTATATGATATTTATTAGCATTCAATGAAATCTACAATCTGCAATCAGTGTGAGTCACATATCTAATACACATTGCTTTTTTTCTTTCTTGCAAACAGAATAGTTTTGATCTGATTACAGTGTGTCCTGACACAGTAGGATATATGCTTTTAAAACTTTCTTCCAGCTATAAGTGACCATTGACATGCTCTGATCAATAAAATTTAAGGAGTCTGTAAAGCCTTCTGCTTTTCCTGATATAAGCAGCAGGCATGGTTTGTTGTCTCCCTCCTTTCCTTATGACTTAAACCTAGATGTGATGTCTGTAACAGCAGCAACAATCTTGTAACCATAATAGATGAGAAACCTGAGGAAAAGACAGAGGCTTGCAGAGATGGTGAACTTGACATAATCCAGCTATTGAATCAAGCTGGCTGCCACCTCAGACATCCTCAAGAAGAATAACCCTATAGATAAGCCAAATTATTTGTAGCCAAATAATATGATAATCCATGGTACAAAACGCTTTCTGATTTTTAGTTGTCAGGAAGCACTGCTAAATTAAGTGTCCAAATTGAAGTAAGTAGTTCAAGTGTCAATTTTCTCTTCCCCTTATGTTGTCTCAATTCAACATTTATTCCTAATTGCCTAGCTTTATATTGCTTAATTTCGTTAAAATCTTAAATCCCTTAGCAAGTTGGCAAAATTCACATACAAAATATGTGTGTACTTTTCTCTGTTGCCATCTGTCCTCACTGCCTTTCCACTTCTGGGTAGTTCACCTTCGTGGGTGTATTCAACACTGACATGAACAGGGTCATTCATTCTGTTGTCTTCAGCAGGCAAGGGGCTTTGAAAGAGAACAGTAATAAAAATAGAAGACACCGCCTCTAATCTTACAAAACATGAAATCAAGTTGAGATTAAAACGCATACTTTTGTTCTCTGTCTCTTTCCCTGTCTCTGTTTCCCTCTCTCTCTCTCTCTCTCTCTCTCTCTCTCTCTCTCTCTCTCTCTCTCTCTCTCTCTCTCTCTCTCTCACACACACACACACCCCAGTGGGAAAGCACTTCTAAAGTTTCAAAAAGGTTTCATTCAACAAGCACTCTCAGAGTTCCTGCTTGTGCCAAGCACTGCCCTGGTTTTTCTCGATGTGAAGGTAGAAAGCCTCATAAGTCTTACTGCGTAGGTGAAACATACCTAAAAATGTCGTTGTGACAGCACACTATTGCAAGTGCTCCAACGGGGATGGGTGTAGGCTGTCGTGTATGTGAGGGAGGCACCTGGGAGTCCTTCTTGAGGGAACCCACATCTAGAAAGATGAGGGGTGCTAAGCTAGATTGGAGAGCAGTATTTCAAGCAGAGGAAAGAGCATGAATACACACTGAGGAGGAGGAGAGGGGGTGGATTACAAGTATTTAACTATTGCTGTAGCATTAAATGGAATGAAAGGAGGGCCAGGGAAGGAGCTGAAATGCAGACAGCAGCAGGATCGTGGAGGACTTTGGGAAACAAACTGAGGAACTGTTGAATGGTATGAGCTCTAGAGCAGTGAGCATTGATTTTGGAGCCAGACTTATTTCAGTTTGATTCTCAGCTATATCACCATTTCTGCACTCCTGAGCAAACTCGTTCATCTCTTCATGTCTGTATTCCCTCATCTGTAAAATGAGAATAGCTACATACACTTTACAGTAGAACCAATCATAGTAGACACATTGCAAGGAGTATAGTAGATATATGTAAAGCATAGAACACATTACCAGGCATATAGGAGATACCCATACAAGGTAACAATGATCATAACTGAAGGTTTCAAAGCAAAAAATTGACTTGGTCAGATAGGAACAGGTGCATAATAAGAGGTTAGGGTTGTAGATGTCACAAGGCCAAAAAAGTGCTTAGAAGTTGGTTGGGCCAATCTTATAGAGCAGAGGCTTGGAGTAGTTATCTTGAGCCCCAAGGGCAGTTTTTTTGTCAGGGACCCAAGAGATTGGGTCAACCTATTCAGGTACGAACAGGTTCATCTGAAGCAAGGCTCACACACAGTTAGCTCCACCTCCAGCTCTAATTCACCCCTTTACTCCTGCTCTTCACCCAATTGTGAATTTATCAGTGCAAGGAGAATGAACTGTCCTCTCCCCACTTTCTCATATATCCATTACTTGGCACATTCTAGGCCTGCTCCCCTTAAAATCATCCTCTATTTGTTCAACAGTTAAACTTCTTGTAAGTGGCAGCAACTTTTGTAGCTAGTCACAAAAAAATATATCAGATAAAGAGGAAGATGTGTGGGAAAGGGTGAGACATTCTCAAGATGTCTATTTCACAGGAAATGAGAAGATTGGTACAACGAAGAAAAGCGACATTCAGGACAGATTCAATGGACCCTGGGATGAGACATCAGAGATCATGGAGCAAGTGCTGGTTGAAGGAGACATATGAAATGCAAGACTATGTCTTTTCTGCCAAAATTTCCCTTGTATTCTTTTTGTTTTCTAATTTTTTCCCTTGCCCCCCCACCCCAAGAACACTAAAGCTAATGGCTTAGCAAGCCCAGTCAGTATGCAACAGAAGCCTTTATTTATGAGTAGAAAGCTCTGCCTGGTTCTAATGCTTTAAGTGTTTTCATGAGGCCTTATTTCCATTCCCAGGCTACAATGAGTGTACTTTTTAGCCAATATTCCCAAAGTGTTCTTGCCCATAACAGCCCTGCAGGAGCCTACAACCACATTTAACTCTGATCTTTGTTAAAACTCTTACAGGCAGACCAGCACTGAACTTGAGGTACATTGGAAAAAGCACTTCTTTCTGAGTCAAGAATGGACATAACTAGTGTAACTGAATTACCCATGGGCCCAGCAACATTGACAGTGATAAGAGAGAGGTATTAGGATATCAGATCTCTTTCTAGTCCTTCAGCAGATTGTTCCCTCCCTGATGCAGGTTATCATGGCACATCACATTTGGTAGCAACTTTATCTGGTGTATTAGAAGTAAACCTGTTTCCCAGGGCTTGATTAAACAGCATCGATTGTGGATATAAAAATGTCTTTTTACTGCTTTTACTGCTCATTATCATTATTAATGGATTTCTAGTCATTTGTTGGTTTCCTTCTGGATGATATAAAATTCTTTATTACATGTGTGTCTTCTGGAAACTGAGGGACAACCTTCATATTATTGTCAATTCAGAGCCTAAATCTCAAAAAAAGGTTTATATAATTGCTTTATTTTTATTCCATCACATGATTGCCTTCATTGAACAAACAGGATTTGTCTGTTTTACCTGATTTGATTGCTTTTATATATATATATATTTTTTAAATGAGAATTCATTCATAGGTTTTCATTGTAGTCCCATCTCAAATAGAAAGGCATGAAATCAAATCTTTTTCTGAGAAAATTTTTTTAAAAAAACCTCTAAAATTACAATTTTTAGTTTTGCAAGCTAGATTGAAATTTTATTCACAGAGTAGGAATTATGATTGAATCTGCCTGGGTAAATACGTTCTCAAATTAGCAGGACCCATCTTATACTGACGTGTCCAATGTTTCATTTTCAATTTAAATGACATGTTCAAGATGTATTATATGTTTCAGCATAGCTGAGTGGGAAGTTGAATGGCTGCCACGCTACTCCTTTGGACAGGTTAATTGTGCAGAGCTCACTGGAATTGTTCAATTTGGTAAGTGCATTTTGGGTGGGGATATGGAAGGCTTTTGTCGTTGGGGTGTCTGCTCTCCTTGTGTTTCCATTTGCCTCAGATTTCTCTCTTGGAATAGACTCTCTTGTTTCCTTGGAGTCCTCACCTCAAATCATCTTTTACGGAAAATGGGAATAGGTTATAATTCTTGTTATTGTGGCTTTGCCAAGACCTTAAAGTGTTTGATTTTCCAACCATTTGGAATTCTCCATATTTAAACTTATTTGAAGCCAAGAGTTAAGGTATTTTTCACCTGAATGTGTGTGTGCGTGTGTGTGTGTGTGTGTATTTTATTCATTCTATAGTTCATACTATTTTAAATAGCAGCATAAATTAATGGTGTAGATTAAAAGAAAAATACTCTAAATAGAATTGTATGATAAACTGGTAGCTCCCTAAAAATATCTAACAAAAAACCTCCCAAAACTCTATTTGGTGTTGAGATAATGCATGTAGGTCAATATTTTGACTTAGACATTTAAAAATACCAAGATAATTTGAGAATAAAACATTCTGTGATCCGTTTTGTTATTGATATTTTAGTAGTTTTCATAATTGACATCATCTTTTTAGAAAAAATTTTATTTGAGAGAGAGAGAACCTAATATGGGGGAGGGGCAGAGGGAGAGAATCTTCAAGCAGACTCCCTGCTGAGTGGGATGCCTAAAATATGGAGCTCAATCCTACGACCCATGAGACCATGACCTGGGCAGAAACCAAGAGTCGGAAGTTCAACCGACTGAGCCACCCAGGCGTCCCCATAATTGGTATCATCTTAATGGCTCCTTCAATTAATTTTTAGAAGTAAGTGGGATATAAATTATGCATGAATTTATAAGTGGATCAGGTTTTTAACTAGAATAAATGACTTTGGAGACAGCTTAAAAGATCCACTTTAAATCAGGTTATAACATCTATTTTTAAAAGACTGCAAAATTTGAAGTTAAATGCTCTCTTTTTACTTCAATGACAATGGTATAATTATTCTTGGGATTATAAAGATATTGTCATTATTAATTTCTGGATAACAGATGATCAATTCAGAGTCTATAATTGTGTGCTTGCTATGTGCTTGTCATGGAAGGAGATACAGGATGAGTAAGAATAAGTCCCATCCCTACAGGTGTTTACAAGTTGGTAAAGTGTCTAAAAGAAGACAGAGCAAGGTAAGTGCATAAGTGAGCTACAAAATCAATACATATGGGTTCAAAGAGAGGAGAGATCACAGATACAGGAGGAACAGGAAAAACTTCATAGAACATACATTAAATAGTGAAGAGGGAAACAAAGTACATATTCCACCGATACATTTTCAACTTGATCTATTGCAAATATACTGTACCTAAAATATGAGCATCTTTAATGAAGATACTGAGAAATATTCAGCTTGTTATAATTCGTATGAAGGAGACCAGCTGAACGTTTCTTTTTTGGTTTTTTGGGTTTTTTTTGTTTTTTAGAGAGAGAGAGTGAGTGAGTGGGAGGGAGGGGCAGATGGAGAGGGAGAGAGAGAATCTGAAGCAGGCTCCACACTCAGCATGGAGCCTGACGGGGGCCTCAATCTCACTACCCTGATACCATGACCTAAGCCGAAATCAAGAGTCTGACATTTAACTGATTGAGCCACCCAGGCACCCTTAGCTGAACATTTCAAATCATATCTTCTACATATAAATTTCGATGATGGCCTTTAATAACAATCCACATTTGATGCCAATCAATTTTATCATTCCTGATTATTTTCATGTATCAGTGAATTGAATAACATGGAAGACGTGGGCTATTATAATATATCCCCCTACCTGATATTATGTCAGTATTGATTGCAGTAATTAATCAATAACTAGAACTGCTTTTATTTCCTTTCATGTATTTCACTAGAATGTAAGTATCTCCTTAAAATAAAATTAGGATTATAAGACCTTGGAAATCAATGGTTCAAATAGCTTTTTGATACATCAGTTATAAAAATAAAGTGTTATGCTAGTCCTATGAGGTAAGATCCTTCAATAATGCCATTTGGGAAGGTACTTGAAGTAATAGTATCAACTGCATTTGCTTGTTTTGTTACTTCAGATTAGTTATTTGATTCCCAATTTTCTGGAAGCAAGTACAATTGAGCTGTTCTCACCAAATGTGGTATAAATCAAAGATATGTTTAAGAGAAGCCCAAAAAGAGAACATGAATGAATATAAAGTAATGAGACTGATTTCTACAATTACCACTCAAAAGCCCCTTAAAATAACCTCTGTTTAACCTTCAAAACTCAATGTGTTTATTCAACAAACATTTGAAAACCTGCTAGGACAATAATAATAACAACAGAAAAGAGAAAACTCAATTCAAGTCCATATGTATAGAATGAAATTCCTAGTATTCATTTTTTAAATTGAAATATGATTGATATACAACATATTTTTAGGTATACAACATAGTGACTACATAGGGATTGCATAGTATACATTGCAAAATGATCACTACAATAATTCTAGTTACCATCTGTCACCATACAAAGATACAATTTTTTTCTTGTGATGACAACTTTTGAGATTGAATTTCTTAGCAACTTTCAAATTTGTAATATGATATTCTTGACTACAGTCACTATGATGTATATTACACCCTCTTGATTTACTTGTTTTATAACTGGTACTTTGTACCTCTTGATCCCCTTCATCCATTTCATCCACCCTCGCATCCAACTCCCCTCTGGCAACCACCAGTCTATTCTCTGTATCTATGAGTTGTGTTCTGTTTTGTTTGTTCCCGTGTTTTGTTTTTTAGATTTTACGTATAAGTGAAATCATACAAGTATTTGTCTTTCTCTGTCTGACTTATTTCACTTAGCATAATACCCTCAAGGTCTATCTATGTTGTTGCAAATGGCAAGATTTCATTCTTTTTTATGGATGAGTAGTATTCTATTATATATGTATATATGTAATAGTCAAGTATTCTATTATATATGAATATATGTAATAGAATACTACTATATAATGTATATACATACTACTATATGAATATATTACTATACATATATATATACACACTACTATATATATATACTATTATATGAATATACTACTATATAATGTATATAGTGTATTCTTTATGCATTCATCTATCAATGAATACTTAGGTTGTTTCCATATTTTGGCTATTGTAAATAATCCTGCAGTGAACATAGGGGTGCATATATCTTTTTGAATTAGTGTTTTTATTTTCTTTGGACGAATACCCAGAAGTGGAATTGCTGGATCATATGATCTTCTATTTCTAACTTTTTGAGGAACCCCCATGCTGTTTTCCATAGTGGCTGCACTAATTTACATTCCCCTCAACAGCGCACAAGGATTTCCTTTTCTACACTCCTTGTCGACACTTGTTTTTTCTTGTCCTTTGGATACCTATTCTCAGGTGTGAGGTGATATCTCATTGTGATTTTGATTTGCATTTCTCTGGTTATTAGTGCTGTTGAGCATCTTTTCGTGTGCTTGTTGGCTATCTGTATGTCCTCTGCCATTTTTAACTAGATTGCTTTTGTTTGTTTATTTGTTATTGAGCTATATGAGTTGTTTATATATTTTGGATACTAACCCCTTATTGGATATATCATTTGCAAATATTTTCTCCATTCAGTAGGTTGCCTTTGTATTTTGTTCATGTTCCCCTTCACTGTGTAGAAGCTTTTTAGTTTGATGTAGTCCCATTTGTTTATTTTTGTTTTTGTTGCCATTGTCTTTGGAGTTAAATCCAAAATATATAACCCACAGCAATGCCAAAGAACTTACTGCCTGTTTTCTTCTAGGAGTTATGATTTCTGGTCTTACTTTCAAATCTAGTATTCATTTTTAAAATTTAATTTCTTGGGTATCAGTGATAGATCATTGTTCTTCTAGCTGGGGATGTGGGGGAGGGGCAGGAGGAATGACAATATGAAAGACGACTAGAGCACATTCTTCCTTCCTCGAGCTTACGGTCTAGCTGTGGTAAGTATAGCAAAAGACACAAGGTAAATATGGCAAGCTCCTTTCAAAAGAGTTTGAAATCTAGTGGAGAAGGTGGCAGATATATACCTACAAAGTAGAAGATGTTTTCTTTTCTTAACTAGGGTTATCATAAAAATCACTCGTGGGGAATGTTTCAAAAGTCATATGCTTGAGTTTTGCTCCAGACCCAAATGAATGAAAATGACCAGCATTGGAACCCTGGCATGAAACACTTTCTCTAGATGATTCTGGCATGGACCTCTGGTTAAGAACTAAGTGTAGAAGTCCTTTGAATCTCTTGCTTCAATTTCACTATGAGTTCATTGTAATGCATTTGTAACTTTTAACAATGCTCTGAAGGTTGCCTTGCTTTTCTTAGCATTATTAATGAGACATGTGGATGGAATTCTTAACGTATGGTACGAAAATATCAAAGTAACTGGCCAGTTTAATGTCTGGCATATACCTTCTTCTTTGGGTCCTAATGATCTATGATTTTATGTGCACTAATCTCCATAAGGATTTTTATTTTAACAAGTGTCACTCTTTCAGATTCTTTTCACATCTATCATTTTTATTATTCTTGGGGTCTCATCTTGAAACTATAAGTGTTGCTTCTGCTTTGAAATTTAGTTTTCCTAACAGCACAATATTACCATTAAGATCTTGTCAGAAAGAGTAGGAATGTGTCTGCTCTTTGGCGTAGGCTGGGAGAAAATATATTGCACCTGTCAATGCAGCATCACCTGTGGAATGTGACATGGTAAAGTCAAAGTGCATGCTACTCCATGAAGATGTGCAACCAAAGCCCATTGGTGGCAGAAACCCTTTGAATCTTGCAAGCAGGTGAAACAAAGCCTTTCTTGGCATGTCGCTTTAGGTTGCAAGAAAAAACTATGTCCTTCTGTTGTACTACTGGCTTAAAAAATAAAATATGAATAAACACTTCAACTTTTAGTAGTTTCTTGGAGGATGGGTTGCTTATGAGTAGAGAACCATGAGTAGTTCAGGGACACCCAAAATATCACAGCACTTAGGTGACCAGGGACATTTTCACATTAGTAATTTCTGCATTTTCCTCCATAGACTTTGAAAAGTGTTTATTTGCTTTCCTGGACTTAATGCAAGTTGTCTCACACCAACAAAAAAAAGGTGAGGCTCTAGTTGCTTCCTCTTTTGATCCTTCTCCACATTCTCCTTCTATTCATTTTTGTTGATCTATAATGATCTCAGGGAAGATGGGGCTGATTTCTCGAAGAGTTATCATGCACATTTAAAAATGCCAGGTATACTGATGGCCGTTCTGGGTTTCAGTGGAGTCAAGCTGCATCTTTGAGGCTGTGCACATTTTCTTCCTTCTCTTTTATCTCTAGTAGGACAAATCTGCTGAACACAAATCATTTACATTCACCAGAGTGAAACAAATCAATAGCAGAGCTCTCATCTGCTACTTTGGCCTGCTTGAACGCACAGAAGATTCACAGCTCCAAATACCACAGGGAATGCCTAGAACCTGCCCGGTGAATTTACTATGTTAATAAATCAGAGTCTAAAGAACAATTTTGACTTGTCTACCACCTTCCAAAATTGTTTCTTTAGAAACCTCTGATAATGGAACTTCTTTGAAAATGTCATTGTTTTATCAGAGCAAGTTCGTTAATTATTGTGACTTGTGGATACTACAAAGTAAAAAAGAATATAACTGGTCCTCAGCTCATGTCTCTGCCTTATTCATGCTCTCAGGTTAGCGTGAAAAAGAAGCAAGATCTTCCAGCTGGAGCAAGCTGGACAGCGTGGGTTCAGAGCCAGGGTCCTCTCAGGTCAAACTGGCAGTGGTTCAGCAAAAGCCTGATCTGGTTTAGATCTATACTCTAATATAGGCCTGGGGATTCTATTGGTAGATCATATTATCCAAACTTCAGGACTCCTCTAGAACGAACCAGTTTCCCGAAAAGAACTTTAAAACATTCTTGAGAATCTATAAATTGGCATGACCTGTGGAGATCAAACTGCTCAGTGAAGAGATTCTATTTATATTCTCAGGCAAACTCCAGAAAAGAAGTTCTCCTTCACACTGA
Organism: Ursus americanus; assembly: GCF_024610735.1. NCBI lineage: Eukaryota > Metazoa > Chordata > Mammalia > Carnivora > Ursidae > Ursus > Ursus americanus. The sequence continues at coordinate 48,692,611 of NC_142137.1, read as the reverse complement.
AGTTAGGTTCAAAAACAAGTAGGATATATTGATACCTTAGTAAAGGGATATTACAAATAAATAGTAAAATTTAAAGAGGAGGAAGGCCTTATTAGGGCCTGCTTCATTGTGGGTTAGCCAAGGCATACCATTTCATTTTTTAAAGCTTTATTGAGGTGCGTATATATATAATATAATATAATATAATATAATATAATATAATATAATATAATATAATATAATATAATATATATAATATTATATACCATAAAATATATATAATTTATATACCATAAAATTCACTCACTGTAAGTCTAAAAACTGACTGGCAGTTTATCCAGTTATGCAACCATCTCCATAATCCATGTTTAGAGTATTTCCATCATCCTCTAAATTTCCTGTTGTTCAGTTTGCAGTGAATTCTCATTCTGACTCCCAGCCTCAGCAGGTACTCATTTGCTCTCTGTCTCTGGAAACTGATCTTTTAAAAGACATTTCATATATGTGGCATCATGTAATCTATGGTCTCCTGAATGGTTTATTTCACTTAGCATAATGTTTTGGAGGTTTATCCAAATGATGAGTAGCATTCTATTGAATGGACTGACCACATTTTGTTTATCCATTCACCAGCTAATAAATATTTGAATTTTTTCCAGTTATTGGCTGTTGTGAATAAAGCTTATATGAACACTCACACACAAGTCTTAGTGTGGACATATATTTTAATTTTTTTTGCGTCAGTACCAAGGAGTGAAATTGCTGGGCCATATGGTAAGCAAACATGATTTTTTTTAAAGGAAACTGTCAAACTGGTTTTTTAAAGTGGCTGTACCATTTTATATTCCCATCAGAAATGTATAACACTTCCAGTTTCTCTGTATCTTCACTGATATTTTGTATTCTCAGATTTTTGGAATACAGTCATTTCTAGTGGGCATGTAATGGTATCTCATTGTGATTGTAATTTTCAGCTCTCTAAAAACTAATGATATTGAGCATCTTTTCACATGCCTATTAGCTATACGTAAATCTTGTGTGTTGGAGAGAGAATTTACCAACCTCTTCATGTCACTTTAGCGGAAGTCCCACCCATCTCCTCATCTTGAAATGTTCTCTTATTTTGTCTTTCGGGGTGCTATGCCCTTATGCTTCTCATCATCTCTCTGACCGTTCATTATCAGTCTTCTTTGCTGGCACCTCTTCTTCCACATGACTTTTGAAAGTTGGTGTTTCTCAGGGTTTAGTTTTTAGATTCCTTTCACTTCTCACTTTATTGTTTTCTCATTCATGTTTTTACTTCTAATGTTAGAGCCATGATGTTAATTTCCAAATTTATATCTGTAACCTGTCTTCTCTTCAGAGTTATTATCAATATTCTGATTGCCTCCATGAAAACTTCACTTGGATAGCTCATAGATATTCTAAATTCTGAAACATTCCCAAGATGGAATAACAATCTTCCCTGTAAGATCTTCCCTCCCTCCCTTCCTTCCTCCCTTCCTTCCTTTCTTCCTCCCTCCCTCCCATTCTACCTCTTTCCCCCATCCCTCTCTCCCTTTCTCTATACCTCCTTCTCCTCCTCCTCCAGTATTCTCCATCAAAGTAATGATACAATATGCTCAGTTGCTCCAGCCATAAACCTGGGAATCACACTAGTTACCTTTTCTTTGTCATATTCCACATTCAAACATTCATCAATCCCTGCTAACTCTACCTTCAAAGTATGCATCAAATCTGGCAATATTTTTCATCTACTTTTCCCCTAACCTTAGTACAGCCATCATTTCTGTGGCAGAATGTAAGAATTTCCTTATAAATTTATTTTCCACAGACTAGTCAAAGAAATATCTTTAAAATAAAAATCTGAACATGTTGCCTCCTTTAACACACACACACACAGACACACACACACACACACACACACACACACACTTAAAATCTGTTCATTGCTTCCCATTTCTTTTAGACAAAAATCTGGACAACATAACATAATCTGGAAGGCCATCACTCAAGCCTTGTCTAGAGCCACTTTAGAGCCGCCTTCCTCCTCTGTTCTGGAGTCCAGCCATAAAGGCCTTCTCTTCCTTTTCTGAAGTTGGGTATATTCTGTTTCCTCTGTCAGCAAAACCTCTTCCAAACCTGATTCAGCAGATCAACTTCTACACAGTGTTTACATTTATTTACATGTCTTTTCAGGCTTTTAGATTTACCTAGTATTCATCCCCTTGCTTAAGCATGTCAATCATAACATATACTTCCCTTTAAAGCACTTAACTCAGTTGTAAACAAATAATTATTGCATGATTATTAATATAATGCTTATTCCTCAGATTCTCAACTCCTTAAAAATAAAAACTCTGTTTTTTCATTTTTGTATCTCCTGAGCCTAGGAGATGAGCTAGCTCAAAACAAGTGCTAATGAATATTGTTTGTTTAAATGAAGTAGTAAGTGAATTAATGCTTTGAAGTTCTCTTCCAGAATACCAAGGCTATTCCCAGACATATTTTCTTAACTAAGAGTGTTGAATAACTGGAAAAATTATCTGGATTGAATATTTTTAAAAATTCACTTCTGACTTTTAGAAACCTCACAACTTTAGATATATTTATAGTACTTGTGCTTGTTTTCCTTAAGTGTATGTTCTTTGGGGTAGATCATGTTAGTCACGTTTATCTTCTGGGTATTCAGAATTACAAAGTTGGAAGAAGATTTACAAACACTGTAAACTAAAGCTACCCATACTTCACCGTTGACATTAGTTTTATTTCTTTGATCTATGTTTCTAAATAACCCAGGATAGTCACATTTATTTTATACCTGTAATAACCATAAATTAAATAACAAGAAACTATTCTAAATATATACATATATCTTTAGGATAGTATAGAAAAAATATATATAATATATAGTATAGTGTGTATATATATATACGTGTATATATATACACATATACAAATATGTATATATATACACATATACAAATATGTATATACATATATATGTATATACAAATATATTTTCTCCTAGTTTTACTAGGACTCAAAGATGTCAGATAATTTATCATGCCACAAAGATAATTACCCTGAGGTATAGCTGTAAGCCTTTGGAAGCAGCAGAGCGTAAAGGTTACACACTTAGACTTTGCAACTGGACAGATCAGATTCAAGCTGTGTTTGTCATTTACTAATTGTGTGGCCTTGGACAGATTACTTAGTCCTTCTAAGCCTCAATATTTTTAATCTTTATAATGAGACACATTGGGATCATAGCTTATTATAACAAGGTAAAAGTACTCAGTGCAGTAGCTGATATGTGTTAAGAATTCAATGTCAACAGCATTAGAGATACAGAAAATTAAGAGACAACATTCCCAAAGAAGAAATGATGTAAGTAAACACAAACATATATTCAGAGAAATTGTCAACATAGTGAAATAAAGAATTGGAGAGTAATGGGAGATATGACCACTACTGGGATGTGACCAGATTATGGAGAAATCTAAAAATAAGACAAAATGATTTAATTTCATGCTAAAAACAATGAGAATTCATTAAGAAAGGAATATGTGAGATTTTTCAGTTTATAGGTTTAGACTTGGCTACAAGAAACTGCTATAAGTTCTGCTTATTTGGAGCAACAAATTGAACTTTTCCAAATGTGGATAATTGCGAGGCTATAGATCAGCATAACCAATTAAGCCTTTTCAAGAACAGAAAGCCCTTAATTAAAACAGCCTTTATAAATACTGGTTAATTACTGAATATAAGCTTTTGCTTAACAATTTTGAAAGCAGAATGTAGTATGAATATTTAAATAAACACCAACACCTAAGTGTATGTTTAATATCTTTTCTTTGTCAGTACTGTATTGTCATCATTACTTAATCTAACTGGTATATTTTCTTTCCTGATCTAAGCAGATCCTTTCATATTCTCTTACTTTTTCTAGTGTGATCACAGTTCAGGGAAGAATTCTTTTTTCTTAGGTCTTTGCAATTAATTTTCAAAGAAATTATAAAATACCCCAAAGCAAGATTTAATATTGTATTTCTAGGCCTTAGCATGAAGCTTTGCCCAATATAAATGCTCAGCAAATACTTGCAAATATTTGCTGAGAGAAAGAAGGTATGAAGGAAAGAAAAAAAAAAAAGGAAGGAAATATCTTTTAAAAATATTGTTACTGTCCCATAGAGATCCATTTGTCACAGTGTTCCCTCTCCGAAGGGATCTCTTGTTTTCCTCAATATTTAAAAACATTTAAAGAGAACTGTTTATAAATGGAGAAAAGACTGGCTTTCTGAGGGTTGATGTAGGAAAAGTGATATTTCAAAAACTGAAGTATAGAATTGACTGATAATGGGGAGACCAAAACCTAGAAGCCCACTGAAAAGATGTTTATGATTATAGTTTCACTGTTTAAGCCAAGGTGGTGGCATTTAAAGGAAAAAAAAAAAGCAGATTCTCAAGGGATCATGAAGAAAGGCTCTACTGGACATTGTGAATATCTGACTGTAAGGGTGGAGGGAAATAAGAAATTGGGAGATGTCAAATATAACTAAAACCAATCTCTGAAATAGAGAGGAATAGAAATATGATGACAGTTTAGAAAATCAAGAGTTGGAGCTGGAGCTTCAGAAGATCCAGAATGGGGGCTGGCTCTTTAACATGTATGGAATCTCATTCTGGATCTTCTGGATCTTCTGAAGCTCCAGCTCCAACTCTTGATTTGATTAATATCCCTGGCTTTTACATAAATTCACGTGGGCTCTGCCACTCACTAGCTGCGAGACCATAGGGGACACCCTTAATTTACTGAGTGTAAGCTCCTCATCTGTAGAATGCTACTTGGGTTAACTGGTGCCTTCTAACTCAAAATTTCTATAATTTTACTAATTTAACTCTTGGGCAGACAGACCAGAGGCAGAGAGTGAAAGAAAAAGAATGTATTTGAGTTCGGGAATCATGAAAAGGGCAGCAGCAGTTTGGGAATCATGAAAAGACAATGAAAAACATACGCATGACTTAGAATCCTCATGTTCAGTAAGTGTCTGCTGACTAATCAATAAGATTAGAAATAGAGTGTTCCCAAGAAGAAGGGAAGAGAGGGTTCCAGAAAAAAATGCTGTGTCCAGCAGCATTAAATGCCACAGAGATTAAAAGATAATAAAACACAACAAGAGCTCCTGGATTTGGTGTATAGGATGCTAGTGACCTTAAAAAGATACTAGGACCAGGGTACAGATTTTGACATGAAATCCAAGAGCTGTGATTAAGGAAGGATACAAGAAGGATCCGATTTGAGTGTGGAGGGCCCAGAGAACATGGGGAGCATTTTTGTGATCAGGAGAGTTATGAAAATGATGAAAAGTCAATAAGTACTGGAGTATAATACACACTGGTTATTAGAAAGATCCAATTTCTCTAGTGAATTTGGGATATTTAAATCATATCTATTGTTTAAGTAAAATATGAGGCTAGTGTGACCCCATAAAATACATAGAGGTATTCCTATATTTATTCCATATGGACAGTATTGACACCCAAACTCTATGAAGGTGTGGGGTGTGAACTGTTAAGATTCAAAGTGGGCAAGAATTTATTGATATACACTAAGATTCAGAGATTATTCTAAAACATTACAAAATAATGTTCTCTGTATAAATGGTCTCTATAGTTCTTACTACTGAATACAAAGCAAAACTAAAACTCAAAATGACTTTGCTGATGGAGAAATCAACCATGCGGATTTAGTTATGTCCCTTCGACTTAGTGAGGCAAGGCAGAACGTGATGAGAAACACCTCCCTTCATTGGTGATCTGACGGTATCATGGTGTATGGGACCCCAGTGGGAAGGGACCTCAGCACTGTCAGGGAAGCCCTGAAACAAATGCCTTGGAGTCAGTGGAGGGCATTTGGTGACCTGGGACTATGTGAACTTTCCTTGCTTATTCTGACCCATATTTAAAACCCTGAAAGAGTCTGGATCAAGGGCTGAGAACGCAGTGTAGGTCAGTGGCTGGCACATGTGAGCACTTGATGAAAGTTCTCTGAATAAATAACGCAGGTTTCTCATTGATCTCGTTGACAAAAGGCCTTCACTATAATTGTTCCATTGACTAAAGCATTGTCTATTATGGGCTTATATTTTAAGCAATAAAAATCATTAGATTTTGCAGACACAATTAGAAATCACTTTCAGAGAAATTTGTTTTATTTTTCCTATGACTTGATGGCTTAGGAGAATGAATGTATTTTAACAATAAAGATTAGAAATCAAGGGGCACCTGCATGGCTCGGTCAGTTAAGCATCCGACTCTTGATTTAGGCTCAGGTCTGATCTCAAGGTTGTGAGATTGAGCCCTGCCTCTGGCTCTGTGCTAGGTGTGGAGCCTGCTTAGGGTTCTCTCTGTTTCTTCCTCTGCCCCTCCCCAACCTTGCTCTCTTAAAAAAAAAAATTAGACATCAAAAGATACTCTGTCTGACTTAGCTTTGCTGAATTATTATTATTTGAGTAGTAGAAAACATAACCATATGTGGGCTGGGCAGTTTTCAAGGCCTCCTCATGAGGGCTAGGTGTCATTGCCTTCAGTGGAGCTGTTAGGACAACTAGCATGTCCAATTGATGCCACAATTTTGGTTCACAGTGGCCTCTGTTCTCAGGCCATGTGTTTAACAGGTCTTAGGGGAGAATGTCCTATCCTTCGGGTGTACATTAATATTTTAATGATGGTCATAAATTATGACCAATGTATGACCAATTCATCCTCCCAGATCAGTGGCAAGACTTAAATAGAAACTTGACAATTAGAGTACATCAGGAAAAGAAAACCAAGAACACTAAGGGACTGGACACCTTGACATTTGAGGAATTCCTGGAATCACTGAGGATGTTTAGTCTGAAGAGTAGGAGATTTGTCTTCCAATGTTTCAATGTTTGCCTTGTAAAAGGGAGAGTACATTTGTTCTCTGTTGCACTAATAGTGAAAGTTAGACATGGATTTCAGTATAATAGAAAACTTCATATTGACTGGAAATGTCAAACTACTGGCCATTTAGTGAAATATTAAGGTCTCCATCAGTCATTGAAAGTTTCAAATAAAAATAAATGAATTCAGTAAATTTGTAGGATACAAAATTAATACACAGAAACTGGTTTCTGTATACTAATAACAAAGTAGCAGAAAGAGGAATTAAAACAATTCCATTTACTGTCGCAAAAAAAAAAAAAGGATAAAATACCTAGGAATAAACTTAACCAAGGAGGTGAAAGATCTGTACTCCAAAAACTATAAAACATTGATAAAAGAAATTGAAGATGACACAAACAAATGGAAAGATATTCTATGCTCATGGATTGGAAGAATTAATATTGTTATAATCTCCATAGTACCCAAAGCCATCTATGGAGTCAATGCCAGCCCATCAAAATACCAACAGCAGTTTTCACAGACCTAGAATAAAAAATACTAAAATTTGATGGAACCACAAAAAACCCCAAAGAGGCAAGGCAATCTTGAGAATGAACAAAGCTGGAGGTATCACAATTCCAGATTTTAAGATATACTACAAAACTATAGTTATCAAAACAGTATAGTACTGGCACGAAAATAGACACATAGATCAATGGAACGGGATAATGAGCCCAGAAGTAAACCCACATTTATATGGTCAATTAATCTATGACAAAGGAGGCAAGAAAAATGGGAAAAATATAGTTTCTTCAACAAACGGTGTTGGGAAAACTGGGCAGCTACATGGAAAAGATATTGGACCACTTTCTAACACCATACACAAAAATAAGCTCACGATGGATTATGACCTAAATGTGAGACCTGAAACCATAAAAATCCTAGAAGAGAACACAGGCAGTAATTTCTCTGACATCAGCAGTAGCAACATTTTTCTAGGTATGTCCCCTAAGGCAAGGGAAACAAAAGCTAAAATAAACTATTGGGACCACATCAAAATAAAGGCAACCAACTGGGTGGGAGAAGATATTTGCAAATATGTTTCTGATAACAGGTTAATATCCAAAATACATAAAGAACTTATACAATTCAATACTAAAAAACCCAAACTATCTAATTAAAAAATAGGCAGAGGAACTGAATAGACATTTCTCCAAAGATGACATACAGATGGGCAACAGACACATGAAAAGATGCTCAACATCACTAATTATCAGGAAAACACAAATCAAACCACAATGAGATATTACCTTACACCTGTCAGAATGGCAAAAATTAAAGAAACAAGAATTAACAAATGTTGGTGAGGATGTGGTAAAGAAGGAACTATTATACACTGTTGGTGGGAATGTAAATTGGTGCATCCACTCTTGAAAACAAAATGGAGGTTCCTCAAAAAATTAAAAATAAAATAACATATGATCCAGTAATCCCACTACTGAGTATTTACCTAGAGAAAACAAAAGCACTAATTAGAAAAGATAAATGCACTCCTGTTTTTATTGAAGCATTATTTACAACAGCCAAGATATAGAAGTAACCTAAGTGTCCACTGATAGATGAATGGATAAAGAAGACATGGTACACACACACTCATACATACACACACACATGTGCACGTGTGTGTGTGTGCACACACACTGGAACATTACACAGCCATATAGAAGAGGGAGAGTTTGCCATTTTTGGCAACATGGGATGGACCTAGAGGGTGTTATGCTGAGTGAAGTGAGTCAGACTGAGGAAGACAGATACCATATGATCTCACTCATATGTAGAATCTAAAAAACAAAACAAATGAATAAATAAACAGACAAAAAGCAGAAGCAGACCTATAAATGCAGAGAACAAACTGATCATTGCTGGAGGGAAGGGGGGAGGGATGGGTAAATAGGTGAAAGGGAGTATCAGCCTTCTAGTTATGGAATGAAGAAGTCACAGTAATAATTAAAAGGCAATATAGTCAGTGATATTGTAAGAGTGTTGTATGGTGACAGATGGGAGCTACATTTGTGGGGAGCACAGCTTAATGTATAGAGACATTGAATCACTATGTTGTACACCTGAAACTAACATAACACTGAGTGTCAACTATATTCAAATAAAAAATTAAAAATTTAAAAAACTGCTCCAAAAAAAAGAAAGCCTATTAAAGATAGATGATAATCTTCATTCTCAGTATACAAACAATCTAGTTAACAGAGTAAAAATTACAAATCAGAGGTGGTAAAAAGCCTGCCTGCTGAAGCTACATGGCGCACACAGTGCAAAAACTGCTTTAAAAACCTGCATAGACACTCTGAAAAGAGTAAACACTTTTATCTCCATCCCCATTATTTTGTTTGAGAAGTGAAAATTGCTATACATGGAAATCTTAGGGAAAAAGTGCTGTAATCCATCTGTTCAGTCTGCGAAGTATATTTATTACTGAATAAGTTTCAAATGGAGGAAATAGCATAAGAAAAAAGTGGCGGGAAGGTTAATAAATGGAAAGGGAGAAACGGAGAATGTTCAAACTGAAAAAAACATAGTGGAAGATGATTTGATAGTGAGGGGAAACCAACAAACAAAAAGGGCAGGAAGCAGGAGAAATACAGAGGGAAAGAATCTTTTCTCAGCTGAAGACTTTTTTTTTACATGAATTAATTACATAGCACATTTTGGTCAGCACTATAAGGAACCCAGGGAAGCAGGAGATAACTTAACAACCGTTTTCGTTCTCAGGTGGTCACACTGCACACTAATAAACAAGAACTGGGTGTGCTACGGATACCCAATTGGAGAATTATAAACAAATCTTACACTTCAGCTTTGAGCGATTCCCCTAGACAAATCAGGCCAGCTGCCTCACTTCTCATCCCAAATCTAATCGCTTGCAAATTGAAATCTGATTTGAGGAATGGTTCCAGAGCATATTATTAAAAATATAGAAAAAGAATTTTACCTCTACATAATAAAGAGTAGACTTATTCTAAACCTGTTCCACAAATGATAGCAAGTGGGAGGATGGGAGAGGTTGAGGTAAACAAGTCTTCCTCCACTTTGTTTCCAACAAATTTTTAAACATTTTTTAACAATGCATAACAAAAAGAATTGTGTTAATTATTTCAGTTATCTAGAGTACTCTGAGTTTCTCTAAAGGAAATCTCCCTGTATCATAGAGAAGTGAGGGGAAAAGTCCAGAGGTGCTGCTAGCGACTTGCAAACAGATTCCATTCTAGCGTCTGGGCAAGTTGCCTCATTTACAGTGAACTGTGGCTTTTTTAGCATATTGCCCCTTACGGTCTTTAGGCCTATAGCTTCTCTAGATTTACAGGTCACTGCAGGATATTTGTCATTAAAAACATATTGTGGGACCTGGATATTAACGTGCAGACTCTAGCACTGAAGTTACTATTTCTTTTTTACAACATTGTGATTCTGACACAGACTCTTGTCAAAGATATGCCCCCCCTCCCATGTGGCCTGATAAAACAGGCCACTTGCATGTTCCAAAACTTAAATGCAATAAAAGCAAATGATGCATACCCTCCCTGTGGAGCCTCTGTACTTCCCAGGCTCCGAAATACACAGAGGGAAATGTGCAAACACCAAACCTGGTCTGAGATTTACTCTGACATGACTCTTGTCTGGAAAGGAAAAAAAAATATTTTTCCTTTTCAGCATCTCTGGGATTGGAACTATTAGCAAACTTATAATTTTGTTTATTCATTTGCTGAACTCTAGTATTATCTCGATTGCAAAGAAAGCATCCAGACAACTGCCTTCTTCCTGCCTGCTTCACCCCCTGAATGCAAGTTTTCCTCTCTCTACCAGCCCCAGATGGACATTATTTAGCTAAGCCTTGAAATCCCCATTTGCTGAAGGATTTCTTTTATGTAGGAATCTTGGCTATAACTTTCTTTGTCTTTCTCAACTTTAGGGCTCAGTGGATGATCAATCCCAAATTCTCTTTTTCATAAATTCCAGGATAGAGGAATGAAGACAGATTTATTTCTTCATACTCAGGATGGTGTTCCCACACCTCACTTTCCATCTTGTTGTACTTTCAGTTTTCCCACCTTCCAATCTGAAGCCTCCTCCAGGCCATCAGATTGTTTGCAGTGTTTTCCCTGGTTCTATACATTCCATTTATCATTCCAACTTATCATACTCTTGCCTCAGATTTTCCTTCTCTAATTGGCTAAAAAGTGACTTTTGATTCCAACCATCGAAACATATGGTGCTTGGTTCCTGATATATATTCAATAAATGTTTGATAGATGAATAAACTCAGGAGACCTTCAAGTTACAGACCAAGCTTCCTGCTTACAAAATATGTGGATCAGAGCAGAGACTTCCCAGAGTAGATTTTCTGTTTGGTGGATTATCTGTAGTCCACTATTTTCTTCTTTTGGTCTTCCCTTGGAACCCCATTCTGTTGATAGGCAACAAAGAGGGTCCAGCTGAGCATTTATAGGAGCGGTGAGTGTCGGCAAGATTAGTATGTGATTTGTGGACGAACTGTTCGTATGTGTATGAAAACAAAGAGAAGTGAATTTTCTAGAGTGTCTGCCTTCATGGCTTGCTTACTGTTCTGTCCCACTACCTTAACAGAAAAAGTCAAGACTTTTGGGTTGCCTTTATTTCTTTAATTTTTCTGTAGATACCTATATTTTATACATCTAATTTTATGCATACAGAAATTTACTTGTATTTATATCTTTCTCACTGTCCAAAAGTCCTTTATGTCAGCAAATGTCACTATGATCTGCAAGCTTACACTTACGGAATCTCTACATTGAGTTGGTACGAATACTTGCCGATTGCTACAGGGTCACTGAGCACTCTCCCTGAACTGTCAGTGTGTGCATATATACACAGGGAATGTCACACACTATTTGCCTGCAAGTTATTCTCTGCTTCATTTATGCATATTTTGCCTGTCCAACTATATTTTCTTAAGGGCAGGGATTGTGTCTTAAACAGTATTTGCTTACATCAACATTGAGCAAAATCTGGTCTTTATATTAGGTGTCTAAAAATGCTACTGAGATGAGTCCCGGTTAAATATTCTTTTAAAAAGTGCATTAAAAAAAAAACCCTCTTTTTGTAGGTCCTGCAGAATTTGCCTCAGCTAATAAAGAAGTGGCACTGTTTGACAGTCTCACAGTATCAGTATGTAAACAGACCTTGAGTTCTAGGCCTCGTTTCCTTGCTGATCAGCTCTAAATATTATTATTTACTATAGGTGTTGATGTTTTGACTGGTTTGAGTTTTTCTTTAAAAAAAGATACACAAGTTTGGAGAATTGTTATCTGTTCCCTTGTTTGTTTGTAGAGGGGAAAAGTTCTATTTACTTCATTCCTTCTACAGCACAAAATATTTTATATTTAATATGATACTTATTGAAGCAATAAAAGACTTCTTATTCATCGTTGTCCCTTCTCCCTCATGCCATGAGATACCCAGTTCATAGTAAGCATTCAATAACTGCTTAAATGCTCTTTATAATTAATAATTATAAGGCCCTTTAAAAGCATGATATGAAAATGAGAAACCACAAAGTCAAAAATGGATGAAATCGGTTACATAAAATTTTACATGGGTAGGAAAACACAATAAACAAATTCAAAAAAGGAAATATAAGCTTCAAAAATATATTCAAGACATATGACAAAGGGCTAGTGTGCATAATATAAAAAAAGCTCTCATGAGTCAAATATAAAAAATAAGCAGGCCAATAAAAATAGGAGCCAAAGTGAGACAAGTGAGTATCACTGACCAGGAGCATTATGAAATTGTCTTTACTAATAATTGGATAAAACAAATTAAGTAACCTATCACTTATCACTCATCAGATCATCAAAGAATCAAATGATTGACATTATACAATTTTGGTAAGGATAAGGGAAAAGATACCCTTATTTGCTGTGGGTAAGAATAAATATGATAAAAACGATTAGGTAAAATTTGGTAATATCTTTTAAAATTTAACTGCTAAAAGTTTTGACCCATAAATTCTAGTACTAGGATTTTATTCCAGAAATATACTAGCAGTGAATATGTAAGAACATGGATGAAATAATGTTTATTGCATTCTTTGAATAGTGATAGCTTAAAAACAGATATCTATCTAAAAGAATTTGGAAAAATAAATTGAAAAGAATGAGTTAAACCTTATGTTCAGGTCTGGTTATGGAAAAAAGTGTGAACATTATTTAAGTATAAGAGCAAGTTATGATGGCATACTTAGTATGATCTTATTTTATAAAATTAAAGTGTACGTTAAAATATCTTGGAACATCTGTTCCAGCCACATGAGGACTGATCTAGGTACCTCTTTCCACCTATAAAGACACAATAAAAGTTCGATAAAATATGTAATAAAAGTTATAAATATCTTATTAAACATAAAACAAAGAAAAGAAAGTCCCTAAGAACCAGAGCAAACAGGGAGCTTAAATCCAGGTGTTCTAGTCATGAGAGAACTGGGTGACCAACAGGATGTTGCAGCAGATGCTGGGAGTTTCCTGTCCACATCCCTTGGGCTTTTTAGGGTGCGCCTGCTGATTTTCAATGGCCAGGATCTGCATCTCTGTAACTCTGAGCTTTCTTTCCCCACAACTCTAGAAGGGTGCTCTGACTGCATGTGGCATGTTGGAAACGCCAGAGAATAATATCTCCTCCTCCCCCAGACCTAGTAACCCTCAACCAATGATCCCCTAGATATGGTTTATATAACCCTTTGTAACAGGTTAATTATGAGACATGTGTTTTGCACCATTTCCCGGAGTTTCCCACTTTAAGTGTGCACTGACATAGCTGGCTTACATACACACTTTCCAGTGGCTTCCTTCACCTCCCTTCCACTCCCTTCTCCTCTGTCTTACTATGCTTCTGAGTAGCTCCACAAAAGTCTATATGCCCTTGAGTTCTTGCTTCAGGATTGACTTTTGGCGGAACCAAAACTAAGAAAGATGTTAATAACTCATGAGTATAACATTGAGATTTTAGTGTTTATTGGAAAGCCAAAGTGAAGGAACCTGGAACCAAGAGTTTTGCTTTAAGATAATCCTGGGCTGTACCTCAAGGAAAGGAGAAACAAGGGTCACAAAGCTCTTCACTCACCATACCAGGGAAATGGCAAGTCAGTTTCTCTTTCTGTTATACAGAAAAAAAACCCCTCATATGAGAAATTGAAAACCAAGACCTGAGCCTGACATTTAAATGGTATAGGAATGTAAAGTGTAAAAAAATAAATGTATGAACTGCTTCTAAAATGGCAAAATTTCTAGGATACTATTTGGAAGAAAATACAAAACAGATAAGACCTGAGAAAAATAAATGTCTGCTGAATATAAGCTAAACAATGTAAAAAAAGGAAAACAATTAAGAAGAGCAAATTCATCAAGAAAGAGTCAGAAGTCAGGAGAATTAGAACACATGTCATTAGTACAATTTGAAGGAATTCAGAGAACCAAAATTACAAGGAAGGAAAAGGACACTGACATAGCAATGGGCAATAACAAATATATCTTCTAGAAATGAGAATTAAGAAATAAGATTAATTAAAGATGAAAACGCAAATATGGATTGAAAGCCTTTTAGACATAGCTCAAGAGATCACAGAATTGGAAGAGAAACGTAAGGAAAACTTTGACAATGAAGTATGGTGAAATAAAGATACAGTACATATGAAAGGGTGTTTAAGAAAATTGGATCATGGAAGGAGAATGCCAACCATACATACTTAACAGACGTTCAAGAAAGTGAGAAAAGGTATTAGATGCAATTTTCAAAGAAAGTGTGGCTGAAGTTTTACCAGATTTGATGAAATGTGTGAAACAGAAGAGATATGAGACTATAAAGCAGGATATATATAGGTAAATCTAGGTATTTCAGTGAGCCTGTGGAACAGGAGCGAGAGGGTGGCAGTCCTCAGCTCTCATGAGAGGACCTACCAGAGAAAGTGGCATCAGTTGAGGGCTCTGGCTACTTCTCCCTCAGTATCTACACCAGTGTTCACATGAGGCCACTCTTCCCAGATTGTTCCCAGTCAATGCTGGGCAAGTTGAGGGTACAAGAGCAGAGCCCTTCTGGCCCAAATCCAAACTCTTCCAACAGGCAGGTGTGCTTGGGAGATCCCCAGGAGCCCTGAGGTTCTCAGAGCTGCCCTGCAGGCTGAGCTTTTCCTACCCCAGACTCACTTCCTCTTCTCCGCTTTCTCAAAGTCAGACCTGTTCTGTGGGCTGATCCCTTTGTGAAGGATACTCCATACGCCATTTCCCCCAAGAAATCCTTTGTGTTTCTACCTTTGTCTCGAGGTGTGCTTTGCAGAGGAACTGAACATAGAGAGAAAACCTGAAAAGCAACCAGAAAAGGCAGTGAGCCATGAAGTAACAATTAGACTCATAGGAAAAACCTCATCAGCAACAATAAAGACTAAAATGCAAGTGAATATTGTCCTCAAAGTGTTGAGAGAAAATGAATAAAACTTAGAGAATTCTATATCCTGTTAAATTATCATTCCAGAATGAGGTTTAAAAAGGACATTTTCCAGTCTCAATATGGAAAGTATTCATTACTTATGGACCCTCGAAGAAAGAACATGGACCTACAAAGAAGGAAGGAGATGTAGGAAACAATGTTAAGCGATGTTGGAAACTAATGGTAAATTTAAGCATTTACTATAAAAATTTTAAAGAGATAATGGTTTAGGTTTAAAAATAAACCCTGAATAAGCTCAAATAAACTCAAATAGCATAACGACATAGTTTGGAGGGTGGACACGATCTGATTTAAGATGATTTAAGTAAGTTCCTTATATTATTCTGGAGTGTGATGGAGATATTGAGTACATTTATACTTATTTATATTTTATCTCTAGTATGAATGCTAAAAATTTAAGGGTAATCACTGGAAGCATAAAAAATGAAATGCCTAGGGCACCTGGGTGGCTCAGTTGGTTAAGCATCTGCCTTTGGCTCAGGTCATGATCCCAGGGTCCTGGGATCTAGTCCTGCAGTGGCTTCCTTGCTCAGTGGGGAGTCTGCTTCTCCATCTCCCTCAGCCCCTCCCCCTCTGCTTGTGCTCTCTCTCTCTCTCAACTAAATGAATAAAATCTTAAAAAAATGAAATGCCTATGAGGGAGGAATGTCAAAATAATGTCAGACCTGTCTACAGAGAACTGGAAGGCCAGGAAGGGTTGGCAAGGTATTTTCAAAGCTCTAACTGAGAAGAATATGCAGCCAAGGATCCTTTATCCAGCAAGGCTGTCATTCAGAATTGATGGAGAGACAAGGACCTTCCAAGACTGGCAGAAACTCAAAAGAATATGTGACCACCAAGCCAGCCCTACTAGAGATATTAAGGGAGGGTTCTATAAAAGTAAAAAGACCCCAAGAGTGATACAGAACAGAAATTTACAATCTATAGAAACAAAGACTTCACAGGCAACATGACAACATTAAAATCATATCTCTCAATAATCACTCTCAAAGTAAATGGCCTAAATGCTCCCATAAATGCCACAGGGTTGCAGACTAGATAAAAAGACATGACCCATCTATTCACTGTCTACAAGAGACTCATTTTGAACCTAAAGATACATCCAGACTGAAAGTGAAGGGGTGGAAAACCATTTTTCATGCCAATGGACCTCAAAAGAAAGCTGGGGTAGCAATTCTCATATCAGACAGATTAGATTTTAAACTAAAGACTGTAGTTAGAGATACAGAAGGACACTACATTATTCTTAAAGGTTGTATCCAACAAGTGGATATGACAATTATAAATATCTATGCCCCCAACAGGGGAGCAGCAAGATACACAAGCCAACTCTTAAACAGAATAAAGAGACATATAGATAATAATACGTTAATAGTAGGGGACCTCAACACTCCACTCTCAGCAATAGACAGATCACCTAAGCAGAATATCAACAAAGAAACAAGAGCTTTGAATGACATACTGGACCAGATGGACCTCATAGATATATACAGAACACTACACCCCAGAACAACAGAATACTCATTTTTTTCAAATGCACATGGAACTTTCTGCAGAATAGACCATATACTGGGTCACAAAACAGGTCTCAAGTGATACCAAAAGACTGAGATTATTCCCTGCATATTTTCAGACCACAATGCTTTGAAACTGGAACTCAATCACAAAGAAAAAATTGGAAGAAACTCAAACACTTGGAAACTAAGAACCATCCTGCTCAAGAATGATTGGGTAAACCAGGAAATGAAGAAGGAGATTAAACAATTTTTGGAGACCAACGAAAATGAAAACACATCGGTTCAAAACCTATGGGACACTGCAAAGGGGGTCCTAAGGGGAAATACATAGCCATCCAAGCCTCACTCAAAAGAATAGAAAAATCTAAAATGCAGTTTTTATATTCTTGCCTCAAGAAGCTGGAGCTGGAACAGAAGAACAGACCTAACCCATGCATAAGAAGGCAGCTGATCAAGATTAGAGCAGAGATCAACAAATTAGAAACCAGGAGCACAGTAGAACAGATCAACAAAACTAGAAGCTGGTTCTTTGAAAGAATAAATAAGATTGATAAGCCACTGGCCAGACTTATTCAAAAGAATAGAGAAAGGACCCAAATTAATAAAATTATGAATGAAAGGGGAGAGATCATGACCAACACCAATGAAATAGGATGGATCATTAGAAACTTTTATCAACAACTTTATGCCAATAAATTAAACAACCTGGAAGAAATGGATGCCTTCCTGGAAACCTATAAACTACCAAGACTGAAACAGGAAGAAATTGATTATTTAAACAGACCAATTAGTTATGAAGAGATTGAAGCAGTGATCAAAAACCTCCCCCAAAACAAGAGTCCAGGGCCTGCCGGATTCCCTGGGGAATTCTACCAAACATCCAAAGAAGAAATAATACCTATTCTCCTGAAGCTGTTTCAAAAAATAGAAACAGAAGGAAAACTACCAAACTCATTCTATGAGGCCAATATTACCTTGATCCCCAAACCAGGCAAAGACCCCATCAAAAAGGAGAATTACAGACCAATATCCCTGATGAATATGGATGCCAAAATTCTTAACAAGATCCTAGCTAATAGGATCCAACAGTACATTAAAAGGATTATCCATCATGACCAAGTGGGATTCATCCCTGGGATGCAAGGGTGGTTCGACATTTGCAAATCGATCAGCATGATACATCATATCAACAAGAAAAGACTCAGGAACCATATGATCCTCTCAATTGATACAGAAAAAGCATTTGACAAAATACAGCATCCTTTCCTGATTAAAACCCTTCAGAGTGTAGGGATAGAGGGTACATTCCTCAATCTCATAAAAACCATCAATGAAAAGCCTACAGCAAATATCATTCTCAATGGGGAAAAGCTAAAAGCCTTTCCCTTAAGATCAGGAACACGACAAGAATGCCCACTCTCGCCATTATTATTCAACATAATACTAGAAGTCCTTGCAACAGCAATCACACAACAAAAAGGGATAAAAGGTATTCAAATCGGCAAAGAAGTCAAACAGTCTCTCTTCTCAGATGACATGATACTCTATATGGAAAACCCAAAAGACTCCACCCCCAAATTACTAGAACTTATAGAGCAATTCAGTAATGTGGCGGGATACAAAATCAATGCTCAGAAATCAGTTGCATTTCTATACATGAATAATGAGACTGAAGAAAGAGAAATTAGGGAATCGATCCCATTTACAATAGCACCAAAAATCATATGTTACCTCAGAATTAACTCAACCAGAGACGTAAAGGATCTATATTCTAGAAACTACAAATCACTTTTGAAAGACATTGAAGAAGACACAAAAAGATGGAAAAATATTCCATGCTCATGGATCAGAAGAATAAACATAGTTAAAATATGTCTATGCTACCCAGAGCAATCTACGCTTTCAATGCCATCCCGATCAAAATACCAATTACATTTTTCAAAGAACTGGAACAAACAGCCCTTAAATTTGTGTGGAACCACAAAAGACCCCGAATCTCCAAGGAATTGTTGAAAAGGAAAAACGAAGCTGGGGGTATCACGTTGCCGGATTTCAAGCTATACTACAAAGCTTTGATCACAAAGACAGCATGGCACTAGCACAAAAACAGACACATAGACCAATGGAGCAGAATAGAGAACCCAGAAATGGACCCTTGGCTCTTTGGGCAACTAATCTTTGACAAAGCAGGAAAAAACATCCAGTGGAAAAAAGACAGTCTCTTCAATAAATGGTGCTGGGAAAATTGGACAGCTATATGCAAAAGAATGAAACTTGACCACTCTCTCACACCATACACAAAGATAAACTCCAAATGGATGAAAGACCTCAATTGATAACAGTGTGGAGGTCCCTTAAAAAGTTAAAAAGAGTTACCTTATGACCCAGCTATTGCACTACTGGGTATTTACCCCAAAGATACAGCTGTAGTGAAGAGAAGGGCCATATGCACCCCAATGTTCATAGCAACATTGTCCACAATAGCTAAATTGTGGAAGGAGCCAAGATGCCCTTTAACAGATGACTGGATTAAGAAGATGTGGTCCATATATACAATGGAATATTACTCAGCCATCAGAAAGAACTATTACCCAACATTTGCAGCAACATGGATGGGACTGGAGGAGATTATGCTAATGAAATAAGTCAAGCAGAGAAACACAATTATCCAATGGTTTCACTCATTTATGGAACATAAGAAATAGCAGGAAGATTGGTAGGAGAAGGAAGGGGAGAATGAAGGGGGGGTAAACAGAAGGGGGAATGAACCATGAGAGACTATGGACTCTGGGAAACAAAATGAGGGCTTCAGAGGGGAGTGGAGTGGGGGACTGGGATAGGCCGGTGATGGGTATTAAGGAGGGCACTTATTGCATGGTGCACTGGGTGTTATATGCAAATAAGGAATCATGGAACACTACATCAAAAACTAAGGTTGTACTGTATGGTGACTGACATAACATAATACAAAATTATTATTAAAAAAAATGAAATGTCTAATCTCCAGACCAATGGAAAGAAAATGAATTTAAAAGCTCAAATCCATCCAATAGAAAACAGAAAAAGGTAAATAAGTAATAACATAAAGAGCATGATGAATAGAAGAGCAAAGTTAAAATCGAATAAGTAAAAATTAGTGTATGTATGGGTTTAGCTTGACAGTTAAAAGACAGAGAGTCTTTGATATAATAAAAAATTAAATCCCAGCTCTGTTATCTAAAAAGACACACCGAGAATATATACTCACAGAAATACTGAAAGCAAGGGGATGAAAAAAAAGATATGTCAGGAAAATAACAAGCAGAAGAGAACCGGAATAGTAGGTTTTATATTAAAATTTTATTAAAAGATTGTTAATATTTTAATATTAGATGGACTAGACTACATAACTGAAATAAAAGTAGCAATTACCAGGAAGATAATCATTCTTAATTTGCATTCTCTTACCAGGCAAACCTTGAGGTGCACAAAGCAAAAACTGACAGTATTACAAGGAGAAATTCACAAATCCATAATTAATGCAGGGGATTTTAAAATATGTATTGCATTCATTGATCCAACTGTCAAAAAGCTAGTAAGAGAACAGTTGCCTTTGACAACACAGTTAAGCTTGATTTGGGGACTATATGTAAACACTGTTTCAACAATTACAGAAAATATCTTCCTTTCTTTCTCACATGAACTTTTTTTTTTACAAAAACTAGTGACTTAAACTACAAAACAATTCTCAAAAAGATTTAAGAATCATTTTACATAAGCAGCAGTCCCTGAATACAATGCCTCAAATTTAGAAATCAATAACAAAAGAGAGCAATCTCCATACCACCTCCCACAGTTAGAAATTTAAAATAACCACTTCTAAATAATTATTGAATAGAAAAAAAATCACAGAATTTATGATCTATTTAGAAATGAGCCACAAAAAATATATCACATTTCAAAGATTATGATATTCAGGCGAAAAGGTACTGGGAGGGAAATTTACAATGTGAAATGTTAAAATTAGAAAGAAAGAGAGATTAAAACCGAGCAATAGAGTAAACCAAAAGTCAGTAGAAGAAGAAAAAACACTGAATTAAGGAGAGAAATTAATGAGGCAGATAAAAAAGAAAATAGAGAGGCTCCAAACATCAGGCACACTCCCACCCTTGGGCATTTGCAGTTGCTGTGTGCCCTGAGACATTGTTTCTCCAGGTATCTGCATGGTTCACTCTCTCAGCTCCCCAGGTCTTTTCTACAACATCACCTGCTGAGTGATGCCTCCCGACTACTCTGTTTAAAATTTCATGCCCTACCCCCCAACATTCCCTAACCATCTTTCCTGCTTTTTTCCCCTCCTTTAGTATTATCACTATTATCTTTTACATACGCATTTAACTTAAGGTCTGTGTCCCCTCCCAGTATCTGTTTTGCTCCTTGATGAATCTGCAGGCACTTTAAGCAGTGTCTAGTTTAGCAATTTTCAATGACTACCTGATGAATGAATGATTTTATAGCTATCAAGGTAGTGAGTACACAGATGTCTGTCATAACATTTTCTATAGTTTTCTGTACATTGGAAATATTTGCAATCAAAAATGTAAACTTTGGGGCACCTGCACTGCTCAGCTGGTTAAGCCTGCCACTCTTGGTTTCCGCTCAGGTCATGTTCTCAAGGTCATGAGATGGAGCTCCTCAGTGGGCTCTGTGCTGGGCATGGAGCTTGCCAAAGATTCTCTTCCTCCCTTCCACCCCACCTCCTCCACTTCTCCCATCACATGTGCGTGCATGCTCTCTCTCTCTCTCAAAAAAAAAGCAAACTTTTTAAATAAAAAGTCGATGTCTATGAATAGAAGGCAAAGTATTAACAATGATTATCAATATTTATATTTTATGTTTTCCAATTACTTACAACATGTTTATATTGTTTTTATAATTACAACAAAGATAAAAATAATGCTCATCAAAATAAATCATATACAGCTAGTTCATATATTCAGTAAATTCAATTATTGTTTTAAAGCACCTATTCTTTTCCAGAAGTAATGAAATTCCCAGAACTACATCATTCTATATTAAAGATCTATATGAAAGATCATTAAAGAATCCTTTGAAAACAATTTAGGCAAAAAAAACCCAAAACAAAATAAAACAAAAAACTCCATAATAAATACACTCACAGGACACTGTATTCTTTCAGTGAGAACATTATGGAGAATATTCTCGGACTCAAATGTCTATTTTAAAAACCTGGAGACAAAGGGACACCTGACAATACGTATGGGGAAGACATCTTTGCTCCCATTTTTAGATATTTTCGTGTACTGTGTCATTTGGTGTTTACGGATGGTTTAGGAATTCAGATGTGTTTTATAAGCTTGTGATAGAGAAGAACGAAGGAAGTTAAACAATTGACACTTACGAATAGATCACTAGATTAGGTTTTCTTTCAGCTCTGGCCTCCATCTTCCATGTAAGTATAATAATCAGATAGCTTCATTTTAGGGAGTGATTGTGTACATGGATAGTTACCAGAGTGAAATTTTTTTCATACTTGCAAAATTAATTCATTAATACAAGAGTAATTACAGAATATTGATGGAAATCAATAATCAAGATGCCAAAGCATTAGACAATATACCAAGGCACAAAAATAGTAGAATAAAATATAAGCTGAGAAAATCTTCACAAACCCCAAGATATTGGTAATCTGCTGGTGTTCAAAAGGTTTTCAAAAACACAATGTAAGTGGAAGAGTCAGACATGAAAGAATGAGAAACATAGTATGTTTGCTATTAGTGACATGCTATTGGGAAGTAATTGATAAAATTATGAAATCCTAAACAGGCATTCTTCCTGGTTTAGCACACGGAGCAGCACTAAAATAGTAAATAACTATTTGTAATGAAATTCTAGATCTCCTGCTAGAGGTAAATTATAGGGATGGTACCGATTATATTTAAGGTAAAATTTGCTAAGGCAACTGAACTCTTCTTTGAAGCACTCGGGCTCTTAAGAAAGCTGGAAGTAGATCATTTTTGACAACTCACTGAGGCATCTGTTTGGAAAAATTGGAGGTGCTAATGAGGTGACCTAATCACAATGTTATTATGAATAGAAGTTATTCTGAATTGTTTGACTTAGTTTTCTTTCAAATTTCATTTTTGTTATTATTGCTCCAACATGATTAAAATCCAGCCATTCATATTTTCCTAAGAATCATTTATTAAAATAAAAATCAAAGAGCAATAATGATGAACAGTAGTAATTAGTTACCTAGATCTTTCACCATTCACACTGTTACCGTGAATACATATTTTGCATATATATCTCAACATATTATACACACACACACATAAGTGTATACATCTATATAATCAATCTATACTTACAACAACCCTGTTAGGGATTATTATAACCAATATAAAATGAATGGAAACTGAGCTACAGAACAGCTTGTGACTTCCTTCATATCATAACAGAGGTGAATGTCAAAAGCCAAGACTAGAGATTTCAAGTTTCCTATCTTTCCCGAGAATTCTTTTCCTCAATTCATATACCTATGTTTTCCACAATCACTGGTTAGCTTATATGTTAATGACCATGGCCCCATGAACACCTTTCTCTGATGCCCACCATCCCTGCCCAAAAGGAAATTCTCCTGTCCTTGCTTTGCTAGGCTCAACAAGAGAAGAAAATGTGTTCCTAGTATCTTACTACTGTTTCCATAAACCCTGTCCCATGTGTTTAGGGTCTACATATTCTTTGCACTTGGATTTCATTTCTTTGTGGGTTACATAGGCTTTGGTGGGCTGACTGGAAATCAAACTGTCATAAATAATATAGCGTGTAAGAGATGATTCTTTTCCAGTTCTAGACTTTTGTATCAAAACAAAAATCTTTGTCAATTGGAGACGCCCATACTTTCGTGTGAAGAAATCTGAGCTCGTGCAAAGCAACTGAGCTCTCATTAGGGGCCACATTTAAGTTTTATTGTGCTAAAAAAAAAATCTACGAGTACACAAGGAACAGCATATTTATACCACAGTTTCTTTGTGCTGCTCTCAAGTATGTATGGAAAATTCCTGTCGTCAGTGTCCAAGCCGGAAGCCTCGGCCCCTCACCACTAGAAATGTATAAAGAGGCTTTCATGTCTATAGAATCTTCTGAAGCATGAGCTCTGGCAAGGCTCCAGTAATATAGGCAGCACCATGTAAAAACCAGATGTGTATGCATTTGAATCATTTCCTGGCTCCTCCTCCTCTCCTGACCCCTGGATGCTAGTGGAAGGTTTAGTCCTCCACCCTCTTCCTATTTACGTTGTCTTTCTAGGTGATGTCATCTGGTCCCAAGGCTTTAAATAGCATATGCACTGACAAATCTAACTTCAGTTCTGATCTCTTTCCTGAACACTGCATCTCAAACTGAATGTTCCCCTAAACAGAATTCCTAACTTCTCTCTGCATCCCCCTTCTCCAACTTCATCCTCCCTCCATCTTCCCCATCTTGTCAATGGTACTTGCAGTGGTGTGAGCTAAAAATGTAGAATGCATCAGTCATTCTCAAATTAATTTTATTTATACACAATATACAAAGTACATACTACTGAATCCACTCCTAAGTGTATGTGCATGCACATACACACACGCACAATCTGTGTATCAGTCGTATAACGCAGGCATAATTAGTATCCTTCTCCAATTTTACAAATTGGAGAACAGGTTACTTGTCTGAGGTTACTTGTCCAAAGTTACAAATCTGGTGGGAGACTGAGCCAGAATATGAGCCCAGGGAGTGCAGCTCTAGAACCTGGGATCATAAGCACTATGCATTGCTGTCTCTCCTTCACATTCGATCCACCATCCAGTCCCATCTGTTCTACTGTCAGATACTCAACATCTGCACAGCGATCATTACTCCACTGTCTCTGCTGCTATCCAAGCCACACTCACCTCCCATCTGGCCTACGGTAGTCAGCAGCTGCCCATGACGGATACTGTACCCTGGGCTGAACAATCCATGCTCCACACAGAAGCATAAATCAGTGGGTGTCCCTTCCCTGTCTACTTGGTTTCAGTGTCTTAGCTCACAGTGAGAGAGTAAGATTTATTTTTTTATTTTTTTATTTTTTTTTAAAGATTTTATTTATTTATCTGACAGAGAGAGAGACAGCCAGCGAGAGAGGGAACACAAGCAGGGGGAGCAGGAGAGGAAGAAGCAGGCTCATAGCAGAGGAGCCTGATGTGGGGCTCGATCCCATAACGCTGGGATCACGCCCTGAGCCGAAGGCAGACGCTTAACAACTGAGCCACCCAGGCGCCCCAGAGAGTAAGATTTAAACCATGCTCTGTGAAGGTCCACGCAGTCTGGGCCCTGCTTACTTAGGCCCCCTCATCTCTGTCCTTCCTTCCTTCTCATTTTGTTCCAGCAGCACTGGCTCTTTCTGTCTTTACAATGTGAAACTTGCTCCCTTCTCAGGGCTTTGCTCTCGCTCTTCCCTCTGCCTGGATGGCTCTTTTTCCAGGTCTTTCCATGACTGCATCTTTCTCATCATTTCAGATGCAGAGAAAACTCCACTGACCTCCCAACACACATCCACATCTCTGTGGCCAGCAGCTAGCTGTCTCACTATTCTGCTTTATTTTCTTCATGACATTTAGCCATGTCTGAAATGATCTGTCTTATCTGCTTGTTTATGCGCTGACTGCCAGCCTTCCTCACTGGCATGCAAGCTCCGTGGGTAAGGGACTTTGTATTTTCTACATTCATATCCCCAGTCCCTATACCACATTAGGTCCCCAAGTACCTGGTGGTTGAGTGAATGAACCTGTCTCTGTTGTTGAATATTAGACTAATTTTTTAATCAATGAAAGCCTGTGTTTGCTCCTCAAAAGGGGACAATTACACCTATATATTGGAGATTTTCTGAGGACACTTGAGAGATTTAATCAGAAAGTAAAATTTTCCTTGAGATGATAGTGCTTATGAATATGATATACTGAGAATTTGGACTGATTAATGTTTGTCATATGTGCAAAAATCAAGAGAGTTTCACAATCAAAAGAAGTCTATATCTGCTCCTGTTCTACAAGAAGAGCTCAGGACAAAGAATCCTCAGCTATGTAGAACTTAAAACTCATCTTAGCCGTATGGAAAAAATTCTCCCAGCCTCAAACTCTTAAAAAAAAAAAAAAGGTATGGTATCAAACTTCTTTGAAGATAAATGACATGAATTTAGACCCATTTCACAGTTAGAAATTAACTGAAATCATCTTGCTTACTCAAGAGCGCCTGAATAACCTAAATGCAGGTCAAATTTACCAGGTTTGTAAATATTTGTAAATTTTAAATTTGCACATTAAATTAGCTTAAATATTCATGTATGGATTCCTTTTTGCATTTCTTTGAGGAAGAAACATTAAATATTTGTTGTATTAAAAACAGAACAAACAACTCATGTACATTTTCAGAAGAATTTGAAGCAGTGGCAATTAAAAACTGCATAACTGCTATTTAGTTACTCAATAGTTTATAACTCTTTGTTATTCCTCTATAATGTGCTAAAGCTAAAAATGTCTTCTCAGTTTAAAAATTCATGGAGTAACACATGAAACTTAGTCATTTGGCTTAAATATTAAGTCAATTTCCTTTATTTTTTATTAACTGTGAGGTATGATATTATCAATTGAAAATAATAACATTTCATAAAACTTACCTCTTATTAATGTTTTTAATTTATTATGTCTTAATATATACTTAGTAAGATATTTGAACATTATTGAACATTGATTCTTTTTAAATTCCAATTTTTTCAACTCGATTTTGAAAAGAAAACATCACACAAGGTATGAAAACTAGAAGTATACATTTGTTTAAAGAGAATACCAATAGAGGAGAATATATCAAGTTCATTTTTTCTTAACTTCTTAATATTTTTGTTCTAAAAATATATATTCTCAAGCTATTTGAAAATTGCTCAAAAATAATTAGTAATTAGAATCTAGGTTAAGGACGTGGTATATTTTGGACTTATTAGCTTTGGCATCAAGTTCAACTGTGTGCCAAAGATATCCCAGGCCTGGAAAATCCTGCATAGAGTAGCACTAGGAAAACACAAACACCCAAGAAAAGCCAACAAACTGCCAGAGGCAATAGATAAATACAGAACACCAAAAATCTGGTTTCACATAACTAGGCCAGAATTTAATTATAGTATAGCTAAGCTTATTCCCAGGAATATTTTGTTTGCAACTATTTAACAATTAATTTGCTAATTCACAGGACAAGCTAGTATACTGAAGATAAAAATTTTTTCAAAATTTTTTCAAAAAAAAAAAAAAAAAGTAGTGCACTTGTTCTATGAGCACCAGGTGCTGTATATAAGTGTTGAATCACTTAAATTATACACTTGAAACTAATATTGCCCTGTGTGTGGACTAACTGGAATTTAAATAAAAACTTAAAAAAATATATAAAAACAAAAAGTTTTGAGTGTTTATAACACATATAAGTATCATTTTCATTCAGTGACATTAGATTTGCTTGAATGAAACTATAAACAGTAAAACAATTAGGACAATAAAGAAAGTTGCTAATAGTTCAGTGTAGCTAATTTATATCAGCTACTATCTAAAACATTAGATTCCAGGCACCAAAACCACAAATCAAGAATTAAATAATACTTTTCTGTAAGTATCTTTAATTGAAAATGTGAGTGCAGATGAAAATCTGTGTATTACAAATAGTTCTTTGACCCAAGACCCAAGGTATTAATAATCTCCAAAATAATAATGTTTGTCAAAGTGCTACTGGCAAGTAATAATTATATAATAAGGCAATTCCACTGTTGAGATTATAATTCCTGTTTTTTTAAACTTTTGCATAATGGTTATAATGGGCGTAGTGAAATATGGCAGGTGAACACATACTAATTTTTTATCTATTTAGTTCATGACATTGATGACTGCAACTTCTCATTTTTACATTTATTTCAAATATAAGCAAAAAGACAAAATTTAAAAAAATGAGAATTCACTTCTGGTGCATCTAATGCCATGTAAATTATCCTTAATACCACCTTCCTTTTCCCTCTTTTCAAAGCCATTAAAGAAAACAATAAAGGGTAAAAAAAAAAAAGAGAGAGAGAGAGAAAGAAAGAAAGAAAGATAGTTGCACAGGACTTACTTTGTGCCAGTCATTCTTTCAAGCACATCATATACATTCATTCAACATAAAATGAGATTAAGACAGTCAAGTTTATTACTGACACTGGTGATATGACAGAAGCAAATGTAAATCTTATCTGGAGAAAGATAACATCACACCAGGCCTTCAGTTATCCCCATATTTTTTGTATACAATGTCCAGTACTCCACCAAAAAGAACCAGGCATATGAAAGGCAAGACAATTTGATCCAACCAGGAGCACTAGCAGATAATAGACACAGACACTCAAAATATATAAGTAAAGCAGCTACATAGACTTTAAAATAGTATGTATAATATATTCAAGGATATGAAAGACAAGATTAAGAATTTTGAAAAAGATCTAGAAACTACAAAAAAGAATGCTAGAAATTCTAGAACTGAAAAATGTCATAAGAGAAGTTGTCAACTCATTTAATGGATTAATCGAGAGATTGGATACAGCTGAAGAAAGAATTACAAAAACAAAATACTGGTCAAAAGAAAATATCCAAAATGGACAACAAAGAGAACAAAAGTAAACAATGGGGGTAGAAATATTCAAAGATAAGCATATATGAAACTGGAGTCCCATTAAGAATAGTGTGAGAGAATGGGGCAGAAGCAATATTAAAAAAGAAAATAATGGTAGTTTTCCAAAATTGTTGAAAGATATCAAGATGCACACTTAAGAAATCATATAGATCCTCATAGGAATAAATTCAAAGAGAACCACAACTGAGCAATAATGGTAATACTACTGGAAATCAAAGGTATAAAGAATTACAAACCGTCAAGAAAATTTTTGTAAAGAGGAAAGATTGCTTTTAAATACTGTTTTCTGACATCAACAGAAACAGTGAAAGTTATAAAGCAATATAATAATGTCTTGAAGTGGGGAAAGAAAACTATCAATCTAGAATTTTGTTCCAAGAAAACATGCACATTTAAAAAGGGCAAAATAAAGTCATTTCAGACAAAGAAAACTCAAACCAAATTATCACTAGACTGAAAGAAATCCTATATGTAACCTCAGGAGATGCAGAAAGTAATGAAGAGTATATATGACTGAATAAATAACATAACGATAATTATTGTGGGACTTAAATTATATAAAATTAAATACTTAAAAACAGCATACAATTCAAGAGAGGTATAAAAATAGTTAAGGCATTCATTCTAAGGTTCTCAAATTTCCCGTACAGTGATAAAAGTACTAATTTGCATTATACTTTGATTAGGTCAAAGATGCATTCTGTAACCTCATTAGCAACCAGTTAAACATTGTGAAAGAATGTAAAAATAACAAGCTAATGGGAAAGAAGCAATGCAATGACAAATATACTCAACCCAAAAGATGGTTAACAAAGAGATAAAAAGAAATATAAAACAGGAAAAACAAATGGAATGTAGATAGTGAGTCAGCACTTAAACTCAAATAGATCACTATTACATTAAATATAAAAGGGCTAAATACTCCTCTGAAAAGACAAATATAATCAGACTGAATGATAAAAAAATATTTACATCCATTGTAAAGAGACAAATCTAAAACATAAGCATACAGAAAATTAAACACTAAAAGAATGAAAAATAAGCCACACATAAAGCACTGATGGAGAAAAAAAAGGGATGTTTTATTACGTGAGAAGTTTCATTTCACCAGGAAGATATAATTTGTCTAACTGAAGTATTTTTCAATCTCTTTCCATTATCATCCCATCCCCTTAAGGAGTCTTTTTAGCTTCTCTTTCCCCTACTCACCTTGCCTCAGGCAACTTTAATACCATATACACTGTATATCTGTGTAGTGAGTCTCTTAAACCATTGTGATATGTAAGGATATTTTGCTTCCCCCAAACCAATTATCACTCCACTGTGAAGTTATGATCTAATAGCACACCATTAAAATATTAGTTTATTAGTTTAATTTATATAAAAATGCTGACATTCAACTATTTTGATCCATAAAAATGGCAATTTCACATTGTTAACACAATATATAAAGTAAAAGATGGCAGGACTAAAAGGAAAAGTAGACAAAACCACAATTATCTGGAGTTGTTAACATACCTCGTTCAGTAATTAGAGGCAGAAAAAAATCAGTAAAGATGTGGAAGATCTGAATAACACAATTACCAAATTTTCTGGCATACATAAAGCACTGTACCTAACAACCACAGAATAAACAGTAATTTCAAGTGCATGTGAAATATTTACAAAAGTTGACCATATGTTGGGTCATACATACAAGCTGCAATAAATTTCAAAGACCTAAATCATACACAGTAAGATCTATGATCACAGTAGATTTACACTAAGAAACAATGACAAAAAGATGACTGGGAAATCCCAATATGTTTGAAAATTAATAAATGCTTTTATCTGTGGGTCCAAAAAGAAATTACAAATGAAATTATTTTGAGCTAACTCATAATGGAAACACTACATTTTGGGATGCAGCACAAACTGTTAGAGGAAAATCTATTGTTTTAAATGTATATATTCAAAAAGAAGAAAGACTGAAAAGTAAATGAGCCAAAAAAACCCCAAAACAAAACAAAAACCACCACCACCAACAACAAAACCACTTGAGAAAATAGAAAAAAAAAAAAAAAAAAAAAAAAAAACCAGCAAATAAGCCTAAAGAAAGGAGAAAGAAGGAAATAATAAAGAACTGGAATTAAAAATAGACAACAAATATAAATAAATGAAGAGGATTAAAAAAACCAAAACTCATTCACTTGAAATAGCTAATAAAATTGATCTTGACAAAGCCATAGGGAAAAGAAAAAAAAGAAAAACAGGAATAGCATAATAAATTAATAGCAAGAATAAAAAGTAAGACTAATATTAAAACAGGGTTTTGCAAACAACTTCATGCTGGTCACAAAATTTAGACAAAATGGATAAGACCTAGAAATACACAACTTACCAAAACTGAAAACAAAAGTAGAAAAATCTGAATAGCCCATAAAAATTAGAGGAATTTAAACTATAACTATAAACTTGCCCACAAAATATTCCAGGACCAGATGGATTTATTTATAATTTTTAACAAATATTTAAGGAAAAAAATAACACAAATTTATATAAATTCTCCCAAAACATTTTTTAAAAGAATAATTTTTCTAATTTAATGAGGTCTGTGGAGGCTTGATAACATTGTTACCAAAAGGGATCATTTTAGGCTAATCTTTTTCATCAACACAGTTTCAAAATGCTGAAAATTATTAGCAGTCCAGAAACAAAGTAATGAGGGATTTAGAAAAAAAAGCACAACATATCATAACCAAATTCCAATTATTCTAGGACTTCAAGTTTGATTTGACATTGTAAAATCAATCACCATCACAATGGAATGATACAGAAAAATCATATGATAGGTATCAGAAAAACATTTGATAACTATTCGTTCATAAAAATTAGCAAACTGGAATAGAAAGGAACTTCCAAATATTATAAAGAATATCATACTAGTGTAAAAAAAATATTGAAAGCTCTTCTTCTGAGATTTGAAACAATACATTTACCCACTGTTACCCTCTTCAACAATTTACTGAAAATTCTAGCCAGTACAATAAGACCAAAGTTCAGTATGGAAAAAGAAGATTTATAACTGTCAATTTTTGGGATAGTAAGATTGCCTATCTAGAAAATGAAAGGAATCTACAGAATAAAGTATTAGAATTAATAAGTGAGTTTAGCAAGGTTGTTGATAAATTGATGTAGAAAAATTGGTTTTTCTATGTACTAATAACAAAAAGTTAAAATTGAAATTGAAGAGATAGCATTTAGAATAATTTCAAAATATCTAGCAAGGAATTTGTAAAATGGCCACAAAACAAGCTAGAAGATATTATTGAGATAATTTAATAGAGACCTAAAGAAATAGAGGGACATACTATGTTATAAATTGGGGGAGTCAGGAAAGATGTCAATCTTCCCAACTGATCAATATCCTAACAGTGTTTTATGTCATAGGGAGGAGGAATCTTCAGTTAATTCTACAATGTATATGGAACCAAGAATGACCAAAATAATCCTGAAGAATAAAACAGGAGATTTTACCAATGGGAAAAAATATTTGTAACATATATAGCAACCAAAGGTATTAAAATATATAAAGAATCCTTATAAATTAATATCTAAATGACTTGCTTAAAAATTTGACAGAGGGTGTTTACCTGACCAATACACAAGTGAAAAATTGCTCAATTAATTAATAATCAGGAAAATGCAAATTAAAACCGTGATAAGCTATCATTACACACCTACTAAATGCTAATAAGTAAGGTTAGTGAGGAAGTGATATATATATGGTTGGTAAGAATATATATTATTTGAACCGCTTTGAGAAATTTTTGAATTTTCTACTAAGATTGAACATTAATGTTCTCTGTTGGCCAGCAACTTATTCCTAAGTATACGTTCAACAGAAATACAGGTACACGTACACAGAAGACGGGTACAAGAATACTCAGGCCAGTATTTTTTATAATATTAAAAAACCGGACACAACTCAAATGTTTTTCTACAGCAAAATGGGCCACAAATTCTTGCATATTCAGGTAATTAAACACTACAGAATAATGAAAATAAACAAAATACAGCCATATGCAACAACTGAATGAGTCTCACCCTGTTATTGTGAATGGAAGAATGCAGGAGGTATGATGGATTCCTGAGGTGGCAATAATGTAACAATGTCCAAGTTCTTGGCCTGGGTCATGGCTGTGCAGGTTCACTTATAAGAAGTGAATTGTTACATACATTTCTATGATGGGTATTTTTCTGTATATGCACTATTATTTAATATAGAAAGTTAAAAAATTTAAAAAAACTATATTTCTCTTAAATGTTTAAAGCACCCAACTATACACAAAATAGTTACAACTTCATGAAATAATTTTTATAGTTTGTAAGAAAATAGTACCAACTCATACATACACGGTGCTTACTGTCTTTCACACACTGTTCTAAGCATTTTACAGGTAAACCTCGTTTGATCTTCTCAACAATCTTATGAGGAACTAGTATAAACTCTTTTATTTTATCAGTAAGTCCAGTGAGGCCCAAAGAGATTAAGTGACTTTCTCGGGATCAAACGAACCACAATGAATGGCGCCAGATTCTGCACCATTCACCATTACACTATACTGCCTCTCACAGCCAGGCTTCTGAAGTTTAAAGTATCAGATTCATCCATTGTGAATTCATTTAAAATGAAATAGTGTTGTTCCTTTATCTATTGGAACATCCTGTAAATAAATATATCAAATAGATTGCTTTAACATTTGAAATAGATATTTTTGTGTTTTGCATAAATAAATTATTTCAATTCATGCTTAGAATGATTAAAAATGAATTTCAAACATAAAGCATTTTAAACATATAAAAACAATAAAATATTGACATAAAAAAGCTGGGATTGCATACCAACTCTATTAGCTGTAACTTCTGTGAACCTCAATTTCCTTGCCTTTAAAATGGACACAACTAATCTTTTCCTAATAGGAATGTTTCAAGAATAAAGTGACTTGATATTTGTGCTATGAATGGAGTGATTAATTACATATAAGAGCCAATGCAACTGCACAGTAAGTAAATCCTAGAATTTTAGAACCTAAAGTTACTTTACTTCAAATTTACATTTCAGGGGCACCTCAGTGGCTGAGTCGGTTAAGTGTCTGCCTTCAGCTCAGGTCATGATCTCAAAGCCCTGGGATGAAGTCCCCCATCAGACTCCCACCAGCAGGCTCCCCCGCCCCTTCCTGATCAGCAGGGAATCTGCTTCTCCCTCTTGCTCATGCTCTTCCTTTCTCTCAAATAAATAAATTAATAAACAAACAAATCTTTAAAAAATAAATTTACATTGCAGAAACACAAAAGTCAAAAATTCTAAATAACTTGCTGAAAGTATTACTCTCAGAAAGACTACCATCTGGAACTTGAACTCAGGGCTTTAGGTTACAAGTTTAGTGTCCCTTGAAAAAGTCGGAACCTCATTTTTTTTTCTTCCTGCTTTCCCTTCTCTTCCACAACATAACATACAAACTGAATTTTTTAAAAATTGTAATTATTATCACTTAATTTAATAAATGCATTTATTTGTTTTTAAAGAATTGCATTAAAGAAGGCCTTTTCAGTAGGGTATATTCTCCAAATCACTGTCTTCTTGATATGAATAACCACAGAAAAAGCTTTTATATACATTTGTTTTCAAGTTTGAGAAGGTCTTTGCCTTCAATCTCTCTCTCATGCACTCACACATAGGCACTTGGGACAATATATTAATAAAAAAAAGAAGACAGTATTTCTCAATTATTATATTTATAAGCCAGTGAATTATTTTAAGTGATTAATGATTTTTTTAAATAATGAAAATAGATTTATGGAGAAAAGTTTAGAATGTTGCTTCTGGTCGTTCAAAAACTACAATCACAAAAATTCCTATTAGTTTTATGTTTACCCTTTCATTTTATTTTTACTTGAAGATTACTCTTTACTCCAAACATAATAGTAAAGCCTAGAAAAACATAAAATAAAAATTATTGAATAATTAAAATGACTAATACTTATGTTTTCCCAATCAAATTAAAAACCAAATTGAAACTGTTTTCATTTTAGTTGAAAAAGCAAGAACACTAGTCTTAAAGACATAGTAATATGCTATATTTCTATTACATGGAAAACAACTTTTTTCTTAAATTTAATGACCTTTTCTAAATCAAGGCATTCTTTAGACCTTTGTATTTCTGCAGCATCTCCTTTTATGAGAATGCTTCTACACTTTTGTGAATGACTGAGTTCTTTCATCTGACTGGACACAGCTGGCAAGTAGCATAATGAGAAAGGGAAATGAAAGTCTTTTTTTTTCCTCCTGGAAAACCAAAAAATATATAAATCATATTCAAACTGAAGCTTTAGTTGCTTGTATTGCAGACAAATGACACATCTTAATACAAATAGTGTTTTCTACCATTTTGTGAGCAAATGATATTATAGTAGAATTTAATTTTAAAGGTCTATCAATGATGTGTGATTTCCCTAAACACTATTTGGATGAATATAA
Source organism: Ursus americanus (assembly GCF_024610735.1). Lineage (NCBI taxonomy): Eukaryota > Metazoa > Chordata > Mammalia > Carnivora > Ursidae > Ursus > Ursus americanus. The sequence continues at coordinate 48,657,415 of NC_142137.1, read as the reverse complement.
ATTTTGTGTATTTAATTAATTGAAAAAACTAAACCAAACTGACAAATTCTAAAACAGAAAATTTGAGTAAAATGTTCAAACCAATAAAATATGTACAGTAAACTATGTATATTCAGTTGATGGAGAAAAATCTCAAATAGTTGGGCACCCAACGGGCCAAAAAAATTTCTTAGACATGTGTGAAAGCTAGAAGGAAATTTGACCTTCCCTAAGCCCCTTGTTTTTGTCCATGAGGAAACTGGTGCTTAGAGTGATGATTAGCCCAAAGTTACTCAAGCAGGAGTGACGGCCTGTCTGTCTCCTCACGTCAGGTTACTGGTTGGTCAAACGGTGCTCCCTCACCACGTCAAAGGCACACGGGAAAAACTCAAAAGGATTGAAGGAAGAAGCTAATGAAGCAATTTAAAAACAAAACAGAACTCTTCCTTTACTTCCTATTTTTTCTCAACTTTAAATATCACACAACAATAAATAAATATCTGTCATTTCCCCCACTGTAGATGTAATAAACTTATGGGGAGAAAAGCTGAACAATTCTAAAGTATATGCATGAAAAGTAAGTCTTGCTCCCATTCCATACTCCATGTACTCCCAGAGGCGTCCACTGTTCATGATTTTTATTTGAACTTCCAGAAATTTCCTGTCAATGTGTATGAATGTGTATATATAGTTGTGGAAATGTTAATGTAGCCTTTTTCTTTACTCGATATATCTTAAAAATCATTCCATATTTGTGCATGAGGATCTAGCACATTCTTTTAAATAACTATATGGTTTTCTATTGCATATATTTAAAGTAACATATTTAACAACTCACCTATAATTGGATTCAGGAAGCTTCTGATTTTTTTTATATTACAAAGAATATAAAAATAAATATAATTTGGTATGTTCTTAGACTAAAATTTACTAGGGTCAACCAGTATGTAAGTCATTAACCATTTGACATCTTTTGATACCAAATTCTGACCAAGTCAGGCATATGTTAACCTCCTTATGTCTAACCTAGACCCAGGGAAACAGCTGTACCCCAGAGTGGCTCTAGACCTGACCTCCCATCCCAGGAGAAGAGAGACATATTCTTAGAACTCTGAACTCTTAAATATTCTTTCAGTATATTTAAGTCATGTATAAACTCCTTTTTTGAACAGAGTCTTTACTTTGTATAACTGAAGCAGTGGGCAGGTAATGATAATTTTCATCGTGTTGAAAGGATATTTTATGTATTTCTTATTTATATGTTAATTATGACAATGTAAAACACAAAAAGTCTTAATAAGAAAACAATCTGAACAGGAATTTTAATAAAAAATCTTATGTGAATTTACCAACCACTAGAAAGGAAAAACTAAAACAAACATTACTCCAAACTTTACTAAAGGAAACTCCATCAACATCCCATTACCAATCTTAATTTTTTCCATCTTCTCCTTACAAATGTAAGAAAGGGAGGAGACAAGGGAAGGAGGGAGGGAGGGAAGCTAAATGTATGACATAAACTTTCTTTACTGGCATATTGGCTAAGGTTATTATTTTCCTACTTCTATACTACATGCAATAAATGTATAAAGCAGCCATGAAAGGATTTAGATTTTTAAAATACTGGGGTATTTATACAGTAGTATATTAAAACTTGTATATTACTTAATAGGTTCCTGTGTGTTTATTGAGTTATTTTTAGTTTTATCTGAAACTACAAACCCTGCTCCCTGTTCTCCATGCCTGAGCTGTTAACTGTAAACTGTCACCCAGAGGAGATGCCAGGAGGAATGTTCTGACCTAAGCAGGATCTCACCAGTGTGTCTGGATTAGGGTAACTGAATTGCATCAAATCCCACCACTAGGATGACACAGTGACCCTGGACCATCACGGTAAAGGTCTCAGAGCAGGTACTAAATGGACAACAGATTCACCAAAAAAATATTTTTCGTCTGAGGATTGCTCCAACTGAATTATCAACACATTTTCAGTTACTCTGAAGAAACCAGAATTCAGTTAAGGAGATATTAAACTAAATAATATAGAAAATCCAGGATCGTGATTGGCACTCAAGTGAAAGACACTTGTCATGTAACATTGAAGTCCCCCCCTACAATGAACACAGAGCATGTCCCTTTACTGTATGAAGGAGCACTACAGCCTCACACAAGAGAAATGGGACAAGGCGAGGTGACCTTCCCTGGGGAGCAATAGTCTTCCTGAGGAGAAATTCTCCAAACTCAGGGCCTTATTTGGCCTTTGTTTTTCTTTGAAAATGAGAATATTTTGGAGGTGAAATTATGTAAATTTGGAAAACAGAGCAAAAGCAGAGTATAAAGGGAAGTGGAAGAAATAAAGGATGAAAGAGGTAGAAGAATAAAAACAAATGAATGATAAGAACTCAATACTAATCTTGTCAGATTTGGGAAGGAAAAAGGCATTCTGGAAATATTCCAACAGCCTCATTGAAAGATGAAGAATCTTAAAAAAAATAAATAAATAAATAAATAAATAAATAAATAAATAAAGATGAGGAAACTGAGGCTTCCAAAGTTTAAGAAATGTGCCCTAACTCACATGGGTCATCTCTGGAAGTTCCGAGCTCCTACGTAAGACCTCCCAACACTGAGGGCATTTCCCAGAACACCACCGCATTGCATCAATACTCAAGACCACCACAGCTTGTGACCATTCCCTGCTTATACCAAATGGATGCTGGCATCTGGGACTGCTATTAAAGTTCTTGAAGGACTCCTGTTTTCTATACTCCTTGGGGTTCCAAGTTCAAATGATGATAAAGAAGACACCATCATCACATTGATTTAATTCACTGATTTAATTCACCATCTCCATCCTGCGTAGTAACTTAATTCAACCAATGCGGAAAACTTTGGCTGTCTTTAACGTATTTTTTTTAGACCACCGTTACATATATTATTTCAGAAGAATGGTAATGCCTTCAATTGATCATATTAAAGATTGCAATAATAGAAATAAATACATAGAAAATTTAGTTTTCTTCTAAAATTCTAATTTGCATAAAGTCACCTCTTCTCTTTCACTTTTCTTCATCATCACCTCCCTCCACACTCTCCTTTGTTCCTCCATTTCTCTGCACAGACTCTCCTATTCGTTTATATGTTCAACTAGAACATAAATTTCCCAAAGGCAGGAATCATTGCTTATCTATCTTTGTATTTGTTCACTTGACATGTTGAAAACACACAGTGATGTTTTTTGAATAAAGGTTTGATTTTTCACAATTATATATTTATGGAATTATTTTAAAGACTCCAAATTAAGAATACTATAAAAAAGTTTCATCCAAAAAGGACTGTTAGAAACACAATACAATCAGTTTCCTTTATAGATAATGAAACTGAGGTCAAGAGTAAGCAAGTGGCTCAGAGTCACCCATCTAGTTAGAGCCTGAATGAGGAGACCCACTCTGGTCCCCTGTCTCTGCCTGCTGGGTTTTTTTGTTTGTTTGTTTGTTTGTTTGTTTGTTTGTTTGTTTTTTAGTGTGTTCCATGCAGGCACTTTCTAAGTACAAATGAAATCATTTAGATACCTAAATGATTCTTGAGAAAGTATAAATACCTTGGTAATACACTAGAACTTTGACATGCTCCACTCTCTGTATTCAAATCACTAACAATGCTTGTATATAGTAGATATTCAGTCAGTTTGGGTTTCTGCATCCTTTTCCCCCTTCTCTCCCGCAAATTTCCATATTGATAACTTTAAACATTGCTAATACACCAAGTAAGCACCATCTCATGCCTCAAAGTTAGCATGTCCACAAAGCCACCCAGGATGCTCCTAGAAGCCAATGGTACTGATCACAAGACTGCTCCCATGTGAATGATGGGAGTGCTCCCCAAGGCACATGGTTGGGAGAAATGCAGATGCCACCACGAGGAAGAACTGTTAGATAGGGCTCATTGCATGTCCAAATGCCAAATCCCTTCTTTCTCAGCCAGATGTACCTCCTAGATGAGAGATTCATACTTGTCTGTAGGCTACTTTCGGGATACGTGTGCAAAGTAGCACATGTGTGTCCACCATAGGACGGTAGATTTTTTGAATAAGACATTCTGTACATCCAGGGTCCCTGGTAATTTACCTACTTCCCCCAATAAGTTGTCCCCCAAAAGTCAGTGTGAGTTGAACCACTTAGACTACCTGTTAGCTTTTACATTTATTTTATTTTATTTTATTTTATTTTATTTTATTTTATTTTATTTTATTTTATTTTATTTTATTTTAAAGATTTTATTTATTTATTTGACAGAGAGAGAGACAGCCAGCGAGAGAGGGAACACAAGCAGGGGGAGTGGGAGAGGGAGAAGCAGGCTTCCAGCAGAGGAGCCTGATGTAGGGCTCGATCCCAGAACGCTGGGATCACACCCTGAGCCAAAGGCAGACGCTTAATGACTGCGCCACCCAGGCACCCCAGCTTTTACATTTAGATGTTCTGAAGTATATCCTAATTCTTAATTTTGATAATTCTCTTTAATATAATGAAGCCCTCTTCATCTGGCTTGAGATTAGTCTAGCGCTTAAAAAATTCCTTCCAACACCATGTCCTGTGAGTTGACAAGCAGCTTCCCCTATGATTTGAGCCTAGCTAACAACAAATTAGACTTTGGAAGATTAATTACTAGGCAGATGCATTTTCAAGGTGGTACATTCCCACTTGGAGGAAACTTGGTCATTTTACTTTCGCATCTGTTTGGAGTAGGATGTCCTTTGGCTGAAAATAACACAAGTCAACGTTTAGAATGCCCTCCTCTGTACTATTGATGTGTTCATTTCTAGATTATATTTTAGGCTGGATTAACACCAAAAACATTTTTCAAAGACAGTCAAAAATGCCATACTTTAAAATTATTAAAATAATTTACAATATATGAAAAGTAGTAAGTGCTCAGCAAACATTTTAACTAGTTATTTATTGAGAACTGACAATAAATAGTTTTGTGTTGAACACCATGTAAAGCACCAAAAGATGTACTGGTATAATGATTTTCCCTAAGTCGATGTCTGTTCCTGACACATCTTGGATTTTTCCACCCTTACCCTAAGTAACTTGATTCAAAAAAGGGTTTCTGCTAGCTAATTTGCTAACATATAGTCACCACTGATTTTTGTCTCCTGTTGTTCAACTGAGTCAGTACGGTATGAAATTGGACAGCTTATAATGTGAAGAAAAAAGTCCTTTAAGAGGATACAGTCTTCAGAGTTGCAACTAGTTAACTTCGGGCTTCTACTTGAGAGAAAAAGCAACTTCACTTTATTAGAGAAAATGTCAATCAAGACGCAACTACTGACACCCATCTTTGTTTCCCAGGCGGTAATACAAGATAAAGCAGAGGAAATGGAGGAGCCGCATTTGCAACACACAAAGTCCTTGTTTTCCCACTAGGCACTGCAGAAAAGCGATTGTCCATTCACAGCACATCCTCTGCATTTCGGAGCTAATATTTTTGCAGTTCTTAACTTAGTACATTTGAGTCTAAGGCAGTTAATTTTGTTAACCCTTTGAAATGCACTATGTCTTTGATACCTTGCTTCATATTTCTAACATGACCCAGTTTTTTAAATTTCTGTTTCTCGAGGTGGAGACTAGAAATCTTTAAAAAAAAAATCAAGTTAAGAAATTTTGGAAACAGAGTCATGGTTTCAAATAATTCTGTCTTACTTGCTATTGCATAACTTTGAGAAGGGTAATAAGGAAATCCACATTTACCATATGTTACTGGAATTGCTTTTACAAAAATGGACTCTGACAGAAATGATTTTTAGCAGGGGTCCCCCTCAACACATAATAGTAATGTGTCATTGAAACAACATTAGCTCTGTGTTATTTGCCCTGCTTCCTGCAGCATTTAGTGTGTTTACTGTATATGCCTGCCTTCTGGTGCAAAGAGGTTTACTCAGTCACTCTGGCGAAAGCACATGAAGAACAGAATCTGTGGATGATTAATTAGATCCCCGGCTCAGTCACTGAGGTCTCTAATTAAACATCTCACTCCACTTTCAACTATTGTAGGAAAAGATAATTAGCAAATCCACAGTGTTAGTAAAGAACGTTTTAGTTTCCTTTATAAATAATAAGATCTAAACCATTGGTCATCTAACCCAGTGCCTGCACCTCCTGTGCAGACTTCCAAATCCAGAATATTTTTTAAAAAATGCAACAAGGTGATAAAGTGCATTTTCCTCAAGAATTCATTTTTCTGACATACCTTCTATAGGTTTTTCTACCTTCAGCCTTATTACCAGTTTATTCTTCTCTTCCTACTAATTTCTTCATCTTGAAGTCTGCTATCAACCAACATGACAAACTCAAGAGAAAAAAAAAAAACTGATTTTCTTTTTCCCTGTCCTGCAACCCTCACCAATCTCTGTAACAATATTTTCCTGTTCTGCCTCCACCAAAAGGAAAAATGACCCAACTCTAAGATTTATGTTAAGAAGAAATATTGCATTCATTAAAAAAGAAAGAAAAAAGGAGCCCTCCTCCACGGGGGCTCAAAGTGCAGTGAAAATCCCGGAGTCTCTCATTAGGCTGGTTGGAATGAAACAGTTAATTCAGGGTAAGTGATAATGTTTAGTCAGTTCGCCTAGAAAAAGGAAGGAAATTCAAAAGCTGGTTGCTGTAGTAACAATCACAGACGAAAAAAATATATATGTACAGGTTCATTTTAAATAAAACTCCTGCCATCTCTCTGTGATTCTGTTCTCTCAAGAAAAATGAGCTTGCCGCTTAAATTTGTTGTACCTACCTCAACCATTAAACAAGACATTTAACCATAGTGGCAGTTCTGTGACCTTTGAATGCCGTGAAATCTCTGAGCGGTGCTGCTTGTTCATGAAGACTTGTGCTGCAGAATCCAGCAACTTCATCCAGGATTAGGAATACAATTAAGTAAAAACAAGAAAAAAAAAAAAAAAGAAAAAAAAGAAAGAAACACAAAAGCACCCAGAGAAATCGAGAGAGAAAGAAGGTAGAAAGATTCTCTCTGGGTGAGTACACGACTTTTCTCCCAGGCAAGCGCTGGGACAGAGCCGAGCCTGCTGCAGTGCCCAGACCCACCGACTGGCTGGGGGAGCAGGCAGGCAGCCGGCCTGCTAGGCTGGGAGGTGCTGTCAGTTGCCACAGGCAAGGAAAAGCAGAGACCAATCGGCTTCAACTCTGGCAGCTTACTGGAGTGGAGCCTTTTCTGTTTATGTTTCCTCATTTCAAGAGTGACGTCAAAGGGTTTAGTTTTTCCTCTGCATGTGCTATTAATTTTAAAGTACTGTACTATGGGAAGAATGTGTGTGTGCCTGCCTGTGGTTAGCCCCGGCACCCTACTCTCAGGAGAACCCAAGAAACATTTTCTATACTCAGGAATAAGTTTTAAAAATTTGAAATACCTCGCGGTTGCGTGTATCAAAAACAAAACGAAAAATAGACAAAAAGCCTTGAGCTAAATAATAGCGGCAAGATTTATATATATATTTTTCCAAATGTGAATCTGTGTACATATGCCCACTTCACAGCTGTTGCTTATTTCAAAACTAACTCATTGTCAACCTTACCTAAAAATGAGTCGTTAGTTAATCTTTAGAGTCATAGATGCAGAGTTCTGAAAATGAGTTAGTGAGCAATATTATGTGCAGTGAAAAACAGAAATCATGTTTATGCTGCGGATCCCTGATTTTCTATCTTTCCTCCAGTCTCTGTGGTGAAGCGTCAGGATTATTCATGCTAGGGAGATCCTTCCTGCAACTCCTCACAGGGAGTCATTCAAGAAGCAGGGCGCGCTGATGCCATACAGGCATGCTGGGGTTTCAGTATGTCCTCTCCCAAAGTGTGTGAAGGTACAGTTATTTAGGGATACTTCCTCTACCAGGGGTCCCAGCTTATCCCTGTATTTCTCTTCCTACTCTGCAAAGTCTCAGTGGTGGCCATCTGTTGTTTCTGCCCCCATATTCTCTCCCTTCTCCCCCTGCCCCATTCTGCTACCTCTTTTTTTTTTCTTTTGGAAACTTTCCTTTCTCTATCTATGGATTGCAGAGCCTTCCCCCCAACCCCACCCCTGAACTCCCACCCCACAACAGAATTATGAGGGGCCTGTGACCCAGGCTGGCCAATTAGATTTCTCCCTTGCTCTAGACACAGAAAATGTTTTAGGGGTAGGCACATCACTCACGAAAGGCCAGAGTCCTTTTTCAAATATTAATACTGATTCTTTGAGAAAGGAGGTATTTATATCTCTCTATGAGCCTACGTGGTAGGGTTAAACAAGCCTGTAGTTGTTAGGGTTCATCTTTGATGTTGAAGATACAGCAATGAACAAAACAGATAATATCTGCCTTCATGTACTTTACATCTGGGGGAAGGGTGAAGACTGGCAATAAAAATAAGTAAATATATAATATCCGTTGGTAATAAGCCTTTGAAATAAAAGGCTTGAAATAAGGCTTTGAAATAAGGGCAAAAGTAGTGTGGGTGTGTGTGTGCATTTGCTGGTTAGGTATAACAATCATGGAAGCACTATGATAAAGCAACTTGGAGCAGAGGCCTGAATGAAATGAAGAAGCAGGTCATCTGTGTCTCTGCATTCCAGGCAAAGGAAGCTGCGTAACGTCCTAAGACGGGTGAATGCTTGGCATATTCAAAGAACAAGGGAAATAGAGTGGCTGGAAGAGAATGAGCAAAAGGAAGAAATGGGTTTAGGGAGATATGTCTGTGCCAAGATCAGGAAGTATTTTACAGGCCACTTAAAGTATTTAGACTTTATTCTAAGATGGCAAACCTATCAAAGTGTTTTGAACTAAGGAATGCCTATGATCAACATAAATTCTAAAGGGATTTCCTCTCCTGTGTGGAAAATAGACTCTAGAGGAACAAGGGTAGAAGTAGGGAGACCAATAATGAGGCCATTGCAATAATGGTTTAAACTTGGGTGAAGCTGGGGAATGTGAAGGGGGCCAGAATCTGGAAGGGTGTACGTGTGTGTGTTTGTGTGTGTGTGTGTGTGTGTGTGTGTGTGTGTGTGTGCATAGAGAATTAGCAGGATTTCAAGATGCAGGGTGTGAGAGAAAGAGAGGGATCAAGAATAATTTCCAGGATCCTCTCTTGAGCAAACAAGAATAGAGTTACCACTTACTGATAGGGGGGTAACTGGAAGAAGAACCTGTTTTGAGCTGAAATAAGTGGTCCTGGGCCTTCATTCAATGGCAACGAATATTTATTGATTATGTACTCTGTGCGGGCACTGTTTTAAGTGCTAAAGATGAAGCAATGAACACGAACAAACACAAAGGCCCTTGCCCTCATGAAACTTAGATTTTTCTGAGAGGAGACAGATCATAACAATTAAGTAAAAGATTACATAGGATACATTGAGTAGGAGATGTGGAGTAGATAGTTAAATATATAGGCCTGGAGTTCAGGGGACAGTTCTGGGCTATAGATATAAATTTGGAAGTCATTGTATATTCAAGATATTTTATTTTATTTTATTTTATTTTTTTAAATTTTTTATTATGTTATGTTAGTCACCATATAGTACACCCTTAGTTTTTGAGGTAGTGTTCCATGATTCATTATTTGCATATAACACCCAGCGCACCATGCAATATGTGCCCTCCTTAATACCCATCACTGGCCTATCCCAGTCCCCCACTCCCCTCCCCTCTGAAGCCCTCAGTTTGTTTCCTAGAGTCCATAGTCTCTCGTGGTTCATTCCCCCTTCTGTTACCCCCCTTCGTTCTTCCCTTCCTTCTCCTACCGATCTCCCTGCTATTTCTTATGTTCCATAAATGAGTGAAACCATATGATAATTGTCTTTCTCTGCTTGACTTATTTCACTTAGCATTATCTCCTCCAGTGCCGTCCATGTTGCAGCAAATGTTGAGAACTCGTTCTTTCTGATAGCTGAGTAATATTCCATTGTATATATGGACCACAGCTTCTTAATCCAGTCATCTGTTGAAGGGCATCTCAGCTCCTTCCACGATTTAGCTATTGTGGATAATGCTGATATGAACATTGGGGTGCATATGGCCCTTCTCTTCACTACGTCTGTATCTTTGGGGTAAATACCCAGTATTGCAATGGCTGGGTCATAGAGTAGCTCAATTTTTAACTTTTTAAGGGACCTCCACACTGTTTTCCAGAATGGCTGCACCAACCTGCATTCCCACCAACAATGTAGGAGGGATCCCCTTTCTCCACATCCTCTCCAGCAATTGCTGTTTCCTGTCTTGTTGATTTTTGCCATTCTAACTGGCGTAAGGTGGTATCTTAGTGTGGTTTTGCTTTGAATTTCCCTGATGGCTAATGATTTTGAGCATTTTTTCATGTGTCTGTTAGCCATTTGTATGTCCTCATTGGAAAAGTGTCTGTTCATATCTTCTGCCCATTTTTTGATTTGATTATTTGTTTCTCATGTATTGAGTTTGAGAAGTTCTTTGTAGATCTTGGATACCAGTCTTTTATCTGTAGTGTCATTTGCAAATATATTCTCCCATTCCGTGGGCTGCCTCTTAGTTTTTTTTATTGTTTCCTTGGCTGTGCAGAAGCTTTTTATTTTGATGAAGTCCCACATGTTCATTTTATCTTTTGTTTCTCTTGCCTTTGGAGATGTGTCATGAAAAAGGTTGCTTTGGCCGATGTCGTAGTGTTGTTGCCTATGTTGTCCTCTAGGATTTTGATGGATTCCTGTCTCACATCGAGGTCTTTCATCCATTTGGAGTTTATTTTGTGTATGGTGTGAGAGAGTGGTCAAGTTTCATTCTTTTGCATGTAGCTGTCCAATTTTCCCAGCACCATTTATTGAAGAGACTGTCTTTTTTTCCACTGGATGTTTTTTCCTGCTTTATCAAAGATTAGTTGCCCAAAGAGCCGAGGGTCCATTTCTGGGTTCTCTATTCTGTTCCATTGGTCTATGTGTCTGTTTTTGTGCCAGTACCATGCTGTCTTTGTGATCACAGCTTTGTAGTACAGCTCGAAATCTGGCATTGTGATGCCCCCAGCTTTGTTTTTCCTTTTCAACACTTCCTTGGCGATTTGGGGCCTTTTCTGGTTCCACACAAATTTAAGGGCTGTTTGTTCCAGTTCCTTGAAAAATGTCATCGGTATTTTGATTGGGATAGCATTGAAAGTGTAGATTGCTCTGGGTAGCATGGACATTTTAACTATGTTAATTCTTCCAATCCATGAGCATGGAATATTTTTCCATCTTTTTGTGTCTTCCTCAATGTCTTTCAAGAGTGATTTATGGTTTCTAGAATATAGATCCTTTATGTCTCTGGTTAATTCCAAGGTAACGTATGGTTTTTGGTGCTATTGTAAATGGGATGGATTCCCTAATTTCTCTTTCTTCAGTCTCATTATTTGTGTATAGAAATGCAACTGATTTCTGAGCATTGATTTTGTATCCCGCCACATTACTGAATTGCTCTATAACTTCTAATAGTTTGGGAGTGGATTCTTTTGTGTTTTCCATATAGAGTATCATGTCATCTGCGAAGAGAGACAGTTTGACTTCTTCTTTGCTGATTTGGATACCTTTTATACCTTTTTGTTGTCTGATTGCTGTTGCAAGGACTTCTAGTACTATGTTGAGTAATAGTGGCGAGAGTGGGCATCCTTGTCGTGTTCCTGATCTTAAGGGAAAGGCTTCCAGCTTTTCCCCATTGAGAATAATATTTGCTGTAGGCTTTTCATAGATGGCTTTTATGAGCTTGAGAAATGAACCCTCTATTCCTACACTCTGAAGGGTTTTAATCAGAAAAGGATGCTGTATTTTGTCAAATGCTTTTTTTGCATCTATTGAGAGAATCATATGATTTCTGAATTTTTGTTTCTGAATAAAATCTAAGACACTGATAGATTTGCGAATGTTGTACCACCCCTGCATCCCAAGGATGAATCCCACTTGGTCATGATGGATAATCCTTTTAATGTACAGTTGGATTCTATTTGCCAGGATCTTGTTGAGGATTTTGGCGTCCATATTCATTAGGGAAATTGGTCTGTAATTCTCCTTTTTGATGGGGTCTTTGCCTGGTTTGGGGATCAAGGTAATATTGGCCTCATAGAATGAGTTTGGTAGCTTTCCTTCTGTTTCTATTTTTTGAAATAGCTTTAGGAGAATAGGTATTATTTCTTCTTTGAATGTTTGGTAGAGTATATTCAAGATATTTTAAAGCCATGAGACTGGATGAAATTACCAAGGGAATGAGTACAGGTGGAAAAGCCCTAGGTGGTCCAAGAGTAAGTAGTCAGGAATATGACAAAGAACCAGAGGAGGAGACTGGAAGGACCCTCCAAAAGGTAAGAAAAAAACCCAAAAGGGTGATACCTTGGAAGACAAATGAAATTTTCAACGATCAGCTTTGTAAAATGAAAATTAGATGAAGACTGAAAATTGACCCTTGAATTCAGAATGTGTAATCATTTTTGCCCTTGACAAAATCAGGTTCAGTACAGTAGAAAGGGTGAAAGGTCAAGAGAGAATGTAAAGAGAAAAAGTGGGGGCAGATAGGCAATTCTTTCAAGGTGTTTTTCCCCACAGAGAGCAGAGAAATGGGGTAGTAACTGGAAGGGAGAGTGGAATCAAGGAGGTCTTTTTAACATGGGAGAAATATCAGCATTTTGTATGTGGTGATAGGAAAGGTCCAGTTGAGAAGAATTACTAGTGATGCAGAAGAGAGAAGGGGAAATAGTTGGAACACATGGAGTCTGTGGTAGGCAGAATTGCCCTCCAAAGATGCCGAATATCTGTAATCCATGCATATATGTCATTACATGACAAAAGGGATTTTGCAGATATAATAGAGGTGATGGATCTTAAAAGAAGGGGATTGTCTTAAATTATCTGGTTGCTCAGTCTAATCACATGAGCCCTTAAAAGCAGAGAACTTTCTTGGGCTGGAAGCAGAAGAGAGATGCAGCGGAAGAAATTAGAGAAGTTCCAAGTATCAGAAGTATTCAAACACTGCTACTGGTTTTCAGAGGTAGGACCCATGTGCAAGGACCAAAGAGACCTAAGGGCTGTCCCCAGCTAACAGCAGCAAGGGGACAATCACCTTAGTGTCACAGCTGCAAGGAATTGGATTCTGCCAACAACCTGAATGAACAACCTAAAATAAATTCTTCCCTAGAACTTCAAGAAGGAAACACTGCCCTGCTGACACCTTGTTTTCAGCCTTTTGAGACTCTAAGCAGAGTACCTAACCAAGCCACCTACAGATCTATGAACTAACACAATTTGTGTTAATCTGTTCCAGCAGTGATGGAACACAAGTATGAAATGATCGGCTTTGGAAAGCAGCATGGATGATTCATCCACAGAACCAGAAGGGAAGGCAGAGTAAATGGTAGAGGTATTACTAGGTGGATTGTAATGGTAGTGCAAGATTGTGAAAGTTCCCTGTGATTTCCAATTTCTCAGTAAAATAGGCATTAGGAGTATAGGCTAAAAGACAGGATAGAAGAAGTGGTGAAGGTTTGAAGAGAGAAGATGTGAAACAGTCATTCAGAAGAGCAAAAAGCAGGAGTTATCATAGAAGGTTAACATGATGGCCAAGAGCACTAAGGGCTTATGAGTTTAGTTGTCATGAATTAAAGTGATACCACACAGTGTGTTACCTTTGCAATATCCACAAGGCATCCAAATAGAAATGTCATATGAGCAGTTTGGATATAATTCTGGGGAGCTAAGGGCAGACGAAATGTTACTGGAAGCTACAGGAGGGCATGAAACCATTTGATGAATGAGAATAGACTCAAAGTCTAAACTCTGGGATCTTCCAATATGTAGATAATGGGAAATTGAAGATGATCTAGCAAAGGAGACCAAAAAAGAGTGGCCATGGAGGTACACACACAACCAAGATAGTGGCCTTTCAGAAGTCAAGTTTCAACAGTTGGCGGTGTGGACTGAATGTTCCTACCCCCCGCCTTCTCCCCAGCACACACACCAATTCATATGTTGAAGACTTAACCCCCAATATGACTGTAATTGGAGAGAGGGCCCATAGGGAGGTAATTAAGAGACATCCGAGCTCTCTGTCTCCACCATGAGATAATAGAGCCAAAGGGCAGCTGTCTGCAAGCCAGGAAGAGAGCTCCTCTCTCACTAGACACTAACTCTGCTAGCACTTTGATTCACGTCTTCCAGTCTCCAGAACTGTGAGAAAATAAATTTCTATTGTTTAAGTACCCAGACTATGATATTTTGCTATGAAATCCAAGTGGACTAATACAGTTATGTGAGTCATGAATTCTCTTTTTTTTTTTTTTTTTTTGCTTGCAGCCATTTCAGTTGGCTTTCTGTTCCTTATAACAGGAAGAGTCCTAACAAATTCAATATACAGTGTCAATGTTTCCTAGAGGTGACTGTCAACTCTCCTGTCCCTGATACAAATACTTCACCACTTGCAGCTTGAAAAACTTTAAGCATATATCTATGTCTGTATCTGTATCTATACCTATCTAATCATTTCCACCAAACACAATAATATTTATCTAAGACTACTGTTTTAAAATACTAACTGGTTTTCTGAGGTACCATTATTTAACATATATTTTGGAGTGTTCTTTGAAACACAACATTTGAAGTGACCACATTTTCTGTAATTTATTAGCTATAAAAATAATCCAGAAGGAGCCACCTTACTTCAGCCTCTTCATTTTCTTCCCCAATTCCGTTTTTAAATAGCTTATGACTCACAGAAATGACCACTCTTAGTCATTTTCTTTCCTTTATAATTTAACTCTCTATTTTCTCTATTAATGGAATAGGAAATATGATTCTTTTTGTGCTGCATCTCAAGAGAGAAAAATTTCTCGTGACCTTAGAGATATTAAATTTGTTCATGGAGTAGTTATTGAGCATAAATTATTGGCAGAACCCACTAGTGTATGTTCAACATACTATTAGGGTTGACAGAGATCAATAGTTGTGATCTCTACCTTTGAAAGTCACATACATGGCTTTAAGGATAATGTACATGTTCTTATAATACTAATAAGAGCAAAGATGCAACAAGGGCACTAAAGATGGAAAAGACACAATGGAAATTCAAAGAAAGGGGAGATTATTTCTGACAAGGGGAAGACTTTGCCTGGGATTTGCCTGAGATTTCATTTGTCCTGAGCCAGGAAGACATGTTATGTTGAGAGACTGACCTGTAAGTTAAGTACAAGGATATGGAGTATAGGATGGGAGAGGAATGATATATTGTGAACCCAACATGGTAGATCAATTAAAAATTATAGAAAGTTAAATCTAAAATTTGATTTTTACTCATTAGGGAATGAGGGATTATTAAAGTTCTGCAAGAAGGGAATTAAAATAGCAGTAGCGTATTTCTGTTAGCTGAATGGTCTAGTGCTGAGTACAGACAATTAAACATGTGATTATAATACAATGGGATGAATAATGTGACAGGGGAAGCTTGGGAGGATTTGGGAGTATATAATAGAGAAATCAACACCAGATTTTTAACTCAATAAAGACTTCTCCCTGAAAATAGTGACATCTGAGATGAATTCTAAAGGATAAATAAAAGGTATTCTGATAAAAAGGAGGGATACCTGAAATAATTAAAAGCTGCTTCAATAAAAAGGGAGGGTACAAAATGATGAATGCTGAAATGATAACACTTACAAACATGGACAGGTGAAGATGAGTATGGTTTATTCCAGGGACCAAAGCAAGTCCAGTTTGGCAGGAATGATAAGAAGTGAAGACAGGGGGCACCTGGGTGGCTCAGTCTGACTCTTGATTTCGGCTCAGGTCATGATCTCAGGATCCTGAGATAGAGCCCCTTGTCAAGATCCATGCTTAGTGGGGAGTCTGCTTGAGATTCTTTCCCTCTGGCCCTCTCCCAACTCTCACGTGTGCATGCACATTCTCCTTTCTCTCAAGTAAATAAATACATTGTTAAAAAAAGAAGTGAAGACAGTATGGGGCTGTTTAAGCCATAAAAGAAATTGGGACTTGTTCTAAAAGAAATGGGGATATATTGAAAACTTTTAAACAATAAAGGACATGATCAAATTCATATTTTGAAACTTGATTTTGGCAGTTGTGTGGAGACCAGATGAAGGAAGTCTGGAGACAGGAGGTTCAGGAGGGGAAGTACAATAGCTTGGATGAGGGTGGTGGTCATGTGGAAGGAGAGATAGAAGATTTAATGTTGTTTAGGAGATGCCATCCATAGGAGATGGTGATGGATTAAAGGTGAAAGCTGAAAGGCTTCCGAGGGGATGAGAATAAGGAATGAGACAATCAAGGACAACACTCAAGTTTCAGCCATGGCAAATAGGTGCCATTTACTGAGGTAGGTTTGGCAGGGAACATGATAAGTTCAGTTTGGAACTTAATATCAAAGTGAAGGTGGATATGTTGTTATAAAACTCAGCAGAAAAACATAGGCTAGGAGAACAGTTTTGAGTACCATCACTCTGTTGAAATCAGCCATATGCACTAATGGAATCACTCAGAAAGTGTGCCTAGCATGAGAATAGAAAAGGATATGAAGAGAAACCAAAAGGAACACAATATTTAAGGGCTAGCAAAGGAAGAGAAACCTATAAAAATGGGGACAAAGAGCGGCAACATAAGAAGAAAAAATGAGGACGTGGAGTCCATAGAATCTAAGCAAAATTGTGTTTCAAGATGTAAAATATAGTTAATAATGCTAAATCTTCTGAGAGGAAAACAGAACATCTTTTACAGCTACTAAACTGCTATAAAACTAAAACATCAGGGTTTTGATGTAGGTATAAATGAATAGAAAAATAAATCAATAGAACAGAACAAAGTCTAAAAGTGAATCAATATGTTTACCAAGTTTAGCATATGATAAAGATGGTGTTTTGAATGAGTGAAGAAGGAATAGACTACTTCAGAAACTATTGGGACAAAGCTAGTCATTTGTAAATACAATATTCTAGTAAGTTAACCTTAGATTCATTCCAAAATCCATTTACAAATATAAACTGTAGTTAGAAGACTTAATCATGAAAAGATTAAGTTGCCAGAAACTACAAAACTACAAAGTTGCCAGAAAACATATGATTGGATATATGTGATCTCAAAGTACAGAAGACTTTTAAAAAGGTACTAAAGCAAAGGCCACAACAAAGAACATTGATAAAGTATCTTACACCAAAGTTAAATTCTTCTATATGATCAAAGACATTATAAATAAAGATATATTCAACTTACATAAAACATAATAAAGATACATTATTACACATTAGTACATCTCCATCAGATTTTTTTGTTTGTTTTTTTATTTTTTAAAGATTTTATTTATTTGTCGGAGAGAGAAAACAAGCAGGGGGAGTGGCAGACAGAGGGAGAAGCAGGCTCCCTGCTGCACAGGGAGCATGATGCGGGGCTCATCCCAGGACGCTGAGATCATGACCTGAGTTGAAGGCAGATGCTTAACCAACTGAGCCACCCAGGCATCCCTCTCCATCAGATTTATAAAACAGAGAAGAAGGTCTGGAAAACAAACAAACAAACAAACAAAACCCAAAGGGAACACCAATGTTCAAGGGCTAGGCAAATGAAGAGAAGCCTTTAAAAATATGGACAAAGTGGAATACCTGGGTAGCTCATGCGGTTAAACATCTGAATCTTGATTTTGGCTCACGTCATGATCTCAGGGTTCTAAGATCAAGCCCTGAGTGGAGCCCTGTGCTGGACATGGAGCCTGCCTGGGATTTTCTCTCTCCCTCTGCCCCTCCCTCCTCTCACCCCCACATTGCTCTATTAAAAAAAATATGGAAAAAGAGTAGCAACATAAGAGGGGGGAAAAAATTACATCGAAAACCGGGGATGTACTGTATGGTGACTAACATAATATAATAAAAAATCATTATTAATAAAAAAAAAAAAAAAAAAAAGAGGGGGGAAAAAAGAACGTGGTGTCACAGAATCCAAGGAAAATTTTGTTTCAAGAAAGGTAAAACAGACAGGGTTTTTAAATTTAGAAATTTTCTTTCAAATGCTAAGATGGGTATAATCTCTAAAAACTTCTATGCAGCCTGGGGCAGGTCATCACCCTTTCTCTCAGCCCTTCTCACCTGGTACAGAGCACTCAAGCTTAGTGTTCTCCTCACTGAAGTCCTGCACTAACCCTTGTGGTGCACACCACCCTTCCTCACCTATCATATCTACATTTCTGTCAATTGATGTATATTTCATACAACCTTCTCCTTTCTGTTTCACTATAACCTTGTCTGCCACTCTGAGTCCTCCTCCCTGCTGGTGATAGAATAGCAATGCAGTGAGAGCACATCTTAATGCCTTGGAAAATGGAATTTTCACTTCTTCACAGGAAAGTTTTTGTCAAGCATAAAGTAAATAATATTTACAGATACTTATTGAATGCCTACTAGGAGCTGGAAACTTACATCATCAGCAACAAAATTCATTATGAATGGATTACTTAAATCTTGACAAGAGAGAAATATTTGCCCTACTACTGGATATTCCTCCTCTACATTTAAAATAGCTCCCATTTCAAATTATTTTCTCTTTTGCTTCACCACTACTGTTCTTTCACCCAAACTGTTCCCCAAATCAACTGACTATCTTTGGAGACCATGTTCCCAAAGTGCTAATTTAGCTCAGAATCACAGCAAAAATATCAAATAGAAAGCACAATTGGAAAGCAAGAAGCAAAAAACCCCTCTCTACCAATAAACTCTACCATTTAACACTTTTCATCAACCATTCTCCATCGGAGCAAATTTGCAAATCATGATTTAGCTTTGGTTACCCCCTTTCTTTTTTTAATTATTTATTTTTTATTTTTATGAGAGGGAGAGAGAGGGGACAGAGAAAGAGGGAGAGAGAGAATCTTAGGCAGGCTCCACCCCCAGCACGAAGCCCAACACGGAGCTCAGTCTCACAACCCTGAGATCATGACCTGAGCCAAAATCAAGAGTCAGACGCTTAAGCAACTACCTCACGCAGGTACTCCTGGTTATCCCCTTTCTTATGTGTGACTAGACTCTCCCTCAGCCTTCAGGCACCAGGAGCTTTTTCTCTGCAGTTCGTACCCTCTCTGCCTTCAGCCAGCTCCCAAAGAGCACAGCTTCTAGAAGGCAGCTCCTTGGCAGTACTTTCTAGCCTCATTCTTCACTCATTTCCCACCCATTTTGCTGATCCATTTTCCATTCCTCTACTCTCTGCCATCTAAGGTGGAGCTGTTATCATGTCAGTAACAGATCTTTAGAAAGTGCCTATTCTGAACATGGTAGTTATCTGTTAACCTCAGCCACATGGAAGTTTTTTTATAGAAGGGGAAAAAAAGGTTGTGTCATGACTCTGATGGCTATTTACTTTCACACTGGAGTTTTCTCATCTAGAGATGTGCCATGTTATGGGCTGAATTGCATCTCCCAAAATCATATGTTGAAGCCATTACTTCCTGGTACCTCAGAATCTGACCTTATTTGGAGATATGGCCTTTAAAGAGGAGATTAAGTTAAAGTGAGGTCATTAGGGTGGGCCCTAATCCAATATGACCTGGGTCCTTATGAGAAAAGATTAGGGCACAGATAGGAACAGAGGGAAGACCATACGAAGACAAAAGGAAAAAACATCCATCTATAAGCCAAGGAGAGAGGCCTCAGAATAAACCCAACCCTATGATATCTTGATCTTGGACTTCCAGCCTCCAGAAATATGAGGAAATTCATTTCTGTTGTTTAAGCCACCCCATATGTGGCATTTTGTTATGGCAGCCTGAGCAAACTAATACTCGCCAGAACATAGGTCCTAAGTAAGGCAAAGGCTCTGGGCAAAGTTGCTTCTTTAGAACATAAGAGGTAAAGGGTTTTGTGTGTTTCTTTTCATAATATCAATGCGTATTTTCCTATAATTTGCATTTTGGTTTTTATCAATTAAATTTTTTACATTGCTAAAGGTTTTGCTTTCTGCAATATAGAAATTATAATTTAATAGCCCTAATTTATTAAAGGTAAGTCAATGGTTAACTACTTTCTTTGCAATGTTACATCAGGATTTCTTTAAATAGCAATTACCCTTAGTGCATTTAAAATAGAGATTCCATTCTCTATTTTAATTTTTTGCATTTCTTAAATGCTTTAATTTTTGAGCAGCTGTAAAATTGATCAACGTTAAGAAAATTATCATTGCAAAAGTTAAAATTAACAATAAACATTAAGTATTGATTATTAACTTTACAGGATACCTTAATAAACTTAACGAGATTTAAATGCATGAGGGCATTTAAAACCTGAGTTCCAATTAACAAAGGTTCAACTCACATGTTATATTTCAGGTATCTACTAGTGAGTAGGAAAACATTTTACTTGTATTTTAGGAAAGCATACACATGCCTTCCTTAAGAACTCGGTGATATAGGACCAGTAGGTAGTAAGCTTTATGAGGTCACAGGACTGGGTCTAACTAGCTGTGTAATGTGTTTCCAGCACCTAGCACACTCCCTGGTGTTCAGTAGGTTTTCAGTTTGTAGCCCTGTAATGACTGAATTGATAAGTAAATGAGAGTGGCTGGAGAAGTTATATGTGAGTCAAAGGATGCAATTAAAAGAGTGTAAGGAGGTCCTTAACAACAACAGAACTATGCTGGAAGCCAAAAGCAGTCAAACTGTGCTGGGGGTCCTAGATTATGTGAATCCAGGGGAAAGAAGTTGGATATTTTACTGAGTGATCAAGGCATGAGGTTCTTATTTTGCAGGACAACGATTTTAGTGGGCAGGGCAGTAGAGCAAGTATTTCATCTAGCATTGAAGAAGAGCTATAAGAAATTATGTCTCAGGGAGGGCTGTAAGTAGCAGGAAACTCCACCTTTACATTTATTTGGGGAACCACAGAAGAACAAGGGAAATGCATGCAAAACTGGTATATATAGTGTGGATATAAACAGTGAAATGAGGGGCACCTGGGTGGCTCAGTCCGTTAAGCGTCTGCCCTCGACTTAGGTCATGATCCCAGGGTCCCAAATTGGACTCCTTACTCAGTGGGGAACCTGCTTCTCCCATCTGCCTGCTTTTCTTCTTGCTTGTGCTCTCTCTGATAAATAGATAGATAGATAGATAGATAGATAGATAGATAAATCTATCTTGAAAAAAAAACCCAGAGAAATGAGGAGATGCTTCTTAATGACAGGAAACCAGATATTCTCTTAGAAACAGATCCTTATATTAAAGGAGGGGCCGATTTATTCACCTCAGGTTTCTTATTCCAATGTGTTTAAATGGCTTTAACCAATCTTAAGAGACAGGAAATAGAACAAGAATATGGATCTGGCAGCTTCGTGACTGGGGAGACGGCCAACTTTTACAGTTACTGGATCCATGTAGATATGGCTAAGCCTTTACCACATACTACAGAACCCCTCTGTAAAAGACCCCAGGGGTGTGTAATGACTTTCCTCTTCAGATGTACAACCACAGTGTGACAACTTTGAACATTTATCTCAAGAGAGAGGCAAGTGGAGATGCCTGGTACAGTATGAATCTGCTAGGTTGGTTTTAACTGATATGTTAAGTAAAATTTAAGAAAAAAATGTTTCAGTCAAAGTGTGTTAAATCAGTCACATGTAAAGTTAATTTTGTAACATGAGAACTATTTCAAAAGGTTAGTTTGTGAACATGGAAACATATGCATACAACATTTTAAATGCCTCGTAGGGCACTTTCACTTACTTATTGAGGTAGACATTTGTTGACAGGAGAATAGTTTTTGTTCTCAGGTTTTAAAAAATAGCTAGGGACACATTTCAGCAAGAGGTTGAAAACATGGATGCCTTTTTCTCTAGAGTGGTCAATTTTGTTCTCCCTATTATCTCCCATGCCTGCTTGTTGCCATGGTACAACACAACCCCACATTTTCTATGGTGCATGATCTTCAATCAATACTGCCTTTACCACCGTCTCTATGTTTGCTAGAGATAAAAGAACCACCCGGATCTCACATATGGACTGACCAATAAATAAGCAGCAGGGGCCAGTAACTTTCTAGTTTCTTAAGAGGCTACAAAATTGATCCATATATATCATTCCCTGAGTGCAATTTGAATAATGTTAAGCTTTTAATTCTTTCATTTTCTTCATTCTCTAGACACCCAGGCTTATTCCCCAAAGCCAATGCCAGAACTCTCTCGCTCAATTCCACTGATAGTTAAGAAAGCAGAGTTCTTTCTAGCTGGCCTCTCTATGATTTACCCTTGAGTTCGGGCAGACTTGTAGCCCAGTGAATTCCTATAATCCCAAGGGGTGCTTCTCCCCTGACTTTCACAGAAAGCTCCATGAACTTCCCATTCCTGGTCACAACCTACATCAACTTCCTTGAATGGGTTCTTGTTTCCAGACTGTTCCTCACTCTCTCTTCCTCTGAACACACTCTTGCAGTGACAGCTCTTTCACCCCTGATTAAATTGTCATGCTGTCAAACACTGGCTTCTCTCAATTATTTCCCTTTCTCCCCAGCTTTGCCTCATTTCTGGTCACCAGCCTGCAATGCAAGGCTGTTATGATCTTCTTCTTCAATTTCTGGGAATCCTTGCTTCCTTGTTTATCATTCCATTATAAAATATATTTTAGGGAAATTTCTGCTTATATTTGATAATATTTTGTTTTCTCCCAAAGCAGCAGGTGAAATGTAGATTTATGGCAGGAACAATTTCTCATATTTTCATAGGTAATATTATGGATTTGTGAAAAGCCAGAATGCTAAAGATTGCCAAGACTCCTACATGGAAATAATTGATAACATATTTATCATCCTTCATTGTATATTTTGTATCTTCTTTGTGCAAGTCATGTTTCCTGCACATGATAGGTGCTCAATTAATTATTCAACACTTTTCTCAAATGCTTTCCCTCTGCTATTCCTAAACGTAGCATCAGATTGGATAGCTAGCCTTTTGTATCTGCAGAGAATACGTAACCTTAGCATGCCCTGCACTCGTCTCCATGGATACCAAATTTCTGTGAATGGCACTTAGAGTGAAAAAATCTATAGGGGAAACTGAATTTTGCTCGCTCTTTCAGCTCGGGTCCTTCTCTTCTCAACCCTTTTCCCCCTACCTTTTCTGTCCTAGGCTATGCATGGTAAGAATCCTAGCATACGTCATGTAATAGAAAACCCTTTTGTTCGGAGGACAGGACATCATGTTTGAATCTTTTTGACTACTCCATGAGCATCAACCCACAGAAACTGCAGCTAACCACAGGAAATGGGGAGGTCAAAGCCTAAGTCTATTTTTGACAAACTTTAACCAGGGATCCCCAACTTGAGGAGTTCAGAAACCTGGGGTTCAGTAAGAACAGTAATTGCAGAGGGGTGGGAATCCTGGAGCAATTTTTCATCTTTAAAAAGCTAACTTGAAATGATAAGCCTTCACCGTCCAACAACATTGTCAAAACTCTTCATTTTTGGTTGGAACATCATGAACTTATCAAACCCCTATTTATCACCTTGTGCTGCCTAAAGCTCTGGTGAATTGTTTCTTGTGCCCTTAAAAAATAAAAACAGAAAACATAGTTTATTACTATAATAAAAGTGGACATATTTATGTGATATGAAGAGAAGCCTGAGTAGGAAGTCAAACTTAATTAATGTAGCATGCAGTCTTCTTTGCAGATGAAATCTTTCAACATTGTCATATCCATTAACAAAAAGATCCTGATGCTAAAAAACATGATTGAGAGTAACTGTCCTACCTAATGCTTTACTTGTTTGTTGGTTTGTATGTTCTATTTTAATGTCTAAACTTGCTTAAGAGCAGCAGACACACTAAAGATGATTTCTGACATATTTTCATCTTGGCTATTTGCTCGTTCTGAACGTAAGAAGGGAAAGTACATCTCAGACCATTGGGTGAGGAGCCAGATATGACTGCCCTTGTTTAAAGACCTCATGGCAGGACAATGAGGTGCAGGAGCATGGGTACCCAAGAGATTAAAGCTGAAGGTGGCAAGAAGATGGGTGCTCCATAGAGGCCATTTGAGCTGCAGGCAGTTGTGACCTTGAGCAGGGTGCAAAGGCAATTTCTCAGCTGCATGCTCTCAGGGTGTGGACAGTTGGGACAGCCTGGCAGGACTCTAAGGGCTTTCCAGGAAGAAAGGGGAACCTGCAGGGTGCTGAATGTTTAGAGGTGAGTCTGAATTGTGTTCGGGTCAAGAATGGGGTCCAACATCAACAATATTTATTATTGGACCTTATCAAACTTTCTTCTTTTCTCTTACTAAATCCTGTAGCTAAGTTTGAGATTTAAAGGGTTTTTGCCATTAAAAAGAACGTATCTCCATGTTCAAAAACCATGCTACCAACAGTGACAGATAACTACAAGTGAGAATGGCTAAAAATTCCTCCCTGCAGACAGCTGTCAGAATCAAGCTCCCTCCCACATCGTAGGGGTGGTAGAGAGCAGAAAGGAGTTCTGAGACGCCTTCTTGCTTACCGCATCCTCTTCAACATTGTGAAGTAACTCTGATGAGAGTACCTCTTCCCCCTTCCTTCCAAATCAGGCAAAAACAGAAGTTCGAATATTTCTTGTTCACTAGTACATCAGTACCAGTTATGCCTGAGAAAGACACAGGCTTTGTTCCTGATCTGAAACTTAGAGCTGGGGAAAGAGAATATTCTCAAAAGATAGCAAAAATGTGTAAAGGGAACCAAAGAAGCCATCACTCTGGGCACATCCTGGCTTCAATAGTAACACACCGAGTAAGTGTAAAGGAACATAATGCTACTCACCACAATGATGGGAACATTTCTTGTAAAGGGAGAGTTTATGAATCAAGATGACATCAACTAATTATATCCTGGAAATTATATGTCAACTCAGAAAAGAACACGTCAAAGAAACGTTCAGAAAAATAGGGTGAGACAAACAGCAAAATATTATTCACTTCAATGAAAACTTCAGAGCACATTCCACACACTGAAGGTTAACTTAACTTTGCTTTGACTCTTTCAAACAGAAGGTAACAGCACAATTTTCTCTGGTACACTCTATACAGCATAATTTTTCTATAATAATAATGTCGATGATGATAATGGTCGTTATTTACAGATTCTTCATTTTTACACCAGTTTTTTAAAAAGATTTTATTTAATTATTTAAGAGAGAGCATGAGCAAAAGAGCACGAGCAGGGGGAGGGGCAGAGGGAGAGGGAGAAGCAGAAAGAGCCTGAGGTGGGGCTCGATCCCAGGACCCGGGGTTCACCACCTGAGCTGAAGGCAGATGCTTAACCAACTGAATCAGCCAGCCACCCCTATAGCAATCAGGTTTTAAGAATGTAAAAAGAACAAATTTTTCTCTTTGTTTTTACCTTTCTATTTTCCCCCAACTCTTTGATCGACTTCTCCTTGCTCTCCACATTTAGAAAGCAGATGAACTGCAGTGAGGGCAACTGAGAAGTTCTTGGAAGGAGGGGGTCATTCATGTCTTATGTCTCTTTGTAAACCCTATTGCTTCATACCGTGATTGGCAGACTTAGGTACTCAGAGAGCGCTAGTTAGAAGGTTGAATGGATGAGCTGAGGAATGCATGACTGAATAAATATATTTATCTTACCCTCCTACTGTAAATTAAGAGAAAGAACATATTGCTTCAATATTGTTATAATTCTTTTGTTAACACCTGTCGAGGACAGGTCGATTGGACCACATAAAGGTGAAAGGAAGGAAATGGCATTTGCTACACACTTAGAACATGTCCTGTGCTGGTGCTTTCATAGGGATCTTAGCCAATCCCCATAATGACTCTGAGACAAAGTGTCATTATCTGCCTTTTACAGATAAGCACACAGAGTCCCAGGGAGAATATGAACCTGTCCAAATTCACATGGCTAGGAGATAGGATTTAAACTCAAATGCTACTTTTTCTAAACAGCATAACTTTTTCTCTATTTCCTCTCTAAATGCAAAAGCAAAGTATAAAGATTAAGTCCCCAACAAATCAGATTGTAAAACTATTTACAACTCTTGGCACTTTAAATGGTCCTTACCAAGTTGTCAATTATTTATTGAGCACTCACTGTGTATAGGTACATTTGAAATAAAAGGGGTCCAAGAAGATAAATTTCTACTACCTTTTACTCGGGGCAGCTTAGGCCTAATGTCAGTGATCTGGATAATATAATATTCCTAGTGTCTGAGAAACCATAAAGATGGTCAAGGTGCTTCAAATATCTTCAAAAGTCATCAGACATATATAATCTATCCTAAAACTAGTGGTGATTTTCTCTCATTAGTATCAATTAGATTTAGTGCTAACATATTATCTTTATAAGTACAGCAATGATTGTTGAGCAAATTCTGTAGCCAAATAATCTGCTGATGTTAAAAATGTCATTAAAATTAATTAGTTTTTTGGGGAAGATTTATGAAAAAGTTTACCAGACATCTAAAAGTTTTGTTCAATAATTAGAAGAACCTGGATGCTGCTGTTTACTGGTTTCCTTCTTACTTTCTTGAAATCCAATCAGAGACCATCGGAATGTTGAGAAATAGTGTCCTGTTAGCCAGTTTGTTTCAGTTCTATCATAGAATATAGCCAAGGAAATATGGAAAATCACAGAATTATGATGTTTTCCTAGAACATAATTTCTAGGACTGTTTTGACTCTGTATGAAGAGGGTGTATTTGTCAGGGATCCTACCCTTCCAAAACTCAGTTTGTCATTTTGAGAGAGAAAATATTCAATCTAATAAACAGCACTTCTGAAAAGATTTTACCCTGAATTGCTGCTTTTTTTTTCTTCTCTTTTGTCCTGAGTCTCCCTGGAAGTTCCCCTTTCTCTACCTGAATGGAAACAGACTTAAGGCTGGCAGCTAAGCCTGCAAACCAAGGGCTAGTTGATGACAGAACGGGAGGCCTTGCTATTTGTGTCCCCCAACAGGGTACACAGAGACACACAGAGAGTCACAGACGCTCATGGTTCTAGAGGAATCACACACCTAGATACAGGTCAGAGTAGAGAACTAGATGGGAATGGTCTGTCCCTTCACAGTAGGCTGAGCAGGTCCTGGAGGTAGAGATGGCTCTTCTCAGATGCTCACCACAAAATAAATGTACTCCCCATAACTGTGATCCTTCCAGGCCTCTAGGGGGTGTGCTGTTCAACTGTGGATAGCCCCTTCCAGAGCAAAGGGCTCTTCCTCTTTCAACGTTATGGCGGCCCAGGCCAGGTTGCAGAGGTAGAAGAAAAACCCATTCCAGACCCTTACTGAGTCACCAACTCAGAAAACAATGTGCCAAGCTACTAATTGTCAGGGTCCAGCCAACCCTTCCTGACAGGGTATGCACAAGGCAGACATTGTTCTCAGTCAGACCTTGCATCAGAAGAAAAAACTCTACAGCCATGGCCAGACATTCTCCCTTTTCTGTGATACTATCCCGCTGCGTCCGTGTCCTCCCTGGGCCCGAGGAAATCTTATTTCCTTCCTAATCGTGTCAAGAAAAAGTCCCAGCACAATATTAAATGCACAGTTTCCTGGCTGTGAGTGAGGAGATGTCCTCTTATCCAGTCCTCCCCAAACTGGAAGAAACTGTTTCAGGAAGCTTTCTAATGAAAACCTAAGGGAGACAGAAGGAAACTTTACATTTTCATGATTTATTCCTCTCAGTTTTTGATTTTTCACAAGAAGCATGCATTATTTTGCAATAATAATAAAAAGAAGGTCTAGAAGGAATGAATTCACTGCACCATTTCACATAAAATCATTATTATAAATGAGTTTAAAGATACTAAATATAATGCATGTGTTTTATTGAGTGCTGAGGGAAGTGGTACAATTTAATTGAGGATTTCCTGTGCTGTCTGGAGCTGAGAATAAGGGATTGTATTGTGGCCTCTCTGCCCCTGTTTTCCCTTTCCCTCAGAGCCTAATATATCAATCAAATAAAATTAGCGTAATTAGGAAGTTGACTAAAGATAGAGGGGCTCTTCCTCTGAATTTTTCAAATGAAAACCTAAACGCCATTATAAAGCAAACAAATTTATCTATTCGTGGAAATTAAATGAATATGACCATTGCACTTTTAAGGAACTCAGATAATTTGAGATTTAGAGCATTTAAAATACTAATGAATTCCCAGAGAAGGAACACAGACTTTGATTACAAATGGTCAGTGTTTTTTTTGATCATGGTAACTAGTGACTTCCAGGCACAGGTCATTTTTCCTTTAGATGACTCTGGCTCCCATCCCAAAGCTCAGTGCAACTCCCACTGCTTCCTACCTCCACCGGCAAGAGTTGGTATTGGTGGGACGACTGGCAGGGCTTGCGGACAGCTGTTGCTTTAATATCAGCTCAGCTCAGCTCAGGAGAATCTAGATCCCTGCGCAGGGCTGTGGCACCATCCCCTCTCTAAAGTCTACGATGAGCCCTGAGCAAGCAGCTCCCTCCTCTAGCTGAGCAGGGACAATTTCAAGACAGTGACAGGAAGTTCAGAAGGTTGAGCATGAATGGGAGTGGAGAAAATGGATATAGTCAGGGAGGATTACATACTCTTGGCTGCAGCAGCAACAACCTAAGGGGGATGCCAAGACATAATCGAGTCACCTTAGGATGGGATGAATTTAGTATGTTTATGGCCTTAGGGAAAGAGCGAGGGAAGACAGGGACTTCAAGGGTTATGTTCATCCCGAATTTCTACTGAATTACTTCAGATTACAAAATATTTGATCTGTTATCTATCTAAGTTTATTTTAAGAGCCCGAAATCCCTCTGAAGAGGTAGAATGAATCCCACAGATGGGAGCTCAGGGCACCTCACTCCCAAAACTACAGGAGCTGGCCCATGGGCCAAATAAAAAGACAAACCCTGGCAGTCCCTCAGTGGCAAAAAAAACCAAACCAAAACAAAATAAAACACAAAACAAAACAAACAAAAAACAATCAACCACAAAACTTAGTATATGGCTTTTCAAATGGTTTAAAAGTATTTTAAAATAATGTACTTTTTCCTGGACTTCTACCTTTCCCTATTCAATGCTCTTAGGGCACTTTCAAAAGTGCCTGTGCTTTTTCTTAGAACATTACTCAGATAGTGTCCTTTCCTGAAACAAATAAAGCAACTTAAAGCTTCTTTACAAATTCTGAAATTCTTTTTGTTTTTCAATCACCGCTCTAAACAGACCACCATTATGAAATGTGTAAGCGGGAAAGAATTAGTGGCTAGTAACTGCCTAACTATATGCTGATGGTCCTCAGTTTGAAAGAGTTTGTCATTAGTGCTAACCAGTTGCTGAGGGATTTCTGCCCCAGGATGCCAGTTGGTTCAGTCTGGTTAACAAGAAATGGCCTTGACGTCTCTGCCAGAATATTAGTTAGTAGGAACTGGACCCTGGCTCTGTAGCACGTGCTTTCTCTGAACTCCGGCCGCTCCATGAAGTGAGCATCACCAGGCTCATTTTACGCAGCAGAAATCAGAGGTGTAGAGGCTACGAAACAAGCACAAATCACACACTGGCTGGTGTGCGTCAGAACAGGACTCAGAACCAGACATGGCTGGCCACAAAGCATGTGCCCTTCCCAGTATGCTGCGGATCTGCCTCCTAAAGGAAGGAAAGGAAAGTTAAAGCACCAAAGGTCATGCTGTGCCACAGCGGAAATGGGCTTGTTTCAGCAGGTCCCGTTTGGGATAATAATTCTTCACCAATAAAGCCACACTTGATTATCTAAGGACATTCTGGCCCAGCCTGGCTGGGACTAACTACTTAGATCGGTTGAAACCTGCTCTTTATGTAAACTGATCGCTGAAATTCTTTTTCCTTTTCCTCTGAAGTTTCACCTCACATGCATAAAAATGCAGCTAATCCAGAAATATGAGATCTATATGCTTTCCCACATCTGATTGTGTTCCTTTATGACTTTGCAACTTCTGTAAGTCTTATTGCATATGCTAAATGGCTAATATCCAGGTTACCTGATATACTAAAATGTACCCTGCTTGTTCTTTCAGACACAAATTAATGGTGGAATTAGAATTGCATAGGCTTCGTTATGTTTCTACATTATGGTTACCAGATAAAAATTTAAATCTGGGGGTGTAACGTACAGCATGGTGACTGTAGTTAACAAAACTCTATTGTATATTTGAAAGTGGTTAACAGAGTAGATCTTAAAAGTTCTCAACACACAAAAACATGGCTGTTACGTGCGATGATGGATGTTAACTAAACTTATTGTGGTAGTCATTTTGAAGTATATACAATTATCAAGTCATTATGCTGTATGCCTAAAACTAATACAGTGTTATATGTCAACTATATCTCAATTAAAAAAAATTAAATCTGCCCCTTTATTAAGTTGGCCACGGCTATCCTCTTTGATGAGAGTTCAGTAAAGACTTGCCTAACGAATGAACAAAAGTATATCAGGCAAGCTTTGATATGACAGCATACTGCAGCTGAAGAGATAATCTGAAACAATCATGCACTAATTGATACACCAGAACACTGCAAAATTGATTTTTTCTTTGGGAGGAAACAGAAGCGTCAATTGCCTTAAATCACTTTTAATTTCATATAATAGATAAGGACAAGAAAATTTTGCATATTCTGACAGCGCTGTGAAAGTACAATTTTTAGACTTTTGCTACCAGATTGGCTTTTGCTGAAAATGTTTTCACAGTCTCCAGTCTTCGCGCAACATGCTGCCCCGTTCTGTCAGGCATGGAACAACTTTCCCGTGAAAACAAAACACTTCCCAAGGAGTGTTCTCAGAAATTTTAGAGAACTTTAAAGGAGCATCCTAAATCCTGATGTTCTGATGGTTTCACAACTCTTGCACCCCTTCCAAGTTCCCCTGTCCCTAATTTGTTCTGGTGAGTTTTTGTTTGTTTTCACTCAGAGGGTTTTCTTAACTGGACTCTATAGCTCATGTCAGCAAAGAGAGAGTCAAAAATATCCTTCGTGTGTGCCAAGAAAGCAGTAACCACACACATACAAAATAGAACCGTTCTACTGCCTTTTAACTCCACCGATGTCAAAGCAAATTACTTGTAGGCTAGCTGAAGAATTTATAAAATCCTTCTATTCTAGGTAGGAAAAGTAGTTTAGTTATCTTAAGTCTTGCCTGTATTAGCAAAGAGAAAAACAAACAAAACAGGACTTTGGTGGGTTTTGCTTCTGGCTGCTCTTGGTCATTTATGTAGAATGCGTCTTATGAAAATAGCATAGGCAAAAATGTTCCCACAGATATGTTTTGACAAATAAGCTATAGAGGATGTACACAATGTGACACATAATTACTATGTGGGGAAGTCAGACTCCCACCGAGAAGGATTTGCATTTACAGTGTCAGGGGTTGGCCTTGTGTCTCCTTCTCTGCCACTTCCCAACTACATTTACTCCCCAGTGCCCTCCCCCTGCTTGATCTCTTTACTCTGACAATGTTTTTATGGCATCCACCCCCAGCCAGATGGGTAAAAATGGAGCCAAATAGTTCATTCATTTACTATTTCAACAACAATTTATTAAACCATTATTCCTTGTGGATACTGCCTAGAGCTATGCCCACTGAGAAGAAAACCCTGTAGGAAAGCATATCAATACCTTGCCAACCTACGAAAAAACAAACCCAGCGGAGCACAGTGCAGTGCAAGCAGAAATGGAGGCCTGAAAGTAGCAGGAAGCTCCTTCTCAGTCACAAACTAGGAAAACTGAATTTGGACCATGACTGTCATGTCACTAGGTCTGTTGTTTGCTTTTTATTTCTCCTCAATTCTTAGCATTCATTTTTGTTCTATTTTGAAGTAGAGAGAGAGCCATTGACTTGCCTTTACTGTAGCAATTCCGGGGATGTGGACCAGGTTCTTACCCTGCAGTCTGTTGAACTGCATTGCAGGGCTCTGAGAAAGGGCCTTAAGGTGGCACTGAAGGGTAAGAGCTTCTGGGGATGGCCTGGGCCATGAAGGGGTCTCCTTGGCATGTTGTAGAAAGGTCTGCTCATGTACCTGACGGCTGAGCTTTACTTATGATTATTCAGTGCGACCCTTTATAAAGAATTTTTTTTCCTTTTTGAGATAGGTGTCTTAGAGAATGATTCAACTTTTGAATCATTTGCTGAAAAAATGTAAAACTTAGAGGAAACCTCTCTATCATATTGAAGTCCATCAGCATCTCCTTTGTATGCCAGGCACTGTGTTAGACGCAGAGGACCCAGAACTGAGTCATGCATAGCTCCCGTTTTCGTGGAGCTGACATTTAGGATGGAAAAGACAGCTGTACACCCCAATTTGTACATTTGGCTGGTGTTATCCAGGATTTAGCTTAATTGATTCATTTTTCTGTTCTAATTGGTTCAGTTCAAGCTCTGAAAACAAATTCATGTCATAAGACAAAACAATGTTTTCTTTAAAAGATTCATACATTGATAATTTGTGATATTTTGTACATTTCTTAAGTGATGATTTTTCTGAGAAATTCGTGATCAATCTCTCAAATTTTCTTGGTGTGGGTGTGGTGGACAAGAATCATTCATTTTGGAAATTTGCTTGCTAAAATATTGAGAAACTGAGATTGAGAAATTTCACACTGGCTTCTTTGCTCATGGTTGCATCTTTTCAAGACAGAAATAAGCTTGGATACATTAATTTGCATTGGGAAAGAATAATTTGACACAGCAAGAAGAAAAGGACCTAGATGCCCTGGAAAAGTAGAACCAAGGAAAAGAGAAAGAGGGAACAGAATAGGTTGACACAATATACAATACATTTTATTAATATAAATTGAGATTTCAGTCATTCATCAGAAAAACGATTCATAGATTTGCTATTAGGACACTGTTTAAAAATTTGTTCTGCTTTATTTTTAGTATGTTATGTTCTTATGCTATGTTTTTTAGCTTTTAATGCTAAAATGCTAACATTTGGGAAAGCTAGGTAAAGGGTCCACTGGAACTCTTGATAATTTGTTAACACTTTTATAAGCCTGAAACTACCCTAAAACTATGGACAAATAATAACTTCAAGCAGAAATTAGTGGAGCCAAGATTTGAATCTAAATATGTTTGACCTTAAAACTATGCATTTGAACCATCCTTTTTAAAACTTTTTTATTTTTATTTATTTTTTTATAGTAGGTGATCTTTAATCGTGTTTTCTACCTGGAACCCTAGTTCAAGGAGACCAAACTTCTAAATCATGACCTCCATTTACTTCTGGGTTACTTATTTTGGGATCTCCTGTCATCACTTACTATTGAAGCTGATTTACTAACCTCTTCAGAAGAATTCTCTTCAATCTTAGACATAGTATTAGTTATCTATTGCTATGTAACATATTTTCCATATCTATAGTGACTTAAAACAACAATAAACATTTAATTATCTCTGTGGGTCAAGCATTCAGAAATGGCACATCTGGGTAGTTCTGGCTCAGGGTCTCCGATGAAGCTGCAGTCAAGATATTAACCAGAGCTGTAGTTATCTGTCCCTTAACAGGGACTGAAGGATCCACTTTGAAGATGGCTCGTTTATGTGGCTGACAAGTTGGTACCAGGTGTTAGCAGCATGCCTCTGTCCCTCTCCATGTGGGCCTCTCTCAGCACTGGTCGAGTGTCTACATGACATGGAGTCTACATTCTCCCAGAGGACGTCATCCACAAAAAAGAAAGCTAGGTGGAAACTAACCATTTCAAGACTAGTCTCAGAAGTCACGTAACATCACTTCTGTCATATTTTACTTGTTAGAAACAAGTCACCATGTTGCGTGCATATTTAAATGAAGGATAAATCATAACCCACCTTATGAAAGGAGGGTATAATGTCAAATAATTTGCAATATATTTTAAAGCCACTATATGTGGGTTGTGGTCAAGGGTACATAACCCATCTATACTTCATGCCATGGATATACCTGGCTATGGATTGATGTTTCTAATTACTGTTCCTTCAGATAACTTGTCCCAAGACTTCTTTCCATATTCACATTCAGGAGTTCGCCAAATTCTCTGAATAGGATTCTTTATTTAAATGACTAAGGACAAGTGGGAATTTCTTGTTTTAGGCAACCCAAGAAAGTGCTGAACTAACCAAATCTCAGGATAGGCAGTGATTCAGAGAAATAAGTGGAACCAGGAGCTTGTAGATTGACAGGACTATCCCTCTGTGTCCTGTCTGCTCTTCTTAGAGTGCTAATTTTAATCTTTTCCACTACAGGGCAGTTTTCCATATTTGGCAGGAACTATGGTTGTCTATACCTTCCAAAATTATATTCCACAGCTTCTGTCATGAGAGGGTTTTTCTCTTACTCTATGTGGATTCAAGTTCAACACACCAAAGGAGAGCCTAGGTTGCCCACCCCAGGGCCAAAGAAGGGACAGGATCCTATAACCTGGTAGCTCCTGCAGTGACCACAAGGTGGCTGGGAAGGAATGAATGGTCAACTTTCAGAGGAAAAGAGTGCCCTGGAGGAGTCATTTAGGCTAGTGGGAAGAGTGATGCAGAAACAAACACAGGAGTACTTTAAGGGGTTTCTAGAAAGAATACCAATATCGAGAAGAACGAATGCTGAAAGTAGAAATAACATCTTATTTTCATGTATATTTTGTATCTCCCACTTAAAGTCAAAATAGTGATAGTAACAACATTTATATGGAATCCACATACTCTCTTTTGATGAGCTACATTTGTATGGCTATTCACAGTCAAAATAGGCATTAATGTTAATATATTTTAACTAGAACAACATGGTCAGGGAATATGTTCTAAGTTTTAATTTGAACCTCCAAGCAAGCATTTAAGAGCTGGTTCTAACCTTTTGTCAGTTATAAAATATATTTTCTCCCTTGGGCCTTTTAACAATGTAAGAGACACTTTGACAGTATTTTCAACTATAGCAGGTGGACCACATTTCCAAGAAAGGCAATGAACAAACTGGTAACACCCAACTTTCAAGAAGTGAAAACCATCAAACTTTTACAAAACAATAACTCTGCTATTAGTCATGTGTTTGTGCGTTGGGGGTGAGGGAGAGTACTTAGAGATGCAACTCTAGGTATCTGTACACACAAAAATATACCTATTTCTTTTTGAATTTTAAATAGTCAAATATGACAAGCCAGTGTGAGGAAAAAGGTCTATGAGTGCTAGTTGCATAAACGTTTTCAAAAAAACACACACACCACATACTTAATATTTTCTTTATAAAACACATTTTCTTTCTAAAATTATTTTTACTTTAGACATTTGACTTTTGAGCAGGCACTTTCTTCAACTCTTGTTATGGCTTGGTTCACAAACATTGCCTCATATAATAATTATTAGTCATTCTTGAAAAGGGTAATAGCTGTTTTTAAAAATCTCTATATCAATCAACTTTTTCTCACTCCCAGTTCTCAAATGAGCTTCCTAGTATCCCCTCTTTCATTCTGACCTCTCTGCAGGTTCCCCAGAGATTCTACGTACATACAGATACTATTCTGTGTTCAGTCCATTTTGCATTGACACCTCAGCATCCATTTCCAGTCAAAGCTTCTGGTAAAGCAATAGTTCTCCTTTAAACATGTCTTCTCAGCAGACCTGGTTCCTCTGATAGCCCACATGCTAGCTGTCTACTTCCTGGCTGCCTCATCAGAGTAACTGATGTGTACAAGATAGACAGAGTTTCATTCAGCACTTCTCATTTCATTCTGTGGTCCAGCTCCTGCCAACCCCCAGTTTTCCCCACTTCAACTGGAATCTTAAATAGTAAAGTCATTCATTGATATGTAAGCCTGGAGGGGTAGAATGCTAAAAGCTAGAAAGGGGAGGAACGTTAACACATAGAAGAAGTATCCTGAATACCCCCAAACTCCTCAGAAATGTGACTTTTTGCCATTGGACTATATAATGTTGATGTTTTAGTCGTTGGCGTGGGAGGACCAAATCCACTTTAAGAATGGAGTCAAGGACCATAGGTCTAGCTCTCCAATTTCTTTTGTCTTGTCCTTAGGAATATTGTCTCTTAGAATCCTTGAGATGGTATAAAGCCTCTTTTCTCACCCACTGCTGAGACTTGTCTTTCTTCACCAGCACAAACAGCCTAAGGTAAATCTGTAAAAAGTGTGCAGTAAGGACAGTGCGCTGAGAATGTTGGCCCATCAGCCAGAAGAGAAGATTCCCATCCTCAAGATGTGGGCTCTTCATCTCGTGTAGGAAAAGTTTCAGTTCAGCCTGGGTCCAGGCCCCCCAAGTGGCAGCACTCCTAACCAAGTTGTCTCTTGGGTATGTTTTCAAGGGCAAGACAGACAAGGCCCTGCCCAGTATCTTAGCTCATATTCAGGTGAATCTGGGGTCTCAGCTGCAGGCTTCTCCACTGACTGCCTGAAGTTGGGGATTATAGTCAACCGCTTCACAAAACTGTCCTTGGTGTGGTTAATGTGCGGGGGGTGGGGGGGGATATTTACTGGTTACTTCCTGGAATTGTTGGTCAAACTCAAGATGGTATCTGAAGACCCTGAATATTGTGAGGCTGCTGACTGTCAGATTCAGAACCTCCTCTCCTAGTCTGGCTCAGGAATAGAGCCCTATATCCTGGTCAGAGATTTAACATAAGCAAAATTGCTCATTCAGTCACTGATCTATTTTTTAAAACTATACTGAGTAAATATCAAGTACTCTCCACTGTGCTTATAAGTGAGGTCCACAGGAGCTTAATCATTGTACTCGAACGAGTCTTCTGAGTAAAAGTAGTCTTTGTCACTCTCTGAATTCTTCTACCAGCTCTTTCAGATCAAAGGCTCATTGTGCTCCTTTTCTGAGGTGTTCTGACAGAAGTCGGCTCAGGGTCTAGAACCTCCTCACTAGCAGCCCACTTCGTTGCTTACAAAGTGCAATCTTTAAAGACAGTTTGAGAAAAAACTGAACAGTAACATGGCAAAGAGAGGTCCCCTTCAAAAATTACTTTTGGTCAGCCAGATACCAAAGAGACTTACTGCCCAGTCGTGTGATAAACCTGACCCTTCTCCTACACCTACCCAACAACCCTAAGATATAAATATATCCTTCTGGAAAAATCTGGAAACTTTATGGACTTCGGATTGACAATATGGAAATGTAAGCCTATTTCCTTCCAAAAGCTTGCCCTGGGTGGTGAAAGTCCTTTGTGGACCTATCAAACATAAAACTTTTTAAAAACATAAGATTTTTCACACACGTTGCTTCACTAAGTTCATTCAAAGTTAGCCTCACCCATTTAAGCTTCAGGTTTTAACATCCCATACTAATATGCAAAAACTTCTCTTTCTAAAGCCACCAAACACTCATCAGAGAGATAGTTTGAAAGAAAACATGTTCACAGTTATTATCAACAAACCCATTTATGGAACTGTCCAAGACATTTAGATAAAATGAATCAAAGAAAAAAATATGTTTTCATGACCTCAAGGAGGTTAGCATACTAGACTGAAAACACTCTCAAGGACATACAATGTTTGGTCCTCTCTCTTAAGAGGCCCTCAGGATTTGGGTTAAGACACTGGAACAAGGTCAGGGGAATCCTCCTAAAATTCTGAGGACTGAGGATGCCTAAAGGGTGTTAAGTCTAAGCCAGAGTCCCCAGAGGGCTCCAGAAGATAGAACAAGCATGTTGATAAATCAATTAAATAGGTTTAGGATTTTCACAGCTCGTCTGTGATATGCTCTATTACCCAAGATATTACTTGAGAATAGTTTTAAAGAATATTAATAATGATGATAACTAAATTCATAGAATACAGATCACATGTATGTGACACTACCCTAAGTGTTTCCCACGTATGAATAATATGAGAACGAAAGAGTGTCAGAGAGTCAGGGTGGGAAGGAGACATAGGATAGAACGTAGAGCTCTTGTATGACCTGGAGATTTTAGAAATAGATATGAAAAGGAGAAACTCAGCAAGTATGAATTGGGTTTTTGTTGTGTTTATTTGTTTGTTTTTGTTATTTCAGTTATGTTCAACTTAATGTCACAACATGATTTAGACTTTCATGATGCTAAAGAAGGATCTGCCCAATGGTGTGATACTAGCCACAGAATACCAGAGGCCCTCTCTAAAACGGCATTAAATGACTAAGGTCAGATCCGGATCCTTCTGTTGGATCAGAGAGTTGAT
Organism: Ursus americanus; assembly: GCF_024610735.1. Lineage (NCBI taxonomy): Eukaryota > Metazoa > Chordata > Mammalia > Carnivora > Ursidae > Ursus > Ursus americanus. Next base: position 48,619,322 of record NC_142137.1, on the reverse strand, counting down.
ACTGATAAAGTCTAAAGCTAGATATCGATTTGGTGGACAGAATGAAGTAATACTGTCATACTGGCTCACAAATCCTCTTGAAAATGGAGAAATTGACCGAGTAATATTCTATAGTATATATGTACCACATTTCTTTTATCCATTTATCAGCCAATGGACATTTGACCTCTTTCCATAATTTGGCTATTGTTGATAATGTTGCTATAAACATCAGCGTGCATGTATCCCTTCAAAACAGTATTTTTATATCCTTTGGGTAAATACTTAGTAGTGCAATTGCTGGATCGTAGGGTAGTTCTATTTTTAACTCTTTGAGGAAACTCCATGCTGTTTTCCAGAATGGCTGCTCCAGTTTTCATTCCCACCAACAGTGTAAAAGGGTTCCCCTTTCTCCACATCTTCACCACCCCCTGTTGTTTCTTGTGTTGTTCATTTTAGCCATTCTGACTGATATGCAATGCTATCTCATTGTAGTTTTGATTTGTTTTTCCCTGACGGTGAGTAATGTTGAGGATCCTTTCATAAAAAAGAATAAAATCTTGCCATTTGCAATCATGTGGATAGAGCCAGAGAGTCTTACACTAAGCAAAATAAGTCAGAGAAAGACAAATGCCATATGATTCCACTCATACGTGGAATTTAAGAAACGAAACAGATGAACACAGGGTGAAAAAAAAAGAGAGAGGCAAACCATAAAACAGCCTCTTAACTACAGAGAACAAGCTGAGGGTTGCTGGAAGGGAGGTGGCGGGGGGGAGGATGAGTTAAATAGGTGATGGGTATTAAGGAAGGCACTTGTGATGAGTACTGAGTATTGTATATAAGTGATTAATGACTAAATTCTACACTTGAAACTAATATTACACTGTATGTTAACTAACTGGAATTTAAATGAAAATTTGGAGAAAAAAATAATATAATACCTAAACGAATAAATAAATAAATAAATAAACAAACAAACAAATAAATAAATAAATAAAAAGGGCGGGGGAAGAAATGGAGGCATTGACACCAAAAAAAGAAGAAAATGCCACAAAGAGGCATAACTGGAAAGATAACTGTATTGCAGGTGATATTAGAAGACCTGTTTTCTAACTTCCACATGCATTAGAACCAACTGGGGAGGACAGAGGTACTTGTTCAAAAGGTAAATTTCTAGGTCCCTCTTCCAGAGGATCCAATTCAGTTGGCAGTGGGTAGGGAACGAGGACCCACGTTTTGAACAAGTACACAAGTGGCTCCGATGCAGAGTTTTGATAATGACCACACTGAGAAATACTTTGAAAGTCTGAGAAAAAAAGATAATAGTCAACATAAAGCCTGAAGGCAGAAGGACAGGAGAAATAAGGGATGTCCATAGGGGACTGAATAGGAATTATATTACAAAATTATATAATCACTGATGTTTTAGAATGAGCAGTTATGATTTCTTATTTAGTTATTGTTTATTCTCTGCCTATGTCCATTAAAACAGTAAGAAAGAAGAGGTAATACATATATACTTGGTAGAATAAAACATGTTATCCATTTTAAGAGAGGATATCTGAGGCAAGGGGAAGGAATGATGGAAAATATATCACCTGTTGCCCAGTATGATTGCCACATGCCTTAGAGGACTCCAGAGCCTGCTTTAATTGCTTACTTATAAGTCTACATTCCTGAATGATTTCATAGTTGCTGGGGGCCTGGGGTTCATCTCAGGTGTGTGAATCTGACTGGATCAAGCCTGGTAGGGTAAGAAACATAGAAGGAAAGGCATCACTTCTGATAAAACTTGATATTTGAGGGGAAGGAAGGTAACAAAGAATTCACTTTGAAGAGTGTAAATGACAGAATTTCTGTTTTAAAGTTTTTGTTACTGGAAATATTAGATCCTATAATTACATTTGGTACTCTATAAACTAAGATAAATTGCTAGCAGTTTTTTAAAAAATCAAGTAGTGATAAAAACAATGAGCACAATTATTTTATCACTCTTCACTTTGTTTTTAAGGTATCTGTAGCTTTTCAAGCACTGAGTCAGATGCATGAAGAGATTCACTACACAGAGGAACACATAAAATGAATATAAATGACTGATTACTATGAACAAAAGGAATAACATAACATGCTTAATAACATTTTAACTAAGCAAAATATATTATTCCTTATATTTTAAAAAAGTTTTTAAAATTTACATTCTCGGTATCTATTCTGTCACGTGTTTAGTGAAGAAAACTGCGGATCTATTTTCTTAGTAGAGTCTTCTTGGATTATTTCACCAAACTCCCTACGTAATGAAATAAAGTTCCTTAAGAAGTGCAACCAACCATACTTGATGGAAATAAAGGACAAACTGTATGAAAATATCTTAGAGTGGAAAAAAAATAGACATCAGTAAACTGTTGCCTTTTTAAGCATCATTTCCCCCTGTAATTCTAAATTCCTTTTCTGCTTTCTGACCCATGGGCCACTGAGCTGCCAGCAAGAGCCATAATCATGGGAAACCCAAGCCAGACACAGGGTCAGGACAAGCACGTGGCCAGCACAGGCTGATGGAGGGACCGGGCCTGGTTTCCCTGGATGAGTGGCTACCTCCCACACTAGAGATTAGTAGAGACCTTACGTGAAAGCCACTTACTTGTGAAAGGGAAGTGAATGTGAAGTTACTACATGAAAGTAGTAACCATTGCTGCCATCCCTTTTCATTTAAAGAGCAAATACTTGAAATAGGAAAAAACAAAAACACCACCAACAAAACAAATACAGGGTGAGAAAGTCCAAGAGGACCTATATCTTAGGTCAAACTATTCTTTTAAAAAATGTTTTAAAATAAATAAATAAAGAAATAATGAAAGTGCCTAGATTGAGAGTACTAGACGCACCTAGATTGTGATAGAACAGAGTTAATGCGTGGGAGTTAAACACACCAAAACTTGTCCACCACTGATTTATAACCAAGTGGAAATAACCAAGCGGAAGGGTTGGGCATGGTTTGGGGGTACAGAGAATAGTACTCCAGGGTCCACTTACCCTCAACCTATTTGCAAAACCTACTATTAGTGGTAAGTGACAGGGGCAGGGGGTGGACTGGAGCAATGTGAAGACTTTTCCCTTAACAGCATATTGGCAACTAATGTTATATAATTTCCTCCTACTGACCACAGAATAGCTGGTCATTATAGCTTTTAGGCACTAGGCATTGTTGTTATCATGTAATATCATACACAATAGAGTTTACCACAAATACTGCAGTGAAACTTTACACAATAAAAATCCTAGGAAAATACTATGATTTGTAGAGTAATTGTTCAACCGGAAGGAAATGTGTAACTTTCTATGGGTATTTACAATATGGGGGAGCATGATGATGATTAAAGGTATTATTTGAAATGTACCTTTGAGTGGAAAATTTCAAAATAAAGATAAATAAGTAAAAATACCATACATTAACATTTTAAATCACTTTATGCAAAAGTACTTATTTATACCAATCATTTCTTAAAATTCTAGGTACAAGTGTGAATTATGTGAAGTTTTTCTTCCCTATTTCTTTTCTCCGTAACTCCTTAAATATTCAGGTTATGTGACCTGCATCCTACTCCCCTTAACACACACATATTAAAGTTTCCCTTCTGAAAAGGGATCTGAAAAGCTAAAGCACACTAAGGTGTAACTGATAATGATCTTTAAATCCTGCCTGTTTCAAAATATTGGCAATTTAGATTTTAGAGGGCTTAAATCAAAAGATTGAGTCAAAATGCTTTGATGCTAAGATTTCCTGAATAGTTTCTCCAGAATCTCCAGACGCGATCCCTATTGGTTTCTCCTTGCTGCTTCGATAACTTCACTACAGCTATAATTTCTCATTTTTCCTTATTAAAATGCCAATATACTTGGGAAGGAACACTTACTATGCCTTATTAGCCAATAATACACAAGTTGGATTTATATGATCTTTTCTGAAAATTAATTAAAAGTGGGTTTGTTAGGAAACAAAATGATATGAGGTAATCTCCAAGAGGAAGGAGAGAGAATAATCCAAGAAAGATTATTATACGGCAAGCACAATGCTCCATCTATATGGTACAAGGCTATATACATCATTTCATTTAGTCAGCATTTAAGTGACATGGTATAGGTAGTTTCTCCATTTTATAAATGAGATTCAGAGATGTAGATCTAATAGTTGAAGTTCACAAGTGACAGAAATTCAAACTAAAAGATGTGTGAATTCAAAGACCTTGCTTTTTTAAGGAGTACTAACATTTGAAGGCTAGAGGCATACAAGCCGCAGTGGAGTCCAAAAAAGCTGGCCCTGCCACTTGTCCTCAAAACTGGACCAAGAGCAGATCTCCAATTTCCTGACTCCCGGCCAAGAGTTCTCTCTATGAGACCACACACAGGCTCTTAGGCAATGATCAGGATCAGGACTTGGCTCTTCTGCCCAGCAGTGTAAGCCAATCTCTATGAATCAAGCCAGATTTTTTTTTTTATACTGGTCTGGAGCAACCAGAGATAAGAGTCAACCTGTGCAACTCATCTTCTGGAAACAGGAATTTGGCTCCCTCTTCAAACACTTTTTAAAAAGTACCAATTAATCCTACAAGGCAATTGCTCTCCTATGTGGTATTGAGACAAAGGGGTGTGTGGTGCACTTGTGAGAGGCATGGCATTGACACTGAGTCCTCATCAGTTATGGGATCATGGTCCTGAAAAGGACCATAGTTGATGAGAGCAAAAAATCTCACCAAAAGCGGGGGTCGGGGGGGGGTGGAGAATTAGGGCGGAAACATTTTAAACAAGTCATTGCGTAGGAGTTAACACAACAGAAAGTCTAGAACACATTCACTCTTTATTTGTTGATGTTATAAATCTTCTCCAAAATGTGTTCCCATAAATCAACTTCTTTAACCCATCTAGTGTTACCAAAACATCTAATCAGGTTTGGTTTTTATGAAGTACAAAAGCAAGGTAAACAAAGACGTTTCCTCCACCAACTGAACAAGTGTTATAATTGTTTCTGGAGCTAAGCCTGTATTTCAGTTCAGATGATTGTGAGATCCAAGTGGACTGTAATTTTTCCTTTAACTCCACATTCCCAGGAATCCTACATAACTTTCCCATGTAATAAGTAACCTGTACTTCTTTCATCCTTCTGACTTCAAAGAAGCTAACAGAGCAGTATGATCCCTTTGCTATTTTTTCTCCTGGAGTCTTAGATTGCTCTTATTTTGTATGAGCTCATCATATGTGAAATATAGTAACTATTATATATTTGTGTGGATATTATTTCTCAATTTTCTTTAACTTTGGGAATTTTAATGTAAACAATATTGATGTTTTCTTATTTCTTTAATGATTTCTAAGCTAAGAAAGTCCTTCCTACCCAGAGATAAGCTAGATATTTATCTGTAGATAAATTTGTAGACAATTTCCTGAATTTGTGTGTGTGTGTGTGTGTTTAGCATCTCATTCCTAAATCCTATTGAAGTTTGTTTTGCATGTGGACTAAAGTGATGATATAAGGTGACTTTTAAACAAATACTTAAATAGCTTTTAAACACTATTTACTGAATAATTGACTCAACTTTCACAATGACTTTTGATGTCAACTTTTATCATATATCACTATATATATATTAAGAGCTATTTCTGGGCTACATATACTTTTATTATTGATTTTTCTTAATCCTTTTTTACACTGACGTAAAAATATATTCTCATTTAAGTTTGGGTTTTTCATTTCTTTATAAAAAATTTTTAATGTATTACTTTATTTTTCATACTACAATATCTAAAATCAAACAACATATTCAGCACAATATTAACAGTTCATAGTAACTAACATTTATTGAGATTTTATTTATGTCAGGCAGTATTCAAAGTACAGTGTACAGTACAGAGGAAAAAAACTGGAGGTATCATAATCCCAGATTTCAAGATGTACTACAAAGCTGTAGTAATCAAAACAGTATTGTACTGGCACAAAAACAGACACACAGGTCAAAGAACAGAACAGAGAGCCGAGAAATATATCCAAGCTTATATGATCAGTTAATCCATAACAAAGAAGGTAAGGATATATAGTGGGAATAAGACAATCTCTTCAACAAATGATGTTGAGAAAACTGGACAGCAACATATGAAGAATAAAACCAGACTACCTTCTAACACCATACACACACAAAAAAAACTCAAAATGTAAACCCCTAAATGTGAGACCAGAAATCACAAGACTCCTAGAAGAAAACATTGGCAGTCATTTCTTTGATAATGGCCATAGAAACATTTTTCTAGGTATGTATCCTCAGGCAAGGGAAACAAAAGCAAAAATAAGCTACTGGGACTACATCAAAATAAAGGCGACCTACCGAGTGGGAGAAGATATTTGCAAATAATATATCCAATAAGGAATTAATGTCCAAAATATATTAAGAACTTATACAAGTCACTCAAAAAACCCCAAATAATCCAATGAAAAAATGGGCAGAGAGACATTTTTCTAAAGAAGATATACAGATGGCCAACATGCACATGAAAAGATGTTCAGCATTACTAATCATCACGAAAATGCAAATCAAAACCACAATGAGGTATTACCTTACACCTGTCAGCATGGCTAAAATCAAAAAGCCAAGAGATAGCAAGTATTGGAGAGGATGTAGAGAAAAAGGAACCCTTGTGCACTGTTGGTGGGAATGTAAATTGCAGCAGCCACAGTAGAAAACAGTATGGAGTTTCCTCAAAAAATTAAAAATAGAACTACCCTATCATCCAATAATTCCACTACTGGGCATATTACTCAGAGAAAACAAAAACGCTAATTTGAAAAGGTATATGCACCCCTATGTTTATTGCAACATTATTTACCATAGCTGAGATATGGAAGCAATCCAAGTGTCCATCCACAGATAAATGGGTAAAGAAGAAGTAGCATATACATGCAATGGAATTTTACTCAGCCATAAAGAATAATGAGATCTTACCATCTGCAACAACATGGATGGACCTAGAGAGTATAACATTAAGTGAATTAAGTCAGACAGAGAAAGGCAAATACCAGGTGATTTCACAATTACGTAGAATTTAAGAAACAAAACAAAGACAAAAAGACAAAGTACTTTATATACTGTAATGCTTAATTTACGTGTCAGCTTGGCTGGCTATGGTGCCTAAATATGTGAGTAAACATTATTCTGGATATCCCTGTGAGAGTTTCTTGAATTAGATTTTTGAATTAATATTTAAGTTGGTGGACCTTGAATAACATAGTGTCCTTCGTAATATGAGTGGGCTTCATCCCATTAGCTGAAGGACTTATTGGAATAAAAGACTGATCTCCCCAGTGCAGAAGGCCTTCAAACTTGAACTGCACCATTGGTTCTTCCCTGGGTCTCCATCCTGTTGGTGTACCCTTCAGATTTTGGATTCTCTAACCTTCATAATCATATGAGCCAATTCCTTAAAATAAATTTTTCTCCTCTCTTTTTTCTCTCCCTCCCTTGTTCCCTGATATAAAATATATGTTCCCTGATATAAAATATATGTTTTTATAATATAAAATATTTATCTATTATCTATTATATAACATATAATGTTTTATATTAAATATAATTGATCATATGATATAATAATATAGATGTGTATATACATGTCTATAGACATACACACACATATATACATATAGATCCTATTGGTTCTTTTTCTCTGGGACACTGTGACTAATACATATGTATAAGGTCATTTGTTCATCACAACTAGGTATATTTTTACCATCTTTATTTTATAAATGAGGTCACTGAGTCTGGAAGGCTTAAATAGCTTGTCTACTGTCATTCAATCAGTTAGTGGCAGAATGAGGATTCAAACTCATTGCCCACAATCTTAACAATACAAATATATTTTTTCAGATCAGTGAAACCAACTTCTAAAAATTTCTTCAAAGAAGTTCCTTATACCTTTTTTGGGAGATCGAAATATTTGAGAGTAAGTTCTCAAGGTGGTTATCAAAAAGCAATTCTAAGAAGTGATTTCCCTTCCTCACTCTCATTTCCTCATGAGTTAACAATTTAGGTCTTCAGTAGCTATATGACATATGATGATATCATTGCTTTGATGTTAACAGATAACGAGTCTATTTCTATTAATTTTGAATGAGTTAATAAGCAAGTATTTTAAAAACTTCAGTTTAACGTTTAATACAGTAAATATTTATTGATATAATCCCCATAAACAAAAGCCCTTTGGGGTCCTAAATAATTATGAATTTGAAGAGGTCCTGAGACCAAGAAGTTTGAGAACTGTTTTAGATTCAACATAAAAATTAAGACATTTGTGTGAAATGAGCACATTTATCAGTTTAGCAGATGCATTTTTTTTACTGTTTTTATAAAACTCTAATTCTTCCTATACTCAAGTCTGGGTAAGAGAGGGGGAAAAAATAAACCTAAAATGAATCTTCACAAATATCTTGAATGCTATTTTCAATTTTTAATGTTTTTAATTTGGCCATGGTCAGAAAAACTTTAGGCCCCGGGTCTACAGTCCAGTCATAATTTCTACCAATTTTATCCAATTCCAGTTGGATAAATGTTATCTTACCTTCTTAATGGTGAGTAAAAGACTAACAGGACATTTTCCCAACTTTTTGAAATGTCCAACATTGGGCATTTGCCAGAGGGCCCACTGAAAATGCATGTGGTAGAGAAAGGATCTGCGTGCTGGCGCCGGGGTGCACAGTGACTCTGCACTTTCTGGTCCAGCTTCCTGTGGGCTGCCTGGGGGCGGTCCACATCCCCTGGGCATTCTCCCAAGGGTGGGGCAACAACCATAACAATTTAACATCACTTTGCTGAGCCTTTCAGAGGAGCTGCCGCAAAGCTGAGGCAGAATAAGGGAGCCTCCTGACTGCTCTTAGATCATTAACCTCCTCGGGAGACGCAGAACAGCTCAGCTCCAGGGCAGAAACAGGAGGGAATCCAGAAGGCTCGGCTTCCCCCTCCATATTTGGCAAACCTGCGTGCTCCCAGTCTACCAGGGAGAATGCAGTAAAAAGTCATCACCTCAGTGTTATTAGATGACTCAATGAGATGAAACAAAGGAATCCCAGGCTGACTCCTCTCTCTCACCACTGTTGTGGACAGTCTCGTTCTGTCAAAATCAACACCAATATTCCTTATGTTTGTATAGAACTGTCGTAGTTTAAAAGCGCTTTCACATTTATTATGTGTCAAGGACACCGTGAAGTAAACCAGGCAAGTATTGTTATCCTTATTTCATAGACCAGAAAGCTGAGAATCCAGAGGGTCAAGCAATTTACTCAAGGTCACAGGTAGCAACAGCCCTGCCGAGGCCTGGAAGCCAGCTCATTTGGTTTCAATCCCATGTCACGTCCACTGACTATGCAGATGGTACACAAGGCAGGCCTTCTCATTATGCCTGACATTACCTAACCGCAGGCATGTTTTCTACACGAACGTATTTGGAAGTAAGGTAGAGAGACAAAACAAAAAAGTAGAGATGAAAAAGGAAGAGAAAAAAATCAGGGGGAAATGCACCTCTTTTTATAAAATGTATGACTGCTCTCATTTCTTTACAAATTACATATAGGAAGTCTGTGTTCATCACTGTCAACTTAAAGAGGTTAAAAGAATTTTGAACATCCACCAAAGTCAGCATTTGAAGTAGTATGAAAACACCCATTGACACAAGTTTTTCTTTACAGGTGTCAATGGCCAAAATGAATGAGAGTGCAGAGGAGACTCTGAGATGGACACAGGAGTCTTCCAGCATGCACCAGGGTGCTCCCTCAGGGGCCGTCAGTGTGAGAGGTGGCCACTTTAGGTCCAAGCTCGTTGTGAATGCAGAATGGCCTTCTGCAGGATGTGCTAGAGTCTCTTTAGCCATTAATTACTTTTACAGCTGCTGCTCTAAAAACAGAAGGGATAAAAATTGCCCTGTTTGTTCCACTGAAAGTGCAAAAAGGACCAGCAAAAAGAAACCCACAAGCCTCTGCCTCTCAAATGAATCAAATAAGCTTCTCTTTTAATGTGTGTTTGCTTATTTGAAAATCACTTATGAAAGAGTACTGACAAATAAAATACGCACATACAAAAATTACTGACCTCTAGACACTTCGATTTCTGATTTATGTGCCTGTTCTCTCTTCTTCCATTAATTTGGCATAAAATAGTTTACTATTTATACAGTCAGACCCCTTTATGGGGTATGCTATAATACACTGACATTCTTTCTGTTCATGGGTTTACACCTTGAAATTACTCTATGTTTAAATATGGATTAAAGATAATGAATTATTGGATGGGGTTCAAGATTTTCTCAATCATACCAAATTCTCTTTCTTGGAAATACATTGCATCCATGTTCTAGTGCATTAAAGTGTGCTAATGGTCTTCGGATCACATACAAGTCTTAAAACCATGGAAACATTCCTATTTAACAGGTAAATCATAGCATAAATAAGCCAGTGTGTGAAAAACAATGTCAGAATTTTCCTCACTTCTCCTCCCAGTTACAACATTTTTTCAAAGGAATTTAGATTCAGTTATTATCTACCATCATCAGTAGTGGCTAAGAGTGTGGGCTCTGGAGGATACAGTCAGAAGATACAATGTTGGCCTTACTACTTTTGGCTCTATGATCTTCAGCAATCTCCTATACCTCTCCAAGCCTCAGCCTTCTTCCCTGTAAAATGGAATAATAAAGGAACCTATCTCATAGAGTTGTTATGGGCATTCAATAGATAGGACTTTAAGAAACTGGCATAGATGTGGATACATAATAAGAGTTCAGTAAAGGAGAGCTCTTGTTCTTATTTTTAATCTGTAGAATCCCTTTTTGTGCTTTTACTTACAGAGAGGTGGCAGACAGCACAAGCATACTAATTCTGGCCATTAATAAGCCTCATGTGAATATATATTTGGGAAATGGGAAAATGAGAAAAGCATGCATATCAGGATCATTTAGTATAAAGTATAAACAGTTAAGGGGATTTAAACAGCATTGTTTATTTTTTTATTTTTTTTTAAAGAATTTATTTATTTATTCGACAGAGATAGAGACAGCCAGCGAGAGAGGGAACACAAGCAGGGGGAGTGGGAGAGGAAGAAGCAGGCTCATAGCAGAGGAGCCTGATGTGGGGCTCGATCCCATAACGCCGGGATCACGCCCTGAGCCGAAGGCAGACGCTTAACCGCTGTGCCACCCAGGCGCCCCTAAACAGCAATGTTTAAACTGAAGATAACACAAAAGAAGAAATTTAAGTTGAGGAATATAAAATCTAGAGTCTGATCAAAGAATTTATTAACTATAACTTCTTAGTTACCTTTGGGCGTTTTGTTGCTGTTCATGTGTTTGTTTTGATTATTTCTCCTCATTATCTAGTCTCAAAACCAAAATCATTGCTTTTACTTTCAATCTGTCACCAGGTTGTGTCAGTGTTTCCTGGCTGACATCTATCACTTTTTTTTTCTTTCATTCCCGATATTATCTTCCAGGCTGAGTTCCCACACTGTTACACCTGGATTAATGTAACATTCTCCTAGGCATTCTCTATGTCTTTCAATATCTTCTTTCTTCTAGTCAATCCTTCATTTTGCCTACAGATAAATTTTCCTCAAAAATTTCTGTTACACCTCTCTGATTTTCCACCGATTACATGGTAAGATTCTAATTCCCTAATTTAGCTTTTAAGCCTCAATACAATCCAACCTTAACCTACCTTTTTATCACCATCCCCCAGCCCCCCTTCCCCCAAGCCACCCCAGTTAGAGGGAAGTGGTCTGGCAGAATAGGAATGTGGACTGCAGAGCAGGCTGCCCATAAGTCAGCCCCAACCCTAGCACCAAACCACTTAAACTAAAAGTTCAGGTTTTCTGAATTATGGAACAAGCATTACATGTACCCGCTCGGGGTGGAAACGTGAGCTTGATGCATTGGTAAGGGTCCTGCCTAAATCTGTGGGGTGGGCAACTCGCCTAATTTCTGTGTTTACACTAATCATCTAGATGGAGATTGCAAATGTTTGAACTCCACAGAGATAGAGGATGGCTGGCAGCCAAAGAGGGACTTAGGGCATCAGTAACGACAATCTTTAATGAGTCCTTTAGCCAAAGTCAGAAGGTCTGGAGTCAATGGGGGAGGAGTTCATGGATGGGGAAAGCTAGAAATGGTGGGACTGGGAGAGTAAACATGCTAGAGGACTGCTCGGAGCCTGCCTCTCCCTTCGTACTCTACCCTCCCTAAGCCCACACTCTTCTAGTGGAAAGGAGTGCCCCAAAGTGCAAATCATAGGTGGGGTCTGGACTAGGCTGCCTGAAGGTGGCAGTGACTTGCTAGACTGAGGTGAGAATCAGAATTGAGCGGGTGCTGGGGTCACAGGTCTGGGCAACCATCTGGTTGGATGTGGGCCTCAGCCCCTGGGGGCAATATTTCCCTCCCGAGGTCCTCAAATCCTTGGGAGAACAGTTCCTTAAAGCTCAAGACCTCAATAGTTGCCAGCTTTCCTTGGCCCCATTGCAATTTCCTCATTGATGGGCTTTGGGTGTGGTGTTTAGACTATAATTTACCCAGAATCTTCTATGATTCCTGGATGATATTTACTGTATTTTTATATCACTAAAAGTTTTTTGTAATAATGGTAACATTTCTTGAGCGCCTCCTGTATTCTAAAACCTAATCATATTTCTTCTAATTTTCATATTATCAACCCCACTTTATAAATGATGAAACTAAGGCTCATTTAGATTAAGTGGTAGAGCCACGACCCTAAAGGAGTCTATATCTGCCTCTAGCCCAAGGTCTTATAAGTTTCTTCATGAAGATCTACAGATCTATTACCTTTCTTTCTCATTTGTTCCCCCTCCCCCAGCTTTGACCTTTCTGTCATCACCAGCAAAGTTCTGAACACAGGTTCTGACTTTAAGCTGTCTCATACCACATGGAATTTTCTGTTGCATTTTCTCCACCCTCTTTGAACATAGGATGGAATTAGAGGATGTAAAATGTAAACACTACAGTTCCCATGTTATTCCTTATAGAGATTTAAAAGAAATATAGAAAGCAAAGCCAAGCTAATAATTCAGTGTTGTATCTAATAGCTGTAAGAAAATAAAGTAGTCTGTCCCAGAATATAGCGAAAAGTTACATTTCGAAGATAAATGCAAGATATTTACAAAGCACCCTCATAAAAAATTTATGCTGTGCTATTTTATGGCCTTCAAGCCAGGCATTCAATGTGTCAACAAATCTTTAGAGGGAAACTATTACGTGACAAGCATGGTGTAGGTGGCTGCTATACATTTACCTTGTTTTATGAGTTTCATCTTTCTTATTGAGTTTCGTATAAACTTTGCAACATTCCTATAATCAGGTTAACTATTCTAAAATTTTAAGGGCGCCTGAGTGGCTCAGTCGTTAAGCATCTGCCTTTGGCTCAGGGCATGATCCCAGGGTCCTGGGATCAAGCCCCACATCGGGCTCCTTGCTCTGCTGGGATGCTGGGAGCCTGCTTCTTCCTCTCCCACTCCCCCTGCTTGTGTTCCCTCTCTCTCTGGCTGTCTCTCTCTCTTTGTCAAATAAATAAATAAAATCTTAAAAAAAAAAACTATTCTAAAATTTTAAATAAATTATGTTAAATGACACGCAAGCAGTAGGAGTGAGTATTTTTTAAGACTATTGGATTTATTCACTTGATGACTTTTTGGTCAGGAAAAATGAGTTACTTTTTTGTATATAATAACATTCTTATAACTTACAAGTTGGTTAATAATTTCAGTTTAGAACTTTATTTATTTTTTTTACTTCAAAAACTGATATTTGGGTGCTGGATCAAATCACAAATGACTTAGCAGCAGCTCTCATTTTTCCAGATCTACCTTGCTGAAGCTTTGTCTAAAAAACAAACCAAAAAAAGCCAAACACTATCTCTGTCACCAAAGTTTATCAGACTAGTGATCCCAAGTCATGGAAACACTGGTATCAACAAAAACCAAAAGCACCCCCCCCCCAAAGAAACCCTAATTCTTAGTACATTTTACCTATTAGAAAATATTTCATTAGCAAGCAACTTGTCTCATTCTCTAAGGTCAACTTTTAACTACTTTATCCATGTGATTTATGTCCCTTTGATGCCTAAATTATCCACCTAGCTAGTTTGTTCCTGTGCCAACATAAAATCCCACTGAATGGTTCCTTGACTGGCATTCTACTTATCAGGAAGCGTTCTCTTTGGCTTCCCTTTTTACCTTTTCTTGTCTCCCCCCAACCCCCACTTTCCCAGGAGAGCTATATGACTCTGTGTGAAGATGTAGAAGAATTACAGAACGGAGTTACACATAGAATGTGCACACACAGATGGGTGAGGGCTCCCCCAGAGCTGAGAAGGTCTTTCTCTGGAAAACCTGAGAACAACTGGTCTCTTGATTGAAAAACATCAGAACTCTTGCACTAAAAACCAGTCAGCAATCCAGATGTGCTCAGTTGTTTTTTTTTTTTTTTTTTTGGTATCCATTCTAAGAAGTTATCATTTCCATGAGAATGAGGTGCTTATTCCACCACAGAAATTTTAAGTTTGGAAAGTATCTCTTTGTAGTTCTAATTTCCTTGAGGATAGTATTTTTCAGGCTTGTTTGTGTCTTCTGCGTTTGGACATCTGAGTTGTGCATGTTTGGACATCACTTTTTGAGGCTCTGCATCCTCAGTGTTCTATCCTATAGCAGCCTATGCCAGCACTCTATAGCTAAAGTAAAAGTGGAAATAGTTAGGAACCTAAACTTATTTATGCCAGAACTTGTGTTTCCTAGGTTAACAAGTTTTATTTTGCTATAGCTATAACATTGCTTCAAATCACTCCTTCATTTTGGAAATGCTAATTTTTTTATATAAGGTTATTTTTTTTCTTTTCCTGCAGAGCAGGGAGTAAGGTGTATTACAATATGGTTTACTGCTATCACATCATTATATCTCCTTTAATAACAATCCCTAATATATTGGTTATTGCACTGAAAGGTACTAAAATATATTTTTATAAGTACTGCTAACAAGAAAAGCTTTTGTCGATAGATTACACTGATATGCAGTGTATCATTTTTAGATATCATCTTGAACATGAAATTATTTCCATTTGACCCAAAGATCTGGGTTGCTAATGAGAATCCAAGCTTTGAGAATCAAAGGTTGCTTCATTCTTATTAAGCAAAGCAATGCATTACTGATTTTGGGTTAACCCAAACTGATATTTGCATGACTCTTATGGACTATATGTTTGTGTTCCCCCAAAATTTACATATCGATGCCCTAACCCTCAGTGTGGCTGTATTTGGAGATGGAGCCTCTAAGAAAGTAATTAAGGGTAAACAAGGTCATAAGAATGGGGCCCCCACCCTATAGGATTAGTGTACTTAAAAGAAGAGACATCGGAGAGCTCTCTTTCCATTTACATGCGCCAAAGAAAGGCACCTAGCAAGAAAGTGGCCATCTGTAAGCCAAGGGGGAGTCCTCACCAGACACCAATCCTACTGGCACCTGGATCTTGGACTTCCATTCTCCAGGACTATGAACAAATAAATTTTTGTTCTTTAAGCTACCCAGTCTATATTTTGTTATTGCAGCCCAACTAGACTAATAAAATAACTATTTTCTTTAAAAAGTTTAGCTAGTTTTTCTTCAATTGGGAAATGGACAACATAAGGATAATACAATATTAAGTTTTCCAAAATAAATTTCTATAATGGGGTACTTCAAAACTATGATCACTTTTGGCTTTAGGCCTTTCTCTAAAATATCACTATAAAATGAACATGGCTTTTGAAATCTATTAAAACCAACTTCAAACAACTAATCTAGGCATATCTCAGCAATGACATTCAAGATTTGTCATTGTTTTGAACATTCAGATAAGGTGTAGCAAGACAGTTCATTGTCATATATAAATCTGTAGAAATTGCTAAGAAATTGAAAGTAAAGAAAAACATTCATGAGTTCTATGAAGTTTATAAAATAAAATCTTGCTTTCTGATATTTATTCATTAAATTATTTAGAGTAAAGCAGTATTAAATATATAGTTTTATAGGTAAGCAATATAGTTATATGACTAAGTCAATAAAGTCAAGCAAATTAACAATTGCACTTCTGGTATGATTGTAGCCAAAAGAATCAAACAAAACTTGGAAGAATATTTTGTTTGATAAAGAAACATTTAGATTATTTAATTGTTACAGAATGCAGAACCATATCAATCTCTAGCATTTTTGCACAGTAAAGAACTAATTTTTCATTGTTTTCCCCTAAAGAACAAATAAACGTAATTTTCAAAAGGTCACAAAATGTTATCTTTCAAGATGTCATCAGCGCTTAATAATTATGTATTTTACCTGTGTAGTTTTTTGATTTCAGAAAATAAGAATTAACTTTGTACTTAATTATTGGAAAAACAAACATAAAAATTGATAGATGAGGGGCGCCTGGGTGGCACAGCGGTTAAGCGTCTGCCTTCGGCTCAGGGCGTGATCCCGGCATTATGGGATCGAGCCCCACATCAGGCTCCTCCGCTATGAGCCTGCTTCTTCCTCTCCCACTCCCCCTGCTGTGTTCCCTCTCTCGCTGGCTGTCTCTATCTCTGTCAAATAAATAAATAAAATCTTAAAAAAAAATTGATAGATGAAATTTTAAATCAAATTGTAAATATTTGTAATCCAAACAATACAAACCATTTCCATATTGGGCAAAAGTATCAAATCTATATAGTACTTGTTCAACACCAACAGCTGGACTGGGGCTGATGTGACTAAAAAATGACAATGCTGTCACAAAGTAACTAAATCTGAAAATAGTATACCTGTAAAATTTAAACTAATTCCTGGCACTAGATGAGAACTTGATTAATGACATTTCTACATGGGACCAGGTTTTTCTTCCTGATGTTGATTATATTTGTAATTAAGTCATCATTTGTATAATTGCCTGTGTGACAAGAAGCTCTAAGCTCCATTGGGGTGGGACTACATCTGTCTTGTTCACAGCTGTGTCACCAGTATTTACAACAGTAGCACTCAATAACTATTTGACAGATTAATGAACAAATGGAAGGGAGAATGTATGAGCATCTACAGCTTAGTGGATTTATAAAGGAATGCAAAACTACCAAAGTTGTAAATGTGAGTAACAGACAGGATAAAACAGAAAGACCACAGTTCAGGGTTATTTGGATGTTAGAAAATGAAGAAAAAACCCAAAAAACCCAAAAACCAACAGGAAGTGATTTATCCTATTTCCTAATGGAAATATCCCACTTAGTAAATTCTATCTATTTTTTTTTTTTTAAATAGCACATACTCAGGTGCTTGGGTGGCTCAGTCGGTTGAGCATAGGACTCTGGGTTGTCGGATGTAGCCTCACAACGGGCTCCATGCTCAGTGGGGAGTCTGCTTGAAGATTCTCTCCCTCTGTCCCTCCTCCCACTTGTGTGTGTGCTCTCTCTCTATACCTAAAATAAATTTTAAAAAAATAATAAAATAACAAATGCCCAATTCATGATATGTTTGGTTAGAATGCTTTCTGTAAGAATATTCCTCATGTTACTGTGTGGAGTAGCTACAGTGTGTACAAATATTAGAAACTAATTTAAATGTATGAATTAAGAATTTTTAAAAATTCGCAACTGTAGCCACCACCAAAAATCATGGCTTTTTAGAAGGCTTAAAAGAGGAAATAAAGCCATGATTTATTTATTTATTTATTTATTTTATAATGATTTTTTATTATATTATGTTAGTCACCATACAGTACATCCCCAGTTTTCGATGTAAGTAAAGCCATGATTTAAATATATTCTTACTCACTAGATTATTAATGAGCTTTATTCTTTGCAGAAAGATCTATGCTATTGAGAGAATTTTCTGAATGAAAGCAGTAAGTATGCTCCAAAGGCTTAAGTTGTTTCTTAATGTGAATAAGCGAGTTATGTGCTTTAAAAAAATTCAATGCAACTATTCAAAGGCATCTTGTAATAACAGAGATTGAGGGGACATTATGTGCATGCCTGTGCGTGTGCATTTTTCTTCTCATTAACTTGTTTCTCTTTCTGGTTTTTTATTTGCTTTTTCATTTTTTTTCTTTTTGTCTTTTTTTGTTTTTGTTCTTTAAAAAATTTGAGGATTCTTTTTTTTTTGGTTTTATTTGTTTTCTTTCTCTCATTATAATTAATTGAGGCACTGCAGTTTTTGTTTATTGTCCTAGGAGTTGATTTCATTTGTTGATTAAGAATAGTAAAGTCATTCAACAGACATTACGGACACCTGCAGGCAGTATGAGTGATTGTGAGGTTTGACAGCACTAACAGCCCCTCACAGATCAAGTGGACATTGATTGTAGCCCAGGGAAGCAGGACAGGAAGATAGGCTCTGAGTCTGATTCTATGGGTCAAATATACAACCACCACAGAGGAAACTTACTATGCATAAAGCTGCTCAACAAATGAGAATTCATACTAGATAATCCCCCCAGGTTTGCTTAGCTTTTTCAAGTGACGAAATTTTTTTGATATATTAGGAATTCAGACTGGTAGGAGACAGTTTAACCTGGCATGCAGGTGAACTTGAGCAGTAATTATGCATAGTATCCTATGGATCGTTTTTGACTTTTCTGATTTTAGTAATTTTTACCCTAGAGTACATAGTCAATCATAAGAGCCCAATGATAGCTGTAGGAGGTACTGAAACAAACACTCCAGGGCATGTAAATGATAACTGTGTAGTAGGGCCTGGACAGGACAATTTGACTTAGAAAGGCAGGAAACAGCTACTGACGATAGTTCACAACTTAAAAAAAAAAAAGTGTGCATGGAAGCATAATAAAAAATAGATTAGTTCAATTTATGCAAATATTTGAGTACCTATTATGTGATGACTGCCAGAAAAGTGCAATTACTAAAGTAAAATGACAGATTAAATGAAGTGCCTATTCAGTGTGATAAGTTCTAACAATTATATATACTCGTGAAACAAATTCTTATCGAAATCTAGAACATGTCTATAATTCCAGAATGTTCTCTTGTGCCCCTTCCCAGTCATCAACCCTTTACCCAGAGGTACCACTATTCTGGTATCCTCAATCATAGACCGGCAGAATCATATAGGATGTATTCTTGTGTCTGGCTTCTTTCATTCAGCATAATTTTTTGAAGCTTATTCATATTGTTGCACACATGAGTAGTTAAGTCTTTTTATTGGTGAGCTATATCAATATATTATATAAATATACCACAGTTCCTTTATCCTTTCTTCTGTATGTGGCTTTTTGGATTTAATTTAGTCTTTAGTCTTTAGTTATTTATGAATAAATCTGCCTGGAACATTTTTGTATATCTTTTTGTGTACACACAAGAAAACATATCTCTTGGGCAAGTACCTGACTGTATGATTGATGGGTCACAGGGCAGATATATGACTAAATTTATGAGAAACTGCTAGACTCATTTCCAAAGCGGTTATATGCCATTTTACAGCCCTACCAGCGATGTACAAAAATTTCAGTTGCTCCATGCTTCCTCCAACATTTGGTATTGTCAGTCTTTTTAATTTTAACCATTTTAGTGGGTTCATTGTGATGTCTTATTGTAGTTTTAATTTACTTCACTCATAACTAATGAGACTGAGCACTTTTCCATGTGCTTATAATTTTACATGCATATATCTTTCGTTATGAAGTACTAATTCAAGCAATTTGTCTACTTTTATTGGGTTATTTATCTTATTACCATTGAGTTGTAGAAGCGTTTGTATGTTTTAGAGAAAAGCTCTTGTATTGCAAATGTTTCCCCTCAATCTGTGGCTTTCATATTTATTTTCTGAGCATTAGCATTGATAAGCAGAACTTTTTAAGTTTGATGAAGTTCTAACCAGAGCTACTGTTTCAGATACTGTGAATCCCTGGCCAGGTCACCTATAGCTTCATGGAGAAGGTTTACAGCTTAGCTTACAATTTACTCACATCAACAAAATTAAAGGGGGTGAGACAAATCCATGTTCTTATTTGTTCTAGTGGGTTCTAATTTTTCCTCACAGATTTCACCCTTAGGGTTCATCTTTGTTCTTTTCCATATCATGTGTGTATTTCCTTGCTGATTACAGGTCTAACACTGGCACAGAGGCAACAACCTTATACAGACTGCTAATCAGTTCCTACAATGGCTTAAAGACTAATCCTCAAAATAAATCCCTTGTTGTATATCCGGTATAGTAGTTCTCTTACCTAATTGAGCCCTAACTGATATGCTCTGGGATGGTCCCCTTGATGTTTACCAGGCTTGGGATTCATTGAGCTTTTTGGATCTGCTTGAAGTTCTACCATAAACTACTGAAAGTCCATTATTATTTTTCAGCTGACTTTTTTCTTCTATGCTTCAGTTTGGATAACTTCCATTGCTCTATTTTCAAGTTTACTGGTATCTTCTTCTGCAGTGTCCAATCTGCTGATGGGCCCTATCAGTGAGTTTTAATTTTTGATACTGTATTTTTTTAATCTGTAGTATATCCTTTTTTTATAGTTTTTTTATAGTTTTCACTTCCCTGTTGAGATTTATCGTATTCTTTTCTTTATCTTCTTTTTTTTCCCCTTTAAATTCTTGAGTATTTTTATAATAGCTTTCATAAAGACATGGTCTACAAATTTTATCATCTGTTATTTCTGGATCTATTTTTATTGAATAATTTTTATTTTGGTTATGGTCCACATTTTCCTACTTCTTTTTATGTTTGGTAATTTGTTTTATTATACACTGGACATTATAGATGCTTCATTGTTGACTATCTGGACTTTATTGACTTTCTAACTAAAGTGTTGAGTTTTGTTCCCATAGACAATCAAATTATCTGCCGTAGGGTTCCATTCTTTCAAGCCCTGTTGTTAGGGTAGGTCAAAGGTCACCTTTTCACCTGGATTTGCCCTACTCCTAAGGCATAGCCCTTGTAGACGCTTTATTGAATCTGCATTAGTCATAAGGTCTTTTTATGTTGGCAGGTCAGGACACAAATGTCTTCCTACTCTGTCTAGCTCTGGGAATTCAGTTCTCAGCTCCTCAGTATGCATTCTTTCCTAGTATTATACTTTGTCTCACCTCAGAATTTCAACCTGCATTTATACTGCTTACTATTCAGCCAAAGATTCAAGAGGATTCCTATTCAGATTTCTGGAGCTCCTTCTCTGCCCCCCTCACTTCCCTCCAGAAACTTGTCATACAAATTCCAGCTACCTCACTGGCTCTGAATCCTCACCTGTGTTTCCTCAGCTCAGGGAGACTGCTGTGTTGTTTGGGCTCCCCTTCCCTGAGCCACAGTCTAGAAAGCGACTCCATGTGGAAAGCTGGTACAATTTCAGGGTTCATTTTTTTGCCCTTCTTAGGGATCACAGTTTTGCGCTGCTTTTTCCCCCAATGTGTAAAAGCAATGATTTCATATGTTTTCTAGTTTTCTAGTTGCTAAAGGTGAAAGGCCTACTGTGATACCTGTTCCTCCATTATGGTTGGAAGTACAATTTACTTGTTCTACTCCTGTTTAATCCTGACAACAAACAAATATATTTGCATATATTACGCTTTTAGAGGCTTAACATTAAACCAAATGGAATCAACTCCACAACAAGTAGAACCACTTAAAACTGTTCTTTCACCCCCTTCCCCACCATAGACTGCTTAGGATTTGATAATCTTAAGAGTAGAGTTATCTGAATGCTCAGACATTTAAATGTAAATTTTTATTTTGTTCCTTTTGTTCAGCTCAGTGGTTCTCAAAATTTACTGTGCCTAAGAATGACTACATAAATCAATGATCCCCTACTTAATGGAATATTTAAAGGTTGTTCTAGGATAGTTTTGACTACAATGTATTCAAGTTCAATTTTAGCCCCAAAGTAAAATGTGCATCTATAGTATGTCTTTCATGGATATTAGGGTTTTTTTTATTGGTATTTGTTTATTTTGTGAGAATTTTCAAGGACTCAGTTCTGGGGAAAGGAGATGGAGTGAAGTCATGTTGTGTATAGAGTACCTAGAAGGGAAAAAAAACAACACAAAGAGAAAAAAACTGAGATACTAGGCCTTAGATAGAAAGGAAAATATAATCTGTGTCTTAACTTTTCTTTCAAATTTAGATTGAAAAAAAATAATATATATAAAATAGATAGATGTTACACACACACACACATACACACACACACACTCCAGAAAAGAAGTGTTAAAAATGGTCTCAATTTAGGTTGAAATAAATAGCTTTAGATTTAAGAAAAATCATAAAAGTAGTACAAAGAATTCTCGTATACTTTCATTCAGATTCCCCAAATTAATATTTTATCATATTTGTTTTCTGTGTATGTATGTGTATGTATGTGTAATTTTTCTGATTTGAGGATAAATTACAGAACTAATGACCCTTTGCCCCTAAATACTTTCATGCTGTTTCTTAAAAACAAGCACATTCTTTTTATGACCACCATAGGTATGGATCTAGGATCCAATCCAGAATCACAATTTACACTTAGTTGTTCTGTGTCTTTAATCTCCTTTAATTGCATAGCGTTTCTTAGTCTTTTATGACTCTTGTGATCTTGATACTTCTGAAGAGTATAGGTCACTTACTTTGTAGAGTATCTCCCACTTTGGCTTTGTCTGATGTTTCCTCATAAATTCAGGTTATACATTTTTGGCAGAAACAGCACAAAAGTGACCTCAGTGCATCAAGTCAGGAGGTTGAAAATCGTGATTTTCTGTTGACTTTTAAAAAAGAAGATATATCCTTATCATGAATTCCATGGTTCTACATGATCTGGCCTCTGCTTATCTGTTAGATTTTGCTCACTATACTTTATCTCTCATTATGTGACCCATTGGACATATCTATCATTTAAAGAAAAATATTGCTGGAAAAATCCAATTTCTACTATATTTACCATTTCTAGTGAGATCTGACATATGTTGAAGTTATGTTTTAATGTGGCTCACAGCATGTTCAATGATGGTTGCTCGCCTCATACGAGAAATAGAGAAGAAATATTTGGACACAGAGCAGATGACACCTCCTTCTGTCTTGTAGTATGTTATGATGTCATTTTCTGTGAATGCAGTCAGATAGAATTGTTTTTTTTGACTTTGGTGGGTGGGAGTGGGCTAAAGTCCTAGAAGAAAAATATTATATGTATGTCTAATATATTTTATTTTGCTTTTGTTTTTCAAGAAGAGTTGAATTTTTAAAATATAGTTGACATACAGTATTATATTAATTTTAGGGGTACAACTTAGTGATTTGACAAGTTTATACATTATTCTGCGTTCACCACAAGTGTAGCTACCATCTGTCCTGTTACATTGCTCTTATAGTGTCATTGACTGTATTCCTTATGCTCTGACTTTTATTCCCTTAACTTATTCATTCCATAGCTGAAAGTCTGTATCTCCCTCTCCCCTTCACGCATTTTGCCCAACCCCCACCCTCCCCCCCTCTGGCAACCATCAGTTGGTTTTCTGTATTTATAGGTCTGATTCTGCTGTTTGTTTGTTCTTTTTTTTTTTTTTATTTCACTTATGTGTGAAATCATATGGTATTTTCCTTTCTCAGTCTGACTTATTTCACTTAGCATAATACCTTCTAGGTACATCCATGTTGTCTCAAATGGTATGATCTCATTCTTTTTATAGCTGCATAATACTGCATAATACATATATATGTGTGTGTGTGTGTGTGTGTGTGTATATATATATATATATATATATATATATATATACACACCATATTTTCCTTATCCATTCATATATTGATGGACTCTTAGGTTGCTTCCATATTTTGGCTATTGTAAATAATGCTACTATAAACATAGGGATGCATATATCTTTTTGAATTAGTGTTTTTGTATTCTTTGGGTAAATACCCAGTAGTGGAATTATGGGATTATATGGTACTTCCATTTTTAATTTTTTGAGGAACATCCATACTGTTTTCCACAGAGACTATACCAATTTACATTCCCACCAACAGTGCACAAGGGTTTCTTTTTCTCTACATCCTCACTAACACTTGTTATTTCTTGTCATTTTGATTTTAGCCATTCTAACTGGCATAAGATAATATCTCATTATGGTTTTGACTTGCATTTCCCTGATGATTAGTGATGTTGAGCATCTTCTCATGTGTCTGTTGGCCATTTGTATGTCTTCTTTGGAAAAATGTCCGTTTAGTTCCTTTGACAATTTTTAAATCAGATTGAACTATTTTTGATAACATGAGTAAATGGTGGAAAATGATAAAAAAAAAAGAGTCATGTTTTCACTCTAAGATCCTTTGTGTCTGTGGTCTACCTGAGATACCCCTCTCTTCTCCAACATCTTCCACCTTACCTGGGTGACTACATTATCTGTCAGCTCTCCCTATATTGGGATAGTTATCCAGCCCTAAACTGTCGGACCATTTGACATTTCTAATTACTTGTTTTGTGCTTCTTCCCTGGCAAACTCTAAACTACTTTAAAAGTGTGATATTGGTATATTCTTAGCACCTAAAACCCTACCACGGTATTTGGCACATAGAACACTTAAAAATATAATTTTGAGTAAATTTGTTTTAGGATATAATTCCTTGGGAAGTTTGGGAAAAGGAAGTTCAAATGTAAAAGTTAAGGACATAGTCATTGAATTAAAAGAAAGCCGAGTTTATACCCAGTTCTACCACTTCTTAGCTCAGTGACCTTAGGCAACTTTATTAATCTTGGGCCTCTTTTTTCTTATCTAGAAAAATGAAAATAATAACTCTTATTTGGGATTAAATGAGTCAATGTATGTCCCATGCTTGGTACAAATGAAGATAATTTGAATAGTGCCCATAAGTGGGGGGTGGTACTCAACTTGTTATGAATCCACTGTGCACACTTGGACCATGGTGTGAAGAGTAAAGACCTGAGCCCACAGTGGAGGCAGCAGCATCTAACTGCCAGAAACCTTAAGGAGGAGGTAACTTCAGGGAGGCAGAACAGTGCCATTGGCAGCCTTTCTATTCCTGCTTAGACACTCTCTTGTTGGAGCCAACTTTCAAGTCATGGGGTTTTGTTACTGAAGGTAAAAGTAGATATATGATAGGGGCGCCTGGGTGGTGCAGTCGTTAAGCGTCTGCCTTCGGCTCAGGGCGTGATCCTGGAGTTCTGGGATCGAGCCCCACATCGGGCTCCTCCGCTGGGGGCCTGCTTCTTCCTCTCCCACTTCCCCTGCTTGTGTTCCCTCTCTCGCTGGCTGTCTCTATCTCTGTTGAATAAATAAATAAAATCTTAAAAAAAAAAAGTAGATATATGATAAATGCCAACTCTAGGCACAGCAATGATTAAGCTAAAGACAAAAGGGGTGGTATGATAAATGTCACTCAATCCACTTTGTGACATCACACTTGATGCCTACTTCCTGAGTAATATACGCCTAATTTGATGTTAGGATCTTCTGGCTGAATCTTTAGTCTCTGTATCAAAACATGCATGTACATGAGGATAGCACTGCATAGCACAGGGATGTTAAGTTATGGGCTCAGAAGTCAAAATTCCTTTAAGACTTTGGACATATAATGAGCTATCCAGTGTGCCACAGTTTTTTCCTTTTATCTCTAACATGGTGATAAGAATAGTTCCTGGTTTATAGGATTGTAAGGATTAAATCTGCTAGTCCTTATGAATCACTTAGCCTAGACAGAATAAGCACTCAAAATTGTTAGCCGCCTTATACTGTATGTGTATTTGAGTTTGTACGGTGTGACTACAGGCTTGTTGGTCTTTAATAGTACCACATCATCCAGAGATGTTCTTGCTTTTCAGTTTTATGTTAATGTCCTGGTCTAATGGTTTAGCTACAATGTGTAGATTGCATCCTCTCAAATATACTCATTTGGGGATTTAACATTCTTCAGCAGAGAAGCACTGTATTTTTAAATGCTCTGTTTTGGATACAGTAGAGGCATCTGATTGGAAATATGCCACATTTTCTGTCATAGGCCTATAATCAGCATCTGGCATTCTTGGCTAAATATTTGTGGTAATGTTAATGTGAAGTCTTTTAATGTTTAATAAACAAATAAAAAGATATAAATAAGTTCAACTTATGGAAGTGAATTTTTCTAAATAATAAAAAAATTATTTCAAGATTATTTTCTGAAATATACATTAATCTAATTGATTCATCATATACTTAGGTTTACAGAATGTAGCTTTTTTTTCATTCTTTTCTGCTGGAAAGAAAATATTTGGGTATGCTTATTTCTATGCTTTTGGGAAAATATTTGTCTTCAAATCTGCCAAGATTACATCCAGTAATTGTAATCACAGCTAGTTTTATTTGCTTATTAGTTCTGAGAAAAAGGTAATGCTATTTTTTAATGGGTTTAGTAGAACCATTTCTGTATACACAATCTTCTGTTTTTACTGTTTTAAAAAGAATTATATACTTTTTACAATTCCAAGAAGTCAACTGCTGTGAAATACTGTGCTCTGAAGGAGAAAAAACAAAGCACATAGAGATTTTTATACATTTGCCAATTTATATTAATTTGAAGGGAAATTGCTTCATATGGTTCTGAAACATTAAAATTGCAATGAAATCACCAGACACAGAAAAAAAGAATCTTTGTCTTGCTACCATACTTTTAGTTCAGGTTGAATAAAGAAATAGAAGACAAATTTTCTTAAGCAAGTATCTCCTGTCTTGTGCTTGCAGAAGTCTGTATTTCCCATTCCTTGTTCTGCATGCTCAACAAATGTTAACAGCACCTGGGATAATTTTAGAATTCGTTATTTTTATTACGTTCAAAATATGAGGATATATTAATGAGACTATTTACTGGAGTTTCATAGTCTGAGTTATTTTGCAATCAAGTTTTATTGCCTTAAAATGCAAATTCACAAATACAGGCTATACAGGATTTTCCACTAATGAATAATTAAGCGTTAGCTAGCAGGGTGATAGGCACTCTTCAAAATATGTTATTTTGACAAAATAAATAAACCTAATATTTTGATGCTTATATTTTACTATGATTCTATTTGCTATAATTCAGCACAGATAAGCACAGCTAGCTAAAATCCAACTTTCTGGCTATAAATCTGATATTTAAATAATAAAGTACTGATTTTAAAAATTTGTTATTTTAAATAACTCTCCCGCAAATACAAATTTATGTGTGTGTCTTGAGAAAAATTAACATAGGTTAGATTAAATTCCAGCCTTACTGAATAGAATTATTATGTCCATATTTTCTAGTCAGAAACAAAGACATATATTATAACATATGTCCTAATGAGCCAGTCAAAATGTTTGCAGTTGAGAAGTGTGCCAACCATACATTTAATTTCTCTGTGATGACAGTGCATTGTGGGGAAATTCCTATTTGTTAGTAAAGCAAATAACCCTTGAATACAGAGGCTTCAGAACATACAGACTTTTTCTGAACATTTTAACTAATTTGTGAAGATCATTATTTCAACCTGTGGAATTGGTTTGATAATATGAATAAGCTCTGCTTTTTACTAAATTCAAATTGGGTGTCAAAAACTAAGCTTGTTATCTCTTTAATTATAGTTGAAATGGGTCATTTTTTTAAACATATGATAAAAAAGGCAAACTGAAAAAATTGGGAATGAATTTATCTGCTTAATTTTTCAAATAAAAGAGTTTGTAAAATGAACTCGTTATTTGCAACTCTTTCCCCCATGAAATTATATAAAAATACATGTTGCAGTGCCTAGCACTTGATATTTTATGTTTTTCGGAAATTTTAAAATATGTAATTCCACTTGATTCTTACCACATCCTTGGAGTGAACCAGGATGGATACTGTTAGCTGGGTTTTATAGATGAGTAAACCATTCTGGATGTATATGTTATTTTCCTCCCTAGCAGATGTGTGTGTTTGTGTGAGTGTGTATGTGTATAATACACATGTAAATGGCAATTTGTACTACTGTAGAAATAACTGAAATTATATGGCAAGCCATCTTGGATTCTCCAAATTCCAGCAACATTAAAAAAAAAATAATTTCACCACATAACATTTAGGTTAAACACTTATTCTACAAACATTTATTATTGAGAGGTCAAAAGTACTTTTGCTATATTTAGTGGGAAGAAAAAGACCTACCAAAATAGTAACATTTATAGAAATAAGGAAATCTTTTGGAATCTTTAGGAAGAATTCACACATGAAAACACAATCATAATCCATTCATTCAGTTAACAAATATGTTTTGAACACCAACTCTGTGCCAGGCAGTATTTGGGGCACCAGGCACGTAGCAGTGAATGGAATAGACAAAAATCCTGATAGTCATTGACTTTGCGTTGTTTCCTGACCAAAGTTGACAAAAGTGATTTTCTGGGATGTGTGTCTATATAAGGGATCAATATAAAAAGGCTTAGATTCATGATTCCTATTTTTTTCTAACTGGTTCCCTAGCAGTCCTAGGAAAGAAATGTTCAGGAAGAAAGAAATAAACCAAATTTCACTCCATCTATGTAAACATGCAGATTGATTCCTAACATGGAGCAGAAGTGGCAGTGTTTCAGGAATGTCACACCAGAGCATAAATTTAAATACTAACAATTAGTAAGTGGTATTGAAGAAATGTCCATTCTTTCTAAAGTTAGAAAACAGAGTCTGTGAATATCGTCCCTCATCCAGAAATACCATAATGTAAAAAGTCTAATCGAAGTCCCATTTCCAGATGTAGGATCCACTTAAATCTCATCTTGGTAAAAGAGTAATGACCATGCATATAGTCAGCAACAATCTCAGTTGGACATAGAAATGGAAGAGTGGAAGATCAAGATCTTTCCAACTGACTCCATCATTTGGCTAAATATTTGGAGATATTTTAAAGGTCCTTTCCCAGGAGATTCCCTATACAGATAAAAAAAAATTGATTTAAAACACTCAATGAAAAGACACTGAAGATATGTCTGATTTGCTTAGAAGTTGTTTCTAATCATAAAGGACAAAAATGAAAGGAGAGACTACCTCTCTGTGATGTTTATTTCGCCTGCTTTGGGAGCTTTAATCTCTCATATGTGTGCTCATAAATGTTCCTTCCTCCCTCCTCGCCTTCCTCATCTTAAACTATTACCACCTTACCATCTTAAGAACCAAAGTCAGATGGAAGTAAGGAAGTGATGAGTCTACTTTAAGCCAGGGCCACCCAAGCTCCTGGAGAAAGCTCCCAGCCCCATTATCAAGATGTTCAGAAGGAGTCACGTAAACCTTTTTTTGCAATCTGTAGCAATATTTAAGAATTCATTAACCTGGGAAAGTTAGCCTTATATTTAACCTAAATTTCCAATTCTGTTTTGGAAGCAGAAACTAGTTGGTTCTCATGCTCCACATAAAAAATAGATCACTTTTTTAGCTTCAGGCTGAATAATTTTGCTTTCTTTAAACTTCCTTATTATGGAATATTTCACAAATTCCAAAAGGCAATATACACATCCCAAAACCTATGGTTGGTATAACAAAAATTAAAGATTACCAATATAATCAAATATTTCCGTGTTCATTTGTCTTTGGATATTATTCTTTTTCCTTCCCCAAATATAAACACTTCTGATTTCATGTTTATTGTTACGCACATGCTTTTATTCTTACATTTGTATGTACCCAGTAAAAAAAAACCACGATGTAACTTCAAATGTTTTTCAACCATAAAAATGGTATCATACCAAGCATATCTATCTCCCTGCCACTTTTTTCCCCCTCAAACTAATATTTTGGAGATATTTGTTACTAAGCCAAAGTTTTCTCCAAAGTGGTGGAGCCATTTTATACAACTATATCCTTCTTTATTCATTTTTTTAAATTTCCAGTTATCTAATACTGCTTATATTAAAGAGGAAAAGAGAGGGAGTTAGAACTGAAAAATAATGAATTTTCTTTCCCTTTTACGTTTTCTTACTTGATTTAACTTATTGAAGGGAAGGGAACGGAAGAAAGATGACTAGGGAGTGATGCTGTCCTATTGAATATTAAATTTTCTATCCATTGGTGCTTATGTTCCTTATGATTTGGTTTCAATATTGAAATAAAATAAAATCAAACAATAACGACCAAGAATCTTATCATTGAAAGTGACATTGAGATGTCATCTGGTTTATTATTTCATATTTAGATTACATATCTCAGGGTAATAGAATAATGATATTTGAGTCCATTGTGCCTGACTAGTTGAGTTGTATATATTAGTGATGTGAAGACAAAAGCCAAAGAAGTTAAGGACAACATTTTGTGTCCGAATGGGACAAGTACTTGAGCCACTGCAAAAAAGATAAATGATAAATGCATATTCCTGATTAAACAATCAGCGCTATCTATAATTTCTGACTTATACCGTACTTAATTCATTTGTTCAATGGTTCTTAAACTTATTTTGATACATTGCTACTCAAATGACTCTAGATTCAAAATATGGTGAAATGTATTTTCTCGATTTCTAACATGTTTGTTAGGTGTTCATTGAGTAGTTCATTAGATATCTTTATATTTTCCTGTTCCTCACATGCAAGATCATCATTACCACCTCATGTCTTTACACAGGATTTCTGATCTGGTATTTCTTATGATGATTCAGAATTTTCACAAGAAAGTGTCAATCTATCCTCGGAAACTTTTACTCCTAGTATAGGAACAGAATAAAATCAAAGCAGCTTTGGGTAAACTTGCACATTTGGAAGCATTTAGCTATTTAAAAAAATCTTAAACTTGGAGGCTGACATATTTCTAATTTTTGGCTTCTTTGGCTCTGCAGCCTCCATGAAAAATGGCCCTGCCAATCACTAGCCATGAGAAGCATTATGTTCTAATGTTTATATTCTATTTGGGTTGCTTCTGAGCTACTCATCAAAACCTTGACTTTGTGGTTTTAATATAATTTTCATAGAAACATTAAGAACAGATGTATAAGCCAATCAAAAGGAAATATGTAAATATGGCAATTAAATCAGCATAAATAAAAGAGTAGTCTGCATTTTTTCTGATTACCACAAAGAAACATAAGATTATTATTTACTCATTGGTATAGAAATATGTTTTGAAATAAAAACAAAAGTAATGTGCCTATATTTTTTAGAATCTTACATAATTCAACGGTATTAATGGAAATTATAACTTAACTGTACACTAACTTTTTCCTAAAATGTAATCAGTATCAACTAATTTTTAAGTGATTCTGATGTCATGGATCACCTTTCAAACATTCAAGTTATCTATCTATATTTTTAAATGTCTGAATAAAATTTACTTAGGTAATGTCATAAATTCTCTAAGTAAATTTGCATCAATGTGCATGTTGGAAAATATTTTTGGATGCTCAATAAAGTGGCATTAGTTTTGATATTACTTTTCTTCTACTCTACCTCACAATTTAATGTAGTCAAAGATTTACAAAAGTGAGAGTCCTTCAAGATTAAAATCAACTACTTATTTTAGGGGTCAGATAGTTGCACAGTTAGGTGAGGAAGGACAATACAGATTTTAGTGAACTGATCTCTGGTTCTTTGGTATCTCTTACTTAGTGCCTGTGAAAGAGAATGAAATAAATTTCTAATGATTAAGTTTCACTCTTTGATCACAAGTCTAATAGCTTGTTTGGCGCTAATGAGAGAAGTTTCAATTAAACTCTCTTATTGTCAAGCATGAATTAAACATTTTTATTGTTAAACATTTTTATTGTTGTCAAGCATGAATTCAGTCACTTCTTTACTTCCCATGTTTCCTGTTGATACAGATGAGAGGAATGAAGTTGAAATGATGAGACTCAGTGGCCCATGATTAGTAATCAAAACCAGAGGGCAGAAATAAGAAATACTTGCAGACAGATAGGTCCTTCAGTATTTTTCTGTTGTCAACAACAACAAACTATGTTTACTTCTAGAGAGTCACACACAAACCAAATGATTTGTTGTTGTTGTTTTTAAATTTACTTTCAAACTAAATATGGGCAGCCTCTTGATACCTGACTGATTCATGACATCTGTCCTATTTCAAACTCAGCCACCAAACAATTATGATACTTACTATATACCATGAAGCCGATCAGACTTATCTCAAGAAGGCAAATTCCAGCAAATTTTGTTGCATCTCTCTATGCTGTGAAGTAGTCTGAAAAGCTTAGTTCGACAGCAGGCTGGCAATTGTAAGTACAACTTCCTCATGCCATACACATGTAACTCTCACTATCCAAGACATTTGGGGAAATTGGTGACTCTATTCGTAACTAGCATGAAACTTTGAAAGATATTTATTAATTGGTATTGTGGTGAAGGACTGCTAGGGGAAGAGGAATATAAAGTACTGACTGCCTCAGTTAAATGTGGACTTCTTCCAGATTAGCAGTTTGAGATTCAAATAATAAATGGGCAATATTAACTAATATAGAATACTAATTTATATACACTTTAATTATGAAACTTATTCTACTGTGTTATGATTTTTTCTTTTTTTTATATCAATTTTATTGAGGTATAAGTTATATCAATAAAATGTGCTCATTTTATGTGTACAGCATGATGAATTTTGACAAATGTAAACATTCATGTAACACTACTCAAACCAAGTTATGGAACACGTCCATCATGCCACCAGGTTTCCTCCTGCCCTTTTGCAGTCTATTCCATACCTCTCTTTTCTCAGGCTCAGGATAAAACTGATAGGCTTCCTGTCACAGTTTTACTTACTGTAGAATTATGTTTAAATGGAATCATGGAAGACAGACTCTTGAGTCTGGCCTCTTTGGTTCACTGTAATATCTTCAAGATTCATCATGTTGTTGCATGTATCAATTGTTTGCTGTTTTTATTGCTGAGTATTATTTCATTGTATGAATATACCAGAAAATCTTCATCTGTTTCCCTAATGACGGACATTTGAGTTGTTTCCAGTTTGGCTATTGTGAATAAACTGCTATGAATATTCTCAAATAAGTCATTTAGTGGACTTAAGTTTTGGATAAATACTTTGAAGTGGTCATAGAGTAGGTTTTATTTAGCTTTATAAGAGACTACCGGAGAGTTCTCCAAAGTGTTTGTA
The DNA here is from genome assembly GCF_024610735.1 of Ursus americanus. Lineage (NCBI taxonomy): Eukaryota > Metazoa > Chordata > Mammalia > Carnivora > Ursidae > Ursus > Ursus americanus. The sequence goes on along the minus strand of NC_142137.1, from coordinate 48,586,238 downwards.
AAAATTTATACTTAGACCAGCAATGAATGAGAGTTCTGATGGTGCCATACCTCTTAAACATTTGCGTTGGCATTTTTTTCCCTAAATCTTAGCCATTCTAGTGGATGTATGGTGGTATGTCACTGTGATATTAATTTACATTCTCCTGATGACTAAGAATGAAGAACATCTTTTAGTGTGTTTATTGGCCAATGGTCCCATTTTTCTTTGTTCCTTCTTCTATTTTCAATTAATTGAATATTTTCAGTATTTCATTTTATCTTCTATTAGATATTAGCTCTACTTCACTGTTTTATTTTTTAGGTATTCAAGAGATTACAATATGCAACCTTTAAGTTTTCACAATCTACTATCAAATATTATACACCATTCCATGTGCGATATATTTCTGTTTCTGTCCTCTTGTCCTTTGTAGTATTATTTTCATATATCTTCACCTCTGATACAGTATTATTATTTTTAATGTAAGCAATCAATTTTATTTTAAAGAAGCCATGAAAAGGGGAAAATTATTACTTTTTACATATTTACATTTCTGAGGTTCTTCATTCCTTTCTGTAGATACAAGTTTCCATCTGGTATCATTTCCTTAGCCTGAAGAAGAGTGACACATTCCCTCAGCTTTTGTTGGTGTTGATATGCTTTTATGTTGTCTTAATAAGGACATTTTCACTAGATACAGAATTCTAGGCTGGCAATTTTCTTTTTTCTTTCATTACATTAGAGATGTTATTCCACAGCCTTTTGGCTTATATTCAATTCCATGATCATTCTTATTTTTATTCCCCTATATGCAGTACATCTTTTTTCTCTGTTTTTAAGATATTCTCTATATTACTGGTTTTCGAAAAATGATGAAATGTGCTTTGTATGTAGACCACCCAGAGTATTTTTCAGTTCAGATATTTTTTAACTGCAGAAATTTTATATGATTCTTTTTATAAATATCTTTTATTTCTTTCATAGCCAAATAAAATTTTTTCATTTTTTTCCATTTAGCCAAAATGTCCACTGCTTGAAAGAAGAATCTTAAAGAACGTGCTTATGGTTACCATTATGTTTTTGTTTATATGTTTGTTTTGCAAATTGGAATTCCTATCTATTGGAATCAGAAAACCTGCCTGTGGTTTCTGGCTCCAACCCTTACTATTTATTTGATCACAGACAATTTAACTTAAGTTTTGGTATGCAAAATGAGTCCACAAAATCCCATCCTAGTGTGCTGATTCATTATGATAATGTATGCGAAAATGTTTTGTGCAAAACCTAAACAAGTATAGGCTATTCATCTTCCATTAAAACTTTTTAATAAAATATTTACAATTAATAACTTTCTATAGCACTTTTTTCTACTTAGAACATACAGAGTGTGATTGCTAGCTATCCAACCATTAAGGAATTGCCTGAATATTAATATTCACTTTCATATATTGCCATGGGAAAAAAACACATAAAAGAGACTAAATAAGATTACTTCCATTGGCACACTATAAATCTGTATGTTCCTATCATGAGTTTTCATGTGTCTTGAAAAACCTAAAGAATTGTCCTTATGTCCAAAGAATACCAAACTTTTCTTGGAGAACGCTGTAAGAGGAAGATGTCTTACTGCTTCAGAAGGGCAAGAAATTTTTTTAATGAGAAGAGAGTCTATATTCTATTTCAGTATTATAGAATAACTAGTGAGACTCTACAGTCTAAGAATAGAGGTGACATTGATGATTTTTACATTTTTTATATTTGATCCATTGTTCTTAGATAAGAGAAAATCCCAACTCAACTTGCTTACATGGTACGTTTTCATTCTTTGTGGAAAAAGGACTTTACACAGAAACACACATATACAGAGCACACACAAAATGATATTTGGGAGAATGTTTTAAATGTTTAAATAGATATTCAAGTTATTTGAAACAAACTAATGTATGTGCCTTCAAGTAATTTGAAAACATAAATTTACTTACACACAATTTATTTGCTAATTACTAATCACTTTTACCAATCCTGGTGCATGTAATCCCTACAAAGACCTCTTATTTAATAAACTTGCCTGATTCCCAGTTACTGCACTAGGTTGAAAATTAATTTTTCCTCTTCCAAAAGACTTCTATTTTGTCAAGTTATGTAGATTTTAATTGTTACCTTCTTGTTCCCATCCTTCCTCCACTGTTTTCCCTTTTTAAAAAGAAGTTATCAAGGTGATTGGGTGGCTCAGTCCCATTATTTCCCTGGATCGACTAATGGATAATTTCTTAATTGCCGTACCAGGTCCCAGCATAACCCATCAGGAACAAGGAAGTCAAATTGAGAGGATGGAACAGCTTAAGCAGTGGAATCTATGAAGCTTGGCATTGGAAAAGAAGGAACTATCTTAGAATTCTATGTGGAGGTCCTCTGCAGGTCTCTGAGGGAGGTCTGGGCTGTACCTACATCAAGCAGCACCATCTGAGGCTTAGAATTAAATCAAAGCGTACATGAGTTCAAAATGACTGAATTCCTTGCTAAAATAACAATCAACATTCTCCATAGAAAAAGAACAGTATCTAGAATCTCTAAGGTATTTTACTTCTAATATCCAGTGTTCTAAACAATTCCTTAGACGTACAAAGAAACAATGATCCATAATCAGGAGGAAAAAAAGCAGACAGTAGAACTTAACCCCGAGACTGACAAGAAATCAACCCCGAGACTGACAAGACTTAGCAGATAAAAAAGTTAAAGCTGCTTTTACAAATATGTTCAAAAATTAGAGGAAAATATGTGAAGTAATTAATAATAATTGGCTTACCATCCAATAAAGCAGCCGGAGGAAAAAGGACATATTACATGCAAGGGAAAGAAATAGATTTATTTCATCTTTACATCAGAAAAAAATGGAGCCCATAAAACAATGAAATGACATCTTCAAAGTTCTGAAAGAAAAAAACTGCCAATAGAGAATTCAATATCTGGGAAACTTTTCTTCAAAACCAGGGTGAAATAAAGATATTTTCGGATAAATGAAAGCTGAGCACAATTTCCACCAGCCAACTACACAGCCAGAAATTCTGAAGGATGATCATAAGGCCAAATGAAAATAAAGCTTGGATCTAAAAGACAGAATGCAACATCCCCAAAATTTATAACTGCATAAATATAAAAGATTTGTTTTCTTTTCATGAAGTAGTTAAAATGTGGCTATATAAGTATCAGACAAAACAGACTTTGAGACAAAGTACACAATGATAAAACACAGGCATCATCAGCACATGAGTGGTTAAATAACTTATGGTATATTCACACAATGAAATACTACCCAGCAGTACAAAGGGACTACTTCCACATATGAAAACATGGATGAAGCTCATAGACATTAAATTGAGTGAAAGAGCCAGGCAGAAAAGAGTACATACTGTTTGATTCCATTTATGTGAACTAGAATAGGTAAAACTATTCTATAGTAAGGATACTTTTGTTTTGGAGCAAAAAATAGTGGATACACTACAGAAGGGCACGAAGAAACACTTTCTGGGTAAAGGAAATAGTCTTTATCTTAATTTGGGTGATAGGTACACAGAGGTATATATTTGTAAAAAGTAACCCACCTGTTCATATAAAATGTGTTAATTTTATTGTATACAATTACACCTCTATAACATTTATTTTTTCAAAAGTAAAGTAGGGTAAGGAGAAATATTTCGTTTGATAAGCACTTATAGAGTGCCCACAGGCTTCGGTTACTAACCAGATAGAGAGTCAGTGAGATTCAGCTCTTACCCTATTGTCTGGTGGAGGAGACCAGAGAGCAAATGAGTGATTTCAGATTACAATGAACATTGAGAAAGATACAGACAAAGGCAAATCCTTATCAGCCTGGGACATCCGAGAATCTTCCCAGAAGGAAACGAATGTTTAGATGTTGAGCTCAGGTACTGGTAGTGAGGATAAGAACAGATATGAATTATAGCAGCTGGCTAACCTCTGAAGACTTGAGTGATTAGTCCAGTGTGGTAATGTGGGGTATAACTTGAATAAAATAGGACAAAATCCTTTTCCTCAAAGGGTCTCACTGTTGAATCAGAGAGAGATAAACGTGAAATTCTAGTTCAACGTGATTTATGTAATAGATATACATGCAGAGACACAAGAAGAACCATCTCAGCAAGATTCTGAAGGATAAACAGGAGTTTCCAAGAGACCAAAAGAGCAAGTACACATTCTAGAGAGAGGAAAATCCTAGTCCAAAGTCCGGTTATTGTGAGGATCAGATGAGCAAATTTAGAGGAACTCCTGATAATACCTAGCATGTAGTAGGCACTCAATAAGTAAGCTGTTTTTAATGGGTAAAGTTTTCTCCCACTAGACTGAAAATCCTTTAAGGAGATTCTAGCCCATATCAGTCAATAACTCCTTGAAAAATGTGGATATTGAGCTCTTACGTAATGAGCCATGTTATTATTCATACCAATAATGTTCTCAATTGTTTACAAACTCTTGGCTGAATTTCAGGTACGTGTTTATTCAACTGCAGCACAAATGTAAGATCCAAACTACACAGTAAAATATCTGGATGGTTAGTACCAGAAGGATCAGCTATAGATTTGTCTAAAAATATCAATTTATATTCACAGTATATATGCCTAAATTCAGATTTTGATACATGTGGATTTGGCAAAAAGATAATTAAAAGCCCTAATCTCCTGGCACCTAAGATAAAATATCTAATGACAGTCTTCAAAAGAGAAATACTCAAGATACATATTTTAAATTGTAACCATTCCTTTTTAAAGCAAGAAAATTTTGCAAGCACAATTATTATCTTAGATATTTTAAATGGCTGCAGTCTGTGTTTGCACATTCCCAACAGAACTTGCCCAAGAGAAAGGCTCACGTTTAGCAAATAGAAGTTTAAGAAAAATAATTCCACTAGCAGGCTGCATAAAACAATAAAATAGTTTTATGACCTGCATTATGGGGAAAAAGTAATGAGTTCTATGTCAGAACATGTGACAAGACAACACCATGCTTCCTGGACAACTGCTCCACCCGAGAAAAATGCACCTAATGATTACAGCCTCAATAGGTATTCGTGAACGAAATGCAATGACATCTTAAAATTGCTAGGACAAAAACATGCACATAGCATCACTTCATTTACATTTATAGGAAAAGAATTCCAGAGTTGTATTTACTCATTTTCCTTTAAATAGCATTTTAAAAAGCTAACTTGCACAAGAGAGTAACTCACCTATAAATTTAATGGAAAAAGAAATTGTATAACCATCTATTTAGAGAACGTTCTTAAAATTTTGCATCCCAACCTCCCCAAAACTAGTTTGATTTTGTTCTAAAATTTTCAGTTTAAAAATTAGGAATGAATACTTTTAATACTTTTAACAAATAAAAAGTATTAATTTATAGCCTTTGGTAAGATCAACAGACTAAAATATTCAAAGTGTTACTCAGAGACTTAACATTTTCCCAAACTCACAGTGCAAAAAAAGGGATCTAGCTCTACCTATCCTTTAACAACAATAATAGACAAATAAGAGAGTACTTGTATGACTTTAACTTTGGAAACAGAAATTAAAATCTAATAACTTAAAAGTTTCTCTTCTGTTCTTGATGTTAGCAATATATCTTAATGTCATATATATATGTATATATATAAGTAATTATGCTTGTGAGAAAATTCTTATATTACTTTTTAAAAAGGATTTATTTATTTATTTATTCATTTGAAAGAGAGAGAGTGAGTGGGGGATGGAGCAGAGGGAAAGGGACAGGCAGACCACGCTGAGTGTGGAGGCAGACGTGGGGCTCCATCTCAGGACCTGAGATCATGACCTGACCTGAAATCAAGAGTTGGATGCTTAACCCACTGAGCCAGCCAGGTGCTCCTAAACTATAGTTTTTATTTATTTATTTATTTATTTATTTATTTATTTATTTATTTTTTTAAGATTTTATTTATTTGACAGAGATAGAGAGAGCCAGCGAGAGAGGGAACACAAGCAGGGGGAGTGGGAGAGAAGCAGGCTCATAGCGGAGGGGCCTGATGTGGGGCTCGATCCCGGGATCACGCCCTGAGCCGAAGGCAAACGCTTAACCGCTGTGCCACCCAGGTGCCCCAAAACTATAGTTTTTGAATGACAGATATGTTTTCAATTTATTGTTACAAAGTGATGTGTTACAATAAATATTATTATTAATATATTTTTGCACATTCTGAAAAGTATTTCTTTAGATTAAACTCCTCAACATTGAATCACTGGGCCGTAAGATATAATGTGTTCAAATTTATAGACACTGCCAAATTGCTCTCTAGAAATAATGTTGAAAAAAAAGTTATTGGTAATATGGCATCTATATGGACGCTGTTAATTGTTTTTGGGTTGGGTTTTTTCCTCTTAGTTTATAGATATAGATAGTAACACACCTATAAATATATACATATATAAATTAAAACACATATGCATATTTATATTCTTCAATGTGTATAACTCATAATGAAATGTGTGTGTGTGAGTGTGTGTGTGTGTGTGTGTGTGTGTGAATAGATTCTGCATTCATTTATATGTCATCACGAGTGTCCTGTCTGGTTAGGAATAACAATGTTTCAAATGGTTTTTCGTTATTATGAAAGCTAGTTTGGGGTATGGAGGAAACAGGGTGGAGAAGATTCTTTACATAAAAAAAATTGCCCTTTCGACATTGCTAAAAATAGAAAATATCAACTGAAATGTTACCAGACCTTTTTTGGGGATAGGGGTTTTGGGGATAGGGGCCAGGCTGGCAGTTTCCTATTGCTACTATAACAAATCACCACAAATTAGGGTCTTAAAACAACACCAATTTTTTCTCTTACAGTTCTGAAAGGTCAGAGGTCCAAAATGAGTCTTACAAGATTCTCGGTCCATTCAGGCTGCCATAAAAAAATACCTATAGGCTGGATGGCTTAAAAACAACAGAAATTTATTTCTCAGCTTTCTGGAGCCTGGGAATTCCAAGATCCAGGCACCCTCAACTTGGTATCTGTGGAGGGTTTGCTTCCTGGTTCATAAACAGCCATCATCTGGCTGTGTCCTCAAGGGGCAGTGGGGGTGAGGGAGCTCTCCAGGACCTCCTTTATCAGAGTGCTGATCCTACTCATGATGGCTCCACCCTCATGACCTAATCATCTCCCAAAGGTCCCACCTCTGAATACCATCAAATGGGGGTTAAGTTTCAGCATACATATTTTGGGGAAACAAATAATCAGCCTAGAGCATGAGACTAAGGTCAAAATGTTGGCAGGGCTAGTTCCTTCTGGAGATTCTTGGGGAGAATCCATTTTCTTGCCATTTTCAGCTTATAAATGCCACCTACCTTCTTTGGTTTATGGCCTCTTCCTTATATGACCCCAAACTCTTGTTTCTGTCATCAGATCTACCAGTGCCTTTGACCTTTTCTTTCTCTCTTATAAGACCATTGTGATTATATTTAAGGCCCATCCAGCTAATCCAGGATGATCGCAACTTAACTGTGCCTGTAATGTTCCTTTTGCCATATAAGGGTGAGGGGCACCTGGGCCAGATAAGAGGGATCTTCGTGGGTAATTGCGGTGATTAGACCAAAAGGCCATGTGAAGCAGGCCTAGGACCTGTTAATCTGTTGTGCCAGGCTCCACATGAGGTTCCTATGCTTTGATGTAGGAGCTCTAAGGCAGACATGGGAATGTTTGAGAGGAGAATCCAAACTCCACATCCTTAAGTGTAGCTCCTTTTTTAGTTCAAGAGGAGTCTGGAGCAAGCTCCTATGTAGTATAAACTCCTTAAATAGTGATAGTTCTTTTTTTTTTTTTTTAAGATTTTATTTATTTATTTGACAGAGAGAGACAGCCAGCGAGAGAGGAAACACAAGCAGGGGGAGTGGGAGAGGAAGAAGCAGGCTCCCAGCGGAGGAGCCTGATGTGGCGCTCGATCCCACAACGCTGGGATCACGCCCTGAGCCGAAGGCAGACGTTTAACGACTGTGCTACCCAGGCGCCCCTAAATAGTGATAGTTCTATGCCTCATTCTGTTGCTAACATACTCATTTACTAAAACATTGTCTCTCTATAAAGGAACATTTTATCAGATATAAAGACACATATTTACATGCATGTTTGTTGTTCTTTTCCCCTTTCCAAAAAATCATTTAAGGCTGGGGAGCATGGCTCAGTCAGTTTAGCATTGGACTCCTGATTTCAGCTCAGATCATGATCTCAGGACCGAGCTCCTTGTCTGGCTCATGCTGGGCATGGAGTCTGCTTGATATTCTCTCTCTCCCTCCCCCTCTGCCCCTCCCCACACCCCTACTCACCAGCTTCTCTCTCTCTAAAAATAAATAATAATAATAATAATAATTTAAGGCACCTAACAATGAAAGGCAGATTTGTATAGTAGTAACAGAAATATAAAATTAGGTCCAAGGAGAAATACTTAATATTAAAATAAAATCATTGTAAAAAATAAATAAAATAAAATTGTGCATAAATGAAAAATTGGCTTTGAGGGAAGGAATTGCTTCTTTCTCGTCATCTACATACTTTCTCTAAACTTACTGTACCCATAAAGGAAATAGTGAAATTATAAGATTTAAAATTTAGAGATGGCTAAGAGATTCTCAAACTGTATTAGTAAACTTTTGCTACCTAAAGTTGTTCTATAACTACTTTTTATTTTCCCAAAACTTTCTCTGGTTTTCTAATCTATTATGTATCAAGAGATGAAGTACAATCTTAAATGAACCTGTCTAGCCCATAACTGACTAAATGTCATCAGAAAGATGGTTTGGAGAGGAACTCTAATTATGGGAAAGACACAGAGATGTGGTGACATAAGAAGACCATCTTCTTCTCCTGGATTGAGTTTCTCCTTTTAAATATACTGAGCACAATGAGTGAAAAATAAAATATATATTAAAAAAATTACATTACATTTAATGAATTCAGTGCCTACTTTCTATATATATTAATCAATGGATTTTTCAAGGGCCAAGCTCCTAATAGGTTACTCATTGCTCTGATAATGAGATAGGTTAGCGATGTTTTCTTAATGTTCTGTATTCTTGATTCTCTGGAATCTGGGGCCTTCCTGACTGAGGAGCGAATGCCCCTCCCAGGGCTAGCTAATTCTTAGAGATACCACATGTGAGCGTATCTTTGATATACAAACCAATCAATCCCCAGTTCATACCCCCACCTGCTTCCTTGTGTTAGAATCCTGCGGTCTGGGGCACTGTTCCTCCCGCTGTAAACCACCTCAGAGCCAAGTACTAGACCACCAGGAACCACCCCTGTGGCTCAGGTGTAGCCAAAATTATTCCAACTAGCCAATCCTAAACCTGCTCAGTTCACATACTCTGCTTCTCCCATTCCTTTCTGCAAAAACCACAGTAAAAGCTCTCATTCATATTTTCTTTCCCCTCACTTCTGCCTCCTGACAGACCTTGGTCTTCCCTTGATGCTTGGTGTGGGGTGCCCACAGAACCTTCTTGGAACCGTGTGTAACAAACTATCTTTTCAATGGCAGTCATGCCCTGGTCTGTTGGCCTCACCATACCTGAATAAAATAAAAATCCTGGGTAAATTTTAAAACATAAAGTAAAGCAAAAGAAAACAGAAGACTATCCTTAGTGATGGGCAGTTTCTCAGCGGATTTTTTGGTATGATGTGTTGAGGTGATAGAAAAGTACTTTTTGTTTGCTGAGATTTGGAATTCTAGGACAGGAAAAATAAAAAGATGTCTGACATAGTTTCTTTCCCATATTGAGCTTCCAACAAACTCAAAGACAAATTAGAAAAACCTGCAGAAGGCAGATAGGAAATTTGTAGAATTATTTGATACATGTTTATGATTTGGGATTAGATGGCTGCTTACTAAATTTTCCCTGGTCCTATAAATCCAGAATGTGTAGGCAGCCATGAAATTTGATTTTTTTTTTTAAATGGCAATGTTATAAAAGTGTTGCTTATTCACAAGCAGTTGCCATCATAATTGACATAGACTCTGTCCTCCCTCGTGGGAGGAATATTCTCCACCAGAATCCCTTTTGGTGGCCTGTGTTTACTGTGTTATTAGTGGCAGATTTCCCTCGGCTCAGTTGAACTAGTTTAGGCCCTTGAGTCTACAGGAACCTTTGACATAAGAACTGAAGAAAAATCAGTTGGAAAAGATCCTTAGAGTCATAACAAATGTGCTCATAGTTAAGTCAAACATCCCACCTCAGAAATTTAGTTCTGTTCAAAGATAGAGCTGTAAAATATCACATTACATAGAGAGTCAGGCCAAATTCTATGTCTTTAAAAAGATTCATGTAAAGTATAAAATTGCTTTATATCTTGCAAATGTAAAATGACCCTTAATTGTATAATAAAAGGAATTATATCATTGCTCTTTTTATTTGAACTTATATGATTTCTATCTACAATATTGAATATAAAGTACTGCCTACATTGCTTACATATAAAGATTACAATTTAGTTCAGAAGTTGGGGTAATTATTCCTATTTGTAACTCTCTCTCCTCCCAACAATTTTCTTTTTTCTCACCATCTGCAATCCAATCTCAAAACCTAAAGCTACGTTTTTGTTTTCCTTTAAAACACTGTATTAGGCAAACCTGTGTGAGTCCAGTCCCCATCCACATATCAGGCACTCCATGTGCATCTGTGGATTGACTGGTTGAATGATGCAGAGTGTTCACAGCATAGAACTGTTGCTCTGTAAACCTGCATGCTCTGTGCTTGAGCCTGCCAGCTGAGTTATGTAACAGAAAACAGTGCTGCAGCACCAATGGACACATGTTTCAGAAATTCTCTACTGGGCATCCCGCCTTGAGATTTGGTGCTAAGATCCACATGTAGGTGATGAAAGAATCTGTAGGACTAGTCAGGATTTCTTCACATCTTCAAAGTCTGTTTGGCTTCTTGGGGCCAAAGTTATTTGTATGACAGTACCAGGTTTAACATTTCTCTGCTTACACAAAGTAATATTTAAGAAAATATTTCTACTTTGATTCACCAAACGATATCTCATTTTTCTTTTGAGTTTCATGTCTTTCCACTGGCAACACTTCCGTAAATGCAGATTAGTAGTGCATGTGTTTCTTCTTGTTTTCAAAATATCCATCAGAGTAGCTAAAGTATTTCTTTAATTACCTTGTTCACTCATATTCCCTCTAATATTTTAATATGGGCAAGCAATGAATTATAAAGATTGAGTATATCTGAGATGCATGTACATTTGGAATCACAGAAAGGCTACTGAGTGAATCTGAAATTGCCCTGTAAAAGAACTGGCCTTGGATGGGACTCCCTTCAGCCAACTCTAGCAACCCTCCTTCTCTCTTTCATCCTTTACCTGGTGGTCCTCTCACAGGGTTCACCAACTCCAGGCCTTTGCAGATGTAAAGAACATTCAAGCATGCTTCCCTGGTTTCCACCATTGGACCCCCCCTCTGGGATTCAGTTTGATACTTCCTCTCCCCTCCCCTCAATCCACGCATTCATAGTTGTAGGAGAGAGGCAATTCTGCTTCTGTTCCAGGGCCAAGGGAACTCACTTAATCCAGCCTTTTCTTCTGGTATAGGGAAATCAACCCAACACATGCTCACTCATGTATAGAAAATCCTTATTGGCTAGACAGATTGCGGGCTTTAAATGTAAATGGCTCACTTAACTAATATTATCACATCGTCAAAGAAGGCATTACAGTGGTTAGTTGATAATATAAAGGGCAAAATGGAGTCCATCAGGAAGGAGTTCTGAGAGCCCTCTGAAGGCCATTTTATTCACAGCTCAGGGTATTTCAAACAGCTGAATTTATCTATCTTTCCAAAAGGGATGCCTTTTAGATACGGTACTGGCATAACAGATGGCATCTTTGACCTATCATTTACTTTAATGAAAATATCATTAAATGTTTCACAAGTAGGAGATTTGTTGCCAGATAGTCTTTCTAAGGTTAATGATGATTCCTTTTTTACTCATTTCCTAAGAGTTCTTATTAAGTCAAGAATAGTTATTAACTTATAAAATGTTTCATGCTCTTTTACATATATTTAAATCATCATGTAATTTGGTAGTGGTAGTACTGGATATAAGGACAGATAAAAGAGATATTTTAAAACTAAAGTAATCAGGGTTTGTGAGAAATTGGGGTAAGACAGAAGTGAGGATGAGGGAAAAGATGGTGCCAGTGATATTATTCAACATGTTCTTATAATAGAAAAATACTGAAAAAAATTATTCATCAATAAGAGACTGGTTTACTATATCATGAGGCAATTAATTCCATTATGCAAGGTCACAATAAACTAAATATCCTACTTATAGTCACACAGCTAGTAAGTGGTAGAACAGTGATTTGAACCAGAAGATTTTGTCCTATAGACTGTATTGTATCCTTAGCCACTACACTACACTACCTTCCATCAAAAGGACAGTATTCAACCAGTAAAGACACAAATATATATTTTGCCATCTGCCTTAATAGTCACAATACACTGTGAAACAAAATAAAAATTTTTTAAATTAATAATTATTTCATAGTGTTAACTGTTGAATAAAAACATACTAATATTTATGTAGGAAACATGTAGGAGAAAAGTCTACAATAGTTTACACCAAAACGAAGAATAGACAACAAGAAACAGGAATATAGAAAGTTATTTAGATTAGTCAGCTTAAGGCATATATGGTACAGTTACAAATAACCTGCAAATCTCAGTAGTTCACAAAAACACAGGTTTATATTTCATTCAATTACACAGTTACAGACTGACCAAAGCTCTGTTCCAAGAGTACTTTATTTTGAGACCAAGCCAGAAGGTATAGGCTCTTATGATATGCTATTCTAGAAGAGAAGAGGACAAAAAGGTTGGTATAATGAGGCAATTACTTTTAAGGATTCTGCTTGAAAGTGTAACATGTTACTTCTACATATATTTCACTGACCCAAACAAAGTCTATTGCCAAGCCTGAAGTCAATGGGGCAGGATGCATAATTTTGGGGCTTAGAGAGAGTCAGGTTAAAGATCCAGTAGGAAAAAGCAGTGCATTATTTCCACAATAATACAATCTATAAAACAATTGCCAGGATCATCTGACTAATTTCCTGGAGAATGTTCCTTTGTCTTGGATTTGATTTTGATAGGTTAGACACATGAAGATGGATAGCATTTTAAAGGATACAAAAATTAAGTTCCTTTTACAGAATAACTTATTGAAGACTCATTGGCAAAAAAAGATACATTAGAAGATTAGAAATACACCATAATTGTCATAAACTATATATATAAACATTATAAATACAGGAAATTTTTATTTTATTTTATTTTATTATATTTTATTTTATTTTATTGGATCTTAACCAGAATAACTAGGCTGCTTCTCAGCTTTTCTGATCATGTGTTCAGGAAAGCCTCTTCGTCACATCCAGGGTTAGGGCTGGAGTTAGGATTGGGTTAGGGTGAGTGTATGTGCCTGGTATCAGAGACCTTGCCAGATGGTTAGATTTAGGGTTAGGGTTATCGTAATGGTTAGGGTCAGAGATTAGTGGTTAGGGGTAGAGTTAGGATCAGATTTAGGGTTAGAGCTAGGATATGTGCATGGCATCCTGTAGTTCAGATTCCTCTCCAGAGAATAAAACCCTAGATTTCTGCTGCAGTGAGAACGGATATGGCAGGCATCCACCGAGCTTAGGTAAGGAGGGGAGGTGTGCCTCTAAATCCTCTTTAAATTACAGGATAATTTTAAATCAAAATAGGAAGAAATAAAATAAACTCAATACATCTATAAAACATATATCACAACTTTTTAAAGGGAAAATGTACTCTGTAAAGGGTGTGCCACCTCTTTAAAAGATGTCAAAAATATGGGCCAGATCTTGGGAAGTTCCAAGATTAACAGTAGTTAAATATGATTAAAAGTACAAAAACATACAGACATAAGTGTAGATATTAATCCACTGAAGTGTTTGAATAGAATACTGCTAGCATAACCAAAAGATCTATTTGTTAGACAGCACTGTTACTAGATCTTCCATAAGAATTATATAAAATACGACTTTCGTATCTAAAAACACCTTCTTTATACTAGAATGTTACCACACTTCAAAATCAACCAATTGTTGATCCTACTGACTAATTATTTCAAATTTATATCAATATCTGACAGAAATATTGCCTGTATTTTAGAAATAATAGCATGATTAATGAAAACAGCAAAAGATGATCTGGATTATCATAGGTATTTCTGATACAATGATGAGCAGATTTACATGCTAAGCAGGTAGTCAAAACTCCAGTACACACACACGTTGTGAGGGATTATATAATATGGACTAGAATAATAAAAATACTACATGTAATATTACATATCACAGTAAAGATTGTGTGTGTGTGTGTGTGTGTGTGTGTGTGTGTGTGTGTGTGTGTGTGGAATATTACTCAGCCATAAAAAAGAACAAAATCTTGCTATTTGCAACAAATGGATGGATATAGAGGGTATGATGCTAAATGAAATCAGTCAGATTAAGACAAATATTATATGATTTCTTTCATACGTCGAATTTAAGAAACAAAAAAAAAAAAAGGAAAAAGAAACAAACAAAAAAACAGACTCTTAACTATAGAGAACAAACTGGTGGTTGCCAGAGGGGTGGTGAGTGGGGGGATGAGTAAAACAGGCGAAGGGGATTAAGAGTACACTTTTCATGATGAGCACTGAGTAATGCATAGAACTGTTGAATCACTATATTGTACAACTGAAATTAATACTGTTCGTTAATTATACTGGAATTAAAAAAATAAAAATATTATACATCTTAGAATATATATAATAAACAGAGACCCAAGCTGTCTGGAGCTGATTATTACAATTGAAAAGTAGGAAAGATTATTATAGGCTATACTTTTTCAAAAAAGCCCCTGAGCTTAACACATCTTTCTTTCCTTTCAAATCTCTTGTCTTCCTGTATCCCCTCTCAATAAGAAGGACACCTTCTCCACTATTCAGGCTACAAAATACGAGCTCATCTCCTATTCCTCCCTTTCATTTGTTCCCATAATAAATCACTGGCCAAAGCTTGTTGACCCTATATTTGAGATATTTTTTCTTTAATAGAAGACTCCCCACTTGCATCCTAACTTGTTTGCTTTCCCCCAAGGCATTTCTCCAGTTAACCCTATACTTTGCTGCTACAGATATTCTAAAATTCATCTGATTATATAACCCATGTCTAAAATCTTTACTAGGTCCAGGCTGCATATGGAATGAATTCAAATCTTACTGGTTTAGCATTCAAGGCTCTCCACAATCTGGCTACAGGTTATGTTTCTACATGTATCTCTTTCTAAATCCTGCCTTCTTCCCACATCCTCAATCTTAATCACATGGGAAATCTCACCTTTCAGCCCCATCCCCCACAGTCTCAGCCTCCAGACTTCTACTTATGCTGTCCCATCTGAATGTCCTTCCCCAGTCTCTGTTTGTCACAGTCCTTTTCAGACTGCAAACAGCAATTCAAAAAGCTTACCTCCTTCAAATGGGTTTCCAAAATTTACTATCAGAATTCTTTTTTTCCCACTAAGCACAATGAAAAATATTTTTTAAAAGATGTTATTTATTTATTTATTTATTTATTTATTTATTTATTTATTTGATAGAGCAGAAGAGAGAGTGCTCTCAAGTGAAGGGAGGGTCAGGAGGAGAGGGAGAGAGAATCTCAAGCAGACTCCATGCTGAGTGCAGAGCCTGACTCAGGGCCCAATCTCATGACCTTGAGATCATGACCTGAGCCGAAACCAAGAGTCAGACGCTTAACTGACTGAGCCACACAGGCACTCCCCAAAATATTTTTGAACTAAAAAAAAAAAAAATTAAAGTGCATACTCACTTCCCTTTCATTAATTATGGTCATGTTCATCTCTTCAAATACTTTGTTGGCTGTTATAGCTTTTAGTGTATATGCTACAGTGTTTTGTACCTATCGTGTTCTCAGTAAATGTTTTCCGAGGTGAACATGAGGGAAATAAGATCACCTGGGTTCAAAACGCAGTTCTGCCACTTAACAGCAGTGTGACTTTGCATCCCAGTTTCTTACATACAGATTTACCAAGCCAATATGTTACATTAGTTTTTGTGTTTTTAAGATATTTGTTACCTACACTTTGAAAAGCAACAACAAGGGAACAAAATATTCCCTCTTCTAAATAATCCAAAAATTGAGCACAGCTGAAAACTGGAAATACGACAATAGATTGCCTTCAGAAATCTGGTCAATTTCTTAAATCAAAGAATACTAAGTAAGAATATGAAAAGAAACAAGAATATCAGAGCTCTACAATTGGAGAAAGAACTCCCTAGAAAAATAACTAACTAACTGGCTTTCAACCTGTGTTTTATTAACTATGAAGTACTGAAGAACATAAAGACAGTGAGAATGTAAGAATAATAAAAAATTAGCTTGGAAGCTAGCTAAACGAAGGAGAGTCCTAGGTACAAAAGTGACGCCAGCGTTTTGTCTCCTAGGCTTTTCTTCATCCTATTTTCTTTGATTTCCTCTTTTGCCAAGTAACATGTGTCATGATCTAATTCTTGTTCTTGTCTCAGTTTTATTTTCTTTGCCAAATACTGAAGTGGAAAGTTTCCTTCGGAAGCTTCAGTTTCCATATGCTTCATAGTGTCATGGTGAAGATTCTGAACCTCTCTGTACCAACCATAAACTTTGCCTGAAAACATGACCTTGACAGAGTTCATGCCAGGAAGGGAAGACTCCTGCTGACTTTACCTGGTGTCATTCTAACAAAGTTAATGACTTGTATAGAAAAAAAAAAAAACACCATTCTTAGGGACCATCCTCCCTAGAAAGATCCAGGAATGAGGAATAAAGTGCAGAATTCTCTTAGGGAAAATAGCCTTCTAAGAAAAGGGAAAGAGAAGGGGGCCCCTTTTTTTGAGGGGGAGGGGGTAAAATTGACAAGGGAACAAGGTGAAGGAACCTCCAAGGCCAATGAACATAAATTTTTAAAAGTTCACGGAATGCTGCCAAGTAGCTTTTCTGAGTGTGTTGAGCCATGTTTTCCTTGTTTCATTTCATTTTCTGTCTGTACGTTTTGTGCCTTTTATCCTCAAATGCATACCCATCATTGAAACACCAATAAAAGACACAATTTTAAATAGAGAAAATATCTCCATGGCTAAAGTTTTTATACACTAAATAATTACTAAATATTTACCAGCCCACATTTCCCTCTTTAGTTGGCCCACCCTGCCACATGGGGATGCTCTGACTATAAAATGGATGAGCTCACCATTCTTTTCTACTTGCTCAGTAGAGACAGTTATTTAAATCATCTGATGGGCAGCTGACTTTAGTAGGTACTTTCTCCAGTTAGAATGGTGTCTGTAACTATGAGCCTGATTTAGAAATCAATTTGTTGTAAAATGTTTCCTAGGTGTTTGTTGTTCAGATTTGCAAAGACATCTTTTCTCAAAAGTGGGTACCGTAACTGTCAGCCAGCTTGCAAAAATCAATGAGTCCATAATGTAATTTAGATCTATTTCTAGTAAAAGAAGGCTTATTTCAAGTCTCCTGTTGGTAGAAGCGCACTTGTCCTGGATAAGGGGAGGAAGGGGCAGAAAAAAGTAGAGAGCAAAGAACAAGAAGAGATAAAGGTTAGAATCTCTCTCATCTTAATCAAAACCCATATAAGACAAAATTTTGAAACAAGAAGCTGATCTGGCACCACTTTGCATATTTCCTCAACTCCAGTCCCAGTTTTCATGCTACCCTAAGAATTTCCCACATCTTTGTGCTATCCCGTCCTCTGTGGTTTCTTTCTCTCAAATGAAAAACCTTATTCTTTCAGTGGATTATCTCAGTAGTAATTAAGATAAACCAGTTGCTTAAAATAATTTATGCTAAGTTAAAGTGACTTAAAAAATTATTCTTAGCTGATGATATCTGCAATCTTAAAAGATGTTTATTAGTCTAAATGTTTCACTAATTTAAGAAGTTTCCACTGATGTAATAAAATGAATATTTCAAAATTCCTAACTTTTTCAAGAAGACATCAATCTCATTTTAGAACTGGAAAGAAAGTTGCTATCAGGGTGAGGCTGAGAACAGAATGGGGGCAATCCAACTGTGGTCCTTTGAAAGCATAGAGTTTATAAGTAAATTATAGCTTATAAATCACTTTAACATAAATACCTAAGTATTTACTCAAGAGGCCCCTTTTATTGGCACTTTATAATGGAGGGGGGCAAAAAGGGTGTGGAGGTTTTTTCAAAGCCCACATTTCCATTCAAAAGGAAGAACAGGAGTCCAGGGGAAAATAATATCAATATACTGATCTCCTAGGCTTAGAGATGGTTGCTTATATTTTATTGGGAAACTCTTAGAGAACATCTAAAATAAGGCTAAATAAAAATATTAAAGAATGAGTATTATCTTCTTAGGGAGATATGTATTTTAATAGAAAACAAAGTAGTCGATCAAAATGATAAATTCCCAATTGTGGCATTTCAGACTTGCAGTGTTTGAACCACTCACGGTGGCGGTGGCACCTGAAATCATCCCATCTATGTAGCTATCTATTTCACCTACTAGGAGATCATCCAGGCTATTGTATTGGTCACTTTTATAAAATATTTTGGGTCAGTTACCAATAATGCACTCTATAGAATCATTATGCCTTTTGCCAAGCCTTACAGCATTAACAATGTTTAACTTAATTGACCCTTATTTTGTGTTAGAAATACTCTTCCACACTGACTTTCTAGCAATACAAGAACAATAAAATTGATTCAATAGGAAAACTTTCTCTACTGGGTGTCTTTTGCAGTTTGTTTTCTCAAACTGAAACCTAGATCTAATACTATTTATTCCTAAAAACATAATCTATCATTGATAGATTCATTTCATTTGTATTTTTAAAATGAGAAATCTGGCAGATTTTCCTTTTAAGAAACATTTAACTTGCAATAGCAAATTCTAACAGATGCTGGAAACCTCATTCAAATATTTCTGTCTGCTGCCACCAAAACTTCAATTCTGTTAATATACTTTCAAGTTTTGTTTTAAAAAACAAACTCTCGTTCTTTTTACTTTTCTCTACTCTTAGTAGATTCTTTTCCCAAATAACTTAGATTTTATAGAAGTCTGAATCAGAGATATAAGGTAAAAACTGTGATATTTGCCAGCAAAGTTCAATGTAAGTTTAATTATACCTCACTGATTTGCCTACTTTGGTAATTAAAAGCAAAGTTCTGGAAAATAGAATTTTGTTATATAATACCGAGGAAGAAGGAGAAAAAAATTGGTATCACTTTTTTTATAGGAAATTATTTCGTGAAACAAATTCTTTTTCCTCCTAGGAAATCCATTTCTTATGGAACAATACTAGAATTACATTTTAAACCTTGACTAGTTCAAGTCAGTTTCACAAACATGGAGAACTTATTATGTGCAAGGTACCATGAAATACCCTACGGGGGATTCAAAGATAAATAAGACAAAAATCCCTGTGGCTAAAGAATTTACCATCTACAAGAGAGAACAAGAAAAGCACAAAAATAATGAAACATAAGGCTGACTAGAGAGAGCTATTTGGCTTAATGCAAAAAACCATGGTATTTATGCCCAAACATACCTGCTTTCTTTTTTTTTTTTTTTAAGATTTATTTTTTGGTGGGGGGGGACACGAGCAGGAGGGACGTAGGGAGAGAATCTTAAACAGATTCTACACTGAGCGCAGAGCTGGAGGTGGGTCTCCGATCTCATGACCCTGAGATCATGATCTGAGCAGAAACCTAGAGTCTGTGGCTTAACCGACTGAGTTACCCAGGTGTCCCATATACCCAAACATACCTGCTTTCAATTTGGCTGTGACATTTAGTAACAGTGTGCCTTTGAACAAATTCCATAAATATTTTGAACATAATTTTCTCCTGTAAAATAGTGATATCATAATTACCTAAAAATCTTATCACAAGACTTTCGGGGAGTAATAGACATAAAGTACTCAGCGAATGGTAGGTGTTCTAGGTTGGTTTCCCTGGAAAGAAGACCCTGAAACGAAAATTTCCAGCTAGAAAGTTTAGCATAGTGTGCTCTCAGAATTGACAGCTGTGGGGAGCGAAGGAAGCAGAAATGGGCAGAGGGAGAAGGTGGGTTACAAAACAGTTTCAACAAAGACCTTGGCTAAGGACACAGGGAGCTGTGGTGCTGGATGGTCAGGTAGCATTCTCTCTCAGACTGGGACAAGGGAGTAAGGCCTTTACAGCCCTACATCTACAGTCATTGCATGCATACTACCTGTGGGAAAATATGTGTGTGACCTTGGAAGAGGCAACTATCTTCAGAGACAGCTTTTTTCAATGAAAGGCAATTGCTGGAGTTGAAGGAAGGGGGTCTCACCTGGGAGTAGACAGTCTTCAGTGCCTCTAGTAGCAGGGATATGAGAGTTTAGGTCCTAATAGATGGGATAATGGGGAGAGAGGAGGAAGAATCTGGGCGGCATACCACACAGTCTATTTTAAATGTTAGCATCAATTTTCCTGACACTTTTTAAAAAATATTAACATGCATAAGAAAATTTGGAAAAATGTAGAAAACACAACATTTAAAAAATTTGTATCAATCACAATTCCACAATAAGATTAACATTTTGGTATATGTCTTTCTAATAGTTTCTAAGCATATATGTTTTCTAGAATATTTTTTCTCTGGAATAATGGCATTATACTGGAAAAATTGGTTTGTGTCCTATTTTTTCATACCATGAATATTTTCTCAAGTAAATAAATATTCTTTTAAGAGATTATTTTGGCTTTATTCTATTCTATTGTAATGATATTCCAAAATTTGCTGAACTAAAACTATATTGCTAGACACTTAGGTTTTTATAATTTTTTTTTACTTTTACAAGAAATGCTGTAATACATGATATTATATATATATTTTATAATATATATGTTATATATATTATATATATATAATATCATGTATTTCTGGCTATTTCCTTAGGGAAAAAATCATAGACATGGAAATTGTTATTATGCAAAGAAAATTTGCAGTTTTAAGGTTTTGATACATGTTTCCAAATTATCCTCTGAAAATTCCTACCAACATTGTTTGAGACCTTCTCTTCACTCACCCTTGCCAAGACTGGGAATTATCATTCTTTTTCTCTGTCCCAGGTTTAAAGATAGAATTTTATCACTGATACATACAAATGCAATGAGAGTAGCAGAAGTCAAACAGCATCTATGGAGATTTAAAAGTGGAAGAGATTACAACAAATCAGAGCAAATGAGAAAAGACTTCCAAGAAAGGAAGACAGATGATATGGGTCTTAAGTAATAGAATTTCAACAAATAAATATGGAAGGAATCGCAGATAGAGAAGATCAGGAACAAAGCCAACATTAGGAAATAATGATTACCCTTGTTTGATTAGAATGTAAGCAAGAAATGAGACAAAGTAGAATGAGACCATAATGTAGCACAAAAATGGTAAGTAGAGTTCAAATTTGGACAATAACCAATAATTGCCTGACATCGGTGTTAATAATGATTTGAAAGCTATGATCAGTTTCATTCATTTGTTCAAGAACCCCTTATTCATAGCCTATAACATGCCAAGTGTGTGCGTCACTGATGAAAGCACGCAGAAATCCCTGCATTCTGGAGCACATAGGAAGAAGCACAGAGAAAGAGAAGAGGGCCACAAGAAGAATATTACGTTACAAAATGGGAGAATAAAAAGCCAGGTAAGAGGCAAAAGAAGTATACTCAAAAGGAAAACCAGGAGACTGAAATGCCATGGATGCCAAAGAAGGAATGTTGAAATGGATGTAAGAATCAAAGCAGAGAAAAACTGAGGGTAATAAAAACAAACACAAAAAATTATTGGTTTGGCAACTTAGGGATCATCAGCAACATTTTTAAAAATATATTTTTTTACAGATTAGTAAAGGAAGCCAGATTGCAAGGGAATAAAGTAAATGGTGTGGAAATGGGAAGAACAGAATCTCCAACTGACCATTCAAAAAAATGGACAGTTTAGGGAATCTGAGCAGGATGAGATCAGGAAAAATGACCAATGTTAAAGGAAGAGAGTTTTTTCAGTTAAATCCTAAGTATCTAGGAATAAATTTTAAAATGTTAACAAAAATAATGTTAACTTTAAAAAAACAGTGTTAAATTTTTGTCAGTTAAGTCAATTATACAACCTTCCTGCTGAGCATAATTTAAGAACTCTACTAATAAGTAGAGAGGTTTCTATGTGCATGGATGAGAAGACCCACCATATTAAAGATGTCAATTTCCTTCAAACTAATACAATAACTCAATCCAATTACATACAAAAAATCCCAAGATTTTTCATGGACTGTTACAAGTCAATTCTAAAAGTCACACAATTAGTAAATGAAGGGACTTTTCTAACAGATATCAAGGCATATAAGTAACAGTGTAGCATTGCTGCAGTATTAAGTTAAATGGACAAATAGAATAGACTTATATACACAATTGATACTGATACATGAGAGGGGTACTATTTCAATAAATAGTGAAAGATGGACTAATAAAAAGGATAAAATTTAAAGTAGATACCTACATTATAGCACACAGAAAACTTGATTTTGGTAAGTATAAAAAACATAACAAAAAATTTTTAAACCTGTGAAGGCATCAAAAGAAAATCCAGTAGTATTCGTTTATGACCTCAGGTTAGGGAAGACTTTAATAAGTAGGATACAAAAACCAAAAATGATAGCATAAGAGATATATAACCTTGATTATATTGTTGTAAAAAGACACCATATACGTACCTGAAATACCAGTAATATACTGTAAGAAAATTAGGTTGTGTTATATAATAACAAAGAATTCGCACCCATAATACATAAGAACTCCTACCTGTCACTGAGAAAAAGACAAATACAAATGAGATCGATAGTCAGTCCACACAAACAACAA
Organism: Ursus americanus; assembly: GCF_024610735.1. NCBI lineage: Eukaryota > Metazoa > Chordata > Mammalia > Carnivora > Ursidae > Ursus > Ursus americanus. The sequence goes on along the minus strand of NC_142137.1, from coordinate 48,563,249 downwards.
AGGGCAAACAACCGAAAAACGTGACAACCACGCTTATCCTCCCCGGTAATGATGGAAAAGATACCAGTTGAAAAAGTGAGATACTAATTTTTACCCAAGAATATCCCAAATTTAAAAGAATTTAAAATATCAGAAATTAATGAGATAGAATTTGAGCTTAGGTCGCTTTGACTCCAAAGGTCTATTCTTTTTTAAAAAATTTTATTTAAATTCCAGTTAGTTAGCATACAGTGTAGTATTAGTTTCAGGTGTACCATATAGAGATTCAACAGTTCCATACAACACCCGGTGCTCATCACAAGAAGTGCACTCCTTAATCCCCGTCACTTATTTAACCCATCCCCCCACCCAACTGCCCTCTGGTGACCATCAACTCTCTGTAGTTAAGATAACTATTTCTTGGTTTGTTTCTCTCTCTCTCTCCCCCCACCCTTGTTCATTGGTTTTGTTTCTTAAATTCCACATTTGAGTAAAATCATATGGTATTTGTCCTTCTCTTACTGACTTATTTCACTGAGGATAACACTCTCTAGCTTCAAGCACATTGTTGCAAATGGCAAGATTTCATTCTTTATTATGAATGAGTAACATTTGATTGTGCGTGTGTGTGTGTGTGTGTACCCCACCTTTTCTTTATTCATCAGTTGATGGGCATTTGGACTCTTTCCATTATTTGGCTATTGTTCATAATGCTGCTATAATCATCGGAGTGCATGCATCCCTTTGAATTAGTATTTTTGTATTATTTGGGTAAATACCTAGTAGTGCAATTGTTGGACCATAGGGGAGTTTTGTTTTGTCTTGTTTTTTTTTGTTTTTGTTTTTGTTTTTTGGGGTTTTTTTTTGAGACAGGAAGGTGGGGGAGGGACAGAGGGAGAGAAAGAATCTTAAGCAGGCTCCATGCCCAATGTGGAACCCATCTTAGGGTTTGATCTCACAACCATGAGCTCATGACCTGAGCTGAAATCAAGAGTCAGAAGCTTAGCCAACTGAGCCACCCAGGTACCCCAAGGGTAGTTTTATTTTTAACTTTTTAAGGAAACTCCGTATTGTTTTCCAAAGTGGTTGCACCAGTTTGCATTCCCACCAACAGTGTAAAAGGGTTCTCCTTTCTCCACGTCCTTGCCAACACCTGCTGTTTCTTGTGTTATTTTAGCCATTCTGAAAGGTGTGAGGTGATATCTCATTGCAGTTTTGATTTGTATTTCCCTGATAATAAGTAATGTGGAGCATCTTTTCATGTATCTATTGTCCTCTTTGGAAAAATGTATGTCTCCTTTGGAAAAATGTCTATTTATGTCTTCTGCCCATTTTTTAATTGAATTATTTGCTTTTTTGGATGTTGAGTTTCATAAGTTCTATATATGTCTTGGATACTAACCCTGTATCAGATATGTCATTTGTAAATATCTTCTCCCATTCTGTCAGTTGACTTTTAGTTTTGTTGATTGTTTCCTTTGCTGTGCAGAAGCTTTTTGTTTTGTTGAAGTCCCAATAGTTTATTTTTGCTTTTATTTCCCTTGCCTCAGGAGACATATTTAGAAAGAAGTTGCTATGGCCAATGTCAAAGAGATTTCTGCCTGTGTTCTCCTGTAAGATTTTTATGGTTTCAGGTTTCACATTTAGGTCTTTAATCCATTTTAGATTTATTTTTGTGTCTGGTGTAAGAAAGTGGTCCAGTTTCATTTTTTTGCACGTTGCTGTCCAGTTTTCCCAACACCATTTGTTGAAGAGATTGTCTTTTCCCATTGGATATTTTTTCTTGCTTTGTTGAAGATGAATTGACCATATAGTTGTTAGTTCATTTCTGCATTTTCTATTCTGTTCTGTCTTATTTTTGTGCTAGTACCACACTCCTTTGATCACTACAACTTTGTAATATAACTTAAAGTCCAGATTTGTGATGCATCCAGCTTTGTTTTTTGTTTTCATGGTTGTTTTGGCTATTTAGGCTCTTTTGTACTTCCATACAAATTTTAGGAGAGTTTGTTCTAGCTCTGTGAAAAATGCTGTTGGTATTTTGATTCTTAACCACTTAATTCTCTGATAGAATAAGAGTTTTGTTACTGAACAGGAACAGTGGTTCAAAGGGTGGTTCCCAAACTAACAGCATCAGCATCACCAGGAACTCATGAGAGATGCAAATTCTCAGGCCCTGTCTTAGACCAATGGAATCAGAAACTCCAGGGGGTGAGATCCACAGCCTGTGTTTCAACAAGTGATTCTGATACATTATAATGTTTGAGAGTCAATAAGCTAGAAGATTAGAGGATCATTGAGAACCTGAAGTAGAAAAGAGAGGTGCCAATTGATTTGTAGAAGTAAGGAAATAGATGGATCAGGAAAATAAAATTTGTGGGGGGAAAAGGAAATGTTAGAGTTTGAGATATTAGCAATAAGGTAGTTTTAAATTATGGTGAGATTTAAATTATGATCATAAATGGAATAGCTCAAGTGAATGGAAATGGAAATTGGTTTTTGTAAAGATCATAGAAGCAAGGCCAGAGAGTTGGAAGAAAAAGCAAGAGTAGTGTTGAAATCATTGTATTGACAAAAAGAAAGATTAGGCATGAGCTCTATAGTGAAGCTATAGAGAAATGGGGGAGTGTTCCCTGGATATCAGCTGATTGTGAAAATCAAGGATAAGTATTCTCATGTTAGATGGAATTCACTTAGAAAAGTCTGGGATGTTCAGAGATGTGGAGGGACAAAGTATTTATGAAAACCCTGAGAACCCCATTTCCATGGTTCACGAGTCTATAGAAAAGAAACAAGAGGTTTCCATTAGAAAGAGTTTTACAATATTCCATGATACTGAAAATTATAATAATTTTATTATTAATAATATTAAGATAGTGATTATTGATATTTGTTATAATTATAACATGATATTGATTCCATTTTATTTTGAACGTAAAAATAATTTTGTATCTACTGAACATCGGTAGTTGGAAACTATAGTTAATGTATAATGGGACATGTTAACCAAATAGATGCCTTCCCTGTGTTTCAGATTTTCAATAGTTTAAAATTTAGGAAAAAGTTAAAAATAAAAAAAAAATTGGAAAGTTGAACTATTTCAACTCATATATTATCCTGTCAAACATTGCAAAATTACTAGAGGTAACTTGTTCTTTCATATGGTATCAGATTTGCGTTTTGCTATTCCCGTATAAGTGGCCTAATCAGAATCCTCTAATAATAATCCTTATTTTAGGCCTGGAGAACCACTTCCTAGTAAGACATCATTTATAACTGAATTTTTAACCTTTAAGAGTTAAAGATTTATAATGAAAACTCCAGTAATGTACGTGGTAGATCTGGGTCAATCTCCAAAAAGAAGCAGGAAATGAGTGTGCCACAGCATGGCAGCACCGTCCGCTCTTATCAGTGCGTTAGTGATGGGGACACTGCAATGTTCAAAAATCCACAAAATGTCACAGTTTTAGGCAAAGTCTTCAAAATCCAAACTGGCTGCTGAGGATTGTAAAGAACTTTTTAAAAAGGAGAACCACCACATGCCTTCTTCCCCAAAGACTATGGAGGCAAACTTCCAATGCTCACCATCAAACAGTGTGTGTAAAGACTGCAAGATCAACCCTGGAATTAAAAAGCAAATAAACAAAACACTTTATAGGACCAAACTCAAAAGGGCTCTACTGTTTCTGAACAGAAATGAGGCTGCAGGCTGGTATTTCAAAAGAGCCACAAATTCTCTATCTGTCCCAAATGGGAAATAATAATTTTATTGAATAATAAATTAAAAATGAATCCACTTTTCTCCTTATAACTTAGTAAGTACTTATGATGTGGTCTTTGTAGGCAGAGTGCAATTCTTCAGTTAATGAATGAAAGAAGTGTGTGTGAGTCTGTGTGTACAATTATCCAAAATGAAAGAGTAGGAACAAAGTGAAAAAATATTTCAAGAAACTTAATTTTTGGATAAAAAACAAACTAACGTCCTTTAGGGTTTCAAGTTTGCTGGTAGTGTTGGCATCGCCCCATAAGATATTAGTTTCCATGAGCAAAAATCACAGGCAGCTTTGAGTACCTCTCTATCTCCATTCACAAGAGGAAAATATAAACACATTTATAAAGATCAGTTTAGGATTTTATTGCTTTTGGCCAAAGACCATTTGAAGACTTACAGAGTAAAAAGTCTATGTCATATGATTATTTAAATAAGGACTGAAAAAGGGGAAAGCAGAATTCTTCCTCAATAGGTAATGCTTCAAAATGTATTTAATGAAAAGGATTTATAAAGACACAAGTAATTATACTATTTACCTATAGTATGGAATTTCTATTCTTATTTTTAAAGGAGTCAGGGTATATTAGAGAGTTTTGATAGTAAGATACAGTTCTTATTTCTGCTTTAGTTTTGAGCAGATGCTAACTTTTTTACTCCCATGAATATTCTGCCTGTGTTCCAAATGCACAGGGATGACTAAAATTTAATGTACAATGCCCACTAGCCCACAGAGTTTATATACATACAGAGCCTTTGAAATGAGGAATGAGGATTTAGAACAGGTTGCTGGAAAGTAGTTTTCCTTAGGCCTTGAGAGTCACATGACAGTGTGAGAATTTGGTGAAAGATATGGATCCTCTTCTAAGAACAATATATACACAAACACACATGTAATATGTAACATTGTGCATAGTGTTCCATGGGGTTCAAAATTGCTTTGACACCTACCCGTGGAGCCCAAGCACTCTGGGTTAAGAATACCTGATGGTTGGGGCGCCTGGGTGGCACAGCGGTTGGGCGTCTGCCTTCGGCTCAGGGCGTGATCCCGGCGTTATGGGATCGAGCCCCACATCAGGCTCCTCCGCTATGAGCCCGCTTCTTCCTCTCCCACTCCCCCTGCTTGTGTTCCCTCTCTCGCTGGCTGTCTCTATCTCTGTCGAATAAATAAATAAAATCTTTAAAAAAAAAAAAAAAGAATACCTGATGGTTTATCTGAGTTCAAAATATCAGTCTATCTAGCTAGGACAATCTACTGAAATATATATTCAATGTAGAGAATTTAGAAAATATTAAGAAACACAAATAATCCCATGTGAATCCACATGAATGGTAAAATCACCATGATCCCATCACCCATAGATAAGCCTGCTTAATACTTGGGTGTATATCCTTCTTTTCCAATTAAAAATGTATTTTTCCACAAATAGGATTATACTGCACATAATATTTTATTATAGCTTTTTAATTCAAATACTTATATCTCCATGCTATCAAATATTCAGGGACATCATTGTAATTTATCAAAATGCGATTATTTATTTAACCAGGTTTTTATTATAAAACATTAATTATTTAACATTATCATTTCCAATTTTTTACTCCTGTAATCACTACTGCTATGGGAATAACTTCTTTTGGGGGGGGGAATAATTTCTTGTATGACCCATGCCTATTTACCACAATCACTTTATCCTACATCTTCTAAAATCACCTTGTCCTAATTGCCAACCTATTAAACACTGAGTTTTAATCAAAGTATTTGTTACTTGTTCATGAAATACCACGTAAATGTAAGAAAGGAATATAGCTAAATTTGTCTGCAGTGCTTTAACCTAAAGACTTACTATTCTAGATATAGTATAAATTGGGCAGTAATTCTTATGGATCACTTTGATGGGGGTTCATGGCAGGATGAGCAGGATGTTTGGTTGGTTTGGTTTGATTTGCTATAACGTGGTTAGGATTTTGAATCCTGTAATCATTTACTAGTAGGTTCTAATTGAGGAAGGTTCAAACTCTGTACAAATTCAAGTTCCTGTGATGCTGAGAAATGAATGCTGACAGGCAGGGAGACAGGAGACCTGACTTAGAGTGAGCCTTACGTGAATCCTAAGGGCTCTCTCAGTGCTAAAAATCTTTTATTCTAGACAGAAAGGTAATTAATATACCAAAAGATGAACACTAGTTTGTTCGGGGGGGGGGGGAATATGTGATATTTTCTTCCTCTTTGTATGTTGTATTCTTCTTACATTTTCTAAATGAGCTTATATTAAGTTGGTCATCAGAAAAACACAAGAGAAGTATTTCAGTGCATTCTGTGATCCTAATTTAACAATGTTAAACTCATGTTCAGTTGGTCTTTTAGTCCTAATGTCTCCTGGTCATTTGTCACCCTAATTAATAGAGTCATTTTCCAGAAAACCCATGTTTTGCATTCTTATAAATGAACAGAATTCCTAAGACCAAATAGCTATCGCAGCTTCAAAATCCCAGAATAGATCTGTCCAAGACACCATGGCAGAAACTGGGAACCATTAAAAGTAATCACAATATGTCTGGCCTTTTCTTCATTTTATGCACATTTTGGGTCTGAACGAAGACAGAAGAGATGTAAGGGATGAAACTGAAAATTCATGAACAAGAACGTGTAAGATTCCACCCTACAGAAATGGCTGGTTCTAGAGTTTAAAGCAGTTTCATTCCAATCTTGGCTCATTCATTCTTTCATTAATCAAATATTTATTTTGTATCTTCTGGGATGCAAGGTAGTATGCTAGGAGCAGAGAATGTAAAGTGGAAAATAAAGTTGACATGACCCTTACCTTTATGGAAATGATATTTTAAACAAATAAATGTGCATATAAACCTATATTTATAAATTCTTGGGGCACCTGGGTGGCTCAGTTGTTAAGTGTCTGCCTTCGGCTCAGGGCGTGATCCTGGAGTTCTGGGATCGAGCCCCATGTCAGGCTCTTCTGCTGGGAGCCTGCTTCCTCCTCTCCCACTCCCCCTGCTTGTGTTCCCTCTCTCGCTGGCTGTCTCTCTGTCAGATGAATAAATAAATAATCTTAAAAAAAAACAAAAACAAAAACAAAACACCTATATTTATAAATTCTTGTTTAAGCGATGGATTACATTGCTTAAATGCTTACCAGGCATCATGCACTATGTCAAGTGCTTTAAAGAAATGATCTCATGTATTCTTCCCAATTTCCCTCTGGGCTAGGTATTATAGATAAGAAAACTGAAACTTACAGAGTCAAGTATTTTGCCCGGAGTCATACCAGGGGACAGGGTTTGAATGCAGGCTGTTTGATTTCCAAACCAGTGCTGTGACAGAAAAGAATAGGGGGCTATGAGAGAGAGTGAGAAGGGGAAATAACTTCTCTGGGTGTCAAGGGAAGCACTTTGGAGGAAATGGCATTCAAGTGAGGCCTGAAGTATGAGGTGGGGCAGGGGGTGGTTAGGGAGGCTAGCTAGCTGGTAGGGAATGTGTACTCATGCAGCATTCAAAGTGTTTCTGACCTCAATTTCACCCAAATCAATTATTTATAAATAACTGATTTGCTTAATAATACAGCTCTGAGATTTATTAACAATAATGAATTTGAAATAATGAGTCAAGAGTCTTAGCTTTGGAGCATTTTTTTATTCCTCTTGTTGCTGTGCTTTAAAGTAGTGTCCTCTACAGGGACAGCTGCCTGCCCGTAGCCCAACCAGCCACATCCTCACTGACTTGGTGCTGGGGCACAGTGCCATCAGAGGCCTCTTACATTCATAAGAAATTCTGTCAATCTAGTGCTCTGAATCCAACCCAGCACACCCAACTCTTATCCTGGAGGACCCAATAAATATTTGGGGAAAAGTGTGGGGAAAAGTGATGGTGGGTGTGGATGATAATGACCTGGAGGAAAAACAAAATCTGTTAAAATATTCACATCTGTTGAGTATGCTGATATCAAAGACTAGAACTGTCTTTATAGAGTCCCATAAAAAAAAGTGAATTGATGGATAAGAGACATACAAACAAACACTGACTAGAAAAGAATCTGCAATCTTTCACACGCAGTTTCCCCAGGTGAAAATATAATATTCGTCACAGACCATAGAAGTCCACCACATATAGGCAAATGTTAAATAACTGAATGCTCCATTTTTAAATGCCAAGGGTCTACTGTATATACCATATAAAGCAGGTGTATCCTGTTTTTCTTCCACTAAATACTATTTTGTAGGCATTTTCCTTTGTCACTAAATAGTAGTCTAAAAGTTCCATTGTGTGGTTTTATAATGTACTTCTCAGGTATTCTATTATTGAAAATAATTTATTCCTAGTTTCCATTTATAAATAAATATAAAGAGGTCTTGTGGATAAGTCTTGGTTATAGTTTTTACATTGTTTCTTTGGGCTAGATTCACAGTGATCAAAAGTATTACTTTTTAAAAGCTTGCTTTCCAGAAATGATGTACCAATTTCCACTTCTAGCAGCAATGTAAGAAATGGTTACTTTACTATAATCTTGCCTGAATTAAGTATTATACATATTTCTTATATTGACAGAGAAAAAAATAGCATTTTGTATGCATATTTTTCTTACTAGTGAGCTTAGGTCCTTTCTATTTATTGGCTTTTGTGTTTCTTATTTAATTATCTATATTTTATGGGGATATTTGCTTTTTATCGATTTATAAAACTGTTGCCATGTTATATTAACAATTTGCCACTCATATTTGTTGCCTTTTGTATTTGTTTGTTTGTTTGTTTTATTGAAGTCTTAAAACAATTTTGAAGGGGTGCCCGAGTGGTTCAGTCAGTTAAGAATCTGCCTTCAGCTCAGGTCATGATCTCACGGTCCTGGGATCGAGGCCCACATAGGGCTCCCTGCTCAGAGGGGAGTCTGCTTCTCCCTCTCCCTCTGCCTGGCCCTCCCCCTGCTTGTGTGCACACACACACTCTCTCTTTGTCAAATAAATAAATAAAAACTTCAAAAAAATTTTGGAATTAATTTTGGCTTGTAATATAAGTTGAGAGTCCAATTTGATTTTTTTCTAAAAGGCAATTTCCCAGAATCATTCATAAAATAATCTTACCTCTTTCTCTTTGGTAAATGATGTGGCCTTTATATAGTCAGTACATTTCAAGATATACTACAAATTTGTAGTAATCAAAACAGTATGGTACTGAGAAGCAAAATTGCCCTTGTTTGTGATGTTAGTGGTATTAATACTCTATATGCCTTACAGAAACAATGTATCATAAAAACTTATTAATTATTCAAATATCTGTTATTTATTCTTTGTTCTATTGAATCTGTCAAAAGCTGAGACAGATATGTTATAATCTGCTGAAGAGTTTTCTTTCTCTCAATTTCGATTTGTTTGTCTAGTAGTCTGATGCTAAGTTACAGTTCATAATTTGTAACATTCTGAGTCATAACTTTTGATATGATAAAATTACTCTCTATTTCACTTTAGTGCTGTTTAATTTTATTTTGTCTAAAATTCATATTGCTACCACTGCTTCCTATTGATATCTCCCAAGTAAACATCTCTTGAGCTTTTATTTTTAGCTAACTAGATGTTTAAAGTAGAGAGCTGGTCTAGGACAGCAGTCATACCAAGAGCGCTAGAGTCCCATGACCTGCCTTCACATTCTGGCTCAGAGGTGAAAGAAAAAGAACGTGTATGGGGCAAAAGTCTTAATAAATAAAAGACTAAGGGCAACTTCCTTAACCTGATAATATTTATTTTTAAAATGTACTTAAAATTGAATGTTATTGATACTCCTTTTAAAATGAGGAATAAGACAAGGATACCGTCTATTAAGAGTTGAACTATTTCCTTCTGCCCTCCAAAGTTCATATATTGAAGTTCTAACACATAGTACCTCAGAATGTGACCTTATTTAGAGATAAGGTCTTCACAAAAGTAATCAAGTTAAAATGAGCCCATTAGGGGGCACCTGGGTAGCTCAACTGGTTAAGCTCAGGCCTTGATCTCAGCTCAGGTCTTGATTTCAGGGTGGTGAGTTCAAGCCCTGCATTGGGCTCCATGCTAGGCACGGAGACTACTTAAAAAAATAAATATAAAAATAAAATAAGCCCATTAGGGTAGATACTAATCCAATATGGCTGGTGTCTTATAAAAAGGGCAAATTTGGAGACAGACATGTATACAAGGGAGAAAGTGAACATGAAGATAACCATCTATAAGCCAAAGAGAGAAGCCTGGAACAGAACCTTGGCTCACAACCAACATTGTCAACGCCTTAATTTCAGACTTCTAACATCCAGAAATGTAAGATAATAAATTTCTGTTCTTTAATTCACCCACTTTGTGGTACTTTGTTATGGCAGCCCCAGCAAACTAATACACCCCTATCACTGCTTCTATTAAAAGTTTAACTGGAGGAGCACCTGGGTGGCTCAGTCAGTTAGGTGTCCAACTCTTGATTTTGGCTCAGGTCATGATCTCAGAGTCATGAGATGGAGCCCCGAATCAGGCTCTGCACTCAGTGGGGAGTGCTTGAGACTCTCCCTCTCTCTCCCTCTGCCCCTCCCGACCATGCTCTCTCTCTCTCTCTCTCTCTCTCTCAAATAATCAATAAATCTATTAAAAAGAAGTTTAACTAGAGATACTGGTCATCCCACTAAGAATAAAAAAACCAAAATGTATAGATTGTAAAGAAGCATAACTTTTAGTTTTTACAGAAAATATAATTATATTCATAGAAAACCCAAGAATTACCAACAGAATTAACACAATTAGTTAGAGTTCAGTAGGTGGCTGGGTATAAATCAGTACAGAAATCCATTACATCAATAAAAATCAACAACAACAACAGAAAATGAAATGTATAGACATAATGTCATTTACCCTAATGAACTATAAAGAACTTAGGGACCAACAAAAAATGAGCATTATCTTTACAATTTAGAATTTACAATTCTAAAACTTTTTTGAAAGTCATTAAGAAGACAAATAAATGCCATTGTGAAGATCAAATAAAATAATCCACACAAAGGGTTTAGAGAAGATGCAGATCCGAGTGTGCACCCTGGGGGTTAGTCACTATTATGTTTATTACATGATGATGGTTGTGATTTCAATTATATTTAAAGTCCTCTTGTTTTAGGTATGTTTCTTGTAAGCAGCAAACAGTTGCTATCCCTTTGCTTTTTGGTTTTGCCAAATTTGTGAATCACTTTTCCAGACTTATCTACTATTTAATGCCAAACCCTCTAGATAAATGGTATTTGTTATATCCCACAAACATTTATATAAGACTATAAAACAACACTTTCTAATGCTTAAAAATACATATAAACATAGTGGTAAAAATGGAAACAAATTTAGGTTAGTGGTAGCTCTGTGTGAGGAGAAGGAAACACAAGCAGAGAGAGAGCAGTACACAAGGGGTCCAACTGAATGTATAGTTTCATTTTTTCAAGCTGAGGGTGGATACCGGGTATTTATTATTTTATTCTTTTTCAATGCTTTATAGATGCAAAATACAGCATAATAAGTTCATTATAAGGAGGTCTGATAACAGTTCATTCAAAACAAACAAATAAACAAAAAGGTGGGGGAATTCCCTTTAATGATAACTCAGTGAGTCATCAGTAAGACATAATTTTACAAAACCAAGGCAATCTTGGGCAGCACCAAAACAAACACTGTCTCAGTCAAGGATGATACTAGGGACTTACAGTCTTATTTATTCTCTTCTGTTGGAACGTGAGCTTACAAGTATAGAAATCTTTTGTCTATTTCTTCTCAGATGTATCTAAAATTGTTACCTTGCTGCTTGTTACATATTAGCTCAAAAGTATTTGTTAAATGATGAATGATTTTTTGCATGTGTATAAAATACAAATCTATTTTTGTTGGATTCAATTTGCAAATACTTCATTTAGAATTTGTCTATTTCATAAATCTTATTATTCCTTTCTCATATATTTTCATCAAGTGTTGGTATTAAGGTTATTTTAGACTTTTTCCCTCTTTTTATTCTCTAGAAAAATTTATGTAAGATTGGAATTACGTGTCCCTTGAACTTTCAGTAGAAGTTGTCTGTGTAATTATCTGGGATGTATGTTTTGCAAGGGGAGGATTATAACATCTATTAAAAATATTCCCCAAATTTCAATTGCTTCTTTCATACGTTTATCATTCACCACTAGTGTAAGCAGTTGGATGTTGGTCTAATACCTCTCCTGGATAGCTTCCAGTTTTTTCTATTGCATGCCTCTACCACCTAAAATTTCTTCACTTTCAGTTGCAAGTGAAAGCAAGCCAAAAGATTCTACAAAAAGATTCTGAAAGACAATCTTGTGATTATACTTATTTTTGTCCTTATTCCACTGGCTAGCATTAAGACTTGTGGCTTCAATCTCACTGGAAGGCAGCTGTATTTCTAGGGAAAGAAAATAGCCTTGTGAGTATTCAGTGCATCTGTGCCACATGAGTGATTTCAATTTTTATATTAATTTTAATTCTAAGTCTTTTATTTATACTTGTGTCAATTTTGTAATTATATCTTTCTAGGAATTTTTTTCCTAATCTAATTCTTAAAACATATTGACATAAGTCTGTATCATATTATGAAAGGATAAATCTTTGCTGTTTCTGTAGTTATGTTGCACTTTTTATTTTTAATATTGTTTATTTGTGCTTCTTATTTCTTTTTTCCTTTGCTTAAATTTATTGCAGTTTTGTCTGTTCATCAGTATTTCCTATAAAGAGATTTGATGTTGTTTTCCAGTTCTTTGTCACATACTGAATTAGTTTCTGTTCTTACCTTTATTAATTCTTTTAACTTCCCCTGGTAATTTCCATTATTCTTTTTTAAGTTTCTTAATTTAAATGTTTATCTCATTAATATTCAGCCTTTCTTCTTTTCCAATGCAAGCATTTAATGCTCTAGCTCTCAAAATTTTTAATATTTAGTGTGTATTACAATGTACAGTTCTAAGTGTTTCTTAAATTCCATTATGATTTCTTTTTAACTCATAAATTAATTACAAATTTTAACATTTTTGTTTCCAAATGAATAGGTTTCTCTTCTTTTTAATGATTACCAATTTGAATTGATTAGGAAATCAAGTCTGTGTAGTATAATCTTCTATATTTATTATGATCTATTAATGAAGCTAACAGTAACACCTTATAAATATTTAATGTGTGGTTGGGAATAATATGTATTCCCCTATTTGGAATTATTGGCTTTTCTTATGTCTATTAGATCAAGCTTATTAACTATGTCATTCAAATTACTTAATCTTACTGCTTGAATTATCAGTCATTAAGAAATCTGTTAAAACTTCCTAGTATGATGAGGCAATTGTTCACTTTTCTTTGAAATTTCTCAAGGCTTGCTCTGGAAGTTTTGAGGGTTTGTTATTAGCTGTGTAAAAGCTTGAAATGATCACGTATTTCTTTAGATTATATATTTTTTATCATTATGTGGTGATTCTCTTTGAACCTAATAATGTTTTTACCTTTAGATGTTTGATCTGATTTTGATATAGCTACATCAACAACATGCTTTATTAGTATTTTTGAGGTATGCTTTTTTCTATAATTTTATTCTCAATCTTTTTGTTTTTACACTTTAGGTACATCACTTGTAAATAGCAATAGCTAGACCCTACATTTTCACTCAATTTGGCAATCATTTCTAGCTGAGTTTAATCTATTTCTAATTTTATTATCACTACTGATGTACTTGGAATTATTTCTGCCATCTTATTTTGTCATTTCCATTTCATCTTTTTTTTTCTGTTTCTTGTTTTCTCCATCTATAGTCTCTTAGAATTTGTAGAATTCTTTATTACGTTTTTTCTTCTATGGTTAGAAAGTTACATATCCTATCTATTCCTTCAACAGTGTTCACAAAAAAGTTTAATACACATGCTTCATTCAGTAAATTAAAGTTAATCAATATTTCTACCTTCCTTCCAAAAAACCATATTTTAAAATGCTTTAGCTTCAAATGGCTTGCTCCCTTCATTTACATTATTAGTATCTGTATTAGTTTTCTATTGTTGCTGTAGCAAATTCTCACAAGCTTAGCAGACTACTCAAAATCATATCATCTTAGAATTCTATAGAGTGTAAGTCTGACATGGATCCCACCAGACTAAAATCGAGATTTTGGCAGAGATACATCCCCCTTCACAGGCTGTGAGTGGGATCCCATTCTTTGCTTTTTTCAGCTTCTAGAGGCCACCTTTTATTTCTTGGTCCATGGCTCTTTCCTGTCTTCAAAGCCAGAAATGGCTGGTCAAGTCCTTACATTACTTTCACTCTTACTTTATCTATAGTCACATCTCCAAAACTGACTCCCTTCTGTCTCTTTCGTTCATATTTAAGAAGCTTTCTAATTACACTGGGCCACAGAGATAATCCAGGATAATCTTTTTTATTTTAAATTCAGCTGATCAGAAACCTTAATTTCCGGGTGCCTGGGTGGCACAGCGGTTAAGCGTCTGCCTTCGGCTCAGGGCGTGATCCCGGCGTTCCGGGATCGAGCCCATCAGGCTCCTCCGCTATGAGCCTGCTTCTTCCTCTCCCACTCCCCCTGCTTGTGTTCCCTCTCTCGCTGGCTGTTTCTATCTCTGTCGAATAAATAAATAAAATCTTAAAAAAAAAAAAAAGAAAAGAAACCTTAATTTCATCTGCAACCTAAATTTCCCTTTGCCATGTAAGGTATCATTTCCAAATATTAGGACATGAATATTTTCAACGGTTCATTATTCTGCCTACCATGATTATCTTGTCTTTTTTAACATTCCAAAATTATATATTTTAGAATATGTTTATTTAGCCTTGCCACAAGTTCACAGATTTGTTTCCTATTCTTGCCTCTCAGACTTTTCCTCTGGGATTATTTTCCTCTTTCAGAAAAACATTAATTATAAGAAGTTGTTAGTGATAAACTCTTTCGGTTTCGGTTTATTGAAAATGTCATGGATAGCCCTTCAATTCTGAAAGTTAGTTTTCTGTGCATACCAATATAAGCTGACAGTTTCTTCTTTTCAAAAGTTAAAAGATATTTTTACACCATTTTCTGCTTCCATTATTGTTATTGAGAAGTCACCTCTTGGTCTAATTGTCATTCTTCTATAAATAATCTATCTTGTCTTTCTATTTTTTTTTAAGATTTATTTATTTTAAAGAGAAAGAGTGCATGTACAGAGGAGGAGCAGAGAGAGAGAGAGAGAGAGAGAGTCATAAGCAGACTCCATGCTAGCACAGAGCCAGACATGGGGCTCTGTCTCACGACCCTGAGATCAGTACCTGACCAAAACCAAGAGTTGGATACTTAACTGACTGAGCCATCCAGGCTCCCCAATCTATCTTGTCTTTCTGACAGATTTTATTTTTTTATTTTATTTTTGCCTCTGATATTCTGTATACTTTATCATAATACTTCAATACAATATGTCTTGGTGTGCATTTCTTTTAGTTTGTCTCCTTTGGAATTTGTTCTGCTTTCTGAACTGAAGATTAAAGTCTTTCATTCCCTTTCCTAAATTCCCACTTTCTGAAACACTGAGAATTAATTTCAATAATGATTTTTTTAAATTTCTGGAAATTCTATTTGGTTCTTACATATGTCAGTCTTTTTTTTTTTAATAATACCATTTTCCTTGCTAATGTTATTAAATCCCTATATCATTTACTTAAATATTTTAACACTTTTATATTTTAGACATAGTATATACAATACCCAAAGTGTTTGGAGTCAGATTTTGCTGGAGTAAACAAGCTCAAGGTTGGTTGTTTCTCTGGGTAAGCTTGCCTTTGTATTGCTAGGTTGTGTTTTTCTGGGCTTTATCTGTATGAAAGAATCCTGTGAGGCCTAAGTTGTAGGTGCATCTCTTCAGGAACTGGTTAGATTTTGTTTTTCTATCAGAAACTCTGGGGCACTACCAACTAAGTACCACCTAAAGTCAATTCCTCTGTTTGGGGTTTCCAAATCACCCTACAAGAACAAGCCTGCTGTTACCAAATTTTAGAAGGGGTTTTTCACCCATCTCTACTCCATGTGAAAACAAAGAAGTTTCTTTCTCTTCTGCTTTTATTAGTAGTCCAAAACGTTTTTGTTTTGTGTTTGTTTGGTCAATCTACCATTTTGCTGACTGAATATGTGTATTTCGAAGGATTCTGCCTTTACGCAGGGATATACTTCGCCTTACACCGTCCTAACCTTGACTATTTTCACAATCCAAGACTTTGGGGTTGCTGAGACTGGTTTATTTTCCCAAGATAGGAAAATATGTTGAGTGTCAGTTCACTGTTCTAATTTCAAACCTTCTCTTTAATTCTCTGCTCTTTGGAAATTTACCTTACATTTTGCATGATCAACTGTGTATTTAAAAAGATATTTGTCATATTCTACCCAGCTTTCCAGTATATTGTTGGAAAGTTTCTAGAGTATCTCATCCACCCTATTTATGGAAATGGAGCTTTCCTAAGATAAGGTGTTTATCTTCTGTAATTTCTATTATATGTTCTTAAATATTTTTATATTTCTTTTCATATTTTGAACTGTACTATAAATGTATCTTTAAACATCTTTGCATCCCCATGCAAGGTTAAATTTCTTGAAAAAAAATACATAAAAATCAATGATTTTCATTTATTTTGCTAATAATAACTATGAATGCAGAGAAGTGAATGTTTGCATCTATTTTTGGAAAGTTGACATGTTCAACTTTATCATTCTATTCTTGGGCATTTTAAGCAGAATTGTTCTGCTCTACAATTCAAATGATGCTAGAGTACAGATCCCTAAAGAAGAAATATTACCAAAGACTAGATCAGGATGTGGAAGAAGGCCAGAGAAGGGAGACTTCTGTATTCTTTCAAAATATTGAACTTTTATATGATACAAAAATTTGACTAAGAAAAACAAAGTTTAAAAAAAAAAAAAAAGAAAAACAAAGTTTATACTGATAGCTTAGAGGCAGGTCAAGTGAAGCTCTATTTTAAATATGCCACATGGCCAGGCTACAATCTAAATGCTACTTTTGTTCCTCTCTCACATAGAAATTTGATCATTATTCCATAAATATTTAAATACACACACATTTGCATGAAAGACATATGTAACTACACACACTGTGCTTATGCTCAGGACTTTTTGCTTCTATGAAAGAGCCCTCCTTTCCAGTACATCCTATAAGACAACTGTCAGCATTTCTTAAGCTGAACTACAAAATGGGCAGGCATTTGTTAAGCAACAAGAGTACTTCAACTGACTGGGACTTAAGCCATTGACGTCAGCACACATTAGCCAAAATATTTTCCCCTTGTCCATGGCCCCAAACTGTAAACACCCAGCTTGTATGTAATTAGCCTGACTACTTCAAGAGTGGAACAAGTGAATCTGAAAGATGCTCCCCCAGAACTCTGGCAACTCAGGTTGCCAGAAAAGCATCGTCATTCTCCAAACTAATGCACATAATTGTCCGTATCTACTTGGTGCACAGCATGCAGCAGAGAGATACAAATAGAAGCAATGCAATTCAACATATATGCAGGATGATCCTGGGAACCAAAAGCCTGCTGCAAACTGAGAACAGTGCCTTTCCTTTATGAGCAAGCATAATTTATTCATTTCCATGTTCCTGAATTTTTCTACTACCCTTTCTGCTTTAATATTTTAGGACATTTTTATTTAAAAGATGAGTATATTTTTTGCTTCTTTGAAGCCTGACTTATTTCCTATAGGATTTTTATTCATAGCATTGTCTTTCTATAGGAAACACACAGTAGGAAATTCGAGTTTTGTGGTTTGTTGCAATACAACACAGATTACATCAAATTTGCAGGTAATTTTACATAAGAATGGGTCATGGGCCATAAACATGGAATGAGCTGCTGGAAACCTAATGGTATGAACCAGAAATGAGGAAGGTCTCAAACCTCCTTCCAATTTTCAGAGCTCTACCTAGTTGTGGAAAAGGCCAAGTGGTTATTATCTATAGAAGAATAATAGAACATTGCCAGTGAGCTTGCTCCCCTATAGTCAGGGCGTACCTTCTACAGCCATCTGCACTGTTGGGAATGGACCAAAACCTAGCCAGCACGCAAAGAAGAGTAGAAAATAGTAGGCAAAGAGAGAGAAGCCTACTACTAGGACATTTTCTTTAATACCAGGTTCCTAAAAACATACAATGTTTCTTCTTGAACATTTTTTGAACTTTCTGTAAATAAATATGAAACTCCTCTTACTAAATATGCCAGGACCAAACCTAATACACATGGCCAGAACATTGTACAAAGAATCAGAACATTGTATCTATGCTGTTCAGAAAGGTAGCAAGCTCTGGAATCAGATAGAATCCCAGCTCTGCTTCTTACTTACTATAAATCCTTAGGCAAGCTACAAACCTGTTCTTCTATTTAACTTCTAGTTTGTAAAATGGGGATAATGACTCCTAGAAGTGTTAGTATGCAGATAGAAAAAAAAATTCCTGTCAATATCTGGCACACAGCACACACAAAATAATTGACGGATTTTACCACTATTTCAGATACCAACTGTTAATAAATTACTGAAAGTTCTAAATTTTTTTTTTATATTTGAGCCATATCTCTATCATACAAGCATTCCTGAACACCTGGAGAGTTTATAAAAGCAAGCCAGATTCCCAAAGTCCATCTTAAAGATTGTGAGTTAGGGGTCTGGAGTAGAGGCCATGAATCTCTATCTTTTTGTTAAGCTACACAGTCATTCCTGGGGATTGGCTATATTTTGAGAATACCAGGATAACGAATCCATGTGAAAACTAAGTTCCAAAATTTGGTTTTCAGACAAAGACAGAATTCTAGCACGTGATCTGGGGTTATAGGTTAGAGTTCAACCTTGCTTAATTAAGTGAGAAAGGTAATTACATTCATTAAAGTAATTTAATTCCTCTCAAAGGGCTCATCTCTAAGTCCCTTTCATTAATATAATCATCTTTCTCAATTGTTATGGCCTGACTAACATACATGCCGCACACTCATTTCATGAAAGCTATACTCTTCCTTTGAAATTTCTAGGAGAATGGCATGTACCTGAAGCCCATCACTGGTACTATATTATTAGTATCTCACATGATTTTCAAGCACAATTATGACAGATAAGATTATGAATTTTAAAACATTATCAGCTGTTATTACCACTCTTGGACATGCTATGCTAGGGATCATGTTGGATTCAGACCTCTGTTTATATTCTTTTCTCTAAGTTTCTACTTTCATAACCTTCTTCATCACCCCTTGGTTAAAATGCTTCTTCTAATTCTACCTCCTGGCTTTCCCAATTGTCATTCCCTTTTAAAAGATTCCCATCTTTGATCACAAATCTGGAATTAATGAACTTTTTTTTCTGAATATCTCAAAGTGCTCTGCAGGCATTAACATTCACATAATTTAAATGTAGTAAGTGATAGAGTAATAGGAGTAGGGTCAGGCCATCATCCCAGGTCACAGGTTCCAAGATTGGATGTAAGATCCAAGCAGGTCATATTTATAAAAATTATAAAATTTTAAAACATATGTTAAATGTCAAGGAATTACATTGGGAAAGTTAGTTCAGTACATAAAAGAGAAAAAGTTTATTTTAAACATCTAGTTTCATCAAATTCTTAAATTGTGGAAGAGCATTTTTGGGTCCAAACATTTATGTTTCTGATTCCTGGTCTTTTTCCAATGAAGAATTGTTTTGGAAAATTTGAGTAAGATCTATTTAGCAGCTTTCGAATATACAGTGAGCCAAAACAGTGTTCACAAAAAGTGAACAGGGGATGCAACAGGATGATTCAAAGCATATTTTTTAAAACGGCATTCTGAGTGTATGTTATTTCTCACAAGGAATACTCTTTTTTTCTGAAGAGCAGAGAATTTTCTTTTAAGGTGAGATTTAAAGAGAGAAAACTCACATCTGAAAGCACAATGTTTGAGGCAGAATAACAAAGCTGCTCTTATTCCAAGCTAGCATTAAAAAAAAAAAATGCAAGGGCTTTTTCATTAAGCAATGTTAGCAGAAGAGGTTATTTGCTATCAGAAACATATTGCTCTTTGTACAGAATATTAACATGGATTAACAACATAGATTATTGTATCTAACAGAATTTTTCAGGAAGATTTACAGCAAGTAAATGTTCTAGATTTACACTTGAGCAATTTTCACTAAGTAAGAACAAAACTTGGGTTACTTCTTGAACAAAGAGTTCAAAGTTTTTAATTTAAAGCAACACACACAACAACACACCCAACATAAAGTCTACTTGACAATCATATGTAAACATCCAGGGATATTTAAGTGCTTCCTTTGGCTTCAATTCTCATTCACTATAAATGCCATACGATGTGAATTGCATGGGAAGTCCTGTGGGTTTGAGTTCTTTCCAAGTTGGTGCTATCACAATTGATCAAGGGAACCAAAGGAAACAATTAGACTTGATACTTTTTTAAACTTGTATCCCAAGAGAGTACTTTTTAATACATTGTAATGCATTACAACTTACAAGAAACAGAAAAAAATATATATATACACACACACACAGAGGAACTTACTCTTTCCTTTAATCACTCTTGATGCTACCAAATGAAGGGTGGGGAACAGACCTAAGCCACTAGAATCAGCATAAAAAGGCTAAAGAAGCTATTCTACTTCTTTTAAAACTTTTTCCTTTTTAAAATAATTATATTAAAACATTATATTGGGGCGCCTGGGTGGTTCGGTCGTTAAAGCTCTGCCTTCAGCTCAGGTCATGATCTCTGGATCTTGGGATCCGGCCCTGGAGCAGGCTCCTTGCTCATCCGGGAATCTGCTTTTCCTCTCCCTCTGCCCCCCCCCCACTCATGTTTTCTCTCTCTCAAATAAATAAAAGCCTTAAAAAATTATATTAAAATAATGACTAAAAGATATATAGAATAAGAGAGAATCACCCATGTTTTCATGAGTAACTGAAAATTGGTAACATTTTCTCATATTTGCTTTTCTCCTCTCCAACAAATACTGCAGATAAAGTTGAAGTCCTTTTTGACCACTACCCTTCCTCCTCCCTCTCCCTAGAGGCAACCACTAGCAGGATTTTGATGGGCCACAGTCTGGCCCTCTGGGTTTCATGGCTCCAAACTTGGGCTTAAATTAGAGCCTTGGGGATTCTGCTCGACACAAATTGTGCAATTTTGAACCCCATACAAGGGATGTGGGCCAGGTTCCAATCCATAGTGATTCTTCCTCTTCATTGAGTGGATCTAATTCAGCACCCCCCTTCTTATAACACTCCACCCCCAGCTTTACCCTGGTGGTTCCCCTCTGGACCTTCACTTCCTCCAGCACGCATTCAACTCCTCCTCCTGAGCAGGCACTGAAACCCCAGCCCTTATTGTCTGAATTTGGTCCTGGCTTGCCTTTAGGCACGTAGCTTTAGCCTTCTCTCTGATGTATTTTCTCTTCGCTAACCCCTGGTAATCTTCCTCTTTTTTTCCTAACAGAATGCTTTGGTTTTGACATTAGTAAAAATAATTCTCTATGCTTCTTGTTTGTTTGCTTTTGGGGTGTAACAGGTGGTTTTTAATACATCGTCCCACTCCATTCTTGACTTTAACATGTCAATTATCTAAATAATTAAAATGAGTTTAAAAAGAAAGAGGCACACTTAACCAGAGAACAGACTGATGGTTACCAGAGGGGAGGTGGGTGGGGGATGGGTTAAGAAGGTGATGGGGTTTAAGGAGTGCACTTGTGATGAGCACTGGGTGTTGTATGGAAGTGCTGAATCACTAAGTTGTACACCTGAAACTAATATTACACTATATATTACCTAACTGGAATTTATATAAAAACTTAGGAAAAAGAAACTTAAAAAATAAGAGAAAAAGAAAAAGGCTTAGAAACAAACAAAACATCTCTATTTTTAAAAAGAAAAATATATTGTACAACGGCTATAGAGAACACTGCTTATTCATCACATAAATATATATGGAACATCTACTATGTATCAGGCACTTTGTAATGAATAAGACAAGTAAAAAGAAAAAAAACCACTGCTTTCCTTTTAATGGGAAAATATAGATGATAGAGGATAGACAGATAGATAGATAGATAGATAGATAGATAGATAGATAGATAGACAGATAGCTAGATAGTTAGGATGTGTACAAAAATAAAGAAAGAAATTGAAGGGTGCTGGGAGTTGGAGAGAACTTTACAGTTTTACATCAAGTGGTCAGGAAAGGCTCAGTGAAAATGGAGAATGAGGAGGCTTGGCATTCATGTGACAGAAAACAATTTTAGGCAGAAGAAGCAAATGCAAAAGCCCCCAGAAAGGACCTTGCCTGGTGTGTTGACTGACGTAGAGAAACTGAGTCGGAGAATAAAAGGAGATAAGATCGGGATGCCTGGGTGGCTCAGTTTGTTGAGCATCTGCCTTTGGCTTATGTCATGATCCCAGGGTCCTGGGATGAAGTCCCATTGGGGCTCCTTGCTCGGCAAGGAACCTGCTTCTCTCTTTCTTTGCCTGCTCTTTAAAAAATAAAATAAAAGGAGATAAGATCAAAGAGGTTAAGTGGACAGACTCTATGGAACACTTTACACACTATAAAGACTTCGATTTTCACTCTGAGTGTGAAGGGAAACCAGATGAGAATTTGGGACAGAGAAGATACATATGCTTTGACTTATATTTTACTATCATCACTCTCTCTGCTTTTTTGAGAATAGACAATACAATGGTAAGTACAGAAGCAGGAGACTGGTTATGTGCCTATTGCTTCATCTGGGCAAGAGATGATACTAAACCACCTGGATGCAGTGAAGCTGGTTAAAAAAAAAAAGAAAAAAGAAATAAAGATTCCAATGCATTTTGAAATGGAACCAACAAGATTTGCTGATAGAGTAAATGTCATGTATAGGAAAAAAAGAAATCAAGAATACAATTTTTTATGTAAGTGCCTGGAGAATAGTCAGCATTTAGTAAGGTAGGGAAGATGGCAATAGGTTGAAGTCTGGTGAAGGAAATTAGAAAGTCAGTTTGGAATGCACTAATTTTAAAATGCCAAGTGGGGATATTAAGTAAGTAGTTAGATAGGAAAGTTGGGAGCTTGAGAAAAGGTTTGGTCTGAAGATGAGAGAGAAAGAGAGAGAGAATATAGATAGCATTTAAAACCAGGAGGCTGAAAGAAATAACCAAAGGAAATGTAGATCAAAAAAGGAAGCACTGTAAAGACTGAGCACTGGAACATTAAGGCATTCAGAAGTTAGAGAGATGTGAAGGAACAAGCACAGAAGACAGAGTAGAAGTAGCCTGTGATGTAGGAGAAGCCCAAAAGAAAGTGGCATCTGAGAAGCCAAGTAAAAGAGTTTTTAAAAGAAGGAAGTAATCAGCCTTGCAAATGGTACTGATAAGTCAAGTAAGATGAAAACTGGGATTCTATCATTAGATTTAGCAATATGGTATTCATTAGTGACCTTGACAAAAGAAATTTTAGTAAGAGGATAGAGTCAAAAACCTGTTTGGAGAAGGGTCTGGAGAGAATGGGAGAAGTGGAATAGCTAAAAGAAAGAAAGAATAAAGATAGTTTTATCATGTTTACCTGTTAAGAGAAGTATATAAATAAGCAGGTAGTTGAAGAGGAGAAATGAGATCAGGGGAGGGATTTCTTTCTTAATTGGGTGAATATGAAAGATCTCTTCTGATTGATTTCACAATGGTAAGAGACGGAAGGCAACTAGCTGAGAATGAGGACAGGGAAGGGGTTTAGGAAAAGGATAAGCAATATTGACCAGGAATAATGAATGAATTTAAAGTGAGACTGGTCAACATGATTGTAGTTATTCCTCAGCTGTATTCATCTTGGAAAGTATAGGTTCAAAATAGGCAGAACTGAATTCTTCCAGGGCAGGGTTTTACCAGGTGAATAATATAATGTGAGAGCAGGGAAAGAAACCAGACAGCGTGGCAAGGAATGGATGTAATGATGAGCCATGAAATCTAAGCTGTTTAAAGAATTCAAAATAATAAATTGAGTTGGAATATTAGAGAATGGGATGTTGAAGGCTGATATTATGGATGGAAGGTTATTGGTAATGATAAGTTCTAGGGTGTGACCATGGCAATAGTGACTAAATTAGAAAAAAAAGAGATCTTTGGGGGAGGAGAGATGAAGAAATTGAGATGCCAACATATGGGGAGGATCATTTAGGTAGATGTTGAAAGTGAGCATGGGGCTACCTCATAGAAAAAGAATGAGTGAGATGTAAATGACTGCCACAAGATTAGAGCCCCAAGAAACAAGAACAAGAAAATGTTGTAATCTCGGGTAGCAACTTCTTTTCATCTTCCTTTAGCTTAGACTTCAAAATTCATCTCAAATATTGTCTTCACTATAAAGCCTTTTCAGATGTTCCCAGTAACTATTCAATCACTCTTTTCATTATACTATCAGTTTGAAGGGTGGTGTGTCACTATATAATTTATTACTGAGGGACTGAATATACAGATGATGGCCAGACCATTTATAAAAATAGAACTCTGACCCACAACCTGGCTAGAAAACCAACCCCTTTAACTATAATAAATAGTCCAGGAATTGAGCCTCCTATAAGTCAGGCTTGTAGGCAGTCTTTAGTAATAATCCAGGAAGTTAAACAATTACTCCCATAACCAGTCCCAAATGGCCAGGACTTGACAATAACTGACAGTTTACTTAATTTTTATCACTACTTCCAACTTAGCACCAACCAGAGAAAGCAAAACCTGCACCTCTAACCAATCACATAGGTTGCTCTGCTTCTAGGTAGCTAGGCTACAACTTCCAATTAGGATGAACTTTTTTTTTAACCTATAATATTTTCCCATTCTTCTGCCTGTCACTGAGTCTCTGCCAAAATGCAATTGACAGTAGGGGCGCTTGGGTGGCTCAGTTGGTTAAGTGTCTGACTCTTGATTTCAATTCAGGTCATGATCTCAGGGTTGTGAGATTGAGCCCTATGCTGGGCTCTGCCCTGGGCATGGAGCTTGCTTAAGATTCTCCCTCTCCCTCTGCCCCCCCCCCCACTAAAAAATGCAATTGATGGTGGCTGACTCCATTGGTATAGCAAGCTCTGAATAAATAGTCTGTTTTTCTCATTTGGTTGGTCTTCATTTGTTTCTGTCTTACCAAGCCAGGACCTGACACATAAAAGTTCTTAATAAATGATTTGTTTTTGTTGTTTTATGCTGGCTTTTGTCAAGCTACTGCCACCACAGGACGTTTTTCACAACAATCTAACTTTGCTGTCATAATTTTTTTTTATAATATTCCCTTACCATTCAGTTAAAGTCTATAGGATCTGTAGTGATGTCTCCTCTTTAATTCCTGACATTGATAATTTGTGCCTTCCTTCTTGTTCCTTCAACTTAGCTAGATATTTATCAATTTTATTGATGTTGTCAAAGACCCAGTTTAGGATTTCATGAATTTTTTCAATGCTTGCTTTGTATTTTTTATTTCCACTCTTACCTTTTCTATTATTTTCCTTGTCCTTTATTTCTTTTCTTTTTCTAGCTTCTTATAGAGAAAACTCTAATAAACTTAATTTATTGTTGATATTTTTTCTTTCTTTATATATATAAATATAAATATATATATATATTTAGTTTAATCATTTTGAGGGTTGTTTTAAGTTTTGTTCTGGCAGGTCTAAAGGAGCATTTACTTCAGGAATAATATAACCTACTAGTAAAGTATGGCACTTTCTGGAGTCTTTACAGCATTCCCCAAGTGATCAAAAAGAGGTCTCCACTTTATCTGGTGATAATGCAAATGATTCTCAGGCTTGTGTGACTTACGGAAGCCTGTTCCACTCACAGCCTCCTAGTTGTTCTTTGCCCAAACTTGTAAAGTTTCACCTTATTCATGCATGTCTTAATATTTTTCAAAGACTCCTGGGACCCCTTTGTATATTTCTGGCACTTTTTTTTTCTGTGTATCTCCCTACTCTGCAAAACCTTGTGTCACCATTTAAAGACACTTCAAACTTCCTACACATCAAGCTTTATCTCCTCAATTATGTAATAATTGTCTTTTTCTTGGAATCTCCCTCTCTGATAATATAGAAGGAGAAATGGCTCTAAAGTACCAATCAGCAAACATGTGTAAAGGTCCAGATATAATTATTAGATCTTTGAAAGTCACATACAGTTTCTATCCCATTTTTTTTAACAACTAAAGTGTAAAAACATTCTTAATTTGCCAATCTCTATCTCATAATTACTCAGACCTGGGTTTGAATCTTGACTCTTAATCTTATTAGCTATGTAAATATGACCTCCCACCAAACTTCTCTCACCTGTCATATGAAAATAGTAATAATATTGATCCTCCAGTGATACTGTAAGGATGTAATAAAATCATGTATGTTAAGAGCACAAGAATGCTTAGCATATAGTGGCTATAATATCTAACATTTATTGAACACTTATGTACTAAACACTGTCCTAAGCCCTTCATATTATTAAATCATTTAGTCATCACTACAACCCTACAAGATAGACACAATAATTACTCCATTTTACAAATGAAAAACAGAAGGCAGAAATTAAATAACTAGCAATGATAACTAATAAGTTGTATAAATGGCATACAAACTTAACTTTATCTTTGAACCTTTTGGTAATCAATCTTTTATAAAGTAGAAGTTACTTCTTGAAATCTCTTAAATTTTGTATCTCATGATTATATATGCTGGGACTTTCAGTTCCTATCAATCTCCTTCAAAGATCCTTCTACTTCTTTAGTGATAAGGAAAATGACCACTTATATTTAATTTTGTGTATCTGAGTTCTAGCCAGGTGTTCCGTAATTTGAAAAAAGCACTTCATTTCTATAAACTTCAACTTTCAGAAATTAGTATATGTGTGATACTTATAGATTTTTATTGATAAACATGGTGGAATATAACCTAATAGAAAGTAACACAGATATATTATCAGGAGTATTATAAACCAAATAATAATCTATAACTATGGCTTTAATGCTAGTCACTGACCACTTTTATCCACTTTGATAAAAATTTTATATTTAACAAATTAGACTATTTTGGCAAATTCTGGAGCATACTCAGATTTAATTCTGAATTTGATTTTACATTACTCATGGTGAATCTCAGCATTAAGTTTTGCAGATTCATAAGCAAGTGAGCATTTTGGCAGGGAGAGGAGTGACCAGAGTTTGCCCAAATTTAGTAGTAGTCAGAAATTATAGATTGATTTCAGATAACCAATCTTGAAAACAAGGAATTGTGTTCTTGAGTCAATCAACACATCTTGAAATATGCTCTATGTTTAGGCAGATGACTCAGGCACTTCTTAAGGTTTCTACCATAAAAATATAAACAAAAACTTATTATTTATACTCATTAAAGGACTGTGAAATTCTTCTAATTATTTTGTTTGCACCAGATGCCACTAACATTTTTTAAAACTATAATTTTCTTGAAGCTCAGATAAAAACAAGTATAATCCTTGATTGCCTTTTGCTTAACACATGTGTATGTGTATATATATTTACGTACATATTATATATGATATATTATGTGCATATTATGCATGCTAGTATAAATTTCTAATATAATACTGAATATAGGCAATTTCTAGAACAAAACACTAGTATTTTTGGTGGTAATTGTTTTTCTTATAGCTGCAAATTAATTGTGTCCAGTTATCTTGTAACGTCACTTAGAAAATATAAAATTTTAAGCCACTGAATTTCCTGTAAGGTGGGTCATTCGATCTTTAAATTTGAAAACGCCTTCCAATTTGGAAGTAGCCTGATAAACCTAATCAGTATGTGTACATGAGATTGTTAGGGCTAAGCTCCATGCTCTGATCATTAAAATTATTTGTATGATGGAAATTCCCAGTCTTGATCCTCCATCCCACTGTGAAATGGGTTTGACTAACAAAACTCACAGAATGAACTCTGTTGACAGATGACCAAGTGGAAGTGAAACATAAAATTTTTCTTTAAAAGTTACTTTCTGATTATAAAATCAATACATATGCATCATAAAAAATTTATGATGTAGATTAAAAAATTATAATCATCTACACAGCATACATAAAATTAATATTTTGATGTATACTCTACTGTCATATACTCCCACCCCAACCTCCTTTGTGAAAATGTGTTAAAATAATTTTCTAAAAAAAGTATTTCCATTGCAGATGCATTCCTTGACTCCAGCGAGTGCCTCAGCTTTACCATCTTTAAGCCAAGCTTTGTAATTTCCTTCTGGAAATGTGGTTAGGTCTTAAGAATTTGTGTGCACTTTCTAATTCGTTTTTTTTAATGAATTTTTCTGCAGTTCCCGCCTGCAAGAATGGATGCTCCTGCAGTCTGCCTATGTGGTCCTTTCTACTGATAACATTCTATGAACTTGTTCTTTGGTATGGAATGCATTCTAATTCCTCACCAGGTTTTGCATATCCAAAATCGCATATGCTAATCAGGATCATAATTTATTTTTACAATTGAGGTACTTACATCATTCTTATGTTGGCATTTAAAAAATATATATTAAATTATTGGTTGCAGTTTAATTTGCATTTTTATTTCTGTCATCACCCTGTGCACTTTTTAGTGGAGGTGTTAATAAGTAGCTAACCATCCAGAAGACAGAGAGAAAGAGAAGCAGAGAATATTGATAGCATGGACAATGTATCAAAGAATAAAATATAATTTGATTTTCATTCCAAACTATCATAATTTGTATTTGCAACAGTTGAACTTTATTCTTTTTGACAAGCTCATTTTCTAATAGATTTAACCCCTTGGGAATACTATTTACAAATCTATTAGCCAAACTTTCATATTATCATTACATTTATGACATTCATAAATGTCATTGAGAAATATAATACGTATACGCTTTTTTCTCTATGGGAAAAATCAGTAAATGATCCTGTAACCAATGCATATTTTACACTAGACACAAAATACAGTGGAATGGGTAGTACCACAAATAATAGTCAGCCACTTTCTCTGTGGTGAAAAACTGTCCTTTTTTCCTTGGATCTTTGTTTCCTCCTTGCCCCACAGTCAGACCTACTTCATTTATTCTGCTACTTCTGCTTTGCCCCAGTTCCCAAGATAGGCCCCAACTTTACACATTGGGATTAATTACGTCCAAACCATCAGCATGGGATTCAACATCACTTCACCCTTCTAGGTGGTCTTAGTGTCAGTCCTTACAACGAGAAATTCCTTGTTCCTGAGCCTCAATGCCCACCTTGTGCCCTAGGCCTGACAGTTAGGGTGCTATCTTATTTCTGAATGTGACAGAGGCCCTATCTTGGAGATCCACCTCCCATGTTATCATCCCTAGGACCTTCCTTCCCTTGAAACTCACCTTGGTGGCTAAAACTCTGTTTCATGTTTACAAACTTCCCTAAACCTAATTGCTTGCCTTTGTGAATTTCTTAGCCCCCTTTCTGCACAATTCTTAGAAAGATGACCCTGTCATATCATATCTCACTCTGAACATGTATTACTTTCTCTGTACCCTTTAAGATACTATATTCTGCTAAGTGACTTCCACAGTTTCCCATATTCCAAAGCTAAGTCAACCTTCCTCCATTTCCCCTCTACCTTCATGACCCTATTTGACCTACTAAGTTCCAGACCCCAGATTCTCAGGGTGTACTCAAGAAAGCTCCTTATGGCCATGTGCTGAGAAGACAAAAAAAAAAAAAAAAAAAAAAAAAAGGTACACCTCTGAAATTCAACACTGAAGACATCATTTCTCTATGTTTCCCATTCAGGACAACTGCCAAATATTAGGAATTGCTTTCCCTAGTATAAATATAAAGATGTATTTGACCAGAGTGTCTTTTCTGGAGCTTATAACTATTTGCCAATGACTCCTGCCTCCACCAAGAAGCCTCACTCCTGCTGCTAGGACTGGGGAAGATGTATTTTGAGCTTCCTGAACTGGCGCTCAGATGTACATTAGCAGAGAGACAGTGTTATAAAATACTGTTTTGTGTAGTTGACATAGTGCAATTCCTCCCAACCTTAATCATATAATATATAAATCTGGAATTTGTGATAAGGCCCAAGAACCTAAACAACATTTAAAATATTATTTCAGGGTGCCTGGGTGGCTCAGTCAGTTAAGTGTCTGTCTTTAGCTCAGGTCATGATCGTAGGGTCCCGGGATCGAGCCCCACATCAGGTCTGTGCTCAGCGGGGAGTCTGCTTCTCCTTCTTCCCCTCCCCCTACTTGTACTCTCTCTCTCTCAAAACTAAATAAAATTTTAAAAAAGTAAAATATTATTTCAGTGGAGTATCACTTTGATTTCTAAATAACCAATTCAAAACTAACTTTTTTTCTACAACATTCATGATAGGAGGCATTTTCCAATTCTGCTTCGTAAGTAGCCAAAACTATTTCAAAAGTGATAGCTGTGTATGTATATTGTTGAAAATAATGTAATTAACCATTATAGGTGAAAGCAGGGGCCCCCATGTAAGCCAACATGAGATGGTTAATTTGAATTTTCATTTTTGTTATTAAGGCAAGCTATTTTGTAATCCATGTTAATCTTGATTCTGCCATGGGGGTAGAGAACATAATCATGGAGTAAAGGCTTTCGGTAATCAGGAAGAAAATTCTGATTTAGCTTTCAGTTTGGAAAATGGTCTCTTCCCAAGAAAGGCCATGGATGGAACTCAGTAGTAATTATTATTCTTATTTCATAAATGAGAAAACTGAGAATAAAATAGAAATATCTGAAACAGAAGGAAAAGGGACGTAAACTTAATGTTTCACTGATACCTTAATACTGAAGTATTTATACTTTAATACAGTGTAAAGCATTTAAAAAGCCAATTCAATTGGAATTTAAATGCAAAAAAAAACCCCCAAAAATCCCAAAAAACTAAAATAGTACTAAAGGAAACCATAGGAGATTCTTAATAACCTTAGAATGGTAAGACTAAAAATGACACAAACCCAGAAGCTATAACATGAAAAAAACTGATGAACTGATGAATGTGACCATATAACAAATATATTTTTAAAATTACTACATGACAAAAAAAGAAACAGAAACATTAAAAAGTCAAAAAATAAACGACACACTGGGAATAAATTTCTGCCACTCACGTTCCAGAGAAGAGTGAATTTCTTTAATCTCTAAAGAACTTCCATTAATTAGTAAGGAAAAAACAAAAAGATAAGTCCCATATAAAAGTAGGCAAAAATTAAGAACAAATAGCTGACAGTAAAGTAAATGCAGATGGTTTTAAACATATAAAGAGACCTAATCTCATTCACAATAAGAGAAATGGAAATTAAAACTACAACCACAGACCATTTTGTACCTACCAAATTGCCAACTGCCAGACGGGATAATTTACTGTATTACCAAGGGTTTGGAGAAGCAGGCACTCATATGTTTATGGTGGGAGCAAATTGGTAAAGCCCTTTTGTTTAGTTGTTATTTAGCAGAGGAACCTGAATCATGCAAGACATATAATTTATAACTATTACCCTGGGGCCTAGCATAAATACACAAGTGAAGTAATATCCTTGATAAGTTTTCTCCAGAAAGTCTGTTTCCTATTTGGCTGTGAAGATCCATGAACTCTGGGCTTTTATTACAGATGAGGCTGCTGTTTACAAAATGAGACATTATCCATAACTTTGTCCCAGCCCCAAGTCTACACCTTGTAAATTTGGCCTATACATATTATGGTAGTTTTAAAATATGTCCATAAATTCTCCAGTATCCTTTCTTTCAATGAGGTGAAGCTTAATTCCCCTCATTTTGAGTCTGGGCTGGACTTGGGGACTTGTTTCTAATGAACAGAATAGAAAATGTACCATCACTTTCAAGACTGGCTCATAAAATAAACACTACAGCTTCTGTCTTAGTCTTTCTCTCATGGGTCATTGGCTCTGGGAGAAGCCATGGGCTGAGGCCTCCAGCCAACAGCCATGTAAATAAGCCATTTAGAAGTGAAGACTTCAGTCCCGGCTGAGCCTTCAAACAACTACAGCCTCAGTAGACACCTTGACTGCAACTCTGTAGGAGAACCAGGTTCTCCTACAGCACCACCCAGCTAAGCCCTTCTTGATTCCCAACTCTCAGAGATTATGTGAGATGATAAATGTTTGTTTTAAGTGGCTAAATTTTAGTGTATTTATAACGCAACAATGGATAGCTAATAGATGCCTCTTCTGTTCTTCTCCACCTCGCACCCCACCATTTCCCAGAAAATAGATATGTCTTTAAGCTCACCACATGATCACTGCTTGCTCTTCTGTTTGCTCCATCTCCAGGGACAATGAACTCATGTAGCCTCTACAGCAACAAGTTGGAGAAGAGGAAGAGGTCAAGAGAAGTGATGTAATCACTATAGGTTCTGGCGGAAGAGGGAAAAAACATACGAGAAAAAACATGTCAGAGCTCTCCTTACACAATCCTCAAATTGCTACATAACTTTTCTTGGAACCTGCTGACTTGAACATATCTAGTTGGTTTCTTTCAGGATACTTCCCACCATTTACTTCCTCAATTTCATTCATCTTCCTCCTTGCAACACAGGTGGTATATACACTCTTAGATAAGAGCTGGAAATGTGGGAGGATTCAGGGCTTATGTAACACTGCATCATCAACAAAGAAAAAGGATGCTAGCATAACTAGCTATTTTTTCCTAAACTGCATCCTTTTCATAAGTATGTAAATTTTGTTCCAATAAATTTCACCATACACATTCTGGGGTCCATCAACAGGATATGTAGCACTCAACATTTTACCTTTTAAGGCCTTCATGTTCTCTCTTTCCCTCTCCCTTTCTCCCTCTGTCTCTCTCTCTTCGTCTCTTTTTCTATCTCTGTCTTTGTTTCTCTCTCTCTCTCCCCACTCTCCCCCCACACAGCCCACTCACGACCCTCATCCCCACTCCCACCCTATGATTTGGTAGCATTAATTCTGACAAATTCTTTGTCCCTCAATGGAACTGCACTTTTAAAAGATCATAAAAGTCTTTCCAAAGTTCAAAACTGAAAGAAATGTATTTCACGCTGCTAAGGGCCACTCTGGAACACATATGAAAGCATGGAACTTTAAAATCATTCCCTTTCACACACACATTTCTGTGCTTTTTTTTCCAGGTTTCTTACTACTAGAAAAACAATGCTCCCCAGGCATAACTTCTGCTGAGACTCACACATCATAGTTTGTCCTTTGGTCCCGTTGCTCTTTCACCTGACAGAGGAAGGAAACTTGTTCCTACCATCGTGAAGTTTGAAGTCATACCTTACTGCCAATAGATCCCATATCCAGAGCACCAGAGATGAGCCACCAAACTGCCACTCCCTTTCAGCCACCATGCTTTTTGGGTTCTCACCTAGTTTCTATGTTTGAGATACTATTTCACTCCCAAGACTACCAGTCTTGTTTTGAACTCTTACCTGCATGATTGGGAACTGATTCCATTAACCAAGAAGATTATGCCTACTTCTGCATATCTGGCATTCCTCTCCTGGACATCTCCTCCTCCTATCAGGCTGGTTCTAATGCTAATCCTTATTATGCTCTTGGGACATCCTGCTTTGAGATGCAACATAGTAGAGACCCAGTCTCTGAGGCAATCCAGGAATCCTAGCTCTTGAACCCCCTGAATCTGGGTTTCTCCCCACCTGTCAAAATAGCTCTGTGACTGAGTTGCCAGCATGCTTTGTACCCAACATGATTTCCATTACCTCAATATTTACCCAAACCCAAACTGCCTCTTATGATTCTTCCACATATAGACTGGACACAAAACCTTAGTCCTTTTTCCCTGTTGTCCTTTTGATGTTTTTCTAAAGAAATGGATGTTTGAAACAAAGAGGAGGGTAGGAGAATAAAAGTAAATATAAATAGCACACATTCTCTTTTAACAAGATTGTTGCACAGTGAAACAAGAGCACAGAACAAGGTAAGCCCTCCACTGCTACCACCACGTCCCCGAAAAAAATGTTAAGGAGAAGCCAAAGTGTGTCTTCATGTGAATTGATTATTTTAATGTTTCTCATATTAGGCATGTTTTCAAATATCATCAAGAGGAATACAAAATAATTATGCATATCTAATTAAAAAACACTTCTATGGTACTAATGTTCTATCATCAGGATAGTGATCTGTATGCATCTGCTCACAAATTTTCCGTAGCTCATAACTGCTCACAGCACAAAAAAGTTATGCTTCTTTATGTCTCCTAAGGCCTCTGACAGGTTCTGATTCATCCTTCTTGCCGTTCACATCCTTCCGTCCCCACCAGGACCTATGCTTTTAAACACAGAACGATTTGTAACTCTCAAAAGGTAGCACACTCTTCTCTGTCTCTTGGCCTTTGCACACTCTGTACTTTTTGAAATGCTCAACCTTACCATCATCTCCATCCTTCCCAACCCCCACCTCATTTAGTTGGGAAATTCACTCATTCTTCAAGGTCCAGCTTATGAATCATGTCTTTGTCTAATGCTTTCCTGATACTTTACACTCTGACCAGAGAGAACTGAACATCATCTTCATATCACCTTTGTGCCTGGTGTATGCCTTTAAATACATACACACCTCCGTTTTAGACAATGAGACTATTTCCTAAGGTCAAAGCTCACACCTTACTCTTGTTTGTAGCTATACCAACAGAAACAATGGCTGGCACATAAAAAGTGTTTAAAAGGCATTTAGTAAAAGAATGCATGGATGAATGGCTGGATAAGTGATGAGCATTAGGAGTTTTTCATGGTTTCCCAAAGTAGCAGAGACTTGCTAGGTTCTATATAAATGCCCTTTAAATATATAGTCTCAGCAAGAAGATAAGTAAACTGAGGCTCAGAGAGGTATAGTCACATGTTCAAGATGACACATTAGTAAGGAGTAGAGTTGGAATAATTTGGACCTGGGTCTGTTTGACTACAAAGCCATGGTCTTTTCACAGCACCACAGTTTTTTTATCCTATTGATACATGGCAGAATAATACATTTAACAGAATATTTTAAAACAGAAATATCCCAAGAAAAACAATTTAGAGAGCTACCATATCCTAAGGAAATGGTTAATATTTAAACACCATTGCTTTGCATCTATTCACACCAATAGCCTAGCAAACTATGAGGTGGCCTCCTAAAAGGCTTACCTACCAGGAAATCATACCTGAGAAATGACTGGTGTCTAGTTTTATCTCTTCCTACAAATTAGTATGGATTTTATAACCAAGCACACACAAGTTACTAGTTTTTAAATCAGGTTTGTTTGTCTCAACACAAACTGGTAGTGTATAGGGCCATCAACAATGTATGAACTGTGGACAGGAAGAGGCTGGGGAGAGAAAGAGTTGCCTAGTTTCCAAGGCTGCAGGGCTAAGGGCTGTGCTCTGGATCCACAGGATGTCACCTGAAGCCCGGTCTCAGAAGTAAGCCAGTGGACACCAACCATTCTCTTCCAGATGCAAAAGCCTTTTAGCTGTAACAAGCTGGAGGGCCATGCAGCAGTGGTCAGCTGCACTGCAATTTGTTTCTAAGATGACAAAGAGCAGAAAGTACAAACAGGGTAAGGTTGGAGACCTCAGTCAGAGGCACTGGGCGATCCCACTGTTGCTGGGAGCCTGAACTTGGTAGTGTAACTTCTTTGCTTGGAAGCCCTCAATCAAGCGGGACCTCTGAGGCTACAACTGTAATTTCAAACCACAAAAGAAAACAGAACCCTCTCAAACTTTTATTTTGCTGAGGAAGTGGATGATTTAAATAAGTCTGTTTGACACATGCCTATCTGACTTCCCAGTTCCCTTAGGTTTCTTGCAAGTCAGCCATAAAGCTATTCCCCACTTGTTCTGACAGGATTTATGCATTCTACATCTGGTATTCAGCAAGCATATTTTTCTTCCTTTTTCATTGAACTTCTGCCCATACACACATACAGGGTCTCATTTTAATAGCGGGATTATTCCCTGTGTATTTAAATACACAGGAAACAGGAAATCATCTAAAAGAACACAGTGATCTCATGGTTATATCACTTTTCCCCACAAGCCCATTTGGAATCAGAGACAAAGACAAGATTCTGGGGCTTATAGCTTAAGAATTTCTCAACCTGAGAGATCGACTGACCTTAAGTTCCCTCTTCTGGTTCTTAACAGAGTACAAATTAAGAAAATGAAATAGCACATTTATTCCAAGACACAGGAAAGAAAAGAATGTATTTTTTTTCCAGACAAATCTGTACTCAGCTCTCAGAAATGTAAGAAGGCACTCTCGCATTTGGTTGGCTAACTAAAGCCGGGGTCAGAGGGTCTAGGGAAAGCCCTCTGCTGGGGAAGCAGGGAAGGTCCACAGACATTCAAATATAGCTCCAGTTAACCACAGGTTCTCTCAAAGACGTATTTTGAATGTAGAAACTTGTATTTATTGAGTACTAACATGTCTTGAGCACGTTTTATTTAATCCTTACAAAAACCATATGAGGTAGGTATTATTATCTTCATTTTACAGACGAGGAAACTGAACCTGGACTCCTAAAAACTCAATGTATTGCAAAGGACAGCCTTTCTCCCAGATAGAGATTGTCTCTACAGGAAAAGTTTTCATAGGATGCTTCACACTGCAGACTTGGGAAAGGGGATGAGAACCTGATCTTGTTATAGCACATGGGGAATGGAACTTCCCACACATCATCTCCAACTCTACCAGATTAGGGACCAAAAGTGCTCAGAGTGATGGCTCTAACAAAATAGCAGCTCTAGAAGTCCTTTCTCCAGCAAAGAACAAAGAAATTGGGTTCTGTATACTTTAGCGTATTCTATTCTTTAAGCATTGGTATCTTTTTCTGGTACCTATGACACCTCTCTGTTAATTTGAATGCTTGCTTAATCTGAATATTTTATTCCCCAAACATGACAGAAAATAAAACATCTGTGAAAGCAGGATGCCTGTGTTCAGCCCCTGTAACAACTACCATACTCCCAACTCTTCAAGATTGCCAACGTTTTCCCTCACCTTGTTTGCATCAGACATTTTGCTGGTTCTTACCTCTCCTTCCTTTTCTGTGAATGTTCTCCAGATCCATGCATCTGAAATTATCACCAACAAATTTGATTAAAATCTTCCTCAAAGTCTCCATTATTGGCTCCATGTGGATTTTAACTCCTTAAATGTGCCCTATAACCTTGAAACTATATTACTTTTCACCTATCTTCAACACTCTGTAACTATTCTCGAGTCATTTTCTCTATAACATTCTTTGTTTCCCTAACCCTTGCAGAATGGAACAGCATCACTTACTATTTTTAATCTTGATATAGGATGTGCTTAAAGTCACATACATCCAGCGGAGCGCTAAAGCTGCCTTATGCCTGCTCTCGAGAGCCCATTGTATATATTATGCTGCATGTCTCTTTCCAACTTAGTTTTCAGTGACATAATGTTGGTATGGAACTTGGCCACTGTGGGAGTATTTATATCATTGAAATTAGCCTCAGATCAAAGCTGTGTTTTCCTCCCTTAGAAAGCCACTTTACCAGCACAATGTCCTTGCTATTCAAAGTGTGGTTCACAGACCAGCAGCATTGACATCACTTGGGAGCTTGTTAGAAATATGGAAACCAGCATCTCTCCTCCTGCCTCCCAAACAGATTTTTGCATTTTTTAACAAGAGCCTTTGGTGATTTGTTTGCATATTAAAACGTGAAACAAAGAACTTCTAAAATCACCTCTTCAAATCTAGAATTGATTCATTTTACAAAGACTAGGCTCAATAAATTTATAATACTGATGGAAATCCAGTGTGAAACTGTTTCAATTCTCAAGACCACTTGCCAAGGGCTGAGATGTATTTGTCCTATTTACATAGTTATTGCTGTAAAATTCTGAGTAATTTGTTTCTAAAAGTTTGAAACGGAAAATGGCCAGTAACTGGAGGAATCTGGATTTTTAACACTAAATTAAGGATATACCAAACTAATAAAGGAAATTAAAAAGGATTTTTGGACATGGAAACTGGCAAATATTTGAGAAGGGGCATGGAGAATCTTTTCTTTTTTGTACATGCAACTTTGATGAACTTACGGTGCCTAACATATGTATGAATCAAAGAAATTTTGAAACCATGAGCTAATATTAATAAAGCAGCTGTATCATCCTTTATAAATGGCTTCTCCAGTGCAATAGTAATAGAGTAAAAATCCTGGGTAAAATTCTGGGTTAAAAAATTAAGAATAAGCCCAGAAGCATACATGAAACTTGCAATACCAAATTCCAATATAGAGTAACATAAGTTTCTGAAAAGCTGCATCAGTTGAGTATTTGTGAAAGAAGTCTAGCTCATTGACAAAGCATGAACTTTAGGGTCAAGCTGCTTGAGTTTAAATTCCAGCTCAGCCGCTTATGAGCTGTGGACCCAAGGAAAGTTTCTCTGTACCTCAGTTCCGTACCTGTAAAATAGTAGTGTAAGAACATTACCTACCTCATTGCATCTGGAGTTTAACAACCACACCCATTGGTCACTGTGGTTAAGCTTACTGACTCTGGAGTCAGAGTGGCTCATTTGAATCTTGGCCCTAACCCTAAGCATGTGCTCTTGGGCAAATTCCCTCATCCCTAAAATGGGGAGAGAGTAAATAACTCAATTTATGTACCATGTTTGGAAGAGCCCCTGGCCAAAGTAAGGGCTATGTAAGTATATTACCACGCAGTTCTATTTAATATATTTTTTAAAGTTTTAATAATATTTATCTGTCATCAAACAAACCAGCTTGAGTTAGAGTTTTAAAAGATGTATATGTCCACATCTCTGCAGCTTCAGAATATCAGCTAAAACAAGCAAGAAAACCCCACAAATTCAGAAATGCTTTAGGTAAATATGTGAGAGTATTACACCTAAGACACTGGATCTCAAGGTTTAAGGGGATAAAATTTGCCACTCCAAAACAGGTCTCTTGGCATAAGGATTGTTTTAAGCTGATTATTTTTTAAAAAAACAGCAGACATAGCAGAAGCTCTGAAAATAGTAGAAGTTACCCTTTCGTAAGAAACATTTACATTTATAAGGGTGTCTCCCTCTCTGTACCAAAAGGATGACTCTAAATCTCTAGAAACTTATCAATGCAGAAAGCAACAACTTAAATCTCCATAACAATATTACCCTTGCTTCTTGCCACCTCCTCACCCGCCAATCTTTCATAATTGGCCTTCTCCTCCCCTCACCCCCATCCACAAGCCCCAACATCTTTCTTCTGTTGTTAGGTAGAGATGTTTCAGAAATTATTCAGTTTTCCTGGATATCTCCCATATGTACAGAAGGTATACATGTTAATGTTAATGTTTTTTTGTTTGTTTGTTGTTTGTTGTTTTTTTTTTTTTTAGAGAGAGAGAGAGAGATAGAGGAGGTGGGGGAGGGAGGGAAAGAATCTTAAGGAGACTCCATGCCCAGCATGGAGCCCACACAGGCTCCATCTCAGGACCCTGAGATCATGACCTGACCAGAAATCAAGAGTCGGTTGCTTCACCTACTGAGGTACCCAGGTGCCCCTCTCCCAGGTGATTTT
This sequence comes from Ursus americanus, assembly GCF_024610735.1. Lineage (NCBI taxonomy): Eukaryota > Metazoa > Chordata > Mammalia > Carnivora > Ursidae > Ursus > Ursus americanus. The sequence goes on along the minus strand of NC_142137.1, from coordinate 48,523,912 downwards.
AATATACAATCAGGATTGAGAACTACTGGTCCAAGGGCATGATTAAGCAGATGTAAGAAACAAGTATGTAGTACTTTGGGGGAAGCAGATTGACAAAATGGAATGGACTTCATGTGGCTGTTATGGTTTTTGTTCCTAGGGTTGGTCTGCGAGCTCAGGACGTCTGGCATCTTGAGGAGGGTAGGCATATTTCAAGACCAATCAGCTTGGTTGGGGGGGTGAGTGCAGGAGAGGAGGTCACTGCTTTTCACAGCTTGGACTCACCAAAGACTGAATTGACTTTAAAATCAATCAATCATTTACAATAGAACTATCTCTTCACAGAAGGAATACCTACTTGGGAAATGAAGTTAACATCACAAAACTGTTTGACAAGCCTATGAAATCAGAAAAGGGTTCAAGAGCCTGGAAGAGGGGCATGATCCTGAAGCAGTAACATACTAGATTCTAGATTCTACACCAATTGTTCTCAAACTTTGCTGCATGTTAGCATTACCTGGCCTGGGCCATACTACAGACCAACTAGGTCAGAATCACTGGGGGTTAGACCCAGGTGTGAGTGTGTTTTTAAAACTTTCCAAATGATTCCAAAGGGCATCCAAATTTGAATATCAAGGAGATTATTCTTCTTCCCACAATGCTCCCAAATCAGTTTTTTCAATGCTTCAGTTTATCTGATAACTTTTAAATTTACATTAAAAATAGTTAATTGATATAGAAAACGCGTTAATATGCTCTAATCCACCCCCACCCAAATATCTACAAGCTCCTTTTTTATACAGATTCGTCTAGATAATGAGAATGTAATTATTGAATTTACATAACCATTAACCATGGAAGTATTCCAAATATCAGAGTTGTGGGAAGTATTAGCTCATGCCTGATTTTTAGAAGATTGGAGTTATTTGAAGTTAATTTGCATCTATAGTATATATCTTATAAAACTACATAGAAAAAGTGAAGTAAGTCACAGGGTTTTGTGATTCCTTTTAGGATGCCATATTGCAACTACAAATGATCAGAGAATTGGCATGAACAATCAGCAATGTATCTTGTCACCTAATTAAAATGAAAATGCTCTTTCCTTTGAAGAACTGGTAGAAAGAAGAGAACATCTGCATCTCTCTTATGTTCATTGCTAAGTGCAGTGAATTGAAAATAATAGGTACTCAGTTATGCTTTTAGAATGAATTTGCCTTAAAACCTTTTCTTCCAAGACTGAAGCAATATTGACAAAGCAGGCCTATCGTTGTTATGACTTGGATTTTGCTCCTTGAATATGTTATGAATGTTCTATGTGCACATTATTTGAGTAATGTCAAGAATGAGCATTTGGAATCCAGTTTTCGAGTGCTCCATATTGTCTACAAAAGTGCATTTCCTCTGCTCTACTTCAATGTTGTTGATTAAACTCTCAGAAAGTATCAGAAATCAGAAATACGGACCTCTAGGGACTCCTGGGTGGCTCAGTTAGTTAAGTGTCATGAATTTGTCTGGCATTAACAAACAACTAAATAAATGACCTTCGTGAGCACTGATCTTCAACTGCAAATAAATAAATAAATACTGTGATAAATAGATTTTAGATATATTATATTTATTACATTATATTCTGTCATTTTTCTTAAATTTCATATAAAAATATAGTTTTAAATGTTAATAACATATTTTTCAACTTAACATACCTCAAGTATTATCACTATAATCACATTCAATATAAAAAGTGAGATAATTTACTTTTTTTTGTACTAATTCTTTGAAACCTAGCACATATCAACTCAGCCTAGCCATTTTTCTTTTTTTAAAGATTTATTTATTTATTTTAAGATGTTTTAAAAATTTATTTATTTGAGAGAGAGAGAGAGCATGCATGCACAAGCAGGGGGAGGGGCAGAGGCAGAGGGAGAGAGAATCTCAAGCAGGCTCCACATGTGAGAGCAGACCTGTATGCATAGAGGGCCCTGAACATGACTCCTTCCTCTAAAGACCCAATTTAGGAACGTGGCTCAGGGCGGGAATCAAATAAGCCTTGGGATATTCTCTGCTGTCTTAGTAATAATGGAGAAACTGGACACAAACCAACTGCCCAAGACTTTTTAAGACTATTTTTCAGAGCAGTTTTAGCTTCATAGTAAAGTTAAGATGAAGGTGCAGAGACTTCCCTTATACCTCCTGTTCCCATAGCTCCAGAGCTTTCCCCATTATCACCATCCCCCACTAGAGTGATAACATTCATTACAATTGATAAACCTACATAGACACCTTTTTATTACCAGAAAGCAAAAGTTTCACTCTTAGTTCACTCTTAGTATTGTACATTCTATAGGTTTAGACAACTGTATAAATGTCATGTCTCTATTATTATGGTATCATACCATGTTTTCCTGCCCTAAAAATTCTCTGTGCTCTGTCTATTCATCCCTACCCACCCTTTTCCACCCCTGGCAGCTACTGATCTTTTTACTGTCTCCACAGTTTTGCCTTTTCCAGAAGGTCATATAATTGAAATCATATAGCATGTAGCCTTTCCAGCTTGGCTTCTTTAGTAATACACATTTAAGTTTCCTCCATGTCTTGTCATGGCTTGATAGTTCATTTCTTTTTAGCTGAATAATATTTCATTGTCTGGGTATACCAGTCACCTACTGAAGGACATTAGGGCTGCTTCCAAGTTTTGGCAATTATGAAGAAAGCTGTTATAAACATCCAACTGCAGGTTTTTGTTTTCAATGTAAGTTTTCAACTCCTTTGTGTAAATACCAAGGAGGGTGATTGTTGGAACTCATGGTAAGCATAGTATGTTTAGTTTTGTACGAAACTGCTAAACTGTCTTCCAAAATGGCCGTGTGGTAAACATACATATTCAATAAAATATAATGTATCAGGCTCATCCAAAGTAATTAAATTCAGAATCTCAGGGCAGGAAGGGAGGGTAGAAAGTGAAAACCCAGAAATCTGTACTTTTATAAGTTCCCTAAAGTAAGTCTAGTTTATCAAAAGTTAAGAAATTTTGTTAAAATGTGGTATCATGCTTATTTTATCTAAGAGTTTAAATAGAGCATTAGTGGCACCAACATCCTTAATTGTTTCATTATCATCTCATATTTGTATTCATAGGGATCAGAAAGTTTCTTCTTCCCTTAATACACATTAAAAAGGTCTATATTTTTCACTTGCAGTAGTAGTATAAATAACAGCAACAGAAAGCTGGAAGGAAGCTTAAAATAGCAAAGAGTTCACCTCACCCCCCGCCATCCCATCTTGAGGAGTACAGGTGAAAAAAATTTAAGGATCTCTAGAGAAGCTTTCAAAACCTTTTCCAGTAATATATTCTGTAGCTAAGATAATTTAATTTAAAGCAGTTTACTTATGTTAACCTCATTTTTTTTTCTTATCCAAAATTCTCTGAGTTTAAAATATTGTTTTAAACAAACATAAAATCCAATATCTAGGCCTTTATTGAAAACAGGGAAAGAGAGCATTGACCATATCCTTCCTTTAAACAAATCTGCTCTAAATATTAAAATATAAGCTTTTCAGAAGTCATAGCTTCCAAACTTCATTTCTTTGCCAGTCAATATTAAAGCATACAACTCTCTAAGGGAAAAAAATTGCAAGCAGGGGCTCCAGGCATACAGCATAATTTGTTGCCTGCCCCCAGAGAGCCAACAAGAGGATCTATCTAGGCTTGCAAGAAGACAAGTTGGATTAGAGTGTGGGGTGAAGAAAGCATAAAGTACACAGGTCTGATGGGCCAGCTATTGATGGATTTTGGAGTCATTAGTTTTTAATTTACATTTAATCCATATTAGATATGTCCACTTTCAGATGGTAGCTGGCACTCATCCTTTTAAACCTAGGATTAGTGGTCATAATGTAGTTTCCAGAGAGACTTAGAAGGAAATTTATTAATCAAACCATGACACAAAAGGAAGGAGTTGAGTTTCGATGGCAACAAGTGGTAATGAGTTAACCAACACTGCCATTTTCCCCTCTAACCTCAACAAAATATAAATGCTCCAAGAGAACCCTAAACGAATATGTCTTCTAAGGTAGTGACATGGATAGGAGGCCAGTAGGAATTCTGGAATAGCTGAAGACTCATTTGTGACATGAGTAAGTTAACAAATCCTTCTATATCTCGGTTTTTCCCATTGGCAAATGAAGATAATAATTATAGTGACATCGTAGGGTTATTTAGGGATTAAATGAGATGTTTGTGAAATATAAGAATATAGCTTGACATAAGGCAATTGTACAATTATGTTAGCTATTATATTTATTGATGTGTTATTGTCCAATAGGTCATAAAAATCAGGCTGCAACTAAAATATTGCACCATGTGTTCTACCCACAAAGTATGAGGGAGGGGCAATTGGGAAATGCCCAAAGTATTTGAATTTAGAGTTAAAGGTCATTTACATACACTTACGACTGGAAAGGACTTAATCTTACCTGAATTTTATTTTCTTTATAGGCTCTGTTATTATAAACAGACATCCCTTTAATTTCTACCAAATTACACATCCAGGACTCTATAAAACAGTGTGTTTATTTCTAATTTGAAGGTGCCCTTGGGTGTTCCCATGTTCACAAGCAAAGTCAAAGATCTCGAAAGTGTTCAAGGCTTGATTGACTGGTTCATGTTGGAATGTAATTTGCATCCCATACCTTCCTGAGCTCCTATGAACTGGAACTCAGAAACATTTCCCTGTGAAAGTAACTCAGAATTAACTGCTTGTTAGTTCAGTTACTCAGGACCAAATTCTAAACAGACATCAACAAAAGTAGCCAATTTCCCCCACTGGTTTAAGGAGGCTTCTTTTGTTGGCACAAACACATTCCTTTCAGATTTTATCTATTTTATTAATTTTATACTGCTTGAAATAAAATTTTCTGTTCTCCTTCAGTAACCTAGGACTTTATATGAAATCTCTCTGGCCTTATAAATTCACAAATTGGGAATAAAATAAGCAGAAAACAATAGAAAATGAAATTCAAAAAAATCGTGTTGTCCTGGATAATTTGGATCCTTTTAAATTTAATCTAAATTTTAAATTTTAATCTAAAATACTGTAAAACTATTCTTAATTATTCTTAATTATTCTTAATTCTAGCATATGTTTTCTTTCAGTCATTCTTCCACTAGAAAGTATTTATTTGAATGCCCAGTTATGTATATATCACTATGGAGAAATCCAAGAAGCTTAAGAAATGATCCCAAGTCTCAAAAATTTTATAATCTCACTAGAATACAAATAATAGCCAGAAAACAATTTTAACTAAATATGATTAATATCAAATGGATGCCAAAGGAGTTCAGATAAGGAACTAATTAGGGGTTAATTTGGTCCCTAGAGGGTAAAAAAGCAAGGAAGAGTTTACCTTCAGCAAGCCCTCAAGTCCTGGAAGGTTAGAAGAAATTCACAATAGGCAGAGATAATTTGAGAGATTGTTCAAAGTGGAGAGAAAAATAGAAACAAAAGAGTAAATATTTGGATTCTCAAAAGTAGTAGATAATTTTCTAGTTAATTGAACACATTTCCAAACATTTCCAAAATACATGTTGTATTTTTAAATATTGAAGATACAGCAGAATTCAAAAGAAAAAAAAAAAAGGAAATCTCCACATGGTAGAAGTGTAAAGGGAATAGGGGAGAGATTACACATCTCAAAGCCTGTTGTGTTCATGGCCATTCAAGGCCAGGACCCAGCCCAGGAAAATGTGTGCACAGCAGGAATCGAAACTGGGCTCTCTATACAAAATCAGCAGAAACACCCCACTACACAAACCACGAAGGATTCAGAACATCTCTGTCTATGTACCCAAGGTAGCCACTGGAAATGAGCCAACAGCCCCACCCTCTGGGTAAAAAAGAGTCTTTTAGGGATATTAGAACCCTAAGACAAGCTGTCCATGGGAGTAGGAACTGAGTTCTCATTACCAATGCACTCTGAGAACACCAGCCTAAAAACCTAACACAAAAAATAATTCAGAATGAATATGTCTTGAAGGTACTGATAGACAAACCAGGAGAAATCACCCCAGGGTGGTTATCTGGATCTCTAGAAAAGATAATTCTATCTGAAAAAAACTCAAACAAAAACCCTAAAGCAAAATAGAACACTCAATATGAAAGACAGATCATAGGACATGAAGAACTAACAAAAATAGAACAATATGAAAGGGAGTTTATAATAAGGATGCTTAAAATATAAAGGAATATTTTGCATCTGTAAAATAAAAACAGGAAGTTATGAAACAAATTCTAAAAAGCCAAATAAAAGTACAGTTGTTAACTTTTTTTTAAATTTCAGCAGATTATACAGAAGACAAGTCATACTTAAAGATAAATTCAAAGATAGAGCAGAACATCTCTGTAGCATGATAGAGAAAGAGAAAGCAATGGAGAATATAAAAAAGAAGTTAGGAATCATAGAAACTCTAATACCTGTCTCACAGAAAATCCAAAGGTGTGAATCAAGAGTCGACAGACAATATTCTAAAGTGTAATAATGGAGAATATTCTGGAAATAAGAAGATATAAACCTTCAGATTGAAAATATCCACCAAGAATCAAGTAGAATGAATAGAAATATAAGGGGGAAAGTTCTAAGTGAGGCCAAAAAAAAAAAAAATTGCGTCAAAGATAGTGAGAAACGTGGTTGAAAAAGTCACTTGGTGTCAAACTACAGAAAATCTGGAAATCAGGTTGAGGAGTTTCAACTCCATCTTGCAGAAGATGGGTGCTATTACATGTCCGGCTGGGCTGCTAATGTAATGCTTTAGGACATTTGAAACAGGAAGAATGAAGTGATATTGTCCATTAAAGAAGAGCTTTCTATCCAAATTTTTGTTTTAAATCATTTTTATTTTGAATATTTTATTTATATTTTAAAGATCCAAAAAGTCTTTCCTAATATTCTAAAATGTTATTTTCAAATTTATATTTACAAGGGGCTATTAAATTCTAAAGATATAAAAAAAATTAAAAAAAATACAAATGGAACCTTAAGACATCCTTTAGTCTGGATTCATCGACCAAATATTTTCAAATGAATCAAACAGATGGAAATCTATTGCTTTTAACAATCTCCATAAGGGGAGATTCATGAACTTGTTAACAGCAAAGTGGAGGGCCAAGTATAGGGCCAAGGTCTGAGGGAACTGAACTGATGAACCAGTCCCTTTTGCCAAAGTGCTTGTCCATAGCCCAGTGAGGAGACAACCAAAACATCCATTAATGCAATAATGTGGAGTGGGTGCTATGCATTTCGTTGCTGCTGGGTCTCAAAGGAGGACTCCTACAGGACTAGCAACGTTGGGGAGACTTCTAAAGGGAGGTTGTGCTGAAGCTGCAACTGAAAAGTTGCATTAGCTACGCAGAAGACATTCTCGACCTTCAGGGCACTGCAAGTACAAATCTTTTGTTATGGCTGATGCACATGGAATAGACGGACACATCCCGAAAATGGAGCTGGAGAAAGGTAAGTACAAGCCAATCATGAGGTGCATTCTAATGCCATTCTATAGAGTTTAATATTACACTAAAAGTGATAGGAAGTCAATACATGCCTATAGAGGCAAACGCCAGGATTTGATTTGTGTTTGAGAATGGTCACTTTGGGAGCGGTGTGGGGAGGAGGAGGTTTACAAAGGGAGGTTGAGATAGGGAGATCAATGGGAGGAACAATAAAATAATCCAACCAAGAAATGAAGAAAGCCTCCACTAAGGCTTCTTAACATGGTAGATAGGGAGACAAATGTTTTTGTTTCCGTTTGTTTGTAGTGTGAAACTTTGTTTTGCAAGTGAAATCTTATGATATGAAACAGGTAACTGCAGAGTTGGGTGAGGTGGAGTGACATCATGGCCCACCCTGCTCCTGCTTTACCTTGCATCCTGCAGCCCTTCCCTTTGCACCAGAACCCCTCCGGGAAAGAGTCTGAAAACCAGTGCATCAGAGAGACAGATTTAAGAAGTAAAATCAGTATTTCCACCCGTTTCATTTAATAAACTCCTCCAGTGTCTAATAACCTGTGGTGTCAAGTTCCTCTTCACTATCTAAAGTAAATCTCTGCAGGAGTTCGTAAGAACACTTGCTTTATTTCCTTAGGTGTCAAATAAATATTGCACTCAATAAATCTCTCAGTGTGTCTCTAGCCTCCGCAACCATACATCAAAACCCAGTTAATTATAGTCTTGTGGAAGCAGACATTCTGACCCTCTATTTCCTGAATCAATTTGGGGATGATGACTGTGGTTCCAGCTTGCATGAACAATTCAACAGTTTTGGATCTCACTTCTTCTCATTCTATATTCTCTCCTTTACAAGAATCATCCACCTGCATGTTTTCAATCTCTTGCTGTAATTGTATGATTGTATATAAATATCAATAGTTAGACCTGGCTCTGTTTTGAGCTCCAGACCTGCAGTTACTATTGTACATTTTTTTAATTAGGCTCTGCAGACACCAGTACTGGCCAAAAAGAACCTTATCACTCTCTACCCTACACCTACTCCTCTGCCCGTTTTACTCACTAAACTGTGCACACCGGCACCACATAGTATTTATCCAATAGTCATTGGGGCCTCTCCTCTCTCACTCCCCACCAAATTATCTCAGTCCTTTGTTGTTTCTAACACCTTAGGACCACTCGCAGCTGACTGCCTCCTCTCCAGCCCTTAGCAGCTTTCATCTAGTTACCCGAACTTACCGTGGCAGAGACCGTGGTGCCCAGCAAGCATTCCATCTGCTTCCCCCCATTCTCCCCACCTCCTGTGGTTAGGCTGAGCCATGTAACTAGTTATGACAGCAGGAAGAAATGACACATGTCATTTGCATCCCAAGGCATAAAAGAGCCAGTGCACAACCTCTTTCCCTGCTTCAGGAGCTAAAAAAAGCCATGTGTCTCAGATGGTGCAGCCTGAGTCCCTGAGTGACATTATAGAACAGAGCCCCCACTGATTTGTGTAGGGCCTATTGACAGAGTGGGAATTACCTTTTGGCTGCATCAAGGAACTGAGATTGAACATTGTTTGTTACCACATCATAACCGAACTTATGCTGACTAACACTTACTGATTGGTCTCTTCATCTTCAGGAGAAGCAGGATGGCCCTGCTTCAATCCTCTACATAATCTCAGAAGGCATCTCTCGAAGGGGAATATAGTATCATGCCACAAACACTTCACCCCCACATCCTACACAAAACTCTTTAGTGGATTCTCATATCAGACTAGCTATATTCCACAGTCTCTGGCATGGTCTATGGGGGTTCATCTGGCACGGCTTGCTTGCAGCCTCATCTGCCAACAGCCCTCAACACTCCTGCTGAGTAAACTACCTGTACACCCTCCAGTGAGCTTGTTCACTCACTTCTGGGCCTTGAAGGTGCTGCTGCCTGCATGTAACATTCTCCCCATCCTTACCATAGTCGACCTAGTGAACACCTATCCTTTACTCAGGACTCATTCCAGATGCATTTTCTTTGTGGATGCCATTTCTGACTCCAACAGGTGAAGGCAACCCCACCACAGCATTCTGTACTGAGCTCCACAACATACCACACAGAAGCATAGTCCTTTTTTCCTTTCTTGTTCCTTTTATTGCCTATTCCCCTGTCTTTTGGTCTATTCCATTCTCACCTCTAATTCCCAGTCACACAAATCCCTCATAATGAATGCCACGAAAACAACCAACCAAAGAAATGAATAGAACACAAAATCAATACTGAAGCTTTTACTAACTGCTAACTGCATTTTACCAAATCACCTAACAGGTTGCTTTCCTTTCTTTTCAACTCAAGTTATTGAAAATAGGGCATGTAGATACAGCGTAACTCCATATAGATATTTAGCAGATATTTAGTTCATTTCTTTTTAATGATGAGCATAACTATATAGCAGAAGAGGACATGAGGAAAGAGGAATTAACTCGATGTCTAATTTTATCAATCTATAATTTGCTACTGATGTGCAGGTAAAACCCAAGCAATTACCATAACCTACATCTAAAATTAATGCATTTATAACTTTTATAACAATGTTTTTGGCTTGGTAATGTGGAATAATATTTGCTTTTTAAAGACTAAAATGTTTTCTATTCTCCTAGTCATTATGATTGTCTTTATTAAAGAAATAACTTAGTTTAAAAAGTACATTAATTTCATGAAATTAATTCCATCAAAAAATGTTTTATGCTTTTTAATGAATATGTGTAAAAATATGTCTTGGGCAAATTATAAGAAATTGGGTTTTTGCCTTATTCTGATCAACCTATGATAGGGACTATAACCAAGAAATTAATTCTTCTGCTTTAATTTTCTGACCAGGCACTCCTAAGGATTTCTTCTCTAGGGATCCTTAAAGTCACTTGCTTTCATTTTCAAAATGGGAAAGTCTTTAAATTAAAGGTTTTATGGCTTGAAAAATAGGCCAAATGAGACTCAAAGAGCTATGATTTAAATTTTTTATGTTGTTTGACTCTAAAGCAAATACATACAAACAAAACTCCGAAAAACTTCAGAAAGAAGGAAAGACCAATTTAGAAAAATTAGTTGACTTCTATTAATTGGTCAGTGAATCAGCTGACACAGCACTAGCTAAAATTAAATCATACCATGATGTGTGGAAAATTCTAAATTTAATAAAATTTCCTCACTGTGGAGATGAGGCAGGGCAGGAACTAGACTCAAATGGTAAAACTGTCCTTACTTCTTACTTCTGCAATTTGCTATTTGTCTACGTATTTATTTGGCTGTTTGTTGTATTGTATTGCACAAAACATTGTAATAGCTTAAATAATACCTGACCTAGTTCCAGTTTGAAATTTATAGGAATTCTTAAGACATTAACACATGAAGGCTTAAATTCTCAAATAATTCAACTAAGATCATGCTGAAGAAATGCCAGTGACCCCCTGTGATTCCATCTGCCAGCTCTCCACAGTATTCCTTGTTCTCTATAGCTCATCCATTTAACTTTAATTTACAAACCTTCTCATTAGCTTGGACCATTTTGGCAAGGATTTGATTTGGCAGCTTAACATATAGCCCTTTTCCGCCCTTGAAAATGTAAGAGTACTCTGCAGCCATAGAATATAACCGACTTTCATGATCCACATGAAATATACAAGTACGAATGTAAACAAGTTGGAAGGAGATGGAAGGGAAGGGGAGTGGATACTGGGGAGACAGCATATCCACAGCCCTCCTCTCGTTCTGAAGTCCAGGCACATGAAACAGCCTCAGGTGGGGGAGGCGGGGCGGGGGGGTGTGCCAGCAGCACTCTGACTGCAGAGGCCACTCCACAGACCTGCCTCCTCTCTAATCCCAAGGCTCATTATGCAGTCCCCTCACTTGGCCCTCCTTATGCTGTTTTCCTCATTTCAGCATACAGGAAACCAAGTCTAAAAAATGTTTTCTGCATATAACATTACCTTTATTTCATTCTGATTTACGCTGATCTCTCTCTCTCTTTCTCTGAGGAAAATGGAATGGAGTTTGGTTCTCTGGTTTGTTTTCATTAAGCTCTCTGTTCTCTCTCAGGTCACCTAATCCCAGGAAGGTTCATGATAGGTGTATGTATACCACTTAATGTTATTTTGTACCTTGTCACTTTTGTTTCCTTTCTGAATCATGTTTTGTTGGTTCTACTTCACTTTATGAAACAGATTGCTCCCCGGAGTGAATGACATCATGTATTTTTAATGAATGTGACATGGAAATTAAATGCTTTTAAACCTTCCTGAAACAGTAGTAAGATAGATCCATTACCACACTGATTCCATTGCTAGTAGAGCATTTAATTCAAAATTTTGTAGCAACATGTCAGTAAATGGCAGGCTTCCAATTAGTTCTGTGGAAAGTACTTTCGGGAGGAAAAAAAAAAAAACGTGTGGACAGCAATGCAAGATGGTCTTGTCAACCTGATCATTCTCTTGTTGCATGTGACATACAATGGGTCCTGGAGGACTGAAAACTACCTTTTTCCTTTTCCACAACTTCAACATGTGGCTCAGAATCTAAAGTGTAGTGGGTGACTAATAAATATTGATTGAAAGAATGAAAGAGTAAAAGGATGGAACATATAAACTTGAATACTTGCTTATTGATGGTAGAAATGATGAAAGATTCTCTTTTTTCATCTTCTCAAGGTAAAAACACCTTAATATGATAAAAAATTTTTTTCTTCCAGAAAATGAGAATATATAGTTGAACAGCTTCCAGCTCTCTGATCTTTCTGGATAAAGTGTCCTTTGGCTACCTCTCTGACCTAATTCCCTACTGCACCCACCCCTACCCAAAATTAGTTCCAGGCCCCTAGACTCTTTGCTGTTCCCTGCAAGCATGCCAAGAACACTGACACTCAAAAAAACCTTTGTTCTTCCCGTTCTCTTGTCTGGGATGCCCCTCCTTCCAGTATCCTTCTGGCACGCTTCCTGGCTTCATTCAGGTCCCTTCTCAAGTGTAACCTCAGAGATTTTGTCCCTAATCATGCGAATTAAAAAGCACACTTTTCCCAACACTTTCTCTCCAGTATTTGTTGCCATGTGACATCATGGATATTTTATTTATTTTCTACCTACCCTCCTAGAACATTAACTCCTTGAGAGCAAAGTCTTGTCTATTTTGCTCACTGTATATCCTCAGCATCCAGAACAGTGCCTACCAATAAATATCTGGTGAAGGAATAAATAAATTTAGACTTGTTCGGGTAGCAAGATGTTTAATAAAGAGGTAGCACATATGGTGGAAAGATAACTAGTTTGGGATGAGAAGGAGTCAGTTCTACCATTTACAAGACTTTGGACAAATTGTTTAGCCTTACTGCGTCTCAGCTTTCCTCTCAATAAAAAAGGTATAACAGTTCCTGCACTGAGACGACACAAAGCAACAGCAGTTCTGGGAAGGACCAAGACAGAAATGGACATGTTTTCCAGAGTATGAAGCCATGCCTAGCCAAAGGTGAGGAATACCAGATTAGGAGTAGAGAGAGATATCTAAAAATCTGTATCTTATCTATTATTCAGCATCTTATTTCTCAGTTTTCTTTAAGCAATTAACTATGATAGCAAATTAATTCAATTTAATAATTACAATTTTAAAAACTGCAAAGAAGGGTGCCTGGGTGTCTCATTGGGTTATGGCCAACTCCTGATTTCTGCTCAGATCATGATCTCAGGGTCTTGGGATTGAGTCCTATGTTGGGTTCCATGCTCAATGTGGATTCTGCTTGAGATTCTCCCTCTCTCCTTCTGCCCCTTTCCCCGCTGGTGTGTGCTCTCCCTCTCTCTCAAATAAATACATAAATAAATAAATAAATAAATAAATAAATAAATAAATAAAATCTTAAAAAAAAAACAAACCTCAAAGGCACTCAGAAAACCTCAAAAGATCCTTGCTTTCCTTTAGCAGCAAGAAGTGCTGCTGTCTCCCCTGAATCCCTTTAGCACCTCCTCCATCCCACTCCATGAGGTTCTAGGGGAACTTCAAATCAACGACTCCCTCTTTTCACTAAGGGATGGGCATGTGACCTGGGCTGGTCCATTTGCTGCCTGTCAACAAAGCAAGTCTCTCTTTCTCTCTTTCCATCTGGAAAGACTATGTGTGCTAGTTGTGGTGTTTTTCACTGCATGGAAAGGACCAGTTTAAGCAGGAATGATGACAACACAGAGAAAGTAAAGTTGAGAGATGAAGAGAGACGAAGTTCTGATGACACCTAAACATGTCTGACGTCAACTCTACCTTTTACACCATTCAAGTCATGTGAACCAATAAAGTATCTTTTCTTTAAGCTAATTTGAGTTGTGAGAGGCTTAAGAAATACAGGAGGATATGGAGAAAACAGTGTGATTGAGTTCTGTTTTGCAGAAAACAAGAAGATAAGACTTGATCCAAAACGCAAAAGCAATAGGGTGAAAAAACGCTTAAGAAATTCCTGCATTTCTTAGAAGAAAAGTCATTTACCACCCACCCACCCCAAGTCCTTATTTTCATCATGTTCCTGCTTCTGGTTCCAGGCCAGGGAAGCCCCAGTAGTTGTTCAGAGCTGAAGAAATTCTAAATTTCCCTGGCTGTTGAGGAGGGATGCAGCGACAGTATTTGCAACACCATTGCTAGTCAGCAAGAAGGGAATCATTTCCTATTATACAGGCTTGGACTCTGGATACAGTTTCATACACAATCATTAACACTCCAAACAGATTGATTCTGAAATACTATCAGTGCAAGTGAATTGAGTTCAACAAGTAATCAGGTTGCTCATAAGCAAACTTTGAAACATACTACATTTCCAAACTGGGGATCACCAATAATTTATATCACCATAAACCTGTGTGCAGGTTATTGAGATCCTCAATAACTTTTAAGAGTGTAAAGGGTTCCTCAGATCAAAAAGTTTGAGAACTGCTATAATAGAGGAACCAGTTGAAACCACAGGTGCTACCTCTTTATTGTGTGTGCATGTGTATGTATGATGACTAATCCTTTGTTCTTAGTTACAAAAGAGTAACAGTTTTTAAAGTGTAGCACAGATAACCCTATATGCCCCTGAGACCCCTTCAGAGAGTACTTGAAGTCAAACATACTCTCATAATAATTCCAAGACATTATTTACCTTTTTCACTCATTCTTTTACTAGTATACAGTGGAGTTTTCCAGAGGCATAATGGCATGTGCTATCACAACAGATGAATGGAGAAATAGATGAGAATCTAGTTGTTTCCTATTAAACAAGACATTTTTGGGGTGCCTGTGTGGCGCAGTCGTTAAGCGTCTGCCTTCAGCTCAGGGCGTGATCCCGGCGTTCTGGGATCGAGCCCCACGTCAGGCTCCTCTGCTGGGAGCCTGCTTCTTCCTCTCCCACTCCCCCTGCTTGTGTTCCCTGTCTCACTGGCTATCTCTCTCTGTCAAATAAATAAATAAAATCTTTAAAAATAAAATAAAATAAACAAGACATTTTCAAAATAATGTCAAGCAATGGCACTCCTTGGAGATATTCTTTACTTTCCATTAAGCGTGTGTTATTTATATTAATTTTTAAATGAGTAATACATTTTTAAAATTTCTGTTTTAATTTAAGCTGATAAATATTGATGAATATGACCCACATACATAAAAGAACTTTGAAATCCTCAATAACTTTTAAGATTGTAAAGGGTTTCTCAGATCAAAAAGTTGCTATAATAGAATTGCTATAATAGAAAAACAAGTTGAAAATGTACTCAGGTAAAATTTGTACTAACTGGATATTGTACAAGTTTGCTATCAAATCTAAACTCTACATATTTTTCAATTAAAGTTATTTGTGGCAATCTTCAGGAAAAAATTATTTTATTTTATTTTATTTTAATTTGGGGGGGCATGTAAGCAGTGTGGAGGGGCAGAGGGAGAGAGAGAGAGAGAGCAGACTCCATGCCTCGTGTAGAGCCCAATGAGGGGCTCAGTCTCACAACCTTGAGATCATGACCTGAGCAGTAATCAAGAGTCAGACACTCAACCAACAGAGCCACCCAGGCACCCCAAGAAAAAAAATTCTTATAATTAATTAAAATGGGTATTTAGGAGCACCTGGGTGGCTCAGCCAGTTGTGCTTTCTAAATAAATAAATAAATAAGTAAATAAGTAAGTAAGTAAATAAATAAATAAATAAAAAATTTTAAAACAATAAGTTAAATAAAATAAAGTGGGTATTTAACATGTTTACATTAATTTTAAAGTCTGTGAGAAAACACTGATTTGCTATGGAATGTTATTATCTTTAGCATACCTGTATTCATCAAAAAAAGATATTACTGTTATAGATGAAGAGGTTGGATCTTTTTAGCAACAGCATCTAAAGCAGGTGTTGGCAAATTTTTTGTGGAAAAGGCCAGGTTATAAGCATTTTCATCACTATAGGACATGAGGTTTCTGTCTCAACTGCTCAACTCCACTACTGTAGTGTGAAAACGGCCATAGGCAATACATAAACAAATGAGTGTGGTTGTTCCCAGCAAACATTTACTTATGGACTGAAGTTTGAATTTTACAAAATGCTCACATGTCATGAAATATTATTCTTCTTTGTTTTTGTTTTTGTTTTGTTTTGTTTTGTTTAAGAGACGGAGGCAGGAGAGGGGCAAGGGGAGAGGAACCTACAGAGAATCTTAAGCAGACTCCATGCTCAATTTGGAGCCAACACAGGGCTCAATCTCACAACCCTGAGATCATGACCTGAGATGAAATCAAGAATCGGACACTTAACCAACTGAGCCACCCAGGCACTCCTCTTCTTTTTTTTTTTTAAACACTTAAATTGCTCACAGGCAGTACAAAAACAGGTGATGGCTCTGTCCAGAATTTGGTCTGCAGGGTGTAGTTGGCCAACCCCTGGTCCAAAGTGCATTCTACAGAACTTTAATCCTTTGAGATCCTCTGTGACAAAGAGTTCCATAACTAAATAAGTTTGGGAAATATTTCAGTAAAGATTAAAACTGTACACTAGGGGCACCTGGGTGGCTCAGCCATTAAGCGTCTGCCTCCGGCTCAGGTCATGATCCCAAGGTCCTGGGATCGAGCCCCGCATCGGGCTCCCTGCTTGGCAGGAAGCCTGCTCCTCTCTCTCCCACTCCTCTTGCTTGTGTTCCCTCTCTTGCTGTCTCTCTCTGTCAAATAAATAAATAAAATCTTAAAAAATAAATAAATAAAATAAAACTGTACACTATAATTTAAAGTTTCTGAAATATCCTTCAAAAAATGTTTTTGTTTCACTGTCTATCAAATCTAATGGATTACAGAAACATTTTTTTTCAGATAATACTTGTTTATTGTTCTTAAACTACTGTTCCATGGTATTTACATTGAGAATTATTTCTCTAAGGGATCCCAAACTCAAATGCCTGTAGGACATTATGTGACACCTATGTAAGATATGAGCTCTGTGTAAGAAAATAAGTATTAATTTGCTCAACCTCCCCAGTAACACTGCCTTTTAATGACGCACAGGGCAAACAAAATGACCAACAAAACGTATCCTCGTTCTGTATCTAGCCCTTAGACACCAATTTACAACCATTTGTATATAGATATATATGTGGTAGAAATGACATTAATGTTTCAAAACTTATTACACAAAGGAATGGACAGGCTTCTTCTCTGGACATGAGTGATATTATATTCAGATACATCCTCAGGGAATAATCAGAGAAGGTCACAGTAAAGATATAATCAGAGAGTATACAGTAATTGTGCTTTTGCCATTACATAGCTAATTTCTGTATGAATGTACGAATTTCTTGAGATCTTGTTAAAATGCAGATTCTGATTAAGTAAATCTGGGTGGATCCAAAAGTCTGCATTTCTAAGAAACTCTGGGTAACACTGAATAATCTGCAGGTTCAGGATTGAGGAAGGGATTTCTTGCACTGCACAAATTCAATAATATCCAATGACCTACTGAATAGAAGAATTTGTATGTTCACAAGATCCCCAGGCAATTTATATGCACATTCAAGTCTGAGACACACTGCTCCAGAGCCAATTTCCATGAACACATATTCTTGGTGCATTGGGAGGTCAGTCCAGCTGTACTAAATAATGTCTACCAATAGTGAAATATAGTGTGAGCCTCTTTGAATAAATAAAGGAGAAGAGAAGAATATTCTTTCTTCCTCAGACTCTGTTAAGGGAGCATTACTTCATTTTGAAAAGTCCAGAAATGACTTATGAGGTAACCTTTGCCTAACATCTACTAATGAATCCACATTCATATCCAGGAGACAAAAGGAAATGCAGGACAGGAGCTCAGAAATCAGTCATAAAAACTTCTGATATCAGGAATTAGAAAAAAGAACTACATAGCAGAGCTACAAAATATCATTTCAAGAATGCTAACTTTTGATGGAAATATTCCCATTAATGAAAATTGGCAGGATCACAAGTAGTGGGTAATCCTTAAAGCCACACCTTATGCCTACAGCACGTCATTTAGGGAGCTGGCATGAGGTGGGGATCAAAAGCTTGGTGTTGTCTCCCAACCAAAGGTCACAGAATAGGGACACACACCCTGAAAGTCTTACAGATATTATACAAGGCATGTACCTAAAACAGAAACCATATGAGGATACTCGATAAATATCTGTTGAATGAGTTCAACAGTATCAGACTTGTGCTCTGAATAAAAGAGCTGTAATTTGTGTGCTTATTGTTCTAATTTTGGGGGTGACAACTGTAACATCCCTTGGAGTCAGAAATGCTATATTTTTGGCATTTTGATTTGGTGGATAATGAAGGAGGGGCTTAGGAAGGGTATTTTGTTTGTAAATCAAGTATGAAAAATCAGCAAGAGATGTTGGGACATCATGCTAAGAGGCTGAGGAGGGAAAGGGCATGTTCTTGTTGATAAGAACACTGAAAGTTCAAGAATGGAACCAAGAAGATTGGGCTCTTGAGAATTATGAACAGTAAACAAAGGCACCCGCTCAAATGAAAGCACAGCACAATTACATTTAGCTCAGTGTAGTCTGGCAGAGTGGTGCCTTTAGAGGCCACTCAAGCCCTAGAGAGCTTTCCCTGGGCACTGCATGAAGGAAAGGACTTGGTACACACCCTTTGTTCACAGACCTAGCTTCCTCAATCACCCAACTTTTTTATTACCTTCCCCCTCATTTATTTTTTTCATCCCTTGGCTTCAGGCCTGGCTTCCCTCCCAGCCCATCACAATTATGTTTTTATCCTTGGTCTTGGAGCACATTCTATCTGTTCTGGTTATGACCCCAGCCACTCAAGATAATAGTTTTACTTCCTCATTTTTCCAGTGAACTCGTGAACTTCTTTGGGTAATGCCTCTCTTTATTTCACCAGCCCTAGAATCATTTGGTACTTAGCATCTGGTCCACCTTTATGAGCAGGGTCACCACATTCCAGGTCTGAACAGAACAGACCACATTTAATAGTCTGAACATTGTCCTTGGTTGACCTCAGGGCACATTCTGCATCCTTTCATGTGCATTTTCGCTATTTCTCTGGAGCCCACCACTAGATAATTTCTTATGTGGGAGAAGGTCCTTTTGCACTTTTTTAGCCCTCACAGAAGGTCCTATGTTCACCAAATATTTACCAAATTTTGATGATTAAGTCTTAGGAAACAAGAAATATAAACTGAATGCCTTATGCTCAGATTGATAATAGTTGCATAGACTCTGGCTGATATATTCTCTAAAACAGCAGAGATCACTCATTCATTATGAAACAACACACATTCACCAGTAGCCAACACATTTTGTACATTTCTTACCTGGGGTAAAATCAGGCAGACAGCTAGCTAACTTCAGGCCTGTAGATTTTACAGTTCAGATGACATGCTTTATACCTATGTTCATTAATAGGACAAAGCCAGTGTAAAACTCTTTGTAATTTAGTTGAATGCAAACTATTGAATCTTGCTCATAAAATAAAATGTCTGCAGTTTTTAAAATAGATACCTTTTCTAGATATAGCTAGTCATTTTTATATACATTAATTTTTTTTTTAATTTTCAGGGTCAAAAGATTATAATTTTACCATTAAAATCCAAAATTCTATATGCAAGAAGGTTTATCCCTGTTAGTCAACATATAATGAGCCATGCAATCTCATATAACTTCAGCTTATTTTTAAGCTAAAGTCAATATTAAACTTATTTTGTATAAGAACAGAGCTTTATACAGCTGTATCTACTCTGAATGTGTGCACGAATGAAGACATGTTGATAAGGCATGTTGCTCACCTTTCTTCTTCCTAGAGAAATCAATAGATATTGGAGAAATCAAAATAACAAAAATCTCCATCTTTTAAGCATTTACTATATACAAACACATGCATTCTCTTGGTGAAAGCACAACACAGCAGCTCTATGGAAGGTTTTCACCATTGTACATTTAAATAAACTGAGATTCAGAAAGCTTAGCTACTTTATCCAAAATCACACAATTGGTAAATGATGAACAAGTTGGGCTCATGTGTGACTCCAAACTACAGTACTTAATAATAACAAGAAAAACAAGTTATCCTCACAACAGCAGCAGGAGGTAGATTCATTCTATGTCCCAATTTGGTGAATGAGGGTTTTAGGTATAGAGAAGTTGAGTAGCTTGTGTGAGTCTACATTGCTGATTAGAGGTCACATAAAGATTTGAATCAGGCTGGTGGGAATCTAGTGACTACTTCCTTAATCACAATACTTCGTCAGGAACATGTATTTTAAGGATGTTTCTTAAATTATCTACCCCCCAATATACTCTTATTGTTATAATTCATATGTATGTATTAAAATGTGTATTTTATATAGTCAGTACATTATTGAAGAAATTAAAATATATAGGTATGCATGTATTAAAAATAAATAATACTAAAAAAGTCTTTAATATTTAACCAAATATTTATCATTTTTGGTGCTCTTCACTGCATTCTGCAGATCTAGGGTTCTATCTGTTATCATTTTTCTTCAGCCTGAAAACCTTCTCTCAGCATTTTGGGTAGTGCAGATTTACTGAAGACTAATACTTTCAGCTTTTGTCAACTGGAAAGTGTTTCTGGTTTTGTTTTTGGCCTTCAACTTTTGGAATATTTTTGTTGGACACTGAATTCTAGATTGATTTTTTGTTTACATTGATTGACTTTAAAGATATTATTTCAAGGTTTTTCATTGTTCTCCTATGTAATGTGTCTTTTTCCTCCAGTTTTTTTTTAAATTTGGGTTTTTTTATTTTTAATTTTCTGCTATATAAATATGATGTACCTAGAAATGTATGATGTTCTTTTACATTTGTCCTGCTTGGGGTTTGCATGGGTAATAGGTAGAATTCTTCTAGGGAATATGTTGCACAAATCCAAACTTATTAAATAGAAGGTAGAAGAGTTTCTGGTCCAGGCACCACAAATCCAGGTTTATTTTACTGGAGGGTAAAAGACTCCTATTTGGCTCAATAGGTCTGTGAGAGCCCCAGGCTATCACTATCTCAAATCATGGTGGCTAGTAACTTCTGGAAAACAAATCGTCATTTTGGAAAAGATGAGACTAAACTTTAAAAATGTGCTGATCTCGTATTACCATCAGAAGAATGTGAGTTCAGACAGGTAATTTAAATAATTTGTATATCTGACAGTCTTTGGGGGATTTTGTTTGTTTTGGTTGTCACATGTTCATCCTTTAGAACCTGTGAGAGCAAAGCATTACATTTCCCATGACCATAGCAGGTTGTTCTAGTCAAAATATCCCAACAACTGGTGTAGTCATGTCCAGGCAACTAGCAGGGAGTTAGCCATCGGCCTAGGACAGCAGTGGTAGTACCTCAGCCTGGATCTGTGGTGTATGGAAAGAAAGAGGAGATTAAGTAGGGATAGAAAAGACCTTAAAAGGCATGTTCTTTTCTACCTTTGATTTTAGATTCCTCTCTGATAAATATCTACCCTACTTTTCAAAAATATAGTGGGGGAATAAAAGCTTATAGTCCACATCAGGATGCTAATTTTTTTAAAGATTTTATTTATTCAGTTGAGACAGATATATATATATATATATATATAGAGAGAGAGAGAGAGAGAGAGAGAGAGAATGAGCAGGGGGAGAGGCAGAGGGAGAGGAAGAAGCTGAGCAGGGAGCCTGACTCGGGGCTCGATCCCAGGACCCAGAGATTATGCCTGAGCTGGAGACAGACGCTTAACTGACTGAACCACCCAGGCACCCCAAGGACATTAATTTTTAATCTCCATACTTCAAATAATTATTGATCACATCTTTACAACTTTTCTTTTGAGATTACTAGTCAATCTAAAGGATTTCAAGCTGGAATAACAATATCCTTTAATTTTGCCAGAACTACTAATTAATTTTTTAAAAAAGTCTTGACATGGATCCAGTCTGGAAGGACTGAAGCCAAAGTGAACATCCTGTGAACTCTGGATGAACAGTTCATTTACATCTGGATGTTCTGATTGAATCTAAATAGTGTGTTCTTGTATCCCAGGAGAAAAGAGCTAAGTTCATGTCTATGCTGGTTTGTATCCAAACTGAAAAGAGAATAAATATTAATTTTGGCATACAAATGTATTAAAACTATATATTTAAGGCATTTTTCTTCATAGGAAATTCTAATTTCAAAATGCCATCTTCTAAATAATAGTAAGAAAAATAAAACTATAAAATGATCTTTGTATTTTTCTTGTACATTTTAAAACTATGTCTTGCAATAATTAATGGGCACCAAAAAACTCAACAGCTGCAAAGCTAATCTCAAATCAATATATTTGCTCTTACAAATAAATGGAATGATTTTTCATGCTAATAAATTCAAGCCACAGTTAATTATTTTTATAACTTAAAATTTCATGTTGTTTGTTATTTTGCTGTGTATTGAAGCTGTATTTTATCACATAAAACTTACAACACACAAGAGATGGTGGGGTAGACATTTTTTTTTAAAGTTCCAAATCTTAAAAGTAATGTTTACTATAAAAAGTCTAACTAATTTTAAAAAGACTAAAATAGAAAGTTAGGTTTCTTTTATGTAATGATTATGGTCATCCTATTCCTGAAGTGGAGAGTATAATATGCAAGAAGCAAAGTAGAGAATTTAAGCATTCATTCATTTAACTTATTTATCCCACCAATTGTTTTTGCGTGTATTAATGCTTGAGATAAGGGAGTAAACACAACAAATACATCCTCTGCCTTCTAGGAGTACTCAGAGTCACTTTTAGGATAGATAAAAATCAAAAAATTATGCAATTAATTGTGTAATTAGAATTATACAATTGTGTAATTGTGTGGTAAGTGGGGGCGCCGGGGTGGCTCAGTTGGTTGAGTGTCTAACTCTTGATTTTGACTCAGGTCATGATCTCAGGGTTGTGAGATCAAGCCTTAGTTGGTCTCTGCACTCCGCGGGGAGTCTGCTCAAGATTCTCTTTTTCCCTCTCCCTCTGCCCCTCCCCACCTTGCTCTCTCCCTCTCTCTCAAATAAATAAATATATCTAAAAAAATAATTGTGGTAAGTGAAATTAGGCAGAAGTACACATTACTAAGAAACTTCCAGCTTCTCTGGGGTAACGATATTGCAACTCAGATATAAAGAATGGGTAGGAGTGGGATGAAGTAGGAGTGGGAGGTGTATGGGCAAAGGCAAGCTGGCATGAGCCACAGTGTAGAGATTAGAAGGAGGTTCAGAAAAGGGGATTCAAGAGTCTGCATGAATGGACTGCAGTGAGGAAAAGGGAGATGTCAGAGGTGAGACTTGTGAGGTTAGCAGGGCCAGAACACATACATCACTGTATATATGTCTTATTTGGGATTCTGGTCTTTATTTTAAGAGCACTGCACTAGTAGCTATTAAGGAATCTCAAGCAGGAAGAGGCATGATAATATTTTGTATTTTAAAAATCATCCAACTGGGGCTCCTGGGTGGCTCATTCAGTTAAGCTTCTGCCTTCTGCTCAGGTCATGATCTCAGGAACCTGGGATAGAGTCCAGCATTGGCAGCTGCTCAGCGGGGAGTCTGCTTCTCCCTCTCCCTCTGACCCTCTTTCCCACTTGTGCTGTCTCTCTCTGTCTCAAATAAATAATTAAATAAAATCTTAAAAAAAATCATCCAATTGCCAACATAGTAGAGAATATATTGGACTGGTTAATAGTAGGTAAGGGAGATCCCCTGAGAGTCTCTTCTAGAAATTCAGCCCAAATTAGGGGAGTAGTTTCACTACAGGTCACAAGGATAGACAATAAAAGCAACTTCTAATTTGGTGGTTTTTAGGAAGTAGAATCAACAGGAATTGGAGGTTAATTAAACATGGGGGTTAAGGAGCGCCTGGGTGGCACAGCGGTTAAGCGTCTGTCTTCGGCTCAGGGTGTGATCCTGGCGTTATGGGATCGAGCCCCACATCAGGCTCTTCCGCTGGGAGCCTGCTTCTTCCTCTCCCACTCCCCCTGCTTGTGTTCCCTCTCTTGCTGGCTGTCTCTATCTCTGTCAAATAAATAAAATCTTTAAAATAAATAAATAAATAAATAAACATGGGGGTTAAGAAGATTGAGTAAAGAATGATGTCCAGGTTGCTGATGTATACAATTAGTGGATATTGGTCTATTTGTTGAAGTAGGAAACACTGGAAGTGGCTCACAGTCTTCTTTTTTAATTGAATGGTGGGGGAAGGAGAAGGGACACATCATGAATCTGGGTTTCAGCATATTGAGTTTGATATAATTACGAAATGTTCAAGTGGAAACAGTGAGTAAGTAACTTTATATGCCCAGCACTAAGAGGAGGCGTATATTTGAGAGAAGATAAGTGAAGCCATGAGAGTAGGTGAGAAAGTCTCCCCAGGCTTTCTCAATGGAAGTTCTGCAAAATACTAGGGTCTTTGAAATATCACCAGGGATCCTATGTGAAAGAATAACTGAAAAAAATATTAAACATTAGCTTTTGAGCTTCATGTGCTGCATGATGTGATGGGCTGTGACCAAACATTCCCATTAGCAATTTTTTTACAGAATTTTCGCCCCACACAGCAGTGAGCAGTGGGATAATGTTCATCAGGATGAGTCTACTCTCACTGATGCCAGGTGGGGAAGGCTTTTGATGTCTGATGAGTGTTGTTTTGCACAAAGTAGAGGAAGGTAGATGAATGATGTCAACCTCTTCCTCTCAAATTACCTTCCTCCACCTGCCTTTATGCACAGCCAACTGACTTGAAGCAATAGAAAATCGAAGGGAAATTTTCATTCTAAAGACATTTATACACACCAACAATAAAATGCCCCTTGCCATCTTCTCTTATATTAAACGCTGCAAAATGTGAAATACGTAGGATAAAAGTAAATTGTATTGTGAGGTTTTAGTATTTCTCAAGATTTTCTCACTTTGTTACTGTGCCTTTCTGTTTTATACTTTATTTGCATTTGTGTTTCACAAATATGTCTGATGGCCAATTCTGGTGATGTCTGAAAAGATGAGGATGCAAACGAGATGGAAATGAAGGTTCTAGACTTAGGCCTATGGACAGTTTTGATAAGGTTAATGATGAAGAATTACAATCTTCTGAATCAATTCACTACACCAGTGCAGCAAGAGACCCAAAGGAAGTTCACCTTTACAACAAAAGCTACTTAATGAGTTTTGCATCCCAGCTGTCCTATGCATTGTGCATAGTCCATGGCAAACAACTAACAAGGAAACAATAGCTCAAGCAAAATTGGAAAGACATCTATAAATCACAGCCATTTGACAAAAAAAAGATGCTAATTATTTTAAAAAGCAATTTGAATCTCAAACAAACAGAATAAAGATTTTAGTTGGGAAAAAAAGTCACATTCAGTGAAAAGGCTCAGAAAGCAAGTTATTTAAGAGTTATTAGGAGCATAATTTATAACCTAGAAAAAAATTACATAGTTGGTGAGAATTTAATGATAGCAAAATTATAGTTAGTAGCGTGTGAGGGTGAACTTCTGTACAAAACTGAAAAAGTTCCACTCTCAACCAGTATGATATGTTGACATATTGATGATAAGTCACATGATGCTAAAGAGGTTTTGTATAATAAACTGGAAATGAATAGCTTCTCTCCAGCTTGACGAAAAAAATTTACCAGCAAATGTCACACTGTAGAATTTGTAAGATTTCTAAATGACAGTGAAATTAAAAAAATTTTTTTTCTTCTACAAAATGTTGCTCAAAACAAGTAAAATACAAGATACACTTGATGTTATGTTCATCTCTGAAAACAGAAGTTCTATTTTATAAGAACTGCATCAGTTACTATGTTGATGGTACCCCCAAAAGTTCACATTCACTGACATCACAATACTGATTTCTTTTCAGAGAACTACTGGTGTCAAAAACTCTTGAATATGAAATGAAAACATATCTGGATGATACTATAAAAATTATTATTAAACAAAGACCAGCTCACTGAAGATAGATTTAAGACAGTGTAAAAATCTGGAAAGGGAGTACCTATGCCTCTACATACAGAAATCCAGCGACTTAACAGAGGGACAGTTCTCAACAGGGTGTTTGAGCTGAAAGGAAATTATAGGAGCATTTTCCAGATATTATTAAGCCAGATTTTGCTGGATGCTTTGAAGATGAAGAATGGCTATAGAAACTAGCCTACCTGGCAAACATTTTTCATCACATTATCCAGTTGAACAAGTCTTTGTTAAGATTCAGGAACATTTTCTCACCTCAAGCGCCAAGATTCCTGAATTTAAAAGAAATCATACGTATTGTGATGAGCACTGAGTGTTATATGCAACTAGCGAATCGTTGAACACTACATCAAAAACTAATGATGTACTATATGCTGGCTAACTGAACATAATAAAAAAAATTTTAAGTAAAAGAAATCATATCTTTAGAAAAAATGTACTGCAACAGGAAATCATGAAATATTTTAATTGCTACTTGGTTTCAGTGGGATGGGGCATACGACAAGTCTCAAGCCATATTGAAAACCATCCAGAGAACTTCAGAATAACACTGAAAGTATTTTCCCTTTCAATCCAAGTGTATGACTGTGTGAAAGATCCTGTCTCTAGATTTCCTTTCAGAATGAGAACTTGACTTTGAGAGAAGATGAATAACTGAGCTGAAGTTTGCTTATACACTCAAGATGTCAGTCAGTGCTCTGTCCTTAGATAAGTTCTGGATTTCTGTAAAAGCAGAGAATCCCGCCACTTATAGGGAAATAGTGAATATTTTGCTGTGGTTTCAACTTCTTTCATTTATGAGCATTTTTTATTTAACCAGCATCGAAAACAAGGAGTGTAGTTTTCTGCTTACAGTGGACAATGAAATACATGTATGCTTATCTCATATATCTGACCCAGAATTACATATTTTGCAGCAAAAAACAAGCACAGGTTTCGTATTACATATGTACATTTCATTCTTTTTTGTTCAAACAATTGTTTTGATCCAAATATAGGCCTATGAAAGAGATGGAGTAACCAACACAAATACATAATAGTACTGCAACTGCTAGGTCTATATTTAAGCCTAATCATGTCACTTAGTAAGGAACTATTTTGCCAAAGTCTTATGTAAAAAAAACCTTTTACACATCCTAAGCTGTATTTTCATTTACATTGCTTTGGCTTATGATTTTAGGAGGTTTACTATTCAGCATTGAGAATAAATCTTTGTGTTGTAATTAACAATTAAAATCAAGTTACTCTTAACTGTAGAGAACAAACTGAGGGTTGATGGAGGGAGGTGGGTGCAGGATGGGCACTTGCTGTGATGAGCAGTGGGTGTTACATGTAAGTGATGAATCACTAAATTCTACTCCTGAAGCCAATATTATACTGTATGTTAACCTAACTAGAATTTAAATAAAAACTTGAAACAAAAAATAAAAAATCAAGTTACAAACTTGATTTAAATTAAATTGATCAAATCTACCTTTAAAAAAGTAAACCTCAAAAATTAATTATTAATTAAAAAATTAAAAAGTAAACCTCATTTTGCCTGAAACCAGATATTTTATAGAATTTATTCTGTTTGCCTTATGACTTTAAAAATTTATGGAAATAAAATAAACAAATAGATCTTTTAAAGGTAAGCCAAAGTTAATTACCCCTTCTCTTTTCAATAAAGGTAAACGAAAAGGTCATTTTTAGTCATAAATAGGGGAAGAAACTCTTGCCATATCCTATACATCATATATCACATCTCCTTAGCATCTTGTTTAGTAGTAATTTGTGATAAGTCTTTCAGGTCTTCCTGAATGAGGTGTGAAAAAAATCAAGTAGAAATTTTTTTTAAAAGAGAAAGAAAAAACTTGTTTTTATTTCAAGTTGATATTTTTAGTGAGAAGGGGAACCACACAAAATGAGAAGGCTGATAATTTGGCCAAAATAAACATATCCATGGAAAACTATCATTCTCTCCTTAAAAGAGCATTAACAATATTACAGGTTTATTATATCTACAACTTACTGATCATGCTAACATACCAGAAGCTGTAGATATAATAATTTTTACTTAAGAATTCCTTGAGACCAGAAAACTATTGCATAAGGTTGGTCTTGGGAAAAGAGAAGAGGCCTAGGATTGAAGCTTGAAGGAGTTCAGCATTTACAGTTAGATGGATGAGGAATTTTCTGGTATAAGTGAAGGAAAAGGAGAAACTAGAGTTAGCCAAAAATTAAGAGGACCTAGTATTGTGGAAACAAGGGTAGCAAAGTTTCCCACTAGGATGGAATAATCAGCTGTATTATTCTTTGATACGAGGTCAAGTGATATGAAATCGTAATAATGTGTGCTGGACTTATCATCAATCAGAGAAGTGACTGATGACTTTAGTTTACCCCTTCAGAGGAAGGTTAATTAGCAAATGTGAGCTAAGGAAATGGAGCCATTGAGTAAAGACAATTGATTCCCTTCTACGCTATTTTCTGTGTGCAGGTAAAGAAAGGGAGAGTTTACATGGTAACGGGAGGGAATGAAGAACCTTTTTTGAATGAAAAGACTTGTATATGTTTAAATGCTGATAGGAAGGATCCATTAGATAGAGAGAAGGTGAAGATGCAGAAGAGCAGAAGGATAATAAAAAGAAGACAAGAAGGGGATGGGATTCTGAGTCTGGTAGGAGGAGGACTGGCCCTATGAAGGGTCATCCCCTCCTGCAGTGGGAGAAGGAGGAAACAATGAATCCAGAGGCAGGTAAGCGTATAATGAGGAGGGAAGGCTGGAACCACATCTTTTTAACTTCTAATTCTGTGTTCTCTCCATTACACAACAATGCCTAAGTGTAAATTAAAACAAAACTTTAAGGTTTAAGGGGCTCCTGGGTGGCTCAGTCAGTTAAGCGTCTGCCTTCATCTCAGGTCATGATCCCAGGGTCCTAGGATGGAGTCCCACATCGGGCTTCTTGCTAAGTGGGGAGTCTGCTTTTCCCCCTGCCTACTGCTCCCCCTGTTGTGCTCTCTCTCTCTCTGACAAATAAAATCTAAAAAAAATAATTTTCTTAAAAAAATTTAAGTTTTAAAATAACAGCATTTTACAATATTCATATCCCTCTCTTTGCTTTCCCTCTCCCACTACCCTACTCTGCCTCCCCATGTCCCCAAGGGATCAAGAACAATGAACTCTTTTAAGGTTGTTAAATAGGGTCAACAATTTAAACCCCTTTGAGGACTTTTGTAGTGGTGAATATATCTGCCAGGACTCATAACCACAATCAGGCTTTGAATAAAAACAGAATCCATATGCCACTGCTCTTATCAGGCATTAAATAAAAAGAGAAAAAAAAAGAGCTCTGAATTCAAGTACATACATGTCTCTCCCTGTTCTAGCACCATTCTAATTTCCTGTTCCATGTCAGTGTATATTGTGATTGCTTTAGAAGTTAGGTTTCTGGTAAGAGAAATTATTTGTGCTTTTGAAAGAGGGTAGGTAGGAATACAGGAAGTTAAAGATTAATTACTTCTTCCAAGCAGGAACAAAACCCAGGCTACTATTCAACTCCTCAGTTTACTTTTGATTCTAACTCGTCATTTCAAATCACAACAAAGTGGACAAATAAGTAATTCCTTATGTTACAGCATAGGGTTTAAGAAATCATTTGTTATTCTGGGATACTTAATAACAAAAACAAACTCCTCTAAATGATAGTCTGTATCAGTGATATAGTTTCATTATACAGAAATATTCTTGACCTATAGATCTTTTAATTTCCACAGCCTCAAATTTTCTAATTAGGTGTAAATACAACAGGTAAAGGCATTCATTTTTTATACATCTAAAACTTTATATTCAGTTAAAAATTCTTTAAAGGACAACTTGTTTCTAAATAAGTTAAACCATAGCAATTGTTTTATTTTTCAAGCTAAAAAAGATGGAATATCAATAGTTGCATAGGATGCAACCTAATCTTACAAGCACTTGGCACATAATAGGCACTTGATAAATTTCTTAAATTAATGTGAGAGCCTGAGAATTCACGTATGTATTCTACTTTACCTGGGAAATGCATTAAAGAAAAGAATGTTATCAGCAAGTCAGCTTCAATATTTAACAAAACAATGTATGATTGCAAATTAACTACCATACCAACACAAAAAATTATAATCATCAAAAGAGTTCTTGACAGTTTCCGATAGTGAATGAAAATCAACTGGGGAGAGTCCAGAATAATCAC
The DNA here is from genome assembly GCF_024610735.1 of Ursus americanus. Taxonomy (NCBI): domain Eukaryota; kingdom Metazoa; phylum Chordata; class Mammalia; order Carnivora; family Ursidae; genus Ursus; species Ursus americanus. The sequence goes on along the minus strand of NC_142137.1, from coordinate 48,493,760 downwards.
TTGGTTGGCATTCTAGAAATGCCAGTGTTGTAGAGATCAATGAAACATTAGCCAAACAGAGAGAAATCCCTGCCTAAGGATTTACCTTCAGTTACTGAAAATAACTTTTTTTCCCAATTTCATTTTCCAACAGGATGAAAATAAAACACTAGGAAAAGTCCACAAACCCTAAAATAAACAAAATTTAACTTTCCACAGGGAAATGCTGAATTTAAATTGGAATGTTATTGTACACCCTCTGGCAAATTTTAAGTTAGACATACATTATAGAAGCTGCAGTTTTCAAGTAATTTTGGAATTTTGACTTTAGAATCTAAATTGGAGAGCACCACCCCTCCTACACACCACAGCCCGCTCACTATCACATCACCCTATTTTATTTTTTATAGCATGTATCACTATTTAAAACAAATGTTTGTTGAATAAATGGGTGGATTTATTCATTTTAAAAATATTCATTGAACCCTTATCTTGTAAAAATAATTATCTGTTTCTAAATCATAGTACTTGTTTAGCAGGTGATAGCTCTAATTCAGGATGCAGAAAATCTTTTTGTTCTTTTGGTCTCCCTGTATTGCAAATATAACTGCATTATATGACAAAAGCTGATTGTGTCAGTCATGTATTTTGATAAAGCCATCATGAATTACTAATTTTTTTTAAAAAAGTTCTTAAATGCCATGTGTACCTATTTTTTGCAAGCAAGACTGTGTGGAGAGCCCTCAGTAACTGCTTGAGTTAGCCACTTTTGGATCTGGGCTCCCATAAAATATTCCAGGCACTATTCTAATCACTGTACATGTCACATCTCAAGTAATCCTCACAAAAATCTTCTGTGATGGTTGCTATTATTTACCCCATATAACTCATGAGGAAATTAAGCTCGGGAATATTAAGTAACTTTGCCAAGGGACGTGACTCGTGGGTGATAGAACTATAATTCATATCAATGCTGATCCCAATCTTCCCTTTGATCCTTATATCATATGGCCTCTTGGGAATTAAAGCTCCTTCCTTTTTCAAAAGCTTAATGTTTTCCTAACATCACCAGATGCCACCAGCACCAGGAGAGGTGGCAGGCCATCTCAGGGAGGCCACACAAATCATGGTCCTCTTCCCTCCCCCGAGACAGACATGTTTAATAATGTAAAAATATTTTTTTCCCTATAGACTCACTCTGCTTCTTGAAATATGGGGGTTTGTACCATGTTTAAGAACCTCAAAGCTCTACCTAAATTCCTGGGCGCCTTTCACAAATACTTCTCTGTGCCTCACCTCTGGGGCCTATGGCAGTTCTCTTCAACTAGAATGACTGCACCCTTCTTTCCATCAAAAACATAACTTTATGTGTCCTCAGTGAAATGACTCCTGAGTGGCCTTACCTTAACTCCAGGGGAAAAAAATAAAAATGTTTGCTTATCGCTACTGTGAGCACTGCCAAGCTCTAAGGCTACTAAGGCTGTCTGTCTCTGTTTTTCTCTCCTGAATGAGTTGGCATTTGTCTTCTCTACCTTATTAAATTGAAGCCCCTGAAAGTAAAGGTTCTGCAGTAAGTGTGTTCTCAGTAGTTATTGAGTCCAGGTTGAAATTTGAGAAGTGATTATATCATTCTGCTGAAAAGCAAAACTGTGTTGACAGGGTCACCAAATTCTTTCCTGCTTTAGATGTTTGCTTTTACTGGCTGCCCTATCACCTTGTGCCACCTCCAAAACCAGGAAGCACATGGTGTTTCCTGTCCCTCCTGCTACCTTGCAGGAAATGCCGAGCTTTGGGTCATCCGGGATGCACTGGCTAGAAATGCCAGCACGAGAGACAGAATAGAAGCTGACACCAAATCCAGACAGTGGAGGGAATTTGCCCTGGCCAGGTGTCTGACTTTCTCCACTTCCCCCCCTCCCTTGCTGTTTCTCCTATAAGTTGTGCCTACAAATTAATAGTGACCTTGTACACACAAATATAAATTTAATAGTCCATTTAGATGTGAAGTTTAATATTAAATGATGTTAAATACTTCCACTTAAAATATTCATTTCTTCTTAAAATTCTTCAATTCTAAATCACTAGTATCCTCCTAAAATAATGAATTATTTTATAATAGGAAGATCATTTCTGTTTTTCCATTAGAACACAAAAAATTCCAACTCACTTTAATTCTATATCCACCAACAGAAAGAAACGATTCACAGAAAAAAGAAATAAATTAATTTGGAGCCATGGAGGAAAGAGTAAAATAGCTAATATTTAAAAAATAGCTAATATTTACTCATGTTTACTACTGTGTAGTTCAGACCCTCCAAGAAGCAGATGTCAAGGCAAGATTAGATGGGAAAGAGGTCTGCTGGGGGAAACACATGTGAAAGATAAGGGGGCAGAAGAGCTGGTGAGAATAAACCTCTAGACTATGTTGCAATTTCTACATCTCTTATTTGGAATTGAATGGAATTGTCTGAGTTTTGATAATTTTTTGTTTTGTTCTGATTACTCTCTTTTATTTCTGATTAATCAATAGTTAATTTACCATAAAAATTAGTCATGTCTGACACTAATAAATGAATTTGTCTTTATAGTAATTTCAAAGCTAACATTAGCACTGAGAAAATCATAAGATGAAAGCAACTTTAAGTGTCCGGACCCTCCCGGTCATTAGATCCAACTTTCTACCCAGAGATGAGTGTTCAACTCTTCCCTGAACATTATCTTTGTCAGGGATATAGTTTTATCACAAGGCAATCCAGTGTATTACTAGGACTTTAATAATTAGAAAGTTCTTCTTTTTATTTATTTTTATGTAGGCATTAGGTTTATCTTTCTATAACCTTCCTCCTAGAGCTTCAAGAAGAGATACCATAATAATAAAGTTGCAGGGAACTCCTCCTTTTATGGCTTGGGATAATGATCCCTAACTCATCTTACCGTTTCTTCTAGAATATTGTTTCCATCATAAACACTTCAGTCACCCTCCTCCAGATGTGCTATTAATTTTTCAATATCCTTCCAAATATATGGCAGCCAGAACTTGATTGTCCAGTCAAATGAAGTGACTAATGTTGAAGACCGTGGATGATCAACTCTCTATATTTCTCTTAATGAACTAGATTTGCAGCATCATATGTCACAGCACTGCTTCATGTTGAATTCATACTTAGTGAAAACTTCTAAACTACAGAACTATAAAATTAAGTCCAGATAGAAACTCAAAGATGATCTTATTCCAACATCCTCTTTGTCCTATAAGGAAATTAAGAATCTAAAAGATTTTGTGCCAAGTCACACAGTTTAATTTGTGGCAGAGTCAAGCTTAAATGTTAAAAATCCTAATGTAATGCTTCATTTTATTTATTTTTATTTTATTCTCATGCAAAGTGCTATTGAGCTTGTTCTCCCTCCCCATAGTCCACTTAAGTAATTAGTCTCTTAAGTTAAATGCAAAATTTTATATTTATCTTTTTGCATGTGATATTTATGGCTTTGTGGAAATCTCATCATTGGACCTTTTTTAAGATTAAGTGAAGAAAATTGGAGAGTGATCCAGTGAAAAGCCCTGAATCAATGTATTAAAACGGTTTTCTGTGGTTTAGTCCCACTCAGCTCTCAAGGGCAGCTCTTTTATACCAACTGGTCTGCCTGGGCCATTTCTTTTGCCTTCACCATTTCTTGATCTTACAGCAAAACACCTGACCTATTTGATAACACTTCTCACCCACTTCTTAAACACCAACCATCCTTTCCTCATTGAAGGCATATGTGCCACTTTTGAAAGGACTGCTTCTGTTAACCTCTGATCCTTAAGTATTATCCATGCAGTTGGGATCTCAGCCTATATTCTGACAGCCTTTACTAGCAATGACTGGCCATTTTACTTGTTCATTCTACCTTTCCAGAGGGCTGAGCCTCAACACCTCCAAGCAGAGCTCAGAGGTTGGCACCATCACTTCATCTATTCATGTCTATCTACATTTTCTCAATTATTTGTAACATGTCTACTACATGTTAAGCACATATTAGCTGTCACCTTATTCATTCAGTACCTTGTTTTGACTATTTAAACCTACTGTTAAAGCCTGCCAATTTCTCCCAATAAATATGCAAGTATACATTAAATCAAAGAAAACCAATGTTCTGAAGATAAATGTAGAATGTATACATCTTAAATGTAAAAATTATAGATCTTTTGCATTCAATTACAAGTACTGATTTGCAAAGTATTTAATAGTACTCTTGCTACAGCTCCTTGCTCTAAGATACTGACTGGAACCACTCTATAATAACATGGCTTACTGAGATTGTATATTAAGCCATCATTACATAGGTCTCACTTACTAACTCAGTAATTTCATTTTGCTTTCTGTATGTTTGTTGTTGCCGGTTGTTGTAGTTTCTGTTCCTCTTTATGTTCTTGGCCCACCACAGAAAATAATATAGAGATTAAATTATTCCACATCTTGTGACAACTGCAGTCAAAAAGGAAAACAAAAACTACCTAGATAGCACCCCTATTGCTCCAGTTCCTCTTCCCTACCTGTATATTAAGGATTAGGAGGGGACAAAGCTTTGAAAGAAGAGCAAATCATTTGAAGATTGCCATGACTTCCTGGTAACCACAATGAACCACTGCAAGTCGCAATCCTGTGTACTTCAGCTCTCTTTTTTTCACTTACCCTCTCATCCATCTACCCATCCAAAAGCAAACAAGCAAAAATAGTTCAGAAGACTTTACGATGGGCTCAGCAGATTGATCTGGTTAATTTAAGGAAATATCAGGGTCATAGAAACTTTGAATGCTCTAAAATTTAGCATAAATCACATGAGAATGTATGAGAGTTTTGCACTTGGTTTCAGAAAAGGTGCAAATTAAAACTTTGAATTACTGGAACCTGATGAAGGAGTCCCAGCTCAACGCGCCTCACACTTGGTTGATATCACCTGGTATACCCGGATATGCCCTGATATGCTAGTGTGACTCCTCATCTTGACTTAGCCTATCCTCTGGATGGAAGCTTTGCCACTCCACATCAGTGCTCCCCAGGAATCACGAGGAAGTGTTTAACCTGTCTGGAGGCAGTCAAACATATCAAACACAGGAAGTACAGAGGCATTTGCCACTAAACTAATTCTGAAATCACAAATCTTTGTAGTTATTTACTCTTTGCAACAACTCAAGACAGTCTAGTGTAGGGCACAGAGACAAGCTGCCTGCATTCAAATCTTGGCTCTGCCCCTTACAGGTTCTATAATCATGTACAAGTTTCTTAACATGTCTCTGTCTCAGTTTCTCTATAAAATTAATCCCCCTATCAAGGGGATTAATAAGTGAACACATGTAGAAAACCTAAATAGCACATGATAAATGTTATCAGTATTAGTTACCATTATAACTTAACCTCAATTTTCTAATGATAAAAATGATAACATAGACATACTCCATTCTGTTGAAACTCCAATGTCGTGAATCCTGAGCAGTAATGCTGAGATACTGTGTGTCTCTGGTTACAATTCCTTGACCTATATGTGCCTAGACCCTACTCAATGTGACAAACCAAAGGATTTTCTCCATTAGTAAATTCTGCCATCAGGCCAGTGAAGGCATGAAATGTCTGAAGCTGCTGTTTCATGAACATAATGCTTATTATAACTTGTAAACTTGTAGGCGTGTACATGTCTCCTCTTTCAGGGTTCAAGTTTTCAACTTCAGTGCTAAATGGGAAACTGAGGCCATCATACAAGCTTGGCAGAATAGTGAAGGGCAGATGAGAGAGGTGAGATTATGATTTTAATTAGCCTATTAATTCTTTCAATATTTTCCCTCACTTGAGTGTGGAGGCCATTCTGGAATAGCTTAAACAAACATACTCATAATAGCAATTAAGAGAAAACATTTTAAACATTTTGGACTAAACTAAAAATCTAAAAACAAACAAAATCCCAACCACTACCTTGAACCTACAAGTATTATTTCATCCTTCAGGATCCCAAGCGATACATATATTTAAAGCAGAGAGCTCAAGAGAACCACGATAGAAAGGAAACAGCTGGTTAGCAGCTGTAGAGTAATACCACGGCCAGTTTTCATTTAAATGAAAAATAACACATTCAATTAGAGCCCAGAAGCTCAAATTCATATCTCTGATTATTTCATGGCTAAACAGGAAGGTTCTCCCATGTTTTATTCCCTTCACATTTGGGCCTAATCCTGCATCCTTAGATTATAGGCAAAAAAAAAAAAAAAAAAAAAGCATGAATTTCAGTCATGTTATCTGTTTCCTAAATCTAAAATTCAAAAACTCCATTCATTCAAAGTAAATATGCACAGCATGTCCTGAGAGAGAGTGTTCTGTTCAAGGAAAGCAAAAGAAAGAATGCAAATCAGAACTCTTATTTACATGATACCTAAATTAGGAGGAGTTCAAAGCAAATGCATGTGTGGCAAAGGTCAAAGCCACCAGCCAAACAGGAAGCCACGGAGCTTCTTTTCCATTCCAAGTCATCCATATAAGGTGGGGTTTCCTTTTCAGTTTAAGTTTAGACATCATTAGAAAAGACAAACCACAAGAGAACGATGAAAGTTGTGCTAAAATGTGGTAGATGCTTATGTCTTCTATGCCCCACACAACCCTTTGCTGGAGAGCCTGTTTCAGCTTCTCTGAGATTTTTTTAAATCATGTTATGTTACATAATTAGAAGCTTTTATTACTAAAAAAAAAAAAAAAAAGCACACTCAATAAAGCTCAGCTTGATACCTAAAGATCCAAGTAAATCATCATATGGTATAAAAAAACTGCTAATGACAATTCTTTAAATCCTGAAACTGCCAAACAGAATGAGTTTGAACCCATTCTTGTTTCTTTCTGATAAGAAGGGACAGTAATCACTTCAAAGCATGAACTTATGGAAAAATATTGATTGATTGGTAGGCACTCTGAAGAATAGTAGACAAATCTCAAAATTCAAGATGTCCTTAATATACAGTTGAGATCTATCATTTGTATAACCAGAATACAAGGTTCTAGCACTACATGAGTTTACCAAAAAAGGGACTTTGGTTCTGTGGTAGGAGAGGTCAATTATATTCCCAGGCCTGAAAAGCAATTCATTATTCAACAGACAGAGATGTGGAAGAGAACTGGAAAAAACTCAAAGAGGATGGAATGACAACACAACCAGGAAGTAAAGAAAAAAAGTATATAAAGGAAGCAGTAAGTTACACAATGTTGTGTCAATGACATCTCCATAAAGCTGGAGGGGAAAAAAGGGAGCAACAAGTGACCCAATATAGTTAAAGATGGGTGAGGGTCAGAAAAATGATGACCAGGAGTATAGTATCGGACTTGAAAGTGAGGATGTGAATCCCAGCTCTATCGCTGAGTAGTCTTGTGACATGAATAAGTTATATGTCTTCATATAACTGTTTTCTGTCCTCAATAAAACAGAGTCAATAATAGTACCTACATCATATAATATCTGTAAAAATCAAGTAAGATAATCCCTGCAATGCTCACAAAGGCAGAAAGTATGTTATATTTATCTGTATATGACCAGAAACAAGCACTTCGCTTGAAAGAGAATGAACACCCAATAAATGTTAGCTTCCACGATTATTACGAATTTTGGGGCAAGACTAGAAAGATAGTTAGATACAGACCACCAAGGCCCTAACTATCAGATAAAGGGGTATGGGTTGTATATAGTGAGAAATGGAGACACAGTCATAGGTTTTATGATCAGAACATTGCTCAAGTTAATCCAGAAAATAAATTGTAAAGAAACTAGAGGTAGGACTCTCCTTAAAGAAGTTAATGAGAACCTAAACTAGACTGGTGCCTATGAACATGGAAAGAGGAGAAAGTTAGGAGAGATGGCTTGGAGGACTCAGGAGCAAACCTTAAGAAAGCCACAAAATATTCTCTGTATTTTCACAAAAATAAAGGGCTAGATTCAGAAATGACTTAAACTCAACATTAAACTGACCACTGGGATAATGAAACAAACTCTAGGGCTTGAATATCCTTAAGATAAAAATTCCAGATAAATTAGTCATTTACTGGCAGGAAGTTTCCATTTTAACCAAGAAAAAAATCAGGAAAACAAACTATTTCTATGACTTAAATCTAAGTCTTAAGTCCTAAGGGAGATATTTATTTAATAAAGTAGTTAAGAGTGTTGACTGGGTAGCCAGACTTCCAGGGTTCAATCCCAGCTCCACCACTTTCCAGCTATGTAGCAAGTTACTTAACTACTGCATGCCTCAATTTTCTGTATTTGTAAGATACTTGGGCCCACTATTATCTAATTAACACCAGTACCTATTTCAAAAAGCTTATAAGATTAATGATTTAATATAACTTTAACAATTAGGACGGTGCCTGGTATATAATGAGCCAGTGATAAATGTTAGTTATCTTAATTCCTGAGCATTCCTATTTGATCTGGGCTGAGATTTAAGGGTTGCATATGGATCAATCTCATATGCTATGGTACTTCCCTATAACTTGCAATGGTTGACCTACATTGATGTACAACTACCTCAATAAGACTAATTAGTTTTCCACTTCTCCCCATCTGCCACATACCAAAGATAAAAGGCTCAACAATTTTGCATACAATGTGAAATATTACTCTTCCTTTCATGCATCATGCTTATCCACATCATATAGTTGAAGGGTTGTAGGGACCCAGTATTATGGTTTCAGATGACTAATAACAAACTTATTTTTAAAAATCCTTTATTTGGGTTCAAAAATCTCAAATGCTTTCAATGCTTCTATGATTTAAGAAGTGACATTTTTTCGGGGCGCCTGGGTGGCACAGCGGTTAAGCGTCTGCCTTCAGCTCAGGGCGTGATCCCAGCGTTATGGGATCGAGCCCCACATCAGGCTCTTCCGCTATGAGCCTGCTTCTTCCTCTCCCACTCCCCCTGCTTGTGTTCCCTCTCTCACTGGCTGTCTCTATCTCTGTCAAATAAATAAATAAAATCTTAAAAAAAAAAAGAATCTTTAAAAAAAAAAGAAGTGACATTTTCAAATATGTATTACAGAAACAAAATCCATATTGGAAGTTCATTCCATATAGGAAATTGGAAGAAAATGGACCAACTTTGTGTTATTTTCTTGGATAATGATTTAAAATAATATAAAGTGTTCTGCTGTTATCATCACACAGTAGACAGATACTATATAACCACTGTATAAAACTGTAAGTATAAAATGTAGATAAAGAGTCCATACATAGCGAAATATATTTTACTATTTATCACCACATAACTACTATATAAAATATAAAATGCATATTAATTCAAGTATTTTTTATTATCATTCTAATACACAAATTTTTCATTGCTTGTTATAGGCCTTTTCAAGCCTTCAGTGATTAATTACTATTTAATGATGGACCAGCCATGCCAAACAATTCACTAAATTGAAACTCTTCCTTGGATTAATTCAACATCTGCTGAGTTTTTAACTACCCAGAATTATTAATTTAGTGTCATCACAGACATGCTAAATAAATTAATTCCTTCACTCACTATTGGGCATAAGCTCAGTGCATTAGAAATCCCTATTTCTTAATATCTGAAAAAAAAAATAAGAAAGAAAGAATGAGCTACAGATTTTAAAAATAGCATTCACAAGGCTTAAGAGTGAATTATTGCAAGCAACCACAACTCTAATTTCTAGAAAATACTTTATTCCATTAAATATTCTCCTTTAAAGCAAAACACAGTTAAACGTATTTCAATTTGTACCATATTGATCAGGAAGTGACAATCATGAATGCCTGAAGAAATCCACTAGAAGTCAAGATGACCTTCCCAGAAAATATGCTTGTTATGTGCATAATTATTCTGAAAGTCAAACAAAAAGACCATTCATGACTATTTTATAAAACCACATCTGTCCATTTTTAACTCTTTGAGGAACCTCCACACTGTTTTCCAAAGTGGCTGTATCAATTTGCATTCCCACCAACAGTGTAAGAGGGTTCCCCTTTCTTCACATCCTCTCCAACATTTGTTGTTTCTTGTCCTGTCAATTTCTGCCATTCTAACTGGTATAAGGTGCTATCTCATTGTGGTTTTGACTTGAATTTCCCTGACGGCTAATGATGTTGAACATTTTTTCATGTGTCTGTTAGCCATTCATATGTCTTCTTTGGGAAAGTATCTGTTCATATCTTCTGCACATTTTTTGACTTGATTATTTGTTTTTTTTGGGTGTTGAGTTTGAGAAGTTGTTTATAGATCTTGGATACCAGCCCTTTATCTGTAATGTCATTTGCAAATATCTTCTCCCATTCCGTGGATTGACTCTTTGTTTTGTTGACTGCTTCCTTTTGCTGTGCAGAAGCTTTTTATCTTGATGAAGTCCCAAAAGTTCATTTTCACTTTTGTTTCCCTTGCCTTTGAAGCTGTGTCATGAAAGAAGTTGCTGTGGCCAATGTTGAAGAAATTACTGCTCATGTTCTTCTGTATGATTTTGATGGATTCCTTTCTCACATTGAGGTCTTTCATCCATTTAGAGTTTATCTTTGTGTATGGTGTAAGAGAATGATCGAGTTTCATTCTTCTGTATATAGCTGTCTAATTTTATAGCACCATTTATTGAAGAGACTGTCTTTTTTCCAATGGATGTTTTTTCCTGCTTTGTCAAAGATTAAGTTGACCATAGAGTTGAGGGTCCATTTCTGGAGTCTCTCTGTTCCATTGATCTATGTGTCTGTTTTTGTGCCAGTACCATGCTGTCTTGGTCATCACAGCTTTGTAATATAGCTTGAAATCAGGCAACATGATGCCCCCAGCTTTGTTTTTCTTTTTCAACATTTCCTTGGCGATTCACGGTTTTTTCTGGTTCCACACAAATTTAAGGATTGTTTGTTCCAGCACTTCGAAAAATGGCATTGATATTTTAATCGGGATGGTGTTGAAAGTATAGATTACTCTGGGTAGCATGAACATTTTAACAATGTTTATTATTCCAATTCATGAGGATGGAATGTTTTTCCATCTTTTTGTGTCTTCTTCAATGTCTTTTATAAATGTTCTGTAGTTTCTAGAGTATAGATCCTTTACCTCTTTGGTTAGGTTTATTTCAAGATATCTTATGGTTTTTGGTGCCATTGTAAATGGAATAGATTCCCTAATTTTTCTTTCTACAGTTACATTGTTAGTATATAGGAATGCAACTGATTCTGTGCATTGATTTTGTATCCTGCCACATTACTCAATTACTGTATGAGTTCTAGTAATTTGTGTGGAGGTTCCTCAAAAAGTCAAAAATAGAGCTACCCTATGACCCAGCAATTGCACTACTGGGTATTTAGCGCAAAGATACAGCCATAGTGAAAAGAAGGGCCATATGCACCCCAATGTTCACAGCAGCAATGTCCACAATAGCCAAACTACGGAAGAGTCGAGATGCCCTTCAATAAATGAATGGATAAAGAAGATGTGGTCCATATATACAATGGAATATTACTCAGAAAGGATGATTAACCAACATTTGTATCAACATGGAGGGAACTGGAGGAGATTATGCTAAGTGAAATAAGTCAAGCAGAGAAAGACAATTATCATATGGTTTCACTTATTTGTGGAACATAAGGAATAGCAGGGAGGACATTAGGAGAAGGAAGGGGAAAATGAAGGGGGGGAATCAGAGGGGGAGACGAACCATGAAAGACTATGGACTCCGGGAAACAAACTGAGGGTTTTATAGCGGAGGTGCGTGGGGGAATGGGTTATCCTGGTGATGGGTATTAAGGAGGGCAGGTATTGCATGGAGCTCTGGGTGTTATATGCAAACAATGAATCATGGAACACTATATCAAAAACAAATGATGTACTGTATGGTGACTAACATAACAAAATTAAAACAAATTTTAAAAACCCCATATCTGTCCAGATAAAGCAAATCATGTTTTTTATGTCAATCCATAATATTAAGAAACATGATTAAAGGATTACATCTGTTATCCTCTTATTCTTCTCCTTTATCAGCAAATAAAAAGAAAACATGAAAGAAGTGAATTGATTTCTAATCAAAGGAGAAGGGACAATACTCTATCTTTCACTTATCAATACTGGCAAACATACTACCAAGTTTTAGACTCAAGAGACTTTACAATTACCTGCAACTAAGGGACAGTAACAACTTCAAATTCCTCCTGACAGAGCATCCCAGATGCAATCATCTCATTACTTCTTGGAAACAGGGTGCATACATCAGGTTTGCAGTGTCAGTCCAATCTCTCTTGTTTTTCAATGAAAGGAAGAAGCAGAAAGCAGTTAAGTGTCCTGGCTAAGAACTCAAACTTATAGTTAGAATGCCTTTAAGTTCAAATCCCAGCAGCCCCCACTTACTGAATGAGGCAGCCACTTCTCTAAACCTCAGCTCCTTCATCTATGAAACAGATGCATATAAAGGGGTTAGAACACACCCTGGGACAATGTAAGCCCTCACATAGTAGACAGTAAGATCATTATAGCAACTGATTTCCCCCCAAAATATAAAGAGAAGTACAGCCTTATTGGTTGCACATAGTCAAGAGTAGCATAATTCATTCAACAGCAAATGCATGAATCATGAGTGTATTTGTCTGAGTGGATAAAGGCCTTGGATTAGTTGCTTTCAGTTAATAGAGACTGCAATAGAAAGGTCAGTGAGGCCAGGATTCAGTTTCTAGCAACAGAAAATAAGACCTATTGTTATTGAGCAGCCAATAATGTTTCTTAATCAAGGAAGTAAATGATCAAAACAATTCTAGCCACGGATGTAGAGGATGACAGAAATGAAGAAAGGCTTGAAGCTTAGAGCTCAGTTAGATATCAATTGCAATGATTCAAGCTAGAGAAGCTTAGGACCTGAACTAAGGCAATGCAAGGAATTCAGTAAAATGTGAAAAACTTCATGCAACTCCAACACTCAAGTCGTTATTAGATTCTGGGTTCTTAGCCCCAAGCCTTTGAGGAAGGTTGGTTTGTGTTATGTAGAGAAGGGAAAGAAATACTGCTCATAGTGAAGTTTATTTTGGCTAGAATGATCCTAAAGAATTCCCCAATATTAACTAATTTTACAATTAACTTAAAGCCAGTATTCAATTGTTGTGTTTTTCAATAATATGAATAATGAGAATAGGGTAATAAAATGGTGCTTTAGTTATATACTCTGTAAAATGAGAATAATAATGGTTCCTACTTTATTTTATTGTAAGGATAAATTAATTAATATATGTAGAATGTCAATGTCTGACACACACTAAGTAGTTTTAGTTAGCAATAGTTATAGCGAGACCATTGTTGTTTAGAATATTACAAACCAGATAAGCCTGTATCTAAAGAAGAAAAAGACCAGCAAGTTATCATGGATTTCATCTTAGCACTGCACTCAGATCTTTATTGTTTCCTATTTGATATGTATAATTCTTAGGAAGCTTTAAAAATCCTTATATCTGAGTGAAATTAATAAGCAAAAAAATGCTAAACATGAAAACCAATGAACACTGAGGAAGAAGATAGGAAAGGTAAAAAGATGCCCCAAGAAAAGAAAGCTGACACTATCAGGGCTAATTGCTTAATATATTAATTCATTTAATCCCCCAATTTTTTATTGTCAAATTTATCACAGAGGAGGTATTAAGCAGAAAATCAGGCACAGCAAAAAATTGAATTTGGTAGGTAAAAGATAAACTAGAGAAATTCTTCTAGAATCCAGACCACAAGGGTAATATATATATACATATATATATTTACATGTAAATAAATATATATATGGAGCCAGATGCAAAAAAACAATTAAAATATAATAAGAATTCTAGAATGAGAGCAAAATAAGAATCGATATCTAAAGAAACAATAGGGAAAATGTTTCCTGTTGTAACAAAGAAAGGGTTTAGTCTAAAAAATGAGAGTACACATTCAATTTTAGATGGATTTAGTGAAAAGAGAGTCACTCCTGTATGCATCCAGAAATAACAAATATTTTTCAGGAGCTAAAGTTTTAGTAGTAAGTGTGGTCCTAGGCTACTCATAAGTGGGCAAGAGACCACTGAGCCAGTAATAACTTGTGCTACACTCTTGACACATTCAAACCATCTCAAGTTCTTCCTAGAATGAGTCAGAATAATAAAATATGTGTGTGTTTGTATGTGTGTGTGTGCGTGCGTGCAAACCTTTTTTAAATTTTTTAAAAGAAAAGAAAACTACAGACCAATATCTTCATGAATGTAGTTTCAAATATTCATAACAGAATATTAGCAAATTAAATGCAGCATTATATAAAAAGGATAATTTGCCATGACTAAACAGTTTATTGCAGGATTTCAAGATTGAATAACATTTAAAAGATCAATAAATGTAATTTAACACATAAACAGAATAAAGAAGAAATCATATGATTGTCTCAATTGATACAAAGCCCAATACTCCTTCATGATAAAAACTCTCTGCAAACGAGGAATAGAAAGAAATATTCCCAACCTGACAAAGGGTACCTATAAAACTCCCTTAGCTAACACCATACTTAATGTTGAAATATTAAATTCTCCCACCACCCTAGTGCATAATTGAGAACAGGAAATAATTTTGGTTTCACCACTTCTAATCAATGTTATAGTGGAGGTACAAACTAGATCAATAACAAAAAGAAATAAAAAGCATGCATATTGTAAAAAGAGAATTAAAATGACTTTATTCACAGTTAACATGATCATGAACACAGAAAATCTTAAGGACTTTTAACAAAAAACCTACTAGAATTAATAAGTGAATTTATTTAAGGCAGCAAAATGTAAAGTCAATATATAAGAATTATTTTTGTTCCTGTTTGCCAGCAAAAGCAACTGCAAAATACAAATTTTCAAATATCATTTGTAATAACATCAAAAACATGTAATATCATCAAAAACATGAAATTTCTAGGGATGAATTTAATAAAATATGTGCCATACTTGGATAAGCAAAACTATAAAACATTACTGCATAAATTAATGAAGAATTAACAAAGTGGAGACACAGACTATGTTCATAGATTGAAAGACTCAATGATGTTAAGACGTCAATTCTGTCCTGAAAAGTGTGTGTGTGTGTGTGTGTGTGTGTGTGCGTGTGTGTGTGTATTTTTTTTCAATGTAATCCCAATAAATTTCATCAGAGCTTTCTTTTTTCTTTTTTTTTTTTTAAAGATTTTATTTATTTATTTGACAGAGAGAGACACAGCCAGTGAGAGAGGGAACACAGGCAGGGGGAGTGGGAGAGGAAGAAGCAGGCTCCCAGCATAGGAGCCTGATGTGGGGCTCGATCCCGTAACGCTGGGATCATGCCCTGAGCTGAAGGCAGCCGCTTAATGACTGAGCCACCCAGGCGCCCCTCATCAGAGCTTTCTGATGAAGATAGACAAGTTAATTCTGAGATTTAAACAGAAATGTTGAGAGCTTAAAGTAGCCTAATTTTTTTTTAAAGAACTAGTTTTAAGCACTTTCTGATTTCAAGAATTACTATAAAGCTAAAATGATCAAGACAATGCAGTATTGGCTTAAGGACAGACACACAGATTAGCAGAACGGAATATGGTCCATAAATAGACCAATACACATATTGTCAGTTGCTTTTTAACAAAAGTTCCAAGGTAATTCAATAAAGAAAGAACAGTCATTTCAACAAATGGTGCTAGAACAACTGGATATTCATATGGGAAAAGAACAAATCTTTGACACATTTCACACCACAAATAATGTATTTGAAATGGATTACAGAACTGACTACAAATGCCAACACTATAAAATTTATAGAAGAAAGCAAAGGAGAAAGGTTTCACAATCTTTTCTTAGGCAAAAATTTACTAGACAACACAAAAAGGAAAAAAATGACAAACTATATTTCTTCAACTATAAATAGTCTGCTTTTCCAAAAATACTGTTAAGAAAGGAAAAAGGCAAGCCACACACTGGGAGAAAATATTCACATTACATATGTCTGACAAAGAACTTGCATCCAAAATATGTAAAGAACTCTTATACTGAGAAGCCTTAATAGTAAGAGCACAAATCATCTGACCAGATACTTCACTAGAAAGACTATGAATGGGGAGGAGTTAAGATGGTGGAGTAGCAAGGGGACCCAAAGCTGGCCTCATCCCTCAAACACAGCTAGATCAACATCAAATCATTTTGAACAACTAGGAAATCAATCTGAGGATTAAGAAAACAATCCGCACAATTGGAGGGAGAGAACATAATAGCAGATGTGAGGTTCAGAGCTGTGAATTGGGGGAGAGAAAAGTCACGGCCCCATGAAGCGGAGGGGAACCCTTTCCACTGAGCGAAGTCAGGGAGCAAATGGAAGAGAGAGCAGCACATAGTGTTTGCACAGCAGGGGGGCCTGAGTGGATCCCCTGGGTTACATGGGAGACATAGCTCCTCTTCCTGGAGTATTTGGAAGAGGATATTTTGCCTCTCCAAGGACAAAATGCCAGCTGGGAGCTGTTGAGAGGCCCTTCAACAGCAGGCACTGAGTCACACTGATAACCTGGTCGCAGCTTTTTGCTGTGCATCACAATAGACTCCAACCACCACACATGTGTCGTGCGACTGCTTTTCTGGGACAGCATGGTGCCAGTCTGTGAGGCTCCCCTGTAGGGGAGGGGATTTAAGATTTGGAGTTTTGAATCCCATCCACCAGCCAGAGATAAAACATAGAAGTGTGACTCTGGGCATGACGACAGCTGGGTACAGACAGGTTAGTGGCAGGGATTTGATGAAAGCCTGGGATACAGGAGAGGACTTTGTTCACTTTCCTGTGAAGGCCTCCTGAACAGCAGTGGCTGTGAATTCCCTCCCCAGGGAAGAGAGGGCAGGGTGATGACATCTGCCACCACCTCCCACCCTACCAGCATGTCGGACATCAGAGAAAAACACAGTATCTCCAGTGGAGGCTGGAGTTGCTTACAGCAAACCCTGTGCCTAGTAGGGGCGTCTTTGCAAGGATAGGTGTGACTGTGAGCCAGTGCAGCAGGCCTCTACCTCAGAAGACCAATGCATATACCACATCTACTGATTACAGAGCGCTCCAAAGCATCAGCTTCAATTCTGGTGGAAATAGGACCAGACTTTCTTTTGTCGTCATCTTCTTCTTCTCCTCCTTCTCCTTCTCCTTCTCCTTCTCTTTCCTCTTCCTCCTCTTCCTCTTCCTCTTCTTCCTCTTTCTCTTCCTCTTCCTCTTCCTCTCCTTCTTCTTCTTCTTTCTTCTTCTTTCTTCTTCTTTCTTCTTCTTTCTTCTTCTTTCTTCTTCTTTCTTCTTCTTTCTTCTTCTTTCTTCTTTCTTCTTTCTTCTTCTTCCTTCTTCTTTCTTCTTCTTCTTCTTCTTCTTCTTCTTCTTCTTCTTCTTCTTCTTCTTCTTCTTTCTCTTCCTCTTCTTCCTCTTCCTCTTCCTCTTCTTCCTCTTCCTCTTCTTCTTTTGATTTTTTTCCTTTGGTATCAGGCTTATAGTTTCTTTGTTCATTTGTTGGTTTGTTTCCTTGTCTCATTTTTTGTATCAACCTTCTTTTTTGTCTTTTTTCCTTCTTTCTTTCTTATTCTTTGGAATTAGGCTTACAGTTTTTGTTTGTCCGTTTCTTTGCCTTTTTGTTCCTTTTTCTTTTCTCTTTTCTTAGATTAGGACTTTTTTGTTTGTTTGTTGTTTTTCTTCCAGGCTTATCTTAACAAATAAATCAAAGCACACCTAGTTAAAGGTCCACTGCAAGCAAGGAGGAACTCTATAGAGGACTGACCTGTGGGAAAGAGCAGCCAAAACACAACAGCAGAGTGCACACAGCATACAACAAAAACACTTCCTGAAGCACTAGGACCTGAACAGTGTATGACCCCTTCTTAATATAGTATTACTCTCAGGAGCAAGAAACATACAAGCTTTCATAAGCAAAAGACAGAAACCTAGACATAACGACAAGATGGAGGAATTCTCTCCAAAGCAAAGATCAAGAAGAAATCACAACCAGGGATTTGCTCAAAACATATATAAGCAATATATCTGAACAAGAATTCAGAACACCAGGGATGCCTGGATGGCTCAGTCAGTTAAGCATCTGCCTTTAGCTCAGGTCATGATCCCAGGGTCCTGGGATCAAGCCCTGCATCAGACTCCCTGCTCAGCTAGGAGCCTGCTTCTCCCTTTGCCTGCCTCTCCCCCTGCTTGTGCTCTCTTTCTCTCTGACAAATAAATAAATAAAATCTTAATAAAAAAATAATTTAGAACAATTTAGTCATAAGAATACTACCTGGGATTGAAAGAAGCATAGAAAACACCAGAGAAACCCTGGCTGCAGACATAAAAGACATAAAACTAGTCAGGCAAAAATAAAAAATGCTATAATTGAGATGCAAAACTGACTGAATGTAATCACAACAAGGATGCAAAAAGCAGAGGATTGAATAGATGATAGAGAAGATAAAAGTATGGAAAATAATGATGCTGAAAAGACGAGGGAAAGAAAATTATTAGATCATGAATATAGACTTAGGGAACTCAGCGATTCCACAAAGCACAATAATATCCATATCATAGGAGTCCCAGAAGAAGAAGAGTGGGAAGAAGGAGCAGAAGGTTTATTCGAACAAATTGTAGCTGAGAACTTCCCTAATCTGGGGAAGGAAGCAGGCATTCAAGTCCAAGAGGACAAAAACAGGTCAACAGCAAGACATATCAGAGTGAAACTTGCAAAATACAAAGGTAAAGAGAGAATTTTGAAAGTAGCTAGGGACAAAAGGTCCTTAACCTACAAGAGTAGACACATATGGTTAGCAGCAGATCTGTCCACAGAAACTTGGCAGACCAGAAAGATGTGGCATGACATATTCAACATGCTAAAAGGGAAAAATATGTAGCCAAGAATACTTTATCCAGCAAGACTGTCATTCAGAAAAGAAGGAGAGATAAAGAGTTTTCAAGACAAGCAAAAATTTAAAAAGTTTGTGAACACTAATCCAGCTCTGCAAGAAACACTAAAGGGAACCCTTTGAGTGGGAAAGAGAGACCCAAAGCAACAAAGATTAGAAAGAAAGAGAGACAATCTACAGGAACAGCAACTTTATGGGTAATACATTGGCACTAAATTCATATCTATAAGTAATTACTCTGAATGTAAGTAGACTCAATGCTCCAATCAAAAGACACAAGGTATCAGAATGGACAAAAAAACAAAGACCCATCAGTATGCTATCTACAAAAGACTCATTTTAGACCCTAAGACACCTCCAGATTGAGAGTAAGGGGCTGAAGAACCATCAATCATGTTAATGGACATCAAAAGAAAGCTGGAGTAGCCATAATTATATGAGACAAACTAGTTTTTAAACTAAAGACTGTAATAAGAAATGAAGAAGGGCATTATATCATAATAAAGGGGTCTATCCAACAAGAAGATATAACAACTGTAAATACTTATGCCCCTAACTTCAGAGCAGCCAAATATATAAACCAATTCATAAAGTTAAAGAAACTCATTGATAATAATACAATAATAGTAGGGGACTTTAACACCCCACTCACAGCAATGGACAGATCATTAAGCAGAAGATCAACAAGGAAACAATGGCTTAGAATGACATCCTGGACTAGATGGACTTAACAGACATAATCAGAGTATTTCATCTTAAATCAGCAGAATACACAGTCTTTTCAAGTGCACAAGGAACATTCTCCAGAATAGATCACGTACTGGTTCACAAATCAGGCCTAAACCAGTACAAAAAGACTGAGATCATACCATGCATATTTTCAGACCACAGCACTATGAAACTTGAAGAAAAAAACTGAAAAGACCACAAATATGTGGAAGTTAAAGAACATCTCACTGAAGAATGAATGGGTTAACCAGGAAATTAAAGAAGAAATTTTTAAAAATACATGGAAGCAAATGAAAATGAAAACATGACAGTCCAAAACCTTGGGATACAGCAAAGGTGTATCCTAAGGGGCAAGTACATAGCGATACAGGCATTCCTCAAGCAGCAAGAAAATCTCAAACACACAACCTAATCTGGCACCTAAAGGATCTGGAAAAAGAACAGCAAACAAAGCCTAAAACCAGCATAAGGGAAATAATTAAGATTAGAGCAGAAATAAATGATACAGAAATAAAAAGAAAACCAGTAGAACAGATCAACAAAACTAGGATCTGGTTCTCTGAAAGAATTAACAGAATTGATAAACGCCTAGAGAGACTTATTAAACAGAAAACAGAAAAGACCCAAATAAATAAAATCATGAATGAAAGAGGAGAGGTCACAACCAACACTGCAGAAATACAATTATAAGAGAATATTATGAGCAATTATATGCTAACAAATTAGGCAGTCTGGAAGAAATGGATAAATTCCTACATACATATAAACCACCAATACTGAAACAGGAAGAAATAGAAAATTTGAATTGAACCATAACCAGCAAAGAAATTGAATCAGTAATCAAAAATCTCCCAACAAACAGGAGTCCAGGACTGAATGGCCTCCCAGGGGAATTCTACCAAACATTTAAAGAAGAATTAACACCTATTCTTGTGAAGCTGTTCCAAAAAGTAGAAATGGAATTAAAACTTCCAAACTCTTTCTATGAGGCCAGGATTACCTTGATTCCAAAGCCAGACAAAGACCCCACTAAAAACGGTAATTACAGACCAATATCCCTGATGAATATGGATGCAAAAATTCTCAACAAGATACTAGCTAATCGAATCCAACAATATATTAAAAGGATTATTCACCACGATCAAGTGGGATTTATTCCTGTGCTGCAGGGGTGCTTCAATATCTACAAATTAAGCAATGTGATACACCACATTAATGAAAGAAAGGATAAGAACCATATGATCCTCTTAATAGATGCAGAAAAGCATTTGACAAAATACAGCATCCTTTCTTGATTAAAAATCCCCAAGAAAGTAGGGATAGAAGGAACTTACCTCAACATCATAAAGGCCATATATGAAAGACCCACAGCTAATAACATCCTCAATAGGGAAAAACTGAGAGCTTTTCCCCCAAGGTCAGGAACATGACAGGGATGACCACTCTCACCACTGTTGTTCAACATAGTACTGGAAGTCGTAGCCTCAGCAGACAACAAAAAGAAATAAAAGGCATCTACCCTGGCAAGGAAAAAGTCAAACTTTCAGTCTTTGCAGATGACATGATATTCTATGTAGAAAACCCAAAAGACTCCACCCAAAAATTGCTAGAACTGATACATGAATTCAGCAAAGTCACAGGATATAAAATCAATGAACAGAAATCTGTTGCATTTCTATACACCAATAATGAAGTAGCAGAAAGAGAAATCAAGGAGTTGATCCCATTTACAATTGCACCAAAAATCCTAAGGTACTTAGAAATAAACCTAACCAAAGAGGCAAAAGATCTATACACTGAAAACTATAGAACGCTTATGAAAGAAACTGAAGAAGACACAAAGAAGTGGAAAAACATTCCATGCTCTTGGATTAGAAGAACAAATATTGTTAAAATATCCATACTACCCAAAGCAATCTACACATTTAATACAATCCCTAACAAAATGACACCAGCATTTTTCACAGAGCTAGAACAAACAATTCTAAAATTTGTATGGAACCAAAAAAGACCCCAAATAGCCAAAGTAATGTTGAAAAAGAAAAGCAAAGTAAGAGGCATCACAATTCCAGACTTCAAGCTATATTACAAAGCTGTAGTCATCAAGACAATATGATACTGGCACAGAAACAGACACATAGATTAATGGAACAGAATAGAAAACCCAAAAATGGACCCACAACTCTATGGCCAACTAATCTTCAACAAAGCAGGAAAGAATACCCAATGGAAAAAAGACAGTTTCTTCAGCAAATGGTTTGGGAAAACTGAACGACAACATGCAGAAGAATGAAACTGGACCACTTTCTTATGCCATACACAAAAATTAATTCAAAATGGATGAAAGACCTAAATCTAAGACAGGAAACCATCAAAATCCTACAGGAGAAAGCATGCAGCAATCTCCTTGATCTTGGCTGCAGCAACTTCTCACTAGACACATCTCTGGAGGCAAGGGAAACAAAAGCAAAAGTGAACTATTGGGACCTCATTAAGATAAAAATCTTCTGCACAACAAAGGAAACAATCAACAAAACTAAATGTCAGCTGATAGAATGGGAGAAGATATTTGCAAATGAATATCAGATAAATGGTTAGTATCCAAAATCTATACAGAACTTATCAAACTCAACACCCAAAAAACAAATAGTCCAGTTAAGAAATGGGAAGAAGACATGAATGGACACTTTTCCAAGAAGACATTCAGATGGCTAACAGACACATGAAAAGATGGTCAACATAACTCATCATCAGGGAAATACAAATCAAAAGTACAATGAGATACCACCCCACGCCTATCAGAATGGCTAAAATTAACAGCTCAGGAAACAACAGATGTTGGCAAGGATGCAAAGAAAGAGGAAACCTTTTGCACTGCTGGTGGAAATGCAAACTGGTGCAACCACTCTGGAAAACAGTATAGAGTTCCTCAGAAAGTTAAAAATGGAACTACCTTACCACCCAGCAACTGCACTACTGGGTATTTATTGAAAGGATACAAAAATGCTGATTTGAAGGGGCACATGCATCCCAGTGTTTATAGTAGCACTATGAACAACAGCCAAACTCTGGAAAAAGCCTAAATGCCCATCAACTGATGAATGGATAAAGATGATGTGATATATATATATATATATATATATATATATATATATATATATATATATAATGGAATATTACTCAGCAATCAAAAAGAATGAAATCTTGACATTTGCAACAATGTGGATGGAGCTAGAATGTATTGTACTAAGTGAAATAAGTCAGTAAAAGAAAGACAAATATCATATGATTTCACTCATATGTGGAATTTAAGAAACAAAACAGATGAACATGGGGAAGGGAAGGAAAAATAAAATAAGATAAAAACAGAGAGGGAGTCTCTTATGACTCTTAACTATAGAGAACAAACTGCAGGTTGCTAGAGGGGAGGTGGGTGGGGGATGGGCTAAATGGGTGATGGGTGCTAAGGAGGGCACTTACTGGGATGAGCACTGGGTATTACATATATGATGAATCAGTAAATTCAACTCCTGAAACCAATACTACACTGTATGTTAACTAACTTGAATTTAAATTTTAAAAAAAGATATATGAACAGCTAAAAAGCAAATGAAATATGTTCAATATCCTTAGTCATTAGGGAAATGTAAATTAAAATTACAAGGATATGTCACTACATGTACTCAATGGAATGACTAAAATTAAAAAGACAGACAATACCAAGTGTTGATGAGGCTGTAGAACAACTGGAACTCTCATATATTTTGATTGAGAGAGCAAATAGTGCTATCACTTTAGATATCAATTTGGCAGTTTCTTGGAGTAATCTCAGAAATTCATAAACAATCTATGGAATCCCTTTCCCAAATTTCTCCCACTATGCTACTACCCCCCCATGTCCAGCCCCAACACCAGCCCCACTTTCTGGTTCCCTAAAGCTCTCTCTCCAGTCCTCCAGCTAAAAATCTGGCATCTGTTTACCCCGCTCTGCCACTCACTCCCTGTGACTGCATCCACATCTGGACCAAGTAGGAAGAGGATGGAAAGAGAAAAATGGCAGTAAGAGTTTGTCCTACTTTCTTGGGACCATACATCCTCCAATCAAAGAAAGAAGTTCCCGTCCCTCAGAGTTTGAGACATCTGTGAACCTTCACTGCCACCCCTTAACACTTGCAGAAGACCACTTTCTTTCACCTGGAGTCTAAACTAGGAAAATGCTGGAGCTCTAGCCACCACTCCTTACAGATTTCAGCTGCCTTGAATCTAAGCCAGAGAATTCAAGAAAGAAAATGGTGAACTTACCACCAATTTAGTGGTACTTCAGATTCTCATCTTCTTCCCCACCACATTTGCTACTATTTATTTTCTAGAGTCCTAAAATATCTGCTCTATGCATTCTGTCCAGGATTTATATGAACAATCAGTGGGAGATACAGAGTACAATGTACTCTAAATGACTTTATATTTACCCTCATTTCTGCACTTAAAAAATATGGCAACAAAGAGCTGTGCTTCTACTAAGTATTTTAACACTGCTAAATGATGCCAAATTTTCATCTTAGGGAATAGAAACAATCTGAATATTCACCAAGTACCACCATGTACAACAGCAATTAAACTGTCCCCAAACAAAACTCTCTAGCCAATAAATATTTAATAAAAAATTACAAGTAGACTATTGTGGGGGGAGGAGTTCATTAGGAGTTCACATAATTTTTTTAACTGTCAAAATTTGGTTTAATGGTTAAAATATAGTAAGTCACTTTGTTATTTAATCGGTAACAATTATTTTCACAGTGAGATTGATTCATGCAGTAAACTCAAACTGGTGGCACTGGTATATAAAATATGTAGTGTTTAATGTCACTACTTCATCAATAAATGCCTCAAGATGCCTTCTTCTCACAAGTAAATGTTATTTTGAATTCTAGAGCAAGTTTCTGAGAAAGAGGTGGAACAAATTTGAGAAAGAACTTTCCCAAATACATCTTCCAAATTAGGTGCCAGGCAAGACTAAACTTTTTCTAATGGAGAGTCATTTCGTTTAACTTACATCTCACTTCTTGGTAGCTAACCCAAAATCCATGGAGCCGAGGTGCTGAACACCCAGTAGTTCACCTCCCAGACCCCCACTTTTGGAGGAGGAGTTCATCCCATCCAGCTGCTGAGCACATTCACGGGCTTGCCCAAGGTTCAACCCATGTGGGGCAGCCCACCTTGATTTAAGGACCAATGGTCAATGGATGGGGGGCAGAGGCAGGAAGTGAGACCCACCTCAAGAAAATTCTGTAGTACATCGGAAACCAGGGATGTACTGTATGGTGACTAACATAATATAATAAAAAATCATTAAAAAAAAAAATTCTGTAGTGCCACCTGAGCTTATGTGCTGTCCTTGGGATGGCTAAAGACTGTTAGTGCATCGCAGTTCCTCTCTTTCTGCTCAAACTCACTTCTGGTATTGCTGCTGAGAGCATTCCCCACTAACCCTCCTACAAATAAACCTGCCTACATAATCTGTTTCATGGAATTGGCCTAAGAGAATTGAGCAAGCAAGAGGGACGGGAAAACTCATATAAGCTAACAATATCCTTTGTAAATTAGTTTTTCACATCACTTTGTGGCTTTACAGAAGGAAATTAGGGCAACCCAAAGTACTAAGTCACTATGAGGAGGCAGAGTGTAGGCAGAAATGCAAATCTTTGACTCAGTAATTTAACTCCAGATGATGTATCTAAAACAGTTACCAGAAAACCACATGAACATTTATTTTCAAGGATGTTTGTTGCATCATTGTGAAAGACATGAAAAGAATCTAAATGTCCAAAAATGGGGCATTTATTAAATAAATTATGGAAACCTCATATGATGGCTTTTCCATTAAAGATCACATTATATACAGTTATGAAAAAAAGTTAACTAACATATAAGTTCTCAATTACATTAAAAGTGCTTATTTATAGATATGCATTTTAAGATAATGGTGATTTCCTGAATGGTGAGAATATGGATGATTTTTATCTTCTTTGTATTTTTCTGATTTTAGGAATTTTTAAAAAGATTTTATTTATTTATTTGAGAGAAAGAGAGAGCACAAGCGGAGAGGAGAAGGAGAAGCAGGCTCCTTGCTCAGCAGGGAGCCCCATGTGGGGTTCGATCCCAGTACCCTGAGGTCATGACCTGAGCCGAAGGCAGCCGCTTAACCAACTTAGCCACCCAGGAGCCCCTGATTTAATGAATTTTTACAATGAAACTGAATTGCATTATAATCGGAAAAATAATTTTATTAAAAAATTGTTTCAACAGATATATACCTACACAGGATTTCTTAATAACAATTACTAAAATGAAAGGTAAAAAATATGCTTTCTAAAGGTTCATTATGCTCTTTTAATGAACTTATTGAACATTTCAATTATTGGAATTCATATTGACACAAATTAAGAGAAGATTCCTTGGTTTATGGGGTTCAGTTGGAAACTAGCTCTATTTTGAAACTGAATCCTCAAAAAATGTGGTCTTTGTATTTTTGAGTTCACAAGAATTTCTTTGGTGGCTAGAGCAATCTGACAATCATGATTTTAAAATATAGAAGATCAAATATGCCAAATAATCCATGACAAAAATATATTAGGAATATACAAAGACGGTCACCAGGGACTAATTCCCTATGAGATTATCTTTTATACGATTGAATGAGAATGTATAAATAAATATGCAAATATAAATAAATATACATTTAAAAGTTATACACCGTTGTGCAAATAAAGTATCAATAAATAAGAAAGGTGCAGAAATGGACATGTGTTCTTTGAACTAGGGGCGCAGTGCCAATAACAAAATATATATGAATAATGAAAAACAAATATTATATAAGGTTTATGATGACCATTACTTAATAGATTTGAAATTACAAGGCATATATATATGTGTGTGTGTGTGTGTGTGTGCGTGCACGTGTGTGTGTGCGTGTGCATGTATATATGTGTGTGTGTGCATATATATATGTATGTGTATATATAATTTGCAGGATATTCTTTGGCACAACGAAAGTCAGTTTTGCTTGAAGTTTAGTAAAAGTTTGAAAGACCAACAAAAGCAACAATGGATTTTTTTAACCAAATAAAATCACGTATCTTCATGTACAACTGTTTTTCCTTGTTTTTACTAAGGATATGAATTGCCACACCAAAATGGAAAAAAAAATAGTGAAGAATGTGAGTGGCAACATACAGCCAAATTCAGGAAGGTAGAGGACACAGTCATTGAGAGAAAGGATTGGTCCTAATTTCACTGAAACCCACAGAAGCTGTAAAGCAGTTAATTTGCAACATCACTACTTCTATTAACACTGACCTAACTGATGTGAAATCTCAAGATCATCCTCTTTAATAGAAGAAGCAAGATAAGATTCTCAGGGAAGTAGCTGTGAGTCATACAGAGGAGTGATTCAGTGATTCAGAAAAACTGATGCCGGTTCGGCAGTAACCAAAGAGACAGTGAGACAGTAACAGAATATGTGATTTTGCTGTATCTTAGGCAGTGGCAATGGATTTGTATTATATTTTAATTTACTTAGGTAGAAAAATTGTCTCATAGCTGAAAAGTAGTATTTAAGTTAAGAAAAGGATTGTCTTATCCTGTTCTATATAAAAACAATTTTGTAGAGGACCATACAGCATCAGCAGATTGGAGCCACTTTTACATCAATGATCATTTTAAGAAGTTAGTAAATCCAAGTTAATGATAAAAATTTCTTCTCATCACTAAAAGTGTGCTAACAAGTGTGTAGCTATTTCTAGGTTGCTGGTGACTTCCAATCTATCAGGTCTCTTGATTCGTCTTCTTTAAGGTGTTGTTCCTTTTTTTCTCTAATGGTTACAAATGTATATATATTCAGGAATACCTGCCACACCAAGAAAGAAAAAAATAACCGTGAACAGAGAATGTCAGTGAGATTGACTTTTAGACTGGGTGACAGGAAGGTTTTACCTACATATACCTAAGCCTCACCACTAGAATTTGCTCTAGAACCCTAGAATGCAGTAAAACTAAGGTTCTACTGAATAGAGCCTTTATGAGAGACCCATCATAGTGAAGACCACATAAAAAGCTACTTTGTTTATTTTCAGTATGTTTTGTGTCACATTTTCTACTCATTAAAAATTAGCAAAAGATGAAATAGTTCAAAAATTGTTTCTCAGGGCGCCTAAGTGGTTTAGTTGGTGAAACATTCAACTCTTGATCTCAGCTCAGGTCATGATCTCGTGGTTGTGAGTTCGAGCCCCACGCTGGGCTCCGTGCTGGCCATGGCACCTACTTTGAAAAAAAAAAATAGTTCCTCGTGAGTCTGATGTCATGGAAATGCTAAGAGCTGAGAATATATTCTGGCCTGTGAATGATGTGATCCATTAGTTAGAAAGTAATCAACCAGAAAATGGCTGGTATTCCTCTGCATGGTAATTTCCATTTACAGTGAAGTAAAACATGGTCAAAGGGATGATTTAAGGATCAGAGGTTCACCAAGCCCTTCTTTACATGGAAGTATAATCAACTTTTCTATGACTTAACACTAGGTCTCTAAAAAGTATACACTGCTTGGTGACCTTAAAATAGCAACCTAAAGCAGCTGACCAGATTAATTCACTGGTAACCAGCCTGAAAGCTGCCTGGAGTTCTGGATTTACAAGGTGAGTATAAACATGAAAATGTTTGTGAAACTATTTCAGCCCAGAGAGCATTTTAAGGGAATTTTTCAAAAAATATATTTTTGAAGTTCTGGGAGAGAATAGAGTGAAGAGCTTAAGTAAAATTTAGTTGAAACTTTTAGTCCATTAGTAAAAATTAAAAGTGATTTTTTTTTTCTAGCTTTATTGAGGTAAGGTTGACAAATAAGAATTGTACATATTTAAGTTGTACAATGTGATTTTAAAAATTGTACAACATCTGTATGGTGACTAACATAATATAATAAAAATCATTAAAAAAAGTATATATATATGTATGTGTGTATATAAAAAAATAATATAAAAATAAAAATTGTACAACATGATGACTTAATATACAATGTGAAATGATTACCATAATCAAGTTAATTAACATATACATTAACTCATATAGTTACCTTTTGTGTGTGATTGTGGTAAGAACACTAAAGATCTACTCTCTTAGCAGATTTCAAATATACAATACAGAATTATTAACTATAATCATCAAGCTGTACATTAGATCCCAAGCACTTATTCATCTTATACCTGAAAATTTGTACTCTAACATTCTCCCCCATTTCCTCTATCCCACCCCCAATCCCCGACAACCAACCACCAGTCTACTCTCTGGTTCTATAACTTAGACTTTTTCAGCTTCCACATAGAAATGAGATCACACAGGATTTGACTTTCTGTGTCTGGATTAGCATACTGTCTTCTGGGTTCATCCTTGTTATTGCAATGGCAAAATTCCCTTCTCTATTATGGCTAAATAATATTCCATTGTGTATAGGTAGTACACTTTCTTTATCCATTCATTTATCAACTGACACTTAAGTTGTTTCCATGCTGTGGCTATTACGAATAATGCTGCAATGAATATGGGAATGCAGAGAGCTCTTTGAGGTACTGATTTCATTTCCTCTGGATACATACATCCAGAAATCAGATTGCTGGATCATATGGTAGTTCTATTTTTCTGTAGCTCCATTTTTAATTTTTTGAGGCAACTACATTGTGTTTTCCATAGTGGTGGGACCCATTTACATTCCCACCAACATTCCACAAGTTTTCCCTTTTCTCCTCATCCTTGTTATCCTGTCTTTATGGCAAATCTCTAGTAGTGAGGTGATATCTCATTGTGGTTTTGATTTGCATTTCCCTGATAATTAGTGATGTTGAGCTCTTTCATATGCCTGCTGGCTATTTGTATGTCTTCTTTGAAAAAATATCTATACAGTTCTTTGCCCATTTTTTAATCAAGTTACTTGTGGGGATTTTTTTTTTTACTGTTACGTTGGATAAGTTCCTTATATATTTTTGATATTAATCTCTTTTCAGATATATGGTTTGCAAATATTTTCTCCCATTCTGTAGGCTGCCTTTTCGTTTTCTTGATTATTTCCTTTTCCGTACAGAAGATTTTTAGTCGGATATAGTCCCACTTGTTTATTCTTGCTTTTGTCGCCTGTGCTTTTGGTGAAATAGTGAACAAAATCATTGCCAAGACTGAGATCAAGAAGACTACTTGCTATGTTTTCTTCTAGTTTTATGGTCTCAGGTCTTAAGTCTTTAATCAATTTTGAGTTAATTTTTGTATATGGTATGAGTCCAAATTCATTCTTTTGCATGTGAATATCAAGTTTTCTCAACATTTCCCTTTCCCATTGTATATTCTTGGAACCCTTATGAAGGATTAGTTTACCGTATATGTGTGAATTTATTTCTGGGTTCTCAATTCTGTTCAGTTGGTCTGTGTGCCCGTTTTTATGCTGATACCATATGATTTTGATTACTATAGCTTTGGAATAGAGTTTGAAATCAGCACGAGTGATGCCTCCAGCTTTTGTATTTCTTTGTCCTCCCTTTGTCCTTCTTTCGCTATTTTGGGTCTTTTGTGGTTTTCCATTTTCTTTCACTGACGTCTTAGAATGGTTTTTTAAAATTATTTCACTCTATCATTATCAGCAAGGTCATTGGAAGTGGATTTCTACTTACAATAAACATATTCAATCTTTGCCTAATTATTCATCAAGGTATTATACTTGTAACATTTCCATTAATACTTAATGCTTTTAAGAAAGCAACTCTAAATTCCTTATAATGCAAGAGACTCTAAGATGTCATGGTAGTTAGATCCTTGCCACTTCTATCTACAGAACATAAGTACTAAGCCAGCACATAAACTTCTTGCAATTCAGGGTCACCACTTGCTTCTCTAGTAGGAGAATTATTCTGGACACTGCCTTAGTCCCACTGCCTATCCTCCAGGTAAAAAAGTATCTGAAACTTTGCTACCTAGTGGTGGATTAAAATGAATACATGAAACACATTGCCATGGTAGATAGCTATTTATTTTGTAAGTATTGTACGATATTATATAACTATTATATAAAAGATTAAGTCAGGTCTTCCAATATATTTCATCTTTATGATAAGGCAAAATATAAGCAATCATTTAGTTCATTAATATTAGTTAATAATTAATAGCATATTAGAATAATGTTATGCTATGGATTACCTAGATTTTTTACTATTTCATGAACATAATTTTTGCTTTTCCATGGCTCTGCTTTTGTTCATGTCATTCCAATGCCTTGATGTCAAAGATTTTCACAAAAGGCAAATGAAATTATAATTACAACAACACTCATCCCCATTTAACTATGTGGTAACTGTGTTCTTCTGCCGTAAACTGAAATTTGGTAAACATATATAATAAGGTTGTGGTTATAGTAATAATTATTATTTTTTAAAGAATTTAGTAAGTGCCAGCATTTCTAGGTCCTTTCTGTACAGTTTCTCATTTCCTCTTTATAATACCCTTAAATGTAGGTTCTGTTTATATCTCATTTCATAGATGAGGAAACTGAGGCACACAAATAAATTTATCTTGCTCAAGGTCATATAAGAAGTAAGTGTAGGGGCACCAGGGTGGCACAGCGGTTAACCGTCTGCCTTCGGCTCAGGGCGTGATCCTGGCATTGTGGGATCGAGCCCCACATCAGGCTCCTCCGCTATAAGCCTGCTTCTTCCTCTCCCACTCCCCCTGCTTGTGTTCCCTCTCTCGCTGGCTATCTCTGTCTCTGTCGAATAAATAAATAAAAAATCTTAAAAAAAAAAAAAGAAGTAAGTGTAACATTTGAAATAATATTCAAGTAATTTGGTTCTGGGGCCTGTGTACTTAACTACTTCACTGTATTGCCTCTTCCATATGTTAGGCTATCTAGCATCTCACAAATGCTCAACATATCTTCAAGACATCGGTTTTGCTCTCTCCTCAGTGAATATTTTTCATAGTCCTATCCCATTCACACTGCTATAGAGATGAAAAACAGCTCCTTTGAGGCAAATGGGCACTGTGTCTATGGACTGAAATCCTTCGTATGTTGAATAAATCTTGTAAAAACACTGAATAAAATTTCATACATGTTAGATAATACATATATATCTTGTTTTATTTTATGTATCTTGCTTGCAGAGAAGAAATTAATCTTTTGTATTGCTTTTTTTATATATAAAATATTATGTGGTCAGAAGCTTAAGAAAAGTTTAAGGAAAACAAATACCACCATCATTCAACCCAGAGATAACCCCAGAGAGATCACAGATTCTCTGATTCCATTTATTGTTTTACATAAATCAGAGATGTAGAAAGATACATGTCACTTACAGATGACAAAAACATACTGGTAAGTATATTTTTAAAAGTTCACTCTGATATAAAATCGAAATACACTAATATACTGAGAAAACATTATTCATCAGTAATGTTAGTAAAATGACATATGGTTCAAGATTAGTGAAATTTTGCAGTAGAAGGATTATTTTAAATTGGTGAAAGTGTAAATTATTACAATAATGTCATTTATAGGAGTTCCTCCTATAAAAATTACTAGAGGGACGCTTAGGTGGAAACTTGCATCAGGCTCCACACTGAGCGCAGAGTCTACTTGATTTTTTCTCTCTCTCTGCCCCTCCCACTCCTGCTGTCTCTCTCTCTCTCTCTCTCTGAAATAAATAAATCTTTAAAAATAAATAAATAAAAATTACTAGAGATGCATGCAACAATACATGCACTAAGATGCTCATTTCAGTATTATTTTAAACAATAGCAAACATTCAGAAACATCTTAAGTATCTTAAATATCTAACAAGAGGAATGGTTAAATAAAATCTAGCAGGTATATATAGTGAAATATAATGTGGCCATTATCATTTATTTTATTTTTTATGTCTGAGGACATGATAAGATCTTCACAAAACAAATTCTGAACCAAGATTCTTAAAATGTGTGCTTTTCCATAGACTCCCTCATACCTCAGCACATAGATCCTTGAGGGTCCAGTGCAGATTTTGAGGCATGTCTCAATTTACAGGGAGGACATACACTATAGGGAAGCCTCAGATACACATTTCCCCACCCACCATCCCACTCCTAAGAGTTGTAATTGAATTAAGCAAGTGTTTTTAATGAACATATAGAACCTACAGAAATTTAGTTCACTTGAAAGGAATACAACGCACTACATAAAAACCAATTCAAAATGAATTATATAACTAAGATTTGTTGTGAAAATAAAGATTTTTATGCCTACAGTATTACAGTGTTCAAATTATAGGTCTTTAATACAACTTTTAAAGTTACCAATACACCATTTATTAAAATCTGCTATAGAAGAAAAACACATAAAACAATTTGCACACAAACACCCCCCAAGCCAATCTTGTAAAATTACTAAGTAAAACTTTCATACTGTTCTGAGTACTTACTGGTTAGTGTTTGTCATTATTGGACATATTTATACACAGGACTGTTGTTTTGACATCAATCCTTTTTAATAATGGCAGTTTCAATGGAAGTCTTTTTAAATACTATGAATTAAATGCTACAACTTCTCTGGTTTGGAGCATGTACCATGGAGAACCATGATGGAAAGGAAACAGCCTGATCAGGTAGAAAGTGCTTTGGAGAAGAAATGAAGGAAGGAGAAGCTGGACTAGGAATGGAGATGGGCATTTTGTCTCTTGGGTAGGTTGCTGAAACCCTCTGAGAGTCCATTTCCTCATCTGGCAAATGGTGGTTATTGATATCTATTCAGTCTAACTAACATGATGGCAGTGATGACCAAACATGACAATGGTGTGAAAGCATTTTGTTCAGCTACACCTATCAGGTGTTATTAATCACTGAGCTAGAGCAGAAGCCTACTCTGAATCTGTGTCTTTGCCAATATACTGTGGAGATGGAAAAAATTAAAGGTTTTTCAAAAATTATTTTTGCAATAGAACTCATTTTTGAGTCAAATCTCATACAAAACTTTAAAATATAGAACCTATAGAACCTGTGGAACAGTGGTCTCAAATTTGCAAAATCTGTCATTTAAATTTGGATTTTTCGATGAAAATCAAAGAATTCTTTATTACCTGCATGCCTGTCCCCACCCCCCCATGGTCTCTCATTGCTTCAAATAATAAAATAAAATTACCCACTGCTGTTTTTCTTTCAAAAAGATATTATGGCTAGTTAAGCTTTAAATTAATTTTCTTACTTTATACTCAAAAGCAGAAAATATTTAGTGGATCCTCCAAGTGGATAATAAACAAAATGATTCTTAGAGAGTTTGATTTTTAACTATTATTCATAAGTTTATTAAATATCTGCATTAAAATAACAAATGTTCTACATACTTTTGGCTGATTAATGACTCTCATGCTAAGAGGAGGGCCCTTCATCAAAGTCATGTGACAAATGAAAAGTATAATGAGAAACAGAAATATTTTCTGACTTCTAACAATGTTCCAGTCATCAAATCAGACTCACTTCTTTTATTAAGCATGAAAAAAAGCATGACAAATGTGGAATCCTTTCCAAACCAGGTTTCTCTACCTCCAAAATGACTTTACCATGAACCCTGAAATATTTCCTCCTTTTACAAAACCAAGCAAGCACATTTTTTATAGAAACCATGCTGGGTATGTATGTGTATAAAACAGTGTAAACGTATCCATACCTGCCTCACTAATCCTCTACCTTCTATACAATTGAATTTCCCTTACTAATTTTATTAAGAGTCATGTCCCTTTGCTCAAAAGGGAACAGATTGTCTTTTGTGATATGACTGGACAAACCTTTCCTTTAAGAACTGTAGCAATCTGCCATGGAATGTTTAGACTTCACAACATACATTATCATTACCCATATATTTTCCCCAAGCTAATTATAATGAAATCCTCAATAAAACTTGTGAAAAACAGAAATAGATTATCAGTCTTTTTATGTTTATAAATAATGTCTGTTAAATGTGTAAAACTACAAATTAAATATATTAAAAAACAGTAAGAAAATAAAATCACCTATAGTCCTTTACTTAGAAATACCTTGATAAATATCTTTTCATACATTTAATGCCCATATAACCAAATGTTATTAAAACAGGCCCCTACTTTTCATTTAATCAATATAGCATAGATTTCTTTCACGACTTCATGATTTCAATACATGATTTCATCATGGATTTCGATAGATATAAGTATCATTATCTTAATGCTTCTCTAATAACCCATTGTGTGGACATACCAACA
The DNA here is from genome assembly GCF_024610735.1 of Ursus americanus. Lineage (NCBI taxonomy): Eukaryota > Metazoa > Chordata > Mammalia > Carnivora > Ursidae > Ursus > Ursus americanus. The sequence continues at coordinate 48,458,859 of NC_142137.1, read as the reverse complement.
TATATTTTTTTACCAATTTTATATTTATGTAACATAGAACATTTTGAAGTATTTACTGTTATAAACAACTTAGTAATTAATATCCCTGTACTCAGAGATGATATTCAAAATATATAATGGGCCCAAGGATCAATCAATCAAAAATTATGCCAACTACAAAATACACACGCACGCGTGCACACACACACACACACACACACAGATAAGATAGCCTTACACGTGCAACTTGGTCTACATTAGCCTGTATTAAACTTGTACAATTTTCCATGTTTCACTTTTTATTTTCTTGCAATAAATTCTTAAAGATGGAACTGTTGGGTCAAAAATACACACCTTTTTAAAAGAGGATTTTGAAGCGTATTCTTAAAATGTCTTTACACTTCCACCAGCAATAGGAAATAGGAGTACCAATTTTCTAACACTCTTGACAACACTGAATATTATTTCAAGCTCTGTAAAGAATCTCTGCTAACCAATGTGTAAAGATGGTATCTAATAGATTATATCAATGGCCTCAAATTTTTGCTGATGCCTAGTTATCCATGTCCTTTACCATGTGACTTTGCAATCCCTCCCATTAAAAAATATATTTCTTGCCTTTTGATTCTGAGTTTGGTCATGCTCAATGATATGTTGGCAGATATGACACATGCAGAGGCTTGATACACAAACACTGCCCAATTGGACTTGCACTCTTAATACTTTTTACCATTGCCACTAGAAAGGCATGCTGAGCTAGCCCACTGATCCCTAAAAAGAGGATGAGAAATACATGGAACTCTAATGGAGTATGAAAGACATATGGAGCAGAACTGCCCTAGCTAAACAATCCCAGGCAAGCCTCAGCTAGATACAGGCACCAGCTACATAGAGAAACAAAAGCAAGCCTAGCAAAGATCATCCCAAAGCAGGCAACCCCCAGTCAACCAAAGGTGTGCAAGTTTTGATAACAATCAGTGATTTTTTTTAACCATTGGGTTTGGGAATGTTTGTTACACAAAAATGGGCTAAATGATACAACAGCTCCTTTAATTTCCACACATTTGGTTAATTTTTTTTGTTTGTTGTTTCTTTACATTTCTTCCTTTATGGTTTCCTTGCTCATGTCAGCCATCTTTTTGGTGTATGGTAGTTAACTTTTTATTATTGATTTGTAATAGCTCCTTATGTATTAATAGTATAACTCATCTCTTATATACACTGTACTATTTTCTTAACTTATTATTTATGTGCTGATTGTAGCATACAAAGTTTTAAAATGCATGTACTTAAATCTATCTATATTTTCCTTTATTAATTTACCTTTGGTGACCTACTTGGAGAGATCTTCCTCCTACACCAAGATTTAAAAAATATTTAACTACATTCTCTTTTAATACTTATGTTGCTTCTATTTTTACAGTTAAAATTTATTATAGCTGGAATATATTGTGGTAAAAAGTTACGAGATAGGGACTTTAACATTAATTTTTTAATACAGTTGTTTCAATACCATTTGTTGAATAATTTATCTTTATTCCACCAATTTGAAAGAACATATGCATCATGTACTAAATTTTCCCAATGCTTGGGTTTGCTCCTAGTTGTTCCATTTATTTGATTTATTAGTACATTTCTATTCAAGTGCCCAGTGATTTATTTTTTATCAGCGTTATACAATTTTAAATCTTGGTGAGGAAGTACACGTCTATTACTCCTTTTACCACACACAAAAATAACTGCGTAGACCATTTTAGAAGTGTATTCTTCCCAGTTAATTTTAGAAGTATTTGCTGGAGTTTTCAAAAAAGTTTCATTTAGATCTAATTAATTAATCTAATTAAAGGATCTAAATGGATCTAATTAATTTATAGAAAATGGCTATTTAAAAAAAAAGAAAGAAAATGGCTATTTTAGTCTTCTCATTTAGAAATACGGCATGTATTTTAAATTATTTAAGTATTATTAAATCTGTATCAACATTTTGGAGTTTTTCATCATATGGGTCCTCTGTATCTCTACTTAAATTTTTTCTTAGGTGTTTTATCATTTTTGTTGTTATTACAGGATTCTTTTTCATTAGACTATGAATGGCCATTCCTTGTATAAAAAAGATACTGATCCATAGCCAGCCACTTTATTAAACTTTCATTCAGTAATTTTCAATTGATTCTCTTGAGGAGACAACTATATAATCTTGAGGTACTCCTCTAAAGTAAATAACATTATATATAGAAAGAATGCATTTTTGTTTTAAAATATAAAATGCTTTATTTTACACTCTATATATTCCACCAAACTATTTATGGAAATCAAAAGCAGAGATTAAATCAAGGATTTTCAGCATCTTAGTTATAAATTTTCAAGATATTCTTCATGATTTTTTATTCAAATTGACAGGATTTTCTACTTACAAAATAGTTGAAGCTTTTGGTGAAAAATTTTGCAAATCATTATAATTCTATTTTAGATAATAAAACCTGCTGGAGAATACTGAAAAGCTCTTAATCTTAGAGTAAAGCCTTAGTAAAGCCTTACTAATTTTGCCCTCTCAGTCAAGAGCTTCTCATCTATATTCCAGTTAGAGCTCCCTTCTAGGTGTCAGTGGGCAACTTTAAAAATTCAGATCCACTCAACTGTCATCCCTAATATTAAAAAGAGGCTAGGGTCCAGATTGCAGGAAGAATGTAAGTAAATGTGTAAAATATCTTCTAAGTAGTGTTTTTTATTTTGTTCTAGTTGTTACTATAGTTTTTAAATTAAGAAATACAATTGTGTGTGTGTATATAAATACATATATATACTACAAATGTTATTCAATAAAATGCTAAGAATTTCTGTCTGTAAAAATTAAACTTTAAACCTTTATTAAACTAAATTTAAATTATGAACTAGAACAGAATGGAGAAGGCTGATTTCTACCATTTTTTGTAATGTACAGAATTAAACTGTGTTTTCACCTTAACTATATATTGTCCATAGTAGTAACATTAAAATGAAAAATGAGTGAGATATATAAAAATCTGAACTCCCTTTAGATAATTTCTGTGTTCCTGAAAAGTTCCATGGACAAAGAATTTCTAAAATTGCACAGTATATTTCATTGATTCTAAAGCATACTTTAAAACTTTTTAAACATTTGAAATTAGAATGCATCTTAAAATGTTACATCGTTGTTTAATTGGCAGTATTCCTTATTTCTTAGTGATACATTAAATAATGGCGTATCTTACAATCAATGGTATTTAAGATTAGATGTACTATTACATTTAAACATAATACAGGAACTCAGGAATTTATGTTATTATGTGACATTTCATAAAGGATCCTTTTTCATAAAAAATAATCTCTCTCTAATTTAGACTTTTTTAAGGCAGTGGATTATAACGCTTTCAGGGTTATCACCTCTTTAAAAAATTGATAATTATGAAAGATTGTCCCTAGGATTGTGCACACACCCAAAATCTCACAAAATTTCATTAATTTAATACAATGACAGAAAGAGCTCCTTTCTGAACCCCTACAGTAGTGTTTCTTTCCATCACCATTGGCTATAAGCATTTTAAGACTATTGAGATGCAGAAATTGCATCATTAATGATTTGCAGGGGATTCTAACACACTATCAGAACTGGCATTGCCTTCTAGCTAGACCAAACTGTAGTCTGTAGATTATCTGCATTAAAATCACATTGTTTCTGTAACATGCATATTCCTGCATCCCACATTATATATAATGAATCTGAATCTGTTCTGGGCATGGCCTGTGTATAATAATTTTTAAAAGCTCCCTCCTTTTTTCAAATTGTCCTTCACAGACTAGTAGTATCAACATCACCAGGGAGCTTGTTATCAATGCAGAATCTCAGGCCTCATCCCAGAACTTCTGAATCAAAATCTGTATTTTAATAAGATCCCCAGTTAATTCACATGCACATAACGTTGGAGAATCAGGGGTCTATGAGATTCCAATGTGCAGCCAGGGTTAAGGATGACTGCAGTTAAGCACCACATCTTCCCATTCTGCAATTTAGTAACAGAACTTATTGTTTCTTAATAAAGATTCACTTTGCTCCCTAAGAGAGAATTTACCATAAAGAGACAAAGTAGGAAGAGGAAGACCCAAAAAGGAGAACATCTCTCACTAAAATTTTAAATAAATATTAAAATATTAAAAGGAGATTTTGAGGTTGGAAACAACTTACTACATCCACTAGGATACTCCCTTAATTAACTTTATCAGAAATTTCTAAATATCCTTGAATTACCAATATATTTACCACCTGGATCACTTATCCTTGCTTAGATATAATGATTCAATTATCTTTCCCTTTTTCCATCAGTTCCTATGAATTAAAGACCTATAATGTATTGTATTATCCTTTCTCCCAGCAAAAAAACCACAAAATGTTCTCAGGCATTTGGAAAAAAGCATAGCTAAGACATACTATACAAAGAGAGAGATAAGAGCAGCAGGCATAATTGAGAGAGTGTGTATGTGTGGTGTATGTGGTGTTTGTTTTCTCTGTAGGCTCAAGAGTATTATTTTGTGCTAATGATATCTATTTAAGTTTTTTTGTTTGTTCTTTGTTTTTAATCTGGAAAGCCAAACTAAACTTACAAGATTCCTTTGCTAAGCACCAGCATTTTAGAGGAGTCTTGCTTTGTTCTACATCTGGACAGATAAACTGACCTACGACCTTTTGCACAATCTGTAACTCCTCAGAAACTAAGAAAACCACAGAAACAACCACATTTACGCATATCAGCACCGGTAGTAAAACCACGTGAGCTGCAAGGTGGAAATAACAGGCTTGGGCCAGTGTTGCTGGAATGCATTGTGATAAAAAACATCCAGAAGAGTGGTCCTCCAAATAAAGCCCTGCGAACAGCAAACAGCATTTAACCTGTAAGTTAAGTAGCATGTTTTCTCAGTAGCGTGCTCTAACAAGAACCTGGACTCTGTGTCATCTTTATTGTATTCTTCCTCCTTCAGAGTTTTAATAGACGATTAACTATGAACTCTTAACTGATACTTAATAGAATTAACCTATTAACTATGAAACTGGCCACAGCTGTATTACTCAGCTTCTCCAGGTCATCCACAGATTAGTCTTTTGTTCACTATGCAAGAACGCCAATTCTGTCGTTTCCGCCATTTTTGTGAATAGTTAATAAAAACCAATGCTACCAGACAGTGTACAGTTGACCCACTTGTAAGGATGGAATTGGGGCCTAACCAACAGAAGAGGGGATGCTAGGTGATCCTCTGGTTATTTTTGTCTAGATATAGCAGTCTGTGATTTGTACAATCTCTTTCTTGAACAGCCTGTTTCTTGGTTCTTGTCTGGTAGCTCTATCGGTTCCCCTGCCTGGGATGATCTTTCACTGATTTTGCATTAGTGCTTCCTGCTGGCCACTTAAGTCTTCCCTGACTGCCTTCTCCAAAGGAGCTCCAGTTTCCTCCTTATCAAAGAACTTTGCTTACTTTTCTTCAGAATACTCATCACCACCTGATACATATAGTCTTAAATTTTAAATACTGTCTAGCTTTCCCCATGAGAGGGTTTGCTCCAAAAGGTCAGGGACCTTGTCTGTCTTGTGACCAAGCATATGGTTCCCAGAACCAGAAGAGAGCTTGGCCCATTGAAGGCTTTCAGGGAATATTCACTGAATAAAAGAATGAGCCATGATAGCCACAGGAATCAACTATTAAGAGTATCAAATAATCTGAGATGTCAAATACTAGTATTAATCTATGAAGAGAAAGCTGCGGTCAGGTAGAATAACTGATTTCAAATGAAAACCTGGGCATTTATAAAAATCTACCATGTTAGATCTACTTAGATTAGAACAGGTGTATTTATCTTGTATTAATTACTCTTTTTCATCTATTCCTCACAGAAAGAAATGCCTCAGTCCCAACTATTAAAACTTGACTCTGTGGTTCTTACTCCTCAGGCCAACCCAGGGAGGAATATATCAATTAAAAATGCAGGAGATGTTCTATTGGGTGGTTTCCTTTGCTGTGAAAAGGCTATTTATTTTGATGCAGTCCCAAAGGTTTATTTTTGCTTTTGTTTCTCTTGCTTGAGGAGACCTATCTAGAAAAATGTTGCAAAGTTACTACAGTTAATGTCAAAGAAGTTACTGCCTATGTTCTCTCGTAGGAGTTTTATGGTTTCAGGCCTCACATTTAAGTCTTTAATCCACTTTGAGTTTATCTTTGTGTATGGTTTAAGAAAGTGGCCCAGTTTCATTCTTTTGCATGTAGCTGTCCAGTTTTGCCAACAATATTTATTAAAAAGACTGTTTTTCTCCATTTTATATTCTCATCAACTTTGTCTCAGAATAATTGATCATATAAATGTGGGTTTATTCCTGGACTCCATTCTGCTCCCTTGATCCATGTGTCTATACTGTTTTGATTACTACAGCTTTGTAGTATATCTTGAAATCTGGAATTGAGGTACCTCCAGTTTTGTTCTTTCTCAAGAATGCATTAGCTCTTCAGGGTCTTTTGTGGTTCCATACAAATTTTAGTGTTGTTTGTTCCAGTTCTGTGAAAAATGCTGTTGATGTTTTGAAAAGGATTGTTTTGTATCTGTAGATCACTTTGAGTAGTATGGACATTTTAACAATATCAATTCTTATAATCTATGAGTACGGAATGTCCATTTCTTTGTGTCATCTTCAATTTCTTTCATCAATGTTTTATAGTTTCAATCTTTTACCTCTTAAGTTTATTCCTTGATATTTTATTCTTTTTGGTGCAATTGTAAATGGAACTATTTTCTTAATTTGTCTTTCTGCTATTTCATTAGTGTATAGTAATGCTACTGATTTTCTAGATATTAATTTTGTATCCTGCAACTTGATGGAATTCATTTATTACTTCTAAAAGTTTTTTGGTGGAATCTTTAGGATTTTATTTAGTATAGTATCATGTCATCTGCAAATAGTGAGAGTTTAATTTCTTTTACCAATATGGATGCCTCTTATTTCTTTTTATCCTCTGATTGCTGTGGCTAGACTTCCAGTACTGCATTGAATAAAAGGGGTAAGAGTAGCATCTTTGTCTTTTCCTGACCTTAGAGGAAAAGCTCTGTTTTTCACCACTGCATATGATGTTAGCTATGAATAGACATTTTTCCAAAGAAGACATATAGTCAACAGGTACATGAAAAAGTGCTTAACATTACTAATCATCAGGGTAATGCAAATCAAAATCACAATGAGATATCATCTCATGCCTGTAAGGTTGGCTATTATTAAAAAGGCAAGAGATAAGTGTTGGCAAGAATGTGAAAGAAAGGGAATCCTTGTGCACTGTTGGTGGGAATGTAAATTGGCATAGCCACTATGGAAAAACAGTCTGGAGGCGCCTCAAGAAATTAAAAATAGAACTACCATATGATCGAGCAATCCCACTTTTCTGTACATAACCAAATAAATGACATCACTATCTCAAAGAGTTATTTGCACGAGCATGTTTACTGATGCCTTAATCATAATACTCAATACACACAAGACACAGAAAAAAACCTAAGAGTCTGTCACTGGATGGAGATATATATATATGATATGCAACATATACATATACATATATACTTATATATATACTTATGTATGATTTAGCTGTATATTTTAAAAAAGAAGAAACCTTGCCATTTGCAACAACATGGATGAAACTTCAGGTCATTGTGCTAAGTGAAATAAATCACACAGAGAAAGACAAATACTGTTATGATCTCAGTTATATGTGGATCTAAAAAATTGAACTCATAGAAACAAAAAATGCAGAGATGTTCCTATTTTTGCAAAGTATTCACTGATTTCCAAACAAATTTTCAAATGAAATTTTAAAAAAGCATTCTCATATTTTTGGTGCTTACTTTATTGACTTATAACCCTCTATAAATGCATCTATTTCCAAATTTAAGTAATATTTATTTGATTCCAAAACAAATTTATTCACTGCACAACCTTTCAATCCAGACTTGTCAACTGTTAAGAACCTCTGTAGTAGCATTTAATGTACAGAGGTGTGAAAAGTAGCTTCCCCAGAGAGAAATGAACCTTGCTAAGACAGAATTTAATTACCTTCCCTGCTCAGCCTAGGCACCAGAACCTGTCATTTAATACTTGGTTCAGTACATATGACCTAGTTATCCACAAATACCAGTACCTGAAAATGTTCCATACCTTGCTAATTTGCAAATAACAACAAAATCTGTTGCAAGATGCTGAATCTGCACTCTAAAATTTTCTCTACCTAGCCATACTCCCAAAATTCTGAGGAATATGCTGTAGATAATGATGGGTTTCCAGATGCTCTTCACAAAATATTTGATGATGACCTTTGGTGAGTTTGAAAAGACAGTCTACACAGTGATTAAGAATGTAGAGTCTGGAATCAGACATCTGGTCTGAATTGAGCCCTCCCAGCAGTTTGCTGCAGGAGTGTAAGTAAGTTATTTGGTGCTTCTGAACATCAGGTCCCCAAATGAGGGAAATAACAGTACCTACCTCAAAGTATTGTGAGAATCACACATACCAAGGCATATAAACTTCTCAGCACAAAATCAGGTACATACTTAGAAAGAAAGAAATGATAACTGTTTTGTGGCCAATGTTTTCCCAATTTGTAGTTTATCTTTTAAATTATATTGATTGATTATATTGGTAATATACTGAAATTTTCATTTTATGCCTTCAACTCTATACATGTACTTCCCAATTTCTCAATCATAGTGGCCTCCAGGCAACTATTAGTACCAGCTGACGGCTTAGTACTAATGTCATTTGGGTCCTTTCTGTGTATCCTATCCCTTGTTATTCTTGTCACACTCTAATGTACTGTCTCGGGATCTTTGTGCTCTTTCTCTCATTTTAGTCTTTGATGGCTCACTTCTGAATCATTAGGTGGTGAGTCTGCATTAGCTGATTACTGTGGAAGATTCTGAGTCCTGTTTATATGCTCTGCACCCAACAGTCTCACTCAGTCTCTCTCCATGATCAATCTATCCTCTCACAGTGGACAGACCTCTATGCTTTAGCCCCTGCATGAACCTGACTTTCCACATGACAGTGGAAATGGAAAGAGATTAGTAGAATGACACTTCTTTTGGTAGAAAGAGACATTTCCTGGTTGAAACTAGAGCTGCAAACAGATTCTCCCTGCCCCCACTGCCCACAAAAGTGAATGTCATAACATTTCCTGTATGATCTATTTAAATATCTATCTATCTGCCCACAATAACTCAGGATATTGCCATTGATCTGCTACTTGCTTAATGTCTTGTGAGCTATGTGATCACAGATTTGATTACAAATACGCATGAGCTTATTAGTAACTTTTACAACTACCGATGATATATATGGCCAAGAGGCAGGAATTTTGTTTCTTACTTTCAGGAGTTTGTAAAAAGACCAAGAATTCTGTTTCATAGTATGAGCTGATATTTTTAGTGAGAAAATATAAACAAGACAAACAAGATAAGTTACAATTTCTATTCAGATAAATTTAATAATAATAACTTTATAGTAAAAGTTAATGCCAGTCATGGGTAGAAAAGTAATACATATTTGTTGTAGAAAAATTTTACATATACAAAGTAGTACATATAAGAAAATTTAAATAACCTGGCTTTCCTCTTCCCCCTCTCTTAGATCATGTCCCATCTGGCCACTGTCAATACTTCTAATTATAAGTCTGAATAACCAAGCCACAAATTTGGGATTTTCTGTATTTTCTTGATCACCATTTTAAGCCTTTTTGGTGGTAGAAGCTTAATATTAATCAATACATGATACTGTTAGTTCATTCTAATTTTTTCCTTAGTAAAATTAGAATTTCCCTACCTGCCTTCTTTTTTCTTTTTCAGGATTATAGTTTCATTCAGAGGCTTATGTAAGAGCAAGGCATCTGGAAGATGTGGGATGCGGTAGATGTCTGCTCCTCAGTCACCTTGCCCCAGGACAAGTCTGATAGATGCTGCATGCTTTTCACATGTCCACCACAGAAAGCTGCTTCCAGGAGTCAATCCTGAGCTGTCCCCATCCAAAAGGAGAATAATACTTAGAATTTTTTTTTCTAAAAGAGTGTCTCAGTTTGAGTTATCATGCCTGAAAAAAATGAGGGTGCCGACTAGGATAAAGTGAAGTGAGCCAGATTCCATTCCAAAGAGTAGAAGTGAAAAACCAGGAAGAATGAGACAAGGAAGGGTAAAAGGCCAAGATAAAGAGGTGTTATTGAGATTAATACTGTGAACCATGGCTCTTCAGAGAGAAAAACACCCCCCAACAAACAGGACTGGCCTGGAACTATCAGCTAGACTTTGGTTTTGCTAAGAGCTGGCCTGACACTCACAGCTAGGTCTCAGTGTTCTCATGTTGGGCAAGAATAATTTCACAGACCACCAACATCAGACAAAGCCGCTCTGATTGTAACAGAAAAAAAAATCACTTTATAATTATATCTGAAAACAGGTAAAAACATGAACATCACCCAAGCCATTAAAAACAACCAAGTATCTCCCTAAGCCTGTTAATATGAGTGACTGCTACTTCTTTACCAGTTACAGATATAACCTCACTTTATTCCTCTCACCTTATAGGTAAGATTTAAGATATCCAATCATAGAATTATCTTTGTTTCCTGACTGCATCCAATCCTGAACAAAAGCACTTGTCTTAAACTCTCCCTCCAAAATACCTAACACAGTTAAAAATTTTTAAGTACTTTCTAACTGCCTCTTACATAGGTGTCCCACAGTTCCCCATGTGGTACATTCCTTCTGTCTGCAACAAGCATTAGACCCAATTTGTTCAACAGCAGATGTGTTCCTGTTGGTCTTCGGTTGTAGGGTATTGAGACACTCTATTGTGCTGGTACCTCTTGATGAGTTTACAGAATGTATCACAGACTTGTCCATTAGAAGGAGAGAGGCAGAAGGAGCTGTGCATGGACTCAGACCAAGCAAGTTCCTGTCAGCTTCCTTGGTGATGGGGGACCCATGAGGCAGAAAGTGAAGTGAGCCAAATTTCAATCCCAGCTACCTCTCAACTCAAAGGTGTAGTCTCCTCTGCAATTCTCTTATCAGTCCCTGCCATAGCATTCTGATCTTCCACAGGTACTTTAACTAACCTAGGATTCCCTTGGACACAAGAACCAAGAGGTTAAGCTGCTTGCACTGCAGCCTGGGCCAACTGGAGCTCTTCTCTTGCTCAGGCCTTACTCAATGTTAGCAGCTTTTTAGGTCATCCAGTTAATAAAATGGACAGTACTACAATAAGTGGAATAAATTGCTGCCAAAATTTAAATGGGCCTACTAGCCATTCATTGTTTATAAAGCTATATTTTCATGCTCAAGACTCTTGGATTCCAAAAATTTTACTGAGGTGTCAGACCCCTGTGTTTTCAGAAGTGTATGTACAAAAAAAGAAGAAGAAGAAGAAGACAAAGAAGAAGTACATGTATGCTAAGGCACCTAGCATAATGTCCTATCAACTGATCTCATCAATGTAATGAATGGCCAAGGCCCCAGGAACTAACTGATTCAGTTAATGAAAAACTAATTCTTTTGGTATCTCCTATATTTTGAAATTTAAAAAAAGAACATTTATAAGATCCCAACATGAAGACCATAAATGAATAGTGGCTCTAAATGGAGTAACCAGTTGATTAATCTGCCATCATTCTTCAAGATAGCCATCTTTCATTCTGGTCAAACTACAGAATTAAATGGGAAGGTGAGAAGAATTGCTATGTTTATTCATGATGGTACTAGTAGTCTCTGTGATTGTTTTTCACTTTCTATTTTGAGAAGGAGGGGTAAACAAAAAATTTTGTGTGGGACATGTACACTAAAAATTACAAACATCCCTGGGAAAAATTAAATGATGTTCATAAATGGATAAAATACACGCTTATAAATCCCAAAATTCAAATTGTTTAAATGTCAACTCTACTCAAATTGATCTATAGACTCAATGCAATCCCAATTAATATTCTAATGATTTTTTTGGTATAAATTTTCAAGCTGAATCTAAAATTTATGTAGAAATGCAAAGGCTCTAGAATAGCCAGAAAAAAAAAAATTAAAGGACTTCACACTAGCTGATCTTAATACCTACTATAAAGCTATGGTAATTAAGAAAATGTGGTATAAGCTTAAGAATAGATACAGAGACCAATGAAACAAAACAGCATCCAGAAAGAATATCTGCACATATATAGTCAATTGAGTTTCAACAATAATGTCAAGATAATTCAATAGAAGCAGAAGATAATTTCAACAAATGATGCTAGAAAAACTAGTATTCATATGGAGAAAAAAATGGAGTTTTAATCATTGCATCTTTTACAAAATTAACTCAAAATAGATCACAGATGTTAACATAATGCTAAAACTCCAAAACTCCTAATTACTAAGGAAATGAAAATTAAAAACACAGTGAGATATCACCTCACACTTATTAGAATGGTTATTGTCAAAAGACAAGAAATAACAAGTGTTGGAGAGGATGTGGAGAAAAGAGAATCCTCATAAACTGTCGATGGGAAGATAACTTGGTACAGCCAATACGGGAAACAATATGCAGATTCCTCAAAAAATTAAGAATAGATCTACCATATGATCCAGTTATTTCACTTCTGAGTATCTACCCAAAGAATAAGAAAACATTAATTTGAAAAGATATATGCACCCCTATATTCATCACAGCATTATTTATAATAGCCACGATATTGAAACAATCTACTTGTTCACCAATAGATAAATGGGTAAAGAGAATATTATACACACACAAGCACAGACACACACAATGGAATACTACTCAGTCATAAAGAAGAATGAAATCTTGCCATTTGTGACAACACGGCTGGACCTTGAGGGTATTAAGCTAAGTGAATTAAGTCAGAGAAAGACAAATACCATATGATTGCACTCACACGTGGAATCTAAATAAACAAAACAAATGGACAAATGAAACAACACAAAATCTCATAAACATAGAGAACACATAGATGGTTACCAGAGGAGAAGGGAGTTGGAGGGTGAGCAAAATGAATGAAGGAGGTCAGTTATATTGTAACAGATGGTAACTAGACTTTGGTGATGATCACTTTGAAACACTAACAAATGTTGAATTATAATGCTATACACTGGAAAGTCATATTATATATTAATTTTACCCCAGTTTTTTTTAAACTTCTAAAATGGATAATTTTTTTAAAAACTGGCAAAGCAAGTGAATCTTTTTTATACTTATGGTTGAACTGTAAAATGACAATCACTTTGGCAAACAGTTTTGTAGTCTCCTAAAAAATAAATATAATGAAAGAGCAAATATGAGTATATTCTCTATGAGAATAGTAAAATACAATAAATTATTCATATTATATTAGAAGTAGCAAATTAATTTTTTCATTCTTGAAATTGAGAAACAGAAAGAAAAGATTCAAACATATTTTTGAACATGAAAGTGATCGCTACTAGAATTAGTCATAAGGTATACAGGTGGCTTCCAATTCAGTAGGCAATATAAAAGCAAAGAAAATGTGGTCCATTTAGCAGTAGCAATGCACATGCATGCACATAAACCAATATTCCCTAAAACTTAGAATACAAAAGTCCTGGCATAAAAAATAAAGTCTTAGAAAGTATAAAACAAAATGATGAAAGAAATACTCAGTACATTTGTTATAACAATAAATTGAAATTGCCTGAAAGTCAACTAAAAAAAAGGCAAATACTCTAGAATCATCTACAGAGCAGCATTCAAACTATCATCCTTAGAAAAGATATGTCTAAATAAATCTATTAGAAATATTACAAATGAAAAGATGAGAGCAGCTAATTTTGGCAAAAACAAGTAAAAATGCAAGATTGATTTCAGGTAATATAAATTTTATCGTAAAATACATCAGATTAAATAAAGAATGTCAACATTTATAAAGAGGTTTAATCAAGAAAAATATAACAGTTTTGAAACTTCCAACTGAAAAATTTCCTTTAACATTTCTTGTTGTAAGGTCCACCAGCAACAAATTTTCTCAGCTCTGTGTGTGCGTGTGTGTGTGTGTGTGTGTGTGTGAGAGAGAGAGAGAGAGAGAGAGAGAGAGACTTCATTTGCTTTCATTTTGAAAAAAATTGTCAGTATAATAAAATTCAAAGTTTTTTCCTTTCAGAACCTTAAAGTTACCTTTCAAAAAAATAAAAATAAAGCTACCTTTTAGTTTGCATGGTTTCTGACAAGAAATCTGTGATAATTCTCTTTGTCAAAGTACATAATGAGTCTTTTTCCTCTGGTTTCCTTTTATATTCAAATTTGGAAGTATATTGGGCCCTTTTTTGTTGAATATTTTTCTGCTCTCCCAGCCACTTTCATCAAAGACTCCAATTACATGTATGTTAGACTGCTTGGTATTATCCCACAGGTCACTGATGTTCTGCTCGTTTGTCTCAGTCTTTTCTTCCTCTCTGTGCTTTTCATTTTGGATAGTCTCTATGGCTGAGAGTTTGCTGATCTTTTTTATGCTGTCTAATCAGCTATTGACTGCAATCCACTGTATTTTCCATTTTGCATATTGTACTTTTCAGCTCCAGAATTTCCATTTGAACTATTTCTCTCTTCAACATGTTCATGTTCTCCTGTACCTTCTTGAACATATGAAGCACATATATAATTACTGTTTTAACATCCTCATTTGCTAGTTTCACCATCTTTTTTTCATTTCTGGAATTATTTTCTAGCACTTCCATTTTCACATGATTATGATTACATTTTCTGCTTCTTTGCTTGGCTGGTTAGTTTTGTGTTTGATGCCATTCATCGTGAATTTTATGTTGTTCTTTGCTGGGTTTTGCCGTATTCCTTTAAACAACATAGGATTCTGTTCTGGCATGCAGTTAAGTTACTTGGAATAAGGTAAATCATTTTGAAGCTTAAAGTTTTTAAGTTTCATTGGGGTATGTCAAGAGCAGCCTTTAGCATACAGCCAATTTATGCCCACAACTAAGCTGAAACTCTCCTGAGCATCCTACCCAATGCCTTTGTATGACAAATTATTTCCACTTTGATGGTGGAAACATAAACTTTACTAGCCATTTTGAACTCTAAGGATTGTTCTACATATTTTTTTTGTAATGTGTTCCCCGCCCTGATTTCAGACAGTTTCTTCTCATGCATTATGGAGATCAATATTCAAGCAAAGACTTGTGAGAGATCTCTGAATGTCACTAGAGGTCTGTTTAGTGTTGCTCCCTCCTCACTGGTACACTATCCGGCAAATTCTAGCTAAGTTGGCCTTTGTGGATTCAAACCTCTTTCTCTTCATCTTAGCAAGCCCCCTAGTCTCTCTCTGACTGCACCTTCCATAAGCTAAGCAGTAAACTGATGCAATTACTGACCTTACTTTGTTTCTTTTCTTTAGGATATCACAGTCCTATGTTATCTTTTGTCCAATGTCTAAAAACCATTGTTTTACAAATATATTGCCTGGTTTTCTATTTGCTTCAACTGACAAGTCCTTATTACTCCATCTTGGATGGAGGTAGAAGAAACACATAAACAGCTTTAACAAAGTGTTCAAAGACATATATTTGCATTAATTTTATTTCGATGGTGAAATGGAGGAATATTTGAAGGCCCAATATTTGAGGGCTGGGAAAAGAAATACATTGAGAAACAAGAGAACATGTTATACTTGGTAAATCATCCCTCAAACATCCCAGTGTCTAGCAAAACATACAAGGTGTGTTGAATCTAATTTAGTTGTTTAAGGGAATGGAGGATATTTCAAAGTATTTTCTTTCCCTTTAGTCAAATGACATTTCCCCAAACTCTGAATGCCTACTTACTAGAGAAATTTCTTTTTGAATCAGGAATAGCAACTAATTCAAAGAAATGTAAAATGAGATATCCTGCCTGATTAATTGTTCTCCTCCTAGAAGGAGAAAGACATTTCTAGGAAGTCACTTTTGTTCCATCTTCCTCATGGAATCAATTAACTGTTCCACTATTACAAAATGAAAGTCATTAACATAATATTGCTATGTCCTGTCTAGTTTCCAGTGTTCCTCTCATGTCAAAATTGCTTTCTAAAAGCAATGCATAAGTTCTGCCTCTTTCAACTAGACTGGCAATTTCACACTTGTGAATTACCCAAATTTAGACCCCCAGAGACTCATAAGTGACTACATGTTCCCAAAGAGTCATTAAATTCACCAGCATTTGCTCATAGTAACTCATCTTTCTTGCCAAGCCCTTGATGAGTAATTCACTCTGCTGATCCATCTCTTTATATTTGTTCAAAGATAAAAATTGCTTTGAGAGGTGCTTAGCTCTGTTAGTCTGTTTGCCAAAACTGTGCCACAACTGAGGCTGTAGCACTAACCACTGCGGGATGGCACTTACCCTCATGACTGCATTGTTGCTTTTTAGTATGGTTTTAAATATGCCATAGCATTTCATTTTTCCCACAAAAGTCCCACACGCACAAGGTGGCCAACACTGTTTGCTACACTTCAACTGCAATCAATAGAAAATTATAAACAAAAGAAATCTTGCCTCTTGAAAATAAAAACTAGATGTGAACATGTAAACAGAAAAATTGTATGAGTTACAAGAAAAAGAAAGCCCAGCAGCATGGAAATCTTAAATCATAAATTTTTTTCAAAAGAAATTGAGTATTATAACTCTAATAACATTGTATAAGTAAATAGCATTTGAGTGTGCTTCAATAAATGACAGAAATAAGCCATCAATAAAATAGCTTGTTTTAAAAAAAATGAGTTAAATACAACCACGAACACTCTTCAAACTCACAAGCTTTCCTGTAATTTTATGTGAACTATCACATTGATTATCACATTATTTCTTCAAAGTAAGTGCCAAAGTAAACTTCAACCAAAGTGAAATATTCTAAACCATGAATTAGCAGTAATCCTACTATAAGAGTTTGAAAATCCTTGAAGATGTTGCTTTTTGAATATACAAGAAGGAAATTACATAAAAAGAAAATTTAACCCATCTTTCTAATTACAATAGATAAATTAAATTAGAGTTCAACCTCCAGACTTATCTTTGATAATTTGCATGTAATTGAAATAATTTAAATAGTTATGAAATAATTTATTTGCCCATATTGTATAAAGCAATAGCTCTCCTCTCATCACAATGGTAAACCCAATAGAAGGCTCATATGCAAATATGTTTGCATTGTTGAGCCATGTTTATTGACCCACTGTAAAGAAACTGGATTCTGAAATCAGATAGTCCTTGGATTGCTTTACTGATACATTTACTTACTATGCTGAGCAAGATACTTGGGGTGAAATTAGAGCTCACTAAATACACATAAAATGAGGAAAGGAATGTACTGGGCAATGAACATTACCATCCCTCTCACATAAAATAGAGATAATATTAAGTAATTCTCAGAGAAAATATGATAGATTATAAATATTATAAATAACGCTTAAAGACAGTTCAATACAATGCCTGACATTGTTAGTACTCAAAAAATGGTTTCTAAAAACCCACTTATTGTTGCACAAATAACTACTAAATCCCATAGTTAACCTCTTTCTTTTCTCACGACTCTTTTTACCAAATCCCCCTCACTCTAAGCAGACAGACTTGCTTCAAACTTCAAATAGAAAATAGAGGCCATTTAACAGGAGGTAAGAGGCCCCATATGGTTGACTTGCCGGCAGGTGGCTATTTGGGCTCCTAAAATAATAATGCTCTATCAGGAGCTCAGCATTGGTTACTGACAAATTGGACATGCAGAGGCAGCAGTAATACATAGGCCTTGGTACATGGAGACCTTCCTATTGGGTCCATGTATATCCTCCATCTCTGCCATCATGGCCACTCTGTTCACATTCCAGAGTGTTCATATCCCTCTCCCATCAGTACTCGGGTGACTGATCATAGAGACTGGATAATGCCAAATGGCTAAGTCATTTTGTCTGCTTGGTTATTTAGTGCCTCCTCCATGGTGTATGCTTTCTGGCAGGCATTAACATCTCAGAAAATGTCTTCACTTCTTGGGGGGAACCACTTGCCTTAGCCTTCGTATTCCTCCCTCCAATGTCTGTCATTTCCACTTCACTCAGGTGATTGCTTTATCTGGTTTCTAAGATCCACCGGAAGAGTAAGTTAAGTTTGTACCATTGCCTGGGGTCCTTGGCAGAGTGTTAAATACTACATCCCAGGAAGGCAACCCCAGGTCAAAAAGATTTTTTTTATACAGTCTTATTTCTGGGCCCCCTTGATTAAGTTTCATCAAAATCCAATCACAAGTATACTCCTCTGGCTCCTGCCAGTACATGTTAAATAATTCGCGACTGTCCTTTGGTGTGCTATTTCTTTCCTCTCTTATCAGGCTCAGCATAACCCCACTGGGGTTGTGTTTGGGATTTAAGTTACCAGCTTCACAACTAGATGAGTGGGGAATTCCTGAAGGGGACACTTGTTGTCTTGTAGGGGAGAGAATTCTGCAGCATCTTCCAACAAGAAAAATAAAGTCCTTGCTAGTGAGAAGGGGCAACATCTACAAATTCTGAGGGCTTGGGGGACCTATGGAGCCAAAAATTCCCAAGGATATTCTCCCAGATGTCTTCATCCCGTGTATTAGGGTCCCAGGACCTACTTTACTTAAACATCTCTGCAGCTCTGTGACTTTGACTACAAAACCCTGTGTCTGCTCCTTGGCTGGGTATGTTCCTCCACTGCAGAAGATAAGGGCTTATTTGTTAGCGGTCAGAAAGTCCCTCTGGTGCTTTCAGTTAGCTCTCAACTATTTGTTAACCATCCTTCAGTTTCCCATTATTCCTTGTAGAACATCAATAGAACTTAGCAATAATCGGCCCTCTGGTTATCTGGTTCCCCAAATCATAAGTGAAATCTTAAGTAATTGGGCCTCCAACTGTACCAGGACCCACATTCTTCTCAGGATAAGGTTCTCCTCACCATCTAAGCAAAGAGCAAGCCAGTCCCCAAATCCTATCTTAGTACCTGTTTGCTCAGATCCCTCTCAGCTTCCCTGAACCAATTTATGTCCTCCAAGAAGCAGGTGCCAAGATGAGATCAGACATGCAGGTGTTATTTGGGGTTAATGTCTATGCGGGATAAAGAAAGATGGAGCAGAATTAAGTAGGGAGAGGCTTCAGAGTGGGATGCCAAACTGACACCTGTGAAAGAACAGAGGGAAGGAAGGATTGGATAGGGTATCCCCAGACCACAGCTCAGTTGTGAGAAAGTTTTGACCAGGCCAACAGGGATTGGCATGCCCAAGCAAAGGCTGCTCATTTGAACTAGGGCAGGAATGGGCCCTAAAACCTCTGCTATGCTCAGTCATTGGCTGGGAGCAACCTGGGGGAAGTGTGGTCTAAGCCTTGCACAGGAGCAGCAACTGGAGGCGATCCCTAGAACTGGCTCTCTCAAAGGATAACTGATCAGTGCAGGTCCGTGGCCACCATACTCGGTGTATTTGAACTTATTGAGAGATGAGAAGAGATCTGGAGTTTGGGAATAAATTAACGATGGGTGCACAGAGAGCTAAACTTGACAAAAGGCAGTAAGTGGAGAAAATGAAAAGTTGTACAAGAAAGAAATGTCACAATTCACTATGGTTCAGTGGTTGGTGACACTTAAATGATCATAACAAGCATAGAATTTAACCAAATAAAATGTATCAAAATGATTTTAATAAAAAATGACATCGTAGGGGCGCCTGGGTAGTGCAGTCGTTAAGCGTCTGCCTTCGGCTCAGGGCGTGATCCTGGCGTTCCGGGATCGAGTCCCACATCGGGCTCCTCCACTGGGAGCCTGCTTCTTCCTCTCCCACTCCCCTGCTGTGTTCCCTCTCTCCCTGGCTGTCTCTCTGTCACATAAATAAATAAAAATCTTTAAAAAAAAAAACTACATTGTAAGGAGGGCAAAAGTGTGAACAGCAAAGTGGGGGGCGGAAGAGACCAGAATTAATATCTTCCATATAGGAAGTCATGGGATAATTTTTAGAAATAAACAATCAAAAAATAACAGTGTAAGCAGTTTATCTTAAATTATTAAAGTAAATGATAGAAGTAACCACTAAAATAATTGAAAGTGGTGCCTCTAGGGAGCAAGAATATATGGTGGAAAGGGTTTAGCAGAGGACTTTTGTTTTTCTTTTTAAGTCTTTGCTATTATTTGACTTTTTAAACTCTGTCAATATTGAACTTTGATGAAAAAATTAAAATTAAATTTTAAAAGGCAAATAAAGACTGTCCCATAGTTAGCTATAAATTCTAATGAATGATTTATGCAATTTTCAGATATTATGCTGTTGAAAAGTACATTAAAACTTATGTTATACTTAACTCATACTCACTAAAGGGACACACTTTTACTCTCATTTCATATTTCACTAGAACTGTTTTAGCATGCAAAATTAAAAAGATCATCTAACTGTGTCGTTAAGAGATTTTAAAAGGAATGTTTTTCAGTCAGTCAGTGGGGAATTTTATGGGGTTTTTAGCTCGTTTTCTGATAATATACACTTGGCTTAAGATCCGCATGTGTCAGCTGTTATCAGCTGCCTGTGTGCGTCACTGAGTTTGCTTTGTGGTATTATCTGCAGCCAAAGGAAACACAGAGGAAATCATCACAGCAGCTCCACACATTTTAATCAGTTGAAAAAAAAAATCTGTTCTCCCACTGGTATTTTCACACATACCTTCAACAGCAAAGCCTATTACATTATAGCAATAAAAAAATGCAAAACAAAAAATTGTGTATGGATTCTGATAGATGTTAGTTCAGTCTTAAAAACGTAATTTATATAAAGTCAATAATTCTGAAAAACCCTCTAGTCCCAAAATTTGCATTGAACTTTTCCACAACAGTGTCACTTACATTTTTGCTTAGCGCTGTTTCCACAATCTTTTCTTCTTTCACACCTGACTCAGGAAAAGCCACATCTTCCAGTAGGCAAAATCAAATCCCCTCCCCCACAGGAAAAAAAAAAAAAACAGGTCTTGTAAAAATGTATTTTGAATGGAAATTATAAGCAATATCCATCATCATATGTACCAAATGTAAAGTGTCCCATAACATGAAGTGCTGGAATTGTTCAACTTATCTTCCGTATCAAATTATTCCCAGATCTGAGCCCCCCACCCGCCTAGGTAGGGAAGCAGCTGATCAGTATCAGTCATTATTAGTATTTACTCCTGTGCCCTTCAAGGGGCTGTACAAGGACCCCAGAATCCAGAGGAAATGTGAAGTTCCCAGATTCTTATTCCATTGTGGTTACCATCTTACTGTTCTTCCTTTGAGCACATTTTCTGCCATGGTGCATGTATCCGTCTCCACCACTGGGGCCTGCTGATAGAGCAGCCTACAGAGATTTACAAAGATATCTCTTCCCAGCTCCTCAATGGGTAGTGCCTCAATCACGGGAACTCTGATGGCTGCCCACAAGACTTCCAAGATTTTGCCTTCACGAAAGCCTTCATGACAATCCTCCATGGGACCAGCAAGCTTCTGTTTCTTTTCCATTGTTTTTTCAAATAACTCTGCTCCACCAGGGCAAAGAAGAGGTGGGTCATGACGAAATGTGCTCCATTAAATTATTATTACCTTGTCCTGCCACAGTTATTAAAATGTTTTCAGTTACTTGTCCAATTTTCCTTAAGGTAATGCAGAGTGAGCATATAAATGCTTATTTTCATGCCTGAAATAATTACAGTAATCCTTTGCCAATCACACTCTTGGAGCTGGCGAAACAGTTGGTTAGAAATACTTTTTCAAAGAGAATAAAAGTTTGGACAGGGAAAAAAGTTCCAATAATATATATATTATATATATTCTAATACACACACACACACACACACACACACAATATTTAAAAGCAGCATAAATAAAAGACATCTCATCCAAAACAAATCTTACTTATCATTAAAACCTGTTCTGGTAGGAAATCTTCCCTGAGCTCCTCTTTCAATTGTTCTACAACCACTGATGCTGTTTTGTGATCTGTTGAGGCAAATGTACTCCTAAGCCTGATCACTCAGTCAAGGGATTGAAAACCATCACCCACTTGCTTGAAAATTAATGTCTTACATTTGTATTCTTCCTATATATAAATCCAAAGGCCTTGCCCTACACAGGCATGAAGGGAGACTGAAAGAATAAATTGTGTGTGTGTGTGTGTGTGTGTGTGTGTGTACACAATATTGTGTGTCTGTGTATGTGTATGTGTGTATGTATATATATATATATATATATATATATATATATATATATATATATATATTATATCTTCACAACATTGGAGGTGTTATAACTATGGAACTTATTTATTTTTCTGACTCAAATAGTGCCTGACTATGACTTGTCCCTCACCAAGGATGGCAATAATTTCTACGTTACTTATCACTGGTGCTCACCTATTCCCTTTTACAAAATGCTTATACCTTCTAATTAGTTATCAAAATGATTAAGAAGTATTATTTTCCCATACTAGTCTTCTATGCATTTGTTGAAAGGATAATATTTAAAAGACCTTTTCTCTCTGCATACCCCCAGAGACCTCCAGAGACCTACACCCAGGTCTGAAAGAGAAAAGAGAAATCTGAGGGTTTAGTATTCTCTTGCTGCATAACGATCACTGAAGCACCTGTTAAAATACTAATTTTTGGCTGCCATTCCTGGAGATTATGATTTAATGGGTCTGGGGCAGGGCCCAGAAATTTGTATTTTGTGTATTTATGAAGTTTAATAAGTGATTTTGATAGAACCAGACTTGGGAACACTTGTAAAGAACTGAACTGACCTTACATATGTAAAAGATCTCAGACTTTAAAAATTTGTTATAAAATTTTAAATCACTATAAATGTACCCTAGAATTCTAAAAGCTGTGGTTGGAAAGAGATTACTATAATTTTATGAGATATAATTTTATATATATGGCCCTCTGCTTTTTGTTATTGTGGTAAAATACACATAACATAAAATTTACCATTTTTAAGTATACAGTTCGGGGGCATTAAGTACATTCACATTGTTGTGTAGCCATCACCACCATCCATCTCCAAAACTCTTCATCTTCCCCATCAGAAACTCTGTACCCATTAAACACTAACACCCCATCCCCACACTCCAGCCCCTGGCAACCACCATTCTACTTTCTGTCTCTATGAATTTGACCACTCTAGGTACCTTATGTAGCTGGAATAATACAGTATTTGTCCTTTCATGACTGGCTTATTGTACTCAGCATCTTGTCCTCAAAGTTCATCTATGTTCTAGCATATGTCAGAATTTCCTTCCCTTTTTAAGGTGGGATAATAGTCCACTGTATATATATATATAGCACATTTTATCTATCCATTCATCATTGATGGACACTGGGTTCCTTCCACCTTTTGGCCATTGTGAATAATACTGCTATGAACATGAGTGTACAAACGTCTGCTTAAATCCAATTTTGTTGGATATATAGCCAAAAATAGAATTGCCTTAATTCTCGTAACACTCCTAATAAGATAGAGGAGAGCCTGTGTGTGTTTTAGCCTAAAATTCCTAAGATATAAA
This sequence comes from Ursus americanus, assembly GCF_024610735.1. NCBI lineage: Eukaryota > Metazoa > Chordata > Mammalia > Carnivora > Ursidae > Ursus > Ursus americanus. The sequence goes on along the minus strand of NC_142137.1, from coordinate 48,435,288 downwards.
TTTAATTCTGATTTTCTAAAGTGACAAATATAAGACTGACCTCACATTTATTTTAGAGTTTTATCTCTACTTGCTCTCTCCTTTCAGATCTCTGCAACTCAGTATGTTTTAATTGTTTTCCATCTTTAACACACTCTCTTGTGACAAGTTCACTATTCCCATGCTTCAGTTATTTATTTATTTATTCCCTTATTCAGTTATATTGCTCTTAGTTTTCAAATTCACCATCAAGCCCTGGAGTATCTCCTCCAATTAGTATTGCCCAATGAGCCCTATCTTTGTGAATGAATAAGCTATCTGCCAAAAGCATTGTTCCATTAGCCATTCCCTCTCTCCTGGCCCTCGTCCTCTCTGATTCCACCAGCTCTTTCCCCACAGCCTATAATTCTCCTTAAAACCAGAAGGAAACTCCTTCTATCTTCTAAAACAAAAACGCTCAAGCCTACATCCCTGTTCATGGTCCACCACACCTATTTCAAATGCTGAACACAGGCACAAGCATGCACCCACACACAGAGACTTGGCCTTTGCTCTAATTAATGCAAAGGATGGCATGTTCACCTTATACTTTGCCCTAATTAGTAGACTCAGTAACCAGGGAAACAGTCCTAGCTTTCAACCAACACAGAAAATAAGAGGTCTTTCAGCTAAAGATTAAAAGCAAAAAACAGGGCTATATTGTTTGTCCAATATTACTTAGACAACAAATAGGATTCCAAACCCCATTATTTCCCTTGCCAGTGTGCATGCATGCATGCACACACACACACACACACACACACACACCTTTCATAGGTGGCAGCCGGTCACGGACTTTCCCTCATGCCTGAAATACAGTAAGTCCCTGGCCAGGCCCCTCTGTCCTGCCTGCTGCCAACTGCAGAAGCAGTTGAATCACTTGCTCTAATTGACCAGTGTCCAAATGGCTTAAGGCTGTTTGAAGTCAGGCCTTCCAAGTACCAAAAATTATAAAACATGCTTGAAAAAAAATCCACTGGAGTTTCCGAAGCCAGATTTTCAATTCAAAAGTTGCCTCCTCCCCAGACAGCGCTCAGCATCGTTTGCTGGACTTCCCATGCTTGGAGAGCTGTGGCTGCTAGCAAGCATAGGTGGGTTCAGATGAAGCTTCATGTGAGACCCTGTCTTCCACTACCGCACACAAAACAGTGTTTGTAGAGACAAAAGTAACAGATCTCTTATTAAAGTGGCAGGTGGTAGAAATTGTTTCTTTACTTCCAACAAACTCATAATAAAAGAACAGAACAGACCAAATTTTAAAACCCAAATCCAAAAAGGAAGAAAACCCTCGGTTTTTAAATTAAAAACACTTTCACACTCTACTCCACAACCAGCTGAAAAATTTCATCTCATACTTGCCTTACCTTTTACTGCTAAACACCACCAGAAGAGCCTTGAATCTCTTGTTCCATTCTCTCTAACCACAACTGTATTTCTACAACAGCACTGGACTTACTCTGCCAAGGCCATCAGTATAAAACAAAACACAGAAAAGTACTATTACCTCTATTGAATTGGTTTCTTTATTTTGGTGGTGGTGCAGCAATTTCAGACATTGCTAATTGCACTCTCAGAGTGTATAATCACTTTCTAGAGCAATTTGGCTGTATGTGTCAAGAACCACAAAAAATATTACACATTTTACTACTAATTAGTAATTATGCTTCCTAATAATATAATCCACAACGGGTAAAAAGGGATTATTTATATATACATTTATAAATACATAATCATAGTAGTGATATTTTAATAGAAAAATGGAAGACTATTCAACAAATGAGCAATGTTTAAGCAAGTTACAATGAACTTAGACTATTGCTATGTCTATCATAAATAAGGTTGTAAAAATATAGTAAATGTAAAAATACACTTGATAGACTACTAAATACAGATAAAAACAACTATGTAAAAATCTGCATAAGACAAAAGTCGATGAGGATGGATAACAAAATTTACACAATATTGTTTTAGGGGAGTGGCCCTATATTCTTCCTTATATCTAAATAGTTTGTAACGTTTTTGCTTTATTTTTATGATAAACATGTGTCCGGCATTTTTAAATGGTTAACATCATATGGCCATGTAAAATCATTATTAAAATAGTGTTAAAATGATTATGAATATATATTATCTAATGCATAGTAATTTTAGTTTCTTTTTAATGCATATAGATTTTTTTTGGAATTCATCTAAGATGATTTCAATCTAAAAACCTAGTGCATTTATTCCATTTAGTCTGCTAAACCAGCTATTTTATAGTCTATCGACCAAATGGATGTCTCAAATGTGTGCAAATGCAATGGATTTTCAAGCTCATTCGATTCCTAACCATATATCCTGACTGAGACTTGAAGTTTATATTATTTTATTTCAGATAATAATGAAATGATTCTGACTGTGTAATTCTCAACAAGACCAAATGAAATCTTCACAAATTGTATGGCTTTGATGCTTTCATCACTACATGTATGTGAGAATAAGAACCAACCAGCAGTAGAAAATATGAAAAATAAGAGGAATCTAGAGCAGAGGCGAGAGATTTTATTCCATGGATTATAATCTGGACAAAATAAATACAAAATGCAAATCGGCCGAGAAGCACTTTTACTTATTTAAAGGTCATAAAAAGTTAGTACCATATCAGAACAAATGCATGCAATGTCTCATTCCTGTTTGCAGATAATGAAAGATGCATCCTGATCATAGTATTCTATAGGACCACACAGATAAAAAGAAGCAAAAGTTATGTGAAGTGGCAATTTAGAAAGGAGAAATTGCAAAAGCACTGAATTCCCTTTTATCACCCACTCCTTCCCCACCTCTTCCCTGAGCTAAAGAGTAAGGAATGTTCCATGCAGAGTGTCAGTGAGTTTCTGAGCTCTCCAGTCACTTCATCTTTTGTAAATGAGTTGTCACTCTCAAAACAAAAAATAAGAAGAAAATGTTTGTGTACAAAGCACGTTACAGGTGGAATTTCAGCAAGTTCCTATCTGTTTCCTCTTTGCCAGTGAAAAACTTGGTTGAAACCGGTTTGACATGTACCAGCCTCTATATGTCCTATCTGCCATTCCCACAATCATTGCATAACTAGACCACAGCCAGAACGAAGGCATGTCCTTTCCTTCCTCAATGCCTTCTGAGCAGCAGTGAATTTAAATTATTGTACTAGTTCAGTCAGCATGTTCTAGGATTTTATGATACTTAGTCTCATGGTTTTATCTAAAATTTTTGTCGATGGTGGTTTCTAGTCTTTTTCCAAGAGCCAATTTAAATTGGTTGTCAAAAGATTCCTATTACATTAAGTTGAAATTGATCAACGTGCAGGGTTACAAGGGGCTTAACAGATAGCATTTTTTAGATAACAAATCTGAAACCCAAAGAAATCAAGCAACTAGCTTTAATTCTATAACCATAACATTACTGTTAGCTGTAATCCGTGTGTTCTGGCCTGCAATCTTTCATCTATGCCTCCACCCTGTATCCCATTCTTACCCACATTGGTCTCTTTCAAACTTATTAGAATCATAGGACCTGAGAGTTTAAATTATATTTAGATTAATCAATTTGGTCACATAAAATTTTTTAATTTCTGTGTAACAAAGGTAAAAAAAAAAACCATAGACAAAATCAAAAGACAAAAACAACTTAGAGAAATAATCTAAAAATGACAAAGGCTTAAATCTCCTTCATTAATAAAGAGTTCTTCAAGTCAATATGAAAAAATACCACAATCCAATAGAAAAATGAGAAGATTTAATTCAGCAACTTGTCATTACACTGGGAATTCCCTTTGCTGCTTTTCTGTGATAAATCTCCTGTTCCCTGGATCCCCTTTCTTGATTTATTTCCTCATTTTCAAAGAGCACACCCTCCAGAGGGTTTCTGAGAAAGGGTATAAATACTTTGAGGTAAATATTTTGAGTCTGTGGAAGTCTGAAAATATCCTTATTCTAAGATACATTTGATTGGTGCATAGATTTCTATGCTTGAAAAAATATATACATAAATGGAAATAAATATTTTTATTTCATTCTTTATTAGCCATATTACTATTAATGGGATTTGCTTGATATTGGGCGCTGCACACTTCTCAAAAGTTGGAATCAGAGTGGACACTGTCACCCCTGTTTCCTGTTCCACACTGATTTTCACAGAGTCCCAGCTTTTAAGTGCATCAACCCACTTTTGCAAAGATAATGCCAGTAAAAGGAATACAGCTTAGTCTAAAGTCGGAACTGTGAACTACCTCAAGCTACTATTTCAGGATGTATCCAAGACATATTATTATCACTGGGTCTACCTTAAAAGTAAAACAGCCAGTTATTCTACCAGCAAAATGGGTCTACTGAGGCATAACGCAGGAATTGCAATTTGGGACATGAAAGCTATGGCAAACCATTGGCAACTCTGAAGATCAAAGGAGAAGAATATTACTTCATAGAGAAAAGGACGAAGTTCAGAGGGGCTGATTTGAATGAAAATCCATTGGAGAAAAGTAAGAGTTCAGACAATTTGCCATTGGCTGAGTTGTGTTTTCTTATCGGTTAACTTTGTGGCTGGTCAAATAGACAAGGTACACCTTTCTCTTTTGGGTTTGCAACTGACGGGGATTGGAAGGGTGTGAGAGCTCCCCTTTCTGGCCTCCCAACTCCACTTTATATGAGTTTTCCTTGATTCACTTTCACAACTGCATTTTCCTGAAGATTTAAAAAATTCTAGCAACACCCTGTGAGTCTGCTATAGTGTCTTGGTCAACTTCAGTGTACAGTTTGGGAACCTCAGATCTAACCATTAGGGGGAAAAAGTTAGATCCCTTTATTATGTACTTACAGTATACTAAATATACATATTATATACATATACATATATATGTACTATGCCTTCACACACATATACACAAATGTGTGCCATTTTTTTCTGTTTGTGTGTATACACACTACATATAGCAACATATATATGCTATATAAATTTAAATGCTTCAAAAATTATAAACTGATATACATCAAAATGATGATGATGATCTCTAAGTAGTGAAATTATAGATGATTCTTACCTTCTTCTTTCTGCTTCCTATGTTGTTTTATACTTCCTATGAGGTTCTATTTTATAACCAGTGAAGACAGGACGGCTCTAGTCTGAACAAAAGAAATTAAACTAAAAACATAAACCTAAGTTGTATCAAGCTTCTTATTTAAATGAGGAAAGCAAATTTAGAACGATTTTCCTGGTGAGAATGCACTTAAACCATTGTAAATAATCAGAGACAGACTGGGGTAAAAGTAGTACCACTCTATAGTTCAATTAATTGCTGAGGAGAAGAACCCTCCTCATTCAGAGGTTGGTCATAATTTAAAAAAAGGAACAAGCAAGGGTTTGAAGCAATAACACTCAAAGAAAAAAATAGGAAAGACATATATATGACCAAAAAAAATGGACTTAACTAAACCGACAACACACACCTCAAATATATTGCCATGAAGCTGGTGAAGACTTTAAACAGTCCTCCTGGGTTATAGTGAACTTAATGAAACAATGGCCTCTAAATATACTAAAATAGGGTGGGCGGTGGTAGAGGGGAAAAAGAAGGCCATCACAAAAATGAAAGTCACATTTGGAAGCAACAGAAAGGAGAGTAGAGAAAATAAAATCCGGGTCATGGAGGGCAAGCTTGAGAACATGAGCCAAACCAAGAGTTTAAAAGGACTAGAGAGAAAATCAAAATGATAGAAGACAAAAGAATTCAATTTGGTGCCTCTGAAGAAGAAAACAATAAGACACAAAAAAGTGTTCAAAACATAATTCAAAAATCATTTTTTCAATAAATAGTTGAATCCACCAATTCAAAGGTGACATTTTGTTTCAGTAAAAATGCATGCAACTAATAAAACTGGTGAAGTGTCTTTCCTGGTAAAGATATTAAATCTCAAAAATAAAGAATCTATGAGGAGTATAAATCAAGTAAGCTTCAACTTTCCTATAGCCACATTATAATGCCAAAAGATGGTGGGGAAATGCCCTGTCCTTGGGGAAAAGGTCATGTACGCCAGAGATTTGTATAGTCCAAATATTGTCCAGGCACAAAGAGACCAACAGTAGACATCACAAACATAGATGAATTAGGAAACACGGCCCCATGAATACTTCTTAAAGAAACTAACTTTATGAAGATGGATGGTGGTGATGTTTGCACACACACACACACACACACACACACAAATAATAAGAAAAGAAAAGGAACTTTAGCCAATCAATAAAAGGAAGAAACAGCTGTGGTAAGAGTAAAGGTAGTAAGCAATGAATCCATTTGAATGTAGAGCTAAGATTGAACTACTGTGGTGATGGTAGTCACAGGTCAGCCGGTGGACTTTACTGACCATGACAATGCACAAAGGGCTGCGACCCATCCAGTAGGAGGGTTAGTGTGAGACAGCATGAAGGGCTAGGGGATGAACTGATAAACGTTGATAAAATACACAATTTGTGTACAGTCTAAATAATACTGTGTGTATACTATTTTATGGTATAAAAAGACCCACTAGAAACCTAAGAATGTATTTCCTTTAGGAAAAATAAAAGGAAAGGTGAAAAAAGAAAAAGAATCAGATAGGATCACATAATAAAACATGGTGTCCTGAAAAGCAAAGTTTGAAACAATGTGACACAATAAAATTGAAAATAGAAGAATCAACAGAGACTTATCTGGCAGATATAAACCCAAAGAAAGCAGGGTTATCATAGCAGTACCAGACAATGTTGAACACAAGTCAAAAAGTACCAAATATGGCAAAGAGTGGCACTTTAGAATAATGCCTACGATACACAATATAGATCTGACAGTCATGAATATTTATGCACCAAATAATAACAAAATATTCTTAAAACAAAACAAGAAATACAAGTGACCTTATCAGTTAAGTTTCTTTGGCTATAAGCAACAAAAACCAATTCTAGCTCATTTAAGACAAAAAGAATATATTGAATCACATAGCTGAAGATTCCAGAGCTAGAATGGTTTCAGACAAATCTGATTAGGACGTCATCCTCAGGGGCTGGCTTGATGGTTCCTGACATCCTCAGTTTCTCACCTGAGGCAGAAGAGGGGGTAATCAGCTTCCTCAGTAGCTCAGACAAAAGTCCAGATGTTTCATCCTGGGTTTGTGCTGAAGTAGACACTGAAATCGGGGATAAAATCATATACTGATGGTCTAGGTTAGGCTCAGCTAACTTTTTCTGCGAAGAGTCAGAGAGTAAATATTTTTGATGTTGCAGGACACATGATCTCTGTCACAACTACTCACAACTACTCTGCTATTGTAGCACAAAAGCAGCCATGTATAAATGAATGAGCATGGCAGTATTACCATAAAACTTCATTAATGGACACTGAAATTGGAATTTCGTATGATTTTCCCATATCATGAAATATTATTCTTCTTTTGGTTTTTTTTTTTTTGGCAACTGTTTAATGATGTAAAAACCATTCTTAGCTCAAATTTAATAAAATGGGTGGCATGCAGGATTTGGTCCATGGATGGTAGTTTGCCAACCTCTGTAGCGTACCCACAAAACTTGAGCATAGGAGACTGAGAGTAAGGGAGAAGTTGGCCCCTCAAAGCAAATTAGGATAGTGAGTGCTGACCCGCAAACACAATAAATGTTCACTCTAGTACCATGATGATTTACAATTTTAGTCCTGAAGGGCTTAAGGGGGTGTTACCCACTGAACTCAAATAACTCATCCTGATGCTAGAAGCATAACAAATGGCCTACCTCCCACTCCTAACCCCCTTTCACTCACCATTAGAGTTGCCAGGAGGCAGTCTGTATGACTGTCTGCTTTCTATGGCATCAGCAAAACAAGCAAGCTACCAGTCAGGATAACTCTGCATATTCTGAATGTGGACCACTTGGTCAGTGCTTGGTTCCCAGTGTTACTGACACCAAGAAATCGTATGATTTGGGGATAATCCACACATTCTTTCATTTATTTAACAAGGAGTTAGTTATTGATGACCACTCATTATTCTAGGCTCTGAGAAAAAGAACAAAAAGCAGAGAAAAAGGGGGGAAAGAACCTGCTTTCATGGAGCTTATTAATTAGCTAATTAAAAGCAAATAGAGAAAACAGAAAACTAAAACAGGGAAAGAAATGAGGGCATGTTGGGTGCCATTTTAAATAGGAAAGCCTACCGTAAAGATGACATTCAGGCAAAGATTTGAAAGAGAAGAAGGAGTGAGCTCTCCAAAACTCCAGGGAAAGAGCATTTTAAGCAAAGAGACTGGTAAGTGCAAAGGTCCAGGGGCAGGAGTGTGACTACCATTTAAGTTGGTTAGGTTGGCTGGAGCCATGTGAATGAGGAGGCAAGTAAAAGAAGACAAAGTCAGAAAAATAGTAGGAGAGGAAGCACAAATTACAAAGGACCTTAGAGGCCAAGGTATTCTGATTTTTTACTCTGAGGGTGCCATGGAAGGGTTTTGAGTAGACAAAACATGATTTGACTCACTCTCTTAAGTGATCATTTGGACTGCTGTATCGAAGGTAGACTGTTGAGGGGCAAGGGCAGGAGACAGGGAGACCAGTTACTCCTGTGCTGTAATCATAGAGGTGCCTCAGCCCCCACTCTCAAGCCAAGAACATTTCACTGGTCCAACTACGACTTTGTCAAGCCTTCAAGAGCAGCTTACAAGAAACCAAACCATCACACAGCTTTGCAGAACAAATGCCAGTATAGTTAGCTCAGATGTTCACTGCCCCAAGCTGGCTCCCGCATGAGCAGACATTATCAGACATTATCCCCCCAGCTGACATCCCCCAGCACTGCACGCAAGGAATTGAGAGAACAGTGCCATCCGTGACCTATTGCCTAATATTACACTCAACCTCTGCAAATCCACTACTCTATTCATTCTAGAATATGTTCATCCTACACTTTGGTTCAAAGGTCTACTGCCAGCATTCACTTAAGCTCTCCACTCAGCTGCCTTTCTCAATGCTGGGACTGAGCAAGGTTAATCACCATGAATTGTATTTGTGTTAAGAGGTAGCAGAGATGCCACCAGGATATTTTCATCATGGAGGAGTGTCCACTTCCTTATCCAGCATGCATACACCTTCTTTGAGCTACATACTCTGAACAAATACACGGACATTAGCTTCAAGCTATTTTCTTCGACCTTGCAAGAGCCTTACTCAATTTGTGGAAAGAAGGGAAAAGACAGCACCACCGCCTCCACCAGTAAGTCCAAAACAAAACATGACCACTGGTTCAGCAGCACCACCTTCAGGACTGTCCTGAGAAGTGCATATCTGAGAGCCTGAAAGGGAGAGTTTCCCAAACACCCACATAATGCCAGAAAACAGATCTGTTATCCTAGCATAAGAGGATTCCACGATGGTCAAAGATGTTTGATGAATCCTGAGGCTCACAAGATAATGGCAGAAAGTCAGCCTCAATTTCCCCAAAAGGGCAAAGGTTTGAATGATGCTTTACTTCCTCTGAGAAATTTATGGGCCCTGAAGTTCATGTTTACTGCCGACCAGCTGCTCATCTGCCCTAACTCACCCTGACCCTACGCCCATGTTTTTAAGGTAAGCTACATAATAGTATCATGGGGGGAGAGGGTAAAAAATGCCAGTGCCTACGCTCGTCCCCAGGCAGTTGACTCAGAAAGCCTGTGAGTGAGGTCCAGGCACACTGGAGTGATTAAAATGTGCAGACAGGGTCAAGAACCTCGTCCTGAGCTATCAAAACTCATATTCCCATTCCTTAAGTTGGGGCCAAAGTCATTCAGGAAAATTCAAAGACAAAGCAACGTGTCCCTGAACCTAATTCAACAGAAAAGCGGCCCCAGGCAAGGTCTGTTCTCCCTGTAGGAATGGGAGTTGGAAGCTACCGAAACTCCCCTTGCAGGTTCAAAGGTACTAGCCTTTGCCTTTGCTCTGTAACACTGCACCCAAAACAAAGCGACAAATCCAGCATCCCCTCTATGCTTCCCTGCTCCAGGAAAACAAAAACAAAAACAAAAAACAAAGACAAAGACAAAAAAAAAAAACTGATTCTGTTTCTCTATCTGCTTCTTGACAAGCTGACAAAAAAACTGATTCTGTTTCTCTGCTTCTTGACAAGCTGCCTTGTCATCAGTGAGCTTATAATTCCCTCTTCTTGGAACACTCCCCTCTCACAGTACACTTCACTCCATTCTCTTCTTCACTCAACTAACTTTTGCTCAAGGCAATAAACCTTCCCTGCTTCGGAGAGATGATCTCCTGTTTGCTCCACAGCATTCTCCGCTCCTTGATAATATAGCACTTTGCACACTGCGTTATACTGCTTTTCATCAAGTCTAAGACACCATCAATTAGGAGATACATTATTTCACGGAACACTAAGGGAAAAAAAAGCTGTCAATAAAATTGTAACAGTGCTTTCTTGTAACTTAGAATTTTCATTTCATACCTATTGAAAGAATTCTTTTGGTGTAATTTTGAGTTCTATGAAAGAGCCCAGGGTTTTGTTAGCATTTCTTATTTAACCAACTAATAGTCTCAATTTTTCCTCCATTGACATGGCATAGAAAGTTAAGCAGTTGCTGTTCAAACTCAGCAAAAGTTGCTTCCTTTTTTTCTTTTTTTTTTCCAGAAGTTTCTGATATTCATGTTTGACACCTGAATGACAGCCCTGCATGATGAATGGATTGGTCACATCAACTCCTTGTTGTTTTGAAATTTCTTTCCTCTTTTCAAAGGGATTTGGCAATTTCTCCTGCCTTCAATTGAATTGCTTGGCATGTGATACTGGTATTTCTCAGATTTAATGTTCATATGAACCACCTGATGATCTTAAAATGCAGATTCTGACTCTGTAAGTCTGGATGGGTCCCGAGATGCTGCATTTCTCAACACAAGTTCCCAGGTGATGCTGATGGTCTTAGTCTGGAGACCACATCTGGTATGGCAAAATGACAGGCAATCCTTTGCATGTATCTCAGTCACAACACCTTATACAACTTACTCAGCTTGTATTTTCCTTCCTTAGGATCCATCAAACATCTTATTAATTTGCAAGAAAATAAGAAAGGGAGTCATCCTTCCAATGATAAATATTTTATTTCACTAATACCAAAGAGACACCCCACTGCAGTATTTCTAGCCTTTCTGCAAATGCAATAACTTTTCAATCTAATGCTGTATTAAAGTATCATCTTTAAAAGCATTATAAATGGCAATTAGCTCAATGCATGGAGTATCAGCAATCTCTATATTGGTGAAGAGAAGACAGTAAGAACACCTGTGATCCAGTTTTTACCCACACAAACCAAGACTACTTATAACTAGTGCCTTGCCAACAGCATTTGTGACATGCCATCGACTGAAATGTGCAACTTGATTTCAAAGACGTACAGTGGCGGAAAAACAATGCATGCCTTAGCATGGATGCAATAGCATAGTGGTCTATGTTCTTGTCTCTTTTCCCCAAATGTAGTGTTACTTGAGTGCAAGAACTAGGAAAGCCTTTGTCCTAAGCACAGAATTCAGTGTCAGGCATGAGGTAAGTGTGTGTGGTGCAGAAGCAACCTTAATACTGTATTAAAGTATGTCATTTCGCCAATGTCATTTCGTCTGGGCTAGGAGTCGGTGACACACGTATTTGTAACATGCATATTTGAAAAGTTCTCTGGTCATGCCTACCCAGGGCTTACTGTGAGTAAACTGGGGACAACCAAATGCTTGTCAGCTAAGCCTAGGCCAGGATGGTGGAGTAGATAGTAGTGGTACCAAAAAGGCTTACTGTGTGATTCTTTGAGATTCTGGTAACTATAATTAGCCTTTTCATACATTATGACTGGTTACTCCTTCACTCCCACTTTCCTGGCTGGCCTGCATTTCATTTCTCCTTTTTTTCTGGGTGATAGTTCAAATCAAATGTGTCCCCATAGTATGGGTTCACTTAGACCTTTTAGTTTATGAGCATCTCTGAGATAAGTGAGTCTCCCACCTCCAAAAGAAAATGAGGGAAGAATTATGTTTAACATGTTACAAAAGCATTTCATGAAACAGCATGTTCATTAACACGGAAGTTGAAAACATATATTAATTAAATATTGCTGAGGAAATCATGCAAAGTCTCACTAACTGTAGAAAATTAGATTTTCATGATCTGATTTTTTAGCTTCCAAACCATGGTGCATAAGACAGCTATTCAAATAAGAAAAGCCCTCTACCTACAGCAATCTCATTGGAATAGAAATGGACATTTTACTGTCCAAAACATAAGAATTCAAATAAAGTCATTACATTTTCAGGCTTGAAAGACCTTAGAAATCATCTTGTCTAAACCTCTTTATGTTCATAAGATTGGGATCTTTATAGGCCTTCCTATCCTTATGATTCTAATATTCTTTATAATTTTAACATTGTTTTTTCATATGAAAGTGTTCAACACTTGATTCACAGCAATAAAATTTCCTTTTGTATATGTTTCAACCACAGTATTTTAAGTTAAATATTCCTCATTTCGAAAAAGAAAATGAAAAGATAAGAGAAGGTTCTATCTGTATCCTCCGCCCCTATATAATAGAACTCATTAGAAAATGCAACTAGTAACCCTAACTAGGCAGATATACAGCCAATAATCTTACTACTCAAGGATACTGAAAGTAACATTATTTCTGTTAAGACCTGGGGAATGGAGAAATCAAAGAACGATACTATTTTTACGTTAAGGTACTATGTTTATAAGGGTTGGGAGAAATGTTTCTGTAAGTGGGGGAAAATATCCTCAAATTTTAAGCTAACTTTTTTCTAACCCATAATTTCAAATTTCTTTCTTTTAATATTCATATTTGCTATAAAGAAAATTGAAGTTGTTCTTAAGAATTCTTTACAGGAGGGGCGCCTGGGTGGCACAGCGGTTAAGCGTCTGCCTTCGGCTCAGGGCGTGATTCTGGCGTTGTGGGATCGAGCCCCACATCAGGCTCTTCCGCTATGCGCCTGCTTCTTCCTCTCCCACTCCCCCTGCTTGCGTTCCCTCTCTCGCTGGTTGTCTCTATCTCTGTCGAATAAATAAATTTTAAAAAAATTAAAAAAAAAAAAAAGAATTCTTTACAGGAATCTGACAACTTACATCAAAAAATCTTCCCCAAAAGTAGTTAGATCCACCAGCAATTTCCATCACTGAGAGTACTTCTAGTATTTCTTCATTCAATATTCCCCAAGCCGATATTTATTGCATGCAAACCTCTTTTATATTTCTCTTGTATTATTCTGGTATGTGCAAGAATGTGGAATATCAACCCAAGGCCTAAAAAGTGCTAATGTGCCTTTAAAAAGGTCTAATTTATGGATAAAGGAGCTTAGTTATTGAGGTTGGAAAGTGCCTGTGTTGTCTTTTCCTTTCCATTCACATATAAATTACGTTAAGGAACCATTTTTCTGAAGTCCATACAATAGATACCTTTACAATAGTTGGCCTATACAACAAACGGCTACTTTGGCCCTAACAAAGCCCTGATTCTGGTACTTACTTTCATGTCTAGCTGGAGCAAACTAGCACATCTACCTACTGAATAGGCAGAAAACCAGGAAAATCTTTGTCAATTCATTTGCAGGAAGGACAAAAAGTCATAAACTCATACTCCATAAATACTGGAGCTTTGGTGACCTCTTGTGGGGTAATTTATTAGTAGTTCATAATAAAGTAGTCTCAGAATGGAATCTGAGACAAGTTTTCTTTGTAAGTCCATTACACTGACAGGCCTGCTGAGACCCAATGGGCCTGTTATAACCTAGAAATGCCTATACATTCATAAAGTTATCAATGCCGTGCTAATAACTGCATTTGGTTATATATTCAAGAGAGCTTATCTAAATATAAACACACATCAGGAGTGATTTAAATAAAGTATTAAATATATTAAGACCCTCTAGAATCTTCTATCCATTGGGTAGGAAGGAACCTTCCAACAACCTACTCAATATTTGATAGCCTTCTGCAAGGGATGCAATCACAAGGGAGTTTGGGAAGAGATTATGGATAATCAAAGGCATAGTATAAGTGCTCAATAAATGAATTAAAGGAAAAAATAAATTAAATGATCATCTTTATACTTAATAGTTAACATTAATATCATGAGGCCTTTAATGAGGCTGCATAGCTGGCAAGGAAGCATTGTTATTTCATAGCTCTACCCTGCAACATTTGTGTGGCTGTGTGTGTTGCAATTTGGTGCCTTGTAAAACATACACAGAAATACGTGACATATATTAACTGGTATGAATGAATGATTTTACAGAAAAAAATTTAACCGGATTTGCATTAAAAGAAATGTGTCTAAATTGGGGGGAAATATTCATTCAGAAGAAAAAAAATGCATCTTGATCGTTTGGGAATTTGTACCAACATAAAGAGAGAACAGGAGAATAAGTAAGCTTGCTAAAAACATCGGAAAATAATGAATAGGAGAAACAGCTCCCTGATTGGTCCTGTAGCATTCAAATAAAACATGCATATTACATCCCCTTTAGTGCCTTTTGGTCCTTTTGCTACTCTTCATCACTTACATGATAAATTATGTATGTGTTAAATTCAAAATCTGCTCACTATAAAAACTCTTAACAAATTAGGCATAGAAGGGACATATCTCAACTTAATAAAGACCATATATGACAAGCCCACAGCTAACATCATACTCGATGGTGAAAGATGAAAGTTTTTCCTCTAAGTCAGGAACAAGCTAAGGGTGCCCACTATGATCACTCCTATTCAAAACAGCTCTGGAAGTCTTAGCTGAGCAGTAGTCCAGCAAAAGAAATAAAAGGTATTAGAATTGGATAGGAAGAAGTAAAATTGTTTTTATTTGCAGATGATATGATTTTATACAGAGAAAATCCTAAAGACTCAACCAAAAAACTATTAGATCTAATCAATGAATTTAGTAAAGTTGTAGGGTACATAATTAATATACAAAAATCAGTAGTATTTCTATACACTAAAAACAAAAAATTTTGAAAGAGAAATAAAGAAACTGATTCCATTCTTAATAACATCAAAAATAATAAAATTGGGGGGAATAAATTTAACTAAGGAGGTGGAAGATCTGTACACTGCAAAGTAAAAGACACTGGTGAAAGAAATTGAGGAAGACACAAACAAGGGAAAGGTATTTTGTATCCACGGATTGGAAGAATTATATAGTTAAAATGTCAATACTACTGAAAGCCATCTATAAATTCAGTGCAATCCTTATGAATATTCCAATGGAATTTTTTACAGAAGTAGAAAAACACACTCCTAAAATTTACATGGAACCCCAACAGACCCCCAAATAGCCAAAGAAATCCTTAAAAAGAACAACACAGGAGGTGAGACACTTCCTAATTTCAAGCTATACTTTCATAAAGCTACAGCCATCAAAACAGTATGGTACTGGCAAAAAAACAAACAGACCAATAAACTAGCACTAAGGACACAGAAATAAATCCAAGCATATATTGTCAACGAATATTTGAGAAGGGAGCCAAGAATGCTCAATGGAAAAAAGACCGTCTTTTCAATAACTGGAGTTGGGATAATTGGATATTCACATGTAAAAGAATGAAACTAGACCCATATCTTACATCTCACAAAAATTAATTCAAAATGGATTAAATACATATATAAGACCTGAAACCATGAAACTCCTAGAAGAAAATATAGGAACAAAGCTCCTTGACATGGGTCTTTGCATCCCACCTCAAACACTTTATTTCTATTCCCATGTTTTCTTCATAAGTCTCATTGTAGAGATGAATAATATTTTATTATGTTGATGTAACACCATTTATTAATCATCTGTTTTATGGTCGTATGAGACGTTTGCAATTTATTTGCTATCAAATGTAATGCTATGATGTTGTAATATAAAAGTTTTTGGAAGACTTTATTATTACCAACGGTTTGTGCCATGTCTCTTTAAAAATAGTTTAGGAGCCCTCAGAGTCCCAGAAAAAAAAGAAGATGGCACATTCCAAAGGATTTTACTGAAGAGAGTTTAATGAAAGGGCTGTTTACCAATGCGTGGGTAGGATTAAATGTACCAACAAGGGTAAGTACACAGAGGCTAGCAAAAGTAAGACACCACCACCAAGCCATTAAACCTGAAGAGCAAAGACAGGCAGCCTGGTAAGGGGTGGAACAGTGGACACGGGTTGCCCAGTGATGAGCTGTGGTGTTGGAAGAAACTAGCCACAGCTAGAACTATGATCAAGTTGGGAAGGGTGGGGTAAATACTCCTAAATTTCTCTCTTCCTGCCTTCTCATCTCCTGCCATGTGGCCGATTGGCTGAGTCCAGCTGGAGGCTAGGGAGGGGATGTGGGGATAAGGAAGGTATCTGGTGGTATAGAGGTCAGCCTCATGGGTACACAGAATGTATCTATATATATGGGGAGGTGAGATGGTAGACAGAAAATAACTAGTACAGAAGGCTCATATTTTACTAATTTAAAAGTTAAAGAAGCACAATATTCAAATATTTAAAATTTCAATTTTTTCTTAGCACTCTCTGCCCCCTTTCCCGTTTTATTTTACTCCATAGGACTTATTATCCTTTAACATATTTTATAATGTAATACTTTATTTTATTTATTTTCTATCTCTCTCACAAGAAAGCAAGCTCCTTGAAGGCAGTAATTTTGCCGGTTTTCTCCACTGTTGTGATGTCATTATATATTTGTTGAATGAATGAGTACATTAAGGGTACCTAGCAAACCAGAAAAGAAATCTTTATACAGGACTCTTTAAAAATATAAATATCTGAAGATATAAGAGATTTACTCTGAATGTTTAATGTAATGTGGTTTTTCAAAGCAAAGAACGTATGCTTAAAATGATTTTCAAATATTCCATAATATTTACAATAAATAAAACAAAGGAACTCAAATTTAATATAGCATATAAAAATGTCTAATGATGCACATTTACTAATATGCATTAGTAAAATGAATATAGTGCTTTCTTATTTAAAACTAATAGCATTAATATAATCTAATGCCAAAAAGACATAATGGTAAAATAAATAAATGCTTTATGCAAGTTAATCGTCCTTTAGAATGGGATATCTCTGAATTCAAAATCAGGACACTGAACAACATTTTTAATGCTGTTGCTTTTCTGTGTAAACTTAAAGCTGCTGTTTACTCATATTCTTCATTAAGGTTAAAGCTTTGAGAGACTAATGGTCCCAGCATGAAGCAGATGTGTAATGCATATTCAGACCCCACTATGTGATAATCACTGTAGAAGGATCACATACATAATTTATGGCAGACTGACATTAACTGACGTGTTTCCCTCTTTACCCCCTACACACACCCCCAACCCCAGACACTAGAATTTAAGTTCCATAAGAATAAAGACCTTGTTTTTCTTGTTCACCACTGTATTTCCAGCTATTGCACTAGAACTTGGCACAGAATAGATGGTCAATAAATTTTTTTTGAACGAATGTTTGCACTCCTCAGCAGCAAAGCTATAGCAAAGAATTTATAGGCTGTTTATATAAGAACAGCAACAAATGGTCTTTCCCTTAAATGAGCTTACGAGGAAGATAAGACATCCTTGTGTGAGAGATGTCACAAGCAAAATCTTATTGGAGCAGAGGAAGTTGAGTCAGATTACTCATGTCCGGATCCCCAACACCCCTGGTAGCTATTTGTCCTTAGGCACAAACTTTTCCTTGCAGTATCAGCTTCATTGACATTAAAATAAAGTCATAATGACACACACTTCATAGGGCTCTTGGGAGAATTAAATGAAATAAAGTATATAATGAGCTTAGCAAAATATCAACAGATAGCAAGAACTCACTAAATGCCAACTGTTAGTGCTTAGAGTTCCTACTAAGCTATGATTTAATTAACTGCTATAAAGTGTGTTTTACATATTTAGCTAATTAGTTTTATTGGACAAAGAGTAACCTGCATGTGAACTTCATAGCATATGCCTCAACAAACAAGAAAATTATTATTCATGAATTAACATTATTGGATAAAAGTGATTATATAGGAATGAGCAACTTTTTAACCAACTTCTAATCACCTTAATTATGGGGAAACAGGGCTTCTATTACAAATGGAGAATTGTTAATGGAACTAGGAACCTCTGCTAATCTGTGGAAGTTATCTTAAACCATGAGAGTTTAGCTCACTCATCTGTAGAAATGTTGTTTGTGTAATACTATTTACCACTTACTTGCTTCTGGCATTATTCAAGACTATATGCCCTCCTCCACAAAGTACCTATGCTTTCATCTGTAAAATGTTATCTTTAACCACAAATGCCTGGGTCAGAAAGTCTTATAGAGCAAAATACCATAAAAAATATGTTGAAATAGAATTATCTAAATCTTGGATCATTAGTACTTGAGCAAGATTATCTCCTGGACAGTTAATCATGCAGGTTTTTAGGTTCAGAGATGAAACATTTTAATGTATAAAGTCAAAGACTGATATTTCTAATTCAAACATCACACAGACATGTAAAATCATTAAAGAGACTTACATCCAACATTTCGATCTGTTTTCCACTAAGAACTATTTGAAAAACAAAAGCCCCCAAATCCTTATTGTTCAAGCATGTAATTAAAATTCAAAATGAGAAGCCTTCTGAAAGAAGTTCAATAGTGACACATTTGGCCAAGTTTTTATGTATACACACACAAATTCTGTCTCTGCATTTATCTCCTTTACGGCAAGGGTATTAGAATATGTAAATATGTGTTACAACTGCTAGAACTCTGAGACAATATTGTAATCTGAAAAGTCAGTGCTGATTTATTCCAGACATCATTTGACAGAAATGGTACATCAAAAAGAAGTAAATAAAGTACTATGAGATTTTTATTGCAAACAAGGTTCACATATACTTTCAAAGAAAAAGAGTGGGGAAAGAGAGCATCTTTAAATGTCTTCAAGATTAATGCCAAGATAGTCTGAATTGGCCATGTCACAGAATAGCAGAGGAATGTGTAACTTAACTACCATCTTCACATACATATGCTGTAGTTTTTAGAGACGGTTTTCACTTGAGCCTATTTATTCAGACAGTATTATATTCCCAACAATAATTACGTTTCTTTCTTCATCCTGTTTAAATCAGGTTTAAGCACACAGCTGTAGCATGTTGAATTTTTAAGAAACAAAGTCAGTCCAGTTTCATGAGTTTGGGCTTTTTATTCCATATTTGAATTTATTTTTCCTGGAAAGGAAAAATAGTTATAGCAGCACCTGGTACAGTGCCATGAACATAGCGGAGGTTTAATAAATATTTATCACTGTTGAAGTTAAAAGAAACACTGATCTGCACTCTGCATGATATGTTGGAAAGAACCATATTGCTTGCAAAAAGCATAAACATTTGGTGAAGCATGTGAATCTTAGACAATTTTTGAAAACGATTATTTTGCAGGTGGTCTGATCTACTACAGAAAGGATAAAATGTTACCTATAAATATGATTAAGAGCCATTAAAGTCTAAAGAACTGCTTAGAAAAGCAGACTCTACAGAATGCTGAAAAGTCTTACTCTTTGTATCGTGATCTGATTGGCCTTGGCAGCAGATTCAGAAGAGAACCTCAGCTGTAGATCTGCAGGAGAGAGGGAGGTAAACCAAGTGGGTATAGGGCCAGTCTGATGGATATGACTCTAAAATTCCCCCCAATTTCAGCTTTTAAGGGGACATATGAAACATGAGTCCAGGCCAGCTTAATGTTAATAGCCATCATCTTAAATACGCCAGGTGAGAGCATGTCACCAGAAATTGGTTAAATGGGAAATGCTATTATCCGATCGATGACAGTTTTATGTTTGGAGAGGGAGTGGTTGTCTGGGTTATAAGAGGGACTTAGCCAGTGGACTGCAGACAGGAGAACATTGGGATAGGATCCAGATCCCCCAGAGAGAAGGGGTTGGCAAGACTAGTCAGCTTTCCAAGCCCAGACAATTTGGCCAGGGCTTAGGGCTGGAATCCATTACCAGCAGAGAATGAAGTCCAAACACAGAACAGAGGCAAGAATCTAGGCATACAGTAGGGTTGGAATTGAGACCAAGGAGCTTAATATTGGTGGCCACGTTGTCATTTATACAGGCTCACTCAACAGCAAGCTTAGGGCAATAGATAAGTTCTAGACACTGTTTATTGATAGGAATGAAACTCCTGACAAACTGTCATGCTTAAGTCTCATTTGAGTAACAATTTGATGATGTTGTGTCTGTAAGTTGATGTTAAAGTCATATCTGCTTCTTGGGCATGGCTGTGCAAGAAATGTCAGTTTGAAGTATTCGATTTGTATTTTGGAATAAACTTGAATAAACCCAAACCTATATTAAAATTGACCATTCACTTATATACTAGAATGTGAGCTCCACAAAAAGCATTTTTGTCTCTTCATTCACTGAAGTCTGCCATATGCCTAACCGGCACACAGTTAACATTCAATAGGTATTTGTCAAGTAAAAGACTGATTTAGCTAAATATTAAGTGCCGCACAAATGATCTGAAAGCTTCAGTGTATGCCCTGATGGAGACCCTTACCTCCTGTAGCAGCAGGGCTGAAATTGCTGAAAATCAAGCACAGAACTTTATACTGCAACTGACTGAATTGCAATGCAAGTTGAATTCCCAGCTTCATGGGGTGTCTACTGTTAAAGTGACGGCATTGACTGGGAAGGGATGGGATCCCGAAAGTTGTAATGTGGGAAGACTCTAATGATGCTGGGGCCGCTGAGCCCCTAAATTCTGATGAATCTTCTTTGCCAGTGGAAGCAGACCCTGCACTCAAAAGGAATGAGACCTCTCCATTCCCAATAGAAGAGAACTCTCCACCCCTGTCTGAGGGGATTAATCCTGAGTGAGAAAACTGTAATGGCCTCTCCTGAGGCACTTGCCATGCAAGACAATGCTTAGTCTCCTCAGGACCACCCCTCTTTGCTTCTAGACCTAAAATGTGACTCAAACCTCAAAAGGTCCCTAAAATTGAGGTACAAAGTGTGACCCATAAGAGGTGTGATACACTCCCCCCAAATATTTAAATATTCTAATTTATATGAAGAGAAATCTGGAGAACATGTATGGAAATGGATATTGAGGGTGTGGGATATTAGTGGAAGGAACATAAAACTGGATCAGGCTGAATTTATTAATATGGGCTCACTAAGGAAAAATTCTGTATTGAATGTTGCAGCTTGGGGAATTAGAAAGGGCTCTAACAGTTTCTTTAGTTGGTTGGCTGAAACATGGACCAAACGGTGGCCCACGGTGAGCAAGGTGGAAATGCTGGACATGCCTTAGTTTAATACAGAAGAAGGGTGTCAAGGACTTAGGAAGATGGGAATATTAGAGCGGACTTGTCTTTTAAGATCTACTCACTCACTCACTCCAGAATACATACTTTTCATCAAGACTGTGAGAAAAAAATTTGTGAGGGAAGCCCCAGCATCCTTGAAGAGTTGTGATCACTCTTCTCTGGAGACCAGACCTTACAGTGGGGATGGCAGTCATTGAATTGGAAAACCTTAATGTACTGAGTGTAAGTGGATCCTGGTGTGGCAGGGGTGAAATGAGCACACTCAACTATCAAAGGCAATGTGGGCATGGTTATTATAATAGTAGAGTCAAAGCAATAGTCAGAATATTCCAACTCACACAGACCTATATCACTGGCTAGCTGATCTTGGTGTGAATAAAAGTCTTAGTAGAATCATAAAAACAGAGAGCCACGGTCTCTCAATCATTTCCCAGACTTGAGCCAGTTTACTGACCCAGAACCCCTTGAATGAAAGAGAGGCCAAATCTCCTTGAGGAAGGACTCCACCATAATGCCAAAAATGTATACTATTAATCTTTCCCCCAGTCTTTCCTGTAGGGATCTATGACTCTTTACCAGAGGACCTGTGCACTGGGGAAAAGGAAATAATCAGATCTGTCAGGGATTACTGGACACTGGCTCTGAACTGACACTAATTTCAGGAGGCCCAAAATATCACTGTGGTCACCAGCCAGAGTAAAGGCTTATAAAAGTCAGGTGGTCAATGGAATTTCAGCCCAGGTCCGCCTCACAGTAGGCCTAGTGGGTCAACCAAACCCAGTGGGCCAACCAAAATAACCCAGTTTTGGAACTCATAATTAGAATAGACATACTCAACAGCTGGCAGAATTCCCACATTAATTTTCTGACTTGTAGGGTTCAGATTGTTGTGGTGGGAAAGGCCAAGTGGAAGCCACTGAAACTGCCTTTACCTAAGAAAGTAGTAAACCAACAACAACACATTCTAGAGGGATTGCAGAGATCAGTGCTACCATAAAGGATTTAAAAAATGCAGAGATGGTGAGTCCTATTATATCCATTTCAACAAGTCTATTTGACTTGTACAAAAGACAGATGGATCTTGGAGAATAACAGTGGACTACTTTAAGTTTAAGGATGTGGTGACTTCAATTGCAGCCGCTATACCAGATGTGGTTTCACTGCTTGGGCAAATTAACACATCCCCTGGTACCTGATATGTGGCTATTGATCTGGCAAAAGCCTTTTTTCTCCATCCCCATCACTTAAGCCCACCAGAAGCAGTTTGCTTTCAGCTGGCAAAGCCAGCAAGAGACCTTCAGTATTCTACCTCAGGAGTATATCAACTCCCCAGCCCTATGTCATAATTTAGTTCATAGAGATCTTGATCACCTTTCCCTCCACAAGATATCACACTGGCCTATTACACTGATGATATTAGACTGATTATATCTAGCAAGCTGTACTCTAAACTGATTGGGAAGACATTGGTGTATCAGTAGGTGAGAAATAAATCTGACAAAAATTGAGGGGTTCAGTAGTGTGGGGCATGTCAAGATATCCCTTACAACATGAAGAACAAGTTGCTGCATCTAGCCCTTCTTACAATCAGAAAAAGAGGTATGACACTTAAAGGGCCTCTTCAGAGTTGGAGGCAACATATTCCTCATTTGGGTGTGCTACTCCTGCCCATTTACCAAGTAACCTGAAGAGTTGCTAGTTTTGAGTGGGGTCCAGAATAAAAGAAGGCTCTGCAACATGTCCAGGCTGCCATGCAAGCTGCTCTGCTACTTGGGCCATATGATCTGGCAGACAGAGATCTTGTGTGAAGCCTTTGGCAGACCCCAATAGGTAAATCACAGTGCAGACTCTAGGGTTTTGGGAAGAAGCCCTGCCATCTTCCACAGATAACTACTCTCTTTTAAGAAACACTCTTGGACTTACACTGGGACATATTAGAGACTGAAGGCTTAATCATAAGCCAAGTTACCAAGCAACCCCACTGCCCCTCATCAGCTGGGTGATCTCTTACCCATCCAGCCATAGGGTTGGGTATACACAGCAGGACTCCATCATCAAATGGAACTAGTATATACATGACTGAGGCATATACATGACCTGTGGCATAAATAAGTTATATGAAGAAGTGGCTCACATGTCATGGTCCTTACTGCTGCTACACAGCCTTTTCCCTCCCAGGTTGCACCTATGGCCTCACAAGGACTGACAGAGAAAGAGAAGATTCAGGTCTCATTTACAGATGATTCTGCACAATACGCAGGTACCACCCAAAAGTGGGGAGGAGCAACACTACAGCCCCTTTCTAGGACATCCTTGAGGGACAGTGGTAAAGGAAATCCTCCTAGTGAACAAAACTTTAGGCAGTGTACCTATTTGTTCACTTTGCTTGGAAAAAGAAATAGTCAATTATGCAATTATATATTGATTCATGGGCGGTCACCGGTGGTTTGACTAGATGGTCAGCGACATGAAAGGGACATGAAAACATGATTGGAAAATTGCTGACAAAGAAATTTGGGGAAGAAATAGATGACTAGATCTCTGTGTATGGGCAAAAAACATGAAGCTATTTGTGACTGCTCCATGTGATGCTCACCCAAGAGTGACCTCAGCAGAAGAAGATTTTAATAATAAAGTAGATACATGTTCTTTAGAGCCTGTCAGCCTCTTTCCCCGACCAACTCCTGTCCTCACCCAATGGGCTCATGAACAAAATGGCTATAACTGGCATGGATGGAGGTTATGCATGGGCTCAGCAACATGGACTTCCATTCACCAAGGCTGACCTGCCTATGGCCACAACTGAGTGCCCAACCTGCCAGCAGCAGAAACCAACACTGAGTCCCTGATATCACATCATTCCCTGGAGTAAACATCCAGCTATCTGGTAGCAGGTTGACTGCATGGAATCCCTTCCATTATAGAAGGGGCAGAGTTTTGTTTTTACTGGAATAGACACTTACTCTGGATATTGATTTGCCTTCCTTTAATGCAATGCTTCTGCCAAAACTACCATCTGTGAACTTACAGAATGTTTTATGCACTGTCACTTATTCCACACAACACTGTTTCTTTTTTTTTTTTTTTAAAGATTTTATTTATTTATTTGACAGAGATAGAGACAGCCAGCGAGAGAGGGAACACAAGCAGGGGGAGTGGGAGAGGAAGAAGCAGGCTCATAGTGGAGGAGCCTGATGTGGGGCTCGATCCCATAACGCCGGGATCACGCCCTGAGCCGAAGGCAGACGCTTAACCGCTGTGCCACCCAGGCGCCCCCCACACAACACTGTTTCTGATTAAGGAACTCACTTCACAGTAAATGAGGTGTGGCCACGGGCCTGGGTTCACAGAATTCCCTGGTCTTACTATGTTCCCCACAATCCTGAAGCAACTGACTTGACGGAACAGTAGAATGGCCTTCTGAGGACTTAGTTATAGCACCAGCTAGATGCCAATATCTTGCAGGGCTGTAACAAGGTTTTCCAGAAGGTCGTGTATGCTCTGAATCAGTGTTCAATATATGATGCTATTTCTTCCATAACCAGAATTCAGGGGTCCAGAAATCAAGGGATGGAAATGGGAGGAGCAGCATTCACTATTACTCTTAATGACTCACTAGCAAAATGTTTGCTTCCTGTTCTTGCAACTTTATGTCTGCTGCCTAGAGGTCTTAGTTCCAAAGGAAGGAATGCTTTCACCAGGAGACATAACAATGATTCCATTGAACTAGAAGTTAAGACTGCCACCTGGCCACTTTGGACTCCTTGTGTCTCTGAATCACAGGCAAAGAAGGGAGTTATTGTGTTGTTTTGGATGAATGATTCTGACTGCTAATAGGATATCGGACTGCTATTCCACAATGGAGGGTAGGAAGAGTATGCCTGGAATAGGAAAATCCCTCAGTACTCCCATGATTTGTGATTAAGTTCAAGAAAAAACTACAAAAACCCAACCCAGGCAGAACTACTAATAGCCCAGACCCTTCAAGAACAAAGATTTTGGTCATCTCATCAGGTAAACAACTACGACTAGCTAAAGTGCTTGATGAAGACAAAGGGAATACAGAATGGGTAGTAGAAGAAGGTAGTTATAAACACCAACTACAACTATATGACCAGTTACAGAAATAAACACTATAATTGTCACGAGTTTTTCTTATTTTGTGGAGAATATGTCTGCATGTGTATTAGTGTGTATATGTGTATCTCTATTTTATTCCCTCTCTTATTCCCCTATTATGTAACAGAAAATGCACTGACTTTATATCATAATACTTAAGGATTGTTCATTCTACATTATACTATTTAAGTTACAGGATATCAAGAAGAATAGTAAACACCACTCAAGGACTTTACCTCCTCTTCTAGAAAAGGGGGCATTTTCAGTTATATGCAGGATAGTTACATTGTCTTAAATGAAATTATGCTTGTTATTGTCTTCATTTGGAGAATAAGTATGGTTTAAAGAGAGGCTTATAGGTGACAAGTTGAAAAGGGGTAAACTTGTGAAGGTTAATTTTAAGTGTCAACTTGACTAAGCCATGGGATGGCCTGATATTTGGTAAAACATTATTCTGGGTGTTTCTATGAAGGTGTTTTTGGATGCGTTTAACCCTTAAATCGAGAGACTGAGTGAAGTAGATTGCCCTCTCTAATGTGGGTGGGCCTCATCCAATCAATCAAAGGCCTAAATAGGACTGAAAGGCTGACCGTCAAGTAAAGAAGAGGGAATTCCTCCTGCCTGACTGCCATTGATCTGGCCCATCAGCCCATCTGCCATCAGACTCAGATTCAAACATCAGCTCTTTGGGGTCTCCAGCTTGCTGTCCTTTGTGCTAAAACTACCCCTGATTCTTGGCCCTTTGGACTCAAACTGGAACTGGGACTATGCCATTAGCTCTTCTAGATCCCCAGCTTACTGACAGTAGATTTTGGAACTTGTCAGCCTCCATAATCACATAAACCAATTCCTTACAAAAAAAAAAAAAAACAACAACAACAAAACCAGAATATGTATATATTATACAATCTCATATATATATATATGTATACATATATATATACATATATATATATATGTATATATATATATCCTATTGATTCTGTTTCTTTGTAGAACCCTAATACATGGAGTTGTAGGGTTGATTAATTCAGTAGCACAGAAGTATTAGAGCACAGATTCTTACCACCTTCTCATTCTACCATCTTGGCATCCTGCTTATCATCTTATGCTGGCTCCTCTCATGGCCCCAGTGGCTGCAGCAGCTACAGACATCACTTCTTCATCCAGCCACATTAAGAGTCGGAATAATGTTACTGTTTTTTAACATGTTTCTTTTAAACGCAAGCCTTTGGGAGAAATAACCCCAGGAGATTTCTCCTCATCAAAAGATGAAATGAAAATTGGCCAGAAATATCACATGCCTCTTCTTAATCCAGCCTCTGGAGAACAGAATAAAATTACGATGATTGGCTAAGAGTAGTCAGATTTATCCTGGGGGATTACAAAAAGGGATCTGAGTCATTTTTCCCTGGGCCAATGGCTACACAGCAGGTGAACAACTGAACAGGTTTTAACAGCAAGAAGGAAGGAGAAAATAAACTTGAAAGCAAACACCAGGATTTGCTGTAAGTATCCTGCCATAGGATAGCCCTCCATTTCCATGTAGATGGGAAGTTTGAAATTTCCTAATGGTTCTGAACCTCAAAATCAGATTTTCCTACTAAGTGATTAAGAGCTGTATAGAGTCCACAGCTCAGTTGTATAGAGTCTCCATCCACCCCTTCAAGATTGAAGCACTCACTCCACCAGCTGTTGGGACTATTGGCACCTTCCGCTTTTATCTGATTCCTCCTTGGGAGCTGACTTTAGCTGAAGAAAGAACCCTCATTCATCAGGTTGCAGTGGGGTAGAATAGAAGACTGGCCCATCCAGGGAAAGAAAGGTACAGCCCCTTTTGCCTCAGGGCTAAGGTCATCCCAGCTTCAGACTTCCCTGTAGCATTGGTTGAGGTCTTTATTATGACAGCATTCTAGTTCAATCTCTCCTTTCACCCAATCCTGCTTTCTTCACTCACCTCCTTTCACCCCACCCCCAAGTATAGATGCCAAGAGCCCTCCCAAATAATCTTCCCATATACAAATCTCAGAGTCTGTTTTAGGGAAAATCCAACCTGCTCAGGAGCAGACCACAGAGGGGACTGGGCCACAGCTGATGGGGTATTCAGGCATGCTCCACTAGTAGAGACTATGTTCTGACATTTTCTCCAGAGCAGGAATTTTATCTGTGCTGAAATACATTGCAACGGTCTGTAACTTCTGTTTGTCTTAACTGGTATATAAAAGTTCAGATTTAAGATCAATTTTTTTCCTAATCTAGCTGTAGAGATAGATACTTTTTAAAAATAAATAAATAAATGTCTTTAAAAAAAAAGCACACAAGTAGATTTCGAAAGAAAAGCTTTAAGCAAAGGATTTGCAAATGCTATTATTTTCTCCCTTTGTGCTAATATCTTTCATAAAAAGGCAGAGCCACCTTTGCATAAATTGCTTTAAAAACAGTGATTGAAATATTAGATTCATCTGTCCCCATCAGAAGGAAACATCATTACTAGGCAGTGCCTAGGATTTCAGAAACCATTTGGAGATTTTTCAAAGAATCTCCCATAAATAACACCTAAGATGTATAAGGCACGGTCTTGGAGATACAAAAAAAGATCAAGATATATTGCCTTAAGGAGCTTATACCTTAGTGGAGTAGACAGAGAAGTGGAAAAATGTAGTGTGAAAAATGCATGAAGGGTAAGGGTATTATGAGATGACCAGGTATGTGACCTCACTCAGCCTACAGAATAGGAGAGGCTTACCAGAAGTAAGTCAGAAGTGCACTTAGCAGAAGGTACACTTGGAAGGAGGAAAGGAGTTTCTGGAAGAGAGGAACATATGCATAGAGGCCCACATTTAAGACCAAACAGGAATTATTCTAAAAACTGAAAGTATTATTACCATATTCCCAGTACCCAGTAACAGTGTCTGACAAATGCTGAATCCTCAATCAATATTTGCTAAGTAGATGAATGAATAAATGGAGTAGTTGCACTCAGTTGACACATCCAGTATAAGGAAGGAAAGGGGTAAGAAATGATGCTGGAAGGGTACATAGGTATCAGATCATGAAGAGTCTTCCTAATATGTCAACTTAAAGGTTTAACATTTATTCTGGAAGATACAGAAAATTTAAAAATTCAAGGACAGTGGCCATGGGCAGAGTTGTTGACAGTCATGCACAGGATAGACTTAAAGGCACAACTGAGGTAGGTGGATAAAGAGACAGGAATCCAGGCAAGAAGTAGCAGGGGCTTGAGAAAAGGTGACAGAAACAGAGAAATCATACAACTCAATGAATCATGGAGATAATTTTCAAAGTACTATGAACAAGACTTGGGTAACATTTTCAATGTGGGTCTTTGGTGAGATACAAACACATTTGCTTTGAAAAATCTTAAGAATTTTACTGGCCATTTAGTGTCCACCATACAATGTGAGTTAGTCAGTTGTCCTAACTGATCCTGTCTCTAAAAGAGAAATCTTCACTAAGTCATTATAATCCCCAATAGTATCATATGTTCTCTGGTTTTCTTGTTCTAACTCCTTCCATTTCCATGGTAACTCATGTAATAAAGGTAAAAGAAAGAAAGATTCCTGGTGTCTATATTTTTTAGGGCTCCTGTTTTTCTTTGGTGCTTCAAAAAAGTAGTCCTTGGCACCAAATTCTAATTATTCTGAAGAAATAACAAGTCAACTAAATATTGCCAAGGGGGAAAGATATATTTTGTACCTTTCCTAATCTATATTCTTCTTCAAGGGAAGCTGTAGCTAAAACCAAACTAAGATATTTATAGACCTTAATGTTCCCAAGAGTGATAAGCTGGGATTTCCAAAAGCAACAAGGCCAGGCTGGCCACTCAATGTTATGCCACCTTGAAGAGATGATCACAGATAGTAAGACAATGGGGGAGGAAAAAAGTAAAAGTTTTGTTCCCTTTCAAGTTCACTCTCATTGTCTGGTTTCAATATTAGATCTTCTTATGAGTAAGATCAGCCCTCTATAGTTAGTCTCAGGAATCTGCAAACTTAATTTTTGATACTCCTACATAATGCCCTTCATCAATAAGTTTGAGATGGAGAAGAAGGCAATAATTTCAAAAAAGGTATGAGGAAGGAGGAAGCATAAAAACTTTTCAATCCTAGTCCCAAGGCTATTTTACATACGTTAATATTTTCATTCCCATTTGTTGAAAATGTATATTAAGTGAGGCTGAAACATCCAGGGTATCAGGCATTAGGTGGCATTATCAAGCAGAAGTGTGTCACAACCATTCAAAGCTGTGAGATCTGCCCAGCAGCAGATACCCTATAGCATTTCTTCCACATGCCCTGCTTTCAATTGCCTTGTCTACCTTGCTGATTCCTATTATTTGGATCCAATTTGGGGTTTCTCATGTCTTTTCTATATGACCCTTGGCATTGCTCCTTCAATAACACAGTAATTGCTTCTGAATCTACTACTTTGAAGACACTAGCAGATCTCCAGGATTGACTGCTATGTGCCCAATGTCTGGTGTTGCTATACTTTGTGCAATACATGATATTAGGATCCATCAATGAGCCATGGAAAATATACACATTAAGACTGCGCATTCAAAACTGGATTGTGATGAGGGTTACCCAATGTACAAATTTGTTAAAAATCATTAAACCGTACACTGAGAATGGGTGAATCTTATGATATGTAAATTATACTTCAGTAAAGTGTGAAAGAAAAAGTTTGGTCAGATAATGGAAGTAGGTAACACAACTTTGGACTGACACTGAACCCAAACAAAAAACAGGTAAACATAGAGGGTGCCATCATGACAAGGGCTGACCACACAGAAAATCAGTTCACTGGGCAAATCATAGGATCCGTTAGTTACATCAGTTTCCAGTCACAGGAAGATTGGGGAATTACTAAAAACCCAGTAAAAGATAGCATTGTTGTTGGTGTTGGTGATTTAGCATAGTTACCATTGGGATCCCAAGACCAGGTCCCAGTTGCCAGGAAGAGCATTGCAACAAGGAATTTACTTTTGTCAATTCGGGCTTTTAGTATGCAAACCAACTCCGTTTAATTTAAGGACAGAAAAAAAAATCATTTATTACAAAGGTCTGAGGTCATTTATAGAACCAAACAATAAAGCATTGGATAGAACACTGAAAGAACCAAGACAGGACCTGCAGCCTTGGGTGGCCCTCAGTTCCATGGCAAGACTGGGCCAAAGTGCCCATCTAAGGCCTTGAGTTTGAGTACCTAATGCACTCAGTGACCATCCTGTCCAACTCGTCCCAGGACTCAGAGAACATGAGCATTGGCCACTGAAACGTCATGCTGCAGCATCACCTTGAGATCTTCGTGTCCCCAGGCAACAGTGGCCATGGCAGAGCTGCCACAAAGCCATCCCTGTAGCCCAGGCCCCAAACCAGCAGTGACTTCTACCTGCACTGCCTCTACAAGAAGCGGGTGTTGGTGGACCATGTTGTTCCAGAGGCGTGGCACGACACCACTGCAGCTGCCACACATGTGCATGCTCAGGTGCCAAGCACAAATAGCAAGATCGCATTCACTGCCCTGTCCGGGAGCGGGAGAAGGCGCCCGAGTCCCCGAGACCCCGGTGAGGCCCAAGCAGGCCCACATCTCATCCTCCACCGTGGATGTTCCAGACAACGTGGTTCACCTCATCCACCCTCTGGTGGGGGAAACATGAGTGCTGCAAACTGGCCCATTCAGCCCTTGGGGAGCAGGGTCTTGGGGTACAAAATGGGCCATGTAATACCATCTGACTTCGATTTCATCACCCACAACTCACAGCCAGAAAATGAAAAAGAAACTTCTGGTAAAGACAGCCTAAAGGATGCTGCAAAATCACCTTATTCCTACACACAATTAATCATACAAGCAATTATGATGTCGCCTGATAAACCACTCACCCTAAATGGAATTTACATGCACATCACTAAAAATTATCCATACCACAATGGCAGGTCGAATTCAACTGACCACAATGTCTCTCGGAATTGTTTTTGCATCAAAGTACCATGTTCCCAGGAAGAACCAGGCAAAGGCTCATTCTGGGGGATAGCTCTTACCTCTGAAAGCAAATTAATAGAGTGGGCTTTTAGGAAAGGACAGCTGAGGGTGTGCCTTGCTTCGAAATCCCTCTAGGACCCCTCTGCTCTAAAAGTGCCCCAGCCTCTCCCAACACCTCTGGATCCTCTGCTCACTCCAGTGGCTCCCAGACTTCCGAGAGCTGGTGGAGGGAAGATTCACCAGACCCTGGAACCAGAGCCCGGTCCTCACAGCGCCAACCGGCCGTGGTCCAGGAGGCCCCGGGCTGCTCAGAGCGCACCAGGCTCGCCCCCGTCTAGTGGCCCTGCAGTGGCAGCTGCTGCCCAGAATCAAGTCCATCACCTACACCTTCGCCGCCCCTGTGATCACCTCGACCCCCCAGCAGCCAGTCACGCAGATGGTTCACGCCGCCCGCCGGCTCCCTGCAATGCCCGTCCAAAGCCGAGGCCGGCCTGGCCCCAGCGAACACTGTCGCCGGGCAGGTCGCCTCCACTGAGGCGGCCATGCTGGCCCCTCCTGAGCCAGGGCCTCAAGATCTGTGCGCGGATCACAAAGTAAAAGTGAAAGTAGAATATTCCTGCGATGAGCTGAGCCACACTAGGCGCCACTAGCCGGGTCATTCAGATGTGACAGACCACCCCGTCCAGATAGTCACCAGGCGCCTCCAGGTCAGCACCAGCCACCAAGAAAAACCACAGAGCAAAACGGGACTCACGTGGTGCCAATCCGCCTCGCGGGCCACGGCCAGGTGAACAAGGCAGTGGCGAGTGGTCTGTACAGGCTGGCGACACGCGCGGGCGTCGGGTCCCAGCCCACGAAGTGCTGGAGCGGCGACCAGTTGGAGCGGCCTGAGCAGCAGCGGGTCCAGGGCGCCGGCGGCGGCGGCGAGAGCGGCGAGAGCCACGCCTCGGCCTTGCGCGCGGAAACGCTGCCGGCGGCCATGAGCTAGGCTCGGCATCCAGAACTCGCCCCTGCGACAGCGTTTCTTACTTTAAGGTCAACTCTGTGGTGCCGGAAGGAGACATGGCCTCTCACCCACGCTCCCAGCACATTCTCCCGGCAGTAGATGGCCAGGAGTTTGAGCTTCACCTCAGCGCTGGAGACACAAAACGCAGGTGGCCTTCAGTTAAATACAGAAGTCACAGCAGCGCAAAGCCACGCACGCGTGTCTCCCGACCCCGCGCTCAGCTTTCGGCTCCGAGGAAAGGTGTGTCCTTCCGGGTCCTTCCGAGGGAGCCGGACGCCTGGCGCGAGCCCACCTGCCAGGACCCTGGCCCAGGCCACCCCACCGCCTTCAAGGGGACCCGTGGGCCAGACACTGTGTAAAACAGTATTTTGTTGTTCACATGTGGAATTAGAATATTTTGAAGTATACTTTTTTCTTTTAAAAATAGGGGAGTCTTCACATTTCAGATCCCTCCATTTCTACTCTAGACATCACGCAGGACCTTTCGCGTGGATTTCATTTGGGGGAAAAAACCGCGCAGTTTTGTTTCCAGCCTATGGAATAATTTACTTGTGTCTGTCCAGTGAAAGTCACGGTGGAGGTATCTGATGACACCAGCAAGTTTTCCCTGTTAGAGCGGGTGCCTGATGCATTTAATGCACCTCCATTTCAGTGTGTAGGATGACCCAACAGACAGGACAGACCGACCCCTCCCGTTTGCGACAGAGAGAACTGTTGGACTCACCAGAGCTGCACTGAACTGTTTCTCTTTCCTGCGTTTTTTCGTAGTTCGTTTCTTTGGGTTGACTTTGTCCCTGGCATAATTTTCCACTTCAAGTAGAACAAGTCTCCTAAGGATTGTGTATGTTTAAAACAACCGAACTGTTACTACTGCATTTGGGGAAAAAAAAAAAAAAAGATTCAATCTTTTACCACGCACCCTTTTGCAAAATGCCATAGATCTCTCCATGGCATGCTTATGCTTCGGCGTCACTAGTTCTAGGCCTCCTCCAGTCCAACCACTTGTCTATCCCATGATGTTGCGGTTTGCCCGGCCCGCAGGGAGGTGGTTGCGGGGATGGAACAGAAGCTGCGTTTTGACAGGAGGATCTGGGAAGCAAGCGCCCTGCAGGTAAGCATTTGAAACATCCAAGTCGTTTTCTGATTTGTATAGGAAATTCCCCTTGATCTTTCAGCACTGAACCAATACTAATCTGACTTCTGTCCTACAACAAATAAATTCCAGAAGAAAGGAAACAAAGGTGAGAGAATGAGCAGTAGGGGCCCCTCCAGGCTTCAGGCCATGCTACCCTGGAAGAAAACCGCTGTTCTTTCCCGCTCAGCTGTGCAAACAGAAAGCAAGCCTTGGCTTTACTGTGAATTTCTAAATATCATCATAACATTATTTATTTAAACATAGTTATTTTGGTATCTATTTGTTATAAAGAAAACACACACACCACACACATATAGAGATATGTGTATACATATCTATAATATATGTGAATATATACACAAACTCAAAAAAGAGGATAGAAAGCAGGCCATCAGTGGACAAGAAATGCCATCAATTTCTTAAAGAGAATAGCAGTTAGGAGAGTGAGGTAGTGAGTTGAAATGGGGTCCCCCAAAAGATATGTCCATGTCCTAATCCC
The DNA here is from genome assembly GCF_024610735.1 of Ursus americanus. Lineage (NCBI taxonomy): Eukaryota > Metazoa > Chordata > Mammalia > Carnivora > Ursidae > Ursus > Ursus americanus. The sequence goes on along the minus strand of NC_142137.1, from coordinate 48,401,165 downwards.
CCAGAACCTGTAAATGTCACCTTATTTGGAAAAGGGTATTTGCATGTAATTAAGGATTGTGTATGTTTAAAACAACAGAACATCACAAGATGAGGAGATCATCCCTGATTTTCTAGGTAAGTCCTAAACCCAATGACCTTGTAAGAGGGAGATTACACAGACAGAAGATAACCCTGTAAGACAGAAGCAGAGACTAGAATGATGTGGTTACAAGCCAAGGAATGCCAACGGCCACCCGTAGCTGGACACGGCAAGGAACAGATTCTCTCCAGAACCTCTGGAGGGAGTGTGGCCCTGCCAACACCTTGATTTTTGAGTTCTGGCCTCTAGAACTGTGAGATAAATTCCTTTTGTTTTAAGCTATCAAGTGTGTGTAAATTTGTTATAATAGTTACAAGAAATTAATGCAAGTGGTTTCTAAAGAAGCTGGGAAAATTGGCCTTGCAGAAATGCAGAGAAACTCAGAAAACACTAATTGGAAGCAAGGAATGGACTATGGAGTTAAATGGGGAATTAACTGAAAGTGAGTGAAAGTTATAATTGTCCCTCAGACTACTTCCTCATCCTAACAAGCAGAATACCCAGCAGCCAGGTATTTACCACCCTAGCAATAAATAAATAAATAAATAAATAAATAAATAAATAAATAATAAAAAGAGAGAGAGAGAAAGAGAGATTCTTCTCTATAGAAACTTTGTCTAGAGAAGCAGGGCAGCTGCTGTTCCCCAAACACCCTAAAAAAAGTCAATTAGCTGGCAAGCCCAAGCCCACAACCATGGAGCTCTCAATCTTTTCATTGCTTTATTTTTAAATGAATAACCATTAAGGAAGGAACCCAAAATAAAGAGAGGCCAGAGATAAACAGGCAATGGTTGGAGAGGGTAGGGGAATCCAGAAAAAGTTGAAATAATTCAAAGAACAGGAGAGAAGCAAGAAAGAGAAGTCAGTCTATTTATTGAATAGACTCAGAGATATATGCCAGTGATTAATTTAGTGCCTCCCAGCTCCAAACTCATCCCTCTCTTGCCTCGGTATACTGGTAATGGGCTCTGCAGTCAACATTTGGGCTTGGCTTGCTGACTGGATGTAGGTTCGGCCAATCGAGGACACTGAGGAGGCACAAGGAGGTCAATAGGAGACAAGGTACTTTTTGTTCTGGTGTTCTTTTTCCTTCAGGGTCCAGCAGAGGTCCTGCCTTTGTTTACCTTAGCAGCAGGGCTGGGTGCTTTGGTGGCAACCATGCCCACTCTTCAGTGTCTGAATCTCCCTGCTCAGGGCCACTTCTCCAGACGTTCCAGGTTTCTTCCTTATTCACTTTTCCCTCAACCTTGGGAGTAGTAGCTGTTCTCTGCAGTTACTACTTCTCTATACCTTAGAGTTCTCTTTCATTTCTTTTAGTAAATACATCCTTTTCTCAGTTCACATTTGTGGAATTGTATGCAATTTCTGGACATGAGAGACTCCATTTTGAAGTTCCACTTTTCTTTCTAACTAGTGAACTTTTGAACCAAGCTGTATGTGGTTATTGTTATACAAGCAGTTGCTCATAAAATCCAACAGAACAACTAGCACTTGAACCATAAAACTGTTGATACGAACTTTATGAGGACAGAAAAGTTAGCTAATACATACCAGAAATAGTTTTGTGTGATAGCACCAATAAAATAATCAGATAGTAATCAAAAGTGGTTCAATCGGTCAGCACCAAATTAGCAGGGGTTTGGGGTTTTTTCTTAACTCTTCTTTATCTAAATCATGTAATCACCTCTCCCTTCCTTCTCATAAACCTTCTCTGCATATGAGCCAGACACTTTTCTGGTTACTCCAGAATCTGTGCTCTGCAAATTGCAATTCTGAGACCCCAAAAAGGCCTTTGTTCTTTTTCAGTTTGCCTCCTTTTCTCTATTGACGCAATGTACTTGGTTCACAATTATTTTCTCTATGCAGATTATTGGTGTGGTAATTTTTGTCCCCTACCAGACCCTAACACAATAGTCAATAAGAGTTTGAATCTTTAAAATCCTGTAAAACTTAACACTAGAGATTAGGTAAAACTCTCAGATTGCTAAAGTAAAAATTTGCTTAGAAGACCAAACTGAGAAAAATCTCCCAGAAAATAGAACTAGTTAAAAGATGGAAAATTGGAGGTAAGATTGAGGTGTGGAAAGGGCAGAAAGGGAAAGAAGTGTAAGGTTGCCAATATCTTAATCTTAAAAAGTGAAATGACCAGGGGAGGCTGGGTGGCGCAGTTGTTAAGCGTCTGCCTTCAGCACAGGGTGTGATCCCAGCGTTATGGGATCGAGCCCCACATCAGGCTCCTCCGCTATGAGCCTGCTTCTTCCTCTCCCACTCCCCCTGCTTGTGTTCCCTCTCTCGCTGACTATCTCTATCTGTGTTAAAAAAATAAATAAAATCTTAAAAAAAAAAAAGTGAAGTGACCAGAGATGATATATAATTGACCAAAAACAAAGAGGTAAGTATAATATTTAAACTTAGTAAATAATAAGTAAGCTTATTATTTAAACTAAACTATTAAACAAAGATAACCAAGACAGAAATTAAATATAGTAATAGTAACACTTGGTTAGTGCTTTTAGTGTATTGACCCATTTATCCTCATAATAATCCTATGAGGAATGAACTATTATTATCCCCATTTTATAGATGAGGAAGAGGGTTCAGAGAGACTGTCACTTGCCTAAGGTCACACAGCTGGTAAATGGCAGAAATGGGATTCCAGAGTGCATGCTCTTATCCATTGTACTCTATTCCCCCTGCATGATTTTATTGGGAAGAGATGGGTAAGGAATGTAGACAGTGATGCAAATGACTTAATTCATCTTTTAGCAGTAGAAAAAGGCAATTCTTAAAACTGATGAATTAAGCAATAGTGTTAAGAGATAGAGAGGTAAACACCAGAAGAAACAAACACAGAAACTGTTGAAAGGGATTTACAATAGTCCTCCCTTACCCATGGGGAATATGTTCCACGACCCTTAGGGAATGCCTGAAACTGCAGAGAGTACCAAACCCAATATATACTGTTTTTTTTCCTATATGTGTACACCTATGAAAATGTTTAGGTTATAAATTAGGCACACTGAGAGATTAACAACAATAACCAATAAAATAGAAATTTTTTTACACTGTAAAATTACACTGTAATGAAAGTTATGTGAATGTGGTCTCTCTCTCAAAATATCTATTGTACTGTACTCAGCCCTTTTGTGATAATGTGAGATGATAAAATGCTTATGTGCACAGATGATGTGAGGCGAATGACACAAACATTGCAATGTAGAGTTAGGCTACTATTGACCTTCTTTCTGCTGATTTGTCATAAAGAGGATCATCTGCTTTCAAAGCCCGGGTGCCTACGGATAAATGAAACCCTGGATAACAAAACTGGGGAGTAGGGAGAATTGCTGTACTCTTAGGACCAGCACTTTGAGAAGGAAGTGGTGAACCACAGATTTGTCATTTTCCCTCATAAGTATCTTTCCGTATTATTAACATCTTACTTTAATAATAATTTATTCTAAACATTTTAAAAGACATAAAATTACAAATTATCTCAGGTATGGAGAGAAAAAAATGGGATCATGAAGCTAAATTATACACACAAATTATGTATTTTCTAATTTGACGTGCAAATTATATAAAGATACTCTTAAATGTGAAAAGTCCCTTCTCGCTTGTGGTGGAGATATCTAACCTGAGTTCCTCAGAGAAGGAGGCCTGGTAATTACTCACAACAGGTTTTGGGAAGCCTCTATTTTCACACTTTGTAAGAGAGATGAAGCTAGTTCTCAATCTTATAAACAGCTATCATTTGAATGATAAGATGAAAATTTAAGCATTAATAGGCACAAAAGACAACGCAGAAAAGGAAATGAATGTCTGAATGAACGTACCTTTTGTCCAACCACAGGACCTCACGTCATAGACAAAGGATGAGCTGTCTAGAGAGTGGTCTCCAGGGAGTGGATTCTTGGAAGTATTGCTAGATAGACTCTGGTGGTACAAGCAACATTCTGTACTGTATTTATTAATCTAGAAACTACATTTTTCAGCCCTGGTGTCAAATATATCTCAAGCTATTATAAATTCAAAGTAGTATATTAAGCATCAGTAAATTAAATGCTTTGGATAATAAATGGGTACATAATAAGATGTAATAAGGCCATACCTTTAAACTGGGATCTTTCGGGCACTGGTAATGACAAATGTTGTTTTGCTGCCATCTAGTGTTCATTGCTTTAGAGACCTAAATTGACCATAGGCTGAATTTTTTCTTTCCCTGTCTCTGAAAGAGTTCCTGTTTTTCATGGGGCTTTCTGAGACCTAAATTAAAACACTTTTCCTAACAAAACAAATATTCATATATACACAACAAATCTATAAATAGCCTTATACTTTGTAGGAAGTTCCATGAATTCCGATGTAACCCACATCTATGGGTTTGTCAAGTTTTCTTAGCAAATCACTTCACAGAAAGTTTATAAGGAAGGCTCATTATTTCAGTAAGTCATCTGCTAAATTTGAATGGCAGTCACTATTACAAGGCAATTACTATTAACTCATAAATACCCCTGCAATATGTATTAAGAGTTGAGAGAAAAAAGAAATTCTTTTTATCCAATATGTCAAAGAGATAACACTGCAGGGGGAAAAAATTCTGAAAATCAGCTAGAAATGCCAACTAAATTGTATCTTTGAGTTCTCATAAAAGTAAAGGAAGTTCCCAGGGGGTCAAGAGGAAAAGAAAAGTGAAACAGGAATAGTAACCAGCGACTACTTAGTGGCGATCCTACACTAGAAGTATTTGCTGATTCCCTAAATGTAGTCCTGGAATGGAAGGACTTCCCAAAACATAAGATATGAGGACTTGTTCTGTGTGGGAATTAAGACCTTTGCATAAAACTGGGACCCTCAAGAGACTATACCAGCAAAGGGAGACAAGGAGGCTTGAATGTCTGAGCTATAGTTCGAGTAGAAAAAAAATTTACCCTCTGAATTATAAACATAGCCTCTTTTATGTAGGATTTAAGTTCAAATCAGTATTAACCTGATAAGTTGTATATGGGGTATAAGAAAATGAGACAAGTCAAAGACTACTCAAGACTACTCCAAAAAATGGAGTTGCCATTATACAAAATGGAGAAAGCTTCAAGGGAGGGGTTGGTCTTCAAGTGGGGAATTAGGAGTTTAGTAAGTCTGAGATGTGTATTTGACATATAAGTGGAGGTATCTAAGTATGCAGTTGGGTGTATGAGTCTGAAGTTCAGGAGTGAAGAATGGGCTTCTTTCAGTGGAGATACCTCTGGGAGTAGTCTGTATGACCATGGGACCATAGAGACTGAAAGAGATCAACAAGTGAGTAAGTGTAGACAGAGAAGAAGTCCAGAGGTTAGCTCTGGGATATTCCAATATGAAGAGATCAAGGAAATAAACAAAAATTAGCAAAAGAGACCCAGAAGGAGGAAAAGCAGGAAAACATGCAATCACCAGTTAGCAAATAGAGAGAAATGAATGAATTCAAAATAACACCAAAATTATATAAAATACTGAGGAACAAATTTAGAGAAAATATGAGAGAATTTTATGAAAGCTCTCTGAATTAAAAAACCATCATATTTGGTATTTTTATTATAATTGATAAAGAAACTCTGGAATAAAAATGATATAGCATGAAGCCACTAAAATGAATGTAATAGATGCATATTACTTATATAATATAATTTTATATTACATATAAAAAACCTTCTAGGATGGCAATACATGATAAAGACTAAGACAAAGCAGCAGGAAAAAAATCTATAGTATGAAGTTGTCTTTTTAAATTTAGTATATTCAGTATAGATATGAAGGAAAGCTTGGAGTAATGTATAAAAGACTCTTACCAGTGATCAACATATGGCAGAGTTTCAGTTTCTACAGTATAAATGTCTGGATGATTGAATTTTTACTACGAGCACATACGAACATTCTTTTTTCTAAGATTTTTTATTATTTATTTATTTGAGAGAGTGTGAGTGAGTGAGTGAGAGAGAGGGAAAGTGCACAAGCGGGGTGGGAGGGGGCAGAGGAAGAGGCAAAAGCAGACTCCCCACTGAGCAGGACCCTGATCATGACCTGAGCTGAAGGCAGCAGATGCTTAACCGACTGAGCCACGCAGGTGCTCCTACATATTAGCATTATTAAGAAGCTTAACATTTATTTTTGAGATTTATTTATTTTAGAGGGAGAGCACGTGTGTGCACATGTGAGTGGGGGGAGGGGTAGAGGGAGAGAATCCTCAAGCCAACTTCCCGCTGAGCAGGGCTCCATCTTATCCCAGGACCCGTTAGATCATAAGATCATGACCTGAGCCAAAACCAAGAGTAAGGCGCTTAACCCACTGAGCCACCTAGGCTCCTGAACAAGTATATGAAGTTTATATGGCATATATAATAGCATGGAAATGAAAGTATAACATAATGTTAATTCAAGGAAGTAGAAATAAATATCTTACATACGATATGAGCAAAATTGAAATACTCATAGAAAACAGACTGAAAGCAAAATTGCTTTAAAAAGCTAATTGAGATTCTCTTTAGGAAGTAGTACTGAATGATTTTTCCTTTTTCCTGCTGTTCTATGTCTTTCAAATTCTCTATAGTATGAGTTTCCCTACTTTTGTTTTGCCTGCTTATTACAAAAATTTCCAAACACACAAAGAAAAAGTATAATAAAATACCAGGTACCTATTAGCCAGCTTCAATGACCATCAATATTTAGGTATATATGTGTTATCTTCCCTCACGTGGTGTTTTCTTTTTTTTAATTTTATCTTCTGGACTATTTAAAAGCAAATTTCAGACATCATGTCATCATATTCTATGGACTTAAGAAAGGCTTATTCTTACATAATCACAATGCCATTATTTCCTTTATACAGAAAGAAATAAAAATTCCTTTAATATCTAATACTGAACCCATACTGAAAAATCTCTGATTGTCTGAAACATCTTTATACAGTCAGTTTGTTCTGAATGAAAATCCAAACAGTTCCAATCTTTGCATTCTGTTGTACGACTAGCACAATACCAACAGTGTTACAGGCTAAATTTTGGTGCCCCAAAATGCATATGTTGAAGTCCTAACCTCTCACACTTCAGAAGGTGACTATATTTGGACATAAGGTTTTTAAAGAGGTAATTACATTGAAATTAGGTCATTAGGCTGGTCCTTAATCCAATATAACTGATGTCCTTCTAAGAAGAGAAGATTAGGACTCAGGTACAGTGAGAAGACTACGTGCAAACACAAGGACAAGGCAGCCATCTATAAGCCAAGGAGAGAGGTCTCAGAAGAAACTAACCCTGTCAACATCTTGATCTTGGACTTCTAATCTCCAGAATTGTGAGAAAATATATTTCTGTTGTTTAAGTCAACCTATCGTACTTCATATGGCAGACCTAGCAATGTAATACAAACAGTAAAGCCAACATCTGTTTTGATTTGTTAACGTACATTTTTACCGGGGCATAAATACTTTATCTATCAACCATACTTATGTTTTATTCAATAAATTCGCTATTTTTTATTTAATAAATATTTTGAATACCCTAAATTGATTTCATGAATGGTTGGCCAATTTTGTTATTACTACCACTACTACTCTTAATTGCTTGCCTCTCCAAGTACCACTAAAGTGATCTCACTCTTGTACTCTGAGCTAATGAGAAGGAAAGCAGCATATCTACTTTCTCCAGTTTGAACGGGGCTCACTTATACGTTTGCTATATATTCAACTGACTTCTGGATATATTCCACTGAAACTATCTTTCCTCTGTACCTGCTCTTCCTACCTTTCTACTGTTAATTAATTAGCCATTTTCCATCCCGTTACCTAAGCCAGAAATCTCAGTACCTTTAAAACATTTCTTTGTTATTTTAAGATACTTTTAAACTTACAGAAAAAAAAATTGTAAGAATAGTACAAAGATCTTCTACCTTTGCCCAGATTCTGCTATTGTTGACATATTACATTTGCTTTATCATTCTCTCTATATACATATTAATATTTTACTTACTTATGTTATTTATATATACTTTTTTCTGAACCATTTGAGTAAGTTGCAGATATGAAGCTTCATTATCTTTAAATAATTCTGTGTGTATTTTCTAGAAACAAAGGTAACTCCTATATTACCAGACCATAGTCATCAAACTCGGGAAATTCACTGTTAAAATACTGCCTAGTCCACAGATCCAATTCAAATTTTGTCAGTTGTCCCAATAATATCCTTTACAGAAAAAGGATCTGATGCAGAGGCATATGTTCCATTTAGTTGTCATGTCTCTTTAGTCTCCTACAACCCGAAGAAGTTCCTTAATTTTTCCTTTGCCTTTCATGACCCTGACAAACTTTTGAAGAGTAAAGGTTTATGATTTTGTAAAATGTCCTTAATTTGAGGTTGTCTGATCCTTCCTCATAATTAGATTCTTGCTTATGCATTTTTGGCAGGAGTATCACAAAAATGTGTTCTAATTGGCTCTTACCAGGTGGCATACAATGCTGATTTGTCCTGTTACTGGGGATGGTAACTTTGCTCACCAGTGCCAGATTTCTACACTGTCAAGTTTCTGTTTTTCCCTTTGTAATTAGTATTTGGCCAGGAGATACTTTGAGACTATACTGTTCCTCTTAAAATTCTCACCGTCTAGTTTTAGCATACATTGATGATTCTTGGCTGAATCGATTTTTACTATAATAGCTGCAAAAAGGTGATATTTCTATCTATACCATTCCTTCTACATATATTAGTTAGCAATCTAATAGAAGGAAGAGTGTTTCTTTATGCCCATTTAGAAAACATTCATGTATTTATTTCAGTATAGACTCAAGTATTCCTATTTTATTCAGCAGATCATAATCTATTAACGTTATTATACTGATGCTCAGACTGACCAAGATGTGGCTAATGGAGGCTCCTTCAAGCTGGTTTCTGTGTCCCTTTCATATGTTCCATCATTCTGTAAAAAGTTCTTTAGTTTCTGGTGCAAAAAGGTTTTTCAGGTTCATGTACTTCCCCTGCTCCTGTTCTGAATCAGTCATTTCCCCAAAAGGCTCTAGTTCCTTTTAGTAGAAAATGGTTTTTAGAAACCAAGATCTAGGCACTACCTGCTCATTGCTCCTTACATCTCTTTAGCAGAGCGCATTATGGGAAAACAAAATAGATGGATTAAAAGTATAGACAACATTTGGGTTGAGACATGGAGGTGTAGGAGTTTACAAGAAGAGATTTTTCAGAGAGAGGAGATTATGTACAAGAAAGGGGACATGAGAGGGTCTGGATTGTTTTGCATGGTACACATAATTCAGTATTGCTGAAGCATAACATTGAAAGGAGGCAATGAGGGAAGAAACTAGTCAGGCAGATGGAGAGTCTTATTCCCAGGCAAAGTACCTAAATTTTCTCTTACAGATAATCCTTTGAAGAATTTTCAGGAGAGTGGCATTATCAGATTTACATTTTTAATGAGGTCATTCTGGTAGCAGTATGGAGGATGGCATTCTGGAATCAAAACTGGAGTCAGGGGACTGGTAAAGAGGCCAACATCTCAAGTAATAGAAGTACTGAACGCTGGCATGAGGCAGCCAGAGTCAAAACGGATAGGCTATATACTGGGGATGTTAAAAGAGTAGAATGTACATAATTTGGTGTAAGAGGCATATAGGATGCTCTACAGGTATTTACAACACTGGGAGGATGGTGGTGGCTTAAACCAAATAGAAATCCAGGAACGGGAGTAGGTTCTAGGTGGAAAGTTGAACAGTTCGGTTTAAGATGCTTTGGATTGGTAATATTTCTCCCTGAATTCTCATAGGATTTAGAGAAAGAAAATGAAATGTTTTCTAAAGTGTGGTGATGCTATTATAAATAGTAACGCTCTCACTTTGCAAACTAAGCAACAGGTTATAGTGTAGTGTATGACTACAACTGCAGGAAATTCAAGAGTTGGGGAGGGACGGGTCTAGTATTTTTCCATCTCTGGTGACTCAGAGCTAAAAATGGCGCCTGTAGCAGAAATTAGAAAGTGGGAGGGGGCACTGGGTGTAGAAAAAGGTGAGGGTTTTCTTTTTGTTCTGCTTTAAACACATAGCTAGATAACTCAGCGCCACATGAATTATGAACGTTTTTTTCCCTTAAGGTTTGGTCTGTAGTACAACTGTATTCTCCACGTTTAAAAGGATATTTCATTTTGTGGGCGCGATCGCTTGGGCGGTGACGTGTCTGCTGCTTTGCCTCATTCAGGCTTCTCGGCCTCGGCGGGTTCCACGACTGCCTCCCTGTCTCTCTCTGCCCCCTCTCGGTTTGTTTTTTGTTTTTTTGTTTTTGTTTTTTTTCTTTTTTACCAGTGCTGGCTACAGTTCTGAGTGACAGAACGCTTTTAGGGGGGTGACGACCATCTAGATGGGCTCAGACCGTACGCGTCTGCAGGGCTTCTTCGCGCTTGGGAGCAAGAGATTCTTTCTCCGGAGGGCCGCGGCCTCGCGCTTTCTACACAGGCACGACGAGTCCCGCGCGCGGCCGCCGGAGCGCGCGCCCGGCCCTAGTCTGAAGGCCCGCGGGCGAGGCGCGCGCACCACCTCCGCAGGCACCGCACTGCTGCAGCTCGGGGCCCACGCGTAGGTGGCGCGGGGGCGGGGCCGCGGTCGCGGATGGGCGCAGAGGCTGGGCAGCGGACCAGGCCGGGAGCTCGGGCCGCATCGGTTGTCGTGGGAACGGCGGCGTAGGCAGGCACTGACGTCAGCGGGCGGCGCGCTGCCCGCACTGCGGCACCGGTCGGTTCTCAGAGCCGGAGTGGCCGGCGGCTAGGGTGGCTAGGCGGGTGCCTGGTCCCGCCCCGCCCGGCGCGGGGAGCCCTTGCGCATAGCCTGAGCGTCGGTTCCGGCGGGACGGACTGTTGGCCGCTCTGGACTCTGTTCTCCGTGAGTACGCTGCAGGCCTGCTGGTGGCGGGAGCCCCAGCTGGGCGCTTGGCCTGCCCCGGCCCTCTCAGAGGGGGCGGCGGCTTGGGGGACAGCTCGGGTCCGCGGGGGCGGGGGCCGCGGGCCGCGCTGCGCCACCACAGGCCGACCCGCCGAGTGCCGCGGAGCGGTGGGATGTAGTTTTTAATGAATACCTCTAAGTTCTTTCCCGCTCCCTTCCCTGGGTTCCCGTCTCGTTGAGTGCTCGGCGCGGTGTCCAGATCCACCGTGGAGGGAATGCAATCTTTGTCTTTCCCACTCCGGATTCTGGCTTAAAAGCGTTTAAATCAGACACGCACTAAGTACGTTTATTTCCTTTTAGGGTGTCATTTTGGTGCTCAATCTCGAACGTGTAAATGCCTTCTTAATTACATCCGAGAAAAGGTGATCAGTGTGTGAACGTTTATAAGCGTCGTTTCGATATGTATGTATACAAATAGGAAAAAAATACACTGTGTGCTATATTTCAGCATTACTGTGTAAACATATTCGCTGAAGTGTATAGGTTTTGCTTTTTTGAGAAAAGAAAGGATGGCAACAATTTTTTCACCTGTTGCATTAACTATTGCTGTTACTGCTTGGAGTTTCAGGGAAAAGATTGCTCCTTGTGAGAACTCTGGGAAATTTCTAAAAATATTTGAAAAATCCAAATACCAAATGTTCTTTAAAACCATATTTAGAATCTTGTTTATTTACGGAGAGTATCTTGATTATCAATTGAATTATGTATACAGGTTTTTTGTTAGTTTCTTTTTTTCCTCTCCTATAAAATTCTCCCCTTGACCTTTAGACACTTATTGGCCGAAAATCAGATATTTAGAGACAAAGAAAAATGAGATGAAACGTAGTAGTTAATTTTCCTATTTAGTATTTTTTAGCAGTTCCTATTAAAGGGTTTGTGAGGGAGAATCTTTAAAATAGTGGTATATACGAGGCTCAGGGGTGTCATTTTAAGTTTGACCTTATTTTTGCCAGTGATGTTACTAATCAAATATTAGTCATTAATTCTATAATGTATTTGCTATGGGACACATTAATGTTTAGAAATTATTATTTCTGTAACATACTTGCTATATTAAGTAGTATTAGTGTTTATTCAACTGTGCATTGAACTACTGTAATAGTAAATAATATGAATATGCAATTCACTTGATGCATTTTATTTATTGCACAATTACTTATTTTTAGTACTATAGTAATAGACATAAAGTAGTTTTATTGAGCACCTACAAAGTGCCAGCCACTGTGCTGATCACTTTGCTTTCAGTATTTCCTTTTCTTCTTACAATAAAGTAGGTACCGTTTTAATTTCCTGGGTGATAGAATGTTTTACCAGGGTGAAAATAAAGGACTGAGGTAGAGAGGGAGGTATGAAGCTCAAGCCATTGTGGAAGCACAGGGAAGTATTTAACTGCCCCTTGAGGTTAGAGTGCTCCCAGAGAAGATACTGTCTGCATTTAGTGTTGAAGGATAGCTAGGAGTTTGTTGGAGTGACAGAAGAAGGGCATTTCTCATTTGAGAGAGGTGTGTATGTTTAATGGTATAAAGGCAAGAAGGCATTTGGCACAATTGAAGGCCTGTAAGTAGTTTAGGTTAGAATTTAAAATGTGTGTGGAAATGTGGTTGGAGAAGGAGTCATTTCCTAAGTGGCCTTGAACCCCAATGGTAAGGACTTCCTATTTTTTCCAGTGGGTGATTGAGATCTAGTGAAGAGATTTAAACAGAGAAACGATACCATCTCGTTTGTATTTTAGGAAATTTCTTCTGCTTGCAATGAAGAGGATGATTTATTTTTTAAAAGGATACGGTGATAAAAGCATGGAAACAATCTTAAAAAAAGTAAAATCTTTCCATAGTCTTTTTATCCCTCAAGGCTGCTGCATCATGTCACTGCCTTTGAGGGTGGGGGAAGACAGTTGGAAGCAGAATTGTAGAAAGAATGATCTCCATGTTTCTTCTATAGGTGTCACCTTCCATTCATTCCTCCACCTGTGGCCGCCAGATTTCTGCCCCTTCACAAACAGCTTTGCAAACGTGTGACTTCCCGACTGGACTGCAGAGCCAGTGGACACTCTTCACAACTTGCAGCATTCTTGGTACCACACAGTGATAGAAAACTTCTTTCTTAAAACTCATTTCCCTTGGGGGGCACCTGGGCGGCTCAGTTGGTTAAGCGTCTGACTCTTGATTTCCAGTCGGGTCATGATCTCAGGATCCTGAGATTCAGCGTGGAGCCTGCCTGAGATTCTCTCTCCCTCCCCTTCTCCCACTACCCCTCCTCCCACTCATGCTCTCTCTCTTTCTGTCTCTAATAAAAAACACAAAAAACTTCTTTCCCTGGGTTACTTCTCTCCCCCAGCTTTCACTATCTCTTTGATGTCTTTTTACTTTATTTTTGGGCTCCCGGAATTCTGCCTTTGGCACTTTTTTCCCTGAAGCCATCACAAATATAAAACCTAGTTCTCAAATCTTCAGTCTAGTTCTCCTTGCTGAATTACTATATTCTATTGCCTACCAAACATAACCTGATTATACACAGAAACATGTATTTATATATATAGTGATAATAGCTGTCATTTTCAACAGGCTTACCATGTTCTAGGCATTGTGCTAAGTGTTTTATTTGCATATTCTGACCTTAATCTTTACAAAAACCTTATGAGCGATTTACTATTATTATTCTGTTTTGAAAGAATAGGAAATTGAGGTCCAGAGATTAATTTACAGGCAGGTAGAACTGGGATTTGAATCTAGGGATCTGACAGTGGTGCCAGTACTTGAAGCTGGTTAGTACCCCTCAGATACCCAGCTCAACAGCTCGATGAGTGTCCCCATAAGTATCTGTTACAATTTTAACAGATGTTTACTGGTGCTTTTTTTTAAAGGTATTATTTTAAATCATTTGACCCTTATAACAACCTTTTGAGTATGCACTGGTAGAGTGATTTTACAGATGAGGAAACAAATGCCTAAGGTCACACAATTAACTATTTGAGACTAATTCCAAGACTTGGGTTTTAAACTTCTCCACTGTACTTGTCCTGTATTTCCATAAATGATACCACTGGCCTAAGTATTCTACTTCCAGAAAATGAGAATCATCCTTGACTCTTTGTGCTGCCTTGTCAATAGTTTTTATTTAATCTTTCTGAAATGTCTAAAATACCATAAATTTTTTGTTTAATGGAAAACAGATCAAGCTGAATATAAGTAAACCTCTTTTCTTAATGACTCATAGTCATACAGCTTAGCTGTTTTCCTATATGTTGAATGACCATGGAATTTATAAATATTAAGTAATTATTTGCTCTATATTTTTTCTACTTATGTGTTGTCAGGTTTTAATCACTGATGCACTTGCCTTTACATCTTCTCTCTTTTCCAATTTGGGATAGATTGGAAAATAGATGACCAAACTTATTAGATCTGTATCTATAGGAAGAGTACATTCAGGCTCCCATCCATAAAGCATAGGAATCTTTACTATGTGAATTTAGTGATATCTATTTTTTCTCTGTACCAGAAAATTGTTATATAAGTTAACCCACATAATTAGGTATATGTATATAATCGTTCTTACCTTTTTTAGCATTTCTTCTCAGACTTTTCTATCCAGAGTACCCATAATATTAGAGGAACATAATGTGGATCCCCAGGGATCTGGAGCTTTAACAGATAATTGCTCAGGCAACTCAAATTATGTTTTTCTTCTTTTTTTTTACAGTCTTCAGTTTTAGTCTTAAAAATGTGTGAACGTTGTGTTCTGATGTGGAAATTAATATGTTTGTTTTGGACATATACCCTCATCTTTAAGTAAAATTGGAAATTCAAGAATACATATACTGAGTTTATCCCTGGTTTTGATATATAATAATACACACCCAGATATTTGAGGAGGATGGTACAAATGCTTGTGCTTAACCTTTTTTATTGCAACATTTTTAGTGGCAGGTACAAAAATGTTTAAATTCATTATCTGCTATAATGAATATGCTACCCACAAGCATACTTTACTAATATAATAGTGTATGCTCTTGGGAAAGTCAATTCTGGGGTGGAGTTTGTTTTCCTAAAAGTACATTGAAATGTTTATTTTTTACTTAAAACACTTTTAAAAGTGCATTAGCATATCAGCTACATATTTACTGCCTTTCAAGATTTTAAAAAATTTTGTTTCAAATATATAAATATTTTATTCAAATATAACCCAGTTTTCTTTACCTTTTTTTCAGACTCTATGCTGATTCTGATGTATTTAAGTCATATGCGTAAGACTGGATAAGAGAACTTAGCTTTATTGGTATAACCTGATGAGGTAGTGGACAAATCACCATGTAAACTTGTGTGAAAAATGTTTTGTAATTTTTATTTACAAATTCCATACTACAAATAAATTTTCGTTGTTTTAATAGGATCCTGATTGAGTCATTGCTTTACATTACAACTCAATGCTCTCTCTAAAGCTGAGATATGCCCACTGGTAAGACTTCTCTGAAATTTATATATGCAATACATTTTATTTGTTTATTTACTTATTTATTTTGAAGTTTGAATTATTTTTAGGGGTTCTTTGGCCTATTAATATATTCACTAAATATTACATTTAGATACTGAATAGTTCGTTTTTCAGTTTTCTATTTATTTTATTTTTTAATTTCTTTTAATTTTTTTTATCAATTTTCTATTTAACGTTAAGTATTAAGGCTAGTACATATTTAATGGATGGCAGTTTGGGACTCTAGTGAACAAGGTAAATAATCATTACAACATATGGTTAGTTTTTATCCTTTATCATCAAAATGGACAGTTTACTATAGAGTAGGTACTGGCAAACTCTTTCCTAAAGGGAAATCTAGTAAATATTTTAGGTTTATTCTCTGCTGTAACTGCTCATCTCTGCCACTGAAGCATAAAATCATCTGTAAGAATTCTTAACAGTGGGCATGGCTGTATTTCAGTAAACTTTTGTATAAAAGTAGATGACTGCTCTGCAGACCGTAATTTGCCAGCACCTGCTCTGGGGAAATCATCCATTCATTCAGCATTTATTCAGCATTAAAACATGTTTATTGAGTAGGTACTCTGTGCTAGATCTCATGATAGTCGGGATGATAGCATAGTATAGTGGGAGACAGAGACAGTATATTTGTGTAGATACAAAATAATTATACAGTTTCAAGCTGTGTTAGGTGCTGTGAAGAAAGAGAACAGTCTGCTTTGTGAGGAACAGGGAAATTGGGATGAGATTGTCAAGAAATGTTGAACAGGCAGCTTAATATCAGGTAGCTGAGATGTTAGAGGAAGTTTGCACCAGGTAGAAGCAGCTTCACAGGGGAAGAGAAGAAGGGCAAAATGGCCAGAATGTTAGGAATCTAAGGGGCTGTTTCTCTTGGTTTCAAGCTGTAGAGGGAGGCAGGCCAGGAAGTGGGAACCCTGTAGGGCCTGTGAAGGACTCATTTTATTTTGTCCTAAATGAAGCAGGAAACTGGCAAGGGAATAACATGATCTGACTTATGTTTTAAAGGAAAAATAACTTTCAGCTTTTAGTATTTATCGAATGCTAATTATTTCTTAGGGAAGCGTTAGCCATTCTTCATGCAAATGATCTTTGACATAGGATTATTCTGATTTTACAGATAACGAAGATGAAGTTTAGAGTAGTTAAGTAATTTGGTTAAGGCCACATAACAGTGGTAGATGCTACCGTGTGTCACAAGTAGAAGGTTAACTTAGTAAAGGAAACTTTTAAATGGAGTAGCCTACCCAAAAGGTAAGAGGGATATAGGTGAATGTGGTGTCACCAAAGCCAAAAGAAAAGTTTTTTTTAAGAAGGAAGGACTGGTCAGTTCTAAAGTAGCTGAAGAACTCATGCAGGTATTTACAAGACTGTGTCCTTTAACATAATCATAATGCAGATACCTGCTATAATACAGTTGTTTAGAAAATGATAGGAGTCTTTATCTTTGCAGTGGAGAGTGAAGCCAAAGTAAAAACCAGAGTTCGCTTTGAGGAATTGCTTAAGACCCACCATGATCTCATTCACGAAAGAAAAAAACTGAAGAAAAAAATTGGCAAATCTGGAGAAAAAATTGCAGTGAGTAATCAATCATTTGGTAATGGTGATTTACATATCTGCATGAAATTAAACTTTCATATTAAAACTCTGAGGAACTTTGGAAATTGAAAATAGTAAATCTATGTCCTAGTCAATAGCACATGGTAAAATAAAAGTTATATTACAATCCACATGATTCTTGGGGTACTGAGTCCAGTCTTCAGTGCTGTGCTTCCGAAATAATGTAGACAAACTGATGAGAGTGGTGAGAGAATGGGCAAACTCAACTGGCCAACATATTACACATTTAAAAAAAAAAATAAAGATTTTTAACCCAGAATTGTGAAGAATTTAGGGAGTTATGTATTACTTCAGATATTCAGTGACTTATCTTTAGACTGATTGATCTGATTCTGTCCAGTAGAACCAGAGGAAATCAATGGAATCTGAAGGCAATAATTGTACTTGAGGTACACTTTCAAATGACAATTTTTGGCAGCACAGTTGAAGAGATTAAAAATGCAGAAACTCAGAACAGTACTGAACAAGTCAGCAATTGACTACAACCTGTCTGCAGAGTATTATAGTCTGTAATAGTATCCACAGTTAAGGTACTATTGACTCCTCAGACCTGTTTTGCTATATTACTTGGACCTTTTACTCCTTTGACCATAATCTGTTATGTACACATACACACACACACACACACACACACACACATACAGGCACAAATAACTTCATGTGTGTTCTGGTAATTGGTACATAGTATTTCTTTGGCAAGAGTTTTATGAATTATATATAGCTTATATTTTACTTGTAGCAAATTTTACCCTATTCTGAAATTTGCCATGTGACCTCTTCATTCTAATATTCTCTCTGGCAACCATTAATGTAATAGTATATATTCTTAAGTGAGGCAAAAATAAGTACTAACGGTGGCCAGAATCCAGCTGCACACATGTGAGAGGTTTATACTACCCCTGTTTACTGTTGCGTACTAATTTAGGACTACTGACAGTGGGACAGATTAGGTCTCCCATAGTGGATGCTGCCCTTTTATAGAATGCGCTTCTACCATACCAGTATGAGTATGGTAGGGAATAGTGGCATATGGAGGATGGAACATTGCCTATTGGTATATGCCCTCCCCTTGGGCAAGGTGGTATGCATTGGACAAAAACAGAAAGAACCTGAAAACGATTGAGGATATTTTTATGGACTCAGTCGAAATAGAATCTCATATTTTCTCTTACCATTAGAACTGGGCTTTGTGAGCATAAACTAGATGCAGTTTATGCCAGGAATGCTCAATTAAATGGATGACCAAAAAATGGGCAGAGGAGATGTCCATTTACCTATTGTCCAGTTAGATGTTGGGAACACGCAAATGTTAGGTGACTAAACATAATCTTACCCAGCCTCTTTTGGTGCATAGCAGGCCATTCAAACTCCTTCTTTATTCAGAGATAAGTATCCTAAAAAAGAATATTGAGGAAGAGATTTTTTAGCTCAAAAGAAGGGGAATATTCCTGGAGGACTTAGAGGAGAACAAAATATTTTTGGAATTATTTACTTTAGGAAATAGAGGAGAAATACCTGCTTTTATTTACTTGAGAACAGTGGTTCCTATCTTCCAAGTACTTCTAAACAGTTTATGTATATTCACTAGTTTTTAATAAAACAATGAAATGATGAGGTTTTATCTCCATTTATAGTTGAGAAAACTGGATCTCAGAGAGGTTGAATAACCTTGCCTAAATTTGCATAGTTAGTGCAGAACCAGAATTCAAACTCTTAACAGTCTTGACTGCAGACCCCACTCTCTTAACCACAACAAGTAGGACCTCTTTGAGTAACACATGAAGAGATGGGACCTCTTCAGAACGAAAACATGTACAGAACAGTCTGAGATTGGAAGGGAAGCAGGCTGAAATAAGAAAAGGAAGCAAGAAAAAGCCTGTGCTAAGAGAATTCATGATAATGGCAGATTCACTTAATTGTTTTTCAACAGTCTATTAGGCACTGTGGTAAGAATTTTGCAAATGCTTTTTCTGATTCTCATGTTAATCACAAAACGTAGGTATTGGGGCTCTTATTTTGCATGAGAGGTTTTATAAACATCAGAACAGAAAAACCACTTAACAAAGATGTTAAATGGTTTGCCAGACCCTTAGCCAGCAGTAGAGTGAGGGGGATTTAGAACCAAAGTCTTTCAGTGTTCTGCCTTTAGTTGCTTTTTAAAAACTATATCTTAGGCCTAAAATAGTAGGATTGGTACCATGGAAAAATCTAATTGGTGTTAAGATAAATTTGAGGCATTCTTCCTTGAGAAGAAATAGCTAAAACTACAATGAAATAAGTAATGAGGACATATAGAAATACTTGACCTGTAAGTAAGTGTTCCCAGACAGTGCTAACAAAGCAGAAACAGTAGAAGAGAATGATGAAAAAAATCTTCCTGAGATTAATAGAAAGAGCTAGGAAGAGGTGAGTCCATCTTGCATTCTAGGTAAAATGTATGAGATGAGAACTGTATTTAGAACTTTATAATTTCAGGAGAAAAATCAGTTTTATAAGTTTCTCAACAGAAAAGAAACGTCTGATGCATTTCATGCTTCTCTCAGAAAACACTAAATCCAGAAGACAATAAAGCAATATCTACACAGTATTGAGGGAAAAATTGTATCACAAGAAATCTGGTCACCTAAGTGTCAGTTGTTTGTGAGGTCGGTAGTGAACATGCGAATTAACAGAATTATTACAAGTGTTCCCTCCCTGAAAACAAGAAAACTACTGAAGGTGTATTATTTGAAAATGTAGTACCATTTCCAGAAACATGAATCAAAATTAAGAATTTAAGAATAGAGAATTTATGATCTGAAAATATATCTGCATGAGTCTTTTGAGACCAGCTAATCACATAGAACTTTATTATTTATGCCAAAAATAACTACTGAAGATTTATATTAGATAATTACATATGTTAATATGAGATAACAGAAGCATTGTTTTCAAACATTGGACAAAGCTTTCCTAGCTTGCAAAGAAAAATAAAGTCTTATAACTATTACTTTTACCTGAAGTGTAGTCAGAAGTTACTTCATACTGGAGTTTAAAATAAGTGAAACAAGTAATATGTAAAATTGATTATTATATTTTTGAAGTCATCAGAGGTCAAGAAAAAACAAATAACAGAATTTTTAAAAAGGAACAAAAGTAATGAAAGAAGAAATTTAAGAGTAAACTCTTAGGGGCGCCTGGGTGGCTCCTTGGTTAAGTGTCCGACTCTTGATTTCAGCTCAGGTCGTGATCTCAAGGTGGTAAGATGGAGTCTTGGGTTGGGCTCTGTGCTTAGTGGGAGTGTGCTTGAGATTCTTTCTCTCCCTTTCCCCCTCCCCCTGTGCATGCACGCATGCACTATCTCAAATAAATAAATCTTAAAAAAAAAAAACCCAAAAACTCTTAATCATGAAAATAAATGTAAACAGTTTAAGCTTCCTATTTTGAAAAGCAAACTCTAAGATAAATTTTTAAAATGTCAGGTGTTTGACTTGCAACATTGACAGATCAAACAAAAATGACATAAAGTTTAAAAGTAAAAGTTTGCAAAAATATAGACATATCTAAAAAGAAACAGAATTTTCTCAATTATGAATATATTGAACAGAAAGCTTAAATAAAATATGAACAAATTGAATTTAACCATACGTTGAAAGAATACTTTTTCTCAGCCAAATAGGTGTTCTCCCTAACAACTCAAGAATAACATAGGGGTGCTTGGGTGGCTCAGTCGGTTGAGTGTTTGACTTTTGGTTTTGGCTCAGGTCATGATCTCAGGGTCATGAGATCGAGCCCCACATCAAGCCCTACGTCAGGCATGGAGCCCTTAAGATTCTTCCTCTCCCCACCCCCCTCACACGCAAGCACACTCTCTCTCTTAAATAAATAAATAAATAAATAAATAAATAAATAAATAAATAAATAAATTTTAAAAAAGAATATCTTATAAATTGGCTGTCAATCAACATCAGTAAATCAGTACAAATAAGTTGAATAAAAACCATATGATCATATAAAAATAAGGGGAAAAGTCATAACATTGTACTTGGAAACAGGATATTAGTGATTTTTAAAAAAAATAATTTGGTGTTCATGTAACTGATAATTATGTACCCCCTGAGGTACAAACACATGACTTACTGTGTATGATTTCAGGAGTTTCCAGGGCCCCCTTTGAGAAGGGGGGGTAGTCCCTGGATGACCTATAGACACCTCACCAACAAGTACTTCCTTTAAAGTCAGGATCCATGAGTAAAGATCTCTTTTGACCCATAATTAATATTCTTGAAGTTTTAGTAAATATAATTAGACAAGAAACGTAAATAATGTTATCATAGTTTTTCTTCACCTAATATTTGTCTCTACTACATGCCAGGGACTACGCTAAGTGCTCTGCAGGCATTACCTCACCAAATCTCACAGGAATCCTATCACGTGAGTATAGATTGGAGAACTGAGGCACAGAGAGGTTAAGGAACTTACCCAGGATCTTATAACTAATACATAGTGAATCCAGATTCTTGTGACTCCAGAGCTTGTATACATGACAGCTGAGCGTTATGGCTTCCCTGATAGGCCAGTGTGTAGTGTGAGCAAATGTATGACTCTTAGTGGGGAGGGTAAGTACTTATTCTTGACATTCCAAATAGAAATGTTATCTGTGTGAATCAATTGAAAGTGAACAAGGTAAGTATACAGAAATCATCTCTTATAGCCTAGAAACACATCAGAAAATACTGCAGAACAGAAAAATTAATAAACATTTTATATATAGAAACTATGAAAGCCCTGCAAGATCTTAAAAATAAATTGTCTAAAAATACAGATTCTTATATTAAAAACTTGTGATTTTTTCTTAGTAGGTATTTAAGAAAGCTTGCACTTTATGTATGCTAGTTTTTCTAAGCTTAACCCAACAGTAGCAGTCTCTAGTGGACTACTTTTTTAGTTGACAAAATCAGACTAAAATTAATGCAGAAGAATAAAAAAGGAAGATGGACTAAAAATTTGAAAGAAAAAATGAGGGAAGTATAGCCATTCCAGATGTTTCAAGAAGTTGTAATACAAGAACCAGTACTGATACATAGTGGACTCTTGAACAGTGCAGGGGTTGGGGTGCAGTTGAAAAGTCACATACGATTTTTTCCTCCCCCAAACACTTAACTACTCATAGTCTCCTGTCGACTGGATGCTGATAAAACATAAACAGTCAATTGACACATATTTTGTATGTTATATGTATTTTGTATACTGTATTCTTAACAGTAAAGCCAGAGAAAATGTTATTAAGAAAATCATAAGGAAGAAAAAATACATTTAGAGTACTGCATGGTATTTATTGTAAAAAATGCACATGTAAGTGGCACAGTTCAAGCCTGTGTTGTTCCAGGGCTAATTGTAGTTGGTTTAGCCTCTGAGGGAAAAGGTCAGGTAGAGCCTCATTTATCTCACACTTTAAATTACATTTCAGACATTTGAAAAAGTTAAATGTAAAAGTCTAAATGAATAAACACTAAAAATAGGAAAATAGAAATGGCTGGTTTAATCTTCCAGTGTGGAAAGATATTCTGATCTTCTAAGGGATAAAAGACATCCTAAGTAAAGAGAATATTCTCTGCCTGCACACAGAAGACTCAGTAAGTATTTGTTGAATTAACAAATTTGATATGGAAGAAAACAAATGCAACTAAAAGCCAGCCAATTCACTGAGAAAAATATGTAATATCTTCTGCCAATTCACAGAGTTCATACTCTTACATATAGCTAATAATCATAATACAATAATCACTAACATTTATTGAGCACATATACTCTGGAATCAAAGATTTTCTTAGTGTTTTTTAGTTTTATCCTGTTAATCTTCAAAACAACCATATGAGTATATTCCATTCCTATTTTAACATATAAAGAAATCGTGTAAACAAATGCCATAAATATTAAGATCCTACATTGCTAAGTGAGCAAAAGGCTTGAAAAATTAATTACAAGAGAAAATAACATTGACTAATAAAATATAGAAACATTTTAAAAGAGATTCTTTTTTTTAAAAAAGATTTTATTTATTTATTTGACAGAGAGGCAGCGAGAGAGGGAACACAAGCAGGGCGAGTGGGAGAGGGAGGAGCAGACTTCCGCTGAGCAGGGAGCCCCACGGGGGGGGGGGGGGGGGGGGGGCTCTATCCCAGAACGCTGGGATCGTGACCTGAGCCCAAGGCAAGAGGCTTAACGACTGAGCCACCCAGGCACCCCGAAAAAGAGATTCTAATTGGAACGCAGAGATGATATTTCTGCCTTCCAGATAAGTATTTAAAAATTTATTACTGGTAGGTTAGAGAACAGGACTTTTTAATACAGTGCTGGCAGAAAGGTGAAGTAGTAGAGCAAGTTTAAGACAACTCTTTGGGGAAGTTTGGCTGTGGAAAGGAGTATTGTGAAGATGATGTTGATTGAATTCAGGTATTTAAGTGCTGATAGCAGGAAGTTGAGAGATCAATGATATGGGGAAAGCGGAGTTTTCTAGAACCTAGTAGAGAAGACCCACCTCTTTCTTATAAGAAGGAAAGAGAAAAAATAGCATTTTGGGTGCATGGGAATTTATGGACATGGTAGCAGAAGGTTCCAACTTCCCATATGATAGCTTTGGGGTCTCAGTTGAGTTTGTAGACTATTTTTACAGTCATACTGATTTGTGGAGTGGTTTGGGTTTTTCCAGCAGTATTCAGCAGCCTGGTTATGGTTACGGAGATGAAAATCACTTAGAACAGTGCCTGGAGTTTTGCCAGACACAGTGTGATGGGTGGAAAGTCTATAACAATGGCAGGTGATGATGAAATCAAAGCATCAGGAACTAAAGATAAGAGGGACGTGATAAATAAGAATATAATTGGGTTCAGAGCACAATGAACTGTTTATTATTTTACACCACTAGGTCTGGAGGGGTTTGATATTCAGCAGTAGTAACTGGAACAAATAAATATGAATTGGTCAGTAGAGAGTAAACACTTAAACTGTCACTGTTTTTAATTTTGAATCACATCTAAAGTTTTGCCTTTCGAAGAGGGAAATTTGAGTCATGCTTTGTTCATTATCATTATCTATCCTATATCTTGATTTTACTCCTTGATTTTCTCTTATTTCATTTTATCTTTATACCTGTTATTTTACAGAGGTGGTATCTTTTCTCATGAATAACAGTTTCTAAAAGTTTTTGTTTTGTGTATTAATTTTAAAGGGTGGAAAATATTCTAGATTCTCTAACTGTAAATAATATCCTTCAGTTGATTCATGTATTTGTTCACCTTTATAGAGCACAACATTCCAAGAGCTCAGAACTCAGTTCCCTGGAGCCTCTAAGGTCTGGTCCTTAAAATCCCAAGGCCTGAGGTATTAACCCTTTTCTGCACAACCTCTAACCAGACCGATTAGGAAAAAAAGAAGGATACAAATTATCAATATTAGGAATATAAGAGGGGATTCACTGTAGATGTTACAGACCTGAAAAGAATAAGGGAGTATTTTAAATAATTTTATGACAATAAATGTAGCAGCTTAGACGAAATGTATAAATTACTTGGAGGACAAAGACTACCAAAGCTGACTCAGAGAGAGAAATAACTTGAATATTGAACACCTTTTTTTCGAAAAATGGAATCTGTAGTTTAAAAAAACCTGCCCACAAAGAAAGCTATCTATTTTTTGCAGGTGTCTCCATTAGTAAATTTTACCAAACATTTGAAGAAGAAGTAATAATGATTCTGTACAGACTCTTATAGACTATATAAAAGGAGGAACTATTTCTCTGCTCTTTGGGGGAGTTGCAGTCATTAATTACCCTGGTACTAGAGTCAGACAAAGATACTACAAGAAACCTACACTGATATCTCCTTTGAACTTAGAACACACATCTACCATAAAATATTAGGAAATCAATACTAAATTATATGGAAAGGATAATACCCCATGACCAGGTGGAGTTTATCTCAGGAATACATCATTAATTCAACATTAGAAAAACCAATAAATATAAATCACCACTTTAAAAGATTAAATTTTAAAAAACCATGATTGTCTCAGTAAATGCTGTGAAGGACTTGATAAAATTCATCATCCATTCTCATAACTCTTTAAACAAAAGGAAGAGAATTTCCTTAACTTGATAAGGGGCATCTACAAAAACCTACAGCTAACACCATACTTAAAAGTGTAAAACTGATGCTTTTATCCTAAGTTTGAGCATGTGTCATCGTGAGGTTTCATGATTGTACTAGTGACCCTGACCGATGCAATAATGCAGTTTTTAAAAGATGGTATATAAAGATTGAAAAGGGAGAAGTAAAAGTGTCTCTATTCACAGGGGCACCTGGGTGGCTCAGTTGGTTAAGGGTTTGCCTTTGGCTTAGGTCACGATCCCAGGGTTCTGGGATGGAGCCCCGCATCAGGCTCCCTGCTCAGCGGGGAGTCTGCTTCTCCCTGTACCTCTCCCCTTGGCTTGTGCTCTGTCTCACACGCGCACTCTCTCTCAAATATAAGTGAATAAAATCTTTTTTAAAAAAAAGTGTTTCTATTCACAGATGACAAAAGTCTAGAAAAAGTGCTACTAGAACTATTGAGTTTAGCAGAATATAAGATCAAACTATAAAAACCAATTTGTTTCAATACCAATAATGAATAATTTGAAGTTAAAATATAAAAATATCATTTATAGTAGCAACAAAAGTATATAGCAATTGAGAACACATTTATCAAAAAATATGCAAGGCTTATTGTATACTGAAAACCCCAAACTGCTGCAAATAAAGATCAAATAAATAAATAGATATTTGTGTTCATGGATCAGAGAATCATTGTCAAATAATTATTGATAGAACATTATTATCCATTTTCTGGAAATTGATCTATTGATTCAATTCAATTTTATCAAAATGCCGGTAGGATTTTTTTTTTTTTAAGAATCGAAAATCTAGGGGCACCTGGGTGGCACAGCGGTTGAGCGTCTGCCTTCAGCTCAGGGCGTGATCCCGGCGTTATGGGATCGAGCCCCACGTTGGGCTCCTCCGCTGTGAGCCTGCTTCTTCCTCTCCCACTCCCCCTGCTTATGTTCCCTCTCTCACTGGCTGTCTCTATCTCTGTCAAATAAATAAATAAAATCTTAAAAAAAAAAAAAAGAATTGAAAATCTAATTATAAAATTCACTTGGAAGTTTAAGCAGTGGACCTAGAATAGCCAAAACAATTTTGAAAAAGAACAAAGTTGAAAGAATTTTACTATCGGACTCAAAGCTCATTGTAAAGTTATAGTAACCAAGACAACCTGTTACTGTCTTAAATATATACATTATATGTTAATAATAAAAAAAATAGACCTATAAGTTAGTGGGGTAGTATAGAATCTAGAAGTAGACCCAAATGTGTATGGTTAATTGATTCTTGACACAATTGCCAGGATGTGCCAGAACTGCCAAGGAGAAAAGGAAAATCTTTTCAACAAATGATGTTGGAACAGATATCCATATGCAATATTATAAGCTATGACCATATCATGTTTAGAAATTAAATAGAAATGGATCAAAGATCTAAGCATAAGAGCTAAAATTATATGACTTACAGAAAAAAACAGGATAAAACCTTTGTAACCTTGGGTTATGAATAGATTTCTCAGGATACAAAAACATGAATCATAAAAGAAAAAAGAGAGAAATTGGGCTTTGTGAAAATTCAGAATATTGGTAAGAAAATGAAAAGATAGGCTATAGATTGGGAGAAGATATTTTCAACACACTGAGAAAGTGTATGTAGAACATTTTTAAGAATGCTGTTAAAACTCAATGATTTGAAAATAACCCAGTGAAAATGGGCAAAAGATTTTAACACTTAACCAGAAAAGAGATACAGATAGCATGTAAGTACATGTAAAGATTTTCAGTGTCATTACTAATTAGGGAAATACAATTTAAAACAATAATGAAATGCCATTACATATATTAGAACAGCTAAAAAATGAAAATTGACAATGCCAAATACTGACAAGGATGTTTTGTAAGTGGAGCTCTTATACATTTGGGAATGCAAAATAGTACAGCCACTTTGCGAAGCAGTTTGGCAGATATTTAAGAAGTTAAACATCTGCTTATCACACAGCACAGTAATTCTTGGGTGTTTATGTAAGAGAAATGAAAACATAACGGTACAAAACTGGAAATAAATATTCATTAATTAGTGTATGGAGAAATAAAATGTGGTATGTATCCGTGCAGTGGAATACTGCTCAGCAATAAAAAGCAATCAACTACTACAGATGCAACAACACAGTTGATTCCAAAGATCTATGCTGAGTGAAGGAAACCAGTCATAAAAAACTATATACTGTATGATTCCACGTATGTGAAATTCTAGACAGGACCAAACTATCTTGACAGAAAGCAGATGAGTGCTTGAGTGGGGCTAGGGTGTGGAGGACTAGAGTTTGACTATGTACAAGAACATGTGGGGTGATAGAAATGTTTAACATTGTGATTATGATAGTGGTCTTATATCTGTATACATTTACCAAAATTCATTTAATTCTTTACTTAAAATTGGTGCATTTTATCGTATGTAGGTTGTATCTTGGTAAAGCTGATTTAAAAAGCAAACTGAAGCAAAAAAACCTAACTGACACAGAGAAGGGTAAAGATAAAAGGATAGGAGAAGGTGGTGGCTGTGGCCACCAGGGGTTTAACTCTGTTTTCCAGGGTCTCTCCCATGGATACACGTTATTAAACTTCTGTTTAATTTTCTCCTGCTAAATAAATAAATAAATAAATAAATAAATAAATAAATAAAAGATAAAAGGATGAGCAAAGATGTAATAGAACATGAACAAATGTATTTGGAACACTTCAAAATTCAGCAATAGCCTAATCCTTGAAATATTTAAAGTCCGTAAAATAGATGTTTTTAAACTATAGTACAACAAAACTACAAATAACGAAAATAGAAAAAAAATTTTTTTAAAGATTTTATTTATTTATTTGACAGAGAGACAGCCAGCGAGAGAGGGAACACAGCAGGGGAGTGGGAGAGGAAGAAGCAGGCTCCCAGCGGAGGAGCCCGATGTGGGACTCGATCCCAGAATGCTGGGATCACGCCCTGAGCTAAAGGCAGATGCTTAATGACAGCGCTACCCAGGCGCCCCCAAAAATAGAAAATTTATAAACCATTTGGAAATATAAAAATCATCCCATGAAGTTGTTAGTGAGAGAAAGGAAATCAGAACTACAAAAAGCACGATATTTAAAAAATCATAAAAACATCAGTACAGTACTGTGGATGTGTGGGATATACTACAAAAGATAACCTGGGAATTGTATTTATTGTTGTGGTTTTAAAAAGTTAATTGAATAAAGCAGAAACATGAAAAACAAATATAAAATAATAGTATGAAATTAAATGATATTAGTACAAAGGTTGACTGACAGATCAGTGAAAGAGAGTAAAATAAAAAACTGAACATCCTCTGATTAACTGTCCCATGGTTCCATTTTTGAAATCTTTTCTTCTAAACCATAATTCTTCTTTCCATTTCTTGGTTATCTTTTTCCAGTTATTTCCTTCAGGAGAGTCCTCACAATTTGTATATATTCCCACTACATTTCTGGCAGTCACTGAGAAAGTAAAAAGATTGTATGTGCTTCATTTGAACATAATGAAAATTCAAAGTTATTAGGTCTGACTGTATTCATAGCAAGAAAACAAAAATAAGTTTCTGAAAAGATTAGCAATGATTTTCTTTGTGTGAAGCAACCAGAATTGAGCTTTGGTTCTTCTTTTTCTCTTTAAATATTTTCTGGTTCTTTGTATTCTTAATTTTTTGCTTTCTTAACTGTTTTAAGTTAAACATGTATTGCTTATAGAAACAAAACATATGAAAATAAACTTACTTTTTAAGAGAAATTGTTTTTATTAGATTTGATTGGGGAAGATGTTTTAGAGGGTATTGCTCCGTAATTTATCCTTGAAGAATAGATAGAATTTGGAAATATATTTTAGGTAAGCAAAAGAGTCTTAGAGATGGTAACATATTGGATACATATTGCGATACTAATCCTTTCAACCTTTCTCCATCTTACACATATATTTGACATTTTCTAACTACTTTTAAACATGAGGATTTTCAAAAATTGAACTTCATGGGTGCCTGGGTGGCCCAGTCAGTTAAACATCTGACTTGTGATTTCTGCTCAGGTCATGATCTCATGGGTCATGGGATCGAGCCCTGCCTCTGGCTCAGTGTTCAGCGGGGAGTCAGCTTGAGATTCTCCCCCTCTGCCCTTCCCTCCACTCTCACACACACTTGTGCTGTTTCTCTCTTTCTCTCTCTCTCTCTGAAATAAAAAAATCTTTAAAAAATTGAACTTCAGTCTTTATTGGTAAGCTCATCCATTTCTGAAAGAATTATTCAATACTGGCATCCATCTTTTAGCACTTTGGTTTGTCCATTGTGTTTCTCAACACATCTTTTAAGCTCTTACTCAGAATTTTAATTCTAACCTCTGCAGTTGTGTTTTCTTAATCCAATATACTTTTGAATTTCTTTGATATTAATTACACTTTAAGTTCAAATTTTGTTTATGCTCTTAATTCACTTTCCCTCCTTGCTAATTTTTGTTTTATTGGATTTGATGGCTTTTCTTTCATTTTGCTACTTTCCTTTAGTTTTTATTAGTTTTTAGATGTCTAGTCATCTTTCTATGTGAGAATCTCTCTTCTCCTGAGTGTTGGTTGTTTTCAGCATACGCTGCTGTCTTGGCTGAGGGTTATACCTATCTGAAGCATGCTGCCCTGTCTCTTTATATTCAGCTGCTTAATCCTTTGAATGAAAGTCACAATCTAACACAAATGGAGGTGGGGGACAGAGCTGTCCCATCCAACTCCTCAATTGGTCACCCTAAGGTTTATCCCCTCCTTCTCCTTGTGTTACTTGACTCTGGGCTTATGGCTTCTTCAGAATCACCCTTCTCTGGAAAAGTCTTTTCCTATGGGCTGTGGTTTTATCTGCTAATTTCTTAATAGAAATTGCCTATTTTTTATTCTTGGGAAATTTCTCAAAATTTTTATTTTATTACTAGTAGCATTCCTTTTTGATTTCTAGCCTTTTTATTAAAAATATCTCATTTAAAATAATTTTGATTAGGGAAAGATATACAGGTGTGTTTAGTCTGTCACTTGACTTAATTTGATAATATTTAATATTTAGCAGCATTTTCAGTGTTGTATTTGAATTGTAGGGTAATTCTAAACTACAGACTTTTGAGTTTAGAATGTAATTATGAAGTAAGATAAATGACCTGTGCGTGTTTTCTATTGGGAAACCTGAAATGCTTTAACTCTGTGGCTCTATTAGCAATTTCTCAGATATCTTGTAATTAAAATATGGATCATTCTGCCAAAGAGAAAAATAACATTTGAGATGTAAGCAATTTATTCACTTCTGAAAAGTCATTAAGTATTTTTCCCCATGTTAATTATATCATTTAATCTGAAGTTACTCTCAGAAATTATGAATCTAATGCCAAGAGAATAAACTAGCATAGTGCTAACGAGATGGTCTACAGCAGTATCAATGTGTTCAAGTAAAAAATGAAATAAATTACCCAATATTACACATTAAACACTGATCATTGTGCTTTATCTTTATATCACTGAACTGTGCTTGGCTGAAACTTTATTACTCTGTCTTCTTTTCCTAGCTTGACACTGTTAAAAGTAATCTTCAGAAAAGTAAAGAAACTAAAAGTGATGATGTAAGGGCTACGAACATTAATAACCCAGAGAAGAGCATGCCAGTCACTAAAAGCAAACTAAGGAGTCTCCCGTCAATGCTTGAGAATCCAGATGACGTTAGTGTAGAGGAAGACAGGCAGGGAAAGGCAAGGAAAAAGGTTATGAAAACAGTCCTCCAGATGACTGCACAAGGAATGGAACTGGAAACGCCTGTGAAGAAGGTGGATTCCACACATCAGAAAGCACGAACCAGGTCACAGCCAGGTGTTGCTCACCAGAAGAGCGAGAAGGCAGATGAAGAAAGGGAAAATAATAATTTAGATGAGGAAGAAGAACTGATGCAAGTATACCAACTCCAAGTAGCTGAAGAAATGGCGAAGGAGATTAAGAAGAAAATAAGAAAGAAACTCAAAGAACAGTTGACTTACTTTCCCTCAGATACTTCATTGCATGATGGCAAATTGAACAGTGAGAAAAAAATAAAGAAAAAAAAGAAAGTTCCTATCTCATCTAAAGCTGAAACAAGGTACTTTGCATTGACAAATATAAAATGTCCTCTCTAAGAAACACTAATATTCTCGGCTTTTGAGTGATCTCTGTAGTTACACTAAGAAAATTCTTAATCTTAATCTTTCATGTGGATACATTGCCAGTACAATAATAACAGTTACCCTTTCCATGGCACCTGAGTGTTAAATGCTTTATAAGAATTAACTGATTTATTCATTGTAACAACCTTATGAGGAATAGTAATACTATTGCCCTATTTTGCAGATAAGGAAACTTGAAGGGTTTAAGTCACAGAACCAGTAAGAAGCTGAGCCAACACCTTAGCAGTCTTGCTCTAAAGTCTCTACCCTTAAACACTTATTTACATCTGCTTATTAAATAATAGAAACCCAGTTTCTCTCCTTTTTTTGAGATACAAATGCCTTTTTGGGTATATGAATATAGTATTTTTTATTATACAAATAACATTTGCTTGTTGTAGAATATACAATAAAGACATGAAGAAGCAGGTAAAGTAACCTGACCATCTAAAGGTAATCATTATAAGCAATTTAGTATTCTAGTCTTTTTCTATATATATGTATAACATACACATTTGCATATGCAGTGCGAGTGCTTCTGTGATCATATTTATATTTATATGTCTCTCTTTGGAGAAAACAAGATAAAAAATGTCTTTTAACTAATTAACTTTGTTTTCTGCAGTCCACATCTACATAAACAATTTGAGGTGGGAACATTCCATATTTGATTTTCCCCTGGCCTTCAGGGACAGTTTCCCTAATGTCCTCATCTAAAAATAATTCCCCTCTTACCAAAAGCTAGACAACCAGTGGTAACCAAAGGAAGGCAAAAAGAGTTGCTACGTGAACATGTTACTATATGTATTAACTATTTTTGTGGATCAGGAATCTGAGCGTGGCTTAAGTGGGTACTGCTGACTCAGGATCTCTCTAGGCCTACAGTCAGGGTGTCGGCTGGAGGTGTAGTCATCTTAAGGCGTGGCTGGAAGAGGATCTGCAAGCAACAGAGCTGTTGGAAGGCTTGAAATATCCACTTCTAAGCTCACTCATGTGGTGCTTGGCAGGTCTCAGGTCCTGACTGACTTTTGGCCAGAGACATCAGCCGTGTGGGCTACCCACAACATGGCCACTTGCTTCCCCAGAGCAAGTGCTCTGAGAGAGAGAGAGAGAGAGAGAGTGTAGTCATAGTCTTTATGGAAGCTAATCTTGGTTTGGAAGTGGCATCCATTACTTTTGTCGTATTTTGTCTATTACAAGTGAGTCTCTGTGTCCAGCCCACAATCAAGAGAAGGTCTAGACAAAGATACTAATAGCAGGAGGCAGGGATCAATAAGGGCCATCTTAGAAGCTACTTGCCACAGTATACTGTCAGTCTTTCTTACAGCTACCATATCTGTTATGAACTGGTAAGCCATACTCACTCTTAAATGTTAGTTCATGAATTTTATTTTATTTATTTATTAAAGATTTTATTTATTTATTTGACAGAGAGAGACAGCCAGCGAGAGAGGGAACACAAGCAGGGGGAGTGGGAGAGGAAGAAGCAGGCTCCTAGCGGAGGAGCCTGATGTGGGGCTCGATCCCAGAATGCCGGGATCACGCCCTGAGCCAAAGGCAGACGCTTAATGACTGAGCCACCCAGGTGCCCCTAGTTCATGAATTTTAAATAAAACCATAGGTTATGTGACCATGGCATGCAAAAGGTAGTTCTCTTTAAATAATAATATTTGGTGATGTGATAAAATAGCATAGCTTTCTGGAATGACTGTTTCGAAATATTTCTGTAATCTTTTTATCTCTCAACCTCTTTTTTAAAAATATGACCATATTGGAAGTCAGTTTTTTATTTAGTTACAGATTTTTTCTTGGTAAATTATTTTAATAGGCTGGTTTCTCTCTACAACTGAGTATAACTCTAGGCTGCTACCCCTTACCATTTATTAGTTCATGTGATGCAGATTTTCATATTAATAATGGCCTTCTGAAAATGTAGTGGCACACCAGCCACTGGAAAAAAACAAGTAATTAATTGTTACCTAGAAATCAGAAGTTGAATATCTGAAGTCTCTTGAAAGCAGAACAAACGCAGACACTTTTTTTGCTTTTAAATAAGGTAATTTAGAAATTCGTCCATTAATCATTTATTTGGCAAAGGGTGAGGGTGCCTTCTCATCAGTCCTATGGAAAAGCATATCTATTGCTCATAAAATACAGATTCATCTTTTTCGGAAGTTTAGAGCTCAAGTTTAATTTGGCATGGATATGTAACTCATTACCAAACGCAAAATAATACCTAATTTGACAGTTCACCATTTTAGTGCTTAATAAAATATATGTACCCCCTAGCAGGAAATAATGTTGATTTTAGGATTATCCTTGACTCTTTTCACTGTTCACTGTTCACTTTGCTGCATCATTAAGAAGAAGAAGAAGAATGTATTTTTAATGGCTTGTGCTTGGGTTGTATTTGCAGTATATTGACCATCTCTGATGACACAGTTGAAAGTGAACAAAAGAAGGGATCTCCAGTTAGAACAGTTACTTCAGATTCTCATCACGATGATAAAATAAGCTCAGTGGAAGACAATGTAGAAGACAGCATGCAAGATGACACAAAATCCAAACCAAAAAAAAAGAAAAAGAAGACTAAAACAGGTTTGTTATCCAAATTAAATGAAAAATTGGTGCCTTGGTAGAAATAACTTGATTCTAGGACTTTGAGTCCTTAAAACTAAAGAAAATCTGTCCCAAAGACTGTAATTTTAAAAATCCAGTAAAGAATACAGTTGACCCTTGAAAAACATGGGTTCAAACTATGCAGGTCCACTTATACAGATTTTTTTCAATAAAAAAGTACAGTACTGTAAATGTATTTTCTTTTCCTTATAGCATTTTCTTTTCTCTGGCTTGCTTTACTGTAAGAATATAATATATAACACAAGTAACATGTAAAATATATGTTAATTGACTCTTTATGTTACCAGTAAGGCTTCTGGTCAATAGTAAGCTATTAGTAAAGTTTTGGGGGAGTCACAAGTTTAACACAGATTTGCAAATGCACAGGTTTTGGTGCCCCTAACCCTGGCATTGTTCAAGGGTCAGCTATATATGGCACTTGTTCTTGGATTCATTTATTTATTCATTTATTTGTAACTGGGGGTCTGTGTGATGAGTTAATATTACTTAAGTCATCTCTAATTCTTGACTGAATTTAATTGAACCCTAGAATGACATTAACTTTGTTGCTTTTGTGGCACAGATTTCTTCTTTATACCATTGAGTTTAGAACCCCTAAATAATTCAGACTCGTTTATTGAAAGCTATAAATGGTCAATGGCCAATAAACATGTCAGGTGTTAAGGCTGTATCCCTCTGTCACACATGATTGCCTTCCCACATCCGCAGCCTAATTCAGCTTCTGTCCTTCCTTCCCACTTTTCCTCCCCACCCTCTTGCTTTCTGTCTTCCTCTTTATTCATTCCTTTCCTCCTCTTATTTTTCTTTACTTGTTATTGCCTTTTTCCTACTTCTTTTTTTTCCTTTTCAATTTCCATTTAATTGGCCAAAAATTGGGACCAGAATAGGCAATTTCAGAATTTTTAGTAGTTATTCATTGGATATGCAATCGATGATGCTTTGTGGTTCCTGTTACTACATTTGTAAAACCTTTGTTAAAGTATGATATACGCCTAGAAAAGTGTACGTGTTACAAGTATACTACTTAGTGGATTTTCACAAACTGAACATGCCTATAGAATCGTCATCCAAATCAAGAAACAACACTATTAACACCAGAAACCCCTTAAGTCCCCTTCCCTTTCATTGCCCTTCAGGAGTAAACATTACCTTGACATCTAACACAATTTATTTTTGCCTGTTTTTCTGCTTTAATGTGAAAAGAATCAGAAATACTGTGCTCTCTGTGTCTGACTTCTTTCACTAAAAATTATTTTTGTGAGATTTAGACCATGTTGCAGGTAGTTGAGCTTATTCATTACCGGTTCTGCTCTTGCACTATGCAGATATCCATTGTGTGAATATACCGCAATAATATACCAGTTATACTGATGGACATTTGAGCTGTTTCTAGTTTTAGGTGATTACAAATAAAGCTATAATGTTCTAGTCAAGACTTTTGGCAAGCATATATATATACATTTTTGTTGGGCATCTTTTTTCTTATGCATAGAATCCTTTATTTATGACGTTCCTGTGTCTTTCAGAACTGCTAACTGTAGGACAGAGGTTGGGAAACGCTACTTGGAAACATGGCTGTGATCCTTTAAATCTAGCATCTAAGGAAAAACTGAGAAAGTATTCCTCACTGCTTTCTCATGTATTTATTTTGTTGGGCATCTTCTTAGGAGAGAGTCACTATGTCAGAGATTATGTATATTTTTCACTTTAATAAATACTTCCCATTTTCCAGAGTTGGTTGACCAGTTGATGAAACTAGCAGTATTTGAAAGCTTCCAGTGCTCCATGTCTTCACTAACATTTATATTGTCAGTATTTAAAAATTTTAGCCGTTCTTAGTGTGTATAATGTGTAGTGATGTTTCAGTTTTACTTTAAACTTATAACAAATGAAGTTGAGCATCTTCTTCATGTTTGTTGTCTACTTGGATTTCTTTATTTGTACATTTGTTTAAGTCTTTGTGTGCATTTTTAAGAAGTGGCATTGTCTGCCTTTTATAATTTGTGAGAATATTTTATATAGCTAGACATCAGTCTTTTCTTGGATATGAATACATACATGTATATCGCAGACATCTTCCCACTCTAGGTTTTACTATTCTTTTATTGGTATCTTTTGAAAAACAGAATTCTAAAATTTGATATAGCCCTATTTATCCATTTTTTTCCTTTGATGGTAAGTGCTTTCCGTGATATGAGAAATCTTTCCCAAATCCCGAAGATGTTTTTGTATGTTTTGTTTTCAAAAAGTTTTCTGTTTTGCTTTTTCACATTTTGCTCTGCATTTCATCTGGAATTGATTCTTGTGTATGGTGAGACAGAGTGGTTAAGACCCATTTTTTTCCCGCATGAATATATAATTGACCTAGTACCATTTATGGTAGAGAGCATCTTTTTTCCTCTGTATTGTAGTGTCACCTTTATTCTAAATAACATGACTATGGAAATGGATCAGTTTCTATTCTGTTATATTAGGCTGTTTGTACCAACACAACTATGACTTAATTACTATAGCTTTATAATAGATCTTACTATTCAGCTCTGTAAGTACTCCAACAGTTTTTTTCTTCTTTAGCATTACCTGACCTATTCTTTGCCCTTTGCATTTCCGTATGAATTTTAGAAGCAGCTTCTCAATTCTCCCTCTTCCTTCCCCCATCCCCACCATATTTTTAAGACTTTACCTTTTCATCTAAGTAGTACTTTAGCTGCATCCCACAAATATTTGATATATCTTCATTATCATTCAATAAAAACATTTTTTTAAAGATTTTATTTATTCATTTGACAGAGATAGAGACAGCCAGCGAGAGAGGGAACACAAGCAGGGGGAGTGGGAGAGGAAGAAGCAGGCTTCCAGCGGAGGAGCCTGATGTGGGGCTCGATCCTGGGACTCCGGAATCACGCCCTGAGCCGAAGGCAGATGCTTAACGACTGAGCCACCCAGGCGCCCCAAAACATTTTCTAATTTCTGTTTTAATTTCTCTTTTGATCACCCATTTTTAGAAGTATATTGTTTCATCTCACCCAACAGGTGATTTTCTAGTCACCTTTTTGTTTTGGTTTCTATCTGCCGTTGTCAGAGAACATATTGTGAATGATTTTAATCTTTTAAATTTACTGAGGCTTTCTTTATGACCAGCTTGTGACCAATTTGCTAAATATTTCACGTGCACTTAAAAAGAAAGTGAATTCTGGTATCATTGGGTGCAGTGTCCTGTGAATATCAGATCAAGTTTATTGTGTCCAGCTCATCTATCTGATTTTTTTGGCCTGCTTATTCTATTTATTGAGACAGGTATTAAAATTTGTACTGTGATTTTGGGTTTCTCTGTTTTCTCTTTATTTCTGTTAGGTTTTTCCTCTTTATGTATCTTGAAGTTATGTTATTGACTATATGTGTGTGTTTAGGAATATTATATCTTCCTGTCAGATTGACACTTCCAAGTTGTCTTAATCATTCAGGCTACTGTAACAAAATATCATAGACTGGATGGCTGAACAGTTCTGGAGCCTGGAAAGTCCAAGATCAAGGTATCCACCGATTTAGTGTCTGGTGAGGACCCACTTCCTGGTTGTAGACTGATGTCTTTTTACTGTAACCTCACATAGCAGGGTACCTCTTTGGGGTCACTTTTATAGGGACGTTAATCCAATCCACGGGGGCTCTCCTCTCATGATTGACTCCCAAAGTCCCCACCTCTTAGAACTTACTGTCACATTGGAGGTTAGGATTTCAACATATGAATCTTGTGGGGACATAAGCATTCAGTGTGTAAGAGCAATTATTATGCAGTATTTTTTTTTAATCTCTAATAATCTTCCCTCAAAGTCTAGTTGTAGTTTGAGTTTGCATAATGTAGTTTTTCCCATGCTCATTTCTCTGTCATTACCCACAGTATACCACCAGGTGGTGCCAACTTGGTGGAGGAGGTGTAGCCTTCACACCTGTGCTTGGTCCATGGTCCCCAGGGCTAGATAGAGCTTGCCATTACTCCATTTCTCCCCCACCCCACCCCCCTAGGCTTCCTACCTGTGCCTACTTTACATCCCCTTTACTTGGGACACAGTGTCTCTGCACTTCCTTCTTTTGTTTGCCTTCACCTCTTTTCTGTCCCCACCCTAGAACATGGGGGAGGGGGGGTCTCAGCCCCCAGCCTGTGAGCTCCTTGGGGGCAGACCCTCAGTAAATGTGAAGTGCTGTGTGCCCCCCCAAAAAAGCAAAAAACCCCTTCTTGTTTGCAGTCTCTGTGTCCTTATATTTATTATCTCACTGTTTTGTGTATGATCCACCTGTCATATTCTTTTTTCTCTTTGTCTTCTTTTGAATTATTTAAGTTATTTAAAAAATTTTCTTCTTATATTAACTTGTTAATTATACATTCTTTTACAGTATTTTAATTGTTATCAAGAACATTGTTTATTCTTGACTTATTATAGTCTAATACACATTAGTTCCCTAATAAAATATGCTTCCCCAACACTGCTAGAGCATTAGAATAGTTTAATTCCATCCGAATTTTGTCAGGTGCTTTTTCTGCATCTCTCTCTCTCCTGCTTCATAGGTTTCTTACTATGCATCTTAGTTCCGCATGTAATTTAAACTTCACAGCTATTATAGGGACCGTCTTGTACAGCTGATATTAGTTTATATTCACCCCAAAATTTACTTTTTCCTTAATGAATTTACATTTTTCCATTTTTCATCTGCTTGAAGAGCTTAGTTTAGTATTTCTCCTAGTGTGGGCCTGCTAATCCCCTCAGATTTTGTTGTGTAAAAATGCTTTTACCTTCATTTTTGAACTCTATTTGCTAGCATAGAATTTTAGGTTTCAGGTTGGTTTTCTTTAGTACTTTGGAGAAATCATACAGTTCACTCCTGGCTTCCATCATTTCTGTTTCCAGCAGTTATGTCCCGTTAGTGGAATTGTGACTTTTTTCCCACCTGACTCATCTTTAGATTTTCTTTTTGTCTTTGATGTCAGTATTTTATCATATTATGCCTAAATATGGCTTTGTTGGAATTTACTCTGCTTAGAGTTTACTGGTTGATACCACTTATCAGTTGTGGAAAATTCAATTATTCAACTATTTTTTAGAATATGGCTTCTTCATTATTCCCTCCTCTTTTTCTAGATTATAAATTCAAATATATTTTTTTAAGTGTGTCTACCCGTTTCTTACATTTTTTCCCTATATTCTTTTTGAAATTTTTTCCACTATGCTTCAGTTTGGATGTTGATACTGATCTTTTTTCTGTTTCGCTAATCATGTCTTTCTTTGTGTCCAGTGTGCTATTAAACACCTCTATCTATTGAGTTCTTAATTTCAAATGCTGTGTTGTTGTTGTTTTTAAGTGGGCTCCGTCTGTGCCTGGAGCCCAGTGCAGGGCTTGAATTCACGACCCTGAGATCAAGACCTGAGCTGAGATCAAGAATCAGACACTAACTGATTGAGCCACCCAGGCACCCCTCAGATGCTATATTTTTCATTTCCAGAATATCTGTTGGGTTTTTTTTATTGATTCTAGTTCTCTGTAGAAAGTTACCATTTTAACCCATCTTTTCCTTTATTTTCTTGAACATATTAATAATCATAGTTATTTAGGGAGGGGGGTGGGGGAATGGGGTAGACCGGTGATGGGTAGTAAAGAGGGCACGTATTGCATGGTGCACTGGGTGTTATACACAACTAATGAATCATCGAGCCTTACATCGGAAACCGGGGATGTACTGTATGGTGACTAACATAATATAATAAAAAATCATTAAAAAAAAATAATCATAGTTATTTAAAGTCCTTGTGTGCTAACTCCAGTCTGGATCATCTGTGGGTCAGCTTCTGTTCTCTGCCTTTTCTCCTAGTTGTTGGTCATATAGTCATGCCTCTTTTATGCCTAGTAACTTTTTGTAATATCCTGGATACTGTGTGTAGAGTGCTAGAGGCTCCAGATGATTTTATCTTCTACTAGAAAAGGTTTCTTCTTCCCTCTCTTAGGCAGATAGGGTGGGAAACTGATTTTAATCCATCAGGAATTGAGCTATGTCTGGGCTGGGTTGTAGTTTTGATAAAAACTGTGTCTTTGATTTGCCCCAGTCCTAGGATGTGGCCTTCCAGGAGTTTTGAACTAAGAATCTGGCAGGTATTTGTATCCTCAGCCTAAAAGACTGGGAGATTTCGTTTTGCCCTTCTGAGGTTTTCAGCCTGGTCCTTCAGGCTTCTGCCACATTCAGCTTCAAAATTTGTCAGACGTCTTGAAGGGGAGACTGTTCATGTGTTTGAGGCCCCTCAGGTCTACAATTTTGTCATTCCAGCCTCATGTGAATGCCAGAATCTCTGCTGGTTTCTCTGTCCCCCAGATTCTCAACCTCTAGCTACACCCAGAATTGCTAAGTGACCCCAGGTGAAAAGCAGCTATAGGTGGAAAATGACCATGCCCTCTAGGGCTTTATTTTGCCTGTTTTGTTTCAGGCCCCTTCCCCTGGTGGGTCATCATCATCTCCCAGTACCACAAGCCTTGGAGATTTCACTACCTCTTTAACGTCTTACACAGCCTCAGAATTCAGTTTTGTGGGGGAAAAGTAGCTATGTGTTTGAAGCTCCTCAAATCTCTAATGTGACTGCTATAGCCCCAACAACCACTAAAAGTTTTGTGGGTACTCTTTCTCGCATGATGACCTTTTGTGGGGCCCAAACCTGATCCTCAGCCCAAACCCTGAATAACAAATGTCCCCAGAGACTAAAACAGCTACTAGTCCATCATCTTACCACTTAATGATTCTCCCTCTCTGGAATTTTAGTCCATCTGCTGTATATTGTCTCTGTATTGTTCTGATGCCTTTGAAAATAAGGGTTTTGTAATTCATTCGGCTTTTTCACGTTGTTATGAGAAGCATTGACCTGCTACATCCTACTACGTCCTATACAGAAGTAGAAATTACAGTTATAGATTAATCGAGTGATGCATATCCCACTTAGAATATACCTAGATAAAATCACTTTTTTGTCTTTGGTTCTCATTATTTTCTTTTCGTGTTCTTGGTCCTTTTTAGGGAAAAAATGAAAGATTCCTCATCCTATTTTAATACATTAGTAAATGTAATATTTTACTTTCAGAGTATAATATGTTGTCTGGCTTTTTCTTTCTTTTCCTTTGAAGTTATTTTGTTAAAAGACAAATAATCATGGATTATAAAGATTAGGTTATATGTAAATCCAGCGTATATTGTTGAATATATTGTTGTGGGAACAATTATTTATAATGTTGATTTTCTTCTGTGCATGTAGTTTCAGATGATAATGAAGACGCTGATGGTGATGGTGTTCATGAAGTAACAAGCCGAGATAGTCCAGTTTATCCCAAATGTTTGCTCGATGATGATCTTGTCTTGGGAGTTTACATTCACCGCACTGATCGACTTAAGTCTGATTTTATGATTTCTCACCCAATGGTAAAAATTCATGTGATTGATGAGAATACTGGACAATATGTCAAGAAAGATGATAGGTAATTTTTTTAATTACACAGCCAACCCTTGAAATTGAAACTGTCTACAGTATAAGTCGTCTTTTCTGCCATTGAAAGGCAATGGAAATAGAACTAATGATTTGTATTAGAGACTAATTTACTGGTTGTAGATGTTCCTAGACCATTGATACTGATCAGTATGTTTTTTAG
Source organism: Ursus americanus (assembly GCF_024610735.1). Lineage (NCBI taxonomy): Eukaryota > Metazoa > Chordata > Mammalia > Carnivora > Ursidae > Ursus > Ursus americanus. Next base: position 48,359,364 of record NC_142137.1, on the reverse strand, counting down.
AAGAAATAGAGAACATTTGTTAATTCAGTGATTCATTTTAAGTGGAAGGGAGTTGAGAAAACTTCAGCCAAATTTAATGACTAATTTGTGGCATTGAACTTGCAGTGTAAGTCACAGCATGTTGCACTGTACATGCTTTAATTGTCTAATTTCATATTTTTCTTTTGAAGCTAATAGGTTACTTGGGCCTCATATGAAGGCAGTGAATCTTGAATTTAATTTTTTCCTAATATTACTTCTATAGCTAATACGTGCTTGAAGCTTATAAATAAAAGCACAGTAAAATAAATGATTATGTTAGAATTTTAAAAAGTCATTTTCTCAGAAGAATGACTGGGATGAGAAACATGAAAATTATCAAAATTCAGTTATTCAGTTATCTTAAGGCATACAAAAAAATATGACACCTCAAAGGGTTTGCAATCCTTTTGTGCTCATTTTCTTATTTAAATGTACTGTACTATTTTATTACAGACTTATTTAAGATTCTGAAGGAGTCTAGCACTGTATGCCTCACTCTCACTTTTTATTTCTGTAATAAGATAATTCTGTGAAACCAATCGGTAGTGTATAGACACAAGATGATAGCAGGGTACTGCCAAAATAATTTTTTTTTTTTTCTTAAGGATTTTATTTATTTATTTGACAGAGAGAGACAGCTAGAGAGGGAACACAAGCAGGGGCAGAGGGAGAGGGAGAAGCAGGCTCCTCGCTGAGCAGGGACCCCCATGTGGGGCTCAATCCCAGGACCCTGGGATCATGACCTGAGCCGAAGGCAGACGCTTAATGACTGAGCCACCCAGGCGCCTCAATAATTTTTCATTGTATATCATGACTATTCATTATTTCTTCACCTTGAGCACTATATTTTTTTTCTCATTTTCTCAAAATTATCGTAAAAAATCGTGTTAATGGAAGCATCTTTTTTTGACCAGTGAACGGCCTGTTTCATCTTACTATGAAAAAGAGAGTGTGGATTACATTCTTCCTATAATGACCCAGCCATATGATTTTAAACAATTAAAATCAAGACTTCCGGAGTGGGAAGAACAAATTATTTTTAATGAAAACTTCCCCTATTTGCTTCGAGATTTTGATGAGAGCCCTAAAGTCATCTTGTTTTTTGAGGTATGAATTGAATAGAGCAATTTAAACTAAATTTTGGTTAATATTTTAATAGCGTACATGTAAGCTATTGTTTTTAGTAGTTTAATAATGTAAGAAAATAGTGTAAGGATTTAATCCCTAGGATTTAGTGTTTGTAATATGCTGTGGAGATGTAATATGCTATAATAGTATATTTGCTGAGCATTTACCAGTGTAAGTAATTAGCCATGTAATTCACTCGGTATTATTTAATTTTGACAGTAATACTATGACTGTAAACTGAAGTGATGAATCTAATCTATATCTATACAATCCTCCGTTCTTAACCCATTTTACAAAATGTAAACTTATTTAATTATATTGGACTCCCCAAGAGTTTGTATACAACCAAGGGAAAGAAAGATGAACACACACAGATCACTTTGACTAATACAGTGTAATATAGAACCGAGGTGAAGTAGAACTTCCTAGATGTGAAGGGTGGATGGAGGGTCAGAGCAGCCAGGGAAAGCTTTATGAAATAGATGGCCTTTGAGCTAACTTGTTATTCTAATTGTTTTATGGCAAAGGAAATCAAGGTTCAGAGTATAAAGTTATTTACCCAAAGTTACTCCAATTTTAAGGGTAGGTAATTTGTATTTCAAGATGGTTTGAACCTAAAATACACATTTCTTTTTTCTTCTTCATGTCATCTCTCCCTAAGCAAAGGAAAGTGGAGAAACCTCTCTTTCAGTTTAAGCAAGGTGGGGAATTTTAGCATCGGAACAGGGCATGACCAATGCCAATGACTGGTTTTGTGGAATTACTTGTTTTTATGATCTTTAACTTTCAGGTGATTTCTGTACGTTTGTGATGTGAATAGTCCACCATTTACATCTGTGATTATGTTGTATGATTTATACAAAGCTGTGATTTTATAAAGAGTAATGTAACTTGTATGTCAAGGAACTTTTTCTTTGTCATAGAAATTTGTCCTTGGTTATAATGTTCCTTCACATTCATTTTAGTAATATTCATAGATTTAAGAAAGATTGTTGGATTATGACATTTTGGGTTGCTTCTTAAGTTTTTTTTTTTTTTTTTTTTTAGTTTCAAGAGTAGAATTTATTGATTCATCACTTACATATAACACCCAGTGCTCATCCCTACAAGTGCCCTCCTTTAATGTCCATCACGCACTTAGTCCATCCCTCCTGGACCCCCTGGAGTCCTCCCCTCCAGCAACCCTCAGTTTGTTCTCTATAGTTAAGTTTCTTTTGGTTTGCCTCCCTCTCTGTTTTTATCTTATTTTTCCTTCTCTTCCACTATGTTCATCTGTTTTGTTTCTTTAATTCCACATACAAGTGAAATCTTACGGTATTTGTCTTTCTCTGACTGACTTATTTCACTTAGCTTAATATGCTCTAGTTCTATCCATGTTGTTGCAAATGGCAAAGTTTCATTGTTTTTGATGCCTGAGTAATATTCCATTGTGTGTGTGTGTGTGTGTGTGTGTGTGTGTGTGTGTGCACCCCATGTCATCTTTATCCACTCATCAGTCAGTGGACATTTGGGCTCTTTCCATAATTTAGCTATTCTATTGTTGATAGTGCTGCTATAAATATTGGGGTGTTTGTGCTCCTTCGAATCAGTATTTTTGTATTCTTTCTATAAATACCTAGTAGTGCAATTGCTGGGTCATAGGGTAGTTCTATTTTTAACTTTTTAAGGAACTTCCATACTGTTTTCCAGATTGGCGGTTGCTTCTTAAGTTTTAACATAATATGTTACTGTCTACAAAACTACTTTTGATTTCAACTTTTAAGGGTTTATTATTAAGAACAACTTGATATCTATCAGAAGACTTTAAAATCATTATTCCACTTCTCATCATTTCTACTAAGGGAAAAATTACAAGAACACAAAGACGTGTGTGCAAGAATATTTAAACACTATAACAGTAAAAATTTTAGGGAGACAAATCTCTTCAGTCAGGAAGAGATTTGGTAATGTAACTAATAGCTTTTATTAAATTTATGGTGTTTATAATACCAGACTATATTAGGCAGACATTAACATGATGAAATACATGTGTATGTATTGACTCGAAGAAATATTCACTACATGGTATATAAAAATAGTTTGCAAAATAGCATTGGATTTGTAGTCATATATATATATATATATATATATATATATATTTAGGAATGCACAGAAAAAGGTTTAGGTATAGTATAAACCAGATGTTAAAGTTGATCATCTATGGATCTGGATTGCAAGTTGTTTTTACTTTGTTATATATTTTCTTATATTGTTAGTGGTTTTTAACTAAGCATCTGTTGTATCTGAAGACAGATTTAAGTGTATAAAAAAGAGAAATGAATGGAGTCAATATTATTTTTTAAGCTATCTATAAAGATTTGTTATCTCAGCTAAGTTTTTGAGAAGCACCAGTGAGTTCAAAGTGATAGTCTCTGACAGGGACCTAGATAGAATACAGATGGTGTCTGTGGCAGCGTTGTTTCAAATTCTGTGAGTTTTAGCATCCAGACAGGATGGAGATGTGAAAGAAATCCTCTTGAGAAGCCTAGTGACAGCATATAACCAAAGAGAAAATCCCCAGCTTCGGGAAGGTGATGTAAAGAAGGACCTAGATTTTTAAACAATCCTTTTGAAATCTGCACTCATACATTAAAAAAAAAAAGATTAAATGTTAAGAATTTTATAACTGGTGTATTTATGTCTAAACTATATTTAAGGTAATTAATACCTGGTCTTTGACATGAAATAAATCTTAAATGATTTATTAGTAAAAGATAAAGTCGTCAAAAAATGGACCCTCACTAATAGGATGAGTTAACTTAAATGTAAATGAAATATGAAATGCTTTTCTTCCCTGTGAAGAAAATACCTTTTAAGTGTACAACTTATTTTTTTAAATTTCAATAATATGTTACAACAAAATATTTTATTTTAAGTAGGCTAATATTCTCTGAAGTAATTTTTTATACTTATTTACAGATTCTTGATTTCTTAAGCATGGATGAAATTAGGAATAATTCTGAAGTTCAAAACCAAGAATGTGGCTTTCGGAAAATTGCCTGGGCATTTCTCAAGGTATGTTTTTCACCCATTTTAAACGCTCTAAAAATCATCTTCAGTTCTGATTGGCTACATTTTCCCAAGTTGGTTTGGTTGTATATAAGGAGTTATAGTCTAAGATTGCAGTTGTGAAGAATTGTCAATGCAAGGTAAGGTGATACTCAGATTCTTAAATATCTATTGAGTGTCTAGTGTGTGCCAGATACACTATATTAGTTCTGAGTATGTAGTATTGAAAAAGATACACAACAACCGTGCCATCACTTATGCAACTTAAAAGATACTTAATAAACCTTTTCTGTGTGCCAGCGTGGTTCAAGTCAGTAAACAAGAAAATAAACTCCTTGACCTTGTTTACTTCATATTTTAGCAAGGAAAGCAGATATAAAACAATCATTTATACAATTTATCATTTATTGCAATTTTTGTAAATACTTAGAAAAGATTTTCTGAGGAAGAGACATTGAACCTGAGTATTATTAGCTTGATGGTAGCAGGGGGAAAAGAGAGTTAGATAGAGGGTACCATATTTACAAAGACACGATGTTGGAAGGAGTGAGATACACTCAAATAACCAAAAGGCCACTGAGATTGGAGGACAGAGACTGAGGGGGGAAATGGTATCTGAAGAAATTGCTGAGTAGACAGAGTCTTCATCATGCAAGGTCTTTGAAGCCAGTATAGCAACGGGAAGCCATTATAGAATTCTAAAGAACAGTGGGAAGCCATTATAGGATTTTAAAACAAAAGGGTGGAATAGTCTGACTTAGGTTTAGGAAGATTACTTTGCTTGGTGGAGAATGAATTAGAGAGGATACACATATATATACTGGAAGATTAAGGTTGAAAATTCTTTCAATAGCCTTGGTAGGAAATGATGGTGTCTTTAACTAGAGTGTTTCAGCAGAGATGAAAGATGTGATAGGTTGATTTTACAAAAGGGAAATTTTAATTTTATAATTCTTTTATTTCTAGTATCCTTTATTTCTGACTTCGAATATAAGTAAGGTATAAAAAGTCTTGATATTAACATATTTGGTAAAATTTATAGAACTTTTCTATTTGTGTATCTATCCATTCAACAATATTTATTGTCTATGAAATGCCAGGCACTCTGCTAAATAAAGAGCATTCATAGATAAATTTGACATGGTCCTTGCCCTCCAGTTCAGTTTCTATATAAACATGTTAAACATATTACTTACATGATTATGTGCTATAGAGTAGATGATGTGAAAACCCAGGTAAGGCACTTAATCCACATTGGGGATTAGAGAGAGGCGGTAGAAGAGGTGCAGTTTGAGGCACCTGGGTGGTTCAGTTGGTTAAGAGGCCCGCTCTCGGTTTCAGCTCAGGTCATAATCTCAGGGACATGAGATCCAGCCCTGTGTGGGGCTCTGCACTGAGCATGGAGACTGCTTGGGATTCCCTCTCCCTCTCTCTCTCCCCCTACCTTGCTTGCATGCACTGTCTGTCTCTCCCTAAAAATAAATAAATAAATCTTAAAAATATTAATAATAAGTGTAGTCTAACTGCTGAAAGGAAGCCAGATTGACTATGGGAGGAAGTAATTCTAGAGTGGATTTAGGAATCCCTTGGTAGAATGTAGCTTCTAAAATCACCCTTTTATAACCTGTCATAACTTTTTTATATCCCCTTCATACTGATTTAGAGCAAAAAAAAAAAAAAAAAAAAAAAGCAAAAGCCAAAAAAGGTTACTCTCACATAGTAAATTCTGTCATTGTGGTCTTATTAGAAAGCACTTTTGTTCCTTTTAAAAATGCTAAGATTTGTACAGAACTGCAGTAATAACTACAAACTGCACTTGGGAAAGAACGTCTTATAGCATTTTTAACCTTTAAGTGTATATAGATTTTTATTTATCCATTTTATGCCATTGGCAGAAATGGCAAAGCAGGAATTCTCCCATCTCTACCCCCTACAAAGGGTAAGTATTCTATATACTTCCTCTATTATAACACTTCTCTATTGCCTTCATAGATTGTAAATATTTCAGAGTCACCAGTGACTTCTTTTTGGCAAATTTGTTGAACATATTTTAGTCCTTAATTTACCAGATCTCTTTGCATTTGTTATATCACTCTCTTGAAACTCTCTCTTTAATTATCACCAGCTCCCAGCATATTAGTGGCACACAGAAAGTGTTCAGTGAATGTCTGTTGAGAGAATTAACGAATGTATGGACTAGGAAAAATCCATCTTTGAAAGTAGCATGGGGACGCCTGGGTGGCTCAGTCGGTTTAAGCATCTGCCTTCTGCTCAGGTCAGGATCCTGGGACCCTGCATCAGGCTTCGCGCTCGGCAGAGAGTCTACTTCTCCTTCTTCCTTTGCCTCTCCCCTCTGCTCATGCTTTCTCACTCTCTCAAATAAGTAAATAAAATCTTTAAGAACGTATCATGAATCAAATTAAAATTTAAGTGTGTTAATACTTATACCATTTGTTCCAGGAGTGTCCTAGATAATTGTAAAGTTACTGTAGTGGTCCAAATAAACCCCAAAGGACCCTACCCAGATATAAATGAGACTATCTTAATTCTCAGCTAGAGACACTTTTAATTCATTTAGCACATATATATTATTAAATAATAATAAAGCTTTATTACTAAAATAATAAAGCCTTATTTATTCACATTCTACATTATGTAATTGTAACCATAATGACAAGATCGTGGCTGATCTTAGTCATTTATTCATGCTAAGCATAATACTAGTGTAAACTAGATTGCCTGGTGAGTATTAAAACAACCTATATTAGGTATGATTTAGAAGCTGGGGAATAATAACTCCTTATAATATTATTCCCTTATGATAAGCTTCAGGCAGATAGGAGTAGGGTTTATGAAGGAAGTCTCGAGGGCTTAATATTTAATTACTGAACTCCTCTATTACTCTGTTGAAACGGTTCTTTATCCCTGTATATCATAACCACACCTCTGCTTACAACCTCCACTGGCTTTACATCCTTCCCTAGAAGGCTAGGGATGAGATGGGCCATATTTTTGCCAGCTGTTTATTGATGCCTCATTCCTGAACACACTGCAATCTGGATTTTGTTTCAGCTGTGAAAATATCTCCAAACAAATCATCAATGACTTCTATTTGATACATTAGTGAGTGAACATTTTTCAGTTCTTCTTTTATCACTTCTGTGTGTGTTTAATACATCACTCTCTTGAAACTCTGTTATCTGGGTTTTCTTGACACTATCCTTTCCTGATTTTCCCTGTACCATTCCTTCAGTTTCCTTCATGGTCTTCCACTTACCTAATTTCAATCCTACTCATGGTTAGAGCTTTATTCTACTTTTCTTGGACCTCTTTTCTTGCCTCTGCCTCAGATTTCAGATATTTCAACTTGGATGACCTATAAATACCTCAGACTTCCCTAGTCTGAGCATGCTACCTAAATAAATCCATTAACCCGTTCTGTATCTGCTACTTCATTTGATAGCACTGCCATCAGCCCAGTCTCCCACATTTAGAGCCTTAGAGTTGCACGGTTCATTTTGGTAGCCACAAATCACATGCGGCTATTTGAATTCAAATTAATTAGTTAAAATTAAATATAATTAGAATTGAGTTCCACAGTTGCACTAGTCACACGTCAAGTGCTCGATAACCGTATGTGACTAGTGTATCTTGTATTGGGTACCACAACTATACAAGGTTCTCATCATCACAGAAAGTTTTGTTGGACAGCATTGCCTTAGAGTCTTTCCTAAATCTTCCCTTCTTTCCCTTTCCAAGTTGCATCAGTCAGTAACAGCTACTGAGTATATTCCCTGCCCTCCATCCTTATTCTCCTAGGCTGTCACCTTCATGTTCTGCCTTAACTGCTGCAAAAGCTCCCAGCTATCCCCTAATTTGTAGAGGACACAAAGGTTAACATGACATTTTCTACTTAGTGTCATAGTCTAGTGAAAGGGGACCTATTTTGAGTTGATGAGATTTTTATTTTTCTCATAAGCATCTCCATTTATTTAGTTTAAATAGATGTTTTAGGTTTTTTATTGCATAGCCTTTTCTAAGAAGGTAGACTAAAATATTTTTTAAATGTAATTAATGCCTTGAATGAGGTTATGTTAATTACTTTTTGAAAATGATTTTGACTTTTTAAAAATTAAAACATTAAAATGTTATCATTAAAGGGTGCCTGTGTGGCTCAGTTGGTTAAACATCGGACTCCTGATTTCGGGTCCGGTCATGATCTCAGGGTCCTGAGATTGAGCCCCATGTTGGGCTCTCCTCTGGTGTGGAGTCTGTTTAAGATTCTCTCTGTGCCCCCTCACCTACTTGTGCACGCGCATGTGTGCTCTCTCTTCCCTCCCCTCCCCCATGCATGCACGCTCTCAAAAAAATTTTAAAACAATGTTCATTAAAAATACTGGTACTAAACAAATGGAAAATTTCTTTCTGTGCATTTTAACTTTATCACTGTTATTTCAAGCAGAGGTATCTTGCTTATCTCCTTTGTGCCAAGTAACATCTGGCACAGTAATGTAAATGCTTTACCAGCAGCCTGAGTTTATACAGGTCGGACAGCTATCAGGAAAATATTTAAAAAGTAATTTGGGTTACCTTTTGTCAAAATGATCTGGAATTGTGTTTAACCAACTGTGTCAGTGTTCTTTGCTTTTATAGCTAAGGAATTTCAGCGTGCTGTATTAATCTTTTTAAAATGGATTTTTGACTATGTACTGTTGCTTTACTGGATGTATTTATTTTCAGTGAAAACAGTATTTTATTGGAATTCTTATTTCAAGCTTCTAGGAGCCAATGGAAATATAAACATCAATTCAAAACTTCGATTGCAGCTGTATTACCCACCTACTAAGCCCCGATCACAATTAAATGTTGTTGAGGTTTTTGAATGGTGGTCAAAATATCCAAGAAATCGTTATCCATCAACATTATACGTAACTGTAAGAGGATTGAAAGTTCCAGAATGTGTAAGTTAATAGCACATAGAAATATATGTTCTCTGTTGTAGAAATTAAATGGTGACGTGTTTCATTTCTAAAGAGATAAGGTCTCCAGAATTACTTTAATAGATTTCTAGACTATAAAAGCACTTTCAACAATTATATATTAAGCCTGTACTAGCTAATATATAAAAGATACTTAAATGAATATTAATTACTAAATATAAGTTTCAGTGTTAGAATTTTTTTAAAAATAATATTGGTTTTTAAAAATTAAAGAAAAAATTATGTAAGGTAGGTGTTGACAAATATTTTCTGTAAAGCCTAAGAGTAGTTAATATTTTAGGCTTAGTAGGCCATACAGTTTTTGTTGCAACTACTCAGCTTTGCCTTTGTACTGAGAAAGTAGTTACATAGACTTTTGCAGGCAATGTTAAACAGATGGGTGTGGATGTGTTCCAATAAGATTTTATTGGCAAAAACAGCAAGCTAGATTTGTCCCAGGCATTTGAAGTACCATGATTTACAGGCACCCTTCTCACAATATTATTCAAATAATCAGTGAATAATGTTCCTACTACTGTTTTCCACAGATTAACACTATGAATGATTTTAGCAAAGACTTGGTTCTAAAACAAAACTTTTGTTCTAGACAATAAGACATTTCAGGACAGTTGCAATTTCTATAAATGATATTATTAGTGTGACCACAGGGTTGGTTTGCATTAATTTGAATGGAGTTAAATCTCTTTTTAAGAAAAGGAAGATTTAAAAACTTTAGGTCTTTATGATTTGGTTTTTTGATATCAAAGTGAGGGATACCATAGTATAGCAGAGCTGTGACATGACATCTGGTAGGTATTGGTGAAGAGGCAGAAACAAAGGGATAGAGTTATTAAAACCATTTCATGTAACCACTGGAGTTCTGGTTTTTTCCTCCCAGCTTTTAAGACTTTGGTTATAGAACCAAGGACCTTTCATCTTATTTAGAATAATGTAGATAAAAGTAGAATGTTTTTCTGGGTTACATTTTGAAAGTATTTACACATTGTCTGTTTCAATATTTAAAAAACTCTATATGCTAGACAAGAGAAAAAGGTTAACTTGATATTTACATTTTTTCGTCTTCTATACATTTAGATAAAGCCGTCTTACCGTTCTGTGGTGAGTCCTCAGGAGGAAAAAGGTAAACCAGTGTATTATGAACGACACCACGAGACCAGTTCAGTAGATGCAGAACCTGGGTTAGAAGATTCCAAAGAAGTAGTGAAGTGGAAACGACTACCTGGGCAGGTGAAGTGCTTGATTATTCTCAATTCATTTAGAGATGGCATTATTTATTTTAAAAGCTCCAACAGCTCTGAGGGTACATGTAAATGTATGGTGGGTGTGTGTTCGTGCACGCAATAGTGACAGCTTTAGAGTACCAGATAATGACATTTTCTATTCATATTTTAGGTGAATTAAGTACTAGTTAGACATGGAATATAAGTTGACTTTATTTTATGGAGACCTGATTCCCTTCTTAGGAAATAAAATAATTTACTATAGTGTTCCATCATTCTGTTTACTTTCCTCTTTCTTTGCATCACAGTAAAGGGACTTAAAAAAAATAAAGTTCTTCCACTGCAATAATTGAATTAACAACTAGCCTTCATATTTTAATGTTTCTTAATGTATTTTTTTTAAATATATGTTTTTTAGGCTTGCCGTATCCCAAACAAGCACCTCTTCTCACTAAATGCAGGAGAACGAGGATGTTTTTGTCTTGCTTTCTCTCATAATGGAAGAATATTAGCAGCAGCCTGTGCCAGCCGGGATGGATATCCAGTTATCTGTGAGTAATCATTCTATCTGTTTAATGTGATTGACGTCTATGTGGAAGACATTGTTTGGTTTTTAAAATTCATTGAATTCTTAATTTAAGTAACTGCCCAGTTTTTTGATAATAATTTTACAGTTTTCTGTAAAATATATATTCAGAAGTAGAATGAGAATAATCAAATGAAGGATGGTAAGTTTATTTCTAAAACATGCAAGAGGATTTTTGTAAGCATTTTCTATTTTAACTATAGAAATTTAGAAACATGAAGGGATTAACAAATCTCATGAGGAATTCTAGCCCATTGTGGTCAGTTGATAGCAGTGATAATTGAAATTATGAAAGCCCTCAAATTTCATATGCACTAGAACGGTAACAGTTATCTCAAGAGTACCTAGAGGATGACTTCTCATTAGGGTAGGGAAGGCAGCAGAGAGGCCAAAAACCCACTTTCAAATTGCCTTTAAAAAATATAGAAAACCATGTTAAAAGAGAAATTTCTGTAGCTTCAAGTGAGCATTATCTTCTCTTCTAGACTGAGAGGCATTAAATACTTTCCCTTATTTCTTGTGTAGTAATGAAAACCAGCTTCCTCAGCAGGAAGTAGCCTGCTCCTCATGGGCATCTGCCCTAAGCACCAGGTGGTATTAAACTTCCTCAGCTTCACACAGTTTATTTCAGATGATTTCCCCTTTCCCGCAGGATTCATAAGTAGCTTGGTTAGCATTTATTAAATAAATATTCCTCCTTATGAAATAATGTTAGCTTTAAAAAACACAAAAATTATTTGTGTAGCTTGATTATGACCGTGCTGTTTTAAAAATTCACCAAAACCTATGCATGGAGGAAAAAAGATTCTTACTCCAGAGTATTAATAGTGATTTTCTTTCTTTTGGGTAGTGAAAGAATTATTTTCATTCTGATTTATATTTTTAGCATTTCAGTGATAAATTTGTGTTACTTTATGCTTAAAGAAATCTGGTTCAAAATGTTATATAAATTTAGACATACTTATTGCTTAACTCAAAAAACAGAAGAACAGTTTTTGTCTTTGGTTTCTGATTGGTCAGCTATGATGTGTCTACTTGGAATTTGTTTAGCTTTTTGGATGTGTAGATTACTGTTTTTCACAAAATTGGGAAGTTTTCAGTCTTCATTTCTTCAAATCGTTCTTTTCCTTTCTATTTTTTCTCTTCTGAGACTCTCATCATCTCTTTATTGGTACACTTGGTGGTGTCCCACAGGTCCTTGCAGCTTTATTCATTTCTCTTCATTCTTTTTCTTTCTGTTCCTTAGACTGCATAATCTCAAATGACCTGTCTTCAAGTTGATTCTTCTGCCAGTTCAGATCTGTTATTGAGCCCATCTAGTGAATTGTTTATTTCCATTATTGTGCTTTTCAACTCTAGAATCTTTATGTTATTTTTTTTAATAATCTCTGTTTTTTTATTGATACTATTTTTTGGCAAGAAACTATTCTCACACCTTAATTCTTTAGACATGGTTTTCTTTATATCTTTGAACATATTTATGAGTGAACTTAAAGTCTTTTTCTAGAACAATGTCTTGGCTTCCTCATGGACAGTTCCTGTGGACTGCCTTGTTTCCTGTGTATGGCTCTACTTGACTGTTGTGGTTTATTCATGTCTCCATATTACATGTGTGGCAGGTTTGGAAATCAGATTCCTCTCCCTCCCCCTCCTCTGCACCCACCCACCCAGGATTCGTTGTTGGTGAAGTCTCTGCTCAGTCTCTGTTCTTGGTGGTCAGGTATGGTAGAGACTTTTAAATGCCTTGAGTGAGTGGATCATCCAGGCTTTACCAAGAGGATTTGTGTGTGTGTTGGGATGCTCTCTTAACACTCACGGCAGGCCTTAGCCTTCACTTTCAAGTCAGTCAGAGTGAGAGAGGACCTCTAGTCTCTTGTTCACATACATATGTGCTGCTAGGTTCCCAGGAATTTGTTGGATCTTTTCAAAGTCCCCTCTGGACATCTCATTCTCAGCTTTTTCCTTTTATGTTTTTTGCTCAGCCTCTTCTTAGCCTCAGTTGGTATCACTGCCTCTGATAGCTGTGCCCCTGATTATTTCAGCATGCACGCTGGGGTTAGGGCTGTTCACACAGAGCATGTTCTGAGCTAAGTCAAGTAAAGCCAAGCCCTGAGAGTGGAGGTTTTTAGGGAACTGCCAGACTGTCTTAATAGTGGTAAGTCTTGGAGATGGGGTTTTGGGGGAGCTTCTTACCCCTTCTGCCCCATCCCATGGCTCCTAGGCTGCTGGCTTTAAGTTGTTGGTTTCTAAAGCTACTGTGGAGCTTGGGAGGGGGGAATGGGAACATGGCAAGTTAAAACACCACAGAGCTCAGGTTCTTGCAAAGATTAAGCTTTTTCTTAAGTAAAAATGCTCCTCAAATTGTTGCAAGCCTCTGTTTAATTTATAGAGTTCTGAAAACGCTAATTTGGATAATTTTTGCAGTGTTCTCTTTGCTTTTATCAGGGAGCAGATATTCTGAAGTCCTTTGCTATTCCGGAAGTACTTCTGTACAGCTCAGTATTTTAAAGGGCATTTGGTTTTACCACTAGGTGGAAGTAGAGACTTGCAAACTTTCTCATTCTAAACTAAGTTACTTTCTTCGAAGATTTCATTGTGAACGTAACTTGTATCAATACCACAATACCTTGTTTACCAGATTGGGTCTCTGTTAATTCTCCTATTATATCATTTTAGTATTAGAATTTTTTTCTAACGAGGGGTGCCTGGGTAGCTCAGCTGTTGCAGCATCTTCCTTTGGTTCAGGTCATGATCCCAGAGTCCTGACCACACTGGGCTCCCTGCTCAGCAAGGAGTCTGCTTCTCCCTCTCCCTTTGCCCCTTCCCCCAGCTGGCGCTCACTCTCGCTCTCGCAAATAAATAAATAAAATCTTTTTTTTTTTTTTTAAGAATTATTTTCTAACAATAGCACAGTTTAAATTTCTTCTTACTTTAAATAATTAAAATTTTGGTCAGAATTTAATTGATTTTCACATAAAGTAGTATCTTATTCATGAAAGCCCAAATTATAGAATCTTTGAAAGGAATTGCAATTTAAATGTTATTATTTGATTAATAAATTGATTATCAAAGATTATTAGAAAAACTGCTTTGAAGAGATGAGAGTAGTTGTAGCATATTATAAAATTTTATATGTGTAAATTCTTGTGTCTGAAGGAAATGAAAAACTGTTTTTAAGTAGACTGAGATTTTTTATGCTGAAAATATCTTTGGTGATAATATTCTTAGAGACTGTGTGCAAATTATTATAAGCTATATATTTGTGTGTTACTGGGTAAAGGACTCTCTGGCTGACTAATTTTTGAATGTTTTCTCTAGTATATGAAATTCCTTCTGGGCGTTTCATGAGAGAATTGTGTGGCCACCTCAATATCATTTATGATCTTTGTTGGTCAAATGATGATCGCTATATCCTTACTGCATCATCTGACGGCACTGCCAGGTTAGTATACTTGAGGAGTACTTACTGTGTATGTTGCTTGCCAGCAAGGAAAGCAAAGAGAACTAAAAGTGATACAGCTGTTCTTAGGCTTCGGTCATATTTGCTTATCAAGGGACTGTCACAGAGATGCATCATACAGACTGACTGATTAGATCAGTCGTAGTGGGGAGAACTTCTTCCTGAAGATGTTTTTATTAAATATATTTTATTTATGTAATATGTAATGCTTCTAGTTCTCAGTGTCCTTAAGTGATCATTATGTACAGTGTTTGATTAATACTGTGCACTGTTTGACATAAAGTAAACAGTTGATATTTGTCCTAGAATATAAGCTCTTCCTGGTAGGGCTTCTGTCTTCCCTGTTAGCTGTGGGAAGGGGCCAGGACACAGCAGCGCACAGTGCATCCTAGAGGGCAAGGAACAGTTTCCTCCACTCTCCAAAAGTACAGCATTCCTGTGAAGCCTTGCCTAAGACGAAATGGCATAAGGGGAAGAAGTAATAACTGTTAATTTATATGGAAAATTTTTTGAGTGCTCGCAGGCCCCAAAAAATAACCTCTCTCGGAGTTTTTTGATACCTTGAGACATATTTTGCTCTAAGGGATGCACAAAATAAATTGAGATAAAGCACAGATGCTCACAGACACAGCTCAGAGCTGTGGCAGCTTGACGTTGAAATGCTGAGTATAGCTCCTGGGCAGGAGCGTGGCCGGGCCCCTCTCACTGCTGGGGCTACACGCTCCCTCCGTAAGGGCTCTCTGCCGAACAAGTGGTGAACCCGATTTGTGCTTTTCTCCTTTTTTCATTAAAGCAAAAATCCTCTTCAGATTACTTTTGGTTAGTCAGGTACTGACGTAGGTCTTAGGTAAAAAGCCAAGTGGTGTAATGCAGACTTTGAAAAGCAGGGGATACCAACCTGTAAGTGAATATGTACCTTATATTTTAAGAGTTTTATGGATTATTGATATTTGCATTTTTCAGAATGTCAGTTATAAAATAATTTAACCCCTTCCAACTTAATAAGTATCATAATAAAATTTTTAAAGCTACTTTGTAAAACTTCATTGTCACTGCTTGTTCTTCCTTTCGTGTATTATTAGGCAGTTTTTCAAGATGCTTTATATGTGTATTATATATCATGTGATTTGATTCCAACAAATGTAGGTGGATACACATAAATCTTTTATGATCTCTGTACACCAGAAGCTAATACTTAGAGCAATTTGGGATGCCCTCTTATTCTGCTTCCTGCTTTTTTTTTTTTCTTTTTAAGATTTTATTTATTTATTTGACAGAGACAGCTAAGGAGGGAACACAAGCAGGGGCAGTGGGAGAGGGAGAAGTAGGCTCCCCACTGAGAAGGGAGCCCAACGTGGGGGTCCTGCGGGGCTTGATCCCAGGACCCTGTATCAGGACCTGAGCCGATCGCAGACGCTTAATGCCTGAGCCACCCAGGCGCCCCACTTCCTGCTTTTTTAACAGACACTTCTAGTGTCTGAGTCCCTTCTATTAGTCCTATCAGCTTCCTTTTTAATATAAAATGTCTAATTAATTAAGATGTTATCATTGTTGTTTAGTTTCTATTTAAATGCAAAAGATGGTAATTGGTGAGACTTGATTTCCTTCCCTGTGTAGCTGGGCACCCTCTGTTAGTCCCTCTTAATAGGATCCTTCAGAAGCTCTTTCTGTTTGTTCTCTCAGCATAGCCGTTCTGTCCAATGCCAGATTGTACTGGAGAAAAATTCATAACCTGGCAAAGTCCTGACTGTGGATTTGTAAGTCTTAAAATCACCTGAGCTCTCATCTCAGCCGAGCAAGACTTTTCCTTATCTCTATGCAGCTATCTTTTCTCATTCCTCTGGCAGCACATCCAAGCCTTACGGCACTTCAAGTTCCAAGTTCTCTACACTGAGTCACATCTTCCCACTTTCGTTAGCTGACTGCCTTCAATTTACAGCGAAATTATCCCAGACATGAACTTCCTGTATGTCCCTCTGGGTTCCCACCCAATATCTATAAATGTACCCATCTTTATCTCTGTCCGCTGCTCTTAACAAAGATGTATGGGTAAAGACACCTTTCCGGCCACTCTTTGACATGTGCTTTTAATCTCAGTCCTTCAATCTACTATTCTGTTTCCTACCTCTCTTTTCTCTTCAGTTTCTTCCTATTGATTTTGTCCTCTCATCTTAAAAATATGCTCAAATCTCCTTATCTTAAGAAATCTTGTCAGTTCTTCCTGCTTTCCAGGCTACCACATTATTTTTCTTCCTACAACATCAAGAACGTTCTATGCATGCCGCATGTTGTCTTTAGTTCAACCCCGTGAATCTGGCTTTCACTCCCATCCTGCTAGATCAACCTTCTTTAAGAGGCCAGCAGTCTCTTGCTGATTTTCAGATCCAGTGGCCGGTTTGGGTCCTTACCCTGTTTGCTTTCACATCAGTAATTAATTATTGACCAGTTTTAAAATATTTCAGTCAGTGATTTCATTAACAGCCTCCTCTGTTTGCTTTTTATGACTCTGGCCAGTTCTCGTTCTATCTCTCGTTCCTCTGCCTGTTCTCTATAGATGTTTATTCCCAGAATCCTCCAACTTGAGCATCTTCCCTGGTTTGCTGTGCTCGTCCTGGTTTCTCTCATCTTCCCCAGCTTTGACTCTCACTTCTACGGGCTGACTTCTAGCACCCACTTTTTTTCTGAGTTTCACTTTCTTTTATTCTGTCTGGACTGCCAGTGCACCTCAGATCCAAAACCAGACTTGCTTATATCACCAAACTGCTTTCCTGCTTTAGTCCTCTTGTGGATTTTTTAATGGTATCCACCCTGTCTCTGGAACAGGAACCCAGAAAAAGCACTCATTTCTTTTTTTCTTCCCACTGTTCCTTCCCATATCCAAGCAATACCACGGTCCCTCAGTTCGCCCCGCTAAATGCCTCACCATTCTGTCACACCCTTTCTAGCCTCACTGCCGTTACCTTCATTCAGGCCCTTGCTATCTCTCTGTTGCTTAAACTGGTGGTGCTAAACTTCCCCACTGTTCAGTCTCTTGTTCCTCCATCTTCCCACAACCGTCTTTTGTAATGCCCTGATTTTCAAGTCTTTGATTCCCACAGCCCTTTTGAAAATGTTCCAGCTCTTTAGCATGGCATAACAGGCATGTTTCTCGTTGACCCTCCATCCTTCTCCTGTGCACTTGCCATGTACCCGTGGCCTCACCCACACAATCTTTTAAAATGCTCTTAGCATCTTACCCTCTTTGGTATCTCCATGCCTCCTCTTCCTGTGCTTAAATGCCCTTTTCCTGGCCTTCCTGCCCACCTCAGTCACTCAGCAAACATTTAAGTGCCTTTTGTGAGCCACTGTAGGCTCATAGTCATCATTTAAAACCCAGCTCAGATTTAACCGTTCTTGAAGTCTCTTGGGTTTTTCCACACAGCATATAATATATTGTAGTAAAGCATACTTTTTTCTTTATGTAGCTTTGATACTGATTGAGGGCTCTTTACATCATAAAAATATTTATTGTGTAGGATTAACTGAGTGAAGAGAGAAACATTGTGGCTAGTACCAAAAAGAGTGAGGTTTTTGAAAGAGGTAAGGACTACTTAAAATGAAAAAACGAAAGTCAAAGGAAGAGAATTAGAGTTGCTCATGCTTCAAGTGGCAGAGCATGGGCTTCTGGCCGTATCTTCTCCTTCTGTCTTCTTGGCTAGTGTTAGTGGCTCCTGATTAACTGTTTCCCACTGGTTAGCTCTTTGCCGTGTAGGGTTAACCAAAATCATCTTTAGTTATCTTCAGTACAATCTGTGTTTTTCTCTAACCAACAGCTCCTCATATAGTCGGACTTTCCCCACATGTAATGGCTCCCAGTTAGGCTCATATGTCCCCATGTTGCCCCTCATCATACAGACTGTTGTAACTGCATGTTTTTTCTTTCCCAATTCTAATAATTTTTTGTGTGTGCTCATCTAGTCTTTACAAATTTGTATATTTCCTTGTTCTTTGTGATCAGCCTATTTTTTCCCCAAACTCATTAATACATTTTTTCGTTCTTGGACTCAACCATTGCTTGCTTGTCTAAAGCCATCATTGATACCAGTTAGGTCTTTACATAAAAGGCTTCATTTTTATTTTAAAATACTGTGTCTATTTTAATTGAGCTGTTTTTAAGATATGATTGCCTCATTTCTGCCTGTTATATAGTATTTCAAATAATATTGCTTAGATTTTTAAGCAAGCAACCAAAGTTTTTATCTTTTAAACAATCTTCTTTTAACAATCTTAATCACAAATTAGTGATTTTGTTCTTTCATTAAGTACTGTGTTTCATGTAGCATATTCATTGAAAGTGTTACTATGGTAAAAGTGTTTATGCAGTGACACACACGTGCTTTATTTTCACTTGAAAACATGTTCTTTCACTTCCTCCATTATTAGTTTGGATTCTTAGTAATTGAAGATCATATCCTGTATTTGAAGCAGCTGCTAAGAAAACTCATAGAATGTTATTCTTGAATGGCAACTGTATTTTTTTCTCTCATCAATAATTTTGAAAAGGACCTAATTTGCTTTAGTTCTTAGGTCGTAATTAAAAGAATGAACTATAAATCCCCATCCCTCTATTAAAAATTAATATATTTTTCTAATTCTAATAATTTAATCAAACTGTTTAAAATCCACTGTTCCATACTCATTTAGCACCTTTCTGTTGCTAGATTTTGCCTATTTTTACACACTGACTAGAAATGCAGAGTATCTAACGTAACAGTTTTAACCCTTAGGGTTTACTCTTTTGTCAAGACCGTAGCAATGACAGTAATAATTACTTTTTAAAAATTATCCATTATTTAGAGGAAGAGATAGTAAAAATGTTGAACATAAATCGAGTGTTTCAGATAGTCTGTTTTTTATCAAAATATCATAGTTATTTTAATCTTATTTTACTCAGGTATCATACAGTAATTTCAGTATGGCTTTTAAGACTTTGAGATCATGATCATTATCTAGGCTTGGAAATTACAAATACATAGTTAACAAATTATCTAGTTCTCTAAACCTCTACTAGTGAGCACTTTGCAAAAGCAATATACACAAATGGGGACTAATTAAAGCTCTCCCTATATTTTATTTTTTGTGTGTAATGTACTAAATGCACTGTTTTACCAACTATTCCATGTGTTTAATCAATGTCAAAAATAGGTTTTAAAAAAAATATCCAAATGCAATTTTTCATTTTACAGTATAGATTAAAATTAGAGATAAATTAGCCATTATGCTTGATAATAACTAAGAAATAGCTTTGTCAAAATGTAAAGAACCCTGTCCATCAAATATTTGATCACATTATTTTTGATTGTTATGAAATGCAGTTTACCATTGGTTATTGTCATTGCTTACTTAAGTTCCGTTGGCTGTGTTGGTTGTTAGAGAAAGTTTTAGAAACTTCTGCCTTTCAGAAGCAATATATAACTTTTTATCCTTTTCTAGGATATGGAAAAATGAAATAAATAATACCAGTACTTTCAGAGTTTTACCTCATCCTTCTTTTGTTTACACGGCCAAATTCCATCCTGCTGTAAAAGACCTGGTGGTTACAGGGTGCTATGATTCTGTGATACGGGTATGGAAGGTTGATATGAGAGAGGATCCTGCCATACTGATCCGACAGTTTGACACGCACAGGAGTTTCATCAACTCTCTCTGTTTTGATATTGAAGGTATGTCAGAATATATTCCAAATGAAAGCTAGTTGTATGAAGAATTTTTAAAAATAATTTTTATTCACTAAGATAATCTTTTCAAGCTTGAGAGGGATTTTGTGTATTGACAATTGTACGTTTTTGGATTTATGTGTATTTTGCAGATCATATGGTAGACCTGGGCACAGATTTAGCAGTGAGGGAATTTTGTTTGTAATTTTAGTCATTAAATTCTGGGGGCACCTGCGTGGCTCAGTCGGTTAAGTGTCCCAACTCTTGATTTCAGCTCAGGTTGTGATCTCAGGGTCATGAGATTGAGTCCCATGTTGGGCTCTGCACTCAGCATGGAGTCTGCTTGTCCCTCTCCCTCTGCTCTTCCCCCTGTACATGTTCTCTTTCTCAAATAAATTAATAAAATCTTTTAAAAAATCATTAAAGTCATTAAATTCTTAAATATTTAGATTCAACTAATCTTTGCTGTAACAACTAGTCATACACCAAACTTCATAAATATATTTCATTGGATGGTGATTATCCCCTCAGTAGGCTTCTTTTCTTTTTTTTCTCCAGTAGGTTTCTTTTAAGAGGCTTTTGAGTTAAAGGGTTAAAATGAGGAAGAAGAGGGAAATACCAAAAGAATATTAGGTAGATAGCAGGGAAACCTGTATTTACACTATGTACTGAGTACATTGTGCACTGAGCACCTCTGCATTCAGCTAACAGTTAATAGGTATGTATTTTATAGTTGTCTGAATGTATCTTGAGAAACATTCTATTGTTGGCAATACTTAGGATGTTTCCAGTTTTCTCCTACCATGAACATGATTTCTGTGAATAATATAGATACACACATACACATACATACATATGTGTATATACAAAACTTTGTTGCACTGTTTTATAATTATTTTCTTAACATAAATTCCCAGACCTGAGGTTGCTGAGTCGAACATTTCTGGAGTCCTTGCTATGTGCTGTAATGTTTTAAGTACTTTACATGTGTAAACTGATTTATTCCCCATAAACCCCTATGAGAATGGTATATAGTCATCTTTACATTATTTCAGATACTGATATGTAGACCATAGCTATAATTAGTATAGGATCCAGATCAAAATGACAATACTGCTAATTTATTCAGTGTAACTACAAGAATGTTAAGAAATTGGAACATATTTAGGAAGAGTCAACCAAGGATAGAAAGGTTTCTGCAAACTTTGTCATAGAAGTAGCTCAGATTATAAATAGATGAATTTCTTCAAATACTTGACTAAGATATCCGTATGTGAAACAAAAAGAAATCAGTCTGTGTTGCTCCAGTAGGTAGCGATGGGACTAAAGCTACCAAAGACAGATATTCTTTAAGAACATTCTAGTATACAGAGCCTTTAATCAGTTGAAGAGCTGCTTTGTAAAATATTAAGTACACAGTTTTACTGAACAACCATCTGTTCATGATGGTGTGGAAGATATTCCTGAGTGAGTATAAAGTTGAATTTGATGGCCTCTGAGGTCCCATTCAACTATAAGATGGTTTGACTCTAAGAATATATGTTAAACTGGAACACCTGTCATTTATCATTTTATTCATTCCATGATCGTTTACTGAGTTTCTACTGGTCTCAGGCATTTTGCTAACAGTATATATTAGAATATAGGTGTTTTTCCAGGAGTATAAAACAGATTACATAGGTTAATAAAGGTGAGCAATATAGATATATATTGGATAATTCAAATGATTTGTTTGGCTGTAGAATTTGAACCATATACAAATGCAATGAGATGCATCTTTCTTTGTGTATTCAATTTCATGTAAGTGACAAAAGGGAAATAAGTCATCAAAAGTAATTCAGAAGAATGAAGAATTCATTTAAAGATAATTAGGATTTGACTATGGTTATATTTGAGTGGGTTTTTTTTTTTTTTTTTACTTTTTTGTTTTCTTTTTACTAAAACACCATTTAATAGCCCTCTGATTCTTTGTTATACTGGGGTGTGTTTTCCCAATTTCATTCTGTTTCTACCTGTGTGTAGCATTCATAAGTGAGTAATTTTATTTTTTTTTAAATAGGTCATCACATGTATTCAGGGGATTGCACGGGAGTGATTGTTGTTTGGAATACCTATGTCAAAGTTAATGATGTGCAACATTCAGTGCGCCACTGGAGTGTAAATAAGGTATAAAATCATATTTGATACTTGGGATTTAATTTTAAAAATCAGAAAAAAATTGAACCACATGATTTTAGAAATAAGACATCAGGACATTCTTTCTCTCTTCTCAAAAAAATTAAGTTTATCTCAGTCCCTACAAAGTCAGTTATGTTTGATTAATTATCTAGTCTTCCTGATGGCTAATTGATGATATAACAACTTACTGAAATTTTTCATTTTGGCCAATCTTTACTTTCTTATCTTTGAACCTTAATTTGTGATATGGCATTCAGTGATCCATTGCTGGAATTATGCTAAAATGAGGCATATGTTATATTATCATCCATAAGTAATAACTTATATTTTCTGCTATTCATTTTTTTTTGACCCTATAACATCACTCTAAAAACAGTTTGCTCAATGTTTTGTTAACAGTATTGTCTTTCACAATTATGTAATCAAAAGTACGTAATTATGAGTCGGGTCTATCATTTACTCACAGTAATTGTTTTTATTTGAATTTTGCTAAGTAGGCAGAAACGAATGATCTTTCATTTTTGGAGTGGAGTGTTTTTAAGGTTGCTGGTATATTAAGCAGTTTTATTGGTGCATAGTCAATATTTTTAATTAAAAATACAAAATGAATTATTAAACCTGAGTTTTGTTTTATATAAGTTGATTAGTTTGTCTTTTTTTTTTTTTAAGATTTTATTTATTTATTCGACAGAGATAGAGACAGCCAGCGAGAGAAGGAACACAAGCAGGGGGAGTGGGAGAGGAAGAAGCAGGCTCATAGCGGAGGAGCCTGATGTGGGGCTCGATCCCATAACGTCGGGATCACGCCCTGAGCCGAAGGCAGACGCTTAACCACTGTGCCGCCCAGGCGCCCCTGATTAGTTTGTCTTATATGCTATACTTTTGTTCTTCAGTTTTTTGTTCTTCTATTATAACAGTTGTCCTCATTTGAAAAAAAGACACTCTAAGTGAAAAAGAATTTTTACAAACTTTAGTTAAATCTGTTCAATCTATCAGATCTATTTTAAAAACTGTTTATTCTATTTTTAGTCATTTTCATCTAGTCTATAGATTAATGATTGATGGCTTGGGATTCATGTGGTAGCCTAATTTCACACTCTTTGAAAAGAACTTTCTAATTATATACCTAAGGGACTGACAAGGCACAAAGGCACCTTTTCCAGTAATTTGAGTGTACAGTGCAGAGTCTACTGTGTTAAAAAATCATGTCTTTCTTTACCTCAATATAGTAACTAAAAGGCAAATTTATCTTCAAAATCTGCAGCCTGCTGGTTTCTCGAGACAGTCCGAAATAAAAAGTTAGAAAATGAGCTGGAACGTCTTTTAGTAGCTAACGCTCTAGGACAAACTGTAGACCGTGATTTCTTACCGGGCTCTCTTCGGGCAGCAGTGTGAGAAACGCTCAGTTACACTCATCTGTCCCTTAAGATGACGTGTCCGTGTGCTGTGCCACACACTCCTTGGCACAGGACGTGAGCTTCAAAACTAGGGCTTTTTTTCATTTGAGTATGACTATGATAAGGAAAAATATAGAGGAAGTCATTAACAGATACTGCAAAGGCTAGCACTGCTGGCACTTTTGCCAAATTCGTGCCTAACACTGAACGTGTTAGACAGTTTTGTGTTTTTCGATTTTGCACATTTGCGTCTGTGTGAGTGTTGCTCAGACCCCCCGCAGTGCATCCTCACCCCCAAACTGCTGTAGTTCAGTCACTGTATGCCCCATCTGTGCTGTCAGTGTTTGACTTTTTTCTGTAACCTTGAAAACGCAGCTGACAGCAGGCCGTCGTGTCAGCCGTAGCCCGGGCGTAGCTGCTGAGACTCGACTGAAGTGTAGTTTGTGCTCTACCTCTTCCGGTGCCAAACCACCTCCGAAGAGGAGACCCTCTCAGAGGAGGGGGCAAAACACACAAGCGGGTCCTCAGAGGAAGAGAAGGCTAATTCAGAATTCTGCCCGAAGGTTAAAGCAGTCTTTCTTCAGACTCCCTGGACTTCAGTCTCAGCAGTTTTCATTTGCAGGGGTTTTTTCTTTCTTTTTTCTAGTAATCCATACAAGAAGAACCTTTGGTAAGTTTTCCTACGTGAGGCTCATCCAGGCAGATTTTCCTTCAATATGTAGGTCTTTCTTGACAACATTAATCAGGTGTCTTCTATGGCTGCCTTAAATAACTATTAAAAAAAAAAAAAAAAAGTCCTGGAGGCTCAGGTGCCCTTAAGATTTGACTGCACCTGTAACTGACGGCCATGGCCGAGGAAGGCATTGCTGTTGGAGCTGTAATGGCCGTTAATTCTGCTTTACAAGAGGTGCTGAAGACCGCCCTCATCCACCATGGCCTAACACGTGGAATTCGCCAAGCTGTCGAAGCCTTAGACAAGTGCCAAGCCCATCTTTGTGTGCTTGATCCAGCTCTGGTGAGCCCATGTTTGTCAAGTTCACGGAGGCCCTTTGTGCTGAACACCAAATCAGCCTTATTAAGGTTGATGACAACAAGAAACTAGGGGAATGGGTGGGCCTCTGTAAGACTGACAGAGGGGGAAAACCCCCATCAAGTCACTAGTTGCAGTTGTGTGGTGGTTAAGGACTATGGCAAAGTCTCAGGCCAAGGATGTCATCGAGGAATGCTTCAAATACAAGTAATGATTCAAATGCAAGGAATGAACAAAGACTTGATTCTTGCTCCTCAAAAAAAAAAAAAAAAAATCCCTGAAATTACAATCTAAATAAATTGATCTCAGAATAAGATGCCAGTAACATACCTTCTTTAGGGCAAAGTGGAAATAAGTGCATGAAGAAATAATCTCAGACTGAAATAGAACTTGAAAGTTAATTCTATACTAACTTTTGAAGTCATAAAAATTAGAAGCTTTTTTTTTTATATTATAGTAAGCAAAAACAAAGTTAGAAGTTGTGTTTTAGGAAGTGCTTATTTGCGCATCACAATGCTGGATTTCGAGCTGTACTACAAAGCTGTGATCACAAAGACAGCATGGTACTGGCACAAAAACAGACACATAGACCAATGCAACAGAATAGAGAACCCAGAAATGGACCCTAGGCTCTCTGGGCAACTAATATTTGGTAAAGCAGGAAAAAACATCCGGTGGAAAAAAGACAGTCTCTTCAATAAATGGTGCTGGGAAAATTGGACAGCTACATGCAAAAGAATGAAACTTGACCACTCTCTCACACCATACACAAAGATAAACTTCAAATGGATGAAAGACCTCGATGTGAGACAGGAATCCATCAAAATTCTAGAGGAGAACATAGGCAGCAACCTCTATGACATCGGCCACAGCAACCTTTTTCATGACACATCCCCAAAGGCAAGAGAAACAAAAGATAAAATGAACTTATGGGACTTCATCAAGATAAAAAGCTCTGCACAGCCAAGGAAACAGTCAAAAAAACTAAGAGGAAGCCCACGGAATGGGAGAATATATTTGCAAATGACACTACAGATAAAGGACTGGTATCCAAGATCTACAAAGAACTTCTCAAACTCAATACACGAGAAACAAACAAATCAAAAAATGGGCAGAAGATATGAACAGATACTTTTCCAATGAAGACATACAAATGGCTAACAGACACATGAAAAAGTGTTCAAAATCATTAGCCATCAGGGAAATTCAAATCAAAACCACACTGAGATACCACCTTACACAAGTTAGAATGGCAAAAATTGACAAGGCAAGAAACAACAATTGCTGGAGAGGATGTGGAGAAAGGGGATCCCTCCTACATTGTTGGTGGGAATGCAAGTTGGTACAGCCACTGTGGAAAACAGTGTGGAGGTCCCTTAAAAAGTTAAAAATTGAGCTACCCTATGATCCAGCCATTGCACTACTGGGTATTTACCCCAAAGATACAGACGTAGTGAAGAGAAGGGCCATATGCACCCCAATGTTCATAGCAGCAATGTCCACAATACCTAAATCGTGGAAGGAGCCGAGATGCCCTTCAACAGATGACTGGATTAAGAAGTTGTGGTCCATATATACAATGGAATATTACTCAGCTATCAGAAAGAAAGAATTCTCAACATTTGCTGTAACATGGACGGCACTGGAGGAGATAATGCTAAGTGAAATAAGTCAAGCAGAGAAAGACAACTATCATATGATTTCTCTCATCTATGGAACATAAGAACTAGGAAGATCGGTAGGGGAAGAAAGGGATAAAGAAAGGGGGGGTAATCAGAAGGGGGAGTGAAACATAGACTATGGACTATGAGAAACAAACTGAGGGCATCAGAGGGGAGGGGGGTGGGGGAATGGGATAGACTGGTGATGGGTAGTAAGGAGGGCACGTATTGCATGGTGCACTGGGTGTTATACGCAACTAATGAATCATCGAGCTTTACATCGGAAACCGGGGGTATACTGTATGGTGACTAACAAAAAATCATTAATTAAAAAAAAAAGGAAGTGCTTATTTGCGAATACACTACAAAAATGCTGATTAAATGTGGCATTACATAACAATAAAAAATACCATGAGCTTTATTTTCAACCTATAACTGAAGTTACTGGGAATCCTTTTGCTAACCATTTTAAAGGATCATTTAAATTGCAATCAGAAATGACTTAAATTAATTTTCTGCTCTAAAAGGAGCTTCATATTAGACAAACTGTATGGTGATAATATTTTATAATCTTTTTTAATCATTTTAGGAAATTAAAGAGAGTGAGTTTAAGGGGATTCCCATAAGTTATTTGGAGGCTCATCCGAATGGAAAACGATTGTTAATCCATACCAAAGACAGTACTTTGAGAATTATGGATCTCCGAATGTAAGTATATTTCAGTATTGACAGGTTAAGCACTCATAGAATAAGAAATGAGTTAATTCATACTTATAAAATGCAGCTATGGTTCTCACGTAGACAGTTTTTCCCCTCAGAGGACATCTTACAGTGTCTAGAGGCATTTTTGAATGAGACCAGAGATACTGCTAGCCCCCCCCCCACAAGATATGCCTTAGAGTATCTTTTATCTCTATGATATTGGTATAGCATAGTATTCCCATATAATTCTGTAACAGAATGAGATGGCTTTTGATTAAGATAGCCTTGTTTTCCCTATTTTGTCTTATTTCTAAATAAGGAAAGGAAATTTCCTTAATGTAAAAAGCAGAAGCAGAGTTCTGGAAAAACCAGCATAGTCCTCTGGTGTGCTTTTGTTTTGGTGTTAAGCATACCAATAAAACAAATGAGAACTCTAGTTTTATTAGATTTCATTGTGTTTAGAAACGAAAACGTGATCTATAGTATTTTATTCTGCAGTTATCTTGCAGGGCTAACTGTTAAGGCCTTCAGTGTTTATGGGGAGCTGTTTAGGATACTGATATCAGTGCTATGGGAAAATGATTAGCAGAGTAGTTCATCAGGAGTTTATAATCTAGTTATGGTGCCTCCAAAATAACACAAAACATTTAATTAGGCTAAATTGTGAGATCTTCTAAGACTGGAATCTGCTTATTCTTCTTTTATACATAGTACCCATGTCATGCTTGAGAGATAACAAGTACTTGATATGTATTTTTTTAATGACTATAAATACTTAGTAAAGGATTATATCTTTCATGGCAAGAGGTAAAGGTAATGATGGCTATACTGTAGTCTTCTGTTACAGGCTCTATGGAGAGCCTGGCCTTTGAGCTCAATCTTAAAGGATGGATAGAATTTAGACAAGATAGAAGTTTGTCAGGAAGGTGGAAAACAAGAAAAGCCTGGAATAAAATTCAGAAGTAGGATAATAGAAGTTGTGTTCAGGGCGGGGTGAGTCTGTTGGAACATTAATTTCTTGACAAGGAGTGTTGAGAAAGAATTTCTTTTAGAAATAGAGATTAGTGCCAGGTTTTAAAAGGCCAGGCCTAAAGAATTTGGTTATTCGCTTTTTAAGTAGTGTATAGTATTCGGCTTAGAATACTGCTTGGGCTCTAGAGGCAGACTATTTAGAGTCAAATACTGCCTTTTCCATCCCTGACCAACAAATTAACCATTCTGTGCCTCTCTTTCCTCCTCACTCAAATGGGGGAAATAATATACCAAATTCATAAGGGTTTTGTGGGTAATAAGTTAGTTTACACATGTAAAGTACTTAAAACATTACACCATAGAGCAAGGACTCCAGAAATGTTTGAGCCAGTAGCCTCAGGTCTGGGAATTTATGTGAAAATAATTGTAAAACAGTGAAAAAATGTGTATATACAAGATTTGCTCATGGAAATCAGGTTCATGGTAAGAGAAAGCTAGAAATTCTACATCCTAGCTGTTGTCCTATAGTAGAAGATTTCTTAAGGTATGTTTAGACAATGATATATACCTACTGAAATGAATATATAATCTATATTTTCTGACACAGAGGGCCATTATTCATGATATATTGTTAAATGGGGGAAAAAAGCATATAATGGGACACTGCATGTAATGTCCTCTCTGTAAGCGAGGGATGATGATAATACTTACCTGGCATATAGTAAGCACTAAAATAATGTTAGCTAAGGTTAAACATCGCCTTCAGCTCAGGTCGTGACCCTGGGGTCCAGGAATCGAGCCCTGCATGGGGTTCCCTGGTCATCAGGGATCCTGCTTCTACCTCTCCCTCTGCTGCTCCCCCTGCTTGTGCTCGCTCTCTCTCAAATAAATAAAATCTTTAAAAAATAATAATAATGTTAGCCATTATTCACAAAGAAAAAGTCTAGAAAGTTATATACCATATTTAATAGATGATTTAATATTATCTTTGTCTAATATTCCTGCAAGGATCCAACTATTCATTGTGTGATTTTAAAAATCTATCACATGGGAAAAATATAAAAATCTTGTACATTTTTAAGTAGCCAACTCAAATGCTACTTCCATAAAGTAGGCCCTCTCTTCATATCTAGAAATAATCACTTTGGGGATGAGTGGGTGGCTCATTTGGTTAAGCATCTGTCCTCAGCTCAGGTCATGATCCCAAGGTCCTGGGGGGACCGTGGGGCTACCTGCTCAGCGGGGAGGCTGCTTCTCCCTCTCTGTCTGCTCCTCCCCCCCCCACTCATACTCTCTCTCTCCCTCTCTCTCTCTCTCAAATAAAATCTTAGAAAAAAGAAAGAAAAAGAAAAAAAAAGAATTACTTTTATCCAAATCTGCAAAGTACTCATTTTGTTCTCTTGTGACACTTTCTACATCCAGTTTCTGTTTTATATTGATGCATTCCTTCTCTCTCCTGCTATATTACAAACTCCCTGAGCTCTGGGACTCTCTCTTCTCTATTCTGCATCTACTGTAGAATGTCTCCCATGTAACAGATTCTCAAAAAATTGTTTGTTAAATGCAAATGAAGTATTTAAAAGAAAAAGCTTTTTTAACTGCCAATCTTTTCAATGGGTAAGATAGGTTACATTTGTGAAATCTTTTTTGTTTGTAGATTAGCAGCAAGGAAATTTGTAGGTGCAGCAAATTATCGGGAAAAGATTCATAGTACTTTGACACCATGCGGGACTTTTCTCTTTGCTGGAAGTGAGGATGGTATAGTATATGTTTGGAACCCAGAAACAGGTAAATATTTCACTGATATTAAAAAATGGGGGGGGTGTTTTAATTTTTGAAGAAGTGTGGGAACTACCATGGAATAATTTTCAAGAAAATTCTGATTTCAGGTTCTCAATTATGGTTTTCAAAATGGGAGAGCTGATAATGGGACTCAGTTACAGTCTAAATTTATATTAAATTCTCTGTCTTTATTGTTTTGATATCTTCATGGATTTAGAATTTCACATTATAATTCAAGGTTTATTCTTTCCTTGCCTATAATGAGATATTAGCAATCTTAAGAGAAGTATTTTTTATCGTGGTTGACATACGATTATATTAGTTTCAGGTGTACAACAAACATAATGATTCAACAATTATATACATTACAAAATGTGCACAATGGTAAGTGTAGTTACCTTCTGTCACCTACAAAGTTATTACAGTATTATAGACTATATTCCCTATGCTCTATTAAGAAAAGTACTTAGTTAGGATTGTAATGCAAAATACAGAATACTTATGACCTGAATTTGGAATGTAAGTGGGTATACAAATGGCTAAATATCTGTAATATATTTTTTATTAGAAATAAACATATTCCTGTCAAAGTTTTGGTGTCTGAAACTTAATAGCAATTTACCTGGTGCACCTGACTGGCTCAGTTGATAGAGCTTGAGACTTTTGATCCTTGGGGTCATATGTTCGAGCCCCACATTGGGTATAGAGATTACTTAAAAGTAAAATCCTTAAAAAAGATAAACAAAAGCAATTCACCTCAATTACTATAGTTCATGTTTTCCCAATACAATAAATCAGTACATTGGGAAGTTCATTTGTGCCTCATCTTTGTTTTTCAAAAGAAAAGCTAAAACCACATAAACATTTTTTAGCAATAAATTGAGAGAATTTTATAAAATTTTAAATATCTGTAATCAATAGTATTTGGTTCACTGTATTTATACTCTTAATTTTTTCCCCTAAGGTTTTATTTAAATTCCAGTTAGTTAACGTACAGTGTGATATTCGTTTCAGGTGTGGAAGTTAATGATTCATCCCCTTACATATACAACACCCAGTGCTCATCACAGCACATGCTTTCCTTAATTGCACATTCTCTCCATCTTTCCTTGAAGCGTTTCTGACTCGTCGGTTTGCTTAGGATTTTTTTTTTCCTTACAGTGTTTTGATACTTCAGCATCGGTTTGGAAGTGTCAAATCTCTTTTCTCCTTCAATAAACTGATCTTGGTTTTTTGCTTTCTGAGTTCCAATTTTCATAGGTTCCTTAGACCCTCTTTCAGCCATTAATAATCATATGTATCTTTAAAGCAGGTAGTAAGTGGGTATACAAATGTCTCTGGGAAAAAAATAGAAAAATGAATTCCCCACCAAACCTCCTTCAACAGTGTCGTCAGTTTTAGAGCCTGCAGTTCCTCCCAGAGTTCTCCCTGAGTTCTTTGTTATTAGTTGGCATTTGCTCAGCTGTCAGATCTCAAAGTCAGGTACTTCTCTCCTGCTAAGCTCTTTTTTTGTGTGTGCCTTGAAAACCTCATTGAAGAGGTTGGGGTGAGAGGTAGAAAGAGTAGGTCTAACAGAATGAAAAATAATTATTCAATATCAAAGTTACTCGACTATAAGTAATCAAGGTTTTCATGTAAATAACGCGAGCTTCGTTATTACTTACTATAACTATTTTTAGTGAGTTAAAGAATAATCGTCTAATGAGAGATATTTGAAATAGTACAAATTATTGCATGTCTTTTCTTATTTAGGAGAACAAGTAGCAATGTATTCTGACCTGCCATTGAAATCACCTATTCGAGACATTTCTTATCACCCACTTGAAAATATGGTTGCATTTTGTGCATTTGGGCAGAATGAGCCAGTTCTTCTGTATATTTATGATTTCCATGGTAAGTTCACTGCTGATAAGAAAAGAATATTTTAAGTAACCTTTACTTTTAGGCCGAACCAGGAATCATGAGCTTTGTGAAAACTATCAACCTTTGTATTAATAAAACTCTCTTGAATATATTTTAAGACACAGATTAAATAGATTATATTATTATTGTGTTATAACATTTTATTTTTCCATAAGCACTATATGGAGTTTAAATGTCAGCAAAGGTACACATAAATGATTGTGCCCTTTTCTTGGAATCACAGAAAGGTAATCATCACTTTCTTTCTAAATTTAAATAAATAAAATTCATCTAAAAATTATTTGAGAGTGTGTTAACTAAATTTAAAAGGTAAACAATATTTAGGCAGTAGGGATCTTTAATGTTTTCAATTGAATATTTAGTTTCTTATTCCATGTTTTTGTTTCTCACTAAAGCACATACTTGTAATAAGCTATAGTTTTAAGAATTTCTTAGCCTAAAAGGAAGGTAAAACATCAAATGTCAGTGAAAATAAGATCTGGAATTAGAAACTTAATGTCTTTTTCTACTCTAAAATTACGCTATTCTGTTTTTCTGTGAAAAAACAAGGAAATAAAGACTCTGGATACATTTTTCAGGAATAAGATGGTATTCTTAGAATTATTTGGATTTGTGCTGTTTTCATACATTTCTTTAATTTCTGTCCTGAAATTAGGATTTCATTTTTCTGCACTGTATGTACTCATGTTGCTGTCACTCCCAAAGTTGCAGTTCCATTTTCTTTATATATTAAATCTTGTTCAAAAATAAACAGTCATCATTAGTCTCTGATTTGTTTAGGATGTCATGTATCATCATTCAGTGTTTTTGCTAAGCTAGGATGGCTTACATACAATATCTTAAATGCATAAATATACAAATACATATATATATAGGTGACATTAACATGGGATTATTTGGCAGAGAGTCTTAAAGTTAAATGAAATGTGAGTGGTAACATTTATTGTGTTAATATAAATATTGGTTAGCTGTTCATTGGTTATTGGTTAATGGTTGTGATAAGTGCTAAATTATCAGACAGATAAATTCTAAACCTGAAATTGTTGATCATTATATGGATTTTATTATGCTCTTCCAGGCAAAATATATTAGAAAAATAAATATGTAAAATTGTTTCTCTAACACATATTCACACCTGGTGTCTAGTTCAAATACATGTCCTGAAACAGGCTGTTCTTTGTGTGCACTCTCACTCTCCACATGGAGGGGAGTCACACCTAGGTGCCCCATCCGCATCACTGGGTCTAGAGTAGCAGGCAGCACGTTATTTCCTCAGAACCTTTAGAGCTTTCACAACACTCGCTATTTAATTCCTAATGTGCTTTGTAAGCTTTTGAAATTTTCACTACAAAGGCAAGTGGAAGTTCCACTCTTTTTCTTTCTTTCTTCCGTATTTTTTTCTGTCATTGATGGAGGGTTTCCATCATTAGGTTAGCCCACTTGCATTTGCCAATTTGGTTTTTAGACAGTAGGCGTTTAGACCAAGAAGTCCATTCTAGAAACGTAAGCAGAAAGAGCAAAGCATTTTTAGGAGTTTAGAAGCAGAGGTTTTAGGTTCAGTTCTGTTTCTGTAGTGACCTTGTGCAAGCCTCTTGCCTTCCTAAAGCTCCATTTCCTCATCTGGTAAGTGGCACCCCGACTCTCCACACCTATGCTACCTCAGAGAGCCATTTGTGAGGATACAGTGAGATAGGGACTATGAAAGTACTTTGTAAATTGATAAGGAGTATAATAAAACAAGGAAATAGGTAAAATGGGTTGCTATCATGCGCATTTAACCCATATATACTTGATTTTATGGGAACTGAGGTTTTAATATGCTGATAAGCACCTCTGTATGAAAGGGAATTGAAAAAAAGTTTTTCCCCCTCTTTTATTCATTCTGTTGGCAGCCTTTTTTTTTTTTTTTTTTTTTTTTTTAGAGTGTGTACCTTTCTGGGTCAATTGCATTAGAAAATAAATGCATGAAGTTAAGGACATTATATCTATGCTGTATTAATATAGAAAAGGAAGGAATTCAAAGTGTTTCAAAAATAAAAATGTTCAAATAGTACACATGAAATTAAAATTATTTTGTATCATGATTTTAGGACACAATTTTCAGTATACTAACACCTTTATAAACAAAACTCAAAATGTTTCAACACATTTTCCTAACTCTTTGCTGCCTATTTTTAAAATGAGGAAGCTCAGGAAGAAGTTACATAATCCCAAGCAATCCAAGATTTAGCACAGTTCTTGTGAATGGTATATAGTCAGAAGAAAACAAAAAGTTGTTTTAGACTCTAAAGTATTTTACTCATTAAATGCAAACCATAATCATCAAGTCAATAGTATTTAGATTTTTCATTAAAACTTAACAGTATTTATTATTAATCTGTTATAGGTTTACCTTATATTTTATTTTTAATGCAGGGATATTTTGCGCAAACTTTCTTGTCTGAAAATAAAGTTTACGTGTATCTTTACATAAATGTTTTTAGTGGTATAAAATTTGAAAGATGTAGGATGGTTACATGATTTTTAAATAGTATTTATCAGAGCTCCTCATACATTTAGGTATTTTTCAAGGAAAATGGAGCAAACTCATTTTTTTGGTAAGTTAAATAAGCTGCGAATGAGACCACAATGGTAGCTAAATGTATCATCTATCTTTCAGTTCTAGCAAAATCTGTGAAGAGTCAGCAAGCGTCTTTCCCTGTTAAGCATATGTTCAGCTTGTGGTCTTTTGGGTCTTTCATTTTACTGACTTTTTGCTTTTTTTGGTAAGAAATACAATTTTTACTTTCAGAAGGCAGTTTTATTTGCCTGATGTTGAAAGGGTTAATCATCTAGTAATACAAAATTTAGTCACAGAGTACCACAAATAATGTACTTTTAGGATTCCCATAATAACAGAGTGCTAGTCAGAAGAAACGGCTTCTGCTGAATTAAATTTATGAAGCTAGACTTTAGCAGTTAATGTTCTGTTATTAATATTTGTCTCCATCTCTAGGATCCTATTGTACATGTAATGATAATTATAACTAATACTTTCAAAGCACTTTCTTTGTTCCTGGAACTGTTTTAAGCACTACGTATATTTACTTCATTTTTCATGATAATCTTAAGAGATAGGTCCTATAATTATCCTCATTTTACATGAGCCAGGGCTTGGATCCATACAGGCTGGACTTGGAGACTGTGCTCTTATTTGCTACACTAACCTGGCTTTTTAGGAAATTTCCTCAAGTACTAGCATCTGATTATCTAATAAGCAAACCTTTTTTTTTTCTATAATACCATTTATTTTATGCCTAATATGTGATTTCTTTGTATTATCTGTACTTTGAAGGCAGCAGAGATGGAGGCTTATTCATCTTTTTATTACCAGTACCTAGCCTGAATACTGACACACAATGAATATACATGTAGTATTTTAAGTAGGATCAAGAATTAGTTTGGGAAGTTCTCAGCATTATTTGATAATCCCAGGTGATGAGCCTAATTTTCCACTAGGTGGCAGTCTCTTCTCTGAATCAGTGTTAACCCTGGGGTACTTAGAGGATCTTAGGCGAGACAGATCTTTATTGAGCATCTGCTGTGTGTCAAGTTGAGCAGGGCTGTAAAATCCAGGAATCAGACTCAGATTACCAAACTCTTTTCCAGTCATTTGTGCTTCCCAAGTAGTTGATTACATCTCTAGAAAAATTTTAGTTATACTGAACAGCAGTCTCTACCATTGACACTAAATGTGATTTTATTTATAGAATTCATATTCATTAACAACCACCTACGTTGTTGTTGTTGATAGCTTTATTTTTCACACTGTAACGTACTTATCAGAGTTCAAGGTAATGGATACCTTAAGTCCCTATAAAATTTTTGTTCTGTAACTTGCTCATTGACCAGAATCCCATGGTGTTTACAATTCCTTATGTCTAACATAGTACCTGGTATATTACTGATGTGCAGTAAGTGTTTGAAATAAAAATTACAAATCCTATAGAATAGCCTTTCCCCCTTAAATTTTATAAAAATATGGAATGAAAGTCATGATCAGTGAGTAAATTGGGGGCTAATAATAATAGTGGTAGTAGTAGCTAACGTTTATCAAACATTTACTGTGTGTCCCCTAATCTTATGAGCATCTTACGTACGTTCTTCCTCACAGTCCTTTCAAAACCCCACAGGGTAGATGCTATTATTATCCTCGTTTTGCAGATGATGAAACTGAGGCACAGGGAGAATGAGGTAATTTACATAAGGTCACACATTTGGTAAATGTTAAAGTTTACCCAGCTGAGTCCAGAGCCCTTACTCTTAAAACACTAAGCTAGTTATTTAGTTTTTGCCTTTCCTATTTCATGAAGTAATTTAATTAAAAAGGTGGCCAGATATTCCTGTGATGAAGTGTATTGTTTGTTTTCAATTTTAATATGTAGGAGGAACCCTTAAGACTAAACGGAACTTTGATTATCTAGTATTATTAATAGTTCACTCTTTCACAAATGTTGGAGATAATTATAATGCGTTAAGCAGTTGTATTCCCAGTATAATCCAAAATATGAATTATCTTTATTATGTAGCATTCAGTTTTAATGTAACTAACTTTATAACATTTTTGCAACAAGATAATGTCTAGTTGAAATTAATTTAGTATGCATAGTTGTCTGTATAATAGTGTTCTTAAAGTACTAAAGATGAATGATTCAGAAACAAACTCAGTTACTACAATTCTCATACTTGGATAAGATTATTCAGTTACATGGATAACTGATTGTAGGTCATAGTTGAAGTATCTATTTTTAGCCTAGTGGGAAGAATTAAGAGATAGAAATGCCATATTTGAAGATGTGCTTAAACAACCTATTTCTTGGTCATATCCTGAAGTCTCCATTTTAATATTCTCCACATAATGGATACTTTGATTTGAAAGGCTGTGTCATTCCAGGATTCAGGACAAATGAAAAACTGGCTTTGAACATAAACCAGAGCTCTGAATTCCTCATCCAGGCATTTTTTTAAATGCTTATATTCGTGTTTTTTAAAGCGCACCAAGAAGGAAGAGTGGTACAGTGCAAAATAGCAGTGTGGTGGGAAAGGTGGAGTAAGAGTTAGCTCACTGGGGTTCTAGACAAAGTGCCATCACTTTCTGTTTGACCCTGGTCAAGTAACAGCATTTTTGCATCTGTTTTTTAACTTGCAAAATCAAAATACTTATCCTGTTTTATCTCAGTGTTTCATCGAATGCAGAAATGATACTATAAAGCATGGTATGGAGTAGGAATATATGAAGAGCTCGTGAACCAGGCTGCAGTAGAGAAATCCTAGCTGTTTTTTTAGCAATGCACATGTCACACATTGAGTTGAATAGCATGATGTGTGAAAAGTGATTGATAATGGAATAAGAAATCAGCAGGACAATAGTATGTACTTCCGGGATTTGGAGATAATTTATTATATTTTGGTGTTCACCTAACAGATTTGCTGAATGATGGTAGATGCTCTTGCTTTTGGTTGGCTTTGAGCCATGAGTTACACTTTCTTGTTAGAAAACTTTGGACAGTTTCATTAGTAACGCAAGTTCTCCTTTACATATTCAATATGCCAAGGAAATACAAAATAACTAACAGGCCCTGAATATACCCAGGCTGCTGGAGTCGAAGTGGTCCTCAATAGAATTTCTCTGGTCCATCCACACAGTATGTTAAGATTAGCTGAAGCAAGGAACAAGTCAGGCCCTGTAAAATACAATTAAAAAAAGAATAAGTTGTAAGCCCTTGAACATTTCTTGTCTTAGTCCATTCTGACGGCTATAACAAAATACCAGCACCTGCATGGCTTGGAAACAACAGAACTTTATTTCTCACAGTTCTGAATGCTGGGAAGTCCCGAGATCAAGGCATGGCAGATGCAGTGTCCAGTGAGAGCTCACTTTCTGGTTCATAGATGGCACCTTCTAGCTGGAACCTCATACGATAGCAGGAACAAGGGAACTCTCTGAGGCCTCTTTTAAAAGGGGATTAGTGCACTTCCCATTCCTAAGGGCTCTGCTCTCATGACCTCCCAAAGGCCCCACCTCCCAGTACCACCATTTTGGGTGTTAGGACTTGAACATGGGAATTTCAGGGGGACACAGACATTCAGACCACAGAAATTCCCTACACATAGCAAATGCTAGAGGAAGGCAAGGAGGTTGCTGCAGAAGTGCTGAATGCTGGGAACCTAGTGCAGTAGACCTACCAGCTTACAGTAATGCTATAATTAGAAATAGAATCATTTATAAGTAAAAGAATTAGGTATCCAGTAAAATGACTGTACCCATTAACAGAACTGTGTCTAATAATGGGTCTTGAACAAAGGGATTAAGTGTTGAACCAAAAGGAAATCTTACTGTGATATAGTATAAGAGAAAGAATATTTTGGTTTTTTTAGTTGTACTTTGTTATAAAGTCAATAACATAAGTAAACATAAGTTTTAATAATAATGTATTCACTTCAAATGCAAAGGGCTCTGGATTAAAATATCTTATTTCCTCTGTTCTTCCTCCTAGAAAGATAAAAATCTCCTGTGAAAACCACGTTATTTCTTATAATTGTTTAAGGCCAGAGCATACACAAAAGCACTGAACTTATTATAAATCAAAATTTGATTATCAGTTGTGAAAACATTTTACGAGTTTTTTTTTAATTATCTAAAATTGAGAATCCCCAGTTATAGCCAGTTGTAGGTAGATTTGGAAGTAATATGATGGGCATAACATTCCTTTAAGCAGATGTAGTTGCCACCTCTATGTTCTCAGGCCCTTGTGGATGCCTCTGCTACGCCAGTTAGCATAGAGCAGTAATTTCTTTTTGACCTCCAAAAGATTCAGACCCCAAGAGGGGGCCAGTGTCTTTGTATTCCTAGAGCCTGCTCTAATGTACTCCTCAAAAACTGGTGGATGGGTGGGTGAGACTGTTCAAATTTTGAGTTTTATCAGGTTAGGTTAGAATTTTAAATGTACAAAGTTAAATTAGCCAAAGATGAGAAAATGACTAAGTGAAGAAATACAGTTGTTTAATTGCAACATCATATTCCAATCATGGCCTATGTAAAAATGTTTTAGAAAGCTTTGAAATGTTAGAAGCATAAAGCATCAATTATGACCTATTTTACAGTGAAATATTCTATACTGTGTTACACAGATAGATGTATATAGACGTGGAGGGTTAGGGAGGGGAAGAATGCAAGAACTTGTAAGTAGCTTCTTTTTCTAGTATCTGAGAAACTAGGTCTTTGTGAATATTTCTGCAGATTTTTTTATGGCTGCCTTCACAGCACTAGGAGTGTTAAAGTAAGGTATTAATGTGACTCCTTGAAATCCAGTCAGATGGCTTTTCTATAGAAAATTCCCCTTAAACAACAGAAACAGGTATTCATAATTGTTTGAGGTTTGTTTCTGTTATCTGCATCCCTGTAGGCCATTTCAGTTCTTTCTGGAAGGCATCAGAGTACTGCAAAAAATAAACATTTAGGCAATGCATTTTGTTATTTTTTACCAGTTTAAAAAAAAAATCCTTTTTAAAAAAAATATAGTACATATTTAGCATAGTGGAACACTTAGAAAATACAGTTTGGCAAAAAGAACAAGATAAATATCAAAATCCTGCTATCCTGCGTAACTGTTGCTCGTATCTACGTTTATGTGCTTCTCTGCGTGCCCACTCAGAGCTTAATGTGAAATTGTGGTTGGCAATAGGTAACTAGCAAGCACAGAAAAACAGGGAGTCAGAAAATGCTATTAAATAGTCAAATCGAGCTTTACTTTCCATTTGTAACAACAAAAAACAATGAAGTAAGGCAAAGATCATGAAACATAATTTTCATCTGTTGATTGATTCATCCCTGGCTCATCTACTGTTAAGCTTTCCAATTTCCAATTCATAGAGCACTTTTCTTTCAGCTTCAGTTTTCTCTTGTTCTTTAAACAATTTTTGAATATTTGGGAGTAAATTGTCAGAGTGCTGTGAAAGGAAGTCCAAAATATGTACTGAAAAATAGCAGTCAGAGCCACGAAAATCTAAGCAGAGAAGCAGCTACACTTCCATCTGAGAACAGTAATCGGTATTGAAGAATGAACATCTATCTGTCTCTGGAAGGGTGGATTGTAAGCAGGTCTATTCCCTCAGTAGTGGTCCCTGGTACTTACATCATCAGGATCTGCAGGGAGAGAGTGCCCATTATTATTGAGCTGTGCTTTATTTAGAGTGTGTAAATGAAGTCGGGCATGAATACAGTGATCAAGGACCCAAAATTTTTTATATGTTCTATCTCAAATTCATGGCTAGTGCAACCAAGGTTGGTGACTAAAAAAAGTGATCATCGTTTTTTATATTCATTATATTGCTTTATAAACTATTTTGCCTCCAATTAGTAATATATTAGCAATATTCATGGCAATTATACTTCTGTATATAATTTTAGTGGCTGAATTCCCTTTCATTAAATGAATACAC
This sequence comes from Ursus americanus, assembly GCF_024610735.1. Lineage (NCBI taxonomy): Eukaryota > Metazoa > Chordata > Mammalia > Carnivora > Ursidae > Ursus > Ursus americanus. Next base: position 48,319,079 of record NC_142137.1, on the reverse strand, counting down.
CATAATTTATTTAAGTGGTTGTTGTACAATTCCACTGTTACATATTTTTTCAGTACTTTAAGTAGTGCTTCAGTACACACCTGGCTACTCTTACTCAATTTGTTTCCTAGAAAAAGTATCTTGAAGTATCTGATCCATTGGGATCAGTTAAACAGGCAATAAAACAAAAAGAACCCATCACTTTCTAATTTTCCTTTTTTTTCCCCCTTATTCCTTCTTCTTGGTGAGGTTAAATATATTTTTTATAGGCCATATAGTTATTCTTTTGTGAATTTTCTGTAGTGGTCCTCTGCCCATCTTCTGTTAGATTATTTATTTTTAATTTGTTTTATGGGGACTCTTTGCATGTTAAGAATATTAACCCCCAGAGCACCTGGGTGGCTCAGTTGGTTAACTTTGGCTCAGGTCATGATGTCCAGGTCCTGGGTTGGATCCCACATTTGGCTCCTCACTCAGCAGGGAGTGCTTGTCCCTCTCCCTTTGCTCCTTCTTCCATTTGTGCATGCGGTCTCTCTCTCTCTGTCTCAAAGAAGTAAATAAAATCTTTAAAAAAAAAAAAGAATATTAACCCCTTTTATCACTAGCTTGTCATTTGCTTTTTTTCGTGTGAGCAGCTTTATTAAGGTATAATTGACATGCAATAAACTGCATATATTTAAAATGTGTGTCTTGATAAGTCTAGACATATTTAAACACTTGTGAGGCCATCATCTCAATGAAAATAACGAACATATCCATCATCTCTAAGTTACTTTATGCTCCTTTGAAGTCTCTCCCTACCTTGTCTTTCCCTCAGGCAATCACTATGAATTAATTTCCATTTTTTAGAATTGTATATAAGTGAGACCATTTATACCATGTACTCTTTTTTGTCTGGCTTCTGTCACTCATAATTACTTTGAGATTTATCTATATTTTAGATTTTATCAATAGTTCATCCTTTTTATTTCTGAGTATTGTTTCATTTTATGATTGATCACAGTTTGTTTTTCTGTCCATCTGTTGATAGGTTTTGGGGTTGTACCCAGCTTTTAGTTATTAGAAATAAGCTGCTAAGAATACTCATCTACAAGTCTTTGTATGAACACGTGCTTTCATGTCTCCTGAAGAAATTCTTAAGAGTAGAAGGGCTGTATCCAATTGCAGATGTCCATTTAACTTCTTAAGAAGCTGCCAAACTGTTTTTAAAACAGTTTTAAAACATTTACCCTTCCTACCAGCAGTGTGTGAGTGTGTCAGTATCATTGCCTTGCTAAATTTGAAGTGGTCAGTCTTTCTAATTTTAGCCCCTCTCATAGGTATGCAGTGCTATTTCACAGGGGTTTTAATTTGTTTATCTTTAGTGACTAATGATGTTGAGCCATCTTTTCATGTACATATTTGCCATCCATTTATCTTCTTCAGTGAAGTGTCTGTTCATATCTTTTGCCCATTTTTTAATTGGCTTGTTTGTTTTTGGACTATTGACTTTTAATTAAGAGTTAGGTTTTCTCTATACAAGTGATGCTCAATTAGATATATGATTTGCAAATATTTCCCCCAGTCTTTGTCTTGTCTTCTAATTGTCTTCTTAACAGTTTTCAAGAATAAATGTTTGAAATTTTGATGAAGTCCAAAATTACCAATTTTTTTCTTTTATGGATTTTTGGTTTTGTATCTACAAATCTTTGCCTAATCCAAGCTCACAAAAATATATTCCTGTGTGTTCTATGAAAGTCTCTTTATGGTTTTAGGTTTTACATTTAGATTCATTTTGAGTTATTTTTTGTACATGGTATAAGGTGTATATCAAAGTTCATTTGCTCACATATGAATATACAATTGTTCTAGCACTATTTGTTGAAAAGACTATCCTTTTTACATGGAATTCCCTTTATACCTTGTCTATACATGCTAGGCTCTTTTCTGTTCTCTTGATCTATTTGTTTATCTTTATGCCAATAATGAAGTGTCTTGATTACTGTAGCTTTACAGTAAGACTTGAAGTCAAGTTTTGTAAGTCCCCTTTGTTCTTTTTCAAAGTTGTTTTAACTCTTCTAGGTTCTTTGCATTTCTGTGTGGATTTTAGAATTTGACAATTTCTCCAAAGGTGAAGTGCTGGAATTTTGAGTGGGATTACACTGAATGTATAGGTCATTTGAGGAGAATTCGATATTTTAACAATATTGATTATCCCAACCCTGAACATAATATATCTCTTTATTTTAGGTGGTTCTTCAGTTTCTCTCAACAGTTTTGTAGTTTTCAGTATGTATGTCTTTCGCATCTTTCTTTTTTTTAAGAATTTTATATATTTTTGCCAGAGAGAGAGAAGGAGGGGGGGAGAAAACGAGCGGTCGGGGGAGGGGCAGAGAGAGAAGCAGGCTCCCTGATGAGCGGGGAGCTCAATGCGGGGCTCAATCCCAGGACCCTGGGGATCATGACCTGAGCTGAAGGCAGACGCCTAACCGACTGAGACACCCAGGCGCCCTCACATCTTTCATCAGTATTTCCCGAAGTATGAAGTATTTTTATAGCATTGTAGATGATATATATTTTAAATTTTCAATTTCTGACTTTTTGTTTGTTACTTGAATGTAGAAATACAGTTATTTCTGTATGCTGATCTTGTATCCTGGAACCTTGCCTAAAGTTGATTATTCGTTCTAATGGCTTATTGTTTAGATTCCATTCAGATTTTTTACACAAAGTGGGGCCAAGACCTGAGATTAAGCGAGTCTCTCCTTAAATTTTCTTCCTCGTGTACTTCACTTGCCTCACCATCATCTTAGCTCAGCATAGACAATTCTAGCTGTAAAGAAAGACACTTTTATTTCTTCCTTTATACATTCTGTCTGCTTTTTGGTAGTTTCAAGCAGGAGGGCAAATCTGGTCCTTTTTACTCTTATTTTGTCCAGAGATAGAAGAACTGTTTTACTAGTCATTTGCTTTTTAATTTTGATTATGATAGGTTTTTTTTATTTTAGTCAAGACTTTATAAATGTTTACGTAGCAAAATCTGTCCATCTTTTATGTTGACAATTCTTAACATTTTCTGACTCATGCAGTCCTTTGACAAATAATCTGATAAAAGTTACGGATCTGATTTCCAGAAATATTTATACACATTCGTATTTCTGTATGTAACTTCAGTAGTACACAGAATCCCTGAAAGCTGGTCTATTGATTCTGTTACAAATCTTGATTATATCAGTTACTTTTCATGCTATATTTAGAAAGGCCTTCTATTTAAAACTATATAATTAAGGAAATAACTTTTTAAATGATCACGGTATATTTTTTCTCCTTTGTTTATTCAAACAGGTGCTTACGAATTTTCAAATTCTTTTATTTTAAATGATCAAATGAGATAACATATGTGAAAGCTTTCTAAAAACCATAAAGTGCAGTATATATGCTATTGTCCTTGCCATTGTCATCATCATCAAAAACATTCAGCCTTTTGACCATCTATTCCAGCCTGGAAATTAAATCCAAAGAAAGAATTATTTTAAGAAATAATTTAAACTATGAAAGTACTCCTACACACATGGTCTGTAATGAGGGAAAGCAGAAAACATTGTAAATATTCGATAATAGGAGAGTGCATAAATAAATAATAGTGCTTCATTAGATGAGATGTAAAAGATTTAAAAATGGTAATTACATAGTAATAAACATATGAAACATGTCTGTACTTAAATTGAAAAACTTTACATTTTATTCACATTATGGTATCTTTCATGAAATGTACATATGCATAAAGATTAAGAAGGGTATAGAAATATGAAAACAGTTGTTTTAGGGAACTGAGTTTGTAAATAATTATATTTATTATTCTTGCCTTTCCTTTAATTCTATTCTGTTATGCCTTTGATTTTTTATATTAAATGTTTTCTGTATACATATATTTAAAGTTAGGCTCCCATCCCAATTTGTTATTTACCAGCCGAGAGATTGCCATGGCCTTCAAGGCTCAATTAAATACTGCCTGACATAAATTATATATGAAATTTTTTTTCTTTTTTTATGCTTTTATAGTATTTAAAAACTTCACATTTTGTCAGTCATGTTGTCTTCTTACCCAGTTTTTAAAATGTATTATGCAGTCTCTGATCATTTATTTAATGCTACAGTTTCATGGCTTAATTATTTCTTTGTGCTTTTGTTGTATTCACTTGAACTAATTATGGATTTATTTTTCCAGTTGCCCAGCAAGAGGCTGAAATGTTCAAACGCTACAATGGAACATTTCCATTACCCGGAATACACCAAAGTCAAGATGCTTTATGCACTTGTCCTAAACTGCCTCATCAGGGCTCTTTTCAGATTGATGACTGTGTCCACACTGAACATTCTTCCATGAAGATGCAGCAAGTGAAACAGAGACTGGATTCTGTCACAGTATGTCTAGTGATTTTATGCAGTTGAGAAGTTGGAAATTTTAAAACTATTTTGAATCTGTTTTACATTGCCGTGCTAATATTAATCCAACAAAGTAAGGTAGTTACTTAAAAATAGGATTTCTTGTGTTTTTACAGTGCCTTTGTAGTGTTTGTTCTAACATCACTCACTGCAGTAAATAGACCAATTTAGGATAACCTACTTGCTTTCCTGACTTGGTATTTCTGTAAAAACCAGCCCAAGACCTGTTTTGCTGTTTAAAAATGGAAGTGTGTGTATGTGTGCATATGTACAACACACGCAAACACAACAAACGCACCAACCTGGGACAATGTTTACATAAAATATGTTAGGAACAGCCTCCTTAATGTGCAAAACTAAACAATAAAGAAAAATAGACTTCAGCAAAGAAATGGATAAAAGAAATAAGCATGTACTTCTGGAAGGAGTAGATATAAATGTTCCTTAAGCATATCTAAAAGGTCTGTTATCTCACTACAAGAAAAGAAATGCCGTAAAAACCAGGTGTTGCCCATAAAACTGGAAAATAGATGATGAAAATGAGAAGGATGCTTAGTTAAAAATATTGTGCTATTTATTGTTAGTTATAAATTACTACACAGTCTTTCTCAAAGATAAGATGTATTGAGAAGCCAAAATATCCTTAAAAATATTTATGCTTTTTGACCATAATAGTTCCTTTAGTTAGAGTTAGCCTTGAGCTCCCTGAAGACAGGGACTGTGCAGACTTGTTCCTTGTTGTGTTCTCACCTTTTGGCACAGTGCCTGGCACTTAATAAATATTATCTCTTTCTCTCCTCCTTTGATAGGAATCTTGACCAGTTTTAAACCAAACATATTAGGAGCTACGCTGAAGTACCTTTAGTTATGATTGTATTTACTTTCTCTCCTTTTCTTTCTTGAGGAAATTAGAAGTCCAGGTGTATCAGACTGCCGGTTTACTTGGAATATAGGAGAAATATTTTTATTTTTCTCTGCACAAATTTTAGAATATATACTATAAATTAATAAGTTTATTTCAGTGTTGTAATTCTGTGTATTTTAACATTTTAATTTAATTGAATAATGTATGATATTCCAGATTTTAAAAGGAAGTAGAAATAGATAAATTGAGTTTTATAAATTAGAGAAAAATCTTTCTTCGCTAGGAAAAAAAATACTGTCCTTGTCTAAAATTTTACATGACAAAATGACTTTGCAGATTTAAGAGAAACTGACTCATGGATAAATAAAAGAACAGGTTTCCTACAATCTCTTGATCTTCACACTGTAAAACTTAACATCCTGGAATCAACTCAGTCTTGTAGCTTTTCTTTTCCACCATCTTACATAGCTGTCATCTTCAGATAAATGAAAGGATATATGAACAAAAGAAAGCAGATATAAAGGAAAAATCAGAAAGATATTTTTTAAGATATGAAATCAAAGGCATGGGGAAGCACACTGGTAATTTATATAAGAGAAAAATTTCTCTTAGAATCATTAATTTATTTAGCTTTTACCACATCTTTTTTTTTTTTTTTTTTTAATTAGAGTCTCTGTTTGCATTGGGATTGAGGTAGGTCAAGGCTGCCTTTGGAAATGAAAGCTTTGTTTGCTATGTTTTTTGAAAAACCATATTTTTCCCATGTTGAGACAATTCACTGAACTTTTTTTCAAATGTTAGCTGCAGTGTTTTGGGGTTTTTTTCATAATGTATATAGAACATATGGGAATAAAAACCAAAAAGTTATCTTTATTCCCATAGCAGCCCTATCCTTTTTATATTTTGCCAACATTTTTTGACTGCATTTTTACCTTTTGTCACAATGCCTTTTCTTGTTTCCTGTAATTTTTTTTTGGTAGATCCCCCCCCCCTTTTTTTTTGGTTGGGTTATTACTTAATCCATTGAAGACTATAAGACTGGTCTTCTACAAAGAAGTGCAATAAAGAAGACTTGATTACTTCTATATTATAGAAGACTGTATTACTGGAGATACTTCTTTCTTTGTAACCACAATAGGAATTTTTTAAATAAAATACAGTGCAAGCTTAGGGTATGGTGTGTGTGTGTGTGTGTGTGTGTGTGTGAATTGCACAACCAGTTCAACAGGCATTTAATAGGCATTTACTCATTAATGAGGAAAGGATACAAAAATAGAGGATTCTGTGTTCTCTGTAGCTTTACCATGTAGTCCTTTTGCTGTTTCCTACATAACAGGTTTGACTGTGTGTTGCTGCTGCAACAGCTCCTGGAAGGCATCCTGCAGCCCAGATAGGATCTCCTAGGTAGATGGTATCTTGAGAACATTGACAAAATTCATTCTGAGGTTTTAAAATTTGATCTTATCAGTGCATCCAGCCTTGCTCAGAATCTGGGGTACCTCCTAGAAGTAATCAGTCTTACAAAAAGTTGATTTATAAACCTAAAAAAAATCTTATAGTGAAAGGTACACCTTTCCAGCTGCCTGCCCACTAAAGACAAATTAATTTTAAAATTAATTTGAAACCTAAGTTAATGATTAGAGTTGATTATTAAGCAGAGTCCTAGGAATAGGGATTAGATGGGTTTAAAGACATCTTATGCCAGCTTTGAAAAAAAGGTTAATTTTCTCTGCTCTATAGGAGATTTCACCCAATAATATTTGTTTGGTGGTAACTAACATCTATTTAATTATGAGTAATAACTGACATAATGAATTCCTGTGCTAAATGCTTTACACGTTTATCGTATTTAATCCTCAAAACCGTCGTATAGTGTGGGTGCTAGTATTACTCCCATTTTACAGAAGATGAAGCTGAGGTTTCCAGAGCCCACGCAGTATCACTCGCATCACACAGATGGCAGGCACTGGAGCTGAGATTCAGTCCAGGTGGTCAGACTCTCATGCCCAGGCAGTTTCACTTTCTCCTTTAGGGATCAAATTACTAATATCCTTTAGTCACAGTGTCTTTCCCTTAGAAATTTCTGGATAAAAAATTGATGTTCCTCTTTCAGTTCTCTTTTTTCCTAAACTCCACATTCATCGTTACCGTTTTTCTCTAGTTCTGTTGTAGGCTGATGATACATGCTAGCTAACCTTTTTGGACTTGAGTATTTTCTGTGTCTCCTTAGCAGCAAATTTCCAAATCATTCATTATATGTTGACTTTTACTAGTTTCTTTTTCAGAAGTGATCATCTCTTGGCCTTGTCCCATGAATTATAGGCAGTTCCTTTCTGTAGCTCTTTCTTTCTTTTTTTTTTTTTTTTTAAGATTTTACTTATTTATTTGACAGAGAGACAGTCAGCGAGAGAGGGAACACAAGCAGGTGGAGTGGGAGAGGAAGAAGCAGGCTTCCCGCTGAGCAGGGAGCCCAGTGCGGGCTCCCAGGACCCTGGGATCATGCCCTGAGCCAAATGCAGACGCTTAACGACTGAGCCGCCCAGGCGCCCCTCTGTAGCTCTTTCAATACTGATGATATACTTTGCCATTCAGTAGGGTTTATTCTTAGATTTCGTCTGAAATAAATTATTAATGTGGGAATTCTATTTTTGGGCATTGTTATTTATGGAGATAATTATATACGGCAATTAATTCTGGGTGTGTCTTTGAGACATGTTAGTTCTCTGGTAGAATTTTAACATTTACCAGTTTATTATTAAAAGTTTGTTATTAAGATTATTGAGGCCACCTGTTTTTCTTGAAACAGATACAGGTGGGCCCTCCAGAGTCTTGTTCTCAGTGCCTTTTGTTGTGGCAGGTCAGATTTAACAGGAGTTCATTGAGTCTCTTTCTTTAATTCACACTCTTTCCACCTTATTGGAAACAATGCAGAGTGACAGGTACAGGGTGAGGGTGATAGACAAAGAAACTCTCCCAGATGTTGATTTTGGTTATTAAAAGATTAATATTGGGGTCTGTTGAGAAGAGTTGATAATTTTATTAAAACGAAATTATGACTATTTCCTTACTGTATTGTATTTCTTTTAGGAGGTGATACGAGCCTGTGCTGCAAAGGTAAGCAATTTTTATTAGGAGGAAGATAACTTTAAAACCATATCTTTCACTGTGATGTACCAAAGAATTGAAATATACCATTCATACTTCTATAGGACTTCTATAAAAGTTAATCAGATGTGTATTTTCCTTATTTGAGCTCAAATTCATCAAGGAATTATATACAGGAATCTGGGAATTTAGCAAGCACCTTCATATTTTTGAGGATTTAAGAATATTAAGTAATAGGAATATACTTTCAGTAAAGCACAAGCACGGTCATTTGATCCTCTGAGAAAAATGTTATATGATAGTTAATAGGGAAGAGTCCCCAGTACACTTCCGGTGGATGTATGCTGAGTAAATCATATAAGCCTTGAAATGCATGCAAGCTGCACATGAATAGCAGTGATACACTGTGCTGATCATGCTCTTGGTCACTTACACCAATGTTTCACACTTCTTTTTCCATTCAGCTATGTGGCGATCCTGAGACACAGATTAGATGTTATTCCAGTTTTAGAAAGGAGGAAGCTGAGGCTTATTGAAGTTAAGTGATTTGCTCAAGACCCCAGAGTTAGTCTAAAAATAGTAGCATATAAAAAGGCTTTGATTATTAAACAATTTCAACAAAATTGTATCCGAAATGCTTTCAACACAGCAGCTTTCTTCCTTTTACAAGCAACGTTATTTTATATCCAATCCTTAACTCAATTGTCAAGAAACTAAATGTTAATTTAAAAGAGTTGGAATGACACTACATCTTTGTCCTTCCCTCTTCTTTCCACTCCCAAAATTCAGTTGAATAATTAGACATTCATTCATTTATGAAATGTAATTATATCTGTCACAAGATGAAAGGGTGAGACCTTCAGAAGGGAATTAGAATGGTGTTTGTATGTTCAAAAACTGCTTTATGTACTATCAGTGCAGTGGAAGTATTTTTTTATTTAGTAGACATCTACTACCATGTGGCAGGCCCTTGGAATACAGAAGTAAGTCGTAGGCTATTGTTTCTTTTCACATGGGGCATCTTGTAGAGGAAGCATGTCAGAAGGCACCGGGCTTACCCCTTCATTGAGCTGTCCAGTATCAGTGAGGACCCATCACTTTTTTACCTAATCATCACAAGTCAACAGGATATGGAATACAGACAAGGGGAAGGAAGATGGTGGGGGAGGGGAAGAGAACAAGCTATATTCTGACTTGGGCTGCAGATGTTCAGGAAACTTGTTCCTGATAGCAGTGATTAGTATAATGATTGTAGCTCCAAGATTACTAAATCTTCTTAAGTATACATAGTATATAAAACCAAAGTCCAAAAAATAACTAATTTTCTGACTTAGCAATTCAGAGCTATTTCTCTTTAACAAATAAATATATACGCTTCTTTTGTAAAGCTCCCTGAATGTCCAAATAGTAAAGTGTTCTGCACATACTTGGCAAGCATTTATGGAAACTGTCGTCTGCTAATCTGGAACCTCTCTGTGGGTGAAGGATCTTGTTATATTCATCTTTGTACCCTAAGTACTTAACAAAACTAGAATAAATGGTCATTGAAAATATGGTGACATATTTGGAAAGATTAACCTTACTAGTATCTTTAGTTATTTTTTATAAGTTTTATTGAGAGAGAATTCACATACCATAATATTTGCCTTTTTAAAGTGTGCAATTTACTGGTTTTTACCCCATTAACAAAGTTGCGCAAGCATCACTACTATCTGATTTTAAAACTTTTTTATTCCCTCCAAAAAGAAATCCTGTTTCTCTTAGCAGTCCTTATTCCTGTATGTATATGCACATACACAAACACACGTGCACACACACACACACACGCACACACTCTCCTGGTAACTATGAGTATACTTTCTGTCTCTATAAGTTTGCCTATTGTGGACATTTTATATAAATGAATCAAATAATATGTGGTCATTTATAACTAGTGTCTTTCACTTAGGATAAGGTTTGCACAATTCTTCCATTTGTCACATGTTATTATAAGTACTACTTTTTATTACCATATAAGATTCCATTGTGTAAATATATTACATTTTGTTTACCCATTCATCAGTTTATAGACATTTGGGTTGTTTCCACTTTGGGGCTATTACAATATTATGCTACTGTGATCATGTATGTGAAAGTTTTTGTGCAAGCATGTTTTCATTTCTTGGGGTATATATCAAGGAGTAGAATTGCTGGGGCATATGATAACTCTGCATTTAACATTTTGCAAAACTACTAAACTTACCCAAAGCAGCTGCACCATTTTATATTCCCACCAAGAATATATAAGGGTTCCAGTTTCTCCTCATTCTTGCCAACACTTGTTATTTTCTGTCTTTTTTTAGGAAATAGCTATTCTAGTGGGTAGGAAATAATACCTCATTGTGCTTTTTGATTTGTGTTTCCCTAATGACTAGTGGCATTGAGCATTTTTGATGTGCCATTTGTGTATCTTATTTGGAGAAATATCTGTTTAAATCCTTTGTCCATTCTTTAAAAATTTTTTTTGTCTTTTTAATGTTCATTTTTAAGAGTTCTTTATATGTTCCGAATATAAGTCTCTTATCTGATAGATGATTTGCAAATGTTTTATTCCACTGTGTGAGTTGTCTTTCCACTTTCTAGATGGTGGCCTTTAAAACAAAAAGGTTTTAGTTTTTATGAAATTCAGTTTATCTTTTTTTTTTCTTTTGTCACTTTGCTTGTGGTGTCATATCTAAGAAACCATTGCCTAACCCTGCATTCCAAAGATATACTTCCTTTTTTAAAAATTTTAATATTTTTAACTCCTAACATTTAGGTCTATGATTATTTTGAGTTCATGTTTTTATATGTATAATGCGATGTAGAGGGCTAATTTTATCCCATTGCGTGTGGCTGTCTAGTTGTCTCAGCACCATTTGTTGAAAAAGCTATGCTTGCCCCATTGAATGGTATGGGCACCATTGTCAAAAGTCTTTAATCTTGAAAGCAGAGTATATTTCTGCAGTTTCTCATCTATAACAACCAGGATAATAAATTTTTACCAGGTATCTAAGTTTCTTCCCTGAATCCCAGCCAAAGTTTTATGTTGTTGAAAATTCACTCCTTTTTTCTATTAACATTCTTTAATCCTTGCCTACTAAGTATTGTATATGTGCACACACAGGTGTGCTTGGGATTATAACAGCGAATAGGCACATTTTGTTAGAGGGAGACAAACAATAAAAAAGGAAATAAGACAATTTCAGACAATAAGTGATGTGAAGACAATAAAAATAGCCCCTTGGGACAGAGTGACTGGGAGGGAAGGCTGCCCTCTAAGTGTGCTCCTAAAAGGCCTCTCTGAGAGAAATACTTGAGAAGGAACAGGTCCTGTCCTGTAGAAGTCCTCATCTTGAAAGATAACTGGCATACTCGAGAGCAGAAAGAAGAGCATTGTGCATAAGTAGTAATAGTGAGCAAGCAAGGGGAAACAGTGTTTAATGGCCAGGTTGGGGAGGTGATCAGGAGATCATGCATGCCTGTTAGCGTGGGAGTGCAGAGGAGGAATAATTCTACCATCTTAACTGGAGGAAACGATAGGGGTCTAGGGGAAGTGGGAAGGCAGTTCCAGGGTAGGTGAGAGGTGGAATGGTTTGGTAAACAAAGACTTCCCCTCCAGGGAGGTTAAAAGGTTCTCCCTGGGCACAGCTCTCTTCCTAGTAGAGGCCCTTTTTCTAATGTAAATGTCTCTTTTTAAAGGGCAGCTTCTAAACCTGTTTGCAGAGCTTCTCTAGTGTCTGCAGTTTCTCAAAATAATACTTACACCAAAGAGGCATATTTGAGGGTGACATGTTCTGCTGAACCTTCAGTAAAGACGTAGGTATTGTTCTAATCAGAGAAGCAGTGATGGAGGTATGAAGCTGGGGAGAATGTGAGAGTAGATTTTAAAAGGGGAGTGAGTATTCCAAGTAGAGAAATCAGTTGGCTGACTTTTATGGTAATCCAAGAGGAGACCGTAGCCAGGACTAAGGACGGTGTTCAAAGATAAATGGATACCTATTAAAAATTTTAATAAATAAGTTTATTTGAGCAAAAATTGATTAGAATGGCACAGCCCCAAACTGGAAGTGGTTAGAAGTGCTCCACTGGCAGGAACTGAGGGAAGACTTTTATAAAGAAAAGGCTGAAGCAAAGCAAGGAAATTATAGATTGATGATAGTTTAAAGCCTCACTGGCTGTTGGTGATTGGTTGTCCTCAGGTTTCGATTTTGTAACCTTGAGGTATTTACAGTCTTAGATTTGGGCTTGCTTCTGTAGGCTGTAAACCCAGCCACCGTGGCAGTAGAACTGCCTCAGACTCATGGCCTCCTGTTTAATTAATTTAACAGTGGCAATAACGAAGATGCAGCCAATGGACAGACGATCTATTTTGGAAGTAGGTGTAACACAGCTCGGTGATGGATTGGATGTGGTGTAAGTGAAGGAACGAAAGATCCTCACTTCCAGCAATTGTGCAGATGCTCGCGATGCTTCGTAATGAGATGAGGAATGCGGGAGGGCAGGGAGTTTTTAGGAGTGGAGTTTGGGATATGGATGTAGTTGTGTAGTAGGCAATTGGATTTCTGAGTGATGAGTGCAGGGAAGAAGTCAGGGCTAGTATTCTATATTTTTAATCTGTGAGATTGGATAAAGTCACCTGGGGAGAGATAGCTACATACCTGAGGCACTTGTCCAGGAGAACGGGATGTCAGGGAAGCCGAGAGGAGAGTATTTCAAGAAAGAGGAGTGGTGAACTGTCACATGCTACTGAGAGAATGAGTAAAGGAGGATAGAAAATGGACGATTGTGTTTGGCCTGAAGCTAAAGTTTATTGAATTATGTTTAGTAGAATAATGCTGTAAAGGTAAGGTAAGTAATTAAATTATAGTCAAATATATCTTAGAATATATTATTCACTGAAAAGTAAAAAAGCTTTATAAATAGAGAGTCCAGAGAAGATAATTTTTTAATCTCCTAAAAAAAAGTTTGGATATTTGAGATTTGAATAGAATGGTGGTTTGCAGTTTTTTGGAGAGTTTCCTTTTGTTTTCAATGCTCATAATTAATTCTTCATGTCATTATCCAAAACTGGATAAAAGCAAGTCAAGTGTTGTTATTTTGACAATATGTGGGAGACTGGCTTGACTGTAGGAGTGGTACAGGCCACAGTAGGCCACTAAAATTATGGAATTTCATTCCTGGCAATTTTAGAAAACAGGACAAACTTCTTGTGTTAGGAAAAGCCAGTTTTTCTCCCATGTGTCTCCTTTACTCGCACTACCACCAATACTCGGAACACTCTGGCACCAGATGTGCTGTGGTTTTTCCCACACCGGGCAGTTGTCTGTGATACCAGCTGGGTGTCCTACAGTTTGACTCCGATTTGACACTGTCTGCCTGGGGATGGTGGCAGATTGACAGATCCCACAGGTTAAGGACTCAGTCCCACAAGACTTCACCCCCCCCCCAACCTCTACCATTTCCCATGCCAGTTGCAGGTCCAGGTTGTTACCTGCGTTTCTGACCCATCAGCTGTAAATTGGAGGCTCCCATGACAGTTCCTCAGGTTCAATTAATTTGCTGGAGCAGCTCACTAAGAACTCAGGAAAACAATTTACTTACTATTTGCCAGTTTATTATAAAGGATACAGATGAACATCCAGGTGGAAGGGCTGCCTAGGGCAGAGTATTTGGGAAGGGGCCTGGAGCCTCCCTGCCCTCTGCGGGCACATCACTCCCCAGCACTCCCACGTGTTCACCAGCCTGGAAGCTCTCTGGACCCCCTACGATGGGGAGTGTTATGGAGGTTTCTTCAGGTAGGCATGATCAGTTATATATTTCTAGCCCCTCTCCCCTCTATGGAAAATGAGGGATGGGGTAAAAATTCCAAGCTTCTAATCATGGCTTGGTCTTCCTGGAGACCAGCTCTCATCCCAGAGTACACCAAGAGTCACTTCAGTAAAACAAAAGACATTTCTGTCACCCAGGAAATTCCAGGATATGTAAGAGCTTAGTGTCTGGAACCAAAGTCAAAGACTAAATATTAGAACAAAAGATTCTCCTAGTACATTTATCACTTAGGAAATTACAGGGTTTTAGGAGCTCTGTGCCAGGAACTGGAGCCAGAAACCAATATATTTTTTTCTATTATTTCACACGCTTATTTCTAGATTTAAATTTGAGTAATAAACCATGTAATTTAATGTGTTCCTTATATTTAAGCCCTTTATTCTCTAATTTTTATCATTGAAAAATTAGATTTGGGAAGTCTGAAAAATAAAAAGGTTTAAAAAATAGAGAATCCAGAAAAGTATTTTTTTAATCTCCTAAAACAAGTTTGGATATTTTTGTCATGAAGAGGTAAAAATTAAGTTGAGATTTGAATAGAATAGTGGTTCAACACAAATACCACCTTAACTTTGGGCAAGATTTTAAACATATACTACTTTCACATGTTTATTAATTCATTTGATTTCTATGCAGTTCTTATCAGTGCTATATGAGTTATTTACTAAAGAAAGATGAACAAAAACTGGTTCTTTACCCTCAAGAAGATTACAGTCGGGTGGATGGTAATTAACCAAATAAATAAACACACCAAAGTGTAACCGTTGTGATAATCAAAGATAGAAGATACAAGGCATACTGGACAGACGAGGGAGACGTAAATTCTCCGGGGAGAATCTGAAAGGCTTTTCACACATGATGTAATACTTGAGCTAAAGCTTGAAAAAGGAGTTGGCATCCACCAAGAAGATGGAGCCAAAAAGAAAGCCCATTCCCAGAAATGGTACAGTAAGAGCTAAGTCACAGGGACATGAAACAGCCTGGCAGCTCTGCAGAGCTACACGCATTTTGTTGTCGTCGGAAAGTAGGAAAAGGAACGATAAGGTTGGTGAGCTAGGTGGTTGCTAGAATATAGAAAGCTTTGTATGCTAGGCTAAAAACTGGACTTTATCAAGTGGAACAACTCATGGTGGGTTTTAACCAGAAATGTTACTCAGTAAAATTAGCATTTTAGAAAGATCATCTTGTTAGCAGTGTAGAAGAATTGGAGAAACAGGAGATAGGGAGAAAGAGGAGACGATTGCAGTGGTTTGCAAGCAGAGAGGAAGGCCTGACCCAAAGCACTGACTGGAGAAGAGTGGGCTCAGACGTCAGAGCATCTAACTGACTTAGTGACTGATTCTCTGTGGAGGGCAAGATGGCAGTGTAGAATTCCCACCTTTCCGGCCGGGGCAACTAGGTGGATAGCAGTAGCTTTCCCTGAGGAAGTAAATAGTTGAGGAAAAGTTAAGTCTTGAACCTAGTGATTGGAAGAGTTTTGAATTTAAGAAACGTCTTGTGTTGAGCACTGGGTGTTATACGCAAGTAATGAATCACTGAACACTACATCAGAAACTAATGATGTACTACTGTATGTTGGCTAGTTGAACATAATAATGAAAGAAAGAAAGAAAAGAAACATCAGCATAGATAGATAACAGATGAAGTGATGAAAACAAAACTGCCCTGCGCAACCATGCGGTGTGAGGGGAGAGAGGGTCCAGTCAGTCTAGCAACCAACCCTGATAAGCAGTGGCGGAGAAACCAACAGAAAAGAGTTTTCCAGAAGCAAGAGAGGAGAGTGATGGGCAGTGTTAGAGATCGCGACCACTTAAATGAATCTGCTAATTGACCATTTGGGTGTGGTGACTTTAACTTCAGATTTAGTCTTCTGCTGGAGAAAAGCTTTGTTGTGCTTGGTTGAAATTGAATGCTTAAGTTATATGGATAGCAGTTATGTGCTGTTTTTCGAGGAGGTTAACTTTCGGTGAAGCTTAAGGAAGTTATGGAATCATTGTGAGAATTTTTGATTGTTTGCTATCTGTTTTTATACTGAAGTAGAAAGATCTGTGCTTATATCCTATTGGGCAACAGCCAGTAGAGAATTTGAAAGTAGAATTTGGAAGACCTTTAAGTATCCCCAAGGGAACAGATGGAGGGATTAATCTTGAACAGAAGAACACTAGAAGAAAAGGGGTTGAGGGTGGAGGCAAGGGGTATATTCTTTCATAGGTTTGGAAATGAAGATTTAAGAGGGTTGAAGACCAAATTTTCTCTGTGAAGTAAGGAAATATATTAAGAAAAGAGGCAAAGTTTTGGGGAAAACCAAAATATATTGAGGTAAATTGACTGACTAAGGCATGTTGTCGGATAGGTGGTTTGAACCAGCATCAAATCTTAATTTTAAGCTTTGCACAGGGGAATCCTGTTAATCATCATTCTTGGTATATATATTAGAGGCTCAAAAAGTCTGAATTAAGTACTGCAAAATAAAACTTCGTTATAACTGATTCAAATTGGAATTCTGATTTTAGTTTATGTAGCAGTGATGAACTGATTTGGGGGGAGATTTTCTGGCACCTTACCCCACTGTAGAAATTTCTCTTCCAATAGGAACCGAGTTTCCTCCTAATCCATCTCATCACTGTAGTAATTTATAAGGAAAAAATCTAGAGACATAGAGCTCATGTTTGAATTTCTCTTTATGACACCATAGGCTACTCATTTGTTAGGTTTTACTTACATAGAAATTGCAGGAACTTAAGCTGCATTAAATTTATGGTACGAGAATGTTGATACCTGGCTTCAGTTGCCTTGAATCTCACTGTGGCTCAAGTTTTCTGTTCCACTTGTTCTTTAAATCCTGGGATTCTAATTTTTGTAACAGACATTATTTACAACAGAACATTTCCTGGGTATTGGGGGGTTTTTTTTGTAACCAGAACCATCTTCAAATTAAAGTATTATCTGTATTGTTGTTCCAATTTGATGGAAAAAAATAGCCTTCTGGAGGAGGGAGGGGGACAAATTTGCAAACATAAGTGTATAGATTGTATTATAGTCTTTCAAGTTATAATTTCTAAAACCAATTTGAGGTGTCTTCACAGGTTGAAATTTTAAAAACAATTCTGCTTCAAGTGAATGTAGCATGTAATCTAAAATCAGCTAAAGTGATTATGCTTGTAAATGTATATGAAAATGAGTGTTACATATCTCCCAAAGGTTTCATAGTTTAGCTAATCACTAAAAAAGAAACTAATTGTTCACTTGTTCAATGTTGTGCGTTCAATTTTAGATCAGGGCAATGACTCTTTTAATATGAAAATTAACCTCCTCTGAGAGAATTAGTATTTGCATATTTTGCACAAACGTGCTTCTGCTCTGAAAGAGTAAGCAAAAATATTTTTGTGATTAATGTGGCAGAAGTTTAGGTGATACTTTTTCTTTTTTTATATTATGAATTTCATTAAATTTTTATGCTTTTTGTTTTCCCCAGTTTGGAGGTATTAAACTGACTTTGGCAGACTGTGGTTTTTGCATGAAGCAAGCAGAAAAGTGTGTTGTGAAAAGAGGGCAGATTCGTGTAGGGTAGACTATCTTAGCCAACCTTTCTGTTGTTGTAAAATTATTAAGCAATTCTTTTCCACAGCATGTATTTCAAAAATAGATATTGCTTCACTCAATTTAATGGTTATTATTATTTTCTCCCTTTAAGTAAAGTAGTGAATATGTATAGGCCAGCTTTGAAAATACTTTGAGTGCTAATTTCAAGTCACTGTAATAATTAACAACTGTCCAGAACCTTTGAAATCTGTTGTATGTTGCCACTTACCACTTCATAGAAATTAGTCTCTCAAGAAATGTGTCAAGAAAGAGCAGGATTTTAAAAATACTTAGGAAGAAACTGTGAAGTCTCTCTGTTTGAGCAGAGACATTTCAGTATCCTATTCTAACTTTCCTGGTGTTCTTTTTGGCTTTAGCACAAGTAAATATCTGAAGAGGAAGACTGAAAAGCCTATCCTGTGAGAGAGAGAGAGAGAGAGAGAGTGTGTGTGTGTGTGTGTCCCCATCCCCAGCATACACCTGTTCTTTTGCACCAGATTTCAAAATGCATTGTTTGACATGTAGGATAAAAATTTTTAAGAACGCAGAAGTAAAACTGAAAATGATTCTAAAAAGAGAAGTGGATTAGATTGTTAAGTGATAAATATATCATTGTATATAGTACTTCCATTTAAAAGCATAGCACTCTGAAATATTTACTGCATCATCATACTAAATTACATATTAATTACTCTGACTTCTAGTGATGTTAATAGTAATATAGAACTTTATTCGTGTAGTATCCTATGGCTTCCCTTTGCCAACATACTCTACTTAAATCTATTTTTTATTTAATATGTTATTTAGTGCTTTATGTTTCGCATATGTGGATGGCATATTATATTACCAGTTCATCTTCTTTGTTCCTCCAGCGTATTCCCATTGAAGCATACCTACTATTTTTATTTTTGTTATCTGCGCTTAAAGATGGAAATAAAGCTCAAAGATGTGAGATGATTTCATTGTTACTTTAGGTATTGTATTAATATAAATAGTCGCCATTAATTTTGGTCAGTGTTTAATAATGGAATAGGATAGAATTTTTAAAGCTGGATAATTTTTTAGCACTGGTATGGTATTTGACCCCATCTAACTACTTTGAAAAATATTTTTGTTCTTTATAAAATGATATCACAACAGTTTACCAACTTTAGAACTATATTGTCATGTGGTCTTAATGAATGGACTTTTTCACCAAATATGTAAAAGCCCTTTGCTTCAGGAGAAAAGCTCAATCTAAGATACATCATTTACTGTCACTGAAATAAGAGAAGCATTTACAAACATTATGTAAATGATGAGTCAGATAAAGGACATGTAATAACCACAATCCCTACTATGTAGAGCATCAAAAGGGAATCTTTAAATGCTAATACAGTGGTAGTCCTCTGCGTGGTTTCGATTATTTTTTACAAAGAGCGAGAGAAGGCAGCTATTTTCATATATTAGTATTTATATGCCATAAACTATCATTTAATAGTTTAGCAAGTCACAGATGACATTTTACAGTAAATTAGAAATTCAAACTTCCAGATTTTTCAGAATTAGATCACATTTTATCATGATTTCTGAAAATGAAGATACTTCAAAAAATAATAAATATATAATGAATAATTTAATAATTGAACAGGAAACTAGATCGTTACCAAAATTAATTCTAAGTTACAAGATAAAATTACTAATACACATTTAAAACTTTTTTTGTGACTTGTTCTTTATTTTCCTACAGAATCTATAGTTATAATGTTGTACTTGTTATAGGTGTCATTTCTGAAAGACAGTATTGTATTCAGACAGTCATTGTAAGCTTTTTGTATTATAGAGCATTGTATTTACTTACAGAAATTTTGCTCGATCATTATATCAGTATTGTTTTTAAAACAGTGTCTTAAGAATAAGGGTTTTGATACGGCAAGTGAGGTTACAGCTCTGTTACCTGTGTCACTGTGATGTATGTAAACATGAATATTATAGATGTCTTCTGTGCAGTCTCTGAAAAGGAAGGACCTGCTAGTTCACAAAATGCTAAAGAAATGGGACTGTGAAACATTTTAACTTTCTTAATTGAAAGTTGGGGATGGAGTCACTTTTAGTTTTTGCATGTCTTTGCATAACTTTTGACACCACTCTAAGTTATTAATAATGTCTATTCCATGATACGCGGATTTGTTTTGGTAAGGCAGCTGTGCTTTCATACAGCGATGCTTTCATTACCACTGTACTCCTTCCTTGATAAAAACTGTTTTGTTTTGTAAACTTTAAAAACTAAGCATATAAATCCTTACTATTTGTTTTGACCTACCATGAGGCCTGGTTTGCATCGTAAGCAAATATTTCTCATCCAGTTTTTGCATCAGTAACCCAGGAAATTACACTTTGGTTCTGATTTGCCTTTCCTATTACAGGTCAACAAAAATCTCTCATTTACTTCAATGTCAGCCTCGTCACAGCAGTCTAAGTTGAAACAGTCAGACGTGCTGGCCGCTCATCAGATTCTACATCAGTTTGGTTTCACTCAGACCGGTGAGCCCCTTTCTTATCTTGAGTCGTCTTTTAAATGTTCAGATGCAATTTTTTTTTTAATGAATGTCATTTATTTCACTTCAGAAATAAAGCTCACGGCTTGGTAATGGTCAGTTTTCACCTTGGAATGATGTTCTGGCATCTCTTTTCTTTATAATCACTGATGTTATTTCAAAAGCAAATCTGAATTTGGTAACTTTAATAGTGGATACTCTGAAGCTCTGTATTATTGAACAGAAAATAATTTTGAAGTAGCAAAACATGTGAGTTTTAAATCTGTGTAAATTTAAATCTGATTTAGTTTCCCTTGGATAAAGGAACGATAGTTGATGGATAATCCCATTTTATAACTCATTTCAAGAAAAGCCAAGGCAAAATGCATTTGGGAAGAAACAGGATACAACCCGCCAGCGATAACCACGTTTCTTTGAAGTTGGCAAATTAATAAAATATGCAAAGAAGCTAGTTACAAAAATCTACATGAATCAGTGAGTTGAAGCGAACTGTACAGTTGCAAATTTTTAGGCTAATGTTTTAAATTTATTTGAATAAGATTTTCAAAGGATGTCAAAGAAAAAGCGTCAAGGTGAGAAATGTGTATTTTGAGTAATTAAAGATGGCAATTTCTGTTCATTAAGCTATATGTTTTCACAGTATTTTTTCTATTGAATTCTTTTAGAAAGATGAGAAAGCAGAGAAAAAAACAATTATCTTTGCTAAAGAGATTATAATAAACTTGAGCTTCAAAAGATCAACATAATTTATTTAGAAATTTGGGGACCATATAACTTTTCTACTTGAAAAGTGTTTGGAGTTTACATATGGAAGCTATTTTAATATTATTGTATTTTAATATTGCTGTATAAGTTACATATTACAGTGAGAACATACTTGGATTAAGAATTCTTACATTCAGTCCTAGCTGTGCCTTTTATTACCCTTATTACCTTAACTTTTCATTTGAATGTGGAAATGATGTTTACATTCGGTATTGTTGAAGTTCAAGTCACATAGCACGTATGAAAAGACTTTGTAAGCAAAAGGTACCATATGAATATAACATACTATAAACATGATGAGTGTATACATGCTAGCTTTGAACATACTTTCAGTTCTAACTGCAAATCACTATAATAATGAGTTATGCCAAACCTGAGAAATTTGAAATTTCTGGTGTTTCAGATGTGGGCCAGAAGTTGGAACATTGGCTTTGGTCATTCTTACGCGCAGTAGAGGGCACGGTATGTGCCACCCCGTTAGACTCTTATTCTCTACACCCTACCTAGATACTTGGTTTGCCTTCACATCATGTCGCTTTAATGACTAGGTGGGAGAGAACCAGTCTCTACCACTTGATTCCTTTCATCTTCCTGCTGAGGTCTAAAATTCTTCTGGGAGCAAGTCCGTGATTCCACACTTCAGGATCAAAAGCATAGAATATAAATCTCTGGTTGAGTTAAAATATTGATTAAAATTCATTCAACTGTTGTCTTAAGTTTGTCAGCAAACAAGGTGAAGATAATAGATATAAAATTCTTTCTTATTTCATAAAGGGAAAAATAAGGATAAATAGGAAGCCTTTTGAAATGGGAAGAGGGATTACCACTGAGACAGATAAAGAATAAAGGGAAAACCAGATATGATAAAGGCAAGTCTTACAAACTTCACCATTATACATATGCTTTGGTCTATTTACCTTCAGCTTTCCGTGGCCATTTAGCTCTTGAGTGTAGCCTTTCTGTTATGCATGTCTCTGTGCGTGTGCACTATCTCAGAAGCATTACCATGAAGCCATATAGTACACGGTAACACTGCTTCACTTGACTGTTTTAGTTATTAATATGCTTGACCTCATTTTAAGGCATAGCCTTCCTATAAAATTTGTTGAGATATCACTGTATTGAAAAATTATAAAAGCCGAATATATGTAGTCCATTGTAAAATGGCCAAATTAATCATTTTATTCATTAAGAAGTTTATCTTTGTGGAAAAGAATTATGCAGTAGGAAACAGGTGAACTAGTTTCTACACCTGGCTCCGTTTCTAAATGACTGTAGAATCTTGAGAAATTTTTTCAGACCTCAGGTTTCTTATCCCTATGGGTAATTGAGGGCTCTGGATTTAGTGAGTTTCTGTCTTAAAAATTCAGTGATTCCGGGGGTGCCTGGGTGGCTCGGTCAGTTAAGCGTCTGCCTTCAGCTCAGGTCATGATCCCACGGTCCTGGGATAGAGCCCCATGTCCGGCTCTGCTTCTCCCTCTCCCTCTCCCTGCCACTCCCCCTGCTTGTGCGCTCTCTCTCTCCGTCTCTCTTTCTCTCTCTCTCTGTCAAATAAATAAATAAAATCTTCCAAAAAAAATCTGTGATTCTATTCAGTATTCAAATGAGCTTTAAAAAGGAATAAACAGTTAAGTGTTCCTGACTCTACAAGAATTCTATTAGAATCTGAAATGTAAAAATCTATATATATTAGAATCTGAAATATGAGACTACAAAAACTGGGGCACCTGTTTGGCTCAGCTGATTAAGCATCAACTCTTGATTTCTGGTCAGGTCGTGATCTCAGGGTCGTGGGATCGAGCCCTCCCACACCCCAGTGGAGCCCGGCATGGGGCTCCGCACTCAACTTGGAGTCTGCTTGTCCCTCTCCCTCTCTGCCCCCACACATGTATGTGCTCCCACTCGCTCTCTCTCTAAAAATAAATAAAATCTTTAAAAAAAAGATTATAAAAACTAATGTAGATAGGATGTTTTAAAATGTTCTCTTTACTGTTTAGTATGTTCTCTTTTATGAGAAAGAAATTTTAGTTTTGTCAGTTATACTTTACTAAAGCTGGGCAGAATAAAAGGAAATTGTAATTTTAACATTTTAGATTAAATTGTAGGATGTAGCTCATAATGCCTCACCATGTAAAGAACATGTAATACTGCATCTCAACACTGTGTCCATACTTCTTTAGTATAATGAAGATCTCTAAAATAATAACAGCACTTTGCGTTTGTAAAAAAAAAAATGATAAAGTGCTTTCATATACGTTCTCATTTGATCTCAATAAAACTTTCTAAGAAGTAGGGTAAACATTAAAATCATACAGAGTGGAATCTTTCCAGAGCATCTAGGACCTTAAAACTTGATACTCAGCCCCTTTAGAATGAAAGTGAGAGGCAGAGAGGCTGGCTCGTCAGAGTCCGCGTAGCTGGTGGTGTCGTACAGCAAGATCTCCTCACTCCCAGCTCAGTCCCTCTCATTCTGCAGAACCAAACTGCCTACTTGTAGAGGAGGGCACAAGTGCAGGAGGTGGAGTGGACTGACCCTCCGTGAGGCTGTGCATGGAGCCACTCCTTCATTCCTGGCCCAATGACCCCGCACTCTGCCCTGTGGTCCCTCTGGCTGTGGGTGTAATCTTTTGTTACCAGCTTTGGAGTCTGTGATCTACTGTAGAGTAATAGCCTAAACAGTACCAGCTCTGTGGAGGTGTCAAGAAGGTATTTCCTGAGCATTAAGGAACTTGCATTTTTCTTTGACCTTTAAATATAATTCTGTGTTTGCTACTTATTAGATTTTTTTTAAGGTTTGGTTCCAGCAAGACTGTGGTATTTAAGACCCCAGTCAAATCAAGAGGTTCTCTGCAGGGATATTTTGTTCTGTGATCCTTTGTCTGAATCCCAGATCCCATTGAAGCATCTCAAGAGTTGTTATGGAGTAAATTTCAAATGTGGATTATTCAGTAAAAAGTAGAATTATTGTTATGGGGGAGCAGAAATGAGCAGGAAGTGCTTATTCTGTTGGCAGGGGGGTAGTTGTATCAACTTTGCATGTTTCTATTTGAAGGACAGCATGTTTCATTTTTATGTACTTAGTAGGTCTTTTCACAGCATGGCTCAAAGTTAAATTTACTTCATATTCAGTAGATAAGTTGTCATACAAAATATGAATCATTTTATTAATATGTGTTAATGTAATTTTTTTTATTTTAATGTTTTTTTTATTATATTATGTTAGTCACCATACAGTACATCCCCGGTTTCTGATGTAAAGTTCGATGATTCATTAGTTGCGTATAACACCCAGTGCACCATGCAATACGTGCCCTCCTTACTACCCATCACCAGTCTATCCCATTCCCCCACCCCCCTCCCCTCTGATGCCCTCAGTTTGTTTCTCATAGTCCATAGTCTCTCATGCTTCATTCCCCCTTCTGATTACCCCCTCCTTCTTTATCCCTTTCTTCCCCTACCGATCTTCCTAGTTCTTATGTTCCATAGATGAGAGAAATCATATGATAATTGTCTTTCTCTGCTTGACTTATTTCGCTTAGCATCATCTCCTCCAGTGCTGTCCATGTTGCAGCAAATGTTGAGAACTCGTTCTTTCTGATAGCTGAGTAATATTCCATTGTATATATGGACCACAACTTCTTAATCCAGTCATCTGTTGAAGGACATCTCGGCTCCTTCCACGATTTAGCTATTGTGGACAATGCTGCTATGAACATTGGGGTGCATATGGCCCTTCTCTTCACTACGTCTGTATCTTTGAGGTAAATACCCAGTAGTGCAATGGCTGGGTCATAGGGTAGCTCAATTTGTAACTTTTTAAGGGACCTCCACACTGTTTTCCAGAGTGGCTGTACCAACTTGCATTCCCACCAACAATGTAGGAGGGATCCCCTTTCTCCACATCCTCTCCAGCAGTTGTTCTTTCTTGCCTTGTCAATTTTTGCCATTCTAACTGGCGTAAGGTGGTATCTTAGTGTGGTTTTGATTTGGATTTCCCTGATGGCTAATGATTTTGAACATTTTTTCATGTGTCTGTTAGCCATTTGTATATCATCATTGGAAAAGTGTCTGTTCATATCTTCTGCCCATTTTATGATGTTTATTTGTTTCTTGCGTATTGAGTTTGAGAAGTTCTTTGTAGATCTTGGATAGCAGTCTTTTATCTGTAGCATCATTTGCAAATATATTCTCCCATTCCGTGGGCTGCCTCTTAGTTTTTTTGACTGTTTCCTTGGCTGTGCAGAGCTTTTTATCTTGATGAAGTCCCACAAGTTCATTTTATCTTTTGTTTCTCTTGCCTTTGGAGATGTGTCATGAAAAAGGTTGCTTCGGCTGATGTCGTAGAGGTTGCTGCCTATGTTCTCCTCTAGGATTTGGATGGATTCCTGTCTCACATCAAGGTCTTTCATCCATTTGGAGTTTATCCTTGTGTGTGGTGTGAGAGAGTGGTCAAGTTTCATTCTTTTGCATGTAGCTGTCCAGTTTTCCCAGCACCATTTATTGAAGAGAATGTCTTTTTTCCACTGGATGTTTTTTCCTGCTTTGTCAAAGATTAGTTGCCCAAAGAGCCGAGGGTCCATTTCTGGGCTCTCTATTCTGTTGCATTGGTCTATGTGTCTGTTTTTGTGCCAGTACCATGCTGTCTTTGTGATCACAGCTTTGTAGTGCAGCTCGAAATCCGGCATTGTGATGCCGCCAGCTTTGTTTTTCCTTTTTAACAGTTCCTTGGAGATTCGGGGCCTTTTCTGGTTACATAAAAATTTAAGGACTATTTGTTCCAGTTCTTCGAAAAATGTCATCGGTATTTTGATCGGGATAGCATTGAAAGTGTAGATTGCTCTGGGTAGCATGGACATTTTAACTATGTTAATTCTTCTGATCCATGAGCATGGAATATTTTTCCATCTTTTTGAGTCTTCCTCAATGTCTTTCAAGAGTGATTTGTAGTTTCTAGAATATAGATCCTTTATGTCTCTGGTTAAGTTAATTCCAAGGTAACGTATGGTTTTTGGTGCTATTGTAACTGGGATGGATCCCCTAATTTCTCTTTCTTCAGTCTCATTATTCGTGTATAGAAATGCAACTGATTTCTGAGCATTGATTTTGTATCCCGCCACATTACTGAATTGCTCTATAACTTCTAATAGTTTGGGAGTGGACTCTTTTGGGTTTTCCATATAGAGTATCATGTCATCTGCGAAGAGAGACGTTTTGATCCCTTTTTGTTGTCTGATTGCTGTTGCAAGGACTTCTAGTACTATGTTGAATAATAGTGGCGAGAGTGGGCATCCTTGTCGTGTTCCTGATCTTAAGGGAAAGGCTTCCAGCTTCTCCCCATTGAGAATAATATTTGCTGTAGGCTTTTCATTGATGGCTTTTATGAGATTGAGAAATGTACCCTCTATCCCTACACTCTGAAGGGTTTTAATCAGGAAAGGATGCTGTATTTTGTCAAATGCTTTTTCTGCATCAATTGAGAGGATCATATGGTTCCTGAGTCTTTTCTGTTGATATGATGTATCACACTGATCGATTTGCGAATGTTGAACCATGCTTGCATCCCAGGTATGAATCCCACTTGGTCATGATGGATAATCCTTTTAATGTACTGTTAGATTCTATTAGCCAGGATCTTTTTGAGGATTTTGGTGTCCATATTCATTAGGGAAAGCGGTCTGTAATTCTCCTTTTTGATGGGGTCTTTGCCTGGTTTGGGGATCAAGGTAATATTGGCCTCATAGAATGAGTTTGGTAGCTTTCCTTCTGTTTCTATTTTTTGAAATAGCTTTAGGAGAATAGGTATTATTTCTTCTTTGAATGTTTGGTAGAATTCCCCATGAAAACCATCCGGGCCTGGAGTTTTGTTATTTGGAAGGTTGTTTATCACTGACTCAGTCTCTTCATAATTAATTGGCCTGTTTAAAAAATCAATTTCTTCCTGTTTCAGTCTTGGTAGTTATAGGTTTCCAGGAAGGATTCCATCTCTTCCAGATTGCTTAGTTTATTGGCATATAGCTGTTGATTAAAGTTTCTAATAATCCTTCCAGTTTCATTGGTGTTGGTCATGACCTCTCCTTTTTCATTCATAATTTTATTAATTTGGGTCCTTTCTCTATTCTTTTGGATAAGTCTTGCCAGTGGTTTGTCAATTTTATTTATTCTCTCAAAGAACCAGCTTCTAGTTCTGTTGATCTGTTCTACTGTACTTCTGGTTTCTAATTCATTGATTTCTGCTCTAATCTTGGTCAACTGCTTCCTCGTGTGTGGATTAGGCCTGTCCCTCTGTTGCTGTTCCAGCTTCTTGAGATGAAAATATAAAAACTGCATTTTAGATTTTTCTATTCTTTTGAGTGAGGCTTGGATGGCTATATATTTCCCCCTTAGGACTGCCCTTGCAGTATCCCATAGGTTTTGGACCGTTGTGTTTTCATTCTCGTTGGTCTCCATAAATTGTTTAAATTGATTTTTGATTTCCTGGTTTATCGAGTCATTCCTGAGCAGGATGGTTCTTAGTCTCCAAGTGTTTGAGTTTCTTCCAAATTTTTCCTTGTGGTTGAGTTCCAATTTCAGAGCGTTGTGGTCTGAGAATATGCAGGGGATAATTTCAGTCTTTTGGTATCGGTTGAGACCTGTTTTGTGTCCCAGAACATGGTCTATTCTTGAGAATGTTCCATGGGCATTAGAATAGAATGAGTATTCTTTGGTTCTGGGGTGTAGTGTTCTATATATATCTATGAGGTCCAACTCGTCGAGTATGGCATTCAAAGCCCTTGTTTCTTTGTTGATTTTTTGCATGGGTGTTCTGTCTATTTCTGGAGGTGGAGTGTTGAGGTCCCCTACTATTAACGTATTTTTATCTATATGTCTCTTTATTCTGGTTAAGAGTTGGCTTGTGTATCTTGCTGCTCCCCTGTTGGGGGCATATATATTTATAATTGTCATATCCACTTGTTGAATACATCTTTTAAGAATAATATAGTGCCCTTCTGTGTCTCTAACTATAGTCTTTAGTTTAAAATCCCATCTGTCTGATATGAGAATTGCTACCCCAGCTTTCTTTTGAGGTCCATTGGCATGAAAGATGGTATTCCATCCCTTTACTTTCAGTCTGAATGTATCTTTAGGTTCAAAATGAGTATCTTGTAGACAGCAAATGGATGGGTCATGTCTTTTTATCCAATCTGCAACCCTGTGACATTTTATGTGAGCATTTAGGCCATTTACATTGAGACTGATTATTGAGAGATATGATTTTAATGATGCCATGTTGCCAGTAAAGTCTTTGTTTCTATCGATTGTGACTTTCTGTTCTGTATCACTCTTGGGGCCTTTTTACTTTTATAGAACCCCCCCTTAATATCTCCTG
Organism: Ursus americanus; assembly: GCF_024610735.1. NCBI lineage: Eukaryota > Metazoa > Chordata > Mammalia > Carnivora > Ursidae > Ursus > Ursus americanus. The sequence continues at coordinate 48,290,608 of NC_142137.1, read as the reverse complement.
TAGGGCTGGTTTCGTGGTTACGAAATTGGTTAATGACTGGCGATTCTGGAACGTCTTTATTTCTCCATCAATTCTGAATGACAGCCTTGCTGGATAAAGGATCCTTGGCTGCATGTTTTTCTCTGAAAGAGCTTTAAAAATGCCCCCCCAACCCTTTCTCTCATTCCAGGTCTGTGTAGACAGGTCTGACGTCATTCTGATACCTTTGCCTTGGTACATGAGAAATTTCTTTGCCCTGGCCGCTTTCAATACTGTATCCTTGGATCTAATATTTGCGAATTCCACTATGACATGACGTGGTGTAGGTTTGTCGTGGTTGAGCTTGGGAGGGGTCCTCTCTGCCTCTTGGACACGAATGTTTGTTTCCCTTGCTAGATTAGGGAAGTTTTCAGCTACAATTTGTTCAAATATCTCTTCTAGACCTCTGTTTTTCTCCACCCCCTCGGGGATGCCAATGATTCTGACATTGGAACGTTTCGTTGAGTCAGTAATCTCCCATAACCTACATTCCTGAGCGTGGATTTTTTTGAGTCCAGATTCTATTTTAGCTTTTTCTTCTACTAACCCATCCTCCAATTTGCTGATACGTTCTTCTGCCTCATTCACCCTGGCCGTCAGAGCCTCTAGTTTTGCCTGCATTTGGCTCATAGAATTTTTAATTTCTGCCAAATTCACTCTCATTTCCGCCCTTAGAGATTCTATGTTCTCATTAACATTTTCGTTAATACTTTTTTTAAGTCTACACATCATCTTGACCATTGTTACTCTGAATTCCATTTCTGATAATTTGGTTATATCCATATCCATTAGTTCTGTGGCAGAGGCCACAGGCTCATTGTCTTTTCTTTGCTGGGGGGACTTCTCCTTCTCGTCATTCTGATGAGGAGAGGTTGCGGGGTTGTCCAGAGCCCAAATTATTGACCGGGACCCAGGCAGTGCGCCCTTGTTTTATAGGGATCTTAGGGATGTGGGCTTCTTGATTTTTCAGCCTGCCTTCTGGGGGAGGGGCCTGCCGCGCCAATACTCAGGGAACCCTGTTTGGGTAGAGTCTCCGTGTCCCCTGTGAGGGGGAGTGGGGTTGGGCACACTGTGAGCCGGTGTTTCCAGGCTTTTGTTCTCTGGCGGCTTTCCCTGGCGGTTTGCTGTGCCTCTTCTGAGAGTCAGAGCAGCAGCGGCCGAATCTCAGCCTCTGTCTCAGAACAGAGGGATCGCGGACCGTTCTCCACTGATGTTCTGGCCACTTTAACTCTGTTACTGTTGGTGCTGCTCAACCCTGCAGCGTCCCGGGATGTGCGCCCCACACCCAGCGTCCCAGCCCTCACTTCCAGGGCGGGCACATCTCTGTCCTTTGTGTTTCTAACATCACCAGCCGCCGCCGCCGCGTGCTCCGAAGCTACGGCCCTCAGTCTGGTCCTGCGCGTTCCCCAGCTGACGGTCTCAGTCAGCTCTCTCGTGGGTGCTGGTCCGCCCGCTCCCCCGTGCAGGTGGCTACCGCTTCCCGGCGCCCGAACATGGCGGCTCCCTCCCCCTTCCGTTTATCTTCCGATATCTGTGCGCAGTTTCACGGCTCCCCGCTTCGTACCTCAATACTCAGCACTGGAGATGTTCGTTTGTAGAGATCCAGATGTATCTTCCTGCCTCTCAGGCTGATTCCGTGGATGTTCAGGCTGGTCTGGTACCTATCCAGCTCGACTCAGGGGACCGGCTGAAAAAGGGGTCCCCTACTCCTCCGCCATCTTAACTCCAAGCTCCCGTAATTTTTATGTCATCTTTTTTAATTGTGGAGTTGGAGTTTGATGGGGAAAACAGTATGACATGGTTTTTAAAAGTAATCAGTAGTTTCTGCTTCTCCATATTTTGTTTGCATTTTCCATTAGCCCATATAAACATATATTAAACTTTATAGCCAACCATTTAATCTAACTTTTTTATCTCATCCTAAATAGGCAAAGTATTTGTTTTAAACATAATCATAAAGTGATTCAGATGACCTGAGTATTGGTTAAGAGGTGTCAAGTTAACTTCTGTGTTATTTGAAGAACATCTTAATCGTTGAAGAACTGTATTTTTCCATTGAGTTTTGCATGTCTTTGACAAGTATACACTTATTCCCTTGACCAGCTCTTAAAATTAGGAGCCAGTTTCCAGTTAAAATTTATTTTCATTGTTTTCAAGATTTCAGTATCTCTTAAGGTTTAAATTTTTTATAGAAAAATACAAAACTTTTGGGGTGCCTGGATGGCCCATTCGGTTAAGCGTCTGCCTTCAGCTCAGGTCATGATCCAGGAGTCCTGGGATTGAGCCCCACATCGGGCTCAGCAGGGATTCTGCTTTTCCCTCTCCCTCTGCTCTTCCCCCTGCTTGTGCCCTCTCTCTCTCAAATAAATAAGTAAAATCTTTAAAAAAAAAAAAAAGAAAGAAAGAAAAAGAAAGAAAGAAAGAAAAAAGAAAAATGCAAAACATTTAAAATAATATCACTGAAATATAAAATGAATCCTGGGTCATAGTTTCACCAGAGATTTTGTGGTATCTATATAACCCATTGTAGAAGGTAGATTATATCTAAGTTGGAAACATGATGCTTCTTGTATTTCAAAGGAAGGGAAAGAAAACATTCTGGCAAAAGTTGGGAGTTAGAATGACCCTGAATAAACACAGCTGATGGCAGAAGGGGCTTTCCATTTTAAGGAAGGTAAAATGAGCTTCAAAGAACTTTCTCATATTATCAGAATTGGCAGTTTTCTGATAGTATTACTTAATGAACTTTAAACTGTTCATTGAAAAGCATGTTTTATCCTGATTTCAAACTTCCAGAATTCCAAGATTTCAATTCAGGTGGTAGGATGGGTGAAAAGAATCAGTCCACTGTCACAGATAAAGATGTCTACAGAATTGATTTTCTGTAGACAGATGTCCTTAAATGTGCTTTATGGTACTAAAAAGAATCAAAAATGTTTTTATTATGCAATTTTTAAAAGCAATTTCTTTTCCAAAACAGCCGCTTTTCTGAATTCAGCACGTGTGCCTTTTGATGCAGAAAGCACTGGACCTGGAATCCAGAAAGACAGGGGAATTGGGCCTGAGCCCTAATTGTGCCACTTCCCAGCTGTTAGGTTGGCTAACTGCCTTTATCTCTCCAGGTGTATTAAATGCTCTATTTTCTACTTCGCATGAGTTTTCTACTTCATAGAATTGTGAGGATCAGAAAAATATTTTTAATACTTTAAAATCCATAAGAAACTGCAGGAATAAACAACATGAAATTTCCTAGGAAATTTTTTTTTTAAGTTTGAAATCATACAATTTGTATTGTGGTTAAAGGAATGGAGGAAGTCTCATTTTAAGACATGATTTAATAAAATGTGTTAAGTGATACAATAGAAAAAAGAACATGTCACGGAGGCAAATAATGGATCTAGAATTTTCAGAAGCATGCCAAAAAAGACATTAAAATTAAGTAATTTTAAGAGGAAAGTTTTCAAACAAGCATCTCAAACTTAATCCACTTGGAACCCACTTAGCTTTTGAAACTTTGGCTTTCCCCAGAAGTAGCAGTCAGCACAAAAGCCCTGGAGGTGTGGGGCTGTTTTCATATTTGGATTTTTCTGGACACTGAGAAAATGACCTTGATTTCATAGATTTTTTTCTTTAACACATCACTATTTTATATTCCCCTTCCACAAAGACTGAGATTTCATTTGTTAGGTTTTTTTTGTTGTCCCTTGTAATTGGATTCTCTAAAATTGATGATTGATTGGTACATAAAAGATATAAGGTGCCATTGTAGTCATTACTATCAGTATTTTACTAAGTAATTCTCCAGTGATCCAACTTAACCCATTTGTTAAAGATTAAAACTTATCCTCACTAGTAATAGAAGCTTCTATATTTCCTGAATAATAAATATTACTTTAATTATTCAAATGTTTCTGTGTTGGTAACTTAAAGTATATCCTATATATTTATCATTTCGTAATTTAAAAAGTATTCTATTCACTCTAGTAAATATTAATGTACTTAATGGTTCTTCATTCACATGGATATGCATTTAGTATTAATGTCCCCATCTAGTTACTAAATTTCTCCTGATATCCTCTGAAGAGAGAATATGAATGCAAACTTTTCTCATTTAAATCTCTTGATTTGAATGAACTTAAATTTGACCACTATTTCCTAGCCAGTTATTTTCTAAGAAGCTATTTTACATAATATTTACATGGTGTGTAGGTTCCAGCCTTACAATTTTCAACCCTTTTCCCCATCTGTTAAAAATAGAAAACTTTAAGCTTTTTTTTTTTTTTTCAGTCACATACCTCTGTGTGTGGGTGTGTATTTTGTTTAAGAACCTATTAAATTTAGTTGTTGAAGTATACTGTAGCATTTGCCCAGTGGGTTAATTTTAAAGGTGAAATAATTATATTAAGATTCACTGAAAAGTAAAAAGAAGGCAACTGAAGACCATTAACTGTAAGAAATTAAAATGAGATCCTACTGATTTATTAAAAATGAACACTACATAATTTTATCCTAGTGCAGCCCGAATACATGCCAGACCATTGAATTTGCATCTTATATTCTGATGTTTACCTTTTCTAAAACTTTCCAGTTGATGTATTAACAACTTCTTAATTTGTCTTTTTTAATATTTTGAAGATTTATAGAAGATATTTGCAATAATATCCTTTTTTAAAAGATCACATGTAAATCTTTTGAGGACACAAAGTTAAACAGAGCTGCGGTAGTATAGATCTGAAATACGAAAACTAATTTCAGAAAAGATATTCAGCCGCAAGCTTGTATAGCAAGAGGTATGTAAACTAACCACTTTTGTCATATATGTGACAGAAATGTAATCATCGCCATGCATGAGTTTTAATTTCCTGAAAGAAGCTTCTGTATTTTACTCTCCTGTCTCATTTCCAATGACAGCATTCCCGTTTTTCAGGTAAAAACTGTGGACCCATCTTTGACTCCTTATTCTTTCCTCTGTCTAACCAGTTAGTCTCAGAGCCCTCTCATTTCTTTATTCTAAATCTTTCTTAATTCACCAACAGTCCTTTTGATCTTTATCATCTCTTATCCTGTTTGTTCCTTTTTTCTAGTGTCAGAGTTTTGTGGGTGTCATTAAATCTTCCGAAATCTAAGTTCTTTTCTCTGAATTGATGTTTTCCTCTGTGCTCAGTTTTTTCATCTGTTTATGTATCCTATGTTTTTCTTTCATGCCAATGGTTTTTCCTTTATATCTGATGATCTTTGGTATCTGTCTCTTTTTAAAAATGAAGGACTACGTACGAATATGGTGTCCCTCTTCTGTTGTGTAAATAGCTCTATTATCTCGCTATTTTGTTCACTTTAGCAGAAATCTCTTGAGAACTTTGTATTTACGGCTAAGACATATTAACTGGCAGCTTATATTTAGGGTAAGCAAGCAAGAGAAATGAATCCACCTGCCAGGCTGTCAGACTCTGCCAGAATGAGAATAAGGGGACAATAGTATTTGCTGTAGAAGTCTTCACTCTTCCCAAGTGGGATGTTCAATAATATTTTTAGGGACAATTCCACTGATTTATTTTTTATTTTTTAATCTTTTTTGCCTATGGTTAATGCTCAGCAGCATCCATTTTATGTGGGATCTGCAGCCTGTTTGGCCTAAGTGTTTTACAGACTAACGTTCAGTTATTTCTCCTGGATTTTGTTTTGTCTTGCACCCTACCAAATATGCTGTTTGTGTTCACAGGTCCTAACTTTCATTGTTCAGATAGATTCTGTATCCGTTGCAGCCCATCATAATGTTCTCAGGTGGATGTTTCTAAACACTTCATCTTCTATAAATTTGTTGAAATCTCTGACCTGTGTTTTCAAGCTCACCAATGACTTTCACATTGCTAATTCCCATGGTCAACTCTTTGTGTTTATCTTACTTGACCTGTCAGCAGCACTTGACACATTTGGTGGCTTCTTTAATACACTGGTTTCTGGGACACCACATTCTCAGTTTTCCTTTTATCTCATTAGCCATCACTCTGCATTCTCTTTTGCTGATTATTCGTCTTTTCTTCAGTGTCTGGTTAGATTGTTCCACTGCAATCTGATTCCCTTTTATTCTATTTATTTATTTATTTCCTTGGTGATCTCTTGACTTTTTTTTTTTAAGATTTATTTATTTATTTATTTGACAGAGAGAGACAGCCAGCAAGAGAGGGAACACAAGCAGGGGGAGTGGGAGAGGAAGAAGCAGACTCCTAGCAGAGGAGCCTGATGTGGGGCTTGATCCCGGAACGCCAGGATCACGCCCTGAGCTGAAGGCAGACGCTTAACAACTGTGCCACGCAGGCACCCCGATCTCTTGACTTTAAATAAAACCCATATGCCAGTGTTTTATCTTCAGCCCAGACCTCTTTTCTGAACTCTAGACCTACAGAGTCCAATACAGTAGCCTCTGGCCTCACGTAGCCATTGAATACTTAAAATGTAACTAGGATGACTTGGGAACTATGTTTTTAATTATATTTTATTTCAGTTTTTAAATATAAATATAAATAGTATATGGCCAGTGGCTATCATGTTGGACAGTTCAGACTTACAAAATCGACTTCTATATAAATCTTCATTATCTGACGCTAGACTGATCATGTGTTACAATGTAAAAAATAGATTACCACTTTTTAATACACATAATGCTTTTAATATTAAAACTTCCTTAAATATAATCTTGAAAATTTCATAATTTTTCATCATCATGACTGTAGAAATGTTATTAATAAGCAATATCGAGGGGCAGAGCAGCTGGGTGGCTCAGTCTGTTAAGTGTCTAACTCCTAATTTTGGCTCAGGTCATGATCTTAGGGTCATGAGATCGAGCCCTGTGTCGGGCTCCCCACTCAACAGGAGTCTGCTTGAGAGTCTCTCCATCTCCCTCTGCCCCACCTCCCGCACCCTGGCACACATACTTTCTCTCTCTCTCTAAAATAAATAAGTGAATCTTTTTTAAAACGCAATATTGATATTAATTTGAATGGGGGGTCTACAAGTTTCTTATTCCTCATATTTAAATCAATACATGACATTCTGCTTGCACTTAGCTGAGAAGTCAGAGACACCTGAATTTAGATCCAGGTTCTGTTAGTTATGCTATGACCTGGAGCAAGTTATTTTGTCTTAGTGACTTGTCATTTGAAAATAGAAGATGGGAAAGTGGTCACTGTAAGTGAAAGTTTTTAAATACCAACCTATGCTTGACTTAAAATGCACTAAAGTTATAGATAGTATCTTTATGACTATATTCAGAGCTATTTTAATCATTGAGCTTTTTATTTTAAATTTACCTAACTCCCCACTAAATTTTAGAAAATCACTATGTTCTTAGAATTAGACTTTATTAAATATCCTATATTAAAATCCGAATTCCTCTAGTACATTTGTATTTTTTCAAAATACAATTTCTAGGCATAGATTAAAGCATTTCTGTAACAAAAATGATTTTTATTATATAATTCTAAAATAGGAGAAGTGGAAAATTTCACCTTGTTTATCAGAACATAATTTACATCATGATGAAAGTGAGGAATGTTTATGATTTACTCTTGTGCCTCCAGGGTAAAACAAAACTGTCAGTAATCAATTCACTGAAAGGGTGAGGATTAAAGGAAGAATTATAGCTTTATATGGCTGTATCTGGCAAGGGGAGAAGGGCAGGTTATAAAATGAATAAATTACTTTTGACCAGGGATAACTTTATTCTTATATAGTTTGAGAATAAGACTACATTTAATGTTATTTTTTTAAAAAGATTTTATTTATTTATTTATTTGACAGAGACAGCCAGCAAGAGAGGGAACACAAGCAGGGGGAGTGGGAGAGGAAGAAGCAGGCTTCCCGCAGAGGAGCCTGATACGGGGCTCAATCCCAGAACTCCGGGATCACGCCCTGAGTCAAAGGGAGACGCTTAATGACTGAGCCACCCAGGCGCCCCACATTTAATGTTACTTAATATCAGCCATAAGATGCGTTTTACTGTTTTTATAATCACAAACCAAAATTGACAGTTTTTCTATTTTTAAGGCAGTGAAACATACAAAATGATGTTATTGTAGGGTATATTTCCATATATGTAGTTTTTAAAGTCAATTTTTTCATAACTTTTTTTCTGATAATAAAGTTAATGCATGGTTTTGAAGGAAGTAAGTATTCCATAATTTTGACATCTTTCTTTAAATGTAGATATTATTTGTAGTTTTTCAGTATTATAGTGAATATATCTGCATATCAAAATGTGCACACCTCTGAAGATAAAAAATATTTTTAATTCATGTTTAAAATAAAAGTCAAATTTGAGTCCACGTTAATCATGTTTGCTCATTCCTTCCCTTGATGTACCTACACATGTTCCCCGTGACTATTCATTTCAGCCTCCAGGTTCTGTGACTCTGGGGAAAATGATGAATTTTAACAACTAGTAATCATTCTTTTATTTACTAACTTTGTTTAGGGTGGGCACTGCTTAGAACCAAGGAAGCAGTTCCCCATGTCTACTCCATTGGTCGGGGGTGTTGGGTGGGGAATGAAATACCATTTATAGCATAACAATAATAATTTTTGTTTCCTTTGTAAATTCCAGTGTCCCTAAGTAACTTTTAAAAAAATTAAGTCTATGACAAGACATATTTCAGTTTTTAAACATTTTAGTTTGTGTCTATTAAAGGTTCTAGAAATTTAGAGGAAGACTCTGGAAATTGGAGGAAGAGGACTATCTAATTTAAGTTCTCATTCACTCTTAGTCAGGTTATGCTTAATAAGACTATATTCATAATAGCCTTCAGGTTTCCCTTAGACTAGCTAAGTGCATACTTTTGCATTTTGTGGTTTAGTCAGTTTGGTCTGGATAGCGAACAGTATATGATATCATAGAATTTACTGGTAATGTTTTCTGGAAATGAATATCCATCACTTATTGAAAATGTCAACTAACAATGGAAATTAGGTTTAGGAACCAGTCCTTCTGGTAATGATAGAGATGTCTAGATAATGTTGATTTGTATTTTCCAGAATTTTAAATGTGTGTTTTCAGGAAGCTTTTTCCTTGAATGAAAAGTGAATGAAAATGTAAAGAATCACTCTCTGTGTTGTTCTTAGTCAGCAACTTGCCTGCAAGTCTGAGAGCAAGGTTGATGACAAATACGGCAACTAAGAAATGACTAAATGGAGTGACTGGTCATATTTTAAAAATAATTTAAGAAGTTTTTACATTGTAAATGTTCAATAAGTAAAAAGTAGAGCACTGTTCTAATTTTCTAATGTCAGGCAAATAACTTTTTTTCTCCATTTTCTCCCCTGAAAAATATTCAACTATAATTTTATAAAGAGTAAAAATTGAGAATGGTTTTTAGACTAGTGTCCATCTTTTTTGAGCAGAACCAGAAAAACTGTATTTTAGCAGAAATATCCTAACAAAACCTGTTACTCAGTTTAAAAAATAAAAACCTTTGTATACTTTATCAAAAACGAATTCATGCAGTTCATCAGCCAATGTTTATGAACAGCCTACTGTGTGACAGGGATTGTGCCAAACTCTGGGAGAAATGGAAGATGAAAGACTACCCTCAAAGCCCTCCCAGTCCAGTTGAAGAATCCAGCGGGCAGAGAAATAGTTACAGTATAATGGGGTTGAGTTCAACAGGAGATCAGCATAAAACACCACGGGAACACAGACAGGAATCAGTCTGCTTCAATTTATTATCCCTATGAAATCCACTTAGTTTCATGGCCTTGCTTAGAATCCCATGTCGTCTATTCAATATGGAACAATATTGTCTATTTAGAACTCTTCCAAACCATAGTCCAGATCTAGGAGCCTGAATTTTGATGCTGACCTTTTACAAGGCCAGTGTGTCACAAGTCCTGTAATAACCTGCATTACTGTACTGTACCCTTCACCTCTGCCTCTCAAGGGTGTTCTGGGAAAGTGAGTGAATATTTGTAAAGCACTCCAGTTTCTTTCCTATTAATGTGTGTGACTCTGTGTGTGTTTGTGTGTGTGTGTGTGTTTTGTGTGTGTTGTGTATACTCACCCTTCTTTTGAAAGGAATCAAGTCACATCTCACAGCTATTAAGTTTTGTCAAAGCAAAGTAGGTAGTGAGCAGCTGTTGTATTTTGGCCAATTCAGAGTCAATAAAGTTTGGGGTGTTTTTATTTGGTGCAGGGGTAGGGGTCTCTTGTTTTGTTTGTTTGTTTGTTTGTTTTCTTCTATTTTTGTAGTAACATTATGAGGCTTGATACTTAATGTCATCTCAGTCTTTTTAATCTGTGTATTTTCAAGTGAAGACTTAACAGAATTTAAAGTAAAACACATTAGCAGCTAATGTTAGAGGCAGTTATAAATGTACAGTATAACAGGCAAATTAATCTGCTTAATATTCATGAAACTTTTATAGGAAAAAGTTGATATAGCATAATAATCTTATTTTTAAAAAATGACTTGTCTTTGAGTTACGGAAAATGTCTTCTAAATCATCATGCTTATGTTCAAAATCTAAGTTTATTACCTTTCTAGAATTTAAATTATATATTTTATGGATAGACCTGAGAAAATGAGTTCTCACCTTCCTATATTCTCAGTACCGTAACAGTGTAATAGATGAAAATACTTTTTCTGTTATTAAATCTTTTCTTGTTTTAACTTTGTTCTTTTGGGGGGGGTTTTGTTTTGTTTTTAATTCTAAAGGATATTTAATTCTTACACATACAGATATGCAAGATTCATTCATACATTTAATAAGTACCCAGTGAGTACTTACTTTGTCCCAGGCACTGTTACAGGTGTCGTGTGAATATATCAGTGAACAAAACAGGTAAAAATCCATATCCTTGTTCAGCTTACCTTCCAGTGAGAGAAGCAGACAATCAGTAAACAAGTATGGAATAAATAACAAGCAAAGGAGGGAAGGGGGGATAAAGTGAACTCGGGAGTGACGTTATGTTGATGTTTTCAATAGTGTAGTCAAGGAAGGTGTCACAAAGAAGCTGACACTTGAGCAAAAGTTTGAAGATGGAAGAAAGCCATGTCATCTGAGAGAATAGCATCCCCAACCAAGGTCTCAAGTCGGAAATATGCTTGGTGTGCATTTTGAAGAACAAAGAGACCAGTATGGCTAGAGTAAAGGGAATGAGGGGGAAGTAGAAGACAGTGAGGCCAGAGAAATAGCAGGGGGCCAGATTGCACAGAATCCTGTGAAAATGAAGTGCAGAACACTTACCCATTCCCCAGCACTGGCAGAATTCACAAGAGACATATTTTTTAAAGGCCAGGGTCGAGGGGAGGGGGGTGGTGTATGGAATCTTACAATTTGATACTTTCTAAATAAGAAAAATGAATAAAGTGAACTGGAAATATATATGATGTAGTGGCAAATCCTCAGAGAAGGCACTATTTAATCTAATTGTTACCAGATGAGAAGACTAATAATCATAAAAGGTGTTGTAGGTGGCTCAGTTGGTTAAGCATCTCCTTTGGCTCAGGTAGTGATTCCGGGGTCCTGGGGTCCATCACCACGTCGGGAATCCCTGATGAGCGGGGAATCTGCTTCTCCCTCTGCTCGTGCTCTCACTCTCTCAAATAAATAAAATCTTTAAAAAAAATAAATAAAAGGTGTTAAGGCATTCCAGCTAGGAAGGTCAGTTAAAAGGTGATTTTACAATTGAGGTAGGAAAATGAGGCTGACGTAAGAAAATAGAGATATTAGGTCATTAAGTATTAGAGATTTGGAATGAGAGTGATAAGGGATGCAGAAGTAGAATATGAGCGTAACTAAGGCTTCCAATTTTGTTGAATAAGTGGATGGCAATCCATTGACAAAAATAGGGAAATCTAGAAATATTGGGAAAAAGATCATTATATTTTGGATATATTGAGTTTGAGATGCCTGGAAGACTTCCAGAGTGAGATATCTAGTAGCTTGCTTATTCATTTGGACCTCATTTATTAAATATCCTGCTATGAGTCAGGCCCTGTGCTAGGAACTAGACTGCGTGCTTTGAAATATGGGGTTGCAGCATAAATAGAGATTAAGGAGTCAATGGTATATGTGTAGCCTTGAATCCACAGGAATTCACGAGATAAACTGGAAGAGGCTATTAAATGAAAATAGGCCAAGAGACTAAGAACCATTAGGATGACCTTGAGATTGATGGCTTGGATGCTCACTACCCAAAAGACAGTCAAGGAAAAATTGAGGACATAGGCAATTAGAAGTTTCTTTTGGCGCTATATGTCTTTTTTTTTTTTTTAATTCTTCACTGCAGTAATAAATTTGAATTTAAAAAAATCTGAATTATGGTAGTATACATTTTATCTTTTCTGTAGCTTGCACTTGTGATTTTCAAGATTCTGTAACATTATTGCTAAAATAATATTAGTGTTAAAGACTTACAGATATTAAATTATATTTTAAGGATTGAACACACAGAATTGAATATTTTGGCTTTGTGTATATAGTAAATATGTAACAATTATATTAAAAACATAGCTATTCTCAGATTGAATATCTAGAGCATGTCACAAAGGATATGATTTGGACAGACTTCAGTTTCCTGTTACAATTTACTGAAGATATTTGTCAAATACTAAAAATTGTATGCAGTTTTTGGTAGTAAATAACTATGGTAGAATTTTGAGTAATTATTGGTTAGTACAATTAAATTATTTGGGCATCAATTTAAAAGTTAAAGATGCACTAACATTATATATTCATTGGATCAGTGAATTTCATTTTCGATTAATATTTGGGAATAAGTAGCACAGATCATTGGGGACTGAAGGGACCTTCCCAAAATGCGTGAGCCTTAAACTGAAGCACAGAAAGACTAAATTATACTCACTTTTGGTAGCAGGGCTAAAACCAGGAGCCATATTGCCTGATTGATGCAATCCACACCACAGAGTTATTCACTTTTCCCTGCTTGCTTTGTACTTTTTCAGAAGCATTAATTTACGAGCCTCAAATGTTACGGACCCCTTTTCTCTCCTTCTCAGGGTTCTACCTACTCGTTCATGTTTACCTACCCTTGATGAGTGGGTCACCACCTATTTCCATAACTAACACAGGAAAGCCTACTGATTTGTGGTTTTGTATATTCACTGTGCTTGACCTCTGTGGTCTGTACGGGCATCCAGACTTTGTAGACTCAGGGCCCTCAGCCTTTGATGTTTCTGAGTTTGGGAGAATTTTTTCATATAATATATGAAACATATTGTTCAAAGAATGTTCTCTTTCGACAATCTGAAATATGTACCCAGTAAATAGAGAGCTTCCCATAGCATCCTGAGCAAGTCCAATATAAAATAAATATTAGCATTTTACTAGGCTAAATGAGGATAAGGCACTTTAAGATTCACATTTATTAAAAATTTATTTTTAGAAGAATATTTAGAATATGGTATGACTGTACCACTGGAGACTCTGTAGCCTATTTTGCCACAAGATGTTTTTAACTTTCAGTTTTCTGTATTTGTGTGTTCAGTCACTCAACAGGCCTTTATTGAATATGAACTATATGACAGATGCAGCTAAAGTGCTGTGATAGAGGACTGCACAGGAATGCTGATGGAAACGGGTATATGAATCAGAGTGGGGTTAAGAGAAGACTATCATAAACTCTTTCCTAGTGAATGCAGTGTTTGACCTGAGCTTTTAAGAAAGTCTAGGAAATAATTAAGCTTGGAAAGAGGTGTCGGAAATGGAGAGAGCTTAGGTACGCTCTGATTGGAGTAAAGAACAGCTGGAGGAATAGCAAGGGTGAATGACAAGGGATGGTTATTAGTAAGCTGGGCAGTAGCTATGCCCTGAAGGGCTTTGTGTGCCATTTTTAGTTAGGCAGTTTGAGTTAAACACTCCAGGAGGATGATTTTTATCCTGAAGATTATGCTGTAGAATGACAGGATAACAATTTTTCCTTAGAAGAGCTATTGTGGCAGTGTAGGAAAGCCCATGGAGCAAGTCGGGGGGTTTGGTTAGGAAGCTATTCCAGTAATCCAAATGAGGAGAAAGAGTCCAAGCTAAGGAGCAGGATAGCGAGGAGGAGACAGGTTTTATATATATACATATATATACATGTATATGTACGTAGGTATTATGTGTACACATACCTAAGCACACACATATATGTGTGTATATAGTTTTTAATAAAAATGTTTTTAAGGTATCATTATTTTCACCTCAGGTTGTATAAAGCAAGCCACTAAGTCTTCTAAAGCAGAACTCATTGTTAGAATGTCTAACCCTTGTCATATAAATATTTAATTATAATGCTTACTGTATTTTATTCTTTAAAACTTTGTTCTACATGTATTTAAAGGCTGTTGAAACAGTACACAAATATAGGATATTTTGAACATCAAAGTCAAAATCTATATATATAAAATAAATATGTTTATTATAAATATAAACATACTATGTATGTTTGATATATACATATATATAATAAATATGTTTATTATAAATATAAACATACTATGTATGTTTGATATATAGATGTATATATATATATATCAAACATACATAGTATGCCAGGTATGATTTAAAGTGTTTTTCCTATTTAGTAAACTAATTAGTTCTCCCATCAACCTATGAGATATGTATTGTTTCCCCTGTACTGAACGAGGAAATGGAGGCTCAGAATGGATAAATAACTTGCCCAAGGTCACATAGCTAATAATTGCCACAGCTAGTCTTCCAAAATATATAGAGTGGCTCCAGAGTCAGGTATATTATACTAGTAAATTGTCCTTTGAAATGCATTTTTTTTCATGGTAAAGAGACAAAAACTACTAACAGAGAATTACAAATAACTCATACTTCTGATTTGGGACAGGAATTTGCCCTGAAAATTATTTTTTTAGAGATTTTGTTTATTTGAGAGAGAGCACAAGCAGGGGGAGGTGCAGAGGAAGAAGCAGACTGCCCACAGAGCAGGCACAGAACTCCGGGATCATGACCTGAGCCAAAGGCAGAAACTCAACTCACTGAGCCACCCAGGCACTACTGCCCTGAAAATTTCTTAATAAACATAGATATTGAGTGAAGCTATCAATATGTAAAATATAAATACATGTTATAGTAGCTATTTATTCATTTGTGCATTAATTTTGGAGCCTTCTCTTATTTTTAGGAAGATACTCCAAAAAATCCAGAGTTGGGAGAAGTGTTTTGTTTTCATTGAATGTTTTTAAATAATGCTGAAAAATTTTTTCAGTGAAAACCTAAACCCTGTTTACTCTGCTTACGTGGAAGATTTAGCAATATTCAAAACCATTGAATATTTGCTTGCCTCCAATACGATCATTAAATGTCTAATAAGGACCTATAGTCCTTTCCCCTGAGTGTATTTTGAAATTTTTTTAAGCCACAAGAAAGCTGAAAAAAAAGATAAAACTCCCAAAATTGTACCCTTTACTTCTCTTCCCCTCAAAAACTTCATTCATATATTTGCTAAGAATGAGGTTATTCCCAAATAATCATAGTACTATTATCACATCTAGGAGAATTAACAATGATTCCGTAATATCTAATGAACAGTTCGTATTCAGATTTTCCCAATTGTGTCTAAAATATCTTAAGCAGTTTTTTTGTTTGCATGCTTATTTTGTCCAGCATCCAATCCAGATTCACACTTACATTGATTGCCATGTCATTTTAGTCTCGTTTAATCTCTGCTAATATAGACTCCTTTGTTGTTGTTGTTTCTCATGACACTGACTTTTTTAAAGAGTCTGGCTGAACCAGTTGTCCTGTATAATATCCAGTGTTTTGTTTTTTATCTATTTCGCTGTGATTAGGTTCAGGTTAAACTTTTTTGGCAACAACACTATAAGTAATACGTACTTTTTTGCATCACATCAGGTGACATGTAATGTCAGGTTGTCCCACTACTTACATTGCTAAATTTAATCTTTGATTAACATAGTGAATGCTAGATCCTGTTGTAAAGATAAGCTTTTCCCTTTGTAATTGCTGGGTATTCTGTGGGTCAGTACTTTGAGACCATGTGAATAGCCTGTTTCCCAACAACCTCACTTGGTAGTTTCAGCAGCCATTGATAATCCTTGCCTGAATTAACTGTTAACAGTGGTTAGGGGATGCAACATGGTGGGTTTCTTTTTTTTTTTTTCCCCCAAGATTTTATTTATTTATTTGAGAGAGAGAGACAGAGAGAGCACAAGCAGGGGGAGAGGCAGAGGGAGAGAGAGAAGCAGACTCCACTGAGCTGGGAGCCTGACATGGAGCTCGATTCCAGGAGCTGGAGATCATGACCTGAGCCAAAGGCAGGTGCTTAACAGTCTGAGTCACCCAGGCGCCCCAACATGGTGGGTTTCTAAAGTTATCATTGCTTCTACATCTATTGGCTGGTGTTTGGTCAAGAAGAGCATTTCTTTTTTTTCTTGCCTATCTCTTTGAGTATTGTGGATTTTTTTTTCATTTAACTTGTTATATTTCTTTACTATTATTTGCTTTGTATTCCTGAAGTCCACTAATCTGGCAAAGGATGGGCCCTTCATGTCTATTCCTGTATCCTTTGTTATGAACCAGTTAGTTTAGAGTACTTTGTGCTTGCAATGTCTTCGGTGCGTTTGTGTACTTTACCTGCCCTAATGCTGGAATCGGTCATTTCTCCAAGAAGCCCTGGTACTGTTTAGTGGAAAATGAAATTTAGAAACTAAAATTTGTGGCTAAGTACACTCAGTGCTGTTAGGATATCATTGCTTCTTAGACCTTTATAACTGGACATATTTAGGAAATCAAGTTTTAAAAAGCAGTGAATTCATGCTATGATTTGCAATTTAAATTTTAAATTACCCTTATTATATATTTGTATGTTTTTGCTTTATATAATAGGAAAACTCATCTGTCAGTAATATAGGTTGCAGATATTTCTCCAAGTTGAACATTTGGCTTTTGACTTCATAGTGCAAAATTTTTAGAAAAGCTTTCCATATACCTCGGTTTGTAAATAGATTCCTGTGTTTCTTCTAAGATTGGTATAGCTTCATTTTTAGTATTTAAATCTGAACCATTAAGAATTTATTTTCCTGTTTTATGGTGTGAGATATGGACCCAGTTTCTTTCTTTTTTTTTTTAAGATTTTCTTTATTTGAGAGAGAGAGCATGAGCAAGGTGGGGGAGCGGTAAGAGAGGAAGAAACAGGCTCCCCGCTGAGTAGGGAGCCCAACACGGGACTCAGTTCCAGGACCCCAAGATCATGACCTGAGCCAAAGGCAGAGGTTTAACTGAGCCATCCAGGTGCCCCAAGATCCAGTTTGTTCAAGATGACTTTTACGTCTTTCAGAAGTATTTTAACATTCATATTGTTTCTTGTATTTATTCAAGTATTCTGTCTTTTATATTGCTCTTAAAAATGGGGTATTCTTTTTCATATATCATCTAGCTAGTTCTTTGAATATGTAAATGATATTGATTTTTGTATATTAAACCTTATACTATGTTAACTTTCTGATGTATTAGTTCTGTTATTATGTTATTTTTAGTGATTTTTTATATTTTCTAGGTATAAAATTATATTATCTGAAAAAGAGTTTTACTTCTTTTCTAGCCATTAAGAATGCTTACAAGCTCTGAACAGACAACTTAATATTAAATTTGTCAAGAAAGAACCCTGCCTCCTAAAACTGTATTCAACTGGAATATAGTAAATTTTATTTCATTTTTTCCTAGCCAGAAGTAATCAAAGCAGAATTCTCTCTGCCTTACGTAGAGATTAATGGTGATCTCTAAAACTCAAATAGGATGCATAGTTATAGTGTTGCCTGAAGCAAATGACTCCTAAAAAAGGTGTTATGAAAGGGACAGATGATCAGAATGTTGGAATTTGCAGACAAGAACTTTAAAATAACCTTTATACCTGTGTTAAATAGCTTGAGGAAACATGGGTATGATGAAGTATTTCAGCCAAGAAATGGAAACCATAAAAAAGAAATAAATGGAAATTCTGTATCTGAAGCATATGATAGATGAAATGAAAAATTCATTAAATGGGCCTAATTGCTGATAGTACACATGGAAGGAAATGGTCAGTGAACTCAAAGACAGAACAATAAAAATTATCCAAATTGAAGCACAAGGTAGGGGAGGGGAATAACAGAGCATCAAACTTGTGTGACTATATCAAATCGTCTAAACAAGTGTAACTGGAATTCCAGAAGGAAAATAGAGAAGATAGGGTGAAGATATAATGGGCCAATCCACCTCTAATAAAAGACATTAATGTAGGAGGTATAAAAAGCTTAGCAAATCCCAAGAAGGATATATGTAAATGAAATCTCACCTGGGTACATTTTAATTAAACTGAAGAAATGAAACTTAAAAAAAAAATCATAAAAGCAGCCAGAGAAAAAAATATGTCACATTTAGAGAATAACAGGAAGAATTGATGGCTCCATCCTCATAAGAAATAACAAGATAAAATCAATGAAGTCCTGAAAAGACAATGACTATCAACCTAGATTTCAGTACCCAGCAAAAATATCCTTCATATGGGAATGCCTGCTAAAGACTTTTCAGGAAAAAAAGTCACCCACAAAAAGAATCTACAAAAGGTTCATTAGTCTAAATGGAAATGGTCTCAGATGAAAACCTGGATCTCCAGGAAAGAATGAAAACACCAGAAAGGATCAATGTATGTATAAATATAAAAAGCTATTTTTTTCATTCTTAAAGACTACTGACTGTTTAAAACAAGTATTATGACACTATGTTGTGGGATTTACAACATGTAGAGGTAAAATATAACAGTAGCATAAAGGGTGGAAGGGTAAATGGAATAATACTGTTTTGAGATGGTTATATTGTTGGTGAAGTAGAAAAATCTTAATTCAGGGTATACTGTAATAAATTAGAGATGTCTGGTACAATCTCACACCTCTAAAAAAATACAAAAATGTGTAGCTAACAATATAACCATCTGGAATGTAAACTGGTATAGTAAAAGTATTTGATTATTTCAAGAGTATGGAAAAAAGAGGAAGGGAGAAAGGAACAGATATAGATGAAATGAAATAGCAAGATGGCAGACTTAAACACAGCCGTATCAGTAATCACATTAAATATAAATAAACATCAAAAGGCAGAGACTGTCAGACTGGACAATCTAGTAGTAGATATTTATTGACAGATTGATTTTTTTGTCTGGTGGATTGATTTACACTACAAATGTAATATTCTTAAGTTTATTTGAGGTTTTCTAATTTTAAAATATACCATAATCAGTTGGACCTTTTAACTCTATTACTGCACAATTAATATATTTAGTGAACAAAAATTTAATTTAGATAAACACAAACAATTATATTTTCATTTTATTTGTTTCCCAGAAAGTGAGCATGTTAGTCAGCACTCTCCAGAGAAACAGAACCAGGAGGACATGTATCTAGATTTATTTTGAGGAATTGGTTTACATGATTGTGGAGGCAGACCAGGTAGAAAACCTGCAAGGTTAGTTGGCAGGCTGGAGACCCAGGGAAGAGTTACAGTTCAAGTCCAGAAGCAGTCTGTTGGCAAAATTCCTTCTCTTTCAGGGGATGTCAGTCTTTTTCTTAAGGCCTCCAACCCAGGATGAAGTCCCCTCACATTATGGAGAGCAATCTACTTTACTCAAAGTCTACTGATTTAAGTGTTCATCTTATCCAAAAAATACTTTTATAGAAACATCTGGAATGTTTGACCAGATATCTGGGTACTGTGGCCTAGCCAAGCTGACACACAAAAATGACTAGCACAGCAATCTATTTATTATGAGCTTTCACTTATCATCATACCTTAACAAAAGTGAAATAACATAGAGATTTTTTAGGTAAAACTTACTGAAAATAGTTGTTTGGGGACATTTTTTCTTAAGCTTATTTTTTTCTGTATATTCTTTACCGAAAGCTTGAACAAACATGTTTGATTGTATTTCCAAATGGTATTATTTCAACAGGCAATCTAAATTTAAAACTAAGATTTTATCTTTGGGTAATCCACTTTTCAAAATTTTAGTTTTTATCACCTTCTTATCCTGAAATTGAGACTGTAAAATATGTAGTTTTTTTCTTTGTAATTGTATAAGCTGAGGTTATTTAGATTTGGGGGGGTTTTTTAGTTTTTTTTATTTTCAACATTTTGAAGTTACTTTCTAATTGGATATGAATTTTAAAATTAGTAATCAGTCTAGGTCAGTTTTATAACAGATTACAGTAGTGAGAACACACGTGTCAAATGTTGCTAATTCCTGAGTCTCGGGGTGTGACCACTCTCATTTAAAAGCCAGGGTATGCCAGACTTCTCAGTGGATGCAGCCAAAGACGGCTGTGGGAGTGTGGGTGCTAGGAAAGTGGGGGTTTCACCATTTGTTCTGTAGACCTCAGTATTACTAAACTCTCACAGTAAGGATCAGCATTAATCTGAACATTTTCTAATATGTTTCCTTGGGTTTTTAAAAATTTTTTTATTCAAGGCCAGTGTTACTCTATGAAAAAAAAAATGTATCTTTCCATAAAAATCACTTTAAAGATTTTATTTATTCTTAAGACAAAACTGTTAATTTGCTCTGTCGTATTTTTTTCCAAAAAAAAGACATCTCTGTTTTACTCAAGTCTTGAGGTCAGAAATTACAACTTATCCTTTATAATTTATCTTTTATCACTGATGCCAAGTAGCCACTCAGTAAATATTACTTGATTGAATAGGTAGTTTTTATACTTCACTGGCTAGTAATAGATGTTGAGAGAATTTTTTAAATGAAGGAAAAACCATGTTTTTTTTTAAATCATATTTGTTCATTTTTAATATACTCTTGCACAGTGATAAAAAGTGTTTTTGTGATGCTTTCACTTAATCCCTTATCATACTTGAAGAAAAATGAGTTTTAAATGCCTGTAAATGAGGGAGCTCGTGTTTGTTTCAACTAGAAATTGTGCTAATTGCTAACAATACATTGCAGCTCTCACTTCTAACAGCCTGTACCATTATTTGAGCAAACTGTTCTAATATCCTAACTCACATATTGGTTTGCTGATGAACAAAGACCATAAAGTAAATGAGACCCACATCTCTGTTCATTTTTAACTTGAGCTAGACTTTGAACCAGTATCTTTACAGATGAGATGCAATATTGTTATAGCCTTAAAAGCTGTTTATTACAAAGAAATGCAGTAGAGGATATTGGGAACAAAAAGATGAATCCATGCATGATAAAAGGATTTTTCTGAAGTTTAGCAGTCAATATTATTTTAAAGGAGAGAATCAGAGCAACTTTTTTTTTTTTCCAGACACTCCATGGTGATTGAATAAATAGAATATGGCATGGTAGGAAGTCAAATGATCAAAGAGAAATTCAAGTAGATTTATTTATTCTTTTTGAGAAAATAAGGAAGTGATTCCTTTTATAGCCTTTGTGATATTCCTTTATGAAAACTTGATGACCTCAAGTCAGAAATAAAACTTTAATGGAAGAAATGCAGCAGAGTGGAGATAATGGTATAATTTTTGAGCCAAGAGCAAGATATGGACACATCTTGCACTATTGCTAAACACCACTTGAATGGGAAAATTGGCTCAGCTCACTTTGAGTTGGGTCTCTTAGTTAGCTAAACTCTCCAACTGTTTCTGACCAAAGAATTCATGATATGACTTTAAAGGATCCTGCCATTCAAGTGAGGCTTTTTTTCTTGTAAACTGTAGGAGTCACCTCTTACTGACTTAAATGTTTTCAAAATAAAATGGATAGGTATAATAAGCAAATATTCACCATCTTTTCTTTCCATAGGGATTAACAGCATGGAAAGAAAGCCTTGTAACCATCATGTAGATAGAGCACCAACGGTAAGGCAGTCTATTTCTGCATTGTTAAAACGGATAAACTACAAACTGATACTGGTTATAGTGACACAAAATGCCATTGTAGAAAAAACTTGTAACCTCCCTTTTGCCAAAAGTTATATCCCTTCCAGAAAATTAATCTCATGTTTTCTTACATAATGTGGAAAACATACTAATTTTTGCCAAGATATAGGAAAATAAGATACTGTATCATTTTTACAGGTACTTATTTATATTAATGTTTTATAAATAGAATAATTTTAATTTTAAAATACTTAATACTTTGAATAAATCAATATAAATCTTTATGCAAATTGATTTACACTCTTTTTAAAATGAGTGTTATTTTGTGCACTAGCATCATTAATTAAAGTGAATATTTTGTGAAAGAAGGCCATTGTGTTTCATTCTTTTATGGATTATTATGCTTTATTATTATAGAAGTGAAATCTTATATCCCTCTTCTATTACTGCCAGATAAAACAAGGCATTTAACAATTGTTGTACCTATTTACTATGTTAAAAATAATTATACAAGATAATATAGAAGGAAAACAAATTTCCTTTTTAATCTCTGAATATAATATTTGAATGAAATATGTACCAGTTGTCAGTTCCCACTTGAAAGATTCATATGACGATATAGGCTAGCATGTATTATTTTTACTCTTTACCAAGCGTAATCTTGTTTCTCTTATCCTTTCTGTACATTAAGTCTTTCAGATAGTCCATAGAATTCATTATTGCCTGTTAGAAAGATTTAGTAATATATTTTAGGGAAATAAAGGCATTATTGAACTTTATTGATAATATTTTCCTCACTGGCAGATTGACTCCTTTTTCTATTTGTAATAAACTCACATGATTGAGTCAACATGTTTGATAACTAAATATGTGGGGCTCTGGAAAAGAGTAGTTAGTGTTTGAGGAAATAACACCCTTATAATCATGAAAAATACTTGGCTATAGTGTGTATTATAATTATACTTTAGTAAGTATGCTAAAATAGTAGTCATAACATTATGTAAATTGTGTTCTTTAATATTAAAAAAAAAGGAAGACTAGCAATTATGGAAAATAATTTCTTTTCTCTCAGGTGTAGGTCTTAAAAGTTGAGGTGCCTGATGTGTGACTTGAACCCTTTGCTCTTTGGGGAGAAACTCCAGGTTTTACTTTTTCTCCTGGTTGTGGGTCACTGCACTGGAATGGGGGTTTATGGCAAGGTTGTACCTCAGGCTCTCCTCCGTGCTTCTATGTGGTTTTTTCTTCTTGTTTGCCTGAGGTTTAGAGCCTTTAGATTTTTCAAGAGGAAATTGTTCCATATGTAGCTGCAGACTCAGTGTGTCTGTGGGAGGAGGTAAGTTGAAGATCTTCCTATGTCACCATCTTGAACTGGAACCCCTTAATGTATTTGAAAAAGGTACTCACTGGATTATTTTACATACTTTTGAAATTCATTTTATTTCTATAGGCATTCCTACAGCACCTGTGTTTACATTTCTGGTTTTGTTGGGGGGCGGGGAGTTGTACATTCTAGAACTCAGAAAAGTATAACCTGGCAGAGTTCTATTTCTTTTTTAAGTGGCTCCACTCACAATTCTGAGATCAAGACCTGAGCTGAAATCAAGAATCAGATGCTTAACCAACCACCCAGGGTCCCCGAGAGATTTTTTTTTGTTTGTTTTACCCCATAGACAAGATTGTAGGTTTCCATGTTAATTAAATGAGGAAATAATAGAACTGACTTCTCTTGCAATTATGAGAAATAATGGCATTAATGTTTACAGCAATGCTCTAATGATCTCAGAATGATTCCAAAGAACCAGGAACAAAATCTAATACAATAGAGCTTAGGTATTGTTGATCTTTTATGTTTTTCCAGTTGTATTGTTAAATGATAGCTCCTAATATATTAATAACATTTCCAATCTGTAAAGTCCACATGTTTTTAATGTACGTGGTTTATACAGGCACATCCCAAACACTCATTAGTTTTCCAGGTTCTCACTTGAGCCAAGCTGCATTTTTTATATGTTTTTCTGAATTCTTCTGTCTCTTTACTACAAACTAAAGATACTCTATTGCCCTTCACTCCATATAGTCCCCCAGCTTGCTGACAGTTAACCTTGGCCCTTTCTTCATAACCGCTAAATAGAATTACAAGCCTGTTCATTACCCAATGTCTCCTGGTTCCCAGGACAGGAAAAATCTGATTTTTTACAGAAATAAAATGTTACCTAATTTCCATCCTCCCTATGTGTATGCCTTTGTTTTCCTTAAAGGGTTTAAGAGAAGAAAATATTTAGAGATAAAAGAAATGAAAAGGTCTGTTTAAAAATGTAACAAAGTAGGATATTTGTAAGTTCAAATGTGGTACTCTACTAGCCCAAAAAGGAGAGATACTTCTGGGGCCTGAGAAGATAAGAAGGGAGTGGACCCAGGGTCAAGAATGGCTGAGGCCGGGTCTCTGAGTGACTTCCTAACCTGGCTCCTAACCATCAGTCTTCAGCTTACCTCTTTACACGTTATCACCCCCACTTCCCTCTTGCTGCAAGAACCCCCACGAGTGGCTTGGGTCTAGGAGAGTGCTAGATGCTAATTATGGCTGTTCAGCAGGGGAGGGAAATGAGTCTTAAGCCTCTATAATAGGGAAAGCTGTGTTTCTTGAGATTCCAAGTGGGAATGAATTTCTCAGTAAATATATGGTTACAGAGGATAGTTTGATCCTGTAGCATTTTAATGTGATGCGGTATTCTTTAAGTAAGTATAGGTTAGCCTCTGTCTTTGTTCTGTGTTCTCTCCCACTCTCTTTTTAACTTGTTTCCTTCTTTTTTTCATTTATTACATGAGGTTTAATTTTTTTGTTTGGTATTTTTTTCTTTCTGATATAAATAATACCATATGTGTTTTTCAGATGCCTTCTATAGAAATAAAACAGAATATCCCCACATGGCGTGACCTCCTCCATCAAACAGAATCAAACCTTCTTAACTGGCTATAATCACTACTCATTTTTTTTTTTTTTGAGCTCTTAATTTTGTTCATATTTAAGAGTACATTTTCAAGTTATTTTTTTTAACACTTTATTATTTATTTATTTGACAGAGAGCATGCCAGAGAGCACAAGGCGGGGAGGGGGGAAGGAACAGCTGAGAGAGAGGGAGAAGCAGTGTCCCTGCTGAGCAGGGAGCCTGATGTGGGGCTGGGATCATGACCTGCGCCAAAGGCAGACGCTTAATTGACTGTGCCACCCAGGCGCCCAAGTTATTTTTTCAAAAAATATCAAGTGAGAGGTGTATTATCTGAGTCTACATATTTTAAAATATCCCAGTTGTCTTTGAATAAGGCAGTTTGCCAGAGTTTTTAATTATTTGGACATAAACTTTTCTCCTGAGAACATTGTGGAAATTGATCCTCTTTTGCCTTCTGGTATTTAGTGTTTCGGGAGACGTTGGACATCAGTCTAACAGTTCTTTTGCATTGGTAGCCTGTTTTACCTACTCATGTGTTGTAGATTTTCTTTTATTTTCTTTATACTCAATGTCCTAGTTCAGATTTGATGGTGAAATATGTCTTTCTTTTTGTCCTGAATGGTATTTAGGACACCGGGTTTCTGTCCTGAGGGGTAGTCACTCAAACACTTTACTATTATAGGAAAAGCAAATAAGACATTAGACAATCATAATACTAGATTATATGAAAATAATTAGATCATGCCACTTTAAGAACTAGTTGCTGTTAAGTTAAGGATAATATCAGACTCAGATTAATCAGAGGTCACTGTCTGAACCCTGAAAGGCAGGTGTAAAAGTTAGTTAATAGTTAAGTCAGCACCGGCTTGAGTCTCATATTTATTTTAAAAGAAAGACTCATTTGCAAATCAAAGAGAAATAGCAACTAGTATAAGGAAGTCTCTCTACATGTTTGTTCTTATTTAGGTTATTATAAACCTGCCTATAACCTACTATATACGTAACAGTTCCCATAGCTTTTTACATTTTCTGGTGGAATTAAAACATGGTAAGCCATACTGAATATATACAGAATTTTTAGTGATTTGAGAAGAATCGTTTTCAGGTCTCTTCTAGTGAAAACTGATATGTTAAAATTCAAACAACATCAGCATGGCCTCCTGTAATCAATTTCTGACCTTTGTAAAGCTCCTGCATTCCAAACTTGTAACATTAATATTATTCCTTTCTTCTTCTTTTACTCAGTGATCCTACAACCCCCGTTAATTAGAACAGATTTTCTTTTAACAAATGGATTTTCTGGCAGTTTGTAAAATTACAGCTTGCATTTTCACAGAAGCCTACACACCTGTCACAGCAGGTTGAAACAAAATTCAGACTCTCATTAAGATTATAACAGTTATGGGATACTTTTGCCATTCATCTAAATATTTCATTAGTTATTAGGAGTTAAAATATCCTAGGCTGATTGGAAATTTAAATATTGATTCATTTTTCTTCATTGTTTTAAGTTGAATTTAACAAACTTTTAATTAATTCATTCTGCAGTTATACTCCTAGGTTTTCTTTCTTTTTTTTTTAATTTTATTTATTTATTCGACAGAGAGAGAAAGAGAGCACAAGCAGGGGGAACAGTAGAGGGAGAGGGATAAGCGGGCTCCCTGCTAATAAGCAGAGCTCAATCCCAGGACCCTGAGATCATGACCTGAGCTGAAGGCAGACTCTTAATCAACTGAGCCACCCAGACACCCCAGTATTCCTAGGTTTTCTGAGGGTCTGACTGATAAATTTTTGTCTTGTAATTTTCATCAGTAGTAAACTTTAATATGTTTTACAGTATTTTATTCTGAAAATATATCTGAGATGTTCATGATGTTGCTTGCCCTTTAAACTTATTCATAAAGGTATTTGTCCAAATCATACAAATTAAAATTTATTCTGAGACGCTTTTGGATTATATGATCATCTGTACTTATTCTCCAACATTTTAAGTTGTCTTTGTTGTTAGGTTCATATCACTGTTTAGCCCATTGTAAGTTCACAAGACTGCTACATATTCTGTTACTACACACTAGTATAGTATGCTTTATACGTATATTTACGTAAAATGTGTCTTTCACATAATATTTAACATAATATTTGGGGCAGTTTGTTTATGGATAAATACATGAGTTCAGGTGAAATGTCTTTGATCCAAAGGAAGCACTTTATTTTTTCCAATACAGAATTTTCCAGGAATTCATAGTATGCAAACTGGGGTGAATGTTCCCCTATAAAACTCATAAAATAGAACCTATGACCAATCTCTTCCTGTAGATAATTGCAGGGTGGAGAGGGAACCGATAAACTATAAGCTTTTATAACTTGTCATAAAAGAATCTGTTTTTACTTATCAATAAAGTAGCAATTCAGAGCAGTCCTGTTGAAATTCAAATGCAAAATAGGTTTTCCTTTAAGATCACTGTGAGTTGTCCATAACATAACCTTTTTCTTAAGTATGTAAACATTTGTTGTTTCTCTGGACCTTGTAAATTATGAAGCTTTATGTAGGTTTTTCCTGTTAGCATACTCCACTGACATATATGTGTTTCTTAGACTTTTTTTCCCTAATTCTCTTTTGACTTTATGGTTTTTAGAGAATAATGGAGTCCGTTTTAGACATGTTAAATTTCAAGTAACCAGAGGCCATGAACAAGTACAAGAGAAGATGAGTTTGAAGATCTAACTTTGCTGTGCTTGGTAGAGCCACGCTCTGCAGCTGGGAAGTCCAGAAGGGAGAGGCGGGAGTCAGAAGGCTCAGGCGTTGGTTGTGGGAAGCCTGTGTATCATCACGGGCAGGGAGCAGGCAGATTCTTTACAACAGGCAGAAGCCCCATGCAGGAGGAAGGCGCATATCCAGTCTTTACAGTAAGCTGAATCAGAAATGAGTCTCCTCCTACTCAACTCCCAGATCCATTCTCTACAGAGCTGTTTATCCACAGTGCCAACATGGTCACACATTGAAGATCCTGTGGTGTGCCCCGTCTCCTACCAGTTGAAAACTGAGCTCTTTAGCATATCATTTGACGTCCTTCTACTACCTTTCTAAACTTATTTCCAGCTTTTAACCAATACTCTGAGCTACTTGCAGTTCCCTAAACACATCTGTGCCTCTCACATTGTGAAACAGTATTAGAAGAAGGGCAAAGAACACTTGAGTTCAGAACCACATTACCTGGCTCCACGTCCTGGTTCGGTTACTTTTGTTCCACAGGACTTTAGGCAAGTTTCTTTTGCTCTTTGTGCTTCAGTTTCCTTGTCTTTAAGTGGGGATAATAATACCTTCCTCAGGGATTGTTGTGAAGAATAAATGAGTTAAGATGCATTGCACCCCACTCAATATATTTTTATGTGCCAGATATTGAATATTATTTCTTCACAAGAGATGGCCAGAGATTAAGGAAAAGAACATATCCCAAGCCTGAGAAGTAAAACAAAGTCAAGAATCAAAGGGATGGGGCGCCTGGGTGGCACAGCGGTTAAGCGTCTGCCATCGTCTCAGGGTGTGAACCCGGCGTTATGGGATCGAGCCCCACATCAGGCTCCTCTGCTATGAGCCTGCTTCTTCCTCTCCCACTCCCCCTGCTTGTGTTCCCTCTCTCGCTGGCTGTCTATCTCTGTCAAATAAATAAATAAAATCTTAAAAAAAAAAAAAATCAAAGGGAGAACCCAGCGTCCCAGGTGGATCAGGGACATGAGGAACAAGGGAATCTTTGCCACAGTGACCTGCCTGTGTCTTGACCAATGTTCTTTGCTTTACTGTGTTCATTTTTTAAAGTTTGTTTTAGTATGTATTTATTTATCATGTATTGTGACTGACAAGGAGTTGATGTGGAAGTCTAGTTACACCAGGACAACAGGCCTAAACTGGGACTGTGTTAGGCAACCCTCAGTGTGTGATCACCTATTCATCAGTTCCGGAAGTCCTGACAGCCAGAGTGATCTTTTTTTAAAATGTGAGTCATAATGGCTTATCCTCCTGCTTAACACTCTTCAATAACTTCTCCTGTGTTTAGAATAAAACCCGGAGCCTGCAGGGCCTTGCGTGATCTGGTCTCTGCCTACCTCTTCAGCATCGCCTTATGATACTCTCTGCTCTGAGTTCCTCAAACACAGCCAGACTCATTCCTGCTCACCCATACGCCTGTGGACATTTGGTCTCTCTGCCAGAATATACACCAGCTTTTTGCGTAACAGGCTTTTTCTTGAGATCCCAGTAAAGGTCACTTTTAAAGGATTTTCCTTTACCACTCTATCTGAAGTAGGTACTCCCCCTCTTAGTCTTTATTATTGTACCTCGTTTTTTTCCTTCTTAATATTTATCCCCATTTGTAATTTTTTATTTAGTTGTTCTCTTGTTTATCACCTGTCTTCCTCAATAGGATATAAGTTCCATGAAAGTAGGGACGGTGTCTGTCTTACCATTGGTGGTAGACTGTCATTATATACTGCTTAGTTGAATGAGTGAAAATATGCTGAAACTATAGAAATAAATGAGAGCAAAGAGCCAGGCTGGACCTGAGGGATGTCCATATTCAAAAGGCTGGAAGAAGAAAACCTTCACAGAAGACAGATAAAGACAGAAGAATGTCATAAGAGATCAGGAATAGTGGAGGATCTTGGAAGCCTGGGGAGTAAAGAAGCGGAGGGACTTTTTGTTCTAGCATAGGTAGGAACTTCTGGGAGAACGGGAACTGTGTCCTAGAAAGGAAGCTAGATGGTCATACTAGGAGGTATGATGAACCAGAAGAATTCAGGAAGATTGTCACAAGAAGAGGATGGAAAATAGAATACAGATTAACTCAGCTTTGTGTATATATTGCTGACTTATTTCACAAAAGAAAGTAGCATTTAGCCAAAAGGGCTGCCACAAGAGGAACCTATATAGAGTGCAAAATAAATGTTTTTCCATGTTCTTCAAAAGTGAAAAATTCAATTTGGGCATTTATGCAATAGTATTACATTCAAAATAAATATTTCTCAGATGGAAGAAAAGATCCAGCAATGTAAACAGGGCTGGAGAAAGATGCAGACTGGATTTTAGCATTTGGTGAAGGAATAGGGTAGGGCAGTTGTGACAAGGTCCCTTGCCAAGGGACTGACTTACCTAGTTGGTAAAATGAGGAAGGTTTAAGAAGTCCATTTTGGGGTCTGAAGTTGTATGAATCTTTTTGTCAGTTGCCCTTACTGTTCCAAAAGAACTAATAAAGCAGAAAAACTAAGCAAGTCTCTGACAATCATCCCTTGAGCTCTCACTCATTTCTCTCATTCATCTCCTTCCCGGGATTCAGTTAGAATACACTTCCTTATACACATGGCATTTGTGCCCATGTAACAAATGCCCATCACCATCATTGTTATTGGAAATTTCCTGCTGCTTAAGTGGTGGACACAGCTTAGTTGTCTTCAGTAGATCAAAAAGTCCCTTCCTTACAGGACGAAATCTCTCCACCTTCACAAGCCCAGTGCATGGTGAAAGGATGCCAAGCAATATGGCGTTCAGATATGTGTGCAAGTTAGCCAACGGGCGGGTTAGAGAGCATGTGTACAGGGGGCAGTGGGGAGGCTCTGGCCAGACTGCCCTAGTGTTCCACTGAAAGAATACCCTCTAGTCTTTTTTTGTCCACTTCAGACTCTTTCATTGTTTTCCTAACCCAGGAAGAGGCACATTCAGTTATACACACTGGTCGAACTTGAGGAATAGGCCAATCAAAACCATGACTCAAGGACAATTCAAAAGAGCCTAAAAATTGTAAAACAGTACATACATCAAAACCATTTGGAAACCAAAGAAATTAAAATCATTTTATTTTAGACTCTAGGTGAGGTACTTTCTTAATTAAGCCAATGAGATATCTAGAAGTATGAACAACACATGGTTCCCATAAGACCTTGCTCCAGAGGAATTGTTTTGGTCATTTTTTTCCCTGCACGCAGCAAAAAAGAGCAAGTGCTAAAAGAGTGTCTGCTCCCTTACAAACTTAAACTACGAAGACAGGAGCCAGGAGGCAGGAGTTCTGTTTAATGCCATAAAGGGGAAGTGGTGATATGCCCTGCCCAGAACATTCACGTAGCCCGCTGACCTGTTTGTTTGTAGTACCTACTGTCGTCGTCAAGTACAGTCCGTGTTTCTATGATATCAGTTAGCCTGTGTGCATTAATAAATAGATGAATGATGTCCGTACGAAAGCAGAGGAATTCTTTTCTGCGTGTTTTAAGTGTTAAAGCAATCAGTGGCCGGCTTTCTCACAATCAAATGGAAGGACGGAGCAATTTTTTAAAAGCTCAAGTGTCTTTTCTAGTGGCTACTTTAGTCGCTTCAGTAACTGCTAGTACAAGTGAAGAAGCCGCTAAGACATTTCTCCTAGTTTCAAAACCTTATCTGGTTTGCTGGAGAAAGTCTAAAACCTGGATTGGATTTTTAATTTGATAAACTGGTCTCTAGTGAAAGTAAATCTGTTTAAGGACCTGCATTACAGAGGAGGTCTCCTGGATGCCAGGGTGTAAGGCTGCAGAGGCTCAGGATTGACGCAGGAATGCCGGGTGCAGACGCCAGCTCAGACTGAACACCGCATCCGTACGGTGATTAGGACTGTTACTGTCAGGGCCCTATGACAGAGCTCTGTAGATTTTAAGTAGTCTGCAACAACTAGATTTTTTCCAGAAACCCTGTTATATTTAATTCACAATTTTACAGAACATGAGGCCTTATAGCAGAAAAGCATATAAAAAATAAAGGAATTTATCTCCCCTACTAAATATAACCCATCAAGAGAAGGAGTTTGATGTTTTATTTTTTGGGTTTGGGTTTGGTTTGGGGTTTTTCTTATTTGTTTTAGTACCTGTCTCTCCAATTTGGCATTTTATTTTATTTATTTTATTTTATTTTAATTGAAGTGTACTTGACACACAATGTTACATTAGTTTCAGGTGTACAACATCATGATTCAACAACCCTGTAGTTATTCTGTTCTCCCTGCAAGTGTAGCTACCATCTGTTACTATAAACGTAATTACAATACCATTGACTATATTCCCTTTGTTGTAGCTTTTTTTTCCCCATGATTTATTCATTCCATCCCTGGAAGCCCGTATCTCCTACTCCCCCATCACCCGTTTTGCCCATCTCCCTACCCACCTCCCCTCTGGCAACCACCAGTTTGTTAAGAGAGGGATTGTGTGTGATCCTGTTCAGCACTACAGTCTGAGTAGTCTACAGGGCATCGCACCTACTATTACTAGCTATTATTATACTGCTGATCCTCATAATCGCTAAGAATTGATCAAATTATTATTTAATAATGCTTATTGTGAACATTAATGGGATATTGTGATAAAAAGTGTTGAGACATTTCTACTCTCTACGTATTTGTAGTTCTTCAGCGTCAGCATATGAGAATGATATGCCACCAATTGCTGAAGAAAAAGTGTCTTTACTTATTTCCTAGAAAACAAGTCTCTTGATAAAGAAGAAGTCTCTTTATCCTGTTTCCTGGATACATTGTTTCCTAGAAAACAAAAACTAGTTCTACCTTGTAAACATTGTGTTTTCATTAATTACTCAAGTTTTGTACTTTGCTGCAAATAACGAGTATCTTAGCTCTGCTCTGTTTCTAGACCATCAGAGACCAAATCATTTGGTTCCTCTTCTGTAAATGCAGCTCTTAAGATGCTTCAGAGCATCTATTTTATCTTGATCTTCTCTTTTTTAGGTTAAGTATATCTATTTTCTTCTACTTGCCTTAATCTATTTTGATTCCATTCTAGTTTGTTCACATTCTTGAAAAAAGTGGTATCCAGAACTGGACTTAATATTCAGATTGTAGTGAAAAATGTAGTGGTTATTATTGGTTTCTGTAATCTGGATATTGTGTTTGATACTGAACTGTGATCTACCATCACTCCTTGAAGCTTTAAAGATGTGCTGTCAAAACATATTTCCCATTATTTACAGATCTATGCCTCAGTATCCTCATCTTTAGAATGGAGTTAATAATAATACCACCCACTTCATTTAGTGTTATTCTGTTGTTTCAAGTACTGACTACAGTGTCCAGCACACAGTAATCTTTCCAGTATTAGCTTAATACTATTTAACCCTAAGTATAGAGTTGTTCATTTATCCTTGTTGAATTTCATCAATTTATTTTTGACTCACTATTCAGCCTGCCAGAATTCTTTTTGAATTCTGAATTTTTTTCATGTATGATAATAGCTCTTTCCCAAACTCTGTAACATTGACATATTTTATAATGCCACTTATTAATTGTATTTGTTCGAAACCTTAGAAAAATAGTGAACAGTGAACAAAATCAAAACAATAACAATTTCTTTACATGTGGGCAATTTAAGTTTTTACTTGTAAGTCATTTCGTTTGGGAGATATTATTTAAAAGCAATTTCAGTGTTACATTGCATTATATACTTCAGCAAAGCATTTACTTGCATGTCCTTTTTTAAAATAAGATTTGGTGATTACTTGAAATTTTCCTTCCAATCAGTATAAAATTTGATTCTTAAGGAAGTGTTAATGTAGTCCATAGGAGAAATGAAAACTTGAGTTGATCATGCCATAAAATGAAGGACGCAATCATTTAGAAAAGAAAAAATTTAACACTCATCATCTAACAGAATATTATTTTCCACTTTGGGGGAAATTTAATCAAGTCATCAAACTGTTTTTCCTGCCTAGATGGACATTTACATCTGCCACTATTAATATTCCATAGATCCTTTTTTTTGTCTTGATAAAATATACACATCCTTTTCTGGAATGTATCCTGCTCTTTCTCCTGCATTATCCCAGGGTCCCCAGAGATCAGCCTTTGGCAGAAATAGTAGTGCAGCATTCAGTAGTGCAGACGCCTCCTGGTATAACCACATAATTGGGTCACAGATTGGCTTGATGCATAAAGATTAAGTGAGATAAATCCCTAGAGGAAATGAAACTTCTTGTTCTGTGTCTTTCACGAAACTTCATAAAGTTTTCATATCACCATATCTCTCCCTGGCATTATATATCCTATGGCAACATAAGCAGACTTCTCTGAGGGCACTGTCTGGATTCAGAGCTTATTTGTCAAACTGAGAAATAGATTTTTGATTTGGGAAATGGAGTTGGAGTTAGTAGGTCTATATCTGGTTTAGAAAATGGTGGTCACATTCATAGATGTGGGCGTTCTACAGAAATATTGTACTATAAAACACCATTCCTCTATGATAACTTGAAGAACTTTAGGAGTTGAATGGTAATAATTATACCTATCATTTATTGGGCACTGACTGTTTGCCAGGCACTGTGCAGAGTGTTTTATGTAAGTTATCTCATTTGAATGTCATAACAGATCTAGAAAATAAAAATATTATTAATCATTTGCCAGTAAGGAGACTGAGATACTAAAGGTCTTTAAGTGTCTTCTAGGATTTAAATTGAATATGTTAATGAGTTATGGTAGATGAACCAAAAATATTAACTCCCTAAAAGCAGAGTGAGTTAATGTGAATAAACCATTACATACTAATGTCACTCAGTCGCACAAGGCGGATTCTGTGGAAATTGGGAACAGTTCAGGTAATGTTAACATCACTTAGCACTTATGAAAATAACTGATGGTTTTAAGAGCCCTGCTAGGAACTGTATATTATTTCAGCTGATCTTTGTATCATCACTGTAACTTGTAACAGGGTTGGGCCAAGGTAGTCATTCATGAAGGACAGCTGAGCACTACTGGAAAGGCTGACCAAAATAACAGCTAAAATGGTCATGAAGGCCTGGATTTGAGGAAAGGACTAGGCATATAGGACTCTTTCCTCTGAATAAATCTAATATGGAAGTTACCTAAGAAAGCCAATTTAAAAAAAAATTTGGAAAATATCCATCTACCCACCAAGAAGTTTTAATCAGATATGATTTGAGGTTAGTGGATAGAGTGTTAGTAGATTTCCTGGAAATAATTCAATTTTAATAGCTGTGGGTGAGTTAAAGTCATATAAGTAGCAGAGAGTAATCTGGATGTGAGAAGGGGATCTTGGGGTTTGGTGGGAAGAAAGGGGCCCAGAAGCTGTGGTTTATCGAGTGCACTGGCAGAGTCACCTGTGACCTTGAGAAAGGAAATTACAAACACCTGCTGCACTTCAAACTATGCTACCCACATGCCACAGACAGCTGTTTGAAGAACTGGAGTGAAGGAATGAGAAGGTAATTGTAACTATTACCCAAGAAGGAGGTGATTGCGCTCCATCCCTTCTTCCTTGAGACTTATTGTAAAGTTCAATCTATACACATAAGTTTCAGCTGATACCTAAGTTTGACTCCTCAATTGATGTTTCTGATCTTATTCTTTCCATTCTCCATTCTACTAGAAAAATCTTTATAAGAAGTACTTAGGCTGTTAACAATTAATTGTTAACCCAGAGAACCTAAAAAGGAGTACAGCTCAATAAAATTCCTGTCTTCCCACAACTTTCATTGGGCCTTTCCACTGTAATTTTCTGTCACTGGTGCTACCAGCTGCTTAGTTCTTACAGGCAAAACCTTGATGTAATATACATATCCAGCTTAGCTCTCTGTCTTATGTCCTATGTGTATTTCTTTCTCTTCCACTATATTTCCACAGACTGGATGTCTGTAAACTAAGGGGTTTGGACCTCTCTTGTCCATTTCCATAGCCAGAATCAGGGCTTTCTGCTCTGTTGTGGAGAACTGTGGTCTCATCTGTATTTTTGCTTGAATTTGTTGTTTTATTCATCGTAACTAATTTTACTTCCCATAACCATAGTTTCTGTGATACTCTTTTTTTTTTAATCACAGTCTTATTTGGATTTAATTCACATAGCATAAAATTTACCCTGTTAGGGGCACCTGGGTGGTTCAGTCAGTTAAGCGCATCTGCCTTCAGCTCAGTTTATAGTCCCAGGATCGAGCCCCTCATCGTCATCAGGCTCCCAGCTCAATAGGCAGTCTGCTTCTTCCTCTCCCTTTGCCCCTCCCCCTGCTCCTTCTCTATCTTTCTCACGTATTCTCTTTCCAAATAAAATGTTTAAAAAATTTACCCTATTAAAGTCTGTAATACAGGGGTTTAGTGTATTCACAGTTTTACAACCATCACCACTCTCTGATTTTAAAATGTATTTGTTATCCAAAAAAGAAATCCCATACTCATTAGTAATCACACCCACCATTTCTTTCTCTCTCTAGCCCCTGGCAAATACTAATCTACGTTCTATCTCTATGGATTTGCCTATTCTTTTTTTTTTTTTTAAAGATTTTATTTATTTATGTGACAGAGAGACAGCCAGCGTGAGAGGGAACACAGCAGGGAAGAAGGAGAGGAAGAAGCAGGCTCCCAGCTGAGGAGCCCAGTGTGGGCCTCAGATCCCGGAACACTAGGATCACGCCCTGAGCCAAAGGCAGACGCTTAACGACTGCGCTACCCAGGCGCCCTGGATTTGCCTATTCTTGACATTTTATATAAATGCAATCATATCATACGTGACCTTTTGTATATGGCTTCTTTCACTTAGCATAAGGATTTCAAAGTTGGTCCATGTTGTAGCATGCACTAGAATTTCATTCCTTTTTATGGTCGAATGATATTTTGTTACATGGATATACCTCGCTTTATCCATTAATCAATTGATGAGCATTTGGGTAGCTTCCATTTTTAGCTATTATGAGTAATACTGTGTAAACATCTGACTATAGGTCTTTGTGTAGACGTGTTTTCAGTTCTCTTGGGCATAAATTTAGTAGTGGAATTGCTGTGTCATATGGTAACTCCCTGTTTAACATTTTGAGGAACTGCCCAGATATTCTCCAAAGTGGCTAAACCATTTTACAATCCCACCAGCCATGTATGAGGGTTTAAATTTCTCCATGTCCTCACTAACACTTGTTTTTGTCCTTTTTATTGTAGCCATCCTAGTGGGTGGGAAGTAGTATCTTGTGATTTTGATTTGTGTTTTCTTAGTGACTAAGGATAGAGCATCTTTTGAATTGCTGTTAGTGTGTCTTCTTTGGAAAATCTATTCAAATCCTTTGTCCATTTCCTAATTGGGCAAATTTTAATTATATTTTACTATAAGTTAGATATATTTTGAATGAATATGTTATATATGTATATATACATTGGATTGAGAGCTTATTATGCCAAATGCAGAAATGAGTTGTCGTTTTTAGAAATCAAGTTGTAGTTAGCAAATCTATATTTAATTTGGAAAATAGGACCACATTTATAACTATGGGCATCCTACAGAAATATTTTATTACAAAATCTCTCTATAATAACTCAAAGAACTTTAGGAGTTAAATAATAATAGTTATACCTAACACTGAGTACTTACCATGTGCCAGGCATATGATGTATAAATGTATACATATTATATATACATCAACTACATAAGTATATAAATTATATATACGTGTGATGTAAATATATTTGTATTACTTATATCCAATTGGGTTTGTCTTTTTATTGCCTTATAAGAGTTTTTGTATACTCTGAATACAAGTCTCTTATCAAATATATAATTTGCAGATATTTCTCCCATTCTGTAGGTTGTCTTTTCTCTTTTTTGACCATGTCCTTTGAAGCACAACATTTTTTTTTTAATTTTGTCTTTTTTTTTTTTTAAGATTTTATTTATTTATTTGACAGAGAGAGAGATAGCCAGTGAGAGAGGGAACACAAGCAGAGGGAGTGGGAGAGGAAGAAGCAGGCTCCCAGCGGAGAAGCCTGGTGCGGGGCTCCATCCCATAATGCCAGGATCACGCCCTGAGCCGAAGGCAGACGCTTAACGACTGAGCCACCCAAGCGCCCCGTCTTTTTTCTTTTTAGACCATGTCCTTTGAAGCGCAACATTTTTTTTAATTTTTAATTTTTATTTTTATTTTTTGATGTGAAGTTCGATGATTCATTAGTTGTGTTTAACACCCAGGGCACCATGCAATACGTGCCCTCCTTACTACCCATCACCAGCCAATCCCATTCCCCCACCCCCCTCCCCTCTGAAGCCCTCAGTTTGTTTCTCATAGTCCATAGTCTCTCATGCTTCATTCCCCCTTCTGATTACCCCCCTTTCTTTATCCCTTTCTTCTCCTACCGATCTTCCTAGTTCTTATGTTCCATAGATGAGAGAAACCATATGATAATTGTCTTTCTCTGCTTGACTTATTTCGCTTAGCATCATCTCCTCCAGTGCTGTCCATGTTGTAGCAAATGTTGAGAACTCATTCTTTCTGATAGCTGAGTAATACTCCACTGTATATATGGACCACAACTTCTTAATCCAGTCATCTGTTGAAGGGCATCTCGGCTCCCTCCACGATTTAGCTATTGTGGACAATGCTGCTATGAACATTGGGGTGCATATGGCCCTTCTCTTCCCTACGTCTGTATCTTTGGGGTAAATACCCAGTAGTGCAATTGCTGGATCATAGGGTAGCTCAATTTTTAACTTTTTAAGGGACCTCCACACTGTTTTCCACAGTGGCTGTACCAACTTGCATTCCCACCAACAATGTAGGAGGGATCCCCTTTCTCCACATCCTCTCCAACAATTGTTGTTTCTTGCCTTGTCAATTTTTGCCATTCTGACTGGCGTAAGGTGGTATCTTAGTGTGGTTTTGATTTGAATTTCCCTGATGGCTAATGATTTTGAGCATTTTTTCATGTGTCTGTTAGCCATTTGTATGTCATCATTGGAAAAGTGTCTGTTCATATCTTCTGCCCATTTTATGATTTGTTTATTTGTTTCTTGCGTATTGAGTTTGAGAAGTTCTTTGTAGATCTTGGATAGCAGTCTTTTATCTGTAGCATCATTTGCAAATATATTCTCCCATTCCGTGGGCTGCCTCTTAGTTTTTTTGACTGTTTCCTTGGCTGTGCAGAACTTTTTATCTTGATGAAGTCCCACAAGTTCATTTTATCTTTTGTTTCTCTTGCCTTTGGAGATGTGTCATGAAAAAGGTTGCTGTGGCCGATATCGTAGAGGTTGCTGCCTATGCTCTCCTCTAGGATTTTGATGGATTCCTGTCTCACATCGAGGTCTTTCATCCATTTAGAGTTTATCTTTGTGTATGGTGTGAGAGAGTGGTCAGGTTTCATTCTTTTGCATATAGCTGTCCAGTTTTCCCAGCACCATTTATTGAAGAGAATGTCTTTTTTCCACTGGATGTTTTTTCCTGCTTTGTCAAAGATTAGTTGCCCAAAGAGCCGAGGGTCCATTTCTGGGTTCTCTATTCTGTTCCATTGGTCTATGTGTCTGTTTTTGTGCCAGTACCATGCTGTCTTTGTGATCACAGCTTTGTAGTGCAGCTCGAAATCCGGCATTGTGATGCCCCCAGCTTTGTTTTTCCTTTTCAACAATTCCTTGGCTATTCAGGGCCTTTTCTGTTTCCACAGAAATTTAAGGGCTATTTGTTCAGGTTCTTTGAAAAATGTCATTGGTATTTTGATCGGGATAGCATTGAAAGTGTAGATTGCTCTGGGTAGCATGGACATTTTAACTATGTTAATTCTTCTGATCTATGAGCATGGAATATTTTTTCATCTTTTTGTGTCTTCTTCAATGTCTTTCAGGAGTGATTTGTAGTTTCTAGAATATAGATCCTTTACGTCTCTGGTTAAGTTAATTCCAAGGTAACATATGATTTTTGGTGCTATTGTAACTGGGATGGATCCCCTAATTTCTCTTTCTTCAGTCTCATTATTCGTGTATAGAAATGCAACTGATTTCTGAGCATTGATTTTGTATCCCGCCACATTACTGAATTGCTCTATAACTTCTAGTAGTTTGGGAGTGGACTCTTTTGGGTTTTCCATATAGAGTATCATGTCATCTGCGAAGAGAGACATTTTGACTTCTTCTTTGCCAATTTGGATACCTTTGATCCCTTCTTGTTGTCTGATTGCTGTTGCAAGGACTTCTAGTACTATGTTGAATAATAATGGCGAGAGTGGGCATCCTTGTCATGTTCCTGATCTTAAGGAAAAGGCTTCCAGCTTCTCCCCATTGAGAATGATATTTGCTGTAGGCTTTTCATTGATGGTTTTTATGAGATTGAGGAATGTACCCTCTATCCCTACACTCTGAAGGGTTTTAATCAGGAAAGGATGCT
Organism: Ursus americanus; assembly: GCF_024610735.1. Taxonomy (NCBI): domain Eukaryota; kingdom Metazoa; phylum Chordata; class Mammalia; order Carnivora; family Ursidae; genus Ursus; species Ursus americanus. The sequence continues at coordinate 48,250,615 of NC_142137.1, read as the reverse complement.
GTATTTTGTCAAATGCTTTTTCTGCATCTATTGAGAGGATCATGTGATTTTTGGCTTTTTTCTTGTTGATAAAATCTATCTGTCAAAAATCAGTTGACCATGAATGTAAAGCTTTATATCTGGGCTCTTAATTATATTGCATGTAATTCCATATGCCTGTGTTTATATCAGTAATCTACTGTTTTAATTAATGTACCTTTGTCATAAGTTTTAAAATCAGGGCATGTCCTCCAACTTTATTCTTCTTCTAGATTGTTTTGGCAACTCTAGATTCTGTGTTTCTGTATGAATTTTACAATCACCTTCTCAGTTTCTATAAAATTTTTGATAGCGATTTTGTTGAATCTGTACATCAAATTTGAAGAATATTTTCATCTTACTATTAAGTCTTTCAATCTAGTAACATGGATCTTTCAATTTACCTAGATATTCTTTAATTTTTTTCAACGATATTTTGTGATTTTCAGTATATAACCCTTAGACTTTTATTTGAAGTACTTCATTTTTTTTGATGATATTGCAAATGAATTGGTTTTATATTCAGATTGTTCATTCCTCAGGTATAGCAATATACTTGATTTTTTATATTGATGTATTCTTCAGCCTTGTTGAATTTGTTTATTCTAAAAGGTGTTTTGGATTTTGTTGTTTGTTTGTTTTGTTTTGTTTTGTAGATTCCCTGAGATTATCTATATACAAGATCATGTCATCTACTAATAGAGGTAGTTTTACTTCTTCCTTTCCACCCAAATGCCTTTTTATTCCTTGCCTAATTATCCTAGCTAGAATCTCCAGTTCCGTGTTGAAGTGTCTTGTTCCTAATCTTTGGGGGAAAACTTTTAGTATTTGACCATTAAGTATGTTAGTAGTAGTTGTGTATTTTCTACATAGCCTGTATTAGGTTGAGGAAGTTCCTTTGTGTTCTTACTTTGTTGAGTGTTTTATCAAGAAAGGATGTTAGACTTTGTTAAAGGCTTTTGCAGTATCTATTGAGATAATTGTGTGGGTTTTGTCCTTAATGCTATTAATATGGTCTTTTAGGGGCACCTGGGTGGCTCAGTCTGTTAAGTGTCCAACTCTTGATTTCAGTTCATGTCATGATCTCAGGGTTGTAAGATTGGCCTCACGAGGCTGCTTAAGATTCTCTTTCCTTCTACATGCCCCTCTCTAAAAAATATGTATATAGATAGATGATAGATAGATAGATAGATAGATAGATAGATAGATAGATAATCTTTTACACTGATTTTCGTGGTAAACCAACCTGTCATTCCTAGGATAAATTTCACTTGGTTATGGTGGATAATCCTTTTTACATGTTGTGGATTCTGTTTACAGGTCTTTTATTAATGCTTTTACATCAATATTCGTAAGAAATCTTAGTCTGTAGTTTGCTTATCTAGTTTTGGGATCATGGTAATACTGACTCCATAGAATGATTTGGAAAGTGCTCATTTTTCTCTTATTTTTTGGAATAGTTTGTGAAAGATTGATGTTATTTTGTCTTTAAACATTTGGTACAGTTCACCAATAATGCATACTGCATGTGGACTTTTCTTTGTGGGTAGTTTTTGATTGGTAGTTCAATCTCTTTACCCTTACAAGTTTATTCAGATTTTCTTCTTCTTCAGTCAGTTTTGTGTCTTTCTAGGAATGTATTCATTTTATCTAGTATACTTATTTGTTAGCATACAGGTAATAATAGCAGTCCGTTAGGATCCTTTTTATTTCTCTAAGGCCAGTTCTGCTCTCTTCTTTCATACTTAATTTTATTAATTTGACTGTTACCTCCCATCACATGGTCAGTCTAGTTAAAGTTTTGTTAATGTTATTGATCTTTCAAAGAACTAATTTTTTGTTTTATTAATTTTCTTTATTCTTTTTCTATTTGCTATCTCATTTACTTCCATGCTGATGTTTATCATTTTCTTCCTTGTGTTTACTGTACACTTAGTTTTATTTTTTTAGTTTTAAAGTATAATATTAGATTATTGATTTGATATCTTCTCAATAAAAGCATTTACAGCTACAGAATTTCCTCAGATCACTGCTTTTTGTTGCATTCATACATTTTGGCCTATTATGTTTGTTTTTTTGTCTATCTTTTCCTAATTTCCCTGGTTGATTTCTTTTAAATCCATTGGTTATTTAGGAGTGTGTTGTTTGATTTCCACACACTTGTGAATTTCCAAAAGGTCGTCTTGTCACTGATTTCTGTTTTCATTTCATTGTGTTTAGAGAACATGCTTTCTATGATTTCAGGGGTTTTTTAAAAGGCTTATTTTGCAGCCTAGCACATAGTCTATCCTAGAGAATGTTCTGTGTGCATGTAAGGATATGTACTCTGCTTTTGTCGGGTGCAGTGTTCTATAGATGTCTATTAGATCTAGTTGGTTTAATAGTATTGATCAAGTCTTCTGTTTCCAGGTCAATGTTGGGCCTAGTTTTTCTCACTGTTGAAAGTGGGGTATTGTGGTCTCCAACCATTGTTGTGAAACTGTTTCACATTTTAGTTCAACCAGTTTTGCCGTATGTACTTAGAGGCTGTATTAGGTGCACATATATTTATACATACCTATGTCTTCCTGATTGACTGACTTTTTTATCATTTCAAATGTTCTTCATTGTCTCTTCTGACAATTTTTTTCTTAAATTCTGTGCCTGATATTAGAATAGCAACTCCAGCCCTCTTTTGATTTCTGTTTGTGCGGTTTATTTTTTTCATCTTCTTTAATTTTTTTTTGTCTTTAAATCTAAAATGTGTCTCTTGGGGTGCCTGGGTAGTGCAGTCGTTAAGCGTCTGCCTTCGGCTCAGGGCGTGATCCCGGAGTTCTGGGATCGAGCCCCACATCAGGCGCTTCCGCTGGGAGCCTGCTTCTTCCTCTCCCATTCCCCCTGCTAGTGTTCCCTCTCTCGCTGGCTGTCTCTCTGTCAAATAAATTTAAAAATAAATAAATAAATAAAATAAAATGTGTCTCTTACAGAAAACATGCAGTTGGATCATTTTTTTTCCCGTTCTGATAATCTGTATTTTCTGCTTGGAGCGTTTAATCTATCTGCATTTAGAGTAATTACTGATGGGGTAGAATTAAGTCTGCAATGTGGTTTGGTTTTTTTGGTGGTTTTTTTTCTTTTTTTTTTTTTTTTTCTTTTTTTTTTTTGAGGGAGAGTGGTAAGGGGAGGGGGAAGAGCAGAGGGAGAGGGAGAAAGAGAATCTTAAGCCGGCTCCACACGCAGCACGGAGTCTTATGCAGAGCTCCATCTCACAGATCTCACAACCCTGAGATCATGACATGAGCCAAAATCAAGACTTGGACGCTTAATCGACTGAGCCACCCAGGCACCCCAGTTTTGTTTCCTTTTTTTTTTTTTTTTTAAGATTTTATTTATTTATTTGAGAGAGAGAGAGAACATGAACGGGTCTTGGGGGTAGAGGCAGAGGGAGAGGGAGAAGCAGACAAGCAGTCTTCCCATGAGCAGTGAACCTGGTGGGGCTTGATCCCAGTACCCAGAGTCATGACCTGAGCCAAAGGCAGACACTTAACCAACTGAACCACCCAGGTGCCCTCCAGTTTTGTTTTCTTTATGTCTGATATATCTTTTTGTTTTTTTATTCTGTTATTGCTCACTTTTTTTAGTTAAATTAATATTTTTCACTATACCATTTTAATTCCCTTTTTCTTTTTTATATACTTTCTTTGAGTTGTTTTCTTAGGAGTTACCCTGAGAATTACAGTTAACATTTTAACTTAAAACGATCTAGTTTAGATTAATATCAGCTTAATTTCAGTAGTATGTTAAAACTTTGCTGTAATAACAGCTCTTTTTCCTTTTGTCTCCTTTATGCTATTATTGTTACTCAGATTATGTCATTATAAGCTCATCAACACATTTTTATAATTATTTCCTTATGAAGCTGTCCTTTAAATCAGATGAAGTTACAAAAAAAAATTACTGTCTTTTATATTTACCTATGTATTTACCTTTTCTACTGCTCTTTATTTCTTCTTGTAGATTTGAGTTACTGTCAAAATGCCCTTTTGTTGAAACTGAAGGACTCCTGTTAGTTTGTCTTGAAGGGCAGATCTGCTAGATATGATCTCTCTGTCATCATTTATCTGGGAATATGTTCATTTCTCTTCCTTTTTAAAGGATTGTTTTGCTGCATGTTGAATGATAGGTTGAGTCTTCTTTCAGCACAAAATGTGGAAAGCCTATTCCTACAAACTTTTGACCTCCAAGATTTATGATGAGAAGTCTGTTGTTAGTCTTATTGAGACCCCTTTCTATGTGATGTGTTGTTTTTCCCTTGCTGCTTTCAAGATTCTTGGTCTTTCTCTTTCATCAGTTTGACTGTGATAGACTATGATATTTCTAGATGTGGATCTTTTTGAGTTTATCCTGTGGGAGTTTGTTTAGCTTCTTGGATGTGCAGATTAATGTTTTTCATCAAATTTGGGGAGTTTAGGGCCATTATGTGTTCAAATATTTTTTTCTCCCCTTTCTCTCTTTTCTTTCCTTCTGGGATTCCCATTATGTGTATGATGGTACAGTTGGTATCCCATACATCTCTGAGGATCTGACATTCTTCTTTTTTCTTTCTGTTCCTGAGACTAGGTAATCCCAATTTACTTATCTTAGAAGTTAACTGATTCTTTCCTCTACTAGTTCAAATCTCTTGAACCCCTCTAGTTAATACTGTACTTTTAATCTCCAGAATTTCTATTTTACTAATAATTTCTGTTTTTATTGCTATTTTCTATTTGCTGTGATATATATGTGCGTGTATATATATCATATATATATATATACACACATACTTACATCTTTTCTAAATCTAGTAAATCTAATATCTGGGCTTTCTCAGGGACAATTTCTGTTGACTTATTTGATTCCTGTGTAGGGTTATATTTTACTGCTCCCCTTTGTGTATCATAATTTTTTGTTGATAACTAGACATTTGAAATGGTATAATGTGGCACACCTGGAAAATTAGATTTTCTACACCCATTCCCCATGCCTTGTCATTTTGTTATTGTTACTGTTAATATTTATTTAGATGGTGACTTTCTTGGAGTAATTCTATATAAAATCTGTATTTTTTGTGTTGTTTGACCACTTAAGTGTCTGTTTGGTTAGCTTAGCGGTCAGCTAATGATTGGATAGAAATTTTCTTAAATGCCTGGAACCAAATTCTGCAGCCTTTTCCAAGGGGTTCTGTGTGTGTGTTGGGATTTGTTTTCATTGCTTCAATAGGCAGTTAATAACTCTGCCTTACTTACGCTTCACTTTCTGCTTGTACAAACTGTCAAGGTTAACCAGAGATGAAAAATTAGAGCCTTCTCTGGGCGGAAACACAGTCCTGCACATGCACTTGGCCTTCTAGGTTTCCAGGAGTGTTGGAGCTTTTCAGAGTATCCTATAGACATGTCATTTCCCAATTTTGCCTTTTAATTTTTTGGCCAGCTCCTTGTTTATCCTAACTCATATCATCACCTAAGTTGCCACTGATTGTTTTTGACAAATGCCCTCAAGATACAGCTGTTCACACTGCTGGCTCTGAGTCACACCAAATAAAGACAAGCCCAGAGAATGGAACGTTACAGAGTTTTCGGGGGCTGCTACATAGGTCATATAGTGGCACTTCTCTGGATATAGGGCTTTGGAGGCACTCTGAGCACATTCCGCCCTATCTGGTGACTGTTAGCCTGCTAGGTTTTGGTTACCACAGTTGTGAGTCTGTTTTTAAGGCTGCTATAGAGCTGGCAAGAGCTTAAGGGAATGGGACAGGTTAAAACTCCACAAAGCTTGCAGCTTTTGCCAAGATTCAGCTGTTGTTTTGGGGTTTGGTTTTGTTTTATTTGTTTGTTTGTGAATACATGCTCCTTGGATTGTTGTAGTCCTTTGGCTAATTTTCATACTCCTTAAAGTTGGGTTTGACCATTTTTGCCAATGTTCTTTCCTTTATGGAAGAGCCACGTTTTCTCCCCCATTCCAAAAGTGTTTCTCCTCTATTCATTTGTTCATAAGCTCAAGTTTTCCATTTGCATCTTAAAATTCTATGTGCTAATTCCTATTTTTCCATTTGAAATACTATTTCGTAAGTTTTATAGCATCTTAATTGTGTACATCTCCGTACATAACACATTTAGAATTATATAGTAACATAGGGATGTTTTCCATTAAGCTTTTTCATTATCTTTCTGTTATTCTCTTCTTCTTCCCCACTAAACCAGATACTCACGTGTGTGTACCTGAGCTTTTCCTAGAAAATTTGGATTGACGTTAGAATTGGAAATAGACGAGTGTCAGTGTTTAAGATGAACAGTGAATTATTGATGTCTGGCTATTAGCAACCTAAAAAGCTTTTCTCTTTACATTTATAAACTGATTATTCAAGTTTCTTTTGCAAAGTCTTTTCTAATTAACTCGGCCTGTAGTCATTTCAGTAATTCCCTCCACCCTTAAATATAAAATGCAGTAATCAGATGGGTACACATGTTAATATATATATATAAGCTGTCACGTTGGCCCAATTTCAGTTTCCCACCTAACTTCCCAGTTTGGTGTCCTCAACAAATTGTGACTAAGAAGCTAATATGAAGAAAATGCCTTGATGAACTTCTTCAGGTGCCTTCTTTAATAGAAATACCAAGTTTTTAACTCCCTCCTTTCAGCATAATCTTAAGGAAAGTTACAGTGAACCAAGCAGCCTCATATTTACTCAGTTCTATGAAGGCGTCTAACTTCAAAATTAAATATGTAAATTTACAGAACAGAAGCATAGGCTTAGGAGAGAAGCAGACCTGCTACTATCTAGAATCTTCCAAACTGTGTGATTTAGACAAATAATAATTCTTTTAGTTTCTAATTAAAGAAGTCAAAGGCATGATAAATACTAAATAGGATAGTAGTTATGAATATGTGTGTATGTGCACAAATACACACACACACACACACACACACACATAAAATATACTTTGGGGCACCCGGTTGACTCAGTCGGTTGGGTGTCTGACCCTTGGTTTTGGCTCAGGTTATGATCTCAGGGTTCTGAGATCAAGCCCTGTTTCAGGCTGCACGCTCAATGGGGTGTCTGCTTGAGATTCTCTCTCCCTCTGCCCCCCCACCACTCATGTGTACGCTCTCTCTCTAAAATAAAAAAAAAAAAAAGAATATGCGTATATACACTATGCGCTTCTTAGCACTCCTGGCATATAGTAAATATTAAATAAATGGTAGATACATATATTCCTAGATACAGCTAGACGAATACACACATATCTATAGCATAACAGATTATTAAATAACAGTTGATGTACATCGATGCTGAAAAAAGACCCAAACTGAGATTTATATACTTGTTTCAGAACTACTAATTTTAAAACCTTGTTTGAATAAAACTAAGACATCTAAATGAGGTGTGTTTATATAAAATTTCATAAAACAGAGCAGATTGTTATAAATTATTAATTTCTGCTCAACTTTAAAAATAAAGATTTTTAGTATATAATGTTTGAAACGGTATATTTTTCTTAAATTTATTCTAAGCATTTTCAGGTCAAGAACCATAGGCTGCATTTCTTTGTATTTCCCATACTGTGTACACTGCCATATAGATAGCACATACTTGAGCTATTTATTATATGAATGAGATAATAATTCATCTCTTTAGAAATTGTTTATAATTTTAATAAATTTTGTTAATAAATTTAACAATTTTTTTAGGAGCGCTCTTAAGTAGTCATCAAAAGTTTCTGTAATAGATTGTCTTGAAATATCAAGGACTGCAACTGCTTGCACTTAGGGTTGGTGGCTGGCAAATCCTGAAGATGCCATTAAGCATCAAAAGAGGTTTTAATTTCATTCTCAAAAGACTTGTCTCCAGACCTTACGTTACTTTTAAGTAATACATCTGTTATCTCTATAATGCATGTTTAGGCACAGAGACGTACACCTGTACTTCACTCTAAAAGAAAACAGTAGAAATTGCAGCTCGCTTAAATATTCTTGAGTTCCTGTAGGTGCCTATTCAAGTTTAGAAAGGACTTTTCCAAAGTAGTTTTGTAGTAATACAGGTCTATTTGAAGATGCTTTCATAACTTATTTATCTTATTTTTAAGTTTTTAACATTTATCCATTTATGTATTTATATTCTTCACAAGTTAATACATTTTTTTCATTTTAATATTTATAAATTTTCGTGTTTCAGTATTTTTTTTAAGATTTTATTTATTTATTTGACAGAGAAAGAGAGACAGCCAGCGAGAGAGGGAACACAGGGGGAGTGGGAGAGGAAGAAGCAGGCTCATAGCGGAGGAGCCCGATGTGGGGCTCGATCCCATAATGCTGGGATCACGCCCTGAGCTGAAGGCAGACGCTTAACCGCTGTGCCACCCAGGCGCCCGTGTTTCAGTATTTTTTAAATTTGTTTACTACCTCTCACAATGGCTTATGGAAAGACCTGACCAGGAAAGTAGTATCTACACGTAGATAAAACCAAGGAATAAATGCAGGATAGTAAAAGGAAGAACATTCATTTATCATAAGGGATATATTTCTACCTATAATCTCTATGAATCACTGCCTTAAACCATGGAGTATAAAATTTATAAGTATTAAAACTGTGTCTATAAATTGTGCATAATGTGTTCTTTGCAAATTTGAATTTATTTTTGTTTAAATATATTGTCTGTGTCTAGTTCTTTCTTACTAATAATTTTATATTTACTCATAGCTCATGGTTTATTAAGAGAATTTAAAGAAATTCATCATACTTTTCAGAAGGAATTCTAAATTATTATTTTAGAATTTAATATGATCGTACACCCTGGTACTATGTATTAACAACTTAAAAGTAGATAAACAGAAGAGTAACTTGTACACATACTAAAAGTATTTGTTTTTACGGATACAAAAGGGCTACCAGACCAAAAACAGTGAAACATCCAGTAAAACCGAAGCTCTCTTAGAGCAGAGACTTTCGTCTGTACGGTTCCCTGGTATCGTCCTAGCCTGTGAGAGTAGCTCAGGCACAGCAGTACGTCATAACTACTCCTAGGTGAACAGATCTGATTTTTCAGTTTTACTTGTTTTTCTATTTTAAGAATTTCACTAATCCGCAAGAGATTGTAGGGAAACCTAAGAAATGTTTGCCCTGACTCCCAGTTGCAGTCTGAGCATGTGCTTTTAAAATGATAAAATGACAAAATAGATGTTAAATTACTCAAACCTGGAGCTAGTCAACATTACAGTGAAACAAGAGGAAAGCTAAGCAAGATAAGTAAAAGTAATAGGAAAGGAGGAACAGGTTTATTTATATTTTTTTAAGTTTTACCAGTAACACTGTAAGATTTGGCTTTATGTTTCTTACCCATTCAGTTGCATAGTTGATATGTGCAAAAAAATAAGTGTGCGTGTTTTATAAAGCAGGTCATTGAAATAAAGTATTAACTAAACTTTAGGTATGTTAGAATCACCTGGAAGGCTTGTTAAAACACAGATTAGTGGGCCCATCTCCAGAAAGTATGATTTTAGTTGATCTGGAATGGGGTCCAAGAATTTGATTTCTAACAAATTTCCAGGTAATGTTGCTGCTGCTGCTCTGGAGACACACTTTGAGACCCTAATCTAAACCAGTGATTCATAATTCTCCCTTTGCTATCCCTCCCAAGAAAGAAAATTAAAGTACACTGTCATTTTTCTTCACTAACCAAAAAAAAAAAACAAAACCTATAGTCCAGTCTATAAACATTTGCATCATTCTCTTGATTTTTTAAAGCATATCTCAATAAAAAGATAAATTTTTAGAGCCTTTTTAAATGAAGCACTAATGATTCAATGTAATGTATGAAAATGTATGAATTATGATTTCCAGTAAGAGAGGTTTTAAGTGAATACTCATCATCATATAAAATGAGTAGCTTTATTTGTGAAGTCTAAAGTTCAAGTCATTCGTATTTATCAAAGTAGTATTATTTCCAAATGGTAATTCAGAAGAAATGTTTTATTGTTGTTATTCTTTATTTATTACCAGGAGGCTTTTCCTGTGTAGTGTTGTAGCAGTCGAACAAGCTTTTCCAATTCGTGGACGAACACAAGTAATACAGCTACACTATTATCCAACAAATTAATATTTTGAATTTACTTTAAAACCTATGAATGCTGTTCTTTTGGAATAGTTACTGGAGTACCTGGTGTGATAGAATTTTAAAGCTGGAGGGTCGACCACATATCATCTGGTCCAAACTCCCTTAATTTACAGACATCCAGTCGGAGTGTTTTACGAAATACTTCAGCCTTGGAGGTCCCAGACAGGACTGGAAACTCAAGGTGTTTTGATTCCTAGTCTGGTATTCTTTGCATTACGCTAGCTACTTTACCAGAAGGTATTTGGATGAAATATTTTCAAATATTTGTTTGATGAAGTGTATAAGATTCACATATACTAGGATTATATAGCAGGATAGAAACAGATAGTTTGTCTGGTACAGAGACAATAAACTTTGTGCAGTTATTTACTTTTTTATCTCTGTTTTCTTAATTTATTATTATCCAGATAAGATCAGCTAAAAATAACAGGACCTTGGTTTCTTTTTTATAAATATCTTTCAGGTGTCTTATGTAGTACTTATGGAAATAATCATAAGAGACCATATATATCCCTACCACACAATGGTAGAAATAGGGCTATATGTTTCTTTATTCCTTGCAGTAAATAAAATATAGCCCCAATGTCACTCTTAGTAAAGTAGTCTTTGACTATTAAGCAATGTGCTTCTGTGCAATTCAGAATTTATTGTTAAATTTGGTTTTCTACTAACATTTTTTAATCTGTTCTTTTTTCTATTTTCATAATAAAGATCAAAAATTCTGTAATTGACATTATTGAGGAATGAGACTTTCTTAAAGCTTATTTTACTTGTTAAGTAATTACTGGGGGCATTGGGCAGGCATAGCCAGGGCAAGAAAAGGGGGCCTAGGGGCGCCTGGGTGGCACAGCGGTTAAGCGTCTGCCTTGGGCTCAGGGCGTGATCCCGGCGTTATGGGATCGAGCCCCACATCAGGCTCCTCCGCTATGAGCCTGCTTCTTCCTCTCCCACTCCCCCTGCTTGTGTTTCCTCTCTCGCTGGCTGTCTCTATCTCTGTCAAATAAATAAATAAAATCTTTAAAAAAAAAAGAAAAGGGGGCCTACCCAGAGGCTGGCTGGCTGCAGCATGGCTCATGAGCTGGCACACTGATGCTCAGGCGCATGGTGCGTGGTGAGGCAGGGTGGTGGACAAGACATGCTTATCCATGAGCTAGAGGAGGAGGAGGAGTGGTGCCCACCATCCTCAGTGCAGTCCGCACCCGTGTAGAGAGCAGGCAGTACCTCCTGAGGCTCTGTGACACAGCGAGTATGACCAGACAGGAAAAATGTGATCCTCTGAGGCCTTTCTCTTATCCAGTGACTGTTGTCTTCCTTATATGCTGCTCTCTGGACTCATTTCATAATGCGAAGGAGGAGTGGGCACCAGAACTTAGGGAATACACACTAAATGTGCCTCATTTAATAGGAACTCAGACTGATCTGCACGGTGACCCCAAAGCTTTAGCAAGACTAAATAATATGAAAGAAAAACCTGTATGTGTAAAGGAAGGATAGAAACTAGCAAAAGAGACAGGAGCTCCCATGTGGAAAGTTCAGCTTTAACCCAGAAAGCATCGAAGGCAGTGTGTGATGAGGCTGTCATAGCCATTTTAACTCCAAAGAAACACACAGTTTAAAAAGAGAAAGAAAAGAAAAGAAAAGAAAAGAAAAGAAAAGGAGAGAAAGAAAGAAAGAAAGAAAGAAAGAAAGAAAGAAAGAAAGAAAGAAAGAAAGAAAGAAAGAAAGAAAAAGAAAAAGAAAGAAAAAGAAAGAAAGCATCAGATGTATAAACTGTTGTTTGGTTGTGTGAGAAATATCTTCAGTGGTCAAGGAAATGGTCCATTTCTCTCAAAAAGCAGTTGAAATGCTACAGGTATGCCCAGACCTCTTCTAAATAGTGAAGAAGTTTAGAACTGTGAAAAGAAGGGGCGCGGGAATCCCTGTCCTTAGAGTTTTACACATTCACTAAGAATGTTTCCTAACTGTCCAAGCAGCAGAAAACAGAATCTGAAACACTATCTATTATAAATATTTTGTTTCAGCTGGAAGGTACAGTCTCTCAATCTGTTTCATAGTTTAAAAAGCTATAGTCCCATCACGTTGTAACTACATAAAAAATGTAAAACAGTGCTGTAAACCATACGTGTTTCTGCACGGTCCTTATGGAATCTGCGAAAAGAAATGTCTTCTCTCTTTGCTCCAATTAATTGTTCTTGCATGGAAGTCGCTTTCTTTTCCAGTATACCCAGAGTGGTAAAATCACAAGACCAGCCACATAGCCAGAGGTCTCTCTAAGGAGAGAGGAGAGGGCCATTCATGAGCAGAAAAGATATAAAATAAAATTTAAAAACCACAATGTGTTATTATCACTTGAGTACAAGTTAGGCTTATGTAACCTAAATATTTCTATATTAAAGGTAATGTGCTTTCTTAAAGAATGCCAAATATAATAAGGTCATGAGTGCCTTTATTATGAGCACTATAAAACTATGCATTTTGGTTAATGTGCTTTTAACTGGAACAAGGCATCTGGCAAAAAAAATAATAATAATTACTGAGATGTTACTTTTTGTTTCACCTTATGTTAATGGGTCATAATCCTGCCAGTAACCATAAAAGTACCCTTAATAAGTCTTTGGCTGAGTGCTGATGTGCCCATGCTTGGGATAAAACTCTATAAGAACAGAACCATCAGGAATTAGTAGGCTACACAGCAGAATGGGAACAATTCACATTCCTGGCAGCCAGATCAGAAAAACCTTCTAACATGTGGGAGCATCAGGTAGAATGAGCAGGAAGATCACACCCTGGTCATGGGGGTTACTGAACCCTAGACTAAAATCCTCCTGAATCCACTCTAACAAAACTTAAAATCAAACCTGGAAAGGGTCACACTAATCTCAAGTAACGACATGCCAGAAAAATGTCCAACACTCTTTAAGAGAATACAAGAAAATCCAGCATTCACCAAAATAACATTCATGTGTGTTAGTTTTCTAGGGCTATGATAACAAATTACCACAAACATGGTGTGGCTTAAAACAAGAGCAGTTTAGTCTTTTGCTATTCTAGAGGCCAGAAGTCTGAAATCAAGTTAAGCAAGGAAGAAAGCAGGGGGAAGGTAGTGGGATCCAGATGCAGCCTGGCCGCCACCTGGTGCAGAGCAGTTCCCTGGTGACCAGAGACCCAGCTGAAGCAGTCAGTACTAGAGGAGAACATACTCAGGTGTCTGAATGTATTCGGCATGACTTAGCCTGTCGAATGACTTGGAACCATCATGAATATTGATTCTTAGATTATATTATAATTGAAGTTGCAAGAAACCCCTGCTGCTGAACAGTACTGGCTAGTGTTCCTTCAGTACACGGGTTTCAAGAAGCAGTGAGACTTCTTCAGAGACAACACTAACAATGAAAAATCTCTCGGAAGGTAACATAAAGAGGAATCCACCTCAGTGTCTTATAACAGCCTGACAGACTCTGCTCTTTTGAGCCAAGAAATTGTCTCTGGCAAGCACTGCTTTGAAGACTGAAAAATGAATGTTAGGAAATAAATAAATAAATAAATAAATAAATAAATAAATAAATAAATAAATAAATTCTCGCCGTGGCGCTTCCCTCATGACTGCACCCACACAGTTCGGCAAGCTTTGAGAAGAAGGAACTCTGTTTCAAGTATGTGAATCATGGGCAAAATCTTACCATTTTCCAGACCTGTCATTGCCAATGTGGGCACATAAATGAATGTTTTTAGACTTCTTTTGCAGACAGATGTCGTAAGTCCTCTGTCAGCTCAAAGCTGTTGCCAAGGATACTCTGTCACATAAGTGCCGGAGCACTGTGCAGTTCGTTATAAAAGATACTCATCCCAACAGGGGTCAAGACAAATGATAAGACCTACCAGAAGACAGAGAAAAAATAGATACACTATTAATTTAAAACAAACCTCTTGATGGGATTGTGTCTCCCAACTTTTTTTTTTAAAGATTTATTTATTTGAGGGAGAGCATGAGTGGGAGGGGCAGAGGGAGAGAGAATCCCAAGCAGACTGAGCGCAGAGCCTGACACAGGGCTCGATCGAATGACCCTGAGATCACAACCTGAGCCAAAACCAAGAGTCAGACGTTCAACCGACTGTGCCACCAAGGCACCCCTCCCAACTTTTTTATGGAGCTCTACTTTACCCTAAAACAGTGAGATTATAACAAAATGTCATTAGAGGTGGGGAAGACCTTTTATGCAGAATCCACTGGAAATCAAAATAAGCAGAGAAGTTTACTGTGTATACTAAGATGCTCAAAAGAGAGTAAGTGGTCCTCACATGAGAAGATGGCATGTTGGATGAAAACACACCCTGGAATATAAGCAGATGATCATAAGCCACGTGGCTTTTGTCATGTACCTTCAGTATGATGAAGGGAATGGTCATAACCCCACTTCCAGAATGTAGACTTGGCATGTGAAGCTCCCGATTCCTCACTGTCTAGCAATTTTGCACCTAAATGTCAGTAATGGTATGATGATGACATTCTCCAAACACTGCTTCTTTGCTTTGAGGGATGTAGCCTCCCCAACCATCGCCTTCCTAAGGATGTTGGTGCCAAGGCCATTGTTTCTGCAACAGGAGATAATATTATCATAGTGTTGGACACAGTACTGTAAGCTGGTAAGGACCTAAAATGGCTAGAAGTGAGGTATTGGCCATTTGCCAGGCAGTCGTGAGTGATTCATCTGAGGCCATCAGGTCATAGAACTGTATTAGTCTGCCAGAACTCTGTAACGAAGTACCGTCAACTGAGGACTTCAACAGAAATTTATTTGCTCACAGTTCTAGAAACTAGAAGTCCAAAATCAAGTAGCCAACTGGGTCGGTTTCTCCTGATACTTCTCTCCTTGGCTTGCAGACAGCTGCCTTCTCGCCGTGTCCTCCTGTGTCCTTTTTCTCTGTGCACGTGTGCTCCTGCTATTTCTTCCTCTTTTTTATAAAGACACCAGTCCTATTGAATTAGGGCCCCGCCCATATGACCTCATTTAACCTTAATTACCTATTTAAAGGCCCAATCTCCAAATACAGTCACCTGGGGAGGGCTTCAACCTATGAATTTGGAGGGGCATAGAGTTCAGTCCATAACAGGGATGTAGAGGGTGGAACATATTTACCAGGACTGGAAGGCCATGTAAAACTGGCATGGCTGTATTTGATTATATGAGGAGGGTAATCCATGGACACTTTAATAGGCAAATGGAAATGTAAGATTTTCTAGGTCTTTTGGACCCCTGTACCTCTGAAGGAATTCTTATCACCCAGCCCTCGTAGAAAATTCAGGAAGGGTTTTCTGACTCCAGTTTGATGAATTCCCAATTATCAGTAATCCACCAAAAGGACACGAGCCTGATGTGGGACTTCCTGAATGATTCTCTTGCCTTAGCTGAATCTCTCCTGCTCTTCGTCCCAGGAGCCACCTCTGACTCCAGAGAAATAAGCATACACGGACTTCGTACTTCCGTAAGATTCTTAAGAGTTGTGCTGTTTCAGTGTACCAGAGCCAGGATGAGGAACAGCAGCAATAGACCCTTATAGTTTTCTAAGACTGGGTTGCAGGTGTCTTGAAAGGAGCACAGTGGGCCTGCAGGTGACCCGGGATTGTTGGTCCTCTCAGCACAGCCACCACTTAAGCAGTGCCACCCAAAAATGTGTCTGAGCTTTCATGAGGGATTAGGATCTCTGTCCCTCCCTTCCTTTCTGCTTGCTTCTTCCCCATGTTTGATTCTAGACTGAGATGTCCTAGAAATGTATTTAGCTTTAAAAAAAAAAATGTAACTCATAGTTAACTTTAGTCAAGTTACTACATTTCTTTGTGCATAGAATTCCTCATTTATGAAATTGAAATAAGAATTTGTACCTTCACAGGATTGTCCTACAGATGGTGTAAGGACTTACGTAAGCCGCTAGCATTGTACCTAGAACGTGGCAGGCACCGAGAACATTTTCATTAGCGTTCTTCTTCTGTGGTAGTATCAGGTAGAAGAATAAAGGAGAAAAGGTTTGGAGGCGAAGACGGAAGGGAAGAGTTAAAAGTTCCACTTTCACATAAGTGATTTGGCGTCAGTACACTCGAAGTCATAAGAGATTTGTAAACTTGAAACAACATCCTGCATAACACGTTGTGAATTACAGACTGTGCTAAGCAATACAGTAGGAATGGCATTTGTACCATTTGACTTAAATTTTTATTACTGCCCTCATACCATATAGAGACAGCAGGTAATTCCAGATTTATCCATTAAAACCTTCTGGTTAATGTGTTAATAAATATTGTAAATTAATTAAAAGGTACCATACAGAGTTTTGTGAAGTGTTATGGCATCTTCTACTTAAAACCCTTATCTCTTCCCACTGCGCATAGTATGAGTATGAGCTCCTTTCAGCGTGCATGATCTGGCCCCTACTTACCCCTGCAGCCTCACCTTCCCCCACCTGGCTAGCTAGGCTCTTACCTCTAATTCAGGCTCCCACCATATTGAAGTATTTTGGGTTTCTCCTCCCTGGACTCTCACACATATAGTACAGTTTGCCCGAGACACACTTTCCATCTCTTCACCTGGCCAATTCCTGGGTAGCCTTTATTCTCCTGCAGAGCCTAAATGAGGTAACTCTTCTAGAAAGGATCCTATTTATTGTTGTATATTTAGCCCCTAGCCTAGTACCAGGCACATTAGGATTTCAGTAAATACTTGTTAAGTAAATGAATCGGTACTCAACCTAAATGCAAAGGATTATAATGATAATTTTCCATTACATATATAGTTGTATAACCTGTTAATTTTGTGTGTGTGTGTGTGTGTATGTGTATGTGTGTGTGTGTGTAAAGTAGGCTCCATGCCCAAGTGTGGGGCTTGAACTCATGACCCTGAGATCAAGACCTGAGTCAAGATCAAGAGTAGGATGCCTAACCCACTGAGCCACCCAGGCACCCCCTGTTAGTTTTCAAATCCCATTTAAGGAGGAAAAGAAGTAGTTTATTCTTTAATGTACATATTATGTCCTACATTATACAATGCATGACATATAAAATGGATTAAGGTCTGCCTCCTCCTTGTAACTGCTATAAGGGATTTGTTAAGTTTCTCTGAACTCATTCATTTTGATTTTAGTTTTTTAAAAAAAAATCAAATATAGTGACTACTGCACAATACAGCAAAGAGATTCTTGTAGAAAGGCTTTTCCTCTTAAATTTGTATCTAGTGAAAAAAACCTTATTAAGAGTTTTTTAAAAGTAGTCAAAAGATTTAGATTGTCGATATAAAATACCAAAAAGCATGTGTTTGTGGGGAAATACATTTGAAAAAGAAACATGAACGGTAAACCAAGTGATCACAATGAAGTTATGTAATCAGGCTGTTTCATTGAGCTTTCCTTCTTATAAAATTGTTGACACTCTGAAGGATTTTTCTCAGAGACATCTGCTTAGAGATGCGAGAATGGGATCTGAAGGTAGTATAGAACAGCTCTAAGAAAGCGGAGGGTGTGTGAGGCTCTTTTTATTTGCTTCACAAGTAATTCACTTGTAAAAAAAATTAACATCTGCTATTTTGAAGCTAATCTTAGTGTATTGAATGCTCTTAACCATTTCTCAATCCCACAGTCTTTTATCTTGCTTCTCCTGCTGTGTTCCCACCACCCCTGATCCCATGAGCAAACCTTGAGACAGCCTCAGACTTACCAAAGTACTGCTTTGGTTTCAGCTGCTCTTCTGCAAGAGGAAGTGAATGTTGGGGGTTTTCTCTGTGGTACAGTTGTGATAAAGCTGTGGTGGTCTTATCTCTCTCGTAGGTAGTGGCTCTTTATGACTACACAGCGAATCGATCAGATGAACTAACCATCCATCGCGGAGACATTATCCGAGTGTTTTTCAAAGATAATGAAGACTGGTGGTATGGCAGCGTAGGAAAGGGACAGGAAGGTTATTTTCCAGCTAATCATGTGGCTAGTGAAAGTAAGTTTTATGCTCCCTTCCTGGTTTACTAATATGGTATAACTGATAGTCCAAGATTTTATCATTTGCTACCCTTTAATTTACTCTCTTTGTAACTTTTGCTTATGTTTACCAATGGGTATTGCTTTTCATTCGCATGATGCAAAAATAACTAACTAGAAAAAGGGGACACTGATGCACTAGAAAGCTCCTCTGTTCCGAGATTAGAATATTTTTCTCACAGACTCATCCTGGATGCCCTGCCTGTCCAGCTACCAATGTTCTTCTTCAGCCCTTTTTGCCCGCCATCTGCCCCACACACAGTTATATCAGCTCTTCTCTGGCCACAGTGAATCCTCAGTTGACAGGCACCGGCACAACCTCTAGTTGCCCAAGTCCCATTCTTTGACTTTGTATATACCTCAGTCCCAAACCTGCAATAGATTGTTTCATTCTCAGGTAAATAAATATCCCCATTTGTGAAAGGCCAAAGAAATGAGCTGAAGGAGAAATTCTAAACAGGACTTGGTGAGACCTGTAGATTTACTACTAGGCTTTGAGAGGTGCAAATAGAACTGACAGAAAGAGCCTAGAGATAAAATAGCGTGAAGACTGAAGAAAGGGGAGGAGTACGGCAGTGCTTCTTCAGAAGAACGCTTCCTATCCGCAGTTCCCTCAGTAGTGTGGCAGGAAAGCCCAGTACTCAAGGGTCAGGAAAACTCGACACTAATACTGATACGCCTCAGTTTCCTCCTGTAAAATGAGGAAGTTGAGCTCTCACACCTCTAAGCTTCCCTCCAGAAACACTGAAATTTTATAGTTCTGGTTTAAAATGTAGTATAGGAAGCCTTGAGAATACTCCATTTTGAATCATTATTGTCAAGTCTTTAGTTTCCGCAAAGAAGAAATAATTATAAATAACAGTTGACTTTCAGGCTTGTCTGTGAAGCACCATTTAACCCAAACTGGCTGAACAAAAGTACTATTGATTCCTAACCTAAGTTTTGAATTTTGAAAGCAAAAGAGATGAAGGAAAACAGGAAGAATAATTTCTTCCATGAGTACTGGGCGCTGAGCTGGGCACAGATGAAATTAGTTCTCTTTCTGCACCCATCACCCTGTCTGCACCCTGGTACTTCCCAGGGCCCCCCGCCCCACGCTCCAGGGCTCCCTGTCTCTGCAGCTGTTTCCCTCAGTTTATCTGCTGCTTTCAGCAAACTCCTCCCCTCAAAAGTGCTAAGTGTCTTAAAAGTTACCCACTTCTCTCCCTCATAACAAAATTCTTCATTTCCTCCACGCCACTGTTACAATTCTTCTTCTCTGAGTAGTAAATGATTGATGGCTCTTAAGCTATTTTTAATGTTCAAAAGAGAATACGTAACGGAGAAAAATTAAGGCAGTGTGGAAGGAAGAAATTTTACAAGTTAATTCCGAGTCATTTTTCATAAGCTCAATACTTGAGACTTCCAGGTCACCTCACATATCCCAGTTTCTTCCCTCCCCTTCCCAGTGACACCTTTCCCAGTGGATCAATAGCTCTAGTTCAGCAGGAGTAGCTTCCATTTTCAGATCAAGAGCGCTGCCTGCACAGTCATAGTCGCTCTGGATTATGTCTGTAATTTTAGCTAGATATTACAATCCATTGTTTCTTCCAGACACAAGTGGAAACATTTAAACTTCTTTTTCACTAGACAGTATAAAGATGATGGGTGTATTTCCAGGGAGAACGGTATTAGATTTTTAACTTTAGAATCTAGTTAGTTTGCAGAAATAACCTCTTAGGCTTATGATTCTTGAGAGACTGTAGATACTTGGTCCACAGTGGGTTAAAAATCCATTAAAATTAGCTTTTTTTCCCTTTTATGACTATAGCACGAATTCTAAAGCATACCACAGTGATGCTTGGTGGCCACATGCAGAAATTAATTCCGTGTTTCAAGTAGTGACCATCCTCTGACTGCCAGAATTCCTTATTGTATCCCAGAAGAATTAATACTTTCTTTTGGCATCAGTTACTGCTTTTTTGAAAAAGCCTTTTAAAAGCCAGAACAAAAAAAGAATTCTCAGAAAACCTGAGAATCTCATGATTGAATTCTCACTTCATCAGAGGTTATCTTCTTTTCCCTTTTATCCTACTTTATAACCTGAATTTAACAAAAACTCACCTGCTCAGTTTTAACATTAGGGGGGAAAAAGACCATCAGCAGCATATTCCACTCTAAAAATAGTAGGAGAAATTGTCCTTTATCTTTATCTGAAGCCAAGTATGCAAAGCAAAATGCTCTAAGGGAGTGTATAGATGTGAACATAATCTCTACAAACCATTCATTTGAAAGCCATGTCCTCTAAGAGAACAACACCACAATAGAAGTCCCCCCATCATTATAAAGAACTTACTCCTTTTGTATCTTAAGCCACTGGAAAGAAAAACATGAACAACTTCACTTAGTGACATCTAACATCCTTTCCAATAAGAGATAAAGAAATCCAATAATAAAATCAACCCATACACAAAGCCAATTAATATATCTTACAATTGTGGAATTTCAAGCAGGTGTATTTTACCAATTTCTCTCAATTCGGAGTTGCCCAGAGTTGTCATTTAACTGAAACATTTTCTTTTTAGTCCTTCTTGAAAATTCCCACGTAACTTTTTAGAGCCCACACTGTGTGTAGATTAAATAGATTATATAAATTATAATCTCAAATTTGACCCTGTGAACAGATTCAAGGTTATGTATAGACCTAGCCCCATGCTCTTTATTTTGTACCATTTTCCCAAATTATTCTTTGCCCACACCTCTGCCTGGCAAAATCCTGCCTGTTCTTCAGGGTCTGACACATCTACCACTTCTTGCATGGAGCATTTGCTCTCTATATCGGAATCCGTCTTTGTTATGTCTCTTTCGAAAAATGTCACATTCTACTGTATGTTACACTTACTTGTGACCAAATCTGTCTCTGACCAGATTGTAAGCTCCTTGAGAGCAGACTGTCTTTTGATCATCTTCTGTCTCCCTAGACGGTACCTAGCAGATAACCTTGCATATAGCGGGCTCCTGGTGAATGTGAATTGAGATAAAATAAGCAAGTATCTGCATGACCACATGATAAGTGAAATTGACATGTTTTACGTTTCTGAAATCCGGCTGATGAAAACTTCCCGATCATAAATTATGTTCTTTCGATAACCGGTGTGTATAACTACAGATGGCCTTAACACTAAGTGCCAGGTAGCTTACTGTTACACGAAGGAAGCGAATAGCAAGATCTTTAGTTTCATTCCTGCCCTCTCTCCGTCACTGTCTATTTCCACCGCGGGGTCAGGGCTCCTCAGTTTGATTACATGCATTCCTTGTTCAATTCCAGCATTATATCAAGAACTGCCTCCAGAGATAAAGGAGCGATCCCCTCCTCTAACCCCAAAGGAGAAAACCAAAGTGGAAAAACCTTCTTCGGCTCCTCAAAAGGTAAATGTTTTCAAAAATACGGATTGCATATGAACTTTAATTTTCTCTCTCTCTGGATAAAATATTACTTCATCTTTCATGCTTATATATCTCATTGCTTTTACATTATTATTTCTTTTACTATTGGCACCAACATTATGGAATACATAAGGCAAATATTCTTTTTATAATTATTAGTATAATACTATTATAGCCATTTTCCAGATAAGGAAACCAAGGAGGCTCAGAGAGATGAACGTAGACCCCAGGGCACAGCCCAGGTGATGGGGTATATGGCGCCAGAGTGGAACTTGTGACTTGAAGTGTGGCGCGACCTCCAGAGTACACTTGTTTCTGTAACTGTGCTGCTGGCACTCTCATCAACGCCACCTGAGGGTACACAGTAATGCTAAAGGTCATTGGGGCCCCCAGAATAACCATGTTCTCTTTTACTGGAGCATTCCTCTTGCTAGTAATTCGGAAATGTTTTCAAGTTAAAATGAATATGGATAAATCAGCTAGAGAAATGTCCTGGTTTTTAGGCTGTGCCATCAGATCCCCCAGGGATATCAGTCAGTATTCTTTTGGTGATAGCGGTACTTTGGTAGAAAAGCTTAATAAGCACTATACCTATATTACCTATTAAACTTATTTTATTATGTAACATTAGCTCTTGCCTTAGGCTGAATAACTTTACTTCTTGACTCCTTGAACTGACATACATTTTTTGGTACAAATACCATGTCATGATACAGTTTTGTCGTCCCCCCCACCCCCACCCCGGGAGATTGTTTTGACAGTTGAACCTCTCGTGTGTCATTCGGTCATTCAGCCGTATTTATCGAGTGCTTATTTCCATGCTGGGCATTCTGTTAGTCCTCACTGAAATGAGATTGAGTAGGCAAAGCACTTGCCTATCAGGAGCTTGCAGGCTGGTGGGTGAGACACCCACGGACTATGGCAATCCCAACGGACTATGGCAGGAACTATAACGAAGATATGTGCACAATGCATTGGGTTAGGGTTAGGAACACCCAGGAAGAAACCCTCTAAATGTGCCCTGGGTAGTCCAGGAAGAGCTTCCAGAGAGGGTCATGCTTGAGCTGAGGCTTATAGAATGAAAAAGTATATGCTAGGTAGATAATCTTAGAAAAAGACATTCTAGCAGAGGGAATAACTTGAGAAAGGTGTGGTATGGTACGGTTCTGTTTGGGGAGCTTAGGGGCTAATGGAGAGGCTAGGAGAAATGCAAGAGCCAGGCCATAGAGAGCCTAGTGTGCTCTGCTGAGATGTTTAGCTTGTAAATCCTTCAGACAAAGGGGATCCCCTAGAGGAGGTAGTCCAGGGAGTGACACGGACAGATTGCATGTTAAAAATACATTGTAATGGCATGGCCACATAGTGGTTGGATTAGAGGTATCTAAGACCTGGGTCAGGGAAATTCATTAGGAAACCACTGAAATAAAATATAAAAGCCTGAACTAGTGGGGTTGGAGGGGAGGATATAAGGTGTAATTGACAGGATTTTATGATTGATTGGATATGATTAGGGAAATTGGAATCTAGGATTGGGCTAAACCCCTGGCTTATTACACAACTGGATGGATGGTGGTATCATAGAAATAATACAAGAATAAGGAAGATTTGGGGATCTAGAGACAGGCAGTGGTAGGAAGTAGGCTGTGACTTCAGTTTTAGGTATCTTGACTTGTTAGTGGTGTCTGTAGTGCCCTCAGGTAGAAATACCCCCTAAGGCGCCTGGGTGGCACAGCAGTTAAGCGTCTGCCTTCGGCTCAGGGCGTGATCCCAGCGTTATGGGATCGAGCCCCACATCAGGCTCCTCCGCTATGAGCCTGCTTCTTCCTCTCCCACTCCCCCTGCTTGTGTTCCCTCTCTCGCTGGCTGTCTCTATCTCTGTCGAATAAATAAATAAAAAATCTTTAAAAAAAAAAAAAAAAAAAGAAATACCCCCTAAGGAGTCAGACATGCAGGACTGGAATTTGAGAGAAGGTAGGGCTTCAGATCACATGGGGGAGAGGAGTTCATGTAATCATTGTATTATAGCAGAAGAGTTGAAGCTTGTACTGAAGGAGATAGATAGCCCAGAAAAAAAATGTTGTAGTGTTCTGAGAGAAAGGCCAGGGACAGAATCCCACATGAACACTAGTATTTAAGGGACAGTCTGAGGAAGAGGAGAGATTAAGAAAGAATAATCTAAGTGGAAGGAAGAACCAGAAAAAAGTACCCTAGAAACCAGGGGGAAGGGAGGTTCAAGGAGGGTATCGTCAGGAGTGTCGGAGACAGCCAGTCAGTCCGTCTGTCTGAGCAGTTGGTGAACGGGAGAACCTGGCACCGCTGCAGAAGTCTCGGTGATTGACACGAGTACGACAGGGGTTGGAGAGGAGAATGGGGCCCCCGCAAGTGAGCTCATGGAAGTCGTTCCCAGAGCTTCACTTGGAGAAGAAAAAAGCTCACACAGTGACTGGCGGGTGACACACCTCCAGGAATGACTTCTAAGATACTGGAGTGACATGGAAATTTCTATACTAAGGAGATGAAACCAATGGACGGGTTCAGGCTGGAGATAGATAAAGAAGGCACATGTGGATCTTGGAGGAAGCAAGAGGCTTTTATCAGAAAGACAGGTTGATAGATTAGTCTTGGCTTAGAACAGTGGTTTTCAGCCTGGGGTGATTTTGCCTCACGGGAGAGCTTCAGCAATGTCTGGAGATGTTTTTGCAAATATATGCAGGCGGGGGGATACTACTGGCATCTAATGGGTGGGGGTCATAGATCTTGCTAAACGTGTAGAATGCACAGGACAACCCCCACCCCACCAAAGGATTATCTGGCCAAAAATGTCAGCAGTGCTGAACTTACAGCCGTGCCCCTCTACATCAGTGAGGGGTGCAGAGAGGTTGATAGTGGAAGTCTAGAAATTAAGGACATCGTTATGTTCTCCGAAACATACAGGAGGTCCTCTTCAAAAGGGAGGGTCAAAGGAATTAGGAAGAATAGTGACCATTAGAGCACCGTAAGGGTAGTAGGAGCAGGAGCTCGTTTGGAACATATACAAGTTCATGAGTAGTGCTGAGAGCTGCTGTTTGAATGCCGTAAAAATGTAGGCGGCATAATTCTGTGTGGTTGGATTTTTTCTTCAGTAGCGCTCAGCATCCCGGCCATAGCAGGGGAGAAGGCGTATTGGGCTTGCTACATAGTTGGGGCAGTTGTGAATGTGCCCAAAGCACAAGAGGATAAGAGACTTTTGATCGTGTTGTTAGGAGAGTCACTGGAGTGACAGACACGCCCCAGAGGGTCCTCCAGGTTGGAAAGGACATGGAATCAGAAGACTGGCCACCTGAGAAAGCAGGTTGTCTGGAAGGTTGCAGGAAGGCCCGCACACCCAGGCGGAGGCAGGGTGGCATCCACTAAAGAAGCCACAAGCTGGGGCTCCGGCCTGTAAGCCCCCACACCCTCTTGCTTAATACTTCAGATGGCAGGCAACTTGAGGTTCTGATAAATTCACAGAGTGTGTATAAGAGCGGAAGTGCAACTGAAGGACACATTATTCTAATTGAACTGGCCAAGTAATTAGGACCCAGAGTGGTGGACAGGTTGTACTCTTGGATTTTAAACTTCTGGGATGGTTGCAAGAGTTGGGATGCAGGGGACACTGGGAAAGCAAGAGCTGAAGTCTTTGACTCTTATGTTAGATGTCTCACCCTTGGCTTCACATTGAAATCACCTAAGAAATTAAAAAAATAAATACTGTTGCATGTCCCCATACCCACAAAGTGACTGAATTAGTCTGAAATGGGATCTCAGCATGGGTAGATTTCAAAAGCTTTCCAGATTATTTTAATGCACAGCCAACATTGAGAACCATTATGTGTTAGCGCGACCACAAGGTCTGAAGATAACAGCTACAAAGACAAATAGGGGATAGTCTAGGCAGGTGTCAAGGCATCTGAGGAGGAATGTTTTGAGAGTATAGCCTACGGGGCACCTGGCTGGCTCAGTTGGTAGAGCATGCAACTTTTGATCTTGGGGTTGTGAGTTCAAGCCCCATGTTGGGTGTAGAGATGACTTTAAAAAAAAGAAAGACAGAAAGTATAATAACCTAAAATTAGCAACAGAGAGGTAAGAGGGGGCCAGTGTTAACTCCAGACCCCTGGGGTTCATGATTGGGTTATGTGAGAGCAAAAGCCTATGCTACAAAGAACTGAAAAAAAATGTTTCTAGGTAAAGCGCCAGTTTCAAATACAGCAAGGATATTTGGCGATGGTTGCCTGTGACAGTATGGGGACAGTAGGGAATACAGTTCAAAGGATCGGTAAGGAATTTGGGCAGATGCTACATGTGTAACGTTATCCATTGTTTGGAAGCGAGCACCAGATTTAAGAATTTAGGGAGAGACTGATGTAAATGTACAACCTAAAGACATTAAATGCAATGAAAGCATTTATAACATTAACACGGAGCCATCGTAACAGTTCACAATATGCCTAGTCTGTGTCAAGAACTGTGTGAGATGCTATGAAAGCCATAATCTCTACTTACAGTGACTTACTGGTCTCCCTGACTCCCACATCATGCTGATCTTTGAAATTGGGGTTACTCAACCCCCACGTCTGTGTGCAGTAGCCTTGAACGACTTCTGCCTCAGCTGGAGGAGGAGATAGAAGGAACTTGGTCAGTATCTTACTGGCTGCCTGGGAAGTTGGTGCCACCCCTTTCTCTTCCTGATGCACCTGTGTTCCTATGGATAGACACCTCTTACCTGCTTCTCAGCGTCCCCGGTTCTCACTGCCTCTGCCACCCCTCCTCCACTTAGAAGAGCTCACTGCATCATAGTCTTCATTGATTTTTTCATGCTGTGTGCTTTTTCCTCTCACGGACTGATCTCCATACTTAAAGTATATCTTTATATTTATATCCCAGTGGACCAATTCTTCAAATATCCATCTTGACCCTCGAGGTCTGCTTCAGGCTAATCCCACTGCTGCCCAAACTAATTCTAAATAGATCTCAAGGAACTTGCAGACATGCAACATAAAGCATTTTAAAAACTTAAAATAGGTAAAGCAAGGAAGTTGTGGAGGATAGGACTCCGTGTGGGCAAGGAGTAGTAAAGTTCTCGGGGTTGAGAGGGAACTCAATGGCCTTTCGAGTTTAAGATGCATAGATTTCTTTTGTTGAAGAGCATGGTTTGATCTGCTTGGTCTGAATCCATATTTTAGAATAGAATTCTACATGGTTTTCCTCCTAGGGAATGGATGTACCAGGTGTATAGTTAGATAATGTTTGACTTCGCTCTGCGGGAGAGTATCAGGAATGATCTCTGCTTATGCAAAAAGAAGAAACAGTACTGTTGTCCCAGGTAATCAAAATGCCTTGGGCACACTCTGAGTCACAATGCCAACAGCCAGCCCTTGAGAAATGTGTCCCTGGGCTTCCTTAGCACCTGGCGTAGTTGCATTTCTTCAGTTGAGTTCCTTTATCAGGATATAAATGGTTTGATTTTATCAAGATCCTGCCACAAATTCTATCAGATGTTTAATTTCAAGAGCAGGCTTTATATTTATTATCATATGTAAGATATGTTCAAAAAGAAGAACATGAAAAGTAGTCTTTTATGATAAGTGCCTAGAATTGGGGAGGGGAAGGCCCTATGTTCTTCGAGTTACAGAATTGGTGACCTGGAAGGAACCCTAGAGATCATCCACGGTGATGCTAGTCAGTTCCTTCATTTTACAGGTAAGGAAATCGAGATCCAGAAACGCTGTAAGAGTTTTATTCAGAATGACTCCTAGTTAGGAGCTGGGCCTTCCTGTTGTCAGGCCAGTGCCCTTTCCCCGCACTAGTCAGCACATGGACAGGCAGCTGCTACCTGCACAAGCCAGCCACAGTTTGTGTCCCCCTGCCTCTCACATTCCTGTTTTAGGTCTGCTTCACGGGACCCATCTCCATGTGCAAGTTTTTAGAATTCTGTTCTCTATACTTTTTAAGGAAAAAAGGAAACCTCAATAGTTTTCTTTTCTTCTTTAAATTATCTCTATTCAAACTATAGAATAAGAAGTAAAATTATACCTTTTAAAAAGCTTGGCAGCTGCTGAATCCTGTTAAGTCCTTCCAAGTGGAACACACCTGTCCTGTTGCTGCTCACGCCAGGTACCCTCCAGCTTTTCGTCGAGTTCACGGCAGTGTCAGTGGGCGAGGGCAGCACCGGGCTCTCCCAGGGCAGGAGGCGGGCACAGGGCTTGAGGCGGCAACTCTCCATGATAGGCCAGAGAGTCCCCAGACACATCAGCAATTACCTACCGCAGGGGAATCAGAGGAGAATGTGCTCCTCGTGCTCACTCCAGACTGTTTTTACCATGAGGTGCTGTAAATTTGCGTCTAATAGAAGGAAGAATATTGGTGCTATCAGGGAGGGAAAAAAAAACTGAGAAGCTTTGAGGAAAAAAAAAAAGTGCTGACACCCTTGGTTTATTTGTGTTAGTATTTTGGACCTTATTTTCTTAGGCTTTTTATTTTTGCCAGCCTAAGCTTGAACCTATGTCATCAATTTATTTGGGGAGGAAAGTTGTCAAAATTCCTGTTTTAAAAAATGTTTTAATAATTTTAAACTGTTTTACTATAAAAATAATATATGCTCATAGTTTTCAAAATTTAACCAATAAAGATTAGTGTAAATAAGAAATAAAACCCCTGGGGCGCCTGGGTGACTCAGTTGGTTAAGCATCTGCCTTTGGCTCAGGTCATGATCCCAGGGTCCTGGGATTGAGCCCTGGGGGGTTGGGGGGAGCTGAGTTTGCTCAGCGGGGAGCCTGTTTCTTCCTCTCCCTCTGCCCCTCCCCCTGCTTGTGTTCTCTCTCTCTCTCTCTCTGTGTCAAATAAATAAATAAAATCCTAAAAAATAAATAAAACCCCTCTGTCTGGCTAATATTTGTATTCATTCTAATAGTTTCTTCCATGTCCTATTAAAATATTTTTTGCATATGTGAGCACGTATGTCTTTATTCATGTATGTTCTTTTTTTCAATGAAACTAGGATCATACTTAATGTTCTGATTTTTTTCTTCCACCAATATATCCTGGATATCTTATTAGCACAGATTGTTTTTTAGTTTCAAAAAACTTGAATTTGGTCACTAAAATGACTAATTTTCTTTTTTTTTATTTCCTAAATTTATGCCCAGTATTTTTGGATTTCTGAAAATGTTTGGTTTTTTTTTCCTAAAAATGAAACCCAAAGTAGAAAAGTACCTTCTAAGGGCGCCTGGGTGGCTCAGTAGGTGAAGTGTCTGCCTTTGGCTCAGGTCATTATCCCAAAGCCCTGGGATTGAGCCCCACTTCTGGTTCCTTGGCAGGGAGCCTGCTTCTCCCTCTCTCTCTGCCTGCAACTGCC
This sequence comes from Ursus americanus, assembly GCF_024610735.1. Lineage (NCBI taxonomy): Eukaryota > Metazoa > Chordata > Mammalia > Carnivora > Ursidae > Ursus > Ursus americanus. The sequence goes on along the minus strand of NC_142137.1, from coordinate 48,221,650 downwards.
CCTGCTTATGCGCTCTCTCTGTCAAATAAATAAATAAAATCTTTAAAAAAAAGAAAAAAAAAGTACCTTCTACTCTTTCAATATTTCAACACTGGGGCGCCTGGGTGGCTCAGTCGTTAAGCGTCTGCCTTCAGCTCAGGTCATGATCCCAGCATTCTGGGATCGAGCCCCACATCGGGCTCCCTGCTCAGCGGGAAGCCTGCTTCTCCCTCTCCCACTCCCCCTGCTTGTGTTTCCTCTCTCGCTGTCTCTCTCTCTGTCAAATAAATAAAATCTTTATTTAAAAAATAAATTAAATAAATAAATAAATAAATAAATAAATATTTCAACACTGACACAACTAAGTATGTTTTTGTATAAATGCCAGACATAGAGTAATAATTGTGCATAGGAATGTTAGATTATTTCAGGAAGTGTGGAGACATTACTGTGATGTTTTTGTTTTTCTCTAAAAACTCAAAGAATATTTATTAGATTTGTCATTCCAAGATAACTCTAATAATTATCCATTGTAGCTCAGCTCCTTCCATGAGGAGAAGAGTGTTTTAATTATTTTCAGCATTTTACTTAGCATCTAGAATCAGTGAGAATAGGCAGGTCTTATTCAAAAGAGCTGACCCTAAACCAAAGTGCAGACTCCAGTTTTGTGCAGGAACAACTTTTTTCTTGTCCAAAGCAAAACAAAACCAAGAAGCATCAGTTAACTCCATGGTCGTTCCTCTTCCAGCCAAGCCATACAACACACACAAATTTTTATGTTGGTAATTCTGTCAACCTCTCAGAAAAAGAGTAGGCAGTAAATAAGTTGCCTTCAAGGTACATATGTCTGTATTCATCTACGGAATATCTAATTTTCCTTTACCTTCTTCATCGCAAAAGGAGTCAGACAATTCATGAAGCCTGGATTAATTGGGCTCTATATCATTATTTTCAAAAATCGCTGCATACAGAAAAAAAAATTTCCATTTACTGGTACTTCTACCAGGAGTGCATCTGAATTATTTTTAACCACAGAAACAATATGATTTTATTATGTTAAATCCAACAACCTGTTTATAAAGATAGTGGTTATTTTTGATATGTTGAAGCAGATTTTCCAGATATCCAAAAGTTAGTAATTGTACACTAAATCATTGAAAATACAAATCATAACTTTATTGCCTCCTTCCTATTGCTAAAGAATAATACCGATAAAGCAGCACATTTTTCTGCCCACGGGTCCTGTCCCCTTGCTCTAATAAAACCAACTTTTTGCACCTAAAAAAATAAAAGAATAATACCGATTTATGTCTTTTTTTTAACTTTAGTAATTCTATCAAAGAAAATAAAGGTGATTTATCTCTAATTTGCTATATTAGGTAGATAAAAGTTAACTTATGTTTGGATTTGTTTTAAAATTTCAGGTACGTTTGAAGTTTTCTTCCTTCATCTGAAGAGAACTAAACTAAAATCTTAACTTACAAGTAAATTTAAAACCAAAGTTCTTTTTTTTTTTTTTTTTTTTTTTAGATTTTATTTATTTATTTGACAGTGAGAGACAGCGAGGGAGGGAACACAAGTAAGGGGACTGGGAGAGGGAGAAGCAGGCTTCCCGCCGAGCAGGGAGCCCAATGCAGGGCTCGATCCCAGGACCCTGGGATCACAACCTGGGCCTAAAGCTGACGCTTAACAGCTGAGCCACCCAGGCGCCCCTAAAGCCAAAGTTCTTGTTTGTGTCCCATAAAGAATCTCAATGCCGACAATATGGATATATATTTTTCTTTATAATTTGTTTCAATAACTTATAAATATTGTGAGAAAAAATATTAATTTCAAAAACCATTATTTACATTTGAGAATTTTCTGTTAGAGAGAGAACATGTTCTGCAGAGAAAGTAAGTGAACCCCGATGATGTGACAGCAAAGCAAGTGTGAGTCACCTCACACCCAGAGACTCTGCTCCCAACAGTAATGTTCCTAAATGTTCTTCACGGACAAACTCTAAAAGCCTGCAGAAACTCTCTTACCCTGAAAGGAAACCATACAGTCTTGACCTTCTTACAGGTCTGGTGATCCAGTTTCTCTACTCATTCTCCTTTACACCTTTGCCTCGGCCAGTGTATTTGACACTTGTACCTCAGCCCCAACTCTGTCTCTTCCCCTCAGCAGCTATGTTGCTTGCTATTTGGGGCAGTTTCCCTCCTTGTCTCCAGGACCCTCTGACCTTCAGCAGAGTGAGACCACACTAACAACTTGTCTTCTCAGTTTATGTAGCCTGGGGCCAAGACCTAGATAATTGCCAGTTCCAAAGTAAAGGGGCTGAGAGAGAATCCCCCTGGAGCTTCGCCTCCACCGTATCTGAGTATACATAAAAAGTATAAAATAAATGATCTTGTACTGTGTCAAACCATTGTTCCCCTTGGCCCATTACTCTGTCTTACTGTGACTTTAAGAGTTGTTTGATGGAATAATATCGTGTTCTTCATGATGATATTTTCAAAGGTTAACCTAAATGTCAGCAACATCCCTCTAATAATCTATCACAGATCTAAAGTGTTTAAGATATTGTTGGGAGAACTTCCCAGCAGTCATTCCTAGTAGTAAATTGTCCTTTAGATAGTGGCAGAATTGATTATTATCAGTCACCCTGTCTTCTGATTCGACTATCAGCATGTCCTTTTTTTCTGAAGGTCTCTGATACCCAAACTCTGCTGTCCTCTTGTTTCATCAAGCACTCCAAGGATTCTCAGCCTTGGCACACTGGCATTTTGGGCTAGATAATTCTTTGAGGGAATATGTTGTGTATTGTAGAATGTTTAGAGGTATCCCTGGCCTCTATCCACTAATCCACTGGATGCCACAAGCAGTAATCCCCTCTAGTTGTGACAATCAAAACTATCTTCCAGACATTGCCACATTTCTCCTGGGGGACAAAAATCACCCCCTCCAGTTGAGAACTACTGCTCTATTTTAATTTTAAAAATATGTAATATTGTTATGTACATACATATGTGTTTCTTTAAATTACAATTTTTATTTTAAGGTCCTGTTACTGAAATTTGGCCTTCATTTTCCATTTCTGGCAAGTATATAAGTAGTGGTGCTAGAGTTATAGACTATCTTACTTAAAAGCAATAGCTTCACATGAAAGTATGTCAAGCCGTGTGAGAGTCAGCGGAAAGAGGATATGTAAAATGTCTCTCACTTACGTAGACCTGTAGATCGCTCTTGACTAGCATTTATTTCCTTTGCCTTAGAAAGTCACCGTATGCTAATGTTTTTGTCATTACTTAGCAGTCCTAATAATGCCATAATGCTCTCTGATTTTAACATGGTTCTCCTTCAGTTGACATTCCGAACCTTTTTTTTATCCACACAAACCCTGCATACAATACAACACATTGAAACAGACTTGCTTTTATCACTCTTCTATAGAACTTTTTTGTGCTTAATGAGCTTTTTCTTTCCTTTTAGCCCGATTTATCTGTGGGTATGTTGAAGTTGCAGCCTCTGTTATACACTGTTGTGTCTTACACAAAATATAGAATTCTCGATAGACCTCCAGAGGTTGGCATCTCCTTTGTAAGAAAATCTGTGCCCGTGTGATACCAGCTTGCAGAGTCACTGACTAGAAAACAGCATCATTCCCAAGATTACTGTAGAAAAACATGCCTAGGCCAAGATCATGAGGCCAAATATTGCCCTATCCTTAAACTCACTGACAGGTGAAAGTCTAAATTACATTTCAAATTGAATTTTCCCATATGAACAATCTTACAGTGCGGGTCACATTTTTTATCACAACTTTGTAATTACCACAAATACCATGTATAGTTATTCATTCTTATAGCTGATAAAGTTTACATTATATTGTTAAGACAAAAGTGTGTTTTGTGCTCAGATACACGTAGTAGATGTAAAGCTATTAAAAAGATGTAAAGAGCAAAGTTAAAAGCAACATCACTGAACAATTTTGTTTAAACTAATATGGATATATGTGCATATGTGTGCATAGTGGAATAATGAGGAATGAGGAATCATTCACTTAGACTGCAGAGGGACTGGCCGGAACCTCCACTTGGTCAGAGAAATCTTCCTCCTGCATAATCTCATGGCACATCCTTTGTCTCTTATTCCGTTTATCACCTGCTACCTCGGCGCCAAGTTATTTGTACATACATTTGCCCTCACTAAATTATGAGACACAGCCTCACTAAGTCTGTTTAGTATTGTTTATCAGGAGGGAAATTGAAGTCCTTCATGGGTAGGTCCAGTAAGAATCGAGATTCAAACCAGAAGAAGGGAAGAGAGCAAGAAAGGGAGGAGATCACAACAATCCATGCTTATTGACTACTAAGCTACACTCACTAAGTCGGCTTCAGACACCCAAGTCCAAAATTATCCTTAGCTCTCCTACCCAACAAGTTGCCAATTCGATATATGCCAGGTTAATAGTTCTCAAACTGCTAGGCCTCAGAATCACCTTTTACACTTGTGTAAAAATCTTGGTGCCAGATGCTACCCTCAACATATTTCTGAAAGCCTCCTTGGTAGACCCAAGAGTTATGGAATTTTGCTCGAGAAGGCTCTTCCAGTCTCATTAGAGGAATAGCATAGCTACTTCAGATCCCATAATCTCTGGGTATAAACTCCAAGTTGACCTGACTCTACAGCAGCTTCTTTTTTTTTCTTTTTTTTATAATGATTTTTTATTATATTATGTTAGTCACCATACAGTACATCCCCGGTTTCCGATGTAAGGCTCGATGATTCATTAGTTGTGTATAACACCCAGTGCACCATGCAATACGTGCCCTCCTTACTACCCATCACCGGCCTATCCCATTCCCCCACCCCCCTCCCCTCTGTAGCCCTCAGTTTGTTTCTCATAGTCCATGGTCTTTCATGTTTCATTCCCCCTTCTGATTACCCCCCCTTTCTTTATCCCTTTCTTCCCCTACTGATCATTCTAGTTCTTATGTTCCATAGATGAGAGAAATCATATGATAGTTGTCTTTCTCGGCTTGACTTATTTCACTTAGCATTATCTCCTCCAGTGCCGTCCATGTTGTAGCAAATGTTGAGAACTCGTTCTTTCTGATAGCTAAGTAATATTCCATTGTATATATGGACCACAACTTCTTAATCCAGTCATCTGTTGAAGGGCAGCTCGGATCCTTCCACGATTTAGCTATTGTGGACATTGCTGCTATGAACATTGGGGTGCATATGGCTCTTCTCTTTACTACGTCTGTATCTTTGGGGTAAACACCCAGTAGTGCAATGGCTGGATCATAGGGTAGCTCAATTTTTAACTTTTTAAGGGACCTCCACACTGTTTTCCACAGTGGCTGTACCAACTTGCATTCCCACCAACAATGTAGGAGGGATCCCCTTTCTCCACATCCTCTCCAACAATTGTTGTTTCTTGCCTTGTCGATTTTTGCCATTCTAACTGGCGTAAGGTGGTATCTCAGTGTGGTTTTGATTTTAATTTCCTTGATGGCTAATGATTTTGAACATTTTTTCATGTGCCTGTTAGCCATTTGTATGTCTTCATTGGAAAAGTGTCTGTTCATATCTTCTGCCCATTTTTTGATTTGTTTATTTGTTTCTCGTGTATTGAGTTTGAGAAGTTCTTTGTAGATCTTGGATACCAGTCCTTTATCTGTAGTGTCATTTGCAAATATATTCTCCCATTCCGTGGGCTGCCTCTTAGTTTTTCTGACTGTTTCCTTGGCTGTGCAGAAACTTTTAATCTTGATGAAGTCCCATAAATTCTACAGCAGCTTCTAAAGCATTGCCCACACCTGTGTGAAACCAGTGGGAGTCAACTTCCCCGTGGCCCTATTCCCTCCAAAGCCTCCCACCTTAGTACCGTACATAGAATATTCTCAGTAAATGATTATGATTTGATTGAGACAGAGCTTCCAAAAACTTCCTAGGTGTGTCAGGAATAAGAGAAGGTGAAGAACAGTAAATTGGTGGATACACAGAAGCCATGATGAAAAACATAGAGTGGATTCTGATTTTTCATAGTAGTTATGTTCTCTGAATTCACCATGAATGCTGAATGAGTGAACACTGAGCCAGTGCTCCTAGGGAAGATAAAGGCTTAGGCTCCTGTGAGCCTCTGGTCCTAACATTTTCATCAGCTGGTGTAAAGTGTAAAGACACTTTATTTAATATATATTGTTGATTCATTAAAGTTGAATTCCTATCCAGCAGTACTGGATTTGTGCCTGAACAAAGCTCGGTCAACACATGTATTTTATCTAAGGCACATCAGCCTTCTTGCATTTAGTCACACTAGACAACACTTCAGCCCATTGGTTAGGGATCATTTTAAACCACAGAATCACCAACAAAACACAAAAATGTGAAAAACGTAGCCATACATAGGCCACGAAAGGGTACTTATTTACAGTGTGAAAGCTGAAATTAGAGTGTTTGAACCATGCCAAAGCATTAGAAGTTTCTAGTGTTCCAACTTGAGCTGGGATTGTGTGCATCAGGCAGCTCAAATTTTCAGCACGCTGCCTGTGTGAGTGTGTTCCGATGGCTGTGACAAGCACCGCAGGTATTGATGGGGGTTACAAATGAGCTGTAGTGAGGAGGTGAATTTGCACAGGCAATCCACAAATAATGAGGATCAGTTGCATTTTGAAACTTTATTACAAAGTTACATCGTTGTTTCACAAAACCTATTAAGTCTTTATAATAAAGATGAAGAAGGAGAAGTTCAGGCAAAGGGAGTTGGTTTAAAAGGAAAAAATATAACCTGCTACTTCTAGCACGGCTCATGTGTCCAACTTTTTTCTTCAATTTCTTTCTTCCTCTCTGGATGGAAATAAAAGGGCTAAACGTTCCTTGAAGGCAGGGACCGTGTCATGTTCAGAATCGAATTCCCAGCATCTAGTGCAAAGCAGGTATCCAGTGAATGTTTATTGAGTGATGGAAGGATCCGGTAGACAAATCGGATCAGCTGTGCTGAGGTCATCGTGAGTCTTCCAAGTCAGCCCGGACCCCTGCCGGGGTCCGCTGCGCTGGTGCTGCGCGCAGTGGCTGCTCAACAGTGCACAGAGCGCCGCCATGGACTTCACGACACCGCTAGGTCTCCGTCAGCCTCTCCAGGTTCCTTCCTTCACCTCCCATCTCCAAGGAACAGTTCCGTCCCAGAAGAGGAACTAGATGACCCAAATGATTCTGTAGTTTGCAAGAATTAAAGAAAGAGAGATGAGGTGGCATTCTGATGCTTCCTGCCTTCCTGGTTATCTGCAGACATTTTTTCATTCTCTCCAAATCAGGTCACTCGGGGCACCAGGAAATAAATGCGTGGAAGCAGCAATTATTTACCAATTTGATGCCAGACGCATGTGTAGTATTTGGAGCGTGTGACTGGGCCTACTTCTTTTACCAGTCCCCAGGCTGGGGGGCAAACTAGTTGCCCATTTTTTGTTCTTAGCCTCTGGAATTTTATCACTGCCAAAGAAAGTCACATAATTGTCCCTGCGTGTCTCTGTGTCATGTTTGTGATTGATTCCCAGCCTCAGTGAGGCCCATGGTCTCGATCATCTTTTTTGTTCTTCCTGACTGACTCCCCACCCCATTCTTGACCCCGCTCAGTAACAGTACTGTCCACATTCCTCAGGTCCCTAACCTCTTACTGAAGAGAACTTATCCGACATGAATTTTCTCTACCCCTCTCTCCTTTCTCTGTATTTCTGTTAATTTTGCCCTCCTTCTCCAGCCACTTTCAGGTCTCCCACAGAAAGAAGCACCCTTCTTTCTATAGCTGAACCCTCCACTTGTAGTTTTGGTCATCTTCCCCTCCCACATCCTTCTAGCCGCCCCCATCAGGGAGGCCCATCCTCATTCTTCCAGTCCTTCGGCATCTTCATTATTTATTCATTTCACACATACATACTGAATGCCTGCTGCTTTCCCAGGCACTGTGGTGGAATGTTGTCTGGATGGTAGAATGGCAAATTAAACAAACAGCCCCTCCACTTACAGAAGTTACAGTCTAATGAGTGAAAGTCATTGTAATTAGTGAGTCACAAAAGGAAGCATAGAAGCAGTGAGAGGACAGTGAAGGGAGACTATGAGGCCATGTGGTGAGAAGTAGATGGTTAGTTTTTATGAGGAGGGTACATTTGAGGCACTAGCAACCACAGGTGCAAAAGCCCTAAAGTGGCCAGAAATGCTCATCAGAAAAATTGAAAAGCCAGCTGGTCACAGGGGGAAGGGACAAGGGATGAAGCACAGAGTGGAGGGAAGGAACAAACGCGGCAGTTAACAGACAATGTAAAGAAATACTTCATACCCCCAACATTCGGGATCATTGACACCACTGTCTCTCTGCTGTTTCTCTCTCCTTTTGTAACACTCCACTTAGGGCTCCTTCCTCCTCCTCTGGCCGAGCCATGGTAAGGCAAGCCTTCTCCAACATACATGCTGCTGCATCTTTTCTATTGTTTTATATTTTTCTCTAACGTATTTTTCTAGATTATCCCTTCTACCTCCACAGTCTCAGATAATACTTTGGTTTTTTGAATGTATCAAATTCTGTAATCCTGACTCCTATCCTGAATCCCCAGGTGTATTTCTAACTGCATCCCAGAAATTTTTATGTAGATATCATTCTGGAATCTCTGGTCTAATATGCCCATCGTCTGCCCTCATCTTCAGGGAGTTCTCTCTTGAAAGAGCTGGCAGGTAGTCAAACATCAGGGGTTTTTGCAGCACAAGAGGATGATAGACTTCTACACGAAATGCAAGAACAGATAGAAATGGTCCCTGACCTAAGCTTACTGAGGTCAGTAGAGCTTTCTAGAAGAATCAATTTCTAAATTGAGTTTCACAGGAGGAAGGGCATTCCTGGCAGATTGAGCAGATCCATGCTAAGACATGGTGCATGGGGGCTGCCACAAATATTGCATCATGGCTAGCACTTGGGAGGCAAAGTTTAAAAACAAACTGCTGGACCTGAGCAAGTGGACAGGATAAGGTCCCTGTATGACATGTTAAGAAGCTGGGTTTTAGGGGCTCCTGGGTGGCACAGCGGTTAAGCGTCTGCCTTCAGCTCAGGGCGTGATCCCGGCGTTATGGGATCAAGCCCCACATCAGGCTCCTCCGCTATGAGCCTGCTTCTTCCTCTCCCACTCCCCCTGCTTGTGTTCCCTCTCTCCCTGGCTGTCTCTATCTCTGTCAAATAAATAAATAAAATCTTAAAAAAAAAAAAAAAAGCTGGGTTTTATACTGCAGGTAGTAGGGAGCCACTGAAGAATTTAAAGCATGGAAGATAGCATGATCGAATTGGTTGTTTCAAAAGCTCACTCTAGGGGCACCTGGGTGGCTCAGTCCATTAAGCATCTGACTTTTGGTTTTGGCTCAGGTCATGATCCTCCGGGTCACAAGATCGAATCCCGCGTTGGGCTCCGTGCTGGGTACAGAGCCTGCTTAGGATTCCCTCTCTCTCTCCTTCTCCCTTTGCGCCCCCCTCCCCCGCTCACTCTTTCTAAAAAACAAACCAAAAAAGCTCACTCTAGAAACTTTGAAAAAACTGGAAAAAAGCAGTACCAAAGGAACTAAGCAGGAGAAGCTGTTGGAATAATCCAAGCCAAATACAGTGAGAAACTAGGACGTGGTGACTCAATGGATGTGAAGGTAAAGGAGACATCTGGGTTTCTGATTTGACCATCTCGGTGTGTAAGAGTATAAGAAACACTTCCGTTTGAGACTCACAAAGTTGGCAGTGTCTGTGTGGCAGCCAGTTGCAGATATCTTACTGACATCGATGGAACTCAGGAGAGATCTGCTGAAAACTCAGACTTGCTAGGTAGTTTTGATGAAACTGTGTTTTCAGAAAAAAATTGTGTTTACAAAATGTGCTGAAAAGTGGCAATTGCCAAATCACTTTGAAGAAAACTTGAAACCTGGTTTCATGGTGTTGATTTGGAAGTCGTTAGCCTAAACACACCAGTTAAATGCATGGAAACAGGAATATAAAGAGTGGAAAGGACAAAGGCAGGAGTATTAGGGATGCCAGGTTTTTTTTTTGTTTTTTTTTTTTGTTTTTTTTTTGGAGTGAACTGAGAAGAGAGCCTGGGAAGGATATTGCCATGAAACGGCCCCCTGGTCCCGGCCTCCAGCAGTCTTCACTCTTCCATTCTCCAGTCTTTAAAGCACCTGTTCCCTGCCTACCACAGAGGCGATACCTTGCTAAAATAGAAATCAAGTCATGTGACTTACCAGCTCAGAAATCTTAGTTGGCCCTACGCTTGGCTATAAAGTCCGAATCTCGTAAATGTTTATCTAGACCCCACACTATGAACGTTGAATTGAGTTCTGACCTACTTCTCTTCATCATCTAAAATGACCTCCGGAGTAGGCTGCCCTGCAGACATTCCTCAAGCCTCTGCTTGCCCTGTTTTCTGGAACTATATAGTTTTTTGTGCTTCTCTAGTTATCAGAATTTCAATTCATCTCTTTAAGATCTCGCTAAATGCTCCCTCCTCTGTGAGTCCTTCTCAAACCTTAAGTTACAATTCAAGGCTACTGTTCCTTTATTTCCACGCATTTTCTTTTTACCTTTATCATAATGTTTATCCCCTGGTTGTATCCACATCGTTCCCCATTCGATTCTAAACTCTTACAGCCTACTGAGCTTTGTACCCCCAGGACGTCTAGCACAGTGCCTCACTTACAGAGTGGGGTTTCATAAATATCTGGTGTTTTTTTAACTGGCACAGTTAGTACCAAAAACTACAAGCCATGAACCAAGATGAAGACCTTTGCTTTTTGTTTTAATATATTTCTAGAAACTGTGTCTTGATGCAAGAGACTATTTTGTCCTTAAAGAAAAGCATTATGATTCATCAAGTATAATTCACATAATCAGTAATAAATTCTAAAATCAAAGAATCAACAGCAAACTTATATGAATATATAATATTGCAAAATTGTGCTCCTGGAAGCAGAATTTTAACAACAGAGGAAATCTGGAAGAGCTTGTCTAGTCCAGTGATCTAAAGACTCTGTAGACCCCTACTCTTTAGGGCTCTGGGGAGTAGGGCTGGGAAGACAGGGTTTGCCTGGCCACCAAACCTAGCTTCACCTCCAGTAATTCTATGCTTAAGTGTTTATATACGAGGCCCAAAACTGTTCTGAAAACTAGTTTTGATGTTAAATCAGTTTGAAAAAACAGAATTATAGCCTTCAGGTGACTTCTGTAACCTTGGTGACTCTGGGCCTCCATTTCCTCATCTGTAAAATACAAGAATGGTGCTGTGGTCGTTCATGCTTTTGTTCTGAGCCCCATCTGTTCATTTTCAAGTAAAAAACAGATCCCAAGAGAAGTTAAGTGGCTTATGCTCAGGCCACACAGAAAGTTAATGACAGAACCAAGACTGGAACTTAACCACCAGCTCTGGTGGGGGTGGTTTTCCTCTCTCTCTTTTTTAAAAATCCCTGCAAAGTGGGTATAAGTAAATTATAGGTATTAAAAATATGGACAAGGTAGAAGATATCGGGAGGTATTATAAGCAGCACATAGATATAGAGCTATACTGTGTCATAAATTTGCCTGACTTAAAGCTCACTGGTGTGCAAGCTACAACGGACATCAATTGAACATTTACCTAATTTTACATTTGTTCCTCAAGTTTACAGAAATATTTGGGTGAGTTTTTTGCATGGCCCATTTCTCTTTTACAAAGCTGTTCATGAGTTGTTTTCTTCTTGGTGAATCTCCGTGTAATCAGTGGAGGCACTTAAAATCATGCCATTAATCATTCCTTTCATGTTTACGTTTCACTGCCTCTAAATTTAAAAGCATCACTGAGAAGCTGGAGGGTTTGGGAAGCAGGAGCCTCTGGATTCTGGTCCTTTCATTCATTTCCTTTGCTTTGCTCATCTTCCTCTCTTCATCCCCTCCTCTCCAAATCAAGGTTATCTGTGAAGAGGAAACAAAGTCACAAAACAACTGTGAGAGGTGTGCGTGGACAGGAGGGAAAGGAGGGCAGTTGTGTTCCTTGGTCTTGTTGATGGTGGGGGGTGCTTATGGGCTGATTGTATTATAGCGTTGGGGGCTTTTTTGTTAAAAGAGAAGATGAAACAAAACAGCTCACAGAGACACCTCCTTCTTCCCCCTCCTCCTGCCTCCATGAGTAACTACCCATATGGCGTGCTGCTGCTGAGACCAAGGAATGAGTGAGTAAAGGTGTTTAGAAGTGGAATATTGGTCCGAATTAAATAAGTGTCCTTTAACAAATGAGTGTTTAAACTTGTAATGTGGATACCCTATTAACTTGGGATTCATAGGATTTGAACACAATTTAAGCCACCTTTGCATCATGAAAAAGGACTTGAATGTGCCAGTTACTATAACACAGTAATACAGTAGGAAAGGTGGCAGGGACACTGTTAAACCCACTTCAGACAAACTTTTTGAGGACATGGCAGCATCCATTTCACATGAACAGACTATTAAAAGCAGGTTTGGTAAGATCTACACGTGACAATATGTTGTTACTCATTTGTCAAGGTCACAAATAATTAAAAGTAACATCGATTTAGCATTATTTATAAGTGTCTGACTTCTCTTCCCTCAACCTCTGGAGTAGGTTCAGATTCTGATTAGAACTGTTATGTTGAGGGTTGTTTTTTTTTTTAATCCAGAATTTTACAAAGTTTCACACATTATACATACGTTTATGGTGAGATGTTGCTATGGGCAAAGAGATAGAAGTAATACTTAGACCGTGTAAAAAATAAAATTAATTTGATTGCTATGTTGGGAATTTATTTCTTAAGTCTGGGGGAAAACTAAAGAAATTCAGTTATAATTGCTGCTTTCTTAGTTTAGAGTTTGATGATTTTCTTTGCTTCTTGCTCTGTCGGATTGAGGACAGGTAGATTGTTCTGCAATCTGAATTACTCCTTGAATTGAAGTTTTTCATGTGTTTGTACTTTTTTTTCCCCAAACGCATTTGAACTGAGTCAGATCATCTTCACCAGTAAAGAAAAATCAAGGTGTTACTGGTTCTTTTGTTGTTTCTTGAAATTGGGTCACTTGCTCCAACATCCACCTTTCACCACCAAGTCTTTTTGCTCTTTTATTCTTGTTTTTATGATGTGCTTAATTTAAAGCTGTACAGAGAGCAAAATATGACATAATTATGATCCAGAAAACACTATCCTTTTGAAATCTTTATGATCAGTAGTACTTGTTTGAAGATATTCAGTGCCAAATCTTGCAGAAATCTGATTGTGGAGCAGGAAATCTACAAAGCGAAACAAGCTACAGGAAAGATAAGAAAGGGAAAGTAGTAGTTACTCAAACAGCTTAAGCCTGAAAGAAAAGGTTGGACTCCTTTTCTTTCATTTCATTTTGATTTTTTGTTTTCTGAGGGTTTTTTTTTATTTAAATAATCAAGTAGATATGGTATATCCCTTTCATTTGTATATAACTCACAACTTCAACATAAGAACAATGTATATTTTCTATGTGAATTTTAAATGAATTCTTTCCCTAACATGTAATTATCTCTAAAAAATCATTTGTAGTGAATTTTATAGCAACATTGGTACTTTCATCTGGGGTTAATGCTTGAATCCCAGAGGAACCGTCTCACAAGACCCTCAGTACAATCTGCATCACTGGAAGTGCTTATTAATTTGTTTTCCTCAGGAAGGGGCCATCAGTAAAATACATACTGAACAAATTTTTTAGAAGACAGTTTTCAGATGCAAAATTTTACATATAGCTCCATGATTACCGTCACTATGAAAATATAAATTGCACCCAAAAGATGAGGAAGGAAAGCTGCAATGATGAAAGATAAATTTAGAACTTAAGCGATCTCCACAGAGTATTTCTAGATTAACTGAGACTGATTCACACCTGACTTTTTTGCCACATCCCTGCAAACTGACTGCAGGTGTAAAGAGTGCTCAGATGATCTGGAGAACCAGTTCCTTGGTTTCCCATAGGAGTGAAGAAACAATGCTGATAGACATTTATGTTCAGAATGGGCACGCTCTCTCATTCAGCAAGTTGTGAGTATTGCCTGCGCTGTCTTCACCTAGTCTTTCCTTACCCATTGTTGTTCTTCTTTCACAGCAGCCAGTCATTAAGGACAAGTCCCAGGATTTCAGACTGGGCTCGGAGTCCATGACACAGTAAGCAACTTTCCCTCCTAAATAATTTGCGATGATTATTGGGTTGTTTTTTTTTTAAGGACAATATCTCCGTTTCTCTTTTTATGACATTACACCAAAAGTTCAATTTCAGATCATTGATTTTTGAAAGGGTTAAGTTGGACTATGAGGATGTCCATAACTAAGTTACAAGAAATAATATTAAATAAAATTAACACACTAAATTTTTGTTTTTGTGGACCTACTTTGTCTTTTATTTTTGAGTAACACTTTATTTTTTTAAAGATTTTATTCATTTATTTGAGAGAGAGAGAGAGACTATATGCACACGTGGGGGGTGGGTAGGGAGAGAATCCCAAGCAGACTCCCCACTGAGTAAGGAGCCAAGGGGGCTTGATCCTGTGATCCTGAGATCATGACCTGAGCCAAAATCAAGAGTCAGACGCTCAACCAACTGAGCCACCCAAGCATCCCTATTTGAGTAACATTTTAAAATGACATTAACTGAAAATAAGTAGATGATGTGGTTAAAAAAATACATATGAAATACCTATTTTGAGGCACTAAAGAAAAAGCGCTAATACCCAAAACATTATCATTGTGTATTTTCTAAATATGACTAATAAATTTAAGCAGTTTATTTTGAGGTATTTATTTTAAAGATCACTAGGAAGTTTTTGTATTTTTATTTGGTACTCGCTGTGTCACTTAATACATAAATAGAAAATCCCTTTTACCTCAAAAAAAATAACATCAAAACACTTCCCAGAGTATTTCTCATTTTTTTTATCACTGCAGATCATTTTGTACCTAACTTTCAGCCCAAACTTCATATTCACACATCACTAGCAAACTAACACATGAGTGTAACAGCCTCGAACAGCCTAGATACCTGTCGTGCCCTCCTGTTCAACCACCACCATCCCCTCATATGCATATGAGTATATGCTTGTATACAAATGCACCCGGATGATCCCTGCTGAATTTCCTTCAGGAACATAGTTCAAGTTAACCCTGCTACCCGCTTTGACCTTTTGAAGAATAATATGTCTCTTTCAGTTCAAAAATTCTGATGTAGGTGAGAGTCTAATTTACAGGAATTATCAAATAAACTCATGCGTTATCTCATGAGAAATGTTTCATTCTACAGAGGAAAGATAAATAAAGTTTTTAAATGGTGCTTTAAAGAGTCACAGAATCATGACCTAGAAGATTCCTTAGAAATTCCACATCCCCTCTGTGTTCTAGTCAAGAAAACTAAGGGCGAAAGCCTTGCATAAATTTCACAGGGCTTGTCTGTGTCACCGCACAGACCAGCACTGAAGAGCCCAGACTACTGCAGTGTGTGTTTCTTTGTTTCTTTGTTTCTTTGTTTCTTTGTTTTTAAATCGTATTTAGTGTTGTCAGGCTTCTTGGTAAAATACCATTTTACTGGAAGCCTAAAAATCTTTCTTTCCGAAAGAGAAAATCTATTGATGATGCTCTAACTACCTATAGCCCTGTATCATCACTTCAGAGCACAGTCACTCACATTATCCCATTTGATTCCCACCATTTCCCTGCAGACCCGTATCCTGACCCCTGTCTTACATATGCAGAAACAAGATCTTCGAGGCTGGGACTTGTTTCAGGTCACTGTGGGTACTAAGTGGCAGACCCGGTTCCAGAACACGGGTCCTCTGTTTCCTAATCTCCTTTTCTTTCCAGGCTTTCCTGTCGCCAGTCAAAGGATACACACACACATCCCGGGTTTTTCAGGTTTTTGTTCTTGTTACATCTGCCAGGAAAGTTTTCAGTTCCATTCTCCAAAAAAGTGAAATTTTATATAATGATAATACAGTTATTGCCCCTAAGGAGTTTATACTCAATGACAGATTATATATATATAAAGTACCCTGGAACAATGAGGACAAACTGTTTCAGCAACCAAAAAATAACCATATTTAATACATTATGGCAACAGTGTTCTTGGTGTTTTTAAGCATGTTTTATAAAAACTAATAGAACTTTTACCTAAAATGCAAATGAGAGACTGTAGTCACTCTGACTGCATTGGATACCTATTTTCAAGTGATAACAGAGATCCAACCACACCACGCTCTCCTGATTCAAGTTTAAAAAAAAAAAAACAAAACTCACAAAACATCCCAGCTTCTAAAGGCTGTGACGGTAGCTTGACTTTTCCTTTTGAGCATAGAGCACTTACCAAGCTTCTGAAAATAAATTTTCATGAGAAGTTCAGATATGTCTAAATGCTCAAGTTCATCTGCAGCCTTTGGGCTTTCCCTATACTAGTAATTTCTTAGAAGTAAGGATGAATTAAGATACATTTCTCATGACCTGAAAACTGTAGGCGAGTTAAAGGTGAAAATATTATAGCCCACTATGTACAAATAAGTCATTTCTTTATTTCTTTAATTTATCTAAGTGAGTCCATTCTACCCAAGTAAATGGACAGAGGCTCATTTTTGTGTTTCTTTGCAGTCTTGCCATTCAGTTTGCAACATCTGCTTATTTAGTTGGTTGACCAGAATATATAAATAAGCCATGCAGGACTACCTCTTACCACTTCCACTTGAATTTCTTGTCGTGTTTATTCTTTCTTATTTTTTTTAGAAATGTCAAGCACTTCTGTGCAAGTAATTTTTACGCATTTTAGTAAAGCTACACTTCCTTTTTAAGATTATCAAGAAGAAACTCCAGTAGGTTAATTTAACAAAGGCATTTTCTTAAAAGTCTTAGACTTGCACCCTTTGTATCTCATGCCCCTCTGATGTTATTATCTGCTGCCTAAGTCAGAGTTTGTAATGAAATTTCTGTAAATATGTTACAGTCCTTAATAAGTAGTATTGATATTCCTTGTCAGTCTGTTTTTAACTTGAGTTTGTTAGGGCCTTTTTTTTTTTTAATATAGAATGTTTTATTTCATTAACAGCTTTGATCAGAGAAAAGTTAATTCAGGTGGTCAATCATATTCAAGTCCTTTATGAACACTCAAATGTGAACTTGAATGAATGAATGAAATCTCTTAATAGAGTAGAGCCATAAGGGTTAATTCTAAGTATGCTGTCAATCCCCCACTATGTGTTGATTCCATCTTTGTAATAATCCCATTCCAGACACCCTCAAGTTCCTTTTCCTGTCCATGAGAAGGAAGGAGTTTATCTTTTTTCCCTAAAATACCCTATTGTTTGCAACCTTCTTTTTTTTTTTTCCCAAGTTCTTACCTTATCCATTTTTTAGCCTTTTTCTTACCCCTCCCCTTTGTGAGATCAGACCCATCCATTGTCAGGTGTGTGGCGTCACAGTGGTCTTTATATATTTTGATATGTTCTTCATCAGCTACACGATTTGCAAATATTTCCCCCCAGGCTCCGTTTTCCCTTTTCATTCTCTTAACAGTGGCTTTCGAAGAGCAAGCTTTATTTTGATGAAGTCCAATTTATCAATTTTTTTCTTTTATGAATCATGCTTTAGTTATAGTATCTAAGCAGCCTTTACCTAAGTCACAAACGTTTTCTCCTATGTCTTCTTATAAAAGTTTTATAATTTCAGGTTTTATATTTAAGTCTATGACCTGTTTTTGTTAATTTTTATATATGGTATGAGATTTGGATCAGAAGGTTTATTTTGTTTGCCTTTGCATATCTGGTTGTCCCAGCACCATTCATTGAAAAAGCAATCCTGCCTCAGATGAATGGCCTTCTTGCACTTCTGTGAAAATCGGTCGTCAGTATATGTGTGGGTTTGTTTCCGGACTCTATTCTGATCCATTGATCTACTTCTCGGTCTTTACATCAGTAACACATTTTCTTGATTACTACAGTTTTATGATATGTCTTGGAATTGGATATTTTTGGTCCTCCAACTTTGTCCTTTTTTAATGTTGGTTTAGCTATTCAAGGTCCTTTTTATGTCCACATGAATTTTAGAATAAGCTTGTTTTACAGCAGAGCCTACTAGAGTTTCAACTGGCATTGCCTCGAATCCACAGATGAGTATGGGGAGAACTGTCATGTTAACAATGTTGAGTAATCTGACTCATTAACATGATATATTTCTTCATTTATTGAGATCTTCTTTAATTTCTCTCAGCACTGTTTTTTGGGTTTTTTTTTTTTTTCAGTTTTCAGGGTACAAGTCCTACACATATTTGACTCATTTATTCCTGAGTATTTCATATGTAAATGATATTATTTACCAATTTCAGTTTATAATTGTTTGTTGCTCATTTATAGAAATACTACTGATTGTTGTATGTTGAACTTGTACTATGCCATTTTACTAAAATGTCTTTTTAGTTTTAGTAGCTTTTCAGTATATTTTACTAGATTCTCTACATAAACATTCAAGCAAATAAAAACCAGTTTAATTTCTTCCTTTCCAAACTGGATGCCTTTTATTTTTATTTTTATTCTTGTATTTTTGCCTTATCGCATAGGATAAATCTCCAGTATGGTGTTATAATGTCAAATAGAAATGATGAGAGTACATGACCTTATGGGTAGTGAGTGGGAAAGCATTTAGTCTTTCACCATTAAGTATGATATTATCATAGGTTTTTAAATAAATGTCCCTTATCAGGTAATTTCCTTCATTTCCTGGTTTCCAAAGAGTTTGTATTAGAAATGGATGTTGGATTTTCGTCAAATGCTCTTTCTGTAGCTATTAAAATAATCACATGATTTGTCTTTATTAATTTATGTTAATATGGTAAATTACATTGATTTTCAAATTTAAACTATACTTTCATTGTTAGAATTAACCCTGTTTAGTCATGGTATGTTATCATTTTTATAAATTGGTTAACTTGATTTTCTAAAATTTAATTTAGAAGTTAACTTTTTTGTATTTTGTTCATGAGAAATATGGGTCTATAGTTTTCTTGTAATGTCTCAGTCTGATTTGGTATCAGGAGGTCGGCTTCATGGGTAGAGTTAGGAAGAATTCCTGCTTCTTCCATTTTCTGGAAGAGTCTATGTAGATTTGGTATTTCTTTCTTTTATAATTTTTATTTCTTCATTGATACTCTCTATTTGCTGACATGATTTCTTTTAGTTCTTTGAACATATTTATTATGGAGGATTTCAAGTCTTTGTCTAAAAGTCCAATGTGTAGACTTCCTAAGGGACAGTTTCTGTTGATTGCTTTTTTTTTTCCCCTTTGTATGGGCCATACTTCTTGTTTCTTTGTATGTCTTGTAATCTTTTGGTGAAAACTGGACATTTTAAATGCTATAATATGACAATTCTGGAAATTAGATTCTTCCCTTCCTTGGGGTTTGTTGTTGCTACTTATTGTAGTTGTTCTTTGTTAAATAACTTCTCTGAATAAATTCTATAATGCTATAATGTTTTGCCACTGAAGTCTTTGTTTGGTTAGATTAGTGATTAGCTAATTGGACAAAGATTCCTTAAACACCTGGAACCAGTAAGTCTCCCAGTTTTGCTAAGGGGTTCCCTTGGGGTATTATGCACCCCTTCAATATTTAGCCAAGCAATTGACAACTCTGTCTTAGCTTTCACTTCCTGTTAGCACAGAGCATTGAGATCAGTCAGAAGTAAAGGCATAAGGCCTTCTTAGGCCTCTGCTGTGCATGCACACAACCCTACACATGTGAGACCTTCTAGACTCTCAGAAATATGTCCGAGCTTTTTAAGACCCCTGTGGACATCTTACTTCCCCAGCTTTTCCTTTTCAGCTTTTTAGTTAGTCTATTGCTTGACTACTGTTATCCATCACTCAGGCAGCCATGAAGTTAACTATAATTGTTTTCAACAAGTGCCTCTCAGGGAAAAGGCAAACTCTGAGATAGTTCAAATACAGACAGCCTTACAAGTTCTTTGGTATCTTCCAAAGAACCACCAGACAGATCAAGTAAAGACAGTGCTTTGGAAATGAGGCTTTGAAAGAGCTCCATCCTTGTTCCGTGCCTTCCAGTAGCTGCCAGGCTGCTGGCTTTCACCATAAATGCAGGCTTTTCTTTTTCAAGGTCTCCACAGAGCCAACAGTGGGGGGTGGGACTAGGTCAAGTTGAAATGCCACAAAGCTCACAAGATCTTAACCAAGATTCAACCATTTTTCTTGAATAAACATTCCCCAGTTGCCACAAGCTTTTGGCTAATTTCCAGGATTCTGAAAAAATTGATTCTAACCATTTTTGCCAGTTTTCTCCTAGCTTATTTGGAGAAGAGAATATTCAGAAGTCCTCAGCTCCACCACTTTCACAGACATCATTTTATTTCTTCTTCAAATATTGGGTAAACTCACCATTAAAGCTGTCTGGTTCTGGAATTTTCTTTTTTGGAAGATTTTTAACTACAAGTTCAATGTATTTAATAGAAGTAGAGCTATTAAGGTTATCTAGTTCTTCTTGTATAGACTTTGATAGTTTGTTTCTTTCAAGGGATTTGTCCATTTCACTCAAGCAGTTGAATTGATTTACATAAAGTTCATAATATTACCTCATTGTCTGTTCAACATTAAAAGAATCCATAGTATTGTTGCATCTCTCTAATCCCTGGTGTCAGTAATTTCTTTCTTTCTTTTTTTTTTTCAATCAGCCTGGCTAATGGTTTATCAATTTTATTGATCTTTTCAAAGAATCGGCTTTTTGTTTTGCTGATTTCTGTTTATTGTTTATTTTCTATTTCATTGATTTCCATTCTAGTTTTTATTTCTGCTTATTTTGGATTTAGTTTGCCCTTTTTGTAGTTTTTTAAAGTGGAAACTGTGGTCATTGATTTAACACCTTTCTTCTCTCCTAATATAAACATGTATTGCCATAAATTTCCCACTATGCAAAGCTTGAATGATATTGCACAAATTTTGATATGTTGTTTCCTTTTCATTTCTTTCAAAACACTTTAATTTTCCTGCAGATTTCTTCTTTGACCTATGGGTTACTTGGAAGTGGGTCATTTCATTTCCAATGTTAGGAAGTTTTCCAGAGATCGTTCTGTTACTGATTTCTAATTCCATAGTGGTCAGAGAACATACTATACTCTGTATGATCCAGATCTTTTTAAATTTATTAAGAACTGCTTTGTGACTCTTAATATGGTGTCTCTTGGTAAAAATCTTTAGTACCCTTGAAAAGAATGCATATTATGCATTTGTCTACCTGAAGTATTCTTTTATAAATAAATTGGATCACATGGGCTAATAGTGTTGTTTATATCTTATGTTGCCTCACTGATTTTCTGTGTACCTGTTCCATTATTGAGAGTAGGGTATTGAAGTCTTCAACTAATATTGTGGGCTTGTTTTTTTTCATTCTTGTAGCTCTGTTAGTGTTTGCATCTCTGTATTAGATGTCCATATATTTAGGATTGCTATGTCTTCTTGAAGGATTGACACTCTTTTATTAAATGACTATTTCTGGTCATATTCTTTGTTCTGAAGTCTCCTTCATTTAATATTAACAAAGTTTCTCCAGCTTTCTTTTAGTAGTGTTAGAATGGTGTATGTGTTTTCATACGTTAAATATAAAGATGCAAATAGATTGAGAATTAAAGCATGTGTCTTATAGGCAGCTGAGTCATGCTCATTTTATCCAATATGACCATTTCAGCCTTTTACTTAGGGTAACTAGGCAAACGTTTATATTTAATATGATTATTAATATGGATGAATTTTAGTCTATTGTACTGCTTTTTTATTTTCTATTTGTCTCATCGGTTCTTTTGTCATCTTTTCCTGCTTTTCTTTTAGATTATGTTTTATCTATTTTATCTTGCTTGCTAGCTTAATATCTATAATGTTGTGTTTAGCTATTTTAGTGATTTTTTTTAGGGTTTATAATACAAATCTTTATCACACAGTATATCTTCAGGAGCTTTAAGATGGTACACTTCCATATCTTCCCTCCTGACTTTCATGCTTCTTCATGCTATTATTATTTTTGTTTAAATTGTCATCTTTTGAAGAGATTGCATAAGAAAATCTTAATATTTCCCCATTTTGTTTCTGTTTTCAGTATTCCTTTGTGTAAATCCATATTTTCACCTACTATCATTTTCCTTACACCTGGAGGACTCCCTTCAAAATTTTTGTGGTGTTGGCTAGCTAAAAATAAATGCCTTCACTTTTCACATGTCTGAAAAGAACTAGTTCATCTTTGCTTCTGAAAGCTATTTTCATTTGGCATAAAATTCCATGTTGAAAGATTTGCACTTTTTTTCTGGTACTTTAAAAATGTTGTTCCACTGCCTTCCCACCTGCAGTTTTTTCCCCACAAGAAATAGACTATGATGCTTATCTCGTTCCTCTGTATGTACTATGTTTTCCCCCACTTTGGCTACTTGTTTTTTGGGGTTTTTTTATTATTATTAACATATAATGTTTTATTTGTTTCAGGGGTACAGGTCTGTGATTCATCAGTCTTACACAATACACAGCACTCACCACAACACATACCCTCCCCAGTGTTCATTACCCAGCCACCCCATCCCTCCCATACGCCCCCCCCCCCCCCCGCCATTCCAGCAACCCTCAGTTTGCTTCCTGAGATTTAGAGTCTTTTATGGCTTGTCTCCCTCTCTGGTTTCATCTCGTTACATTTTTTCCTCTCTTTCCCTATGATCCTCTGCCTTGTTTCTCAAATTCCACATATCAGTGAGATCATTTGATAATTGTCTTTCTCTGACTGACTTATTTCGCTTAGCATAATACCCTGTAGTTCCATCCACATCATTGCAGATAGCAAGATTTGATTTTTTTGATGGCTGCGTAATATTCCATTGTGTGTATATATACCACATCTTCTTTATCTAATCATCTGTCAGTGGACATCTGGGCTCTTTCCATAGTTTGGCTATTGTGGACATTGCTGCTATGGACTTTGGGGTGCAGGTGCCCCTTTGGATCACTACATTTGTATCTTTGTGGTAAATACCTAGTAGTGCAATTGCTGGCTCATAGGGTAGCTCTATTTTTAACTTTTTGAGGAACCTCCATAATGTTTTCCAGAGTGGCTGCACCAGCTTGCATTCCTACCGACATTGTAGGAGGGTTTCCCTTTCTCCACATCCTTTGTTTCATTTTGTTTCCTGACTTGTTAATTTTAGCCATTCTGACTGGTGTGAGGTTGGTATCTCATTGTGGTTTTGATTTGTATTTCCCCAATGTCGAGTGATGTTGAGCACTTTTTCATGTGTCTGTTGGCCATTTGGACGAATTCTTTGCAGAAATGTATGTCCATGTCTTCTGCCAATTTCTTGATTGAATTATTTGTTCTTTGGGTGTTGAGTTTGATAAGTTCTTCATTGATTTTGGATACTAGCCCTTTATCTGATATGTCATTTGCAAATATTTTCTCCCATTGTATTGGTTGTCTTTTGGTTTTGTTGACTGTTTCCTTTGCTGTGCAAAAGCATTTTATCTTGATGAAGTACCAGGAGTTCATTTTTGCCCTTGCTTCCCTTGCCTTTGGCAATGTGTCTAGGAAGAAGTTGCTGTGGCCAAGGTCGAAGAGGTTGCTGCCTATGTTCTCCTCAAGGGTTTTGATGGATTCCTGTCTCACATTTAGGTCTTTCATCCCTTTTGGTTCTATTTTTGTGTATGGTGTAAGGAAATGGTCCAGTTTCATTCTTCTGCATGTGGCTGTCCAATTTTCCTAACACCATTTGTTGAAGAGACTGTCTTTTTTCCACTGAATATTCTTTCCTGCTTTGTTGAAGATTAGTTGACCATTGAATTGAGAGTCCATTTCTGAGATCTTTGTTCTGTTCCATTGATCCATTATGTGTCTGTTTTTGTGCCAGTACCATACTGTCTTGATGATCACAGCTTTGTAATAGAGCTTAAAGTCCAGAATTGTGATGCCACCAGCTTTGGTTTTCTTTTTCAACATTCCTCTGCCTATTTGGGGGTCTTTTATGGTTTGATACAAATTTTAATATTATTTGTTCCATTTCTGTGAAAAAAAGTTGATGGTATTTTGATAGGGATTGCATTGAATGCATAGCTTGCTCTAGGTAGCATAGACATTTTCACAATATTTGTTCTTCCAATCCATGAGCATGGAATGTTTTTCCATTTCTTTGTGTCTTCCTCGGTTTCTTTCATGAGTATTCTATAGTTTGCTGAGTACAGATCCTTTGCCTCTTTGGTTAGATTTATTCCTAGGTATCATATGGTTTTGGGTGCAATTGTAAATGGGATCGACTCCTTAACTTCTTTTTCTTCAGTCTCGTTGTTTGTGTATAGAAGTGCAACTGATTTCCATGCATTGATTTTATATCCTGCCACTTTACTGAATTCCTATGAGTTCTAGCAGTTTCGAGGTGGAGTCTTTTGGGTTTTCCACATAAAGTATCATATCATCTGCAAAGAGTGAGAGTTTGACTTCTTCTTTGCCGATTCGGATGCCTTTTATTTCTTTTTGCTGTCTGATTGCTGAGGCTAGGACTTCTAGTACAATGATGAACAGCAGTGGTGATAGTGGACATCCCTGCTCTCAGTTTTCCCCATTGAGAATGATATTCACTATGGGTTTTTCATGGATGGCTTTTATGATATTGAGGTATGTATCCTCTATCCCTACACTGTGAAGAGTTTTAATCAAGAAAGGATGCTATACTTTGTCAAATGCTTTTTCTGCATCTATTGAGAGTATCGTATGGTTCTTGTCCTTTCTTTTCTTAATGTAGTGTATCACATTGATTTGAGGATGTTGAACCAACCTTGCAGCCCAGGAATAAATCCCACTTGGTTGTGGTCAATAATCCTTTTAATGTACTGTTGGATCCTATTGGCTAGTATTTTGGTGAGATTTTTTTGCCTCCATGTTCATCAGGAATATTGGACTGTAATTCTCCTTTTTGGTGGGGTCTTTGTCTGGCTTTGGGATCAAGGTAATGCTGGCCGCATAATATGAGTTTGGAAGTTTTCCTTCATTTCTATTTTTTGGAACAGTTTCAGAAGAATAGGTGTTAATTCTTCTTTAAATGTTCGGTAGAATTCCTCTGGGAAGCCATGTGGCCCTGGGCTCTTGTTTGTCGGGAGATTTTTGATTACTGTTACAATTTTTTTGCTGATTATGGGTCTGTTTAGGTTTTCTATTTCTTCCTGGTTCAGTTTTGGTCTCTGGCAATGCATCCATTTCTTCCAGATTGTCTAATTTGTTGGCATATAGT
Organism: Ursus americanus; assembly: GCF_024610735.1. Lineage (NCBI taxonomy): Eukaryota > Metazoa > Chordata > Mammalia > Carnivora > Ursidae > Ursus > Ursus americanus. The sequence goes on along the minus strand of NC_142137.1, from coordinate 48,196,370 downwards.
TGCTCATAATATGTTCATGTAATTGATTGTATTTCTTCAGTGTTGGTTGTGATCGCTCCTCTTTCATTCATGATTTTATTTATTTGGGTCCTTTCTCTTTTCCTTTTGATAAGTCTGGCCAGGGCTTTATCAATCTATTAATTCGTTCAGAGAACCAGCTCATAGTTTCATTTATCTGTTCTGCTGTTCTTTTGGTTTCTATTTCATTGATTTCTGCTCTGATCTTTATTATTTCTCTTCTTCTGCTGGGTTTAGGCTTTATTTGCTGTTCTTTCTCCAGTTCCTTTAGGTGTAGGGTTAAGTTGTGTATTTGAGACCTTTCTTGTTTCTTGAGAAAGGCTTGTGTTGCTATGTATTTTCCTTTTAGGACCACCTTTGCTACATCCCAAAGATTTTGAACAGTTGTGTTTTCATTTTCATTTGTTTCCATGAATTCTTTAATTTTTCTTTAATTTCCTGGTTGACCCATTCATTCTTTAGTAGGATGCTCTTTAGCCTCCATGTATTTGAGTTCTTTCCAACTTTCCTCTTGTGATTGAGTTCCATTTTTAAAGCACTATGGTCCAAAAATATGCAGGGAATGATCCCAGTCTTTTGCTACTGGTTGAGACCTGGTTTGTGACCCAGCATGTGATCTACTCTGGAGAATGTTCCATGTGCACTAGAGAAGAGTATGTATTCTGTACCTTTGAGATGGAATGTTCTGAATATATCTGTGAAGTCCATCTGGTCCAGTGTGTCATTTAAAGCCCTTATTTCCTTGTCGATATTCTGCTTAGATGATCTGTCCATTGCAGTGAGGAGGGTATTAAAGTCCCCTACTATTATTTTATTGCTGTCAATGTGTTTCTTTGATTTTGTTATTGGTTGGCTTATATAATTGGCTGCTCCCATGTTAGGGGCATAAATATTTACAATTGTTAGACCTTCTTGTTGGATAGACCCTTTAAGCATGATATAACGTCCTTCCTCATCTCTTATTAGAGTCTTTGGTTTAAAATCTAATTTATCTGATATAAGGATTGCCACCCCAACTTTCTTTCAATGTCCATCAGCATGATAAATTGTTTTCTGCCCCTTCACTTTAAACCTGTAGGTGTCTTTGGGTCTAAAATGAGTCTCTTACAGACAACATATCGATGGGTCTTGCTTTTTTAACCAATCTGATACCCTCTGTCTTTTGATTGAGGCATTTAGTCCATTTACATTCAGGGTAACTATTGAAAGACACGAATTTGGTGCCATTGTATTGCCTGTAAGGTGACTGTTATAATGTCTCTGTTCCTTTCTGGTCTGTGTTACTTTTGGGCTCTCTCTTTGTTTAGAGGACCCCTTTCAATATGTTTTGTAGGGCTGGTTTGGTGATTGTAAATTCTTTTAGTTTCTATTTGTCCTGGAAGCTTTTTATCTCTCTTTCTATTTTCAGTGACAGCCTAGCTGAAAGTATTCTTGGCTGCATACTTTTCTTGTTTAGTACCCTCCACTTTGGTTACTGGTAAGATTTCTCTCTATCACTGGTTTTGAGCAATTTGATCACGATGTGCCTTGTAATTTTCTTTATGTTTCTTGTGCTGGGGGTTGGTTGGATCTGTAGGTTTATATTTTCATCAAATTTGGAACATTTGGGCCTTTTTTCTTCAGTTGTGTTTTGTTTTATTTTGTTTTTTTCTGCATCCATCTGTTCTTCTCTTTAAGGATTCCAATTACACGTATATTCGGCCACATAAAGGTGTCCCACAGCTCACTGATACTTTTTTTTTTAATTCTTTTTTTTCTATGCATTTCATCTTTCTGTTGCCATGGCTTCCATTTAATTTCTATTAATAGTTGCTACTGCTATGTCTTCAAGTTATCTGATCTTTTCTCTGCAGTGTCTATTCTGACTTTAATCCCTTCCAGTATATTTCTCACCTCAGGCATTTTAATTTTCATCTCTAGAAATTCACTATGGGTCTTCTAGATTTCTTCCATGTGTCTACCTTTTGAGCAGGTGGAATATAGTTATAATAACTGTTTTAATGTTTTTTCTAACATTGTTTTAATGATAATTCTAACATCTGTGTCAGTTCTGGGTCAGTTTCAATTTTTTTATCCTCATCGTAGTTTGTATTTTTCTCTCTCTTTGCCCCTCTAATAAATTTTTATTGGATGCCATACATTGAAATTTTTACCTTTTGGTTGCTAGGTATTTCTGCATTTGTATAAATATCCTTAAACTCTGTTATAGAATGTAGTTAAGCTACTTCGAAACAGTTTGATCATTTCCAGGTCTTGCTTTTTTGAACATTTCAGGTCTTGTTAGGTGGGACCAGAGCCATTAATTATTCCTCACTACAGACACAAATCCCTCTGGGAACTCTATGCAGTGCCCTCTGAGTTGTGAGGTTTTCCAGCCTGGCTGGTAGGAACAAGCACTGTTCTGGCCTCGGGAAGTGTCCTCAGATGCATCTGTTCATCAGTACTTGCTAAATCCTTGAAGGGAACCCTTTGCAGATCTTCCATTCTCTCACTGTGAAGCTTTTTCCTCCCTGGCATTCTGAACTCTAACCACCTCTGTCTTACCCCCTCAGCTGTCAGGGAGTCCACCAGGACCCATGCAGGCTTCAACTGCCTTTGCTATGGCCTGAAAACTCTCAAGGTAGTAAGATGGATGACCATAGGGTTCATCTCATTTATTCTCCATCTCTTAGATAACAGTTTCCTTTATTGCCAGTGATTCATCGTCTTGAAAACTGTTGTTTCATATATTTTGTCCAGTGTCTTTTTGTTTTTTGTTTCTTGTTTTTTGGTGGTGGTTTTAGTCAAGCAGTATATCTAGTCCCAGTTACTGCATCTTGGCTACAATCAAAAGTCTAGATGTATGTGTTTTCAAGGTAATTTTCTTTTACATTGTATATAGATTATTAGAGAGAAAAGGTGGAGAAGATCATACAGTCTGATTTTCCTACAGTGATCAGTGACAGCCAAAGATGTAAGATAGCATTTAAGTCTTAAAGACCCTGTTGAGACAGGGTGAACAAAAAGAAAAAGACCTAGATGTCAGGATGTTGGAAGCTAAAGTGTGAAAGTGCCTGGGTACCTTGAGGCCAGCAGGTACTCTGTGGCTGGAACAGAGGTCAAAAACTAGGGCCTGCACAGCAAGATGCAGCCCTAGTGTCTTTGGTTAGGTCCAGCGTGTGTGTGTGCATGCATGCGTGTGTGTATAATTTTCAGTTGCCAAATACAAAAAAGGTTTCACATAAATGCAGATTTTCTTACTTCTCTTGAAAATAATCTGAAGTTCTGGACCACAGTTCCACAGTCTTCCATGGTATCCCTGAGCTGGAGCTGAGGCAGTGGATTGCCTCCCCTACATGGGTCATCCACTCTCCAGTTTGCCAGGTTATTGTGTTTCCCTCAGCTTGCTTCTCTCATTCACCATATTACTCCCCTGGCCCCCAGAGATACCTGAGTTTTTACTTTAATGCCCCAGGATGGGTTCCCTGGAGAGAGACTGCAAATTATCAGTGCTTATTTTTTGAGCTCAGCCTTTCCTTTCTTTCATTAGTCTCCCCCTTTCGAAATATGTACTTCATTTGTTCTTTCATCTTTTCATTTCTGACCTTTTCCTTCTCAGCCATCTGATTTCATTTTACTTACCTTTATTTCTCCACGTCATCTTCTCCAGCTGCCATAATAGTACCACAGACTGGTCGCTTAAGCAACAGAAATTTATTTTTTCAGTTCTGGAGGCTGGAAGTTCAAAATCAAGGTTCCAACAGGGTTGATTTTTGGTGAAGCCTCTCCTCCCAGCTTGCAGATGGCCACCTTTCCGCTGTGTCCTCACATGGCCTTTCCTCTGTGTGAGTATGGAGAGAGAGAGCTCCGTGCTGTCTCTTCTCTTATATGGACTACCAGTTCCATAGATAGAGCCTCCCCTTATGGCCTCATTTAACTTTAATTAACCTCCTTAAAGGCCCTGCTTCCACTTTGAGAATTAGAGCTTCAACCTGTGAATTTTGAGACAACACAGCTTAGTTCATAGCAGTCTCTATTCAGTCCTACGTATTATTTGATTTTGAAATTCTTTCGTCTGTGTCAAACTCTTCCACCATTCTTAGATATTCTAGAAAGGAGACACTGTCTTCCACTCTTTAAATTTCCCTTTTTTCATTGTTTTTGTATTTTCTTTCTCCTAACATTACTTACACTACTATGCACTCATTCATAAAGTATTTTATATTTTACTCCTATTGTTGAATTGTTTAGAAAGCACATTCCACATCCCACAGGTCAGAATATCAGAGCTTTTTTTTTTTTTTTTTTTTTTGGTATAGTTGCCACATAGTCAGTGTTTCATTAGTTTCAGGTGTACAGCATAGTGATTCGATAACTCCAAATATTATACTGTGCTTGCCACAAGGGTAGCTGCCATCTCTCACCATACAACACTATTATAGTCTCATTGACTGTATTTCCTGTGCTGTACCTTTTATTCCCATGACTATTCATTCCATAACTGGAAGCCTGGATCTCCCACTCCCCTCTGCTCCGGCAAACATCGGTTCTCTGTATTTGTAGGTCTGATTCTGCATTTTGTTTGTTTGTTCATTTGTTTTGTTTTTTATATTCCACATGTAAGTGAAGTCGTATGGGATTTGTCTTTCTCTGACTTATTTCACTTAGCATAATACCCCCTAGGTCCATCCATGTTGTCACAAATGGAAAGATCTTGTTCTTTTTTATGGCTGAGTAATAGTTTTATATAAAACTCCACTTAGCGTAATCATAGAGTAGTGTATAGCATCATTGAACCACTATGTTGTAGCCCTGAAACTAATATAACATTGTTTGTTAATTATACTGTAATTAAAAATAAACAAACAGTGTGGACTCTTGGGCTGCTTCCATATCTTGGCCATGGTAAATAATGCTGCAGTAAACATAGAGGTATATATCTCTTCAAATTAGTGTTTTCATTTTCTTTGGGTAAATATCCAGTCATGGAATTCCTGGATCATATTACAGCTTTCTTATGCATAAACTTCCTTCACCTTTCTGTGTCACTGAAGAATATCCTATTATTTCTACACACACGCACACACACACGCACATCCACACACGTGGTTTTCCATCTAATTTGATAAAAACTTTCTTTTTTATTTATTTTTTTGATAAAAAAAAATTTTCTGGTTTTTCCGAGGCATCTAGTATTTTTCTGAGAGATGTAAAATTGATTTTATTCTCTCCCTTCATCAAAATAAAGAAGGAACCCAACCAGCTAAAGGTTCATGTCTCTACATTATTTTGAGCAACTCCCTGCTTCTCACCCCCCAATATAATCACTTATATAGTGTGTCAAATGTTCTTTCAGGTCCTCATGTTGATCTCCTCTTTCAATTCCCACTGCCCCCGTCCTAAGTCAGAGCCTCATGTGAGAGCAGCTTTCTTATGGGCTCTTGTTTCTCATCTTTCCCTCCTGTAGTTCTGAAGTGGGCAAAGAGCAGAGCCGTGAGGACCGAGGACACATAATGGATATGCACGTGAAGAAGAATGAGCAAACCAGCAGAAAAGTCACCCTAATGGAGGTAAGAGGAAAACCAAGAGAAAGTTGTATCATAGAGTCAGCAGGGAAAGATTTGGGGAGGCATGGCCAACCGTGACAAATGCCAAATAAGTCATGGAGATGAAAAGTACAGCAAAGGGAATATAGTCAATAATATTGTGATACTGTTTTTGGTGACAGGTGATAACTCCACTTAGCGTAATCTTTGAGTAATGTATAGCATCATTGAACCACTGTGTTGTAGCCCTGAAATTAATATAGCATTGTTTGTTAATTATACTGCAATTAAAAATAAATAAACAGTGACAAATGCCAAAGGGAGGAGAAGTAAAATATGGACTGAAAAGTACGCTTTTGGGATTTGCAGCCAAGAGGCCATTTATGCCCTGCAAGAGGAGAGTTTTGATGAGAGTTCCAGAAGCATGAATCCGATTGTCTCCAGTACAAAGGAAGAGATGCTCAGAATAGATTGCTTCTCCAAGAAACTGTACTTCAGAGGAAAGGAAAAGCTGGTCAGCAAGCAGTAGAAAACACAGGATTTAGAGACCTTTATAGAGAGGAATAACGAGAGTAGGTACAAACGGAGAGGAAAGAGCCCCACGAGAGGAGCCACTCAAGATGCAGGACAAGGGGAATAATCCCTGGGGACCAGAGGAAATATACACATTAGAATGTGAAAGAAGGAGGGGTCACTTTTCTACTGAGACAGGCCAGTGAGGCAGACACATTTGTTTAAATGATGATGTTTTCTGGTGGGGGAAGGAATATACGAAGGCCACTGTTCTCTCAGTCAGGCACAGTGAAGTCTGTCTGCCAGAAGTGAGGCATTTCGGCTGTATCACAGCACGCTTAAAGAATTGTCACTGTACGAAAGCAAGATTCAGAATTCTGTAGATTTTAATTATAAAAAAACAGACTCATGATACCAAAATATAGCAATATAATCATGGGTTAAGGAATGATTTTTTATCCTTTGTAGCAGAATCAGAAAACATTTTGAAACAAATTTTAATAATGAAAACTTTGAAATGATACATGTCAAAGAGAAAAAACACACCATAAGCAAAATCTAACAAAAAATAACCCATGATGAGGAAGAATTTCCTAAAATATATGACACATAAAGAATTAATACCCTTAACATATTTTTTTAAAAACTCTTGAAATCAACAAAGAAGGAAAATTGACAAAGGGCATTCATAGGACAATTTTACCCTATTGTAGGAAAATTTTCAAGTATACATGCACCAACTCAGTAAAAAGGCTGTTCCTTCAAGCGGTGTTTTAAAGAATAGGAAGAAAAAGGGGTGCCTGGGTGGCTCAGTCGGTTGTGTCCAACTTTTGATTTCAGCTCAGGTCATGGTCTCAGGGTCGTGAGATTGAGCCTCACCTTGGGCTCTGCACTCAGCTGGGGGTCTGCTTCTCTATCTCTCTCCATCCTTCCCTCTCTCTCTCTCTCCCTCCCCCTGCTCGTGCTCTCTCTCTCTAAATTAGATGAGTAAATTTTTTTAAAAATAGGAAAAAATTGAATTTCTATAAATATAGAGTTGATTAAATTATGAAACCTTTATATAAGAGAATACCATGTAATATTATTCATTACATTATAGAAGTATTTTCATAGACATGGAAAGACGCTTATGATAAATTTTTAAGTAAAAGAAAGGTAATTATAAAATAGTTTGTATGTAACATGTGCAGTTGACTGTTGAACAACACAGGGGTTAGGGACGCCAACCCCCAGTCCATGCAGTCAAAAATCCACGTATAACTTTGGACTCCTCCAAACACTTAACAATAACAGCCTACTGTTGACTGGAAGCCTTACTGATAACCTAAATAGTTGATTAACACATATTTTGTACGTTATATGTATTATATACTGTTCTCTTACAATAAAGTAAGCTGGAGAAACAAAAATGTTACTAAGAAAATCATACATAAGAGAAAATACATTTATCGTACTATACTATATCAGTATTGTCAGTTTACAGCATCTGTGTACAAGACCAATCCTCTGTCTGTACCTCCATCATCACTGTCTTATCTGATATGGAACACTGTTGATTACTAACACTGACATCAAAAATGAAAGGATAGGGGCGCCTCGGTGGCTCAGTCATTAAGCGTCTGCCTTCAGCTCAGGGCGTGATCCCGGAGTTCTGGGATCGAGCCCCACCTCAGGCTCTTCTGCTAGGAGCCTGCTTCTTCCTCTCCCCCTCCCCCTGCTTGTGTTCCCTCTCTCGCTGGCTGTCTCTATCTCTGTCAAATAAATAAATAAAATCTTTTTTAAAAAAATGAAAGGATAATGTGAAAATTCATACTTATTTAAAGGTATAACTATTCATGCATTGATAACGAAGAAGCAGCAGTATGGTTGCTTTATGGTGGCCCAGTGTAATCAGTGTAATTGCTCCCCAGTTTCCTCACCTGTATAGGAATGAAAATGAATTGTTAAGGCATACAGTGTTGTAGTTCTATTTCATGATACTGATTGAAAACATTGTTACATTTAAAAAAAAATAACTTATGTGTGATGAAAGGCTGATAAGCCGTTTTTCTGATTAGGGGCGAGAGAGGCATCCTGTACTATAATGTAATTCTTTGAAAGAAAAGTTAAAAAACAGAAAACTAGGGGCGCCTGGGTGGCACAGCGGTTAAGCGTCTGCCTTCGGCTCAGGGCGTGATCCGGGCGTTATGGGATCGAGCCCCACGTCAGGCTCTTCTGCTGTGAGCCTGCTTCTTCCTCTCCCACTCCCCCTGCTTGTGTTCCCTCTCTCGCTGGCTGTTTCTATCTCTGTCGAATAAATAAATAAAATCTTTTAAAAAAAACAAAAAAACAAAATAGCGTTATTAATTTTACTACCTATCACTGCCTATGTAAGGGTAGTCTGTCCACTTCCATACAAGTGTTGCATATAGTGTTCTATACAGTGAATACTTAGTAATGAGATGACGATGACACAGAGTTAATTACATTTTCACACACAGACGTGCACACATACACAATAGGTAAGTTCATTGACTGTATGGCATGATTATCTACTATTCATCAAGTGGAAGTGGGTCGTCATAAAGGTCTTCATGCTTGTCATCTTCACATGGAGTAGGCGGAGGAAGAGGGGGAGGAGCAGCTGGTCTCGCTGTCTTGGGGGGTGGCAGAGGTAGAAGAGGAGGCAGGAGAGGCGGGCACACTCAGTAGAACTTTACAGAAATACGTTGTAATTTTTATCTTTTTTGCTTTCTCACTTCTCTGAAAATGCTTCTATATGGGGGGCGCCTGGGTGGCCCAGTTGGTTGAGCTGCCAACTCTTGGTTTCAACTCAGGTCATGATCTCAGGGTTCTGGGATTGAGACCCGAGTCGGGCTCTGTGCTCAGCGGAGAGTCTGTTCGAGATTCTCTCTCTCTCTTTCTTCCCTTCCCCCTGCTCTCTCTCTCTCAAATAAGTAAATAAATCTTTTAAAAAATGTTTCTATAGGGTACCAATCCTTTTTCCACCATTTGCTTTAGTTTCATTGCCCATATCATAGAAGGGTCCCAGTCGTAAAAGAAGTCAAAGCCATTTTGAATGATCAGAATCCTTCTGCTGGACTGTCTACTGTCCAGTGTCAGTTTGTCTTCTGGCACTGCTGCTTCTTACGTCTTTCCTCATCGTCTGACACACCGGTTCAGAGGCACTCCTCTCTATCAAGGTGTCTTCTGTTCATTCCTCTGGTATGGTGTCTGTCAATTCTTGAATTGCTCCAAGATCCGTATCTTGAAACCCTTCATCCTGCCCCCCAACTTTTTTGCCATATCTACCATCTCTTTCATGATTTCCTTGATTGGCTCTGCTATAAATCCTGTGAAGTCATGCACAGCATCTGGATACAGTTTCTTTGGCAAGAATCTACCATTTTGGTCTTGATGGCTCTCATGGCTTCTTCTGTAACAATGATGGCATCTTCAGTGGTGTAATCCTTACATATTTTCATGATGTCCTCTCTGTTGGGGTTCTCTTCCATAGCATTGACAGTCCTTTCCCTAGAGTGATGTGTGTAATGAGCCTTAAAGTTTCATATGGCCCCCCAAACTAGAGGCTAAATTAGAGACATTGTGTTTGGGGACCAGTAGACCATTTCAGTGCCTTCAGTGTCGAATTCATGGGGTTTTGGGTGGCTAGGAATATTGTCCAATATCAAAAGAACTTTAAAAGGCAGTCCTTCACTGGCAAGGTACTTCCTGACTTCAGGAGCAAAGCATCAATGGAATCAATCCAGGAAAAAGGTTCTCATTGTTCAGGCCTTTCTGTTGTACAACCAAAACACCGGCAGTTAGTCTTTACCTTTTCCCTTCAAGGCCTTGGTGTTAGCAGCCCTATGGATAAGGGCAGTCCTAATCATAAACCCGACTGCATTTGCACAACACAGTAGAATTGGCCTATACCTTCTTGCCTTCCTTAAATCCTGGCGCTTGCTTCTCTTCCTCACCAACAAATGTCCTTTGTGGCATTTTTTTCAGAATAAGGCACTTTCATCTGCATTAAAAATCTGTTCAGACAGATATCCTTGCTCCTCGGTGGTTTTATTAATGGCCTCTGGGAACTCCTCAGCTGGCTCTTGGTGGGCAGAACTGCTTCTCCTGTGATATTGACTTTTTTTAAGCCAAACCTCTTTCTAAAATTATCAAACCATCCTTTGCTGGTATTGAATTCTCCAACTCCGGATCCTCCACCTTCCTTTTGCTTTAAGTTGTCACATAATGATTTTGATTTTCTTGAATCATATTAGAGTCTATAAGTGCATCTTTCTTATATCAGTCCTATGCACACATGAAAGCTGCATTTTCAATACAAAATAAAAAGGTATTTTGCAGGGACACCTGGGTGCCTCAGCCAGTTAAGTGTCTGCCTTCGGCTCATGCACACACACACACTCTCTCTCTCAGATTAAGAAATAAAATCTTATAAAAAAGTATTTTGCAAAACATGCAGGGTTTTCATGCCTGCTGGTGTAGCTGCAGCAACGACTTCACGAGTTTCCTTTTCTTTTTTTACAATGGTCTTTATGCTGTATTCATTTATCTTGAAAAATGCAGACAACCACAGGTGTCAATCTATGCTAGGTATCTCAAGAAATTCAAGTTTTTCTGGTAATGTCATGACTTTTCTCTGCTTCTTGGTAGCACTTCCAGCATCACTGGTGACACTTGGCCTGGGTCCCATAGTGTTATTTAAGATTTACAGTATTACACTAAACACAGTGAAAAATATGCAGGAGCTGTGAGAGATCACTTTTTACTGTGATACGCAATTTACTGGAGAGACGAGCTGCTCACATGTATATGTTTCTGTATATTTTATGGTAGTAAATAATAAAAAAGAGACTAGTATCTATTTTATGAATTTGTGACATACCTTTTTCTTAGTTTTCCTTTTTATATCTCTAAGCTAGTTTGCAAGTTTTTTCAAGTTGTCACAAATCTCCAAAAACTTTTCCAACATACTTATTGCAAAAAATCTGGGTCTAAATGGTCATGCGTTTCAAACCTGTGTTATTCAAGGGTCAACAACGTGCCTAAAATATTGAACAATATACATTTAAAAAAATGTCAGTAGTTCCCTCTGAATGGTGGTGGTGTGGTGATTTTTTTTTCTTTCATTTTACTTTGTGTAGTTTTTAATTTTTCTACTGAACATATATTGATATCTACTACTTGGTCATTTCTTTTAAAATGAAAGTAATTCTAGAAATTTTCTTATATAGTCCATTCTTTCTACATTTGCAGAAACCAGGGTTTCAGAGTCACAGGTAGAGTGCCTGAACTAGACCTTGATCTTCTGGCTCCAAGTTCAGAGCTGTTTCTGTTCCATGGTGCTCAGTTAGCTCTGAGTGGATGGCAAGTGCTTACAGGCAGGGGCTCTACTATGCTCGCCTCCTTTCTCCCCAGTACTTAGCCTGGTGTCTGGCCAAGTCGTAAGCCTTCAGGGAATATTTACTGGATTGAATTTCTTGCAGGGCAGGGCCCCGTATTTTTATGAGTCTTATTTTTCACACGTAACATACACACAAGCACTAACCCAGTTTCATATTCATTTTCCAGAATCTTAGTATGCAGATTTTTCTTTCTCTTTCCATGTAATTTGCCTTGAAAAAGAAGGCCCTCACTTTGTTATTTTCTACCTGCGTTAGCATGTGGGGCCACATCATGAGGAGACACCTCGGAGAAAGACCGCATTTGAATTCGCTCTGGGGTCTTTCGGTTGGATGGCCTCTCTTCCCTTTCAGCAAATCTCCATCCACTGCCTCAGCTTTTCCGTCCCGTACTGTCAGCGCTTGTCGTGCTCACACACCACTCCCACGTCCCCCTTGTCAGAGGTGCGCCCTGGACGTCTCTCCTCCTTTCCCTCTCCTCTGTCCCTTTCCACCCTCTCATGGGCGGTCTTTGTCATCCTGTGTCCAGGGCTCCTTCCTCTTCTTAGTCCGATTCACTTCCCTTAAAGATATTATCTACACTGCCTACTTCAGCCTGTTCTAGTTACATTTCTCCAGAGGGTTCCCCCTCCTGAGGGTCCTCTGCCTTCTCTGTTTATTTTCAGAGTGCAGGCTCCACCTGATAAGTGTCACTTGTCCTACATCCTCTGCACGTGCAGGGTCCAGCTCGCTCACTTCCAGCTGTTCTTCTCTCCCTTCCCTTTTCTGTTTTTCTTCTTTGTTTTTGTGACCACTTTTACAAACGCCTCCTCCCACTCTGTTTTGCCTTGTTATTCCTCTAAGATCCTCTTACCCTCCTCACGGCCCCTTGCAGATGTTTGTAGGGTCTCTCAGGCACTTGTGCCCAGCATCCGTTTGAACCTTTTCTACTTTCTTTCACATTTTTCTTGGGCCCTAACTTGGGACAAGTTTTGTGGGCAGTCCATGTATGCACACAGGGGCAGAAGTGAATGTGACACCCTTTTGTGGCCCCTCGTGCCATGGCACCTTGGCACCCCGCATCTGTGCCATTTTACACTCTGCTTTAGGAGCTCTCGTGAGCCTCACTTGAAACGTTTTTGGACGTTTTGCATGCACTCCCCGCTTATCTGTGGTAGCTCTCTTCAACAAAGTTCAAGTCAGGAAACACAGACTGACAAAGGATTTCCCCCCCTCATGCGTAAATGTCGCTCATCAAAAAAGATATCAAAAAAGATAGCGTAACTATTTATTTAAGATCGAGCCTGTCCCTGAAAACACAAATGTTGCCCGCGCCTCCTGTGCTACCAGGGAAGGACCTCAGGAAGTGGTTAGTTAGCCTGCCCTCTCTTGGCCCGATGCTCCAGCTTTTACTTGTCTCAGGAGTGGTCAGTGGCACTGACCGCCACCCTAACCAGATTCTTAAGCTGCCTTCGTTTTCTCGGAGCCATCAAGCGTGAAGCCCTTTCTGTTCAGAGGAAGGACAGCAACATTTTTGTCTAAGTCTAGATACTGACCGCTGGTGTGTGAATAATGGCATTAAAGAGCGTCAGCTTCAACACCACCAGCTAGTTTTTGTGTACTTCCTACAGGGTCTCTAAGAACCTCCTTGTTTCATCCACATATTGGTTCTTGATTTTTCTTAATGGTATAATTTGCTTTATTTTAGAGGGGCATTCAGATGCATAATCAACCATCACTATCACATGCCATTTTTTGGATTTACTCAAAAATATATAATAGTAAAAATAGACACAGCCATTGACCAGATGGAAGAATGTTATTTAATAAGATGGTCTGTATCCTTTCCATTTACTAACCTTGGATCATCATCCGTGACAGTTTTTTTCCCCAGTGAGTGAACTTTACGAACTCCGATTGCCTGCTCTTAATTTCCGGAAGTTGCCCCAGGTTTGGAGTGCTTGATATCTGTATTTGAGAAGTGTATTTCTTTTTCACTTGTCAGTGCCAGAGCAGGCCGTATGCATCTGCTGATGCATCCGCTCGGAGATGTTAATAGTGTGATCAAGAAGCAAAGGTGATTTGTACTTTGGTCTTACTCGGGTGTGTGTGTGTGTGTGTGTCGCATGGCGTGTTTATTACCCATGCCATTGTAGGAGCACACCGAGGTTTGGTTGTGGGCAAAAGACATTGTTTAAGTTCATTGAGCACATTTTGTTTACTTTTCTCCTAGTAAAGAGTTCGCGAAGAATGAGGAGATGACCAAATACACAGAAATGAAATGACAGATTAAACCAAAAGGAATTTCTCTTCAGAGTCAAGAATTTTCAGATACTAAGGAAGAAAGGAAGGATCCACGACTTCTTGTCCTCATGAAAGAATCTAGAAAAATCAGAAGCGAGGTATAAGTAAAAAAGTAAATGTGGCCTTTTGACCTTCATTGTTACAAACCATTGTGATTGTAGTTGATCAAAGTATTGGTACTTGTATATATTAGTAATTACATCAGAATTACATGACCACTGTTGGAAAACCCATAAAGAACAAAACATAATTGCTATTCAACCAACATGAAGGAAAAGTGTTTACACTGTTAGGATGTCCATTAAGCAATCATTTAATATTATTATACCTGTAAGTGGTTGTGGGTGTGATGTTATGTTTAGAATATGAAGGTATGCTTTTGAAATTTAGCTTTGCTTAAGAGATAAGCAGCTTCAGAATATTGTGTATTCTAAATGGTCCCAGTGAGAAAGACATTAAAAGGGAGCAAATTTGTTTGTTTTGAATGGATCATACATGTAACTTGATACATAAAAACTAAACTGGCCTTTGGCTAGATTGACAGCAGTGTGTCAAATTTCTTTACTTTTTAAAAAAAGCATTTCATATTTAAGCATATAAGTCATTTGTAGACTTACATTGTTGAATATTTATTTTAGTCTTAACATTTGTTCTTAAATTATTACATTGCATTATTTATTGCTTGAGTTCCATAATTAATGGTGTTATTACTATGTGACTATATATTTTAAAGTGTTACAATAGGAAAGGTCTTTTTTTTTCTTGACTCCTTTCTCAACAATGTGATTATAAGTCTGTCAATAAAATATTTAACCCCACAAATGTGGTCAAAACTAATATAGTATCAGAAAACTTACTACCAAATTAGACAATTGAATCAATTAAAATAAGAAGTGAGAAAAAGTGTTGAGCATTGAGGTGTAAATTTTGCCCAGATGTATACCCGGTGTGAAATATCTTCTAGTAAAAATATGTTTGGCTCCTATCCCTGCACATGTTGTAGAGGAATGAACATTGGTAAACATGCCCCTGGTGTGTAGAACTTAAAGGGGGAGCATATGTGAAAGTGGTGAGTGGCACCCATGTTGGCAGAAGCCCTCAGTGATCAGCCCCGAAATCTGCTCCGGTGGCACCGAGCTCCCGTAGTCCTGGACCCACATGGCTGTCCTCCAGGTACAGCTGGGCCCAGGCAGTTGGAGTCACCCTTGAGCCAATTTATTTTGTCTGTCTTGTGAATGCACTTGGTAATTACAAAATAAAATATGCATCTCTCTGCAGCTTCAGCTCATAGTTTTGAAATATGTATTGATTCTCAGATTTAGGTGTTAATCACAAAGGATTTCAACAAGTTGCAGAAAGATTTTAAAACAAGACAGGGCGCCTGGGTGGCTCAGTCAGTTAGGCATCTGCCTTCACCTCAGGTCATGATCCTGGAGTCCCAGGATTGAGTCCTGCATCAGGCTCCCTGCTCAGTGCGGAGTCTGCTTCTCCCTCTGGCCCTCACCCCACTCTTGTGCTCTCTCTCTCACGCTCTCTCTCAAATAAATAAATGAAATCTTTTTTAAAATAAAAATAAAACAAGACGAATGTGGGGCACCTGGGTGATTCAGTCAGATAAGCCTCCGACTCTTGATTTCAGCTGAGGTCATGATCCTCAGGGTCACAAGATTGAGCCCCGCGTCAGGCTCCCTGCGCAGCAAGAAGCCTGCTGGAGATTCTCTCTCTCTCCCTCTCTCTGTGTCCCTCCCCCCACTTGTGTGCTCTCATGCTCTCTCTCTCTCTAAAATAACTAAATAATTCTAAAAAAATTAAACCAAGACAAATGAAATATGGCAGGGGAGTTAAATATTTGCTGAGATCTCAATGTTCACATGAAAAATAAAGGGTTATTTTTGTATTGCTGAAGACAAAAATAAGAATTGAGGCAAAACCAGGAAAAGTTGGTGTTACTCAAAACCCAGTCCTTTTCTCTTTTGTCCTGTTGACAAAGAAGATTCCAGAAAAGATTCATGAATAGATTAATAAAATGTCTTTATCATACTCTCAGACATGAGATGAGGCAGAGGACATCCTAAAAGTGCCCTCCAAGTAGAAGTCCAAATTATAGTCAAGTTAGAGGAATCAGACATGAGAATCTATTTGAAGAGTCTGATAGTGCACATTTTCTTAGTAACAAATTAGTTTTCTGTATCTTCATTCTAAAATTATTAAATTTTATCCCATTTTATAAAGTCTCTGTTCTCCAAACAAGTAACAATTTTTGACACTTTTTCTAGATCTAAATATATTTAAACCATTCTTAGAAATTTATTTCCCAATTGATTCTACTCTATCTTGAACATTAAAGTTTCTTCAGTATCAAAACTATACCATGAATAAGATTTGCAAAGCTAGAACAAAAATCAAGTTTGTTGTTTTTAAAGATTTTTTATTTATTTATTTGGGCGAGAGAGAGAGAGAGAGCACAAACACTGGGGAGCAGCAGAGGCAGAGGGAGAAGCAAGACTCCCTGCTGAGCAGGGAGCCTGACTCAGGGCTCGATCCCAGGATCCTGGGGATCATGACCTGAGCCAAAGGCAGATGCTGAACCAAATAAGCTACCCAGGTGCCCCAAAAATCAAGTTTAAAGATTTAAGACATGAAACATTTTACACCATGATATAAATTTATGTTTAAAATGCACATTTTAAGTGAAATCAATGTTTTTAAATGGCTAATACTTGTTACTTTTAAAACCTTGCATAAGGTTTCCTTCTAGAAAAGCAAATACTTGACCTTAATTTTATTTTTAAGTTATAGTAAAGTTTTATTTTAAAAAGACATTTTCTCTTTAGGAAGTTCAGCAAGAGTGTATCTGGGAAATAACTTACCATTTCATAGCTTCATATGACATGTCACTTTAATTGTGTATTTCACTCCAACATAATATTTTAGTATTTTTTTAAATTTATTTACTTACTTTGGAGAGGGAGAGATAGAGCATGCACACAAGCGGGGGGAGGGGCAGAGGAAGAGAGAGAATCCTAAGCAGGCTCCACACCCAGCATAGAGCTGTGGGGCTGGATCTCACAACCCTGAGATCATGACCTGAGCTGAAATCAAGAGTTGGATACTTCACCTACTGAGCCACCCAGGCGCCCCTTAACTCACAAATATTTTTGAGAGTTAGAAAGTTCTGGAACCTATAAAATTCAAGACCTTACACTTTTTTAAGAAGATTTTATTTTGAAGTAATCATACCCAACAGGGAGCTTGAACTCACAACCCCAAGATCAAGAGTCACATGCTCTACCAACTGAACCAGCCAGGGGCCCCAATACCTTACACTTTTATTTATACATATTTAAATAATTTACATCTGAGTGCCATATCTGTTAAGTAAATTATGAGAACACTTTTCAACAATCCAACTTTTTAAAGCTATATATTTGTTGATTTCTGCTTCATTGAACTTAATACAGAAAATATTCCCCAAATCTTCACTTTATGTATATGGTCTCATTTACTCTTCACATCAGACCTATGAAGTAGTTAGAATCTTCCCTTCCCTACAAACAGGGAAACCAAGATTTTGAAGGTAAAGTAATTTGTCCTAGTGCACACGACCAGTAAACATCAGCGCTTAGTTGTAAATGGAGGTTGTCAGACTCCACCAGGAGGTCTCTGAAGTGCTGGATCTCAGTTGCTGTATAGAGGAAGCCAGTAAATGCTTATTGTTGGAGACTCGAGCACACGCTAGAATAAAGAAGCAATTTAGATGTATCTACAACCACACTCAGACTAGAAAGATCTAATATGTCTTTAATACAACAGGCACCTAAATAAAATGAAATCTGAGTTAAAAAAAATTTTAAGCTCATAACTTGTTTGTCCCATAATTATTTTGGTAAATCTTTACTCCAAAGTCTAATTCTTACATTTTCTTAAGAAATAGATTCTGTGGAATCAAAGTAATACATGTACAGTAACGTATTATTCAAGAAACAGAAAGGCGCCATTCCAGTCATATAAAAGATAATAAAAACATCAAGAGTCACGTCAATCAAAAGGCTCTGTTGACTGGCAAACTCAAGCTATGGATGGACCCGATTATCTGCCGGAGAATTGATGTCAGCATCATTTAGGGTTAACAATGGACCAACTAAGCAGGAGCAGACAGCTACTCTCTGTAGAGACCCAGAAAGCAAACTTGGTAATGAGGCACCTCATTCATCATATCCTTCTGCTCTAATTATTAGAGTGAATAGGAAATACTTTAAGTTAAGGCGGGAACTGGATAACATAAAAACATTTGTTTTGTAAACACAAAGAATGCTTTTTTTCTAATGATCCTCTTCAAATCTACATCAGGCATATGTTCTCAGCACACTGTTTTCTAAAGTTGTTCTTCTAACACCTCAAATTCATTCTGATTATGGATGGGTCATTTTTATTATCTCAAAAAGGAGAGTAAGACTGCTAAGAGTCTACAATTTTAATTTCTCCTCTCAACCTAAAAAGGGTGGGGGGAGGGGCACAAGTACGTATTTAGCCAAAGTACTTGTTCCACCTCTGTCAGTTACATCAAGATGGCCCTAATATATATACTGCAGTGCCATTTCTAAAAGTCCTGAACAATCTAATTTTACCTATTCTAGTTCATTTTTTCTTAATTCATCACTTGATCCTTATCAAGAATTGTGAAAGAATATGGTCAAAGAAAATGTAGGAATGGTTTGTTTGTACAACCTTTACGTAAGTAAACTCTTCTATTGGCAGTCACTTAAAATTGCCTGGAACGGAAATTATTTGCTTAATGAAGATAAAGAAAAAATAAAGTCCAGAAGAAGGAAAGAGCAAGAAGGTGAGGAAAATAACTGTTGTCAAGACAAAAATTAACTGAAGCTTGAGAAAAGCAGTCATGAGACCAAAGGAAGGTTCCCTGGAGAAAAGCGTGGTAGCTTCAGTTCGTTTTTTTCAGTATTTTCAACCGACAATCAGTAGTTAATTTTATTTTCTATTGAATTTTTTCACAGGGCCATTTTATATAAATGTTCCACGTAATTTTTTCTGAGCCAGGGCTCTTCAATTTAAAGTAATTGGAAGATGGTTAGGCACGGTAATGTTGTTGACCATCCCTGCCTGTGCTGCTGAAGTTAATGTGCAGAAGCATCCGCAGATGCTACTTTTAGCAACTAAATATTTCCATGGTGGTAAAGAAATGTCAGTAAAATCTATGTACTTTAAGAACATCATATTCTTATTATACTTATCATGTGTGCAGGCCGAGTACATAATAAGCTAGTCTATAGCAGCTGTAAATTTCTGAGGATTTATCTAACCACAAATACATTGAAATGGGGAAATAGGGCTATATTAAACCATGCAAGATGCTGCTGGAGCTTTGCCATTTCTGCAACATCCTGTAATTAATTTATCATGACAGGTCTGGCAAACTGAAACATCCAATACACTTGCGACAGACTGTTATACCATAGTTGCTGGAGATCCTGCAGTCACATAAAGCAAAGGTAGATTTTTCTTCCAAACGTGAATATAGTACTATTGTATTTAGAATGCCCTATAGCCAAGGACAGACTTGTTGTCACTTTTGAATTTCAAAAAAGAAGAACGTGTAGACTATAGAACAGATCCTGGGCTGAGATAAGGAGTGTAGTCTGTTCTTTGTATTTTAGTCTGGTCTTTTCCTGAAGAGGGACGGCCCTGGGTAAGAGACTGATACAGTCCCCTCGACCCTTCCCATGGATGCGTGCCTGCTGCTAGATATGATGGGTTTCTCTCCTAGGAGGCTTGTCGTGGTAGTCTCTTGGACACATCCTGTTCTGAAAAGAAGACTCACAAGACCACCTCTTCCATCTGCGTGTTCTCCTCTTCTGAGTCACGATCCTGCCGTTTTGTAAACTTAGAGCACTGATAAATTCAGAATTTATCCCTGCTCCAACCCCTTCCAATCCAGAGAAAGAAACGAATGTAATAAGGGGGTGGGTTTTTTTTACCAGAATAGATTTTTTTATAAAACAGTGAGAGCCGGGGTACCTGGCTGGGTCAGTCTCTGTAGAACATGTGACTCTTGATCTCAGGGTTGTGAGTTCGAGCCCCACGTTGGGTGTAGAGTTTACTTTAAAAAATAATAAACTCTGAAGGGAAAAAAAAAACCACAGTGAGTTCTTTGTCAGTTTGTATCAGTGTGAAAGAAGGATCCCCTCTCTACTTGATACAGGTGTTACCGTGATTGATGCTAAGGGTGAATCTTAGTAAATAAGGCTTCTTCTTGCTTGAGGACTAGAGAGATACCACCCCTAAAACATGAAATCTACATTGTATCAGTGTCTACAGACTTGCCCGTGTCCTTTGGAAGGTCAGAGTTCCTCAGACAACAAACAAGAGGACCCAAGAGGTCTTCCTCGAATCTGGAAGTCTCAGTGAGAGGGGATAGGTCCCGGATGGTAGAGGGTAAGACGGTGTTGCTCAACAGAAGCAGGTAAGAAGCCAGGCAAAGATAGTGGTTCCAACCCAGCCACCAAAGGCTAACTGTAAACACTTCATGCTCTTTGTATTTTCTCTAGCGATTGCCTTTCTCTTGATCCTTACAATCGAAAATGGATCCTATCTCAGAGGACCTGAGAAGCTTGTGCTTCAGCCTAAGTTTAAAAACAAACGAACTAACTAAAACAAAACAAAACAAACAAACAAATAAAAAACCAGCATTCCCCACTGAATAACCCAAGGGAAAGTGAACAAGAGAGAATGAAGGAAAGCATTTGTACCCTTCCATCCCCACCCCCACCCCCCACTGCCTGAAAAGATCCCTTCAGAGCTCTTCTGTGTAAAACTTTGGAAATGGGATGGAGAGTATGTATGTGTCCAAAAAATAAAACAAAGACCCTTCTCTTACACACCCCTGCTAGGTAACTTGTCCAGCATCACAGAATCCACGGGCAGGACTCTGCCTGCTGCTGATTCCCCTGCTCCTACTGCTGTTTACTTGGTAACATTCTTAATTCGCTTAAAGGCTGCATTACTGGGGTGCCTGGCTGGCTCAGTCCGTAGACACGTGACTCTTGATCTCAGGTCATGAGTTTGAGCCCCACATTTGCTGCGGAGCCTACTTAAAAAAAAATTTTTTTTGAAGTTGCATTACTAAATCCTAATTCTGAAAATGCTCTAAATCTTTTCAACCTCATACACAGCTGAAAGTAAATCATCCCATGTACAGTATGGTCTACATTCAGAATAATCCCCTTTAAAACTACGTTATTACAGGTGATGAAATTGAATGAGTAAGGATTGGAAGAAGGTACGAGTCTGGAGAATTGACATTTTTATGCATGCATGTAAAGAGGTTTTATTATTTCTGTGTTTTTACCATCTTGACAGCTGGATACAGAGAGGAATAATTCTATCTACATGCATCAAAAGCCGGAGTTATTAACTACTTCACTAAATATATTTTTATAATTCAGGATCATCAATAGCTTTAACACTTTTAGTGTTTCTTAAAGCTGTGTGTGTGCGTGCCCGTGCACACATTCACTTCTTGCACAGCACATGACCGAGTGCCTGGTTGTCAAGCACTGGACAAGAGCTGGGTGGACAGTTGAACCATCGACTCCTCACCTTGAAAATGTCACGTGTTTTATTACCATTGTCACCCCACCGTGGCTTTCAGAGGACCTCCCAAAACATTACCAAAGTTGAGCCTCATAACAACCTTCACTACACAGAGAAGGCATGATTCTTCCATTTTTCAAACCAATCACCGGGAGGTTAAATGATTTGCCCAGCAACCTTTGATCTGGGTCTCCTCCTCCCAGCGTTGTGTTTTGCCAACCAGGAAAACTCCTCCCGAACATCTGAAAAATGTGGAAATAAATTATGTGGTAAGCCAGCAAATGTTTACTATAAAGAGGCAACTATAACTATAAATTAATAAGACTAATTTACATGTGTCTTTTGGAATCAAGTGATGATCTTCTGTAGTCGGCTAGCAGGTGTTTGTGTTTTTGCTGCCATTTTACATGTGAGAATTTAAAACATGAAGTTAGCCCAAAAAGAGCATGTAAAATATTTTTAATTATGTTTTATAGTCGAAAGAGGCAGAAAGTGTACAGCAAATGCCAGAGTGCCTTTTCCAAAACCTTTTCGTGAACCAAATAAAGCAAAATCATTTCATGCATTGTATATTTAAGGCAAATGATTATTCATATAAATTACACTTTCTATTTTTTTTTAAGATTGTATTTATTTATTTACTTATTTATTTATTTGACAGAGGGAAAGACAGCGAGAGAGGGAGCACAAGCAGGGGGAGTGTGAGAGGGAGAAGCAGGCTCTCCACGGAGCAGGGAGCCCGATGTGGGGCTCGATCCCAGGACCCTGGGATCATGACCCGAGCCGAAGGCAGACACTTAAGCAACTGAGCCGCCCAGGCGCCCCATAAATTATACTTTCTCTTAAAGCAATAATTTCCCCATTTGACCTAAAACTTCATTAGATCAACTGAGCAACTTGGAGGTACCACAGAATATTTCATAAAATGCAAACCTGGCCTCTCACACCCTGCTTGAAACCACTGGCGTCCCCATCCACCGCACTAAATCCATTCAGCTTTTCCTGTTTGCTTAGAATAATGACTGTAAATCAAGTCCTGTACTCTGATCACAGGAAACTCTCAAATGAAATTCAGTCACCTCAGAAGTGACAGCAAAAGTAAGAAATTGGGTTGGGGCGCCTGGGTGGCTCAGTCAGTTAAGCAGTCAACTCTCGGTTTCTTTCAGCTCAGGTCATGATCTCAGGGTGGTGAGATGGAGCCCTGAGTCGGACTCCGAGCTCAGTGGGGAGTCTGCTGGAGACTCTCTCCCCCTCTCCCTCTGCCCCTCACCCCTGCAAATGTGTGCGCTCTCTCTCTCTCTCTAATAATAAATAAAATCTTGAAAAGAAAAAAAAAGTAAGACACTCGTTTGCTATCTGGAAATGCAAGCAACTAAGCACAGCACAGACCTCCATGACCTGTCCTCTGCTGCTTCTCCATTTTGTGAGGCATGTGTAGGTCCTCTCACATTACAGCAAGACCACAGGACTTCCCTCCGAGCACCACTGCGGCTTCAAAGCCCTTGGGTTGTAATCTTGTCTTGAAAACACTCTTCTCCACACCATGCCTTTGCTGAATATTGCCATTCAGGTTTCATCTCGAATGTCATATGCACCAAGAATTGCTTTTCTCATTACGAACGATGGGTTAGTGACCTCCTCACTGTGTTCTCATAGTGTCCTAAAAATAACGTCTATCAAAACACTTAGCACCTGACATTGAAACCGAGTCTATTGATCAATGTAGTATTTAATATTAACTAGCATATTATATATTGATCAATGTATTATCTCCTATTTCTTGTGTGACTGAGATAATTCTTATAAATCTGTGTTTGTGTTCAATATCACAGGATGTTCCCAAGTGGAATATAATCTTTGTAAAAATATTAAATAGCAATCAGGGATAGGGAATTCATGGAAGGAAGCTAAGAAAATGTCATTAGTCTTTCTATAGCACCTTTCCATGGTCATAGCGGTCTTTTGTCTTTTTTTTCATTCTCTCTTCCCTGTCTCACACTCTCCCCTTTTCTTTTTTCTGGCTCCCTTTTGTCTTCTTCCCTGCCTCACATCAGCCAGTGGCATTCACTGAATTCAACATTAAACATTAAAACCATGCCTGATCACCATCTAATGTGCTCCCAAAGCCAGGGAAGCCAAGATAGAGGACGGACCCATCCAGGCAGTGACTTCTACTCAAGCCCCCAGGTGCATTCCGAGCAACACTTTATTTACATAAAGACACAATCTTAAAATGTAGGTGGAGCCTTCCTTTTATGTCTTTAAACCTTTGTTATTGAGGCAAATCATCCAGAAGATTAAATCTGATTTGCATAATATTTTGTATTCCCATTCATCTGAGGGTAAAAACCTTTCAAAAGGTTTCAAAAATTTGTATGTATCTGAACCCCGTTGCCTGTGAATCTGATATCTCGACCACTTTTTCTTAAAACTTCAGTAGTTTTCTGAGAGCAATGATTCCTAGATTCATAAACCAAAGTCCCTATGATCGTTGCTAAGTCTGAGTAACTTCCCTTAAGGACTCACAGCTTCGTGTTATCTATTTTCATGCCTGTAAGTGAATCCAGTCATTTTCATCACCCATATTTTTATCATCTAAAAAAATCCTAAACGCTTCAAACAACTCTTTGTTCAACAAGCAAACCCAGTATCCAGCCCAGCCGTGTTTACCTAAAAAGTCTCAGGAGCTGCCTGGACACCCTGAGGCAGAGAAGTGCAGGAGTCACACAGAGACTTGGCTGACTGGAAGGGGGTGGGGGGGCGGCCACATCTCTTGGCACGGGTCCAGCTAAAGCAGGTCTGCTTATGGTCATGACACTGTGCACTCGGATTTCTGTGTGACTGATATGCAAGATGGTGCTGAACACCTTTAACTTTCCCTCTTGATGTGCTTTCAACGTTTGATCTTCTCATTCTCCTTAGGATTAATGTAAGTACTCCTGAGGGCAAACAAGAGTTTGGTCAGCTTCTGGAGAATGTGGGCCATGGTGGATAACCTTGCTATGACACTCACTCTGTCTACACAGCCAGGGAAACATGATTTTGACATTTATCCTATTAAATAAGTTACTCTTCAAAGAGCACTAGTGGCTGGTTTCACTCAAAAATTTATGGAACCATTTGAGTAGGCTGGACCCATTAAATTCACAAAATAATTGCCATTATTCCCATTCACTTTGTCCTACGCATAGTCATAATTTAGCAGGAAAAGGAAAAGTATTTATTACTATAATTATTCATGATTATAGGCTAATTTTAATAATACTCTTCACTGAGCACAGGCTAGGCATGAGGCTCCTTGTATGCCTTATTTCATTTAATTTTCAGGACGCCTGGGTGGCTCAATCGGTTAAGCATCTGCCTTCGGTTCAGGTCATGATCCCAGGGTCCTGGGATGGAGCCCCATATTGGGCTTCTTGCTCAGCGGAGAGCTTGCTTCTCCCTCTGCCTCTGCCTGGCTCTCCCCTGCTTGTGCTCTCCCTCTTTCTGACAAATAAATAAAATCTTTGTAATTTTACAAAATAAAATTAGATATTATTATTATTACTCCCATTTAAAACAAAACAAAAACCCTAAAGCTCGGAAAGGTAATGCTCTGTATCTCCGATCACACAGCTTATAAACTAGGGTATGAGGATAATTAGATCAAAAAGTTAAACATTTAATATTTTCCAAATGTCTAAAGCCTTTTGCAGAACAATCTTCAACAAAATAGGTGGATCAAAAAGGAATCTCGATGTTGCGTATTGCCCAGGAAATAGTCACATCAAACTTTAGCATTTAAGTAAATGTATTTCCAAATTTCATATGCTACAGAGACATTATCCTAGTCCAAAAGGAACGTCTAATGAAAGACCACACCACCAACACATCTCACACCCTCGTGGGAATTGTGCCTGTTGGTGTTGCTTTGGGGGTGAGAGAAGAGGTTTGTGTATGATATTCCTTCTCGGTGCATCCTCTCCAGTCTTCATTCACTACCCCGGGGAGGCACGGCTGGCCCATTCTGTTCTCACGGCCTGTGGGACATCTCTGCCATGTGGCCATCTCATCGAAAGTGGTGAATTTGCTCTCTGAGTGCAGCGTGAACTATCTTTTCATCACTGATTCTGAGGATTTACCTCGGTGCCTGGCGCGTAGTAGGCACATGCAGTAGCGAGCAAGGCAGATCACAGGTCCGAAGGCTTATCTTCTGTACATCGATAATTTGAGGATGAATTGTATGTAGGGATATTACCATATCGTGGAAAATACGCAGCAGTATCATACCATTACAAATTCCTGTGTATTTTTCTATTTCCTCTAGTAAATGTATTTCTTCTCCCCTCTCTTCCCCATCCACCCCCCTGCCTTCCAGGACTCAGCTCCTAGCACTGGCTTTTAAACTCTTACATTTTCTTTATTTACAGTCAAAATTGTTTGCAATACTCCACACCTTCTGGCTTCCAGCTGGTACTTGTATTCAGGGGCAAACAGAAGCAAGACAAACACATATTGCATCTGTACCTTGAAAAGCCTCAACTCCAGGTGGTTGAAAGGACTCCCTGGGGCACCTGAAATTCAGGTGGGGCCTTTGCAGTGTTTTAAGTCCAGCCCGCCCCTAATCCCCCTTTCCTGTCTGCTGCGGGGCAGCGAAGAGCTGGGTGTGCAGAGCTGATCGCTGGTGGGCAGCCGTGAGGGGCGGGCTGGTTTTTCCAAGTTCGTTCAGCCTTAGCTTCACTGAGATCACAGCCAGAGGACGTCACGGGTCTACCCCTGTTTCCCAAAGAGGACTTTCCTCCTGGACTGATGGGGAAATCCCACTTCGTATGGTTTTTCTCCTGAACTACTGCACTGTGGACAGTCCGTGGAGCCAGCCCTTTGGGAACCAACGCACTCAGGCATTCTAGGTCAGGTTGGGGTGCGTGCTCAGGGGGTTCGGACGCTCCCTGTCACTGCTCAGGGTTACCTTGTAGCACCCATGTATGTCAAGGCATGTCAACACTTCCATTACAAGCTCTCTTGTCACTGATTCATAACATCAGCACAAATAATCACCTGGCCTTCATCCTGGCAGGAGGAAAAAGATGCAGATAGCATGGTTAACAAGAAGGTAATGTGCGTGAGTCGTTAGGTATTAGCTAAGTATTTTCTGAGTGGGAGAACCAGATACACTGTGGCAACACTTTCTCCGGCCCCGCAGCTTTAAAACGTTCCTAACTGGAAAATGGATGTGAATCCGAGAGGAGGGAGGGTAGGTGAAGCGGGCTTAAAAAAGAAAGATGTCTTCTCTTGGTGTTTTGCTTGAGTTCCTTTCTGCCAAGAAATGAAGAAAGCTCCATAACACCTTACACAACACTTCCCGTTTTCTTAATTCTTCTAAAATTCTTTTATTTAAAGTTCAGTTTTTAAAATTGACAAATCAAATAAGAAGGAGGTCCATTTCCTTATGGCACAGCTTAATAAGAGACCCAGGATAAAAACTCAGAATCTTCATTCCCACGACGATTGGGGATTGGGGGGGGAGGGGGACTTTACAAGATTTATGCAAAACTTCAAAGAAAGCCCCTCCCTACCCACCCCTCCCCCCTTGCGTGGGCGTTTCCTTCATCCCACTACCACCAGTGTTGGTTTTTATGTGAGCATAATTGTGCTTTTGTCTTGGAGTTGGCTCACCTCACTACACTCCAGCCTGAGATCCCCTGGCCCAGAGCCCAGGGTGGGGCTTTGCCCTCAGAACTGTAAATAATGGTAATTACCTTTACAAACTTAAAAAAAAAAATTACTTTCCCAAGGCCAAGAATAGCCAAAGTCTAGAGCATTCTATATAAGCCCTTGTGCAAAAATCTGTTAGAATGAGTGTGGTGATTAAGAAGAGTATCTCCCTCATGGAGTGACCAAAAGGAAAAGAAAGTCACCGGCACTCAGCAGCCCCATGGGCCTGTGAGTGCTCCTTCCACTGTCCCGGCAGCGCAAGTCCACATAAAAGGCGTAAATTCTGAAGTCGAATTTAGGATTTGTTCTCACCGCTCCCACAGAAGATTGTATGAATTGGACTGAAGCAAACCATGCTCCCTGTGCCAGCTAGGAACTCCCACAGAGAAGGGTTTTGCCGCCGGACTTCCAGGCTGTGTGCTTTCTGAGGCATTACTTCCTACGGTATCACTGTCTGCTTGACAGCACCTATTGTTCTGATTAAGTTGACATGCATCCAAACTTTTGCCTCATTAGATTATCACCATGGTGCCAAGGCTTTAATTTCTGCATAATCTCAGTATTTTATTTCATACACCATCGCTAGCAACCGCTGTCCATCTCTAAGATCAAAGCAATTATTGAAAATTCAAAACTTTTAAATGCAATAGCTTTTGGCCCCATGGCCATACCAAGACTCGTACAGATTTTGATATTTGAATGAGAGAGATTGGCTTCCAGGCCACAGAGTTCCTTTGGTTATTTTACGTCCAGATTAACTGGTTTGAGGGTGGAGACCAGAACATCTGGACAGATGCCTTCAACCTAGCGTGGACTCCGTTCAAAGCCCACGTTGAGGCCAAAGACCCAGAGTAGGGTGCTTCTGGGACCTGTGTGATGACTGGAAATTCACTAAGACTCCTGAAGCGTCAGAGCTGTCTGTATGTCATTTTTTCCATTCAGAAGTCAACCATCGCTCTATGAGCATGAGGGTTAAGGAGGTCATGCTCTGTGCTCATATCGTGGTGTTCCAGGCATTCAAATTATTACAAGTGCTCATCGGTGAGGTTTCTGGTGCTGAGACAAGGTGATTTATATTACAGCTACCAGAACAAAAAGCCATCTGACCCACAAAACTATCACTTCATTAACATCCTCTTCCTCATGGCTCCGGACTCGGCAGAGGGGTCCACCCCTGGGCTCAGAAGAACAGTAGCAAACTTCTCCTCTCACTAGAAGGGCTCCCAGTTCAGGAGGTAACTCCTCCTTTGCACTTGGCCCTGTTCCAAATGTTCAAATCTTGTGGAGGTTCAGAGAGCTATTCATGCCACCCTCGCGATGTTTGCTCTTTTCATTTGTTAAACATTGCCCTGTCCCTGTGCGATCCCTCAGTTCATGCCCCCCATGAGAGCTCTGAAGACAGTCCCCTATGTGGATGACCTGCCTGTCTGGGCTCTACACAAATTCAGCTTCTCCAAGGGGACTCCCCAGATGGCTCACATCCTCGTGCACAACGATGAAAAGTCACCCACGGAGATGCCGTGGGAGTTGTCGTGGGGGAAACAAAACAAACCAGCCCAGAACCAGTGAGGCAAGGTTACCCGGTTTGCCATCTCGGGAAGTTTTAAAATTAGGCTGCATGGCAGTTTCTCCTCTCTGCTGCTTACCCTCTAAAACAGCTTGTTTGCTGGTGAAGGGGAGAAGCGGAGGGCAAACAGGAATCGGTTTTCTAGGTCAGGTGCCAGATTCACTGCACACCTGGAGAAGCCAGCCTGTGATGTCACTCCCATTCTGGAAGAGCGTCCCTCACACACTGGCTCGATCTGTGTGTCTCTCAGTGCAAACGGAGGAGCCCTGGCAACAAAACTGGAGAGGCCTGGCAAGAATTCCCCAAAACTTTTGTCTAAAATTGTTTTGCTGCATCCTGCACTGAGGGTAACACCAGCTTGAAGTGCTCTTGCCATCCATTTCGGCTGAATTTCTTTAGACCAGACAGAGGGGTAGGATTTATTTGCTAAGCCATGGGACTTGACTCTGGCTCCTCTGGGGGAGGAAAGGGTTAAGTCCTCTGGGTAAAACATTGTCAATCACTGGTGACTGCCACCGAGATGAAAAACAACTGCACCTGTACATGGGCAATTTAGGAGACTCTGGTCAGCTATTTTTCTCTGGTGCTTTGTTCTGCCAGCTGCCTCTGTGCTTTGGATGCAGGTGGAAACATGGACTTTGCTATCTATAAAAAAGTTTAATGGTGAAGATCAACTTCCGCTTCACCTCCCCAGGGATCAAAGTTTTGGGGCTTTTTTTTTTTTCTCCCTTGCCCTGAAAGACTAGCAGAGCAAAGCTCAGAGCAGACAATGGGTATGTTGTTGAGATGCCCATTCTCCCCCAGAAAAGTAGCAGGAGAGCCTTCGTGGGTTATAATTTTTCTTCCCAATTTGAAGGAAGTAACGGAAGCGGAGAGAAGCATGCCTCCACAGGGTGAGGTCAAGCATCTGCTGAAAGGAAGGCTCGCGATGACAGCTGGGGAACCTCATTACTGCCACTGCATTTCCCATCGGCCACCATCAGGAGCCTGACGGGGAGCTGGTGGAGACAACGTGGAAGTGACAGGCTCCACGCCTGGGAGCGGGATGGATGCCCTGACATCCATTCGGCTTCATCGCTAAGAAGCAGGGTGTCACAAATCTAATATTTGGTCAGATTACTGGCTATGACACGCTCAACGGCCAGTGAAATGTGTGGGTAGAAAAGCAGCTTCCAAGTCAGGCGCTCTCTGGATGGCTGCTACAAGAAACTCTGAGTGGCCTGCCTCACCGATGACATGATCGAAGTTCTTGTATTAATTCAACACTTACTGGGTACCAGATGCCAGGCACAGAATTAGTTACTGGACATACAGAGGCTCTTATGGACTGAATTGTGTCTCTCCAAAATTCGTATGTTGAATTCTTAACCCCTAATACATCGGGACGTGACTATATCTGGAGACAGGGCCTTCGAAGAGGCAAGTAAGTCAATATTAGGCCATTCAGGTGCGTGTTCATCCAGTCGGACTGGTGTCTTCATAAGAGGAAGAGATTTGGGCTCCCAAAGAGACACCAGGGGTTCGTGGATGGTGGAGAGACCAAAGGGGTAGGGGATGGGGGGCGGGGCACAGCAAGAAGGCAGCCATCTACAAGCCAAGGAGAGTGGCCTCAGAAGGAGCCAAATCTGCTGGCACCTTGATCTTGGACTTCTAGCCTCTGGAACAGGGAGAAAATAAAGTGTCTGTTGTCGACGCGCCTGCTCTGGTGTTTTGTTACAGCCGCCGGAGCGGACCGTGACAGCGGTGACCAACACAAGGTCCTCACCCTACCAAGCTTGCAAGCTATTGTAGAACTCACAGTCCCATGCCCATGTAAGCAAACGAAAAAGGGAGGTGACTAGAGGCCCTTTTAAACATCACCTAGGCAGCCAGAGGCAGTAAAAGAACCAGGACCAGGAATTGCAGCTAATATTTGGATGGATTTTGTTATGGCCCATGTGGCCATTACCCTTTATTTCTGAATTGAGAGTGAAACAGTATTATCGCTCTGCTTCAACATGAGAAAGCAAGAAGTCCTGCACGGATCATGCAGTGGGGGAAGGAGGAAGTCTAACACATCTGACCTAAAAGGTTCAATGCAAAAGAACCGTGTGGCTAAGTCCACATCACGTGCAGACACATCACAAATATGCGGGCTTCACCCTCACCAGTAGAAGCAGAGATCTGTATATTTTTATAATCACTACACAGTTGCTTATTTTAGATTGTTTTCTTGAAATTTGTTAGTTATTTCTTTTTAACCTCACTGCCCCATGCTTACTGCCTCAAAGGAAGCATAACATAAGATAAAAATACAGAAGTTGCTACCCGGAGTTCAACAGGTTAAAAGAGAGCTGAAAATAGCCCCCAGGCATGTCATAGGGTTGGCTGACTACTTAATCCTTTGATATGTAAGAGAAATGGAAATATTCTAGTCTGAAGAGCTACCAACTGTCCAAAAAGCTTTCTTGTCCTGGGGAATTTTGAGCATGGCCACTGGGGGACTGAGTTCAGTATTCCTGAAGAAAAGGGCAAGGCTGTTGTTTGCTGACTGGATTAAAACTGTGACAGAATGCCGAATTCCTGTTGTGTGGCTAATAGGCTCATCGTATGTTCAGATACTGTGATTCCGTCCAAACAGGCATGAGCCCCTGTTGTATAGGAACGGGAGAGGGCAGGGTCTCAAATGAAGGAAGAAGTCACAACTTCTGAGTGGGGCAGCTGAAAAGCTCCACCACACACCGCTGAGGACATGAGGAGACCCAGGACTGGCACCCAGAATGAGGATTGGGTGGAAAGGGCCTGATGCAGGTGGCAAGTTAAAATCTCCTCCTTGGTCTTAAGAACGGTTGGCAGGTAAAATTGGAGCCTCCCAGTCAAGTCTGAATGTTAGATACACAACAAATTGTTTTCAGTTATAAATATATCTCATGCAACATTTGGACGTGTAATATTTGGGATGTACTTATACTAGAAAATTCTTTGATATGTATCTGGGATTCAAATTTAACTCAGCGTCCTGTATTTTGTTTGTTTGTTTTGGTCCTCTTTTTTTATTTGCTGGATCTGGCAATACAATCTTAATGGCAGATACCAGCTTCATCGCAGAAAAGAAGTAAGATTTGTTCCCTGTTTGTGACGATGGGCCTAGAGCTGAGTCATGTTGTCTGTGAAACTGTACCCATCTTTTGGGGTTAGATCTGAACAATCTCTCTACGTGGTATATGGTACCAGAACCAGCAGGTCTAGAAAGATCAGGAAACCATACAGTGTAAACCTGACGGCTTATCCTTCTGGAGCTCTCTTGGCGTTCTAGTCTTTTCTAGTCCCTTAGCATCTAATGAAGTCTTCTAGAATTCCAGGCTGTCTCAGCTGCTAAGGGGACAAACCTAAGGAAACGATTTGGAGACACACTATGGCAGAAGTGTTAAAAGCAAATCCCAGCCCCCCCCGGGGACAGCAAGTGCTGAAATCAAGGACACAAAATTGAAGCCATTTGGCCAGCTTCCCCTTCCTACCTGGGAGGCTGTAGGACTTGTTTCATAGAAGGAAGCAAATGCTTCCCCAAGTGTGAAGAAATCACACAGAACGCAAAGGCTCCCTGGTTCTGTTGTAGCTGCTCCTTCCATCTCCAGTCAAAGGATTTCTCAATTTGTCAACTGACATTTAGAGAGAACTCAGCAGGTGCCAAGCACTGTGTCAGTCTGGGGATTTAATAGCCCTGGGCATTGCCTGCACCCCAGAGAGCGTCTGGTCTCACGGGGATCCCAACACTGCTCTTAGACTCAGCCCTGGGCCTGGACCTTGCTGTCCAGCCCACCACCTGCATTACCTCACAGAGGCTCGTTCAGTTCCAACCTATTGCACTTCAGTGTGGGGGAACCAAGAAATGCATCACAGACACTCATATTGTGCTCGGGGTCCCTTTAATAATTCACATAAGCCCGGAGTTCTTGACTTTCGTTCCAGCTTGTTCACACACCCAGCAGCTCAGCCTGCCCCTCACCCTAAGCCATTTATTTCGTTCCCACACATTGCCACGCGTTCCAGGTATATTTGAGCTGAGTAACCACGTCCAGGGAACCGCCCACTCCCCGTCGCTATCACACTGCCCTATTTCGTGGTCCTAGCTGCACATATTGCTACCTGCAATTATTTCCTTTATTTGTTTGTATGTTTGTTTATTATGTCTTCCTAAATTAGAATGAAAACATCATAAAAGAAGCGAACTCATCTTTCATTCACGATTGAACTTCCAAAGCCTAGAACAGTACCCGACACTGGTAGGCACTTAACAACTGTTCATTTAATGGATAAGAATCTGAATGAATGAGGGATCAACCAAACTGTCTATTGCAGGCAACCTGTGACTCGTATGGGGTGGATCCCATCCCCTGGCCCCGGCTGCACTTGGAAGATTTTAACTGTGTCTTGTAAGGATGATGAGCACATGCTGTTTTCTCAGGGGCATGCCTGGTACTGTATTTGTCTTCCTTATTGAGGTCAAGGGCACCAGCTGGGCATCCACACTGCGAGCCTGGGAATCAGCCTAGTCTCCCCCTTTTCTATCTTCTTCCTTCTGCCTTGACACTATAACCCAGTACTGTTTCTTCCACTCAGTGGTGAGGACCTAGCCATCCCCACCTCCTCCAAGTGTATTAGCCAAGATTCTCCAGAGAAACAGAACTAATAAGGTCAATAGGATGCATGCGTATATATGTGAGCCTGCTTCTCTTGTCCTCCCCAAAAGTTTGAGAGAACCCAATTCCCTATGTTATGTCCCTTTCTAGTTGAAATACCTAGAGAGGTCACCTCTACCACTCCCCCAGTTTTACTGACATATAAAATTGGCATGCAGCACTGTATAAGTTTAAAGCATACAGCATAATTACTTGACTTACATGCATTGTGAAATGACCAACACAATAAGTTTAGTTAACATCCATCACCTTATAGAGATAATCAAAAAAAAAAAAAAAGAAGAAGAAAAGAAAAGAAAAGAAAAAAATATTTTTTCCTTTCGTTGAGAACCTTTGGGATTTACTCTCATAGCAACTTAAAATATATCATATGGGAGTGTTAATTATAATCATTGTGTTGTATACTACATTCCCAGGACTTAATTATCTTATAACTGGAAGTTTGTACCTTTTGACCCCCTTCATTGGGGACCTTAGTCTTTTCTCTTAAAGCCTTCTGCTGATTGGATGAGGCCACCCACATGATGGAGGGTAATCTGCTTTAGTCAAAGATTTAAATGTTAATCACATCCAGAAAACCCTCCAGAGCAACATCTAGACTGCTGTTTGACCAAACATTGGCACTGTAGCCCAGCCAAGCGGACACATAAAATGAACTGTCACAGATGCCTCTCCGCATCCGTCCCAATCTCCCCCAGTGCACCTTCAGTACTGCAGTGGATGGAAAGCTAAAAACTCTATTCCTAAGACTCCCTTGCAGTTAGCGTTCTTAACAGGGCTGGGACTAGGGGGACACAAGTAAGGCACCTCATGCACACAAGTTAAGGGGACATCAAAAAACTCAATCCAGACAAATAATGCTAATGCAATATTTTCAAAAATTAAAATGTTATGCACCATTACATTATGTCTTACAATATTATTATGTTCCCTTTTGCCTTTGGCTCCAACACAGCTTGGCATGTCACTAGCTTCTTAATCTTAATGGGTTCCACCAGTAAGATGCACTCACATGAAATCTGGAAAGCAGAAGTGAGATGGAAGATATCTTGCTATGCTAGTTTCTGTTGGCAAGCACAATTATGTTCCAACACTCAGGCACTTGCTGCAATTAGGACTGCAAGGCGTGGGCTGAGGCATGCATGTTTTGCTGTTGCAGATGGAGTGGGTACAGCATAGTTCTAGAACCACTACTTGTGACAGCAGCGCCTATTACAGCTAGGGTAGATTCTTCCTGAAATTGACAGTGCTGAACGTGGTCTCCTAATTCCCCTCTTTTCTTATTGAGATGAGGGTACAATTCCCAAGTGGGCCATTTTGCAGTGCTGTTCATTCTTAGAGGTTGGCCTGGAATCTGCTTCTTCTGCCTTTCCAGAAATGTTAGAAAGAACCGAGTTCCCTACCTCATGTTCCTTTCTGGTTGAAATGCCTAGAAAGACTGTTGTTTCCTGTGCCTGAACCCTAACCAAAGCCATCACCTCTCTTAGATTCATGTCATCCCTCCCAGCCCCACCATCCTGCCCTTATTCAGGTCCCCTTTTAAATATCCCCCACCCTCTCTACTATGGTTTTCATTTGACCTTCAACTCACCATCTTTACACATTTCTTTTTCTGCATTCTCTACTCCCCACCCACATGGAATTGTCCTCTTCCCTGTGGGTCACACTTTACTATGTAGATTCACCCTGTTGCTAAAGATTTAAGTAACATCAGCACATCTTACGGGAAATCCAATGTCAAAAATCCAATATGGAAGATCTATAGAATTTCTTTAGATTCTCAAGGAGCTTACATTCATCTCCTACTTTCTATCCCCACTGAATTCTTCACTTCTTGATTTCGCACATTCTGTATACTCTCACAAAGTTGTTTTTAGGCATAGAAGACCTTACTGAACACTAACATGCAAAGCAAAAAAGTTCTGTATCTTCTCTGCCATGCTGCTCAGCAATCCCTGACTTCATCTTTTCTTATCTATTTGCTGCATGCCCTCAAGAAAGAAAGGAACATTACTCATTTTTCTAATTTTTTTTTAAAGATTGTATTTATTTGACAGAGAGAGACACAGCAAGAGAGGGAACCCAAGCAGGGGGAGTGGGAGAGGGAGAAGCAGGATTCTGGGATCATGACCTGAGCCGAAGGCAGATGCTTAATGACTGAGCTACCCAGGGGCCCCCATTTTTCTAATTTTCTAAAGCACCTCATTTCTTCTACCCTCTCTATATAGATTTTGTCCTATTGTTCTACATCCAGTTGGCCAATCAACATTTTCTTCCTATAAATGTCATTACTTCTCAAGGAAGACTTCCTCCAGAGCTTAGTTTGGGAATACGAGCTGGTAAGAGCTAAATTACTGCAGATAATCGTATCAAGGTACTAGGAGTTCATGGGAGCAATCTGGAAGAGGTGAGAAAGACACAGGTGAGGAGAGGACCAGGAAAATGGCTAGAAGCCAGAACACTCCACAAGGTCACAAGATCTGGCCAGTGAGAATGGGGAAGGGAGGTGGGGAAAGGACTTTTAAGAACGAAAAGGTCTGGTGTTCAACTAAAGCCCCACAGATGGAGATCGGGTAGCATTTAGGGTCGCAGGCTCTGGGTGTCTGACCATGCTGAAAATTCAACTCTACCACTAACTAGCTCTGTGACTGGTAAATTCCTCAACTTCTCTTACATTCCTTTCCTTTATTTTAATAAAACAGGATAATAATTGTTTGGGTTTTTTTAAAGTCTATTTCCCATGACTATTGAAGGATTAAATAAGATAATATATGAAAAGTATCTGACAAAGCAAGCCAGTTGTCTGGAAATGTTGGCTTTGATGATGACAAAAACAATGTTGAGCAGATGCTGTTATTACTGCCACGTAAATTGACATTATCTCCCTAAATCTTCAGTTCAAAGCCTGTGAGTTTGTTCAAGAATATTACAACAACTGAATTCCCCATTCCAGTCAAAGCAATCGTGAAAACAAGGTCAGGCAAATCCATAAACTGCCCAAATTCAGCAGAAGCTATCATTCCTGGACACAAGGTGCGAGTTCCTTGGGAAGTAACCGAAACCTTGGAGTTGGACTTTCCTAAGGCTGGGGATGGAGGGAGGGGTCAATTGCACCAGATCTGAAAGGGTTGGGACAACCCAGCTGCCACCTGCATTAACTGGGCTTTGATCGGCCACTACAGAGATGCCACTGCATGGCAGGCCGAGCTGTCCTCTGCCACTCCTTGTGGCTATCACTGTCAGCACTGCTGTGTTGAGAATTCTGAAGAGCTGCCCAACTTCAGCTTGAGCTTGTAGGACCTTGACTGATTAAGGGCTCCTGTCTTGACCTGGAAATGTTCCATCTACGTCTAGAGTCAGCAAACTAGAGCCCATGGGCCAAACCCAGTCCACCACCTGTTTTTGTAAGACCCATGAGCTGAGAATGCTTTTTCCATTGTCAAATGGTTGAGAAATTTTATAAAAGAAGATTTCATGGCACATGAAAATGATAGAAAGTCAAATTTCAGTGTTCATAAACAAAGTTTTGAATTTGGTTAATTTAAAAAGTTGTGGGAATCTACTCTTTCACTTTTGTTATGAAGAGTGCCTACATCACACTCTAGATTGTATCACTTGGCCCAGAAAGCCAAGTAAAATATTTACTATCTGGCCCTTTACAGAAAAAGTCTGTAACCCCTGTTTTACATAATCCAGAGGAATCCAAGCTATTGCCACACCGTGCCTTCTCCCTCTCCCCCTCAAGGCTGTGCTTACTGTTTTTCACTAGATTTTATCATATAGAAGTTGTGGGTAGGAGCGCAAGAGGCCTCTGGCTCGATTTCCTTTCTTTTGGTAGAAATTTTCTTTTTTAAGTTGTCCTCTTAGTGACAAATACATGGTAAGTCAATAAGGCAAGGCCGGTTGATTTTTTTTCTTTTTTTCTTTTATCAAATACTAAAATTGAGTTAGTAGCTCTCATCCTCCTCTGCTTTAATGACTGAAGGCCCACATCTTGCTCATGATGCAAGGTTCTCAGTGTTTCTTTTATTTTCATGGTGACTGCCAGGTCTACTTCAGCTAGCTTTTATTCTTTTCTTTAAAAAAAAAAAAAAAGATTCCTTATCTTCTCACTACCACCCACCTCTCCTCTCTGACTAATTGCAGACACCTGAAAAGGATTTGCTTTCTCAGTAAGATCTAGGACTTGGCTACAGTGTCTGCCAGTTGGGTAGTGTTCTCACGTCTATGGCCTTGCACATCTTCCCCACCCCAAGAAGGTAGGCACCTTCCCCTTCTCCCTAAAGTACCAGGTGCCCTTTCTCTAGAAAAACTGTGTGAACTTTGAATTTTTTCAATGTAATAATTTCTCTGATAATTACATTATAATATCAATGGAGCTTATCTTCATTTCTGATAGTTCTTCAATTGGCACTGACTCCTGAAACTTTCTCCTTCTTGGCCCCACCCCCTGTCAAGCGCGTTAATCATCTGTTAAATGTGTAAGAGCTTGAACGGAGTTGCCTTTTTAAAAAGGAGCCTGTGGAGACTCTTTCAGAGGAGAGAAAAGTCCTTTACAGAATGAATAATAATACCCTAATTATATGTTCTGGGGATTCTAATTTTCTTCTTCAGATTTTCTTAGAGTTTGCACCAGAGTAACGATATTCCCTCTTCTCTGAAAACTTCTCTCCTGAAGACCATTTACTCATTCACCAACCATTTACTTCATTTTTCTTAATTGATTTCACTAAAACAATATAAGCTCTTTTTGACAAGTCCAACAATAGAGTTGTAAAGAAAATCACCCTTCCCTCCTTCCTCCAATCCCACTCACTGGGTTAGCCAAAGATTGAATTTAGGATTTCTTCTATCCACTTCACTATATTCAGATAGACGAAAACACATGTAAAGAGCAGTTTTTTCTATCTTTTACAAAAAGATAGATGCATATCACTCTGAGGTTATAATCAGTATGTGTGGATCTAATTCATTCTTCTTAGTAGTTGCATGTTATTCCATTGTAGAACCGTTGATGTCTTGGGGGATAGACTTGCAACTCAACAAACATTTACTTTGCACAAAATAAATGCCAGACCCTTTGATAAATGGTAGACAGAGGAAAATTCACAACACTTCATCTTTGATGTGAAAGTCAAGTTCCCATCCGGGAGATTAAACAAATGATTGTATGTGAACATGAAGTGCTACAAGAGAGGAGTATATAGTCATACAGAGAAGGAACAGAGAACTTGGAGGGGGATTCAGAATATTCTGGAGATAAAAGCAATAGATAAGGGGGGAAGGCCCAGGCTTAGGGAACAGCATGTGCAAGGCCAGGGAAGGAACATGGCCGACCCTCAGGGAACAGGCTAATGCACAGTGCTGAGCAGTTGGCAAAGGGCAGAATGTTAGGCCGGCACCAAAGTGAATGGCCTTGGATACCAAGCTAGTCTGGACTCAACCAGTGGGCTGAGAGTAAAGGGGAAATGTATAAGGGTTTTAAGCGGGAGAATGGATCCTGTTTTCAGAAAGATGTCTGGAGACCATCTGGGGGATGAATTTGTGAGGAAAGACCAGATAACAGGAGATGACAAGAAGCAGTTGACATAATCTAGTCAAAAGAGGGTGATGGCCTGAGGCAGGGCAGTGGCCAGAGAATGGAGGGCAGAGGATAGGAATTCGCTTTTTGAGGTGAGCCCAGGAGGACCTGTGGATAGACTGAAGGCATGGCGGTGCAGGAGGGCTTTTAGCTTGGGCGATCAGATGTACCCACCGAAGGAAACGCAGGGAGAGGTGATGACTTCAGTTTTGCATGTGTTGAATTTGAGATGCCTATGAAAACATCTTGGGCTTTTTGAACGTTTTCCAAATACATGGCAATAATGGCCCTCCTAAGGTACTTCATCTAACTCTGTGATAGGTTTTCCCCCTTCACAGAGAAAAAGGAATGAAATGACTCAGTAGGGTTCCAACCACGGAGTCCAGTCTCAGGAGGTGGGACTCCACTAGCACACTCAGTGCCTCTGAGGGAAGTCTGAGGGCCTCCTCCAGCTGGCAAACTGCGAAATGTGACCCTCTGAGTAGATCAGTAAGGAGACGGTATCTTTCCACCGGGCTGAAGCGTGCGTGTCAGCGGCCAGGGCAATGGACTGCGGATAACATATGTGGTGCCAACCCCAGTCAAGCCCTTGAGTGCAAGTCCCGTCCACACATTTATAGGAGAAGCCCCAAAGGCAGCCTGTCCTTAATGAGTATTTCTTTTGGAGTGACCATAGTCCCCAATGACCTCTTAATTGCCTAACCTAACCAATATTTGTCATTCCACATCTTACTTTATTCAGTAAACACACAACATTCCACTCAATGACAAGCACGCTGGAGGTCAGAGACACACCATAAAGAGCAACACTTGCCCTTAAGATCCTCTTGGACCAGTAGGGAAGTCCAAAGTGACAACCTCCAAATCCCAGTAACACAAGATGAATGCTTCCATGCCAAGAGGTACAAAGTATAGCAGTGTGACAAAAATAACATACTTTGGGTGGAGTTACAGAAAGCTTCAGGGAGCAAATGGCAGAGATTTTTCCAGGGTAAGCAGGAATCCCCAAGATGATCGGGGTTCCCAGAAGGAGCTTCCACTGAGGGGAAGCCTGTGGTTGCCAGACAGAGTCAGGGGATTGGCTCCATCAGAACCATCTGTAAAGCTTTGTAGGGCCCTAACAATGGGGATCATCGCTGACACGGAAAGGAAAATTACGGAATTCATCCTTGGAAAAGACCACTCTTTTCTCTTGCGGACATTCACTACTATTGTTTTCGAAGTACAAGGCCTAGAAACTTAGCTGGAGGGAGAGACTGATGCAGAAGGTCTGGCAGCTCTGCAAGAGGAAGGGGCTGCCGAGGAAGATGCCTCCAATTCGGGAACTTTCTGGAATGTGCCCAGAGGAAGACTCCCAATAGAAGATGATTTTGGAGGGTTGGAGGGGAGGTAAAGTGTCTTATCAGTTCGGGGTGCTATCACAAATTAACATCGAGTGGGTGGCTTAAACAGCAAACATTTATTTCTCACAGTTCTCAAGGCTGGTGAGTCTAAGCTGAAGGTGTCAGTGGATTCGGTTCCAGTGAGGGCCTGCTTCCTGTGTGTAGGTAGCTGCCTTTTCTCTGTGTCCCACATGGCATTGTCAGGGCACGAATCCCATCATGGAGCTCCATGCTCCTGACCTCATCTAAACCTAATCAATTCCCAAGACCCAACCTCCAAATATATATTCATCGCATTAGGGGTTAGGGCTTCAACGTAGAAATTTGAGGGGAACACAAACATCCTGCTGATAGCAGGAAGGAACTTGAAACTGGGGTAGAGAGGGCGAGAGAAGATGGGAAGAAGGCCCTCTGGGGCAGGACATGGGTAAGGTCAGGGTGTGGGTAAGGTCAGGGAACAAGGATAGCGCTAACCAGCCAGTAACTTCTCTAATGGCGAGAAGCGCCATGTCATTTCAGGAGCCGTAGTGTCTGATATTGGACATCACCTCGTTTCCTATTTTGTACTGTCTTTAGTCTCCTGCTAGTTAAGGTTTATTAACCCCTAATGAAGTGTAAGCTGGTGGTGGTGATGCCCTCGGAGAAAGAGGAGGAGGGTCAGTCGCAACCAAGAAAGGAAAGGGAGATGCCAAACAGATCAAGGAAAAAGTGGAGGGCAGGAGATCTGAGCTGGGTTAATGAGAAAAAGAAAAAACAAGGAAAATCTCGGAACCTTCTTCCCTTCAACCCAGGAACCCTCAGAGGCATTTAGGAGGGAAATTAAATTCCTGTGGAGATAATATATCATGGAAGCTTGAGTTCTCTCATGTGGTCGTAGTTATTTCTCTGAATCCAAAAAGCTGGAGGACTTGAAAAGTGAAATATAAATATAGATTTCCTTTCTGTGTCTGTCTGTTCCAGAGAATTCTGATTCCCAAGGTTTGTGGTAGGGTCATGCCCAGATGGCTCTGATGGGTCGCCAGGCTCAGAGGCCATGGCCACAGGCTCTGGAGACCAGGAAAGTTTCAAGGAAGTGGGTTTTGTTTTAGAAAGCTCCCCTTGGTGTCTGGGTGATGGTGGGCTGACAGGGCAGAGGTTAGAGTGGGAGGTTCTGTCAGAGCTCCTGGCCGCCTGACCCTGGGCCCTCCCCAGGCTTCCTGTGATAGGCGCTCTCAGGGCACCTGTCATTCATCCTGCCATTTTGTCTCCCCACCTTCTTCCTCCCAGTGAGCATTCTCCTTGGCAGCGAAGTGTCTTTCATTTGTAATCCCCACCGTCTGTTGCTGAAGGAAAACAAAAACCAGCGTGTTTGTCTTTCATCAGCATGCCACCTCTGGAACACGGGGACAGAGCCAAGGCCACGTGGACCTAATATTTGACTCCCAGCTTTGGAATCCTGCTAGCTTCTACCTTTTACATCTTATCAGAAAGTCAGGAAAAGCAAACACCACCCCCCGTTTTTGCACTAGGCTGGGCGCAGCTGGAGGGTCAGAAGAGGCTCGGCGTCCCCAGCCAAGGGCTCCTCCAGTTCCCTACTTGACAGTTAAAGGCTGGAAAAAGTTTTGGATGCTGCCGCTTACAAAATGACATTTGATACGTGTGCTTAATTAAAGCTGAGAATAGGCAGACTGCTTTAGGGGATTTTCTCCCCTAAGAAATGCGTCCTGTGCCCTAAATTGGGGGGACAAAATGTAACAATTACGGAGCATAATACAAGGAATTGTCTCTAGAGCCAGCAGCCTCCCGGGCACCTCCCTTTTTAATGTAAATGTGGGCAATACCAGGAAACGAGCCGGCAAGGTATTTGCGCTGCCTGCTATCTCCACGCTAGCTGGCGTCTTAGGTAAACATGCCCCCGGCCACGGAGCGTGGCCGCAGGTGAGCGCGGCGGCCTCTTCCACCCAGTGCCTCCCCTCTGCGTTCTGATTAGCATCTCTTAGATCCGCTGTAAGCTTGCGGAGGCCAAGGACAAAAGGCACTGTACCGGAACTTAAAACAGCAAGTGCCTTCCCCCCCGGGAAAAACCTTCCACACATCATTCTTTTCCAAACATCAGGAGAAAGCTTACAGGTAAAGGGCTTTCTGCCTCTGGTCAGGAGCACTTTAACACTTCACACGGAATACGAAGCTGTCTGCAGTGCATCTATAAACGTGGTCTCCGTAGCAGAATGTAATCCCTCCGCTCTAGCACGAAGCAATACGTGCATTACCTACAAGCGCAGGCCTCGCTACAGGAGCGTCACACAGCGTGCTGACGTTTGTGCGAGTAACAGCCACAGAGTTCAAAATGCTGATTGTAGTTTTTCAGGGTCCAAGCATTTGTTTGGGGAGAACAAGGCCACAGCGCATATTGTTCTAACAGTATGGCCAGCAGCTGGCTTTACCACAATGAGACCCATTGTTGGGTAAATGGAGTCCCTCAGGTGAATGTAATTATGCAAATCCTTCCCTAACTACCCGAGCTCTCTTGGCCCTCTCCCCGGTGGCCTCCCACCAGTGGGAACACTGTCACATTTCATTATGGGAGGCCTCACTTGTTTGCGGGGAGTGTCCTCCCCACATCCTCAGGCCTGAGGGCCAGAGAGAACCTGCCGCTGGCCTTGCCCCCATAGGCCTGCTGGGCCCACTAAGGAACTCACTGGAAGACCAAATCCTTTCCACCAACAGACACATTTCTTCACAGGTGTCAAACATTGAAAAACATACCTTTAATTTCCTAAGGTGCTGTTGACCCTAGTCAAGGAAGGTCTGCACACAGGTCATTCTAATGAGGTGAGAAAGGTAGGATAGGGTCCTTTGCTAACGATGACGGAAGTTAAGTGGACCCACGGTCAAGTGTTATACACTACACACACACACACACACACACACACACACACACACACACACACAGTCTTCATTCACTGCAGAACACTAGCATCCCCAATCCACAGACATGAGAAAACGGAATTATGTTGCTTATTTATTAACACAACTATAGACATACCTAGAAATAGGGAACCTGGACAAAAAGATCTCTTGGAAGTCCCCACCTTTTTAAATTTACATGAGTCACTCAGTGTGCAGGGGTCATTTTTTCCACATTTTTGGTGATTTCCCACTGTCACCAAAATAGAACCCTGTCTACAAGCAGGTCCCACATAAATGTTGAGGGAATACAAAATGAAACTAACCTCTGTTTACTTTCTAGAACTAGTTCAATGAAATTAGACATTAGTTTAATTATCATATATTATTAATGAATAATATTTCATTTCTCAACATTCTGTTTGTTGTGCTCTTTGCTAAATAGGAATTGTTGATAAGAGAATGAATGTCAAGTAAAATACAATGATGGTGAACCAAATAATGATTTTTCTGGAGAAAATAAAACATTTAAAGAGTTTTAAAATGTGGGACTACTAATTACAAAATGTATTTACTTTAATTTTTTTTTTTAAAGTGGGCTTCATACCCAACATGGAGCCCAGCACAGAGCTTGAACTCACGACCATGAGATCAAGACCGGAGATGAGACCAAGAGTCAACCGCTTAACTGGCTGAGCCACCCAGGCACCCCCAAAATGTATTTACTATAAACCTAACTTGACCATAATATCCTCAAAAGGTAATTCTCAAAGAATGAGATATTTTAAATCACAGAGGTTCTGTAAAACATGTAAATCATCAACG
The DNA here is from genome assembly GCF_024610735.1 of Ursus americanus. Taxonomy (NCBI): domain Eukaryota; kingdom Metazoa; phylum Chordata; class Mammalia; order Carnivora; family Ursidae; genus Ursus; species Ursus americanus. Next base: position 48,152,404 of record NC_142137.1, on the reverse strand, counting down.
AGGGTTATGAGGCTAAGTTTGGGTTCGTGGAAGGAAAAGGTGAAATTTAGTGTACAAGAACTCTTATAATTCAGAGCTGAGCCGATGCATGCTGGAGATTGTAAGGGAGGACATTTGCTTGTCCCTGATGTCACACAAAAACTATATAACTATTTGGGAGGGAGCTGGAAGATAAAGAAAGATATGTGAGGGTAAGTGAATAGGGTTCTGTGTATTTTTAAGTTTTTCCTATATCCTGTATCCTGTTCCATTTTTTAAAAAGGAAAGAAAACTGGGCTCTGGTAATAAAATATAGTTTTGCATAATCTTCCATATTAATCCAAGGGATCCTAGGTTTAGGTGTAAGAAATAGAAATAGATTCATGCATTCGAACCTACTGCGACTGTAGTCAAGATTTGTAAAAGGGCACGTATCTATCACATGGAGGAAATATGAAACAAGTCCACTAACTAAACTGTTTCATCACATCCAGATTATGATAGTTTGAATTTGTCAATATTTTTAGCTGTGATTTGTTTAGTCCTTTCCATTGACAATAAACTATGCCCAGTATTTTATTCATTTGAACATCTTCATTCTTTAAATAATCGCATGAGCTAGGAGTTATCCCCATTTTACAGAAGAGGAAACTGAGGCCCAGATACCTCAAGGAGGAAACATAAACAAGAAAGGAAACAAATCCATCAGAAATAGGCCCTCATGTGGAGCGGATCCTAGGGACCCCTTCGCGGCCTTTTCTCTGATTCTCCCTCCTGGAGAGCTTGGCCTCAGTGACTCCAAGCACAAGAGTTTCGAGGCTGTGAAGCCGGATTATCAACTGTCAGGAGTTTAACTGAAGCTGGGTTGTCCTCAGCGCTTGCTGGAAAAGCCCCCAGTAAAAGCTACCAAGACGTCATGTCACGGGCACGTCCTGTACTCACTCCTAGAAACACCTGCTGTGTTGTGAAATGTTTGCATGTGGGATAAGGAAAAGAACTAAAATAATGAAAAACCTCCTTTTATGCAAAAGTTTGCCTCAGTGGAGCAGGCAAGGAGTTGCACCCCATATTCTATATACAAAGCACAGTTGTTCGTCTTTTCAACTGATTATGTATATGGGTTTTAAACAATCCTTGGGGCGCCTGGGTGGCTCAGTCAGTGAAGCGTCTGCCTTAGGCTCAGGTCATGATCCCAGGGTCCTGCGGGGAGTCTGCTTCTCCCTCTGCCCCTCCCCCCACTCATTCTCTCTCTCTCTCTCTCTGTCTCTCAAATAAATAAATAAAAATCTTTAAAATAAATACATTAATTAAATTAAATAAGCAATCCTGGCCACAGAATTGTCCTGACAGCCAGGATCCTTGCCCTGTTCCTGTTTATCATTCCTGTCAGTTTCTATAAGAGAGCGAATTCTTTACCAAGAACCAAATCACATCAACTCTACAATATAGGGCAGCAAAAGAATGGTCAGGATTGAGCTGGATCAGCATTAAAAGTATTTTTGAGGCCCAGAGTTAGTTATTTATACAAAATTCTTATTGTAGTTACACTTTGCTGCCGGTTAACCCCTGCTTTCCCCGGGCCAGTGGCATTGCATTCTGGGAGACCAGGGCCAAGCTAGGGCCCCAGAAAGCTAAATCACACCTCGCCTTTCAAGATACTCTAAAACCATAGACGTCAGCGCTTAAAAAAAGAACAACAACCCCCCCTCACCACATCTCAACTTTAAAGATCTTTAATAACCTGTCAAAGAGGCAGTTTTGCAACTATAGGAGTAGGAGGCAGGAAATAGAAATCTTTTTCTTAAGTTGTAGTTTGGGGCTTAAGTATTGAAAAGAAACAGTCTCTTGTAGCTTTTCACAGCTGAGGAGGCAAAAGCGGGTCTGGCTGTAAATCTGACATCTCTTCCGCCTGAAGTTGTCAGCCCAGAAACACTACTGCCCATTGATCCCAAGTCAGAGCAGTGGTTTCTTGGGTTGTGAGAGGGGTTTTTTTGGCTGCCAGGCTGACAGCAATGGAAAGCCTAGAAATGACAACTGAACAATAGAAAAATTCCACCATGTTGTTATTAATCACGAAAAAGGAAAGCGTGTTCCCTTATACTAGTAGGAAAAACCAATGGCAGGGGACTCAGTCCCATTGCTTCCCTCCCCTCTGACCAAACTCAGGAACCAAAGCAATCAGACAAGTGTAAGATGGATGTGAAGGGGGAGAAAGCCAGTCCGAGCGCCAGATCGTCCCATTTTCTTAGAAAAAGTATCTCCGTAACTAGGGTGGAGTGCCTTGCTATCAGATAAAGGCTAGTATAGCAGCCCGAACAATGGAGTGACTAATAAATAGTTTATTATTTGATGGTGATGATTAATACAACAAAGTGCCAATAAGTAACTCAATACTCAATCCCAATTGAGAAGATTTTATCAACTGCTTTTTTGAAGCTTGTATGAAAATATGAACAATTATTTACCTGAATAATCTTTTCTCATGTGTATATATAGAAAGTGGATGCTCTTAGGTACCTCCTAGCTTAAAAAAATAAGCAAATAAAGCACTCTATTTCATTTTTCCACCTATTCTTTTCTTTGTTATTCCTCTTCCAGAAACTTCCAGGGTCAATTCAAAGCTGCTCTCTCCTCTCTGTGAACAATGAAGAATGGGGCCACCTGCCAGCTTGGAAGCGTCCATGCCTGAGAGCGTTGTCTTTCTCCTGAGTATTAGCTGTGCTTTATCACTAGTAGTAAAGATACAAAGTAACAGTAAGAACATGTGGGAGAAGGAGAATGAATCCCAACCATTTTCACTTTTGAAATTTCCCTTCTAATCCGAATGGTATGCATGCTCATTTTTGCTTGGTAGCTAATTTAATATGTACGGAAGGACACATCCTACTTTCTTTTACGGAACATAGCAAGCCTTTTCCTTGCTTTTTTATAGGGTACCTGTTATTTCAAATGGCTGCCTTATGCTATAGTTTAGTTAATGTCTTATTCTTTTTCTTCCTTCCCTTCTTCCTTCTAACTTCTTAACTTCCTACTCACCTCCCTTTCTTCCTTTCTTCCTATCATAAATCCTACTGCTTTGGGACGCCTGGGTGGCTCGGTCGGTTAAGCATCTGCTTTCGGCTCAGGTCATGATCCCAGGGCCCCAGCACTGAGTTTCTCATCATCGGGCTCCTTGCTCGGCGGGGAGCCTGCTTCTCCCTTTGCCTGCCTCTCTCTCTCTCTCTGACAAATAAAAAATAAAATCTTAATTTAAAAAATCCTACTGCTTCTTATTTATTCTGGCTTTTTTTTTTTTTCCTGACCTGGGATTACTATGTCAAGGCAAACAATGATTGTTTTTTTTTTTATTCTTCATATGTGGTACTAACTTGCTTTCCAAAATATTTGCAGCCATTCCCATTGTCAGCAGGGATAGATGAGTATATCCAATCCCATAGGCCTCTTCTAATAGTATGAAGTATGTCTGAATTGCCAAGGTTGCTAATTTTAAATCTTTATGTTAATTATGTTTCCTCATGTTCAAATCATTCATTTATTCACTGAATTTTTTTATTCTTTAAATAATAAAGAATTTGCTGTATTTGGGGCACCTGGCTGGCTCAGTAGGTAGAATATGCAACTCTTGATCTCAGGGTCATGAGTTCAAGACCCACGCTGGGCACGAAGCTTACTTTTAAAAAAAAAAAGAATTTGCTGTATTTATTATATTTGTTATATATGTCTTTCACAGCCTTTGTATGTCTTTCTACTTTGGTTATAGATTTCTTTTTTGTGGGGGAGGAGATGTACATGTTTTCAAAATCTCTTTAAATCTGTTGACTTCTAGTTATATGAGTCAATCGTTTATTTCTAAGGTTAATAAAATAATCCAGAATTTTGATATTAGATTTTCAACTCTTTTTCTATATTTAGTTTTATTTTTAATTGTATAATACAGTGTGTGATACAGGTATAAATGGATTTTCTCCTCCTATCCCTAACCACTGATCTCTGTCCCTTTCCTTCCTGCCCATTTTATGAGAAATCCTTTGTGATATATTAAGTTTTTATTACTATGAAGCTATCCCAACCCAGTGCTACATATGTATTTATTGTTGCTGGCTCCCCTTCCTAGTCTTTTTCTTTTCTAGAATATTCTTTGACATTTTTTACTTATTCCTTCTTAGAAATAAAATTTAAAATGGTGTTATCAGATTTAAAAACATCATTTTGGGATTTGATGGTATTCCTTTAAACCTGAGAAATTATTTCTTATATTGCTTGGGATAAGATAGCATATGATAACTGAGATATTTTAGCAAAATTTGTCCGGAGCCAAACTGGGTTCCATGACCTTTTGCTCAAAACAGCCTGAAACAGACATGAACTAAGAGGCCAACATAAATTATAGCCAAGGAAAGAAGTCCAGATTCATATCTGAGGAAAGAGGTCAAGAATCGGGTCCAAAGGGAGAGGGTCTTGACAGGTAGAAAGGGTATTAAGAAATCTAGAACCCAGAAGAGCAAGAATAAATCAGAAAACAGATGTTATATGGCCACTGATACATAATCAAACTCTTGCTTCATCCTCCTGGTATTTTTCTACAAATGCATTGCATTTTCCTTTCTGTTAGCAGTGCATCTGGCCATGCATTTTTTTAAACTAGAAAGAAGCTTTTGTAACCCTGTGAAAATGGTCTCAGTGAAATCCAAGCATCTGTCAGATTTCCATAATGTTTGATGGGTTCTGCAGGAATCTTACACAAATTGTCAGGGAATCCTTCATCACGATTACTTCATTACAGATTTCTGAGTAAGCTGAAGAAACAGTTCCTTTGTGATACGCAGCAATATTTTGTTTTGCAAATGTGTAGTCTTTTGGAATCAGCTATAAGTCATATTTACCTTTATCTTTAAACTAAAAAAATTTTTTTTAATCAGAAAGACCTGTGATGCCCTCTTCACTATAAACACCGTTTTCCAGGAAATCAAATACTTTCAACAACAAATTTCAGGTAGAGTCTATTTCCTGAAATTTAGATCAAGATAACAGATAAGAAGATGCCAGATCAGTTCCCCATAAATCTGTCTTTACTCAAACATTGCTATGAGTTCAAATACATTTTATTTATACACACTTTCTGAAATTCACTAGAGATTTTCTTTTTATTAGAAACTCTTCTTTATAAATGGCATCTCCACGAGTAAATATCATTAAAGGAACAAGCATCACAAAAAACAGAATGATGCCTCCTTTCGAATACCACATTCCAGTTTAGATCTCAATACCAAGATTCTTTGAAGCTCCAAAGTTATCTGCAGAATTCTGGTTGAAAAGGCTTCCCTGTTGCTAATATTTGGGGAGTAGCTATAGAAGATAATTCTATTTTATCTGTCTCTCCCATTTCTTTGGGAGAGCTTCTGCTTTCCCTAATTCTAATCAAGTCTAAATGGTAACAGCCATCATTTCTGTCATCCTATCCCCTTGGCCACGGTGACTACTCAGCAGAAGAGTCCCTGACCCAGCTGAAGGTACATAGCATCCCACGGCAGTGACAAGAGTGCTTGCTCCTGGGAGAGCCTCGTGGAACAGGATTCTTTGTACCGATCCCTTCAGGGACTTCCTTCTGTGTGTCTGTGTCCTGGCTTTGATGCCCTTTCCGTCTAAGAGCTCCCATCTGTGACTCTCTTCTAAGGCCTGTCTGCAGCTGGGGGAGATGCTTGGCTTTCCCATATCACCTGCAAGCAAGTGCAGGGAGGCAGAAGCCTCTGGAATTGATGCTTCTCGGGGTAACATTTAGCCAGTGACCAGCTGGGTGGGAGTTTGAAAGTGCTGTAAACTTGTCGTGTGTCTGGACAAACTCCGAGCACCATTCCCGTCCCCAGGGCTTCCAGAAGTATCAGGCTGAAACTGGAATCTCCTGAAATCACACTTCCATGTGGGTTCTTGCTCCCTTCCTGTCCTGCTCCCCACTGTTCCTGTTCTCCTGAGAGCACTTTCATTATAAATGACTTGAACAGTCTCTTTGCAGGCGTTGCTCCTGGAAAACTGGGCCGCGCCAGCCCTGACTCCTGCAGCTCAGTGAGCGTCTCTCCCTGAGATTTTCCCACCTGGAGCTGGGAAGTCGAAAGCTTGCCCGGAAGAGTCTGCAGGTGCTGTGGGCTGGAGAGGATGCAGCTGACCCACAGAAAGCCGCTCAGACAACCTGAAGTGGTGTCTTCCTGCCTCCAGCTGGCCCCGGGGCATCTCAGGACAAACCCCTCCCCTGCCCCGCACAAGGTGTGGTTGAGATAGAAAATGTGGGTTCCTTGGGGCGCCTGGGTGGCACAGCGGTTGAGCGTCTGCCTTCGGCTCAGGGCGTGATCCTGGCGTCATGGGATCGAGCCCCACATCAGGCTCCTCCGCTATGAGCCTGCTTCTTCCTCTCCCATTCCCCCTGCTTGTGTTCCCTCTCTCGCTGGCTATCTCTATCTCTGTCGAATAAATAAATAAAATCTTAAAAAAAAAAAAAAAAAGAAAATGTGGGTTCCAATCGCTAAATTCAGTCCCTGTCATTTGCATCCAAAAGCTTCCCAAATAATATTGCGAAGATAGGAGTGCTCGCAAACGCTGAAGACCCTCTTCACGGAGAACAGCACAGTTACCCAAAACTTTGTACACGATCTCAGGGGTTCACATTCATGGGTTCTCTATGGTGCAGCCCCAGCTACACCCAGCATCGCATATACACTTCTGATTTGATGTGGATTAAACGCTCTTACTCTTCCTGGCAGGAGTGCTCGCCTTGCTGGGTCATCTCTGGGTAATTTTGGAGAAAAACAGTAACTAGGATCTTTGTTTTGTATTTTTTCCACCAGATAAACACAGTTACCAATATAGAAATCACAGCTGATCAAGTCAATAAATAAGGAAGTAAAAAAAAAAAAAAGTGCATGTGCCAAGCAGAGTGCATATTCAATGCTGTGCAAATGTCCCCATGAACGGAAAGTTTGTGAAAACAAGTGGACAGGACAGGGAGAGATGCTGTCATTGAACTATCATCTTACATTGAGAAATACCTCAGTGATGGCAGTATTTCCTTGATTAGGGAAAAATGTCTCTACTGTTGCAAGATCGATAGAATCATGCCTTAGCTTCCACAACTCATCTACTCGATTTTATGTATTTTTCGCCAGTTCTCTTCTGACTAAATGTGTGTCCAAATGAGAAAAAAAAAAAAAAAGAAAAGAAAACCCTTTCTCTCAGGACAGCTGGAAGAGCTCCTGTCTTCTCGCTGCCCTGCACCCCACACTACACCCAGGACATCAGATCCTACATTCACGCCGCCATACGGATGGTAGCACCACGCACAGGGCCCACATTCATCGTTTCCGTCCTACACCTGTGCTCGGATAGGCCACCTTTCTCTGAGCCCTCTGACCGCACCCCCACCCCCCATCAAGGTAGCCCTGTGTGCGTGGACCTCGGGCCAGCAGGAAGCAGGGCCTGTTGAGAGGCGCTCCTGGGACATTGCCTCGGCTTCCCTTCACCTCACAGCAAACACTCGAGAATTTCCTGGAACTGTTTTGCATCCATTCCTGGGCCCCATATGCAGACAGGGAGGCAGGGTTTCCATGGCGTTGGGCAGAAGAGGGTGCCAGGAGGGGCGAGAGAGATCTCCCCGACTGGCAGGCTCCTCACTCCAAGATGGCAGTATGTTCCACAGTTGTAGCCGGCTGTCCCTTCAGGGAGTTTTTGGGGGCCTGGGAAGTTTTACCTCCCTCTGATTGTGTTATCTTCTGCTTTATGAAAAGCTGTCTTTATAAAATGTGAACATATTTACATGTCCCTTGATTTTATGAAATAGAGGAGGAGAGAAAGAAAGAAAAGAAAAGAAAAGAAAAGAAAAGAAAAGAAAAGAAAAGAAAAGAAAAGAAAAGAAAAGAAAAAAGAAAGCCCCTACATTTGATAATGGTATTTGTCAGTGTCTTTCTATTAATCATATCATCTTCTCATTTTGACAGGCACATGTTAAACTTGAATGCTGCCTCCATCTCTGCCTTAACTGAAACTTGATTTTGCCTGATGACAGTTTTCCTTCTAGCCAGTTCTCAAGAATAGATGGCTCATATCCCCCTCACTTCTTTAAAACGTCACACCTTCAAGCTGCATAGTCTCATGCAACTGCAGAGCACGTTACCACAATCAGAGCAACTTCAAAACAACACCCATTGATTAGCTCACAGTTATGCAGCCAGTAGTTCCAGGAGGGCCTTCTCTGCTTAGGGCCTGGCAGGCTGAAGTCAGGGTGGTGGCTGGACTGAACTCTGATCTGGAGGGTCTGGAGAGGAATCTGCTTCCAAGCTCACCTCGGCTGTGGGCAGAATTCAGATCCTTATCATTGGTTAGAATGGACGTCCTCATTTCCTTGCTGGCTGTCAGATGGGGACAATTCTCAGCTTCTAGAAGCTTCTCTCTGCTCCTTCTGTGAGGCCCCCTTATGTCTTCAAAGCCAACAATGGATCTGAATCCCCCACACACTTCGAATCTCTCTCACTCCCTCTTCTGCTACATTCTGGAGAAATTTCTCTGCTTTTATTTTTATTTATTTGTGTATTTACTTCCTTGCTTACTTATTTTAAGTAGGCTTCCCATCCAGCGTGGAGCCCAATGTGGGACTTGGACTCATGACCTGAGATCAAGACCTGAGCTTAGATCAAGAGTCGAACATTCAACTGACGGAGCCCCCCAGGTGCCCCATCTGCTTTTAAATAAAGGATTTACCTACCTGGGTCAAGCCCACAATTGAATATTTATTAAGACTGACTGATTTTGTGGGCACCTGGGTGGCTCTGTTGGTGAAGCGTCTGCCTTCAGCTCAGGTCCTGCTCCTGGAGTCCTGGGATCGAGCCCCGCATTGGGTTCCCTGCTTAGTGGGGAGTCTGTTTCTCCCTCTGCTCCTCACACTGCTCGTGTTCTCTCTCGCTCTTTCTCAAATAAATAAATAAAATCTTTAATAAAAATTAAAAAAGACTGATTTGGGACTTCCGTTACATCTGTAAAATCCTTTCATGGCAGCACCTAGATCAGCGATTGATTCAATAACTAGGGCACAGGACTCTTGGGGGTGGGGAGCACCTTTAGAGTTCTGCCTACCATGACTACCAGCTCAGAAGCACTTTAGTCCCCTTTGGGGGTCTTGGATTCATGTGGAAGCCTCCACCTTCCAGAGCTGATATGCATATTTTCTCCTAGGGCAGCTTCAGTTTCTGGAGTTGTTTGCTGCTTACTGTGTGGCTTTTGTCTGCTGCTTCGTCATTGTCTCCTGCAGCTTGAGGGGGGAGCACGGAGATTCCTCCCACTTTTTTGTGAGGCTAAAAAATTATTTTAAAAGTAAGCTTTAAACTACATGTAAAATCTAGTTATGTTGTAATAGGAGGACATTTTAGAGTATATACTCCCCTATAATAATGACTTCAATGTCCGCTGATTCTTGTGATGTGCGTGGGTATTTGCCAATGGCACATCATGGTTACGAAGCAATCAGAAAAGGCATCAACCATGAATGTCCAGGGCAGCAAAATAGCAGCCCCGCTATGCTCCAATATCTAGAAGGTACTTTATAATGTGCTAAGGGAGACACGAAGATGAATACCAAAACAAGACGTAACCAAAAAAAAAATCTAGTGAGGAGGTTGAGCTATGTATATAATGTAACATGGAGAAATGTACAGCTGTCAAAAGAGAGATAAAAATAAAATGTTTCGTGTGGTCAGAGGGGAGAAATCTGATTTCCAGCTAAAGGAATCTAGAAGATTCCAAGGGAATACAGCTCATGAGGTAAGCCCTTGGAGACCAAATATCCCGGGCCTTTCACAATTCCACCTAGAGAGAAGCCATTTATCAAGATCCTGTTGGACAGGATCTCATTTATCAAGATCCTGTTGGAGGATCTCACCTCCACACGTGCCCGTTAATGAGCTCAGAAACTGTAGAAGATGCTTTCCTGTCAAATGTAGGAGTAACAGTTCTTCTGAGCGAGATCTAATTTTGATTATTTAAGGATAAACCATGAGACCAAGACATCAATTTTATGACATCAAGAGACTCAGAGACTCACCAAGGGGTTATCTATTGCTATTTTATTCTCCACCCAAAATAAGGTCATAAAATATTCAGATATCATTGTATTTGTTTTTCACAGCTCACAGGATATCTTTGTTTCTGGTCTCTCACCTTCTATTTTTTTCTTAAAGGTTTTATTTATTAGAGAGAGAGAGCACGCAAGCAGGCAGAGGGGCGGAGGGAGAGGGAGAAAGAGAAGCAGGCTCCCCGCTGAGCTGGGAGCTGGATTTGGGGCTCGATCCCAGGACCCTGAGATCATAACCTGAGCCAAAGGCAGACGCTCAACCAACTGAGTCCCCCAGGTGCCCACCTCTCACCTTTTGATGGGCAATCCGGAAACAGAGGATTTGGTCCACAACTGCACATTGACCTTAAAGGGGAAGTTGTACAGACACTTTTAGTAGCATCTTCCAGAGTAAAAGTGATCCAGGTGCTAATTGTTTTGATAGACTGTTTGCAAACATGGCTATCATGATTCTGCTCCCTTTGCAGTGTGACTATGTAGTTCTTCCCATCAGGAGGTGGGGTCTATTTCCCTTCCCTTGACTCTAGGCTGAGCTTGTAAGTTGCTTTGACTAATAGAATGCAAAAGAGGTGACGTCATGCCTATTCTGAGCTGGGACCTCCAGAGACGGTGCCCACCTGCCTGCCCTTTTGGAACTCTGCTGAGCCCCCATGTGAACAAACTCAGCACCCTGTGGGGCCAAATCCAGGAGCAGAGCTGGATTTCAGGTGCTTGAGGAAACCCAGCTGAGATCAGCAGAAGTGTAGGTTCAAATAACTAGTGGCTGTTATTTTAAGACACTAAGTTTTGTGTTGCTTTGCTGTACTCTCCGAGTCCCATTCTCTTCTGAGGCAGGTTAGAAGGGCAACCTCTCTGATCTTTAGTAGCAGCATTCAACAGTGACCTGGGACAAGGATTTCTCACAGGAATTTTGCAAGCATGACATATTTAATTTGTTTCAGTAATGTGCAAATTATCTTCCTGTGGTGGGTACGTACAGAGTTTGTGTAATTTACTTAAGAACTGCTGTTAAAGGTCACAAAATTTTGTTTCCTTCTTTTTCTTTCCAAGAGTGAAAAAAACCCCCATTAAATGTGTGATGAGTTTCAGATGCTTCAGCAGAAAAACGGGGAGTTGAATGGAGAGTCTCTTGGACCTCCAACCTTTTTTTCTTTTAAAGATTTATTTATTTATTTGAGAGAGCGAGCAAGCAGGCGGAGGGTTCAGAGGGAGAGAGAGAATTCTCAAGCAGACTCCCCACTGACCACGGAGCCCACCGCAGAGCTCGATCCCAGGACCCCGAGATCATGACCTGAGCCGAAACCAGGAGTTGGCCACCCAACTGACTGAGCCACCCAGGCGCCCCTGGACCTCCAACCTTTCAAAATGCTTCAGTGGTGCTGTTCACATAGCATTGGCCAAATTTTGAGGGGCTGGTCTGAAACATCAGAATAACATGTTCTTTTTAATTCTTATGGTTGATTTCTTTTTATAAATAACATTTATAAGGTACTTTATCCTTTACAGAGCAGTTAATTCTTTACAGCACATTTGAACCTTATAACTTGAAGATGTACAAATCCTCACCACCACCGCCGACCCATTTTATACTTGAGAAAACTAAGGCTCAGAGAGATTAAATAACTTGGCCCTAATGGAAGGCGTGGTATGTTCCTATTATCATCTGACACCAAAAGCTATGCTTTTATCCATGTATTAATAAATGATTAGTGGTTTGGAATTTGCTAGTATGTTAGATGTAAGGTGTTCAAATTGTTAACCCCTTTTTTTCTCCTATGACATCTATGTCTTTAATTTGGAAAATATTGAGTAAGGAAATAATTAACTATCAATAAGTCATTTAATAAAAAAAAATACAGCCTTCTTTGCATGCTCAGCTTTCAAGTGTTTATAATCTACTACTAACCTCACTGCTGATATTGGTATATTCCCCCAAACATTTTTTTGTGAGTATTTAAACATCCAGAAAAGTTGAAAGAATTTTAAAGTAATACCCATACCCTTGGATTCTATAATTAATATTTTATAATACTTTCTCTATCATATCCTTCTACCTATTCCTATCCATCCACAAATCAATCCCTCTGTCTTTACTTTTAACCAGACAGTTTGGTAGCCCAGAGTAAAACACAGTTAAGAATATTGCTTTGTGAGCAAAGTTTGTCACTTCACCTTGGCACCAGGGTCTGCAGACAAAACCACTGATGATCTGAAAGTCAACTTCAAAGGAAGGATGCCAATAAAAGCGCCAACTGCAATCAGTTTCAAAATGACTCACGTAGTCTGAATGGAGGCATTGCTTGCCTGCTGATAGGAAGGGTTGGCAAGAATGCAACTCCTGCCTGCTGGCCCAGAGAATGTTCCCTTACTGCAGATCTAATTCTGAGTCATGTTTTGGGGTGGTCTGTCTTTCTTTTTTCTTTCTTTCTTTCTTTCTTTCTTTCTTTCTTTCTTTCTTTCTTTCTTTCTTTCTTTTCTTTCTTTCTTTCTTTTCTTTCTCTCATTCCTTTATTTCTATCTTCCTCCTGAGATTTCCGTCTCAATAGTGATATAAACAAAAATAGAAGACATGGAAAGGAATCATGGAATCATGGAATGTAAAAGGGACAGGAGACGAGAGCACCTTGCAACTCTGCCCAAGGGCCCAGATGTCCAAGATGAAGGGTAAAGCCCCCTGAGCAAAGAAAACTAAAAAGCATGTACAGTGATGGAGAGAAGAGACAAAGCAAGCCCAGAAGAGTGACACAACGAGGTGTTAGGAGGAAGAGCAGTCAGTAGGTGCTTTGGGGCCGGGAAAAGAGGCCCTGGATATACTCGTCCATTGTGTTAACACTGTAATGCCCACATAGCTGATAACTGATTTTCTGTCTCTGGAACATGCTACTTCATGCCTTATTCCACTCACTTGATACAAGTATCAAATCAAAGGAAAATTCCAGTCTTACAAATGGATTTGAAATTTATGGCATAGGGAACCCCACAAATTCCAACGTATGCTGCTAGTTTTCTGTAAATTGGGTGGGGGAAATTCTATGGCTGCTTGACTGGCTGCTGGGAGTTTCTCCAGTAAGTAAAACCCCAGTGACTCTTCCTCTCATTGCTAAAACCACAACCACTCTGTTTGGGGATTAGCAGATGTTTACACACTACCCAGAGAGCACTCAGAGGGGAGCATGGAGAGGAATGGAAAAAGGGAATTTTGGAGGAATTTAAGCAACTGTCTTGATGAACGAAGAGTAAGGAAAAATTCTTCTGCACCTAAGTATTATTCGTGTAGTACATTATTTTTTTTTAAGGAAAACTTCACCGCCAATGTGGGGCTGAAACTCAAAACCCTGAGATTAAGAGTCGCATTCTCCACTGACTGAGCCAGCCGGGTGCCTCAGAGTAGTACATTATTCATGGATTTCCTTATGGACAAGATTATTTGGATTTGGGTTTGAAAAATGAGGGTCTCTGATAATAGTCTGTAGAAAAGGATTAGAAAGTGATGCCCAGGATGAAAGCCATCATGTCAACCTAACTGGTTCTGGAGATCAAATAAGGCTATAACCATTGCCAGAGAAGCGGACAGAGGCTGGATGGAACACATGTCCTGGGAAACACTGGACAACCAGAGTGGCTAGAAGAGAACAGCAACTGAGCCATGGGAATGGAAGATGACTTGGAGTCGCAACTGGGCCATCACAGCTGCTCTGACATCCCAGACGACTGTCTTGCTCTCCACAAGGCCTGAGTCTGAATGTGTCGTTTGTCTTTGAGGTCTTGGGCAGCTCAGATAACTGAAAATGGAGACCTTCTCTCATTTGAAGATGTCCCGGCATTCCAAAAGCTATATGTATGTGAGAGGAGCGGAGGAACGAACTACATCACCTTCGATCACGCCTCTGTGTCTTTCCTCTTACTAAGTATTAGGAGCTTAACTATATTAGGGGCGATGTAATTGTTAGTTGATGAAATAAGCCTATGTTTATGTGGTTGCTATGGACCAAATTGGGTCCCCTCAAATTTCCTATGTTGAAATCCTAATCCCCAATGTGACTGTATTTGGAGACAGGGATTTTAGGAGGTAATTGAGGTTAAATGAGGTCATAAGGATGGGGTCCTGATCTGATAGGATTGGCAGACTTATGAGAAGAGGAAGAGGAGGATGAGTCAGTCTCTTGCTCTCTTCACATGTGCACACCACACCAAGACCACGTAAGGACGCAGTGAGAAGGTGGCCATTTACGAGCCAGGAGGAGAATGTTCATCAGAACCTGACCGCGGTAACACCCTGATCTCAGACCTCTAGTCTCCAGATTGTGAGAAAATAAATTTCTGTTAAGCCACCCGGTCTGTGGTATTTTGTGATGGCAGCCCAAGCTGACTAACAGAGGTGGTAATAAGACCAAAGTAGGATCACGGTTCTGACTTCTGGTCAAACACATGTTTGGCTCTTCTTTTTATCTATCAACCAGCTTTCTTTCACTCCCATTCTCTCCCTCCCTCCCTCCCTCCTTCCCTCTCCCTCTCTCCCTCTATGTATTTTCCCAAATGAGTATTCTGTCCTTAGACTCCAGCTGACCTAGTGATGATAAAACTCAGCAACATGAGATTTAAAAGGGGCTTCTCAGAGGGCCAGGAACCATTTGGCCCGGGGAATTCAATGTTCTGCAACAGTATTCCATCTTTTTCTTTTGTGATATTTATATTCACCCTTGAAGGGTTCTTTTCTTTTTTTCTTTTCTTTCTTTTTTTTTTGAGGCTTTTTTTTTCTCACCTATTTCACCTATCCCCTCACCCACCTCCCCTCTGGTAACCATCAGTTTGTCCTCTACAGCTAATAGTCAGCTTTTCTGTTTGTTTTTTCTTTGTTTTGCTTTTTAAATTCCACATATGAGTGAAATCATATCATATTTGTCTTTCTCTGACTAATTTTGCTTAGCATTATACTCTCTAGATCCCTCCATGTTGTTGCAAATGGTGAGATTTCATTCTTTTCATGGCCAAGTAACATTCCATTGTGTGTATAGACCACATCTTCAGCCATTCATTTGTCGCTGGACACTTGAGTTGCTTCTGTAATTTGGCTATTGAAAATAGGGCTGCATATATCTTTTCGAATTAGTGTTTTTATATTTTTTTGTCACCCTTGAAGTTTTGTGTTTTTCCCTAGAGCATAAATCCCATGAGGACAGAAGCTGTTTGTCTTGTTCACTGCCATATCCCTAGCTTCTAGCATCAAGAAGTCACTAGCCTTTTCCTTCTGCCACAGTTCTCTCATTTCTGTTCAACACACATTCATGAAAGCCTTACTCTGAGCGAGGCACTGTGCCCATGGAAGATACTAATAGAACAGTGGTTCTCACAGTGTGTCTCCTGAGCCAGCATTGTTAACATCACCTGGGACCTTGTTAGAAATGCAAATTCTCAAGCCCTACCCCAGGCCTACAGAATCAGAAACTCTGGGGGTGGCCCCCATAGTCTGTGACGTCGCAAAGCCCTTCAGGTGACTGATTCAGGCTTAGGTTTGCAGGAGTGGTTATCCCCATCATTCATTACAACTGCCCACATTCTTCTGTCTAGGTAGAAGGTGTCCATAACACCCAGCACCTAGGTATTGCCAAAAGCTCTTCATAGCTCAGTGGTGCTCAAGCCTGATGGGGTGCGTCCACCATACCCCGAGAGTCTGCTTCAACTGGCTCTGTGCGTGGCCTAGGCATCAATGTTGTAAAAGCTCTCCAGGTGATTCTAATATGTAGCCAAAGCTGAGAACCAGTAAAATAGTTGGACGTCTACGAAGGGAATGGGGACTTGAAACTGAGCATCCTGAAGGAGGCTGAAGTATTAGGTTGAGTCACATGAAATTGCCATATTTGTAGGTCAAAATTTGTCAAATGTTGACAGTTGTATATGGTTTAACCTGCTAGAGGTTCTCAATTCCCAAACAAAAGCAGTCATGGCATGTAGCCAACAAAAGAACCCAGGAAATGGAGAAATCAGAAAGTCAGTCTAACTGAGGCAGAACCCATTATCTTCACCACTAATAATAGAACTGCTACTGTGATTTTCTTTTCTTTTTTTTAAAGATTTATTTATTATTTGAGAGAGAGAGAGAGAGCGTGTGGCGGCGGGGGGCGGGAGATGGGTAGGGAAAATCTCAAGCAGACTCCCAGCTGAGCCCAGAGCCCGATGTGGGGCTCAGCTTCACAGGCCTGAGCTCATGGCCTGAGCTGAAATCAAGAGTTGGACACTTAACTGACTGAGCCACCCAGGTGCCCTGCTACTGAGATTTTCAATTACTTTTCCTCAAGGACTAGGGTCATACACTTTTCCTATAAAGGGCCTGATAATAAATACTTTAGACTTTGCAGGCCATGTGGTCTCCCTTGCAACTACTCAACTCTGCTACTGTAGTGGGAAACCAGCCACAGACAATGGTTAATGGAAGAGTGTGGCTGTGTTCCAATAAAAGCATATTTACTAAACTAGGCAGTGGGCCAGATTTGGCCAGGGGTCATAATTTGCCAACCCAAGTTCTATGATATGGATTTTTCATACAAGTGCTAGAGTAGATTTAAGATTTTTGCATGACGAAACAGCTGGTTAGTTGATTCTAGTAAAGTTATACAAATTAGCTATTAAACACACAGAGAGAGCTTCCATATATCAAGTCGTTTTTAGGTGACACAACAGAGTATTGTTGATTTCTTTGGAATAGAAGAACTCCCATTTAAGAAGCAATTTTAAGGCTTGGGAACAGAGATGGGAGGAGCCCCAAAGTATAGAAACTCCTTTTCTCTTCTTATGCAATTAGTGATTAGCAAATGTTATTGTATCATTTGCTAAGGCTACCATATCAAAGTGCCATAGAGTGGTGTCTTAACCAACAGCAATTTATTTTCTCAAATTGGTAGTCTGGAAGTCTGAGATCCAGGTGTTGGCAGCGTTGATTTCTTCAAAGACCTCTCTCCTTGATGTGGAGGTGGCCGTCTTCTTCTGTGTCTATATCTTCATCTCTTCTTATAAGGACATTGATTAGATATATGACCTCATTTTACTTTAGTTACCCCTATTTAAAGGTCTTTATTCCATATGCAGTCACATTGTGAAGTGCTGAGGGTTAGGGCTTCAACATAGGAATGTAAGGGGAGGCATAATTCAGCCAGCAGTTATCAAATGCATTACTTTCATGAACAATACACCTGTCAAGTAAATCCTCTAAAACCACTGTCATTTCTCATGCTCAGCATCTTACAACTTCACCTACTCGAAGATGGGTAGAGCAGGAAGGAGTCTATAGCTGAGCTTATCCATATTCATTTTATAGCTAAGCCAACACAGACAGAGAGATGCAGTGTTTGACCATTTTCACAGGTAGGTCATGAGACCATGCAGGGATGCTAACTCACATTCTTTCAAGGATTTTCCAACTACGTAGTATGCGCCTTCTATACGTTGGGCATGGAATTAGACACTGAAGATAAAAGGGGACTCCCACCCTGGAGTGGTTTAGACACGCTTTAACCCAGGAGCCACAGTTAAGCACGTGGTTCTGATGTGCCTGCAAAAAGTGGACATAATTTGTGGGGGCTGAAAACCTGTGGATTTTGTTACTAAAAATTCATAACTAAAAAGTTAGGGAGGCTTTTTTTTTTTTTTTTTAACACTCTGTGCCCAACATGGGGCTTGAACTCACCATCCATGAGATACGGAGTCAATGCTCCCCTGACTGAGGCAGCCAGGTGTCCCTAAAAAGTTAGGGAGTCTTTTCAGAAATTTCTGTTTGTAAGTTCCAAGCTCTTCCTTTATTTTATGGTGTCATCAAGTATAAGGCTCTATGGGCTTAATACAATTTTCAAAGTAAGAAAAATCAGGCTATGTTAAAGACTTACCTGATGTCAGATATGATAAAACATGAAAAAGGACCTTTAGTCTCAAACACATATGGCTAATAAAATAGCAAATCTGAAACAGACCATTTTCTTACTACTTTGGGGCGATATCCAAGACAATATTGCTCCACCAGTAATTTGAAAATTCTATTATCTATCTATCTATCTGTCATCTACCAGATTTATAGAATTTTGAATTCAGCATTGCATTGAAAGTACTCAATAAATATTTGTAGAATAAATAATTTAGGTTCTTGGCCAAAAATCTTTCACCTGTTGTTTCCCATTCTCTTTGACTTGTATATTTGTGCTCCTTACTTCCCCCTTTATTGTCATTTGGTGGAATTTCCTGATGGAGTGGCATTAATTTATGTCTTCTGTTCATGCCATCTAACCAGGATTCATGTTTTTAATGTCTTCTCATTTTGGCAGATTCGCAAATGGGGAAGGAAATGCATTTGGTACGGTCCAAGTAAAGCCATGTGGCCGCTGAGTACCACCCCAGGGTGCTTCAGGCTGTCCACTTGGTTAGGGTTCACTGCTGGCCCTGACTTGGAAACTAACCATGGAAGGGAAGGCAGGGAGTCTGCCCATAATTGGGTATTTGGGATCACTGCATTATAGGTGAATGGATTTGCATTCTTTAGAAAAGTGAGTAAGTGAAAACAAATCCTAGCTCTGTCTTTTAACATCTGCCCCCAAACACAGGCTAAGGATAATTTGTTAACTTATAAGTTCATTTCGAGGATACTTTCCAGCAGGAAAATCTCACAATTCTATCCTCAGTAGTCCAGTGTCTTTGGGTTACTGACGCTTTCTTTGAATTTTATTTGTCTTTGATCTGACAACCTTTGTGTGCTTTGTAACTAAATACAGGATTAAATACTTCCTCCATTTAAATAGAACTCCCAAAGCACAGAGGTGTAAAGTGACTTGAACAAGCCTTTGGCAAGTTGATTAGAGACTGGTTTACAACAAGGGACTTCTGGATGGAAATGATGTTTTTGTATTTTGTTTATGAGCTAAACTTCTTGAGCTATAAATTCCCTTTTGATAGATTGTGTGCAATAGAGCCATATTATTAAAGAGATTTGGACATACTGTAAAATGATCCTTCACTACATATTGCAAAAATCAAACAAAAGATGGATCTGATAGCCAAGTTTAGCCTTAATGACCAATATCTGAAATATAATGATTCTCTGGATTTGAGAAACTCTATGGTTATGGGCTTAATATTTTTCTAATATTCTATAGATCAATGGACATTTTAATGAAGAATTATGGGCTCCACAGGAATTGAAATCTATGGGGACTGTAATAAGGAAAGCCCACAAGGTTTGGGGGAATCAAAGGTTTTTTCCTAAGGTAAGGTTTCTGGTGTGGTCCCCCCAGATCACCTGCATTGGAATCACCAGGAAGCTTGTGAAAACATTCCTAGATCAACACCTGACTTGCGAATCAGAATCCCTGAGAATGAGGCCAAAAATATCCATTTTAAACAAGTTCCCAGTATGTTTCTGATGCCCAAGAAAGTCTGAAAATCATTGGACTATCTGAATGTGTTCTAGATTAAAGAGTAAAATAAAATAAATATTTAAGCTGAGGACACCTTTAAGAACAAATATTGTCAGGATTCCTTAATGGGCAAGAATTATACCACATATTAAAAATTCAGTGGAAGATTTGGCTTTTGAAAATGACAAGGAAAGTTTTAGATAAATTATTGGTTATTGGTTGAAAATATACTGCTCTTAAAGGAGAAAAGTGTTATATGCAAACAAATTTTCCTGTACAAATTACTTTGTATACTATAAAATGTGAAAATAGCCTTTATGAACTTCAGAGCAAAAGGCATTTTTCAATAAGATTTTCTGGGACTAAAGCACATTCCTTTGAAATTAAGACACAGTAGGAAATGTACTGTGTAAAACCCAATTAACTAAGTATAAAATTCAGTTCCTGCAAGCATCTGGCTCTGCTAACCTGAGATTTCATTTTATGCTATCTATAAGAAAGGGGTTTGAACAGAATTACTTATATAAGCCAGGTATAAATTAATCATTTTATTTCCCTGCCTAAAGCAGGGAAATTCAACATTCAATGGTTCCCTATATCTTTAAGGACACAGTTCAAATTCTTTGAGGGAGGTTATAGGCTTCTCCTGCTGGCCCCATATCTTTCCTGGGCCCCTAGGTTTCCCTTTCATTTTCCCCTCACTTGGACCTCTCAGATATCACCATTCTTCTTTCCTCTTCCAGGACCTTTCCCTCCCTCTCCCTTCTTCCTTAACATATCATGAGCACTTAACACACATTGTGTCACTGCTAATAATATCACTACTGACAGTGGAGAAGTGTAGCACGTTTAAGGTGGTATATTCTCAAGGTAGAGTACTCAGGTCCCTCTGAGCAACAGGGTGTAAAGAAGGCTGCAAGGTAAAGGGAGAAATCAAGGATGACACCTAAATTTTTGGCTTGAGAAATGAAGAAAGGAGGGCTAATTGCTACAAGTGAGAATGACTACAAATGAGCAAAAATAGAGACATTGAGTGATTATGAGCTTCCTTTCATTCATACTAAATTTAAGAAGTTTATGTGGGGAAAATGCTAACATGGAAGAGGGTACAGGAGTCTGGAGTTCTGGAAGGAGATCAGGGCTAAAGATAAAGATGATACTTAAAGCAGGAGCAGTAATAAAGTCCCTTGGGAAGAATGATGGTGAGGAAGGAGAAAAGGGCCACTTGGAGGCCAAAAAGAGAGTATCAAACTGTGTTAAAAAGAAACAACAGGTCCAAAATGGAGTCACTTACGCTAAGTCCCATCAAGACTTAATAGTTAACCTCATAGCAGTGTACACCTCTCCCCAGAGTGGAACTTTAAACCGCTCAGTCTGGAATCTCTTGATCAGCACCAGTGAGGTCATCTGCATCATCTGCCTGAAGAGACCTCCCACCTCTCCCCCTAAGGGAAGATGACCTTGCCTGAAACAATTTTTGCTAATAACTTCCTTGTCCTGCCACCACCCCTGCCCCCGCCCATTCCTGCCTAGAAAAGCTATTTGGCACAACTCCTTGGAGCTCCCTTCTATTTGTTTGAAGAAAGTCAATTACTCCTTTAAATTTACTCAGTTGAATTTTTGGTATTTAACTAGAGGAAACCAGGAGAGTGGTGCCCTAAAGCCAAGAGGAGAAAGTGGTTCAAGAAAGTGGGAGCGTCAATTCTGTTGAAGGCTGGCAGTAGCTGAAGTAAAATGAGGCCTGTAAGCAAGAGCAAGATTTGGCAACATGGAGGCCGTCAGTGACGTTGACAAGGGCAAGGTTGGTGGAGTGGGGGCAATGAAAGTTCATGCAACGTGGACTGCTGGAGAAGGCAACATGAGGAAGTGGTGGCCATGACCATAGCAGATCCCGTAAGTAGTTTTGCTGAGAAGGGCAGATAAATGGGGCTGTACGATGGTGATATTACTGCTGGGAGATGTAGACCATATTAATGTGATAAGAACGAATCAGGAGAGAGGAAGACATTATGATATAGGAGAAAGATCCTATCTGCAGGATGAGGCCCTGGAGGGTACAAGGATACAAGCTTGCAGAGGCCAAACAGAAGGGCTGGCCCCTGATTGCCACTGGGAATGCTCGTGCATGGCAAGAGGAAATGCAAAGACTTCGGCCCGTGGGCCGGTCTACAGACGCTTTCGGTGTGGGGAGGTGAATGTTTCTATGTTCTCACTGATGTCCTGAGCAAGGACAGAGTATACCAGACAATATCCTCAAGTAGAATTGCCTCTGAGTGCCCTTCTGCAGTCGTCATGAATTAAAAGTAAGACAAGTCATTAATTTCGGGTGTTTTTCTCCAGGAAATTTCAGATGCTACCCTCATCCCGATGCCCCCTCCGCCTCTGACCCTGCCCCAGCCTCGCTTTATCTGTCGGTCCTGCTAGATGCCAGTTCTGTGGGAAAGCTGTGCTGTTCCTGTAAGTCTAGCTCTAGGGCTCTCTTGTTGTCTCTCTTACCCCGGATATGACTCTACTGTAATTATCCACTGACTCATATCTGTATCTGCCTCCAGAATGTAAGCTCCCATCCAGCAGGGATTTTCAGCTCTGCTGTTCTGAGCTCTAACCCCAATCTCAAAGGCAGCACTTAGCACAAAATAGGTGCTCATTGAATAAACATTGTCCATAAAGCAAATATCAACCTCTCCAATTTCCACATTAACGCTAAGAATATTTGCATTCAGTGTTAATTAAAAAGAATTATTGCTTATTTATTACCAAAATACTAAGTTTCCTCAAGATTTATAGTTCAGCTTCATCTTACCGTAGTTCCCGAAGGTACTATATATAATTATATAAAAAGCAATTTTATATTTAAAGAGGTTTGCATTTTACTAATTATTTTTTTTTAAGATTTTATTTTTAAGTAATTCCTACACCCAGCACAGGGCTTGAACTCAACCCCAAGATCAAGAATCTCACGCTCTCCCGACCGAGCCAGCCAGGTGCCCCTAAAAAGGGGTTTGCATTTTAGCTGACTTCCTTTCCACTCTGCTCTCTAAAAATGGCAAATAAAGGGAAAAAAATTATAATCGCGAAGGTTAGGGAAGAAAAACAAGCAACAAGGTTGTAAGTATTTTAAGTGTGGTGTAAAATACATACATCATATTTTATCTACTGGTTTCCTTTTTCACGTTAGAAACCAACAAGTTTGAAGGAAAATATGCCCCATATTTCCCACAAACATTTGTACAAGAAGGGGAAACTTATATTAAATAGTGACATCTTAGAATGGTTAGGAATTATATTTTGAGAAGATATAATTTCAATTTAAAGTCAGTTTGCATACAAAGAATAGATTTAACACCATCAGGGACATGGGTCTCGGTGGTATTCACTTCTCCACTGCTAAGTAATAGACACTTTTTTTTTTCTTCGATTGATCATAAGTCATTACGGCCACTTACCCAGTCAGTAGGCACTGCAACATTTTACAAAAATGCAAGAATCCATTTACTCTGTCACGTCATCTTCAAAATATCCCACAACCTTGAGATGGACCTTTATGTCCAATATAAGTAAAATACACTACAAGTAATGTGAAGCTTAGAGAGATTCAGTAAAACTTATATAAAGTCATAGAGCTGGTAAAGGGCAGAGTCTGAATTCAATGCAGGCCAGTTGGTTGTGCTCTAAGAGTGATAAAACAGGGGCAGCCCCTTATGATGTCTAAAGTCCCTTTCAGTTCTAATATTTTATAATTTCTAAAGACACAAAGAAATTTCTCCCTGCACTTCTTTCTCATCTTGAATTATTAATCCCATGATCAGCTGGGAGACAAATCAGAATCTTCTCGGCATCTCTCCTGTTCTCCCAAAGTGCACATGTGGACTAAAGCTTTACACACAGGAACCCAAAAGGACAACCTTTCCTTGGAGTAGTGAGAAATGCTGTTTAGATTCATTTTACTGCGTCGGTCTCTGCTAGAGAGAGAAGGATGGCTAAAAACAAGGACAGGGAAAATAAATGTCTTAGAGATGCTTAGGAAATGGGTGTTATATGAGTGTATTTGTACATAAAACTTAAATCTGCACTGTTTTTCATTTAGTTCAGGTTTTTAGTTTCTAGTTATTAGGTCACATACTTGTTGGAAAATGACATATTTATTTCAGTTCTGTATAATGCTGAATTTACTCTTGCCATTTATTTATTTCAAGAGTTATAAATCCAACCTCTACGTTTAACTCTGTAATCAGCAATGCACATTGTCAGTCAGATGAATATTTGACACACGATGTGGCACCCGTTACTTAATTATGGAAACATATGTAATAGCAACCATTTGTCTAGTGGGTGACTTCACAAGATTTCATTGTTCGAATGAACTCATTGCACAGACGAAGAAAAAGGTCTCAGAAAGGCCAGCGATCTGCCCAAGTTCGGATTGCTAGTAAGGGGCAGAGTCAGCCCCTAGAACATACTCTGAGAGTTCATGAATATAAAAACACTGTCTTTGGGATGATGCATTATTACCTCGCAGAAAGACAATGGGAAAATACTAACCAGTTTTTATTCTTTTTTTCCTATAGACAGTCCTAAAGACTCGTGATTGGGGTCATAAATCCTTGGTTCTTGGAGCACCACGTGCATCCTGCCAAGTGAGAATTGCAAGTCTGAGCTGGACAAGAGTGACTAGAGCAAATCGTATGGAAGCTGTGTGAAAGTTTATTGTAACACCGGGGGAAGAATGGCGAGCTGAGAGACGGAGAGCAGTGAAGACCCATCTGTACTACTGGGAGCTAAACTTCATGGGTGATTCAGCTGGGATGTCCTACCCTTGCCCCAACAGATAAATGCCCTCTGGCTCTGCCCTTGCAGGCTGACTGGCCTTACATCTAGGGGCTCCCTCGCCTCTAGCTTCTGATTGGTTCTACAAATGAGGACCCTTGACAGAGATGGGAAGGATGGAAGTAAAGCCAGGCATTACCCTTGACTATCTCCCTGCAAGGTCCCCAAAGGTCATGGCTCCTCTCTTGGGCTCCTGCTTTCCACGATTCTCCCGCTCTGTACACCAGCCCTGTGGTCCTCCTCTCCCTGCCCGCATCTGTGATATCAGTACCTGTTACCCCAGTTCAAATGCTGCTGGAACCCTAACACATTCTGCAGGAGTCCTCCCACTTGTCCCTCTGCTCGTGATGATGTTGTCCACTCCTAAACCTGGTTTGTTTGCTCTTCTTTCTCTAAAGTAAGGATTCCTGGCTTCTTCCATGAAGTTCAGGTGGTGCACGAATCATTAACACAAGAAAATGTTCTGAATTCACTCCATTTCCTTAAAAGCATGACTATTGTCCACAATCACAAGAGAGACACCAAAAGTAAGTAAAATAAGGACATAGCTTTATTTCTCTACAAGGCAGTAAGTACACTGTTATCTCCAAGTTCAGTGCCACACATCTTGCACCAAATATTCTTAAGGCAGCCACTGACTATCAACCTTAGTCTCCTGACCCCAGCTGCAAACACAGGCTCTGTATGGAAGTTCTGAGACCATATACTCAGAAACCAGGAAGAACGCTGACCAAACACATAACCCCTGAAGTAAAGAACAGTGGGTGAACTCAAAACAGAACATAGGACATCAACAACACGGATCTCCCAAAAGAAGTGCAACGCATGCTCTTATAAACCAACAATGACAAAAAAAAAAAAAACAACAACCAAAAAAAAAAAAAAAACAAAACAAACCAACAACAACAACAAATGCAAAATCTCCCAAACAAGTTTTCCAATGTATTACAAAAGGGGAAGAAAAAGTACATATATATATATAAAAAATAAAAAAGTTTGAAATACTAGTGCATAGTCAATTACCTAACACCAAGTATCTTTTCTTTCCATCCAAAGCTCTACTGCCCCTCTGATACTAGCAGCATGTCTACAGGCTAAAACCATAGCAGCAAAACACATTTTTTCATTTGGCATTTACAAAATTAAATTACTGAATAAAAATATAATTTTTTATAAAACTATTTCATACAGTAATAATTTTTAAAGCAAGCTAACAAAAAAACCTCATAAAATGGTTTAGTACAATAAATGTACCTCCAATGTTATTAACCATAAATGAGCATTTACAATCTTGATTAATGATCCCATGGTATTAAGCCACCATTTACAGTAATGCATTGTGTTTAGTGATTGAGAAAAGTGATATATTGGAGTACCTTTTTTTTGTGTGTGTGTGTATAAAATTTCAAAAACCTCATCACAGGAAAAAATACTGGTCCGTTGGTCCTCTAAAATACAGATAAATCACTTTATGTTTTTAAAAAATCTGCATTAAGATATTAACAACTGACTACAATTCATTACCTAATAATTTAGGTAAGACTGTTACTTATTCATTTAAAAAAAAAAATCCTTTTAGTTGGGTGAAATCCCATAGGATTTCACCCAACTAAACGCACTTGGTGCTGCTCTCAACTGTTGTACCACAACAAAAATAGGCTCTTCTCCCATTCGTGAAAAGTCTCATGGAGAGGAGTGATGTCTCCCAAGTCAACCTGAAGTGTTCTGAAAACCATAATGCTTGTCTAGAAACGTCTCACATGACCAGAGTCCGGGTTGAGAAGGCATTCACATATTTTCGAGCCTGACCAGAAGCCGTCATCTGATCTTCCGTCTTTCCACAGGACGCAGCTTCCCAGGCGCCACCACAGGGCTAATGGGGACAAAGAGGCCAAGGGCCAGGTTAGACAGGAGAGCCGTACTTCCGCCCCCAAAGGATTCCCAGTGCCGGCAAGGTCAGCCGAGGGAATTCCGACCTCCAGATGGCAAGAGTAGATCCCGGGGAGCCTTCGTCAGATAAAGTCTGAACTCTCTGATGACCCCTGGGACTCCAGCCTTCTGAAGTGATATTAATGATTAGAAATCATTTCTTGCTAAGAGAGGAAACCCCACCTCAGACAAGAGCAGAAGCTACAGACGCATCTTTGCCCCTGAGCGCCTTTGGTCGACTAGAGCGAGTTTTACAAAGTTGGAGACAGGAATGGGCATAATCCTCCCAGATGCCTGCGGTGTCCCTGGGCCTGTACTCCTCATACAAACCGGGGGGCTTCAGTTCTCTGAGGGAAGAAGCTCCCACAGGTGCTGGAACCGATCCATACCCACTATATATATTGTATTAATACTATATATTTTGTATTATCAAGGAAGTATCAATTAATTTAGCAATCTCTGTTCACCAGGATAGACACGCTGGAAGATGCAGATGAACTAACATCTACTAGGCGGCATCGACGTCCCGGTCCGGTGTGTGACATGTCCCAGTCACGAGCTCAATGACCTAGCACAAGCACCTGAGGGGAGGTTCCTTCTCTCTTCAAACAGGCAGGAAATGGACTCGGAGAGTGGACATACCTGCCCAAAGCCCCTCTGAGGGTGAGGAGTGGAGTGGCTTTGAACCCAAGTTTGTCTTCTGCACAGTCTGAGGCCCTGCCTTCCCTCCATACTGCTTCCAACTGAAATATGTACTGTTTTGTTCAACTTCATTCCCGAAAGGATTTATGATGCTCACATATAAATATAAGATAACAGGATTAAACAGTGGGCGAAGCAGGGTCATGGGGAAGTATGGAAAAAATAAATAACATGATGATAGGGTGATATTTGTACGTAAAACGTTCGTCACGAAGTCCAGTGCGTCAGCTAGGTGTAAGCCTCAAGCCTGTCTCGGAGCTCTAGCAACCAACGCAAAGGGGGACACAGAAACATAAGCAGATTTGGGGTCTGTGAGCTCAAAACTAAACCAATGGGTTAGTAAAAGCACAACTCTTCCTGGTATGGACACCCAAGAGGGATTTTTCCATGGGACAAAGGAAGAAGCCAAGAAAGGCCTCTGCTTTCTAGAGCCTCCAGTACCCAGTAGGGGATACAGTGAAACATGTGGGAACCAGGCAGGGTGACAAGAGGCAGCGTGGGAGGTTCGTGAGGCTGTGCCCAGGTGAAGGGGGGATGACACACCGAGACATTGTCAGGGAAAGGACAAGAAAAGGCAGACTTAGATGGGCAGGTGAGAACGAAGGAGTGTACCCTGGGCAGAGAAATAGCACAAAAGAACCGGGAAGCTGCAATTTGTACACTGCTTGTGGGAGGGACCGCAAGAAAGGAAGAGATCTGGTGGATTTGGGGACAACATTTAGCAAGTGTCACCATGTGCCAGCCATGCTTCCAAGTGTTTTCCATCTTTCATCTCACGTAATCCTCACACAGAATCCCGGAGGCACAGGGATGGGCCAGTGCACCTGTTTTGCAGACTGGCCAATGGTAAAGGAAGAGAGAATGTAGGCAACATCCTCAAGGTTATCCAGCTAAGAAGTGATGAAGCCAGGCTGAATTCAGGCCCTCGTGAGTGTAGGATGCTACTTCCACTAGCGTCCTTAACAGTGAAAACTTGTGGATTCAGCTCAACGAGGTCTTGGATCGCAGGAAGAAACGTTTAGATGGTGGCGGGGGGCGGGGGGGAGATCAAAGTCATTAGGCTTTGAAGCAAAGAGGAATCATTCTCAATGAACATGGCTTTTGTAGGGTGATGGGGTGTCCTAGCCCAGTGGCTGGAACAAAGCGTCAATGACAGAAGGCTTACGGTGCCATGTTTCTAACTTGGAAGCTTGCACAGGACACAAAGCGGGTTTCCTGGCTCCTGCCCCATATGCCTTACAGTCTCATTACTAATGCAAAGGGCATCGTCCAAGTTTACACATGTTTGCTCTGGAGGCTCAGACGCTCAACACGTAACCTGAAATACTACATAGCAAGATGGATTATCATAATATTTTCCGGGAGCTGTGTATCACCAAGATGACAGCTGTTTGTTTGGGGCCGACTACTGCCACTGGGTCACATTTAATCTTTTCCTAAACAAAATCACCAGGGTAGTTATAGTATTTCTTTGAAATAGTTCTGAATAAATGATGTTTCTCCAGGTTCTAGCAAGCGGATTAAATACGCATGTTTCTCTGGTGTGTATCTGTCCATACAAATTCCGTATTTCAATTAAGTTAGTTGCTTACATGTTGTTGCTAAGTTTTTCAGCACTGCGCTGAAACACCACATTGACACATGAAGCCCAATTAAAAAAATAAAAGTTGATGTTACCGTTTCAATGACTGAGCTGGCATCTCTTGTCCCTGTGGCAGTGTGACCTGTCACTACTCGGGAGTGACGAGGGAAATAGGGCAGACGTCTGCACGAAGGACTGTGCAGTGCTCAGAACCAAGTACACGGATCTCATAGAAATGAGTGACTAAAAAGGCAGCAGAAGGAAATACCAACATCTTCTATGTAAATCCCAAATCACATAAAGATACAAAACCCCAAAATACCTATTTTGAGAGAATCCGTACAAACGGAGGGGAAAGGGGAATGAAGGTGAGGTGGGAGAGAAAAGTGAGAAGCAGGGGCAAATGCTTCTATTTTTCTCTGGTTAAGAATTTTTCTACTTAATACTACTCAGCCATCAAAAAAAAAAAAAAAAGAAATCTTGCCATTGGCAATGATGTGAATGGAACTGGAGGGTATTATGCTAAGTGAAATAAGTCAATCAGAGAAAGACAATTATCATATGATCTCACTCACAGGTGGGACTTAAGAAACAAAACAGAGGATCATGGGGAAGAGAGGAAAAAATAAAAGATGAAAGCAGAGAGAGAGACAAACCATCAGAGACTCTTTAATCATAGGGAAAAAACCAAGGGTTGCTGGAGGGGAAGGGATGGAGTAACTGGGGGCTGGACATTAAGAAGGGCACATGATGGATCACTGACCTCTACGTCTTAAACTAATAATACATTATATGTTAATTAATTGAATTTAAATTTAAAAAATAAAAAAAGAATTTTTCTACTTAGCTGTGCTTCAATTAATATGACTTAATTTTCTAAGCGTGCAAATTATATATCTTAAAATACAATGGGAAAACAATCTCCTGCTTGCTTTTACCATGTCTCTTGGTAAAAGTCAAGTTCTGACCCTTGGCCATACAGTACTTAAGTTAATTCAGGATTCCCAGAATCTGTTCAGGAGAACTGAATACGGAGTAGTACCAGTTTCATATATTCTTAACTTGAAATGTGACTGTGTTCTTACTGGATCTCTTACATGGCTCACCACTTATTCACATTTGGCTCTTTCTCCAGGACTGGATATTTAAAACAAGGCCAATATTAAAAAGGTACCATATATTTTAAATTAGTATTTTAAGGAAACTTTTCAAACAGTCAGCTTTTTCTAAGTCAAAACAGAATTTTCCAAGAAAACAAATTGAATTCCAGAAAATGGAGCATCTCAGGAGCATATAAGCCCTGAGGCTCAGAGCCTGGGGAGGGCAAGATGGTTGGAACACCTGAATCTCCCAGTTCAGACAAATACCAGGACACAGTAGCCAGTGCATGTAGAATAGAAAGGCCAGTGGGCAGCATAAGTGGGCAGCTCCTTTTCTGCAGGTGTGAGTACTTCTCACAACAATGAATGAAAAAACTGCTCTGGGCAGACACAGACCGACAGGGTGAGAGTAAAGGAAGAGCAGAAGGTCAAGTACTCAGGTAAGAGAAGTGCTCAGGTCCAACAGCTGAAATGACAGTGGCCTCCTCTTTTGCTAGTTTCTTCTCTCTCCTTACCTTGAAGCCCTGGGGCCCTCGGCCAACTTTTCAAGCAAACAGAAGAGTTTTGACAAAGGGGGATTAAATGTCTTTGTGTTAGAAGAATATTTTTTTAATACTGTCATATATATCTTTGTGCCTCCTTGTTCCTTCTTAAATTTTAGTTTCATTTACACTAAAGAACTGTTAAGAATTATGGATTTCTGCACATGAATTCTCATGCTAATGCAGACCTGTCACTCTCAGGCTAATTCATTTCAGCATTAATAATCCTGCTGCACGCCCTCCTCCTCTCGCCTGAGAGTCACCTGGTTTATTCACTAATGTGCCTTTAATTGCCCCCAGGGCAGAAGTGAACTGTAAACAGACTGTCAAAGCTTTAGCTGGGATATCCTGCTAAGGCACTTTAAATAAATACTTGGATCCTTTGTGGAAAACAGAAGAAATAAAATGAGACAAGACCATGTCCACAGGTGGTTTTCTGTCAGAATTAGATAATCTTCTCGTTTTCATTTAGAATATAGTTTTTCATCATGCTGAACAACTGCTATCGTTATTATATTCATACTGCGACTTCACACAATAGCTGAGGTCAAAAACCTTGGCATGGTAAGTGCTTTCCAATTCGTAGACCTAATAAAAAATTTTCATCAGTCATAAAAAAATGAAAAATGATTTTGTAAAACCAAAGCAACTCATGAGACGGTACTGTATTTTTCTTTTGTTCTGTTTTTAAATAATAAACAGGTATCCTAACGAGTAAGAGTAAGAATTATCTGATTAGTCTGTTTAACCTATCTGAAGAAAATACTCTGGACTAAAATTCTATAAGTCAGAATTCCTTCCCCAAAGGGCACCTTTTAAAGATGTATCAATTATAAGAGATGACGTAAAAATCTTGAAAACTGTGGAGTCTTGAAAGTCAGGGATGGACCGGAGATGAAATGTCACTAAGGTAAGGTCAATAGCCAACTTCTCTCACACATGAATGCCTCCCCATGTCTGCACAAAACAGTGAAATGACCTCAACTTCAGGTTTTTTAACTTCTCATAGAAAAGAGACTTAAAAGTTAGGGAATTAAAGGTCCAGACAGTGATTGGAAGTCTCCCCATCCACCAGTGCCTTCACTGCCCACCCAAGTCTAAGTTAACTGTTGCTAATGTGGCTAGAATTTTCCCCAGTTTGGAGTTTGTCCCAGATTTCTCCAGGGGTCTCTCTCCATCTTACATGTTTATAGACTTTACCAACAGTTTATATCACATAGCCTAGAGTGTCACATATTAGTTCAGACTATTAAGGTTAAGACAAGTGCCAAATTGCTCTAAAGCAATTCTATCTTTGCTGGCCTGAGGAAGAGTCAACATCATAGTGTTTACCAAGGCGAACCAAACAAAAAATCCATACCTTGTAATGTCTGGGGCAAGGCATTCTGAATTTGAGCTTGATCTCCTTTCCCCCCATCATTCAGCCTTTCCTACTTCAACCCAAAAGCTGTACATGGCAAACTTGCTTAGTTTAGACCATAGATTGAAAGCAGGTCGCTGAGATACTACCAACAGCTATGTTAATTCTTGCTGGGGCAAGTGGAAAAAAGTGACCCAAGTGAGAACCAAATAAGTAGAGGTATCCAAGGGAGCCAGTCAACAATAGCACACTACATTAAGAAATGCCTGGAAAGACCTATGTCACATGTAGACAGATTGTTTTCCAT
This sequence comes from Ursus americanus, assembly GCF_024610735.1. Classification (NCBI taxonomy): domain Eukaryota; kingdom Metazoa; phylum Chordata; class Mammalia; order Carnivora; family Ursidae; genus Ursus; species Ursus americanus. The sequence goes on along the minus strand of NC_142137.1, from coordinate 48,120,573 downwards.
GTCTGTTGACATGCCAACACAAGCAGCAGAAAAATAGAGAAAAGCAGTGCATCTGTTGTTTCATCTCCATCACGCCAAAGGTAGATCTGACTACCTTTATTTCAGGAATCAGTTGAGTCAGCTATCTCTTTGGGTGACCCACTGACACAGTTCTGCAAGAGTGGAACAGGGAATGAGAAAGAGTGTGCTAGAGGAAATAGTACACCACACGGCAAGAAGCCCTGGCCGTAAGCGAGGCCTCCTTGCTGGTCTTTCTGACAGAGACTGTGTACAGCCTTTGCCTAATAATAGATACCACCGATGTACATGGGCCACTGTGCTGCCATTTTGAAAGCAGTGTTATCTCCATTTCATCTTCCTACCAACCTTGTATGATGAGTGGAGGATAGACTATAGTCTTAAACTTATAGACAAGAGCATTTTGGTCTGAAGAGGTTAATGAATTAGGATCACGTGATCAGACAATGGCGAGAGTGTAGACTAGAACCCAGGTTCCTGTTGTCTGCCTGCTAGTTTGTTGTGCTCTTCAGCAATGCCGATCATACAAAAAGGGTTTGCTCTATTTTTAAAAAAAATTCATGAACAGTTCATATAAAGATAGGAGCGATCAAAAACACATGGAACTGAAAAAAGGCGAGTCTCGTCTGCTTGCAATAATATTTTAAGATTCCTCAATGCTGTGCAAATATGTTTAAATAATAGTGGCCTGAGAAATTCACTTAAATTAGATTCACTGTTTTACAAAAGTAAGGCCATGACAAGCCAAGTCAGGAAATTAAAATTTAAGGCTGTCATTCTGTGGTTAGAAAAAAGAGGAAAGTGAGTGAGTAAAAAAGCATATGAACACATCTTTTACACGTGGGTTTTAAATAGGAATAAAAGGAAATTATAATTTAAGAGAAAAATACAGAAGTTCAGAAGGCTTATAACTTATGTACAGTTTTGGATCTGCCAATGAAAATGTCTACCTCAAGAAGTGTTCATTAGCATAATATATTTATTTCAAAATGTAAAGCTAATTGAAAGCATACTGAAGAAAACACACAGCTCTTTCCCCCTCGCTGAGGAGGGCGTTTTGTGCACGCTTGTGCGTGTGTGTGCGTGTGTGTGCCGGCGTGTGTGTGCCTCAGGCTCTTTCAGGGTAACTTTTGAATAGTGTTCTACCATGAATCTCTTTCCTGTCCCAAACTGTAAGCTTTCTAAGCTGAGCTTTATTTCCCCAGATTTGATAATTTTATCATTTTCTAGACTCCATCCTCTACCCCCACACAACGTGAGAAAAAATGGTGCAACTGCCCAATGTGAAAATCTCACATATTCTGAGCTACATGAAAGACACAAATATCAAAAATATCTCAGACCATTTTTCTTATGAGTCCCTGTTAACTGGTACAATTTAAAATTAAAGCACCTTTAAAAAGAAAAAGGAAATCCAACAATTATAAAATTGTGCAGCTGCCCCAAATTCCTTTTGGAAGGAGAATGAGCATAAAAAATTTTAAAAACAAATAGAACATTATTTTTGCCCAAATGGATAATAGAGCCTCGATGTAAGCATTATAGTTTATGGATTGTAACTCAGAGTTCTGAGTTATTAAAATTCATTGCTTCTCAGTGACAACCCACATAACACATGGACATACTTAGCACCCTGATTTTGGTCTCTACATACCGTTTCCCACTGAAAGGATCAGAGCTCTTTGGGGAAATGGTTAATTCCAGGAAGAGAGGAAGGAAATATGACTACTAAGTCAAAGCAATATAAATTAAATGAAATTGAAAATTCTGTTCCTCAGTGGCACTAGCCACGTTTCAAGTGCTCTAGCCACATATGACTAGGTGGTTATCACATCGGACAGCTGCACATTGGGCATTTCCATCACTGCAGTAGTTCTACTGGACAACGTTGGTCTAGAGATTAAAAGAGACTTAAGAGACTTAACAACAAAATGCACTAGTGAAACTGTTTCATTTTTGATCAGAAAAATAAGAAGATTCTTGTTTGGATTAATGGGGAAACTTAAATACAGCCTGAGAATTAGAATATTAAGGAATTACTGTAAATAATAATGTGTGATGACAGTATTAGGTCACATAGAAAAAATCTTTATTTTTAGAGATACATCTGGAGGTACATAAATGAATAAATGTCATATTGTCTGGAATTTTAACATGCTTTGTAAAAAATAGATGAAGTAAATATGGCAAAATGTTAATAATTGTTAAATCTAAATCAAAATGTTTTCTATAATTCTATGTATGTGTGAAACTTGTCATAATGAAATATTAAACTCATAGCTTCTTGCATTTCTAGTTTTAGAATATCAAATGTAATTTATACATATTTTTGTATAATTGTGTGCATTTCTATGTACACTAGAGGCTAGAACCATACAGGTCCAGTATTTTGGCCTCAAAAATACTAAGTGCTCTGCCTAAAGTGTCATTGCCATAATTAAGCCAGGGATGATTAAAACTGAAATGACAGAACACGGAATTACTGTAGTCTTCAATAAACTGTTCTGGTACCTAAGTTATTTAGACTACTGGGTGGCTAGACAATCAATTGCCCTATACAAGTGGCAGATATTTTATATTTTAGAAGTATCAAATTTAAAAATATTTTAGGAAGCATACTTAGTTGTTCTAATTAAAAGCACTATGATAAAAATATCCAGACTATTTGGCTAAAATCCCATTAAAAATTTGATTTATTATAAGCACACGGTACAAAAGCTATAGGTTATATAAAGTACTCCTAAACTGAAAAGCCAGATCAAGTATGATAAAGTATTATGTCCTAAACAAACAGAGTTACAAAATTGCATAAAAACCTATGTAAATATTGCTGAATCAGGACTATATGAAATATAAGCAATATATGTTTAAATACTGAGATTCATTTGATGAATTTCCAATATTCATCACAGAAGTTTAAAACATTTTAGAAATCGCGTATTTCTATGGTATCAGAAGCTAGAGCTCCATGGCACAAAATAATGGAAATACTTGGTGTGTATATTCATTCGTTCAATGAGTATTTCTTAAAATGAATTAGTTATCTATTACAGCAGGTTATTAAGATATATTTAAGCAGTATAAATCAGCTAGCCATATAGTGAAGATAGAAGCATTGACTCTAAAATTAACTTCTGGATCTCAATTATTTTATTTAGTGGAATTGACAAATACTGCTTTTACCGCAGGATTTATGTGAATGGCTTAATCCCAACATACAGATATTAGAATCTGGATAGTGCCAAATACGACTCCTCTATATGGTAGAAAATGTAGATTAATAAAACAGGGCACTACTTAATTTTGAGTCTCAAAGATAACTGATATTTCCGTTAAATATATAGATATATTGACAATAAATTTCCACACTGATCATTTTTTTAAAAAATACAATAGCATGTAAGATAAACAAATTTGACAACTTACATTTTTACAGTACTGACAACTTGCCAATTTTATATAACATATATTTTATATCAGTACCATGTTCAGCTCTAATGGTTTTGGCCAAACACTATTCGGTTAGGCCAAAAGCTTTTAGGATTGGATTCAATTTTAGGAACGTAACCAGGGGTTTTCAACTTATGTAATGATAACTACTTACATCATGAAAACTATCCTCAAATATACTTACATGTTTGCTTTTCGAAATTCAGAATGCCCTTTTTCTATACTACTGTAAATATAGGTTATAGACTAGGTTATAAAATATATGTAAGAGTTACTCTAGCTTACTGTACTAACAACAATAGTCAAATTCTAGGCTCTGGAAACCAAGGGCAAGTATTTAGGAAGAAAGAGGGAAAGAAAAACAAAGAATGCATTGCCTTCTGGAGCCAGGATCAGCGTAGGTAAAATGTTGAAAGAGCTGACCTTTGCTTTGATATCCTTCTAACCTGCTTTATGTGTCCCCCTTCTGCCTCGATGGAGTTCGTTCTCTTCCTCCTGTCCCAATTCTTGGTGATGCACAGGCCGTCTAAAATCCCATTGGCTTTTTAGGAACACTCCAGAACCCCCCCTTAGCACTGGCTTTCCCTCTTCCATGTCCTACACTCCAGTCAACAGTCAATCTCTCAGCAAAGCAGTTGAACCAGACAGAGGCCACAGGAAAGCAATCTGATTAAGAAACAAAACATGCCTACAGCCCTTCTAGCTGTATTTGGACTACTTAAAAAATAATACCAAATATCACAAATACTTAAAAAGGGGAAGTTTTAAGATTCTCACAATCTAGAGGGAGAAAGCCTACCACAATGATGGGGAAGCCCTTCAGAGGAAAAAAAAAAAAAAGATAAGTTCTCAAAGCACGCCAACCTTTTATGGTGCCTTTAACTCCCTGTACAAATGGCACTTTCCACTTCTGACTCCAGGTTCTCTATATGCTCCGGGGTTTATGAAGTTTCCCTCAGTGGAGCTTAGAGGGATGGCGGGGAGGGCTCTGCAGGTGGCTGGATACCGGGCTATTTCATGTTGGGAACTGCTTTAAATAATTTAGGGGAGTAAATTTGCATTCTTATTTACATTTGGCTCAGGATTCATCTGGAATTTGCTGTATTTCATCAACATACACCTACTTCAGAGGTATAAGGGAAATCGCTTTGATATTAAAACCCAGCACAGATGGGCGGCTATGGCTTAGCCCCACAACACTGGCAGCTGACCGTCTTATGCTGATAGTCAAATAGACTGTAATGACTTCCCAACTAGCTAATTTCAAACTTCAATTAAAATCCAAACAGTGCCTGAGTTTTGATGGCTTACAAATTAAGCGTAAAAAGTAAAAACTTTTGAAACAAAAAAAAGAACTATAGCAATAAACTTTTTATGAAATGTCTAAGAGCAGAAGAGGGAGATATTGACACATGTAAGTCATGATGCTGCCCTCGGTCACAGTAAGAAATGTTTCACTTCATCATGCTTTAAAAGCCTGCTTAATAAAAACCTGTGCTGTGTCTCATGTGAGTGTCAATAAAGAATGTTAGGAGACTTTTAGACATCAAGAGTTGTTAAAAAGCATCACTTCTCCGTAACTAAAATCTTAAACACACACACACACACACACACACACACACACACAAAATCCTCCAGGTGACAGTGTTTCAATGAATGGCTTTTAAGACACCAAAGTTGGAATAGTAATTACCTGCAAGGGACTCGCCAGGGATCTGTTTTTAGGTACTGTAAATGCTTTGAGAACATTGTCTTCATCTTCCGATACTGGCGTCATTAAAACGGAACTTGTAAGAATATTCTAAAGGGAAAGAACAATTTGAAATTTAAATGAGCCTGGAGACTATGAGAGCTGACACAATTTTGACACCGTAGAGAGGAGATTATTATGACGTGATATGCGTGAGCAAGAACAAATGCAGGAATCTGCCAGAAATTCTCTTCTCTCTGAGCTTAGAGAAGACCTTAGCTATGCCCCAACCCTAATCCCACCATGGCAAACTTCGCTAAAACGAAAAGCTTTGGGGTCTGATGCAGTCCTAGGCAGGATGTGGGCACTCAAAAAAACACCTGCTAAAGAGATTAGTAAATCCACGCTTTTAAAAATGAAAGATTGGGGCACCTGGGTGGCTTGATTTCAGTTCAGGTCATGATCTCAGGGTCATGAGATCAAGCCGTGAGTTGGGCTCTGAGCTCAGCGGGGAGTCTGCTTGGGATTCTCTCTCTCCCTCTCCCTCTGCCCCTCCTCCTGCTCATGCTCTCTCTCTCTCTAAAATGAAGAAATAAATCTTTTTTAAAAAATAAAAATGAAAGATCTACTTAGCTCTAGAGAAATATTTATATCGTATATTGGTACCAAAATATTTTAAAGCTACAAATTAATGGCAGTATAGTATAATGGTTAAAAGCATGGAATTTAGAACTAGACTTTCTGAGTTCTAACCCAGAACTACCACTTAATTAGCTATATAATCTTAAGCCAGTAAGTAAGCCTCCCTGTGCGTATATCCCAGTTGGTATAATGGCAATGATAATGTTACCAACTTTGCAAGGCTGATGTGAGGATTCAATGAGGTGATGCATCTAAAGCTCTTAGAATAGTACTTACCCTTTAGTACATACTGAAGAAATATTCATAATTGTTATTAGCTCTGATTCTCCATAAGGGACAACCATTCACAAATTACAAACTTCAAAAATGGCGGTAAGTAAAAAGAAAGGAACAATCAAGCCAGGACAGGACATGGAGGAAACATAAATATATATTACTAGGTGAAAGAAGCCAGTCTGAAAAGGCTACACAGTGTACGATTTTAACTATATGAAGTCTTGGAAAAAAGGAAAACTATGGAGACAGTAAAAAGATCGGTGTTTGCCAGGGGCTGGTGGTGGTGGAGGGAAGAATAGGTGAACCACAGAGAATTTTTAGGACAGTGAAACTACTCTGTATGATACTCTAATGGTGGATACATGTCATAAATTTGTCCAAACCCATAGAATGTATGGCACCAACAGCAAACCCTATTATAGACTATGGACTTTGGGTGATGAAGTGTCAGTGGTTGTTGGTTCATCAATTGTAACAAAGTTCCCACTCTAGTGGGGGATGTTGACAATGGGGAGGGCTAAGCAGGTGCAGGGAAAGGGGAATGTGGAAAATCTCTGTACCTTCTTCTCAACTTTGCTTTGGACCCAGAACTGTTCTAAAAAATAAACTCTGTGTTAAAAAAATGGTGGCAAGCAAAGTAATGCAGTAATAAGAACAATAAAGGGCGTCTGCTACGGACACGGATTGGCCTTATGCTAGATGCTGTAGAAAACCAAACAGGAGGCAATGTAACAAGGAGGAAATACTACTTTGGGAAGACAAACAAATTAAAAGAAAATGTAAAATTAATGTTCTGCTTTCACAGAAATATGTATTATCATGCAGCACATTTTTTAAGTGCCAGGGACTCTCAAATCTTAAGAAAACAAATAATGAAAAAAACCTGCATGGAAAAGAAATTATTTCTAATAAGCAAAATTTCTATGTTCAACATTAATCATAAGGAAATAGTCATGCAACGGAGAATATTTAGAAATATGAGGTATTAAATAGTGCTAAAACCACAGGAGCCTCACATGCCATGCAGCGAATTCTGTGAGGCGCCAACATCTTATAACATGGGCGTGTACTTACGGGCACATCTGCCACAGGCGATGCCTGTGTGAACAGCTGGGCGTTCAGACTCTCCCCTTCCCAGTGGCTGGAGCAGAAGAAGTTTCCCGCTTTATCTGTTGGAGATTCCACCTAAAAGCAAACGGGAAGCGCTTCGTTGTTTCTAGAACTAGAACTTCCCATGGAACATGGACACTTGAGAGTAAAGTTCTATGAGTAATATCTGAGGATCTAATGTATAACACATTGACTATAGTTGGTAACCCTGTATTAAATAATTGAAATTGGCTCAGAGAGCAGAACTTAAATGTTCTTACAAAAAATTTTTTAAAAAGGTCAACATGTGAGATGTTGGACGTGTCCATTCACTCAGGGAGAATCCTTCCACAGTGTATATGGATATCAAATCATCATGTCGTACACTTTAAGTATCTTAGAATTTCGTCAATCATATCTCGGTAAAGCCAAAAAACAAAAAAGAGTAAATTTTTGGTCAGTCTCTTAAACATTTATCCTTACATGAAAAAAAATTCCAGAGGCACTATATCTACCTGTTGAAAATGCTTCTTGCCACCCAAGCTAAAACTTTTTTTTTTAAGATTTTATTTATTCATTTGAGAGAGAGAGAGAGAGTACAAGCAGGGGGAGAGCCAGAGGGAGAAGCAGACTCCCTGCTGAGCTGGGAGCCGGACTCGGGGCTTGATCCCCGGACCTGGAGATCATTACCTGAGCCGAAGGCAGATGCTTAACCATCTGAGCCACCCAGGCGCCCCCTCAAGCTAAAACTTTGATCCTTGCAAGTTAGAGTCTTTTTCTTTTATACTATGAGTTAGATACTATTATTTTAATTTACATTTCAACTCTCCATGACATCTGAAAATTAAAAATCTTATGTATTAATTATCTATCCATTTGTGTATTGGTGATAAAAATGGACGGTAAAGAGGTGCCAGCATTGCTCAGCCAATTGAGCATTCATCCCTTGATCTCAGCTCAGGTCTTGATCTCAGGATTTTGAGTTCAAGCCTGCACTGGGCTCCATGCTGGACATGGAGCCTATTTAAAAAAACAAACAAACAAAAACAAAAAGGACAATAAAAAGCTTCCCTCTCTTTCCTTTATCCTCTTTAACACATTTTCTGTTCAAACATGAAGCAAGTAGGGGTGGCCTGGCCTCCCAAACGAAAGGTGCCATGCCCACTACAGCCGGGCGGTACCTCTTAGCCGAATCTTGTAGGAAGATCTTGTATGACAAGTGGTGTTGTCACCCAGTACTGAGGCCAGACACAGAAAGCTGCCCACAAAGAACAGAGGCAGCAGGATTCACATCTTATTCCTTCCAAAGGATCTCATGTTTACCTCTTGTTTGATCTTTTTCAGCAAAGGTGGTCCATTTTCTTGAAACTCGGCCACCACTCCAGGTTCGTCCGATTCCTGCTTGATCACATCCTGCAGGTCTTCCACTAGGTGAGATGGTGTCTGAGGCTGCAAGGAAGAGTGGGTATGTTCGCATCAGAGGACAATTTCTGTCTGTGCTAATCAACCAGCGGACCTCAGGAACTTGGCCCAAACTTACTAGCATCTTCAGAGGACCATATTTAATTTCTTGAGCTGCCAGGGCATGTTTGAATGGTGTAGGAGTTCTTGGAGAGCTTTCTAGGATTGACCTTTTGATAGCTGGAGTTCTAAAACTTTAAAAAGAAAACAAATATTGGTTCAGTATGAAAGAATTGTCCTTTCCATCGCTCTACCTATTAAATGCAATACTTTTGTACTGAACAAACTCTGTTATTGATATGCAATTGGGTATGTGAATTAATCATATATGTGTTGTTAAGAAAAAGATAGTATGTACATCACGTATTCCCAAACCCTTCAAAATATGATACTCCTAAGAGTGTTCAACTATTTTTTATCTTTCTTTAATCATTCGGGAGACACACATAGTGCTCCTAGGTCTTTATAATGACCATAAACATTATAAAGATCTGTTGTCATTCACAAATCAATTTGATCTATTCATTAAAACAGGCCCACAAGAGAAAACATATGTTAGCCTTTTAAAATGTACTTATTGTAACTGGAATTTGGAAGATATAATTTTTTAAAGGTTTCTTATAATTCATATTGACGTTCTTTGCCATTTCTTTGAATTGGGTAAGGGCTTTTTGAATACTAACATTGTTTAATCACTCTTTGGCTTCTGATCATATAATATTCCTGGGGATTTTAGAGGAAGTCCTATCTATAGATAAATTTCAAAAAGGAAATGTAAGATTAAAAAAACATGAACTAAGTAAAGAACCATATCATTGTTATTCTGAATTTTATAATCAGAGAGGAAAGGAGGTTGAAAATCTTGTCCTCGGTGAAGAAGGAAAGGGCTTACCGAGCAAACAGAACAACTGAATGGAGAAGTTATATGAGGACTACCTCTGCATGTGGTCTTCCATAGTCCTGCTACATAGTACATTTTGAAGAGAATTACAATACGTAAGCTAGTTTATCTACTGACTGCCACCCCTAGGTAGTTGTAACATGCCTAGGACAGATACAGTCAACGTGGGAACATACATGATTACATACATATGAATGTTTCAGACATTTGGAGGCTATATTCCATTAACTAAATGTAAGTAAACAAGGATAAATAATTTCATTCTTGAACCAAGGACTTACATAGCATTTTCCTTTTGAGTTTTCACAGTCTGGTCTCTATGAAATGGTGTTGTAACAGTCAATTTGTGACCATTGAGAGGTGTGGAAGTTAAAGAAGGCATTTCCAAGTCTAAGTTTTCATGGTTACCAGAAGTGTTTAAGAACTAAATATAGGAAGAAAGAAAAAAAATTACTTAAGCAGCGATTCTTTATTCAGCCCAACTTAAAAATCACACCATGATAACAAGCATGTTTTACTGACCCACTAGGTAAAATAATAAAGACGTTAACAAGCATGTAGCGTTGGACAGGGTATTGTTTTATTTCAGTTGGAGTGCAATTTGGAGTGTAATTTCCAAGAAATAAAATCTAGGATCACTGTTAAAAAACTCGCAAAATCCTATGAAAATATTCTCAATAAATGCCATTTGCCATTAAAGAGAATGAGATGCACTCTTTATTAAGATTCTAAGCCTTAAAGTGATTTTTTGGAAAGTAATTATAATTTTTCTCTCATGCTGTTTTTTCTCTTTAATGATCTACGAATTATTATGATAGAAAATTTGCATTATGTAGAAAATTCTTGAATAAGAAGCTGTGTTTCTCAGAATGCCATTATTCTGGGGAAATAATAGGTGTTCCTCAAAAATTTCCAAGGTTAAATCAAGTTTGGGAAACATACATATCATAACGTCCTCCCGGAAAATCATAATGCGCATCAGTGTATCAAAAACTGAGAGGTCCTACAGTAAAGAAACCAATTTTAACTGTGATTTAGTGTTTCCCAAACCTATATTCTTATATATTTAGATTTTTTTCTGGAACATCTACTGAAGTCTTGTAGAACTAATGTTCTCCAGAATACAATCTGGAAGATACAAACAAATACAAGATAATTTTTTGGGTGGGTGCTTCATTTGTTCATACTTAAAGCTGTCCCGAAAATAAACTCAACAGACATAATCGGAAAAATGTTATAAAGTGCCAAATTATCTATTAACTTCAATTAGTTTAGTAATTAAGTAATATAATCTCTGATAAGAATTATAATTTCCACGTCTTAAAAAAAACTATGAAGTGAGAATATTCATGGCAAAAACTGTACTGATAAAATAGTATGGCGTAACTCAAAAAAGCCAATATTGAGAAATTAAAATTAAAACATAAGTTGTTTTCCTTGAGCATTTGTTCCTTATGTTTCCCCAAAACTTTTCCACTTAAGGATGGAACAGAACCTCTAAAATTTCTGGTTGCAACCCAAATGCTCTCCAAGCACCGTTTGGTTCCCTCCTCCCCTGGGTCAGTGAATCACAAAATAATAAGTGAACAAATAGGCAGAAAAATCTGCTAAAGTTTTTAAGGAGAGGGAAGGGATGGGAGAAAAGGAAGGGACAGAAATGTTAAACTCTAGTGCTGGAGGAAATAAAAGCCCATCCCATGCAACTAACAGTGTTTCAGATCACCAAAAAGAAAGAGAGAGAATTGTGACAAAATCATCAGTCAGCCTACAGACAGCTCAAACTTTGGGAGGCAGTATGACTTAGCAACAGCTAGATTCAACGATGGAACGGAATCAGTGAGGGCAACAGTAATTAGTCATTTGTTCCAAAGGATTAGTTTCTAGATTATTAAGGCTCGAGCGGCTGTTGAAAATTAGTAATAGCTGTGCAGAAATCGTGCTCTACCTGCGAAGGGGAGAAGGGTAGGCTTTTGACAGGGGAACGCTTGGGAGTTGAGCTGCTGACGTCAGCAAATACGAAGGAGCTAGAGTCTCCAGTGGCCAAGGGGCTCGTCTGGCCCCGCTTTTTGCGTAGGATGACCAGTGGAATTGTGCTGTGCCTCGAAGGAGGTAAGGGCTTGAGCGGGTCAAGCGAACCCTCATTCAACTTGAGTTTGTTCGCCCTCGTGCTAGGCTCTCCTGCAGCTCTAGTCACACTGCCCTCTCTCTGCTGAAGCTGTAGGGCTTTGCCTGCATGATGTTGGCTAGGTGAAAAATCTGCTTCTTCAAAGAATTCAAAACTGCTGAGATCACACCATGATGAAGAATCCTGAAACAATGTGGGAGGCACAGAACTTTGAGACGGCGTGTGCGTGCTGTGTGCCATCACCTGCAACACCGCGCTGACAAAGAGACGCTGACGGTGGCCGAAACACCTGGCCCTCTTGAGAAAGAGCTTCAGGACTCACGATTGTTCCGGTATGCTGCACGGCAGGTCTGCCATGCTGCCTGCAGGCTGGTCCTGCATATGCGCCACAGGGACCCCCCCCCCATACTCTCTCACTCGCATGCAATCCGGTGCGAACAGGAAGCCTGTTCTAGATGGCGCATTTTGGCAAGGGCATCCCACTTGATGGATATGCAATGAATGCTTTTCAGCGACAAAGGAAATGAGCTGAGTATCTACGTTTTAGGTGCCGCACTCACATCTGTTTCACTAAAGATGGTCTGTCTCACTGAACCAACTGGGACTGGTAATCAATAATCAATGTTTTGTGGCGAGAGCCGGTATCACCACTGAACTTCTTACTACTTCAAGTACATTGCAAGACTGCTCTAAGTTCTGTGTAAACACAATTCTTAATGTGCTATCCAAAAGCAAAGCGCAATTCTGGAGAAACACAAAGAAGTCACAAAGCAAAATAAGTTAAAAATAACACAAACTTCATTCCACAACCCAAGATTTACTTATAGGTCATTAACTTTACTGTTGTAAAAAAAGATGCTTTTTGAAGGAAATGTATGAAAAGCCACCTTTTAACTGAGTAGCCGATGAATTCAAATCATTGAAAAGACATATATGCAAAGGCTAAAATCATACTTGTACATTAATATACGCTAATAACATATTTGCTATAGAAAATGGCAATCGTTTGAGAAGTGGGTTTTCTAATTCACCTTCAAAAACATTAACTTGCCTTAACAATTCTACTTACAGAATCTATAAACTGAAGTGTTTCTGCAAATTCTAAGAGGTTCTTAACATTATCCAGAATGGTGCCTTGGTGGACGATCATGCACCTTGCTGGAGAGGCACTTTCTTCAGGTAGGGAGCCAGGATCCACAGGCAGAGATGGGGTGGAGTGGTGTTCTTCCAAACAGGAAACAGGTGCGCTGTCCCCATGAGGTCTGGTGTGGTCAGCGATGGTGGTGCTGTGCCACCCAGGATAGCTGCACGTGTGGTTCTGGGTCTGAGACGGGGGGTGGGGGCATAAAGAAAGAGCGGGGAGAAGAAAGGGAGAAGGAACTTAGCAATAAAGTTGCACAAGGTATCAGATGCTGTTGGAGGAAAGATAAAAGTAGTTGCATCATCCAAAACTTGCGCCTATGAAACAGTTGTCAAGATGTTTCCTTTCATCGCTGCAAGACCCTGCTTTTTAATACTGTTACGGTCTGTCACCTCCGTGAGTACCCTCACTGTCATCGTTCTGCTAAAACTGCAAACAGAGGCACTGTGTCACAAAGTACAGGTCTCACATGGACTGTCTTCAAGATCTACTTTAATGTAAGTTCCAAAAGGCCACACGTGGTTGCTGAGAACGAAGAATTGTCCTATTCTCCTTCTAACCTGCAAAAAGGCCAGGAGACTCAAGAGTTGGAGTTGATTTTATCTGCATATGTTCTTGTTGCTTCTGTCCCTTCTGAATGTTACCGATTGCACTGAAGCACTGAAGGGCTGCCAGATCAGCGTGGTTAGGAAAGCAGAAGAGCACAGTAACAGAAGTCTCCTTTCAGCATGACCACGCAACAGGAGACATTGCAAAACATGAACTAAAGTTAAAAAGTGGTCGAACTAACATATGCACATAATCATCTTATTATTTAACCCCAAAGGAATTCACTCCTAAGAATTCCTGCTGGGTATCACATCTCTTTTATTCTCTTTGTTGCTTAACTACAAAAGTTACAAAGTACACGCTGCTTTCTCAGTTCACAGCCCAACCACCAAAAAAAATGTCAAAATTCAGTAATGGTCCGCACAGCTCTCATGGATGCAAACAAAAGAGAGCGGCCGTGTTATTGACGGAGAGCGTATCCATACCTTCTTCCCATGTATATATGGAACAGGCACCAAATCATATGTGAAATGATAAAGTAAGAAAATCTAGGTTAAGAAAAATAATAGAAAAAGTGTCAAATGAATAGGACCAGACAAATGCAGGGCTTTGTAAAAATTGCAGATTATCATTCATTTATATCTGTTAGTTCATCCTTGAATGCATGACAGTCCCGAGAAGACAAGAAAATCGATGGTGGCCACCACGAGCGGACTCTGCGTTTCTTTTGCCACACAAAAGGGCTACTTTCCATTTGGTCAACACACGTTGGAAGCCCAACTGCATTTTAGCACAAGCAACTTCTGCTCAAACACTGTTCATGGATCTATAGTCTTGGTTAGTGTAATAGAAGAGAAGGGAGAAGAGGCAGAGGGCACTGGGATGCAGCTGTGGTCCCCCCCATTCAAGCACACGGTTCTCTTCTTACCGGTAGCGCCTGCTGTCCTTTGAGCTCATTCTCAGTTGACATGAGGAGCAATTCTAATTCCTTTATTCGCTTTTCTTTCTCAGGGTCTTCATCATTATAGTGTCTCTGAAATTAAAAGTTAAGGGAGAAAAAATTTCAAGGGCCTGACTGGAGGCTGCAGACACAATGGCTGTGGCCTGAAGTCATGAGGGGCCATTGGGCCCGATAAGCCTCAGCGTGAAACCAACACCAACGGAATCCAGCCACTGTACAAAGCTTTGTGAGGATTATTCCACTGGTGAGGGAGCGATGTGAAATCTGAGGCTCGAGTGGGCACCCACTGATGTGCTGGGTCGGCTGATAACATCAGAGAACCAGAGAATTCCTGAGCAAGTTCACTCTAGAAGTGAAGACTGGTGGCTTGCTGGCCAGAACTCCACCCACCTCTCCACTATTCCCTCTTTTGTTTTCTTTCACTTCAGTTGAAAATAAGTGTTTAAATGAAAGAAAGAAAGCATGTCTTAACAGCCAATGAGTTTCTTTATGAAATGTCTTCAAATGATCTTACCTGAATGGCTGCAGCAGCTGGCTGAGGGACATTGACTATATTTACATGTAACGCTACAGGATATGGGACATGACTGGAGACCTAGATCAAAAAGGCAGACAAACAAAGGCCGAGTCATTCATGGTCACATAGGCTTTAGGGGACTTGGCTTCCTGAGGTTTTGCTCTAGGACTGAGGAAAACAGAACAAAACTCTACTGATAAAATTCACACACACACACACACAGAGAAAAAAAACCCTCTAAATTGCCAGGCCTTTAAAAATGGCAAAATGAGTAGTTTCCTTTTTTACTTTTTTAATTTTTTTTTAATTTTATTTATTTATTTGGGAGAGAGAGAGTGGGGCGGGGCGAGGGGCGGGGATCAGAGGGAGAAGCAGACTCCTTGCTGAGCAAGGAGCCCAATGCGGGACTCGATGCTGGGACTCCAGGATCATGAACTGAGTCAAAGGCAGTCACCCAACCAACTGAGCCACCCAGACAACTGCCAAATAAGTAGTTTAAGCAACATAAAGAGATTTAAAGTGCTCATTGATCTTGATGAGAAGTATGAAAAACACAATGAAAAATATAATCTAAAAAGCATTCATGAGTGTATGAACAAAGTCATAATGGGAAAAACTGATGGCTCTAGCTGTTTCTAATAGAAATATTTTTCCTGGAATAATTATGAGTTTTAATGAAGAGAACAGAAACACCTATGATAGTTCACTCATCTGAGACTTTTCTGGAAAGTCTGTAGTCAAATGAATGGAACAGATGAGAAGACTAAAAACTACTTAGGAATACATTTTGAATACAATTTGCATATGAGCTCCATATTCTTGGCTAAGTTTCACCATCTGTTATTGTTAGTTGTAAGATTAAAGTTTACTGCTTTTTTTTTTTTAAAGATTTTATTTATTTATTTGACAGGGATAGAGACAGCCAGGGAGAGAGGGAACACAAGCAGGGGGAGTGGGAGAGGAAGAAGCAGGCTCATAGCGGAGGAGCCTGATGTGGGGCTCGATCCCATAACACCGGGATCACGCCCTGAGCCGAAGGCAGACGCTTAACCACTGTGCCACCCAGGCGCCCCTAAAGTTTACTGCTCTTGTCTTTATTCTCCTTATTTTTCTTTTCCCAACCATTATGGAAATTTCTTCCTGAATAGAAATATTTGGCAATTAGGAAGGAATCACAGTGATCCAAAGGAGGGTGAAAGGAGGCATCAGAAAATGTGTCACAAACCTGCTCCTGACTCAGAGGAAGAAGGTAAACACGCCCAGAAGGAATACATTAAGACATTTCTGCTAGACCACTACCAGAATCAAACTTGTTAAATTTCAGTGTCAAAAGATCTCCTCTTTAACTTTATATTACACTCACTTTTCATTTTGGAAGAGGAAAACAACAGCTCGAAAATACACCTTCATTCCCCTCCTTCTTCAGCAAGAGCTTGTTAAGTACATTTACATTCAAAAGCTAATCTGATCTGAAGCACTGAAGTCAAAATCCAACAGCCCCGACACCAGTCTGCACTGTGAGCTGTGCGACTCTTTGCACTCTGGCTTCTGGGCATGTGCCCACAGATAACAACACCTCCCCCTATCTACCTCACGGGCTGTAGGTGGGGATCGAAGGGGATCCT
Organism: Ursus americanus; assembly: GCF_024610735.1. Lineage (NCBI taxonomy): Eukaryota > Metazoa > Chordata > Mammalia > Carnivora > Ursidae > Ursus > Ursus americanus. Next base: position 48,104,128 of record NC_142137.1, on the reverse strand, counting down.
GTTTATGGAAGTTCTCTGGAATCTGTAAAAGTGTGAGGTATTACTTCTACTTGGAGCTAAAATCACCTTCTCTCTCAGGAAGCTAAATTCTCAGAAATGGCTTACATTTTGTGCTTCAGAAATGTGGTAATAGGAATAGTCATTGTTCACAGAGGGCTGGCCAGCCGGCGGGACATGGGCAGAAGGTGCAGTATGAGCAAAGCCCATCAAATGACTGTTCTTCTGGAAACTTGTGGCCACTGTTGGTGGGCTGGCTTTAGAAGACTCCTGCAGATAACCTTCCTGCTCGACCTTCCGACGCATTGTAGAATTCCAGTGGTTCTTGATAGCATTATCAGTTCTGCACAGAAATATATCACATAAGAATTTTACAAACAAAAATTTCAATTCAGATTAGAGTTAATTGACAGAAAACTGTTTCGAACAGAGACCTTTTCTTCTGGTCTTTTGCGGTTGTTGTTGTTTTAATTGTTTTAGTCTTTGGGACCTCTGAAAAATCATGCTTCCCCTGTTACCTAACTGAAAATCCATAGATTTTTCTCATTACCCCATATGGAACATATGTGGATTTCTAGAAATCTTTAAATTCTTTAACCACGTTGTTTCCTTGATAAAAGAATATTTTCAATGCAGCCACCCTTCATGTGTATTCTGACTGTTCATGGTATAAGACTCCACTACAACTTAAGAGATCCAGCTGTTCTAGAAAATTACTCCTTTGAGGGTGGCTTAGCAGGGCCTACCCCCCACAACAGGCACACAGTGAAGTTTGGTGAATGATAATGATGTCGCCACTGCCTCACTGTCCGCTCTTTATCTCAAATAGCACTAGCCAGAAATTTTGAGTAAAAAAAAAAAAAAAAAAAAGGAAAAAAGAAAAAAAGAGACTTCCACCTTTTGACATCCACCTCAAACTGTTCTATAACCAGAGGTGAGAATGGAAAATGAGATACAGAAGGGAAAGATGCCAAGTCCCGATATATTTTCAAACTGCAAAGCATTTTTACTAAAGTCTTTCATTTCTCAGGAAAACAGTTTCTCAATTCAAAAAAAAAAAAAAAAACAAACCGTTTTAAGCCTCCCTTTTACTCTTTTGATGGGGGTGGGGGAAATGTATGCTAAAGAAAGAGGAAGTTCAATCGCCCCTTAAATTTTTACAAGAATCAACAGCATATCCTCTCAGGCCAAATGGGACAAAAGACCTCCTTTCGTCAACCTCTTGGCTCCTCTAAGCTGATCCTGAACCCTCCATGAGGGAGGAAATGCTCTGGACCGTCACACAAGTAAACTACCTAAACCATCAGTGCCATGGCCTTCTTTGAAAGGACGCTTTCTCCAAATCTGAAGCTCAAGAACAAAATTTATTAAATATTTTCTATCTTACATTATTTACATAAGATTTATAATGAAAAGTATCTTCCAAATTAAAGAAAATGTGTTTATGAATTGTTCAAGTGGGGTAAGTGGGACAAAAATGAGCTTCTATAGATATCTCTCAGAATGAGGTCATCTTTGTGCCTTGTGCATTAAAAGAAAGCACAACGCTGACCTTATTTAAAAACCTGGAAGCAGTATGATAATTCTAGAAATACTCTATTTATTTCTTCAAAGGCAGAAAAATGAAGCCAAGTGGTATAATAAAGCGAATGCTAGTAACAGGAAAATGACAGCTGAGCTCCTTCTGGTCACTTCACCAGCTGCATGAACTCAGACCAGAGACAAGATTTCTGTCCTCAGTTTCCTTCTATGTGTTTAGAGGTTTTATAGTTTACAAAGTACTCTGACATTCATTTTATTTGATACTAACTTTGGCCCTGGGAAGTAGGCTATTACTCATTTTGCAAATGGGACGATTGAAGTTCAGTGACTTGGCGCAGAGCTCACTGTTGGGTGGATTCTGGAAGCCCTCGACCAGAGAAATACTAAGGGCTCCTTCGGTTTTAAAACCTATGGATCTGGCGTAGCTAATGAAACATGATCACTGGAATGTAATTCACTCACCATACATTTAAAACAAAATGTTCAATACCCACTCCCTCATTCTTCCCAATCAATAGATTTTTTGACATATTATTACCGTCCAGGCAGTAGCTTTGCGATTTCTGCCCATCTGTTCCCCAGTCTCTTGTGTGCCTGGTAAATAATTCTGTCTTCCTCTTCTGTCCAGGAGGTTTTCTTAACTTCTGGATTCAAGTGGTTATGCCACCTCTCCCTACATTGTTTTCCAATTCTCCCCTTTAAGTGCTTGGCAATAACAGACCAACGTTTCGGACCGTATTTCTGTACAAGCTCTATCACCTTCAGATAAACACACAAAAATAACCTATGTTTTAATGTTATGTAATGACTCAGTGTAATCATTCTTCAGTGTTACAAGATCTTTAGAAAATGTCTAAGAATCTGCTTTCATTCATTGGAAATATGGGAATAAAGTCCTCTGCTTCCTGACACTTTACCTGTTTCCTCAAGTTGGGAAGCATTCAGTAAGATGTCTGGGGAATATTCTGAATTGTGACTCACACACCAATGAGGAAAGAACTTACTCTCTGATCTTCTTCTTTGGTCCAAGGACCCTTGATGAGCTCAGGGTTTAGTACTTTCTGCCATCGATGCTGGCACTGCACATCTGTTCGATTCTAGACAAATAACAAAGTATGTGCTGTCATATAGATATGATGTGATAAGCACATGAAGACTTTGTTACAGTAGGAACCATATAGACAGTATACACAGTCAGGAACATTTGAGGGCATGTTTGGAGAGCCTACCTCTCACTCATTACTTACAGCTAACAAACATACAAAGAATATATCAAAATTGCATCTAAAATTAGAAGCTCTGACTCCTTAGCAAAATAGTCCTGCCATGTGAATTGAAGGACCATCATATTGTACACATAGCTGTCAATTTAACCTAACCTTATCCTCAGCCTGTAGAAGTACCTCTGTGAACCAAGACTAAGGCTTGTTAGTGATTCCACAGGAAGGTCAGGCTTTCGTGGAAACCTACCCTAATGACTCAAGTTTGCTTCCTATTCAAACTAAGAGATGTGCTTCAATTTAGGGCCTCGAGTATTCATATTGCAGAACAAAGATGAATAAAGAGAGGCCCTATGTTACAAGGGAGTATAATCTTATAAGAAAAAAAAATAAATATATAATTAACCAATAGATTAAAAAAGACAAATATATGATTAACTAACAGATGGCAGAATTTGATTCACATGCGAGAAGAAACCAAAGCAAAATGATGTGCTTCAATTTAGGGCCTCGAGTATTCATATTGCAGAACAAAGATGAATAAAGAGAGGCCCTATGTTACAAGGGAGTATAATCTTATAAGAAAAAAAAGATAAATATATAATTAACCAATAGATTAAAAAAGACAAATATATGATTAACTAACAGATGGCAGAATTTGATTCACATGCGAGAAGAAACCAAAGCAAAATGACATTGGGCTGGGAATAGAAGCATCTCCTTAGGAGGAGAAATTATGTTTCTTGATAAGGGCTTGCAAGGATGGATGGAACATTCTAGGAGGTGACATCACCAGAGACAAAAGCCCAAAGGAGGGAAAGCAGAAATGAATTCAACGAAACCTGCTCACAGAGAGGAAGTAGGAAACAGAACCGGAGCTGTATGTTGGGGCCATGTGGAAGGACCCTGGGGGCCAGGTTGAGACAGTGTACTTAATTTGTGAGACTCTATGTCACTGCTGTTGATTTGGAAAAGTTCAAGGACAGCTGCATTTTAGGAAGCTCCATGTGCCAACAATGTTTGGGATGGATGGAAGAGCGGAAGGCTACAGGCAGGGAAGGCAGTTAGGAAGCCCCTTTAATTGCGTAGAGAAGAGGGAGCAAGGAAGATGGAGAGGAGGGGCTGACTGACAAAGGAATCCCAGATGCCACAGTCACGGCTTGGATGCAGATGGGAAGTGGGAGGTCAAAAAGGATAAACCAAACTTTCCAGCCGAGGTACCAAAAGTATGGCTATTGAAATAAATAGGAAATTTAAAAGAAGCTAACTTGAAAATAGCAGGAGTTTCATCATCCCTACCGTATAACAAGACATCAGAATGCTAATTTATGTTATCCTAATAAATAAAAAGATAAAACAAGAGGCAAAGTTTTAAAAAAAATGGTGTAAAAATCCTTTAACAATCTATTTAGAAACCCCAATTATATGCATTACAATATAAACTATAAACTATAAGCTATGAATGAAGCAGTTCTTCCCCTACTTCTTATATATGACATGCAAGTGGGTCGTGTCTTAGTGTCCACTCCCAGGACAAAATGTTGGGAGAAGATTTCCTTTTATAGAAAGAAAAAAATTACAAACTTACCGGGAGATAATTGGCAATAACTTTCCAGTCATCTGTTCCATTCTGCTCCACCAGCTTCTTTAGTTTTTCATCCTAAGACATTTAAAGTTAATCCTAAGATATCAGTCATTTACTGTGTAACTTTATTCAATCAGAGTAAAAGGGAACCAATCCAATAATCCAATCCAGAAAAAAAAACCCTCAAAAATATCCAAATACAACAGATACGAATATAATATGGTGTTTTAGAGCATAGATTTATTTAGAGTCTGACAGACCAGAGTTTGAAACTTGACTCAGCTATTGACTAGGTAGATGGGCTTGGGTATATCATTTTGCTTTTCTGGGCCTTAATACTGTCATCTATGCGGTGGGAATGTTGATGTCAATGTGGATTTGGGGGGATTCCATGAAGTAGCTATGCAAAACATTTAGCATAATGCCTGGTTCACTGAATGTTTAGTATATGATAACTATTAAAAGTTTTGCCTGATGGGGAAAAAAATAATGAACTCCAATGTTAGAGTCAATAGACATTTAACTATGGCACTAAATAGGATCTTGAGTAAGAAACGGTTCAAGTTCTGTTTTAACATTTAACTAGTTCAACCTCTTTCATGCAAAAAGTGGAAGATCACTTTTTAGATTAAATGTGAAGGCATAGATAATGTAAGAAAAGAATTTCATTTTTGCATCAATGTAGTCACAATTTAAATGAGGCCAAACTTATCAGAACACAGAAGACACTAAACATCAGGGAGAAATCTTTCAGTTCACAACTGTCTTTCTAAACACGTTCCTTCAAGTGAAAAACAGCCACATTTCTGCAAAGGTAACTTTCACACATAACGTGGGTCCTTGTAGGACACAGACACAGGAATTAGGACACCAGTGTTAACAAGAGAACTTCTATATCTTTCAGGATCATCTAAGATCACAACCTCCACGGATAAACTACGCATTTCCTATGGACCTCACTGGCAATCCCACCTGCCTATCAACAGGGGCTCAGGGTTAAGTGAAGTAGGGGTGCAATGAAAGCCAAGAAGAGTTATATCATTTATTCTAACATAAAATCCTCTAAAATCAGTTGCAGATTTTTTTGGAAAGCTTTAAAGAAAAAGCAATTTTTCCCATACACTAATAATTTTGCTCAAGTATTGTTCCATCTGTACAAAGATCAAGCTTTTGATAAGCTAGCAGAAAAAGAAAGGTGGGAAGAAGACACGTCTCCATCCATCACTGAAAGCTGTTCGAATAGACATTCATGTAAACGGCTCTGTGAAATGTTATATATCACATATGTTAAATAAATCCTTTATGACAAAATGAGTTCTGGGAGTATTTTGTTTCATACTTTTGTTTTGTTTTGGGAAATAGCAATTCATTCATTTGTGCAGAGAACGCTTATTAATATCTTCCTTGGTATCAAGCGATTTTGGGCTCAGGGAACACAAAAATGAACAGTCGTTTAGCGCTGCCCTCTGCAGATCTGTAGGCAGTCTCCTGGGGGAGGCACGCATGTTACAGCAGTCCTAAGTAAGAATGGGTATCCAATGCTGGCAGGACGCATCCGACCTGCCTGGGGAATCCAGGGATGGCCTCACAGAAAAGGCGATGTCTTCACAGGTGATAAAGAAGGAGTAAGAAGCAGTGCAGCAGCAGGACAAGAACAGAATAGGCAGAGAGAAAAACACCGCGGAAACCTAAAGTGAGAAGGAGGGGACATTCAATGAACTACAAAGAGTTTGGAAGCGGAAGGTATAGTGTACGCGCGGGGGAGTGGTGAGAGGTCAGCACGCTGCCGGGGCAGGCTGGGAGAAGACTTCAAAGAGCCTGCTAATTAGTTTGAGCACCTGTAGTATAGCTGAAACATTTTTTTCATAAATTGATACACTCTAGGTTTGTTCCATGTTTTGATAACACGATTAGTTACCTCTTCCCTGGTCCACCTAGTTTTCCCCAAGTGACGCTTTCCAGACTTAGGCAGCAGCCCGTCATAGTCATGATCACACATCTCAATGTCTTCATCATCCTCGTCACTACTGTATATGCTGCAGAAATAAAAAATGGGCAGACGTGGACTGAAACCAGAAGACTTAAACTGCTGGGATACAAAATTTACATGAAAACTCAATCTTTTCAAAGGTTACAAAGATAAAATTGTGAAATCTTGCACAACGAGATTGTTTTCTGCATTCTGTTGCCCTAGCGTTATAAACTGGTTCTGCTGTTAGTGGTATCCACAGATACGGCCAAGGACCTGGCACTTTCTTACTGCTCTGCATGTTTAAACCTGCTGAGACTGTTAGGCCAGTGACAAGTTACACGTCTGGCAACCTTCCAACCAATGAAGGTTTAAGTTGAAAACTTAATGTTAAGGACAATAAAAGAAACAAGAGCCTATGTCCTCCATATAAGCACATGCTCAAAATCTTTGGCATACATCACATCATTTAAATAATATTTCTCCAAAACAAGAAGCAACTCAATCACGTTACTCCAATGGGGCTGCTGTTTTATTGAGAGAAAAAGAATTCAAGAAGTAACACACCCAACAACACAATTATAGTCACCCCTTAAAGGTGAGAAGACTAAGAGAACGTAAAAAGAAAGTATTTAAAAAACCAGAGGAAGGATAAGGCCATCAAGTGATCACACTGCTTTGTACACAATGTTAATATCCAACAGCTCAAAACTCTAGGCCAGTTGATCTAACTTGTGGCTGTGATGACAGTGCTCAGTTTCCTAAGTAACTAAATGAATAAGGCCACTTGGTAGTCACACTCTTACTTACTTTTTTTTTTTCTATTTCTGACTGAATGGTATTTGACATCTCTTAAGATGTACCTAATTCAAAACTGAGGGATTCCCCCAGGTGGGTTTAAAAAGAATGCATTAGTGTTTTGAAGGGAGCCTTTTCTTTAACCTAGTAGACCAAAACTCTGAATTTTGATGACTTTTGAAGTAACTCTACACTTAGTGTTTATTAATCGTATACTTAATAGATGACAGTAATGTTACAGACAGTAAAATTTACAGTTTACTTTTAGTTATAATTTTACTTATAGAACATAAGATGTACTATCTTAAATTATATCTTAAATAAGATATTAATATAATATAAATGTACTTTAAATATCTTAAATTATACTATCTTAGAAATTTCACTAAAATTTTTCATTGTAATTTGAGAAATCCACCAAACTGAGGACAATAAAAATAATGACATAAAGCAACATCATAGTGCCAATTATTATTTTTAAAAAGGAAATTTATATTTATCTCAGGTTTCGTCTTCCCAAACTAACTTACAAGTATATATTACTCACCCCTTACAAGTCAAGCAAAAGTGTTTTCCAAAAATCCTGAATTTGAGGTTCTTATAATTTAAAACTATTATTTTGGGCACAATCTGAAGGTCCAGGATGCATGGTGACAAGTAGGATGTGATCCAAACTCCAAATGCCACCACGAAAGAGATCCCTAAACTCTACAATCATTTTTGTTGAGACAAGAGTCTCATCCTGTTCTCCACTGTCAACAAGAGGCTCTAAACAACTTCTGATTAATAAATACAATAGATTCCCATTAATAAAAAACACAAGCATCAGAAGATATGTATTAATAGATATATAATGTATATGTGTATATATTAATAGATATATAATATCTATATTATATTATATATTATAATCCCAGAGCTGTAGGTCAGCATCTTTTGAACGGTTCACAGGGTACTCCTTGGAAAGCCCCCAAATGAAGTGGCACTTTTATGAAATATCAAGGATACCAAGAAAAGCAGAGTAATCTGAAAAAGGAGTCACAGATTCAATCCACTTTAACGTTTTAGGCTTGGCTGGATCTGGAGATTTTCAGAAGTGAGAACTACATTTTCCAGACTAGTAATTGGACATCTTTCTCTTGGAAACAGCTCACCTCTCAGGAACGAGCAACAAATACGGCGGCCCATAGGGGGCAGCCAACGTCAGGTGAGAAAGGATAGGCATCAAATAAGTCTAGAGTTGTGGAGGCAAAGGTGCCAGTCCTAATTCTGCCTCCACTTCCCTGCATGACTTGGACAAATCACTTCCTCTCTCTCAGGACCTCAGTTCCTCGCGTACACCTAAGGGCTTGGATTCTATTAGTAAGGTACTTTCCAGTGTTAATAAATGATGATTTCACGTCTTCCGTGCTTCTTCAAAATTCAGCACAGAAGCAGAGATGTGCAAAACCAGTCTTGGGGGAAAACGTGGTGTGGGACTTCTGCAAGTCCTGAAACCATAAAGGGAGCAGGGCGAGCCCAGGGCCGCTCACAGTCTGCTCCTGGGGCCATCAGCAGGTTTGGCACCCGCCGAGCTTTTGAGCTTTGCATGCGATGCCCTCGCTCTAATTTGTCCCGGTAGCCTAAGTAGCACGACTAATTTCTACTAAGGACCTGAAATAACTTTTCCTTTATCTGCTCTGACAAGCTCTCAGACTCAACAGTCGGAGGACTTTCAAAGGTTGACTTCAGGCTTGATGAACTCGACTCCCCACCTGCTAGACCTGGTGTGGTTACAAGAGTACAACTATGAATATTACATTCTGTCAAGGAAACAAACCGTGCAAAGAAACGAAAAAGAAAAGAGGTGTTGGGGGTTGGGAAGAGGGAGGGGAGCGGGAGGAAGTGCCTTGTGGCCACTACTGTGATTCTAGAAAAGGGGTTCAGACTCATTTCGCTGACCTGGTTAATAATCCCTGCCGAGTTGACGCTCGCCCAGCAAGAAACGGCTTTGAGTCCGCAGTCGGGTTTCTCTTCCCCCTGAGGCAGGTTCAAGGCTCCCGCCCGTCCCGGCCGCCACCCTTCTCCGCTACCTGGGAGCTGCAAGGAACCTGCGCGGCCCCGCCCCACCCGGCCAGCAGAGATCGCGGGGCGCGGAGTCTCCGCCGCGCCTCCTCCCAGCACCCCTTCCCAGCTTCCTTCTCCTCCTCCTCCCAGTTTCTGCTCTCAAAAAAATGGGTGGCCTCGGCTGCTCTGCTGTTAAGTCCCAAAGACGAAGGTGAAACCACTTCAGGGGCAGCCCTCCCGCCCCGCGTGGCCAGGTCCTGGGCGAGGCGTGGGGAGCCCAGGAGCCCCCCCAGGTCGCCTCCCTTTTTTCTCCCGCGCCCAGCCATGCCTAGGCGCTGCTCCCCGCCTGGCCAGGCCCGGCCGAGGGTGCTGCTGCACGGCCCAGGCCCACACCCACGCTCCTTGCAACTCCCCGGCGCTGCGCGGAGACAAGCGACAGCCGGTTAAAAAATAAGTACATGAAAAGCAAACAACCCGAAGGAAAAGAGGTTGGATTTGCTTTGCCTCCAGAAGCTTATACCAAGAACCTCTGTGCGAGGATCGACCCGTCACCCTTCCTCCGCCCGGGCGACCTAAGGCGGCGGGAGCAGGGCGTGGGGAGGAGCGGCAACCCCAGCCGCGTCCACGTGTGCGCGCCGCGCCGGGACCTCTTGCCCCAGCGAAGAGGCCGCGGGGATTGCGTCCTGGTTGCGCGGCAGCGGCCTTGGGTGCTGCCCGCCTCGGTGCTTTTCCGTTGAGTGGCAACCGTGACGGCCGCTGAGCTTGTCCCCGCACCCGGCGGCTCGCAGGGAACTCCGGCGCTTCCAGTCCGGGAAGTTCAGATACCAGGGGAAGCGGGAGGGCCAGCGACTGACAGTTCGGACGAGTATTTCCCTCCTCCTCTCCCTCTTCCCCTCCGTGCGGCCGCAACGTGAGGGGACTTCACCCATCATCCCGGCGAGCCTCCCCAAGTGCGGGGACATGTGCGGCGCGGACGCGTGTGAGTGCGTGTGAAGTGCTTGCATAAGAAATAAAAGCCTCCCAGAGTACTGTGATGAGAGCCTTCAAAACCGGAGCTTAAAACAATTTGCAAATGTAGAGACCCTTTTCCTCCCTAAAATCTTCTTTGCAGCCGCCTGTCAGCTGCCGCTCTTCTTCGCCTCCATAAAGAATGAATGAAATTTAAGGGAACTACCTGCAGCTACCAAACAATCCGGCATTTTCCCTATATCTGCCATATGCTCTCCACTTCCAAGTCCAAACATATCGCAATGCATCCACCAATTACGCTGCGACTTCCTCGCCGACGCCCGCTGCATCAAGCCAGGGACCTAGTGGTCTCCCCGGGGCTGGTGGGCACCTCTCTGCCCCCGGCTGGAAGGTGCTGCTTTTTGCCCCCTAAGAGAAACGTATCCCCGTGCAACTTGCAAAATGAGCCTCAAGGCACGCTTCCTGACGTCCTGATATATTTCCCGCATAGGCTCTTCCATTCATTAGTTTTACTCGCGGCTCCTGCTGCGGAGGCAGAGGCTCTAGGTCCTCGAAGGATCTGACAGCCCCGCAGAAGATCCGGGAACGCATTCCCACCTGCTCTCCAAGCGCCCGGTGCCCCGCGCGCCCCCGCCCGCGGCCGCCCGTCCGGGCTCCCCGTTACCTGTGTCGGGGTCTCCGGGCCATGGCGCGGCGGGCGCGGGGCTCAGCTGGGAGCCGCGGGAACCGCACGGGGCTGCCGCCTCCCGCTGCCCGCCGCCTGCCTGCGTCCCTCCCCGGCTGCGCAGCGGCGTTCCGCACCGCCGGGGCGAAGTTTCTCAGGAGAAAGAGGAGGAGGAGGAGGAGGAGGTCGCGGAGGAGGAGGAGAAGGAGGAGGAGGAAACAGGTTGATATTAAAATGTAAACTCTGTAAACAGAGATGCCATCAAACAAAGAGCTTTGGACACTCCCCCTCCCGCCAAATCTGGCGCCCCTGCAGTGCGCACGCGCCCTGCCCGCCGCCTCCGCGGTCGCCTTGGCTGCCGCCCGCCGGGCTGCCGGGCAGGCCCGGCCGCCGCTCCCCTTCGCCTCTCGCGCCGCCGCGCTGCGCCTGGCGCGCCGCGAGGCCCGGACGGCGCGCGGGAGGGGAGCCTGGGGCCGGGGAGGGGCGGCCAGGGACCGCGGCGGCGCCTTTTCTTGCGCAAACCCCGCTCCCGGGCAGCGGCCGCGCGGACTCGCGCCACGTCCCGCTGCTGCCGCCTCCCCTCCTCGGCGACCGCGCCACCGTCGCCCCACTTGGCGTGCCCCAGACACCAGCGCCCGAGCTCGCCGGGCTCTGACTCACTGTCGTAGGGGTGGCAAGGGCCGCGGCGGGGTGGGGGGGAGAACTCCTGCGTTCGGGATTGGATTTTAGGCAGGGTGCAAAAGTCAGCTCTCTGAGATGCGGGAATGGGGGCTGGGGAGGAGGAGTAGGGGACGGGAGCATGTGTTTTCACAGGACTTTTGGCTGTTTTTTGTTTTTGTTTTTAATATCTCTAATTTAACTCGTTAGTGACAAAGGACACTTAAATACAAGTGGGGATGGAGCTATCAACGCTCCATATGAGGCATCCGGGCGGAGCTTTCACTCCTCTCCGAGATCCTGGAGCCCACACAGCCCACACGCCACCTCCGTATTGTCACTAGCACTTCACTCTCACCAGGGCACGCGCCCGGCCCGGGCGGCGCCCACCGCACACCTGTGCCCCCGCACCACTCCTACAGCGCGCGCCCTGGATCACACACCTGCGAAATCCACGGGGTTCCGAACAGAACTAAGGAAACCCCACGTGTGCTTGCATGGTTTTAAAAGTTAAGCGGTTTGTGATACGGAGGTCGGTATCCAGGCTTCGCGCAGTTTGGGGATTGTGTTTTACGAGATAAAGATCATTGAAGACGTTTGTGTTCAGTTAACTAGGGGGTCCTGAAGAAATAAAGGGAGAAGAGAAGTGCTGAATTTATAAGGATTGATGATTGGGGGATTTTAGGGGAGTTTTAGTTTTACTTCCGTTTATAGACTTGTACCATTGGGGATTTTTTTTTTTCATTCTCTGTACACACTTAATTTATTTTTCCTTTAATCTTAAAAGTTTGAGACTTCTGCTGACTGGGTTTGTGGGTGTCCCATGTGCCCCTGCAGTTTAAACTTAGCTCAGAAAGCATTTTTCTTACTAAAAAAGCATTTTCTTACAGAAATGAGTCATAATTTTATTAAATGGTGAAGCATGCTAGGTTTCAAGACTTTATCTGGTGTTTTAAACTTTGCTTCTTAAAAATTGTAATATACTTTAAGTCCTTATCAAAAAATGTTAGCTGCAAGCAAGCTTTTAACATTACTTTCTTCGTGAGACAAAAATAACACTGAAACAAAAAATATTGTAAGATATTTCAGTTCGCAGTTCTGAAAGACAAGTCACTTGCAAGTTAATATATTTTTAAAGCCAATATTGTAGATTCTATAATAAAGTTTCTTTCTCCACATCAAAAATAAAACAAATAATAATAAAGAAAAAAACATGTAGAAATTACTCCAAAAGGAATGAACATTCCGTCTTTGGGATTACTTTATGAATCTAACTGGTGTGATTCCCAAACTGAGCCTCTTCACAGAGTATAAGAACCCTTCTGAAAATGAGTTCATGTTTCCCAAGATAATTAGGAGGTACAACTGCTCTATGATTCTTAAACTCCTTTTAGGTAGAAAGATATCAAATTCAATTTTATCCCCTTTGTTCACTTTGTGCATCATCTGTGTTTTGAGAATTTATTGTATTTTCATTCCCCAGACTGACATTTTGGGATATAGTTTTATATTTTTCCTCATATGTGTAATGTAAGCATAGTCCAATGAAGAGTATATGTGCAATAAAGAGTATACGAGCAATGATTCTTACTAGGCTAATTTGGGATGTATTGCCACCTGATAAGTATATGGAAGGAGAGAATCAAATGGAGTTATAAATTCTTGTAGAGATGAAAATATATTTCCAAAGCCGCTACAGAATGTTTACTATAACTATACATTTCTCCCCTCCACTTATAATCATTACAACTGCATTTTTAGATGAGAACTTCATGTATTTCATCACTTTTTTTTTTTTTTTTTCAAATCTGCCACATCAGTTAATTTAGCTGGGGCTGGGCTGGGATAGAGCTAACTTCAGATACAGACTTTTATTTGCATTGCATTAGACAGGGGTCAGCAACTTTTCTGTGAAGGGCCAGATAGTAAATGTTTTAGACTTTATGAGCTACAGTGTGTGTTCTTTTCTTTCCTTCTTCTTTTTTTAAAATAATTTTTTGAAAATGTAAAAAACACCTTTAGCTTGTGGGCCCTATCCAGCCTGCAGGCCAGAGCGGCCAACACTTGAACAGTGGTCTTCACTCTTTAGTGTGTATCCCAGACACTGTCCCAGTGAAATATAGACAGTCCCGGGCAGTGCCCCTAGAGACTATGATTCAGTGGGTCTGAGGTAGGGCCTAGGAATCTGCATTTTAAACAAGTACCTAAGTGGTTTTCATAGAAGTGATTTCAAGACTACTCCTTGATAATCTCAATTTAAGAGAGACAAGAAGAGGGTTCAAAACACTTTTACCTTTTCCAGTTGTTTCTCATCACCTTCCCCCTCCTCGTTCTCTTTCACCTCTCCTCAGCTAAGGATTCAGGCTCTCTCCAATCCAAAATAATTTAAGTGTGTGAGAAAGTTGAGGCCAGTGACCACAGGGCTGTGGCAGCCTATTCTTTCCTCCTTTCCTGCTAAACTTCAGCCTCAGATCTGAACTTGAGAGGAAAGGAATCACTTATCACTTGCTGGTCATTGGGATTCTCCTCCTTGAGAAAGCACACATTTAACGCATTATGCTTTATGCTAACCATCAGGGAATGGCTGACAGGAAGAGAGATGTGTGAAAGGTACAAATGTCAGCTTTTTTGCCTCTGACTGTTGAGAAATCCTGAGCATGTGGTGGGTCTTTAGTACCTGTGGTCAGTGTCCCAAAGACAAATGAGGCTTATCAGTGGTGATGACGGACCAGCCTTCTGGGGCTCCATGTCTCTACGGCCCACCTCTCTTCGCCTTCTCAACACATTTTAGTTCAGAGCATTCTTAAAAGGGAAATAATTACAGTAAACAGCAAATGGTTAGAGTACAGACAATTCTTGATCATTTCAGTTCATGAATGACAGCTGTAACATATAGAATTGAAATCTATAGGTTTCAGATAAACCTCATGTCAGCTCACAGCAAAGCTTTTAGTAAGAACAATGAGGGAAGTGCTACTTTACTGCAATATGTTTCTCAGAGCCTCTATGTTAGATAGTGACCAAACACATTTTTATCTTCAAATGATTTCTGGGTTTGGACCTCATTAGGCATTTCCACCCTCTAGATTATATATTCCTCAGACAAACAACCTGCCTATTTTTATCATCATTGGAACTGAGTCTTAGTTAAAAGACATGAGTTTTTCCGTGATAAGGGAAGGGCATTCCAGAGGAAGAGAAAACTGAGCAAACACAGGATCAGGAATCATAAGGCATATTCCAAGCACAGGGAACCAGCCGCTGTCTAGATTGCCTGGGGCAAGGCCGGATTCGAGGATTAGAGTGTGGTGTGTTGACTGGAAGAGCTGCTTTTTCAGAGCTGTGCGTTTGGAAGATGAATCTAACAGTATGGTCAGATAGACTGTAGTCAAAAGAAGATGAAGGGGAAGAGTTCAGTTAACTGGTCTGGACTGGGACAGTGACCCTAACTGGAATGAAAAGGATGGGGTAGATCAGAAGAACACTGCCCAAGCAGAACCTTGAAGAATTAGCAACTGATTGGATGGCTAGTGGAGGCACCATTCATAGAAATAGGGAAGTCAAGAGGGGAAGAGAAGTGTGCGCTATGGAGATTCAAAGAGGAAAGCGAGTTTAGATTTCAGTATGCTAAGTTTGTGGTTTCATATGGAAGAGATCTGGGTGCAGTTGTACAGCGGTAGCAGAGAGAGTGGGACCCCCGCCTACACAGGAGACGTCAGGCAAAATTTCGTGAGCCAGTTGTTAGACACAAACATGATTAAAAAATTAAATGTTATAAACCTACAATTAAGTGTATCATGTTTCAAAAGGTAATAAATATTCGAAACTCATAATCTCCTAATTCTTTTTACTACATTTTACTAGTATGTATGCTCTTGAGGTAATTTCCCCAATACATCTGCATGATGGGAATACTACGTAATGTATGCTAATATGCATATCTTCCCAATTTTGTGTTCAGTGAAGTCATGCGGGTAGCTGGGCTTGGCTATGGTTGGTGTATTTATACCACAAAAAGTGACAAATGCTACAAATAAGGGCTCCCTAGGCCCCAGAAAACCTTTACCAGGGCAACGCTGGAGAGATACTCTATTTAAGAGCTGTCTGCATAAAGGCAATAGTTGCACTCTGTCGTGGGTTTGCTAATGTGCATTTATGTAGAGAGATGGTCAAGGGAAAGTCTTTAGAGAATATTTAAGAAGTTGAAAAACTGAGGTTGAGACTGAGTGTAGGGGCTAGGTGAAGAGACCTGTTGGAGAGTAAAGAAGGTTTTCTAGACACGCACACATAAATGTTTTTGTCTTTTCTTCTTTTGATAGAATTCTATATTTTGTCAATTGACATTGAAAGGTTTTCTTTCACTTTGAGAAAAGGTATTTATTGAACAGTTCAAACATTTTTTACTGTGATTCATAACAACAAACTCATTTTACCTCCCATCTCAACACACACACACACACACACCCTCACTTAGAGCTAAAAAAAATTTTATAAAACAATATTACCTCATTCTACCAACCATGCAATTTATTCTGTTCTATTCTATTCTATTCCATTCTATCCCATCCCACCCATCCGATTCTCTTCCATCCTGTTTTAAATACATCCTGGTCATGAACCCTGCCTTGTTTTTGTGCCCTGGTTATGGGTACTGAACCATAGTTTGAAAAATGCTGCTGAGAGGATGAAGGCCTTACCTCTTTCTGCTGTAGGAAATCTGCTTTAGGAAATTGCTCACCTTTTTCCAAATGATAGTCCTATCTTATTCAACACTTTGAGGAAAGTCCTGAAAACCAGGGGCGCCTGGGTGGCTCAGTTGGTTAAGCGTCTGCCTTGGGCTCAAGTCATGATCCCAGGTTCCTGGGATCGAGCTCCTCAGGGAGCCTGCTGCTCCCTCCACCTCTGCCTGCCCCACCCCCTGCTTCTGCTTGCATGCTTTCTCTCTTTCTCTCTGTCAAATAATAAATAAATTCTTTTTTAAAAAAGTCCTGAAAATCACTTTACAGAAGTCATTTTTCTCTCATCTCTTCTCACAACCATTCTAGCCAATTCCTCCTCCTTCTCTACACTCCTCCCACGTATGTTATAAAAGTAAAATAGCAGATTTCAAAGTCAGTGGACAAAATTGCAAGCGTTTATTAATAAACAACAACAACAGTAACACCTACGGGCTTACTGGAGTAACTAAGTAACAAGGTATCCAAGCCAGGTTCTCAAATGTGCAGACAGGACACAACTTCTCTGAGCCTCATATTCCAAACCTTCAAAATTTGGAGACGGCAGTAGAGAGCTTTAAAGATGCTGCCGGCCCTTAATTCTCTGTCTCTCCTTAAAATACCTGGGCAGCCCAATGTATTTCTATCTACTCGACAGTGTTTCCACAGTTCCTTTTTATTGGTAAACACATGGAGGCTTGACCGTGTTGGGCACTGTGCGAGGCATGGGCTTGCAGACACAAGCGGGCCTTTGCTCCAGGATTCTTGCACATTCAGGGCCCGGTACCATGCCCATTGTCGCCACCTCCTTCTAGATTATCATTGCTTCAGCCTAAACTAGCACAACACCCCCTCACTAATGTTCTCCCCTCTGAGTTCGTTCTCCCCGACCTATTATCACCTCACTGCCAACACAAGCTCATCGTAACCCCTTTTGGCAGTTTAGTCATCTGGTTAAAAATCCTTAACTGGCCCCTAATGTTGGGAAGATAAGATCTGAACTCCTTAACTTGGCATTTTCTGTCTTGAGCTGGCTTTGGCCTCTGTGCCTACACAGCCTTACCCTCGGGGGTGATGGTATTTAATAACTGGGATGGCTCAGCTACCGACCAATCAGAACTGGCGGTGGCCACAGGCAACCTGGAAAGCTTGACTGCGGCGCGCTGGCTGAAGGTCTTTCTGCTTTACAACACAAGCTACCTTTCGGCCTTATCTTCTGCCATGCCCTGTTCATTCTGCTTCCTCCCCAAAAAGCCATTGGCAATCTCAGGGCCTTTACTTACACCATGCCTCCTGCCTGCAATGCCTTCCTTCCTCCTCTCTGCTTACTTAAGTGCCCCCCCATCTTTCAGGCTCTGCTGAAGCCCAAACTGCCTTCTGAAGTTCTCTTAGGCTTCCCTGCTTCACAATCACTGCCCCCACCTGTGAGTCCTGTGAATGCCCACCTTGCCCGCCTTCTATGAGCGTAGGAGCCTCTATTACCTTCCTTTGTTATTTACTTCCTTTATCTCTGTCTTTCGTTTTTATAATGTGCCTTATCTCATCTTGTGTCTTGATGATAAACTAGAGGGGAGAGACAGTGTCTTCTTTCTTTCTTTTTTTTTTTTTTTAAGATTTTATTTATTTGTTTGACAGAGAGCACAAGTAGGCAGAGTGGCAGAGGGAGAGGGAGAAGCTGACTCCCTGCTGAGCAAGGAGCCCGACAACACAGGGCTTGATCCCAGGACCCTGGAATCATGACCTGAGCGGAAGGCAGCCACTTAACCAGCTGAACCACCCAGGCGCCCCTTCTATCTTTCTATATGCTCAGTTCTAGAACTGGGTCTTGAGGGCAAGTATACACATAAATGTTTTGTACAATAACAATTGATGAGGAATTAGTTTGAGCTGCTGTGTGTGTGTGTGTGTGTGTGTGTGTGTGTGTGTGTGTGTTTAAAATATACTTGGGGCGCCTGGGTAGCGCAGTCGTTAAGCGTCTGCCTTCAGCTCAGGGCGTGATCCTGGCGTTCCGGGATCGAGTCCCACATCAGGCTCCTCCGCTATGAGCCTGCTTCTTCCTCTCCCACTCCCTCTGCTGTGTTCCCTCTCTCGCTGGCTGTCTCTCTGTCACATAAATAAATAAAATATTTTAAAAAAATAAAATAAAATAAAATATACTTAATAATGCCTTACTTTGGGGTTTTAGAGTCTACAACAGGCTTTGCCATGTATTACCTCATTCAGTCCTTAGAGCAGTTCTTATCTTTCTGCCTATGCTGTTTGGTTTTGTTTTTTCCCCCCCTCTAGGTATTATTTTTTTCCATTTTTGGGTGGGGGTAACTGAAGTTGAGAGAGGTGAAGTGATTTACCCAAGGCCACACAGATAATAAATTGAAGAGCTGGCATTGTTTAAACCCAGGTTTTTATCCAAATCCTGAGTGCTTTCCACTGCTCTATGGTAGGCTCCAACTTTAATTCTTGAGCTTTGGTGTTCTTGTCATCTTTCTTGAGCTGTGAATACCTCCCACGGGTTCAATCCTGTCCTCAGGCAAAGGTCAGTAACTTACAAACTGCGTCAATTCCATCATTTTAATCTCGGTGGTAGTGCTTTACTTCTAATATTTGTAAAGATTGCTGTCCTTTTGGCGAATTGACTCTCGAGCTGTTTTCTTTCAAAGCCTGTTTTTTCCCCTCCATATATCGTTTTTCTGAATCTTGTTCCTCTCCTGCTCTATCATTGTAAATTTATCTCCATTTATTTAGCTTAATGTAACTTTCTACAATATTAAATTCTATTTCTTTACCTCAAATAGCCATCCATTTTGAAATTTGTCATAAAATCAATGAGCGCTTAATTCCAGCAAATATGAAAAGCTTTCTTAGTCTTTGTAAAAACCATTTGGTAAGAACTAGCGTCTTTTCTAATCACTAATATATGTCTCCTATTTCTTTCTCCCTTTCCTTTCTCCTTCCTTTCTCCCTTCCTCCCTCCTCCCTCCCTTCCTCCCTTCTTCTCCCTTTCTCTCCCCCCCTTTCTCTTTCATCTGAACCCACAGTCTAAAGAAGGGAGGGAGGGAGGAAGGGAGGAAGGAAGAAAGGAATAACTTTAAGATCGTTACTACTGTTCTTTGGCCCTTCACATCAAGTGGACTCCATGATTTAAAATGTCAACCCGTTAGGATAAAGTATACTGTAACTCTTCTCTTCCCATTTAAATGCATCATTAGAAATATAAAAAGTTTGTAAAAGTGTAAAACCAATACTATAATGTTGTGACATCTATAAAGATTACATATATTGATTTACTTTTCAGTGTTAGTTCTAGGAAATAAATAAAAATAGTTAACCAGCCTATGAAAAATCCATTCTCAGAATTATCTTAATTTGGTTTAAATATTTGTGTTAAGCAAAGCATTTTACTTTTTTGTAAAGAAAATATCCTTTAGAAAAACTATGTCCAATTATTTCTAATCCTTTGGGTTAAAATTTTGAAACACTTCCAAGGTGATAGTTCTGTGGGAATGTGGGGAGGCTCATCTGATCCTATTTCAGGGTACAGCCTGACTGAGAGAATTTTTGTAATGAAAGGCAGTATTTTGTTGAAAAATATCAGGTACATCAAAGTTCTCCTATTCAAGTTTTAATTTCTTTTTTAGTCGAGATTATATGTAGTTTCTTTTCTGAAAGCTCTGTCGGTGCTTTTTCTTTCTTTTAAATACCTGAGAGTTAATGATATCTTCATAGAACAATTAAAGAGCAATACATATGAAAACTACCTTGAGAAAGAAGTTACTTTTCATCTTTAGAGAATTATATTTTTTATTTAACCATTTGATATATGTGGATATATGAAGGAGGTATTACTAATGTTTGAAATTTAAAAAAGATCTCATTACAATGTACTTAGGGGTACTTTTAAGCATGTGAATATCAGAACTTTCATGATGGTAATGTTGATTCAAATCCCAAATAGTCAAAAGACTCCTTTGAAAAGGTAACACGGGAACAGATTTTTCTTAAGGCAAAACCCGATGCAGTCCCTGTGTGCTGGTATACTGTCTTGTGCCATGTGATGGATTCACTGGATCCTTTTGAAGACTGTCAACAGGTTTTGCATAGAATGACTCATTCAGAAGAACATGCCAGACAAAGTTTTGAAATTAGACCAGGCTGGGTGTTGGTGTTCTCTCAGTGAATGGCACAGCCACCCTTTCAGTGAGTCAAAGCAGGGACTTGGGAGTCACCCTAAATTTTCTCTGCCCCAAGATCCAGTGAAGCGCAAATTCCTGCTAAGTTTACTTCCTTAACATTTATCCAGTGGTTTCTCTCCTTTTTATCCCTCCTACCACCACCTCAGTTTAGACATTTATCTACTCCCTGAAGCTTAGTTAACTTCTTAAAAGTCATTCTCTTCATAGTTGTCAGAAAAATTTGAAAACACAGCCCTGAACCTAATGATCCTTGGCTTGAAATCCTGCTTGTAGTCTGGACCAGACCATCAGGGTCACCTGGAAACTGTTTTCAGAGGACACATGCCTCCCCTACCACCTCTGCCAATGTCTCCCTCACCCTAAAAACAACCTGCCTACAGGGTAGGAATCAAAATCCTTAGCATTGCAACTGAGACTTTTCATAGTCTCCTATGATGTGTAAGCCCTAGGAAGAGTTCGAAGCTCCTATGCCACCCCACGTGCCATGAGGATCTGCGCTCAGACGCCTTGCTCATTCGATTCTCTGCTTGCTTCCTTCTTTAGTGACTAATTCCTGCTTGTCATTCCAGCCTCAGTTTAGACACCTTCTGCTTGAGAAAGTCTTCCACGGCATGCTGGGAAAGTCTCAGGGCCTCGAGTAGAGTACTTACATTAGGTTTTAACTTTGTTTCCTTTCTCTCTTGTGCCCTGGACCAGCGGGTCTCATATTTTAGAAGCATAAGAACTGCCCTTCGATGTGCAGACTCCTAAATCACCACTGTTCAGAGTCGAACTCAATAGGGCTCGCTGGGATCCAGGAATCGGCATTTTTAATAGGCAGAATCAGGTGATGCTGATGTTGTGGGTTATGACGAAGGCACCTCAGAGACAAGACTTTTGGGTTCTATTAACCTTTGTGTAACAGGGCATTTTCATTTTGCAGACATTGCATAAGTATTTGAGGCACGGAATTAGAGTGAACATAGCTTTTAATTCAATAGTTATTATGTCAATTTCAGGATTTTTTAGGCCTTTGCTTGCTTCTCTACCAAAAAAATTCCTGCCTTCTCTCTGGCTGTCTCAGAGATAGTAGTACCCGGAAATACCTTAGTAATGAAGAAACTGAGACTCGGGCCAGTCAAAAATTAAAATTTATCAATAAAATGAAATGTGATATTATCTGTGATTTTCCCCAGTTACACAGATAATTGGGTTTCCTGTGGAACGGTGCCACCAAATAAAATTTAATGCCAGGCATGTATCTGCTTTAAAAAAAATTTGTGGCCATGTTTTAAAAAAGTGAACAGAAACTGATACCCCTAATTGTAATAATGTATCTTATTTAACCTACTATATCCCAAATATTATCATTTAAATGCATAAGTCAGTATTAAAAAATATGAAGAAGATATTTTGCATTCTGTTTTGGTCTTTGGAAATCGGGTTTGCATATTTATAGCACATCTCAACTCAAATGCTAATTTTCTTTTTTTTTTTTTTAAAGATTTTATTTATTTATTTGACAGAGATAGAGACAGCCAGCGAGAGAGGGAACACAAGCAGGGGTAGTGGGAGAGGAAGAAGCAGGCTCATAGCAGAGGAGCCTGATGTGGGGCTCGATCCCATAACGCCGGGATCACGCCCTGAGCCGAAGGCAGACGCTTAACTGCTGTGCCACCCAGGCGCCTCTCAAATGCTAATTTTCACCAGAAATATTTGTTCTGCTTGCAGAGTTCATAAAATGTACAACTCAAAAAGTAAATTTGCATATCCAAGTTGTTTCAAAAATACCTAAAAGTTTTTTGGTACCTGAAGCAGAAGTCAGATTTTTAATTTAATATTAAATTAATGAAAAACAACTAAAATGCAAAATACAGTTTCTTGATGATACAAGCCACAGTTCAATTGCTCAATGGTCATGTGTACCTAGTGGCTACAGAACGTGAACTTGTTCAAGATCAGATACTTCCAATAAGCTACCTTCAAGCAATTCATACTTGCTCTCATTGTTTCCTTAAGGGTCAGATTTGCAAAATTTTGAATAATGAAAATAAGAACCTTTTCCTAATAGGTTCCATTCAATTATTCAACATTAGGATTTTACTTAAATACTTAACATTTTACCTTAAAAGAATGAATAGGCTGACTGGGTCAGTGACAGTAGATAGGGTCGCAGGAGGGCAGAAATATGTATCTGATTTAGAGTTCGAGACCCTGAGTCGTCCCCACACTCCCAAACGAACTGCAACTTTGGGCAAAATCCTTAATGTGTAAGCCTGTGTCTTCATCTGTATAATGGAGGTGATACCTATTTTATGCAGAATCAAAGTGAGACTCAAGTGGATAATATATTTCAAAGTATTTCATAAACTGTGGATAACTTATTTTAAGAGCTCAAATATGGTTCACAGCCATTTAATGGAAACACTACACTACATTGGTAGCTATGATTTATTAAGCAATTGCTATATGACAGGCACTTTGTGGGCTAACTCTTAATTCTCAAAGCATCCTTGCCAGGCAGGTGATATGATCTCCATTTGACTGAGAAAGAAACAGAGTCGTTTAGAGTTTAAGTACATGTGCAAATTTACATGACCTTTAAAGTTCAGAGCCAGAAGTTTGACCCAGGCCTTTTTGATCCCAACGCTATGGGCTTTCCTAGAAACTTTATCTCCACCACCCTCCCTCCCCTTGCCCCCATTAAAAAAGGCGAGGTTCCTAAATTTCCTTTCAGTTGATGGAATAAGATAGTCCAATGACGATTTTTGGAAATAATGAGAGAGCTGAGAATATACCTCCTTTTGAGAGGGGTTGTAGAATTTTAGGCCTACACGAGGGTTAACCCATTGCAGCAAACAGAAGGAAGAACAACTCCACAGAGATTTTTGAATAAGGATTTACTCCAGATAATTTCCCAAAGAAGGAGTACATGACCTTTTGAGGTTGGTAATTACTGGCATTTCTGGCTTTGAGCCAAGCCTGGAGCCATAGGAATTAGTTGGCTGTGATTAGACATACGCTCATTAAAGAAAACAAGTAGGCTTCGGTAGTACTGCAGTCAGGTTTCATGGAAATCTAAACGCTTGTCCTTTATGGAATACATAACACGATGTTCAGAGAAGAAAGGGAGTCAACAGCAAACACTCAAACCATCAGAGGTGACCAGTGCTGAAGTCGGCTACTCCCCAAAATCAGAAAGGCAAGGCCCTGTAGTCACATAGTTAGATACCCTTTTGAGCCCTATTTGTACCCAAAAGGATGTAAGGCAGCTCTAGCAATGTGGCTTACAAAATCTATGTTGCTTTGGTATAGTAGAAATCAATCGTATTTGTCTATTTTTTCTTCTGAGATTTAGAAAACAATCTTCAAGTTTTGTGGTGAGCAGAGTATGTTGGCCATGCCGTGTTCCCATCAACAGAGCATCCCATCACTTCACTGGAGGCCAACAAACACTGGGCTTACTCTGTGATGGCCATGGTAGATGGGGTCACCCTATCCATCGCCCACCTCAGAAGAGAGTCTCCCCATCGCCCTGGCTACTAGCTCCATCTCCGGGTGCCAGGCAGGCCAGTCCCTACTCCCCTGCCCCCACCTTAGCGTATTCCCCAGGCAGCCAACAGGACAACACAGCGGGAAGGCCTGGAGAACCTCCCTCATTATCGGAGGGAACAACATCAGCAGCAGGGTGTGGCCACCAGCAAGTCCTTCAGCATTGGTGACAAAGACGAATGTGACAAGTTTCTGCCCCTCAGCAAGGGGGGCCCAGCACGCAGTGATTACCGTGCCACGTGCATTATGTTCCTGGGAGAGAGCGTAGGTTATCCATAATTATAAAACAACGAGAGAAGATGTTGGAGAGCACTTGCCCTTAGAGCCCAGTCTAATGTGTTTTCAGTCCACTGGCCTGTCTAGACGCTTTCCCTGTCCACCTCCAGTCATCACCCTAGAGTCATATCAGATTCCTGTTCCAACTATTGCCTTGAATTAAAGGAGCATATTGATCCATTCATAACTATTACCCCTTAGTGCGCTTTCGTTTTTGAGCGGGAGGTTTGGTGAAGAATAGGCCCAGAGGAGACCCTGGAGTGAAAAGCCTCATTCAGTAGCAGGCAAATTCTAGGGAGTGCAGCCCACTCGGTGGACGTGGGAAGACCTATAGGTAACCTGGCCTTTTCGGGTTTGCTTAGGTCCTAGTCGGCCTCTAACAAATGCAGCACCCAGAATGTGCCCACGATAGTCAACACATTGTAAAATGTTTTAAAAAACATTTTTTTCAGGGACACCTGGGTGGCCCTGTCGGTTGAGCGACCGACTCTTGGTTTCAGCTCCAGTGGTACTCTCAGGCTCGTGAGATCAAGCCCAGCATCGGGCTCTGCACGCAGTGTGGAGTCTGCTTCAGATTCTCTATCTTCCTCTCCCCCACCAGATCATTCTCTCTCTCTCTCTCAAATTAATAAAATCTTAAAAACAACAACAATAAAATAAATAAAGTAAATTTAAAAAAAACCATTTTCTTCAAAAACATATGCTTTTTTGGATACCATTGATGTCTTTAAAATTATATATTAGATTCTTGTTTCCCTCATCGTGAAGTCATGCCGAGGCCACTTGTGAGAGCAACTGCCTACCGAAGTGAGGTGTGTTAATCCATTGATGGTATCAGGGCCTCCATGTGTAGTTCCATATCCTGGGATGAGCTCCATGGCCAGGCATGTGATCCCAAAGGTTTATTTACTTTGGCTGACCAAGAGATTAGCTTCTGTAATTACTTGCCAGAAAGAATAAAACTTTGGGTCAATATGAAAAATGTCATTTTCACACATTGCTTTCCATTTCTGTAGAGCTCTGAAAGAACCTTGATTCTGGAGGTAGCATCGCACCGCTTCACTGAGATCACGATCTCCCATGAGATCACGGCTTGGCTGTCACCAAGAGAAAGAGAAGGATTTCTAGGAGGCTCTGGTCTCGTCTCTGGGGCTGGTGCAGTATCTCTCCTGCTGAACTGCTCTGGTTAGCAAGTTACAACTTTGGGGACGGTGCTCCTAAGATCCAGAAAACTGAGTAAGATGTCGCCTATGCCCTGTTTTCTCTTCACATTCCCCAGCCCCAGCGTTTTGATGGGTTTATTTGGACAGGAAGCTGCCTGCGGAGCCACGTTTCCCCCTGAGAAAACCAGGTTGATCCGAAGGTAGGTGAATCCTGAGGTAAGGACAGAAGCTGACGACCCGGAGCCTACTGAGAAGTCTGTGGAGGCTGCTTCTCTCTGGGGGCCAGATACGACCCCACGGCGTGATTGGAAAGACGATGTTACCTCAGGGGTATGTTGGGAAGTAGCTTGTCCATAGAGAGTATTCTGAGCCTGAATGAAAAGTCATCGAAGGAAGGAAGGATCAGGGAGCGGAACCGGCCGTATTCGCAGTGTTTGTGTGCTAAAAGTTGATCTGATTTCCCGACCAGTGTTTATATTAAAATGCTGTATTCTGTATTACACATTTTTATCAGCCATGACTTTCTTTCATTAAAGGGTCTTGGTGGTTTTTTCACTTGACTCCAGAGCTCCTAAAGGAGAACATTCGCAATCTAATAAATACTAAACATTCAAAGTGTATTTTGGGGGTTCCCGACCTGGGCCTGGGGATAGACTTTAGGGGACACTTTAAACTGCATGTAAATTACAATGAATATATTCATTTCAATTTTAAGGGGGAGAATTTCCAACATCATTTGATTCACAAAGTCGTTGGTGAACCCCAAAAGTGAGATAGAAGATCATGTGTCATTTTACAGAATGAGTTAAATTCTGTCTCAGGGCATGAATTGGAAAGCAGGCAGAAATCCTCATCCAAATCTAGTTCTTAAACCACTATTTAGTCTGTAAGTGTAAATCTGATGGAACTATAGTCAAGTATGTCATCTGCCACATACGAAGATTAGAGACAAGTGGAAATCTTATTTCTATAATTACTAACAATAAAATCATGTACTTTCTTCCAAAACCTAAAAAACTTCTATACAAAGAATTGGTCCTTTTTTTGATTTCCAAAAAAGATGAACACTGATGTAACATTTTGGTGTAAGAACCAAGTTAACCTTTTCCTCTCCCCAGAAATAAACATTAAACTAAAGAGAGTCAGAATTCTAGTCACAAGCTTTTATTTTTTGCACTTGAAGAACTGAAAGCTTTCTCTGTTTGTTATTTTCTGAGGGAGGGGGTTTCCTGTGTGTCTTTCTGAAGCTCTGGGTATCCCCTCATCGTTTTAGTCCTCGCTGCCTTTTCCTTCACAGCGAGCATCCTTTGAACCAATAAGGGCTCTGTGGCCATCGTTTGCCACCCCCTGGCAGAAGCTACCTGCAGTTTTTCTTGACTGAATGAGGGTACTGTTTTCTGGTGCAGGGTTTGAAGTACCTCCAAATGCTGACTGTGGGGACCTGCCTCAGGAGGAGGCAGGAGCTGTCTGATGTGGAGGAAATAAAAGGCTGGATGCTCTTACATGAATCTTACAATTCATGCTCACGATGTCTGAAATGAAATCTTTAGAAATGTAGTATCTCGAGGGGCGCCTGGGTGGCACAGTCATTAAGCATCTGCCTTCGGCTCAGAGCGTGATCCCGGCGATCGAGCCCCACATCAGGCTTCTCCATTGGGAGCCTGCTTCTTCCTCTCCCACTCCCCCTGCTTGTGTTCTCTCTCTCGCTGTCTGTCTCTGTCAAATAAATAAATAAAGTCTTAAGAAAAGAAAGAAAGAAAGAAAGAAAGAAAGAAAGAAAGAGAAAGAAAGAAAGAAAGAAAGAAAGAAAGAAAGAAAGAAAGAAAGAAAGAAAGAAAGAAAGAAATGTAGTATCTCGAGATTTTCATTCTTCTGATGTGTGTGTCCTTTACAATGCAATCTGACCTGGGCATCCTACCATGACCAGTCTAATATTTTGGCTAGGGGCATGGGGACAGCAATGTACCCATAAATGCTAAGGAAAGAGGTTGTTTGGCAGGTCATGAGAATCGAGGAGGGAACAAATGGGGACTGGTCCAGCATGGCAGGCAGCCTGGGGGCCAGGGTCCTGGCTGGGTTGTGGCTGGGCCTCTTCCAGGAAAAGAGGTCAGGGCTCAGGCACCGCGGGCTCCCGCTGCAATTCCAGGAATGACCACTGGGGCACTGGGCCCGCCTGTCAATTTGCGTTCTACCCGAGTTGGTAATGAAGGAAATCTAAAACCCGTATCAATTTTTCAAACTATTGTGGGTATGAAAGATACCTTTTTCCTTTATGCCCGATATCCTAGACTTTAAACATCACAAGTGGTGTTTTAAACGTATTATGGGTGCAGAGGCACGTTATTGTAGTTCAATAAAGAATTCTATGTCTCCATTACACAGACTAATAACACCTCCAGACATATTTACCGTAATTTTCTCAGCTGATATAGTTTAATTAATGATATAAGGACATAATTACATGTTTCAGTGATCTTTCACATATTTACAGGAACTGCTGTAACTAGCTTAATTAGAGTAATTATGTAAATAGCTGATAATGCACAACAAATTACAGAAAAAAAGTCTCCTGGAGTCTAGCATGTTCATTTTCTAAGCAAGCTTAGAGAAGGAAAACATTTACATCTGGGGATGAGAGTGAAGATGACACGGCCTCTGCATTCTGTTGTTCCCAAACCAGGCAGAACGTAACTGTTGGAGGTTTAACAGTTAACTTGTCTTCCTTTTGTAGTTCTGTTGCAGACCTCAGGTCCGTTGTTGTTCTATGAAATTGCTCATTCTGCTCTGCCACTGGCTCGAGTTTCACGATGAGTTTTCTGTCACGTTGGGTCGCTTACTGCACTCGCTGAGGATGGGAAGGGTACTTAGGGAGAAGGTTGACAGATCTCACACATCTTTTTCATTTCCTTTCTTGTCCTTTAACTGACATCTTCTGTTTTCATCAATCACACTCACGCACAAATCTGCTTCTCTGGATCGTTCTCTAAGTGCTCGGCAGCGGAACACATACTTGGAAGAGTGTGTAATTGACGTTCCGCTGTGCAGCTCTAATTCTGGTTTGCCCAGTGCTCAATTCCCTTTGATGTTGCCTTTCTATTGAAGTGATCAGTCTTTTAGTCCCTGAGAGGAAGCAAGAGCCTCCTTTTAAAGCGAAGTAATGCCCCTCCTTAATCAGCTGTTGCGTTTCCGTTGACTGACATCAGGCCCGCCCTCTCCCTGCCTTTACCTTGGCCGACTGCTGGATCCATGTCCTTGTCCTTCTTGGGGAAGAAGACTTAGGAAATTCATCTGAGCCAAAAGAAATATCAACCTTAAGTAGTGTATTGGGTCAAATTTTATCACAATTTGCTCCAACGAGGGACTCTTGCATGCTTTGGACATTCACCCTTTGCCTATTTTCATTTTTTACCTGCCCTGCCTCGTTCCCACTGTCTTAACTCAGGAAGCCTCTCCCGTGGTCCTGCTATTCTCCTGAGTGTCCTGTGAACACGTTCCAGAACCTATGTGGTTTTTTTTTTTTCCTTTTTAGTCTCCTTTTCTATTGGACTTTACCCTTTTTGGAGGTCCTTCTCGAGTTCCCCTTCCTCAGAAAGCCCTTCACTATTAGTCTCAATTTTTTTCTCTTCCAGGACACAGTCTGTGCATGTAAATCAGTTAATTCTGTACTGTCGTGCACCATGCAACCATCTCTTCTCTCCAGCCAGATGGAAGGCTCTTAAAAGAGGAAGGCTTGGGTCTGATACTTCTTTATTGTCCACCAGGGCCTAACACAGTGTTGGTTACACAACAGGTATTTAACAAACTCCCATTCATGGATTCAAGTGTAGTAATCAAGTGTGTTTATCTGCATGTGGCTGTGCAGGCTGGGTATGCACAACTTTAGGGGGCACTATTGAACATCAGCTTTGCAATTCTTTTTACTGTTATGTCAGGCCCTTTCTTCTCACTGCTACTTGCTATAGTCACTGATGTCTCTAGCTTTACTCTAACCAGTTAGCCTCACCAGTTAGCCAAATCTGCAATTAGTCAATTCTTCTCCACAATAAGATCTAGTATCCTCCCTTGAGGAACTCACAGACTAATAGGGGATGCAGACATAGAGATAAAGAATTACTAAATCTTGTAATGATCAAAGTATGCTGAATGGATAAAGATGATGTGACATAGATAGAGATAGAGATATAAATATAGATATATACACAACGGAATATTATTCAGCCATCAAAAAGAATGAAATCTTGCCATTTGCATCAACATGGGTTGAGCTGAGGTGTATTATGCTAAGCCAAATAAGTCAGGCAGAGAAAAACAAATATCATATGTTTTCACTAATATATAGGAAACAAAACAGATGAACATAGGGGAAACTAAAAAAAAGAGAGGGAGGCAAACCATAGAGACTCTTAACTATAGAGAACAAAGTGAGGGTTGCTAGAGGGAGGTGGGCAGGGGGTGGGCTAGGTGGGTGATAAGTATTGAGAGGGCACTTGTGATGAGCACTGGGTGTGGTATGTAAGTGATGAATCACTGAATTCTACTCCTGAAACTAATATTATACTATATGCTAGCTAACTATAATTTAAAGAGTTGAACATTAGAAAAAATAAAACAAAATAATGTATTCTAGTAAAAGAAAAAAGGTATGCAGGAATTACAGAAGTGGTGTGGGGAAGGAAGTAACATTTAAGTTGTAGAATTAACAAAACTAACTGAATGTTGGGCTGAGAAGGGGGTGGAGAGGAGGGTATAGGTCGCTCCTAGGTTTCTGGCCTGGAGACTTCATAAATGATGGTGCATCTTGTGAGAGAGGTAATTCTGGATAAGGAGGACAGGGTTTGAGGAGAAAAGAACATTTGGGGGCCTTTGGAATGCCTAGAGAGATGGGAGAGATGGGAGACGCCCAGTGAAGTGTCGCTGACTTAGTACCAGGAAACGGAAACACGAGGAACCTCGACACCATCTGCACGTGGGCAGTGGTTGTGCGGGGTGTTGAGCTTTCAGAGAGAAAAAGAGCACAGGATGAGAAGGAGAAGAGGCCAAGAGGAGAGTCCCTAAGGTGAGGGAAGGAAACATACCAAGAGCAGAGTATGGGCTGAAGAGGCCCGGGAGCTCGAGGTGTCCCACGCCAAGTTATGAGAACCGAGGATAGCCCGTTCCAAGATCTTGCTTTAAGCAATCAACAGCGATGATTTCTAATAAGCACAACCCAATGTCAGTCTAAGCATGGCATTTTCTTTGCATATGAAGTGAATGGATAAACATTCCTTTTCTGAACTTTGTCTTACGTTATTTATGTGTAGAGTAAGTCCTTCGGTAAGTTGTTACCTGTTTAATAGGAAAATTAGGTTAGGATGAAATAATGAAACAGGTGTCCCTTAACTGAATATGGGGAGTAGGGTGAGGTGTAAGAACTGACAGTAAGGTGAGATCATCAGGGCCCGTTGGTGGGCAAAGAAAAGACAGAATTGCTCATCTTGTTCACAGCCCTGCCTCGACAGCCAGTTTCCTGTTACAATGAGCTGGGCACGGCACCCTTGACACTGAAGCCCCCTGCAGCAAACCCATCCCCTTCCGTTTTTATAGGGGTTTTTCCTCTACTATCCTCTGCTCTGCTTTCTCAAAGTCTGTTTTAAGTGCTTATCACATTGTGGCTTTAGAATTTCTCACAAATGGCTTTAAATACCTTCTCTATAATTATAATTCTGAAATTTTATCTCCAGTCTGGATCTGTCTCTTGAACTCCAGACTCATGTAGCTAAGTACCTGGTTCTCATCTCTGGATCTTTCGAAGTCTTTCCTTTCTCAGTAAATGACAACTTCATTCTTCCAGTTATAAAAGTTGGAGGTTATCCTTGATTTCTCTCTTCATAATCCATCAAGTAATCTTGTTGGCTCTATCTTTAAAACATATCCAGAATGTGACCACATCTCACTATTTTCATTGCTACGGCTCTATTACTGGCCGCCATCATATCATCTCTCACCTACAATATTATGCTATCCTAATGGGCTGCCTTTAGTCTAGTTTCAGCACAGCAGCCAGAATCGGTTTTTGGTTTTGTTTTTTTTAAGATATTGAGTATTCCTTTAATATATTTCTGTGGCCCAGAGAGAGAATTTTTCACACACTGCTTAATTGTTAAGTGATAAACCAATTTTTTTAATTTCAATTTTTTAATGTAAATTCTAGTTAGTTAACATATATGGTAAAATTGGTTTCAGGTGTAGAGTTTAGTGATTCATCACTTACATATAACACCCACTGCTCATCACAAGTACTCTCCTTAATACCATCACCTATTTAGCACATCTGCCACCCACCTCCCTCCATCAACCTTCAGTTTGTTCTCCATCATTAAAAGTCTCTTATGCTTTCCTTCCCTCTCTCTCTCTTTTCCCTTCCCTTATGTTCCTATGTTTGATGAGCAAAAGCATATGGTATTTGTCTTTCTCCGACTGACTTATTTTGCTTAGAATAATAGACTCTAGCTCACGTCCTTGCAAATGGCAAGATTTCATTCTTTTTGATGGCTGAGTAATATTCCATTTTATATTTCATACATATACAATGTATTCCATTATATATATAATATATATCTTTATCCATTCATCAGCCGATGGACATTTGGGCTCTTTGGCTATTTGGCTAATGTTGATAGTGCTGCTATAAACATCAGGGTGCAGGTGCCCTAAGAATCCTTTTAAAAGATAAATCAGACCATGTCACTCTTCTGCTCAAAACCTGATGTTTTTCCAATTTAGAGTAGAAGCCCAAGATGCTATAACGACATAAGTATGATTCACCACCCTCTCACCCACTGTAACAACTTTGTACCCCATATCCTCCTATTGTTCTTGCTCAGGGCACTCCCATCACTGTGACCACTTGGCTGATTCCAGAACATACTAGGCGTGGTCCCACTTTAGGGCCTGCTTTTTCTTCTGTCTGGATGTTCTTCCTTCCATCCATATCACTTGCTCAAGAGGGAAAGACTTGTGTTTTGTTTTTTGTTTTTTTTACTTCTTCACAACTGTATTCCCTTTGCCTGGAAAAGTGCCTGGCATAATTGGGCACACAGTAAATATTTAATGAACGAGTGAGAAAATAAGGAGGACACAGTTACTTCTGTACAACCTGTTATAAACTGTCTCTCATCGCTCCATACCATTTGAACAGCTTCAAAAATTCCACTTCTTTCCCAACATTTCCTGCATAAAGAATTCATGAATTCTATCTGGTACACATGGGCTGGGTATAGAATAACCCAAACTCCTCTCTTCTCTTTTTTTCTGATCATCAGCATGATACCATCATCACTTACTGACCATGCTTTTATGTTCCAGGGACTAGACCAAGAGCTTGACATATAGTATTCCATCTAATCTTTACAGCAACACTAGAATTAAGATATTATCCTCCTTTTAGAGATAGAGAAATGAAGAGTTAAAGAGGTTAAAAAATTTGCTCAAGGTCATACAGCTAGTAAGTAGTAGAGCCAAAGGTCTCAGATGGCTCTCATCCTTAATTTCCCTAAATCTGTATTTTGTATATTTAGTATAGACACATAAAAATGGGATGATTTGCAAATGGTTTAGACCACATGTTAACAGGCCATATCATGAGCCCAAATATAGAATAATACTACAGAAACAAAACAAAACGTTTTTTAAAAAATTTATGCTCAGTTAAGTAATTCGAATTATAGTAGGCGTTGCTGGACTCGGTTGTTTATTTCAATGAAAAATGATAGGCAAGATCTCATGCTGACTAATTTATTGAAAAAGAGATAATGAACTTTGCATTTTTCTTAAAAGTCAAAGGTCAATTTCTCCTAGCGTAAGGAACAGAAATAGAAGAAAACAAGACTATAACTAATGTCATTTTGTCTTAAATATCCTGGTGAAATTTTAGTCAATTTTCCAATGGAAATCACTTAGCTCCCTGGGATCAAGCAAATGAATTCAAGAAGCCAGTTCTTTTTTAATAGATTTATGAACTGTGAGGCTGACACATTTTGCAGTTCATTCAAGTAAAATAAAACATTTAATTTAGAAAACTGGTGACAGGAAAGGATTTGACCAAGATAATAGATGTTTTAGAATGATAACATGGAGTCATACTTTCTTCCTCCCAGAATAAGACATTTCAGTTCTTCCCCTCTTAACATTTCTACCCCTTATTTGCTTATAGGGCAAGGGTTTGGGGAGCATGGGATTGAGAACAGAAGCTCTGAAGCTAGGGACCTTCTAACGGCATAAACTGAAGTCCGAGATATTGAACGCAGTGTTTGAAGAGGCTGTTATTTCATCATGAGTTTTGTAACTTCATAGAAGATACTTGAGGAAATTAGTATCTTATACTTAGGTGTGGATGCTTTATTTCTTCAACGGGATTTTGTAAGAGAGAGAACACTTTTTAAAAAAGTAGAAGCATACCACTAACTTGATGTTATACCAGAAAAATATGAGGTTCCTTGAAGTCATTCAAAATAACACTCCCACATAAACTTGTCACCTTACAGACACTACACTTCCTTTCTTTCATTTAAAAAATTGGCAACTTGTCTTTCTAGGTCAATTACTACATGCTTCATTCTTCTTCCATTTTAAGCAGCTAGTGGAAAAGAAGTAGGAGTACATTAATAGTAGGTAATAGAAAAGAGAACTTTAAATGCGTGCAAGCATACATTGGTCAGAGTACTTCAGCTAGAAGCTAAAGGAAGTGCTCTAGAATTCTACAAGAGAGCATGTGTACCCCTTAGAGTAATGAAGAAGACTTCAGTATACAAACCAGACTATGGCTATTTACTAGCACAGGGTATTAGTCTTGTTATGATGTGTACAGATAATTTTTATTTTTCATATGCCTCATTCAGGCAGTGACTGCTCAAGTGCTTCCCCATGTTTTTGTTGCTTACCATAACTAATTGAAGATGCAAGCATAAAAGCTGTAATGACCAGGTAATGGTAAATATTACTTTGGAAAAATGGAGCGGACTTCTGGTCTACCTACTGATCAAACCTTTAAGATGTTAAACAATTCAGTATTTTTTTTCCCCTCTCCTTTCATTTTTTTAATGAAAGTCTCAGAAAAAATGAGTTACTTTTTCCTTGTTTTTGTCTTTTCTTCCACACATTTAGGAATGTAGAACTTCTTACCTCTTACCTCTGTAATGTAGAACAGTAGTATTATAAATAATTCCAGAAATTGTCCTTTCTTAACTGAAAAAACAATAGGACTGGAGACTATAAATACGGATACTTTTGTGTCTATATGTGTCCTTTACAATTTTCCTCAATTATACTATTCCTATGATTATCGTGCATCACCTACCTGCATTTGCAGGCCATGTACAATTTACAATTATGTGTCCTGCTTTCTGAATTTGTTCATAAGTAAGGATTTTGCTTGTGCTCTTAACATTCTTGCTACCCTACTTTTTTGCCCCACTTTCAGCCACTGTTAACACAACCGATGCCTGACTCAGGAAAAAGTCATTCTTTTTTTTTTTTTTAAAGATTTTATTTATTTATTTATTTATTTGACAGGCAGAGAGACAGCCAGCAAGAGAGGGAAAACAAGCAGGGGGAGTGGGAGAGGAAGAAGCAGGCTCCCAGGGGAGGAGCCTGATGTGGGGCTCGATCCCAGAACGCCAGGATCACGCCCTGAGCCGAAGGCAGACGCTTAACCGCTGTGCCACCCAGGCGCCCCAGGAAAAAGTCATTCTTAACTTCAATGTCGCGGCAATTAGTTCACTCTTTCCTATATCATGTCATGACTCTCTTGGATACTTACTCATCCATTGGCACCTGTGCTAAATACTGGCAATGAGGAAGTAAATGGATCCAGATTCTTGGACTTGAGGGGACAGGTGGTCAGGAATGAACTTTAGGGCATGGTGATCAGTCCTATGAGAGCAATGCGTATAAGGGATTACAGGTGAAAGCCTTCACAGTGGAGGAGATATTAAGTTGGGACTGGTAGAAGTCTACCAGAGAGAAACACAGAAGAACATCTCCCAAAGAGGAACAAGGATAAGGGAACAACATGGAAGTGTAAAGTATAAAGGGCATGACTCTGTGGGGACCAGGCAGATAAAGAAAACGAATGAGTGGGCTAGGAGTGATTCAGTGGAAAAGGGTAAGGGCTGTGGAGAAATAGAGACTGTGTGTCACACCTGAAGCAGAAAGCCATTACTTATGTCAGCTAGTCACTGCCATGCAGGGATGTGGGCCCAATGTTGGCAAATTGTCACAAGAAGATAGAAGTCCTGTGAAATGTCCAAACAAAATTTTTTTTAAACACTCTAAGGCCCAAACAAAACATGTCTGTAGGGTAGCTGGCTCCACAGACCTCCAGCTGACATTCTGTGTGGCGAATAACACAGTCCAAAGACGGGTGGTTCTGCGTAGCAAGAGTAGGGAGATGTCTTGGGGGTTTGTTGAGATGGTAGAGAATCATAAAAGATAAAGAGGGAAAGACAGGTTAGAGAGAGTTGATAAAAGGTCTCTAATTCCTTATCTTGGCAGTTTGGACTCCATTCTAAAGGTACAGAGAACAATACAACAGTTTTACATAGAAAAATGCCATGATCATTGGATTTATTTTAACTTCTTGAAAATATTCATAAGAATTTAATTTAAAAAATTATAGATTTTATTTATGTATTTATTTGAGACAGCAAGGGAGAGAGAGCACAAGCAGGAGGGGCAGAGGGAGAGAGAAAATCTCGAGCAGACGCCGTTCTGAGCGGAGCCCGACATGGGGCTTGATCTCACGACCCTGAGATCATGACCTGGGCTGAAACCAAGAGTCAGACCCTTAACCGGCTGGGCCACTCAGGTGTCCTCGATTGTCAAAAGAATTAAAGCCAATTCTGAAGATAGATCTTTTCGCAGAAGTGGTGTGCACAGGAGCAGATCCAGCACTTGTTTGTAGTTACAATTGGAGTTAATCAAGTACTCAGGAATTAAATGAACCATAGGACAACTTTATTACCACCACCACCACGTGTGTTTGCAGATGTAATTGTGTAAATTGGGCACTGGGCTGGAGATTTCTGCGCTGTTAAAAAGATTATCACTGGCTTCCCATTGGGAGCATTAAATAGGATTCAGTCTCACTAAAAATAACTTGACATGCACAGGTAGGATAAACAAATCGGAACACATCCTTAGACCTTTACCTAGTTGTATGCAGAGCTGGGCCAAGTTAGGGTGACCTCATGCCAGAAGGATGTGGTTAGCTGTAACCCGCTGTTTACCTACCCTCGCAGCTCTGGCCACTGGCATTGCTTTAGCTGCAGCTGTCTATCCTAGACCACCCCCACTCTGCCCTTTTTCTGCTCACTGAGACCTGGTAGTGAATGGACTTGAAGGAACAATATCTCTGTTTCCTATCAGCGCTTCAGGGCAAGGTCAATGTGTCGCACACAACAGCTGCTCACACGGCCAGATTCTGTTAAAGTTCAACACTTTTTTCTAGGCATCCTGAAACAGGACTCTGATGATGCATGGTCATGAGTATGGAGAAATCTGACTGTTAATGTAGTTTAATGTTCTTGGCAGCCAGTCCTGGCTTGGGTTCTAAGTACTGTGGGAAAGTTGTGTTTTCTTGCCACCCCCTCCCCCCCATTACAGCTTTAAGTAGGGTCTCTGGTTTACTTGGGTCCAGCGTGAGTTTGGGGTCAAAAGGTGAAAACGATGACTAACATTGGTCTCTGAGCTTTGAGTCATGAGAGGTCCTGGAACCAGGACACAACTATCCTTAACAGTGAAAATGTCACCTCAAACCTCTATCAGCCCAGAGGTACTAAAGTGAGAAAAGCCACTGAAGAGTAGAACTCTGGACTAGGAGACATGAGATCAGTTTCATTTGAGAATGTTCATCACATCACTTTTTCTTTTGTCTCTCAGTTGGTCCGGTTGTAAAATGGGGATAATAACCTATTTTTGGGGGGGTGTCTGGGTGGCTCAGTCAGTTAAGTATCTGCCTTTGGCTCAGGTCATGATCTCAGGGTCCTGGGATGGAGCCCCTGTCAGGCTCCCTCTCCCACTCCCCCTGTTTGTGTTCCCTTTCTCGCTGTGTGTCTCTCTCTCTGTCAAATAAATAAATAAATAAATAAATAAATAAATAAATAAAATCTTTTAAAAAAATCTGTTCTTTTCTACTCGATAGAAATGAATATCCCTTGAGTATGTACTGAATTCTGCAGGAGCAAAGTTCTTGAAAGAATGTATTATTATTTCATTAGTGAAAAATTACACTTGTATAAAAAGAAAAGACAATCCCCTTACACTCTATTTCAATTATAACAAATACTTTGTATTAGAAGACTAACCACATAGGAGTCAGCCTTTAACTAAACTTTAATTTTCATTGATTTCTAATGAGTGGTATGCTTACTTCGTGTCCCTGAAATATAATATAAATGGCCAAAGTGAAAATAAAAACAATTTTAAGAATAGATGATGCAATGGAAAGTTCCTGGCCTTTCTGGCACCTCTGTATGCTACGTACTGACAATCAAAGGAAAGACATATTCAAGTTTCCTCACAGATATTGTCCATAAAACCAAATCTTCCATTCTTACTTTCACCAGAAAAGGAGGGAAAAAGATGTCCACAAATGGGGGAACTTTGGAACTCCGCTTACATGGTTTGTCTACTTCCCTGTTCAAACTTTCACTACTTTCATTATCAGTGTCAGAGCCTACACCCTGGAATCGCTTTTGCTCATTTCCATCCCTAGAGTTTTTGTGTGTGATTCTTTTAGTCCGCCCTTCGATTATTCGAGAAAAGACTCCGAATTCCCATTTTCGTCACCGCATTTTTATCTTCCTACCCACTCTCTACTTCAAGCTGATTTGCCAGGGAAGTCTGGGTTCTCCCATTTAAGATGCAAGGTCAGGTCTGTGATCTTTCTTTCTGAGAGACGTGGGCCATCTACTGTTGCCTTTTGGTATGACTTTTGAAGCTAGGAAATGCTGCTGGCAGAAATTAGGTAAGTTTAGAAACTACAATTACAAGCAGTCCTATACGTTTACAAATTAGCCCTATAGCAAAAGAATGTAAAAACATCG
The DNA here is from genome assembly GCF_024610735.1 of Ursus americanus. Taxonomy (NCBI): domain Eukaryota; kingdom Metazoa; phylum Chordata; class Mammalia; order Carnivora; family Ursidae; genus Ursus; species Ursus americanus. Next base: position 48,065,724 of record NC_142137.1, on the reverse strand, counting down.
AAATTTTTTGCTGTTGTCTTCGTTACTCAGTGACCCTTGTTTTCACCGGCGCGGTTGCGTAGAGGACGTAGAGAAGGCGGACGAGGGCTTAGGAAGCATTTAAAAATCACCAAGGCTCAAACCCCACCCCTAAGAAATTCTGATTTTTTTTTTTTTAAAGTAGGCTCTATGCCCAGTGTGGGGCTTGAACTCACAAGCCCGAGATCAAGAGTCGCATGCTCTTCTGACCGAGCCAGCCAGGCACCCCAAGAAATTCTGATTTAATTGGTCTGGGATGGGCCTAAGCATTAGTATTTTTTTCAAAACTGCTGAGATGATTTGAATATGCAGAGTTGAAAACTACTGCTATAGGATTTTGCTGCTGCTTATTTCTTGATGCTGGGTTGTTTTTTTGTTTGTTTGTTCGTTTTTCAAGAGGCAAAGGCACTGCTGTGTCCGGCTTCTTATAAAGCAGAAGCTCCTTCATGGAATATGTTTCTAAACGTTTTCCAGAAGGAAATTGTCAGGAATTGACAGACCAAATGATCAGATCCCATGGAGGGCCAGTCAGAGCTTTTTTTTTTTTTTTTTTTTTTTTTTAAAGATTTTATTTATTCATTTGACAGAGATAAGGACAGCCAGTGAGAGAGGGAACACAAGCAGGGGGAGTGGGAGAGGAAGAAGCAGGCTCCCAGTGGAAGAGCCTGACATGGGTCTCGATCCCAGAACGCCAGGATCGCGCCCTGAGCCGAAGGCAGACGCTTAACAGCTGAGCCACCCAGGCGCCCCCAGTCAGAGCTTTCAAATGAACATTTGCTTTTTAACATCTTGTATTTTTCGATGAAACGTGTACAGTGAATGAGATAGAATTTTGTTCAAACTTCTGCTCCCCCTTCCACAGAGTGTGCCAATTTGAGCTTATTATTTCACTCCTCAACTCTAAAACGAGGATAGTCATAGCAGGTAGCTCACAGGGGGTTGGGGCAATTACATGAAACACTGCATGGCCCACCATAGCATGGAGTCTCGTGCTCGGCACGCATGGCTTTCTCAGTGAAAGCTGGAATTAGAGGTAGAGGCAATTGTCCTGTAACGAGCAATGTATCCTGGTCTCTAAGTGTCTTTTTCATTTTTACTTAAGTTTGTCTTTAGCCCCTAATGGATTCTTTACAGAAAGTTATGTTAAACTGCGTGTAGACAACTTGACTTTTGATGCATGGCTAAGCAGTTCAACTACTTTTAACTATGATTTTACTGCCAAAATATGCTCCTACTACTATGACTAGGTGAGGGCACAAGTCATAGGGCTACAGAGGAATAAACTGAAATCTTCTTTTTTCCTCTTAGAATCCTTAGTAAGATACTAATGACCCTATGTGGGTATGCTCCATAGGTCAAAAGATGTTGGCTGGTTATTATCCCTCATCAACTGCTTTACAAAAATGTTAAAATGAAACTTTAGAAGCAAAAAAAAAAAAAAAGTCTGCCTATTATTCTCTCTTTTCTCACATAGCATGGCTGTTTTAGTTTCTTCTTGCCTTCTTCCAAGTCTATTTGCATGAACTTATTCAGATCCCGTCTTCCCTGAATGAAGGGTCACTGTATCTGTTTTGCATTTGATCTTTTCCCCTTACCCTACGGAGCTTCGTAGCCAGAAGTGTGGTTTCCAGTGTCAGAGTCCTTATCTTCCAAGTCCCCAGCATTCGGCTGTGTGACCTCGAGTACTTTGTTAACTTCTCTGTGCCTCCTAGAGTTGGCATGAGGAGTTAGTACCTAGTACTCCATAAATCTTAGCTATTATTTAACAGTTGTTTGGTAAACCCTTTCAGCTTGCTACACAATTTAAATTTTTCCATTATTTAAATGCTCATCTAATAAAACATTAATATCTTGAGGACTGGGAACTACATAGATCCTTAAAAGTTCCAGTTTCTCTTCTTATTTCCAGCTTAAATGAATTTAAATTGAATTTATCCGAGTGTATTGAGCAGGTATGCATAGATAGAAAAAATGAAACAACATGGTTATTTGATGAGGGAACTATCAGGCAACCACACAAGACATTGTTACGTATCTCAAGATTACACAAAATGATTTCTAAACCCCTGCCGGTTTATTATGTGGTTCTTCAGATAGAAAGGAATTGCTGTAGACTGACACTCAAGTGAGTGTGAGCTTGTGAGCGCTTCCTTGTCCCAGGCACCTCCAGGTATGGTACCGATGAGAAGAGAGAGAAGCTTTAGTCTGTGTGCTCTATGCTTTCTACCTTCAAATGCAAGGTGACCAGCTGGTGACTTACTAGGTTTGGGGGACGATCTGGGATGCTCATTCATTCAACGAATTGTCATAGCACACTTGTTACTTGCCAGGCTCTGCAATGTGAACAAAAGCTGATGGGGCCTGACCTCCTGAGGCTTACCGTCAAGGAGGGCAGACAGATATCGATCAAATGAGCAATCGAACAAGCATAAAATTATACCCATAACCTATTTTAGGAGGGAAAGGTGCATGGGTGCAATGAGAGGCTAGGCTTAAGGTGCTTGCCCTGGTCAGAGAGGCCAGAGAAAGCTTGTCTAAAGAAGCCACAGTTGTGCTGAGAACAGATGGGTGAGTGGACATTCACTAGATGGAAAGGAAGGAGAGCGCATCCTAGGCAGAAGGAACAGAACACACAGAGTCCTGAGGCAGGAAGACGCAGGCCAGGTAAAGGGAATTGAAAGAAGACCACGGGGCTGGTCCTGTGATGGCGTGGAATGAGTGACTCTCACGTGGGTTAGGCCAGCAGTGCACCGGAGCTGGCTCAGACCAGCTTCTGAGAACTGCCTCCACGTGTCTCCCTAACTCCACACACAGTGATATAAAGTTTGTAGCTCAAAATTGGTCAACATGGGTGTTTTTACACCATAAAAATTGGCCAACTCTTTTTATCCTCCCCAGAGAGCCGGTTTACCAGCACACCACTGGACTGAATTATATGGAGTGATACCCAATTTAGAATCCAACCATTCCACATGGTACTTAATCTAAGCATATATGCAGCTGTCTTGGGAGAGAAGAGACTGTGACTTCCAGTGATTTTTACCCCTTATGCAGCAAGAGTAAACTAATTAGGTACCAAAAAATGTCCTCTGGCATTATAGCTTTATCCTTTCCTTTCCTTTCCTTTCCTTTCCTTTCCTTTCCTTTCCTTTCCTTTCCTTTCCTTTCCTTTCCTTTTCTTTTCTTTTCTTTTCTTTTCTTTTCTTTTCTTTTCTTTTCTTTTCTTTTCTTTTCTTTTCTTTTCTTCTTTCTGTTTTCAAACAAAATGGCTCAACCATCCATACTAAATACTGTGGGAAGCCCGGTGCTCTGCCTGAGCTTAGTAAGGATTCCCAAGCTCGGTGCCTTCTTCCCCATAACCACCTCTCACCTTGAGTTCTTGCTGAATTCTCTCGTCGCTCCCTTCATCCTGCTGACTCTGCCCATTAGCTCCTGTCTACACTGCTTTACCCTAACAAGGCTGTTGCCCCCCACAAGACCATCACCCACCTTCTTTTATTCCCCAGAGCAGCGCCAACACCAGGAGCACAAAAGAGACCACTTGAACTTCAGGATAGATCTTCCTGCTCTAAAGCTCCTGCCTTGGGTGGTCTACTCTCAGCTCCCAAAGCCCTGATGTATCTCCCCTTTCTCCTGTTCTTATGAAATTATTTGGGAAATTTTAGTTGGCAGATCAGGTTCAATGTGCATCTTTGCACATCCAGAAAGCTCATCACATTGTTTGCAAAATCAAAGGGTGGTCAACCAGAGTGACCCTCAGCAGGAAGACTAGCTAACACGATGTTTGAAATGATCTTGCTTTTTACTTTGGGGGAAGATAATGTTCTTAAGCAGAGCTGACTTCTCCACCAACCAAGGGCCTTGGGTTTCTAGTCTTCCTTTTACAGAAACACTGACTTTCCTTCACAGTCACGAGTTTATTATAACTGGAGAACTAGAAACACCATCCCTTCTCTAAATTTTAGTAGTTCTGGGTCATTTTAGACTGCCATGTACAATCTTCCAGTGTTATCAAGATTTTATTTTATTTTTTTATTTTTTAGTTCAGACTTCTGGCATAATTAGAATGAAACGTTCTACACGCCTTCCTCCTCCTTGGTCTGGAACCCTGGACGCTGGCGTGTTGCTGCAAGTTTTCATTGCAGAACATTGTCTCAGCCAGCTTCTATGCTATTAGCAGAATGTCTTTCTGGGCACAGAGGGAAGATGTAACCCCAGGGTCTGTCTCCTCCACCTCTTCATCTTCTTACTCATCTGACACAGAATTCCTGTGCAGACTTTAAAGAAAAGGTTCTACGTGACATTTCAGCACAGAAGAGAGAAGCTGCCATAAAATAGAATGAAGAAAGGATTGCTATTCAGAAAACACCTGGCCCGCTAAAATTTGGTAGAATTCGCCTTGAGTTCTTTTAAGCTTTCCTTTCCAGTCTCTTCCCTATGCCCACAGAATGTGTTCAATTAATTCACGATAAAAGATAAACAACTGATAAGACTTCGTGTATTATGGCTTTTAAAGCTATTAACATTTCATCAGGAGCAAAGTGGTTTGTCAAAGGAAACACAGTTATTGGACGGATAAAATTATTTTGCAAAAGGGTTCTTTTATGACACTTTCAAAATTATTCCCCTCACTTTAAGGGTTACTCCTTGAGACTAAATAGGAGCAGATATGGAAGGCTTATTTTTTGGATGGAAAGGTCCCTGTTTATACTTAATTAGGATTATAATTAATTCAGCTCTGATACATAAAGTTGGTCTCCCTCCCCTTTTTAGATTTAGATTGAATGGGTCCCTCTTTTTTAAGGCAAAAACTCTTAGGTTGACAAAGTTGGTGGTTTCTATTCGATCTCTTAAAATGTGGGTTGCCCATCCACACTGGCCTCAGTGTTCATCCTAAGAAACTGTAGGACAGATCTAGAAAAGGAAGAACGCTTACAGCCTATGTCAGTCTTGCCTTGAGGATAAGGGGCTCCTAGTACTTTTAACTCTTGTCTTTCGACAGATCTAATCCAAACAAGAAATATTATAGGTATCATCTTTTAATTGCCCGGTATTCCTTATGCTTACATTTTGAGGCTTTGGTAGAATATTGAGGCAAAGTCAGATGAACGTCTGAGGTCATGACTGGGTTGGTTGATCTACTAATTCCAGAAATGAGGACTAGAGATCTGTGCAGATGGAAATAAAGGCCAATTAGACATGATTAACATGTAGATTCAAAAATAAGATAGCACAGCATTTTACTCTGAGACTTTGCCAGTAGAGTTTAATAAATTAAAATGAAATGCAGTCAAGTTGAGACATTAGAAAATGAGGTTAGGCAATATTATGCAAACATTAAGACCTGGTTAATGGATCCTAAGATTTTGGGAAGATGGAGTCCCTAAAACCGACCCGTGCATTCTTCTGTGGTTTGATGGCCTTATCGCCTTGCCGAAGGAAAGGACCTGCCTAACAAGCAGGAGAAAAGACAGTATTTTTGGTTCAGGCAAATATTAAAACTAGAGATTCATATAAAGCTTTAGAGTTGCCCAAAGCTCCTAAAGTTACTGATATTTACAAGTATCTGTTCCCCTTTATTTTCACATAGGGTTGCAATGGTACTACTTAGCTGCTATGAATGGAAAATGAAAAAGTTAAATACTAAAGAAATATATTTTGTGGATTAGAGAGTAGGTGGTTGGAAAAACAGACCTAAGGATCCTAATTCCTGGATTATTTTTTTAAGCATTGCCTTTGCTCCTCCTAAGAATTTATTTCCATAAAGCTTTAGGCTGTTATAGTGCAAATTGCATCTTGCTTAAGGGCAGCAAGATTTGCTTAATGACTATCTGCAAATCATTTTAGAATCTTAAGGGAGGAATGTTATTAGAGTGTAGAGCAGTAAATGCTCTCTCTGCAGGGGAAAGCTTCCCCAGCTCATGACTACAGGCTTTGATCTCTTCAGTCCACATAATGAATTTCTACCTTGAGTTTTATAGGGACTTTCTTCTAAGGAGAACAAAACTCAGTGCAGACATTATCTAATTCTTCCTCATAACATTCATAAAAGTTTGGGTGGGGCAGGTGTTATTACCAACCTATTCTGTAGATGGGGAAAGAAAATAGAAAGTTATGTGACTCCCACAAGGTCAAAAAGAAGCTGAACAAGAGCCAGAAGGATTCCATTTGGGGTTTCCTAATAGTCCGCCTAGAGCTTTCACCTGCTGACTCTGGGATCACCAAGCAGCCCTGGGAACACTAGCAGGTCATGCCAGGGCTGTGAAAGGGGTGTAGGATTCTACGCCAGGGGGTTGAGTTTGTCCCTTTCTGCACTTACTGTGTAGTGTTGGATAAATCATTGGGCCTTCTGAATTAGTTCTTCTCCTTTAAAACAGGGCTATTAGAAGTATGTGCCTCACAGTCTGCTGGAGTGGATGAAATGCGTTTTCAAGTTATGGCGAATGATGAAATAGTGCAATCACATTAACATCCCAGAGGGTAAACCATGAGATTGAAGCACAAATACGGAAGTTGATAAATAAATCTACTCTATTATCTTGATTCATTTCAAAATGTGCAATCACAATTGTCTCATTACATTTGCTGTAGATTTCATATAATTTTAATGCAGTGGAGGTGTGCATAAATTCGAATGTCTTTGATTCTTTCTTTCACTTATTATTTCATGACTCTCACTCAAATAGTCTCCCTGTGCTTGTAACAAAATAAGACCTACTAGCTACCACACATGGGGCTGTGCTTGCTTTCTCCCCAAGCTTTTCTTCTCGCCCTTTTGTGTCCCTGGCGCTCACTGGGGTGCCCATGAGAAGTGATCCCCACCAGGCTCAGTGGATGTGCATTGGGCATGGCCACCACTGCTGGCGGCATACTGGGTGCTGGGTTCCTCATGGAGCCCAAGGGGCACTGTGTTGTCTGGCATTTCCAAGCTGGGTCCTGAGCAGGAATGGGGGGGCTCAGTCCACCTTGGCTGGGTTTACACCTTTCCCCATGGCTCTTCCCCCTGTGTTCTGATGTCTCAGAGTTTTTAGGATAACAGCTTGAAGGCCAGTACAGCACTTGGGGTCTGGATCAGGGGAGACAATAGAAGGACAATCATGGTGCTGTACTTACAACCCCTTCTCCTCTGACCACTAAGGCTTTTAAATGAAAAAACAAACAAACAAAAGTGGATCATAACCATGATGCTTGTCTGAACCTTTTTTTTTTTTCCCCTTAAGGAAGGGTTTTATCCCAGGAGGCCCCTCAGACTTTCATGTAAATGCTGGCGGTGGGCGAATAATCTAGAATAATAGACATGCCTGAAGAGTGGGTTGAACACAAACATCTTTCTCTATTTTCCCGTAGAGATATAACTGTAGAGTGAAAAAAGATTAAGTCAAAGTTAAATATAAATGGAATTTTAAGGTTAGCTTTTTATTCAATATTGTCTTAAATCGTAGGAACCCCTGGGCTTAATTGATTTTATTTAGTGTAGGAGTGGTTTCCAGTTTATACTAGCTGTCCCTCCTCCTTCAAACAAAGGAGAATAAAAGCAAAAAAGAAATATTCACTGACCACACAGACTTAAAGTTTCAGAGATTATAGCATTTCTTCGGCCAACAAATGTCTCTTTCATAGTTGGGAAGTCTACATTCTGCCAATGTACACAGCCATCTTTTTTTGAGGGGGAAATGATCCGAAGTATTTTTTCCCTCTTCCTTCTCCTCCACTCCACCTGTTCTATATCCAACCTCACATCTGGAGATATGAAATTTACAGATTCTAAAATGAGATTCATTGACGATTTGTTGTTTTTACAGCAAGAAAAACTTTTCCCTGGGGATAAAAAAAGAGGCTAATGACAGTATTCAAAACTGATTTGTTCAGTGTCTGCTAGGTACATGGCATGTAAAAGAAAGCTTTCACTTTTCTGTTTGGCTTGACATAGCTAGAAACTGATTTACTATATATGCATTATCATTTTTGTTCTGTTTCGTTGCCCAGAGCAGAACTTTCACGGAGTTTGAACACACAGCTCTCGGCCTGTAAGCAGAAACTTGTCCGATACGAATCCCAGAAGAACATCCGTGTCCAAACCAAAGGCATGAAGAACTAGAGACAGAGACCTATGGTAAATCTAGGCAGAGCTTTTAAACATATCCTCATTTGAGTATTAAGATTTATTATGGTGGTTTGGCACCATTCTGTTTTAGGATATCGAAAGTGCTGGAGCAAAAGCGTAGAATTTTGGCTCCTTTGTTTTTCAGGGGAAAAAAAATCTGCACCTTTACAACTAAATCAATGCTTGTGAAATTTCCAGTCCATTCTCCTCGGGCTAAGAATGTTGGACTAAAAATTAGAATGCTATTCTGCATTGAAATTCGGAGGTTTTCTTGAACCCGAAAACGGTGCGCGTGTGCGGTGCGCGTGTGCGCAGGGGGGTGCGCTCGCTATCACCTAAGGAAACGGTTACACTAATTCCTAATTGAAGGTAGTAGCTAAAGGCACAGAAGGTCATTTATTTTATTTTTTGTGCCATAGACTTTTGACTAGCAAACCTTTGTAATACGCACGTAGGAACCCGATGATAGAATTTTCCTGGTTTGCTCATTTTGAATGATCATGAAGAAGCACTTTCCCCCTAACCGTTATTAATACTGGAGGAGGGTTTATCTCTGTGGTGCATTCAAGGCTCCTATCAGCCACATGGCATATGAAATATAAATAAATTCATGACAAAGAACTTCCAGAATGACTGTAGGCTGCAGGAATCATAAGTATCACCAGTGTGGCGTATATAGCGAACAACAGACCGAAGCTTGCGGGGCGGGGGAATGGAAAGGCAGCTACCTTCTCTCCGTTTGTCCCAGTGCAAAATCACTTAAATCAAGTTCCAGCCTGACCCACTGGGAAAGTACGATTTAGCAGCCTCACAATTGTCACTGGTGTTCAGTTGTAAAAGAAAGAAGGGATTTTTTGTTGTTGTTGCTATGTTTTGTTTTGATTTCAAGAAGTGCCTCAGCAAGTTTAGGAAGAGGAAGTTCAATCGATGCCAAGTTATCATTGATTCTTGTGGGTAATCCCTTTTGCTCTCCCCCACAGCTGGGAATTCCCCTGCCTCTCTCCACGCCCGCCCCAGCTCTTCGAGGGAGCAGCTCGCCTAGAACTTTCCTAGATCTGCCTCCTTTTACGAAATCCATGCCTACACAGAAAGTTCTTGATGTATTTGAGGACGGTACAGCAATTCAAGGGAGCTTTTACTCTTCAAAGAGGCTTCTTTTTCCCAACCCGGAAGATAATTCTTCCTAGGCACAGCAGAACATCTTTCCACCCAATAACCTCAAAGCTAGCATATATAAAGACATAGTTTTATCATTTTAAATTAAGAATTTATAGTTCCGTAAATTTAAATTAGCTTTGTAATTTTAAACTATCTCATGATTATCATTTGTTAGAATAGAATAAAAATATGAGAATTGTAAACTGTGCTTATGATCTATTTTCAGTTTCCTCATTTACTGAATATTTTTGAATATTTATTGAATAGTGATATTTTCTGTCACCTGCAATCATATTTCTTATTTAACTCTAAGATTTAAAAAAATCATCAGTAAGAAAATAGTGGGTTTTTTTTTTCATTTTCAAAGGTAGGGATAATTAAAGGTAACTTCAATTCTGAATAATATAATTTAATATTATTTAATGCCCCGAGGTTGGCAAGAGGAGAGTACGATGCTGGGTACAGATTGTAACTCTTTATGTTAGTCCTTGCACAAGGCATTCAAATGTGTGTGTTAGGTAGGTCTATACACCAAAGTTATTTAAAGAAAGTCTTGGTTCTACTCTGGGATTGAGCATGGCCCTGATATTTTCTGCATTAATCTATATTTTAAAAATTATTCCATTAAAATATGATTTCTCTAGATTACTGAGTATTTGGGACCTCCTTAAACTTCGTGCCTCGGGCAAGTACCTCACTTGCCTTATTCTGGTCGTGGCCCCACTTTTCTGTTTTTGCTCTGCTTCCCCTGCTCTCTCAAATGAGTACCTGGAACAGTGCTCAGCCCTGTTTGGTAAGTGGCTAATGCTATTTCTGATGAAGACTAGCTGATTGTGCAGGTTGGTCTCTTCCAATACTGGGAGTCTAGCCATGTGGGCCAAGGGACCCTCATCATGTGCTTCATGACCTGTCCTAGGAAGTGGGGAGAGGGGGGCACTACTCCCTGAGAAGGGGCTCATTCACTGCATATGAGCGTTTGCAAGCTTATCTTGAATGCAGCCCCTGCCCCACGAACATGGGTAGCATCGCCAGGACTGTACAACATAGACGGTGTGGAGCCAGATCGCCTGGGTTCATAAGCCAGCTAGCCCACTCACAAGCGGCACACCTCTGGGCGAGTCACGTAATTCTATAATTCTGTGCTCAGTTTCTTTACCTACATCATAAGGTTATTAATAGTACCCGCCTCATGAGACTTCCATGAGGATTAAATTAATTAATACATGCATCTTAGAGTAAGTTCTCCAGAAACCTGCCTGAGGCAAAAGCTTATGTGTTACCTCTATTCTGGAGGGCAATCCCAGAAACGGCAGTGAGAGGAAAAGGAATGTTGTAAGGTAGGGAAGAAATAAGAATAAATGCAAGGGGGGGCGGGTCCTCCTGGGCTGGCCACAGTTTGCTGGTTGCATGGTATCACAAGGCCTTCCTTGCCAAGGGACTGTATACAAACATCTAGAAAGAGGCCCTCACAGAGGAGGATCAGCAACCAGCCAATTTATCTGCTGACCACTTCCTTTCTCTGATCTTTCATTGGTCAAAGTAGACCCATGGGGCAGTAACTACCACATGTCTCAATTGTATTAGCTGGTCCTCCAGGCAACTGTTAGGAAAGCAAGAATCTCTGTGGGTCCTAGCCAGTCAGTGTGCAGGCCCAGTGGTCTCTTCATGTCAGTCAGAGCCTAACATGGAAGCTCCCCATCTTTAGTGGCCATCTTGGCTGTGACTTCACAGCCGCAAGGACTATATGAGCCATACTATTGGACTCTGGATTCTTCCCGTATCCTTAACCCTGGAAACTAGCTCCTGCTCCCTCACCAAAGTAATCTTTCGTACATTTGAAGCAAGCACTCATTTTTTGACTGGTCCCTCTGCCTTGTAAGCTGTTCTTTGTGATCTTCATGTGTCAGGATTCTTTTGTTCATTTGGAGCTCGGTGCAAATGTTACTTCCTCAGAAAGGCCTTCCCACGACCAGCACGGCTTTCCTCATTCTCAGATAAAGAGAGGCATTGATATCCTTCTTTTCTTAACTTGCATCCCTATTTTATTTATTTTATTTATTTTAAAGATTTTATTTATTTATTTGACAGAGAGAGAGAGAGAGAGAGACAGCCAGCGAGAGAGGGAAGACAAGCAGGGGGAGTGGGAGAGGAAGGGGCAGGCTCCCAGCAGAGCAGGGAGCCCGATGTGGGGCTTGATCCCAGGAACCTGGGATCAGGCCCTGAGCTGAAGGCAGATGCTTAACGACTGAGCCACCCAGGCGCCCCATGCATCCCTATTTTAAAAATGCGTGTACTTTTGCCTCACATATATCATAAAAGGAAAGGGCGTGAATCAGCCCTGGGCTTGCTCTCACACCCTGCAGCCTGGCAGTTCACACAGCCAAACCGCAAATGGAACTAATGTCTCATTATTGGCTTCCCATCACATCTGACCTATTATGAATCAGTCCCCTTTCCCTATCAATATCAAATTGTTCAGGAAGTGAAAAGATGTCATTTCTCCACCTGCTTCTTTTTCATTCTTTTTAGGACAATTGTTTTTGACTTTAAGCTTTTGGCTTGTAGTCAGTTTAAGGCTGACAACTGAAATTTGGGGAGAAAATCAGTATACTTGTATACTTTTATACAAGTATAAAAGATACTTTTTACATTTTTTCCTTTTTCTTTCATCTCTCTGTTCCCCGCACCCCACGGAACACGTGTCTGGAGGATCCCCAGCGACCACATCCTCTGTCCTTTATTTCAAATACTTGTGTCACTTATGATGTCTTATCATCTTTGGTCAACACATGCGAAGTTACTCACAAGGCTCAAGCGTTCATCTTGTTGGGGAGCCTGGCTGGCTCAGTCGGTAGAACACGTGACTTTCAATCTCAGGGTTGTGAGTTCGAGCCCCATGTTGGGTGTAGAGATTACTTAAAAAAAATTCCTCTTGTAGCAAAAATAATGCAGGAAAAAATAAAATATTCTCATATTTTCCCTGTTGTCATAGTTTAATTTAATTTTGGGTCCTTCAAGGAAAAAACAATGAATTGACCAGTTGTTGTCCCTGTTTCAAAATTAACAGAAGTTCTCACAGTCTCTGCTTTTTTTTTCTGTCCCACTGCCAAGTAACCTCTGTATAAAGGATCATGATCAGAACCGACATCTTTATTTAACAAATCCAGAAAAAAAGACACTCTCATTAGCAGTTGAATCCCTCAGCTTGCATGCAGCACAACCATGACATCTTGACGGTGGTCACCAGGATCCTGTTGGAACCTATCAATAATAGGAATGTACAACAAGATAAGTCTTTCCATTTTAGAGAAGCTTTAATCATGAAAAAGGGCTTTTTTTTTTTTTTTTGTATATTGAGCTGCAATCTATCCCTTGTGACATTGACCCAGTAATGCTTGTTCAGTTTAGAAAGCAGTGCCTCACAAAGTGTGCTCCATGGACCGCGTGCATGAAGGTCACTTGTGGTTCTTGTAGAAATGCAGGTTCGTCAACTCTCCTCCACGTAGGGCCAACTGAACGGCCATTGATGGCTCTGGAGCCCAGATTCCTGCTTTCATAAACTTTATGAGCTCCCTCTGCATGCGTATGTTTGAAGACCACTCTTCTGAAGCCAAAGAGAATAACAAGGTCAATACCTCTTATACGCCTAGCCCTTCAGAGAGCTGGAGACAAGATATTATATTCTGTCTCTCCATGTCATCTATTCTCTGCACCACGTGTCCCAGTTTTTTCGATTGCCCCTCATATGAAATGGTTCCAAATCTCATTCTCTTCAAACTGTGTTTCATTTCATGAGAGTGTGTCCTCAAATGTGATGCCCAGAACTGAATATCAGAACTGAACATAAAGCTGCGACTGTGCTCTGACAGGGGCGGAAGGTGGGGCAAAATGGACGGACCAATTCCTTAACCCGGATACTGTATTCGTTATGAGAAACCATTAAGGAAATACATCCATTTCATTCGAGAACTTCAGTTAGCCATTGAAAATTTGGTCCAGAAAGAAACAGCTTAAACATAACTGCACGTTTTCAAAGAGAAGAATATTCAGGTGTTAGCTTGAAGGTATGGTAAAATGTCATGACTTTGGACTGGCAATTGGGAATTTTTGGTAGTTGGCATGGGATTCGGATAAAGATGGCCTTTGGTCTAACTATGCTAAATGGATTCAGTAAACAAAAAATGGTCTAAGAGATTGCAAGAATATCATGAACCTACTTGAGAGAAGACATTTTTTCAAGTACCCGTTTCTCCCACTATCTGAAAGTACAGCATTCCCATGAAAACTTCCTTAAGCCCAAATGGTGTAAAATGAAAAAGCAGTTACCAGTAATGTACATGGAACATTTTTAAACATACCCAAACCCAGAAAATAACCTCTCATAGGCTTTTCTGATACCTCAGGACACATCTCATTAATGAAAGTACAAAATAAATCGAGATAAAGCACGGATGTTCATGGACTCAGTTCAAAGCTCTGGTGGCTTGACACGGAGGCGCTGAGTGTATCTCTAGGGAAGGAGCTTGATGGGCCCCTCTTGCTGATGGGGGTGTGAGCTGCCTTTATGAGTCTCATTGCAAAGCAAATGCTGAATCGTATTTTCGCTTTTTGCCTTTTTTCATAAAAGCAAAAATCCTCCTTGTGTATCTTTTGGTTAGTGAAAGTAGGTACTAGTGTAGGTCTTCCGTAAAGGCGAAGTGGCATAACATGAACTTGCAAAAAGCAAGGCATACCTGTATGTAGCCTGATATCATCTGTTTATGTACTTTCAAGTTATGTACATTATATATTAATAATTTCTGTCATTTATGAAATTAAGCCTATAAAAGTATCTACTTAACCAGTACTCGTTTTGGCCTAATAGGACATCATTGTGTACATATGAAATAATAAAATTGCATTTATTTAAAGAATATAATTCAGAGTTTTCAATAGTTTAGACTGGTCTCCTTCCTAGCTTGTCTGAGTTGAATAATAGTTGACTACATGCAACACTTGGTAGACCAGCTAAGGGTTAATAACTTTCTTGACATAATTCAAGATGTTGACATCTTTGTTCTTCATATTGTAACCTGGGGGTTATTACTATCGGTGTGAAAAGGAATTTATAAAAATAAGACAAATGCAAGCAATGTATAAATCTTTCCCATAAAGTCATTTAGTATTTAATAACAGTAGACCCTAGTTTCTCTGCTCCCTCTCTTACAAAGTCTTAGTCTCCTTCCTGTGGCTCCTCTTCTCCCTTCCCCTTCACTTAAAGCTTGTGCTGGGTTCTTTGCCTTCCCTGCCTAGCTCTCTCTCTCTCTCTGTCTTCTGGAGAATTCCTTCACTTTCGTGGTTTTATCTCCACTTCTCCTCTACCAGTGACTCCCTGTCATATAGCTCTAGCTCTGTCCTCTGGGCCGACTGCTGCCATTTAATTTCAAAAACAAAGTAAATGCTTATCAAGCCTCTCTTCTGTGGTCCTTCATGACGGCAATTTTATTGTAGCCTCATTAACAACCTTGTAAAGTATGTTCTGCTACTCCTGTTCAAATACGGGGCAATCAAAGCATAGAAGTCATATTTAATATTACCTTAACCTCAACATGAGTTTGTGAGGATAGTTTGGTTACTGTCTGTCACCATGCCGTCTCTAGGATATTCGGAGACCATCTGCTTTGGTACAACAATTGTCTACACTTGACCTGATCTAGAGTAAGCACTAAATAAATACTTGAGAATGACTGAACGATTGGTCAGATACACATTTTAGGCAGATGCTAGGTAACAATTTGTCTGATTTGAGGAGTTCAAAAGCATCAGGGAGACTAGGAAGCAATTACAGTAGCTCAGATAAGAGATGAAGAAGTTTGGTGGTGGTGGTGGTCATGGAGGAAGAGGGGAAGAGGGAGAAGAAACCATGCTCCTAGTATACAGGAAAGATGGTATTTTATTCAGAGTGGGAAATACCTTGCAAAGATCTTTAGACTCTCACAGTCACAGGATTTGGAAATTGACTGGACTCGCAATTTTCTGGCTGGGTGACCAGAGACATGATGTTGCCACCAACTGAGTCTGGGAATACAGGAAAAAGATCTTCGGGTCTTTGAGCATACTACTACTATATTATTCTTCCTCAATTGCCATTCTCATCATGTATTTCTCCTGATCAATAATCTATAATGACCTCCTACTGCATCTCAGAGCAGAGAGTGATTTTTGTTTTGGTACTCAAATAACTTAATTTGGTATTCAAAAATTTGATACTTCTCCTCTCTGGATCCCAACGGGATTATAAAGCCCTGACGGGCTGGGAGAATATCATAGTTTTTGTTGTTGTTATTGCTGTTACAGTCCAGTAGCTAGCATAGTGTTGGCTGAGTAGTATGTGTGTAATACTAATTTGCTTAAAGGATTTGAAAACAATCATATAATGATGCCCTTGAAATTCATGATTATGAGTATGGAGTGATTTAGAAATAAGATAATGTAACTTTCTCTACCTGAGTGTGTATTACAATTCATAATAATTGCAAACACTTATACAGTATATTTTATATAATAGGTATTAATTCTAAATGCTTTACTTCTGTTGACTCACTTTAATCCTCACAATAACCCTATAAGACAAACCCTATGAGACAGATCCTGTTATTATAGATGAGGACACGGAGGAGGTTAAGGACATTTTTAAAAGTTGCACAGCTAGTTTGTATTTGAACCCAGGCAAATCTGGCTTAAATGTATAGTTAACTATCACATTGCCCCCAGCATTTTAGAGATAACTCAGGATCCATTTATTATTATAGTTATAAGATAAGTAGTTACCCTGTTTATAAAAAATGAATATATGATTAATTCAATGCTTAAAGAGGTAATCAAAATCTGTTACAACCTTGAGCAAATATATTTCCTTCCATTTCTTCCATCATCTGATATGTTCATGCTTAACATCATTAAAATAACAAGTTTAAGTGGTTCTCTTACATCTATAACTCATTTGATTCTTATGATAAGTCATGTAGTGAATGGGTAATCATTATTATTCTCCGTTTTTAGGAGGAAGGTGACACAGCCTGGGCTGGATGGGTAGAGGCCAGGTCTCCTGTTTCTAGTGCATAGCACTGGTGATGGGCTGTCTGACCCAAACTCTTTCAACAAGAGCACACCAGCCCACCATACCTTTATACCACCTTGCTGAATTACCTTTAAATTGTTGCGATTTGGGGACATGAATTTGGATAATTAATTTACGAGGAATCAGTCTGGGCTCATCAAGTCACAAAAATGGAGGAGAATAACAATAAGCACCCATCACTTAGAGTTGTTCTCAGGATTAACTATTGATTTGCTTAGAATAGCTCTTGGCAATATGCAGTAAATGAAAACCATTACTGTTGTCTTTATTAGTAGTAGCATAAGTACTAATGGCCTAGAACGATGATCTTCTCATTGATAGTGGCTTCTCATGATAGTGGCACCAAGAGCTGTTTGATGGAAGAAGGGGAGCTATGTACCCAACTATCTCTGAGATCTCATTTGAGATCTCCGATCCATTATTTTCTCTTGTCTCCTTGCTGAGCCCATTTGTATTTTTATTTATTTATTTGAGAAAGAGAGAGAGAATGAGAACGAACGGGGGAAAGAGGCAGAGGGAGACGGAGCAGCAGACTCCCTGCTGAGCAGGGAGCCTGACGTGGGGCTCCATCGCAGGACCCTGAGATCATGACCTGAGCCCAAGGCAGATGCTTAACCGACTGAGCCACCCAGGCACTCCTGAACCCATTTATATTATCCCAGGCCACTGTTAGGGCTCATAATGTCCCTGATCTAACTCTCTGTTACATATAAGTGGAATCCCCCCCCCCCCCGGGTGTATGTTCTGGGTGACATCTGGAAGCTCAGCACTATCTAGATAGGACCTAGTTAGAGTATAAAGAGCATCTACTGTTCCTGACTACCAGTTAACGTTTATTAATTAGAGAAGAGAAAATTATTAGTCGTCTTTATCAAGTGTACCCTGCAGGATTGATGCCCCTGTGTTTAATTTTATTATTGTGGTGATGGTTTCAACTAGTTTTCCATTTGTTATGACACTTGACATTAATAGTGTTTAACAAATCAAGAAATAAAATATTCAAAACAAAGAAATCCACAAGAAAAAGATTTTGACTCACGAAAGGGGTACCCCTAACTTTCCTTGCTGGGTAAAATGAATCATAACTGGGTAATGACCTCAGGACAAACGTTCAAACAAAATATAATATTTTCGTTTTTCTTTCTTTTTGAATTTCACTCTTACGGATTTGTGGTTATAATGAAACATCCCTCATATTTATTTCAGAGCTATCTTCTGAGACTGGAGCCATTTCTGTGCCAAAGCTACAAACCTCAAAGATGCCTGGCTAGGTACGCTGGGAAACTGGTGTCAATAAATGAGCGAATGAACGGTTACGTCTGTAAGACTGGTGGAGAGATAGCCGAGATTCCTCCCAATCCTTGGGAGCTTCTTCCCTTCTCACCTCCCTGTCTTTGTCTCCTTCCTCCATTTTTACCTTCCCTTGTCTTTTTGTTTTTTCTTTCATATTGTCATCTTCCTTTCCTTTCTCTTTTATTTTCTTGTTTTCATCTCTTCCTTCCTCCCTTCCCTTCACTCTTCCACCTGGACTTTTCCCCTCCATAATTTACTTCCATCTAGGCAATTCCATGTCAGCTTGTAAATTCAAAATGCAAACCGCCGTATGGAATTGTTGAATCACTTTATTGTGCACCTGAAACTAATACAACACTGTATGTTAACTAACTGGAATTAAAATAAAAACTTAAAAGCAAAAACAAAAACAAAACAGAATGCAAACTTCTGTTTATAAAACTAAGTGACTAAGGCTAAAACATTTATTCAGATAATCTTTCTGTTTGCTTGCTTGTCCTATTTCTAGAAGGATTCAGTTCCAGCATACTTTAGCTCTTGATTTACGCCAGTGTTTGCTACCTGCTACTAGCCCTACCCAGTTATACTTTGCATCTGAATGTGATCTCTCTCTTTCTTACTTTTGGATCTCTGCTTCGTGCAGAATCCTGGGCTCTGGTCTGCATCACCTTCAGTCATGCTTCTATCTAGGTGTCTGTGGTGAGCCCTACAGTGGGCCTGCCCAACCTGCTTCAAGGTGGGCACAGTCGTCTCTCCAGTTCACTCCTTCCCTGATATTTGCTTGGTCAGCCTCATTTCCTAGACTGACTGGTTAAGTTATTAATTTATTATGCTTTTCATTCATTCAACAAACACTTATTAGGTATACATAATTATAAAGTTGAATGCAACAGACCTTTCCTCTTGTCACATATGGCATTTTTTTCTTGAGGCAAGTTTTCAACTATGAATTCTACTGAACCTAGGAGAGCACATATTGTTAAACATTTTATCTAGCTTCCTTCAGACAATAATAGATAATTAATTTTTACACAAGACTAAATCCAACAGACATTTTAAAGTATAATTCACATGGCACCAAACACTAACTTATCTTGTTTCATTAGCTCTAAATATGTTGTCCTTATAAAATTAAACAAAGAAAACTGGGTGATTGACAGAATTCTTCATTTTTAATTCAGACTTTTTGCTCTTGCTTAGAGTCTGAACCTTAGATAGATGCAGTGAGATTGTAGTAATTAGTATATTTCCCCCAATTATTATTTGGTTGTTGTATGTGTTTACCAAAATGGGAAAAATACATGAAAGATACTGAGAAATCCATGAGGAATCTGACTTATCTTTGAGTGCACAAATCCGCAGAAAAATTAAGTTTCAAAACCTGTGTGTGTTGAAGTGAATAGAGATTAAGATCTTTAGTTAGAATAGCTTTTCAAACAAACAAACAAAAGCAGAACTAGACCCATAAACACAGAGAATATATCAGTGGTTTCAGAGAGGCAAGGGGTGGGGGGTGGGCAAAATGGGTGAAGAGGATGGGAGATAACAGGCTTTCAGTGATGGAATGAATGAATCAGGGGTAGAAAAGGCATAGAATAGGGAATACAGTTGATGATATTGTAATGCATTGTGTGGTGACAAATGGCAGCTACACTTATGGTGCGCATAGGGGATGTATAGAGGGTGGAATCACTGTGATACACGCCTGAAACTAATGTAACATTGTATGTCAACTATCGGTCGGTACAAATAAATAAATTTAAAAAATAGCTTTTCATCTGACACACAGTCAAAAACGATGTTCAACATTCTTTTTTTTTTTTTAGATTTATTTTTTTTGAGAGAGAGAATGAGAAAGTGCGAGGGTGGAGGGGGAGGGAGAGAGAGAGAGGGAGAGAGAGAATCTCAAACGGACTCCATGCTGAGCATGGAGTCTGTCTCAGTGCTCAGTCCCAGGACACTGAGATCATGACCTGAGCTGAAATCAAGAGTCGGAGGCTTAACCAACTGAGCCACCCCGGCACCCCGATGTTCAACATTCTTATGTGTCTTTTTGACTTTAACTCTAAAAACCTGAGCCAGATCCTTTTAATTTTAATATTTGTACGTTAATAACAGCAATGTCACTAAATAATGTTTACAGTTATAAGCACTGTTAAGTTTTAATTTGGTTTGTTTCTAATAATATTATCAATGAATGTTTTTATTTAC
Source organism: Ursus americanus (assembly GCF_024610735.1). Classification (NCBI taxonomy): domain Eukaryota; kingdom Metazoa; phylum Chordata; class Mammalia; order Carnivora; family Ursidae; genus Ursus; species Ursus americanus. The sequence goes on along the minus strand of NC_142137.1, from coordinate 48,045,820 downwards.
AAAGTAATATATGGAGAAGAGTTATGGATATTATTTTTAGTAACATTCTCCTTAGCTAGACAAGTGCTCTAAACCAAGCAGATAGCATGAGATCACCTTGGCTCTAGCAAAATGAGCATTTTGGAAGATGCATGCCCAAGGAGAAACTAGGAGACTTCTTTGAGTCTGGTGTTTGTGCTTATATGGAAGACACCACATTTCCTTTAGACACCAAAAGAAAAGTTACACTGCAGGAGAAAGGCTAAAAATAAGCAGTTTTCTAACTTCCCACTAAACCACCCTGTTTAAGCCTAAGATGTAAGATGCAGTATTTTCTCTTAAGAAACTATTAAGGGTAAAGAATGAACATGAACTGAGTCTCTGTAATGTGCTTTATTTCATTTAGTCCCTTAACATTTTGAGGTAGGTGTAAGTATTCCCATTTCACTGACAAGGAAACAACTCCAAGAGGGTCACTATGGCAAAGACGCTATTTCAAGCCCACGTCTGTTTGACTTCAAAATCCATGCTTTTTTCTACTCTACCTTATTTTTTTGTTTTTTTTTCCCCTCCTGCTTGTGTTAGGTGTACGGAATAAAGCTACTCTCTCATCCACAGTCGCTGCACAGTGTTGCTTAACATCAGCCCCTGAGGAGAGTCACACAACCTCCCTCTTGAGGAGTTCCCAAAATGGCAACTCTGAGAACAATACCACAGCTCTGGAAGCACCAAGTCTCATGCGTAGGCTCGGGAACGGTGGAAAGGGCTATTGGAGGCCCGTTTACAACACTGTCGTAAAAGAGCGGCCGCCGAAAGTCAGTCCGTAAGTCCCCTCAAGGAGCTTGGGGAAAAAGGAGATGGAGTAAGGATGAGGGGCAGGTAATGTAGAATGAAAAAGAGGAAAGGGGTAAATGGTTAGAGAAGGGAGAATGAATGCGGATTATCAGGAGAACACAAGTAGGGCTTTGTGGCGAGAGGAGTGGGTGGGGAGTAAGGCAGAGATGACACGGGAAGAAATTTTGCCTAAAGAACAAAGAAAAGAGTAAGTGCAGTTTTATCTTCATTAGAAAAAGTGGAAGTTTGTCTTCTGTGACAGGTTGTTCCAACCCATTGTGTTGTGCTAAGATACTGAATTATCTCAACTGTTCGCCATTAGAAATGTGTAGATTCCCTGGGGCCACTTTATAGTCAATGTTTAATAACATGCCTGAGCTTGTGGATTTTGCCTAGATAACAGCGAGGTGAAAATAGCATGTAGTGATAGCCACTGTCTTTCTCACCACTTAGCCAGAATTCCTCCTCTTTCAAAGAGTATAAAGAGGTGAAAAATAATTTTAGAAAGCAGAAATAACTCATCCTTTGGGGCCAATTATGTATGATACATAGATTTCCTGGAGGTGAATTATAGTGTAAAAAACAACATATAGATTCTTTACCAGGTCCTCACAGTGCTGTTGAAATGGAGTTTTTGAAAAACTGGTAAACCTCCTTGGATACCCAAAGGTCATCCTACGTTCATAGCCTATTTTATGGAGGTTTGCAAACCTTTCTGCAATGCTGAATTGGATTTCAGTTGAATTGCATGCAAACTTGGGTCAAGTTTCAAGGGAACACTAGGTAGTTCTTTCAGGTAGAAGCCAGGTGAAACTCAAAGGGTCCAGAGTGGGTTTTGATTTGAGTTTTCTTTTGGGTTCTGCTTGAACTTGACACTCAAAGTGAAACTCAGGAGATCTGAACCTCTTGCAAACTCAGGCTCAAAGGGAGGTTTTTGGAAGCAAACTTGCATGTTGAAAATGCTGAGCTAACAGTGCTAATTGGTGCATTAGTTTGCTTTGCCCAAACCTTTGAATAGTTTCATCTGGAAAAAGAAGGTTTCTCTTAGCATAAAGTTTAGTAAAGCTCTGCAAGCGGACGTTGGTCTTGCTGAGAGATTACCTACAGTAAGGTGAGTGCACAAAATGCCATAATGCTAGATTGCCAAGCACAGTTCCCAAAATAGGCTATGGAATGGGTCAGTCACGTCCTTATCACATTCGTGCATTGGGATTATAGGCATCTTGGGCAATGCAGTGTACCTGGGTAGTTCGAATTAAAGCTGAATGTGTTGTCTGCATTACCTAGATAGTTGGTGCTGTATAGATTGGACCACAGTGAGAGGAAAATATTCTGTTGTGAGAGTGAATAAATGGAAAGAGAATCCTGAGTTTTCCCTCACCCCCATTAAACATGTTCATAAAGACCTGTCTGTGACAGTCCTGAAAGGTAAAGGCACAACAAGCATATAGATGAGCCAATCGTCAAGACATTTTACAAGATATGCTTCTGACCTGGTTAGGGGTTGGTGCAGGGCAGAGGGGATTTAATTTACTTTCGGCAAACAAGTCTGAATACTAAATTAAACCCAACAGAAATGAGGGGTTTTTTGAGAAAGGAAACAAGTTGGCAGGATTTTGGCATATCAACAAAAGGAAATCACACAAAGAAAAGGATTAGTCAAAATAAAGATCAAATGAAGATCAAAAATAAATTGGCTTCAATCCAGGAAACATTTGTTGCATTTTACAAGCAGGTCTTTCCTTCCCTAGTGTGAAGAGCAGAGGAACCACCTGATCTTCCCCTAAAGGTCATCAAGCACAGGGCATGCTAGTGATGAAATGCTCCAGAGCCTCGGAGAAAGCCCAGCACAGGTGCATATTGAAGAGAAGTTCAAACCTCTGGGGCTTAAAACTATGAACAACGTGAAGGCAATGAATATTGGTAAGCAGATTCTAAGGAAGTGTTGTTTGTACCAAGTATTCATACTTCAGGAATACATAGTGCTGCTTGAACAAAAGGAATAAACAATATCTATCATCTTTCTATAGAGTAGGCATTCTGGAAGTTATTGAACTTTTTTAGACTTTAAAGGCTCCTGTTTGATGCATCATTATAACCAAAGCCACACAATCTGTATGACTAGCTACAAAATGAAAATTCAGAAACCCTTGTTAAAAAGGCAGAAAAAGGGTGCCGTTAAAGGTACTATATATATAAGCCTTTTTCCTTTTGTTCTAGAGTCTCCACTTGTGGTAGGGTTCTTTTTTTCCTATTTAATGTCATTTTAAGTAAAGAAAAATTAAAATTTGAAATGAGCATGCATCTTACTGCTCATCTTTATTTTGTGCAGTCTTAAATGCAAATGTAAGAGCAATGACTTCATATGCAGGGTTACTGAACTTACACTATTCATATTTTGTAGTTCATACATATGCTTTTCACTCTTACCAGAACAGTGGAAATGTTTCACAGAATTAACTCAACTGTTTTCATTTCACTTCTTGATATGCCTACATTCTACCAACACTCTCTACCTTTAGCTTACTGATGAGTAAGGAAGAGCTAAAAAGAAAAGGAACCCTTGGGGTCACCCTATTTTTCCCAGAACATAGAGGATTTATGGAAGGCTTACTGGAGAAGGTAACATCCAAAGATAGTAGGAGCAGACTATGGACATGAGAATTTCCGGATAATATTCTGAAAAAGAGGAAGGATTACTATATGAGATTAAATAAGCTTCAGCACAGTTGATGAGTTTATTTTTGGCTTATTTTTTTCTTGTTCTTGCATTTTTTGGATTCTCTATAATCAGTTGACGCATTTTGTAAATGAGGTGCTCACATTCATCATGAGAGTTAGATCGCCTCTAGCAAGTGTCATTGTCATTCAGAAACTTCCATCTTTAGGTTACAGATTATAAACCCAGGTTTGTTGTTTTTTTTTTTTTTTTGAAGATTTTACTTATTTATTTGTCAGAGGGAGAGAGAGAGAGAGAGAGAGCGAGAGCACATAAGCAGGGAGAGCAGCAGGCAGAACAGGCAGAGGGAGAAACAGGCTCCCCGCAGAGCATGGAGCCTGATGCGGGACTCGATTCCAGGATGCTGGGATCATGACCTGAGCAGAAGGCAGACGCTTAACCGACTGAGCCACCCAGGCATCTCCATATAAACCCAATCTTGACTAAGCCCTCCAGACAAATATTCAAGATGTGTTGGCAGTTTGAATCCCTTTTAAACTATGTCTAAAAAAAATTACGTCTAAAAAGAAATTCTGGAAAGAATACTAAATCCTAGATTCCACAGAGGAGCTTAAAATGGAATGATGCTGGAAATTGAAACATTATTTAAATCCGACATGTCACCTTCAGTGAAATCAGTCTCTGAGGCCCTTTTGATACTATAATTATTCTACCTATTTGAGGAACTAATTGAAGCTCCAATTTTAGGAAACATCAGCTTTTTTGAAAAAAAAAAAGATTGATTTATTTGAGAGAGAAAAGAGAGAGAGTGTGAGTGGGGAGAGGGAAAAAAGGACAGGGGGAGAGAGAATCCCAAGCAGACTCCCCGCTGAGCATGGAGCCGGACTGGGAGCCTGATCCTATGACCCATGAGATCATGACCTGAGCTGAAATCAAGAGTCAGATGCTTAACCAACTGAGCCACCCAGGTGACCCAGAAACATCAGCTTTTGTGTTTGTTATACATATTTATCTTTTAGATGAAAAAATACAAATATTATTTTGATATACCCTCAGAAGAATGTTATATATTAATTTCTGAGTTTGAAATGCATTTACTCTTCAAGTTGTTTCATTATTTTGCAAATAAACATACTCAGAACCTAAATTGTACACAGATGCGCTAGTTCTACTGGTATTTGTGAGTAAATAGAAATATAGATGTATCTACTTAAGGAGCTATTATACAAGGATGCATAAGTTAGATGAATGTGAGCAGGAAGGGAAACACATTGTCAGGGCCAATGCTGCAGTATCTCTTCAATTTTGTAACCTTGGACAGCTGGGACATGTGAGGGGCTGATAGATTGGGTTCGCATAAAGTGATGAAGCTTGGAGCTATCTCTTGGGGAAAAGTCTGTATAGAACCTTAAGAACTAGTGGCCTAAACATTTTTATTGGAGGTATAGGTCCAAGAGCCGGTGTAGAAGGAACACAATTAGAGTTAATAGGTCATCTTTAAAAATCAGAATAAAAAAGAAAAGAGAATGGAGGCTGGTCAGCCAGTTGTGTGTTTATAATGAGGGTGTGGGACCAGTCAACACTGTGCACTCCATGGCCACAAATATTCCCCTAAATCATAACGTCAGAGCTATGCTTCATTAGTCATATGGAGAATCACAGAAGAAAATGTGGGTTAGTTGTGTAAATGAAACACTGCTCCAGGAAGAAACAGCTCAAGGTATGTGCCCTGGAGACCATGGTTCAGAAACATTTTATATAGGGAAGAAACATTTGTGTACAGCAAATGCCATATTTTTGAATTGTGTTACAGCAGAGGTGGCTTTCCACCCTCATTTAATTTCCCTTGTGACCAAGCATCTGGTCCCCAGCTACCTAGAGCAATGACCACAAAGCCTGTATTTAAGAGGTCTATAATTATTTGTTAAGCAGAAATAAATTGCCAATCTAAATTTTTATTTACTATGACCTAGAACCTTGTTTATCTGCCCTACTTTCCCCGAAGTCTGAAAGGGAAAGAATATACTTTTGACACACATATTTATTCATTTTGTGATCCTCTTTCTCTTTTTGTAATTTTCTTTGTGGAAATTACAAGCCTCAAAAAGCAAGTGGTCTGCTTCTGTGGTCTGTTTTCTTGCACTTACCGGGCAGTGTCATTCATTTCTTTACAACCTGACCTAAGTGCCCCTGATAATGGCACAGGCGTAAGTGACAGAGCAAGGGAAATGTCAACCAGATTAATTTGAATCAGTAAGTCCAAGGCTGCCTTTATTTCTGATTTTCATTAATATGTTTTTGTAAATTTTAGAAAGTGGCCCAAACTGAGCAAATACATTTGTAGTATTATCATAAAAATAGTTTGATCTTACGGAGTTCTGAAAGGATCTTGAGGTCCCCAGACCATACTTTGAGAACCATTACTGTGACAGTGATTACCTCCATAGCTGATTAATAGCATTGTAGATAGCAGACCATACACTTCATCTTCGCCTTGTTTGTTTTTCACTTAGCAATATATCCTAAAGATCTTTCCACGTCAATACAAACAAATCTTCTTCCCTTGCTTTTATAATAGCCTAGTATTCCATTGTCTGGGTTTACCACAATTTGTTTTAGCAGTTTTTTTTCTGAGAGATACTTGGGTTGCCCCATTTTAAAATTTTTAAAGTTTTTGGCCATTAATATTATTTTCTAAAATAAATGACAACAATGTAAATACAGCATTTTATATAAAGCAGGTATATCTGTAGGAAAACTTGCAGAAGTGGAATGCAAATTGCAATTTTGCCTGGTTTGGCCCGGACTTTGCTCTGTTTTGCCTACTCAAATTACATGAACAGGTTTTCTTCCCCCACTTGCTCTTGTGAGCTTTGATAATGTGGTAGGTGAACAATATTATTTTAGAGTAGTTTTAAGGTACATTGCTCTTGTTATGAGTAAGGCTGAACATCTCTTCATACGTTAGGACTCTTTGTATTTCCTTTTCTGTGAATAGGTTTTCTTTCAGATTGCTGATCTTTTTCTCCTCCATTTCTAAAGGCTTTTAAATGAAGGATTAGAGAAAGTATCTAGGAACTTTTAAAGTATTGCTTCTGCTATGAATTTCAAATGCTTTGTCTCAATGTGTCATTTTACTTTAGATTTGCTTGTGGTGTCTTTTGCTATATAGAACTTTTCTCATTTTCATGTAGTCTGTTTTATCAACCTTTCTCTTATTCTTGGCTTCTGCATTTGGGGACTTGGTTTAGAAAGACTTTTTCTGGGGCGCCTGGAGGCTGGCTCAGTCAGTGGAGCATGCGACTCTTGATCTTGGGGTTGTGAGTTTGAGCCCCACATTGGGTGGAGAGATTACTAAAAAATAAAATCTTTTCAAAAAAAGACTTTTTTCTACTCCAGAGTTATAAAGAAATGCACAGATCTTTTTTATACATGTTGAAAAATTCCATCTTTTCAATGGAAAAGTAACCTTTATCGTGTAATAAATTCTTGAGTATATTTGGCTTAATAGTATATGAAAAAATTAAAATCTCATGAATTAATAGGACTTATTCCAGCAATGCCAAAATTGCTTAATATTAGAAAGTATAGTTAATAAGTACCTTATTAGATTAAAAGATCTCACACCCACCTTGTTGATAAATGTGAATGGTAAGATCGAATTGACTGAGAGACCAGAGACACCTCTTGATAAATCAAGAAAAATTACTTATCTAGAAGCTACAGCAGGAAGTCATTGCAATCAGGATACCCAGCAAAGAGGCCAGCAGCATTCTCCAATAACAGACAGAGGACACTGGCAGATGTGCAATTGCAGATAGTAAGTCCAATAGTGTGAGAGACACATGAGAACTGCTAGGAGTTCAACTGACACCCTCCAAGCCCAGCTTTGTATTCCTAAGGCTGTGGCAATTCTCCTAAGGCTAGAGTTCGATATTTATGAGAAACCATGTCATCAGGGTCAAGTGTATCATCAGTTTCAGTGGAACCTGATGCACCCTAGACGACCCGTCACAGTACAGGACAGTGTGGCTTATTCGGTATATTTATTTCCCTCAGCCTCTTCAAGATACACATCCTGTTCCAATTATTTTCCTGAACTTAGAGTTGTGGAGAAAAGAAAATGGTCAGTTTTAAACTTCTTTGGGAGTAATGTTAACAACCTTTAAGGAGAAAACACATATAACTATCTCAACAGATGTAAAAAAAAATTACTAGCAAAGAAAAACTCATAAATACAGACATTTTAATAAAATAGGTCTTTACCAAGAACCTATAGCCAACATTCTTATGGTGAAATATTAGAATTCCTACAAAGACAAGAATTTCTGCTTAAGTACTATCATTTAATATGTATTAAAGGCCCTAAAATACACTAAGAAAAAGAAATTGAAAATATAAATATTAAAAGGGAAGAGGTAAAATTGCAACTTATGGAGATGCGATTACCTATACAGGAAGTTGAAAAAGAATCAACTGATGAACTATAATATCTGATATAAGAGTCTATTAAGGTGGCCAGATACAAGATTAACATGCAAAAATAAATAATATGCTACATATCACAATAACTGATAAGAAAATGGAATAGGAAAAAAATCCCACTCACATAGCAATAACAAGGAAAAATTTTAAGGTAATAATAACGATAATCGTGGGACCCATATGAAGCATACAGTCAAACTTAAGGTTGTCAAAGAATTGAAAACGTAGAGAGATAAGCCATGTTCTTAGATAGGAAGATTTAATGTTGTAAAAAAAAATTAATTCTACCTAAATTCATATATAAGTTTAATGCAACCCCTACTAAAATATTATCAGAATTTTTAATGATGTTTAATTCTAAATTTTTTTTCTGAAAAATAATTCTACAATTCAAAGAGAAAAATATGCAAAAATATTTAATAAAAGATTTGGGGAAATCATAATCACTGGAATTTGCATCACTATATATGAAAGCATAAAGCTTTACTAATGAACATAGTATGATATTGATGTTAAAGTGGACAAAAAGATCAGTAGAACAGAATAGGTAGTTCAGAATTCAATCCTGTTTATGCACATATATGATTAATACAATAACTTAAATCTATGGGCAAAGGTTAATAAACATTGGGAAATTTAATAAATTATTTGGAAAAAGTAAGGCTGGGCACAGAGACATACCCAAATTTCAGATGGAATAGGGGCTATATATAAACAAAAACAAACTAGAAAGTAGAAGATAATTTGACTTGTCTAGTTAATTAATTGAAATGGGATATGTTAAGAACTCGAGGGTACATAAAAGGCCCTCAGTAAATAGGGACTCTACCTCCTTGCGATGCCCAGTGCAGGTTTGTACTGTCTATAGAAACGTGTTCAGAAAAGGTGATTCCCTTTGCTCATGATTTCAGTCATCTTTTATGCTGCTCTATCCTTGGGTCTAGCCAGGAGCACCTCCTATGGCAGGTTCTCTGTTATATTGTTTATCTTGCAAAGAAGAGCCATCATTTAGAGTCACTGCACATCCTGGATCAAGGATGCTCCTTTAGGATTGGATTTCCAAGATCTAATTTGATGTTCCGTGCATGCCTAGAGCGCCTGTGGCTAGCACATAAATGGTTTGATCCATTTCTGAACAGCCTGAGTGCTTTCCGAGAAACGGAGAGGAGTGAATATTTGTTGTAGTTAAAACAGCAGGCAGTCCCAGACTGCTCTCCTACTGGGAGGCTAAAATATTCAAAACGATCCTAAAGAGTCTGTCTTCTTCAGGATAAAGAAAAATGGACTAATCATAGGGTGAAAATAGCCATAATAAAAGTAAAGCATTCATTTGACGAAACTGCTACTGGTTCTAAAAGATACAATCTATAGGACTCCAGTAAAATGGCTCTTTCTCTGTAGGCCCACATAATTTCAGCAGGTTTTTTGGTCATATTTCATGAGTACATTGTTGATGATGAAATTTCAATGTAAAAGAGCGTTCAACAGCTAAGTCTTGAAATTTTTCGCAACCTAGCCCGTATACGCCGACTTCTACAAACTACGTAGTACTTGTTCTGTATCAGTGTGTGCTTGAGTATTTCGTCTATATTTGCTTATTGTTGTGTGTTAATTTAACAGGCACAGGCTTGCTTTTTTTTTTTTTTTTTTTTTTGCTTTTGGTACCTGACCCTCCAAAACGTTGCATAGGGATACTAAAGTTATCGATATAGTCTCTTTGGATGTTCTAAACATCTAATATTATAAATCAAATACAGTATATATTGATTATGAAGTGAAATTGGAAGTCTTACAATAAAGTCAATAAAATCAATGAAAGCAGTGATGGAAAAAGATTCCAATTTATAGATGAAGCTATTGACAAATGAGGACCTGGTGGAATTAGATCAATTAATAACCAAAGAAGAAATAATTGACAGGACTAGTAACATAATAGGCATTTCAGAGACTTATTTGTGTATCAGTGTATTAAGAGGGTATCTTGGAAAATTAGAGCACTTGAGTAATTTTTAATGACTTGCTATGATCATTTTGCAAAAATGAAACAGGTAGGAAATGGCATATTCTGCTAGCCTATATCTTTGTCAGAAAAGTTACCTTAAAAAGAACCAATGCTTGGGGCACCTGGGTGGGTAAGTGGGTTAAGTGGCCTACTCTTGATTTTGGCTTAGGTCATGATCTCAGGGTTGTGGGATCCAGCCCCCACCTCAGGCTCCAGCTCCCTCATCAGGCTCCATGCTTAGTGGGGAGTCTGCTTGAGATTCTCTCCCTCTGCTCCTTCCCCTGCTTGTGTCCTCTCTTTCTCTAAAAATAAATAAATCTTAAAAAAAAAAAGAAGAACCAACACTTGATTCATTCTTTGTTCTAATAATTACTGCATAACTACAATTTCAACTTCTTTCTGTAAAATACAAGATGAAATACTGAGTCTTATTAAGTTTTGTTTACATTTTTTTTAAATAAGGGAATCAACCCTTTTGTTTACTCTGTACATGACATTTGTTTTCTGTTTTAAGTCTATTCACTGTAAGTGAGCTTTTTCCAGGACAATGTATTCTCCAATAATGAAAACCTACTGTCCTGTAAACCATTAGGTCAACACTGTGGAAGAAACTATAAGGAACAAATTGAATAAGACATGGTCCCTACGCTAAAGAAGCATACAATTCAGCTGATGTATATCACAGTGCCTCGTTTTCTTGTATCTTTCATGACATACACACTATGTTTGAGAAGGAAATCAAGGATTTTTTTCCTTACTGTTTTCCTTATTCCCTACATAGCTAGTAGTTCCAAGACTGTGGAGATAGTGAGTTTAATGATTGCAAATTTGAGGTGGAATTTATTAGACAAAGGCTGCTTATGTTTTCTTATTTGCATTAGATAAGGATTCTTGTCTATTATTACTGCTATTTGATGGAAGTGGGAAAGAAAAAGAGACTTGTTGTAGCATTAAAATAATTTAGCTTTTGATCTGTAAGAATGAAGAAAAAAGGGGGCGCCTAAGTGGCTCAGTTGGTTGAGTGACCAACTCTTGATTTGGGCTCAAATCATGATCTGGGGTCGTGAGATCAAGCCCTGCATCAGGCTCCACGCTCAGTGGGGAGTCTGCTTAAGATTCTCTCTGTCCCTCCCCTCTGCCCCTGCCCCCACTCCTTGCATGCTCTCTCTGTCTCTCAAAATAAATAAAAATCTTTAAAAAAAAAGGAAAAATTCTGAATGTCTATGACACAGATGAGTTTTTACTTATATATATGAGTATGTATATATGTATATAAACAGCAAGGCAGTTTCAGAAATGATCTTCCTACATTACATGATTATCAGTGCCTTTTAAAAATACATTACTAGCCAGGATTTTATTGTTACTAGTAGCAATCCTACTCTGTACAAAAGCTGTCAAGACGTATTTATTTTATTTATTGTCATCATTTCTCTCTCCCCTTCTACCTCCATCTTGATACCTGTGAGAACAGAGGTAGGCAGTTATGCAGGTGAAGAGTAGTCACAATCTATGTATTATAACTGCAATTTCTAAATAAGAAATTATGCTTGCAGTCTTGCTTAAAGAATGATCTTTAGGATGTCAGTTAGGACTTACGATCTCAATCTGAGGACTAGACATGCTGGTCTGCTTTCATTTTAAAACAGTTTGCTAAAGTTAGCAAAACCAGAAAGATTGTGATTCAGGAAAAATACACCTAGTTTGCAGTTTCTTTTTTTTTTCTTTTAAATATTTATTTGTTTATTTTAGAGAGCACGCATGCACGCACAGGTGGGGGAGAGGGAGAGTAAGAGAGTCTCAAGCAGACTCTGTGCTGAGCATGGTGCCCAGGGCGAGGCTCCATCTCACCACCCTGAGATCACAGCCCTGAGATCAGGATCTGAGCCGAAACCAAGAGTCAGAGGCTTAACCCAGTGCCTTCCTCGGGCGCTCCACCAAGTTCGCAGTTTCTGAAGGAGATTGAGAAAAATACATGTAAAAAGCAGACACTATATTAAGTATCTTTTTCATGATGAGACTGTGTGTATACACCTTTTAGTGGTAAAAGAAGACTCTAAGGAGGATCAAAGAAAGCTTCATTGCTCCTTCTGCTAACTTGGTGACCATTTTGGGTCCTGACCTCAGAGGGATTATTCTCTTTCCTAGTCTTCAAGACTTGATATTCAATCCAAATGTGACTTCAAGACTTGATATTCAATCCAAATATGACTCCTTAGTCATTCTGAGCAGAGTGTAATTCTTTATCCCACATTTTGCAAACTATCTGGGAGAGTGCTGTCCCCCAAATATCTTCCTCTACAAATCCTAAATGATAGACAGACAAGACCTTCTTCTCTCTCACTCCTGCTGTCCTGGCTGTTCAACTGCCCATGTGGCTCCCTTCAATCTAAGTTTTGGAAGGGCCACATGAGGTCCTCCAGGCTTCTTCCCAGATTCTGGCCGTGGGAGCGGCCCAGCGTCACAGATTTTGCATTATCTCGAGACTCTCTGGAGCTTCTTCTTCATCCTTCCCCAGAACCGCTGCCCCCAATGCCTATCTTAGCTATGAACAAAACTGTCCCTGGCCACAGCATAGGCTCCCTTCCAGTGATAGAGAGATGCCTTCTCTGCATTTCTGCCTTTAGTAGAATGCTAAAAAACGGGAAAAAAATCTATGTCAAGCGTATACACTCTAAACATATCTGTTGTCTTCTAGCAGATGGAACAGACGACTGACGTCAATGTTTCCATTTCTCCCATTTTGCCCCATGGAAATCTGAGCAGCCAGGATGCACATCGCCCCGCAGCCGTGCTTCTTGTCTTCCTGATCCATCGCTTGCCCCCGGGAGGGAGCAACATTTTACAGACTCCTTTCAGTTCAACAGGAGGAGCCCCGATTCCCTATCCTGATTCTCCACCCCCTTTTTCAACAATCACAACAGTTTAATTTTCTCGTAAAAGGGAATGTAATTTCCTCACCATGATGATCCCTGGCCTCTAGCCTTAGTCTCCTGAGGCACAAGCAAACCTCTTGTGTGATTTTTGGGGTGAATCTGTGCGTATTCTGCTGCTTGTGCTCACGTGCCTTTTATACTTACTTTTTAACAATTCTAATTTTTAAAATAAAAATTTATAATGACTTTTAAAAAATACAGATTTTTATAAATTACCAATATTTGTTAAGTATTTTCCAGTGTCAAGAACTGGGATGTATGTTTGGTTGGAACTCTTTTTGGTAGGTATTCGAAGAAAAGAAAAGGGGAAAAAAAGAAAGGAAAAATGAGAAGCAGCAATAATTAGGTCTTTGTCTTTGTTCTTCATTCTGCTTTATGTTCCTTAATAGGTCATGTCTCCCACTTGCCACACCCCACAGCAGCTTGTCCCAGATGGCAGTGGGGGCCGGGGAGTAGGAATTACTCAACTTTGAAAGGTTTTCTCAACATACGGATGAATGGATGAGTGAGCATGTGTTTACTTTACTATTTTTAGTGTTTTGTTTCTGAAGTTAGATTACAGGGAGCAAAAAAAAAGCTAGGCAGCCTTTGGCCTACAGATGTCTGTTACTAACTATTATTGTATATAGGGTGAAAAACAGAAACAATATGGCAACTATGAATTCTCATTGGTGACACCACAGATCAAATCACTTCTCTACTCTGAAGCCTCCACTGTTTTCCATTTCAGAACAGAACACAACAAAACAAAATGAAATACCAAGTCCTTCGTGTGGTCTACAGAGCCCTGCATGATTTCACTTCTACCCACTCTTCTGACTGTACCACTCTTTTCCTTTCTTCCTGCAGTCTAGCCAGCAACGTTAGCCTTCTTGCTCCTTCTTGAACATGCTGGTATACTCTTATCTCAGGGCCTTTGTACTTAACTCTTCCTTCAGCTTGGATCTCCCAACCCCCAAAACCCACGAGGCTTTTTCCCTCGCTTGCTCAGATCACTGCTCAAACATGACCTTACAGAGAGACTTTCCCCAAACCCCCTTTCTAAACCAGTTCCCCTTTCCTATTCCCATAATAAGTTTTATTTTTTTTATAGCACTTACCATCTTTTGTTATATGTTTGTGTGTTTCTATCTCCTCAGTCAGAATATAAACTTGATGAATTTGGATTTTGTTGATGGCCTATATTCGCAGCACTAGATCAGTACCTGGGAAAAAGCAGGCACTCAAACAAAGCAGATGTTGTCAGGGCCCTGCCCTTGTATCATTGAGGCCAAATTCCAGCTGCCAGTATCTGCATCTTCAGGTTAGAGGATGCTTCCCAGAAACTGTAGAAGGTCATTTTGCCCACGTAGGCATTAGGCTTGAGGATTTACAACCCCAACCTCTGCCAAAGCGAAGCCCTCAATTGATCATTCTCAGCATTTGCTGTACAAATACTACAGTTTCCTTTTCCTTCAGTCGAGGGGGTTCAGAGTAAGGAGATGAGGGGAGGACTTCTGGGACCGAGGTAGCTTTCTTACCAACACATTATTGGCTCCCTTCCCTTCCCAGTATCGTTTCTCCACTCCCCAACCTTCTGGCACCTCTCAAGTAAATATTTACCCTCAAATTCTTGTCTCAGGATCTGTTTGGAGCAACCTGAACCAAGATGATAAATATTCGTTCTTGTTGAATGAATTATTCACAGTGGATTCTGGATATACATTTAAAAACAAGACTGGCGAGGGACAGTTGCAGCATAGTTTCACAGAGGGTGGAAAGTTAGCTCAGCAAACAAGAGACGGGCTACCACATCCTAGGGAGGAGACGAGGTGATTATAATATGGAAAAAAAAAAAAAAAGAAAAGTAAAGAAAATGAATTCTTGCCAGCACCTGAGAATCAGTGTCTGCAACTTGGGGCCTCAGAATCTGCAAGGCTGAACACGGAAACAGACACACGTGATGCTGACTTCACGGGTGTGAGGCCTATAAGGTTGCAGAGGGCTCCATGTTCAGAATGACCTTGTACTTGGTTTGAAGCTCTGCTATTGCCATCTTCAGATTCTTAGTAGTGTTTTTTAATTTTCTTTAACAGGGAGCCCTGCACTTTGATTTTGCATGGGGCCTCACAAATCATGTAGCCAACCTAAGGTATACACCATAGTTTCTCATGATAGTTGAGGAAGAGGAATAGAAAATCAAGGGCTTGGCATAAGAAAAGTAGATTTTATAGGGCTAGGTGGTAGAATTTCCGTCTGGTAGAAATTCTAAGGATCTTCCCATAGTCTGCTTTAATTAAGAGTGCTCATTTCTTATATCAGATAATTATAGCAGCCTTGAAAGCGGAAATAAATGGTCTAGCAATATTTCATGATACTATTGCTTGGTATAAATCATTAAAACATTATTGGATAGATGTAATATATATTACTACTTATAGGTTGCTTTATACGGAGAAAAAATACAATTGATACTAGTTAGAAAAACCACTATGGAGGGGCGCCTGGGTGGCTCAGTCGTTAAGCGTCTGCCTTCCGCTCAGGGCGTGATCCCAGAGTCCTGGGATCGAGCCCCGTATCGGGCTCCCTGGTGGGAGCCTGCTTCTTCCTCTCCCACTCCCCCTGCTTGTGTTCCCTCTCTCACTGGCTGTCTCTCTCTGTCAAATAAATACATAAAATCTTAAAAAAAAAAAAAAAGAAAGAAAAAAGGAAAGAAAAACCACTATGGAATACTTACAAAAAGGTCATATTTGTCGTCTTAATTGACCTGTAGTATTTTTTGTGATGTGTGTCGTATTTGCTGCTGGTGACTTTTTAATTGATCATTTGTCTGCCTTTTCAGTTGGAAAGCTGCCAAGAATTTTTGATATTTCCAATCTGACAACTGGCCTATAAGGTACTATTTTTAAAATATGCCATTTTGTTTATTTCCATTTTAAATGGTACATATAAATACTAAAAAAAAGTCTTTTGATATAAAAAAAAAAAGTTACTTGAGAAAAAAATAATTATCCCTTGTGAGAAATTTTAGTTTGTGGATTTTCAAGCAGGGTGGCAAGTAAGTAAAGTATTGCAGCATTTTCCACTAACTAAAAACAGCTGTCATGTGATGATGGGTGTTACATCTGCAGCTGACACCCACTTCAAAGAACAGGTGCTTGTAGATGTCTAAAAAAGAAAAAGCAGCTCTTGTACCAGTCTACAGCAGCCTTCAGGAAGTGATGAGTGGGAGCAATGGGAAGACTGGCTCAGCGGCAGCTTTGGGTCACTGTGTCACAGAGGTGTATCAGGACGCTTAGGTGCTCACCGAACTTTCTCCTGGATGAGTCTTCAATGTCAGAAGCTAAATTGCTGGATAATAACGTTTATTAAAAAGTAATGACTTCACATGTAAAAGAATGAAGTTGGACCCTTACCTTGCATCATATACAAAAGTTAACTCAAAATGGATGAAAGACTTAAACATGAGAGATAAAAACTATAAAATTTCTAGAAGAAACCAGGAAAAAGCTTCATGACATTGGACTTGGCAGTGATTTCTTCTATAAGACACCAAAAGGATAGGCCATAAAAGACAAAATAGATAAGCTAGACTTCATCAACAGTGAAAAGTTTTATGCATCAAAGAACACAACAGAGTGAAAGGGCAACCCACAGAGTACAGAAAACATTTGCAAATCATATATCTGATAAGGAATTAGTATCCAGAATATATAAAGAACTCCTCCAACTTAACAACAGCAAAAACCTAAACCATTCAAAACTGGGCAAAGGACTTGAATAGATATTTCTCCAAAGAATATATACAAATGTCCAATTAACACATAAAATGATAATCAGCAAAACTAATCATGGGGAAATGCAAATTAGAACCACAATGAGATATCACTTCTTATCCATTAATGTGGCTTTTATTAAAAATAAAAAGCCAAGAACAAAACGTGTTGTCAAAGAAGTGGACAGATTGGAATCATACATTGCTGGTGGGAATGTAAAATGGTATAGCCACTGTGGAAAATACTATAGCAAAAATGTGAAGTAGAAAAATTAAGTAAAATTATTATATGATCCAGCAATTCCACTTTTAGGTATATACTCAAAAGAATTGAAAGCAAGAACTCTAACAGATACTTGTACACCGATGCTCAAAATCGCATTATTCCTTATCGCCAAAAGGTGGAAACAACCCAAATGCCCATAAACAGACAAATGGGTAAATGAAATGTAGTGTATACATGCAATGGAATGTTTTCCAGCCTTAAAAAAGAATGAAGTTGATACACGCTACAATATAGGTGAACCTTGAAAATAGTACGCTAGGTGAGATAAGCCAGACGCAAAAGAACCAATATTGTATGATTGATTTCACTTAAAAAAAGGACCTAGAATAGGCAAATTCATAGAGACAGCAGTAGAATAGTGGTTACTAGAAGCTGGAGAAATGGAGATTGGGGAGTTATTATTTAATGGGTACAGACTTTCTGTTTGGGATGATGAAAAAGTTCTGGAGATGGGTAACATTGATGGTTGTATAACCTTGCAGACGTACTAAATGCCACGGAGATGTACACTTAAGCATGGTTAAAATGGCAAGTTTTATATTACGTACATTTTATCACAATTTTAAAAAGGAAATCTTTTCATCAGTCAGAAAAATGTAATGATTTTTTCAAATTTTGTTAAAAATTTAAAAGAATAGCTTTTAGGGGCACCTGGGTGGCTAAGTCCATTAAGTGTCTGACTCTTGGCTTCAGCTCAGGTCATGATCTCAGGGTTCTGAAATGGAGCCCTGCTTTGGGCTCCACGCTCAGCAGGGAGTCTGCCTGGGGTTCTCTCTGCCCCTTCCTCTGCCCCTCCCCCACCTCCCTCTCTCTAAAAAAAAAGGAATAGTTTTTATTTTATTTATTTATTTTGAAGTAGAGTTGACACACAACATTACATTAGTTTCCGGTGTTACTGTTTTTTTTTTTTTAAGTGCCAATATGCATATGAATTTTAGGCAATGGAGAACATTACCAAGTAGAAAACAGCAAGTTTTCTGATTGCCTTGCATTGTGGTGAGTATGATTTTAGACATCTCTGTGCGTTTCTTTAAGATGGTTGAATGAATGAATACATGGACTGACAGTTGCATGGACTGAGATACAGAACATAAACAATTCAGTAAGAATGAGATCATACTATACATACTATTTTAGAAATAGAGATGTTATATTTATTTGACCTAAATATAACCCAGGGAAAAAAACTAAAATGAAACTGAATTATTGAAATTCAGAATCTTTTTTTTCTTTTCTTTTTTTTTTTTTTAAAGATTTTATTTATTTATTTGACAGAGATAGAGACAGCCAGCGAAGAAGGGAACACAAGCAGGGAGATTGGGAGAGGAAGAAGCAGGCTCATAGCGGAAGAGCCTGATGTGGGGCTCGATCCCATAACGCTGGGATCACGCCCTGAGCCGAAGGCAGACACTTAACCGCTGTGCCACCCAGGCACCCCTCTTTTTTTTTTTTTTTTTTATACCATAAGAAGGCAGTTAAGACTGGTTCCAATTTAGGTTCATACATTTTTTTAAAGCTACATGCCTCAATTTCGGACAATATGTGAACTGACTCCATGCAATGAAAGAAAGGTGATTAACACTCTTACACTCCCATCTCCTCTACACCAGTCTCCCAAGTTCTGTTACTTCTATTATTTTTATTTTATTGGAGTTTACAGCATTTACACCCTATTCTGAAAAAGACAGTCCCCCAAATTGTTAGCTTTAAATTTGTATATCTAAATGGGCTTTGCACCTGGGTAGCTCAGCCTATTAAGCATCTGCCTGTGGCTCGGGTCATGATCTCAGGGCCCCGGGATCGAGCCCCACGTCGGGCTCTCTGCTCGTCAGGAGCCTGCTTCTCCCTCTGCCTCTGCCTGCCATTCTGCCTGCTTGTGTTCTCTCTCTCTGTGTGTCAAATCAATCAATCAATCAGTCTTTGAAAAAATAAATGGGTTTAGTGATCATCATCAGTCTTTTCCCTCCTATTTCTGTTGGGGAGACTTTGGTTTTGATTCACCGTGAAGTTGGTTAGCTTTCATTGTTAAAGTGGTTTTCAGGATGAGCTGTAGTCCTTGAATGCTTTCTCACTGAGGAATGCCTGTATCTCTATATTCGAACATCAGACTGACAGGGTACAATATTCTTGAGTCACATTCTTCCTCCCGCAGAGCACTGTAAGCACTGCTCTAAGGTCTTGTGGTGTCGAATATTGCTGAGAAGATACCAGAGGCCTGAGTGATACACCCCCACCCCTCCCGTGTAGATGACTTCTTTCTTCTGCTTGGATTCCAGAAGTCTTCTTTGGCTTTGTAGCCCAATAACTTACCCTGTATATGTTCCATCGCGGGCAATCTGTGTCGATCTCTTCTAGTGTATGGTGTATCCACTTGACCTGCAGATTAGCTGTTCCTTCGTTTCAGAAAAATATTACTGAATTATGTTTTAAAATAACTTTTTCATTAGGTTTGTCAAGGTGGTATTTCAAGGACCAAATTATCTGTATGTTGGATAAATTATTCCTGTCTTCAATTTACCTTATTATCTTTGTCCTCCATTTCCCTATTACTTTAATTTCTTTCTTTGTATTTTGGATTCACAAGGAATAGTTCAAGCTTTTTTCATTCAAATAGCAGGTAACCAGATATTCACGTGTATATATGTGTATATCCATGCATGCATAATTAAATATATCCCGTTTGTTGTGGCCTATAGATTTTTAAGTCTTTAACAGTATAATTTTTATTCTTAATGTATTTCATTGCTCGAGAGCAGGAGTCCACTTGCTTTTTCTGTAAAGCATCAGAGAGTAAATATTTTAGGTTTTGTGAGCCACATATTATTTCTGTCCTATATTCTTCATTTTTTTTTTTTGTTTTTATAATCCTTTACGAATGTGAAAACCAGTCTTAAATTGCAGGTGCAGGGTATACAAAATAGTTGTAGTTTGTGGACTCCTGTTCTTAGAATCACTCTATCATCTCATTGTATTTTTTATCAGCTTGACCTGTTCTTTTTATTAAATCTGTACATGTATTACATTATTTTATTAATAAAGTGCTTGAGAAATCTGCTTCTGTTTCTTTGTTATATTTTTTCAAAAAAGGTTCTTCACCTAATTTTGCTGCTAAAATATTTTCTTCCCTCCCAGTACCCCTCTTTGTTCTCCCTTTTCCTCTTTCTTTTCCTTCCTTCCTCCCTCCCTCCTTCCCTCCCTCCTTCCCTTCCTCCCTTCTTTCATGTATTTGTCTAGTTGCCATGACATTTTCTCCTTCTTGTTCTTGTTTTACTTAGATGGCTTAGTTCAAACACTCTGCCTTTTATGATATAGTGTGGGTGTGTTCTTCCTAATTCTCTTCCCATTTACCTCTGGGACCTATTTATTATTTCCCCCTCTGAACTAATATTTGAGGTATTTTTATTCTTTCAAACCACTTTTTAAAGAGGTAAGGGAAAAGAAAGAGAGTGAACTTCATCTGGGCTCATGCAGCCCTTCTGGGAAACCTTGTTCTGCAGCCTTTTTAGGGTGTGAAATGTCTTGTCCTATAACTCAGTCCAGTTAGCCAGAGGCATAGCCCATGTCTGGGTTTTGGCTTCCCACCCTAAGACAGCACAGCGCCCTATAGGGTGACAGGTACTGATAGCCTTCTGCCTCAGTTGAACTTCCAAGTTAATTTTAGGGGCTTCCACTTTTGAGGAATTTCTCTAGACTTTTCCCACAGCGACCAGTAGGTACCCTAACCCTACTCTGCAAGATTTTTAGCTTATTTTTTTTTACTCCTTGCTGATTATGTCTCGGGAAGATTTTGGAGCTATACAGTGTCATGTTGGGCCCCATCTAAAACTTTTGTCCTCCTACTCAACCCTTTTCTAACTTTATAGTTCAGTTTTACTCACTTTTCCTAGTATGTTTGGAAGAGGGAGTCTACAATCCTGCTTTATTCCATAATTTTCTCTCAGAAGTCCTTTAAAAAAAAGTCTTCACAGTAAAAATTCATATATGATCTCCACACCAACATAATGCTAACCAGTGTAGGTTAATTATAAAAGCTATGATATCTTAAATCAAATAAGTAGTATAATACTCAAATGCCAGTGCCAGACTATAAAGCACTGAAGAAATGAAAACACAAACATGGATTGGAAATAACCCCTCAAAGGTCACGTATCAGTTCTGGGACACTGGACTAATGGTGTTTGCAGTCTGCCGTAGAGAGTGGATACATCCAGCACCAGTCACACACACACACACACACACACACACACACACACACACACACACACACACACGCATCCTCCTCAACAGTAAAAGGCAGTATATATCAAGAGGCAGTCTGTTAGTAGTTCTCAGTAAAGAGAGGACTCCAGTGTCTGGAGAGAATGGTGAAGGCTTCCTGTAAGAAAGTGAATGTGATCTGAATCTTAAAGGAAGCGTAGAACTCATATATCCCTTTCATAATTTTTAAGTAAGAAAAAATTATTCTTAGCTTCAAATTGCACTGTTTGTTTTTTTTTCAAATTGCACTATTTTAAACATGATTCTGGGCCTAAATCACATAGGTCCTGCTTTCAGAAATATTGTGGGGGGAAATCAGCAGCTTTATGATGAAGTAGAAGTGAGTCCAACACCTTGTTTTCATGAATATCTTCATCTGAAGGGCTACCTTAAAATTAAAGACATGGGAAAAATAATTCACAGCTTTCTCTAGTTTCGTGTTCTGTAATCTACAACCTTGTTTTCTTCTACTAGTCAAAAGTATTGCAATTTTAAGAACAATGTCTTACTAGCTCACTAATAGACAAATTGTGGATCCTTAGCCATAAAAGTGTGTCGAAAAAAATTTTAATTTATTTGGAAGAAAATCTGAGTTGGACTTGCGAAGAAATTTTAGGAAATGAAAAGTAATGGGAGAGATTTGTCCTATGAGTTTTTAAGAAGCGATATTAAGTCACTATAATTAAAATAATGTGGACTTGGTATAAGAATGGTCAGACAGAGCAACAGTTTGAAAAGTTCATAAACACTCCTGGAAACAAGGATGTGGGTGTGCCTGGGTGGCTCAGTCGGTTAAGGATCTGCCTTCAGCTCAGGTCATGATCCCAGGGTCCTGGGATCGAGGCCTGCATTGGGCTTCCTGGTCAGTGGAGGGTCTGCTTCTCCCTCTGCACCCCACCCCCCCGCACATGCTCTCTCTCCCTCTCTCTCTCACATAATCTCTCAAATAAATAAATAAATAAAAAGAGTGTAGTATGTGAGCAAAGTGGCATTTCAAATCACTGGGGGAAAGGTTAGTAATTCAATAAATGATGTTATAGCAAATGGCTAATTATTTGAGGGAGAAAATATAAAATGTATATTATATATATCCTTTTATATGGGAATCTCTATGTATGTGTATATTCCTACCTCTAGGAAATCCAAAAGCAGATCTCAGAGATAATATGTTCTTAAATGTTAAAACTAAAACCTATAAGTGCCAGAGAATAACTGTTAATATCTTTACGATCTCTGGGTAGAATAAGCATTTCTAAGCTTGGTGCCAAAGGTAACAGATTAAATTACATATGAAAACATGAGGGGTTTTTTGGTAAAAACATTAAAAACTAAACATCAAAAGAAAAGAGACTAATGAAAATACTGCTCTTTTTGTAGCAAAGGACTATTACGTAAAGAGTACACAGAAATAAATAATAAAAGTGTCCCATATAAAAGTGATTAAATATGTGAATAGGCATTTCACAAGAGAAGAATATGAAATGAAAGACAAATACATTTTTAAATTTGGGTATCATTCGTAGGCAAAGAAATTTTAGGTTTTAAAGGGCTAGTAAGATGTCATTTAACGAAAAGTAGCAACAAGTGGACAAATATGGTTTTTATTTGCTGGCAAGGTTCATTCATTGCCAGAAGCAAGCATTAAAAATGCTTAAAACCTTGACCAAGTGATTCTACTTCCAGAATTTTATCTTAACTATATTTGTGCACAGGAATCTTCATAGCAATACTGCTCATAATAGTAAAAAAAAAAATGTAAGCAATCATATGTTTGGTTAACTAAGTTATTGTGTATCCATATAATAGAATTCCACATAGCCTTTTAGGGTGATGTGATACAAGAATATTTAATGACATGAAACAATGTCTTATTAGAGAAGTAAAGTGCAAATTACAAATATTGCATATACTCAGGAACAGGTCCATTTTCCCCCCCACAGGCCTGTGCTTTTCCCAGTGATGGCATTTCTGGAGATATTTTTTTTTTTTTTTTTACTGTTTTCCTTTGTACTTCCTAAAATTTTCTACCATAAACTCTTATAAAGAGAAAAATGTTGAATTTTTTGATAGTGTCAGAAGTTTTTGCCAGTAAAGTGTCTCCTGAGGGAACCGCCCTGATAACGTTTTGTGGTTTTGATATAATAACATCTGCTTTCCAGAGTGAATTTACTCCTGATGTAGTGTCAGTAGAGTTCCTTAATCAGAAAGACCAAATTGCTTTGTTCTCCTGCAACACTGCAAAATTATTTTCACAATCGGGCTGAAAAACAGCATTTAAAATGTTGTGCATTGAAAATATGATGATGGTATTCAGTGAGTGTTCGTTATTTAATTTACCCCTAATAGCCGTAAAGGAGAAGAAGAACAGTGAGCATTTGGACAGGCTGGATTAGAAATCTGAAGACCCAGGTTCTAGTTCCATTTGTTCCACCAGCTTGAGGTGTGCTTTAGAGCTAATGAGATAATAATAATAATTGCTTGCATTATTTTTATTAAGCTCTTGATTACTACAGATTACTTTCTGCATCACTTTACTGTATTATCTCTAATTCTCGTAGCTTCTTTCTCAGGGTATTAAGTCTCTCTGTTTTCCTGATGAAGGGAGAAACGGGTTCTGAGAGCTTGCTGACTGGTATCTAACTTCTAAGCTGCAGAGCAAGCTGCAGTGATGCTTCCAGTTTGTTTCATTCCCTAAAGTCCTTTTCCCCAGGAAACATCAATTAAGGGTAGTATCTTTGGTTTACTTTGGAGGCAGTGGCTTGCAAAGAAAAGCTCAGTATCTTATATTGACCAAAACCTTTCATTGCTGTCATAATTCTCTTCAGCAAATACTGAATAATTGCTTCTATGTACCACGTACCCTGCTAATTATGGTGGGAAATGCTCCTTGCTTTGTAGAAGCTTAAAATCCAGAGTGCTGTGTTTGGATCCCAGGCTCTTCACTTACTAGCTGTGTGGACCTTGGGCTCTGACTTCTGCGTATCCCAGCTTCTTCATCTATAAAATGGGAACAATAACAATACCTGCCTCAAAACGCCTTAGGAGAACTAAAAGAGTTACAAGTGATGGGCTTGGAACAGGGTTTGGTACTTATGAAAGTACTAATACGTATTTGTTGAAGAATTAAACAAGCAGTCTGGTGCCTAATTTTGTAATGGTGATCGTGTTCACTGCTAGAACTACTAGCCTACTTCGAATTTCGTGCATGTGTCATTCCTTCTAGTTACATCTATTTCTCTTGAACAATGTCCCTGTGTATACTTTGAACTGATTGATGCCTTTTTTACTACCTCGTCCTCTGCTTGATTACAGAATCTGAAAAATAGATCAGTAATATTACCAAACTCATCAGTTCATTGGCTAGGTTGAAGGTACTTGAAAAGATTTTGTATTAAAAATGTGTATTTATTACTAGTATGGATCAGTTGTCTTCTCAGTAGATTTCTTTAAATATAGAGGTTTAAGAGAAAATAAAAGGACTAAAAATCATGGTAAGGGTCAAATATAGAATTAACTCTCATAGCATGATAGTTCCTAAGTGTCTGAGACACCCATTCTTGTAAATGAGTTTCAGACACACAAGACAATATGAATATAGGTCTTTCTAAAATTTTACAGGATTCTGGAGTAGGTCTTGGCTTAAGTCTTGTCTTAGTATTTTAATATGCTTGGACACTAGCCTTTTAGTGGGTTTGGGACAGCACACCAAGTTCTGATTATGTATCCCTGTCTAGGTCGGCAGGTACAAAGAATATATTCATATATTTGTAAAGTCAGAAAAGACAGTCCTATTTCACAAATAATAAAAGAATTATTAAACAAACAAACATGAGGAAACAGAAGAGTAAATGATTTGGTTAAGCACATGGTGTAAATTAGTAGCAGTGCTAGTTATCTAAATAATGAAATTCTTAGCAAAGTAGTTTTCTGCCCACTAAGCCAGATTCAGTTGTTAAAATACATATGTAGAAATGCATACTTCCTCTGTCAATGTGGTTTATTTTTTAATGCATTCACTGCAATGTAAAAAAAAAAAAAAGCAAATCAACCAACCAACCACTATGGTGTGCCAAGTACCGTGGAAGATGAGAGAAGTACAAGAGAACAAGGGCCAAGCTCGGGAGGTAAGCTGGTCTTTGGAGGATATGATTTCGCTGTTCTTTAGATCATTTCAGGTTATTTCCTTGTTCACAAATGACCAGGCATTAAAAATATATATAAGTTCAGTTACTTAATGGAGAGCTCGGTTGCATCTAATCTACCCATCACACACATTCACTCATTAATGAACAAATGTAGTAAGAATACCTGAAGTGGTTAGTATTTCAGAAGATTTTCAGCCTCAGGCCAGGCTATTTGCACTTAAAATGTAACCATAATCATGCACGCGTCAAAACTCATTTACTATGAAACTAATATTGGTTTTGAAGTAGGTTAATACTTGTTTAAGTATAGGCAGTGAAAATATCTCATAGATTTCCCCCTCCCTCCTGCACTCTCTTCCTTTGCTTATCTTTAAGTGCTCAGTGTTTGAATATATTGAATAGCATTTTTATAATATATATTTTTAAAATTGTATTTCATAGCTAATGTACAATTAAAAAAAAATCTTTTTTATTCTTTCAAAAAACGATCTAGAATGGAAACTCCAAATACATCCTGTATTACAAAAGTGTAACCAAGTCTCATGTTAGACTTGAAAGACCCAGGGTATTTAATCTTATTTACATTAAACAATGGAATAAAAATCCAACAAAGCCTCAAAGGTTTTAAAAAATTGTTTTTGGAAATAAGAAAACTTAATTTAAGCAGTAAAGATAATTATCATGCTTAAAAAAAATGTAACAGTGAATCACCAAGGACCATTTTACTATGAGTCATAATGATATGTGGTCAGAGTCTTCAGTAGGTTTGCTTTTTTTTTTTAAAGAATACCCTTTGGTGGTTTTCTTCTGCCTCCGGATTTTTCATAACCTGGCATTGCTTTCTGGGGCTGGGACTTTTCATCTCTAGAAGATTCACTACACTATAAATACAGTTCTTGTGGTTCACATGGTACAACAGAGTTGTTCATACAGTCCCGTTCAGTGTCACCTACTCAGCTCCTTTCTCCGCCCCATCCTGTCGCCTGTGCAGACACATAAGATGTTCAGTTGATAAACAGGATGGCTTAAGGTGAAAGGTGAGAAGGAAAAAAGGATAAGAAGTCTTTCAAGGGTAGACATATTACGTTTTCATATCCCCCCTTTGTGACTAACATACTCTGCCCGTAATAGAACATTAATAAATATTTGTTGACAGAGAGAATGAAGGGATAAAAGCATAATCTTTGAGTATAGTTTGTAGCCTCTTTCATTGTATTTGGGAAAGTGATTTAATTGAAACAACATTGTAAATAAGGACACTGGAATAATAACCTATGTTAATGGTACTTTATAAAACATATAAAACACTTTCACATAATTTATCTCATTTGAACTTCACAAAACTCTTGTTAAGGAGGCAGATGTTATTATAGTTGGAAAATATAAGGTACAGGATCAAAGATGACAGTGTTTTCCTTCAATATCTCACTAACAAAGCACCGACCTCCGGGCGTGTCTGTCCTCTGGATAGCATATCATTAGTTGTGGTCATTGTGGTGAGCAGCAAACCATTCCAAAGATTAGAATTACACCAGTTTAGGGATGAAATAATTAGTCTAACCAGTAGCCTTTATGTAAACATGGACACAGTGGCGGGGACTGAGATGGGATAGAAGCTTATAAACTAATATTAGGCAAACAATAAATATTTAATGAGGACTTACTACATGCACTTTGATAGACTCCTTCTCATACATTTTCTCCATTTTGCAAATGAAGAAATTGAGGCTCTTAGAGATTGAGCGACTTTTCAAAGTCCACACAGCAAGTCTGTGCCAGGGATGGATTTCTAATATCTAAAAAGTATGCTAAAGGTTCTTGTCTTTAATAGTTTAAAATTTTGTTGGAGGAAAAACTATGAGTTACGTGCACCAACTAGATAGAGCTGGCGCACAGAATAGACTCAGTTGTCCTAACCAGTAATTCAAATGGTGCAGACGGCATGAGCTAGGGTGGTTCGGTTCTTAGGCAAAGTAGGAGACTTGAGCTGACCCTTGAAGAGTGAGTAAGATTTGGACAGGTTACATGTAAGGAAAAGGTGTTTCAGGCAAAGTAAAGTGCATCAGTAAATTGCCAATAGAGAGGTGAGCAAAGCAGATTCAAGGGACAGTAGAAAGTCTGGTAACATTTTCACAGTCATTAATAACTGCCATCTTGTATGATTTAGGGCACGGTGCTAGCAATGTCAGCAAACTTGGAGGCCTTAGACACTTGATACAAGGAGTCAGAGGGGGCGATCACGGACTGCGGTGGCTGATAAAGGTTTCATGGTTTCATGGAGGAGCTGACACTTCAGCTCAATTCTTTTTCTTTTTTTAAGATTTTATTTATTTATTTGACAGAGAGAGTGAGAGACCACAAGTAGGGGGAGCAGCAGAGGGAGAGGGAGAAGCAGGCCCCATGCGGGGCTGGATTCCAAGACCATCGGATCATGGCCCAAGCCGAAAGCAGACACCCAACAGACTGAGCCACCCAGGCGCCCCTCTTCTGCCCAGTTCTAACAAAATCTTAGCACTTAGATATACATAGAGGGGGAGAGTAGAACCAGGAGAATGCTCTTGGGAAAACATGCTGGGTTTAGGGGGGTTTTAGTCGAGCAACATTGTGATGGGCCTCGGATGCCAGGGTAAAGGGTTTATGCTTTTTCAGTCAAAATTTAGAACCATTAAAAGTTTGGAGTTTCCAGTCAGGAAAGACAGACATAGATAAGACTTTTTTTCTTTGCTTCGTTTTGTTTTGTTTTTGTTTTTTTGTTTTGTTTTGAAAAATTAACCACGTGGTTGTTTATAGAACTGACCGAAGAAGAGAAATAGCAGTTAGGCTTAGAACTGCTTTTCCTGTCCATAAAAGAAGACACTGAAAGGTTACAGCAGGGCCCGCAGAGGCCACGCAAGTAATGCCAGTGGGCGTGAGGAGCTGGCGGTGAGGAATGGTGCGGACTGGGAAGAACGGAAGAGCACAGTCCCTGTCTTCCACATTGCATAGCTTCTATTTGTTCACATTCTAACATTTCTGAAACGGGGGTGCATCTTAACAGTTCTGTATTACCGTCGGTGAGAGGGGGTTGTAATGTAGTTGTCGTTACCTGTGCGTGCGTGGACTTGGTCACAGCTGTTTGTATCGTAGCCGATTCAATTTAATTACATGCGTTATTGATACTCCATGTATTGATTTTTATTGTCACATGCCTTTTAAAAGGGTATGCTATTATTCGGCATTGAAGGTCAAGGTAAGTAGGTACCCCAAAAAAGGGCATGAAAACAGAGCAGAGGGGCATATGTTTGATATTAGCTGTATCCACTTTTTATTGCTTCCATAACAAGTTCACACAAACTTAGTGGTTTAAAACCGCACAAATTTACTATCTTATATCTCTGTAGATCAGAAGTCTGACACAGGTTTTATCAGCCTAAATTAAGGTGTTTGTAGGGCTGTGCTCCTTTCTGGAGACTCTAGGGACGAATCAGTTGCCAGATTCCAAAGGCTGCTCATTCCTTAGCTCATGGCCCTCTCCCTTCATCTTCAACACCAGCGGCAGGGGGTTGACTCCTCAAATCACAGTTCTCTAACTATCCTGTATATCCATACATCTCCCTCTGATGCTGACCTTAACCTGGGAAAGGTTCCTGCTTTTAAAGACTCATGTGATTAGGTTGGGTCTACCTAGATAATCTTCTGATTTCAAGGTCCTTAACATTAATATTGACATCTTTACCTCTGTGAAGTCTCCCTTTTCCATGTAAACTAACATACTCACAGCGTCCAGGGATTAGGATTTGGACAACAGTCGAGGCCATTATTCCACTTACCACATTGGTAAAGCAAAAATTCATCTTTTGAGAAATGCCCATAGCTCCATATTTTCTTGCAGAATAACAACCAATACTTTATGAGACCCTGAAAAGAAGTTATCATAAAGTAGATGCAGCTGTTATATTTTGTTACTGAGAAAGATACCGAAGATTTTATTATAAGCCAACCAGTGTAACTAAATAAAGGAAAAGTTGCCCAGTCCCTCAGAATGAATATAAAATATTTCAAAGCCAAGCAGCTTTCCTGATGGAGGTTTGGAATATCAGAGGGATAGCAGACCGTTTAAAATCTAAACCACATAACTTCTCACTGTTTTAGTTTGGCATTTTTTGCCCGATTAAGTTCTAATATATTTCAACCTGGATTTGTTAGAACTATGTTGTCCTCTCTTCGCTCCTTGACCTCTTTCTAGTATAAAAGAACAAGACAAGCTTCACAGGTCAGGGTATGTGTTATTCCTGGGCGGGAGTACGTTAGTGACAATTTCCAGTGTGGGTGGATTTGAGCTTCTGAAGGGTGAATATTTTCCAGTTTGCCTTTCTATCAACATCAAAGACTCTATTGTCATATCTGCCCCCATTTACTGCTTCTATCTTGTGCCTATTGTAAATGCTTTCGATCTTAAGATCTTTTACAAAGGTCTTGTTTCATATATTTAAGTTACAGTTGATTAAGTGGAAGCTTTTTGAGTACCTACCTGTGCCAAAAACTGTGCTAGTCATTCATGCATTCATTCATTCATTTTTGACTGATGTTCATCAAAGAAGAACATAAATGAATGTAAAATTCAGCTGTTGTAAGAGCTGTGAAGGAGAGATACATAGTATTACCAGCCTTTCTAAAAGGATTTGACCTAGTCCAGGAAGGAAGTGATGATTCACAGAGATGTAAAGGAACAGCAGGATTTAAACAGACGAAACTAGGGAGGTGCATAGTACTTGGCACACAGTAGGTACTTGATGAAGAGAAGTGGTGAGTAAATTGTGTCCTGCTCATGTACTGGAATCTCTGTTCAACTTTGATGCCAACTCCCTGGGAAACCTGGGTTTCTTTCGATTTCAAAGCATATCACCCTGGGATGACAGCTGACGGTGTCTTTTTGACCCCTCTCTAGTCTCTTTTAAAAACTGGTTTCCAGGGACCGTTAGCACCTGCTCACTGGAAGAACGCCAGCTCTGTTTGAGATCATGTG
The DNA here is from genome assembly GCF_024610735.1 of Ursus americanus. Lineage (NCBI taxonomy): Eukaryota > Metazoa > Chordata > Mammalia > Carnivora > Ursidae > Ursus > Ursus americanus. The sequence continues at coordinate 48,015,457 of NC_142137.1, read as the reverse complement.
ATAGGAGAGCCACGGCCTTTAGCTACACAGCAACCACACAAGTAGCTGTGGTTTGCCTAGCACACACACAAAAAAAAAAGAAAGAAAGAAAAAGAAATTATTCTACTTTAGAAACTGCCAGCCTCTGGAGTTGTTGTGACGCTGTCTGTCTTCATGTCTGGCTGTTTGGCTGTTTGTTCCCATGTGTACTGTGACTCACGTTCTGTCTTGTTCCCTTGCCATATGGTTTACAAAGGTATAACTCCCTCAAGGAAAAAAAACACAATCACATGACCATTTTTAAAGTAGTGGAACTTAGGTTTTGAGTCCGCTTGTAAGTGAAATGTCTTGTGGAATGTCTTTGGCTTAAAGAAATAAAACATAATCATAATAGATATTAAAGGTGTTTCCTTGGTGGTGGTGAAAGGGCAGGAAGGCATCAAAAGGAGGCAGGACTCAGGTGGTAGTTCGTGAAAGTCATTGGTAATATACTAGCTGGGACCTGTCTGGGGAGATCCTTGCTTGTTCGTACATGAAGGTACGAAGCTCACACAAAAAGACATGGGGTTCTAGGATTTCTGTGTTGGGAAGGGGAAGGAGATGGTTGTCCTCAACCAGCTGGTGGTTCTAATCAGCCACCTGGTCCAGCTGTGTTAATTCAACCATGGCTCTCCTGAGGTTTAGCCCTCAGCACCCCCAGCTTTTTCTTTTTCATTGAGTCTCAAAAGGATACGTAAGTTTTTGTCTTAATTCCTACGGCTATGACATCACCATAGAAGCCAAAGTCTTTCTACACAGTTATAAATACCCTGGTCCAGTGTTTAACCTCTGTCTATATCATGAGCAGAAAGAGGCTTTCCTAATACTAACAGTATCAACATATCGAGTGTATCCTCTGTGTCAAGTACGAGAGTTCCCCATCACGCTGTAGTCCTCACAGCAATGCCATGGAGTTATCATTTCCATTTTATAGAAGAAACTGAAGTGTAGTGGTATCACAGCTTAACACAGTGCACTTACCAAGGGATGTATGTCTATGTGTGGCTCTAAAGCCTGCACTCTGTGCTATGCCAAAACAGTATTTCTGTTACTCTGGTTTTTGTCCTTTTGTTGTTGTTGTTGCCATAATCTTGTCATCATAGATAAGAATCTGGAATAAATCATTTCGCTGTTCTTTCCAGATCTCAGACTAATTTTCTCTAGTTTCAACAATGAAGTAACCATAATAATATTCAAGTGATGGAGTTCAGAATAAATTTTCTTCTCTTCTTCCAGATGATGCTGAAGTTAAATAAAAATAGGCGCCGTTGTTTTTTTAACGCATCATTTGAATATAAAGATGTTGAAGGGTCACTGAGAGCTGTTTGAGTGAAAGTTATCTGTGCTGACTTCCTGTGAATGGAATATTCTAAACAGAGCCACTGATGTTGACACGGTGATTATCTTTGAGACTTGAAAATCCAGAGTGTAGAACCACAGCAGTAGTAACAGACCCAAGGTGGGGAATATCGAAACACAAAGTTCAGAGTTTTTACCAAATCCATGGTTAATTTAGAACCCAGTCAATCTGGAGGAAATTATTATATAAACAAAAAGACAAAATGCATTAGGAGAACTAGCTTGTGTGAAAGCAGTTGAATTTGTCTTTCTGTGGTATGATTGCATACACAGAAACACATTACACTATTGCCTGAATTAGGTGAACTTGCTCAGGGCATCCCTAGAATCAGTCCATGCAGCACATCCCTCTGTCTGTCTGCAGCCCTGGGTAACTCCTGCAAGAAGTGGGCTGGGGTAGGTGGGGGGAAATGATAAATCATCATGTGCCATCCCAACTCCCCCTGCTGAGGGGCTCCCCTGCGGCCCCAAGGAAGGGTAAAGTAGATCTTCTGAAGTTGGCTAGGGACACTCAGGCCTAAGCCAAGAGGTTAATTTGTATGATACCCAAGGCATTTATTAAATGTTTTTTGAACACAAACCTGTAATTTTTTACTTTTTCCCAACATTTGACTGTAGAAAGGTGCATTTCCTTTTGTATAGATCATCTACCAAAAAAAAAAAAAAATGCCTCTGGAGCTTACATTCAAAGGCACTTTGGTTCAATTCTTATATTAATTGGAAGTAATTTTAAAGCCTGACTTGTCTATTTGTAGAGGAGGGAGACTTCCAAATTTGACTCAAAATCATATACCAGTGTGGCCATTTTAAAACTGGGTTGTAATCATCAGCCGCCAGCTCTTATTTATCCTGGATAATCTGCTATGACAACCTAGGGTCAATCACATAGATTCTTTTTCTTTTTAAGGGTTTGTTTGGTTGGTTGGTTTTTGGTGAAATTTCTTATGTGTTATTTTTAGTAAAAGGTACCTCTGAGGTTATAGTGATTTTACTCCCGATTATTTTGGTGATTACAGCATCTCCACCTTGTTTATAAGATTTTTCATTAATTTTGATCTTTTCTTGGAGACCATGCTTTAAATTTGCAGCATATATTTCATTCGCAACAGATTATGCAGAGTCAAAGTTGCATTTCAGAAACTGCTGTTTCTTCCTTCCTTCCCTCATTTTTGGCATTCTTCACCAACTTATGGTTTCCTATATTTGACTAACACTATAAACATGAACTTTAAGGTTGTTTTCATGGCTATACCATCATAGATGAAAAGTACTGATAGTCAGTAAATATTTATTTGGCTCTTTTCTTCTGAAGAGATGAAGGGTTGAGCAGCTATAAATAAAACCTTCGAAATATTGCAGGAAATTGTTTTTTTTTTAAATCTATTTCTTAGAAGTTTCTTTGGTCATTGATTTTTGAGAACCACCTTGCTTTATTATTTTTTTAAGATTTTATTTATTATTTGAGAGAGAGAGAGCGCACGCACAGAGGGAGAGTGAAAGGAGAAGCAGACTCCCCACTGAGCAGAGAGCCTGATAACTCTCCTAGGGATCATGGCTTGAGCTGAAGGCCGACGCTTAACCAACTGAGCCACCCAGGCGCCCCAGGAAATGGGATTTTTTTTTTTAAGATTTATTTGTTTTATTTTTAGAGAGAGAGAGAGCAGGGTTGGGGAAGGGCAGAGAGAGAAAGCGAGAGAATCTCCAGCAGAGCCTGATGCAGAGCTCTATCTCATGACCCTGAGATCATTACCCTGAGATCATGACCTGAGCCAAAACCAAAAGCCTGATGATTAACTGACTGAGCCACCCAGGTACTCCAGAAATGTTCATTTTAAGCCATCATACTTACTGAAATTAGCTGGCTGTATATATCAAATGTATGAAAATACTCAATAAGATTACTATTGTATATTTCCTTCACAGCAGGAAACAAGCTAACATCTTTGGTAATTAGACTCAAGGGTCACCTTGAGTATTAGTCCAGTAGATAGTTCTAAGAATTTTGAGCACTTAAAAGTCTAGGATTGCTGAAGGAGAGTTATTCATCTCTGAAGAATGTACTTACCATCCATTTTCAGTTTATTATTATATGAAATCTTTGGTTCATGGCAAAGGATGAGAAATTGAATAGAATATTCTGAGAGCTGAGTTCAGTTGTAGTAGTTCTGGACACAAGAGCAGAATAAGGACATTTCAGGCAAGAGGGTATTAGATAAAGAAAAAGTAAAAAGGGGTTTCATTATAATTATAATTATAGATTTTCAAGAAATTGAAAAGGAAATAATCAGCATGTTTCCCCCAGTCCACGCTGTGTGTCCCTCTCAATGCCTGACCAGGCCAGCTTGCAGGCCCCATTTGAAGCATCTGTCACTGTTTCTGACTTCCCCTTTGCATCTGGTATTTCGAATAATTTCTTTATAAGAGCATAAACCATATTCTGTGCAGTTAGTGACTATGCAAAAGTGGCTTTTTTTTAAGTTTCTTTATGTCTTTGCACTTTTTTCTCTCTCCTAGGTCCTCCAGATAGTAGTTGTTCCAAGAATCTGCTATAAATCAGTCCTCTCATATGTCAGGCCTTAAAAAGAAAACCATCCATACTCTGGATGGCCTTGCAGAAGAAGATCTGATTATAAAATCTCTTTACTACTTTACTTTTACTTTTATTAGGAAAGTATTTGTGTATTTCTTCAAAGGGCAAAAAAGTCTATATAGCAATAAAAATAGACATTTAATATGACACAGTGATATAATGAATAATTTCGGGTAGCATCCAACTCTAAAAGTGTGCACGAAAGAATGTATTACAAGGAAACATGTGGAAATCATGGTAATCTCATCACCACTCAGAATAAAGTTTTCTTTGTTTCTGTTTGTTTGCTTTTTTGTTTTTTTTCTTTAAGGAAGTGATAATGGAGGAGAGATAGAAACCAGAGTTTAAAAAAGAGTTAGTAGTAGGTTAAGTATATATATTGCTGTATTTGATTAAGTTTTTTTGAATAAACTATGAAAAATCTCTGGCAATTAAGTAAAAAATTGTGTAGCTGCATGGCCATTATGCAAATTCAAAAGGAACAAATACTTGTTTTACAGACTATGGGTACCTATCCTCAAAGCAAGACAAAGCTTTAGAAAGAATAAGAATAAACACTGTTTTGCAATAATTTTCCAAAGAGTTTTCAGCAAATATATAATAAGATCTGGAAATGAAATATTATTGATGTACTATACAGTCCTTTCCTGAAATAGGTTTTTCCTGTTAGTCAGAGAAACCCATTCAAGCTAGCTTAAGCCAAGGATGGATGTACTACTTAGCCACTCACCTATTGGTTACATCCACTTCATTTCCTGCCATTACAAATGAGAACTGTAATCAACATCTTTGTACATGTATCCTTATACTGGCTATGAAATAGATTCCCAGCAGTAAGATTGCTGAGCTAAAAATATATGTGTATTTTAATGTAAATTTTAATAGATTCAATCAAATGCTTTCCAAAAAGGTGTTAAGAATTTACATTTCCAAATACAATTTCCCTGCATCCTCCCCAGTAAGTAAGCATTGATATTTTAAAATATTAGTCTTGTATAACAGAATAAAATGAATCTACAAAAAACTGCCAGAACTAATAAGTGAATTTATCAAGGTTGTAGGATGCAAGGTCAATATACAAAAATCAGTTCTGTCTTTACATTAGCAATAAACAAATTGAAAATATATAGATTAAATACTATAAAAAGCATGAAATACTTAGGGATACATTTAACAATATATATTAAAAATTTTGTATAATGAGAACCATAAGACATTCTCCTCAAATTGGTCTATACAGCCAATACAATCCCAAACAAAATATTTACTTGATGGTAGTGGCCATGTTTCAGTCATTAAAAGTAATTTCTCAGTCAGTCAAGTGTCTGCCTTCAGCTCAGATCATGATCCCAGGGTCCTGGGATGGAGTCCTGCATCAGGTTCCTTGCTCAGCAGGAAGCCTGTTTCTCCCTCTCTCTCTGCCCCTCCCCCTGTTCGTGCTCTCTCTCTTTCCCTCTCCCTAGCTCAAATAAATAAATAAAATCTTTTAAAAAAGTAATTTCTCATAATCAGATTGTATCAAAGTGTTAAAACATAGTGCTTAATTTGCCCTAGGAGATAATAGCCAAATATGTAATACGAACTAAATTTTTCAAAATACCTAAACAGGGTGATTGTATACCCTTTAACAAGAGACAGTTCTGCCTTATGCCTTATGTCTTGACATAATTATTAATAATGTCCTCTATCACTCTCAAAATTACTTTGATTTTGATAATAAATTATGTGGTCATCTTACCTAATAAGAACTCAGCAGTTTATGGGGCACCTGGGTGGCACAGCGGTTAAGCGTCTGCCTTCGGCTTAGGGCGTGATCCCGGCGTTATGGGATCGAGCCCCGCATCAGGCTCCTCCGCTAGGAGCCTGCTTCTTCCTCTCCCACTCCCCCTGCTTCTTCCTCTCCCACTCCCCCTGCTTGTGTTCCCTCTCTCGCTGGCTGTCTCTATCTCTGTCAAATAAATAAATAAAATCTTTAAAAAAAAAAAAAAGAACTCAGCAGTTTAATCTCACCACATTAAGCCAAAGAGTTGAATAAAATTTAATACTAATTACCTGCTTTTATGTTAAATTGTCGCATTCTTGTGTAACATTTGAATTCTCTTGTTTCTTTTATTATTTTCTTAGAAGTTTTTTGTTATTTTCTTAGAAGTTTCTCTGGAGACTGTCACTAGCATGTAAATTTAAAACCACCGGATTAAGAGTGAGCTAATTTCAATATTATACAAAAATTTAGCTCAAATATAGCTCCATGCCCCCTTCCTTTGTGCTGTTAGAAGCCTAACAACACAGTTACGCGACTGTTATTTATACAATTGTCTTTTAAATCAAGTAGGAGAAGAAAAGAGTTACCCAAAAAATGCATGTATGCTGTCCTTTATATTCACTTATATATTTTTTTCCACTGGTGCTTTCATTGTTTCATGTGGATTCGAATTACTGTCTGGTGTTCTTTCATTTCAATGTAAAGGCCTGCCTTTAGTGTTTTTAGTATTTTGTTTATTTTGTAGTGCCTCAGTTTCTTCATTTTTGAAGGATAGTTTTTCTGTATATAGAATTCTTGGTGGACAGTCTTTCTCTTTCAGCACTTTGAATGTGTTAACACACTGCCTCCTGGACTTCATGGGTTTGTTGTTGTTTTTTTAAAGAGTTATTTATTTATTTATTTACTTACTTACTTACTTACTTACTTACTTATTTGACAGAGAGAGAGAGAGAGACAGCCAGCAAGAGAGGGAACATAAGCAGGAGGAGTGGGAGAGGAAGAAGCAGGCTCCCAGCAGAGCAGGGAGCCCGATGCGGGGCTTGATCCCAGAACTCTGGGATCACATCCTGAGCCGAAGGCAGACGCTTAATGACTGAGCCACCCAGGCGCCCCATGGACTTCATGGGTTCTGATTAGAAGTCAGGATGTTACTGTTACTGAGGATCCCTTATACATGTTGAATCACTTTTCTCTTGTGCCTGCAAGATTCTCTCTTTATTTTTATCTTCTAATAGTTTGACAATGGTTTACTTAGCTCTTAATTTCTTTTTTATCCCACTTAGTGTTTATCGAACTTCTTGAATGTGCAGATTAATGATTTTCATTAAATTAGGAAAGTTTTAAACAGTTATTTCTTCAAATATTCCTTCTGCTCCTTCTCTGTCTCCTTTCCTTCTGGAACGTCCATTGTATTTATCTTGGTACAATTGATGTTGTCCCACAGGTCTCTGATGCTCTGTTTATTTCTCTTCATTCTTTTTTCCTCCATGTTCCTTAGACTGGATAATCTCCATTGATTGATCTTCAAGGGCACTGATTCTTGCTTCTGTCAGTTGAAATTTGATATCAAACCCTGCTAGTGATATTTTCATTTCAGTCATTGTACTTTTCAACGCCAGAATTTCTATTTGGTTCATTTCTTATGATTTCTACTAATTTATTGATATTCTCTATTTGATGAGGCACCATTCGTATACTTGTCCTAATTCTTGAGCAGGGTTTCCTTTAGTTCCTTAAATTGATTTAAAGTCTCTGTCTAAGCCATCCAGTGTCTGTGTTTCTTCAGAGACAGTTTTTGTTGACTACTGTTTTCCTGTGTATGAACCATGCTTTCCTATTTCTGTGTGTGTCTTTTAATTTTTTTATATTAGGAATTGGACATTTAAAATAATATAACGTGGCAAACTGGAAATCTGGAAGCCCAAGGGTTTGTTGTTGCCAATGCTGTTTGTTTATTTGGTGACATTCCAAACTAATTATATTAAGTCTGTATATTTTGTTGTGTTTGGCCACTAAAGTCTCTGCTTTGTTAGCTCAGTGCTCGGCTAGTGAATGGCCAGAGGTTTCTTAAAATGCCGTCAACTAGTAAATATTCTACCCTTTGCTGAGGGACTCTGTGTGTGTGTGTGTGTGTGTGTGTGTGTGTGTGTGTGTGTGTGTGTGTGTGTGTTTATTAAGGGATACTTTCAGCTCTTAGGGAGAGAGATTTTATTATGTAAAAAGGAAATTACTTTTTATACCATATACCTTCTATGTCTTAAGTTATAAGCAATGTAAAAACCCATGAAACATTTTAAATGAACAAAACTCATCACTGCTTCTCTCTAGTCTGTGGATTTCCTTTGTTTTCTAATTTAAAAAGAAATGATTGTGTTACTGTGCTCAAATATCCCAAGGACCATGTGGCAATGCTTACAAACACCTCCTTTCTACATCAAAATACTTGCTGTTCACAGAAATAAATGTGTCAGGCATACATTAAGCTTAGACTGTAAATAATTGAGCAGGCAGAAATCTTGAGCAGATTGTCAGAAACCATGCTTCCAACAATTCATTGCAATACTGCAGTATGCCCTCCAGCATATGGAATGGAAATGTTTCAGAATGTTTTTAAATGTTCCGTTGCATTTGACGTCTTTTTATGTATACCCCAAAGCATGATTAGACATTTAATGTTCTTTAAATTAATAAAAATTCTGAATCCATAAAGGCTTACTTCCTCTAATTTAAGATGAAAAGATTTTAAGGGGAACTCATGGTTAGAATTTGGTGGCACGACTTCCATGTTTCTTTTTGGACATGTTAGCACACCACTTTTTATGGTAAAACAAAGGCTTTAATGCATGGAAGCGGCTGACTTTTGTGGTTCCCTATGTGAGAGACTATGTGGGGAATGACCTCCTGAAAAAATAAGACATATTGTAAATACAGGCATGATATTAAATTACCCTCAGTATTTGTGACATGTGTTTCCCATATTTCACATAATTAGTAATACCTAATTCAATTGGCACACATTTTAACTGAATCAAAATTTCATGGCAAGGATGTGTATTATCAACGGAACCTACAAGTGTTTCTGAATTCCACACAAGACTTTGTGCCTTGGGCGGAAAATATCAATAGCAATTGAATGAACACCTCACCAAGAAATCAAAAGGTTACTTAGAAATCCATTTGTACAGTAGAGAACAATGAGGGAGGGACCTAGCATCTGCAGAAGAACTTCCCTTCCGAGTTACACCTTTAACTGTTCCCTATTGAACCCTTGCCTTCTCTGATTCTCAGCTTTGTGGTAGCAGCACTGTGCTGAGCGGCACCATATGTAACTCAGCTTTTATCGTGCTGTTGGGACACTGAGTTCTTCTCAGAATTGGGAGACAGAGCACTCACTCCCTACAGTTCATGACATACTTAGTCGTGTGGAAGTCTGAGGTAGTCCTTGTGCATCGTGCTTTACAAAGACCCTCATGGAAAGGATCTCTTCAGCCTGTTTACAGTCTCTCCCTCTCTGAATTTGGCAGAGACCTAGCTAGGAATTAAATGCCATGCTGTGCTCTTCATTCACCAATCTTTCCCCTTAGCTTTTGGTTACTAAACCCTATTTCCTCCTCCTTGTACCAAAACAAACAAACAAATACGCTTAGCTGTTCCTGAATTACAGTAGTGGACAAAGCCTAGCCTCAAACTGAAGATTCCTTCCCTCCATGCTGTCCCAGCCGGGCAGCACCCCGCTTTAAGGTCTGAATCCCAGCTCTAGGAACTTCTTCCTCTGAGCTCCTGCGGCATCAGCACCAGCCAGGCACAGCCCCCCCCAGAGGCTCTGCTGAGTCCTTACTGTGGGTCTCTAGGTTCTGATAACTCCCACTTCTTCCTTTTTGCCTTTGAGTGGGAGCCGCTTCCTGGGGTTGCTTATCTCTGTTTTCCCTCAGTGGCCCCTTTTTGCTTTTCAGTTCTTTAACACTCATTCAGTCTTTCGTTATATTAACCTGGCATAGTTTCTGTTTTTCTGACTAGATGCTGGTGGTTAAAAGTGCAGGGTGGGGGTGGAGGGCAGCACAGTGAGGCTGACAGGACACAGGAACCTTTGCCTCCACCAGGGTGAGAGACGTTTGCTGAGACAACACCAACAAACGGGAAGCAAACGGGAAGGAGCAAGTCCTTTCTTCAGCTCCAGCCTCCCTGCCTCCCTGCCTCCCTGCCTCCCTCTAGTATCTTCTATTGGCTGAGGCTAGCCCGGAGCCAGATGCGAAGGACAAATGTGCTTTGCAGAGACTCAGCCCAGCATCACAAAACAGGTTTTAGAGCTGAGATAATCATGTAATAATCAGTACACGTAGTTTTGACCATTGCTTTTAAATATGAGTGATCCCAACTGGACTTCTGACAAGTGTTAGGGAGTCAAAGTACTGGTAGGCATTAGGAAGACAGCATTCCACAGTGTGCACAGGACTAATTTTTTTTTTTTGTCTTAAGTCAGTATACAGAGCTATACATTGTTGTTTCATTACTAACAACTTTCATTTAGTTAAAAAGAAAAGGTGAATGTATGCCCATACTTTCTAAGATAATTTGATGGTAATATAATCTAAAACTAGGACTCAGAAAGTAGTAAAGATGGAGTTGTAAAACTTAGTTGTAATAACAGGATGTAGAAAGATTTGAGAGGGCACGTGGACTCCAGGCAGCAGGGAGAAAGGTATAATACTGGAGTCACGACCCGATCGTGTTTTTATCTTTGCTTTAAAAAATAAAATCTTTGCTTTCTATTTTACTCACCCTATTTATTAAATAAATATACCTTTTTATTTACAAATGTTTTTTTTTTTTTTAAGATTTTATTTATTTATTTGACAGAGACAGAGATAGCCAGCGAGAGAGGGAACACAAGCAGGGGGAGTGGGAGAGGAAGAAGCAGGCTCATAGCAGAGGAGCCTGATGTGGGGCTCGATCCCATAACGCCGGGGTCACACCCTGAGCCGAAGGCAGACGCTTAACCGCTGTGCCACCCAGGCGCCCCTATTTACAAATGTTGAACTGCATCTGTTCATTCATTTACTTTAGAAAGTATTTATTGAGCACTTACTATAAGCCCGGAAATGTGCAAGGTATTGGGAATATGATAGCAAACAACAACAACAAACATGTTTCTGTGTTAGATTTCCACAGACGGACATTAAGCGAGTAAGATAATAAAATGGCTGGAATTAATTATAAGGAAGAATTGCAACTTCATAGCTGCTATACCTCACTGAGTCTGTGGAGTTGGAGAAGGTCTTCCTGAAGGAGTGACGTTTAGGTTGAAATTAAAAGAAGGAATAGAAGTATATGCAACTAATGAATCATCGAACTTTGTATTGGAAACCGGGGATGTACTGTATGGTGACTAACATAATATAATAAAAAAAACATTAAAATAAAAAAAAAAGTTGAATAGGTGATGGGGAGTGGGGAAGTGAAGGAGGAATGCAGGACAGCGAGTGTGAAGTCACACTGGGAAGGAGTCAAGAGCCAGGGGAATGGGGAAGAGTATTCCAGGTAGAGAACAGTTGGTATTCAGTGACAGTGTTGTTTTCTTTAGACCGTATCCTCCTTACAGTTTTCTGTTACTTTTCTTTTTCCAGTGTGTATCTCCAGTTTCTAATAAAAGCCTTTTCATATATAGTAAGTGTTCAATAAATCCTTGAAAAATGTATGCAAGAATGTGTTTTCCCTTTTCTCAAAGTATAGAACCTCACTGATTTTCCTGTGACCAAAATGCCAACTACTAGGCATGCCTACCTTTAGGTTTAGGCATTTTGGTTTTAGGAAGCCCAATTTAAAGTCCAGAGATCCCACCCCCTAAGAAGAAATGATGCATTGAGTTATATTCAGTCAATAAGAGAAAATTTTGAAATGATGCTAGCATTTGAAAGTGCACAGAGACACTAGAGGTTCGGGACCTCAAAGAGGAAATCAGATGTTGTCATATTTTAGCTTTGCCTAAAACACTCATGTATAAAATATCAATATTATTTGCTCAGTTCTTTAAAATGGAATTAGAAAACATTGCATATATTCATTTAATATTTTTATATTCACATTTTAAATGGACATAGGAATGGAAAGTTATTATTTATTCTGTATGTGAATTTTTCTAATAAAATTCTTAAAGATGTGAGAAATGAAATGTTATTCTATGAATATAATAATAAAAACATAACATGCGTTCTTTCACAAATCTGTATAATTAAATTTCTAACTAAACAAATATGCAATAACCAACCAAACAAAAAAAATATTAAAAAGCAAACTTAAACAGTTGCTTTAGTTAAATTCCTAACCTCTTAACTAGAATAAGTAACAAGAAGAAAGGGAGAAAGGAAGAGAGGAAGGGAGGGAGGGTGGGAGAGAGGAAGGAAGGAAGGAAGGAAGAAAGAAAGAATAACTTCTACTCCTGCCACCTAGAGTCATAATAAAATAGTAAAGTCAAGTCAAGATCAAGTAGAAGTGAGAAAGGTCAGGTAAAGAGCAATTAATTATCCATCTACAAGGGAAGGATAGAGATCCTAATTTGCTAGAACTTAAAAAAAATTAAGTCATGGGAAATACTAGGGTATCCTGATCAATATATCAAATAATATTCTTATGTGACTATATACATAAGGATCTGGTTTCTGTGGTAGGGAGGGGCTGGTTGAAATAATTAGGAAAATGTAGCTTTTTAGAGTTGGACTTTGCAAACATTAAAAAATTGTTAGTACCAAAGAATTGTTTAAGTAGTTTTCAGAGGAACAGATTTTCATGTGAAATTGGACATAGTTAAAGTGTGCTCTTAAAGTATTAAAGAATGCACAGAGAACAACCTTCATTTTCACTTATAGACTATTGGACTTGGCCAATATTTCCTACAAGTAAAATCATATTATAATATATTTACAAACAACAACAACAAAAAAGGTCTCTGGGGCAAGAAAATTGGAGAAAATGAGAAATGGTGGGAAGTTAGAACACATTTTCTGCAACTAAATTTAAGAGAAAGCTCTTCCTCCCCCACTAATATACAAAATTAGATACATTGTTTGAAGCATAGAAGAATTATATTCCCAATTTCAAACATACTATCTGAGAATGAATCAGAACAATATGCATAATCTCCATTTAAAAATAATGATAATGGCCAAAGTAAATAAAACCTCTCTTAAGATTTACTAATTTTTCAGGCAAGTTGACATTTCGTCTTCTTATACTCATGTAATAAAGTCTTAAAAAACTTATTAGACAGTATTTTGCCTGGAACTTTAAAAAAAACTTTCTTCTTTTCATCTTGTGGCTAATGTTTTCCTATTATCAAGACTTTGCATGCTTTTAACACCCCCCCAGCCCCATCACATTATTATTTTTTTTTTGGTTGAGGTCTGAGTGACGAGTGCATTGATACAACTGAATCGTCCTTCTGCAGGCATGTCCTTGTTATCAGATTGGTTTTCAAGTAGACTTATACATTTTAAAAGTGCATCCGTTGAACAAGATTAGTCTTTGCAAGATATGACATTTATCCCAGCAATGGGTAATAGAATTTCATACTTCAGACCTGTAAAGCAAACTGGATAGCAAGCTGACATATTGTTAAGTAGTTCCTTTCTTTCTGGTTATCAGATTAAACCACCAAAATGAAGCTGAAAGAGTGTTATCATGAAAGTTTATTGGATTAGGGCCAAGTTTCCACCCTCCTATGATGCCAGGATTTTCCAACAACCAAGCCAAGTTACGTCTTGCCTTAATATAAAAGAGAATTCAGAAAAACCCGACAGCAAGCAGAAGTTGATGTTTTCTTGGATTTCTATGGCAAGTCCAAAAAGCATTCCAAAGAGAATTGTGTAAAATACAAGAAAAGTTAGAAGTTGCTTTCTATCATGTAATTTTGGGAAAGATGCCACATTGCTCTATAAATGTAATCATATTAAATTTTATTCCCTAGTCATGATGCTCTATAAACATCTATTAATAACATAATAAAGATCCAAAATGTTAGTGTTTGGCAAAATGCTAGCAACTTCAATTTAAAGTCTTTTTTGAAGGATGTAAAGAGTTTGTGGACTTTAAAAAATCTAAAAATCCCATTACACCACATAATATAATTGTGTGAACAACTCCAGACATGTTTTATTAGCCTTTAAGGAAGTAAAATGAAGTATGACTTCCCTCAAACAGCAGAAGATTTAGGTAGGGAGAATGAAATTATTTGACTTGGAATTTGACCAGGATGTGGGGATATTAGCATACTTTTTTCTTGGAGTAGTGTGTAATCTTTAATAAATACAAATGTACAGAGGGCTCAGACTTTACTTTCCAGAAAAGAATTCCCTTTTGCTGGATGGAGAAATAATATTAAAGAATAACCAAACCAAACCAAACCAAAGTGTAAATTCTGCAGGTCTTTTGCAAAGTTTTCTCTCTAACCTTCATGTAAACTAACCTCACACCTTCCTTTCCATCTGTTTTTCCCAGCTTCTCATCTTCCTGTTCCTCCCCCACCATATCTCATTCATTGGCATGAATTATGCAAAAATATATGGTCAAAGATTTAGCCCATCTCCTGGTCTTTTCCTACTTAAATTGCTACAATCTCAAAGTCATTGGATGCCTGACCTACATTTAGCACTGGGCATGTCTTAACAGTTATTATCTACACTCTTCTGTGGTATCACATCGACTTTCTGATTTGTTTCCTTTCTCTTCTTGTTAATCAACTTCTGATTTGTTTCCTTTTTCTTCTTGTTAATCAACTTCTGATTTGTTTCCTTTTTCTTCTTGTTAATCAACTTCTGGCTTTTTTTTGGTCTCTATTTTTTTGCTGAAAATATTTTCTTGCCTTTGCTTATTATATAATTTTATTTTTTTATATTTTATACTTATATAATTATTATATAATTAAAAATAGAATCACAGACTAGAGATGCATGAGCTCATAAAAGGACTTGTAGGACAGTCTCTTCCCAAATGAAGAAATATTCTTAACATTTTCTCAACAAGATATTTTCCATAATGGGAAATTCACTGTCTCTGAAGACATGCCAATAAGTTGTCCTTATATACTCAACCGAAACTTCACTCTTTATAAATCTCTCTTCTGGGGCAACACAAAATAAATTGATCTGTAACCTATAGGCAGTTCTCAACATATTTGATAATAGCAGTCTTATTTTCTTTTGTCTCCTTTCTCCAGACTAAATAGCTCCAAGCCATTCAAAAATTTTTTCTGAAGCACAGTGTGAAGCCTCTTACATTTAGTATCTGAATCACTCTCAGTCTTTGACCTCTGTCTATAATCATCTGATGCTTATATTTCCCTTCCATCAACTTCCCAGGAAGTGCTTATTTCAATATTAATATTTATTTGGTTATTTAACATATTTTTTTGTATTTGACTCATGTTCAAATTTGTGCATATTGCTTATAAACAATTTTAGAATAGGGTCTATGTTGTTTTTTACATTTCATTTGTAGAGCGTATCTTAAAAGGAAGAGAGAAATGGGTAGATTTTTCAATTCTAAAATTATTATCCAGATAGATAATCAAGATGAGACATTTCAAACAACTTTTTATATGTGGAAATGAGCATATTATTTATTTGCCGTAATCTATAAGGATTTCCTTATAGAATGATCAGGTCATACCAACATTAAGTGTTAAAGCTAGAAACGTGCTCTTGTTTTCAGGTCTAGTGAAGAACACTATATAGTATTTATGTGTATATGTATTTCTTTCACATTCAAAGATGACAGGTGCTGGTATTGCTGTTACTCAATAATTATAGAAATGTTAAACTGGGAAGAAACTTAGAGGTCATGTAGCAAAACCTACTTAAAAACAAGCAAACGGGCAAGTGAGGGTGAAGTGAGTTCTATCTCAGGTTGCACCAGGACTGGTGAATAGTAACCGGGACAAAAGCTCCTAAATGATGCTCAGTTTTTCTTTTTTTGCACCAAGTTGCTCCTTAGAAGGAAGCAAAACAAAGGACTCTTCCTATGTATTTCTTCTTGACAAAGTTTTCTCTGGCCACTGCTTATATTGATAAATGAAGTAGTGAACTTAGGTCCCCTGAGACCCATGCTAAACACTGAAAATCTGCTATGACACGAAGGACTCCAGGATTCCCTCCTACCACAGCTCAGAATGATCTAGATTCTTTCTCAATCCCCCATTTACCACCTACTCTAGAGTGCCTATACTAAGGCACATAAACTACTTCTAAATATTTCTCCTTCTTAAACATCAGTACCTGCCCCAAAGGCTTTTTTCCTGAAGTAGAAGCAGCCAGCCAAAGGCAAAATGTCTATACCAGTTCAGAATTCATCAAGCCAATACCCCTGGGTCCAAGGCTGAGAAGAAGCAGGGGAGGCCAATGTAAAGACTAGGCTGTAAATGGCTGTGTTAGCCTTGTTGGCCAGACTGTGATTTTTAAAAAGATTTTATTTATTTATTTGTCAGAGAGAGAGAGCAAAGCAGGGGGGCAGCAGGCAGAGCCGGCAGAGGGAGAAGCTGGCTCCCTGCTGATCAAGGAGCCTGATGTGGGACTCAATCCCGAGACCCTGGGATCATGACCTGAGCCGAAGGGAGATGCTTAACCAACTGAGCCACCCAGCCGTCCCTGTGATTTTTTTTTTTAAATCATAATTTCACCACCATTTTCCTCTCAAACATTTTATTGCTTTTTCTTCTTTTTCTTTGACTGTCGACGGGCTATGACTTAGCTATACCTACCTAGACATTAAAACAGGTGTACATACACTGATATGTTCTGAGTGTGGGAACAACATTGTCTCCCTTTCTGCTTAGTCTAAAACACCTGGAAGGGGACAAGTAATTCTTAAGCATCTTACTGAAGGTTTAAAAATATTCTTATAGAGAATGTTGTGTTGACTGAATTTTATGAAGACTATTTTGGTGACGTGGTTGGTTGCAGGCTGTTGAATTTCTTGCCCTTTCTCATTCATTCATCAAAAAATGACTTAAGGAACAAACAGTCCTTGTGATGAGTCTGAATCATTTATTAGCACAATCAACATGTAATAACACTATAGTAGTATTTTTTTAAAAAACCATGAATGACCCACATTAACATTACTGGGAAGAAGACATTTTGTCAAAAGTTTCTTTGTTGAGCTGTGGTTTTTTAAAAAAGCATAAACCTTTGAATAAAATATTTGTTCCTTAAAACTTTTCAGGCAATTACTGTGTTGGGTAACATGTGAAAGAGTGGAAATGACACAATTTCATAACATACATTTTCCAGTTAGAAAATCAAGGCCTTGTTACACCAGTCTTCCTGAGTAATTTTAGTGTAAATTATCAACAGAATGGAATAAAAAGATCTTTTGTGATTATTCATGGTATACCTGGGAGGCAGTTTTCAGAATTGTGGCTAATGACAAAAGAAAGAAAAAAGAAAAAAGAAATCTCACTTAAAGCAGACTTTCTAAACTTTTATTCTTTGTCATAGAAATGATCATAATCAATAGTGTTTATCATTAATTTTATTTAACTACCATTAGCATTTTTTAAAGATTTATTTATTTATTTTGAGAGAAAGAGAGAGGAGAGGGGCAGAGGGAGAAGGAAAAAGCGTCTTAAGCAAACTCCACACTGAGTGCGGAGCCCTACACCGGTCTCCATCCCACAACTCTGAGATCACTACCTGAGCGGAAATCAACAGTCAGATGCTTAACTGACTGAGCCACCCAGGCGCCCCACTACCATTAGCATTTTTATAAATTATGAGAGCCCACAGGCATGGAGGGTTTTTTTTTTTTTTTCTTTTTTAAACTTGGAGATATTTATTGCTCTCTCTGCCTGAAATATTTTTGGGTTGGCAATTATTCTAGCTATTTATTGCTATATAACGAGTCACTCCAAAACTCACTGGCTATCTGGAAAGCCAGGAATTGGGATCATCTGAAGCCTCATGGTTGTGGATGCTGGCTGCCATCTAGAACCTCAGCTAAGGCAGGAAGACCTACGCTTGGTTTTTCCATGTGGCTGTTGGTGGTGGTTCCCAGGGTGAGCACCTCAAGTGGATCAGGTGCAAGATATATCACCTTTTATGGCTTAGCGTTTGGTGTATGGTGACTGGTTCCCAGGGTGAGCACCTCAAGAGGATCAGGTGCAAGATATATCACCTTTTATGGCTTAGCGTTGGAAGACACATGGTGTATGGTGACTGGTTCCCAGGGTGAGCACCTCAAGAGGATCAGGTGCAAGATATATCACCTTTTATGGCTTAGCGTTGGAAGACACATAATGTTGCTTCCACTGAAGTCACAGATCCATCCAGTTTTAAACAAGGAACTATTGACCCTCATCTTTCAATGGAGGAGTGCCAGCATCACATGGTAAGTAAAGCAGATTAGATGAGGAATACTGATGTGGACATCTTAGGAAAATATAATCTACCAAAGTGGTGATGGGAAATCATTAGGACTAATTGTTACCCAGTGTTCTACTTGAAAAGAACTAATGCTTTTTCTATTTATCTAAATGTAACATGGCTATAAGCCTTCTAGCCATATTGATGTGGTTATGTATATCTCAACCAAAGTCAAGAGTAACTCTTGCTTATTTAAATCATATCTGAAAATCACAAGTCAGTATATAAGAAAAATTTGAAAACATGACCGATCACATTGAATGTTTTCCGTAGGAGCCAAAAGTCTTTTAAACGACCTTTGGTCAAGTTACACAAAATTAATCAGTATCAAGGGGCCTCTCTCAGTGTGATTTTTTTCAGAACTGTTAGCAGATTTTATGGGCTAGTCTACACAATTTGTGGTCCCGTATACAGGCAACACTGTGCTGTGACTGCTCCATATCCATGTTCTAAGATGACCAACGCCTCCAGCCCTATACAAATACTGAGATGAGGAAGAAAGAAAAGCTTCTCTTCTGTTTTCCTCACTTTCCAACTTTCCCCTCTGAAGGAATTCTAAGAACTATCTTAAGTAGCATAAATGGTTTTGATTTATATTATTTTACTCTTGTCTTCTCAGAGTTTTTCCAGATTTAGGTTCCTAAACAATACATTAACGCTATACCCCATCTTTTGCCTTTTCAAAGAAAACATAGCATGACAAGGCAAGGAAGGGAAATTCCTCAAACAGGTCACTGTTCTAAATGACTTCTAATGAGAGCCTATTTTACCTTTTCAAACCCTACCTTTTATGTTTATGCTTTTTTCTCCTTTAAATTTGATTTGCAAATTTTCTTTGCTTTGAATTTTCCCTTGGCATTTAAAAATGCTTTGCCCTTTGATTTGTTATTAATATTCCGTTGGTGCCTTGGAGCATTTTGTATGGTGGATATATCTCTTTCCCATGGTGAAGGAGCTGTGTGTATCCCTAAGTTAAACAAACACAGGCAACATTCAAGATGATATGCAGAAATGAACGGTGTATAGATCCGAAAGGAAGTTGTGTGTACGCTAACAATGTATGTCCAGCAAGCTTGGATTTAAACCAGGGTGGACAAATCCACATTTCATCTTTTCACTGAACTATTCCCACCCAACTTTTTTTTCTTTTTCTTTTTTTTAAAGATTTTATTTATTTATTTGACAGAGCGCACAAGTAGGCAGAGTGGCAGACAGAGGGACAGGGAGAAGCAGGCTCCCAGCCAAGCAGAGAGCCCGATGCGGGGCTCGATCCCAGGGTGCCGGGATCATGACCTCAGCCAAAGGCAGATGCTCAACCGACTGAACCACCCAGGTGCCCCACCACCCAACTTTTTTTCTTACCCAATTTTCTTCAACCCTTCAATACAAACAAATACATTTTCCTTGGTCTTGCTTTTTCTGACAACACAACATTCAAACACCACCTCCTTTTTTTTTTTTTTTTTGTAGCTTCCCCACTACTTCTGCATTATTCCTTGTGTAAGAAACTATATGCCTCTTTTTTTTTTTAAGATTTTATTTATTTATTTGACAGAGAGAGAGACAGCCAGCAAGAGAGGTAACACAAGCAAGGGGAGTGGGAGAGGAAGAAGCAGGCTCCAGCAGAGCAGGGAGCCAAATGCAGGGCTTAATCCCAGGACCCTGGGATCACTCACGCCCTGAGCTGAAGAGAGATGCTTAATGACTGAGCCACCGAGGCGCCCCAAAACTATACACTTTTAAACTGCAGCTGCTGACTAATGCTTGAAGGAGAGGAGTAAAATGGAGGAAGCTGCTATGTTATTTCAGATTATTTATCTGTGACTTTTTTTTTTTAAAGATTTTATTTATTTATTTATTTGAGAGAGAGAAAGAATAAGTAAGGGGAGGACCGGATGGGGAGGGAGAGGGATAAGTAGACTCCGTGCAGCGCACAGAGTCCAAACTGGGGCTGGCTCTCATGACCTGAGACCGTGACCTGAGCTGAAACCAAGAATCAAAGGCACTTAACTGACTGAGCCACCCGGTGCCCCTCTGTGGTTTTTCTTATCAAAGTAGATTCAGCTTTGGTGGAGTCTGTACTTTATTTAAACTTGGGGTCCTTCTTTAATAAAAGAAATATGAAATTATTACAAAATTATTTCAAAAAGTATGTATTTAGATAGAAAAAGAGAACCTCAAAAATTATCAATTTATTTTAAAAGATGATGAATATCACGAATATAATAAAATCCATAAAAATAAAATATTTAGGAATTAATTGTCACACTTCTGTGATACTTTTTCATACAGTTTTGCTTGACTGTAATGGGATCTCTTCTTTCCATGACAATGATTTTGTAATATTTTCTGTAGAAGGAATAGAAAGGTGATTCAATCAGCATAAGCTGACTGAAATTTCTTTTTTTAGTTTTTTCATTGTTGAAGATCTAGAAAAGTTTCTTTCAGTTTCACAATGCATAGTAGGTAGTGTCATATAATGTTATGTGACACTGGTAATGTCACGTAACGTTTAGGACTGACTAAAATGCACTGAAATGCATTTTGTGACTTCTTGACTAATCTTCAATATCCTTTGAAGTGATGATATAATTAATTACCTTGTCGTTGATGTCCTCCTCATAAAGTAGAGGTGAGTGTGAACAAAAGAAATATATTTCACTAAACTCAAGTAAAGCTATCCCCATCTCAGCTTTCTCTTAGCCAGAACCTAAAAATGTGTGTAGCCACATCGCTGACATCCAACAGGAGAGGAATTATGTTGGAAGGAAAGTTGAAGTGCAGAGACACCGAGGTCTTAACCAGGCATGGGTTTTGAAATTTCGCAGAACCCCATGACTGTGTGAACAAGCTCACAGGGCGCCTCCCAAGGTCTCTAGTGGGGAGTTCATGAAAGTTAGGGCTTCTGAAGCTTCATCTTCTTAGTTTCATGGTACAACCCACCTCTGTTTCTCTTCCGATATTTGTAGAATTTTTTCAGTAAATATTTTTAAAAGTCAAATATGAATTTATAGTTTGGGTGAGTTCAGATTTCTTAAAAACCTACTTTAAATTTTGATTTGTTGGCATTTTCAACATGCTTTCAACATGTGTCTTTCAAATGCATTTATGCTTCATGGTGGAATTCCACAGGTCTAATGAAAAGCATCACCCCTGTCATAGGCAGTGAAATACATGTATTAACTATTGATTACAAGTACAAAATAATTTTGTATAAAATGTGCTTAAATACTAAGTGAATGATCATTGTGGAATGAATTTATATAGGAAAAGAGTCTTGGAGTTGTCCTAAAGGAAGTGACAGGCATGGAATGAAGAAAAGGTGAGAATGATGGGAAATAAAGAAACAAAGAAAATACTACAGAGGTAAGTTTCTCAAGGCCCTTTATTATGCATTTAGGAAATTGGGGTCCTCAGAAATCAAGTTACTTGCTCAGGAGTCTACCACTGCTAGAGAATGAACAACTTACAGCAGCAGTGTGTTACCATGTGTTTTTAAGCATCTCCAATGTGGTTTACTAAATCTGAACACTAGCTAAACCAATGACGTTGATTATATAGAAAACCAGTGGATGGAAGGCAGGTAAAGGAACTATTTTTTTGAGGTATAATTGACATAAAGCATCACACTGGACCCTTGAACAATGTGGAGGTTAGGGGTGCTGACACCCCACGCAGCTGAAAATCCGTGTATAATTTTTGACTCCCCCAAAACTTAACTATTAATAGCCTATTGTTGACTGGAAGCCTTGCCAATAACATAAACAGTTGGTTAACACATTTGTATTTATATGTATTATATACTGTATCCTTACCATAAAGTAAGCTAAAGAAAAGAAAATGTTATTAAAAAATCATAAGAAAAATACATTTACAGTGCTGTACTGTATTTATTGAAAAAAATCCACATTTAAGTGGACCTGTGCAGTTCAAACTTGTGTTGTTCAAGGGTCAATTGTATATTAGTTTCAGATGAACAATATAATTATTCAGTATCTGTGTATATTGTGAAATGATCACAATAAGTCTAGTTAATATCTGTCACCATACATAGTTACATTTTTTTTCTTGTGATGGGAACTTTTAATATCTATTCTCTTAGCAACTTTCAAATATGTAATATCGTGTTATTAACTATCACCGTGCTGGACATTACATCCCCAGGACTTATTTATTTTATAACTGGAAGTTTGTACATTTTGACCACCTTCACTCATTCTACCCTCCCATCACTCTGCAACCCCCAGTCTGTTCTCTGTGTCCTTGAGCTTGGTTTTTTTTTTTTTAAAGATTTTTATTTATTCATGTGACAGAGAGACAGCCAGCGAGAGAGGGAACACAAGCAGGGGGAGTGGGAGAGGAAGAAGCAGGCTCATAGCGTAGGAGCCCGATGTGGGGCTCGATCCCAGAACGCCGGGATCACGCCCTGAGCCGAAGGCAGACACCTAACGACTGCGCTACCCAGGCGCCCCGAGCTTGGTTGTTTTTTATTTTTGTTTTTATTTTAATGATTCTACATGTAAGTGAGATCATACAGTGTTTGTCTTTCTCTGACTTATTTCACTTAGCATAGTGCCCTCAAGATCCATCCATGTTGTCACAAATGGCAAGATTTCATTCTTTTTTGTGGCTGAATAATATTCCATTGTATAGATGTACCACATTTTTTAAACCATTCATCCATTGATGCACACTTAGTTTGCGTCCATGTCTTGGCTATTGTAAATAAAGCTGCAATGAACATGGATTGCATGCATACTATTTGAGTTCGTATTTTCATTTCTTTGGGTAAATACCCAGAAGAATTGGAATTGCTGGATCATATAATAGTTCCATATTAAATTTTTTGAGGAACTTCCATGCCGTTTTCCAATTTACCTTCCTGCCAACAGTGCAATATTCTCAACATTCTCAACAACGCTCGTTATGTCTTGCCTTTTTGATAATAGCCATTCTGTCAGATGTGAGGTGATACCTCATTGTGCTGTTGATTTGCATTTCCCTGATGATTAGTGATGTTGAGTGGGTTTTCATGTACCACCTATAGGGCTTGTTTGGGAAAATGTCTATGCCAATCCTCTGCCCATTTTTAATCTTTTTTTGTTTTCTTTTTATCTATTGAGTTATATGAGCTTTTTATATATTTTAGATATTAACCCACCATTAGATACAGGTATCCCCACTTTTTGAAATCTCTCATTATGGCACTTTATGCCACCTTTCTTATGAAAGACCTGCATTAATACTTGTTTCGTTAACTGAAAGAAATCAGGAGAATTTTCGTTTTCATGAAAAAAAGGTGAAAAGCGAAAATGGTGTTCAGCATTTGTTTTACAGCAAAGCCGCTGGAGAGGCAGAGCCCACCCCCAGCAGCGAGAGCGGCACCACCAGGCTGCTTCCCCAGGAACTACACTCAGCATCTTCGCACCAAGCCGCCATTGCTTGGAACTATGTGAACGTCTGTGCTTTATCTTAATTTATTTTGTGCATCCATTAGCAAGATGTGTCCTAAGGTATCTGAAAAGCCTAAGAGAGGTTTATTGGGTCTGAAAAATTTCAAAAGTTTTTCTGTATAAATTAGTGCCATTTTGGCTTATGAAAGCTTTCATAGGAACACTTTCAACTTTTGGATAATGGAGGAAAGCAGTATATAATTTGCAAATATTTTCTCCCATTTGGTAGGTTGCCTTTTCATTTTGTTGATGGTTTCCTTTGTTGTGCAGAAGCTTTTCAGTTTGACGTAGTCCCACTTTTAAATTTTTTGCTTATGCCGCCTTTCCTTTTGTTATCAAATCCAAAATCATCACCAAAGCTGATGTCAAGGAGCTTAATGACTATGTTTTCTTTTAGGTAAACAGTGCTTTTAAAGCACATATTGCAATGCCTAAAATATAGCATGTGCTAAATAAATGTTAGCTATCTTTATTTCACTGATGATTAAAACAATAATTCTATCACATGACAAAAACACATTTAATTGGGAATATCCTCTAGAATGCCTCCAACTTTCTACCTTTATGTTCTCATGTGTCCTTTCAAGCTCTGCCCATACACATAAGTAATCTAAACATTATCATACTAATCGTCACTAAATTTTTTGACAAGTTTGGGAGAACAATAAACATTTAAAACCAGAAATCTATGTTCAAACAGGATTGTACTCTTCAACCTGTGTGGGAACCGTTATATTAGAGATTTCCAGATGCATCGGATAAATTCAGGAATATTGAGAGCTGTGCTTTGATTTTTAAAAGATAATTGGGAGAGGCTGAAAGTCCCTCAAGAAAGCGTCCTAGACATGGTGCGGAATCCACTGGTGAAGGTTGAGTAGGGGATGGTGCAGTGTTACCTTGACAGGGGCTGAGAGCTATGACTGAGCACAGACTTACTGAGTCTTGCCGCAGCACAGACCTGAGAAAACATGTGAAAATCATTAGCCCTGCCAAGGAACTGGAAAGTGCTAAAAGTTCTGATGAACTGAGACACCCGAAGTAAAGATGGGAAGGCCTCACTGGGGCCTTACCATTGAAGGCAGTGGTAAAGTTCAAGAGCATCAGTGGTGGATGTCAGCACCAAGGCACAAAACCAGACTGCCCCCAGCTCCCCTCTCGGTGGGGACCAACATAGCATTCAAGGGCCAGATGGGCTCTGTCCCACTTCAGGGTTAGTTAGTGGGGCCCAAGGAGAATTGCTGGAGTGCTTTCTATGTGCCAGGAGCTGTTTTAAGTACTTCGTGAATCGAGACATTCAAATCCTCACTACTATTTAAGGCGGTTCGGTTTTTATTCACCGTCTTGCTGCATGGTAACTAAGGCATCAGAAAATGAGCAAGTGGCCCATGATTACAGAGCCGGTAAATGGTAGAACAAGACTTTTTGCCCAGGTGGCTTATAATCACTATAGTAAGCTGCGATAGATAGTTCTCCTCCTCTGCTGCGAAGGTACAGAAACTTCTCATTGCCCCCTGTTTCACAGGAGGATGGTTGAATATTTATCTAAAATAGAATTTCACTAAAAGAGACTCTTGTTTTTTTTTAATAACAGCTTTATTGATATGTAATTAACATATACAATTCACACATTAAAAGTATATAATTTAAAAAGTGGTTTTCATATATTTTCAGAGTTTTGTAACTGTTACTACATAAGTTTAGAACATTTCTGTCACCCCCAAAGGAGTCCCCCCTGCCCATTAGCAATCGCTCCTCATCTGTCCCTGCTTCCTTAGCCCTAGGCAACCACTAATCTCCTTTCTGTCTTTATAGATTTGCCAAGATAGCATTTCATGTAATTGGAATCATGCAATATATGGGTTTGTTTGTTTGTTTGTTTGTTTGTTTGTTTTGTGACTGGCTTGTTTTAGTTAATGTAATGTTGTCAAGATTCATCCATGCCATAGCATATTATCAGTACTCATTCCTTTTTATTGTCAAATCATGTTCCACTTTATGGATATAGCACGTTTTATATATCCATTTACCAGGCAATGGACATTTCAGTTGGTCCTACCTTTTGACTGTCATGGATAATGCTACTATGAACATTTGTATACAAATGTTTGTGTGAACATGTTTCATTTCTTTGGGGTTATATAAGAGAGACTCTTATATAAATTTGTACTCACAGCCTTTTTCCCCGTATTACCCACTCTCTCTCATTCTTTGCAAACAGTTTCTTCAGAATCCTGTTGATATTGAGGTCTACAAAGTCATGAAATTTTTCTACCTGACAAATATGTTTTACATGTTATAGATTTACTCAACAATCACTCAACAAAATATATTTTATTTATTCCAGCTTTGTACTAGCCACTATTTTGCATGCTGAAGGTACAAAATAAACTGAAGAGTGTCCTGCTTTAAGGAATTTATATCTGGTTAGGGAGGTGGAGAAGGTTAGAAGCAAACAGAGACAATTAGAATAGTATTAATGTTTTATAGCTGAGACGAACAAAGGGCACAGAGTAGGGGTGCTTATTCTGTTAGAGCCAAGGAATGTGTCACAGAATATGTGATGCTATTAAGGATCCCCTGAACAAGGGCGTGAAAACAGAAGGGCATCCTAGGCAGAAGGAATAGAAAGTACAAATGTCCTAGAGCCGGAAGAGCATGGCTGGACTCGAAGCCCTAACAGTAGGTGCTGTGGCCTAGAGTACCTCAGGTCAGGGGATGGAGTGGTGGCAGATGAGAAAGGTAACCAGGCAGTAGTGAAATCACAGTGGGCTCCTACATGTTTCTAAGAATCTGGACCTGTTTTGTAAGTAATGTGGCTCCATTGATTTTCAAGTCCAAGATTTTTAAACTGGTGAATCATTTATTACTAGAACATTTAAAACAACATGAACTTTTGAAAAAGTGACTCTTATAAGGAATGCATTTATTATTATATTTCATGATAAAATGCTTGACAGCCAGACAGCCCAGGATTGCTGGTTGAAAGAACCTACCTCTGGAAGAAGGAGGTTTTTCCCAGGCATTATTGTTTTGCTGGTATTCCCCGTTTAGTAGTTCATATCTAAATGTAGAATTCTTTGACTTCTATTTTGTTCTTGTAGGGAATTATTCTGCTTTATGAAGTTCATGACCCCACCTTTCCAAGGTTTTATATGGTCTACACTAAGCTCTATAATACCACACAGAAATTAAAAATCAACCACTGACTCTTCTTTGAAGATCTGTTTCAGCTTCTCTGAATACCTTCTTGTTTGTTTAGTTATGCTGTGAATGCTTCTGTCAAACATGGAATCCCTGGATGGCCTCAAGCCCTTTGGGGGCAAAACTTTGTCCTGATGAAGTACTTATTCACTGGATCTTGCCAATTTTCACTCAACTAAATTTATGCCTTAAAAATAAAAGAAGAAAAAATGAAAAAAGAAAAAATAATATATGAGAGAAGTCAGGGGAAACTCCATAAAAGTGGGTAAGAATATCATTAGGTCAGACAGAAGGTTCTAGAACTAATTTAGAAGGTCAGGAGGAAAATCAAATAATCTCTTTATAGATATTACAGATATTTGGTAAGAATAACCAAGATGAATAGATTTATGTTATTCATGTATAATCACAATCACAGAACTGCAACAGACCCCAAAGGGATCCTTCTAGATATCAATGTCACTTTATAGTTTGTAGTATAGGCCACATTTTCCTAGGCATTTAATTAGAAAATTCCAGAACTTTTCTTATATGCTGTGTCTAATGTCACAGTACAACTATATCCCCTCCCCCTTTCTTTTCTTAATGATTGTGATCAATTTCTTCATTTCTTTTTAAGAATTATGGACTACAGGGGCACCGGGGTGGCTCAGTTGGGTAAGCGTTCCATTCTTGATTTCAGCTCAGGTCATGATCTCAGGGTCCTGAGACTGAGACTTGAGTTGGGCTCTGTGCTCAGCTGGGAGTCTGTTTGAGACTCTTTCTCAAAGAATGCCCTCTGCCCCTCCCCTCTCTCTTTCTCTGGGGAGTGTGCTTCTCCCTCTCAGTCTCCCTCTGTGCTTTCCCTCTTTCTCTCTCTCAGATAAATAAATAAATAAATAAAATCTTTAAAAAAATAAAAATTCATATAAAAATGCCAAGGACCTAGACTAGCTAAGAAAACTCTGAAAAAGAAGAAATGTGGCGGATTAACATAACCTAATTTTAAGAATTTTGAAGATACAATAATCATGACAGCATGGTATTGGTATCAAGACAGATCAATAGAATGTAGAACCTAGAAATAGATCACACGTGTATGGACAACTGATGTTTGATAAAGATGCAGATGAAATGGTGGGAAAATGACCTTCTTTTCAACAATTGTGCTGGAACAATTGCACATATATATATATACACACACATATATATGTATATGTATATATATATATATAAACTTTGATGCAAACTCTATACATATACAAAAATCAACTGAAAATGGATAAAAAAATCTAAATGTAGACCATTAACTTTTTAAAAATTAAGAGAAAATTTTTGTGACTTTGGGCTTGGCAAAGATCTTAGATACAGTATCCATATTTTAAAATAATCTATTATTTTAAAAAAATTGATGACTTGAACTTCATCAAACCTAAAAACTTATGCTATTCAAAAGACACCGTTAAAAGAATGAAAAGACCAGTTACACACTGGGAGAAATATTTACAAATTGTATCAGATAAAGTAGTTGTATCCAGAATATAAAAACAACTTTCTAAAGTAAAAAATAAGAAAACAAACACTTCATTAAAAATACACAAAAACATTCAAACAGACACTTCACCAAAGAGGATATAGAAATGTCAAATAAACACATCTTTAGACCATAACCAGTGATGGTTAGGATGTAGAGGAAATGGAACTGCACAGAGGGCGGGAGCATTAAACGTTACAACCACTTGGGAAAACAGTTTGGCAGTTTCTTAAAAAGCTAGAGATAACCTGTCATACCATCCAGCCACTCCACTCCTTGGTATTTATCTAGGAGAAATAGTTTATGTCCATACAAAGAATTGTACATGGATGATCATAGTAGCCCTATTTGTAGTAACCAAAATTGAAAATGACCCAAATAGCTATCAATAGGCGAATGGAAAAACAAATTGTCATATATCCATACAATGGAATTCCCCTCTGCAATAAAAAGGAATGAACTATTGATTAAAGCACCTATACTGATGAGTCTCGAAATTATTATGCTGAGTGAATGAAGACCTATAAAAAAGAATACATATTATATGATTTCCTCTATGTAAAATTTTAGAAAATACAAACTAATCTATAGTGACAGATGAGTTGCTGCATGGGACCAGGGTGAGGAGGGCATGTAGGGGGGGGGGTGCGGAAGGAGACAGATTATAAAGATACTTGAGGAAACTTTTGGGTATCTGGAATGTTCATTATCTTGTTTGGGTTAATGGGTTCACTGGTAAATACATATGTCAAAATGTATCAAATTGTATACTTAAATATGTGTAGGTTTCTTGTCAAGGATTCCTCAATAAAGGTGTTAAAAACTTTTCAGTAATGTATTTATGCTATTTGCATTTCTAACTTTTTTTACAAGTTGATATAAAAATGAATTATTTGTATAGTTGTTTATGACATTTGTTAAATATACCGAGAGACTGTATCATATTTTAAAAATGATTTTATTTGAGTATAATTGACACACGATGTTACATCAGTCTCAGGTGTA
This sequence comes from Ursus americanus, assembly GCF_024610735.1. Lineage (NCBI taxonomy): Eukaryota > Metazoa > Chordata > Mammalia > Carnivora > Ursidae > Ursus > Ursus americanus. The sequence continues at coordinate 47,986,146 of NC_142137.1, read as the reverse complement.
CATCATAGTGATTCAACTTCTCTATACAGTATGCTGTGCTCCCAGCAAGTGTAGCTCCCATACGTCACCATACAATGCTAGTACAATATCACTGACCATATTCCCTATGCTGTGCCATTTATTCTTGTGACCTTTTTCTTCCACTCCCCTTCACCCATGTGCCCATCCCCCTTCCCTTCTTGCAACTATCAGTTTGTTCTTCCTATTTACAGGTCTGATTCTGCTTTGAGTTTGTTTATTCATTTGTTTTGTTTCTTAGATTCTACATATGAATGAAATCATGTGGTATTTGTCTTTCTCAGAGGCTCTATTTTTTTTTTTTCATTCCGTAGTTCATTCGGTAAACATTCAAAGTGCTGGAGGAACAAAGATAAAGCTTTCCAATTAGTTGGGTAGAGAAATAGCATTTATTGAGTATTGAAGGACTCCAGAGCCTTTCACCCCAAAATATGCCACTTTGGCATACTGATTGTTTTGAGCTGAAGGAACCTCAGAAATTGCAAACCTAACCTTTTCTTTATAAAACAGGCCATCACATTTCCCATGAGAAAGATACCTTTCCTATACCAGGACAAGAAAGCATCCTTATTGTCAGAGGGAACTGATGCTGAAATTGATCTGTACAAATTTACTGAACTAACCCTTATCTTCCACTTGTTTTGCACCCCCCTTACCACTACCATACATTTCCTAGTTACTTCCCCACAATTAACTACCCATAGCCCATAACTCTTTGTCTTATCAATTCTTGACAAGTTGATTGTTTCTTTGTTTAAAAGTTACAAAAGCTTCCTGCTGTGGTCACTTCTTTGGATCTTCACTCTCTTGTGAAGGCTTTCATGTATGTGTAAAAATTTAAACTTGTGTGCTTTTCTCCTATTAATCTCTCTTATGGCAGCTTAACTCTTATAGTCAGAGACCCAAAGAAGAGATTTTTTCCTCTCTTACAGAACTTATTAGGTAACAGCTGTTTTTATATCCATTCCTTCATTTACTTTTCACAAAACAGAAGACATAACTTTTTGTACCCATTTTACAGATGAATACATTGAGCCCAAAGAAGTTAACAGAAAGTGGCAGAACTGGCACTGAAATCCAGGTTTGTCTGACTCCAAAATTACAGTACTTTCCATCAAACCACAATACAAAAATCACAACTGAAGAATTCTGGGGGCAGAGAATAAAATTCCTAACACTTTCTGAGGAAGTCAGTGAAGGGTTTTTTTCTGAAGACGCTATTGCTTGAGATGAAGTCAAGGTTCTAAAAAGTATTTAGAATGTGAAAAGAGTGCATTATTGATGAACCAGAAGCAAATTATATACTATTCCTCAGGAAGAAGTAATATTTTCTTCTTCATTGCTTTGTAGTACTGTTTATGTGGTCAATTTATAACTCATCCGCTTCCTACCTCAGTTGAGTTATATACTGAAGCTCGTAATTGACAATTACACCCGGCTAGAAGCTGCCATTTGTATTTTAACGCCTAACATTTTAAAGCATCTGAGATCTGTGTGAAATCATCTTAAAAGGATAATTTATTATTCACCACTGTGTGAGTTAGATACTATTACTATCTCCATTTTACAAAGAAACAGGCTGCAACATAAAAATTATCTAAAAGTGTAAAAACCCTTAGGCCATATAAAATTAGCAACTATTTTTGTGTATAATTTTGTCTTGGAGCTACATTAAACATCAATGATAATTAAGAACAAACACTTGGCAATCAGACACGATCAAATGCACGTATAAATTATATTTCAAGCCACTTACAAATATGAACTGCATTTGCATCATTATCTTTTTATTACGTATAATAAAGTTGAGTAAGTTTTTAATTCAGTTCTAGAATTTGATGTATCACCATTTTGAAAACAGGCTAGAACCGAAGTGTAATTTGTTCAGTTATGATAATGATGCTGATTTTTTTACATGGCATCATTCACTTTGTGTTTTTGTTTCCACTTTGCGTCCTAAGAAATGAGGATATCTAAGGCCAGTGCTATGTCTAATAAGCTATATTTAATACCCTTCGCATGTTACACATGATTATGTGTTCAATGAATGCTCAAAGAATTCCTTACGATGCTGATAATTGTGTGCACAGCTAAAGGGCAGACATCTGTTTACTAAAGGTGTTAACGCAGGATGGAGCATACACGTGAAACCATAACTTACATACACGAAGGCATGGTGACCTATTGTAGCAAGGTTCTCAGTTAAACCATATATACCCATTTAAACAGAGTCATTTTTACGCCCCTCTAAATCTTGGACCGATTCTTAAACCAAACGTGTACAAGTTTGTGAGTGCCTATTACGTGCCTAACTAGGCCTCAAAGATGAAAGTTACATAAGTTTCCTGCTTCTATCAAGCACACAGTCAGCTTCATTATCAGAAACCAGATTTGGGAAATAACCTGGAACGCTGACGTAGGTCCAGGACTCAGGCTCCAAAGCTTTGGTACAAACCGGCAAATACTAGACACTGGGATCCCGCCCCTTCGAGCCCTCTGTCAGTCAACCCGTCTGTGGGCGGGACCATGCTAAAAGGACGCTTCCGTGCGCGTCTCTGCGCATGGCCCCAGGGTGGCGGGTGACCCTGAGAGGTTGCCGTCCTGCAGTGCGCAGAAAAGACGTCGCGCGTGCGCAGGCGCTCGGCACAGAGGCTTGCCGGAAGTTAAGATGGCGCGTATGTGTCGGTCAGGCCGCAGTTGGCGCTTTATCAGTATCTAAACCGTGTGTTTTGTAAGGGGCTGTGGCGAACGCCCTCTCCAACGCCATGGCCCGGCATCGGAATGTCCGAGGCTATAACTACGATGAAGGTAGGTGGCAGGGTCATGCCGGGACGTCATTTTCGCGGTTCCAGCTGGGATCGCAGCCCGTTGGCTTTCACTTCGATGTGTGAATTTCTCGTTTGTGGTGCAAGGCTGGAATTCAGACTAGGCTCAGTTGGAGAAAATAACAGTACATCTGAGTGCTGGCGAATGGCATTGTTTTAAGTCGTGGCTTCTCTCTGGGATTGATTTTATTTACGGAGGGGGAGGTTGCTGCACGGAGTCGTATGGGAAGGACATTTGGGAAGGTTGGGATCTGGTGATATTTGTGCACGTAAGCATTATCATCTCTCCCTCCTATTGTCTCCCCTCAGGTCGGGTAGATAATTGTCTACTCCTGGGTAGTGTTTTGCGACCCCCTTTTCAAAAATGCCCATGAAACTGCTTATTTGTAAAAGACGGATTGAGTTCATGCCTACATTCAACTGTTTTGCCGTAACTTAGGTATACATGGTAAATCGTTTGTGTTTGTTCATATATACTGAGTACAGAACTTGGCTTGAGCAGATAACTTATTTTCTATGAGTTTAAAGTTAATAATTAGGAGACGATAAAAAAATATATCAAAAAGGCCCAGTGAATAACTGGATCAGTTGACCTTGACGTGTATACCCAGTTCTTGGTCGATAATGTTGAATTTAAATGTATTTTGGAATGGGAGGGAAAAAAAATACTAGAAGCAAGGCGGCTCCGGAACATACTTCTTGATTTTAAAAAATGAAATAAAAAATGTGCATATGAATGTTCTTTAGGAGTTTAAAAAGAGAATTAGTTTAGGGTAAGCACATCATCTCTATGCAGTGGATAATTATAGGCATCACCAAGCATTATGCAAACTAAAATTATAAATAAATATGAAAGAGTGCAAAAAAGGAGTAAAGACCTATTGTCTTTTTAAAGTGCAGATCGTGTAAGTGTGCTTAATATGTTGGTTATATGTTATAACATATTATATGTTATATATAATATGTGTGGTTAATATGTTATTGGCATTGCCAGACGATTATCCTAGAACATTAGTATTGCCCTAACCACAGCGGAGGATAACTAAGCCTGTGTGCTACATTTGGAGACTGTCACCTAGTCAGCCAGGCTCATGTTAGGTTCCTGGTGTTCACTTCAGATTGGAGGCCGTTTTAAGTGTTGCAGTGGGTAAGCATTGCATGTGGATCACTGCTACTTGAGGGATGACTTTAGCCTCAGAGATATTTTTGAGGTTATGATATAAAAAATACGAATAGGCCTAATTGCAACTTATTCATTTCTTAAGTAAGTATAATTTCCTCAACCAACATTAATTGAGTGTTTATTCTTCATTAATTGAGTGCTCGGAGTACTGCTCAAAGCTTTGGGGACTTATAGTAAGATGCTTGAGGGAATCTAAAGGGAATCTACACAAGTAACAGATGATTGGAGTATGACAGGCTACAAAAAGTACTCCCAAGATGCTGTGAGAGCTATGTAAGTGAGGACCCCTTATTCAGGGTGGGTTGGAGGAGTTTAAGCAGGATTTCTAATGTGAAGGAAAGTTTTACTGGAGGAGAGGTGCTTGGCCTGTGGGAGTGAGTGCTAAGTGTCTTCTCACCTGGGCAACCCCAGTTCAGGTTGTTCTTTTTCATATTTCTTTGGAACAATTGATGACATCATAAACAAGCTGTTCCTATAGCATAGGAGGTTCATCCCCATCTCCTGCTTATAAAATTGTACTCATTTTAAAGATTCAGCTTATTTCTCTTTTTTCTCAGTTTAAGTTTCCCCTTCGTATTATTTTAAAATAATTGAAAATTCTTAAAAGTAATATGACGTTATTAGAGAGAGTATGTGCTTTAAACCTATTGGTTCCTCTATTTAACTTTCACTTTGTTCTTCTCTTTAATTTGGGTAGTACTTTACATGACTGCCTTTAGCTAATGCTGAGTTAGCTACTAATTTAAAAGTGCCAGGAGGGCATAGTCCTTACCTTATTGTTATATTTACTCTATTGTTACATTTACTCCAACAATACTTTATGTGCGGTGAATACTACAGAATTTTGTTGAGGAAAAGAATCACTTTACAAAAATACTAGGAAAGAATTCTCTTCATCTTTTTATATTGTGGCATAGTTAGGGTCAATTTGAGTTGAAAAACTGACATGGTAAAAAAGTTTCTTGGCTTTCATATCTAAAAATAATATTTTGTAAATGGCTCCTCATTTATTTGCTAATAAATCATTTACTGGGATTGTGATCTAATAATTTATTGACTTACATATTTTTTAAAAAATTTTATTTATTTATTTGACAGAGAGCGTGCACAAGCGGGGGGAGCAGCAGAGAGAAAGGGAGAAGCAGGCTTTCTGCTGAGCAGGGAGCCCAGTGTGGGGCTCACCCACCGGACCCTGGGATCATGACCTGAGCCGAAAGCAGACACTTAACCAACTGAGCCATCCAGGCACCCCAGACTGTTACATATTTTTATCCAAAAGCAGCATTTATCTAATTTTTCTTTGCTGTAAATATTTGGTCTCAACCCTTGAACATGCTGTTCCTCAGAAACTAGCTTACTGTCCTTTGGGATTTGTCTAAATATTATATTCTGGGGATCTTTCCCCAGCCACCCCATTCCCAGTTCTGTTTTTGTTGTTCATATGTGTGATCCCAAATCACTGTATATTTCTCATGTCTCAAACATTTGTCATATAATTTTGTAATTGCCTGCTTTTGTGTCTATGTTTCCTGTTAGATTTTAGGTTCATAGAGATCTGGGAATGTACCTGTCACTCACTGTTGTCCCTCAGATATGTCTAATAGTCCTTGGCATAATCTATTTATCAAATGAATAAATGCATTTATGTAAACATAATAACCTTTTTTGTGGGTTTTAGTTTTAAATTGTTCGGTTCATTAATTTATAATAAAAGGAACACTAATTTAGTTCCAATCATGTGCCAGGTAGTTGGCTAAGACAAAGCCTTTCCCTCAAGGAGCTTATAGTCTCATGGAATGAGACAGATAGTGCATTGAAGACACAACTGGAGGAGTGTGCTAGAGAGTGAACGTGTTGGGTTGAGACTTGCCGCTTTACCAGAGTGGTCAGGGAAGACGTATGCAAGTAGGTGACATTTGAGCTGGAACCTTAACAAGGAAAAAGAAACAGCCTTAGGAAAATCTGGGCAAAGTACATATTCTAGTCAGTAGGAAAAAAGTCTAATTAGCATGAACAGAGAGCATAAGGGAATTTAGGATAAGATGGTTTTTACAGAAATTAACCAGCTTGACATGAAGAAAAACTGTTTTCATGGTCTGATTGTATACCCCGTGCTAGTCAGTTGTATGGGAAATAAATGCTTTGGTCACAGAATGGCGCTTGGTGAAAAAAAATGAATGGATGACTTATTTCAGATTTAACACTGGAGACGATTCAGGCGTGTGGTCTCTGGTAGTATCATTTTTTGATCACATGCAGTGAAAACTTGGAAAAATTAAAAAAAACCAATTAGCTTAAAAACTGAAGAACTATATATGTCTTTATGAATACAGAAAGTAAGTACCTACTTTGTGGGTAAAATTTTTAGAATTTTTTGGAAATGTAGACATTCCAAGCTCCTTTAATTTTGAGGAACAATTTAGTTTGGAGAGAATTCAGATGCTTCCTTGTTAATAACTAAGAATATAAAAAGAACTTGTGAAGACTTTATCTCTTGTGTTTTTATTTTAGATTTTGAAGATGATGATCTCTATGGCCAGTCTGTGGAGGATGATTACTGTATTTCGCCATCAACAGGTGACTTTTAAAAAATAATTTAATTTCCATTATTTGGGTGTTAAAAAATGTTAACTAAGTATTATTGTCATTCTAGGATTAGGGTGTTCCTGAAGACTATTATATTATGTAACATTTAAAAAGATAATGTCTTTAACTTTTTAAAGGTGTATAGAATCATTTCTTTATCCATGAATAGAATCTAAAGTTTTGATTTCATCATTTAGCTTTAAACATTTGAAGAAATGTTGAAAACTATGTTTTTTACAATGTTCTTTGTACCTTGCAATTAATCTGAATTGTACCAAAATGGTAATTTAGTCAGTAACGAAAATTTAGAACTTCTGAAGGCCGGTAGCAATTACTTTTATATACTCAGGAATCTCTTGAGTTTTAGAAACATTGAGGTGTTATGCATAGACTTCCCTTCATACTTCAGTACTTCAGTTTATCTGCTATTAAACAGTTTGTTAAATAAACCAAATATATGTAGGTCAGTCCTCCTGGAGCCAGAGTGATTTAGAGTTCACATTCCTGTAGGACTCCACATCAGAGCTGCATCTCCTGTCTTACCCTCTGAAAGAGTTCTTCTTTGCCACCATATAAAGAAAACATGAAGCATTCATATGTTCTTTTCAGCAAAGATGTGCTCTTTGACCGGACCTTTTCTCCTAATTTCCCTAGCAATATATTTGTCTTCAAATTTCAGCCTACTCTATAAACAGTTGGTTAAAATGCCCTGCAATTTTACTATGCCACGGAAGGGTGAAATTAAATACAGTTAGGTACAACATAAATATAATTCACAAAACTCATTTTCTGTAAGTTTAAAGACTTAATACAATTAACATTTGTATCAAAATCCACTTTGTCTTTAATACCATATAGTCTACGGGGCTGTCCTGTACACCTGTGCCTGCTTTAATCTCACTTTCAGTCTCTGAAGACCAAATATGTGCCTTCTGACTTTTTAGAATTCCTTTTTCTTTATGAAGCATAGGTGTTCCACAAGTTGTCTTAGCACCTCTCCTCTTCCTGCCATCTCTTATCCTGTTACTTGTTCCTCTGAAGTGCATCTAACTCTTTATTTGTACTTGCCTCATTTAGCCTTCCTAATCAAGGCCTTTCCTCTCTTGCACCAGTGTTAACACCGTTACCAGTCAGGATCCTGTTAGGAGATAGAAATTGCACCAATTATTTTGTCAGAGAGAATTTAATACAAGAAGTTGTTCACCAGATTTTAAAGAACAAAAAAATGCAAGAAAGGCAAGCAAAATATCAAGGAGGTGGTAACTTCAGGAAGCATTTACCTAGTTCTGGAGGAACAAATGGGTGAGGTCAGACCCAACCTTTAAGGAGCTTGTAGAGGGCCTACTTGGAGCTCGGGCTTAGACCTATGATAAGGGGGTTCTGCTTCGCCTTTGAAATTCAGAGGAGGGACTGTGGAATGGGGACTCAGCCCTCCAAGGAGGGGGATACTGCATGGCTGGTACTGGTGTCAGCAAAAGGACTCCGTGAAGCTGGAATTCAGTCTTTTGAAGAAGGAATTCTAGCTGGCTGGCTGGTCGGTCATGGTTTCTGGGGGATGTGGGTGGGGACACATGGAAGCTAGTTCTGGGAGTTATGGGTGAACTGTTCACTGGTACTAATTGCTCTTATGCAAAGTGCAGCGTTGCTGGGGCAAGGGGGCTGCACAAGAAGCAAAGGACAGGAGCACATGTCTTCCTCCTCTGGCCTTCCAGTCTCCCTTTAGCATCTCCCCTATTGGCTGATTCTAAAAGGAAGCCAGCTGTCGAAGAAATGAACTACCTAGAGACTGCAACCCCAGCATCACAAAGCAGAATAAAGAAGGCTGGGTTTGAAGCTGAGAGATGGCTTCATCAGCATTCCTTTAGAGCTCCTTATGCAGGGGTTCAAGGCCACTTTTGTAGGGATGAGGAATAAAAGAAATTTCATTTTGTCCAAGGAACCTCCCAAACACTTGCTATTTGCAGTGTTAAAAAAAAAACTTCGTGGGTTAACCCTGTGGGCTCCTGTAATAATACTGACACAGTTGACTAGGTGATAAAGTGATAGCTGGTAGCATTAACTTCCTCATTCATATTGTAAGCGCAGTAGAGAGCAGGACATGTTCATGAAATGAGAAGATGATGTGGATGTGATAATTAGATTGGAGTTTTTAAAAAATCCCTTCTACCTGGTAGTGACTGGATTGAAGGCAGTACATGAGTGGATATATGTAGATTAGTTTGGAGATTATTGTACTAATCTAGAGATGGGGATATTTGAAGACCGTGTTCTCAAAATGTGGTCCATGTGTCATAACATCACTTGAGAATTTATTAGAAAAGTAATTCTTGGCCCCGTTCCAGTCAGAAACTCAGAGTGGGGCACAGCTACTGTTTTAACAAGCCCTCCATGGTATGTTGATGCTTGCTTTGAGAATCATTCGTTTGGGACAAGGGTGGTAGCATTCGATTTGGAGATAGATTCAAGAGATAATTACAGGAGTTAAGGTCTGCAGGATTTAGAAGTTGGTTGAATCTGGCTTGCATGAGGGTAGAAACCTTTACAGAGGGAGGAACTACTGAAAGACATCTTAATCTTGCAGGTTAACACATTGATTTATCTAGGCTTATCTGGATAAATCATCCTTAATCTTATGTGAGGAACTGATAGTACACCAGGTCAGACATTCTGAGGATGCTTTTCTGATATTTGCACTCATGGTCTAGCTTTCTTGAGGTCAGAGTTTATCCTTGTGTCTCTCATAGCTCTTCATGTGTGTCTTGTGTGTGGTTCATATTCAGGACAGTTTTACTCCTTTAGTTACTTTTGTACTCTCCAAGAAGTCAATGTCATTATCAAAGCAGGAGATACAGGTAAATGGTTTGAGTTTTTTCTGTGACAAACTTTATTTTTAACAAAAAACATGTGGTTTTGGATTTTTTAATTTTTCAAAACATAGTGATATTAGATCAGAAACTTTTCCTCTTTAGTGGTATATTTTCCGAGTGATTTTCTGAAAAAAAAAAAAAAAAAGAATAGTTTTAGAAGGATCCTCTTTGTTCTTAGCCACTGTCATTGAAGAGATGATCATATTCATGGTCTTAATGAATTCTCATAATTGAGTGATTTTATCAATTAATAGGAATATGTCTAAAATTCATCAGCACTTGTATTTTTTTGAACTCTACTAAGCACAGTTTTCATGATGAAACGGTGATTTCTAAATGTTACGGTTTTTTTTCCTTTGGAAAGATTGACTCTGATACTGAATATTGAACATATGTCAAGGAATTGGGGATGGCAAAAATAACCTATATATTTAACTTTATTTGAACAGTTGTGGGTTTTGTTTTGCCTACTGAAATTAGAAGTGTTAAAAGATAAACTGAAGCATATTGAAATTTTTAAGAATCTATTTGAGCAAACAACAGTTGAATCAGGCAACTGCAAATGAAGGGGTTAGGAGTGCTCCACTGGAACAGAGCTAGGAGCAAGGTTTTTATAGAGAATACAGGAAACAAAGCAAAGAAATTATTTGATTGGCTGTAGCTTAAGGGTTGCATTATTTGGGAAAGTCTAGTTGGCTGTAGCTTAAGGGTTGCATTATTTGGGAAAGTCTAGTTGGCCTTTTGTGATTGGTTGTTCCTGAGGCATTTACAGTAATTGACTCTGGCTTGGTTTTCCATTTGTTGTCAAGGCATTGAAGCCACCTCAGTCGAAAGGCCTCCAGTGATTACTCAAACAGTAGTGATCCTTATTCAGTCCATTCCAACTCAGAATCTTTACTGAGCATCATCGTGTAAGAAAAGCCCTATTCTAATAAGTTTATAAATTAGTTTAATATAAGCTAGCATGTTTTTTTTTTTTTTTTTTTTTAAAGATTTTATTTATTTATGTGACAGAGAGACAGCCAGTGAGAGAGGGAACACAGCAGGGGAGTGGGAGAGGAAGAAGCAGGCTCCTAGTGGAGGAGCCTGATGTGGGACTCGATCCCGGTCCGCCAGGATCACGCCCTGAGCCGAAGGCAGACGAATATAAGCTAGCATGTTAAAAGTCCTCTTCAAACATGCCACAGCGGTATGGTGGGTGAAGCCATAGCCCCGCATGAAGGAGTCTGGGAAGGCTTCTGGAGGGAGGGGAGGTTGGACTGGTAAATTAGGGAGGAAGAATGGCTTCCTTGGCAGAAGAAGACAATAGCGTGCTTGAGCTGTGGCCTGTGTGAGGCTTATTTGAGAACACTCATACGATTAATGCAGTTGCAGCAGGAAAGAGGACTAGGAAAGGAAGTAGGAGGCAAGCTGTGAGAGCCAGTTTTTAACTGTAGGTGTGTCATGTCAGCTTGTTGAAGGGTTTTGAGTGAGGGGACAGTATTTTCAGAAGGAATTGATGACTGTACAGAGTGGACTACAGGGGGGATTTGTAGGCCAGTGTTTCCTAATGTTCGCTGATGATCAATTGCTCAGCTGGGAGACATTTTAAAAATGCAGATTCCCTGCCCCGTTTCCAGCATCACTGAATCAGAACCTCCAGAGCAGGAAGCCCAGACAGCTGTGTCATTAACGAGTGCCTCTTACATGATTTTTATTTTTAAGGTGTTAAGGAAACAATTTGGGGCAGTTGTAGGAGTCAGATTTTGAATTCTGTAAACTTTTATGTTTGTTAAACTGCCTGAAGTTTTAAAAGTCACCACGGGTGTCCCAGTTTTTCAAAAAGCATTTCCATCAAAGTTTGTGATTAAAATTTAAAAACGAATAGCATTTTAGATTTATCCTTTCCTCTCCATTGCTCTTTTTCTTATTCTTTTATTGTATTTGTTGCTTTTTGGGCTCTCATTTCAACTTCAAAGATTTGGACTGTTTTTCCCCACTAGTAGTTATTTTCCCTGGGGAATTTGTCTACCCTCCTTCCCTCCCCACTTCACAGCAAATCTAGCCAACCCTGCTTCCAAAACAGTGGCCATAGTAGAGGTTTCTGAGTTGGATTTGTGTGTGGATCGGGGGTAAGGAACCCTCACGCTTCCCTGAGGTTGGGTAGCAGTCTGGATATTGACAACTTCCTTTTCCCGTCACTATTTCCTAAGTGAAGATTGTTGAGGGAAATGATCTGATTTTTTCCTCACTTAATTTTTTATTTTTCTTGGGATTTTCTTTGCAGGTGAAAGCTATGAGAGGAAATTGGAGAAAGTGTATTTGTTACTTTTAAGCTAAACTGAGTAGTTTATTATAGCTAGGAAAATAATTCCTAAATTACCAGGCACCGAGTGGCCCTGTTCACATTTTTTTTAGTACTACCACATTTTATTAAATCTAAGATGACACAGAATGTAAATACTGTAATTTTATGTACCACTTGAAGTAAATAATGTTGAGATGCCATTTGATTGTAAGACACGTCCTCATTCTGAGATTTTAACATGAAAATAGTGATCCTCTTAAAGAGTCTGTAAATAGGATGTCTCTTCTGTTTAGCCATGCTGACTTTGTAATAGTGTTCTATTCTCCTCGTACTAGAAGGGGATAAATAGGGAGATATATATACAGCATCATATGTGTATTCTGGAAAAACCTTATGGTCTTCAAAACTGTATACTGAAAATAACAGAACATCTGGGAAAAAATAGGATCATGACAGATCAGACTCAATCTGTGAAGTACTAGCTAAGGCAGTAATCATGTTAATAAAAATGTTCGCACATTTGAAAAGATATGTTAACTTCCTAATAAAGAAATATTCTAGTAAATATAGGAGTTTACATTTAAAAAAAGGTAGGAAGCTTAATAGAAACGTGAAGAGTTGAACTAACGAGTAATGTTGCAAAGGCAAATGCTCACAGATCCTGGAGAGCCAAGCAGTAAGCATGCACAAAGCAAGCCGCACGTCCTCCAGACTGAGCCAGGAGGAAGTGTGTGGGTCTCTCTGGCATTGCACTCCATTACAGTTACGGTGTCATATTCTGTGGTGCGTGTTACTTTGTACCTGCTGCTATTAGGTGATGATGCCAAACATTGAAGTGTTGGGGAAAAAATCTCATAGACCAAAGCACTTGAAAGTTACACCCTCATCATTCTCCTCTTTACCATTTGGTCAGAATAGGTTTTGTTGGGGTAACATGCCTTATACCGGAATAGATTGAATTCTCTTCAGCTGTTCTCTCTATTTGCTCTCCTTCTCCAAGATGTCTTCCACCTCTTCCTCAGTTTTTCTGATGCTCTCACCTCATTTTTTAGAACTGTGCCAATCTTCTGTGCTTCTGTGGCACTTGTTATCTATACTACTATTTTGGCTTTTAAAATACATCGCTCCATTTTTCTTCTTTGCCTTTCCTACTCATCCGTAAGGCCACGGTTGATTTATTCTATGCGTACATAGCCCTTATGCTACAGCGTTCTGCGTATGGGTGTTACACATAAGCCATAGTATTATCTAATGTCTGTATGTGCATTATTTATAAGCAGTAGCCATAAATTTTGAATGTAGTTAGTTTCCCTTTCTTTCATTGATAGTGCCTTCTTGAACACATGAACAAAAGCTAAATGTAGGAACACTAAGCAGTAGACTTAAGTGTTACGTGCTCTTGCAGAAAGCTAAATAATATCACATCCCTAGTAACACCTTGCCTGTAGAATACTGTATTAAAATTTCTGTCTTTCTTATTCTTTAATTTTATTTCTTCATAATTGAGCAGAGTCTCCAGGAATTGAGTTCAGTGGGCATCCAGCTGAGGTGGAAGAGTCAGCACTTTGGGCGTGTGTGATTCTCCTTTGCTCACTTGTATTTTGTTTATGATACTCGGTGTATCGTGTCTTTCCTTCTTTTAATGAAATCTACAATACCAGCTATACATTGAGTGATGACACTGAGTGCTGTAGTATGGCGTAGACTGATCGCTGAAAGTCAAAGTTAGGTATGTGACACTAGCATGCAGCGTAGCTAGTGTTTGACTGAAAGTAGGACTTGTTCAGAAGTTAAGGCCTATGATTTTGGTCAACTGTTGGGTTCAGGCAAAATTAGCAGTTCTTGGAAAGTGAAAATTAACTCGTTTTTAGTATTTTCTTAATTATACAAATAAGCAAGTTTGGTATGTGGTTTGAAATATTTGTTCCAAAGAAGAGAACATTTTGCATGGAAGATGGAGTAGTAGGCAGGGAAGAGGTATTAGGAAAGGTAGCGTTTGAAAACTGTAGTGAAAATCAGCTTGGTTGAGGTGTTGGAGATAGGAAGAAAGGAAGAGGATGATTGCATGAGGCCAGTGAGCAGTTACTGAGGACGTCTGAGAGGGATTTAGGGTATGGTATGCTTTGTCTTCGTTTGTTTTTATCCATTATTATAGAATGTGGGTAAATGCCCATAGCTGGTAGGTCAGAATCTTTAATTTCTATTTTAACTTTTGTGGGGAAAAAAAAGATTTACTGGGAAGTGGCTGTGCTTCAGCGTTCTTCCGTCATTTTCTCTTCTAGCTGCTCAGTTTATTTACTCGCGGCGCGACAAGCCTTCACTTGTTGAGCCTGTAGAAGAGTACGATTATGAAGATCTGAAAGAGTCCTCCAGTTCTCTTCTGAACCATCAGCTGAGTGGAATTGATCAAGGTATAGTAAAAAGTGGTTAATCTGTGCTTCATGTGTGAAAATGATTGATAATCAGTATACCAGAAGTTATTAGGTTTATTGTGATTGTTCATAATAGTGATTGTAGGTAAGAATGCTATAAATGTCTCTTGTATCTTCAAGGAAAATTTACATTTTAGTAAGTATATTTTGTGAGGAGTTTCAACTCTATGGTTGAAAAATTGGTTGTGTGGCTGTTATTTAGTAACTGGAATTTTCGACTGAGATCTTCATTTCCTTAGAAGAGAAACTTCAGTGATTTGTTTTCTTCTAGCAATGTTTATTGTTTATTGTTTCATGAGCTCTAATAGGGAAACATAGGTATATTGTGGATAGAAATATAATCATTATAAGTAATATTTGCCAAGGAAAGAGGAGAGTTGGACATCCTAATGTAGTTTCAAATCCTTGTTTTGTTTTGAAGATTGAGGGTTCTTTCATGGCATCGTTTATGGCTTTTAATTATTTTCTGTTCTAGCTCGTCTTTATTCATGCCTTGATCACATGAGAGAGGTACTTGGAGATGCTGTGCCAGATGACACTTTGATTGAAGCAGTTCTGAAGAACAAGTTTGATGTGCAGAAGGCTTTGGCAGTGGTTCTGGAACAAGATAAGATGCAGAATTGGAAGGTCAAGAGTGAGGGAGCAATATCTACAGGGAAGATAGCAAAAGGTATGCTTTTACTTGTTCTTTTTTATTTGTTTTACAGCTAATGGTTTAAAAGAGGCTTTGATTTGCTTTAGCTGTTTAGAAAAGTAGGCAGAAAATTGTGCGTGTTACAGTAATCCTGATGATCATCGGTTGATTTTCCCATTTGTGAATTTTTAAGCTGAGTGCTATGTTTTCTTCCCTCTGTTAAAGCTTGTTTTTTGATTATTTCCCTGCCTTTATTTTTAACTAGCAGAATATAGGGGAAATAAAATCAGATAAAAACAAGATAAGACACTTGTTGCTTCTTGTCAGTAGCTTAGAGAGCTTTTTAATAATTATTGTTTTTTTTTTAACTCTGATGGCTCAGAAGGTGGAAATTAATAGCCAGATAATTAATTACAAAAATGCCTTTATGTTTATAGCATTTGTAAATGTATTAGTTTTATTTAAATATCATAAGTATCATAATTACACTGTTCTTGCATTTCAAAGCCAGATCTTTAATTTTAAATTTACAGAATTTGGAGTTATTTCTTGAATTTAATTGGCATAAGAAGGGAACTAGAGATCTTTATAATAATTGGTTTGGTATCTGTCAGTGGGAGCATGGTGATTTCTTAACTGGGTTAATATTTCCTGTATCCTGAAGACTAGATTTTTACCATGCGAAGTTGTATGCAGTCTGTTACCATGAAATAAGGGTGGTTTTTTATTTTCTATTTAAATTTTAAAAGAATTTTGATGGGGAGGCACTTGTAACTGACCTTATGAAAATGAGTCTGTAATATTTTATCTTTATTAATAGTTTATTTCAGAAATTACAGAATGTTATTTGTTTGCTTGTTTTTAATACATTAAAAAATACAGGAGAAGATGAACCTAGTTCCTTACATTGGTCTTTTAGATGTTTTGAATTTGACAATTCTGATGATAATTTAAATATGTTAAAACCTCACATTATAAAATTTGTGAAAATTAGAATATTGACTAACTTGGTACTTATATTTGTACGTATCAGTGAGCAAAGTATGAAGGTCACTTTAGATGGTTAAAGGAAGGTAAAATTCCTTTATTACTGTTTTTTTCAGAGTGTTCACTTTTTATTAAATAATGATCAAATATTTGATCACTTTATTCATGTTATAATCAAAACATTTAGTAATTAAATGCCTCATTTCATGTTTCCTTTTGGTTGCTGTGACTGTCTTCTGCATATGTCAACCTATTCATCTGAAAATTAATGGCTTTTGTAAGGTAAGGAGTCTTATTATCTTCCTCTGAAGTTTCAGCTGATAATGTTCAAAGCTCTGGTCCTCAATCCGCACACCACTTGGATCATAGTAGCAAACCCTTTGATTTTTCTGGCCCAGTAGCAAAATCTGGATTATATCCTAATTCCTCAGTTGTACCAAGTCACTATTTACTCCATAAAAAAAAGAAACTTGACAGACCTAAAAGTGAAAAGAAACTAGAATCATGTAAGTTAACAAAAGAGCTGTCACTAGTTGACCTAATTGATGATATGCCAAGAGATTCTTGTAAAAGTCAGCCATCAGTCAGATTATCAACCACAGATAGTCTGGCAAGTCTATTTTCAAAGAATCTAGGTGCTGATGTGTTAAGACCTCATGAATCTGAATGTGTTTCCAAAGATGATTCTTCATTCAAAGAAATACCAGATTTAAAATCCTTAATGATAAAGAACATAACACCTAATAACTCTTTATGTACTCAAAATAATTTACTGCCTGATTTACAAAACATTCCAGTACAAAACAGCATAGGAAATTTAAATAATCCTTCGGTCTTAACTAGCTCATTGGAAAATAGAGCTCATGATAATTTAAATGCTAGTAAAATGACTGAAGTTGGAAATGTTTCTTCAGTTGAACAAAGTGCCAAGAATTACACTTTAAAAAACGACAATTTGCAGTTTTCCCAGTGTGAAAGTCCATCCCTAGCTGAGCAGTTTCAGGAACACAAAGAAAACAACCCGAGCCAGTGCTTTACTTTATCTGATCTTTGTAACCAGTCATCTGCCAGTTTCACAGATCTAAGTTTGGGATCCTTTCCCCTGTCACAGCTAGCAAATCGGTGTCCGTCTTCTACTGGAGTGTCAGAATTAACAGGATCTCTGTCATCTTTGGCATTTTGTAAAGCCTCTCCTACAAGAGACCTTGAGAATTTGTCACTTTCTGATTTGATTGCAGAAACAATTGATATAGACAACTCTCAGATTAAGAAGGATTCTTTTAAGCTCAGTTTATCTGAAATGAAGTCACCTGGAATAGATTCAAATATTGATCTTAGTGTCCTTATAAAACCCCCTGATTTTGTTCCAAAACACACGGTAGACCAATCAGTTGCTCCAACATCAGGAACAAAAGTTTTAAGTTCAAAGTTAGGGAAAAGTTTCAATTCTGCTAAGGATAATAAGAAAACCAATAAAGGCTCTTTGACTAGGAAACCACCTTTTTCTCTCTCTTGGACCAAAGCCCTTGCTGCTAGACCTTCAGCTTTTGCGTCAACACTGTGTCTTCGTTACCCACTGAAAAGCTGCAAGCGACGCACCCTTGACCTGTATAAGACTTTTCTTTATAGTAGACAAGTTCAAGACATAAAGGACAAAGAAATAAGTCCTCTTATAGCAATAACACCATTTGACTTCAAATCAGCATCTCCTGATGACATTGTAAAAGCTAATCAAAAGAAAGCTTTCACTAGAGAATAGTAACAAAAGGAAAACTTGATAATTGTTGTAGAGCTTTTGTTTTCAATTAATTTAAAGTCTGTAGAATTATATAATGGGATTCAAGTTGTGAGTTTTATATTAAAATTGTCTTAAGTCAGTTGATAGCTTTAGTTGATATGTATTTTTGCACTGAAAAAAAAATTTTTTTTTTACTATATCTTCTTTTAGTGATAACTGGCTTTATTTAAGTTGATAGCCTAAAAATGGGTGTATGTTTACAAAGTGCATATGGAAACTTGATATTGTGAAATCAAACCTCTCAGATATTTTTGTTCAAAGTATTCAACTTTATAAGTTTTTACAGTGAGATGTTTTCTTTTATAAAGTATTTTTGTGCTTCGTTCTTAAGCAAAAATGCCACTTGGAATTATAGTTTAGTGATAAAGATTTTTCTTATGATACGTGGCATAGCATAGGTGAGACGTAATTATATTTTAAAATATTAGTAATATCATTCCCATTCATTATTTTTCTGTAGGTGAATACTTAAAATTTTTCTATTAGAAAATTTTAAAATTCCTGACTTTTAAGAATACTGTGGAGGTTGTTGAAATACATTTTTGATGATAATAAAATGAAAATCCTTTAAGGGACCATGTATATATTAAAGTTGGATTAATACATAAATTATTTTTATACATTTTCAAAACCATTTGTCCTAAATGCACACTTTAAAATAAATATATAGAAAGTGTTTTCAAGTATGGTTGCATGTTGTTTGGATAGATAGTTTTATCAGATCTCTTACCTTTTTTTTTTTTTATACTGTAAGTAAAGAAATGTGGAGTTTTCCTCTTTGATACTGACAGCTGTGTGTACTACAGTGACAAAGTTTCAGCGATGGTAGACGAAATAAGAGCTCTTCTAGTTGCTAGAACAAGTATGTAATTCATCCCTTAAAGCAGTAGTCCTCAGCTAACAATCAGAATTGCTGGGGAAATTTTTTCAAAACACAGGAACTGTGGCTTCACTCTAGACGTGGTGAATCAGCCTCTGAGGGATGGCATTTGGGAGTGAGTGTGTTTTTTCAAAATAGTCCCTAGGTGATTGTGATGTGTTACTTTTTCTTGAGAACTACTGCCTTAGGGGAAGAAATCAGTAGTATGAGAGGAATTAATGATGCTGAGAATAACATCTGACTAATGTGAATTTGTACTTCATAGTTTCTAGTAATCAGGAATACCAAGGAAAATTGCGAATTAGGAATTATAGTCTTTTACATGAGCATGCTGATATTGTATTATTAATATTTCTTGCAGGAAATAGTATCTAAAATGTTATTTCTTAGTGAAAATGAAATGGCTGGCCTTTTCCCAGTAAAGAAATATTTTTCTCTGGCAGCTACTTCACTGTGCTTTTGATAATTTTTTTTTGTATTTCTCGTTTGTTTGTTTTCAGAATGACATTCCAATATTTTTAGCTGTGTATGATGTCTTATATCCAGTGTTTTGGTGGGAAAAGCAAGAATTATGTCTTCATTGTTCTTGACCACTTTTTTCATGATGTCTTCAGGTTTTGTTTTTAATTGCATATTTCAGTGCATATCATACTGGTGCTTAGGAGAGCATATAAATCACGTTATGTTTTATGGTCAATTTTAAAGTTTGAATTATCCCAACTGCTGATTTTGTTTTCCTAGTTTTAAACCTCGATGACACATTTTTAGTAATTTTGCAAAATTAGAATACAGCTCATCAGCTAGATTTATGTATGGGCAGTCTCCCACTTAGAATTGAATTGTATTCTATGAGTCTGTTTGGAACTGACAATAATTCCAGATAGATTAAGTGTTATGCAAGTGGTCCACTTCACACATGAACCCACGAATACTTATTTAACCCATATTGAAATTGAACAGTGGTACTATTATTTTACCTTCTTTTATAACAGATTTTCAAGTGGAAATACAATACTTCTAAGCCATGTAGTAGATCTTATAGAGTGAACTAGGTCTCTTTTTGTTGACTGATTAGGATTGTAAATACCATTTATAAGATTATTTAGGGGGAAAACTATGTTGCAGAATGATAGGGAAGGCAACAATTTTTAAATAGGTCTCTCCCTCTTTCCCTTGTCACGGCTACTGGTCCGTCAGGCACATGCATGATATGGCCTTGTTGACTAAGGAAGTGTCACAGTCTCTGAGATTCAGAGGGTGGAACCAAGAAGGCCCCTTGCCCTTTCCACCCTTGGCCTTTGGCCGTTGATACAGAGACCAGTGCCTGTTCCGGCTACATTCCCAGTGACGATGATTGCTTGCACTATGTGCATATTCTGCACCAGCTGCTGGTTTTTGACTGACTGCTGTCTTGGTAGCTCAGGTATGCTAAGAGTTTTGGTTAATTTTCTAATTCCAATATCAGTTTTGTGATGCAAAAGCCATTTTTATTTGCATTATGATCAAGCACATTAATATTTTTCTTTAGGAATGTAAGCGGTACTGTAATTATATTCTAAGTGATATAAAATACAAAAGACATTGAAAATTACTATTTTTGCTCACCTTTTTTTGTCTTTAAATGATCTACATGATTTAAATGGTTCTTGGATGCTTTGTCCTTTTGCATTCTAGTCTTTGGTTGGCTCTTTTGGTTATGGTTCTTCTTTCCATTAATTTCCAAAAACTAGGGTTTCACTTATGTACATGATACTTTGCTTAACTTTTCTTTCTTTTTTGTTTTACTCTTTCCTATTTGGAGTTTAATAACTGGCATTCTAACTTCTTTTTGACTTTGAATCCTTCTTTCTTGAACTTCTCTTTTACTCTTTTATCTTCTCATGTAAGTAATAATAAATATTCCCAGTGTGTTATATTTCATGTTTAGTGTCCAAGTGGCAGGTCATGCAACTGATTGTCACACCAGAGATCAAACTAGTACAGTGCTTTTCTTTGTGTATGAAAGGAAGCGCTGTTAAACACATTTAAGAGAAAAGTAATGAGTTCGTATGTGATTATTTCCTTTTAAATTGACCCTGAATTTTTATGTGGACCATTACAAATAAACCAACTACACAGTTACACCTTGAAGACTGTGTATCAACAAGTTTTTTGTTTTGTGTTCCTATAAGTATGTATTTGGTTTTAGAGTCATTTTAGTAGTAGCCTAAAAATTGTTTTTTGTTACTTATATAAACAAAGAGAATGTTGACCAGACAGGGAAGGGTTGATAGAAATTTCTTTACTAGTTTTCTGTTAAAATTACATAGGCGCAGTGTTCACAGTTGTACATTGTATTTTTAATTTTTAGGGTGTAAAAGACTTGTCATTTTGAGTGTATATATACATTTTTGTAAAAGCTACATTAAAATAAATTATAATTGTGAGATTCTTTTAAATAAGAAAACATCACAGTTTATCCATAGGGATTTTTTAGATAAGCTTGATCCTTCAGAACAGAATTTTAATAATTTATGCTAAAGATACCTGCTTTTATGTTCCTGTAAACAAATTAAAAAAAAAAAAAAAAAGAAACTACCTGGTTGTAAAGAATTTCTTCTAAGATATTTGTCACTTAGAATTCTTGCTTTCCAAAAAGTAGAATTTTATATATGTTTACCTTGGAGGGCTTAACATACGATGCTCATGGGGACCATTTTAAACAGCAAAATTGCTAACTAAAATCATAATGTGAAAAATGTGACACTAAATAGATCATGAAAAGGGTACTTGTTTAGGGTGTGAGAGCTAGAACAAGAAGGCAGAGTATCTCACCTTTTTGACCTCAGCTGGGACTGTGCATGTGGGGGTTCAAATTTTTTGCTTCTCTGCACTTGTCTGGGCGTGATTGCAAAAGTGCCACACGTAGTGATTTTGGGGTTACTAATAAATTTTAGTGAACAAGTGAATTTGCAAATATGGAAACTGTGAGTAATAAGGATAGATTGTACATTTTTTGACCCACTATTCTCCATCCTTGTTGCTACTTTTCCTTTTAAAGACTATTAGTTTGGGGCAGAATTATGGAAACATTTGTTTTCTTTACTTCTTGGTTTATTTTGCCCAAAACACTTTACGCATTACAGCCAGAGTAACTTTTCCAAATTTAGCTCTAATTTTCTGTCCTCTGTATAAACGTTTTAAATTATTTTATAAGACCTTTTAGGAACTGGGTTCTGTTCATGTGTGCCCCTCCCCCCAACCCGCCTAAGAACAAACCCACCTGAATTTTTTCTGCTTCTATATAGTGCTTTGCCCCTGCCACCATCACCACTTCCCCCCTGGCTGATCATCCTTCAGGTTGTAGTTTATATATCACTTTACTCCTAATCCTGGGGTAGGGGAACCTTCATACACATTCTAGTTCACTGTATTCCTTTTACTAGCATTCCATGTAAAATATAATCTCTTTCTCCAATACATATAGTCCTTTCCCCTTGTAACCCTGCTTTATTGTTCCTCACAGCACTTACGTCATCTGACATTGTGTGTGTGTACACAGTTATTGTTTTATTACCTGTCTCCTTACTGATCCCCATGCCCCCCATGCAATTGCTATGGGTGCAGGGATTTTATGTGTTCACTGCTGTTTCCTCAGCTTAGAATATGTCTGGCTCATAAGTGTAGGAAAGGGTTTAAAGTAGAAAGCAAGTGTCACTCTTAATACCGTCCCACATTCTTGTTCCCTACAGGAAGCTGTAAATAAATCTGTAAACAAATCGCTTCTTTTGTATTATTCTTCTAGAAACTTTACTTGTATACCACATATGTGAACCTACATATATATCTTTAGACAAATGGGAAGATACATAACACTTCTCTGTCTGTGTCATTTACCAAAGCATTTTGCAGATTTTTCCTTACAATTTATGTAGAGATCAATCTCATTCTCTTTGAAAGCTGTATAGAATTCCATTATAGGGTTGTACATTAAACAGCCCTTGTCGATACTCATTTTTAAGTGTTTTCAGTTGCTATTGCTAATGACTCCGAAATGAACATCATATATTTTTAGAAAGTGGATTTCTAAGCCAAAAAATATGTACTTCAAATTTTTGATAGATACTACCTAATTATCTTTAGCAGAGGTTGTACTGATTTCCTTCTCACAAGTTTGTCAGTGTTTCTCTTCAGCTTCTCACAGATATGGTTATTACTCTTTTTGGTATTACACCAACCTGATAATTAGAAAATATTTTTCCATTTATTATTTGTCTTCATTAGAGTGAAGGTAACTGCTTTATTGTATATTTAAGTCTATTTGTATTTCTTCTTCTTGGAACTGTCTTTTCTTAATTTGTCCATTTTTCTGCTTGTTATCTTTCATAATGACTTTTTGTGTGTGTGTGTGTATTCATGCAATGGATGTATGTATTGTATACACACATGCATACATACACATGTATTTAAATGGTAAAGAAATCAGTCCTTTGTTATATGCATGGAAAATACTTTTTCTGATTCCCAGCTTGTTCTTGTGAGACAGAATTTTAATTTTAATACATTCAAATGCATTGATCTTTCTCTTAAAGGTTTTTGTTTGAAAGTTCTGTTCCACTACAGGATAATTTTTTAAAACATTATTCATTTTTTCTAATATATTTGACATTTGACAGATTCTTCTTCTTCTTCTTCTTCTTCTTCTTTTTTTTTTCAACACCTTTGAATCTTTGATCCAGCTGCCATTAGGGAGTAACAAGGAATCCAGTTTCTTCATCAGCATCCTTTGTCTTTTCAACAGCTGGTTTTGTAACGGTACCTTTTGTTGAATTACATATCCCTTTTCTGTCTTAACCTTATTTGAACTGTCACCTTTGACATGCACTAAGTTTGTCTCTGTTTTGGGACTCTACTGTTCCACTTCTTTGTCTTGTTTTGTGCCAGTAGCAGATTTTTCATTACTGTAGCAATTACACAATTTCGATTATGTTTTGTAGGCTATCTTGTTTCTTCTTTCCTTTTTCATAGTTCCCGTGAGTTATCTCATTTGGAAACAGCTTGTCCAATTTTCTGAAAAAAATCCAGTTGTAATTGTTATTAAGATATTAAATGTCATCAGAAGCTTTGTGGAGAAAATATACTGTCTTTATAGGTGGCAAAAGGCTTTTGACATTACATTATTAAAAGTTAAACTTTATTTAATAGATTTTCTAGTAGACTTGTAATATTGGTACAATCCTAGTTGGTCATGGTAGGTTGTACTTTTAGTGTGGTGGATTTTATTTGCTAATATTTTATTCAGAATTATTCCATCTATTCATAAATTTAATTTGCAGTTGTATGTATGTGTTTGGGTTTTGGTTTCTCTTTGTGATGGTTTTATAGAGAACTTAGAGTTTTTCTTTATCCTTAACTAATTTAAAGAGCATTGAAATTATTCCTTTCATCAAAGGATTTGTCTTTCTCAATGTTCTAGGGTCAGTTTGAATGTTTTGTTTTCTTAGAAAATCGTCTTCATCCAGGTTGACAGATGTATTTGTTTAGCATTATAGCAAACATTGTCTTATTTTTTTAGATTCTTATATGCAGTTACATCTCTATTCTTATTTTAATTGTTTTTGGTAGTTTAATAAAACTACTATTTAAGTAATCTCCACACCCCACATGGGGCTCAAACTTAGGTCCCCGAGATCAAGAGTTGCAGGCTCATCAGACTGAGCCACCAGGCACCCCAATCTCTGTTCTTATTTTAAATACTGTTTTCTTCCCTCTACTTTACTCCTCCCCTCTGCCTTTTTTTTTTTCCTATTGATTTTTTTTTTTAATTATCTTTGTTTTATTTCCCAAAGATTGGTTCCTGGGTTAATAATTAGCTCTACTGGTATTTTTTCATTAGTTTGTGAGCTTATCTGTTTATTACCAAATCTGTTTTCCATTTTTTTCTACCTTTGTGAGTGGAACATTTAACTTAAATGCATTTTTAATTCTTTATCTTAGAAGTTACTTTTAATTTATGAGATTGCAAACACAGAAGAATTCAGAAAGTAATGTGACAATCACTCGTGGACCCATCATTTAGTTTCAGATCTCTCTCTGTTATAAGAAATAAATTGTTAGATCGGAGTCCTAGCTCTACCCTTTCCTTATTCTTCCCCACTGCCTTGTAGTACGTGTGCATTGTTCACATTCTGTCTCATTTACTTAGGTCTCTGAAGTTACAGTTTTCCTATGGATACTGCATTTGCTGTGGCTCATGGGTTCTCTTAGAATCGTTATTTTCTGGGTTCTTTTAGTTACTGTTATTTTCTGGATAATTTGCAGTTTTGATTCTGATTTCCTCTTTAAGCCAAGAATCTGAAAGAATTTTAAAATTTCCAGGTTGTTATGGGAGTTTTTTTGTTTTTTGTTTTTTGTTATGATTACTGGTTTCATTGTACTGTTACCAGAGAATGTGGTCTATGCCCTTTACATTGAAGTATATTGAGGTTTTTCTTTGAGGCCCGATGTAGTTTTAGAATGGTTTCATGGGCACTTGTCAAAAGAGTATGCATTCTGTCTGAAGAATACAAAATATGATACATTTCTGTTATTTTTTGGTTTTTATTTTTTTAAAGATTTTATTTATTTGAGAAAGAGGGAGAAGCAGGAGTGGCACTGAGGGGCAGGTGGAGAGAAAAAGGAAGAAGCAGACTCCCCACTGAGCAGGGAGCCTACACAGGGCTCCATCCCTTGACCCTGGAATCATGAAAAGGCAGATGCTTCACTGTCTGAGCTACCCAGGCACTCCTTGTTAGTTACTTTTTAAATTGTTACAGGGTTCAGTATTCTTACTGAAATTGTTTCCTTAATTGGTAGTTATAAGCTGAGAGAGGTAAGTTAAAATGTAATAAGATCCTTGCATTTTATTTCATCTTACTACTTACAGGTTTTACCCTATGCCTTTTGATAGATGGAGACACATGATCTTTCTGTGGATTTGAAGTTTAGTTTTCATTAATGAAAAGTTCCTCTATGATTTGTTTTATGCTTTTTGACTTAAATTCAATTTGCTTAATGTCATGATTGCTGCTTTCTCTAAGTTGTATTTGTTCATCCTTTTGCTTTCAGTGTTTTGAATCACTTTGGTTTAGTTGTGCCTCCTGTAGATGTGTGTAATTGCGTTTGTCAGAGACTGTTTAATAGGTGAGTTTTTCTCGTTTATGGGAATGATAGGGTGGATAGAACGCTTTCTGTGATATGTGGTCTGTATTTTGACTTGGTATGTACTCTGATAACTTGGAGATTTGTACTGTCTTTGTAACATAATAACATACTTAAACTTTTAAAATTTGCCAACCCTTAAAGGTATGTGTTGATGTCATTATGAAGGATGAAGAAATTAATTTACACTTCACCTCCACTCTGTTTCTCATAATTTTGTTGATATTTTAAGTTCTTATTTATACCTTTTATAATATGTTTAAACTTCTACTAATTGAATTATTAAGTTTAAACAGTTAATTTAATGAGTCCTGGATTTAAAAGTTGAGCTCAGCAAAGTTACACTTTCTCATATTTGCCCCCCTCTCTCTTTTTGTTCTATATTTTTAGTCATATTTTTTATTGCCAAGATTTATAGCATTTTTATTTTATTCTGTCTTGAAAGCTTCCATAGTTTCAAACCAACCGTAGTTATTTTAAAACAGATTTCTCATGATTAGGCTTCTGTTTGTATCATTTGACTTTGACATTTGGTTTGACAGATCACTTTCCCCTCCTTGCAAAATATACGTGTGAAATATTTTGCAAATTTTTGAATATTTGAAAGTGATTCTATGGCCTATATTTTAGTGACAAATTGACAAATAGTGGTTTTGTGTCCTTCTTTCTTTTGTGGAGGGCTTTGCAGACACTGCTGTACCGTTTTCTAATGTTGTATGTTGCTGGCTAGTCTAATTCTGCTGCTTTTAGTGCGGCTTTTATTTCTCCAGTATTTTTCCCTTCCTCT
Organism: Ursus americanus; assembly: GCF_024610735.1. Taxonomy (NCBI): domain Eukaryota; kingdom Metazoa; phylum Chordata; class Mammalia; order Carnivora; family Ursidae; genus Ursus; species Ursus americanus. The sequence continues at coordinate 47,959,683 of NC_142137.1, read as the reverse complement.
GTATTTCTGAGTTCTGCAGACTTGCTTTCCAACTTTTTCTCCTGGTGTTTTTATCATCTTCTCTTTTATCCTTAGTGTTCTCTTTCTCTCTCTTACTGCTCTCCCCCGCCGTGTGTGTGTGTGTGTGTGTGTGTGTGTGTGTGTGTGTGTTTTGGGAGAAAAATGGAATAGAAACTAGAAATTTTTTCCTTAAAGCACGGGATCAGATTAAACACCTCCCTTCCAACTGTAAAGCTAGACTGAGTTGAGAGACTCATGAATAAGGCAGACCTTGTACCAAAGATTTAAATGCTTAGATATAATGATTCCACTTGTCCATATCACCCCGACCTGATCATGACATACTGCTGAACAATATAGAAGGAAACCTATTCGTCATTTAGAGAATTTTTCAATGTTTTTGTACTTTTAGAATTTTGGAACGGGAACTTAATACTTGTGTGAAAATTAGCCTTTTATTATGGTTTAATGAAATCAGAACTCTGATGTCTAAAATAATGCATTAAATGTCAGTGTGTCTCCTTAATTCAGATAACATTTTAGTTCATTTTGTTGACATACGTAATACGGAAAATCACTAATAGCAAATTTAAATGACCTTCAAATGGGTTATTTGTCTAATTTTGTTATACATTAATATGAGTGGACTGCTAAAAGAGCATATATTTAGGGAGTAAAATCCTGGGACAATCTTTTAGTTTTCTGATGGTGTTTTCCTTGTTACCTTAAATCTACCAAGGGAGAAAACACTCTCCAAAACTGAGTAACACAGACTCTTTTTGTTGTTGTTACAAAAACATCCAAGTTGAGATACATATAGTATTGTTTGAAAGGAGACTTCTTGGCAGAAAAATCTTAATATTTATCTTTACAATTGTATGATTAGTCAACCTAACGTGGAAGAAAAATAGCTTTTTACACGGATATTGTGTGATTGAGGTTTAACTCTTTGATGGCTGTTGAGGCTTTTTCTAACATTGGGTTTATTTCTCTCTTTTTTTTTTTTTTAAGAAAAATAGTTGGCCTAAAAAACAGTAAGCATTAAGAAAAATGGTTGGTCTGCAAGTCTGGTAAAGGAATCATATGTAATTTAATGGTTTTTACAGTTCTTAAAATTGATATTTCCATTGCCTTACAAATAAAGTAGGCAGTAATTATTTAAATTAATTAGATCATTCAAAGAACTGATTGTTTAAAAGTGTTGGAGGCTTTGGAGAAATGTATTTCAATAGCGTACTTTATAGTAGAGCTACTATTTTTGGTAAGGTTTGTCTTAAGTAATACTGGGTTGCCCATACTGTTTAGAAATCTATTCATTTTCCTTTGAATTTCATCTTGTTTTCCCTTCATTTGGAAAATAAACTCTAATTTTACATAGTGAGGTGGTATTTTCTAGCATCACTTTCTAGTTTTGTAATGTTAATACTCTATTAACAGTCTTCGTATAGTATGTCTGTATTCTATTTGAATATCTGTAAATATAATTCATAACTATACTCAATATTTTCATATTCTTGAGTCTTAATGGTAGGTTGTTCACTTAGAAAAGGTACAAGGAATTAAAGATAAAAGCAGAGTTGTAAATGCGCCTGCAACAGAATCATTTTTTCCCTACGTCTTTATTGTGCTGTATTTGTCTTTTCGACATTACCCAGCTATAAATGGAAGAGAAAGTGACATTAGATTTTTAGGAGTAGATGCAGCCTCCTCTTTCTTCTCAGAGCGTATTGCAAAATTTTTATCCTTGTCCTGAGAACAACTCCCAGTTTTAATTTGAAAAGTCTGTATTACAAAGAAAACTTACTAATATGAGATGTTATGAACACTTTTATGTGAACTTTTAGTAATGTGCTTAAAATACATATTTCATTTTACTTTAATCCTTTGTTGTAAGGAGTTTAAAATAGGCATATTTAATTTAAACTACAGCATTTTTGATGTCCCTTTAAAATATCTTTTTCTTTGAAAATTTTTTTTCACTAGTTTATCACTAAGTAATTTTATTCAAGCAGTTAGAAGAATTTTATACTTGTACAGAAAACTTCAGAATTAATTGACTTTCTGCTTTAAAATTATGTGGGCTTTTGAAAGGAAGTGGTTTATTTCGCTGAAGAAACTCATCTGGTTCAGAATGTTTTCAGATAGGTCTTAAGATTCTCTTTGTATGTACACCTACACTGGAAAAACTTAAACACTAATTGCTTAATTTAAAAATAATTTGCTTGAGACTTTCAAAACAGCTTACCTTCTTGATAGAGCCAGTACCATACAAGAAATGCATGAATGCTAAATACAGAGTTTTCTCTTAGGCCTAATTACATTTTTTTTAAACCATAGAAATTATAATCTGATTACAGGTGTATACTTCCATGTTTCATTCTCAGACAATTCTTTTGGTTTTTGAGTCCTTAATGTGTGTACATACTAAGCATTGCTGAGTACTTCAGCAAGGAGTAGAATGGAAGCGAATGACAAAATTCATTTTAGCCAGTATTTAATTTTCATGTTCACTTTTCATCAGAAAAGCATGTGGTAGCCATTGGAGACATAGATCTAGGTCACCGACTTTCCCGTGGAGCTCTGTAGTAGCTCCGGTATTCTCCTGGTCAGCAGGAGAATCTGTGAGTTAGGTGGAAGAAACTGAGGCCCAAATAAAATAAATAATTTGACTTAATTTCACATGAGTATTGAGAGGCAAATTGTAACTCAAACTGAGTTCTTTTGAACTCCAGTGCTTTTTTCATGGTTACATTGTACTTGTAACAAAGTTTTATATTGTAATAATTTAACCTTGTTTGGTGTTTGTTGATAAGTATCTTAAGGATAAAATTAAATCCCTTGTTAGGGAAATCAGCTTCATCATCAGTGAGGTATTCAAAAATTACTTCCAAGTATTTTTTGCCGGTATGACTTAACTAAGAGACATGGCATTCATGTATAGAGAATTGGTATCAATTTCCAGATCCTTGCCAATGAGCAGTCCTAAGAAGTGAAGGCCTTTTCTCATTTACTTAATTTTTAATCGCTTTGTGGTCTTCCATTTCTTGAGCAACAATTCTGTTTGATTTAAAATCTTGAAAAATTAAATTTTTTATAGTTGCCAGTGTCGTGCCATTTTAAGGCAAAAGCTTAAATAAATAATAGTGTTTATTGAGTAAAACTAAAAAATTCAAATGAGGTAATGAAAGAAAAAACATGTACCTAATCCCATTATCCAGAATTCAGAGTTATTAGCATTTTGATGCATTTAAGCAATAACAGTAGACAATGAACACTTACATGCTGAATATTGTACTAACTTTTTATCTCATCTCCTTTAATATTCACAATAATCATGTAGAGTAGGGATTTTTTTAAAATAGATTTTATTTATTTGGGGGGAGGCACATGGATGGGAGGAGGGAGGGAGCTGCAAAAGGAGAGGGAAAAGCAGGCTCCCTGCTGAGCAGGGCATGATCCCTGAGCCTAAGGCAGACGCTTAACTGAATGAGCCACCCAGGCACCCCATGTAAGGATTACTTTTATCCTAGCTTTACACCTGGAGGATGTGAAGCTCAAAAATGACGAGACATCTTGCTCTAGGCCACAAAACTAGTACATGGTGAAACCAGCATTCCAAGTAAGATGCTTCTAATACCAATGTCCTTCTCTCTGTTATGTATTGATTGTGTATCTGTTTCTGTATAGAGAGAATTTTAGTCTTTTTTTTTTTTTAAATGGGACCACACATCACTTTTTAAACACATTTTAACTTAGTCATATATACTTAAAATTTTTAAAAAAATTTGTTCAATTTTATTTTTAATTGGGGTAAAATAACACATAAAGTTTACCATAGTAACCATTTTTTAATATGCCCTCTCATGCTTATTGCAGCATTATCCATAATAGTCAAGGAGACAACCACGTTAACCATTTTTAAGTGTACAGTTCAGTAATGTTAAGTAAATTCATGGTATTTTGCAGCCAATCTCCAGAACTTTTCATCTTGCAAAACTGAAACTCGATACTCAAAACAGCTCTTCATTTTCCCCGCCCCCCGCCCCTAGCAACGATCCATAGACTTTTTTTTTTGTATGCCAGCAAATTTAGGTTTTCATAGTATTCTGTTATTTAAATCACTTACTCTAGGAACTTAAGGTTTTCAACGTATTACAAAAAATGCTTTGGCAAACATTTTGTACATTTGTGTGTTTTTTCAATTCTGTTATAAAAGGTATTTATAGAGTAGTATTGGATAGAGTAGCTGGCTAAAAAGTTATGGACATTTTTAATGCTTTTTGCTACATATTATGAAGTTACCCTTTAGAAAGATTGTACTAATTTACTTCTTACATTTAATTTTTAATCATAGTAACATTTCTAACGTTATTTTGTAAAGGATAATTATATTTCACTGGTGGATTATATATTTGTATTAACGTTTTGTTTCATTAATAGACTGGATAAGAGTCAGAGATGGTGACTTATTTTATGCCATTTTTGGGAGGCTTGCTGTGATGACAGTCACCTGTGTGTTCCTGAAAATTTTATCTGTGCTGCATTGTGCATGCTGTTGGCATTTTATAAAATACCACTTATTCTTGAGAAAACAGTACCTAACTTGGAAGTTTCTATGAGAAGGAAAATGATGTGCTGTTGGCTCAGTGTATGGCACATAGAAAATGCTCAACAAGTGCTGAGTGATTTAGTTCAGAGAAATGAAGTGCTCTTTCACTACCAACTAAGAAGCAAGTGCAGTTAAAAGGTGATTATATTAGGGACGCCTGTGTGGCTCAGTCACCCAAGTGTCTCCCTTCGGCTCAGGTCATGATCCTAGGGTCCTGGGATTGAGCCCCACATCGGGCTCCCAGCTCAGCGAGGAGCCTGCTTCTCCCTCTCCCTCTGCCTGCCGCTCCCCTCAGCTTGTGCTCTCTCTCTCTCTGACAAATAAATAAATATATATTTTTAAAGGTGATTATATTGAAGTCTAATGTATTGGGGTGCTTAAATGACTTCTTTTTTTTTTTTAAAACCAGTTAACATAGCATATCATTAGTTTTAGTGGTAGAGTTCAGTGATTCATCAGTTGCATACAACACCCTGTGCTCATTGCATCAAGTGCCCTCCAGCCCTTGACTTTTTTAGGCTTTTTTTCCCCCATCATTCATGATGTTTTCATTTAAGCCCCTTTTTCTCTTCTCTCTACTTAGCCATTTTTAATAGCCTGATAGAGATTCTTCTATATATTTCTTTATTTTCACGTAATATGTAAAAATAGACACACATATAGGGATTTTTCATTAATGTTTTATCAAAATACTATCATTTTCCTTATAATACATTGTCAACTAGGATATTTCCAGCTTATTTTTTTGGTGATTTTATAATATTCCATGATGTGGCTATGCTACAATTTATTAAAAATTTACCGTATTGAAGGGCATTCATTTTATTTCTGATTTTTGTTTCTATGAAGAGCGCTGTTTGTAGAACATCTACAAACATATCTTTATGAGCCAAGGCTTTTGATGTTATGAGATAGATATCCTATAGCGGGATTGCTATGTTGAAAAGTGTATCGTTTGCTTTAAATAGGTATTGACCATTCTTTATGAAAGTTATTGCATGTCATCCCTTTTCCAGCAGTAGGTAATTAGTACTTTTCTTGATTTGGGCAGTCTGACAAGTGAGAAGTTAATGTATTATTGCTACTTTAATTTGCATGTCTGTGATCATTACTGAAGTCAAGTATGTTCATATATTCATTTGCCATTTGGACTTGTTCTGTGGACTGCTAATCGTATCCTTTGTCCATTTTAATTAGGTTGTCTTTTCCTTATTAATTTGAATTACAGACACTAATGTAAAAAATTATTGTTGAAATTTAGTTGACATACAATGTTGTATTACTTTCAAGTGTACAGCATAATGATTGAACAATTCTATACATTACTCAGTGCTCACCCCAGTAAGTGTAATCAACATCTGTCACCATGTGACATTATTATTGACTTTATTGCCTGTGCTCTACTTTTCATCTCCATTACTATTTATTTTATAACTGGAAGTTTGTACCTCTTAATCTCCTTCCTTACCTATCTCCCCACCCACCTCTCCTCTGGCAACCATGTATCTGAGAGGTGTTTTTTGTTCATTTGTGTTTTAGATTCCACATATAAGTGAAATCATGTGGTGTTTGTCTTTTCTCTGACTTAGTTCACTTAGCATAACATTCTCTAGGTCTATCCGTGTTGTTGCAAATAGCAAGATTTCATTCATTTATTATGGTTGAATAATATTCCTGTGTGTGTGTGTGTGTGTGTGTGTGTGTATATGTATGTGTATTACATCTTTATCCATTCATCGATTGACGGACACTTGGGTTGTTTCCATGTCTGGGCTATTGTAAATAATGCTGCAATAAACATCACAATGCGTAAATCTTTTCAAATTAATGTGTTTGTTTTCTTTGAGTAAATACCCAGTAGTGGAATTACTGTATCATATGGTATTTCTATTTTTAATTTTTTGAGGAGCCTCCATACTGTTTTCCACAGTGGTTGCACCAGTTTGCATTCCCAACAACTGTGCACAGGGTTCCCTTTTCTCCACATCCTTGTCAGCACTTGTTATGTCTTGTCTTTTGGATACTAGCCATTCTGACAGGTGTGAAGTGATGCTTCATTGTGGGTTTGATTTGCATTTCCCTGATCATGAGTGATGTTGAGCATCTTTTCATGTGTCTGTTGGCCATTTGTATGTCTTTGGAAAAATGTTCAGGTCTTCTGCCTGTTTTTTAATCAGATTGTTTTTTGGTGTTATGTGAGTTCTTTATATATTTTGGATATTAACCCCTTATCGGATATTATCGCTTTCAAATATCTTCTCCCTGAGGTTTCTTTTTCATTTTGTTGGTGGTTTCCTTCACTGTTACTTTGGTGTAGTCCCAGTAGTTTATTTTTGTTTTTGCTTCCCTTGCCTAAAGAGGCATATCCATAAATATGTGGCTAAGGACAGTGTCTAAGAGATAAGTTTTTTTAGTCCAATGCATTGTAAGTAATTTTCCCAGTCTTTATTTTTTTTAATCATCTCTCTTTCTACAGAAAAATTTAAAAACTTTATGTCACTATATCTGTCTTTTTAACTTACTAAGTTCCAGTCTGGGATTTAAAAAAAACTCCAAAAACTCAGTCTCTAGGTTATAAACATACTAAAATTTCTTTTGAGAGAATTATGTGAATTTTTTTATGTTTGACTTCTAATTCTTCTAAAATTTATTTTTGTGTGGTATGTAAAGAAGGGTCAGACTTCATTTTCTTCCAGATTTTCAATGCGTCAGCTTTATGCCGTGATCAGTAGTGTGTGGTACAGTAGTAGGGGATAGTAGCTCTCAAATTAGGTCAGTATTGTTTTGCAAACTCGCTCTTTCATTTGTTATCTGCAGGACTTGGTAAAGTGACTGGATTTTTCTGGGACTGTCTTTGAAATAGCAATAATGTTATCTACTTCAAATGTATTATGATTTATTGAACCCAGCTTCTACCATAGAGTAGTCTCTTAAAACAGTGCTGGTTTCCCTTACCTTCTTCCTTTTACTAATTACTCTAAAATTCATTACATTTATTATAAGGGAATTATTTCTGTATATGGGTAAAGTTCGATATTACTAGGTCTTCTTAAATCATTTGGGAATGACTCTTGGTCCCACATATGAATTCACGATGATGTCTGCAGTTAGTATATGACCTTTTGTATATCCTTTTAAAACTTCAGTTTTTTTAGAATTATTCAGTGCAGTAGCCTCTTCCTGTCTTTAAGGTCATTTTCTTGGAAGATCCCAAAGGTAGAATTTAGGAAAGAAATTGAAGATTAGGTGGGAATAAGGATTAGGTTGAACCTGTGTAGGCCGGGATATGTGTACATATGTGTGTATGTTATAGTCATTAAAATAAAACAGTGTGAACACCATCTAGGTAATGGGAATATTAATGAAATTTTATGCCTTTTATGTTTGATTAATACAGTTTAATATTTACTTATCATCTCTTTTTAAGTTGGACCTCTTTCTTGATGTTTTTAACAAGGTTCTTGTAAACTTTTTTCCATTATTTCAGCTCATATCTGTACTATGAGACTTTTCCTCGTACCTTTTCCTCTGTCCAAATGCTTAGTGTTTTTCTGATTTTATGACTGAAAGTTGATTCTCACTCCTAGTTTCCACAGTAATTTGGAGAAGAGCACTGTTAACTTGTGTAGATTTCTTGGATTTATATTTCATTTGAACCACTTATTAGCTTTGTGCCTTTAGCAAATTACTTATCCTTGTGTGTCACAAGTTCCTCATTTGCAAAATTAGGATAATTTATTTTTTAGGGTAGTTACGATGTTAAATGAAATGCTGTAGTAAGCCATTATAGCATGTCTTGGCTCATAGTAGGAACTCATTAAATTTAGTTATTCTGCATTGTTGAAGAGGTGTTTCTCAAATATACATTCATGCCTAAATTGAAGATGTGAAGTATTAAGAAGATTTGTTAGGAAGAGTCTCAAGGGTAGATAATCCCAGGGATAGGAATACAGATGAGGTTTCTCAGGGAGAGTTTAGAATAAGTGAGAGGAGGTCTAGGAAAGAATGGTTAGGGACACTTGATTTATTTTTTGAAATATACAATTTTATTCTATAAAATAAAAAGGCTTTGTTCCTAATTCTGGTCTAACAAAATTTTTATCACAGCAATATTAACAAAATGTAAATGGCTTGTTTAAAAGGAAAATTATTAGTAATGTAGTATTGTCTTTATTCTTTAACTCTTGAAGTAGCAAGAATTTTATTGCTATGGAATGGTTAAAGTACCATATTTTAAATTTGTTACATATATTAGATTTTAAATTTTGTGGATGCTACTTGAAGATATATAATCTAAAGTAATATACAGGTTGAAATCTGTTCATCTAAAGTTTTTTAATTTTTAAAGATTGCTGGCTCAGCAATATTTAAATTGAAATCTGATCCCAATGGATATTTTGGGGTAAAACTTTTTCTTCTGTGTGATAGCAGGTGATGGTACATGGGGGATTTGATGAGGCAAATTTTGCTGTGTAAAAGATGTTTTAAAGTGAAAAAATAATTCATACTGAATAAATCACAGTCTGTGCAGCTGTAATATTGGAGGAAGTGGTTTATTCTCTGTAACCTAGTTGATCTACTTTTTGAATGTACATCTGGTAACTAGAATTTAAATATGTAGTCAGATTCACTGAAACGATTTCATATCTGAAGTAGTTGAAATAGTTGTTTTTCATTGAAAATTTAACACTGGTTTCTTTGAAATTTTGAAAATCTTATTTTTGTATGTGAGTGTACCTGTATGTACTGGTGTATTTCAAACATTTTTAAGAACAATAATGATTGATGGCAAAAAGTATACTTACCTGGAACTCCCCCCCTCCACTCTTTTTTCTTTCTAAGTAATCTTAAATGTTTTTTAAACTCAAGGTGTTTTGATTCGAATGACTTTAAATTGTAAATTTGTCTTACATTCAGAATCTGTTGTAGATTTATTTTGAATGTTCCTATCTTAATCTTATAAATACAAAGAATTATTTTCTCCTTTTGAAATCTTTCAAATCACCTATTCACCTATTTTTCTCAGTATCAAAGTAATGTATCTTTAATGTAGTAAAAGGGAAGAAGTCACTCATGATTTTCTTATCTAAGATAATAGTTTTGTGTTTTGCCATATTTTTTTCATTTTTTTCTATGCATATTCTTTATCTTATTAAGGTTTTTATATACAATTATTATACATAAAATTTTGTATCCTGTATTTTCCTTCTTTACATTTTATATCTCTGTGCACACATTTTTAAATGTAGAATCAATTTACATATCCCAGTTTGATTCAGTGAATACTTGAAAAACATTGATTAAAAAATTGTGAAAAGCATTTTTAATTTAAAACAAAAACTAGTGTTTTATATTAGTGTTTTTACATCTTTGTAGGTACTGTTCAAGTTTGAAATTACTTAATGCCATCAGATAAACAAGCCTATAGTTTAAACACGTCCCCTGTAATATTTCTCATGTTTAGTTACGGATTTTACGTGGGGAAAAAAAAAACCAAACACACCTTGGTTATTTTTAATTGGGTTTAAAAGTATTATTTCCTAGATAAGTTTTCATTAACTAGTACCCTGTTTGATGTGCCTGATAGTATTAAAAGTGTTAAAAACTTTAACAGTTGGTGTTATTTAGAGATTAATTATATATATATATATATATATATATATATATATATATAATTATGAGAGAGTCTCACTGAATAGGCTAACTAGTTATTTTTAAGAATAGGATTATGAGGGCAGGAACCTTAAAAGGTCATCTGAACTAATTTCCTGACTTGAGGCAGATCTTCAAACATCTTTTTAGTTATGAACCTGAAACCAGTCAAAAGAGGTAGGTGGTTATAATTTGCAAAGAATGTTAATCTGGGTTGGTCAAATTGTTTAACTTACATGAACCTCACTTCTTCATTTATAAAATTATTTTTACACCAGATAAATTATTCTCAGTTATTTTTCTGTCTCAGGACATCTGAGAGATACAGCACTTTGTCAGCATCAGTATCTTACAGTGACAAGGGTTTTCGAAGGAAGAGGAGCAAGGATGGTCTTGTTCTTTCCATCCACGTCCTCCTCCCAAGCTGAGAATCACTGGCTTAGAGAATATATTTTTCCATCTATAAAATTATGTAATCTTACTAAATATTTGCATGCCTAGTATGTATGTGCTAGGTACTGGACTGGATGTTGTGGAAAACATCAAAAACTACCCTTTTGGAGCTCATAGGTTAGTTGGAGAGGTAAGGCATATACTTTGTATTGATATTTTACAGTATAGTCAGAAAACAACATATGCAATATGGAATATACAGTAAAGGTTTTTGACTTCAAGTCATATCATTTTGGTCTGGAGTTATCATTGGTAAGAATTGGGGAGTATCATGTATGACCTAAAATTGATAGCCTTATGCTGTGATGTATGCTTTAGAGCCTAAGTGTCACTTTGCCTTCCTAAAATCAGCATCAGCAAAAGGTTGAGGAGGTAGTATGCATGTGTTATTAGGGGAAGACTAGCCTACCCTTCCAGTTTCCCATTGGAATTTAAAATTGTATCAAACAAACTTCTTTGGTAAGCAGAGAAAGATTTAACTACTAGGCTCTAACCAAATAGATTCTTTGGAGATTTTGAAACGCAAACATGAAATCAGAATTACTGATTCTAACAACTTATCTGAAGCATGTGAGTAGATCTGAATGATTAACCTCACTTAAAATCACAAAATCATGATCTTGACAAAGCATTAACAGTTTATAGAGACACTTGATTGAGCAGTTTTTGTATACATTTAACTTCAAAATAAACCTGGTTCAATAATCTTGGGAAAATCAAGCCCATGAAGTCTGGAGGAGGTGTAACCAGAAACGGGAAAGGGGAACATGTCTTGGAAGCAGCCGGGAGAAAAGAAGCAAAATTTCCATTAATTAGGCATGTGATCTTTAGAAATCTACTTAAAATTTTCATCTGTAAAATGAGGGACTGGGCCACGTGACTTCTAAAAATACAGCCACAACATTGCCTGGTTCCATGAATCTAGATTCCATGTCAGGATTCTACAAGGAATGCGAATACTTATTTTCCGCCTGCCCTTTATTAGTCTGAGTTCCACCATTGCCTGCCTGCTCAGCCTTCCCTTTCTGTAAGCTGCCTCATCCGTTCCCAGGTCATACGTTGCTTCCCGTGTTTTAATTGGGGCTCTCCTTTCTTCTGCTCTGCAAACGTGATTATCCAGGTTTCTATCCAATTTCTCTTCACCTTGAAAGACTCTCAGACCCAGTGTGTTCTATATTCATATTTAATTTAGAGTCCTAGGGATTAAGAGCTCGATTTTTTGCCTCCCTGACATTTAGTTCATCATCATGATGTACGGATGTATTTTTCTCTCCTGCCTCTTTCTTCTTACACACTCTGTGTGCTGTGGTACTTGCTCAGCTGTAGTCATAGCACTTCTCTCCTGCAAAATTCTCTTTAATTTCATTGTCTGTATTTTCTTTCAGTCTTGTCTGTCTACATGTCCGTCACATTTAGAATGAAAGTTACCTGAAAACAGAGACTATTACTCATCTTTGTGTCCCCAGTGCCAAGAACATGTTATAATTTAACTTGCAAAACTCTATAAAGAGCTGAGATAGTATCTAAGCAGTGTTTAAAAAAATAATTTGGTGGCAATCCCCGTCTATTTAGGAGGAAGCAGTTTCTCTATGGACTGTTGTAATTTTGCACTTGATGAAAGGACCAATCAAGACAATTAGGCACTGATAGCAGATTTCTCTTAGGTCTCGGGAATGTATTTTCTGTTTGGTAATGACATAACCATCTGCTCTTTCTTCCTTGCTAGAAAACTTGGGAACTATTACTTGTCTGACCTGCCTGCATACATCCAGGCATCAAGCAGTTCTAATTTTACCCTGTAATAGCTTGGATTTCATTGTCTCCGTTGTCTGATCTTGGGTCAGTGCATAGAATTTCTTACATGTGTTGAGACAACAGTCTTCTAACTGTTCTCTCTCCAGTCTTGCCTTCACAATCCATTTTCCATGCTGTGGTCCGAATAAGTTTTAAAAGCTTGGATATTTTATTCCAATACTTTAATTCTGTTAGTGGGTCTTCTTGTATTTCAAAATCAAGTTAAATTCCTAAATGTTATACATGACCCTAAATATGTTGCCTGCTTTTTTATTCTTATATCTTACCCACTTAACCTCTTTCCTGTGCCCCAGCCATGCTGATCTACCAGCGGTCATACTGTTTCAGGCATTGTGTCTTATTTTCCCAATCCCTTTTTCCTTATTTTGTCCTCCAAGATTCTTTAGAAATATTTTAAAGGAAACCTTGCCTAATTCTTTCACTGTGGATGGGTCGGCACCTTTCCTGTACACTCATTGTGCCTGCATTGTCACAGTTCACATGGTAGTATGTGTGTTACCTCTAGTAGACTTCTGTTTCTTGAGCATGGGAATGATGTCATACTGCTTCATCTGTTTATCCTAGTACTTAGCACAGTGTCACACAGTTGGCATATTTTTTCTCCCCATCATTAATTAATATGTGACTGCCAGAGAGTACTATGTATCTGTGGATTCCCTGGTATCAAATGAGGAAAAGGAAGTTGGTATTTTGGTGATATCAGAGACTCACAGACGGCTGCTTTCTGTCGTTACTATGAAGCACTGAATACCTAATATGTATCAGGCGTTGCTCTAAGCACTTTGACTTATTTACATCTCGTAACGTCCCTACCAGGTAGATTCTATAATTGCTATTTTGTAGATGAGGAACCTAAGCACAGAGAGAAGTTAAATAACTCACTTGAAGTCACATAGCAGAGCCTGGATTCCACCTAGGCTGTTTTGCAGCAGAGTCCATGTCTTACCTACTTCACCAAACTCTGAGTGGTAAATTGGAGGATTTTGACACGGAGTAGTTATGGGGGTTCTCCTGTGGGAACATGAAAGTGTGCAAATGTATCTACAGGTACTTTTTCTGTTGCCAGTTACGTGGAGGAGACGTGTGTCTACCTCATAGGCTCTCAGTAAATCTTTGTAGGATGATTCTGAGAGTGTTTGATCGTACAGTCCTAAAGCTGGCCTCTGTGATTCCCGTATTATTAAGAAGCCTTGGCTTCCTTGTATTAATAATTTTCATGAAAATAATGGTATTCGCATGAACATGGAAATAGCATGGGCCATGGCCGTGGTTTTGAGAAAATAAGAGTGTGTGTGGGGGCCAGAAAATTCCAGTCCGCTTATGGGAGTAGTAGGGAAGAGATGAGTCTTGAAAGGTAAATCAGCCATGAGATCCTAAGGGCTTGACCTACAGGTGGGAAAGGAAAGAAAAGGACAAATTTGAGAAATGTTTATGAGGAAAAAGTAAATAGAGTTAGTATTAATTGTATATAGAGATTTCGAGAAAAGGAAGAAGCAGATAACAACTGTGGACAGGAAAAGGCAGTTGATCATTTCGTGGGCAAGAGGATGAGTTGGGAGATGGTCTGTGCATTTGAGATGGTGATTGTAGGGTATAGAATATGTATTTAATTCTTTTCTAATAACCATTGAGCAGTACTTAGCTGGAGGTGATTTTGGACCACAGGGGACACTTGGCTGTGTCTGTAGACACTCTGGGGGTGCTGCTAAACATCTTGTGGTGGGGATGCCAGCTCCCCCCAGCAGAGAAATTTCCTGCCCCGAAATATCAGTAGTACCAACGCTGGGAAACCCTGCTGTAGAGCACACGAGGAGTGCAGGATAGATTTTATCATGACATTGCTCAAAGAAGTCACATCGATGATGCCCTTTTAGTTGTCACCCGTATTCCTTTAGAAATTTGAAAGAACTACCAGGAAATGATTGTGTTTGCTCAGTTCAATCAGCGAACATGTGTAAGTGACATACAAAGTATCAAATATTTAGGTTGCAGAAAGAGAGAAATACAAAATGTGCAGCCCTTACTGTCAAGGAGCTTCGGAGTCTAGACAAGGGGATGGCTTGACACAAAAGGCAAAACTGTTCATAGTGTTTCTTTCAGCTTAGTAGAGCATTCTGAATATACAGTTGTCATTGAATGGCGGACTGGATGAACTTTGCACTTTTGTTTCCAAACACGACCTTTTCAGTAGTGTGTGGCATTCAGGATCATTGATGGAGATTGGGTTGTGGTGTGCTGATTCTAAGTGTTACTGTCACGTAGGATTTTACTTTATTAAATTCTAAGAAAAATCAAGAGCGTCTCTGAAGAATAGTGTAGAAAGAAATTTTTAGTGTTTTGAAGTATTTAATTTGAATGCTTTTCACTTAAACATTTTTTTAAAAATTTTATTTGAGAGAGAGCACAAACTGGGGGTGAGGCAGCAGACTCCCTGCTGAGCCCGGAGCCCTACACAGGCTGGAACCCAGGACTCTGAGATCGTGACCCGAGCTGAAATCAGATGCTTAACCGACTGAGACACCCAGGCGCCCCTTCACTTAAACATTTTTAATTATAAAGATAATATAGTTGTATCATAGAAGTATATAAATTTGGAAAGAAAGTTATTTCCTTTTCAATGTCACTCTCTAGACATAATCGCTTTTAAAAGTTCACTTCCGTTCTTGCAGACTTTTTAATACCAAAAATATAATGATATAGCATCTTTGCTATATAATATTGCAGTTGCTTTTTCCACTTAATGTGTTATGTTTCCTTTTCATGAGTATAGGTTTACTACTTTTATATCTGAAGCCAACTATTCCATTATTTACATGCATCGTAATTTGTTTAACCATTCCCTTCCTGATGTACACCCACCTTTTTTCCCCATTACAGACAGCACCACAGTAAACAGTCTTGTTCATATATCGTTGCACAGTCCTGTCAATATTTCTGTAGAACACATTGCCAGGAGTATAATGTACACAGTAAAATTTTTTATTTTATCACATTTTTCCTTGCTAAAAGTACACCAGGCTGTGCTTTTGCCGACAGTGTCAGATAGCACTCTTCTTCCTCTTTCCCTTGGCAACTCTAGATGCTAGGAGAAAAGTAGAATATTTCTACTTATTCCTCTGCCCTCTCTCCCCCTCTGTCCTCCCTCTTCCACCACCTCCTCTTTTTAGTCCTCTCCTTAGTCCCCCTCCCATCCGTGTCTCACCTTTCCTCTGCTACACCTTTCTTTGACATGTGTATCTTGACCCGGTTCTTTTATTGTTCATTTTTTTTCTGAGTTGCTTTCTCTTGTTGGTTTGTAGGAGCTCTTTTATTATATATATTAACCCCTTGTATATATTTCCCTACATACTTTATGTTCCCTTGTGGTGTCTTTAATCAGGGAGAAATTTTTAAATTTTTATATAAAACTTGTTAGTCTTATTGAAAGATTATAAATATATTTTTTAAAGGAAATATTTTTTTAAGTTTTATTTATTTATTTGAGAGAGAGAGAGCACAAGCAGGGGAGAGGGGCAGAGGGAAGGGGAGAAACAGGCTCTCTGATGAGCAGGGAGCCTGTTGTGGGGCTCTATCCCAGGACCCTGGGATCATGACCTGAGCCGAAGATAGACGCTTAACTGACTGAGCCACCTAGGTGCCCCAGAAATACATTTTTATATTTTTCTTTTTTATATTCATATCTTTGATCAATAAGGAATTTATATATGATATATCATAGACAAATGATAGAACATTTCTTTAAATGAATGGCCAGTATTCCCAATACAACATGGAATAACCCATCCTTTTCCCACTGATTTGAAATATCACTTTGCATATACTGAATTTCTACTTGTAACTATATGTATATTCTTATATATTTTTCTATATACTCAAATGCTATTCTTATGTATTCCAAATATAAATACATTCCTATTGGTCCATTTGCAGATGCTCTATTCTCTTTCATCAAGCTATTCTTATACCCCATTTTAATTTACTCCAGCTTTATAGGAGTTCTTGATATCTGGTAGTTCAAGTCCCCTATTATTATTCTTAATTTAAAATTGTATTGGTCATTCTCTCACATTTACTCTTCCAGATGAACTTCAGCATCAACTTGGCTTGTTTCTCCCCAAAATACTCCCTTTGGATTTTGTACTACTGGATCATTCTTTTTGTTATTGTTGTTATGTACTCTTGAAATTTACTTGCGTGACACTTATGCAAATAAAAACAAACAAAAAAACTTGGGCTGGGGCGCCTGGGTGGCTCAGTTATTAAGCATTGGCCTTCGGCTCTGGGCATGATCCCAGGGTCCTGGGATCGAGCCCCTCATCGGGTTCCCAGCTCTGCCGGGAGCCTGCTTCTTCCTCTCCCACTCCCCCTGCTTGTGTTCCCCTCTCTCGCTGGCTGTCTCTCTCTGTCAAAAAAAAAAAAAAAAAAATCTGGGCTCGATCTAAAGGTAAGGTACACTTTTGTGTTACTGTCTGTCTGTGACAAAGCCCAGTCTTTTTCAGATTTTTTTTTGCCTGGTTGACCCTTAAATATGCTTTGTCTCAAATTATTTTTGCCTCCTCTTTCTTTTTCAGGGTCATGTCAAATTTCATTTTGTTGAGACTTTCCTAATTAGGTGCATACTTTGAATTCTCTTGCTTAGTGTGTCTATAACTCATCTCTACTATAATTACCTCTCAGGGTAGTGTATAAGCCATTTGAGAATAGCCACCATGCAATTCATATCTTTTTTAAAACTCAGTTATGTCACAGGCCAGGGTCGTATAGCCTTTGTCAAATCAACCGATGTGACCTCAGTTTTCCTAAAGTAAAGTAGGTATAATTATACCTACTCCGCATGGTTGCTATGAAGGTAAAAGAGCATGTAAGCACCTAACAGGAGAGCATGCGAGAGTGCCCATAGTAGGGCCAGTTTGGCTTTCTAGAATGCAGATCTCTAAACATTAGGGGGTGGCTGCTATTAAGTGCAAGTAATAGAGAGTAAATTGAGGTTATTGTCCAAAGAAGAGATCAAAGATAACTTGCAAAAGCAATAGAGACCATCTGATGTCTTCAAAGTGTAAACTCTTAGGGGTTAATTATTAAACTCTATTGAATGTTTGTTGTGGGTAGAACACTGTTGTCATGTGCTGTGGACTATGTGAATATATGTATAGGACAGTTACTACCCTCCCAAGAGCTGGTAGTCTAATATTGAGTGTGCTTTAAGACCAATGAAATAAATTAGAGGCAGGTAAATCATGTGGATATGCAAGCTTATGTTTTCAGTAAATTCAGCAAGAGTATGACAGTTGTGTAGTGCTGGGCAGATTGAGCTTTGTATCCTTTAAAAGGCATATACATTGAAAAAGATCTTCAGAACAAGAAACCTTGATAATTTTGTATTCAAGAGAAAACTGTGACACTGCAATTTAGATCTCAGTCGAGAAAGGAAGCGGTGGAGCCCCGGAGGAAGCAGCCCATCAAGGAGTAACTACAGGGACAAAAGAAGGCTTTGATTTAGAGACAACTGGAGTATGAGAAAGGTGAATTGGACAGGTAGGGTGAGATGATTAAGTGCGGGTCCTGCCACTTACTATGAAGTCACTTAATTTCCTTGTGTCATTTTTTTGGTCTATAAAATAAGCAGGTTAGGCTTGCTCAACTGGGGAGGCTGTTTTTTTCATCCAAATGAAAAATCAAAATGATGATTGATTCTCGTCCATCTCCTAGAGCCTGAACACTAGTCACTAATATGTAAATCTTCAAAATGCGTATCTTTTTGTGACTGGGTTTTACATGACTTGAGGGAGGATGTTGATTATTTTCCTTTGGAATGGCACCTTTTACTTTTACCTCCTAATGGGCTATTTGATTTAAAAATAATTTTAGTGGTTTGGGAGTCATAGACATATATTGGACTAGAAATCACTTATTTCATTGTAACAGACGGTCCCCCACTTACAGTGGTTCTACTTAGATGTTTTGACTTTACGGTGGTGTCGAAGTGATATGCATTCAGTACAAACCGTACCTTGAATTTGAATGTGGTGCGATCTTCCCTTGTGATGCTGGGCAGTGGCCGCGAGCTGCAGCTTCCAGTCCGTCGCCTGATCACGGGGGTCGACAGCCAATATGCTTAGAGCCATTCTGTACCCACACAGCCATTCTGTTTTTCACTTTCAGTACAGTAGTCAGTAAATTACATGGGATCCTCAGCACTTTACTAAAAAGTAGGCTTTGCATTAGATGAGTTTTCCCAGCCATAGGCCAATGTAAGCGTTCCGAGCATATTTAAAGGAGGCTGGCTAAGCTGTGAGGTTCTGTAGGGTAGGTGTGTTAAATGCATTTTCAGCCTACGGTATTTTCAGCTTATGATGGGTTTATTGGCATGTGACCCCACTGTAAGTTGAGGAAGATTTGTAGATGAGAAAACTGAAAGTAGCGAAATTAAGGGAACCGCTCAAGCTGTAAGGTAGGTGGTAGCTAAGTAGTGGCAGAGCAGGACCCAGAATCCACGCTTCTTTTTTCTGTGCAAGTATTCATTCCATACTGACATTTTTTTGGACTTTCTGAAAATTTAATGCTCAGTTTTTTGAGGTGGTTATGCAGTGAATGAATTTCTAGCTGGTTGGGGAAAATGGCAGAACACAGTAAATATTTCATACTTTTATGTGATGGATTCAAATTCTCATATGTATCTCTTGGTGATCCGTGACTGGTTATTTTAGTTATTAGTTCACTTCTGACCTATTTGTAGATTTTGCCTGGCATTGGCGTGATGGTAATTATGAGAGGAACTTTGTAATGTGGTTGGAGAAGTGCAAGTGTATCACATTGCTGTTGACAAGAGCTCAGTGGAAAATTTATGGAATGTATCTTTTATCTTTGTGGATAACACCAAATTGAAATTAACATATTTCCAAAATAGCCCAAGTCAAGTTTCTCTCTCAAGGGGAGGGTTCTAGAGTTGGAATTACTGAACCCCTTGAAATAGCGTGCAAAATTTTGTGTGTATGGTGCATTTTTCTGGCAAGCGTGTCCCATTGTTTTTGTGAGCTTTTTCAAAGGGGTGTGTGACCTAAATAAAAAGATTTCAGAACCACTGGTTTAATGGGTGAAATTCAGATCTATAATACTAGACTTATTTTACTCTGAGAAAAAAAAGACTTTCACTTAACCAAATTTTTGAATTACTACATCTTGTGTTTGATGTCTTATATATAAGAATCGCTAGAAATGAAAAGAATATATATTTATTGCATCCCCAGAAATACTATGGGGTCATATTCTGATTTTTGTGCTTAAGACCTTCTATGTCATTTTAGTTTTTGTTTTTGTTTTTTTTTTTAAGTCAGAAGTACAGTTTTTCAGTGTACTAAATGTGTACGAAATGGAATTAGTCCTGGATAGCCTGGATTGAGACATTTTTGTGCTTTTTGGGTCTTTCCCCTATTCTTTTGACAGAGGCCAAAATCTACCATGCCTCTTCTCCTTGCCTTAGGATGTCCTCCCTTTCTACACACACCACCACCACCATCAATGCAGTGTATCCTCCTTTTTCATCCCTGTCTCATCTCTCACTCCTTTCTACTTTTGCTATAACTTTGAAACTGCTTTTTCCATAAAAAAACCCTCTGTAATTCTCCATCTGTTTTCCAAGTGGTTTTTCCACTTCTTGCCTTACTTCACTTGTATTCTCTCAAACCTCAGGGTCTGGAATGTCAACTTTGTTCTCTTTGCTGCCTTTTCCAATCCATTATTCCATCATTCTTTTTGTTTGTTTCCCTGAAATTCCTGCTCCTTTGAGATTCCCATCTTTTGCCTAAATCCTCACTGCTATCATTTATTGAACAACCTCATGCCCACTCTTCCTTGTTCATTGAATACTGGCAGTTGGCTTACAGTTTTCTTCTTCACCTTCAGCTCTTGATGATGATAGCTTACTTGTCCATCAGTGTGGAAAAACACCAACAAATGCCACATGTGGACTTTGAGTTCCTTGACCACTTGATTTCCACTGACCTTCACTTCCTCAGCAATTCACTCCAATTCCCCTCCATCAGAATCATGAATTCACAGTCCTGTTCTGACCACGACCACCTCATTGTGCTTCTCAGATCATGACCTTTTCTTGACCTGTGGACCTCTCTTCTCTATCCCCGTGCATCAGTACTCTGCCTTTGTCATTTTATTTGTTTAATCCCACTTAGGATTCATGATTGATAATTTCAATAACTTTTCCTCCCATTTTGCCAATACCTTTACCTGCCTTATTTCTCTGCTTTCTCCTTGCACCTATTGGGTAGAAACATAACCCTGAATGAAGCAGTTAGTCTTCGTTGTGCCTGTTCCTAAATGGCTGAGCATTGGTAGAAAAAATCACAAAGGAAGATTGATTCCCTTATAAATACATTATCACAGATCTTTTTAAAAGATGTTTTTATTTGAGTGTAGTTGACCCACAATGTTACATTACCTTCAGGTGTTATCACAGATCTTAAGTGGGCCTTCAGTACTGTTCAACAATTCTTTGTGCAAAGATTATTGGAAACGATTTGCTTCACCAGTCCTTTTACTTTCTTGTTCACCCTCAGTCTCACCAGGTAACTAACTGGTGACAGAGAAAACGTTTGCTATTTGCAGAGAAAATAGAAGCTAACCATTATGAATTGTCATCTTCTGGCTCCTCAGTACACAAACCTACCTCCTATTACAGTAAAAAGAGCCCTTCGCCTGTCAACGTTTAGATTTGGCCTGTGCTTCATATCACATCCCTTTCTGCCTTCTCAGGAATTCTAAAATATCTAATGTGATCTTTTCTCTTCCTAATATTTTCAACCAGTCCCTCTCAGTTCTATCCTTTCTATCAGCTGACCCTTTTGCTATCATTCTACCATAGCCCTCCCTTTCCAGCCAAACTTTTTAAGTGAGTCATTTGCCCATATCTGTAATCGCTCATCTAAAGCCCTTGGGACCAGCGTTGACTGAGAGATCAGAAGTTTTGGGATTTAGAAAAGCATCACCATGCTTGTACTACCTATGGTGTGATAACCTCAGTGGGATGGGGAGTAGCACCCTATAATTATCACATTGTGATTTCTGACCTTGAAATGTATGGCTTTTCACTTTAAGTGGGATAAATAACGGCTACAAATAGCTTTCATGTCAGTCCAGGTCAGGTTTTGCTTCCAAATTAAAACGAAAACCTTAATTTTCCAGAGCTTTCAGGTTTTGGAATTTCGAATAAGAGATTGTGGCCAGGTACTGCCTCTGTTTTCTCATCTTCACTTTTTTTTTTTTTTTAAACCCACTGTGGCTTTTCCTTCTCTCACTTCTCTCAGATGGCTCTTACTGACTCTACCGATGACCTTCATTTGAAGCGATCATGTCACTAGTGAATGTTTCTCCAGGCTCAGGTGGTGCCACCTCCATCAAACACTCTTCTCCCAGCTTCCTTGGCACCTCCGACCCCGGCCTTCCTCAGTCACCCTTTTGCAGGCTCATTGTCCTCTATCTTGTGATTAAAGGCTGGATTTCTTTCAAGGCCCTGTCCTAGGACCACTTCTGTTCTTACTCTCTATTCACTCGCTTTGTGATCTCACTTAGGTCTGTGCCTTCGACTACTAATTATGTGCTGATGAATCACAGATAGACGCTCCAGCCCACACCTCTCCTTGAGCTTGACTCTGTCTTTTCCTCTCTTCTTCCCGTCACTTGCTTACATCGTTTTGGTGGCTTCCGGTTTTGTTAGAACAAGTGTTAGGCTCTGTGGCATGGCCTGAGGGCCCCAGCACGGCCTGGCCACTGCCCCCGCTTCAGCTTCAGTTAGTGGGCTGTGTTCCCTTTTCCTCTGCGTTTACTTCCTCTGAGGTCCCACGCCAAGTCCCACAGCACAGTCACTGTACCAGCTACTCTCTCTGGTCACAGTGCTCTTCCTTTCTGTGTAGGTCATTCCCACTCATTTTTGCATCATTCCTCAACTCTTAACTTTCCTGTGGAAGCTCTCTAATTTGTGTCCCCTATCACCAAACCTATGACACCATGTACCCATTCTAACACTAATAACAGTTTTATTTTTGGTCAGTTAGTACACTTTCTCCACTAGATGTAAACTCTCTCAGCACAAGGATTACATCTGCTTTTGTTCACCATTTTATTTCTAGCATAGTGCTTGGCATATAGTAGGCAAATAGCAAACGTTCTGTATGCGTTATATACATTAATTTATCTTTTCTAACTTAAAAAGTAATTTATGTATATATATTTACTAGTGTAGCATATGCAGTTTCCAGTTTTAAGGGGACTCAGTCCTGATGGTAATGTTACTGAAAATTATAAAGATATGTTCTAAAGAATTCCATGAATCACAGGTATATATTTTTAAAATATCAAATGCATGAAAGGCTTTGATCTAGCTCATAATTGATCTTGTTCTTAGTTCACTTTTTCTATATTGACCTCTTCCCCCATATTCTTGTTAGATATCAAATATCTTACTAAGCCTAGTATTGTGCACAAGTAGAATATATACAGTGTCCAGCACAATTCAGCAGCCTCTTAACTTGCTCATCAGTTTATAGGTATCATGGGATTAAAAATAGCTTAGCCATCTGCTAACTGACCAAACAATTTTAGTAGTGTGAAAGGGCGTGGTAGGAGAGAGGGATCTAAGGTCTAGGTATTCTGTCAGAGCAAGGCTTAGTGCAGAAACCACCTTGTGACCTCTTAATACTGAAACTTAAGAGTCAGTTCAAAATTAGGAAGAGATTTGGTGGAGGTTAAGCATAGCAGAGTCCCAATAGTAGGGGATTTCCCAGAATATAAGGTGACAAAAGAATTTCAGCATTTTAATGTTCATTAAATTTTTTTTAGAGAAAAGAATATGTATAAAGATATATATTCTATAAAACTTAATTATCATGCTATATATTTATATAATATATAATGTGTACCAAATCTTCTAGAAATCAGCTTTAATTAATTAGCCTTTTACATTTTACTCTCTAATTAGGAAAATCAGTAGACTCCCAGTCGTCTCGAAGTGAATCTGAAATTGTGCCAAAAGTTGCTAAAATGACTGTGTCTGGAAAGAAGCAAACTATGGGATTCGAAGTGCCTGGGTAAGTTCTTAAGCCCTTCCCCATCTTTTTTTGGAAATCGGTATTGTCTTCCTCTAGACTCTAAGAAAGAGAACCTACTTTAATAAATTTTGTATGTTGTGTCAGTAAGGTTGAAGTATCATGGGTCCTCAGTGTGACATGGTACAAAGAAAAGGGAATGAGAAATTAGGCTTGCATATGTAGTAATACGCGTGTTACTTCATCTCTCACTGTCAGTTTCCTCATAATAAATAATTTTGAGCAAATTATCTGTTTTGTGAAGTCTAGCACTCCTTCTACCACTAGATGGTGTAGGTAAGCAGTGTTTGGGAATTAAATGGGTTGGTGAATCATGTAATCATTAATGAAAAATTTTTTTCTAACTGTAATCTTTAAACTCTTAGATTTTCAGGTTGAATGAAATGGATCACTAGAACAAAGGCACAAAATATGAAACATACCTAGAATTTCAAATCTGGTGAGAAATTATAGATCCTACATTAGTAGCACTCATTTGTTCTTATCACAATCTCGAGGATTCTCTCAAGATTTTTTTTTTTTTAAGATTATATTTATTCATTTGAGTTAGAAACAGAGCGCAAGCAGGGGGAGAGGCAGAGGGAGAGGGAGAAGCAGACTCCCTGCTGAGCGGGGAGCCCGAAGTGGGGCTTGATGCCAGGACCTGAAGGTCATGACCTGAGCTGAAGACAGAGGCTTAACCATCTGAGCCACCCAGGAGGCCCTCCCAAGAGTTTTTGTAGGTAAGGGAAGTTGGTTGCTTGAGGCTTAACAGAACAGTTAACTTTAAACCTCTTTAAAACATTAACTTTAAACATTAACTTTAAACCTCTTTAAAAACTTTCAGATTGTTTAATCATTTCTTAAACCCATTACTTATAAATCGTACATATATTTTGTCTGTCATTTAGATAGATAAGAATCACTATTGTCAAATATAAACAAAAAAATAGAGTAGCCTTATTTTTTCTCCCTTACAACATTGTTCTGTCTAAATTAATGGAAGTTTCATGATTCTTGGTTGTGAAGAATCTTCATGATCACTTAGTTCAATTTTTTTGATTTTATAAAAACAATACTTGATTTAGATTCCAATTCAGTGAAGGAAAGAACTCCATAACCAGGACAGAGTAAGTGTTCAGTGTATGTTGAATGATTGGATGAATGAATTAAAATGAATGACATATTAATTTGGGTAACTGTAGCCCATTACAAAAATTTTGAGTCCTCATTTAGTTACCAAAAGTTTAATATATATGTCTTTTCTCTTTGAATTGGGGTTGGGTTGTCAGAATCACAAATTTCTTTTTTATTCTTGTGTCTTGGGAACCATTTAATCCTATAGTGGGATTATTTCCATTGAGAGGAAAAAAAAAATAGAATATTCAGTCCTTATTCTAAGGATTTTATAATCTTTTTGCAAAAGTTTTGGAAGTCTTTGAAAGCAACATGCAAATAAGCCCAAATTAATGTATCATATTAGAAGTAAGTGCATAGTTATCTATGGGAATAATTATAAAAAATAATGGATAATAGATGATCAAGAAAAACATAGTAAATACAAGTAAATAATTCTTGACAACCTAACTCTGTACTTCACAAGTGTAATGCAAGCCTTTTACAACCTTACAAGACTACATGCTTCATGAGGACAGGGACCACTAATGTTTATCATATTTCTTTCATAGAATAATTTATTTATTGATCAGAATCCTTGGGGAAATACATTTTATTTTAAAAATAAATGCCTGGGTCGCTCAGTCGGTTCATCATCTGCCTTTGGCTCAAGTCATGGTCCCAGGGTTCTGGGATCGAGCCCCATATGGGGCTCCCTGCTCAGTGGGGAGCCTGCTTCTCCCACTCCCTCTGTTGTTTCCTCTGCTTGTGCTCTCTGGCCGTCTCTCTCTCTGTCAAATAAATAAATAAAATCTAAATAAATAAATAAATAAATAAATAAATAAATAAACAAACAAACTTGGAAAAATGTAAAGGTGAAAAAACAGCTTGTGAGTCAATATTTTGTTATAGCTCTAGGAGAGAAGTCTTCAGAACATGAGAAGTCTGTAGGTCCAGATCAGGATACCCAGAAATGCATAATATTGCTTAAGGACCAAGCTGTATTTGGATTAAATACATACATAGGATTTTTTAGGAAGTTTATACTAAGGATAATACTTAGGCTGTTTTTCTGATTTGATCTTGAGGAAGCACAGAGAAACATAATGAAACACTTCTGAGTCAAGATTTCAGCATCATAAATATCTACATAGTGTGATTCCCAATGGCAGCTCATAAAAAAGGGGTAGTGCGTTGCTTAGAAGAAACTAAAACAGCAAACTTTTCCTTTACTAATATTAAAGATGGTAAATGCCTCTCTAGAAAAAAAGCTTATTTAAGTATAAATGGTTAGAACCTTGCATAGAGAACAAATACTCTTAAATTTAAATTAGCTTCCCAGTCTCATTTAAATAAATGAAGAAGAAAGGTTAAGCCTCTAGATTCATATAGAAGTATTCCTAATTTTGGAAGATGGTTTAGGAAGGACACCAGAGTAGTCATTTTATAATAATAGATAAGTTTACAAAATTGTATCAGAAAGCACCTGAAAAACATTCAACCAACTTACTCCTTTTTTCATATCAGTCAGTAGTTACAGCCTTTTTAGGCCTCATCTTAGAAATTTTTCAAAACCTTTAAATACTGAATTTTACTTTGTAATATGTAGAAGTTTTTATGAAGCGCAGACTTACCTAGGATGCTTTTTATTTTTTATTTTTTATTTTTTTTTAAAGATTTTATTTATTTATTAGACAGAGATAGAGAGCCAGTGAGAGAGGGAACACAAGCAGGGGAAGTGGGAGAGGAAGAAGCAGGCTCATAGTGGAGGAGCCTGACGTGGGGCTCAATCCCATAACGCCGGGATCACGCCCTGAGCCGAAGGCAGACGCTTAACTGCTGTGCCACCCAGGCGCCCCCCTAGGATGCTTTTTAATTACTTTGGTCACTTCCTTCTAACAGTATACAATTTAGTGAACTAATTCATATTTTACCCAGAATTTATTTGGTTTCCATGAAACCAAAAGAAGAGCAAATCTTTCACGTTACTGAGTTGTAAATGAAACGATCAAGTCAGACCCATGGTTTGTGAAGCCCTTCCCTATGCTGGGCCAGCTGGGCCTCTACCCACTGTCAGCCATAGCCATTCCGTTTGGATCTCTTCTCCACACTGGTGTTAATGTAAACTTTCCTTTGAAGAAAAGCTTCTAAAACTAAAAACAGATTTGAAACCAGAAATTGGGATTTCTCCCAGATCTGATCAGAACCAGAACCCATGTCTAGTTATTTTGGTTAAACACTTTATTATAATTTGTAGGGTTTTTTCAACTTGTCTAAATGCAGAGTTGTCATGTTTTAGTTTTAGAACTAGCTGTGGTCATTCAAATGTTTGCAAATTATAGTCTAAGATTTCATTTAATTTAGCCTGTTGGAATCCTTTAAAAGAACTGGAATCTTTTCCACATACTTACATTTTTTCCCCTGTGGATCTAGATGAAGCTACTCTGTCTACTCCGTGTTAACAAGTGAACACCAAAATTCTTAGTAGAGATTTACAAAAGCAAGAGAAAAGGGGAGTGGATAGAAGGTTTTTAGTGAAGTTGCAAATATAACTAATGTGACTCTTTCCTGAGGACTAGGATGAAGGGTCAGTGTTCAGCCCATAAAAATGCCCTGAGAGGGACAAATAAGTCTGTTTTTTGTTACAGTGGACAAGAAGAAAATAATGTACTATTCTCACATAAACTGCTTTTTGTATGTAATTCTTTGCCAGTTCCAAGTTGAATTGGGTAGAATTGGTTTCATTCTTAATAACTTGCTATTTAACCTGTTCTTTGTCCTATTTCTATTTATCTGTGCCACAGAAAGGAATGTAAAGTATATCGTAGTCTGGTTGACGAGATCACATCGCTGCTAGCTGTCCACGGGATAGATAGCACTGATACAGTTTCTGTAGATAAGACTGTCAAAGAGCTAATGAACTAAGGCCAGTGTTTACTTTTGGGGGCACCATCATTATCAGAGAGTGAATAAGTCATGTTAGATGGCCTGGTTTCTACTTTATGTATTTGAGTCCCTGACTAGATTGTAAGCTTTTGGGATTAGTAGATAAATTTCTCATCTGCATCTTCTTTTCTTCTCAACTCAATGCCTAGTAGAAGTTGTAGTTTTTAGAAAATCAAGTATTAGTTGAATTAATGAATTAAAAACTTATTGCTGAAGGTATTAAGAAAATGTAGACAGAGCTATCTCCCTTAAGGATAGTGTTTGAGCAAAAAAGATTGTTAAGTCTCTGTCCTGTTGGAAGAGTGAGTTAGGGATAAAACTAATTTTTTTAAATACTACTTTATCTCTAGGAACACATTTAGCGCCAGGTTTTACAAAATATCTCCATTATGCCATCTGTTTTGATACGATTATATGACTAAGGCTATGGCCTTGAATTCAGTTATTTTACAGGATATTTTCTTCTTATCTTAATGTTTGCTGGACTGTTTTTCTCTTGGGATCCTCCAAGGCTGTATTTGTGGGTTTGGGTCAAGCTACTTATCATTTCCACCTTGACAGACTAACCACTTAGCAGAGATCATTTTTGGTCTGCAAGTGTAAGAAATAGGAAGAGACAACTTCTCTGCCCTTCTGACCTTAGAGGATGTCAGTTGAGTTGGTTTAAACACTTTTTTTCCTATCTCTGCTTTCTGTAGAGTAACCGAAGAAAATGGTCATAGTTTCCACACACCTCAAAAAGGACATCTTAGTGAAGGAACCAGCATTGCTGCTTCTGATGTTCCTGACACTGTTTCTAAATCACTTCTTCCATCCCACACCATTCAAACATCAGAAGAGCAGAGTTCAACACCAACGCCGGTGAAAAAGTCTGGCAAGCTGAGGCAGCAAATAGATGTCAAAGCGGAACTGGAGAAGCGGCAAGGAGGGAAGCAGCTCCTCAACTTGGTGGTCATCGGTAATGTCCTTTGTTCCTCTGGGTGGCCAGTCACCTCTGCCTTAGCCTGGCCACTTCCTAGTGGCAGCATGGACACTCGTTCCCACTCTGAGTTTCTGTATGGGTGTAAATGGACACAAGGAGGCGTCGCATCATAATGCTTTCTAGTCACCCCGGGGAAATGATGCCAAGTTGCCAAGGAGGTCATTAGACTTGCTTGTGGCATTTTCATTTTGCGAACGTTTAGAAAATGCAATGTCTTATTGACATTTTGAATTTCCAAAAGTCAAGGACATTTCCCCCCTCTCTAAAGAGATACTCTTTTTTTCTCCGTTTACTTTAACTATCATTTGATAAAAATTGGTATTTATCACTCTAAACACTGACATGAACTATTGGATTACATATTCATGCAATGCCTCAATGTGAACAGCGTCTGGAAAATGTACCTAGTATTAATCCTGAATCAATTTTCCTTAGGTCATGTTGATGCTGGGAAAAGTACTCTGATGGGCCATATGCTTTATCTTCTGGGTAATGTAAACAAAAGAACTATGCATAAGTATGAACAAGAGTCTAAAAAGGCTGGCAAAGCTTCGTTTGCATATGCATGGGTCTTGGATGAGACTGGCGAAGAAAGGGAAAGGTAGTCACTATATTTCAAAATTTTCAGTTTGAAATGATATATAGTCTTTTAAATAAGTATGTAGTATGTGTTGAATATGTATGAAACATGCCATGAAATATTTTAGAAACTTCGTTTAGAGAAAAGCTTTTAATTACCAGGGAAATATTTTTATTGTAGTTTCCATTTTATCTATATGCATTTTCTACTCTTCCAAATTCTATGAGAATAGTTGAAAAGAATTTTTATCAAAAAAAAAAAAAAACCAACAAAAAAACCACACACAGAAAAAGACATTAAAAATCCTTAGTTAGTTATTCTGTGGGAGAAGGTTCAGTTGTTCCTTCCCTAAGTATATGTCACAAATTGACTTGATTTTGAATTAAAATTATGAATAGGACTAAATTTTATATGTAAGGTAACTTTAAGGAGAGGGAGCTACTGTCTTCTGTCTGGAATTAAGATGACCAGTAAATTTAAATTAGCAAACTTTATTCATCTTTATACTTTCTGTTGTATGTTTTTATGAGATAGAGTCAACAAACTAGTAACTAAACCTACTTCCTACCATAGAGATTTAATCCAGTCCATTACTGTGCCCAGTGCTCACTCTGTAGGAGAGAACAGCTACTCATATGCCTCTGGCCAAAGTATTTCTTTTGAAGTCATTTTAGAGTGGTGGTCTGCATCATGTTGGAACTGTCAGGGATGGGGGAGCCAATGGCACCTTTGTCAGGAAAGAAAGAGGACACCTAGTAAGTGAAATGGCAGGTATATCAACTGTGTCAGAATAATGACTGAAGACTCTGAAGTCCTCTGAAAGTCCTAAATCAACAAAGAAATTATTCCATGTTCCATATCTTCCTTATGAGTACAATTAGAGAATATATTTGGATTTTCATACTTTAAAAAAAGTGTGTATTTATTTTCTTGGGGAGTCTTGAATAGTCTACATTATAATATATAAGGTAATTCTCAATAAAGGGAGGCACAATATTCCTTAGCTCTTCTGATAAACAGAATTTTATATCATGGTGGGTTTTTTTTTTTCCTGGAGATGGTCTTTTTTATTCTATATCACATTATAAACTTGTTTTCCAATCTAGTAAGGAAAATTAGTTGGCTGCAAATTTTGGGAAAATGAATATTGGAAAATAGTGGAATTTTTGTATGATGTCAATGTTAGAAGACTAAATAATTTCCACCTATCAGCTTACCAAATAGATTATTAAAATATATGGCTCTTTAGTTGTATTTGTGTTGTCTGTTAAGTAGGTAAAGAGATTGAGAGCAGTAAAATTTAAGTTAGAATAACTTGTTTGAATTTACTTAATATGTGAGTTGAGCTGGCAAGTGAGCTAATTATCTAATTCCTAGAATAGCCAATAATTTTAGTGGGGTTTTTATTTTTATTTTTAATTTTTGATAATACATCTACTCGTTGGCTGTTTTGCTGCTGGTAGTTTTCTGTTGCTCGACATGATGCAATTTTAGAATATTCTTTGGTTCTGTAGATGGCAGATGCTTCTAGATACATAATGAGAGTTTTAACTCACCACTGTATATTCCTTAATAGCATTTCAAAAATACAATGCGTTACTTATCCCACCATGTTAAATATTTATAAATTGTTCTCATATGTTGAACAGAAATTAGTAAAATGAGTGACATTTTTACATCCTTAGGGTTACAAATGCAGACCAGAGCTGGCTCAAGAGTGTATTCTGGTCAAAGCAGTCTAGGGAGGAGCTCAGAATAAGTCTTGGTTCATCAGTATTCTAGGCAATTATTTGAGGATTATTAGAAAGAATTAAGCATCATTTTCACCAAGTCAAATGGCTCATTGTTATAGATTAAGCTAGAATGACTTGATCAAGGAGACCCACAGTTACGTTACCACCCCGCTAGGGGAGACACATAAATTATTATAATTGTCAGAACCCTTGTAAAAGGGAGTGCTCATTCATTATTCTGGACTGTTTGGCGCAAACCAGGATGAATGATTACCCAGTTTATTGCCCACCCTATTTCCCTTTCCTGTTGTCTGGAAAGGCTCAGTACCTTTGTAGACCCTCCCTGGGCTTTCTTATAAACCGAACCTGTATTTTTGTGGCTAGAAAGAGGCACTGTGTTGGTCTCCAAGAAGGACGAAGTGGGATGTGAAACAAACTACTGTTTATCTCTCTCATTTTTTAAAAATTTGTTATCTCCTTTGATATTTCCTTTTTTCTAAATGTGTGACATACTGACCTACCTTGCAAATGAAAATTTTATAAGTTTATTTTTATAATTAGTGAAGCATCTACATATGAAGATGAGGAAAACTGCCTGCTCATGCTCCACTTTACCCTCTCTTGTGTGCAGTGTTTACTGTTTCCTCCTCCAGAGGTGTCCCCATATAGCTTTCCTTGTTCACAGTCTACCTAGCCTTTTAGCAAAAGAAAAAAAAAAAGAAAAGAAATGGGAAATATCCAGCATTTTGATTAAGCTCTTGCTGTGTCCACAACCATATATTAAAGCCATACACGTGTAATTCTGTTACAGCAGAAATTCTAGCCCCAATTGAATGGCTTAATTTGTCAAAATAGTAGACTGTGTGATAAAATTCCCATTATTTCTTAAGAATTTAGACTGTTATTTAGCCTATATTATTAAATAATTTAGCCCATAGCACCGATTATTTCTATAGTGTGTTCTAACCATTTTATGTTTTCTTTAAGGGGAGTAACAATGGATGTTGGTATGACAAAGTTTGAGACCACAACCAAAGTTATTACATTAATGGATGCTCCAGGCCATAAGGATTTCATTCCAAATATGATTACAGGAGCAGCCCAGGTACCAGATAGTTCCTAAATTATACTACACTGATTGTACATACAATTTTCTGATGCCGAGCTTATAGTTCTAGGATTATAACTTTTAAAATATTTTGAAATTAAAAATTTTAACTTTTGAAAAAATTTGAAAAAATAAAGATTGTTTTTTTATGATCTTATTGGTACTATATAAAACTTTTCTAATATTATATAGAAATAAATCTATAAAAGCTTTTCTAATATTATATAGAAATAAATGTATAAAAGCTATGAATTTCTTATAGTAAAAATAAAGGTAAAATAGTTGATGAGATATAGTTTTTATATTGTATTTGATAAGTTGGAGTGAATATTTCAATATCTGAATTTTTACTGTATTTATATTTAAGGCCTGTATCTTAAAAGTGCTGATTTATGCAGAGATAATGAAGCTTGGGACTTTTGCCCCTGTGGTTTAATTGCTTTCTTTGTAGGATTAAAAAACAGTTGCAATTTGTAGAATTACATGATTCTTAAGAATACTGAAAAAAATCAAAGATAATAACTTCAAATAATTAAAATAATGAAAATAGCATTGCACCCAGAGGACATGGATTTTTTTTTTTTAATAAAATATGATTATTGGAAGAGTTCAAAAGTTTGCTTGTGTCACTTGGCAAAAAGTATGACTTAAGCAATTGGCCATTTTCTGAGTTCTTAACATCTATTTAAAGGGAATGTTCATATGACCATTCGTCAACCTAGAGAGGATGTTACATAAATAAATTAGAATATATTTGAAGATAAATGAGAGAATATTCTATTTTAGGAAGTTGATACATAATTTCAGAATATTAATTTTAGGCCCATGGACTGAAGAAGATATTGAAGATTGAAAATTAATTATCACTCTTGACTGAGTACCAAATAGGGGCTAGACACTCTGTGAAGTGTTTCATATATATTTAGTTTAATCCTTATAAGGAAGGTGCATATTAGCCCTATTTTATTTTACCTTTTTTTTTTTAAGATTTTATTTTTAAGTAATCTCTCCCCCACAGTGGGGCTCAAACCCACAACCTCGAGACCAAGAGTTGCATGTTCTACCAGCTGAGCCGTCCACGTGCTGCCCCATCCCTATTTTAAATTAGTGTACTTCTCATTTCATTTACCAAAGGACACAATATATTTTCCCTTTGTTTCATTGTGTGTGTGTGTGTGTGTACTGTACGTATGTTTGTTTTTATTCGATGAATACTTGCTGAGTGCCTGCTGTGTGCCAAGCACTGTGGTAGGCAGTATAGGGATATGAACTAAGAAGCACATTTTGATAGTTTAATGGTGGGGGGGGCAAACATCAAAACAAGGAGTACAGTAAAATGTCTTTGAGTCCTAGAATCTTAGAATCCAGAATAATCATAAAGATCATTTATTCCAAACTCCTGATGGAACTAGGATAGGAAAGGATTTCAGAAATTATCTAATTGAATTCTATTATATGACAAATGAAGAAATGGGCTCAACATATTAGGGAACTTAGTGTGGAAAATACTGGGGTAGGCTTTTAGGGATACAAAGAAAGATGCGGGTATGCAGCTTCTCCTCGGAAATCACGTAGGAAGGTAAAACATATAAAGATGAAAGGCTAACACAAATGTACTATAAGAATATACACAGTATACGTGATAAGGAAAGATCTCTGTAGTGCTGAAAAGGCTTCCTTGAAAATGTGTAGGCATTTGAGCTCCCAGAGACAAGCTGCTGCATGAAAAAATAGAGAAATTGCCCCGAAATTTTTTAGAGATAGTAATAGGAGAGAGAATTAGGAAGAATACTTATTGCCTTAGATATCTTAATGTCAATTCAATAAATTTCAAATTTTTTTTTTTTTTTTAGATTTTATTTATTTGCCAGAGACCGAGAGAGAAAGAGAGGGAGAGAGAGCGCACAAGCAGGGGGACCAACAGGCAGAGGGAGAAGCAAAGCAGGCTTCCCACTGAGCAAGGAGCCCCACGCAGAACTCACTGGATTCCAGGATCCTGGGGTCTGACCTGAACCAGAGGCAGATGCTTAACGACTGAGCGACTAGGGCATCCCAATGAATTTCAGATTTTAACCTAAGAAAATAAATACAATTTGGCAGTTATTAGCGAAACCTGATTAGAAGGAGATTTACAGTTATTGAGCCTAGGATTTGGAAGGTCAGGGCTGGATGCTTTATATAAACTACACGTACTCTTCGGTGTTTCTGTGAAGTGAGCAAATCTTTACCTTTTTTTAAGTTTCCATTTAAATTCCAGTTAAGATATAGTGCAATATTATTTTCGGGTGTACAGTATTTTCATTCCACACTCCATAAAACACCCAGAGCTCCTCACTACCGAGTGCACTCTTTTTCTTTTTCAAGTTTTTATTTAGTTCTAGTTAGTTACCATACAGTGTAATATTAGTTTCAGGTGGACAGTATAGGGATTCAACACTTCCATACAAGTAGAATGAGACCGGGCAAGATGACACAATGTGCCCGAGGTGTGGGCCCTGTTGGTGAGTACACATGAGTGAAACAGTTTTCAAATGGATTGCTCCAATTTGTGCTCTTAACCAAGAATTCTTGTTCAAAGAACTGGATCTCATTGAAGAAACTAGGGTTCGACATTTCAAGTCATGAAGGATTGGAAATGAATTCTGAGCTTAAGACGAGAAAAAAGGCAGGCATATGTGGGTAAGAATAAAAGGAAAAAGACTGGAAATCATGGTGTAAATTGCCCCACCACAGTATGTGGGTGATACGTCTAATATAAAGTTCTGTTCAGAGCAAAGTATCTGATAAATTCTTTACTTACTTCATGACCATTTTATTTCTCATTATGGTGAAGATTATATGGCAATGTATGTGACATTCTTTAAAAACTGGATAGTGTAAACATAAAATGTTGAGGAAACAATGATGAGGAAAGCTCTTATGGACTCTGTTCAGACTAAAAGGCCAGAGCGCTTCCTGTGGGTGGAAGACCCTTGAGAGAGCGATTATCCAGGTCCATTCTGAGCTAGCCAGGAGGGGACTGCTGGAGTTCGTCATTACACCCTGGATTAGAGAAAAACAGATTTCTGTGAGAACAGGTAGGCCTGCAAGACAAAAACCGCAAAGGGGGAAAATGCAAGAGTGCTCCTCTCAAGAACGTCCTGACATTGCATCGACAGAAATACTTGACGAGGACGAAAGTGGAGGGACACCTAGGATTGCACAAACCATTCTCTGCAAATTCCCAAAGACTGCATCCACATGATGCAGGTGGAGTCACATAAAGAAGTATCAACCTGGGCACCTGGGTGGCTCAGTAGGTTAAGCGTCTGCCTTCGGCTCAGGTCATGATCTTGGGGTCCTGGAAGCCCTCCATTGGGCTCCCTGCTCAGCGGGCTCCCTGAGCGCCTCCTTGCTCAGAGGGGAGTCTGGTTCTCCCTCTGCCTGCTGCTCCCCCTGCTTGTGCTCGCTCTCTGTCTCTCTCAAATAAATAAATAAATAAATAAATAAATAAATAAATAAAATCTTTTTAAAAAAAAGCATCAACACAAAAGAATAATGGGAACCCATAAAACTAGTGTCAATAAGGCTAAAGAGGAAATGGAACTAAAGCTAATGTCAGCTTTTTTCCTTCTTTTTTTGTATGTAAATGGAGTGTGAGAGGAAAAATCTCTTTCACCTGATTCTCAAAATGCTCCAGAAAGGTTAGAAAACTTTGTTAAGTCCAGGTTCTTTTTCTCTGCCGTTAAGGGTGAATGTGCTATTTCTGGGTAACTCATTTATTCAGTTTTTCATCATTATAAATAGTACTCTGGTAAACATCTTTGTCGATTTATAATTCTCGAGGATAAAGGCCAGGAAGTGGAAGTGATGGGAAGCAAAATATGTATAATTTTAAGGCTCTTGATACTTACTGTGAAAATGCCCTCCAGAAAGCTTCCTTCCTTAAACAGGAGGTATGGAAGAATGCCCATCTCACCGCGCCCTCGCCTGTAGTAAATCATTCTGTCTTTTAAGTCTTGCTTATGTGATTTCTAAAAGTGGGAGAAGGAAAGAATATGTTCATGTATTTTTAATGTCTTTTTTTTTTTTTTTGGTTTCTAGTGAATTTGAATTTTTTCATGTTTCTCGGCCATTTGTATTTCTTTAGCAAATTGTTTACTTGTACCCTTTAACTATTTTTCTACAGAGATGTGTCTTTTTTCCCTGGTTTAGTAAAGTTCATATTAAGATTATAACTTTTACAAATATCTGTCCCTGTTTACTTATGTTTTAACTGTGTTTCTGTATTTTCTCCTTTGCCTAGATATTTTAATTGTTATGTAATCAAATATGGGAATTTTTTTATTCTTTATGCCATTATTTTTAGCCACATGCTAGTATTTTTTTATATTTAAATTTTAATCCATCTGTGTAAGTCTTTTGTTTGATTTGCTTTGGGGTTTGGAGTCAGGTTAGGGTCTGCCTTTAAAATCTAACCACAATTAATCGACTAATCTGTCCTTTGAATTAAAGTGCTGTGATGTTATTCCTAGTTTTGATTATTTCTTCTTTCTTAGGCAGATGTAGCCGTTTTAGTTGTAGACGCCAGCAGGGGAGAGTTTGAAGCTGGATTTGAGACTGGGGGACAGACACGAGAACATGGCCTCTTGGTTCGTTCTCTTGGAGTCACACAGCTTGCTGTTGCGGTCAATAAGATGGATCAGGTATTTGAAGATGAATGAGCATTCGTTTCATTTCAGATGTTAGTTAAGATGTTATCCTGCCATGTCGATGACCTCAGATGACATCTTATTCGTCTGGTGGTCATATTTAAAAGAATTAATTCATGGTCCTCATATTAAATAAATGAGATACAAATAGTTTTTAAGCAAAAAGATGTCTTCTCTCACTTTCAACATTAATTTTAAAATCTTACCCAAAAACCTAATGATGTACTATATGTTGGCTAATTGAATTTAAATAAAAAAAAGAAAAAAAATCTTAAAATTGTTTTTAGGTATAAAATAATACATAATTTAATTTAGTATAAAGAAACCTGAAATAAACTATATTTCCAACTCCCCTTTTCCCCCCAAAATCTTTTAACATTTTGTTTTGTGCATCCATCCTGTTTATTTTTATAGGTGAAAATATCTTTCTTCATAACGTTGTGTTATAGTCTGTTTTGTTATCTCCTTTTTAAAAAAATGATAATGTTCTTGTGCATGTTTCCTAGTAATTAACTTTTGTATGAACAGGTTGTTTTGATAGCTCTTTTCTAGTCTGTTTTAAAGATATATGTAACTTATTCAGATAATCCCCTATTTGTGAATATTTCCAGGTGTGTGTGTGTGTGTGTGTGTGTGTGTGTGTCTGTATGTGTATGTATTTAGAAATAGCTTATTCTTTGGAAATTTCTGGGCCTAAGGGCATATGCATTTTTAAGACTTGCTATATATATGACCAAAATGCCTTCAAGAAAAGTTCTAGTTATTTATTCTCAGCATATATAGTATATGCACTTCTTCAAACACTTATCAACACTGCTGTTATTAAGTGATTATTTTCCAATTTGATATGCAAAACATGTCTTTTTTTGTTAACTTAATATACTTTGTATATTTATTAACCATTTATGTTTTTAATTTTGGAATTATTTATATAATTTGCTCATTTTTAAAACTTTTCTTACCAATTTTTAAGTATAATTTACTTATTAAAGATATTAAGCCTTTATCTTGTCTTAGATATTTTTCCCAATGTGTTATTTTACTTTTCATTTTGTTTACTTTTCATTTTGTGTGTTTTTGATATATACTCAACTTTATAAATATTTCTTTTTTATTCTTTTTTTTTTAATGCTTAAGTATATTCTTACCCTGGGATCAAGTACTTATTCACCTACATTTTTCTGTATAGTTCTTTTACAGTATCATTATTACACATACCTTTTATTTTTCCCTAGTATTTTAGTATGAAAAATTTCAAATACAGAGAATATAAAAAAGAAAAGAATAGTAGAAAGAATTTTACAGTAAATACCGTATAATACCCACTGCTTAAGATTCTTCTACGTACTTGATCACAGCTTTGTCTGTCTACCCTGTGTCCATCCATTAATTCATCTTATTTTGACAAGAATTTCCAAGTAAGTTACACATTGTTACACTTACCCCTAAATACTACAGCATGCAGAGTTCATATCACATATACATTTTTAGTCTATTTGGCTTGGGGAGGTGTATCAGTAATTTTACTTTACTTCAGTAGTTGGTCCGAGCACAGTTTAAGAAATTACTCACTCTGTCTCCTTAAATTTGAAATCACTTACAGCATATATAAAAAGTTCTGTATGTATTGGAGTTTGTTTCTAGGTTTTCTGTTGTAGGAAAAGTTATTTTTAGATCATATCAATAGTAAGATCT
The DNA here is from genome assembly GCF_024610735.1 of Ursus americanus. Classification (NCBI taxonomy): domain Eukaryota; kingdom Metazoa; phylum Chordata; class Mammalia; order Carnivora; family Ursidae; genus Ursus; species Ursus americanus. The sequence continues at coordinate 47,921,207 of NC_142137.1, read as the reverse complement.
CATATTCTGAGTTCAAATTTTAATAGATCTCATATTTAATAGGTTTTATATTTATATTTTATAGTCTTGATTTTTTTATATTTTATTGCAGAAATTTAAATTTTATATATAGCATGGTCTGAAGCATAGTTTTAAAAATTGAATCTTTATCAGGTTAATTGGCAACAAGAAAGGTTTCAAGAGATTACCGGAAAGCTTGGGCACTTTCTTAAGCAAGCAGGTTTTAAGGTAAGATAATTTTAAATTCATTTAGTTACCTTTAGTCTTGTCTTACTGATATGGGAGAAGAACCTAATGCTTTGGTGTTCTTGTTAAGTATGTTTAATTTTGTTTATTTTTATTTCTGCCTGGTATCATGTATATCTTATGTTCTTTGGGTTACTTCACCATAGAAAATTGCACATTTTATAAATTGGCTTGGATTTAAAATAAATAAAAGACTTTTCTGCAGCTATTAATTAGGTGGATAGCTTTAGGGAGGTCACAGAGGAATGAAAACTACATTTCCACCACAGTGGAAACTAGTGAAGAGGAATTTCTGTAGCAAAATGTGAATAAAATATCCCTGTGTTACCAGGTAAAAATGCCTGAGTGTTTTGGAACAAATTTGCAAGTTTCCCACAAACTCAAAATAGTTGAAAACTGTTGGTTCAATGATTTCTACTACTTTTTAAAAAGTACATTGTCGAATTTGCAAACTTGGTGCAGCATGGTAATAGTGAGCCTTTTAACTTTTTGAAAGCAGTGTTGTATTAAGTTTCATATATTCAATCCTTTTTAATAGGAAAGTGATGTAGCTTTTATCCCTACAAGTGGTCTCAGCGGTGAAAATCTAATCACAAGATCTCAATCAAGTGAACTCACAAAATGGTATAAAGGACTGTGTTTATTAGAACAAATTGGTAAGTATACTGCCATACGAATTTTTTTTTTTTAAGATTTTATTTATTTGACAGAGAGAGAGACAGCCAGCGAGAGAGGGAACACAAGCAGGGGGAGTGGGAGAGGAAGAAGCAGGCTCCTAATGGATCAGGGAGCCCGATGTGGGGCTCGATCCCAGGACCCTGGGATCACGTCCCGAGCCGAAGGCAGACGCTTAACGACTGAGCCACCCAGGCGCCCCTGCCATACTAATTTTGATGCACTAAAAGCTTGATGTTGTTATTTAGAGTTCTTGATGGGAGACAGTGACGTATGTGAAAAAGCATAGGATTTGTAGTCAGAAGAGCTAGTGTAGTAGTTTTGAAATCACCTGCAGTATTTAACTAATACTCAGTTTTCTTTACTTAGTTAATGAGGCTCGTGCCTATCCTACCTAACCCACAAACTATTGTTGACCTTAAATGAGATAACGTGTATGGAAACATTTTACCAAGTGTTATAAGAATGAGAGTCAATTTGCAATTAGTAATTATAAGAGAAAATTATTTTCTAGGAGAGTTGGGACTATAATGGGCCAATTGGACCTGAGTCAAAAATTATTTTTAAATTAAACCTTGTTTTGTTTTGCGATTTTTTTTTCCAGACTCCTTCAAGCCTCCTCAGAGATCTATTGATAAGCCTTTTAGATTATGTGTGTCTGATGTTTTCAAAGGTAAGTACTCCCTCTACAGTGCTGCTTCAGTCTGGCCCCTGCTTTTCATTTTCTCCTGACCTCTTTTCTTAGACAAAATTATTATACTGTCTTGGTATTCTCCCTTCTCTGTGCCAGTGTAAGGATCGTTGCCAAATTAATCTCCAAGTGCATAGTTCTAGTTCTTTAGTTCCCCTGCCCAGAAAACTCTTCAGTTTGCTTCAGTTTACGTCATTTCCCCAGCTCATCCTCATCCTCCAGGTGTGGCACACCTTATCCTTTCCTTCCTAGCCTCCTGTGTTTTTTCCTCTCTTTGGATCTCTTTCGTTTCTGTATCCTTCAGCCAAACTGGATTGTTAGCCATTTCTTAAGCACATGGAGTCTTGTTGCCACTCTGGCTACCCGATGTTCTGCTCTTCTTTTTCTTCACTTGTCCATCGCCTACCCATCTGTAGCAGTCTGGGTCCAAACAGGAGATGGATACCATACCTTGCTAAAAAGCTAAGTTTAATATAAAAAAATATTAATATGATAAAAAGAGTGACTATAAGAGGAAAGGAGACTCTATCTGGTACTGGAGGGCTGAGGAAGAGACACAAAGAAAGAGAAACTTAGAAGGCCGTGCTGAAGAAGGTGTTGTATTAAGTCCCTAAGAGTATATCCAATTTAATGTGTACTAGACCCTATTTAGAAAACTATAAAATGGAAGTGGAATAGAGATCTTAATAAATAAAAGGGTATAACATATATGTTGGAATAGTCAGTACAGTGTAGGTGGCAGTGGTCTCCCAAATTTCCATTATCACCAAGCAGGCAGTGCAGAGTGGATTCAGGACTGAGCAGCAATAAATTGGTAACAGATGGGCTCACCCATGCACGGACCCTACGGTACCCTCTGTGTTCTGTGTATCCTCTGTCATCGCATTGTTTGTGAGGTATCATAATTGTTTCTGTGCCCTTTGTTTAACTTAGACTGTGAAGTCCTTAAGGGTGAGTACTGTCTTTTCTGTGTCTTAATCTGCAAGACCTAGCTCAGTGCCTGGCACATAGTACATGCTTAATAAATGTTTAATAAATGGATGAATGAAGGTGCTTCTTAAAAAATCATTCAATGAACTTGAAATGAATCATTATTATTAGCTTCCCAATTCTAGTAGTAGAAGAAATATGGTAATGCTTTTTAAAATGCCTGTTATCTACTTAAAATACAAAATATAAAAATATTTTGATTAACAGTATTTGCTGAGTCTGCTTTTTCGCCTTCTGTTCTCTCTCTCCTTGGGCTGCTCCCTGGCTTCTGCTTACACTCCTCCCCGTCAGCAGTTCCCACTGAGGTTACCAAATGAGCCTTTGGTTGCCGAAGTCAGTACACATTTCCAGCTCTTGCCTCTACCTTACCAGAATTTGGCATCACTTCTGAGACTGGTAGCCATATCCGTTTTGAAACTTTTCTCCCTTGGTTTCTGTGACCCACTTTCTCCTGCTCTCCTATTTCTCTGACTTCTCTGTATCTTCTTTGCGGGCTCCTCTTTTTCTGACTCCTCGCTGGTGTTCTGTTGCTTCGGTCTTTTGCTCAGTCTACATGCTATTTTCAGACAGACATCCGTGGCTCATCCACCTCCTGGGTCTCGATGCTCCCAAATCCCTATCTCCAGCTCAGGCCTGTTCTCGCTCTCCAGATACATGTGCTAACTGCTGCTGGGTGTCTCCACAGCGAGTGTGCTCCCGGGGTCCCATTCTCATGGGATCTGGTGTGATTGGTGCCCCCTGGAATACATCTTCTCCCACCTGCATGTCTTGTAGACACTTCACATTCGCCAAGCTAAAACAGATCTTCCTTAATTTCCTGTCTCACATTTAATGCACCATCATCTTAGACTTCTCCCTTTTTGCCATTGTCCGCCATCTACCTTGTCACCCAAATATCTACTTTATTCCCAAATTCTTGAGTTTACTTCCTGTCTGCAGTGTGTGCATTTCAGTCAACCTCCCCTCCTCTCTGACACAGAAATACCATGTCACTTCTCTGTTCACTATTTACTGGCTTTCTAGTCTTTAACTGAAGATGAAATTCAAGCCCTGAGCATGATTTATGAGGCCCCTCTATCATTTGTCCCTTGCCTATCCCTGTTGCTTCATGTCTTGGCTTTTTCCTCCTTACTCCGTGTGGTCCCATAAACATGTCATATAAATGACACGTGGGACTTAGCACATCCCACATGCAGTTATGACTCTGTGCCTTTGCACAAACACTATCCTGGTCAGCAGTGTTTTTCTTCTCCCCCTACCCATATACACAAGTACCTGGGAAACTCCTGTTCATTCTCCTTCCGAGTGTCCAGCTACAGTGCAGTCATTCCCCCTCATCATGGATTCTTTGGTGTACCTTTTTCTATTTTCACTGTACATTCTAAATAATATTTGTCTCTGGATAGTGTCATTGTTTCTGTCATTCTCTTCACTGGAGTAAACCCCTTTATGGGTAGGGGCTTATATTTTCATCTTTTTATCCTTAGAGGTTAGCACATGACTTGGTACTTAGTAAGCACTCAGTAAATATTTGAAAAAGGAATGAATCTCACTTTTTATAACATGAATATTTTTATTTTTAGGAAGGTCTAGAGTAGAATGTGGTATGCTATATTTAGTAGATATGTTAAAAATTCTGAAATGATCACTGCTTAATGTGCATTGCATTACTAGTTGTGTGTAACTCCTAGGGAGCCAGCTGTAGCTGATGGCAGCAGTCATCAGGTAACAGTGCTGTATGAATTGTAAGACTTGGGCATGTTTTGCAGATCAAGGATCTGGATTTTGTGTAACTGGTAAAATTGAAGCTGGTTATATCCAGACTGGTGACCGACTACTAGCAATGCCTCCTAATGAAACTTGTACTGCAAAAGGTATTCCTCTGCAAGATTCTTTTGCTAAAAATCTTTAAGTTGAGACAGCAAATTTTTAAAAGTAGTTTAGTTATTAACTCCTGAGTAAATAACCTCTTAGTGAAATTGTAACTGACTGTCAAAGTGATACTAACTGTTGAAGATAAAAATGTGAAAACATTAAACGATTTTTTCTGTTGTGACTATGTGTATATAAATGTACATAGAACATTCTAACTGTGGTAGCATTTCTTCTTTTTTTTTTTTCTGACACTGATTCTAAAAGCCTGGTTAGGATTTAACCAGATGTATAGACACCTGACAGATACATTTAAAATAGTATTCAGTAGCAGAAATTAAATCTAACCCCATCCTGGCACTAAACAGTCAATAACAAAGCAGACTGCTTGCTGTACTGCCTTGTTTTGAAATGTGTATTTCAGAATTACTATAAGTTAACAGCTTTGATCATGTTTCTACCAAAAAAGTTTTTTTGCACAAAGAGCTAAGAAAATAAGATGCAAATGCAGAGAATCCAAATGTTGAAAAGAGAAATTGAGCTAACGTGCTGCAATAACTGCTTTCCCACCTGTAATATATGGCCTTTCATAATGACCGATAACTATTTCTATCTTCGAATCCTTTGTCCTTAACTAGTGTATGTGTTATTCTTTCCGAATTCTGCTTAAAAGTATCTTAGTCTAGCTTCCAGGTAAGCCTCCAACTTCAAAATAAAACTGATGATCTGTTTTATACTACAGAGTAAATAATTTGTAACAATTTAAGCTAAAGTATACTGAAAATGTTAAAAATTTTTAGATTTCAATACTTTTCCTCTGTAACTCTTTTTTTAAAGATTTATTTATTTATTTTGAGAGAGAGAGAGAGAGAATGAGTGAGGGGGCAGAGGGAGAGGGAAAGAGAATTCCAAGCTGACTCCCACTGAGCATGGAGCCCAGTGCAGGTCTCGATCTCACGACCTTGAGATCATGACCTGAGCTGAAACCAAGAGTCGGGTGCTTAACCGACTGAGCCACCGAGGTGCCCCTTCTCTGTTACTCTTATTTATAGTTTATATCCAGAGTTGCACCTGACTGGTTTATAAATTTGGATGTACATTTTGTTTGAATTAATTTGCTTACTTTAAAAGCTGATTTCTTAAAGATTATAAGAAATTAACGAATATCTGTTTAGGTAACAAGAGTTTAAACTTAATGATGAATAAGGGAATGAAAGCCAAAGTTACTTCCATTTTACTTTTTTATTTCTGCCAGCCTAGTGGTCATGGAAATTCTGTTTCTGTTTCCATAAAAAGTAATGCATACTTTTTTTTTTATTAAAGATTTATTTATTTTAGAGAGAGAGGGAGAGAGTGCAAGAGCATGAGCAGAGGGAGGGGCAGAGGGAGAGAGAATCTCAAGCAGACTCCTCACTGAGTGTGGAGCCCCACGCAAGGCTTGATCTCACAACCGTGAGATGATGACCTGAGCCGAAACCAAGAGTCGGGTGCTCAGCTGACTGAGGCACCCAGGCGCCCCAGTAATGCATGCTTTTTATAAAAGAATCATTTTCCATTGACCTATCCTTTGCAAGTTCAGATCTCTGCTTTTGTTTTTTATTTTTTTATTTTTTTATTTTTTATTTTTTTTTATTTTTTATTTTTTTTTAAAGATTTTATTTATTTATTAGAGAGAGAGAGACAGCCAGCGAGAGAGGGAACACAAGCAGGGGGAGCGGGAGAGGAAGAAGCAGGCTCATAGCAGAGGAGCCTGATGTGGGGCTCGATCCCATAATGCCGGGATCACGCCCTGAGCCGAAGGCAGACGCTTAACTGCTGTGCCACCCAGGCGCCCCTCTGCTTTTGTTTTTTAAAGTGATCAAGAGCTCCAGCGCTTTTGAAATACTAATTTATTTGTATGTTAACGAGCTTTTTTGAGAATAGGAATTTTTAAAATAATCAGTAGACCTGAATTAAAACCATGATCCTAAAATTATCATGGACCTTACAGATTGGCTCTTTTGTGACCTTCAGAATCATAATTTACCTGTGGAAGTACCACATTCTTTTCCTCTGTCCTTCCTGTCCCTTCCCCACCAGAAAAACTCTAACCATTTATCTTTAATCGTAAGGGGAAGCTGTATGAGAAGCACCTGAAGATCATACCCCACTCCTTAAGGGCCACTCTTGTAACCCGCCTGGGAGGTTCTTAGTCCTCAATGTCTAACTCTTGCTTTTGCTTGATTTCTTCATTATTCAGTGTACCCTTCTATCTCAACAATTCGGTCGCTAACCAGTAGTATCCTAAAAGAGAGAAGTGACTAAATCTGCTACCAACAAATGGAAATTCTGAATTGAGTTTTCATTTTGTTAACATATCAGGTTCATGGATTGTTACAAAAGAACTTCTTCATGTGATGTCTGTCCAATGAAGAAGGTCCTTAAGAAGACCAATATCATACATAGGACAGTGTAACATGTTTGGAGGGAAAAAAATCAGATGATAGATTGCCTCTAAAAAATTTTCTGTTGTTAATTGAACTTCTAGTATGAAAGCTCTTCAGAATCTTAAGCTAAAAGCAATCTCTGTTGTATGTAAGTAGCTAGCCCTGTCTTCAGTTCCACATTTCAGAACAAAAATGAGATATGGTCACTTTAAGTTTACATTTTAAAACTAAATTTAATTAGTTGAAAATTTAACAAACATTTCTTAATACCGTAATTGTTAACATTTTTTGGAGTCAAGAGCCTCTCTGGTGCCTTGGTGACAGTTATAGCCCCTCTCGGTTTAATGCGGTTGTGTACATACATAAAATTGTAAATAAAACCATAGGTTGTCTCAGAGTTCTTAAAGTTCTCCTTGAACTCGTAAAAAGTCTAAAAGAAACTTGCTTAAGAGTTCTTAAGAGTATGCTGCATAGGAAATTAGAGTATTTTGAGAAACATATGAATGAGTTATAATTTACTAAAAACATGTCAATCCAGAACTCTTTCACAGGGGTTGGCCTGTATACTGTCTTCATCAAAAGGTTCAAATTCTAGTGGAAAGGAACTTACCCCATTCATTGCCCCTTCGAATCAGAAAATATGAGATACCTTTGAAAAGCTTTTGAATAAGGTAGCTGAGTAATGCCCTTTGCAATTGTTCTCCAGGATTCTCCCTAGGTAATGAAGGTATATAGCAACATCTGGGACCGTTTTTAAATTAAATTTCCTACACTCTTCATGTAATCAGTTATCACTGTTCATCTCTCTCTCTCTGGGAAGCATTTCTTTTGAGCCAGGGGTAGTGAAGGAGCATGTGAAGAGCACCATCTGACTGAGCACTGATGCTGTAAGCGTTACTCAGAGAGTTAAGGTGACTGTTTAGGTAGTTGTCTAATTAAAGGCAAAGTTCAAGAGAATAAAATACTAGTGGACACCTTCCTTAGTTCCATACTTTATGTTATCAAGTATTTGAACTGCATTATTCTGCATGCAGCTGTTAATGTAAGTGAACTATTTGAATGGGGTGTGTTTAATGAATATACCGGTTGTAATAAGTGAGTTTTAAAGTTTTGATTAATTAAGTCAAAATCGGCCTTTTTTTGGACAAATAGGAGTCACTTTATGTTTAGGGTGGTGTTCTAGAAGAGTCAAGTCTAGAGGAAGTGTGTTTTCCTCAACGCTCACAGTTACACTTCTCATTCTCAATCCATTCATATTGAAAATGATGAGTAGTGACTGAGGAGGCATAAGTCAGCCAAGCTGTCTTGGTTGTTATGGTTTGATATTGAGGTGTTTCACTGTATGCTTTGGTTCTTACTCATTTCCAGGAATCACTCTGCACGATGAACCCGTCGACTGGGCTGCAGCAGGTGATCATGTTAGTCTTACGTTGGTGGGGATGGATATCATCAAGATCAAGTGAGTGAGAAAATCAGTTTAAGCGACCATTGTTTTGGATATAGGACCTCAAAACATAGATTTTGCTATTCGCTCACGAAACTGAAAGAATGAGTATTAATTTTGAATTTTATTTGGCCAAAAGTAGTCACTTGTAGAAGCATAAGAATGATGAGCACAACATACTTAAAACTGAAATTAATATATGTCAGCACATGTACTTGACATGTCCTTTGAATGAAAGCTATAATGTGTAAAAATGGTGTAAGGTTAATAATGGTATAAAGCTATGCTTTAACCCAAAAGGGAGTATTTAGGAAAAGTCCCCAATTTACTTGATTGTTTTACTTTGTAAATGGTTTTAGAGGTATTGCTATTGGATGTATATTTATCTTTCCTCCAGTTACAGTCTCTCTCTCGCTCTTGTTTTGTTTTATTACAGTGTTGGCTGCGTATTTTGTGGCCCCAAAGAACCCATTAAAGCTTGCACTCGTTTCAGAGCTCGAATCCTCATCTTTAATATTGAAATTCCAATCACTAAAGGATTTCCTGTAAGTTTCGAAATGTTTGTTATTGTCACTTCAAAGTAAACCTCAAAGTAACTGCATCCTAAAAAGTAGTAACTTAGTTTACAAGTGAGAATGCTATAATTATTTTCAACTAACATCTTAATACTCTAATCCAGAAAAACATGACATTAGACTTTGAAAGTCATTTTTTATTTTTTTATTTTGGTTCTTGAGCCTGGGGATTTTTTCAAAGAGGTATTACGAAGAAATAATCAGTAGGATACAAACTGATAATAGTCAAATTCATCTAGGGAAAATGGTATATATTTTTTACTGTGTTCTAGAGGTTATCTGACTAATCTCAGATTGTGTCTTTCTGTTCTTGCTTTGATATGCTTATTTATAGTGTTTTCCTATCATAAAAATAATACATTATTATATAAAACTTGGGAAAACACACAAATAAAAGATAAGAATATTCTGTAATTACATAACACATAACTATCTCTACACTTTACATTTTAGTGATTTTTTTTTTTATGTGTTCATGTTCAGTATTTATGAGTATATTCTAGGGATGCTTGTCATAGAATTAACTTTAATTGGGCTGAAGCAACATGTTCAGACCCTGCAAACTGTGAGGTTAGTTTGGTAGGTTATCATTTCCCAGCATCATCTGAACATACACATTATGGGAAGGAGGGGGATTTTATACTATAATGTTACTTAGCCAGAAGACCTACTACTTGTGAATTGCATGAGTTCCTTCTCTTATGTGTAATTTTTTTTTCAGATGTTTGGGAGCCATACTCTGTTTATAGTTTGATACTTTGTTTTTGCCACTTGACAGATGATGTTTTTCACATTAGGCTTTTCTTTTCTTCATCAGCCTATATAGTACAGATTTACATGACAAAATAAATGATTCTCTGTGGAATTAAATGACTTCCTTTGAAAATCCAAACAGATCGATTTTTACCATTTGATGCATTACTGCAGTAAAAATAAGACAATAATAGTAATTGACCTTTAAACTTAATTTAGTAATAATGTCTAGAGGTTGGGAATAAATTTACTTAACGTATTTAAATTCATGTTATACTTATACATCTTTATTTGAGATAACCATGTGCTTTGATTATAATCCTTTGTAATTATTTCTGTGTAAATTTGATCAGATAAAAATTGTAAGATACTGTTGAAATATTTTAGTTTTTATAATCCATATTCCTTTTCTCCCATATCCTAAAAAAGGAGTAAAAGTTTCTCTCCCCAACAAATGGTTATAGTTGAAAATATTTAATTTTTAAATATTTAGAATGCATGTTTGATAGGCAAGAAACTACAGCTAATTTGCTATGAGTGACTGGCCCTCGTTCTTAGAAAGCAGTATGTCCAATGGGGAGAAGCTGGAGAGGTTGGTTACTGTGTGTTTTTACTCATGCAGCAATAATCTTTTGCCATTGGAGAGGCAGAGAGGTCAAGAGGTCAGCAGTTAGTTTCAATAGTAATACTGTCTTCCTGTCTACTGTAGTTTCTTAAAAATACGGATGAATTGAAAGTTTGTCAGTGCTGCTTTATGGGATTCCACCCGCGTACGTTAATTCACGAGTACCCGGATGAAATTTGTTTCAGAAAGAAACAGTTGTGTTTTGTCATTTAATCTACTTCTTGTGGGAAGAAACCAGTTTTTGTTTGTTTGTTTTGTCTTTAAACCAAGAAAAGGCTTCCCAAGCAAGTAAAATTTACTATTTAGGGACTAGTTTCTTAACACTCAGAAGTATATTTGTTTCTCTTGGTTTATATGGTAAACTCGATTTAAGAAGAAAAAATAGAAGAATGGGTTAGACTTTAACTAAATTCACACTTTTTTATTGTGGCAAAATATTTCGTAACATAAAATTTTCTAGTTTCATGATTTTTAAGTGTCCAGTTCAGTGGCATTGAGTGCAGCCATCAACACCACCCGTCTCCAGAACTTTTATCCTCATCCCCTACTGAGGCTCTGTACCCATTAAATAATAACTCCCTATTATCCCTTCCCCTTTTCCCCATAACAGCTATTCTGTTTTCTCTATGAGTTTGCGTATTCCAGGTGCCTCCTGTAAGTGGAATCACACAATTTTGTCCTTTTGTGTCTGACTTACTTCACTCAGCATAGCGTGATGTTGTCAGAGTTCATCAGTGTTGTAGCCGGTGTCAGAATTTCATTTCTCTTTAAGGTTGGATGCTATTCCTTTGTGTGTATACACCACCTGTGGTGTATCCGTTCATCTGTGGATGGACATTGGATTGTTTCCGTCTTTGGCCAGTCGAACATTGTCATACAAGTATCTGCTTGAGCCCCTGCTTTCAATTCTTTTGGGTGTATACCTACAAGTGGAATTGTTGGATCACGCGGTCATTCTGTGTTTAACTTTTTGTGGCAACACTAAACTGTTTCGCACAGTAGCTGTACCAGTTTATGTTCCTGCCAGCAGTGCACAGCGTTCTCATTTCTCCACTTCCTCATCGACACTTGTTACTGTGTGTGTGTGTTGGGGGGGGTGATTTTTGTTGTTTGTTGGTTTATAAGAGGCAAACTCTGATGGGTGTGAAGTGGTATCTCATTGTGCTTTTGATTTGCACTTCCCCTAATGTCTAGTGCTGGGGAGCATCTTTTCACTTCTTTATGTATTTCGGGTATTAATCCCTTGTCGGATACGTGATTTGCAGATATTTTCTTCATTCTTCATTGGTTGTCTTCTTGATCTTTTAATAGTGCTGTTTGATGTACAAAAGTTTTTAATTTTGCTGAGGTCCCCTTTATCTTTTTCTTTCATTGCCTTTACTTTTGGTGTCACATATAAGAAATCGTTGCCAGATTCAACATCAAGGAAACTTCCCCCTCTGTTTTCTTCTATGAGTTTCATAGTTTTAGTTCTTTTGTTCGGGTCTTTGATCCATTTTGAATTAATTTTTTGTATGTGGGTAAAGCAAGGCTTCATCTTCATTCTTTTGCATGTGGATATCCAGTTTTCTCCGCACCATTTGTTATAAAGACTGTCCTTTCTCTATTGAGTGGGCTTGGCATCCTTGTTGCAAACTAATTGACCATATATGCATTGATAATTTTATAATATAGGTTACCTGGAGGTGTAAGGAAAATAAGAATTTGGCTTATTTTGCCACCTAACAGATTATATAGCTCATTATAGTTTATAATTTTATTTTCACAGCTGCACATGAAGTAGAGTCCCAACCCTTATATGAAACTCTTCAAGCTAGTGTGTTTCAGAATACAGAAATATTCAGATAATAGAAAGGTGATGTGATGCATGTAGGTTATGTAAAACCCCTAAGAGAGAATGGGGCAACACCCTGTAATCAAGCATAGTAATCATTCTGTACCACAGCTAATTAATATTAATGCTAAGTGAAAAAAATAAGAACCATAAATTGCCTTACTTCAGGTGCTGTTTTACTACTTAAATGGTTTATAGCAGAATTAGGAAAAACTTAGGTTTTCAATCTTTTGGATTTTGCAGTTGCAGATAAGATTATGCACTTGTGTTAGTGTTGTCTGCACTTAAGGAGAAGGAATCTGAGACTCAGGGGGTGGTGACTATCTGGATAAGAAGTGATTAAGGCAGGACTCAGACTCAGTACTTTCTACTTTGACACCCAGTCCTTTCTTTTCCTTTTACATTAGGCTGCAGACTGCTTTGAATTCTAGATGACTTTGTTTATATAATGTTAAGATAATATATAATTACTTTCCATCCACTTACTTGTATGTAGTTTTTTTTCACTTGTGTTCCACAAGGGTTTTTGTTTTTGTTTTGTTTTTTGTTTTTGAGCTACTACTTGTGAGATGGTGTGGTGATAAAAAACAAATAAAACTTACACTGTACCGCCACAACCCATTCTTCATCCGCTTCATTGCATGGAACCCACACATAGCTCACAAATAGGTTAGAAGAAGCTTAACTAGGTTCATGTGCCTCCATTCTTTCAAATTTGGCAAGCCATGGATGGAGACCAGTACCAATGTCATAGTCACACCCAAGCCAGGTAAGGGGCTTCTGCTTGTTTACCTGTTTGTTGCAAAAGGACTATTTATTAGATATGTAGACCTACACTGATGTTATACATTGGTGCTATTTGACCCCTGAATCCATTGGGCACAAATATGACTTTATCATGCATTATGGAAGGTTTTTTCCCCTAAGAGTTGGTTGTTAAATTTTTCTGGAATGTTTCCAGTTTATAATGGTCAAATGCCATTTATAAAAACAACACAAAAACAACACAAAACAAAAACACCCCAAAACTCATTTGCCTTTGCAGAGTAATGGAGGTTCAGTTGTGCCTTAAAAAAAACAAAGGGACACCACATGACTGATTTCCTCCATGTGTTTTAGGTGTTCTTATTCCTTCATTCTTTTATTTATTTCACAAATGTTTACGGAGTAGTGATTAAATATCTGGCACTGGTGTACATAGTTCTTAGTCTCACAGAGTTTATATTTACCTGAGATGACAGACACTTAAGACAGCAGTTACAATACAGGTGAGATGTTATGTCATGGGATTATGGAACAGAGAGGAAGGATCTAGCTCGGACTAGGGGTTCAGGCTCCTTGCAAGAAGTGATGCTTTACTCTAAGAGAGGTAGAGTAGGATGAGTAAATTTAGCCAGATGAAGCTGATGTGTTCTGGCCAGAAGCATGATAATATGTAACAACCTAAAGATTGGAAAGGACTTGGTTCATGTAGGGAGTGGAAGCTCTATGTGTCTGGAGCAGAGAACGCGAGAGAAGGTGGAGAGAGATGAGGCTGGAGAAGTAAGTGACGGTCAGGTTGACCAAGAGCCTTGGTGCCTTGTTGTGGAATTAAAGTTTCTGTGGTTTTAAAAAGCAAGGATGTGCCATTAAATTTGTCTTTTGGAAAATCAGTCTACTAGACATATGAAGAATGGGTGACAGGGGGCAAGAGTGGTGGCAGAGAGACCAGGAAGAAGCCTGCATTTTAACTTGGGTGACAGAGGATGGTCCTGGACTGAGGACAGCATTGTTCTGGAGAGAGAAGTCGACAGAATTAACCAAGTGCTGATTGAAAGACTCAGGTTTTAGAAAGTTACAGAGTTCAGGATTATGCGTTCACAAGTCCCCCTTGTATTTCTATTTTCTGAATGTGCAAGTTGTTTCATCCAGGAAGTTTCATAGTAGAAGTGTCAGTGCTTCTTCAAGCAAACAGCATAAAATGGTATTTCAAACCAGTTAAACTTTGGTTTTGCCACTTCCTTAGTATTTGGTCTTCCCACTATCCCCTAACATAGACATGTGGCACACTAAGCATTTATTATTTGAATGAGGATAGCCAGTCTGACTCTGACTCCAGTTGACCTCAGCATCAAATTCACCTCTGAAACATATCACCATGGCCACATAAAGTTACTTAGCCTTTTTTGATTTTAAACTTCCTTACATATAAAGCATGAACAGTAATAGCAAATATCCAAGGTCATCAGTTAACCGAATATTTACCATGTGCTAGGCACCACTTCAAAATAACTTCATCTGAATTTCCTCAGTGGTAACGAACCTGAGGCTGGAGGTGTTGGGGGTAAAGGGCTTTTAAAGGACTTGCCCCAAATCATACACCTAGAAAGTATCGAGTCAGGCCTGACTTCAAAGCCTGTCTACACTCCCACATAATCTTTTATTCTCATTATCCAACAATGAATACAGTAAGGACTGCTGACTAGGACAGGATCCCCCTTCCCTCATCGGTATGACGGAGCAGTTCGCCTCTGTTGAACATCTCTTCTCCCGGACACTGTCTCTGGTCCTGTTCAGTTCTCTTCACAGTCCTGTAGGTTCACACAGTAAGGTGGTAAAGAGAAACTTGAACTGGCTCCTGTGACCTTTTTGCCTTAGTAAGTTAGGGAACACCCTGATCAGAGTGGTGGGACTTAGAGGAAGCCGCTGGAGACGCTGGAAGGTCCAGGCAGAAGTGCTGGCCATAATAATATGATGAGATGTGACCGTCAGAGTAAAAGGCCACAGATGTACAGTAAAGCGTTGTTTGATGTGACAGTTTTTTGTTTTAGGTGCTGTTACACTACCAGACTGTCAGTGAACCTGCCGTTATTAAACGACTGATTAGCGTCTTAAACAAGAGCACCGGTGAAGTCACAAAGAAGAAGCCAAAGTGAGTGTTTTAATGCACAAATAGTGAACACAAACAATTCAGCAAATTTTTGACTGATTAATTCATTTTTGTAGTATTTCTCTTTGTGATAAGTAAAGTCTATTTTTACTTGCTCCAGAAATCTTTTTTTTTTTTTCAAAGACTAGATTAAAAGAAACACAAAACACATATTTAAGCTCCTGTCTAGGTATGAATGCTAGGTATAAGTTCTGTTGTGGATGATGGCAGTGGGGTGTGAATTGTATATAAAAAATATAAGTATAAATTTATATGTATATGTCAAGCCCTAGATACTGATGATGTAAAAATAAAGGGGCACTTAAAAAATCAGTTCTACATTTTAAAGAATGAATTTGAATTATGTCTAGCCACTAGTTCCAAATTCCAGCTGAGTGTTCCTCTTAACTCTCTTGTCACCCCCTCAATGAGAATCATTCTCTATGCTAAGAACACTCCAAGAAGAAAATGAATACATACTGTGTAGCTTCTAGAAATTGTTCCCTTTCTGCTCAGAATCCACTTGGAGCTTTAAGCGGAGGGGATCACTCACCATGTTGTTTCCCTCTGATTACCATTAACATCCAGGCCTACATCTGGACAGTTCCCTTTGGGACAAGATTGGGATTTTTCAAAGGAAGTGCTTCCTGAGAAACTTAATAAGTTTCTTAACCCTAATTCAATAAAGGCTAACCACAGTTTGGCTTGGCTGCTTCAGCTTTGGGGTTTTCCTCACTGCAACCCTATGGGGAATCCCACCCAAAATCCCCCTTTTTTAGTCTTTGGGTATTCCTCCTCATTTGCACCTGTAAAGAGGACAGAGGTGGTTAATGGGTTAATAGTTTGGCTGCAAGTAGAAGAGAGAGTCTTCATAGGGCTCTGAACCCATGCCTGTTTCTCCATTAGTTAGAAAGAAAGGGCTACTTAATCTCTCTCTGAAAAATAGTTCTTTAATAGTTCTTTTTATTTTATTTTTAAAGATAAGTTTTAAGAACTTACTGAACTATGGTTGACATACAATGTTCTATTTGTTTCAGGTGTGCAGCATAGTGACCCAACGGTTCTGTGCATTTTTCAGTGTAGTAACTGATAGTTCTTCATTTTTAACTTGAGTCTTTAGCTTCTGGCATGAGTGTCTGCCATCATGTTCTGAGAACTATAACTAATGGCCAGCATTTCTTGAGGACCACAATTTCCTAGGCTCTATCATGACTGCTTTCACATGGTTTATGTTCTCAGCAACCCTATGAAGCATGTACTGTTTCCCCCATTTTTCAGATAAGGAAACTGAGGTGTTAGAGAGGTTACATAACATGTTCAAGTTCACAGAGCTAGCAAGGGGCAGAGTCAGGATTTTAACCTCGGCTGTTGGTTCACATACAGGATATTATTTTTGGCAGGAGCCAAGTTGACCCACACAAGTGATTTGGAGAATTCTCAATCTAGAATTGACTCATCATACCTAATCCTGAATTTTCCCCTCCCTGCTTCTGCTACAAAGTCCTTACTCAATGATGCTGGGTTTTAATATATTCTCATATTAATGTTCCCTGGCACCTTATTTGCAGCTTTTCTCTTACTTTGCACCAACACCTTTTGGTCTTTCTCCTTCATTTCCACTTCAGGTATATTATAGACTCAGTTGCTTTATGTGGAATGGATTGAGCTTTCTAGAAACAAAATTAAGTGCAGATAATGAATATATTAGATGCTCTCCTTTCTTAGGAATGGGACTTTGGACTGAAATTGTCCAAAACCAGTATTTGGAAATTTTGGAATACTTTTTTAAAAACTTGTTTGGCTTATTCTAATCTGCCTGTCACCGAACTAATCTTTCAGAAGGAGAGTCTATAATTGCTATTTTCTATCCTTCTAGAGCACATCAAAATTAAATTAGAGAACCTTTTCAAAGTGCCCCCTTTTGGGTTTTACTCTTTCTGTAAGTTTAGATGAGCTCATGCACAAGGATTTTTGTTTAGGTATTTGTATGAAACCGCTTACAGTCAGGCTCATGTCCCCTGTCTCCCCCCCCCACCCCACCTTCATTTCCTACAAACATTGTGGGAAAAAAATCTTACATGATTTTATTCGAACCCCTGTTAAAGAATCACTATTCCTGTGTGAGAGAGAGAGGAGGGAGGGAAGGAGAGAAATTTAAAGTAGTCTGTTGGCTCTAGGAGATTGTCCTCTTCATAGGTAACTTCCTAACTTATAAACCACCAGTTAGAATTTTACATTGCATCCCTCTTTTTAAAATGAAAATTCTTTAGTTTTCTTTATTAATTGAACCTGTCAATTGCATGAGGAATGAATGAAAGGGAAGGCTTTGGTGGAGGGTCTTTGAGCATTTTAGGTCATAAGGTCCTTCAAGAGTTGTATTTGGAAGAGTGGTTTAAAAAAAAAAAAAAATATATATATATATATATATATATATATATATATATATATATATATATATATATATATAAAATGAACCACCTAATATTTCTTCTATCTAGAATCATTCCTATCATTTCTTTCAACGAACCCAGAAAAATACAAAGGCATATATTTTCATTTTAGGAAACTTTTTTTTTTTTAAAGATTTTATTTATTTGACAGAGATAGAGACAGCCAGCGAGAGAGGGAACACAAGCAGGGGGAGTGGGAGAGGAAGAAGCAGGCTCATAGCAGAAGAGCCTGATGTGGGGCTCGATCCCAGATCGCCGGGATCACGCCCTGAGCTGAAGGCAGACGCTTAACCGCTGTGCCACCCAGGCGCCCCTTTTTTTCTTTTTAAGTTCTTGCAAGTTGATTTGATCGAACGTGAAATACTTGCTTTTCAGTTTGTTACCATGTTCACTCACCTGTATGGGCTGTCCCTGTCCCCCCCCCCCACCTCTTAACCGCTAGACTGCTGACTAGAGGCCAGAACGCCCTGGTGGAGCTGCAGACTCAACGGCCGGTCGCCCTGGAGCTGTACAAAGACTTCAAAGAGCTGGGCCGGTTCATGCTGCGCTATGGCGGTGCCACGATCGCCGCGGGCGTGGTCACCGAGGTATCGGGAAGGGAGTGGTTGCTCACGGGTCCAGGTGTCTGTGCGTGACCTGCTTTGTAAGAATAATTCCTGAGAGTTCTTGGCTTAAGGGGAGCACAGTTATGGTATTAGAACAAGATTTTAAAATTCATGTTTAAAATTTTTTTAAATGATGTCAAGAAAATGTTTGGTTTTAGAACTTTTCATAGTGAGACTTCCGAACTGTCCTCTCCACGAAAAATGTTTCTCAAAATTCAAGTAAGTTTGTTGACAAATAGATCTGTAAGTAAGCAATGCAGATTATGAGAACACAGACTTTAAGAGTCAAACGAATTGGGGGAGGTGATTTCGTTGAATAGCAGAGCCCTCATTACTTTTTTTTCTTGAAATAACTGGTTCTCCGTGCGTTTGAAATGATCCATTCAGAAAGTTCAATTAATGTTTCCGAAAGGGACCTGTTGTATAATGTAAGGTGCAGTTGAGTTTTGGAGAAAATAGCCAGAGGTGAACCAACAAGCTTCAGTAATTTAAATGTTCTTCCACGCAATCATCATAAATATAAATCTTAAAATACTTAGAATACTTAGAATACTATATTTTTAATGAATACTTCATTTGATTGTTTTCTGCATGAAAATGGGATGTCTGCCTTGAACATAGGGCTTTATGTTGCATCAAAATTCAGTTATACCTGCATCCTGCAAAAGGCTTTGGCGTTCAGCTGCCCACGTTTGTTACCCACTGCTTCCTAGCAGCGCAAGCACATTTCTCCCTCAGTTCACTCACCTGTAAAAACAGGCTGGCAGAAGCCACCTCCCACAGTTGTGAAGTGAAAGGCGCTCACAAAGCATTTGGCACAGTAATTGGCATTCAGTAAATGTTACCTAATGCATTGTCATCAATATCACAGTCTGCCAAAGCATTCTTTCTAAAAGAGCATTCTAGAAATAAGATACGGTTTCTTGTGGAAAATAATGGAGAGATTGTAGTAAATCTCAGAAATAGCATGACTGAGGAAGGGGAAGAGTTACAGGAAAAAAGAATAGTTTCGTCTTGACCTAATGATTATATCGCTGCCATTTTCCGTTTGTTGTTTTTAAAATGTGATTGATTAAATTATAGCACCTTTCTTTTTTCTTTTACAGATAAAGGAATGATGGGTCAGAATTTCTACCGTGTTTCCAAATGCAATGAAATAGCTAACCTGTTTTTAAAGAATCCAGTTGTTCAGTTAAAGGAGCAATGTGCAATTGGTTATTTTTTTAAATGAGAAACTTAAAATGATATAATCATCTGCAAAGAAGTATTAATCATCACTCCTCCTAAAGTTTCAAGTTGCCAAATGGCAAAGAAAGGCTAATACTACACTTTCCTTTAAAAAAATGCTTTCCCTTTGAAATGTTAGTGAATGGATTTACTTCGCTGAGGTTTATGGAAACCATCAGAAATATGTATTAGACGACATTCAGTCATCATGAAATGACCTCTGCTTCCAGCCAAACCACAGAACGTTTACAGTGTTCAACTCTACTGCACACATTTTAAGGGAAAGTGACTAAATTGGGTTGTTCAGGCAGTTAATATTCAACCTGAGCAATTTTTTTTTCTTTTTTTTTTTTTAGTTAGCTAACAAAAGACTATAGGAAAGGTGTTTTGTGTTGAGCATAAGAATATTCTCCCTCCAACAAATGAACTTTTGAAAGCTTAGTTTGGAATTGGTGGAATCTGTCCCTTTGGTAACCAATATATTATTTAAGGTGTAAAGCCAACTAATAAAATGCCTTAGTTTGAGCATAACAGCAGACTGTGTTTTATTTCTTAGATTCTGTTTATGAGCTTCTCTACCACCATTGCTAAGAATGACTTGGGGATTTTATGGGATCAGTTTCACCTAAGTTTCTTGGCTCCTTCACATGAATTCTCGTTTTTTTTCCCCCTAATAGTATTTCTATTTCTAACCATAATTTTATTTCTCCTATTCTCTCTTTTACTCATTTATTTATTTAGAGGAGGGGAGGGGCAGAAGGAGAGAGAATCTTAAGCAGATTCTGTGCCCAGCGTGGAGCCTGGCACAGAGCTTGGTCCATGACCCTGAGATGATGACCTGAGCTGAAATCAAGAATCAGACGCTTAAACGACTGAGCACCCAGGCGCCCCTCCTATTTTCTCTTTTAGAATTACATGTATGATGACTTTATCTTTATCTTGCATACCTTATAGACTGTAAGTCCCCTGTGAGTAAAAGTCATGTATCTTTGAAGTTTCAGTCTCAAGCTCCAAGTTGTATTTAGGTAACGGGTATTTGCTGAGCGGCCTCCTGAGTGCTCGTGGCTTTAGAGTAGAATCTGTGCTCAGCTGAGCCTGGCACTCTGATCTGATAGACTGTATGATACGCTTTTTTATTGGGAAGTGGTGTGATTTGTATGTTGATGACTTACCATATACAACAGCATTGCTTTTATTCTGTGGGAGAATATACATCCATATGCTGAAATGCGCAGAGCGTAAATGTGCTGCTTGGTGAATGGGCACAAAGTGAGCACCTGTATAATCTATTTCTTTACTGAGAAGTATTTGAGTAGTTGTTACTTCAGATAAACTTGCTAAGGTAAGAAAGTGTTTTATTTATATTATGTTAATCAGGAATTTAACTGGTAGATCTGACAAAACCTAACTTAAAGTGACTTAAGCACGAAAGACTAGCGGTAGACTTGCTTTGACTCCGCCTAGATCGAGCAGCTCGCAATGTGAGCAAAGGCTCATCTGTGCTCTGCCTTCCCCAGTGTTGGTTTTGCCCCCAGACTCCATACAGAACCCCCTGCAGTTCCACACGTAGATCTTCAGAGCCTTCATCAAGGGTCAAGGGCAGGTTTAAAGAGCATGTGTTTTCCAGAAGTTCTAGAAACATCTTATCATTGACTATAGTTGAGTTTAATTTCTTTGCTTGGGGCATCCTTGTAGTTGAGTGTGAAGTGAATCACCCGCAGCACATAGCTGAGATTCATGGGAAGGAAATTCAGGGTGCTTCTAGGAAGGGGAAATGGATTGAGACCTGGTGGGGCTGGAGGCAAGAACAAGGAACATCCACCATGTTATATAAGGTCATGATAGAATTAACTTTAAATAAGAATACAGCATAAAACGAATGGTAGTAGCAGTAGTAGAAATGAGTTTATTTATTCCTTCTTAAGTTGTGATAAAGTATGGCCTTTTTATTTACATTATATTTACAATTGGTTGTTGCTGAAGGGGGTGGTGACATTAAGGGGACCACCTGTGGGACAGGGGTGCCGACAGTGGGAGATTGGGGTTAAGGGACAAGACATACAGCAAGCGTGCCCAAGGTTGGCTTTGGTGGAAATCCTCCCCCTGAAACTTCCACCCATACTAACAATAGTACATCCATTTGGGATTACTTTACTTAACATACTGTGTTTCTTCTTCCTGTGTGTAGTTTTACTGTTTGTTCTCTGATCTCAACTCTTTGTGTCTCTACTACTCAATTGCCTCTAGAATAACTGGACTTAAAAACATAAATGCATGTGTAGACTTGTTAGTGTTTTTTCACATGTTCATTATTTATCACAGTATTTGAGCCCCTCTGTGATCTTTTTATTTTATAATGTAACAAGATTTTTCAAAAAAAATATTAGTAGCTTTTAAAAAATGATGTAAAAATATGAAATTATTTGAATGTCCCTAGCACATTTCTGATCTATAGGAGTTCGTCAGGATTATACAGCTGAAACACACACACACACACACACACATTCCAGAAGACCCAATAAAAATTACTGGGTCATTACTTACCAGTTTTTCTCTAAAATATCCAGAGATTAATATTAATGTAAAAACACGTCTTCCTTCCTCAACATGAGGTCGCCATGTTCTAGGCACAGGAGAGAGCTCTGGAGTGCAGGTCTTCATTGGGCTGACAGCCCAACCCGAGGGCTGGCAGGGAGAGTCTCAATACCATAGACTACAAGGGAGAATTAACAATATGAAAGCATCCAGCAAGAATGTACCCTAAGGACAGTGCAGAACGGTCTAGGTGAGGAGGGAGAGCCATTAATGCTGAAGTAAAATTTTACTTCTATAAAAGATTCTTGAGTCAAAGTAAATCAGCCCGTAAGTCACAGTCTCCCTCCTGCCAATTTAGAAATCAGTGGGGGAAGACAGGAGGCAGGTTTTGCTTTGGCAAAATCATCCAAGAGGGCAGCTTTTGGCCTCCAAACTAGCAACATTTAAAATCCCACCAACAGTGAAAGCCATTCTTTATTTTTTTTTAAATTTTTTATTATATTATGTTAGTCACCATACAGTACATCCCCGGTTTCCGATGTAAACCTCGATGATTCATTAGTTGCGTATAACACCCAGTGCACCATGCAATACATGCCCTCCTTACTACCCAACACCGGTCTATCCCATCCCCCCCCCCCCCGCCCGAGGCCCTCAGTTTGTTTCTCATAGTCCATAGTCTCTCATGTTTCATTCCCCCTTCTGATTACCCCCCCTTTCTTTATCCCTTTCTTCTCCTACCGATCTTCCTAGTTCTTATGTTCCATAGATGAGAGAAATCATATGATAATTGTCTTTCTCTGCTTGACTTATTTCGCTTAGCATTATCTCCTCCAGTGCCGTCCATGTTGCAGCAAATGTTGAGAACTCGTTCTTTCTGATAGCTGAGTAATATTCCATTGTATATATGGACCACAACTTCTTAATCCAGTCATCTGTTGAAGGGCATCTCGGCTCCTTCCACGATTTAGCTATTGTGGACATTGCTGCTATGAACATTGAGGTGCATATGGCCCTTCTCTTCACTACGTCTGTATCTTTGGGGTAAATACCCAGTAGTGCAATGGCTGGATCATAGGGTAGCTCAATTTTTAACTTTTTTTTTTAAGATTTTTTATTTATTTATTTAACAGAGATAGAGACAGCCAGCGAGAGAGGGAACACAGCAGGGGGAGTGGGAGAGGAAGAAGCAGGCTCATAGTGGAGGAGCCTGATGTGGGGCTCGATCCTGTAACGCCGGGATCACGCCCTGAGCCGAAGGCAGACGCCCAACCGCTGTGCCACCCAGGCGCCCCTCAATTTTTAACTTTTTAAGGGACCTCCACACTGTTTTCCAGAGTGAAAGCCATTCTTTAGAACCTACCCACGTCCAGGAAGAAGAGCCAACAAGAATGAGAATCTTCACAAGCCAGCAGAGTCATGCTGACATGAAGAATGGGTCCAAGTGGAAAGATGATCCCAGCGGTAACCCTTGTTTGAGCCGTTGAAAGCCCTTCTATATCAGAGGTCTTAGAAAAAGTAGAATGGCTGAGTAATTTACAGGCTGGTTCTTTGAAAATGCCAAAGCTATTCAAGATTTTAAAAAGCACTAGGGACGAGATGAGGTATAGAATTGTGCATGAGAAGGACTAATTGGAATATGAGGTGAAGCGTGAGGCTCAGCTCTTCGCCACTTCCTCAGGGAGCCCATGGACTCTGCTCACGGTAACAAGATGGGCTACAATGTGCTTTCAGCAGACCTGGTCCCTCTCCTTGGAACACTGTCAGCGCTGCAGTTTCACATTATTTGTATCATTCACTGTTTTCTCCTTCTGAAATGTAAGTCCCAAGAGGAAAGAGCCCTTTCTGTTTATTTCATTATTGGTATTGTCCCTAGCACATACAATTGTTCAATGAGTGAAAGAATTAATGATTTTAATTTCCTTGTGTCTGTGTTGTCCGAAAATTACAAGTTTTTATTTCTATCCTAATGCTGTGTGTGCAGGGGCTATTTTTATAGTGAAGGAAAAAGAAAACTTATAGAACCAAACTTCAGCACTGCTTCTGTCTGTCCTCTTGTCTGTTAAACCACAGCCCCACTTTGGAGTCTTCCTGAGCGGGGCAAGCCTTGTGAGCCTCGGAGATTCAGATGTGCTCGCGTTTCAGGATCCGGACAGGAAATCAGTTGGCTGCCAGGGATTCTACCAGGCCTCGCGTAGACTGAGATGGCCGAGGGAGCTTGATGCATTCTTGCCCGCCAACCCTGGGCTTACATAGAATTCTTTTAAAGATGACTATGAAACATAGTAACAGGCCTGTGGAAAAATCGGAAGTACATGTAGGGTTCTGAGCAGGTGGAGGCAAAAACCTTTCTTTGTATTGTAGGTAACAAGTTTTCTTTCACGGCGGCATGGTGTCTGTGAGATGTAGATTTCCTGAGTTGAGAAGAGAATCAGGGTAGGTTAGAAGAGACGGCACAAGAACCCACACCATAACAGCAACATCCAAATATGCACTGAGGGCTGTAAAAATAGATACTAATTGGAGACAGTGAATCGATGATGTGGCCGCTGTCCTTGAAATCCGCTCCTAGTGTACAGAGAGTTGAAGATGATAAACAGAAAGACCCCAAGATCGCACACGAAGGGAGTGTAACGTTTTATTCGAGACCTTACAAAGCGATTACAACCACATTTGTTTCTGTTAAAACTTTTACATTTCTAAGGTTAAAACAAATCTTGGGAACGAAACAAAGCTCCCAAAAGAGTCATCTTCAAAGAAACAAAAATTGAACTCCAGTTTTTTCTGCAGCACTAAATTTTATTTTATTTATTGATTGATTTTATTTACTCGTTTATCAGGGAGAGAGAGCACCAGCAGGGGGAGCGGCAGGCAGAGGGAGAAGCAGGCTGCCAAGGGAGCAAGGAGCCTGATGCAGGACTCAATCCCAACACCCTGGATCATGACCTGAGCCGAAGGCAGATGCTCAACTGACTGAGCCACCCAGGTGTCCCTGCAGCACTAAATTTTAAAAGACAAAGAGACACAGGAGCTAAATCTATAAAACTTTAAGTTAGAGGGGTTGCAACCCACGAACTCATTATTCAGCTGTGTGTGGTTCACAGGTGAGGGTAAGATGTTCTTGTGGGAGAGGGGTGAAGGAAGTGGGGAGGCAGGATATAAAATGCTCCGATCATGGAGGTAGTTCAAAACTTTAAGATTAGGGAGGTCACAGTAGAATATTCTGCAGCAAGCATATGACGGTGCCCATCATTTGTGGATGTCATCAAAGACCACAGGGCACATACTGCTGTTGGTGCTTGCTGCAGCAAGAGAGACCACACACCATAGAGGAATAAGTGCTTCTCGACGGTGTAAGGAGGGGCTTGTTAAGGAATTTGGCACATGAAGGTAGGTAATTTTGAGGAGGGCTCAAGTGAGCCAGGGTTTCTTCCGGATTGGGTAATGTCAGAAAGGGAGTAATTCTGAAGGGGGGAGTAACCCATTTTTATCTAAGAGGTAGGGGCAACGGAACAAGGCAAAGCGGCGGCAGTTACTCAAGTTAGCCACAAGAGGGGGCTGTTTCATCATTTTTAAGGTTTGCACGGTACTTGGGTTTTCGCCCAGGTGTGATAATACGATCTCACTTCATCAGGATCACAGAGCGACCTGGTCTGATGTCAGAGATTTAGGAATTGTTAATGGTCGATAGAAGAACACCATGGCCTGCCTGGGAGGGTCAGACCAGCTTTTAGCTCTCAGAAGCAACTTTTTCTCACACGGAAATTATTTAAATAGGTAGAAATAATAGTGTAAAACAACATAAATAGGGCAATTAAATGATACCTAAATGTGGGGACATGAAGTAGCTTGTGGCCTTTGTAATATCAATTCAGCACCCCATAACTGGGTTTAGTTTTGTGATTGTTGGAGCATGTTCTGTTGAAGGTACACAACCTTCCCTTTGCCAGACTCCTGCCTCCACGCTGGTCACGTGATTCGATATTTTAGTGGAGAGAGGAGCTCTTCGAAAGGCTGCAGAACCAGGAGGGAGGAGGAGGACAAAGGTTCGGAGAGGAGATGGTCCGCTGGTCAAGGTTCTTGTGGAGTCAGAAGGCAGGTGGGGTCCTGAGTAGGCATTTCCTCTGCCTGGAATTACCCACTTCTTGCCTGCCTGTTAACCTCCTCCCCAATCCTTTCTTACCCTTCTCCCAGGTTCCGTCCTGCGATTCCTTCCCTGAACTCAGGCGGAGCTCCCCGTTCCCTGCCCTGGGTTTCTGCGGAGCACAGAGCACACCGCTGGGGGGCGCACATGCTCCTACACTGCGGCTTGTTAGCGCGCCGTCTCCCCGAGTCGCAGGGGACTTCTCCCGGCATCAAGTGCCTCTACGTCTCCCTGTGGCTTCTGGCCGGTGGGAGGCGCTCCCGTAACAGACCCACCGTGTGCTTCCCGGGACCGCAGCCCGCCCGGGGGAGGGGGATGCAGAGTTCTGAACACACGCCAGAGCTCTAAATCAGCGAACGCCCACCCTTTCCTAAAAGAGTGATTTTTGTCTATGAGGTGAAAACACCCTCTCCTCTTCTGAAATATTCTAGAACTATTAGTTTTTCAGAATTAGTAGTATGCTCCATACGTCATGTTTATAATTTTTGTCAGTTGGGCTACTGTCTTGAGTCCTCTCTTCTCACCGCGCAGGACCTGGCCCTAAATCCGTCCCCTGGGGTGTGGTGGGGGCAGAGCTGGTTGCCGCTGATGGAAATACGCCTGGCCGCTCCTCCAGGGCCGGGACCAGAACAGACCAGCGCTCAGCAGAACGTGCCCTGGAGAGCAGGGCACCAGTCCAGGGAATTCAGGAGCAGGTGGCTTCCAGAGGTACGGTGAGGCAGGTGGGGCCGCAAGGGAGTAGGGCCTCTATTCCTAGGCCTGGATATAGGATTTTATGTCTTCTTAAGGGAAACAAAGCAAGAGATGACTGGTGCCACATTTCGAGGGAAGAGTGTGAAGGCAGATTAGGGCTCAGCGAAGTGAGGCCGGAGGCTGCGTCCTCAGGAAGTGTCTCCCACTTCAGCTGAGCTCTGGTTCCAGAGCCAGATCTGTGGTGGACCTGCATGCGGGGACCAGAGGCTGGGCCTGTTTCTGTGTCGGGAAGGCCTGAGAAGCACCAAGCACTTTTTAGGAGTACGGGTCCAGTCTCTCACACTATTCTGCGATTATGTGGCCGAAAACACCACCCCCATGGTGTCCTTAGAAAGTTCCTTTCTTTAAAAAGCTCTCCCTTAGGGAGTCCTCTCCTTGGACTCTTTTGGATTATTATGAACCATACAAAAAGACAAACAAATCTGATTAATCAATCAACATTAGTCTCAGTTGCTTCTGTCTCATATCAGATTTTTTTCTCAATAGCTTGGGTGAGAGAAATCTCAGGAAGTGGGTGAGGGAAAGTGATGTGTATTTTTGAGTGCGAAGTGCTTGGGAGAAGAGTGGGCTTCTACAATGTTCAGAAGGAGCAAAGAAGGCACTAGAAGCTGAAGAGTGAGAGAACCAGGGACACAAGCCAGGAAAAGTCTCTCTGGGCATTTCCCTGAGGTCTCTCTGCTCTAGGCTCCCCTCTACTTTGTTCTGTGGGGCCAGGGCTGGGTTTGCTAAACCATATTGCTCACAGCTCTTGCCAGTTGGCTCTCTGCCAATTGGAGACACTAGGAAGAGCCTGGAAGGAGGGGGAGGGAGGAGATGCTGCCTCTGTCTCCAGTTCCTGTCAGCATCTCAGCAACTACCCTGCCCCCCCCCCCCCCCCCCCCCGGCCCTTGGCCAGCAGCAGCCACACCCCAGGCCTGCAGGAGCTGTGCGTCCAGTCTCAGACATGGCGGCCTCTCTTCCTGTTACTAGATGTTACTAATGTCTGGGTACCTCAGCTGGACCGGCCCCTCTCTCAGCCTTCTAACCCAATGTAACCATTTCCTCATGTTAGACTTTGAAATACCCACATAGTTTCTGTGTTCTGGAACAGACCCGGGCTGTATGTAGTATTGTATTTGTCCATGTAGGTATATTTTTATTTATGTGTAACCAGGTATTCAACAGAAGCACATCAAAATGGCCCCAAATTATTAACAAGATAAAGGAAAAAGAAAACTCTCCTGGAAACGGAAAGGTTAAGAATTTTAGGCTGAGAAAAAAAATTTCATCTTTAAACTTCTTCCTGGCTTCTCACTGGGTAGGGAGAAGGAGCCTCAAGAATTTGGCCCCATTATATAAAATGAGTTCTAATTCCAAAGTTTCTGCAGAAGCTTTGAGCTGCAAAGGCGAGAAGACCAGGGGCATTGGTCCTTTGTTCAGCAGACCATCATAGGTCAGTTTTCGATTTGCAGAGAGGCCTGAAGCTTCTTTGCACAGGGAATGGGGTGCTTTTGCTTTGCATGGGTGATCAGCAAGAATTTGGGGAGATTATTTAGAGAGAGACCAATTGAGGCGGGAGCAGGAGGACGTGAGGATGTGCGCAGCCAGCAAATGTCCCAAATGACCAATGAATTTAGAATATCGATATCTCATTTGACTAAATTTTAACTACGAAAGTGGCATATTGATATAGGTTCATCATACAGTATTCAAGAAATTTAAAACATACGGAGTAAGAAGAAGAAACCCTCATTCCCCCCTTGCACCCCCCTCAAGCAGGCATCCAAGGAGATCCTATCGTGTATATTATCCACTAGCTTTCTTTTTATCATTTAACAGTACATCCTTTCAATGGCTAAATAACATTCCTTATTCTGGGTGTCACAACTCATCATAATAATTGTCAGTTGGTAGGTATTTCTATTTTTGATTTTGAAATTACCATATAAAACAATGCCCTGTGACTTACCTACTTGCACCAGAGCAAGAAATCCTGTGGGAGAGATTCCGAAAAGGGGAATTACTAGCCTCCACGTGGGCATATTTTAAATGCTGATATGGCCAGATTGCCCTCGCGGGAGTTCCGTGACCCCTCCCACCCCCGTCGGGGGACTAGGAGAGCACCTGCTTTTCCACATCCGCACACAGAGCGGATATTACGGGCCTTTTAAAATGTTTCTGGTTTGACTGGGGAGTCAGGACACCTCTTTGTACGTCACGTTCCCTTGATTAGCAACGACGTGGGACACCTTTCAGGCCTTCGCTAGCCAACTGCGTCCCTTTTACTGTGAATTGCTTGTTTATAGCCTTTGCGTGTATTTTTTCAGTTGGCTTGTCCAGTTCCCTTACCAATTTATAGAAATTCTTACATGCATCATGGCTATGAGTCCCCGTGTGTTTCCTCTCCCCGTACATAGATGTGGCTTGTGTCCTTACTGGCGGGCACAGCTGTGAAGATGGGAGCTGCTGGCTTCTGGATGGAGGGACCGTTCACAGACAAGGGAGCCACAGCAAGGAGAAACAGACGAGAGATGGAAAGAGGGAGTCTGTCTTCAGTCACCTCTGTGGGGTGAGGGCAGTGATGTGTTGAGGAAAATCACACGATTTGGAGATAAAAGGATTGAAGTTCATTCCTTAGCAACTGCGATTCTGGACAAATTAACTTCTTTGAGGCTTGGTTCCTTGTATCATACAGGGGATTTAATGACTTCACTTAAATAGGATTGTTGTGTGGAATAAATGAGTAAATTCATGTCAAGGACTTGCTTCAGGGTCTGGCCCTCCATGTGTGAACGATAGAGTGTGAACCCAATAAAAGGAGACACACAGGTGCCTTCTGACATTTCAGAGGGCCATGAACACGTAAGCTGATGTTAGCTCACCATGTTATTATCCCTTTCTCATGAAGTACTGGAATCTGTGACGTATGCCCCAATCCTCTTCACTCAGAGTTTGGAGACTGGAACATTCCTGAGTGTCAGGCCACCTCCCACTTTCACTGATTGGCAAATGAGGACTTTGGAGCTGGAGGTGAGGACAGGGCTCACTCAGGGTAGGGAAGCGTGCAGGGAGAACCAAAGGGAACAACTGCCCCGGAGAAAAGCGGGAGTTGTCTCCACCATGGCTGGAACAAAGGCACTTCTGATGCTGGAAAACTTCATTAATGGAGAGTTTGTACCTTGTAACTCCTATCTTGATTCTTATGATCCGTCTACGGGGGATGTATACTGCCGAGTGCCCAACAGTGGAAAAGAAGAGGTGAGTGGGGCGCCTGGCTGGGGCAGTCTGCTGAGCATTCCTCGGTTTTGCTCAGGACCTGCATGATCTCAGGGGCGTGGGATCGAGCCCCACGTTGGGCTTGTGCTCAGTGCAGAGTCTGCTTAAAGACTCTTTTTCCCTTTCCCTCTGCCCCTCCCCTTCCCTCTCTTTCTCTCAAATAAATAAATCTTAAAAAAAGGGGTGAGTGTGTTCACTTAGGGAAGACTGATGTGTACTTCATGTGTCGATGAATACACATCGCTTACGTTTCTAGGAGCAAAGAGAGTTGGGAAAAGGAGTAGAATTGTTAACCACAAGCGGAAGGAAGATTTCAGTTCTGGGAAGATCTGCTTTGTAATGGGACTTTTAAGATGCAGGTTTCCCCCACGATCCAAAAGGAGAGCGTTCTTATGAAACTTTTTGAAATGGCGTAAAGTGAAGAGCATCCGTCTGATAACGGCTTTTTTCATAGAAGTGAAAATCCTCTTCGTATTTCTTTTGGTTAGTTAAAACGGGTGCTAATGTAAAAGCGAAGTGGCCTCCTGTGAACTTTGGAAAGGGGACACCTGTGCCTGGGACAAAGCCCATGACTTTGTGCAGAAGCAAGTGATTAATCTAGACAACTTAGCACACGGCTGCCTTTCTCGGACATTCCTCATCAGGGGTCTAGTAAAAAGTATCATTTGTTAAGAATGATCAGTGTTTCTGTTTCCTTTCCTTTACCAAGTGCTGCCTAACTTTGCCACTATATTCATGGATTTCTAAAAATAAAACTGGTTACTCCACTAAAACAAGCAAAAGTGAAAAACCCAGGGATTTATCTTAGATTATCCTCTAATAATGCCTTATGTCTTTAAAATATCTAGTGAAGTAAAACTGATATTTGAATGATGAAATGCAAAATCAAATTCCCATATAGTTTTGCATTTAAATTTAACACCATCCTTTTTCTTACTCGAAGTGCTGAATGGCCCCAAACATTAAAATTTTTTTAGTGATATAGAATTTTATTTGAGAAGTTTTATAAAATGTTGGCGATATATTTGATTAGTTATCAGTTATCACATTGGCAATGTAAGTGTGTCTGGGTTGATGAATGTGGCTGATGTATGCTCATCTAACGCCTAATGGATTTTAATGTTTAAGGCACAAAGAACTAGATTATTTAAAAGATAACTGTAGCCTTCATATGCAAACAAATATCTATAAATAAGCCTTCGTACATACTAAACTGTTCTCTTTTGTTAATAATATTTTAAAACTGTCTTGCATTAAAAAAACCTTTAGACTTGTGGACAAAAGTTTGCAAACTTTGGCTAATCTGTTGGTTAAACTGTAACCCACGATTTTGTTTGTTTCAAATGACCTGGGATAGAGGTGGGAAATCCAGCTTCGTGTTATCTAGTCCTCCTGGTCTCGAAGTGTTTTCCAAAGTAAACTTAAAAATAACAAATATGACAAATTTAGTTGAAATATTTTCTGTGGCTAATGGTTCATGCCTTTTAAGAAGATAGAATTTGGTATGGATCATCTGCTGCTAGAGGAATAAATATTTTGGATTTCCCAGTAATTTAACTTGCAAATATCCTCTCTGATCCCGCAAGTCCCAGCTTTTGCTGGCTTGAAAAATATTGTCAACATACAAGCTACACACCGAATTTCACAGAAAGCCTCTTACAGAAAGTGCGGCTGGCACTGCTAACAGGTTTCGCTCTGTGCTCTGTGTTCACTAAACCCGCTAATACAGATTACCCCCCATGGGAGTCATTAACAACCTACAAATAAGACTATCATCGTTCTTACTCCGCAGACGACAGTGAGCTAACATTCTCATCTCTGACGCCTGGATCAGTGGCCACACACACACACACACACACATGCCCACACAAGCACACACACATGCACGTGCACGCATGTGTGTGGTGGCGTTTACATGATAGCTTTGCAGTCATAAGCACAGACTGGAGTCAGACTGCCTGGCTTCAAAGACCAGCTGCACCACTTAGTATCTTGACTTAGAGCTGAACTTCCTTGTGCCTCAGTCTCCTGACCTCTAAAATGGGGATGACAATAACACCTGCCTTCTAGTGTGGCTCTGAGGATGAAACAGATTGGTAGATGTAAAGCCCTTAGTGTTTGGCAAACAGTAAATGCTTTCTAGGTATTAACTTTTGCTCATATAGATTAATACGTATTCTATAGTACACAGACATAAACCAGCTTAGAAAATAGGACTGGATTTGAGTTTTCTGCATAGCAAAAGCTTCGATTTTACAGCGATAGCCTCAGGAAGATGAGCTTTTCCACTGAGCCCGGAAGGAAGGCGTCCTCCCCTTGTTGGCTGTCAGTCAGGCCTCTCTGGTGGAGAACACCAAGGCCACGTTCTTCCTTCATCCTTCTGCGGGTCCACAGTAGGACCCAAAACACCACTTTTCCAGAAATTTATAGTTAAGATGAGAATCGTGTCATCCTTTATTCAGCTCAGCTGGAAGTGACTCTGTTTATAAACAAAACAAAGGAGCAGTGTGGATCAGATTTTGGGGGAGAGGGTGGTGGAATTGTCCAGTCATGTGATTCGAGAAAGATGCTCGTGGTTGCCTGAAGCCTGTGGAAAAGGATTCTGAGGCTGGACCTGGGCCAGGGGTGGAAGAAAGCTGTGAGTGATAATAAAGTCTTGTCATGCCTGTGAGAGAGAAGAGGGTCGAGACACAGGCTATGGATCTTATCTCTGGGAAAGACGTTGCTTCAACTTCGATGAAGACCTGAAGACTCATTTTGCCTTGCAGGAGTTGGCCTTGCTCGAACCCTTCCATATATTGCTTCCTTTTAGATTTGCTCCAAAACCAGGTCTCTAAGCTGTCTGTTCAAACACAGATGCCCTCCTTTCCCACAGGGGCCTCCTTCACTGGGCAGAGCCAGGCAGGGCACAGGGTCTGGCGCTCTGCCATAGCAGGCCAGCTGTGGTCTTGGGAGCCACCAGGATCCGGGTTTGAATCCTGATGCTGTCACTTATTAGCTGTGTGACCTCTGCCAAGTTACTTAAGTTCTCTGTGCCTCAGTTTCCTCATCCGCAAAATGGGCATAGCAATAGTCCTGGTACAGAATTTTAAAACGGGTTAAACAAAATAATTTGTGTGTTTAGCATATTCCTATATATATATATATATATATATATATATATATATATAATTGTCAGTAAATGACTATTATGATTAGTCATTCTGAGTGGAAATGACAATCCGAGGTTATGATTTCAAACAAAATTTTAGACTTTATCGGATAAGTTGAAAGAGTCTACACATCTATGAAGTTTTCTCCTTCATATGCTATTCAAAAAATTTTTGTATTTTGGCATGATTGAAAATGTGCATCTATTAAAATTCAAATAGCTTCTTTCTGATTGCCGCATCTGAATGCCCTGGCCGAAATGGAGCATTCTTCTTTGTTCTTGTGGTGCCCCTGATTCGCTGGTCACGTAAACACCACTTTTCAGGTAACTCAGCATGAAGGAGAGAGTACTGAATATTTGAAATTAGGCAGAAAAAAATTAGGCTTGGGTGGCCCTGTGGATTCTGGATTCATCCAACCTCAGGAGCAATAGTCTTTTTTTTTTTTTTAAAGATTTTATTTATTTATTTGACAGAGATAGAGACAGCCAGCAAGAGAGGGAACACAAGCAGGGGGAGTGGGAGAGGAAGAAGCAGGCTCATAGCAGAAGAGCCTGATGTGGGCTCGATCCCATAACGCCGGGATCACGCCCTGAGCTGAAGGCAGATGCTTAACCGCTGTGCCACCCAGGCGCCCCTCAGGAGCAATAGTCTTAAGGTGACCCTCTTCCTCTTGTTCCTCCAAGATTGAAGCTGCGGTGGAGGCGGCCAGAGCAGCCTTCCCTGGCTGGTCGGCCCGGAGCCCCCAGGAGCGCTCGCAGGTGCTGCACCGGCTGGCCGATCTGCTGGAACAGTCCCTGGAGGAGCTGGCGCAGGCAGAATCCAGGGATCAGGGTGAGTGCGGTGCTTTAGGAAAAGGGCAGTACAATTACTCAGATGCCGGTGATGCCTACCCTCCTTCCAGTAGGTCAGGTGACCTCTTGTCTCTTAGCCGCAATGGATGGGACTCAGGGACTTCCTCCATATTAGCCCCCTGGGCCCACCGGGCTAGCCCGCACCTGTGCGTCTCATGGCCAAGGTAGAGGTAGAAGGAAAAATCACCCAGGAGGCTTGCATCTGGCCGGCTTCTGCCCCATTCTGATGGCCCAAGTAGGTCACGGCTAAGCCCAAGTTCCAGGGGCAAGGAAACAAATACACTTTGGCCATTTGGTGGAAGGCATTGCCAAGGTTTTTGGCAAAGGGCATGGATGTGGGGAGAGAAGAAGGAGAGGGCCAATCATGCAATTCTCCACCAATTCTAGGTAGACCATTTCAAAGCAAAAGAAACTGAAGAGCAGTTACACTCAGGTTATTTAGAAGGAATCCGGTATGTCGGTATTGCACTCCCAGCACAACTTCTTAATTTTTATCTCCTTCCCAGAGGCATGGTAATGGAGTAAATGTCCATAAATCCTTGCAGTACTATCTGTTAGGAAAACCTGAGATCTTTTAAAGTTGTATGCATGCTATAAACCAGCCTAAAGTTAGGAAGCAGCCTGAGTCCAAACCCTTAAGAAAAAGATGTTTCCTGTTGATCCTGCGGACACCGGGAGTCCCCCTGAATCACCAAAGACAACTATGGAACAATCCAGAAAAGCTATGTTTCTTTTTTTGTTCAGTGCCACACAACATCCTCGGGGGCCCCTCAGCCGTTCTGCCAGGTGCCCATCTTAAGGACTTCACCATGTATTGGGGAGACGTTTAATACACATCATATGTTTGTCTAAGTGGTTTTATTGTGTCCTGCAGATAGAGCTCTCTTAACACCCATTACTCCAACCCCTTTGCAGTATGTGCAAAGCTTGGTGATTTTGAATGGAAAGAGCTGATATGAGCAGAGTGGTAGCATCTGGCGGATTCATGATAGCTACGAATTATTCAGCCCACAAAGCAAAGATTATCTCACTTGATTTTAACCACCCCCCTTCATCTGATAACTTCATACCTAATTATTTGATGGATCTCTGAAACCGTGATGCACTCTCTGTGTCGTCAGGGGATGAAGTCTCAGGCTGGAAAGAACCAAGGCTTGGTCAGCGTGAGCTGGGATCACGTGTGATCGTGTCTCCACTGTCCTGGCGAAGTACGCAGACCGTGCTTTCTGTTGTTGACTTCTTACAGGGAAAACCATAACATTGGCCAGAACCATGGACATTCCCCGGTCCGTGCAGAACTTCCGGTTCTTCGCCTCCTCTATCCTGCACCACACATCTGAGTGCACGCAGATGGACCACGTGGGCTGCCTGCACTACACCGTGCGTGCCCCTGTGGGCATCGGTAGGTGTTGCCCAGGGGCAGCCTGGCCTGCGGCGGAGCGGAGGGGTGCGCCCTCAGGGCTGTAGAACTCATCCAGAGGAACAGAGCAAGAGAAGGGAAAGAGCGGATTTCTTCTACTTTGACCGAAAATTAATGGGCCTCAAAAATCTATTTCTAGTTTATTTTCTTTGTGTCACACTCCCTGCTTATTTCTAGAACATTGTTCTTGGGAAATTATCAGGAAAAGAATAATGGTGGGAGGAAATTCACATACGAAGCTTCCCCCTGCCCCTACAATTAAAAAAAAAAAAAAAAGTTTATTTCCAGAGGGTCTTGTAGTTAAGAGCATGGATTTTGGATATGTGCAGGGCCAGCTTCATAACATTTGTATGCTTGAGGATTCTTATCTGAAAAACCGGGAGAATAGTTTAATTTTATATTTATATATTTGTAGGTCACTAGAACAGTGCCAGGTAGATTAGTCTTGACTCAATTAGTTGCTTCCCGCTTTCTATTGGAGGACATATAAACGCGAGCAATGACTGAAAGTATCCACTAGATGTCACTGTTCCTCCAACCGCCAAACACCCTTATTTGTTACATTTTATGACAGGATGAAAGAAAATAAATTAAAAGGAAAGAAAATGGGACATATTACCACTTTGGTTATTTGAGCCCTTTGGAAATCATATTTTTAAGGAATTAGGAAAAGCTCAAGCCTCCCTCTTAGTAGTATGGTGATATATAATGCAGAAAAAATATTCTGTTATCCTCTAAATAAAAGATTTTCTAACAAGAAAATAATCACATAAAAATATGTTTGTTTTCACAGCATAGGTTTAAGGGAAGAGTATAAAATAAGATGAATCCATTTACATATTCATAAGGTAGATTGTGTGTGTGTGTGTGTGTGTGTGTGTGTGTGTGTGTGTGTTATGGTTGGAAACCTGGTTGGTTTCAGAATATTACATGGAGACACGTTCTGGATGCTGGTTCTATTACTTATTTAGCAATCTTATCTGCTCATGATACAGGTGAGAACCTAGAAAGAATTTTTTATTAAGAAATCCTCTGGCTAGTTAAAATGGATTTCATAGTTTATGCATCAAAATTCATTGGCTTTACTAATAGGAGGGCCCCCACAAGGCAGACTCAGAAGCCATTTGCTCTTATTTTACCAATAATTCTAAAAAGCTTGAGATTTTATGTCTTAATCTATAACAGGTTAGAAACAGTGATGGAAAAACTTAAAAGAAATAGTAGCTAGACAGTTTGATGATGAAGAAGGAGATAGAAGTTTTAAAAAAATGTAAAAGTCAGTCTATAAATCTCAAAACTCATCATATTCTGAAACTATTTAGTAACAGGTGACAAACTCTTGGCCCTGGACCTTACATTGCTGTTGTTCATACATACAATTGTTACATCATCAAGAAAAGAGTAAATTGTATTGACTGATAGTTTTAAAAGGCGCAGTAATGCTTGTAATACATTTTAGAGTTATTTCCCTGAGGTTGGCTACAAGGAAGCAAAGTTTGGGGTTTTAGAAAAGTAAGCCTAAGTTTTATGCAGGGTGAAGGAGTTCCATGTTAAGAAACCCAGTTGGCCTGTCTACTTTAAGGGGCCTGCCATTGGTGTCAGTGTTTCTGTTCTCCTCTTGTAGCCGGTCTGATCAGCCCCTGGAATTTGCCTCTCTACTTGCTGACCTGGAAGGTGGCGCCGGCCATCGCTGCTGGCAATACTGTGATAGCCAAGCCCAGCGAGCTGACTTCAGTGACCGCATGGATGATGTGCAAACTCCTGGAGAGAGCAGGTAATGAGCTGTGGGTCTGGACAGGCACAGGGTTGGCTTTGGGGTTGCAAGTTTTGTGGGCTTGAGCCACCTCAGCCTCCCTGACATTTGAAAAGTTGTTTTGGATAAAAATCTGCTCGGAGCAAAATTGATTCCATTGACATCTTTGGTTTTCCTCTCTCTGATCCTTTTCTGAGAAATCCCATTCATGCACAGGGCTGGGTCACACTGCTTCCTCTCTTCAACCCTGCCCGTGCCCCTGCAGGAATGTTCCCCCGGCAGCGGGGGTAGGCAGGCAGCGAAATGATTGCACAACTGTGAAGTGACAGCAGGCTTAAAGAACCCAGTCAACTCAGACACCAGCCTGCTCCAGAGATGGTCTTCAATGGTCAATTTAAATCTCGTATTTGAACCACATGTTAATCTTGATGCAAGTGAGGCTACTCTTAGGTACTTCACTGGTTTGTATGGTTATACGATACCCGCTAGAAGTAGCCATTTTCGAGAGATTTGAATCTACCTCCCTCAGTTTTCCCTGCATTTGGAGCCACTATGTGGAAGCTGATACAATATGGCTCCTTGTCCTCTTTATGTCAACAATGTCATGGCCACATTCAAGGTATGTTCCTGGGTACGTCCTGGGGTATAACTCAGCACGGGGACAGTCTGACACCGCACCAGGGTTGGAGGAAGTCAGGAGACCCTAGCTTGCAACCCACAAGAAAGCCCCTCACTATTAGGTCCCTCATACACACCTTGGGCTGGGATGATGGGTGGGTGGTGGGAAACAGGCTGTCTTTCTGTCAGTCTCTGCTGTACGTACTTCCTTCAAGCTCACAGAGACAGTACTGCTGGGCTCACCCATATCCATAAAGTAGGTAGTTGGAAAGAACCCGTATCTCCCTCTTCTGGATACTTTATCTCTCCAAGCAAAAACATACACGTTGGCTTCCAAGAAAGTTGGGACAGTTCTTTACTCCAGGATTTAGATGGCAGGTTGAACTGTGTGGTCTTATGAGCCTAGTCGAGCTGCACATTTCCCTTGTATTGTACAGAGGAATGAGGCCTCCAAGTTTCAGTCTTTGGGATGATATTTATGGATGCCTTAGGCTTCTGGAGGGTGTATGATAGAAATGTGCCTACCTCTCCCATGTCCCACAGGTGTCATCCATTCCTTACATGA
Organism: Ursus americanus; assembly: GCF_024610735.1. Taxonomy (NCBI): domain Eukaryota; kingdom Metazoa; phylum Chordata; class Mammalia; order Carnivora; family Ursidae; genus Ursus; species Ursus americanus. The sequence continues at coordinate 47,882,840 of NC_142137.1, read as the reverse complement.
GGGATCGCATTCTAATGCCATTCTTTGTCAAATTAACTGCCAAGTGTTTACAGAGGTCCAAGGCCTTTCTTCTCTGTCTGTTGACTGTAGGCTCCCTGGAGTGGACAGAAGTGGGGCCGATGCTCTGCTGTGATCCATGTTGGGGAGGGCACCCATGCAGGTGGGGTGGTGCCACAGAGCTGTGCCCCCAGAGCCACTCCTTTTGAAGTCAACCACAGCTTGATCTATGATGATTTCTCTTCCCTAAGCACTCTCTGCTTCCATACACCCAGCCCCTGGTCTGCACGAGAGTTTTACATTTCCGTATATTTGCACAGCATTGATCTTTCTTGTGAACAAATAAGCTTGTTATACCAAGACAGTTCTTCTCTCCTTCCCTGCCTCTGCTGGATTTGCTAAACTTTCTTCTTCTGGCCACCACAGAGAGTGTAAGGCTCAAATCGCACTTGTCTTAAGCCCTAGTTTCTCCATTTGGATTGAGAATCTGTATGAGACATGTTTAATAGTGTAAGAAAAAGAAAGCTAGCATGACCTCGTAGTGCATTCTGGGTATTTAAAGAACCAGTCCTTGAGTCCTGAGCATTCAAACAGACTTGACAGGTGACCTTCCTGTGCAGTAAAATCATTTAAAAAAGTATACCGTGAGTATCTCTTTTATAGTTCTAGAATATTCATTTCTTCTTGGGGGCACAAAATGTATGCCTCTGTCCTGGAGTGTGGATTTCGGGCCCTTCCTAGTTTTGTTCTGCCCAATGGAAGCTTGTTGCCATCCTGCCATATTCTGGTCCCTGTGTTGTCCGTTAGTCAGCTACTCTGAGTTTTACCGAATTGTTATTTGCCAACGTAGTGCCTTCTTCTCTGATAAGTGGCATATCTTAAGGATAGAGGGCTGATGTCTCTAGAAAAATTCATTACTGTCTCGATCAAATGGTAAAGTGGTGCCGAGAAATAATGGCCAGTAGGTGGCTTCTAACACATTAACACCAAAGTTCAAGGAAACATAAAGCATTAATGCTGTTGTGTAGAAGGCAATTGACTGCTGAAATGAGCTCACTTTCCTGGGATGATAAGTATGTGGTGTTTCTAAGTTTTCTTCTCTCTTCGTTAAAATGCTGTTGTATACGTTAGAAGTGATTTTGTCCATTTTTGCCTTCAGGATTTATAAAACCCAATAGTCCACCTTCTCTTGCCCCCAAACCCCAATCAGAAAATATCGGGCAAATATTCACATGCCCACGGTCTGATGGAGATGCAGGACCCCAGCCTACAAATGGTGGGAAACTTGTCCTTGTCTGTCCCCCATCAACTACCATGAGGACCCCTTTCCTGAGCCTCCTCTTTGCCCCAACGCAGGGCTCAGCAGCTCTCACATGGTGCTTGGCCCTGGGTCTGCCCTCCCTGGCAGTGACCTGTGATCCGGGACTGACCCATGCTAGATTTCAGTGAGTGTGCACATGCATATAAATGTGGGGCCATTAGAGGTGAAGCTCTGCCAGCTGCCACCACGAGTCATTGATTCTCCACACCTGTCTCCGAGGCTCACCTGAAGGGGGCCTCGTGTGTCCCCTCAAGTGATCGGGCTTGATGGGCAGGTGTTCTGGATGAAGACGGATCATCAATGAGAACTTGTTATTTATGCTTTAAAAGCACATTCTGGAAGAGATGGTTCTAATCCCACAGAGTGTGTTTCTAGGAGAGAATGTCTACCGTGGACAGGGGAAGACAGCGGGAGCAGGGAAGTAGTTCAAAAATCTTACGCGTTGGAGGTGTTCTGCGTCTGCTCTACTTCCGGGCTGAAGAAGTGTGGGGAGTAAACTCAGCTACCTCCGGGCAAGCCCTAAGAGCTTCCTGGACACGACACGATTGCACATAGATTTTTTTTCCTGGACACATAAAGCTTTCCAGAATCAAGGACCATTTCTGATTTGGATAATGTACACGAAGCCTTCATTCATTCATTCACTTGATTATTTGTCAAGTCTACACCTGGTTTTGCCTCCTAGTGGTGGCTATTCAACCTCATTTTTGCCTCAGTTGGGATGAGGTGAGGATAGTAATCCTCCCTACCTCATCCAGTGGCCGGGAGATCTAAATCGCTTCCAGCAATGGACTGACCCACAGTGAATGTGAGCACTTACTGGTATTAATCTATCTGGTAGACTAGGGCCATGGCATGGGGGGGAGGGGGAGACCAATGGGGAGCAGAACACAGATGCCATTTCTGCCCTTAGCGCACCTGCCAGTGTTCGCTAGGTAATAAACCAGTAAAGCCATAAACACATAAAAAGATACACGCGAACGTGGGGCTAGGGTCTCGTGCTAGAAAGATGGGGGCACCTGTTTTTGGGTGTTCTTGGTACGTTAAGTCAGTCTTAGAGTGTATGTCTGTATCATGGGACACATTGACCTTTAACTCAATGCTCACCTTCCCGGAGGAGCCCTCCCTCACTTCCCTGGACCAAGATAGTCAGTCTCTTCTTCCTCTGCTTCACATTTTCACACTGAAATGTGACTCCTGAATGCTGACTTGGAGCAGGGCTCTCCTACCTTACAGGGCTTGACCTACCTGAGGCTATCTCTGCGCCCCCTGTCCCTGATGCCTAGTCAACATCATGGGATGAATTAATTCGAATGTTCTACTCTTCATTTTTCTAAGGCCAAGCACCTGGAGAATCCCACCTAGGGCACCCTGGAGCAAGGTGGCGATATAGTCTTTGCTTTGCTGTTAAACTGGAGACAGGCATCAAAGTCTACTCCCACCCGTTCGGGCTACTGCACTTTCCAGGAGAGCCTCTATGTCACCCGAAGTTCTGAACATACAGAGAAGAATTACTGTTGTAATTCTGTCACTGTTTCTGTATCCCATCTAGATACAGACCTGGAGACTGTTCTGTTTCCTGTCCAGGTGTTCCCCCAGGTGTGGTAAATATTGTGTTTGGCACGGGGCCCCGGGTAGGCGAGGCCCTGGTGTCCCATCCAGAGGTGCCCCTCATTTCCTTCACGGGGAGCCAGCCCACAGCCGAGCGGATCACACAGCTGAGTGCTCCCCACTGCAAGAAGCTCTCCCTGGAGCTGGGGGGCAAGAACCCCGCCATCATCTTTGAGGACGCCAACCTGGAGGAGTGCATTCCAACGACGGTCAAGTCCAGCTTCGCCAACCAGGTGTGTCCTCTGGGTTGGTTTGGTTTGTTTTTAGTTAGTTTGCTTTTAAACTCTGTGACCCAGTCAGACTGGGTCTGTTTCATCACGGTGCCAAGCCAGGAGCGAGCGGTCCGTCTGGTGCCGTTTCAGGGAGAGGAGATTGTTACATCGTGTTATTCCACTGCCTCTCTGTTTTGTCTCGATGTCCGTCTGCGGTCTTGTGGAATCACAGCTTCTGCTGTGCGAGCTCCAGTGCTTGAGTTACGGGGCTTTGCAGGTATTACCAGCCACGGGCAAAACGGTGGACCGTTTGCTTCGCCAAGCCTTTTCAACCCTTTATTCATAGTTACCGCCGTTCTCTTCCCGCCGTCTGAATGTCCTATCTCCAGTAAACCTTGTGTCCCCCCCAAAGCATCCCAAATGCAGCACACACTTAGAAATGATGCCTGAACCAGTCGAGAGCACGTTTCTGAAGTTGGAGTCATGGATGTCATGGAGTCATGAGCAACATTGCACCTCCCGAAATTGTGACCAGATGTGTTTCTGGAGGCCACAGTTCTCAGCAGATTCTTTGAGGCCATGGCATCCCAAAGGGTTAGGAACCCTGACCCAGACAGACCAGACTGTAAGCCTCACAAAGAGTCTGCTTTGGGGCCACATTTGACCTTCAACGCCCAGGATCAGGCCTAGGGTGGAGCAGCTGTGCACAAATACTGAACGATTTTCTCCAAAGGGTCTGCTTTTTAAAAATTTTAGCAGCGAACAAAGAATTAACTAAAGAGTTAGAGCCGCCATAGAAAGAAAGATGAGTGAAATGAAGTCTATCTTTATTTAACTTGCATAAGTTGCCGTAACCTTTTGAACCTTCATTTCTTTACCTGTAAACTCATGGAAGCAGAAATGATGCCTTCCAGTAGCGATTTTGTGAATTGTAGGCTGAAAACCATGCTTGACAGTGGTTCTTTTGGTGATCATTATAATTGTAATTATTTCTCTCACTGTAATTCTTAGAGAAAGTGGCTTTTTTTCTGTATCTCTCTCTGTACCTCTGTTTACAGGTACGTCTGTGTCTATAAGGAGAGTTTTTCTGGATCAATAGACTTAAATTTTAGATTTTAGAAAATAGACTTGCAATTTCATGATATAGCTATTTTAATCATTAAAATAAACAAGTACCAAAATGAAAAATTAAATCAAGCATTTGGGTGGCTTAGTGGCAACAAGGGTAGGGGGCAAGCTGTAGACGGAGAAACAGCTGAGCGGACATTGGGTGAACTCCGCATGAAGGAAAACATATTCTGAGCACGGGGATGGGCTGTGGCTTCTTGGCTACCAGGATTGTGCCAGAACTTGAAATTGCTGGGAGAGCCTTCCCCTTGGGGGTATTTTAAATGTCAGTGGGGAAAAGGACAGGAACCCAACTGGCGAATTCAAGACAACAAACAGATTTTAGGCAAACTCGAGGGGCTGGTTTCTTTTTCCTGAACGGAGAGATGAGTCCCACGTTACGAGCAGTTCTTCCTCAGTTGAACGTAATGGGCCCCTTCGAAACATCTGTGTCACGCGTAGTCGCCTTTGGCTGGGGCACACTCACACTTCGACATGCTGTGGGACACAGAAGAAATGAATGCAGACTTGAACATCGATCACTCAGACTGAAGTTGAGACTTCCTGTGCCTGGTGGACTGGGGCTTGTTTGTTTAAATCTCCATTTCCGAATCGTAAGCTGGGAAAACTACTGGAGCGCTGAATTATTATGAGAAAAGCACCCTGCACGGTGTCCGGCATGCAGTAAATAATATTTCCCTTTCCTCATTTCCTCCAAAGTCATGCCCCTGGAGATCCTAGCATTATCTATGCTTTCCTGGCACTAAGTAATCAGGGAAACCCGGATCAGGTAACCCCTCAACTCTCTTTACCACGCCCTCCCTCCCCACACGGCCGAGGGCAGTTGTGTCCGGAGATTTCCCCAGCCAGATATGCAGCTGGTTCTTATAGTGATTCTGGGTTGCAGAGAGAATTTTTTGTTTCAAAACAGGGATGATTTAATTTGGACAATACACCTTCGCACAACTATCAAAATAATTAGAAATATTCCATTCTTAGGATGGTTGTGAAGATCAAATATAAATGTGAAAATCATTATTTATGTAGACACATACTTACCATACATACATCATGCTTTGAGCTGTCTAGACCGTGGTTTGTAAGTGATCGTACGCCATATTCAAACGATAGTAAGCATACAGTATCTCTATTTGGATGTCTGTTTGGCATCTGAACCTCACTGTGCAAAGCAGAACTCTTGACTTCCCTCCCTCTCCTTTCCCTGCAATACCGCTCCTCTCCCTTGGACTTGCCTTTCTGGGGCACTACCATCTGCTCAGAGGCTCCATCAAAAACCTTGTTCTTACCCCGACCTTGTATCTCACTAACCCATCAGCCCATCTTGTCGGCTCAATCATTCATATATATCTTGGAACCCATCACTTCTGCAGAGCATCGAAACTCGTTTTCTTGCACTTTGGGCTCCCGTGTCCCTTTACAAATCTGGTGATGTCATGGATGCCTATCACTTCACTCATCTCCACCGGTCCTGCCCTGGTCCAAGCTACCTCCGCTCATCTGGGCTTCTGGAATACTCTCTGAGCGCTACTCTGATCCCACTCTCGTTCCCTTCCATTCTATTCTCCACCCAGCTGCCGGAACGATCATTTAACAATGGAAATCTGATTATATCTTATCATGCTGCTGCTTAAAGCCTTCCACGGTCTTTTCACGAGACCAACAGCAAGACACAAACTCCTTGTGAGCCTGTGGGACTCCGCGTGGTATGGCCTTGCTCCTCACCTCCTGCCCTCCTTTCTTACCCTCCCTACCCCCATTGCTGCCTCCTGCTTGCCTTCTTGTCTCACTGCACACACCGCACGACGGCAAGCATGCTCCTGCAGCAAGAAGCCGCTCTACCCTTCCTGCAGAGAATTGCCTTCCTCCACATCGAGCCCAGCCAGCTCCTTCCCATCAATCAAATGTCAATTCAAATACCCCCTCTTCACAAGGGCCTTCCAGAACTCCCTTTACTAGAAGGGACTAGAAGCGGCATTTTTCCATTGATTTCTATTCCCATCCTCTGCTTAATTTTCTTGTATTGCTTTGCTCATGACCTAAAATTATATTATTGATCGAGCTCATTTACTTGTGCTGTTGTCTGACTTCCCCACAAGACTGTGTGTTCCCCGTGGTGGGACTTTGTTTTATCAGTGTCTCCCATGGCCTAGACCAGTGCTTGGCAACTGGCATGTAGGTGCTCAGAAATGCAGGGAGACCTACCCATGAAGGAGTGTCTTGCCATTGTCCTCACGTGTCGTTCTTGACAGGGTGAAATCTGCCTCTGTACCAGCAGAATCTTTGTCCAGAAGAGCATCTATAGTGAATTTTTGGAGAAGTTTGTGGAAGCTACCAGAATGTGGAAAGTTGGCATTCCCTCCGATCCATCGGCCAGCATGGGGGCTCTGATAAGTAAAGCTCATTTGGAGAAAGTAAGTAAATCTCTGCAATGGGAGTCTGGGGAGAAGCTCAGTGCAGGGCATAGCACACACTCATGCTTTAAAATGTTGTTAATTACTACCCTATGCTTAAAAAAATTCCGACCTGCAGGAAGTGGTTTCTGGATATAGAGCCTACAAATGTTAGATATGAATGCACGAATGTAGTCCAGATTAAAGCAGCGTCCATCTGGAATGAATGAATTTGAGAGGTCAGCATGGAGATACCATGGAGAGCAAGGAAGACAAATTTTAAACATAAGGGTCAGCTGATAAGAATGATGTGGACTAAGGGTGGCAGGAATTTCCATCGATAAAAGTTCTCAGCGGAAAGGGTTCTGCCTGTGGCTTAGAGCAGATGGAATTCTGGACGTGCCAGCAGGCATGATCCAAATGGCGTGGTCCTTAGTGGGTAGTGTTCGTGGTGGTCTACGTGGGGGAAGCCGTGGATGGTCTCTGGCTGGTTTGTGGAATTTAGGTCTTTAAGGCCATCTTCATGTACTACCTGATGTGACTCCCAAAATAAATCATAGGATGTTGGAGCTGGAGGACCCGTTTTCAGGTCTGGGAACGGAGACCCACCAAGGAATATATGCCCCGTCAGTTAGCCAGTGAGGGACAGAGCCTTTACTTAAGTTTGTAGAAATCTTTGACACTGCACAGATTTATTGCATTTTCCGTTTGACTTTACAACATTGTGAAGGCCAGATGCTCTTAGCGGAGGGAGTAGTAGCGTGGTGGCCTCTTCTTATTTCTTCTGTTTTCTCAGTGAACTAGGAAGCAGGGTGAGGAGGGGAGAAGGTGCTGAGGGCTCAGGAGGGAGGAGAGGATGTGAAACAGTCCTGCAGGACACCAGGAGGGATTCCCGTTGTTTCTAGCATTGTAACCACAGAAACTGTGGACAAAAGCCAAGAATCCTAGTAGCTCTAAACTACAAATGATATTTGATTTTTTTTAAGACTTGAAACATTGATGAGGTTTTAAGTCCGGTGTCAACCTCTCCCTCATGTATCTTAGCCCAGAAATGCCATCTTCGATGAAACCAAATTATGCTGGAAAGACAAGCGTTTACTTAACATGTTGGTTGGATTCTGTTTGCTTACTGTCATTTCAGTGTAGTATACTTAGATGCCATGAATAACTCTGAAAATGCTGAAGCTTACAGTAAGCAGTTTTTTTTTTCCAACCACATTCAAACATAAGCCCAGATTTATCTTTCAAGTGGAAGCTTTTAAAACTCCCATGTATTTTTACCATCATATGTTTTCTATCTCGGTCAAATAACTAAGAAAAGAAATAAACTTTCTATTTTAGAATAACTGAAGATTTATAGAAAAATCTCAAAGATGAGGCAGAGAGTTTCTATATCCATGCACACGGCTTTGCCTTTTGCTAACGTCTTCTGTGTCCACGATACAATGGTCCACACTAAGAAACCAAGGGTGGCACATGACTATGAGCCAAACTGCAGACTTTTCAATCAACTTCTCTTGACTTTCTACTTGATCCTTACAGAAAATAATTTTTCAGCCACTTCCTTATTAAAATAAAGTACAATGAATTACTCTGCCCTCATCTCAGAAAGCTCCATGGCTCTACTGCTTTTAAGGAGAAAGATTTTGTACACATGGTTAAAAATTTCAAAATAGTTTTTTATCATTGGCCAATTTATTTTAATTTTTTTATTTTTTTTTGAGATTTTGTTTATTTATTTGAGAGAGAGAGAGAGAGCATGAACAGGAGGGAGAGGGAGAAGCAGGCTCCGCGCTGAGCAGAGAGCCCCACATGGGGCTCAATCCTAGGACTCTAGGGTCACGACTCAAGCCAAAGGGAGACGCTCAACCAACTGAGCCACCCAGATGCCCTGGCCAATTTATTTTATTGTTCTTTTTCTAGGGAAGAACACTAAAGATGGTATTCCCATTACTCCGCCACATATAAACGTGCTGCGATCAATGCAGCTCTCTTGTTTTGTGGAGACTGGATCCCCCCCTTCCCCTCCGCCTCGTAGAGTGGCCCTCAGGTGGCCTTACATTACCCCCCCAAGTGAAGCGTGGGGCAATCCTGCTGAGGCTCCGAGGGTTCCTCGACATCTGCCAGCCTCACTGCTCCACCCTGAGCACGAGTGCCCAGATGCAAGGAGTCTCGGCTTCCCCTTCTGAGTCTCCCACCAGGTGGACCCAGGATGAGGGGCTGGCAGGTCAATTCTTGTGAGAAGGCCCTGGTATCTCGGCCCTTGAAAGAGAGAACTAATGGAAGCAGCTAAGGCAGTGTAAATGTGGCCTTTGCAGTGGGACGCTTTTCAGTTTGCTATGCTGCTTCGGAGATCAAGGGGGGAGTGGACACGTTCACTGGTGGCCGTCTTTCCTCGCCTCTCCCAGAAAGCTGTGGGGGCTGCGTAGCAAGAGGGGCCTGCCCGCCATCCTTGTATTCCACTTCTCCTCTGCAGTCTGTCTGTGTCTTCTTTGAAGCAGATTAGTCCTGCAGAGTCTGGGTCTTGTGTCCATCTTACTTCTGTGTGGTTGTCACGATAGATGGCAAGGCAGTGACAGAAGAGTGCAATTAGAATACGTAGAAGTGTTCTGTCGTGGCAAAGGGCGCAGAACCTCAGAGAGACGCAGCTCGCTCCTAAGTGGGTGTGTGACTCGCCTGCGTCCCAGTCATGCAGGTGACTCTGTCCTCCGAAAAGGCTCTCTGCCTGTTTCACAGGTTGCTTTTTGTTTTTGCTTTTGTTTTTCTTTTCACCCCCGTGAATTCTTTTCCACGTGACTGTCTGGAGAACCTGGCTAGATGCCAGCCTGCCCATAATGCAGGTGATCGGAGATGGAGTGCTTGAGTGTTGACAGGCTGGCACAGCACAGGGCAAGGTCTCAGGGGCGTTCCCCAGTAGGGCCGGGCTGCAGGCCCTTAGTAAAGGTCCACTTTTGCAGTTTGCTCTCTTCTTTTGTCAGGTTAAAAAAAGCTGACCCGAAGGGTGGGCACATCTCTGAAGTCTCCGAGCTAGTAAGCGTTGGATGGTGTGTTAAACCACCACTTTCTTCACCGACAGCACCAGTGGTGACGGGCATTCAGAAGACTTTCTGCATGCCAGGCATTATGCGAAATATTTTACATACATTTTATCTAATCTTACAAATAGGTGGGAACGTTAATCCCATTTTTCAGAGGGGAAACAGCATTGAAAATCCCTCAGCGAGCAAGTGGAGGGTCTGGGATTCGAACCCTTGGGCTCCCCCACCTGCCCATCTGACCTCTGTGCTTGGATTTTATGGGCAAAGCTACGAAGTACTAACTACTCTCTGCTCTCAGAAGAGGTTTTATAGTAATAACTGATTACATTTTATGGCATATTACCAGTCACAACATTTTCTTTTTGCAGTTTTCCTGAAAATCTCCGTCCCTGAGCCGCTAGTATAGATATCATTCTATCGTCCAGTGATACTTCTTCCAGAAGATAAATTTGGTTTACTATGCATCATCTTATATATTACAAATTTGGAAAAGTTCACCATTTGAAAATTTTCCTTCATCTTTTATTAACCAAGAGCCCCTAAGAGATAATCATGAAATTCCATGTAGATGAGATAATCTAAAGCCACTCCGTGTTTGAATCATGGAAAAATGTTCAGGCCCTGAGTTTAGCAGGTGCCCCTGGAGACCTTTGCCTCAACTTCCCTGTTCATGCATTATATTGCCTTTGACATCTTTTAATTAATCTGAGTGGGTTGTTTTCAACAGGAGTAAGAGAATAGGGGAAAGGGAATTCCAGACCTAATTTAGTCTCCACCCACAAACTAGACTAGGCCTTTTCTGGGAGAGCTTTGAGATCATTGGGCGCGTTGGGGGAAATGTGTAACAGAGCGGAATACGAAGCTGTTCCAAATAATCTATTTTTTAGAAGTCTTTGACTTCATGGCTTATTAAGTGTTCTGTAAACTAGAGCAAAATTAATAATAAAGCAATATTACTGTTTAATTTTTACATGGCAAGCACGTAGCTCTACATTGAATATAGTTCTACAACGGAGTACTAATCTAATACTGGGGCCGAACGCTCAGATAAATATGTAATAAGTAAGAATCCAAAGTATGACTTCGAAACTTACCCTGCCTTTGATGTACTGCTTAACTGTTTTTCTATACTTTTAATTTTTGGGATTACTTTTCTACTTCTCCTATGCTTATACTATCCTTCAGGGGTAGGATAATGTATCATTGTGACTGCAATGAAGTTTCCATATATAAACATAGAAATCATTTCATAATGAGCCATTTCTACAACCATTGTTAATAAACATCTGTCACTGTCTCCAAGTTACTGGGTTTACTTATTACATAATTTATTTCCCATTATAGTTACCTAGTCTATATTAACTAGGTGTATTTTCAGAACATAATCAGTAATGAGACTAGAAGTTAGAAGTGAATTATTCTGGAAGCCTATCCATTGAAGGGCATCTTGGCCTTTCATGAAATCTTATGCACCATTCAACTTCCCACATTCTGCAATTGACAGAGTGCCCTCCTACCCCTCCCCAAAGTGAGTAACTATTCTTTTGTGTATTTAACTCCTGAATATACCGGAGTGTGAATTCTAGCTCTCCCGTTTATTAGTTGTATGAACCATCTACCTTTTCTGAGTCTCAATTTTATCATCAGCAAATAAGAGAGAATAATATATAGCTAATAGAGTTTTGAGAGAATTAAATGAGAATGTATGAAAAGCATTTATCTACATGCCTGGGACTTAGACAGTAAAGAAATTACTTCCCTCCTCTTCTGTATGAGGGCTGAACGCCCAAGTGATGGTCCGAGCACTTCTGCCCTCAGGCGAGCAGCTGAGCAGTAACTTTAGATTTCTTAGCAGTGGCCTTATACATATTTCCTAGATGATTCAAAAATATTGAATTTTCTGCTGCTTTGTGTCGAGTCAAACGGTAAGATGTTGCTAATCACGGTTTTCACTCGCCCAGGTCAGAAGTTACATCAAGAAAGCCCGGACGGAAGGGGCCCGGATTCTGTGTGGTGAGGGGGTGGACACGTTGAGTCTCCCCCCCAGGAATCAAGCAGGATACTTTATGCTTCCCACAGTGATCACAGACATTAAGGATGACTCTTGCTGCATGAAGGAAGAGATATTTGGTCCAGTGACGTGTGTCGTCCCCTTCGATAGTGAAGAGGAAGTGATTCAAAGAGCCAACAGCGTTAAATACGGGCTGGCAGCCACAGTGTGGTCCAGCAACGTGGGCCGTATCCACCGGGTGGCCAAGAAGTTGCAGTCGGGCTTGGTCTGGACCAACTGCTGGCTCATCAGAGAGCTCAACCTCCCTTTTGGGGGGATGAAGAGCTCTGGGGTGGGTAGAGAAGGAGCCAAGGACTCTTATGAATTTTTCACTGAAATCAAAACCATCACCATTAAACACTGACCTTGGCTGGTGGAGAAGCTGTTATGGTCCACGCCTGGCTGCACAGAGTCAGTCGTCCAATGCAGTGAGCAGATACACCAGAATAAATTCCAGCCACATCTTGGCTCAGTGGGTTTTCTCTACCTTATCCTCAGTAGTTCGTACTTTTATTCATTGTCAAAGAGAAGCTATTTTCATTGTGTCGAAGAAGAGAAGATTTCTGAGCAGGAAGGCACCAAAGCAAGCCAAGTAATTGTCACATTCCTTCTCTGTTGTGTTTTCACTGTAGTTTTTTTTCATCATTTTGAATGAATTCTTGGGAATTTACAGATACTCATTTTTTCATTTTTAAGTATATGTATGAATGTCAATGATAAAATAACATGGGATTTGTCAGAGCAGGCCTATATGGGAGGTCCCACTAAATACATGTATGCAAGGACAAAGGAAAATAAAATAATGACTACTTTTGGAGGAAACTTGAAGCAAAAAGAGGAAATAGTTTGATCCATTTCGACTCTGGAGTCTAATCAATTCTAATTCTGTCTCTCATGAGACTTACAACCCACCAATCCTAAAAGAATAAATGTTAAGCAATTTTAGGAGCCAATATGACATACGTCTTCTTGAATTATCCTTTATTCCCCTTTATCCCCATCCTCTTAGGGGTATGGCCTTTATACAAAGTAATAAAGGTATTTCTAGTGGCTTTTTTCTGGATCCCCTAAACTGAGGTTTACAGAGATTAAAGTAGCATGCTCAAGGTCATACGAATGGCATGGGGTAGAGGAAGGATTTGAACCCAGGGCTCTCAGTTCTATAAAGCCACGATCTCTGACTACCTCACACTTGCCTTGGGTTCTGCTCCAGAAGCAGCCACATACTCATGGTTCATGGAACACATCGTGTTGGGTCTGCTCTCCATGTCTCCCTCCCTCTCCCTCCCTCCCACTCAGCCGCGCAAACCAGGAACTCCTCAGGCACAGCCCTTCCCTACACTAACTGAAACCATCTGTTTGCAGTCTGACTGCCCAGCTAGACAGGAATTGCCTGAAGGCCCAGGCAGATACCACTCCCCCCTGAAGTCTCCATTCCCAGCACAGTGCCCGGCACACAGAAGGAGCTCAAAACAATTTCCAGGAATGGAATGAGGTCTTCCTAGTGCTCTGGGGTATTTGTTGCATGGTGTGTGGGGATGGGGGTTGGGTGGAGTGGGGACAGAATAGTCTTCACGGTTTGTGTAGGTTTTTGGATATGTTGGCTTGTTCACAAATGCTGAAAACAGAAGCCCTTTTGAGGTCAAGCAGTGGTGTTGGATCATATCTGGTTCCCCGCTTCTCCCCCCTTCCCCTCTCCTTTCCTCACCTGCCCTGTTCTCCAGCTCAGGCCCCAGAGTCTTCATTAGTTAAGTATAGAACCAATTCCAAGAGTCGGTAGGAAGAATTTCAGCAGCTCTTAGTCTTTAAGAACCCACATCTTTGTTCTTGTACCTGGTTGAGCCCAAGCTCGTCCTTATTTCTGAAACTTAAGCCACATTGTGATTCCAAATTCTGGTGACTGAACGTCTTTGCTCTCTGTGCCTCAATACCCCCCTCCCACCATGCTTGTGTTCTGCCTCCAAGACAGTTCTCGAGGACATGGAGCTGGCCCTGCTCCTGTCCCTTCTTGTCTGGGCTCTGGATCCTGTCTTGTGGAGGGGACTGCTGCTTGCCGGCAGACGTTCTGGATGCCATTTCCCTTGTCTGTGTCTCTTTGGATCTTCAGAAGCTTCCCCTGGGCTCATGAGGCAGTCACATTAACGTGTGTTGGACCAGACGCTGTTCTTTATCGCCCCAACACGGGGCCGTTCTCGGTTTCGTGAACATCAGTGGCTTTGATGTCTTTGCACCCCACAGCGCCTTTTTTCCTTTGTTCTAGTCTACCCCGGTGAGTTTAGTTCCAAGACCTTCCCCTCCCAGGTCGTCCCACAAGGTCTCAGGCCCCACGTCAGTTTAGGGTGCCCTGTGGGTCTGTGCCGGGGTGACGACAGGGTCCCAGCAGAGCAGCGCCTCTGTGGCTGCAAGGCCACGGGGTCCCCTGCCTGCCGGACTCAGGACTGCTCAGCAAAACACCAGACGGCATGCACAGGGGTTTCATTCAAATCTGTTGAGTTTTATTTCTGAGCTGCATGGTGGGTGCTTGGGTGTCTGCTATCCTCTTTCACACGTAGGGAATACATACCTAAAAGGGCAAGTGGATGGGAGAGGGTAGTGAAGGACAGCCTGGAGCCTGCCCGGAGGAAGCTGAGAGCCGCAGAGGTGCCCGCTCCGCGGTGGCCCGGATGGAGAGGAGAGCAGGAGCTGAGGGGGCAGGAACAAAGACTTAGAGGAGCCGAGCTTCTGAGAGTGCCTAGCGGTGCTTCCCAGTCCCTGCGGGCTCTGGTTCACATGCAGACTGAGATCCAGGGAGGGGTGTTATGGGCAAACTGCTCTTCCAAACCCCCAAAAATAACTTGGCTGACTACCTGTAATAATCAACCAGTACGCTTTTTATTCAGCATTGCTCCTGACCAATCAAGGATCATGAACTATTGGGTGAAAGAGCAAGGAACCGGGGAGAAAGAGATAAAGAAGATGTTGTACATTGAATTCGTCTCAGAGAATTGAGCGACCAGCGCGTTAGTCCCTGCAGCGCACGGTATGCAGAAGGCTCGAGCCAGGGGCACGAAAGAGGCCCGGAAAATTAAACATTGGCTCCCCAAATAAAGTGAAAAATCAATAGAATTGAATCATTGGTTTGGCTGACAGGAGAGTAGCTCAGGGTGCAGAGAATGACAGGAAGGGAAAATGTAAGAGAGAAGCTGAGATGGAGGATAGATCCAGAAAGCTGATAATATGTAGTTCATCTGAGGGGAGAGAACAGAGGTGGAGAAGCAAATAAACGATAAAAACGATGATCCCTGAACTAAAAAATAACTTTCCGATGAAAAACACTCATCCTGTGCCCGGAACTGTTCTGCTGAAATTTACAAATTTCTAGCACAAAGCTTGCAGAGAGAATTACCAGGATACCTACAAGACCCCTCCCAAACCCCCAAAAAACCACAAATACAAGCGTAAGGTTGTCATCATACATATTCCATTAATGATACTGATTTTGGAAGACACTAGAGCAAGATATCGAAGCTCTCAGGAAATGTTATTTTGAACCTAAATCTTACAGCCAGCTAGCCTGTTACTCAAGGATCCAGGCTAATTGAGCCAATGGCCCACCCTGTTTACTCTTCCCAGGGTGACTTGCCATGTACCTCAGGAGAAGGAAAAATGAATCCAATGAACAGCAGAACTGCTAAGGAACAAAATGAAAAGAAATTTCAAATTATCAGCAGCACGCAGGCCCAGAAAGCAGTTGGCCCAAAGTAGAACACTGTAGACAGGAAGTGGTGATTGACGAACACGGATTAAAAAGGTATGTAATGATCTGGAAGATATTCAATCTGTAAAAAGGTCCGCCTGTGTCTATTCTCTCCATTAGAATAAAGGGAACAAAAACTATTCAGAAGTGATGATAAGATGAAGCGAACTAAAGTGACATGACTTGGAAAAAGAGAAAGGGTATGAATAAAGGGAATCCATTTTTCCATTATTTTTTGGATGGATGTTTTGGGTGCCATAAAGTCGCATTTCCATCTTTATGGGTCTTACATACTACTTGGTTCTTTTCTTTCTTTCTTTTTCTTTCTTTCTTTCTTTCTTTCTTTCTTTCTTTCTTTCTTTCTTTCTTTCTTTCTTTCTTTCTTTCTTTCCCTTTCTTTCTTTCTTTCTTTCTTTCTTTCTTGATTTTATTTATTTATTTGCCAGAGAATGAGAGAGTGAGAGAGGGAGAGGGAGAGAGGGAGCACAAGCAGGCAGGGCGGAGAGAGGAAGAAGCAGGATCCCCACTGAACAAGGAGCGTGATGTGGGACTCGATACCAGGACCCTGGGATCATGACCTGAGCTGAAGGGAGATGCTTAATGGACTGAGTCACCCAGATGTCCCCATGCTACCTGATTCTGCAATTAGTAGTATTTATATAATCTTAATATTATGGATGTCTCTCACTGGCTTTCAATATTTAAAGTCGAGCTACAACGTACAGAAAACAAACTTAAAATGACAGAACAGTAGAGAGGTTCAAGCCCCGATGATGATATTAATCAACTGACAAGTCTGGAAGCGGAAGGGGTGAGCCAGAGGCTAGCCCGCGGGGATCTGCTTTCCTCATCTGACAGCACAGGGAGTGGGTCCGTGATGCCAGAAGGCGATGAATCAAGAAGCGAGGACTGAAGCAGATGCTTTATTTTATTTTTTTTAAAGATTTTATTTATTTATTCGACAGAGATAGAGACAGCCAGCGAGAGAGGGAACACAAGCAGGGGGAGTGGGAGAGGAAGAAGCAGGCTCATAGCGGAGGAGCCTGATGTGGGGCTCGATCCCATAACGCCGGGATCACGCCCTGAGCCAAAGGCAGGTGCTTAACCGCTGTGCCACCCAGGCGCCCCGAAGCAGATGCTTTAAACTGATGCATGTACCTCTTCAAGATCCCAAAATGTTAATGTCACTAACAAAACTTGGAAGGTGAAATACAGGTGAGCTCAGAGTATAAAGCGTATTAAATGCACACACCTTTCCTCACAGGAATCGGATATGTATTATTTGAAGTTGGTAAGGCTAGAAACACAGGCACACACATACAGAGTCGTTTTGTGGTATAGAAGACCTCAAACCAGAGCTGTTTAAAAATGGCTGCTTCTAGCACACCTGGGTGACTCAGTCGGTTAAATGTCTGCCCTTTGGCTCAGGTCTTGATCCCAGAGTCCTGGGATCAAGCCCAGCTTCGGGTTGCCTGCTCAGCGGGGAGTCTGCTTCTCCCTCTGGTGCTCCCTCCCCCTTCTTGCACTCACTCTTTCTCTGACAAAAAAAAAAAAGTTGCTTCTGAGAAGTAGAACTATGGCCAGGTGAGGGGGTGTTTAGATAATGGAGAGACTTTCATTTAAATCATCAAGTACCCTTTGAGTTTATGTTTTTTAGCATGTTATGAACGGTCCTTTGTAAATAATAGCATATATATTTAAAAGCTCTCCCAGTGATTCTTTTTTATACGTGTGGGAATTGGGAAGAATGTTCTCTGCATTGTCCAGAGTATTCTAAGCCCCTGGCCCTCTGAGCTCTGGCTGCCTTAAGAGATCTGAGATCCCCCAGTGTCCTGGAGGCTCAGCCTGATTGTGGAGAACCTGGGAAACCTGCCTCAGGTCAGGTCAGGGGAGGAAGACTCCTCCGGTGCTCCTGGCATGGCCAGTCTGCTCAGCAGAGGATTCCAGAAAGGCAGACCCCAGGAGAACCTCCTTCCCGTTGCCTGCACAGGAGGGTGAGGGGCAGTCCAGGATAATTCACCCACTTCAGGCCATCCATACTGGTTTCCCCTCAGCCTGAGCTGAGACTTTTTAAAAGAAAACACCAAAGCTTTGAATTTGCTTGTCTGCTGGGAATTTCCCATGTCCTTTTCTTGGAGATGCTTGTGGCTGCCTGTGACCTACATTAACAGTGGGTGGACCCACCCCGGATGTCACATGGACAAGACCCTCACTTCGGGCTTTTTGGATGAAGGTTTCAGGGTGTAGTTTTAGGAAGACATTTTGTTCATGGGTGTCTGAAGCAAGCCTCTGGAATGTCCTCATGGTCATTAGCCTAACAGGTCCGAGCATTCACATTGTCGATCTTTGCTGCTATGCTCGTCAGCACCCCAATCAGTGCTGACTCACCCCGGGGTCTGTGCAAAGCATCAGACTCACTACTCAAAGGCTTCTGCCAAAGATATGATAGGCAGCCTTTCTGGGAAGAGTCCTATTTCTGATTGTAGCCGGTCATTCATCAAGCATCGGGAATTTGCCTAATGTTGCCTGTTAGTGTACGATCTGTCATGTTCTCACTCAGATTACACTTTCCCATCCCACACCTCATTGCATTCCTCATCCACGTTCCTCAGTCCAATCTCTTTTCAGGAGGTATCATTATACTCCAACCTCATCTCGTAATTGCCATTCCAGTGTGACTCAACAATTTCCAACAACGCACTGAAAAATACTCCTCGGAATATTAAGGACTGTGATGTCAGTGAATCATAGCAAGGTAGTGTTGCCAGGGATCCTGAGATCACCCTGTGTCACTCCCCATTTCCCAATGGACCACTGAGGCACAAAGAGGTTAACTGGCTTGCCCAAGATCGTAAGCAAACACTCCCTCCAAGTGGAACTGGAGGTACAGAAATAGACAAGCATCAAAGAGGAGGAGGGTATTCTGAGGACAATGAAAGATAATTGCAAATTCTAGTAACTATTTTGGACTTCCCTCCCACAGACAGTAAGCAGCTGGCCTCTGCATCCACAGAGGACAAGATACAGGGGAGAAAAGGGGCTTAATTACCATTTGAATTTATATGTAAAATTAGAAGTACTTTATTCTAGTGTTTTGAGCTCAGAAATAGTGGATGGTGGGAGAGGGTGGAAACCCCTTTTCTGGAGGACTCCAAGCACAGGTGGTGCCCCTGCGATGGGTGGGAGAGCAGTCACGGATTCTGTGTCACTTCCGTTGGGGGCTCCGCCACACCACGTGCCACCTGCCTGAGTGGGAGCGGCTCTCGGGGCCGGCATCCCATCAAGGTGTCCACGTGTCAGATCCCAGGCTCTGCCACCGGGAAAGAAGCCCCGGAGGGCAGATTCCTAAACAGGAGAAATCAGATTTTCATGTAACATCCTTGAGAATCAAAGCACGTGAGGATCATCAGGATAAGTACAAACTCAGCCTATTTATGCCTTTTGGAGGTTTTCGAACTATGTCTCTGATGTGTGAAGTGCACCAAAATACACGTTTCTCAGGGTCCTTTTCACATTAATTTTAGGTATCTTCAGAAAGAGGCACTCTCTGTTTGTAGTAATAAATCACCAGAAGGCAGTTCTGAGGGGTTATTTATAACTCTCTGGGATCCCGAGGCCACCGGCTGGGACCTGGGCTGTTCGCGGTCTGCAGCCAGACTGAGCTCCATCCTCAGAATGGATGTTGTCCTGGTCCCCACGGCAGCCGCATAAAGTACTTACTGAAGCACCTACTCTGGGCTGAGCCGACGGAACCCCTCCGTCCTGCTCTTCCTCTGATAATCCTAAATAAAGGCAGAGAGTTCACATCCCCGGACAGTATTTGCAGAAAATGTACTGCGCCCTTTCCTCAGGATGTGTTTCGTGCCTTCTAATCTTGAGAAAGACTGACTCCCTGAACTTAAGGTTGGAAATCATTAGGCAAGAAAATCCCTTCTGTTGATTTCTTGTAACTATCCAAAATGATGAGTCGTGGAAAAATCCTGCAGGTCAGACTTCGCACTCTTCCTGACCCTTTGCACCATATTGTTTATAGAAAGAATATGACATCCCTTGGCATGATAAGGCGAGTGTTGCTATTTCTGCCTCCGGACTGTTCGTTATGCTTTGCTATCATAGGCAGAGGGGCAGATAGCTGCAGAGACCTAAAAAAATACCGTGATTACTAGGGATTGTTCAGCACTTTGCTGTTGAGAACACCTCCTTTTGTTTTGGCAAACCCATTTGGGAAAAATGATTTAAATCTTGGCAGCAATAGCTAGCTTTTTACATCCTATTTTGATTGCCTTAGAGGTCAACCACACAGTGAGCAACATTGGATTTTTAAGCTCTGAAGGGCTATAGGTGGCCTGTCTTCTTTTTCTCTTTGAGTGTTTGACGTATTTTGAAACCGATAGAAACATCATCTCCATGTTTCACATAAAGTGCGCTGTGGACCCCCTATCCCTCTCCATCAAGTGCCAGCTCCCGGAAATCAGGGATTGGATTCTCATATTAATCATGCCAAGATTTCTTTTATCCTTGTGGCAGATCAGTACCATAGACAGAGTGGAGATTGAATACACGTTTGCTGTACCGAGCTTAATAAAAGTAAACATCACTATATGACGATATGAACTATCTTGCGTCCTGGGGAAATAACACACTTGTTTATGATGAGGCTGAAGCCAAGTGGTAACAATTATGCTAGTCTTTACCGATTTCTGAGCAGGCACATTCATCCCACAAACAAAAATACAATACGCACCTGGACCTAATATTATGTCGTATGTTCACTGGAATTTAAATAAAAACTTAAAAATTAAAAAAAAAAAAAAGAACACAAAAGACAGGTGTCCTGACTCATCAGACAGTACAGAATCTGATGCCAGTTTCTTATTTCTTGGCTGAGGGCTGTGGCCCAGGTGGTGAGGAATGGAGCTGGGGTCCTCAGGCCACCGCTCAGACAGGTGCGGCCCAGTCCAGTCCCCTGTTCCAGTGAATTCAGGGTTCATTAACTGTGACCCCTTGAGCACCACTCCCCGGAAATCTAGGCTACACCGTGTGACTGGAAGGCAGTGCTTGTGTCACTGCCTTATAACTTCTGGAATAAATTCTAGACTTTTTGTAATTCTCTCCAAAGTGCGTGCCTAGGATCCGAAAGAGTAGAAAACACTTCACAGTTGAAAACTTGAGAGAGACAGTTGGTGCCAATAAATCAAATAAGAAAAAAGTCAGTCGGGGACATGAACTAACAATTTCATAGGCATTTAAGATCAGAAATGTACTGACTTGACTGTTTTGGATTAAAGTCACTAAAGCAATGAATTCATATCTTATAAAATGAAGCCTTCTAGTAGGATGATCTGGCCATTTAACGAGGAGATGACATGATGTGACGGAAAAGTCTCTGGGGCCACAGCTTGCCCATCTACAACTTCTACCCTCAGCTCTTAAAAACCCTGAACCCATACCCCCCTTTTCTTTCTTTATTCCTGCAGTAGTTCTCTTATGATGGCAGGTGTAAAGTTTTGAATTTGATCCACACCGAAGAAACAAAAATTAGGTGAACATGTTTTTCATCTTAGTTCTGTAAGGCAGGAAAATATTTCCTCTACCTCCTTACGTTCTGTCCCGGAGGCCTGTAAATTAAACTTACAAAGGTCAGATTAACAAGAGAAAATGCATACAGATTTTACTTTTAATTTTACATGCATGGGGGCTCCCCCGTCTCCCCCAAAATGAAAACCCAAGTAGTAGTTAAGCTTGGGGTCGGGGGAGTTATATACCATTCAAAGAAAGGGTAACACATTGCAGAGAAGAGACTAACTGCAGGAAAGGGGTTTGGGCTTCTAGGGGTGATAAATTATGGGAAGGTAAACAAATGGGGAAAACTAATGTTAGATGATGGGTATTTAGTAAAGTTCATTGATGAAGACTTGTCTAGGTCCTGCCTCCATTTCCGGTGATAAGGGTTGCTCTCATCTTCCTGGGGTGAGAAAGTGCAGGGGACACCTCAAAGGGGAATTTATGCCCCGCTTTGAGGTAGATGGAGGGCAGAGAGCGTTTCCTGTGTCTGCTTTTTCTCAAGTGCTTTCAGTTCAAAATAATCATTATACCGAAGTGGTATTTTTTTTGAAGCTTGAAAGTGCACCCCTTTCTTAGCTCAGAGCTCCACATGTGTGACTGGGGTCTCTAGGAAAGGTCTTGAAAGGCTAAAATCAAGGTGTCAGTGAGCTAACTCCTCATCTAGAAACTCTGGGGAGGGGGAATCTGTTTCCACAATTTTTTTGTTGTTGTTGTTCTTGGAAAAATTCAGTTCTTTGCAGCTGGAGGATGGAGGTCGCTCTTTTCTTGGTGGCGCTCAGCTCCTCACGGCTCCTCACGGTCCTGGCCACATGTCCCGCACCTTCAAGCCAGCAGTGGCCTGTCGAAATCTCCTTGTGCTTCAGATCTCGGACTTCCTCCTCTATGACCAGCCAGAGAAAACTGCTTTTAAGGAGCTTATGTGATTCTGTCAGGGCCATCAGATAATCTCCCTATCTTAGGGTCAACACATTAGAGACCTTAATTACTTCTCCAGAGTCCCTTCACGGCAGTACCTAGGTTCACGTTTGATTGACTAAGTGGGATCAGCTCAGAATCGTGCCCACCACGAAATCTCTGCTTTCTTCCTTGAATCTACGCACGCCCGTGACTCTGGAAGGAGGGTCTCGTATCCGGATCCCCTTCATATCATATGTTTCCCACCTCTTCAAGAAAGAAAAAAATAACCATGACAGTCTAAGTGAGTATTTGGGTGTTGTGCTTGGGTGAGTATATTCTGGGAGAAAAACATGCCCAGTTGGAGGAAAAGTGATGAGATGCTGTGGGTAATTGGGGTTTCTAAGCTCTGGGAGAATCTTCAAGTCTCTATGTACTCACAGAGCAGTGTATGAATGGGGATAAACACAAGTGCTGGATAAATTGCACACTTTGGGGTTCCAGGCTTAGTCTAGAGAAGAAATGGAAAAGGCGAGTTCTAGTGGGTGGTGTTATCACATTAAGAAGGTCTATAGAAAAGGAGCAGCCCTAACCCACCAGGACTCTACCAACTCTTATTAGTCTATCGTGATAAAGTGGATGGGAGGTTCAGGTCACAAGCGTAGAATGGAAGTGGACATTTTTTTTTATTTGGTATTTTTCTCAAAATATTGTATCTGAAAGGAATCTTTTCAATAATAACTTAGAGCAAAGATTTCCTCAAGCATTTCATTTTTAATGTGGGATACTAACAATATCCAATGAGAGTATTTCAAATGCCCATAGTATCGGTAGGATCCCACAGCGGAGCACAAAAGAAAAAGCAGATTCCGAGTGTGTCCCTTCACAGAGCTTCCAAGGGAGGGAGAGTGAGAGAAGAACAACCGAAGAATGGAAGGAAGCAAAATTACATAACACAAACTCAGATAAAGAAGTAACATATAGGGGCGCCTGGGTGGCACAGCGGTTAAGCGTCTGCCTTCGGCTCAGGGCGTGATCCCGGCGTTATGGGATCGAGCCCCACATCAGGCTCCTCCGCTATGAGCCTGCTTCTTCCTCTCCCACTCCCCCTGCTTGTGTTCCCTCTCTCGCTGGCTGTCTCTATCTCTGTCGAATAAATAAATAAAATCTTTAAAAAAAAAAAAAGAAGTAACATATAAAGCAAGGTGGAAATTATCGCGAGTTGGTATTTCCCTTGTGGGAAAATGTCGGGAAGGTCCGAAAGAGCACAGAGTTCCATTGGCTGGTGGGAAAGAGGCAGGCTGGAATTCTAGAAAAGGAGATGTATTTTTGAGTGTGAAGTCACTTTTAATAAAACATTATTGTGATGATGTTGCCCTTTTCTGGAGGATGACTCCATTCTTCAGGCCTAGGTGACCTCTCCAGCGCTTGCAAAAGAGAATTGTGTCTGAACAGGTGCATCTTGTGTCTCCCTGCGGAGCCTGTGAGTGAGCTGTGTCCAGTGTGTTCGAGAAGCCAAGTGCATCGAGGGAGGCTAACAGAAGCAATACATCCTGGTCCCGCGAGGCTCTGTCTCATTTGGGAACACCCACTTGTCTTTGGCGGAGCTATGGTTCACGATGAATTTCACAGCCTTATTTTCTTTCTACCAGGAATTTCTGGTCTCCTGTTAACCTCTGGTTGCCCTGTGAGATATTTATTCTATAGCATGGAGTTTTCCCATTCAGGTACGTATTCTTGACTTGATTTGTAACGGAGCATAGCTTTCTTGGATTAAATAATCACATTCCTGAAAGCAAATGTTTTATAAGAAACACTTTCTTGAACAATGCCTTAAATCCTTTATAGTCTACGTTTGCAAACTGTTACATTTCTTCAGCAGGGTTTACCGTAAAAACGTCAGCCTGGGATTTCCAAACACCAACATTTCTAAAGCTACCACCGTTTGGGCCGTGAAACGACGCACGTATTTGAACCGGCCAGATTGGGGGGGGGCACACTGTGCCTAACTCCTGTTGGGTCCTATTCAGGCCTTTGCAGACACGTTGGGCTGTCCGTGCTGTGTGCCTTCTGGTGGTTGGGAAATGCTGCCCTGAGGGAGCTCCTTTACCGAGATCTGGGCACTGCGGAAGCAAGCGGCAAGCGGCTTTAAGCTCCAGGGAAAACGGCCTCCTGACCTAGACTAGCTATCCCCAGCCCCCAGTCCTCCCCAGTCAGAATGACTTTCGTGAGCTGCATTTGGCAGCCGTGGGGGAACCACGACCACAGCTCCCATCTTTGTTTGCATCCGGAGCTTTGCCCATCCTGGTGACATCTGCTTGCAAAGTTGAGCAGGTGGGGGTTGACCATTTAAAAAGGAAACATTATTAAACTCTCTGGAACCAGATTGAGGGCTTGTAGTGACAACTGTCATGGTGAGTGTGAGGTCCGTGTGGGTTCTTCACCCGGAGTGGGGAGAGTGGGGAGAGTGGGGAGAGTGGGGAGAGGGGGGAGAGTGGGGAGAGTGGGGAGAGTGGGGAGAGTGGGGAGAGTGGGAAGAGGGGGGAGAGTGGGGAGAGTGGGAAGAGGGGGGAGAGGGGGAAGAGTGGGGAGAGTGGTGAGAGGGGGGAGAGGGGGGGAGAGGGGGGAGAGGGGGGAGAGGGGGGAGAGTGGGGAGAGGGGGGAGAGTGGGGAGAGTGGGGAGAGGGGGGAGAGGGGGCTCCTTGCGTTGCCTCGTTGGCATGCCTTTCCCACCTCCACTTCCTCCTTTTGGTTCCCCTCCTTTTTTTTTTTTTTCTATTTTTTGGTGTGTTTTGTTAATGTGCCTACTCTGGATTTTTTTTTTTTAATCTTCATCATCAAACATTCCCCACCTCACTCTCTCCCTCTCCCTCACCCGTTGGTTATTTCTCAGATACAGTCAGAACAGCCTGTACTCAGCTCCTGTCATGGGCTCCCCAGCGACCTGTGTGGGCATCTCTGTCACCGAGGATTGCTACGTAAGATGAAGTGTTAAGATTATGGGAAAGTGTATTAGGTTACAGATTCAGAGACTTCATGTGAGGTGGGGTGACAGCTAATGTTCCCTGGCGCATTTTCGGAGCTTGGCCTCTTTGCAACCTGTGCAGTTTTCAAGGAAATGGCTGAGCGGTTCTGTTCGGGTCAGGTGGCAGGAAAGGGGACATGGTAAGAAACACTCACCTCCAGCTTGGCTAGTCATTCTTAGTGTCGACCGACTCTGTGTATGAGCTAACACACCCTGACGCGCTCTCCTGGTACAAGGATGGCTAAGATTCCCTGGGGAAATACGAGCTCCTTGTGAGCTAGGGGTTTCCTTCCACAGGGCTGCCCGAACTGGGAAGACTTGATGCTGTTTCCCTCCCTGCCGCCTTGAGTGTCCTGGAGTGGGAGAGCCCGGGCAGGACACAGGGGCCCTGAGTGCCGAGTGGAGAACTGCAACCATCTATAACCTTCCCCACTGGAATCCTGGCCCCACCTCAGCGAAAGGAAGTGCGTGCGATCTGGAATCTGTTTGTACACACTGATCTAATCGTCCTGGATCCTGGCCTCTTGGTTTATGGCTCATGGTCTCTGTCAATCTGTAGACAGTGTGAGTGACATCGGGCTAAAGATGGCATCATACAAATGCTACTCGACCAGCCAAGGAAATGCATGCTGATGATAATGGTGCTCTCAAGTAATGAAAAGAAAATCCTTGTCTAATCACAAGTGATTTTTTTACATATGAGTCAGAGTTCACAAGTCCTAGTTAACATAGCTAGTTTTATTTACTAGTTGTTGGATGTGGACGGAGTAGGAAGAGCTCTGGATTAGAGGGCAGGGTGTGGTGGGGCTCTGGTTCAGTTTGGGTTCTGGTATGACTGGGCCATGGCCTGGTTACCTGCAGGAGACTAGAAAGAGCCAGGACCCTGCACTGCCTGTCCCCAAAAGGAGTGGGGCTGGTGCTGACGGGCCAGATGCCCAGGACTGCTGGGCCAGGAAGTGGGAGCGCGGCGCGGCAATGACCACCAGGGGGCAGTCATCGCAAGCACCGGGAAGCCGAAGGGCGCCTGTCCTACCAGGGGCCACCTGTTATCATTTATTGGAAATACAGAGTAGAAGTTTCCAAACTCTGGCGAGCAGGGAGTGGCTTCAGGACATGTTGTTGTAGACAGGCCCTCCTGGAATTCCCAAGCGGGGCTCTGATTCCCAGCAGGGAGATAGGAAAAAACAAGACAGAATCCTAATGCTAGACAGTGCTAGGAGCAGGAGGAAGGTTACCCAGAGCGGGAACTGTCACCAGCCCTCAGGTCTTATCTCAGTGACCTGGTTATCAGAACCGAGGCACAAGGTCAAGGTGAAACGACCCACCACATGGACTTAAGCCGGAAGCTCCTTTAATCCCTTATTTTTTAGCCCAGAAGATGCTCTTCCCATCTGGGCTGGGCCTGTTTATCAAGGGCCAGCGGATGGCGCATGCGTAGAAGAGGGGAAGGAAGTGGATGGAGAAATGGGCTGCAGGAGCTGGGACCCAGCCAAAACCAGTCTAACATGGCTGTTGTGAGTGCAACATTATATAGGGTACGTTAAAGCATTTTCAATAAATAATAAATAAATAATAAATAAATAAATCCATGTGAAAACTCTTAGGTAAGATAAGAAAGAATGGAAGAGCTGTAATTTTCTGAGGCAGAGATGCCAGGATGTTTCCAAACGCAGAACTTTTGCCTGTGCTGCGCATTCCTCTGCGGAGACCTGCAGCCCCCTGCTCTTGCACTTCGGCAGACTGTTTATTCTACGTATTTTCCGAAACTCATTTCAACTACCCTTTCCCCGGAAAGCCTTACCTGCACTCCTGACTAGGTGACATTTTCCTTCAAAATTTCCCAGAGCGCTTAGCTGAGTTAGACTTTTACAGAGATTCTCTTGACTGGTGCATCACCTTTGGTGTCTCTCCCACGAGAAGGTGAGCTTCGCAAGGACAGAGAGTATGACTGTCCTGTTTGCTGCTGGATCCCCAGACCCTGGCAACCCCAGTGACTGGTATATTTCAGGTGTTCAACGATTATTCATTGAATGAACGGATATTTTGAGAGAAATAGGAGTTTTTCGGTAGGCAAAAACGGGAGCGTGACTGTCATATCTGGTATTGTAGGGCACCGATGAAAAGAAATCATTCTGTAAACACTTATCAATGCCCCCCAGGGCATCTGGGGGCACCAGACTGGAGGGAGTTCTAACACCTCTGAATATTGATGGCTAAGTGCTTACACAGGAGGCCCGGGTTTGACATACAAAGAAGCAAAAATGAAGATCAGTAGATTCCTTAAGGAAACTCAAGTTCATCTATTGGGCAAAAACATGGCAGCTGACTCCTAGTGGATTTTTCCTTACCCCTATCCCCTACACTCTGTAGCCTGTCCACAGAAATCTGTGTAAATAAATAATATAAAAATAAACACTGAACACATTCTTTTAGGGGAAAATAACTTATGCCCATAGCCAGGACAGAGGCTGTGGAAGTGGGGTGTCGTTCATTTAGTTTCAATGAATGTTAGAGTTCTTCGATTTCTAACAGCAGCATCTAGTACTGGCTGTTGTGTAAGTCACATAATGAAAGGGAAAGCTGGAAGCCAGGGCTTGGGAATAGATACAAACTGAAACATTTTTATGTAGCCAAAACTACTACTTAGTTTTGCTTGGTTATAGCTGTGTTTTAAAAAACCATCCCATTTTTATTCTATTTATCATATTGCTTGGGTTTCAATTCTAGAAGAGAGCAGCTGCTTGCTAGTTGTTCCCAGCCCAGAGCATTTTTTTTTTTAAAGAGAGGGAGAGAGAGGGAGAATCTTAAGCAGGCTCGTAAGCCAACCTGGGGATTGATCTTACAACCTTGAGATCATGACCTGAGCAGAAACTGAGAGTTGGACACTTGACTAAGTCGCCCAGGCACTCGCAGCCCAGAGCATCCTAAATCTTCCTGCAGACTTTGCCCACGGGAGGAGGAAATTTCTCGAAGGAAAATCAAAGTGCCATTTCCCAAAGAAGGAAGTAAGAGTTCAGGGAACTATCAACAGATGAACGTGTGAACAAAATGTGGGGTTTACATACAATGGACATTCAGCTTTAAAAATGATTGAAATTTCCATACATGCAAAAATATGAATACACCTTCGAAAACATTCTGTTAAGTGACATGAGCCAGATGCAGAAGGGTGAATAGTGTGTGATTCTACTTATATGAGGTCCCTATGTCTAATTCATAGAGACAGAAAGTAGATTACTGGTTGCCAGGGGCTGGGGGGAGGGGAAATGAGGAAATACTGTTTAATGGGGACAGAGTTTCAGTTCTGATGGGGAAAAAATTCTGGAGGTGGATGGTGGTGATTGTGTCCAAGAATGTGAATATAGTTCATGCTACTGAACTGTATGCTTAAAAATGGTTAAAATGATACATTTTATGGTTTGTATATTTTGCCACACACACAAAAAAAGTGCAAGATAGCCAATGTCAACCAGTGTCAAGACAGGGAGAGTGGAAGGTCATGGTCTTTGGAAGGAAAGGCCACCTGGGCACCTGGTGTAGGGACCAAAAAGCTGGACTCACGTCCCAGTTCTTCTGTGTACCCTTGAGCAGATCACCAAACCTCCCTGAGCCTCTTTTTCTCATTGATGGATAAAAAGCCTGGCCCCATTACCTATCACGTAGGAATTGGGTTTTCCTGTGAAATTATTTTTGTGAGCTTGTAAGATTCCACACAGACGACAGCATTACTATGTGAGGGGATGAAAAGCCCTTTGTAAATCCATATCTCGGCGATCTGGGTGAGAAGTGGAGACCACCTCTTTCTTAGGTTAGTAAGTGTTCTGGAGGTGGCTCTCCCAGACAGAAGGCAAGCGTTAGGATAAAAAGGATGACCGATTTCAGGCCAAATTGCAAAGATTTGGGATTAGAAGCCAATCATCTGTTCCTATGTCAACTGCTTATTTGCTAAACTGAGATGCAAAAAAAAAAAAAAAACAAAACAGGACTAAAGCAGGTTTGATTGCAAGATTTCCCCTGGTTCTGTCGTTTCTCTAGATCAAAACCTTCAGAGAGGGTCCGTTGGAGTTATAACTTGATCAACTTTAAAGGTTGTTGGAAGAAATGCTGGTAGGTAGCTTAAAACTTTTGGGTAGAGTGTTCTGGGCACTCATCAGGCACTTGGCTTTTTCACCCTTGGCTGTATGCAAGGAGCCTAGTTCCAGTCACCTGCTGAGCAGGGGCTTGGGGATTCACCTCGAGAACTTCAGTTCTCTGGAACATGTCTCCTCCCAACACACATGAGTACCACCCGGCTTCAGTACCTTCTCACAGCTATGTCCTCAAAGGTCTTGTTTCCAAGATTTTCCTTCTTTTGAATTTGGCTGTGATATATCTATATTGATATTGATATATTTTTTAAATCTGGTATTTCTACCCATTCTATGTGTTGGAAGTGGAAGGGGTACTTCCTACACATGCTCCGTTTACCATCTCAACTGGGAACAGAGATGGGAATTTCTGTTACTAAATTCTGATGATTTTGATACTTGGCCATCCATGGAACCAGGGAACCAAGATGGTGTTGCCTTTATGGAACCTGGTGTCTCCTTGCGCTGATGATCTCCTGGTAGCCAGCTCATGACCATTTAGACTCATTACAGCCTTTTAGGAGGAAAGGACAGTGCTGCTCGTTATCATGGCACTGGTCTTTTTAAGGCATTGACATGATTGACTTATACTGATTTAAAGTGACTTCATTTCCATGTGTCCAGTAATAGACCAGAGCTGGGGTTGAGGTTTCGGGGGAAGAGATATGATAAAGGGGAAACTATGAAAGAGATAGAAAGAGGAGCAGAGAGGGAAGAATAAGAATGAAGACAAAGAAAATGCAGAGGAGGGGGAAACTGGACGGTCTGAGAGAAAGAAAAGATAAGGGGGGATAAGGAGAATAACTGCTTTTCTCTGTCCTGTTCTCTCTGCGAGGAGTAAGCCTCTGCCCTGTGGCTGGCAGCTGCCCGCAGCAGCTGAGCCTTGGTCTAAGCTCACATCTGGAGATGGCAGCTGGCAGGTGCATGTACCCTCAGGCATGTCCTCTCTAGTTCCTCTCCTTCACTTGTCAGGCACGCTCAAAGTCCAGCTCAGACCCTGGAGCCTGCTTTAGTTTGACCAGAGGGATGCTCATTTTCAGTGAAGACATCACCTGGGAAAGCAGCCCATTGTTGTTTTTCACAATTTCTAGGTATTGACTTTAGGGCAAGGCTGCTGTCGCTATATTTTCCTTTTGGAGCTAGGGTGGGGGCATGTTTGTAATGAAGAGATTTTGATGATGTTCTTGAATGTTCTTGAAGAACCGAAGAAGCTATCTACCTGATTGATCTCCTGCATTCAGATGATCTGCCACGTGGGTTTTGCTCTAATGCACAAAATTAATGTGGGACCTTGGAATTGTGAGATTGATGAATTCTAATTAGTTCTCTCCTTAAATAGCCATGTTTGCTGTGTGGTGCTATTTAGAAACTTCTATCACCCCATTCTATTTATAAATTGCTTTTATAAGCATAGGATCTAAAGGCTGAAAGAGACCTTAGAAATGTGTAATGAAAAGAGCTCTTTCCAGTTCTAGATCTGAATCCCCATTGTTCATGACCTTGAATAAATCACTTAACTTCTCTGTGTCTGATTTCCCTCCTCTGTAAAAGAAACAGCTGAAACTGACTGAGCTTACTTGAGTTCTCACATTCTTTTACACATCATCCCATTGCTGCTTCACAGTGAGAAATGGAGGCTCTGAGGTGTGAGCACCCTGGCGGGGGCTGTCCCACTCATTAAAGGCAGGCTCACCCCCACCTCACTGCCACCTGCTGTTCCCACAGGACAGTCACACACTCTGGGGTGTGTGCTGTGTGTCTGGCTTCCACGTGCACCCAGAGAGCCAGAGCAGACCCACATCAGCTCTCCAGAGTCGGCTTGAGACTGGGTGGGAAATGGACTTGGTTCCCAGAACTCTCCGTATTGGTTGCAGTCTGAATACAGACGTTTTTCAAACAAATTTGACATTTCTCAAGACTCGCTCACCTATACTTTCAGGCTGTAGGTACCCCAGCGTTTCTTTCTAAATGAAGACCAGACATATCCAAGTAGGTGGACCCTGGGGTGGTGAATTTACCGTGGAAAACACGGACCCCCTTCCTCATACCGTGCCCTGACCCAGCTGCTCCTGCCTGTATGTGTTCTCCTCATTACGACAGTTCACGGCACCAGCATCTACCCAGCGGCCAAGCCAGACACATCTAAGTCGCACTTGATTCCTCCCTCCTCTCCACCACATACACCAATTGGCCTATTAGCTTCTTGGGCTGCCTTGAATGACCACAAACGTGTTGCTTAAACCAACAGAAATGTATTCTCTTACAGATCTGCAGGGGTCCAGGGTCAAGATGTCTCCAGGCCCGTGCTCTGTCTGGAGTCTAGGGGAGAATCTGTCCATGCGTTCCTCTTAGTTTCTGATAATCTTAGCATCTCTTGGCTCGTAGATGCAACACTTCAACCTCTGCCTCCATCATCACGCGGCATTCTCCTCTGCTTCTGGGTCTCTTCTCCTCTTCTAATGAGGACACCAGTCGTACTGGATTTAGGACTCACTGCAACTACTGTGACCTTACCTAAACATGACTACATCTACAAAGACTTTACTTCCAAATAAGGTCACATTCATGAGTACTCAGGACTTCAGTATATCTTTCTGAGGGACAAAATTCAATCCATGACAGCCTTCAAATCCTCTTAATTCTGCCGATTCACTATCTCTCCTGTCCGTCTCCTCCTCTTCATCCCACTGCCAACCCCTTAGTGCAAGGCCCTGTCTGGATGTATTCAAAATCTCCCAATAACCTAGGAAGAATAGTGCGGTTGTTTTGTAAGATAGTGTGCTGGAAGTGGAATTGCTAGGTGAAAACGCATTATGTCTTTAAAATTTTGATAGATTCCACCAATTTTTTCCCCAAAGAAGGTATTTACATTTGCAGTCCTAGATATAATGCTGAGAGTCCCCTTTCCCACCGACTGTTATCAACACAAAATTTTCTGAATTAAAAATTTTGCCAACCCATTAAACAATGGTGCTTCAATATTTGCACGTGTATTTTCCTAATGCCCAGGGACTCGGATCACACCTCACTGCTGTACTGGTGGTGGGTGGGCCCCTTGCTCCGGGTGCTGTCCTCTCTCCTTCTCTGCCATCACCAGCAGCCTCAGTGGCCTCTCAACAGTAGGTGAGAGATGAAAAGCAGGTTCAGGGCTTTGTGTGCTCATATGCTAAGGGACACATAGCAGGCTCTTTCATGCAGTCCCATGGCTGAATAAGCATGCAGGTTGACACGCTCCTTCCCTAGGTGCTCACAGAACCCTCCTTATATGGATTGGGGTGGGGACTGGAGGCCAGCATTCCTGTTCCTGCCAAAGCACTTTTCCCCAAGCTTACACTTCACTACCCAGATGACTCCATTTCTCCTTCCATGAGCCTGACCTTCTGCTCCTGGAGGATGGATGGAGTCGTGGGGTAAGGGTAGAAGGACCAGTCTGGCCAACTCTGTAAGGCTGAAAGGAGTTGGGGCAGCCCCTCAACACTATTTACAATGTGTGGCTTGGTTGAGATGACTGGCCTTCGGTTTGGAGATTTAGCTGAGATGTCAAGACTGAAGGAGGAGGCTCACGCAGCATTTTGCTACATATATGTTACAGACGTGTGTGTACATGGAAACATGTCTGCAGGGGCACACTCATGCTCTTACTCTGGGGAATGGGGCATCTGTCTTTTTTTCCATGTTTTGTGCATGCATGGGGCCACTTTTACTTTTGTTTTATGCAGTTTTATATTGCTTAAGTTTTTAAAACAAACATTTGTTACTTTTGTGTATACAAAAATTTAAACATTAATAATTCACTTTTGAGTATCTTTTTACTAGGTTGTAGAAAGTACAGGTATCAAAACATTGAAAGATTTTTCTTTCAAAAGGAAAGGGCTAATTTTTAAATTATTTTCTGAAGGCATTTCCTGTGTACACCTTTGGAACAGGGCTTATTGTCTTACTTTCTTATTTTGAAATCCCACAATACCTTGTCCAGGTATTCCCAAATAGGGGGCTAACGGCAGAAAGAAAGGAGGGAAGGAGGGCTGGAGGGAGGCAAAGGGGAAGGGAAAGAAGGACAGAAGGAAATTGAGTAGTCCGTGGTAAGGGAATCCTGAGGACTGCTCTGAGGTGAGCGGGCCTGTCACATTCTCCCCACTCTTTAACTTTACAGGAGACTTCATTGTGATTGAAATGTATCTTGCAAAGATTCTATTGCAAGCCCGAGGCTTAGTTCAATAGGGAGGTACTTCTCTGATTATCACCTCCCAGACCTCTGAGCTGGTCTTCCTCCGCAGAAATGGCACAGAGAGCTCTTTGAAGTTTTCTATGAAATTATGTGTCCAAGGGTACAGTCCAAGAAATCTGATTGTGCTTTAAGAGTCTGTCAGCTGCTTGAAAGTGAAGGAGAATGAAGCAGAACTGCCTCTGACCCGAATCACAACCCTGCGGTCTGGCCTGCTTTGTCGGCGGGTCCTTGGATTCCAAACTCTGCTTTGAGCCCGAGCTCCAAGAGAGCGGAAAGTGAGCTAATGCTTTCTTCTCAAAGATTTTGAGAAAAAAAAATTTAAAAACCAAGAGCAAAAGATAGAACAACATAACAACACACATAGCTACTAAATACAGAAAAATTATCCAGCCTCATGAGTATTTGAACAGTTGTAAATTTGAATAATGAATATAATTCTCCACCTTTCAAATTGACAGGGATTTTTATTTTTTATTTTATTTTATTTTATTTTATTTTATTTTATTTTATTTTGGTTTTCGGCAGGAATTTTAAAAACGACACTATCTAATGATTAAGCAAGAAAACACTCCCATATTCTGCTGCTAAGAGCTCACCAGCACAAAGTTTTTAGAGTGTAATTTTTCCATCTATACATAGGTGCATGTATTTGAACCAGCAGTAACACTTTCTAGAGTTTATTTCAGACAATACCCTAAATATGAATAATGATTTAGCTATAAGCTGCTTACTACAGTCTTATTTAAAATAATGAAAGCTGGACGTAAACTCTATGTCTTACAGAGGAAAGACGTTTGAAAAGTCATGGTTCATCCATAAATAAAAAGCTACTCAGCCACGAACGTGAACGTTGTGATCATTACCCTTCCAACTGTGTTCCGCAGAACTCAGGGGTCTCAGGCCTTGATCTCTGGCAGCCTGAGGTGGGGCGGGGCGGGGGGGGGGCTCCCTGCACCTCACACCCCTCTCCAACCAGAACAGCAAAATGGTGTGAAAGCTGGATGGGAGAGCTACTGCCAAAACAAAACACAAGTTTTCAAGGAAAAGATGTTTGTGGTGTGATGTGAAAAACGAAAAAGACAAGAAAGCAGTGTGAACACCGTAAGTTTACTTTGTCGGGGCATGATTTTGGCTTTTCCTCCCCAGTTTTCCCTTCCTGAAGCATGTCTGTCTCCCCCAGAGGCAGGAGACACACAGAGCAAAACAGAAGGGAGTCCTTACAACGGAACTGAGAGTGGGAAGAGAGAGTCTTTCAAGCACACAAATACGAGTCAGAATTATGCTAAGTAGTCGCATTGGACAGAGTAAGAGATCTGGTTTTATTTATTTATTTATTTATTTATTTATTTATTTATTTATTTATTTTTAAAAAGATTTTATTTATTTATTTGACAGAGCGAGAGACAGCCAGTGACAGAGGGAGCACAAGCAGGGGAAGTGGGAGAGGAAGAAGCAGACTTCCAGCAGAGCGTGGAACCTGAGGCAGGGCTCCATCCCAGGGACCCAGCTGGGATCACACCCTGACCCGAAGGCAGACGCTTAAAGACTGAGCCGCCCAGGCGCCCTGGACTAGCGAATCTGACACAGGAATCCAGTTGATGGGCTCTCGGGAAGGTCTGCGATGGGGGAGCGTGCCGACACCCAGAGCACATTTTACTTGGGTCTTGTGGGGACAAAACCTTCACAGTGTTGCAGATGCTGGTTGGAAATTCCAATCTAGGTATAATAGAGGGTCCATTAACGAGTTATTTAGGGGGTGCTGTGCTCCTGAAATGCCTCTCTGCTCTCTGTATTCAAAAACCACCTTGCCCATGAAAGATGTTCATGTCTGCTTAGAACTTCATGCAGCCTTAAGAATGTTGAAAAACTTTCAGAGACCTGAATTGACTTAAAAAATATTGTCCTGGCATATTTTGCATATGGTATATTCCTCCCCTTCAAGTTTTTTTTTACTAAATTTACCAAGTTGTTCAACCTGCACCATGGGTCTGTTTCAGAACATTTTCATCATCCCAATATATACATTTATGGCTAATCTCCATTGTCCCCTTACACTCCCCACCCCCGTCCCTAGTCACCAGGAATCTACTTTTTGTCTTCGTAGCTTTGCCTTTTCTGGATATTTTGTATAAATAGAAAATAAATTTTGTATAAATAGAATCACATAACATGGGGTCTTTTGTCCGGCTTTTTTTCAGTAAGCATAGTATTTTTGGAGCTCTTCCATGGCACGGCACATAACTGTAGTTTGTCCTTTCTTTTAACTGCTGACTCATATTCCATCATATGGATGTACAAGTAGATTGACAGGTATGGTTTCAATAAGTGATACAAACAAGAAGAAAATCTACCTGCTGCCATTTTAGTCACACTGTAAAAATACATCCCTGAGATAATATTTCTAATGGAAAGAGAACATTCGTCTTATAATATGCTGTCTAATCCATCAAGAATTTGCACCACTATTTTAAAAATTAATTCATTAGCTCATGTCAATTGCTGTGCCAGGCTTTGGTGAAATGGACATGCTGAGACATAATCATTGCCCTAAACAAACTCAGATTTTTACGGGGAGATAGAGATAGAATGTAAGTGGAAGTAATGAAAAAAGTCAGCCATTAGTGGAATCGCAAAGCAGCCAAACTTAAAATTCTAAATTGGAGGGGCATGCAGTCATTAAGCGTCTGCCTTCTGCTCAAGGCGTGATCCCAGCGTTCTGGGATCGAGCCCCACATCAGGCTCCTCCTCTATGAGCCTGCTTCTTCCTCTCCCACTCCCCCTGCTTGTGTTGCCTCTCTCACTGGCTGTCTCTATCTCTGTCAAATAAATAAATAAAATCTTTAAAAAAAAATCTAAACTGGAACATTAAATATTTATTATTTACCGGGTACCAGATCCAGTGCTAGGTGTGAGCTGAAATGCTGTCTAAAAGGAAAAAAAAAACCAACCAACTTTATAGGGAATAACATAAGAGCACATGCTGTAGGTGTAACACAGTCAAGGGCCCAAGCACAGGACTGAAGTGACCTTGCTCATTAGGAGCTAATAAAACGAACGCCAGCGGGGAGTCCGGCGCAGACCCCGGACTGAGTATACCACAGGCTCTGCTCTCTTGGCTGAAGCAGGGAGATGTTACTGTCCCGCTCAGCGCTCTGATTTTTAGGGCATTTCTAGAGCACTGTGCTCAGTGCTCTCGAAAGCCATTGGCAAAATAGACCGTCCAGAACGATTGCGGTTATCCAGCCGTGGGGAAAAGAACAGGCGGTGGCAGGCGTGGGAGTGAGCTGCGATGCCTGCATCTGAGTGTTCAGAGGCATCTCCGGACGGCCCACCTAGCATGGGAGGGAGCTCCCATCACCGGACGCAACCCTGAAACTGAAAGCTCTCTGGGAGGAGGTAGCACGAATTGTTACCGCTTCAAGAAGGAGATAGTTTCTAATATTAAACAAGTAACCAATCAGTTAATTCATTCATTATTTATGCATTCTCGACAATGTATACCCGTGTCTAACCAATTCTTTTCCGATTCTTATCCTTCTAGATGTTTCTGGGGACTTAACATTACTATTGCTTCTCTTAGGCTTTGAGTCAGGATCCTTTTCCCTCTACAGTAGCTCCTATTTGGCTTGCCTGTGTGTGTGTGTGTGTGTGTGTGTGTGTGTGCACATGCACACGTGTGGCTCCTTTTCTCCTTCCTTACCATATAGTGGGCACCCCCTGGGCTTGATATTCAGAATAATTTTAAGTGATTGTGTATTCCTTGATACAGAAAATAATCACAGAGCCAGATTCCTTTTCTGCTTTTAGGTACACATCTGTGACCTTGAAAACCCTCCTTTTTCAGCTCTGTGTTTTTTACACATTCAGGGCATCTTTTCACATCCTAGAATCAGTCCATCCTGTATCTAATTGCCAGGTGAGTCTTCTTAAAACACACTTCTGATCATTTTATTTTCTTTCCCAGAAATCTACTGCTTTTCGATTGCTTACAGGAACAAGCTCAAACTCCCTATCCTCGCATTTACGAAATATCTAATCATGTCTCAATTTCCCTTTCCTGCCTTATCTCATTCTATTCTGAAAAGTCTTACTCAGGTTAAGTTAATCTTCCTGGTATTTCTCAAGTCTATGGCATTTCATGGTTTTTCTTTTCTTTTTAGCCAAAAGCTTTTAAACATGTTTTCTGCCTCTATGTTTTGTGCTTGCCCATTTTTTCCAGCCTCCCGGAATTTATCCAAATCCTAGTAATTCTTCAGCTGCAGCTCAAGACACTTTTCCTCTGTAAAGCCTCTCTGGCTGCCTGCCCACAGCCCCGGCTCACAAGGCAGCTATGGTCCATTCTGCCCTGGGACATGTTTTCTTTGTTGATCACCATGATTATTTACTTGTTATAATTGCTATTCACGTGTGTATATTTTCACTTCAATTCTCCACAATGACAGGTCAGGAATGTGTCTTATACCTCTCTCTATCCCTCTGTATATGAAACTTCCCATGTTCAACAGAACACAACAGATACACGATTTTCTCCAGGAGGCTGAATTTTAGAGCTGGAGGGAGATTTGGAGATCTGACAGGTTGGTTGATTGATTAATGGAGTCTGAATTAAAGGACACTTTAGATCTTTGAGCATAGCCATGCACTCAGAATAACAGATTTTGACTAAGTGGCTTTTATTAGTGCATATCATTGAGGCTGATTTATAAAGAAAGATATGTAGCATGGCTGAAGAGTTTGATGCAAAAGTAAATCTAAACCTTGGCTAAAATTAATCTGCGGAGAAATCTTTCCACAGTGTGGCGGTCTTGTTAAAGTTTAAAAGCTCAGCTTCTGATTAAAACGGATGCTCCTGATTCCATATTCAGGGAAGCCCCAGACAGGAGATCGGTCATGATTTCTATTTACCAAGTGCAGCACCACTAAACGGCAGCAGGTGGCGCTGCTTCTCTGCGGAAATTTTTCACGATCCGCTCTCTGGCCTCTGGTTCATTCACTTTTCTCCTGCAAAGGCTTGACCCAGAAAAGCAGTTTGAATATTTTATGCTAGTGGAAATAAGACTTGCTTACATTCGTTATATATTCCTTGATAGGCAAGGGTTTCAAAGAGCCAGGTGTTTATTTACTTATTTTTTATGGCTTTCATTTTCCCATTTCTGACCTTGGAAATTCCTTGGGATCCCTGAGCCCTTCACACACCGAGAGGATCTTTCAGATCTTACAGTCAGTTGAGGAACTCGAGTAGGCATCTAGGTCCACCCTTCCTTTCTTCAGTGAGGATCTCTTAGCCCAGATCCCTGGTCAAGGTCATTCATAAAGTCAAAGGCAGTGTCAGGAGTCAAACTCACATGTCCTCGCAGTCACCTTGGCTGTCCCACACTGTGGTGGTCTTTAGAATGTGTCTTGACATCAGGCATACGGTGCCACTAACTGCAATGTGACAACAGCCAACGTTGATTTCAATCTGAGGAGATGCCAGGGGCAGTCCCCAAATAGGAGAGTGTGTGAGCAAGTGTGAGTGACTGTGTGTGTGTAACAGATTTTGTACAATTATCTCTATCTCACTCTTCTTTGTAGCATCTGACCTGAGGTAAGCCCTCAACAAGCACTTGTTGAATAAATGAAGGATGTAAAGAAATGAAGAACGAAAAGAAGGTAAGAAGGAAGAGAGGGAAGGAGGAACAGAAAGGCAGGAAGGGAGGGAAGGAGGGAAGGAAGGGAAAGAAGGAAGGGAAAGAAAACATGAATGGATGGAGAGGGAGGGAGGAAGAGAGAGAAGAAGAAAGAGATAGAGGGAGAGAGGGAGGGGGAGGAGAGGGAGAGAGGGAGGAGGGGTAGGGGGGGCCAGAGGAAGGGGGAAGGAGTTGAGGGAGCAGATTGAGGAGGGAGGAGTGGAAAGGGAGGGAGGGAGAAGGTGTTGGGGGAGCAGAGGGAGCAGTGGGGAAAGAATGGGGGGAAGGCAAGGGAGGAGGAGGGAAGGGAGAGGAAGCCCAGTGAACTTGCAGGAACTCTAATCATCAGGGACATGTGGTAGCTCAGGAGATGATTTAACGTGCTTTAGAGCACTTTTTGAAATAAGATGTAAAACACTTTCTGGCCAACTGGATTATTTTATTAACTCTCATGTCATCCTATTTTGACTCAGGCCCTAAACTGAAGGGTGAATGCAGTGCTTCGCTTGGGGAGGATCAATCTTGACCCCCCAGGGCTGTCAGGTCTGGCAGCAGCGAGCAGGCCATCTGAGTTCCCTCCACCGACATCAAGGAAACAACCCATTCATGAGGGCACATGGAACATGGAAATTTTTGGGAGCAAGTTCATATTCAGAGTCAGAAAAATTTCAGGAAATCCAGAGCCATGATTTTATTAGATTCGTGTCTAGAATGAAGATTATCGCTGTACGCAGAAGCTGAGGCCGGGGGCGATGCCCGAGACAGGAAGTACAGCTCCTCTGTTTCTGACTCAACATGGACGACTGGCTTTTTCTCTCTTAGGATCTATCTAATTCTAGAGGCAAAGCCTAAATGCTATATTTTATTTTTGTGATTTTCCTTCAGACCCAGTCCCTCCATGGGGTGACGTCTTATGCCGTGGATCTCACGTGACCTCACCAGCTGTCAAAACTCGCTTGTCTTCTGTCCCATTCAGAACCTTGCTGATGGACCAAATAAATTGATAGGAGGTGATAATTCTTGTCTTAGGGGACATATCTGATTGTTAAACACAGGCCTCCTGGAAGCATAATGCTTCAGCTCAGGAGTTAGGTCTATTCTGCCATTTTGAGATTTCTGGCATTGGATCATGTAGGGAGGGAGGTGGGTTTAAATCACTCCTGTCCTCATTTGGTTGCCTGCCAGTCCTACCACCTGGGCGGCCATATGTTCTTGCAAATGCATGAAGAGGTTGTATCAGAGAATCATCCATTTAGCAAACATGATTGAAGACCTGCTAGGTGCCAGGCACTATGTTGTCAGGGCCCAAGGCACAGAGATCACGAGAAGGCAGGGCTGTACCTCCAGTCGCACAGTGCTGGGTGCTGGCTGTAGGGAGAGAAGTGGATGGACTTCAGGGTTGGAAAGGAGGTAGACCACAGCAACGGTAACTGCCCAAAGCTGATGGGGGGGGGTGATGATATAGGGTGACTCCCAGTTTTATTTTGGAAACCAGGCAGGTAGAATAAAGGGCACTAGGGAGTGTAGACATAGGGGGAATCATTTACACAAGGTGCATGCGTGTGGGTACGTGTGTGTGTGTGTACAAGAAAATGTGAGTGTGTTGGCAAGTGGCGATGGTATATTTTCAGTTTAGGGATGAATGAATGACTTTGAGCCTAAAGAAAGGCAAGCCTCGGGAGACCTCACTGTTCCCAACCGGGATTACATGACACATCACAGTCTTTATCAGAATCATAAATCATAACATTTCTATTATTGAAAGACCATGCTTGATTTTTCTCTTCATCCTTCAGGAGGTTAAATATGCAGTTCTTGCATTTCCTAAGCCGTAAAACTGTAAGGACCACAGGACAGCTGAGCACACGCAGAGCCCAAACACGGAGGAACAGGAAGCGTGACTGAGACCCGTGGGAGCCCTGCTGGGCCGTGGGCATCACCCAGCACCGGACCAGGGCTCCCAAGCAGGCTGGCGTGCAGTGCAAGTGTTCTTCTCACCCTTCTCAGGCTCTAGACACTGACCATCCTGGATGGTGGGTGGGTCTACACACAACTGACCCTGTGCAGGAGAGACGTGGTGAGGCTTCAGACCCCACTGGGTACCAGGATCCTGCACTGGGAACTTCCATGCTGGTCTTTATTGGAAGCCAAGTGCAAATCTTCACTGTCCTTCACACATTCCCATTTCCAGCTTTACAGATTCCAGAAATTCTTACCAGGCTAGTCCTATTTTTTTTCTTTCACTAACAGCATTGTCCTCAGAAGGTTTCTGTTACCTGGGAGATAGATATACTTACAAATTGAAAAAATAAAATTGCAGTTTCTACCTTGTCAGGTAATTTGCCTATGATGCTTGAAAGTAGAAAGCATGGACTGAAAGACAGGAACCAAGGAACGATGCGTTTTGAGTGGGTGACCAGGGCAAAAATGTCCTCCCTGGAGGAGACTGTGGTGCGCGTGGGGTGGGAGAAAGGAAATAAATATTATTTATTTTCAGGGCTGAATTATGTCCCCCTCCAAATTCATATGCTGACGTCCTAAACCCTGGTACCTCAGACTGTGACTGTATTTGGAGACAGGATCCTTAACCAGGTGACTAAGTTAAAAGGAGGCCGTGAGGGTGGGCTTTCATCTAATCTGCCTAGTGCCCTCATCAGAAGAGACGAGGACACGGACTCGTAAGGAGGGAAGGCCATGGGCAGACACAGGGACAAGGCGGCCCCCTACCGTGCAAGGAGAGAGGCCTCAGAAGAAACCAGCCCTGCCTTGATTGGGCTTTTTGCTTCCAGAACTGTGAGGAAATACATTTCTGTTGTTGAAGCCCCTGACCTGTCGTGCTTTGTAGGGCCGCCCTGGCCAACTAAGACGTGAGCCCAGGGCATGAGACGGAGCGCCCGGCAGCCTGTGGAGGTTCTTACGACGAGCTGGCTGCTGTTACAATTTTACCGAGCCTTTACTGAGTGTTGGGGCTAGCTCATGGGAACAGTTTCCATGATCTTAAAATGCATTTTCTTTATCTCTGCGCCTGGAGGGGGACGTGAGCGCTGCAGCGGCTCTTGCATAAGTCTGGGGAGAGCTGGAGTAAAGAAGACGTCCTCCACACATTTGGGGGGATGATTCACGCTCGGGGCCCCATCATGCATTTGTCAGGCACTGTGGGGCAGCGCTGCTGTTCTGTGCAGGGTCTGTCCTAGCTTCCTTTGACCTGTTGAAGACGGTTCCAGAGTTGACACCATGGACACCGTCCTTCTACTCTGCACTTTTAAATCAATACGGCTTTTCTAAGTAAAAGGTGAAAATGCTTTGCGATTGGAGTTCTGTTTGGAATTACAGCCACGGTTGGCTAAGCTCCTCCAAACCCCCTCTGTCTCTCTCAGGGTCCTTCTTTTCATCAGAATAAAAAAAAAAATCTTTTTATTTTTCAGAAGTTTGTGAGTTCGTAGCTGAGTGATGCCCTTGCCTACTTGTTTGGGGGAGACAGGGAGATAGAAGAAGGAATGCAGAACGAAGCGAAAGGAGAGCCTTGGAGCCTGGGAGCATTATCTGCCTTCGTGTCCACTCCCCAGCTTCCTTCTCTGCCTTTGGGTGCCCTGCTCTATGCCCTGGGACACGACCTCGGTGGACCCTGTCACCTGAGCTCTTGCCCTCTGCTTTCTGGTTGGTCTGGCCCATGGGAGCCATGAGGAGGGAGGGAGGGAAGGAGGCATAGAGAGAGGTCTGGGTATTTATCTCCCCCTGCCTCTGCATGCCTTGCCACAGTTCTGGAAGGTTCTCTGCCTGTGGTTAGAGTTCCTAGTGGTTGGCTCCAGGAAGAGTATCTCCTCCCTTTTCCCCTCAGGTTTAGGAGAAGTAACTGCTCCCATCCTTCTGTTGCTTCATCATTCCTCACTATTTCTTTCAGTGTTACCCGCCACTTTGCAAATAGCCTTCATTACACTGTCGTCTCGGGTAAACCTTTGAATATGCCAAGGCGATCCTCACTCATCCACACTCATAGCTCAGAGGACATTCGCCTTCTTATATGAGCTAACAATAGCATGTATTCTGGAAAGCTTTGGTGTCCTTTCTTCGTCTGCTACATTATGGAGAGGGAACAGAGTCGAGGTCACCATCGCTCATCTCTCAGTGAACTCTTGTACCTTTTTAATGATTCACGCATATGCGTTCCTGTGGTTTTCACCAGGCACAGGCGAGCCAGGCTAGGAAGGAGTGGGGATGGGCTTCCCTGTGTGAGATCATAACAGACTTAACAAGACAAAAACAAAAACAAAAACCACAGACACACACATGTATATATTCAAGGGTATGCTGGTAAGCATTTCAAAACTGACTCTCTGATGAAGGGGGGCCTGATTTGTGGCATTTGTCATTTTCTGTGGTGTAAATATTTCCACCACGGCCAATTTCAAACCACCAGTGCGACATCACTGAATATAAGTTGGGGAGAGATTCTCCGTAAGCGTCAGCTCTTGGGAGCTGGTACAAGCCGGCTCCAGCATCCCATTGTTTATATCCAGCTATAGACAGACTGGGACGAGCACATGGGTGTGACGGTGGGAACGTAAGAGGTTAAAATATCAGACATAGTAAAGTTGTTTGTCGGGAAAGTCATTATGTGACAAAACGGGGGTATTAATTAGTTAGCAGGTGAACATAAATAGGAAGCACAGGTGTGTTTGTGTTTTCGGTGGAGGGTACAACTGCTGTTCGATCATCCCAGGTTTAAAATGCAAATTGGAGGCAGCCTCGTGATTCCGGGATCCTGGTACATCGTCACAGTCTCCAAACTATTGAGCGTGTTGTTGTATTATGGCAAATAAACCTGAGTTACTGCTTTTCTCCTTTCTCAGTTCAGTTTTATGTCTGATTAGCAACTTGAGCTGGAGGTGAAAAAATTACCTAGAAATAATAGGAAGCCTCTGAGGTTTCACTTGACGATCTCTGAATATACTCCTGAAATGTGACCAAGATTATGTAACTGAATGTTGGAATCCAGAACCCACAGATTGCCATTAAAGCTTGAAAGAATAAAGTCTAAAGAGAACTATAAGTAGAAGTAAATAAATAACAGGTGTAAAGGTACAGTATTTCTAACCCCCTGATGGGGGCCATGATGAAAATACAAATAGGTTTTGAAAGCGTTCAGAGAAATTCTGGGATGAAAGGGGTACTGTAAGTTATTATGGAAAACCAGCTAAAATTTCAGTTAATTCCAAACGTCTCGAAGTGCCAACCATGATCCCCTACATGTTATCTCATTAAATGAAACTGTAAAAATCCAATGGGAATTTATCCCATTGGGAATTGATTCCAATATTTTTTAA
Organism: Ursus americanus; assembly: GCF_024610735.1. Lineage (NCBI taxonomy): Eukaryota > Metazoa > Chordata > Mammalia > Carnivora > Ursidae > Ursus > Ursus americanus. The sequence continues at coordinate 47,838,525 of NC_142137.1, read as the reverse complement.
CTTGTGTGCAAATTCAGTTTCTGCAGTTATATTGCTGTTTTAAATCCATTAGTGGGAGACGCCTGGGTGTCTCAGTCCGTTAAGGGTCTGCCTTCGGCTCAGGTCACGATTCCAAGGGCCTGGAATGCAGCCAGCATTGGGCTCCCTGCTCAGTAGGGAGCCTGCTTCTCCCTCTGTCTGCTTTTCCCCCTGCTTGTGCTCTCTCTCTGACAAATAAATAAATAAAATCTTTAATAAATCCGTTAGTGGAAGCCGGTGCTGGTCTGCGTGTGGGGTGCCAGGAGCAGTCAGCTCTCTGTGTAGCAGTACGGAAGTGCATTGTGTATAGAGAATTTAAAAACAGTAATAAAAGTGACTACAGGTCAGCCTGCTTTTTATCATCACCACGTGCTAGCAATTCTAGACAATGTCGGGATGAAATGCTCCTTGGGAAAAAATCTGTTGTTGGTTTAAGTTCCAAACAATTTTTATGCTTACTACTAAGTTTTAATAATATACACATATATTAGCTCTAAATTCACAAGTATTTATTACTTGTCCTTTAATAAACATTGTATTGTACAGGGAAATTAATTTGGAGGCCTTCCAGCAATCTCATTGTCCCCCAACACATGTGGGTTCAGCACACGTTTTTCTAGATTAGGCTCACAATAGTGTGGATTTGTTCGAGCTCACTCCTGACAAAGTTTGTCTCCAACCCCTAGGGTACTACATACTCCTTGCATTGAAGTAATAGATTTGAAATAAACAATGAGGTACAGAGGTTATGAAGAGGGAGAAATAGGACATGAATTATTTCAATTCCTTATTCTTTGTCACCACTTCGTATTTATTTTCGTTCAAATGAGAAACAGCGGAACAGTGTTGGCTGCCCAGTATAATATTTCTGTTTGCTTAGTACTAATTTCATCCTACGTGATACAGTTCTCCGAATTTGACCAATAGCTTTAAAATAGAATTTTCTTCTTCTTTTTGATTGTTAATTGTTTAAAACTAAACAAAAAAGTGAAGAAAAGAAAACATTAATGGTATGATTGAGAAGCAAAATTTTAACTTCTATGGATGTTTCACCTTCATTCAAATCACTTCTTTAATTTTCACTGGCATGATTATATAAACAAAGTTCAATAAAGTACATTTTTAACCCTCTGGATTTACTTTCTGACTATTTTTTATTTCATTTCATATTTGTACTCAAAGTAATTTTGTCCTATAGAGGAGGGGACTTAAGTACTCTAGGTACGTACACGAGGTAGATATGCTAGGTAAATATGAGAGACTTGTATCAGTATAAAGTCACCCCCTAGGGATGCCTGGGTGGCTCAGTCGGTTAAGTGTCTGCCTTCGGCTTAGGTCACAATCCCAGGGTCCTGGGATCGAGCCCCACATCGGGGGGGGTCCCTGCTCAGCGGGGAGTCTGCTTCTTCCTCTCCCTCTGCTGCTCCCTCTACTTGTGCTCTCTCTTTCCTCTGTGTCAAATAAATACATAAAATATTTTTTAAAAAATCACCCCCTAACATCTGTGCCTTGTTTCTATAATGTTTTATACATTCCTTAAGAGAAAATCATCCATGGTAGGTGTTAAGATCCTATTCTAAAGGATGCCAAGTGTGATGGACTTCAGTAACCTGAAAGTAGAAATCATAGGCACTCCCAGGAGCCTCTGGAGCAGACCAGGGCGCACCTGAGTTCTTTCTCCTGCACACAGTGGTCGCTGCAGGCTCAGAGACTGAAGGCCCCTCAAAGACTGTAAACCAGATGTTGCATGGGCGGAGTCTAAGAAAAAAAGGAGCACACGAAAATGTCCTTCTAGGCGACCTGCTGAGCAGCACACGCGCATGCGTGCACGTGCATACAGACAGACGCACAAGATCACATTTGGTAAGACAGCATCTTTTCCTCTTTTGACAACATTGTCACCTGAAATGAACTCTGCCCATCTGTAATTTACAAGTGAGGAAAATGAAGAATCAGACTATCTCATCACTGAAACGACTGATCACACTTCAATCTGTTGTTTTCTGCACGATATAATACCTGGAGATGGAATTCATCCCTGGAATGAGTTGTCTTATTGGAAACCAGTAAAGTGACAAGGTTGCTCCTATTATATTTTAAATTTGCATACTCAGTTTGCTGTCTTCTATTTTTGAATGAAAATCACTTTTTATGTCCTAGGTGAGGGCTTACAACTACAACTGTGTTCTGTTACTGGAAAAAATGCTAGTTGTGCTGAAAAGCATTTTTCAGAACAAAAAATTGCATACTCAGAAAGTTTACACTCAGGACTTAGTTTAAAAATTTTTATTCTTTCTTTTGAAGAACACTTGTTTTTAGGGCAGTATGTTAAATTCCTAGTACTAGTTGAGGCAGTTTCCCTGAGTCTCTAACTTAATATGCTTTAATTTAATCACATATGAAATCTGCATTATTTCTTTCTAAAAACTTAATCTATAAGAGGTCAGTAACCTCTCTTGAATAACAGAGATTAAGAAAAAAATTCAACCTCTTGATGTGTCAGATTATTTTTTAAAGCAGGGGGTGGAAGGCAATATTTCTTACAGGTTTCAGGAGTATAAACGCCATTTCTTTAGTTTCTTTCCTCAAGCAGTCTCTGAAAGTAAATTTAGAAGTTCAAGACTAAATGAAGTAATTTTTAAAAAAGAAGTATGAAGTAGATCAGGGCATGGAGAAAGTATCCAAGGTTGAACTATAGACCATGGGCTTATCGGTCATGTTGATCTGATCAAATATGCTTTTCTGGCTCCAGGTTCGTTCCTTCTTTATATCCTTTATGGCTACTGATGATAATGGGATAGGAAATTGCTCAGGTATTGGGACAATGTGATATCCTGGTTCAAGTAAGACTGATAACTAATCTGTTTAAAGAAACATCCACTCTATAGGCTGATGTCTGTGTGGGATAATAAACTTGAGAAATCAACCTGGATACTCTTTTCTTCTTGTGTCCATACCTTGCTGTGGTTGGGAGATTTGGGAAAGTTGTCAGCTACAAAGACAGCAAGTTCTTGAACTTCTAAACTTAAAAGCTGAAGGTCCAAGTGCAAGCTAGAAAGATATTGGAAGTAAACCATCGTGTCTTTTCCCCTGTCTCTCCCAGACAGGAGAAATACCTTTGAAGCTAGGATGGGAATGAGGAAAGAATTTGGAAATGAAATTGGGCATTGATGTGTTATGGAATGCTCTTTTCTATTTGGGGTTGTAAAAATGGAGTGGATCTGTGTCTTACTCCTGATTAAAGTCTGAGTGCCGTGGCCTTGAGGAGACTGTCCTCGTGCCCTCACAAAATGGCAGCCGTTCCTATGCTGGTAGCCAGGGGAATCTGTGTTGGAGAAGCTACTAGGGTTCCTGGAGACCCAGAGTGGGTGGGAAGACATTTGGAAGTTTCTGGGGGAAATATATAGAAGTGAATAAACATACTCCATGTTTCTGACTGTCTCCCTCATTTGTTAGTTAATTCTCTCTGAAAGTCCACATGTACTGTATGAGTCCTGGAGAACGAAGACGAAGACACGTGTTTAATCACAATTCTATCAGTTCCTTACTATGTAAACTTCATCACACAATGATCAAGAACTTGGAATGAAATTGTGCTTTCATTCACTTCTATCACTCAGTCAGCACTGGCTTTCTTCTGGCTTTATCATTATATATACGTGTGTTTGATTCCCAATAATCTATGCACTCCTTGAGGAAAGCTATTATAAGTTATATATTTTCTGTAATCTGAGCCTCCATCACAGAACCCTGTAGCCAATACTAAGTATCAGTAAATATTCATTAAATCATAGTCAAACTATAAAGTAATGACACCAATTTTATGAATATACACACACGCACAGGTAACCCTCGTCATTTGTAGATTCTGTATTTGTGAAAAATTTATTTGTACCCCCAAAATTAACACTCACCGAGCTTTCGCTGTCATTTACGGACATGCATGGAGGGGTGATGAATTTGAGTTGCTCGTTGTTCACGTCCCAGCTGAGGGTGAGCAAAGGCAATGTTCTGCCTTCTGTTTCAGCTCCTATACTGTAAACAAGTGTCTTTTGCATGCTCTGTTTATGGCCACGTTTTTGCACTTTTTTGTTGATGATTTCACTGTTTAAAACAGGCCCCAAACTTAGTGCTAAAGTGCTAGTGTTTCCAAGCACAAGAAGGTTGATGTGCCTTTCGGAGAAGATACATGTGTTTGATAAGCTTTATTCAGTCATGAGTTGTAGTGCTGTTGGCTGTGAGTTCAATGTTAATGAGTCAACAACACATACTGAATAAGGCATTTTTAAACAGATACACCCATAAAACAAAGTTATATATTGATCTGTTGGTGAAAATGTGACCAGAGGCTTGCAGGACTCTAACCCTGTATACCCTGTATTTCTCCTTAGGAGCAATGCTTCGGTATTCACGAATTTGATGTTCACGGTGATTTTACAGAACATAATTACCATGAATAATGAGAATCGATGGCATTTGCTTATATGTATGTGTGTGGATACACACATGTATCCACACACATGCAGGTGCGTGCGTGCGTGCGCACACACACACAATCTGTGGGGTATATGGAACAAGCTCATTACTTTGCAAGTCCACCATGCACATGATTCTGAGGCAGGGGAAGGACTGGTTCAAGCAAGGGACTTGTAATGACACTGAAGTGAGGGGACATTCTAAGGGACGATATGTCACCATTTCTAATGGCTTTGTAATCACGGCCTTAAAGTTCGCTTGTATTTTCCTTCATGCCTTCCTTCCTGTTCCCAAAGCTCTGGGTCTGCCACTTGTTCTTTTTCCCTTAGGCTCTGCGATGGTGAACAAGTGAAAAGAGCACTTGGGTGCGTAATGAGCACAGAAGCGTGGCCAGCCTTCCATAGTTAGGTTTATCCCAGGGAGGTTTATAACAAAGATAAACACCTCACTCCTCAGTGGTTTCACCTTTCCCAACATAGCGCCCACCATTTTTACATTCCGCTGGGGAAAAGTAGGACTTGCCTGCTCTTCTTCTGGTGATGGTGGTTGTGTGGGTCGAAGCCGCTGAGAAGGGGACCTGACAGCCTTCCGTTCTGTACTAGCTCATCAGCAAGAACAGAGAAATGAGGCCCCTCGGAATAAGCCATGTTATCGTTACCCGCCCCAGAACACCCTATCTTTGAAAGGAATAAAGGCAAGAGCTGTGACTAGTTTTGGTTGTTGTGAGTCCTTCATTCATAAATTAAGATTCTGAGGATCAAAATGAAGAAATGAAACCTACAAGAAGCTGTATGGCCATAGCAGAGAACAAAACAGCTATTTCCCCATCACAGTTGAAGTAACCTGTGTTCAATTCAGAAGAAATTTGGAGGCACGCATGCTGTTGCTTGAGAATGTAGGGTCAATTTTCACCAAAATGAACTCCCAATCTCAGGTAAACCAAACTTTGAAACTATCTTTCATGGTATAAACATAACATTTATTAGCCCTTCAGACTTTCCAGAAAACCAACCCATTCTTTTCATTGCAAGCGTTAAAAAAAAGAAACTAGCGTTCTTTACCCCCACAGCTTGCATTTATCAACACATACGGCGTGTGAATGGTTATGTTTGCTTGAGCAACTTTGAAGTGAGCCAATTCGGGTGCCCTTGTCTCAGATTTGAGATGAAGTCACTATCTACACCCCCGGCATTCGCTTGACTGGAAATTGACAATCTGCCAGTTTTGTAAGCAGCTGCCATTTCATTTGTATCTACGAACCATATTTTATTTATTTAGGGGATTTTTTCCTTTGTAAAAATGCATGTATTTTTTTACTTGTTTTTATTTTAGGAGGGCATCTGCTACTTCATTTAAATCTGGAAATAATTTCAAAAGTTAGTTGTCAAAATTTGTCAGTGACTCTCATTTTCCCTTCTGTTTTTCTTTCTTTTCCTCAACTTCGAATCTGGGTAAGCACTGAGCCAGAATCTTTAGGTCGAAGATTCCGGGTCATCCAGCTCAATTTTCTTGTGCAGAAGTGGATTTACCGTAAAGTAAATGAAGCTTAAACCTCGGTGCCTGTCCAAGGTTGTGAAAGGTGCCCAAATAATGTGTTCACCTGAATTTATTTCTGAAGAATTTTGTTATTTCAGATTCTTTTTCTTAAGACAGCCTCCCCCCCCCCCCCACATGGTCTGAACGCCAAGTCCCATAAAACCAAGTCTATTTCTGCCCCTGTGGCTATGGTGACCGGTAGACCTGTGTGTCATTTCCCTCCTGTAATGTCGGCAGTCCCTCTTGGGCTAAAAAGCTGAGCTGGCTCATACATTCCGTTTCCATTGCTCTTTTCTCAGGGACGGGGTTAAGTCGACAGACCTAACTACCATCCCCACATCGGGTCCTGAGATAGTAACGCTTCTTCGTTTACTCAGGGCTCTCCAGACAAACAGACCAACAACAGGTTCGTGTTCATATTCTAATTAATAGTAATAATAATTAATAAGTAAGTAATAATTAATAGTAAGGAGTTGGCCTGTGCTGTTATGGAGACTGTCAACTCCCAAATCTGCAGAGCTGATGTCCACGTTTAAAGTCCATCAGGCAGGACAATTCTCTCATACTTGGAGCAGGGTCAGACTTTTGTTCTAGTGAGGTCTTCAACTGACTGAATGAAGCTCACCACATTATGAAGGGTAATTGGCTTTACTCAACATATGGATTTGAATGTTAATGTCATCCTAGAAGACCTTCACAGAAACACCCAGGATAGTGTCTGGCCAAACATCTGGACGTCCTGTGTCTTAGTCAAGTTGTTACATAAAATTAACCATAAATACTCTGTTCTCAACTGAGTGAGCTGTTACTCCCATGGCCTGCCTGTTTATGACAGGGTTCATAATAGTCCATTGTTTGTTTTTGTAACTATATATGCAATTCCATTTTAGCAAGCATTATTTGAAAAGTTATTGTATGTCTTATAGCCAAAAGGTAGGGAATAAAGCAGAAAAAGTAGGGTCTTGCCCTTTAGGGATGACCCTGTGACTCACCAACTCACTGGGACAACTTGAGGAGAAAGAAAAGGCAAGGCAATGATTTAGTTCAGCACAATGCAGAAAGTCCAAGGGGCCCTACAAGGAGGCAGAGCTCTTTACAGAGAGAAATTCTCAGGATAGACTTCAGGCGAGTTTGAGGCTAAATTAAAAATAAAACAGAACAACATGGCAGTTGACTTGATGGGGACCAGGAGGTGAAAATTCCCATCAGATGGAGCCTCTCTAGAGAATTCCAAAGCCTAGTATGTGGCCTGGGTGATTGGGGAGGGGAGGGGCTGGAGACTAAAAACCAGGTGGATGGGCCATAGATTGGCAAGACAAGAATTCAGTGTCTTTCCTGTGAGGTTCTGAATTGACAGGTAGCTTCTCACAGCAGAGAACTGGTATTTAATGAGGACTTCTAACCGAACTACATGGGAGAGTAGCTCTGTCCGATAAACAGAATTTTCACCGCAGTCGTTTTGTTCTTTTAAGATCCTAAGAGAATTGTTCTTCCGGGTGATGTTAGTCTATGCCTATCTCGGAGTCTAACCATGAATTTTTTTCTGAAGCTAACTGATGCCTGACATATATAAAGGTAGTCTTTTTGACCTTAAAATCCTTATGAACCTTACTTACAGTATTACACTTTGTATTGTCTATAATAACTGCAGATTCAAAAGTTTAATTCTCTTCTCTATGTCAGTGGTTTCAAACACTGCAACGCTATTATTTAGTCTAGAATTTGGCCTTAGTTACTTTTTTAGTTGATTACTGAGTGTAGGCAACACGGTCTCTGGAGAAGGATAAGCACAGTGTATTTCATTCTTTCGGATAAGTCAGTTGCTCCCCGGGGGCTGCAGAGCAGGACTGTGATGGGTTAGTGGGGGCTCTGGGTTAGGAACTCCTAGCTTTCTGTACAAATCTCATTGTACCTTTGTTTCTAGAATTGAAAATGTTGTTGGATTACTAGAAATGGGCTTCAGATCCTTTAGCAGGTTTAATTTCTACCTATCCCTCCTGCCTCCCAACAAACAAGAAAATCTCCAAACATCTTTTCATCTAAATCAGTGGTTGTCAACTAGGGGGGATTTGGTCCCCCAAAGCATACATTTGGCAATGTCTAGAGACGATTCCGTTTGTCACAACTGGCATCTAGCAGAGAGAGGCAGGGATGCCGTTAGGTAGCCCACATGCACAGGGGAGTTCTTGTCAAAGAACTATCTGGCCCCAAATGACAGCAGTTCCAAGGCTGAGAAAGCCTGGCCTAACTGGATCTATCATGTCTCATTTTGTATTAGATGCTTGGTTGTGGAGCTCCTGGGTGGCTCAGTCGGTTAAGTGTCTGACTCTTGATTTCAGCTCAGGTGATGATCTCAGGGTCATGCACTGGGCTCCATTCTCAGCAGGGCTTCTGTTTCTCTCCCTCTGCCCCTCTCCCTGCTTGTGTTTTTTCTCTCTCTCTCAAATAAAAAAAAAAAAATCTTTAGATGCCTGGTTGGTTGTCCATTTCTCAATGCATTCTTTGCTTTAAAAAACAAAAGGCAACATCTGTGATCTCAGCAGAAAAACATGCACGCAAGCATTTAGCTTAGTTTCAAATTATAAATGCTGCCCGTCTTACAGGTACTCTTAAAATAATGAGATTAAATCACTCCAGTGCTTGCAAGTACCATTAACAGAATCTCCCCCCCCCCCCAAGAAGGATAAAACCAATTAAGGAGTTTCCGAGTACTGAGAATAGCAGAGTCATGAACACCCCATTAAGAGGCAATTCGGTGCTTCACACTTTTCCTCTGTTGACCTTTACTGTAGGATTGTTGACGATTATCTGATAGTCAGTAAAAAATGATCACCCTGGTTCCCTGAAAAAAGGAGACTGGTTTACATGAAATTCCACCACCTGCTCGAGTGTAAACAGCAACACCCACCCCCAGGCCACGTCCTCGCAGGATTCAAGGAGAACCTTTGTGTTTTGTTTTCTCAGCAGCAGTCACAGCAGCCTCCCGCAGATGGAGAATTGGGTGTCAGTCAACGGGTGTTCAATAAATATTGTTGACGCACTGACTCCAGACCCGGAGTGAAGTCTTCTCTGACTCTAATTCCTTTTCCTCTGGCAATGATCACTTTGACACCGTCCACCTGGGGTCCCCCAGGAGAAGAAAGCTTATGAACATAAGCAAAGGGAGTGAGATTTTCTTTTTTGAGCATTTGCAGTAATACAATTCGTAGAAGACTACAAATTGTGTTTGTTACAATTAAAGAGGAGAGATGTTCGAGACAACCCACTGAGAACCATTTGTTGACCTTCAAGGTCGCTTGACCTTGTTTTGACATCATGGATACCCTCTTATCTGCCTCATGAGGAGAATTTTTTGTCAGCTCATGAAAAATATTTTGACTACGGTGAAAGCTGATCTATCTTGTTTTGCTCAAATGGCCTGGGAAACAAAATCATGTGAAAATCTGGGGAGAGAAAAGAGGCCCAAATGGATTAGGGCTGCTTTTAGTTTATGAATTCTATTGATCTAAGTCACCGTTTATAAACTGGAAATACAAGTTGCATTTAATTCCAAAGACAGTTTAAACACATGTGTGATTTCCAAATCGGTTTCTGAGCGTTTAACAGAGTGCTTTGGAGTCTCGGTTCTAGAGAAGCGAGAAACTGGGGCAAGTCCCAGCCTTAGAAGTAGGTACAATACGTTCGGTAGGCTTCTTAGCCCTTTTCAGCCGGGGCCAGAGTGTAATGTGACCTCACTGCTGTTGATAGCCTTGGGGCTGTAAAGGAATGAATGTCCAGAGATCATCACTGGGTCCTTTGATAAAAAGGGCTGATCTAGAAGAAAGAAATCCCAGTCGGCCTGAGGAATCATGTCATCAGAGAAACTACACAGGCTGGGGGGCTCTTGGCCACTGGCATGAAAGGCAGAATCCACTCAGGTGGATTTTCCAAGTCAGCCAATAGGGAAAGCCAGTGAGTGACCCTAGCAACGGGCCGCATGCTCCGAGGGCCATTATATTATTAGCTGTCTGTTACCCGGGATGAGTTCCACAGTTAGTGTTCCCTGCTCCTTTCTGCTGCTTAACTGTTAGTGGCTTGAAGCTTACAGCCTTCAGAAGGATGCTGCTTTTCCTAAAGAGCTGTTAGAATGCAGCCATGGTGACAACAATTAAAAACAAGGGCCCTGGAGGAGATAATGCTAAGTGAAATAAGTCAAGCAGAGAAAGACAACTATCATATGGTTTCTCTCATCTATGGAACATAAGAACTAGGAAGATCGGTAGGAGAAGAAAGGAATAAAGAAAGGGGGGTAATCAGAAGGGGGAATGAAGCATGAGAGACTATGGACTATGAGAAACAAACTGAGGGCCTCAGAGGGGAGGGGGTGGGGGAATGGGATAGACTGGTGATGGGTAGTAAGGAGGGCACGTATTGCATGGTGCACTGGGTGTTTATACGCAACTAATGAATCATCGAACTTTACATCGGAAACCGGGGATGTACTGTATGGTGACTAACATAATATAATAAAAAAAATTATTATAAAAAAAAATAAATCTTAAAAAAAAAGCAAGGGTGATACATACATCTTTGTTCTTTATTCCCATCGCAACATAAAAAAAAACACTTTCCATTTCAATCATATTCTCGTCTGGCTGAACACCAGGGATCTGGTGATCTATCACTGGGATCTATTACTCAATTCTCGAACCCGATCTGATGAGCAGGAGCTGGGCAGACCAGAAGGTACCACTTACTCTTTCCTTCCTCGGACTTGGGTCTGGCTATGTGGAGTGCTTGGCAGAGCGATTTCACGTGGGTGCTACATTCTCACGTCAATTAATTAGTGAGAGAAACTTGGTTGATTCTTAGAGCTGGAGGGGTCTTGGGGTCATCGGTGTTTTACATTTGAAGAAGAACGGGACAGAGAACAGAAGTAGTCCCACAATCCCCATTAGATTGGGAGAGCCAGAGGTTGTGCTGCCTTCCTCTGTGAACCCTCATCTGGACGTGTACATCCACGCCCTCCCTCCATCTTGAGATTCTCTGCCACAAGACCTCAAGGATTTGAGAAGCTAATGAAATGTACCTTTGCTTTCTTCTCCAACTGGAAATGAGAATGGGGCATCCTTTGTTCTGTATTATTTGTTTCTCTCTAAGAGCAATGCTGGAGTTTTCTTCCTCAGAAGCAATGAAAGTGCACACCTCAGGCCAAAGGATGGCCTCAGTATATTTATTTTACTTTATTATTTTATTTTATTTAAAAAAATTTATTTATTTATTTGAGAGAGCACGCGCACATGCATGCCTGAGTTGGGGGAAGGGCAGAGAGAGAGAGAATCTCAAGCAGACTCCCCACTGAGTGTGGAGCCTGATGGGCTCAATCCCAGGACCCTGAGTTGAAATCAAGAGTTGGCTGCTTAACCTACTGAGCCACCCAGGCGTCTCTGGCCTCCATATATTTTAAAGCAAGAACTGCTGCCAGTGTGTTTAAGCCCATGGTGTTCTTGGCCCAGGTTTCTGTGAGCTTGAGGAACAGTTTGTCATCTTATGAAGCTATCGTAAGCTGCTCCTCCAAGGTCAGGTCTGGAGGAGTAGGCCTCCTGTCAGGGGAGAGAGTCAGTTGGTAATGAGATGGGGTCATCAGGGGAACTCTGCTGATCGTTGCAGACAGGCTAGGGAAGAGCAGGGATGGCACAATGAAATGGACTGCTGCCCTGCATCTCTGCTGTGAGATGTGGGATGGAAAATGAGCTCCAAGCTTAAACCATTGCAGATCCCCAGATCAAGCTGAGCCCCCTCCCGGCAGCCCGCGGAGAAGCTGTTCCTGTGAGCAAATGCAGCTGACGCTTTATTATTTGGGGGAGGGAGGGTGGTGGGATCCTCTTATTTCCCTTCTGAAATGTAAAGGCTTCTTTTGTAAAATCATCTTTGCCAAAGGCCACATATTTTAAGAGTCCATTTATATGAAATTTCCTGACTAGGCAACCCTGCAGAGCCAGAAAGTGGATTCCTTGGTGTGGGAAGATGGGAAGGGAGATGGGGAGTGACTGCTTTAGGGAGGGTTTCTTTTGAAAATAAAAAACACCTTGGATTAAACAGTGGGGACGGTTGCACAATGCAGCAAATATACTTTGAAGTGGTGCATTTAATGTTATGCATATTATATCTAAAAAAATTAGCATACATTGTGTCATCTTTTCTATTTTTTAAAAAGATTTATTTTTTTATTTTAGAGAGGGGGAGAGGGGCAGAAGGAGAGAATCTCAAGCAGATTCCCTGCTGAGCCCAGAGCCAGACAACAGAGCTGGGTCTCAAGACTCTGAGATCATGACCTGAGCTGAAGCCGAGTCAGACGCTGAACCAACCGAGCCACCCAGGCACCCTGACAGTGTTATCGTCTTAAGATGAGGACGGATGAAAAGTGTCCCTGGCGGTGACAGGTCATGCAGTGCTCCGGAGGACAATAGCAGCTCATGCTCCCTGTGCCTCAGCCATTGTTCTTCACCCTGTTCATCCTCACGACACCCCACCAAGCTGGGTGCTGTCATCACCCACACTTTACAGATGAGGGCACCGAGGCACAGGGAGGTCAGGTGACATGGTCAAGGTCATACAGCTCGGGCATGGCAGAGCCAGCCTCCCTACTAGGCAGTCTGGCTCTAGAGTCTGCACCCGGACTCCAGGGCTGTGCTCCTGTCTGGATTCTAGCAAGGTTACTGTAGGACGCACACACACACACACACACACACACACACACACACACACACACCAAACGAACAAAAACAAACAACCCAACGCAAACCAAACCAAACCAAAAATCTGGAGAGGCTACGTGAGTGCAGGAGCTCAGGGTGGCCCACTTCAAATGTTGGCACAGGCTCGGCCTGCAGCAAAGGTTATCTGCTCCAACAGATTAGCCCACCGGGCTGACGTGCCAACCCTGCAGGTAACGTCAGCCTGCTCCCGCCACTATTTGTTCAGAGCTGGGGCACACAGGCGTCCCTGGCTGCAGATTGGCCTGTGCAGACACACCTCTACCTCTCCCGATAGCTCCCAATGGGTGGGATGGAGGCAGCTTGGCACTCGTTTCTGTTGCAATACTGGCAAGCTGTTCAATGGACTTGACCTTGAGGGTTAATGTGTGCAAGTAACACTGTCCACTTTAGGTCTTTGGTAAGAAATAAGCTTTAAAGCAATTTTGCATCCTGCTTTATGCTTTTAAAAATCAGACGTACTGATCTCTGAATGAAAGAAAAATGAGTTACCTTGGATATCGTAAAAGGATTCTGACTCTAAGTCAATAATACATAGAAATAATGATCTAGCTACTTTCCATTTGATTGAACACTTAAAGAAATATAATTTAATTTCCAGGGTTCTAATTTATCTTTAGAATCTCTCTCTCTCTCTCTCTTTTTTTTTTCTTAACAAGTGAAACATAGGAACGTACTTAACATCCGGAGCTCTAGGCCATGTGGACTGAGAGACGAGATAGAGTAGTGGGTGAGAACCATTGTCCGGGTCTGACCACTGCCCTTGGACAGCTTTATTGAGCTTGTCTGTGCTGCTGTTCCCTGAGTGTCAGATGGGACAATCACCACAGTACCTATAGTGCTGGTGGGGGTTTAACTGGCCTGGCAAGAGCAAAGCACTTAGAGAAGAGCAGGCACAAGGCATGTACCATGCCCCCAATTCATATTAAATCCAGATAATTCAGTCCCATCAATTAACATTTAAAGTGGCAACAGTCAGTCGTGTATTTTTTCCAACCCTCGTGTGCTTCAGAGAGTCCTTCATTACTTCAGTGGATTCAATATGGTTCCCATTTGACACACAGGGAAAGGTGACAGGTGTCTGTTCAAGATCACTGGGTCCTCGCTGGGTCCAGAGCTCAATTTTCCTCATTCTTAAACCAGTTTTGTGTATCTTCGACAAGAATCTTTCCATATACTTTATCATTAATTTCTCAGTGAGAAAATTAAAAAAAAACAAACATGTGTTTCAAGAGTTAAGAATATTTAAAGATCAGGGGTGCCTGGGTGGCTCAGTCATTCATTAAGGATCTGCCATTGGCTCAGGGCGTGATCCTGGCGTTCTGGGATCGAGTCCCACATCAGACTCCTCTGCTGGGAGCCTGCTTCTTCCTCTCCCACTCCCCCTGCTTGTGTTCCCTCTGTCGCTGGCTGTCTCTCTCTCTGTCAAATAAATAAAGTCTTTCAAAAAAAAATGGGATAAATGCTATATCTCATTAAAAAAAAAAAAGAATATTTAAAGATCAAGACTAGATATGTGTTGTTTGAGAGACGGAGCCTGAGTCCAGAACCACGGCTTGTTTGTTTCACAGCTTCTTGAGAAAGTCCCTGTTCGGCTGTCCTTGTTCATGGAGTACAGACTGTTCAATGTAGTAGAGGGATTAGGGCTCATCAGTGTTAACTCTGCATTTTATGGATTAGGAACCATTTCCAGAGAGCTGATATGACTTTATCGAAACTGCTAAACAAGTAAGTACAAGCCCTGAGAATCCAGCATACTGGTCTAGTTCCAAGTCTGGTCTCCTTCCCATTTCAACAAATTCCCTCCTGTGGGTGAAGGAACTCACTTTGCCTGCATCAGGACGAGGCAATACCTCCTTCCCAGCCTCCCTGGTCATTCCTCTCCCCATTCCTAAGCACCCTGCTGTAACCGCCTGTCCAGGGGGAGGGCTGCAGGAAGCAGGCGATCCGCCGGTGGTGCTTCATAAGGCCCGGATGTTCATGTACGTGCAGCAGGCGTGTGAACAATCCTCTCTGGGGCTACAGGGGGCCCTTCTCTTCTGCACCAGCCCTTTGTGGCATCTTTTCTTCCCTCTCCAGCAGATCTGGCAATGTTGATCCGTTTTCCCGCTTGTCAAACAGGTACAATTCCACCCGTTTCATAAGGGTACAAGGAGACAATAAATGCATGTGACCTAGCACAGCGTCTGTTATAGAGTTTGTATGGTTGATATCATTATTATTCAGGACCGCTCTGCGGATTCATTCTAATATGAGTGGGAACGCTTGTTGGTCGCTGTGGGGACGAGAGATTGGCTCCAGGCTCCACATCCCTTAGGCTTGGCTCTGTGCGATTCCTCCTCTCTGGTTTACCCACCATCGGTCCCCAGCATCCTCAAACGATGATTCACTAGCCCCTTTCTGCTGAATCCTCAAAGTTACTGGTTTGGTTTCTTCTCTGATTAGAAGGTATGATAAGAGCCATAAATCATACTGATCAGAGTATTGTGCAGGCTTCCTACTGAAAGGAAACATCCGCACGAGAACACTGAGCAGTGTCCAGGACCAGTGGTGGGGTAGGTTCCGTTCTCCCAGGCCACACGCTTCCAGCATATTGCCCTGAGGAAGGAGAGAGCCCCCCCCCCGCCCCGGCAGGAAGGCACACATGGAGGTCTTTTCTCGGGAGGGGTGTGCAGGTCTCTGGTCTCTGCTGAAACATTCTGTCGCCCAGCCCCTCATCATCAACAGTGTACAAGTTTTTTGCATCGGGGCTCAGAGCGTTCAGGACTTTTCACGTTCCCCTGAATGATCGGCTCGCCTGCCTGTGTCTCACATAGACAGTGGGCTCCTTCTCAGTAGAGATTCTCTTGTTTACCTTTGCATCGATAGCTCCCAGCACACCATAGGTGCTCCATAAATGCTTTTAAAATAGATCACTGACTAGACAAACTTCAAAGCAAGGGAGGCACCCACGAACAGGAAGTGAAGGATCAACCTTATTGAACTTTCAGGCTTGGAAGACAGGACTCGGTGTGTCCTGGCCACTATCTTATCTTAAGCTGCTCTGCCCTCTGCCCTCTGCGGGACAAGGACTCTGATCTTTCATGGCCCCGTGCTCATCATGTTCTTTCCTGCCGTGCAGGCCACACAGGACTCTTTGCCAGGTCGTGCAGCACACATGCCACTCCACCAAAGGGTGTGTCACCGTGGTCCGGTGGAAATGTCATGCGAGCCACAAACACGAGCTGCATTACTTTTTCTTGTAGCCCCATCAAGAAATGTAAAAATAAACAAGTAGAAGTAATAAAATATTTTACCTGACCCAGTATATTTAAATGGCACAATTACAGCATGTAATTAATAAATATAAAATGAATTGAGATATTCTTTATTTTCTCATCTAAATCTTTGAAATTCAGAGTGTATTTCACACTTGGAGCACATCGCACCTTAGACTCGCCACATTTTGAGTGCTCGGGAGCCAAATGCGACTAGTCACTATACTATCGGGCAGTGTATGGTTGTGCCATTAATAGTCCAGATAACGCAGAATTATATAGATAGGGTTTCTGGAAGGTGACAGTAAGAAATCTTCTCTAAGAAAATCAGCAAATTATGACAATTTTTCAAAGAAGCAAAGGGTCTTGAGGAGTGGTACCTTTTTTCTAATTTGTACAAAGGTGCTTCTGGGCCCGGGGTGGACTTGCTACCGCAGGGCTTTTGTACATGACGTTCCCTCTGCCTGGAAGTCCATCCCCCTGGGGTCAACATCTGCTCATGTTTCCAGGAAAGCATCACGTTTTCCATGAGGCCTTTGTTTCATTTTCCCGCAGTCCCGTTTCTTTGCCTCAAAGCACTCATTGCATTTGTGGTGATATATTCATGTGTGAGATTATTTGGTTAATTCTGTCAACAACACAAAATGGTAACAGTGGGAGGGCAAGTTCTCTTCTATATCTGCTCACCATGGAATCTTTGACTCCGAGCTTGGCACCGGGTGCTTTGACTCCGAGCATGGCACCGGGTGCTTAGAAGGGGTTCCTAAAGACACGCTTAGAAACTGCCGGCTGAACGCCAGCGTCGGTGTCAAGCAGCCCCAGCTGTTTGAGATGCTCGTGTCGTCAGAGTCCCAGGTACCTCTTACTCTCTGCCTTCAGCATGCGGCTGAGGCTAGAATGTCGCTCAAGGCCTCTCCAGGGAAGAAAGCTAACTATCCCTTCTCTCATCATTCAAGCGTGTTTCCTGTTCAAAGTGTGTGAATTCATCTGACCATTTTCCTCTGAATCTATTCCCAGTGCAGCCACCTTATGTCTCTGGAGAGCTGAAGGACCTTGAGCTTTATCTGGAACTCATTCAGGAGATTTCCCCTTCAGTGGCCGCTTTAAAACAAACACATTTTAAAAGTAGGCTTGTTGGTAAGACGGAAAGCCAGCAGCTCAGGCGATAAGACACTCTGTGTTTTGAAACCTATAGGATTGCACAAGTTCTTACCTGAGATCCAAGGGCTGTCAAGCCGGGGAATTTACTTCGTTGCTTCATATTCTGTCTTTTCCCTTCCCATCTTCCTGGAATTCTCACCAACAAATAAAATCCATGCATGGGGCAGTTAGGAATAAAAGCTAGAAAATGAACAATGAACATAAGACAAAATGTTTGCCAATCAGTTAGCATTAATAATATGTGTATGATGTTAAGTGTAGTGGGGTTAAGATTTGGAATTCTGATGTCATTGGACTACCTAGATTCAAATCCTGGCCTTGGCGTCCCTTAGCTGTGTGACCTTGGGCAAGTTATTTAATCTCTCTGGGCTCAGGTTCATCATCTGTAAAATGAAGGATTAAAAAAACAGAACTTACCTCGTAAGTGTGTCGTGATACTTCAAAGAGCTCCTGACCATATGGTGCTTGTATAACGTTATTTCAGAAGTTATGCCTAGTTGTTGTTGTTGTTGTTGTTTTAAGGAGTTTGCACCCATGTGACATTAAAGAGCTGGTTAAGAATGACCTTTTGGGTAATTATTGTGCAGACAGAGCCTGAATTTGAGAGGAAGCAAGCAAGGTCCAGTCCCCACTAATATTTGGATTATTCCTTTAGTCTTCTTTTCTTTGGCTTTATGGAAAAATGATGTTCCAACGAAGTAAGACCTTCCATGAATAAAGTAGAAGTAGGACTGGCGGCTTCTGAGCGTGGGGCTGGATCTCACTGAAATACAGGAAGCTTTCATAAGGTGGCAAGTGCTCAGGGTTCACACCGGCCGGTCTATTCTAACCAGACTCTCACGTCCCTGGAGGGTAGTCTGGCTCAGCCAGGAACGTAGAGCGTCCCAGTCTGCTTTCTGCTCTATTTTCTGCTGGGTCCATTAAGATGCATGGAAGGTGGTTCTCACACAGAGCGATGACAAGGGAGCTGCGTTAAAGGTGTCCCTGCTCAAGACTGTGTCTTTCCAAACCTGCCGAATTGCCCACAAATTCCATTAGAGACACGCTCCTTTGCATCGAGGTATTGGGTCCCCAGTAACGCCATGTGAAATGAGCATTTCCCTTCCCCGCCCCCCAAGAGAAAGAGCACCCTAAGCCATGCCCAGCTAAAGCCACTTCAGTTTGTCTTTGACAATTGGCAATCGAGATGGTGGAAAGGACATGGAGTTTTAGGTCAGCGATACCTGGGCTTAAAACGGGGCCTTCAAAAAAATTGTATTATCTCTACAAATTATCCAAGTTACTGGGGCTTGTTATTTCCTCGCTTATAATGAAGGGTGATGCTAATACGCTATTCTATAGGGTTGTCATGGGGATTAAATTATGGGATGATTTTAGCGTAGGGAACACACAATATTAAGGAGGGCACGTGTAGTGATGAGCACTGGGTGTTAAACGCAACTAATGAATCGTTGAGCACTACATCAAACATGTATGATGTACTATATGCTGGCTAACTGAACACAATTAAGAAAAAGATACCGGGAGTGTTGAGGGGTGGTACATGAGATAGAGTGGTCAGGGAAGTCCTCTTTAATAAAAACTGCATTTAAAAAAACCTCCCCCTTCATTGTTTTCAATGTACCTTTATTGAGTACCTACTTTGCATTAGATAGTTTGCTAACAGCTGGGAACATAATGGTGGACAAAATTGACAAATTGCCTCTATTTCATGAAGCTTTTATTCCTATGGAGGGGAAAAGAAAGAGAAACAAATAAATAAGCAAGATAACTTCATATAGTGTAAACGTGTAAATGCAATAGACAATAAAATCATAGAATATGATAGGAGAAAGACTGTTTTGGGGGGAGGATGGGAGAAGGGGGTGGCCGGCATAAGGCAGAATTAAAATCTGCAGAACTTTCACATACAAGTGTGCAATAAAAATCATCACTTATTTATTACATACAATGTGTGTTTGTAGCCCTAGGACATATTTAATACATGCAAAAATGTTAATAAACATTCAATCATAATTAGCTTCTATGTGAGAGAATATGGAAAAATTTCTCTGGAGTATTATATATATATATTCCTCTTTCTTATGACCTACCCTTTGATGAGCCCAATTTTCCCTTCTTCTTTGTCTCCTGTGACTTGAGTATTTATGGTCATCATCCATTTAAAATACTCTAGAGGTCAACATCCTTCATATACTTCACCTATTTGAATCATTTCAATACTCCACCACTTTCTTTGATCACCAGATAAATGAAGTATGCTTAATACAATCGTTTAGCGCATTCTGTTTATTTCTAGAATTATCCCAGGATCTCTACATGAAACATGGCTACTCTCACTCTTTTAAAATGAAGGCTTAAGGTTGCCCTATTCAGATCTGTTCTCTGATGCTATGACAATTGAAAAACCATTTTATAGCTGACCCCAAAACAACAATCCTTCTAAGGTCTTTTCTCAACAGAACTATGGAATGTATTTCTTCTAGTCATCTTTGAAATTGACTCAAAGTCTCTTCTTAAGAGGATTTATTCGTAAGATATTTGTCCCCATGACTTAGTCACCTAAAGACTTAGTAATTTCTCTATCCCTTTTCTCCTTGGCCTCTCCTTTGACGTTCCTCTTGTTTTCCTTCATTTCTCCTCTCTTTGGTGTTTATTTGCTCTCCCAGATGAACAGATCTCTTTCTTTAGCTTTAAGTCACAGTAAATAATATGCCATCGCCTCCCACATCTCTGAGCGCAGCCTCAGAGGTAGATGAACCACGGTCATCTATCAGTAGCCCATCGCGGCTCTGCCTGGGGAGTCCAGAGCCTGAGAAACTCTCCATCTCAGACGAAACTCCTATTTCCCCTCCAGTTGGTTCTACTTCCTGTGCCTCCTTTCTTGGCTTCGGGTTTCCCCTCTTCAGTCACTTCAGCTGGAAATCGAAAGGTCATCTTCAACCCTCTCCTTCGTGTCCCCACCAACTGCAGGGGACCAAGTCCTGCTGTCCTACGTCTGGAACATCCTCATGGTCTGTTCCCGTCCCCATGATCCCCCAGCTGTTGTCTTGGTCCAGCTCTCATCAATCGTCCTGTGCTTCTCATAACCACGTCCTTCACACAGGACAAAAGCTTGGAATGCAGATCTGATTATCTTGCACTTTATTGCTTAAAATTCCTCTATGACTCTGTATCAATAACTACAGATTGAAGTCCACACTCCATGGCATGAGGTCAAAGGCGCTCCTCCAGGGGAGCCAGGCCTGACCGTGTGGACGCGTCTTGGACTATGCCTTTGTGTCGTAGTTCCTGCAATCAGTGGTCATCGTGCTCCAGATGCTGTGCCAAGGAACTTCCCCAGACTATTTCACTTAATTGTGCTTCATGTTCACAATGCTGCTATCAGGTGGATACCATTATTCCTTCCCTTTTACAGCAGGTGTCGTGTTCCCAAGGTCACATAGGTAGAGAATTGAAATCTGAATACAGACCTGACTTCTAGAATCTGGGTTTGTAACCCTTAAAATGATGCCCATTTCTCTTAATTGTTGCCCGCTTGTGCACCTGCATGGCGTTGGCACTAGCCGTCTCCCTGGGTGGGCTAACCCTTCCTCTGACTTATCCTCACACTACCTTTCAGGATGCTCCCCAGGAAGCCTCCCCAGTGCCCCTCCTTGGCCTCCATCTTGCTGTCTCTTCCCCACTGTAGCTCCCACGGCTCTTTACGGTGCTGATGTTTTACCCCTCTGGCACTTCCTCTGGCTCCAAATTCCTTGAGATCAAGAAGCAGATTTTATCCATGGAGCTCCCGGGCCTGGTACAGTGCCTGAAACATGCAGGCACTCAACCAATGTTTGTTAAATGAATGCGTATGCATGTGAACGAACCAAGTGTGGGACGAGGGTCAGGGCTGCACTTACCCATCAGCTGCACTAAAGAGAATTGATGTAAGTCTTTACTTTTTTACCTGGTAAACTCCATCTCTGGATTTCCCAGCACCCGTGTTCATCCATTCCCTCATTCATTTCGCCTTTGAACATGCATTGAGCGCTGCTAAGGCCCAGGTAACTCTTGGGACGAAAAGGTAAAGAAAAATAACTCCTATCCTTGAACAGCTGCAGGGTAGGGGGGTGAAGCAAACTGGTTAATAGAGGATTAAATATAGTGAGATAGATGCTACGAAAGGGCTTTTATGTCACGTGTAAATAGCATAAAGAAGGAAATTCGACTACCTTTGACGACACCAGGCGAGGGATTTACAAGAGGACGTAGGAGCTGAGTCTTGAAGGGTATGTAGATGCTGACCAGAAAAGGGAGGAAGGGGAACGACTTCAGGGTTGTGGAAATGCTTAGACTGAAGGGCATTTGAAGCAGCAAGAGCACGAGTACAAGGGCACGAGGGGTACAAGTTCAGGGAGTGTGGGAGAGGGCTCTCTCCACGCGGAGGGAGAGGCAGCCAGGGTCCAGGTGCAGACAGATCTGGGGTACTCCAAGCAGGGTGGGCTTGACTTCAGAAACACCGGAGCGCTGGACGAGGAGTGTGAGCAGGTGAGTGAGGCATCAACGCTGTTGGCTTCTAGAATGGGCACCTTAGGATCTGGGGGGAGAATTGATGAGGGCCTGAGTTGGGACGACAGCTGCTGGGTGAATGGAGAAGGGGTGAGTCTGGGAGACGCTCCAGGGTAGAACGAACAGAACATGGTAACCGAATAAATGTGGGCCCAGCACAGACATGTGGAAGAAAAGCGAAGGTTGGTGCCATTAACCGAGCTTGGGGCGGGTGGTTTTATTTCTTCACGAGTAATAATGATCCAGAGACAATCGTAGGCTGAGGAATTTTTTTTTTAAGCACTCATTTCATTGAATGAAAGCATTCCCTTAAAACCTTTTTTTAATTTTAATTTTTCTTGGCATATGTTGTATTTTAAATACTTTGGTGTTAGGGATATGTTTCAACCATCCTTTTGACCTGGTCAGTCTCTCTAAATTAATGGATCTTTGACCCAGGTTCCCCCATCCTAGGGTCCCGACGCCTCCACTGGGAGCAAGAAGGGCCTGAGCAGGCAGAGTTCTGAGCCAGCTCTGCTCTGCCAACCACAGCACCTCTAACACTGGGCTTACAGTGCGAATTTCAGACAGCGCTGGAGCTTTATTATCTCTGAAATCACTAGTCTAAATGTCAGGAACTCCTGCAGTATGTTTTGGTAAATATAAGTGCTTGGGTGCAGTTCCGTGTTACACGGTGTTTCTTTGCGTGGTTCTGTTTGTCTTGGTGTCTTGTTTGTTTCGATCTCGGAAGACGTAGATCACGTCAGGGGATGCAAATTGCTAAATCTGGAGTATTGCGCCTGATGGCTCTTAATTGCCGAGAAGATCTTTTTCTCTGCCAGAGTTCTGTTCCCTGATAAACAGACATTCACGCGCCATGGTCCATAGTCCTTTCAACAGTGGCATTAGAGGAAGCCACCTGCTCCCGGAGCCGGCCACGGGGCCGCGCTGCCTTCCGCTTTCCGTCTCAGCGAGGTGAAGAGTGAAAGCTAGCCGCGAGTCAGCTGAGAATTCACACAAGCTGTTGTTTTGGAGTTTTCCAAATATTTTCCAACTCCCATTGTGTGTTTTTGTGTTTTGTACGCAGAAACTCCTGCCCAAACCTCCCCCAAAGGCATTCCTTCCTGGGCCCTGAATCATTTGGACAGCAAACAAAACTTCTCATAGGTCATTCATCTCAAGGAGATGTGTTTGTTGAATATGAAGAGACGACTAGAACACACACACACACACACACACAAACGTATTTTTTACCACTTTGGGGTCCACAAATTAATTTTTTTTAGAAATAAGAGCTTTGCTAGCTGCCTTTGTAATCTACTTCTGAGTTGTATCTTTAGGACAGTGTTCAGATACTCAAAATGTATCTAAAATGAAACGCTCCTGCGGAGTTAGTAGGTATCAATGTTGAGGGAAGGTTGAGAGAACAAGAGAGGATAGAAAGCTCGATAACCGTAAATGGAAAGTACAAACAGATACACATTGCTGCTTTCCTGATACATGTTTATGTCTGTTTATATATGTGTATTATCCGTTATATGCTGTTTTCCTGAAATATATATATATATTTTCTTTCTTTCTTTCTTTCTTTCTTTCTTTCTTTCTTTCTTTCTTTCTTTCTTTTTTTACTGCCCACGGACAGACTGTTCTTGGGAAAAGTGCTGTTTCTATCCCTCTCGTTAAATACCATGAATTTTCAGGATGTCTTTTTCTCCATGTGACGATCATTAAATTCTCTAGATAATAGCAAGACAGTTTTCCTTTTTTCTACCTACATATATGAGCACTGTATTAAAATTGATTACAATAAATCATGTGTGTTAAGTACTAATCCCGTTTTTTCTTCCTTTTTATTACTGTGACCAATGGGATGGTGTAGATACTGATGCCTTCGTGCCCCAGGGAAACAGAAAGCAGAGGTTGTCCATCTTTGCCAAGGAGATTGATGTCGTAGTCGATATCACTGTGGGACACGTGGGAGAAGCTGCCTCTCTCCTGCCCCACCGCTCATTCCTGATTATCAGCTCAGCAGCCGTTGTGATCTTGTTCCTTTCATTATCTCAGTAAGGGAATGTGAAGCTTTACTAACTCCTTATTCAAAATGTCCTTGAAGAAAGACAATGAGGTGTCAGAAAGTAATAGATTCACATTGTAATTTCTCCACAGACCTCTTAAATGTCCTTGGAAATGCAATGGTATTTGACTCCGTTTCCCTCTTGCTTGGGGATAGTAGGAGTTACAGGCACCTAAGGTGAGCTAGGTACCTAGATGCTTTGATACCTAGGATGGTCTACACAATAGTAAGATCTTTTCTATAATGTATCTTTCACATTTCATATTGTTTCACTAAAGTTCAAAATATTTAATAAAAACTACTAACACGATAATTTAGTGTTAGCTCTTGGCTTTAAAACAAGCCAGTTCTATACTGCAGCAAAAATGGGGAGAGGGGGTTGTTGTTCTAAATGATAGGCTGTTTATTCATTATTATTGAAAATCTATGTTCCATTTTTTTCTTTGTTTATTTTTAAAACTTGAAATCTGTTTTGTGATATAAAGAATATGAAAAGATTTGGAAGGAAAAAAAAACACATCTTCAAATAACACAACTCTAAATATTTTAAGCCCCTTTGGTATGCACAGATAAAATCCATTGTCGTGTGTGTGGGATCTTGATTATGGAGCTATGAAATATGTAAACAAAGTTTAGGCAACATAAAGAACAATTGTCTAAAATATGAATAATTGTTTTCTTCCTTTTGAGTTGTAAATTCATTGGTGCTGCTGTCATGGAGGAATACTTTATTGTCTATAAGCCTAGTTTTCTGCCTTGCTTTTTGGTTAGAATTTTGGCTCACATGCGCAGATCAATTAATGAGTTTCTCCACATTCAACTGTTATTCTTGGAAACAGTGTTACATGTGACAAAGCAGTGACCCCACAGACCACAGACGTCAGATTGGCCTCTATGACATTTGGGCTCTTGTGTCAACAAATGTCTAAACTTAAAGCCTCGAATTGATCACTTTCCCACAAGGGAAACCGTATAGGAAAATAGCCCCAGGCTTTGAAAGCTGCCAGACCTTTCACTTTGGTTGGCTTTTTGTATATTTTAGGGTTCAGCTTAGCTCTGTGCTAATACATTTTTTGCTTTATCCCTTCTAAAATATCTCATTATATCTGTGAACTAATAACAGGCTCTTTGAATTTTTGCTGCCCATAGAAAAGATTTTGGGTTTGAATGAACGCAGTAATATTGCTCTTTGTCTCTATCTGTCTTTCCTTGGGCTTAAAGAAGGATCCATTCATTAGTGATAAATATTAAATCCTACATGTGTTTAAAAGGACAGCTTAAAAAAATGTACAATGGGGTAAGTATGATTTGATGTGAGCTTAATACGAACAAAGGTTTCCTCTGGACTGGAGGTGGGTTACCCCTCAGATGTGAGTGATGAGGATGGGGGGACTAGTTAGTTCTGTAGGGCGGGCCTCAAGGTGCAAGCCGGGAAGCGTCCTACAGTTGTGGGGCAATCCTTGTGGCCCCTTTAGTTCCACAAGTCCCTTCAGGCCTTCTGACAAGTGTCTTTGTTTGTAGGCCCTACCTTTCAAATGAGATTTGCCCCAAACTTAGAAAGCCCACTGAAGAATGACCAGGATAATTGGATCTCAAAATAGTGGCACTTGAGTGATGAGCAAGGGGCCGAGAAGGATATAATTTAGGATGCTGCGTAACCGCTCTGTCTGGAAAATATTTGAAGGGTACTGTGAGCAAGGGGTTACGTGTCTTCACTGTGGCTTCAGAGTGGAGTTCCGGCCAACAGGAAGAACTATGAAAAAAGTACATTTTAGCTTAAGGAAAGGAAGCCCTTTCTACTGGTCCAAGCTCTTTGAAGTGGGAGTGCTACCGGAGGTAGTGAGTTCCCTTCACTGGGAGGGGGGACAGAGAGAGGGCGGCTGCTCCCCTGGGGGCGGGGAAGCAGTAGCGATTGGGCTGGATGCTCTCCCTGGAGACTTTCAGCACAAAGATAGTCTGAGTCTGTTAGATAACACAAATTCTCTATGTCTTTAAATGCGTAAAGATTCACCTGTAATAGGCACGTTACAAAAACAAAGTGAAAATGTACATTAGGAAGGCGTTGGCTAAGTTCTGGGGTTCCAGAACTACTAGGCCGGCTGGGTTTACTATTCAGGAGACATGGTACTTAACTTCTCAATTTCCACATGTATGAAATGGGGGGTAGTGGACTGCATCTCACAGGGTTGTGGTAAGGATCCAATCAGGAGTATCTGTGGAGCTCTGAGACCAGGGCCTGGCACAAGGACGCTCTCTATTACCTGGCTGCTTTTTACGTCACCGGGGCCCTTGCGTATACTAAGTTCGCCCTGCATCTTAACCGAATTCAAATAACCGCACATTCGAATTGTGGAGTCCTGATGAATGAGAGTCTACTAAGAAGGCTGGTCCGAGTTAATCCTCAGCAGTCTGTGAGACTGAATACGGACCGACTAACCAGAGAATTTTTTCTGCCTTTAGTGGACAATGATTTTTTTTCTGACTAAACGGACACCAAAATGCACGATATTCTTGTTCAACTCCTCGCTTTCGCGCTGAGCCAGTAAGCACTCTAGTTAACACGTGGGTCCCATCTAAAACATCAAGATATCCAGTTTTCTTGAGCTGGTTAAGCTCCTAATTATTACCCTAGTAACAAAACTGGAGCCTATTCAGGAAATCAGTGTGAAATAACTTTGAATTTTAACATAAATAAGTGGATAGTGCCTAATTTAGAGCTTCATGTATATTTAGCGCAAACAGGTGCTACGAGCGCGATCCAGCAGAGAAGGAAAGGGGCATTTGGATGGAGGAAAGCACGGTAGCATGGGTAACAGGTTATTAACTCTGCACCATTTGCCCACTCCCTTACTAATGTTTAACGAGGCTTTATTGATCACAATAGCCTTGATTTGTTCATGGGAACAGCAGATTACATTGTGGGCACCAGACCAATCCTTGTATACAACATCTGCCAGCCGAAGACTTCATTAATAATTGATTTGCGGGGAATTGTACAAGCCCATATGGGCCTGGCTTTTGCCAGCATGCTCCATCATAATATACAGATTGATTTATGAATAATTGCAGCATATTAGTTCTGGAAGAGACCACAGATTGGAAGTTGGGGGACCTAAGCAGTGGCACAGCAGAGTCAGGTTTTCTGACTCCTTTTGCAAAGTCTTTTACACAAAAAGTATGTTGAATCTTTCACCAACAGAATCTGAACCTTGGATGCACATAGAAAACGTTACGGGGCACCTGGGTGGCTCAGTGGTTAAGCGTCTGCTTTTGGCTCAGGGCGTGATCCCAGATCCCTGGGATCGAGCCCCGCATCAGGCTCCATGCTCCGCTGGAAGTCTGCTTCTTCCTCTCCCACTCCCCCTGCTTGTGTTCATTCTCTCACTGGCTGTCTCTCTCTCTGTCAAATAAATAAATAAAATCTTAAAAAAAAAAAAAGAAAAAGAAAACGTCACAGCTCAGTAACAAAAAGCACGTCTCCAAGCAGCTCGATCCAGCTGAGCTTGAGACACTCTTGACCGCGTCTTCTGTAAAGCTTCTCCATGAGGCTGACTCTCTACGTCAGAGACCATGAGAAGTTGTTTAGTGAGACATGCAGAGTCCCTGGTAAGTATGGAAAGGTCTCAGGTAGCCCAATTCACAGTCCAGAACTTTCTCCAACATTACCTAACAGCCCCTCCTGGAAACTCGTTTTGTTACTCACTAACACCCAGGACGTCCCGTAGGATTAGCAGATCATGATTCACCCAGATTGTTGGCTTGCTCTGCCCCCAATAGCCTGCCCATTCGTCTACAGAGAAGGCCACAGGTACGCCCCAGAGGTTGGAAGGCTCTCCTGGCTCTATCTTCCAGCATCTGGTGTCCAATTTCTAACCTCTTGCCTTGAATGTTTAAGATCACATTTCTACCTTGGCCATTTCAATTGCTGTTTCACATGGACTGCCTGCTTGGTGTTTGGTTTGGCCCTGGTCTTCCTTAGCTCTATGATTTGTGGGTCAGCACCAACTCACTTCTGGCCATACATGGCCTGTGTCTGGCAAGCTGGACTTTTGCTTGTCTAGGAGGGGGGTTCAGACATTCAATCCCTGAATCACCAGTTGTGTGAATTTACCATAATTTACTGCCTGGGGCTGTGGCTGCTGCTGTAGTGTTCCTTGCTTGGGGTCCCTTCAACCTCGCTGGTTCTGCACGTAGCTGAGTACTCTACGCTCAAGGGAACCCAAGGCATGTGGTCCCCACCCTCCTGTGCTTGATCGCAGCCCCTGTGAGCCAGAGATGAAGATAGAACTCATGCTGCCAGGGGCTTACCAGCACCTTCCAGTTACAGGGCAGCCAACTGCTTCCAAGACCACAAAACGCAATGGCTCACCTTGACAAGAGATGGCCAACAATATCAGCCACAGGCTCCGTCAGGGTTGCAGAGATGCACTACCATGGCATGAAGCCTTGAAATAAAAATAGAATGCAAACTGGGACCACAAGGAAAGCCCTGGGAAGACCTCCTGAAAACTTGGGAGAGAGTGGCCCAATGCCCCCTTCTTCCCAGCTTTTCCAAATTTCGCATCATGAGAACGTGATGACCCCTTTATCTTGACCCCCTTTCTCCCTCCTGGCATGGTAATTCCCTGCTCCTTCTCCTCTCACAGCAGTTTTCTTGCTGGCTTCAAGTGCCCACAGCCTTCTGACACCCCAAATAGGGACCCCCTGCCATGCTGGGTGGCCAGTCTCTGCTGGTAAGTGTCCCTTTTTCATGGCTTAGCCCTTGGAGGTTCCCATACTTCAATGGTTCCTGCGCTGGTCATACCCTAGTTCTTAGTCTCAGGAAGATGTGTGTCCTAATGCATTGAAATGATAGACTTGGGCGGCATCATTGACCAAAGTCTGGTCAGACTTCTTTTCTAACTGCTGGTAGGCATGGGCCCCATTACCTCCTGTGTTAGGAAATCAGTGGTCTGTGGGAAGCCTATGTTGCAGGGTTTAATTGTGAGCAGCCCGTGCTTCTGTCTGATGCCTCCAGTGACCCTACTACCATACCCTTGCCTCTGTCATCAGTGATGCTTCTGTCTCCAGGTAGCTTCCACCCTCGCTGAAACCATCATGCCAGGGTATCCTGGTCAAGCATGTTCCTCGTAGGAAGGCATTTCTAGTTGTAGAGGAGGAGAAATTGAGCAGTTGTCCCAAGTGATATTGTGAAATGATGTACTGTGGCTGGATAGTACTATGGCTGGATTTTCTGCTAAGTGGGTATACTCTTCTGAGTCTGATAGTGATGCCTTCCACAAATATGTGAGTGCCAGCTCATGAAGGGGGTTCATCATGCTCCCCGTCTCTTTAAGAAAACATACAGCTTGTGAGGTCACTTGCCCTTGAGTATCTTCAATGCCTAATGTTTGGCCGATGACCTCCTGGTCTGAAGGGCCATGATGTACTTGAGACACCTTCCTAACATTTCATAAACTTGGTTCACGTAGTCTATCAGCCGTTGCAGGGGTTGGCAAACTTGCCCCAAAGAGCCGGATAATAAATATCCTCGGCTTTATGGGCCATCCTTTGTTTCTTGCAACTACTCAGTTCTGATGTTCTAGAATAAAAGCAGCCATAGAGGATATGTAAATGGTGGGTGTGGCTGTGGCTGTATTCCCATAAAATTTATTTATAAAATCAGGTGGTAAGCTATAGTTTGCAGATAGCTGAGATATTATAATCCCCTTCCAACTTAACCCTGAGAAATATGCTAGTTAGACTTGATTGAGTAGAGTTTTGTACAGGTAAGCAGGCCATATAATGGCAGACAGGTGGAATGTCAGCTGTTCTAGAATGGCCATCCTGCCTAGGTCAATCAAAGACATCTAATAATTTCTGAAATTCATCCCTTTGTTTCTGTGCCCTAAGGACTTTGGTTCCCTCTACTCCTCTCTCTTAGTCTGTTTAAACACCAATTCTTCCGTGAGTAAGTAGATCAGTAGATTTAGACTCTAGGCCAGATTAGCGCTTTTTTTATTCTTTTTATATCACCTGTAAGTTCAATGAGAACAGGACGTTGATCATTGTCAGACACAGTATCAGGCTCGTGGTAGATGTCCATTTACATTTTGATTTTTCTTTTTTACAGTTGTTCTGTTGAGCTCATTCCCCACAAGCACTCCTCACAAAAGGCTGTCCCAATGAGCGAGAACTATTCTACCTTGCAAAGACACCTGTCACAGCCGCCCTTGAGGTGTGGAGGCTCTGCCTTGTCGTGTGCTATCATGGAGAGCCAGGTCTATCCACAGACACAGAATCTCACTACCTTCAGTCCCACATTCTTTTTTGAATGTTTACAGTTTTCATTTCTAATTTGTTAGGAAGTGAAAACCATAGAACAGATACCATCTCTTGGAAGGCCAAGTATGGAGAAGAAATTCTCCAGCTGAGGCTTCCGTGGTCTGGTTCTGTTTACAACTGACGGAGGTGAGCCAACATGGCCACAGGCCGACGTCTACATATTCCCAGCTTCAGGCCTCTGAGGCAGCTCTGAGAGGGGCAGAGTGCCAAGGGAGCTGGTTCTAGTAGAGTGGGAAGCTGGGAGCAGCCTGACTGTAGGTTATTCTCACCTCCCTGTGGTCCACTTGGCTACTATTTTTCTAAGAGGAGAATTTAGAAATGACACACCCAGATCTGCAAGTTGACTCTTGAGCTGGGCCAAGGAGAAGCTGAGTAAGTCTAGTTATTCTTTGTGGTCTGGCAGCTTCAGAAGCATGGCAGTCCCACTGGGTGTTCATTTGATGAATGGAATGTCAGCCTCAACATAAAATACTATGGTAACAGCATTGGCCGATGGGCTATATCATATGACTTGAGCTTTTAGCTCTATGTGAAATGTCTGGCATTCATTTGCAGAAGAATGTCAGCTCAGACACATATCTCCTATTATCTATTGCAAAGGAGGGAAAATGGAAAGAGCTTTGTAAGACCTGACACTTCAATGAGCATAGTTAATAAGAGAAACAATAGCAGGATTAGCGGGGTTATCTTTTGAGTCAAGATTTTAGTGGGTAGATCGACTCTTTGTATAAGCAAAACAGAAAACACTGGCGCTTGTTCAGAAACAAAATTCTTGAAAAGTTGACCTCTTAATTACCAACCTAGAATTGGATGCCAAGGTTGTCTTGTAATGATACTTACTGGCATTCTATCTTTTCCTCTAACACCAATGGGACTGGTGTCTTCACAAAGCCAAGGGAAATAGACTTTTCTAGAAATCTTTACACAGCTGTGCTTTTCTGATGCTTCAGATGACCTTTCTCACTCCTTCATTCTTTAGCTTATGGTGGCTTACATTTGCCTTATTCTCCTGTATCACACCTTTCAGTTTGAAAAGTTTCTATTTCTCTTATGACTGCTTTTGAATAGAATGCCTATCAAATTATTTTCTCATTTATAAAGCCGGCACATATTGAATGAGGATGATATGATTAGAAGGGACCATTGTGAATATTTAAATGTGCTTTCAGAGAATTTATACAGGAATGAAATTGGAAGAAATTTAAAATTTAAAATTATTTTATTTTCCTAATAAGTATTTCATACTTTTGATGAGCTCTTTATAACCAAAAAAAAAAAAAAAAGGATTGAGATTTAATAGGTCTGAGTTTTTGCCCTAATATGACACATAATTCCCATCCCGAGTCTCAGTTACACCAGCTCTTCAGTGAGGGTGCCATTTTAGGAAGAAAACAGCTTCCAAATGGCTGGAATAAATAAAGTACTTTGTTTCTTGGACACCTCAAAACAGTCTTTTTGTTGTGGCACATAATGTTATGGTATCTTATTGCACAGAAAGTCCCCCTCCCGAGGATAGCATCTAAGCATCTTTGTGTTCTAATTCTTAACTACTTTGCCACAGCACTTCCCATTTGTCTTCTTGGGCTCTTGTTTTCGTGAATATAGTAGACTCTTTGCTGACCCTTTATTATACCATGTACTTTCCTGACTTTGCACTTTTGCTCCTGCTGTCCCTTGTGCTAGCCTCAGCAGAATGGTTTTCCCCTTTCTTTTGAGCTTACTAATTATACAACATTTATCATACAAGGCAATTATTTGTGGATATATTTGATTTTTCTCCTCCAAAGGTAGGGTCCTGAGGGCAGGGGATATGTCTGGCCTCTGGAACCTGTTAAGAGATTGATAAATGGTTGAGAACATGAAAGATGAATGAATAGATACACTTGACTAAAATGAGTCCACAATGTTATTCACGGAACTGTCCTGAGCACTACCTAGAATTATTTCAAAGGCAACAAAAATGTCCTTTATCTGTCAGTAGGAGGGGA
This sequence comes from Ursus americanus, assembly GCF_024610735.1. Classification (NCBI taxonomy): domain Eukaryota; kingdom Metazoa; phylum Chordata; class Mammalia; order Carnivora; family Ursidae; genus Ursus; species Ursus americanus. The sequence goes on along the minus strand of NC_142137.1, from coordinate 47,806,406 downwards.
AAAGCAAGTGTTATGTCAGCATGCCTGAATGAAATGCATAACCTGGCTCTTCAGAAGAAAGGAGGAAATTTCTCTGATTAAACACATCAATTGGCAGAAGGCCTGAAATCACAGGTAAGAGTGTTATCTTGCGGAACACTTGAATCAAGAAACGCTCAAAGGACACCAGCCACCACCTGAAGTGGATGATTCCTGATGCCTGTTACGAGTTTGGCATAAGTATGAGAAATAGAAATGAGCAAAGGGGTTGTAGAAAAGTGTCCCGCTGAGAAATGCTTGGGCTTTGGAAAATCTAGGCAAGCGAAAATGTCAAGAAGTGTTGTCTTGGGCAGTCAGAACAGCAGAAATGGGTGAGCAAGATGTGAGGGTTCTATCAGAGCTCATCTAGGGACTTTGACAAATGGCCACTAGATGACGCTGTTTCCTCACTAGGCAAATGCAACTCGTCCTCCCTGGAGGCCCCACAAGGCAGAGGCCAGAGCTGGGGCTTTGGCCTGGGATCTGGTTCCTTCTCTGCCCCTCACTAGGAGGCCTGCTAGGAAGGGACCTCTGAGTTTTCCAAGGAGTCTTAATTTGTAAAACTTGTCCTCCAGGTCAGCTCTGCACTACATTTTCCTATGCAGGCTCTTATATATGACACACGAATTCTGCAAGCCCTATTAAAACGTCCGGGATCACTGAATAAATGAATGACACGGAACTCCCAGCTGTTGTGTTTGAGCTACTTTTCTTGCCTACTCTTGGAACAGGGGTCTAGAAAGCCGTGCTTTGCTCTGTTTGCTTCAGATGTTTTCAGTTATATGGGAATTCAACTCCAAGGTGAGAATATGGTGGTAGTTTAAACACTATCATTGTGTCCCTTCCTTCCCCCAGTCCAGAAGTATTCAGCCCCATGTCTCTGCCTCCCGCTTACCCTTAGTGGAGCCCAGATAATTTTAACACACAGAAGGGCTCATTACTCTTTCTGGAGAGTCTTGAAGGTCATTTGTCTGCTGTTTCTTACGGTGATTGTAACAACGATTCATCATAAACAAAATAGCATAACCTGAACCTACAAAAAAAAAGTTAAAACACTCTCCTAGTAGGACAAGACAATTGCTGACTATCAGAGAGAACTGGCGGAATAGGAGGAAAAAACTCAAGGTTTGAAAACTCACATGTTCCAGTCTATATCTTACAAAGGTGGGTGATACAGATTTTTATCTGAAAAAGGTGATGGGCCTCAATTTTGTTCTCCCACTTTTCTTATATACCAAAAGGAGGACAATTTTTAGTAAAGTTCTCTTGGTTTAAGAAGAAAGCCAAGAATGGCAGTGACCTCTGAATGCCCCAGTGATCCCTAATGACCTCCCAATGACCCAGCAAGTCCTCTCAGTACATCAGTTCAGCCGCAGTGTTCAGAGTTAACAAGGTTTCATTAGGGCGGAAAAAATTTGCCTTTGCTTCCAAACACTCTGATAGGGCCTCAGCAGGGGGAACAGATTTCCCTTTTTTATCTTTCTGCTTCCCTGGTGTGTAATCTTGTCTTTTGAAATAGTGGCAATCAGAACAAATTACCTAAAGGGTGGGGAATGAAAAGATTTCACAGTATTTTTGGCTATTTTTTAGTTCTCTTTAACAATTGGTACCTTCTCTTAGTAATTGAAAACGATCCAAGAAATCTGTATGTACTTGGCAATGCTTTTGTAAGCGTGTGAGCTGGAGAGAACGCTTCAGGTGACACAGACTGTTCAGCCCGCGTGTGCAGAGTTCTGGAAAACCAGCAACCTGCAGCATTGCCTGGTTCTTTCCCTCAACAGGGACCAAGAGGTTTGGGGACAATGACTTCTGTGGTTGGGAGGGAGTCAGAGCCTGGAAGAGGACAAAGTTCTGTGGCTGCTCTTTGGCTCACATTCCAGAAAGAGAGTTCAGTGTGGTTATTGTGTTCTTTGCAGTCTTGATAAAAGATAAAGAACAGTGTTACTCACAATCCACCCCCCGATTCTTGGTTGGTGCCCCCCCTCCCACTAGGACCTAGGTTCTTGGAAGCAAGGCAGGCTAACCGCACCTCTGAAACACGGGGGGCGGGGGGGGCACTCCACACTAGCTGTTTGAATCACCACACTCTGCCCTCCCGTGTATACTGGAAAATGTGTTCACTTCCGGAGGTTCAGGGAGATGAAGAGTGTGCCCCAGTCCACTAGGACTAAGAAGGATTTGATGCTCCGAGAGGAGAGGCTGCAAGGCTAGGGTGGAGGTGGGGGACTAACATTCCTGGGGAAGGCTGGAGGAACATCTGCTACATGAGCTGTCGTTCCTGGAGGTTTAGGTCTGATGGGCTAGACAGGTGTGGAGATGGAAGAGCCAGCCACGTGAAAGGTGACCTTCCGGACAGAGCAGCACCGCCTGGCCTCGCGCAGAAGGCCACGAGAAGGTCTGCGGCAAAGAGGTCATGTCGCTGCTAGAGTCAGACGGAGAGCAGTGAGCATCTCATGTCTCGCATGTATTCCTATGAACGGATGAATAAATGAGCAGAGCTTGGAAGGACCCCCTCTGGGTCTAGGGACGTTCTGAGTCTCATGTTATCCAAGATGAAGGTGCTTGGGGTATATCTGCAAAGTCTGGGGAGAATTCAAGAGGGGATGAAGGCTCAGTTGTGTGTCGTGGTAAGGATTTAAACAAGAAGACATTTTCAATAGCAACTCAAGAAAGTGAATCAGTAATTGCTAATGGGTGAGGACGTGAGCGACACTGTAACAGCCCCAAATGGAGGTACGTGTAAACGGGTGTCAGTGCGGGTCATCTCTGCAGATGCAGTTAATAAAAAAAAAAAAAAAAAAAGCACCACGAGCTGGGAGAGAGCTAGGTCTGAGGCACAGCGCTCAGCCTTAGTGGCGAGGAGACTGGGCGCCTGCCAGTGACTCAGTCATTAGGAGGTGGAGTGCAGGGTGCACAGCCCAGTGATGGTGTGGACTTCAAGGTCAGAGCAGGACCATTTTTATCTAGACCAAGTTCAAAGTAAGGCCCAATGACCTCTCTTTACCCTTGGAAAAATGCAGAAAATATACTTACTCCCTGAGTTATTTTATTATTTTTTTAAAAAAAGATTTTATTTATTTCTTTGAGAGCAAGAGAGCACAAGCAGGGCGAGCAGCAGAAGGAGAGGGAGAAGCAGGCTTCCTGCTGAGCAGGGAGTCCGATGAGGGGCTCGATCCCAGGACCCCAGGATCATGGCCTGAGCCAAAGGCCAATGCTTGACCGAATGAGCCACCCAGGCGCCCCTCCTGGAATTACTTTAAAGCTGGGTGATTCAAATATTTATTTCTGGCTTCCATTAGTCAAGCCAAATTTTTCATGTGCTTGGCCAAAGGCTATTAAAAAATCAGTGTAATAACCAGGGTTCAGAGTAATTCCTAAAATATAAAACAAAGTATATAAATTATGAGATAGCTCCTTAAACATAAAAACCAGCAACATTACCAACTTACCTTCGAACTCAGCATCATAAAAAGGAAGTATAATTGTAAATTTTAACAGCTGCACGTGACCCGCATTTCACACGGATTTGTAGAGCAACCCGAGCAGCAAGAGCTTATGAGTCACGAGCTTGTCCATGTCAGGCTGTGAGGAGCTCGTCAATTTCTAAAGTTGATCTTGAATATATTCATGTCAGAGTCATCTCAATATGCCTCTGATATGAATCTTGTGCTAAAGAGCGGAGTTATTTTGAAGATGTTCTAACTAGGGGACCTTCTTGAAGCGGTCCCTGAGAAGTCCTCTTCTATCCGCCGTGATGACGGCCGCATGGTCCCTCCTGTTTCACAGAAAGCAACTCATGTCTGGTGGGTCAGAAGGTGCTAGTGGTGGAGATGAGCATGGGGAGGCATTTTGGGCAACTTTCTGAATTTACTGGTATTTCACCTTTCATACATTTTTTTCGGTGGAAAACATAGTGGCAGAGGACTGACAATTATGGAAGCTTGGTGGTTGGTCAAGGGAGTTCATTATACTGTCTTTGCTGTTTAAAATTTTCTATAATAAAAGTTAAAATAGTTCTTCAAAGTAGTTCCTAGGAATTTTTTTTAATAAAAAGAAAATGATTTAAGGGATTCTTATATTCTCATTGGTTTTCTTCATTGAAAATCAACTTAAAAAGAAAAACAGATTTAGTTGTATATGCTTATTACTTTGCCTATTTCGCACATTTATAGATGACTTATATTTGTATTTCTAGGGTGTAAGAGAAAGAAAGGGAACAAATGAGAATTTTCCCTAAAGAAATTACATATTTTTTTCTTGGTACACCAGTGCTTATGATCTGAAAAATTCCATTACAATATGGAAAGTAGACAACTAGAGTCCACTTTCCGCTTTATGCAATAGGCTTAGGAAATGGCTCTCAATTAAATATATACACACAAGAGTACACACACTTGCCTTGCATTATATTGCCATTTTTTATGCAGGAAAACTCCAGTGGGCATTGATTCTAACCCTGGCGTGTATTCTGAAATATTCAGAGCAGCAAGATCTCCTGATAAGTCATTCAAGAGGGGAGAGCCCTTGGTTTAGCCACCTACGTATTGTCTTCATTTTAATAATTATGTGTAGCTTATAAATTACAAACCGTGATCTCTCATGTCTGGTTATGTATTTTAAAGATCTGTGTAAAAACTCATTAAGACTGGTTGTGTGTCTGTGTGTGTGTGTGTGCGTGTGCGAATTTGATTGTGTGTGTTTTTTTTTTTAAGATTTTATTTATTTATTTGACAGAGAGAGACAGCCAGTGAGAGAGGGAACACAAGCAGGGGGAGTGGGAGAGGAAGAAGCAGGTTCACAGCGGAGGAGCCTGATGTGGGGCTTGGTCCCAGAACGCTGGGATCATGCCCTGAGCCGAAGGCAGATGCTTAACAACTGAGCCACCCAGGTGCCCCTGATTGTGTTTTCTATTCGTACAGGAAACGTAAGTGCTTGGAGAACCAAACTGGCTATATTTTACAGAATATTAAGAAAAACTTCAGAACCATTGATTTAGTAGTTTAATAAAGTCATTCAGTGAAGAAATATTTATGAAGCACTTTTGTGAGTCTGGAGCGGTGGTAGGAGCAATGAGCACAGTCAGGCGTAAAGCCAGGCGATCACTGTCTCCACAGGCCTTCCAGACTAGAATGGGAGCAAACATTGTGACTATGTAATTACAAATGCCACCAAGTGTTATGAGAAAAGCACAGGATCTTTGGAGAGTATGGAAAAGTCATCCCCACTGAGCTAGGGGTCAGGAAAATCATCCCTGAGGAGGTGATATTTGAACTCACATCTGAAAGGTACGGAGGGGGCCAGATTGAGGTAAATGAATGTAAGAAGTCCCTGATGTCAGGAAAAACATGGCACCCTTTGGAAGTACTGAGAGGCCAGGGTAGCTGAGTGTAAAGGGCAGAGGGAAAATGGTGAGTGGTGAAGCTGGAGGGGTGAGCTCAGGCTCAATCCGCAGGGCCACGTGTGCCATGGAAAGAATTTGGTTTTTATCTTAAGAGCAATTGGAAAGTCTATTAAGCGTTCTGAGCGGGGTGGGGGGGGGATAGCATGATCTGATTTATGCTTTTAAGGAAATCACATTGACTGGAGTCTGGAAAATGGACTAGAGTAGGGCAAGCATGCCTGCGGCCCCTGGTGATTAAATGATTAGGGCCAGTCTCTCGGCCATCACTTGGGAATGTGGGAGTGAGTAGAATATTATCCCGTCCTCTCCAAGATCACAAGCTGTGGTAGTCAGACTTGTAAACAGATAAGGATGATGCAGTGTGAGGAGCTTCCTATGAAAGGTGAGTAAGACCCATTACGTGAGCACAGTGGCTAAGGTGGTTAATTTTAACTTGGAGGATCAGAGGAGCTGCACGAGGAGGTATCATCTGAACTGTGCCCTGAAGAATGAATAAGAAGCAAAGAGGAGATTCAGAATTACTCCAACAAGAAGGCACAACAAGAGCAAATTTAAAGGTAGTTCGAAATGCCCTGAACTTCAGGGAATGGGAATAGTAAGCAGTCTGATATGGCTGCCTCATTGCCAATCACCACACTCCCTCCAACTCAGTTCAGAGGCTTCCAAATTGCTGCCTCTAGTATCTGGACCTCATTAATTCTTTGATCACACCAGGGCCAGGAATCCAGCAACCTTCACAGATTTTCACTGTGTCTCACTGCCCTAGTGTCCTCAATTGTCCAAATGAAATTCCATGATCCATCATTAGCATCATTTCCTCGGATAAGCCCTCAACTCCCCTGGCCTTCTCTAACTTTGTCTTAAAGACTCAATGGCCCTCAATCTTGGTTAGCTCCAACTCTGCCTACTCTACCCTCTGCTTGAACAGCTGCCCTTAGCTGGAGAAAAACTCATGTCCGTGGGCTCGGGTCTTATCTGGGATCACTGAACTCAAGGGAGCACTCAGTGTAGCCATGTGGTCTTAACGCATTTTCTTAACCGGTTCACTCCACCCTCCCCCCACCAAATGACCATTTTCACCTTTTACTATCTCCTCAAAATAGCCACACTTTCATCCTCACTCTCAGTGGATTACTTAGCCTTTTGTTTCAATGAGAAAACAGAAGCAATCAGAAGAGACTTGTACATGCTCCCACATCACATCTACTCACAAGCTAGGATCTGAGCCCACAGGCTTGTTTCCTTCCTATTGCTATGGATGAACTGCCAAGCCTGCTCCTGTCACAACTAGCTCCCTTACCCATGCCCGTGTCCTTCCTCCTTTTTAGGAGCATGGCTCCGTTAGTTCTTCTGTTCCTTTACTCTACCATTAATTTCCCCCTCTCTACGGAATCATCTCCATCAACATGAAATAAATTATCATATCTCCCATCTTAAAAAAAATAACTCTCTCTTGACCCCACATTCCCAAACATCTGACCATTTCTTGTCACCTCCACTGCCATGACCCTAGTCTGAGCCATCAGTGTCTCTCACCTGGATTTTTGCAACTGCTTCCACATTTGTTCCTTTCACCTCTACACAACGTATTCTCAACTCAACATCCAGAGTGAGCCTTGCACAATGTAAATAATATCATCACTCTCCTTTCAAAATCTCCCAATGACATGCCATCTCATTCAGAGTAACACCCAAAGATCTTATAACGTCCTGTGAAGCCCCTTGCGCTTGGTCCCCCTGCTTCCTTTTTGACCTCAACTCCACCGGAAACCCCATGTTTGCTCTACTTCGAGCATCCTGAACGCTCTCATTGTGCATGTTCCCTGGACGTAGCAAGCACGTTCCCCTCTCAGAACTCTTACTCTCACTACTCCTTCTTTCTGAAAATCTTCTCCCAAGAGCTTCCTTTGACGTGCTCCCTCACTCCAGTCTCTGCTCATGCAACCTTGTCACCGAGGTCTTCCTCAATCACTCTGTTTAGATTAGCAACTCTTTACCTGCTGCCTTCCTCATTCTCCGTCTGTGTATTGTTTTTCTCAATAGCGTTATGGCACCTGATAGACTATATTAGTTAGAGTAATGATAGACCCTGTAAATATTAGTCCCAACAATTCTGTGATTTAATATATTCCAGGTGTATCACACATGCTTCCTAAACAATTCAATGCTAACGTTCTAGCTAGTGGGTGGCTTACCTTCACCTGGGATTCAGGTGCCCAGATCCTTTCATCTCGAGGCTCTTTCTTCAGGACCTCAGAGTCTTCTGTGTGTGGCAGGAACCAGGGGAAGAATAAGTGGAGAAGGCACAGTAGGTTGTTAAAAACCCTGTCCTGGAAATGATACACATTACTTCTGTTTATATCACATTGGCAAAAGTTAGTGATGTGGACACAGTTGGATGCAAGGGAGGCTGTGAAATGTAAGGGCAGGGCCTCTGCCTGCCAGTGAGGACTCTGCTCTGGAAATGTCGGTGGACAAAAGGCCATCTCTTCGGCACGCATGATACATTTACTTGTCTAGGTTTGGTGTTCCTTCAGTACAATGGAAACTCCATGGACAAGTGATATTTTTGTTTATCGCTCTTATAATTCCAGGACACAGAACAGTTTCTGGCTCCTGGTAGATCCCCAATTATTTATTTATTTTTTAAGGGCCATAGAGTGGAGGAAGGGAAGGGTTACTGACAGGGTGGAGTGGAGGCTGAAAAGATAGAGTCAGATCATGAAAGACTCTGGCTCTATGTACTTGTAGTCAGTGTGGGCATGGGCTTCTCCAAAGCTTGAATGTGAACAGACCACAGGCAAATTGGACTAGAACCAAAGGATTTGGCCCCATTTTTTTTTTCCATGAAACCATTTGGACAATAGTTGCACAACAGGAATTTCTCTCTTGCCATCCTGTGGCTTTGTAGATAAGCAGCAGTGAATCAGCCAGGACCAAAAAAATGTAATTCTGTTTGATTTAACTGTACTTATGTACACATGGACTATCTTCCTCCATGGGAAAGTTTGACTTTGTTCAGTGGACTGCATGTTAAACAGGCGGCATGATTCCAAATTATTTCTTTGGTTTTTTTCCTCTACAAGCTCTCCTAATTTTGGCTTGATCTGTCATTACACAGGTAAGTATAAAGCATTAAATACCATGAATGGACTCTGGATTGAAATGATAGTATGAGAGTGACTTTGGACTTCAAGCCAGGTTCTGAGACTCCTATGGGGCCTCCCTGCTATGTCATCATTTGATATCAAACATTGACTTGGGTGAACCGTGTTTTTGATTTAGTAATTCATGTTGGGTTCCTTTAAAATACAACGTGACCATAATATGTCAAACTAAGAGAAGACACATGTATATTTGGTCAACATATTGCCAAACATTCTGGTATTTGGAAATGTTACATCATCGACTGAACACTAGTTATGTTGACATAATCTCTGTACACTGTAGGTGTTATTAATTGGTTACATAGCTTATCATAAAAACCGCTTGCATCATAAAAATCACTCATAAGATGTGTCCCCCAAGCAGATTATATAATGTGAATTTTCACACATGCATGAAATGTTGGTTTTACAAAACATTTTTATTAAACACTGGAAAGTATGCTTATTATTTGAAGAGAAATCAATCCAAAGGACTTGCCAACCAAAACAATGGGTGTGTGGTTGCAAAATGCCATACAGAGCTCTCTGGGAGAGACAGAGAGAGAGAATTTGGCAAATGTCTGACAAAACCCTCCAGCTCTTACTCTGGAGTATTTCTGTTTGAACCAAGATATGTTAGGTTCAATTTATTTTATTACATAATTTGTATCTTAAGGCAAAATTCTTTTTGAAGCATCTACGTAGACTTTGGGATCCACCATGTGATGTTTACTATATAATTGAAGAGTACTTCTACACCCTCAAGTGGGAGATGGGAATAAATATGGAGTTCTATGATCCCAGAAGTCTGGGAATGGCAGGGTACCTTGCAGGTAAGTGGAATGAAGCTTTAGTTCATGATTACCTATATTATACAACTCCCTTGACCACGGTAGAGACATACGAATTGATGTTTTTCTGCTAAATAGTAGGGAGAAAAATGCTAGGGGTAGGATGTGTAAGGAAATTTTTATCTACTTTTTCATTCTTTTCCTAGTTTTGTTCTTCAAAACACCAATTAAGAAAAAAATTACATTGAGTGATCTATTTCTCTAATTCATTGTAGAGATACTTACATCTTCTAAGCACTATGATGATCACCTTTGTGTTTCAAAAATACTTTGATAAGTAAACTTATTTATTGAATTTTTTCCTCTATTGGAAATATTAACTAGAAATCTGTTCATGCAGGTGGGAGTTATTTCTTACCTCGTAGTTTGCTAGGGGAGCTATAACGAAGTGCCACCAGCTGAGTGGTTTAAACTACAAGACTTATTGTTGCACAGTTCTGAAGGCTAGATGTCTAAGATCAAGATGTCAACGAGGTGGCTTCCTTCTGAGATTGTGGAGGAGAATCTGTTTCATCCGCTGATTTTCTTGGTTTGAGGGTGATCTTCAGCATTTCCTTGGTTCACAGAGTCCTCCCGATTTCTGCCTTCACCTTCGTACGGCATTCTCTGTATGTCCACATGTGTCCGAATTTTTCCTTCTTATAAGGACACTAGTCATACTAGATCAGGAGTCCACCCTACTCCAGTATGACCTCATCTTAACTAATTACACCTGCAACCACCCTGCTTCCGAACAAGGTTACAACCTGAAGTACTGAGGTTTGGAAATCTGAGATTAGGAAAACATATGAATTTTGTGAGGATACAATTCATCCTCTAGCACTGTGCAACCACTTATCCCAGAGAAAGGAGAAGATGGAGGGAAATCCCGTGACATTTCTATTCTTAATGCTGTATATTCAAACCCAGTTTGGTTTTTCTAGAGGATCCATTTTTACCTAAGAAGGTGGAAGAAGATAATTCAAGTTTCCCTCCCTTATTGATCTTGGTTTCTGCTTGTATCTAAGGAGGATAAAAATATCTGTGCCACATCCTACCCAGCAGGTGTTTATGAGGATGAGATGAAACAAAGGATAACACTTTGAAAAAGTATACTGCGGTGTGTCTCCAAGTTTGTCTTTACTAGAATCAGTGGTTCCCTAACTGGCAGATTCTGAAAATTGTCTTGAGAGCATTCTACTTATGGAGATTCCTGGACCCCTCTTCAGAGATTCTGACTCAGTAGTTCTGCAGTAGAGCCTAGGAAATATTTTAAGTGCTCTCCAGGTAATTTTGGTGATTAGCCAGGTGTGGAACTACTGGTTTTGGAAAATTTCTCCTTTAAGGGCGAGTACTGTCAATAATGTATATTTAACTTTATTATTCACATGAAAGGGAAAATATTGACTGCTAGTTCTAATAATAGTACTATCAATTGGTTTTAGGAAGGCAATATGCGTTTAGTGGAAAAGTTCTGGGTTAAGTGTTCCTGGATTTGAATCCTGACTCTGTATATAGCTTTTAGTGCTTATATATCCATTTAGTAAATGTAAGTTGGGGTAATTTCCCTGAGCTTCAATTTCAGTGCCTGTAAAGTAAGGATAATAATGCGTACCTTGCAGTGTCTTTGGGAGAATTAAATTGGACAGCTTATGAAAGGCTGCTGGAATAAACAAGTCCTTATTAAAAGGTCATTTTTTCCTACTCTTCTAAATACTTGATTTCTTTTGAGTCACTATCGCTAAGTTTTTGGAAATGGGAAATAGCTAAGATAGATTAATTAGAACTCTACAGAGTGGTCCCTTTTGCTCTACCTTTTAACTTTTTCATTAATATTTCTTGGATGCAAAGGCTTAAATGTGGAATTATGATTGCTGGATGTTTTCAGAGTACACTGGGTCCTAAGAGCGCTATGTTAATTTTGTGGAAGAGTGAGAACGTTGGCAGTAAATCCTGAATTCTAAGGAAGTGGGTGCTCTAGTGCGATGAATGACCCATTAATTTATGAGAAACTTGGGTACACGCTCTAGGGCAGGACAGAGCTGAAGGCACTGGACCATAATGTGGTTAAGTATTAAACTTTGAGTAGTATGTAGAAGAGATCTCCATAGCATTCCTGTGGAATGTTTTAAGTAAGCATCTGGCTTTTAATGAGTCACCGTTATTAATGAATGGCCGGCAGGTCTTTCCTCCTTAGGTTCTTCATGGAAAGTTGGTCTTCCAACAGTACCATTCGTGTACTAAGAATTCCCAACGTTGGAAGAAAACAGCACAAAACAAGAGGGAAGTACAAAGTTTATTTGCAATTGGGTCTTTGAGACAGAGAATTAATCTAATTTCTGAATCTAGTATCTTTACAAATTAGTTGGGCCACACCTTGACGTAGTCAATCTGAAATTCCAAGACAATCTATTTGATTTCAGTTTCCTTCTATGCACATTAATGGCAGATGTTAGCACCTGTTTCTGTTCCAAAGCCTCTCTTAGGAGATTTCTTTGCCTCTTGTGGTATTTGCATTCTTGCATAAGACCGCACAAAACAAGCAGGAAGTCTACCCAGAACGTGGACATTATTTCATTATTGATTGAGAGGTAATTATAATTCGTACGGAAAAATTCAAATATTGTAGACCCTTCCATTTTCACTGGGTGGTTCTAGTGTGCATTTCAGAAGTTACTTCTCCATCTTCCTATGTATGATCCATAATAATGGATGTGGCAGGACAATGCTGATAGATGTGAAAGAATGTCATCAGGTTCTTTTCCGGCTATAGACAGCCTGTAATGGCCTTTCATTCTTACTGGCGCACAAGCGTGAACGGAGAATTTTTGTAAAAGAAATGGAAAAATCACACACAGAAAAAGGAGCAGATGACCTTTATAAGAAGACTCTGAACTAAAGCAATATTTCCTCTCTAAATCCATAGAGGCAAGATAATCAGCACCTCTACATACACTGAGAAGAATCAAGCAGGTTATGGGGACCCAGAGTCTAGAGAAGAATCATACTCATTACTGACTATGCCAGAGATTGGAATTTTCAGATCAGAAGAAGCTAACAATGTGAGACAAGTTTTGAGATGACATGGATCTGTGTATGTTATGTATGCATTTCAGGCAGAATATTTGGGGTGTCACCAAAAAGAAAGAAAAGCTTGATCACTGAAGACTTTGACTGAAGACTGTGCAGTCAACAGTGGGGCTCTTTGGTTGACCAGGTGGCCTGGCATTTGTCTCTAGGTGGGAAAGGGTTAAAGCCAATGCTTCTCAGAGGGTCCAAAGAAAAGCGCTTGAGGGAGCCTGAGCCCATCACAGAGTAATAAAATATTTGTTGAGCTGAACTGTTGACCTGGCCAGTAGCCAGAATAGCAGTAGCAGAGCCTCTCAAGGTCAGGCTCAGGCATATAAAATAGGGAAGCTAGGACCTTTACAGCTTATCTACATCCCAAAGCTTGACAGCATAGGCTGGAGATAGAAGGAAATCACATCCAAGAACAGGTCCTAGAGTCTTGCTTTTAAATATTGACTTAGAAAATTCAGGGCTTAATTTTCTTAATTTCAGAAAAATGGAACAACTGGTCAAACAAGGTGTTGTCTTACTACTTGAAATGAACACATACTGGGAATGCTGCAAATGCAACTCTCTGCAGGGCAGATTGATGCCATGGGTGCCTTTTGCTCAGATGTCTGCTATCAAATGCCTGTGAATGTCTGTGACATTGTACTACAGCTGTTGAGGGGAGAGGTTTCCATAACCTCCTGGCTTTATATGTGGAAATAATAACTCTTAGATTAAATATTATCTGGAAAGTCATCCTTTATTATTCCCAAGTGAAATATGCTTTCTGCTAAAACAGCTCATTGCTTCACTGTTGAACTGTTCCATTCATTCATTCATTCATTCATTCAACATTTAATCTGGGCACTCACTGTCTAGTAGACATGGTGCTTTCTCATACTTGCAGATTCCATTTGCATTGATTCTTACCCTGCGACTTGACATTTAATACCATTTAGACAGGGACAGGATGTAAATATGGGGGCAAGTTATAGATGAAGCCTTTTTTTTCTTAGGACGATGGATTCTAAAGATGTAATAACACCAATTAGTTTTTCTGAAAAGCCACAACATAAAAGGCCATCTTCTAATAATGTGATTTGAAGAAAGAGATTTATTTATAGGGTACCAGGGCTCATGATCTGGCTGGATAATTCATCTTTCACAAGGAAATCTCTGGAGAATCTGCCTGGTTTCTAGTCTCTTCACATCCACAGATGAAGGATCCATCCAACTTTATATTTACTTTGTAAAAGTCTCTCAACCATGCCTAGCTTTTCAAGAGCACAAAACTCAAAATGCTTTCTATGCCTCTAACGCGACATTAAAATAAAGGAAAACGTAAAAAAAGAAAAAGGTGAACTGTTTAAATTCTGCTTTTCTGTTCTTCTTCTTTTTATTTTTTCTTTTTTAATTTGGAAAGCAGAAACCTTTACTGGCTGAGATCAGCCCTTGTCTCCCCGGTGTAACAATAGTCAGTGTTTACTGTGGATTACCATGTGCTAAGTGCTGGACACACACTAAATCATATAATCCTCCTGGCAACCCTCAGAGATTGGCTCTGTTTCTTTCCCTAGTCTACAGATGAGGACCAAGAGGTGCAGAGGACAGGTAAAGTTGCCAAGGTCTCAATGCTAGGAAGTATGGTTTTGGGGCATGAACTTGGGCAACTTGGCCCCAGAGTCAGTACTCTTGACCACCCCCCTAGGTTGGGAGAGGCAACAGGGGCAAAATGGGTGGTTATTATGTATTAGTTCCCTCCTCTGCTCAATCTACATTTATCTCCAGAGGCTAGCCTTGTTAAAAATGAGAAGCGAGTTAAAGTTAAAATGTAAGAGCTAAAATGACACTGGGTCTTCTTATTATTCTTTGGTCAAGGGCTCCAATGTGTGTTGGGGGCTGGAGTGGGGGACAGGGTGGAGGCTCTTTAATAAAGCTCTTTAGTCCAGATGTCAGCCCCAGGATACGATAATATGCATGTGAACCCTCCAAATGGAATAAGTAGCAGGCATGATCTTAGCTCATTGACTTATCTCTGACTTACCTTGACGTTTACCCTGGTGGTGGTAGTGGTGGCTGTTGGGGGTGGGGAGGGAGAGAGGAAGAGAGAGAACTGATAGAGGAAGAATTCAGATCGGATTTCTTCAAGAACACAGATGTATGGGAAATCCAGAATGGACTGGAATGGCAGAACTAAAGTACGTCTTTATTGTAAAGACACCGAGATAGAAATGTCTAAAGAACATCTTTTTTCAGATTTAGGGGAGTTGAAGCTAATCGTTGGTGAGGGTGATTCCTCATTTCTGTTGGAACAGAAATGTGTGTGAGGATGATTAGGTTAAGGCGAATGCCTTTAGTGTTTTCTGGAAAGGAGAGCGAGCAGACAAGTGGGTTGTCTGGAGTGAGGTTCACATGGGCAAGCTGCTAATGGCCAACAGGGCCACAGCCTGAAGCGATTCCTTCAATAGAGGGCTTACTGAACTTTGCAAGTGGCCTCACCGAAATGAAGCCTTCTGGTAGCTTCAGCAATATCCATGCCAATCAGCAGGTGTGTGAGTCTTGCACACATTACTCACACTACATAAACCCCCTTGAAAGCACAGCCAGTACCTTCTAATGGCTGCACTGCCTTGCCTGGCTGGGAGGGCTACAAGCTGACATTCTGGGCTCAGAGTGAAAAGTAAAGCAATCGATGTGTTCTTTTTTGTTACCTGCACAGCCAACAGACTTCCGGTAGAGAGGTCTCCCCCAGCTCTGTGCGTCTTGAACGTATTATCCGCATCGTCTTTACTTAAAAAGGAAATTTTCATCGCCTGGAAAGGCCATTGTGTGACTTGCAAGAGGCTGGCCTCAAATCTGGCAGGCAGGCTTTCAAACAAGGTTGTTATCATTGAGTAAAGAAAAAAAGTCAAATGTTTGTTTTATTTCTTCATTAATATCTACAATGTTTGCCTTTTGCCATTCAGGATTTAAATAAATATACTTAGGGATGGACATTTACGTCAGTCACTTAATTTTCTCCTCGGAGTCATTCCAGCCTATGAATGGGGCCAGAATGAGAGCCAACCGTTTTATCAAGGTCTTTTTTCCCTGACTGCCTCTGACGGTCTCTGATCTCCTGAGATTTGCTGTGCTAGGGAAAGCCAGCTCCCAGTATTCCAGGTGTGCCTCATTTTACGAGAAAGGAGATGTTACAGCATTTATAAGACTTTGTTTGCTTTAAAGGTACTTGGGACAGGTCTGTTCTAAATAAAGCTTCTCTTTGGCTTTTAAAAATCATTTGCATGCACTTTTTTTCTGGAACAAGTTCACGTACTGTGTGTGGCTTGGACATCAGAACCTGTCCTTGTACAGGAACTCTGAGGTCATCTGAAGGACACACATCCCTGCTGAGGCCTTCCTGCTCCGTGATAAAATCCCCACAGGTCAGCATTGTCCTGCCCTCCTTTCTGACCAGACACTTCCATCCTGTCAGGTGCTTCTCTGAGGGCTGAAAACAGAGAGTTGAGGTGCAGCTAGAGGCCTGGTACCAGGAAGGAACCAGTAAGGAACCAGCCCAGCCTTGGGCTTCGATTGTCCTGAGGACCAAGCCCATGCCCACCACTGACTGGATTTGAGACCTTGGTCTTTAACCCCGATGAGACTTGATTATCTTCCTAGGAAGGTAGAGCCAGTCACACAACCTTCACAGGGCTCTGGTATCAAGATTAAACTCTTCCCTTCCCTCCCAGTCCTCAGTTTTGTTTGAGTAACTCCTGCCCAGCTTTCAGTCCCCAGCTGAAATGGCACCTCTTCCAGAAGTCCTTCTCTCTGACTGGGTAGGAATCTTCCAATGGACCTTGACATCACTCTTTTCTCTGCCATATCACATCGCGTCTCTTACTCATTAAACAGCAAGCTCTGTGAGGACAGGAGACGGATATATCTTGCTTATCTGACGTACGTCATCGTGCTAGGCACATGGACAGCTTTTGATATTTGTGGAAGGAAATGGAACTCCTAGTGCACATGCGGCTGTGGTGGTGGCCCTTTGTCTATCCTTGCTCTTTCTCGAGCCCATCACAACTGTAGGTGGGCGGTTCATAGCCCAGTGACCATTCGCTCCCAGGGTGAGATTTCTCTTCTGCCCACACTGATGCCTAAAGCTAGAACTTTTTGATTTCTCTGTCTCCAAAGGTCATTTATGTATAAAACTGCTTCCTGTTTGCATTAAACTGTCTTGTTTTGGAGACTTCCTGAAGCTTTTGTAAAAACTGGCTTTTTGATGTGGCTCTGAGACCGATCCTTCTAGGAATGAGTGGTTACGTGGAAAGACCCTGGGTCAGTGGTGGTTAAGTGGGAAGATGCCACCTAAGACCGAGTCTCAGTGGTGGGGAGAAGAGGAGACAGGGGGCGCCAGAGGGAGAGACTGGGGGAGATTTGGGGGCTGAACTGAAGAGAGGGGAAGAAGTCTGACACCAGGAGCATTTTCCTCAGCATATGTGTTTGGCAAACCAAAATACTAAAAAGAAGATGATACGTGATGGTTCATCACTGATGTTTTCTTCTACATAAAAAGGCTGAAGAAGAGGAAGAAGTTAGATAGAGGGGTTGTGGCAAAGGAGAAATAGGAAGCCCCTACTAGGCCACCATTGGGCCTTAAGATCAAAATAAGGCCTGTCTTGGGATAACCGTGGTGCTGATTATCCCCCATATTCCTTAGCCTGTAACTAGCTCACTGTGACCTCGCCGGGTCCTGCCCATTCCTGTCACCTGCATCCCACTGCTGACTAAGGGAAAGCTTTTTGGATTGCTGCAAAACTTGGCCGGGTTTGAAGGGTTTAGGTTCTTTTGAGAGAAAGGTCAGTTCTATTGCCAATTCTAAGTTATAGTGACCTTCTTTAAGAGCAATGATTAACTTCATGGCTACAGATCACTGAGAGATGAAAATTCAAGTAATTCTCAGGCTATTTAAAGTAATCCCCATCTCTCCCTGAGGATTACTGGGAAAATTCACTGAGGAAAGGGAAAAGGGAAAAGGAAAATAAGTCAACATGCCCTCAGAGAATGGAAAATTAGGAGTTTCTCCGTAGCTGAAGTTAATAAACAGAGTTCAAACCACCTACGTTAAGATCCAGGTCTTAAGAAAAAGCATATGTTGAGGAGGAATTTATGGTTTCAGGGACCAGGATTTAAGGGCACTGTGGTTGAAGGGTTGAGCAGTGAGTACTCAGCTGTTAGAGTATGATAAGCTGTATTCATTTGCGGGGACTGCACCCTTTCACCCCCTGACACAAAGTGTAGGGAATACCATCGGCCAGAACAGCTCTCGTTTGCTTGCTTTGGTCGCATTTACCAAATGCTTATTTCACTTTTTTGTTTTGTTTTGTTTTGTTCCATGAGTTTTATATGTACTACGAACTAAACTGATCTTCCGTGTATTTGTGTATTTCAAGGATTGTGGTCCCCTACCCGATAGTCCCCATTGTTAGTTAGCCCTTAATATCCTCCCACCTTCCCTGACTCAGGGCACCTTCCTACCCAATACTTCCTTGGAATGTCACCTTTAGAGGGTGGTTTCTCTGTGCTAAAGGCATTGAATCTGGTTTCCAACAAAAACTTCCAGGGACGGCTCCTTTGGCTCTTATCAGCTTATCATGTCTGTAAATCAGCTTGCTGGCTATCTCAGATCTGGGTACAATGAGAGTGGGCGGGGGGGAGAATGGGAAGGGAAAGGTAATTTGGGAATCTGGAATTCTTCCTATGAAAAGTGCAGGGCTAAGTAGGCAGAATGTGCTGTGATCAGCATAAGAACCGAGTGCCAGATGTACCCTGGAGCCCGGCCAGAGAGCACCGAGCTAGGAGCGTGGGCCAGGCACAAGGGAGTGACCTTTTTTCCCCCTCCTCCATTTAAGACAGGGAATACTGCATTCAAACCCATCCGAGAAATGGACAGTGTGAACCAGCAGCAAAGCGTTGGGTTTGAAAGCGTGGGTCAGTAATTGTATATGAGAGTATACACCGCTGTGGACAAACGAACGGATTCGAACACAACTTCTCAGTGTTTAAAACAGAATAAGCTTCCCTGTAAAAGCAGCACCTTTGTGACATTTTCACGTGAGTGCTCTCCTTCTTCTTCACCCTCCCCTTCAACAGAATCCACACCAGCCTCCTCCTCCTCCTTCTCCGGGACCTCAAGTTTGACCCAACACGACACGACACGTGCCAAGCGTGCCTTTGTTCCCTGGCATGTGGGTGAGGACACGGGGGAAGGAGAGTTTTCTGAGGCCCGTGAGGACAAGGCTGCCCTTCGGGAAGGAGGGATCTTACTTCACAATGCCCCCTGCAAGCTGCCTTTCTCTTTTACAGTAGGAAAGATTACATGAACGTTACTGGATGACTCCCTAGCTGGATTTTGTTGTGTTGTTGTTCTCCTGTACTGAGAAAAGTATTCTAAAGTTTTGATAGCCTAATCATTAAAAAAGAAAAAAAACTATCACTTAAATGACTGAAGATCGAGGGGGGGATTCTCCTTTATGTATACTGGAAAAAGGATCCAAAGAAGGAAAATGTCAAGGTCCTCTGTCGAGGAATTCGGGCAGGAAACAGGAAAATAAATACGAGCTCTTCATTAAAGGGGTATCGCTTGGGACACCTGGGTGGCTCAGTCGGTGAAGTGTCTGCCTTCGGCTCAGGTCATGATCTCAGGATCCTGGGGTTGAGCCCCAGATCTGGGGATCTGGATCTGGCTCCCTGCTCAGCAGGGACCCTGATTCTCTCTCTGCCTGCCGCTCCCCCTGCTTGTGCTTGCTTGCTCTCTCTCTGACAAATAAATAAAAACCTTTAAACAAAAGGGGGGTATCCCTTGTTATGCCATAGCTCCCCATAGTTTTGGGTGTAAGGAGGTAGAAAGGGAGAGAGAGAAGATTAAGGAGATGAGGGATAGATCAGAGAGTCTATGTCTCTGGCATTCTCCAAGGTGGGCACAATCCCAGAGTGAAAAGCAAGTCTCTCAGTACTGGATGTAATTTGATTGTGAGGCCTATTGCCCAGTCAAGTCCCTGGACTCCCCGGGGTCAGGTCTCCCTGCCCTACTTCCTGGTTTTTATTCCTTAGCTAATGCACTTCTATGCGGTGGCTTGCTCCTGTTCACGGCTTACCAAACAGTGGTTAACGCCCGAAGTGCTTACTAAATCAGAGCACGCTTTTCTAACTAAACGGTTTTAACAAAAATATCATCTCAAATATAATTTTAAAAATGTGAGCAAATTAAAAGTGAGAATCACGACCAACTCTCTTTCCACCATCTGGATTAAGGGTGAGATAGACATTATGACGCTTGCTATAATGCTTCCAGCTTAAATTTTCATTTTTCAGTCAACAAACATTCATGGCGTGCTTGGCAAGGGCTTGGTCAGCACAGGGCACCACGGTGTGCAAATGAGACACTCTGCTCACCCTTTTGGCACCCAGGTCAGGTTGGAAGAAACAGACATTGATTAAATAATCATACCGGTCTATGATTACAAACCGTGATATGGGCTACAGAGAGGAAGTGTCACACGCTCTCATATTTCCCTGAAGAGTCGAGAAATAGGGGGTGATTTCATAGCAATGCCAGGCCCTGGATGGAACAGGCTAGGCTCCACAGAAACCTACATCTAAAGGTGATTCTTTCTGCTATGAAGTTGGAAAGAGGAGAGTGAGGATGAACTCCATCGGGGCAGACTTGGATGGACAGTAAGAATTTTATTAGACGCAGGCAATATTGCTTTGCCCCGTAAAGCTAGTGGTAATCCTCTTCATGGGTCACTGAGCATCCAAGTGAAACTGACCTAACTTTGGCTCCAAGTCTGTGAGGTTGAGGCATTTTTAAGATCCATCCTTGGAGAAAAATTAACTTTACAAAGGCTCTACCGAGTTTCAGATGATATTAAACTGCTTTCCTTTCATTAGAAATAACATTCAATGCATTTAAATGAGCACTAGCAGTAAAAAATTTAATTAAAATAATAACTACTGGAACAGCCCAAATAAAAAAATGATAAAAAAATCTAATTAAAAGAAGAGTGGCTATAAACGCATATTTTAACCCTTCTGTGGGATTTTGAAAACGTATTCCATAAATTCTCAGGAAATTAGAGTTCCAATTTTAAAGGCAAAATGATAAATTCTTAGTACATAAAAGTGATGATATTTTGTTTAAATTCCAGACTTTATACATAAACTTTACAATAAAAGGAAGTGGTCATGCAGAATTTTTCATACCCAAGACAGACATGAGAAAGTTGATTGAAGGCTAAAATCTATGACTTCCTTTCTAATCATATTCTCATAGGATTTTAGAGCTTTAAATTCACCACGTTTACATTGCCAGTGCCAATTTTTCTCTTCGGGCTGCCAAAACTTCACTTTCCCTTTCTCCTGATGGCCGAGCCCATGCCCACCATCTCTTTACTGTTCACCTGTCCCTCTGATACACACTAATCTGTCTACCTTGATTTCGAAGATCTACAAACTAATATTGCAATAAAGGAACTTGTCATTAATTTTAGTGGTAGACCCTTTACTGATATTTCTCTCCAGTTCTTAATGACGCTCTGTCTGTAAGAGGCATTGAGTTAGTGCTGCAAGGAGAGCTTGAGCCATAGCTCCGTATGTTGAAGGGAGCTCTTTGGTAATGTCTCGGGGCTCTGTTTAATAACGGCTTCAGCGCTAGTGGCTTCGCGCTGGCCAGGCTGACATTTTATTTACAGGCTGAATCATTTACATGAATCCAGATGGTCTGCACCTGGTCTCGGGAGGCCACCAGGCGCTGTAGTCACTGGGTCAGGTTGGGCCATGCCTGCTGTCCTTTGCATTACTGGACTTCTACCCTATGTATACAGAAAGGAAAGACTTCCTTTCCGAAAGATGGAAAGTGAAAATGGTTTCCAGCCGCATGAGGAGTAATGACAAGTTTTAAGGATTTGATCTTCACGTGGGATCCTGTTTCCTTAATCATGGACCATGCCTCTGAATTCTGTTTCTGTTGCAGCTTGACAAAGCGTCAGATAACCAATCCACAGTGGACTTTGTCTCTTCAAAGAGATTGTACTACCAGCAAGACCTCCATGTCTTGACTTCTGTGTCCACCTGCTCTCTATCCGCACCGATTATCAAGCCCAGTTGTGGGAAACACGTATTATGCACTGTAGTTCTAGATATGAATCACCCAATGTGGAATTGAATCAGACATATGAATTGGCAGGGAGTAGAGAGGTTTTATCCGTTTTATATTTTCGGTTGTGCTTTTGCCTTTAACTGAAAAAAGCCACAAGGAACGGCCAAAGCAGACCGTTTTGGCCTCTTCCCCCCAACCCTGAGTAATATTATCGAGGACATCGTCCGTCATAATTCTTAGCACCCAGCTGAGTAATTTCTTCTTGACTGAAGTACTGAATATGCTTTGCTCTCTCTCGGAAACTGGTATTTTTCTCCTCATGGACGATGAAAATAATGTACCCTACAATATTTCCATTTTCACTTCGGGGGCCAAGAAGCTCAGAAACACTCCAGAAGTGATGATTGCTACTCTGTTGAACCCCTTGGCTTATGGATGGGAGTCCTGTTTTTTCCCTCTGATTCTAACAATATAATCCGATTTATATCTTTCTTGGTGTCATTTTAATTTTATTCTTATATGGCATATATTACTTTCAGGTCCTCTCAGAACCTTTGTGATTTAAGGAAGCTTGTCCATCAGTTCATAAAAAAGCTAGAACAGGAGTTTCAGATTATTCTCATGGGTCGTTTCCTGTACCATTTCTGACAAATGGTCAGGTCCTGTGTGTTTTTGGATTATCATGTCAGGAGAAGGAGGCTGGGAAGAAAAATTGAGAGTTCCCTGATGTGTTTCTCTTGACAACTCCCACTATTTAAGAGGGCAGCTCATTTGTCTCTGAGCCAAACTGCCAGGATTCTCGGAGTCCTGCCTCCTACTCTTGGAAGTAAAGGGACAAAGGTTTGAAAGAGGCAATTTATCTCCTCTACGGAAGCAAAAAACCTTACTTTGGTGGTGTAAAATGTTGGAAGTTTTAGGATTATTTTGTTTTCTTATTTCTATAGTCAACCTAATTCAAACACTATATTTTGTTTTGAAGGGAAAATCAGAGTTATTTTCATAGTTTCACACCTTCCGTATATAGAGTTCCAGGTTTTCCAACAAAAAGAACAACAACAATAAAAATGTGTTGGATGAAGAGGCACATTTGCACGTGACGGATTCCAGAGCGGTGTTGCCTCCTCGCCTGTGGCGGTCTGCGCTCCATCCCTGAGTATCCCTCCCTGCCACCCCATCCCACCCTTGCCCCAGGGGGTGGGACTTAAATAGCAAATAGAACATACCATGGCATGTATAAAGGGGACCACAGAAGAAGGGAAAATTCTACATATTAGTACCGTCAAAGGTACCTTTTCCCTGCTTTTTAAACAAGAAGTCCTGCATTTTCCTTTTCCCTTTTTTTTAAATTGAAGAGTAATTGACATACAATATTGTATTAGTTACAAGTGTACAACATAGTGATTTGATACTTATGTACATTATGAAATGGTCGTCACGATAAGTCTAATTACCATGTGCCAACACACAAAGCTGATGTATTGTTATTGACTATATTCTCTATGCTTTGCATTGCATCCCTGTGTCTTTTTTTTTTTTTTTTAATTTATTTATTCGACAGAGATAGAGACAGCCAGCGAGAGAGGGAACACAAGCAGGGGGAGTGGGAGAGAAAGAAGCAGGCTCATAGCGGAGGAGCCCGATGTGGGACTCGATCCCGGAACGCCGGGATCACGCCCTGAGCCGAAGGCAGGTGCTTAACCGCTGTGCCACCCAGGCGCCCCTGCATCCCTGTGTCTTAACTCTATTCACTTATCTCGTCCATCACTCACGACTCTCCCTTCTAGGGGCCAGTTTGTTCTCTGTATCTATTAGTCTGTTACTGTTTTGTTTTGTTTGTTTGTTTTGTTTTTTAGATTCCACATATAAGTGAAGTCATATGGGATTTGTCTTTCTCTGTCTTATTTCACTTAGCATAATATCCTCTAGGTCCATCCATGTTGTTGCAAATGGCAAGATTTCGTTCTTTTTATGGCTAAGTACTGTTCCATTGTGTGCATATACCACATCTTTATCCATTCAGCCATCATTTGATACTTAGGTTGCTTCCATATCTCGGCTGTTGTAAATAATGCTGTGACGAACATGCATGTCTTTTTGAGTTAGTGTTTTCATTTTCTTTGGATAAATACCTAGAAATGGAATTGCTAGATTGTATGGTATTTCTATGTTTAATTTTTGGAGGAAACTCCATACTGTTTCCAAAGTAGTTGCACTAATTTATATTCCTATCAAGGGTGCGTAAGGGTTCCTTTTCCTCTACGTCCTTGCCAACACTTGTTATTTCTTGTCTTTTTGATAATAACAAGGTGCTTGGCATTTTTGTTTTGCATTTGGCCCAACAAATTATGTAGTTGGCTCAGCCTGGGAACTTAAAAGAAAAGAGAATCTCCAGCCCCATTCTAGATCTAAATCAGAATGTGCATTGCCAAGCTTTCTAGGTAATTCCTGCACATTAACATTTGAGAAGCACTGACCTAGAGGTGTGCTAGCCAATATAAGAGTCACTGGCTACATGTGGTTACTGAGAGCTTGAAATGTAGCTAGCCCAAATTGAGATGTGCTTTAAGTGTAAAAAACATACCAGGTTTTGAAGACTTAGTATGAAAACAGAATGTAAAACATCGGTAACTTTTATATTGATTAAGGTTGATGTGACAACATTTGGAGATGTTAGGTTAAATCAATATATTATTCAATATCATGATACCTGTTTCCTTTTCTTTTTCAATGTGGAAGCAGGATAACTTTACGGTACATGGTGGTCTGCCTCTGTGGCTCCTATTTGTGGCTCACATTAGATTTATACAGGACAGCACTGGTTCAATTCCCCCTTTCTACTTTCTCATTTTCATCTCAGCTCACCTCTCCCCTGTCACCTTCCTCCAGGAGCAGGTTAAATGAGTCCGATATTAAAATGGTAAGCTAGTTCCATCGAAAGTGCTCCTGTCAGTCCAGCACTTTAACATGCTACCGTTTCTAGATATCACTGAGTTTTAACTGGGATCTTTAGTATCTTATTCCATTGCAGGGTTCTAGAAGCTTAGCTTACATCAGCAGCCCCTACAGGGCTTGTTAAAATGCCGATCAGATTGCTGAATCCTGCTCCCAATGTGTCTGACTCAGCCTGTCTGAGGCCAGGCCCCGGAATTTCATTTCTAACAAGTTACCAGGTTGATACAAAAGCTGCTGGTGTGGAATCCACACTATGAGACCAACTGTTCTGATGGCTCCCAACCCTGGCTACATGTCAGAATTGCCTGAGTAACTTTAAAAAAAAAAAAAAAATCACTGGGGAGTGCCTAAGCCCCTCCTCCAAAAACTGAATTTAGCTGGTTTGGTATGTGGCTCAGGTAATGATAGTTATTTATTTATTTGTTTGTTTATTTATTTATAAAGAGCTAACTTTTATTATTTTTTAATATTTATTTATTTATTTATTTATTTATTTATTTATTTATTTATTTATGGAATCTCTATACCCAACGGGAGGCTCGAGCCCACATCCCAGAGGTCAAGAATCGCATGCTCTGAGCCAGGCAGGTGCCCAAGGTGATGATATTTTTAAAAGCTCCCCAGGTGATCCCATCACAAAGCCAGGTTGAGAACAAATGCCTTAATTCAAAAGCAGTAATAACTGGGAATTATAGGCATTGGGACAGGGCCAGCATAGAGATGCTTCTCTCTTTTCTTTTCCCTTTGGGGGACTAGAGAGCAAACCATACATCCAATCTTCACCTTAACCTGATGGGACACGTAGGCTGATTTGCACTATTGCGATGAAGATGGGGTTCAGGGAGATGCAGTGAATTGCCCACGTTGCACGAGAAGGTAACAGGAGCTCAGTGCTTCCTCCACCTGATGAGCCCCTGATGTGTTAAAAGGCCAAGACTTGGCGTTTGAGGTTTCGCTTCCGTGGTTCCCCGTGTGGCTGGCGTCCCGCAGAGGCTCGGCGGCTCGGCTCAGGCGCGCGACCCAGAGGGTTTGATTTACTTCAGGCAAACTGGGCACCAAACGATGTTGCCGTTTTCATTTGTGAGTCTGATGTGTTTGTCAAGAAGATGAATTTAAGAAATAATTTAATCTCTTGTGTTTGCCTTCAAGTGATGAGAAAAACATGCATATGAATTCAGTTTAATGATGAATCACCAGCTTAGCTGAGCCCCGGATCTGACTCACTCTGTGCATGACTCACGCGTTATTCGATTTCTATTGTTTGAAGATGGATGGCTGTGACTCCTGGAGGTGTTGTATTTTCCCCTTAATTTTTGAAAACTGTTCTTTACAGTTGATAAAAAAATAAAAAGAAGACATAAATGGTTAATAATGAACTATCACACACATAGACACTTGTACATACACGTCAGGACTTTGACAGGGAGAAATGCTATAGTTTTCAAGCTTATGGCTGTAAGGTAAAGTAGGTTGTCTTGACTAGATTAATATGAAATATATTTGTGTCTTGACAAACGTGATTGATGTGCAGAAGTAACCCTGCCCAGGTTATGTATTTTGAGTTGCTTCTCGAGAGTTCGGATGACTTCAAATGATTGTTCATTTGTTCCTGCTGTTGGTCCCAACCAGTGGTAAACATTCCCAGGGATTGATTGTGAGCTTGGAGAATGCAAGAATTTTTTAGCTCAAGTTTCTTAAGGTTATTTCTTGAGTTTGGGCTTAGATCACAGGGGTTAATTCTCAATACTTAAAGATATTTTTACTATGTTCTTTTCTTTTTTTGATATACACAAATGAATTCCATGTTTCCTGGGTTCTAAAGTTAATACCCCACCACTTTCTTACCTCCCCTTCTCTCTAGCAGAGGGCAGGTGAACACTTCAAGCCAGGCAGACTTCCTGCGGATGTGGTGTTTGCCCAGGGCTCTGTGCTCCGGAACAATTACTATTTTTTACCTTGATGATTATTCACAACACATTGAGAAGACATCTCTTCACAAACCAGATGATAGGTTATTGGATGGCAGAAATCGATCTTGTGTATCAAAGCAGCCAAAGTCATAGGCTGATAATTTTAACAGGATCCCTTAAAATAACCAGAAATACATATGCTTTTCTTAGGACAACCCGTAACATAGAAGATGTTTTAAAATACCCGATCTTTCCAAATATGAGTGCTGCAGAGGAAACTACATTGATTGAGGCAGCTAAGATAAGCACACTAAATGAAGTTATGTAAAAAATTCACCATGTCTAATATAATGGGTAAGCAAAATCCCTAAATACTACAGAAAACTCATTTCAACTCAGTATTTTCTCTTGACACACTGTTTTAAAAAGTTAATAAAAACTGTGGAAATGGTTGGTTTGAAGTTTGTCCCTCTTTCTTCCACAAACTTCTATTGATGAAGATACTATTCATCAGTAAAATGTTTAAAAGGACTCTAGTAGGTATGCAAAGAACGTATGAATTTTTAAATAAATAATTTTGAGTTTATCTAAAGGAATTGAGTGTGAAAGTCTTGGCAGACAGCATCAAAACAACTCAATGTAAATAATTTGTGAAAATAGAAAGTGTGCTAACACTATCTGGAAAATCTTTAAAAACTGTCTAAGACCTATCTAACTGTATACACAGGCAGATATCTTTATCTTTAATTGTCCCAGAGTGAGTTTTGGTATATTTGTTTTCTGGTCTATAGTAGACAAAAACTTTTAGCTGCAAATAACAGAAATCCCATATAAACAGTAGAAAGCAGGAAAAGAAATGTTAGGAATCCAGGGTCCCAAGTTTGTTCTCAGAGCTCTGGCTCCATCCTGCTTCTCTTGACTTCTTTTTTATGTATTAGCCTTATTTTTATCTATTATCTAAATAAATGGCTTCTGGGGCACCCAGATGGCTCAGACGGTTAGCAGGTTACCATCTGCCTTCGGCTCAGGTCATGATCTCTGGGTCCTGGGATGGAGCCCCATGTGTCAGGCTGCCTGCTCAGCAGAGAGTCTGCTTCTCCCTCTGCCCCTCCCCGCCCCGTGCTCTTTGTCTCTCAAATAAATAAACAAAATCTTTATAAATAAATAAATAAATAAATAAATAAATAAATAAAATGGCTTCTTTTTTATTGTTAGGAAAGATGGCTATAGGCCACTCCAGATTTCATTTTTCTTTTACCTCCCCACCCTAAAGGGTCGGAGACCCTTTCTCATACTACTTCTATACAAGGAAATCTCAGTGAAGACCCCCATTTGATCCTGCTTGGGTCACAGGTTTATTCCTGAATCAATCATAATGGAAAGGGGAAGGCTCGCTCTGGCTTCTCTTACTAGAGACTGAGAATGTGTACCTGTCAGTCTCATTAAAACCACATAAAACATATTCCTTTTAGGAAAAATGTGTACTTTTATCAGAAGAAAAGAGAGACAAGAGTTAGATAGACAAAATACAACATATGTCCACAATTAGGCCACTTTAAATTGTTTTTGTTTTTATAAGCTGTAATTTAGTGGCAAATTTGTCTTATCTGTTTAGTGATTTCTATATATGTTTTTGGGTGTATGAGCGTTTATGTGTACACACATTTTTTGTTTTATTTTGTTTTAACTGTAAGATCATATTCTTTAAAGGAAAATTCAGCTTTTACTGGGAAATATATTCACCGATATCCTGAACTCAGCGTATGTCCAGCGTTTGTACTTGGCACTGCTTTGGGAGCTCCGAACCGTAAATAATCTGGTTAATAACTACATGGAAATGGAGAAGAAAAAAAGGGAAATATAATGTACAAAGGGAGAAATAATTCTTCAAATGGTTCTATAATGCTTCCTTACAAAAAGTTCTCAATGTGGGCAAACACTTTTCCACCGCTGCAGAAGACCCTGGAGAGCCTGCTTGTGTCCCCTCCTCTCCTACTAGAACTGGCATCCTGACTTCCGTCCCCAGAGATTAATGTGCCTGTTTCTCAATTTATGTAAATGAAATCATATAGCATGTACTCTTTCGTGTCTGGCTTATTTCACTCAGCATTATGTTTGTGACATTTCTGTGTTGTTCATTTCCATCACCCTTCGGGATTCCATTGTATGCATATGGCACATTTTATTTAACATTCTGTTGTTGATGGATGCTTGGGTTGTTTCCAATTTGAGGCTACTATGAAAAATGTTGCTATGTATATTTTTACATGCTGTATAAGAAGCATATGTATACATTTCTCTTGTTTATATACCTAGAAGAGAAATTGCTGGATCTTAGTATATGCATATATTCAGTTGTATAGATGGGTCAAATTTATTTTTCAAAGTGATTTGTACCAGTTTATACTCCTACCAACAATTAATGAGAATTCTAATTGTTTTCACATACTTACTAACATTTGATATTATCAGAGATTTAAATTTGAGCTGTGTTCAAGGATTTGCATATTTCTTTTTCTTATTGTGATTTTAATTTGCATTTCCCTGATGACGAATGGGGTTGAGCAAGTATTCATGTGTAAATAGGTCGTTTATTTTGTCCTGTGAAGTGCTTGTTCAAGTCTTTTGCCCATTTTTTCCTGGGTTTTCTTTTTCTTATGGATTTGTAGGAATTCTTTATATACTCTGGACACAAAATTACACAAACACACATACACATTTGTGGCTTGTTTTCTCAGTCTTAATGGTATCATTAAATGAAGAAATTTTTATTTTTTAAGATTTCAATCTACCACTCTTTTTTTTTTTTAATCATTAGTACTTTGTACATCTTTAAGATTCTTTCTTGTGTATTGTTGGACCTTTGCATCTCCATATACATTTTACAATCATCTTGTCAATTTCCATAAAAAGCCTGCTGGTATGGGGATGGCTTTGAATCAAAATTTTTGGAAGATTTCCCTTAGGAAGTTATGTTTAGGCTGAGGTCTAAGGGATTAAAAAGAGCCAGTTATGTAAGGAGAGGGTGGGGAGAAAGAATTTTCTAGGGCAAAGAAAACAGTGTGTGTGAAGGTTCAAAGTGTAAAAAATTTAGCAAAGTTGAGAAACTGAAGGTGGCTTGTATGGCAGAAGGAATGTGATGGGTGAAGCTGGTGTGTGGGTCAAAGCCCAGATCCTGCAGCCTTAAGGGCCATGGTAAGGTATTTGATTAACAAGTGATTAACAGGATTTGGAAACTCTTGCTTTGTTTGCTTGCTATTAAAATGGTTTTTTTTTTTGTAAGATTTTACTTTGGCATTTATTCAACTCTTTCTTTTCTCTCCTTTTAAATAGGTGATTTAATGTGAAAAACCCTCAGAAGTTTACAAAGCTAAATTTTGATTCTCTGTGACCAAAAACAAAAGTGTAATAAAAGTTTTGTTTGATTCCATGACTCAAATTTGGGCTGAATACATCCATGGGCACTTTCTGAACCCATTAAACTCCCACAATTCCTTGTATTTGAACTCAGGGAGTTAAACCATTTCTTTGAAAACTGGGCAAAAATGTTCCCCACATGACTCAGTATATGTTCACTTCATGTCTACTTTCATTCTTCTTTGTTCACTGAGAAGAATCACAAAAGACATGAGTCAACAATAAATGCAGGAGTGTGACTCTCTGCCCATTATCCTCAGGCATCCATAGAAACACTTGTAGCTTAGAACTCTTATCAAAAGGCCTTTTGTTATTTCAAGGGCAGCGCTAACATGCAGTGACTATATATTTTTGAATGCTTCAAAGAATCTTTACTATTCTCCAGAAAGAATACAGCTGGCTTAGCAATTGCAACACCACTCCATGTATAAAATGCTCTCCAAGTGAGTCCAAATGGTTATATTTATGTCAAAATGGCCAAACTTTACAGTAGTGCTTTATATCAGAGTGACTGCACATGGCTCTAGAGAGTAAACCCATGTTACTTTGTCTTACTACCATAAAAAGAATGCAGTGCAATAAATTGTTAAATAAGTTTATGGACAAGTCACATTGTTAAACTCTTCTGAGCAGGAGAAGATGACCAAGGCTGGAAAACTCATACTGAGGGACTTTTCCAATCCTGAGCACAGGGCAGTGGGGTGCTCTTACAGAAAACGCCGTGGGGCAGAGTGAGAAGAAATGGAAGACAGAGTGGGGGAGAATTTAAAAAACACAAGTGAACTCTAACAAAAGTGGTGTTAATCCTTCCTTTTCCCAGCTCTGCTCTGCCTTGGTAGCCCTGGCCTCACCAACAGGTGTGGTCTGGAAAAGTCTTGTCACTTGAAGTCACTTACTAAGTAGGTTGGGGTAAGTTTCTTCAGAGTACATAGTTAATTCTGGCTCTGAGCTCCTGAGCCCTTGTTAGGGTCTAGCCTCGTTTTGGAGGGTATGGCCCTGTTCCCCAAATACTCAGCTATAGTCTGGGCTCCATAACAAATGGGACAGTCCTCGAGGCTCCCATGTTTCTTCAGGCTTGATTTCTTAATGTGCTTCTGGCAAGAGACTCTCCTTCTGCAGCCCAACTGCCAGGCGTAGGGCCCCCTGGGAAGTGACTGGCATCCGTAAGTTGCCAAATTTCTTGAACATGGATGTGGAAGGTCAGCTTACTTCCTTGCAGTAGGGCTAGTCTAGCAGCTTCGTTTGTCTCTTAGCCCATCAATTTCTAGTTCTCTTCCCATTCCTTAACTGCCATAATGAGTCCTTCTTCAATTTATCTTCACTTCTATAGGTAATTATTCTGGACTTAGATTTGCCTTTTTGGCCTTTTAGCATTCTACCATATAGTTACCAAATGTTTTCTATATATTCTTGATGTCCCATATTCTTTGCTTTTGATCCAGGAACTCACCACATAGAAAAAAATGTAAGACTGATTCAGGTTCATAGTTCTATGTACCCAACCTCTGAGAACAATCAAAAGCTTCCTGAAAACCTTAAAACACCAGATGGAAGAGATTGTCTTACCGAGTTAGTGTTTGTCCTGCTTGACGCAGTGAATACTATGAATCAGCAAATAGTACATGGTGCTATTCTTCTAGAAACAGAAGACACAGGTGCGTGTACACGGGATGTAAGTTGAGGTGGTTCCTTACATGAAACTCTTAATGATATACCACCTACAAAGGTCTTTCATCTAATCTCTGTAACTCTGGGCTCAATAGATTTAGAGATTTCAGATCCTATGAAACACATGTGTCCCTCAGGAAGCACAATAGTGTTTCCCCTGAATTGAAAGCTTCGTCTCTCACCTGCCTATGTCAAAAAAGAAGGGTCTTTTAAAAATGTTTTTCTCCAGTTTTGTTGAGTTATAATTGACACATAATATTGTGTATGTTTCAGGCATACAATGTGATGATTTGATATACACATACACTGGAAAATGATTACCACAAGAAGGTTAATTAACACACCCATCCCCTCACATAGTTATCTTTTTTGTATGTATGTGTAGTGAGAACTTTAAAGATTAAAGTAACTTAACTATAGCTACTATAGTTAACTCTTAGTAACTATAGTTACCATGCTGTACATTGGATCCCCAGAACTTACTTGTCTTATAACTGAAAGTTGCTACCCTTTGACCACTTTCACCCATTTCCCCCTGATGCCCAACCCTGGCAACCATCAGTCTAGTCTCTGTTTCCTTGAGTTCTGTTTTGTAGATTCCACATATAAGTGGCAGCATACGGTATTTGTCTTTGTCTGATTTATTTCACTTAACATAATGGGGCAAAGTTCACCCATATTGTCCAAATAGCAGAATTTCTTTGTAATGGCTGGATAACGTTCCAGGGTGTGTGTGTGTGACATTTTCTTTATCCGTTCACCTGTCAATGGACATTTAGATTGTTTCCAAGTCTTGACTATTGTAAATAATATTTTAATAAACATATCGGTGCATTTCATTTTCAAAATAGTGATTTCATTTCTTTTGACTATATACCCAGAAGTGGGATTACAGGATAATATGATAGTTCCAAGTTTAATTTTTTGAGGGACCTCCATACTGTTTTCCACAGTGGCTCCATCAATTTATATTCACCAAAAGTGCACAAAGTTTCCCTTTTCTCCACATTTTCACCAGCACTTGTTGTCTTTTGTCTTTTTGTGAATAGCTATCCTAACAGGTGTCAGGTGATACTGTATTGTGATTTTGATTTGCATTTTCCTGATGATTAGTGATATTGATCGTCTTTGCATTTAGCTGTGGGCCATTTGTATATTTTCTTTGGAAAAATATCTATTCCCGTCTTTTGCTTGTTTTTTAATCAGATTGTTTGTTTACTCTTGAGTTGTACGAGTTTTTAAATATATTATGGATATAAGCCCCTTATCAGATTTATGATTTACAAATATTTTCTCCCATTCTGTAGGTGGCCTTTTCATTTTGATGATTGTTTCTTTTGCTGTGTAAAAGCTTTTCAGTTTGATGTAGTCCCACTTAATTATTTAGTTTTGCTTTTGTTTCTTGTGCTTTTGGTGTCATATCCAAAAGATCCTAACCAAGACCGATGTCAAGGAGGGTTTTCCTTATGTTTTTTTCTAGGAGTTTTATGATTTCAGGTCTTATATTTAAGTCTTTAATCCATTTCAAGTTAATTTTTGTGAATGGTGTAAGATAGGGGTCCAGTTTCATTCTTTTGCAAGTGGATATCCAGTTTTCCCAACACCAGTTATTTAAGAGACCATCTTTTCCTCATTGACTGACTATTCTTGGCTCACTTGTCAAATATTAGTTGACCATATGCATGGTTTATTTCTGGGCTCTTGATCCTATTTCATTGGTCTATATGTCTTTTTTATGCCAATACCATACTGTTTTGATTATTATAGCTTTGTGGTATTGTCTGAAATTTGAACATGTGATTAAATCTAGCTTTGTTCTTTTCCTCAGGATTGCTTTGACTGTTTGGGGTCTTTTGTGGTTCCATTCAAATTTTGGGATTTTTTTTCTATTTCTGTAAAAAATGCCATTGGAATTTTGGTAGGGATTGAATTGACTCTGTAGATGGCTTTGGGTAGTATGGACATTTTAACAATATTAATTCTTCTAACCCATGAACACGGGCTATCTTTTTATTTATTTGTGTTTTTTTTTTCCATTTCTTTCATCAGTGTCTTATAGTTTCCAGTATATAGATATTTCACCTCCCTGGTTAAATTTATTACAGTATTTTATTTTTTTGATGCTATTATAAATGGGGTTGTTTTCTTTATTTCTTTTTCAGCCATCTCAATGTTAGTGTATAGAAATGCAACTGAATTTTGTATACTGATTTTATATCCTCGGAGGTACTAAGGCCAAGTTGTGTTATATTCAGTAGAAACATTTATTAGTTACTTATTATTTTTGAAGGAACGGTTTGGGCATAAAAGCTTATAAGGATATTAGGCAGCCAAAGGTGAGAAAGTGAGGTGATCATTTGTTGTGTTTTTAGCTGTCTATAAAGTGAAGTATCTACCCTATTTGGGGGAGGTTTCATGTTGGGTTAATCTTGGTGAGGGCAGTACCCTGCTTCTTATTAAGGATGCTGAGAGGCCTGCCCCATGAAGGTTTGTGCACAAGATTGTCACCTGGCTCAACCAGTCAGAAGTTTATGGAATAGTATGGAATCCCGAGTGAGTATAGCAAAGATGAGATGATGGCTAGAATTCATTTGTGTCCCATATTTTAGGTATTTTCAATAATATGGAAGAATGGAAGTAATTCAGAAACCTACTTGATAACTCATTAAGATTATCTGTAGACGTTACATATTACATATATTTTTAGTTGTTCTGATTTTTAAAAAATTATTTCCTCTCTTCCCAAATTGAAGTACGGTGCAAGCAAAATAATTGTAGAATAGTTCTGACATGCATGCTGTGTTTTTTCCTCTTTATTCCCAGCACCTGATCGCACATGTTGCAAGCACTTGACAAGTGTTTATATAAATGGATTTCAGGAGAAAGGAAATATAGTATTGTTAATGAAAAGACCTAGTTTGTTGCATTCTTCAATTAGGTTTCTAGTAATATAAAATATTGACCGTTTTATTTCGATTTTGCATATTTATTAGCAGTATTATCACCTTTGTTATTACTCACCGCTTATTTCTACAACAAATACTCTTTACTTTTTGAATTTCCTTATATTTTACCTTTCTGATCTGCCTGGTAGTTCCAACAAAAGTAATCAATTTTCTTCAGCTTAGAGTTTAAATGGTGAAATTTATTGCCAGAATTCTTTAAAATATGGATGGCCCAGCGATGCTACTACCTACTGAGGAAGCCATCACTGATTTGGAAATCACGGGTGTGCCATTTTGGCTCATATCTTTAAGGGCATTAAAATTCATTGCTCATTGGTTTCAAAACTTCATAGAATAGTATTATAAAAACAGTTTGATTAAAATCTCTGAGAGACATCAGACTGAATATCCCCATCACCTCCCTGAGAACAACCTTTTTGAGAGATATAATACTTCATGTATGACTCTACCGTATCAATCAAAAGAAGCAAAAGAGGAAGAAGCAAGAGTTGAAATGGGTATCCCACTGATCTATAAAGTTTAAATATGTTCCTTTTCAAAAAAGTGCCAGGATACTAAATGTAGATGTTGTTTCCTACAGCAGAGAAACCTAGTTGGTACCTTTGGGGCTATAAGAATAATCCTTAGCACTGAATCACCTTGTCCATGGTAAATATTTAGAATGTGATTTCTAATTCTAGTCAATATATCTCAAAATGGATGTGACTTGATCAGTTTCATTTTTTCTTTTTGGATCATACTTAACGAAATCTTATAGAATTTTCATACAGAAAAATTGCTAATAATTTCAGGGCTAAAATCTGGACTGAAAAAACTCAGCACATTTTCCTTCTAACGCTTACCTCCTATCTAGCACACATTATACAAAAGTACCTAGGGGTTGAAGAGATTGGTAAAAATCCAATCAACTGCATGACTTGAATATACTTTTCCCGACAAAAGAAGTAATTGTAGTGAAGCTAAAGCAATTTAATTCCAATCATGGCATTTGCTATTGAGCTGCTCCGCTCCCTGGTAACAGGTGGCAGTGTTTGTTACAGGATTGGAGGAAAGGAGCCAGTAGAAACCACTCCTGGCACCTTCTGACCATCTGTGGTTACCCCTTAGACTCCTATTAAATTACACCATCTGATCTGCAAAATTAAGTTTTCTTTTAAAAAGTGAGTAAGAGGAAGAACGAATCAGAGGGAAAATGAGGGCTCAAGCAAAATCGGTCTTTGCATCGGAGAGGCACAGAGAAGCCACTGAAGGATTAAAGATGACCTTCTCTAAGGACACACTCCTCTTCTCCCAGACTGCTCTCACAGTGGCCCCAGCAGAGGCAGAAGCAAGTCACAGGGCCGCAGCCATGGCAATGCTCCATGTGGGGCATGCTGGCCCAGCGCGCTCAAGGAAGCCACGCTAACACCCGGCATGGGGACTGGCCTGCGGCTGGGCCGAGAGGGAGGGCAGCTGGTCTCCACTAAGAACCAGTGGGAAGGGCCTGGCACTTAGATGCGCTTCAGTCCAATTCCAGCTCTATCCTTCTAGCTAGCCAGCCACATGGGCAGTTTGTCTCATCTCTCAAAGTATCAGTTCCCTAGAGGGGCTGATGTGAGGATTGGGTAAAAGGGATCCAGCACGGTACCTGGAGTTAGCAAAGTTTTGCATAAATGGCAACGATGATGTTGCTGGAGGTGATGAGGAAGAAGATGAGGGAGAGGATAAACATGAGAAAGATGATGATGAGTAGAACCAAGCATTGTGGCTCCTGGGTGGCTCAGGTGGTTAAGTGTCTGCCATTGGCTCAGGTCATGCTCTCAGGCTCCGGGATCGAGCCCTGTGTAGGGCTCCATGCTCAGTAGGGAGTCTGCTTGTGTCTCTCCCTCTGGCCCTCTCCCCCTCGTGTACTCTCTCTCTCTCTCTCTCAAATAAATAAATAAAATCTTGAAAACAACAACAACAAAACACCAAGCATTGGCTAAGGCTGGCTTTGAGCTCAGCTTTGGATGAACCAAGCTCACTATCCAGATGAAGGTATTTTCTTCATGACACTGAGTTAGAGCAGGCATTACGATGCACCTTCCTGTTTTTATAAGAAGATCTCTCACACACACTTGCTGTCATTTCTAACCTCATATTAAAACTCATAAAAACAAAGAATGTCAGTCTTCAAACAAAATTGAGTTATTACAAAACATATTTGGATAAAATAATTTTAAATTAGACTTTCTTCATTTTTTTAGGAAAAGGAGAGAATTTGCCATATGTAGGGAATTCCAAACATTCTAAAAGAATAGGAAAATGTAATAAAATAACTGATGATCTTGGTTTTTGGTTGCTTTCTGCATCAAAAACTAAAATTAATAAACATTTTTACAGGTGGAATGTTACAAAAATATTAAGCCATGCATCATTCAAGATGATTTCTACTAGCATATTTTTTTTTCTGAGAAGTTCTCAAATGCAGACACTTTTCATAGCGGTGGTGGAAAAATTAATGACTGAAGAGAGCATAGAACAGACTCATAGCTTTCATTTTGGGAATCCTGAGGGGGGATATATATGTAGGTATTCCATATTTAGTATCATTGAGAATATTAGAATATATTTAGAGTTCTCTATCTATTCTAACTTGTATAAATACATTCTCTATATATTCTAGACATAGACTATCTCTAAGATCATAGTGCAAGTTCAACTTAATTTTGCTCTAGTCGTACTGCTGCTCACGTCCCCATTTGTGCTCATGAAATGGCATTGTAATTAACTGTTTTCTCTTCCATTGGACTGGCAGATCTTTGCAAAATAGTCTATCAGTCTGGGATGGGGTGAAGGGTCTAGAAGGCAAAATTATAGTTAATTCAGTATTCTATGTCCCAGACCAAGGCTGGCCTGGGATATAGTAGGTGCTCAATGAACACTTGAATGAATTATCGAATAAATGATGAGTGGAAGAAACCTTTTGAGAGACTTGAAAATACCTCTTTTGAAGTGAATAGAAGCAACATGCTTTCCTTTGAATTTTTTCCCCCAAATATACAATTTGGTCTCTAGTTGGCTTAGGTAAGGCTGGTAGCAGCCCACAGGCTGCCAAAACCGGGTCATCTTGCAATCAAATTGCTTGCAAATGGGATCAGAAGCTGGTAAATAAATACAATGAGACCAAATACTAACAGTGCTGTAAGCTAGCAGGTACCATTAGGGAAGGGCAAAAATGTTTTGAGAAAATTTAATAATAAAATTCAAGATTTTCCTCAAGTTTACCGACTCCTTAAAACTCAAGAAAATTAGTTTTCCAAAAAAACCTTTTTTTTTTCACATTGTGTACTGGCAGTTAAAAACATAGCAGTAAAATTGATAATTAAGATTACTGGGAAAATAAAACTCACATGCAGGGTTATGACATTAGAACTTTTTGAATGAGTCATGTACTCATACAGATAAGCTTTATTGCAGGAACCTGATTAACAAGTTTATCGTCTGTTTAGTAGATGTTCTTTCTGCATGCTGAGACTACTTGGAAAACAAGCCAGAAAAGACATTTGAAACATTCTTTCTTGCATTCTTTGATTATGTCTTGTTTGCCTCAAACCCTTATTTATGGATAAGATAATGTCTGAAAACTTCCCCTTCTATATCTTGAGATACAAGTATTTTCTCCTTATGGCCTAAGTCAGCATTATTTTGGAACACTGAACAAGTTATTTTGAATGCATTATATTCCTTAGTCATTTTTAGACTGTTATCAGCTGTAAATTGTCACAGACCACATTTCAGGACTAAGAAAAACAAATGAAGAAATGAAGCTTGAACATAGGCTGTGATTATCTTTCTCAAGTACCTTTTTTTTTTCCAAATCAGGCATTTTTAAAAAAATATTTATTTATTTGAGACAGAGAGAGAAAATGGGAGAATATGCATGAGCAGGGGGGAGGGGCAGAAGGAGAGAATCTCAAGCAGACTCCCTGCTGAGTATGGGGCCCAAAGTGGGGCTCAATCCCACAACCCTGAGATCATGACCTGAGTTGAAATCAAGAGTTGGTTGCCTGACTGACTGAGCCACGCAGGCGCCCCCAAATCAGACATTTTTAATGGGGTTATCAGTGAAAATTAATTCTTTAGACATTTAAGAATTAAGATTCTGAATTGTACCAATCGCATGAGTGTGAGATTTGGGTTGTCTCCAAAAACAGTATAGCAAAATGTCTATTGTAGTATGATTCAAGGAAGAACTTCTTTGAGTAGAAAGCCATGACAATTCAGAGCAGAGGACAAAAAATATGGTTAGTAGCTCACTCCCTTTGGAGTGCTGTCTACAGGGTTATCTTCCCTTGCTGAACTTTTTCATGCCATCAACTTTGTTACAAGGTGTTTGATTCACCTAGTGGCACAAGAAAGATCTGAGTAGAAAGGATAAGTAAAATCACAGAACCGGACCGTAAGCCTAATTAATTCTATTAGGCCTTCCCTTTTATAAGGTGACAACGAGCTATGGGACAATGAAAAGACCATCATCCTTGAAATTAGAGTATCAGGGTTCTTGCCTTACCTCTGCCACCTGGAAACCTTGGGCAAATGACTTAAACACGCTGAGACTCAGTTTCTCCATCTGCTCTATCAAACAATAGGATTATCATAAACATTAAATGAGGTAACATATTTATAATTACTTTGTGAAATACAAAAGATTGCATAAGTCCAAGGTATTATTTGTCTAAGTTGTAGTGACTCTTATCCTGTGTATTTGTTAAAAGGTTATACAAACTGAGGGTTTCAGAGGGGAGGGGGCGGGGGAGTGGGATAGGCCTGTGATGGGTAGTAAGGAGGGCATGTATTGCATGGAGCACTGGGTGTTATACGCAAACAATGAATCATGGAACACTACATCAAAAACTAAGGATGTACTGTATGGTGACTAACATAACATAAAAAAAAATTTTTTTAAAAAGGGTTACATAAGAATGTTTTTACTAAATTTCCTTTTTCTAACACATCTACTTTATCTTAAAGAAGATTCCATGGTAATCTGGTTAGGAAATTTCCAAAGCAGAACTAGAATGTTTTAATTTCTCTAGGGCTTTTGCAGTCATTGTGTGAGAAATGTCTCCCTGGGCCTTTGTCACAATCCCATAGACTTGGACAAGGAGCCGGAAGACCTGGGTTTGTGTCCAAATCTATCATTAACTGTATGACTTTGGGCTGATTCTCTCACCTCTCTGAGCTTGTTTCTCAAACAGTAAAAAAGAAAAAAAGGAAAAAAAAGAAAAGAATAGTGCTACCCAACTTGCTTATCTCACAGAATTATTGTGGAAAGCAAATGAGAAAATGGACGTAGGCCACTTAGGAAGCTGTAATAAAATTCTGCTCAAACATAACGTTCTGCATTATTCCTCTGACATCACTAATAACAGGTAGTTATATCGTAAATGGACTTGACTACAAAAAGAGTAGCTTTTTCTTTTGGGAGTATTTTTGTCAAATGTGCAGCTAAATGAAACCACGGTAACAATGTTTGCTTACAAGGGCCAGCAAGAGATGGACGTCAACGATGTAACAGGTTTAGTGAAGCAGCCGCTCAAAGGGAAGTGAAATGCATTATCTCCAAGTACTTGAAACGGACCATTAGCTGCTTGGTTATTATTGCTAAAAATAGTTTTCTCCTTCTATAAAATTATCTCAGTATTATAAGCAAGCATTTTTAACTTTAAAAAAGCTTGGCACAGGCGACTTAACTTCTTTTATAGAATGTGAGGTGAGATGGGAAAGGATACATTCCCCAGAAAACCCCAGACAACGAACACCAGTAATTTAGTACCACGGTGCACTCAGTCAAGTTCGTGGCGTTCCTTTAGCTTCCTGAGGAACTGATTCAAATCACCATTCAAAAGGCTCTTGGGGCCCTGTGTTATCCAAACAGACTATTGATCTAATAAATCAGATAATTGGTGAGTAAATATAAATTTTCTTTGTGCTACGCTAATAGAGCTTCGGAGGTGCAATTTGCCTCAGAACAAAGAAAAATTCACACAGAGACAACAGCACATATGGAAAATGATTTTTCCCCCAAATAATCTGGGCCTTTGACATTTTCATTTCAAGAAGAAAGAGCATTTAATAAATCAGAATTACATATTCATCCTCCTTCTCCAGTGTGCTTCTAGAATGGTTTACTGCGAAAATGCCTTACATTCATACGTTGACAGGTTCTGTGTAAATATGTACTATTACCAAAAAAAGTTATATATCATAGGATAGTTTGCACCCTGCCATCGACTAGTTTGCATCGGACTGTGTGGGAAAGGGCCATAAGCCATATCAGAATGTTTTGAACACTTAACAGGGAACTGAGAGGAATGTTAAATAAACCAAACAGCTTCTTTCGAATGTGCCAGTTTATACCAGTTCAGTTCTGGGTGGCAAGAGTTAGAGATTTCCTTTCTTATCAACTAAACACTCTTTCCAACCTCTCTCTCTCTAATAGGCACCAGCGGGCATGAGGACTTGATCCTCCCGTCTATTACCCCGTGCCATCGACGGTCAGGAAGAAGTATCCGCCGCTCCCAAGGAGCACGGACTACAGGAAGGAGAGTAGAGTACGCTGCTGGCAAAGCAGGGTGTCTTCCGCTAAGCCCTGAAAGGAGTTCTAAAAACAACCCTTGCAACCCGAGATTGAAATGTTGCAAACAGGGCAGATCATGGCCATGGGGCGAGCCTCCTGCTGGCAATAATTTTCCGTTGGCATTGAGGGGAGAGACCCATAAATATGGTTAAAATTACTCTTTGGTTACGGTTATATGTGAAAGTCACAAAACTGATAGCATTTCTGACCATGCTGCGGGATAGAAAGTTAAATGCATGACTTATTTCACTTAGCATTATAAGTCAAGCAGAGAAAGACAATTATCATATGGTTTCCCTCATCTATGGAACATAAGAACTAGGAAGATCGGTAGGGGAAGAAAGGGATAAAGAAAGGGGGGTAATCAGAAGGGGGAATGAAGCATGAGAGACTATGGACTCTGAGAAACAAACTGAGGGCTTCAGAGGGGAGGGGGGTAGGGGAATGGGATAGACCGGTGATGGGTAGTAAGGAGGGCACGTATTGCATGGAGCACTGGGTGTTATACGCAACTAATGAATCATCGAACTTTACATCAAAAACCAGAGATGTACTGTATGGTGACTAACATAATATAATAAAAAAACATTAAAAAAAAAGAAAGTTAAATGCAATATTTGGATTATTAAAGAATTGAGTAAATCATTGGGATTCACCTTATATGATAAAATCGGCCAATAAGCACTAAACTTGCCATCAAGAGAATTCTTTTTTTTTTCTAGAAAGGTTGGGGGAGGGGCAGAAGGTGAGGGAGAGGGAGAATCTTAAGCAGGCTCCATGCCCACGGCGTGAGCCCAACGTGGGGCTCCATCTCACAACCCTGAGATCATGACCTGAACTGAAATCAAGAGTTGAACACTGACTGAGCCAGTCAGGTTGCCCACCATCAAGAGTATTTCCTCCTCTAAGCTGCCTGTAAAATAAAGATCACATGGTATGGATTCCTTGAAGCCAGAAATTGGCCACAAGACCTCTCCATGTGATGGACACCAAGCAGGAATTGTCACTGAGATCCTTCTATTTGATAGTGATTATCAGTTTCGGAAATGTTTAAAACTGAGGCCTTTTAAGGAAAGAAATGCAATCATTATATTCTGTTGACTTTTTCCGTGTCTTTGCCTCAACAAAGCCTCACTAAAAGCAGACCAGGAATTTACTCAATTTAGTTCGAGACAGTTGAAATTCTAGCTCTAGTATAAAACTCCAAATATTTGTTAAAATCCTACATTACCTGCATCAATTGAAAGTTCACTATGAAATGTTGAAGATGGCCTTTGGCTGCCCTGGCCACCTCAAGTACGGTTCCGTTTGAGGAATTCTTTTGCCCTGTCCTGGGATTTCTGTGACAGCACTTGGGTTAAGCTCCTCTTCTCAAACTGTCATGTGTACATGCATCACCCAGGGACCTTGTTAAAACTCGGACTGTAATTCAGTAAGGATTGTAGTTCAGTAAGGAGCATTTCTAAGAAGCGTTCAGGTGATCGCGCTAGCCCAAGGATATACTTTGATGGCCAGGCACTAAACTTTGGCCTTTTTCTCCACTGTTTACTCCACCCATGGGAGGAAGAGGGATTTATCTAATTGGTGAAGTAGCCAGAATCTGACAATTATTCACCCATGACCATCCTGTCAAGAGATATGGGGGGCAGAGGCCACCTGTGGTATGCAGGTGGCCACCCCTTTTGCCCTCTCCCCTTGTAGGTACCCTGCCAAGGGGTGGACGGGTTCTCCATCTGAGTTCCTGGAAAGTTTCTGCTGGTAGGGCAGAAAACGCGCAGCAGGGCCTATGACAGCCTGGTCTGGAAAGTCAGTGTACTGGTGAGGTTGTTTATTACTAAGCCCCTTTGGCATTGGGTCCAAATATCGTTCCCAGTCCAGCTCCACCAGCAATAAAACACACCTTCTGATCCTTCTTTGAGTCCTGTGTATGTTTCTCAGTTCGTTACACACCTAGTAGAGAGAGGACCGTAGATAATTAATTGATCCTTTAAATTCTAATGAATGCTGTTGAAAAGTCAACCCTCTGGTATGGGAGCTCATCCTGGCTTCTTGGCTAGC
Source organism: Ursus americanus (assembly GCF_024610735.1). Taxonomy (NCBI): domain Eukaryota; kingdom Metazoa; phylum Chordata; class Mammalia; order Carnivora; family Ursidae; genus Ursus; species Ursus americanus. Next base: position 47,763,240 of record NC_142137.1, on the reverse strand, counting down.
AGAAAGTAGTTATCTACCATACAGGATCTGCGGCTACCTTTTCCCTCGAGTGTCAAGGGAACCGTGAGGATGAGGGTTATTTTGAATAGGGGTTAAAAACTGGGGTTGGCAGTCCTGCTGGTGTCGGCTTTTTACATCTTCAGAACTGTGAGCAGGCATAGGTTCCATTAAAATGCTGGAATTCCGATGAAAAGGGGTCTGTTTTTACCTCCGGACTCCCTGGGAAAGCCTTGAACTCAGAGCAATGCAGTTGCGGGACTTCTTCGGAAAGGAGGGTAAGATGCTGTTTTAAGGAGATTAGAGGTTCCAGGAGTTATGCCATCACAATGCCTCAAGTTTTATTTACTTCTATCCCATTGAGTCTCCTATTGGGACGTTTTGTAGTGCTGGCTTACTCTTTCACCAGCTTGTCAGTTTGCCTGTCACTCAGCCTTACAGAGTGACATTACCTTTAGCCCTTGTCTGACCAAAAGTCTATATCCTGAGGCAACCACGACCAATTGCCCAGGTTTGTGTTCTCTTTTATGGGAATTTTCTTGGCCCAGGTGAGCTTGCAATGCAAGGACTCATGGCATACTCGAAAGTATCTTGGCTATCGTGTCAGACCACGATTCAAATACCAGCCCTGTCTAGATGCTTTCGAGTCTAGAACTTGTTTAATTTCTCTGAGGCTTAACTTTTCTCCTGTTTGTTCATCTAAAATGTGAAAAACGTTTAGGGTTAAATGAGATAGCAGAAATAAAGTATCCGACATACAGTAGACACCCATAACTGGTGCATATTCTTAATATTATAGCATTCAATCTTTGCTTCCCTCCATCATCTCCTCCAATATCTATTTTCTGCCCCAATCCCCAGGAAAACACATATATGCATATATATACACATGCATCATCTGAATTCAATTGCTTCCTAATCTTAATATTTACCTATACAAATAAAATCAAGTAGTGATGTGCCTCGAAAAATCATGTCCCCAACTCTGGATTATCTGTTGTGTTAATGATTCTATTGCTTTCATCCATTTTCCTGAACTTTGAAGTATGGCAAAATGTCTCTGAGGACTTACCATTTGAGGTCAAGAGCAAGTCTATGATTTCCAGTCTTACTAGACAGCCAATTTCATGTACGTAAACTCACCTACTAGGTAATTTGAATCCAACCATATTGAAAGAGATATTCAGGTTTGGTAACAGGATTGAGAACAGGAGGAAGTTATTAAGTACGTTAAAATGTGACCTGACAGGTTTGATAGTCCTGTGCAAAGGAGTGTGTTACAATGGGAACCATCTCCCCTTCCCTTCTTTAAATGCCCACAAGGAAAACACATAACTAATCTCCCAAACTCCTTCCTTGTTTCAATTTCTTTGACGACATGGGCTGCTACTGCATCTTCATGGAAAAGAACACCTATGGGAACCAACAATAGCACTCGTTTTTAAAGACTTCTGGTCAGAAAATATAAATGGTTATAACCACTCCAAGCCAAAGCTCTGCTTTCATAGAAAATCAAGAGGCGTGCACATTTTAGCTAGATTTCTCTTTGGAGGTGGAAATGTGGTGGATAATGCCATTTGATAAAGATTATACTGAACATAAAATTCGAACTGTTGGAGAAATACCTTCTTTCTTAAAATATTTAGTCAAGCAAAAAATTTTAAAAGAGGAGCTGGTTTAGGGTAGTCTGACCATGGGCAGAAATGCACGCTCCTTCAGGGCAGGGCCTTTACCTGTGTTGTTCTCCGACGTGCACCTGGAACAGCAGCTGACGATGTGTGAACAGTGGCTGACGATGTGTGCTGAATGCCCAGGGCAGTAGCCGACGCGCTCAGGGGGGTTTAATAGGTATTTGCTGAGTGAACACATGGACCATTTTTTTTTAATGTATATGACCAGTCATGCTATTAAGTCATCAGAAGAAGAAATTATTATTGTTCAATCATTTCAGGACAAAAGGCATTTAATCTGGTTTTTCACTTCCCAAATTGCTGGCCTCTTTTGCTCTTTTCTTAAAAAGAAAAAAAAAAAAAGAAAAAGAAAAAGAGATTTGCACTTTCACCAATGTGACCATTTATTCCTTTAAGTGAAGAGAAATGTGAGAGCCCATTCAAGTAAGTTCAAACCTAATTGCAATTCAATTCTGTCCCATTCTTGACAGAGGAGGAGACAAGTCAGGCAGGTGCGCTCGGAGCCTCTCTTCCAACAGTAACTCAAGGAACTGGGCGGCTTTCACCTTGAAGCTCTGTCATCTTGGAGGGCTTGGCTTTCAGCCACATGGATAGCAGAGAGAGAGTATGGACAGCTCACAAACACTTTAATTGTCATGGACCAGCAGGGACATACCATTTCAACACCTCTGCATTGGTGGAGGCTCAGTCCTATGATTTCTCCCTCGCTGCAAAGAAGCCTGGGAAATGTAGTGAATACTAACTATCTGTTCCTCAGTGAGCATCAATAGCTTGGCAGCAGAGACTTGATGTTGATATGGGGTTTAAAACCTACATTGTTACATTTTCGAGGGGGAATCTGGTAAGGGGCAAAAAGATTCTATCATTTGCATATACTGGTATATTCTGTTTTTTTCAGCCAATTGTCAAACAATTTCGTTTTTTTTTTAAGATTTTTTTTTTAAGATTTTATTTATTTATTTGACAGAGAGAGAGAGACAGGCAGCGAGAGAGGGAACACAAGCAGAGGGAGTGGGAGAGGGAGAAGCAGGCTCCCAGCAGAGGAGCCTGACGTGGGGCTCGATCCCAGAATGCTGAGCCGAAGGCAGGTGTGCCCCTCAGATTTTTATTCTCACCGATTGGCCTTTCTTTTGGTCCTGTTTACACATATCCTTTCCAATAGGCTAGTGGCTTACTGTTAGCTCCCACTGTTTTTTTTTTTTTTCCCCCGACTTGTATTAACAGAGTAAGCTCTTTGATTTCCTTGATGCTGGTTTCAACCAGCCATACTGGCATGCATGTTGGACAAATGTGTTATTAGTTTCTTTAACTGATCCTGGAACTTAGCTAATTATGTTTTCATGGCAGATACATTTTGCCTCCAGAATGCAGAATGAGAAACTGAAAATGTGGTACTTAGCGATCCAAGAGAACATTCAAAGGTTAATAAACAACAACAACAACAGCAACAGCAAGAACAAAAACAGGAACAAACAATTCTTTGTCCTTGAAGGCAGGAGATCAGAGCACACCTTCTCTTGTGCTCAAGGATGTTTATCTTGGTATAGACTGACTAGAGTGGTTTGAGTGGTTTTGTAACTTGTGTCTGTCCAGGTCTCAAACTCTGGTTTTATGACTGATTGCCTTTTTATCAATCTGAAACTTTTTCCTATATTAGTGGAACTGATTTGCAACAATGATAAAATATATTGCCTTATCCTAGGCTAAAATCCCGATCCAATTACTACGTGATCATCACCTCTTCACCCTACACATAATTTTTGTGATTGTGTAAAAAAGCACTTGAAACCTGTTGGGTAATCCCTGAAGTCCAGAGAATCTGATCTGCACAGGAAACTTTGCTTAAATTATTTAGAAATGATCAATGACCCAAAATATGAGGGTAAGCTGGCAGATTCTCTTCTTAACTTTTAGCTGATTATACCAAGCCTTTTCTGGTTTTCATGATGTTATTTTGACTTTCTAAGTTGAAGGGCAATTTTTGGTACAAGAACCCTGGCTTTCGAGTTCCTGAATATTTTCTTGTTTTAGACAACTTAAAGCCTTGGATATTTAGGGTCACCTCCTTTGGTTATATTTGGAATATCTCCTAGATAACTTGTACAAATATTTTGAGTTAAATGCATGTCTACACATCGGAAACTTGCTGACTTTCGTGTGTTCTCACTTCTTTTCTTTTTAAAGTCAACAGAGTATTTTTACTTCCAGAGATTTCCTCCATATATCCCGTGCATTGTCTATGCTGAGCCATCCTGTATTTTAAACCATGTATCACAAGCTATTGAAAAGATACAGAAGTACTTGTGGTAAACCACAATCTGGAATCTCTAAGGACCCAAGGATTGGGCACATTTACTTCTCTCGCCCTCAGAATAGTGGTGATAGAAGGGAAGGAGAAATTGAGAAACAATGTGACAAATTTAACATAGAAATGTGCTATGAAGATCTGATGAAATGAGTAGAAAAGCTTGAAAGTTGTTAACTTGAAAAATGTTAAATAACGTGGCATATAGATGTATTTGCAAAGTTTTTGGCTCAGTGGTAATAGATTTTTTGATGTGCTGAACAGAACTTTCTTTTTAGGCAAAGGGCAGGAGTTGGAAGGGAGACCAAGGAGTAGAAGGGGAACATTGCTTAATTTCTAAGCAATGTAAGAGTGTTGTCTCTTAATCTACTTTCAGCTGCCATCAAACAACACGTATAGGACAGTTTCATTGTGTGCTAGTCAGGCCTAATTTATCTTATTGACCAGGAGGCAAGTGGTAGACACGCTAGTTCCTTACACCATGTCTTTTTCCTTTATCTTCTTTGGTAAAAGAATTCCATGCTTTTGTTTAAAATGGCAATGATCCCAGAATTATTTACAACTAATGACAGCCATAGGACCCAATTTTAGCCAATAAAATGCAAAAGAAAGCTTACTGGTGGAGCTTCCAGGAAACCATACTGCTTTTTCTAATAAAAGGGGGAAATGTCAGCTGGCATGTGTCTCTTGTCCTCAGCCCTTCCCTCTTCTTCCTGCCTGGAATGACAGCTTTATACCCAAAGGTGTGGTAGCGATCTTGTGATCACAAGTTAAGGGTGACAGAGCATGATATAGGAGGAGCTTGGTTCCCTGAACAGTTATCTCAGCCTTGACCGTTCACCTTTAGTGTCCTTGTAAAATGAAAGCGATGGCCTCCTGCTTGTTTAAGCTGCTCTAGCTGGTTTCTATTCTGTGCAGCCAAATGCAATCCTAAATGACTCGGCTTAATTAGATAACGTTTTTGTAAGTTCCACAATTTAGGATCCTTTCTGCTACTTCCTCGGTGAGACTAGAGATCAGCGATGCTATTGTCTGCCTCTGTGCACAGAGCTGGCCTTAGGAATATACGAAGGCAAAAGTCACCGTGAGGAGCGTCTCTTCGGTGGTATCTGAAACACGTGACAGGAAGAAATAAAAACGCAATACTTTTTGTTTGTTTGATCATCTTTCCCGTCTTTTTTTCCCCCGACTTGTGCTTTGGAAACTGTTTTGGAACTGACTCCTTCCTTCTTCTTTATATCCATCTTTGCCGCCCTTGACGCCCCTCCCCCTCCATCTTTTCACTCCCGGGTTATTACAAATGCACAGCTCTCTGCACACATTTTACAAACAATTTTAGAGCTGGAAGTACCTCAGAGAGGGTCTGTTTCAATGCTGTCATTTCACTGAAGAGGAAATGAGAAAGGATGGTAAGATAATTGTCTAGATGAAAACCTCCAAATAAAACATGAGTTACCAGCAGTCAGTTGGGCGTGACAAGCACTAATTACCATGGCAAACATTTATGGTATTTTTGCTCTGCCTGGCCCGGTGCTAAGCATCATTCATGCCTTACCAATATTTCGTCTTCCCAACAGAACCATGAGGAAGCATTTGTAAGCATCTTCACTTCACAGATGAGGACACTCCGGCACAGAAAGGTAAAATAACTTCTCAAAGTCACATACCTAATCCTACTTCGCTCCACGGGAGTCTGGGGAGTGGAATACTGAACTGTTCGGCCTTCATCATAACAAATGCCAAGCAACTCAGCTTACATCTACCAGAGCAGAGATTAAAAATAGCATATAATTTGTCTGTCACAGATCAATAACAATTAAAAACATTGCCCTGTCACATTAATCACTTACAGCTAGTTTGAGGATGGAAAGATTTTCATTCAGCCACTCAATAAATGAAAGGCTGCTCTATTTGAGGCACAGAGCCAGACCCTGGGGCTATAACGCCCTACAGCTGCCAGTTCTTGTCTTCAAGAGACTTACAGTCTACGGGGAGAGAGTGAGAAGGAAACAGACAAGAAAGTCTACATGCTACCGGATTATGCTGTATTTCATAGAGGATGCTTTTAAAGCACATAGAGGAGAAAGCTCATGCAAGGCGCTCAGGAGGCTGTAACGTCTAAGCCATGATCTGCTGGAGAAGTAGAGACTCAACAAGTGAAGTGGGGGAAAGGGCATCGTGTGCCTGGGAAACACCAAAAGTAATGCCAATGACCAAAAGTAAGAAAGAGCATGGTGCATTGTGGGATGTCAGGTGGGGAGAAGGGCTAGAATCTTCATTCAAAGGATCATATGGCCAGAAAGAAGTTGGGATTTGGTTAGAAAAGAGAAGTGGGAAGCTATCAAATGGCTTTAATCAGGAGAGTGATGGGATCAGATTTATATTATAGAAAAATCACCGTGCCTGTTCCATAGAGGCAATTATCAAAAAGATACTTTTAATTCTCTGTTTTAAAAACTTTATTGTCTTTATTTTTCACATTCTTTGTTTTCATACTGTTCTTGGTAAATGCTCATCAGAAAACTAAAAAAGAAAAAACCAGATTCCTTGCTTTATCACAAACGCATCAGGACCCTGGGATCAGATAGGAGTTGGGTTTTCTGTGTGTTTGGACAATGTGGCATAAATTGTTTCAAGTGAATACTCTTTTTATGGATTTGGGACAGAGCAATATGCTATATTTAATGCATTCATCCACAGTTGACTGTGTTTGTTCAAAACCTTCGAGAGTTGAGCAGGAAGTGTGATAGAGTTGGTGCTGATGAATAATGCACTCATTTTCTCAGACTTATCCACATAAAAATGAAAATCCTGTCTTGCTCCTTCTGAAAGGTCAAAGGCTCTACCCTGAAGGACATCTCTAAGCCAATTCCAAGACATTCTTATCACAGCTGAAGACATTTTCTAAAATAATAATAAAAACAGTCCAGTGACTGCTGTGTTATGTCAAAGTTGCAAGACAAAAATGATGGTAGGTAATTATGCAAATGGACCTGCTCCACTTGTGCTAAATATTAATGACAGTCATTGTGTTTTATGATTCACTGTTATGCTCAGATCCATTCATGTGTTTGTGACTGCCCTTTCTAAGCAAATGCGAAAAAAGAAAACAAAGCCCCATTTTAAGTATCATAACCAATAATGATGAATATTTTCAATCAAGCCCATAATGTGACACAAAGTACTTATGCAATAAGTACTGAAAAATAGGAAGGCATGCTGAAAAGATGTGAACGTTTCACTTAATGCCAGATTTATCTCCAGCAAATGAGGAGCATTAAACTTGATCAAATTCTAAAATTTCAATTCCTGAGTCTGGTTGTGACGTACATTTGACTTCTCCAGGTGATGGATTTATGAATTAGAATATTAAAAAATCTATGACTTAGTGCGAATTCTGTTTTAAAACAATAATGCTAATGTCTCACTGAGAGGGAAAAGGAGTCTCACGTGATTAACAACACATTGGGTACAAAGTTATTAAATTTTTCATAAGATTCATAAAGGTATTAACTATTTCTTATGGTTCGTGGTAGGTAAATGAAAAGAGTTTACATAGTTCTTAGTGTTTTCTTCACTTTGATGTTTTCATGAGCATGAGTGATTGATTATTTTTGGTACTTGTGTCGTCTCTAAGATCTGTCTTTGCTATTTTACCAGTGAAGTGACTTTGAACAATTCGATCTCTCTAAGATCCTGGTTTCTACATTCCAGTTCTATAAAATATAGGTTATTAATACTACCACAACCGGTTGTTATGAGGATCAAATAAAATAACTAAGTGGCAATGTTTAATACAAGATCTGGTGTGTATTATGTTCTTGGTGGAACGTGAGCTAAGTCGCTGCTCTTTAGAAAGCAGGGATAACACCTCACAGTTAAATGAAGGGGAGGATAGAAACAGATACGGGTAAGTTCCTGATATTTTTGCTCCCTTCTTTCAAATTCAAAGTGAGAAATGTCAACAAAATTCTTTGTCAGTAGACTTAGACACAATTTTGGGAAAGTTAATGAATTTGAAAGAAATTTGGATTAGTAAAATGAACAGCTACTATATGTCATGTGATTACGCTACATTTTTCCTAGTATTGCTGATACGTATTTCTATGAGAAGTGAAGTCATATTGCTTTACTTTAAAAAAATCAGATCTGACTCTGAGCCTCGAGTCTCTGAGCGGTCAGGCTTTGGATGCCTGGGATCACATAAGGACCTGCAAGGAGACTTTGAAGCCTGCTTGCAACAGTCTTTACAAACACTGGTGCTTTGGGGCTTGGCCTCCCCGCTATTGGAGCACAGACCTTGTGTGATTTTTCAGATCCTTCCAGTTGCCTCCTCCCTCGTCTCACTTGGCTGGTGTCCCGCCCGAGCCTCGTTGCCCCACTATTTCAGACTTGGATGATATGCCATCTGGCACGACATGGGATATGATTTCCTGAGAGCCACTGGCGGGCTGGCTGGTGGTGAAGTGCAAAAGTTCAGGGGAGTTACGTCCCTTTGAGGTGAACCTTGACCAATGAGAAATGGGAAATGAGAGGGAGCCAAGATCAGTGACCGTCTTTTCGGTTCTGGTGGACAGCTATACGGGGCAATTCCTCCTTGCAAACCTTGCCAGAGAAGACCCTCATGCCAAGTGAGCGCCCTGCTGAGCAACCTGCTTTCTGTCTTCATGGCTTCTGAAGTGGTATTCAGTTGGCAACCCGTTGCATTGCTTTGTCTCACGTGTTCCATGCCTCCTCTCCTTCTCCCCTTACCCTCCCTGCCCTGGGTAGTGATTTGGCATCTCCCACATAAAGTTTTATCACCGTCATTTTTGTCCCAAACTTTGCTTTATAGAAAATTGGCCTAAGACAACCATAGCCCTTCTCCATCATGTGCTGTGTGGGAGTGGAGCGTGAATCTTTACTATTGGAGGGAAGGCCCTTCTGAGATTGAGCGCTTCCCGGTCTCGGGTTACTCAGCCCCTCCACGGTAGGGCAGGTTCTTTCCTTTATCTGAACCTCAACATCGGCTTTTCTTAATGAGTGTAGATTCCCAAACAAAACCTGGAAGAAGAATTGTCTTCAAGGGCTTCACATCATCTATTTTGACCCTTGAACACCAAAGTCATAAATGACTTCCTGTGGTAAGGAAGCCCAGACTTGGGTCTCAAGCTTGACTGTTGTCTTAAGATGGAGACGGAAAGTGGCACCTGAGCGGCTCAGTCAGTTAAGCACCCAACTGTTGATTTAGGCTCAGGTCATGATCTCAGGGTCGTGAGATCAGATTGAGCCCCGAGATGGGCTCTGTGCTCAGCTGGAGTTTGCTTGTCCCTCTCCCTCCCCCTCTGCCCCTCCTTCTCTGCCCCTCCCCTTCTGCCGCCCCATGTGTTTTCTCTCTCTCTCTCTCTCTCTCTAAAATAAATGAATAAATAAAAACCTTGGAGAAAAAAAAGATGGAGCTGGAAAAAATATTTCTTCTCATATCTCTGAGAATACAACAGAAAATAATATCTCAGTTGATTATCTTGTTACACTAGCAGCTCTCTGTTTCACCACTCCACACAGGCATCTGAGCAATCGAAGAATAAAGGAGAGGTGTTAAAATCCCATAGAATGTTTCAAAAGTGCTGGAGGTTTTCTCTAGTCTTGGAACTCTAAGATTTGTACTTTCTCTATGGAAACATGAGCTTTACGTGTAGGCTGCCAAAACTGTTTTGCCTAAACAATTTAGGTAAAACTGCGAAGTTATTTGGAAAAGAGGAGTACCAGGACAGTGAGGCATCATTATTGGAGAGGAAAGGTAACAGTACTCTGTATTCCACCACCTAGATATTCACTAATAAGATATTGTTAGGGGCTTTGGCCTACAAGTGGGCAATGAAATCTAAAAAGTTTTGTTGTTATTGTTCTAGGGTTACTATTAAATGCAATTAAATAAATTAAAGAAATTAGGGTTATAAAATTAGAAAGAAGGAGATAAAGTGGTGGTTATTTGCAAATGATGTGATCATTTACTTGAAATATTCAATATAATCAACCATAAAGCTAACATTAATAAAAGAATTAAGAAACACATTAACAATTAATAAACTAAAATCAAGAATTTTTTTACTCATCTGTTGAGAAAATATACTGGGAGGAAATGTCCCATTTACAATAAAAAGAAAGTGATAAAACATCCAGGAATAAAAACAACAACAAAAAAGAAAGTGCAAGACCTACATGAATAAAATTTCAAAACTCTACTAGAAATATAAAAGAAGTGGAAGACCGGCCTATCCTATTCTTGAATGGAAAATTCAATATCATAAAGGTATTAAGTCTCTGTAAGTTTTGAGATCTATACACGCCCATTCTAAAGTTCCTATGAGAAAATGAACACGCAAGAATTGCCAGGATAATTCAGAATCAAAAGGAATAAGGAAAAAAACTAGCCCTAGGGAAAATAAAGCCCACCTTGAAGTTATAGTGATTTAATATTGTGGTACTTGCCAATGCAACAGGCTGGAACCCAGACATAGAGCCAGATACAAAAGAGGGAACCAGGCCCCCTGAAGTGTGGTTGGTAAAAATCTTTAACATGTCTAGCTAACTTAAAAGTGCACAGACTCTGACCTGGCCTTTCTATTGTTAGGAAGATACCATAGAGGCATACTCAGAAACACTGAAGTATTTACAGATAGATTTGTTGTCCCATTTCTGTAATGACATAAACAAAAATAAAAACCAATAAAATCGAAATGTCCAAAAGCAGACAACCAGTTAACTGAAATACCCATGGAATGAACTATTATGCAGCTATTTAAGAAATTTCAGGAAGCAGCTTTATATGAACTGATTCAGCTTGACCTTCAATTAAGTTTAAGTGGAAAAACTAAGGAGCAGAAATATATGTATTCACATAACACATCTCTATATAAAACTACACATGCACATATATACATACATACGGCAGGCAGACGTCCATGTATGTGTGTGTATGACGGTCAGACTTCCACGTTCTAAGATACCATGGAATGACACCGAAAATTCCTAGGAATTTGCTTTTGATAACATCAAAAATTCACAGCCAGCCATTCTAGTTCACTCTCCATCCCCCAATCTCACACCATTGTACTGGTAACTAAATATATAAGCATATTTATATTACAGAGATGAAGCAAATCTGCCTAATTAAAATTTAACAGCTTACATAAATATTTAATGTAATAATGCTTACATTAAAGGCTTTTCTATCTCAGTTTGCAACATATTAAATGAAAAAAACCTCTAGAAAATATTCAGGTTTGTGTTTCTGGACACATTTCTTTGCAAGGAGGATTAAAATAATTTCCCATTTCTTTGCAAGAGAAGAATTTATTATCATTTAAAGTTTGCTATTTTATTAGTATTTCTTTTTGTAGATTTCAAGTTTTCAAAAGCACGTTACGCAGCATGTACATGGGCTTTTTTTTTTTTAAATCTTAGGGATAGTCTATTTTCTGTATTATTGCATGAGGAAACATAAGTCAAAAAGACTGTATCTGCTGATATTTAGAATGAGAGATCAGTGACTATTAAAGGGAAGTAAGCATCTTGATACATGAGCTAACGAGGAAGTAGCTATTATTGGGGGTAGTGTACTAATTGCATTCCCCTTTATAACCTTTTATCAGCCACATAATTTTTCTGAAGCTACATGTAAGTTGATTAAACAAATCAAAATTTCATTAGCAATTTCTCCCAGGTTCCTTTATATCTGCAAATCTTTGCTTAACCATGTTTAGTACTTCCCAGAAATTACTTTCTGTTTTGGAAGCATTGACTTTATTCAGATGATGGTGTGCTGATCAATTAGTAGATCAAAATTTAGTTGCTTCCTATCATTCCCCCATTTCTTGGATCAGTTTTTCTAATGCCGTATGCTTTGTTTTTTAGCGCTATCATTACCTGAAGAAATAGTAAAACCTAAAATAATGGAACTGAAAGAAATGTCAATGATATTTTCTTTAAGTCTCATGTTGTATAGACACATGCAAATCTAGTAATTGTCTAAAATAGTTACCATATAAGCACATGTCCCGAGAGTTGTCAATAAGGTCCTTAAGAAAAGAGTTTTATGGTGCAGTTGCTTCTTGAAGATTTGCAACACATAATAGCATACTAAAGGCTCTGAGAAATCCTGTGCAAAAAAATCAGTCTTGGTTACTCCAGTTTTTCTCAAATTTATTTGGCCACGGTCATCCTTTTCTGCATCAGGAAGCTTTGAAGTGCTGCAGTCCCATCAGATACAAGTACCTGCAATCTTCCTTCTACTTTGCTGCCATGTCTATTTATCATGCGTGTGACTTGACTGTTGATCTAGTCTCATATTTGTCACGTCCAGCTGGCCTCATTCACCCCCGTTCCATCACCACTGCTGGAATGACATCCCTGCTGGTCACTGACATCTCATTGCAAATATCATCGGCAGTTTTCTTGGCTTGTAAAAAATGGAGAAATATGGGAAATGACTAAAACTATGACTCCCATCTGCTTTTGCTGTCACACTGTCACTTCAGACTGTTTGTCACTGAGAACGTGATGAGCATACTCCGGCTGTGAATTAGAAGGGCCTGGTCCTGTGCTCCCCACCAACGAACCATCTGGGACAGGCGGCGGAGGTGAGCCAGAGATTACAATCCCAAAAGGTAGAATTTGCTGGCGATTAGATCTCCCTGCAATCCATACCCAAGAATGCCGATTTGTATCTCATGTTTTATATGCTGTCTGCTGACCTCGCTTTACAATGGAGTCGAAGTCTGTGTGGGTGTAACGTGAAACTAAGTTTAGGCCCTGCAGCCTGTCTTAAACCATGGCACAGGGAAGGGGTGGGGTGGAAGCTGAACTTGTACTGAACTTGCCTGTTTCCTGCTCAGTTGGTACGAATGTGTTATCTAGCAGAAAAAAAAAAAAAAAGACCACACCCACAAAACAAAACAAAAAAACCTTTCCATCGAGACTTGAATGGCCTGATTGAAACCTAGCCTGGTCTTCCTGCCGCCACAACTTCCACAAGTCAGTGTCTGCATGAGTCCCTGGGGTATCCTCCACTAGCTGTTGGCAGGACAGGCCGAGTTCGGGAAGTGGCCAAAAAGCAAAGGTAGAGGTGTGATGGATAGGGAGGCTCTAACAGTGGGTGTCTACTTAATTCACTGAGTTTCCCTGCTCACCTCCCTTGTCTGACCTATGAAAGTCCCTTCCACCACTCTCTGCTGTCAGCTTCAGACAGATACCTCTCCTACTGGCCATTGCTTTCCTGGAACACCCCACTAAAAGCACCGTCTTGATGTCTCTGTCGGGGCACAGCGACGACTCAGAGATCACAGCCCTTCTAAATCACGCATCTAAGTATCCTTCAAAGGACGCTGAAAGGTGTCCTGCAAGGCTCTCATAACTCCGTCTGACCGAATCTAGCTAGGAAGTATTCATTTGAGAGTTTCTTCTTTTTTTTTTCTTTCTCCCATTAATGAGGAAATTATTTTAAGCATCAATTTGAAGAACCAAAGAAACCTGAGAAGGGATAAAAACAGTATTCACATACCACAACTGGGGAGGGAAGTGGAAAATGTCAAAAATCGGAGGTTGTGTAAATATTTTGGTCATCGCTGGGTGTTGTGAAATCTTACTCCAGGTCACAGACAATGCTGAAGGTTGTGTCCGCGTGAATGAGAACTGAGCTTGGACTGTCAGCCAGCCCCAGGGTTTGCCCTTTGAGAAATACCGCCTGCAAAACTGGTCTCGACGGGCTGTTGCATCATAGGATTAAATCGTCTAACTGCTCTTCTGTGTCCTTACACCAATCAGAGGTGCCCAGGCACTCTCCGACAGTGTCTTCCTTCTCTCCTGTTGTAGAAGAAAAGAAAAGGCCGTGGAAGCCTTCTTAAGTCTATGAGTGCTGCTGGCACTATGTCACCGCAACCAAGGAACTCAGAATCCGAAATGGGATTTCCCATTCAAGTACTTGCTCATCAGTCGGAGGGGGAGGGCCTGGTAATCCATCCCTTAGTCTTTGGCTTTGCTTTCCCCAGGATCATGTTCTTAGCTGCTTACAGTAGCTGCTGTAGTTTCCCTCTTCCTGGCTAGGGATCATGCACTTGGTCAACGTCCTGGCCATTTGGCAGCGTGCATCATGACCGGGACCAGGACAAATCACCTTTCTTCATTCTTCAGTGATAATGTTTTGAAATTCTTTCCTACTTAATATGTAACTTTAGAGCTTTCTTTCTCCTCCCTCCCTCCCATCTTCCCTCCTTTCATTCCTCTCTTCCTTCCTTCCTATCCCCCTCCCTCCCTCCCTCCCTCCCTCCCTCCCTCCCTCCCCCCTCCCTCCCCCCTTCCTTCCCTCCTTTCTTTCCCCATTTGCTTACCCATACAGTAGTAGGCTGTAGTGCAGGTGAAAAAGGTCCATTTTTCCAAGTGGAGCAAAAAGAGATTTGAAACCTAGAAGGAATTCTTTATTCAGTTATACGTGGTCCCCTTTACTCAATTACTGTGAAAAGAATGGAGTGTGGCAGGGAGTGACAGAGTCCAAATGGTGTTAAGCAGTCTTCCAGTCTGCATGAAGAAAATGTCCTTTTTCTCAAGAAGGAGTTGAGATAAAACCTCAAACGTGGATAGGAACAATAGCAACAGATAGCGATGAATGGTTCTCATCATGGCTTGTAGCATCTGCTTCCCTCTCCTGCATTTTTGAAGAGAAGTGTCCCTAGTATTGCCCCTATAGCCAAGAACATAATGAGGATTTGGGCAGAGTGGTGAAAAGATGGTAGGGATTGAGAAAGAGAACGTGGTTTCTCCTCTGCGTCTAGGAAAAATCATTTAAAACATCATTCTAGAAACTGATGTTGGAGAACCCCAAAGACTCATTTTTTCCAGTAGGGTGGGAAAAGTGCTGGGCTTATAGGTAGGAGACTAAGATTCTAGTAAGGATCTGCCACTAGGTAAACTGTAAGACTCAGTTTTTTGTTTGTGATAAGAGGGGCCAATGGGAACGACCTGTAAGATTTCTCTTATCTTTGTTTTTTAGCATAAGCATGTGGCTATGTGGTAAATAGCACTACAGAATTTTGAGATTTTTTTCTCACTGATGAATCTATATTGTTCTTCTAGCAAATAAATTGGCATACTTTAGTAAAATATTAATATTCGGGACAAAATAAAACAAATCACCATTTCCTCGGAGACTGGAATTGCATACATAATATTTATGCTGCCATACTTTCTCATCTCAGATGGGATTGAGGGCATGAATATTTAAATGCAAATGGCTCTAAATCTTAATGGAAAGTTCCATGCTAAAAACCTTATGAAATTTTGGGTGCTAATGAGAATTTAAGTCAGAAAAAGAGATCCAGTAGGTATGGATCAGTAAGTACCATATAGATTTATAACTCTTCAGCCACAAATGCATATGAGAGTACTTACCTAAAATGATATAAACATCAATTTCTTTTAAACATTTGTTCTTTACTTATCACTAAATATTATTCTGCCTCTGATACTTTTGCTCCCTTTTAGTTCGCTATGTATAGAAACTAGCACACAGAAATTTTTCTGGAATTGCAAATTTGCTTTACTTAAAATTCAAGTATAATGAAATTCACTTTTATATACCTTTTCAGTAACCAAGAGAATTTTGGTTCCAAAATATATTAATTGCAGAGTATAAAAATCATTCCTATCATGCTTTACCGACTTTTCTTCCCCTGGCTTCAGACCTCTGTGAGGTTGACTCCTTGTCTTGCTCGCTATTTCTGGGAGTCCCCAAGGGGGTTTGTATATGTTGTATTTGATTCCCATGAGCCTCCCCAGATTTTTATCCTCTCTTTCTGCTCCAACATTTTCTTTCTGCATATCTCCATATCCAGCAAAAGCCACTGAACTGGGTATTATGGGACCTGTCATTTATTGGAGGCTTTGCTGAACGATTGGAGACCAGAGGTATTACGGGGGATGGTGTTCTGTTGTGATGTGATGTGTCTGAGAGTACCCTTCTTCCCTCTGGGTGTTACTCTCTGTTGAATAGGCACAAAATCACAGCTGTATATGTCCTGAAAGAACTCTGCATAAAACAGATTTTTAGCTTCTTTTTCTGAGAGCTGCTATTCTCCATAAGACTCAGGACAAATCTATAGGGAGTAACCACCATAGTAGAGTCAATTTGTCTGTTCCCTCTGGCAGCTAAATCGTTGTCATACCTAACTCTTCTTCTAGAGTGGAAGGCTTCTCAGGTTGTCATCACATGGATTTCAGACAGACCTCATCAGCTCACAGACACGAGACCTATATGGGAAACTCTTTGGAGTACACAGCTTAACTGCAGCTTGAAGTCCCCTTCCTCTACAAGGATAAATAGGGAAATAAAAAAGATGTTGGGAACTATAAAATGTGGTAAAACACCCGGCAGAGAAACAGGAGTTTTTGCAATAACGCTTTGTGAAAGATCAAGAGAGTTATGGGAGTATTAATCTCAAGACTTCTGTAGGGCCATCTGGGATGGGAGAGTGTTTGAGAGGGATAACTTGAGGCAGAGGGAAAGGGAGAGAGTGGGAGGCAGGATGTATTGGAGGTGGACCCAGAGTATAGGAGTCAACAATTCCCAAGTCCTGCAATTATAAAAGCATGGATGATACACCATTTTTCGTTTACCGATTGACAAAGATTAAAGAAGTGATAATACTCAATTAGGAAAAGGGGATGGTAAGATGAACTCCCTCTTTCACAGCTGATTGATCGCTTTGCTTTATAATTCCTTTTATCTTTCCATTTTCACTGGTCACGATTTTCTAGAAGTTAAAGAAAGTGAGGAGTACAATATTCTCTATGCAGTTTCCCTGGCAGGAATTTAGGTCAGAGCCTTACGAAAGCAGAGACTTTGTCTTGCCCTTTTCATGTACTTAACAGGACTTCATGAATGATGACACATCCATAGCTGGGAGACATATTAACTGCCTTTCACATGCTGGGGATGTGTGCTGCTTCTCTGCAGAAGGCACTCGGAGCCAGTTAGACTCAATTTCTTGACAGCAGTTAGACTCTCGGGAACACATTTCTCTTTAGAATTTTGGCTTTAAGAGAACAAAGTAGAGAGAGATATGTAGTGGCCGACATTAAATTGTCTGTGATTAAATAAGCGAATCCACAAAGACCATTTTCCAATTATTAAGAAAACTGTTTCAATAATTTACCTTCGGATATAATTCAGAAAGAGACAGCTGTGCCTTTGTGTTGGGAAAGAAAAAGTTCTGGTGTCAATAAAGTGATGCCAAAGGGTTTTTCTTATGCATTTGAAAACTGTTCTGCAAATTTGCTTAGTTCATTAATTGATTTCCATATATGGCTTTTGAGTGAGAAAAAATCAGAAATGCATTACATTTTAATGAATGGATGAGAAAGGGAAGGATTCCAAGAGTAAATTGTAATGGGAGTTTTCTGCATTTACCATGGAAGAACATTTATTATTTCACAAATAGAATCTTTGTAACTTTATTTTCATGGCAATGACTAGGCATGGAGAGAAAATAATACTATCTGAAATAAATGAGCCCACAGATATCATCATGGAATCTGCTGGTACCATATTATTCCCATGTCTGTTTGAGAAGGCAAAGGGAAAACTGCCCTGTGCTTTGGGAAGCAAGGGAAGGGTTTTAGGTTCTTCCTGTGATTTGTACTATATACCCCAAATATTTGTTAGATATTTAAAAAATGAAGATGTACATAGATCAATTCTTTCTTTTAATTGGGACATTTTTGAAGGTCATAGTGCCACAGCAATAAGAATGCAACTATTTTTACGTGATTCCTCCATTTTCCGCGTGGATTAGTTAGAATTTTATGAGCATGATCTCCAGGCTCTACCTGCATGGATTTATTGTAATTCTTTTCGCTTAAGTGTTTGTCCAGAAACTTGGGAAGCACACATTCCCGACCAACACTCTGCTGCTTTTAAACCTTCTTGTTCGAGGTCCAGAGGCCCTTTGACAGTGACAGTTGCAAAGCCCCTCATGGAACCCCGGGCCCTCAGGAGATCACTTGCTCCTCCTTTGGGAACCTCCAACGTGATGCTGGGGCCCCTGCTGCTATTTTTCCTTCTCAAAGGCAAATACAATTCATAGCCACTGTCTGCACTTCCTTAGTTCTTCAGCCCACTGAAGTCTGCCTTCACACTTTTACATTGCTCTACAAAGGTCATCGCATGACCTCTCAATTGCCAAATACAGGCTTCTCTTTAGTCTTGACTTCTCTGTAGCATGAGATCACATCCTCATTGAACTCCTCTCCTCCTTCCTCTTCTACAGCCCCAACCTATGGGGTTTTTTTCTTTCTCCCCCACCTCCTTCTATGTCTCTAATTCCATTTCCCTCTGTGTTCTGTATTTGCAGTCCTCAAAATGCTTTACGATTCCAAGTGTGATCTAAGGACAAGCAGCATCAGTGACACCCGGGAGCTCTCATTGGAAATGCAGAATTCAGGGCACGTCCCAGCCCGACTGAGTCAGTCTGTGTGTTGACGGGACCCGCCCCGTGCCGCCAGGTGACGCACGTGCAGATCCGAGTTTGAGAAGCACTGCTCTAAAAGATGGGGTCCCCCTAGGGTTCTGTGCCCTCTCCTTTTCTCCCTTTCCCCAGACAACCACTTCTGGGCAGGCTATAACTTTTATATCCTTGTGACTTTGACAGTAACTCCCACTGGATGGGTCTGTTGAGTGCCAGGCATTCATTTTGATTTGCTTAACCACTTGCATATCCCTTAGGCACCGCAAACTAAATATGTCTAATATTGAACTCATTTTCTTTTACTCCTCTCTCTGCCCAAGCACCCAAGCCAGAAACCTGCTATTCCTGACTCTTCGTTCTCCCTCCAGTGGTTGAATAAATAGACTAGTAGAGAAGCATCGGTGATAGAGAATCCCCTGGGAAAATTTGAAATTAAATGCTCCCATTTTATCAAAAGTCAATTCTCCCCTCCCTCCCACTCAGAAAGAAGGGGGGGAACATTCTCTCAAGGTCAGCTGTGAGACCTGGTTTGCCCGTGGCTTTGGGAGAGAAGGGGAGAGCACGAAGTGTTTTCCATCTGAAAGCGCTTGCAAGTTTGGCATAGCCTCGCTCCTTTCATTTGTTTTTAGTAGTTTGAAATCAGAGGAGAGGGAAAGTTGAATCCTAAACAAGTCAGTTCGGAGGGGAAGTGGAGGCCCTTTCCCAAAGCAAGACATGGCAAAAATACACACATCCTGGTTCGCCTTCTGACTGCTATTAAAAGGAAACCTCTGTAGGGCTTGGAAGTTCACCAGATGTTGGTGCTTCTTTATTCTTAAAGCTATATGCTTCCAGGAGCAAAAGTTTATTTTAAATTTTCTGATTCAGGATTTTGGTTGCCCTGCGAATGACATCTAGAGTTGGGTGAATCTGTTTGTAATTAGTTGAAATTACATGTGTGGGGTCAGAGAGGGCTGGTGGCCTGTGACTATCTGGCAGCCCCTCCTCCTCAGTGACAGATTCCTGATTGGCTTTTGCAGGTGGCCTCTACCCTGCGATTGTCAGCATGAGGAGCAACCCGCCCAAGCGAGCGAGCCACACACCGAAGCTTCTCGGCCCTACCGCCGCTTCCTGCCGCACCGCGGAGAGAGCCTCGCCCTGTGGGAGCTGCTTCCCCTCCGGCCACACTATTACTGCTTCACCTCTAGTTAGAAGCCCCAGAGGAGACTGCTGGCCCCACCAGCGAAGCTTCCACTGGTGCCCTGGAGCCCTGGCGCAGTGAGGGAGCGCAACCTCCGTACAATAGCCTCCCCTTTACGGTGGAAACAGAGCTAGAAAGCCAGCAAGCCTCTCTCAGGCTCTTCAGATCATCATTCACCTGTATTGTGCGAACACAGGCCTTTGCTGTCTGGACTGGATAACTAACCACCATCTGTAACACGATTTATACGGGGAAATGTGTTTGGCACTCCAAACATCTAATTTACGAAGCAACATTTGCAGCATGGCCTGTGTGTGTGAGTGGATGCCTGCCAGGGTATGTGGACTGAGATGAATCAGGAATCAAGAGCCTCAAAATGAAAAATGGCTTTGATTCCTAAATATGGCTGTGACTAGGCAAGGGAAAGATTTAGAGAAGTAAAATCCATAGATGGTTGAATTCAGTGAAATTAAAAAAAAAACAAACAACAAATCAACAGCTAACTATTTGATGTAATTCAACTATTTCCTCACCCACCCACTTGGCTGAAACCAAAGTAGTGTTATCGATTGCTCCAAGATGTCCTCGGATGGAAATGTAAATCAGGAGCCCACTGAGTCACAAAGGCATCCCCAGAAGTGCCCCTGCATCAGGAGTCAGAAGATCTCAGATCTGTGTTCTTCCTGTTTTCAGCTAGACATTTCCTTAAGAAATGACAGAAAAAAAATGTCTCAAGTTTGGCATGGCTTTAAGTCCACATATACTATCAGGACTTTAGTATTCCCCATTTTTTAAAAGAGTAATGGAGCAAATAACTTGACGTGTACACGTACACGGGACCATTCTTGGGTTTATTTCTTTGTGACTTGCCAATTTCTTGCAATTGACTACATTTTTCTAAGGGAATTAATGATAACACAACAGTATAAAGAGACAGTAATTTTCTGTTTTCCCGAAGGGATTGAGAAGTAAGAGCTGAAGGGGGAAGGGCAAAGGACAAAAGACACATGCCAGCTGAGATTTTCCCCTTTTGTTAGAAAAAGTAGGGTTTTATTTCCTGGACACTTCACCAGTAGACTTTGTTTTACATTTTATTGGCTAAAATTGAGTCACATGGCTACCACTAGTTGCAAGCAGTTCTGGGCACCTTGCCACTCTAAACAAAAGCATGGAATTCTTTTACCAAAGAAGAGCTGATTAAATAAGTGCAAGTTAAAGCAACTCAAACCAAAGGGGAACCAAAGAGAAAATGACTCCAGCAGGCAGTGGAGCCTCAGAGTGGCCTGGAGCCATGTCCCTGGGGCCACCAGGCCTATGTTCAAGGGGGGGGCTTTGCCACTTACTGGCTGTTCAGGTTTGGGAAAGACATGGAACACGTGCAGGCCTCAGTTTGCTTCTCTGTAAAATGGGGATAGTAATAATAACGGATACTTACTGCTATTGCTGTTGTGGCCAAAGTAACCAGGTCTGATACGGTGCGGATGAAAACACTTATGTTTTAAAATGTTATTGAGGTTCTTTTGGGTGTTGGTGGACCACCCAATTGAAAGTACATTCTACATTTGCTTTTGACACCTGGCAGAAAAATTATTGTTAGAAAAGGAGGAGACATTTGTTTTTGCTTTTTTTAAAACACATACTGTAAAATATATATTTATCATTCTATATGATGATTCTTTTCATAGCACCGTTGAGATTTTCGCATACATGCACACAAAAGGACGATAATTGTAATAAATTCTCTTCCTATTATCATTTGAGGAGGGAATTTCATATACTTCTTTACTGTAGGCTACTCTGCCACCTTAGGTTTTACCAGCAAACTTGAGATGAAGTCAGCTTCATCTGTTGCCATAACAAGTCCTATGAAATGATGGAGATTCTTGCCCTGTGGTCTTCCAAGTTTTCTCCATGTCAGGGTCATGGGCCCTAATTCCCATTAGGATGCTAGGGTGTGTGTCATTTATTGAAATGAGGAACGCTGGGGTTGGGGAGGAGAGCAGAATATGGACATATTGGTTTGAGACACCAGTCTGACATTCAAGTGTAGATACCATATTGGCAGTCGGATGTGTGAAAATAAATTTAGGAATGTGGTTGAGGCTAGAGATATATATTTAGAAATCTCCAGTACATGCATGATGTCTAAAACCATGAACCTGAGTATGGTCACCTAGGGAGCAAGCACAGCCAAACAGAGTAGAGGTTGGAGAAAAGGGGACATTACGGTGTGACACCTGCCAGCTACTTAAGTTTATTTCCTAGACCGAAATAGATTCCTGTTAGAGTTGTATCCAGATGCTAAGGTACCCCAACTTGAAGTGAGAACTTGAAGATGTGTTTCATTCAAGGCTGCAGAAGACATGGCAGTCAGAGGCAGTATGACTTGCTGCAATACCCCAAGGGTTATATAAGAAAGAATGGGCAGGTGGCACCTGGTTGAGGAGGTAATAGAGTCCGGCTGAAGGGGTCATTCGGCTGGGGTAGTGTCCACCAGAAAGGACAGCCGTGCCCAGCTAGGGCTGCAGAAGCGCAAGGAGGCTCCCGTGGACAGACTTAAGTCACACGCAGGGATAGGAGAGGAGAGAATGGCTGATGTCTTCTGAGAGCTGGTTGAAAAGAGTAGAGAGGAAGCACGGGAGGATGAGAGGCAATACCTCGGAGAAGACGGTAGGGGGCGTCGAGGAAGATTTGCAGAGAGCTTGACCTGCGTGTTCTCTCCACATCCCAAGCCTTTGACCTGCGTGTTCTCTCCACATCCCAAGGATCTCAGCACCTCTTGCCCAGCTGCATTTCTGCCACTTCCCAGGTTTTATTTACTGACACGCAGGGGCCATCGCTATACGGGTCATTTAACGCTGTGTTCTTCGAAGCCTTGGCCATTTCTCTTAGATCGTCAGGGCACAGACGCAGGGTGGGGAGAGTGACTCTGGGTCGCACCCCTCCCCCCACTTAACCCAGCGCACTCTCTCCTTATTCCGTTTCACATCACAGCTTCCGCGACGTTTCATTTGAAAGAAAGAAAAAAAAAAAAGAGACATTTCTACATCTTGAATTGTGTTTAAAAAAAAAAAACCCCACTAAACTGTAGAAAGCATAAAGTGGTGGCCGAATATATAAAATATGCAGATGTGATGTGTTTGGGAAGCACAAGGATGTATTGTTTGACTGATCATCTAAATCAATTAATCTGTGAAACGGAAGACAGGGAGAAAGAGGAACAAGCCCTCAGACAACTGCAGTTAGTATCGGGGTTACTCTACTGGCCCTATTCTCCGACAGTCTCCTATTCAAATATGAATATGCATCTTCCCGGATGACGTCAACAGTGACCTTTTAATGTATTATTTTTTTAATTCTGTGTGTCATGAACCCAGTACAGTCTTATAACACAGGCATTATTTTATTCTCGTACAGTGTTTCCAGGACTTGGCTAAACAATGGCCTGGACATTGTTTCTCTATTCAGAACACAGAAGGAAATGGGAAATGTTAGATTATCAGGTGCCTTTCTTCTTCTAAAATCATTCACCTTCAAGAAGGAGATGAAGTCAAATACTAACAAAAGAACTGTGGAACGAAGAGAGGAATGAAACCTTTAGGTGCCTAACTCATGAGAGGCTGTGGAGTGTTGCCCCATCGCCTGTGTGCCTGTCTTCCACATCTTCGAATTCTGTTCGTCTCTCTAAACACAGCTTATGTCTCACCTGCTGCTTGGCAATTTTCACGAATGGTTTGGAACCTCTTTGTCAGTGTGCCCGTGTTGCCTTGATCATGCCATGGTGCTCCATTTCTTAGATGTCTTCCGAATCCATTTGAACTCTTCGAATATTTGTTTTGTTCTCAAAGCGGCATATACTAGATGCTTAAAGAAAACATTCACAGTGTTCTCCTGGCCAAGACCACCAAACGTCTACTGTAGGTGAGCAAGACCAGTTGATGGCTCATTGCCATGAGGGAGGACACACACCGTGGGGGACTGTGAAGGTGCTAGAAGTGATGAATTATGGGGTTTGGGCTGGTGTTAGGTGATTTGGGGGAGGGTTTAAGGAAGTGGGGATTGAATACTTTCAGGAAGTGGGGATGACTCTATGATTGGATATTTTCCCACATCTTATCTAGAAGGAAGGAAGACTAGCTTGAGGCTAAAACTGTAATTGGTAAAGCAGCAGCAGTAATTCTTATTAGTCAGGGAGGGGAGGGAAATGGGGGGTTATTTTTATTTGTGTTTTCGTGTTTAGACATGGTTAGGAAGTGGTCTTGTTTCTGTCCTGATCCACCCTGGTCACAGAACGGCCTTGCTAGTGTCGATGTTCCGTGAGATCGTTTCCATCCAGCAGGAGAACACAGGGCCCGGTGGTGAGCATCAGTCCAGCTCCCACCGTCAGCGACTGCGCTGCTCTTTCTCAGTCTTGAATTGAATTGATTTTCAGCAGCATTACACTTTTACCAAAGATTCCTATTTGATACCCCGGGTGGGTGGAAGACATCCCAAGAGAGAGGACCTCTGAGCTTTGATCTCTGATCTTCCCTCTCTTACTCACACTGGAGGACTTTGTATAATTTCTTTTCAAGACTGCCTTTTGATGTTTGGAGGGGGTTGCACTGAACTTCAAGGGAGCCTCCTAATTCTTTCCTTTAACTGGACTCTCATGGTAAGGATCAAAACCTGGTTTCTTCTTTATGCTAATGGGGTGCTGGAAGCTAGTCCTTAGTTTGCTTATCCCATTCTATAAAGGGACTAGGTTACAGTGAGGATCTGCGGAAGGGGTAGATGAACCCTATTACATTCTATGCCTGAGGACTGCTTTCTGTACCCAACCAGCGTGGCTGACTCACGCCACCTAAAACTGTTTGGAAGAAATGGGTGAAGATTAGCATGGATCCATGTAATCTAATCATACCTATAACATTTGTTTGGTAACTTGCTTGTGATGGATACTGACTTTTGAGCCGTGGTTCATAATGCTGGCTGTTCGGCAGAATCAAAGGGAAGCTTTTAAAAAGAGATCCTGATTTAATTGGTGGGTGTGGGCCGCACACAGCTAACTGGCCGGCTAGCCATCCAAAACACAAGAGCAACAATCACAAAAGTCTCCCGAGGTGATTCTAACAAGACTCATTGTTGAAAATAAGGGTCCTTTATCCTGATTTGATAGTGTGCACTCTCCTTTGAGGAGGGCAGGAAAAATTTGTAACTATAGGTATCCAGGCTTGGAAAAATTTATCTCGAAAGAGTGGTAACTCGTTAGCTTGGGCCAACGCATTAGGCGACTGGCTCTTGGAAAAGCGGGATTAAGCTAAAGGCCCAAGTGAAGAACGAATCGTCTTAAAACAAAGCAGAGCTGCTTTCTACAAGGCTGTGGCGAGTTAAAATAATTCTGCTCCCTTCGTCATCCCCCCTGCCTTATAAACAGGATGAGGGAGCAGCGGCAGTAAAAAACGGGAGCGCCAGTAACTGGCGCTGGGTTGACAAGCAGACATATAAACAGAGTCTTGGAGGAAACTGTGTTTACAGCAGCTGAAAGGGAAGCCCTAACCTCTGAAGTGACTGGGGACTTTGGTGCCTATAAATAGTGCAGTTATTTCCAACATTTGATAATAACTCCTCATCAATGAATATCTTACAGTCTTATGGATTGGAGGTTGAGCATTGGTTTGCCACCTAGTCAGCTCTTTGTCGTACTTAGAGTTTCTGCAATAACATTATAGATGAAGCCGTATGACTTCCTAGTGTATAAATAGCCATGTTTCAAACGACTGACTTCCAACCCCTAAACTCTGAAGGAGCAAGTGGCTGGGGGTGTAAATGTTCACTCATATAACCCCACCTCCTTTGTAAAGGCCAGCATAAAAGCCCTTAAAAGTGTTCCTGTGTGGGGCGTCTGGGTGGCTCAGTCGGTTAGGCATCTGCCTTTAGCTCAGGTCATGATCTCAGGATCCTGGGATCGAGCTCCTGCATTGGGCTCCCTGCTCAGAGGGGAGTCTGCTTCCCCCCGCCCCCCCTGCCTCCTCCACCCTCCACCTTGCTCTTTCTCTCATTCTCTCTCAAACAAGTGGACAAAATCTTAAAAAAAGGAAAAAAAAAGTGTTCCTGTGTCACTGATGGTGGTGATTACCCCAGAGAAATGGATTATATTTGTTGCAGCGGAAAGCATGGACTGAGCAATGTAATCTGGCATAGATGCATATGGATAGATAGATGTATCTATTGGTCTATATTTGCTGAAAAATAAACATGTGCGGATTGACTGAAGTGTTGTATACATCGTAAGTTGTTGGACTCATAGCTCATTATGCTAATACGTTGGGTTCCCGGGATACATTATTACCTTCCATTACATTCTAAAGGGAGGTATTAAGAATTTTATTTTAGTGGAAGTATGCTATGGGATGTCCCAAATTTCAGGGGTATTAACTTTCATTTTGGGGGTGGGGGGAAGGTAATATAATTGAGTGGTTAAGATTGATGAATCTGGAGCCAGACCTCTTGGGTTTAAATACTCGCTCCATCATGTAGTATCTCTGTGTGACCGTGGATACGTGACTTACCATCTCTGTGCCTCGCCCCTGTCCATAAAAAGGGACAGTAACGACTACTCATGGTACAGTGAGGATGGGATGATGTAATATAATCAAACACCTGGAGCTGTACCTGACACAATGAGCACTTGTTAATAGTGGGTGCTTAGATTCTTGGTCTTTCAGAGAGAGTTGAATAGTGTGAAATGGGTTTTGATTGAGCAAGTACCTTGCTGAAATAATCTCTTTCTTGAAGATATTTTTCTAAAATGACACCTGGCTCAGGGTCCATGAAATTGTACACTAAGTACCTGTTCTAAGGAATGGGACTCAGGGGACCCCTGAGACTAGGGCTGTTTGCTTTCCTGTCACTTTACCTTATAATTCCTTTGACTTTTGAAGGGGAACAATAAGTTCTTTGAACAAAAATCTCTTTCCATCTCAAAATGGAAAAAAAAAACCCAAATCTAATTAGAATAATTTCAGAAAGACTTTCCTTTGTATTCATGATTATTGGTGAATAATACTGAATTATCTGTTGTGGAAGGTTCTTTCATTAGCATGGAGGACCCTGAGGGACAGAGAGGACATCTGTAGTCAATATCACACACTTCCTGACATCTCCATGGCTTGATAAGTTTGGCTTCTTGGACTCTCTACTCAAAGTGCCCAGGTGAGGCAAAGCTCACTCATGGACCTTTCTGGAAAGCAGGCCTTACCAGGAGCTCTTCAGGGGCTCTGTGAATGCCGGCGGTCCAGCTGGATGCTCACTGGTTTGCAGTTGCTAAGCACCTTCTTTTTAAAAGTGACAAGAGGAAATCTTTACCAAGACACTGTCCGTGGACCCCAGGAGACTGTGGGGAATGTTTCCACACTGAGGCAGTCTGCTGGCCTTTCTTAATAAAGGAAATTAAATGATAGATGATGATACATGAACTTGGATGCTAGAGAGTAAATGGAAAATATTTTAATGATATTTGTGGATTCATATCTGAGGAGGCAGGATAATTAGTTCCATTTTGATTGCCTTTAAGTGACATGGCTGTGGAGGTGAAACTGGAAGGTCCTATTAGTTAGTGCCCATTGTCTAAATAATAACAGCAGCAAAACCAAAAATGAATTTTTACTGTATATTTATCACACCCTGGCATGGTTCTGTGCTTAACCCATCAGGTATTACTCACTTAATTCTCACAGCAAGCCCATAAATAATCACTCTCAACTCAGTCTCAGAGTGTGGGCGGTAGGATATTCCAAGTTTGAAGGCACGTGGTAGAGGGAGCAGTGCTGGGATTTACTCAAAGGCATAAGATGATTTAGAGATCACAAAATCTGGATGAAATCCAGGTGTTCTGACCCTCTGTCTCATGATCTGGCATTTTTCCAATTAAAGAGTTTTAAAACCAGGGAAGGCGAATAACTCCTGAATATGGAAGTATTTTTATGTAAGACTAATCCTGTTCATCTATTTTAGTGCCCTTCCCTGAAACTACCATTTTCTGTCAGTATTATAAATGCACACAAGCTAATTCAAAGATTTTTTTAAACAAGACAAAAAGATTAGCTTGTTACATGGCTGTGTGCTAATCCCTGAAATTGTGGGGGGATTTTCTCTTCACAGGAACTATATCCTGTGAAGAAAAGCTTTACCTAATCTCTAATATTGCCCTGCAGTCCTGAGTGAATTACATTTTTTCCATTATAGTCCCTGCTCCCCCACATTCTCGCCCTGACCCTGAAAAAATAGCCTAATTTTCTACCAAGAAAAGGAGGCCATTAGTTTGTGTCTGGAAACAGTGAAGGAATTACTGAGCTATTTACAAGCTCTGCACATGTGGAATCAATCTTATTTTCCATTGGATGGTTCAAAAATGTATTCAAATTATGTAGTTTTGAAATGCTAAACTCTGGAATGTATTTCTTAATAGAAAGCTTTTTAGGATGGTGTGCTTAATGAATATCCCTTTTAGTGAATTTGAATAACAAATTGTTTATAAGAATACAGAAGCAGTCTTAATTCATGTTTTATTCCTGTTTCTCTGAAGGTCAGTGCAGGTCTGATGATGTGTGTTACTGCTCCCTCCCTGCTGGGGAGGTAACCACTACAGAAAATTAAAAGAAAATCAGGGTAAGGACATTTCCCTCCATTTCATCAGGCTCCTATTTTGATATTTGCACATGCATCGGAAGTCATAACTAGTAATAATCTGATTTCTGTGCTAGGTTTTTCTTAAAGAATGTGGCACTGTTTAAATACATTTGGGTTTTTCAACGAGACCTTTGATATAAACTAAAGGGAAGAAAATGATTAACATAGAGTGGGGCTATCTATCAGAGTCCCTGAGATGAAATACTGCAAAATCTGGTTGAATTAGGTTAAAATATGTAAATTTCTTAAAGCTAATGAAATGCAAAGTGAGATTTCAGTTCTGTGCTGAACAAGAGCCATATTCCTGGCCCAGTATAAACTTTCCCCACGTGTTTGTAATAACGAGGCTGGAGGTACGAAAGAGACACAAAGGTTGTTGCACGGAATTGCTATTGGAATAACAATCTGCATTTCCGCACAGGACCCTCGCATATGTAATTTCTTTTGACCCTTGTAGTAGTGTCACAATTAGGTATTATCATCTCTATTTTACAAATCAGGAAGCTCAGAGAGAAAGTGGAGAATAATAGAAACAGTACAGGGAAGATAGCGTGATCCAATGGAAAGAGAACAGTCTTGGGATCAGGGGAACAGATTGACAATCCCAGCTCCACCTCTTCCTGCCTTGATGAGCTGTGGTACATTGTTTAGCCTATTTAAGTCTTATCTGTAAAATGGGATCATTCTATCTCTCTCACAGAATTGCTACAAGCGCCAAAGGCAATAATGTATTTGCAAGGCCCCACCCTGTCTCCGCTTAGCTCTTTTCTGGAAGATAGGCCTGTGGAAGCTGGGAGACTCCAAACCCCGTGCTCCGTGAGTCTGAGGTTGAGATCTCCTTTCTGCCATTCGTGACGCGGAGGCCTGCTTTCCTGCTGAAGCCACAGGAAGCCTCAGCCCAGACAGGAGCCACGTGACCTCTTCTCCAGGTAAGAATCACTACCTTCTCGATGCTTTCCCGCATCTGGATCTAGCCATTATTATCCCAAGTAGTAAAGATCTACACATCTCTATGGACAGTAAGAATTACATGGTCCTGCTGCTTATATTTTACAAGCTTTGCTTTTTTGTACTTTGTGGGTACATGTGCTCACCAGCTGCAAGAAACTTCTCACCCCCAGCCCGTGCGTACGGGTGTCCCCCGTGTGCGTGGTTAGGGCTACGTTGGCATGTGACCTGCGGCCCCCGTAGAGCTTATGGCGTTGGCTGTCTCCGACGTCTGCAAATGAAGAAGGCTACTGGCGCTGGTTATGTTCGTTTCACGAATGGAGAAGTGGAGGCGCAGGGTGGGACATGGTTTGCACAGCATCACATGGAAAGTCCACGACGGAGTGGGCACGGGAGCCCATGGTACGGACGTCTGGTCCACTTCCCTCCCGCGGCGAGCGAGCCACGTCCACGCACCTCCTGGGCGTGCCGCGGCGTCTTGACTCTTCTGCACACTCGCGAGTCTTATTTTCCAGGGACACCACCTGCCTGGGCCTCCGCCCACCCCCAGACAACTTATATTTAGCTCCGAAGACAAGGGTTTGCTTGATCTAGACAGAACTCAAAGGGGGAGGCCAGAACTGTTGGGGCCTGGAAAGGGGAGGAAGAACCAAAAAAGTGGCTCTGTAGATACTACAGGAAAGTCTGTGACCTTGAGGTCCTCAGAGAGAAGGCATTCTAACCCTGATGATGACAGAGTCGAAATAAAATATAAATGCTTCCAAATATCTGTTGCCAGGAAGCAGATGACATGCTAAATTACTCTGCAGATTGACTACTTAATTCAGCGATTTCCTGAGTCAGGAGTTGCCAGAAGAGCCATTTTGTCCTTTCTGGCAAAAAAGCCGCTGGGATTGCTGTCTCCAGGGCTCTTTCCTGTGCTTCCTGCGTAGGAAGGCCTGTTTCCTGCAGAGAGCTGCCTCATCAGACAGCACTATTTTAGTCGGCTGGGGACTGGGTAGCAAGCGAGGTCTTTCGCTGGGTATTGATTTGTGGACGGTGTGAATGTCAGACACACCGAAGAAGTACGGAGCCTTTTAGAAAATGTAAAATAGCGAATCAAAAGCAAATGAGACCCGGTAAAGGTTCAGAAAGCTGCACGGCCACATTTTCATCTGTTTGGTTTGACTTGATTTGCTTTTTTTGAAATTTTTAAATTTCAGTACAGGTGACACACAATGGGTACGTTCATGTCCGGGGTACAACGTGGCAATTCAGCATCTCTCTCTGACCCTTGTGCTGTGCTCAACGCAAGTGTTCATCCGTCTGTCTGACTTGAAGTGTGTCGGGATGCCTGCTTTATTTTTTTGTGTAGATGACTCTGTTTTAGGTTTTTTTTTTTTTAAGAGTTATTTATTTATTTATTTGAGAAAGAGAGAGTGGGGGTAGGAGCAGAGGGAGTGGAGAAAGAGTGCCAAGCAAACTCCACGCTGAGTGAGCAGCCCGATGTGGACTTGATCCCATGACCCTTGAGATCATGAACTGAGCCGAAACCAAGAATCAGACACTTAACTGACTGAGCTACCCAGGCGCCCCACTCTGGTTTAGTCTTACTGCAGTTCTTCAGAACTGAATTTTGAGCGACGGGGTTAGTATCTAGCAAGCGCGTGTGATGCTGCTGAGGGGTCTGATGTCGGTGAGGAATGGCTTCGGGAAGACAGCCTCCAGGAGGCTAGAGCTTTAGGGCTTGCCCCGAGCGAGAGGGGGGACGTTATAGAGTGTGATGGATGAGCTGTTTGTATCCTGGCTTGTAACAACTCCTCTGGGTTCTTTTAGCCGTACCTTCCCCTTGTGTGCAACGGAAGTAAAATGGCCAAATAAGATGCACATAATTCAGCAAAGCTAAAGAAATGCAAAGGTCAACATATTTAGGCAAAAGGAGAATACAGGTTGGAAGCACAAATGAATTTGTTCACAAAACATAGAGAGTGAAGATTTATTTCTTCTAATAACTTGTTTGGCATGGATTCCACGTGACCTTGTGTTACTACTGTGTGCGTGCCTTGACCACTCATTTAGATCATTAGTTTACCCAAGGGCAAGGCCTCTGTCTGGGGCTCCTGAATTCCGTGTCTCGTTCAGAGCCTTACTTGTCGTCTGTGCTGCTGAAATATCTCTTAGTATTGATGGCGGCGATTGCTATCTTCTCATCCCTAAGGCTCTATGTTGGAACCCCCGATATTGCAGTGTCATTAACTACATTGGCAATTATTTTGAGAGTTATTCTGAATCACAGAGCATCAACCTTGAAGCAAATTTGGGGTCACTTTGTTGAAGTTTCTAATTTTTATTTTTAGGTTTTCATTCCAACATCTGGGCGTTGGTTGGAAAGCTTCCTGTCACTAACTGTTTGTGCAAAAGAAAGTGTGCATTGACCATGGAGTGTTGTAGAAGGGATACCTTCCCTGCAGAGGGAGAGACTATGACTCAACTCATCTTGTAATTTTATTTCACCACAACAGTGATTTTGCAATTGAAGCGCTACAGTTTATTCTCAGATTTTGTATTTATGTAATTCTGAAGAAAAGAATATGAAATAAATACTCGATGGATGGCTTTACGGTTTTTGCCCTTGACTTTTTGGGCACTGGGTTCCAGTGTGAAGATTATATAGGTCGGAGGGGTCTCTGGATATATCATCAGCCGGTCTGGGATTTGTTGTCACCGCTTGCAAAAGCATGTCAAAAAAAGAGAGAGAGAGAGAGAGAGAGAGGGAGAATCTGAAGCTTTCCCTTTGGCTTTTTTCTTATTGCACTGGTGAAAAGTTCAAGGAGAAAGAAGTCAGAGAAATTAACGAAAATGAGATTTGGGTAATATTTTTATTAAAACATGCCAGTCTGTTCTTAACATAGGTGTAATGAATAACTAATTCTAGTATATTTCAATAATTGATCATTAGTCTGGTGCATATCCAAATAAAAGAGAAAGAAATCTCTAAACAAAATTAACTCACCTTATAAATATGGCATGAATATAAATTTTATTCTGTCTTAATCTGCATTTTGAGCCTCTTTCTTATTTGTAGTTCATATTCGCCAATTTAAAATAGAGAACAGATCTCATCTGGAGGAATAAACGGCAAAAAATAGGATAAAAGATTTTGAAGAAAGGAAGGGAGTTGTGAGAGGTGAGGGGGAGTTCTCTACATGCTCAGTTGTATTCTAAAGCTAAAGTATGTAAATCAGTGTGGTGCTGATAAGAAGTATAGACTGCTTGGTGAATCTAAGTAGTCTGGAAATAGATCATATAATAAAAGATCTTCTGGTATATATACAGATGACATCCCAAATCACTTTGAAGAATATTCAAAAAATGATGTCAGGACCATTGGTTAATTATTTGAATAAAAATTCTGCTAGATTCTCATGTAACTTACATGAAATAGATCAAGATAGATAAAATAAGTGTGCACTAAAATAAAACTGTTAAGCGGCTGCAAGAAAATACAGGTTCTTACTTATTTGATCTCATAAAAAAAGAAACCTCAAAGGGAAGATTGTTATATTTGACAACATAAAGAATCTTTAGAACCTTTGTATATCTATGAAAAATATCAATTGACTTTTAATAGCAAAAAAGCATTTGATATTGGCAGCATATACAACAGACTATGTTACCATCATTATGTAAAAGACTTATGAATCAATACAAAAAATATGAAAATACCATTATATTGAGTAAAGCTATTAAACCTTTAACTGAAAAAAGAAAGTGCACACGTGACTAGTAAACATCACAAATTCAATCTTTCATCACCAGAGAAATGCAAACAAAATCGGTGATACTATTTTTCTCCTATCAAATTATCAGAAATTTTAAAATCACGATGCTCTGTGTTGTGAGGCACTTTATTCACAGCTGGTGGGGATATAAATAAATACTGCTTTCTGGAGGACAGTTTGGAATATATATTTTAAAAGCCTTAAACATTTGCACTTTGATCCAGAAATTCTCTTTCTAAGAATGTATCCAAAGGAAGTAATTATATAATGATTTAGGTGCAGGTATATTTATGTGGCGCTGTGTTTTAATGTTGTAGTATCGGGAAAACAACAAAGGTTCAACAGTAGGCAAATAATTAAATAAAATGTAATAGATCGTATCATGGCCTATTTATTTTGCAATCGTTAGCAGTTGTGTTCCTAAGAATAATGACAAAATGAAATGCTAATAATATATTCTTAAGTTAAAGAAAAAGCAAGATACAAAACAATGTGATCTGAATATTAGAGGGGGTGGAAAGCACAGAAAAGGAAGAAAAAAGAATGTGTGTGTGTGTGTGTGTGTGTGTATAAATTAAGAAAAACAAAAATAACAACAGGAATAAAAGAAACCAGAAGATAACCTTAGGGTTTTTTTTTTTTCTTCCATGTTGAGGGATAATGGATATTTTTAATATTTTAATTTTATACTTTTCCCAATATTTGAAATTTTTATTTTTATAGGCAGAAATAGATCTCGCAGTAAATATTTCTTTTTTGTTTGTTTTGTTTTTGTTAAGAGCACATGGAGACAAATTTTTGGGTGCTGTGGGCAATAAGCATTCCCAGGGTAGGGTCCTGCGATCCTATGACAAATAGGGCTTATCTGTCTTTTCCAGTCAGGACACCAAGAGAGTTTCTGTTCAAGTGCTTCCCCTAAACAATACATTTAACTTGGTGGTTTATAAGGTCAATAAAAGGGCTGGTTAAAAAAATGAACCATGTGAAAAATGAAGCATGGCCAGTGACTAGAGAATGACTCATCCACTATGGGTCTTTTATTCTGAAGACCTGGTTCTCTGTTACTCCCTCTCATCTGTTGCTTATAGTGCAGTGTAATGAGGTAAGTTGGATGGACTTTTGCTTTCACACCTGAGCATGCCTGTCCAGGGGTGGGTCCATTTCCATGCTTGTCAGGGACTGAAGTCTCCTGATGGAGCGCTCATCCAACAGAAATTGCCGTCCAGCACGGCAAGCTTGGCTAGTGTCCTGGTGTGCATTAATTATTGATCAAAGAGGTCTTTCATTCCAGCCCCACTGTGTCTACTATTCCCATGGGGTTGAAGGTGAGAAGACCTCAAGTAAATGATTGCAAGTTCTCTTTTAGAAGATTCTGGGCACTGCTTTGTTGCATAACTAACAATGAATAATAAAAAAAAGAAAAGAACCTTTTTTTTTTTTTTGCCTACAATTGGAGTAAACATAATCCTTGAATGGTGACACATATAATCATTGTCTCTGTGAGGCATTTAATTAATTAATTTTATAATAATGCAGTAATCACCCATGAATCTACTACCTCATAACTTTCATCTAGCCAATGGTCCTCCACAATCTTATTCTTTTCTTCCTCCTTTGTGAGGTAACCACATCCTAAATCCTGTATTCATTAATCTCTTGCTGTCCATTTTTATATTCTTTCAGCTAATCTCTGCATATTCCTTAGTAGCATAATTTAAAAAAATTTTTTTACTTTATATAAAAGGGTATCAGCCTTAGATAATCTTTCAGATTCATCCATATTGTTGCATGTTCATTTTCTTCTGTTTCATATCCCATCATGACTATATCACAGGTTGTTCCTCTACTCTCTCATTGATGGGCATTTGGGCTGTTTCCAGATTTTTGTTATTGTGAACCATGAACACTCTTGTATATATCTCCTGGTAAACATGTTTAGAATTTCTCTTGAGCATATGCTTAGGAATGAAACAGCTGGATCACAGAGTATGAGAATGTTTAACATTAGGGGCTAATCCCAAAACATTCTCCAAATAGCTTTACTGACTTACATTCCAACCAGTAATATTTAAAAAATGCTTTGTGGATATATCTTCTTCAACATGAGGTGTTATCAGGCTCTTTAATTGTTGCCAGTAGAATAGGTATAGAATAATATTCCTTTGTGACATTGAATTTTTATTTCCCTGAACTGAAGTTGAACATCCATTCATGTATTTATTGGCCAGATGCAATTCCTCTTCTGTGAAGTGATTGATACGTCTTTTGTCTATTTTTCTATTGTGCTGTTTCCGCTTTTCTCTTGGTTTATTGACCTCCTTTATATGTTCTTGATACTAATCCTTTGTTGGTTGTGTATGTTTCAGATATCTTCTTTCAGTTTGTAATTTGTCTTTCCATTCTGTTTAAGGTTCCTCTTCATAAATTGCTTAATTTTAATTCCTTAATTTTAATAAGGTCAAATTTAAGCCTTTTTTTGGTTTTAAAAGTTAGCATGTTATGTGTTTTATATTCTTTGTTACTTGAAAGTCTAAACTATATTTCCTATTAAGAGTTCTAAAGATCTTGACATTTAGAGAGAGATGTTTTCTTCCACTTCAAAGCTTAAGTTATTAACCTCAGTCCCTTAAAGATCAGTGAAATTGAGAACAGTGTCTGTTGAATCAGACAGTATACAGCAGAAAGAGCAGCAACACCTGACTAAGATACTCAGGAGAGGTGGTCAAGGTGCCCTATGATACCCAGGTAATGGGGCCCTGGTTAGGAGTAGAAGAAAGATGCATATCTGCATTCAGTAACTTACCAGTTTTCAGATTGATTACGTATACCTGGGGATCCCCAAAATAGCCAGGTGATCATTAACAGGCCTGTGCCTTTTTATTGGATGAGAGAAAGTAACAGTGATTGGACCATATTATTACCCAAGACCATTGAGGGGAAACTGAATTACGCTAACTTCAGAGACATTTCATCTGTTTCTCCAAGTTCAAGTCCAATTTTCAGAAGCATTTCATACTTCTACATGTTTCTCTCTGTTGCAAATGCTCCCCACTATGCCTTTTTGTAGTAAGAAGAGTTTTACAGGCATCTGTGGAAAAATGAAAAAATTCTGGCTATTTGCTAGAAGTCTCTCTTTCCTTACTTACTTTTTCCCTTTTGGGCATGTCCCGTTTCTTACTACCTATGTCTTTTTTTTTTTTTTTTCCCATTTCTTCCTTTGCTTCCAGAGCCACCTGAGGCCCTGGGGGCAGCAGGCGGAGTTGTAATTCCCCTTCTGTGTTAGTGAGGCAGGGCCGGCGGCTCTACTTGCTGCTCTCTTGCTGGCATCCCTGCGCGTTGTCTTGCAAGTACTGCCTGTGATTCAAATTGCAACAGGTGCCTGTGAGTGGGCTCTGGCTTCCTGCTACCGGATTTGTTTCTGTTTTACTTTGGACAATAGTTGTAGACACTAGCACCTGGAACTATAAAGAATAGTGATTGGGGTACAATTAAATATCCCCAGACTTTAAAATAGCATTTGTATGACAACTTCCTGTCAAATGAAAGACTGTTTATGACCGCCTTATAAAGGCAAAAGCTCTCCTCCACTTGTTAGCCTTTGCAGGCTGGCCTTTGAAGCAGGTACCGTGCCTTTGATCTGCGGCACATTTAGTAGGGATTGTCGCTGGCCCCTAGAAATTCTTGTGCTTTTGGGAAATTTGGTGCTAAAAGCTAAGGATTCTTTGCAACATAATTTAACTATGTAAAAAGGCGCTGTGAGTTTGATTATAGATATAAATACGTAACCATAAATACATAGGTTGGTGAGTTTTAACAAAAAGACATTAGAAAAATTTAAAGGCAGTAAGTCAATCTTTTTTTTTTTTAAAGATTTTATTTATTTATTTGACAGAGATAGAGACAGCCAGTGAGAGAGGGAACACAAGCAGGGGGAGTGGGAGAGGAAGAAGCAGGCTCACAGCAGAGGAGCCTGATGTGGGGCTCGATCCCAGAACGCCGGGATCGTGCCCTGAGCCGAAGGCAGACGCTTAACCGCTGTGCCACCCAGGCGCCCCAGTAAGTCAATCTTTAAGCAGTTATTAGGTGATAAAATGGGGTTACCATATGAAATTAACTCTAAAGTTTCTAAAGCTAAGGCTAAAATGAAGGCAATTTCTCCAGTAAAGATATGGCCCTTGGGTCAGGATCTTACAGAGTAAGAGAAATATTTAGCCAACACACAAATGAAGAGATGATCAACATCATTAGTGGTCAGGGGAGTTCAGACCACAACGAGTACTGTTTTATACTCAAGCAATTGACAGAAACTTCAGTCTGGTATTATCAAGGAGTGGAAATGAGGAGGATCAACAGGACCTCCTTGCTTTTGGTGGGAGCGCGCATTAGTGCAATCTCGTTGAAAATAGTTTGACATTGTCTCTTGGGCTTGAACAGCATGTATCCTTTCCCCCAGCAATTCTACTCCTGGGTATTCTACTCAAGAGAAACTTATGTATCAGCATGCATGAGTCCTGTATTTAAAAATGTGTAACGGCATTGTTCATCGCAGCAGAAAACCCAGGATGCGGCCCAAGCACCCACCAATAAGACTGCAGGTTAATGAATATTCATGTGATAGATGTTGGCCATGAGTCAACGATAGGGAACAACGGAGACATGAAATAACATAGATGAATCAAAGTTAAAAACAACTGAACTGAAGATATACACTCTGTAAGGGGTGCATGTAGATGCCGAAATACTACTTGAAAAGAAACTGAGGGATTCATGAATACAGGATGCAAGATAACACTTACCTCACATCAGTGGAGTGTGGGGACTGGGATGCTGGAGACTGTGAAATTGGATGGAGTTGGGTCAAGGTTGTGGCTTTTGTTTTGGGAAGTTCATCTCCCGGTGCTTATTACATTTATTAGAAATAGCCAACTGAAAAACTAATAAGAGCAGGGTCTACCTTATCAGTGAATAGGGTGGTCATGGTTAATTCCATTCTTTTACCTGGGGTCTATTATTGAAATAGAAAAACTTCTTAATTCTGAATTTCGTAAAGAATAGAAAGTGGTGGAAAGCACAGGGTCATGACAAGTTTGAATTCTGATTCTGTCCCTTACTGGCTGTATGATCTTAAACACAAGTTACCGAACCTCTTGGTTGCTTTGGCTTTCTCATCTATAAAATGCAGATATATTGTGCCCTCCCAGGAGTGTCATGATGAGAATTTACTAGGATCATACTTGTAAAATACAATGATTTTAGCTTAGTGCCAGGGACAGGTTAAGCACTCAAACAGTGTTGGCCAATAGCATTGTTAATAGTACATATCATTACTTGGGCTGATGATGTTACACATGTAATGTCTCCTTTATTTAGCTCTGTCCCCATTGACGAGTCTTTTTCAGCTATCCTAGTCACTGTACTCTATTTTCCCTCTTCAGTCTTAGGTTAGGCTTGAGGGCTCCCGGCAGATCAGCTTTGGAGAAGGAAGATTCTTCCCTGTTTGAACGGCACATCTCTTCCTCTGGCTTCTTGCTGCCACTAAATGGGCAGTCTCTGTGGGAATGGAATTAGCCAAGAAATCTTTGACTATATAAGGTGCTGGCAGATGCCTGCAATTTCTTATTTAGGCAACTCGGGTAATCAGAGAACTGAGAAGATGGGAAGGATGATATGGCTTTTGGCAACCTAAGTGTGGAAAATAAAAGTTTGCTGGTTGAAATGATTTCTTTCTATAGATATAATACTTTTAAAAACCTGAAAGAGCTCATATAAGGAAAAAAACCCTCTCTACCCCGTTTTTCTCTATGCCAATCACAAGCAATGCTAAGTAGAAACTGGATTTTTTTTCCTCCAGTGATATAGCATTGATGTAAAGAGCTTAGTAGATTCTATTCTTTCTGGTAACAGTTAAGTTATAGATGAAAAAGCAATTCATTGCTAATAGAATTCTATAATTATAACTATACAGTTACATAAAATTACAACTAAGATTTCTGTACTGAAGTTCTAATCCATGTACAGAATGGGATACTAATTACATTTTTTAATAGTTTGAGGTTCCCAAGTGAGGGGGAAAAAAAAAACCATGTGGCAGAATGAAAAGGAAAACCAAATTACATATATTTTTAAAAATCAGTTCTCGTTGCTGGAATTTTATTGTTCCATTAAAAAAAAAATCCTACATTAAACTAAAAGATAAGAGTTTGCCCTTCCTGAAAAAGGTGAATAACACAACTTCTAAACGGCAGTAAAAAAAAATAAGCCATGTTTCATAGCCGTTTTTCCATTTATTTGTAAAAATCCCCAGTTAAGGTACTTCAAAAGAAATTTCAGGAGACCTCTGCCCTTGCCTGTGTGCAATTTCAATTGAAAATCACTGTGAGTGAGCTTAAGGAACTGTGGAACACAGGAGCGGTGTCTGAGGCTGGATGGGGATGGGAAAATGGCCCGGTTTTCAGAAAGGGAAAGGAGTTCAGACTCCACGGACTACAAAGTGGACAATTTGATATTAATACTTACAAAACTTTGGAAAACACTGCCATCGTGAGCCCATTAAAAGGGAAGAGGTGATCATTTAAGTCTGAGTGAGGTGACTAAGAACTCCCGTGAGGGACCTCACTTCCTTCTGGTAGGGCCACTGGGCTGGCAGATGAAGCAACACTGACTGGGTTTCTCCAGGACTCTGCAACTGGGTGGGAGGGCCAAAGTGTTGGAAGCCAAAATAGCTTGACAGGATAGAACAATGGGTCAAATCTAGCAAGATAAAAAAGTAAAAGGGAGATATATAAAGGCTGTCCTTAGTTCCAGAAAATTAACAACACAAACACAGGAGGGGCAGGCAGATTGCAAGACCAACTAACAGAGGTAAGCAGGTCTATCCTGCGCAGAGGAGTCCTTGGCTGAGGGCGTGAGTAGGGCTGTGACCATCCAGACAGGGTGCCTCTTCCTAATTTGCAAAAAAGTTCCATAGAGCATAAGGGTGAATACTTGAAAAATACAAGTTAGGGCTTCTTAATTAACTACACAGTCCATGAATTACTGCTAGAATGTGTGTGTCTAGATTGGGGGTGGCGGGCATTTCTTGAAGTACCATGGCCAGAACAAGGGAGATCCGTGTGCAAGCAGAGCCGGATACATTGAGAGTAGAAAAAAAGGACAGTGCTAAATTGGAACATAACTAGAAGAGAGAGGTCACAACTCTGGAAACCATGATCTCTGAGCAGTAGTAAAGAGAGGAATGTTTAATTTGAGGAAGGGAAGACATAGGGGGCCATGATGGATTCCCCACTAGCAAATTCAGCATGAGCACAAGACACTGGAAAGCAAGGCATGGGGGACCAAAAGGAAATTGAAGAATGGTATTTTAAAAAGAATTTGGCATTTGAGATTTTTAAAAAAGCAGTTTTTCATGATAAGACAATTTTGAACTAAATTTTGTTCCCGTATTTTACAATTCAGTGTTTTAAATTTTTGAATTATAAATCGCCTGAATGGCAGAGAGCCCCATAATCTTTTTAATGCTTATGGCTTCTAAAGACTTAACCAAGATCATACAAGATATAAAACTTTCCATCAATTCGACTTGTCCAAAAATGGAACCGGCAATGTTGTGATACGGCTGAGTTCCTTGATGCGAGAGCAGCTAAGACTAAGAGCGAGCACCTCTTCTCGGATCTGACGGAAAGGTAGTTTGTGCACTGGAGAAAGTGTAGGGCTAGATGGCTTTTAAGATCCCTACCCATGCCGAGATTGGATGGTTCTGAGAAAAAGCAATTTCTCTTAAGAAAAAAGGAAACCTGAGATCACTGGTCTGATTGTCTGGTCTTTCGTAAGGAACTCCAGAGATAGAAGCTGCATTACAACTTGTGAAGCAAAAATCTGGGATGTATTCAGTCTTTCCTTCTTCTTTCTGAGTGGTTTACTAGGATCACTTCATGACTCCCCGACCTGGAGTGTCACCAGTTGAGTGTTGGGACCTGACACTGCAGCGTCTTGGTTTGGTCTTGGTGAGAACTAGTTAGCTTTTAAAGGTTGGATTTCAGTGCAAGCAAATCACCTAGCAGCTGTTTTTTGGCTATCAACTTTATTGAGAACTGCAATTGTCTTTACCGAATATGTTCGGAGTAGCAAGTGGACAATGGAGGATGAATGGATGAGTTAATATTTACCTTTCCTGCTAGAGAAGCAGTGCAAAGCCTCGTTCTCCGTGTGAATGTTGGGGAGCTGCAACATCTTGTGTTTATTCTGTGTCCCGATCAGACTGTCATCTGGAGGTGACTGTCCTTTACTACCCCTTTGTTTGGACCTATTTGCAAGAACATCAAACACACATTTCCTGATGCTGTATATATGGGGAGATATATATATATATATGTATGTATACACACACATCCACATGTAATGAACGATCTAATAGGGAAGAATTCGATTTTCCTTGGTTACATCCTTATTCTGTTTATTCGGGGGGGGGGGTGGATAGCATAACTGATGAGATGGCAGTGAAAGGTAAAGGCAAAACCACCCGGAGCTTGCCATGCCCCCCATATGCTTTCACTTCCCCACCTTCCCCACCTCCCCCACGAGCTACTTGACTCTAAATCCCATTGCTGGCTCATGCTAGGGACATGGAGAGAAGGGCCGTGAGGCAAACTACGTGGAGTACCCTTATCCTAATGAACCAAGACAACATGGAGCAAAGTCAGCCTTGAAGGAAAAGAAAAATCACAAGAGGGCAGTCTGAATATTCATGTGGGTAAAGAAAGAGGCTGCCACGCCCACTTAGTTTGGATAATTTGCATTGCATTTCTCTATAGTGGCCTTCTTAACATGTGGAGGCATCTGGAATACTGTTCGGATTTTACATGAGTTATGATCACTGTCTGAACAAACACTCTGAACTCCTCGCTGTTGGCTAAAGATCAGGGAAAACAGAACTTTCCAGCAGGGTTCACCTGGAACAAACAGGATTCTTGGAACTTGCTGCATCCGTGGAGCAAAGTCAAAGTTGGGGGAGTTTGGAGACGCTGTGCTCTTCCAAAGTCAGAGCGTGTTGTATAATAGAACAGCAGGGGCGGGTGGGAGTGTGTTTTAAGACACGGAATTCTCCATTGTGGATTGGTTGCTCTCAGAATGAGCAATGCTTTATGCCAGTGTGTGCCAGGCATACACTTACTGTGTAAGGGAGGTGAATCACTAGTATTTTGTACGGAAGGGACCTATTGTTAAGTAACATGAACCTTGACCCTCATTCCTTAATAATGGAAGGAGAGCTCTGGCAACAGGTCTGCCTCTGGACCCACTTACAGAGTTACATAACTTTGCGCCCTAAGTCTCTTTGCGTGTGATTGTTGGTTAATCCAAGTCATTGTTGTGGTAATTCCTCAACCAGGACACCTGGACGTTGTATAGACTCTGGATGACCAAGATTAGTAGCCTTTCTGGGCGTGGGCATGTGGCAGTGAGAATTATTGACTATTTGGACAAAAGACAACAGGAGGGAGCATTTGAGGGGGAACTGGGGTGGGGTAGCAGCAACAAAAGGGACAAAGTGGAATAAAAATCAGGCCAGGTGGCTCTCAGTTGATGGACTTGAGTAGATAAGATCAAACAATTCAGTGTGATTTCTCTGTCTCTGGAGCAAAGTCGTTCCGGGATTTAGGAGCATTCCAGGGTTTCTTTATCAATTGGGTCAAATACACACATTCTTTTCACTTAAGTAAACTGTGGTTATACCTAAGGCTCTGGAAGGTTGGTCAGATTTCTTCCACTTAAGGAAATAAGCCTCATAATTGCTCTATTTCTCCAGTTCCATAAATACTAAAATCCTCCCAGGATCATGGGGCAGACTGCAAAAACTTGGAGAAATCATCCATTATGTGACAAGTTGCTCCTCCAAAGACAGTTTTACTTGGGACTTAAGTTCCTGACCAAAATGCCCATAAGGGACAAGGACAGATATATAAATATAAATATATATATATGCACATGCAAATACTAGAGTGGAAGGTGAAAAAGTATGGATTGGGAAGAAATATTTGAGATACTTGAAAATGCAGTATAATGCATTAACTGGCAGGCCAAACTTTCATTCAGTATTTCCCTGCACACTAACATAATAAACTATGGTAGACTTTAAATGATCCCATTTTTTTTTTTTTTTAAAGATTTTATTTATTTATTCGACAGAGATAGAGACAGCCAGCGAGAGAGGGAACACAAGTAGGGGGAGTGGGAGAGGAAGAAGCAGGCTCATAGCAGAGGAGCCTGATGTGGGGCTCGATCCCACAACGCCAGGATCACGCCCTGAGCTGAAGGCAGACGCTTAACCGCTGTGCCACCCAGGCGCCCCTAAATGATCCCATTTTTCATTCATTCTTGGTTGAGAGGGCCCAGAGGTTGCGAGTGGGAAAGGAGAAGTACAAGTCCGCTACGTGAAACTCAGGTTGAAGAACAGTGGAATTGACCCTGTTCCACATTTCAGGCAAAGTCACAGCCTCACAGTTCAGCTCTCCCCTAGGCCGAGAGAGGCAGGGATGGCTCAGTGAGGGAGGAAAGAAGGGACTGGTGGGTAAGGTGAGAGGGAGCACTCCCACAGGGCATTGCTCGTCATGCTGTGCATGACAACTAAATTACCATGAATTCCTTTGCTATGACTGGTCACAACCAGGAGGTTGCTGGGTCACCAAATATTTGAGTTTGGACCAAAGCAAAGATGGGGTGTTTCAGTCTAAACACTCAGGTTTTAATATATGACTCTCAGATATCCACGTGAAACATCAAAAAGCAGTAAGTAAATTGCTCTGAGGTATGTTTTCAATGAAACAATGCAGAGGGACATAAGGCACTACGTTTTCATGATTACAAGCCAAGTGGTAAGTGAGACAGTAAATCCACAAGTCATCCTTTACTTCTCCTTTCCTTCCTCCCCCATTGCATACATGACCTCTGTACTAATGTGCATCTTACAGTTATTTCCAGGATCTTCTCCTCCCACTCCCGCTGCTCTAATTCAAGTTTGCCTCATCTCTTGTCTAGACAGATGTATCACAAAATAGCCATTGAATGTCTACCTTGTATATGATCTTATGCTAGGTGTTTGGACAGTTTAAAAAGATACTAATGGGTGCCTGCTTTCATGGAGCTTATGTTTTTGCAAGGAAAACAGAAAGCGAACAACTAATTAGACAATCGATTATTAATTAAAATGATGACAGATGCAACAAAGGCTAAGTGTAGGTCTAAGTCACCTAAGGAAGGCTTGCTTGAGAAACTACCATGTGAGCTGAGCTTTGAAGGCTGGGTAAGAATTCACCTGGTACAGAGGGAAGCTCCAGGCATAGGGCAGAGCATTTCAGATGGCCCTTAGGCGTGGACAGCAAGCAGGAGAAGCTGAGAATTCCTGGTGTAGGGAGAGAGGGAGGAAAAGGCAAGGTTGATGGGGGAAGCAAAACTAGAACCCAGGGAACTTGGATGTAGGAAAAGGATTTTGATCTCTTCTTGGATAATACATAATAATACACACTCATCTCTTGGAGATCAGGTCATGGGTGTTCTCCTCCAGGCAGCTCTCCTTGCCGCCTCTCTTCACTCCTACCCCCCCCGGGTTGTTTGTTGCCCATGGTCTGTGATCACACACAGCACAGTGCACTTCTTTGCTTTGTGTCTCTACCGTGCATTTGACGGTGAACCTCTTGAGGTCAGGAACTGCCATTACTCAGCTATATGTAGGTGACCGCGAAGGTTTCCCAATATTCCACTGAATGGAAACATTTTTGGTGCTAGTAAACATGTCACTATTACCCAGGAAAAAAATCATGAAAGATGGGAGGAATAATACTTGGTGTCAGTAAGAGTTTTAAAAATTTTAATCTTTAAAGTTTTCAAGAAAGTGTGTGTAAGTATTCGGAGTTAATTGTATTTAAGAAAGTATTTATGGGTATTCAGAACTAAATG
This sequence comes from Ursus americanus, assembly GCF_024610735.1. NCBI lineage: Eukaryota > Metazoa > Chordata > Mammalia > Carnivora > Ursidae > Ursus > Ursus americanus. The sequence goes on along the minus strand of NC_142137.1, from coordinate 47,718,241 downwards.
GGATACCAATTTTTTTTAATCATAATCATTCCCCCACCCAATACACATGTATATCTAATAGTAAGAGAGAGGGGGGTGGGGATCCTTAAGAGTATTTAGTGAAGTAGGGGATTTCTTTTAAATCATGTGACTGAGGAATTGTATATGAAAGATTAGGGACAAGAGTAAGCCAGGGAATGAGAGCCATAGCCCCCGCCACAGCCTCAGTCCCTGCCACTGGCTGTCATCATGACAGGCTTCTCCGTGTCTCCTGTGTGTTCCCTCTGTGTCTCATTCAACATGGCTTCCTAATGGCCACCACTAACCAGTAGACTAAGACGAGATTGATTACCAGTGTGTGTGGAGTTCATTCATCCAGAGAGCCTGAGGTGGTTATTTAGATACCTTGATGGACTCCCTGTGTTTTTTAAGTGCATTAGAAAAGGGCCCCAATTCTAATAACAAGGCATTTCTGAACCCCATGTCATAAAATAGGCCATATTTATCTTTAGGAATAAGCTATAATCAGAGATTACTTTTCTTTTTAAAACTTTTGCATCACATTGTGCTTATTTCTACCAGCTTTCATAAAACTAAAACTGTATCAGTTTTGAACTTCTATTAATCCTATAAAATATTGAAATTTTTTGAGGTTCTGTAAATGTTTAAGTGTTTGTTAATATGTCATTCATTCTGGTCGTACAAAAGGTCCCAATTTGCTGTAAAGTGAGCATGTCCTACCACGAGGATAGTTTTACTGCACCATAAGTCAGTGTAAAGCAAATGTGCTGGCTCTAATAATGCAGGTTAATTATTAAATTCACAAGTCCCCCCCCAAGATTTGATTGTTCCAAATATATTTTGAAAGCTTTCCAGAGGCCTAGGAATTAATATCTTCTTTATTCCCGATCCTCATCCATGTTTACTCTGGTAAGCAAAAACATCCAAAATCACCCCCTTGTCCTTAAAAAAAAAAAAAAGTCCTTAAAACTGGACTTTTCAAATAGTCTTTACTCCTCACCATCCCTCTTCCTCTCTTCCTCCTCCCCCCCTTCCCCTCCTCCTCCTCCTTCCACTTCCTCCTCCTCTTCTCATTTCTGGGTGAGTGAATGAATGAGTAAATAAAAAAGCTAAAGATTCAGATGAGGGTCTATTATAAGAGAAGTCAGATCTACAGCTGAGAAGCAGGTCCTGCCTCTAAAGGCATCATGGTTTCCCAATGCCATCTCGTCATCCCTACAGCTGGATAAGAGCTAGAGCTAGAGACCCTGCTGGGGTCTTTCAGTCTTTGGAAGGTTCAGTTGGAAAATATACTTTATAAGGGCAAGATCTCAGAAATCCCAATATTTTAACCTGTGTCCCATGTATGGTTTTGTTGTACGGAGCAGCAGTGTTTTCTAAGAGATGTATTTTCTGCTTACTAGGCATTTATGACTTAGTCTTTTAAAATGAAATATGTCAAATACACAAAATACACAATGATTAACAAAGTTAATTCAGTCTTCCAGAGGCTTTAAGAGCCATTTATAATTTTATTGAGGTAGCAAAATAACTAAGCAACTCTTAATCATCTCTGCCCATGGGAAAAAATCAATAACTAGCTTTCAGGTTTCTTTTTAGGCAATGCAGCAGACTTTACAATATAAATTCTCATAAACAGAGAAACACAAAAGAATGGTAACTATAGGAAAGAGATGGGAAAAGAAGTCATTACCTGGATTCTCTGTATACTGAGCAGTCAGCCCCAGCACCCATTTCCATTTGGCAAGGGTATTTTTTGTTAAATCCTTGACATCACACACACCACACACACACACACACACACACACACACACACACACACACACACTCACACACACTCATACTCTTCTGAGTGTTAACGGGTACAAAGTGGCTTTGTGACACTGAAGCCCAGCCAGGGCAAGAGAATGACCCAGCTTGCGCAGATATTCTGATTAAGATCTGATGAACAGGGTTGAATATTTTGGGCATCCATGCTGTTGCCATTGCTGGCAGCCTATCTTATCTCGGGTGTGTGTTCTTTGTCTGTCTCCTCGTCCTGTTATAGAACAGCTCATCTCTGCATATTTTGTGTTTATTACTTAACTTGACAGTTTGAAGAGTTTCAACAGATTTCGACAAATACGCCATACTTTGCACTTTGATGCTGTGCTGTGCTGGCCATTTGTATATGAAAGACAGGGAGTCTGACTCTTGGCCACCAGTATACGTCTATATGACATGATCATTTCACCTGTTCCTAAATAGTGTCTAAAAGAGAGTTGGTCATATGTGGACATTTAAGTATGTTGTCTCATTGCATAAAACTAAAACCTGTTTTAAATTTCCAATACTTTATAAACAATATATGTGTATAGATAGCTGATCTTGCAAGAGGGGATTTCTCAGCTAGATTTATTTTAAAGTTATTTTACATACAAGGTAACGCACATCTTGGTTTGTACCTTTGGAAGACACGGTTTTTGCGGATGGCAGGAAGCACCGGTAGTTTCTGTGTCTGAACAGATGGCTGTGCTGATATCTGTAGATGCCCCAAGGCTGAAGTTCCTTTTAAAACTATTCTTAAACTGCTTGAGTCCCCAGCCTCCCACTGTCCCCCCTACGGCAAGTTCTTAATGGTGCCATCTCAGAGGAAATCCGTGATTGTGATGTAGTGTGTATTTGTGAATGTGTTAGGAAAGGAGTAGATCAAGACAAGAGAAACAACTTCTCTTCAAAGATCTTTAAATCAAGAAACTGTATTTAGGTATAAATATAAGTAATAGATCTGTTTCTCTTCCCAGTCATACATAATTCATCATTCTTTCCTGTTCTTTATTATATTTTGTTACATCTGTGTTATACTTATTATCATAGATGGAAATACTTCTGTGCGGGTCTGTAAATTTCTAGTTTCCTTAACAGTGATTCTTTGTGAAGTGGGGGCAGGTTTGTGTTTCCTCCTCTCCCCCTGCAGGAGGCTCGGCGAGTGCACAGGGTGGATGCTCCGTTATTACCACTTCACTCGAATCCAGCATTTTAGACATTTGCAGACAACGTCATTGCGTTTCCCTGTGAAGGCTTGTGTTCAGGAGACTGAGATCAGTGCCACAGGGGGAATCTCTTTGTGCTCTGAAACATTTTTGTCATCACAGTGTACGTGCAGGAGCGTTGTTGGAAAAGTCCTTTTGCTGAGGGGGCTGAGGGTCCCTCATAGAGGCATCATTTGATTTCTCTTCTCAACTCAGGCTGAGGCTCATCCCCCCCCCCCCCCGGCACACTGGGCGCCACCCTCGGTCGCGGACCCTGCAGCAGCCAGGACCCCTGCAGTCCCCAGCACATTACTGCAGAGGCTGAGGGTGTGGATGGAGGTGAAGATGGGAATGGAGAGGTAGAAAGCGGGAGGAGAATTGAGCCAAGTGTTAATATTGCCACACTAAATCTTGTATTGTTGTGTAGGGTGAAGCTGTTGGGGATGGGTCCATAAACATAGTTGATGAAATGGCTGGGTGAAATGTTACATGGTAAACAAAGAAACGAATCTTCTACTGAACTGACTTTAAGAAGCAATAGTGGGAAATTATACCACTGTCTTCAGGAGAGTGTCAGCGATGACTTGAAGTGCAGGGAGACAGTCAAATCAGCACATCGCGGAGGCGCATGGGAATATGTGCCAACTGTGTAAAAACAAAGCCCACCTGGAAATCATACGAGCTATCTCTGTTGAATGGAGTCAGGGCAGGAAAGATTCTGAGGCAAACTTTCTCTTGCCTCGGTGCAGAGCACACTGTAGAGTGCTGCGGTCTTTCAGTTCCTCACATGGGCAATGTTATGACTCATCTGATTTCTTGGTCCCCAAACAGTCACCCCCTGAAGTCACTAATGAAATAGGTGAAGTGCACCGCTGGCTGCCTCGGCATCTCTGGGGAGCTTCAAGCCACACATACTGATGCCCGAGCTCTGTCCCAAGACTTCCACTAAGTGGCCCCGGGGTAGAGCCTGGATATCTGTATTTTGTGGAAGCAATCCAGACGATTCCAGTAGCGTTAAGGGAGCCAAGGTTGAGAACCACTACACCAAGGCATTAAGGAGGGCGGTGTAAGCTTCATGGCAGCAGTGCCATTGGGCAGGACTGCGGAGACAGCGGTGCCGGGACATCGGCAGCAGGCACTGCTGTAACTGCACCAGTCCCAGAGGAGCCAGCTTGGCTGGGAGAACACCAGGAGAGGGCGATGCGTTCTTCAATCTGGGGCTCCACCGGGCACTGGCCAGAGCCCGGACACACTCTTCATTCAGTCAGTCAGCAGGTCGGCACTCGTGCAGGCAGTGCGCCCAGCTCCTGGTCCAGGGCGGCAGACTGCGCCAGCCGAGTAGACAAGTCCTGGGCTTGGCATGTGAAGAGAGGAGATGCACATTACAGGTGCATGGCAGAAGGGCACACAGAGGGAGCCTCCTTCCAGCTGGGGTGGGAGCTGTGCAACAGGAAGGACCAAACCTTCTCAGAGTGACAGTGGTGGTGTTACGGTAGACACGGAAAGCAGCCTGGAGTGTTAGAGGACTCCAGAAGCTTAGTGTGAGGAGGCTGGAGGTGGGTCAGGGCCATGTGACAGAGCCCGAGGGTCCCTTTAAGGGGCAGTATGCAGTGGGGCTGCAGTACCCCACAGGGGTTCAGGGAGGGAGTCCTGGGGTCAGGGTTCTGTTCTGGAGAAATCATTCTGGCAGCAGTGTGGAAGGAACCATGACAGGAGGTATGGGCGCAGTTGTAATTGTTCAAGTGAGAGAAACAGAGCAGGAATTGTGGGATGGAGAGGCAGGAGATGGTCAGGAGAGAAGATGTGGGACACTTCTCTTCCCTCCGTGGCTTGTCGACTCTTCACATGGTCCTGGTGGCCTGAGTGCCTAGAAGCGCACTTAACCCAGTAGGCAAGGAGAGGCAAAATGTCGTCTCTCAGTGTGTAATGATCTTAATGTTCGTGACTTAATTATTAAAAATGTGTGTACCGCCATTGCTACCTTCCACCAATTATATCCCAGGATTTTATAACAGGTCACAGCCCTAAAATACACAGTCGTTCAAACAAAAGAATACTCTCCTCTCTCTTTGAAAAGCAAGCATTGATTGGATCAGAGATGCAAGATAAGGTCGGTTAGGATTAGACATTTCCTGCAGAAGTCCACTCAGGGTATGTAGAGTGGTGGGTTCATTTCACAGTCCTACCCACTAAGTGTATGGGCTGGGGTTGGGAATGGGCAGCAGTGAAGTGGGAGGGTGGGAAGGGATGGGGGAGACAAGAAAGGCTTTGCCAGCACCCACTTGTAGTTGCTCCCTTCCCACTCTCGGGATCTATCCAGGCACCGCAGTTCCTGAACTTCCAAATCTCAAGTCCCAGAGGGTCTGTGTGTTGGCAGGCAGGGGGTGGGAGCCCCACAGAGGCACCTCCGGCCCTCAGGCCAGTGCCCACAGTCTGAGCTGGCCTGGCTCCCAAGGCAGTTGACCTGCTCATTAGCAAAACCTCAGCTCCCTTCCAGACTCCAGTGTTCCCTTCGCCTGCTGTCCCAGGCATTACCAGTACACTGTAACAGTAGCCACAGTCTGAGATCATCCGTGATTTAAAACAGTGCCAAGTATAAAGAAAACTTAGGGCTCCGTTCTCTGAGCTATTGCTTCCTCTCCAGGGGAAGTAGCAGTCCAAGTTGTATCAGCAGGATATCATTTCAGGAAAATCTTTCAAATCTTCTCAGGAGAAGAGCCCTCAGAGGGGAAAGAAAATCCTAGAGGGTGTATAGGATAGCTCTCATTTAGCAAGATAAAAGCCTGCTTGCTTAATTAAAAAAGAGCGCCTTCAGAGCACTGGAAGGGAAAGCGCTGGGTTTGTTCAGTGACCCTTAAAGGGTGCATTATCCTGGTGATGTTCCTGGCAGGGGGCAGGGGACGCAGTGGCATTGATGGGGTCTGGAATGCAGACCTCGGGGCTTGAGGTGGACGGCTCTTGCTGGACAGCTGACCCATCAGACTGGACTAAGGTCTCAGTTTCTCTGCGTGTAAAGGTTACACGGTACTTGCTGGGAAATCAACTCATAACATTCTTTAAAGTCCCATGGAATATAGAATTAGAAATGACAAATACTTTAATCATAAATTTCACTTGACCCGCCGACTTTAGGGATTTACTTCCCCCTTTGAAAGCCAGAAATAGTGGGTGAAGAAGAGGTGGGACTCTAATATTACTTGTCTTTACCAACAATGTTAATTTTTTTCTAAGAAGCAGGCAGGTTACATTGTATATTTGATTTCTGACTACCTCTCTAGGAAGAGCATTGAAATCGTTAGGCTGAATTCACTACATTGTTGGAAATTTCCAACCAACCCACCACTCAAAGACCTTAGCCTGGTGAGTTCTTAATTTCCAGATCTTACACCACACCCTGAATCCAGGCCTAATCAGCAAATGATGTAGCAATTCTTTCATTTGTATGATTTTTAAAACTTATGTTTTGATTACCCTCGCAAGAGAAAATATTTCATAATATGGCGGAAACAAGTGATAACTTTGGGAGGGAAGAGCTTACCACGCAGAGTACAGACTCCCTGTGTTCGTGTAGGGGAGAGAGAAGTAGCTGAGTAGGTATGATTTCTTATGGTGACCTAATTTGAATTCTAGTGTAACGGAAGCAGTCGCAGTTCAAAAAGTGGTTTCCTGCACCTGCATCAATGCAGTCACTCAAGGATCTTGAAAAAATTTATATTTGCTAAGACAGGGAGAGTCAAAGAATGTAAATCTCCCTACACTAAGCATATGTACAGTGAAAAATGAATTGGCTCATTGCGGCAATGTTTGTATTAGGAAAAACTGGAAAAAATTTCAGTAAACTGTTGAACAAACAATGGCATATTCATTTGATAAAATGTTATACGGTATTTAAAAATTGAGGAAGTTTGAGGAATTGATGTAGAAAAATGTCCATGTTGTACGTAGAAAGTGGGAATAATTACACAATGATATGCAAATCGTAATTCCATCTTGGTAGAAGTAAATAACTTGATCTATATATATGCTGTATGATAGTACATGTATTCGTGTGTGTGTGTCTGTGTGTGTGTGTATCTACCTAGGTGTGGCAGTGTGGTGTGAGCGCATGGGCGGGGACGGGTAAATACCTATGGAAATGCAATGTGGGAAGGCAGGTATTTTATACTACAGTGGTATAAAAAAGAAAACATGTGATACCTGCCTTTTATATATGTGTATAAACATACATAAATATACATATATACATACATAAAATAAGAAATATATTTATTTTAAGACAATAGCTATAAGAAAGAAACATTACCAATGGTGCATGGGTTTCATCAAAATAAATGTATTATAAAATATTATAAAACCACTATAAAGATAAGACATTTTATTCAAGGCCGCTATGAAAACATACGTGTTTCTAAGCCCTGGCCTGGCAATTATGACTTGATGTTTTTAAGGTCTTTGTGCTCATAGCTCTAGCTGTTTTTATTCATTTAGGAGAGTACACTCCAGCATTCTGTCTGAGTAGTCCAGAGATTGAAGTAGTGTAGCTGAGCACTCCAGAATAGCTGTCATTAGATAATCAGGAACTCACAGACTGTTACATTCTGAGCGTGTTTTCATTGCCTGGTATAAATATTTTGACAATAGCCTGTGTGCACCAATAACATTCTGCATAACAAAGAAGAACAGGTGCCGCAAGAAGGGAGGTGAGTTCCTTGAGGATGCATTTTCAGTTTATTGTGTGTGCTTTGACTCTTCTAAATGTATAATAATAATCATTATTATAGCTCTTGCAGTGTCATTGTTTGCTGTGGACAGCCTATGGCAATGAAATCCTTTTGGAAGAAAGAAACCTACCCGGATGTGTTCAGGAGACCATTAAGAGCGTTAAGAGGCACGCTCATCAAAACTTCCACTTCCCCGGAGTGCTGTCCTCTTACGCCCTGGGGTGATCCCTGGGCTTTGTTGAGTGTGCGTTTTTACTGGGCTGAAAGAGGCAAGGACTAAGACAGGAAAACACAAACTCAGGTTTGCCCATTCAAAGACAAGCACTTGGATCTCTCACATACCCACACAGAGGAGATGTGAGCGCTTGCTAATTTAGAAATGACGAATAACACCTGCAGCCAGCCAGGGCCGGAGGACATGACAAACTCTTTTTGGCAGGTTGATCCCCCCCCTTTTCAATGGATATATTGGAAATCCAGGTTCACATGTAATTGTGATTAGAAAAGAAACCACTGTAAAATAGTTTTATCCTATCATGTTAAAGTCATTGGAAACCAAAGAAGGTGGATTCCCCCCTCCCCTGAATTGCCAGAGCTGCAATTTCTGTTAGGATATGTAAACCAAACCCATATATATCATGCTATTCTCATCATGTGAAGTCAGCCTGCAAATAGGATTTAAAGAAAACTCCAGGCTAATACAAAAAGGTGTAATCCAAAGTCCTTTTCAGTCTTGGCATTGGAAACATGGACAGGAAGAAAAGCGTCTCTGTCATTAAATGGAATAAAAGTTGTTGGGAAATTAATTCAGCAACACTTGAATGAATGGCTGCAGAGAAAAAAATAATCCAAGTTCATTACCCAACCTAAAATTAAGTTTTCTCCTTCTATTTTTGAGGTTATTGGTTGGCAGTGTTCATTTTACATAGTTTTATGAACATAAGTTAAATGTAGCTGTCTGATGAGATACAGGCTTACGGTTCTGTCCCTGACACCCTGTCTCTTTTTCTCTTTCTAATTCTTGCTGTAAGTCACTTCATCTCAATGATCCTACATAAGAAATTTTTAGGCGTTGCAGACACTGGTTTTTTAGTTCTTGTCTGAAACCAGGTGGAGGGCTGGCACTTTAAAAATACTTACTGATGAATCTTTCTTCCTGTATAAGTCTAGTTCATCTATATTGAAGAGTGCAAGGCAAGTTATTAAACTCTAGCATTTCATTCCTTCATCGAACACTTTTTTTATAATAGCCATGAATATTCTCTTTTATGGCTTTAATTATTGGGTTTGTAGGCTTTTGCTCCTTACGATGTTTAATAAACTTTAAAAGTACAAAACATTTTACTGCAGACAATACCTTGTTTATTTCTCCTGGTTGTTGACTTAGGAATCCTTAGCTCTCACTTAGATCACCCTCGTTCTTCAGTATTCCTGTATTTAGATGAAAGAAGAATAATGGAAAAGCAAACCAGAAGATACAGTGACAGATGACAGGCAAATGGCTGACTGAGAATACACAGTCCTGTTCATAGAATAAGAGTTCGATACATGTTGAATGGTGGAAAAAATATCCAGGGTTGTTGGATTTCAATCCTGAAGAGTGTGCACTCAATTATGCTAGGCTTTAAAAAAAAGTTATACAAGGCTTAGTAAGGCTGAAGGAGAAATCAGTGTCTCTTCTTGGGAGCTAGTTGCAGAAACAGTCATTTCCGCAGAAAAGAGAGCAACAGCCGCCTACTCTGACTCCAGGTGACTCTCACTGGACATGTTCTTAGAACGTCTGCACCAACAGTTGAGTTGTCCTGGATTCTGACATGCCTGGTGTGACTCACAGAAAAAAAAAAAAAATCTATGAATTCTGTATTGCTACATGGGCTGCCAGGCATCAGAAGTTTGAGTCTATATGTCAATTTCTATAAGAATTATTTCTAGAAACACAGAGATGAATTATTCAGTGCATTTCAAGTGAAAGTCCTTGGGGAAGCAGCAAGAGTTAAATAGTCAAACCCAATTAAAATTCTTTCAGGAAATAAATTCAGATTTTCTACTGGGTTCATGGACAAACCACAGAATTAAATGTTCAAGGCTGACTCACATGTGTTCTTTAGCATTTGTAATATAAAATTGCTCTGTGCAGATTTTAAAAAGTTATTTTCTTGGGGTTGATCAGTTAGCCCTCATTGTACCAGGTACCACATTGGGTTTAGGGGTACAAAGATGGAAAGGAAGGTCTCTGTACTTGAGTTTACCCATTTAGCAGCGTCACTATTAATGAATTTTATCTATTTAAGTCAAATCTGTTAATAAAATACTGTGTTCTAGGTAAGAGACGGTTTACAAAGTGAGTGTGACATGGGCATTCTCCTCAAGGTGTTTAATATCAAATGAGGGGGACAGACTTCTGAATATCTAATCATAATACCATATAGTCTGTGCTACCGTGGAGGTCCAGTTGCTAGAATGAGAGAGAAAATAACTCATCTTAAATTTATAGAAATTTTCCACTTCTAAATGCAAGATTCCTTCCCACCCAGCATATGTAAAATATTTGGATGAAATATGTTTTAAAAAATGTTCTTTCAATGCAGTTTTTACTGGCAAAAAAATGTGGGGATTCCTTGAAGGCCAGAAAAAACATCTATAAGAGTTACAGAAGCTGACTTTTGCGGGGTTATTGGCACAAAACCCATGTTTTTAAAACACAAGGGACATTTCTGGAAACTGATTGGGTGAATTTGGCCTTAAAGAAGATCTCAAAGTTTTTTGGAGAGTTGGTAATACACCTATCATGTTTTCTTGCTTGAATGCAATTAAGTTAGATCCTTGAAAATCTATAAATTCAGAAATTTAAAAATGTACTTGTAAATCAATCAAGAAGAATTAATAGAAATTAGGACATTCTAAGAAATGAATAATAATAAAAATATTGTATTTCAAAACCTGTGGGATGTAGCTAAGACCATGATGAGAAAGAAATCTGTAGACTTAAACGCTTGTATTAAAAAACAATGGCGGGGCACCTGGGTGGCTCAGTTGGTTAAGCAACCAACTTGATTTCAGCTCAGGTCTTGATCTCAGGGTCCTGAGATGGAGCCTCACATGGGCTCTGTGCTCAGCGGGGTGGGGTGGGAGGCGGTCTGCTTGAGCTTCTCTGCCTCTGCCCCTCCCCCCACCCTTGTGTGCATGCGCTCTCCATCTCAAGAAAATAAATCTTTAAAAAGAAAAAAAAGAAAGAATGGCTAAAAAATGAGCTAAAGATCCAAGTTGAGAAGTCATGGGGAAAAACAGATTCACCGAATAACCCAGAGAAAATTGAAGGGATAGAAATCGATGAGATACAAATGCGAGATACCTAGGAGAAGATGAGGAAGAGTTCGTTTTTAAAAGAGTAAATAAAAATGGCAACGTTTGTTAGGATTTATCAGGAAAAAATAAAAAGAGAATGTCACTATACATTCAAGTACAAGTACAAGAAAACAACTTTATGCCAATAAATTTTAAAACTTATGAGAAATAGTATGTTCCTAGGAAAACAAAAATAGTCAGAACTGACTAAAAAAAAAAAAAAAGGACAAAACCTAATTCGCGTTGTAACCATTAAAGGAATTGAAGTGAACAAAACAAAACAAAAACCAACTTTCTGTGAGCCAAATCCTGGGACAGGACTATTTTTATAGATGAATTCATGGTATGGGTATCTCCCACTTTAAGTTCACATTATACCATTTAATTTTTATGAAAAACTTACATTAGTCCTTGTTTTCACTAACCTAAAGAAATCTGAACAGGATTTTTGCTTTTATGAAAAAAGGTGAAAAGCACAAATAGCACTCCGCGTTCATTTTGCAGCCGCAGGGTGTGCCCCCCGCTGCGGGAGCCTCCCCGCCCCCCCATGCTCCTTCCCCAGGAGCGACACTCAGCATCTCAGTATCGAGTTGCCAGAGCTTCTAACTGTGTCTGTGAGCATTTGTGCTTTATCTTGTTTTGTTTTGTTCATTCCTTAGCTAGATGTGTCCTAAGGTATCAGAGAAGACTAAGAGAGTTTATGGGGGGGGGGGGGGTTGCTGAGAATGCTCAAAAAATATTCCGTATAAATTAATGGTAACTGCTTTTTCACTTCATTTCAACTTACAAAAGGTCTCATAGGAACAGTCTGTTTTTAGATAGAAGGAAAACCTGTACTGGAAATTCCAAATTTACACTCTTTGAGAGAACAGAAAAAGGCAGGACACTCCTCAACTCATTTTATAGGTCTGTGGTAACCTTGGTACCCAAACCAGACAAGAACAGTGTGAGAAAAGAAAATTCTGGGCCAAGTTGACAGACAGAATTTAGCCATAGATTAGGAAAAAAAATCATGGCCAAGTTCGTTAGCAGGTCAAGGGCTTATGGGAGGTGGGAGGTCATCTCTGTAGCCCCAGAAAAGTCATTTGGTGGAGTTACACACCTATTCATAGTTTAACAAATAAGCAAACAAAACTGTGTGACAGGAAGATGATCATTATGTTAACTGGAAAAAAGTGAATCTAAAATACTTTATTTATTTTTCATAGATCTGCTAGCTAACCAGAAATGAGCTTGCTTGCTTCCTTAATAGGAGGACGAGGAAAAGCTGTTAGTATTCAAATAATTTTTTGCCCTATTAAATACATAAATGTGTGTGTGTGAATTTGTACAGATAGTAAATATATATAGTCACACAGTGTATGGTGTAGTAGTTAAGAACATGAGCTCTGGAGGAAGATCGCTAAATTAAATTCCCGGAATTGTATGATTTGGGGCAAATTTCCTAACCTCTCTGGGCTTCAGTTTTCTCATCTGTAAAATGGGTGAGGAAAGTACCTCACTGGGTTTTGCGAAAATTAAATAAGTAAATACATGTGACGCATAAAGAAAAATGCCCAGCAGATAGCAAGCAGGAAGTATGAATTAGTGGCTATGGTGTCTTTCTTTTAATACCAGAATATTCACGTCATGATTTCTGTCTGGGCAGAAGAGCCATGGGTGGTTTTTAAGTTCTTCTTTATGTTTTCCCAATATTTTCCAAACTTTTTACGGTACTTCACTTTTATAAAAAGAGCTTTTTAAAACACACACACACACACACACACACACACACACACAAAGGCGCACACACACTGCTCACACACACCACGGTAGCAGCTCACGCTCTTTGACGTCAGTTGGCTCAGATACTTCCCTGGAGGCTTGGCGTGTGGCAGAACATCTCTTCTGAGAGCTCTGCTCTCACCTGCCAGGGTCCCCTTGCTCCTTCTCCTAAGGTGGGAGAGTTGACGTTTTGTCTCTAACCACATGGATGATCTCCCCATAGCTGTCACTGTGAGCAGTAGTGACTCCGAGGAAGGGAAAAGCTCTTTCTAATCATGTGGAGACAGAAGGGCATCAGTCACTCAGTGAGCTTCCTAACCAAGGATGTTCAGACTCTGCCCCTAGAGACTCTAGCAGGTCGGAGTGGGGCTTACAGATTTGTGATGCCGATAGGCGCCCGGGGTGGGAACAGCCGCTTTATTCTGTTTTCACTCAACCTTTTCCCACATCCTGACACTGACATCCCTGGGTGGGTGAATTTTAATGGTATGCGGCACTTCCCAGTTAATTTTAAACATACAGATAATGCCCACTCATTCATTCCAAAAAAAATGTATTGGCTCAGTGGTTCAGGAAATGTTCTAGATTAGAGAAGGAGACACAAAGGAGAAACTAACAACATTCCCCGTTCTCCTAAGTTTAAATATTCGTAGAGGCAAACAGAAAACAGGATAATTACAGAGTATAATAAGTGTTGTTGAAAGAGCATATAAGCAGGATGATATGACAGTAATGGGAGAGGAGGCTTCAGACAGGTGAGCAGGGACAGCTATGCGGGGCAGGTGACATTTCAGAGGAGATGTGGGGCTGAGAGGGAGCAGGTTATTCTCAGAGTAGAAGTGTTTTCCAGGGAGACACAACAGCCAGTGCCGTGCATCAGACAGAACCCGGCATCATGTTGAAGGTTAGTGTGTCTGGAATGTAATGTGTAAGAGACAGTGGTGTAAAGAAAATGCTGGAAGGGTAGGTGCATTGGGACTTGCCATCCAGACTAAGGAGTTTGGATTTTATTCTGAGGGGAGTAGAAAACCACAGAAGTCTTTTAAATGGGGTAGGGTGGAGGTGGTGTAGGAAATAGTTGTTTTCAAAGATCACTCTGGCTTCCGTATGGAGATGGATTGGTGGAGAATGACAGCAGAAGCAAGGAAGGTCATGGGAGGCAGTTGTAATAAGCAAGATGACAGATGATGACAGCTTGGATTTGGGGGCGCCGAGGAGATGGCGAGAGGTGAACCAAGCTGGGGACTCTTTGGAGGTAGAAGGCAGCTGGGATCGTGGTGGCAGATCCGTGGGTTCTGATTGGCTGTGCGGCAGACGCAGATCAGACCACCGGTCAAAAGCCACTGCCGCGGCTCCTCCCCAGGGGTAGATGTGAGAATGCTGACTAACGGCAAGGGTGCAAAAGACAAGTTCCCATTTGTCCTTTGGACCCTTAGATAGTTCTGCTGTGGCTGTTATAAATACCCTGCTGCCTTAAAGGGTGAGATGCTGTTTGTGCCCAGGGATCATTCTTCAGCTGCTGAGCTCCATGTTCTGGGGAGCGCTTGGGGTGCACATGACTCCCCTCCTGTGTCAGAGGTGGAACAGGGCTAGGCTGCATCCATCCCCTGCAAGGTCTGCTGTAGATTCGGGGCAGGCCCCAGAGTCCGCAGGGCCTCTGTGGGGTGGCTTAGTTCCACGCCGCACGGAGGAAGCACCAAGGAGTCCGGACCTCACCTGAACCTGTGGGACCTCCCCCTGGTGAGGTCCAGAGCTAACCTGCTTCCCAGAGGCTGTTTTTGAACTGAAGCCAATCTGAGTCTGGGTCAGAGTCCTCTGGTCAGAGTCCTCCATCTGCACTCTTCCTCTACGTGACTAGAGTCTCTTTGAGTTCACTCAGATTTTGCTCAGGCCCTGGGCCAGCTCCACAGAATCTAGGGCTGCTTGGGGAACCTGGGGTTGGTGGGGGAGTGGAGTGGGAGGGCTGGGACAGTGGCCATAGGCAAAAGCAGGAATAGAGTCGGAAAACGCTCCCCCTCCCCATTTCCTATCAGGGGAAAATGGCGGGATAGTGCATGGCCCACAGCTCTCCTAGCGGCTATGTGTGTAGGACGTGGTGAAAATGCCTGATGACACAGTTCTTGAATAAACCAGTGCGTTAGTCAAGTGACACACCTATTGCCCTCAGCGGTACGAAACATGCTTGTATTTCGTGTGCTCCCAAGAGTATGATTCAAACTCTTTATCTCATCAGCAAAACTCTTTTATAAAGGACTTGGGCCTTTATACCTGTGGCACCGTGTGAGGGGTCAGAAATAAACTCGGAAGCAATTTAAAGATGTGAGAGCTGTAGTGTTACCACTTTAAAAATATCAAGCAGTGTGTGGATCGGTGCAGTGAGAATGGTAAATACTGTGTAAAGAGCTTACTTAGGTTCTCTTGAAAAGTGAGTTTCAAAACGACACATCAAGTCTGAGCCGTCTAATAACAAACTGAAAAACTGGGTGTTCCACGAAATCTAAGAAGTATAAGACAGCCCGATACCAAACACGTTAATGTGCGAAACCATATGCATTTGAAAATCAATAAGCGATTTTATAAATGCTTTCTATAGTTGTTTTTAAATGTTTTTAGGTGCATAAGGTGTCAGAAAAATAAGTTCTAAAATGTGAAGAGGAAAATACTATACTTAAAAATGTTAAGATACCTCTGGGAGAGGGGAGTGGAATGGGGTAGATATATATTTTATTCTATATATTTTTATAGTATTTGAATTTTTTACAATGAGCATGTATTGAGATTGTGTGTGTGTGTGTATAAATGACACTGGTTCATGGGTGATTTTTTTAGTCAAAAATTTTTTTGTGTATGGAACAAATAGCCTGATAGATCCCGATTTTATAAAGGACGGCAAACCAACATAATTCAGGGAAGGCTAAAGAAATTCTGTTTGTGCTGCAACTGCACATTCCCGCTTGCTGTGAAGTAAACCCAGCCTTCCCGCCGGGCTCTGTTGATTCAGCTTTGCCTTCTGGAGCAATCCAGTATTAACAGCCTGAATGAATAATGCTGCTTTGGTCAGGGGCGCTGCTGGTAGCGAGGCTTGTGGTATATGGTGTTAATTACATTCTTTCCATGAAAGAGCAGCGCTCTGAGTCCGGAGCTGTTGGAAATGGATGAACACGTGTGGTAGCCAAGATTCAGGATAAAGGTAATTCCCTTGGATTTCATCTGTTATCTCTCATGGGAGAGGAGAGAATCCAGATTCAGGTCAGGAGGTGAAAGGTTTGTGGGCGAGGGAGAACACCAGGCAGGCAAGGCCGTAAAGTCTGGGAAGTGACTGTCTCATTATTCATGAGGCCTGCAGCTTCTGAGAACATTCTGTACCATGTGCACAGTTGGCTTAGTACAAATTCCAAAGCCATTCTTTATTATCGTTTAGAATCTCATTTTCAGAGTAGGTAGATAAGTAAGCTGATAGTTAAACATTTGTAAACCAATACATTCCAAGGAAATCCACCCATGGACCACGTGGCCAAAGACCTTACGGTGCTTTTGAGTCGGTGCCGAAAGCAGCGTTCTCCAGTCTCCTGGAGAAGAATATCCATTCACTTATTCATTCATTTCTTCATTAGTTCAAGAAATGACTATGGAATGCCTTCTACGTGCCAAGCACTGTGCCCGGAACATGTCCTGATGAAAACACAGAATCCCTGCTCTTGTCGGAGTTGACAGATAATGAGCAAACAAAAAAGAAATAATTACAGATTATGGCAATGCTATGAATGGCCGGCCCAGGGTGACATGACGGAGAGTCAGGGGGAGTGGAAGTGAGGGGGGATATCTTCATATAGTTTAGGGGGCCAGCCAGGCCTCTCTGGGGGGAGGCATTGTCGGATTTTATTGCTGAAAGGAGACAGGCAGCCATGGGAGCTGCGGGAAGAACCCTCCCTGAGGGGCAGGAGACCTGGGTCAGGTGCGCTCTGCCCTCACTGGCCTGGAGCCTCTGTTTCTGGAAGCCTCTCACCCTCTCCAGTCAGTCTTTTCATTTGCAAAAAGAACAACGTGTTCCTCAAGGAGCCTTTGGTCTGGAAATGCAAATAATTACGAATCTGTTAACTGAAAGAATAATAACTTGTATATGAAAGTACTTTGCAAAGTGTAAAGAATTTTCGAGTATTACCTCCATTTGATCTTCATAATAACTCTGCTAAGTAGGTCAGATAAGAATTAAAATTAGTTGGATACTGGCAAGTCTGGCTACATAATTTGCACTGCCTGGTGCAAATTGAAAAAAGCAGGGCCCCTTGTTCACAAATGATTAAGGATTTTAAAAGGGCAACAACAGAGGATGAAACCATTAAACATCTGAGCGCAGGGCTCTGTGTGACTGGACGGGTTGCGTGCTTACAAAAGCCCGGGATAATACATTATCATCGGCTGTGGTGGTGGCGGGGTGGGAAGGAGCTGGCCTTGTCCTTTTTTTTTTTTTGGTTGCATTTATATCCATAGTCCCTGTTTCTGCAAAATAGTAAATTGTCAAATACTGGTTTTTATTCATGTAGCTATACCACTGAGCTTATTCCGGGGATTCTGGTTGGTTTCTTCATTTGGTGTTTTAGACCCTCTTCTTTCAGTAATTCAAGAATCTGGGAGACCACCTAAGGGCCAATATCTCCTCCAAATATCTGTACCAGTTGACCTGTTTTAACGCAAGTTGTCTTGAGAAAAACGACTTTCGTGCTGTCAAAAGATCTTGGTTTGGAATAAGAACACCTGCACATGAATTCCGATGCTGCCATTTAATATTTGTGTGACCTCGAATAAATTACTTAGTCTCTCTGAACTGTAGTTCCTCCTGCAAAATTGAAATATCCCTTTATCAATGTGTCTGGGTTGTTGGGAAGGATTCAGTGATCATGCCTGGTGGTCTGCAACGTGTGGCACACGAAGAAAATGGTTCTTTGGGGGTTTTCTCTCTGAAGGCTGGCAGGATTGACATCTAGCTGGCTGGCCCTAATTCTTAATGGGAGATGTCATTTTTGACTGGAGGCATGTGTTCTTGCTGGTTACTAAATACTTTGAACATCACCCTTCACCTTGACTGGTAGGAAGTGTACTATACCGGTTTGCAAAAGAATGACAAGTTTGCAGTTTTATTTAGTATATTAATAACATCTCAGTGGGAAGATATAATTTATTCTATTCTATTCTATTTTGTTTATTTTTTTTAGAGAGAGCGCAAGTGTGCTGTCATGACCCTGAGATCATGACCTGAGCTGAAATCAAGAGTCAGATGCTTAACCCACTGAGCCACCCAGTTGCCCCGACATGATTTTTTTTAGGTGAGATTCACATAACATAAAATTAACCATTTTAAAGTGAACACTTTGGTGGCATGTAGTACATTCGCAGTGTCATACAACCGTCATTGTTATCTATCCTAAAATGTTTTCATTACTCCAGAAGGAAACCCATGCCCGGTAAGCAGTCACTCCTGCATTTCTCCTTCCCCTCAGCTCCTGGTTACCATTAATATGCTTTCCGACTCTCTGAATTTACCTGTTCTGGATATTTCATATAAATGGACCCGACAATGTGTGACCTTTCGTGTCTGGCTTCTCTCACTTAGCCTGATGTTCTCGAGGTTTATTGTGTTACAGCGTAGGGATCAGTGTTCCTTTCTTCTTGGGGCTGAATAAGAGGGCACTCTACGTCTGTGCCACAATTTGTTTCCATTTATCTGTTGATGGTCATTTTTAAAAAATCTTTTGGCTACTGTGAATAATGCCGTGAACATGTACGCACATGTATTTATTTCAATACCTGTTTTCACATCTTTTGGGTATATTCCCAGGAGTAAAATTGCTGGCTCATAAAATAATTTTATGTTTAACTTCTGAGGAACACGACATGCAATTTTAAGCCAAATAGTTAATCATAAAGACTGTTTTTCTTAAATAAAATAGAATAATAGCAAGAAAACAGTTCCATTCTTTTTTTTCACCTTTCTGTTCCAACTGCTGGTTACCTTCTGGCTGACTGATCAAAATTGAGGACTTGAACTCCAGAGCCCATGCTTTTGATGGGGGTCCTGCCTAGCAGAGAGCTTGACTAAAATAAAGTGTTAGATGTCGGTACTAGGACATATAAGCCAAATTGCATGTTGTGCCTCCATCTTGACTGTCTGTTGTGTGAGCTTATTGCCTTTAACAATCCCTCAGTCAGTCTAGTGAAGAGAACTATTAGCCAAGGTTGATTATCATCACCGAGATGTGAGTCCATGAAAGAAAGTGAGTCATGCACTAAGGCGATTTTATGATGCTTATGAGGGAAGGGTAAATCAAATGTACAAATCTAAACTACAGGGAACATTTGAGTGGCTGAATCATATGTCTGAGTGGAATAGATTTTATAGCGTGTGTGCCTGTAGACCCTTAACACAATTGTCCTACTGCTTTGCTCAGAGTGTTCTCTTCCTGGAGGCCCGGCAGTGACCTCTCCAAACACATCGAAGGAAGCCCAGGGCACTTCAAATGGAGGCCACCCGTGTTGGAAAAAAAAGACAACAGGAAGGGAAGAGAGAGCAGTAAAGTCACATTTCTACTTCGGCTTCATCGAGAGCTAGCTCACATCCTGCAGTTGGCTCTTTCCCCTACAATTCATCCATGTGAACAGACTTGAGCGCAGCAGCCCAGGGAAGTAGCATGTGGGGCGCTCTGGGGAATGAAGTGACCAGAGAGGAAGGACGGTGCTTCTCCAGCCCCATCGCCACCAGCCCGTGTTTATCCTGTGTTCTCGCTGTTGAATCCCAGATGCCCTTGTGCCTTCTCCACTTATTTATTCATTGATTGAGTTAATGATTTGGTTTCTGACTCTGCCCCAGGTACTATTTCTAATGTTATGTGGAATATACACATGAATCAAGATGAACTCTGTGTTCTCTAGAAGCTTGCGGGGTTGGGGGAGAGATGAGGCGTGGATGTCTACAGCCTTACCGTGTCGAAAGAAGTGTACGGTAGGGGTCAGAGGACAGACTGTGGGCCTAGACTGCCTCGGCTTGAAACCAGCTCCACCTTGACTGACTGACCTACCACCTGTATCTTACGTCCTCATTTCTAAAGTGGGGAGAATAATAGTACCTACCACATAGGACTGTTTCAACGAAAGCCCTGGGATTAGTGTTGGTGCTAGGTTAAGTGCTACAGGAGAGTTTCCCAAACAAGTAAGAGACAAAGATCCTAACTGAGAAATAACCAAAGTGCTCTGGGAGTTCAGAGGCAGACGTGTATACTAGGAGCCTAGAAGCCTCATGGCAGACATGACTCCGAGGTAGTCCTTGAAAGCTCAGTTGAGCTCTCTGTAGCATGGTCTTTTGTTCATCCACTCATCTGAGCCAGTGTCCAGCAATAAATCAGGAGGACTTCGCCCAGATTCCTCTGTGCATAGCTATCAGAGTTCAATATACAGCCGACTCCTTAAACATGCTTTCTCTTAGCATTTGTTTTAGAGGGGGAGGGGCAGAAGGACAGGGAGGGAGAATCTCAAGCAGACTCCCTGCTGAGTGCAGAGCCCGATGTGGGGCTCAATCTCATGAGCCTGAGATCATGACCTGAGCCGAAACCAAGAGTTGTAGGCTTAACCAACTAAGTGAAATAAGTAAATCGGAGAAAGACTTATTATCATATGGTTTTACTCATGTGGAATATAAGAAATGGTGGAGAGGATCCTAAGGGAAGGGAGGGAAAACTGGGAAGAAGTCAGAGAGGCAGACAAACCATAAGAAACTCTTAACAATGGGAAACAAAATGAGGGTTGCTGGAGGGTATTTGGGTGGGGGGAAGGGATAACTGGGTGATGGGCATTAAGGAGGACATGTAATGTGAGGAGCATTGTGTGTTACATGCAACTGATGAATTGTTGAACACTACATCTGAAACTAATGAGGTACTGTGTGTTGGCTAATTGAATTTAAATTAAAAAATGCTTTCTGAGGACACTGAAGAAAAGAATTAATTCTTACATAAGGGCTGGTTACTTGTCCTTCAAATAATTAAGCCACTATTTGCTTGACTTTGAGTAAGTCACTTGACCTTTCAGAGATTTGGTTTATCCATTTGGAGTAGAAAAGATCTAGACTCAGTAAGTGTTATGACTTTTTGAAAACTAACTCTAAACTATTGTGATTATGAGCAGTATTGTTATGAGTTTTAGACTTGTAAACATCATTCATATTGTTTATAAAGGGTTGACTACAAGTCATATAGGACTCGGGCCTGAGTTTTAGTGATTGATTTCTCGCTGAAGTTTTATGTTATAGAGGCTTGAAAGGAGATTTCCAAAACCATAAGACTGCCAAAAATTCTATTTGACCAACAAAGTTTACAGTGTCTATGCCCATATTTACAAATTGCATCCTTGTCTACCCACCCATAATTTTGCCTATCTGCTTTTCCCCATTTTACTAGTTATGGAAAAACAACTAGCTTACTACTGCAGAAAAGCCACAGTTCTTTCTACAAATACCCAAATATCTAAAAGGATTAGACTTTTTTTCACTGTACTTTGATCTTCCATGCTTATTATGGATCCATATACTATATGGCTCAAAGAAAATAATAGAACTTTTGTTGAGTTTCTATAGGTTTAGAAACCATCATTGCATTTTGGAGCATAAATGTGTCCTTTAGTCATGATACAAGGCACATGTTGTAGTTATGTGTCCACTGGACCTAGTTTAAGAGAAAAGGACTTAATTCAAGTTCAAGAGAAAAGGACTTAATTTGAGAAAAGCAGAAGTAGATTCTAGATTGAGTTTTTAGGCACCACCACTGAACTGGCCTTCCTAGGTAGTTTTTGTCTTTAGTAGAATAAGGAAGCTAGGACACAACAAACAAACGAACAAATAAACACCCTGAAACTATGACTACGAGCTCAAGGCATACTCCACTATGCTGTAATGGGCATTGTCAAAATGGATGTCACTCTCTCCCTGCTCCCTGGCTCTCAGCACCTACAGGGGGACCAGACATTGGGACCTGTACTTATTTGCCAGGGCTGCTCTAACAGAGTGAGAAGAACTGGGGGGCTTACACAAGAGAAATTGATTGTCTCACAGTTCTGGAGGCGAGAAGTCTGAGAGCAGGGTGTTGGCAGGGTCAATTCCTTCTGGATGTTGGGAAGGAGAATCTGTCTCATGTCTCTCTCCTAACTTCTAGTGGTTCATCAGCAATCTTTGGCTTCCTTGGCTTGTAGGTGTAGCCCTCTGATCTCTACTTTCATGTGTACTTGGTCTTTTCACTGGATGTGCATCTGTCTCTGTGCCAGAATTTTCCCTTCTTATAATCATATTGGATTGGACCCACCTTAATGACCTCATCTTAATTTGATGATCTGCAAAGATCCTATCTCCAGATAAACTCAGGCACAGGTACTGGGGTTTAGGAATTTCAACATTTCGGGGGGACACAGTTCAAGCCATAAGAAGACCTCTTCAGCAGTTGCTGCAGAAAAGACCCCAAGCTCAAATGCCACCACTGCAAGGATGCTACTAGAAATAGTAGAGGTGGCGAATGGCCTCGATGTGGTGAGGCTCACCTCTGCCTTCCAGCTCTTGCATGGTTAGTTCTGATTGGTGGAAGCTAGGCTTTGGAAGGAACTAGAGCTGTAAAGAAATCTGGAAAATGACAAATGTCTTTAGCTTTTTGGTTTCCGGGATGTTAAGGGTGGTAGAAAGGAGATGGATGGGCTAAAATGGGGCTGAATCAATCAATCTGTATTATCTTCCAGTCAGTGAAGCGGAGACTGTAAGAGATGTTGTGAAGACTGATGGGATCACGAGCAATGGTGTTAAACAACAGGAGCATTAGTTGGTAGTGAATTACTACTTTCTGTCCCAGGACGGGATTTATGAAACTTCCCTTTCAACTACCATGAGCAATTTATTTGTGGACTAGGAATTGTAGATATTTAAAAAGGCAGGTGATTTTTTCTCTTCTTTCCAGCAAGATTATGCTTAGACCAAGTATCTTTGAAACCTCTCAGAGCCCAGGGGGGAATGTCGTATTTAAGTATAAGGGAAGACAAAGGAGTAAAGGAAAACCTGGCATATGCTGGGCTGGTTTATTGTGTCTACCCACCTGGTCTTTTCAGTGACAGATCTTAGGAACATCCCTCATGCTTCCCTTTTTCTCACTTCCTAG
Source organism: Ursus americanus (assembly GCF_024610735.1). Taxonomy (NCBI): domain Eukaryota; kingdom Metazoa; phylum Chordata; class Mammalia; order Carnivora; family Ursidae; genus Ursus; species Ursus americanus. The sequence continues at coordinate 47,695,219 of NC_142137.1, read as the reverse complement.
TCCAGTTTTTTTCATTGCTAAATCCTAGAAATTTTGCCTTAAAATGAATCTCCAAATTTGGCCACCCCGCTTCATCCCATTGTCATTCTCTGAATTTAGCCCCTTGCCACCTCTGGACGGTGTTTGTAATCAGCTGGCATTCCCCACTCTAGATTCTCTCCCACTCTTTCTTTCATGCTGGAGCCAGAGTTACTTTTCCTACAAATCAGATTTGGCCATGTCCTACCCACTTCCTCTGTCACTGCTGTCCTAATTTATTGTTGTTACTAACCATTGTAGAAGCAAACGCTTGTTCTTTTGATTTTATAATTTTCTTGAACTTTTCCCCTCAGTTCCTGTTATATTTTTAACTGTTTGCTGGATAGCTCCCTCTGGATATCCTTGAGTACCTGCTTCATATTGAATTGTCATCTTCTAATCTCCTCTCTGAAGATCAGGGAGGCGGCATGGTCAAGCTCTGCTGAAGGCCCTCTTCTGGATTGCAGACTGCTGGCTTCTCACTGTGTCCTTATATGGTGGAAGGGCCTAGGGAGCTCTGTGGAGTCTCTTTGGTAAGACCCATAATCCCATTCTTGAGGCTCTATCCTCATGACCTCATCACCTCCCAAAGGCCTCACCTCCTAATACCATCACACTGGGCATAGGATTTCAACATGTGAACTAGGTGGGGTGGATACAAACATTGCGACCATAGCAATGGCACTATAAACCTATCCCAATGCCAGGAGGCTTCAGGAGAGCCCAGGAACTCCACTTCACCTTAGGTTGGCACCCTGTGGTCCAACAGCTCTTCTACACTCTGTATTCTTGGGTGAATCTCAGTCTAACTTGGCAAGTACATATTCCCTTATACTATCTGGTCTAAATCCTCACTTTTCCTGTCTTCCAAAGCCCTTACCTTCCTTCCCTCTTCCAGGCATCATTGTGAGTATTACTCTTTCAGTCTACACCAGCCTCTTTGCATTCTGCAGCTTTCACTTAAGAATAACTGATGACATTGGTCTTGTGTTGATGGCAGTTGATGTAGAGCCTTCAACTTCAATCTTATTTATCCCTAAAGACCAAGAGGACGATTAAGAATCTGCTTGTGCATGTGTTCATGAATGTGCACGTAACCTTGAGAGACCTTGAAAAACAAGCCCAATTGCTACAAATTGCCCCTGGTTCAGTGTTTAGGTTTGTTCACATGAACCTCTGTGTAATCATTCATAACTAAAATATATGAATTATATTTTATTTCCTGATTGCATAGCATGCAGTAAAATAAGAAAAAAAATTACAGGCTAGTACTTTTTTCTTTACTTGAAAGGCTTTTTTTTAGGTCTGTTCAAGGACTGAGTCTTAGAAAGGTCTTTATTCTGATCTGCTCACAGACAGACAGCATGGCCTTAAAAAGAAAAAGCTGAATTAAATTCTCCAGTTACTGAGATTCCTCCCCCCCCCCTTTTTTTTTTTGGTTTACTCGTGTCAGTGTCCAAACCATTCTTAAATTATAAGGCATATGATAGGAACTTAAAACCTTCCTTGCAATTCTAATTCATTTTATTTCTATGGTTATCCGTTAAGATGAAAAGGCCTTACAGACTCTTCTAGGATAACACCTCATCAGCTTGAGGAATAATACTAATTTTTATCTACCTAAAGTTAGAGGGAAGAATGTAATTGATGGCCTGAAGTGCATTTGAGGCCATGATTTAGAGGTTTTGTTTTGTTTTGTTTTGTTTTTTATCACTCTTACCTATCTCTACTTGCTGACATTCTACTTTTTCAGCCTCTTTCAAATGTCTCATTTTTCACAAGGGCTTTCCTGGTCCCAACAAGCCAACCAGTGGGTTTCTTTCTCCTCCCCCCCTTTTTAGGTCTTTGTTCCTACTTTATCATGGTTCCTGTTTTAGCCTGTACTGTAGTTATTGGGCGCACACAGGGCGTAGAAAGGAAAGCATGGACTCTGAAGGCTGGCGGGTGGGAGCTCGACTGGGATCATGTCTCTTGGATTGTGTGGCTCAGATATATTACCTCCTCCCCTAAACCTCAGTCTCCCCATCTTTAAAGTGGGGATAATTGGGGCACCTGGGTGGCTCAGTTGTTAAGCATCTGCCTTCAGCTCAGGGATTGATCTCAGAGTCCTGGGATCGAGCCCCACATTGGGCTTCTCCGCTGGGAGCCTGCTTCTTCCTCTCCCACTCCCCCTGCTTGTGTTCCCTCTCTCACTGGCTGTCTCTCTCTCTGTCAAATAAATAAATAAATAAATAAAATCTTAAAAAAAAAGAAAAAATAAAGGGGGGATAATAGTACCTGTTTGGCAGGACTGCCGTGAGAATTGAAAAGAATATTGGGTGTCTAGCATGTGGAGTCACTCCAGAAATGCACCTGTTATCTGTAGTGGTGGAGTTTCAGCTTTACCTGCTTTAGTGTATTTTCATTTCTTGTAGGGCACACACTCTGTCCTCTGCTTCCCTGAAGTTTTCTCAGAGGCTGGAAGCACCTTGAACACAGGTGCTGGAGAAATTTTTGTTGAATTGAAGAAATCGGTCTTTCCTCCAAAACAAACATTATTCCAGATCTTCTAGAGCTTCTTTTACACACTGATTTGTTACGGCTGTGTATCCTGAGCGGCGTCGCCAATTATATCCTGAAATTTGAATATTTGGGATTATGAAATTAGATTACTGTAAGATACTTAAAAGTGAATCGAAGCTGTAGATCGTTCCAAGCAGAATATGCCTGGTATGTATGCATAAGTGTGGGTATCTCTGTGGCTGTGTACCCAGAATTGGAAGTTTGCTGTCACTCAGTCCTCAGGATCCGTGTCTGCAGCTCCCGGTCTCTGAAAACAGCCACAGAGAAGTCTTGCAAGCAAACTATGCAAACACTCTTCAGTTTTCATCCTTCAAGAGGACAAAATCTCATCTACAAAAAATATGGGTTTCCTGGACTACGTTTTCCCTGCAGATCTTTTGGTCAAATTTCCCTATTGGGGGAAAAATACAGTTGCCACTATATATTGGGATAAAATAAATTATTTGCTCTTTGTAAATGGAGGGTTATGAATTCCAAACATTTCTCATCCATGCACTTACTTTCCTTGGGGGGGCCTGCAGGCTCCCTCATGCTTCGTTACTGTGTATGGCAGAACCCACAACAGCCTCCTTCCCACCCAGCCTGCCTGAGCCTCCCGCAGTCAGCATCACTGCTCCCTTGGCTGCCCTTTCCTCCCACAAATGTGTCAACAGAGAGTATGTACCAGCAGCAAAGATTCTTAGGAGGATACTGAGTACTGTAGTTAGGAATTCTCATTTACATTGAATTTCTCAAAAGCAGAACAAGTAGCAATAAAAACAAAGACAATGGGTCAAGGTTCTGAGGGCCAGAGTGCCAAAGGGCAACATTCACAGAGTCCAGAAATGAGGGCACCAAACTTCTGAGTAAAATCTAGGTTCCCGGAAGAGATCTGGTAATTACTAACATATCTTGGGAAAGGGGAAAAGGCTGGAAACCTGTGTTTGGTCCTCACCTGTTGATTCGTTCATTCATTCATTCATTAAAAAAAAATCTTCCTCTTTCTCTGCTAGGAATGCGCCATATTTTCTAAAGGCCACAGAGGATCATAAAAGGCTCATCATGTGACAAAGACCTATTCTACTTTCACAAGCTTCCTCCTTCCATTTCACCATCAAATCCACATGCTGGCTCGCTCCCTAATCCTCTGTTTTGGAAGTACACTATCTGATTTTGGCAATTCTCAGTAGGAGGCGGAAACTGTAGCTCTCAGCACTGGTACCCTTTTATACATATGTATGCAATTATGTTTCATATAATCAAAGAATTTAGGACTGAAGGTCATGAGGTTCTCACCATGCAAGACCTTTTGAAATTTCTCGAAGCAACCAGCAGGTCCCCTTCAGATTATTTTCCGTAACCTAGGTGCATCTTTTCATCGATTCTTACTAACATTTAAGCCCGTAGTTTCAGCATTTCAAGATCTTGTTAAATCTGGCCTGCCCCTTGACATGTAGGCTAGTCTTTGCAGTTTTGAGTCACCTGCAAATCTGATCAATCAGTATTTATAGTTCTCTTTGAATTACCCAGTTTCTTACAAACCAACTAATTGTACTATAATTTAGCTGGTTCTGTGAAGATATATGGAAAAAGTGGCCAAATTCCTTTAAAAATTGATGCCATATTTATAGCATTTCTAAACTGATACTCTAATAATTTTACCATGAGACTGGTTGGCCATGACTTGCTCTTGGTCAGGTCGTGGGAGATCTCTTTGGTTGGCACATCGTTTTCTAAGTTCTACATACCACCTGTTTAATCAATACCTTTCTAGAATTTTGTTGAAGATTGATGTGAAAATCATTCATCTGTAATTCCTTGAAGCTGCCTTTTTAAAAAGTTGGGACATTTGTCTGTCTCTAGGTTTCCAACATTTCTTTGCTTTCTATAAATGCAGAAATTACTAAAATTGGCCTTTCAATCAAAATGTGAATCCTTTCAGAAGCTTGAGGTAGTTCATCTGAGCCTGGGAACTTGATCTTGGATAAATAGGGCCGATTTTAAAATGCATTCATTATTTCCTCCACTATTTTGGTTCCAGATCCTTGCTCTGTTTGTTCTTCACTTTCTAGTTTGAAAATACTCTCTAAGGCAAAAACGAAATAGGAGAGACATTTCGCCATTTCTTGTCTGTTAGTTTTACACCATCTGCCAAACAATGGGCCCATCTCTTTTGTTTTTAAAAAAGCCTTTGCCTGCGCTTGGCAATTTGCACAAAAGCTTCTGGCCTTTAGCCTTTTATTTCAAACTGTACTGTATTTTCTCCCCACCCCCGCCTTCCTTGCCAGCACTTTTTCTTCTATATTATGTACTGGTACTTTTAATACTAAACTCTTCGGGAAGCTTCTCGCGAGGCCCGAGTGTTTTCACAATTCCATCACTAGCAATTCTTATGCGATTGGCCGACTTGCTTGACCTCTCAGAAATTTGGTTCCCTCATCTGTAAAATGGGGAAGGAATGCATTACTTACAAAGTAGTTCTGAAGGTCAAATAGAATGGCACCTGCAAAAGCTTTTGGTAAGCTCTAGAGCACTGTCAAAAACGTCAAGCCTTGTAATCTGGGGAGCTGAATAGTAAGAGAAGCAAATGAGCATGGCCTGTTAATAGTGGAAAGGAGCTGGGGGTTCATCTAGTCCAATCGTCTGCGTTAACAGATAAGCCAATATTGATTTGGCCAACACTCCCAGTTGGAGGCAGCATGGGAGAAGCTCAGCACACCGTGGAAGGTGACTGGTATCTCAGCTGTAGCTGTACAGATCTAGACCTTGGTTCTGGTCCTGGCTCTGCCACTAAATAATTATGACTTCCTCAGAGTGGAGCTTGGAATTATCCTACCTCGTCCACCACCGCCCTTTGCAGACGTAGCCATTCACTGTGTCTTCCTCCTGTTACCTTCCTTCTTAACAAAGTGTCTCAGACAGCATGACCAACCTTCCTGACAGGGCTTGGCCTGCTTTACTTTCTTCTTTAATATTTTGATGAGGCTCATTTGTTGTTCTGTGGGCGGAAGGTTTTTGTTGTTGTTGATTCGCTGTCTGCCATTTAGCGGCGGACCAGTTCAAAAGCTATCAATGAGATTAATAAATAAAGCACGGGAAAAGGAAGCTGTAGGGGAAGGCTGGCATGACTTGTTTTGAACAAAGTGTATCAGTCAGTCAAAGTCACAAATATTTATTTCGTGCCGACTGAATAGGAGGTCTGACAGCTTCTGTAAGGCGTACGCAAAGCAGTATAACAGAATCTAAGCTCAAGGAGTTTCAGATATTCTAAAGGATATCTTATAAATCCGTTGTATAAATTAATGCTGCTTTTCCTTATGACTCATAATAATAGATGCAACTTTTAGAGTGTCTACAGACTGTGGACTTGATATTTCATCTTACTTAGCATTACAAAGAACTATTGTTCCCATTTCATGGTTGAGGAGAGCAGGGCTCAAAGAGTTGAAGTTCCTTCCCCTAGGGCACATAGAACAAGAGACATAATCAAAATTTGAACTTATGTTGGCCTGACTGAAGTTTGCTCTTTTTATGAAAGTTTAAGAGATGTACTTCCTGTTGTAAATTACATGTCTGACTACTCCCGGTATTATGAAGTCTGAGATGACATGCTTGTTTTCCCCCAAATTTGATTCATCCAAATAATTAGGGATAGAAGCAAGAACACTTAATTTTAGAAAATCAGTCGATGGCCAGATGGAATTCTGCCAAGAACCATTTCTAGCCTGGAAGTCTTCTGTCCCTGCTCTGGGTCTTTCTGTCCTCAAAATATACAGATCAGACACTTGTTTGAAATTTACCTTTTAAGGTACTGAAGAGCAGTGGAAAACTCACTAATCCAGAATCCGTATATCTTTATTGGAAATTGATATATACAACTTACTACATTTTTTTTTCTTGGCATGCAACAGATAGAGCGGATTTCATGGGGAATGCACTGAATTGGCCAGATTTTCTGAGCTCGGCACTCTTTCTTCTGTCCTGCTTTAGCTATCTGTTCTTTTTTGGAACAAAAGCCTCTTCCCTTAGGCCTTTTCCAAAGAATATTCAGATTGCAGTTCTTTTAATGGGAATAGGGAGAAGCAGCATGAGCGTTAGTCCCAAATCTTAGCCTTGAGGTTGTGCTGTCCTGACCTGTGTCCTGGAGAAGAGAATCGGCTGGAAAGCACTATAGAACACCCACTGTGTCCCTAGGGACCAACAATGAAAGAAGATGTTAGTGTGTGGGCGGCTTGGGTTTAGTGTGAGAGGTTTGTTTATTTACTTGTAGAGAGCAGCGCATCATAGATACTCTTTTACTGTTAGGGGAATTAGCGGATCTTTCTTCTTTAGAGAACTAATATCCGTTTGCTGTTTACAAGGATAACATTATTTATGGCCCTGCTAAATCTAAACAGCTGTTAGGCAGGATCTCCTCCAGGAGCAACTGCCGATTGAATCCAATATGCGTTCGTTCATGTACCTCTGTTCAAACAAGTCAGGGGTTTTCGGTTGAATATGTCACATTGGGCAAGTGGTGATAAAACAAGATTGGGCATCTGTTAGCTTCATTCTCTTTGTGGTTCTTTCACAGACAAACTATGAGAATTTGACCTTTGAGTCTATTTACCTGCCTGAAAAATAACAGTAGTAGCCACTTCGGTCCTACCTGCTTATCTCCTTTTTTGGTGTACTGAGGATTTAAGAGTTAAGCTCCCTTGGTTATCCAAATGAACGGTTTGGCAAAAGCACCAACTATGATTAAGGAAATGAGTAAAGTGACAGGCATCCTACCACCAGACTGTGTTTCTGGTGTGAACTAATTTTACCTCCCGATTCTCTGTCATTCAGTCCATACTGGGATACAGTTTAGTATTAAGCAGGCAGGATAAATCGCCTTGACTGTTAGGCCCTGAGAAGCTTCACTTAATTAGGATTTGGTTTGGACAGAGGGGTAGAGATGTGTTATCAGTGATGACTCCTGACACTTTTAAATAGTTTTTAAGTTCTTAAAATACACCTAATCCTGAATTTCAAGGAATAGAAAGAATTATGGGGTGAGGGTAAATCAGAAGGGATAATAAAAATTGCAGCCTATGGTGTTTTAACAAACCTCTTTACTCTCTCACTGGCTCTCGAAGTTCACTTTTGATCTTTTTACCGGAAAAAATTGTGCAAGTAAAATTTGTTTAATTTTTTCCTACTTGTCTAGGGTATGTCGGAGGAGGGGTAATCCTAGGAAGTTCACACTAAAGTAAAACACTGTGGGAGATAAGGGAAGAGGACGGGGAGCGCTTGTAAGGATATGTCCCTTTGCAACTTTTCCCATGGAAGAAGTTTGTACAGGAATATACGTTAATGAGAAGAAGAGATAATTGGTTCGTTGGCTTTAGTCCTCTGCGACTTTGATTCAAGAAACATCAATCATGTGTGCAAGCATTGGTCTTGGCACTCAGGAAACACCAAAATGAGTAAGCCATGGCCACTGCCCTCAATGTTTCCTCTGTCTAGGGGAGGAGAGAGCCGTGTAAGCACTACATAGAAGATGGTTTTAAGAGCTTGTAAAGAAGCAGGACAGATAATGTGCCTGGGGATGACAGAGGAAGAAAAAGATTACATGTGACCTGGGTGGTCAGGCAGAGATTTCGAGACGACTTTGCACTTGGTTGGAGCTTTGGGCGGAGTTGGAGAGAGAACATTTCATGTTGACATTGACAAAGAAATGGGGACACAGGTGGACCTGTTTGGGAAGTGATGAGGAGACTGATGGGGCTAGAGGGCAGGGGGTAGTGGGAGAGGAAGTCAGAATGGAAATTCGGGGTCAGATTATGGAGGAAGATTAAGGCTCTTCTCTGGCTACAAATTCTTTTTGGAGCAGAACCTCAAATGAACCTGCAGAGACTCTCCAGTTGACTTGCCCTTTAGAACAAGTGACGTTTGATGAGCAAGCAGTCTTGTCAAACAGTGTTCTTTCAACAAGATCCATTAAGGGCCCCATGTATTGCACAGTCTGGGCCATTGAGCAGCAGGTCATAGCTGTGAAGTGGCGATTAGAGTGAGAAGCAGGCACAGAAGTCACCTAGTACAACCTCATATTCGTTTCTTCTTGCTGTTGTAACAAATTGTCACAAATTTAGTGGCTTAAAACAACACACATGTATTCTCTTGTAGGTCTGTGGGTTGGAAATCTGAAATCAGTTTCACTGGGCTAACGTCAAGGTGCCATAGGGTTTGTTCCATCTGGGGATGTGAGAGGAGACCCATTTCCTTGCCTTCTCCAGCTTCTAGTGGGTGCCTCTGTTCATGGGCTTATGGACACTTCCTCTGTCATCAAATGACCTTACTCCAGCATGTGCTTCCTTTGTCACCTGGCCACCGCCTCTGACTGACTCTTGGGTCCTTTTTATAAAGATAATTGGGATTACCTTGGGTGCGCCAAGATCATGCAAGATAATCTCCCCATCTCGGAGTTCGTTAACATGATCACGTCTGTAAAGTCCCTTTTGCCATATAAGGTAACAATCATCTGTTTCAGAGATTAGGGTGTGGACAGTTGGAGGGGCAACATTTAGCCTGCCACGGACCTCCACATTTTACAGGTAAGAGTGTTCAGGCCCAGCTTGGTCTAAGGCCACACAGATAGGTAATGACAGACTCCTGTTTCTGACTCCCAGTTTTCTTTGTCCTGCACCATGATGCCAATCTTCCATCCTTTCTGTGAGGAATCAGTGGCGCTTTCCACAGGCAGCGATCCCAGCCGGCTAAGACCCGGGGCTGACTGGAGTAGCGTTTCGCAGTGGGTGAGGCTCTTCCTTCTTTGTGTCACCGGGCAAGGACCAATTTGAGAAAAGAAAAAATGCTCTTTTTAGGACCAAAAAAGGCTAGGAACTGCTCTCACTGAGTGGAGAAGAGACTGGGGGAGAGGAAAAGAGGAGTGTGCAAGGAAGGAGAAGAAAAGAGAGGGTAGAATGGAGAGATGGAGATGTTGTAGTTGAAGTGGAGATGAAAAGAAAGAAGATAATCATGTATATCCCATAATGATGCCACTTTCTTCTATGTACATGGTTTCTGAAACTAAGTATCTCCTGCAATAGTTCCTCTTCATTAATGCCTGAAGTCTAACTTCTATAATAACTACATTATCCGTTTCTTTATGCGTTTGTTGCTCACAATTTATGTTCTTTACAGGTTCATCCTCCTCGCTGTTAGACTCCCCACAGCACAGCAATAATTTCCATCTCTGTTATAACACAGAGCACAAATAGCTGTGTTATAACAGTTTTAATCATCTTAATGATGATATACAGAGTATATCACACTAGTATCATTAGGATTTTTCTTTGAAAAAGTTCTGGAAAAATTCCAACCTAATTTTGTCCTTTAACTGAAAGAAGAGCTTGAGTCTAATATAAAGGGCATATTGTTCTTGAAACTAATATAGAAAGTGAAGATCACCAAGAAATAGCAAAGGCGTATTGACATTAAGTTGGAAAAGCCATGCAGGAAACGAAATAAAACATTTGAGAAGAAAGAGAAAGTTTTAAAGTTATTTTTAACAATAGACAGAATAGGGAAAGGAGAATATAAAATGTTTACATTATTACTGGAGGCGGCATTGCTGATTGATGATGGGAAAAGAGAAGCTGAAAAAAGTTTTCATCTTTACCCAAAAAGTGATCTATAAGAAAATTTAGACTAAATATTATTTAGATTATTTAGAAGAGAGATAAATCAAGTTAAAAAATATGGGACATTATCAACATACTTATTGAGAAATACTGTTTTTTGTTCTATTTTGTTTTGTTTTTGAGAGAGAGAGACTGCGAGTCGGGGTAAGGGCAGAGGAAGAGAAGAGAATCTTAAGCAGGCTGTACTCTCAGTGCAGAGCCCGACTCAGGGCTTGATCTCAGGACCCTGAGATCATGACCTGAGCCAAAATCAAGAGTCAGACTCTTAATTGACTATGCCACCCAGGTGCTCTTGGGTATTTTTAAAGTTAATGTTTCCACGTCTCATAATTTCCCAGCTTGTCCAAGGTAGGCAATTTTATGCTATTGTTGTATTTTGTCCAGTATCTGTTAACAGATTTCAATACACAATGAATACTTAATAAACATGTGATAATAATTATTGATATTAATTAAGGCTATTGAAAATGTTTTGGTGTGCCTTTATCAACAAACTGAGATATTTAACTTAGAATACTTATTTTTACTCATCAACAAGAATATATAAAAATTGAAGTAAATGTAGGATAACCCAAGTTTTAGTTTGAGTACTTTATTTCAAGAAAATGCCTGCAAAACCTACTCAAATGCTCTCCATTCCTGCCCATGCAAATCTCATGTATTCTTTAAGGCCCAGCTTAGTGACTACCTCCTCACAAGACCTTTCCTGATCCTCTAGGTTATTTCTGACTCTTCCAAGTTCCTACAACATTTTAGGTAATTCGCCTTACCCTCCTAATTACGTATTGACTTTAATATTATTTCTATTAGTCTATATTATCTAATATATAATAATTCTTCAAAGGCTAAGACTATGTATTCATCTTTGCATCCCTGGATGCCTAGCATAGTCATTATCTATAAGTGAGCAATAGAGGTACAGACAATCACATATAGACAGATCTAGTTAAGTATGAATACAGCAGTGCAATGACTATTCTGTAGTAGTAACTCTGAATTACTTTTATGAAGTCCTACTTGCTTCACTTGTTGAGTAAATTCTTCTAGCAATGGGGTGGGATCTACAAATCTGTTATTTTTAATAGACTTCCCAAGTTATTCACATATAACCAGTCTGGCGCTGGCACCAGCAACACTTGGGAATCATTCATCAACAAGTCAGGTATCAAGTTCATCCTGCTGTGTGCCTGTGAGAAATGTTCCCCATAAATACAGGTAATTAGCGGAGAATGGGTAAATTGCTCTGGAGGGGAGAGAATACATGATTCCAAAAGCAAGAAATGGAGTGTATCAAAGAGCGGTGAGATGGGTTGGTAATTCAGATAAAGTTAATCTTCTAAGGAAAACCTGGGTCAGTTCTGCCTAGCAAGCCCAGCCTGATTCCTACCCAATGGAGAGTTTAAAAGACCAACCACTAACTAGGCTCTAGAGTACTCTTTCCTGTTCTCCATGAATAATCAGAATAATTGAGTCATCCTCCTTCCCTTCTATCAAGACCTGTTACAATAACTTTATCTATGTATCCACTCATTTAATTCTATAGTATATATGAAGACTACCCTTGAAATTTTAAATACCAAATCTCCCTAGTTTTTCATGTTGTCCGTAGTTCCTAGAAGGAAGTTTCATTAAAGATGAATCCCTCTCGGGGCGCCTGGGTGGCTCAGTCATTTAAGCATCCAACTCTTGATTTCAGCTGAGGTCATGATCTCAAGGTCCTGGGGTGAGCCCCATGTCAGGCTCTGCACTCAGCATGGAGTCTGCTTCTCTCTATCCCTCTGCTCTTCCCCTCTTGCTCGCTCTCTCTTTCAAACAAACAAACAAACAAACAAACAAACAAACAAATCAAATCTTAAAGATGAATCTTTCTCAGCACAAAATAATATTCCAGTAAAGAAAAAACTGCAAAGAGAACAGAAGAAAAATTAGGAGATTAAAGATCTCAACCTTTCTGTGAGATTGAAAGAGGACAAAGTGGTAAGTGACTCAAAAGAGAGGAGGAAGCTGTAAGTCATAGGGCCTTCAATGTAAAGTACTGATGAAATGTGAGCTAATCCTCATCACAAGATCCCTAAAAGACCTGGAACTAGACACACCAGGTTCTGCTGGGGGTGGGAATTTAAAACATAGAAATTGGTGGAAGTCAAGCTGTTGAAATGACTGGACCCTTAGATTTTTTTCTCTACTACAGGTAGCCTGTGATTAAGGTGAGAAATGGGGTTAATTCTTAGGTAGCATTGAATGTGGGTGGTTTCAGACATGGTGCCAAGACAACGGATGAGACATGGGCTGACCATAGAGGCACTGAAAGAGTCTGCGTGTTAAATAATAGAAGCCTCCCTTTCTGCTCTATAGTTATCTTCCAGATATTTACTTCTCAGGCAGAAAACAGAGGACTCCTCCTTGAAGAAACTGAATGTCACTTGAGAAGAGATTGCCACATCCTGATGTTTGGGGGTCTCACCCAAATATGTTCTATATTGTTCTGTGAGGCTTATCGATTGATAAGCGATGTGCTTGCCCATGTAGAGCTCTTCACTGCCCTGTTCTTAAATGTTCATCAGTGGCCAAGGAACATCAAGTGTTCCAGAAAACCTTTAACACGAAAAAGAGAGACCAAATATAAAAAAAGAAGGAAAAAAAAGGAGCCTTAGAAATTCAGATCATTTAGGGAATAATTTTATTTTTCCACTTCTTTCTATTTTCTGAATCCCCCTAATTGCTAGCCCTGTCTCAGTTCTAATAAATGGATTTTTTCCTTTTCCTTTTTTTTTTTTTTTGATGACCAGACTCCCGTCTTGTACCTCTCTGGGGGCCCCTGTCTTGTTTTCTTCTGCCCATGACTGTGTTTTGATACCCTACCCAGCACTCACTCCTTCCCAGCCTTACGCTCTTCCTAGCCACACACAGGTCACTTCTCAGCGTGCTCAACTTCTGCCCCAGAATCTCAACCCTGTAGCTTTAGCCTTGCTCCCTGCCTACAGTCCTCTCTGACCTACCCACCTGCCCACTTGGCCTGTGAGAGCTTAGACTTTCTTCTGTGTTGCTACACCCACCTGCTATGATAACTGAAATTTCACTGGTCCTGCTGTTGTCTGCTGGCTGCCTATGCCTTCCCCTCTTGCCAATATCCAACCTTTAGGACACCATCTAGTCTTATCCTATTGCCTACAGCTATATCTCTGCCCTAAAAACTTAACCCACATAGATGGACTCTTTTCACTTCTTCATCCTTCTATGGCTGAGCCATCCTAATGAATCCTTAACTGAGTACAAAGTACCAAAATGGGTCGGGTACTTAAAAGTCATCTACTATCCTGTAGCCCAGGGAGTGAGTGAGTTCAAAGTTGCCTATCAAAAGAAAGTGTACTTTGGTTGAAGGAAGAAAGAAAGAACTTCTGCTATTCTTAATTCCCTTACTAGGAGCTGAAGTCCTGACTGCCTGAGTCATTCTGTGACTTAAGTGAGCAGTAGTTGAGAGCTGACCTTACTGTCTATCTCTACCAGTAAACCATGCTCTGCCACGCCAGCTTCCCCAGCTGTGAGGTTCTGACCACGTGGGCCTGAGTGCCCAGTGCTGCCTTCTTCCAGCCCACTTGGGTGCTGAGCAAAATCTCGGACAGTATCTCTGTTCTCAGAATTCCATAGCTGAATTGCTGTGGCTCTGATTATCCTCTAAACAAAGAACTTTCTTTGGAGGTGAATTTTCGAACTTGAAAAATCTCAGAATGACTAAAATGAAGGCTGATGTATGAACGTACACTCCCAGGAGATATCTTCAAGTAAGTCTCTAATTTTTTTTTAGGTTCTGTAGGCAATAAAGGAGATAAAAAACATTATTTAATTTTTTCGTACTTATCTTTCAGAAGTGAGCATTCTACTTGGTGATCCATTGAGTACCCAATAATGAGTGAAATGCTCTTAAGGTGTCAATTGAAATGAGGAAACCTTCTAAATCCACCTACATTTTTTCATTGTTCTTTCTTCAAAAGTCTTATTTAAGTGTAACTTGTTTTCTCATAAAATCGACTTCATATTTTAACTCCTATTTTAGTTACTTAGTCAAATATTATAAATCCTTCAAAAATGGTGAATCATTGTCTTTAGCAAGACACATTGTCCTAATGCAAAACACATGTTTATAAATGAGAATACTGATGTAAAATACTTCATTTCAATCCATCAGTTTGTTTTTAATCCACCAGTTTTGGTTATGGTTGTATTTCCCAGGTGCAGGCTGGTGCCCCTCATGGCATGGACTGACTTTCAGAGGACCATAGTAACAAGGATTAATATGAAATTAATTACATAGAGAGAAAGCTATGTTCTTCTCAAATTCCTTTCAGTTCTTTTTCTTACTGCTAACATTTTTTTTTCAACTCTTTAACTTTTGTTAATTTCCCTTTTTTTTTTTTTGAAAGATTTTATTTATTTATATGACAGAGAGAGAGACAGCCAGTGAGAGAGGGAACACAAGCAGGGGGAGTGGGAGAGGAAGAAGCAGGCTCATAGCGGAGGAGCTTGATGTGGGGCTCGATCCCATAACGCCGGGATCGTGCCCTGAGCCGAAGGCAGACGCTTAATGACTGCGCCACCCAGGCGCCCCATAATTTCCCTTTTTTAATAAATCACACCTTGGGCACTGAGGTTTTCCTATATTCCAGCTAGAATTACAATCACATTGTTATGTTTTATTGTTTTTTAAAAAAATAATTGCCTCTTATTTATGACAAATGATGTTGGTATTTGATTTATTATTGTCTTACTCCCAGAATGACTAAGTTTACTACAATGTAGGCAGTACACAGGTATGATACATGTTGGGCATCTGGTATGTGAACCATAGAAACTTAGAAGACATTGGTTTTGGGAAATGCTAGGTTTGAGAGTTTCTCAAGCTTGACTTTTTTCACTGAATCAACCAAATCAATTGGTTATTTGATGTAAAATAATCACTGGTGATTACAAATGCCACGTATTAATAAAATGCATCCAGTCTTGAGTCATGTAAGTCTAATGGTGGTTTTTAATGGAGATAAAGTCTTTTAACCTCCTTGAAATAAACATTCACTGGTCGATTCTATCTACCTCTAAACTTGATGAAGATTCCTGACAATTGGTCTCTTGACATCAACAGAATTACAAACACAGTGCCATCGAGAGCAAGGAATCTTGTGATAGAACTTGGTAAAAAATAATCATAAACACCAAGGCTTTTTGTATATTTTAAAGAATTACTTTTTCGTCTGTTATTTGTCATATTTTTGTCTAGATGAAAATATTAAAATAAAAAGATTCTTATAGAACCCCCGGAGCCTATCACAAAATACATACACCTGAAATGCTTGAGACACATTCGGCTTCTCAAACACATTCTTTAAAACTAAGGATCCCCAAGCAATACTGACCCTAAAGCTGACAAAAGAGAAACAACTGTTCTCTCCTGACTAGATCTGCACACGTCCTAACAAATCATCCTGTGAATTTGTACCACTCTGAGTGGTGCTTCTACCCCTGGGTGCAGGGGGGCGGAGCCACAGAATAGTGAAACACAGGCCTTACTGAGGGAGCCCCCAGGCTAGTGGGGCAGACAGGAGAGTAGGGCAATTATAAGACAAGACAGGATATGATTGAGAGCCTTAATTGTACAAGTCAAAGTTGCTAGGATTTGAATGAGGAAAGCTTCTTATCAATAGGGGAATGACAAGTTCTGGAAGAGATGGCATTTGAAATGGGCACTGTGGGGCACCTGGGTGGCTCAGATGGGTAAGCATCTGCCTTAGGCTTGGGTCATGGTCTCCAGGTCCTGGGATCGAGCCCCATGTGGGGCTCCCAGCTCACCGGGGAGTTTGCTGATCCCTCCCCCTCTGCCTTTCCCACTGTTTGTGCACTCTCTGTCTCTCTCTCTCAAATGAATAAATAAAATCTTTTAAAAAAAATGAAATGGGCACTGAAGAATAAGAACTGGGACAGAGTGGGTGTTCTAGATCGGTCACCCTCAAACTTCTACTGAGAATATGCTCTATAGCAGCGGCCAAGGGCACAGAGATTAATAGATTAATAGTAATAGTAGTTTGTTAGAGAAAATCACTTTGGTGGAAGTCATGGATGCAAACTGATTGTTACTATACAATGTATTAACTGGTGTCCTAGAACTCTGGAAGCAACGGGGGCAGGGTGGGGGCGGAGGTATTACTTCTGCCTGGGGAATTGAGAAAGCGTTTATGGAGGAAATGAACTTTGATCTGGGCTTTGAACGATGAGTGGAATTTTACCAGATGGAAAAAGATGAGAAATATATTCCAGGCAGCGAGCACAACATATGACAAGATGTGAAGGCATGAAAGCAGTATGTTTGGGAAGGGTGAGAACCTTCCATGCAGTTGGAGTGTGGGGGAGGGAAGTGAGGATGGAAATGGGGATTGATAGAGGAACTGTATGGAAAGACTCGCAGTGACTAATTTGTGAAAGGCTGTGTATGCCGTGCTATGGAATTCAAACTTCATCCTATCAGAAAGTGTTTTAAGTGAAACAGTAAAGTTTAGATCTTTGTTTTCGGGAGTAGACTTTGGTGACAGGATGGGGGCAATACATGAGACACGGCGCAGGGGAGGTAAAGAGAAGTCACCCTGAGCAGAAAGGCTTGCATGGGAATGTGACCTAGGACTAGGGAAGTTTGGAGTGAATTGTAAAGAGCCCCGGAGGCTAGATGGACAAGTTGGTACTGAGTTCTGTGACAGTCACCAAGATGGTGTTTTAGGAAGATTGATCTGGAAAGGGTCTGTAGAATGGGCAATCACGAAAAGACTCTAGGACCTAAGGCACAGGCCTACAATGATACTCAGGCGGGAGGGGCAGCACACAGGGCTGGCCACCAGTCCACCATCGGGCCATCAATCCTTCCAGCCTGAGTCCTGGTTTGCTTCCACTTCCACTTCCGCCCCCTCCCACCATGCTCATCAGGAGGCCCAGGCCCCGACCAGAGAATGAACCTGCTCTTGGATGAGTCCCTACAGTCCATTCCTAGCCGAGAAGATGCGAAGAAAGTCCTCTAGGGGCCTGCTGGGAAATGCTTTCTTTCTTTGAAGAAGGGAAACACAGAAAGAGAATCTCTTCTTCCTCTGAAAGCTGTCTCCCTGGGACACTTGGAGCTGCCATGCCATCCCTTTGCTGTGATAAAAGGGGCAAGTCTGTGGACAAAGCAGATGTTCAAGTGACCTGATGTCTTTCTTGATGTTGCTATCGAGCCACAGATTTAAACAAACCTGGAAGTGACTTCCCTTCAGACCTCCTGCAGATGAGCCAGTTTGGGAAGGAAGTTAATAAACTAGATTTTATACATGCGTATTAAGAGCACGGTGAAGGTACCTGCAGAGAAAGTTCAGGGTTGGCGTGCCGAGAAAGGAGACAAAAGCCAAACAGTTCCTTGTTTTTTGCTTTGGGCCTGGAGGAATTCTTGCATTATAAATGCTTGCTCCTTACTATATTTCTATTGTTAATTATTCATGGCTTCATACATATAATTAATGCAATTTATATCAATAACAATAATGACTAACACGTAACATAACAAACAATTTATTTGGGAAATTTTATGAATGCTTTCACAATATTAATGTTGGCGAAAGGGTTCTGCTCTTACTTCAAGTCACAGAAACGTGTCCCTGTGCAGCATGGCAGAGAAGCACAGACCTGGGCTCAAATACCTGTTCCTCCACTAGGCTGCCACATGCTCCCGGCAGGTGGCTTCATTAGCACGAACCTCAATTTGATGAAATTTTAAATGAGTTTCATAAAACTTGCTCTGTAGGGTTTGTGCTTAGTTATAGTAATTACTGCATGCATCCGCATTTTTCGGAGTTGTATTGCCCTTTGTTCACAGAATTGTCAGTTATGCATTATGGCTACTGATCTTTGATTTCCATTTTAGTCTTCCTTCTACCAAGGTCACTGCTATCTTTAGAACCCACAGGTCCCAGGAAGGAGGAGTTGCAAATCCGTTGAGTTCAAGGACATGGACCAGGCTGTTCAATTGTCTGACAGGGTCACTGCCTCAAAAGTGCAGACCTAGCCATCTTACTTTCTCTCTGTCTTATTGCAGAATGAACTTTCTGAGGGCTGGAAAATCATTTTTTTTTCATGTCCTGCAGCCAGCCTGTGGGAAGGCTGGGACAGAGAGGTGTAACTAGACCCACGGCAGACTTGAGCCTGCAACAAGGGTTCCTGTTCAGCCTGCCAGACAGTCCACTATTGGGACACTGAAATGTCTGCAACTCATATTAGATACATATTTTTACTTCTACTTGCCGTTGTTCCTTATATGCATAGGTCTCCCAGGAAGCTCACTGGAAGGAGCTGACCAGGCCGACATGGGATTTGGGCATTCCTTGCTGTGGTATTAACTAGTCTCACATTAAGGTTCCCCAAAATCTTAATTAACATTCATGCATTCTAACATTCAACATACATTTATCAAGTACCTACAATGTGCCGAGCCCTGATTTATACCATAACAAATCTTTTCAGTTTTGTTTAAATAGAGGCTTTTATTTTGAGAGAGGTAAGTCAGTGATGCTCTTAGAGCCCATTTAATCCATCACCATTCAGAAGTTTTCGCTTATTGGACCATCAACAAGGCTAAAACGAAGTTCTAGGTCTACACATCTATGAGGGAAAAATCTCAGTAGTCAGTAGTAGACTGGGGAGAAGCACTGTGACCGGATCCATACACAGTGTCAGAGATTAAGAAGTCTAAAATAAGAGGGCCACACCTTGCTGACGCAGCTGGGCCCACATGTGGCTTATAAGACAGCTGTCTCACCCACGCACTGGTTTCCATGACCAGGTGCAAGAGCTCTGCTCTGCTTCTCATGAGCACGGCCCCAGGGACTGACGGGGTTCAGTGGATTTTGACTAGACACCAGTCTTGTCCCTGGATAATCTGAACACTTGGGCTCATTCCTTTTTAATTTGGTGACCATGTATTCCTAGTTCGGACATGCTCTCCTGTGCCTTTTATCGTGCGTGTGAGAGTTGCGTGATAATTATGGACGTCAGTTTCCATTTGACATTTGGGAACAAAAATGTTTCCACTTCACTTGTGAAACTCAACATTTGGCTTTTATGGCAATAAATTCAATATGTAAACTGTAAAATACATCAGAAATATTTGGTCATGAAGTGAGTCACCTTTTTTTTTTTTTTTTTTAAATAACCACTCCCCACCAGGGAGGTAAGGGTTAGAATATATTGTTTATTTTTCTTTTTCTGGGAGTAGCCCAGTATTTAAAAAAAAAAATATATATATATATATACAGTGAATACACTCGTGTGGAAAAACTTCAGTATTTATCTCACAACCGACACGCCATACTTTCTGGGCAGGCTTGGGTTTGCCTGCCTGCCACTATCTCTCTCTCTCTCTTTCACACACGCACACACACACACACACACACACACACACACACACACACACGACTTTGAGCTTGGGATGAGTAGAGAAAGATAGGACTGAGATATTCGTCTCATTTATTTGAGTACATTCTTTGTCCACCTGTGCTCTTCTTCCTCATTAAAACAAAGCACCTCTGTATAAACGTTGTAACCACTATAATTTAATCAATGCATGTCTCAATGTAAACCTCCATTAGCATGGACATATTCTGAGCTCAGCGGGATTCTTTGCATTTTTTTTGGCCGGCGTTTCATACTGAATATCGCTATTTTGGAACAGTTCTTGGAAAATTGTAAAGAAACAAATCTGCTCCAATAATTTATAGAAAATTTGTATTTCTATAAAATTTTAACTTCTTATTCTGGTCTCCCAGGCCCCATATGAGCAAGCTTGTGGTCTCCCCTCTCCTGGCCTCTTTGTAGGCACACTGGCTTTCTAAATTTCTAATTCACCAAGCTGGCCCCCACCTCAGGTTCTCTGCAACCGCTGTTCCCCTTGCCTGCACCCCATTGCCCTCAGAACTTCACGTGGCCAGTCCCCCCCTCTGTGTGTTATCACTTCCTCAGGCAGCTTTTCTGCACACACTTTCTAACATGGTGTTGCCCGGTAGACATACCAGGGGAGACAGTTGTGAGCCATACTTGTAACTGTAAATATTCTTTTAAAAAAAATTATTTTATTTATTGAGAGAGAGCAAGAGAGTGTGGGGGGGGGAGGGGGAGAGGCAGAGGGAGAATCCTAAGCAGGCTCCATGCTCAACACAGAGGCTGATACAGGGCTCGATCCCATGACCCTGAGATCATGACCTGAGCCGAAATCAAGAGTCTGGCACTTAACCGACTGAGCCATCCGGGTGCCCCAATAACTAAATATACTAGTGGCCACATAAAATTTTTTAAAGTGAAATTAATTGTAATATTTTGTTTTAATCCAATATATCTAAAATATCTTTTCAACATACAATTAGTATACAAAAATTAATGAGATATTTTACATTTTTTTTCCTTATACTAAGTCTTTGAAATCGCCATCTCTCTTACATGGCATTTTAATTTGGACTAGCTGAATTCTCAGGAGCCCCATGAGACTAGTAACTGCTCCGTTGGACAGCATAGACCAAAAGTAAACCGTCCGCCTCCACTCACTCTGATCACATTACCCCTGGTGGATCATTATCATAACACTTACTGGTGTTTGAAATGATCCTGTTTATTTACTTGAATATTGTCTTTCCTCCCATCCTGTCTGCCCCCGTCCTGAAATGAAAAGTCTGAAGTACCAGGAGTTTCCATTTGTTTTTTTCTTGTATCCACGGAGCTTGATGTATGGCCAGTTTTCAATAAACGTTTACTGAAAATTAAATGAATAAGAAACCAATGTTTTGTTAAAACAATGCATGTATGTGTGGCTTTTCCCTCTAAAAAGTCTTCCCTCTCTCATGCTGTGCTTCAGATAGACGGAGTAATAATAGCCATGCATTGTTCCTCTCCTTCTGCGTCTTCATCCATGTCCTGCTGTAACTGCTGTGTGGTCTGTATCCCACTATTTTTCTAATACAGGGTTTCACCAAAAAGAAAAGCACACCAGTCCACTTTTAAAGCTACTTTCAAGTTTGCATTCAACTCACACTAAACAGAGAAAAAAAGGCCAACATCTGGACATTCTCTTCTTTCCCTTCCTGACCATTATGGGATTATGTCAGAAGGTAGTCAGGCTGTAACTTGTATTTATTATACTTTAAGCCAATGGAAGGAACACAGGATCTGTGATCAGTTGCAGGCCTTGGAAACTGCCTGAAGGCCTGGGATTTCCCTCCTTTGTTGTTCAAGAGGTCTTGCCTGCCACCGGAGCTCTGTGTGACCGCGGTCAAAGGTTCCAGATTCACCTGTGCTCATTTCCTCCATCTGTAAAAGGAAAATCACAGTTATTGCTTATTTCCAGAAGAAGACACAGAGAAAAGAACCACAGAGTGTCTTATGGTCAGTGAGAAGCAGAGCTGCTGGTCATACAGAGCAGTGGCCATTGACTCAGTACCTAACATTCTGTCCTAAATGCAGGTATCACAGTAAACAAATGTTAGTCTTGGAGGGTGGGTCGGGATTACTGGCAAACAGTAAAAAGTAGGCGGGGTTTGAGAAGAGCTCCTACTCTTTCTACAGTTAGGGAAGTTTGTAGAAAGAGAGAAGTTTCTGCAGGCTTAAGCTTTAGCATTTAATGACATTAGCTTACAGCTGCTCCTGGATGAAGAAGAGTGAAGAGAAAGCTGACCTGTTTCGGCCATCCCCCTCCCTCCCTTCTCTGCCACCCCCCCCCCCCCCGGGTATCTTTGGGATCACACTCCATAATAAACCTGGTTCTGGTTTAGCTGCAAAACCAACAGAAGGGTTATTAAAGAATGCTGAGTTTTCAATTCAGAATTCATTCATTCATTAAAAAGAAAAATGTATTGTGCACCTGCCATGTATACAAAAAATGGAAATGCAAACATAAATTAGGCCTTCCGGGGGTGGGGGACTACCATTGTAGCAGATGACACATTCATTAAGCCACAATTTCTGTGATTAAATTTTCAATTACAGTCATAATAAGAGCCTTGAAGGAGAAGAACCAGGTGGTGAGAGAAGATTGGAGTCCTGGCTTAGTCTGTCCTATCAAGGTGACCTTTCAGCTCATTTCTGGAAGACAGGTAGGGTTTAATGCGTGAAGGGGGTTGGGGATTGTCTTAGGCAGAGGGAGCAGCAGGTGTCAGTGTGCTGAGGGAGGAGGAACCTGGTGTGGTCAAGAGAAAGAGCCATGGCTGGGGTGCCCCAGAGGGCTCCCCAGTGATGAGCTAAGAAAGCAACAAGACCCACAGCCCAGGGTCTTCACTGGTTTCCCCAGCGGGGCTGACTATTACTGACTGAGTTTTCCTCCCCATTCATTTACCTGACTCTTTCATATTTAGCACCAACCCAGTATGTGAATCCCCCAAAACCTGTGGCTTTCTCAGGAGCCATTAGCAGATACACCCATTTCTCTGTTCCTGTCTGGAAGATCCCTGTGCCGAGTCATCTGCTACAGTAGCAGGCCAGGGGCAGCAGGGGGCAGAAAGCATTCCCCTGTGTTTGCCTTGGGAGATGGCAAGCACTGTGGGGAAACCCTACACTCATTGTGACCCAAAGTGTTGAATGAGGGATTAGCAAATGTGGCTGCTACCTAAATCGGAGGCCACGGCTCTCATTGTCACTGAGCATTACAAATGCAAACACCACTTAGTTTATTAGGTATGATTTAATTCACTCTGAATTAAACCAGGAAGCATTACTAATCTGTCTTAATGAAGCTATGACAGTCACATGATGATGGTTTAAAAAAAAAAAAAGGAGAAAAAAGGCCATTTGAGGGGACACTTCTCTAAACCTGGTACCAGGAAGGGGGAAAGGTCATTTTCCACTCTCTCTCAGAATCGCTTTAAACAGGAATGATAGTTGAGAGGAGACCGTAAAAGAGATGTAGGCGGCTTTAAACCTGCCGTTGTATGGACCACTGCAGTTGGAGAGTTGTTATGCTATTAACAGGAAGACAGGGCACCTTCCTCCTGAATGAAGTTAGATGCAGTCTCATCAGGTTTATGCTAAACTTTTGGCAGCTAGGTTTCCAACACATGATAAATAATGATACCTCTGGGGAACGCAGGAAACTAGACAAGGCTCCTCATTACTACAAATTGGTCACGGACTGGGTAGTACTCACCTCACACTGCTCCTGTCTTTCTGATTGCTGCAGGTGGAAGTCTCACGCTCGCCACGAGTCAGACCAGATAATTAGCAGATGTCACCAACGCCAATCTGCTGATGTTTAAAAATGGAACGAGTGAATCAGCAAACTATTTAGGAAGGTAAGGCTGTGCCAGTCATTTTGTCATCAAAAGCCTGGTATGGACAACGTGGTCTGTGTGTCATCAGCGTTCCTCAGCATGACCATGGGAAAGAAAATGGAAGCCTATGGCTCATCATAACTATGAACATCGACTACGTTTATAAATACCCTCCTATGGAGGTATAAACAAATTTCAAAACAATGTTTAAAATTAATCACTGGGGCAATGCCTCCCTGTTATTATCATCATCCGTTATTCAGCAAATGGCACTGTGGAAAGTGAGGTATGATCTCTTTTTTCTGGAAGCACACACTTAAAATAGAATACAAATATGCACGTAAGAAACATGCAACAAATAAATATACATGAAACTAATAGAGAAAAGCCAAACACAGGCACAATTAAAATAAGAAAGGCCAGCATACTTTAGGGGAAGTGAGCGGACGCAGTGTCTGTGTGACAGGCCCTGTGCCGGGTACTTGGAAGCACGGCTGCACGTAGACTTGAAAGCAGCCGCGTAGAGCCATGCTGTCGGCTCGTCTTCTGACAGATCCGGGGGGGGGGGCGGTTTGTGCAGCGAGCAGCGGGCTGGGATGTGGAGACGTCTGTCTCACTCTGCGTTGGACCCTTGTTGATGTTGATTACCCAGCATCCCTCTCTTCTCCTATCAGCGTCTCTCTTTCCTTTGGGGGGATTTGCCTCTCCCCCATTGTGGGTAGTTCCAGAAGTAGCCTTTGGCCAGAATCTTCCTGTGGGCAGGATCCGAAGGAAAGGCCTTTTAGGATGTAAGCCTGGTCAACTGGCCTTTCTCTCTTCAATTCTGATGTTAAGGAGGGAAGAAACTGTCCTGGTTCCTGTCCCACCTCTAAACCTGCTTCTCTAGACTTGCACCAGTTTGATGTGTCGTGCTCCCCAGTATCCTTATGACAAGTTGGACCAGAGTTGTACTTGCGGCTCCTCGCCAAAGAACCTAATGGCTGATAAGCGTGCTTTTAATTCCTCTGACCCCCAACTGTGTCAAGAAAATACCATCGTTGTATTTTTATTTCAAATACTGAAATAACTTCATAAGTAAAAGATGAGGGAGAAGTCCTTTTCATAAATAGAACAATATGCAAATCAAAGCAACATTGACCTTTACTTTCAACGCGGTCCTTACTAATACATACGTTCAACATACGGACTTTGTAACATCTGTGTAACAAGAGCTCATCTTCCAGGTGGATGAGAATTGTTTTCTTACACTACCATTTGCACTGTTTTCTAACAGACCCCTTCCCTTTGTCAATCAAAAGTAAACTCCAGCTGTTGTGTCCAGATTAGGCCAATTCAGAATTTGTATGTAATGCGCAGTAATTGTTCTTATTAACTGAGTCCTTACCGAGTGCCATGAACTATGCCAGCCTCTTCACAAATAATAATTGTGTATAGTAAATGTTATTATTCCCGTCTCACACATGAAGAAGCCAAGGCTTGGAGAAACTGACTTTCAAACAGTAACATACCTAAGACCCCATGAAACAAACCCTTGAACCTGGCCGGTCTGGGCCCAGTGCCTCGCATACTCCTCTAGGTTAGTCTGCTCCACGGCTGTATGGAAAGCTGGGGTTCCCGCTCCTCACCCTAACCCTCGACGTGGCCTTCATTGTCTCCTCGTCACAGACAGGAACATGAGGGGTAAGCAAAGTTAAGTGCCTCGCCACAGTTCACGAAGGGAAGAACTGCTTCAGTCTGCAATGGAGAGGCCTCTGTCACTCTAAAGCCACCACTGCACTGAACTGCCCCCCGGGAGGTTCCGTGGTGTGTAGATTAAGTAAAAAGCACGTCATAGCACGCTTACAAAATGATTCCGATTCTCCAAGTGCATTGCACGCTTCCGAGAACCAACACACTTTTACTACCAGCAAGATTCTTCAAAACCAGTAACGCTCAGGAGCGGATACACTAATACGTTTGTGCTGAGTCAGTGGAGCCAACCCATTAAAACATGAGTCTTCATCTAGTGATCTTTGGCAAAATACAGGATTCTGGAGTGAAAAGGCTTTTGAGAGATGACATAGTCCTTTTTTTTTTTTTTTAATCCCAATGGAGAATTTAAGGACCAAACAAGTTGGGAGACTTGCCCCAGAGCCCAGGCTTTCTGAGTTGCAAACTGGGAAAAGGCGGGTGCCTGTGTCCAGATTCTCAGGTGAGTGCTCTTTCCACAACAATATATTTCCTCCCCCGGGTGCTATTTAAAGGCACAGCACAAACTGACTGAAGAACAAGTCAGTAGCCTGATCAGATAAGCAAGTTTCCTCAATTTTCAGTTCTTTGAAAACCATTTTTTATGCAAGGGCATTTGTCTCCGGAGCAGATCCTAAGTCGACAGATGAGATGCTTTTTAGGGTTGCCGCCTTTGGAGCGTGACTGCTTCACAGTTAATGGGATTTTAGCAGATGCTAAGATGGCGTGATGGTGGTGGTGGGTGCAGGAGACAAGCAGCTGCCCCCTCACGCTCCTGCCTCTCTGCGGTCTCTCACGTGCAAGGTGTTGCCCTGGTGCTCAGCTCCCCAAGCCGTCCATCGCCCCCTCTTCTCACCCTCCTCCTGCTGAATAACCTTGAGGAGATTATGATTGGCAGCTTGCTGCAGTCTTCCCACACAGTATGCGGAGCTCCCCCCTCCACCCCTAAAAGACACTTCTGGAGCCCCTGTGTTCCATACACCTTATTTCCCATGGCTCGCTCCCATTGAGATGGGAGCTTTCTCAGTCCCTGAAGGACCGTGTCTTTGTTCTTTTCCTTGTATAACATCTGGCACTGTGACACTCAAAAGCTGAGAATGAAGAGAAAGTAGCATGACACAAGGCCAGAAGACAGCCTCAGCATCAAAATTCCGTCTTTTTATTTAAAAAAGAAAATGCAGTGCTGTAACATATATGAGGTGAAACGAAAGACTATATGCCATTTCTTTCTCCCGAGCATTTCTTCCAAAGTGGGGGTGCCACGAAGTGCAGTGTGTAACCCGCGGCTGGACGCATGGCTGCTTGGACTGACCAGGTAAGGCTGGGAGCGCTCCTCAGCCCGGTGACACGGGTACCTCCGCTGGACGGGGAACTCCCTGGGTGAGGGCCAGCTGGCCAGATTTTGCTGATGCCATAACATAGCTTGTTGCAAAGTGCCTAGCCTTGCACTCTTCTCCCTTCTTCCCTGCGCAGTTCTGATGAACATACAGTCCTTTGACCTTTCCAGCTCTTCCTTCCCACTCTTCTCAGCCACCACACGGAAGGTACTGCGGTCAGATGGCACTGGCCTGCCACCTGGGTAGAATCGCCCAGCCTGAGAGAAGCTTAGAATTGGAATTGGGGGGATGATGACTTTGTTCGGGTGTTTCCCAATAGCACTCACCAGGGACTGGAGACAAATGATTTGCAACTTAGCGCCGTGAGCCAAAGTTACCTGGTGTTGCATATTGACCATTGGATACCAGGGTGTGTGTTGAGCCAAGGATTCTGAAACTGGGTGGGGTGGGGGGCTGGTTTGGGCCCAGAGGTCTTTAATGACCTTGGAGCTCGGGGCTCCACTTCAGAGAGTAGGCCCTGGAGGAGGCCAAGTTCCATGGCGAGAGTGGGGGCTGTGTTTGTCATGCCAGTCGATGCGCTGCTGGTTGCTTTGTTTCCAGATGTTTTCTTTCTCGATGCCAGGGGTGAGGAGCCTAAGAGATCATGTTACAGATGAGATGCGAAGGAACTCGTCCAAGTGCATACAGCAAGTGCGAAGCAGAGCTGGAGAGGCTGCCACAGCCAAGCTCCACTCATTACAGCAGCTCTGTTCCACTCATTTCCAGAAATAAGTATCAATAAGCCAACTCTGTTCTCAACATGAAAATATTAACCTTTTCATATGAATAGGCTTTATATCCGCAATTAGGTTACTGTCAGGTAGTAAATCCAATACCGTGTTTCTTTTGTTGCAAACGAGAAGTACTTTGTGAATAAATGCTGATTATTATAACTGTGAAGTGGTTTCAAGGATATGTTTTCAGTGCTGGCCACCTTATAACTTTTTCTCCATTTTTCTACTTTAAAAAATCACCATGCCAATACCTGCTCATTGTAAAAAGACGCGGCGTATAAAATAATTGCCTCCCCCTCTCAGCTCTATTCCATTTATTCAAAATAATCAATATTATTAGTTAAGTAGTCTTCCACACCTATTTCCATGTTCACACAAGCAATAGTCAAATGTACGGACAGATACAGTCTTCCGCTTTCTTATTTTTAAAGCCAAAAAAAAAAAAAATAGCATTGTTACCCCATTTGCAGTGCTCTGAGGCTTGCTTCACTCGCTATAATGTATATCACACACGTCTTCCCAAATCAGTAAATATACGCTTATTCATTCATGCTATCAGAATTATGTTAGCCACTAGCTGCATAATAGTTTCCCTAGTGAGTGAATCCTAATTTACCCAATTATTCCCATATTCATAGATGTTCAAGTTCCCACTGTCTTCTAAATAGCTTTGGCCTCTTCAGACCTCCACTCCTGCTTTTACACCTGTGGTCGGTTCATGTCTAAAATACTATCATTTACTTCTTGGGCAAATGCCTCCTGAGCCCCAAGGATTTGTTTCCTATGAACTAAAATAACCATATTAAGGCGTCTCTTCTATTCCAAACCAAGCTTAGAGAATGTCTTTTCTGTACACTGTGATCGTTTAGGTAATGTGCCGTATACAGAGAGTATGTGATCTTTAGAAAATGGAAAATTTTGAGTTTACAAAGGAATCTTGCATCTTGTGTGATAGTTTCATGTATTCGTAGTGTGTGATTTCCATCCCACTTCACTTGCAACAACAACAAGGATTTGAGGCTACTTTTTGGTTTTCTTGGCTTTTCACAATTGTTAAGCTGTCAGAAAATGTAAGCTCTGTGAGAAAGAAACCAAGCTCAAGTTTGTCTAGTTCTCTAATGTATCCCTGGTACGGAGCTTGATGCCTGATGCACATAGCAGGGCTGCATCAATATTAGTGGAGTGAATGAAAATCTACTCAGAAATTCACGTACTCGGAAACTCACTGTGTCGGGTCAGGAACAAGTCATGTCCTGATTCATGTTGTAGTTCTCCTCCGGGGACTTAGTTGCCTGAGCTCCATTAACCCCTGACTCCATGAACCGGAAGTCTCCTCCTGGGGACTGACCACGAGTGATCTGGGGAAGGAGGCACACATTCAGCTACCAGCTGAGACTAAAACTTCCAGAATAATCTACAGAGACAGGCGGTTTAAAAGCTGAAGCTCTCAAGGCATCATTTATCTTGAGGCCATAAACATAGGCTTCTATTTGTTCAATCAGGCATGATATAGTGAAGTACTATGTTGCCATGAAAAATGATGAGACTGGAGCACATGGAGTGGCTTGGGCAAATGGGATCTGTAACATCGTGGAGAGTATGGTCCCGTTTTGGTTACAGGAAATAAATAGGTGTCTAGTATGTATGTCTAAAACCAGAGGATAGACATTGAAATGTTAACGGTATTTCTAGATGGAAGCGATTGTAAGTTTTAAAAGTTTCTCTTCTTGGGGCGCCTGGGTGGCACAGCGGTTAAGTGTCTGCCTTCTGCTCAGGGCGTGATCTCGGGTCCTGGGATCAAGCCCCACATCAGACTCCTCTGCTGTGAGCCTGCTTCTTCCTCTCCTACTTCCCCCGCTTGTGTTCCCTCTCTCGCTGGCTGTCTCTCTCTCTGTGTCAAATAAATTTAAAAAAAAAAAAAATTTAAAAAATAAATAAATAAAAATAAAAGTTTCTCTTCTCTTTGCTTATCTTTCTGTCAAAAAATTTCTAAAAGAAAAACAAGCCTTGGGAAAAAAATTGTTTCTGTGAATACTACATCACTCTTATTTGCCGTCTTATGAAATCATAGCAGTTGCTTTCTTTTACCTAAAACTCTTTCAACAAAATAATGTTTTGAAAAGAAGAGGGAGGGGTGATACATGTCCCCAAAGCCGGAGAACTGGCAAGCAAGATTCTAATTACTGAAGGAACTGGTAAACAGGCCAGGTAAAACTTCCCTCCATGAAAGTGTTGATAACTGTGATTTACCTGGTTATTATGCTGACAAGTTCTAGTTGCAGAAAAATAGGTGTAATTATAAGAATTTTTGACAATTGTGAAGTAGTTTCCTTCACAAAACTGACAAACTGGGGGGAGAAATATCTTACTTGCTTAGAAAAATCTCCCACTGGCACAAAGGAGTCGCTGTGCACTGTAGGAGCGTTCAGATCAGGGCTCAGCAGCCTGGAAACTTATTTTGTGGTGATTTGAGGTTACACATGTCTCAAACGGGACGAGGCTACTTGACTCCAAGTGGCTTTCCCGGGACCAGCCACCAGTTCGTTGTGTTGCTTCAGGACCCACAGTCCTCAACATTTGCATGAGTAACCAAACCTTGAGTTGTTCCTTCCTTCCTGAGCCTTATGAGCTGGGAAACGGTATGTTCTGGGACTTCTGGTTTGGCGTCAAGCGTCAGATTAGCCCCGAATGGTGACACTTCATTGGAGAGGGCAGGAGAGCAGCTGGGAAAATGGCTTTGCGCTTCTGCAGCTCTTGCTCAGGAGACCAACTGCAGTGAGCGGCTTGGTGCAAATCCATGCTTCTGGTCTAGTCCCGGCTCACGGACATAGCACAGTCCTGGCACAGGGGAAGATGCCCGATCAAAATTTGTTAAATACCTAAACTTGCTGTATAGATGTCGACATATAAAATCACATTGCAGATCACAGGCTCCCCCAGCCCATTTACTTCATGCGAATGCACTAAAATTAAGCCACCTCTTTGGGTAGGTTCCCATAGATTCTGCCTAGAAAGGTCTCAGGTTTTTCTTGATGTCTAGAAAAATGCCCATGAATTTTGTCTCTGGGTTTTATTTCCTTAATTCTGTTCACCAAATAAAAATGAATTAACACAAGTCAACACAACACACATGCACACAAGCTTTTGCAGTTAAACAATCTGCCACCATTATAATGCTTGTAAAAAGGCACGCACACACACACACACACACACACACATTAACTGGCACCTAGACATAAATAGCAAACCTCTAGAGTCTGTGATAATCTTTCAGTTTATTGGGAGATTTTTATAACATCTGAACTCACTTAAATAATTCTCTTTGTTCTCCTCCTCCTCTTCTACTTTCTCACTCTTTCAAAGCAACCAATAAATAGAACTATACTTAGAGGTGGTAAAAGTAGACAGGTGGAAAGGTTCTACTATTAAGCATCTATTGTATGCCAGGCATCATGCCAGGCATTTTACATATAATGTTTCTTTTAAACCTCACAAACCCCTTACCAAGCAGATATTATTAACACTATTTTATGCCTCAGGAGACAGAATCAGAGAGGAGAGGAGACTTGCATAAACTCAGACAACTAATAAACGAGCTGGACAGGGACCCAAGTCTTTTGGTCTTAAAAGCCTGAAGTCTTTGCTGCGCCCTGTCAACCATGTAGAAATCTTCCTGCTCCCTAACTATGGTCTCCTCGGGAAGATTATTGGTGACTCAAAAGGCTCAGGTTAAGAGCCCTTTAACTGGTGCTGTCTTTCCTTAGCCTCCTCCTCCTCTCTGACCGTAGCCCTAATTTTGAGCAAGCGGCCCGAAGCTTGAGCAACAAAGTCCTGTGGTGTGGGAGGGCACACAGGTTGACTCAACCCTCGTCTGGGTCAGTGTCTCACTTAGTTCCCCTCCTCTTTTCACTTTCAGGTCCCAGCCCTGTCTGTGCCCTTTGCATAAGGAACAGGTGGCCTTCCAGGCTTCTCCAGGCTGAAAGCACGCGTCGTTTACGGTGATTCGTCTCGCGATGTACAGTACATTTTTTATGGCCCCAAAGATTAGCAGGAACTTGGGTTTTGTACATAGAGGTGACAGATCTCTCCCGCGAGAGCTGGCACACTCTGGGCATTTCTTTTAGCCTGGTTGCATTTTTATGCGTGTTCCTAACAGATGTCCTAGATTTAAATAACTTGTTTATTTTTCAATTAAACTTCGTCATTGTTCTTCTGGTACAAATTAATTTGGATAAGGTGATGATGTCAGGAGTACACTGGGATATTCTGTTATGTCCCCCTTTTTGCAAATATTTTATGAACTTTTACTCATCCATTTACTCTGGGAGCTAAGAAGGTGGTACTTACTGATACATTCATTGGGTATCTCCAAAAATATATGGTCTTTCTGAAATTTATGTTCCTCGTATTCAGGGGCCCCACAGTTTGAAAAGTGAAATGGGATCTCTTTAATGGCTCATGACTTCCTCTTGTTTTAGTCGAACAAACTGTGGACCTCAGGGCCCATCTTTCAGGGGTATGGAGGGTGCAATCCTATTTTTTCTGTCATATCCATATTTACATATGGATGTTCCAAAATTGATACCATACAGCGTACGCTCTTCTGTATCTTACGTTATTCACTTTAATACATTTCATAACTATTTCCCCCAACGCAATAAATATTTTCCGAAAGCATAATTTTTCTGGTTGTGTACTATTCCTTTTCAGGATATGACAATTTATTTAACGAATCCCCTGTTATTAGAAATTCTATTTGTTTCCAGTTTCTCCTCATTATAAAAAATGCTAGGACTGTACTTTTGTGTGTGGATTGTTTTACATGGCCATTCTGATTATAAATTTTTATAAGTATGGAATTGCTGAGTAAGGAGTCCATACTTTTAAGATTCTGAGATATTGTGAAAAACTGGGAATACATCAGTTTTTACTCTCCCCACCAGTTTTATTTCCCCTGCATCTCTGTTGACCTCATATCCTAGCACATGATTTGGGCTCGTTTTGAAGCTGGGAACATTTCGTGTTCATTTTCTCCACTCTCCTGAACACCTACTTCTGTAACTTCCCCGAAATAAGCATTTGTGGAGTCGTAATGACTATGTGTCTTTCATTCCACGTACTAAATATCTGTATTGAAAGTTAGACGATCCCACATGTGTCAAATTAATTGTTTACAGCTCTTTGTGAAGCCCAGTAACATGCCAGAGAGATTCTGTGCTTGATCGTAGATAAGTTTTCTCCTCCAGGTAATTTTCTTTTCTTCTATATCATGGATGCTGTACTTTTCTTCAGATAAAATGGATTAAACAAGGCATATAGAATCATGTTTTTGGATATATATACTCAGGATTCATCAGTAATGGTTTTAGACTTGTTTTTTTCATCTGAAAATATATCGTGTTGATCTTATACCCATGGGATGCCTCTGTGTTTAAGTACATTTCTTTGTCCTGGAATTCTCATCTCTTCTTTATTTCTTGGCCAGGTTAAAGAAATTCAGATAATATTGGTATTGGGAATATAGTTAGACAAGTGTACCCAGTCACCGGGTTACTATAAAAACATAAGTTTTTGGCATCCCACTAAGAAAGTAAGTCTTTTCATTTGGTGCATACACAGTGTTCTGAATGGCTATTATGATTAATTAACTTTTCCATGTTGATGTAGGAAGCTGTACTAGCTCTTAGAAAACTAGTTCCAACTAGCTTTTAGTCTGATCACATACGGAGAGCAAGTCAAGTGAAAATGGAAAAAGCCAAGCAACTAATCTTCTAAGGAGCAGTAGTGATATTTTTTAAAAGGCATCTCAGTCTAGTTAATGAATTGTTACCTCTCTTCCTGAACGGGATATTATTCTATATGGGAATTATAAATATACATTTGAATATTAACTTTTCACGTGCTATATTTGCTGTTCATCTGATTAAATCTCTGCTATGAATAATCCTTTTTTGAGCTCTTTCTGGAGGTCTGGCTTGGGAGTTGTTCACTTTTAGCTAAGCCATTGTCTTAGGGCAGAACCTCACCTCACAGAACTTGATTTTTCACTCAGTTAAAAACTCAGTTCTATCTATGCAATGGGGCTTAGTGCTCGTGGGCTGAGGTGGAATTTCACAATGATAAACACTTCAATTTTGAAAGCGTCTACTATGTACCAATACTCTACGTTTGTAATCCAGTTCTCACGACACTGCTGCAACTATTTGACAGATGGCAAAATAGGCTTACCCAAGGCTAAGTCTCTAACTCAAGGTCACACAGCTAGCAGGTGGCAGTTGTAATATTCCAACCCAGCGCTAAAGCGATGTCCTTTCCACGGTAGGACACTTCTGAACCTTTGCTTACATCTGTTTATGCTGTTGTTCTGTGAGATGCAATGGAAGAAATCTCAGGTAAACAGGAGAATGCAGAGTTCGTCTAGCATAGTCATTTCACATCTTGCTTCTGGAAACACTTCCTTGCCAAGAAGTGGCAGCCTTCAGTAGCATGCCTGATTCTCCCCCTGTCAAACCAAATTTGAAGAAGGAGCAGAGCCCGAATGTAGGGTGATTTTGCTTTTCATTCCACACAAGTACCTTTTTCAGTATTCCTGAGGTACAAGGCATAGAAAACTGAGAAACTACAGGCAACTTAAATATAGTACAAACATGAATACTCCCATATGTACCTCACCAGCGCACATGGAAAATACGTTTGTCTTGTGTGGCACAGTTAACGGTAGCAAGGACAATGAATAAAAATAGTCTGTTTTTGAATTCAGACACTTTAAAATCTACCCGTGGTTTGTTAGGAATGTTGGAAACGTGACGTGTCCTCGTAGGATGAACGATGGCAAAAACATATGGGCATTCAGAAGAACATTTCTTTAGCCACTGACTCTCTTTAAAATTCTGGGCAAATTGCTCATTTTTCTATATTTTAAAATAGTTTGGGGAAGCATTACAAAGACTATTTTTAAGTTAAATATTTACTATCAGTAATATGTTTCTTGTAACCCCTGGTTCTCTGTTGCCCGTCCCCAGCAAGCGATATTTCAGATACAGTATTTCCTAAGGGAGTCATGATGGGCTAGAATTCTCCAAGTTTCCTTGAGATTATAGTGCTCACTCTGGGCTAAGCAGAGGGCCAAACACTTTCATTTTCACACAACACCCCTTTGAGGCAGATAATGTAGTGCACTCAAGTTTCAGATGAGAAAACTGACACTCACAGGAGATTAAGTAATTTGTCCACTAATGTGGTCGGGAAATAGTGGAATCGGGATTCAAACCCTGGCAGTTGGGTGTCCGCATCCGGGTACTTAAATAGCAGGCTATACACCTCAGGGACAGCCAGGCTAGGGGTTGGGAGGTTAATTTTTCGGTGGATACTGCTTTGTGTTCAAAGCGACAGAAAGGGTTCCAACCGGGGCTTTACAGATCACCTTCAGCAATATGCTGAGAGTATAATGACCAAAGGAGAAAAGGAAGGACCCTGCTCAGGATCCAGTCCTGAGGACAGTCAAACTCCTAAAGACCTACTGGGATGGAGAGGCCCTCAGAGGGATCGTTTCTTGCACAGAGCCAAGGGAGAAGATGGAAAAAAAAATCTCTAGCTGGAAAATTACTTTGGGCTTCATGAAAGGTTCGCATTGTGAGAAGGATGACTG
This sequence comes from Ursus americanus, assembly GCF_024610735.1. Classification (NCBI taxonomy): domain Eukaryota; kingdom Metazoa; phylum Chordata; class Mammalia; order Carnivora; family Ursidae; genus Ursus; species Ursus americanus. Next base: position 47,660,197 of record NC_142137.1, on the reverse strand, counting down.
TCGTACACCCTTCTGTCTTTGGAGTTCGTGCCTAGGGTTTCAGATGATTCTTTGGCTTCTGGCGGAGGCAGAACCAAGCAGCGAACTCTCTTTACCCCCAGCAGGGATCTCTCCCACACACTGTCCTGCCATATGGGGGCACACCCACACGGAGCTCCAGTGCTTTTCCCTTTAAAAACATGTAGGGGTTCACAGTTCCTTGGTCTTGGTTGGCCTATCCCCTGGGTGGGGCTGTTTGCTTCTCAAAGCAAAATGGCTGCTATCTTTAGGAAGCTCATCTAAAGCGGGCAAAGCTGCTTTATCTAGAGGCTGGTCATTAAGGCCATAATTGGATCAGGTCTATGTGCCAGTCACCCTGACATATTTATGCCATGTACTTTCCCCAGGTCTGTCCCCTTCCATTGTCAGGGTCACAGGGAAAGTAAGAGACGAGGAGATGAAGTTGCAGGGTATTGCTTAGTGGTGACTTGCCCACAACAGGTGCATTTTACATGGGCTAGGATACTAGACTCTCTGGTTTGCACCCTCCCCACCCCCCAAAAAAGAGGAAGAAAAGCAAAAAGAATTTGTGCTGGTTATCAAGTACAATCAGTCCTTCCTGGTTTGCTGTTGCTTCTGAGCGAATTCAAGGATTTCTGGATTACATGTGTGCTTTTTTAAAAATTTGTTTTAATTCAGGGTTGGTTTGTTTCAGTTTGTGGCTACTTTTTGTTTTATGGATCCTTTCATAGGATTATTTTTACTTAGGGGAACCAAAGTACACAGGACAAAGAAGATTCTTTAGAATAAGTGTTGTGTGTCGGGACTAGTAAAACTTAAGAAAACTTGACCTAGATCCTACTCCTGGCTGTTGGGCTGTGTGACCCAGGATGAGTCACGTTACTTTCGCATTTGTAAAATGCCTGGTGTCGTGTCAGTGATTTCCAAGCACGGCTCTCCTCCACAGTTACCTGGGAAATGTTTTAAAATGAGATGCCTGCTATAAATCGGGGGGGGGGGGGGGCAGATTTTGGGAGATGATGGAATTGTTCTGTATGTCGGTCATGATGATGGTTGCATGCTGCATATGTTTATCAAATTCTGAGACTGGCACACTAAGGGTGAATTTTACACTATGCGGGTTATTTTCATTTTTAAGTTTAAAAATAATAATTTCAAGTCCCGAGTATTGACATATTTAAAAATAATGCTTAGACCCCACCCTGCACCAACTGCTTACTGAAGCTTATCTGTTTTTCTAACCATCTCTGTGCATGTGACTCTAATGGGAACCAACCCAAACATGCTGTTGTAATGATCCCAGGTTCAGGTGTTTGTCAGCTGTAGATGTGACGTCAAGAGCAACCCGGGTGACAGGGCAGCGTGGGTGCCTACAGTCATCGCATGTCTGGACAGGCCACTAAATCACACGGGTAATGGAGGAAAAGCATGTGGCTAAGCTCCGTGTTTAATACTCAATTAGAGCAACCTTTGTGATCACCGAGCCGATAATGTCAGAGCAGCCAACTTCGGATCCTATAGTAGAAATCAGTGTTAAAAAAAAAAAAGGAAAGAAAAAGAAATCAGTGTAAAGATAGAGGATCTTGAACTTACAACTGTGTATTAATGAAAACTATTGATTTTTTTCCGTAGCGCTAAAAGAAATAATGCTCTGGAATGAGTCTGACACCAATCCCATGACAGTAGGTAAGGGTCCAGCAGGAAAAAAAGGCTCACCGAGTTGGACTATGTGGACTTTAAGAGAGAACAGAATGTATCATTAGGGCCAACCAATATTTTAAACCCAGTGTCAACCTCTGAGAGGATTCTACCCTAATGTTAAAAAAAAAATATATATATATATATATATATATATATATATGAAACCCTCAGAATTAAAAGTGTTTACTGACAGCATTGGGAATACACTAGCCTCCTAATAGGAAAACGAAACGTTGAAAATGTTTTGCCTTGTTTAAAAGTCATGGAAGAAGGTAGTAGGTATGTTTTAGGATGTGTCTCATCAAAACACACTTCCTTAGGAACACCCCTCACCAACAGACCCTTCTGAAAGTGAGTGCCTAAGAGACGACATTTCTATAGCGTAGCCTGGCTATTGCTAATGGAACCGTGGCAGGTACCAAGGTCAGCTTGATGGGGGATACTGATGCAGTAAGACCAAGATGGCTCTTTGAGGGAAACCAGATCACAAGGTGACAGAGGAAGGGGACTGCAGCTGTGCATAGCAAGCCAAAGCCATGGGCAAATCCAGAATCAGAGGGAAGTAGTAACTACAAGTGGTAAGAACAGCAGCAACAATAATAATTATAGCTAATGCTTAGGAATTGCTTCTGTGCCAAGTACCAGACTCATTGTAGCAGGTTGGAAATACCACTGTCTTGATGATAAAATGGGGAAACCAAGACTCGAATGGGATCACTTTCGTAAGGTCATGCAGCTGGTGAGTGGCACAGCTGGGAGGCAGACCAGATAAGGCAGTTCTCAAGCTCCTTTATGAAATCTCCAGAAGCACTCTTCCTGCCTCTTAGGAAGCCCAGGGGGCAGCTGCGGTGAGGAGAGTGGGAGGGATGTGCAGGGAGGCACAAGGGAGCAAGGAGAAAGGGCAAAGCAATGGCCCCATTCTTGAGAACTTGCGAGTTTCCAGCTGTAGTCTGCTTGCGACTTGGCTGTGCTGGGCTGAGAGTCTAAATTTTACATAATCCTGTCCTCCCTGACTTTATGAAGAACTAGTTTCATAAGGATCTCTGTTCCTTGAAATCAAAGAATGCTAAGCTAGAATGAAGAAGTATCTTAGGGGAGGATGAGGTAGGGAGGACATTTCTTACGTAGAGGTTAGGGTAGAGAGAATTATTTTAACTCTTTCTGGTTGTGATACTATTTTTCAAGCTTCTCAGGGGTAGGAAGATGAGAGCCTATAGTTCATCAAGGAAACATCTCATCAAGGAAAACTCCACAAGAGGATACTAGGCACTGAGCAAGCTTAGAATTTCTCAGCAATATACTCAGTGAAATTACAGCTGTTGAATCTAGTTTCTTAAGATGTTTTCTTTTAGGACCTTTGCCCCAATTACTTTAATGGACTTGTCTGTTTTTCAAAGGTGTTACCTGCCACGAGGTCCCCATGCCACTCATCTCCTTTCTCTGATGTGAGACATGGTTTGTAAGGGCTGTGTGATACTGTGACTCAGAGTAAGAAGTATTTGATCTCTGTCCTAAGTGATGAAAGCAATAAAGGTCTTTTGTTGTGTTAAATAGGTGACTTTTTTGGGAAAGCACCTAAAGATGGCGACTGGTTGCCAGGGGAAACAACCTTGTGATTCTGAGGGTTGGAACATTCAGCCCCCCAACCCCAACCTCAAGGAAGGGGAGGGGGCTGGAGGTTGAGTTCAGTCCCCAATGGTCAACAGTTTAATCAATCATGCCTATGTAATTAGGTCTCCATAAAAAAACCCCGAAAGGATGGGGTTCAGAGCATTTCTGGGTTGGTGAACACATGGAGATGTGAGGAGAGTGACCTGTTAGGAGAAGGCTTGGAAGCTCCACACCCTGCCCTGTGCATCTCTTCCAGCTGCTTGTTCCTGAGTTTGTATCCTTTTATAATAAACCAGTGCAAATGTTTCTCTGAGTGCTGTGAGCCATAGCAAATCAGTAGAACCCAAGAAGGGGGTTATCAGAGCCCCCAGTCTGCGGCCAGTCGGTCAGAGGCACAGGTGACAACCCGGACTTGTGATTGGTGTCTGAAGTGTGTGTGTGTGTTTGTGTGTGCGTGTGAGAGAGAGAGAGAGAGAGCGTGCGCGCGCAGTCTCGTGGACCGGGTGGACTGAACCCTTAACCTGTGGTATCTGATGCTGTCTTCAGGTAGATAGTGTCAGAATTGAGTTGAATTATAAAAATCCACACATTGTAATTGGGTCAGAACACCACTCTCCTTAAGAATAAAAAGTTGGACTCCTAAACAATGTGCTCGGAATCCTAAACGTTTAGGAGGCAGCTGTCCTATTGTGGAAGCAAAATGAGGTGGCATCCTCCGTCAGTCATTTGTGTTTCCGGGGAAGAGCAGACTGGGGGATTGTCCAGGCGCCCAGGAGCAGGCACACTAGGAGAGAGCTTTTCTCCCCGATGCTCCGATGAAGGTCAGCCTGGCAGACACAGAGGCACCCCAGGAGGGGAGGTGCCCAAACGAGATGGGAAGCCGGCCACTGTGCACATTTCAGAGTTGTGGGGACATGGGGGTCAGTCTTTAGTTTTCAGGGTCCTGAGAGATGGCTCCATTTTTTTTTTTTTTCAGTTACGCTTAAATACACCAGCAAGGGAAAAATCCACTCTAGCTCACCTGTTTGTTTATTCTGCTCTCTTGTGATTTCCCAAAGGGCTTTATTATTACTGTATGACTTTAGCTCTTTGATCCCCTGAAGAAGGGTTCAGGAACTGACAACCTTTCCCCTTAATCTTACCTTAGTGTTCTTTCTGAATTGAGCCACTGAGGACTTTCCGTGTGAGGCTGAAAAATATTTAAGCAAGCAAGCAGCTCCAGCCAGTTAACACGGCATCAGAGCTGTTGCTAGGCAGGGCATTTTAATACACGGGCATCAGCGTGGGTTGCCAGGTTGGCACCAAGTCCTAGGTTACCTCACCTGTCCTCCTAGTTAATCTTGTTATGTTAATGGGTGCGATTCCCCACTGTAGAGACTCAATGTTCTTGGCACCTGGACAGCGCCCTATGGCTTGACTCAGAGGTGTATAGAACTTGTCAAGAACTTGGTTGCTGCCAGTCGGGGCTGCCGGCACTCCCTGACCAGTGAGTGGTCCCGAGCCACAGGAATGTGCACACAAGTGGACCGTGAAAGACTCACTCCAGGAAAGCAGCCTTGGAAGAAAGGGAGGGACTTCCGGGAATTCCTTTCGTCCTCAGAACATACTTCACAGTTTTTATGACATCTTAGTGGTTCTTGTCCTTTCCCAGGGGAGGCATACGTTTTCACATTTGCATGGTGTCCTGGATGTGACATCCTAGCTAAAGCCTGATCACATTCCTGCCCATCTGAAGAAGCTTGCTTCTGTTACGGGAACTTAATTCATACGACACTTATGGAACACCTAGTCTAACCAGTGCATTATGTGAGGGGCCCGGAGACCAGATTTAGGGCCCCCTTCATTATGTGAATGGAGCAGCTCCTAATTACGCTAACGTGTATTTACTAATTTTCTTGCTGCCTTGATGGGTCATCTTTACCATTAAAGGGTGGTGGGCCTCACCTAGCAATTCCACACTGCTAGAAAGCCTGGGCATTTGCCATTACCTCTTCTAGAGGTGGTCCACCAAGTGCAGGGAGAATCCATTATTAGTACTCTTGGCCTCATTTATGATCCACAAAGTGCCTTGCGAAAAACTCACCTGTTAATATTTTATTTTCTGACTTAGGGGAAAAAAATAAGGAAAGTTTGAAGCCTATTTTTGAATTGTGTTGAAAAGTCAGATCATTGCTAAAAATTTGAAAAGAGTTTTTATCAGACAGGGGGGAAAAAAGGAGCTAAGAGAATAAGAGAGGCAGAGTTCTTTTTGGTTAACTGGCCGAGGGCTCTATTCCTGGAGAGGTGGGTTAGAATCCCAGCTCTGCCTTTTCAGCTGTAGCTCTCAGGTGATTTACTCCTGCTCAAAAAAGCTACTTCGCAGACTAAATTCTGGAAACTGACCAGCCCAGCCTGGCACACAGTAGGCCAAAATAGCGGTCCTGCCCAGTCTTTTCTGTTAGAAGTTGTTAGCCATTCTTCTAAAGGAGGCATTGCAGAATCAGAATCAGTTTCTAGATTTTCTTTCCATAAGAGCCACTACAAAACAGAAGAGAATAAGACCTTTCAACCCTTTACATTAGGACTACTTAAAATAAACTTAACATAATAAAACTCCCTTTTTTAAAAAACATATTTTGCCCATTATGGACTCTCCAGTCAAAGTTATGGGAACCGTATCAGGATAAAGTCACACACTCAGAGTCCTAGAATTTGTTTCCCAAAATACCTTTGAAGAGGGAATTTGTGGGAAACCTGCATGGATGGCCATGGTCACAGACTCATGACGTCACAGAATAAGAGTCATGGTCATTCTGGGCCACTCCCCAGTGAGGGGGGGGGGGCATTGCTCCTGTCACATTTGAGGGACAGCCGTCTGACTAGAGTACGGATGGTCAGCATATTCTTAGGTACGGAAATGCACATGCCCGTGAAAATCTTTGGGTTTATGTATTTTTGTTTAAAAACATTTTACTTAGGGGAGCCTGGGTAGCGCAGCTGTTAAAGCGTCTGCCTTCGGCTCAGGGCGTGATCCCAGCATTGTGGGATCGAGCCCCACATCAGGCTCCTCCGCTGTGAGCCTGCTTCTTCCTCTCCACTCCCCCTGCTGTGTTCCCTCTCTCGCTGGCTGTCTCTCTGTCACATAAATAAATAAAATCCTTAAAAAAAATAAAAATAAAAATAAACCATTTTACTTAAAAAAAATAAATAAAAGCAGTTTTCCTCTGTGTCCCCGAGGCTACCGGCACATCCCCTTCAGGTACCGTGATTGATTCAGGACTAAACCCGAGTCTAACTTGTCTCCTACTAGGCTCTGATCAAGAGCACTGCGTTTAACTCTAAAGTTACTTCTTTTTTTTTTTTTTTTTAAGATTTTATTTATTTATTTAAAGACAGAGAGAGAGACAGCCAGCGAGAGAGAGAGAGGGAACACAAGCAGGGGGAGTGGGAGAGGAAGAAGCAGGCTCCCAGCAGAGCAGGGAGCCCGATGCGGGGCTCAATCCCAGGACTCTGGGATCACGCCCTGAGCTGAAGGCAGATGCTTAACAACTGAGCCACCCAGGCGCCCCCAGTTAGTTCTTTCATTAGATATGCAAGCTTGGGCATTATTCTCCCACTTTAGCCTCTATTTCTTTTCTTCATCTATAAAATGGTGACAGCACTAGTATTCATTCTCTGTCATAGGTTTTTTGGTGAAGATTTAAATGACAGTAGAGAGCTTAGTATGGTGCCTGGCATAGAGAGAGAGTCCTGTAATTATTACTGTTGTTATTGTGATGCCAGCATCTAGCATGGTCGTTGACTCACATGAGACTCAAAACACCTTTAAAAATTGATTGATGGTGGTTACACCCAGTCGTGCTTATCTAGCTCTCCACTCTGTGCTTTGATGTTGCAGGGCCGAATGTGACCGGGGAAGAGTACCAACCGTGTTGACGGGCTTCACTTTACATTCCTGTCCCTTAATCTCGAGTGGGCACTTCACACCGCCCAGCGCTCATACTGGGACTCTAACTCAGTCATCCTCCTACTTGCGGAGGTGAGTAGTTCCTACTTTCTTCTCCGGGGTCAAAGCAACTCCATTCTCACTCTTAGCTAATAATCACGCTTCTATTTCAATGGAGAAAAAAAAAAGATGCAATCAGAAGAGGTTGCTCCCATCAACCATACACCTTCTCCCCTTCTAGAAGTTCTGTATTCTGCCCTGTAACCATGGAGGGACTGCTGTGCCCCGGGCTGAAACCAACCGCTCACTCAAGCACTGTGACCTGCCCCCCTTGCTCACTTGAGCACTTTAGTATTCTCCCCTCTCTGCATCGCTGATTTTTCTCTTTCTGCTGATTATTGTCATTACAGTACAAATATTTTATTTTTTCTCCCACCTTTAAAGATCATATTTTGACTTTCTTCTGACCTTCTTTTCTCCTTCAATTATACCCCCATCTCTCTCATTTCCTTTAGCGTGAAGCTCCTTGAAAGACTTGACCACATAAGCTGTCTTCAGTTCTCTTCTCAGTCTCCTTTGGCTGATTCCCCAACCTCTAAATGTTAGAGAACCTCAGGATTCAGACTATATCTCTTTTCTTCACTATCTACACTCACCTCTTAGGTCCTTCCTAGTCAGCGGTGGGAACCAGCAAAGTCAGCTTCATCGGGGAGAGTGTTAGAAATGTCCCACCCCAGACTGGCTGAATCAGAATCTGCAGTTATCAAGATCCCCAAGTGATCTTTTGCACTTTAACATCTCGGATCACCCCAAGTGAGCCTGAATAATGGCTTTAAATGGCATGTATTTGATAAGTTGACTCCCAAATTCGTATCTTGAGCTGAGAATCTCCAGTGAAATACAAACTCATTGCAACTGCCTATCAACTTTTCTTCATGGATGTTTTATAGTCATTCCCAACTTAACCTGTCCAAAACTGAGCTCTGATATTCCTACTAAAACTGTTTCTCCAGCATTATTCCCTCTCTTCATTAATCATGACTCCATTCTTTCATTGTTCAGGTTGAAATCCTTGGAACGGTTCTTGCCTCTTTCCCACATCTGGTCTGTCAGCAATCCCATCAACTCTGCCTTTTCAGTGTAGTCAGGGTGCAATCGTTCTCTTTGCCCCGCTATCTTGGACCAACCCTGCTGCCACTCCTTCCTCTAGTCTAAGCTGAACAGGACCGCCAGAACCCATTTTAATAGATTATACCCCTCCTCTGTGCAAAGCCTTCCAGCGTTCCCACCTTACCTTACCTTAAGACCCCACATGGTCTTCCCCCACTACCTCTACTATGTTCTTCTGCTGTTTTTCTCTTTATTTGACGGCACTCCAACCTCATGGCCTTTTTCCCTGTTCCTCAAACTCAGCGGGCATGCTCATGCCTCAGGGCCTTTTTGTACTTTCAGTTCTCTCTGCCTGAATGCTCTTTCTCCAGATATCAGTGCAGCTCCCACCCTCCCTTTCTCCCACCTTTCAAGCCTCGACTCAAAAGTCACCTTCTCTGAGGCTTTTCCTGGCCTTGCTACCTACAATCTTAGCCTCAACCCCCTCCCTCTACTAAAGACCCTTTTCCTTATTCATGTATTCATTTTTCTATTAGCAAATCTAACATTCTTTCCTCTCTCTCTCTGTATCAGAGTTCTGCAGAGAAACAGTACCGGTAGGATAGGTATGGTTATAGAGAAAAAGATTAAGAGTGGTTGGCTTACCCGATTATGGAACTTTAGTTCCTTGGTCTGCCATCTGCAAGCTGGAGGCCCAGGAAAGCTGATGGTGTAAGCCCAGTCCAAGCCCAAAGGCCTGAGAACCAGAGGAATCAGTGGTGTCAATTCTGAGTCTGAAGCTCCAAGAACCAGGCGCTCTGATGCCTGAGGCTAGAGAAGATGGATGGCCCAGCTCTAGCAAAGAGAAAGCAAATTTGCCTTAGCTCTGCCTCTTTGTTTTATTCAGGCCCTCATTGGATTGGGTGATGCCCACTCACATTGATATGGCTGATCTTTACTCAATCTACTGATTCAAATGCTAATCTCTTCTGGAAACAGCCTTACGGACACACCCAATATTAACATTTTATCATCTCTCTGGGTATCCCTTAGCCCAGTCAAATTGACACGTGAAGTTAACCATCTATCTCTCTATAGATATAGATACAGATACACATATTTGTTTCTGGGCTTTTTTCATGTTCCACTGGTTTTATTTGTCAGTATTTGTGAAAATACCATGTTGTTTTAATTACAACAGATTTATGGTAACTCTGTTCTTCTTTGACATTGGAATTAGCTTTTCTTGTCCCTTTGCTGTCATACACATTTTAGAACAAGTTTCTTGAGGTCCATGAAAAATTTTGCTAGCGTTTGGGTTGAAATTACATTGAACGTATTTATTAACTTAGGGAGAATCAACATTTTTATTGCATTCAAATTTCCTGTGCATGAAGTGGCATTTCTCTCTGTTTATTTAGGTTTCCTTTAATACTGTTTAATAAAAGCTTTATATTTTCTCTTAACAGTCATGCACAGTTATGTTTATTTCTAGTTAGCATAGTTTTTAATGTAGGTGTTACATATGAATTCTTTCATGATATTTTTTTCTTTGGGGGTGATTTTTAGTTTTACAGGAAAGTTGTAAAGATAGTACAGAAAATTCTCGTATACTCCTCACTCAGTTTCAGTTTCCACTAAGTGTTATCACTGCCCATTACTGTGGTATGTTTGTCTAAGCTAATAAATCAACATTGGTACAATACTATTAACTACAGTCCAGACTTTATTTGAATTTCCCCACTTCTTCTATTCATGTCCTTTTTCCATTCCAGAGTGTCATCCAGGATTCCACATCGCATTCAGTTGTCATGTGTCCTTAGTCTCCTCTGGGCTGAGACAATTTCTCAGTCTTTCCTTATTTTTCATGACATTGACAGTTTTAAGGACTATTAGATATTTTGTAGAACACCCTTCATTGTGGGTGTGGCTGTTTTTCTCATAATGAAACTGGGGTTAATGGATTTGGGGAAGAATAGCACAGAGGCGAACTTTGCTTTCTCATTACATCACAGCAGGGCATGCCTGCTAGCCACGTGACATCGCTGGTGATTTTCACCTGATCACTTAGTTAACATATACATTTTCTTCAGTTTTTAAAAAAATATTTATTTATTTATTTATTTATTTATTTATTTATTTATTTATTTATTTGACAGAGAGAGAGCACAAGCAGGCTTCCCACTGAGCAGAAAGCCCAAGGTGGGGCTCGATCCCAGGACCCAATGGAAGGCAGACATGCTTGACTGACTGAGCTGCTCAGGAATTTTTTTGGATATTTTGTTTTTTTGTCTTTTTTTTTTTTTTTTTTAAGAAAGTAAAGTCCATAATTTCAATCTTTTTTGTCCACTGATGTTTCTCTGGTGCTAGCACAGAATCTGACAGATAGTAGGCATTCAGTAAATATTTGCTGGATAAATGAATTTTTCTTTTTTTGCTTTGTGTTTACGATTCATAATATTCAAACATTTCACTTGAATGTAAGACATAAGAAGTCGTCATAGGTGATGGTTAATTGATCAAATGCTCCAATAAGTTAATAGAAGTGGATTAAACTAAATAAAAACAAAACCGAAATGCCAATGGACAGCACACCAAAATATCAAGACACAAATCAGAATATTATTAAGAAACACCAGGTATATTTTAAATATCAAATCTTATTTTCACAGAAGTACAATGCAGCTATTCTCATTCTTGACATCTTGAGATTTAAAAAAAAAGAAGAAAAAGAAAAAGTTTATTGGATGACTCAGACAATACCCAAAATGTGCTGTTCAAAAGCCATACATGAATGTGGAATTTGACTTGGATACTACTAGTTTCATTGCTCAGCCTTCTCGCCCCTCTGGCTGTGCTCCTGGCCTATGTACACACGTGCTCTCCCTTTAGTGTGTGCCTTTCCTTATCTTCTCCCTTTTGTTTGCAATCCTCCAACTCTCTTCTTGAACCCGCCTCTTCCGTCCTCAGTTCTTCACGTGACTAATACCTATTCAGAGGAACAGCACTTCCTCCCAGATGACTTCCCTAAAACCCCTAGACAAGGTCGGGCACCTCCTGGATTCACTTGCCTGGGGTCATCACCAGATTGGAAACTTGTTCACTGTTGAACTGTTGAACAAATGATTTGCTTATTATCTAGAGTAAGGATCTTGTATATTGTGCCAAATACCAAATGCCAAGTAAATTGCCAGGACCCCAAAGATTTATTTATAATAAGTAAGCTTATGCATTATTTGGAAAACCAATTGTCTCACCATGCCACCTTATAGCAGCTTTGATATTACATATAATTTTTTAATGCAGCATCTGTCTAGTTTTGTAATGGAAAAAAAACTTCAGGGATCAAGATGTGTATGTGGTCAGATCGTATCTTCATACTTAGCTCGTTGGATGTAGTCTCTTGGTGTCTGGAAACGTTCTTATCCAGGTCCCTTTTCGTTATCCAGTACATTTATGGGTGTAATGTAAAGCTGGTCATTATTTTTTATCTTGAACAGTTAACAGTTTAAGCAAAAAGGTTTTTATCTCAGGATTAAATATTTTTTACCTCAGTATCTACAAATTAAATTTCTTAATGCATATGTTACACTATGAGTTTTCAAAAAAGTGTTATAGTATATTGTTATGAACTGAATGTCTGTGGCCCCCCCAAAATGCATCTATTGAAGACCGATGTGATGGTATGGAGGCAGGGGCTTTGGGAGGTAATTGGGTTAAGAGGAGGTCATGAGGATGGGCCCTTTGTATTGGGGTTGCTAGCCTTATAAGAGGAGGAAGGTGGAGATCTCTCTCTCTGTGCACGTGCACAGAAGGTTATGTGAACACAAAGCTGGAAAGCAGCTGTCTCCTAGCCTGACAGCTCCTGCCAGAACCCAATCCTTGACAGCACCTTAACCTTGGGCTTCCCAGCCTGCAGAACTGTGAGAAATGAATGTCTGTTGTTTAAGCCCCCCAGTCTATGGTATTTTGTACCATCGCCTGAGATGACTAAGACACATATTATATGTTCCTCAGGGTGCTGAAGAATGTCCTTCAATATTTCTAGAAAAATGTAGCTAATGTAATTATTTGAAGAATAATATGGGCATACGGAAGATTCTGTCGGTTATTGGGGAAAGTTTTATTCACTTGAGTGTTCCATTATTTATCATTTTTGCCCACATACATAATTCCCTTAGACGGCAGTAGGTCGGAAGGTGAAGTATTGAAAGGATGGCCTCACCATGCCACCTGATAGCAGCTTTTATTTTTAAAAATTCATATGCATGTAATATTATATGGAAACTCTTGCAAAAATCTATTTTAATGTAAATTACTAGTCAATATTTTTCAGGGTCAGTATTGCCCAAAGTTACCCAGATTAGTAAGAAATTGACAACAGCAACTTACTATAAAAGGGTAATGTTTAATAAATAATAGAGATAATAGAAGAATTCCATTAAAATTATTTTCTTATAACTTTTCCTATACCTTGGCCCTACCACCACTAAGGAGCAAATGCTTCACTATGTCCTTTAAGCAATCTTGCACATTTAGATGATATCTTGAAGATTTTATGTCCTCTTGATAGCTCAAAGGCTGTTCAAAAGTGGTTTCAAGTGTCCTGTATATCTGGCATACGTTTTAAAATTGAAGCTGAAAGAAATAATTTTAAACCAACTATTGATCCCCCTTTTGTTGAGTGTCCCAGCTGGAAAAGACAGTCTTCAGCTTCCACCTGGGATTTAGGTATGTGAGACTTGGAGAATATATTCATCAGCAGTGCTTAGTTAACTTAGGTATTCGAGATCAACTTTCAGATACTACTCAGTTTGCACAACAGGCTTCAGAACTTGAGGAGCGTACTCTTACATTACCTGGATTCTTTTTTTCCAGCTGTATCAGTTAGGATGGGCTAAGTATTGGTGTCATAACAGCAAAAAAGATTCAATGACTTAACATAACAAATTCATTTCTTCCCCATATTCATTCTTAATGTATGTCTGAAGGGAGCTCTGCAGCCTATGGTCGTTCAGGGACTAAGAATCAAGATAAAGGGAAAAGAACTTGGTAAATGATGCAATTGCTATTAATGCTTTCATGCAAAATTTATATGTGCCACTTCTCTTCACACTTTATTGGCCAAAGCAAGAAAAATGACCATCTTTTAGGTTAAAGGATACAGAAGCATGGCAGTTCAATTTTATCATATATCCAGAAGGGCAACAAGGAACGTTTGCAAAAGTTCACATATGACATTACAACAATGTTTAAGAAAGACTCGCCTGTTTTCCTTCTCTACACTCAGCAATATGTACGGGGGTTTTCCCCACACCCAGTAATTCTTAAATTTTCCGGACAGAAACCCTGAGCGTCTTATAACTCAATTCTGACACTGTCTACATGAAGATAGGGTCAGATCCCACAGGGTAAGGGCTCTGTCCCACAGGACTGCCATCCCTTCTACCCACTTCAGATGCCAATTACAAATCCAGGTTGTTCCTTGCATTTCTGACCCATCGGCTCTCAGTTGGAGGTTCGACAACCCACTCCTGGGATTCCATTAATTTGCTGTAGGGGCTCACAGAACTCAGGAAAACATTTTACTTACTAGATTAGCAGTTTATTATAAAATATTCTAACTTAGGAGCAGCCGGATGGAAGAGATTCACAGGGTAACGTATGGGGAAAGGGAGTGGAGCTTCCATGCCCTTTCCAGGCACGTTACTGTCCCAGCCTGGACACTGTCTGAACCTGTAGTTCAGGGATTTTTATGAAGGTTTCATCACATAGGCATGACTTATTGGATTGTTGTGATCAAGTTAATCTCCAGCTCCTCTCCCCTTCCTGAAGGTTGGGAGGTGGGGCTGAAAGTTCCACCCCAGTCATAGGGTTGGTTCCCCTGACAACAAACCCCAATCCTTAGGGGCTTTTCTAAAGTCACCTCATTCACATAAATGCAGGTGTGGTTGAAAGGAACTTGTTATGAATAACAAAAAGCACCTGTTTCACTTTCATTGCTCTGGAGCTATTTGAGGAATAGAGGACAAAAACTAAATGTAACAAAAGGTGCCCCTGTTGCTCTAATTACTTAGGAAATTCGAAGGGTTTGGGGAGCTGTGAGTCAGGAATAGGAATGAAAACCAAATATATAGTTCTTATTGTAAATCATAATATCACAAACAATAACAGAAAATTAGAACTGGTATAGGGAAGATTACAACGATGTCAAATACAAATTTAAATAGATATCCATAAAAAGGGACAACATATCAGGTTGTCTTTTTTAAAAAAAAACTCATTCTGTTGACTCCCAGGAGATAAAGCTTAGATAAATCTTAGACCCACTGCAGAGCATCTGCAGTTAAGGAAAATTGAGTGGTGGGATTGAGGTGGAATCCTGTGGAACACCAATGTTTGGATAAGCAAAGGAAGCAATGAGGGAGACTGAAGAGAAAATGTATGAAAATTGGAAAACCAGAAGAGTTTGAGCCAATATAATAGAAAATTTGCAGAAATAAGGAGTAGTTGGTGTCAAATGCAACAGAACACTTCAGGAAGCTAAGGCCTGAAAGAGACCATTGGCGTAGGCACCATGGAGGTCTTTGGAGGAAGAACCACGTAGGACCTCAATAGACCTCAAATTCTGCCACGGTTCTGAGTTAATTGTTCTTCTCTCCAATCATACTCTTCCTCCTGCATTTTCTATTTTAATTTTTGGCATCTGGCCACCAAAGCTAGAAAGCCAAGAATAATTACATGCTTCTGGAACACCCACATCCACTCAATTTCATGCACATTTATATTCCTGAATATTTCTCAGATCCTACTCTTCTATCCATCTGCACCCCACAGCCCAAATTAAGGCCCTCATTAGCATTTGCCTGGACTATTTTATGGCCTCCTACGCAGTCTCTTTGCCTCTGGTCCTGTTCCTGTGCATCCATCTGTATTGGTTATCTGTGGCTGCATATCACATTATCCCAAAGTTTATGACTTAAAACAACAGTAAACACTTACCTCTCACAGCTCCTGTGGGTCAGGAATTCGGGGGGAAGCTTAGCTGTGCAGTTCTGTCAGGGGTTCTCTTATGAAGTCGTCGTCAGGGTGTTATCTGGGGTTGCAGTTTTCTGAAAGCTTGACTGGGGCTGGAGGATCCACTTGCGAGGTGGCTGTCATGCATGGTTTACTGGTATGGGTTGCTGGTGGGAGGCCTCAAGTTTCTCTCTGGTAGTCCTTCCCAGAAAGTGGCTTGAATCACCTTCTGGCCTAGCAGTTCACCTTCCACCAGAGCAAGTAATACAGGCAGAGGCTGTAATGCCTTTTATGATCTGGCGTCAAAAGTCATACATCTTCATGTGTACAGTATTCTGATGATTATGCAAAATCTGTTGACCACACAGGCCATGACAGTCAGAAGGTGTAGAGAGTTTTGTTAACCTACCCCAAGGTATTGCTGCCTTGGTGTCCATTTTGTGGCCAAGAGGCCTGACACCAGCTCCACTCACAAGCACGTGACCTAGCCAGCAGCCTCAAAGTCACAAGCAAATCTAAGTTCCTGATATGACTTCCCCAATAGCCCTCAGGATCAGCAGTCTCCCCTGCCTCTTAGTGCTTGTATATCTTATGTACCACCTAGATAAGACCCTCGTGGGACTTAACAAAACTCCACTCTTTTGGTTTAAATTAAACAATCTGGTCCTAGCCTGGAAACCTCAAGCACTCCACCCATGGATCCTAATAAAGGCATCTACCCCAGGTCCTGCTTTTCTTTCTGTCTGCACTCTGCCTTCACCTCCCCATGTGGTCCTTTAAGGCATACAGTATACTTTTTCCAGCATCTGAGACTAATAAACTTCTTTATTTCAATTTCTTTTGTGGTCTGTTGTGGAATCTTGGCTCACCATCCCACCCCGTGCTTTACTTAACAAATGTTAACTTAACAGAGTCCTAGCGGAAAGCCAGGGTCATCCAGATCATCTTGGAGGCTGGCTACCTCCCCACATCTCGTTGCTATCAGGGTGATCACTTAAATTTGTACATGACAACTGAAAGTGGAAGTGGTATAGGTGCAGTGGGGTAGGGACACTGTGCAGAATGGTGAAGGTTCGGCATAGTTGCAGGGGATGGGAAAGGAGGGACTCAGATTACTGTGAACAAGCAAGAGGTTTGCTGAATGGCATTGGGAGTTCAGCTGAAGACCATTGAGAGTTCAGCTGCAGTAGCAACAATCTGATTGTTCAGGCATTTTCTTTAGCAATGCTAAACATTCTAGCTGTGGAAAAATGGAGCACAGATTTTGGGTGTGATGTGGTATTGGAACTTTAGCAGGAACATGCAGTCTAAGAAGGGTAGGTGGCTGGTAGTTGGATTGCTGATGAAGAATTCAAGTCATCTGCTGTGGTGCCAAGACTAGGTAGGGAAGTAAGTGAGTTGAAGAAGAAACTGAGAAGTTGAGAGAAAATGGAGATATCAGGAAGAATTGGGGTAATTGGGGGACCCGAAAGAGACAACACCAGAAGCAGATTTAAAGGCATCAGTGGATGTAAAATACTTCAAAAGATAGGAGAGAGATCAGAGTGGGCATTGGAGTTTAAGGTGTCTCATTAGGATGGTCTGGTGTTACAACATGTCCATGATGTGGCCATAGATGTAGGATGTAGAATGTAGAGTGGTGGAAAAGTCATCCCTGTGGACATTGATGGATGTCAGTGTTACTCAGTATGATAGAAGAACATGGAATAGAGAAGTAAGCTATAAGTAGGGTACCAAGATGTAAGTTAAATATCGGGCTGGTAGAGGCCAGCAATCAGGAGCATAGAAGGCAGAATAGTCAGATGGCACGGAGGTTTGTATGCAGAGATGGAAGAACAAGAGTTTGGAAGAAGCATTGAACATCTGTGAGAATCCCGATACCATCTTGTGGCCACATGGCTGGCTGATGGCATTACTGTTTGGTCAGGGTCTGCTGATGCAGAGCAAGGAAAAATTAATATCTTTCACTTAAGATTTTCTAGGGAGAGAGATTGTAACTTCGTGAAGTCTATCCTTACTTAAGGTAAGAAGACGAAGTTGTCATTCTGTGAAGGGTGTTTAGGTTGTGTGTGTGCTTGTAAGAGAATTTAATTACCATGAAACATGAATTTCATAGAGTATAGTTGAAAAATGTTGAAGAAAGAAAAGGGGTGGGAGAGTGGGCTGGTGAAAAGGATGTAGCCCTGAGATATCTGAAGGTGAGAGCATGGGAAAACAGGAGAAAAAGCTTGCATTTCAGGCAGTGACATGCGGGGACAGGATTTCACACAAGGTGGAAATAACTGTCCTTGTGGTTTCAAACGAAATCTGGCATGACATTTTGGCAGACGCACAGCAGAACTGACTTTGAGATTGTGAATTTGTGACAATGGCATTTGAGTGGAGTATCTCTGATCATGGGGGTTGAAAAGTTCCAGGTGAGTCTTAGGGGACTCAACTTCAGGTTTCCAAGGGAGGAGAAACTCTCTCCGATCTAGAAAGGTACTGGAAGGTCAGGGAGCTGAGGAAAATTTCAATCAATGGGCGAGGAGTGTGGGTTTAAATCTGAATATGGCTGGCAGTCCAGTTAACTGGATTGTACAGTGTTAATTCCTGGTTTTGATATCGTACTATAGTTACATAAGATTGTTTACCACTGGAAGCAGCTGAGTGAATGGCACACAGGACTCTCTGTATTGTTTTTTATAATTGTCTGTGAGTTGATAATTATTTCAAAATAAAAAGGTTAACAAAAAAGGGAGATATAAGGCATAGTCTGAGGGAATCTAAGCCCCAACAGGGAAGAAATGTAGAGAAATAGACATTGTGGGACCCAATGGAAGGGTATGGGTGATTGAGGGAGATGTCTTCATGATTTTTTCCAAATGACTGGGGACTAGAGGAATCTAATTCAAATGTCTGAAGATAGGATGCATAGGAAGCTGATTCTAAATTTCATTCAATGTAGAACCGAAAGTCCTTGTGGACTCTAACTTCTTCCTGCTTGGGCAGCTGCTGAATTTCCAATACTCAAGACAGTTGGTATTTGGTGCATATAGGGTGCTCTTTGGTTGAATGAATGATTGAATGAATCAATTATATCTCAAGAACTATGATACTGTAGTCTAGGTTCTAAAGGGTTATTTATCTATGTATTCATGTTTTCCAAAAACTTAAATTTACTTAATAGGGCCTTTATTCTTTCAAGAGAGATGAATAAATGACTTTTGGAACCCATCCTCAATATTTTAGAGAAATAATTGAAAAGAATGTGGGCAGTAAGATTATTCTTAAAACGTAAAGGAGATGCCCTCTCTTTATGGGGCTTAGTGTTTCTAACAAGCTCTTTAATAAAACTTCAACTTTCTGTTTAAAAGAGAAACCCACACAATTCTATCTAGAAACCTATGCCCTAACAACCTCTTATCTCTTTAATGGGAGGATAAAAATAACAGCTGCTGTTTATTGAGCACTTGTATGGCCTGGCATTGTGAAAAACAATTATATACATCATTTTATTTAATTGTCTCAACAACCCTCTGCAGTTATTAGCTCTGTTTTACAAGTTAAGAAAATGAGACACAGAAAGGTTATGTAACCTTATGTTCACATAGCTGAAATGTGGAGGAGCCAAGGTTTAGAACAGTCTGATTCCAAACCCAGGACTTTGGAAAAAAATTTTTTTCCTACTAAGGTATAATTTACGTACAGAATGACTCATCACTTTAAGTGTTCAGTTCTGTGAGTTTTGACTAATGCATGCAGTAGGGTAATTACCATCACAATCAAGATGTAGATATTTCCATCACTCCAAAAAGTTTTCTCAAGCCCCTTTGTAGGCAACCTCTCCTTCCACATTCAGGCCCTAGAAACCACTGACCTATTCTCTGTCTCTATAGTTTTGCTTTTTCTGGGAGTCATACAAAAGGAATCACAGAGTTCATAGCTTTTTAAATGTCTTCTTTCTTTCTTTTTTTTTTTAAGATTTTATTTAGTTGACAGAGATAGAGACAGCCAGTGAGAGAGGGAACACAAGCAGGGGGAGTGGGAGAGGAAGAAGCAGGCTCCCAGTGGAGGAGCCTGATGTGGGGCTCGATCCCAGAACGCCAGGATCACGCCCTGAGCCGAAGGCAGACGCTTAACGACTGTGCCACCCAGGCGCCCCAAAGTCTGTCTTCTTTTACTTAACATAATGCATATGTAAGCTGTCTCCATGTTGCCTCAGTAATTTTTTATCTCCATTGCTGAATCCATTGTCTGAATGTATCAGGGTTTGTGCATCTGTTCACTAGTTGAAGGACATTTGAGTTACTTCTAGGTTTTAGCCCTTACAAACAAAGCTGTTATAAACACTCAGGTTTAGGCTTTGTGTGAACACAGTTTTCATTTCTGTAAGGTAGGATTGGGAGTGGATTGCTGGCTCATATCGTCAGTGTGTGTTTAATTTCATAAGAAAGTTTGCACTTAATGACGACCACAGTGGTTCAAGTCATTCTTCCATACCTGTTCTGGAAGGAGCTAATCAGATCAGTATTAGGTCAGAGGCAGGAAAATTAAATACTGAACTCCAGAAACCTGGTGTAAATCTTGTATCTTATTATATTGTGCCTTCTTCTAAGGAGTAATATTAGAAGAATCAATACCCCGTGGATGTTTCGTAAAACGAAATAGAAATATATTGATGAAGCTTCCTGAATGACGCTTCTCTGCTGACCCCTGTCCCCCTGGTGGAAGGGTGGTCTGCTCAGTGAGTAAATTTACATGATGTAACTGTTCGTGAAGGGGTTGTCTGGCATAGGACATGAGGAAAAAGTGTCATTCCTGCAGACCATTTCTTTTCATGACAGATGCTACAAGACTATGTTGATAGCTGTTCTCTTTTCAATTATATTTCCTTCCTGTCCTTTAATAAATTAAATACAAATGATAAATTAGGTGTGATTATTTAAAACAAAAAATCCAAAGAAAATTAAAATAAAAATGATTATGAAAAAAATGATTATGAAAAGTGGTTATGGAAAAAGGAAAGGGGAAATAAAAATATAAAATGATAGAAAACTAGAAAAAATAAAACAAGAAAGAAAACAATTCAAGAGTACAATGAATATACATTGTTCTAAGCAGAAAAAAAATTGATAGGTTATTTTTAGGGACTCTAGGAGGTTCAGGAACAAAGCCAGGTTTTATTTTTATTACAATAAGGAAGCAGAGCTCCCTTGAAAGTTTACCATGTCTTATTATTTTGACCTTTTGCCATACTTACCTTCTCCAAGACTTGAAATTCCTTGCAAGTACTCTCAGGGTAAGGCTCCTCCAGTCTGAGACCCAGGCAAAGAAAAGACCCCTGACTTCTAAATGATTCTGTTCACCTTTAACATATCTCCCATTTTAAGGTGTCTGTGTTGTAGATATTATAATGTGTCCACTTAGAATTTGTTAAACTAAGCCTCACATCCTACCTGCTTTGGCCTCTTTGCATTTTCAGATTCACCTGGGAATATAATCACAAGATATCAGAACAGACATACTGCTTCTTGGGCTGAATGGAAGGTTGTGGCAGTCCACGGACTTTTGAGTCAGATAAATGTGGATTTAATGTCTCGCTCCACCAGTAAATACAGCGTAGTTTCGCTTTAGGCCTTGGTAATATGGAGTAGAGATCCCTCCAGGCTAGCTGAAATCAAGAGTGTATAATGGAGATTTGCAGGGAAGTGAATCTCAGGAGAAAGCCAGAGGCAAAACCCACATGGTGCTTGGTCTTGTTGAGCCTGGCACTGGAGCTGTGTTGGATTTGGGCCACCTCAAGAGGCCCTCTGGTTTGTGAACCTACCATTTTGGGATTAATGTGGCTCTGGTCCATTCCCCAGGTCTTCTCTAATTACCTCTCTGACTTCTCATTGATTAAAATCGTCGTTGTTCCCATTTCAGTTTTTCTAAAAGGAATGATCAGGTTGGACCAAGTCATTTTGTTTTTAATACCAGTCCCTAAGTCAGGGGTTGCCTTCCAGCCTGTGGTTGTTTTCCTTTTATCCATCCTTGGTCTAATCATCTATGGCCAGACGAAGAGGGCCAGGGAGGAAAAGGATCACGAGACACAAAATGTGGCCGTATAGACTTCAGCGGCTCTAGGAGTGGTTGATAGAAAAGTTGTGGCCAGACAGTTAATGCAAATATATGTGAGTCTCCGTTTTCTCATCTGGAAAATAAACATATTGACTCTGGTTTCTGTTATGGCTTACAATCAGCTTGGAAATTGCCACATGGTCATAACAATAAAAAGCTGAACAAACTGAAAAGTCAACAACTCCTTTTAGTTCTGTAAGGAAAGGAGGTCACAAACTGCTGCCCCTAAAATTGGAGAGGCAGACAGGCAGATACAGAGAATCACACTTACCAGAGCAGGCAAGTCACAGACTGGCAGAAAATATTTGCAAAAAACATATCCGATAAAGGACTGTTAACAAAAACATATAAAGAACTCTTAAAACTCAACAAAAAGAAAACAATCTGATTAAAAATTGGGCAAAAACTTTAATGGGTACCCCACTGAAGAAGATATACAGATGGCAAATAAGCATATGAAAAATGCCATGTCATATGTCATGAAAAAGAAATGCAATTAAAACAGCAGTGAGAAACCCCCACACACTACAGTGGCCAGAATCCAGAACACTGACAACACCAAATGCTGATGAGGATATGGAGTACCAGGAACTCTGATTCGTTGCTCTGAGAATGCAAAATGGTACAGACGGTTCGAAAGATGGTTTGATACTTTTCTACAAAACTGAACATACTCTTACTGTATGATCCAGCAATCACTCTCCTCGGTATTTACCAAAAGGAGTTGAAAACCAATGTCCACACAGAAACCTGCACATGGGTGTTTATAGCAGCTTTATTTATAATTGCTAAAACTTGGAAGCAACCAAGATGTCCTTTGATAGGTGAATGGGTACATAAGCTGTGGCACATCCAGACGATGGAATATTACTCTGTTATTAAAGAGAGAGAACAAGCTATCAAGCCATGAAAAGACATGGAAGAAATTTAAATATGCATTACAAAGTGAAAGAGGCCAGTCTGAAAAGACTACATTCTGTATGATTCCCACTATATGACATTCTGGAAAAGGCAAAATTATGGGGACAGTACAAAGATCAGTGGTTGCCGGGGGGTTAAGGAGGAGGGAGGGATGAATAGGTAGAGCATGAAGATTTTTACAGCAATAAAACCAATCTGTATGATACTGTAAGGACACGTACATACATGTCCTTCTACATTTGTACAAACCATAGAATGTACACACCAAAAGTCAACGTTAATGTAAACTATGGTCTTAGGTAATAATGATCTGTCAATGTAAGTTCATCAGTTATAACATATGTACCACTCTGGTGGGGGATGTTGATAATGGGAAAGGCTGTGCATGTGTGGGGGCAAGATGGAGATGGGGAATCTCTACCTTCTGCTCAATGTTGCTATGAATTAAAACTGCTCTAAAAAATAAAGTCTATTAAAAAAATCCCTAAGCAAATCGAAAAAACCAAATAAACATACTATCCCACTATTCAAGAGGCAGTGGAGCTTCATGGCTAAGAGCAAGGTCTCTGGTACCAGATTATCGGGATTTGACTGTGACTCTGCTGTTCACTGGCTGCAAAATGTTGGGCACTTTCCTAACTTTTCTGTGCCTCAGCTTCTTCATTGATAAAACATTGGACTTAAAGTATTGATGATGGTTATTGTTGAGTAAATACCTGTGAACAACTTGGAATTGTGCCTTTGAAAGTTTACCTGTTATTGTTATTTCCCTTTAGGATTGTTGTGAAAATTAAATGAGCTAAATTAAGCAAAAGCACCCACCCACTATGCCGTATATGCACCATTGACGAACGCTTCCAAATGAACTGCCTGCCTACAAACCTGGGTCTTTACATTCTGTTTTCAAGGGATCTCAAGATTCAACCAGACGCCTAGTATGTGCCATCACGTGCCTTCATGGAAGAGAAATTGAAGAGATGAAAACCCAGTAGAAATGCATAGTGCTCTACTCCAGACAAAGATACTGATAACAGAATGAAGAGTAGCAGTCTTAGTTACAGCTTTGTTTCTTTTTTAAATACAAGACTTCATCTTCAAGACTTGACCTTAGGATTAATAGCACATAACTCTATGTGCAAACAAGTATAATACCTTCTACTATTAATAGCATACAGGTTCCTTTGGTGCCAAAATTGGAAAAGTCTCCAAGACAGCTTGAATGAATAGATGACAATATACTGGCAAAGAGAAGAAGTGTCCACACATAAAAGGTGTATGTGGGAAGAAATTTAAATATGCATAGAGTATATTTTACATGACATTCTATCACCAGACCTGGCAAGTCTTTGTATCCGTGTTGTTGAACTCTATGGGAAGAGGTCTTGAAGAGGGGACACATGGGGCCGTAAACCAGCCCCTGCTTTCTCAGCCACCATTGTTGCCACCTGGCAGTGTCATCACCTTCCAGAAGCTTTACAGCCAGGGCGTTGTTTACGATTTCAGATAACACCTTTACCTCTGCTTTGCCTGGCCTGCTAAGCCCTGCCCTTCCCACCCCAGGCCCTAATCCCAGCTCAGGCAGCCAGAGCGTCAGGTCTGTGGTAGGAGCACCAGACTCTTCCATAACCACCCCTGGCGTGGGAGAGAAGGGTGTCATGAGAACCCACCTTCACGAAACTTGTGTTGGATTTCTGTTTTTATCCAAATTCATATTTTAACTATGTCCCATTTTCTTTTTTTTACCTTAACACTGTATTTTTCTACTTATTCAATACTCCTGAATTCCTGTTACAGAAGATGATCTCAGCTAGGCCCTATGGATAATACAAATATGGATAAGGTGGGCATAGTGCCCTAGGAACCCACTGACTGATGTTTCTGAAAGGTTAAATAAAAACGCTACTTTTTCCACGTTGATAAACCTAATTTGGAGGCTGATTTATTAGACCAGGCTAGTGTTTGAAGCTGACTATGAATCAAGCAGGTTCTTGAACACCCAGTTAATTTTCTATGAAGAGAAGTTCTGACACTACAGCCAACCGAACTACACAAGATTCAAGTTGTCTGAATTTTATTCATTTAAACAGGCAAATATTACCAGAATTTTGAAAAGGGAGAAATAATGCAGAAACAGGAAAATATGAAGAGGACAAAAAAATTATAGTGGGGAAAAGGGATGCAAGGAATTTTCAAGACTTTGAACTCTCCTGTGATAGAGTGAGGTCTATTGACATACAAAAGAATCTTACCTAAAGCAAACGAAGCCAGTTTAACAATGAAAAAGATAATTACTATGTCTAACTAGAAAAAGCTCCTTTGTACTGTCCAGTCCCTTCACGGTAAAATGTTTTCCCAGTGTGTGCAGGCCCGACCCAGTACAGTCAGACCGAAGGTGGCAGTCTGTCCTTCCACACCACACTTAACTCCCACTTGCATCTTGGCTCACAGTCACCGAGGTGGGGCAGAGCTGACTGATGTGATATTATCTGCTTCGTGTCGGTTTTCTGGACTCTTCCATTCTCTCTTGGGATGAGCAGTGGGCTCTATGTATTGATTCCAACTCACAAAGAAAGGAACCGCCTGTGTCTCCCTGCTGAGCCTGACCTCACAAATGTTTACTCATGAGGCTGTGTGGGCAGGACTCCAGCGTCCCTCTATTGCTTGTTTGTATGGGATAGTCCAGAATGTCCTTTTTTGACAAGAACATTACTCATGCTTTTCATCTCCCTGACGTAAATTCTGCCAATTTAGTGATCACTTGTATGAGTTGGTACTGAGCACTCCTACCCATTTTGGTCCCAGCCCCTAGTCTCCTGTGCCTTTTGCCACAGAACATGTTTTAAAGTAGAGAGAAGTGTACTTCCCCTCCTGTCTCTATCTGTAGCAAAACCGAACTGGAGCTGGACTTGTGAGGTTGGGAAGAATAACACATTTCATTTAATCACTTGTGATGTAAACACACACACACACACACACACACACACACACACACAGAAAAGAAGCCAGTTGTATGGTGCATTTATCTCTCTGGAGTTGACAGGTTTCAGTGATGATCTCAGCATGATGACATTTTACAAATAACACATGACCTCCGCCTCCCGAGACATTGCGGCTTTGTGATTTATTATCCAGCACGGCCTCTCTCACCTGTTATTACTCTCTTTCAAGTTCCTGTCCATGAAGAAATTTCATTTTTTAGACATGTGATGCATAAAATTAAGAGCAGCAACTTTCATTTTTTATTTTATGCGTGGGTTAGGGGTCTTTAGATGCCAGAGGCATCATGATTTCAGAGTGTGGCGTCAGGAGAACTGGAAGGGGAAGGAGGAAGCCTAGCATAGTGCCAGGAGCTGCACTTCTGCTCTGCGGTGTGGAAACTGCTGAGCAGGGGCCCGCACACCTCCCCCCTGGGCCCTAGCAGGAGCTGCTCGCGGGTCAAGAGGTCAGACGCCAGGGGCTCTTGGGTGGCTTAGTCCATTGAGCGGCAGACTCTTGGTCTCAGCTCAGATCATGATCTCAGGGTCATGAAATGGAGCTCAAGGTCATGTAATGGAGCCCAGGAGTCCAGAGTTGGGCTCCGTGCTCAGCAGGGAGTCTGCTTGGGATTCTGTTTCCCTCTCTCTCTGCCCCTCCCCCTGCTCACTCGCTCTCTCAATAAACACATAAAATATTTAAAAAAAGGGGGGGGGGTCAGACACTGAATGTTTTTCCAAGGAATAAACACACTGCTGTTATCATCTCAACTTTCAGCTGAGTAACACAGAGGAGTAGGGGAAATCGGATTCTTCCGTGGTGGAAATGGGAATTGGAAACGTTAGCACCAGGGGATTGTTCAACAAGATTGTGGTTATATCTGCTTGGTGGGCTATTATGCAAGCTTTTAAAGGGAAGATGTGAAGACTGTGAAGTAACCTGGAAAATGTTAGTCATAAAATTTTAGTATAAACGTCAGAGTTCCCAATTTTATCAAACTATGATTGCAGCAAGTAGGAAGGCATATGGGGTAAAAATGGAAGAAGGGGCAATTTGTTGTATGTCTGGACCTGCGCATTTTGTTTCTTTTCATATACTTGTAATATTTTGTATAGTACAATTGCATTGCGTTTTAAAATGGAGCCTAGGCATGAATGATTGTATCATTACATACTTGATTTTTTTTAAAGCAGTGTGTTTGATAGAAAGGCAAGATCCCTGAACAATGTAACCCCTTTCCATTCCTTATTTCCCTCTTTTTTTTTTTAATTTCTAGAACCTGTGAGCAAAGTGAGTTTATGAAGCACTGAATTTAAAAGAGAAGCTTTAAGTGCAACCATAACAGATCAAAACTATTACATTCATTTTTTTCATTAAAACAAACAAAAAGAATGTTTCTTGTTCCTTTAAGTAGTATTGATTTTTTTAAAATAGATTTTACTTTCTAAGAACAGCTTCGGATTTATAGAATAATTGGGAAGATAGTATAGAGAGTTCTGATGTACCCTATAGCCAGTTTTCCCTGTTATTAATGTCCTACATTAACATGGTTACAATTATAAGTGTTACAATTATCAAACTAAAATCGATACATTATTATTAACTAAAGTTCATATTTCTTTAGTTCATATTCTCTTAGTTTTATTCATATTTCCTTAGTTTATTTCTATTTTTATTTCCTTTGTTTTTATTTAGTGTCCTTTTTCTGTTCCAGGATCCCATCCAGGATATCACATTATATTTAGTTAGCTTGTCTCCTTAGGCTGTCATGGCTGTGACAGTCACCTTGATTGTTTTTGAGGAGTATTGGTCAGGTGTTTTTAAGAACGTTCGTCAAAGGTGATTTGTCTGATGCCTGTCTAGTGATTACTCTGGGGTTATGTATGCGTTTTTTTGGGGGAAAGGCCACAAAAGTGAAGTGTCATTTTTACCACATCATATCAAGGGTACGTACTATCAACATGACGTATACTGTTGTTGTTAACCTTGATCACCTAGCTGCGATAGTGAAAGATCTTTTTAAAGCATTGAGTGTTTGCGAAGAAAAAAGAGTTAAACTTGGTGAAAAAAAAATACATAAACAAATACGGCAAGATTCTAGCCTGTGACTCGCAGACATTATTAAATAAGAAAACATCATTCTTCATGTGGGTCTCCCTTCTTGCCTTCTCCAGGCGTTGCTTCCTTCATCCCAGCTCTCCCTGCTTTGGCACTTATATTTTCTTTTATTTATGCCTTAGCAAGATACTTGTATTTCTATCATTTCAGAGAGTACAATGCTGTAAACCCTCCAGAATGATTTGGAGGTTCCAGTTTTGAATTTTGTGCTGTGAAGACACAAGCCCAGTTTTTATGCAAAGGGGAAGTATGCACACAAAGAAAGTCATCTTTCCTTCACACTGACAAAATAAATTAATTTCATAAACATATCAAATCAAAAATGTGCTTTCAGCGAGGAGTGCCAAGCATGGGAGCCTCCACAGGTCTGCAGGGGATGAGGCTGGTAGTCAAGGGGCTCCCTGGGAACAGGTGCTTTCAAGCAGCCTCAAACTGTCATTTCTCCCCACGTCTGACCCACTAATGCTTAATAAAAATGTTGAATCAATAGCTGCATATTTTCATAATGGGCTGAGAGGATACTAGAACTCAAGTGTCCTAGAGTTGTTGGTCACCGTCAGTCCTGCTGCCGGCCTTTCTAGGGAAGGTGCTCCCTTTATAACCCTTGCTCCATGAAGTCTTAAGTCATTCCAGGAGCTGCACCCAACACGTGCTCAGAGATTGCACAAGCTTGACTCCAAGAGAGCTCGTTCATAGATTTACCATTGTTTCAGGGGCAGGCATGCAGAGGTGAGCTGGACCAACTAGAGTCTTCCCCTCGGAAATTTGGAGTAAGAAACAAGGAATGAATTCCCAAGAAGTAATTTTACTGGACCTGTCAGATTGCCACAGGCTTGAGTAAGTCAAAGGCACGTGCAAGATGAGGCTATGAAGCGACAGAAGAGAGAAAAAGCTGGTAGAGGAAAAACGACCTTGAGAGAGACTGAGTCAAAGAGAAGCCCTGAGAGGGTATGACCTCTCATCCATTCTGATTTGTTTGACTACTTTCAGGTAATACCACCCTTCTTCCCAGATGTCAAGTGAGTCTCTGTTTTTTGAAGTTCAAAGAGCACTACCAGAGTAGATCTCTCTGCTCATGAACAAATTTTTGAAAGATTTTTTTTTTCAAATTTGAATAATTCTCCTTGGAAAAAAATGTTTTTAATGTCTTATAAATGTATCCTATGGTCAAAATTCCCAGTTTACTGTTTCTCAAGAGGCTTTTTAGACATAGTGCAGGACAGAAGAAAAAACTGGAAACCAAACAGTATTCACACTCCCACCTTCCCCAGTGCTAACCTGGGGCTCTTTTTCCAGGTCACACTCACACTCTCCTGCCTCCTGGATGGAGCCCATCGCAAAAGCTCTGAAGTCCATCTTTGCAAACGCACGTAATGATGCATAAATCTCCTTTCTCCTGGAAGGTACCGGGCTGCTACCCTTAGTCATAGTATAGGCATGCATCTTTCCTATCACTAATGATGTTTTTATAAGGTCAGTTATGTTATGTGCTCGTTGAGAAATAACACTGTATTTGTTTTTTTATAACTGCAAAAACATGACCAAGGAATGTATTAAAACACACCACAAGTAGAATGCTATGCATAGCAACAGATTTATAAAGCACTAATTAAAAGATGATTGCTATTCCGACCAACAAAATATTTAGAAATAATGCTGGAATAATTATGCTTCCTTTGAACATCATCTATGCTGCTTTTTCATAGTAATTTAGTTGTTCCCTTTAAAGTAGACTTATTGATACTTTCTGGTATTCAGTTCTCTCATTTGGGAAAAAAAATTTAATAATCAACTTATGTAAAAGTACAATTGTGATGTCTTCAATGAATTGTTAAAAGCAACTCTTCTCTTTAGGAATAGACAAAGGTTGACACTTCTTGTGCTGCATGAATTTATTGAGTATAAGATTTGAAAAGGTTTTATTAGGTCATAGTTTTTGCCTGAGAGGTAGAATTATATAACTGTATTAGAATTAGATTTATATAATTATAACAGTTGTATAATCGCATGGAATTAGAGTTTTTCTTAAGATCAATAACATATAAACAGTAGTGACTAAATGTGGTTGACATTGAAAATGGATTTTTAATTCAGTTTTGCTTTTAAGTAAGGCCTGACCGAGGACCAGACCAAGATGTCAAACAGATGGAGGGAGACACTGGTAAAAGTAGATTATTAAGGTGAGTTTCTTTCCATGTTTGAGGTTGAGGCTTTACTTAAACTGAAAAGAAACTTCATTTTTTAACCACTAAAGTCTAAAAGAGTATTATTACATCTAAACGCACAAAACATTTACATGTTTTACTAGGATGACTCCCGGTAGTGTTAAGTGGAACATTCACTTCACATTGCACACGGATTAAAGAGTGTAGGGGGAGTAGAATAGCACAAAGGAAGGTAGGGCTAGGTATGTGAGATTTGCATACCATCAAAGCCAGCAGCCAGTATGCATTCACAGCTTTAATTATGCATGCAATAGTTCCCTTATAGAGAGATGGTGAACATTTAACTTGAGTTATAATGTGACTCCAATAATGGGATCTGATAACAGCTCAAACTCCTTTCCTCCAGAGAATGCCTTAGTCTACGTTTGCTTTGCTATACAAAGACTGACAGACACTTTATTTATAGGGGTGTGTGTAAGCCTACCTATTTGAATTGGTGAGGGTTACACCTGCTGGACATTGAAATACTGAGGGAATAGACCCAAACTCTATAGTTCCCTTCTTACATATATAAATAATCATGTTACCAAAACAAACCTCTGTCCTCAACTGTTACACACACTCATTGTATTTGTATTTCCAGGCATTGTAATTTATGTTCATTTCATCTGTGCCATTTTCTTGGAAACTGCTAAGGGGTTAAAAGCATGTCTTCTCCTTTCCTTGGAAGCTGCCCCAGTGCTCGAAATAATGTTGAGCCACAGAGATGGTTCAGTGAGCACCGTGGTCCCCTGAGAGATGATGAAGCTGTTTCTACCATTATAAGAATGCGAGAAAAATGATAATTTAAAGAATTTGTTTCAAATCAAGAGGTTGGTTGGTTGCTTTTGCTCCTACTTTGTGTAAAATGCATTATTTATGGCTCTCACATCAGGAGTTTCTTTTCTGTTTGCACCATTTAATTTTTACAGCCATCCTTCAAATTATAAAAGTGATGGAAATCATTATGAATAGGTCTGTGAAAAACAAGATGAAAAGTCTTGCAAAACTTTACTTATGCACAAATAGCACTTGTGTTTTCTTCTTTAGTGCTTCTTACGCTTTTCTACCCAAGAAGCTCCGAGTGGCAGAAGGTCATGAACACAAACCCAGAAACCCTCAATCTTCAGTTAGAATTGAAGCAAGCTGCTATAACCTCAACACTTCTTGGACATCTGCTATTTTATCTTACTAATTTTTCTTTTTTCTTTATAATTAATATTCACATTTGATTTAATATAATTTCCTTCAAATCGTCACATAAATGTGGATACCCCAAGAGGTATATTTTGTGCTTCTTGTGAGCTGGCTGCGGTTCCGTGTCAGTGTGCGTATTCCAGGTTAAGGGTAGCAGAAGATAGACTCTTTCGCTGTGTTTTAAAGAATAAGTTATTTTACTTACGATTTAAAGCATTAATTACATGTGATTTAAATATATAAACAATGGTCACGTTTATGGCATCCTATAATAAAAGCTTATGCCTGAATTTTTGTTGAGAAATATGTGATTTGTTTTTATAAGCTTTGCCTAGAAGTTTATTGGAAATAATAATAATTTTTAAAAAATCATCGTAATGGCAGCACTGGGAGTGACTAAGGGCAGGCTCTCGGGGCAGGTTCGAGTCCTGGCTTTACCATTTACCTGTAGTGTGAACTGCACATGTCACTTTACCTCTTGTGCTTCGTTTCCTCATCTATAAAATGGGATCAATGTCAGGTTGTAAGAATGACTAAAATTGGCAAATATATATAAAGCACTTTGAATATTGTCTAGTGCTACAAAGCTATTGGGAAAAATTTATATGCACAAGCAAAGTTGATAATATATTGAGATTTGTTTTACAAAAGGAGTGGCATCAGTGCATGGTTAATGTCAGAGGACGGGGTGGGTGGAACTCCGGCCCTGCACTCCCATATGAGTTAGAACACCGAAAGTTGACCGGTCTTACCCCTCCTCCCACCATCAAACGGCCACAACAGTTCACAGCAGGCTACCTCCCCTAACGCTCTGGCTCAAAAGATAAGCCATGAAGCCACTGGAAAGAGGCCATCCATCATGACATCACTTGATATAATTATTCTTTAGAAACTCGGTTCTCTGCCTGAGGTGGAAGTGTGCTGGGCAGGGCTGTCAGGAAACACAGCTGAACTGGCTTTGTCTTTCTGGCGCTGTCTTGTCTCTGTAGATTATTGTTTCAGGGTATACGTTTTTTTGTTTGTTCCCACATTTGGGCGAGGAACCTTTCACCTTTCCAAAAAGACAATGATGAAGATGCTCGTCGACATTGACCTCAGAGACCACCTCTCAATGGAACCACTGGCAGTTGCTTTTTTTTTTTTTTCCCCATCACCTTGGTCCTTTATAATAAACCTTACGTGAATATTTTTCATTGTGTTGAGAGCCTAGCAACCAGGCTTTGGAGTTTGCATGTTTTATACTGTTTACACTAAGCCCAGTTTTCAGTGGAATCTGCTCCCATTATAGCCCTTGGGATACTACTTCAGAATGGGAAGGGCCTCACTGTTGTTGGAAGAACATACAACAGAAATAGGTTTCATAAACAAGAGCAAAATACAGGTATTGTGTATGTAAAAGAACAATGAGAACAAAGCTCTCTTGATGATGTTTACACACTTGAATCGCTAAAGAGTGAGAAGAATTGCAATCATTCAGGGTTCGCAGAGCTCACTTGCACAAGAATGGGATTCCCAGCTGAGCAGATCACTGTGCTGACTGTCTCTGACCACTGACTGATTATGTGCCTGAGGTCCAGAAACTGTAAGCCAAGAGGGGCCTTCTCTTAGAGTGCTTGAAGTGCTTCTTTCCCATTGAGCCCAGAGAGGTAGAGCCATCACATTTATAAAATGGTGGTTGAATGACCCATCCACGAAGAAGAGAGCTGAACAGTCTTTACCGCAGAAGATCAATGGCTGTTAACATTAACAAACAGATGAATTTATATTGAGCTGCTTGAAGTGGTAGATTGCCGTTGTCCAAATTTAAGGTCTGTGGGGGGCAATGAGAAAGAAGAGAGCTGCCAAAAACTATTGGAATTTAAGGACTGAAGGGGCAGGTATTTCAAGAGTGTTGAAATCATTCTGCGAAAAAGAGTAAGACTGTAGGCTTCATTTCCAAACAGACCAGGGTTCAAATCCTAGCTCTGCTAGATGTTTTTTTCCAGTCTTGGTGTTCTCCTGTATAAAGTGAGGAACTTTATAAGGCTGTTGTAATGTTTTTAAAAATGATGTATATAAGGTTCCTGCATGATAGATTTTGAATAAATGATGGTTATTATTTAGCTGTTAATTGAAGAGGATAAAGAATAATTTACATTGTGGTTTGACAGTAACTATAGATATAGGTTATATTTGGTAGAACTCTCCTGAATCAATTAATTTAAGTAAGCATTTCTAAAACCTCCACTATGTGCTTCATCCTTCGATAGATACTGCAGTAGAGATAGGAAGAAGCCATAACAGGCCAAGTTAAAACTTGGCATGTGTTCTCATGGGGTTGTTTCTGTTTTTCACGGTTACAGTTCCTAACATGTAGAGGACAATCAATGAATATTTGTGGTAAGTAAATTAGCAAATAGATAAATGAATATATAATTTCAGATATGGTTTCTGCTCTGAAAGCAGCACATAGTTCAGGAGAAAGAAATACGTGTACACAAGTAGTAATAAGGAGAAAAACAAGGAAGGGATTGTACCCCACCTCCAGGATTCCAACCCAAATGGTGTTTTAAAAGCTTTAACTCAGTGGAGTGATGATGCTTGTGAATCCTAAAGAGAAGGCCAGCTAAAATATCCAATTGACATAGTCTTACTCATTCCTTTACATCCTAAGCCCAGGGCTAGGCAGAAGAAACGCAGAAGTGACGACTGCTTAATTGGGACTCCCGAGGAGCTCACAGTGTACTGGGCTGATATTACTAACGTCTTTATGCTGTTGCATTGGGTTCGACCTAAGCCTTCCTGGTAGAGGGCTTGCTTTGTATTTTACCAAATATAAACAAAGTCATGTCATATGCCAAAATATGTTTAATGACTATGGTTGATAAAAACTAATTTTAGGAATGCACCGTATCAGGATGTTACTCAGAGAAATATGTGCTGATGGAGTTATGTTTAATAAAATTGAAATTATACCTTTTCACATTTTAAATCACAGTGAACTCTGCATATTCAAAGTTAAATAAAAAGAGATACTTCTAATCTTTTTTCCCTAATAATTCTTTTCTTTTTTTAATTATTGGTTACTATCACAACCATTCCCCATGATTCAGAGCTCATCCATGTGGAAAGTACCTTTTGGTCATTTCACTGGGGTCTAGCACCTTCAGGACAAGTTTATAGTAAAGGGGGCAGAAGAGAAACTCAAATC
Source organism: Ursus americanus (assembly GCF_024610735.1). Classification (NCBI taxonomy): domain Eukaryota; kingdom Metazoa; phylum Chordata; class Mammalia; order Carnivora; family Ursidae; genus Ursus; species Ursus americanus. The sequence goes on along the minus strand of NC_142137.1, from coordinate 47,626,149 downwards.
AGTAATTTGTCATATCCATTAGCTGTTAACCTCAAAGGTTATATACAGGGAAGAAAAGTGAAATTGTGAATCACTTTGGTTGCATTTTGAATAGTCAAAATGTGACTTTCCTTGACCTTTGGGGATCTATCTGTTCCCATTGGAAGGCCACATGACTCCATACTCACCTCCCACAGCAACCACAAACCTAAGCCTATTCACGTATCTCATCCTCCTTAGCTATTATTTCAGGGACTGGCCCATGACCCAGGTAAAGCCAAGGAGATTTTCCTAGGTCTACCGGGAAAGATGTCCTAGACCTTCCGTACTGGGTGTGGATCTAAGAGGGTAAAGCAGGAGACTCCGTTGTTGCTACTCCGTGGGTCAGCTGAGACTGCAGGAATGTAGCTGAAGGCCGAGGTGAGGTTTCCATGGTATCATTTCAGGCCTGACTGTAGACATGCTGAAGCCATCCCCTAAAACTAAAAATTGCAGGAATAATAACAGTTTCTTTTTGCCTAAGCTATTTTAGCCAGGATTTTGTGTCACTTTCAACCAAGAGTCTGCACACATCCTGATTTTCCAGAATAGTTTCTTCTTTGCAATGTAGACAACTGGTTAAGGGTTCACTAACTGTAAAACTCAGTGTGCCTTAATTTTTATGCTACTGTAGAAATTTTCATATAAAGTGCTTTGCAATAAAATCTCCTCCCCCCTTTTCGCATAATTTTATTCTCTTTTTTGAGAAAATATTGTTTCTTTATCTGTGGATATCAAAAATGATTCTGTGTTTTTCCATAAATGGGGATTTTTAAGACATTCAAGAAAAACAAAAAACACCAGATAGGAACTCCCTGAATTTCCCCCCACCAAACAACACCCATATTTGTATGCATCTCCTCTGTGTTTCCTATTAAGAAGAGGGTACACCCTCCCATGAAAGGCCAATCCCTCTGTCCTTGCTTCGATTCTCATCCCAACTTTCCTTTAACAAAAAGTTACAGAATCAGCTTTCTCTTTTCCTTAGCCTCTTCCTCTCAGTTTTGTCTAATCTTTCTCCCTGGGGGGAAAAATGAAAAACAGGGGGGGAAAAAGACAACAAAAAAACCTATAACCATATCTAAACAATAAATGAATGAATGAATGAATGAATGAAACCTATCCCTCGGCTCCTCATACTTCTCTTTTTCAGTCAAACTTATGAAAATGATTACCTTTACTTATCATCTACATGCCTCAATTTTTTTCATTCATTCCTTTGTCCACTCCAAGCTTCTACCCCTTCTCTCCCATCAAATTCCTCTCAAGGTCATTAATGACCTCACTGTCAAGAAATCCTGTGGTCATTTTTTAGTTCTAGTCTTCATTGTCCTTTCAGCAGCATTCACTTTGGGACCCTCATTCTTTTTGAAATACTCTATGCTTTTAATATTCATGTCCCACACACTTAACTTTTATCTAACATATTTGACCACTTCTTCATTTTCCCCAATAGACTGTTCTTTCTCTACACGGACATCAAATGTCAGAATTCCTCAAAGTTCAAGCTTACAATTAAAAACTACATATGTAACACTATACTCTCCGCTTGGCAAACTCATTGAAGCCCATTGCTTCAATTACCACGTGTATGTAGATGACTCCATATCTGTATTTCTAACCTTTCACCTTCTCATATATCCAACTACACCTTTGACATTGCTCTTGAATATTTTAACTTGACCAAAGTCCAGCTTATTTTCTTTTCCTTCCTCCTCGTAAACCTTCTCCTTCCCAGTGTTCCTTATCTCGGTGGATATCACAACCATAATCTTTGATAATTTTATTTACCACAAACCCCTTATCTGCTTGTCTAATTGTTCTATCAGTTGTGGAGAGAGGTGTTGAAGGCTGTAGCTTTACTTGTGGATTTTTCTATTCTTTCAGTTCTGTGAATTTTTATTTCATGTATTTTGCAGCTTTGTTGTTTGGTGTGTACACATTTAAGATGCTGTGTCTTCTTGGTGGATTGACTTTTTCATCATTATTTAATATCCCTCTCTGACCTGGATAACTTCTTTGCTTTTAAATTTACTGTATCTGATGTTAATGTATTCTTTCTTTCCGTCTTGGTTAATGTTTTCATGGTATGTCTTTTTTCCATCTTTTTTCTTTCAACCTTCCTACATACAGTTAGAATTTTTAAAATCTGTTCCACCAATCTTTGTCTTTTACTTAATATATCTAGACAATTTACATTTAATGCAATTACTAATAGGCTAGGGCTTATATCTTTATTTTACTTTTTGTTCTCTGTTTCCTTTGTTCTTTGTTCCTCTGCTTTATTTTTCCTGCCTTTTTGTGGATTACTTGAATGTATTTCTCCATTTTAATTTATCTGTAGTGTTTTTGAGTGTATCCCTTTGTATAGATTTTGTTTTAGTGTTTGCTCTGGGTATTTTATCTTGTATAGTTTATTATAGTCTACTATTGTCATTTTGCTGGTTTGAATAAAATATAGGAACCTCATCTTCCTTTAAGTACCTTTCTACTCCCCCTTTTATAGTATCATTCCATCTTGCTCACCAAAGTTTAAAGTTAGGGTCATACTTTCCCAAAGGACTGTATATTAGATTAACAAACTGCTCCGTGTCCTGTCTTTCTTGCTACCTTTCAGGGGGCAGTTAGTGGAAAACAGTGGTAGTGGCTGGAAAGGAGAACCTGGCATCTTGGGATTCTATGTGCTCAGTGGAAGTAACCCCAACTTGTTCAAAGGAGACACTACCCTTGGCCAAGGCCAATACATAAATTTGCCTTTCCATTTTGAATAAAGGAATAATTTGTCATACCAGGGAGTAATATTATGATAGTTAATTTTTTAAAAATTAGGCATATTTGGGGTTCTCAAGATAAATTTGTTTTCTGAAGAGCTTTGTGTACTTTTCAGATACTTCTGCCTGCCATAACTTACCTAGAAAAACAAAAAGCTGACGGAGTTTGTGCAGGGTCCAGGAAAAAGAAACAGGAAAGGAAAGGAAGAGAGGAGAGAAGTGGGGGAGGAAAAAGGATAGACATGAGAAGGGGAGAAAAAAGTTTTCTGGTGAAATTTCTTTCCAAAGTTCTAAAACCTTTGCCTAGGTCTCACAAGACTGATCTAAATGAGTGGCTTTTCCTTTCTCTCTCTCTCTCTTTTAGAGTTTTTTTGTTGTTGTTGTTGTTTGTTTGTTTATTTATTTATTTACTTATTTATGGTGGGGGAGAATGAGAGAGAGAGAGAGCTCGAGTTGGGGGAGAGGAGCAGAAGGACGGAGAGAGAGACTCTCAAATAGACTCCCCGCTGAGCTCAGGGCTCCATCTCAGGGCTCTGAGATTATGACCTGAGCTGAAACCAGGAGTCACAAGTTCAACCAACTGAGTCACCCAGGTGCCCCCCTTTCTCTCATTTTTTGACGGGCTGGTGGGCATGCTTAGGATTTGAGAATGATTGTATTCTAAAAGGTTCTTGACAAGGAAGTTTCTGGGAAATGTGTAAATCTAACCGCTGAAGCAATCCAGACAGTTTCTCTTCAGTGTGTCCCATTAATACCATTTCTACAGGTCAATGTAGGAAACTTCAGTGCTTGAATGGGGTGGGGAAAAAAAATGATCTCAATCCTTTAATCTATTCCTAGTAGATCACTATCATTATCTACAATCAGTTCTATATATAATTAGAGGGTTTATTTTTGCATTACAAAAACTATCCCTAATTATGTGTTATTTGCAAATTGCTGCACATCGACATTCATCTTTATGATGAAATGAGGGTCTTGCTCTCACTGTATTAATATCACTTCTATGCTCTTTTTCTTCTACCCCAAATCTTCAATTTAGTGACTGGTTAAGTTCAAAATGTTTTTTAAAACAGTCACCTGTCTTTCCAGCATCCATACAACTTGTTCTGTGTCAAAACACCCTTCCTCACTTATCTGTCTTCTGGCAGAAGCAGATAGAGGTAAGTCACGACGGGTAAAAGCAGACACTGGAACAGGCTTTATACAGATGTTGCTTTTGCTATCTTGAGGTTCTGACATAGATGCTTACTCTAAGCATTTTCTTGTTCCTTTGCTTAAAAATGCCCAGCAGAGTTATAATAAGGGATATCCTTTTGGGGTAGACTGCCTTCTAGGGAAAAGAGATTCCTTTACACGAAACAAATTGGTCAAGGCTATCCTGTGGCTGAGTAGAAACAAGGTAATGAAAAAAAAGTTGATTATTTCTTCAAACTTTAAGCACACCTGGGGATTCATGGACCTACAAGGTGAAATAATTTTTTTTTTGAAGAAGAATAGTTTAGAAAGCTAATGAATACACAAATGGAACAAATGATTCCATAGTCTTCAAAATTTATTTCAATGATTGACTAAATTATTGTTAGAAAATTGTCCTATAGACTAAATAGAAGTCCTTTATTTTGTATCTCCTAATGTGTAAACAACAAAATCCTTCCAGCACATCAGATTCTGCTCACTTACACATAAAAAGAAACTCAAGGGGCTAAACTGTGTCCCTATGACTTTACAAGGATTGTGGACACCAAGACTTAGTAAGTTTCCAGTATTTGCAAGTATTAAAAACATTTTCATTTTCAAGTTTGAGATCAAACTGAGACATTGAGGATGAATTGCACAAAAAGACCAGAATTTAAATTCCCCATTCTGATGCTTATTTTCCTTGGAACTAGACAACTCCACAGCATTAAAAGCAGTTCTTCAGTTGGAATAGATTATTGACATTTACCTGTAAAGCATATTTATTTTCAAAAATCTTAGTGTAGGTTATATTGTCTCTAGGTTATTTCTTCCATTGTCAGCAATGTAAAAAATTCAGTAGAGTTGAAAATATTATGAAGAAACACCACATTTTGTCATTAAACGATAACTTGGTGAAGTAGTCCTTCAGGATACCTGAAAATACTTAAGTTCCCATCATCAGTATTATTACAAAGAATATTTATTAAGAACTTCTCTGTATTTGCATTCTCTGTGTTAAGAAAACCTGGCACTCCTTAAAGAACCTGGGATGGGTTCAAATACTTGCCAGTGGCATCTAATCCTATACCTTTATCAGCTACTCATGCCTGATGTTCTCCAGCATTCAATATTTGGCCCATAGACACGACACCTTCTTGGGCAATCTCACCCCCTTTGCCACTAGTAATTACTCTCAACAAGTGTTACAGAAATGGGAGGACTAGACTAGCAATAATGGTTAGGAACATGGTTTCTGGCCATGAATGTAGGTTGCCTGAGTTCAGACCTCCTCTCTTAACTCACAAACTTCCTCCAGGTTCAGCTCTTCAATCTGTAATAACAACTACTTGATAGAGGTGTGAGGTTTATACGTGTTACGATAGTGAAGTGCTTAGAACAGTTCGTCACATTGCAAGTGGTCAGTGTTGGCTATTATTATCTTTATGTCAATGATTCTCAAATCTATATATCTAATCTATCACCAAAAGTTTAGGGCTAAATGAATTCTCCCTCAAAAAAAAAAAAAACAAAACTGTCCTAATAGCCTATACTAGTATCACCAGGAATGCTTATTTAAAATGCAGATTCCTGGACTTTATCCCATGTTGCATGAATCAGAATACCTGGGGATAGCACTCAGGAGTCTGTATTTTAACAAATACTCTAGGTATTCTGATATAAAGTACAATTTGTAACCACTTTTCTAGGTTTCTATTTATTGCCTCTGCGTCATCTGTACCGGGCTGACCCGAGCACCCAGAGCTGAACTTAACCCAAACTTGCTTCATTATCTCACCCTCAGAAAATCATCCTTTCTTAGTCACTGGCATCATCTGTCCTATACTCACTAAGACATCCTAGAATTATCCTTGACTTCTGACCCTGTCAATTCCACACTTGATTCCTATGATTTCCATCTCTCCTAAATATATCCTCCTCTCCATTCCTGTTGTTATTGGCTTTAGTCATCCATTCAACTGTTAGTGACTGAGCACCTACCATGTGGCAGGCAAGGATTACAGCTCTGTGTGTTTTGAGATTTCAATGTATGGTAGCTCAGGCCCTTAATCATTGCTCTCCTGTATTATACTAACCGCGTATTAGTTCTTTGTGCCTTTAGTCTTCAGTGCTTTCCAAATAATTCTTCACATTGCTAACTAAAATTAAGGCAGTCATACCAGTCTGTGCTTAAAGCTCTGTCACTTCTAAAATAAGGTTAACCTTCACATTGTCAGAAACAACCTGTTCCAAGATGTGTTGACATCTCTACTCTACTTCATATTACTCTCTCCGTGTAGGACTTTTGCTCCAAAAACACTAAAAAATTCATAAGCCTCTCTCCCACACCATGATTGTGTCAAATGCACATATATTTAGCTTCTACTCTTTTCCAGATGTGTGTACAGAATTTTTTTGTGAGATATGAGAGCAGTGCTCAGTCTTGCAGGGAGAGTTTCCTGCTTCAGGCCTCAGTGTCTTTCCTGGCAGTGTTCTTTTTTGCAGCTTCTGCAGTCCTCCTGTCGCTCTCACCCTGATTCCCTTGTTGTTAGCTTACCTTACTCATCCTTCAAGATTCATCCTTCCCGGTCAATCCGTACATCCTCATGCCTGGCCCAAGTGGCCTTCCTGCGGTATTTAAAAGACTCCTAAGCATTGTGTTCACCGTGTTGGACTAACATTATTTATTTGTGTGCTTGTCTTTCTAACCAGACTGAAAACTCCTTGAGAGCATAAAGCATGATCATCCTTGAATTCCTAGCAGGCCAGGGTCAAGGCAACCATAAGAATAGAAACACTCTCCCATCCTGACCCTCTGCTCTTCTCTTCTTATCCCCGGTTCCCTTGTTCTTTATGAGAGCACAACCAAACTCTGTCCAAAATCCAGCCTCTTCCCTTTGATCTGAAAACAGTTACCCCTTGGCTGTCCCTTGGACCTAGGAACTGACATTCCAGAGGTGCTAACTAGACTTTGGATAATAGACCTGGGAGAGGCTGCACCATCGCTGGAAGAATGCTCAGGTCATCGGGGTGGGGAATTCCAAGTCCCAAGTGATAGAAGCATAGTCCCATTTGGGGATGGGACCTGAGTAGACATGTTCCCTTTACCTGATGGAAAGGGATGAGGCTGGAGGAGGGGGGGTCTCTAAAGCATAGGGTCCTACAGAGAGACCCTGGCTGTTTGGGTCTAAAGGCGGAACTGATCCTATGCTAAATATAGAACAATGCCTGGTGCCCAACTGGTGGTCAATACATGCAGTCAAAATGGAACCTTGAATAACCATCTAACAGCATTTTCCAACCTGCCAACCCCAATGTCATGACAAACTCCCATGTTGCCATCAACAGTGAGATATGTACCAAGAAAATTTTGGATTTTGTTTTCATAAACAAATTACCACAGATTCAGAGCTGTCACTCAAATGATGTCACCCCCACCTGCAACTGGAGTGGCTTTATGGTTAGGAGAGAAAGTGGTGGGGGCGTCAGTGGTGGGTTGAGAGCTGCTGGGGTATTTGCACAGCTCCACAGCCTCAGCATGAGGACTCAGGAGTGGATTTCACTGTTTATATTTGTGCAGATTTTAAATTATCCTTTTACTTTTCCATAATTTTACTTTGGTGGGGGGCTTATCCAAAATTTTAGTTTTCACATGAACTAGATTGCCTAAAAAATAAAATAGAAATAAAAATACCAATGTTTTAAAGTTGCAAATACTCTATAGAGAGATGAATTTCTCTTAATTGGAGGTACATAGTGAAATGTCATGGACATTGAAGTTTCAAGTGTGAATTCCAATTCCAACTCTACCACATGTAGGTTGTGTTTTGTTGAAAGAGTAGCTCAGCTTCCTGAGATTGAGTCTTTCCATATAACAATGGACTAATGATAACCCACCTCTCAGGTCTGTAGTGAGGTACAAAAAACCTAATATATGTAAATTGCCTAGACTCTGCCTAACATGGCCTCTGATTGGTATGTAGAGGGTGATGTGTAATAGACTTTTATTTTCATTGTCTGGTCAGGGGATGAGGAAGCAATTAAAGCAGAACAGATAGAACTAGGTGGAAAAATAGAAAGTTGACCTGCAACAGAACGAAGATCCTGTTAGAGACATTCTTTTGACATTCCTGATAGATAAAACAGAAGACCAAAGCAACAACTATTCTTCTATCTTCCTTTTCCAGAATTCTTTAGTGAATCAGAGATGAGAGAGAGAGAGAGAGAGAGAGAGAGATAACCTGCACCCAGGTGAGGGGGACAGCCAGATGGGAAAGGAACAGCTCCCAGGGGGCACAACCACTGCATACACAGCCAGGCCAGACTTTCCTGGCTCAGGTAAGCAGGTGTCACAGCATAGTGATGGGCCTTCTGGAAGCCCAATCACAAAGGCTGTTTAAGAACAGTGCCAGGTCTCAAGGAGGGGAAGGGCTCACCTGGAACTTGGAAGACTAACTCAGAGTGGGCCCAACCTATAGACAGGTACCTATAAGATAGGAGATCCGCTGCAAAGGGGCCCAGTGCCAGCCAGCAGTGTCCGAGGTCAGGCCAACCTGGCAGAAAGGAGAGCTGAGGCTGCAAATAAGAGCTTAAATTCACTTTCTGGGTCTCAAGGAGTCGTCGAACGCTAAGACCTAAGAGGGTAGGTGGAACTGAAGAGTTTCCTGGGAGCCTGGGGAGGTGGAGAAGCAGAGGAGTGAGGCAAAAGGCAGCTGGTAGCTGATGTGCAAAATACCGATGTGTATCAGTTTGCTGAATCATGTACCCTTCTCAGCTGTTACTAAACTCAGCCTCCTCCATCTCTGGTGGAGTTAGTTTTCCTAAATTCACTTTTCTGCTGTTCTTCCAGAATCTTTTGGACTATGACAAGTAAAAATATCAGTCATCTCGCAGACACTTTCTTCCTGCCCTGACAAAATGGCATCCAAACAGAAACCATTTTGATTCTGGGGGATAAACATCAGACCAGAAGAGTAGTTAAAGACCATCTTGTCCACTGATTTGGAAACTTCTTTTAGCCACGGGCAAACACAGTTTATACAGAGGCACCGTATGTAAAAAGAGACACAGGGGAGCTGCTTTGGGTGCAGAAAGGGAATGTTTGTCGGGCATGGGAGCAGAGACCCTGGAGCTCTGCCAGATGGCTTGTCTCCCTCCCAGCACCCATGTCCTGCTCAGAGAGCAGAGTTTGAAAAATGCCAGTCTGGTCCAGCTCCCAATTCCTTATCCCCTTCTTTAAAATCCATGTCACATAGCTGCCCACGTGCAGGGAAAAAAATCCCTCACTCTGTAAAGAAGCATGTTCTATCTTTGGCTAGTTCTTCCTTTTTTTGTACCACCACGCTTTGTTTTTCTGAAATGTCCACACATCAGCACTCTCTGGTACCACACTAAGACATTTTATCCTAAGATCCCTTGACTTAAATCAAGGATTTCACAAAGCTCCCAACTTATATCTTTGGAGTATATCTGTGTTTCATTTTTACTGCAAACATTATACTGAAAACAGAAAAAGGAATCTTATTTTTGGAAAAGGGAGGGTCTGCTGGGAAGCAATCTCAACAGGATGTGGGAAATAAATAGCATATAAATTAACCACATATATATAAACAAAAGCACAGTCCCTAAGGTGAAATATCTAATCAATGTTGGAATGTCAAAATAAAAACAACTAAGTAACAAAATTTCTCAGTAATAAAGTCTTCTTGATTAAAGGGGAAACAAAGTAAAGCAAATTTATGTCACAAAAGCATATCGAAGGCATATTTATGTAAAAGGAGTAATGCATTGTTGACCTACAAAGAAATAGGGTATACAGCAGGCATCACTTTAACTTATCATTCTGAGATAATATGTATCACTTAACCTCAAAAATAACTATTGAAGTGAAGAGTCCTTCGATTTTCATGAATTACATGTGGCACAGTTTCTGTAGTCAGAACCTGTCAACATTTCTGAATTGGTTATATCAGGTGGCATTAGGCTACCACGAGTTTCATTGTCATAAGGAAATGAATTCTCTGGTTGTAGCTGACCAGCATGTGAATGTGGCCACCAAAAAGTTTAATATGATTTTAAGCTGTAGTAGAAATATTGCTCTGGACAGCAAAATCTAAGTTTGATATTTAAGACGAAGGGTTGAAGTTGCAATCTGCCTCAGACAGCTGGGATATCTCAAAATGTTGTGCATTCTGAGTGGACAAAATGGAAACTCCATCGTTCAAGGAACAAAGAAAGTGATAATACCTGAACTGGAGAAGAGATGACTCATGAGGAATTTGATGGTCATTTCCAGGATCTGGAAGGCTGTCATAGAAAGAGCAGAGACATAGACTTATCTCTACACATAGAAATGTTCAGAAATAAAATAGGTAGTAATGGAAGAATTCAGACACCTGTAATAGGGGTAATAAAAGAAAAGCCAAGGGCCATTTGGTGGGGATGTTTTAGTTAAATGTTTTTCAGATACGGTTCAAAACCTATTTGAAAGTCATAAAATGAAACCAACTTAGTGGATTATTAACAGGTTTTTTTTTTCCTTTAAAGAGAATAAAATAGAAAATATTCATGTTCTGGGCCTGTTGAAAAGGTATATAAAGGCATATATTATTTTGTTATTATTCCATGAAACTTTTGTTATACACACGCATGAGTTGTGTTCGAGTACTCAGTATAAAATACATTTCTTCTTTCAAGTAAGCTCTATGACCAACATGGAGCTTGAATTCTTAACCCTGAGATCAAGAGTGGCATGCTCCACTGATCGAACCAGCCAGGTGTCCCTTAAAATGAATTTCTTCGTGTGAATTGCAGTCAAGAAAAGTACAAAAATCACCGTTTTAGTTATCTGCATAATTCCCAGGAGAAAATCAGAAGCCAATGCACCTGGACTAGCATCTCAAGTCATAAAACTTTTATTTAACCTCTTTGTGGTTAAGTTCCCCATTTAAAAATGGAGGAAACGATGACAGTTACCTCTGAAATTTACATATATATATATATATATACACACACACACATCATGTTAAAAAGATATATCTAAATGCTTTTTATAGATTATGTAAATCATCATTTCTGCCTTTAGCTTCATCAGAATTACTTTAAAGAAAATCAGAGGTTTTGTTTGTTTTCTGCATTCACTGGCCCCAACATGCACCAACACAGGTGGCCTTGAGAAGAGAAGTCAATAGGACAACATCCTTGGGAGCAGGTTGTGGTGGCAGGGAAGGGCAGCAGAGTGTGTGCCCAGCTCCTTAATACAATAACGTGATTCATGCCCAGACACCCAGATGTAGCTCCTTTGCATTCCGCCATGGCTTTGGAGGGAAAGGAAGCCTTTCCATTTTTCTTCAATGGCTCTTTTGCAACTGTTGGCTGTTGGTGTCTCCCCAGCTGGGACTGAACATTCATGTTATCAGAGAACTGAACATCTTGGCCCCTCGTGTGTGAGCCCCATTGTCTGACAAGGGCCGTGGTGCAGGGTGCTGTACCAATGGTGTTTATTGCTGTTTGGGTAACAGGAAGAAACCTGGTACTTTTGTACTGTTTAAACACTCATCCTATTCATGGCCACTGTTTATGCCAGAGGAAAATGTTCTCACAGAGAGACCAATAATTTAGCAAATATTTGAGCGGGAGGTTGAATAGTTTCTATTGGTGTCTTTATTAGTGATCTCTATTTCCAAATACAATGCAACTCTGTTATAAAATTGTTCTCTACTGCAGATTTGGTTTATTGCAAGCCAAATCTTGTTCCCCATGTAAAATCTTTATCGCCACAAGACAAAAAGCCTATAATATGTGGAATTCTTGTTCCTGACTTCTGGGATAATAGGACGAACTGCAATTAAAAAAAAAAAAAGAAAAAAATATATATATATGCATATATACATACAGTGCTCTTTTTAGAAGATGAACAAACGAAATAAAATAAAACATGAGATGTCATTGTAGTTATTTTAGAAAATATACAAGTGCTACCATTCATTATCATTAAACATACAAAGTTTTCCAAATTAAGAGTAGTGAATTGGGTAGAGGGAAGAGAATTTTTAGACTCTGAGGAATATCTGGAGGTTTACGAGCTACTGACACATCTTTCCAACTTTTGATTAGAATAAACCAGCACAACTGAGGAAGACCCAATTTTCTGAAAAGTTACTTGTGGCATAGAGTGGGTTAAAAGTCCTCAAAGTCAAGTGTGTGGAAATAACTTTGTTTATCTGTAAATTGACTTAAGGTTTATTTCTAGCCTGCATTTTTCCTGGTTATGCATATGTCCTGGGAGGGCCTCGTCCTGGCCAACACTTCAAGAGCATAGTGGCATCTGGTCGTCATATCATCTTTTCATGCAGGCATCCCCTGAAATATCCTTGGTCCTACTGACCTTTCATCATTGCTCCATGCAGATCCAGGCTGAGTTGTCCTGTGTTCCCAAATATAAAGCCGCAAGGTATTCAGCAATCTCTTAGATCCTACCAAGTCCCTCTAGGGGGCACAGGAGTCATTCAACTGCTACTGGGTCATGCTGAGCCATGGAAAGCTCCCTGGGTCTGGCCAAGGTCAGCTCACCTAGTGCTCACCGTCACGTGCAGAGGAGACCTTCTTAGTCACAAAGCACTCGGGGATGTGAAGGGACTATGAGGATTCCTAAGGCCTGAACTCTTCTTAGATTCTGTTGCTCCACCCACACAAGACTGGCTGCCTGGAGGTCTAGGGCCTTCTCTTCCTATGCACACTGTGGATCTGTATCTTCTCTGGCCTTGCTCCTTCCCTGGGGCTATGCCAAAGAAGAAAGCATAGGTCCCTCTCATCTCAGAAACCACAAGCCCATCTGGGGCCTTCCTCTCATTCTTCCCAAAGTTTGGCCTTTGGTAGGGGACAAGGCATAGGGTTCATCTTTCTTAGGGATACAGAGTGTCTTCATGGCTCTCCTCTCCTTCTCTCAACCAGAGGTCTTGCCCAGAACCCTAAGAGTTGCGAAAACTTTGTTCTTATGCACTACATTCTCCCAGATATACTGTCTAATTTTTGGAACCCCAAAGCCAAGAACTGACTCATTTGCTCTCTGCTTTCTGTTGTGTTACCAATTCCTAGAGAAGATCTAATGGATTAAAAGGGAAAAGGTGAGGGTACAGGAAATAGGGAGAAAAAAACCATAGCTTTCTCTTAAACAATTTCTTTTCACCATAGTAACTGTTTTTATTGGTTTTCTTGGCTTAGCTGCCATTGTTTGAGGAGCCGCAGGGCGCTCAGAACTATGAGAATGATGTATGGATTGCACTTAGCCTTGCTCTTTTTCTTCTATTGGAAGAAATATAGTGAAAAACTTGGATCATTAGACCAGACAGAGGTATTTTAAAAATATTATCTTGGGTCAACAACCTATCTACCTTAGTAGTCACTTTTAACAGGGGTACGCATGATCATATTATAATTTCTTTCCATGACCTCAAAAACTGAAAGCATCATCTCTAACTTCCTTCGTAATTTGTCATTAAATCCATTCATGAATTTATTATTTTCTTTCGAAACAAGTTTATATGTCTTATTTATCTATTATTCTAGGCTAACATATTCCAAGTTCTTATTGCTATGCAAAGTTGAATTTTATTTCCATTTTAATAAGCTTCAAGAGTCACCTTTAGTAGGATGGAATTAGGGAAATAACCCCCTCATTATCATATCTGTAGGAACTGATCATCCCCTTGTCTATTTTTGTGATTTGGATTTTATAAGTTTCTGTTATGTTTTTCTTGAAGTATGGATGACATATAATTTCATAATGAGTAGACTTTTCGGTACCCTTTCAAATAAAGCCAAAGCCAAAATGGATAGGTATGTTTCTAGGAGGGTAAAGGACAAGACACACACACACACACACACACACACACACACACACACACACACAGAGGTTGTGTTGATTCTAAAATACCTTCCTAGACATAGCCTGAATCTATGTGTTATGAGAACCACTTGGGCAATTTTTGTGACCATCTTGAGTTGGGAGTTTAAAATACATCTGTGATTTTTCTGTTTACACCCACAACTCTGAGATCAGGTGGGGTGTTGTAGAAAGACAATGGGATTTGGAGCCAGGGGCCTGCGTTCTAATAAGTTCTCCATCCTTACTATCTGTGTGATCTGGGAAAATATTTCACTTCTCTGAGTCCTAATTTCCGAGGTATAAAAAAACAATAATACTTGGCTCTCAGGTTTGGTGGTAAAGAATTCTATGCTGAGTAAAATGTAAACATTAATTGGTGCTGTTATCTGTATTATATTGAAGCCATTGACTTTTTGGGGTAGCCATGGAAACCAATCCCTTCCTCCTGCTCTAAATGCAGAGTTTCTTTCCACCCAGGTAATATCAAATTGGGTCGGGTTTAATGACATATGTGCGTGACACAGAACAGTATACTCAATTGCAGAGATGAGGCTGGGTAGTTAGAAGGTTTTCACAAGAACCCACGTATGGCTACTGGACTCACAGGAGTTCCACTAATTCACCCACTCCCTTGTATATTTATCGAGCACCAACTGTGTACGAAGCATTGCACTGAGCACCGAGGAATAAATGTGAATAAGATATGGTCCTTGCTTTCGTGGTCTAGTTGGAGGTGAAGGTGAACAGAAATATAAACAGATAATTATAAAAATATAAGTTCCACATTAGAGGTATGTCTGAAGAACTAAGCACAGAGGAAAGAACTACAAATTCTGCCTGGAGCAGTCAGGGCAAATTTCACAAATAGTCATCTCAGCTCTTTTGACCAAAGAAGATTGAAAAATGGCGTGGGTGTGGGTGTGGGTGTGACGGGGTTTCAACTACACTATTTTGTAAAAATAAAATTGACTGTATATGATTCCATTTCTATAAAATGCAATGAGTGGCTCTGACCTCCTTCTTTTCCAGAAGATGTATTCTTTTTTTTTTTTTTTTTTTACCGGCCATATACTCTTAGAAGGGATTCATTAAGTTGATTAATGAACAGGCTGTTTAATATATTCAGAGGTATAATATGTCAGTGACTTCAATTCTGTTTTTGACATGAATTAATCATTTTCCCCCTTGAGGTTCTCTCCCACATAGTTCAGTTCTCTCTACTCATTCTGGTAAAGGTTTTACATCAGTGGTTATCTGAGACTGGGGCAGATTACCTCTGAGGTAGGTTGTCTTTCCAAAGTGTCTAAAGGGAACTCAAAAGTTCAGAAAGCAAAAGCACATATTCTCATGTGGAAGATGTGAGAATTAGAACAAACTGGGATGAGCTGATAACCTAGACGTCTCCTTGCTGTGCTGAACAATTAGTGGTTACCCGATGGCTTTGTGGCTCGTCTTAAATAGGTTTCACACCTCAATTTCCCAATGTTGTCTGGAATGAAAACTACCAAAGCAGACTTCTTAGCAGTTAACTCTTTCCAGAATCTATGTGAAATACCAAAAGATGGGTTCTAAGAAGTGTATCAGGAATAAAATAAAGGCATCTAAATTCACAAATGTATTTTTATAAGCATTTTAATACTCATCTTTTAAAACTGCAGGAGGACGTAGTAAGCTAAGAATTGCATCCTGAATGCCACAAGCAAGTTTATTTTTTAAGAGTATAAAAAAAGAAGACACACACAGATATTCAGAAACAGATGAACCCCCCCCCCCCAAAAAAAAAAAAAAAGCCTAATGACTCAACGTTAACTTAACAGTGGGTTGACTTGGTTTTAGTTCCAGGCACGGGCAAAGGTTCAAGTTGGATCTTGTTTTATTCAAACTGGTTTTCCCACCATCTTTAGTTACATCGTGACAGAACTCCCACTACTGTGCCTCAGATACCAAACACTTTGCCAATACTTTTATTGGATTAAAGAAAAGAGATCTCACGTAAACATGTTTTGATACCCCCAAAGAGCACGAATCTCTTTTTCGCTAGTGCCCCTTGTTTCTTATATTTTTCCTAGATTCTTCCACCACCCTTCTTTGTTGCCAGCTATTTTTTGTAGAGAAGGAATCTGTAAAGGGCAAATGCCCTCTGTTATTGCCCAACCTCCAGCTAGGCCCAAACTTGTTTAGCTGCAAATACAATATCATTATTTTGCACAAAACTTCTAGCCACTGTCCTTTAAAGTGGACTGCAGGTCTTAGAATTTGCATAATCCAAGGAATGCCTCAGTTTATTTGACAAAAAGAAAGAATTTTTCTTCATCTCATCTAAGAGCCCTAAGATATTTTACAAAGGCTACTGGATCCAGCAGGCGGTATTGCTGATAGATTAAAGCCAGGAACTGCTCTTGTCCCCACAGTAATGACATGTATGACGTCCTACAAGGTTTGGCAAACTCCATGAAGCAAACTGGGTTTATTCCCATTTTCTTAGGCCTATGGGCTCAGTTTTTGATTAGTCACAGTTCGCTTTCAGAGGAAAACACAAAATGTGCCTATTACCAAAATACTTTGGAGAATATTAATTTTTGCCTCAAGAGTACCTTAAAGGCACCTCCATTCCCACCTCTGTCACCTACTTCTCTGCTCAGCGGGAACCATTTATTCAAAATGGAAGGACTTAGATTTGTTTTCCATTCCATAACATCAATTGACCTGAACAAATCATGTTTTTTTCCTCCTCTCAACAGTAGCTTACCTCCCCTAGGATGCCTTCAAACAGTTACTTAAAAGGTTTTCATGGTTGGATTGGTCTCAGGCTAGAATAGTTTAAGAGTCAATGGTAAAGGGCACAGGAATAAAGAGAGCCCCAGGCAGCTGGTACACTTGATTGAAAAGGAGTCCTACTTTGGGCCAGAAATTACTGTTTATGTGTGGGATACAAGAGGTACTACAGTAAGTTATTAGCAATGTGTCTTATTTAAGACCAAAGACCCGATCATAATCACAAAAACGTGCAGAGATTTTTAGGAAGAACATGGAATACTTTAGATCTTTCTGATATTTTATCACCAAGTACTATACTGAATAAAGTAAATCCTGTAAAGAAAACATGAGACATCGGGTTCAATCAATGGTTGGTTATAATTATGTTCTGTGTGTGGCCTTGGACGGCGAAGAATAGGATTTTGCCAGTAGCATGTCATTTCCTGCCCATTTATGCCCAGAAGGCCAAATGGGTTTGTATATTGGTGGAAGAATACAAAAGTTTACTCTAATAATAAGCTTCAGGTTAAGAATGGGGACCAATTACATGAAGCAGTTTCCTTCTAAATAAGCATTCTGGAGATTATGACATTACTTAAAAGTGAAGTACTGCAATGTGTTCGTTTCATATTGATGAATTCTGCCAGAATCTGGAAAGGTTGCACAAACAGTGCTCCTATTGGACTGCCTATGACCTATAGCTGGTCAGCCTCAGTTCTCATGTGTATCAGCCACAATGACACATGGATATTCGTTGTCTCTATAGTCAATATATAGGGTTATACCTTTTGTTAATTTAAAGTACCAGAAAGATATCATGGAAAAGTTATATGGTGGGTGTGGGTAGGAGGCAGAGAGACAGGAGGAAGGACACGTTCCCTAGTAAAGCCAGTGTACACCCAAGTACATAAGAAAGCCATCTAAAAAATATTCTGACCACTGCTTTAACTAGTCCTTGATTCAAGAGTTTTCATTTTCAAGAAATGTGGGTGTGCTTACATGGCAATCAGAATGACAGAATCATCATTATGTCTACCAATCACATTACCTTAAAATATGACCTTTGTTAATCAGATTGTTAAAAGTAGTATTCAGAGTAATAATTCAGGAATTGTTCTTATTTATCTCATAAAAGGAGGTATAACCAAAATGCTACAGTGCCAGTGAATCTTCAGGGAAATATTGGAGACTGTTCTATTGATGTTTTCATAAAGGAAACAAAAGCAGACTACACTGTAATTGAATAGTCCTAAGAGAAGAATCGTATTCTAATAAGAAATGTCAATGAATGTCAAGGAATGACATTTCTAATAAAAAATGTCAAATGTCAAGGAATATAATAAACAATAAAGCAGTGTAATTATTTAGTGAGATAAATTCATAAAACAATATAGAAAGCAATTATAAAAAGTATTTAGTGAATAAAAATCTATTTGAAAGCTTTTGAAATTGATTTTATCATAGCACAGTAGAATGTTGGAAGGGGAAGGAGTAAATACCAATAGTCAGTAAGAATATGTGAAGCACCTTTTTTAGGGACCTGCTCAGCACCTTTTTTAGGGACCCGATTAGAAATTACTTCCCATTCCATGTAGTGGTCTGTTAGAGATAGCCTTTGAGTCTTCTTTATGCCAAGAACCATAGTGATAGTCATTACGTCCAAGGTATTGATTGTGATCTTAGAGCTGTAAGAGCTCATGTCATAATCCTAAGGTCCTGGGATTGAGCCCCATGTTGGGCTCCCCACTCGGTGGGGAATCTGCTTCGTCCTCTGCCTCTGCCCCTCCCGCCTACTGGTGTTCTCACTCTCTCTCTCTCTCTCTCAAAAAATAAAATCTTAAAAAAAAGATTTATTTATTTATTTGAGGGAGAGAGAGCATATGAGTGGGGGGAGTGGCAGAGGGAGAGGGAGAATCTCAAGCAGGCTCCCCGCTGAAGACAGAGCCCAATGTACGGCTCCATCTCACAACCCCGGGATCATTCGACCTGAGCCGAAATCAAGAGTTGAACACTTAACTGACTGAGCCACCCAGGTGGGTGAGTACCTCTCAGAGGTACTTTTTAATACCATATTCCAGAGCACAAAGTCAGGAAGTTAAAAGCCAGGTATTTTTATGTTTCTTCACATAAATGGAAGGGAATACAAGCTGTCGTTGATAGATTTTCTGACGTTCCCTGTCGTCTGTGAAACAGGACCCCAAAAAATGAATTGGTCATTTTTTTCTTTAGCTCTATGCCTGCGGTGTCCAATATGGCAGCCACTAGCCACACGTGGCTATTTAAATCTAAGTTACTTAAACTTGTAAAATTAAAAATTCAGTTCCTCAGTTGTACTAGCCGTATTTTAAACACGCTCACTAGTCATATGTGGTAATGCCTGTAATATTGTCCAATACTGGACAGTGTTGCTCTACAGTATAAATGATTATTTCTAACATCTTACGTTTGCATTGAGCATATCATCAGTAGGTTTGTATCACCATTTGTATTTTATAAGCAAAAAGTTGTGATTCTAAGAGGTTAAATGACTTGTCAAGGTGACACAGTGAGTGGGGATTTACAAAAAGCTGAGATTCTCACCTAATTTTAAGCAGGGTCATCTGACTTCTATCAACTGCACTTTCACAGAAACTTCACACTCAAAACAGATGAATCCCCCAAAATAATCGAAATTCCTCACTTAAGATTCCTCTTCTTCTTCTTCTTCTTCTTCTTTTTTTAGATTTTATTTATTTGACAGAGACAGAGCACAAGCAGGGGGAGCAGCAGGCAGAGAGAGAGGGAAAAGCTCCCCGCTGAGCAGGGAGCCTGATGCGGGACTTGATCCCAAGACCCTGGGACTATGACCTGAGGTGAAGGCAGATGCTTAACTGAGCCACCCGGGTGCCCCCCTCTTTAAGATTTCTTACACAAGATTGTCAAAGGCAGAGGGAGACTATGATGTGGTTGTAGAAATCCAGCACATTTCCTCCTTGCTTCTAAATTATGTTGAACTTTACCCCCGTGCCTTATTTCATATTTTTGATCTTTCTATGTCACATGGCCATTAATCCCTAATTTTTCACTTTAATTTATCTTAATCAATATTTTACCCGGACGTTCTAGTCCCTTCTCTGGATCTAATTCATATGGAAAAACTTTGAGCCACAGACCTTGCAGATTTCTCTCACTCGCAGGTGGTCTATGACTGTGGCTGGGGAAACGGACGCTAATGTCCAGGATCACCTCGCTCAGATTCTGATCTTTCGCGTACTATAGGCAACGAGCAAACCATAAGGTTATAAACAGAGACCATGTGATAGACCACTGGAGGCTCATTAGCAGTTTCGGATTTCTGATGACCAGTATGGTCACTAAAATCAACAGTGTTAAAAAGATGGGAGCAACAAATAGTATAAGTGATTTGAATATATTATCTCTATTTTGCTAACTTCTTCATGGTCACAGTCAACACATGTATATTTAATAAGGATATCACTCACCCTAAAAATGTACAATTTTAGATAAATTTCCTCAATGACCCAAACTTCTTTATTCTTCCTGATTTTCTATTTGTTTTATCAATTTTTGAGATATTGGTGTCTAAATCTCTGACTATATTGTAGATTTGTCTATTTCTTTTTATAGTTCTATTGGGTTTGCTTCATGTATTTTGAAGGTATGTAATTAGATGCATAAATGTTTGCAACCAGTATGTCCTGATTAATTGAAACCTTGATCATAATAAGATGAATTTAATTATCCCTGGTAATATTATTTGTTTTCATATATACTTTTTTGATATTAATACAGTCACTCTAGCTTTTTTTTTTTATTAGTTTAGCAAGGCGTATCTTTTTCCATCCTTCAAATTTTGACCTATTTGTTTCTTTATATTTAACCAATTTTCTGTAGGTAGCTTGAGTCTTGCTTTTTATCCAATATGACACTCCCTGCCTATTAGCTGATGTGTTTAGACTACTTATATTAAATGCTATTATTGATATAGTTGAATTTAAATATACCATTTTGTTCTTACTTTGTTATCTAAACTTTTTATTATTTTTCACATATGTTTTTCCCCATGTATTTTTTTCATCCAAAGTAATTGCTATTAAAACTTCCCGTGAACATTTGTGTATGTTTATTTTATTCTGTGCCTTGTTATTACATGTATAGATTTGTGTGACCACCACCTCAATGAAGATAAAGAAGAATTTCATCTCAAGGATGCCTCATGCTACCCTCCTACAACCCTAGCTACCTCTCCAATCTCTGACAACCATTAATCTTTTCTCCATCTTTATAATTTTGCCATTTCAAGAACGTCACCCTACATGAAATAATACAGTATATAAACTTTTGAGATTGGCATTTTCACTCAACATCATTCTCTTGAGATTATTTTAGTTTTTACACATATCAGTAGTTCATTCCTTTTAATGCTGACTAGGACTCATGGCATACATGTACCACAGTTTAACTGTTCTCCATTGAAGGATATTTGGGTTTTGGCCAAAAAAACAAAAACAACAACAGATTTTTCTCTGCTAAAGATGCTGTGAAGGGAATAAAAAGACAAGCTACAGACTCAGAAAATATTTGCAAACCACTTATCCAAGAAAGGACTTGCACCTGAAATATATAAAGAAATCTCATAAGCCAACTGTAAAAAACAAACAGTTAGAAAATGGGCCAAGGACATGAAGAGACATTTCACTGAAGAAGGTATTCACATGGCAAATGAATATATGAAAATATATTCAGCATCATTAGTCATTAAGGAAATACAAATTAAAACCATAACGAGATATCACTACACATCTATCAGAATGGTTAAAATAAAAAATGGTAATAATACCAAATGCTGGTGAAGATGTGGAGAAACTGGACCACCTGTTCATCACTGATAGGATCACAAAATGGTACAGCTAGTCTGGAAAAGGTTATGCCAGTTATTTACAATGAAAAACATGTGCTTACCATATGACCTAACGGTAAAAGCTTGGGCTTTTATTCCGGAGAAATAAAAATTTAAGTTCACACAAAAACCTGTATGTGAATGTTTATAGCTTTGTTCACGATAGAGGAAAAATAAAGGAATTTTTTAAAGGGTATTAATTCAAAGGACAAAAAGCACTGGTGGATTTATTATGAAACTTTAGGGCCTACTTTTTGCTTGCATGGTGCCTTCTAAGGCTCTAGGAGGGACTCTAGCAATGTGTTCAAGTGGTCATTTATTTTTGTAAGATTTGCAAAGGTAAGCTTTTTTTACTATAATTAGTTAAGATTGATGTGTATTTCTGCTCCGACTTCTCCCTCATTACAAAACGTCTTGCATTGGATGGTAGCTGTGGTTACTTTTGAGATGTAACTAAGGATGTTTACTTGGGTGTACATTGAGTTTTGGTTTAGAAGAATATATTTATGTTGCATATGTTTGGTTTAGAAGAATATATTTATGTTGCATGCATTCACTTCTGTGAATACGCATGTTATCGCAAGCCATCCTAGATTCTAGGAATATTTTTGCTACTCACTTTACCAACACACTAGGCATTGTGATGCAAATATTCAAGGTCAGATATTGTTTTGTAATATTATTGTTCCCATGATACCAGTATATCCAAGTAGTGCCGAAGCAATAATTAAAATATACGAAGCCAGAAACTATTGTCTAAGAAATTGTTCCAAACATCAGATACATAAAATTGTAAGTGAATAATTTGGTGTCATATGGACCATATTTTTTTCTGTTTTGATAAGAATTTTACAAACTGTGACTTATAAGACTTCTTGTGTTTATAGAACACAGAAGAATACCTTCATATAATATCAACCCTGTGTGTAAAATCACAGGTTTTGTGCATCCGGACTCTCAAAGGAAAAGAAAAAAAGCTTAACCACCCTAGAGAAAGGGTTGAAATGCTCCGAAAAAGTGTTAACAAAAAATTGTTCTCCTATAAAGAGACAATAAAAGTGTATGTAGTCAGAAAAATTGTGGGAGAAAAATATTAGAGAGTGGCATCAGGCCACTAATCAATAAAAACTTTGTCTTTTAAAATTTTGTCATATCTATAGTATTTTTAAAGATTTGTTACTTTTAGGTCTTATTTTCTGATTCAAAACATTCACTTTCAAATCAAATTTTGTATTCATAATTTTATCCTCATTTCCTTAAAGAGTGTATTCAAAACTGTACAAACATTTTTGGTACAGTGTTTTTTGTACAAACTTTTTTTGGTACAATTTTGTACAAAATTGAAACCTAGATCTTCCCCAAGAGAATAGAAGAAAAGAGAAGAGAAGCAGGAATGAAACTTGGAAGCTGGAAAGCAGGTGGATGAGGAAGCAGTCGCCGACTTAGCCATCCAGCAAGTGCCCGTGCTTCCTACAGCCTGAACTGTGACCTAAGCGGTGGAAGTGGAAGCAGGAGCTCGTGCAGAACCCCAGGAGGGCTCCGGTAATCCAAGAGCGGGACAGCACATCGAGCTGAAACCAGGAAGGCTGAGTAAAGTCTGCTTAAGAACTAAGTGTTCATTATATTATATAACCATCGAATATTAATTTTCTGAGCAATTCTTACATTCCCTCATTTCATTGAGAGAAAGAGGAAACTAAGGATGTATGAAGAGGAAGATGCGGTGTGGGAGACTTAAGTTTTCATCATCCACAGTATGCAATTAATGAAGCTATCTAAGTTGGAAAAATCAAGAAGGAAAAGCATAAACATGTTACTTAAAAATATGGAGGGAACTACAAAAGAAGTCACGAAAGGGTTGAAAATGGTTTTGTCTCAGGAACAGAGTAAGAAATAGAGAGGGAAAGGGACACGGATCTACTAGTTTTTTGTTATAAGCCTTGTTCAAACATTTAAATTTAAAATGAAAATTCGTGAATGTACTTTAATGGGATCTTACAGAGCCCTTTGTTCTCCAGCTTGCCTTTACATTTCATTTGCTATGCCTTGGAGTTCTTCCTCAAGCAATACATACAGGTCTGGTTTTTTCTTCTTTTTTCTTAATGACTGCAGAATCATCTATTTTATTGCTATAATGTAATTTACTTAACCAAGCTTATATAATGGGCATTTAATTTGGAGTCAGATTTTTTAAATTACCATGCCTTAGGGGCAAATCTCTCATGGCATATTTTTTGCTTATATACATATAGGATAAATTCCTAACAGTGTATTTTTAAAAACTATTTGAAAGACAGTTTTGTTTTGTTTTATCTTTTGCATTTTCACAAAGTAACCTGTTTAGTTTAGTTTTTTTTTTTATGCGGATATAGTACAGAGAGCTTTCATATATGCCTGTTACTAATATCTGACATTAGTATGGTACATTTTACATTAGTGAACCAATATTGATAAATTTTTAAGCTGCAAGATTTGTTCAGACTTTTTCAGTTTTTAACTCACGTCCTTTTTCTAGTCCAGGATCCCATCCAAAATACCACATTAAATTTAGTCATCGTGTCTTCTTAGGCTTCTCTTGGCTGCAACAGTGTTCCAGACTTTCCTTGTTTTTGGTGACATTGGCATCCTTGAGAAATAGTGTCTAGGTGTTTTGTAGAATGGCCCTCCAATGGGATTTTTCTCTTGGTTAGGATGGAGTTCTGTCTTTTTGGAAGGAAGACCACAAAGGGAAAGTGTCATTTTCACCACATCATATCAGCGGTGCATGCAGTCAACGTGACTTCTCACTGTCAATGCTAATCTTGAGGCTCTATTTGTCAGATTACTCCACTGTAAAATTACGCTTATTTTTCTCCCCTTTTCTACCCTTTTAACATTTCTTACAAGGCAGGTCTGCTGTCAATGAATCCTCCCCGTTTTCACTTGTAAAAGAAAAAATCTTTATTTCTTCTTGACTTTGGAAAGGTAATTTCATTGGATATAGAATTCTAGGCAGGTTTTTTTGTTATTGTTCAACATTTTCCAGTCTATCTCTTGTAGTTTGCGTTAGTTCTGAGTAGAGGTCCGCAGTAACGCTTCTTGTTCCTCTCTAGATAAGGTGATTCTTTTTTTGCTCTCACTTTTCACAAGAACTTCTCTTTGTTTTTGATTTTTCCGCTGTTTGAGTATGATATTCCCAAGGGTGTGTGTTTGGTGTTTGTACTGCTTTGTGTTTTCTGAGCTTTCTACATCTATGGCTTAGTGGTGGTTATTAATTTTGGAAAATTCTTGGCCATTATTACTTCAAATCTTTCTTCTAATCCATTCTTTCTTCCCCTTTCTAGTATTCTACTTACATGTATATGACACTTTTTGAAATTATCCTACAGTTCTTGGACGTTATGCTTTTTTTCTTTCATTTGTTT
Source organism: Ursus americanus (assembly GCF_024610735.1). NCBI lineage: Eukaryota > Metazoa > Chordata > Mammalia > Carnivora > Ursidae > Ursus > Ursus americanus. The sequence goes on along the minus strand of NC_142137.1, from coordinate 47,601,234 downwards.
TTTTTGCATTTCAGTTTGGGACATTTCTGTTGACTTAAAGTTAATCGCATTGGTTCTTCTCTCAGACATTTCCAGTCTACCGATAAGTCTCTCAAAGGCAATCTTCATTTCTGCTCCCATGATTTTTTTTGTTGTTTTTTTGGGGGGGATTTTGTTTTTTAGCACCTAATATTTATTTTTTTCTTAGACTTTACAACTCTCCACTTAATTACCCATCTCCTCTTACATACTTTTCCATATTCCCTCAAATATTAATCATAGTTATTTTAAGTTCCCTGTCAGATCATTCCAACATCTGTGTTGCATTCAAGTCTGGTTCTGATGTTTGCTTTGTCTCTCTAGAATGTGTTTTTACTTGCATTTGGCTTGTCTTATAATTTTTTGTTGGAAGCTATACATATTATATTGGGTAATAGGAACTGAAGTAAATGGGCCTCTAGAGTGAGGTTTTATGTTAATTTGCTGGGAGTTGATCTCTGTTTAATATTTGAAATAGCAATAGGTGCCAGGGGCCTTGAATTCCTCAAGTTTCTTTGGTTTTGACTCCCCTCTTGAGTTTTGTCACCCTTAACTACTCCCCTCGGAGAGAATTTACATCTTCCAGCTCCAAGTCTGCAACCCTAGGGAGTATCTCTTTCTCGGGCTAGGCCATACTCAGCCTCTAGCAATTTGTCAAAGTTGCCATCTAAGTGTTCCTACTGGTTTGGCTCCACAGGCATCTGCTTCTGAAAGCAGATCTCAGCTCTGACTCTGGATTCCAGATTTGGGGGTGCCAATTTGTCCTGTGACTTCAGTTCTCTGAGGAGTCCAAGAAAAATCATTGATTTCCAGTTTGTTCAGCTTTATGTTGTTGTAAGAATAGGAGTGACCCAGAACTGAAACTGGAAGTGTCCTAGCAGCGGAGATATTTTGATAGATATTGGCAAGTTGCCTTCCAAAGATTTTTCACCAACTTACAGTCCCGTCATGATGTGTGCGATGACTTCAATATATACTTCTTTTTAAATATCTTGACATCCACACTTGCTAATATTTGACCTTGAGACTGAGATAAACTTTAAAAGAGAGTGGAGAAAATGTTAAAGATAACTTATTTTCAAAATGCAAATGCATTTTTGTTATGTATTCACATGTCATTACATTTTATTCTAATGGTGGTAACTGTCTATTTTGATTTCCAAAGGGACTTATTAGCTTGACCAAAAGAAAGAGGAAGTGGGGGTGGAGTAGATCGGGTTCTAATAAGAATTCCTCCAGTTATGCTCTTTCTTAATTAAAAGAAATTAATAGGCAGGATCACTGATTTTACTGAGAAATTGGTGGATCTGCATGCATTTGGAATTACACGTACAAAATGTGACAGAATTTTGTATAAGTTAGGAATCAAAACTGAAATTTCTGATCTTGGTCTGGCTTTGGGAGGGAGCATAGCTCAGCTATTGTGTGCACTAATCCTTGATAGCTCCAAACCCTGCCTCTTCTTCATTTTTTAAAACGAAAATATTCTGTTAGAATTTCTCTTCGTTTCCTTGATTATTGCCAGGAAAGTAATGAGTGCTTTTCCCCCTATCTCTCCTCCCATGTAGAAATGATGAAGCAGAATGAGTAGATTTTTTTTTTCTTTTTTCCACATTAATGTTATTTTTTTCATAAATGCTTTTTCTGTAACTGGAAAATACACTTCAAAATCCAGTAAATGCTTTTTTAGTCAGCAAATAGCAAAATTCTAGCAAGCCAATGATCTTTCTGTTGGACATAACTCTTCAACCAATATTTTACCTCACTGAAAATTTTATCCTGAAAATGGTTAATCTTTGGTGTTAGGTAGAATGGATGAAAAGAAAGGTTTGATATTTCAGGGCCAAAATGCAAAAAAATAAAAATAAAAATAAAAAAGAGTCAAAGACTTTGAAAGATCTAGTCATCTTAACTCAAGCTTATTTTACTCCCAAAGTAAAAGAAGTGGAGACTGTTTTAAATGGGTTAATTATTGTGAAGAACCACAGTGTCATTCGTTCACTCACTGATATAAATGGCTACTTATGGTACATAAATTCTATATTCTAAGGAATGTTAAAATGCTCTCCAACCCTGTAAAAAATATGTTATGTAAAGGAAATGAAATATGAAACAAAGCCAAAACTCTTATAGCAGCTTTGTTTTGTTAAGTTCTGTGTTCATAAGATATTGTCAGCCGTGATGAAACGTAGGACTTTACTAAATGTTATCATTTAATGACATGGAGTATGAAAAAATAAAACAAGTCAAACTTGATGTTGTGGTTGGGACAAACTGAAGAAGTTATTTCCACATTTATATGACAATATTGCTATAAGCAGTTTTGAAAGCTGGCCAATATTCAAGTTTTTAAAAAAATAATTCAGGTTCTACCCCCTCTGACCATAGAAGTATATGTATCTTGTAGTTTAAAGCATCACAAAACAAAAATTAAAGCTTTCATCTGGATACTGATCTCATTCTTTTAGGCACTGTATTTTACTAAAAACAATTTTCGGACCTAAGGATTTGAAGTAAATACGAATTATTTTTTAAGAGGTTATGGAGCCAATAAAAGTAAATTTAATTACCCAAATGAAAACTTACTATATGAACATAAGGCCTATCACTCCCAAATCCCTCTGCTTCTGTTTTAACAGAGTTTCTGAGTGGGAGAATGTTCTGAAATCGCCCACTTTACAGCTCACTTTCTAAACCAGAAGCCTGGGATTAGAGGGATTTTATCCATCTACGGATAAGCAACAGTAGTTAAAATATCTTCTACATTCAGCCATCAGGAATCACCTTTGCTCTATCGTCTTTCCTCAATTCGAAAAGAAGTTTCTGAAAAAGTTCTCACGCTACTAAATGTTATGCTTCAATAGTTGCTTATCCCATCAAAACGGTGGCACCTAGAATTTATGTGTCTTCTCTTTTTCTTGACTTGAATAGAAAATATCATTCCAGAGAAAGCTAAAAACTTAGAAAGTCAATACTAATCCTAAAACTAGAAAGTCCTTATATCATGAGAAAAACAATACTAGGAATAATGGTGCCATTTGGATGTACAGTCCTGCCAAATGAATCTGAACCCTAAGTTTAACAAGAGGCTTATTGATGAGAATCTAGTTAACTTCATGATGATTTGGGGGCTGACGTTTAGTTGGTGAATTTATAGAGTAAAGATTAACTACTTTCAATAAGTGATATATCAAGTCTTTATTTGTGAGCTAGATTATTTTCATTGTGAACAGACTAGGAACAAGGATAGGGAATGAGAAGAAACAGGGAAAGAGAAGTGAGAAATAGAGTTGGTTTTTGCTGTTGGAAAGATGGGCATTTCATATTGGCAATCCACTCTCAGATGCGGTAGTGAGGAGGTACTTGAAGTAACAACCAACCCGTGTAGCAGAAGAGTTCTGCTGCCTTCTCAAGCACGTGTGTAGTAATTACCAACTCTTTCTGGAGACCCATCGCCTCCGCTTTTTTTTCTTGATCAGTCTGACTGCATTTTAGCTCCTCCAAGGAGGGGGTCACTGTTCGGAACCAATTGTTTCTTTTGCCCTCTTCTTACTGATTTTACCTTCTTGAGCTCCCGTAGTGGCATACGGCAACATCTGAACCTAGAGAAGCCTATACTGTTGAAAATGTATCATTCCTAGCTTGTTTGATGCTGTCAAATATAACATTTTCTGTTGTAATGAAACTGGGTTTAGAACAATGAACTCCAATGTAAGGAAACATGGGGTTATGTCCCATCTCTACCATTTGATAGGTGAATGTCCTTTTATTAAAGTATGTTATTCTCTGAGTCCTTATTTTCTCATTGGCAAGTGAGTATAATAATAGCACTTGCTTCATGAGTTTTAAGTCATTATTGCATGAGCTCCTGCCTGAATAGTGCTTAGCATGGAGCATGGGATATAATAGATACTCCCTGAATGTTACTGTATGAAAGAGATTGAACAAATAACCTTGCAAATCTACACTAACTAGAAGGAAATTGAGTACAGTCCCCATGTCTTGTTTAAAGCAATTCTTTGGAAATGTGGTGAAGTGTTTTAAGATGAGAGGATACGCATCTTAGAACTCAAGTGTTGAGTGTGCAGCTTTCAGGATTCAAGCCACAAACCAGAGGGCTCAGAACAGTGGCCGGTTCTGATTCCGATAGCTGATAGAGTCTAACCACAATCCATTAGGCCTAAGGCATCAGATAAACTTGTGGTATTCTTAACGCCAGTCATTATTAATTAATTTAAATATTAAAGCAGGGGTGCATCCCTGGGGGAGTTCCTGCCACTTAAGGAAGGTCTTAATGGCTTTTATCAAACAAGGTCCAAAACAGAAGATCCATTTTGTGACGCTGCTCCTTACAGGCTGACTTAATGAAACAGAACTTTCAGAAACTTCCCTTCTGGAATTATTGAGATTTGGCCTTTTAACTACACGTCATGACTCAGAAACAGAAGCAAAGAAAAAAGCTAAAGAGTCAGTCATTATTTTTTAGCCCATTACTCCTTGCTAATTTCGAGTGGACTTGTGTTTCTATGATAAAGTATGACTTGGAATTTAAAAGATATATGCTAAGTAATATAAATATTGCTCTAGTTATTAGGCTCAGTGCTCCAATTTTGTTCTTTGTGATCTCCTCTAGTTGTATGATGCAGTTGTGGAGGGGTCAAAGGGGGTTAGTCATTTTTCATAGCCGTAGTTCGTTCATTTGTTATTTTTTATTTGCTTATGGCTACTCAACAATGCTCTTTCCCAGTCTTTGACATTTAGTCCTGTGGGTCAGCAGATGACATAAAAAGAAATTAAGCAGTAGGTTGTAAAATGACTCTTCGTTAAGCAGTCTGGTGGGAATTTTGATAGAAAAGCGACAGTTAAACACAACTGTTTAAAATAAAGTTTGTGAATGATGCATGGTTTCCAATAATCTATTCTTTCCTTTTTCTCCTGTACCACTGATTATCAAGATTTCAATAACTATAAATAAACTCTCCAGATGCAGAGGATAAAACTGCCAGTCAACATTCTCTGCAGTCTTTTATGAGTTCCTGGATGAGTGCCTTCCTATTTTTTCCTGGTAAGGAAATGTGTCCGGCATGCCTTATGCTGGGTGCTTCAATATTAACTCTTTCCTCAGGACCTTCTACTTGAACATCTGCAAAGTCATAAATGCTCGCTGACGTATACAAAAAAGCTATATAGATACTATTGCCAAGAACTTTCTTTAAAGCGAGTCATATGCTGAGGCGGTGAAATTCAAAGGAAGCAAAAGAAACACTCTTTAATATTCCTGTGATTCCTATGAAAAGCCCATCAGGGTCCTACTGTCTTTCATTTGTTTGTTTGTTTTTAAGTAGGCTCCACACCGGGCTTGACCTGAGCTGAGATCAAAGTCAGAAGCTTAACCAACTAGGGCATCTGGGTGGCTCAGTCGGTTAAGCGTCTGCCTTTGGCTCAGGTCATGATCCCGGGGTCCTGGGATAGAGCCCCATGTTGGGCTCCCTACTCAGCGGGAGCCTGCTTCTCCCTCTCCTTGTCCATTGTGCTCTCTCTATCTCTGTCACTATCTGTTTTTCTCTCTCAAATGAATAAATACAATCTTTAAAAAAAAAAAAAAAAGAAGCTTAACCAACTGAACCACCCAAAAGCCCCCAGTAGCTGAGTGTAAACTCCATATGAAGAATCCAATTCTATTCCCTCTTGCATTGTCCTTGCCATCTTGCTCCGTGGTTGACAGGGGAGCCCTCTGGGCTCGAACTTCCTCTACCCAAAATGCAAAGTGGACAGTGGACTAGCTACCGTGGATCATCATTACAGGATCTTGGTGAGCAAGGTTAAAATTCATAATAGTCATTAGGATGTTAGCTCAAATCATTTCAGTCTTCATTTTTAATATAATAAGTCTTTGACTCAGGCAGCTGAATGATTTCTCCAGGTGGGGTTCCCTGCCATTGGTTAGTCTTACTGCCTTAGTTTCTATGAGGCTGAGTTATAAATTGCACTGTTATTAGTCTTACTGCCTTGTTTCTATGAGGCTGAGTTATAAATTGAGGAAGGCTTTGCAAATCCCAGAAAGCTTTCTGAAATAGCTTTGTAGTCAAAATAAGAAACAATTATTGGGAAGAAGCAATATCTTTAGACAATAGGAATATCATTCCACTGCTCCCAGGGCTGGCGTCATGAGCGCACAAATCTACGGGGGCCCACGGAAGGGCCTCAGGCTTGGTGTAGGAGCTGCCTCTGCGGACGAGGGCGCAGAAGGCCGGCTGAGGACAAAGCACCAGCTGACACCCCGCAACCTCCCCGCCCCCCCACTCCCGGATGGGATCTGTGTCACATTCTTCCAGGAAGCTCCCAACTATCTTCATGCTAATGGCTTGCTAGAGGGAAAAACAACCTTAACTTGACAATGGCAAGGCTCCAGTATCCTGTGAATCTTCTTTAACATACGAAAATCCTTTTGGAAACTTCCTTTTCCTTGCCTCCCCCAACTCCCGAGCACATATTCAGTCATTCCTCACAACCCCAGTGCAGCAGCTCTTTCTGTCCCCAGGTCCCGTCTCCGTGCTTTAATAAAACCACCATTTTGCACCAAACATCTCAAGAATTCTTTCTTGGTCATGGGCTCCACACCTCAGCCCCCCGAACCTCACCTATATTCCAAAACTACATCACTGCCATCTTAAGATTCTTAATAATTTTATCCTTGAACTCATTCTTTTAAGTGAAGTCAAATAGGGCAAGGGAACATGTGTTTGAACAGGTAAGATACGTATAATGTATGTGATGGCTGTGATTCCTTGTCGCCCCATTCTCATAGAATGGTCACGGTGACCCCTGAGCCCAGCACTCAGGTGGACCCATGCTGTGCAGGAGTTCACTGTAACGTGAAGCAAGTCAAAGCAATATGTTAGGTTTATGACTAAGTGGGGGAAGGGCAGTCTGACAACACTGAGAGGCTCCTTTTTCTTTTTGAAAGAGAACTTGCTTCATAAGCAGATAGAAGATAATGGAATTCTAAGAAACACAAACAACGAAGGAACTCTATCTATCTTTCCTTACTCATGTTACTTCCCTGTATTAGCCAATCACCTTTGCTAGAACTCATGATCCAAAGGAAGGAGAGTGATCCAGGTTTACCTTTCCTGTTAGTCCTTCTTTACCCATCTGTAAGTCGAAGGTAGTGTTAGTAGAATGTACTTACGTAGGAAGTGGAAATAAAAACAGTTGAGTTCGTGTTCTGCAGCTTTTCTGCCCTTCTGATAGGAATAAAATACATATGAGATATAAAATCAAATTGTGTAATTTTGATGATTCTGCATACAAGTTAGAGGCTTTTATATTTGTATTTAAGACTAGCATGTACAATATAAAAATTTAAATTTTTATTTTTTCTTTATTTATAATGGCATTAAGTAAAAATAAAAAAAGACACCATGACAAGTCAAGAGAAAGACTGGAAGAAAGGGAAAAGTGTTATATCTTAATACCTCTAGTAGCATGTTATTTTCTGCTTTTTTTTTAAAGATTTTATTTATTTATTTGAGAGAGAGAAAGAGAGCATGAATGAGGGGGGAGGGGCAGAGGGAAAGGGAGAAGCAGACTCCCTGCTGAGCAGGGAGCCCCACATGGGGCTTGATCCCAGGACCCTGAGATCATGACCTGAGTTAAAGGCAGACGTTTAACTGACTGAGCCACCCAGGCACCCCTATTTTCTGCTTTTCGAATAAGAGGTTCTACATTTTCATTTCCTTCCGGGCCCTGCCAGTGATACAGCTGGCGCTCATTGCTCCAGCGTTGTTTGGGTTTTGACCTTGCCCAGTCATTAGGGGTGGAGTTTAGGACAAAGGGAAGGGGAGGTCAGGGGCTAAGGAACAACTCAAGCCCCTTACCTCCTGAGGCCCTGTGGACTCTCCTCTTTATTGTTTTAATGGAGTTCTTTTTGGTCTTTACTGAAATTATCCTAGTAATAGTAGTTTTCTTTCAGCTTCCCAACCAAAGAATGGTCCCGATATTCCTCCTTGTTTCTGATTTTCTAAATACACAGAAGCTTAAGTGAGGTTTGCTATCGGTACTTCCTGGGGAGCAAGTTCAAATGCTCGTGTTCAATCATTTACTTTCAAAACCATTTCCTTTTCATTCCATTTTTAATCTCATAATTTGAGGTCACTAAAAGCATTTTACACATATCCTGCAGAGTTTGATTCTCTCCCTTGCCCTTTATTCTTCTGTTCTGATTCCATTCTCATTATTCCTAGGCACACAGCATTGCAGTCAGGACCCAGGCCTTTGTAGATATCCTGTTGGTTGCTGCTAAGGGGAAAAAAAGAGAGAGAGAGTCACATTGCTAATGCTCTTTAAAATTGTTCTAGGAGGGGCGCCTGGGTGGCTCAGTCAGTTGAGCATCTTGATTTCGGCTCAGGTTGTGATCGTAGGGTTGTGAGATCGAGCCCAGCATTGGGCTCTGCACTCAGCAGGGAGTCTTTGGGATTCTTTCTCTCTCTAAAATAAAAAGTATTAATTAATTAATTAATTAATTTCTTCTAAGAGGCCATAACCAACTGACCAAGATGTCAATCATGCTTCATCCTCACCTTCAACTCTAGTGACCTTTCATGACCTTTAAGTAAATCTTTTCATTTCACCATAACCTCTGTTTTGCCTTTTCAATTTCTCTGATACCCAACCTCACGCTGTCTAATTCCTGGAGTCTTCGTATCAGAAAGTGCTAAGGTGTAAATTCTGTTCTGATTTCTTTAATCTATGTCCTAACAGAAGCTTTAAAGTTTCAGGACAGACAGACTTCGTGCCTGGCCCCCACAGATGTGCCCCACCCTCACCTGCCTTACTCTGGACAGTTCAGAAACACCAAACCACCTGGGGGGCCCTATGTCTCAGGGCCTCTTACTTGCCTCGTGTGAGTCTTCCTGTCTAGAATCTTCTCCCTTATCTTCTTCACCTAGATAATTACTTTTCAAGCTCTAAGTATCATCTCTGGAATTACCTCCTCTGGAAGCCCTTCCTGCTCCTTCACAAGGTGAATTGAAAGCTACGGGGCCCTGTTAACCCAGCTGTCGCCCTACCCAGCATCGGTTTATGTGACAGTCTTCAGACCACACTGTGGTGTATCTTTTTATTTGCTGCAAGTTCTGTAGTCCTGGGCACACAGCAGGTATTTAGCATAATTTTCTTTTTGCCTAAAAAGTGAACTGAATTAGATGTATTCTAATCTGTGATATATTTTCTGGATATTATTTATGTGGCTCTAACCCAGATATCACCAATATACGTACAGAAATTATATGCATCAGTCCAGGCACGTGGGTGGCTCAGTCGATTAGACTCTTGATTTCAGCTCAGGTCATGATCTCAGTGTTGTGAGATTAAGCCCCAAGGCAGGCTGCATGCTGGGTGTGGAGCCTGCTTAAAAGTCTCTCTCTCCCTCTCCCTTTGCCCCTTCCTCCCCCACCCCCCATCATGCTCTCTCTGTTAAATAAAAAAATTAAGTTAAAATAAATAAATAAATAATAAAAAGAAATCATATGCATCAGCGTTATTCTTCTAGGATATTTAAAGTCACAGAACCTTAAAATTAGAAGGACCCCCAGCATCTTCTACTTGATGCAAGGATCCCCTTTACAAAGCTTTGGTCACGAGTTATCCATTTTATTTTATCATTTAATATTTTAAACTGAAGTTGGGGGAAGAGGTTGATTGAAGAAGAGAGTTTCATGGATTCTTTCTATCCAAAGCCAATCCCTAATACAAATTCTCTTTTCCAGAAGCCTATTCCAATCAGAAATGAGCTACTCATGTCAGAGGTAGGGGAAAGGTCACCAGAAACGTGGGCAAATCATTTCGTAAGAATCTCCAACAGAAGACTCCACAAAATTTCCAGGTAGTTGAGAGTTTTGTTATGAGCCCAGCTAAGAAAAGCCATTTAGGAAACAGTTTTGGGTCCTCTTCGTGGGGTTTAGCCAGAATTTTAATTCTCAGGACTTTTTCAAATCTTTCCTTCTGGAGAAAGTTAATTGCCTTCAGTTCTCATTTTCGTCCGTGTCCTGCGTCACTTACAAGATTGACGTCTGTTCTTCTCAGACTAGAACAAGGACACTGGATTCTAAGAAACGACTTCCATGTTTTTCAAGTTCTCCAGTGTCAGTATCTCTTTCTATATCTGTCATATGTACCTTCACACGAGCACACCGACATATATAGTAGGACTTTCTGAAGGTGGTGAGAAAAGCCAGCCTTGCTGCTCAGATTGGAGACTGGTCATTTGTTCATGTGTCTAGGGACCCAGCCTAATGAAGAGGGCCTGGGCCAGAAACCCGACACGTGATTTCATGTACTGCTACCAGCTCTTTATGAGGTTCAAGGGTTTCTAAACTTGTTCTGTCTCTCCGCCAACTCCCTCTATTGCCGAGATAGACAATGCCTTCCTAACTTTGCCAGCTTATTTTGAGAATCAAAGGAAAAAAGTATACTCAGAGTCAAAGGTGCATGAAAATGAAAATAACATGCTCACTCTTCTATCTGTAGTGAGACTTCATTGTTTATCTTTCTTTGCATTACAGGCTGGTCAGTCCAGATGGGGTAGAGAAGGAAGGGCTGTGAGAGATGAGAGGAGGCGTTCAGCAAGAAGAAAAGATAGGCTAACCCGTGTTGACTTGTTTCTCCATGTACTGATTTAGACCTCTTCCTAATCAGAAGACTCTTGGATCCAGAATGTTTTTCTCTGAAAAGAAAGTAATTTGCTAAATTATCAAACCAGGACAATGAGATGGAGAGACTTCTTACCTATGGTTTGACTGTGGATTACTTCCTGCTCCCCATGTTTGTCCTTTAAGAGCCAGAATTGCTCTGAAATTTAATAGATACAATAGATAATGGAGCCCAACTTGTTTCTGGGCAGTTCTATAGGGCCCATTGCACTCAGAGCCATAGTTAAGTACCACCCCTGTGGCCTGTGGCATCGTGCCCAGTGCAGTAACGAAAGCACCAAATACTTCCTGCTCCTAGAGACGAAGTGTGCACTTGCCGCGAGGTTCGTGGGGGGCCCCGTTGTGTTCCTCCCCCAACGTAGCTAGTGCTTCATCAGTGAGCCAGGATGGTGGAGGCTTGCATTGTTTTTTATCTTATTTTTCATGTTCCCTCTAGGCTCCAGACTCACTGGAGACATCCCGACACAGAATGCTTTGCCCAGCACAATGTGATGCCCTTTACCTAGTAAAAGAGGGCGTCTCATAAAGGTGCTGCCTTCCCCTCAGAACAAACAACGGAAATGCATCAGGAGAGCTCAGCCACAGACAGAGTGCGCATCGTGGAGCGGGAGCCACCATGGGATTCCTCAGATGAAAGCCGATTTCAATGAACATTGTGCTTCACAGGCCGCTTCCTCTTGCTCAGTAAGGGCTGCAGAAGGAACATCCCACTTGCGTCTGCGGACACAAAAGAATGCTGTGGCTGGGAGATCTTATCAAGCCTTCCTGTGCCACAGCAACAGAGCTCCAGTTGTGTCTCCTAAGAATTGCTCATTGTTTCCCGGGGACGACTGGCTCCTTGGGGTGGGATCTGATGGCATGTCAGGGAGTGGAGGTAGGTGGGGGTGGGGGGGCGGTCAGCCAGCCACGTGACCAGATGGCTGGCTGTGGGGAAGTCAGCCGGAGAAGCCAGCTGCACCCAGGTCTGCTGACAAGCTAAGTCTTTAGAGTTAAAATATGCATATGCCGTCTACTTACTAGTATCTTCAACGGTGTAAAATAGAAGTGATGGTCAGGGTTTCTCTGTTGGTATACACTGTTCCTTCTTTTTTAATCGATTCACCTAAAGCTGTTTGATTCTGGTAAAACAGAAGAGAATAAAGGAGAATTGTTTTGAAAACAGAAATGTCTTCACTTAAAACCATCTCTGGACAACTTTGATGCGAAGTAAACGTTTTAGTGTGTATGTCACGAACCTCAGAAACACGTGCTTGTGTTATGAGGATGAACCTCAGGTTTAACACCATCACGTTTATATTTAAGAGTACAAGTTAATACATTGAATTAACTGAATTTGGCCAATTCGAGGTATGTTTCTTTAGCTTAGAAAGTTCATGGCTTCCCAGTTTAGGCCATTTCTTTCTTTCTTTTTTTTAAGGATCTATCTATCTATCTATCTATCTATCTATCTATCTATCTATCTATTTTAGAGAGAAAGAGAGTGGGGTGGGGGGCAGATGGAGGTGAGAGGGAGAGAATCTCCAGCAGACTCTCCCCTGAGCGTGGAGTCCGACAAGGGGCTCCATCCCAGGACCCTGAGATCACGACCTGAGTCGGAAACCAAGAGTCAGACGCCCCACTGACTGAGCCACCCAGGAGCTCCTGGGCCTTTTCTAATAGGGAATATTGATGGTTCCCTGTCTAGCTGTATGGAGAATAGAGTTAGGTTTTGTTCTCTTTCTTCTTCCTCTTTCTCAAGGCTTGTTACGGTGATCAATATGTAGAAGAAATCTATGACTGGCGGTAAGACGTGACAAGGAAAAAGGGTGACCAGGAGTTTCCTAGAGGGACAATGTTTGAGCTGAACACTTTTCCTTTTATATCTTCATGGAGTACTTTCTGAAATGGCCTTTGCCCTAAATGTACTCCTATTCAGTTATTCAACCAAAAAACCCACCTATTCTCCTTTTATTCTGTGCAAGATTCTGAGGATCAAGGTATCACCAAAACACCATCTCCGTTCTTAGTATATTTATGATTAAAATCATCGACTGTTGTAACTAGTGATGTATAGGTTTGTTTTCTCTGAGTGAACGATGAGCGTCTTGAGGACAGGAGCTAGACCGTACTCATCTTGTCTCCTTTGCCAATCACGGTGTCTTGAACATATTAGTGTTCATTAGATACTTGTTAGATGGATAGATGATGGCTGAATGGACGGATGGATGGGCAGATGGACAACAGGTGGCTGGCTCGTTAGGCTACAGTGCCTCCAGTTACAAATGGGGGTTTGATTTAGGTTGTCTACCTGGTTCTTGCCATGACCACACCTGTGAATCCTCCAGGGCTTTATTGTTCCACTCTTAGATGCATAGAATAAAGAGATTTTTCAAGATCACATAGTCTAGCTCCTTCAGTTGACAGCTGAGGAAATGAGACTCAGAGAATCTAATTTATTCACAGTCCCATGCAAATAAGTAAGTGCCAGATCTGGGTTAAAATCCAGATCGCTTGCTTTTCAGTCAAATGCCCGCTACATGTTGTTGCTTTCCGTGACTCATATTTGGAGGCTTTAAGGGACCCTGTGGAGCAATCTGTCACTCTTGGCTTATCTGTGAGAAAAAGTGGGGCTAGAGCAAAACTAGGTGAAAGGAGCCTAAGGGCTGCTGAATTCATATGTTGATGGTACTGAAGAAAGGTAAGAACAAGAATGACTCATCTTTATTGAGGCGGATGTCATTCATGTTTTTCTCAGAAGATGCCACACTCAAAATTCAATGGGCATTCTTGGACAACCTTTGGAGATGGTGCCATCCAGCCCTACTCCACTGGCCAAGATTTCTGTTTGATGCAGAGTCCAGCCTTTCAAAGCCCTTTCCAAAAAAAGCTCATGCTGTCCATCCAACAGAGAGGCTGGCGTGACGACGCTATCTCTCGATCCTCCTGCTGCTGGAACCAGCTCCCAGCATATCACCTCCGCCTGCCTGGATTTCTGTTTCTCTGAATTACGCCCAGCCACACTGCATCTAAATGTTTGTGATTGACCTCTTCTTACAATCCTTTCATTAAGAATTTGACCTTTTAGATTAAACTATTTTAGAATGAACATAACAACACAATGAATCTCGAAATAATGGTGCTGAGTAAAATAAGTCAGACAAAAAAGAGCATATACTGTCTGATTCTGTCTATATAAAACTCTAGAAAATGCAAACTAATCTTGAGTAAGAGAAAGCCCATCGGTGGTTAGCTGGGGAGGTGGGAAAGGGGAGGCAGGAAGGGGAGTCAGAGGGAGAAAGAAGTGAATTTTGAGGGTTATGAGTATTTTACTCACTCGAGTGTAGTAATGGTGTCATGGGTGTATGTATATGTTACAACTTATCAAAATTTACAATTTAAATATGTGCAATTTATTATATGTCAATTGTATTTGAATAAAACTCTTTTTTTTAAGAATGTAACTTTTTAAAATTTAACCTTAATACTGTATTAATCAGGGTTCAATGACAGAAGCAGAAACACTAGGGTGTGCGTGAGTGTGTGTGTTCGTGTGTGCGCATCTGTACCTGATACATTTATACCAGGTCCAACCAAAAACACATCACTTTTCCCCAGAAGAGGATTCAAAAGTTCTTTTTTTTTGAGTTGGAGTGATGTTTATTCTTAGTGTGATTCTAGCTGATTCACACTTCTCCTTTGCTATCCTATAACTTATATACTGAGATATTAAGTTAACTACTATTAATGCATGTTATAAGGGAGTGAGAAAGGGCAAACATAAAAAAAACTGGTTAAATATATATATGCAGGGGCGCCTGGGTGGCGCAGTCGTTAAGTGTCTGCCTTTGGCTCAGGGCGTGATCCCGGCATTACGGGATCGAGCCCCACATCAGGCTCCTCCACTAGGAGCCTGCTTCTTCCTCTCCCACTCCCCCTGCTTGTGTTTCCTCTCTCGCTGGCTGTCTCTGTCAAATAAATAATACAAAATCTTTAAAAAATATATATATATCCAAAAATATGTATGTGTAACTATATAGTCATATCATAATAAAGAAGAAACACTCATAACTATTACAGTGCTTATATCTGCAAATGGTCATGTGGTCATAGATGGTATTTATAATTGCTTTCTTCTATTACCCAGTCCACATTCCCTTTGTCTTTAGCAAAGATCTCAGCTAGTTGTGGATCCTTGCCTGGTGGGGTGAACCTAAATCTTCATTCCTTAAGGGTCTGGGCCATTAGCTGTCCTGCTAATTGAGTTGATGTAGCTTAATACAGGATATGGGAATACTGAGAGATAACCCAGAAGATTTTTAGCGTCAGAGACATATTCCCCCTTACCTCTGTGCAGAGGCAGCCTGGGTTCAATCACTCCCTTCTTTGCCTGTTGATTCAGTGGCATGAGTCAATGTGCCCAGGGGCATACCAGTTCACTAGACTCCTCATTGAGTATCCCAGTGGAAGCATTCGTCCCTTTGGAACTAAGACTTCTAGACCAGCAGAGCCTGATATCATAAAGATGGGAAGCAAAAATTTAGTGGATCACTAGGGATAACAGTGAGAGGAGCCTTTCCCATAACCACCCTTTGTTCCCAGACCCATGAATCCTGGCCGTGGGAGAAAAAGAAATATATGTTGGATGATGATTTAGAGCATACTTTGCATCCTGGACAACTGACCATAACTAAGTCTTCAAAAGGCCATTCTGCCAATCTATCAAGCCAGCTTCTTCTGACTGATGGGGGACATGGTAAGACCACGAGCCAATTGCTGTACTTCATTTGTGGTGAAAGAAGTTTCTCAGGCTGATGCACTGTGTGCAAGCAGGACATATCTGTGTCCAGAGCTAGTGTCTATCCCAATAAGAACAAAGCAAGTCCCTTGTATGAGGGAAGTGATCTGATCTAATATAATCAACCTGCCAATAGGTGGCTAGCTGGTAGCTGAGCGTGGTACCGTGGCAGGGGCTCAGAGCTGATTTCTGCAGTTATCAGAGGAGCACTGCGTGACGGCTGGCACGGATGGGCCGTGGTAAGCAGAAGTGCATGTTGCTGAGCCTAGGTATAACTTCCATTTTTGCCACCATTGCCGCTTAATTCACGAACCAACTGGGCAATGACAACAGTTCTTGGGGAAGGAGGCTGACTGATGTCCACAGAATGGTGCAGCCTATCCACCTAATTATGAAATATTCCTCTGTCGGGTTTACTCTTTGGTGAGCATTCATGTAGAACACAAATGTCATCCTATGCCAAACCGAGCTGGAGAGGTCTGTCAATCTGTCTTTCCTCTAGATCTCCTTGTCACCAATTTTTCAATCATGTTTCTTCCAAATCTCTGACCTTCCAGCTAAATATTAGCCATGGCCCATGAATTAGTGTAGACTTGTACTTCTGGACACATCTCCTTCCAAGCGAAATGAACAATCGCGTGCCTGCTCAAAGTTCCCTATACTGGAAGTATTGTGACACTGTCCTTCACGGCCGTCTCTGAGTGGGGTTGTCATGCTTCCCCTGAACATTTTCTTTTCAGCTGTCCACTCTTAAGTGGCTTCTGCCTGTTGGCAAAATCATGTGCAGACTAGGCCTGAGTTTTTTCTTCCTCCATCACCTGGTCACCAAGAGGTCCTAGGTGCAGGTTAAGAGAGAGAAGACAATTGGGAGTAGGAGCCATGGCGAGATGGGCCACTTACTCACGCGGCATGCTCATGCCTTCAGCTTCTGCTCAAGCTTGATTTCGTATAAATCACTCCCATTTGAGAATGAAGTACTTCTGCACATGCTCAACTTTATGGCTTGGTAGCTCAGACAATACTTAGTAATAGGCAGCTTAGCTCTCACACGTGGTAACTTGGTGACCCAAAGCTAAGCATTTAATTTCTACTAAGGCTCAGTAGCAAAACAAAA
This sequence comes from Ursus americanus, assembly GCF_024610735.1. Classification (NCBI taxonomy): domain Eukaryota; kingdom Metazoa; phylum Chordata; class Mammalia; order Carnivora; family Ursidae; genus Ursus; species Ursus americanus. The sequence continues at coordinate 47,584,616 of NC_142137.1, read as the reverse complement.
GCTATTTTGTAAAGGAAGAATAGTTGTCCACAGAAGATGGCAGGGCTTTCTCCAAAATCCTAAGGACCTATACTGTGACCCCCTATAGGAGTCTGAAAAAGGCTCTAAACGGCATCCCTATCTATCAGTCACTGACATTTCGAGTACCATTGAATCTTCTGGATTGTATGGTCCAAGTGGCAGAGCTATTTGCACAGCAGTCTGGACTTCCTATAGAGCTTTCTCTTGTTCTGGGTCCCACTCGTCATTGATAGCTTCTGGGTCACTCAGTAAATGGGTCAGAAAGGGTACCTCAACATACCTCCGACTGGACCCCTAGACATTTTCCTGAGGTGGCAGGCCCCTGGCTTTTATGGGATTTATTTCCTACCCTCAGGCAGCAAAGAGCCCTTATGATTGTGTCTGGAGCAGTTGCGACTGCCTGCTCCCGGGCTGCGGGAATCTGAGAAGCTGAAGGCAGAGCCAGGGGAAGACCGAACAGTTGCAAGCCAGGCCACCGCCTTACACCGGTGTGGTGAGATGAGCCACCGTGCGGGGGAGCTAAGGCACGGCTGCTGCTTCCACCCTCCTCATCGGCCGTAAGAATCTTTCCTCTAGCCCACCGTAAGCAGAAACACACTGAAACAGGAATTCTGGGACAGGCAGTTCATCCTAGCCAAGTCGACACCTTACAAAGTCACCACAAATACAATTTATAGTAGATCATTTAAGGGCAGAGAATCTAATTAAGAAAGAAAAGATCCTGGCATGATCTTCTTTCCTGAAGAATCGATTCTAACAAAATGATTCTTTTCACCTCCAAAACCTTGATTCCATGAACTATCTGTGTGTGCTCTGGTCCTGGGGAGATGATCAACAGACAGCTGTTTTCAGAACATATATTATTTTTTAATAAATGAATGCTTAACAGTGTGAAAATATATTCACAGTTTGTATGTATTTATCAATTGCTTTTGCAGAGAGACTGAAGTTTGTTTTGGTTTTGAGATTTTGTTTTTGTTTTTGTTTTTGTTTTTTAATGTTTCCTCTTCAAAGAATTAGAATTTGCTTTTAAGTTAAAAAGCATGCTGCAGGCCAGCGCAGTGTACTAGGCTTTTGCATTTTAATGAAAAGAAAGCCTCAGAATTTGCTCTCTGGGATGCCTGGAATGCTGGTCATCCTGGTGCTGGTGAACGACCATTGTGGTTTCAGAATGGGCTGCTCCCAGAAGAGGAGAGAACTGACCATCCCAATTTGCGCATGTGTTTTGTACAGACAGCTTTCTTTTTCTTTTGTTTCAGAAGTCAATGGTCTAAGAGAGAGCTGACATCAATTTTTGTCTCTTACCATAGGAATCTATGATTTTCTCTTATGAAATGGTAAGACAATTGATGCAGGAAAGACATTAGGGTTCATAGCCAACGGTCAAGAAAGAATGCTTGAGATATTTTTGGTGCAAAAAGGTGATTTTATTAAAGCATGGGGACAGGACCGGGGTCAGGAGGAGTGGCCCATTATATACTTTCAAGTTGGGAGGGGGTTAGAGATAGCATAAGTCTCTAAGGAATTTGGAAGCAAGGTTTCCAGGACCTTGAGGGGGCTAGCTATTGTTGGGAAAGGTCATTTATTACCATCAAGTAAAACTTGAGTCATGAAAACCTTCAGATGTATATCAGTGGGCCATATGCTTGGGGGATGATTACCAACACATATCTTGGGGGTTTAGAGATAAAGGAAGTTTCCAAAGGAATTTTTAGTATGTTAAAGTAGACTTACAGGGTGAGGGGGGTGTCAGGCAAGGATTGCCTTTGCCCCTTAGCAAAGTATTAACATCTAGGCAATTGAGTCCCTAGAGGAATGTCACTCTTCCTGTTTCAAGGACTTGTTAGTGGGCTGTAGGTAGTAAGGAAATTTAATAATTTTTCTTCTGCCTTTGTTTCCCACATCGACAATCGCTCTGTGCGAGGAAGGAGTGTGTATGTGTGAGTGTGTGCGACATGGCAGGTTTGCAGGGACTTACAGGACACAATCCATGACAGAGAAGAGCTAAAGGAAGAGAAAGTACAAGCAGACAAAGCGAACGAAGATTTTCAAATCGCCCTTCCTTATCTCAAGCCAATTCATGACTTTTTGATGACGATATCGGTTGGTGTTTTAGAAATACCAAACGTGCTGGTGTTCGCAAAAACTGTCGACACCTGTCTCCCACACAGGAGTTGGGAAGGACCACAAGTGGGTAAGATACTGAAACGCACAATGTTACCGTTGTAGTGACAAAATTGGTCATCCCAGTTAATTTGCTGAGTTAAAGGATTAAAAAAAAAAAGGTATGTGGTGTCTTTGACATAGTATTGGCTGAATAATTATTTAACAAATACAATTGGGTGTTTGACGAAGTAAGGAAAGAGTCACATTTGCTCTTTATATAGACATTTAGCAAATATTTGGTCCTATCCCAAAAGAATTCTGATTTTTTATCCCCACCATTTTGGTCCCTGACACTTTAACATCTCAAATTAAGTTGACCCTTACAATGAAAGCATGTTAGGATCAGAATGAACAGAGACCCCAAACAACCGGACAAAGGAGGGAGGGACAGAGTACAGAATGGAAAGAATTATGGAAATTCTCCACCCATGGACTGGACACACCCTTGTGCAAAGAAAGCTTTTGGGTTAAGGCTGTATTTTAGAAAAATGTGATAACACATTTGATAAGCCCTAAGGGCCCTGAGAGAATAAGCAATACATTCTTCTTTCTTTTTAATCCTCCAAAATTCAGGACCATATCCTAAGCAGTTGAAGGGGAAAAACCTTCTGTCAAATCTGTTTCCAAGTGTCTATTTCCTTTCTGGAGCCCCAGAAGTTTGAGCTGCAGTCCAAAGCGAGAGGCCATGTATCAGGGTATCAGCAGTTCTGCTCCTCTGTCTGTCTGTCCATCGTACTCCTAACTGCTCCCACTGGCCGGCTCTGACGGGAGGCTCTTGGCCGATTGTCTCAGGAGGAGCTGTCAGGCGCGTTTCTCTCTGGGCTGATGCTGCTTCTCCAGCTCCGAAGTTTGCTCTGCTTTACTCAGGACAAGGCAGAAAGGCAGATGAAGGCCGCTCTTGAGCTTTGCCCCCTGCAGACGTCTCCCAGGGCTTTGTAATGGGAGCCAAAGGACCCAGGTCCCTAGAAAGCGCTTCCTCCCTCCAACACCTCTTCGTGGAACCACTTTGTCAAAAAAAGTCTGTAGATTTTTATGATTATGAGATCAAAATAAAATTGCTTCCACCCTGTGGCTTAATATTAAGGACTCCGATAATCAAAGGTGGTCTTCAACGTCTGGCTACTGCTAAGCTGCATTTTTCTTGAAAATGGAGTGACCCATCTCCTCCATTTCCTTTTTTTTTTTTTTTAAGATTTTATTTATTTATTTGACAGAGAGAGACAGCCAGCGAGAGAGGGAACACAAGCAGGGGGAGTGGGAGAGGAAGAAGAAGGCTCATAGCGGAGGAGCCTGATGTGGGGCTCGATCCCAGAACGCTGGGATCACGCCCTGAGCTGAAGGCAGACGCTTAACCGCTGTGCCACCCAGGCGCCCCTCCTCCATTTCCTTTTGTGTTTGACTTGGGACTTGGGCCCAGGAAAGGCAAGCCGTTTACTTGTGGTCAAATGTTATACGTTACCTCGGTGCTTTACAGCTTTCAAAGAGCTTTTACACAAAAATGATCTGGTTGGGTCTTCAGAGTGTGAGGTGGGTAGAATGGAGGGAAACTCTGTCACCATTTCTCACAGGAGGAAAGAAGAGCAAACAACAAGTCATATAACATGGCCAAGGTCACTCTGCACTTCAGCGGTGGAAGTAGATTCCAACAGAGGCACCTCTCTTTTTTCTTTGTTTCACTCTATTTCATCACACCAGGCCACCTCTGAAGGACAGGTGCGTGCGTCACCCTGATTCAACAGTCAGCTTACATACCTGAAGATTTGCAGCCACAGTGTGGTGTCTTAGCAGCTATGCTTAAGAGGTGACAACAGTTTCCATATTTCCATATTCTTTTTTCCCTACCACTATTTTCATTTTCTTCCCTTGCCAGTATCCCCCGTGTCCCATTCATAAAAGCAAAAACATCCTCTTCTATTTCTTCTGGTTCTTTTCTCTTTCCCTCTTTTTTTCTCTTTTTGTCTTCCTTTCTCCTTTTTCTTTCTCTGTTTCTTTTTCTCTCTCTCTTTTTTAAAACTTTTATTTTGTTTGTTTGTTCAATGTGTACTAAAAGTAACACATTACCAGGATATAAGAGAACTAGGTTTGAGATTTTACAATTTTGTATCGCCTTTTAAAAAAATATTTATTTATTTATTTATTTATTTATTTATTTATTTATTTATGAGAGAGAGAGAGAGAGCAAGCACGCACACATGGGGGGAGGGGCAGAGGGAGAGAGAGAGAGAATCTCAAGCTGACTCTGCATTGAGTGTGGAGCTTGATGAGGGCCTCGATTTCATGACCCGTGAGATCATGACCTAAGCTGAAATCACGAGCTGGACACATAACCGACTGAGCCACCCAGGCCCCCCCAATTTCATATAACATTTATAGATCTCTGTTGTTTTATTTGTGAAATTGTGTTTCCTAAAATAAGGATTTTTCTGCAGCAGTGAAGAAAAGGGAAAATGTGATTTCTGTGCTAAAAAAAAAAGTGTATAGTTAAAAAACACTTTTTAAATAACTGAATTTGTAGGTTTCCTTATTTTAAAGTTACAGATGAGTGACCTGTAGCCTTATCAATAAGCCATTTTTCATATGAAATACCAGACCAATTATCCAAGATTCAGGAAAGAGAGAAGTCAGTGTTCTAATAAGATGGTCCTTGCTTCACCGTTATTAATACCTGATAATTTCTCACATGGATGGCATTATTTTAAGGTCAAATCTAAGCGTCAACAAAGAAGCAACAGCAAAAGCAGGGAGAGCCGAGATGGCCATCCCAGCCCTCTATTTTTCTGGTGTTCTTTGTCCAGTTTAGCCATAGGAGGAGCTGGGGGTGTTTAAGTACTGAAATGAGCTGCATTTAGATACTGTCTACAAAGGTTTCTCCTGGGATGAAGCCCTTATTTAGTGTTAAACCCGTGGTTCTATAGACTTATATGCTCTGAACACAGCTGCATAATTAGTAATCATCATTAATCATTTCTACTTCTGTACTTCTATCACCAACAAATTTACAGCAACCTATATTTTTAGTAAACTTTAATTGCAAGTTTAATTTGATAGTTATTTATCATTTTAAGAAGCAGTTTGCTGAACTGATTATACAAATCTAAAATGATGTTTCTGAAGATAGAAATAAAACTTCTCATCTGGAATAAATACGATTTTCAAAAGAAGAGTATTTTCCTCTAGGCAAAAAAAAAAAAAGAGAGAGAAATTAAAAGGAGGGAGAAAAGTCCCTAGAAAATCAGGCTCCCAGGCTTCTTCTACCTTTAATGTGAAAATGCGTATTCATGTGGGACGGCTTTGGACTACCTGTTGGAAAATGATATCAAGTAACAGATGTATAATTTATAGAACTGATTGCTTTAAGCAGAGCAGCTTAAAAATGAATTTTTGCAACTCATGAGGCAAACACATACTAATTATTCAGAATTGAAACCTGCCCATGAAATACACAACAAAAAGGAAAAGATACTTACAGGAATGTTTGAGAAGTAAAGCCTTCTACCTCTTAGGGGTCCCTAGGTGCCTCAGTGGATTAAGCATCTGCCTTCGACTCAGGTCATGATCTCAGGGACCTGGGATTGAGCCCCTCGTTGGGCTTCCTGCTTAGTGGGGAGCCTGCTTCTGCCTCTGACCCCCACTTGTGCTTGTGCTCTCTCTCTCAAATAAACAAATAAAATCTTAAAAAAATGTTCTGCCTTTCTCAGAAATATTTTCTTGTCTCTTTTTGTAGGAAGAGATCAGACAGATGATTATTTATACTCTTGTTTGTTTGTTTTGTTTATATTTTGAAAACTCCATTAGAGAGTAAGACTGAAAGCTGAGTTTCTCTCACAGGACTGTGTGTGGCTGTCTTTGGTGGACAGAGGAATGTATGCATCAAATGAAACTTAGAAACATTCTCTCAGCTGGCCCAAGACATGAAGGGGACAATGGCTTATTTCATTAATGAAATTGTATCATTAATAAACTCAAGAACGAAAGTCCAATGAAGATGAACAACATAGAGTTATCACGATCGGACTTATGTGCAGAAGAACTGGATTAGACAAACCAAGCCACGTGCTGCCAGCAGCCTGGGGGTGCAAGGAACTTCTCTCAAGAAGGTCCGTGTGAAAAATGTCCTGAAAGGTAATCTGACACCTGTCAGTACAAAAGGGCCTTAACTGGTCAGAGGAGGACAAGGGGAGAAGGGCAGTCTTTAACGTAGCTAGAGACCTTCACTCACGTGCAAAAACTCGTTATTTAAAAAAAAACAAAAACAAAAACAAAAAGGGTACAGACAGACGTCACGGCAAATCAAGTTGAACATGTTAAGTCAAACTCCGCAGAACAAGGAGTTCCAAAGAGAGATGCACTGGACTTCTCAAACATTCTACGAAGAGCAATGCATCTTTCACGTCCCTCTAATGTCTTGTTTCTGTTGTTTTGTTTTGTGTTCATTTTAATGTCTTTCCTGGAAGACAGAATTTCAAATTTTATCCAATTTAAAAAGACACAAAAATTTAAATTTTCTCAATTGAAAAAGAAAGAGCAAGGGCCCTCAAGAATAGGATGGATAACAGCGAGTAGGTAGTCCATACATAAATCAACTATGAGCTGCAAGTAGCAGCAACTTGCTTGAATCTCAAAAAACATGATACTGAGCAAAAACAAGTCATAGGAGAACATGATTCCATCTATAATGATATAATTCCATCTATAATTATATAATTCCATCTATACGACGGTCAAAAGTAGGTAAAATGAAGCAATCTAAGAATTCATACACAGGTGGTGAAACTATAAAGAACAGCAAGGAACAGCTAACGTAAAATTCAGGATTATTGTGTCTCGGAAGGAAGGAGTGAAAGAGGGACATGTGATCAAGGGGGAACCTGTGGGGGTTCTGTCACCTGTGCTGGCGATGGGCTCTTGTTACTTATGCTGGCAGTGGGTGCCTGAGTGTTTGCTTTATTGTTGTTCTTTAAGCTGAGTATAAATGTTCTTATGTACTCTTGTCAATGTCTGGTTTACAGATTTGATTTTTTTTTTCAAAAGAGATAAATCCATTATTATCATTTCATTTCACCTCTTGAAATTCCACCATTCCTATCTACTGAAGCTAGCCCTTGCCCAGAGCCAACGATGAAGACCCTCAAGACGCCGAGTTTCCAGACTCAGAGACAATGCTGCCACAGAGCACAAAATAAACAAATAAGATAAAAATCAGGAAAAAGAAATCCGTGGTTGAATGATTTTTAGAAGTTGGCATCCACACGTATGGCCTGCCATGGCCTAACCACTCAAGCCCTTTTACTAGCTGAATCCAGGATATTCTTCAGAACTTCCCCTTGGGCCTCTTTCCGGGTTAAATATGGCTCCCTGGGCAAGCCGACATTTTCCACCTTTGTGCTTTTGGTGATCTCATTCCAGTTACCTGCGTTTTCCTCCCTCTTGACGATTGACCATCCTAGTTTGACCTCTTCCGGGAAACCACCGTGACAACCTCACAGCCTCAGTCTGAAGCGTTCTGGGCTTTTCCTGCACTCTTTAACAACTGCCTATTTAATTCTTCTAGCAGTGAAGCTTGTGTGCCTTCTAACACCTGCATTTTCACTAACCAGATTCCTTTTCCTCCTAGGCACGGAGCTGGGCTGCAGTTCCTACCCTCCTTTGTGGGTGGCTGCAGCCATGTGATTATGTTGGGCCCAAAGGAATGCAGATGCTGGGAGCATCTACCTTGCCTGGCCTGGCCCTAACACCTCCCATAGAACCCTCCACGCCTACTTTCTTCTCTCATTAGTGATTGCTTAGCGCAGTCCCAGGGAAGCACTTCTAGCGCTCTGGAGAATTGCGGACTCCTATCAGAAAGTCAGCAAACTTGTTCTGTAAAGGGTCAGATAAATATCGTAAGACTTCGCAGGTACCTAAGGTCTCTGTCGCTGCTGCTGCTGCTGCTTCCACAACCCTTTAAAAATGTAAAAATCTTTCTTAGCTTCCAGAATTGAGCTGGATTTGACCTGTGGACTGTAGTTTCCTGACCCCTCCTCAAGGTGGAAAGATCCTGAATTTCAGAATGTCTATGTAAAGCAGAGTCTTCGTCCCCCACTGCTTCCCATCCCTCAGGCTCTGCAACTGACTCGCTTGGATTATGATGGGAATATTTGTTACTAGGCTTAGCTTTCTCTGAACTATACTTGACCTTCCAGGGTCAAATGCAAAAAAGAGATAATATCTACTTGGTAAATTTGAACCAAGTAGAGTTCCATATTCAAGAAGTTGGGGGCCTATTTACCCCTGTCAGTGTTCTTCACTACAATGTTCCTTACACTGGAAATATCTTAACTGCCCCTGCACTTGGTGTAGTCCTTGTCTAAGAAACCATCATGACCAAACCCATCCACCCAGGGCAGAGCAGCCCGCTTTCAAATCATGGCTTTGAAACCCAGCAGAAGAAATGGCCCAATGGGAGGGAGAATCAAGAGGAGAATCTGAAAGAGTAAACAGAGAAAGAAGATGTGTGCTCCACCACATAAATTGAATCTGCAACATGTATGGAAAGTTCAGGTATATGTGACTCATAGTATCAATGTTTTCTCCAAGACTCATGGCCTCCCTCCTTGTCTGCTTTTCTGAAATAACCCACATCAATGATTTTTTTCTTCTTTTTCTATATTCTCAGTTCTTACTGATGCATAGAACTCACTAGAATTGACATGCCCAGGCAGCCTTGGGGAGCAAGTCAGAGTGTCGTAATGAAAGGTTCCAGGAGGAACACGCCTTATCACAGCCTGGTTCCCTGAAACACGTTGCCCAGATGGAGCGGTTCTCATGTGAGAAAGCCCTCCTTCACCTGTACCAACAAGTTGTTCCCTCTTAAACAGCAGATTGCGTTTGTTTTGACCCTGAGTAAGTCGCTATTTCCTTTCCTTTGCTGACTTTTTTTTTTCTTTCTCCTTGAAGACACGAATTACTTCAAGGGTAAAAAAGAATTTTTTTTTCTACACACACTCAGTCTTCACTTAATTGCTCATGTAGAAAACTTGAGAGGCTCAAAAGAAAAAATCTCTACCAAAGAGCCAACAGACCCTTGTACCTGTTTCTGTAATGCACTTCCAGAACAAAGAAACGAGGCGTCTTTTTGATTGTGATATAAAAAGCAGAAGAGAAAAGTGATAACTTTCCTACAGTTGTTTTAGAAAAAGGGTCCTCTATGTTTTGGGGCACCTGGGTGGCTCAGCCGTTAAGCGTCTGCCTTCGGCCCAGGTCATGAACCCAGGGTCCTGGGATCGAGCCCCGCATCGGGCTCCAGCCCTGCATCGGGCTCCATGCTTGGCAGGCAGCCTGCTTCTCCCTCTCACACTCCCCTTGCCTGTGTTCCCTCTCTCGCTGTCTCTCTCTGTCAAATAAATAAATAAAATCTTAAAAAAAAAAAAAAGGAAGAAAGGAAAAAAGAAAAAGGATCCTACGTTTTGGACTCCCATCTTCCTACCTCTGGAAGCATATTCATACCCATAACCTTTCCCTGGAATAAGCCATAGAATAGATCATAATTGTCAGCAACCACAAGCAGTGGACTCTGAACAGCTTATTTACATGTGAGCTTTGACCCTACCAGTCTCCTTGAATTATCTGGTTAGTTAGTATTAATAAAATATTCACAACTCATTTGTTAACTCTTGTAGGGAAATAGCATTTCAGTCAGACCTCTGAAAATTGTCACTGTGGGACCTTAAAAAACAACAGAAAACCAAACTGACTACAAACTGACCTCCTTTCTGGAGGTAGGTCACACTGGCTCACACTGTCCTGGTAGATCACACTTAGTAGCTGTAGACTTCATGGTGCCTGTTCCCTGGGCTAGGACACAGGATGCCCCAGGCTTGAGTCAAGAGCCTCCAGAAACCACAGGTGGCGGGGGTGAAGCGGGGGAGAGAGTGGGGACTAGCTTCCACCATCCCGTAAATGAATGAATGCTGGTCCAGTTTGTTTAGGCTCATCGGGAATGACCCAAAGGGTTAGAGTAAACTTTACTTTGTGTTCAATCTTCTCATGTTTTTCTTCTAATGCAATCATTTAAAACGTAACTCAGTGCACAAGGAGTTTGCTATAAGTTTCTTGAAATGTTTATCTCATAGGAAAGCTTTTCCTTATCTGAATAATTTTGGGGGGATTTGCAGCATGATGGTCCCACCCTCCCACCACTCCAAAAGATGAGCAGTTGTAAATTTTGAGTATCTGAAGAAAGCCCTTGGCCCTTGTGAAATTTCGTTTGAGGAAATTCATAGAAAGTTAGGGGAAGCAGCCACGTTCTTAGAAAGTACCTTATCTGAGACTCAATTGGGTTAGTTCTGAGATTATTCTGGGAGCTGTGTGCATTTGTTCGCTGCTTGAATCACAGATTCTGACATGTGACTTTACAAGTTCGTGGACTTTTTCTAAAAATTGACAGGCATATGGAAAAGTTAATAATTCGGTGAGTAAAATATGCTTATGTCTGCAAACAGCAGAGATGAACAAAGGTGCCCTATTTTTACTGTGAATCTTCCTAGGAGTATTAAAAATGCAAACCCAAAATTGACATAGAAAAGGTGCAAAAGACTTCGGCCCTAAAATCTTCTCTGCGGTTTTTCATTATCCTATAGTGTTTTCATTTTCCTTGAGAGGAAACAATTTAGAGCCCAGCTTTTGATCACTACGCCCTATACTACAGAGCTGCTAGAATTTAAAAAGGGAAAGACGGTTTTTAGAAAAATGTGGCTTTTGTGAAATATAGCCATGTTTCACTAAGATGGTGATTTCTACATTACTTCTGTCTAATTTAAAGATAAACTTAAGGATGATTGTCTGATAAATGATAGCAATCTCCTCTATGAATGCATGCATGTAAATCAGCTCTGACATCTTTTAAGGAGACGCGAGTAGGACTTAACAAGCCACTAATACTTTCCCTATTTTCTGTAACTCTTTGCAATGATTTTCCAGTTGTATTTGGAAAGTAACTGTCGATCTGTACAAATAGCCTCATAGCCCATAAAAATTATGCCATCTTCAAACTAAAGATGAATACTTTTTTTTCAAAGCACGAAAGTCCCATTGCTTGGGTCACTGTTCCATCTCTCCATAATTGGATAGAAAACTACCTACCAGAAGCCCAAACTTAGGTAGATCGTTTTTGAAGGAATACTTAAATTCACTGAAAGAAAGAAAACCATTGGTGCTCCACAGACTTTGCTGTGAGCAGTGGGACAGGAACTGAGTCTTTCCCCCTGGGGGCATGCATTTCCTTTGCCTAGAGTCCTGGCTTCTCCATCTTTGCGGGGCTGCTTCCTTCCTGTGGGAGCTCAGCTTAAAGGTTACCCTGGAGTCATCTTTCTGACCAATCCACCTAAGTAGGCTCCCTATTATATAATTATCTACGTCGCACTTATCACCAACTGATATTCTTGGGTTTTGTTTGTTTAATGTCAATCTCCTTGCCCTTGATGGGCATGAACTTTGTCTTATCCATGCCGCAGTCCTGGCATCTGAAGTACCTGCAATCTGTTGCAGGTTGAATTGTATCCCCCCCACCAAAGATGGGTTGACATCTTAACCCCAACACCTCAGAGTGACACTATTTGGAATAAAAGTTGTTTCAGATGCAATTAGTTAAGTTGAGGTCTTATGGAGTAGGGTGGGCCCTTAATCCCAAAAGACCACTGTCTTATAAGAAGAGAGAGACAAACACACAGAGAACATGATATGAAGACATGGACACCTGGAGAAAAGGGTTGTGTAAACACAGAGGTGGAGATTAGAGTTTGGGTCCTATAAGCCGAGGAATGCCTGGGGACACCAGAAGCTGGGAGAGGCAAGGAAGGATCCTCCAGTGGAGGGAGGATGGCCCTGCCAACACCTCGATTCTCTTTTCAAATGCTGGGGGCCAACTTTCTGCCCCCTTAATCAGTGGCCAAATATAGACCTTAAAAATGAAACTAAAGAAGATGGGATTTTTGCAATAAAAACCATCTGTATAGCAAATAGGCTAAAACATACCATTCTATTGCAGTTCTCTGGTTTGGCTTGAAATAATATTGCTATAATTTCATCAGAAACATTCTGAGGAAGAAAGAGTTTTACCATAATTCTGTGCTTATATTACTATAAATTTGCAGGTTTCAGCCAGCATCATTTAGTAATATAAAAATGAGGTACATATGTATATATACATACACGTATATTTATTTTTTCCCTTTTTTCGTAGTGACAGGAACATACCTTTGGGGCACTGGATGGAATCTGATAGCTCAACTAAAGCCAATTCCAGTTTTTAAGAAGAACTTTTCATGGTACTTCCAGATAGGCAAATTAAAAAACAGGATGAATCAATGTCAAAATGCTGAAGAAAGATTATTAATTTACATTACTATTTGGATTATAATTTATATTATAGCTCAGATTATTAATTTATAAGGTCTACATGGCCAAAATGGGTAATAGCTCAGAAACACAAATTCAAAATTCACTTATTACTAATTCTGATTTTTAATGATTGCATTTTAAAAAATGCGTAATCACTTGAAAATCAATCACATATGTGTCTATATATATAGGTAGGTGTGTGTGTGTGTGTGAAATCATTACCATTTGGGAACTAAAAAAATTATATTATGCATTCTTTTGTGAAGGAAAGGAATATACTGAAAATCTCTTTATAACCCCATGGTAAGCATTTTTATTGATCCCTCGGTGTTTTAAGAGCAATTTCCTTTGGAGGCATATTGTCCTATTGCAGTTTTCTCTCTGTCTCATCTGGACACAATGCATAGACTTGCACACAAAGAAGCTTATGGAGGTACCGACAGCAAAGAGTCGTGCGCAGGGTCTGAGCACGTTTCCTGTCTCGTAGGAAGTGTGCACATTATGACTTATCATCCATACTGTCTAGCTTAGTGTCTCCTCACTTCCTGGAATAAAACCAAACTAAGCAAAACAATAAAAATGACAACTTTTCTGTGTTTGGGAATTCCAAACTCTTATTACTGGAATGCTTAATCTTTCAGCTCTACGGGCCATTGTGCTCTCCAGCACTCACAGTGGTTTTTACGGCATGCATTTTCAAACGTAATGCTGCTAGTTACACCCCATACAGTACAACTTATTTTAAACATTATAACAAAACTCTGCTCATCCTGTGTCAAGAGGAAAATATTGACTTATTATCCAAATTACTTCAGTTTTCACGTCTGTAAGTGTCTTGCACAAAACTCATTCTCCCTTAAATATTTTTTAAAAATATTTATTTATTTATTTATTTGACAGAGAGAGGGAGCACAAGCAGGGGGAGCAGCAGGCAGAAGGAGAAGCAGGCTCCCTGCTGAGTAGAGAGTCCAATGTGGGACTCGATCCCAGGACCCTGGGATCATGCCTGAGCCAAAGGCAAACACTTAACCAGCTGAGCCATCCAGGCGCCCCAGTTCTCCCTTAAATATTGAGTTTTAGATATAGGCAAATGCAGGGAAATAAGTGGGATGAAAACAATCCTTGGTTTATCCTGTGGATTTAGCCTGCCTGCCCTCTACTCATTGGCTCAATGTTCCCCAACCTGATGGGTAAGTTGCATCTTGGCTTCTCTAAGAAACCATCCCATATAGAGATGGGGTTCTATTTTATCAGCACTATCACCACCAACTACCTGACCATCACCGCTTTTCAATTTGTAGAAAACCCAGCATTATCTGCCAAGTTGGGAAGATTGTTTCAGTGAGAATCGCTTGTTCAGTTAGAGATGCCTTTTAGGGGCTCGGGTCTGGGAAGAGCTTCTGTGTCAGAAGCTTCCACACTGCATAGATCAATCAAATGGCACAGATCCAGAGGCCCGACCTCTGTTTTTCAAACCAAGCCAAGGGTGCCCTTCCGGCGCGCCCTCGTGGAATTTGCAGCTGTGGGTGAGGTGGGTTGGAAGTGAAGGGACAAACAGAAGCTGTAGCGTGGGGTGAGGTGACTGTAGATGGGTGTGTCTGTGTGGGATTTTGAGAGGTCTCGCTAGAAAATCATTTAGTATCTTTTTTAAAAATATCCAGACAAATTCAGATTATGGATGCAAGTACACAATTAAAATAAAATTAAGGATGAAAACATTTTAAAGTCATTTTCTGTTTGGAGCAAGCATTCATAGAGTACAAATTCATTCAGCCTGCAAAAAACATCTCAGAATTACCTAATTCAATGTCTTCATTATACTGGTAAGGAAATAAAAGTGAGTTACCAAACAGCCAGAATCCAGATTTTCTGACTGCTAGGCCTCGGCTCCCATTCATAAGCTCTTGGAGGAAAGAGGAAATTCAGAATTAACACCTACGAAATTGTATGCGTGGGCCAGATGCAATGATGGCTGCCATGCATTGTCACTGTGGTTAAGGGCAAGGCTCCCGGTCAGAATTCCTCAGTGGGAAATTGGTTCTACCTCTTATTACCTGTGTGACTTTGCACAGGTCACTTATGTTCTCTAATTCCTAGTTTCTTCATGTGTAAAATAAGATCATAAATGAACCTTCCTCACCAACAAGGATTCAGTGAGATAATCCTCGCAAAAGGCTTAATAGTGCTTGGCACATAAATGATGGCTCAATGAATACTGAATTAAAAAAAGAGGGAAAAAATCTTTGCCTGTCATAGGGGTGGAGAGGATGATTTTATGCCTCTTTTACAAATGAGAAAACTTAGGATCGAGTAAAATTCAGCAATTCTCCACTGAGTTGTAAAACCAGAACGTAAGGTTGTATCTGTTCGAATCCCAGCTTCAGGCTGGGTCTGCTCTACCACAGTGAGCTTATCAGAGCCCCGAGGAGCTGGAAAGAACGCAGAGACCATCCACCTTGAGAGCTGGCTGCTGTGCTCATGCTGAGTTCTGAAAGCCTTCTAGCAGTTTCCCAGCAATTCTGCAAATCTGCAAAGCTCTGAACTGGGCGCTGCCCAGGTGGCAGAGACCAATGAGACTATTCAGGTGATCGTGCAAATATCATTCTACGTTGAAGTCTGGAATGTAAGCTTGGTTCCCTTTAGCTAATGACCAGTCCATTCTCAAGAACAGGTGCTGTGCCCTCTCCTTCTGCAGAACGGACTCACCGCACGCCCAACACTGTAAGCTCGCTCTGTGTCAGCTCGGCCAATAAAGGAACCTTGCCCGGGTCACTTACCTCTTCAAGGCTGGATTAGGACAGAGCCACAGGCCACACCCCCACCCAACTATCCCAGACTCCTAGAGTGAGACCCTGAAAGATCTACTTTTATGTAAACTTGTCACTGAAGTAAAGCTTATATCAGAAAAAAGTACAAATCCTGTAAGCGTACTGTTCAATTAATTTTCACCAAGGGAACGGAGTCTCAAACCCAGTAGGAGAGCATTCCATTCCAGAAGACAATCCCTTCTAGGCCACCACGCATCCTGGTCGCCCCTCTCCCAAGATAACCACTGTATTCGGACTTCTAACATCATAGCTTGCTTTTGCCTATTTTTGAAATTTATATAAATGGAATCACAGCGTGTATTCTTTTGTATCTGGCTTCTCTTACTCAACAGTATGTTTGTGAAATTCATCTATGTTATTGCATATAGTTTGTTTTCATTGCTACATAGTAGGGGGTCAACGTCCTGTTTTGTAAATAAAGTTTTATTGAAGCACTGCCGGGCTAATTTGTTGTTGTCCACAGCTGCTTTCACGCTACAATGGCGGAGTTTCGTTTCAACAGAGACTGGGTAGTTGTCAAAGCTGAAATATTTGCTATCTGGCACTTTACAGAAAAGAAAAGTTTGCCGACCCCTGCGCTATCATATCCAATCATAGCATTTCTTTATTCATTCTATTCTTGACGGACATATGACTTTTTCTAGCTTTGAGTTACTACCAACAGGGCCACCATGAACATTCTTGTACATGTCTTTTGGTGACATATGTGGACGTTCTACTGGATATATGGCATGTGTATTATTTTTTTTTAATCTCTAACTTATTCTAATGTACAGACAGGTTTGGAAACTGCTTTAGAGAGGTTTAAAGAGTTTAAACCCAAAATGTTTAGACTCTCTTTCCCCCAAGGTCATGCAGAAAAGAATTGACAGGGCTGAGATTGACAGTCAAAACTCTGTTTCTTAGAACAGGTCTGGTTTTCCACTGTGGTTCCTGTAATCCTTATCTCTTGAACATTAACTTATAAGCTTCTTTACTTATCCAAAATCCTTCACAGTATGACTCTTTTCTACCATTTCTGTTGTACATTTTCAAGAGCAGAACACTCACTGCCTTATGAGAATCCTAGAGAAGGAAGGGATTATATAAATCACTTAAATCAATCCCCTCATTTTATAAATTAGTAAATCAAGGTACAGACACACTGATAATTTGCCCAAAATAAACATTTAGAGTCTTCTGTAATTTACTACAAAATGATTTTGAACTTCCTGTGTTTTTCTTTGCATTTCATGTCCTTTCAGTCGATTACAAAAATACTATCTATTAATTTTAACTATTTAAACATTGCAGAAGTATCTAAAGTAAAACTAATACTTTCTCCTTCCCCTTCCAGCTGTATAGTGTCTTGCCCCCGGTGATCACTTTTAACAATTCATATTTTAATTATCTGTATAGAAATGTATAAACATGCCTGTAGTTGATATGAGTCCCAACTTTGATAAAGAAGACATAGAACAATTTTTTTTCTTCCACTCAAGTTAATTTCTAGTTCGAGGCTCCATCCCCTCAGTTCGATGGCCACTCAGTCTCAGTTAGTGTGGAATACGCTCTCTTTTCCTGTACTTATGTCTACGTTTCAGGGCATTTTATATAGTACCAAGGAATCGAGTGGGAAGTAGAACACGGGCAGCATCTGCTCCTCCGTAACCATAGTGATATTGAGACATCTTTCACTCTATCTGGGCCTCAGCCACCAGTCCCCACAGGTGTGTTGGTCCCTGTTGTCAGACCCTGTCAGGTGCGGTGGTTCTGTGCCTGAGCCATGGCGATCTCTGCCAGGCTGCCTGAGGCCCTACCTGGCTGGCTCACTGTAACCATTTCCTCTGTGGACTCTTGCCAGCTTCCCTGGCCTCCACCCGGAAACTGAGGCCCAATTTTCCTCTGGTCTTAGATCCCACCAGCCTCACTGGAATTTTCCACTTGCCCAGGGTCTCTCTGTGGCTTCTGGCATCAACCCTGCTCTTCTGGGCTCACCTCCAACACTCATCACTCTCCTTTCAATGCAATCTTGTGTCTCTCCAAGCTGGATGTGTGTCCTCTCCAACCTTCCCGTGAGCATCCTTGTATAGCGTTTTATATGCTTGTATTTTTATCTCAGTCAGGTGGTGGGGAGACACCCCTCTCTTCTCAAAGCCTCAGATGTTTGCAAATTTGACTTTTTGGAAACTAGTTGCTGAGATGCTTCTTTTGTCTACGTATACCTCATTGGGGACAACAAGCCCACAGCAGCCCGAGGGCTTGGAAGGGAATAAGGGTAGAAGGAGGTAGAAAGTGAATTACTAGAAAAAAAAATTATGGTCGATTTCTCAAATTACTATCTTACACAAAAATAGGCACATCTGTGGGGCAATTATTTAATTTTCCTTTTATTCCAAAATTGGGGTTATACAATATATCAAACTGTAACTTGCACTTTTTTACTTCATGTAACTTGGACAAATACATGCATACATACAGATACGTTTCATTATTTGTAATTGTTTCATAGTAGCATTTGTCCAATTACTTTCCTTGTTGATGGATGTCTGAATAATAATAATCATAACCAATGTTAATTATGGTCTTAAAATTACTAGACAATGTTCTAAGCACTATCACATTTAATGTTAAAACACCTTCCATGAGAGAGATACTATTGTTGCTTAGTTTTTACAGATGAGAAAATTGAGATATACAAGGATTAAATAACTTACTTAAGGTCACAGCAAGTTAGGATTTGAATCCAAATGAGTCCATCTGGAGAGGACATGCTCTTCCCCACTATGCAGTCTGCCTAATTAGCATACTTGTACATGTGTTTATATGCTTTATTTTT
This sequence comes from Ursus americanus, assembly GCF_024610735.1. Taxonomy (NCBI): domain Eukaryota; kingdom Metazoa; phylum Chordata; class Mammalia; order Carnivora; family Ursidae; genus Ursus; species Ursus americanus. The sequence continues at coordinate 47,566,406 of NC_142137.1, read as the reverse complement.
ATTTCTATCCAGTAACTACCCAGAACTGAGAACGTGGGCAAAGTTTCCTTGCATTTTTATATCTTAAGATATGTTGGCAGATTACTTTTGGACTGAAGCAATTTATAGAACCACCCCTAGTATTCAGGAGTAATGATCATCCCCCCAAGCCTTACCAACACTGGGCTTCAGGACTTGTTTGAAGTTAAATCAGGCTGGGACCCTGTCCCTTCACCCCTAAGGGAGGACCAGGAGTTTCATTCCCTTGTTACTAATGTGAATGTCAAACATCTTAGGCTTATTGGCCCTTTGTATTTCCTCTGCTGTGAATTGCCTGTTGTCTACTATTATTTTCTAACTAATTTCAAGAGCTTTTTGTGTACTAGAGATATTAAGCCATTATTTTATATGTGTTGTAAATATTTTCTCTTACAAGATCATCTGCTCTGTGCTTTCTACTACACGAAAGTTAGACACATTTATTTCATTGACCTGTCCCATTTTTTCCTTTATAAACAAGCTACACAGCAATCTATAGTATAGTTTTTAAAACCTCGTATTCAGTTATTTATCTTCAGTTTCCCATCTTGCCAAAGAAAGCTTTCTTCACTCCATAGCTACACAAATATTTTCCTAATTTTTCTCTAATATCTTTATGGTGTTCCTTGCTTGACATTTAGTTTCTTTACGTGTCTGGAACTTCTGGATATGCTATAAGACAGGAATTGACGTTATTTTCTTTATGTATAGCTAATTATCCCAAAGCTAATTATCTTAATCCTACTTATACTTACTTTGAATTGTATGTGTATTTAATTTTACACATCCTTCCTCAATGACACCCACTCCCAGATATACTTGCATCCATTTCTGAATCCTATTCTTTTCCATTGATCCGTTTTGATTCTGTTTTGAGTCTAGTTGCTTTATAGTGGGTTTTGTTATCTGTTAAATGAAATACTTCTCCCCACTTCTGAAACAGAACTATAAAGTTCATTAGAGAGTGAGAGAAAGAGAGAGAGAGCAAGTAAGCACGAGCCAGCGGAGGGGCAGAGAAGCCGACTCCCCACTGAGCAGGGAGCCCAACGTTGGACTCTATCCCAGGACCTGGGACCATGACCTGAGCCGAAGGCAGACGCTTAAACGACTGAGCCACCCAGTGCCATAGGTTGGTTTTTTCATGAACGAAGAAATGCAACTTTTTTAGGCAAATGAAGTTCTTTATGTCTGAAAACTTACACGATCTGACATGGTTCAAATTTCATCAAATGATATTATCAATGAATTGACCTTGAATTTGTATTAAAATTAGTATTTTTTTCAGCTTTAGATATTGTCCAAGGTCCAGACAATAGGAAAATTAGCCAATCAGGGAAGGAAATCTAGCTGATTTATGACTGATAAAGATCATTATCTTATTTAAATAGAAACAATCGAGTTTAACAATAATTTAACTGAAAAGTTAAATACTATTCTTACAGTGCAACATTTATCATTGGTGTCTCATCCTAACCTTTATCACTAATTTGCATCCAGCTTTAATTTGAAAATGTATAAAGATATAGAAAGCATCACATGGTTTTTATCTCAAGCTTCATTAAGGACAAAGGAAAGTTGAAGTTTATTATTCTTTTTAATGCCAAGATCTTAACTAATTTTATATTGAACTCCGTGGGTGAGTTGGTACTTATGATTTTTGACTAGGCCATCCTTGTTTGTAAATGCAGTTACATCAGCGTATTTCTCTAGATGTGTATATATATATATATATATATATATATATATATATATATATATGTTCAAGCAATCAAAATAGAACCATTCTGCACATGGCATATTACTGATCTATAATCTGGAATTGGCACAACAATGACTCATGTGCTGTAATACCCATTACTGCTTCCTACAAGCTTTGAAAAACTTTATTTTGGGAAGAATTCTGTCTCAATATCCCCCACAGTAGATTTTTGCCCTCATTTCCTTTGTATTTATTCTGGGTGGTGTTTGCAAGACTATGAGGAACTATTTTGGTTGGGGACACTGTTCTCTTCCTAGGGGAGGAAGTGCGAGCAAGCGCTGTGCTTTGTCTCCAGCTCCAAAGCTGTTAGACAGATCAGACAGGGAGCTCTGTCAGCCAGGCTCCAGGAAGGCCTCTCTCTTCTGATGGAACAACCAAACAATTGTTACTATTTACAATGGGCCAAATGGAGAAATATTCTTAGAACAATAAGAAAAGGGAAAGTCGGCCACCAGGCAGGAAAGAAGGCTTTCAAGCAACATCAAACTCAGAGAATGCGAATATCTTTTAAATGTAAACAGTTTACTGTATCACTTCTCCAAATAACAATACCAAGAGTGCTTGCCATGTGCCAGGCACTTGACAGACACTGTTATCTCTCATCTCAGATCAACCATACCAGACAAGTATTCCCCCAATCTGACATGTGGAAAAACCAAGGTCAGAGAGGTCGTAAGAACTTCTCCATGGCTGGTAAATGTGGAATTCAAATCCAAACTTGTACAATACAATTATTATATAAGAATCTACTTCTTTTTTTAAATTAAAAAGTAGATGAAAAGTTTGCAATTCTTGATGAGAGAATCTATAATCTCCTCACAAAAAGCACAAGGCATTGAAGGGTTCACTAATAGTCTATGTTCTTTTCCTTTTGAGTGTCCCTGAATACTACAGAGGTGATGGGAACGTGAAGAAAATTTGGTGAAGCTGTGTGTGGTGGCCAAACAGGCTCTTCCTTTGTCACACACATGATTATTCCCACTCCATCACTCAGATTCTGCAAAGGACACAGAGGATGAACTCTTACTTGTTTACAGTAACTTCAAGTCCTAGAGACAAGTGTGTAAAGATCTAAATTAATAATAACCATCATACTAATATTCAACAACACTATTGGGTTATCTACTGTAAATATATAATATATGCATCTGAAAAATAATGGTCCATTGTCAAATAGTTGGTCTGCTTTCCATTAGAGTTTTAGCATTTCATTGAATGTTTCTATTAAATGCCAGATCAATGAAATAATTCTTTATCTTAATTTCACATAATTTAAATAGGTAAGAAGGGAAAATAATGGGTCTAAAAGTGAGCTATCCATTGGATTGCTTTTGGATATGTAGTAATGTTCTAGAACAAGTCAGTAATTGACTTAATGAGTGACATATAATGAATGATGAAGTTACTAGTTTTCTAGTTACTTCAAGAATAAGAACACAAATGATTTTATAGTTCTTTGCTCACTTCTTAGGTCCCACTGTACCCAATCTGGGCATACTTGACACATAGGTGGGATTATGGTAGCTCTTTTTCTCACTGCCCAGCATCACACCCCCATTCGAGATTTCCTGGTCTTCAACTGTTACATTGGCCTGTCCCCCAGTTTTAGGAGTATCCACCTTATGCTCTCATTAGCTCTAGTTGATAACACTTTCATGGATCAGTTAGCCATTCATTGATTAGCATCACAGAAAGTAGGATTCTGGGCAAACAAATGAGATGGAAGACAAGAGGTGTACTGTGAAGCTACAAAGGTGATGGTGTGACAATGGCATCTGGAACTCTGCTCAGGGCACTGAATATGAGGACAAGGGCAGAGTAGAATGGAGGAGAGAAATAAAGCATGAAGAGAGAAATGATTCCCCTAAGAGGAGGTAGAGGTCTTCTTCATCCTTTTGCCTAAGATTCCCTGAAGTCAACTGCGTCTATTAAAATGATCAATTTGCAGAACACACCATGGCTTCCATGCCATGTCTATGGTCTCTTCAGAGGGAAACCACTAAATCTGCAGCATCTGCTGAGGAAGTTACTCTAGGAAGTTCCTCAGGCATAAGTGGCCATGTTTTGCTCCATATCAGCCTGCTACCCACCGACAATTGGACCATGGTGAGGGTGTCAGGGTGGCTCAGTTAGTTAAGTGTAGGAGTCTTGATTTAGGCTCAGGTCATGATCTCAGTGTTGTGAGATGGAGCCCCACATCAGGCTTTACACTCAGTGCGGAGTCTGCTTGAGCATCTCCCTCTTCCTCTTCCTTTGTCCCTCCCCCTGCTCTCTATAAATAAATAAATAAATAAATAAATAAATAAATAAATAAAATCTTTAAAAAAATTTGGAACGGGTATATGTCTAACCCAAAGGTAGCCAATCTAGTCAGAGCAACAGCCTCTGCGGTGGTCTGACGGCAAAAGCTCTGCCCTCTAGGAATGGTGGTGACTGATTGGACAACCTGATGCTCTCTCTTGAGACGTTAAACACAAGTTATTTTGTGAAAATAAGCTAGACGGTAGCAGCATACAGCTACACGGGGAGAATACTTGAGAGAAGGCAGGGGGTTATCTAGTCATTAGAACCATGCAGAATCCTGACTCACTTTTCAGAACATAAACCATGTTCTAGTCTTCGCGGGAAACCTGTTCTTGTGATTCTTGGTTGTGAGGATTCTTTTGGATTCTGGTTTAGATTCTAAATGTTTGAAGAAGAAAACTGGCTAAAATTCCTGTTCTCCTTATTTCCACAGATGTCATTCCACAGAGCACGATACTTTGTCCCCGTCTCTTGAGGTAGAAGAAGTAAATCTCTTCTTTGCAACCAAAGAGGCCACGCAAACAATTATCTAAAATATTTCATCTGCATCTTTTTTTTCCTATGTAATGTGTCAAATTATATAAAGGTTTATTAAATGGAACTTTTCCAGTTGTTTCAGTTCAACTTAAAATCCAATGATGAGAAAAGCAGGAAATAAGTGCACTCACATTCTAAGGAGACATGCTGGGTGAATCCATGTTAGCAATACTAAAAGCAAGCTGAACTAATGCAACAGCCACATTTGGACTAAGGTGTCAGAGGAAAATTTGCTGGCCTAATAGAAGGTACGGTTGTTCCATCAAGAAACCCACGCCAGTACAAGGAACCCCCAAGATAATAGTCGTATTAACTAATGTTCTCTAGTAGTGGGCTAGCAGGCTAGAGACTCAGGAAAGCTGACGGTGCATCTTCTGCAGAATTCCGTCTTGCTCAGGGAGACTGGCATTTTTGTTCTATTCAGGCTCTCAGCCGATGAGAGGCAGCCTACCTACATTATGAAGAGCAACGGGCTTACTCAAAGTTCACCAATTAAAATGTTAATCTCATCCAAAAACACCCTCTAAATTAACAGTTAAAATTAACCACCACAATACCTGATAAGGATTAGAGTGGGGGGCGGATCTTCAGGAAGGAGGGACAAGCAACTTCAGAGCTGGTTGGTATCTGTTGAGCTGCAGAAGCTCGGTCACCAAGGTGAAGAGGGCAGCAGAGCCCTCAGGAGAGCTTGACGTGTGTCTCCTGTGTGTGAGGTCATTGCAAGTTTAGTATTGCTTTCCGCCTGAAGAATTCTGCAGGAAAACAGCTAAAGGAAAGCAGGCTTGGGCCATCTATACTTGGGTCGTTTGAAGGGCACCAACAGTCTTGTTAAGACACCCTTGTCTTTTCTCTGGTACATTGTTTGTGTTTCAAGTAATCTTTCTAAATCTCAACTCTTCTCAATTCCTCTACCTGTTTGGGGCTCCTAGGTGTTCACAGAATAGGGTACTAATTCCTGCAAATGGCTCATGAGACCACCACGACCTCTAGCTTCTACCACTCCAGCCTCACCTCCTTTTCCCCTCGACTCCCCCCTCCCAGCCTGTTGTGCGTGCAGTGCCGCTCCCCTGAGGGCCAAATGAATGTCTACACCTACGAAATTCACCTGGCACCACTTCTACAGAACTTATACTCATCACCCTCACGTTCAGTTGTCCCCTCCCTTTCCTTTGTTATACTTTTACTGTAGAACCAATAACACCTTTCTGTACAAATTTGTTTACTTACCACATTTACCCCTTCTAGACTGAAATTTACTTCCAGTCAGAGAACTCTGATTTATCTCTGTGTCCCCAAAACATAGTTCAGTCCCAGGACACAGGAAGTGCTCAATCAATGTCTGTTGCATGAATGAATTAACAAAATGTCTAAAAAGAAAGAAATTTCAAGTGTTTGAAGAAATACCTGGGAAGAACGGAATTTCAAGAGTTCTTGGTATTTCAATATTTTCTACTTTTTATTTCTTCTCCTTCCTAATTCGTAATTTTTATTTCCCCATAGTAGAAAGCAGCAGTTCTCCAAGTATTGTCTACAGACCCTTTGAAGTCGCCATGATCTTACTAGAAGGTCTATGACATCAACAGTATTTTCATACATTAGGATCTGCTTTCCTCACTGTCGGACATTGGCACGGATGCTGGTGCCAAGGCGGTGGTGGGTACCTTGACCCAATGCAGAGCGGTGGACACAAACCGTACCACCAGTTATTGCAGCGTCCACGTACTGTCATCCCCTCGTATTTAAAACAGAAACAACAACAACAACCAACCAGTCTTATTTAAGATGAAGCAATAAACATTATTCATTTTATTAAATCTCAACCTTTGAGACCATGTTCTGTCTGACACGAGAGGAGCATGAGAATGCACTAGTGCTGCCCACTGCGGGGTGAGTTGTCTCAAGGAAACGCACCTGGGAGATGACTTTCAGGCTGAACTAGCCCATTTTTAAATGGAACACTATTTGTACTTGAAAGAACAGCTGACAGACAAACTGTGGTTCTTTAGACTTTGGCATCTGGCAGACATTTTCTTGAAAATGAACAAAGTTTGTCTGTCATTTCACAAAAAGACTTGGCAGTATTTGTTGTGAATGATAAAATTCGAACTTTCAAGTGAAAATCAGAATTTTGCAAAATTTGTAGCTGCCATTTTGAGCTTGACAGCTTTCCAAAACTCACATATTTTTTTGTTCTGATGAGATTGGTGATGATGTTAACAGATGTCATTTTCCTGATACCGTATAAAGACATGCATAATTACTTATAAGATCTGCATATCTCTTGAACCAAATGTTCCAGATGACTGATACTTAATATTACAAAAGCCATGAGTAAAATGTTTGTTTGAGGTGCAAGATACATGAATGAATGTTTTTTAGCTGAGTGAATTTTAATGCAGATATGTAAATTTCATTAATATAATTTCTGACTTCATGTTGCAACTAATCTTTAAGAAACTACTTCTTGTTGAGTTTTGCTATAGTATCAAAGAAGAATATCTGTAATTATCTGAAAAAGCTATTAAAATATGCTTCCTTTTTCCAAATGTATGTCTGTGTGAGGTCAGATTTCCTTTCTATACTTTAACCAAAACACCATTATACAATGAATTGAATGCAGAAACAGATAAGAAAATCCAGCTATTTTCTTTTAAGCCAGACATTAAAAAGAGCTACAAAAAAATGTAAAATAAAGTTATGTTTTTCCTTAATTATTTCCATTTCAGAAAAAATAATTACTTTTCCAGAAATATATTGCTTATGTTAACAGGTAAGAAGTTTAGCATTATTTTAAATGCATTAATAAATATTTTTTAAATTGCTTGGTTTTAATTTCTGAGATGGTAAATAACAATTGACATAATCCACATAAACAAAAGCTCTTTGGGTTCCTCAAAAATTTTTTAAAGTGTAAAGGCAGTTTGAGACCAGAAAGTATGAACTACCGCTTTTATCCCCGTCTCTTTTTAAAAAAGGTAGGTAACTCTAAAGAGGGACCATATTTTTGTCTTCAAGGCAAAACAAAACAAAATAAAACACACCCAAGAAAACAAAAAACAGGTACAAAAAAATTCAGAAACGCCCAAAGGAAATTTCTGCTTTAAAGGTGAAATCAAAGTTACAGGTTATGTTTGAAAAGTAAACTAGAGATCCACATATCCAAAATACTTTCTGGTATATTGATATTTTAGCTAGGAATCCCACATAGCATGTGATTGCAGAGTCAGCAATTAAGTTATATTTAAACTAAGACAATAATTGCATAAACACGTGTAACCATTAAAAGTGCAAAATAAGTCATCTACTTTGAATCAAGTGAGAGACTTCCATATTTTGAAAATACGTGTTTTCTTGAATGCCGCCAGATTCAGTTATAAAAGGACTAGGAATTAAATAAGCATCTTGTTTGCTCTGTTATAGTCACAGACAGTGTTCAGATAACAAAAACACAGTGAAATTTTGAAAAGTCATGCAACAAGCAGGTGCTCACCATTTCTTCAGAACATTTGATAGCATGAGGAAGATTATATTTGGGTGAGAGTGGTAGCTTAAGTTTCAGCCAAATTCTATTACAATAAATTTCAACAGCGATTGATCTGAATTATTGAGCTTCCAAAATTCGTTCTGTCAAATATTACTCAAAATAGGCTATTATCTCTGACTTAAAATAACTTCATTATTAAGATTTTTGTATATATATGTATTAAGATTTTGAATATATATATATACATATATATATACACTATATATAGTGTGTGTGTGTGTGTGTGTGTATGTATGTATTAAAAGAAAATCTGACCTGTCGCTTTTGGGTTTTGGTGCAATACTGATGAATGCTTTTCACTAAGAAGTAAATGCCCTTTAAAGAACAGAGATCTTCACAGACCTGAGGAGCTGATCTGTTTTTATTACTATAGTTATATTCTTTTTTTTTTTAAAGATTTTATTTATTTATTTGAGAGAGAGATCGAGCACAAGCAGGGGGAGCAGCAGAAGGAGAGGTAGAAACAGACTCTGTGCTGAGGGGGAGCCCAACGCGGGGCTCCATCCCAGGACCCTGAGATCATGACCTGAGTGGAAGGCAGACGCTTAACCGACCAAGGCACCCGGATGCCCCTACAGTTAAATTTCTTATACAAGTGAAAAACTAAAATAAATTTACAAACTAACTGCATTAACCAAATTCAATAAAATCCAAGTTAACTAGGCTCGTTGAACACGATCAACCACGCGGCTTTGCAGAAGTTAAACCACTGCTAGCGGCCAGCCAGTGGCTCCCACTAGGACCCCAGAGCTCTTTTCGCTTGATGTGCAGATAGTACTACTATGAAGCTGTCTGATGGCCATCCTCAGCCGTAACTTTTTGTTTTAACCGAACTGCAGCAAAACCATCCTATATACAGGATGCTATATCAGTGTTCTTCACTCACATTCCTATCAGCCAGAACTCTTGAATTCAGGGGGCACTGGATTCCTGTGACCATTCTCCTTTTGACAGTGACCACCCAAATGATCAATTGTTTTTATTATCTTTAGGAATGAGCACACAAAAACTTAAATATTTTGTAGAGAACTTGAACGCCCTTTTAGTGTGCCCGCAGAGTCCAGTTTAGGAAACCAGTACTCTAGATTAGAAAGCTTTGTCCGAAGCTGCAGGAAGTACCCTGCCTGCAGAAGAGGTGCGCAGGGGTCATTTTATTGGAAATACACAAGCTTTTCAAAGACTTCAGAGCTGGCCCATGGAAAGGTGACCAGATGGAAGGCCACTCCTTGAAAGAAGATTTTTACACATTGATTTCTACTTTCTAAGAAGGAGCTGTATACCTTTCTCCATTAAAAATAGAAAGTCTCCATGTCAAGAACTCTTTTATTTGACCATTTTCTATGAAATCACTACTTACTCTTTTGTATAAAATACTGTTGTTTTATTATTTATATTATTAAATTATTTATTTTATAATTGTTTTAAAATTTTACATAAGATTCTGGCCAACATTTGTCCTGCTCTGAAATCTAGAACAGGAGTCAGCAAACTATACCAACTGTGAGTCAAATTTAGCCCACTGTCTGTTCTTGTATAAGTATGAGCAAAGAATGTTTTAAACATTTTCAAAGGGTTGTTTAAAAAAAGAAAAAAGAAAGAAACAAAGAAAGAAAGAAAGAAAGAGAAAGAAAGATACCCCAATATGAAACAGGGAATGTATGTGGTCCGTAAAATACAAAATAGTTACTATCTGGCCCTTTACAGAAAAATTTTGCCAACACTTGTGCAAAGCATTGCTTATTTTTAAAAAACAGTATTAGGAATCTTGAGGAAGCATTGATAGCATTCATATTCTGTCCTCGTTCCCCTTGATCCTCTTTTATTTTTTGTTTACCTGGTCCTCACTATGATCTTGAAGGCTTTTAATATATTGCTATGTGTGTTAAATGAATTCTACCATTCAGTCTTTTATTTTAAAAACAGGTGAAAAGGAGGGGCGCCTGGTGGCTCAGTTGGTTAAGCACCCGACTCTTGGTTTTGGCTCAGGTCGTGATCTCAGGGTCCTGGGATTAAGTCCCGTGTCCGGCTCTGCACCCAGTGGAGAGTCTGCTTGTCGCCCTCTCTCTGCCCCTCCCCCCCACTCATGCTCTCTCTCTCTCTAAAATAAATAAATAAATCTTTAAAAAAAATGATGAGATACAAAAATCAAAACTATAGGGGCGTCTGGGTGGTGCAGTTGCTTGAGAGTCTGACTCCAGGTTCCAGCTCAGGTCATGATCTCATGGGTTGTGGGACTGAGCCCAGAGTTGGGCTCTGCGCTCAGTGGGGAGTCTGCTTGAGATTCTCCCTCTCTCTCTGCCCCTCCTGCTAGTTCTTTCTCTAAAATACATAAATCTTAAAAAAAAAAATCAGAACTGTATTTCTATAAATGAGCAATAAATTGGAAATTGAAATTTAATAAAACTACCATTTGCAATTACACTAAAACATGAAATATGTAGGTATAAATCTAACAAAGTAAGTGAAAAGATCTGTACACTGGAAAGTACAAAACATGGATGAAAAATATCAAAGAAGGTTTAAATAAATGATTATAATTCCCAACACAGACAAGGATATAGAGGAACTGGAACTCTCATACATTGCTGGTGGGAATACAAAATAATAAGGCCACTTAAGATAACAGTTTGGCAATTTCTTATAAACGTATGGTTCCATATGACCTAGCAATACTATTCCTAGGTATTCACTCAAGAGAAATGAAAACTTATGTGCATATAAGGACTAATACATGAATGTTTACAGTGACTTTATTCATAATTGCTCCAAACTGGAAACAATCCAAATATCCTTCAACTGCTGAATGAATATTTTAGGTTAAAATGGATTCAAACGACTACATAGGGTGATTCGATTTATAAGGCATTCAAGAAAGGGAAAACTATAGGCACAGAAAACGAATGGCTGCCAGTGGGTGGGGGAGGGGTTGACTACAAAAGGGCACAGGAGAATTTTTTGAGGACATGGAACTATTTTAAATCTGGATTGCAGTGGTGGTTACACGTCTGTATGCCTTTGTCAGAACTCCCGGAACAAGACACCAAAAGGGCGAATTTTATTGTACATGAATTTTACGTTAATTTAAAAAATTTTTCCAATAAAAAAAAAGTACAGGATGTAAAAAAAAAAAAATAAGGCGAGAAGGTGATTTATTTTAATCCTTCTATTTAAAAATAAAACACCACTAAAATGAAATAGTCTGTTTTGTGATTCATTTTCCTGTGGGTCAGTAATTCTTGAAAAAAAGAAAACGATCTGTTTGCCTTAAATGCCAACATTCATTCCTTAATGTCTTTAATTTGCATTCTCATCTTTTCTTTAATAATAATTAAAAAGAGGTCACTAATGTTCACGAAGTTCGGGAATGACTTGAGGAATGTTTAACCTGAGCTCAGGGCTTCCCAGATAGAGTAAGTAATGCTAAACACAGCGAAAGGCGACCAAGCATTAACCTGAGTTTCTGAATCTCTTTTCTCAGGAATGAAAGCATGAATAATATTTGTGTGGTAAAATCTAAATGGCTTAATACTCTCTAAGCCTACAGAAAAATTCACTTTCAGAGCTGCAAAAGATTTATAAGCTTCATTAACAGTCAATTCTAAGTATGATTAAGTGCTTAGGATATTGTTAAGTACCCACGGATTACTTATTGGTTCGCGATGACGATCTCCTTCACCTGACTCAGAGAACACATTTAAATAGCCCAAGAAATGTCATAATCACTCACGAAGGAAATAACATGTGGTGGGTAAATATCTGGATTCCTTGTCATCGTCAACAGATTCCGTAGCAAAGAACATCTGAAACGAAGTCTTCGTGAAAATGCTGTCGCCGAGGAAGGCATCGGGACACAGATTGCTGGTGGCAGGATTTGGTCATGAACATCGCATCTGAAATACTAAAGCGAATTATGTTTTGTTCCCTGAAGGCAGATGGGTACTGGTTGAAAGCTTCCTTAAGCAAAAAGTTAGGATCCCTGCCACGTTCTCCACCCCCTCAGTGTCTCAGTGTCTTCCTCTCCCGGGTTCTCGGCAGGAAGCAGGGGAGGGTCCCCAGGAGGGGGAGGCTGGGGGGCACCCTTGGTGGTCTGAGGGCTCAATCCGCATTAATGAGCGTGTGCCCACCGGCCCAGGGGTGGAGCCCGTCATACCCAGATGTGCCTTGCCCCTTAAGGCGTGCCGATCCAGAGCTTAGCTCCAGAAACCCTGGCAGACACTGGGGCCGCACCCCGCACCCCCCTGGCGCTTCACGTGCCACACCTCTGTTGGCACTAACTGTTGCCAGCTAACAGCTCTGTAAAGGACCTTGGGGACGGTTGTGCCCTCCTGGCCCTTGGTAAAACTAGTGAAGCTCTCTGAGGACATAGAGGGCATTGCCTTCCCCAGCATTAGCAGAATCCTGCTGCCCACCTACTCTTCCTTCCCTGCCAACTCAAGGCATGATGCCCTGGGGCCCCAGGGTCGTGGCCTGGCAGCCCTCCCTGGCATCAGCGTAGGGCCTGCTTCGGCTGGCTCTGAGCTCCATTCCTGCCCTGACTCCTCAGGCCAGCTTGGACCTGAGTTCTGACATGCCCAGCCCCTCTGACTTTATTTTTCCAAGTATGCATGAGTCAGGGCAGCTGGGATCTCTGGGTCTTAAAGCACCCTCGACTGGATCACCCGCACCCCCAGCCCATAACCACACCCCCAGCTTTGCCCCTGATGGATCTTGACCTCCAGCCGGCTCTCCAAGCTGCCAGGCAGCTTGAAGTCTGAACTTTGGCTTGCACCCCAGAATTCAATCTTGTCTCCCCCTCAGGCTTAATGTTCCTACATTTGTTTTATAAATTTCCCCTCCAGCTCTGAGCTCGCGCTCTGTCCTGGCCTGCCTGTTGCCTTGGCCACACAGCCAGGCTGGCAGAGTCCCTGAAGTCAGTGTCTTCATGCCTATTCCCCATGTTTGTTCCAGCTATTCGAATGCTCCCACATGGGTGAGGTGAGTAAGCTGAGTAAGACAAGGCTTGGTGATACAGTTATGTAGATATTCACTGGAAGTGAGACAGGCCTGAAAAAAGATCATTTTACCTGGCTCCTTTTGTAGATGAAAAAAAGGAGGACCAAAAATAGTAACTGACTTAGCCAGCATCATTCTGGTTAATATAGAGCAAAGTTGGAGCCAGGATCTTGCTTCCTAGCCCGGTATTGTATTCTCCACCTCCATTCATTCAAAGAGCATTCACTGTGTGTCTACCTTAGGCCACATTATTACAATTTAACAATTCTTGGGTATATAATAGCTGTTAAAAAGATACAAAATAGATCTAATAAAAAGATGTTTTAAGGAATATTGATCTGATAAAAAATAATAAGAAAATACACACTAGGTGTTTTTAAATAATTCATGCTTATGTGGTAATGAAAGTGTATAAATTTTCATGAAAATCAGAAATAAGAACTATCAATTTGGGTTGTGATTCTCAGGGAAGACTCGTGTTGGGCAGTACAGAAATTAAACTGGAAGACAAGATAGTTTTTAGGTAAGTTGAGAGTTGTGAGAAGGGTTTTCAAGTAGCAGAAATTGAACTTTTTTTGTTGGAAATCTAGAAGAGAAGTTCGTATAGCTTGTACAGGAAAAAATTGTAGAAAGCCTTGTTGGCGGGGGGGACAATTATCAAAAGTGTTCAGCCGGCATTGGGGTGTCACCCAAGTGTTCAGCAGGAGAACATTCTTGAGGAAGGAGATTCAAGAAGATGTATCTAGTAATGCTACTTTGGGAGGCAATAGGAATGAAGAGAGGGAGAGCCCAGAATTGGTAAGGCAAGTTACCGAACTATTAAAATAACCCTCAATTATAGAAGATCTTAAAGAAAATCAAGTATATCATTTTAAAGTACTTAGAATAATGTGATCTCATGATTAAAACATAACTGTCTCCTTCCGTCCTGAGAAATCTGCTGAAGCAAAGAATTTAGATTGTGTGTTCCTACCATGAGGCTTTTATAGAAATGGATGAAGGTAACGCTCAAAAATAAATTGTTCTCAGATTATGCTAACCACCTACTCCCCAAACACAACTTCTTTTTTATCTATAATTTGTGTTAACATTTCTTTCACAGCTGGTACAAAATTAAACAAGACTCGTTTATGCTCCCATCACGAAAAATTCTCCATGAGTATGGTCTAGGTTCATAAGCACTTGGTACTCTATCAGGAATTTAAAGAAAACATCAAAAACAACAACAGAAAGTACAAAAATGAAATTCACTCTCAGCCCCATTACCGCAACACCAACTGTTTTTCCTTTTCCATGTTCTTTTCTCCAGGCTTTGCTCATGTGCTGCTTTGTCTGTTTTCATGTGGTTAAACTAAGTTTTCCCATAACAAGAGATGGAGTAAAACTATCTTTGTCCCTACCATAGCCATGATTATCTTATTGGATGAGAAATGCTGATTGGTGGATGGCAAGATGAAGTAGACGACAATTGGTTTCCTCGCCTTTGAGCTCTTCACCGTAAAGATCATAACTGTGCTATTTCCTACAGAAAGCCCGATTCAGTCCGGCAGAGCGGTGTGCAGTTAACCGTCTTCTGCTCCAGCTAGCTGACTAAGTGACAAAGGGCAGCAGCTGCAGTACTTTCTTTGTGTGTGTGCTTGTGTGTCTGCATTTTAATTGCCAAGTTAGACGCTAATCTCTCTAGCGAGTTGAACATTAAGTAGGTCGCTATGTCCTATGGAAAACCTAACCTACATCTCTGCATATGGATTTTAAAGAAATGAAACCCTGGCTATTTATTTCTAAGATGTTTCTGAGATCTAGGCGTCGTTATTGGAAGGGAATGTTTTAATTTTTACTCCGTTAACATTTGAATACGATTATGTCCAGAGTCTTGTTATATGGACTGTAATTGTTCACTTAGCATTGATCAAATCATTATCCCCAGTGAACCAGATTTGCCTGCCTGGAGGCCATGTTCTAGGATGTGCGGCATCTATTCAGAGGTTTTGGGTTTGTTTACTTTAATAGCCTTCATTATTAAAAGCTGAAACTTGAAAGTTGTCCAAATTCACTACTAGAATGTAGCTAGAGCTCCAATCTGGTGATGGAAGCATAAAGGGGTCTTGATTCCCAATGACCTTTTGTATCTTGATTTGCATAAATTTACATATGCATCTTGATTTTTGCTCAGGAGTTACAGAAGCTGAAATGAAATGAGGTAATATTGTTTTCAGCAACTGAATACATGCTATGAAAACAAAAACGAATTCCCCCCAGAAGGTAAAAATTTTAAATGCTGGATATAATTCCATTACAGTGAAGGTCTACTACCACCATAAGTGCCAAGTTCATTCCACTGCCAAAATGACTTTTGTGATATTTTTAAAACACTAGGATCTATTTTCATAGTTCCAGCTTTTACTCCATTAACTGATACTCCACGTGATGGTTACTCCACAAAATCCAAACCAAAAATTATGTGTGCAGGAAGATTTTGTTGTAGTCATGGTCTCCACTTGAGTATTAAGATGCTCGCTATCTGATGTCAGATTTTAGGAGGAGATCGGCATTTTATACAGAAGAATTTTCGTGCCACAAATTAACTTTTCTTGTGCCTTGCTTTTCTAAAATTAAATACTCTCTGTCCAAAAATTGTTTCTCAAGAATAATGGTAATAATAAAATGATTTATATTAGGGAATTTTCCGCAAGGTAGATTTCAGTATATTCTCATAAAATCTTGTGAGGTACCAGGTATTGTTTTATTTTTTGAGAGGTCAGGACATTGAAGGTCAGGTCCTTTTAATTCTTATAACAAGTCAATGGAAAACCCATAATTTGAGTTCATGGCCGGCTTCCCAGTACATTGTTCTTTTCATCAGCCTTGTATATCATGTGTTGATTGCAATGGAGCAATGATTGAAAGTCCCCACAGAGGTGACCTTAAAATCGTTTTATTGCTTCAGCCAAAGTGTTTTGTCAAAGTCAAATGCGGTGATCTGTGCTCACGTGCTTACTCTACGTTGGTCCATCAGCAGCTTTGTTTGGCACAGTTTTAAAGTCCTGGCTTGTAAGTGGAAACATGTGCCTTCTCTCATCTCCTGGATCCACCCTCCCCTCATCCAGTATCCTCCCTCTCACCCGGATCCTGCCATCTCTAATAAGCTTACAATTATTTTTAAACTCCTTTCCATGAGGTGGAAAGGCATACCAGCTGGGGGAGAGAATGTAATCCATCCTGCAGGAGTTAAACCAGGGGTCATGCAAAGAGCAGGAGGTGGTAAGAAGGGGATATTTGATGGAACTCCCCATGGAAATGTCAAACTCAGTATCACATGTCTATCTGACTCCAGATTTTAGAGTGCATAATGTTTGTGCTAAAGCCAATCAGTCGAAAGAGTTCCAGTTTGGAGAAATTTTTCTCCCAGATTAACAGAGAAAGAGAAAGGGTGGGAAGGAGAAATGGAGGGCTGGAGGAAGGAAAGGGAAGAAAAGAGATGAAAACCAAAAAGGAAAGGAAAAGGGAAAAGAAAAGGAAAAGGGAAAGGAAAGAAAAGAAAAGAAAAGAGAAAAGAAAAGAAAATTAAAGAAAAGAAAAGGTGGGACGCCTGGGTGGCTCAGTCAGTCAAGCGTCTGCCTTCAGCTCAGGTCATGATCCAGGGCCCTGGGATCGAGTTCCACATTGGGCTCCTTGCTCTGTGGGCTCCTTGCTGCTTGGCCCTCTGCCTGCCGCTCCCCCTGCTTGTGCTCCCTTGCTCTCTCTGACAAATAAATAAATAAAATCTTTAAAAAAGGAAAAGAAAAGAACAGAGGCGCCTGGGTGGCTCACTTGCTTAAGCATCTGTCTTCGCCTCAGGTCATGATTCCATTTCCTGGGATTGAGCCCATGTTGGGCTGCCTGTTCATTCCAGGAGTCTGCTTCTCCCTCTGCCCTTCCCCACTGCTCCTGCTCTCGCTCTCCTTCTCGTTCAAGTAAATAAATAAAATCTTTAAAAAAGAGAGAAAGAAAAGAAAAGAAAAAGAAAGGGAAAGAAAGAAAAAAAAGAAGAAAGGGGCAGGGCTTTTGTGCATGCATATTTTCTTGCTCCTAAAAATACATGGCTTAAATAATTTAATTCATTTGGTCATTGAAGATGGTTTTGGTTAGAGAATCTATGAATTTCATCTGGCCTCTGACCTTAATTTGCAAACTCCTGTCAGAGTTATTACTGGGTGAATAATGGTGTGGCCAAAGAACTAGACAAGAGTTTAGAAGACTCCTGTTGAAGCACGACAAAATGTCACGTGACAAAACAATGTGGATACCTGCTGAGTGTCATGTGCTTGTTAGGAGCAGAGGGAGTGCACGTGCTTTAGGTTCTCCCCAACGGAAGGAAGGAGCATTGCGCAGCCCTGCTCCTCTGATTCTTCCTCTCAGGAAGCACCACCAGCTATGTGGGTCCAAGCCTGGGACCCACTGATGCCCCTTACAACTTCTACGCCAGCAAGGGGAAAGTAAGAGACTACTTGGACGGTGGATCTGTATGCCAACTCGGAGCTCTAATTGCTCTCCTCTTTCTTAGCTGTAGCTCTCTTAATTTCGGGCACTCATTCTGTTTTGCCAGTATTGCAACAGCAGCCTGCCTCCTCCTTTCTCCCTAATCCTGCTACCCAGATCTTTCCAAAACACAAATATGTTAAGGTCCCTTTGCTTAAGGAGCTTAAAATCCTTGAATGCCCTGCCCTTGCCTCAGGATAAAATTCAAAAACCTTAACCAAGCTTACAGGACCAAGCATGTGAGTGAACCCCCACTGAACTCCCAGCCCCACTTTTCATTCCTTTACCCTCGACCTGCCTGTTGAACGAAATTATATGCCATTCCAGAAAGGGTCTTGCTCTCATCTGTGCATGAGCTGCTCCTTCTGCAGGATGATCTCTCCCTGTTTCACCCAGCTAGCTTGTTTTATCTAAGATGTTAAATATATGGACATAAAGTTGTTTACAGTATTCTCTTATGACCCTTGTAATGACTGATGGATCTCAGTAATATCCCCTCTTTCATTCAGTCTTGGTTAGTTGTCTTTTCTTTTATCAGTCTTGCTTGGACTTTATTAATTTTAAGAAATCTTTTCAAGGAACCAACTTTGGACTTCTAAAGTTTTCTGTATTGTTTTCTGTTTTATGTACTTACACTCTTTAATATTTCCTTTCTTCTTGAGACTCAATTTGCTCTTTTTCTAGTATTTCAAGACAAAAATTTGGATTATTGACTTAAAATCTTTTTTATTATGTGGGTCTTTAAAGCTTTACATTTCCCTCTAAGTACTTTCTTTAGCTCCCTCCCACAAATTTTGATATGATATGTTTTTAATGTAATTCCGTTTGAGGTTCCCTACCCCATTCTGGCTTTACTGACGTGTAATTTACATAAAATAAATGTGCCCATTTTAATTGCACAGGTTGGTAAGTTCTGGCAATTCCGTATAATCATATAATCACCACCAGAATCAAAATATACACTCTGTCTATCACCCCCAAAGAGTCCCTCATGCCTCTTTGCAGTTAATGTCTTCCTTCAGTTTCTGGTTCAGAAATCACTGTTTTTCTTTCTGACACTAGAATTCTGTCTTTTCTAGAATTTAATATAAAAAAATCATACTATATATAACTTTTGGGCTTGACTTATTTCCCTTAACAGGGTGTTTTCAGCTCATTCATGCTATGTATATTAATACTGTGTTCCATGATAGTGCTGAGTATTTCACAGTATGGACTCACCAATTGGAATTCGGTTGTTTCCACTTTTATGCCTAATGCTGCTGTAATGTTCATATAAAGTCTCTACGGGGACATATCTTAAATTTCTCACTTCAATACCTGGCATTGGGGTTGCTGAATCAGATGATAAATATATGTGTAAAGAAAGGACGCTGCCTTACTGTTTTCCAAGGGTACTGGGACATTTTGTGGTTCAGCTAAAACTGTAGGAGAGTGCCAGCGGTTCCACACTTCTCACCAGCACTTGGTATTGCCAGTCTCTTTAATTTTAGCTATTCTAAAGGGCATGTGGAAAGATATCAGCGTGGTTTTAATTCGCATTCCCCTGACGACTAAAGATGTCGAGTATGTTTTCATATGCTTACTTGCCATCTGTGTATCTCCTATGTGAAGAATTTGTTCAAATCTTTTGCCAAATTTTTCGTTGTGTTTCCTTACTATGGGACCATAAGAATTCTTCATAGATTCTTGACACAAGCCCTTTGATAGACATATGCTTTGCAAATATTTTCTCTCCAACTACAGCTTGCCTTTTAATTTCTCTTATTGTGTCTTTCTAAGGGCATTCGGTTTTAATTTCGCTGAAGTCCATTTTATCAGCGCTATGTTATATAATCAGTACTTTCTGTGACTTACTTAAGAAAGCTTTGATTAGCTCAATGTCACAAATATTTTCTTCTATGGGTTCCTCTATGAGTTTTATTGCTGTTTTATTAAGGTCTGTGATCCATTTTGAATTCATTTTTGTTTATAATTTGGGACAAGGGTCAAGGTTAATTTTTTAAAAATCTACAGAGATATACATACAATTGTTTTAGCACATTTTGTTTAAGAAACAATCTTTCTCACACTGAATTCCCTTGGCACCTTTATTGAAAAACAATTGATCATGTAAGTGCGGGTCTATTTGTTCTGTTGATCTAATTGTCTATCTTTATACCATTACCATACTGTCTTGAATACTATAGCTTTATAGTAAAATTTGAAATTGGGTAGTGTAAGTCCTCCAACTTTGTTCTTCATTTTCAAAATTATTATTGCTCTTCTATACCTTTGCTTCTCCTTGTAAATTTTAGAAGCAGATTATTAATTTCTTCAAACAAGCTTATTGGGACTTTGGTACTGCATTGAATGTATAATCAATTTAGGGAGAATTGCCATCTTAACGATATTGAATCTCCTACTCCATGAATATGTTATCTCTCCTTTTATTTAGGTCTGTTTTTATTTCTCTTAGCAAGGTTGTGTAGTTTTGAGTGTAGAGATCTTACTCATCTTTTAATAAATTTATCCCCAATTATTCTTATGCAAATTATAAATGAAATATTTTTTTAAACTCAATTGTTCATTTTTAGTGTTATATGCAACTAATGAATCATTGACCATCACATCAATGGTGTACCATATGTTAGCTAAGTGAATTTAAATAAAAAAAAGAAATACGATAGATTTAGTTTACTGAACTTGTATCTTGCAATCTTACCAGATTCACTTATCAGTTCTAGTAACTTTTTGTAGATTCTTTAGAATTTTCTATGTATACAATCATTATATATAGAGAAAGAACCTTATTTCTTCCTTTCCAATGTATATGCTCTTTATTACTTTTTCTTGCTTACTACCTTGATGAAGACTCCAGTGAAATGTTGAATAGACACAGTGAAAGCAGTCAGGCATCCTTGCCTTCTTTTTATCTTAAGAGAAAGCTTTCTGCTTTTCAATACTGAGTAAGATGTGATCCATAAGTATTCTCAGATGGTCTTAAATCGCATTTAGGAAAACTACTTTTTCATAATACCTATTGAAATTTTATGAAGTGCTTTTTCTGCATCAATTAAAATAATCAGATTTTTTTTTGTCTTTACTCTGTTAACAGTGAAATACATTTATTTATTTTCAAATGTCCAACCCCATTTGGTCATAAAGTATGATCCTTTTTACATATTGCTGGATTTAATTTGGTAAAATTGTGTTAAAGAATTTAGAGTTTCTGTTCACATGGGATATCAAGGTGATTTCTTCTCTTGTGATGTCTTTTAGTGTCAGGATAATGCTAGCCTTGTTAACTGTTGAATGTTTCCCTCTGTTTTCTAAAAGAATTTGTTTAGGATAGTCTTATTTGTTCCTTAAACATTTAATGAGAATCACTAGTGAAGAACTCTGGGTCTAGAGTTTTCTTTGTGCAAAAGTTCTTAATTTTGAATTCAGTTTCTGTAACTAATTTAGAGATATTTAAATTCTCAACTTCTTTTTGGATCAGATGTGGTAATTTGTGTTTCTTAAGAATTTTTTTTTAAATTTACTTATTTATTTGAAACTTAGAGCATGTGCACCAGCAGGGGGAGGGATAGAAAGAGAGGGAGAGAATCTCAATTAGGCTCCTTGGTGAGCATGGAGCCCAATGTGGGGTTTGATCCCAGGACCCTGAGATCATGACCTGAGCTGAGACAGAGTCAGGTGCCTAACTGACTGAGCCACCCACATGCACCCTTAAGAATTTTTTTAAATTTCATCTAAATTGTCATACTTCATGGCAAAAGTTGTGCATAACATTGTCTTACAATCTTTTAAGGTATGACTAATTTTATTTATTTATTTATTTATTTATTTAAAATGTTTTCCAGGTTTATTAAGGTATAATTGACATATAGCACTGTATTAGTTTAAGATGTACAACACAATGATTTGATGTAAGTATATATTGCAAAATAATTACCACAATAAGTTTAGTTAACATCATTACCTTACATAGTTACAGTGCCTGTGTGCGTGTGTGCGTGAGTGTGTGTGTGATGGGAACTTTTAAGATCTACACTCTTAGCATCTTTCAAATATATGATACAACATTGTTAACTGTAGTTACTCTGTTGTACATTACATCTCCAGAACTTATTCATCTTATAATTGGAAGTTTGTAAGTTTTGATCACCTTCCCACATTTCTCCCACCCCACCCTTACCTCCCACATCTGGCAACCACCAATTTTTTCTTTGTTTCTATGAATTTGGGTTTTTTAGATTCCACATATAAGACAGATCATACAGTATCTTTCTCTCACTTACTTCACGTGGTATAATATCTTTGAGATCCATCCACGTTATCATCACAAATAGCAGGATTTCTTCTTTTTGTGGCCAAATAATATTCCATTGTGTGTGTGTGTGTGTGTGTGTATTTTTATATAATATATATGTTAAAGTCATGCACAATATGCACAAGTGCATACTGTAAATTTTAGAGCAATCATAAAATAAATAAAATGAAGAAATATATAATAAGTCAGAAGAGAAAAAAAATGGAATAAACATAGCCTATACAAGAGAAGGCAGAAAAAGAGGAAAAAGGAACAGAACAGTCAGGATAAATAGAAAACAGCAAACAAAACCTTTAAAAGAAACCATATCATTGTTACACTAAATGTAAATAAGCACAAATTTAAAAAGCAGAGATTGTTAGGCAAGTTTTAAAAAACAGAAAAACAAGACCAAATGATATATTACATGCCTAAAATTTGAAACAATCCTGATGTCCATCAAATGAATGTATATATACACATCATATTTCCTTTGTCTGTCCATCCATCAGTGGACGCTTAGGTTGTTTCCATGCCTTGGCTATTGTAAACAATGCTGCAATGAACATGGGGGTAAGATAGATTTTTGAGACAGTGGTTTTGTTTTGTTTCTTTTTGGATATATACCCAGAAGGGGATTATTCGGTCATATCGTAGTTCTATTTTTAATTTTTTTAAGAAACTTCCCTACTGTTTTCCATAGTGGTTACACTGATTTCCATTCCCACCAATAGCACCCAAGAGTTTTCTTTTCTCTACATCCTCACCAACACTTACCATCTCTTGACTACTTTGATGGTAACCGTTTTAACAGGTGTGAAGTGATATCTCATTGTAGTTTTGTTTTACATCTTTAGTATTTGTAGAATATGAAATCATGTCCCATTTTTATGATATTGGCAATTTGCATCTTGTGTGTTTTGCCTGGAGTTCTATAAATTGTATTAATCTTTTCAAAGAGAACTTTTTCTTCTGTTTGTTTAATTTATATTTCATCGATTTCTGCTCTTATCTTTATGATTTCCTTCCTTCTGATTATTTGCTTCCTTTCTTAATTTCATAAGATTGAAATGCAGATCTTTGATTTTTAAATCTTGTCTTTTCTTTAAAAAAAGTATTAGAAGTGATAAATTTCTCTCTAAGCAGTTTTAGCTGCAAACCACAAATTTTGGTATATTACATTTCCATTATCATTTAGTTCAAATATTTTCTAACTTCCCTGTGCTGGTTTTCTTTAATTCATGAAATATTTATTAAGATTTTTAATTTCCAAATATCTGGGGTTTTTCTAGCTATTTCATTCCAATTGGTTTCTAAATTAATTGTCATACTTGGTATGATTTCTTTATTTTGAAAATCTGATTAGAACTTGTTTTTTTGTGGTTGGATATATCTCCACCTTGGCAAATGTACTATACCATATTACATTTGAAAGGATGAGTCTCTTATATTCTTTCAAATATCAGTTATAGAAATCTATAAATATTAATTAAGTCAAGATGATTGATAGTCTTATAAAAATCTTCTATATGTTTCTTCATTTTGTCTAGTGTTTTCTTTTAATTTTTGAGAGAGGAGTATTAAAATCTCCAACTATGACTGAGAAATTATAATTTGTGTTTACAGTATTTGGAAATTTTGGTATTAGGCCCATAAACACTTACTACTCTTATGTGTTTCTGATGAATTGGCTGATTTATCATTATGTAATGTCCCTCTTTGTCTCTGGTGATATTTCTATCTTTAAGTCTTTTTAAAATCTTATTTTAATTTTGAAAGTGTTCCTTCTATTCCATTATTTGTAAGATTTTGATAAAAATTGTCATCAATTATTTTTTTTAAGTGTTTGGGTGGAATCCACCAATGAAACCATGTGGTTTTGGGTTTTTTTGTACTGGGAGATTTTTGATTCCTAATTCAACTTTTATTCTTGTTATTGGTCTAAGAAGATTTCCTATTTCTTGGATTCAAGATGCAAGATTCAATCTTGGTAATTTGTGCAGTTTTAAGAATTATCTGGAGTGTTTTTTTTCCTGAAATCTGATTGTTAGTATATAATTGTTTATAGTAATCTGTTATCACACTGTGTATTTCTGTGGTTGTCTGTTGTATTGTTTTCTTTTCCATTTCTCATCTTGGTTTTTGAGTCTTCTTTTTATTTTTCTTAGTTAATGCAGTGAAAGCATTGCCAATTTTATTTTATTTTTTGGGGGGAAAACTGGACATTACTTTCAAAGTTCTATTTGTTTATTATGGTCTCTTTTATTTATTTCTGATTTTTCTTTGTTATTTCTTTCCTCTACTAAATTCTAGCTCAGTTTAATCTTAAAGCATCTTGTTTATAGCACAGCACATCCCTTGTATATTGTAATATCAGATTGTAAGAACACAATTTATAGCTACATAATAATAAATACAGAATTATTCCGAAAAAAACCCCCTTATTTTAATATAGCTACTCCGGCCTTCTTATATCTCTGTTTTCATGGTACCTCTTTTTTTTTTTTTTTAATCAATTCACTTTCAATCCACTTCTGCCTTTATATTTAAAGTGCAACTTTTCCAGATAGCATATGTTTGGATCATTTTTTAAAATCCATTCTGACTATCTGTATAGTCAGATATTTAATTGAAGTGTTTAGACCTTTAGTTTATTTATTAATATGTTTGTAATTAGATGTGTCTTTTTATTGTTTTCTATTTGTCTTTTCTGTATTTTGCTCCTCTATTCCCTTTTCCTGATTTGTCTTAAATCCTTTTTAGAATTACATTTTATTTTTCTTATTGGCTTTTTAGCTGTACATTATTCATGTTGCTGGTTGTTCTCCGGATTGCAATATATATATATATATATCCCTAATTTGTCATAGTTCACGCACATTAAGGCTTCATGTAAAATGTAGAATACGTACAACTGTATAAAGTCCAGATTAACATCTCCCAATCCTTTATCATAGAGTTAGTAAATATGTTACACATGGATATGTTACAAACCACACAAGATAGTAATAGATTTTGCTTTAAACAATCATACTGATTATAAAGAAATTAAGATGAAAAAGCAAAAATCAAGTCTTTTCTGTTTACCCAGACTGATGCTCCTCTGTGACCATTTCCGATGCTCTTCATTCTTATTTATGGATCCAAGTTTCTATCTCTTATCATATTTTCCTTCAGAAAGTCAGCATCAAGAACTACCTTTAGGGTTTCTTGTAGTGAAGATCTGCTTGTACCATATACTCTTAATTTCCCTTCATCTGAGAATGTCTTTATTTCTCCTTCATTATTGATGGATATGGGATTTTGGATTGACAATTTTCTTTTCCCTTTCAGCACTTCAGAGATGTTGTCTCACTCTCTTGAATGGTTGGAATAATTAAGTTCTAATCTCTTAGCAAGAAACGATAATTACATAATGTGATAGAGGTGCTAATTATCACTACAATGGCAGTCATGCTACATTATATAAATGTATCAAGTTAACATATTGTACACCCTAAATTTACACAATGTTATGTGTCATATATATTCTAATTAAAATGAAAAGATGTTGTTCTCTCTGCTGGCCTCTGTGGTTTCTCAAAGATATCAGCTATTAATCAAATTATTGTTCTCTCACATTTAAAGTGTTATTTTTCTCTTGCCACTTTCTACATTTGCTCTTTATATTTGGCTTCCAACACTTTGACTCTGCTGATACTTGCTGCAAGATTGGCTTTGGCAAGAAACAAAGCTTTATGCTAAATAACAGCCAATGTTGATTCCTTTGCTGGCTAGAAAATAAAACATATAGGGTGAGGTCAGGTTTCAAAGGAGAATTTTATTAAAACTTTAAAGAGCAGGTAATATAAATGCTATTGAGATTGTCCAAAGAAAAATTCTTTATATGCAGCAAATATAATATTGATACCAAAGTCTGATTTAATGTTTATATAAAAAAGAAAACTATAGATCAATTTAACATATGATTACAACCAGAATCTAACAATTCGTTAAAAAAAAAAGACACCATCATAACCAAGTTGGTTTTACTCCATGACTACTCAACATCAGGAAATTAATTAATATAATTTGTCAAATTCAATGAGAATAAAGGAGAAAATTCACAAGTCATTTCTGGGAATATCGTAAAGATATTTGACACCTCTGTTTGTAACTGCATTATTTACAATAGCCAAGATATAGAAGAAGCCCAAGTGTCCACTGGAATGGATATCTACTGGAATGGTTAAAGATGTGATATCTATATCTATATATCACATATATATCCATAATAATATTCCATATATATATGTATATTATGGAATATTATTCAGCCATAGAAAGGAATAAATCTTGCCATTTGCAGCAACATGGATTGAGCTGGAGAGTATTATTCTAAGTGAAATAAGTCAATCAGAGAAAGACAAACATCATATGATTTCATTCATATGTGGTATTTAAGAATCAAAACAAAGGAACAAAGGGAAAAAACGTGAGAGAGAGAGAAACCAAGAAACAGACTCATAACTATGGAGAACAAACTGATGGTTACCAGAGAGGAGATGGGTGGGGGGATGAGTGGAATAGGTGATGGGAATTAGGAGTTCACGTGCTGTGATGACCACTGGGTAATAGAAGTGCTGAATCACTATACCATAACCTGAAACTAATATACCACTGTATGTTAACTGTGCTGCAGTTAAAAGTAAAAACTTAAGAAAAGAGTATCAGAGAATACCAGGTTTCTTAAAAAAAGGTATTTGATCAATATAATACCCCTTTTGATTCTTAAAATTCACTAAAATGAAACTAGAGAAATAATTTCTTAATATGAAAAAAATATATGTATATATAAAGGCCAGAACACAAGAATGCCCTCTGTACCACTAGTATTTAATATTTCATTGGAAGTATTAATTCATGCTAAGACAAGAGAAGAAAAAGTGGTATAAAAATTGAAAATGAAGAGATAAAACTATAACTATTTGCAAATTATATGGTTGTATGTGATTTTTCTCTCGTAAAATACATAAGAAAATTCACTGAAGAAAATACTACAATTTAAAATAGTATTAGTAAAGTAGCAGCATTCAAATTAATATACAGAAATCAAACTTCACATTTGCAAATAACATCCAGAAAAATATATTTTTTTGCCATCTATTGCTATTGCAATAGCAATAAAAAAATACTTAGCATAAACTTGACATGAAATGGTAAAATACACATGAGGAAAATTTAGAGGGAAAAAAAGGTGCAGTTAAACAAGTGGAAATATATATCATATTCCTTGATATAGGACTCAACAACATCACAACATTTGTACTCTCTAATTTAATGAATTTAACAATATCCAAGCAAAAATAGCCAGGAAAACGTGCAAACTTCCAGATATTAAAATATAATATGAGCCCTCATTCATTGATTATAGCATTATACTATCAACTTTTGAATAGACAGGCCAGTGGGGCAGAGTAGGAATTCCCACAATAGATAAGCACAAACACATGTAGGAATTCGAATTGGTGAGGATAGCATCTCAATCATTTTTAATAAATACCATACAGTCAATTGGGCAAAGGTAATGATGGATCCATAGTCCACACCATACTTTAGGATAAATGTCAAAGGGATCAAATATTTAGATGTAAAAAACTAAGCCAAATAGGTACTATAAGAAAATATAAGTAAATTTCTTTATGACACTACAATGGAGAAGACCTTTTTAAGATTTAAATTCCAAAGCATAAAGAGAAAATAATGGTAAAATCAAGTACATATAAATAAGAAAACTTAAGCATGGCTGGAAAAAAAAAAGCAAAATCCAGACAATAAAAAAATTGGTCAAAATATTGCAATTTATAAACAAAGTCTCATCTCCTAAATACATAATAGCTCCTAGAAGTCAAGATTTCAAAACCAGCAATAATAGAAATGGGCAAAGTACATGAACAAAAAGCTCACAGAAAAACATAAATGCATATGTCCCTAAAAGATATGACAATACATTGTCACACTCATGATAAAAGATCAAATATTAAAACCAAGATAACATTTGTCCTCTATTGGATTGGCCAAATCCAGATGTGTGACTCACACTTGCTTGACAAAGCTATAGAGAAATAGGTACACTTACACGTTACTGGAGGAAGAATAAAATATTACAACTTTTTTTAAAAAAGATTTTATTTATTTAATTGAGAGAGAGCCTGAGCAAGGAGGAGGGGCAGAGGGAGAGGGAGAAGCAGGCTCCCTGTTGAGTGGGGAGCCTGATGCTGGCTCAATCCCAGAACACTGGGATCATGACCTGAGCTGAAGGCAGGCGCTTAACTGACTGAGCCACCCAAGTGCCCCAATATCACAACTCTTTACTCTTTAAGCCAGAAATACCAGGTCTCAGAATCTGGCCTTTAGTTACACGTGTACACAAACAGAATAGCATATGCAAAAAGATGTTGCTTGCAGCATTGTTTGCAATAGAAGAGACTGTACAGCAACCAGGAGACTGAATACAATCTAATGCATGTACCCCCCAAAAAATACTAATTGGAAAAGATAAATGCACCCTACGTTTATTGCAGCATTATTTACAGTAGCTAAGCTATGGAAGCAGCCCCAGTGTCCATGGGTAGATGACTGGATAAACAAATGGGTGTGTATATACACACACACACACACACACAACGGAATCAATAGAATAAAATAAAATAAAACCTTGCCATCTGTTACAACATGGATCGACCTAGAGGGTACCTTGCTGAATGAAGTAAGTCAGAGAAAGACAAATACCATATGATTTCACTCATCTGTAGTATCAAAAACAAAACACAAGACAAAGTGCAAACAAACAAAAAACAAATAGAGACTCATAAACATGGAGAACAAACTGTTGGTTGCCGGGGGGGATGGTGAGGGATGGGCAAAATAGGTGAAAGGGATTAAGAGGCACAATGTCCAGTTATAAAATAATTCAGTTATGGAAGTGAAAGTACAGCATAGTGAATATAGTCAATAATATTGTCATAACGTATAGTGACAGACGGTGACTGCAGTTACTGTGGTGAGCACTGAGTAACATATAGAATTGTCGGATTGCTATATTGTACACTCAAAACTAATATAACATTGTATGTCAGCTGTACTTCAGTAATTAATATTAGAAAATAACCTCCTAGATAATGGCTTATTTAAAAAAAAAGAACCCTAACCCGTTCCTATATTGGAATACCATGCAGTTCTCAAAAGTGAGGAGGATTGCTACATACTGCTATGGAGAAATCCCTATAACACCTTGTTCAGTGAAAAACAAGCAAGGTGTAGAACAGTCAACTATCTTTTTAAGTAAGAATGAAGCATGAGAATATTTATTCACATGTGCATAATGAACTAATAGAAAAAGGACTTCAGTAATGACTTAGAGTGGGCAAGAGGGCGGGGATGGGTGGGCCAGGAGAAAGCAGCACTGCTCAGAGCTCCTTCTTACATAGCTCTGATTTTTGAGCCATGTTTAAAAAAGTTTTGAAGAGAAATAAACGCAAGAAGATCCAAGGAAATATAAGAATGTCGTAATCTGGTAACGTATACAAGCTTCTGTCCTATGGTAGCACGTGGGGGAATCTTGCCTGCCAGGAAGGTGGGGCAGGGTCTAGGGGCCAGTGTTCCTAGGGGCGGCAGCTGGGCACCACGCCATCCAGAACAGTCAGAGCATTAGCCCAGTTTATCTTGGCCTCAAGCATGGCCTGATTCCACTCATTGTCTTGGCTCTCTACGGTGGTTGCTCGGGTCAGGGAATTGCCTTGGGAACAGAACTAATAGGTTATCCAGACCAGCTTCCTCTCCGCGCAGCCTGGCCCTGTGAAGGTCTCGGGGAAAAATTAGCAAGTGTTTCCACCACTTTTCTTTGAAAGACCTTTCTATAATTACCTTTTCTCTCTCAGGAAGGCAGTTCCATTGCACCTCATCTAAATTTGGGTTTCCTAATTCCATTGCATTTTTTATGAAAATAGTTTGGACGATGTAAATAATTATCCTCTTTGCTGATGTTTCATTGAAGGAAAGATTCTTAAATGATTCCTCTAACCGAGCTGAAGTTGGGTCTGGAGTCACTCCCACAAGCATTTCCCTTGGTAAACTCAAGAGACGCAGAGTAGAGGGTTTGCCTATGTTGCGCTTGCTGAAGCGTCCTGATTCTTCTGGGCAGTGGAACTGAAGAGTCACTAGGGCCCAGCATCACCCTTCAATAGACCATATCCTCTATTACCCACAACAATGGAGGGCAGCATTGGTGTTGACAAAACATATAGCTGTCCCAGGGCCAGGAAGCAGATGCCCCTGGAGTCACATGAAAGTCCCATCCTCCTGGCCTCAAGTCGTGCCCCGGAGAGAAGAGAGACTTCCAATGACAGCTCTCCCACTTCCCCTTCTCTCTCTCTGCCAGTGGTTTGATGGTAACCGTGAATAATATACTTATGGTGTGGAAGTCTGGAGGCAATTGGTTAAGATGACTTGAGTGTGACAGGCAGAGAGAGGCCCCAGTATCATTTTGACGAATGTTCCCTCAGAACATTTGACCAGAGGAAGGGAGGTTCTTCCCTGAACAATTGGCTATGAGACCAAGAGAATAAACAAGAAAAGGCGATGAAAATATCTGTACTGGCGCACAAGGTCCTTTCTGAGGTCATTGTGGCCTCTGGCTCCTTGCTACTGACATGTGGTCTATAGGCCAGCTAGGGAGCTTGTTAGAAATGAGGAGCTTCAGGCCTCCCTCCAAATCCGCTGAATTCAAATCTGCATTTTAACAAGCACCCCAGGGGAATTGCAGGCATCTCAAAGCTGGGGAAGTGCCTCTAGGACCTGCAGGTGGAGGCCGGCGGAAGCTCACTCTCACTGAGCTCCGCTTGCAGCCCCTCGGTGTACTTGCGACACCTCCTGGGCTTGGAACCTTCGTCCGCTCCATAGGTGCGCGTCCCCGTGTGGGAGCCACTAATGCCGCGGGATGGGATAAGCCTCCCTTCTGTTGCCATCCTGTCCACACAGTTGGCCCAAAGCAGAAACACCAGACGTTCAAATAAAGCAAATGTCTTTATTTTAAACATCAACTTTATTTTAAACCTCAACTTTTTTAAAGTGGTAGGGTAATGAAGGGCTCTCTAGAGAAGTGAAGAAAAGGACTGTTTGCATAATATAATTATGAAAATTCTAATTCGAAACACTCCCTAAAATAGGAGAGGAAAAGTCAAAAACTCTTACCCTCCTAAGCTGCACCTCTTTCAAGATTCTCCTTCGCAATTGTGTCCCCCTCCCAAGACATGGGGTGGGAAGCTCCCCTCACTCACGGGGAGGGTCCTGCTCTTTACACTGTCTTCCCTTTACCCTTGCAATGAGCCAAGTCTGTGACATTCTTTTTAGTTGTGGATTTCAGTTGACCAGTGAGTGACATTAGTGACTCAAAGTCCCCTTGTCAGTGGTGGGGATGGCAATTCCTGATCTGATTTGTGGCTTCGCTTTCATACCAATGTGAGCTGCAAGCAGATGGGGCCTCTAAGTAGGGGTCTTATTAAAACAGCCTGTCTTGGAAGAGGCAGTTCAGTGTGAAGGATAAGAGCACAGGATGGAGCTAGACCCCCTGGGGTCCAACCCTAGCTCTAGTGAGATCAGCACCTGGTAAGCATTGGGTAAGTACTTACTGTCATTATGTGGGTGCAAATAATGTCTGGAAATGTTTCAGAATGCCGTTGCCTTGTGAATTCAAAGAGCAATTTCTCATGATCAGCTTGGAGTCTGGTACAGATTCACAAGCAGGAGAAGTAACAGTTATGCTTAAGAGCTCCAAAACTATTTGCGATGCGTAGAAGAGAAGTCAAGATTTCTTAGAGCTCCCTCCTCAATCCCAATCTCCCAACTTCACATGGAGGCATCTAGCATCTTGAATTGCTTAGAAAACTGACACTGCATTCCCATTGTTTCAGCTCTCATTATTTCACTATCACAGTACTCTTTTCCTATTGCAAACATTTGTCAAATGGATCATCATTGTTAATTTCCTTTTAAAAAATGATGGCGAAATAGAGGAGTTGGCATGAAATGATTTCCATGTAATTGTATAACTCTAAGGAATAGAATTAAGGACTCAAAAGAGCTATATACAGATTGGCAGAGAATTTTAGCATTGGTGTTTCTCTTTTGAGAGATATGCTAATTGTAATAAGGTCTTTTTTTGTTCAGGGGTACTTAGAATAGCTCTCAGTAAATTTGGGATGATTAAGAATAATATTCCTCGAGTCACTAGATATTCTGTGCGGTTCGGCAGGCCCGGGATGGTGTCCTGCACTGTGTGTCTGCTAGCATGGCTTCAGGAATCATTGCCAAGCTGTTTAATTTGGCCCAGATTATTAAGAAGATAGGAATCCTATTTTGAAATGTGCCAAAACTTATAAAAATAGGGAGATTTTTATTATCACCTCAGGTGGAATTATTTGTATGCCAGAACTTACAAAAAAAGAGAGAAATCTTTATTATACCAGGTAAAATTTTTGTGTGGGTTTAGAATATTTTTAGATTTTCTATTAAATTTAGGAAGTTATTTCTTGCTTTTAAAGTGGTAGGGTAAGGAAGTGCTATCTAAAGAGGTAGAGAGAAGAACTATTTGCATAATATAATTATGAAAATCCTAATTAGAAGAAACTTAAAAGATCATCTACTGTAATATTTCATAGAATGTTGGCATCCTTTCAATAGCAACCATGTTGGAGATTAGCTCTGTGATCTAACAGGGAAATACATAGCCATGGGAGCCGAATAGACTGGGGCTTAAATACTAGATCCAGCACTTCCTGGCTATTTGACCTTGGTCACGGGGATTAATTTGTTAGCCTCAGTTTCCTCATCTATAAAATGGTACATAATACCCACCCTAGAGGTGTTGGTAAGGATTAAATGAGATTATATTATTATTATTATTATTACACTTAGCGCTATGCCTATGTGTGTCATGATAAATACCATATAAAGCACTTAGCCAATAGTAAGTGCTCCAGAAAACTTAATAAAAGCAAAACAATACAAAACTCACGGTTCTATGACCTTTTTCCTTCTCTACCTATTTTGAAGAGTTGTTATTAGAAATACATTTATAGTATTTAAAGCACCTAACACGTGGTGATTGCTCCATAAATTATAAGGGTCATTACTATTTCTCCTAATTTTCATTTTGTATCATTCATTCATTCTTCAAATATTTATTACTGTGTACCAGTGTTTGAGGGAATCCAATGAATAATACACTTATGTCCCCTGTCCATTTGGAAGCCGTTGGTTTGAGGTGGTTTGAGAGGGATAGGCAGAGGGAGGCCTGGAGTTTGGGGGCTAAGTAACAGGTGGAGGATGGTGTAATTAACTGAGCTAGGGTAAAGCAAAGATGACAAGACTTTGGGGTGGAGGATGATGAAGGGAAATCAAGAGTTCTATTTTTCATATATTAAGTTTGAGCTGTTCATAAAACATTCAAGTGAAAGGTCATAGAGACAGTTGAGGCTCGGGATGATATTTGGTGGAGAAAACAATGGGCTCATTATCACATGGCATTTAAAAATGGAACTAGATGACATGCTAAAGAAAACATACATAGAAAGAAAACAGAGCTCGAAACAAAAATCTGAGCAGCCCTAACATTTAGAACTTGGTGAAGCACAAGTTGCTCGATGATACTAAGGAAGCCAACGTCATTGTTAAATGGCTCACATGTGTGAGCTGTTTCTTTTTGAGTCTGCCCCTTTGGAATTTCAAAAATATTGGCCTTTTTGGAGCAACACAGAGCAAGTTTGTTTCTTTTCAAGTAGATGAAGAAGTCTCCTCGTATGTCTTCTATTGGACTTCTCTCTTTTAGCCTAGAAATACCCACATGTCCTAGAAGATGGATCAGAAGCAGTCATGACCCAAACCTTACCTTCCCGGCTTGACCAGCCAGCCATCTGCAGGACTTCTAAGCCAATACAGAGTGAGATGGAGTAAAAGGAAAACAGATGAATTACTTTCAAAATCCACTGCTGTGGTCTTAATGAATCATGACTGTGGCTATAACTAAAGCATGAAAATGGTCTTTTAGAAAATACCATAAGGCTAAAAGGGCACATTCTATAGTCAGTTGTGCTTCCAGCAGCTTAAAAAATATGGAGTGGCAAGGCATTCTCTGGCGACATTAAAACAACTATACACCAGCTGGACTTCCGCTGGAATTAAGACAGGCTGTTCATGTTTCCTTGAGTTCATGACTCCAGCTAACTCATCTGTCTTTGTCCAGTCCTGGTTTTGATTCCCGTCTCACAACTCTGATTTAATGCATTTGTTACTTAGCTGTGTGATCTTCTGTTTGGAATCCGTTAATTGACGTTGGCATCACGCAAACTCTGTACTCAGCTCTCCATTTTGAACCCAACATTTACTTACTACTTTGTTCAGTATTCAGGCACTTACCCTAGGCTTTGGTCTTGCTAAATCCCAACATATATAAAGAAAGTCATATGCAAAAGCAAGTACTGCGAGTAAAAACTCCAGCCATTAGGCCAAAGTCAGATTTTCCTCTCATACTTTGTATGAAACTGGAGATTCATCTGCATTGGCTTAGACACTTCTGCATGTTTTTAAATGCTGCTACCTAGTAATTTCTTGACCAAGTGGCAGATGACTAAACAAGTCAAAACCCCTCCAACCTACCGGGTCTGTGAAGAGTGGTATCCACGTGGGTACTAAGTATCTGACTAGATAGTCAGTTGAGGTGATTCTTCTCAGGTTACCATGACTCAAAGCTGAATATACCTCCCTTTGTAATGCCAACCTTCACCCAAACATCGGACCATAAACTGGGTCCGCTTTGGGTGTGGCTCTTCCCATTGCTTTTCTACAAGTTACTCTCTCGTTGACCCTCCTCTTAAGGACATCATTTACCTCCTTCTCTAAGCAATGGTTTTCAAACCCGGGCTACATCAGACTAATCAGGAAGAGCTTTTAAAATATATGTTACATATATGTAAAATACATGTAACAGATTTTGATGCAGTAGGCCTCAGGTGAGGCCAGAACTCCACATTTTCTAAAGCTCTTTCTGAAGTTTTCTAAACCTGAGTAACCAGGTTTAGAAACCACACTTGCAAAGAAGCCAAGTCAGGGGCATAAATGAGGTCATGACTTTATCGACTACATCTTCTCTCTGGTCACACTCTCCTTGGTTGACTACTATCCAGTAGTCGTGTTGGTCAGTTTGTTCCCACTTTGACCATTTCTACTCTTTGGACTCTTCTGATTCTCAGGTCTTAATGGATATACTGGTTTCTCCAGATTCTCTGATCCCAGTAATCCTTTTGATTCCCTGTTCTAGTTCACTGAGAGAGGGATATATTTTGTTTCTGTAGTTTGATATGTGACAAGGTGCAGTGATTGCCCATATCAAATATCCATGTACTCTGGATATTTCTCAGCCCTCCACCCCCTCCCATGTTGCTAGTTCTGTCCAAGGGATTGAGAACTGTAGAGACACATGGAATTTGGGGGCTTAGACCATTAAGAACTGGTGTGACTTTACATCCCTCTTCTCCTCTATTGCAGCAATCTTGGAAGCCACATATTGAGATCGCATCATCACAAAATGGAGGCAGACTTGCACCGCTGAGTCATGGATGAAGGGGAGTCCCCATCAGTTTCCATCATTTCTCGTGTGAGCAGTAAATGAATTTTTTTTTTCCTGAGCTACAAAGATTTCAGGATTAATTTGTTACTACAGCACGACTTACCCTGTCCAGGACTAAAGAGAAACCATGACTTCTGGATAAAATGCTGCCAAGAGAACTGAGCCCAAGCCGACCCCACACACTGACCTAATTTCTTGTTCTCTTTCCTTTCCAAATAGTGCATACATCGATTTAACACCACAGAGGACAAATCATGCTAGTTACATGGGACAAAACAGCTGTGCTGAATAGTGGAAAAAAACGTACCTCCCACTTAAACAGTGACTGTTATTTCAGAAAAGTCACTTTCAATCATTTTTAATTCCCTTAATGTTTCTCTTAACTCTGATACATTCCATGCCGAAGGTGCAATACTCAGGCAGGAAGCTGAAATGCATGAAATAAGCAGATATAAGACAATGGACAATGGTCGGGTCTTGCACATGAGAAAGAACAAACAAAAAAGGCTCGAGCACCTAAAGGTATTCAACACAAATAAAAAAAAATAATAGCTCTACCTCCTCAAATAAGAAGCTGAAGCCCCAAACATCAACCTGCCATTGCAGCTATGGCCTGAAGCTGTAAGTACCCACTGTAATTCTTGTCAGGTGTAAGCACCATTTTTCAAATTTTAGTATACACGTGACAAAATACTATGCAGCTTTTGAAAATGTGATATGGAAAAGTAGGAACAATAAATAAATATTTTTGTAAAAAATAAACTACATATATATTTAAAATTACAAAACAGTTCTAGTATAATACAATTTCATAAAATAAAATGTGTAGAAAAAAGACTAGAAGTAAGGTACATGTACCAAATTAATAGCGTTAACAGGTACTCTTAATTACTAGAATGGATATCTCTGGATTGTAGGATTATATGATTCTTATTGACTTTCTTATATTTTTGTGTATTTCCATCTCTTCCAAAAAGAGCATGTGTTGTTTTAGTAATCAGGAAAAAAATATTATCTGAGAAATTTATACATAAGAATAAAGGGCAGGGGCGCCGGGGTAGCGCAGTCGTTAAGCGTCTGCCTTCGGCTCAGGGCGTGATCCTGGCGTTATGGGATCGAGTCCCACATCGGGCTCCTGGGCTGGGAGCCTGCTTCTTCCTCTCCCTCTCCCCTGCTGTGTTCCCTCTCTCGCTGGCTGTCTCTCTGTCACATAAATAAATAAAATCTTTAAAAAAAAAAAAGAATAAAGGGCAAATATTTAAATATATGAACTATGAGATTTTCTAATATTTTTATTCTAGCTATGTACTTTATATACAGTATATCATGTGTGGTGTATTTTCAGTCTAGAAATGGCTATAGTAAATTATATAAAAACTAACCTGGAACTGCTATTCATCTATAAATTCTGGTTAAGTTGAAACACACATCTCTATTATACTTTATGTATCTCAGAAAGAAATTTTGCCGATTTTAATAATTATCATCACTAACTCACCACATAGAACAAACCACAACTTAAAAATACATCCACATGGGGACAAGTAATAACAGACAATAAAAAATGTCCCTGTGATTACAGCTACCAAAAGAATGCAAATAATGACGAAGACTTTTTGTTCTCCAAATTTTTCCACTGTTTATTCATTGGAATGGCTTGGCATTAGGAGTTCACAACTGACCTGAGATGGATTCATTAAACTCTAATCTGATTAGGACTTTTGTTTCTTTGTTCTCTGTGTCCTCAGGTGGCAATTTTGGCTGGACATTATAAATGTTTGTGCCATGTCAGGTACAGTAACGTAACTTTACCTCTGTATTGCATAATCAGTATATAATTCCCAGGTGTTAATCCTAAAAAGGCAACTCTAGGTAATAGAATTCCACTTCTGTCCACATAATCTTCAACATGTGAATTTTACTTATACATATGCACCAAAGCATTATATATGCATTTATTTATTTATTTATTTATTTATTTTAAATGATTTTTTATTATATTATGTTAGTCACCATACAGTACATCCCCGGTTTCCAATGTAAAGTTCGATGATTCGTTAGTTGCGTATAACACCCAGTGCACCATGCAATACGTGCCCTCCTTACTACCCATCACCAGTCTATCCCATTCCCCACCCCCCTCCCCTCTGAGGCCCTCAGTTTGTTTCTCATAGTCCATAGTCTCTCATGTTTCATTCCCCCTTCTGATTACCCCCCCCTTTCTTTATCCCTTTCTTTCCCTACCGATCATCCTAGTTCTTATGTTCCATAGATGAGAGAAATCATATGATATTTGTCTTTCTCTGCTTGACTTATTTCACTTAGCATTATCTCCTCCAGTGCCGTCCATGTTGCAGCAAATGTTGAGAATTCGTTCTTTCTGATAGCTGAGTAATATTCCATCGTATATATGGACCACAACTTCTTAATCCAGTCATCTGTTGAAGGGCATCTCGGCTTCTTCCACGATTTAGCTATTGTGGACAATGCTGCTTATATATGCATTTATGAACGGAGGACCAGATGTATATAACTTCCCAGAACCATTAGGAATTAAATATAGGTTGCTTTTTTTTTTTTTTAAAGATTTTATTTATTTGTCAGAGAGAGAGGGAGAGCACGAGCAGGGGGAGCAGCAAGCAGAGGGAGCAGCAGACCCC
Organism: Ursus americanus; assembly: GCF_024610735.1. NCBI lineage: Eukaryota > Metazoa > Chordata > Mammalia > Carnivora > Ursidae > Ursus > Ursus americanus. Next base: position 47,528,117 of record NC_142137.1, on the reverse strand, counting down.
CTGCTGAGTAGGGAGCCCAATGCGGGACTCGATCCCAGGACCCTGGGATCATGACCTGAGCCCAAGGCAGATGCATAACCAACTGAGCCACCCAGGCGTCCCAATATAAGTTGTTTTTAAAAATGACATAAAAGCTCTCCTAAGTGTTTTCTTTAATCTAAGCAAATTAAAGGTTGATTTAATCTAATTTGGAGATAGATAGTAGGATAGGTGAAAAACATGGTAAGAAAGATCACTTGGCAGGAAAGAATGCAGCCTAAGGTCAGTTAGATAAGAAGAATCACAAAACCATCTGGAAAGGCTTTAAATTAGATATGAAATACAATTAAGACCCAATAAAATTTTCAAAGTTGACAAGCAAGTATGAGTCACCTTGCTGTACTGAGAGACAGAAGAGACTGTGGGGACAAAAATGGCCACTAACTAATGTTACTGCAGCAGTGACTGCTGGCTTGCCCTGCAAGCACAATCAATAAATGTTAGGAAATTTCCGCTGATGAATCTACCCAGAATTTTATAATCAAGAAATCACCTAGGAGAAAAAAATAAAGTTGTTCTGCTAGCGACATACTCACCAATTTTATTATTTCAAAAAATAAAATTGTCTTTTTGTTTATCTGCTTAAGAGCTTAGGGGCTCTAGAAGTCTTATTCTGGTCCTGGCAACACTTCAGGTGAATAGAGAATGAAAATGAAGACACTTATCAGGGGAGGTCCCCAGACTCCACACGTTCTGGATGACACATGACCCAACAGAAGGTAGGCTTTTAAGGCTCTGGAGAGTTCTAGAATGGTGGCTTCTGGTGGGCAGGGGGAGGTGCGGCTGCGGGCAATCTCCAGTCACCGTACAGGGGCAGCCTCCACATCCCTTTCCCAACATGATGACATCATCTGGATGTGCAGCCATTGGCTCCTGGAGCGGCAGCCTGTTTAATGGAGGGACACCTGCTCTGTACTAAGACGTATTTTAATTGCAGTTGGTTTTGTAACGTTAACCCTGTTGGAGGTGTTTGGTTCCTTCAGTACGATCTCAGCAGCTGAATATGAAAAATGGATGCCAAACTGGCTGTCAACCTGGGAGCGTCGGGCAGCATCATAGGATCAAAATAGGCATGAGGACAGAGTCATTTGATCGATGGAAGATGTTCTCAAGTCTGTAATGGCACCAGAAAGAGCTGTCCTCAACTGAAAGGAGCCAATACATTTTATTTTAGAATCTGCAGAGACACACCTGTGTTGCCCCATACTGTAATACGACTCCAGTGTCTAAGTTTGCAACACGGTGAAAGAAACAGAAAATGCATCCCTGTCTTAAGCTTCAGACCACTGGGGACTTGAAGGGAAATCAAAGAAGCCCTTCAAGTCCCTCAAGTTTTTGTTTTTTTTTAGTTTTTGGTGCTGAACATGCACTCCTCCCATTAACAAGCTTAGTTCCATGAAGCACCTTCTGGGCCAAAAGATAAGACTTTCTTTTCCCTAAATCACATTTTCTCAAATATTTTGCAAAGCTGAGGCATAAGCCTTTTATTAGAATTATGCAAAATTTGCCCTAACTCCACATGTTTTCAAAACTAAAGACCGCTTTGAAGAGATGCTGTATTTGCAGTATCCACATCGGGCAAGGAAAGCTGGAAAGGGCAGGCGGTGAGGGGGACAGCAACAACACCCCACACTTGGCCTTCAGTTGTCACAGAGGTTATTTTGTGCAAACTTAAAGCAGCGTCTCCTTCTGAAAGGTCAGACTTGCTGGGATGGAAATGCTGACCGGTCAGTAGGGGATTATCCTCTTGGCAGGAGCAGAAGCCCAGCTTGAATGCACCTCACTCCTGATTTGAACTGTCTGGATGATGGGATAAAAACATCTAAGGCACAAGCCAGGTCAATGACCCCAGGGTGGCAAAGCAACTCGCATCCCTCTTAAAATGGAGATGCGAAAGTACATTTGTAAAAAGGCCATGGCTCCTTGTGAAATGATTTTCTATTTCCTAGTTTTTCCTCTTCAGATAATGGAAGACATTTTCTTTGAAATGAGACTTGGGAAAGATGATTCTTCCCCCAGTCTGAGACACACTTCACATTTCAGAACTGGATAAGACTCCTTGTTTCGCAGATGAGAATATTTGCACGTGGAAGATATTATCACAGAGAAACACAGTAACTCCTGATTCTGCAATTTTTAGTCCTTCTGCGTGTGGTGAAACAAAATCACATATTTGAAATAGCCACAGGGACAGCTGGGTGGCCCTGTCGGTTAAGTGGCTGCCTTCAGCTCAGGTCATGATCTCAGGGTCCTGGGATCGAGTCCCACATCAGGAATCCTTGCTCAGCAGGGAGCCTGCTTCTCCCTCTCCTTCTGCTCCTCCCACTCATGCTTTTGCTCTGTCTGATAAATAAATAAATAAAATCTTAGAAAGAAAGAAAGAAAGAAAGAAAGAAAGAAAGAAAGAAAGAAAGAAGAAGAAGGAAGGAAGGAAGGAAGGAAGGAAGGAAGGAAGGAAGGAAGGAAGGAAGAAGAAAGAAAGAAAGAAAGAAAGAAAGAAAGAAAGAAAGAAAGAAAGAAAGAAAGAAAGAAAGAAAGAAAGAAAAAATAGCCAAAGGCTCAAGGGCACTGTCTTATTGCAACTCGTTGGAACTAAATGGCTGATGGAAAGCAGTATTTTGGGGGCTCAGGTAATACAGGAACAAGAAGACGATGTTTATGTTTGGAGCAAAGTCTCTGCTGTTCTGCGCCTACAAGTTGATAATTTGAGGCCCTCTTCTCCCCTAGAAGTGGTGCTTGAAGGAGGAGTATCTGGCAAAGCACTTTCAGGACAAGAAAAGGAGGGGGGGGAGGACAAGAAAAAGGGGGGCACAAGAGAAGGGCAGCACACGGGGACCTCTGCCAAGTTTTGATTTTGACCCCCATTTAGCTTTTCCAGGGTCACTGGCTAAAGATGACATTTATTGCCAAAAAGCCATTTCCTAATAACGTGGTCTCAGCGGAAAATCCAACTCCGATCACCTTTCTACAACCTATTTTTATACTTAAAAACACACGCGAGATGACAAACCCCCTCGAACTCCAGCCTTTTCTCTGTCCCCGGGTCCCGGCCTCCTGCCTTGGCGCTTACTGTCCCTCTGCCTGACGTGCCCTTCAGAGCAGCCCTGTGCCCGCGGCGGTGAGCGGAGTCCCGCGCCCAGAGGTCGTTTGCCGCCGTCTGTCTACGCAATGTGCACGCTCAGCGCGCATCTCCGCCAAGGAGTTAATGTCGGGGACCGGCAGTTTCGAATACGAAATCTGGATTTCAAAATAAAGTTCCTGTGTCTCTGGCACATCTGAGTGTCGTGAGCCAAGGTGGGCTTTACTGTCACTCTCCCGGCTGCCGTGTCGCTTCTCTTGCCAGCTGCTTGGTATTTATCCAGCTTGAAAACTGACATCCCCGGGTCAGCAAAAGTGGAGGGGTTTCTTCCTTGATTTATTTGTTCTTGTTCATGTTCAGTTGTGATTAGACACCACTCTCTGCAGCTGCTGCACAATTTGTACCATGTTTGCTTCTGGGAGTTCTTCTAATAGCGCTCTTCAGAGGAATAACAGGAATTTTACGAGAAAGGAATCCCTTTTTGGAGTTTAGCATGAAGTGGATGGTGTCCTTTTATTAAAAATTGCTGAGGGCTGCAATGTGTAGGTCATGAGTTAATCCATGTGAAGTTTAGCCTTGGCATATTTTCCCCTAGAGGAAATTTTTATATAGGCAGAAAGACAAATATGAAAAATTATATCAAACCCAAAACAGACCTACCAAACGAATTCTGATCAAAGTAGCAATATCTTCTTTGCTGCTGATATATATTCCTAGTTTGGACTGAAATGATGTTAGGTTACACAAAGAAGATGTATAACTGTTCATGGGGTTTTTGGTTCATTTTATTTTTATAACCCTCTCACCCCATTCCACCCCACCCCACCCCCTTCCCCAATTAACAGGTACTTCGTAGGCACAGATAAACTACGTGTTCTTTTCCAAGAAATTTCTGCAACAGGGTTTTCAGATGGGGTCATATTACAACTCTAAACATGAATAACACAGCAGAGGGGAAAAAAAGAAAGGCAGCTGGCAGTGTGGGTATTAGCTTGCAGTTTTGAAACTAAGTATCTGTAGACTCTGGGTATAGTTTAGAGATGACTCTGATGTTCTATCCGGTTCATACTGGTTTGGTCGCCTGAGTTAAAAGTGCTGGAAAAACAAACAAATCTCCTGTTGGCTCCTTTTCTGAACATCATTACAGAAGGTCAAGAATGACAAGGAGACAGGATCTGGCCTCAGGGAAAAAAGATCAATCATATGTCTAGTATCTATTTTGACTATACTGTAAATATGACCATAAATGCAAGTGAGTAAGCAGATCATTTTCAAGCTCTGCGGTTTCCAGAATTTTACATTTCAGCATAGTAGATTCAGAGTAAACCACGGGCCCTCTCATTTATCATCTTGTAACATGCCATCTGATCTTAGAAATATTAAATATTGGCTTTTTCTTTGTTTTCTGCCTCCCCTACTAGAACGAAGAGCTAAGAGAGCCTTGATTTGTTTTACTTACTCCTCCAGCCTTAGACCTGGACCCGTGCCAGGTACATAGTTGTTAATAAATGTGTGTTGAATAAATATTGATTCCTCTCTTTTATTTCTCTGTTCTAAGAAGCTGATTGGTGATGTGCCTGTAACTTCTGAAATAACACTACATCGTTCCACATTCACTAATACCAAAAGCAAAAATCTTTACCTTTTTATTTCAACATAGAGTACAGACTGCTAACATCCTGAGGATTTTAATATTATAGCTTGAAATGAGTTGAGGCCCCTTTCTAATTTGGAGAGTCACTGGTTGGTTATCAATTTAACTGCTTATGAGATTGTTGGTTTCTTGAATGGAGGCCAGAAATAACAGTGAAGTAGAATACTCCTTCCAGAGTTCCCGTATAAATGCACCATCCAATCAAAGAAAGCTGAGAAAACATGACTTCAAAGTGCTTTCAAGCAAGTGAACTCAAGTTTTGCACAAATGCGGTGCTGCTTTTATTCCACATAAGCACATGTATCTGCTTTTAATATAAGGTTGATAGGAAAATCTTGTTACCGCTGGAAAGAAACGAAGAACGAATGTTCTCTTAAAACTCACAAACCTCAGCCAGTAAGTTCTGGGCTCCCGGACTAGTGAGCCTAAGTCTTAGCTGCCGTGCTTTCTAAAGAAGGCAGACTCCCTGGTGCCTCCCTGGAGCTTCTAATTCAGGAGACAAAAGTGGGGTGCAGAAATCGGAAATGCTTATAATAGTGCCATGGGATGTGTATGCAAGTTGGCTGCAGATTTCACTTTGAGAAAACTTTAAAAATTAAAAAAAAACCAACCCAAGATCTCACTTTCCTTTTGAGCTCAGCTCCCACAGGTTGAATTCAGGTATCCAGCTGGCAAACAAATATGTCTATGTTTTGATTGTAAGTAAAGTGAAATGGCCAACAGACTGCTCGAACACGCTTATACAATTCTAAAAAAGTTTGCTTTTTCTATTGTTCAATAGAATCAATTCTATTATTCAATACTCAATTTCCTATTATTCTATTATTCAATAGGAGCTTTTGTTTAGGACAATGCTATAAATGCTGGCAAAAGTCAAGTGCAGGAAAAAAATCAATAAAAATATGCATTCTTCATTTGACAAAGCACAAACAATTTTCTCACCTATTATCTAATTTGATTCTCAGAGTAACTCTGTAAGGGAGTCAGGGCAGGTGCGGGTTAATCTAATTTTGCATCTGAGCACACTGAGCTCTAAAGAGGTTCTCACTTGACCGGTGCCAGATAAATAGAAATCAACAGCAGAGTGTGACCATTCCTCCTGGGACCACTCCTGCCTAGTTAAGTGCTTGTTCAACACCCTTCATGGATTTCCTCTTTGCCTTTCTTCCTTGACTCTTTCATCTCTGGCAACATTGTATGTAGAGCTCTTCACACAGTGCCCACCTCATGGTAACCAGGAGGAAGAGAAAGAGGCCGGATGTTATTATTGTACTTGCGATAAAATGCGATAACGTGTGTGAAAATGCTTTGTAAGTTACACAGTATTGCACATGTGCATGCGTATATTACTATATGCATATACATATGGATGATGCTGATGATTACTGTTGCTTATCTGATCCTAGCCATTAAGGCTGCAAAAGAGAAACTCTTGAAACTTAGGGTTATCTGAGAAAAAAAGAAAGCTACCAACAACAAATTCTGTATAAATCATAAGAGGAAAAACGAAGGAAGGAGTACATGCATAAATAAATAATACTTTTAAACACAGTAAGGAACTGGGGACCCTGGGTGGCACAGTCTGCTAAGCCTCTGACACTTGGTTTTGGTTCAGGTCATGATCTCAGGGTCGTGAGATCAAGCCTCACCTAGAGGCTGTGGCAGATTCTGCACTCAGCACAGAATCTGCTTGAGAGTCTCTCTTTCTCTATCCCTCTGCCCCTCCTGCTTCCCTCTCTCTCTCCCTCAAATAAAAAATTTATAAAAACATCTTTAAAATACATAATAAATAAATAAATACATACATACATAGAGTAAGGAACTAATTAGCATATGCTGAGCTTTGAGTAATTGCTCAAAAGAGATTGAGGTCACATTGTAGGAGGAGACATGTGTCCTGTATCCCAAACATCCCCACATGGCACATAAATAAATAAATACACAGAAGCTTAGAATTTCTCATTTTGTTTTCTCAGCAAATTTCTTTCTTTTTTTTTTTTAAGATTTTATTTATTTATTTGACAGACAGAGACAGCCAACAAGAGAGGGAACACAAGCAGGAGGAGTGGGAGAGGAAGAAGCAGGCTCCTAGTGGAGGAGCCTGATGTGGGGCTCGATCCCACAACGCTAGGATCACGCCCTGAGCCAAAGGCAGACGCTTAATGACTGCGCTACCCAGGCGCCTCTCTCAGCAAATTTCTCCTTGTCGCATTTCAGTCTGCCTGAGATGCTGAGCATTTCAGAGGAACCACACAGTTTGGCGGCTGTGAAGTGTCCTGACTTGACCAGGTCTAAGAGTGTCCATCTCAAAAGCAGGGAGGCGTTCTGGCGGGATCTTTGCCTCCTCACAGCCTGATAAGGTAACACAGACTGCTTCGCCGCCTCCTTACTGTCAACTCTTTATGTTTCCTGCTCTCTACACTTCATCTCTCTGCCCAGATTTCCCTATTGCTCTTTGTAACCGGATCCTACCGTGGGAATGTCAGACTGGAGACTGAGGAGTTGCCACTCCAACAGCTGCCGCTCTGGACCCTCCTGCTGTGTCGTAGCCTAAGGTGTAGTTAGACGTTAAATCGAATTACCCGAGTCCTTTCCATCAAGTGAACACGGCCTAATGCTGGCATCAACAAATGGGGTGGTGACTTGGTCTAGCCCATTGTTCTGAACAGGAATAAAGTAAACATCAGTGTATCACAAGGGCATGTCTAGGTGTACGTCAGAACACCCTTTGCAGGAGGGTCCGAGGGGCTTGAGTGGCATTTTTTTCATCCAGTTGAGTCTGAGAAAGAGAAAACAAACAAAAGAAAGTTTATCATTGCTGACGGATTCACAAATACCATGCATCTTGCAGCAAATTTAGAGTCACCAATTACTCTGACCCTCCACAGGCTTGTTGTCTGGGTTGGATCTCACATCAACCAGAATCTGGATCAGATAATATCTGGTGTGTTCACTCGATTTGTTGGGGACCTCAACTGTCAATGCTTCACTGATTGGACTCAAATGCCAACTCAAGAAATTCATGAATCTTAGCCCCCTCTAGAAGTTTATAAATCTCCTTTGAACCACCTGGCATCACGTCCTTGAAGGGTGCATTGAAACAGTATTTGAGAAACAAAATTCAACTTACTCTGGGAGTTCCCAGTCCTATTTCTTTAAGGGAAATTTAAAAATTGCTCTGGAATGAACCTTCTTACCTTCTTGAACCTTCTGAAGAGCTTGAAAGCAAAGGTCATTTTTCTGCGACATTTCCCCCCAAATAGAGATATGAAGAAATACTTTTAAGATGTTTAGAGGACAAAAGAAAAACTTGGTCACTCCCAGGCCCACTAATCTGGTCTTTTGAATGTGAAAGAAATAAAAATATTTCAAATTCTTACAGATACATAGAACTTCAAGATGAAGTAGATTTTCTAGTCCCTCCTTTCCATTTCTTTATTCCCACACCTGAATAATCTTTAGGATGATAAGCATCTGCCCACAATAAAAGTTCTATTTACTAAGCATCTACTGTGTATCAGACCCTAGACCAGGACCTTATCTCATTTGGAATGTTCAATCCCTGGAGGTATTGTCTACTTGCCTTGCAGTAAACAGAAGGAGGGTCAGAAGAGGTAGGTAATTTGTCTAAGGCAAGGAGAGCTAGACAGAAAAAATTTACAGTCAGGTCTGTCTTATTCCCAGACTGTGCCCTCTGTTTTATGTCTGCATGCCCACATGTGTGGGATTCGTCATACAAAGTTACCGAACTTCTCTCTGACCCAGAGTGTCTACTTACTGGTTATCTGAGCATGTGCAAGTCGCTTAACTTTCTCAAAGTTCAGTTTCTTTGACTGGAAAATGGGAATAACAATTTCTGTTCCTTGCAGTTCCCAGCATTGTTGAAGGAGTGAAATGAGATAGGTCATATATGGCATTTTTATAAGTGCTGAAACGCTTTCAAATCACCGGCTAGGTCTCTGAGACAGCCTAGGGTCACCATCACTCTCCGCTCATTGAGATGTCTCCAAGAGAGATTGAATACCATCTGCAGTGCTTCCTTCCACACCTCAGTGAGGCCCCTTCTGAAATGTCACCTCCTTAACATTAACTTTCCCAACCACCCTATCTAAAAGCCACCCACCCAGCCGTGTCACCCTCTCCCTCACCCATCATCATTTTCCTCTTGGCACTTAGTACCACGTGATGCCTGCTATCCCCAAATAAAACGTGACTCGAAGACTGCTGTGTCCCAACTTCGTAGAACAGAGCTTGGAATATTTCTAGAATAAATAAAAGAATGAAAATTAAGAATTTTAGACACTAAGACAGACGAGGGAATATTGGTTTGGGCAGGTGATTCCATTATACACCCCTTAAATCACACCATAGACAGTCTCTGACCAAGCTTAGGAAAGACTTCAAAGAGCCCTTACTAAATCTTGTACAACGCTTTTTGTTTGCATTAAAATGAAGAATTTAGATAAAATCAGTCATTTCCTTCAAGGCTTCTGACTGATTTCCATTAAAGTTGTTGCCTTTACAGTAACAGTCCTTGAGTGACTGGTATTAACCTCCTTATAAACTCTCAGAGAGGGGAGAATGCCGTATGCCTCCATATTCATGTATTCATTCCTTCATTTATATAATTATTTGACAAATATTTTTAGAGTACTTCCTGACCTAGGCAATATTCCAGATTCTGAGGATATAGCAGAAGCCAAAGGCCCTGTCTTCATGGAGCTTATATTCTCATGGGGTGAAAGACAGACAGTATATTTGGAGAATAAGCAATGCTGTGGGAAGAAATAGAGACTGAGAGATCAGGAGCTGAGTGGGATGGGGTGCAGAGGGCAGCTAAACCTCGGGAAGTTAAGAAAAGACATCTGAAGAAATAAGAGGTTAGACAGTGTGGAAATGGGGTGGGGGGAAATATGTGTTTCAGAGGGAGGGGGGCTCCAGGCAAAAGAAGAGCCAAGGACAAGTCCCTGAGGTAGTAGGAGGCTGTGTTCTGAGACTAGCAAGGAGACAGTGTGGTGGGAGCTGCTGAAACAGGCAGTTGGGTCATTTGGGACCTTATGGACCTGGAGCCAGAATGTGTGGAGGGCAGTAAGTGAAGAAGGGATAGGCTACTTGATGGGAAGGATAATAAGAGAATGGGCCTTAGAAGGACTTCATAAAATTGGACTTTACTCAGGGAGGTGGAAGCCACCAGAGGATTTTAAGGAAGGGAGTGACATAATGTGGCTTACTTTTTGGAAGATCACTGCGGTAGCTGGGTTAGCAATAAGCCATGGGGCTCGGAACGTATATAGAAAGACCTAGTAGGCTGCTATTGAGACAAAGAGTGAGGTCAAGGATGACAGTAAGATTTGTGGCCTGAGCACCCAGCAGGACCAAGTTGCCACACAATGAAATGAGGAAATGGGAGGAGTCTGGGCTTGGGGAGCTCGGGATTGCAGGCACTCAGTTATAAATAACAGAACTCATCTGGCCTATTTAAGCAGCAAAGTAATTGAGCGGCATTCAGAGCGGCTGCAGGAGAGCCAGAGCGCCAGGCTTAGAGGTCGCGGCCAGGAGCACAGCCCAAACAGCCCCGCCATGGGCCGCTCCAGAGAAGTCTTCATGGCGGCGGCCGCAGGGCAGACACAGCCCCAGCCAGGCTGACACCAGACACCGGAAGCTCCGCCCTGGCTGCCAGGAGCTCCAGCTGTTGCCGTGATCTGCACCAGTAAAACTACAAATAAATAAAGTGGGACACACGCTCCCCACTGCAGACCTGGGGCATCTGATGGTGGAACCTGGTAATGGCTTCAGAGCGGCCTGGTTCACGGGGTTCTGGTGTCCAGCTTGAGGATTGGAGAACATACGCCCCTGAAAGGCTATTCACCAAGGCTTGACCAGCAGCAAGCCTGGCAAACATCCTGACATATTCTTGCCGACCTGGCTTTGCTGGTTACTAAATGCTCAGTGAACGTTTTCTTAAAAACCACAGGATTTTTTTTTTTCTGCCTTCAGATCTAGACCAGGTTTCCTGTGGGATAGGTGCCCAGTCCTACCTCAGACCTAGAAATCAAAAAATTTCAAGAGAAGAATTAATAGAAGTCTTGAGGCATGGAGGGAATAGACCCCAAGTGAACAATAAATGAATAATTAAAATTGGTTATGTCGATATTAAAAAATTGAAAATTTGGGAAGCCCTAGTCTACTGTTTCCTAAGAATAATCATTATCACCAGATAGTTATTAACTGCTAATGTTATCATTTATTGAGCGGTTATCAATGCTAAATGCTACTGCGCAAAATGCTGACTTACCGCATTTCATTTGACTGTCTACTAACCCCATGGAGCAGGACGAGGCTCGGAGAGCGTGAGTATCTTGTCTAACTAGTAAATGATGGGATCCCATTGTGCTAAACTCTTAGCTACAAGGCTACGTGCCTCAATTTCATCTCTAAGAAGATACAATGTCAAGTAAGGAACCAAGAGATCCACAGCCTAACAATCCACCCCCAATACTCTCATTAATTGTATATTTTAACTTGGTTTTCCAGTGTCATTAAAATAATCTGCTAGGAATTCATTCATTTTTATTTTAAGAAGATGTGCATCTGTGTACAAAGGTATTTAGTCTAGTTTTCTTTGCAAGAGAAGAAAACCCTGGAAATCTAATTATTATCTATTATCATTAGGAGCTGATTGATAAATTGTGACATAGTTCTGTAATAACAATATGAGTTCTCTAAGAGCATGAGAAGAGTTTTAAAATAAACTCTTAAGTTAAAATGTGTCTACATGGAAAATAGTGGCTCTGGTGTGATTCTATTGGTAAACCTATACACACAGATTTATATGCTTATAGATGCATAGAACATTTCTAGAAAGATACATAAACTACTGGGAGGAGAGGGAAAGGGATTTGCAAAGGATAAGGGAGATTTACCTTTCAGTTTATATCTTGTTGTGTGGTTTCAATCCTACTTTGTATACAGATAAATTTTACACTTAACGAAAGTGAGCATTTTCAGTAAATTCTGGGTTTGAAATATTGTTGAATCTTTTGAAGCAGTTAGTTTATGCCTTCATACACTTCATTTTATTTTTTTTAAAGATTCTATTTTAGTTATTTGTCAGAGAGAGAAAGGGAGAGAGAGAACACAAGCAGGGTGAGTGGGAGAGGGAGAAGCAGGCTCCCCGCTAAGCAAAGAGCCCGACTTGGGACTTGATCCCAGAACCCTGGGATCATGACCTGAGCCGAAGGCAGATGCTTAACCGACTGAGCCACCCAGTTGTCCCCACACACTTCATTTTAAAATTATGAAAGTGTAGAGAACATTGTTTTGTTTTGATTTTTATACCAAATGTTCTTACTAATCTTGATTGTTTTTCTCAATATTTAATGCTAAAGCAAATCGCATAGTGTTAATATGTAGACATTTGTTGTAAATGGTCATATTTTCCTTCTAAATAAAAAGAACACAGAATTGCACACCTAAAAACGGTTAAAATGGTCACTTTTGTGTTATGTGCATTTTACCACAATAAAAAAAATACAGAACTTCATAACATAAAGTATTCAATGGAACTTTAATAACCATAGCTAAACTTTTTGCCTGCCCAGTGCCAGGCTTTGTGAAAAGCATTCGGGACTTTCATCTCCCTGAATCTTCAGACTTCTATAACCTTGGTGCTTTTCCTGCCCATTTTACGGAGGATGCTGAAAGAAATGCTTGGCCCATGGGCAGGTAGCTGGCTGGAGGTGAAAGCAGAGGCAGCCCAGAGCGTGAGCCTGGCCACTGGAGCCCACTTGCTAACACATTACTCTTCACTGCCTCTCGATACGAATGCCTTTGACTCCTGGAAATACAACTGTGACATTCTCAAAGAAATTTGACTCACTCTTCCTTATACATATGTAGTGAAATGTGAAGCTCAACAACACGAAAATTATTTAACATAAGGATCTGGGAATTTTAGGGCTTGCATTTTCTGATGTACATCACAGTAATTTTGACAGCAGTTCTCGGTATTCGTGGTGTGGTTACTAACTGATAGGTGGAGTTTTCCATATACGGTAAGTAACTGGAGTACATCGGCTCAATTTTCTGGCTGTATCAGTGATGAATAGAAAACTTGTCTTCATCTTTAGTACTGAAAATATTTCTGAAATAGATCTGCCCACCTGCTTTTCTTAGTAGAATAGTGATAGGATCTTCTTTTGATAAAAGAATTTCTTATGCAATCATCATGAAAATCAGTGATTGTTGTCTAAACATACATTAAGCTGAATTTATATTAAAATAGTGTTATACCTTGAAAAATGTCCTTTTTTTTTTTTTTACTAAATCCTCAATATGAACTTGTTTTTGATAATTTTCTCCCGTGTTTTCTAAGAATAGAATTTTCAAAGTCATTCTAGGCTAATTGAATGCCTGTTAATAAGGTTTGGCTACACACTAACGTTTCAAGCAGTTCCACCGATGAATAATTCTTGAATTGCTGGGTTTGAAGACAGCCCTATAGCAAAAGATACTAAATCAGCACAAGACTGAAACATGGTTTGTAAAAAAGGGGAAGCTAGGCTCTTACAATATACATTCCCGCTACACCTTAAACCCCTCTCCCACCTCTCACCCAGATACTCCCTTGGAGAAGGCAAGCAGGTGTGATCCTTGCCTCCCTTGCCCCTCACCCTTACCGTTTTCTCACTTTGAGTCCCATCACTGCAGAGAGAGAGAGAAAGAACAGGGAGACAGAGAGAGAAACAAAGAGAGAATGAGAGAGAGAAGAGAGAGAGAGAATGTGTCTTAACAGGATTTCTAGGAGTCAGCTAATCAAAGTTCTTCACTAGTGTAGACATGCCTTTGGCAGCATTCCTGACAGACAACAATCGAGGCTGAATGTTAATTTTTTTAGTTTATAGGGACCTCTATGTCATTGGACATTCCTTCTTTTGTCAGATAATTCTAATTGCTGTAATCCTTCTGCTACCAAAACAGTCAACTATTGATAGTAGCTTCTGGCACTTGGAGCAACTTAGACGATGAACGCTCACTCTTCCACAAACGGACTTCTCAAGTCTTCTCTGCCCAAGACCTGTCCTTACCCACTTAGGGAGTCACTACAAACGATAAAGCCAGATGCTGAACAAGGCTCCTTATAACCTCTGGACAAAGTATCTATTGGAATGTATTGCCTTGTCTTACAGTATAAAGCATCCCAGACTTTATTTATTTTTAATCCGGATGGAAGTTACATTTTGGATTATGTCATTGAACAGTAAGAGCAGACGGTTCTCAGGTACCCACGTCCAACGAAACTATGCTAGAAGCTGCACAAAATGTGTTTTGAACAGACAACAATCGTTTCTCCTGAAAGAGTGCCTAACACAGCTCTCAGCTCCCCGGATGAATAAATGAAGGCTGAATGACTTGTACAAAAATAATCTACACACACAATTATCAACACATTAGAAGGCAGCAGGGTGACAACAGCCCAAGAGAATAAACAGGTAAAAATTTGCATAATTAGGTCTTAGAATTTCTTTAGTTGTGAAATGTGTGTGATTCACTCTGTGATTCTGGGTGTAGGTTAGGAAATGTTCACCTCTCTTAAACCGAGTCTGGTAGAAGCCAACCAGCCTTCATGCTTTGCCAATCCACTGGGTGTTTGTCCTGCTGGGTAATATTAGCCAACCAGTTTGACAGGAATTCTTTGTTTTTTTGCACTGATGCGATGTATTTTCTGACTTGCCTGAACAAACATGTTGTTTAGGCCAGTGTGTGGAGAAAGCTGGAGGTGGTTTTGGAGAAGATCGAGCCCTCTTCCAGGGAAGGACTATTACACATTTGCGGTCACTGCTGAGAAATGATTCTCTTGATGTCTACATGTTGTCGAAGCCACTGGAGGGCAGGGAAGCAACCCTTTGGATTGACGTGAATAGTAGAGGGTAATTCATCAAACCAGTTTCCCCTGAAAACATTCTCAACCAAACTCTTCCTAAGCTTTCTCTTCCCTCAAGTACCACTAATAGATTGGAAGGGGAGGTGGTTTACACTGAAGCGTATGGTGCTTGTTATAAAGACATCCAAAATATTTTACTTGTGGGCAGTGAAATGAAGGAAGAAATCAGTCTTCCTACGGGAAAAGCATCAGCCCTTGATCAAACTTGGAATCAAATCCCAGCTCTGCCATCTTTAGCTGCACAGCCTTGGATCCTCACGGAATCCCAGTCCTCGAGTGTAGCGGACAGTTGTGAACTTAAACAACGTACAGAAAATCGTGTCTAGTGCAGCGGTTCTCAAAGTGCGGTTTCCAAAGCCGCAGAAACAGCAGCATCTGGGAACTTATTAGAAATGCATATACCCGGGACACCTGGGTGGCACAGCGGTTAAGCGTCTGCCTTCGGCTCAGGGCGTGATCCCGGCGTTATGGGATCGAGCCCCACATCAGGCTCCTCCGCTATGAGCCTGCTTCTTCCTCTCCCACTCCCCCTGCTTGTGTTCCCTCTCTCGCTGGCTGTCTCTCTCTGTCAAATAAATAAATAAAATCTTTAAAAAAAAATGCATATACCCCACCCCACCCCTGACTTAATGAATCAGAAGAGGACAGGAAGGAAGTAGCAGCAATCTGTTTTTAACAAGCCCTCAAAATAATTCTGATGCATGATAAATTTGAGACCCCTGTCCTGGCGTACGAAAGTTTTCAAAAAATGGCAGCTGTTACATATTTCATACTAGTCTAGTACTTTGCCACTTACAAAGCCGATTTTCCACTCAATATACCGTCTACTTTGCTAGGGTTGGCATTCCCTTTGACCCAGTAATTCCACGGCAAAGTTGTCCTAAGGAAATAATCAGAGATGTTCAGAAAGATTTATGTAGTAGGTTATTCATTGAGGAATTAATCGTGCAAGTGAAAATCTGGAAACTAGCGTTAATTAAACAATATGGGGTTGTTTTAATAAATCGTGACATCTATATAATAGAACACAGTGTAGCAATGAAAAATCATGTTGCAGATCCTGTTCGTCAGGACAAGCGCTGAGAATCGTCTACATCAGAATCACCTGGATGGTTCTGAAAATGCAGATCTCTAGTCCTCATCTCAGATTTATGAGTTAGACTCCATGAGTGAATCTTCATTTTCTACATGCTCCCAAATGATTCTTATGTACCAAAAATTTAAAAATTGTGTTAATATTGGGACACCTGGGTGGCTCAGTCAGTTAAGCGTCTGCCTCTGGCTCAGGTCACGATCCCAGAGTCCTGGGATCGAGTCTCGAGTCCCACATCGGGCTCCTTGCTCAGTGGGGAGCTTGCTTCTCCCTTTGCCTGCCTCTCCCCCTGCTTGTGCCCTCTCTCTCTTTGATAAATAAATAAATAAATAAAATCTTCAAAAAAATTAATAAATAAGAATTGTGTTAATTCCGGGGCACCTGGGTGGCACAGCGGTTAAGCGTCTGCCTTCGGCTCAGGGCGTGATCCCGGCGTTATGGGATCGAGCCCCACATCAGGCTCCTCCGCTATGAGCCTGCTTCTTCCTCTCCCACTCCCCCTGCTTGTGTTCCCTCTCTCGCTGGCTGTCTCTATCTCTGTCAATAAATAAATAAAATCTTTAAAAAAAAAAAGAATTGTGTTAATAGTTACTAACATGTTAATAGTTACTATGGCAGATATTCGTGGTATGTTACTGAATGGATGAAAACATATTGCAAAACATGTATTTACAGTATCTCAATAATATAGGCACCGTAGACATGTATGTATAAAGAAGGCCAAAATTCATGTGCAAAAAGATTAAATAATTATCTCTGGATGGTAAGAGGGCAATTTGGTAGCTGTTTATTTTCTTATGTTCTAAATTTTCCACATTTTCTACAATGTGTGTGACTTTTCAATAAGAGAATTGTTGTTACTTCAAAAATCATGTTTTAGTGCATGTGTCCTCAAACAATGGAGTGGGGACTTCACATTTATACCTGAGAATAGAAAACTTTGATGTAGACATATGTGCACAAGACATAGAGGAAAATAATAAGAGCAAGACATAGGTGGACAAAACAAGTACACTTGTGTCTCGAGGGAAGAACATTTAAGTCTGCTTGAGGAGTGGGGCCAAGATAAATTCAGAATGAGGTGGGAAACCATCTCCTGCTCTTCTTTTACCCACCATTGGTACCCAGTGGATTGAGAGGCAGTCTGCCATCCATTAGGCAATGCAGGTGGCTGGCATACTGCTGACCTTGTATGCCCTTGATGATCACTGAGAACAGAAAGAAAGAAAAGCAGAGGATGCCGACCTGGCACAGAAGTTGTGGAGCCTTGGATGGATTTCTTTTGCGATAGGAGAATTGGCCATCTTTCAGGGATGATGTAGGTGTGGTCCTTTCTGAAGTCAGGGCGATGGTGTAAATTACAGATGAATGTCTTGGCCAGACTCCCAATTTCTTCTACTGTGGGCACTGGCAGGTGAGTGATGAGAATGCAGGCAAGAAGACAGTCACTGGAAAATACTACGCCCCCCTCCCCCCTACCCCCCACCGCAAATGACAAGAGCAACTGGCTGTTAAGGAATTGTTTTCACAAGTGTATGGGAACTCTCTATCCTGGGCCCACCACCAAGCTGGGCCCTAGAAAAGATATCTCAAGGGGTAAATAGTGAGGACCGCCAGGGCAGCCCCTGGCTCAGAAAGGGACACCTGTGCTTGGGGCTTACGCTCTATGGACACCTTTTGAAATTCTTCAGAGATTTATCTTTGAATTTGTGTTTTGTAAGTGAAGTCCAAAGAAACAGTGGAGCAAGGGGGTGGGGAGGAGCTTGCTCATCCCCCAATTTCTCCCCCCTTCTCACAGGTGGTAGGCCTCCAGCTGCCTGCCCCCCTCCCGTGCCTGTAGCCACCGGGGCAGGCAGGAACCTGGACACAGGTGCAGGCAAGTGGGAATCACTGTGCATTCCTGGCGCTCCGAGTTGCTGGCCAAGGCCAGGGGGCACCTGGGAGGGTCTGTGATCACCCCTTAAGTCTCCCTACACTCAAGAGAGCAGGGTGTGAAGCAGCAAATTAAAAAATACCATGACACGTCAAGAGAGAGACAGAAAAAGAAGGGAAAGCTTATTTTTCCCGCTTTTTGAACAAGAGACCTTGTGGGTTTTTGCCTTGGGCCTTTTAAAGTTAGGGAGTTGTCCTGATGAGGCCTTACATGGGTGGAAGGAATCTGGGTATACATATCGAATAAATGAAAAGGGAGGGCTTACTGGAGGCTCCTTCCTTGATGGGCACTTAGAGTCTGTCTGAGAAAATAATCTACCCAGGAAGGGTGTATCCTTTGAAAGCATCATACAGTAAAGTAAATTGTGTGGTAAAGAAGAAGGACATTTTCTCAGAAGGAAGTCTCTGGTGATTATAGACCAGGACACACAACTCTGCTTAAGTATACGCAGTACAAGCAATTATTCTAAATATATGTACATACACACACACACACACACACACACACACGCACACACACACACATATAGAATAAGTGTATGTATGTATATATATGTATGCATGTATGTGTACATATATGTAAATGTATGTGCATATACACACACACATAAGAAGTTAGGACAAATTAGAGGGAATATTGAGAATGTAATAGACAAGTTCTTCACTTTTGCTGAAGAATGTTGGGAGGAAAAACACATAAAAATAAAGTTGAATTGAGGGGCACCTGGGTAGCTCAGTTGGTTAAGTGTTGGAATCTTGGTTTTGGCTCAAGTCACGATCTCAGGGTCGTGAGATCAAGCCCCGTGTCGGGCTCCTCACTGGGTGTGGAGCTGACTTAAGATTCTCTCTCTCCCTCTCTCTGCTCCTGCCCCTCCTCTAAAAAAAAAAAAATAGTAATAAAGTTGAATTGAGTTCACCTTTCTTCCCTAGAAATTATCTATTTCTCTCCTTTTGAGAGAAGTTTTTTCTCTCTTCTCTTTTTCAGAGAAACATATTTTCTGAAAGTGAAAATAATAAATTGTGCTTCTTAGAAAGTATGCTATCTGACTGTATTCATTAGCATTCAGGGGAGCAGAGGGGACACATGCACAAACAAATCAGATTGCAAATGCTTATTAGTGCAAAATATATTATATGCATTATTACAAAAATCAATTACACTTCACGACAATTTCTAAATTATCCCCATGGAAGTAAAAACCACTTTAGACACTCAATAAATGGAGAAAAACTCATTAAACTCCTGAGTCCTGCTGAGTGTCTCGGTGAGAGAGAGCAAGAGCTTAGTAATTAACATTTGGAAGAAGTGTGTGTGTTTAAAATGGTCTCTTCAAGACCTAAACCTTGGCCTAGTTTACTCCATGTCAAATGAACTTCTTTCCTTCCTCTAAGAAGAGAATTCATCAAGATTCTCTTACTTGTTTGCATGCTTATAGACACATATACAATGTGTATCCTGTATTATGGAGAAAAAGGGTGTAGGTAAGAAGGTGGTTTAAGGCTAAGCTCAGCTTCCTGTCAGAGGTAAGAGGTATCTCCATGGTGGCATCTGTCTGGAAGACTCCAGGTGGTTCTACCATTAGACCCAGGCAAATGGGGCCTGAGCCTGAGGACCATGCCCTAGTTTAAGAGAAGAGAGGGAAACATGCCTACCTGGAATCAACATACTTCCTTCTAGTCCATGCTTTGGGGACTTTGAACTCTGGAATGTTCTTACATATCCCAGTTTGCTTCTAGACCCTGTGGGATCTATTCTGCAAGTCACGACATCACAGCTCTTAATTGTATCCTTAGCCTGATAGTGGCCAAGGGGCAGCTCTTTGCAGGCCTCTTGTGTTTGAACTGGGATATCCACATACCTATGAATGAGTGTGAGGTTCCTTAAGTTGCAAGACTGAGCAAATGCTAAGAAAACAAATTGGCAGGCCATGGGTTAGAGGGAACGGGGGCCCTCATTTGTAGTCTTGTCCCTGTGTGAGAATGTTAGGGCTGGATCTTCTTCCAGGAGACCAGATGCACAAGGTTCTGAGGTGCCTTCTAGGCAGAGAACATCTTAAAGGCAGAAGGAGTTGGCGGACAGAAGGTTGACCCTGTACCAGGGCCTCATTCTCTAGCTGAAAGAATGATTGTAAGGACTATCTAGGATCCATCCCTTAAATTTATCATTTATAATGACAAGAAACTCAGCAGAGTTGAAAATAAAACTTACTGAATAGCATTTGATTTAACATAGAAAATGCCCACTGAATTATCCAAAGTTCCTTGCATTTTTATATATAATTTAATCTTCTGGAGATTCCTAGTGGCATGGCTAACAGGCCACCAGATAGGCCAGAAGGTTACACCGAGGACTAAGAGTGGGACGTCTGTGAGCTGTTCGCTCTGTGTTCCCATTGACCCACACGGAGAGTCTGCCTGCTATCTAAGGATATCTCTCCGTTTCCTGGATCTGCGGCCTCAAGTTTTACCTGAAGAGGGTCATTCTTTGGGTTGAACTGATTGCAGCTGAAATAGGGAACCCCATATTTCAAGTTCTGTCTAAGCTTCTCAGAAGCAAGGTGGAGGACAGCTATAGGCATGAAGAAAGAATGGTGCACAAGGGCACTGATTACCTCGTGGCGCTTGAAACAAAAGGCCGAAGTCCCACAAATGAGACAGGAAGGCCTAAGACAGCCAGGCCCACCTCATAGACTTGCCCACCACAGACCCTGCGGATCTGTGTAGTTTCAAATCAGGATTACTTGTTTTAATTGACTGAAAAATGAGGTCACCTCTATGGAAAGAACAAGAAACTCAGACATTTTTTAGTTGATCACATTTTTTACCACATTGAAATTGGCTCCTCTTATGGTTTCTTTTCTTTTAAAAACTTGTGTGGCATTTGGGAGATACATCTCAGAGACATCTATGTGGTAACGTAACTTCAAGTTAAAAGCCATTTGATACCAAGAGTATATTATTTTTTATTGAGTTACAAGTCACATGTCATCAAATTTACCATTTTAAAAAGTAAAATTTAATAGTTTTTAGTACATTCACAAAGTTGTGCAGCCATCACCATTATCTAATTCCAGAAAAATTTTATCATCCCCCAAAGAAACCCCATTATCCATTAATCTTCACTCTTCATTCTCAATCTCCTCTCAGTTACTGGCAACCATGAATCTACTTTTGATCTCTGTGGATTTGCCTATTCTGGATGTTTCATAAAATAAAAATCATACAACATGCAGCCTCCTGTGTCTGACTTCTTTCACTTAAAATAATGTATTCAAGCTTCATCCATGTTGGGTATGAATCAGTACTTCATGCATTTTTCATGCTGTGTAATATTCCATTGTATAGATATACCATCTCTTAAATCTATCAATTGATGGAAATTTGGGTTATTGCACTTTTTGGCTCTTATGGATAATGCTGTTATTAATATTCATATTTTGTGTGGACATATATTTTCAACTCTCTTGGGTATATACTTAGGACTAGAATTTCTGGTTATGAGTGTATTTTTTTTATGTCTTTTCATCTTGACGAAAATGAAGGTTGGTGTTTCAAATATTAGCCTGAATCTTGGGTTTCCCACACTCCACCAAAAAGTCACACATGGTGTGAGTCTGAAATTTAATCTACTCGCTCCTTCGCTCCTTCTCCTCTTGGCTCCCCCAGAGCCCTACAACCCAGAGAAACCATTGGTTGTTGAAACAGGTCTTAGCAGATAAAATGAGCTATGGTGATTTTTCTCAGATTGCTCACTATGGAACACTTTCCTCAAACAAAATTTGTACTTAAGAATCCTTCCTTCTAAAAAGTAATAAAAAGTAGCAACATCTGAGATGTTCAAAGAGGAAACATGGCTATGTGCTCTGGTTTGGCTGCGTATGAATCTCCTCTTGCAAGTGTAGGGCCAAGAAGACCAAAATAGCACAATGACTTGGAAGATGAACACGACAGCTTAGCAGGTGTGGGTGAACACTTTTTTTTTTTTTTTATGAAAGAAGATCCTGAATAAGGATCAAGAATGGGAAATACATAAACCATAATATTGGCTAATAAGATGTGCATCTTATTTTTTATCCATGTAGACAGTTGACTTGACTATAAACCAACTAGTTGCATGTGCAAAATTCTGTCACATAGACCATTTAGCATCAGGCCATTAAAAAATAATAATCCAGTGTGACTTTTGGTAAAGTTCTTCCCCCCTTGAATTAATTTTGTTTGTAGACATAATTGGTTTAAAGAACAGAACATGTACTCAGAAATGTGCTACATCGGTAAATTATGCCGTGAAGAAAGAGGCAGGATGTATTTTTGACTTTTCAATTTGACTGTTAAAATTTGCATTTCTTACTTTCCGTGTGTGTCACCATAGCTTTTCTTTCCTGTAAGTTTTTCAATTCTCTCTCCCTGCTCCTTTCTTGTTTTCTTCTTTTTTGACCCAATAATTCCTGAATCACCATTTTGCCACTTGTGATTGTTTTCAAACTACTGTGTTTCACACATACGTTTCAGAGATACATCCATCAGGAGGAAAATTGCAAGTGCCAGTAAAAATCGTCTCTCTAATTTGTTAATGCATGTCTGAAAAATACAGAACGTGTGAGATGAGTACAAAAATAACTTGAAACAGAAGGCTGAGGAGTGGAAGGAGAGGAAATATACATAATAAGTAGTATGTTGATTTTTGTCCCCTCATAAATGAACCCACATGTCACTGTCTGCTGTGGGATTTGTCCACCGCCTCTACTTTAAGCATCCAATGGAGTTCCAGGCCACCGACTCTCAGGGTGCATGCTCGGCAGTGGTAACTCATGCCTCCAGTATGTTCTTTTCCTGGCAACTTTTCCTAGAGATGGAATGTCGTAGCCTCATTCGAATCACTATGTTCTTTGGGAAAATCTCTTGGATACCGTACAAACTACTCAAATCCAATCTCTCACGAGGGATAACTGAAATGTACAGGGGCCACAGTTATGATTCATATTCGTGGTCCTTGTGATTTGTATTAACCGTAAGCTTCCAAAGTGTCAGAAAGAGTTCACTTCATACACAAAGGATTTGTGCTGCCTGTGGACTTTTGCACGCGCTACCCTGTGCGGAGAGGACGGTGGCAACCGCGTGCATTTTTTCTCAGTTCAGCTTAGTAAGCATCGCCAGGCACAGCGGAGTTCTAGACACAGAGGGAATTGCAAGAATAACTTGTTCTGGAGGAGCACAGGAGATAAGCTATAACAGAAAAAAACAAAACAGGGGCGCCCGAGTGGCTCAGTCAGCGAAGCCTCCGACTCTTGGTTTCGGCTTCGGTCACAATCTCAGGGTCTTGGGATGGAGCCCTGAGTTGGGTTCCCTGCTCACTGGGGAGTCTGCTTCCTCTCTCTCTCTCTCCCTCCCTCTGGCCCTTCCCCTATTCGTGCTCTCTCTTTCTCTCTTTTTTTTCTAAAAATAAATAAATCATAGAAAAAAACCACAAGCATATGTTAGAACAATAGATACATAGATACATGCTATAGAGCGTATATGTAAAGGCTTAGAGAATGAGGAAATCATTATGTGGAAATATCTGGAGCAAACTTCATTACAAAGTTAATGACTAAGTAGACCAAGTAGAACTCTGAGACTGAGTTTGGCAAAGTAGAGAGAGAGTGCCTTTGGGATCTGTGCAGGAAGAGCAAAAGGGCAGAAGGTAAAAGCCTTAGCAGTGTGGTTTGAAAATTAAAACTCATGTATTCCACAAATCCCATCTAGTTGAAGGTGGCTGTGTGACCTAGCTTGCACACCAGTCAGCACAACTCTGGGGCTGCCAGAGTGAGAAAGATTTGCTCATCTCCGTGAAAGGAGGCAGAGGCAACCAGCACCCACCTTCCTCCCCCTCATTCCTGCTACAAAGACATGGAGGAAAGGCCAAGAGAAGCAGAAGATGCTGGACTCAACATCTCCGGGTCCTCTTTTTTAATGAGGGAAAAAGAACCCCTCGGGGGTTACCAGCCACATTTTCAATTATTTGTAGCCCATCACCTTCCTACTGATATTCTTAGGTGGGTTTTGGTGAGAAAGATGTTGCCCATTTTTAGTTGTATTTGGTAAAACTGGTTTTAAAATAAAAATGGACATGATCACAGGATTATCTCATGAGGAAATGATTGTTTTATAGCTTGCAAGTTTATTCGCTTGAAGAATAACACTTCAATAATTATATATATCCATTTCATAATTTGTCGCTAAAAGCAGATTTCCTGAGCTTTCAGACACTTTTAGTCCATTAAGCCTTACTACCTCAAATGAGCACACCTAAAACTCTGCATGGCTGTGAATTTAAGAAGTCGGCTAGGACTTCAAGCGATAGTCTCAATTATTTCCCTTTAGTTTTTCTTCCAACTCCACGAAGTAATCTGTCCCTGCTGGCATTCTTCTTCTTTTTTTTTTTTTTTTTCGTGTTTAGAAGATTGTTGTATCCACTCCAAAATCTAATCTTTTTACAAAATGTTCTCATATTTCATGAAATAAAGGTGGCTTAAAAATTCATAGTCCCTAAACCATTCAAGAGTTGCTTTTTCACCAATTTTAATAACTGTCAGCAGAATAACTGGGCAGAAATAAGGATAACATATCTTGCAAGCTAGTAAAGTTCCAGAGACTATAAAAACTGGAAGGGGCCATCTGGGCTAAGGGAGCCCAACACTGGTCTTCAAAATCTTCTTGGAAAATTAAAAAAATAAAATAAAATTTCGAGATTCATTCCCAGAAATCCTGATCCAATGGATTAGGAGCGAAGGCCAGAAATATCTTTAAAAAAAAAAAAAAAGTCTCTCCAAATACTCATCTGGGTTTGGGAAGCACCCACCTAGTCCACAATGTTTCACCAAAGGCTCACATGACACAGCTCAGGGATCCTACCAAAATGCAGTTCCTGTTTCAGTGAAATCTCAGGTTTTCCTGAGAGTCTGCTTCTGTAACAGGCTGCCAGGGGACATGCTGATGGTCCACGAACCACACTTACTCTGAGTGAGGAGAATCCAAACCACACACCTCGTTTTGTTCCACAGGCCAGAAAACAGACTGAGAGAGGTTACATGCGTCATCCGGGTCCCCCAGGCACATAGTGGCTGCGTGAGAGCCCAGCTCCTCCCATTCCCAGCCCAGTGCTCTTTATTGCGATTGTACCGCCTCCAGAGCAGAGCAGTGTTGCTCTTGGTGTTGATGGGGACTGGAGAAGATGAAGCCCCTTTGGTTCACACTCTTGTTTTATCATGGAACCTTTAAATAATTGGGGATCTCCGTCTCTCCCTGTCTTCCACTTGTCTCTCCACCTCATACCTGCCAGTGGGGTGACAGTGAACGTTTAACTAAGGGCTCCCCGGATGGGTGAAGAGGGAGGGAAGCCCTGATTTGTAGCATTTGTTGATTTCTACGGTGTAAGTACTCTTAGCATGGCCAACTTGAAGATAACCAGCTGACATGACTGAATGTGGAGCTAGGAAAAGACATGCTCAGCCCCCTCTCATGACCCAGTGGGAGCCGGCTCCAAGCATTCCTTTCATCCAGCTCTCTGACCCGGAGGAGCTGAGGCCACAGGCCGGGATTGCAGCTGTGTTTCCAGCCGGGCTGCCAGGACTTGCTACCTGGCTAGGGGTCAACAGAAGAAACAACACTATTGTTTTCCAAGCAAGTCAACCTCTAGTGTCACTGGTTAGATGTACTGATTGTGTGTTAACGATGAAAATGTCTTAAGAAAGCTAATGCCAAGAAGAGAGGAAAGATCATGGAGAAAGTATCAGCTCACCAGTGAACGGCACATTTACAAACTGAAAACAAGCAGGCAAATGAACATGAACTGATTGACCTGAAAGTGGACAAGTGTACAGAAAAATACTTTCGTTTTGTCAAAATAGAACCCAAAACCACTGGGTGAATTTTCAGGTCAAGTCAATGGTATCGATCAAGGGCCCCCTGTTCAGGACATTAAGCTGGGTTCTTGCAGCATAGTTTTATTTGTATGTGATCTTACGGTATGTTTGGTGGGGTTTTGTTTTTTTTTTTTTTTCTTTTGCCACTTCTGCTAGGACTCTCACTGGAGAAGACAAGACAAATGGTCTCCCGTGCCAGTGCAGGGGGTGAGGGAACTTCACCTGCCACTTCATTTGCCATATTTTAAAAAATGAAGGCTTTCCATTAGAAGAGATTCATTATATGAAGCACTTTATGCAGTTCTAGAACAAGACGCCACAGAGTCCTACAGAGCACTTAGCATCACATGGAACGATTACTGGAGTCCATATACCAAAAAGTTTACGTCATTTCGACATCAGCTGTACAAAATAGTGTACCTATAACACTTGATTCTTAATCATGAAAAAACGCTTCTAAATTGGATAGAAGTATCATTTTCCCACGTGATTTATTAACAGTGACATTAAATACAAGGAAACGAAAGAGTAAGTATGGACTTTCAACATGGAGGCAGTTCAGGTACAATATATATTTCTATCAAAAACAGCCTGGTTTTTCTCTTAAATGTCCATTCTGTTGTCTTTCCCTAATTTCCTTTCCTCAAAAAAAAAAAAAAATTCTCCTTATTCTCCTTCTAAATGTTGCCACCACTCACTAACTCCACTGGGGGTAAAGTCTCACTCTTTACCATCATATACATTTAGCAAGTGCTGCACAGGGTCAGGAACACCTGTGACAAGTTTGCTTTTCTCCTGTTATGAATCCCCGTACTTCAGTGTGACAAGGCAAAAAGCTAAAGAAAATCCGCAGAAATTCTGTTCAAACTACATTTAGCAAAACTAAGCCAATAAGTTTAGAAGCAGAAGACCATTCTGAAGTGACCTTAGCTATACAAAACATATAAACAATATCTAAAATTAATGAATTCAAATCTCTTCGCTTAGGTATATCTGGAAATTAAATTGGCAAAATTCCTTGAAGGTTTGTCTTCAACTTACCTGGTAAGCCCCAGAGGTTTGATACCCACAGAGTACCACTTCAGTTCAAGAATCTATTGCAATATTTACTGAGCACCTACTATGTGTGACATCCTGGGCAAGGCATTGCAAATCCTGCAAATAGGGCAAGGGATATCAAATAATCTTCTACCTTTTTTTAACATCAGTGCTACACTAAGAATTATTTTGAGCTACGATCTAATTTTTAACCCAGAATAGGATTATCCAGTGGGTTTAAAATATGGCTCTAGTAAAGTAACCCATTGCCCCCAGTATACATTCCTGACAATAACAAATCCTCAAATATTTTGATCATTACAGAGTCAAGTGAGAGAGTATAAGTTCAACAGAAATCCATCCTGTAATTGAGAACACAACCCCGAGGGCCTGAACCAAGGGCAGAGCATTTTTGTCTGTTGCACACTTTTTCTAGGCTCCAATTTGTACCTAATACGTTTGTTATAAAGATCAAAATAGATGAATATATGGAGAATTTGTGAACTTAAATCACCATACAAATGTAAAATGGGGTAGTTATTAATATGTATAGGTTTTTACACACAGAAATTAACAGTCAACTTTTGATGAACCCATAGTGTGAAAAGTGTATCTCTCCTTCCAGAAAACATTAAAAGTTAGTCAATATCTGTCTTCTTATTTTCCCACAGTTCATCTGAGAGGACTGTAACTTCCCTTCATGGTGAGAGTTATATTTTTCCCTTTATTTCTGGAATCTTTTGCTTCTTTCCTTCTCTTTCTCTCTTTTTTTTAGAAGATTTTCTTTATTTACTATTAGAGAGAGAGAGGGCGAGGGAGGGAAGAGCAGAGGGGGAGGGAGAGAGAGAGAAGCTCAAGCAGACTCCACACTGAGGGCAGAGCCCAATGTGGTGGGACACTTAACCTACTGAGCCACCCAGGCTCCAATCTCTCTCTCCTTTTAACTGTATATCCTCCCTTCCTCAGAGAGCCTAGTAACTGTTGTTATTATTACTATTATTATTATCATCTTGACTTTTATAGGTGAGAGAAACTGAGCCTTGAGCCCATCTGTAATATGTATTCATGGTACAGATGAAGAAACTGAGAACCCCATGAGTCATTGTCAGTCAGAGATAGTGGTAATAAGACTAAAGCCTGGAGTCCCAACTCCTAACAAGTATTTTCTCTGAAGCATTCATTCAGCCCAAGAGGAAAGAAGTAAATCCAAGTTTTGAGGATTCCTAAGCTTTGGCTCAGAGTAAGAAAGTTATAATAAGTCAGAGTTGAATAGGATAAAAATAATGTGACTTATCTATTGATTTGGAATGATCCTTTAGTGAGAGACACATGTCACAATAGGCACTATCTGTATTTACCTTGAAACATCTAAATTGTTTTGTTGAATTATGTAGTTGAATGCATGGATTATTTATTCATTTGGGTATACAGAAAACAAATCCAAATATTTCTCTATGCACATTTTTCCTAGATTCCTTCCACATATGGATTCATCATTATGGTGAAATGTTGGGACCAGTATATAAATTTTTCCCCAATCAAGTCTGGAAATTTCCTTTATATTCATCCACTGACGTCTAATTGTATGTGTTATATTTTTTAGCTCTAAATTTCTATTTGGTTCTCTTCTATAGTTCTTTGCCAAAATTTTTGGTCTTGTCTTTTAATTCCTTAAACATGCATAACATTTAAAAATAAATCTCTGATAAGTGCATTATCTAGATCTATATATGTCTATTTCTGTGGATTATTGTTATTTTGGATTTTAGTCATATGGTCTTGTTTCCTATTACGCTTAGTTATTTTTGACTGGGTGCTGGACAATATATATGAAGAATTTGGAAGTAATTTTAAGCTTTTAATGATTTAATCTTTCTCTGAGGTCAGTTACTCTTGTTTCCACCAAGTAGCTAGGTTTAAGGCATGAGCTATCTGAAATCATTGCAAATCCAATTATAGATTAAGATGACTCAAAGATGGGGTTCATTCTCTATGAGGGCTTATCTGTTACTGGAATTGGCAATCATTTCAAAGGGAAAAATGGTCCCCAAAACCAGGATCAATTCTCTGGCTTCTTTCCTCTTCCAATCTTTGTCCTACAATGTCTCACTGAATTGTTACTGCCCTAGAGTAAAATAAAAAATTCCTTAAAAATTTCCTGAATTCCCACACGTTCATGTACTTAATTTAGTCCCAAGTGCTACATAAATTTGAATAGATTGTTGAGGTTTTTCCAAAATATCTTGAGCCATGCAATTCAAAAGGGTAATTTAGATAGGCCTAGTCTACTTTTCTACATTTTTTTTTTCTGATGTTATTTAACAATTTTATATTTGTTGAGCCTGGGACAATGCTTCATGAAATTTCAGAGCCTTTGAGACTTTTTGGAGAGTACATATCCACAGAGGACTTGATGTCCTCTGTTAACTTGCTAACTTGATCCTATATCCCACCCACCCAGACTCCTCCTCTGTTCTTTCCTCTCTTACCCAACCCTTAAATTGTGATTCTGCTAACGTATGGTGAAATAACTAGACAAGACTAACTCTCTGAACATTTGGGGAAGCATTAATCACTACCCTTTATAATTCCCTATTAACAGGCACATGCAAAGGGTTTGTTCTAAAATATAAAAGCATTTTATGCTTCATACAGACTTCCTCCAGAAGGGTTGAAAGAGATTTCGAAGTCTTCTATTACAAATCCGAAAGTAGATAGATATTTTTAACTTGATAAAAAAGCAAAAATACAGGGGAAATAAATGGCAAGTTCTCATCAGATTGATGTCAAAATTGGAAGTTCTAGGTCAGCCTCCAGATATTTACTTTAGATTTCAAACCATAAGAGGATAGATGTGTTTAAGTGAAATAAGCAGTAAAATGATAAGCTAGTAATATCATTCTGTTTGTTTTTTCAAATACTTTTTTCTCATTGTTTCAGTTACTTTAGAGGCAATAGCTTGTCACTTTGCAAACATGGGCAGAAACAGTGAGTAATTTCATTTTATCTGTAATCCTCCATGTGGCTACAACTGGAGAATATCCATTCTCCCTCTAAATCCCCAGTTTCTGGCAATTACATTCAGTAATTATGTGAAGAGTGCATATTTCCTTGTTAATTACATATTTTATTTCTTTTGGTTATAACTTGTAACTTTTTATATAATCTTTGCAAGATGACAAGAAAGTTTTTTGGGGGGGATATCATCCTTGTTTGTATTGTTTTTACCCATATTCTTTCCTTGTGGATGACCTTGCCTCTCCAGCAGTCTCTCTCCTCCTTCCAGCCTTCCCTTCCTCTCCATCCTTGTTTTGAAAATCTGGCTACCCTAATTATAAGCTATCTAATATAGAAGGGAAGTAATTTTAATGAAGGATAAGTTCGCCCTTCCTTCTTTCCTTCCTTCCTTCCTTCCTTCCTTCCTTCCTTCCTTCCTTCCTTCCTTCCTTCCTTCCTTCTGAGAGAGCAAGGGGAAGGGCAGAAGGAGAGGGAGAGAGATAGAATCTTAAGCGGGCTCCACATCCAGCATGGAGCCTGACACAGGGCTTGATCTCAAGACACTGAGATCATGACCTGAGATGAAATCAAGCGTCAGACACTTAACTGACTGAGCCACGCAGGTGCCTGGTGGATAAGTTTTTAAATAATTAATTAATTTAAAAATTTTTATATATTTATTTGTCAGAGAGAGAGAGAAAGAGAGAGACAGCATAGGCAGAGGGAGAATCAGGCTCCCTGCTGAGCAAGCATGTGGGACTTGATCCTGGGATCCGGGGATCATGACCTGAGCCAAAGGCAGGCACTTAACCAACTGAGCCACCCAGGTGTTCCATTGGGATAAGTTTTTTAAATGCGTTACTTTCATTCTAGAATTTGCGACAATGGCAGGGTATCTTAATAGAGGCAGCGGTCACTACATACGTTTTTATGAGGGGGCATTGAAGCTGAAGGGCGGCATCTAACATGGAGGAAGGCCGACAAGGGTGAATACCCCCAAATTCACATTATCATCAACAGTATAGACTATAGAGTAGACTCTGTGAGCCTAGCATGCTGTCCCAATATTTAAATGCCAGTCACACTTGTGGGTGTCAGAGTTCCCTTCTTCCTTCGTAGCTAAAAGGTGAGAGATGACTCTTACGTCTTTGCTGTTGGTGTATATCAAACGTTACGACGAGAGATGGAGAAGGGGTTGAGTGAGTTGGTAAGGGAGTAATTTTGCCAGCCTGTTTCTTCTCCCCAACTTGTGCACATGCTGAGCTTTGTAAGGTGTCCAAGGACATCTACTTACTGCATCGCAGGTGCAAACATTCAAGATTACAGTGAGTGCCGACCTCGAATAGCTTAGGTGGCCAATCTAAATTCCACAATCTGTCAACCTGACCTTGTCCTTTCTTCAGGTGTTTATATGGTGCTGGAACAGGAATTATATCCATTACGTAAAGGAAATTACAAAAATCATGTACCCATACCCCATTGTCGTTACAATACTGCATCGTTTTTACAACAGAGTAAGAATTACAAATCAGCATAACATGTTGCCCAGGGACTGGGTTAGCATATTTTAAATGTGAGCATTTTGGAACTTTTATTTAGTCAAATCCATTGAAAATCTTTATGTCATTGGCGTTTTGCAAGCACATTGTCACTCTAGGTATGTCTGGAGTTGATTTCCAAGAGAGAGTAAGATCCGGAAAAGAAGCATCCTGATTCAGTTGTGAACTTTTTATATATACCTAAATTTTTAGATCTTACGTGACAACTGATTTCTGCTGTAACTGGCTTGTAGGATGGGAAAAGTTATTTTTAAAGGCACATCTGTTATTTATATTTTAAGCTTGATTTGGGTTTCTTAAGAATTTCCCTTTAAGAATCGCCCTTCTTTCAGGGTCATATCTACCCTCACAGTTGTACACCTATAACAGAAGAGAAAGGGATTTTTAAAGGCCAGATTGCTCCTGGAGAAGATGTGACCGCTCTCTGTGGCCCACATTTCTCTGATGATTAGACGGTGGTGTACAGTGCCCCCTCCTCAGAAGGTTCTCTGGGGAGGGCTGTCATCCGCGGCTCCCAGGGTGGGCTGGAGCAGGACACACGCACGTTGACACAGAACGTGTAGGAAAGAACAACTAAGGTTGAGCAACGCACTGCCATCATGTCAAATGTCTCAGACTGTCGCAACGTCCGTAGAGAAAAGATTCAGTAGATTTTTCAGCAGTGGTGGTGGTGGTGCGTGTTTGGCTTTTTAAAACAAGCCAGTGTCGGAGCAGCACATCACTTTACTGTGAATGTCCAGGGGCTTAGTCACTGGGCCCACCCCTCCTTGTGCTTTTCAGGAGGACAGGGGGCGTGTCGCACTGTTTGCTACTGAGTCACTGCTGTCCTTACCCCGAGGATTCAGTAATGGGTGATCAGGAAGATGACACATCCCATCATGGTTGTGGTTTTCAGAAACTAGTAAACACTGAAATCTTGTTTTAGCTACAAACAAAACCGAATATTGTTACATTTCTTTTTCTTTTGAGGGTGTGTATATGGGGATATGGATGTACTGTTATGTAAGAGCACACACCCCTGGTAATTCAAATCCATCGGGTGAGACTCAAGAGAGGTGTGCACTTAAGATCTGAGTAGGTATAAGTGGTAGTTACCAGATAAGGTTCATTACCAAGGAAACCTAAGGGTGAAGCAAGTGCAAATGATGGGTTTGCATGACCCTGAGTTTGCTCATTTCAATTAAAGGATGCCCTGTGACTTTATCATCCCTGAGTTTTGCCTCTACAAATACAACATTTTTAATAACTCATATACTTTTATATGTTGTTGAAATGAGAATTAGAAATATGCAAATTAGATCTACAAAAAATTATGTGAGATTCTTCTGCACAGATTTGTCTGTTCTTTCCTTTTTATTTATTTAATCATTTATTTAGATCAGTATGGACACCTGGATATTTACTTTATGCTTCGAGTTATAATCCAGCACAGCTTTATCTATTTTCTCATGCAAATTATTCCAGCTTTGGTCACTGGAAGGTTTTTCAGTTAGTTCCTGTGTTACTTGGACATATTCCCGTCATTGTGGGGTTTGTTTTTTTGTTTGTTTTTTGTCGTTGTTACTATTGGTTTTCTTTGAGCCCTTCCTTATTTTCTGGCACTCGAACGTGCCGCAGGCTTGCCTTGTATATTTCCTGTCCCAATTCTAAATCAGCCGCTTCTCCAAGGGGTCTTGGTTACTTTTATGGGAGGATGGTATTAGAAAGCAGTACCTAACTTGCTCTTGTCACGGTTGTTGGTAGGTCCTCTCAGTTGGCAAAACAAAGAAGCATGTGTGTGTGTACAAACTAGCGTATATACACAGACCTATAAATATTTCGGTAGGTACGCATTTGGATCTATAATAAGATAAGCATGAATTTCTACTGATTTCTCCAATCCAGTACCACAGGAATCATTCTAGCCTCTCCCCTTTGCTTATCTGTAACCTTCTGCTCCACAAGTGAGAAACTTGGCTCTCAACATCCACCACCCATTTACTTCTTGTTCAGTTCCAGTATACTTGTCTAGTGGTTTTAAAATTAACCCACTCTAGGGGGGCTCATCCTCACCGATAGAGTGCAGTCCTTTGCACAGTTCCTTTTCCCTTTGGTCTTATAGTCTCTATTCATTTCCAAAGTTACTTGGATCAGCAGCCTTCCCCCCACCCCCCTTGGTAAGATTATTTCCTACGTTTATAATATAGTTACATTATTTTGGCATAGCCTGCATTTCATCCTGGGATCCCCCAATCTCCTAAATGATTTTTTAAATTTGCATATATTAAAAAAAGAAATGATGTTAGCAGTTATTTATCTCTGTTAGTATACCAGCTTCATTCCAAGGCAAGCTAACATACTTGTCCATGAAGCCTCCCTAAATCACCGGACATTATAATAATTCTTCTTTGATTTGAGATCAGAATATAGAGAGACTTCTTTTGCTGTATTTTACCTAAGAGAATGCTGAGTCTCACAAGGAAGAAATCAAATGACTTTCAAAACCTTATAAAAAGACAAACCATAAGAGACTCTTAATCTTAGGAAGCAAACTGAGGGTTGCTGGAGGGGAGGGGGGTGGGGGGATGGGATAACTGGGTGATGGACAGTGGGGAGAATATGTGTTGTAATGAGCACTGGGTATTATATAAGACTGATGAATCACAGACCTGTACCCCTGAAACAAATAATACATTATATGTTAATTAATTGAATTTAAATTAAAAAAAATTTTTTTTAATGTTATAGTAAAGCTGGCATCCTTATTCTGGCTCTGGAATCGATTTTCCTTGTCTGGCTTTGTTCAGATCCTTGCCTGGCTTTTACTCTTGGTCCCCAGTCCATCCCTTCCTTACTTTGTCACCACATTGATTTTGCCTTATTTTTTATTTTATCTTGTGATGATACTACTTGACACCAGGTTGACTAAACATGAACTTCATTTGTTTCCTTAAAATAACACTTACATTAAATACAGATGCTCAATTCTCTCATTTTCTGACTACCAAGGGTGGAAAAAACTGCGATGATTCTAGCTTTCTCTGAATAGGGCTTAAATGGAATAAATCTAATTTACTAGCATAGACATTTTTGAAACCTGTGCCTTGATCTGTGTGTTCTCTACAAAAGTGCCCTTTCACCTCTAAAGAAATTTGCATCCATGAAGGTTCACTCCTGATGCTGTGAAGTTCTACTCCTCACTGAAAGAGCTGGAGCGTAGACCTCCAGCTGCCCCCCAGTTAAGGAGGAAGTGCACACAATGACTTCCGTCCAAAGAATGGAGTGTGGAAGGAGAGAGGACAGTAACTCTGTGGTGGAGAAACCTGCAAACACTATCTCAGCCAGGTGATCACCGGTAACATCATCAGTCATAAGTCACATTGACAGCAGGTACCCTGCTACCATACGATGAAAATGACACTTTCCCTCTGAGATCTTCCTCCCCAAACCCATAACCCGG
The DNA here is from genome assembly GCF_024610735.1 of Ursus americanus. Lineage (NCBI taxonomy): Eukaryota > Metazoa > Chordata > Mammalia > Carnivora > Ursidae > Ursus > Ursus americanus. Next base: position 47,493,440 of record NC_142137.1, on the reverse strand, counting down.
TCTAATCATGAGAACAACATCCCGGAAACCCCAATTGAAGGACATTCTGCAAAATACCTAACGAAACTGTTTTCAAAACTGTCAAGTTCATGAAAAACAAGGAAAGGCTGAGAAGCTTAAGGAGACAAGGTAACTAAATGCAGTGTGGTATCCTGTATGGGATCCTGGGACAGAAAAAGGACATTAGGTAAAAGCTAAAGGTATCTGAATACAGTATGGACTTTAGCTAATAATAATGTATTAATATGGGTTCATTAGCGTGAACAAATGTACATACTTGGGATGCCTGGGTGGCTCAGTCGGTTAAGCTTCTGCCTTCGGCTCAGGTCATGATCCCAGCGTCCTGGGATTGAGTCCTTCATCAGGCTCCTTGCTCAGTGGGGAACATGCTTCTGCCTCTGCCTGCCACTCCCCTTATTTGTTCCCTATGTATTATCTATCATCTATCTATCTATCTAATCTATCTATCTATCTATCTATCTATCTATCTATCATCTCTATCTCTCTGACAAATAAATAAAATCTTAAAAAAACTACACACACACACACACACACACACACACACACACACACAAGAAACCCAAAAGTACCCTACTAATGTTACCAGTAGGGGAAAACGGGGTGCGGGCTCATGGGACTTACCTTTTTAACTTTGCCATGAATCTAAAAATATTCTAAAATAAAAAGTTTATTTTTAAAAAACAAAGTGGAAAAATTAGATCTGGTTAAGAAAAAAAGATTTGTAAATTTCAGAAAAAGAGACTATTGGGAGATTTTACTTCCTTTGGCTTATAAAACATATTTGTTACTACTCATCTTACAAGGTTTTGACTCTTTTCTCTCTCTCTCTCTCTCTTTTTTACTTAAAAGTAGGGCACTGCCTATGAATCTGGCAAGTAGGAATGACCCAGAGGGACCCATCTCTGAAGACGCATTTAGATTGGGTTTCTTGCATTAAGAATGAATCGATGACCCAAAAACCTTATTTCAAATGCTAATCAGCATCTATTAAACAGAAAATTGTTATATTCTGGAATACTATCTGGGTCCTATAATCAGTAATTGGGGTGTAAGTTCATGTCTACTCTTCTTTGGTATTATTGCTTTGGAACATATTAGACTATGTTTTTCTGAGGAGAAAACTGGATTTCTCAACCCTATTGGTCAGCTCAAAACCTACACAATAGGGAAATTTTTTCTTTGTTGTGATGAAATATATATTACATAATATTTTTAAGTGTACAATTTAGTGACATTAATTACATTTACAATGTTATGAAACCATCACCACTATCTATTTCCAAAATTTTTTCATCAAAACAGAAACTCCGTATCCATTAAACAATAACTTCCCATTCCCTCCTCCCACCGGCCCCTGGTAATCTCTAATCTACTTTCTTCCTCCATGAATTTGCCCATCTTAGACATTTTGTCTAAGTGAATCATACCATATTTGCCGTTTCGTGTCTAGTTGATTTCACTTAGCATAATGTTTTCGGTAGATCCATGTTGTGGCATCTATCAGAATTTCGTTCTTTTTTATGGGTGAATAATATTCTATTGTGTGTATAAACCACATTCTATTTATCCATTCCTTTGTTGATGAAATTAAGACTAGTCCCAACTTTTGGCTATACGACACAATAGGTTTTAGAAGTGTAACTCTTCTTCTTTTTTTTTGTAAAAGATTTTATTTATTTATTTGACAGAGATAGAGACAGCCAGCGAGAGAGGGAACACAAGCAGGGGGAGTGGGAGAGGAAGAAGCAGGCTCATAGCGGAGGAGCCTGATGTGGGGCTCGATCCCAGGACCCTGGGATCATGCCCTGAGCCAAAGGCAGACCCTTAACCGCTGTGCCACCCAGGCACCCCAGAAGTGTAATTCTTCTAAAAAAGGAAAAAAAAAAACTTTGTTAAACTTTCCTGGAATTCAAAATTCGGGTTCATTGCAGTTAACGTTGGTGCATATCATATGATGTAAAATGATAAGTAAATATCCTAGACATCAGTCACTGAAATTTGTGCCACCGATATCATCAGAGGTGGCTCTAGAGTCCCAGGCCAAAGCCATAGCTGAACCGGTAGCATTCTTCAAGAAAGGCTTGCTTTTGTTGTTCGTTCGGGTGTATTTGGTTCTGATTTTGCACAACTCTTAAATGTTAAACCCCTGTCTTGTTTCCTTTTCTTTCTTCCTTTTGTCATGGCTATATTATTGTCAATAAGCTCAGGTTACACATTTTAATTGATGTATGTTGATTACTAGTTAGCATACCACGTACCACCATAGTTTATACATCACGTTCCGCAAGCTGGCGTAATTAACCAGGCTGTACATAGGAGCATATGAGCTTGGTTGTGATCGATAGAATTTATCTATGGAGTTGCATGCCCCAAGTGCAGCTCCTCTTTACCCTGAAAGCAGATTCTCCAGATGCTCTCCCTTAGTTAGTAATATTACTGTTCACCTAATTACTCAAGAAAGACCCCACGGAATTACTCTTGGCTCCTTCCTCTTCCTCACTTCCTCCTATAAATCCTAGATTTTGCCTTGTGTCAGTTTTTATCAAATCATCCCCTACTCTCTATTCTTTTATTCTTGCTTGCATAGCTATAATGGAAGCCCTCACCATTCCTCGCAATACTTCCTGGAGACTCAGACAAGAGGGGCCCTTGCCCTGGGTGTTGTGCTATATAGAAGGATCAGCATGTCACAAACACAAGAGGCTGTTGAGGGACACATGGTGACTCTGTCATTCAGGGTGTGGTGTTTAGCGCGGGAACAAATGTGGGTCAAGCCCCAGGGAAGCATTTCTACGTATCTCTTCTCCCCGTCTCTTCCTTCAGATCCCTCAAACAAAAGGCAACTATCTGTATGCTACTAAAGGTGGGAATTCATTCATTATATATGTAAGAGAAAAACGCTGCTCTCTTCACGTCGCTGAGAAATTAAAGTGGGCGAGTCTTTAGGTGAAAGGAAAGAGCAAGCAATAAGCTCGCTATTATGGGCTGAATTGTGCCCTTCACAATTCACATGTTGAAACCCTAACTCCCACTACCTCAGACTGTGACTCATTTGGAGATAAAGTCCTTAAAGAGGTAATTAAGCTAAAATGAGGCCATGAAGGGGGCCCTAATGCAATATAACTGGTATCTTTATAAGAAGAGGAAATCTGGACACAGACACACAAAGCGGGGAGACCGTGTGAAGACATAGGGAGAAGACCGCCATTTATAAACCAAAGAGAGACACCTCAGAAGAAATCAGCCCTGGAGATGTCTTAATCTTAGACTTCTAGCCTCCTACACTGTGAGGAAATACATTTCTGTTGTTGAAGCAGCCTAGTCTGTGGTACTGTGTTATGGCAGCTCTAGAAAACTCATATATTTGCCACCGTTCTTCCTCTTAGATAGCATAACAAAATATTGGTTTGAACACATCTAGATAAAACATGTATGACACATAGCATTAAATTAAATATTATCAAGGAAGTGCATATTAAAAGTAAAATTGCAAATACTTGTGTTTTTATAAACATTTAATAGGATTTCATTAAATTTTTAAAAACTCAACAAAAATTTTGTTGTTTAGATAACGTTGGCCTGGCCTCATTAGGTGATCTTTTAGGCACCTATAATTTCCTGTGTACGCTTTTAACCTGCACTCTCTTCGTGGATTTGTAAACTTCTGCCTATGTGTCTCACTCTTGTAGGAAATAGGAGGGACCAGGAGCTGCATATTGTAAGGAGCTCCCCCATTTCACTTTATAATCCAAAGGAGATTTTATAACTCAGTCTACATAGAAACTGATTTGTTTTTATCCCAGGTAAACATATCTACCTACCATTGATATCAAATCATTATGAGATGAAAAAATATCACCTGTATTTTGTTCTGATGTCTCTGTTGAAGAGTTAAAAGTGAAATGATCAGTTCTTTGCAAGAGTGAAGATGAGTTTTTTAATAAATTAAGTAAATTTTAGTACATTCTATTTTCTGTCTTTCTTTTTATTTTTTGACTTTTAATTAATTAAAACCAGTCCACGTGCATGCACAAAAATGTAAATGTCCAGGAGTACTTAGTATTCACCACTGTTTTCCCGATTACAACTTACATGTTATAGGTTATTACCACTCCCAAATTGTTAATTTTAGGCCTCGATCTTTGAAGTATAATACAGATGTTTCCCCTTCTTTAGTGTAAAATGGACATGATATTCTTTCACATGGGAACAAGAAGCGTTGGCATTTGGAGCTAAGTAAGTTTTGTTTTGATCAAAGAACTAAGGTTTTACACTATCTATAACCAAAGACGGTTTTTTTCCAGCATCATTGCCGGGCTCCAGGATTCTGGGTCAGAACATAGAGTGTTAGTGGTTAGGATTTCCTTCCATGAAATTAGAGTTTTCATACATCTTTAGAATCCTCTGAATAATTCATTCCACGTTGCCCTAACAATAAAACGTAATGTGCCTTTGTAAGATTCATTATTAGTGCTCATAATGCACTAATCTTTGTAACGTTTTTTCCCCTAAGATTACTTGCATATCTTTCAGGGTTTATCAAGTCTTCCTCTTACATTTTTGGGCATCAGCAGTAGAAAAAGAAATGGAAAAGTCATCCTCCAAGATATTATATGTGGGCTTCCATAACCAAAGTTGATAATTTAATTCAGCTAATTGTTTTGTTTATCCTGCACTGTTTAAAGGTTGGTTTGTTTGTTCATCTGTTTGTTTTAGGGGCAACTGGGTGGCTCAGTTGGTTAAGCGACCCACTCTTGATTTCGGCTCAGGTCAAAATCTCAGGGTGGTGAAATCAAGCCCCGCGACCATCAAGCCTACTTAAGATTCACTCACTCCCTCCCCTTCTGCCCCCCACCACACTCACATGGGTTCTCTTTCTCTCTAAAAAATAACTAAGCAAATAAAAGTGTTTCTTTAATGCCTGATTCTTGAAATTCATTCATTCAACAAATATTTGTTGAGACATTACTAAACACTAGCATTTTCCTAGTTCTGGGATGCAGCGGTGTACCAGACATAATGGCCCCTCTCTCGAAGGAGTTGATAATCTAATACAGGAAATAAAACTAATTAGTACATAATAATAATATCATGATAATCAGAATAATTTCAGATGATGTGCTGAAAAGACATAAATTCTGTGAAGAAATGAGACTAGGGAAAGGTGGCACAAGAGGGGCCAGGAAGGTGTACCCACTCCGTGTTGCACGGCCATGATTCCCCTTGACTGCATCACGACCACGTAACAGTCATCAACTTTCTCCACCAGTCATTTAGTGAGTATTATAACTATTCTACTCTTGCTGTTCTCTTCTCTCTTACTCACATTATTTGCTGTTTGGGTTCTCTTTCAGCCATCTCTAAGACCACATAAATGATGGGGCAAAGGAAGAAAGTGCAGAAATATTTGGATGAAACTAATCCGTTGGCTCAACTCTTCTTGGTTTAATCCCTTGAGGCAAACATCATTTGGTGAGAGGAATAAAAAAAACACAAAGTTAGGAAACTTGGCCTTAAACCTCTTCTTTTTTTTTAATTAGCTCTTACTTAATCTGAGTCACCATCTCCTTGTCTCCAAATATTGAGAAAATGATCTCTGTGACATGATGTTTGTGAGACGCTAACTGAGAAGTAACATGTGCATCATCCAGCGAAGAGGAGGGTGCCTGCTTGTATTCACCCGACGTCAGAGCTGAGGTCGGCTATTGCCATTCCAGTAATGTTGCTGAAAATGCAGGACCCGGCATAGTAAAAAAAAAAAAAAAAAGGCAAAATTCCCATTAATATAAACATTCAAATTCTAGAGACAACAAGATAATTTTTGAATGAAGTAATAATTCAAGAATAAAATTCAGGGGCGCCTGGGTGGCACAGTCGTTAAGCGTCTGCCTTCGGCTCAGGGCGTGATCCCAGAGTTCTGGGATCGAGCCCCACGTCAGGTTCTTCTGCTGGAAGCCTGCTTCTTCCTCTCCCACTCCCCCTGCTTGTGTTCCCTCTTTCGCTGGCTGTCTCTGTCAAATAAAATCTTAAAAAAAAAAAAAAGAATAAAATTCAATTATTTAGATATGTGTAGTCTGTTCATGTTCCGTTCATGAGGACAGAAAAGAAGAATCCATCCATACATAAGCAAACAACCAAAATACTTTGATTCACAGGAATCTGGGAACCATCCTTGACTTCTTTCTCTCCCTTACCTCTCACACCCCATGGATCACCGAATTTCATCATTGATTCTGCCTTCTTAGGTCCTGTTTCTATTTCCACACATGTTCTTAGCTCACACCTGCAACATCATCTCTCCTGGGTACTACATAGCCTCTTCCCTGATAAACCTTCTTTCCTTCTTTCTTTCCATACCTCCCTCCTCTTGCCAATGCCAAAGGGGGAAAACATCCTATCACTGTTCCAAGATTAAGCCTTTGAAAATGAAAACTTAATTTAAACGTGTTACTCTTTTGCCTAAATCCATACAAAGCCTTTTCCTGGCCTTCAGTGTAAAATCCACGCTTTATGAGGCCTGGTTTCCACTGCTGGTCTTTCCCATCCTTAGCTGTGCCATAGCTGGGGTGAACTGTCGGCTGCTCACCCTCGTGCTTCTGAGCTTTCGTGCATGAGGTTCGCTTTGCCTTGATGGGTCCCCTCAGCCCCCTTCCCCAACCCCACTTCATTCAGCTAACTCTAGAGTGATGTCCTTTTAGGCTTTCTCTCTCACCTTCCCCCCATCCTAGTCCCACATGGGTTATATGCAGGATCGGCTACATAGTTTTTAGGACCCACAGCAAAATAAGAATGTGTAGCTCCTTGCTTAAAAATTGTTAGGAACTTTGAGATAGTGACGGCAGAGCATTAAGCTAAGCCCCAGGCCCTTCTAAGTGCAGGGTCCTGCTTACCAGTACAGGTCCTTCACCTGCATCCAGCCTGGGGCCAAACTCTTTACATATAACAAAGCAGCATCTGGACCTAGTGGCCTGGTTTCCTGTTCCCACCTAGCTTGAACTCCCCATCTCTCTGGTTCACTGTTTTTATTTGCAGCACCCCCAGCCTGGGCCCATCCTCTAGCCTTGTCTCCCCCCTGTCTCATGTCTGGTACTGTCCTACAGTCCAAATCCCTATCCAGTTTCTGTGATCCAATGTCCAGGAACATCATTGCAAATTGAATCTCTGAAATACAGATACGTCTTATACGTCAGGATTTCAAGTACTAACAGATCCACCTCCGCTTCCTTTGTCTTTCTTTAGGCCTGAAGGGGAAAGATGGGGCAGTGTGGAGAAATGAGGTTGATCAGAAAAAGGACCTAACACTTTTCTATCTTACTCAATTTCCTTTTGTTGGTCATAGTTAAAATAACTCTAAGAGCTTCACAAGGCCTCAATTCAAACAGAAAGGGAATTTCCTCTGTTCCCGGGAGGACCATAGTAGAAATGATTCTCTAGTTAGAAGAAATAGCTGGTAGCAGTAGAAAGGGAAGCAGATGGACCGTTGGAAAGTAATGGCACCAATAACATCTTCTGGGGACAATGGTAGGAGGTTCTAGAACCTTCCTTCCCTCCCAGATCATTCTCTTGCCCCAAAGTCCCAAGCTGCCAGGAGAGCCACTGAGATTGATGAGTTAAGGCGGAAAGTGACTCCGTTGCCCCTGGCTGGAGAAGTTGGGATTGGAGTTTAGAAGAGGAGTCCCTCATTTTCCTTTTACAATTTCAGCTTAGCAGATGCTCTAATACCCAAAACTGCCATTCTCACCTTAAACAAGCAATAGGGCTTCCACTGTGCCATTACATAGTGTCAACTTGTAAAAATACTTTGGAACTAATAATAAGATTACTGGATATCTTTTATACTTCATGACCTGGGCTAAGAATTTCACATGTATCTTGCCTAGTCCTTACAATAACTCTGTGAAGTGCCAGCATTTCTCTGACTTCCATTCTGTAGATGAAGGAACTGATGCCCAGAGTAGTTGCATGATTAGGAGGACTTGGGCCTCGGATTCAAATCCAGCTGGACTGTCTCCCAAGCCCATGCTCGAACCCCCAGTGCTCACCATGTCAAGGTAATGTTAATTCCATGCCTTGGGAGCCCTCACTCACTGTACTTCTTCAGTCTTTTATCTCTTTGTGTACCCCCCCTTTCTGGGACACTATGCAATTTTTACCAAGTATTAAAATTCTTTCTATACCAATCTTATCTTCGTTCCTAGACTTTGAGTTCACTGATATCCTGCCCTGGATTTGATTCGTCTTGGAATCTGAAAGTCTCAGAATTTTGCCTTACACATATCAGGCCCTAAATAACCTGTTTGATTGGAAGAATGAATGTAAGTAAATACAAAAGTAGATTCCAAATTCTAAACAGTCTGTTTAGAAAGAACATCACCATTTTGTGAGCTGGGAACTGTCTGTATTCCTATGTAGTGAGCAGTATCTCACAAACTATTCATCATACATCAACTTTCCTCAAGCCCATCAGTATCTAAAACAATATCTAAAACTTTTTTCCTCTTAGAAATTCTTTCTTGTATGAAACTATATAAGGAAATATTCTTAATACATTAAGTATAATAGGAAAAATTCCTCAGACTTTCTTTTGGCAGATTCTTCAAACACACAAACAACTGTTCCCTATAACAATTGTCAAATTCTCCTTTTTCCTAATCCTCCTTTGTTTAATAAAGTTTAGTAAAAACAGTCATTACTTCCTACAAAGTTTGTCTTCTAGGTCTCTTTTCTTTCCCTTTGGGGATAGTAAACCTCAAATATCCATTCTTCATAGCTTCTGTTCACATACTTTGTACACACTCTCTTGCATTTTATAGTCAGAAGAGGAGAAGAGCAGGGATAGGCAACCCAGTCCCATTCATTCCCCACCTCCACCCTCCAGCATCACCCTTACCCCATCTTCCCCAGACATGGTGGCCATAACCTTGTCTAACTACTTCTCAGTTCCCTTTTTCTGGACTCTCCCAATATTAAACATGGCAGCTCTACCAGAAAAATACCAACTTCATTTCCACCTGAGTTTCCTGGGTTGGTGCAGACAACTGGACAACCACCTCACCAATTGACTCATGTCACATCACTGACTCATGACTGTGATCATACTCTAATTTATAGACCATGGAATGTTTTGTCCATCTGGTCAGAGAGGCAGAGGTGACTAATATGGGTTGTTGCTATTGCCGTTAGTTTTTTGTTTTGTTTTGTTTCACAAAACAAACACTCCATCTTTTTCATTTTGCAATAGAATGTGAGGCATCAGTTGCTACGAACTTTCTCTATTTCATTGAGGGATTTTCCATCCAGTAAAAAAATTAGGACATGATGAAGAAGTGTTTAGAAAAAGCTATTTGTGCTTCTGTTTTGTTTTATAGCACTTGGAAGTTGTATTGCTCCAAGATTTATCTGTATTGAATTCTATGAATAATTGAGAAAGATGAGCTCAAAGTTCCAGGTAAACATCTGACTTTTCTTTAACTAATAATGCAGTGGAATAAGGAGGTGGGAGGCAGAGATGGAAAAAGAGAGGAAATACATTGTCTCTGGTGCAAAGTAACCCTCTGGTTTTATTAAAATTACAAGAGAAATTTAGTAGCTGCTCTATATTAAAGGGGCCTTAGATTTTCTAAAATCACTATGAAATTGGACAAGCACTAATGTAACAATTCATTTTCTTAATAAAGAGAAAAACCACATTACACATCAGTCTAACAAATCAGCTGCTTTGTTTTTCTTCTGGATTGAATACTTGGATCTCTTTTGAATTGTTATTAGATTGGAAAAATGTATGTCTCCGTTATATTATTACTTTCCTTCTTCCATGGACTCTTCTATTTAGTTAGGACAAGATAACTTGAAAGTACATATAAAGATCTGAATCACCATTGGTAAAAAATACACCAATTATCATATAGTTTCATTCATATGAAAAATTATAAGAAATAGGGCAGAGGATCATGGGGGAAGTGAGGGAAAAATGGAATGCGAAGGAATCAGAAAGGGAGACAAACCATGAGAGACTCTTAACTATGGGAAAGAAACTGAGGGTTGCTGGAGGGGAGGTGGGTGGGGGGATGGGGTAACAGGGTGATGGGCACTAAGGAGGGCACGTGATGTGATGAGCACAGGGTGTTATATGCAACTGATGAATTACTGAACTCTACATCTGAAACTACTGATGTTCTATATGTTGGCTAATTGAATTTAAATAAAAAAATATACCTTTTGATCTAATTTGAAGGGATACATGCACCCTGATGTTTATAGCAGTGTTATCTACAATAGCCAAATTACGGAAAAAGCCCAAATGTCCATTGACTGATGAGTGGATGGAGATGAAATATATATATATATATATATATACACACACACAATGGAAAGTTACTCAGACATAAAAAAATGAAATCTCGTCATTTACAATGACCTGGATAGAACTAGAGAGTATTATGCTAAGCGAAATAATTCAGTCAGAGAAAGACAACGTATGTTTTCACTCATATGTGGAATTGAAGAAACACAACAAATAACTAGGGTGGCGGGGAGAGAGAGAGGCAAACCAAGAAACAGACTCTTCACTATAGAGAAAAAACTGATAGTTAACAGAGGGGAGGTGGGTGGGAGGATGGGTTAAATAGGTGATAGGGATTAAGGAGGGCACTTTTTGTGATGAGTACCAGGTGGCACTAAATTGTACTTGAAACTAATATTATACTGTGTGGTAACTCACTGGAATTAAATTTTTAAAAATACACCTTTGAACACCTCACCACCCCATTGGCCAAGTGCCGTACTAGCTATACTGGGAAATACAAAAATCCCTGTTTTTCAAGACTTTACAATTTGGTGTCAGAGGCAGAACAGATGTATGAAAAAAATAGATGTAGAAGAAAGAATGGATGCTTTCCATCCCCATGACACATCCATTTTTTAATGAGAGGGGCCCTAGGCTATGCGAGAGCTGACTTCCCTACATCATTTTCAGGTCCTTTATTTGCTGACCCCAGGAACGATTAACTACGGTATCACTGCGGGAGCCATGCAACTATCACTGTGGACAGCAGACCCTGCTCCAGGAACAACAAAAAAAGGCAATTTCTTCTCTTGAGGATTGAATCCTTTCCTCTTAACACTTCTGTAAGTTTTTTGATGTTTTGTTTTGTTTTTTGAGGTTTTTTGTTTGTTTGTTTGTTTACTGAGGGTGAGAAATCCAGGCCTAAGGATGTCTGAAGGAAGGAAACATAGTGATCTTGGTGGAGAGAGAGAGAAGAGGTGAGGTGAAGTCCAGATTTTTATGCGAGGAAGAGTCTGGATCATCCTGAACGTGAAATAGAGCCACATATCTCTGAGCAGATAAGAGACCTAGCATACTGCAGAGCTTTGAGGCTGGTATCTACAGGAGGCATGGAGTGGAACAACTCATTAGCCCTATATCAATTCGTTGTCTTAAAGGAGGGGTCATGCCTGGCTTAGTCATTGGGTTGTCCTCATCTTCTATAACATTGCTCCTTCTGAAAAATATATTTTAGATTTCAAACAACCTACAAGCAAACATACTTTTGAGAAACAACTTGTTCATAAACCAAAGTTCTCCTGCAATGTATGGGGTCATGAACTTCCGGATTCTAATTAAAAAAAGAAAGTGTATGGGGCACCTGGGTGGCTGAGTCAGTTAAGCATCTGCCTTTGGCTCCGGTTATGATCCCAGGGTCCTGGGATCAAGCCCCTCATCGGGCTCCCTGCTCAGTGGGGAGCCTGCTTTTCCCTCTGCTCCTCCCCCTGCTCATGCTCACTTTCTCTCTCTCTCTCAAATAAATAAATAAAATCTAAAAAAAAAAGGGTAACAACATTATCTTTGAAATGTTGAGAAGAACAAGCAAAGCAAAGTGCCTTATTTCTGAAGAGATGAGAATGTCAGTCAGAAATTTTGCTCTGAAGTCTGGGTTATTTAGATTAATTTCCATCTGTATCCTCCAATGGCGAGATTAATACGATGCAGTCATTCGTTCTGAGAGCTATCCATACAACATGTATTGCTTGAACCTATGTGCCAGGCGTTATGCTAAGTTCTTTGCGCACATTACTGTTGGGTAGGTATTACCATCTTGTTTTTCAGATGAAGAAAGGGAGGCTCGGAAGCTTAGCTGTTTTATCAGGGACACACAGTTATCAAGAAAGCAGAACCAGCGATGAGCTCAGAACTGTCTGAGCTCAAAGCCAGGGTATTCAACCACTTCCCTGTATGCCTCTGGATCATTCCACCCTCAAACCATTTTTATATGTGTCCTCCAGCTTTTAAAAAAAAGTCCCTTTTAATTGAATGGCTGGCTCAGGTAACAAGTGCATTTAAACTGTGTTATTTGTCCAAACCATCCCCACCCCTTCCACTTAAGTCTTGTTCAAGTACTCAAGCATGATGATATTTTCTGCCTGCTTTTCAAGTGCATCCTTTTACACGTCCCAAATCTCACAACACCACTGGGCATTAAGTAAATATTAACATCCATTAGCTACGGATTGGTTAACTGAGGTAGAAAGAGGATGAATGGCAAGTAGTGGAGGTGGGAGGTGTCCCACAAACCCAGCAAAGGTTAAGTACACGGGAAGAAATCACTCACCTTCAGTGACAGCCAGGACATTGAGACCTCAGGGTGCATACTTGGCTAATGAACTCGATTCCTTCTTCCTCCTTCTATTCCCGAATCATAAGCACATACATTATTGCATTTATGAGCCCTCGGCTTTGTTGTAACTGATTCACGATCTGTTCCTGGGAGTCCTTTGGTAGCACATATCAGAATCATGAACGATGGGGTTTCTAGGTCAGAGCAACACCCCATATCCAATTAGCCCCAGTTAAGGAATTCCATCCAGTCCGACTCAGGACCACACAGTGACGCCATCATGGCTTGGACCTTGTGGAAGGGATGAATGGGTGAAGAAGGTAGACTAAGCACTGTGTACTTCCCTAGGTCCCTCTTCTGAGGCGCAGGCCCCAGGGAGCCCTTCCAGCTAGCCTGCACGAAGGCCTCAGGCTATGAGGAGCCTTAACGTGAGGTGTCTCCACTGTATCACAACAACCTGTCAGTACAAGGCAAAAAGAAGCAATCAAATTCTATTGAACCACAGATGTATAAATCCAAGTGTCCCCAGATGCCTTGCTCTGTAGCAGTTTTCAAATACATTTTAAGGAAATTCAGTGTCCTTGTGAAACATTCCCCAGATGGTTCCAAATTGCTGTTTGACTACAGAATCAATTTCTATGTGCACACTTGTGTGTATATAAATATAATGTATATAAACATGTGTGTGTGTGTGTATGTGTGTGTGTGTGTGTATACAACATAGCATTTACCCTTCTCCAGATGTTGTCCTGGGTGATGTAAACACGTCACTCCAGTTAAACTACATAACCACACACTAGGATCTAGGTGGTGTCCTTCTCCCCATTTTACACATGACAACTGACGCAGAGGTTTGTCAAGGGCAGCTGGAAAATAGGAAAGCAGCCTGTGAGTCTGACTCACTCTTAACCGTCACATTGTACTGATGGCAGCTATTGTGAAAAAGACCAACTCTGGCAAAATCTCTGTTGCAAAGGAGTCTGACTTTCTGATTTCAGCTTTCTTACTGACCAAATTGGGTTGCTTCTTTGGCTTATCCAACTGACGGTGCTTGAGTGGCCTCAGAGGAAGTAGGCCGCAACCGGTCAATGATTCTGGGAAAATACCCTGGATCAAATTATCTTCACTCTCTATGAAGGGCTGGTGTTCAGGACTTCACCACTATGACCTCAGTTCTGTGCAGTCATTCTCCCTCTTCTTTTTCTTCCCCCAGTATGAAAGAACACGTGCTTTCAACAAGGCTTAAGAGTGATCACACAAAAAAAGCAAGCATATGCTTTAAACCATTCACACTGATAACTAATTGCATCTGATGAATGCCCAGGGGAAAAGTAACACTCTGGTGTCAGTAAGCATTTCCTTTATTTCTAGCGCTCTCCTTGTGGATATTTCTCACTCCTCTTCTCTCTAAGGCAGACTCCACAACCATCTGGAATCCCTAGCTGCCCCACCCCATCCCTCTTCTCTTTCCCATCCTCCAGGGGCCACGTGGCCATAAGATTCATGGGCCTCACAGAGGACCTAATTTTGCTGCAGTCATCTGTGCGTTCAAAGATCCACTGATGTAGAATCGTTTGCATGTGTACAGACTCGAACAGAGAGAAAGAGGAGAGAGAAACGTGTAAGAGAGAAGCTTTCGAAATCCCTTTTCTATTACCTTACAGTGGCAGATAAGACTCTTCGAAGGGTTCAGATCTCAGCTCCAGCCCTTACCAACTCTGTACCCGTCATCTATCTCAGCCTCTGTGTCCACATTTTCAAAATGAAACCAGTAATTCCTAGCACATCAAATTGCCTTCCGTGAGATAACACATGGGAGTAATTAATTCACGGTATTTCTTAAAAACGCCAATACCCTAGGAGGACGGAACACAGTTCAAAGGAGAGGCTTTGCTCACAGAAGAAGCACAAAGCTCGGGCTGGGTCCTTTCTGCAGAGGACAAGAGAAATCAGCATTTCCAGTAAGACACAGCAGAGAGACAGAGAGTCCCATGGACAAGTTGCAGGCTTCCCACTGTCTGTCTGCTCTTTGAGTAGAGAACCACTGGCTTTGAGGACATCACATGTAAGCATCTGTGTGGTGAGGAATCTGCTTTTCCCTCTGAACTGGAAAAGGGGAACCTAAAATTGGGTCAGATGCCTGCATTTATCACACGAGGAGATTTCGCCCAGAATGCCTCTTTTTCCAGCCCAGTTAATGGCTGGGCTAAGACCAGCCCTGAGGTTCCTAACGCATCACGGCCCCCAGGACCTCTGTACGGCACATCACTGTGCGAGGGCTTGGGAAAGCAGGGTGGGGGGTGGGAAATGGGGTCACAGCAAGCTATAGGCATCTGCTTTCTCTCTACAGCAGCAACCCACCCAGGGGGCTTGCACCGTGAAGACAAAGGTGGTGCGGGCAACACAATAGAAAACACGAATCTTCGAAAGGAGGGAGAGACAGGTGACGGCAGGTGCAGGAAAATTAAAGGGGCCGCAGAGCCCCCGAACACATAATGATCATGTAGGTGTCTGCTTTGTCTCTGCTGTGGAACATTGTGGTAAATTATTAATAAAATGGTTTGTGCACGTGGTGATGAAAAAGAGACCTATTTTTGTCTAACAAACTCAAGCAAATGGGAGACAAAGGCCTTTTGCTTTTCGGTCTGAACGTTAAAAATATATCAAAAGCAAATGGGTACACGACATCTGTGCTCTTCATAAAGAAAGAAAGGGAAAGAACAGAGTTTGGATCTGAGTAAGGTTAGCTTAGAACGGTGGCGTGCTTGATACCTTAGCCCTCTACCTCCAGCCAACCTTAATTGTGGAAGGTATGTTTTGCATTTTAAGACTAGAGAGAGTTTATTTAATAAGTCTCTTTATTTTTGGAGTAATAGGTTTCCATTCTTAGATTCCTTGACTGGACACACAGGGACAGACCTTAGTAGATTTATTTTATGTAGTGAGTTTTTTTTTTTAATGTTTTAAATTTTCTGTGATTTTTATTTTTACTTTAAATGTGTTTTATTTTAAATGTGTTTTTATTGAATCCATTATTTTTTAATGGCCAACAATGAGAAATTAGCTCTCAGATCCTGGCTTTTTAAGATTGAGAAGTTTTGGACCCACACTCTTAAGCCGGCGGGGAATCGACTGCAGACCAGAGAAGTGGCCCTAAGGATGAACAGGTGCTTTTCCTCTGCCTGGGCCCCTGCACCCCTGTGGGCCCGGCTTCTTCCCATGCACCCCGCCCCTCTTCATGTGTTCTTTCTCTGGCCTGCCTCTGAAGATATTTAAATTTGTTTAAAATTGTTCCTCTTCCTTCCAGAAAGAGCACTGAGTTAGATAATTTTTCTCAACCCTTTTCTACTCACTGACCTTAAGCCAAGGCCCACAGGTCATGGGTAGACAGAAGACACATTGCTGAACGGCATGTTTTTGAACTTCTACGACAATTACGTCGACTTTTTTTTAAAGACACTCATATCATGTGTAGCAGTGAAATGTTTGCTATTATGAGGGAAAAGTGAGATGTCTCTCCTTCAACTCTGTATCCCTTCATTTCTGTGCCTGTCTCACAAGAGGGAAAGAAGAGATCTATAACACCTGTTACCTTAGAGTGTTAAAATAACTAGCAGGCACCAACTAAATTGTTTTGAGATATAATCAATGCCATAAGTTTCACAAATATTATTATTTTTGCTGAAAAATGGGAAGCCTGCCCATGAGCCATGCCCCCAAGAGCATTTGGTAAGTAACAGTTGACTGGGGATACTGAGGTGAAGTCCCACAGTGGTGGACTGCAAAGATGAGAGTGACATATACTAAACGCAGGCAACAGGTGTTAACCCGTCCCTAGTCTGTTCCGTGCGTCTGACAGACCCCAAAGAACGCATATGCCCTTCCTTGGTGTCTATGCTGGGGAACACTTGGGATTAGAGCACATGCTGTGCGTGGAAAGTGGATTCTCTCCCAACAAGCCTGCACCGGCCACAACCGCCATCGCCCTGCCCCAGCATCTCAGAAGCATACAATGTAAGACTCTTCTGCAAGCTGCTGAAGACTTCCGGGATGAACAGAAACAGGAAATACGGGGACTTCCTGGTTCTCCAGGGAGATACCATTCCTCTCCTCCATCCCCTTCATCTAATGGAGGCAAAGCCATCAGGGTTTTGAACCTCAGCTCTGAAGCCTATTGGCCATGTTAATGCAGTAGAGGCTACCTAACCACTCAGAGCCTGTCAAATGAGAAGAGCAGAATTTTCCTGAGAGGACTGCTGGGAAGATCTGTGTCACACTAGAAACTCGTGCGGGCCCCTCCAGAACCGTGTGTTCCTCTTTTCTACCTGAACTGTGTCCTGGGAGGTTGACCTTCTGCACGCACCGGTAGACTCTATTGCCTCCTGACCTCCACGAAGCACCCATGGAAGACCATGGATGGGAGGTGAGGGAGATCCAGGTGTTTACTCCTGCAGCTCCCTCCCTGCCAGGTGGTCAAGAGTTGGCCATTTGTCACATGGAAGCTCACAGCTCCTGTCTGGCTGCCGTCTCTCACAGCTACACTCTGTGGGTTCTGAGGGCCTACTCTTCCTGGCCCCAGGGTACTACCCCATCTTTGTGGTTTCCTCAAACTCTGCCCACACTTTGTAAGTCGTTCCTTTGTTGACCTCTCTTCCGAGTACCCAGTGGGACTGTCTAGTCTGTCTCCTGCCAGGACCCCGAATGATACTCATGTGAGCACCATGCTCCCTACTGAAGACTCAGTAGACAGGGACGATGTTCACTGAGGCTGTAATTATGGTCAGCTTTATAATGTATTTTAGGTGACCCTATTTCTTGTTTGGAAAAGGAAATATCCTGCAAAACTGTGATTCTGCAGCTGCAGCTGCACAATGGCCGGGAAGTAGAAGGCGTGACTGAATTCGGTCAAATACGCACTGTGTAAAAATGACTCTCGTCAGGCTGGATACAACCTCATAAATCGACACAGCATCTGGAAACATCAGAGAGAAGCCCTGAGCCCATGAATCAGACTTGCTTCTTGAAGGATGGCTGCAGCCTGAATTTCTAGAAGAGGCGAATTTATTCGAACAATCAATTAGTAGACTTGTGGTAGTTCTCAACGTGTGGGGCCCAACATCAGCTGGGTAGGAGTTAGAAATTTCCTGGGGCGCCTGGGTGGCTCAGTCGGTTAAAGCATCTGCCTTCGGCTCAGGTCATGATCCTGAAGTCTCAGGATGGAGCCCTGAATTGGGCTCCCTGCTCAGCAGACAGTCTGCTTCCCCTTCTGCCCCTCTTCCTCTGCCCTCACCCTGCTTGTGTTCTGTCTCTCTCTCTCAAATACATAAGTAAAATCTTTTTTAAAAAAAGAAATGCAGATTTCCTGACCCCACCCCTAAGCTTGCACAACCAGAAAAATCAGAGTTGGAGCCCTGTTTTTTAACAGGTTCTCCAGGGAATTCTGAAGCACGCTTAAGTTTCAGAACGCCTGGACCTGAGTGGTTACAAGTGAGCAGAAGCCCGCGTACAGGAATCTAGGTAAGGAAATGGCTCAGGGAGCAGTAAAGAATTCAGAAGCAGGTGGACTCAGAGGGGGTTTGCTTTGGGGAACTCTGTCATCGAGGAGAGAGAATGGGGTCAGAGCCAGACTCTAATGTACCATCAAGAAACAATCAAGGCAGCACCCAACATTACAGATGCTGGGGACTAATGTGAATAAGAAGCAGAGCATTGTACACCAGGAATAAGAAAGGCAGGATCCTTATGAGAACTGGAGCCTTCGGTCCCTCATGCCTCAAATAAGACTGGCCCCGACCATGTAGCTCTTTCTTCTGGCAACAACTGAATGTTTTAGCTGTGGGGAGGGGGGTGAGTACAGCAGCCCCATCTTCAGGCAGGTCCTGCCCGCCCCCACCCCGCCACCCCTCCTCCCAGACCACTCTCTGGCTGGCTGGCTTTCTGATTCAGCTCGCCATTTGTCAAACTACCTTGGGTAGCCCTGTGGTGGTCAGGCTTCAGTGTGTGGGACAATACTTTATTGAGATACTGCTCTGTGCTTTGTTCTCTGTGTTTTCTCTTTGCCTTGTTCTAGAAGCTAGCTGGGCACCTGCTGCAGTTGTCTCCTGAGGCTTTGGCAGGGCTGAAAGCAGAGGCTGCTTGCAG
This sequence comes from Ursus americanus, assembly GCF_024610735.1. NCBI lineage: Eukaryota > Metazoa > Chordata > Mammalia > Carnivora > Ursidae > Ursus > Ursus americanus. The sequence continues at coordinate 47,474,664 of NC_142137.1, read as the reverse complement.
GCAACATCCCTGTCTGACATCTTGGAAAGCTTATGTTTTTCGAAGGGCAGGGAAGATGAGGAACAGAGTGGTGGGCAGTGTCTTCATAGACGACAAGAAAGGACGGACAGACGGTGATGGTGAGGGGAGTTTCCAGCATTGCTACCCCTGGCAGTGCCAGGTAGGTGGTGAGACCCGAGGAGAAGGTCCGAGGTGCACTCAGCAACCACTACACCTTCCGGCATTGGGATTCTCAGCCTTTTGAGAAGGTCCTATGCCCGCAAATACAGCCAGAAAGCAAAGCCCTGGACACTGTGTTCTGAGGCAATAGAAGTCTCTGCAAGTTAACCCTTAGTCTTCTGATGGACCTAATAATCACCTGCCGAAGGTCAGAATCCGGGGTCCCACCCCAGAGCTTCTGATGCAGTAGGAGCTCGGGGGAGGGCCTCCAGCATCCACATCATGACAGGTGTTTCTGATGTACGACTCCACTTAGAAACATTATCGGGAAAGGTAGAGCAAAATCTGTGGGGTTCTGCTCATACCTGCAGCGGGGGGGGGGCTTTTCTTTGCCAATCAGCATCACAGAAACTACTTAAAAATAAGCGGTCTTCTTTCTTTGCAGCTAAGGCCCAGCAGCCCAAGTCCCTGGGAGCAAAGCTGGGAAAATTTCTTCTGTCACTCCCAGGACGCATAATTTCTCTCTCTGCCCTTAATTATGAAACAATTTATAACTAGTGAAAATTAAAGTAGCTCTATCAATTTCACTGTCCATACAAACCATCAGTCAATGACATCACAGCCCAATGAATAATGCTACCACCCCGTCTGCATTAAAAATGTTTCCTCCACGTGAATTTCCATTGTGTGCTCTTCTAAATGTAATCATTAAGTGGGACAGTATTTGCATGAGTCAGTTGTGAACATGCCACTTTGCTTACCAGATGCGAATCCACACTTTACTCCCACCATGGACACTTGGTATATCATCTAAATACAGTCACCCATACTGCTTGGGGCTGCATCATCTTTGTGTAATAATATTTGTTTCCATAGGAGAGAGCATAATAATACACTGTACTCTCAGAAGTTACTTGTACGGCTTGCCACGATCCATGATGCTTCAGCCCCTCTGGGTGGACACGCCGAGGATTTCTAACACCAGTCAGCAAAGCAGGGCCAGAGGATCAAATCTGACCCACCACCTGTTTTTGTACAGCCCATGGGCCAAGCATGTTTTGTACATTTTTTAATTGTTGGGGGAAAAAAATCAAAAGAAAAACATTTTGTGAACGTTGAAACGATATGAAATTAAAATGTCAGTGTCCGAAGAAATTGCTATTGGCACCCAGACTCCCTGTGGCTGCTTCTGTACTTCCACTGGCGAAGTCAGCAGCCGGGCAGAGACCACATGGCCTGCAAAGCCGAAGCCATTTACCCTACAGCTCTTTAAAGGAACATTTTACTGACTCTGGACCTATAACTTTGCACTTTTCATCTTTTGAATTTTCCGAATGAGGACAAGATGATAATGGGGATTCTAATAAAGACCTTTGGGAAGTCTAGCATTTACTTATAGTAAGCCCGGCAAAGTTTGGACATATGAGGCCAATAGGTAAATATGTATATGGTGGGAGGGAGTCCTCCCTTTTGGAGTGTTAATGTTTGGTGTGTTTCCTTCCCGTTTTTTCCCTACATATGTATGTTTCTTACCTAACTGATATTATATTATAAATGTGGGCATAGGTGGACTGAATACTTACAATCACGTATCCATCTTTTTGTCATCTAATCATCATAAATGGGTTTCATGTCAATAAAAAGTCTTTGAAAACATGTTTAAATGACTGCATGATATGAAAATGAGCATCTTAACTTCTCTATTAAGGAATACAGTATTCGCTAAAGACTAATCAGGAAAGGTATGTTGTCCACTGAACTCTCTTCCTTGGAGCAGGAACCACATGCCAGTGACTACAGAGGTCAGGCAGGTGGTGTAAATGTGAGAAGGAGGTCAGCTCCAAGAAAAATGTACTTTTCCACATTCTCTTGAAATGCACGGCCTTCTCAGTGTATATTTCATTTTCTTATTTTTTATGGCAATGTATAAAAAGTTCATGTTTCTCAGTTATAAGAAAAGCAATAGCACAAGCGAGATGATAAATGACAGCTGACTTGAGGCTCAGTAACAGTTAAGACAATAGGGAATGACGGAGATGGTGACAAATGGAACGCTGTATTCTGTGCCCTGGAGCACAGAAATCACGTGGGCATACCTGGAATTTCTGGATTAAGCAGCATCATCAACATTATTATCAAGAAGAGCTGGACATGTACATTTTGGCCAAAGTCTCTGTTTTTAAATGCTGGCAACACATTTTTAAAAACAGACACCATATTGGCTGAATCTACGGTCCAACAGTTTGCAACTTCCTGTGATGTTTGGCAACACTAAATTTCAGACCACAAGCTACAAGATCTCTATGTCTAAGGACGCATTATTTTGACCAGCCAGCCTGATTCATCCAAGAGTGTCCTTGTTCAGCACTGGAAGTCCCATGTTTTAGGAAACTACCCGAATCCTGGGTAAACCTGGAAGATTCGTCACCCCCAATCAACATGCACCACACTCTAATTTGTTTTTTAACATGTGGTCTACACGCATGCACACACACACACACACACACACACACACACACACACACACACAGAGTCATGCCCACACACAGGTTGTTTTCAAACTTACAATGAATAGTTGGCTTTTTAGATTTTTTCCCTTCTTTTTTGTACTTTCTTTTTAGCAGCTTTGGTTTCTGATAAACAGATCATCATGTTGAAATGTTTGAACTGGTCACAGATGTTACATTCCATTTCTGGATCCATTTCATTGGCTCTGCCTACAAACCACATTGACCAGCAAATGGCAAAGCCAATAGCGAGACTCCATGACACATCAGGAAACTGACGCCGGCCATGAGTAGCCTTCTCTTCATGAACATCCTGTCCGAGGTCAGGCATTTGAAAAAAAAATAAAAGAAAAATAAAAGAAAGATTACCAGAGCAGTCGGATTACTTAACATCTATTCTATTCTACCTATTATAGGTCGAGCTGAATTAGGGTGCTGGAGAGTTAAAAAGGGTAGCTCCCCTGCCATGGAGCCAATGAACTGGTCGGATATGCAAGAGAATCCACTCTTCTTAAAAATAGTTGCCCTTGTTCAACTGACAGTTTTGCCCTTACTGACCCCTTGGTGATGGATCCTGAGGGCTTCCTCGCTCTCCTTCCCCTGCAGGCCCACTGAAGAGTGCTGAGGCTGAAAAGTTAAAGCCACATTCCCCAGGTGTGATTTGTGGTGCCATTCTGTATGTGATTTGGACACCTCCCATTAGATGTGTTCACACAAGACTTTGATTCAGAACCGAGTCAATGCAGGCAAGGGCAGGTCCAGGGTTCTCGCTGTGCCGGGGCAGACTGGAGCCGAGAGTTCTGGGTCTGAGGAAGCTGATGTGGCAACTTCTTGATTTGGAGTTTCTTGATCAGTGTAGAGGTGACCACCACTCCTGATGACCTCGCTCTCCCGTGTGGCTGCGGGCTCATGCTCACTCAGCCTAGATCCATTTCCTCACACCTCCCAATAACCGGGGAATTGTTGATACTCCCTGGTCCACACCATTCTGCTTAGCCAGAGAAGATTCTATTCTCTGCAATAAGAATATTGATTAATACATTGAATTGTCCACTCTCAAGGCCTGCAATTTCAAAAATTATTAAGACTAGAGCAATGGAGAGTCCGACATTTCTTCTGAGGTTCCTTATAGTCTATGGGAAGAGACAGAGGACAAGGAAAGGAAAGGGTAAAAATAGTTCAAAATAATAAAGCTTGGATGGTTGGATCACTGATGGTCATTTCACATTTTCTGATTTTTTTCTGCCTAAAGGTTACTGGTTTAATGTCCCTCTTCCTTCCTAAAGTATTAACTTCATTAGAACAAGGGGCCATATCTGTGTAGTCAACATTTTCTGTGTGATACCCAGCACACTTCTGGCATATCGTCGATGCACAGTAAACACTGTGTGACTGTCTAGAGTCCAGAGGCAGAAAACGAACCTTTCAAGGTGGCACGTGTATCTGTTCAATAACGTCACTGGCTACTGTCTATCAAGCAATTGCTAAGAGAGTAGTATTGTGCTAGTTACTTTACACGTATTATTTCACCCCTCTATAGGATAGATTTCTATTACCTTCATTTTACACAGAGGAAGCTAAGTCTCAAAGAGGTTAAATAAGGGTCATAGCAAAAAAAAAAAAAAAAGTCATAGCTAGTGATTGTGCTGTATTCAAACCCCAAAACTCTGATTACGAAGCCCATGATATGGTTTCTATTACAATCACACCCCACATGTTCAGTTTTAAGGATTTAGTGACTGCTGGGGTGGTTATGAATCTCCTCACGGTGACTCAATCACATAGGAAAGCCGGAGCTTCTAGCTTCTACAGTACCTTCTGTAATCCATGCACAGTCCTTTTAAAAGGATTTCTGGGGGTGCCTGGGTAACTTAGTCAGTTAAGCGACTGACTTGATCTCTGCTCAGGTCTTGATCTTAAGGTCATGAGTTCAAGGCTGGCTCTGGACTCCATGTTAGATGTGGAACCTACTTAAACAAAACAAACAAACAAACAAACAAACAAACAAACAAAAAACAGATTTCTGGCATTTGGCTGCATCTCTGTATGAAAATATTCCATGTAGGGGGCTTTTCCTTTCCACTCAGAGGGTCATACCTGGAAGTGGGGAGATTTTCTACTACTGGCTAAGAGGCAGGTTGACTTTACTCTCAGAATGTCTTGGTGACTCTGCCAGCCAAATTGAGCCATCATATTCACCTTGAGGGCACTTCTGAGCTCAATTTAAAACCCTTTTAAAAGCCGGTGTGACCCAGAAGGAACTTGATGGATTCTGTCACACTTTATTATTCACTCATATATTCATTAATCCATTTAACAAACACTGTTGCAGCCTCAGCCACGCGTCAGACAGCGTCAGGAGCTCCATCTAATTGTCGTAGTTGGCTCTCCCCAGTCACTACAGTGAAACAAGAAAGGCTGCCTGAAACACGCTGCTCTACAGTGAGCATTTTGGGGGGTTACGTCTTTGGAAACTTGAAGCCTGCCTGTCGGACCGTAAGAAGCAGTTTCTTGTAGCAATATCTGGACAAAGCTGGGTCACAGAAATGCATAGACCTCGAACTTGGATGTGACTCATTACCATCCTGACTGATAGGTAACTGTCTCTTGGTTGCATATCAAGTCCCACATTCAAACACGGGCCCCTAGCACCTGCCATAAAATCCAATTTTTAAAGATTTTATTTATTTATTTGACAGAGATAGAGACAGCCAGTGAGAGAGGGAACACAAGCAGGGGGAGTGGGAGAGGAAGAAGCAGGCTCATAGCGGAGGAGCCTGACGTGGGTCTTGATCCCATAATGCCGGGATCACACCCTGAGCCGAAGGCAGATGCTTAACCGCTGTGCCACCCAGGCGCCCCCAATATTTAAAACGTAACATTGTCTTTTTGCTTTCCGAGGTTCTTCCCTCTGGATGCCTGTTACAGGAAAGACATTTTGCTTTCATTCTGCTCTGCTCACCAGAGTGCAGGCACTGAGTTAGGAAGAAAAGAAAATACCAACTTCCAGCAGATTTTAAATGAGATATTTTTGCTGGGGCCACTTTGTAGACAAAGACGGATTTTCCCTGACCTTTGTGCTTGGCTGTCCTCCCGAGGTGGTGACTTGGGACCCCAGCTGATGATTCATTACAGATTCAAAACCAGGTGGGGATACACTTGAGCAAGCGATCAAAGCTCATTATAGTTACACCTGCAAAGAAAAGTCACTGTGGTTCAAGGTCTCTTAGAAAGGTTATAGCGTGCTTATAAAAAGTTAGCTCTGGGCTAAAACATGGCATTTGAGTTTCTAGTCCTTAAGTACCTTAAAATCAGAAAACTCAATTAGGTAGTCCTAAATTAAATGACTGTTAATTGGCAGAAAATTGAATTTTGATGTTTTAAAACATCTTGCCAAAAGCTGAAGAGACATTTTAATGTTTAACAATATAGGGAAAATGTAGCGTAGCAATTAGACTAAGAAATCTGAGAAGTCAATTCAAATTGGGCTCCCTTCCCACACCCCCATCCCTGACTATGGTAAACGCTTAAATACTTCTGCTGTGGTGTTTCTCAATGCGGGAAAAATTATAAGGATATTTATCTTCTCCCAGCAGGTGTCACGGAGCCAATTTAATGAGTCTCCGCCTCTTCTCAGGGTCAATCAAGCACTCTTCCAAGGAAGGAGGCCAACAGTTTCCCCCATTTCCCAGGCCCTCTGTGGTAGGTGAGCACAGGCTCTCCCCACTTCTCCCAAAACAGGAAGCTGCCATGATCCTGTCTGGAGGGAGAAAGGGACTTTTCCTTTTGCTAATTCCCAGCAGAGAGGGTTTTTCACCTCAGAGAATAAAGGATTTAGTAGCTTTATGGACCCAGGTTTGAAATTTAGCTTCCACTTTCTAGATGAGGGGACTGTTTTTTGTTTGTGAAGCAAGGATCATTCTTTAATGTGAGGAATGGACAAGACGGGAGATGGAAAGTGCCCGGTGCACAGGGAATAATGGCTGCAACAGTGAACACCCAGCAAAAGAGTCCAACCCTGTCATGATCTGCTCACCAGCCTTGCAGGTCTCCCGGCCAGCCTTGGGGAACCTCCCGGCCTGGGGGAAGATCAAGTTTATGCAGGCAGTCTCGCACCCTCATGCAGAGAAGCAGGGGAAGTGATTTGGATTGGGGAAATAGACTCACACATTGCTTGGGGGAAGATGCTCCAGGAATAAAGGGTATTTTCATGTCTTGTAAATATAAGGTTAGGCTTTTCCAACCAGGAGTGTGGCTTTCCTTTTTCTAAATATTTAGATTCCATAATGATTTCTAATATGAATGTGCTTATTTAATGGGAATACAATATGCAATTCTGTATTTCTTATTAAAACTCTAAGGAGCAATAATAGTCAAGGCTTGGAAAGCTTATTAAGACTAATACCCAAATGTGGTTAAATGCATTAAAACGCCTTAGTGAGGAATACGCACTATTGATCCCACTCACGGCCTTGGCTTTTGTGGAGGGTCCATTAAAGCACAGCATGTTATCAGTGCAAATTAGTCCCCAAAGTGCAGCTCAACTTGATCTTAAAATGAGGTGGCATGAAATTGAAGCTGAAATACCCGGGAAATTGCTGAATAATTATAGTTTTCTTCTTCTTTCCATGTTTTACATAATTTACTCATATAGGATTTTCAATATTTAGTATCTCATGGGCAAACAGTTTCCAAATTGGCTAACAAGATATAATAAAATACACTTTTTTATATACCTCAAAAAATTGTTTTATCTTCCTCCCTGGGGACCCAATACAAATAAATAATAGACACCAGCCCAAGTGAGATACAAATAAAGCCTCATGACCCAACATTTTATTTATCAAGAATACTTCTAGACTATTCATCTACATAAGAACCTACCTTTCCCTCTAATTACTTTAATTTTATTCCCTGATGAGCAGTCCATCAAAAATATTTTAAGCATTTTCTGCCAGAGAGCACTAAATAAAGATTCTTTTCTCAGTAGATTATTATAATTGAGGTGAAATTCGCACAATATAAAACAGCCACTGTAAGGCTTACAATTAAGTGGCATTTAGTACATTCACAGTGTTAGGCAACTAACACCTCTATCTAGTTCCAGCATATTTTCATCACCCCAAAAGAAAATTCTTGTACACATTAAGTCCTTCTTCCTTATCCTCCTTCCCCTCACCTCTGTTCCCAGGTCTTGGTGACCATCAAGTTTTGATTGCTTTAAAGGTGCTTGTAGCCAATCACAGAAAGATATTTCTATGTCTTTACCATGGGAATCCTATTAGTGACCCGGACCACTTGATAAAAATGGAGATTCCTGGGCCTCTGCCCACAGATATTCAATACAATCAGTCCCAGACTCTCAGTTTAGAGGCCATTTCTCCAGAATTTGAACACATCTAAGAGCTTTCTCTACCCCTAACGGACACTTGCAACATAATAGGGTGATAGGGATGTGAAGAGAAGGTCTCTTTGAGAAATTTCCTCTGATGGATATGGCAAAACATGGCGCAGGGGGCAACCAGGTCCAGTCAGGGGAGGGCTTGGAGTATAATGCAGTATGTCTGTGTATGGGCCAAATAGAGATGTGTGCCGGAAGCTTCTATTGGACTGCGTGCTGAGAAAGTGGGGGTGGGGGGGGGAAGAGGAAGGAAGGTGGGGCAGGAAGGAGGTCGTTGGTAGGTAGGTAGGTATGGCATTCAATGGACTTTGACAGGAGGAGAGCTGGCTGCTGTTTTTATCAGGGAGGAGGAAGGGAAGACAGGCAGCTATGGATTTGGTGGTGGGGAGGGAAAGTGCTCCCTGACTGATGTCTTCAGTTTTCTCCCCACAGCATGATACATGATTCACCACCGAGAGTGGGTGGTGGGTGTGTGGGAGTGTGTGGTTCCTTACAGGAGAATGAAAAGGCAGGAAGCTGCAGAGAATGAGGGCTCGCTTTCTAGAGGAGCCCAGAGGGTCTGCAGGGCTCCTGTGAGGGTGCCGCTGAGGGGACCCTAGACCCGCTGAAGGACAGACCCTTCTCTTCGGCACAGCCAAGACAAAGCAAGTGTGGAAGCTCCTCCGAGGTTCAAGCTTGCCAGGAAGAGAGAGGGGGTGAGGGCGTGAAGGCGTGAAGGCATTTGCAAGAGAAAAAATTCAGACTCTCTCAAGAATCCAAAGAACTAACAGAGAAAAGATTTTCATCATGAGTAAAAATGATAGGAATTGGTTAAGGATTTTCCCTATCCTCACCTAGAGCTCTTTCTCTATTCCATTCCCTGCCAGGCCTGTCACAAATGCTCCTTTCCTACAGGGTACATTTTTAAGGACCTTTTAAAAATGTACTTACCATGAAAAGACAATGCACATAAGAGCTTATATGATCTGATAACAAAAATGTGAAAATGCTTCAGCCTCACCGGCAAAGAAATGCAAACTTATTTGCTAAAATACGGCTAGCTCTGTTTGGTTCTTATAAAGGACACGTGTTGTTTTTATATGTCCAGTCTCCCTATCACCCATTTTATAACCGAATCCTCTTCCCCTACGTGTATACAGGAGGGACTTCTGGTTCCCTTGATTTGGGTTGATTTGGGTTTCTGTTTGGAGAGACCTCCATCAGGAACATCCCTGATCTTTCTCACTACTGCCTTCCCCTCCTCCCTAAGCAGGGAGAATTGAGGGCCTTATCTGACAAAACTGAGCTTTCCCACTGCAGACTTCTTCTCTTGCCTGATTTTATGAGCCAGTTTGTCTGTAAAATACATATGTCCTCGTCTGCTCTCTGTCTTGTGGCAAGGGGCCTGCCCCTGGGGGAGACTGAAAGCAGCCTAGCTCCATCCTGTGATTAAGGGGATAAATCTGTTTCATCAGGTCTAAAGAATTAGCAAATCCACTTGGCCACTGAGGGAAAACCACATTTTCTAGGTTTATCTATAATAAAGCTGATCTTTAGGTTAAGAAACAAAGAAAAAAAGAATTTCCTAAAGTACTATTGCCTATTTCCTCAGACAGAGCTCAGAGCATCCCAGGATTTCTCAGGTCCTGGTGCTCTGAGTGTCTCGGTAATTTTTTCCGTGGTGCTTCTCAGCCCAGGGACGTACCTCACAATTCTGTTCACTGAGTAGTTAGGTCCAAACAATTTAGTAAGTACTTATGCCCTAACAATTCCGTAGGTCTTTGAAAAAAATATGCATAATGTGAAAGAAGAAATAATGGCATTTCAATCTTAAATTGTCACAGCTACTTGTCAATGGGATGTGTGTGCCATTTGGGTCCTACACAACTTCTGACAGCTTAGAATCAGGCTGTGTACCACTACCCTCATTTCCTATCTTACTCTGGCTTTCCACAGGTACTTTTTACCACAGCAATAACTAAAAGCCAACTTTGCAAAGATGTGAGGTCATCAGAAGAAATGTAGTGTGCTCTCATTTGGAACCATGAGCTACCTTGAGCCAAGCCTTCCTGTGCTATTCCACGGATGGTGAAGATGGCCGTTTCCCTCAGAAACTTTGATCGTCCCATTGTGTCCCTGTGCATTTGTTGTGTACCCAGGGCACTGTGGTGTACAGTCTAGAACGACATACCTGAGATGAGAATTCTGTTTCAAGTTTGGCACTGACACCACGGTGCCCTTCTGCTTCTCTGCCCCCATCACCACGGGGAGGATGACGCTGATATTGCGTGTAGATAAAGGTCACAGGGAAGAAAATCAGGCTCAGAGCCTCAGTTAGACAGATTATGGAGATGAAACTTACATCCCATCCCAGACCAGACTTCCAGGGGCTGGAGTTAGATGGGACATGTACAAAAAAAGTCAAACTGGATCCGAACTACTCTCTGTTCTTATTTCAATGTTTTATAAATCCATTCAGTGTTGGTGCAATTCTTCTACACTGACATCTGTGTCTTGCCTCCTGGAGAGGAGAAGAAGAAAAAGAGAGTGAGACATGGCCGTCCCCAACCCCAGCATGGTCCTTCCCTGATCCCTGGAACATTTCTGGGCTAACACACAGAGAAAGAGAGGAAACTTACATTAAACCTATTTTCTCCCAGTTTAGGGTCAGCTTCTGGAGCCTATCACATGCTGTGCGATCCTATGAAATGTAACTTAGAGACAAAATACATTTCTACCGATGAGTACACGAAGCAGCTGTTAAATTTTCAATTTTTTTTTTAACATGGTGCACATAGTCTTATAGGATGCCGTTTTTTTCCTGACTACACTTTGGAGAAAGGAAATGTGTGAAAGGAAAGATCAAAAGGGTTTTGATCTTTGGGTCAGTCACCCAATGTGCTAGTGATTGTGTAATTAAGTAATTCATTTTGCCGCTGAAATAACTACTTTCGTTTGCTTGTTGCCATGATGCTGGCCTAAATCTCATATTGCAATATCATAGTTCCCTACGTACAAAAGAAAGTTACTTTTCTATTTGGCCCTTTGAGGTTAAACATTACATGATTGGTTAGCATCCATTCGTCTAGTTTAATGGCAATTTCTTTTCACCTCCACCGATGAGTCAGAAGTGGGGAGGCTTCACCCGTTTGAACTGGTGGGGAACGCAGAGACCCTAACTCAGGGTTTCTGGGGAAAAAAGTCAATCTCTTTCCCCCTGATGATGGTGAACACCATTGGTTTGGGAAGCTGGTATTAGCCAGGACTTCATTAAGAATTACCACCACGCTCAAATTGGAATCACTCAGGAGTGATTTTTTTTTAAAGATTTTATTTATTTGTTTGTTTGTTTATTTATTTATTTTCGAGAGAGAGTGAGCATGAGCAGGGGGAGGGACAGAGGGAGAAGCGGAGTCCCTGCCGATGATGTGGGACTTGATCCCAGGACGCTGGGATCATGACCTGAGCTGAAGGCAGACTCTTCGCCGACGGAGCCACCCAGGAGTCCGCACTCAGGAGTGATTTAATAAAAGGGACTATCTGCAAAGGTAAGGGTAGTGTGAAGTGGAAGCACAAGGGATAAAGAAGCAGCGTAGGGCAAGCTAGAGCAGAGCACACATCACATCTGTGCCCAGAGACATAGGCACAGGGGTTACCAGGAGAGAATGGTAGAGAAAGGGCCACCTTGGGAAGAGCTCTGTACTTCAGGTAAGGAAGGTGGTCAGAACACCTTGACCTCGCAGAGAGGAGACCAGACCAATAAATACTCCAGCTTCATTCTCCTCTCTCTGCTCTGTGTCCTCTACGGGCTTCCCATTGGCTGACTTCAGGCAGAAGCCAGGAGGTGAGGGAGCCTATTCATGTAATCCACATGGGTGGGTCTCTTGAGACCCAGAGCAGAGAGAAGGGCAGAGTGTGGGTGCGGAGGAATAACTGAAAACATTCAACACACAGTCTCTTGTGATGGCAAGTGGAGGCAGCCAAGACGAGCTGATGCTGCACAAGTCAAAGCAAAGAAAGAACCTGAGTGGCTGGTGACAGGCAACCCCAGGGTCTGTCCTGTCTCTGGACTCTCTGCTCTGTAAGACAAGTTTCCATGTTGTTCAAGCCAGCTGAAGTCATAGGAGCTGTGACAAAGCCACACAAACTATCTCGGCTCAATGCTTTTTCAAGCTGCAAGTGGTAACCCATTAGCAGGTTGTGAATCAGTTTAGTAGGTTAAAACCAGCACTTTCTAGAAATGGAAGGAACAAGCACAGAAAAATTACGGAGTCTATGAGGGTATAAAAAGAATAAGTACCTTTTCACGAAACTTTTATTTCAATCCTATGTGTGTACTCATACACAAACATCCTTACACTAGACATGTCAAATTCATTTCTTACTGTGTGTCACAGTTAAAAAAAAAATTTGAAACTCTCTCTGCAAACTAGCAAAGGATGTTTCTCCCTCAGAAATTTCTCCTCAAGTATATTATGATTAGAGAAATCTCCTTAACCTCAGAAGTCTGGGGGGCACCTTCAAGAGCACAGTAGTCTTCATGGTCACAGTTTCTAGAATTCTCTGTATGTGAAAACAGGCCACATGGTTCAAGAGGCTATCGTTCTCTTTATAGTAATAAAATGTTTCTGTCATATTTTTTTAATATACCAGGTATTTTCAAAGTTTGCCAGTTTCTATGCAAACAAATGCCCAACTCCTAATTTCTGCAGATACTAAAGAACAATCAGGGTTCTAAGTTAACAGTGAATGATTTCTTCCATTCTGATTCCAACATTCTCTCTAAGAGGACTGCTGAGTGTTTTAACCACAGGATCCATTCACAGACCCTTATTGTAAAATTCCTCCCGCTAGCCAAGCTTGAGATACTAGTAGGCGCCTTGATGGTTCTAGCAAATACAAACAGCCCCCTAGTATCTGCTAGTAAAACACTGAACAGAACTTTGAGCTTAATTTTGAAAGCTTATAATCACCTTATTGTCAGACGATGATCCTATCTGGTGTCACAAAGCATTTAAAATTAAGGGGTTTAGAGAAGGTGTGTGAGAGTTAATGCCCTTAGGAATACTTTCAGCTGCAAGTAACAGGGAAGCGATAAAGGCATTTAATGGTCTCAGCTAACAAGGTGTCCAGAAAGTAGACAGTCCTTGTTCCATTTTGGGGGCAGTAACTCAAAATGACATTAAGGATTCAGGCTCTTTTACACTCTCACTCTGTACATTGGCACTTCATCCAGTCATTTCATCACTTCCTGGTTATGGAAAGATTGATACAGCTACTAGCTAGTTATGCTCCGGAGCTACCTTCAAGACAAAAAGAAAAGGTTTTATAAAAGTCTCCAGAGTTTGAACCAGGAAGAAAATCTTTTCTAGAAGCCCCTTCTCCCAACAGATTTTCCCCTTACATCTTTTCAGCCAGAAGTTGGTTACACACCAAACAAACACTGGTAAAGGGGAACCACATTACCATGACTGTTAAGACCTCTGAGAGACACTCCTTGGAGATCACCACCTGGGATCTGCATGAAATCAGGGATTTGCAAGGAGGAAATGGCTGTTGGATACATGCTTTCCTCCTCTCATTCAGCCAGCAAACTTGGACTGCCTCGTCAGAGCAGGCAGAATGACTTTTGTAATGTCAGCTCGCTGGGAAGGCTCTTGGCAAAGGAGGTCGCTGGTGGGCTTTCTCCATGTGGGGAAAAGTCTTAAAAACTGAGGAAGCAGAGAAAAAAATGACCTGATACTCTTAAATCTTAGCTTCATCAGAAGAAGCTTTCACTTAAAACTTTTTATGCCAAATGCCTACTGTAGTGAGACAAATGGTGTGCAAGCCTTGAAGTGTTCAGATACATGAGTCAACTAGAACAAATGGCCAAGGACATCTCAGATTTTGGATTTTTTACAAGATTTTATCTATCTATTTGAGAGAAAGAGAGCACAGGGGGAAGGGCAGAGGAAGAGGGACAAGCAAGCTCCCCACTGACCAGGTTGGATCCCAGGACCCTGAGATCATGACTTGAGCTGAAGGCAGACATTTAACCAACTGAGCCACCCAGGTGTCCCAAGACATCTCAGATTTTGTTTTAATCCTCTGTACGGCATATTCCACAAAATCCCAAGAGCAATTCCAAGTGGCTGTGTTAGGTGCCCCTGTATGCATCCATGTTAAAATACATTTATAGCAAAGACTAAATTAGTTATTCCCTTGTTTGACATACATCTGAAAATACCTCCCTAGTAGATCACTTCATTATTTAGAATAAAATACCATAAATTCCTGGGGAAACTCAAAACAGCCCACTTGCATTAGTGGAAATCTTTCTTAGCTGCTCTTATAGAAATTAGCTCCCCCACCCCCCTTTTTCTAATTTTGGTGTATCAAATCTATTTTGTTAGTTGATCACTGTCCCACTAAAATGTTAAAATTAGCAGCTAAGTTCTTCAGTCTAAATATAACTACCTAGCAGTCATTCCTGCGTTGTCAAAAACTCGGAGATGTTACTGTATGACAAACTATTAGCATAATTAATTTAATGTTTGAACTTGCCTTGGACTGAGGTATTCACATTATACAGTGAATCATTATCATTATATAGACATTAGATAGTGATAACAGCCAAAAGATATAGATCACCTACTTTATGGGGCATTGTGCTCAATATTTTCCAGACATGTTTTCACTGAATTCTCACAAGTCTGGAAAGTAAGTATTATTTTCAAAATTTTATCTATGAGGTAACTTCTTAGGAAGATGATGTGAACATTCCACAGTTACCAAAATAATATTTTTTAATTGTCAAGTACGTTGAAGTGATTATTACAGCGCTGTTAGATGGAACCACATATTTTACATTGGCTGTAGTCTATGGAGATTAGAATTATGATTCACTTAATTTGTTTAGGCTATGAAAATCCTTTGGTTGACTAGCCTAAACAAGAGAAACAGATTCTGGTTAACTTAAGTAAAATGAAACATATTGGAAGGGCATGGGGATCACAGAAGGGTGAATGACTAGATCGTCTGAAGAGTAAGAATATAGCAGTTTCCAGCCTCAAGGCAGCAGCAACTAAGGGACCGGGTTCTTCAGCAAAACACTGGTCACTTCCTGTTGGCCTGGCTCACAATTCATGTTTCTGGGAGGTTGAATCTGATTGGCCTTGCTTGGGTCACATGACTTACAATTTTCCCAGGTGGAGACAGGAATCTTGAGTATTGGCACGAAATAGGGAAGGGAAAGTTTTCTAATGGAAAAGGAAGATGCTGTTTCCAAAAGATGGAGGAGGATACTGGGCTGGCAAAAACAGGAGATGTCCCTGACAACATGTGACAGAGCTGATTCAAGTCGTAAACCATTCCAAATCCTTTGCTCTTAACCATTTTCTTTTCCCTTCTCTTCCCTCTCCTCCCCTCCACTTCCCTCTCCTCCCTTCCACTTCCTTCCCCTCCCTTCCACTTCCCTCCCCCTCCTCCCCTTTCTTTTCTCTTCTTTTTCCTCCCCCCCCTTCCTCCCTCCCTTCCTTCCTTTGTTCCTTCCTTTCTTTTTTGTTTTTTCAATTACTCCTTAGTAACATAACCCCAGTGGAGCAGAATGAGATAAACGTATGATAATTATCACGAAGGGCACTGCTGGATACAAATTCAGTCATAGCACCAGCACTCACAGAAGGGTCTTGAGGGAGTCCGGTGGCCCTTCTTGCTGGCAGCATCTTGCGCCATGGCCTGCTTGTTGGGAAGGCCTGCTGGCAGCATGACTGGTTTAATCAACCATAGCTGGGATGGGTGAGTTTGTCAGTTCTCAGTGCAATTGCAGAAGTGGGTACTTCCTATTTCCAGGGGGCTGACGTCAGAAAATTAACATTATTGCTACTCTCAGGATCCTCCCCAGTTTCATTTGTTGTTGACTGTCTCGGTGTCCGCTCTGGGAGACAGCATTTCAGGTTTTAAAATCTCCACATTCTCTTCTGAAGTAAAGATCTGTTTTAGCCACAAAATTTCCGTGCTCTTCATGAATGGGTAAAGAGACAACTCAGGTTACAAAATGTTGCTTTTAAAGTTAAAGGTGTGTTTCGAATTGTAAAGTAGCCACCTGAAAACCTCTATGATATTTTAAAATTTTCACCTTTCAGTATCTTTATTCTTTGAAGCTATAACATGTATTGTTTTGAACTGCCTGAAGGCTTCATTTGGGACTATGAAACCAGGCTTCTTTTTTTTTTTTCTCATAGGATACTTGCATGTGTTTTAGCGTAGCTTGGTCCTAGTGAATAACGTCAAATAACTAACCTCGAGCAAAAGAAAGAAAGAGAGAGGGAGGGATAAAGGAAGGAAAAAAGAGAGGAAAAAAGAGAAGAAAAAATAATACAAGAATTCTGTTTCCCTGCCATTAATTGAACCTGTCAGGACATGGGGTCGGGCACATGTCTGCACACACGCTCTCATTTGATGGCAAAGGTAATTACTGCTAAAAATAAGTGTGAGTTCGTGAAGGAAATGAAAGGATGCAAAGAAAAAAGGAAGCACAGCGTTGCTCCAACAGAATGGACTCTGGCTGTGCTACACTGAAGAATTTAAGAGGAATGCATTTGCTATTTTTAAAATGCTTCTGAAGGTTCAGTTCGACTTACCAAGCAGAGGGGGTTAAGGATGTTGCCCTCGATCTAGACCACAGGAGTTCCGGTCCCAACTCTGTCCTTTAATAGCTACGTGATCGAAATCAAATCCCACGCTATTTCTGTGGGGCTCAGTATGTTCACATGTAAAATGGGGATCAGAAAACCGCCTACTGTGTGTCGTACTGTGAGATAATACTTCTAAGTTACTAGAATGGTTCCTGGACTTTATGTTATTATATCTATGGGTAGGATACAATGGGACCATGAAAATTATGTTGTAGAAACAGTATCTATTGACATGTGGAAACATTTGTTATAAAATAGTATATAGAACATGAGTTGAATTTTATTTTTATAAGATATGATGAGCATTGGGTGTTATACCTAACCGATGCACACAACATCTGAAACTAATGATGTGCTATATGTTGGCTAATTGAATTTCAATAAAAAAGATATGTGTATATATATATATATATATTATATATATAATATATATGTATATTCATTAACAAAGGAAACATATAACGTTAATGGTGGTCATCTCTGAATGGTAGGGTCATCTTTAAGTGATAGGATTATGAGTGAAAGTTATTTTATTCATTGGGTTCTTCCATATTTTCCAAATTTGGCTGAATGTACCTGACTGATTTTACAGTCAGGAAATTTAAAAAATCACTGTAAATACAGCCAGTATTTTTTTTTTTATAATACTTTTCTCTAAGCAAGAAAGATAAAATCAAGGAGAACAGGGCCTTTCTGTTTTGATGGTCCAGATCATAGAAAAACTGGCTGGGTCACAGAGGAGTTAAAAATAAAGTAAGCCTCAGTCCAGGGTACCTGCAGAGAAAGGAAAATAATATGGGATTCAGATTCAAGTGTATGTTTAGACCTTACCTGCAAACTTCTAATGGTGTGACCTTATCTAAGCAACTTAGCATCTATGACTTTCGTTCCCTGTGTATACGTCAAGGCTGGTTGAAGTCTGTCGCGGAGAATACAGGCCTCATGTAAAGAGTTAGGCACATAGTACACATTTGATAATGATATCTTTATCTCACAATTCTGTCAATTCATCATATTGATTACTCATTAAATAAAAAAAACATTGTTATGCTTCCTGCCATAAACTGGAACTCAAATTAGGCTCATGAATGTATTAAATAACTCAATAATCTGTATTCCTTTTATTAATGTATGAGTCCAAAGGGCAAGGCTGGCTCCATTTTTTTAAAGAGATTATTTCTACCTGGTCTTTATGTAATTAAGGGGAAAAAGATAGATGAGCAAACCAAGTGTCAATTTATTTAGAAAAAGAATGATTTAGTTTTTTTAAAAAAATAAAATAATGGCAATTATATTATTTACTATGGACTTCCATGCCACCCACCTTGACATCAAGCATTGTTTGCATTATTTTGGGGATTTGCAGCTATTTAGTCTCAAGATCAAATGCAATCTAAATAAACGGGAGGTAGGGTGAGGGTACCTGGCTCCAAGCCTCATTACTCTCAAAAACTACACTTCTCAAATTTTAATGCATATAAGAATTTTCTGGGCATCTAATTCAATGGGTCTGGAATAGAACCTGTGACTCTACATTTCTAACAAGCACCAGGTGATGCCAACGCTACTGGTCCATGGACCACTCTTTGAGCACTGAATTCTACAAGGACTCTAGGCATAGCAGTGTATCTGGTCTAAATGTGCCTATATTCCAGGGGACATAAATAGAGGAAAATGAAAATTTCATGATTTCAACCCTCTCTCTAGCTCAACATTGTCTTTAATGTTTCTAAGCTCCTGCTCATTTTGTTCCTGTTGACTTGCTCTCTAACGTCTGCCTCCATCTGGAAAATTCCTGTTCTGTAGGTTCCTCTGCAAAGTTGTCTTCTGAGACAAGACCCTGGGACAGGACACGGTGGTAGCCAGGCCCCCCACAAATCCCTGTGGGCATCGTGGCAGGGATGGCTGTGCTCCCATTGGCTCCTCTGCTCATCCTTACTTGACTCACCTACTCAGTGCCCATCAAAGGCCCCAAGAGCCCCTCGAGTGGGGCAGGATGCCCCGTTAGCCACGTTCCTCGCAACCAGACATTTCCTCAGACTCTAGTTCTTTGGGACACCGTGGTTCCCCTGGCCGAAAGGGATCAGTGGTGTTTTCACCCTCGAGCTTTTGCATAGTCTTTCGAGTCCCTTGAAGGGAAGGTACCTATAAAAATACAAGGTTGTAGACAAATATCCAAATAACACAATAGCATTAAAAGCTATTTTCTTTAAGACATAAAAATATTTCTGTGCCACTGAACCTCCTTTCTGTCTGGCCAGGACACACCAAATGCTCTGGCATAGGTGGGCCGAGAAGGTAGCACGAGTGAGAGAGGGTGGCCAGTTAGGGGAGTGCCCTGGTAAGTCCCACCACACATCTGAGCAGAGCGGCATCCAGCTACCCTTCCACAGGGAAATGCCACCCAGGGCTGCCAGATCTCCCAGGTGCCAGAAATCTAGATTTTTATATGAAATCTCCTGCATCAACAAATCCGATTTTTGGTTGTTGTTTAAACACTGTGAAAGCCAAACCAAACAAATCTATGGGACAGATGCAGCTGGTTGGGGGAAGACAGGGAGGAACACAGGATTTTTTTTGCATTTCATTTAAAGTGACTCTGCTTTTAAAGTCATTTTCACTTCAAGCCTGTTGAAATCAATCAGAGCCGAGGGTAAAGCTTACCAGTGCCTGACAGAGTCTGTCCTTGGTGATGGCTTCCCTCTCAAGCGGAGAAGTGGGCAATAACGTCAAGTCTTGCTCAAGATACTCTTAGCCCCCATACGTATAAACTTACATACAAAGCCCAAAACACCCAGAAGCATCTGGAAAGTCTGGTTCCTATGTCTGCATCAACTGTTAGAGTATTGTTTTTCCTGGCCTTCTTTTCAGAACGTAGCTGCCATGTAACATGAGGATTCCAGAGGGCGGTGAGCACATCTGGTTCTGACCAAAGTCTATATGGGCAGTGAAGCATCTGATCCCAATTCTAATCGGGCAGCAACTTCTCAAGTCAGGCAGGAGGGGTAAAAGGCTCTAGATTTAGGTTTAGAATGGCAAAAAGAACCCTACGAAACCTGCCCAGGTTGAACAACATGTGGGAAGGAGAAAAGTAGTGGGTATATCAGCAATGTGTTCTGTATCATCTTGAACCAACAGTATCCTGCAAAGCAAATGACTACACCTATAAGAATATTATATTTGTGGTGCCAAAAGCACTCTTTTTATTGCTTTCATTTTTGTGTTTTTCCCCATTTTTGTCTTTATTTTTCAGATGGGAAAACAACCACCAAGATACCTGAAATAATGGCTTCATGCCTTATACACCTTGGTGTCCTCCTCGTAACTCAACAGAACTTAAGTAAATATTTGTCAATTGAACAAATGGATGGATGCATTATTTTAAATCACAGAGGCTAGAACAATATTTTTAAGATTTATGTTTATTTTTTTTAAGTTTTTATTTTAATTCTAGTTAGTTAACATACACTGTTATGTTAGTTTCAGGTGTACAATATAGTAATTCAACACTTCCATACAGTACCCTGTGCTCCAGTCAGAGAAAGACAAATACATGATTTGTGGAATTTAAGAAATAAAACAAATAAGCAAAGGGAAAAAAAATAAGAGACAGAGAGGGACAAATCAAGAAACAGACTCTTAATTTTAGAGAACAATGTGATGGTTGCCAAAGGGGGGGGGGAGTTGGGGGACGGGTGAGAGGTGATGGGGATTAGAACAATGACTTTTTTACTTTGTCTTATGTACTAATAATAAATCAGAGGTGCCCATTCATTGCACATAACAATGAATGAATGACAATGAACAAGGCAAGATGCTTACAAGCTCCTTCTGATCACCTGTGGGCAATATAAAATTTCCAGCGTGGACATTCCCTCAAAGGTATGAATACATGGTATTATGAGAACATGTAATAGGAGGATTTGATCTAGTCAGGGATATCAGAGAGGGCTTCTTTGGGGAAGAGACAAAGAATGTATAGGGCTGTTCATTAGGAAAGAAGGGTAAAAACAACACTCTGGGCCTATTTTAGCAAACTATGGCCCATGGGCCAAATCCAGCCCATCACATGTTTTTATAAATAAAGTTTGATTGGATCACAGCTACACCCATTTGTTTACACACTGTCTATGCTGCTCTTGCATTATAGTGGCATTAAAACGTGGCTTATTGATACTTAGATGGACCTATTCTGAAGTGAAACCACACACACACACACACACACGCACACACACACACACACACACATTGTATAATATATGGGCTTGACAGTATGTTAACTTCTTTTTTTTTTCTTTTTTAAGATTTTATTTATTTACTTAGAGAGAGAGAGCACAAGCAGGGTGAGGGGCAGAGGAAGAAACAGACTCCCCGCCAATTAGGGAGCCTAATGCAGGGCTCAGTCCTGGGACTCCAGGATCACGACTAGAGCCAAAGGCAGAAGCTTTGACTGAGCCACCCAGGCGCTCCAACAGTAGGTTAACTTCTAACAGTATTTTTCAAACTGTAGGTCACCGCCCATTAGTGGGTCACCAATCAACTTAGTGAAGTATAGCCATCAGTTTTTAAATATAAAGTAGGAGAGATTTTTAAAAAAATCATAGCTCATCACACATAACAAGAATAGATATGTAGTGAAATTTTATTCAGATATACATCCATATAGCAGACCACAACAAGACATACTTATTTCTCATTGTGGGTCATGATCCAAAAGGTTTGAAAAACAAGGGCTCCTAAAATAAATTGATAATCCTCTTCCTAAGTGCTAGTCTTAAAGTGGAGGTCCCAGGTAGTTTTTTTTTTCTTTCTTATCAATAGGTAATTTATGCATTATCTCAGGTGATGTGTTCCAATTTTTATGTTTGTTAGAATCCATGTGTTTTGGGAGAATCAATGTGTTTTGGGGGGACATCTGGGTAGCTCAATTGGTCAAGCATCCAACTCTTGATTTTGACTCAAGTCATGATCTCAGGGTCCCGGTCTGGCTTACCACTCAGTGGGGTGTTGGCTTGTCCCTCTCCCTCTGCCCCTCCCCTTTCTCTAAAATAAATAAATAAATCTTAAAAAAAAGAGAATCAATGTGTTTTTGAAGATGAATACTTAGCGATGTTCACTTTGTATTCACTCAAAACATTTTTTAAAGTGTATTCAGCATAATCAACAACCACATTTAATGAACGAGAACTCCAAAACCTAAAAAAAAAAAAGAAAGAAAGAAAGAGGGGCGCCTGGGTGGCACAGCGGTTAAGCCTCTGCTTTCGGCTCAGGGCGTGATCCTGGCGTTCGGGGATCGAGTCCCACATCGGGCTCCTCTGCTGTGAGCCTGCCTCTTCCTCTCCTACTTCCCCGGCTTGTGTTCCCTCTCTCGCTGGCTGTCTCTCTCTATCAAATAAATAAATAAATAAATAAATAAATAAATAAATAAATAAATAAATAAATAATCTTTAAAAAAAAAAAGAAAGAAAGAAAGAAAGAAAAGAAACCCACAACAAAACAAAAGAACAAAAAAACTCAAAAGGAGATCTAATACAAACCAGTGGACAAAAGGAATCTATCAGCAAATTCTATTTCCTCTTCTCTGTTCAGTGACCAAGACCACTGACAGAAATTTAAAGGCTTCACGTGCCATTTCTGTTTCTGAGTAATAGTTTCCAATAATATCCTGGTGATAACCGATTTGGTTTCAGGGAAACGAAACAAATGCTTATTCTGCTAAATGATTTTGATCCTGCAGCTCACCCATTCCTTATGTAAGTGACCTGAAATACACATGCACACACAGCCCATACATGATTAAAGCTAAATACCCACGGACTTGATCTTGCCAGTCCTCCCTGGGACCCACTTCTCTTCGCCCACCGAGGTCACAGGAGTTATCGAAGATTTTCTTTGTTTGTTTAAGAATTAGAATAAATACTAAGTCATTAGTCAACCAAGCTGTCATCCAAGGACATTTCTCACTGTTATTTCATGATCATTCCACCATGACCGAGTAAGAAAGTGTGGATGGTGCTGTTTAGAGCTGCCGGTGTGCAAAAGCATGGCGGGGAGGAGCCTGGTATATATTTTCCTAGGGTGTTACACCCACAGGCAATACACTGGAGGGTGTTAGGGCTGGAAGAGACTTACAGGTCACATAGTTGGAACCTGTCGTCTTACTGATGAGAGAAATATGTGGTGAAGTGACCTGTTGGAATTCAACCCAGGTGTTCGTGCATCGGTTGCTACGCTCTGCCGCCCCCGCTCTGGAAAAACCCTCACGATTGTGCAAAGCTGGGCCCCGGAGTTGGGTGGGGTCTGCGAGTCTAATTTTCTGAGAGGGAGAAGGGCAGAAGTCTAAGCAGCCTGGGACTCTGCATTCCACCAGGCCTGCTGATTCCGGGGGCATACCGAGCGGTCATCTTGCGGCCGGCCTCACGCAGCACACTCCGGTCGATTCCCGAGCAACACTGAAGACAGCGAGGCAGGCGCACCAAACAGACGGTCTCCAATAAACTCTGCTTCCTACTCTCCTCCAAGGGCAGCCTGAGCGTCCACTCCCGCATTTTAGGGAGAAGCCGCCCTTGCATTGCACCTACCCTGCGTCCTTTTTTTTTTTTTTTTTAATGATTTTTTATTATATTATGTTAGTCACCATACAGTACATCCCCGGTTTCCGATGTAAGGCTCGATGATTCATTAGTTGTGTATAACACCCAGTGCACCATGCAATACGTGCCCTCCTTACTACCCATCACCGGTCTATCCCATTCCCCCACCCCCCTCCCCTCTGAAGTCCTCAGTTTGTTTCTCATAGTCCATAGTCTCTCATGTTTCATTCCCCCTTCTGATTACCCCCCCCTTTCTTTATCCCTTTCTTCCCCTACTGATCATCCTAGTTCTTATGTTCCATAGATGAGAGAAATCATATGATAGTTGTCTTTCTCTGCTTGACTTATTTCACTTAGCATTATCTCCTCCAGTGCTGTCCATGTTGTAGCAAATGTTGAGAACTCGTTCTTTCTGATAGCTGAGTAATATTCCATTGTATATATGGACCACAACTTCTTAATCCAGTCATCTGTTGAAGGGCATCTCGGCTCCTTCCACGATTTAGCTATTGTGAACATTGCTGCTATGAACATTGGGGTGCATATGGCCCTTCTCTTCACTACGTCTGTATCTTTGGGGTAAATACCCAGTAGTGCAATGGCTGGATCATAGGGTAGCTCAATTTTTAACTTTTTAAGGGACCTCCACACTGTTTTCCAGAGTGGCTGTACCAACTTGCATTCCCACCAACAATGTAGGAGGGATCCCCTTTCTCCACATCCTCTCCAACAATTGTTGTCTCTTGCCTTGTCTATTTTTGCCATTCTAACTGGCGTAAGGTGGTATCTCAGTGTGGTTTTGATTTGAATTTCCTTGATGGCTAATGATTTTGAACATTTTTTCATGTGTCTGTTAGCCATTTGTATGTCTTCATTGGAAAAGTGTCTGTTCATATCTTCTGCCCATTTTTTGATTTGTTTATTTGTTTCTCGTGTATTGAGTTTGAGAAGTTCTTTGTAGATCTTGGATACCAGTCCTTTATCTGTAGTGTCATTTGCAAATATATTCTCCCATTCCGTGGGCTGCCTCTTAGTTTTTCTGACTGTTTCCTTGGCTGTGCAGAAACTTCCTACCCTGCGTCCTATACAGGTGTGTACATTCACGTATTTATGAAACATGTCCGGTAAGCTGAGCACATGCTACGTGCCAGGTACGTGGTGGACCCTTCAGAGAGAACAATAGCCGCACAACACGGGGTGGAAGGTTATAAATGGCACCCCAACGGTACAAGCACAGAGTGAGAAGTGAATTATATTTATTACATCTGGATACACAGGTCTTGAAGTTATATTCAGAGACTTTAGAGTCACACAAAATTCTCGCCAGGCAGCTGTATCTCCCCCAGCTTGTCCCGTGTTTTCCAGTCATGAAGATGTCACTGGAAGCCTCTCACCTGGCTTGGGGCCCCGGTGTTACTATTGACTAGCTGAGTGACCTTGAGCAAATTCCCCAATCTCCCTGATGATCGGTTGCTTTTTCTTCAGCAAGCATGACAGCTCCTATCTTCTAGCTTGTCAGAGGGCGGAGATGAGTGCAGAGGGGCGAGCAAACAAGTTCCTTCATCTCTCCGCGCTTCTCTTCTTCCCTTGTAAAACCAGCATAATAGAATCCCCGTCAGGCAATTGCTGGGGAAATGAAATGAGACGATGATGTCTTCAGTACTTAAGACACTTTAGTTATCCTATGAAAGTGTCCTGTGAACTGTAAAATGTTAGATCAAAGTAAAAGACTATTAACTATTGAAGTTAAGCTCAGTGAAAAGGAGAGTCCTGAGACCAGAATCATCCCCAGGTGCTACACATCTAGGCGATGGGCTAAAACAAGCCTTCAGGTCCCGAGCTGTTCCGGAAGTTCACATAGATGCTCTGCTTTGGTGGTAATGTCATAGACCTATCGAGCCGAACGTAGACTTCTTTTCAGACCGGCTCCTCTCCTCTTATTTCTTAGATCGCTTCTCAGAGCGTAATTCCTTTAAGGATCAGTTCTAAAGTATCTATGTTAGTCCTGTGTGCATAGAAAAAAATGATAAAATGACGCCGAGGTTTTCCATCTTAGTCTGCTTATTCTTCCTATTCTTTAAAGCAGGAAGAATGATTTTTCCCATCCTTGAAATGTCACCTCTTCAAAATGAGAGAGCGCAGCACCAAAACAATTTGAAACCTGAAGGGTGATCTGGGAGGAGAGGATGTAATTACCCACCTGTATTTGAAATTACAAGAAGAAGACTCAGTATTCTTTTCTTTGGGTTTGAACCCATTACTGTTTATGGGTGCTAATGAATTTCTGCCTCAGTAACCTTTAGAAAATGACTGGTAGGCTATCTTCTGACCCATTTTTTTAGACGGTTCAATTCAGGTAAAAAATAAAAAAAATCCCTTGGAGACTTTATCTTATTCATTCGAATGACCCATTTTCAAAACAACCATTTTTTGTTGTTGTTGTTAGAATTCAGTCAGTTTCTATTCATACAATAGCTTGCATGTGGAGACAAAACTTAATGTCTCATTTGTTGGAAGAAAATGAGCCTGATTAAAATATTAGCATTCCTCAAATCCAGACTTGTTCAGTCAATAGTAAGCAAGAGTGTGCGAAGAAGGTATTTAGCTTAAGTCTGCAGAAAGAAAATGACTACCCATGCTTTTAAATTATTGGCCTTATGATTTTTTGAAATGCAAAGTAGAAGGAGGAGGAGGAAGAGATGAGGAGGAGAAGAATCTTGTTACAAACTATGGACAGATGCTAGTGAGAGTCAGTTGAAAAGTCCAGCTACAGTCATCCAAATGCATATGCATGTTTGTGCCTGTTGCATAGTTAGAAGACAATTACCCCGGTTTTCCCATTGTCTAGTGAAGAGTGCTGTTCTGACTTAGCTGTCCTGGAAACACCTGCTCTGTTGTGTAATATTGATGAACTTGAGGTTAGAGCTGCTAGCTCTATACTTCTCTCCGTGAATTATGGGACACGCATAAATGATTAAAACAAGGCATCCAGAAACCCGATCCTGCCAGGCCTCCTTGGGATCAAATTCATTTATCAGCCCACCGAGGCCACTGACCTTGATTACCCAGAGCCTAGCTACTAAAATGATTAATTGATCCGTTCTCTCATTTCACTCATTTAATTTAAAGGGGGGGAAAACGAAAATATTTTCAATGAATTGACCTGTAAGCAATCTTACTTCGCTTGCCGCGTCCTCTAAAGTATTTGTTAATGGTAATGAGAAGCATCAATACGGGCTACAGCAGAGGGAAGCATAAACAAAGCAACCAGAGCTCTTCCCATACATCTTCCTCATATTAATTAACTTGTGACCCCAAGTTTAATCCTCTCTACAATTATCTATACCATTCTAACTTCAAAAGGTGTGTAGGCATATGAATTGAAAGAAGATACTGGAAGATATGATTATCTAATTTTATTTCTGCAGAGGAAGTAATTAAATAATTTTTACTATGTTTATTTTTATAATCAATGGAGAACCTTAATTTGAGTAAAACATCATGTTTCTCAAAACTTCCAGGCGAAAGTTGTCCATTAGAAGTTTGTTGAAGAAAAAAAAAAAAGGAAGTTTCCTACAAATGATATTGCCATCTTCTTCATGGGATGGTAAGCATAGAAAATATAATAAAAGCATATGCACAAACTAATTAATTTTCATTGTAGGAACCAAATAATCAAAGATTCAATTTATTCTAACCAATTGGCCAGCATCATACAATATTGTAAAATGATTAAAATGGATTCTACTCAAAGTATATTGGTAAATATTAACAATTGCTTGGGGGATGGGAGCCCTGATTTGTTGTAAGTACACCTACTGGGACTGATTTCAAGCTTTCATGTAAAGTCATTGAACACAGCGTTAAGAAGAAATGTATGCTATTTTCTTCATACAGATTCTGCAAGATTTAGCAAATAAAAAGTCAGAATGCCCAGTTAAATCTGAATTTCAGGTAAACAACAAATAATTGCTTTAGTATTAGTATTTCCATGTAATATGTGGGGCACAACTATATTAAGAGATTTTCCACTGTTTATCTGAAATTCACATTTAACTGGGCATCCTAGATCTTATCTGACAATCCTAATGTAGACAGCACAGACAGAAAAACCTCAGGTGCGTAAATAACAGTAAAATGTAATGATGACTTTCAAGTACTTATTACCTTTTTTTGAATATAATTTAAATTTTGAGTTTATATCATCTGCTTTTTCATAATGACTGTGTTTGACAAGTGTATGCAAAATTCCTGAAAATTTAACAATAAGCTTTTGCAAGTCAGCTTAGCACACCTCTGATATTTTATGTAAGTGTAATATCATTCACCAGAGTTAGACTTTGAAAACACAATGATACAGAGTTTAAAGTTTAACATGTATCTCACTTCATAATACTACTACGATTTTAAAATAACTCATAGACATGGTTTCATTAAATTTCACGGGAGGTAAGTTTCATTGCAACCAAACTCTCCCAAACTCCACCCCACCCTCCAGGCCCTACCCCTGGGGAAATTTCTCTGTAGCAAGGAAGAGTGCATCTTCAGACTTCTTCCTTTCCATTTTTAGGGATTCGTGTGGTAGCCGGCCCTCTCTAGAATTGGGTGATCTTAACGAGAAAGCTCTAACTTCAAAGCTTCTGCCATTCTTCTGGGGGCTAAAGAGGGGAACCTAGAGTAGAAGGTCTACCTGTTTATGTGTTTAGCTGAGCACTTTCATCAGATGTTGGCAATGCAAAGATAAGCCTGGAATTTTGCTTGGGGTAAAGGTGAAAAATCTGCACTGAGCCACAGCAAAGTAATGGGGTTAGGAATCTGTAGGCTTGCAGTTGGGGGAAAACATGATGACGATGAGCTCTAGACAACAGGCTACTGAGGAAGCCAAAACAGCAGTTTATCTAATTTTGTTTGTTTTGTTTTGTTTTTTCGTTTTGTGCAGAGGAATATGTAATCACAGGTCCCTGATGCAGGTGCAGGGGAGGGGCACGGAGAGGGATCTGGCTGTTGCCTGTGTGGGCCTCTGGGGTCTCTGCAGCACCCCCTTCAGCTTCCAACACACCCCTCCTGCCCTGCGTGCTACCAGGTCCTTCCTCAGCCTTGGGGAGCCAACTGAGTGCAGCTTTTTTTTTTTTTTTTTTTTTAGGTGACGGCTCTGGACCCCGTGAGGGTTACAAATATGGAACATTTCACGAATTTTCCTGTCATCCTTCCGCAGGGGCCATGCTAATCTTTGTATCATTCCAATTTTAGTGTATGTACTGTCAAAGCGAGCACCAGTTTATCTAATTTTTAAAAAATTAAATAGATACATACATGCATTAAAACGGATGTCCTTCACTTTAGTCAAACATTATGCTCAAAGGCATTTTTTATTAATTAATTAATTAATTAATTAATTTTTTAAAGATTTTATTTATTTATTTGACAGAGATAGAGACAGCCAGCGAGAGGGAACACAAGCAGGGGGAGTGGGAGAGGAAGAAGCAGGCTCATAGCGGAGGAGCCTGATGTGGGGCTCGATCCCATAACGCCGGGATCACGCCCTGAGCAGAAGGCAGACGCTTAACCGTTGTGCCACCCAGGTGCCCCCAAAGGCATTTTTTAAATCAAGTAATTTTTTTGGACATTTGGGGCATTCCTATTTCATGGTAAAAACTTGTAGTGTGAATGACCAATCACCCCGTATCTATATTATTTTTTATTAGACTAGGTTTCCTTTTGGGTTTTCTTTAAGTGAGGAACCCCCAGTACAAATGCTTTTTCATATTTATAATTCATGTATGATCTAGTTTAATTTTCATTTAATTTAATTAATATTTGCATTAAATGTTAATTTCAGACGTCAGTGGAGAATATAAAAGCAGACACAAACTGTAGCATTAAAAACAGTAGTCTGTATTTTATGTCCAAACACGCACCTGATATAGACATCTGCATGGAAAATGACAAATTTGGATATCAAAACCGATAGCTACTTAGAAAGTTCTATTTTTCTCATTTCTAATATTAGGAAGTTATATGGCAATAGGAACAGTTATTAAGCATGTTTGCAGTTTCTTCTAGTAATTTGAATAGTAACGCAGAGAAGTATTCCTACAGGGTCTTCATTGTTGTTTATAACCTTTTTTTAGTTTCCAAACCCCAGGTTGACTATGCCAGAAATCTGTAATATTATTGATAATAATTGAGCTAGACAGAATTAAATGATTTCACTAGTATAACCAGGTCTTCTAACCACTTAATTAAACTGATATTGATTGGTTCAAAGGTGCATCCTAAAATTATTTTAAAGATTACATCATTTGTCAAATTCTCTATGCTACCTAAGATACTCAGTGATGAAATTCATCCTCCTACATTTTACCATTCTAAAATGAAATTGAATGTATTTCTATTTTTCCTCAGTCATATTGAAGATGTACAAATCAAAAAAAGAGATGGTAAATTTGTCCCAAATAAAAATGTGAAACTAATTCAAAAGTTTAAGCAAAATGTTTCATAGATAGTATGGAATAAATAAAATACTAGAAATATAAGAAAAAGCGAAAAGAAATGATTATATCCAAGACTTTGTCTCATTTGTACATAATAGAGTATTATATTATTGTTGTTGTTATTTGCTCCTATTAAAAAAGAAATTTTTGTATTTAGAATTTTGTCTCATTCTTACACAATGCAGGCTTATTGTGGTTTCTATTGTGATTTGTTACCATTAATTTTTGCTTAAGCCTACTGGAGAGGTTGTAGCATTTTTGATCACATAATAATGAAAAGGTCACCAAATGATACAGAGGATCTCAAATTCACCAACCAGCTGGGTGACTTGGGCAAGTCACCTTGCCTCTCTGGGTATCAGTTGTCTCCCCCGGAGAATAAAATGTTGCAATATGTATTTTCTAAGCTTCCTTTCCAAAATTACAAAATTTCAACTTAAAAGTCCTGTGGTTTTACCCTTAAATATTAAAACATAAGAGCAGGTACTTTAAATGACCCAACAACCTGTATGTGGTTAGGATGGTGAATAAGACTTCAGCAGCCCTTTTTCAGTTCTGTTTCATTAGATAAAAATCTCAATTTTTTCTTTAATCAAAACTTGGTAAGAATTCAGAGTAAATGTTAATGTAACAGAGTTGTTAGGAGGAAATGTTCCATATTTTGAAGAAACTTCTTACAAATTTCATCTTAACACCAGAGCAATGGATTTGTTACCTAGTCGCCAATGATACAAATTACATTCTTTGCCAATTTGATTTAAAAGTAAAATGTCAACTTGGGGGCACCTGGGTGGCTCAGTTAGTTAAGCGTTGGACTCTTGGCTTCGGCTCAGGTCATGATCTCAGCCCGATGCAGGGCTCTGCCTAGCTATGGAGCCTGCTTAAGATTCTCTCTCCCCCTCTCCCTCTGCCCCTTCCCCTGCTTACGAGCTCTCTCTTTTTCTCTCAAATAAGTAAATAAATAAATCTTTAAGATTAACAGACCTGTACCCATGAAACAAATAATACATCATATGTTAATAATAAAAAATAATAAAATTTTAAAAATCTTTAAAAACCCATAAAATAAAATAAAAATAATATGTCAACTTAAAAATTTGCAAGACGGGGTATAGCTTTTCAAAATTACTTCAGGGAATACACTAAAAAAAAATGTGAAGACCGCTGCCCCAAACAGTCTTATTTTGTTCAGTGCTTTATTCCCAATCCCAAACATAATACTAAATCCTCAATAAATTGAGTAAATCCTCAATAAATCCTGAAGAAAAGTACTGGAAAACAAAGGGGACCTTGGCGAAATCTCCTAGATGAGTAAATCCTTGTTTATTCTTTGCCACCTAGTATACAAGTTGACCCTCAACAGTTGGTAGCCATATTGATGAGTCTCTTGTGCTTGAGACGATATACATTCCCATCATTTTGTTCACCCCTTCATACACACACGCACACACACACACAGACACTGATGAGGAAGAAAGTTCTTGACTAAGTATGTCATCCAGTCCTTCATCACAATGTCTTCAAAACTTGGTATAGCCAGGGTGTGGTGGTTTAGAAGTCTGGAACTCAGTCCTTTTCCCTCCAGCTGAAGAAAGGAAGAGAGTACAAAAATAGAGCTCTACAGGATAGAGTGAAATGCTGGGTAAATGTGAGGCAGTTAGAAAAATAATTATTTTTCCTTGTGAATTTACATGGACGAATTCCAGGCGTCCATAAATTCCAGAGCAATCCTTTAATATTTGTGTGCTTATACAATTTTATCTAAAAAGTATGTATTACTAGATATGTTGATGGGTTTTCTTTTACAGTAAACTAGCAATTGAAAGCAATTTTCAAAAAATAAGATGTTTGTTTCTTAAGCCAGTATTTTTCCAGCTGTAAATCCCCTAGAATTAAAGGTTATTTTTTTTCTGCTTTAAAAGTGCCATGTTACTGAAGTCTAGAGAAGAAAAGGTAAAAAGCAAAGTCTTAATTCATGGATGAGCATCTTTAAAACATTAATTCCCTCAGCGCAGTGCATCTTTTGTAATAATAGCATAACGGCTTTATGCTCTAAAAAAAAAATTCCCTAATAATTTTGCTTTTTGGATTTTGCCTGGTAGGAAAAAAACAAAACAAAACAAAACATGTGACTACATAAAGATGTTCAAAGATATACACTGCAGAAAAAAAAAAAAAAACAGAAAAATTGGGGAAAAAAAGCTTAACAATGGGGTATTGGATAAACATATTAAAGAACTTTTATAGATGGTACAATATGCAGTTGTTTAAAGGGATAAGATAGGGCTCCTGGGTGGTTCATTTGGTTAAATGTCTGCCTTCGGCTCAGGTCATGATCCCAGGGTCCTGGGATTGAGCCCCGTGTCCAGCTCTCTGCTCAGCAGAGAGTCTGCTTCTCTCTCTCCCTCTGTTTTCTTCCCCCTGCTCATGCTCTGTCTCTGTCACACTCTCTCTGCAAAATAAATAGATAAAATCTTTAAGAAAATAAAAATAGATAAAAGAATAAGATAGAACAGTGTTTGTTGACATTAAAATATGTTAAAGTAAATAAAGAAACAAATTGAAGGAGAGTGTATATAACACAGCTCTATTTTGTTAATAAATAAACATGCAAACATAGAAGTCCATGTGTACAGAAAAACTTGGAAGAATGCATACTAAACCATTAATTATACTACATTGGGGTAGTGGAATTGGAGTCAACTTGGGAGAAAATTACAACTTTTATTTTATATGTTCCTGTGAACAAGTATCATTCTTGTAACTTAAAAATGCCCAAAATCACTCACAAAAAGCATAATAAAGTTAAAAATATAATTGTTGGAAAGAAGGAATACAGTTATTATTCTTTATAGATTAATTTAACTAGAAAAACCTAAGAGTTAATTGAAAACTATTAAAATTAATGAGTTTAATAAAGGAGCTGTTTATAAGATACATAATCCTCTAAAATATCTTATTCTAACTATAACCAGCTAAAAAGTATAATGCATGAAGTCTAAATGATCAAGGATAATATTTTTTACTTTCTTTTTCCACTATCCCTTCCATGGTTTCTTTCTTTTTTTTTTTTTTTTTTTAAGATTTTATTTATTTATTCGACAGAGACAGAGACAGCCAGTGAGAGAGGGAACACAGGCAGGGAGAGTGGAAGAGGAAGAAGCAGGCTCCCAGCAGAGAAGCCTGATGTGGGGCTCGATCCCAGGACTCCAGGATAATGCCCTGAGCTGAAGGCAGACGCTTAACGACTGAGCCACCCAGGTGCCCCCCCTTCCATGGTTTCTTTGCCCCTATCCAGAACCTCATCTAATTTTCTTTTCCTGGTGTAATGACCCAAACTTAATTCCTAAAGAATTTGAATCCTCAGTGATCCTGACTTAATGTAAGTACTATAATTTTCCGTCAAATTTACTTTGGGACATGAGAGTACTAAAAGACAACCCAGAGAATCCCCTAGCCTCCACAAATAGGCCTTCAACTGTTTAGCAGTAACCCAATTTCCTCTTGGTATTTAGAATAAATCACCCTAGCCCTTGGACTAATTCCCTTCTTTTTCTTTTGGCTAAGTAGCATGAGGATTCCAAATTGGCCAGGTGGCAGTCTTATGTTCCAATTCAACACAACTATTGTTGTATTCCCAGTAGACTATTCTTCCCTTAGAAAGCAAGACCTCAAAGCAGCAGATCTCATAAGTACAGACATAAGAAACAAAAATTCTGCAAGTAGATTATAAACCAAAAAACAATAACTTTTTAATTAGCTCAAGTGTTAAGTGGACAAACAGAATAAAAGATACATACATTCTAAGTAACACACTAGAGAGAAAAAAAAATTGGCATCATGCAATGAGATCAGGATACTATAACATAGGGATATTCAACAAATACTCAGAAAAGAGATGTTGGAAATTAAAAATAAAATAGAAGAAAAAAATTTTAATTCAATAGAAGAGGATGATGATAAAGCTACTGGGAATCTCACAAAAAGCAAAATGAGAAAATTAAAAGATAGAAAATAAAAGAGAAAAGATAATAAAATTAGAGGACCAGTCCAGAAGTCCATCATCCAATTGATAAAATTCCAGAAAAAAAAGAGAGAAATAGAAACAATAGAAAATATTTAACAAAATATTTTTTTTTAATTTCGAGAATTTAAGAATGTGAATTTCTTAACTGAAATGGCCCACTCAATGCCCTTAACAGTAAAAGAAAATAGATTCACCCAAAGTTTATCATCAATTATTGCAGAAACTTGAAACAAAGAAAAGATCCCAGAAGCTTCCAGAGGGAGAGAAAAAGTCACATACAAAAGATGAGGTAAAAGAATTTCACTAACAACACTCAAAGTTATAAGCAACCAGAGAAGTGGTTTCAAGATGGTAAAGAAAAATTATTTCAATCCAGAATTAAGTATCCAGCCAAACTATCAGTTAAGTGCAAGGATAAAACAAAGGTATTTTCAGGCATATAAGTTTTCAAAATTTACCTCCCATGCACCTTCTTCTGGAAGCTTCTGGAAGCCATGTTTCACCAAACCAGGGGAATAAATCAACAAAAGAAATGGGATCCAATAAAAGACAGTTGATAAGAATGTCCAGGATGGGGCTTTCACAGCAATTGGTTATGGCAACCAATCTATATTGGAATAGTTAAGAATACTCAAGAACAGGGGCGCCTGGGTGGCACAGCAGTTAAGCGTCTGCCTTCGGCTCAGGGCGTGATCCCGGCATTATGGGATCGAGCCCCACATCAGGCTCCTCCGCTATGAGCCTGCTTCTTCCTCTCCCACTCCCCCTGCTTGTGTTCCCTCTCTTGCTGGCTGTCTCTATCTCTGTCGAATAAATAAATAAAATCTTAAAAAAAAAAAAAAGAATACTCCAGAACAGACTTTTCCATTAAAGTAAAACTAATAGATAATTTGGTTTGTCTGAATAACTTGAGATATTTTAACAAGGACAGAGAATCTGTGGTTTAATTAGAAATAGCACGTGAAAAATTAAGCAAATTTATTAACTTGAAGGGAATAGAAAGTAGTGTAGGAAAAAAAAGTAATACCCAACAAATTATGTAATTTCCAAAAGATAAGATTATGCACTGCACATTTAAAAAGTTTTGAGAAAATAAACTAATAAGACATTTTACTACAAAAGGAGAAGATGATTAATTTAGATTTTTAGATCTAATTAAAAAAAAGAAGATGGTAGAGCATGACGTCAAAGAAAAAAAAATGTTACTCCTACAAGTGGTGAAACCAGAGGACTCC
Organism: Ursus americanus; assembly: GCF_024610735.1. Classification (NCBI taxonomy): domain Eukaryota; kingdom Metazoa; phylum Chordata; class Mammalia; order Carnivora; family Ursidae; genus Ursus; species Ursus americanus. The sequence continues at coordinate 47,439,591 of NC_142137.1, read as the reverse complement.
AAGCCTATCACCATAACTCTGATTCCTGGTTGAAATGAGAGAGATCACAAATGGAACCCCTGCTTGAGTGTGTCAGTCAGGCTTTGACAGGAAGCAAGTGGCAGACACCAGGAAGGTTTAGAGAGGGATTTTTTACGGGGTATAGGGAAAACACAAAGAAGAAGGAGGTGCCCCTGGGCTACTAAGAGCGGGTGTTACAACATGTACACATAAAGAAACAAGAGGAGGAAGCTAAACCCAGTGGGAAAGAGTGCAGAAAAGGTCACCTTGAGAGGAGCTGTGACCTTTGGCCTTCAGTGGCAGTTATGCAGCCAGTTCCAAGGCAACTCTACAGGGAGGAAGCAGGGACATATAGGACTTGACCTCACTGTGCTCCTTCCCTCTGACCCCCTGCAGGGACTCCTCTTGGGACAAATCCAGTTGGGAACCAGAGAAGAAATGAACCTGTTAAAGGCGTTTACACAAGTTAACGCCTTTATGCAAGGTGTTACAAGTCTCTTGGAGGCATAGAACTAGGCACAGAAGGGCGAAGAACGGCTGCAGGGTAAGAACGAAGGCATCTGGCTCAGTGAATAGGGCACACGCTGTTCCACATGGTTGCTTTTACCCCACTTGGTACTGCTTATGCCACATTAAGGCAATATATTATCACTGAAAAATTGTACACCTCATTTTAGTGTGTTTCAAATATGAGGCCGACTATTAAGAATACGAATAATAATAATGATAATAAATCAACCTTTCTCAACACACACTTCAGTGAAGCATTCTTTGGACACATTCTGATCCATTTGAAAATAAAGAAAAATATTTATGAAGATAATTAGTTCATTGCATTTTGCATGGGACTGTAGGCAGAGAGGATAATGCAATGGAAGGAAGGGCCATGAACAAAAGAAATTTTGGAAACGCATTTGAAGGGCCAGCATTAATATCATTTGGAAGAGGTGATTATTTTATTTCTTTTTGCAATGGGATTGGATGAGTGCAAGAAACACTCAGGCTATGGGACAGGTAATACTTACAAAATTACCTGCAATGGAATAATGTGCTTCCTGATTCTGGAACACAATGGAAATCTGATCCTCGTTTTAAAAATGTATCTCATCCACAAGTATGTTACCATACATTGATATCCTTCACCAAGGATTCATTGATCACACACTCAGTGCCAGGCATCATTCTAGGGGCCATTGATGCCACTCTATAAGGTAACATTGTCTCAGCCCTTGTGAGAGCTTTGTTCAGACAAACCTTGTGTAGAAGTCAATTAAATTTATATAGAAGATAGAATATGAATGATGATAAGAGCAGAGGTACTCCAGTTTAATTAGGTGCAGGGAACTTGGAGCCCTCTGTGCTTCCTCATTCTTTCTGTTGTTTGGATCCCAGGACATCGGTATGAAGCCACTGTCTCTATAAGCTTCAGAGTGTTAGCATCTCAGGGTTAGGGAATAGCAGTGTCTACTGGAAGGATTAGGCTCCAGGAAATCCCAGAAAGATATTTACCAATAATTGTCATTTAAAACTTTTAGAGAATTACTTACAGTATTAAGTTTTAGAATACTCTTGCTTTATCATCCATTCATCCATTCAATAAATGAGTGCCTTCTGTTTGCAAAACACTGAGAATCCATGTTGAAAAGACAAAAGTTCCTGACCTTTTGTGATGTCCATTCGTGCCAGGAAGATAGATTTTAAACACTTAATTACATAATTGGTTATTTAATTCCAACTGTGGGTTAAAAAGCTAACATCATATGTTCCAAACCAAAAGTTCTTCCTTGTTCCTTGTTTAAACAGAATCAATTTAGAATACAAATACATGCTTTCTCTGAGAGAGAGACAGTGTGTGTGTGTGTGTGTGTGTGTGTGTGTGTGTGTGTGTGTGTGTAAAGTTTGATATTATCCAGGCTTACTTATTCTGGGAATAATTTAAACTTTCAATGAAAAGGTGTAAATTAGATGAAATGTCCCCAGACCTCAAATTTACTTTTAGGAGTTAAAGTCAGAACGTGATTTTAAAAAATAATAATAATACTTGTGATGGGCGCCATGAAGGGAAAGTACAGGATGTTCTGAGAGTGCGGGGCTGGGATGGCTTCCTTGAGGAAGTGACACTGGCGCAGATTACCGGTTGGTTGATGGGAATTAATTAGTTCAGGGATTGAAACTCAAATTCCTTTGTGGGGAGGGGGCAGACAGGTAACCCAAATGCGTGCATCTGGCAGGGGATAAGACTGAAAGAAATATTAAGGCCCAGGGTAGACTAGAGGAAGTCTACTGGCCTTAAGGCATTCAAATTCATACCTTAAAACTCTATTTCGTTTGGGCTGGCCAAACAAAAGAGGTCTGCAGCCAAAGACAGCAGAAGAGTTGGCACACTTCTCCTGCTCTAGCAATTCAGACAGGGGGAGCAGCAGGTGCAAGAGCCCTGAGGCAGGAGGGAGCCATCTGTTTGGATGAGCTGAAAGAGAGCAATGGTGATGGAGGGCAGAAGCCGAAGGACAGAGAGGCTCCGAGGGGCAGGCTGGAGGAGGAGAGCCACAGCACTCAGGCCCAACAGCAGGTGAGGGCTGTGGTCTTTCCTCCAAGTATCCTTGGATGCATTGAAGGGTTTTATGCAGAATTAATTAGACTTGCATTTTTCAAAGCTCATGGGCAGCAATGTAGGAAGAAATAAAAGCAGGCAGTTAGCAAACTGCTGTGGCGGTTCTCCATCTTTCCTTCCGTTTTTTAAAACCACGTCGTTCAAATAACTGTTCGTTTTCATGCAGTCTTACCCTGGTAGTCCTCCCTCTAGATAACCAAGCTGGACACTTCCTTCTTGGTCATGACTGTGGCAAAGAAATTACAGGTGTTTGTGCAGTGGGATGGAAAGCCTGAAGTGCAAACCTGACAATCCATACATAGAATCTTCCATCTGCTGGCAGACATGGACTTTCGTTCACTTCCCTGAAACCATTATGGGTAAGACGGTCTCTATCCTCCAAAAAGTCACATGACCGGGGGCAGAGATCCTTAAGCCAGTAAATACTAAAGCCTGTGGTGTCAACGACGCTAACGTAAATCCCAGGCGTTAGGGGAGCCCCGGGAACACGTGCTTCACCTGTCACACGTGGAAAATCAGGTGGGGCTTCCCCTGCAAATCGAACACTTACTGCTGGATTTATCATTTGGTTTAGAGTTTAAAGAGTAATTCTTCTTTAGGGATACTCTCGTGGAGACTTTGTCAGCTAACAGACATAAATGAATACAATTTTCTGATCTGTGGGAATAAATGACTCGCGACACTGGTTTGCCACCTCTCTTGGTTCTCAAAGACCAAGGAGAAGGGAAGTGCTGTGAGTCAGCGAGTCTCCGTGATGTTTACTGCAAGGTGAAAACTTGAAGGTAGGAAAAAATTGAGTAAGCCAGACACATTTGCTTCTCCTTTTAAAAAACGGAAATGACAAACTCTGGGGACTTTCACACACGGACCCACATCATGGACTTATATTTTTGTTGTTATTGTACAAGACAAATGCTGTGAGCAATCTGATGTCAGAAGTAACTCACTTTTTCCCAGCTTATATGTTTATTGGCATATTTAGGCTCCAAATAATTTCTTTCCTCTTTTTCTCTTCTTATGACTTCGTATAAAACATGTTCATACGATATTAAAGTTACAAATAAACACTGGAATTAAATGTCATTCGAGTAGTAAAAGTGATCTCCCTTGATGCAGTAATCATTCCTTGTATGATGTCTCTAAATTAGATTTTAAACTCTCCAGGCTTGTATTAAGGTTTCACACTATAGCTATTTTGTCCTTAGATGATTGACCTAAAATCTTGCGGTGTTAGAAAATCAGCACACGAAGTGGTCATTTATTTCTACTCATGATCAAGGGAAGGGGTCTATGTTGCAACCTCTGGGGAAGAGGAAGCCTTACAGCGCTCTGCAGAGTGAACAGAAGACATGGAAGTTTCTTTAACACAAGCATTTGCATCTCTGTTCCCATGAATAAGAGTGAAGCATAACCGTGGGACGGCAGATCAGTCCAGAAGTCAACCAGGCAAGGTTGGCCTCATCATGCTGACTGATTCATTTTCAGGATGTTGCTCTAATATCTTTATTGCTCAATGAATTTATTGATTCAAGAGTATTCATGAATAGGGGCGCCTGGGTGGCACAGCGGTTAAGCGTCTGCCTTCGGCTCAGGGCGTGATACCGGCGTTATGGGATCGAGCCCTACATCAGGCCCCTCCTCTATGAGCCTGCTTCTTCCTCTCCCACTCCCCCTGCTTGTGTTCCCTCTCTCGCTGGCTGCCTCTATCTCTGTCGAATAAATACATAAAATCTTTAAAAAAAAAAAGAGTATTCATGAGTAAATGTTTCAAAAGCATCTTTCAATTGATATTTCTTCTGACATGGCTATCATACGTCTCTTAAGCAAAAGGCAAACTTTGAGAAGAACTAAGATGAAAGTTCTCTTTTCCGCTCTTCAAGGCCTGTACATTTAATATGGCAAACACATCAGTAGGAAAGTAAACCATAGAAAGCAGATGTGGTAAGAACAGAAGCACTAGCTTTGAATCCCACACTTACCTGCTACTCACGAGTCCTAGCCAGCAGCTGATGCTTGGGTGACAGGAGAATGCCCCAGTAAGATCTGGACAGCTGCTAGAGTCACATTCCAATGCACTGAGGTTGAGAGCAGAGCTGCAAGCCTGTGGGGGCACCCAGACCAGTCAGTATATGTTCAAATGGCAGCTGGAGTGGAGAGGACAGTATTGTTGGGATAGAAGTTCAGGTGCATAGTGTAACTCAGGGCAGCCGGGTATTAGCAGCTCACCACAAGCACACCAGGTCCTACCTAGGGAGGGCCGAGGCTGCCAGGGTATCCTCTGCCCTGAAAAGACTTAGATCAGTGTCTCTCTGAGCATAGGTATCTATGGTAGGTATCTACCAGTCAAGTTCCAGCTCCTTAGCTTGACACCAAAGTACTCTGAGGGTCTTTCGCTGTAGAACTTCCTCCTCCCACCTTCAGAGGTGTGCTATATCCACATCCCAAGGAAACAGCCAGTTCATGGGTCCAGAAGGTACACAGCACTTTCCCAGGGCCATTTTCTTGCTCACACTACTCCCACTCCCTGGGGTACCCCATCTCCCCCCACCCATCATTACTTGTCCAAACCCTCATCTCCTTCAGAGCCCAGTGCAGAAAGCATCCCCTCCGCAGAAGACTCTCAGACAGGAGCTTACTGTCCTCAGAAATCTCACTGTACTTTTTTTATATTTCACATTTGCCACTTTGTATTTTGCATTAGTTATTTGTATCTAATAAGGCTGACTCTCCTTTACGGGACCAGAAGCCCCTGGGAGAGTGGTCAAGTCCTCATGCATTTTTGTACTAACCACAGTCTCCGGGCTCAGTGCCTTAAAGTGGTTGCCCAATAAATGCTTATTGAGTTGGTCACTGACTGTATTGCCGCCTTGCCCGTTCTACTGAGAGTGAATCAGTAACCATAATTTAATGGCTCATATATGTACACAAGTTATTGGAGAAGAAGAATAAGAGTGGAGAAGGCAAACCATTCTCCTACAAAGCATAAACAATGACGCCTGCGTGTGTGTTTTTAAACTGATACAAAGACATATTTCCAAATAATATTGCTCCTACAGGTAACAATAGACCTATTTATTATTAACTGCAGCACAACTTTTCTGTAAACTTCAAAGGAGTAAGAGGAATGAGGTGAATAGAGGGCTTGAGGAGAGGAATTTCAGACTTCCCCTGAGAGTGTGTGTGCAGAGAAACGAGAAAGACGGATTCCCTCCTGCAGTGGAAGTGTGTCCCTATGAGTGTACAGGGATGCATTATTTCATGACTTTAGACATTCCTACTTCACTGAGAGCAAAGGAGGGGGAGATTACAGGAGGCCTGCTGCCTCCTTCGCCCCCTTCAAAGGGCCACAACCAGGACGGTTCCTCCCTTCCACTCTGGGTTTCCTTTCCAGCACAGCCTGCTCTGCCATGATTCCTACTTTCAGTGGAGAGAAAACCAAAGGGGCATTCAGATGTAGGTCAGGAGGAACTCACCCTGTCAGTCTAGTGAATCATGAGGTCTAACTGGTTAGTTTCATTAATCTGGTTTTTGTGATTAGGATAAAGTACCTTGTACGACTGCGCAAGACTGATTTTCATTCTGGAAATGAGCACATTGTCTTCACTTGGTGTGTTGTCAAGGTCCCCATGGCTTTGGCCCTCAGGAGTGTCGGGTGCCCTTGAAAGGCTGAAAAAGTCAGGCTGACTCCCATGGTTACTGAGAAAACCAGAGGCTCGGAAAGTGGAGCCTTCACACTACTGCCAGAGGGAGCAGCAGGACAGTGAGGGAGCTTTTCAAGTCCCTCCACGTGCTTACATTCTGTGACCCAACCACCTCTGCAACAGTCTGGGTCATCTGATCCTGGGTCATGTGCAAAGAAAGCAGGACCTTGGAGAGGCAAACAGATCTTCATTATTTCATATTAAGAAAATGTTGCCTGTTGAGTAAAGGCCAGGGATTCAAAACATAAATGGAAACAGAGGCAATTTAAATGAGATAATGTGAAGTATAAGTTTAATTCAATTAAGTTAATCAAATCCCACACATTTTTATTTTAAAACCCCATTTTCATCAAATTCAATTACTTCCCTCTATGACTTCAGCTTTAAATGAATGTCAGCAATGATTACAATGAATCCCTTCCTCCTGCCCTCCCTTTCCCCCCACCCCTCCCCTGCCCCCCAGCTTTCAAGGTAAAGATGCAGTTGGTAAGTGGTTGCAGCTGCCAGATGCAAGTGCTTCCCATTCAACATAGGGACAGACACTAGCTAAGGATACTATCTAGATGAATGCACTTTAAAAAACTTAATTTCTTGGGGCGCCTGGGTGGCACAGCGGTTAAGCGTCTGCCTTCAGCTCAGGGCGTGATCCCGGCGTTATGGGATCGAGCCCCACATCAGGCTCTTCCGCTGTGAGCCTGCTTCTTCCTCTCCCACTCCCCCTGCTTGTGTTCCCTCTCTCGCTGGCTGTCTCTAATAATTAAATTTTTAAAAATCTTAAAAAAAAAACAACAAAAAAAAACACCCTAAATTTCTTAGGGAGGAGTTAAGATGGCGGAGGAGTAGGGGGACCCTAAGTTTGTCTCGTCCCTCAAATACAACAAAAATACTGAGTTTCTTTTGTTCTTTCTTCCCTCTTGCTCATCTTGCTCCCTTGCCCTCCAGAAAAATTTTTACCTATGTGGTTCCTCAGACTTTCCAAGGTATTAGCAATTTAGCTCTCATAAACTCTTCACATTTATCTTTCACCAACATCAGAAGCCAGCAGTTCAACTCCTAAAACTCATTCCATCAAATTGACCAATGCAACGTTAGGCAGAAAGGACGTGCTACTATCCCCTCTCATCTGTTTGGGCAGGTGTCCAACCTCCTCCCCAACAAATGGAACCTGGTGGAATTATTCTCGCAGGCGGTCACTATCCTCCGAGGCCAGACCAGCCTCATCCTCGCCTGCTATTGCTCTCATGGATGTTATTCGCCTTCTTACGAAAGGAGATAAGCATCTGTGGCTAAATGGAAGTGCTTCAACTGGTTCTGTGGGCATAGGTTTGCTCTGGACGAAAGTCCTCACAATCAGTCAAGTGCAACCTAACCACGAAAACATCGCAGCTGATTTTGTTACACTTGTTGGACTTACAAGACTAAATTCTCTAAAGCTTCGAGGTTAGGAATTTTATGGACAAATTGAGAAAACAAGCTTTCACTAGCAATTTTACTGACTGAGTATCTTGTAGAATTCTGCTTTCAAACGGTATACAAATACGAATTTGGGGATTGTTGTTACTACTTCACCATTATGTGATGGGAGATCTTCTGTCTGTCTTTTTGGAGTATTGAATCCTGGAATTCTACTCTGGTCCCTTAAATGGTGAAATACAGTCCAATTCCCAGAAGAGCCTCAAACCAAGACCAAAGTTTCCATAAACGACTTTACTGTTAGGATTTGTCAAATCAGAAGTTTTGCTGTTGGTGGTGGTGGTTGATTTTAATACAATTGACTTTTGGTTAATGTTATATCATAAAACTAGCAGTGATTCTTAACTTTGGCTTCACTTAGAATCAGCTGGGAGCTTTGGAACATTGTGATGCTGAGGTTTTGAATGGGATGCTAAGGCCCCACCCAAGACCAATGGTATCAAACTCTCTCTGGTAGCAGGGCCTGGGTGTTGGAATTTCTTACAGCTCCTTGGATGACTCCAATATGCAGCAAGAGATGAAAACCACCAAGCTGTAGCCTGAAATGCAGATTTAAGAGGCAGAAAACAGAAATCTTATTTAACTCAACTCTATCCTAGGCACTTCAAATAAATTCCTGGATGTCCAAGTCCCCAAATTGCTATTTGGGGGACAAAAAGAGAGCCAAAGAATTGTGTTTGTGATGACTGTATGATGTAAAACGGTAGGCCTTAGTTCCAGGGACCTCTTAAGACAGCATTTCTGAAGACTTGATGATGGGAAAGCCATGGAGAGTCCTGACTCAAGGTGCTCCCAGGGGCAAGGCTGCCCTGCTCCCTCATTCACATGCCTGGGAGGTGGGCGTGTCTAGGTCTATGTTCCCGATAAAGTCCTTCACTGATTCACAGGGAAGAAATAGGCCATCCCTTAGCCCTGCAGGAGTAAATACTTTAATAATTTTTTATTTTTTTATTTTAGAGAGAGAGAGCATGAGCCGGGGGAGGGGCAGAGGGAGAGAAAGAAACACAAGCAGATTCCCCACTGAGTGCAGAGCCTGATGCAGGGCTCGATATCATGATCCTGAGATCATGACCTAAGCAGAAATCATGAGTCAGACGCTCAACCAACTGAGCCATGCAGGCGCCCCAGGAGTAAATACTTCAAAGAGATAAGTGAAGTCTTCTATACCTAGAAGACAATATTCTTTTATCCGGTGTCCTCCTTCCATTGTTCAACAGAGCTCCATTCATCATCAGGAATTGGAACACTCTAGTGAAGTGACTAAGGCCTTCCCTTAACCTAGGATGACTCTTCTTTCAGAAGCTCCACTGTGGCCAGCAGGGCTCTGGTCCCAAATGATGTCCTCATCTGTTTCCAGGAAAGGATTGAATCACGCCCACAGGATTTAGCTGAGGAGTTACTATTATTTTATATTTCCAGGGAAGTCTCTTTAAAGTTGGTTTCATTCATCACCACAACCATAACATTGATTTTAAGAAATGATAGGATATCTGAAGGTTAACAACCATTTGCAACATATATGTCTGACATCTCATTGTTCCAGCATTTTTTTGAGTCACTCAAGCTTCACTCTATAGTGCTGCCAGATGGGAAATGGTCCCTACTGAGGCCCAAAGTCCAGCAAGTGGTGGCTCTCAGACTCTAGGGCACTTCAAAATCACCTGTTGAATTTGAATCTGCATTTTAAAGACACACCCCAGGTGCCTCTGAATTAGTAGACAGTCTTCAGACCCAGGGGTAAAAGATGACTACAGGAAGCCTGTTTGTGTGTTTTCAGCGCAAGGACAATGACTAGGATATAAGTTACATCTGACAATGGTCTCCTGAAAATAAATAGGATTCTTTTAGTCCAGACCTTATTTTTCATGCTTACAATACGAATAAGATTCTGAGGCCTTACAGCCCAGCTTAAGTTTCTAAAGGAAACAGTAAGAAAACCATCATCTCCAACTGAAGGTTACATATGAAGCCCTTCCGTCGCAACTGAAAATTCCTATCTCTGCTCAAACTCCCCACCTTCCTTCAATCAAGTATTCCCCATCGGCCTCCTTGGCTATAGGATAGGGAAGTGGAGCGATATCTGGTGTTGTTAACATTTCAATCTTGATCTTTATCTTTGGATCTATTTTGTAATTTGCATTTAAAAAACCTGTGTCTACACATAGCCCAGTTTAACTTATGAAAATTATCATTATTGCTGCTGTTGTCGTGGTTGACTTCAATGTTGGTTTTAGGTAGCTGGCACATAAGGAAGCTAATAGAAGTATTTGTGGATTGCCTATGTGTCAAATAAAAGATTTGACTAAATGTTTCACCTGGCATGTGAAGGTTCTCAATAGAGACCAGGGACTGCTGAGGAAGTTGAGGGCTCGACTGTGGGAAAGGTCAGAGGGGTGAAGAAACAAATGGTGGTGGTGAAGAAAGTGCCATAAAGGAAGCAGTTATCTGTGAAGTAGACAGACTTCAACACGGTGCAAGGCTGTTCCCAGAGAAACCTCTAACCAAGAAGGCTGCTTTTCATAATGGAGAAGGAGAGAAGAGAATGGGGTCCGTGAAAGCCAGTCATGGGTCACTGGCAGGACAGGAGGAAAACGGCCTCCTTCAGTACATCCCTGGTCTGAGGGAAGTAGGTTTGGAGAAATGGAGAGAGACATAGACACAGAGATAAAGATATGAGAGAAGAGAGAGAAAGCGAGAGAGAGAGAGAGAGAGACATAAGGATGGTACATAAAAGAAGGCTTCCAGGGACGCCTGGGTGGCTCAGTCAGATAAGCGGCCAACTCTTGGTTTCGGTTCAGGTCATGATCTCTGGGTGGTGAGATCAAGCCCCGTATCAGGCTCCAAACTGAGCAGGGAGTCTGCTTGAGGATTCTCTTTTCCCGCTCCCTCTGCCCCTCCCCCTGCTCATGCTCTCTCTCTCTCTCTCTCAAATAAATAAATCAGTCTTTAAAAACAAAAAACAAGAAACAAACAAAAGAAAAAAACAAGGCTTCCAAAGAGAGATAGCTATATGTATTGTGAGCTCTTACCACGGGCTCTAACAGTCATATGAGACCAGCATAGTGCTCTCTGGACCTTAAGATAAGGCACAGAAAGGTTAAATAATTCACCCAAAGTCCTACTAAAGCTAAAATTCTAATAAACCAGGCAGTCTGACTCCAGAAACTACACCATTAACTCCTCTGCTTTAGAACCGAAAAAAAAAAAAAAAAAAGAAGAGATATAGCTCACAGGTAGGGATGCTCTGTCTTAGGTACATCTTCATTGACCCCCCATCAAACGTGCAGTCATACCTAGGACACAAACAGAGAAGATTTTAGAATAGCCATAGGCTAGTTTTTAAAATATATAGACTGGGATCTGGCAGCTGTTATCTTATTAATTAAATAAAACAAAGTAAAACAAGATAAAAGGGCTGCTTACCACATCCCAGTAATTTAAAAAAGGGAGAATAAGTACCTAAACCTAACGGGATGTGCTCTGTTTACGCAGCCATCGCCAAGAGAGTTAAGCCAGGTGCCAGTCTCTCTATTTCTGAGTGTCTTTATATTACCACAAACGGTACCAACAGATCTTGCTCTTTCACTCTAAATAAGGTATCCATGGGGAGTTGATTTATGTGATTTTTTTTCTTACCATTTTATTCTAGAAGTTTTCAAACATACCGCAAAGTTGGCAGAATTTTCCAGTGAGCCTCCGGGGCACTTGACACCTAGATTTCCAGTGCTGGGTTATCCAGCAGGTATGTTGGGAACAGCATTCTTGACTGTCTTCGGCTTCACGTCTGAGTCATCTCCCAGGGCCCGGCGTGGTGCGTGTTATTAGTGGAGTCTTTTGGAGGGATGCTGATCATCTATGATGCCTGAGGCTGGGATAAGTGATGAGCAACTCATCAAGGGCAGATTCCAAAGGAGCAAAACACAGGGTCTTTGTATGGTGTGCATGTTGTTACTGGTAAACTTTCTATGCCTACCTACTTATGATCAACAATCACCTGGTGGTAAAAGTTTTGAAAAGCTATCAAGATACCAAGTACGTCAAGCTAAGATTTCTTAGAATTCTTTTTCTCCCTTAATTTCACTCTTCCTTTGCTTTTCACTCATACTGGGTAATAGAATGGGAGGAAACCCACATGGTGCATAAAGGGATGTCTACTCTCACATGGACTGGCCAAAGAATCCCAGATGCACCTAAACTTCTACTCCAACAATACTTGCCCTTATAGCAGCCATTTGAGCTTGGAGGCCAAGTTCAAATTTACAGGCATCTCAACCTTTTTCTCTTTAGAAAACCAACCTCATCAATCTCACTAAAATACCTAGACATATTTCATGGATTACACACACCCTGACCCACAGCTGTGAGAGCTATTGCCTGCCTTTCAATGCAATTATTGGCCAGGTATAAGTAACGATTTTTAAGGGTTGAATTGTTTGCCTGCAAAAAGATGTCTTGAAGTCCTAGTTCCCAGTACCTCAGAATGTGCCTTATTTGGAAACAGGGTCTTTATAGATTTAAACAAGTTACCATGAGATCCTTAGAGTGAGCCTTAATCCAACAAAACTTATGTCCTTAGAAAACAGGGACGTTTGGACATAAAGACAGACACAGACTTTGAGAAAATGTCAAGTGAAGAAGACAGAGATGAGGTGACTTACCAGCAAACCTCCAGAAGCTCACGGAGAGGACAGAACAGATCCTCCTTCACAGCCGTCAGAGGAACTAACCCTGCCAACACCTCGATCTCAGACTTCTAGCCTCCAGAATTGTGAGGCAAGAAATTTCTCTTGTTTCAGCCCCCCAATCTGTGGTACTTCGTTACAGCAGATTAATACAGGGGTATTGGCAGGGGCTCAGAGACCACTGTCTTTGAGAATATCCTACACAAGACTAAAAGCGGTGGTGAGTAAAAAATCGATTCGAGAAAATCAATTGTACAAATGTCCTTCCAACTGATGTACCAGCATTCTGAAGGTCTCCTTTAAAATGTTAAAAAATATGTGCTAGAGAGTTTTAGAAACCATACCTGCTGATACCTCCTTTGGCCTTGGAATGTGGCTTATTTCAGTTTTATTGGAACATGTGAATATGCAGTGTTTTTCACGAGGATAAAAGAGTAAGTCTCACAGAATACAAGTGTGTGATGGATAAATAGATTTGGGTATGCAATTCTGCATTCTCTCACCTTACCTTTCTTCTTACAACATATGCTTAGGATTATGCAGGAAGTAAGAGGCTAGATATTTTTTATAGATAATTCTTCCCCCAAAACTTTTGGAGAACAATAGAATTTAATTCCAGTTTTTCCCTACCCTCAAGCCTAGAAATCAAGTGAAAAAGAGCAATGCCAATGGCCAGTTCTTCATAACTGGAAGGCCTCACGGGTTTTACTTATTGCCAATCATTTCACAGCAATCATAGTCCTTGTAGGATGGCCCAGATACTTCGGATTCTTTCTTCATTCCTTTCTCCAAAACTGTAATTGCTGTTCAGTCTCCGTCCTCCTAATTCCCCTGTGCTCAGCCCTCAAATACTGGAACTTCATTCAAAGTCATTCAGCTTATGAAACAGAAAGCGGCTCTCCCTCCTTGGGGCAACCTAGATGACTGGAGTTTGACTATGGCCCAACCAGCTTCTAAGTAGGTCACTACAGGCTGCCATGACTATGAGGACATGCTCAAGGGAGGTCAGGGCCTCTGGTCCTCAGAACCAGGACTGTATCACACACACACAGGGAGTCCTTTTCCCCCGAAATGTTACCTAAACTGGGTCAAAATTCACTGAGCTTCTGTGACTTTTCTACAACAATGAAGATAATTCTAGTAATTCTTTTCTTTTATGTCTTCTTTGATTGGATATAGATGTATATTCCATTTGTGTGTGTACATGTATACATAGTCTATCTAAAAAAAAAAGATAAAATTCAACATTTTGCTTTCCATTGCCATATAATTATCATCAATAGATTAACGTATCTTTATTAAGCCACGGGTATTTAGCTCCAAGTATAATATGAGCCCAACGAAAGAAGTTGGCTTGACTTCAACAAGCAGTACAAGCTCCATCAAGGACATCAGATATGAGCTGCCCTAAAAGAGAAAATGACAAGACGACTGAGGGACAGGGTCAACACGTTATATTATGCAGAACACAGAGTACAGAAACGAAGCCATGGAGATGATACTAGGATGATCTGTGTTGAGATAATCGATGTGTCTCATCCAAGAAGGCTGAAAATTTGAGTGGAGGTACATCACAGACAGATGTGTTTTCTATCTTTCTTTTATTCTTTAGTTTTCTTCTTTCCTTCAACATATACTGATTGAAAGCCTGTTAGGTGCCTGGTATTCCTCAGGTAACAGGGAGGGGGACAACATCTACTAATATGCAGCCTACATTCTACCCCGATAGACAAAATAGGAGGCTGATAACAAAAAAAAAGAAGGGTTGGAGGAAAGTGGAGCAAAGTCTTAAAATTTTGAAGAAATTAAGAGGGAGAAATTACCTGGCAATAAGGAACAAGACCAGCTACTGCATCTTCAGGCCCAGGGGTTGGCGGGGAATGGGAGAAACTACCCCATTTGAGAAGCAGGCACAAAATCAATGTCCTGAGGGGAAAGCAAAGATTCAGTTAGGCCTAGAAGATGAAGTGCACATCCTGAAAAGAGATCAAAGACACTGAAGGAAGGGAAGAAAGAAGGGGGTAAACAGAAGGGGGAATGAACCATGAGAGACTGTGGACTCTGGGAAACAAACCAAGGGCTTCAGAGGGGAGGGGATGGGGGATTGGGATAGGCCGGTGATGGGTATTAAGGAGGGCACATATTGCATGGAGTACTGGGTGTTATATGCAAATAATGAGCCATGGATCACTACATCGAAAACTAAGGATGTACTGTATGGTGACTAACATAACATAATAAAAAATTATTATTAAAAAAAAAACAAAGGCACAAGGTGTATTGCTGATGACACAGTGATTTATAAACCATCAGGTAGGAGTGTTTGGAGACAAGAAAGGGTAAGAAGTTGGATCAACCTCATTGCCTTGGACCAAACAGGAAAAGAATTGTGTGTGTGTGTGTGTGAGTGTGTGTGTGTTCACTAATCAGTTCCAAGTTGGTTTCGATAAAGGAAATCTCATGTGCTATACAGTTGTATTCCTTGGATACATGTTTTGCTCTTCTGCAGAAGGATTGGCTCTTCTTTGAGATGGTGCACATCTCCCTTCATCATTCACCACCATCTTTTCATCATTCACCATCCTCCATACCTTATCTGCCAGCAGTAAAGGCCCCATTTTGAATTCTCTCCATCCTGCCAGAACAAAATTTTCTCACCTTTTTGGGAAACCCCTGAGACTCTGGAAGCTTTCCTGTATCCATTAAAACACACACACACACACCCAGGATGCATCTGAAAGGCCAGCACCAGCCAATAGACATGCTGCCTCACACGATGGGAAACAAATTCCAAAATCTTCAGGCCCTCACTTCACCGGCTCCAAGAAACTTTTTGTTTTCCACTGCTGCTGCTGGCTTTCTGAGAGGATGATGACTTGGAAAGAGCTAAAGTGAACCTTCAGAATAGGAGTACTGTTCCAGATACTGAAATCTTCAAACCTCTCATCCATTGGACAGTAAACTCTATTCCCCAAGCATGAGGTTCATGCTGAGTAACCCACACAAAAGGAGTCTGTTCTTTTCAGGCTATTATATACATTTATCTTATTTGGTCTCCACAAGAATCCAGTGAAATAGATAAATGTAGACATGGAGGTCAGGAGGTTAAGTCATTTGCTCACATTCACATAGGACCACAAGTAGATTTATCGCAAAACTAATGAAGATAAGCATCAGGACTCTCCTCTTGCGTGGGCTCCTTCTAAGATCCTGGACAGGAAAGAGGCCCACCAATGTGTTCATGTGGTTATAAGTTTCTATAAACTTTGTAAGAATGAGACATTTTAATCACAATTGGTAATTAAATCACAATTGGTAAATATTACTCTCTCTTTCTACTTCAATTTTCTCTCCGTGAGATTTTTCTTCATGTTGGATGACCTTGAGAATTTTTAGGCTCCAGCTAAGAAGTTGAGTTGGCAATACATTTGGTTAAGTTTTAGAGGATCCATTTATGTGTTCCATGGTGACTTGCGTGTATAGTAACTATGACAAGACTTCCTGGTGTAGAACTGGCTTGGAGTCACACAAACACACACACACACATACACGCACACATACCCCATGCCAACTCTGTTGGCTTCTACACAACGATGTGCTGCTATGGTTGTCCTGCAGCATCTAACACCACAAGCACGTGGGTATGAGAATCAAGTTTTCGCATATTAAGACTGGATTATCATTCTATCCTCTATAGAAAATATGATAAAATTGTTATCTTTTGAAGAAGCAACTGAAGAGTATACAACCAAAAAATGTTGGAAAAACTATTATAGAAATGTGTCAGACTAATGAAAATATTGTGCTGCCCTCATCAAGTTTGTAATATAGATAGCATTTGCCAGCTTTGTAAAATTTGTAATCCTGGGGCTCGTGGGCAGTTCAGTCAGTTGAGCATCTGACTTTCGATTTCCTCTCAGGTCATGATTTCAGGGGTGTGAGATCAAACCTTGCATTGGGCTCCCTGCGCAGCGCGGAATCTGCTTGTCCCTCGCTCTCTGCTCCTCCCCCCATTCACTCTTGCACGCATGCTCTCCCGCTCTTAAATAAATAAATAAATCTTCATTTAAAAATACAATAAAATGAAATTTGTAATCCTCAGCATCTCTTCTCATTATAAATAGGTGTTCACTTTCATACCTAATTTTGTATTTCTAATTTATATCCTTTTTCTCAGAGAAGACCTTTGCCAAGTTGTATGAGCTCTCAACATACATTCAAAGAAACTAAGCGTTCGAACTCATAGTCTGAGGAACGTTGCGGCCTCTCAGGTCTACCAGGCCTTTTTCACCACGTCAGAATCAGAAGTTACAGTGCAGAATCTAACCAGTGGTAATTTCCACTAAGAACAGGTTCTCTCTTTTTTCCCTTAATGACTTCTCCATGCTGAACATTTGGATGCCATGAAAAAATGGAGAAATCCCCGAATCCCCACCCCCAAACTCCACGCCAGTAGTTTTCCTTTTCCTACATGCCTCTTCATTTCCGGGTGCTGGCCTGGGCTTGAAGCAAAGGTGCCTGAATCTAGCCAGAAAGGCTGTTATTACAATAGTTTTGGCCTAACAGGGGCAGGAAATACCAACAACTTTATGTGAGCTATTCCCCAATGAAGAGCCAATCTGAATGCATAAATGTGGGGCCCTAGCATATTTCAGATGATGCGCAGATAAGATCTGGACATTTGGAAGCACCTTTCCTCCTAATCCTTGGAGGCCACTGGGTAGATATGGGTTCTCCACAACAAAGTGCCGAAATAAAGGACTGTAATAACATTTTTTTAATGCAAGCCCCTGAGCAATAACAAATAACATTTCATATGGTCCCAAATACTAGCCTTAATTGTCAAACAGATAGAAAGAAATAAGATGGCCAACAGAAACAGAGAAGACTTAGTATTATTTTTGAGAAAGAGGATTTGCTGTCCAGTCCTTGCACAATTAATTATGTCCCCTTTAATTAGGCTCCGAGGTAAAATAAAATCATGTTACTTAGTGCATCATAATGAAGAAATAAAGGAGAGAGAGAGAAAGAGAGAGAGATGACCCATGCGGACTGCTTTACCTTCCCACAAAGACCATAAGCCAATTCAGAAACACATAAAGCGCATCTACATCCAACAATGTCACGCATGTTTCTCGCAGTGAAACATGTTACTAACACACTGACATTTTCAATACCTGGGTTATAAAGTTTGAAACTTAATCCTATGTTTCAACAGTACCTTTAATCTTTGGTTTGGGAGTTGATGAAAATCTCTCTTTTACTTCCACCTTGGGCAATTTTTCAAATTTCTATTGTTTGCAGTATTTGACGTAATTATTTTGTAGCTCTGTTTACTATGCTAGTACTAGTATTCAAGTGAAACTAACATTTTAGAATTTGCATTGGCCTTGTTGTGACATGCCTGATGAATCACCCTTGCTCTTCCAACCCGTGGTTTCCCAGCACTGACACAAAGCTGTTTTTCCCCATTAATTGGAGAACCCTGTTTACACTGATTCAAATACATGTCCAGGCTGGGCTGTCTGAATGGCTTCAGGGAAGAACGCTAAGACAAGACCCGTAGGTAGTTAGTTGTCTTTCTGAAGTCTAAATAGGGGAGGGTATGGAGCGAGATTTTCAAAACCACTCCCTCTGCAGGACTCCTGAGCCTTTTTCTTTGTATGGTTGGTTCTGAGCATGATTCCATGGCTTCTATTTGCTTAGTTCCCAAATATTTTGGTGTTGATGCATCAATTGTTGAGGATGGTCACAAAACAGAGACGGTGGGACGAGGCAGAAGGACACTTAGTCACTGGGAGAGACCCAGCTTTTCCGCATCTTCTACAAAGTCCTTCACCCAGAATAAGAACTCACGTCTGTGTCTGTCAATAGATGATTAAATAAATGGGTAAACACACTAAGGGACGAGCAGACGTAGGGTACGTAGCTAAGCTGTATGGGGAATAAGGCCCTGCCAACCCAGAGGCTCACTTAGACAAGAGTCTGGTCACCCTAATGGCATTTTGGCTTTATATGTTTCTTGGCGCTGGTCAGGCCTCACTAAATGACCCAGGTCAGAGGTAAAGAAGGACATGGCCCTTCTTCATTGTGTTAGTGCTAAATTACTACGAATATCACTGACCATCAGTTGTACTGAAATCTCCATTACCTATTTTATAAATTATTCTCACCCTTGGCTATGGTGCCTCCACCCACCCGCTTCCTACCTTTTAGCCTTTTGACTTCATTCCGATCTCCTTCCAAATTAAAAGCATTAGGGAGGAGTCCTAGAACCAGTTTTTCTCTTAATTAGAAACTCGTATAAAAGTGAGACCAGGAAATGGGATGGGGAAAATGGTCAAGAGAAAAGACTGCAAGGCAGTATGATGTGGCTGTGGATTTCAGGTCGTCACAGTGCAACTTCTCTCCAGAATCCAGGTAAATTACAGACAGGAGAGGAAAGGAATTTACAAGTCAATTCCCTTCTTCAATAAACCTAGAGTTTCTACCCATCAACCAGGCTCACCTTGACTATAATATCAATCCTCCTGCAATCATCCCTCCTTATCCATGGAGGATATGTTCCAAGATCCCAGTGGATGCCTAAAACCATGGATAACACTGAACTCTTTATTTACTGTGGTTTTTCCTATACATAGATACCTATGATAAAGTTTAACTTACAAATTAGGCACAGTAAGACATTAACAACAACAACTAATAATAGCATAGAACAATAATAGCAATATACTGTAGTAAAGTTTTGTGAATGTGGTTTCTCTTTCTCAAAATATCCTGTTGGGCTGTTCTTACCCTTCTCCTTGTGATGATGGGAGATGACAAAATGCCTATGTAATGAGATGAAGTGAGGTGAACAACGGCAGGTACTGTGACACAGCCTTAGGCTACTCTTGACTTTCTGCCAATACGTCAGAAGGAAGATCATTGCTTCCTAACCATGATTGACCATGGTAACTGAAACCACAGAAAGTGAAACCGGGGATAAGCACGGACCCCTCTTTAACTAACACTCTAAACCTGGTTGTTGAGGATTGGGGGTGCAAAATGGAATACAAACAGTAACGGACGAAACTTACCGCATTACTAATGAACCACAAAACCACACAGAAGGGAGTGGAAAAGGAAAGAATTACCCTGAGTAACTTGGGAAATAGTATTTTGTCTATATAAATGAAAAGAATGTACACAAATATTATACTCAAGTAAACTGTGTCTTTCACGGGTATGAGTTAGCAATTCCGAAACGATTTTATGTGTGCAGTAAGACCGAACACAACGTAAGTCTATTATGGACGGTGAAGACAAGGTCTCTCTCCGTCAGACAAAGGAATTACAGATTAGGAAAGGGGGAGACTAGGTAGAATGAATTCTGTGGTGTTGGATCAGAAACAAAGGTATCAGTATAAACTCATGGATTTAAGTGTGTGTGTATGTGTCTGCATGCGTGCGTGTGTGTGTATACGCACGTGTGCACATGTGCGCGTGCACAGACGGGCTACTTTTAGATGACCTAGAACCACTTTTTCATCTTGTTTTGTCTTTTTTGTTTTGTTTTCTGATGGACTCATATAGGGCCCTTAGAGAAAGAAGGAAAATACATTTTGTTAGTCATTTAAGGAAATACCAGGTTCACCCTAAGAAGTGTTATCTCCAAATGGTGCCAGCAGGGTGTTACTAGCTCGCGGCACAGAACTGAGGCACAAGTGCGTAATGGGGGGGCGGAGGAAAAAATGCCAACAGCAGCTAAGAATCCCTGTTCCCAAAAGGCCTCAATCCAGAAACCATGGTCTAAGTACTGCAAACTCCATTTACTCCGTTCAACTCCAATGAAATAGTCACAAATTTAGATGCTGTGGTTTAATTTTAGGATACACTCTTGATCTATAAAATTTGCTTAAAGGCAGAAGTCCACCGGTTTAAAATTGGGAGATCAAACACAAACTTTTAGAGCAGACAAACTTCGTAGGTCATTTTTAGGCGATTTGTGGATTAACAATGTCCGATCAAAGTGAAAATCATGACCATTCAAGAGAAGATCTCAGGGATTCCTCACACAGACCCAAGAAAGTTACAAGCAACCAACTTTCTCCAGCGACCTTTCTCCAGAGAACTTTCCATTAGTCATTTGCATGACTTCAATGAGATATTAGTCAAAGAGACTTGACGCCGCATGGAATGAATCACTCTCGGTTCAGTGAAGTCTCTGAGGGGTACTGACAAGCAATCCACTTCTCTGTTTCCAAGGAAGGATTTATTTATGTGTGAGTTCAAGCAGGACAGAAGATGACTAATACTTTACATCAAACTGAGACTTGAATCAGAGAATTAGCAGGTACCTAAAGACTTCTGATGATGGAGAATATGAGGCCAGTTACTCTCCATAATGTGAGCCCTGTGATTTCTCCTAGGATTTTCTTGTTTCTGTTTCACCACGGACTGTCTTGTCTTACCGTTGTCTGTGGAAAACTGTCCCCTACTAAATCCCCCAGTACTGTAACTTCTCTTTTAATCTGACCAGCAGCCCCAACAGACCAAGGAGGTTTAAATCAACTTCATGTGTTTGCTCCCTCTTCCTGATTGAGCTGAGAAGTTTGCAGTAGGATCATTAGAAATTCAAAAGATATAATCATCCATAAATTATAGGGTCAATGGCCTAGCCAGGAGCTAAAACCATTGTGCACGGCTGTGTGTCAGATTTCAAACTCTGGACCTAGAGAGAGCATCACTACTTACAAAGCTTGCCCTACGGTACAGCTGGGAGCATAGGTTTTTAAAATTTATTAAATGATTTACTATGTATGTATGTGTGTATTTATTTATTTTTATCAAGAGAAGTGTACTCTTAATCTCCTTTACCTATTTCATCCATCCCCCCACAAAGCTCCCTCTGACAACCACCAATTTGTTCTCTGTATTTAAGAGTCTGTTTTGCTTTCTTGTCTTTTCTTTTTTCTGTTCATTTGTTTTGTTAAATTTGTTCTTAAATTCCACATATGAGTGAAATCATATGGTATTTGCCTTTCTTTGATGTGAAATAAGCATAATACCTTCTAGGTCCATCTATGTTGTTGAAAATGGCAAGATTGCAAAGCTGGGTAATATTCCATTGTGTGTGTGTGTGTGTGTGTGTGTGTGTGTACACACACATCTTCTTTATCCATTCATGAATCCATTTAAATAATATACTTTAATCGAATAAATTGACATGTATTGAATATAGAATAATCGCTAAACCTAAAATCTAGACTAGGATTCATTCATCCAACAAATACTGATTGCTATGTTGTATTACGTATTAGACTCTGTCTAGCTACTGGGGAACTAGAGGTGAATAAAAAGATGGCCCTTGCCCTCAACAAGCTTATGAATGGAAGGAAAATATACAAACAAAATGAACAAATAATCTGATATGATAAAGTATGAGAAGGATGCAGAAATGGCATAAAGGAGAGAGCTTTTAAACCTGGGGTGTCAGGAGTTGTAAAGAGAGGGTCTTACAGAAATTGACATCTGAGCTGGTCAAAGGAGAAATAGGAGGTGACCAGGCAGCCTTTAGGGGAAGGGCAAATGGAGCAAAGGCAGCAAGATTTCCTAAGGTGAAGAAAACAGCAAGCGCAATTACAGACATGAGATAGCACGTAGTCCTACAGACCTCTGAGTGTTATTGGCGAGTTAGGCGGTGAGGTAAGCAGCTGTCAGGTACGATGGGAGCAAACAGTGCCTGAGGTCACCAGCCGGCCAGGGCCCCCTGTGTCACCCCAGCTCATGCCCAGCCTTGATCTACCTGGCGGAGAGATGCCAGGGACAGGTTTTCTGGTGAGACACGGTCAGACTTGCATTTTGGATAGATGTCTCTGGATGAAAACCAAATGAGAAACTACGGTGATGGCATGTAGTTGACAGTCTGGTTAGAAATGTTTCTCCCCAGTATCATTTCAATCTTTGAAGTCATATTTAAGAGCACTAGCCTTTTTTTTTTTTTTTGATCCTTCAAACCCCATGCCAATTGCTAATGACATCAGCAGCAATGACATGGCGTCGGGGGGGGGGGGGCGTGCTGGAGGGGGAGAGGTGAAAACTGCCACCACCACCCCTTTTCTCACCCGTTCTCTTCAGCTAGCCCAAAGAGACATTCCATCTAAGTAAACACACTGTGGTTTGCCCTGATAGGGCAGCCTCAAGCCAGGGCTCCGAGCCCCCCTTACCCCACTTGCAGCTCTCAGAAGCCCCTCTAATATGCAAACACTGGAGCCTCACTGAATATCAGCAAATGACTCACGGATGATCCTTTGATTCTTCCCGACCACAGAGGTCTTGGGATGCCTTCTCGTGTCAGGCCTTTTGAAAAACCTCTCTCAGAACCCCAGTGGTCTACAAATGGCTGGGAGAGGCTCCTGCAGGTGGGGCTTAGGGAGAGAGTTTCCATTCCTCAGTGATTAGTACCATTGTTCCAGAAACTGGCAACAGATGGTTCGGCCATTGGCTAAATCTTCAGCTGAATGTCCCAAGGGTGTGAGCAGGTATGAGCTGCCACATAATCATATTCTATCCGAAAAGCCAAGAGCCTAGAACAGCCCCATAAAACACAGACAGTATTAATGATCATCTGTAAAACCCGAGTGAATCTCCTGCAGTACTTTCAAAACATAAAATTAATAGCTACACATCAATACTGTCCTCTTTTCATACATTTAAATAATTTTGGTGAGGCACAATATGATTACTCCGATTTACCTTTTTGAGTCTAAATACCATGTGTGATTCTTTTCTCTCCTTTTTTCTTTTTTCTTTTTTCACGTTTATTTTCTGCTTAGCTGTTACCAAATGGTGGATTGTTCATAAGAATTAAAACTACTCTCTTGTTTGAAAAATCAGCATCAATTAGGTACCGGGATAAACAGATCCTCTCCTTTTTTCTCATCTTCCTCATAGCATTGCCAGCTTTAACATGAATAAATACAAACAGCCCAGTTAAATTTGAATTTCAGATAAACTACAAATAATATTTCAGTATAAGTGCATACCATGTGATCTTGAGACATATTTACACTAAAAAATGTCTCGTTTTATTTATCTGAAATTCAAATTTAAGTGGGGATTCTGTATTTTATTTTGCAACCCATTCACAAAGATCTGAGTTTTATTTCATGATGTTTTGGTTAGGATATCTAGCCTGAAAAAAAAAATCTTCCACCCAGATTCATAGAATGAAATATGGAGAAATATCATGTGGTTCAATTAAAACTAATTTGATGTCAGTAGGATGTGATATAGCCGCTGCAAAGGATATTTTGTGATAAGTATATACTAACGTGGGAAAGTGCACTTTAGAGGCTGAATAAAAAAGCAGAATGCATAATTACATAATAGTAGTAAAATAATAATAGCTGCCTTTAGAGAATGTTAAGCCATAACAGGCATGTTCTAACCATTCTTTGTATTAATATTTACGATTTTATGAGTAGGTACTATTATTATCCCCAGCCTGAAGATAAAGAAACCGAAGTCCCAGAAGAGTTTAATTGCCCACTAAATATTATATTTTCACGCACATACATATGTTACCATATACACATACATAGATACTAAATCTATGTTACCTACAAGCTACGTGAAGAGAAAATGACTAGAAGAAAATATAACAAGCTGTAATGTCCATTATTTGGGATAAGAATATAGTGATTTCTAAAATCTGATTCCTGCATTTTCTGTATTTTCTCTAAGAGTATACATTGCTTTTCAAATAAAATAATAATATAATTTAAATGGAAAAATGTATCTAATAAGAAATTTCTATTCTTATTTTTTAATGCCTTGTTACCTGCCCACACCGTACATTACGAAACTAGTTTTGAGGGGTTATGCGTGTCACCGTAAGTTTTAACCCACTCAAGTGTTTACCAGGAAGATACAGGCCTCCATCTTTTAAATTGAGGGCCCCTCTGTCGTCAATCGATTTATTCAATCCCATGATCCCAAGTAGTCACTGAACGTTCTGCAGAAGATGAAATAGGAAATGGACCTGCAAATAAGTAGAGAGAGAGAGAGAGATGCAGTTCCCGGGGCTTTTTGTGAACATTGCATTACATGGAGCTTCAGAGCCAGCAAGGAAAAGAACAGGCAGCTTATACTGTACATGCCTTCAAGTCATTTCCTCAACTTGCTCTGAAGAATCAGTCCCTTCAGAGAATTACAGGCTCATCCTAAATGTTATAAGACAAACAGAGAAAGACAAATATCATATGATCTCTCTGGTATGTAGAATTTAAAAACAAAAACAAAACCAAGGTCAGAGATACAGAGAGCAGATTGGAGATTGCAAGAGACAGAGGTTGGGAGGTGGAAATGTTTTCTTCTTTCTTTCTTTCTTTCTTTCTTTCTTTCTTTCTTTCTTTCTTTCTTCCTTCCTTCCTTCCTTCCTTCCTTCCTTCCTTCCTTCCTTCCTTCCTTCCTTTCTTTCTTTCTTTCTTTCTTTCTTTCTTTCTTTCTTTCTTTCTTTCTTTCTTTCCTTTCCTTCTTTCTTTCTTTCTTTCTTTCTTTCTTTCTTTCTTTCTTTCTTTCTTTCCCTCTTTCTCTCTTTCTTTCTCTCTTTCTCTCTCTCTCTCTCTCTCTCTTTCTTTCTTTCTTTCATCTTTCTTTTTCCTTAGTTTAAAAAATTAAATAGAGGGGCGCCTGGGTGGCGCAGTCATTATGCGTCTGTCTTCCACTCAGGGCGTGATCCCAGCGTTCGGGGATCGAGTCCCGCATCGGGCTCCTCCGCTGGGAGACTGCTTCTTCCTCTCTCACTCCCCTGCTGTGTTTCCTCTCTCGTTGGCTGTCTCTCTGTCACATAAATAAATTAAAAAATCTTAAATAAATAAATAAATAATAAAAAATTAAATAGAAATTTAAAAAAATCAAAACAGAAGGTGAGGTTCTTATGTTGGTGTTGGTGCTCTCAGTAAGAGGCTTCGTGAGCCATACATCAGAGAGAGGACTTGAGAGAAGCATGAGGCAGGGTCCAAGCTAACTCTGAGCTGAGATTGTTCCAATGGCTCCTATGTCATCACTCATAAGACATTTGTTTTTACAGGAGACCGTCACTAGCAAAACATAAGCTTCTGGCTTTTGCTTTAAAGGAAAGATGCCAGCTTCTAAGCTCATCCTTTAATTGCCTTATACGTAATAGAAGAGGTTGTTAGTATAGTGAACAAGCCATAACAGGGATGGGAAAGCCAACTGTTCTCTATTCCTACCATGGAAAGTTCACTGGGAGGTGTGGTCCAAAGCCAACCAGAAGATGCAGGAGATTGCAGAAGATTTCCCTTTCCCTTTCCCTTCAGGCCCACAGCAAAGTACATTGCCTTCTTTCCTTTGCAAAGCAAACACCGAGTACTTCTCAGAGAGATGCTGCAAAGATGCTTCAGCCTAGAACAAGAGTGAGTCACGGTTTGTACAACTCGGTGGCGCTGCCAGCCCGCCTCTGCTATCCCTCACAGTTTTTGTTTTCTTGGTATGATAATTAGTTGTTGGCATTAGGAATGTGTCTTCTGAGGAAAAAAATTTGGGCACCTGTTATTTCTGGAATGAGTGTTCCATGCACCCTATTGAGGTAAGCTATCCACTCACAGTTCAAGTACTGGCAACGTGTAGTCACCTAACCCAGAGCTCCATTGTTCTCCTGCTACGTTTTTATCAGTCCAAAATAACAAACATGATTTCCAGCCACTATCTTCTACCTTCTGCTGAGATAAAGAGAGAGCAAGCTATTCAGGAAAAGCAAGAGTTTCTCAGTTACCAAAAGCTTGAAAATTATCATCTAGTGGTTCTTAACCTCAACTACACATTAGAATCACCTTGGGAGCTTCTTGAAAAATACCAGTGCTGGGGCCCCATCCCAGAGCAGTTTAGACAGACTCTCTGGGAGTGGAGCCAGCCAGGGCATTGGTGGTCTTTTAAGTCCCCATGTGTGATTCTGCTGGAAGGTCAAGGCTGAGAACCACTGATCTCATCTACCCAGGCCCTTCCTACTGCTGGACTGTCCCAAGGTCTCATAGCTCATTAGGTAGTGTCCCCTTTGCTGTTTGTCTTCTTCTAGACTATGAACTCTTCGAACACCTGAACACGATGATGATATTTAAATCCACAGTGCCTACCACAATAAATGTCTGATGAGGGCAGAAAGCCAGGAATGAAAGGATGGGCCGGAACCCGTTCTTCCCTCTGTCCCATGGCCTCTTAGAAGAAAAATTGTTATTAAGATAAACTACTATGAACTTTTTAGCCCCAAAACTAAGTCATTAAATATCAGATTCCCCAAAACTTATGACTCATCCATTTCTGGAAAAGTGCTATGAGTCAGATTGCCCCCCAAATCCCAAACCAAATGACTTTACCCTAATTTATCCAACTTTTTTAAGCTAAGTGCTTGACCTTGTTCCATACCCCATGTCTCACTAAATTCTCATTTTGTAGAGTCTCCTTTATTTCCCTAGTTAAACTTGGCACTTTCAATTAACAGGCCACTCACAATGGCATGTTTTCCTTCGGTATCAAGATTCCAGAGTGAGGAGAAGAACTATGGGAAGTCTGTGCTATAATTAAGGAGACATAGAACTTGAGCCCGACGGTTGGTGAGGCCTCGGGCACTGAGTTCCAGACCATTCTGTGGCTCTGCATCTTTCTCCAGGCAGTCAGGTGGAATTCAGGTGAAATCCAGCCAGTGTGCTGTGGTATAAGGGCTCAGAATTGGGGCACTGATGTCCAGGGCCATAGAACTGTGTGGTGGATACCGTGGTACCCATGTCCTCACCCTTGGAACTACAGTGCACACAGACCAGCCTTCCAAATGCCTGCAACTCCACACTGCATTGCTCTGCCTGAAGGCCTTCTCCGGACATACCCCGTGACAGACTGAAGTACTTGAGAATGAATATCTTCCCCTCCACACCATCCATCCCGCCTCCATGGTGGTCTTCAACCCAAAACTGAGTGGAATTGGGGTCTCCAGCTCACATTTCCCTCAGGTACAGGAACTCCAAGGCATGTGTTGAGTTTCTCCTGGGGTTCTGGCCCAGTTGCCCAGTAGTTACCTACTCGCTACCATACCTTGTTTTAGCTGCCTTCTCTTCTTTCACCCTCTCCCGCTCCCTTGCTGGTGTTTTCTCAGCTTATCCTCCACATAATGAAATCCTGTGTCAAGGTCTGATTCTCACAGAACCCAAAGAAGACAGTGGCCTTGTCAACTTATATTCATTTGATTTGAGGAAATTGTTGGCATTGTTGCCAAACAATGTTTAACTTTGAGAGTCACTGTCCTCAAATGTAAAATAAGGAAAAGATTTCGGAGCCTCATTTGGTCAGAGCAGGCAAAGAGCTGCTTCGTATGGCTGCCCAAGCCCTCCCTGACCAGCCCCCCACCCTCCTGTCTCCTTCCGGCCCTCAACCCTTCAGGTCTAAGAGCTCCCCTCACCCAGGCTCCTCTCCAGGCACGGGGAGTTCCTTTGAATTCTTGCAAGTGCTTCGTTCCCACTTGCCTTTGGAACTCTCACTCAAGCTGTCCCTCTGCCTGGAACACTCTTCTTCCTTCTGTTTATTTGGCTCACTCCTACACATCCTCCAGCTCTTTGCTGAAATGTCAATTCCTGTAGGGAAGCCTTTTCTGACGCCCAATCTAGGACTGTGTTTTGTTGTGTGCTACCAAATATAGTGTTCCCATCGTCACATTTGGCATGCTTTACAGTAATTTCTATTTACTTCCCCAAGTCCACCTCACTCCCCAGCCACCATCACCACTGGCTATTATGCTCCTTGAGAACAGAAACTCAATTTATCTTGCTCCCCACTCCATCCCTGACACCCAGGGCAATGGCTATACATAGTGGGTGCTCAGTAAACAATTGCTGAATAAAACGCACACTTATTTACTAAACATTAAAGGGTTTGGGAATAGAAGTTAAAATAAAGCTTTCCAATCAGACAGTCAGAGCTCTGTCTCAAATAGTTGGCATCCAAGATATAGCTGTCTCCCTCAGCCCCTATACTTGAAGTCTTGGGGAAAAGGGTGTGTAAAGGATAGAATTTCCCTTTAACTTGAGAACAGCTTTATCTTTTTATCCTAGTGTGGGCTATCATTATTTTTAACATGAAAAATTTTAAAGTTGGAAAGCACTGTGTTAAAATAATCTAGCTCAGTACTTATAAAAATGTGAAGTTAAAATCTGGAAATGAAAGTTGAGTAGCAAACACTGAACATGAACAGTGCTTGGAAGCAGAAGTCACCACGTTTATCAGCCGTTAAGGACGATGTTCCCAGGTGTGGGCCTTTCCGACATTCCTTTACACTTGGTGGCCTGAGGGGCTTTATCTTAATAATCCCTGGATCTTCCAGGGATGGGGCCAAGTGCAGGGAGCAACTCTCAATTTTTTCCAACCACCACCTGTCCTAGAGTAAAAGTCCAAATTCCTTATCATGCATAGAAGCCTCCCTGGGGCCCCCAACTCTGCCTACCTTTCTTTCCAGGCTCGTCTTCCTCCATATCCTGCCACACACCTTCGTTGTGTTATTTATTTGCGGGCATGTTTCATATCTCTGTGCTGTGGCCCTGCTATTCACCCAAAGGCAGACTCCTCCCTCTCGCTCCCACCCTTCCGTCAATTTTGCTGGGTGACTCCTTTCATCCTCCGAGACTCCACTCAAGCCCCAGGGCAGCCTTCTCTGAACTTCTAGAGTAGAGTTTCCACTTTTGGTTTCCACCATCACCTGAGTTTTCTTCCAGCACATTTATGTGTTGAAAATATTGGTTTGCTGTGCCCCACTGACTCCACCCCCAACCACTTTGTGAATTTTTTGAGGACAGGAACTACGTCTTGTTCCTCTTTGTCCCCTCAAGGCCAAGCACAGGGCCTATGATTGAGGAGGTTTTCAATAAATGTTTGCTCAAAGATGCTGAACAGAATGACCATTTATGTGTCATCTAGCCCATGCCCGCCTTAGAAGGGTAGGCACACTTCACACCGCTGATGGTTGAGTTACTACTGACTTATAATCATTTAAAAGTTTTTGCATGCACAGTTTAAGTACTGGTCAATAAATGTGCACAGGTTTGAAAAAGGAAACATGTCACCTTAAAAAAAAGAAAGTTTATATAATGTGCACAAGCGTCTCATCTTGAGCGCCGTGATCACAGACGGCAGGCAGTCCTGGTGTGAGAAGCACCTGGGAGGAGAGGGAAAACATTTCAGGCATCGAACTCCTCTGAAGAGCAGCTGGCCATTCCTCAGGTTTCTCACGTACGCAAATGTGTGGCAAGTATGACTGCACGCTGATAATTCCTAAGAAATCTGTTTTCTATTTTAATAAAACTGAATAGGAGTAGTCCTTTGTTAAGATGAATGAAATCTGCAGTTAGGCTTTGGAATTCACTTCTGAGGGAGGGGTTATTCAAGAAGCTTTGCGCCAGCCCCACCCTGGTGCCTGCGCTGAGACCCACGGAGGCCAGAGCGTCCACACCCGGGCCAGGAAAGGGCGGAGCCACCAGCCAGGGAGCCTGCGGCAGGATGCAGAGCCCCTGGGGACGGGTGGCTGCCACACCACTGCCCTTGTGCTAGGCTTCCAGCACAGGGTGAGGTCTCCCAAGGTTGGCTTTCTGGTGCTCTGGCTTGTTCGGACCTTTGGCACTCTTCCCACATCCCCTGCAAACCATAATAGCTATTTACTCAGCTGTTGTCAGATGATGTCCTGCACATTTGCATAAAACCTACCGTCCCTCCATGGGTGGAGTAACAAATAATTTTTTTAAAGATTTTATTTATTTATTTAAAGAGAGAGAGTGCGTGTGAGCAGGGGGAGCGGCAGAGGGAGATGGATGAGAGAGAATCTCAAGCAGACTCCATGCTGAGTGTGGATCCCGTCTTGGGGCTCGATCCCACCACCCTGAGATCGTGACCTGAGCCAAAATCAAGAGTCTGGTGCTTAACTGACTGACCCACCCAGGCAGCCCAACAGATAATTTTAAAAATAATTTTCCTGAAGCGGATGAGTAGTAGTGCTGGGTTAACACCCTGGGGGTTCCATCTGCACTCATGATGATCGATGCATCAAACCTATGATAAAACTTAGAGCCTGGATGTGCTTTACATGAATCAGCTCATTATAGTCCCACAAAAACTTTTTTAGGAAAAAGGTATCCTCCTCTTACGAGGATATTGAGGCAGAAATGAAGCATGGAGAAATGCACCTCCAGTAACCACGCAGTGTAGTGGGGGGTGGGAAAGAAGTCCATCTCCTGTCTTCTGATTCAGAACTCTGTCTATCCCTCTACACACACACACACAGATATGCTTTACTTTTGGTTAAAAAAAAAAAAGGAGGCAGGTGGGAAAAGGACTAGCCAGGAGCCAGACGTGTAATTTACATGTAATTTACATAACACAGGTTCTTCCTAAACATACCAGGCACCATGAGAAATAAGTTATAAGATCATTCGCCTGTAATTGAACTACAAGCCAGGAGGTCTAGGAGACCCCAAAATTGGCTTACGGTAAGGATGACTTTTAAGTTCTGCCCTAGTTTCGATCCCACTTTGCTCTAAAGTATCAACTGCAATTATGAAGACAAATGTGTTTTCCATGTCAGCTCCACAAATAAAAGCATTCAGACTGAATTCCCTGCGGGCACCAAGAAACACGGCTTCAAAGGAAGACTGGTTGTCTCTTGCCGTGGGGTATGACATGAGCTCTCCCGACATCTGAAGATCTCTAATGTCCACTCAGTCTGAAGGCCCACCCACCACAGCACTGTGGCGGCAGGAGTGTGGCTGAGATTAGAGTTTGAAGACAGCTATGTAAAAACGAGCTACTGGTCTCCTGAGACCTGCCGCGAGGGTAAAGTGCCCAGCAATGAAGAAACCCTGCAGTCGGAAGTGTCACCTTCATCCATGAAACAAGGTTGGTTCCTACCACTTGCCCTAGTGTGATAGCTGTTTCTCCTGGGTTAACGTCACATTGGTTAATAAATCCAGTTAAAAGCCAAAGCACGTTGAGTGCTGACCTCCATGAAAGATTGCAAAGTTATGTAAATCTAATAAGGGGCATAGGAAAAGGGGCATGACACTGAAAAGAGTTTCCTTGCTACTCTGGTTGTTAAGGATTTGCAGTAGAATGAGGTCGGTCATAACAATTTCTGTTTCAATTTGTCAATAGGCAATCATGAATTGTGGTCACTGGCTGCCATCTCCAACTTCCTAGGAACCAAGTGGTGTATCCTTTTCCAGTATTACAGAAAGTTCCAATCTTGCTGGAATGGCTTAGTACTCTATTTCTAAATAAGAACATAACGTATACAGAAAAAAATAGGTCAATATTTAGCTTAACATCTTCTGGCAATAGTTTTAAACGTGGAGTGGATGTAAATTTACCTTGACTGAAGGCTCATCATGTGTAATTTTTATTATAAATATATCAGAATCATTGAAATTCTGGAAAACTCAGTTTTCTGCTTACACAGTAGCCTTCAAGTTCCATAAACTAGCTCAGGGACTTTGTCCTTGATGATTTACCTATTAGAACAATTCCCTCAACAATCCCTGTGGCTCACTCCACAGGCCCCTTCAGGCCTTCACTCAAAGTCACCTTCCCAGAGAAGTCTTCCCTGACTATTCTTTTTAAATGTAAGCTGTCCCTCCACTGACCCTGGCACTTTCCAGGCCTCTCTCCCATTTTCTTTTTCTCCATGATCTACTTTATTTTATACCTATTTATTTTGTTTCTTCTCTATCTGCCCTTATTAAAATGTAAGCCCTATGA
This sequence comes from Ursus americanus, assembly GCF_024610735.1. Lineage (NCBI taxonomy): Eukaryota > Metazoa > Chordata > Mammalia > Carnivora > Ursidae > Ursus > Ursus americanus. The sequence continues at coordinate 47,407,336 of NC_142137.1, read as the reverse complement.
GGCCAGGGATTTTTCTCTATCCCCCCCCCACTGTTAAAATCCCTGCTTGTAGATAAATTCCTAGTGCATAGTAGTCATTTAGTAAATTTGTGTCGAAATGGATGGATGGATGAATAGATGCATGGATGGGCGGACGGACAGAGAGATGGATGGATGGATAGATGATCACTGGATCTTTCTGCTGGCTGAATCTGACAAAGAGAGTACAGGTCCAAAAGTAAATAAAGGACAAGCTTATTTCTCAGCTTTTCTTTCTCTGCATGTTGGCAGTTGTTAAGCCATCTGCCATACAAGCCAGCTCTACCATTTCAATCCTGAAACCCTGTGTTAATTATATCACTGCATGGTATTTCTTCACTTATCCAGGACAGCCACGTGGTAATAATCTTTTGAGACAATCCTAAAAGAATAGTATTTTATGATTTCATTAAAAGAAGGGATTAAGGTGGTTACTGAAGATGTGTCCGTGGGGAAGTGTCAAGTCTTTATGGGTGGTTAAACATAGTAACTGCCTCATAGGACAAAATCTTTATATAGGGTAAAAGTCCAACTGTCATAGGCATTTTTTATGCACTTACGAACTATTCAAATTTACCTCTTCTAAATGCATTATATGCTAATTCTTATACTTGTTATTTTTTGTATGTATCAGGGACACTGTGGCCACTGGTGTCTTCACTCAAAGGGATATTCCCAATTGGTTCTGTTGGAGTCCACTTTGATCCAAAGGTCCTGCGTGATACTCCTCCATTTCATAAGATGTCCATGCCCCCTCACTTCTCTTAGAGGTGAGATAGAAAATAGACACATGGGAGTTAAGCACCTAAAGATGGTGGGTAATCCACAGTCAATAAGCAGGAGAGGAAAGAGGAGGCCATCAACCAAAGGCTCTTGGGGGTCCTCTTTAGACAATCTGTGCCAAATCGACTTCTGTTCAGTTCCCTAGTCCTGGAGTGCAAGGTCCTTCTTTTGGTACTCATCCCATTTCTTCTCTTCCCCTCTATGCATTAGCCCTCCCCTCTCAGTTCTCCTGATCCAGTTTTATTTGAGGAATGAGATACAACTCTTCTCCATGTACCCTAAAAGATCCCCATTTAAAATGGAGTTTTCTATGAGCCTTTGTGTTTGCTTCACTGAGGCTGGAAGACGGGGAAAAGAACACCTAGCAAGTGTGCAAATTAATATTTCAAGATAGAACCCTTTTGCGTGCTGATCGAAATCGTCCACATCCTTTACTCTGAGGCCCACTTCTTGATTGAGACCTGTTCACTCTACTCCATTTGGTATAGATTATCCCCTCGTCAGAAGCACTGTGTCTGTACCACTCATTTGTCCCTCCTGCTCACAGTCTTGCTATCATTTTTATTCTGCTGTGTTCTACTATCTTCTGTATTCATTTTTTTGTTTTCTCTTTCTGTTATCTGCTCCTTTAGAGCAAGGAAAATTCCTAAAAAATATTTTACAAGCCTGTACCTTACACACACATTCTGCAAAAATCTGCTGATGCATTGATCAAGTCCCAATCTGGAAGCAACTGCAAGGTACAACTGACTAAGAGGGAAGGGAAACTGGTTGACATGAAGCGGTGCTCTGCAGCTTTGAAGTGGGGAAAACCTCCCGTCCTGAGTATTATCAATAGAAGTTCGGACACAAAACGCAAGGTAGTGATCGCATAGCCTAAAGGAGCAAATTGACAAAACTCTAGGAGGAAGTTTATATTGATGATGATGATGATGATAATGAAGATTTGATCATTAACTATGTTCCAGATACTTTTCTAGGTCCTTTACACGTCTGAACTAATTTAATCCTTACAGTAAATAGCCCACATGATCTACATTCATGGAGAAAACATTCATGCATGACCTAAGAGAACGGGCTTAATATGAAAGAGCAATATAGAAATCGAAAAGGATTAAGTTTTGAGTTAGTATTATTTTCCCATTAAAGTCTCAATACTCACCCCAGGGAAACAGCATATTGCATAATATTAACAGCATTTGCATTTTTTGTAGTGCTCTAAACCTCTCCATTACCAAGGGAAAGGATTTTCACTCAATTAGATCACAAAGTAGAGGATTATGCAGTTTGAATCCCAACACGTGAGAGACTTGAAGACATTCTGCGTAGGAAAAACTGAGGACAAGAAGGGCTATGATGTGTGTTAGCTCGTGACAGTGGCCGCCACGAGCAGTTGCGTGCTGCCCTTCCTTTGTGCCTTCATAGGGCTGTGTTGAGGGGTACCACTCATTTCCAATAGAGATGAGACATGCATCCTCAAATTGGATGTGGCTAGCTGAGTCTAGAAGGTGTCAGTCCTTGAGTTGCACACAGTCTAATGGCAGCACTTTGCTTACTTAGAATGTAAATTAAATCCCCGGGCTGGGACAAGCCGGTGGAGAGACAGCAGGCTGATTTGTCATGGCAGGAAAGAGTAAAGCAGTGTTTCCTCATAAAACATATTAAAGACGTAAATTTGGGCAGGAAAAATCCTGTTTACTAAGTGTTGTTATTTAATCTGAATTCTTCTGGGAAATTTGAATTTACCAAGTTTGCGTTGATAGGATTCAATGGAATAAAGAAAAGTTGAAAGAAGTAGTATTAAGTTCTCCACCTGGTTGGTTGCTGATTTCTCTTTAGCCCCAGGGTAAATACGATAACCGGCAGGCTGTTCATTTTATTATTTCCTGAACCACAGTCATAAAATTATGGTCAGTTTGAGTGTTTAGTTTTCTGAATGAGGTTTTGCTGACTGGATAGTTTGATGAAGCCGTGGACTCACTAGGACAAAGAGTTCATGTGAGCCCCTTCGCTCTCGCTGCCACTCACTGTACCCCAGTATAGTCACACTGCTGGTCACAAGAAGGACCGGATGAAAGAGCGTGAAGGGAGCAGCATGTGGCTGATACTCAACAGATTCTTGTAGAATGAATGTTGTTTGAAATTACAGCCTCAAATGTCACTTGGCAGCCGTTATCAATAAATGTCATCCTCTTTAGCTGAATTTGACTCTTCCATATTGTAGCATATATCTAAGGATGAAACAATAGGAGTCTGAATGGTACGAAACTAGTAATTTACGTGTGTAACTGATATGAATTTTTTCCATTTGGTCAATAAATGTCACCATCTGTGGGACATTCAATAACTAGCTCCCTATACACACACACACACAGGGAAGGTTCCAGGTCTACAGGATACCCCACCCCAGGCCATGCTATGTGGCAAATCTGTCTAGCCTGTACTGCCCAGGTGCCCAAGAGAGAAAACCAACTGGTTTTCTGTTTGAAATTGGTTCCCCGAGCCCAGCAACATCTTTCTTTCTTTCTTTCTTTTTAATTATGGTATGTTAGTCACCATACAGTACATCCTTAGTTTTTTTTTTTTAAAGATTTTATTTATTTATTTGATAGAGATAGAGACAGCCAGCGAGAGAGGGAACACAAGCAGGGGAGTGGGAGAGGAAGAAGCAGGCTCATAGCGGAAGAGCCTGATGTGGGGCTCGATCCCATAATGTCGGGATCACGACCTGAGCCGAAGGCAGACGCTTAACCGCTGTGCCACCCAGGCGCCCCTACATCCTTAGTTTTTGATGTAGTGTTCCGTGATTCATTGTCTGAGTATAACACCCAGTGCCCCATGCAATACGTGCCCTCCTTTAATACCCATCACCGGGCTAGCCCATCCCCCCACCCCCTCCCCTCTGAAACCCTCAGTTTATTTCCTGGAGTCCATAGTCTCTCCTCTGCATCTTTCTTCCTCCTTCTTTGGGGTGGAGAACACAAAAGAAAAATCTATTATGTATTCTCCGAGGCAACAAAGAACCTAGAAGGAGATTCAGAAGGCTAGATCCAGCCTATAGAAATTTTTTTTGTCTCATAGAGAGTTAAATTAAAAATTTGGAATTGGGGCGCCTGGGTGGCTCAGTCGTTGAGCGTCTGCCTTTGGCTCAGGGCGTGATCCCGGTGTTCTGGGATCGAGCCCCACATCAGGCTCCTCCGCTGGGAGCCTGCTTCTTCCTCTCCTACTCCCCCTGCTTGTGTTCCCTCTCTCACTGGCTGTCTCTGTCAAATAAATAAAATCTTTAAAAAATAAATAAATAAATAAAAATAAAAATAAAAATAAAAATTTGGAAAGTTTTACAAAAATATATGGTTTGCAGCTTTTAGTTAGACGGTGATATGCAATATACAATCACGATGGTGAGGTACTCTTAGTAGACTAAAAATATATAGCATGTAGAGCCTTACAAATAGGAAGTTTTTTATTTTAGGTTTTTCTTATTCCTTAAGACTTCATGTTTGTGCACTATCTAGAGCACCTTGCAGTAAAACATGGATCTATATTACATTTTAAAAGCCTTTCAATGGTCCATTTCATTGTAAAAATAGCACACAGTGGATCAAAATTAGACTATTATACTTTAAGTATACTTTAAGCCCTTCCAGAAAAGTTAAAATATTGGTACTCTGTTCAGCCAAAGCTAAGAAGGAATCCTAGGCAGAGCTCTAGCAAAACCCTATATTAAAAACTAAAAATAGAAATATAAAATGATAGGCTAGATAAGGAATAAGTATTTTTAAAATGTAAATAAATAAACAGAGAGGTTTAGAACATATTGGCCTTCCCCCACTCTGTTCCACAGCTTCCGTTCAAATGTCAAGTCTGTACTTCAATGACAAGATAGTGCGGAAGGAAAAGCCAAATCAAATGAGAAACACAGTCCCTAAAATGTGTTTAATCATTTACAATGTCTGACCTTTCACAATTCAGATGATTTTTGGTGGCACATAACTTTTCCAAATAGCCAGTTTTTTTTCAGAATGTTTTTATATTTTTAACTAAAACTTTATTTTTCCCGTTCCATCTGGAAAGTCTCAACTTTTCACTCAACTCCTTACAGATCTTTATCCCTTAGGAACTGATGGGAATTTTCATGAAAGTCTTAGGACTCAAATTCACTCAAATTCTTAATCATTATCTGGTTGGATGATTTTATCCCTTTTGATTAAGAAGGTTGCTTACAGGGAGAGGCTGTTTGACTGATTTTGTAATCAGTAATGGAAAAAAACGGAAAAGAATGGTCACCAAAAAGAGTAACTAGAGCTCTTTACGCAAATTCTGTTGCATAGGTCATTATAAAAATAAACATTGGTAGCTAATGGCTGAGTCTAGAGACAATGAGTCGGAGCCTAAAGCAGTAGGACAGATACATAGGCCTGAATTTGGTGCCTAAGGTATAATTGGATTGTAAACATATATTTACTGTCCTGTTGTTGATGGATACAGTTTACTATATTTTCTATTCTAATTTTCTGTAGAGTTCATACGTACTTATGATTGGCTAAATTCAGACTGGTGATGTCATTAGCCATGATTAACGTTGGGCAAATCAGTCTCTGGGCCTCAATTTCATCATCGATATAATGAAGGTTTTGGATTGGAAAAAAAAAATGTGTTTTTGTTTTTTTTTTTTTTTTTAGAGAGGGTGGCGGGGGAGAAAAGGGAGAGAGAGAATCTTAAGCAGTCTCCATGCCCAAGGTGGAGCCCCACTCGGGTCTCAATGTGGGGCTCATGGTGGGGCTCAACCTGGGGCTATCTCACGACGCTGATCATGACCTGAGTGGAAATCAAGAGTCGGACGCTTAACTGACTGAGCCGCCCAAGTGCCCCAGATTAAAAGATCTTTAAGACGCCTTCCAACGCCATGTTACAGTCTATAATTCTAGGTGCTAACTGGTCAAATACTATTCTTTGTAAATGTCCTAGCAGCAAGCACAGCACCTAAAATCTATGAAGTGTATATATATGGAGTCAGAGATGAATGGATGGTAGCTTACAAAGGAAGGAAGTAGAGTATCTGGTAAATATGAGATGATCTGGGTCCATTTGGTAAGACATAGGATTCTAAATGTTTTCCAACTTTGTTGTAGTACGTGCTTGTTGTAATAAGTACAACATTGTAGAAGTTTATAAAGAAAAAAAAAGCCATCCATCTCCGGAATGAAGTAACCCATTTCAACTTTTTGGTGTATAACTATCCATTCTTTTCTCTATGCTGATAGAAAAGTAAGTTGTTTTTATTCATTAGAAAACATACATTTTTTAACTTGACAATATATCATGCAAGTTTTTTAAATTCATACTTTAAATTTCCTTTAACATGATTGTATAATGCATTTAATTATGTTTCTAGTTCCCCAAATTATGTTTCTATACAACCAATCTTGTAATAAGTGCCTCTATATGTAGAGTCTTGCATACTGGGGTATATATCTCCAAAGAGTTTATTCTCAGAAGTGAGATTTCCAGGTCAGTGGATAGGCACATTTTAATGCTGTATAAATATTACTAAATTATTTTCCAAAATATCCACATTCCCCTCAGCAATATGGGAGTACCCAATCCCCAGAGTCTTGCCAGCTCTGAATACATAACTTTAAAAAAATATATAGCTTCCAGTCTGATAAATGAAAAAGATATCTTGCCATTTTAAATTACATTTTCCTAACTATCAGAAATTCTGGCATTTTTACACATGTTTCTTTGAATATATTTTTGTTCTTTTGCTTTATGCCTTTACTGATTTGTTTTTTATACCCTAGGAATAATTTCTATTAGGTTATTTGTTTTTTTCTTATAAATTTGTAGGAGCTTTTTGTACAAAAGTTAAATTAACCTTTGTCACATGGATTGACATAAATTTTGAAAAATGTTTCTACCTATTACTTACCAAATAAGCAATATAATAGTATTCATTTTGTAGAATTGCTATGGAAATTGAGAGTGTATCAGTACCAAAAATAGTTTCACGTTGTGGAATAATTGCTATATGCTGAATCATGTATCCTTAAAATTAATATGTGAAGCTCTACCCTTCAAAGGGATGGTGTTTGGAGATAGAGCTTTTGGAAGATAATTAAATTTAGATGAGGTCATGAGGGTGGGGCTCTCATGATGAGATTATCACCCTTATAAGGAGAGACATCAGAGAACTTGCTCTCTCTTTCCTCCTGTCATGGGAGGACACAGCAAGATGGCAGCCATCTCCAAGCAAGGGAAGAGATCTCATTAGGAACTGACCATGCTGGCAACTTGATCTTGGTCTTCTAGCCTCTAAACTGTTAGGTAATACATTTCTGTCATTTAAGCCACCCAGCCTATGGTCAGGCTGACTAAGGCCATAACAATATACAAAACCCAAAGATAATGTTGCCTAAAAGAGAGCGGCATCCTTTAACTTTCTCAGTAATTATTGATGTCTATTTGAACATTTCCCATCTACATTGTGAACAGTTTTCTCACTGAACGTTGCTTTTGGCCTGAAAGGTCTCCTTGTGCTCATTTACTGAGCATGAACCGTGCTCTCGGAGGGGAGGGGAGGGGTTCAGGACGTATATAGCTATGGCCATAAAACACACTACCTCAGACTTAGTACCAATTTATTAGGCTCACAGACTCTACCACTGCTGCGCAAAGTCTCAGGCCTCAGCTGAACACCTCAAACAGCTAAGTGACCTGAATACTTTGGGGCTGGGATCACCTGACGGCTTTTCTACTCACATGTCTGGTGCCTGGGCTGGGATGACTTGAAGGTTGGGCTCAGCTGAGAGTGCCAACCAGAGTGTCTACTCCTGTCTGTCCTCTTCATGCAGCTTGGGCTTTCTCGTACCATGACAGTCTTATATGGTGGCTCAGGGTTCCATGTGAGACCATTTCATTAAACAAAATTAGAGCAACATGGCCTTTTATGACCTAGCCTCAAAAATCACAAGCGTCACTTCCCCTGAGCTACTCTAAGCAGTCACAAGCCCACCCAGATTCAAGGAGAGGAGTCACAAACCCTACTTATCGATGGAAGTAGAACTAAAGAATTTGCAGCCATGTTTTAAAACTGTCACTTATAGGTGTAAGCTAAACCTAGAGACGTAGATACATGTACACTTGTGTAAGTATGAGCGTGTGTGTATTAAATCCCCCATAATTCTCACAACACCTCACTTGGCTAGGTTGTATTGCGTCTATTTTAGCTGCCTAGGACCCATAACCTGTAAGCTGTAGAGGCAGAATTCCAATGCATACACAGCAACGTCGTACTAATTCTCCTAAATCATAGCAACCCCAGGGGAGACTCCATTAGTTTCAATGTTTAAAATTGCCACTCTAATAATTTTGAGTTGACAGTATATTCAAAAGAGCAGATTTCCCCTGAAAACAAAAGAAGCCAGAGGAAATGAAATTGTGTTCAATTTAAATAAGCGTAATTTACAAAACAGACAAACCCCAGGTAAACTCACAGAGACTTTGAACTTCAAGCCAATCATGTTCAGGAATCAACTCACCCTAAGGCACAGCATTTTCTAGAATTCTAACGTGACGTTCCCGAGTGGTTTGGTTTTGTGTTTTGTTTTGTTTTGTTTTGTTTTCCCGGGGCTGCTCCCACTGTTGGAAGTATCTACCTTGCTCACTCTCCCTTCCCACAAGCTTCAGCTGATTTGAATTATCAGAGGAATTGACTCAGCTTTTCATTTCATGGTGCATATATAGAGCCAAAGATCCTGCTTATAGAGTGTAGCAAACAAGACTCTGGTATGGGCTACTCCTTTCCCTCTAGCATCTTCTCAATCGATACCAATCCCGATAGCCTGTTTCATCACCTGCATGGCATGGTGAGACATTAACAGGGGCAACCCTCTCATGCCACGGCTCATTTGTCCCGTACGTAGACAAGTAGCTGATGAACATTTTCTGGACAAGTCACATTGATAGTACGATTTTCTGGCCTCAGTTAAGGAATTATATTGAACGTAATCTCAAAGGTTGAGTGTTGAAAAAAAACAGAGAATAATCACTAAAAATACACACATATACAAAATTACATCTTATATAAAGGCTATAAAATTCATTACCATCTACAGTCTCGACTTCATTTCTCAGTCATTCAGCAAGCAAGCCAATTCACAGATGTTAATAACCTTTGCAGAATGCTCTGCTGACCTGCTCTATTCATTCCCACCGACCGTGTACATGTGTGAGTTTGTGTGCGGAAGTGTGTACCCGTATGTTTGCCGGGTGTCTATCAATGAGATATATACAATGACAGTCTTGCTACAGCATTGAAAATACCCTGACTGAGGAGATGGGAGATCACTCTAATAAGAATGGTATGAGTATGTCAGGCCCTTAAAAGGGAGCTCAAAGGAATATATTTTCTTTAAAGTAGATTACCTTTGCAGGTTCCAAATCTTTTGTATGATTTAAACAAAGGAATAGAAATAAATGCATATGTGTGAAATCTGGGCGAGCTGTAAAAGTCACTGTTTCTATTGAATGAATTATCACTAATATTCAAATGAGCAATTACTAACAAATTGATTTGTCCCCTTGGGCTACATGTTGTCACATTGCCACAAGAAAGATTTCTTTACGCCTTTGTGTTAATAGAGGCTATGTCCTAAATAGGTTTGGTACCATTTTATTATATAGCACCAATGAGAGAAAAAAAACAAAGAGAGGGAGGGGTATGTGTGGCTGCCTGCGTGGGAGAGCAAGCCCAGGTAAAAAGCAAGTAAGAGAGAAAGAGAGAAAGAGAGGGAGGCAGCATGAATTTTTAATCAGCTGCTTCTCTTCAACTAAGAAACTAAATTTTATAATTCTATCTAAAGATATTTCAGGCAATAGAGATAAATAAAAGTCCAGTTTATTTGGTGACCCAGCTAAAACCATATATCTCTGGAAAAACATCAGATGCCTTAAAGATGAATTAAATGCTATTATTAGATGTGATTTGCCAAGACAAATGAGGTCTTCTTTGTCAGTCTCTTTCCTATAAGTATAATGACTAGCACATACTTGACATTTAATAAATAGTATCAAATCAATTAACACTAAATATTTTTTGAACTTTTTCCCAATTGGAAGAGTATGGTTGATAAATACTGACCTATCAGGAAGCTGTGTATTTATAAATTGCCTATTTTTTAGCATAGTGAGAATGGAAACAAGTTGTAAGTATGAAGCATTTTATCCTTATTCAATCTCTTATCTACAAAAGGAAGGACAACCCCTTGCTACTTGCATCTTTTCTACAAAAGGCCATGAACCCACTCTGGTGTTGATTCTTTGTGTTTCTACATAATCCTCTCAAAGAAAAGGTGCAATTAATTGATATTTTAGGTTTGGTTTTTCTTTTGTAACTTTTCCTTTGATATAATGCATGAATTAAATGAAATCTAATTTGATTAAACCACAGGATTCTGATTTCTTGTGTTTATTTTTCTAAAAAGGTTTTCATATATATGAAAATAATACCAGAATCCCCAATGGGCTTTCCCAATTCCTAATTACATACATCACTCCCGTTTAGGCTGGAGATTTAAGCATATGATCAAGTCATCCAGGCCAAAGAGGAATGTAAAACATTTCTCATGATATGGTCTATTTGTGTCCCTTTCTCCTTAGAGACATTTGTCACTAGACAGATATTTTATTGTTTATTATCTTTTGTGTTTTCCAGGTTACTATAGGAAAAAAAATCACATTCCATTCGACGACTTAATCTATCACACAAAAACACTTTAATCTATGGAAAGATAAGCTTTCTTTTTTTTAAGATTTTTTAAAAATTTTTTTTATTTGACAGAGAGAGAGACAGCCAGTGAGAGAGGGAACACAAGCAGGGGGAGTGGGAGAGGAAGAAGCAGGCTCGCAGCAGAGCAGGGAGCCTGATGCGGGGCTCCATCCCAGGACCCTGGGATCACGCCCTGAGCCAAAGGCAGACGCTTAAGGACTAAGCCACCCAGGTGCCCCGGAAAGATAAGCTTTCTAAAAAAGTATTACAGCAGTATATGTTTCTTGTTTTAATAAAATAAAAATGTAGAGTTATTTATTGTCTCACAAAGCCTTTTCACATATAATTTGGTACTGACAATCGCTTTATGAAGTAAATGGGATGCATTTTATAGTAGTATTTTACAGATGAGAATATTGAGGCTCACTGAACTGAAGGGACTTGTTCAAGGTCACAGTGGAGGTCACATACCTTCCATATCGACTAGGCACTCTCTCCACCTCCCGTATAGATGAGTCATCAGTTCTACCCAACTACTTTATTTTATTTTTTGTGTTATAGTTCAAACAATATTGTTGGGAGAAAAAAAGTGAATATACGGCACAAAAGCAAATAGAGTTTCAAGGGATTCTTTTCAACATTAGAGTTTTCCATAAAAAGATGTGTCATCCCAGGGTCGCAATGTCATTGAGGCTTAAAAAAGAAAGGGTGACAACCGCAGGTCCTTTGCTCTTACTAGAGCTCAGTATATTGCTTATGATGGGAATTCACTTAATTGTTTCAGAATCTCAAAGGTATTTAACGATTCCCACAAATGGTCTGTACCGGGGTCACTGATGTTAGCTTTTCATGGTTTTTTATTTGATTTATTTGAAAACCATTCATTGACTGCCAAGCATGGTCCAGGAACTCCACAGTGTATTGAGGCTACAAAAATGCATAAGCATACTTAATGAGAAAAGCAGGTAAGTAAATTAATTAATTAAATTAATAAAGCAAGTTTAATGTACAAACAGGATGTTTGAAGAATCCTTACTTTTCGTTTTGCCATTAGCCATGGTCTGTGTTCCTTTGTAAGTACTAAAAGTCTGGCAAAGGAGACTGTTAGTACATGGTGGTCACTTGGGGCCTACCTGCAAGTGATTTTATAAAAATAAAAGTAAGAGTGAGATGAGAGATGCTTTCTTTTCCCTGAGTAGCCAACTCAGTGTTGGCTTAACAGACTTACTGCATTTCTCTATTTATTGCAGTGACCAAAATATGGTCCAAAGTAATAGACTTCCTGATCTGGCCAGAAACCCTGCCCTATGCTTCTCCTCCTTCATCTGGCCAACTTCTACTCTTTCTTTAACACTTTGCACTAACTTTCTCCCTTTGAAAAAAAAACTTCCGGGCCTTCCCCTACCCACTCTAAGCCACCTTGCCACCCTCCAAACCAAACTGGGGATAACGTCGGTGTAGCTATGGCTATCGATATCATCATTCTTCTTCCTTTTTTTATTATGTTCAATTAGCCAACATACCATACAGCATTAGTTTTTGATGTAGTGTTCAACCAACGATTCATTCTTACCACAGTGTGTATTTCTCCACTAGGCTGTAACTTCCTTGGAGATAGAAACTATGATATTTGTATTCACAGAATCTTCCCCAGGATTAGCATAGACTCAGAGACAGTGGCAACATCTCCAAGGGATGGAGTATAGTGGGGAAGAGGGGGAGGATTTAACTTTACCTTTACCTCTTCCCCCATAGTTTCGATTAGCCATCCCCTCTTTACCCCAAATAAACATACAGGGTACTTAAAACCAGTAGGTATGCTAGCCCAGTGTAGAATCAAGGCAAGGGCCCTAGCATCCCTTTCCCACCGGTTGCTCAGAGAGCTCCTTCTCTGTGTCCCTCAAAGTCAATAAGTATCTGTTCAAATGCTTTTGGGAGACAGGAAGGATGAAGAACAGAAAATAATTTGGATGGCCATGCTTTTTAAAAATCAGGTTTATTGAACCTTACATCCAGCAAAATGATCTTCTTCTTTCATATATAAAGTTTGTATTCACAGAATCTTAACTTTTGACAAATGCATAGTTATAAAACCATTACCGTAATCATGGTAGAGAACATTTCTACAATCCTCAAATATTCTCTTTGAACTACCAGAATTCTAAATGAACCCTTTAGAAGAACCACAAAACCAATCAATGTTGTAGATTAAACAACGTATCCTTGCATCTTGGACAACTCAACGTCTCTCTCCAAAATGAATGGTTTGTTTTCCCTCAGTCATAATGCCATCATTTGGTTGCATTGCATTTTTCTTTTGGAAATCTCAGAGCATTTAGCAAATAAGATTGCACTGTCATTTCCCAGAGAAACCTGGTCCAGCTACAGAGATTTATACTCCAATTCAATGAAATCAATGCATCTCTTCCCAATTGACCTGTATGTTTCTCTTCTAGGTGTATTGGTTTTAATGAGCCGGCCATTCGTTTTATCAAGCAGGCATGTGCCTTCCCCTTATTTGTCAATTACACTCCCTCGTGACTATGAAAAGTGATTGCATCCTGGGGACACTGGGTACATTTGGATTTGATTTGATGGATACATGGAATGACACAGCAAACAAGTGAATGACTAAATAAGTGAATGAATAAAGGAAGGAAGGAATGAATGAGCAGGTGCTCCATGTCCTGGATGAGGCACTGTCTGGGAGGCATCATGAGGTCAGGTGACTGGCAGAAAGCCGTAAGGGATGTTCTAGAAGGCCAGATCAGATGCCAAGTGTCTTTTCTTTGCTCTCTCCGTTTACCCATCAACTCTCATTTTCAAAAGTCTCCATAAAATATCAACATTAAAGAGTAAAGATGGGAAAATAGGCCACACACATATTAAGTGGTGTTTTGAAAATGAATTTAATGTACAAAGAATGACATGGGTAAGGATTTGGGGGGTAGATTTCCACTTGATAGGTAAAGGCTTTCCTCTCATTCATCCGGGCTTCCTTTCCATCAAATGGATTCAGTTAAGACTTTTTGCTAATGTTCTTTGTGTGTTTTACCATAAGACACTTTGTATGTCCATTGTGTTCTTTTTTTTAACAGCCTTCTTCAGGGAAAAAGGCAATTACTTTCACTGTTGCCCACTCGATGATGACAAGTGGGGAGAGGACACTAGAAGAGGTTCCATATAGTTAGTATGAAAGCCTCCATTGTTCTACCTACGCTGGCCCCTTATTTCATTTTTCTCCACATTTGGACAGATCGGGAATGAATTTGATTGAATTTCCATTGAGAGACATTATATTCACGAAAACGTATCAAAGGAATGTCAATGAGCATAAAACAAAAACGGTCTGCATTTCATAGGAAACTCTGATTTAAATGGTCCGAACAACAAAAAGAAAAGAAAACAGGCGATTCAAGTAGCCCTCCCGAGGGGTTGTCAACTGCTTTTCAGGGCGACCTGAGCCGGTGCCTTCTCTCCCCGAGCTGCTCAGATATTCATGAATCGCTGCGTCTTCAGCAGCGCTTTCTCTCTCCCTCTGCCTCTCTGGCGCGGCTCTCCCTCCCTCCCTCCCTCCCTCCCTGGGCTTCTGCTCTTTCTTACTCCTTCTCTCAGCTGCTTAACTACAGCTCCCACTGGAACTTGCACGATCAAAAAACAGCTCTCCTCCGGAGCAGCCTCCAGCCGCGCATCACCTGGAGCCGAGCGGCGGGCCCCCGCGCGCCCGCCGCAGAGCCGCCAGGTAGCCGGGGGCGCGCAGGGGGTGCCCCTCTCCCGCTCGCCAGCCGCAGAGCATCTCCCCGGGATCCGGCGCAGCCCGGGCGGCCGGCCGCGCCGATGCCCGCGTTTCGGAGCTGCGATGGGAAGAGCCAAGCCACTGCCCGTGGCAACTGAGAGCGGGGAGAGGTTGCTGCAGTAGCGGCGCTGCAGGATGTGGGAGTGAAGACCCGAGCCCCGCTAGGTTCTCCAGCGCGCTCCGTCCTCACTGCCTGTCTCCGGGAGGGCAGCCGGGGACCCGCTGCACTCCCCAGGCGGTGCCACCCTGGATCTATAACTGTGAACTCCCTACTGTGGAAAATGGTAAACAAAGACATGAATGGATTCCCAGTCAAGAAATGCTCAGCCTTCCAATTTTTTAAGAAGCGGGTAAGGACAGGTTTTGTTTGTTTCTTTTGTTTTCTGCTCTTCTCTGAAATGCTTTTGATGACTGGCCTGGCATAAGCCTAAGGTTTTCTTGCAGAACCCCCGAAGGAAAGGCGAGCTTCTGGAAGCAGTGGTCCAGCCGGGAAATATACCTGTCTTGATGCAAATTTGTGGGTGGGGGCGCCTGGGAACAGTTGCTTTGGGAGGATGGGGGTGGGCTGGGCTATCTTAGAGAGGGTTTGAGCCAGGAATGGGAATTTCTCAAAGCCACAAGATGACAGGCAGTATCAAAGAGAATTGGCCCAGGGTACAGCTATGGCTAGTAATTTAGTCAGGGACTAATAAGCAGCTCTCCTGTCTGTGATCTTTGAAGGGTTCAACTTTTTCCACACCTTTCATTGACTATGTCTCAGTGCTGTATTGCCCTCTTCATTAGAAGCCGCATCTTCTGGCTTCCCAAAATCAGTCAGCCAATAACTTGCCTAGTCTCTATCTATGGTAAAAATAGCAAAGGACTAGAATGACCTTTTGCAGAAATGATGGAATCCAGCGTTTTAAATTCTCTATTTCAAGTTGCCTCAGTGTTGTTTGGTATGACTGCCTTTCTTTTAGAGAGAACAGTGGACAGTCTGAATCCAAGTGACAAGATGGGGTTATGCTGCTGTCTATATTTATTCCTTCAATTCCTTGTTCTTCCATTCATAGTGTTAACACCACTTTGCTTATAAATGAGCAAAAAAAGGAAGAGGTCTTTTTGTGTGTGTTTCACAATAAATGGAATGAATTGCCGTAGTCACTCTGGTGTTCTGTGTGAACCTGCAGATTTATACACAAGTGGGAGGTAAGAAATGTATGATTGTTAAGGGACTGATGACTGACACTCTTATGGGGAGTTTCATAAGCAACAGAACCTTCCTTCAGCCCCCAGATGCCCTGTCCTATTTAATTCCCGAGGGCAATTCCATCAAAATGGCTCTCTCCATTCATTCTTCCCGCCCTTCATTCAGGTCCTTTCTGTGCTGTCCCTGACACACAGCCCTTACTTAACCCACCAGCAGAACACAATGAATTACACCCTGGGCCAGACTACCTCCCTGCACCAAATGGGCCAGCTGGAAAGGCAGTTCTGGAAGCATTAAGTCAGGCCCAGCTAGCTCCCTTTGACTGCCTCTTCCATAAAGCACAACCCTCCCTCAAAGCATATGCATGAAAACCAAGGCAAAACCACCCTGTCCTTCCTGCTGCTCCTGGAGATCCCTCACCAGTGGAGACTGCAGCTGAACTGAAGCAAGTCAGTGCAACTTCTCAGAGCTCTGCAGTGTTTCTTGGTTTTCCCTGTAGCCAAAATGTTTCTTTCCAAGGAATGGGCCCGTTGTGAAAACTAATCTCCAACAGCAAACCTGTGTTTTGCTAATAATAATTTTAAAAAAGTCATAGCCCATAATTCAGTGCTTAAACATTTTACTTTCTTTGAATTAATGAATTTATTTAGTGGTATTGGTGGGAGGGGAACCAGGGTGATTTTAAAATTCCTCAGTTAGGGAGTTTTTTAATCAACCAAGTAGCTGTCAAGTAGAATTTTTTTTTAAGTTGTCACTTATTTTCTTTGCTATCAAAATGTACTAAGAGATGTATGATTTACCATCTGGTTGCTTTCTGCTTAAAAGCATAATTTACCAATCGTCTTCAGTTGGCACCTCTGTTGACCTTGAATTTTGCAAAGAACTAGCCAGGGTTTTATCTATTTGGCAGAGAGAAAGAGGTCTATACGAAGATTTTCTGGCCAGGAACTTCAACTGCCTTCTAACCTGGGTTTATCAGTTGCTGGAGATAGAATCAGAAATCCCCCTACTGGTCTCCTTACTCCTCAAGGACAGCAAAATCAGCAGAATGTGACTTTGTAAGAAGTCATGGACAGCCCCAAAGATAAATTCCTTGATTCTTGTCTACTGGTATACAAGTTCGCTGTTCCAGAAGTTCATTTCATTTTGTACTGTGACTTTTGCTTTGGGCTTTGCTTTTTTGTTTGTTTGGTTTGGGGTTTGTTTGGTGCTTTTTTTCCTTCAGTTTTCAATTATACAACCAACATGTGAATAAACGTGTAAAACACTAAAGACAATGCCAAGGTAAATCCCAGCTCTCTCTCAATCTACCCCCGACGTAACCGTTGCTACCATGTTGGTGTTCATAATTTCCAGGCTTTTTCTATGCATTTATATGCACATTCACATACGAGAGTGTCTTTGTTTTCAGCTAAGAATAATCTACTTTCCCTACATTCCATTGTTGAGGTTCCACACATTTCTGCATATTTATTTTTAACCTAGATGGACAATCTTACAAAGTGAGCCTTTGTCCAGTGCCCACATAAAACCATGAATAGATCTTGGAAAAAAATCCATACGTATTTTAGGGCTCACAAGGAAGACTGAGGTTTGGACCCAAACTGTGATTGCAGAAGGCTTAAAGAGTGCTTCTGATGCCTCTGAGACATTCCAAAGGGATCACTGAGAAGCTCACCAGGGGGGAATATTGATGACCTGCCGCGTCCTTCATTTAGGACAGTGAGTATAGCCATCATTTATCCAGTGCTTCCTATGTTTTCGAGGTTGAGGGCCAAGTACCTTACATGTATGATCTCATTTAATCCTCACAGAAACCCTATGAAGTAAGAGAAATTATTAAATGTGCAAAGTGTGGCTCGGGAAAATTAGCCAACCAGCTCAAGGTCACAACAGCAAAAAAGTAGCAGAACTAAAATTTAAACTTTGTTTAACCCAAAGCCTGTGTTTGTAGTCCAGACTTTTGATTTCAAATCATCCTCCCACCTTTTTTTTTTATTTTCCACCACAGAATCTTTTTTTTTCTTTTTTTCCAAGTGAAACCTTTATGTCTCTACCCAATGTATCAAACCTATGAAAGCAGCCGATCCTGAGCAGACAAGCCTCTCGAAGCTCCTTTCCAGCCCACAGTCTGAAGACAGGCAGTCGTGGTGCTAGTCCCCCAAATCCTTTGGACTTATGTCTGCCAGTCTCATGTCTCAAAATCTCAACTAAATCAGCTTAATTTCATTTAGTTGAGAATTGCTAAGCTAAACTCCATACGAGTTCTACTTTCAATCTCTCCGTGTTAACGATAAGTTAGCATTAGACGCCTTTGGATTACGTTTTATTCTCAGAGTCTGTAAAAATTCACTTAAAATGAATGGGAAGATGTCCTTATCAGTTATCAATAAATTTATCAATTGTGCTAAAGATAATCCATTTTCATGGATTTAAAGATCTGTTCATAGTTCAGATTCTTGCATTATGACTCAGAAAACACAAACAAATGGCATTGTCTTCAACTTGATAATCCTTTTTGGAAATACACTGGGTATGTATGTAAAAAAAAGACTTTGATAGCCATAATTATATTGTCTTCTGTAAACTTTCAAAGGCTATCTAGCCATACAGAATTTTGGATTTGGAGTGAACCTTAGAAATGCTGTCATCGACCTCCCTGTTTCGATGACGAGGAAACAGTATCAGGAAGGTGAAGACAGGTGCTCAGATTAGAATGGGGCTACGAGCTGCTCCCATGTAGGGTTTTCACTTCCAGATCTAGTGTGATTTCCTCCTCCTCATCCCTCTAACTCGTTCAGGCTTCATGCCTCGTCCATTCGTTTTCGAAACAAATAGAGGAGGAACAAAATCCAGCTCTTGTCGTCATAGAATTAACTGTCTAGTGACTACCAACTTCGACAAAACACTTTTGTCTTGACTCAATATTTCATGATTTTGTACGTTTGAACAGCTCCTTATATTGTATTTTTCTTTAATAATAACAGATTTTATAATCACTGTCACTTATACAACCCTAACTTTGCTGGGCACTGTTCTAAGAGGCTTAAGTATGGTGACATATGTAAATTCTCACAAAAATGCCAGGGTAGCTGCTGTTGTTATCCCAATTTCACAGGCGAAGAAACTGAGGGGTACGGAGGTGGGGGAAGTAGGCCTCAGGCACACTGCCAGTTAGTGGCAGAATCAGGGTTTGGCTCAAAGTGCTTGGCTTCGGAGTCCACAGCCTTAACCACTGTCCACCCTGCCTGTTGGCATGAACCAGTCCAGCATGGTCAGAGGAGAAGTGAAGAGGTATGACTGCCCTGGCTTCCTCCTTTCTCTAAAAATGTCAGGAAACAAAGCAAAGGTTTTCAGTCTGGTTATGATGTTTACCCTGGCAGAGCTGAGGGGTGACATTCAGCTCCTCTGAAGGGCTTATTCTCCACCACTGTTCCATTAACAGCATTCCTTTACGTGCATTTCCCTTCACTGTTCTATTCTGTCTGCTTCAAGCGTTGAATTGGAATGATAACAAAGAGCCCGTTCCTGTGTGACGCGCTCCATGTCTTCCCGGAGGGCTAACATTCATTGAGCTTTTACTAAGGGTCAGGCACTGTCAAACCACTTTACTAGTACAATCCTCAGAATCACTCGATTATGCACATCTTACAGCCAAGGACACAGAGCTTCAGAGAGGTGAAGTAACTGGTTCAAGGTCATACCACTATTAAGAGGGGTAGCAGAATTCAAACTCGGGCGGTCAGCTCTAGTCCCACCAACCTTTCCATTGGTGTCTCGGGAGTGCGCTGCCATGATGCTAACACTGCTTCAGGGTTGGCTCTTCCCACTGGAAACTACTGTGACGATGATCCAGAGAGCATTTTGTGGGGAGCTTTTGGCCATAGCTATGGAGACTTAACATTTTCCAAGTGGCTCCCGAGGGTGCTTTCCAACAAATCTGAAGTCTCCAAGATATATTTGATCCCACTTCCCAGAACCATAGTGGAGACTGCTGGCTTCTACTGTGCTTGCTTCAGCTAAAATCTGAGTTGCTTGAGTCCCTCTCGTGTGGGCTCCAACAGCATAGCACATGGTCCTGCTCACTCTCCACGGTAACATCAGGACTGTTTACTCACCTGTAGCTCCCACAGGCAGGAGCGTCCTTAAGGACAGAGAACCTATGACCTTGTTCACTCTATCCCTTACTTGTCAAACCGAATCTGTTAAATGAAAGTGCATACAAAACGAATGAATGAATCCTTTTGTTAACTTGTCCCTAAGTCATTGTCTTGTCCTCTTCCTCCCCGTGTTTCTTTTTTTGAAACAGATTAATGACTTAGAAGACGAATGCATTTTAATTTCTTCTCTGTTTGGATATGGATTATAAATAAATGAAGGCTTCAAAAAATAACTGAAATCTGGTTCAAGGACAAGTTGTCACTATGCTTAATAGCTGGCAGATCCCCAGGGAAACTTGACCTCATGTTTGCTGCCTGCAGTGTCCACTCCACAGCCTCTTTTCTGTGATGCTTTTCCCATTGGGTCAGTCGAGACAGACGTAGGAAGACTGACTCATCTCTTTTATCGTACACTCATATATATCTGACTTCAATATTATATAGTATTTGCATTATGTATTGTCCCACCTGGAATTTTAAAAAACATCTTTCCAAGTATTATTTTTCCTCATTTTTCAAGGTGGTTTTAGGAACCTCTGAGCGTGAAGAAGAATTGGAACTCAAATGCTTTTTCCACTTTGACCACTAAGTCCTGGGCGGGTTGGCCAGGAGCAGGGGGCAGGTTTGGTTGGCTGGGTGCGGCTGTGCCTGGGAGTTAGTCTCCCGTAGTGCAGAATGCAGGCGAGGTGCCATTCTCATGGAGTCCATGTTTTGGCACCCTAGCAGTTCTCGAGAAAGCCCTGTGCTAGTTAGGCTCTCACTCTTCTACAGTGCTTGAGAAATATTTTGAGTGGAAAGTGTAGCAGAGCTCCTTGAAAGTTTCATTTTTTGAAGAATTAGTGCTAACGTGCTGGTGCCACATATAACACTGGAGTAAGAAATAGTCCGAGCTCACCCAGATTTGATGATCTGCAAATGCTTCGCAAGAGAAAGCAAAACCAAGATGGGGTGGGCAGCCATTGAAACGCATGTGCCCATCTGAGGAGATCTGATTATAAAAACATAAAGGGAAGAACTGTACCAGAATTGGATCTGGAGAAAAATTAAATTAGTAATTTAGGTCAAGCTAAAGTTAGTTCACTAGAAGAAATACTGTGGAGGCAGATTTTTAAAGTGTCATTTTTTTTAACGCACACCAGTTTTAAGTTTCAGCAATAAGTCCCAAAAGTTAAATAGTAAATCCCAACATTCTTAACTCTGGCAGATAAGGAGAAGACTCCTGACTTACAAGGGAGACGCTGTCACCTGGCCGCTGACTGACTAGAGCCTCAGATCCCAGCTTGTCAGCTTCTCACCAACACCGCAATAAGGACCTTTATTCTTTCCATGGGGTTTAAGAAAGTGAAGTTTACAGGGCAAACAGTTTCCCCAAAGAATTTGAACTGAAGGAATATGCACAGTCTCCCTGGAGACCCATGTCCTTCCTGTTGGGCAGACTGCCCCGGCCTTCTCCTCAGGGCCTCCTTCTGGCCCAGCAACGAGAAGGCAGTTGCAGTGATGTGCCCTGGTCCTTGGTCTAAGGGCTGGCCTTGCCAGCAAGTGGCCAGATTTCCCTGGCACACTGTAGAGTTAGGCTGCAAAGTTTACAAGATTCTGTGTGGGAGGAAGAGGAGACTGAGGTGGGGGGAGGACAATAGGAAAAACAGACCGGGCAAGTTGGGTGCCGCTCTGGCTTCCTCGTGCAGCTGCTCCTGCATTTGGAGACAGGAGTACTATTATAGTTTGTTTACTCTCACACCTATTGCTTTGCAGCCTTCTAAAATGATTTCCTAAGTATTTACAACAAAGGAAAGTGAAAATCAAGGCTGTAACTAGGGCGGGAGGAGAATCTTCCCCTTGGTAGTACAAGATGCCAAAACATTACTCTAATTGCTTTACAGAGCCTGCTGCGATATATTTCTGGGAAGAGTCCACTTAGCTATTTTCATAGCATTGGGGTCACCTTCACCTATTTTCCCTTCCTAGGTCAGGGCATTCACCCAAAATGCCATTTGCTTGGGGAAATGATTGACCATGTGGTTCTTGCCCTCCTCTCTCTCTCGCCTTCCTCCCTCTGCCTCCCCTTCCTTCCCTCTCTCCTCCCTTTCTTTCTCCTCCTCCTCCCCCTCCCCTTCCTTCTCCTCTCTTTCTTCTTCTCCTTCCCCTCCTTCTCCTTCCCCTCCTTCTCCTTCCCCTCCTTCTTCTTCTCCTTTCCTCCTCCTCCTCCCCCTCCTCCTCCCCCTCCTCCTTCTCCTCCTCCTCCTCCTTCTTCTTCTTCTTCTTCTTCTTCTTCGTCCCCTCATCCTCCTCCTCCTTCTTCTTTTTCTTCTTCATCTTCTTCGTCTTCTTCTTCTTCTTTCCCCCTACCCTCTCTCTCATCTCCAAAGGATAAGTTCACATCAAAGTTAAAAAGACAAAAACCTGAAGTGAAATATTCCTGGATTCCCATCCCATAAAAAACCAAGAACTCTTGTTCATCTAACCCAATGGCTAAAGGAATATCTTTCCATTTCTGAGTCTGTTACAATGAGCTCAGCCAAGATGAAAGACCACCACAGATCAAGATTTTAGTTTCTAGAAATAGCAAGGCAAAATGTATCCCTCAATAGCTAAAACATTTTAAGGTACAAGTCCATGTAGGACCAACATTAAAATATACTGAGGAAAAAAATTGAAGTTAATAGTTTGAGAATTAAAAATAAATAAGAATATATATTTTCAGTGTTTATTAGTCACAACTACAATCTTTCCGATACAATGATCTTTCTGAAAAGTGACTGAATTTCCTTTGAATCCTGACTCTTTCTGGACCAGTACTAATTTGGGCTATATCACAGAAAAAAACTTATGAGACAGAAAACTATGAGTATATAGCTTTTAGGGTGGTTGAAAAGATTGGGGTAAGGCTATGTAGCACAACAGTGGAGAGGTGGTCTAAAAATAAATACATTAAAAATGAACTCTCTAGTCTCATAGAGTTTCTCTGAAACCTGAAATATAAACTCCCTGAGGGCAAAGATCGTGTCTATCTTGTTCACAGTTCCGAGTATCTGGTACCTAGTAGACACTCAACAAGATATGTTTAATGAATCAATAAAGAGAATTTAATCAAGGGGCTTGGGGGGGAGGTTCATGTGTAATTGTAATATAATTACCTGGTTAAATAGAGAGGGTATTGATAAAGAGAAGAAGTAAGAATTTAAAAAAATCTTGGCATGATTTCCACTGCTTCTAAGTAGTGCTGATTACATGCCAACAAATAAAAGTGTGGAAGAATTAGAAGCTTATGCCTTAATGAGTGAATGTACTCTAAGGAGGTAATGCAATGACATTTTTGTTTAGTTAGGCTTGGCAGAAACTAGATTTGAGCAATAACCTCTAACCTGGGTTCTATTTTGATGATTAGTTTGGCATTTTTTTTATACTAGATGTAAATAATTTTAAAAATTGGTAACAAGTTGGAGGGCTCGATTTAGGAATACTCATGTCTTTTACGTCAATTGTACTATGATTAACAAGAACAGGTGAGTGGAAATAATAATGATTTACTGAAGAATATATTTAATGGAATGGTAAACCTGAAGGAATTCAGAGATATTGAAGACATCTATGGCACTGCATTCATGGAGGGAAATTACAGAATCTCTAATCCTTCTTTAGGTACGAAGGAAGAAAGTGTCTAAAAACTATCTTTGATTTTCACAGGGAAATAAGGGTTGTGCCAGTCTGTTAAGGCCGCCATAACAAAATGACAAACTGGATGGCTTAAACCACAGAAATTGATTGCTTCACAGTTCTGGAGGCTGAAAGTCTGAGATCAAGGTGTCAGTAGGGTTGGTTCCTTCTGAGGCCAGGAGGGAAGGATTTCCTTCCAGGCCTCTCTCCTTGGCTTGTAGATGGCCATCTTCTTCCTGAATCTTTTTTTTTTTCCTTAAAATTTATTTATTTTAGAGAGAGAAAGAGCAGGAGCGAGTGGGGGAAGGAACAGAGGGAGAGGGAGAAAGAGGGAGAAGGAGAGAGAATCTCAAGGAGACTCCCACTATGGAGCCCAACACAGGGTTCCACTCCGTCCCAGGACCCCCAAGATCATGACCTAAGCTGAAACCAGGAGTTGGACGCATAATGGACTGCATCACCCAGGCACCCCTTCCCCCTGCATCCTTACATCCTTCTCCCTCTGTATGTATCAGTACAAAAATTTCCCCTTCTTTTAAGGACAACTTACGCGGACTTTCATAAGGACACCAGTCACACCTCATTAACGCCTACCTCCTTTTAACTTGATTACCTCTATAAAGATCCTATCTCCAAATACATTCTGAGTTTCTGGGGTGGGGGGTGCATAATTCAACCTATAACAGAAGTTTCCCCTTGCTATTGAAGCCTCGTTTATATCTGCATTGGAACATCCCTGATAGAATGGGCTCTAAAGTAGAAATTTTTGCTTTATTAGAATTATTAGTAGATTCTGGGAAACACAATATTGCAGAAAATCTATAACACTGGAGAATATCAGGTGAGACAGAGGTTTGGCAGGCAAAATTATCTTAATTGTTTTAAAGATGGTAATGTGATAGAAGTGGGAAGAGAATCATAACAGGAAAACTATTGCTGCTAAGTTTTTATGTAATAAAGCTTGAAGAGCTAGATGGCTGATGGAATGTCTAATATAGCATTTAAGAGCTTACAACTAAATAATAACCATGTGTAAATGAATTTCTCCAAAGAATATCAATATAACTGCTTTCTCTTTTCAACCACTTGAGCTCAAAAATTAAGTGTTACGTAAGAACTAGGGCCTGGCAGTTATTGTATACAGGGCCTTAGTTATCAGCTTTGGCAAAGCAGTCATATCTAATTTATTTGTCCATTAGTCAACTTTTCCGTGAAAGGGCCCACACCTTCTCACATTGCCGGTAATAAGATGGTGAAGCCATTGCTAATAATTAGTCTTCTAGCATGAAATGAATGCTTTAAATCAGGCGTTTGAGAGTAACTCTTCAGACTTAATCTCAATCAGATAGAATTCTAGAATGTGTAATTATTTTTTCATCCCATATCTTGACAATTAGCTCTTGCATTATACATTTTATTCTTTTCCAAAAATCAGAGCAATGAACATTTCTAACAATGCCTTCCTTCCTAAAGTCATTATCTTCCAAATAGCAGGTTCAGATTTAGTGTTGAAACTCACACTTGGGGGGGGGTGTAGGTTTCTTATCATTAACAACCAATATTAATGTAGCACTTGCATTTGTCAGGCATTATGATAGAAATGCAAATATAGGAAAGTATAGTTTCCTTCACTGTTCCCATCCTACCTTAACCCCGGGAACTTTGATCACATCTCCCTGTTATATACTCTTTTTTTTTTTTTTTAAAGATTTTATTTATTTATTTGACAGAGAGAGACAGCCAGCGAGAGAGGGAACACAAGCAGGGGGAGTGGGAGAGGAAGAAGCAGGCTCATAGCAGAGGAGCCTGATGTGGGACTCGATCCCGGTACGCCAGGATCACGCCCTGAGCCGAAGGCAGACGCTTTAACGACTGCGCTACCCAGGCGCCCCTCCCTGTTATATACTCTTTGTAGCTTCCTATCCTTTTTTTTTTTTTAGACACCTGTCAATCTGTAATCACATATCAGTATAGCTATTTAATAAATGTCCTTAACATTAATTAATATCCTCCTAGACTATGATCTCTTTGAGGGCTGGGGCTTGTGCTCTCTCTTGCTTACAGTGATATCCTCAGAGTTTGGCTCCTGGAGTGTTATCAATAAATCCTTATTGAAAAAAAAGATAGGAAATTATGAAATGCTGATTGAAGGGGGAGAGAAGAGGGGAATTAACACTCCAAAACAGACAAGTCCTTTCAATTTTATTGTTTATTTTATTTTATTTTGTTTTAAACAGAGGCAGCTATTAAGACTTCAAGTCTGAGACACATTTATATTCCAAATGGCATTGCTTTTGAAGTCGTTGTCTCTTCTATCATTTACTGTTCCCTGTGAGGAGATCCACATAATAAATTGCTTTTATAATTTAGCTGTAGGTTAAAGATTTTTCTTTCCTGAAACAAATCACATTTAGCATGATATCATCCCACAGGTTGGCCTCAGTTGCCAGGAAACTCAAAGCTAAATTTAAAGATAAATTTCAGTGAACAAATTAGACAAATCTGTAGAAATAACTTCTCAGTTGCTAAATTTGGTTTTAATCTTGTATTTTTATTTTAACTCTCTTGTTTTGTGTATCTCGTTGTAAACTGTCTCAGATGTTTTCAAAAGTAGGATGGCATATTATACTAATGCATTGCTATGGTGATAAAACAGCAAACAGAAGAAATCTATTTCTAAAATATGAAGTGCTTCTCTGTTAGCTTTTCTTCTTGAAAATACGTGCCTCAGATCAGATGAAATTAAACACTGGACCAGAGCTAACTTTTAAACTGTAGGTTTATTATCTCAGATGTGAAACGTAAGCCTCTCGGGCTCAAAGTAAAACTATAGGAATGTTTTCTGCTTGTCCCCTTGAAATGTATTCTAATATTCCAAATCATGTCAAACTGTACTAAATTTATGTTATCTCTTGTTGCATTACAAGATAACTCAAACTTAGTGATCAAAACAACCAATTTGTTTTTCTCAGGATTCTATAAATTAGGAATTCAGATTGACTCATTAGGGTGGGCTGGGTCATTCCTTGGCCGTGTTTAGCAGGTGGCTAGGCTGGGCCAGAAAGTCCCAGAAAGCTTCACTCTCGTATCTGGAGCCTCATTGCTCCTCTTTTGGCCTCTTTCTTTCTCCATGTAGCTTGGGCTCCTTCCGTCATGGTCACAGGTGGTTGAATACAGAAGTCCGCTGGCTTCTGAGACGAAGTGCTTCCTGAGAATGGTAGAAGCTGTCCGTCTCATAAGGTTCTGCTTTGGAGCTTATAGTGTTTTCACTGCATTTGATTCATCAAAAGAGTCACGGGGTCAGCTCACATTCAAGGGAAGGACTAAACTCCACCTCTCAATGAGAAGAGTGCAAAGTGAAATTATCGGATGTTTCTATTTGTTCCACTAAAACAGCCTAATTTTCCAAACTGTATCCAGCTATACTGAATTCATCTATAAACTCTTAGAATCAAGACATTTTCAGTTACACTCAAAAAGTAGAAACACTCAAACCCTCATAGGAGAAAGATATTAAGGACTCTTAATATGGGATCAGACAAATCCAGGTGGACTCTTAACTACATGACTTACAAGCTTTGGAACACTGGGCACGCTATTTAATGTTCTACCCGTATTGGCTTATCTAAAAAACGGGCTTAATAACAACACATAACTCACAGAACCTTTGAGAAGATTAAATGACAGAATGCATGTAAAGCGTTTAGCCCTGATGTCTAGGGCATATTTAGCACCCCAAAATGTAAGATATTATCAAGACGACCTTAAAATTCTGGCTTGTCTTTTTAGCCTACCATTCTACACTTTTTGTATGGTGTAAGTTGTGATTTTACTCATGAGTCCCGATATAGACATGCTGCTATTAAACCTCTTCACTTTTGGATTTTATTGTTTAAAGGTCATTTCTCAGAAGACTTCTTCATGGTCAGCAGGTTTACACTTTTATTGAGTTATTTAGTGGTTTCCAGAGGCTTAGGAACTAGTGAACATAATTAATTTCTCTTCTATAGATACTCGTCCCTAGAGCAACTGCAGAGGGCTGGCTGCATTGCCGAAATAGTACTTCATTTGTACAGGATCTCATTAAATCAAATGATGCCAAATTACTCGGCTTTTTGGGTTCCATGCGCATAAGGCACTGATGGAGAAACAGAGATCCAAACCCTTAGGTCCAACACATGATCACTCATTGATGAGATTCTATCTGAAGGTGATGCCAAGTCTCGTTTTCTGATCTGCCTTGCTCTACAAGACTCGGAATTCATTTGCATATTCAAAAGCACAACCGTGTAACTCATGAACACTCTGAAATACTCTTTAAAATCCTTATATCGCTCCACCTTCATGAAAATATTTCTTATTAAAGGCTCAAAAACTTGCATTGCAGGGCATTCCATCCCTCTGTTTTCTTCAACTCTAAGATCAAGCTCTTTCATTTGTATTTCCCTTGTCCTATGGACACTTAGCCACCCTTATCTTGACTCTCCCTTCCTCGGGAGGCCTCCCTGGGGACCACTCCCTTCATGAAGACTCAGTTGTGGCTTCTGGGCCTCAGCACTGTCCAGGTTGTCCTCTTACCTCTGGGCTATTTCTTCATTTCCTTCCAGCCTCCTCCTGCTCTATCCTATTTCTAATGTGGGAGTGGTTCAGTCTCTAACTGTGGCTCACTGACCTCTCTCCCTCTTACCATCTTTTTCTTTCTTTACTCTCTCATTCTGGTTCTCCATCTTTCTCACTTTCCCATGCATTCTCTCCTTTCTCCCCCTCACACAAGTTCATTCATTCCCAGGCTTTAATTACATCTGTATCTTTCTTAAATTTATTAGTTCACTGAATGTCAGATCTCTATTCCCAATGGTCTACTGGATGTTCCCATTGAAATGTCTCATGGACACCTTAAACGAAACCTACCCAAAACTGAACTCTTGATTTTCCTTCCCACCTAATTTGATTCCTTTCCCTATTTCCTCATCTCAAGTAAATGAAACCCCTGTCCGCTAATCTGCTAGCACCAGAAACCTAGCAATTATTATTCTTCCTTCATTTCTTCCAACATCAATGTAATTCATCGACACCTCCTATTGAGTTTACTTCTAAAATAGATTTTTTTTTAATTCCACTCATTTTATCTTCACAGCCTTGGTGCAAGCCACAGCCAGTTTTTGGACTCTTTAATAAAGCTTCTTTACTCTTTTCTCCACATCTACTCTTCCCTGCCTTTCTCCTCCTTAACTTTCCCATGAAGAAATCACAGCACTTTCAGACAGATTAACAGTTTTCCCATAGTAGTAAGTTTTCCTGAGGAAACAAGGCAGTAAAAGAAGAAAGAACCCCCAGAGTCATATAGAGAAGTGGCAAACTTGACATTAGAAGCCAAGTTCCTTCTTTGTAGCAATACGGTCTTTGACTCTCAGATATCTACTGTTTTGGTTTTTTTCTCCACCTCTTGATTTACTTTCTTTTTTTTTTATTGAAGCATTTTATTTTGTGAAGAATTATGGTATTCAGGGTTCTCTTGAAAAAGTGGCTGCTAAAATACTTTAGTTTAAATTACATTATTCATTCCCACCTATCTCTGGGCAAAAAAGTCACAGAGATAGGAAAAGTTACCAGAGGCCCCAAAATCCCGTCCGAAGAAGTGGCCTAATTCTTTCTTTGAAACTAGAACAAACAGACATATTCAAACATTGAGTATTTCCAGACTGGGAATCTTTTTTTTTTTTTAAGTGCTTTACTAAACCAGAGCATAATAATAATGTTAGGGACCATATTTTTATGAATTTTACTGTATGTCAGCTGACCGCTTTGGGTAATTTTGAAAGCCCTCCCTCTTCTGGATACATCCGGCAGAGTTTACCTTATCCCCTACGCTCCTTGGCGTAGCTCTCTACCGCTAGTAGCTCAGGAACGAACCGGGCCTCCATCTCGTCCTTTTCACTGTTCTTCTACCTGGTAGCTCTTCCTTTGCTCCCTCCTCATCCTTAGCCCACGCTTTGCTCGCTGTAGTTCCATGTGACCCATGGAGCTCACCCAGCTACTATAAGTTACACAGATTTCTTTCCTCAAATGCCTCCTCAACTCTCCATAAATACTGACTTGGAGTACTAATTACCCTTTATTGATCGGTTATAATATGGTCTCACAAGTAGCATTTTCATAGCACTTAATTTGGAACACATTCAATGATGTTTTCTCTCCCTTGTGTCTCACAATTCAGGAGTACAGGTATCCTTAGCCTTGATTCGCCAAGGATCCTGAACACCAGAAAGGTTAAGTAGCTTTCCACAGTCACACAGATAAGAAGGCCCACGTCAACTGACAACATTTGAGATTCTCCTTCCATTACATCATATCACTTCTCTGGCAACCGCCCATGCTTACTGTCTATTCCCCTCGGAACTTCAGAAACTTGGAATGGACTTTTGTTGTCATGCCTGCATCCTCAGATCCTTCAGTCTAGGAGTAGAAGGAAATCCACTTTTGTCCATTCTACCTTCTAAACAGCTTTTGGCTCCCATTTCCATGTACTTACTGACGGTCCACCCTGCCATTTGCCTGTCTCAGGTCACCTTCATTCTCCTGGAGAACCGCCACCACCTCCTAACTGGCCTTCTGCTGCCAATCTTGTCCCACAGAGCCCTCCAAACTGCTGTCTAGAAGAACTTTCTAAAACACAAGTTGGAGCATGACATGCCTGTGCTTACTACATTTCAGTGGCTCATCATAGCTCTCAAAAGAAGGTCTTTTTTTTTTTTAAAGATTTTATTTATTTATTCGACAGAGATAGAGACAACCAGCAAGAGAGGGAACACAAGCAGGGGGAGTGGGAGAGGAAGAAGCAGGCTCATAGAGGAGGAGCCTGATGTGGGGCTCGATCCCATAACGCCAGGATCACGCCCTGAGCCGAAGGCAGACGCTTAACCGTTGTGCCACCCAGGCACCCCTCAAAAGAATGTCTTAATTCCACTTACATAAGGTACCTTGAGTAGTCAAATTCATAGAGACAGACAGTGGAATGGTGGTTTCTTGGAGCTGGGCAAGAGGGGATGAGGAATTACTGTTTAATGAGTAAGAATTTCTGTTTGGAAAGATGCAAAAGTTCTAGGTATGGATGGTGGGGATGGTTGTACAGCAATGTGAATGTACTGAATTACACACTTAATGATTACAATGGTAAATGCGTTATTATTATGTATATTATATTGTGCATTATGTCTGTACAACATCATGCATGTTTTCTCACAATAAGAAAACACACTGTATTAGATGGGGAATGGCTAAAGAAAAATAAAGATGAGAAGAGGGATAGGGAGGGCTGAGAGGTAGGAGGCGACAATAGGTTTCATGGCTACAGGGTTCCTTGCTTATTTTAGCTCAGGATCTGAGTTACCATGTACGACCACAAGTTTGGAAGAAGATTCAGAAAGACCTAAACCTTCCTTCTGATTACCAGTGGGTACAAACAAAAGTAGAGGTTTTGAAATGTGTGCTGCTAAATTCCCGAGAACTGGGTGCCTTTTATTGCCTGCCCTTGCCGTGCGGTCAATAAGTGAAATCCTCAAGAAGAGTATTGGCATCTCAAACTGTTAGACCTACCATTTATCTTTCCTTGTCCATATTTCGGTTTGACATAAGCGCTTCTCCGCCGTGCGTCATCAAAGAATTATGAGACCATTTGAAGAGATGGTGACTAGATTTTGAAAATCAGATAATTACATCTGATTTATGTCTCCAATGTCTCAGTAAATCACCTTAATATCCATGTTTCCTTGAGTTTGGTTTTATATTATTTACTTTTCTTAACTCACAAAATACAATCCATGTGGATTCCAAGTCTAATTGTAACCTTGTAGTAAGCAATCTGACTTCTGGGTTTTTTTGACATTAAAATGCAGGTTTTTATTAAAGTAAATGTTGCCAAATCTTGAGGCTTAAAGGTTTGAAATCAAAGTCTGATCTCCACATTATAAAAACAACTGGTTTAAAGTGAAACTTCTATCCAGTCAAGGCTGTTTTGACTTTGTGATGTCAACCGTACAGCTTAACTGATTGTTCTTTTCTTTAGTGGTAGTCTGACCAGGAAATATACGTATGTCTTCAAATATCTTTGTTTGCCTCTAACCTAAAGTTTCCACCATTTAGGGACACTCTGACCTGCCAAACCTCATGAAATATTAAGTCTGCTACTCCTTTATAATGTTATCTTAGTTAGTTGCAACTATTTAAGAGTTTTTTAATTTGTAAATCTTTTCCACTGAAATAGAAAGACTTTTACAGCTTATTAGAAGCTGGCAAATCATGAGCCATTTTAACTTGTCTAGATCCTAAGTATAAATCACCAGAGCTTAATTCTTATAAAATTAAAAATATTCCCTCCTTCTTCTCACCTTCTTCTGAAACATTCAGACAGAAAACATGAAGTTCAGCTGAAAACACAGCCTAGACAAACACAAGTTATCTAATTCGGAAGACAACGTATGAGTCACAGAATAAGCTTTGGCTATGGTACTGCCATTTAATTTCCTTCTTTAGGTCTTTTTGCATTCTGTCAGATGGGAAGCCTTTGACATTTTGATCATTGTGAAGATATATTGGTAATACTTCTAACATTCTTAGAAAACAGAAATATGTAAGTGCCTTGCTAAATCAGAATCCTTGACCGAATGAATCTTTGACCAGCTTCATGTACAAGGCCGTTTCTTTTTCTTTTTCTTTTTTTTTTTTTTTTTTAAGATTTTACTTATTTATTTGACCGAGAGAGAGACAGCCAGTGAGAGAGGGAACACAAGCAGGGGGAGTGGGAGAGGAAGAAGCAGGCTCCCAGCCTAGCAGGGAGCAGGATGCGGGGCTCGATCCCAGGACTCCAGGATCATGCCCTGAGCTGAAGGCAGATGCTTAACGACGGAGCCACCCAGGCGCCCCCCAGCCCCCCCGCCCATGGTGGTCTTATCACACCTTACTGAGCCACCCAGGAGCCCCAAAACCATTTCTTTCATAATTTCAACACATTTTGGATCCTTTTCATCCCCCCCCCACTTTCCTGTAACTACTTAATTTAATGTTTGTAAAATGATCCCTTCTCTTAAAACATGCAATCTCTACCTGCCCTTACTTTTCATAACAAAATCCATTCGTGCAGAGTGATGGACTCTAAATTTTAATTAGTTGTCTGAGTCTCACTTGCCCCATCTGTACAATGGCAAAAGTTCTTTTCACCTCTAAGAATGTAAGATTTCTGCAAAATGATTCGCTCTCTTGGTGCAATGTGTAATGAATGCATACACCCACCACTCCCCTACGGTGCAGGGCCCGATGGATTCTCACCGGGACTCCTTCCAAAGGTTCCTAACAGGGCTCTCCACTGCCTGTCTCTCCTCACTCCAAAACATCCCACATATGGCTGAGCTGCAGATAAACATTTAATATGCAAGTGACAGGTGTGGAACTGGCTTGCTCACAGAATTAATTACAAACCCGTAAGCGAGTGCCCATGGTCTTTGGCAACAGAACCTCAGTTGGACCTTTCCTACCTTCCCATCTTCTTCTTCCCTGTATGTTCTCTGCAACTATTTATTTGTTCATTCAAATGTACTTTCTGAGGACTGTCTGCTGAGCGCTATGCTATGGGCTAGAAGTAATAATGAGCCAAAACAGAGAAGTTCCAGGCAAGGCTCTGCTTATGTAAAGACCGGGATGGGAAGAAGTGGGGAGTTTATGAGACATAGTGTATAGACCATGAGGCTGGAGCACAGAGCCTGAATATAGGGGATAACTATGGAGAGTAAAGTGGAAAAAAAAAAAAAAAGCACACACACACACACACAAAACCCTCAATAGGACTTCACAGACCTCCTTAAAGAGTTGTGTCCTTTTCAAATGCCATCTTTTCCATGGAAAATTTCCTTCTCCCCTAAACCAAGCAGAGCTTGGACTACAGTCATTTCTGCCCTCATGCCTTCCAAATACTAGACCCATAGAGTCCCACATAGTAGCCACCAGCTTCGTGTGGCAGTCGAGCACCTGAAATGTGACTAGTCTGGATTGAGATGCGCTGTAAGTGCCAAGCACACACCAGACCTTAAAGACTTAGTACAAAAAGAAAAAAAATATATGAAATACCACATTGATAATTGTATATTGATTACATTTTGAAAGAATAGTATTTTGGACACAGTGGGTTAAATATTTGTAAGTAATTCCATCTTTCTTTTTACTTGATTTTATGCGGGTAGTGGAGCATTTAAAATTACATATGTGGTTCACATTTTATTTCTATTGAACGCTCTTAGACTGTATGCTTCCTGCATAGTGAATGTTTATTCAATTATACATCTGTTTATCCCCTAACTTGGGAGCACACTAGCTTGTCCATAGTGAAGACTCAGTAAATATGGCTTAAATTCTTTGCCATTCTCTAAAGGGTTTTCTTTAAAAAGTGGTTCACAATTTTATTTATTTGTAAAGATTTTATTTATTTATTTGACAGAGAGAAAGACAGTCAGCGAGAGAGGGAACACAAGCAGGGGGAGTGGGAGAGGAAGAAGCAGGCTTCCTGCAGAAAAGCCTGACTCAGGGCTCGATCCCAGAACTCCGGGATCACGCCCGGAGCCAAAGGCAGGCACTTAACGACTGAGCCACCCAGGCGCCCCTAAAAAGTGGTTCGCAATTTTAGTACACTACCTACTGTCCATCTGAAACCTATAGCTGAAACTCCACAGCGAAAATAATGGGTGGGGGAGGGAGACGTGTTTTCCCCCGGACCCTGAGAAGGCTGAAGTCCTGAGCATGTGGCATGACCCTGGCAGACGGTGGGTTAGGACTGCTGATTCAGAAGGTGTCTCTATTTCCAAAACAAGAGCTTTGATTGCAGTGTATGGAAGGAGCATTAGGACAGAGGATCCTTGTGGTTTCTCACTGTATCTGTGGAAAAAATCTGAGGTTAAGGTTTAAATTAAACTGACATTATAAAGAGCCTTTGTAGTTACTCTGTGTGTTTTTACATCTGTTGCTATAACTAGACTGACACTGATTATTCTGAGTGATGGTTTATGAGTGATGGAATAAAATGTGGCTTCCTGCTTATGAACATTTTCTGGTGTTAACGAGGTCTTCCTTAATGACGAGACAGAGACCAAGGAAAATTATTAAAAATATAGCAGACATAACACAGAGAAAAAGATTGTTAAGATACCAAGTAATTCTGATATGAGAAAAGGTATTTAGGACTTCCCAACACCCTGTAATTTTATGGATTGTTTTGTTTTGCCTACCGTCTGGGTTAGAGCAATTCCTCTTATGGGTCCTGGAGGCTCTCCCCAAGGCAACCCTGCACACAGTCCCCTTTTCGTTAAGGGGCCTTTGAGGATGAGCAAACGTAATTCTTCATCATAAAATGGTTGGAAACACCTCTTTGCCAATGAGAAAAACTGATTTCATGGAAATTACGTTTTACACCTGGAAAAGACGTTTAGTTTTAGACTTCTTTTCTGCAGGCTTCTTTTCTGCCCCTTTGCCAGAGAAGCCCTCTTCGGCTTCAACCAAACGCTTCTCTACCTTGTCCCTTGAAATGCCTGCCATGCGTCCACGTTCATCTTGACCTTCACCCTGCTACTGACCAAGGAGTTTCTCTGAATCAGAAGGTTGTCAGATCGGGGCGCCTGGGTGGCACAGCGGTTAAGCGTCTGCCTTCGGCTCAGGGCGTGATCCCGGCGTTCTGGGATCAAGCCCCACATCAGGCTCCTCCGCTATGAGCCTGCTTCTTCCTCTCCCACTCCCCCTGCTTGTGTTCCCTCTCTCCCTGGCTGTCTCTATCTCTGTCAAATAAATAAATAAAATCTTTTAAAAAAGAAAAAAAAAAAGGTTGTCAGATCGCTAATGAAGATTAAGGATGGAAATTATTCTCATCCTAGCCCCTCTCACCGGGCGACAGCAGCCTGTGGCAAGCTGCCTCTATGCCAGGTGCCTAGTTTTAGTTCAATAGATTGTGGCCCATATGACAAAGTCGCTTTATTGTTTGTTTGTTTGTTTTCCCTCAGAAGGAGCAGAGGGTATGGCAACACCTAGAACTAATAAACTCCTCTCTAATATACCACGTATCATACTTGTTTATATGAAGGTTGTTTCTGTTTATTCCTAAGCTCAAAAACTTTTGTTAGCAATAACTTATTTAATTACATCAAGTGCAGTTATGGATGCTAGGATAGAAATGTTTGTATATTTGTTGTAGCAATCCAGCATATTCTGTGGAGAGGCAGGAGGGGGTAGTAGATAGAATTCTAAAAGGAGCCAGACCCAGATTCTGCATCTTACTTGCTGTGTGACTTTAGGCAAGGCGAGCAACTTTCTTTGACCTCAGTATTTTTCATCTATAAAATGGTAATGATGTTGACCTTGTGAAGTATTATGTGTAAGGGGCGATAACTGCACAGTGCTTAGGACACAATAGACCTTCAGTAATAGAAAGCTGCTTCTAGGGTATTAGAACTTTGCTCGTGGAATCAATGGTAGAAATTTGACATTATTTTTACAGAAAAATGTCCTTATTTTACTGAGTGCTCATTTGTGAAACATTTGTGTATCGAGAATAGGGGAGAAACATGAAACTCCGATTCTGTAACCTTGGATGGTATGTCATTCATAAATGATCACATTTGACATAGTTGTTGATAATATGTGGCACCAAAAATCCAATGAAAGCAAAACAAAACAACCTCTCTGCCCATCATTGAATTTTAGTGTATCTGATAGCCAATATGACGGTCTTGTGACCCATCAGCGTAGCCTTTAATAATAATGTACGTTGGTATAAATATAGTGTTTTCACATACATCGTCTTTATTAATCCTCGAAATAACTATTCTGTCCTGACAGTGCGGATGGTGATGATGATTAGGGAAAAGACCGTAGTAATATCAGCCGCTGGAGGAGAGGTTGCACATAGAAGAAAGCACAAGGCGTCTTGGTTCTAATTCTCAATCTGGATGAAAGGAGGAAAATAAGAAACTAAGATGAATTAGGTGCATACTAACTGTCACACATTTTATTCGGTCCTTGCAATAGCTCAGTCAATTAGAGGATATTCCCATTCGGTAAAGGAGGATGTTGAGGCCCAGGGAGTTAATAACATGACTAAGGTCACAAGGAGTATTCCAGCCAGAATCCAAATCCCAGCTTGCCAAATGCCAACCCTTATTTCACTCTGCCCAGGGTGCACCTGTTTTAACTTGGGCAAGCTGTTTAACTTAATCAGTGCTCATTTCCCCCAGCTGTCAGAAGGGTCTAAATGATCCCTTGAGCCCTGTTAACCTCTGACCTTCTAGTCTGGGTCAGATGTTGTCTCTTGCCAGCCAGTGTTCAGCCTGTGTGATCCGAAGACACTCCAAGAAACCTCTTGTCTTGCTTCACCTTCCAGACCATTTTATCGGTCCGAGTCAATCCCGGATCAGGTAAAGTCGGTGGCATCCTCTCTGTAAGAACATTGCTGGTGAAACGGGCAGGCTGCTTTGGAAGGCAAATGCTTTAACAGCTCCTTCCTCTCAGCCGATCCAAATCCAAATGTGTTTCCCAGCAAACTTTGTCTATCACTTTTTAAAATTACGGGCCTTTAGTAAAGTTAATTGTCTCCCATTTCAGTTGTACCTTTGTTTTGGGCCTCTGCAAGCACCTAACAAATACTAACCTTCGAAGATGCTCAAACGTATAAAGGGATGGGTTTGCGTTGATAGCACAGCGCAATGTGCCAGATGACCCCTGAGCTGGAAATCTCCCCCCATCTCTACAGCTGGAGGAGGAGTGCCCAGTATCTCTTTACACTAAACGAAACGCGTATGTGCATTTGGGTTTGGACTGAAGGAAGAAGGCACCATACAAGGACAAGAGAGCAGATGGGGGTACAGGCCCTTGAGAATGCAGCGGCTGAAGTCTGGAGAAATTCCATGGCATTTGTTTCCCTCCCTACATCAGGGGATGGATTTGCACAGTGGTGGAGAAGGGGATGTCAGGACAAGACACTGAAGGGCAGTCTTCTCCAGTGGCTTTGAAACTCAGCAATAATCGTCCCACTTGGGCCCCTGATGATGGCTGAATAGGATGGAGAACTGGGCAGAGGGGTGTTTTCCACTCCCTAGCCATCCGCCCCTTCATTGCGCTCTCATGCCAGCATCGACACGCAGTAGGTAATGCATCACGAGGATGCCAGACAGTCACAATAAAGGTGGCTATGCAGAGCCAGGAAAATACAAGCAGGCTGGAGGCCCAGATGAGGTTCAAGACCACACACACACACACACACACACACACACACACACACACACACACCACCTGAATCTTTTTCTGAGGACAGTCCGAGGGGAGACTGCAACTGAGATGTAATTTGGCTACTACCTTTAACCCAACTTTGACTGTACCAAAAGGCTCATTGAGGGCTGGGACACCTTCGAATGAGCAAATGAAATTAGTAACGAGACACTTTAGAAAGTGCTAACAACCTGGCCCTGTGGGAAAGACATAAAATGTATTTTCCTTGTGAGGATATCAGGGCTTCAAAAACCCCTCCTTGATCTGAAGGAAGAGGGGAAGGACACTGAGGGGGAAGAGCAAGGACCGTGCAAGGCCTGGAGCAGTGGTTCTCCAAGTGGGGTCCCCAGAATAGCAACATCAGCTTCACCTGGGTACTTGATAGAAAAGCAAATCCTGGTCCCCATCCTAAAACTACTGAATCAGAAACTCGGGAGATGGGGTCCAGAAATCTGTGTTTTAACAAGCCCTCCATGTGATTCTGATCCAAGCTTAAGTTTGAGAACCCCTGCCTCATGGAAGGCCACCTGTGAGGTGGGAGGGAGCCCTTGCAGTGGTATTGATCCTAGGACAGGAGCAAGAGGAGCCCCTCTGGGCCCCATGTATGTAACGCCTCTGCCACTGGCCTTCTGCCCTTGCTAGAAGGAAAGTGTGTGGAGCCCAGTCCCATACCCACCAGAGTACTGCCCTCCTGTAGACCGTGTCCCCTTTAGAACATGTTCCCTGCGACCATCTGAGGTTTACCGTACAGATGGCCCTGAGCCCTCTCCTAGTGATGGCCCTCCTAGGGGTGTTGGCAGGGCACTGTTTGGGGGTTTGTTGGGGTTGAAGCTTGAGCTCCAGGTGGTGGGGTATAGACTGATGCCTTGGCTGGGGCCTTGGGTAGCCCAGGTGCTATCACAGATATCTACCCACGTGTCCAAGACAAATCGCCTTCTCACAGTTTTATCTAGGACAACCCAAGTGACCCCAGTTCTAATGACTGATCTGTGAGAAGAGACAAGACCATCACTATTTTTTTTTCCCTCAGAAATCTTCTAGTCATTGAGACAAAATCAAGAAATTCTATGAAGATTGCCTTTGGTGTGCTTTTGAAAGAACAGTTAATATTTTTCTGCTTGACTATTTATATCCTGTAACCTATATCACCATTTGGAGATAGGCCTTTTTTACCAGGCTATTATAGGTAGAATTCTGAAAGAAGTTCTGAAAACCTAGGTTAACTAGAAAATTAATATCAGTTGAACTTGAATTTTAGACTAACTTTAAATTCCAAATGAATTAACTTTTCTTCTAATCAAGAACTAAAAATATTTTTTTCACCACCTATCAGCTCTGGAAATTCTTAAATGTGTTTGTTAAAAATCTCTCCATTTCCAGGAAAATGAGAAAGAGCAAATAATTAAGAGCACCATGGAGATTTTAGGACCTAGAAAAATC
This sequence comes from Ursus americanus, assembly GCF_024610735.1. Taxonomy (NCBI): domain Eukaryota; kingdom Metazoa; phylum Chordata; class Mammalia; order Carnivora; family Ursidae; genus Ursus; species Ursus americanus. Next base: position 47,368,232 of record NC_142137.1, on the reverse strand, counting down.
TGTTCCACTAAGACTCATTAGTTCTCTTCAGATTGATATGAAATAATACCTTTCCCTTTTTAGAAATACATGTTTAAAACGTTTCAAAGTCTACATCCTACTGAATTAATATAATTGCATATAATTTAATGAAATAAAAAAAGCAGAAACAAGATTATATTAACTGGTACCAGAACACATACAATATCCTTCAAGATAACCAGACATAGGGCCTTAAAACAGGCATAATTTCCATCTAAGAACTAATGATTAGAGTTAAAAGGTACCTTGTTTTAAAAGAGGAAATCCATTCTATTCATCTCCAGTTGCAAGGGATGATTATTATATTGTTATTATATTTTATATTGGTCCCATATTTCAGCTAAAGTTGCTGAAGAGTAGAAAAAATACTTAGAGCAAGCAATCCCATGAAATGTACATCGGGAAAGGTAAAACTCAAAGGAGAAGCCCTCCATAAGCATGTGCGTGCATGATGGCATCCAGAGTTGGGTGCGAAGGACACACTAAAGTATCTATTTCAACGGCTGGTTTTTAAGTCACCTCCTAGCTTTGAGGTTATTTCCATGAGATCCACCCAATAGCTGTGAGAGATGGAGACAGTAGCATTAGGCATCACAACATGGAAATGCCATTTGTGCATTTCAAAGTTTGCCTTTTTAGGAACTCAGTCCTTGAGTCTATGCCTATATAGCATAGGATTTGTTCTGCTGGCTAAAATCAGAGAGGAAAAATTGGCGGAAATTGGACAATGCTAAAGCCATCTGGCTGAGAGATGATGCCTAGTTTGGTGAGAAAACCACTGGCTCAAAGCGTATAAACTCGCTAGCCTTATCCAAATCCTGACCTGGTTGGAGGACTTCAAGAAAGCATCGGCTTTGTCTTCTGCAAAACTATAACCACGTGAGCAGGTTCACTCAGTGAATGAATATGTGTTCGGGGGCTCCCGGCTTCTTGACAATGATCCACAAAATGGAAATATTGTTTATATGAGCCACAGTGAAGTTCTGGGAAGAACAGTTATACGAGCAAATAACATTTTAAAGAGCTATAAAAGCTATAAGGGAGGGACTCATTTAATGCCTAACACTAAAAAATGCATCATTTTGGCACTTCATTTTAGCCAGTGAAAGAATGGTCAGATTTTCTCTTTGATGTGCCTGCTTAAGAACAGCTGCCTTCTTTAAAAGAAGGCCCCATTGAACTTTGGTATATGGGGGGCCAAAATGTGCCCTGCTGTCCCCTTCATCCATTGGCTCATCTTTCACATAATAGCTATTCAAATATTGGAAAACTGTTGTCACGGCCTTTCTGAGTTTTCATTCCCATCTGTCTTTTTTTGATCACTGCATCAGTCAAGGTTCTCCAGAGAAACAGAAACAGTAGGAGACATATATAAAGAGTCATTTCAATGCTTTGGCTCATGTGATTGTGGGAATGGCAAGTCTGAAATGTATAGGGCAGCCCTAGAAGCTGATAATGCAATCTCGGGGCAGAACTTCTTCTTTCTAGAGGAAACCTCAGTTTTGTTCTTAAAGCTCTGCAACTGATTGGATGAGGTCAATCCAGATTATCAAACGTAAACTCTTCCAGTTAAAGTCAACTGATTGTCGACCTTGATCACATCTATGAAATTCCTTCACAGCAACACATAGCCTGGTGTTTAATAACCAGGTAAAGTACCCGGAACCGACCATCATAATCTATCTGCACTTATTTGGGTGTTCCCTAGTTGGTCAATACCCCTGTTAAAATCAAAAGAACAAGTCTAGGTCCGGCACTCCAGGTCTGATTTAACAGGCCAAAGGACAGTGTATCACCTCCCTTGCTCTGGCCTCGATGTTTCTAATGATAGACCCCCATTTAAGTAGTCCAGAAAAAAAATAATAAATTAGACTATTCCTATAAAGGTTACAGTTAACTAAAATCCCCGGTACTTTTCCGACTTGAACTGCTCACAAGCCAGTGTCTCTTATTCCACAATTAGGAGGAAAATAATTAGTGAGTTGACCTGTCATAGCTCAAGTGTAAAAAATCTCAAGCACATAGTTACACTTTATTAGCATGTGTGTAAGTTATGTGTGGGATTATAGTATGTCAGAACTGAACAAGATCATAAAGATCTCGACTTCCCTCTGCCCATACTTGCCAAGTGCCTACAACTTTCTCTGAAGTAACCCTACTGACTAAAAGCTTCTTGTCTCTTCCAATAGCCAATTTCATTTTTGAAAAGCAAACGGTGAATAATTACAAAATTAATTACCCTTGTAACAATTCCTCATTTTATGATGCTCTGTTGTGTTGTGCTTCTCAGATACCTCATTTTTTACAAGTTGAAGGTTTGTGGGGTGGCAGTTCTGTGTTGAGCAATTCTATTGGCACTGCTTTTCTAACAGCATTTGCTCACTTTTATCTCTGTGTCACATTTTGGTAATTCTTGCAATACTTCAAACTTCTTCATTATCGTTATACTTATTATGGTGATCTGTGATCAGTGATTACAACTGACTGAAAGCTCAGATAATGGTTAGCATGTTTTAGCAATAAAGTATCCTTTTAAAAAGTATATACATTGTTTCAGACATAATGCTGCTTCAGACTTGGGTTCCAGTGCAATGTAAACGTACCTTTTATATGCATTGGTCCACCCCCAAAATTCATTTGACTCACTTTCTTGCGACATGCCCTTTATTGCCATGGTGTACAGCTGAACCCACAAAATCTCTAAGGTGTACCTGTACACGTATGTTCATTTTACATACTTAGTGCTCACATGCCTTCCTGTTACTACCAACAACTCATCTTCCAATCCTCACCACTTCTATAGGCAGGATCATTACCTCTCAATGGGTAATGTTCATTGCCCAGAGGTTAAGTTCATTGCCCAAAGTCATTCATCTCATAAGTGGTAGAAACAACACTTGAAATCACATCTTCTAACAGTACTAAGAGACCGAGATAAACACCGAAGTGGACAAAAGCCAAACCTATGAGTAAGTAGGTAGGTGAAAACATTGGATCAGGGCCTTAAAGTGTGGCAGGATCTAGATTCGAGGAACCTGGAACAGAAAATGGGGCTGTGAACTCTCCAAAGATTGGTTCTGCTAGTTCATTCGGACCCCCCAGGGTGACAGGTGCACACTTAGCAACTGATACAACAAATTATTTGCTGAACTCGATCCATGCAAAACCCTGCTTGGGGTGATAAGTGGCACAAAGACGCCCAAAGTGAAGTCTTTATCAATAAAGCATTTACAGTCTAGTAAGGGGCACAACTTAAGAAGCTGAATCACCACTATAAGACATCTCTCCATTCCTTTACCCATCTATTCATTCAACAAATACTCAGGAATTTCTATGTGCCCTCAAGACAGTCATGAATAAGATATAGGTAATGAAATGGTGATAGGAAGTATACTTTACAGGATAGAGACATCTTTCTACAGGAAAAGGCCACTTGGAAGATTGAAATTGGAAAAAGCTTTTCACCCAAAAGAGGAATGTGATGGAAAGTCAAGTTGAAGGTTCCCAGTAAAATGGTCCAAGAACTCCTGCCTCTGAAAATTCTCATGTTGGCCTTTGTGTGTTTTCAGGGGAAAGTGACTAAGCAGGAAACAGCTATAAGGAGACCAGTGATTTTTCAAGAATGGTGACAAGTGAGAATATTAAAGCCTGATATAGTCAGAGAGGCAGAACTCATGCCAATGGGTGGAAAGGCAAGAAACACCTGGAGATGAAATTATAAGTGAATCATGAGCCACCACCCAAGTCAAATAAATGTCAAAAGCAAATAAGTGCTATGGAAAGCATTGGTCCAAGGACATGTTACGAATTTTACTGCAGCCCTTGAGGTCTCGTACCCTCCCTGAGAAAAAGGAATAGCAGCCGTGGTGGCAATGGAATTAGTTTTACGACCGAACCCTCAAGGGAATTCTCAGGTTATAAAGGAAGACTTCCTATTTCATATATGTGTTATGAGTTATTTTCTCCTAATCCTTCTAGCATGACATTATGACAAAAAAAAAATTCTTCTGTATTTCCCATGACCCCAGGAGGGGACGATAGCTCATGGTAATCATCCATGACAATAAATACTGGCCAGAGTCATTAAAGAGTGCATGAATCATGGTGCTATATAACATGACAGATTCACACGAGAAGTTTGAAGTAGAATGGGGGTTCAAGGAGAAAGATACTTCATGGAGTTATAGTGAGCATTTGTGAAGATGTTTTTGGAGCCAAGATTTCAAATTTGGGTTAGGATTTGACCTCAAAACTGAAATGAACAAAGGAATAAAAGCTATCTTTGTTGACAAGAACGCATGAACAACCAGAAGCTCAAAAGACAAAAGACATAGGATTTGTTAGGAAAAAAACAAATAATCTGTTTTGACTGGCATTTGGCACAAAGGTAGGTGAGTCGTGGGGAATAGGATTATAAATTGCGCTAGGGCCAGAGCATGCGGTGCGTCCAGGGAAAATGCTACACAAAGGGGCTTGGCCTCTATTCAGTAGACAATGAAGAGCCATTGAGGGTGCTAAGCAAGGAAGTAACATAATCAAAACCTGGTTTGGGGAAAATGGATGGAGCAGCAAAGTGTAGGGTGGATTGGAAAGGGACAAAGAAAGAAGGGAAACGAGTAGGCTTTGTGCTAGTATTTAACGACCACTTGGACTGTGACTCTTGGGCTCCAAAAACTGTTCCCTGTGGGGCGAGAAAATGTACTAGTGAGCTAGTTGTCTGCTGACCAATTCTTCTTTCAATCAACAGCATTTCCTTAATATTCGGTTCACTAGAGAGAGACAGACCTGGAGTTCAAATCCCTCATTGTCACTAATACTCGGTTTTTGTTTTGTTTTAGTGGATTTATCAGCCAAAGTACCCACTAAAACCCATTTAAGAAATTTTATTCCACATTTTTGGAACATTCTTCCCTATTTTTGGATTAGTTTGGATTCGTTTCCCTTATGCTTGGAATATTTGCCATATGTATCATATCTATATGTAGATATATCTATCTATCTATCTATATCTATATCTATCTATCTATCTATCTATTTTAATGAAATGTAGCTGCTTCTTTTATTTCACCCTGAACACGGACAAATGATTTTTTTATACCCACTGGCACTTGGTAGAGTGCTCAGGGACAGCTGGATTGAGGAAAGAAATGAAATCTTGGTCATCATCAATTTAGGACGTAAGCGGAGACCATGGGATCCAAAACTGTAAGAACAGTTTGAGTTCAAGCAATTTGACAGTTTTTATAGCGATGTGCAATCTATCTCACAGTCTGCTCTGCCATTTCCACAGAAAGCAGCCCCAATACCATCTCCTCTTTCCCCAAACCAGGGCTGACATTCAGTTGGAATGCGCTGTAAACCATACTGATTTTGAAATATTGTAATATTTCTATAGGGGTTAGTAAATAGCCACTGTCCAGTGCCCTCTGAGTGTCTCCTTCCTCTAACCAACCCAGCTGTTCCCTCCTGGCCCAGGACTCTTCAAGCGCTCCCCACCATCCAGCCAGCAGAGGTGAAGCTTGGGACAGTAGGAGCCCTACGGGAGCTCCCTGGGTCCTACAACAGCATCTGGGCTCTCTGCCCCCGCTATTCAGCTTCTGAAATATTTTGAATTATTATATCTACCTAAAAGCAACTTTTCCTTCCTGTGTAATTTCATTCCTCGAGTCTAACTCCACTGCGGTCGGCATTAAAAAATGCACACTTGCCGGAATCTGGGTGCAATGTGTCTCTGCCTGTCAGCAGGCAGACTGTCATCTCAGGCTGCTATCTCCACAGGACAAGAGATGTGGTGCTGGGACTACTTCAGGGCACATCCCTAGAGCTTGCAATCCAAAAGGAAAGAGAAGACTCTACCTTCTAGCTTCAGTATGAAAAAAAAAGTGATTGTGGAGAAGCATTCTGATTGGCTCCATTTGGGTCACATACCAACCCTTGGACCAATCACCATGGCCAGAGGCACGGGATTTTACCACTGTCTGCCTGAATCACAAATCTATCCTGTTCAGGCACCCATAAACTGTCCTTGGCAGGTCCCCCAAGTCATAATCTTTGAGATGAGTAGTTCCCAAATAAGAAAGTGGAGGTGGAGAGGTAGTGTATAACCTCTATACCTGACTTGTGTTGGTTTTATAGTAAAAGACAGGCACAGCATGATGATCAGAAGTTTCTATCAACCATGTAAATGTTGCATATGAAGCTCTCCCCACAAAGCCGAGGGGTTTCGCTTTCCTTTTAGGGCTTAATGACGACCATAGTAACGCAATGCATTAAGTGCATATTTCTGGATTATACATTCCATTTCCTTTTTTTTCCTTTTTTTTTAAAGATTTTATGTATGTATTTGACATAGAGAAAGCGTGTGCACAAGCAGAGGGAGCAGCGGGAGGGAGAGGGAGAAGCAGGTTCTCCACAGGAGCAGGGAGCCCGATGCGGGGCTCGATCCCAGGACCCTAGGATCATGACCTGAGCTGAAGGCAGCCTCTTCACCGATTGAGCCACACCACTCAGGCGCCCCCCCACCCCGTTTTAATTTTTCTTTAACAAGTCAGCTCACATTGATCAGTATTGATATCCATTGATAGATGACACCATTTCAGGAGGGGGCTGGGATCACTGGGAACAATGTTGCTGGGATTTTTCTTTGATTTGTACCCTTTAGCTCTATCATTAGTCTTTTTGTTATTATTACTATTATTATTTACATGCCACAAAAATGCATCTGTCCTGAAAAATATCTTTTTTTTCCTTCTCCACTTACACAGACTCATATTCAAAATGATATTCTCTGTCTCAGTTGTCCTGAGGTCACCGTGATTTTCCCAGTTTTAGCAATTTCCATAAGATTGTCAAACATCTGCAATTCATTCTCCACTTTTTCAAAATCTCACACAATTTTTGGACAAAGTAGTTCCTTAGTAAATATCTATTTATTAGCTGACTCTCTTCTTGTTTTCAGAGAACAATGAAATCTTACCATTTTCTTTATAAAACATGAAGTGAGAAAAAAATAGAATACCAAAATAGAAACCATTCCCAATACAGCACAAGCATCATTTAGAAGAAAATTGTTTTCGCATCAAAATGAAACTGAGTGTGCCGTGTGCTTCTCTTATAAGAGGACTCAACAAAGGAACAGAAAGAGCAGGGAGTAGTAATGAGTCCCCATTTTGGATGTTGTGAACCATCTCTCCTTTCATTTAGCACTTCTAATTTAATTAAGTAATGTACACAGTTCAAATAATGAGACTTTATTCAGTCTTTATTATTGCAATTTAAATGGATTTTCTAGCAACTGCCCTTAAGACTGTAAGATTCTTTTAAAAGCCTTATGGGTTTTTTTCAGTTTCTCTAATGGAGGGAATACAAAGTTACAGTAGAAAGTGACAGGAATACCAAGCAGGGAGAAAACGTCGTGGGTAAAGCAATGTTATTTGGTCGTTTGTTCATTCAACAAACCTGCTGAGTGCTGCACGCCGTGGCAGCAGGGGCTCCACATCACGTTAGCAGATCTCCGGTGAGTAAGTAGCCTTGAGCCTGTGATGCAGTTGAATTTTTTTTTAATTTTATTTATTTATTTGACAGAGAGAGAGACAGCCAGCGAGAGAGGGAACACAAGCAGGGGGAGTGGGAGAGGAAGAAGCAGGCTCCCAGCGGAGGAGGGAGCCTGATGCGGGGCTTGATCCCAGAACCCGGGATCACGCCCTGAGCCGAAGGCAGACGCTTAACCACTGAGCCACCCACCTGTGATGCAAGGCTTTCCTGCTCCCAGCCTGCATTTTATAGCTGAAGGCAGTGACGTTCAGTGGTTTGCATGACTTCCTCAAACTAGTCACAAAGCCAGACCTAGAATCCAATTTTCTTAATCTAGTTCATTGTTCATTCCTGTAGAAAATCATTTTTATAGCTTAAGTGTATTTCTGTTCGGTAAATTATGAGGAAATCCAAATCACTTGTAAACTGACTGCTCAACCTCAGAATAACATGAAAACAATATCATACTTGCTGTTGAGTAACCTTTCCTGTGCCACACCTGACCCTACCCTTAACCATAAAAATAGGTTGAATTCATAATATACCCAGAGTATGAAGGAGTCTAACAGCTCTATGAAATAATAAACCTCCGACACTTGATTAGATTGAGGGGGACGGAGGGGGGAGAATGGAAGAATGGAAAGAGATGGTCTTCGAAGGACAATACTATAGAGCTCCAACAGGGATGTGGAATGACAGTTCCACTCTGTATTATGTACGGGGACAACCCCCTCCCAGTGCACCCTCCTGGGTCTGCCCAGTGACCTTCTATTCATCCCACCTGAACCCAAACCTCCAAGCCTCTACTCTTTTCATGCTCCATTCAGCCTTCCCTGACCCTTATCCAGGTCACACAGAGCTTGAAAATAAAATTTAAAAATTTTAACAGCCATTTATAAGCCACTGTTTTCTGTACCAAATCGATCCCCATCATAGCCTTATCCTGCTTGTCCCAATGATGAACGCACACTAGCTTTAACACTGTTTTACAACTGTTGATTCCCTGGTTGATTGTTAAGAACAACTGCCTCTTACTTTTTATTTCCTGTGCCTTGAATAGTACCTGGCTTTAAACCAATCAACAAATATTTCTTCATCACTTACTATATGCTGGGAGCTGTGCTCACTCTGCGGATGTAACAGTGAGCCTCCTTCCTTGGGAGCTTCAACTCAGAGTGAAGGCAGATGGCAAATGCGGAGGGAATAGTCTGGAAAGAGGGAACACACAAAATAAACTTTGTGAATGTCCTATTAATGAATATAAGAGAGAAAAATAATGTCCTGGTCATTGTGAAACATACATTCTAATAGGGGGAAAAGAAAAGTTAAACAGAGTAAATGTGTGTGTGTTCCCATTTAAACAAATAAATACCAAAATGGGTCAAGAAGCAGTGAGAAGTCAGGTAATGGGATAGTGTCCCAAGTAGCAGGACTACCCAGATGGATAAGGTGGGTCGGAGGGAAGAGTCTGTACACGATCAAAGACTTGGGAGAGCAGTCTGTAAGACAACCACAAATCAAACAATATGGCGGAAGGTATGGACGCATGGAGGACACAACGAGAGATGAGAATTTCACCCCTCGGGGACTTGGTATCCAAGGCCGAGGAGTGTAGATTTTACCATTTAGGTATTCTTCCATTTGCATGGTGCTTATTAATGGGTCATGAATGGGGTGGGTTGTAATCAACATTTTGAAGGACTAGACTAAAATAGAAAATGTGAGTGCATTTCCTGCAAAAGGGTAAATTTGAGGGTGGTACAAGTTGCATATCTCTCTGTATTTATTAAAATGTTTATGAGTACAGGGATTTCTTATGATACATCCATCTTGACCAAACAGACTTGAAAGTCACTGCTACTGCTGATGGGGAATCACCAAAGAATTTAAAGCAGAGACAAGATCAACTTCTGCATCTAGAAGGATGCTGTGGTTCCAATAAGAACGGATTTAAGGGGCAAGGCCATTTAGGAGATGGCTTTCGGAATCCACGAAAAGGATATAGATTTGAGAGCGGAATGATAGATAAATCTGATGATTCATCTCTCTTCTCCACTCGCACTGTTACTATTCTGGCTTGGCCCTCATCATTTCTTTTGTCACCAGCTCCTGACTCATCTAGCTACTTGTGTTCTTGACCATCTTCTATCCATCTATCCATCCTTCACACCGAATTGAAAGACACATCTGATAATGCCGCTCTCCCGCTTACAACACTTCAGGGACCACTTCCTGCTCCACGCCCCAATCTTTCTGTCCAGCTTCAGTTCCTGCCTCTCCTTTTTGGCCTCATTTTCCACATATTCCGTGCAGATCCTTGCCTCCATATTTTGGCATCTGTCATCCTCTCTGCTGGAGATAGCTTTTCCGTTTTAGTTCACCAGGCTTCCTTGAACTCAACTTTCAAGACTCAGTTTAACCTTACTTCCTCCAGACAGCCTTCCTTGATTTCTCCCAACTGGGCCAAATATCCCCCCATCTTTTTCTCACATGGCATTTTGTATAAAGCTCTCTCATTACACGGAGCCATAACTATATAGCAAATAGTAACCAAATGTTCACCCAGTGCCTGGCGCTGGGCTTACTTGTATCATTTCATTTAGTCTTCACAAAACCCCGACCAGGTGGGTATTATTGCCCTGCAATGGTGTAGCAATAGTTCTGGTGTTGTTAGCCAACCAATGTTGTTCTAGAGCTCGTGCTCTCAATTGTTCGCTACATTATGCACTTACTACATTATGATAAACCACAGGCTTTTGAGTAAGTCTCTGAAATGCCGTCACCCTCACTCAAAGATCACACAAGCAACTGCATTTCTTCGTGTCCCCACCGCCCGGCAGAATGCCTGCAGACAGCTGAGCTGGGGTTGAAGTGCTTTAAGTGCTGCATGGTAGGCAAGCCAGGGCGGCCCTGATCAGTGCCCGCTGGATCTGACAATGAGGTTTATTGGTGTCTTGATGAAAACTTGTTTCGATGGGGTGAGTCTCTTTGTCATGTTCCTCATTTAGTCCTTGCGAATATGAAGTGGTCCATGATATTGTTTACGGAATACACTGCAATGGCCGAGGAGTAATGTGAGGTGGCTGTCTTCACAAAGCGTGGCTAAGAAGGAAGGGAGTTCAGGTGGTGGTGAGAGAGTTCTGGAACAAGGAAGTCTGTGGGTAAAAAGGGGGTGTTCTGTGTTTAGTTTGTTAGCTTTTTTAGAGATGTTGCAAGAACAACGTGTTGAATGTGCTAAGAGAGAGTGGCCAAGAGAGGGAGAAGTAAAAAAACATTAGAAAAGGGGATTTCTTGGAGGAACCAGGAGGGGAAGTTTCCAAAGCTCTGGTGAATGAGCTGTGCACAGGCAGCTGGTTCTTCCCCAGGGGGTCAGCCTAGCATCACGGTATTCCAAGCCTCAATTTTCATTCGCAAAGGAAATAACACATACCGTCCCTTAGATATATTACTGAAATAACTTTCTCCTGCTTCTTCTTTTTTCTTCTTCATCTTTCTTCTTCTTCTTCTTCTTCTTCTTCTTCTTCTTCTTCTTCTTCTTCTTCTTCTTCTTCTTCTTCTTCTATTTTCTAAATCCAGGGAAGACCAATTGGAACCAAAAGGATCAGCCCCATATCTTAAGGGACTGAGAAAAATGTTACTTCTATTTCACAAGAAAGCTTTCTGTCACTGAATTCCTGAGCTTTTTCTATTTAAAACTTGACGGTCTGGTGAGTGCCTCGATGGGGAGGAGGAGGAAGGGGATTTTATATTTGTGGAGCTGGAAGTACAAGGCAAAGGCCTTGTTTGGTGTTGAATTCTCTGAAAACTTGCTGGGGTGGGAGGGGAGCCGGTGGCAGCTGTATGAGGAGAGGGAGCCCTGGGTGCTGCCCACTTGAGCAGCGTCATGGAGAAGGATGGAGCTATGTGCGTCCTCTCTTTCCTTCCTCTTCTCCCAGCCCCCTGACACCCCATCCCCCAGACTCGGCCTGGGGAAACACCAGGTTAGACACCGAGAATCTACAACAGGATGTAAGTACATTGGTCAATGCTGAGAGGAGAGGGCTGGGAAATCCCAAGGGCAAATGGCACAGGAGGATGGGGAATTCCAAAAGCCACTCAGTCTCCTCAGGGCACCTGGCCTGGGGAGGTACTGCTGTGTGAGGGGAACAGTTACATACAGCGTATCTATCACCTTGATAGACGATGGTAGCAAAGCATGTTAAGAACTATAAATGAATATGGTTGTCAAAAATAATCAAGCAATTCCTATTTTTATTGCCTACTATTTGTAAGACCATATGCCAGGCTCTGGAGAATTAAAAAAAGCTTAAGAAGCTGTTCTCACCCTTATGGTCCAGTTGGAAAGATGACATAGGCATAATAACAACCAGTGAGCATAAAAGTTCCAAGGTTTGGGGCGCCTGGGTGGCTCACTTGGTTAAGCGTCTGCCTTCTGCTCAGGTTATGATCCTGGGGTTCTGGGATCGAGCCCTGCATCAGGGTCCCTGCTCAGCAGGAAGTCTGCTTCTCTCTCTCCCTCTGTCCCCCTTCCTATTCTCTCTCCCTTTTCTCTCTCCCTTTCTCTCCCCTGTTCTCTCTCTCTCTCCTGTTCTCTCTCTCTCTCAAATAAATAAAATCTTTTTTTAAAAAGTTCCAAGATTTCATGTAAGTAAATAATAAACACTACAGATATTCAGAGGAAAGAAAATGATGTGATGACCCATATAGCTAGGGTGAATAAATCAGATCACTACTACTGACCTTTTATTATATCACTGTTCTATTTTAAGAGCCATGCGGTGAAGCCCCCTCAGGCACCGATGTGAGAGGGATTTCTTTCCAGGAGCCTTCTCCTGACCTACACTAATGTCATAACCAGCCCACTGACAGACACCTTCTGGAAAAGAAGAGGTGTGGAGGTCCCTTTTTATAACCAATTGAATTATCCAAATAATTCCCACCAGAAAACTCGATTGACTGTCTCCGAATTGAAAATAATTGTGGCATCATAGAAATAAAGTCGATTCTCTGTAATAAAAACACACGCCCCCTGGAAATTTCAGAGTTGTGTCCAACATCGAGTTCACTTGGATTTTAAGAAAAGGATAGCCCTTCACTCCCAGAAAACAAAAGGAAGGACGAGACAAGCATCACTATGAGTTCACAAAGAGGTACCTGCACGCTCTGTAAGTTTTCCGCATCGGTTGATATCATAATCAGCTAAACCATTTTAAATTAAGAGTAATATCTGTTTACTGTTACATAATAGAAAAAAAAAACCACAAGTGGAAAATCCCTAGAAGCTGGCCAATCTCTTTAATCACATCTGGCAATTTTCTAGTCTGAGGGATTATTGCTTTTGGATATCTTTTTTTTTTTTTTTTCAAATAAAGAAATTAGTAAAACCAGGGCAGACTGGCTTTCACATAGATATTGGATGAAAATTCTCTGTAAACCCTGTTCAGTAAGAGTAGCTATATGGTTAAATGGCAGGGCCTCACTCTTTCACCCCGATGTCCTGAGAAGTAATTGCTTCTAAAAAAAAAAAAAAAAAGTCTGATGCAGTTGGGAGAACAGGCCCCTCTAAAGCCCGAGTGAGGGAGTTCTTGATCTGTTCAGGGTAAGGAGGACGTCTCACCCTGGCCTGTGTTTGTTTACCGCGCTCTCCACCAATGGTTGCTGCCTAGCCCTGAATAAAACCAGGGCCCAGGTGGCCGAGGAGCCAGGGCCTGGGCTCACATCCGGGCATTCACTTTACACACACACACACACACACACACACACACACTCAGCGGCTGCAGCTTTTCCAGAGCCATTGTGACTGGTCTCCCAGGCGCTCCCAGAGCCACTCCCAGGAGCTACTCCCTCCGCAGCGCCTGAGGGGACACAATAGGCCAGTTGTAGCTGCAAGTCCCTCGGGGGCAGAGGCAGTGGCGCTCCACTCAGCAGTTTGGGAGGGCACCTTGGCCGACGCCAAGGCCTGAGGGAGAGCCCCCGCGTTCACTCACCAGCCAGCCACTCTCTGGAGACGCAGTAAACATCATCAGCCGAGTCCTTAATCGGGCCGTAAAAACCACTCGGGAGGCTACAAAGCCAACCAAATGCGTAAAGGAGTAGCGGGGAAGGGACACGTTGAAGGCAGAATAAGGACCCAGCCAAAGGACAGAGAGCATTTCGAGATCAATAGCAGGTCATGAACGCCAGCAACTGTCCCATAAAATCAGGACCAGTGTATCTATTTTTGTAACACCTTTCTCCCTGATGCCTCTGGAAAAATGGAATATTTCTAAATTTCCCTTGCCACGTTCTCCGTGGAGAAACAGAGGGAATATCACATTCCCGTGTCCCAAGACTCAGAATGGGTTAATTTGTTGCAGGTTATTCGGAACCCTGGGCCTTTCTAATGAAATATCACCCCCACCCACACCTTGCCCTCCTGCAATGTGTTAAGGCACAAAACACATACCTGCTCTTAGAAGACTTGAGTAAATCACATATTTCAGTAAGTTGAAGTGGAATATTGTAGATTCTAATAATCAAAGTCCCTTATCTTACAGAAATGTGAGCTTAACACCTTCCAGGCAAGTCATTGGGGTTTTTTTCCCTCAAAAGACTTCAGTAGAATATGGCTCTTTGTTTCAAGTCTCCAATTCATGTTTGCAGCTTGACTCTTTCCTCTGAAATTCAGACTTGATGGTCCAGGTGCGTATTTGAGAGCTCACTTTGACGTCTCAGAGACTTATCACCTCTGAGTCTTCACTGCAAAGCTGCCTGCCTTCTCAGGAGGATTTCCCTTCTCATACAATCATGGTAGAGCCCTCCCGGCCCCAATGATCCTGATCAATCCTCTCTGCTTTATTTACCCCCTTACAAATTATAATTCACTTATTCATTTTATTAAATAAATAATTTATTCCCTTAATAAATAAATGTATTCCCTTAGCCATAACTCAAACTCCATAAGGGAAGGTTTTGAGAGTGGCTAGGTTATGCCCAACATACAATTGGTCTTCGATAGTGAATGATGAATGAGGGGCCTGGGCGACTCAGTCAGTTAAATATCCAACTCATGGTTTCAGTTCAGGTCATGATCTCAGGGTCATGAAATTGAGCCCCGAGTCAGGCTCTGTCTGAGCGTGGAGTCTGCTGGAGATTCTCTCTCTCCCTCTCACTCTGCCCCCACTGGTATGGGCTCTCTCTCTAAAAAAATGAAATCTTAAAAAGAAAAAAAGAAAGAATGATGAATGAATGAAAGTTAAAAGATTGAGAGCATTAGATTGTTTTTTTGAAAAAGTTAGAAAGACAGGACACCTGGGTAGCTCAGTTGGTTAAACATCTGTCTTCAGCTCGGGTCCTGGTCCCCGGGTCCTGGGATCAAGTCCTACTTCAGGCTCCCTGCTCAGTGGGGAGTCTGTTTCTCCCACTCCCTTTGCCCCTCCCCCTGCTTCTTCTCTCTCTCTCTCTCTCTCTCTCTCTCAAATAAATAAATAAAACCTTAAAAAAGAGAGAGAGAGAAGGAAAAGAAGATCCCAGATCATTTTATTTCTACTTCATGGAATTCTACTTCATACTTAATTCTACCTGGTAGAATAACTTCAGTGGGGGCACCCAGGTGGCTCAGTTGGTTGAGCGTCCAACTCTTAATTTTGGCTTGGGTCCTGGTCTCTCAGTCGTGGGGTGGAGTCCAACATCGGGCTTGTCGCCCAGCACAGGAATCTACTTGAGATTCTCTCTCCCTGTGCCTCTACCCCTCCCCCCACTCGCGTACTCTCACACGCTTTCTCTCCCTCAAAATAAATAAATAAAATCTTAAAAAAAAAAAAAAAGGAATAACTTCAGGGGTCAAGTGGTGACACTTCAAGGTGTGAGGTCTATTTGACTAGGGTTTTGTTTGACAGCCTTTTTTATTTGTTTGTTTGTTTGCTTGTTTTATTTACTTATTTTTTAATTTAATTGCATTCCCAGTTTCCCATAGTCCCTGCCACTCTCTATGTTCATACCCTGGTCCTAGGGATTTCCACATTTCCTGTTCTTGCCGGCCGCTGAAGACACTGAGTTTGCCAGCTTCTACCCTGGCAGAATTGTTTCAGTGAATTGCTTAAACCATTAGGTATAGTTTTGACCACATAATAATTTACAGTGTGTCTTTGAGTAAATTACTAATATCTTTGGGTCTCTTCCAACTCTGAAATTTTATAAAGACATCTATTGGTTATTTGATAACATATGTTCAAGGTCATCTGAACTATCTTGGGTGATTCTTAGCTGGACATCAAATGAAATGACAATTCTTTATGTAATACTTAGTCCCAATGATTTCTAATATACAACAGATCACTTAAGTTTATAGATCAATGTACTTTGAATTGAGATATAATATCTTTAAATTCTCATCCTTTGATAAAACCACTTTGTTTTTTCTATAACCTAACGAAAGCTTAGATTCAGTCACGTGGACATTCTCCCATTATAAATTGAATAATTGTGAGACAGTATTGCATAAGATTTACCCTAAATAAAATGGTCCATAAATTTAAGATTTACATTTCAATATACCAAGATTCTTAATCAGCCAGGTCATATAAATTCTTTTGAAAATAAATCTCTTTAAAATTCTATTCGTAGAAACCCCAAAGTTAAATCTACTTGGCAAAAGAGACATTGAAAGTAAGCCAGAATAAAAGATTGAATTTAAAATGCAGCGTTGGCGACTACTCAAGAATGGTCACCAGACTTCAAGCTCAAAACCTTCTGAATAAGAATAATAAAAAACATTTTCCATCTCTAATGAAATTTAGTACTTTTTAGATTGATCAAAAACACATTTAGTCCTAACATCAGGAAGAGAGATTCTATTGTAGTCCCAAACTTTTAGAGTTTCATTTAGACTTTCATTAATGAATCAAATAAACACTTTGAATATACCTACTAATATGCGAATGGTACCCAGGAGTGCAAGAAATACAAAGAAATCTCCCAAATATTAACATTAGGATGGTAAACTCAAAAAGATATTTTAAATGGCTACTGAAAAGAGCACATATAAATAAAGCAAATAAAGCAATTAAAAGACTCGTATGTAACCAAAGAAAGAAATATGATGATTTTAACTGTTTGAGATTCTTATAAACTTTCAAAGAAATTATTCTTTGAAAAACTACACTGTAAAAAGAAGGAAAACTAAAACACCCATGATCAATGAATATAAGAATGAATTTAACAGTTTTTATTTTGCCTGTAACTTTCTTGCTTTGTCTGTAGGCAGTACATATATTTTTACATTTGTAATTATAGTGATTGAACAATTCTGTATTTGGCTCTTTTTTTCCATGTAATTATGTTCTAAGCATTTTCCTTATTGCCAGAGTCTTCATATTTATTTTTAGTGATAGCATAATATTCCATAAAATTGCTCAATCATTCCTTTGCTATTGCAATTTTAGTTTCCTCTCAGTCTATCCTTAAAATATTTAATTGTAACATTACTAACTATGATTCAGTACTGTCATTTCATTTCTTTGTCCTTTTGGTATATGCTGATTTCACTAATTGGATTAAATCCTTAGGAGTTTCAAAGATCATGGAACACACATATTAAATCAAGATACATTTCAAGCATTCAATGACCACAAGTCTTATAGTGTTGTAATGCTTGTTAAAATTCCATTCTCTTAAAGAAATAGGTTCTGGATTCAAGGTGACTTTGCTCAATACCAGCATTGTGTCTTGGGGAAGTTTGTTCAGCTCTCTGTGCCTTTGTTTTCCCATCTATAAAGTGGGGTTAGTAACAGTAAAATTGTTCTGAGGATTAAACAAGACAATGGATGTCAAACATTTACAGCAATGCCTTTTATATTAAAGTGCTATAGAAATAATATCCCTTTTAATATTAGAATAGCTTTTCTCTGTGCCTTACAGGAATTCTACATGTGAACAAGACAAGTGGTGAGTTCTCAAATTTTAAAAACAACTGTGAGATAATTTCTTAACCAGAAGCAACTTCTTTTACAATCAAGTTTTTTCAATAGTGAAATATATGTCAATTCATTTAGCAACAATTGGGTCCTAAGCTAGCAGTCTTAGGTTAGTGTTTCCTCCAGTAAGGGTAATTAGCAATTCATCTAAGACATTTGTGAATCATTCTGTCAGCATAATCATAAAAGCAAGAGTAAAAGTAAAATAGTCACCATCTCCTGAACACTATGTGCCAGGCAAAACAATTGGACATTTAAAAACACTGTAAAATCTTCATGACAACCTGGGAGGAAATATTGTTATCCCAATCATCCCCAGATGGGGAGACAGACTCAGCGAGATGAAATGACCAGCCAAAAAGCACACACGCCTAAAAAGTGATTGGTCCGAATTGACCCCTTCAGATTGTATTAAGACTTGAAAGATGAAGAAGTCATGAGACTGAATTCTCCTTTCCTGAGTATCCATCTGCCAAATTTCCCAGTGGAGTCTCATTAAACAGCACAGAAGATAAAATGCATTTCCTCTTTCTCATGTTGTAGGTACGAAGATGGATCAAGAGCCCAATGGTCAGTGTGGACAAGCATCAGAGTCCCAGCTTGAAGTACACGGGCCCCTCGGTCATGCACATCCCTCCAGGGGAGCCAGATTTTGAGTCTTCCTTATGTCCAACGTGCCTGGGAGACCATGCTTTCCAAAGAGGTGTTCTCCCTCAGGAGAAAGAGTCATGTTCGTGGGAAACTCAACCCGGGTGTGAAGTAAGTTCATTTTTGCTCTGGATCCATTACCCTGAAAGGATTCTAGGCCTTTGTTTTCCCTGTGTTCATGCCACAGTATACCGAAAAACAAAAACAGAAACAAAACAAATTTAATACACATGTATAAACCTTCCGAGGAAGAAACAGGATGAGACATTTGCTAGCCCACTGCACTAAAATTTTTGGTGGGGAGAGGGGGAGAGGGTGAACATCAAGCAGGCTCCACACCCAGCGTGGAGCCCGATGCAGGGCTTGATCCCCCAACCGTGAGATCATGACCTGAGCTGAAATCAAGAGTTAAATGCTCAACTGACTGAGCCACCCAGCCACCCCAGTACCAATTTGTTTAATGACCTTTATTAGAAAAGTTTTAACTTCACGGCAAAATTGAATGGAAGGTATAGAGATTTCCCATGTACTCCCTGCCCCCACACAAATATAGCCTCCTCCACTCTCAACACTCCTCACCAGAGTGGTACACCTGGCCAACTGATGAACCTATGTTGACACGTCACCACCCAAAGACCATAGTTTGCATTGGGGTTTGCTGTTGGTGTGAAGTTTGGACAAATTTATAATGACATGCATCCATTATTACAGTATCATATAGAGCAGTTTCACTGCCCTAAAAATCCTCTGTACTCCTCCTGTTCATCCCCCCCTTCTCCTACACCCTGGCAACCATTGATCTTTTTACTTTTCACAGTTTTGTCTTTCCCAGAGTTGGAATATAGTTGGAATCATACAGTATGCTGCACTGATTTTAATGCTTTTCCAGGACTGATACTGCCATATTTTGGTCAACTAGAAATCCTTCATAAGTTGTTTGATCACACAGAGATCAATTCTTCTATAATACAAAAAATATATCATAACCGTCATCGATGGGTTTGTAGCCTTCACTGAAATATTTATCTCAATATGATTTGACCCATAAGAGAGCACTATATCAAGCCATATTTCACTATTTTTCCCATACGCAGTACTTATATTTTTTATATATACTCACATTTTTCACCAGGACTTATTTTTTCCTACTCCTCCAAGAGTTTTGATTTTGTTTTTCCATTTTGTTAATCCAAGAAAGCCAGATAACTGACTTAGCTTGCAGGTTCTAAGATTTCAAAAATTTAAGATTGTATTTTTCACTTATAACTCAATTAGGCTTATATTTATTTTGACTTTTTAAGCCATTAGATTAAATGCTTATGTTATTTTTATTATCATCTTATTGACATAAAACCACTAATTAGGAAGACAGAAGATGTTATTACAAAGTACAATTAACTGCAAACCATCTACCAATATATTATTTTAGAACAGTGCTTTATAAGATGATAAATGTTAATAACTCCTTCCTGCATTTTTTTCCCCCCAAGGAAATGTTTTCCAGAGATAAAGGAATCATTTTAGCTGCTAAAAATGCTTGAATCTGAGTTCAACTTTAGGATATGAGATGTCTCAGAATCTGTTTCCTGCCTGCTTTCTAAGGTTACTGGAAAGATCAAATGAGATGGCACATGTAAACTATTTCACAGCCTAGAAAGTGCCATGCAAATGGAAATCATTTTTACTTAGTGATAGTAGCATCAGCTAAGCCTGTGAATCTGTGACACTAAGTTAGACTTCCATGACTAGGTTAGCACTTTGCTGATCTATGAACATTGGTCATGGTGCATTTGTATTTTAGCTAGACACTGGCTCAAATCCAGGTTGACCATAAGAGGCAATAAATAGATTCTAAATGCAAGGATTGGCAAACTTTTCTGTAAAGAGCCAGATAGTAAACGTCTTAGGCTTTGCAGGCCATTCGGTCGCTGTCATTTCTGTTCAGCTCTGCCCTGTAGGGAAAGCAGCCATAGATAATATACAAATGAATGGGCCCCACTGTGTTCAAATAAAAGTTTTTATTTACAAAAACATGTGGCTGGTCCACCAGCCTTAGTTTGCAGACTCTTAGACTCTTAGAGTCTAAAAGAATTTGCCAACTCTTTAGAGTCTAAAGAACTATTCATAGCTTAGAGGTAGAAAGAGGGGTCTAGAAATCCTACACAGAGCACAAAGGCCTAGTACTAAATGTTTACTTGAGGGCTGGGTATATGCCCCATTTGTTAGGAGCTACGGATAGATTAATGAATAAATGGAATTCCATATAAGAGGAAACAATAAACAAAGAGCTGGAAGGAATTTAAGGCAACACTGTGATTCATCCTTTTACTTTATCTGGAATAATAGGTGAATCATTCTCCGATTTACAATGGATAACTGGCTCTAACTTTGCTGAGTTTTTTTCTTAAGGTCACCACAAATCAAGAAGACACTTAATATGTTAACAATTTAACAATGAATCTATATTTTGTGTTCCTATTGGGATTAAACCATGAGAGAGTTCCTTGAGAAGGCACCTCTGTCCTTTTAGGAAGTGGCCTTGTGTGATGAGAAGACGGAGAGGCTCTTACATACACAGGCCTGGTCGTAAAGACTCTAAGTTTTTCCTCTGACATCTCCTGATGTGGATAATTTTAAGCAAGTCATTAATTCATCCTTCCCTTTCAGTGTTCCCGCCTATGAAAATTGAGATTATTCACGCTTGCCATCTGGTCTTTCCTGGGGTTTTGTAGTAATTTGAGGATGAGATGGGATTTTTAAAATATTTTGTAAGTGTAAACTTATGTATAAATAGTGTGCTGGAATCGGGCAACACACATTCTGATGCCAGCTCTGCCACAAAGTCAATAAATGAACTTGAGCAAGTCACAAAACCTCTCAAACATATGAGGAGCCTAACCCAATGCACTCGAAAGCCCTTTTTAGTCTGAAATCCTATAGTTGGAATTGGATGATCTATAAATGAAAATAAACCCCATACCTGGCATGAAAAGATAAAACATAGGAAATGAGGTAAGACTGTTTTAAATAAAACAAGAGAGCAAATAGAGTGCTATTCCTTTAAGAATATGGTGCGGCGGGGGGTGTTCTGACTTTAAAAATACTACATTCTAGTTGGTCAAGCCTCTGATTCCTGATTTTGGCTCAGGTCATGATCTCAGGGTTGTGGGATTGAGCCCCACGTGGGGCTCCACACTGAGTGTGGAGCCTGTTTAAGATTCTCTCCCTCTCTCTCTCTGCCTGTCCTCCCCCACTCACACATGTGTGCTCTCTCTCTCAAAAAACAATAATAATTCAAAAAATAGTACATTCTAAATGCTACTTTTAATGGCCAAAATTTGGTAAGAGTTATATTGCAGTCAGTTTGTACCAGGCTTTTGCCAATAGTCTAGTTCGTGGCCTTTAAACATGTTTCTCCCATGGAAGAAACTAGGATGTATGTATTGTCAAAAATCACTCCGAAAAATAGCAATATTATGATGTTACTAGCAGTGCTGTCTAAAAGGGACTGTTTACAAATTAAGCAAACCTTTATGGGGATGAGATAGAAAGATGATAACACTGAGCTATGTAAGCTATCACTGAGTAATACATGCTGGTGGAACTCAAGTAGCAGCATTTTGGTCTGAAATCAATTTGGGGGCCATAAAGAAATGGAAACCAATGTAGCTTTTCAATGGGCACATGCTGACTAGACCTATTTACAGACTTTGTTCTGTACCATCTCTCTCACAGCACCTTCAACATCCAGATCAACCAAGCTGAAAGGAAAGGAAAGGACTGTTTTAGAGTAGGGATAGGGAAGGGAATCTAGAATGAAGGAAAGCATAGGATTGGTTTAAGATGGCAGCCTGAGCATATAATGTCTTCCCTCCTTCCTGCCCTAAAAGACAGGAAAATACACACACACATGAGAACACTCTAATTTATAATAGTGCTAGAAAACAAGGTATGCCATTGTAAAAATAAGAGACAATTAAGAATCTCTGAAAAACAGAAGGCAGGTAGAATTATGAAGTCCATGAGGAAACCACAGTCCAAAAGGATCACATCGAAGAACCATCCAACAGATGGGAACACCGCAAGCCTACATATTAGAAAGGACTCAGTAAGTTAGAAAATAAAGATGATCTCTGCAAGGTCTAATAAAAGGAATATAATTTTAGCAATATAAATTTCAGACAAAATACAATCTAAGACAAAAAAATTTCAAAAAAACAAAGAGGAATATTTCACATTGATGAAAGGTAACTGCCAAGAAGATAAAACATTCACAAACCTGGGGCACTTGGGTCGCCCAGTTAGTTAAATGTCTGACTCTTGATTTCCACTTAGGTCATGATCTCAGGATCATGATCTCAGGCTTGTGAGATTGAGCCCCATGTCAGGCTCTGTTCTTAGTGGGGGGTCTGCTTGACATTCTTTTTCTCCCTCTGCCCCTCCCCCACCATGTGTGCTCACTCTCTCTCTCAAATAATAAACAAATAAATCTTAAAAAAAAATTCACAAGCCTTTCTATACTTAACAGCACAACATAGAGGTCTTTAAAACAACCACTAATAGAAATACGAAGAAAAATTAGTTGATTCGTGTCATGGGGGATTTTTTAATCATACTTCTACAGTCTTTTGAGAAGACTAAAAATATGTAAGGGTAGAGGATTTTAATAAAACAATTAACCAAATATGATTTATGTAGAAGTTTGTATCTAATAAACAAAGAAAACACATTATTTTAAGCATACATGGAACAATTACATAAACTGACCAAGAATTAGATCATGAAGCATATCTCATCAAATTCCAAAAAGCAGAAATCACACAGGACACACGAGCTGATTACAATTTGGTAAAATTAGAAACTAACAACACGAGAGCCAACTGTCTTCCCGGGCCAATCCTTTCACCTAGAATCCACAAACACCCTACTATTAACTCTGGGTTTACTTAGAAAATGAAAAAGGAAATTAAAGACATTTAAGTGTTTATTCCACCACCAAGAAAATGCAAATGGAAGCAATGAGATTGTATTTGCTTTTAATCCATCAGATTGTCAAAGGGTTGAAAAGATTGATGATGTCATACTGGTAAAAATATGGGCCAAAATGCTGCTGGTAGAAGTTTTTTGGCAAAGTTCCTCTATTAAGAATTTTAAGGTCTCATACCTTTTAATTGAGCAAATCTATGTGTCCACATCTACCTTCAATACATCCTTGCTTATGTGGTACTGGGGATGGGTACAATGATATCCATTGTCATATTGGAGATGGTAAAAAAACAAAAAACAAAAAAACACCAGGGGGGTGGGGAAACATCTGCAGGTAACAAAACTGTAAACTCAGAGGGAATTGTTGATTATGGCATTTCCATATTGTGGAATAGTATGCAGCAGTTAAAAATATGTCTATACATATTGATATATTCCAAGTTATATTAAGTTAGGAAAGCAAGTTGAATGCATTAGCATTGTCACATTTATTTTTTTTAATTTCATATTTTTCTCTCAGCGTGTAAGTATGTGTGTATCTATGAATGTTTGTATGCACACATGTCTGTATGTCTGTGTGTAAAAATGCAAGTAAGAAGATGTGGAAGCATGTTCACCAAACTGAACTGCAGATTACCCCCTTCTGGGGATTAGAATCGAGAAGTGATGAGGTGGGGAAAAGGAGTCAGGAAGGACTTCAGCTTTGTCTCTATTGGTTGAGTTTTTCAAGACCATAATAATATATATTACCTCTGGGTTTGGGAAAAATACCATGCCCACCAGGAGACTCCCTTGGAGAAAGGAAATAGTGACAACTCAATCCTATTGGTTGAAAGTCAGGTGCCACCACAAAGATGGTTTCCCACTGTAAGAGCATTCATTCCGTCACTACAAAGAAAGGCTCCTGGAGGAAAATGGACAGTGCGTGATCTTTATGCTTCTACAGCGCCTTGCTCAGACTTCTGTTTGTCAGTAATGCTGCCCTGCCCTGTGTGATGTCTTTATATGTGTCCGTTTATTCTCTAGGCTCCCTGCAGTCATCAGCTCTAACATTCGTTCATTTTCCTCTCTCCTCCAGACCTTGCGTACGTGCTGTCAGGTTGATGTATTCTTTTTTTCCTCTTTGCCTTTATTAGCTGAAATTGAAATTTTGTTCACAAAAGTGTTTTGAACATGAAAAAGAAAGACCAAGGCTGAAAACTCTGCAGCCCATGCTGGCTGGAAATCGTGTGCATTCCAGAAGCGCTGCATGGCCAGGGCTCACGGCTGATTCTCATTAAGCTTGCCCTCTCATATGGGATAGATTTGGCGGAGTGAGGATTTCCTCAGACTCCTCTGTCTTCCAACTGAAGGCAGCTCGAAAGGTGCTTAGTCAGCGACCAACAGCTGAAGCCAGGGCACCGCGCACTGTGTCTAAGGCCCTAGTGAAGTCAGTCCTCTGGAAGGAGCCATCGGACTTGGAGAAGTTATTAACACGTTACTACAGACACAAGAATTAATGGTGGGTCTTTGCCGTGATTAAATATAAGGTCACTGCCTCCTCTTCCTCCTCAGTGACTCACCAAAGACAATAATAGAAGGCACTTCTGTTTAAGCAGACTTTACACAGCTCTGGGAGGGAGTCGGCCCCAAGAGGCTTGTTCAGTGTACGAGATACCTTACCTCCATCTGTTAGGGTACCACAGCCCAAGGAGGTGCACCGTTACCATTTTATTTCCTCTCAGAGTTGTTGCGCTGTTTCTTTGAGCCCAGGAAGCTCGGTATAAAGTGGTCAGTTGAGCAATAGTTTCCATGCTGACTTACTTTCATATCACCTTGAGTTTTTCTGATCCTTCTTAAGAGGAGGCTATAAAAAATATACTTAAATCATCCAGATGGCTTTATAAATTTCTGGTTTCTTTCAATTTACATAGTAAAAATATTTTTTATGAAGGCTGGTAGGGAATAAAATAATAGTGCTTCTCTTGCCCTCTCCCCCCCCCCCAGTTTTCTGCTCTTGGAATGACATTTTATGGTCTCTGAAGGACGTATGGCTATTTCTAGGCTTATCACGCATAATGGTCCCTGTTCTGCACCAAATTTTAAGCCATGTAATCCTGGAGAAAGCCCTCATCACATAAAACAAAAGATGAGACTGCTAAGGGGATGGGGGGGGACAAGAAAAAGTCCCCCCTTTTTGCTCTGTATATTTAGAATATAGTGGAGTAGATGACATTCTATCCAGAAATCCTGGGTTCTATGTCCAGCTCTGCCAGGTCACATGACCGTAGGCATGTTCTCCTGTTCCTTGATCCTCTGAGGCTCTCCTACAAGCCCTGAGGAAGAAAACAGCACTACCCACCTCACAGGACTGAGGAGAGGATGGGGAGCAAATGAGCTCTTAAAAATACAAAAATAAACAAACAAAACCATAAGCGGGAACACCTGGTAGCCAGCCGTGTAAGCGCTGACTCTTGGTTTCAGCTCAGGTTAAAATCTCAGTGTCCTAAGATCGAGCCCTACGCAGGGCTCTGCTCTCAGGGTGGAGTCTGCTTGAGATTCTCTCTCCTTCTCCCTCAGCTCCTCCTGCTTGTGTGCTCCTCCCACCCCCTCTCAAAATAAACAAATAAATCTTTAGGGGAAAAAAAACATAAATAACATTTGAAATATTATTAGTTGGCAAACACACCTAAGTGTAATAAAAACTGAAAAGACTTTAAAACAAGTAAATCAGTCTTAAGCAAAACATTCATCACATTTCCAAGCTTTCTTCATTAAAATAATAATAATAAAAGAACACTACCTGGAAAATATAAATATGTCTTGGGAAACATCAAAAATGACTCAGTAAGTTGCCCTCTCAGGATAGTGAAAATCCCTATAATTACTATTGCCATTATATATTAGAAATTATTATTCTAATACAGAGACAGAATTAGAATAAAGATAGATTTACCCCCCCGCCCCCCCCCCAAAAAAAACAACCTTGAAATTCTTTTCACTAGAAGTCAGCATTTTAAAAAATGTTTATTTCAGGCCGGGGTATATAAAACAGAGGAAACTCTATTGGTTTCTCTTTGAAGTTTTCAATACCTTTTTTCCTTTTTGTTCTACAGTAATTTGAAATGTCCTAAGTGATTTCTAATTCAAGCAATTCTCTTTGGCCAAGAGCCAGAAGAAAGATCGCCTTGTCATCCTATAGCTTCTGCTAGGAGTATTGGCTGGCCAAAATATCCAGTTTTAGGTTTTATGTCTTTTAATATCGGTCCACCTCTTTTCTGACTTTTCCCCATGATTTTCAAAATGCAGGAAAAAATTATTATAGCAGCATTATTGAGATGTTTAAAAATAATTCCATTTTCTTTATACGCCAGCTATGTTTTGGTGAGTGTTCTCTCAGTTTTTCCCTCCGCGTACTTATCTTGTACCCGATTGTTGTCATAGTGAATATGTGATAGAGAAGCTGCCTTTTCCTCACTTAGCATTCATTGGAAATATGTATATGTTGTCACGTAAGTTTAGTAACTATCATTATGGTTAATATCGCATCAAATTGGTATCATTCTATGTAGCCATCTACCTAGTGTTAGTACTTTCATGTTATTAATTTTTTTTCTCTTTTTGATAAGGCTGCAAGTGATTTTTCCCCTCAATTTGAATAACCTTGGGATAAATCGAACCTTGAAATAAAACCCCAGTAATAGAGTTTGAAGATAATTACGGTGCTTGTCAAAATACTTCTGAGACCAATTTAGAAAAAGTTGAGTCAATCCAGCATTATATGCACAGAGCTACTCCACTAACATACCCTCCCTTGGAAGCAGTGGCATGTTTTAATTTTTGTTACTTTAATTAAATGATACTTCAGTGATGTGATATGCATTTCTTTGATTACTAAAAATGATTAAGGAATTTTTCCATTTTGAAAGGTATGACTTGTAATTCATCATGGGAATGATTCCATTCTGTCCTTGCCCCTTTCTCTGTTGCAATTTTGTGTTCATTTTCATCTAGTTAAATGAGTTCTTTCTGTGTAGATTTAAATTCTCTTTTAATCCTATCTGTGGCAGATTTCCGCCCCCCCCCCCCCCAGTCTGAGCCTTGATTATTACATTCTCAAAAAATGAACCAGGTCTGCTTTTTGGACCACGAGAGGAAATGTCTGTGTTCGCTTCAAGCTAAAATAGGCACACCCTCTTCCTTCAGAAAAGGTACTGAGCAGGGCCCTGTTGCCAACAGAAGGGTTGCATGTGAAAGAATGCCAGGTCCGAGGTGAGTATGGCTTTCTGCCTGTGCCATGTGTACATTTCATATCTGGCCAGACAGCTCGATAACCAGGAAGCCGGCTCCTCCTCGTCCAAGAGTACTTCTGCGTTTCCAGTCTATGTTTCCAGGGTTCTTAGAGCCAGGAGGCCACCTCCATCCAATTCAGTGCTGCCTTTTTCTCCCAGAGGCAAGGACCAGGGCTCTGGAGGAGAATTCTGCCAGGATCCAGGGCCCAGGAGGTGGCAGCGTGGACTCCAGGTCTCCCGCTCTCCCCTCTAGGCACCGAGCGAAGGACTGTTTATCCACAACTTGGCACACCGTTCTGCTGTGTTTAAAGACATGATTCAAGGCACAAAAATTAAATTTTAGAGATGAAACTTTGCAGTAAAATAAGTTTATGCCTGCACTCATAGCTCACTTCATTTTTATGACCCACGCTCTCCTATGAGTTACATCCTACTAGTACGCCTCCTTTCCAGGTGATAAGTCTGGAAAGGGTTGAGGGAACCCATCCAGGCTATTTAGGACATAAAATATTCTAGGAAAGTTCCTCCCTGCCTTCTCCTGGAAATCTCTAGCCAGTGCTCACACTTACCCTTGGGTTGGAGTATATTTTGTTGGCTCTTGTTGTATGTAACCAAATCTTTCCTGCTTCTAATTAAACTTATTCCTTTCAGTTTAGTCCTTCCCAGAAACCATATGGCTATTTTCCACTAAAATAATTTCCCTTCTTAGTAATTTTGAGACTTTGAAAATTTTAAAAGAAGAATTTTTATAAACTACTGTAAGTTTACAAGCAAGAGCAAAATTTAAGGAGTTAAAGCGAAGTTTAACATATGCCATTTGATTTTTTGTCATTATTTCTTTTTTTCCTCAAGGTTTATGCTATATTTTCCCTGGATTACTTATTGAAACGATAGAATTTAGTCTATTAAGTAGCATCCCTGCAGCGTAAACTACTCTATAAAGAACAAATTAAATAAGAAATGAAAAATTTGGGGGAGAGATTTAATGATAATTTCTTAAAACAGTGTAACAATTCTAAAAATTACCTTCGGGAACCTGAAAAGACTCTTTCTATAAATCTTTTAAAGAAAAAGGAAGTAAAAGTGATTAGTATCACCTTGATATTTCCTGTTCATATAAAGTAAATCACTCCTCGTTCATTCTGCTTACAGAGAACCTCGGACGAATGCTTAAATGTGCCGAGACATGCATTGGCCCACGGTGTTCAGGATAAATAAATCATTTTATTTTCACTTGTCACTGACGTTAGAGCCCCTTGTCTTTGTGAGCTAGTAAGTCAATCAATCAATTTCTAGGCAAGACTCTAGCAAAGCTCAATTTGGGTGACATCATCTCTTGAGAGAACATCACAACCAGCCAAGTGCACCAATATTATGTAAGTGACTCAGCTCTAGTCCATGAGAAGATCAAACTTTTCTTATCAACCTTGAGTAGCAGACACTGGCATAAGAACATATGAAAACTCCTTTTGAAGTCAGGCCAAACTCCACAGCTTGCTATCTTTTAGTTTACTTTTCCAGTGTCCATCAGCCTTGATAATCATAAACACAGAATTCTATTCTCAAATCCTTCTTCTCTCTTACTCTGGTAGGTGTTTTCCCTTTGACTTGATTATAAAATAACCATTTTTGGAGATTCACCTAGATTTCTATTGGAGGGAAAATGCAAGAATTCAACAACTCTGGATGGGTTAGATAAGTAGCAGGCAGGCGGCTCCCTAGTTAAGGAATAGGCCGCAGGGGTTATACGTCTTTGTCGATTAGAAAATGCTAAATGCATTAACTTGGCGGTACCAGAAAAAGAAAAGAAATTAATGACCCTTAGAATTCTCTTCTTGGCTTAAAATTGCATGTATCAGCAACACGGAGTTATTTTTAAAGCTATCAATCTGATACCAGCATGAAGGCAGACCTTTCACGTAGCAACCACCTATGCAAAATGGTGACAGGGACAGGAGAATGCCAAATCCCCTCCCAACCCATGACAAAGCCTTGGTTTGTTCTCTCAACTAGTCTTTGTTGAGAGTTTCCATTATAGGCCAGACAGTTAGTATCCCATGCAATGCTTCCAGGAGAGGGGGGAAATACTGACAAGTAACCAGGCGGTCATAATCACTGGGATACATGCTACCGTTGGGGAAGGTACAGACTGCACATAAGAGGGTCCTATAGCTGACTACATGGGGATCAATGAAGGCTTCCCAGCAAAAGAGTAATCTCAACTAGAGGTGAAGGATGAGAAAATTAGCGGGGTAGGGAAGGATGGGGAACAGAAGCCCAGGCAGATGAGACAAATAACCAAATATCTGGAGGACTGAAGTAACCAGTAAAATTAAAGCAAGGAAAATAAAGCTGAACTGGAAAACAAGAATCCAGGTCATTAAGGCTTTTCACAGGGCATTTAAAATAATTTATATACTATCCTAGGGAAACGAAGATCCATTTAAATGTTTCAATCACAACAGTGTTATCATTAGGCATAAAGAATGGATAGGAGAGAGTCAGATTCCAGAAATTCTTCCTTTGGAGATTTATGGCCTAGGATTAAGGTTTATGGCTCTGACCCTGTTAAGGACAAATGGGCTTGACATTTAATACAATAAGCTTGGTCTTGTTTTGTAAAGAGAAACAAGGATTTCAGATTGGGGAAAGGGTGATATTAACAAAAGAGCGCTCATTACTGAATTGGGGGGGTGATTTAAAAAGAGGGTCTGAACCCATGAACAAACTTTGTTGCTCACTATGTTTGTCATTATTTAGTGACTAAAGAGAAAAGGTAAAAATAGGATATAGAATTGAAAAGCTTCAGAGAGGATGGCAGTTGGGGGGAGTGAGGGGAATACAGAGAGAGAAGAAACATTTTGGGTGTGATACCAATGATCACAGGCTATATACTCCATTTGGTGTTTGACTTGAGAAATCCCACAGCCTCTGGAGAAGCAGAGCCTATGGAGATCAGAGTCAGGGAGTTCTGTCTGGTAGGATTGCTTGTCCATGAGTAAGCAAAAGCTGTAAATCGTGAAAGACAACGGGTGTCCCTAAGGTGTGTCTGCATTGGTGTCACCAGTCTTTTTATGGGCAGATGGCATTATTGACCTCGTATCAATGTCGACTGTGGTCTGAGCTACATTTCCTAGCATTAAAGACTGGATTTGTATGGATCTGATTATAGTCTCTCACCTAATCTCAATATAGACTAATAGAACAGATTTTCAATAGACTTGGAGGGTTAGTCTAACTGACCTCCCTTGGGCTTGACCAAGGGGTGTTGGCCTTTAGCACAATGC
The DNA here is from genome assembly GCF_024610735.1 of Ursus americanus. Lineage (NCBI taxonomy): Eukaryota > Metazoa > Chordata > Mammalia > Carnivora > Ursidae > Ursus > Ursus americanus. Next base: position 47,337,533 of record NC_142137.1, on the reverse strand, counting down.
TCTCATCGACTACACTAATCAGACCCATGGCTTTGGATAGAAGTGAGGGGGGAAAAATAACAGAATTTGAAGAAATGCCTTTTTGAGTGATTTCTAGCCCCTGAAGAATGCAAAAGTTCCAATTTTCTTCATAATTGAAATCCTAACAGCTGTAAGAACTCGACTGTTTATCAAAGATGCAAGCAGAAGTCCTAAGACTTTATTTCATGGATTAAGTCTAAAAGCTATATGCACTTTCATGAGGGCTCATAATGGATTGGTAATGGTTATTACGGATGATAATATATATTTAGACAAGTTAGAAATACCAAGTTCAAAAGATGTTTAAAGCAAAAAATGGCATAGACCATTTCACAAATGCACAGACCAAAATTTTCTATAATTTCAGTGAATGGCATAAATTGTATGACATAGAGTTGGGTCCAGCTTTCATTTTCATGGTAAGGACAGCTTGTAAATCAGTGATATGACTCATGGGTCTCAGGCCCGGTGCATCAATCTAGCACCTGCTTTCCCAACCCGTCAAGTTACGTTTCATATCCAAACACAAATAACCGTATTATTAACCTCAGTCATCAAAATTAATCTTTCAGTATGGAAAGGCTGTGCATGTTTAAGCTAATAGGGTTCACTTCCTCCTTGTGGTATATCCCATGCACTTAATTCATAAAAACAGTGCTATTTCTCTTTGTTGAACCTCTCAGAGGTCAATGCTATTTTGGGTTCTGTATTTGTGGCTTTGTGTGGGCCATATATAGGTAAATTTTACAGAAGGCCACAGCAGGTGTGACTTTGAACTGAGGCCATGTGACAAGCAACAGCATGCTGCCTAACCTCACTTTGGGGAAATCCAAGCTTCGAAGTGGCCACACAGGATGTTTCATCAAAAGAGGGATTTTCCCCTCCGCTCTGGGACACATTGCTTCCTTCCTCTTCCTTAACTCTGCAGTACAAAAATATTCTCAAAGCAGCTAACAATTTGCCCTGTCACGGGTGACCACATTGGAGGATAGGGTGGGTAGGGATAGAGAATGGGGAGTAGTTCAAGCTCCGGGGTTTGAAAGGGACGGTAAGAACAAACCTCTGAAACACACTGGTCAGCCCATCATGTCTGTAGGCCTGCTACTTGATATTATCCAAGACTAAAAAAAAAAAAAAAAAAAAAAAAAAGATCACTGGCCCCCATATACATCAAGCATCATTTTGGAGTTAGATCTCGGTTGAAAGCCCAGCTCTAACACCATCCGTGTCTTAGAGTTTCCCTGTCTGTAAAATGGATAATAAAACAAACTGAACAGCGTTGCCGTGAGGTTTCAGTGAGAGAACGTGTGGACATTTACTCCGTTTCTCTCTGCTTCCATCCTCCCCCAAACCCTATCACAGTTTCCCAAGCCTAAGAGAGACCACACAGGCCCGCACAGTGAAATTATATGATTCCGAATCACATGTAAGGTGCCAATCTACTACTTCTCTTCACCTTATAATTTGTATCCGTTGGATACTAGCCTTATTAATCCCAATTTTATGTCCTATGCCTTTTTGTTCAGCAAAAAGACAATTAGAAGAGGAAGTAGAGATCACAAAGCCAGTACAGGACTGAAGGAGCTTGTGTCAGCGTAACTTCTAAAGAACAAGCGAGCTTTTTATTAGTCAAGGGATTAGGTCGGTTTATTTCCAGTCTCAGTCGTTATGTCTGTTTTCTGAATCTCTTGAACTAAACTAGTGAGAAAACTGCAGGAAAGATCTTCAAGTGTGCCCTTTCTCTAGGGCAAAATTTTTAGGATTTCCACCCCCAATTCTGAAGGTTATGGCTCCCCTGAAGACCTATTATTGACAGAACCACACGGAGTATTTGCCCAATCCACGCTTTGACCTGAAAGGGTCTCATGGAAAAATAATTCCTTTGGCATTTTATTCCGTGGAACTGCAGCCCCCCCACCCCCCGGAAGGACAGATTTTTCTGTAGAATCTCAGAAGGCGTCTTGAGCAGGTGTGCCCTTATCTTTAATTGTAGGAGATAATTGCTGCCTAGAAGACAAAACATTATAGCCTAAAACATAAATAAAACCACAGCTCCTTGAGTTTTGTATTGTTGTTTAGAATTGTCTCAAATTTGATTTTATTATTTTAACGCTTATTCTCATCAAGACAGTTCTTTTCACCTATAAGGATAAAAATGGAATTGAGTATGGAAAACATACATAAAAATTATCCATACATTGATGAGCACCATCTTAAGCTTTCTGAGATAAGCCAGCTAGTACAATTCCTTTGTGCAGCGTTAGTGAATAATTATATAGATAAAAAAATCACTAGTGATTGAGTCTCTTCAAGGACTGTACTTTAAAACTGCAAATTACCATAAAAATAACAAGGCTGCAAATTGGTATGTAATGAATTGTCCCAGTTATACTTTTATAATTTACTTTTAATATGCCTCCATTCAGGCAATTTAGAAGTAGAACTTAATCATTAGTGTTTTAAAGATGACATAGATTCTTGAATATTCTCAGATTAATTCATTAGAATCGATTCTGTGTTTCCGACATCAGAAGGCAGAAGCTAAATATGGAAACGTATTGATGACAATGCTTTTAAGTATTTTTTATTTGGAAGGCAGGAAAATCTTTTTGAACCTTTTTCCTCATAAGTTGAAATACCCATTCAGACTGCCACTGTATAATCTAGATTAGTGTTTTAAACGTACAAAAAAGTCTAAAGGTTTGAAGGGTAATAAAGCAACATTAGATACATTTCACGTGTTCAAAACAGCCCCACTGGCCAAGACCACCTATTTCCCTCACTCTCACACCTTATTGCAAAATCTCATTTCAACATCAACGGTCCATCCAGTGGCCACCATGTTCCTCAAACGGTACCCCTCCTCAAACTCTGGGAGTCCGAGTATGAGCACTGGGCAATCACTGCCACTCACTCAGGCCCTTCTCGGGTTTATCCTTTTTCTCACCCAGTGCCACCATGAGCCCCCTGGCTTCCCCATTCTACAGCGTCCTCTGGAACTGCTGTCAGTAAACTCCATTAAATCACTAAACTCTTCCTCAAAAGCCTCCCTCTGTCCTCTCCTCTTGTTCTGTAAGATCGGGATATGTGCCATATATTAAATAGTGTTTGTGGGCTAAGGGTATTTTGAAAAAGTCAGGTGACATGTCTCAGAGACTTCATTTGGGCCATGTGCTCTGAATCCCCAGGAGGGAAGAGCTTGAGCTTCCCCATGTGCATTGGACCAAGAACCTTTCTCAAAGAAACATCTTCACAAAAATGCTGCTTTAGTTGAAATTCGACTTTGTACTAAAGGTGACACATCTTCTCTGCCACCCTCAAGCACAAATGACTTCTCCACCTCCCTCCCAAGAGCTTGGTGGGCACCCTCTAACTTAGCCTTCCAGAACCTCACCAGCTCTACTGAGCCATGCCTATGGTGGTCATCATCTACTAACCTCCAAGACGGTTCTTCCTCTTCTTTAATCACTTTGGTGCCTGATGTAACAAGTTTCGTCCTACCCTTTCACAGTCATTCTGGGCAAATCCAATATTCACACTCACAAGTCAGCCAACAGTACCAACAACAACGACACTAATGCTAGCTAACATGTCATTTTTGAATATCTACTAGGAACTATTTAGTACCTTAATGCTTGACATGCATTATCTCATTTAATCTCTACAACCATCTCCTCCCTGGCTGACGCTGCCGTGCCCTACTCTTTCATCATGCCCTTCCACGCGTTGCCTTGCCCAGCTGCTCCCTGTCATGCAGACATCACCACTCTCTGCTGAAGCTGCTCGTTTGCCAGACATTCCTACAGTGTGTTTGCTGCAGGGTGGACCCAACCAGCTGTGCGTAGTTTGTACGCAGCTTAGAGCAAGGGCGACACTGGCTGAATCTGCTGGCAGGTTTATAAAACACATTCATAACCATTTGAGAGGTCATCTTTGGATGCAGCCTTCTTCCCAGAGATCTGAGGCCATCAAGCCACACGTTCTCTCTCCTAGAGGCAGCTTAGAATATTTGCTGCCATTTCTTATTCCTCAGTAGTCCTTTCTCTGTGTGCCCGGCATATATTCTGTAAAATCACAAGCTGATGTGATGTTAAGATCAGAAGGGGCCATAAAATTCATAAAGCCCAACCCCTCCCTTACAGATAAAGAATTGAGGCCAGGAGAAGCCCATAAACTGACATTATCCTCAGAAATTGCTGAAAGATTAGATAAAGATAACAGAATTTGCTTATTCCTTTTCAAAAAAGGATTTATTTTGTTGATTATATCCTTGATGACTTCTTATCTGCCAGGTTGTCATGGTTTTAGATCCAAGTCTGTTGGTAAACACCCTGTGCACATAGATTTCTCTTGATCAGTCACTAATTGAGAAGCCGATGTGTTGTCAGAGGGCAGTAGGGCCGACTGCTTTCCATAGCAGCACAATGAGGTTCTTTCTGCTGGGTGGGACATTTGGTTCAGATTTCCTTTGCACCAGATGGTTGTCCCCCAAAGGCCCCAAAGCTCCTGGGATCATTAGGATTCCAGATGTGCTTGCTACTGTTGATCTGGGGTGATGTGACCCCACTCTCCTCCTGCCAAGTATGTATTCAGCTGTTGGACTGAATTCAGAAATGTTGGTTGGCATGCTTCTAAGATATTTGTTAGTTTTCATTTTTAATTTTGATCCTCCAAATGAGCATTATCCAGTAAAGATATTTAGTGTTTAGGTAGTTAAAAACCTTGCCATATGAAGGGTGTGTTCTAGAACCATATTGGTAAACATCTGAGTCCATCTAATTCCCAGGCCGCAGAGTTCCAAGGAGTCTCCTTTCTTAATGCATTGAACTCGTTCTGAATCCAATTATACTCTTTCCATTTTGCAAAATAACTCATTTCGTGTATTCGACAGTAGAATGTACTTTGATATTGGGGGAAAAAAGTGTTTTTACTTTAATGTGATCCAGATTGGAGACCCTTATTAAGGCCGGTCTGCCTTTTTTCCCAGCTGTGCTAATTAAAAGCACTAATTATTTCCATGTCAGTATCTCACGATCATCTTTTGATGCATAAAAGTCTGAGGGAATTAAAAAAAAAACTGACTGATTTTGGGAATTATGTGAGAAAATTAGTATTCTTTAGTCCTAATTTTTTTAAGAAAAGTTTTTACGTCAATTCATTTGACTTTGGTTCCTACTTCTTTAGTTTCAGATATGTTCTGGATTTCTGCCATGTGGGAAGTAGTTGCCAGAATCCCCTTTCTTTACATAGCAGTTAGTGTAATTAATGCTGAAAGAGGACTTATCTCACTCCTGATGTTAATGGGCTTCTCAAAAGCAGTTTTCATATCTAATTCTTGTCATTTATGAAGCAATTAATAAACCAGATTCCCAGGATCCTCCCGGCCATCTAAAGTCAGTGATTCTCTAAGACCTTTGGGTCAATTTCTAATTCATAAATCAACCTATTTCTTGCTCTCATGAGAAATAATCCAGGTGTGCTTGGGCAGGAAGTAAGTTATTTTCTGTGCAGAAGGTGGGAGAATGGAAGAAAGATTATCTTTCCAGCTGGAGGGCAATCCTTTCCCAGAGATACAGATAATCTCTTTGAAAAGTTTCTAGACTCCAGAACAATTAAACTCTAAAAAGAGAATTATTGGGTCACATAAATTGAAGGAACCGTCATACTGGGAAATAAGATTTCCATTCACAATTTTACTGGTGCAAAATTTTGTGTTATGTGAATTATTTACAGTGTATTTTTCTCCATGGCAAGTTTATTCTGATTTGAATCCTCTGGGGCTGCAAGCACTTAACTTATTTACTCCCTTCAGTGTACTTTGCTTGAAAGAAGAGATTATTCTGGTGGCAAGTTATTTCAGTGGAGTAGGACTATGTAATAGGATAGAAAAAAAACAAAAAACTAAGAGAAAACAAAACAGTAGAAAAGCTTCTTCCTAAACAAAACATAGATAAGTGAAATTGAGTTTATTTTATTAAAATGAGACCAAGGAAAATGTTTGTGGGCCATGTAAGAAAACTGAAAATAGCCACAGGGCCTTCTACCTTCAGAGTTAATAGCCTTCTGATTTTTGAGAAGGGGAGCATTGTTACTTGGCAGGTAGTGAACCATTCCCTTCTGCGATTAGTGTAATCATCTCAAAAACCTTGAACATTCAATGCTTAGAACAAGTCCATTTCAGCTATTCGAGTTGCTGGCAAACTACCTCAAAATAATCATCTCTTGATGATTTTTTAAAATCACTTCTCTTAGGCTATGGATGAAAACAACGAACTCTGGAGATGAAACACAGAAGCAATTATAGGAAGAGAAAGTACCTGATAGTATGCAAAATGTGTGAGAACTGAGTCATATGTAAAATTTTTTAACTTCTTTACTCTTAAATTCTGGTTCCTGGAATCCCTTCTTTGTAACTGACTCACAATCTATTTTGGAACAAATCTGGCAGTACTACCCCCCTTTCACAATAGATTAAAATTCATACTGACAGATCAGAGACTGATGGGACAATCAAGTAATACTGACTGGGGAGCCTCGCACCCGTGCCACCCTGTGCTAAACAGTAAGCATGTGGCTTTCAGGTTGAGGCTGACTTAAACTCTCATGGTTTGTGGTTATGTTTCCTAATGTTGTGTTTGGAAAAAACAAACTTATTAGAAATACCTAGATCATAGTTCAGGTGAGATGCTTGATCTTGTTCCTTATTGAAAATACCTATTTTTTTTTTCCACTACTAAGACTTCTCTACATTTTTTTATTTATTTATTTTTATTTTATTTTATTTATTTATTTGACAGAGAGAAAGCACAAGTAGGGGGAGTGGCAGAGGGAGAAGGAGAAGCAGGCTCTTCACTGAGCAGGGCCCCTGATGCGGGGCTCGATCCCAGGACCGTGGAATCATGACCTGAGCTGAAGGCAGATGCTTAACAGACTAAGCCACCCAGATGCCCGTTGTTTAGATATTTTATAATGAATTTTATCAATTTTAAGTAATTCCTTTATTGTCTTTTTTCTAAAAAGAGTTTGGAGCTCTATTTTCATCTTGATTTTAGTTGCTTCTCCTCCTTTTGTTTACAATGTCCAGCTCCTTTTGTTTCAGAATTTACATTCACTTCTTGACTTTAAGAAGATTCTTTTCAGGCACCTGAATCATAGGCCTAGAAGGAACATGAGTATATCCTTCACCTTTAGGCAGGGCCACCCAAAGAAGATGCTACCCAAAGAGTATTTCTCATAGCTCTAGAGAGGACTGTACAATGTCACCTGCATGTCATTTTGACATTTAAATTCTTGTGCTCTAACCAAAGCCTTCACACTTCCAATCCAGCCTGTTTGCCTTCTTTTGTACTCAATGCACATAGCTGACCATTTCCTTATAAAAAGCTCTCTATTACCCTCAGAGAATATATTCAAATGCCATCTGGTTTTTCTTCAAGAAAATGAGTAACAGCCCCATTTACCTCTCTTTATTGGTCTTATTTTCCAACACTTGAATCATTTTGCCCTCTTTGTGGTTGTTTTCTAAATCATTTCCAAGTTCTCCAGCCTTTGATCGTGGACTCCCAGAGTTCAGAACAATACTAAGTTGGGATTATTTGATATCTCCTTCACATCATTCTCTTATTCTATGTATATTTATTTTTATATTGGTCTTTTTAAGTATCTTATTATTAAAAACATTTTTGGGGGCTAGATTTAGATTTGTTTTTAATGCATCTGATTTAGTAAACATTTTGGAGAAGAGACATTGTATAGAATCTATACAGAGTAGATAGACATTTTAATGCAACACCGATACATAAATAAGATTTCTCTAAGAAACATTTATAGAAATTATAACCACGGCTAAAAAAAGTTTTATGGTATTTCTATTTAATTTTTTTCTAATATTTTTCCTCTACTTAATCATGGATGAATTTTCCAATTCTCTGTTTTTCCAGCAAGTTTCTAGCCAAAAAAACAAAAAAGAGAGAGACAGAGAATGAGAAATTAGCTGCCTAAGACCAGTACAATAACTACGCCAGCTTAGTTTGGCATCAGTGTGATTATGAACAAATTTAGAGCTTTTAGAAATATTTTGGGCTATTTCTGCATGAGTTATATTTGAATCTCAGGTCTATTGTTTTTCTTTTACTTCTTTTTTTTTTTTTTCTGGGAAGTAGCCTGGAAATAATTATAATACATGCAAGTATGCAATTTGTAGTTCATTAACTTAATACCTCTGAAGGTTTAGGCCTCCTGAAATGGTAACCTTGTCTAGAATATTCAGTGTTGGTCTTTGGGACGTTTAACAAAGTACTGCCCTGGCATGTGTATTTTTATTTACCCTGGGAGAGAACCAGGTCCATGGAGAAGCTAAACAATGGACATAATGATTGAGGCCCATAGGACTTAGAGGAAATCTTCATGAGGGATCCTTGACACTCCCTGTTCCCTGTTTCCCAATGACACCAAATGAGCCCGTCATGGATTAATATTGCAGAGTATTACCTCTGCACATGTCCAGACAAACTCAAGAACACTAAACTAGAATTGAGGACTAGAGGGGGTACACATGCGTTCAAGATCATCAATAATTCTATGCTGAAAGACACATGAGACTATAGCCTCAAAATGCATATATACGTATTTTGATAGTGACACTTTACATCAGGGCCTTTTCCAAGAACATTCGTCCCTCCACTCCATTTCCTAGATATGGATAAAACTGTTCTGTTTGCATTAAGATGGGTAGATAGATAGATAGATACATAGACAGATTTATAGATATTGATGCTAGATAATTTTTACATTATGAAGATAATATAAAAACATTAAAATTTTAGGAAATGGGAGACAAAAGGAAAGCATCCATAAACCCACTACAGTAAAACAGTAAGCATTGCTTCATGCATTGACTTGTCTGTCCTTCTGTACACATTTGAAATACAATTTGATATTGTGATTTCTTTTATTTAACATAGCAATGGATAGCATTTCTCCAAACCATTGAAAATACTTAAAAGGTACCATGTGCACAGTAGCTATGCTGTTCTTTCCTTGATCATTTTCTCATTAAACATTAGGTTGCTTCCGGTGTATTGTAATTATGATTAACATTAACATGGCTTTGTACACACAAATTTATGATTTATTTATTAGGATAAATGATCTAAAATGAGATAAATAAAGGTATTGAGCATCTTAAGACTGTTAGAATATAACAGCTTTCAGAAAACATTTAAAAATTAAAATACAAGGAGCAGTCCATGAGAATACTAATTTCACAAAACCCTTGCTTGCCAAAACTGAGTATTGTCATTTAAAAAAATCAGTTGTTTATTTTATGAATATCATTTTCTCTTAAAACATAAATATTCTAATCAAACACCATTATTGATAATCCTATCCCTTTACATGGGGAAAAGAGAAATTCACAACATTTAAAATATATTGGTAAAGCATTTTCCACTTAGGTTTTCAATGAGCAGCTTGGATTACTTAAGGAGTGTGGTGAGAGACCAGAACACTGTCTTCAGTTATACCCCGCCTCTGTAACCTTTGAGGCAGACTTCCCATAGCACGGAGGGCTAAAGTCTAACTGTTGTGTTCTGAGCCATCACCCTCCAGCCTTACTCAGCAACTGTACTGCAAGGTCAAGTCCTGTTAATTATCACATCAAACCCTTTAGGCCTTCTGTACATAGACTGTTTAGTGGTTTGAACTCGGGAACAAGGTGTTGATAAAAGAAGTGTTGAGTTCAGGGAAGAAATTACAAAGATTCTAAGCAAGTCTTTTCCTTTTCTTTTTAATTGACTTCCCCATTCCTGGCCTTGAGGCCTCATCCTTGCTGTTCGCCACAGAGACAAACTCCAGAGACGTAGGTAGAGCGCGCAGACACAGGCACGCATGCGCGCACGCACACACACTACAGAGAAGAAATTGTCGCAGACATATATTTGGGTCTGTATGCATGGGAGTTTCCTGGAAGAACCCACAAGAAACTGTGGTGGTGGTTGTGGAGCTAGGGACAGATTTTCTTTCTTCCCCTCAAAAATCAATTTAGTTGAAAAACAATGACGCCCATGAATGTTCTGAAAAGATATTCTTCTGTTTTCTTTAAGAAACGAAGCGTATGTGACCAGTATAAATGGAACTGGCACTTTTGTATGGCTATAGAGTAAACAGTAACAGGGTGGAGTGACCTTAGCAGATGTGTAAGTAAAGGACTGCTCAGATTCGTTTTCCTTTATGCACTTGGGTGCTTCAGGCTTACTCTCGTTAGGTTAAGATACTCCGTGAAAAACAGAAGGGAGGTTTTGGGACCGAGTGGAGGCCTTAACAAGCATAGCCTACATGAGACGAAGCCTTGCCATCAATCTGCCCCTCCCCAAGTCCCCAGCTGGTATCTCTCTTCCCCTGCGCCCGTGATTTGTAGCAACCAGCCCCAGCAGGTGCAAGACCTGAATTTTCATTCTCTTTATAAACATCATTTGGAACCCCCATGGGGACCTTGGGATACATTGAAAATAAGGTGATACAAGCTGTGACATGTATGTGTTTACTTTAGGACACACTTCTGGTTTTGAGCAGAACTGAATAGTAAGATATCTACATATAAATGTAAAACCATGGTTTATCACTCATTCTTTTAATAAGTACCCTTTGTCACTTGGCTATGTAATTCCTACTAGGGCTAATACTAGTATGCTAGTATGCAAAGGCACTGAAATTTGGTGACTAAGTCAGGACACAGTCCCTTTTGCTACAGAGCTTGTAGTCTAGGAATATCTAAATTATAAATAAGGAGCCATAGAAAGGCTTTGTTTTTCCAGGAAGTATGTATTTTTGTACCTTTTCTGCTCCCTCTCCCTTTTTAAGTTTCTATTTCCTTGAAATGGAGAATCCCCCCCGATTGATTTTAATCATTGCTTTGTGAAAAAGTATCCTTTTATCATCTTTATTTTCCCACAACAAATACGTAAAAACAGTAATATATTTTACACCATCTGGGAAAAAGTGAACAGAGATGGTACCAAGAATGAATTCCATTCTTTTTTTTCAAACAGGTTAATAAGGCAGAAATAAGCCCTTAAATTAAAAAGAATAAATCTCGAATAAAATTTTCAAATAAGATTTTATGAATAACTCATGTATAGTATTTACAACCTAAGTCATTTGACTTTTAAGTACGTATATATTTGGAGGCATTCTGGTTTAGTGATTAAAAGCCTAGGCTTGCTAGCTGCATTTTCCTTTTCCAAGTTACCTTATTTTGGCATCTGTAAAATGGGCATAATGATAATAAGACCTTTCTCATAAGGATGTGGCGAGTCCAAAGTGAGTTAGTTAATGTGAAGCACTAGAACTGTATGCTGTCCCATCTTGGCTCGAGGTGTCGTCTTCTGCCCTAGAAAGCTGCACTTGTGTTTTGCCCTCTGAAGTTTTCCAGCACGTGCTCCTCTGGTCTGGCCGAGGGATGGGTCCCTTGCTGCAGTCCCTGGGTAGCTCCTGGACAGGTTCGAAGACACATGCCCTCCAGGGCCTAGGACTGTGACTGAGGGAGCGGGTGGGAGGGCTGACTCTTCAAGAATGCCACTGACCTGGGGAGAGGTTGGGGTGAGCGCAAACGCAAAGCTTTCCTACCATTTTTAGGTTGCTTACCTCCCTTTTAAAAATCAACCTTCATTTGGTTGCTAAAACCTTTATTTTCTAGAGTTTTAACAAATTTGGTTCTGACAGTTCCTGCTCACTTTTTGATGTTTCTGCCCAAGGACGGAAGCTTGGAGGTGCCTACTCTACCATTTTGCTGATGTCACCTCCCTGGATAAGATTTCAAAGGTTAACTTGTCCATACTTCCCTTCCTCCTTCCCAAGAAGGGACAGCAAGAGGGCCCAGAGGTTGTTCAGAGGGTTCACTGAGTAATGAGATAATAAATATGCTGGCCCGTTGCAAACACTCCATAAAAATGTGATTAGTAATTATTTGCTGAAATATAGTGTGACTTCAAATGCTTGATATTCTAGGTCCAGGGAAAACTTCAATACCAGATTGCAGTTGGCATTTGCTTCCCTTTTAAGGACAGCGAAGGGTAGCGTGATTCAGTCTTCAGTTAACAGTCCTATATGCCTTTAAAGATCTGGAATGTCTGTTTGATCCTTGACCAAGCTCTGGATCCAAAATTACGCTTCATGAATATTTCACGCTCCTGATACAGAATGATAAAATACAAACTCAAGCCACTTAAGGATTTTCTAGAGCCCACTGAAAAATAAGTAGAAAAAAATACAGAGACAGAAAGAAAAGACAAAAGTAAGCTGCATATGGAAAATACCTGCCAGGGGAAACAGCTAATGCAGGATCTTCTGGAACACTCACAGGCTCACGTTGTTATTCTGCTTACTTCCCAGAAGTTACTTCCCTCCAGTGTTCTGGCTGGGATCAGAACCTACACCTCTTAAAGCTGAAATTCAGTACTTAGTAAAACTATCCACTTCTCCACATGTTATATAGATGTTTTTCATTCCCTGGACATTTTCCCACTTATTTCTCCATGGGCCTAATGACCTACCCACTGAATACCAAAGACATGTTGGATAAAGAATCATTGTCAAGATGTATGATTAACTTGGCTAAATGCTAACACAGTTTCGCAACGAAAACCTTCCATCCCTGCCATTCAAAACTTTGTAAAAGATGTATTCATGGTGTTTTTGCTTATGCAAAAAATACATTTCATAATTGTCAGGTATTGTTTTTAACATGTGTTTCATATCAGATACAAGAAAGGTCAAATGAGATCTTAAAAAAAATGTTGGCTGGATCTGCTGTGAGTCTTCCAGCACATCTGGGAACCTCTGTAAAAAATTAACTCAACATTCTGGACCCTTGGGATGGCCAGATTATTAACTGGTTTTGCAGAAGCCCTCTGTGAAAGCCAAGGCATATAAGAAATATTTTTAGACCTGTAGACCATTAAATACTGTATAGTTAGCCCACTGCATGAGAAAAACAGCAGGTAGGTAAATGGAGGTGTCTAGTTCTATTCACGGAGGGAAAAAGAAACCATGCATTTGTTGGCAATCGCATTTGACAGTTTAGACTCTGGCTACAGTGTTATTGGAAGATTGAATATCAGACTGTTTTATTAAAAGAAAATTCAACATTAAGAATTATAGCAAAGAGCGAATTATAATCACATTGGCCTTGAATCTGACATAGCTTCTGTATAGGAAAGCAGTAGGAACATTTTTTCCTAGGACCTCATATAAAATCCAGGTCCAGATTTCGGTTTCTTCCTCCCTCTCGTCAAATACTTTTTTGGAGGTAAGCTCAAAGAGAAAAATACTAAAGAATAATGTCATTTGCACTGAAAAATACTCAAAAAAATTCTCTTTTCCCCATAATGCCTAGGCGTGGTGTTTGTTCATCATTTAACTTAGGCCTGGAAGTCATCCCTTAGGACACCCTAGTATGGTACCATGACCCTGAAATCGCCATAGTTTCTTCCCTATACCCAGTGGGTAACTATGACTTGATCCATGTTCCTTCTATTTGGGAGAAGTTGGTTTCAGCATGACAGAGGTTCCTGAGGAGTTAAAAATTATGCTGATACTCCAGCCCCCTCTCCTCTCGCATGGGGTCCTGGCACTGGTATCGATTTTAAGTTTCTCATTGCAATGTGTAGCCTTGATTAAGAACCACAGGAAAGCAATGTGTCGTAAGAAGGGGAAAGAAAAATCTAGTTGTGGACTAGGCATGGACTAGTCATGGACAAATCCAACTTACGTACTGAATTGACCTGAATCCATATGCAGTATTAAAGATTCTTCTTCCCAGCCATCTACGGTGTTATAGTCATAGATAACAGTCTGAAAGATGAATAGGGCCAATCATTAATAACTTTTTCCAATGAATGTATTGGGTAGCACAGTATAGGCTAAACAATTTTCTACATATTTATACAAAGAAAAATAAATGGTTTGAACGGAATGTCAGGAGCTAAACATCAGGCCAGGTCCCAGCCTAACCGTGAGGCAGGGCTGCAGTTTCTTCCACTGTTATGCATTGCTGGAAGCGTCAACTACTGAGTTAACCCCACTCTCAATCACTTCTGGACTCCAATGCCAGAAAGGCAGGAGGGTTAAAACCCTAGAGGAAATGAAGACATGTGTCAAACCATGACATTTTGGCATAATGATTATCTCCTTTAATTTCTAATAGCTTAAATTGAGGGGAACTTACCTCATTTTTAATTGTTCAGAGATTCATAATTCGATCATTTAGCACATGTTTACTGAATGCCTACTGTATGCAAGCAACCCTCTGGAGTCATGGAATTTATAAAAGACCATAAAACATGAATGAGACAATTATATATTAAGTGCCATGGGGAAATAAAAAGCAGAAAAGGAAAGGGGCGCCTGGGTGGCACAGTGGTTAAGCGTCTGCCTTCGGCTCAGGGCGTGATCCCGGCGTTCTGGGATCGAGCCCCACATCAGGCTCCTCCGCTGTGAGCCTGCTTCTTCCTCTTCCACTCCCCCTGCTTGTGTTCCCTCTCTCACTGGCTGTCTCTATCTCTGTCAAATAAATAAATAAAATCTTAAAAAAAAAAAGCAGAAAAGGAAAGACATTTCCGTTTTAAACAGGGTGTCAGGAAGGGCTTCACTGAGAGAATGACATTGGAGCAAATATCTGGAGGAGGTGAGAATTATGCAGATATCTGAGCAAAGAAAGTTCTAGTCTGAGTGCTCAGCAGGGAAAATGCCTGGAAAGAAGTCTTTTTTTATTTTTTGCTGGTACTATCGGCATATAGATAATTCAATTACCAGAGCAAACTTTTTCTATCCAAAGATTCTCTCTCTTCCAGCCTCCAATCTGTCATGATTCTCCTATTAACGTGTTTGATTGTATGGCCCTGACTAATAACTCCTGTCAATTATTGAGCCCCACAGGGAGCTAAGCCTAAGCCTAACCTTGAGCCTAACTTTAACTTTGCCAATTTTTCCAATAAGGAGACTAAGGCTAAGAGAGATTATGTAACTTTCCCAGGGTCACACACCCAAAGCCAAGTCTGGGGCTGCCATATTTTATTACAGGTCTATCTGACTCCAAAGCCCATGCTCTAAACAGCCATATCTAATAATTTCTACCAACTTTTATCTAAAATAAATGCAAGGAAGCTTCTCTTAACCACAGTGGAGGTATTGCAAACAACATGAATAACTTCTGGCTGTCTGTGTGACCTTCTGTAAGTCACTTTACCCTTTCAGAATTTGTTTTCCCATCCATTAAATAAGGAGGCTAAACTAAGTCATGTGTTAAATCCATTCTACCCACAAAATACTATTATTCTGTGATATATTAACTAATACTGGCCCCTTTACCATCTTTTGAGTCCTACCAAACCAATGACGTAGTGAGCGAACATGCAGCGATTGCCTCTCCTGAGCCAGGCACAAGCTACAAGTACCACGCCCCCAAACAATTCCTACGTAAGAATTTAATTACATGCTTTGGTACAGATTATATAAAGGTTTGGCCTGGATTCCAGTCAAACCAACTCTGTGTGTCTCCTTTGTTTTGTGTTTTAGCTTACAAGTGAAGATGGTGATTGTTGCTTCTGATGCTATTACTGAAAAATATGTAAGAAGATGAGCCCTCTTAAAGCTTCTAAAATGACCCCATATCAGGGCGCCTGGGTAGCTCAGTCAGTTAAGCGACCAGCTCTTGATTTCGGCTCGGGTTATGATCTCAGGGTTGTGGGATCGAGCCCTGCATGGGGCTCTGCACTCAGCCAGGAGTCTGTTTGAGATTCTTTCTTTCCCTCTCTGCCCCACCCCACTGCTTGCTCTCAATAATAAATAAATAAATAAACAAATAAATAAACAAACAAATCTTTAAAAAAATAAAAATAAAAAAAATAAAATGACCACATATTGCCTGACTCCCTACTCATGTCATCCTATTTACTGACTCTATAGTGCTCATCTCAACTGCCAGCATTAGAAAACAAGTTCCGTGAGAGCAGGGATGCATCCATCTGGTTCCTAGCTATTCCGCTCAACATTGTCCCTACCTTTCAATATGTTTTCCACAAATATTCATTCAATGAAATGTATAATTGAATTAATTTCAAAATTGAAGAGAAATCCACGTTTTAAGAAACCAACATCAGTTCTCAACAGACATCTTGAAATGTCAAGACTTGGACTCTATCCCTCGATCAGTCACTCACTTAAGCTACATTACCCACTAGTCCTCAGTATCGTCATCTATGAAACAAGGAGGGGGTGACAAAAGATCTCTTGCAGTTCCCCAAATCTCTGATCCTTTCAACTCTGCTAACATCTGATTTAATAGAGGCTTAACTTGGACATCTTGATTTTATGGAGACCAGAGGTTGAAACTGAAACGCTTGCCTGGCCAGCAGGAAACATAAATAAGCAAAGTGAGCTAGATGGTAAATTGTCTTAAGCAATTCACAGTCACAAGGGCCAAACCAAAAAATATAAAAAAACAACAAGAATGCAAGTGAAATAAAGCCTCCAAAAGAAGAACATTTGTCTACTTGCTTGGAATCACAGTCTCTTCAGGGGCCAAGAACAGTCCCTATGCTCCATGTCATATGGATGTAATTATGTTAAGCAAGTGAATGATGATAAATCATTAGTTCATCCAGAACTAGAAGACTTAGGATCTTTGATGAGATTCTTTGACAAATCTCTTGACAAGACTCCTGCCGTCCTTGTGTACACTGTCAGGTTAGTGATACCAGATACACAGACTATGGGATGTTTTTGTAGTGCAATAGTGTGGATGGATGCTCATCCTGCCATGAGGAATGGGGAGGATTAGCCCAGAGGTAGAGGCTTGAGGAACCTTGAGGAACCGCACCCCCTCCCCCGCCCACAACTGTGTAAGCGTCACCACTAAGCACCCAAAGATGATATGGTCTGGGTAGGTCAGAGATGGAGCAAGTGCTGCCAGGAGGACTGTAGGTACAGCTCATGAACAAGGGACCACGTCTGTACCACAAGCCCACCATGCTAGCTGAGGCACAGGGTACAATGGTTTCTTTAGCTGCCAGGGACTGTGGACAGTCGTGACCACATTTGACCATCCTTCCTGGGCCCCAGATTCCAAAGCTCTGAAATATCTTTGACTCCTCTGTCTTCCCTCATTCTCAGTCATCCCTCAAATCTTACAAAATCATTGCAGCTATCCTTCACCGCCATCCCTCCCTTTCCATTTTCACAATGCTCTTGCTCATCGTAGCAGCTTCCTAATCCCCTCAGCTTTGGTCCTTTGTGACTCTGGTCTTTCATACAAACTGTCTAGGTTCTGGAATTACCTCAGAGTGAAGGATTCATTGACATTCAAAGCCTTTCACCATTTGGCTCCCACCTAGTTTCCAGTCATTTCTCCCATGAGCCTTCTATTCCCATGAAATTGTTCCACCAACAGTTGCCTAACCATGCCTTATTAAGTTTTGCTCCCACACCTTTGTTTGTATTGCCCCTCCCACCTTGGATGCTTTTCAACTGCCTGTCCACCAATCCAAATGTTGCCGGTGTTTTCCAAACCTGCTCAAGTTCTCCCTCTTCCTTAAAGAGTTGCTCGACAACTTTGCCCACACTATTGCTTCTTTTTTAAAACATGGACAAAATTTAATAGCTATACGACATTCTTCATCTTAGGTTTAGGGGTACTTAATATGAAGTTCCATAGACATCTTTGTGGATGTTATGTCCTGCTCCCAAATCAGAAAATAGGGTCCTGGTGATCAACACATTTCTGTTGTTCCCTTATAACAACCAGGGTAGCATCTTGGCCTTAAAATCATAGTAAATACTTGTTGGTACAATAAAACCATCCAAGAGAAAAAAAAAATTAAGGAATACTTTTCTTCCCCTGGATACACAGAACTGAATTTAAAGTTAATATTTACAGGATGGCTTTATATCCTGTGATAGTCACCTAGAGGATATTTTCTAAAGCCTCACTAAAGCAGTTACAGAAGCAAAATCTTATTTCCCTAGATATAAAGTGGTTTTGCTTACTTTCGAACATCAAGTAATCTGAAATGGGGAGAATCAACTTCCCTGGTTGAGAAGAAACAAGCAATTTGAGAGATTCTATTGTATTGTAGGGAGAACGAATGACTTTAGCAGTGAAGTATGCTGCATGCCTTAGTAGCATACTGCTAAAGTCATAAGAAGTCGTACACAAATTATAAATAAGTCAAAAGTAAATCAGAGAAAAATCCATATGTTCTGATTTATTTTTCCTATATTGCCACCACGGGTGATTTTTAAATTATTATATATACCTGTATATTTATTTATTGTGGACCAATGTTCTTTAAATCAGGATTAGATGGAGTGAGGAAAGGTGACCATAACTGTTTCCTTTCTGGCAATCCTACAAATATTACAACTTGTCATTAATTGAAAGCATTTTGTAGAATTAAGATTTGGCTCTTTTCTCATGTCAGTGGAATCTCTAATGATTTATTCACAGGTTCATTTCCCAGAGCTTATCCAACATTTCTGAACATCCGGGACATCTGCCTGGATGTGATGTTCTGATGCACCTTGCCTTCTAATATTAAACTACTTCTGTGCTTGTTCAGATGTTCTTATCTTTCTAATGTTCTAGTAACTTATGAAAGTACTTCTAGATCTCAAAACTCTAGGGAATAAGCATTTAGCAATGACCTTCTAGAAGTAATCCTCTTTCCTCCACCTTCACACTCTAAAACTTTCAATTCTATTAGGCAAGGAGATTTTCCCTCCTTTCCCTCCAGGGACATATTAGAAATAAGTTGGAATATTAAGGAGGGCACATATTGCATGGTGCACTGGGTGTTATACGCAAATAATGAATCATGGAACGTTGCATCAAAAACTGGGGATGTACTGTATGGTGACTAATATAACAAAATAAAAATTATGAAAAAAAAAAGAAATAAGTTGGAAGACAGTACCACTTCTATTAGAAAAATATGTTTTTTAAGATAATCTCCCCCCAAAACCTGTAAGGATTTAAATAAGTGAGACTAAGTTCCATTGACTTTGTTGAAATAACAACTTTAAAGCATCTCTTCCTAAATCATCAGTTCCAAATTGCTCTGTATGCAAAACAGCACAAGGGCTCATTTTGTTTTTCAGAATGTTTATGCTGTCATTTATTAAATAAATAAACTTTAACAGCCTTCACTAAACTTTACTAAATCTAATTATGGTTGAAATTGTTGGTTATGCTAATGCATGTGGTTATGGGAAAAAAAGAAGTCATTAGTTAAAAACATTCTGAAGAAATTACAGATGAAGTGTCATGATGTCTGGTATTTGCTTCACAATATTCCAGCCTAAAAAAGATGAACTAAGATTGGTAAAATGGTGAAGTGTTGAACTGTTAAAAGTTGGATGATAGGGGCGCCTGGGTGGCACAGCGGTTAAGCGTCTGCCTTTGGCTCAGGGTGTGATCCCGGCGTTTTGGGATCAAGCCCCACATCAGGCTCCTCCGCTATGAGCCTGCTTCTTCCTCTCCCACTCCCCCTGCTTGTGTTCCCTCTCTTGCTGGCTGTCTCTATCTCTGTCAAATAAATAAAAATAAAATCTTTAAAAAAAAAAAGTTGGATGATAGGTACATAAATGGTTATTATACTGTTTACTTTTGTGTGTGCTTGAAATTTTTACCGCAGTAAAGAGACTTAAAACCATTTCATGAGCCACAGAGGAAGGAAAGAGGCCTGCCAACCTGGAAATGGAAGGCTCAGGTGAGAGAGAATAGCTACTCTCAGATATTTGAGGAATTATTTCTCAAGGAGAGCAGATCTGTTCTATGCAACTCAAGAGTGAACTAGAACCGGGGAGCAGAGTTTCAAGGATCCAGATTTCAGTGCAACTTGGAAAGAGCTTTCTAACAATTGGAGAAGTATTTTAGTGGAATGTATTATTCCTTTGAAGGAATTGATACTGAGGCCGCTTAGTGAAGTTTGAGGGATTTTTGCATTGTTGCTCAAAATATCCGGGGAATGGTGCTGGTCCACACATTCTTTTTTTTTCCCCCTTGAGATTTACATTTTCATGATTTTTTTTTTTTTACCACCACTTAACTTCTGAAATCATGTTTCTTATCAATTAAAAACACATTATACTACCAGGAAATTCCATTAATAAAATGTAGACTTCCTTTTTTATTTATCAAATAGTTTATGTGCCTATCTGATATATTTACAGATGGAGGAGGGTGACCGAGCCCTAGATTTTTTTGTGTGTGGTAAGAACAATTACCATGAGCTCTTTCCTATTAACAGATCTTTTCAGTGTGCATTACAGTACTATTAAGTTTAGGCACCACGTTGTTCGGCAGATCTCTAGAAATTAATCATCTTGTGTAACTGAAACTTTATACCCACTTCCTCCACTTCCTACTTCCCCAGCCCCTGGCAACCACCATCCTACTCTCTGATTTTGCATGTTTGACTACTTTAGATACCTCTTATAAATAGTGTCATGCAGTATTTGTCCCCTTTATGTTTGGTTTATTTCCCTTAGCCTAAGGTCCTCAAGGTTTACCCATGTTGTTGCAGATAGTGGGATTTCCTTCTTTTTTAAGGCAGAATAATTTTTCACCATATGTCTATACCACATTTTCTTGATGAACATAAGGGTGCAAATAACTCTCCGAGATCCTGATTTCTACACGTTCGTTGGTAGTAGTTCACAACAAGAGAAGGAGCTTGTGCCAGATTGCAAATTGGTGCACTGTTTCTTTCATCAGTAAAGACCTGCTGTGGAAAGAAAAAATCAGCAGAACTAAACAAAGTATTAAGTGACATTCTTGAGTGTTTTGACTGTTGCTGCAATGGAAGGAATTTATCCATTAAATAGTCATAAGGACTTTTCACAGTAATCAAATTATAGATACCAAATATCTGTAAATGGAATGTTCTTCTTAAACTTGAGATTTATATTTCCCCGATCCAAACTATATTTGAAAAACACACATCACATTAGTATAAAGTTGCACCCAAAAAAAGGATCATTACTGTTCCCTGGAAATTATTGTGAAGAATCTATTATTAGGCTGAGACGTTAGGTTGAATGCATTATATATATACTGCATATGTGCATATGCTCCTATTTTAAAAATATAGATTCTGTTATGATTATAAAATAAGAATTCATTTTTTTTGTTTCAAGTTTTTATTTAAGTTCTCATTAGTTAACATATATTGTGGTATTAGTTTCAGAAGAATTTATTTTAAAGTGTCACTGTATTAAAAATAGCTCTCCCTTATTATGTATTTTCCCAAGCATATATTCTATCATGCAGAAGTCCGAAACACATTTCATGTGATAAGGGTCCTTACATTAATATTTTGCTAATCCTACAAGGCCTCTGGTACAGCTGTATAGTTTGCACACTGCAAAAAGGACAGGGCAAGGGAGCTAGTGGAAGCTGAGCTCCGGCCCCTATGGTCTCAACCAGCCATGAGCCCTGGTGGTGAAACTGCATTGGGTCAAAGGTCACCCCGATCCCAATTTGCCCAGGACTGCCATATGTACTAGCTTCAGCCTTGGAATCTTGCCTATAGAACTGTACGTTGCGAACAGCTGAAACGGTGAATCCATTTTCACGTCACTTCTTTTCTCCTTATGTTTTCAAGGCGAAAGAGCCATGTAATCATGCCAGCATCCTGACCAAGCCTGACCCAAGAACCTTCTGGACTAATGATGATTCAGGTATTATTGGAAAAATACACTCTGGCCCTGTGATGTGCAGGAAGCATTCTGTAGTAAAGCCCTACCCAAAGGCGACGTTTGAGGGGAAATTGTATTTTGTTTGTTTGTTTAGACCTAGTCCAACATTTGACTATACCTCACAATCAATTATATATATATATATACAATACAATATTATATAATACAAGTCCCTTTATTTTATCTAAAGCATATACACGCTCAGGCATAGCTTTATGGAGTGGGCAATATCTTCAAGCATTGGGAGCAACAGAGGAATGAGTCTATTTCCGGGAGTGGAGGGCAGAGGTAAAGGATAAGGTGGGCAAATACACTGGCCCAAGTTTCTCTTCCAGAGGAAGAAGTGGATTAAAAAACCCAGGGGGAGTCACACTTGGGAATACTCAGTGGAGGCAAGCATGACTTCTGTCCAGGGGTACAAACCTAGTCGGAATCAGAGGAAAGTCATTGTCTGAGATCAGACAGAATATGCTTCAGGTTGTGTGATTGAACACCACCCCCAGACGAAGAGTATGGTATGGAAATGGAAGACTTTTTTTCCTTTTTTTTCCCCCCACAGTTGAGACACGAGGCCTAATTGCATGGAGTAAAGACCCACTAGAAATAAAAAGAGAAGGTTAAGCCAAAGGAGCTAAAATACCTAAGAGAGTGTTACTAGAGCTTTCACCTTTTCTAATTAAATAGGATCTAATTCAATAGAGAGCCGTAGCAGAGTAGTAGAGATGATACCTCGTATTTGTATTAGGTCTCCCAGCTTTATAAAGCTCATTTACAAGAATTTAATTTATGTGTTTTCAGCAACCCTGTGAAATAGGAGGGGCAGCCTATTGTCACTGTCCCTGTGTGAGAGATAAAATCAGACCCGGAGAGAGGTTGGCTGACAGATCCAAAGCTCATGACCAGAAAATACCAGAGCTGGGAGTAGGTCGGAGAGCCTGCTGGCCCAGTTCTCTAACAGGCTTCCTCAGAAGAAGAAGCTGTCTTGTGAGAACCAACGTGGGCTAAGTCTCTGCTTTAATCTTTCCTTTATAAAAGAGAGTCAGAGACTATGCCCATTAGCAGAAGCTGGGGGGAAAGAGGGGCTGAGGAGGGGAGTACAAAACCCTCCCGTGCCTTTTTTTTTTTTAAAAGACCAGGCTTATAGTCTAAACTTCCTATCAATTTCCTCTGTCGAAAAAATTATTCTGCCTTGTTTTCTGCCTTTTGAACAGAGATGAAAAGCATGAAAGTGAATTGGCCTATTTATGCCATCATTTTGGTCCATTAGTGGTGCTTACCACAGAATAAACAAGCCATCCACTGGCGAATGCCGCTATTAAGACCCACAACACACATGTTGTGAATAAGCTACGTAGAACAAAACACCACAATTGAAAAATAAAAATGGTTCTTAAAATTATGTAGAAGCTGGAACGGGAAGGAAATCTGTGCAGAAAATAGTGTTCAGGCACTTTTCGGAGCTGGAAAAATTATGTTACAAGAAAAAGTAATGCAGGCGCGCCTGGGTGGCTCAGTCGGTTAAGTGTCCGCCTTCGGCTCAGGTCATGATCTCAAGGTCCTGGGATCAAGTCCCACAAAGGGTTCCCTGCTCGGTGGGGAGTCTGCTTCTCCCCCTCCCTCTCTTTCTGCCCCTCCCCCCTTGCTCATTCTCTCTCTCTCTCCTCTCAAATAAATTAATAAAATCTTTAAAAAAAAAAAAAGAAAAACTAATGCAGAACATGTAGAGAAATAGCAGTTGTAATACTTAAAATCTACTCATTTAAAAAATGACTTTAAAAATTATTTTTGTGTCATCAATGGGGTTACAAAGATACCGTGTCCCCTCCGCAGTGGCTCATCTAGCAAAGAGCTTCCCCAGGAACCAATTCCTTGACTATGTCTAGTGATTTTGGGAAGGAAGGACAGGGGTTCATTGTTCAGTCAATTCCTGACACAGGGGTATTAAAATCTCTATCTATGGTGGTAGAATTATCTTTGGCTTCTTTTAATTCAGTCAATTTTTGTCTTACATATTTCAAAGCTCTCATACTAAGCACATACACTTTTATAAATTAGAGTTTTCTGATGAATTGATCATGTCACACATTATCTTGGTAAGAGGTTTGAAGGCTTGAAGTCTTCTTTGTTTAAAGTCTGTTTTTTTCTGATATTAATACAGCCAAGCCAGCCTTCTCATGCCTACTCTTCACTTCATATGTCTTTTCTATCTATTTACTTTCAACTTCTCTATCTGTGTCTAACGGTTAAAGTGCTTCTCATATGGAACTCTTATAGTTAGGTTTTCCTTTAAAATCCTATCTGAAAATCTGTGGGTTTTTTTAAATTTGGAATGTTTCTATCAATACATAAGTATGGATCTATAATGAAATAGTATTTGGTCAAAAAAAGAATATGTCTACCACATCATCTTTACCCATCCATTTATAGATGGACACTTAGATTACTTCCATATCCTAAATAATGCTGGAATAAACATAAGAGTGCGTATATCTTTTCAAGTTAGTGTTTTGTTTTCTTTGGGTAAATATCCAGTAGTGGAATTACTGAATCAAATGGTATTTCTGTTTTTAATTTTTTGAGGAACCTCCATACTGTTTTCCAGAGTGGCTGCACCAGTGTGCATTCCCACCAACAGTGCAAGAGGGTTCTTTTTTCTCCACATCCTCAACAACACTTATTATATCTTTGATTTTAGCCACTTGGACAGGTGTAAGGTGATTGTGGTTTTGATTTGCATTTTCACATGATGATTAGTGACGTTGAACATCTTTTCAAGTGTCTGTTGGCCATCTGTATGTCTTCTTTGAAAAAATGTCTATTCAAGTTCTCTGTTCATTTTTAAATCAGATCATTTGGTGTCTTGGTGTTGAGTTGTGTAAGTCATCTGTATATTTTGGATATTAACCTTTTATCAGATATGTCATTTCAAATATCTTCTCCCACTTAGTAGGTTGCCTTTTTGATTTGTTGGTTTCCTGTGCTGTGCAAAAGCTTTTTAGTTTGGTGTAGTCCTAATAGTTTATTTTTGCTTTTGTTTCCCTTGCCTCAGGAGGCATAGATAGAAAATGTTGCTGAGGCTGATGTCCAAGAGATTCTGCCTGTGTTTCTTTAAAGAGTTCTATGGTTTCAGGTCTCACATTTAGCTTCCATAGGTTCCATACAAATTTCAGGATTATTTGTTCTAGTTCTGTGAAAAATACTGTTGGTATTTTGATAG
This sequence comes from Ursus americanus, assembly GCF_024610735.1. Taxonomy (NCBI): domain Eukaryota; kingdom Metazoa; phylum Chordata; class Mammalia; order Carnivora; family Ursidae; genus Ursus; species Ursus americanus. The sequence goes on along the minus strand of NC_142137.1, from coordinate 47,312,542 downwards.
GGACTTCATTGGCTCTAACGATTGCTTGGTGAAGGATGGACATTTTGATGATATTAATTCTTCTAATCCATAAGCACAAAATATCTGAATATGTCATCTTTCACTGGCTGCTTTAATTGTTTTAATCTTTGGTTTTTGTCAGGTTGACTATGATGTGTCTTAACTAGAAACTGTGTTCTTTAAGATTGTAGACCCCTCGGGTTTAGGAACTTAAACAACCATCTAGTCCATTTGTAGTTTTCTTGGAATTTGAATCTGAAGGATACAGTTCTTTCTGCAGTTGCTACACTGCCCCGTGTCCTCTGTTCTTCAGCACATCAGCGCTCCAACTAGAACTTTTCCTACATGCTCTCAATTCCACTAAGTGTAAACACAAGCTAAAGCAACTTTACAGCTCCTTCTGCAACATGCAAAGTGTGAGCCTGTACGTGGATTCTTCACAAAGACAATGTCCTAGTCACAGTATGAATTTTGTTATGGGAAATTTTACCAACTCCTAAAATAATTGCGATAAAATTATTCCATCATTTCCTACAGCAAATATATTTCAGCGAATGGCATATTTCCATTCAAAGCTAGCCATGATCAGAGTATTTTACTTTTTTGACCTAATATATAGTCTCTTGATGCACAGTTTAAGTAGAGTTAGATATTAGGGGTAATTAGGTCACTTTGGTAGGAAGAGATGTTAACTTTTAAAATTCTTTCTTTTTGAAATAAAGACTTGCAGAGGGTTAGTGCACCCTGAAATCTGGTGGGATTGTCTAGAGATTTCATACTCACTGTCTTTTTGTGTGACTATCAGAGGACAGGACTGGCTTTCTCAGTTGCCATGCGCAAATATGGTAGCTGGAGAAACAGAAGTAATTTTAAAAAGCTTTTTTTTTTAAACATAATACAGAAGTAGCATTTCTTCATAAGAAGGAAATGGAAAATAGAGAAAGGAAGAAAATTAATAACCCATAATCCTACCACCCACACTTGTTTTCAATGGACCGGACTCTCGCGCATTCCCAGCATTTGTCCTGACAATGAGCAAACAAGCTACACAAGTTTAGGCTCTTTCCTATTTTCTTTGTTTTTAGGCTTTGAAACCTGAGTTGTTTGTTTTTGTGCACCTTTGTTTTTTAATTGCTGGTCCTGCAGTGGCCTGTAACATTCTCTTAAATTAGAATTTCAAGGTAGGATGAGTTTCTCCACACTTTCAAAATGTGCGTTTTTCCCAGTACTCGTACTGGCTACACAGATAATGCTCTTTACTTAGAGGAAGTCAGATAATGAAGAGGTTAAACAATAAGGTTTTTTTTGCAAAGGCCATGATTTTAACTGGGCACTTGATTTGCCAGGTAGGAAAATGGAACCCTCTGATGTTCTCTCTGGGCTTTGATTTAAAGTCATCTTTTCACAAGAAAATATTTCTACCCTTGGGATTTTCAAAACATCTATATTTCCTTCAAGCAAAAATTAAAGAGTAAGAATTGTTATTGTGCAAAATTTTTCCCGACGGAAAAAATGAATTTTCTCTTATGTTTTTCAGGATTATGCGTTATTTCTTTATATTTTCTAATGAGTCATCACGTTTAAAATTCAGCCCAATTTCTAAGGATGTAGAAATCACTGTAAAGTGGTATATTCATATTTATTCAGAAGCAGTAATAGTTTATGTACCAAATGTAGAAACAAAATGATTCATAGTTTAAAAACATATGGCCTACAGAAATATTTCAGTGTTTCAGAGAGTACGTAAAATTAGATCATTGAATTAATAGAAGGAGAGGGAGGACTTCATTATATAGATTTTAAAAAGTGGAAAAAAAAACATAATTTCTGGACTTTTTTTCTTAAAAAGCAAAATGCTCTTATATTTATATCTAGAAAAGAGTTGCTTCAACCCTCAAAGTATGGCATTATCTCACAAAAAAGAAAAATGGGATACAAGTTAAACAGGATCTGCTTACATAGAAACTTTCCAGCTGATACACGCTGGCCAGTATAGACTTTGCCTCTTGCCATTAAAGATAAACCACTTAGTAAAAATCTACCGATATGTGAAAATCTTTTAAGTGGACTAGTCTCATTAACTCAGGTTCTACCTACAGAAAGGTAGCTATCTCAGTAGTGAGATCATCTTACCCAGAGTGCGGAATCCCAGAGTTCACCTAATGCCACCAATGGCGCCAGCAATGGAGCGAGGCTTTGGAAGGACCAGGAACACAATCATGAGGACTCGATGCCCTTTTGACTGCCCCTATTTCTCCAACTCAAACTTCTCAAAATCAAACTTGGTATTCATTTCCTCCATCATAGATCAGGTGGCCTTAATCATCCCCGGTTCCCTGAACCACATCTCTTTCAGTCAACCGGACCCGCTCACGGTAGAGCTGACCAGCAAGCCTTTGGCCAGGCTTGCCAGTGCGCATGTGTGGAGCAACAGGAAATGGCTCAGCAGCTCACCTTCCGCTGTGGTTGGTGCTGTGTGCTCCTGAGAAGGGCCGCCGGAGTTGGCCACCTACTCGAGTGCGAGTTACCAGTGTGACCTGGAAAAAGGGTTTCACCCTTCTGCACTTCCCTTTCTTTCGCGGGCAAAAGTGGAATATTTATAATAGATCACAGAGTTCTGTGAGGGTTAAAGGAAAAAATGCAGGTGAAGGTACTCAGAACTATGTCCAGCATATAGCTTGGGGTCAATTTATGCTTGCTCTTCTTACTTATACAAAGAATTATGTCATTTATACCCATGTGAACACAGATACCCCTGCTCTATTTAGAACTTACAAACCAAGGGATGAAAAATACATCTTATTTTGTCATTGCTGTTACTTAGTTGACCTATAGCTTTTTCTCCCTGAACCACAAAGCTCATTATTCACTGTCGACTATTATCTGGTTCCCCAGACAGAAGACTGATAAGTTTCCTGAAAATAGACATATGGCTGGACATAAAATCCTCAAGCTGGAAAGAACCTTAGACATGGCCTAGTCATTTAGATAAAATATCACCTTCTTCAGCCAGGATCTGTAAAGCAGAAGACACTTCGTTTCACATGTCTTTAACCTTTTACAATGCTTTAGAGGGTTCCAAGTTCAAGGACGAGTTATTTATTCCAGTGAGTAGCAGAGTATCATTTCAGAACACCTCTGTTTAAAGGTTGAGTCATGGTCTTCTAGCATTTAAGTTCTGTTTGACAGCAAAATTTGTCAGATCCGATCCTCACGATTGTCCTCCTGCTAAGGGTGTGCATATGTGACAGCAGACTCAGTTCGGCTAAGTCCAGAGAAGCCCCCTCCATCTCCCTGGGACCGTGGACATGACGAGTTTAGCTTTCCGAAGCTTTACAGTTGGAGGAAAATCTGTTTCTGCCTCTGTTAAACTCACGATTGTCTCTTCCTCTCTGTGATGACCAAAATGACTTGTTACTGCTGCTGTTTTACCCAAGGCTGAACTAACAGTGGTTCACAATGGCTGAATTATCTGGTCCCCAGGACTCTTTTTAAATGTTTTCACGCAGTATTCCCTTGTGCCCATTTTATCTAGATCATTCATTTCATATCTAAGATCTTTGATTTTTGCAGTATTAAAGGGCATTTTATTATAGCTAAAATAGTACCAGAAAATTTTCTCACTTAAAAAATGCAGGGAAAGTAGATTAAATTCAACTTCATAGTTTTTGCAAAGTTACTTTTCTCACATCTTAATGATATTTTGTTTTATTAGTTTGCGTCAGACTAATTAGCAGATTTTAAAAATGTAGCGGATTTTGGTTGCAGCTGATGCGAAAACGTCCTAATGTATTTTATTATTTTAAACATGCTGAAATAATCTGCCTCTGATAGCTTTGTTTTTGCCCAGGAAGAGTGCCCAATAATACATGATGTGTAATACATGAGACCATATTTCAGGAGGTTATATGTCTATCAGAGGAGAAACCAATGAAAAAAGGGCTTGGGATTGTTGTCTTAATAACGGAAGCATTTTATTTAGTCAAATATAAACATAGTTTTCAAAATTTGAAGAAAAATTACTTCTAATTTTACAATTGTACATTATAAAGAGAATAGGTCAGTGACTAATAATGCAAGCAGGCTATCCCAGGGATGAAATGGCCCCGTGGAAAGGGATAGAAAGGGAGGTATTGGGAATGGAGGGGTGGGATGCATGGGCACAGGAGAGGCAGGAGAATTGGAGAAGTATATATACCTAGGATGCTCAAAATGAAAACAGAATTGGAATTTAGGGCAGGGAGCCTCCAGCAAGCCCATCTGTAAAATGGAGAGGTAATGGAAGTAAATCAACTCTAAGATTCTCTCTTATTCCATAACTCTTATTTCATGAGGATGCAAATTAATAGTAAAAAGAAAGTGCAAAGGAGGTTAGAAAAAAAATAGCTCAGTGTGGGTTGGGGCCTTTGACAGAGATTTCAATGAGCAGTGTAGCTCTGGGGTCCCATCTTTCCCTCCTCAGAAATACGGGGCACTGGGTGTTGTATGTAAGTGATGAATCACGGAATTCTACTCCTGAAACCAATATTGCGCTGTATGTTAACTAAAATTTAAATTAAAAAAAGAAAGAAAGAAAGAACTACGTGGCGATCAGCTCTTCTGCTGATTTAAATTTTGGCTCTTAGAGGAAATTTTTATATTAATAGTTCAGCTGCGCTGCTCTTATAAGTATTACATTACATAAAACACTTGAGTTTTCTAATTGTCTTCCCATACCTCACCTCATCTTGTCTTTCCAATTGCCCTGTGGGGTTACCCCAGAGGATACTTGACGAAGTTCAGTGTTTTGCCCAGAGCTAAATCATAAATACTAAAATACAGAATTGAAATCAGATCTGGAAACTCCTCCAGCTTTCCTCTACAACTTCACAAAGGTAAGAAGGGAGCTTTGCAATGAAAGTCCCTTGAATGTGGGTGCCTGTTCAGGGAAAGGACAGAAAGTCAAGAATGAGATTCAAACTGAGATGTGGCCTTGCCAAGGGGCTGGGGGAACTGGGGAAAGGGGGAAATTAAGGTAAACGCAGGCTTTGTTTTTCAGGTGGGGGGTATAGGGAATCCCTTCCTGCCCAGCACTCTGCTGGGTTCTATGGGGAAAAGGAGCAACAGTTTTCCCCTTGAAAGTTCAGGTAGATAAACTGGACAGACACAGGTAGGCTATGAACAAAATAATGTAAATCCGAGTTAAACTAATTACAGCTGCCTACAGCTATGTGAAGGGCTGTCATTTCGAACAGACAGAGAGGCGGATTCTTTCACTGGTTAAAAGCAGAGCGCTCAGTGTCGGAAAAACCTAGATTTGCATTCTGGTTTTACCACTTCTAGCTATGTTGCCTCACACAACTAACGCGTACCCCTTTAAGCTCAGGTCTGAAGAACATATAGGGGGATAGTACGTTCTTCATAGGCTTCTTATGAGGATTAAATGAGAAACTGCATAAAAAACACTAAAGCATAGTGCCTGCCGTTCAGTGTAGTCATTCAACGTTAGCTATTGTAACAGGTGTCCTGCAGGAGTTACAGAGAGGAACACGTTCATTTCTGCTTCTCGGCGTGCCCCTGGCAGCCCCAGGTGTGCCAGTGTTGGAACGTGTAGAGGAGGCAAGCCTTACAAAACTTCCATGAGGATATTTGAATATGGTCTACTGATGCCAGTTGACAATGGTAGAGACAGCATTGGAAGTAGAGGTGATTCCAATGGGAATAATAAAGAAACAAGAACAGCTCGAGAAATGGGTTAGCAGGAATATTGTAGGGAGGTTCACAGTTCCGAAGGGCCTTTTAACACCGACAGAATCTGTTCACAAGTCTATGAGTAGTACCATGAAGTGAGAACTGCGGTGCTGGTCAAATACAAGCCCTAACTTTCCGTCTATACCATAGTTTCCAACTTTAAAACAAAGAGAAAAGAGAATTTAGTGTGCCGGCCATGGAGGGTCCTTCACACACACGAGCACGTGATTACAATAGAGCTACGGTGAGTAGCGGTTGGGTTATTTTCAGAAATGCCAGGGAGTCTACAACGATCGGGCTACGTGGCTTCGTCCCATCTCTCTGTGAGACAAATTACCTGAAAGCAGTCAAAATCGGAAAGGATGGCTCCGCGAAGAAAAATGATTGGCTCATGTGGGACAGAGAAGGTGTTTTAGGTCCAGCGGCTCATGTTCTAACAAGAGTATCACCTGTGTTAGATACTCTTATTCCTGGAAGGGGTCTACGTAGGTCTAGTGCGTGTGTTCTTCTTTGATATCTTTATGTAAATGTGTTCTCAAACATTTTCAAAATATTAAAATTATAATATTTTAATAATGTTAATGTCATATACAATGTAGATTATATATCATGTATAAATACACATACTATATTGTGTGTAGTATTAATTCTCATCTTCTGTAACTGTTTTTAGAAAAGCTATGGAAAAAAACTTGCAGTCCTGACTGACCTTACGAGATCCCCATTAGCCTTACAGAAACTGATAATCCTAAAGAAAATGAAAATCCTAAGAAAAGTACATGGGAAGCGGGAAGAAATAAGAAGGAGGCAGAGGAGGGTGGCAACTGGGGCTTGGACAAAAACTGTGTATGTTGGGCTCATTTCTGCCCTTGGGTTATTTGTTCCCGTTGTACAAGGAGAAGTCAGAGGGCTGTGGGCCATCAGTGATGCTTCCAAGAGCAGCTGTGGACATAAAGGTACAGTGTTTACAATGCGGTAAAGAGGAAAAAAACATGCTTTGGCTCTTAAAAGGTAAATTCAGGGCTTATGAATCAGGACTTGCCAAACTAGATTTACGTTGGTATATAAAAAGGTATATAAACAACATGATTTGAATTTTTGGAATGGATTCCAAACAGGTCTATCATGATGATCTATGCCTCTGTTCTAAGGCTTTTGATTCTTAAGCAATATTTTATGAAATGTGAAATAGAACCGTTGTAGATACTGACAGTGATAGCCTTGTCTTTTTTTTTTTTAAGATTTTATTTATTTATTTATTTGACAGAGAGAGACAGCCAGCGAGAGAGGGAACACAAGCAGGGGGAGTGGGAGAGGAAGAAGCAGGCTCATAGCAGAGGAGCCTGATGTGGGGCTCGATTCCAGAACTCCGGGATCACGCCCTGAGCCAAAGGCAGACGCTTAACCGCTGTGCCACCCAGGCGCCCCTAGCCTTGTCTTTTTGGAATAGTCATTTGCTCTAAACAAGGGTAGAGTAGAGTAGAATTTTAAACATAAAGCTTTATAAGCAAATAACATTAGAGCAACTTCTTTAAGTGACCGTATAGATTTAGAAAGAGAGACATTCTTCATGATTCCTATCTTTTCCTCACATCTGTTTAGTTTCTTCTCTGTGATTTTTCTGTGGTCTTATACAAAGCTTAGTTTCATTTTTTTAAGATTTTATTTATATCTTTAGTGCAGTCGTGATTATGAAACAAGCTTGGTGTTATCACACACACACACACACACACACACACACACACACAAATAACAGAAGTAGTTAATATATCTGAAACTCTTAGCCAAACCATCAAATCATTCTTTTGGGACAAGCAATCTTATTTGTTAAAAGGATTCTGTAATCACAGCTCAAAAACAAATAGTACTATGAAAAGTGTCTGATGGTATGAATGTATGCTCTTAGAAAATCTGGTGATGACAGCTAATCATAGTTCTGATCCAGGACATAATAATAAAAAACAAAAATAAATGTACTCCCGTTAACTTGTCTAGAATAAACATCTCCCACTGCAATGTGTCACCTGAGCAAAGGATCGTGGCTTTTAATGTTCATCTTAGGGTTTTAAAGAGGAATAGTAAGTAGGAGAAATTATGGTGGGCCCAGCAAAGAGACTTATTCATTAAATATGTCCAATATTTACTGAACATCAATAATGTGCAAGGCATATGTTAGGAAATGAGGAAAGATAAGGGCACAAAATAATCCTGCTTTTTCCATGTCTCTACTAGAAAGGTACAGACATGTGCACAGATTCCTACCATCCCTGCTCAGCCGAGGGGGTCACTGCCAGCGGGAATGAGACCATGAGGTCATTAATGGTGTTCAGGGTTAGAGACAAGCTTCAAAACTTCAGAATAAGCTCTGTGGAAAATGAAGTTCCTACTCTATCTCCTGAAATTCTAGGAATAACCAGTCGTGGAGGCATAATGGACGCCTCCCAAAGTAACAGGTATCAAGAAGTTACCTTTTCTTGGAGCTTTTTGAGGCATCAGAAGGACTAAGGTGCCATATCCTGGCACCCAGAGTGTTCAGCAACCTCAAATTGCCAAGTTGTGGTTCTGCTGTGTAAAGCATAAAATACGCTTTAGGTGACCCTCTGAATTTTCCACAAAAATCGTCCAGTGCTAAGATAATGCCTTCCATAGGTTGACTCAGTATTTTTCAAATACATTAAGTGGGTGGTTAAGTGGTATAGTTAGGGCATCACTAATATTTCTTTGAAGTTTTGCTTGGTAAACTGATGCAGCGCCCAATTTTCACAGGGTTACAAAAAATGTTGTAAATTATTAGCTAAATGAAGAGTGGGAGGGCAAGAAAAACAACAAAACCCAACTATCGAAGCTCGCCAGGAATGTTTTAAAAATAGTGACATGTACTCAAATCTATTAAACACTAAGAAAGCAGCAAATGATGTAGAATCCTCGGGAAATAAAAATCCAAGTGCCTAGTATCCAGTCAATGGGTTAGTGCATTTCCATAGCTCTGTGTGAGATGAAGATTGTGTATGACCCCCTCGGGTTATGAATGACACCACCGAGATACAGACACCCATAAACACAATCATCGAAGTGGATAGCTGCAATCCTAGTCCCTTTCTGGGACCCTGCTGAGGGACGATGGTGAAGGAAATCCTCTCAGTGGGCAGAACTGAAGAGCAGTTCACCTGGTTGCTCATTTTGCTTGAAAGGAGAACTGGCCAGACATGTGATTATATGTCCGTTCTTGGGAAGTGGCTAATGATTGGGCTGGATAGTCAGGCAATACCAATGGGTGACAAGGAAGTCTGGGGAAGAGAAATGTAGATAAAATTCTCTGAATAGGCAAAAAATATGAAGATACTTGTGTTCCATGTGAACGACTTCCAAAGGGTGATCTCAGCAGGGGAAGATTTTAATAATCATGGGATGATCTATTCTGTGGATATCAGTTAGCCTCTTTCCCAGCCACCCCTGTCATCGCTGAATGGGCTAATGAACAGAGTGGCCACAGTGGCCAAAATGGAAGTTATACATGGGCTCGGCAACATGGACTTCTACTCACCGAGGCCAACCTAAGTACAGCCATGGCTGAGTACCCAATCTGCCAGCAGCAGAGACCAACCCTGAGCCTCTGATGTCACACCACCCCCCAGGGTGATCAGCCAACTATCTGGGAGGCAGATTATCCAACTCTCCCATCATGGAAGGGACAGCCTCTTGTTCTTACCGGAATATACACTTACCAGGATACAGATTTGCCCTTCCTGCACACAATGCTTCCACCAAACAATCATCCATGGACTTACAGAATGCCTTATCCATCATCATGGTATTCTATGCAGCATTGCTTCTGATCAAAGTACTAATTTCACAGCAAATTAACTATGGCAAATGGCCTTATGTTCATGGAATTCACTGGTCTTACCATATTCCCCAATACCCTGAGGCGACTGACTGGCTTGATAGAAGAGTGGAATGGCCTTTTGAAGATGTAGTTACAGTGCCAGCTAGATGGTAATACTTTGCAGGGCTGGAGCGAGGTTTTCCAGGAGGCTGTAAATGTTCTGCGTCAGCATCTAACATATGCGCTGCTTCTCCCATAGCTGGGATTCACAGATCCAGAAGTCAAGGAGTGGACATGGGAGTGGCACTACTCACTATTAACCCTAGTGACCTACTAGCAACATTTTTGTTTCTTGTCTTCCCAACTTTATGCTCTGCTGGCCTAAAACCTTGGTTCTGAAAGTAGGAATGCTTCCACTGGGAGACACAGTAATGATTTCATTGAACTGGAAGTTAAGACTGCCACTCAGCTACTTTGGGCCCTTTGTGCCCCTAAATCAGCAGGCAAAGAAGGGAGGTAGGATGCTGGCTGGGATGATTGGTCCTGATGACCAAGGAGAAATTGGATTACTACTCCATAATGGAGGTAAGGAAGAGTATGGAATATAAGAGATCCTTCAGGAGTCTCTTACTGTTGCCACGCCTTTTGATTAAATTCAGTGAAAACCAGGGATGTACTGTATGGTGACTAACATAATATAATAAAAAATATTATTATAAAAAAATAAAATAAATAAATAAATTCAGTGGAAAGCTACAACTCAATCCAGACAGGACTACTAATGGCCCAGACCCTGTCGGGAAGGAAGGTTTACATCACCCTATTAGGTAAAGAACCACAACCAGTTGAGGTGCTTGCTAAAGACAAACAGGTAGTGGAATAAAATAGTGATAAATACCAGTTGTGGTATTTGGCCAATTGTAGAAACAAGGACTGTGATTGTCCTGAGTATTTCTTCCTTATCTGTTATGAATATGTTTGTGTTTGTGTGTGTGTGTGTGTGAATCTCTTTGTTTTCTTCCCTCTCTTATCCCCTTGTCATGTAACATAAGATGCATTGACTTTATATCACAGTATTTAAGAATTGTGGACTTTGTATCACAGTATTTAAGTTACAGGATATCAAGAAGAATAAACACACCAGAATGACTTTACATCCTCTTCTGGGGAAAAGGTTATTAGGTTTTCCATTATATGCAGGATAGTTGCATCATGTTAGGTGGAAATATTGACCTTAGTTTTCTTTATATGGAGATTAAATATAATTTAAGAAGATGCGTATGAGTGCCAGATTGACAGGAGGTGAGCTTGTGATAGTGAATTTTATATATCCACTTGGCTGGGCCACAATGCTTAGATATTTGGTGAAACATCTTAGATGTTTCTACAAGAGTATTTTTTGTATGAGGTTAACATTTAAATCAGGGAACTTTGAGTAAAGCAGATTGTCCTCCATGATGTGGGTGAGCTTTATCCCAACACCTGAACAGCTGAAGGCCTTAACGGGACAAAAACTGACCTCCATTGAGCAAGAAGAAATTCTATCAGCACATGGTCTTCAGACTTGAGCTGCAGCATTAGTTCTTTCCTGGGTCTGCAGCCAACCAGCCCACCCTAAGGATTTTGGACTTGACAGCCTCCATATTCACATGAGCCAAGTTTTAAAAAATAAAAACCTTCTCTCTCTGTCTCTCTCTGTACACACACACACGCAGGTGTATAAACACACATACATGTAATAATACGTACATACATGTAGGTACATGTAATCGGAGATCTGAAAACGCAGTTACTTACCAATCTGCTACTTGTACATGCACCTTGCCACTTCTGACAACCCAACGGTCATTCTGCTATGGCTTTCAAACGACACACTAGGGACGCCTGGGTGGCTCAGTCAGTTTAGCGTCTGCCTCCGGCCCAGGTGATGATCCCAGGCTCCTGGAATCGAGTCCCACATCGGGCACCCTGCTCAACAGGGAGCCTGCTTCTCCCTTTCCTCCGTGCTCATGCTCTCTCTCATTATCTCTGTCTGTCTGTCTCAAATAAATAAGTTTAAAAAATAAAAACAAATGAAATAAAATGACATACTAGGTGTGCATAATAGAGACCCTTTTATCAAAGCCTTACTATTGTGTAGCGAAGGCTATTTTAAAAGAAAATAAAGTAGGAGTGTTTTGTAATAAATGTTCCTTCAGGCTTCCCAGCAATATGAAAGTTATGGAAGACCTTTACGATTGCAAGATGGGAAATGGTCTGTGAGGTGGCCTTGTTATCCCATGTGTCCTCAGGCTGGATGAGAGGTTCTGAAGCGCTTGGGGTAACATTGGTTGAATGACAAAAGTCAAAGAGGTTATGAGAGTATGCTTTTCTATAAACCAAATTCATATGGTATCGTTAATGAAGAGGGTTTTCCTTCCCTTTATTCCTATGTATCTACAAATACAGTGGGACATCTCGCTACCATCGTCTACTCAGGGTGCACCTGCCCTCACAGATTCTGCAAGGCAATCATAGAATGCTGGGCAATGACCTGGAGAGAGCCAACTGCGCCTCTCTGGGAAAGTTAGTTTGCTATTTCATTAAACTTTAAAAAGGGGTAGTTCTCCTTAGTCAACTACCAACATCTCATGAATGTAATCATTCTACACCTGCAAAACCGGGGAGGTTCGTAGAGGGAACAGGACAGAGGGCCTTCAGCAGAAAGCAGAAGTATCATGGAACTTAGTGGATTCTCACTTTAACAGTCTAACTTAATAGACAGCAAAGAAGGGGGGTGGCAATAGAGAATTTAGGGAGCAAGTTCAAAAAGAAAGAAAAAAGAGGATGCATTTTTCTGACTCATTGGATGATTATCTGTGGTCCTTGGAATAAGAGGCTAAATGGTCATTTTACCAAGCTGGGCAGATGAAAGCCTAGATGGCCACCCTCCCCATGTTGGATTCTCTGAACTTGACAAAGTATCCATTGAATGTTGTCTGTAAAAAAGAGTATCTACTTCAGTTTTCTCAAAAAATGATTATTCAATATGGTTGTTTAGTGACCTCATTAGACCAAAAGAACAACCTTGATTTCAAAATCTTTATTTACATCATTCATAAAATGTAGTGTTTCAGTTTTCTGAACCGATTGAGCAGCATAATATGTAATATGTAACAAAATACCTGAACTCGAGAGTTTTTCATTTGGTTTGATTTTGTCTTGCTTTTCATAGTGAGTTGTAAAGGGACTGCTAAGAAAATGTACCCTTGATTATTAGGTGAAGGGAGGAAAACAAAATTTGGTTGAGAACCTATTATGTGCCCAGCAATATATAAGGGTATATTATTAAATCATTTCATTTATTAAGCGCTTCCTCTGGGTCACACATTCTTCTCGGCACCAGAGATACTGTGGAAAATAAAACAAATATCCTTGTCTTACAGAGACTGCTTTCTAGTGCAAGGAGACAAACTATGAACCCAAGAAAAATGTCAGATAATAAAACTAATATGCAGATAATTGAAATAGGGTGAATGGCAAAGGATGGCCAGCTGGTTAGTTTAGGTCCACTGCGTAAGTGATGTTTGCTCTGATCTAAACGGCAAGAAGGATCTATCCATGTGAGCATCAAGAGGAAATCATCCCAGGTGGAGGGCATGACATAGACAAAGTCCCAAAGGCAGACACAAAGTTGGCTTTGCGAAAGGAAAAGAGCCAAGATGGCTCCAGCCTGGAGAGCAAAGAAAGAGTGGGAAGAGGAAATGGGAGTAGGGCCTGACAAAGGAATGTTAGGCAGGCAAGAAACATGAATCTAGCTCATATGGTCTCATCTTGGGAACTCAACAGTCCAGAGAGGCACTTGAGATGTAAATAACTAAGCCACAAAATCTCTGACTAAAGGCTACAATGGGGGTGGTGGGTAGAAAAACGGAGGGCTCCAAGGGATTAGCCACATGAGGTGGTTCTGGGCATCCAAGAAGTTCCTTTTAGATTTATCTTTTCCCAGACAATATTACAGCTACAGGAGAACTTCTAGCTTAGTCCTCACTTGAAAAAGTAAGTATTCCAAATGGTTAAATTTGCCCCAGGCTATATTTTAACGGCATTTAGGTGTAGCTGGGCGCATTCTATTGTTTCCCATCCACCCTGAACAATTAAAAACTCCTTTGGGTTAGCTTTTATCTTACTCCCTGCTTTTTCTACTTAAACTTTAGCCTTACTTGATAAATAAGTATTTATTCTGTTATCATGGTATTTAGTTCTTTGATGTAACCCATTCTGGAGCATTGTCCATAGGGAGACCAAAAGAGGAGGGGGACATCTGAAGAACAAAATAGATTGTCTTTTCAGGTCTTTGATGGAATTCCCATCACACTGGCCCATCCTTGGCCTGGCAGATTCATTAGCCCATATGGTTCATGTGCTTAAAGCACAGTACATAACCATTATTGTCTTGAGTTGTGGGAACAATTTGTGTTGTCTAATATGTTCTGTTTGAAGTTGTGATGTGTGTAGGGTGGGGGTCAGGAACATAGACACGTCATAGTTTCCATGTGAGATTCCAACCGGAGAAGGCACTTACTAAATTCTCTATTTCAGTTATTTTTTGCAATTTATATTAAGTTAGCATCCCCATTACACAGATCATCAAGGTTTAGAGAATCCTTTGTCTAGGATCTCACAGGTAATGAGCCTCAGGTATAGCTGACTAGCGTGGACCCCGAGGAGCCCCACCTTCAGCAAGCTGCTGACACCCCAGAGCTTACTGAGGGAGGTGACATAAATGTCTATGTAGCTTCCATTTGGAGTTGAAATCAAGTGGAAGTTCACTAAACTGCGTTACATTCAATGATGCCCGTCAACCTTCCCCCAGCCATCCTATCCCTGACTTTCCCATGTTGGTTACCGTTATATTTCTCTTATTTTGTTGTTGCAATTTGTAGGCACAGTTTACAGGAAACAATCCTTGGTTAGGACGAGCTTCTGTTGCTTCTTGCTAGATAAATTATAGGGCCATAAATGGGAGAGATTTGTTCTGGGGAAATTAAAGCTTTCAGGTTTCGCTTCAGTCTGGCAAAAGATGTCTGCTAAAAATCCAGGTTCCTTATTTACTCTTGGCACTTGGTAAATAGATCGGGGGTGAAAGAGAGCCCTTTATACTGTCTTCATGTAGGTTACAGCTTTAATATGTGTGTCCCATGAAGGATTCAGCCTGCGAGGACATGTCAAGCCCTGTGCTGCCTGAATGTTAGGCTAGGCCGGGGGCTTGCAGAGAGAGTGAGTGCAATGTGTATTCATCTGGGACAGAGTGAAGGAAGAGACTCCGAAGGCCAAAGCTCGCTGGATTTCCTTGCCTCTGTGCCTGGTATTTTATCATTACAAATCAATATTTTTGATTTGACAGAGGCCTTTTAAAATACAAATGCCTAACAATAAACCTCTGTCGATAATATATAAGACTTTCAGTAAGGCCATAGTCCTCTTATGTTTAGAAAATTGCAGATAATATTGAATTTTGACTTAAAAATTTTTTTCCAATTTATTCTGTGTTATTTTTCATAATCATCCAGAAAATTCTCTGGAAGTCATTTTCCAGGTCAATCCTGTGAGCCGTCAAATATGTGCTCTTCCTCGCCCTTCATACTGTATTCTGGTTGACAGTTAATTTTTATTTTTATTTATTGCTCATTGGATCATGCTACATTAGACATTGACAACATCCCAAAGATGGGGATAAGGTGGGACGCCTGGGTGGCTCAGTCAGTGAAGCATTTGCCTTAGGCTCAGGTCATGATCTGGGGGGGGGGGGGGTCCTTGGATCAAGCAGAGTCTGGCTCCCTGCTCAGTGGGGATCCTGCTTCTCCCTCTCCCCACCGCCTGCTCATGCTCTCTCTCTCTCTCTCGCTATCTCTCTCTTTCTCAAATAAATAAATAAAATCCTAAAAAAAAAAAAAAAAAAAAAAGATGGGGATAAGGTGAGTTTTCAGCCTGTCCGAGACCCGTTGGTTTGTTGCAAGCTAGATTACCATTCCTCCCATGTCGAGAGATACCACCAGCCTCCTTTCCTGGTTGAAATTAAAAACTTATTACCAAACCATGCCCCTAATCCCCACCAGCTTTCTTGTGGTGCGACTTTCTAGAATCCATGGATATAGAACATTGGTGTCATTCCCTGCCTCTGTGAGATTGCCATACCCTGTGCCAGATTACAGCCACACTTGTCTAAACGTTCATACATCTTCCAACTATGTGAATCTCTCCTTCCAACTTCCAGCTTCTCCCCTTACATGTCTGTGCATATACACTTGTTCATTTTTAATGAGCTAGGGGTATGTTTTAAAAAGCAAATATCCTTTGAAGGAGTAATAGTTGAGTAATCAATCACATTTTGGTGTGAGTGAGCTTTCCAAAACACGTTGGAATGTATCACCTTAAAAGCCTCGGTGGGAAAAAAAAAGAATAAAAAATTAAAAAATAAAAGCCTTGGTGAAATGGTGTTCCTTGTGGCTTTTAGTCCCTTCCTAGTAGGGCTTATGGGTACCTTTGTAGGTGACTTCCCACGTGTCCCCTCTCTGTGTGAGCTTGTGTGCCTCACTGTACCTCCTGCATCTAGCACTGTCTGAAGCATAGTTCTGGAAGAATCTATTGACGGGTGGATGCACTCCAGCCATGCCGAGAGCAGTACAGAAACAGAGATAACTGTGCAAGCTAATACTTGGCAGTCCTTTAAATGAATACATTTTTAAGACATTGTTAATTCCATAGGTATTGGGGTTGGAGACGGAGAGGCAGCGAGAGGGAGAGACAGACTAATGTCATTAGGATCTTTTCTTATTTCATTTGAAAGTGCTGTTTTGTGGGCGCCTGGGGGGCGCTCAGTCGGTTAAGCATCTGCCTTAGGCTCAGGTCATGATCCCAGGGTCCCAGAATCGAGTCCCACATAGGGCTCCTTGCTCATCTAGGAGCCTGCTTCTCCCTCTGCCTGCTGCTCCCCCTGCTTGTGCTCTCTCTCTCTCTCCATCAAATAAATAAATAAAATCTTAAAAAAAAAAAAAAAAGTGCTGTTTTGCCGCTGCAGCAATAGCAGCAAGGGCCCTGTACATTTCGCTTGTGTCAGAGGTCCGAGTAGGGGCCGTGTCCCCAGATCATCGCAGAGATGCTACGCAGCACCTCAGAGTTTGGTACTCGAGCTGTTTCTGCCTAGAATGACGTTCCTCTTTTGTCCCCAGCTGACCTTTCCGGGATCAGCCCCAATATTCTTTCTTTGTGGGAAACTTTCCTCAACAACTGCATGTCTGCTGCTTCTCCCCAGTAGAAAATTCCTCTCTCTGTTCTTCTAAGGTAGATTGCTGGGACCTCTAACACGCGTCATATCATATCATAATTTATGTGGGTGCTCCCCACTCAGAATGACAGCTTCTGTGAATTTCAAATAACAGGATTATTCATATTTGTGTCCCTTGAGCTTAATATTCATACTTACTTAATAAATGCTTGTTAAAGGCTTGCATGAACAAATGGAAGGGAGGGAGGCAAAGAGGGAGGAAGGGAGGGGAGAAGGGAAGGAGGGAGAAAGCCAGAGAAAGGCAAGGAGAATCAGGTCAATACCTCCTGGGGCGATTAGCTGAGAGCAGGGCTTTGAGGCAGCTGGCTTAGCAGGGAGGAAGGTGGAAGGCAGTATTTCAGAGTTTGCAGGACCACAGAGTGCACCAGGGTTGTGGGTGGGAAGTGGGAGAGGCACGGCAGTTAACTTCAGCGACAGAGAAGGGTTACAGCGAGGAGATAAATTTGGTTTCAAAAGCAAGTACTGCTACTTTACAATTTTGCCTATCATCTGCTCAACTCAGAAGAAAAATAACAACAATTGCTTAATCCTCAATAGCTGAAAAGTGCTGTTAGAGAAAACAACCTAAGGCCTCTGTACTAGACAGCCCCGTGTACAGTATGTGGCAAAACCCTATTCCAAGGCTCTTCACAGTGTAGTCTTGCTTTATTCAAAAGCACTGTCTTGGAAAAGAAATAAGCCCTGCATAAATAAAGCATGTAGTTTTGTGCATTTTAATAACACTGAACACTGTTATTCAAAGTAATGTGTTCGTCTCTTACTTATGTATTCAATCACATCCTTACCTTCTTTATGCATGTCACTTTTGACAATTAAGAGTATGGAACGTAATAATCACTATAGAACCTGTGATCTATAAACTCTCATTTAACCACCATTGCTGATTACTTACCTATAATAGCTCTTGTGAATAAACTCATTTGCTGTCATCTTTTTCTGTTTGATGAATACTGTAAAAAAAAAAAAAAGAGGCATGCACTTGGTGACAACCTTCAACAAAAACTGATCCATTTAGTTGCTCTCTAGAGTAATAATTATGCTTTTTGGTGTTTCTCTGTACTTTTTTTGGTGACGCTCCAGGGAAAGGATTCTATAAGCATCACCACATGAAGCAGTAAGCATGGAACCTAAACTGTGCACATAATTGTTCTAGAATTCTTGACACTTTGGGCAATGCAAAACAATTATATTGCCATTATCAATGGAAAGTATTGTACCTAGAGAATGAGGACACCACACAGCTGACACACTTCAGAAGGAGTCCAACAGCTAAGTCCTAATGAAAATATTTGGGGGGGACGCCTGGATGACTCAGTCGGTTAAGTATCTGACTCTTGATTTCTGCTGGGGGCATGATCTCAGGGTCATGGGATGGAGCCCAGTTTTGGGCTCCCCACTTCGCAGGGAGTTGGCCTGAGGATTCTCTCTCCTTCTCCCTCTGCCCCTACCTGCCCCCCTGCTTGCTCTCTCTCTCTCTCAAATAAATAAATCTTTAAAAAATATTTTCAAAATATTTCCTTTGATATGTTGAGAAATATCCAGAATTTGTTTTCTGAGACTTCGAATTAAATTAAAAGGGTCCTATCTTAGTAAAGGTTTCAAGTTTCAGTATTTACAGTCCTTCATTAAGGAAAATTAAAGCAGAAGAACTAAATGATTTTCTGAAGCATTGAAATACACATGCACTGGGAAATGATTTGTTTCAGTGCAAACTTTGTATCTTGGTGAATTATTTCCATTTGAGAGTTTTGACTGCAGTTTCCCCACTACGAAGCATCAATGAGATTACTGGCTTGGGGGAGTGGGGAGGTAATTAGCCTATCTCCTATCAAGCCATCTGTATTTTCTGCGACTGCACAAGGCGTTGTAGAGAGAAATTACCTGGAACTGATTAAACCTCAGGAGAAGTGGGGGAAATTCTGCATTCCAGAGCCGTTCTGCCAGAGAACGCGATCGCCCTCTGGGTTGCATTTACAAGCGCAATTTGGTGACGCAACTCTGGCCACTGAGCCACCGGGGAGTAAGAGGAAAGGGGCCGGATTCCTCCGGTAGGAAGACTATCTGGACCAAAGAAAGAGGCTGGCGACGGGAAGGAAGAACAGATCAAGCGTTTGAATAGCGGCCACAGGGCAACCCAAAGCCTGTGCAGAGTTAACAGGCGCGCGTCACACACCGTTCCCCCCTCTACCTCCCCCACCTCCCCGCCCCATCTACCCGCCGCTGTGTGTCACCTTCCTGTTCGGAAGTCTTAGTAGGTTGCTGGGACAGAACAGGGGGCGCCTGCTCCACCCTTCAGGTATCCGGTTGGAAGAAAAGCCAGTCTCAACAACTTGATTCTCTATGTTAAATGATAAGTTTAGCAGACCGTCCGTCTCCAACTGCCGAACATTAGGGTAGGGGGAGGAAGGAGAACATCAGACGTTCCTTTTCTGTTCCAACCACAAATCATACGGTTGTGCGTCTTCTCTATTCCACTTAGAGCCCTCTAACTTGAATTCCACGTTCCTCCTGGAATGCATGTGGCAGACCTTCTTTGAAAATATGAACGCTCTGCATGTGTTTTGAATTTTTTCTGGACTGATTTGTGATGATAATCAGTCAAGTTACATTTCTTGTGTGTCTTGCTGGGAGTGTAATAAACTCAGGACGCTGATGACTGTAATTTTCTGAGTGATGTTGCAATGGAGAGAATAAATGGCCCAGTGTTGAACTTTGCAGCTTGCTCCCTTCCTGTATGTAAATTGCCTTTATATAAAGTGGGGTGCATAACAGAGCAGGACAGCTGCCTCTGACTCCTCTGCTCTCTGTCATCTCAGCGTCCAGCCTTATCAGGCACATAGCAGGGAGGCTATTGCAACGTAACTGAGCTCTACCTCCAACCTCCAGAAAGTAATCCCCAAACTTCATATCCTAGGCAACCTGAAGAATGAAAGAGGAATCTATAAAATCCCCTTTGAAAGGTTCGTGTACTTTTATTACTATAATTTGGAGGGACTGGGTAAAAGGAAGATGCTTCAGAGGATCTGGCCTGGGGAAGGCACAGGAGGTGGGGACACATGGGAAGGTGCCCCATGGAAGGTTTCTCAGTTTCATGTTTTAAGAACAAACAAGCAGAAATCTTGGTGCAGGTTGGTGTTTCTGGGCAGTCTTTGCCAAATTTGCGTGCTCTCTCGCTCTCTCTCTCTCTTTTATTTTTATTAAGTTCAATTAGCCAACAGATAGTACATCATTAGCTTTTGATGTAGTGATCAATGATTCATGGGTTGTGTGTAGTATCCAGTGCAAATTTGCTCTCTTAAAAGGGGACGGAATGGTGTGGGAGCAGGGACGGGCTGGGCTAGTTGAAATGGAACAGAGTATGGGGGGCATTGGCAGTAACAAAGTCGTATTGTATGAAGAATCCATGGACCAGGAAGCAATAATGCGCCAGCGACTGTGATCTGGAGTTTCCTAAACCTTGCTTAAGGTTGGAGCATCAATTTCAGGCACTGAGAACTGCTTTTTTAAGAGTGGGTGCTGAGCAACATTTCCCAGCCACTCTCCAGGAGAGATGATGTGTGTTCCCTTCTCCCAGTCTGGGGCTGTTGCAACTGAGCAAACCAGGCAGCAGCTGAGATTACAGATCATATTAGGGCAAATGAGGTGGTTGTGCCTGCAAAACAAATCCCTGCCCAGGACGAAAGGAAAACGGCTTCGCAGGCTATTCTTGGTTTGACAGCTGGTATTTTGGAGTGTGTCAGACCCAGTATGCAACTCAAAAATGGCAGGGTCCTTGACAGTCAGGGGTCACGGCAGGGCAGCCACCGAAGACAGCACCAGCAAGTGCCAGGTACTGGCCCTGCAAACCTTAGTAACTTGCAGCCGCCTCGCGCTCAGGCCCAGTGGCTGTGGCTGTGCTCCTGGCTTCCCCCGCCCAGCGCTGGCCCGAGTCCTCGCGCCGGCGGTCAGACTGCAGCGCCCCGGCATCTCCCAGCGGCGGGGTTACTGGAAGGCACCGCGCCGCTGCTCTGCAGAGCTTCCCTCTCTCCTCCGCTTTCCGGAGCACAGGCACCCGGCTCATCTTTCAGGAGTTCGCGAATCCCAGTTTATCTGGGACTTGAGGGAAAGAGCAAGGTGGTTAAACTGTAAGAAGACTCCCGGGTCAGCCCTGAAATAAACCGGAGGAGGGGTAGGGAAGACGAGGACAAACTGAGGGTTTTTAAGACGCTGTAAGGCGACCTTGCTGAGTTCTCAGGTGCGAGAGCGGGAGAGGGAATCAGGGAGCCGCCGCTACCCGGGGTCACGCCAGGTCGGCGCCTTGCTCGGAGTTACCACTCCCCTAACTTGCCACTTCCTCACGTGTTCTTGGCGTGGCAGAGATTAAAGATGCAAGAGAAAAAAATTACATGCGGAACGGACAGAATGTTCTCAAAGACTAGGGGGGAAAAAGTGAAATGCAGATTGTACTTTTTTTTTCTCTTTAGTGCAGAGACGAATTTTATTTCCGCCCCCTCCCCTACACATTCCTGACCTCTCCCTCCCCCTTCCCTCTTTCTTTCCTTCCTTCCTCCGCTTCCAAGTTCTGGGATTTTGCAGCCTTGCGTGGCTTTGGCCAAAAGCACAAAAAAGGCGTTTTCGGAAGCGGCTCGGCCGTGCACAAGGGCCATTTGTTTGTTTTGGGTCTCGGGGCAGGAAATCTTGCCCGGCCTGAGTCACGGCGGCTCCTTCAAGGAAACGTCAGTGTTCTCCTGTCGCCCTCGCTCGCTGCGCGCCCGGCCGCGGCTGCCCATGGGGGAGATGCAGGGCGCGCTGGCCAGGGCCCGGCTCGAGTCTCTGCTGCGGCCCCGCCACAAAAAGAGGGCCGAGGCGCAGAAACGCAGCGAGTCCTTCCTGCTGACCGGCCTGGGTAAGCGCTGCGGCCGCCACGCGGGGACTGTCCCGCTCCGCCGCTAGTAGCTCGGCTCCGGCGAGAGGGACCGGGGGTGGGCGCGCGTTCTCAGGATGGAGGGACTGAGGCCGGGAGAGAAGGAAGTGGGAGCGGGGAACCCGCTGGGCGTCCCAGACCCACGGTGACCCCGCAGATGAGGGCGCGCGGGGCCACCCTCGCCCGACAGACACCTCGGGCTGGTGGTGCGCGGCCGCCGGGTGGGGGCTGATGAGGCTGCCGGGGGAGTTAGGGGAGAGGCCCGGCTTCGGGACCGGGAGGGAATCGGCAGGCAGAGTCTGACAAACCAGAGTGGGCACTGAGCCACCGGCTGGCCGAGCACCGGGCGGAAAGCGCCCCAGTGCCGCGACTCTGATTTCCTAGCTGGGCGGAATAAATGAGAAAGGTGGAAAATTACCCCGGACTCTCCCTCCCCCCACCCCCTCCGCCTGCGGTTTCCCTCTCTCCAGCCGGGGAGACCAGAGAGGCAGATAACAGTCCCGCGCAGGGCCTCCCGGGCAGTCCCCGCGCCCCCCGCCCCCGCCCCGGGCTTGCCCTGGGGCCGGGGGCCGAACCGCCGGCCACCACCCGCGAGGGAGCAGCTCTTCGAGCCTCGCGGACGCCGGAGGCGGGGCTTGGGGCGGGGCCTGGGCGGGGCCGCTTCCTCATTGTCGCGTGGGCCCCGCCCCTGCGGCGGCTCAAGGCTTATAAAGCGGGCTGCGCGGCGCGCGGCCAGTGTTGGCTGAGCCGGTCTCCCGTCAGTAACGACTCTCTGCGCGCTCTCTCTCTGCGGAGATGACGGTGAAAACCGAGGCTGCTAGGGGCACCCTCACTTACTCCAGAATGAGGGGAATGGTAGCGATTCTCATCGGTGAGTGTAGGAATTTTACTGAACTTCTAGGATATGCGAAGTGGAAATTTTTTTCAGGTCGCGCATCAGATGAGTGTGTGTGGCGTCGGACGTTACGAAGCCATCTAGACGTTTATTTATTTCTTCTCTCTTAATTCACAGCTTTCATGAAACAGAGGAGGATGGGCCTGAACGACTTTATTCAGAAGATTGCCAATAACTCCTATGCATGCAAACAGTAAGTTTTGGGGAGGGTTGGGAGAAATAAAAAGAAGTAGTAGAGTTTCAGTTTACCAGCAGTAAAGACACATTCTCATCAGAAGGTTGATCAGAAAGCTGAAGCCTTCCCCGAGGGTGGGAACCCTTGTCTCTTTTAAGTCCCAATTGAAAACATTTAAACATTAAAACTAATGTGCTGATTTGGCCTGTCCTAGAGCTGTGAGATAAAATTTTCGTGTTTGCCTCATTCACCCCCTGTTTCCGTGAAGAACAGCCCTCATCCCTGTATTTAACTGGGTTTATCATTTTCTCTGGCTATTATTTTCTTTGATTAATTTCTTCTTCGGGTGTTTTTAGTTGAAGCACTCAACTGTCGGGGGAAAAGTTGAGCCAGAAACTTACTACCGGTGTTGGTGTGCCCCCTTGTGTCGAGTTAAGGAGGTTCTAAGTTGTTACTTTCTCTGCAGCCCTGAAGTTCAGTCCATTTTGAAAATCTCCCAACCTCAGGAGCCTGAGCTTATGAATGCCAACCCTTCTCCTCCAGTAAGTATTCTCTATTTGTGATTCTTCTGTAGAGGAATCTTGTAAATGAGTCAATTAGTATTCCTACATTGATGGATTACAGTAGCATTTCTAGAAATTACTATCAAGGCAGGAATGCCTAGTTAATAGCATAATTAGTGACTTAAGCACTTACTTAATTATTGAGTCAGTGAAGTATTTTAAAAGGCCTATTGCCTAAAAGTTTTATCTGGTTACAACATGATCGTGTACAATTTCCATACTCCCATATGACATATTGATGTGTATGGATGAAAAGTAGTCTTGGTTGTGTCTGTGATGTGTAGTGACTTGCCTCAGTTATTTGCAGATGTGGCATCTTTTACATTGCCTGTCCTTTATTGTTGTCTTCCTTTGAAGCAAGGATACTAAAAGAAAACATTTTCTTTTCCAGCCAAGTCCTTCTCAGCAAATCAACCTTGGCCCATCATCCAATCCTCACGCTAAACCATCTGACTTTCACTTCTTGAAAGTGATTGGGAAAGGCAGTTTTGGGAAGGTAATTTCAGATCTGAAGACCTCATAATTTATGGTCTTTCATGCATTCGTTTTCCATTCTCTGTGGGTGTAGATAGCAAAATGATTTTTTTAATTGAAATTCCAGGTTCTTCTAGCAAGACACAAAGCAGAAGAAGCGTTCTATGCAGTCAAAGTTTTACAGAAGAAAGCCATCCTGAAAAAGAAGGAGGTACGAAATGCGCTAGATGGATTGGAGTTAGAGATAGACATTCATCAAATGGTTTTACCTTTGAATTTTGGTACCAAGTTGAAATTTGCCACTAAATCTTAATTGTCCTTTTTCTAGGAAAAGCATATTATGTCGGAACGGAATGTTCTACTGAAGAATGTGAAACACCCTTTCCTGGTGGGCCTTCACTTCTCTTTCCAGACTGCTGACAAATTGTACTTTGTCCTCGACTACATCAATGGTGGAGAGGTGAGCGGCGGGAATATGAACTAACCTTTGGGTGTCTGGGCATGGCATTCCTGGTTTTAGTTTGAGAGGAAAGCTTTTCAGTGATACCTAGGGGGAAAAAGTTACCAGAATTAGCCTTTCCTTCAATCTGAAGGTTGCAAATAGTTAACAGACTATTTAAGGCCACTTCCTGCAATTGTCCCCTTTAGCTATATATGTCGAGACTAATTAAATGCATTGTTATCAGGCCTTGGCAACCCAGACTCACTTTGTTCTGTCTCCCGCAGTTGTTCTACCACCTCCAGAGGGAGCGTTGCTTCCTGGAACCACGGGCTCGTTTCTATGCTGCTGAAATAGCCAGTGCCTTGGGTTACCTGCACTCTCTGAACATCGTCTATAGGTAAGCTGCAGAGCTCCCAAGGTTACCTTCCTGGGTAGAAAGGAGACAGAGCCCTAGCCTTTAATGGAGCCCTGAGATAATTTGTATTTAAGTACCGCATGGTCACCTAAAACCAGATCCCCCAGCATGTGAGCTGCCTTGACTCCATGCCACCAGGGAAGTAGCCAGCTACGATTGTGCCCGATCCAGAATAGATTAGCAGAACAAGGACTCCCTTTTTTTCTTCACTATACAGCTACAGTGAATTGAAAATGCTGCTAATACCCCAAGCTGTTATTTTCACAGAGGATTTCTTATGAAGTGAAATTAACTTATACTACTTTTTTTTTTTTTTTTTTTTTTTGCAGAGACTTAAAACCAGAGAATATTCTGCTGGACTCACAGGGACACATTGTCCTTACTGACTTTGGGCTCTGCAAGGAGAACATTGAACACAATGGCACGACCTCCACCTTCTGTGGCACGCCCGAGGTAGGCACACTGTCGGTTTGGTGCCTGGTCTGCCCTCTCCTGGGAGAGCCAAGTGCAAAAATACTCAACCTACCAAAAGGGTAGTTTGTTCTCAGAGGTTTCTCAGTCCAGTTGAGTGCAAGGAAAATACATTTGCTGTTTGATGCAGCATAAGAAATCCCAGGGCTTATGTTGCTTTCATTAAGACCAGCTGTTTGCAAAAGCCATGTCATAAAATGTTGTAAATTCCCAAGTAAGCTACTGTTGGGTGCCCAATCACTTTCCAAATATCAGTACACATACCTGGCCCTTCAACCTCCAAGTCCAGCAATTTTATCAGGAAGTAATATAAAGAAATGTATCCTGTAAGTGGATCCAGGGTCTCAGCCCTTACAAAGTGCATGCCTGGTCGTGGGATTGCCCGGTTTCACAGACTTCTAAACTCTGTTTCCCTCCTTTGTGTTTCAGTATCTTGCACCCGAAGTGCTCCATAAGCAGCCTTATGACAGGACTGTGGACTGGTGGTGCCTGGGGGCCGTCTTATATGAGATGCTGTATGGCCTGGTGAGTAGTGCATTGAGAGCCAGGGAATCTTGCCCCTGGTTTGATGGTGCTCCCTAGAATGGCATCTTCTTAAAATCCAGACTTATCAGGGTGCACAAGCCCCATTGCAGATCTGGTCATTGTGTCTTGCCCCTTTATCAACAAGCTTATCAAATGCTGATAAGAGAGGCCTATTGGTTATTTTGTAAGTGTTTTAGGGTAAGCTCTTAGTTTGTGAATTTTTCTTTTGTAAAATCACATTTGATGAGATTTGACCCCCTAAACCTGTGTGAGGAAGAACGTGGCTTGTTAGTATCTACTCCCTGAGAAGGGTCTCGAAATAGAATTTAAAAATCCAGGGCAAAGGAAACCTATTAAGGGAAAGACTATGTCAAATCCAGCTTAATCTAGTTGAAGACTTTTTCTCTGTTGGTCGTGTTTGCTGTACAAACCTTCCAATTAAGCATTAATTTCCCTCCTCCTTTCAGCCTCCGTTTTACAGCCGAAACACAGCTGAGATGTACGACAACATTCTGAACAAGCCCCTCCAGCTGAAGCCAAATATCACCAATTCTGCCAGACACCTCCTGGAGGGCCTCCTGCAAAAGGACAGGACAAAGAGGCTGGGCGCCAAGGACGACTTCGTGAGTAACTCTTTCCTGCTCTCCTGGGCTGTCTGGGAAGCGCCCTGGACCCCACTGCCCTCCTTGAATTCCACCGGTCTAAATTCATCTCCTGTTTCTTCTGGACAGATGGAGATTAAGAATCATGTCTTCTTCTCCCTAATTAACTGGGATGATCTCATTAATAAGAAGATTACTCCTCCCTTTAACCCAAATGTGGTGAGTATCTCTTTCTTCTGAGTAGAGGAAGACCGAAAGGGCACTTCTTGAAGTCAGGGTTGCTGGTGGTGGAGGGGAGGTCCCTTGAGGTTAACATCGGCAGACCTTTTATTCACAAACCATTATTTTACCTAGATAAACAGAATTTTTGTCCCCACCAAGCTAACGTAACTTTCCCACACATTTATCAGTTAAAGTACCAAAAGATAAAAAGTAAGCACTATCCTCATTATTTAAACGTTGAGTGGCCTGTGGATGGTTATTACGGGAGTTTCCATCTAGTACCCTAAAGACTTGAGCTCCAGTATTGAAAGCCCACATGAGGATTTCCCGGTCCTGTCTGCACACTGAATTCTCGACACTGAGTGGTCTTTTCCCTTCTTCCCACAATAGAGTGGACCTAGCGACCTGCGGCACTTCGATCCCGAGTTCACCGAAGAGCCTGTCCCCAACTCCATCGGCAGGTCCCCTGACAGCATCCTCCTCACAGCCAGCGTCAAGGAAGCGGCCGAGGCCTTCCTAGGCTTCTCCTATGCACCTCCTATGGACTCTTTCCTCTGAACAGTCCTCGGGTTGGTCTTGAAGGATTTTATGTGTGTTTGTAAGCGTTTTAGTTAGCCTCTCGGTGGAGCTGCCAGCTGACAGGACATCTTAAAAGAGAATTTGCACATCTCTGGAAGCTTGCACATCTTGGCAATCTTATTGCACACTGTTTGCTGGAAGCTTTTTGAAGAGCACATCCTCCTCTCAGTGAGCTCATGAGGTTTTCATTTTTATTCTTCCTTCCAACATGGTGCTATCTCTGAAATGAGCATTTGCGCGCCGCCGTAGACAGATGCAGTAGTCGCTTTAGGATGACGCAGTTCGAAGAAGGGTTTGCAGTTCGAAGAAGGGTTTTCGGAAGGTCTGTCTGGGCCGTGATAACGAATCTTATGACATGTGCCTTTTCTGATGAGATCGTGTTAGCTCCAAAGCTTTTCCTGTTGCAGAGTGTTTCAGTTCTTTATTTTTCCTTGTGGATTTACTGTGTGAACAGTGGTATGAATGTGGTGTGCTTGATCACAGATGGATTTAGTTCTAAGCATCAATGTGACACTTGCAGGACACTACAATGTGGGACATTGTTTGTTTCTTCCATATTTGGAAGATAAATTTATGTGTAGACCGTTTTGTTTTTTTGTTTTTTGTAAGATACAGTTAATAACTAAAATTTATTGAAAATGGTCTTGCAATGACTTGTATCCAGATGCTTAAAGAAAGCATTGCTGCTACAAATATTTCTATTTTTAGAAAGGGTTTTTATGGACCAATGCCCCAGTTGTCGGTCAAAGCCTGGTATTTTCATTGTTTAAAATGTCACCTGTAAAATGGGCATTATTTATGTTTTTCTTTTTTTTTTTTTGCATTCCTGATAATTGTATGTATTGTATAAAGAAAGTCTGTACATTGGGTTATAACACTAGTATATTTAAACTTACAGGCTTATTTGTAATGGAAACCATTTTAATGTACTGTAATTAACATGGTTATAATATGTACAATTCTTTGCCCCCCCACCACACAACTTTTTTTGTGTGTGATAAACCAACTTTGGTTTGCAATAAAACCTTGAAAAATATTTACATAAATTGTGTCATGTGTGTTGTTTTGTATGTCTCAGTTGGGGTGGAGTGGGGTGGGGTGGGGAGCAGTAATAATGGGTCTATTTAAAACTTATAAACCTGGGAAATGCTGCTATACTTTGCAGCTCAGTGGTTGGCCTCCAATAGCAACAGCTTCAGACCCCAGGGGCTATAGAGAGGGCTTAAAGCCCTTTACCTTCTGGGTCTTAGCAGTATTTTGTGACGGCGGTCAGGTCATTCACAAATCCATCCAAACAAACCCTTTCCAATGTACAAACCCACTCCACAAGGACAGCCATGAAGCCACGTGCCCTGTATTTATCGCCTGCCCTCTGAAGTTGGCTGTTTGTCCTGACATCTGGCTTGCCCAAAGTAACAGGTAATTCTTTCAACAACTAATTTGAGGGCCTACTCTGGGCCCAGCCCTGCTCTGAGTGCTGGGGATACAGCAGTGGGCAAAGCAGACTAATCTCTGCCCTTAAAGAGCCTAATGGAAAAGGCAAACTTTTCAATAAAGCTGTTTGTTGAAATGGAAGTCGAGAAAATAGTCTGCAAGCAGAATGCCACTGAAGAGGGTGGGGATGTTTGTCATAAATGGATTATGTTCCCAAGAGGCTGAGCTGGCTGGACTTCCAGTTTCTGAGAGCACCCAGAGCTGAATGGAGTCCTGTGCCCGCTCAGAGAAGGACCCCCGAGGAGCCAGTCCCTGGCTTCGACCAGAAGCCTCTTGAGCCTTTGTGTACCCAGCGGCTGACTCCGAGTCTGGTGTGCAGAGGCCACTCGTGAGGCCCTTCCCACTGGAATATCTACTGAGGAAGAAGGGAAGATATTAAGATATTAAGAGATCATCACTTTGAGTCCAAATTGTTTGTACTTTTTCACTTTTCTAGGCCTTTCACACAAATTCCTGGCAAATAGGGAGTCTTCAAACAGCTGTCGGCTGCTGCCTTAACCTCCAAGCCCGCTGCACGCCCTTCACCCGACCTCTCTGTTTGCAAAGGGATTTCCCCAGGAAGGTTATGGTCTTCTTCCCCTTGATCTTGGTTCTTACATCTCAGTTCACACACACACCCTCACCCCCAACAAACCCCCTTCCTTCCAAGGAGTCTAAGGGCTGAACAGGTGTTAGGAGATGACTTAGCTCCTCCCCCTGGTAATCCACTGAAGGAAGGGGATTCAAGTGAGTCAATGACTGCTTGCTGAAGGTGGGCCCCCCTTTGAATCAGAGATGCTGTTGGACCTACAGGGCGCTGGCGAACATTAAATCCCCTCCCAGGCCCAGATGCTGAAGTCAACTAGAGTGACAAAGAGAATCCAAAGCCTGCATTTTCCTAATAAAGACTGAGACCAGCTCTGACTGGGAGACTATTTGCATATCTTCCCCTCATTCTCATTATCAATAGCACTTACAAATTCCTTATGGAACAAAGAGTGCTTAAATCACATTTTTATCAGAACACAGTTCTTGCAGGCTGGGAGTCTCCAATCTAATTATAGATAAGTCAGAAGGGCTAGGCGTGGATGACAGAGCTTTTTTGGGTAGAAATTTGGTTTATTGGGTTATAGTTCATCATTGTAGAAGATCTCATTGTGTTGCTGGGGATTGATAAGAGCAGAGGAGTCCCAAGGGCTGTCACACAAATGGGAGGAGATGAGATCAAACACAAGTGGGTGGGAAGGGAACAAGGCAAGAACAAGGAAGTCAAGAAAGAACAAGGGATCAATTTAAAGAAAGAGCAAATATTTACTAAGTACTGTGATGTCAAGTCACATACATGCAGAAGTATCTTTTGTCTACGAGAGTAAAGTACATCCCCGCTAGCATTTGAAACCACATTTGAGCATGGTGGTTGCAAAGGGGGACCGTACACTTCTCTAGTGTTTTCTCTCTGTGGATCTGTGCAAAAATGGGTTTAGGGGAATATATTCAGCTGTGATCCCCATAAGTTAAAATGGGACTTTGAAACCACTGCTACCATGAAGACTAAGTCAGTCAATGCACTTCGGGCATTTGCCATCTACTTGGGGACACATGGCACCTACTCAGGGTGCCTGGCAGGTGCCGAATGAGGGATAAAGAGAACTTCAGATGTCCAGAGGCATCGGTGGGGTCAGGCGCCTGGAGCAGGCTTCACCGAGGGCCTGCCTAAGATTCTTATACCAACAGATCCTATTTGTAGGAAGTCTAACTGGGTGCAGGCCCTGAGCATTCCAACACTGATAGCTAAGACTACTGAGCTCTTACTGTATACCACACATTATTCTAAGCACTGTCGAGTCTATTTAAATCTTCACAACAACCTGCAATGTCGAAAGCGAGCAGACTAGCACAGGCAGGTAACTTGCTGATTAGTAAGTGGTGAAGTAAGAAGGCAAATCATGATGGCCTGTCCCCAAAGCCTGTGCTTGTAACCATTATGCTGCTCTGCCTAAGAGGTGACAACAGGTACAGGAGCAAACAATTGTGTGTTTGCTAGCCATTCACTTATTATTTCATCAGGCTTTTACTAAGATACCTTGTAGGTGTCATGCTATGCGGAGAGGGAGAAAGGGAGGTGGGATTTGCAATTATAAGGTAGACACTATCAGTTGTTGATGAAGATGAAGTGCAGCTGGAAATACACCTGACCTTGCCGTGGGGGCGTAAATTCGCACAACCGAAGTGGTTGTTTGGCACTGTTTGGACTATGTACTAAAGATGATCATAGCTATAACTGATGACCTAGTAGTTCCACTCCAGGATTTATACCCCAAAGAATGTACACATATTTAATAAAACTTTTGCAATAATGTTCACAGTAATACTATTCACCTTAGCCCCAAATGGGAATGATTCAAAATGTCCACCAACAGTAAAATAAATCAGTGTGCTTTCCTATAATGGAATACTATACCACAACGAAAATGAATGAATAATCGCTACTTACAACAAAAGGGAATAAATCTCACAAACAAACATAAAAACCACACTGCATGATTTAATTTATATAAAATTTGAAAGCAGGCAAACAAAATCAATCTCTATAGAAGTCAAGATATGATCACCTTTGGGGAAGGGAGGTGAGTGGAGATAATGTTCAAGAGAGTACAGGAAAGGGGTGGTCTTCTGCCTGCTGGTAATTTCTTGATCTGGTTGGTAGTTTCAGGAAGTGGTTTTGCTTTTTGATATTTCATCAAGTTTTATGCTTATGATATGTGCACTTTCTCTGTGATGTATCAATAAAAATGTTTATTAAAAAACGAGTAGTATAAAAAAAAACAGGATGTCATGGGAATGCAGAGGAAGAGTACCTTACCTATTTTGGGGGCTTGGGGGCTAAATTTTCAGGTAGTTTAAGCCAGAGATGCTTAGGGAAATCTGGAGTGTTCAGATAAGCTGTGTTGGGAACTGAATCTTGGAAGTGAGGCAGTAAGAGGGGCATTTTGGGTGCTGGCTGGTAGAGGTTGGGGAGCGAGGGGGAAGCTTGTGTAAGCACAGTGGATGGGATATTGGGAAAAGGAAGGGTGTCAGACAGACCGAAGTACAAATCCCAGCTCTACTGATCAGCTTTCTATCTTTTGGCAAGTAGTCACTCTCTCCTAACCTACCTCTTCACGGTTATGTGTGACACAAGGCCAGAAGGAATTGGAATGCAAATTAATTTTTTCTTTCCCAACTCATTACATTTCTCAGTTTCCCCTCCTCTTTACTAGAGTATAGGAGAAAAGGATATTAAAAAGCAATGAGAAATTATTTTGAATAGAGAGATGGATCTTGCCATTGCTGTTCCTGAAAGTCTCACGGAGAAGTTTAGAATTCATAAAGTAGCAACAGGAAGCACTGGAAGGCTCTCTGTGAGGAAAGTGCGGTGACCGGAAGGAGCGCTCTGGTGACCCTTGCCAAGAGCTGTGAGTGTGGGGAGGGCTTCGCAATTAAAAGAAGAAGAAAAAAGGAAGCCACCTGGGAGACTTCTGCCAGTCATCCCATTGGTAGTGGTGAGGAAAGGACAAAGAGATGTTTTGAAGACCCCAAATCAATGGAGTGTAGTGAGCCCCTGAGAATGGAGGAAGAAGGGTTAATCCAAAACAAGGCACATTTTTTGTTTCGTTAACGGAATTGACTTGACTTATCGAAGTGGTTGTCATAGCTGCATTAATAGCATCTAAGGCAAAGGCCACTCACCAGTTTCTTCAATGTCCCCAAGACATAAGGAATCAGATGATCAATTATCGATCAGCGTAATTAGCAAGGCAAGATGTTACATACTGCAGTCAATGTCTACCCTATCTTGTTAAGAAATTTCTTGCTTCATCCATCAGAAGGCCTCTAAAATCCTATTCCAAATGCCTGAAGCTTCGTCTTAAGAGCATAATGATATTAAACTTGACCTGCTGTTAATCAGAACAACACTTCTATCAAGAAAAATATAATCTAAATTAATTAAGCCCAATTTGAGAACTTAAATGTTTTCCTCTTTTTTTGGTTTTGTTTTAGTACTTTTATTTTTTTATTTTAATTCAATTAATTAAAATATAGTGTATTATTGGTTTCAGAGGTAGAGGTCAGTGATTCATCGGTCTTACATAATACCCAGTGCTCATTACATCACGTGTCCTCTTTAATGTCAATCACCCGGGTACCCCATCCCCCCACGCCCTTCCCTCCAGCAACCCTCAGTTTGTTTCCCATGATTAAGAGTCTTTTATGCTTTGTCTCCCTCTCTGATTTCATCTTTGTTTTTCCTCCCTTCCCCTATGCTCCTCTGTTTTGTTTCTTACATTCCACATATGAGTGAGATCCTATGATAAGTGTCTTTCTCTGATTGACTTTAAATGTTTTCCTCTTGTTGCATGAAAATTGTTACCCAGTCCCCCAAACCAACAATTAATGATTATTGCTTAGACTTCCGTTGTGCTTAGATGCGATCTTTCCTGGTCTACGTTGGCCTTACATACCTATTATATAAAAACATGTTCCATTTATACATGTTTTTTCTGCTTTCCACATCTTCTCTGTGAAAAACTGTGGCAGCAAGACTCAGGGTAATCCTTGGTGTTTATGTAGTGTTTACCTATAACATTATGTTCAGACAGATAAGTTTGTGTATTTGGATACCTTGGAAACCGTGGACTCCAAAGGATAGAGTTCTTGGGTTCTTCTTTTCTGTGTTGTCTGTTCTGTGCTCCACCTACCATATCATAGCAAGCATAATGACGATACTGTTAACAGCAAAGTACAGACTGTTTCCAAGAGAATATACATGTGACAACCACTACTTGTGAACAGGAGACCAAGGGTCATAAGCATAAAGACATAGCATCACTTTACATAACATATATAAAACAGAGGAGTGGCAGCCAATTTGTTCGTGATATCTAGATAATTCTAACACACTTCTGCTCAGTCTTATTTTACTGCCACTTTGGATACTCATAAGCACTCTTAATGTAGCATTCCAGAGGCCAAAGTCATTGCCCTCCCCAACCAGACCTAAACTGATTCTAAATGTGTTGCTGTGTTGCTAGCAAAATGCAGTACAGATCTATTTGTTTGGGCAATGATTAATGAAATTAAAGTTTATTTAATTAAATTAATTAAAGTTAGGCTGGAAATGATTAGGAGCCCAATTAAAAAGGAAAGATCATGAGAAAGAAACACATGGTGATGAGCTGATCCTCGAATTAAGTTACGTGATACCTAAAATGATGGACGCGGTGGGATAAACTTGGAGAAAATGTAATTTTTCAAATCAAACATATATGTGACAGCTGTTTTAAAAACAGAACAAAATAAAGATGAAATAAGCAGGGAGGAGGAAAGGCTGTGAATGAAATGGTACTCTCCTTTATTTATAAACGGATAACATGCTCGTGGTTAAATAAATACATGAAAAGATGATGGGTTGAAATGAGCAATAATTTTTCAGTTGCCTCTCCCAGCCCTTCGCACTCCAGTTTCCCCTCGGTGGAAAGAACCCATAGTAAGCTTCTTGGTGTATCTTTTCGGAAGTGTGGTATGCATGCACAAACATAAAGGCTTCCTTCCAATAACACAGAATTAGAATTTTAAAGGAGGGAGCAGAGGAGGTGTCTTGACTGCTGGTTGATTTCTTTTTTTAAGTTATCTTAATTGTCCGTATTTTTTAAGAAGCTCAAAATCTCACTTGTGGGATTCTAGTGTCTAAAAAAATGTTGGTGCAACAGAACTGTTAACACTGCATGTGGACTTTTTCATTCGGTGCTGAATGAAAACACAGCAATCTGGTTTCATGTTGCAGAAAAAACAAACAAAGTGGTAGACTCACTGAGACACAAGACTTGGCTTTCAAGGTTGCCCTTTGCAACTATGTACAATTTTTGCCTTGCCCACAGTCTTTGGAACCTACCAGCTCAGCAACTTGGCTCTAGCTACACTGTTTCTAAAACAGCTGGAAGCCATCTTGATTTTCCAGTCACTAAAGAGCTGTTTCATGTCTCGGGCATACCTGAATGTCACCTGGTTAGGGGGTAATACTTGCCTTCGAACCATTCCCACATTTCTTTAAGTCATTCTCCCTCTCAACTATCCTGTCCTTTCCAATTCCACAGAATCATAAAAAGGTCAGGGAGGGAAAGATTACTAGGTCCAGGGGTCATAAACTCAGTGCCTTTAAGAACCAGGCTTGTAAATCATATTAGAATGAGACAAAAGGAGTCACGGACAATGCATGTCATCTTAAAAGCCTTGAAATTAAAATAATAATTAAGATCAAAAATAAAAATCGTGTTGGCCAAGTAAAACGAGTCTAATGGGCAGAAACATCTGCAAATTTTCTAGTCTAATCTCATATGCAATTATGTAAAATTCAATGAACCACCCTATCTTTTGCATTCTTGTCATTCCTTAACTATGAGCAACACAACAAAAGACAAAACCCCAAACACTACGGATTGAATGCTTCTCTCAACTAAGCAACAGAGGGGAAGAAATGGGC
Source organism: Ursus americanus (assembly GCF_024610735.1). Lineage (NCBI taxonomy): Eukaryota > Metazoa > Chordata > Mammalia > Carnivora > Ursidae > Ursus > Ursus americanus. The sequence goes on along the minus strand of NC_142137.1, from coordinate 47,277,400 downwards.
TTACAAGGACAGGAGTCTGGCATTAGATGACACAAGGTCCATCCCTCCGGGTTGATAGAGACTGTCCCCAGCTCCCAATCATATTCACACATCAGGGGTCCCAACTTTCATCAGAATTCCATAACCAGTTTTGGAAAGGAAGCTGGCAGGCTTTTTAGTGTATGATCTAGGAGGTATGTAGGAGGCCCCTTTTTAAGAGGCCCCCTTTTTAGCAGACCACTCACTCGCAAGGGAAAATGGATCACATATAGTTTTATAATAATCTAAAAAGTGTTCTTTCTCCCATAAAAGAATAAGGAACCAGCTCAGCCAGGCTATCCTGAGTTCTAACCAACAGGACGCCAAAAAAGATATGTTGAGGGAGGCAGCAGAGTAAATTAGGAAAAATCTCTGATGTTTGAAACCCATCTCCACTTCTCAGTCTCCCTGAGTCTTCCTTCTTTCCCAAATTGGGACTAAAAGCACTTCTTTGGTACTATAGAGGATCTGAGGTAGTATGTGTTGGGATGCAGAAAAATGTAATTTAGCAGATAAGTAAATAACAGTGCTCTTGGCTCTTGACTGGGGGAGCTGAGGGGCTGGGGCCACTGAGATCTTCTGCGTGCTTCATGACTTCACGTACTGTTTCCGGTCAACTCCTCCAGCTGTGCATCTTTAGAAGAACAGGGAATGACCTCATGGCCTCAGATCGGTAGGCATATCCAGCGTCCAGAGGCAATAGGCAGGTAGTGAAGGGTTACAGTACAGTATGTAAGTAAATAATCCCATGTCCCAGTTATGTGGAGTTCAAGGTGTTCCTAATAGTCCCAAAGGATTATTAAACTTTTCAAATTAAATTCCTTTTATGTTTCTTAGGCACACACCATAAAATAAGGGTGAATTGTGCCACATGACTCACCAGCAAAAACAGTGGCACACTGTTCTATGGGTTGACACTATACTGTGTCAACCTTTTCTTTACAGACAGAAGAGATGAGTCACACACGCACGAAAGCTCTGCTCTTCCTGTTTCATTATTGCTAACATCGGTAAGGTCAAATCTGTGGAAGAAACCCAGGGTTGTTCGGGGCATATCTGGGTATAAGCCAGAAGATTTGGGCTCAGGTTCTGCCTTCACCATCTTGGCAAACCTCCTTTTCCATAAAATGGGGATACTGGTCACTCCCTGTTCTGCTTTCCTCCCAGGCCAGTGCAAAGACCCAACAAGACAGACGTGGTGTGAGAATGGGCTTCCCCCACCAGGACGGGATCAGTTAGTTTCAGATGCTTCTCAGGAGACAGTGTGCCTTGGACTGTACCAATTTACATGACTTTCTATTTTAATACTCAAAGCCTCTAGGAGTCTGTTAAGACTTTCATAATTGATTGTCCCACTCAGAGTTCGTTACTTAGTAGAAGTTGGTTTTTAAACACATCTAATGCATATGTTTATTTGAACTGCCTTTGAAAATTCTTTCCCTTTAAAAACAGGAAGATTTGTCAAGGAATTAAATCCCCAAAGTCAGAGATGAAGAATTGTTCTTCCTTTTGCTAACCCTTAACATGATGAAATCTTATATGTGAGCAAGCAATTTAAAATATAAAGTATAGAGGCAACTGGGTGGCTCAGTCTGTTAAGGGCCTGACTCTTGATTTCGGCTCTGGTCATGATCTCAGGGTCATGAGATGAAGCCCCCGTTTGGGCTTCCAGCTGGGAGCGATGGAACCTGCTTCAGATTCTCTCTCTCCCTCTGCCCCTCCTCCCTCTCTCTCTCTTTCTCTCCCTCCCAAGTAAATAAGTCATAAAAGATATTACTAAATAATGAATATTCAAATCATCATTTTACTTTTCATCAAGGTTTATTTAAATGAAAATCACACATTGGAGAGAGAGAACGAGTGAGAGAGAGAGAGAGAGAGAGAGAGATCCTGATAGTATGAATCCTTGTTACTATCCAACATATCTAACACAGTTTTAGAGGATCCATCAACATAAAAAGACCAGAAAAAGAAATAAGAGGTTTAAGTATCAGGAAAGAAAAGCCAAAATTGTCAATGATGCAGATAATGTGATTCTACAGAAACACCAGAAAGATCAACAAACTGCAGACCTACCTGGGGGACTGCAGCAAGGTTGCCTTGTATAGTATCAACCCACACAATTCAATGAGGTCCCTCTGCTCAGTAATAACATAACAGAAAAAATATTTTGTTTATATCTATAGCAAAAAATTATAAAGTACATAGGAATTAAGTAACCTAACAGAACGTGCAACAATTTTGTAGAGGAAAAAATTATCTCTATTAAAGGGACAGACCCCATGACAAGAATATCATGTTCATGGGTGGGATGTCATAATTTTGCAAAGGTATCGATTCTCTCCAAATCTATCTGTTGGTTTCAGTAAATTTCCAATGAAAATTCCAAAAGGATTGTTTTGGTGGGGGAGAGTTGAACAATCAATTATGAAATGTATGTGAAAGGTTACATCTTACGATCCTCTAACAGTTCACATAAAATGTGCATGAAAGAGTTACTCCACTCTAACAGAAAATGGAGGGGAAAGAGGGGAAAGGGGACCTACCAGATCTTAAAACATATTACAGAGACATCGGAACAGTATTCAAGCAGCATGCAGTTGGAGTATGGACAAATAGGCCACAGTAGATGGCATATAACATGAGATTAGTACGACCACAAATCAGTGGAGGAACAGTGGATTATTCAGCAAATAATGTTAGGAAATTGTACAAAGAAGAAAAGTTGGATCTCTACTTCACATGACACTTAAAAATAAACATCAAATGGATTGAAGAACTAAATATGAAAGATAAAACTATCAATCTAATAGAAAAATCAAAGACTATCAAGTCATTGATTAGCTAATTAGTAAGTGGGTATATCACATTCTGAGGAAACTTTTGGTTTGCGAAGCTGAGAGAGTCTTCTCTATGGGGTTTGGGGAGCATGGTGTAAGCGGGGTTAGGGGAATGAGAAGGATTTTAATGACCGTGGAATAGACTTCCAGAGAAAGTGGGAACAGCCGACATCCAAGGAGCCTTTTACCCGGTCACAGGCGGACCCATTTTGTCTTATCAGATGGGAGAGGCAAACAGGGTAATCCTCTTTTTATATATGCTGAAGTTGAAGCGCTCAGAAGTGACCCATGGAGTCAATGGAAGAGTCACACCTGAACCCGCAGCTTCTGACACCTGAGACTTTCTCTTTCCAAAGCGTCTTCTAAGCTTGCTGGGTATTTACCAGCAGGGAGCCAGGGAGCTGAAGAGCCCCGGCCTGCAGTGAACAGGCCAGCTATTTTAGTCTCCCTTGCATACAGACTGCCAGTTTTTGAGACAGACACTTGAAATTGGAAAAAGGAACTTAGGGTCACGAGTCAATATCTTTGGAATATGCGGTTCAAATTCGAACGAGCCATTTTAAAGTGAATAGCTCCATTAACATTTGTACAAATCTCCTGAGTGCTTAATGGTGTCTAAGGTCTGTGTCTACGAGACAGTAATACATACTCTACATTCCTCCTAGAGCTGCTGTAAGAATCAAATGAGAGGAGTTTTTGCATATAAGGAATTACCATCCTTTTTGAGTCCCTTTAACGTGAAATAACATCAACATCAGTCTGCAGCGCCACCTAGTGGATAAAATGATGCTGGCTATTTTAACCCGCTCTCAAGTAGTAAATTACCTGCATTACAGGTCTGTTACTCAGGCCTTTCGCGAACACTGAGTATATTTCTTTTTTTTTTTTTTTTTAATTTTATTTATTTATTCGACAGAGATAGAGACAGCCAGCGAGAGAGGGAACACAAGCAGGGGGAGTGGGAGAGGAAGAAGCAGGCTCATAGCGGAGGAGCCTCATGTGGGGCTTGATCCCACAACGCCGGGATCACGCCCTGAGCCGAAGGCAGACGCTTAACTGCTGTGCCACCCAGGCGCCCCAAGTATATTTCTTTCATAGTTTTGATTTATAAAAATTGTCTATGGGAGGTATTGCCACTGTATTTTATTTTCATAAGTCATGACCAAAAAAAGCCAAAGTTCAAAGCAAAACCTATACTTTACATGCAATGCTTCACCCTCTGTGGCTGTTCTTGTCAGATTTGCAATCCAGCTGTTTGTCTAATAAATGAGCTATTATTTAACACGGGAGGAAAACCTGGGGATGTTGTTGGAGAGGTCTGTTTCCTTCTTGATGTAAGTTGTACTTAAAATTGCTGAGTCCACACTTGACATGTTTTCTTGTTATAGTTCACTCATTTGTACACGTACCTTTGCCTTAATAAAAATCTCTTGCATATTTTTAATGTTGGGCATTGTGCCCAGTGCTAGGGATCCAATGATGAGCAAAAAGGAATGTGGTTCCTGCCTTCATGGAGTTTACAAATCTAGTCGGAGAAATACACAATAATTCAGTAACCGTACAAATGTTGTTGCTTCACTGGGCTCAGGAAATGAGAGTATTTATTTCCTTTTATTTTTTTTCCAAAGCAGCAAGAGTCTAATTTGTCCTCGTGTATATCTGGGTGTTTGGGGTGCAGTGGGCTTACAACTGAAGAGCTTAAAACTCTTTTGTTTAAACCTGACAATCATAGGAAGAAGAAAGGAGTTTTCTCCATGGTGTAGCATAACCATGTGAGGTAGTGGGTGTTGGAGTCAGAAACACCAGGGCTTAAGTCCTGTGATCTCTTACTATTCTTTGACATTCAACAAATGATTTTATCTCCCTGATACTCACGTCCTATTTTCTGTGAAATTGAAATAATAATAATAGCTCCCCTGAAGAAGGAAAGCTGTGACTATTACAGCACATGGTATATAATAGGTGATTAATAAATATTTGGGCTTATAGCATCACAAGATCAAAGGTCACATGATTTTTAATGCATCAACTCATATTCACTGGCCCCTAAAATGGTACACGAAGTTTAAAGCAAAGAGAAAAATATTTTAAGGTAAATTTTTAAAATAAGAGAAAATTAGTAGTTTCAAAATATTAGAGTGTAGCACTGTGATGTGGGAATGCAAATACGTGCTATTTATTTTTCAAAGACATCCAGTAACAGTATCTAAATTCTCATTTACTGGCCCCAAGAGTAGGGGTAAAGCAGGTGGTATAAATCCAGCTGGCCAGATGAAGAGGGGGTGAGCAAATCTTAATTAGCTAGCTTGGGTCTCACGACTCGCTAAAAGGTGAAACGGAACTAAAATCTATGACTCTAACTCTCTGGGTTGTATCTCTTTAAACACCATTGAAAAGACTGGACCCTTCTGAATAGCTGAACAATATTGACAGAAGAGACTTCTCAATATTGTGAGAAGTCTGGCCATGCAGACAGTCTTTCAGATAACTGCCTTGTCTTACGATTGAGCAAACGAAATGCATCAAATGTTGTTCCAGTTATCAGACCACAGATATCAGAATATCTCAGAAAGGAGGAAAGACTAGGGGGCTAACGTTTGTTGAAGCCTACATGCCTGTGGATGCATTATCTAATTTATTAGGTATGTTGTCCCCGAGTTATAGAAGAGACACTGAAAATAGCAAGGATAAATAATTTCTCCATGGAGCTAGTGAACAGCAAAGGCAGAACTGAAGTCAGGTCTTGCTGACTCCAGAGGCCGTCATATTTTGATTGCTTCCGACCCAGGAGAGTGACCAATGGAAGCACGCTCCTCTCTGACCTGATATCTTTCACTGTGTATGATATCCAGTCAAGTGGCAGTCCGATTATGTGATATCAGGAAATTGAAGACTGCTAATGTCAACCTCTTCATTTTTATTTATTTTTTAAACGATTTTATTTATTTACTTGTCTTAAAGAGAGAGAGAGAGCACAAGCAGGGGGAGTGGCAGGCAGAGGAAGAAGCAGGCCTCCCCACTGAGCAAGGAGCCCGATGCGGGACTTGATCCCAGGACCCCGAGATCATGACCTGAGCCAAAGGCAGATGCTTAACTGACTGAGCCACCCAGGCACCCCAACCTCTTCATTTTTAAAGAGAAAGTTGGGGAAGCTCAGATCCTTCCCTGGACATTACTAGAATGAGAACAGTTCTGTTGAAATACATGCATGTTACTTTAGATTGTCTGCTTTGGGGAAATATATGTTTACAAAGCTTTTATTAATATTTCTCTCTTCTCGAGCTCTGACCACATTTTTACAATTTTTCTCTCTGCATCGTGGACTTCCGAGAAGGGCCTACTGGGTGGTTCCTCCTTGGCTCGTGGGCTTATTATTTAATATGATATGGGAAGAAGAAGGAAAATTGGAAGTCGAAGCTAATCTGGGAAAGAGACTGGTGTCACTAGACCTTGATATTAATTTTCCAGATGACTTTGCAGCTGAGTTGGCATTGCTGTGTGACATTAGAAGATTAAAAGTAGGTAATGAGGTTAATGGAAGGCCTGGGCCTGCACCCGCAGACCGAGTGCCAGCCCGTAGGAAGAGCGCACACATATTTGCACTCAGCGCACACACGTCCTGAGTTCTAAGGGCAACAGGGACTTTTCAAAAAGGACTACTTCACATCGTTTCTGTGCTCAGCTCAGGCTGGAATTCCTGATTCCATGGGCTCTTTCAGATGAAAATCCACCATGAAATGAGCACAAGAGAGGAATCCAGGGGATTTGCCAGGGGAGGGCTGGTGAGGGCTGGCGAGGGCGAGGGCTGGGCTCAGCAGCCAGCCTTCTGCACTCAGGGCCGCGCTCCGGGGGAAGGCATCTCACTCTGCTCTGGTATGTGAAGCCGTGAGCAAACCCAAGAAGTCCTGTCCTGGGGGCCAAGGTGATAGGTGGAACTCGACAGACAGAAACCCAACTAGATCATGCATCTCGGGACCCAGACATGGGCTCAGGCTCCGACCTGTCTCAGGGCTTTATTTGCTCTTCCTTCCACTCCACGCTCTGGTGAAGAGGGGCTCCCTCCACCCCATCTAAAGCATCTCCCGGCGTGTTTATTTCCGTTAGCACACCACACTCTGTGATTATTCATTTGTGTCTCTTCTTAGAATATAAGTTCCCAGAGGACAGATACTTTATCTATCTGATCTCTATTAAAAACCTAGCACCCATATGCCTAGCATACAGTAAGTGCTCACTCAATGCATGTTTGTGGGATGAACAAATAAGTAATTCACTTGTATAATATTTTAGAGCATTTAAAAAAATCTCTGCTAGAAAAGTAGAGGTGATGTCACTTGGATCAATGTCAAGTGGTCATTTAGTCAAAACAAGCAAACAAAACAAGTCCATAGCATGACATTAAAACTTGAGACTAAAAAAGGGAGCTGTAACTTGATATGTGACAGAGTCCAAATTCAAGAAGATTATTGAGAGACAAAATGGAAATGGGTAAAAACATGAATATGAAGTTTCAGATAAGAGTCCAAAGAGTCAATTTTGCAACTGTAAAGGTGGAAAGGTTAGATTTAATAGTACCTACGAAAATTCGACAATTTTGATTTGATTGCCATCTCAGGATGAGTCAAAGACAAATGAAGCCTCCCCAAACCAAGCACCCTCTTAGGCTGATTACCAGAAATACCGTATTCGAAAGAAAAACAGTTCTATTTCTTTTTACGGATGAAGTGATACCAGAAGAAGAAGGTTTTGTTTCTGGCAGAGTATTTCAAGAAAACCACCCCAAATGAGCAGGGTGGGAAGGGTACTGAAACCAGTTTCCATAAGCAAAACCCGAATGTCTGGCCAGGAAAGGAGGCGTTGAAGGTGGCAGTTAGCCTGACGGGGGTGTGCAGATGGAGAGTTTGAGAGCTGTGCACAAGTATTTCGTGCGGAGGAGGAATTAGCCTTCTCTTGCTGTCCTGTGTGGCAGGACAGGTGGAAATCACACGAAGGCAGGCTTCGAAGCAATCCGAGGAGGTAGTGAGCCCATGGGAGTTCCGTGACCATCTCGTGACTTTGTGTGTTAGTCAGGGTTCTCCAGAGAAACAGAACCGATGGGCTCTGTATAGATATGCATAAGAGGAGATGTCCTGTGGGAACTGGCTCGTATGACTAGGGATGCTGAGAAGTCCCACAGCCTGCCATCGACAGGCTGGAGACCCAGGAAAACCAGCAATGTAAGTAGGTCTGAGTCTGAAGGTCCAAGAACCAGGAGCACTAATGTCAGAGGGCAAGAGAAGATGCATGTCCCAGTTTAAGCAGAGAGCAAATTCACCCTCCCTCTGTTTTTGTGTTCTATTCAGGTCCTCAACAGATTGCATGATGTTCACCTGCATTGGTAGGGACCATCCTTTTTACTCAGTCTACCAATTCAAATGCGAAGCCCCTCCAAAAACAACCTCACAAGTACACCCAGAAGGAATGTTTTGCCAGCTACGAATGTTCTGCCAGCTACCTGGGCACCCCTTCACCGTCAAGTTGACGTCTAAAATGACCCACTACACTTTGTAACTATTTGGGGGGCACGTTGTACTGGATCAGGGAGGGACCTGGGCAGGTAACCCCTACATTTTCTTCCAGCTCTAAATATTTTACACTTCTGAAAGTCTTTCTGGGATATTGAGAATAAAACAAAACCATTTAGGAGTGTATACAAGCACTCTATCCGCATAACCTATTATTTTTATCTACCATTAAAATTTTCTGCCTAAACATTATTACTTAAACACAAGTTTATTGGAGTTCTTTGAAATAACTAAGAAAGAGCTCTAGAAGCAGATTATAACAAGAAAATGGAAAAGTCATTCAGTTGACTCTCTTTCAGGAATTGTGTGTGATACAGAAGTGCCATGTTCGTAGTTCACCAGCTTGGAAAGGCTACTTCCAGAGGAAACAAGGACACCAAATCCCATTCTCTTAGAGGTCCGATAAGAGCTCGGTGTCAGTCACCAACGTTTCACAGCACAATCCTCAGGGAAACTGGAATGAAGGAATTCTCTGGGAAAAGCCCCAGAACATTTATTCTAAACCAGTATTACAACAGCTGTCAGATCGGCCTGGGGCACATTCTGGAAATAGACATTCTCTTGGCCTTCCTCACCCCATCTCCTCCAACCCCATCCCAATTCACGTATGAGAGGGCATGAGTCTCTTTACACAGAAGGATTTTCTAACAGTGTGGGTTGTGGGTTAGTAAACTCTGGGGAGTTTTCTGGGGAATGGCTAAGCATAAAATCCTTCCTTAGAAGTGACAGTTAAGGAGAGGTTCTCGTTTGCCAGGGGTGGTTTAAAGTAGTCATTGAGGGTAGGATAACTGTGCCACACTAAACCCACGGGACACACACACAACAAGCACCTACTCGGAGATTGCTCAGGTTATCCAAACCTAGGATCCCTCTGATAGGAGAGGATAAGTCACTGTAGACACAGATCTAGGTTGATGCAGATGTGGTAGAGCTCCTGGGCTCAGGTGGGGAGCAGGTCCTCCCTCGTGGCTAGCACATAAGTACATCGTCGTTCATGACATTTTCTCTGGAGATAACCATGCCAGCCTTAGTGCTAGCCTAAAATTACATACCAATTCACTGAATGGCATCCAAATTCTAGGTAGGAAGAAATAAAATAAACTGTGAGTAACTCTTAATGAATGAGAAACAACTTCCAAATCCAAACCTGGAACTAATTTTCTATGAGAAAACATCCAGAAATCTAGAATAATTCCTAGGGTCAAGGAGGACAGAGCTAACAGATGCTGGACATAGCTTAGGTCTCCAGACCTACAGAAGAGACTGGTCATTTTTCCTCAAGCTCAGCTTTTCTGAGACCTACTGTGGATGGATTATTTCTGCTTGACCCTTAATAAGCCTTTGGTTTCTCTGGCTTCTTCCTTCCCATTTTCTCCCTGGACTGCATCAAGAAATCTGGCATCCCACTTGTCTCTAATTTTTGCCAACTCCTTAACTTCATGTCCTTTAAATCAGACTTATTTTAAGGCATTTGACTAAATGGGTGCAAGTATTGTGTTTTCTTTGAAGTCAAAGCTTTTACTTCTATCATGGATATAGGAACAATTGCTTTGTTTTGCTTTTCTCCATCTCCAAAAATAGGTAGAGGTTTGATTTGAACTTTTTATGGCTTAGTCATAAAAATGTAAGCAGCATAAGAAATTGTATTATCTCCATTGCATTTGGCACAAATATTGAGATCAAATAACCAGTAAAAGTATTATTAGTTTAACTTTTTCAAAGGACGCATATTCCTGGTCCATTATCCCAATGAGTAATGCAGAGACATTTTCTAAGCTATTTTTTATCCAAGACTTATAAGTGCTGTATAAATGCAGCATCGGGTTACATTTGGTGGTGCTATTATCATTCCTATTTTACAAGTGGGAAAAGTGAGAGGTTAAATGTCCTAGAGCAAAAGCACAAGCCATCTCCCAAGCCAGGATTTGACGCCATTGCTATTGATTTCCCATCTCCATTTTACCAACAAGGTCGTTGCCCTCTCCTTGCTATAAATGTTCTCCTGCTCATGGTGCAAAACCCGCCAAAGGAGCACCCTACAAACACTACAAGGTCTGAGCTTTAATCCTGCATGACCACAAGTTTGCTCCCCATTCTAAACTGAGTCCGAGGCTTAACCAACTACAAGAAAAGTTGCATTCAAGTTACCTATAGCTACAAACGACCTCTGACATGTTGAATTGACTTAATTACATTAATTAATTCTATCATCCTTTTGGGACTCATGGACTTTCTAAAACAGTAATAAGAACAATAGTCCCAGGCTGTCCAGGCAACCCAGAATTCCATCTATTTATATCAGTGTGAGTTTTTTTAGGGTCTTGTCCTAAACATGTCTTTATCCTAAACATTTCAGTTTTTCCATGGAGGTAACTGCTCTGTTCCCAGCATGTCCCAGGCTACATTCCTGTCCAAGTATTTCTGAATACCAACCCCAGCTTGTTTTCCAGAATTCTGCTTTTGTGTCCCACTGCATAAATGTTCTTGCGAAGCCATATATTTCAGAAAGTACGGTGTGGCTGGTTTATGGAGGGTCTGAGGAAAGTAGGTCAGTCTATTCCATGATTCACTGGGGAAAGTCAGGAATTCACTGTTTATAAGCAAAGAGACAGTCTATTACATATTGGTTGCCCTTGTGCTTCTCACAGAGAGGCCATTTTATTAGCTCCAACTGGTATGTGTCCACGTCCCCTGGCCTCTCTGGAGTGGTGTATGCATCTCAGGGGACAGTGTGGCCCAGCAGCTCCCTGTTCCCAACATAACGTCCTCATGGTCTTCTAATGGCAAAAAAAGAAATTCCAATCAAGAATATCCAATGATTTGCATCGGTGTCATAACTGTGAAAAGCGATTAGGATGGAATTATGACCACCAGTCTCCAGTAACTGAATGTTCTGCTTAGAAGGATTTGGCATTATTGTGAGTTACGCTGATAATCACTTGTGAACTCTTAGGTTAATACTCTGATGGCCAGTTTCTGCTGCAAAGATAGAATTAACATTTTTTTCTTCCACAATGGAGAGACTTTTCTCTGCAGGGAACGCTAAAAAGGGCAGAATCACAACTATTTTGAAATAACCTTCTACTCTTTCTTTAAATGCAAAGCGCTTGAAAAGAGACTAATTCAAATGAAAATAAGTGGAACATACAAAAACTGTGAACACATTGCATCAGAACATGAGGAAGGTGTGCAGTTCTATGAGGAATTTGCTCCGGGGGGGGGGGGCAGTAGATAAGGCTGGGAGATGGTAACTGGGTGTGCTGGGTTGTTCGGGAGAACTAAGGAGAACCAAGAGGAGAAAGACTTTCTATAGAACGTACACTTTGGAAACATTTATTGAGATCAGCCATTGTTTTTTTATAAGGGAATGGGACCTGGTGTGTATTTCTGTGTTTGGAGGGGGAAGAAGGAAACATGGAAAGAAGAGAAACCTAATCAGTTCAGGAAAAGATAAAGGAAATGCCTCCATGAGGTGAGAAAAGTGCTTCACCCTCAGGGGATCTTGAGGGTAACTTTGTGCCACCATGGGAGAATAGGCCCAGGGCCTCGGAGATAAAATTACTTCTCTTAAATTGGCCTCTTCACCTCAAGGGGGGTTCACTTAAACACAGTTCTTCCGGTGCTTCCTGAGTACCTGTTCCCCAGGGGAGCCCTAATATTTCCAGGACTTTCTTCTATAATAGGCCAGTGCATTTTCATGATTCCTCCTTAACTTGCAGCCTCTGAGAACTTTCCTTCATTCTCTTTGTCAAGTTTTTGGTATTACTGCAGTAGCAAAGTGGGAAACGAATTTCCCATGAGATGATAAGCGTTCTAAGAGGATTTAGCTGCTTGTATTTTGAGAAGTCCACATGATTCATGCAAATCCTCTTAGATTTCCCTTTCAGGCCATGACTGCTGTTCTACCAGGCAGCAAAAGATGTGGCCTCTGTCTGCAGGACAGGAGTAGCAAGAGACTGAAGCTGAAAATTTGACTACCAAGATGGTTCCTAAAATGGCATTTGCCTCTTTTTGAGACACATTGTTTTATGCATAGTGAGTCCTCAGTAAAAATTTTTAGTTTATTTATTGAGGAATCCAGTCTTTAAATTGGGCCTAAGGTAAAAGTGAGGAACCCTTGACCCCATAATTAAATATATGGTGAATGAAATCATTATAGCTGGTCCTTTAATTTCATGTACAAGGCTGTTCCCCCAAACCTAAAAATTTTATAGAAATCTTACTCCTACCTTGCCTTCAGACACAATGATGCAGCTCCCAGCATATCATAAAGATTCTTTCATTTCTTCTCATTCCTGAACAAACTACCATAGGCCAATGAATATCTGATCAAAACTAGAGATTCCCAGCTTTGGGCATGACTAGTGATTTACACACTTATTCCAAATATATTATTTAGAAGACCTCTCCTTTTCTGTTTATAAACCGGCTTCCTAATTTTCATATTTTCATCTTATAATTTATAAAATAATAAGTTCTGATACAATAGAATATTTTTGAACATTTTCATCCACGCTGCTGCACACACACCTTACTGGCTGTCAGGTAGTGACCTCACGCAAGAGCTCAAACTGTTTGTTCCTCAGGCAAATCTACAACAGTCTAAAAGCAGCAGTACCAGGTGTGGATCGGGGAAGAGCTGGATGTTGCCTTTATAGACAAAGGTTACAGCTGGGACAAGGGAAAGACAACACGTTTGTTAACTTTTATGTACTAGACGCTATTCATTTGTAACCTCCTTGGGAGATTCCCAGGTATAATCTGAAATCCACCCCCATACACAGAGGGCAGGAAGAGACCAAAGGAAGAGGAAAACCACTCTAGATGGGTAGATGGAAGCTTTAGTAATAAGTAAGGAACTGACTTACCACGCTTGTCTTGCACACAAGATGAGTAGTTTTCCACACTCACCCACCTAAACTTAAAAGCTTATATAGAAAGGCCTTAATTAGGTTTAATCACATATACCGTCCAGATGCTCTCAACACCACATTTTCTATCTAAAGGCTGTATTCTTGGGCAGCTTCTGGGAAGACGGAAGGCAAGGGGAACACATATTCTGAGGACAAGGAAGGGCATGAGAAGCCTCTAATTGCCTGGGTCCATTTCACAGGTCAACAGGCAGTCACGTCTTCTTGATGACCACCCCCAAGAGACACTCCTACATTTCCAACTCATAAAATCCGGAGGGTTACTATTTTCTCCATTTTTGTAAAGATTTATTTATTTGTTTGAGAAAGAGAGAACGTACGAGTAGGGGGGAGGGGAAGAGAGAAAGGGAGATAGAGAATCTCAAGCTGACTCCTCACTGAGTGCAGAGCCTGACCCGGGGCTCGATCTCACAACCCGGAGATCATTATCTGAGCCAAAATCAAGAGTCGGATACTTAACCAACTGAGCCACCCAGGCACTCTGTTTTCTCTATTTTTTTAAGATGAAAAACTTAGGTTTAGTGAAGTTTAACTTGCTCAATGTCAAATAACTAATAAATACCGTGGCTGATCCAGGACTGGAACCCAGATATATTTAGATTGAGAAATTGTGCCTCTCCCAGGCAGAAACAAGGTACTCCAAAGCAACTCTTCTCTCCTTCAACGACACTATTGTGACAGAATTTGCTACTAAAGTTCCTGCTGTGTTGTTGTTGTCATTGTTCTTATCATTTGTCTAACCTACACTGAGGAACTTGGGGTGAACCAGATGCTCTCTCTACACATTAAAAAAAAAAAAATCCCTTGCTGCTCTAAACCCTGGCGTAAGTTATTGGAAAACACAGAAACCTTATATCAAAGGTTATCCATGTAGGCCTTGTCATATATTTTTGACTGGGTTCATTGGCTTCAAATCTGACCTTCTTTAATGAATTGTCAGACACTGCGGCAACATCAAGTACATGTGAAAGAGAAAAATCAAAGAGAAATGAGGTGTTTGACAGAAAGGGCTATTTTGGAAACCTGTAAATGAAGAACCAACCAACCAAGCTATTTCTCTTAATCAGTTGCTCATTCTTGTGAAAGCATTTGGCTGATGAATCATCTTAGTAATGCCTTCTAAAAATCAGAAATGTGCTGTACTAGCTTTATAACCAAACTAGATATGGTCAAACATGTCCCTCGTGCATAGCTGACTCAGAGATTCTGTTTGGCCAGTTGTTACAATGAGATCACTTGACATGAAAATTTAGAGCATATCTTGATACTCTAAGTCCCCATCTGCTTAATGTAGTTAGAAATCTAGTCTTTTCTTAGGGTTCACCTCCCCAGACATGTTGAAGAGTCCCTGGGTCTTATGTGCGTCTGTGAACCAGTTCCCTTTGCCACATACTAGGGAAATGGACAGTCACAATTTACTTTTGAGGTCAGACTCCTTAAGTCAAGATGTTATTGTGGGAATTTCCTATTGTCGTGAGTTCATTAAATTTTTTAAAAACTTGCATGCAGTAAATTGCACAAGTCATAAGTGTACCAATTAGTAAACACACACACGTCTATGTATAAAACCACCACCAAGATCAAGATATGCCATGTTTTTGGTGCCCCTGAAGCCTCCCTGAGCTTCTCTCATCCAATTCACCAAAGGTAATCACTGTAATAATGTTTTTCTATCCCTAGAGATTTGTTTTTTACTGTATTTGGTCTTCATTTATAGGGAACCATGCAGAAGGTGGTCTTTTCTGTTTGGCTTCTTTCACTCAATATTATTTCTGTGAGATTCACCAGTGTTGTACATAATCTGATTTTATTCTTTTTTTAACTGCTGAATAGTGTTCTGTTCCATTCTACTATACCAGTTTAACTAAATCTTCTCTGAATATTCTTACATGGGCTCTTTTTGTACAAATACACTCATTTCTCTCAGTTATATATTTAACAGTGAAATGACTGCATATATTGGGAATGTATATACGTATTTACATGTCTTTATATATAAATATTGATTTGTTGATCAATTAATTGCTGGAACACAAGGTTTACATTGGCTTCATTTTGGTGGATACCGCCAGTTTCTAACATGGTTGTACCAATTTACACAAGAGCCCTCAGCTCGATCCTAGCGGCCAGCTGATCGGATACCACAACCAGTCTTCAGATGCTAGATACTCAAATTATCCCCTTCAAAGTGAGAGGCCAATGATACACCATCGCAGGCAAGGGGCCAAGGCGCCTGTGGCAAAGCTGCCGATCCTGCATATTTGGGTTCTTTTTGTTTGTTTTAAGATTTATTTATTTATTTATATGAGATAGAAAGGGAGAGAGAGCGCGCAGAAGGGGGCGGGGGGGCAGAAGGAGAAGGAGAGAGAGAATCTCAAGCAGACTGCGGGGCCAAGCACAGAGCCCGATGCAGGGCTCGATCCCATGACCCTAAGATCACGACCTGAGCCAAAATCAAGAGTCAAATGCTTAACTGACTGAGCCACCTAGGCGCCCCATATTTTGGTTCTTTTAATTCACACATACGTAGGTATTTCCTTCCGGAGTAACAGAGCCAAACGGGATTTTAATCTCGGCCCCATGCTATCCCTGCAACCCTATCCTCGTTTCAACAACAAGCCTTGGTTCTGGGTCCTATTTATTGCATCACTTTCCTTGTTCCTTTTTAGGAGCTCTGTAGTTCTTTTTCTGTAATCAGGGGCCACCTGGCCCATAAATCATGCAGGTTATACCTAACCCTCAAAAAGCCCTGAAGTTTCTATCCCTTTTTCAGGATGAGACTCCCATATAAAGTTGTAGATAAAGGTAGATGGTTGGAAGGTGAGACGATCCCAACTCAACCTCCTAACAACAGCCAAGACACCAAAGTATCTTTCTGAGACTAGAGACTGACAGTTCTTGATGCCTTATAAGCAGAAGGAAACATCATTTCAAACCTACTTTCCCTCTTTATCTACACATGGAAGCTTAAATTTACTGTTTCAATTTTTTTTCTTTTTCAACTTATTTATTTACTTATTTTTTTAGGGGGGAAAAAACAACTGAAAAAAATGTAAAAGTACATTTGATTATGCAAATGTAAAGAAAATATTTGCTTCTGAAACCGGAAGTTTGAGAGGATGAGGAACTGTTCAATATATTAGTATCAAAACTTCTTGGGTCCTACTACTTCACAGAACTTGTTTCCTTTTGTGAATGTGCTTTTTACTTTTCCTTCATTGAAAAGGCTTGTTTTCTAACACTCCCAGGGGGTGTAGAGGGGGATAAAGCTGCCAGACAACAGGGCAGCTGGACCGGGGCTAGAAAGCCAGTCGATGGAGTCCCCTCCACTGGGGAAGCCTGACCTACAGACTCTGGGAGCAGGCTCAGCTAGCTTCACGTGCTTTCTTTCTCTCAACTGTCGTTTTCTGCCATGATTTCCAAGCCTTGAGCCAAGTGCTGTTAAACAGCAGAGTGTAGTGTTGGCTGCCCTGTGGGGACTTAGACCAGGGCTGCGTCCACACCTGCTAAGTTGGGAGTGGGAGGGGAGAGGTGTGCCTGTGCTGGGGAAGGAGAGCAGCACTCAGAGGCAGAGAGCAAGTAGCAAGTGCCATGCATTTATTGGATAAACACGGATGCATCTCTGGAGACTCTTAGAGATAACTTGGGAAAGGAAACTCTGAAACTGAACTTCCTGCTATCGCTAATATTGCAGACTTGAGAGGTTTCTACGTGGACATTAAAGCGGATGATAACACCAACAGCCAGAGAAGTTGCTGTTAAGGATTTGGGGTAATTCATGGGGCACCTGGGTGACTCAGTCATTAAGCATCTGCCTTCGGCTCAGGGCGTGATCCCAGGGTCCTGGGATTGAACCCCGCATTGGGCTCCCTGCTCTGATGGGAGCCTGCTTCTTCCTCTCCCACTCCCCCTGCTTGTGTTCCCTCTCTTGCTGGCTGTGTTTCTCCCTGTCAAATAAATAAATAAAATCTTAAAAAAAAAAAAAAAAGGATTTGGGGTAATTCATAACTCTACTTGCAAAGTTATCTGAGCCCTAGGCTCCTGCCTGACCCAAACACCCCCTTGCTTTAGGAACTTCGGCCAGTGTCCTCTGTGAGGCTGCTGCCGGTCATCTAGGCTGGGTTAATCCCCCCAATTCACATAACTTAATTTAACTTAATATTACGATAAAAGATTAACCCTGCTTCTCTTCAGGGTAAAAAAGAATGATTTCTTTTTCCTTGAGGTAAGATAGGTACTGAATTATCAGATTTTGGAGATATTTTTTTTCTTTATGTTTTTCTGTTGCATTTGAATTACTAAAACTAAGTATTGCTTTTTAGAAAATTAAGTGATACTAGTATATGTATATTGGCAACTACTGTATGAAATGGTCTAATAAGCAATGTTTTCAAAATATAAGGTTACTTCAGACCTTTCCAAATTTTTCTAAGGCATGCTGAGGCACATCAGAAGGTACATACCAAGCCTTTGAAAAAAGTAGTAAATATCAGCTATATTTGTCATAAAATGATACTTCTTTAAGTCTCTTGAAAGAATCTCAAGGGAAGACTTATCCACACTGAATGGATAAATATAAATTGCATAACTTATTGAAACCCTCCTTATTTTAAAGACTGAAAAAACTAATATATATACTTTGCAAAATAAATTTTATTTCCTAGTTATAGTGATCACAAATAATGCAAGAATATCTTTGCAAATTTTATAATTTACCGTACGAATCAGTTTTAAACAACCTTGATAGTCAATATCATAAGAGTCATTTAAAAGAATGGAAGGCAGTTTCTATAATTTGATGAAGAGGACTCTCTTTTCTCCCAAATGTCTTTTACATCGACTTTCCTAAAATTATCACCATTAATCTATTCTTTAGGAAAATGCACCAAAAATCCCTGTTAAGTACACTGTTTATCCACGAGCAATAGCACAGTGAACTGCCAACTACAGTCCCCTAGAGGAAATTCATCTAGCATAGTAGTTAGGTAACTGCCGGAAGAACTGGATTGAAGGATGGCTAAGCTTTCATGAGACTTAGAAGACCGGAAAATTAGAGTCAAACTGAAGAGTCTGGGATGACCGGGTGTCATCACGAGGGTCTCCGAGAAGATGGTAAAGGAGGGGAAACAGGGAGGAGCCATGCTGTATCCACATTTGAATAGGGTTGGTTACATGAATGAAATAGATGATTCTCTTTAATTTTTTTAAAGATTTTATTTATTTATTTGAGAGAGAGCAAGAGCACTAGCAAGGGGAGGGGCAGAGCAAGAGAAAGAAGCAGATTCCTGGAGAGCAGGGAGCCCGATGCGGGGCTCGATCCCAGGACCCCGTGATCATGACCTGAACTGAAGGCAGACACTTAACCGACTGAGCCACTGAGATGCCCCTACAATTCTCTTTAAAAACCAAATTAAAGCCCATGTTCAATATTTCCTTTTGTTTTTAATTGCTTAAGTATAAAAGCACTAAGGGAATATACTCTTATTATAAAAAATTCAAACAATTCAAATGAAAATGATTCTCAACCATTATCCCTAATAGGACTCCCTTATAGAGCCAACTGCTATTACTAGTTCGGTATTTATTTGTCTTTTAGAGTGGATCGTATTTATGTTTATATTTATATCATCTACGGTTATATTATACATATATACATGAGTGTGTCATTTTTTGTTGGTTTTACATGGATATTTTTATGCCACACATTCTGTTCTGTGACTCACTTTTTCATGTGCCAATGTCTCTCTGTGAGCTTTCCGTGTCAGATATTTAAACATAACCTGCTTCGAACTGCTTCATAGTTACGGTAGGTAAATATACTCTGCTTTTGTTTTTTGTTTTAACCTCTGTTAGGCATTTAAGCTGCTTCCAGGCTGTTCCTATGACACATAGGGCTATAATACCCAACCTTAAATATGCTTCTTTGTGCATATGTGCCAAGTGTTTCTCCAGAAAGAACACCAAAATTTCCATTTCTGGATCATAAAATTTTTAACTTTAATTTCAAAATGACACTCAATTGTACTAGGTTTTAAAATCTCACTCCATAACATTATGGAATTTTTACTCCCACCAATAGGCATGAGAAAGTCCCTTTACCCAAACACTTGCCAACAATGTTATCAAATTTTAATATCTTTAACATCTTTTGCAATGTACTGGGTGAAGAAAGGTATTGCAGGCATCTCAGGCATTCCCCTGATACATGGTGCAATTGAACATCTTTCTGTATGATTAATGATAATTTGTATTACCTCTTCTGTGAAATTTCTGTTCATATTGTTTCTTTTACTTATGGATTATGAGTTCTTAGTAAAATTTTGGATGTTGATCCATTGATTAGATATGTTACAAACACTTCCCCTCAATCTACTGGTTGTCTTTTAACTTTATTTGCAATGAGGTTTGTTACATAGAATTTAACTTTTTGATAAGATTAAATGTATACAGGGGGTTTGGGTGGTTCAGTCAGTTAAGCACCTGCCTTTGGCTCAGGTCATGATCCCAGGGTCCTGGAATGGATCTCCCTGCTGAGCAGGGAGTCTGCTTCTCCCTTTCCACCCTGCTGGTGCTCAGTCCTTCTTTCTGTCTCTCTCTCAAATAAATAAATAAAATCTTTTCAAAAAAGTTTTTAAAAAGATTAAATGTATCCATCATTTTTCTTTACGGATTTTGCATCTTTTCTAATGTTTAAGAAGACCTTCCCTAAACTGAATTATATTCTCCTCTTTCTTTTGATAATTTTATAGTTTTTTAAGCCTTTGATACATGCGGAATTTATTTTTGTGGATGGTATAAGATAGAGATCTAACATAATTTTTATTCAAAAAGACTGGCAAGTGTGATTTAGACAATGCATTTAATTATATTTTGCTTCATTTTCCTCAGAAGGAAAGACTTTTCTCTTGCACTATGGGATCAATAAATTCCAGGGAAGCACTCGGCCCGCTTGCCTGGCACCTCACGCCCACACGTGTCCTGACAGCTGTCCTGACTCATATGGAATCAGTATTTGGGGAAAGATCTCAAAAGAAGAGTGGATGCTGGCCCCAGAGTAGAAGAGGCAGAAAAGCTGGGCAGATACAATAACAGATGCCCATCATAGCCCTAAACAATCTTTTATCCTTTCTGTGCATTTCTTTCTGATCTTTTGGTTTGCTTCTATTTAGAAGATGGTAATAGTACTCATAATAACTAATGCGGAGCACTTTTCTGTGCAGGGCTGTGCTATGTGCTTCACAGGAGTTCCTTTTAAAGATCGCTCTCTGATGGAAGAAAACTTCATCAAGGACTTTGAGTACAGTTTGGAGCTGAGAGAGAAGCTTGGGCTTTCAAGCTTTCAAGTTCAGGAAACAAAAGCAAAAATGAACCATTGGGACTTCATCAAGATAAAAAGCTTCTGCACAGAAAAGGAAACAATCTACAAAACTAAAAGGCAGTCTACAGGGGTGCCTGGGTGGCTCAGTTAGTTAAGCATCAGACTCTTGATTTTGGCTCAGGTCATGATCTCAGGTCATGAGATGGAACTCCACGTTGGGCTCTGCGCTCAGCACAGAGTCTGTTGAGATTCACTCCTTCTCTCTCTGCTCCTCCCTCCACTTATGCACTCAAGCATGCGTGCTCTCTCTCTCTCAAATAAATAAATAAACAAACAAATACCTTTTTTAAAAAAGGCAGCATATGGTATGGGAGAAGATATTTGCAAATGACATATACAATAAAGGGTTAGTATCCAAAATCTATAAAGAACTTATCAAACTCAACACCTAAAAAACAGATAATCCAGTTAAGAAATGGGCAGAAGACGTGAACAGACATCTTTCCAAAGACATCCAGGTGACTAACAGATGCATGAAAAGATGTCCCACATCACTTGTCATCAGGGAACTACAAATCAAAACCACAAGGAGATACCACCTCACACCTGTCAGAATGGCTAAAATTAACAACACAAGAAACAATAGGTGTTGTCAAGGATGCAGAGAAAGGGGAACCCTCTTGCACTGTTGGTGGGAATGCGAACTGGCACAGCTTCTCTGGAAAATGGTATGGGGTTTCTCAAAAAGTTAAAAATACATAAAAAGTTAAGAGATATGACCTAGCAATTGCACTATTAGATATTTACCTAAAGGATACAAAAATACAGATTTGAAGAGATATATCCACTCCGATGTTTATGGCAGCATTATCAACAATAGCTAAACTATGGAGGGAGCTGAAATGTCCATCGACTGATGAATGGATAAAGAAGACGTGACATATATATATATATATATATATATATATATATATATATATATATACAGAATAGAATATTACTTAGCCATCAAAAAGAATGAAATCTTGCCATTTATAATGACATAGATGGAGCTAGAGTGTGTTATGCCAAGCAAAGTAAGTCAGTCAGAGAAAGACAAATACCATATGATTTCACTCCTCTGTGGAATTTAAGAAGAAACAGATGAACATATGGGAAGGAAGATAAAAGGTAGAGGGAAACAAGCCTTAAGAGACTCTTAACGAATAGGGAACAAACTGAGGGTTGATGGAGGGAGGCGGGTGGGGGATGGGCTGAACGGTGATGGGTGTTAAGGAGGACACTTGTTATGATGAGCACTGGCTGTTGTATGTAAGTGACAAACCACTGAATTCTGCTCCTGAAACCAATATTGCACTGGATGGTAACTAACTATAATTTAAATAAAAATTTGAAAAAATAAAATGATTTTAAAAATTAAAAATACGTTTACAATTGCTATTTAAAAAACTAAACCCAAACAAACAAAAAACAACAAAAGATAACAAAACTCTCCAGGTGATTCTAATGAGCAGCCAGAGCATTCGTGATTATTAGGTCAGTTGTCAAAATACAGTCTGCTTAACATTGGTAAAAAGATAAATATGTAAAGCTTTAAAGTTCAGTCATCCTTTTTCTAGTTAAAAAAATGTAGCAATCTAATAGGCATAGGAGACGCTTATCAATAAACTTAGAGGACATGAACCCACTCTGCTGCAAAACATATATTATTTGTGGTAAACAAAAAAATTGGCATTCAGGTTAAAAATTCAGCACAATTATGTTTCCAAAAATCAGATAATGGCACAGAAAAAAGCTTAATGACATCATGCTAAAATTGTCTTCATGCTTGGGTTTGGATTCTGGTTCTGCCATTTGCAGTTGTGAGATTTTTGACTAAGGTTCGTAGTCTCCCTCGGTTTTCCTCATTAGGAAAGTCGGGGTGCTCACAACTCATACTTCACAGAGGTGTTAGGAATCTCAGATGAGGTCCTGGATGTGAGGTGCTCAGTCCTACACACAGCAGCAACCCCTCTATAAACATCAGCCACTGCTATTGTCTGTAAGCACAGTGAACAAAATCCTATGCACGGAAAACAATCAGAAGGAAATGTGCGATATGAGACTAGCCAAAGAACTAGTTCTAAATGCAGTGAAAAAGAAATTTCAGATATTCACGGTGAAATAAGTATCCCTTTAATAGCCGAACTAAGGCTTCAACACCTTAAATTTAGCGACATCTGCTGGGAGAAAGGTGAATTATTCAAGTCACATACTAAGAGCCTATCCTACTGCATTCAATTCAATAATTTATTGAGCATAAATTTGGCATCGGATACTTTGCTAGATTCTGTGGAAGGCGAATAATTTCCTTGCTCAAAAAGCTTAGAGTCCAGCAGCCCAACTCTAAACTTCCTGTGTCTGAAAAGGCAAAAAAAGAAAAAAGAACACTGTCCCCATGGACCTTTAAATTATGCTCAGAAAATTACATCTATCACTAAGAAAAACCAAATTAAATTAAATACATGATTGGTATATTATGAAATGCTAAACTGAAAACTATCTATAAAAGAGCCATAGGGGTGTTGGGAGAGAGAGGAGACCAAGTAATGGACACTTGGAAAGCCATTCAAAGGGGTGAATCTGGATTTTCTTTTAATGACACAGGGCAGGAACTCTGGATGTCTTGAGCAGAGAAGTGATGATAAAGTAGTATTCTAGGAAACATAGCCTGCTGGTGCTCTGTGGGATGGATTGGTTGGAGGATGGACAGAGAATGATTAGGAGGCTATAATGATTAACAGCCATTCTGACAAAGATCTGGACTGACTTGATTCAAAAGTAGGTCCTGAACAGTCATCTTGGCAAAAGTGATTCTACCAGACTTCGATTTTGTGACAGACACATAAAGAAAATACATGTTTCTATAAAAATGGACAAATGAGGATGTGTGTCCATAACCAGCATGTTCTCCCACAATCAGGCAATCTCAGTCACTCCTTTATGTACAACTTAGGCTATTATGAAATCACATTTTTAAGTACTTTTATCTACCTATTGAAAAATTATCCTTCTGAATTGGGAATGAGCTCAAGATACTGCAATTAAATATTTTACAAACAAGAAGTGGCTGTTTGTAGTTTTGAACTTATGTGGAAGACAGAGTTAGAACAGAATCTTGACCCCATACCACAAATTCAATGAACACACTTACTCAAGTCTGCAGGAACTATGGATGGAAATGTTCCAAGAGTATAGTTGTTCTCGTTGATTCAAAAGTCTGCTTAAGAAAGGATAATTTTAAAACATGTCATTGACAATTTTCCGAGGGATACTTTTTCTAAATATGCTTTTCTGTCCTGGACATAAAGTGAAGTATATTTTTATCTTCCTTCAATTTACTAACAATATCTCAGGTTCATAATAAAGTGGACCGTATACCCTGTTGCTCAGACTGGGACAAATCTGAGAGTGAAAGGAGAGGGGACAAACGCAAGCCTGGATGGACTGTGGGGGTCCTCAGACCCGCGGACCGTGGGGATGCCTGCTCTATCATAATGGTAAGGATGCCATTATCACGGGTGGATTCACCTGGGACTCCTCTGATCCGGCCTCTCTCCAGCGCTGTTGGCACATCCCACCCTCCCTCGTTTTGTCTCTCCGTCCATACGGTTTGGTTTGGTGTTCTCCTCCCTGCTCTCTTCCGTCTTTGAAGGTTTGCTGTAAAAAACGGCTTCTTGAGTTGAGAAAAATCTCAAGCTAGCCACTTGACCTTGGGCACATCTCCAAGCCAACTGTAGAAGGCCAGGCTGTTAATTGCACTGCAGACTCAAAAAAAAAAAAAAATCACAAGAATTAAATGAGATCATGGGTGTTGGAATGTTTGAAAACGACGAAGTATTAGGGCAATACAAAGATACTGTGGAGGGAAAGCAGATGCAGCGAGAGTCCGCGAGTGGCAGCAGATTTGGTTTCTTTCTTTTTTTTTTTTCTAAAGATTTTTTTTATTTATTTGACAGAGATAGAGACAGCCAGCGAGAGAGGGAACACAAGCAGGGGGAGTGGGAGAGGAAGAAGCAGGCTCACAGCAGAGGAGCCTGATGTGGGGCTCGATCCCATAACGCCGGGATCACACCCTGAGCCGAAGGCAAACACCCAACCGCTGTGCCACCCAGGCGCCCCAGCAGATTTGGTTTCTTGAGCGACTGCTCCGTGCCGGTGAGGCAGGTTCAGCCTGTCTGCGGGGTGATAGGAGTGAGCTTCCCCGCATCACTCAAGCCAAAGTTCTCCGCGGGGCAAGGGAGAGAGGGTGTGAATGACACCTTTCCCACGTGCAAGAAACAGAAGCGCACTGAGGTCTCGCAGTTGGCGGGGCCTGCCGTAAGGACGCACGGAGAAGGAGGGAGCTAGGGAGCCCTGTGAGGGTCTGCAAGCCGGGTCCCCGCCCGAGGAGGTCGCACGCAGGACTGCAGTGGCCGGCCAGCCCCCCAACCCCTCCCATCCACCCCCTACCGCCCGCCCAGTCGCGGCTCCAGGTGAGGCCCCTTCCGAAGCAGTGTGGGGGGCTGACTGCCCCAGGGTTGGGGATCAGGAGTTCCCCGCTCTGGCAGCTTGTCCTGCTCCTGGGCTTAAAGGCCGGCACGTTCCCGCCATAGCACGAGTCTTGTTTATTCATGCATTCCACCCCGCTCGGTTGCTACGGATGCTTCTCTTCTCTGTCACTTACTGTGTCCATGACCGAATGTCTCCCATTCAGGGCCTCAAAGGATGGGCTCTGTTTGGCTGAGGGTGCCACCATCCATTGTGGAACGCTCCCGCCTGGGCGCAGCGGTGCCAACCATGGCGGAGACATGGGCTGGATGACAGGCGCTTTAGGTCCGATGCGGATACGGTCACAGAGATCGACTTCCGTGTGAGGCCTCTTTCAGCGCTTTGCCCCCAGGGCGGTGCCCGGCTGGGTGGATCCCTAAGCCCTGCCGTTTCAGGTTGTATCAATTCCTTTTCCTTTAAGACTTCAGTTAAATCGCTTTTTCTCATTTATTCTACACTTGAACGGGTTTGATGGATCTAGGACTTAGCAATTTCGTACTCACCACACAATTTGCAGCACCTGAAATAATCGAATGTGTCCTTTTTGAATATGAACACTCTATAAAACAAGGAAAAGATAATTACAATTCAGTTCCTACTATGCCACACCTTTTATTTATATTCATCTCTCATTTAATGGTCACAACCTCAACACAAGGTTGATAAACTTCATTTTGCAGGTAAAGAATGTGAGTCTTAAAAAGAGTAAATAGGGCATCTGGGTGGCTCAGTCAGTTGAGCATCTTGTTCTTGGTTTCGGCTCAGGTCATGATCTTGGGGTCCGGAGATCAAGCCCCCACCTCCACTCTGTGATGAACTTGGAGTCTGCTTGAGATCCTCTCTCCTTCTCCCTCTGCCCCTTCCCCCACTCTCCTGCATGCTATCTCTCTAAAATAAGTAAATAAAATCTTTTTTTTTAAATAAAGAAAGTAACTGATGTACAGTTATAGAACTCGGATTTCAACTCAATTTTGATTCTAAAGCTCATGCAATTTCTTCTTTACCCATGGTGACTTTCACATTTCTTATTCCAGCCTCCCTTCTTTATTTTTCCTTTTTTTTCTAATTTCTCCTGAGATCTTTTTTTTTTTTTTTTTTGCCATTTTGTATTATTGCATCAGAATATATGCAATGGTATAATTGTATAGAAAGTTTCTGAAACCCTGACTTAGTAGAATAATAGTTAATATGTATTTTTTTGGTGTTTCATTTTTATTTTTCCATTAGATTTTTGTGTAAAAATATTAATTCATTATCTATCTTATCTCTCCTCTACCTCAGTCTTTACTTTCCCTTTAACCCTCTAGGTACAGCTGGGTGAATGCTTCCAGGAAAAAGTTCTGCTTAAACCTTGCTGGTGACACGAACATCATTTCCAGCTCTAAACTCTACTAAGGCTTTCCTTTTACTCTTAGTATCTGCAAGACTGTAAGAATCTTTGGAACTTCTGGATATCTTTCAAGTTCTTGTAATTTTGTCTAGGATTACTAGGTGACCAGGCCTGGTTGAGAGGTAATAAGAGGAGGCTAGTTTTACCCCAGAAAGGTCACCCTAATACCACATTTTATCATCCTCTCGTTGCTAAGGTAGGACATAGGGAAGGTTTAAAGTAAGAGGTAGGCTCCCCCAGTCGACAGGTATTCATTGGTTATCATTCTTTCGAACATCTTTAAAAACCTAACTCAAACTGACTTGAGGAAAAAAGAACAAAAGGAGAGTTTCATAACTTATGTACCCAAAAAGGTCATCAGATAGAGCTTGAAGCAGAAGCTTAAAGAAGGTCCTAAGAACTCTAATACTGTTCTCTGCTTCTGGCGCTGAGGGCTTTTACTCTTATGCAGAGTATCTCCCTGTGTGATGGAGATCGAGGTTTAAATGCTCTGAGCTCTGGGTTCCCAGAAAGAAGAGAACTTCTCCACAATTCAAACAAAGCCTTGTCCTGATTGGTTTGGATCACTTGTGTATCAAGGAGCAAATTCCTGTGTTCAGAGGGTTGGGAAATTTTGATGGACTTAAACTGGCACTTCTCTGTGCCTCTCTACTGGGTTTGCTGGATATTTAAAAGGGAGCAAAATGAAAAAGGAAACCAGGGGCTTTCTGAAAGGAGGGGAAGGATTCCATAATCCCCTCTCTTTGAAATATTAAGGTTTTCTTTCAGGGTAGACAGATAATCTGTGAACAGAAAGGTCACCATGGGCCCCACCTGGGAACAAATCTTGAGGGGGAAGTTTGATTGGGCTCAACAGTAGAACCAGGAGGTTGGTGGCGAAGCTTTGGAAGCTCCTCTGGACTTCAGAATGCTTTGGGAATAATGGCTGAGCCAGTGGTTATGAGCTAATAGTTGTCCTTAGAGCCTGTCATGAGTTGAATCGTATCCCTCACCAAAATTTTCTATGTTAAAGTCCTTACACCCAGTATCTCAGAATGCAAACTTATTTAGAAATAGGTCACTACAGATGTAATTATTTAAGACGAGGTTATACGGGAATAGGGTAGGCCTCTGATGTCATATGACTGGCATCATATAGAATGAAGAAATCTAGAAATGGATACACACATAGGGAGACTGTCATGTGAAGACTGGAGTTACACCGTCACAAGCCAAAGAACTACCAGGCCTGAAACAGATTCTGAGAACCTCCCGAGGGAGCCCTGCCAACACCTTGAATTCAGACTGCCGACCTCCAGAACTGTGAGATGACACATTTCTGTTATTCTAAGCCACCCAGTTTGTGGTCCTTTCTTAAGGCAGTTCTAGGAAACAAATACCGAGGCCAAAGTTGAGGCAGCTCTGTGACCTGTGAGAGACTGAGATTGATGACAGGTGGTCGTCACTGCATGTGGGGATACAGGTCCTCTGATCGACGCACAGTTGGTGTTTAACAGGTATATCGTGTGTCAGTAAGAGAATGTATGGTAGCTGTGGGCTGAACGTCTGGTGTTTGAAAGATGGATGACTTCTTTTGCAATTAAGTAGGAAGTATTGAGGTAAGGTGATTAAACTGGATTACATTCATTGGAAAATTGTATTTCCTTATCAAAATGTTTGCTATTTATTTATTTATTTATTTATTTATTTATTATTGACGTATAATTAACATATGGTGTTATATTAGCTTCAGGTGTACAACATGATTCCAACAATTCTTTTTTTTTTTTTTTTTTTAATGATTTTTTATTATATTATGTTAGTCACCATACAGTACATCCCCGGTTTCCGATGTAAGGCTCGATGATTCATTAGTTGTGTATAACACCCAGTGCACCATGCAATACGTGCCCTCCTTACTACCCATCACCGGTCTATCCCATTCCCCCACCCCCCTCCCCTCTCAAGTCCTCAGTTTGTTTCTCATAGTCCATAGCCTCTCATGTTTCATTCCCCCTTCTGATTACCCCCCCTTTCTTTATCCCTTTCTTCCCCTACTGATCATCCTAGTTCTTATGTTCCATAGATGAGAGAAATCATATGATAGTTGTCTTTCTCTGCTTGACTTATTTCACTTAGCATTATCTCCTCCAGTGCTGTCCATGTTGTAGCAAATGTTGAGAACTCGTTCTTTCTGATAGCTGAGTAATATTCCATTGTATATATGGACCACAACTTCTTAATCCAGTCATCTGTTGAAGGGCATCTCGGCTCCTTCCACGATTTAGCTATTGTGGACATTGCTGCTATGAACATTGGGGTGCATATGGCCCTTCTCTTCACTACGTCTGTATCTTTGGGGTAAATACCCAGTAGTGCAATGGCTGGATCATAGGGTAGCTCAATTTTTAACTTTTTAAGGGACCTCCACACTGTTTTCCAGAGTGGCTGTACCAGCTTGCATTCCCACCAACAATGTAGGAGGGATCCCCTTTCTCCACATCCTCTCCAACAATTGTTGTTTCTTGCCTTGTCTATTTTTGCCATTCTAACTGGCGTAAGGTGGTATCTCAGTGTGGTTTTGATTTGAATTTCCTTGATGGCTAATGATTTTGAACATTTTTTCATGTGTCTGTTAGCCATTTGTATGTCTTCATTGGAAAAGTGTCTGTTCATATCTTCTGCCCATTTTTTGATTTGTTTATTTGTTTCTCGTGTATTGAGTTTGAGAAGTTCTTTGTAGATCTTGGATACCAGTCCTTTATCTGTAGTGTCATTTGCAAATATATTCTCCCATTCCGTGGGCTGCCTCTTAGTTTTTCTGACTGTTTCCTTGGCTGTGCAGAAACTTTTAATCTTGATGAAGTCCCATAAATTCATTTTATCTTTTGTTTCTCTTGCCTTTGGGGATGTGTCATGAAAAAGGTTGCTTTGGCCGATGTCGTAGAGGTTGTTGCCTATGTTCTCCTCTAGAATTTTGATAGATTCCTGTCTCACATTGAGGTCTTTCATCCATTTGGAGTTTATTTTTGTGTATGGTGTGAGATAGTGGTCAAGTTTCATTCTTTTACATGTAGCTGTCCAATTTTCCCAGCACCATTTATTGAAGAGACTGTCTTTTTCCCACCAGATGTTTTTTCCTGCTTTATCAAATATTAGTTGCCCAAAGAGCCGAGGGTCCATTTCTGGGTTCTCTATTCTGTTCCATTGGTCTATGTGTCTGTTTTTGTGCCAGTACCATGCTGTCTTTGTGATCACAGCTGTGTAGTACAGCTCGAAATCCGGCATTGTGATGCCCCCAGCTTTGTTTTTCCTTTTCAACAGTTCCTTGGAGATTCGGGGCCTTTTCTGTTTCCATACAAATTTAAGGACTGTTTGTTCCAGTTCTTTGAAAAATGTCCTTGGTATTTTGATCGGGATAGCATTGAAAGTGTAGATTGCTCTGGGTAGCATGGACATTTTAACTATGTTAATTCTTCCGATCCATGAGCATGGAATATCTTTCCATCTGTTTATGTCTTCCTCAATGTCTTTCAAGAGTGATTTATAGTTTCTAGAATATAGGTCCTTTACGTCTCTGGTTAAGTTAATTCCAAGGTAACGTATGGTTTTTGGTGCTATTGTAAATGGGATGGATTCCCTAATTTCTCTTTCTTCGGTCTCGCTATTCGTGTATAGAAATGCAACTGATTTCTGAGCATTTATTTTGTATCCTGCCACGTTACTGAATTGCTCTATAACTTCTAATAATTTGGGAGTGGCTTCTTTTGGGTTTTCCATATAGAGTATCATGTCATCTGCAAAGAGAGACATTTTGACTTCTTCTTTGCCAATTTGAATACCTTTGATCCCTTTTTGTCGTCTGATTGCTGTTGCAAGGACTTCTAGTACTATGTTGAATAATAGTGGCGAGAGTGGGCATCCTTGTCGAGTTCCTGATCTTAAGGGAAAGGCTTCCAGCTTTTCTCCATTGAGAATAATATTTGCAGTAGGCTTTTCATAGATGGCTTTTATGAGATTGAGAAATGTACCTTCTATTCCTACACTCTGAAGGGTTTTAATCAGAAAAGGATGCTGTATTTTGTCAAATGCTTTTTCGGCATCGATTGAGAGGATCATATGGTTCCTGAGTCTTTTCTTGTTGATATGATGTATCACGCTGATTGATTTGCGAATATTGAACCACGCTTGCATCCCAGGTATGAATCCCACTTGATCGTGATGGATAATCCTTTTAATGTACTGTTGGATTCTATTAGCAAGTATCTTGTTGAGGATTTTGGCGTCCATATTCATTAGGGAAATCGGTCTGTAATTCTCCTTTTTGAGGGGGTCTTTGCCTGGTTTGGGGATCAAGGTAATATTGGCCTCATAGAATGAGTTTGGTAGCTTTCCTTCTGTTTCTATTTTTTGAAATAGCTTTAGGAGAATAGGTATTATTTCTTCTTTGAATGTTTGGTAGAATTCCCCAGGAAAACCGTCCGGGCCTGGAGTTTTGTTATTTGGAAGGTTGTTTATCACTGACTCAATTTCTTCATAATTAATTGGCCTGTTTAAGGAATCAATTTCTTCCGGTTTCAATCTTGGTAGTTTATAGGTTTCCAGGAAGGATTCCATCTCTTCCAGATTGCTTAGTTTATTGGCATATAGCTGTTGATAAAAATTTCTAATAATCCTTCCAATTTCAATGGTGCTCGTCGTGACCTCTCCTTTTTCATTCATAATTTTAATAATCTGGGTCCTTTCTCTTTTCTTTTGGATAAGTCTTGCCAGTGGTCTGTCAATTTTATTGATTCTCTCAAAGAACCAGCTTCTAGTCCTGTTGATCTGCTCTACTGTACTTCTGGTTTCTGCTTGATTGATTTCAGCTCTAATTTTGGTCAACTGCTTCCTCGTGCGTGGATTAGGCCTGTCCCTCTGTTGCTGTTCCAGCTTCTTGAGGTGAGAATATAAAAACTGCATTTTAGATTTTTCTATTCTTTTGAGTGTGGCTTGGATGGCTATGTATTTCCCCCTTAGGACTGCCTTTGCAGTATCCCATAGGTTTTGGACTGTTGTATTTTCATTCTCATTGGTCTCCATAAATTGTTTAATTTGATTTTTGATTTCCTGGTTTATCGAGTCATTCCTGAGCAGGATGGTTCTTAGTCTCCAAGTGTTTGAGTTTCTTCCAAATTTTTCCTTGTGGTTGAGTTCCAATTTCAGAGCGTTGTGGTCTGAGAATATGCAGGGGATAATTTCAATCTTTTGGTATCGGTTGAGACCTGTTTTGTGTCCCAGAACATGGTCTATTCTTGAGAATGTTCCATGGGCATTAGAATAGAATGAGTATTCTTTGGTTCTGGGGTGTAGTGTTCTATATATATCTATGAGGTCCAACTCGTCGAGTATGGCATTCAAAGCCTTTGATTCTTTGCTTAGTTTTTGCCAGGGTGTTCTGTCTATTTCTGATAGTGGAGTGTTGAGGTCCCCTACTATTAATGTATTTTCATTTATATGTCTCTTTATTCTGGATAAGAGTTGGCTTGTGTATCTTGCTGCTCCCCTGTTGGGGGCATATATATTTATAATTGTCATATCCACTTGTTGAATACTTCCCTTAAGAATAATATAGTGCCCTTCTGCGTCTCTAACTATAGTCTGTAGTTTAAAATCCAATTTATCTGATATGAGAATTGCTACCCCAGCTTTCTTTTGAGGACCATTTGCGTGAAAGATGGTACTCCATCCCCTTATTCTCAGTCTGAATGCATCTTTGGGTTTGAAATGAGTCTCTTGTAGACAGCAAATGGATGGGTCATTTCTTTTTATCCAATCTGCAACCCTGTGGCGTTTTATGGGATGGTTCAAACCATTTACATTAAGACTGATTACTGAGAGATATGATTTTAATGTTGCCATGTTGCCAGTAAAGTCTTTGTTTGTATTGGCTGTGACTTTCTGTTCTGTATCACTCTTGGGGCCTTTTTACTTTTATAGAACCCCCTGTAATATCTCCTGTAGGGCTGGTTTCGTAGTTACAAAATTGGTTAGTGACTGGCGATTCTGAAATGTCTTTATTTCTCCATCAATTCTGAATGACAGTCTTGCTGGATAAAGGATCCTTGGCTGCATGTTTTTCTCTGAAAGAGCTTTAAATATGCTCCCCCAACCCTTTCTCTCATTCCAGGTCTGTGTAGACAGGTCTGACGTAATTCTGATGCTTTTGCCTTGGTACGTGAGAAATTTCTTTGCCCTGGCCGCTTTCAATACTGTATCCTTGCATCTAATATTTGCGAAATGCACTATGACGTGACGTGGCGTAGGTTTGTCGTGGTTGAGCTTGGGAGGGGTCCTCTCTGCCTCTTGGACACGAATGTTTGTTTCCCTTGCTAGATTAGGGAAGTTTTCAGCTACAATTTGTTCAAATATCTCTTCTAGACCTCTGTTTTTCTCCACCCCCTCGGGGATGCCGATGATTCTAACATTGGATCGTTTCATTGAGTCAGTAATCTCCCGTAACCTACATTCGTGGGCGTGGATTTTTTTAAGACCATCTTCTATTTTCATTTTTTCCTCTATTAACCCATCCTCCAATTCACTAACCCGTTCCTCTGCTTCTGTGACCTTGGCTGTCAGAGCCTCTAGTTTTGCCTGCATTTGGCTCATAGAATTTTTAATTTCTGTCAGATTTGCTCTCATTTCTGTCCTTAGGGATTCTATATTCTCAGTAACCTTTTCGTTTATACTTTTTTCAATTATACTCATCATTTTGACCATCGTTACTCTGAATTCCATTTCTGATAATTTGGTTACATCCATATCCATTATTTCTGTGGCAGAGGTCACAGTCTCACTGTCTTTTCTTTGCTGGGGGGGGGCTTCTCCTTCTTGTCATTCTGATGAAGAGAGGTTGCGGGGTTTCCAGAGCCCAAATTATTGACTGGGTCCCAGGCCGTGCCCCTTGTTTTATAGGGATCTTAGGGATGTGGGCTTCTTCTTTAAAGATTTTATTTATTTATGTGGCAGCCAACCAGCGAGAGAGGGAACAGAAGCAGGCGAGTGGGAGAGGAAGAAGCAGGCTCCCAGCGGAGGAGCCCGATGAGGGACTCCTTTCCAGAACGCTGGGATCACGCCCTAAGCCGAAGGCAGGCGCTCAATGACTGCGCCACCCAGGCGCCCGGGTTGTGGGCTTCTTGATTTTTCAGCCTGCCTTCTGTGTTCTGGGGGAGGGGCCTGCCACGCCGATACTCAGGCAGCCCTGTTTGGGTAGAGTCTCCGTGTCCCCTGCGAGGGGGGATGGGGAGGGGCACTCCCTGAGCCGGTATTTCCAGGCTTTTGTTCCCTGGCGGCTTTCCCTGGCGGTTTGCTGTGCCTCTTCTGAGAGTCAGAGCAGCAGCGGCCGAATTTCAGCCTCTGTCACGGAACAGAAGGATTGCGGCCCGTTCTCTACTAATGTTCTGGCCACTTTAACTCTGTTACTGTTGGTGCTGCTCAACCCTGCAGCGTCCGGGATGGGCGCCCCACACCCGGCGTCCCAGCCCTCACTTCCAGGGCCGGCGCGTCTCTGTCCTTTGTGTTTCTAATGCCGCCAGCCGCCAGCCGCCCCGCGCCCACTCCCGGATCTCCCGGTCTCAGTCTGGATCCAGTGAGCGCACCGGGATTCCGGGGTTCCGCGAGATGCCTGGTGGCGCGCGCACCCGGCTCACGGTCTCAGTCTGCTGTTTTGCGGGTGCCGACCACGAGCCCGCCCGCCCGCTCCCCCGTGCAAGTGGCTACCGCTTCCCGGCACCCGAACGCGGTGGCTCCCTCCCCCTTCCGTTTATCTTCCGATATCTGTGCACAGTTTCATGGCTCCCCGCTTCGTACCTCAATACTCAGCGCTGGAGATGTTCATTTGTAGAGATCCAGATGCGTCTTCCTGCGTCTCAGGCTGGTTCCGTGGTTGTTTAGGCTGGTCTGGTACCTATCCGGCTCGACTCGGAGGACCGGCTGAAAACGGTGTCTCCTACTCCTCCGCCATCTTAACTCCTCTCTCTATTGATCTTCATTTTAAATACTGGCCTGGATTCCTTAGGAAAAGAGGATTCCAAGTTTGACTCTTTAAAAATAAGAAACACAGGGGCGCCTAGGTGGCTCAGTCGTTGAGCGTCTGCCTTAGACTCAGGTCATGATCCCAGGGTCCAGGGATGGAGCCCTGCATTAGGCTCCCTGCTCAGTAGGAAGCCTGCTTCTCCCTTGATTCCAACAATTCTATACGTTACTCAATGCTCTCCACAATAAGAAGAGTCACCATCTGTCACAAAGAACATTATTACAGTATGTTGACTATATTCCGGAACTATGCTGTGTTTTTCATCTCTGTCACTTATTTATTTAAAACCAAAGTCTGTGGCTTTTAATCCCCTTTATCCATCTCATCCATCTCCCTTCCCACCTCTCCTCTCACAACTACCAGTTAGTCTTCTGTATTTAAGAGTCTGAGGTTTTTCTGGTTTTTGTTGTTGTTGTTGTTTTAAGATTTTATTTATTTATTTGTCAGACAGAGAGAGAGAGCGCGCACGAGAGAGCAAGGAGGAGGAGTAGCAGGCAGAGGGAGAAGCAGGTTTCCCGCTGAGCAAGGAGTCCAATGCGGGACGTGATCCCAGGACCCTGGGATCATGACTGTAGCCATAGGCAGACGCTTAACTGACTGAGCCACCCAGGTATCCCAAGAGGCTGTTTTTATGTTTGTTTGCCATCAAAATATTTTTTGAATATCTAATATGGACCAAACACTGTTCTAGGTTCTGAGAACGTGGTCTAGAATAGCGTTGATGAGGTTTCTGCTCTGGTGATGCTTAAGGGGTGAGACCCTATTTCCCCAGTAAGCTGTAAAGCAGCCCATGTGTTACTAGGTCCTTCCAGCTCCATGTAGGTGATGGGCCAAGATCATTTGAGTCATCTAGAAAGCCTAATTCAGATTTGAACTTGCCCTTGATTTCTAGAAGGAAAAGCCATCAATGTTAACTGTAATGTTTGTCGTTTATTTATAGATGGAGTAATGAGTTTTCATTCTTGGTTCCCACTTGTTCTACCACCATAATCAAGCAATACTTTTAAAATTTTTAAAAAGATTTTATTTATTTATTTGACACAGGGAGAGAGAGTGACAGAGCACAAGCAGGGGGAGCAGCAAAGGGAGAGGGAGAAGCAGGCTCCCCACTAAGCAGGGAGCAGTGGGGTGGGGGCTTGATCCCAGGACCCTGAGATCATGACCTGAGCTGGAGGCAGGCACTTAATCAATTGTGCCACCCAGGCACCCCACTTTTAAAATTTTTCATCTGATTAAGTTCTCTTTAATTAGTCTAGGCTAGTGGTTCTTAATAAGCAGCAACAGAGTCCTATGTGGACCTTTAAAAAAGACAAAATGCCCAAATTCATTCTTAGGATTTCTTATCTCTTAGCTGGGGGGCAAGAAGAGAGGAAGCAGACATCTGTAGTTGTTAAAGCTTCACAGATGGGGCTAACGTTACCCCTAATTAACTACTTTTCTAAGCCTCACGTCTCAACCTTGACTGCATTGGAATCACCTGGAGTGTTGTAAAACCACTAATGCCTGGGTCTCATTCCCAGCCCAGTTTACTGCTGTGAGATTCTGATTTAATTAGATTGGAGTATGTCTTGGGCATCAGAATATTTAAAAGCTCTCCAGTTGCTTCTAAAGTTCAGTAACATTTGAGAACCGCCATTTTAAGCCCTAGAAATTCATTAAGTATTTTTCAGTTGTGGTTGACAAGATCAGAACTTGGCTTTAGGGAAATTAATTTGGCAACAATATATAGGGTGGATTGAAGCCAAAAGAAGTTTCAGGGAAAGGACAGATAGGAGACTAACGGAGTGGAATAACGTGAGCTAGTGAGGGCCTGAGAGGAGAGAGTGCCGCTGACAGAGCAGACGGACAAGGGGTGGAACTTCAGCACTGGTTTCAGAGGAGCAAGTCTAATCATTGAAAGGCCTTTCTGATCCAACAATATTGCAATGACCTGTGCATCTAAATAAGATACTTTTTCAACTGAAACACCGATATATATCTTTAAAGAAAATTTCTTATTACTCTTAATGCCTAAGCAAAATTTGACATACCCTAACGCAATTCAGAGACTCTGCTCCTTGTTTACTATACCAGAATCGTATTGCTGAGTTCTCAGCTTAAATCTACAAGTATTTCCATTGTGAGTGATGTGAATTATGATGTGATAACTATTAATAATCAATAAATGGAATTAAATAGACATAACTTAAAGATTATAATATGATATGCTAATTATAGCCATAGGGTGTTGTTGTGATAGACATTTCATAATCATAAAAATTAATTAAAATTATTTAACATTATTTAAAATTGAGAAATTATTAGGAGGGAGAAATGGGAAGTTGGTATTTAATGGGCATCAAGTTTCAGTTTGGCAGAATAAAAGTGTTCTAGAAATCTGTTGCACGACAATGTGAATATGCTTATTACTTCTGATCTACACTTAGAAATGGTTAAGATGGTAAATTTCATATGTATTTTTACCACAGTTAAAAATTTTCAACTGAAAAAAATGCAACAAAATCTAAACTACTAAGCTTCTATATTAATTATCCTCCAGTGTTAGAAAGAAAAAATGTAAATGTATGTATACACATTTTATTCTGTATAGATAATTAGAAAATGGAAAATGGAAAGCCATTGGAGAAGAAAATGGATTTTTTTTTTATTATTACTGAATGAAATTTTGGAAAAAAAATTGTAAAATTTAAACTGGGGCAGTTAGGCTCTAAAGATGGCCGCCAACATACCACACTTCTTAGAGTTTTCTCCATTGTGTAGTCTCCCTCTATTATTAGATCTGGGCTGGTCCTGTGACTTGTTTTGACCCATAGAATGTGGCACAAGTGACACTATGGAAGTGATCTGCAACTTCTGCTTTCTCCTCTTGAAATGCTTCTTCTTGGAAACTACCACATACTAGCCACCATGTTATAAAGGAAGCTTAAGGAGCAAGTTAGAGAGGGTTACAAAGGAACAGAGGCCTCCAGCTGACAACCCCAGCTAAATTCCCAACCAATGGACAGCACCAACAGCCAGTTATGGGAATGAGATAATTTTGGACCTTTCTCTCAACCCAACACAATCTATCATAGCCTGTCTTCTGGTACAACATTCTTGTATCTCCTATGTAGAAATATACTCACTCCTTCTTCCCAAAGTTTCTTCCCATTATGGTATCAGCTTAAATTCTAGATCTCATCATTTAAATCAAGGATCTCCTCAGGTGTTGACCTTTATTATAGCTCTAATCTAACAATTAGTTTTCATAAGACTTCAATCCTAGTGGTATGTACTTGAAGTTAAATCTGATTTGAAAACACATGAAGGCTGCAGAGACTATGAGGAACAATGTTTGGCTGTTCCTGAATGTACATACACACAATACAAATTTTGGCCAAAATAAATAAATAAATAAATAAATACATATATATCCAGCACAAAAGGATCATCCAAGGAACACGGATGGGATACTGGGAATTTTATTCTTTTGGCAGAAACCATAACAGATTTACTAACATTATAGCAGAACATTTACACAGAAAATGTGCATTATCATCAAATATTGCTACATGTGGCTTAAAAGATGAAATGCAAAACCAAGCAACTAGAGTTATAGTAGACGTGATGAATAAAATAATTTTGAATAAGGTAATACACGCTAAATATTGTTTAGTTGTTTTCAATAAAACCCTGATGTATGGAGGGGTTAATCCAGATAATTACGTTTGGATTTATGGATCCCTAAAGTGTAAAAATGTCTATATTTGAATATTTAGGGAATTGTGTCTGGTAGATAATATGGTTAATAATATGATGTTTTGATAGTCCTACAACTGCCTCAAATTTGTTGATTCACTACAAACACTCACAAGACTCAATAGCAGGTTGTACTTGTGACAGAGATTTATTACAACAATGGATACAGAGCAAAAACAGCAGAGGAAAGATGCACTGGTGGAACACAGGTAGGCCAGGAAGGGCTTCTGAGTCTTACTTCACCTGAGGCCACATACAATGTGCCATCTCTCTGACAGAGAGCTACAGTGACATGAGTGGAGTGTCTACGCCCAAGAAAGCCTATTCGAGTTCCAGGGTCTGAGGCTTCCCGGCGTGCTGAACACATAGGTATATCCTGCTAGTCAACCAGCCCGTAGTAACTGAAACTCCGAACCCCGACAATGAAGATAGGTAAACCTTATCCATCTTGTTTGTGCACGTCAACCTGACAAGTTGATACAGGCTGATCCTGTGCTCAAGATGTAAACAACAAAATCATCAATCACTAATATAAAGAACATTCCAAAGGCCACATTCCCAGAGTTGGCCAATGGTCAATCGTGATTCTGGGTCCCCTTGAAGGCATGTAGAATAAGCAACCAGATCTCTGTTAACTCTTTCCTCGTACATAGTTATATATTTGTTATATATGTTATGTGTATATTTATATTTATATATGTTATATATAAATGCTAGAAATGTGAATGAAATATATATATTATGCCATATATATATAATATTATATAATATATACAATATCTATATAATGCTGGAAATGTGAATGGAAAAAAACAGATTTCAATAAAAGATCTTTTTTTTTAAAGATTTGTTTATTTTAGAGGGAGAGAGAGAGAGAAAGAATGGGGGAGGGGCAGAGGGAGAGAGAGAATCTGAAGCAGACTCCCCCACTGAGCGTGGAACATTACATGGAGCTGGAGCCCATGACCCAGAGATGATGACCTGAGCCGAAATCAAGAGTTGGATGCTTAACCAACCAAGCTACCTAGGTGCCCCTCAATAGAGGGTCTTAAAAAAGTATTAATATAGGCTACAATGAAACAATCTAGTGTATGAAAACACTTCTAACAAACATACATTTAAAAACTTTACTTAAACCACAATTGGAAAGTCAACAAAAAAAATTAAATAGTGGCAGTATGCAACAATCTTTCAGAAACTATTGATGCATTAATAAATTCTAGCATACAAGCAAAAAGTGTACCTTTGAAAAAATAAGTGTTACTAAATTCATTTTATCCATATTAGTCTGACATGGTATTTTAAGTGTAATTAATGTTATAAGCAAAAGAGGGCAGAAAACAGAATTCAGGGTAACAAAGCCTTTGAAATCATCAAAGGCACTAAGAAAATCTTTGAAGAAAAACAAATTGTGTTTATGAAAAATGTATAATTTGTACTACATAAAGGATAGAGTACATTGATATTAATACTTCTCTATATATAAAACATTAGAAATATTAAGAAGCTTTATCTCAACTCTAAATCATAAGATTTGTCCCCGCTATGAGCCAAAACGAAATTTCAAAATCAATTATTTTCCTATATTGGATGTAAAAGCACTAGTATTAAAAGAGTCACTCTACCAAAAGAACGTCCTGGCTTTTTCAGAATTGCAGAATTACTGTGACTGTGTAAACATTTCCAATTTAAATTTAAATTCCAATTTAAATAGAATACCGATCAAAATCTATTTTAAGTCCTATTGGAATACAGCAAAATTGATTTGAGTTAGGTTTGGCGTAAAACATTATGTAAGTTTAAGGCATACAATATATTGATTAATATATTTCTATTGCCTAATACAGCACAATTTTGAGAGATGATTTCCTGGATGTATTTCTGAAAACCTTCTTTGAATATTAGAGAATATATGTAACTTTGCCAAAATTGGTCAGCAGTGGGGAATGTGGCTCTTCAAAACGAAAATTTATCAAAAATGATGTAATGTCTACAGTGTCCCATGAATGTCCAACCTACTATTTCTTTGGGGAACACACAGCTCCTAGCCTCTAGAAACATGCTTAGGACAGACATGGTCATGAAAGAACTGGGCACTGGGTAGCTCCTCAACCCACTCGCCTGCTACCAAGACAGACTGAATATACAAGCAGACAATGGCCGGGGCATATTTAAATATAGAACTCTGATCCACGGTTTGCAACAACCTGCCCTGGAAACCAACCCCCTTATCTACAGTAACCAGCCCAGGAAGCCAGACGGCTAGAAGTCAGACTTGGAGGAAGTTGGACTGCTATGTGTAGCAACAATCCAGGAAGTGGAATAAGAACTTCTTTACCAATTGGCTCAACATGGCTAGGACTTGAATAACAATTGACCACTTCCCTAATTTTTGTCCCGTTTCCAATTTAGGATCAAGCAGAGAAAGCCAAATAGGTACCCCCAGCCAGTCGCATAGGATGCCCCACTTCTAGTTAGCCTGCTCACAGTTTCCCCAGTCCAACCACCCCCTTCAGGGCACACCTGAAGCTTTCTCTCTCTCTTGTTTTTATTATAAAACTTTCCCACTCCTCTGCCTTAAGTCTCCGCCAAAACACGCGTGTGGGTGGCTGACTCCCTTGCAGCTCTGAATAAATAGCGTTTGCTTTGCCTACTCACTGTCCCTGAAGGTATCATGACGGTGCTTCCGGCTGCCCAGCCTATCCACATACCCACGCAGCCTTGGAGCTGACCGTCCCACTGAGACTGCTCCATCATTTATCATTTCCCTTTCAGGGCTTCATCTTGGAAAGTGTGATATAGGAAAAAAGTAAGAACACTTGAGAATCGGTTATTTGACATGCCAAGTGTGTTTTCCGTAATCAAGAACACACACTCCAGAAGTACTTACTTAGCATTTGAAACACTGTAATCAGGAGACCTCACTCCAGAGGCCACTGCTCTGGACTTCGACAATTTCTAGTTGCCCTGTAAGGATTGTTCATCAGCATAAGAGTTGTTAGAATTAATTTTATATTGTGGAAATGAGTGGTGTTCAAGTTAGGTGATCTGCTTAGACCTGTTGCACAGACGCGTTCGCCCCCGTCTACACTGGAATACAAGGATCACATGAGCACCACAGCCTGGACCCTTTAAAACTCTCATTCTCAGCCCCAAATAAGACCTGGCCACACCACTTCACAAAATCCCCCCATCTGACTAGATCAGCTCAATCCTGCTGCCAGAATATCATCACATCCAGTGAAGCTATGGTGCAAGGTAGTCACAGAGCTTTTAAAAACAGATTGCAAGGCTGTTATTGCGCCAACTTGCTAACAGCTGTTTGTGTAGCATAATTCAACCTGAATCTTGCTTTCGTGGTAACATACACATACATTTTCAAGGTTGCAAAGTGATCCCCTAACTCTCTCTTCTACCTCATCACCAGAGACTGACATGTCCCCAAAAGAACCTAGCTCCAATTCACAGATTAGCTGAGACCAGTTTCAGTCAGGGGGAATGGAGTGTTCTAGAACCATACCTACACAATGTCTGAGAAAATCTATTCCATTTATCAAATGACCAACAAATTCTCTTAACTTATGAAAATTCATAGAAAAACAAGGTTATCAGGCAATTGAGGAAAACACATAGGTTTCTTTTAGCATTACTGTGAGGATTAAATCAGACAACATGCATTAAGTGCTTAGTGTCACATCTGTCACTTGATAAGTTCTCTGAGTGGTAATTATTACTTTTAATAACCAAGTGAAATGTCTAAGAAATAGTCAACAGAGACTCTGAAGTTTCATTTACTCAACGATTCTCACACAAATGTGACATTTTTTAAAATGCCTATGTGATAGGCACTGAGGCTACAGCAGTGAACAAGAGAAAAGGACCCAGCCTTGCAGAAGCGTCCATCTAAGGATGGAGACACATTACCCACAAGTAACTCTAGAGTACCAGGGAGCCGTCTGTGCTCTGAATTAACAGGGAGCTGGTTCCGGGAGGGAGAACAGTGGAACAGGGACAAGGAA
Source organism: Ursus americanus (assembly GCF_024610735.1). Taxonomy (NCBI): domain Eukaryota; kingdom Metazoa; phylum Chordata; class Mammalia; order Carnivora; family Ursidae; genus Ursus; species Ursus americanus. Next base: position 47,234,960 of record NC_142137.1, on the reverse strand, counting down.
GGGGTGGTTGCTTTAATTGGTGTGTTTGGGGAGGCTTAGCTGCTATGGAGGTCACATTTGAGCAAGGGTCTGACTGTTGTGAGGGCGCGCATCATTGCAACAACTGGGGAAAAGTATGCTGGGTGACTACCACAGCAAGTGTGAAGGCTCTGATGTGGGAGTGTGCTAGAATGTTCAGGAAGAGTTACAAGGCAGGTGGGGTCAGGCACAGTGATGGGGATCTGTATGGAAATGAGTAAGGCCATCACTGGCCAGTTTCTGTAGGGCAGGAGGCCATGGTAAAGAATTTTGATCGTACCCTAGATAATATGGTAGGACACTGAAGAGTTAGAACAAAGATCTAGTTTATGTTCTTGAAAGACATTTCAGTAATCCAGGGAGAGAAGATAACGGTTTGGCCCGGGATGTTAGCAGTGGAGGAGATTTTTAAAAAGTCATATGCATTTTGAAGGTGGAGCTGGTGAGTGGTCTATGGACTAAATTTGAGATTGTGAGAGAAAAGAGAAATTAAAAATGTCTCTAAGATTTGGGGCCTGAGCCATGAGATGAAAGGTGGTGTCATTTATGAAGATGGGTCGAGAACTAAGGAAGCTGCTGTGAGCAGGACAGGGTATGTGGTAACTCAAACACCAGATCTGGGTGGGTTGCAGGAATTCTCTGCAATTAGTGTTAAAATCTTGATGCAAAAAAATTGACCCTTCAGATTTAACAGAAGTAAGTGTCAGAAAAGGAGACTATGGAAGTCAAATGACCAGAGCTTTGGATCCTAACAGGTCTAAGGCAGAAATATCTGGTAGCAGTTTTACCAAGTCTCTGATGGGGAGGAACATGAGTTATCATTTAAGCTGCACTGTGTGTTCGTTGTGATTTGTAAAGTATGTATGTGACTGGTCACAGGAATTAGCATGGAAGCATCCGCAGCGCTCCTCCCCATGACCTTCTGAGGAGAACTCTTCAGGTGTCTGCTGCTCTCGTGGGCCTTTTTGATATTGATCAGGGTAAGAAGAGGAGATCTGGCAGGAGCTGAGAACAGAGAGCCAAATTTACATCAGAAAGGGCATGAGCCCACAGAACAAGTCTTAAAGCAAAACAAAGGGGACAAGGTATCTGTTGGCAGAAAAGAAGCAGGGTGGGACTGTCACAGTGGCCCTCAGTAAATTTCTGATCTGAGACAGCACAGAATGATTCGCTGCTTGCCTTCTGTGATAATACCCACATTCTAGACGCTGTTTTTAGTAAATCTATGTTGCATTTCCAAAAGCACGACTCATTTTTTATTTGCTTATAGTTCTCTTTTGCAAGTTTTGTCACCATCATAAAATTGAGTTTACAAAAAAATGTAAACTCAAAATAAACCCACTGCTTCCAAAAAAAGAGGCTGTCACCTGAAATGTCTTTCAACGAAGTAAATTTTAAGCAGCTCGAATAATTTCAAGAGATGGAAATAAAAACTTCAGTACCATTTGAGATTTTCTATTATGTTCTGCTATTGCAGAGCTGTTGAAACACATGAACAAATGAGAAATGCCTTAGAAACCAGGAATGTCCCTAGAAAGCAATCAAGAAGCTTTCATTCAGGTCTGCCTTAAGAAGGAAGCAACGATAATCACTGATGTTCACTGAACACAAGTAAGTGCCAGGCACGGTGCTAAGCACGTCTACTTTATGGATGAGAAAACCCAGAAAGCTTAAGTAACTGGCCTCGTTCACACAGGTGGGAAATAGCGCAACCAGCGTCCTTAGTCAGTAAACCAAATTGTGAAATTCTCTGAGAAAGAAGATTCCTTCCCTTTCCACACCAGCTTGAATAAAATTTAAAAAATAAACCAAAGCAAAAGCAGAAACAAAGCCTTCACCGTTTATCAACCATCTATCAACCACAGTAGCTTCACCAACAGATGGCAGTATTGGCTTGGAAACGTCTGACCAGAGCACTACAAAGGACCCTCATGGAACATTCTGGCTCTGGAGCAACAAGCAGTGCTTTCGGGCTTTTTCAAAGAGGGTTTTTGCTTTTGTTTATAAAGGGACGCTGTTGCTTTATTACTTTATGATTTCTCTCTGAACTTCAAATGTTAAATTTAGACTTGGAACAAAGGAATATTCTAGAAACTTTAAATTTACAAGATTTCTGAACTAATAGTTTGGTTGGACTCACTTTATCAGAGAGAAATAGTGCATGCGTGAAAATAAAAATTAAGTTTATCTACTAACATTTTGGAAACTTAAAACATTTATTTTTATCTCATTTACTTTAAAAGAGAAGTGAAACACATTTTCCCTGAGGATTCAAGACCTACAAAATCACAGAATTTAAAGGCTAGAGGGTAATTAAATGTTAAATCCATCATTGTATTGCAGATTACCCAGGTGAAGTGCCATAAATTAAGATAAATAAAATCATTTAATAGAAAATCCTGTAAATCCTTTGTCTTACAGAAATACTGTTTGTAAATATCTACTTGCCTGATTGTCCCAAGGGACTTGATTTTATTGCCCAACCTATATTTTCCACTAGCAGGAGTTAAAAATACTCTGTAATGAACACACGTCAACATTGCCATAAATGCTGAATATTTCAGAAAGTCACTTCACCAAAATTAAAGGAAACTTCTCTAAGCGGCTTTGTTTCAGGGCTTAAGTACTAATTTAAATGGAATTATCTGCTGCTAATGCCTGTCATGATTTTTTAAATCACGAACAAGTTTAGACAGGGAATATTTCCTTTGACTTAGGAATAATTTCATTTTTAGCTGATTATACCTATTTTTAGCTTAATCATTCTGCAGTTTTCATTACCTGTGTTGGTGCCACCAAATGATAAACTTGTACAGTGACTCATCAGTTTCTAATACAGATAATAGTGACCAGTGATTAATATTCCAAAGAGGATGGCAGGGAACTTAAGTCTGGGTGTGACTTAATTTGTTCTTTCACTAGTTCATTCGTTCGTTCATTCATTCATTCATTCAGTAAATACATACCAAGCACCTAGATGCTAGGGCTACAAGTTTGAAGAAAACCATTAAAGCCCTACCATCAAGAAACTTACATTCTGAGTGACTTAAAATAAAAGCTAATATTTAAATTAAGGGTAAGACACATTATAGTGGCATTATACTGGTTGCTTTAAGCAATTCTCTAAATTTCACAATAAATTTTTGAAGTTGGTATTAATTTATATCAAGGAACTGTGAATTGGCTTGATATCTGAACAGCATGATATGTTGACCTTGGAAAAAGGTATGGAATTCCTTTTTCTGTTGCCAAAACCCGCCACTTGGGTAATTAAGGATCATCTATGGTTTAGATCATACTGATTTTATCCATCAAAGAAAATTCATTGAACTACTGTGTGCTGATACTTGCTATAAATTAATTAAGAAATGTGAAATCAGTCTCTGTCCATAAGGAACGTATCCTCTGGTTATACCACTGTATTCATTGGTAGTCCATAATTCAAAATGTCATCTAACAAGGGTCCTCCAACCCATCTTCTTTCTGCTTATTAAAATTCTTAGGAAAAGAGAAATATATGGGGGGGGGAAGAAATATATGAAAGCTTACAACACTAAAAATTAAGACTAAGAGAAATTTTCCTTCATTCCACTGGATAACCTGGGTTGAAATGCCTAGTCCTGACTGTGAAGTTAATACCTTCCAGACCATGTGCCCCCCAAGCCAGAAATGCAAGGCCTGATCTAAAAAGAAAAACAGACATCTCTCCCTCTTCTTTATGGTTGTTGCTTTTCTAGACTCCCAAATTGCCGTTCTCCCTTCTATCCACCATTCCCATGATCCTCTTAGTGCCTTTCTCCAGATATCTACTTAGGGACTATGGCTGGAGGAAGACAATTGGACAAGGAGGGAACGTATTGAATCTGGGGATGTGTAATTTCCATAACTCAAGTGTTATCAACAGACAGTGCTACCTCTAGAGGGAATCACTTTTTATAATCTTTTTGTGTTCAATGTCAGGAAACTGGAGGGGTAGAATAAAATCCCATCAGTTCCACAGAACAAAGCTAGATGAATGTTAATTTGTAAGCTGCTAGAATTTGAGCTAGGAGTTGAGATTACTAACCTATTAAACAGTTACAGATCTGAACAGAAAATTTAGCTAACAACCAGTTGTCAGAAATTGAAACCAAGGGCATCTATCTACCCCATTTGGCAAATTCTAGATCTGGATACTGTAGTTATCCCATCGTGGGACTATGAATATGCGAACAAAGAAATGAGAAAACATGGTGCATCTATTAGCTATTATTGCATAGCAAACACCCACAAAATCTTAGGGTAGTAACACACAACAATAAATATTTATTCTCATGGATCTGTGGATCAGCTAAGGGTCGGGTGATCCGGGCTGGACTCGATTGAGTGTATTCCTCCATAAAGGTGAATATTCTTTAGCAATAATTGAATCTAACATATACACAAACAGAAAATATAGAGATTCAGGAAATGTATTTCAGAATAAGAGAAGAAACTCGTGGTATTTAAGATGCAAAAAGAAAAGAGGAAACCTGTGAAAATGATTTCTTATAGAACCCACCCCAAAAAATTAAGAAAACTGCTTGAAATTTTCAGTAAGATTCAAAATGACATGGTCTATATCAAATAGGACCAGAAAGTTATAAGGAGAGAAAAATCTGAAATTTAAAAAAAAAGAAGGTATGCTAAGATAATAAAAGCAGAAAAATAGTGAAACATTTTAAATGAGCTTAAAAATGAAGAAAGAGTTAAAAGTCCACATTTGAAGCAATAAAGAGCAGACCTGATAGCAGGTAACATTCAACTGGTAATGTGTAGGAGCCTTTGTGTTATGTAGAGAAGGTGGTAGAAAATAGACATTCATGATACGAATTTAAGGATTCCCTGAAGAAACAACTCAAGCAATTGAAACAAGAAATAATTATCTACATATTGAGAAAAGGTTCCTGAGTTGTGTCAATGCCCCTCAGTCGCAAGCCACCAGGAATTCACTCACAGTTAAACAAAGTGTGTCCCATTGCCTTGTTGCAGGAGGGAGAACACATATGGTGGGGAACCGTGGTAAAAGGGTATAAGAAAAAAAATCAGAGGACCCAGGCTTGTGTTAGGTGATTTTGAGGAGAATTCAAGGAAGTAAATTTTTGCTCTGGATTTAATTCTGTGGGGGAAAAAGGGGTTAATCTACGATTGGATATTCATTAGTTTCCTAACCTGCCATAACAAAGTACTATAGACCAGGTGGGCTTAGACAAAAGCAATGCATCCTCTCAGAGTTCTGGAAGCTAGAAAGTCCAAGATCAAGGTGTCAGCAGGGCCAGGCTCCCTCTGAAGGCCTAGGGAAGGCCCTGTTCAGAATTCTCTCCTGGCTTCTAGGCAGTTCCTTGTCTTGTGACAGCATAATACCAATCTTCACATGGTGTTCTCCATTGTGTGTGTCCAAACTTCCCCTTCCTGCAAGGACACCAGTCACATTGGATTAGGGGCTCAGCATGATCCCGTTTCAACTTCCTTCCCTGTGCAACAGCCTCATTTCCCCAAACAAGGTCACATCCCGAGGGGCCAGGGGCTCGAGCTGCAGTGTGTGTGTTCAATTGTGTGGCACAATTCCATCCATAAGTGGTATCTTAGTGAATCTTACCTTGAAGGAGAAAAGGGAACAACGAGGCCAAGGCTGTATCTGGTAAAGAAGGAGCAGTCACTTTACAGATCAGGCTAGGAAGATGTTTGATCGTTTTTGTAGTTTGGAGAATGTTTGTGTTTCTCTGTGCTCAGGCATGATTACAGAGCAAACTTGTTTTTCTCCTGATCCATCATGGTCCCAGTTGGCCTTGCCTGGTATTGATGTTCTGTGAAGTTGTTTTTGTTCAACAGAAAGGGACAGAACTTAGCTAGGAGCACCAGCTGTGAGGGCTAGAAAAATCAAGATCTAATTGGTAGTACCAGGCCACTCCCTGCTACAGAGGCTGTTTTCCTCATTCCCACTCTACCATTTTGGGTGTTTGTTTGTTTTGTTTGTAAAGACTTAAAATTTTTGGATTTATTTGACACACATAGAGAGAGAGAGAGCACAAGCAGGGGTAGCAGCAGGCAGAGGGAGAGGGAGAAGCTGATTTTCCATTGAGCAAGGAGCCCTACACGGACCTTGGGATCATGACCTGAATGGAAGGCAGATGCTCAACCAACTGAGCCACCCAGGCACCCCCCACTCTGCCATTTTGATCCAGGGTAGATGAAGTGAGGTCACAGGACGCTAACCTACGATTTCCAGATCTTCACCGTGGCCAAAATGTTGCTGATGACGAGGTTCTGCCCGAGACCATAGTGCCTGTTTCTCTATGTGAACTATTTAAGACTTCAAAGTTAGTCCTTATATAACTCTCCTTTGAGCAGAGTGGAGTTCTTTTTCATTCCTTTCCCCAAAAGCCAACTTTACCCTAGTTGAAAAATCGCCAGTAGAAAGACAAACCAGAAAACGTACTATCAGAACATATGAAGTAATCAGTTCCCGTGTTTTATATATAAAAGCAGATCCATTCCATGGAGAGTCAAGGGCAGAGAGTTGTGCTTACGTCCCTTGGATATATGGAGCTTTTGAAAGCTCCATATATTTTTGTTTCATTAAAGAAGTTCTGAATTACTGTGACAGTGAGAATTGTTTCTTTCTAGTGTTTCAGCAAGGGTGAAGGGATAGATGCCAGGTTTGGTCATTGTTGAGAAACTTTTAAATCAAAGCTGCGCCAGATCTATCAGTAGCCAAAGGATATATAAATCTATTCTAGATCGGAATTGGGAGAATGTGTTTTATTTTATTACTAAGTGCTAAACCAGCTGCCTCCTCACGTTTCAGCTGTAGATTGCACAAAAATATAATTCCTGACAAAAGTCTCTGGTTTGATCATGAGATTTATCAACATGAAACATTTTGTGAACCATGGCCAAGTTTAGGATTAAAGAACATTCATAATCAAGGCAAGGTTTCTGGAGTTCATTTCATTGTTTGTTGAGCTGTGCTTAATGTTCCCTTTATGGGTGTTTGTGTATGTGTGTGTGTGCGCGCGCGCGCACGTGTGTGTGTGTGTGTGTGTGTGTGTGGTGAATTTCATGAAGCTCTAAAAATCGGTTCCCAGGCTTTCACTTATATTGTATTCCTTTCCCATTATTGCTAATTAAGAACCCAATACCACTTCAGTAAGATGTAAAATAATGGCTTGTCTGTTTAATCCCACTGCCGCCACCCCCCCATCGCTCTAAGGAAGTTCCATGACTTTAGAGAAGCCAAATTGCTTTTTAATCTTCTCAAATGTACTTCTGTGGCTAATGAATTAAAATGCCAAAAAATAAAGCAAGATTCTGCAAAATCCTAGCCCCCTTCCCTTTACCTTTAATAAATTTTTAAAACAAGATACAGTTGATATATAATATTACAGATATTATATATTTCAGAGGGCTAACTTTAAAAATTACTTTTTGCTTTTCTTTCTTCTCCTCCTCATTTTTTCTCTTCCTACTTTTTTCTTTCCTTCCGCTCTTACCAAAACGTAAGTGCCTTGTGCTCTATTTCTTGAAAGTCGGTCTCACGATTAATTCAATTTCATTAATTTAAACAACCAAATTTATGGTGGAAAACAGCTAAAGATGTTACCACTCCTTTAAAAATTTTTCTCTCTACTTATTGGCTCAAATACTATATTTCATAGGTCCATGTAACTCAAAATGTCAAAGGTAGGGTAGGATTGGTGTGATTTATAAGTACAAAGATGTTATTAAGAAGCCAGCGTTCCCCCTTTTATTATTTTAGCTGCGTAAATCTGGCTCTGCTTTGTGTTGACAAGATGGTGGCAAAAGATATCTGGGCGACCCATTTTGTCATCCACGTCTGGGGAAAAAACTTGTCCGTGCTGTATTTATAGTTCTATTTTGAGGCTGGCCTTCCCGGAGGCAGATCTGTTTTGAACCACATATTGACTGAGGCGTTATCTTCCAGCAGGCAGCTGCCTTGACTACCAGAAGGCCCATTTTGAAGGGGAACATTCAGAATCGACGACTTTGTAACTGGTCAGAGTTCCATCCTTCCAAAAAAGATTTCTTTCTGTCAACCTACAATTCCTGGGCCCTGGTGCTAAATCTTCAATGGCGTGTCAGGGACAGGAAGAGTTCAGCTTTGCTGTCTTTCATCTCCCTTAGCAGGGCCGAATTTCCACCTGAAATGCCTATGATTTAAATAGGAATACAATTTTTAAAAGGTGAAAAGAATACATTTTTAGACCATTTATTTGCATTTTATTCTTAATTCATGGGAAAACTAAAGGAGAATTGTTTTTCTCCCTTTCCCATCCTAAGGAACTAGATTCTGACTGTGTGCTCCATGACTTCAGGGATGTTTTTATGGCTAACAGAACGTAGGAGGCACTCAGAGTTGGCCCTTCCCTGCCCCACCAACCCTTTTGTTTTGGAAAAATGGTCCACGGAGGGAGGGGGCTACTGTGGGTAGAGAGGCAGGACCGGCCAGATGAGGACGCAGGAGTGCTCATTCCAGAGTCTGAGGGGGAAAAGGAAGTTTGGGGTTCACAATGGGTGGGCGCTTGTGCCCCGAGAGGGGACATAAGACCTGCCTTAGGAGGTGGCTCCTAACTGACAGAGGAACTGAACACCAATGTCAAGGGGAGTACACTTACTCCCATTCCTGATGTTTCCTCCCTTGAGGAGAGACCTCCATAGAAGTCAAACACCTGATTTCCGCCCCACCCCCACCCCATACCTCCCAGTTGTCCCAGGAGAGGAGAAGCAACTGCTCTGATGAGTGAGATGGGAGAAAGAGGGGACTGCACACCCCAGCTCTTCTCCATTTTTTTCTGCTCTGCTTTGCTTTCTGTTTTCCAGGCTCTGCCTCTAATGGAGGAGGATGGCCGTTGCCCACAACAGCTTTGGCTGGGTGAGTGAATCAGTCTAGTCAGGTGGGTGAACCAGTCGAGCTCTGAGTTTCGTTTCAGCAAACCATTTGGCCATTCTCTCTGACCTAGCTGTATCCGTATCTGCAGTGGTCTTTTGATCTCCTTCTGCACAATTGCTGCATCTCCCAGTTGGTCTTGAACTCAAGTGGGAAGTGGGGGGGGGGTTATGTATTGACCCCTTCAGGTACCAACAACTAAGAATCATGGCCTTGGACACTGAAGTTACAGAGCCTCGTGACCCCTTTGAATAACCTCTCAAGCATTCATTCATCTATTTATCAAACTTTCATCGGTATGTTAGGCACAGTTCTAATGGGGGGGGGTGTATGGCAGGTGGGTGTCTCAACCGTGGCAATGATGTTGTGAAGACTAGAAACCTTTTCTCTGTTTGAGGGCTCCATGAGAGTCTTCAGATCCTTAATGCCACCCCCAAAATACGACTGGGTATGTAATTTAGAATAAACGATACATTTCTCACATGTACTGTAGGTCACATTCATAACTACTATTAATGATTGAAACTTATTTTTGAAAGCGTAGCTGTTTTTGAGACATTTGGAGGGTGGGATGGGAAGGGAAAAGATAGGGCCTTCCCTCAAGTTGTAGGGCAGTTATACGAACAGTGTAAAAGTTGATTGTCTTTTTGCACAAAGTTACCATATTGCTTGGGGGAAAAAATCCTTAACTTGAAGTAAATTAGTTTCAAAGAGAGAAAGTTTGAACACTAAAAAAAAAAAAATAAATAAATAAGTAAATAAAAGGTTAACTGTAGTTCTCTGTTCTCTCCATACCAAAAAAAAAAAAAAAGTTCAAGTAATTTTACAAAGAAATAAATCCAAATATGTTAATCCAACGGGTTTCCAATTTAATGTAATCTGTAAATAGCCGGATGGCCAAGATATATTTCTGAGGAGTGAGTGTTATTTGATGTAATGGACTAATAACAGAAAAAATTTGTCACCATTAAAACCTTCGTAAAAACATCGTAGTCCTTGTACCTTGTTCACTTCAGAATCTCCAAGGAAAAAGATCTGAAGACTGAAATGCTAATGCTTATTATTATTCTCACTTTTAATTCTTATCTGTGATGAGGGGTAAATGCCACAAGCTTTTAAAATTTTCCCATTTTGTCCTCGTTCACCACTTTTGCCAAATCCAAAAGTGGTGTGCGAGAAAATAGCTTTAGCTTTTTTAAGACTTTTTTTTTTAATATGTGAAAGAAAAAATACATCACTGTGCCAATTTCCACCATTCTCTAATCACAGAAAGCTGGGCTTGTTTGCATAATAGCTGTCACAAAACTTGTGTCCCAGTAAGGAGCTCTGGCTTTCAGCAAAGTCATGAAGTGGGGAAACACTCTTTGGGCTGATCCAATTCAACCTTTCTTTGGCCTGGGCCCCACTCCACCCTGGATTCCATTGTGTCCTCCCTATATCCCTGCTAGGAAATTCCACATTTAGGGTTAGTGGTTCTCCCCTAGTATATTTTAATTTTATGACTATGCAGATAAGAAATGCAAATGAGCAGAATGAGACATGAAAAGGCTTCCATATAAGTCTGTGTCTACTGTGCCACTGAGCAGGGAGCCAGATGCGGTGCTCTATCCCACGGCCGTGGTATCATGAGCTGAGCTGAAGGCAGACGCTTAACCTACTGAGCCACCTAGGCACCCCTCCAATTTCATTTTTCTTTAAAAGGTACATTTGAAAGTTGGATCTGAGTGAGCAGAATGGAAATGTAATTTCCATGAGATGCAAGCAGAAAAAACTATTTGATTCTTTCTCTTCATTGCCCTTACCAACCTTCCCTATAGAGATATTTCTTCTCTGCCTGTTGGATAAAATCTGAGGCAGGCCTTAAGAATCTTATAATAACTCTCAGAAAATAAAAAAGACCTCCAGTTACTTCAGTCATTGTAACAGCTTTATTTCAATCATCGATATATCTACCTCCATGTGTTGTAAAAATTCCAGACTTTATTGAGTAAAGTCTTTCTTAGCAAGCCCAGGCTGCCTCTGGGCTGGAAACCTGCAATGAGAAAGAGGGACACGGTCAATTTCCTTTCTATTTCCTTGAGCTTCTTTCTCCTTTCTACCAATGGATCTGGGGCTCTAACTCAGGATGGGTTATGGACATTCCACGTTCCAAGTTGACCTTGTTGTTTTAGTTCTCCTGTGGGGGTCTTCAGAGGCCCCTTATGAGACCTCACATCACGCAGTCCCCTTACATGGCTGTTGCAGTCCCTAACTGATCTGTTGTGACAACCCCCACCCTTAGCACAGAGCCAGTATGTTCCCTTGACCTGATACTGATGGGATTACCTCACGCCGTGGCTCTTCTGAGTAGGGCTCCTTCCAGATGCATCCAGGATCAGTCCCCACTGTCCTCTTGGGTCATGGTATGCCCAAGCATTACCACCTGCCCAACACAGCCCATTTTCCCTTCCCATCTTCACAAACGGCTTCAGCTTAGCCTTTTAGCTTTGGTTCCATAGGAATGGCTCAAATTGATTCCTAAATTCAGGAACACCCATCAAGCTTTCCAAGTGTGTCTCTGAAACCCTTGTCACCAGCTTCAGTAAAGAAGAGGCAGCTCTCTCCCTTCTCCAATATTTAGGGTTGGGAAAGGAAAAGAGCCTCAGCTTGCCAGCATTTTTTCAAAGAAGCTCCTTCTTCAGCCACCACGTCTCATGGCCTGCGGCAGATGTACCCGGGGAGGGTCATGGAAGCAGCTTCTGGTCACCGGCGCTGCCGGCCCTGCGCAGGACGTGCACTGCCTCACTTGAGAACGGGGGGACATTTGCTACCTATTATCCTCTACTCAACCTTTTGAAGCTGTAGCCAAAATTGAGGGCCAAGCTGTCTATTGTAACATCCTACACAAACACAAAAGGCAGGGTTCATAGTAGCCTGTTAGTTCATACCCATATTCTTTAAAATAAAGGGGTTGGGTTTCTGGATCAAAAGTTTGGATGAATATATGTGTTACATATAAGAAATGCAGAGGGGAAAACAACCACAACAGGCGATGAGTGGAGTGATGGTTTTAACTGATATCTGGAAAATGGAAAGAAGACTGGGGAGTACTTTCCAAGCGCCCCCAGGAGAAGGCAGCAGCAAAGGTGGCAGCTGCTTCCATTTGCAAGCTCCAAGGAAGTGCTAAGCTTAGCATAGGTAGGTTCCAAGGCGTGGGAGGCCTTCATTTACTGGAAGGCTTTCTCCAGAACAGTAGCACTAGTGGCTGTCTTCCCATCTATCATCCCTCACCTCACACTTAACAAGTAATTGGCTGCTGTCTTTAGCCCAAGGGGAAAAAAGCCACAGAGATGTGGTAGCTAAAGAAAGGGAGTGATCTGTTACACAGGGTGTAGGCTCCAAGAGTGGATGCCAGCGAGTCAAAGTAAAGCCTGGGGCTTTTTGTTGACGAAATGAGCTCATGGGCTCCGTGTAGGGCTTCCACCCAAAAGTAAACTCTGTCATTCAGTCATGTGTATACATGCACAGACACAGACACACACACACACACACACACACACACACACACACGCCTCCCCCTGACAGCATGCTGGTTTCAGGAAGATTCTCGTCGGGAGAAGAGACAAATGCAGGAGCTTTGGAAACCATGCCAATTTCCTCCATTAATCAGTCTGGCCCTTCATTCAAAAATAGGAAAGGACAGTCAAGGATCACCAGACCACTGCCACAGCGATCTAGGGAAACACCAGAGGCTATTCATGGTGCAAGTTGAAAGGACCGTGATCTCTGGCACCCTCTAGGGAGGCATGCTTAATCTGGGAGCAGCTGAACACATGTGGGGCTGGTCTCCAGCAGGAAGACCGGATTCCCATTGTTCTTGCTTTGTATAAAGTGAGTATGACAGTCGTCTTGGATGAGAAAAATAAACATTCTGGTCTGGGAGATGAAGAAGTCTGAGCTTAGGCATAAATTATTTAGGAACCTCCTGGGAAATGCCAGTTGTTCACATCTGGAGATTTTGAAGGTGCCCACTATGGTGAAAAGTTGAATTTGGGTACCAGTCCTCCTTATGAAGGCCCTTGATTACAAAGGAAATTTCAGACTCTGCCTCTGAGAGGCGTGAGCCATCATTCTCAACTAGCTTGTTGCCAAGTAACCAAGAACAATTTCCCCAAATTAGTCATCAAGAGAAGGACCAAGAGGAATAAACAGAATGACTAATTCTGGAGAAATCGAAGTTTAACCAAGAAACCCAAAAGAAAAAAAAAATAGAAAAGATATTGTGCCCACCACACTCCCACAATAACATCTGCCCACCTACCTGCCTTCAGAGTAGAAGGGTTGAGCTGTCAAAGCAAACTCACTTGAATAATAGAGCTCACCCAGCACCGAACTTCACCGATAATGTAAAGACTACGGGCAAGAACTAGGCACACAATTGGCATTTCCTTCAGGAGGAGGAGCCCAAATCTGTCAGACTCATTAGATGTCTCTTTCTCCTTCATTAGAATGCATTTTGTTTTCAGATCAACAACTGATTTCTGAACAATGTTTGTGGTACTTGTACTGTCTGCTCCCCAGCCTGTCAGGCTGCATAACTCCCTTAAGTTCCAGGCTTCTTTACAATAAGCAATCTTGATCTGATATTTGTTTCTTTCTTGGATGCATTGTAAGTTTGGCTGAAGTATAGCTTCAATGTCCTTTTCTCAAAAGGGTAAATGGCAGGAAAACTTCAGAGACACCCATGTCTAAAAATGCTTTCATTATGCTTCATGTTGAAGTACTAGTGTTGGTTGTTATAGAACTAATTCTAGGTTGTCTTGATTGACCACTTTGACACCTGGCAGCTCTCTTTCTGTGCATGTGTGTGTGTGTGTGTGTCCATCTAACAGTAAACATCATTAACGTATTTATAAGGAGGTATGATCGAGGTCAATCATCTACCTGCCATGTCTCCTCAGTAGGAGAAGGTCATATTCCTAGTAACCTTCCCCTTCCCAACTCTCATCCTGCCTTTTACTATAAACTGTCTACACTGCTGTTTAGGGCCAACATTTCCACTTGTGCATCAGATCCTGTTGTCTTTTATCTATTAAAAGCTATCGCTCTAGCTATTGTTCCCTTTCTCTCCTGTATCCCTTTATATTTTTTCTCTGTACTTCTAGATCACTGCCATGAGCATATAAGCACGCAATAACTTCTCATATGTTAAATAATCTCTCTCAATCCTGCATCCTTGTCCAACTCCTGCCCCATTTCCTCAGTTTCTCTTAATAAAAAAAGTCCTCCAGGGGCACCTGGGTGGCTCAGTCAGTTGAGAGCTTTACTCTTGATTTTGGCTCAGGTCATGATTCTGTGCTCTGCAGGGAATCTGCTTCAGGATTCTCTCTCTGCTTCTGCCCCCCCCCTTGCTCTCTCTCTCACCCTAAAATAAATAAATAAATCTTAAAAGAAAGAAAGAAAGAAAGAAAGAAAGAAAGAAAGAAAGAAAGAAAGAAAAAGAAAAACTCCTCCAGGATATCAATTATTTCTCAATAAAATTGGGCACAAACTTAAAAGAAAAAAAACCAAAACTCCATAGAGTTGTCTAGTTCCTGCTCTAGTTTTGAACCCACTCCGAATTGCTTCTACCTTTATCATTCCACCAAAACTGTTCTTGACAAGCTCACAATGACGCCATGTTGCTAAATCCAATAGGGAAGTTATCAGTTCTCATTTTTCTTGACTCATTAGCAAATAAAACACAGCTTTAACATTGTTGATCACTACCTTCTTTTAATCATATCCTTCACTAGACATCCAGGACATCACACTATTGTAATTTTTTTTCCCTACTTCATGGGATGTATTCGCAGGAAGAACAGGCAAATAAAGAAGAGGAAATCTTCCAGAGCATAGATTAAAGATGAAAAGTATTAACAAATGAAAACTGCAGGGGGGAGAAAAGGCAGGTGAAGGGTGATCAAGAGACATGGGATGCAGTAGGCAAATGGTAGGATGACTCCTCCATGATCTCCACCTCCTGGTATTTACACTCTGGTATAGTCCCCTCCCCTTGAGTGTGGAATGGAGCTATGACTTTCTTTTAGTGACTTGACTATGCAAAGATGATGGATGTCACTTTTGTGGCTACATTACCTTATACAAGGTCTTTTCTTGCTAAAAGACTAATGGTAGGGATTCTGTCTCTCCAAATGGATTTGAAGAAGGGAATAGCCATGTTGGGAGGCCTATGTGGCAAGTATCTGAGGGTGGCCTTGAAGCTGAAGGCAGTCTCTGGCCAAAAACCCCCAATAAGCTGCAGCCCTCAGTCCTATAGCTGGAAGGACATGAATTCTGCCAAGCTTGGAAGCAAATTCTTCCCCAATCAAGCCTGCAGATGAGACTGCAACCCAGTTGACACCTTGATTGCAGTCTTTTGAGACCCCGAGCAAAGAACTCAGCTGGACTGTGCCTAGATTCCTGACCCATGGAAACCATGAGATAGTAAATGTGTTTTAAGCTGCTTTGCTTGTGGCACTGTGTTATACAGTAATAGATAACTAATACATGAGAAATCAACCCAAAATGTGGTTAAGGAGAGTTCTAGAAATTAAAAAAATACAGAAAATAAAGGGGAGGCAAAAATAAATTATGCAATACAAGAATTCCTAAAATATAAAAAAAAATTAACAATTCTGATTGAAAACTGCTGAGAGGGATTAATAGGTTCAGAGAAAAAAAGGCTTACACCAAGATATGAAATTCCAAAAATCCAGGAATAAATAAAAGAGTTTAAGAGATTTTGAGAGAGGGAGAATACCAGTTTCACTAAAAGGAATGAAAATTAGATGGGCAGCTTGATGCCTTCAGAGTTCTCAGGAAGAGTTATTTTAACCTAGAATTATATACCAACTCACACCTTTACTCCAACATGGAGCCAAGACAAAGGTATTCGCAGACATGCATAGCTCAAAAGGTTTTCTACTATTTACTCTGGGGGGAAAATGAGGATTTACGTCAGGAAAATCTAAACTGAATCCAAGAAATATAAAGTACGTGGTCAAGAGAGAGGAGACCAACCCGTGATGAAGATGACACGTCAGAGCTGAAAAGCAACCTGTTCATATTAAAACAAGTAGTCAAAGGAGGTCAGTGAATTCGCTTCCACAAATATCTTTAAGAAGCTAGACGACCTTAGTGAAAAACATGTGTATGCTTCTTTTAGGAAAATATGAAAGCAATAGGAAACTAAAAGAAAAATATCCATAAGAAAAATCGAGGTTCAAATATGAAGCAATAAAAAATGTGGCGTAATTTTAAATAATTGGTAGAGTATAAGAAAATAAATTATTTGATTTTAACATTTGGACATATTTTTTTCTTTTAGTATTACAGCTGTTAGTGACACAGGAGCACATTTCTGTTTGTATCCCACCACATTACTTCAATTAGTTCTATAGCGAATAATGTATGTATAAGTATCCTGTTATAAATGTGGTATGACGAACACCAGTTTTTGAGAACAATCTATAGGCAAAGTCTGAATAAATTAATTGGAGCTGAAAACACTACAAACATAAATGCTATAAATATTGAGAATGTAAAAATAAGTTTAGTTTTAGAAGTTAGAAGGTGCTATAGCGAGAATTGGAGGCATGTGGAAAAATCCGATCGAAGACTTAAAAATGACTATAATGAATTGGGAACAGAGACTGGGACTGAGGTTTGTCTGAGTGAAGGAGCCAGTAAGAACTGAAAGCCATTCTGCACTCTGTTCATCAGTCCCTGTGTGTGACAGGGACAGCTTGGGGCCTAATTTCCACAAGGACTGGGTAGGCAGGGGAGGAGCAGCCTCTTGGTGAACCTAGAATCGATTCCTCTGAGCTTCTGACAGCCCTGCTCCAAAATGCTCAAGATAGTGTGGATATGTTGGGACAGGGGAGTGTTGCTTCTCTCGGTGTGGAAATCACAAAAGCCCCCGTTTTCTTCCCAGTTCTGGAGGGGAGCTCTGGAAAAATTTTCCTCCCCTATAGTTGCTTGGATCTTTTCAACCTTGAGCACTCACTTCTCTTGATCTCCCTCTTAGGCAGCGTAATTCCCCTCCAGCAGCTGAGGCCTAGGCAAAACAAAAGCCAGGAGGAGGGGGTGTCTTCTGGGTGCCTGGCAACCGCCACTTCCTGCAGTGCAGCACAAAAGCACTGGGTCTGGCTTGGAACACAAAGGCCTGGCAATCTTCTGGGATGGGGGAATAAACACTCCCTAGGAGCAAGACCAAAACACAAACTGATATTTTCAAAGAATGATCTTACAACTTTCTTCTCTACCTCCCATCTCCCTGCACAATCTTGGAGTCTCTGTGGTCCCTCCAAGAGGACCAGATCTAGGTTTCCCAGGATGTTAGCTCCCCAACCTGAAGCAGATTATCAGTTGGTGAGGGATCTTCCCCATGTTCTCTGGACTACTAGCAGGGGCATCTGGGTCCCCAGCAAGTGGACCAAGAGGCAACACCCCAGGTCATTATGTGCCTGAGGCATAGAATTTCCTTAGGCTCTGAAGCCCCTAGTAAAATCTCAGTTTGGGAAGCAGTGTTTAGCCTAAAGGCAGCTAGAGAGGAAGAGAGTCAATTTTTAACAAAACCAGATCCCGTCTCCTAACTAGGGGTTGTGCCCTCTTCTTCCTCACTATTCTTTTCGCCATTTTAGGAATTCTACAGTGTGGAATAAAAGGGAAAACTAAAGAAGCCAGCTAAGCCTAATTTTTTATTGTTTGTAGTGTCTCCACTCCTTGCTCCCTCCCAGATTCTCCACAATTACCATAAACACACCCTAGTTTCCTCTAGCTAGCTGTACGGTCATTCCTGGGTACAGTCCACCATAAGATAAGCAAACATAAGCCCATTGGGCTTCCCTAAACCCTCGGTGGCTTGCTTTGAATCTTCCCACCATGGGACTAAGAAGGGCTCCTTGTCTCCCCTGGAGCCACGGGGGGCCTATTCCATGTTTCAGTGGCTTTGCTTGGGTCCCAGGCTCCATCAAGGACCAAGTAAGAGCCATTTGAAGGGGCTACCAGACCAGAGGGTACTCTGTCTAGGGTGCCTCAGGACCCAGCTCTCTAAAAGGGTGCCCACACCAAGTTCCCCAAAGCCTGCCCAGGGAAGTCAGGGCTTTTTGTTGCTGTGGTAAATTTCCATCTATCACAGCAGGCAAGATATGGGCCACTGAGGTCAACCTACGCATGCCTTGCTCTTGCACTCAGGTAAGTGAGCAATAGCTTCCTCATTCCTTACCTCCCCCCTTTCCTTCACCCATTTCAGTGGGTAGGAGAGCAGTTGGGGTGGGAGAGGGGGTATACAATGTCTAGTGAGGGTGAGGACGCAGCAAGGTGAGGCACTCAGTTTTGCACATACTCTGTTTTAAATGAACAAATTCCCAGCTACAGGTGTCTAAATCTCCTGGGCCATCTTCTTCTGCCCCAGAAACTCTAATCTCAGTACAAATATAGACCCCAGCCTTTTCAACAGCCTTCAGGTGGGTGTTTAGGAAACTGACCTGCAGTGTCCTCTGGTTTTCAGTGGATTCTAAATTCTCTTCTAAAGTTCTTAGACATTTTAATGCAATGTCTGAAGAAAGGTTGCTCTGAGAAGAGTTCCTGTTGTGCCCCCCACCAAATTAATATACTGAAATCCTAACCCCCAGGACTTCAGAATGTGACTATTGGAAATAGAGTCTTCACAGATGTAATTAGTTAAGAACAGGTCGTACTGGAATAGGGTAGGTTCCTAATACAGTATGACTGATCTTCTTTCTTTATAAGGAAACAGACACACAGGGAGAATACCAGGTGAGGATTCGAATGATGATGCCACAAGCCACGGAACTATCAGAAGCTGGCAGAAAGTTCTGAACAGAGCCTTCCCTAGTATTTCAAAGAGATCATGGCCGTACGGATGCCTTCACCTTGGACTTCTAGCCTCTTGAACTGTGAAACAATAAATTTTCATTGTTTAAACCCCTCGGTTTATGGTACTCTGTTACAGCAATCCTAGAAAACTAATACAGCTGAGATATTTCATAGGTGATATCATTTCGGACCTTGGACACCTGTCACTGTGAGACCATTTACTTAACTATCCCCACTTCTGGCAGACTGGTAGCTACAGCCACTTATTTTCTGGTTGATTTCCATCATGGGCTTCCCCAACCCGAATCCCAACAGCTTAGCCTGTGACTCAGGTGGCATGGCCAAGTTGGGATATGCTGGGGCGTTCTTAGAATTCATACAAGATTTGAAAGTTGATGGGGGGAAAATATGTTCTTGGATGAATCTTTAAATGTGTATTTTTCTATCTCCAGTTATATCTGAATCCCACATATCTGGTGTCGTCATTCACTCATGAGCATTGAAACCTGGAAATAAGCACCAAAAAAATGGCTTCAGCTACTCAAAAGAGATCTCACAAGTCTATGTATATTACTCACCGAGAGAGATGGAGATACCCCTTCCCTCCTCAGGCACAGAGCCTATTCAATTATATACATGTTTTGGGGGGAACTGTTTTCCTTTAGTCTGGAGTTCCATCCTAGATTCCAAGTGGAGATGTAGAGAACGTGAGATGCGGGAGAAGGGGGAGTGAAGAGCCACAGCCTATCAGGCCTCCCAGGGATTCAGCTAGCTGGTCAGTGATCAGAATTTACAAGGAAGGAGAAAAGACTGCTCCCCTTTCTCTGCCTTTGTCCTAAGCAAGTGCTCAGACCATTGCCCCAACTTCTCCAAAGTAGCTGAGACTGGCCACTACCTTTTGCCAAATCTGTGGACCGTGTGGACACAAAGAACACCAGCTCAGAGGCTCAGGGCTAGCCTGATATTAACTTGGCTGCTGCACACCTGCCTGTCTCCAGGTTTGGGGCCAGCTCTTTCCCTGCTGGGCCTCCAGCAGGGGTATAATCTTGCCTTACTCCTGAGCCCTGCCTTCTTAAAGCCCCAAAGAAAGAACATTTCCCTCTCTCCCCTCCCAACCTCATCCCAGGACTCAAAGTTGTCATTTTTGGTTTCTAGATCTGCCCCCTTCACAGGGGTGACTGTGGAAATTTCCACTTCTTCCTGGAATTGCATCCCCAGTTCAGAAGGCTTAGCCTTCTTCTTTGACCCTGGCAAGACCACAGTATCCAGATGCAGCTGACCAACGTTAGCACAGTTCTCCAGGCCAGAGTGATTTAATCTGATACCACAGCACCTGCCAGACACGCACAGATCAGTTCAGACAGAGCTTGGTCAAATCTAGTTCAGTTGCTTTTTTTTTTTTCTTAAGGCTTTATTTTTTAGAGTAAGTTTAGGCTCACAGCACAATTGAGCAGAGGTATGAAGATTTCCTCTATTTCCCCTGACCCTCCTATCAACATCCCCCACCAGAATGGTACATTTGTTATGATTGATAAACCTACATTGACTCATCATTACACCCAAAGTCCGTCATTTACATTAGTGTTCAGTCTTGCTGTTACATATTCCATAGATTTTGACAAATATATAAAGACGTGTGTCCATCATTATATTATCATACAGAGCAGTTTCACTGCTTTAAAATTCCTCTTTGCTCAACCTGTTCATCCCTCCCTCCCCTCAACCCCAGGCAACCACTGATCTCTACCATATTGCCTTTTCCAGAGTGTCATATAGTTGAAATCATACCGAATGAAGCCTGTTTTTATGGCTTCTTTCAGTTAGTGATATGCGTTTAGGGTTCCTCCATGTCTTGTCATGACTTGAGAGCTCTAGTTGCTTTTTAACAATTTCTTCATAATGAGGTGGGTGTTGGGCCTTCCTGCTCCTCGTGCACACTTCAGGTCTCAAGTTCCAACTCGTGGCAGATATTCTTTTTATCTTTCCATCTATCATCAATCTATTTTCAAACAAGAGTTCAGACATGAGAAGACCATCACAGAAAGATGCACACTAATGTGGTTATTTGAACTCAAAAAATGAGTTTAAATATTTCCTGGCGGAAAAGAAGTATTATTTGACTGTTCGGTTTGACACTGAGGCTTATCATGATATGGGACAGATGTCATCCTCAGATTGAATCTATATAGTTCCTTGCTTTTAATGAATATATCCAAAGAGTATATATATATTATGCAGTATCCTGGAAAATAGACTTTGCAACTATTTAAATTCATGGTAAAACGTTTAGATGTCAGCTGAAAAATGTATGAAGAGCTACAGAATTTCTCAGGAGTTTTTCAAGTTCTTTTACGGCGTCCTTAAGCAAAGCTGTTTGAGGGCCAGCAGCTGAAACAACTGAGTGAAGGAGCAAAGGCAGCTTCCTGTTTCTCACGTTAGTTACTCTTCAGGACATCATTGTGTAACAACTGAATATAGTCGTTACCCAGAATAACCCAGGAAGCATTCCATGTGGTTCCTACCCTATGTCAGCTAAGGCAGGGAAGTGTATAAGGCATATCGGCCTGAGGAGTCAAGCGAAATGTCTCTCAGAAGGCTCATCAGAAACTTCATTCGTCATCTAATTTCCTAGCCACCTCAAATTTGGCCACAAGCAGGGGGAGGGGCAGAGGGAGAGGCCGAAAATCTCAAGCAGACTCCCCTCAGAGTGCAGGGCTAGATGCCATGACCCTGAGAGCATGACCTGAGCCCCAACCAAGAGTTGGACACCTAACCAACTGCACCCCAACCCCCAGGGTGCACCTCTTGAGATTTCTGATTGTCCTCCATGCTGTCTAATGTTTTGGAAGACAGAGAAGGAAATAGAAAACAAACACCTGAGAGAATAAGGACAAGGAAAGTTATATTTACTAGGGCTTGATGGGAATCTTTGTCCTGTTCCTCACCTGCCCCTTGGCCTTGGGTAAGCCTTTCTCCCCGTCGGTCCTTTGCCAGGGGTGACACAAAGGGAGAGTTGCAGCTGCAGGGCCCTGAGCACAGCGCCCGCCCATCAGGCTCAGCACCCGAAGTGACATGGAGTTAACTAATGTTTTTGATGATTTTAAAGATCAAAGATGACATGAAGTTAAGAATTCTAGCATTTAATAATTAACGGCTTCGCTTATAAACTAAAGCTGCTGAGTCGGTCACAACATGGTTCATTACTTGAGCATTTAAGGCCTCAGTTTCTCTACTTGTCAGAAGGGCACGCTGAACTCGACAGTCTCTGAGGTCACTGTCAGTTCTCACATGTTGTGGTTCTTGGTGATGTCATTATAAAGCTGAAGCGTAGAAATGGCCACGGATCAGTTCACTTATTCAGTAATGATCGTGCATCGGGGAAGATCTCTCCTGAGCCCAAGAAAGGTTAGGCAGTGGGTGGAACCCTTTAGAAAAGTGCCAATCTCCTAGTCTTCTAGAAATAAATCAATAAAAGCATCTGGACATGGCTCATCTTCTGAATGATGCTCCCTCTTTGAATGAACATATCTGCTAATTCAATTTTATTATATTTCTTAGACATACAGGTCTTCAAACCTGGGTTTTCTTTTCTTTCATTCTCAAATGTCTGCTTAGGAAGTAGGGGATCCATTAAAGACTCTCGAGTAGGTTATGTGGGTTGTGGAGAAATTTAAGTTGAGTTGTGATGCAGTTGAGGTTCTGGAGAGAACCCAGACTCTGTTTGCTGGTGAATTTGGTGCTGGGGACAGGGGCTGGGGTGGGCGGTGCCACTGCTGTCCTGCCCATCAAAATACATGGGTCTTAGTTCTTCTACTTTCAGAGGGCAGATATAAGCTCTGGCAAAATTTCATAGAGCAATAAAATAGAACTGTTTTCTTCCAATGAATGACACAAATACCATACAATAATGATGATTGAAGCAACAGTGTCTCAGCCTATCTGGGTTACTCTGTGGTGCTCTGCAGGGGGTCAAGACTCTAGAATTTGCCAGTAGGTTCTTCACTATGGCTTAGAAGCTTCTGTGAGGATGGAGGTAGTCAGGAAAGAGATGGAGGGGCTAGAAACTGCCTCATGAATATTCCTTACAGAGAGAAATTTTTAGACGTTCCATTTGTTGTGAGCCATGCTCAAGATGATGACACATATATCTTAAGACTTCCATTCGTATTTATTCCCAAAGTGAATACGTTTTCACACCCAGGGTAGCTTCAAGTAGACTCTGTGACCCAGATCCTGCCTCAAATACCAGTACAAACCAGAATAAAATAAGAGTTCTGGAGACAGCAAAAATTATATGAACCTAAGGAGGCCATTTCTGACTAACCAGCAAAGTGTCCTTACTGAATAGTAGCTGGCATCTGGAAAACTGAAAAGATGGCTGTTTTATGTGATAAGAAAGAAGTCGTAATCAACGGGTGCAGTCTTTGAGATTCACACAGAGAAAGGAAGGATATTGGACTCAAAAGGAAGGCCAGGTCCAGATGCAATGAATGCAGTCACACAGTCTGGAAAAGTCTCTGGTTCTTCCACAAGAGTGTGTTGTTCATGGTTCTATCCCCATCACTTGGTCTAGCTTATCACTGCTGTATTAGTAAGCACACAATAATATTTGTATGGATGGATGAATGAATTTTTGAATTATTGCCCATATTCCTTTCCCTCCAGGGCCCAAGGACACCTGGGTAGGCATAGATGCAGCATGAACAAACAGCTTAGTAGAGCCACAAAAACCACACAGAGCAGCTGACAAGACCAACTCCCACCATTGGTGAGGAGCTCTCTTCCCAGTAGACACTGGAGGCAACTTGTTGCAATCCCCTGGGCCCCTTGCGGCGGGAAACCTGATCTTCCCCTACCTATCAGTAGGGGGCAGCAGAGAAGAGCAAATTTCAGGTTCGAGGCCTCTCTAAGGGAAGACCACCCACACCCACAGATATCTCAATGCAGATTTTCCAAGCTGTGTCCTTCTAAAAGGTAATTGAATGTGTGTGTGTGTGTGTGTGTGTGTGTGTGTGTGTGTGTGTGTGTGTAGAAATTAAAGATCTAAAATTAAAGAAGTTGGAAGAAATCTACGTTAAGAATGTTTAGTGTCTGTACGGAAACATTTCTTAGTGTTGGTGTTCTAAGAACAGCATACCCTGGGGACAATTTCTCAAACTTTCCAGATAATGAAAGACCCCCCCACACACACACACACACTCATTTTTTAATTCCTCAGAATACCTACTAACCTCTCAAGGGACGCCAACACTCCCTAGAAAATGAAGTAGGAAGTGCTGTCCTAGCACATCCGTTCTGTCCTGATGGCCAGGTTGATTCTCTCAGCTTTAAAGGTGAGAGAACCTTTCTCTGACAGCAGGGAGGGAAGGATTACAATGCTGCCCTTGTTATTTCATAGAGTAAATTATCTAAAGATGGAGCTTAAACAATATAGATACACCTTCAATCCTTCATACGTGGCGCTCTCCCTTCTCACTTCTCTCCTGGGAAGTCAGGCCAGCCCCCAGATTTTTATCTGAAATTTAAAGATCTCACCAGGGGCTTCCAGTTGGGTATGCGGCTCTGTGAACTGTTGAGTCAGGTCACGCTATTGTAAAGGCTGGGGATTCATAGACTTTTCTGGTTTATCACCACTGTATCCCTAGCCAGTCTACTGTCATATGCTGTTTCTGTCCTTATTTAGAAACGGAGTGCATGATTTGGATGGATAAACAAATAGCTTCTCTTCCCCAGTTACCACTGCTGTTGCGTTGGTGAATAAATTACATTTAATATAGCACCTTAACAGTTTTAAAAGTGCTTTCAAATACTTCATCCGATTTTATCTTCACTAAAATCCTGTTAGAGAGTTCATGTTAGGAATTTTGGACTCTGGCCAACATCAGTCAAAAATGAATCTGTGGCTTGGTTTTGGAGTGGTTTATAGAACGAAGGGGGGCAATAGGGAGAACGAAGTCTTGGGAAGAACCAGGAAAGTTCTAGAGAAATGGGTAATAGGAATTAGTGAATGGTCTTTTCTGAGTTCTGCCACTGGGAATGAGTAGACTGTTCCATCCAGGTATAGTCCCTGTGTCACCTCTGAAAACTGGCACTCCAAAGACAGAACATCTCACTGTCATGGCAGGCACTTACAAGTCTCCCCCTTGGCTAAAGGGTGGGGTGCATTAGTTGGCAGTTCCACCAAAATAGCGTGTAATTTTCCCAAAAGAAAATTACAAAGATATTGCCAAAAGAAGGGAGCTTGGCAAAAGCAGCTTTGGGCAAAGCAAACACACCTCTCCCTATCGAGATAAGGAAACTGAGCCTAGAGGGAAGATATGAACTGGTCAGAGTCATGTGGATTAAAAAAAAAAAAATCCAACATTAGAGTTTATGTTATCCTGCTCTTGAACTAGTATTTTTTTCTATTATTGCCGTATATTTCTATGGAGTCCCTTGGATGCAGAGAGTAATAACAGCCATGACTCATTAAGGATCACTGTGGTCAGATATTGTTCTGGATACCTTCTGTATATTAATTCATTTCATTCTTATAGGAAACCTAGGAGATGGAGCTATTATTATCTCATTTTAGAGATGAGAGTCTCAGTGCCCAGACTTCCTTGCAATCGGGCTCTAGATGTCAGTTACATGTATCTGCATGAAGGTAGGTACGATGGGGAGGCTATTTTCTCTGCCTTTCGGGGAGTTTCTGCTAGCCTACGGGATCAGGCAGATGTGAGAGTTTCCTGAGGCAGCGTGCCAGCATCAATAACTTCCTGAAGAAGGCAGTGATGGGGGTAGTTATGGTCTGACCCCTAGATTGAAGCAACGCAGGTGCTTGGTGGCCTTGGATATAGGAGCTCAGCTAAGTTAGCCCTGCGTTATTCTGGGAGTCACTTCTGCTAGCTTGGAATGTGATCTTTCAGGCCTTCGAATAATTTTATAAGCACTCATTTCCCTGTGTTTAATTTCTTCCTACTTAAAATTCCAGCACTGAACTCTGACTAATACGACCAGTCCCTAACTTAATTCAGAGAGAGAAGATGTGAAAGAGGGGATCCTGACCCACCCCACCACCTCCCTGGGCAAGACAAGTCTATTCCTGGTTTATTTCTTTGGTGCTGAGGTAGGATTGGAACCACCACCGTGAGGAGTGAGACAAGACAAGGGGAATCAAATCTAGGAGGCGCTGATTGCCTGGCCCACTGTAGAGTCCGAGATGGGAGGACCTTGCAGAGTTCAAGTCCAGGAGGGGCAGGAGATGGGTCTGGAGATGTCAGCTCCACTCGAGCAAGACCATGCAGCGTATCGTAAGTCTCATTAAGAAACTTAGACCAATCCTCAGAACACTGGAAGCTGATGAAAGATTTAAAATAACTGGAATCCATTTAAGGGTCTAGATGTCAGAAAAGACATCTTCTTGGTGCCGTATGGAAATGGCCTCGGGGAGCAAGAACACAGTCAGGGGAACCTGTTAGAGGTTCAGGCCAAGGGGCAGACAGGCAGGGGGCCTGGATTCAGAGAGCAGCAGCAGAGAAGGGGAGAAGGGAAGGGATCTGAGAGATGGTTATTAAGTGTGCTCATCTGGAGAGAATGCTATTTCTCAAATTCAGGGAGTCAGATCCACATTTTGTGGGGCCTGAGGGTTTTCAAAATTGGGGGGCTCCTACTTATAAAAAATAAGAATACAAAATTAAGTACGAAAGTGAATATTTATTTAACTAAATTACAAATACTAAAAAGCTGCCGAGTGTTACAAACATCACAGCATCCCGGAATTGCCTGATTGATCTCATAATACTTTTTCCCCATCTCCTCTTCATACACGTTTTTGGTGACCTTATTTTCTGCAGAGAGCATGGAAAGAATCCAGCCCGTCCTCTGGTGTGGTCGTCCTCCGCAGCCTGCACATTCCTGGTTCTGGGAGAGCCCATAGGACAGGCTCACACTGAGAGACAACCTTAGCTCTGTCCCCTTCCTCACTGTGCCCCATGAGTGACAATGTGGAACATGTGTCACATGAGTTGGCACAGTGGGCAGCAGGAGAATTTCTGGAAGTCCTTTTACAAGGAGACCTAGCAAGAGCTTAACTAGACACCAAAGTGCCTGTGAGTCATCTAAATGAAACCCAAACCAAGGGTTTTTCCAAATTAACTGCCCCTAAGCTGGACCCCAAATATCCCAGGGCCTCTATGTCACCTGACATGAAGAAAATGTGACAAAGAGGATGTCAGTGTCATGGTGCAAAGAGTTAGTGGTCTTTTTTTTTTTTTTTTAAATATTTTATTTATTTATTCGACAGAGATAGAGACAGCCAGCGAGAGAGGGAACACAAGCAGGGGGAGTGGGAGAGGAAGAAGCAGGCTCATAGCAGAAGAGCCTGATGTGGGGCTCGATCCCGTAATGCCGGGATCATGCCCTGAGCCGAAGGCAGACGCTTAACCGCTGTGCCACCCAGGCGCCCCAAGAGTTAGTGGTCTTAATTCACTGAAGTTACATATTTTACTTTTGCAAATTTTACAAAAATACGAATGCATCGCCGGAAGAGCCAATGGGAGTGAGAGGCGCTGAAGCCTAAATTTTGTTAGCTTTGTTGTCAGTCTGCCTCCGCGCACATGAAGAAGGACTCCCCTAGATGAATCCAGGAACCGACTCCAACATGGGACTCTGCAGTCAGGAATAATTCCTGAAGTCCTGCTCGGAGCTGGTTCGGCTGCCCCTGGGCACATATCTCACAGCATACTATCTAGTGACCTTAAACACTGGCCCTGGCAGCCACAATGACCACCACCATCATTGCCTGCATGGGGCCTGAGACACTGATTACTTCTTGCCACCAGCTTTTGAAGGAGAATCCGGGGAATGTGATCTGTCCCTATATGTAAAGGAAGCCAGAAAAGGGACCTTCCCAGCTTCTGTGCAGTTGATTTTCTCTTCAGTGCCCTCCTCATCGACCAGCAAATAAGGAGCATGTGATGCAGGGAGACCAGAGCTTCCAAGCCAATAAAGGGCTGTTGTCACACAAGGTTGAGCAACTTTTTCTGACATCATGGTATGAAAGGAAGGATAACCTAAAGGAAAGGCTGAGTCATTGAAAAAATTTGATGGATGCCTCCATCCAAAGACCATGTAAGAGTACTGAGGAAGATTTAAAAATTAGAAATAATTTATCTGGAAAAACTGCTTGTCGAATGAAGAAGGGGCTCATTTATATAGCTAAGCAGAACAACAGCAGATGTAGGCCAAACGAATTAATAAGATAGTGTCATTTAAAGAAGATTATAAGGGGTGCAGTCCTCTTAGTTGCTCAAATGCATCGTTGTGCAAATTAGAAAAAGCTGCCCCTGCCTCATGACATTTTTAGTATCATTTTCTGGAAAATTTATTTTACAATTAAACAAACCAACCTGTGCTATCTGTGAATGGGAATGGTCCACCCATACTTGTGAAATGTATAAATTGCACAATAGTGTATGGTAGCCCTGAATTCGAAGAATTTTTCTTCAGGTTTACACTCATCGGATATACAATATCATAACAACATTAAGAAAACATTTTTCCTGAAAATACTTTTTACACATGATTTACGCATGATTAGGATTGGTCTAAATTTCTTAACATGGCCTAAGATCACCTTTCCAGCATTATTAGTGATTTTCGATTTTTCCAATTTCCAAGTCTCCACCAATATGCACATGTTTTTAAAAATTATTGTAATGGTAATCAGCATGCAAATTTCTACTCTGATTCTCCCATTTACAATAATGGAATCACATTTTTATTGCAAATTGCCTTTCTTTTAATGATTTATTCTATAGTGTTATGTGAAGCAAACATAATAAATTCAACCATGCTTCTTTTGTAATATAGGAACTTTAATCCATACGGTATGATTGATAATGTTCTACATACAGGAAACAAAGTTATATTGAAAACTTTTAGAGAAAGAAGTTATTTAGATAGTATAAACAGGCAAAATAATAACTATCCTTCAAAAAATCATACCAACATGAATATTTGGTCGGACTATGGCTAATGAAGAGCTGAATTTCTATCTGGGTAGTTTTTGTCTAAAGATCGTATTTCCCCATTTGTGTTTACACTGTAATGAACCATCTTAGGATTAAAAACTCTGGAGGTACATTCTGCATAAACATAGTGCAGTCAGACCCACTGCAGAGAAGCCACGGGGTGTAGTGGAAAACATGTGGGTTTTGGAATCAAATGGACTTGGACCGCTGTGCTTTGAAATTTTCTGTTCCACAAAAGAGACCTGTACAAGAATGCTCCTAACAGCTTTATGTCTAACAGCCCGGACTGGGAACGGCCCCAGTGTACCTCAGTAGGAAAATGGATAAATACATTATGGTATATTCACCCGTGGAATATGCTTCAGCAATAACAGAGTGAACTTCCAATACACAAAAACACATGAGTGAATCTCAAAACTGCGCCCAGGGAAAGAAGTCCTTACACAACACTACATACTTTATGATTCCATGGCGTGAAGACCTAGAACAGGTGAAGTTAACGCAGGTGAAAAAAATCAGAACATTGGTTGCTTCCAGAGGTTGAGGTGGGAATTGACTCAGAAGAGATATGAAAGAACTTTCGGGAGTGATGGGCGTGTTCTGCGACTTCACAGGGGTGGTATGTGCTTTTCTGAAATCATGTCACAGGACCCTTAGGATTGTGCACTTCCTTGTATATAAAGTGTCGCAAAGAAAACAAAAGAACTTGAACACATATTAAACACTAGTTAATGATACACGTACCAAAGTATTTCAACTTACTTTGAAATTCATAAAGACTAAGATGGGTGGATGGCTGGATAGAGGGATTGAGGTATAGACAGGTAAACGAGCAAGCATGTTGTAACGTGTTGATTACAGACTCTCCGTTTTCATGTCTTATTGAAAATGTTCATGACAAAACTCTGGAGAGCCTTTTTTGATCTTGGGCATGCTCGTGAACTTCCCAAATTCAATTTCTGCCAAATGGGAGTGGTAGTACCTCCCACAGTTGTGAAGTAAAAAAATTTCACAAAGAGAGGCCTGTTGTATGGTAGACGTTCACGTGCCTGGCAATGCTGCTTGCCTTCTCTCTGGCCCCCTCTTACCTGTCTTGCCGGTTTATAAAAGTAAAAGATACTTCTTTCTGGATTCCGTAGCATTGCCTACGAGCAGGTGGTCTAAAATGGTGTGTAGCACACTGATTGGGGTTATGGGGAATGAGCCATGTGCTGTCTGTGGAGGATATATTTCTTGAGCAGAGGGACGGCTTTTATGGATGGCGGTGGCTCAGACTCCATGGAGGAGGGACAGCTTGTGGTGGTATTTGCTCCAAAGAGATGAATGGAAGGGAGTGAGGAAGGACAGAGTGTTACAGGCCATCATCCAAAGGGGTTTCATATTTAAAAACTAAATAGTTCTTCGGGTCACTAAAAGGTCCATTTGTGAGCACACACTTATTTCAGAAGCACTTATCCAGGGGCGCCTGGGTGGCTCCGTTGGTGAAGCGGTTGCCTTCAGCTCAGGTCATGATCCCAACATCCTGGGATCAAGCCCCGCATCGGGCTCCCTGCTCATCGGAGAACCTGCTTCTCCCTCTCCCTCTACTGCTCCCCCCGATTGTGTGCTCTTTCTCTTTCTCTCTCTGCCAAATAAATAAATAAAATCTTTAAAAAAAAAAAAGAAAGAAAGAAAGGAATACTTATCCAGGGTCTACAGCATGCCGGTGTTGTGCCAGGAGCTGGGGCCGCAGAGATGGACGGAGGCGCGCACAGACACAGGTGCCCGGCCTCTCGGAGTTTGCATTCGAGCAGGGCTGAAGTTGGTGGGGTTTACAGGAGTCCGTCTGTTAGCCAGCAGGTGTTCACTGCATATTCACTCTGTGCCGGCACTTGGAATACCATAGTGAACCAAACATTCTTCACGCTCTTATAGAGCTTACTATCTAACAGAAAAGCCAAATTTGATCAATCCACACAAATAAATCCACTAAATATAAATTAGAAATGTGCGAAATACTATTTAAGGAGAAGTACAGGTTACATCAGGAAATTTAGGTAGAAAACTATTCCGCTGTCGCCTGGGTGAAAAGAATTTCCCCATTAAACTTTGCTTGGTGTTAGGAGAGGAAGGTGAGCACAGAACGGACCGGGAGAGCCATGGCTCATGCCAAGCGGACAATGGACTGAAGAACAGAATTAGTTATACCAGGAGGCAATGCAGTCAGTCATGTTGTTTGCTCATCCCTTTTGATTTCTTGTTGGTTTATGCCTTCGGAGTTCCAGTATGTTAGGCTACAGAAAGCACAGTGAGAATGGCCTTTAGCCAGACTGAGGAATTCTAGAATTAAGTTGGTCTTCTGTCCCATCCAAGACTACAGCAAACACCCCGACACTTGGATGGTGCCAACAAGTTGCTGGAGGAGACACAGGGTCTGGGATCATTAAATGAAGCAATTATAAGATTGACCTACTGCAAAAACATGCCGCCCCCCGCCCCCCCCCCCCCGCCCGGTTCAGGTCACTAGCTCTGAGCAGAAAAGGTAGCAGCGAAGAGCACATGGAGAACTGAGGGCTGATGAGAGGTGTGTGTGTGTCACAGATAGAACTGCTGTTCCTACCATCGTAACACATTCTGGGAACAAGTAAACACTAAAGCATCACTGCGCTACACATTCTTCAGCGGGACGAGCTGATCTGGGCAATTCCCAACCACTCACCTCTGAAGCAAGAGGGGACTGGGCTACTTTCGGAGAACTTCCCTCTTCCAGCACTAGCAGCAGACATACAACAGGTGCAACTAGTATTCAATCTATACTAGTGGAATTACTACAGGTTGCTTTCCATTTGGCCCCCGATTTCCTGGACGGAGAAGAAAACTAGGGAAATATCTAGTGATGAGCAAAGGAAATGTACAGATGAGAAGTTCATTTAGAGCTGTGTTCTGATCCAGCCAAGAAGTCATAAGTGAGTCCTGAGTGGTTCAGCTTCTGTCTCTGGGATCAATCTGCCTCTCTGTCCAGGCAAGAGACTAGGATGAAAGGACATATTTCATGGCATCCTCTTAAAATCAAGAAGGGCCGAAAGGGAAGGAAGCCAAGAAAATCCAAACAGGACAAAGCTGGGAAATTAGGATGTAGGAGAGCGAGGGCATTGGACTGCCTAGCTTCTCAGGCTCAGCCCCTCCACTATCGAGCTATGACACTTTAGGCAAGTTATTCAGCTTCCATTGTCTCTTCTGTAACATGGCGACCTGTTCACAAGTGGGTTATTTTTTTTTTCTTTTTCTCAAAAGAATCATCTTCAAAAAATCACCTGAGTTAATGCCCTTAGCACAATTTCTGGCACATAATAAGTGCTCCATAAATTTTAGTTTTCACTCCTCATGGTTTTCTAAAATGGTCCCAATTTCCTCTCTTAAAATTTTTCACTAAACATGATTTGCTAACTATATAACTGGAAGTAAAATATCACAACTCTGAAAGACCATTTGTATAAATATATTCACAAATCAGGGGGGGAAAATCCTTCTTCTCACTCCCTGTTTTTTTGTCTCGGCTATCTATGGCCACTAACACCCACACAATGGGTCATTAGTCTGGTCTCTCTGAATGGAATTACCCTCCTCCCAAACCAGGTTATCATCACAGAACCTGACAGAATATGCAGGGTTGGTTCGTCTCTTAAAGACAACTATGCGTAGATAAACTGGATTACTTTGCTCTAATCCCAGGGTGTAAAAAGTCCAAAGAATCTCAGCAGTCTGGGTCCGTGCATGCTTGGTCTCGGCCTGGATGTGTCTGCCAGGCCTTGCAGAGAAAGAGGACAGACCGCATTCACCTAGAGCAAAATCAGGCTGACACAGTAAAGATGTTTTATGCTTTGTTGAAACAGTAAGTGTCACGACTCTTGGAATAACAGCCGTGCTGAAAAACTGACACACTTTTCCTGCGGGTATGTCTTTGCATAAATTGTTCCCCTCTCTGCAAGAGTAACTGATACCATCTGTGAGCATTCTGGGCCCGTCACTCTCCTTCCCTTTCAAGCTGCCTGTTTCTCTTCTCTGCCTCTTTTCAAAGGTGCAGGCATAGAAGAGCCCCCCGCCCCACCCCCGCACCCCCAGCTAATGGCCAAACACTGAGTCTGAGCTCCGTCCCCAAGCCTTTTAACCCCTTGCTTCCAGCCCGGCATCTGAAGGCGAAAACAATCCTCGGAGCCCGGCCCTCCCCCTGCCTGTGATAGGCTGCCTGGAATAGCGACAGCCTGTGTCACCGAAAAGGGCAAAGCCTTCGGAAATAGAAACAAAGTTGGTTACAAATCACACCGGTTTTTTTTTTTTCCCACCCTTCTTTAGCAGGCGACCATGGGGAAAGTGACCACTGCTGTCAGAGCGGGCAGCGGGGGCGGCTGGGTGCCGCGGGAGCGCCTGTAACTTCTACGCGACCATGGTACCTGTTGAAAACACCGAGGGCCCCGCTCTGCTGAGCCCGAAGGGGAGAGCGGCCGAGACGGAGGGCAGCGGCACAGCCAGCGGCAGCCGGCATCCTCCCTGGGCCAGAGGTAAAGTGAGGCACGGGCCGGCGGGAGCCGCGTGCTGCCCTCGGCTCTCCCGCGTGTGTGTGTGTGTGTGTGTGTGTGTGTGTGTGTGTGTGTACACGTGAGCGGGCGAGGTGCGTGAAGAGAAGGGGACAGGATCCGGTGGGAGCAGGAATGACACGGAGCTGTAATGTGCAGATCCAAGTCCCACGACTGGCAGGATGGTCCGTCGACTGTGTTGGCAGAATGTAGAACTCTTTCATTTTGGGACGAGTGACTGGCAAGAGAGTCCCATGTGTAAACACACACACACACACACACACACACACACACACTTTCTCATTTATTGGCACAAATGGGCAATCTGTAACATTTAGAACCACCGTGTTTTAAATCAGTATTTTCAGTAGGCTTCAGAAAAGTATTAGTTATGTAATCAATGAACACAACTTTCTTTTTTAAGTTCCCAGCCTCCGTTTGTAATGAATTTGTAATGAATTGAAGCCAAAACCTCTGTTTGATTTGCTCCTGCTCTCTTTCCAACTGGTCTTTCAAACTGAGGTTCCTTTAATACTTTTTCCTTTCGGAGGTGAAATCTGAAAAAATTGTAATTCATGTCAGTGATCTTTGCTCTACCGAATGTTGTTCTTTACTTCCACATGTACCAATCCCACAAACACGCTACGAGCTTTTGGCTATCCTTTCTGACTCTTTCAGTTGCTTCCCAAAGGAATAGAAACTAATCATAATAGGAAATTAAATCAAACACAAATAATTCTCTCTCTAAGGCTTTCCTCAGCTCTGCTCGCCTTCACCATGCCATAGATTCCCAGGTCATAGATCGGAATTTCATGAATAATCCAGAATACTAAATGATTGAAAAGACCTGTACCTTTCCCCTTGCGATGGCTCTATAAAGTTATGTTTGATTCCTGGGTTTGTCTGATTTTGGACTTGAATCCACGACCCCTCTGTCGGAGGCATGGATTGGCTCCTGGGCAATGAGAAGCTGTCGGACTTCCCTACCCTGCTCCCTGCTCAGCTTTTCTCCTGCTTTCCCACTTCTGGTCAAGAGTGACTGTCTGGGGTCATCCTTCAGGATGGCCGAGCCCCTCTCTTACACAGGGCTGCCCCTTCCTCCACGTGTGCTCCCTGGCTCGTTAGTCTCAGGACAGCCCAGGGAAGCTTGTATTTGAGGGCCCAGGGAAAGAATCGCAATGTTCTCTCTGAGTTCCTGAAAGACTGAGCTCCAGAGCCACTGAGGTGGCCAAATCAACAAAAGGGTTCACTAAATAGTTGGTGATAATGTCACAAAGAAGAAAAGAAACTTTGTCCTGAGGGGGCCTCTACAGCAACAATTAAAAATGGACTATTTAATTTTGATACAGCTTTGAAAGCACGGTGTACTCGTAATAGGTTAAATTGTGCAAGAGCGTAATTACCCTGAAGTAAGGTCACAAGGATTTGTGTTTGGAAAGATGGAATATACGCACAAAATGCAATGTAACGTGCAACTGTTTCTGTTCTAAAGAAATGATAAATGGATAAATACTCTAAGTTATTTTTTAAATTTAATTCTAAATGAACCTTTATTATACAGAAAAGGAAGCCAAAATGGTTCCCCCAAATCTTAAATGAATAAAACTTTGATTTGTGCTATAGTTTCCATTTAGATGAATACAGACATGTTAGTATTACTTGTGTAAATTTTCCTAAATTGTCTGAGACATCTCTTGGTACTCAAAAGTGATTATATCTATATATCTATATATCTATATCTATCTATCTATCTATATCATCTATCTATCTATATCTATGTATCTATCTATCATCTATCTATCTATCTATCTATCTATCTATCTATCTATCTAATCTACCGAATGCATAGTGTAGGCTCGCTGTGTGGTTTGGGCTTATACTTTAGTCTGTTTTGTAAAGATGCTGAAGCTTAATGAAATAATGCTTGTCAAATACTTCTTTTGACTTCTTTGTATTTTAAACTTTCATAGTTTCACCCAGGAAATTCAGAGTATTTAAATATGCTCGATAACTATCATTCTAGTCCTACATTTGAAGATACACACTTTTCTATATTCCTAGATGGGAAAATTAAAGCACAAAGAGGAACAAGTCACACAACCCAGGGAGAGATAATTAAATCATTTGAGATACTGAAAAACAAATCAAAACAAAAATTCCTAAACTCCATGATTGCACCCCCAGATCCTGCTCTGCCAACCCCTTCTTCAGCGGGAGAGAATGCTTTGTTCCAGCGACTAGAAGCTAATGAACTTAAATTCATTTTCAAGAGGTTATGACTCAAAGTGCATGTATTTTCCATAAATGCTTTAGTGTTCATAGACATGTATAATTGACCTCATAGTCAGGGTTGAGCTCAATCCTGGTGCCTAGAGCCGACCACAGTACAGGTGATATTAGAAAAGGCACTGCTAGAACATCTCACACGAGGGAGAGAAGACGTGTGGTTGGCCCGAGTTCGTTCAGTGCTGGTGCAAAACTGACCGTGGTGTCTCTGGCCCGGGAGGCCGGATGCCTCCTCCTCCAGCTCAGATGGGTCTCCCAGGCTCTTCTAATTACATGTTTCAAATGCTTGGTTAGAGGAAGGGTTTCCTTAAGGCCCCCTCTATCCCACCAGCACCTGCCCAAAGTTTCAAAACCAAGAACAATATTCATTGTATGAATGCAGGTTCTCAGCCCAGCACGTCCAGCTGCCAAATGCACTAGAACCCAGGTCCCTAGAACGGGACGCACTGACCCGGTTGAAAGGGCTGGGCTTCATCCCCACTAAGACACTTCTCAATCCAAGATGCCACAGCCTGAGCCTCAAGAAATGCACACTGTGCTAATCAGCTGAGTATCCACAGGCGATTGATATGTAAGAGAAGTCATCATGGCACCTCTAAAGAAAAGAGGGAAGGTAGAGTAAAGAAAAACCTGAGGCCAGTGGCTCCCTGCTCCCTTCCCACCCCTTGTATCCCGGAGCAGACTCCTGAGTGGGGCCACATTAGCAAACCACAAGTCCATCACTTCTCTGCTTATGCAGGCCATGGTTTTGAGGTCAGGGCATTTTTACTATGCTCTTACTGAGTCTTGGATTCCCAGGGTTAGCCTAAACCAGGCCCCCTTGAATTCAGTCAGGCTTAGCTTTCTCAGGCTTCTTTGGGCAGCCCCATAGGAAGTTTACTTGTCAGACAGCTGAGGAGACTTTTAGAAGCAAGCTTATCCCCAGGGAAGTGTAAGTCAGGCCAACCAGCTTGACCTCATAACAGAGCCTTGCTTGTGAGAGGGACAGTTCTAACAACAAACCAGTCATTTTGGGAAGACCCAGGGCCTTAGCCATTACCATTTCTCCAGGCTTTCCATATATCAAAGAGTGACAAAACCTGTAACAAAAATTATTGTGTTTTAAAAACACACGTATTTAATAAATTAATGGCTGATAACAACAAAAAGTTATTGTATGCAGCTTGCTATTGCCAAGGGAGTGACGGGATTTACAGACATGTGAATCTGTGAGGGGTTATAGACTCTTTTTGTCTGGGAATAAGACCAGGTTTAAAGATAGCCATCTCTCTTTTCACTTCAGGAAGCTTATCTCTATACTTGTGCATGTAACATCACTTGGAAATCCCATCAAAAGTCTAAACTTGAGGCTTTTTGTGACTGTGAAGTTCCTGCAAGTGGCATCTCCAAGACCTAGAAAGAGAGAAGGCACTAAGCAAACATGGTGTCACCTGTTTCGCCACAAACTCTGGGTGTTGTCTGGCTCATGCAGTCAGGGCTCTTGTTTCTCTTGGGGATCACTGTGACCTGGAGAGGGCAGAGAGGTTGCCACTTGCCACAGACTCACTCCGGGCGGCCATCGCAGCTGCAGACATGCATCAGTGGGCATCTGCAGGTGGCCAGGCCTGGCAGACACCACCAAAGCCTTTATGCAATGTGGTTGACCTGGGGAGGACCGAGGTTAGTTAGCAGGCACCAGGGTGCCTGAGCTGGTTTTCCAGCTCATGTCTGTTCGAATAGGTCAATGCCCCATTCCCAGTCATTAAATATTTTTAACATCACCCTTCTGTCTAGCACCCCGACTGCTAGCAGGAGCGGAGGCCTCTGAGATCCCAGGAACAAGCCTAG
Source organism: Ursus americanus (assembly GCF_024610735.1). Lineage (NCBI taxonomy): Eukaryota > Metazoa > Chordata > Mammalia > Carnivora > Ursidae > Ursus > Ursus americanus. Next base: position 47,197,476 of record NC_142137.1, on the reverse strand, counting down.
TGGTAGCCCTTAAGGAGCACTGTTTGTGAATTTTTAACGGGGTACGTTTTAGTGGGCTGGATCTTCTATTACCTGGAAAAAAAAAAATCTCAAAATATAGTGAATCCATCCTGGAGCTGCCTAAGGAAACTCCAATTTACATGTGTAAATCAAAGGTGATTCAGCCCACTTTAAAATGCTATTTTTAATTGCCGTAGATGTATGGGATTCTATTTTTCATTCAAGAATGGTTAGTTCTTGAATATGGTTTTGTAGGTAGCATTTTCTCAGTAGTAGGAACTTAAGCAATACTTAGCCTAAGGGTGTGAAATGTTCTGAGAGCTCCCAGTGGCGTTCCATTAGTGCGCAATTAGCTTGTGCCTCTAAGCATTGAAACAGCTATTTACTCAGATTGGGTGAGCAAGCATGGGTTGTATACGATCTTAAATGGAGCAGAGTTGGGGCTCCCTGGTTCAGTTTTTTCTTCATGCACAGTCTTCCGCAAGAAGATGAGTTATTGAATAAAAGAGGGGATGAAAGCCATGTAAAAAGACATTGAGTTATGGTGGTGAGTAAGGGGGCAGGTTGGAATGGGCTTCTTCCCAAGGGGCTTTTTGACCAAATACCAAATAAGGATAATTTTTCATCCATCTTCCCTCAGAAAGTACCCAATCTCCGTTAAAGGCAAAAGACTTGAAATCGCCCCAGATATTTCCCAGCTGAAACTTTGAGTCAAATATATAATCTTTGTAGTGAAACATAAATTCATAGGGTCCTTTTAAATTTAATTTTGGTTTGTTTTGGCTCATTGGTATCATTTTATTTCCTATGTAACAACCCAGTCATTTATGAACTTGCTAAATGGCTATGCCTCGGTGATAAACTAACTTTTCTAAATAATTTAGGTAGAAGTAATAATAAGACTAAAATAAATGATCATGTTATTTTATTTTTAGTAGCTTTCCTTCTTTTTTGAACAATTACTCACTTTATACCATTTTGCCAAAATATCAGGGAGAAAAATGCAGTCCTTTGTTTTACTTATAAGAGTATTTTTTTTTCCTTGAGTAAATCAAGTGTAATTCACCTTTAAGCTGTTTCATGGTGTTTCCCTTGGAAGTAATTGTTTCTCAGGAACACTCATGACTCAGGTCAGCCTGGCAGAGTGAGGCTCTGGGGGCTGTTGGTTACATTCATATTATTTTCTCCAAAATGTACTCCTGAAATGCAGCTGCTTTTCCACTTTGTGGCAGTTGGAGTTGGTAGCAATGTGCAATGCTCATTTAGAAACCAGCCCGCAATGGCATATCAGCCTCAGATGTGCAAGACTTTTACGAATAGAGAGAAAAGTTGTGATTAAGGTCAATTTGTAAGGTGAGAGAGCATTCCCAAGCTAATGAAATGTTTCGAGTCCATTGGGAAACAAAATTGTTGAAAGCCCCAGGCAAAATCACAGGAAGAATTTTTCATGATGTAAGCCCAATTATGTAGGTACTGCCAAAAACAAAGGAATTCGAGAATTTATGAAAAGGCATAATTGTTATGCTGGAAACAAGGTATCATTTTACTTCCTGCGCTATCAGTAAGGGAGACTGTTTCAAAGTTTTACTTGCTTGTTATGGCGATTTTACCCCACGGATTCAGACTAAACAAATCCTTGTTGAATAATGATTGTGGGTCAAGTACTTCTTTTATTATCATCCCTTCTTATCTTTACAACAAGCCAACGAGGTAATATTATCCCCGGTTCGCAGATAAGCAAACTGAGGCTAAGAGAAAAACAGCAAACATTACCATGCCGAACGCAGTTTTCTAGCTCATGGATTCTCATAACAACTTTATGAAGTAGGTAATGTTATTATCTATATCTTAGGAATGAGGACACTGGGGAACAGAAAGGTTAAGGGACATGTCACAAGCCAGCTGGTAACTCGTCAGGCACCTTGGTTCCTGACTGTACCTTCACCATTCAGCCCAGGCCCCTCCCAGAGAGAAGCAAAGGGACGTGCTTCAGGAAGCATGGGTAATGTGTGGCAGAATCTCGGTACCCTAAGATCCAACCCGGGGTTTTGCCCACCTGAGGGTTTTGCTCTCTCTACTTCCTGCTCTGTTCTGGGATCTGATCTGGGATTTGGGGTCCCTGTTACACTCATTTCAGAACTTTATTGTTTTTTATTTTAGTTAGTTCCCTAATTTTCCATGCAACACATCTTTGGCTATCAGGTTATAAGTTTCTGGATAAAATATATATTCTGGTACCTATCAGAGTTCTGAGCTGGCCACAAGTACTGTGGGCTTGGGAAATACTGGGCAATTCATAAGTAGTAGGAACTCTGCCTTTCCTCTGTATTTCCATCAGGGATCACATGCATGTGGGACAAGTAACCACCGTCTTGAGCCTTCAAATCCAGATGTAAGCTGGGAAATCTCTCCGCGAAGGGCTCACGGTAACCACCGTGCTGCTCGCACTGTTTATGCAGACGGACCTGTCACCATCTGTGCCCAGCACAGTGGCGGCACATATACATGCTTCATTGTTAAATGGGTAAATGAATTAAGTGTTTGTCCAGCTGAACTAAAGAACATTCTGCTTCAGCAATACTTATTGAGCTGGATACTTCAGAGTGAAAAAAGACACATAAGACATTACCCATGGCTATAGATTTTACCAGCTCATCAGAAAGATATGAATCTAAGTAATTAGAAGATGATTGTTTAACCAATGTTAAGTCTACTAAGACTCAGACATGATGCTAGATCCTGCGTCCAGTGGTGAATAAGAGACATGCACACGATGCAGATGCTTATTACCAGCTGGTGGAGAAGGACAAGAGATGGGGGAACCCACGATGAGGAAGGTAGCCAGATGAACGATGATGCTCTGCTAAGGACTGGGGTGGGGGGGGGAGCTCTGCCAGCTTTTAATGGATTCTGGGAGATAGTAGAGCGAAGCTGAATCAAGAATGTGTAACTGAGGTCAATGCGTTTACAGAGAGCATTATAAGCTGAGAAAATAGCTTGTGTGCCAGTTTTGAGAAGAGAGAATGGTACATTCGGGGACCTACAGATATTTCTGTATGACGAGAGCAAAGAGTTCATCCAGGGGCCAGAGGATGACAAAGGAATCTCAAGATGTAAGCAGGGACCATATCAGGAAACCTTTGTGCTAAGTACCATGAGAGGGAGAATTCTTAGGAAGAGACCGTATCAGTTTAGAGAAACCAAGCCAGTCTCTGCAAGCGATCACAGTGGGGACAGAACTAGGGGCCCTAGAGAGCCTCTCCAGCATGTTGAAACCTGCGAGTTCCTGGGGCCACTATTCTTTTAATATTTCAATAAACAGAGCTCTAGCCCCTATAAGGTTAAATCCACATGCCTCCTTGCTCTCTGCCCCTCTCTGCCAATCCTCAAACACACACTGTATCCCTTAGGAGTCTTGTTCTTCCGATCACTTTTTGGGCGAACTTCCTGTCTCCACAGATTGTTAACTTTCACCTCATGCAACTTGTCTTTTCTTTTATCCTTGCTCCAACCCATATGTGGATCACAGCCTTTTTTCCTTCCCATTCTCAAATCCCACTCATATGAGCTCTTTGTGGATCATTACTATGATTTGAAGAGAGCTATAGGGCAATTAGATATTCTATGGGCCCATTCTTAAAAGTCTCCTCTCAAATCCACCATAAGGAATTTCTTGTAAACCAACTTCTGTAAAACCCTGTGGCCTGTGGCCCTCTTGTTTCCTTATGTGGCTTCCCAGCCCCACCCCTCCCCCACAACCTGACAACAAGTCTGGGTATTTTCTTGCATTTCTCCTCTTTCTGGGCATTCTTTGCCATTCTTTCTTGAACTTTCTTTCTCTTGCTCTCTCTGTCTGTCTGTCTTTCTCTCACACACACACATCAAAATTTGTCCTTTATATTATATGAAACATCTTGGCTTTTCTTCTTCTCTCTCTTTCCCATAGTCTTTTATGTTACCAACTTGCCCCATGCACCTCTCCCTTAACACCCAGGAGACCATCCAGGTATTTACGTTTAGTAAATAAAGTGCCCTTCCTAAGAGTTTTACATCCACAGGCTTTACAATATTATTTGTTTCTTCCCAGTGTATTTCCTTAATTTAAAAATTTTAAATGCACTACGGATGATTCACAGTCATTTTCAGATATGTAGACTCCTTTAACAACTCCTGCAACAACTTTATTTTTTTAAATTTTTTTTTTAAAGATTTTATTTATTTATTTGACAGAGAGACAGCCAGCGAGAGAGGGAACACAAGCAGGGGGAGTGGGAGAGGAAGAAGCAGGCTCCCAGCAGAGGAGCCCGATGTGGGACTTGACCCCGGAATGTCGGGATCACGCCCTGAGCCGAAGGCAGACACTTAACAACTGCGCTACCCAGGCGCCCGTCCTGCAATAACTTTAAATCCTCACATCATACTCTTTGCAGTTTGTTATTTATCTATTTATTTATTTATTTTAAAGATTTTATTTATTTATTTGACAGAGAGAGACAGTGAGAGAGGGAACACAAGCAGGGGGAGTGCGAGAGGAAGAAGCGGCTCTCAGCAGGGACCCCGATGCGGGGCTCGATCCCAGGACTCTGGGATCACACCCTGAGCCGAAGGCAGATGCTTAACAACTGAGCCACCCAGGCACCCCTCGCAGTTTTATATTTATATATTGGAAAATACAGACTGATAGAGAGTTACTGTGCAATCACTGGCACTTTGAATTTTTTTTTACATTTTTTTCATCATATCTGCATACGTTTGAAATCTTAAAGTACAGAGATGTATATTACTATTGTTTTCCAACGTTCACTAATCATTGATGGGATGAGGATCCTTTGTAAAGACTTTGTTAATTCTCGAATGTCCGTAGCTCACCACAGCTCACACACACTGAGAGCCCCGTCCAGGAAACCTCAGAGGTCTCTAGATGACGTGGTTGCTGGTTTGTTCTGCACATTCACTCCCCGCCCCTTACTTGTCTATTGAAAATATCCGTTAAAACATGGAAAGAGAGGCAACATGACAAAAGCATGAAAGCCATCTATATTCATCAGTGAGTTAGCATTTAACCCTAAATAAGATGCAAACATGGGCCTAATGCATAAAAGGCAGTAAAATTTTAGCTGTGCACATCCTCCCACTGGGTATCCCTAATTGAGAGAATTTTCAGGAGCCAGCTGAAAGGAAGTCATCTCCACAGACCCCTGGAGCCGCACTGGCAGAGGGTTGAAGTTTTGCTTCACAGTCCCATCTTCTCAACCATCCTGTTACCATTACTTCTCTTTCTCTCTCAGGGGCTACAGTTTTCAGGATGTCAGCAACTCTGGGCAGGTAGGAAAGACAGCTCATTGCATTCCAGAACAGGAGATCAGTGTTAGGAAAGGACAAAGGCCGGATGAGCCCCTGGAATGGTGCCTTCCAGAAGCTGTAGTTTGGCAGGTCCTGGTTTTGACAAGCAAAGAACTACAGGCTCCTTTAAATCATGCAGGAATCATATCTCTTATTCCTAGTCAGGGGTCCAAAAAATGGAAGCAAAAAAATTCCTTCCTCAGTCCAGTGGAGTCACACCAGAAAAATAATTTCCAGACATCAGAAATTTGGCCAGCAGCTGTGGTGTCGTTTTGAGTGTTGGTGAGGTCCAGAGCCGACAGCCAAGAAAGAATTCTTGAGAAGTCTTTGTGCAAAAAGGTGGTTTTATTCAAGCACGGGGGCAGGACCCATGGGCAGAAAGAGCTGCCGCACCAGGGTTGTGAGGGGTGACCTATTATATACTTGGGAGTTAGGAGAAGGAAGGAAAAGGAGGTTTGCAAAAGAACTTTTTTATGCTGAAAAGGACCTAGAAGATACTGGAGGCCTTGCCATTGTCAGATTAAGGTGGTTTTTCTCTCTAGTAAAGCATTGACATGAAGACAGTGGGGGTTTCCTTCTGGAAGTTAGGTTATTGATAAGAATGCATTTTTCTTGTTAATCACTAAGACAGTTCGTAAACTGGGAGAGGCTCCTGTCTTTTTGGACTGTGATCTCTATTCGTTAACCATTTGTTTTTGGTTTTGTTTTTTTTTTCCCTTCCCTTAGTCTTAGGGCAGCCCGGTGCTCCTGAGGAACGTCACACAGATCCCACCTGGTGGGGGGGGTGCGGGTGTCAGCCTGTGCATTGCCCTCTGCTGGCCGTCTGCTCCCTCATCAGCTGCACATGTCAGTTGCTCCTCCTGGCCCAGCTAAGACGAGCTCCCAGCTGCACCCGGTGGCTAGAATGAGGTGTGTCAGCCACTGAAAACCCAACAGCTGCTCTAACTCCCTTCTCATTTTCTGCCTTTCCTATCTGTGGAACTAAAATATTCAGACACTCATGTCTCAGTCTCTCTTGCCAAGATGGACCATGAAACCCACTGGGTCTGGCCAAGGAGACATTAGGGTGAGTCTTTAGCTGGGTCTGAACATTAAACTGGCAAAGACAGATTAGAGGAGAAAAGCATCCACATGTGTTTCATGTACGTTCTACGTGACACGGAGCCTTCGCCAGGAAACAGAGACTGTAAGAAATGGCTAAGCCTGAGCGTTTGTATGCTGGGTTTGATGAAGAGTGGACAGCCACGGAGCAATATGGCAGGTCAAGCTGTCCGAGGTAAATGTAGGAAACTAGGGGAGGCTTTGCAACGCCTGTTTGTTCGAATCCTTCGTGGCCTCTCTGTGTCTTCAGAGAAAAGATTGCTCCCTTCCTCTGGGTGTAGAGAGGGCCCCTCTCATGTGAGGGTTTGTTACCTGCTTCAGAAGAGAAGGGCAGGGGGAAGGTCAGAGGGACCCTCCTGCTTCTGCCATTTTCTCAAACTCTTTCAGCTTAACATAGTCAGTAAGCTAAGGTACCATGTTTTAGGGGTAGCATATCCTGAAACCCATCATCTTCCATGGTGCTTCTGGAAAGTTCCCTCCCTGATAAAAGGAAAAAGGCCTTGCCCCACGTCTTCTTCCATTGTCACCTGCCTTTGAATTTGGTTGTGAGAGAATTTTATGCCTGGAGCTGCGGCAGCCACCTTGCACATATGGTGACAAATCAGGGACAAAAGCCAACCCTCTGAGGAGGCGGGAACAGAAGGATGGATAGAGTGTGAATCCTTGGAGACACCAAACTCAACTTGGTCTTCTCGCTAATTAAACAGTAAATGCCACAATGTTTTAAACCCTTGTTTTTTAGGTTTTGGTTTCTTGCAGCCAAAAATATCATAACTGATCTGGGGGCTGGGTAAAGAGAAGACTGCAAATCTGGCCATTGGCAAGTCCATTTTAAAAACAAAGGCAAGGGATGCATTTTAAGATTTCTTTTTTAAGGGAACATGCGTAAGTTTGGGAAAGCATCTGGTTTCTGTTCTCTGTAATTTTTGTAAAAGTGGACTCTGAAAAAAGAGATTAGGACCATGTCTGACAATGGAAATAAATCGAGGTGAAGACGGCACCGAGGACGGAGGTGTAGACAGAACTGTGTGAAACTGTAATAACTGTGAGGACACAAAAGCTGCAGGTGCAAAATTATTATCTGAAATCTGTGACGTGGAAGATAAATGGGAGACACTCTTCTAGGTGCACATAGAAAGGACAAGAAGACGGAGATAGGAAATGAGATGAATATATACAACGAACACATAAATAATGACTACTAAACAAATAGGGGGGAAACCCCAAATTCTAGAAGTCTTTTCTCAATAGAAGGACTCAGGTAGGAGCAGCAGAATTTGGAAGAAGCAAGCGCCCAGACTTATCCTCGTGAAAGTCCCACACCGAAGGAGGGAAGGAAGGGGGGGAAGCGAAAGACAAATGAGTGGAAAGAAGAAAGAAAGAAAGAAAGAAAGAAAGAAAGAAAGAAAGAAAGAAAGAAAGAAAGAAAGAAAGAAAGAAAGAAAGAAAGGAAGGAAGGAAGGAAGGAAGGAAGGAAGGAAGGAAGGAAGGAAGGAAGAAAGGAAAGAAGGAAAGTTCTACATGTCATCAGCAGACGAAGAGAATGAACAGAGCAAGAGGCAGGGAAGGGCGAATAAGCCCATGTAAACCATGTCCCCTCTGGGTACCTGCCCAGCCCACAGAAGTCGGAGAAGATTGGTTTCAGGGAAGTGTGTCTGTACAGCCACTACTGAATCAAACCCAAGATTTGACAAATGAAAAAGAAAGCAAAGTCAAACAATAGCAGGTGTAGCGGGAGGCTGAGTTTCATTGTACTCTGAAGAGGGTTAGGGGGCTGAGGAGGGGGAGAGTGCTGAGATGAAGGCTAATGCCCAGGATTTACCATGGAAGGGGGCCCCGCACGTGGTCTAGGGCCAAGAGGCAGCACCTGGGACCTTTGGCAGCTGTTGGAACAGCACACGTCAACCCTCCATGGGTCTGGGGGAGCTCTCTGGCTACGCCGGCGCTCCTTCATGCAACATCCGATAGTCTGTACTGAGCGCTCGTGTCAGGCCCCGTGTGGGTCCCTTGATGGTGACACTCCTACTCTCAAGGTGCCCCCGATCTAAGGCAGGTGACAGGCTTAACTAAATATAATCCAGGGTGCTGTGAAGTCACGGAAGGAAAGGCAAGGGAGAGAAAAGCAATCAATGCTAACTGAAGAGAGGCCATCTGGAAAGGTTTTGTAGAGAAGGGGAGTCTCAAACTGTATCTTCAGAGATGACTCAGATTTCCCTAGGCTCTGAAGTTCGGGGAGACATGCCGTGAGGGGGAACAGCTGAAGAGGAGCTCAAGTCCAGGAAAGTGAGTGGCATTTTCCAGAAACAGCAAGGGGTAGGAATGGGCTGAAGACCTGGTGCCTGGAGACCGCTGTGCAGCCTGGAAACCTGAGTCCCCAATGGGGCTGCTGCAGTCTGAACATCTAGAGAACAAGTTCGCACACGGGGCGGGTGCTTCATAAAGTATAAATGTACACGTGGTAATGAAACAATGTATGGTCTCTTCGGCGGTGCTAAATGACCAGGCTAATAATAGCGCTGGAAGCTTTATGGAAACGCTAATACTATGCTGCTCAAATGCTAAGCATTTATGTAAATATGAGGTTGTATATGCTGACTGTTGCATAATACGATATATTCATCTTAGTCTACTGACAGAACCTTGGGCAGGAGAGGACCAGGGATCCGTATTCTGGAGTGCTATCATTCATTCTTTTATTCAATCACTCAACAAACATTCATTGAGCATTGACCTTGTGCCAACGACCATAGATGAGAATACAGATAGAAAGAAAGCAGAGTTCTTGGCTTTAAGGACTTTCAGTTTAGTAGGAGAAGACAAATGGGTAAATAAATGAGCACCTTGAAAGATGACAGGTGCCCTAGAAACACATTCTTTGGGCAGGAGGAGCACCGAGGGGTTAAGGGTGAGGCTGCAGAATAAGGCAGAGCAAGGTGGCCTTCCTGGGGGAGGTGGCGCTTGAAATGACTCTTGAAAGATGAGTTGGGATAAAAGATACTCAGGGAGGAGGAGTGAAGAAGGGTGGTAGCCACACCTGCAAGGCCATCTGGGGGCCACTGCAAGTTTTTCTTGAGCATAACATGAAGGAGGGGGAAATTTCTGAAGCATTCTCATGGGCCCACGCTGTCTAATCCCCTGGCTGCCCGCCACAAGAACGTGCGTGCACATGCTCTGCCGCGTGCTGCAGGGTTTAGTGAGCCGGCAGGTGTTCACTGTGTGTCCGTGATGTGCTTAGGCTGTAGCAGGCATATGGGGAAGGAAGGAAAGCAGAGAGCAGGCAGAAACTCAAATATTATGGAAAATTGAGCGTCTCGTGTGCCAGCCAGTTACAGCGTGGCTTCCTGTGAGTCACCACGAGTGGCCGACAATGCAGCCATTGTGGCCTCGCCCAGCCTGCGGGGCTCCTGCCTTCTGCGTCCTCCATGTGGGTCTCAGGGCGTTCACGTGAAGCCCCTTGCTCATGACTGCATCTCCCATGAGCCGTCTTACTTTCTTACCTTGTTATAGAATCATCATTGCACCAGAAGGTTCACTGCTGGGCTTGCAGCCAAGCAGCAAGACACAGAGGGAGGCATGACCCAAGGGCCTGCGGGCACCAGTTGCAAGTGGCTTCGTGACATCTGCAAAAGCCGGAGAAGTCTCTGTGGCCCCTTGGAGAAGATGAATGTGAAGAAAGGGGCCCTGTGAAGCAAGGCCATGAGCAAAAACGGGTGGAAATGCTAAATTTCACCAAGAAAATGAAGTGCGAAGTGTTTGACTTTAGGGCTGGATGTTCTTTGAAAAACACCCGTTGTAATTCCTCATCCTACCCTCTCCTCTAGCTCTGGCTGCTTCTTCTGGACCCAGCGAGCTGCCCAAACTCTCCCATCTGTGTTTAGGCAAACATAAACCCCACTTTCCAGCCACGCGCTCGTTCTTCCTGTTCGTGGCCAGATTTCTTGGAGAAGTTCTTTCTCCCTTTTGGCTTCTGTAGGATAATGCCTTGCTTTTATCATCATCAACCAAAACGTAGACAGTAAAAAAAGCCCACTTTTTATGTCTCTCTTCATTGTTTTTATAGGCTAAAATAGCACCAGGAAATTGTCCTGTGGTGGAAGTCCTACAGTGTCACGGGGCTGTAGTCCCGGGGCCCTAGGGACTGACCTTCCACAGGCTACTGTGGGCAAGTGGGCATCATGAAGACTGTACAGGAACGTCAGATAAGTAGCAGCACCGAGATGAGAGAAATGTGTTTTGGTCAAGCATATCACAGGGAAGATAAACTCTTCAAATAAGATACAGACAGTTCAGACCTCAGCTTAATTCTGTGGCATATAACCCATGTTGGTAGGCCCCCTGATGTAGGAATAGGCTCATAGAATATCTTGGGCACCTTTTTAAGCTTTTCAAGGCCACCCCCTAGACAGATGACAGATAGATAGATAGATAGATAGGTAGATAGATAGATAGATAGATAGATAGATAGATAGATAGATAGGTGATATATAACATTTTTTAAGAACTTGTAATTTTATAAAAAGAATTTTTAGTAATTCATATGGAAATAATTTTATTATATCTCTGAAGAATTATATGCAGTGGTAGCGGCTGGGTCTCCAGAGGGACATTGACAAACTGGGATGGTTTCCAGACCCTTTACGCACATCCCAATTTGTCGGTGTCCCGTGAACCCTGACTAAAAGAACAAGGCATGTAAAGCTAAGTCCAGAAAAGGGACAAAGAAACTGGATCCCTCTCCCGTCAGGAGCATTTCCCCCACAATATAAGAAGCAGGCTTTGTGACTTGCCTCACCCCTCACAGCCACTGCTCCTCACCTCACCACCTCAGACTCTGTCTGAAGTAGGGTGATAGAGCATCAAAGGAAGGGACTCTTGTACCTCAGGAGGTCTTTTTTTTTTTTTTTTTTTGGTAAGGCAGCCCTATTTCCCACCTAATAAAGAGGGAAAACAAGGAAGGGGAAGGAGAAGGGCAAGGTGCCAAGGACAATCTTGTGCTACTCAAGCAGTTCCGGAGTCTGTTCCGCCATGTCCTTGACTCAGTATCCTCATGCTGCCCTGTGTCACTCAAAATCCCCTCCTGGGGTGCCTCCCACAGTCGGCCTTATTAGTGTTTCATTCTCCAATGACCCTCATTTCTTTAATCTGAGTATCAGAGACCAATTGCCAAAGCACATAGAAGCTAATCAATATGTCCAACATAGATAAAACGATAAGTAGTGATACGAAGCAATACAATATCCTTATCCAAATGTGAGGATTTGACCTGATTCTCCTTGGGGTAGAGAAATATGTTGCTCTACCACATTTGGTGAGTGTGTGTGTGTGTGTGTGTGTGTGTGTGTGAGAGAGAGAGAGAGAGAGAGAGAGAGAGAGAAATATGAGGATTTTAAGATCACAATGGGGAAAAATCTGTGGAAATTTAGGACATGAATGAGTCTATAAGAGAGTACTTTGAAGTAATTTTGCAATTAAAAATTACAGCAGTGCATAATAAATGATAGATAATAGAGATATCACCAGAATATTAAGTTTCTTGGGGGACAACTACGTAACTACATCTGGTTTCTTTCATTGCTACAGATATGCCTTCCAGTACCTAGGAAAATGTCTGCCATGTACTGGTACTAAATATTTGCTTTCTGATTAGCTAGATAAATTACTGATTTAATTTCAATTTAATGGTTTGTGTTCACTGTGCTCATGAATTAATTTTATATTACTGTGGATTATTGCATTTTTATTTGTTCCTCCATCTAACTATTTAATCCTTTTTAGATTTATTTTTTGAAGTCACCTATGTCCCAGGATCCTGGAGATGGAAAATGCCTTGGCTATTTCTGATGGGAAGAGATTCAGACCAACTTTATTTGATCTGCTTCTTTTCCTAGAGCTGAACAGCATTTTTTAACCCCCTGCAATGGTAGGGTTAAATAGCCCTCGCTTAGCCTGTGATGAATGTGTGTCCACACACATTTCTAGTCCATTCTATACACATCTCAGTTCTTTTCTTCTCCATCTCCTTGCTGTTGTCTCCTCTTTTAAATGTTGGCATTCCCTAGGCCCCAGTCCTATTCCTGTTTCTCCTGTTCCTCTGTTGATCTCCCTAAGTGATCTCATTCATTCCCATGACTTTAAATCCTAGATACATGCTGCTGAATCCCAAAAACGTATCTCCAGCCTTGACTTACCTTTTAAGCTTCAAATCTGTATATTAGTCTGAATTGACATTTTTAACCGAAGTTCTTATAGATAAAACAACTAAAACATTTCAGTAAATATAAAACAGAACTTCTGATTTCTACTCTTCCTTTTACCCTCAGTCATAACCAGTTCTCTTCTCAGGCCTCCTTCAGTAAGTATATTGCCCTGAACAATATATAGGCCCGTAAACAGGGTATTGAACATTGTGAAATCACCCAACCAATGGCTCAAACCATGGAGCCATCTAGGGTTCTGACCCACCTCTTCACCTTCTAATTCCAATTCATGAACAAGTGTAGTCGTTATTACCTCCAAATTCCCTTGAATCTGTCTCTTTGTCTCCAGGTCTACTCTGAACATGCAAGTCTAAGCTACAAATATCTCTTGTTAACTCTAAGGCAACATACTCCTCCCTGATATCAGTCTTGCTCCTGGAAGAACCAGTCTGCACCCAGCAGCAAGAAACTTGGTGTCAGTGCCCCCATACCGTTTAGTGTGCATTGACCCCTTTAGACTCGGAAAACCATAAAAAGTTGTCACTGACTTGCAGGGCCCTGTTTGAAGTGTCCCCTCTATCTCTATCCAAATTTAGTGGATCCTATTCAGCTCTCCAAGCTGATGCGTCCCACATATGATGTACTGGCTGTCCAGCAGTTCCAAATACATGCTTTCCTGTGTCACACCTTGCAAACTATTGTTTCCTGTGCCTGCAATGCTCTTCCCTTGATTAGTTTTTGTTTTGTTTCTTTTCTGTTTTGACAAGTTACAAATATACAAAAACGTCCACATACCTACTTCTGAAAATTAATGACTGTTAACATTTTGCTATTTTTCCTCAGTTTTTCACATTAAAATAATAAAACAATATGAAGTCTCTTTTGTTCTTCTTCCCCCCACATTCCATTCCCCTGCCTCCTTCCTCGGAGCAAGTAATGGATGTTGGTGGGATGTCCCTCCCCTGCTTCCATTTCTTTCTTCCTTCCATCTGGTACAACCTTAACTTTGTTAAGGCACACATGAGCACACTGACACACAGACACACACACACCCAATACCCTCATAGGTTTCAGCAAGAGCCAACTGTGGCCGGATGTGGCCAAGGACATATGAGGGCAGGGTTCCTGGAGGCTGTGCTTCATTTCAGCCCAGGCTACACAAGGGGAAGCCTGTAGCACTTCTTGAGACTTCTGCCCTCTCTACTCTGCCTCAAAGGTTTGCCCTTAGAGAACAGCCTGCAGCGGGACCCGAGGAACCCGGCTGTCTGAATTTCGGATCCAACGCCAAAGCAGGAACTAAACAGTGTTCTTGTTTGTTCAGTCTTCATCATCTGTCATCTGCTTATCTCTCATAGCTGTCTGCTAGTAACTAAAAACAACATCAGCATCACAAATAAAAGGAAGTGACTTCCTCCATGTCTCCACCCTCTCCTCCCAAAAATGAAAGAAACAGGATATTTCCTTTTACATCTAATCATTTTTGTTAATATATTACTTTACTATATTTATGTGTGTGCTTATAGTCAGGGCTCTGAAAAACTTACTTATACAAGGTTAAGTCTCCATTCAGACATAAAGTTATTTATATAACAGTGCAGAACTGACCTCTCTGTCTCTTCTCTCTGCCCGTAGGTTGCGGCATGTTTACTCTCCTGTCATCTGTCACTGCTGCTGTCAGCGGCCTCCTAGTGGGTTATGAACTTGGGCTCATCTCTGGGGCCCTTCTTCAGATAAGAACCTTATTAGCCCTAACCTGCCACGAGCAGGAAATGGTTGTGAGCTCCCTCCTCATCGGGGCCTTGCTGGCGTCCCTCACTGGAGGGGTCCTGATTGACAGGTATGGAAGAAGGTCTGCCATCATCTTGTCATCCTGCCTCCTTGGACTCGGAAGCCTAGTCTTGATACTCAGTCTATCTTACGCGGTTCTCATCGTAGGCCGCATTGCTATAGGGGTTTCCATTTCGCTCTCTTCAATTGCCACGTGTGTTTACATCGCAGAGATCGCTCCACAACACAGAAGAGGTCTTCTTGTGTCCCTGAATGAGCTGATGATTGTCATTGGCATACTTTTCGCCTACATTTCAAATTACGCGTTTGCTAATGTTTCCCAGGGCTGGAAATACATGTTTGGTCTTGTTATTCCCTTGGGAGTTTTGCAAGCAATTGCAATGTATTTTCTTCCTCCAAGTCCCCGGTTTCTGGTGATGAAAGGACACGAGGAAGCTGCTAGCAAGGTTCTCAGAAGGTTGAGAGCCATCTCGGACACAACGGAGGAGCTCACTGGGATAAAATCTTCCCTGAAAGATGAATATCAGTACAGTTTTGGGGATCTGTTTCGATCAAAGGACAACATGAGGACCCGGGTAATGATAGGCCTGACACTGGTATTTTTTGTCCAAGTCACCGGTCAGCCAAACATATTATTCTATGCATCAACTGTTTTGAAGTCTGTTGGCTTCCAAAGCAATGAGGCAGCCAGCCTTGCCTCCACGGGGGTCGGAGTTGTCAAGGTCATCAGCACCATCCCTGCCACTCTTCTTGTGGACCACGTTGGGAGCAAAACCTTCCTCTGTGTTGGCTCCTCAGTGATGGCAGCTTCACTGGTGACCATGGGCATCGTGAATCTCAACATCCCCATGAACTTCACCAATATCTGCAGAAGCCATAGCCCCATCAACCAGTCATTGGATGAGTCTGTGTTTTATGGGCCAGGAAACCTGTCAGTCAGTGATGACACTCTCAGAGAGCGCTTTAAGGGGATCACTGCCAACACCAGAAACTCCTTAATGCCCACGAAAAATGACATGGATAAGAGAGGGGTGACGACCTTACCAAATGCTGGACTGAGCCAAGCTGAATACCAGATAGTCACAGACCCTGCAGACGTCCCAGCTTTCTTGAAATGGCTTTCCTTAGCCAGCTTGCTTGTTTATGTTGCTGCTTTTTCAATTGGTCTAGGACCAAGTAAGTATTTTATTTTTTATTCCTTCCTTTGCCCTTATGAATGTTAACATACTGCTTTTGACCATCAGAGCATCTTATGGCTGTGGTACTTTTTACATAAAACTACTAGAAGTAAGATGGGATAATACTGGCCACCTGATGTTTCTACTAATGTGGAAAGTATGCTTAGCTCATACTTCCTTTCTGAAATGTGCAGGGCTGGTATTCAACAGAAGGATTAGTTTTCCATTATCTGTCACATGAGGATAATTTAACAGCGATTGATTGGGGATAAACAGACCTCGAAAGATATGTTTTGCCCAAGAGAACATATTGTTTTATGAAAGCAGTTTACTGGGATAACATTCTCTTCCATATCATTCTTGACTTCTTCATAAATGGAAGAAAAAAAATCAAGCATTTAGATTTTCTTAAAGACACACTAGTGGAGGCATTCAGTAATAATGAAGAACAGGAAGTGATGAGTTGGGAAGGAGGGTGGATTATTCCTTTAAGTACCATATATTTTATCATCCGAGTTACATCCCTGAGCACTTTCCACATTAAGCAGGAAAATGGGAGTCAAGTTACTCCCATTCAATACAATATAAACAATTTACAGGGAGATAGCTTATTTTATATAGTTGTCTTATTTTATATAGCTAGTCTACTCCAAGGACGAAGCTTAAATACTTCTCTTGAGCAAACTTTCTAGAGGTTTCTAGAACAGGTTGTTTGTTGCAGTTCCATGTCTTTCAGCTTCTCACCCAGTCTAAATCTCTCTTTAGGGAAGTAAAGTGTAGTCTCTCTCCCAGCCTCAACTCTTACACCTCTCTCTCATTCTCTCTCTCTCTCAGACTGCTCTCCCCGTCTCCGTTTCTTCCTTCCTCTCTCACACAAAGTCTTGTTGTTGTTTACAAGGATCAAGGACCAAACAAATGTGCTCAAATAAAAGGACGTAGTGGAGCTTGGAACATGAGAAGACATGAGTTATGTTGAAGGAGAAGGAATCTCGTGGACAAATTTAGTTTTCTGGTGCCAGGAACTAACAGTGTTTCTAGAAAAAAAAGTCACTTTAGGCTTGCTTTGGTGATCTACTGTTAAGTCATTAGCTATTCATTCAGGTGATATGCATCAAGTGGCCATTTTTTTCAATAACAAAGAGCTATGCTAGATGTTGGGGAAACAGTAATGAACAAGACAGACACTGTCCCTGTCTTCAAGAAGATTATGTCTGAATTAACTGAGCTATATTTCCTGTGTCTGCTTCTTTCTGGTCAGCAACAAGCAGGTTTGGCCTGCTTAATCTCAATTCACGAATAACTGGCTTTGCAGATGGCTGTTATGGCCTCTACTGCAGCTCTGTTTCCTTACCGTGCAGTCTACTCCCACTTCTAAGTGAGATCAGTCTCTGGGTATTGACTCTTTCAACTTCCAGAATGAGAGAAGGAATCTGATTGACTTCTCTTTGCTATGCAGAGTCATAAGTGGTTGTTCAGGGACGCCTCTAGGCCACATGGTCCAAACTGTGGATGACCAGAGCTGGCCTTTCCTCTGGCACTAGGAGTAGACAGATTTGCTTATAAAAAACTGTGGATGGACAGGTAGAGTAAGGACTACAATACCATCAGCCTCTGATCTCTCTGACTTGTTTCTGAACCCTGGCCCTCCTTGTTAAGACTTAACAATGGTAAATATTATTAATAAACAGTTTCCTAGAAACAGGTTTCTACTATTATTTCAGGATTCAATCATCTTGGGTGTGTACCTGGGAGACATTTGTCTTAGTGTGGGTTACTATAACATATCACCAAAGGCCGGATGTCTTAGACAACAAAGATTTCTTACTCACAGGCTAGAGGCTGGCAAGTCCAAAATCAAGGTGCTGGCAGATTTGGTGGTTGGTGAGCACCCCCCTCCTGGTTTGCAGATGGTCACCACTTTCTTAGTGTGTCCTCACATGGCGGAGGAATGGAGAGAGAGAGAGCTAGGTGGCTTTATTATGTCTCTTCTCATAAGGGCACTAATCCCATCAGAGGGCTCTACCTGATGACTTAATTACCTCCTACAGGCCCTACCTCCAAATATCACATTGGTAATTAGGACTTCAACATATGAATTGTCCAGAAAATACTTACATGGTTACTCTTATATGTAAAGCTAATGACATTTGAGAAAGCATCTTCTACTTTTATTTTTAGAGATTCTAAAGTCCACCAGAATAGCAAGATACGAGTGTTATTTTGTACCAAGGAACAACTTAACCTTCTTTGCGAACTTTTCTATATTAATAAGTACAGTCAGTTTTGTTCATACGATAAACATATTGTCCTCACTGATTTCTTTTGCCAACATCTTTTTTTTTCCTATGGAGTCACATAAAGCTAAAAATATTTTTCACATCAATTTTTTTGATCTAATCTTTTGAAATATCAAGAATCAACTAAGAATCTAAGGAAAGCTTAGCAAAAAGAAAAGGATGCTTTCTTTGTTTTAAGTCAGAGAAACTTTCAGGTTAACAGAGATTGTGACATGGCACATATTATATCCGAGACGTTAATCTTAAACTCCTAGAACCCCCCTATTCATGGTCAGAGTTTTCCCCGGCTCATACTACCCTTCTCTCTTTAGTTTTTGGGTAACTTCGAAAAGCGCAGCCCATTCGCAGTCACTAGCATATCATCTGATATGTTATTGTATTAGAGCAAGAATTCCCCATTTCAGGAAACTTAGTTTGATTTTGAAAGAAATTATTGGGGGCTGTTTGTTACTTGCCTTTTAGGATTCTTTGAAGAGTATTCTATACTAATTCTTTCAAAATGTAATTAGGGCTTTAGATTTTACTAATATTCATTGACACCAATAATGTCAAATACGTAATAGGAAGACTTTACATACTTTGGAGTATTTCATTTTACCTTCACGACAAGCCTGTGAAGAAAGAGTATTCACCAAATTTTATAAATGGTGGCACTATATTTCAGACAGGCTAAGTGACTTTCTCAAATAATTGAAAATACCTCTGGTCTTCTGAAATTCAGTGGTAATGCCTAGTCCAAGACAAGAAAAGATAGTCCAGTGTTGGTCTTGTAAATAAATGTCAATTCCTTTCAATTTAGTCTGCCATGAAGATACATTAGAAGTAAGAATGAATGGAAATAGTAGATCACTGTCCATCACAGAAAGCTATTAAATGGGTCACTCTGCATTTTATGCAAGATAGAGAGACAGTCTCTCTTTTTCTGAAGCTCTGCTCAGTAAGCAAGCATGTCCATTTATAAGGCTGAGCTACAGGATAACAGAGGGAGGATAATGATAAGTCTTGATGTGCTCTTACTTGAATAACTGAATGTGATTAAGATAATGTTTAATGTGTATTTGGTTAGAATTCAAACTCAGCCATAACAGAGACCAAAATAACAGTGGCTGAAATAAGGTGGGAGTTTGTTTCTCTCTCACTTAGCAACTGGGTAGTTTTGGGTGCTATGGAGGCTTCCAGGGTCAGGTGTCAGAAGCCAATAGATAGTATTCCCAAATCTCCCTGTAGCCAGTGCTTTCATATTGGTCCTCAGTCTATCATGATGACTCTTTAAAAATACTAAGATGCATTTTAAAATTTCATCACCTTTTTCTGATAGCCAATGGTCCCTTGAGAATAAGTGAAAAGCACAAAGTACTATCAATTAAAGGGAGGCTGGGTATAGAAAGGCCTGGATAATAAGGCAGTGTGAGCAATTCTATCAGGGAAGTGGAACCACAGTGAGGGATAGGGGACAAGGAATTTCTTACAAGGGTTGCACTTCACACAGTTGTGGAAGACACTGAGAAAGCAAAGGCGGCGGTGAGAGGAAACGGAGAAAGTCACTCCTCGGGGCCACAAAGAGAAGCTGGTGAAGAAGCCTGTGGAAGCCTGTTGTCTCCGCATCTGGCTGTGGCCTGCAGTCTCTGCAGGTCAGCAGGGCCGGGGAAGAAAAGCTGGACTCAAAGCCAGGGCAAACTGGAATCTGTGAAAAGCGATTGGAGCTCGCATCTGTCTCTCACCAGATCAACACTGATGACACTGGCCACATTCAGAAAAACAGGTGTCCTTCTCTATAGAGCCCTCACTGTGGGCCTGGTCTAGTAGTAGGAGAGGCTTGAGGAGGGGACCCGCGCACTGGCTGCTTCTCCAGACCAGCAAGGAGAGGCAGCAGGTCACAGCAACGTGACAAACTGCAGTGATGTCTAGGACCCAGCACAGGGCTGATGAGTCACTTTGGCCTTCCAAGTCTCCTGCAAATTTATCTTCAGGCCAGCCCTTACTGAAAACTACACAGGGGAGGGAACTCTGGAAAACGTAGTCCCAGCTCTGCTAAATGGACACAGTACAGAACCGCCAGGGTAATAAACTCTGGGCGCAGAAAGAATAGATATGAATATGAAAAAAAAAATTCCAGAAGGTCAAGGGCCCTGAATGCTCTCATCAAATGCTGTGATAGATATTTATTTCTTTTAATTAAAACATTAATTGTTAAACTGTATGACTAGCTTCCATTCCATCTATTTCTGAAAAGAGATGAGGTCATTAAATTAATGTCTCTTGGCTTTTGTTTCTTTAGCTATAAAACCAAAAACCACTCTTCTGCTAATGCATTGGAAAAGCTTCCACATTTATTTTCTCAGGGGTGTTCATGATCTCCCTTGAGCTGATGACTCTCATTTATCTCTAGTTCTATCGTGTCATATGGCTTCTAGTTCCTTTTCTCCTAATGAGTACTGGATTTTTCCACTTTTATGCTTCACTATCAGCCCAATGCAAGAAGCCCAATGCTGAATTCTTTTCTCCCTTATGCCAGGGGAACGTCCCATGCTGTCATTCAATCTGAGCTCTGGGGCCTTTTCTCAATCCAGTCAATGACCAAACGCTCTTGCATTTCCCCTCACAAATGGCTCCTGTGTTTATCTTTTCCTTCCTGTTTCTGCCATCCCAGTCCACCCCTTATGAGCTCATGTCTAGATTCCTGGAAGACCTTTCCTGTAGTTCTCTTAGGCTGCAGACTCTTCCCACGCCTACCCATCCTTCATAGGAGGGCACCTTTATTACCGTGTTGCTCATGTCAGCATGGATCACGAATCTTCCATGGCTTCCTACTTTCTATGAAATCAGAGAAGTCAAATACCTTTCAAGATGAAGTGAAGATGAGAAATGATCTAGCCCACCATATTACTTTTGTAGAAGAGAAAGAAGTCCAAGAGGTGGAGGTCACACAGATTTAGGACTAGAACCCCAGGCCTCTGGAGCCTCATTCCATCCTCTTTCTACTACTGTCTGACTCCTCTCTGAGGGAAAGATGTTGTGATTTTCAGGGCCCGTCATCATCTTACCCAGCTCTGTCTGGGTGCCTGCACAACTCGGGGGACACCATTTACCTTGTAGTCAGTGGCTTGGTGCTCTGGGTCCACCACTCACGCAGAAGTACATACAGACGCCTCATGGGCTGAGAGGTGAGGGACGCCCCCTGCCCACGTGTAGCCCTCCCTGCGCTGCTCTGTCTCCCGTGCTCCACAGCCCGCTCCAGAGACACAGGCCCTGGAGGCCCTTTTCCTTCCCTTCTACTCGGCCTGAACCCCTCCTATCTTTAAAGCTTAGTGAAAGTCTTAATCTCCTGTATGAATGCACCCTGTTTCTTCGAGGTCTCTATTTCTATGAACTACGAAGTATTTCTAGTGTAGCATAGTTCAGGTCTGGGCAACAAAGAGCCTGAATTTAAAATCAGAAAGGCCGGGTTCTTCCGATTCCAGCTATTCTGCCTACTGGCCGTGTGATCTTTAACTTATCAATCATCTCTGAAGCTGTTTCTCATCTATGAATTGGGCATAACAATGCTTGTTCGATCTCACAGGTGTAGTGAGTGTCCCGTGAGCTGATACAAGTGTTTGGGATGTTGTCGCCTACGGTGGGAGCAGAAGTCACAGTGGGTGTGATAACACGAATTAGTCCTAAATGATGACGTGTATTGCTTCTGTGTGTTATTGTTTTGGTTTATTGACCAAATATAGTTATTAGAATAAGCTCTTTGAGGGAAGAAATGACCGCTCATATTTTTTTCCTTCTCCCCCTCTGAGTGAGCATTGCGTAAGTCTGTTTGGAAACTATGAAGGAATACATTTGTGTTTCTAAGAGGGAGGTTGGGGAAGAAGCCGTTTAAAGATGAGATACAAATATAAGAAAGATCTGAAAGTATGTTTTTTATATGTGTCAAGCTGTCTCCAGGGCAGGCCAAGCGCCACGTAAGCTGGAAATTCTGTCCCTGCTAGTCACTGGCCCGAGGCTTTTTGCAGAACAATCCATCACTTGGTCATAGTTCCAAAAATCTCTTTCTGGTTTTGCCTATAAGATAAGACGTAGGGAAGTTTGGCATGCTCAGAAATAGGGCTTTTCTTTGTGAAGTCGTGAGGAGTTATTTGGGAATTTCGAACTCAGAGTATCTAAAAGTAGATCTGGCTTTGTCTCGGACACCCCTGCTTTTTCCTGCTGTGGGGAGAACAGAGCTCTTTTTGCTAATGAGATGAAGAATCTCATGGTTGAAGGAGGTTTGGGTATGGGCAAAAGAAACGACCCTTCATCTCATGGTTTCTCCGATTTATAATTGCAGTTCCAAGGACTGAGCTGGGTTATATGTAGGTAACAAGGTATGGGTTTGATATTTTAGAAAAGGGAAGGCATGGACTTTGAAATATGGCACTGGCCAGAGTCGAATCTCAACTCTGCCACTTGCCGGCTGTGCAACCTTAGGGAAATTAGTGAACTTCTCTGTGCCTCATCTTTTATCACTTACAAATGTGGATACAATTAATAGTTATCTCTTAGCATTGTGAGGAGTAAGTCAGCTCGTAATAAAGTCCTTAAGGACTGGCCCTAAGAAGTGCCATATAAGCACGTGTTGAGTAAAATAAATAAGCCTAAAGAGCTGGGTATTCACATGTGAGGCTGGGAGGCATGCCGTCTGAGACAGAACCCTGAATCTTCCCTTCTGAAGAGAACAGTTATTATTTCACACCCGTGGTTTAGGGCTGTTGATTCTCCTAGAGTTTTTAGAAGGGATCTGGTAATTGTCCATGTTTTTCTTGCCAAGAGTCAGTCGTTTATGTCTGTATTTATGTTGTAGTTTTTCTTTTGTAAAGAAAATATATCCTAGGAATTCCAGTTCAATCACCAAAATTGTATTCTAGTGCGTTGGTATAAACCGCAGAAGCCAGTTGGAGTTTAAAGAAGGTTTTTATTAGATGCAAGGTTTTCATACCAGATCGTGAATGCATTATAAAACTTATTAACCTGATGTGATTATTGCCCAGGTATTTCATTTAGAGCGTTTATTGCTTGTAACAGACGCAAATCCTTTGCATAAACAGTGGTATAAAGGGAAAAGTCCTTGTTTTTCTAAGGTAAAATTGAAAGCAGGACTAAAACCATTTTTATTAAACCTTCTTAAATACGGGTTGGCTTAGAACGAACATTCCTTAATTGTATTAGATCACAACATAGTTTCTTCAGCCAAAAAAAAGTGTTTCTATTTTTAGGTTAAAGCATATGCCCTACATCATTTTACTTTCTGGTCCTCTGTTTTCTAATTGTAAAATAATAGGGTTGCCCTAGAATCTAAATTCAGGAGGGGCCATGAATTTGGTTGGCACCAAGTAATCTTACATATTTTATTTTATGCATTTAAAATGTTATTCAAAGGAATCCATAGTCTTCACCAGCTTGCTGAAGTTCCATGGCCTGAAGAGGTTAAGAGCCTGTGCCTTCCATTTTCCAGTAACTAATACAGAAACTCCTCCATCGAATGAAATCAGGATAGAGACTCCATGCTTTTATTAGAGAACTTTATTAAATATTTGACTTTCCATACCTCATTTTCACTTTAAAATATGTTCAAAATCTTAACCGGTGCCCCTATCATCTCTTAGCTCCTTTTAATAGCCGAATATTTGTCCATCATGGTTCAAACTTAAGGGTAGAGCCCAAGATTCTTGACACTATGAGGACATGGAGCCACATGGAGAGTTCTCTTCTCCTCATGCTTCGAAAGTAAAGCACAGGGGAGCCCAAACCCAAGGCATGCGATTATTCTCTCATGAGTTCATCCAAGGTGATATTTGCATAGAAACCCAGCCCTCCTTAAGATAGCCACTGTAACGTAGAAAAATGTCTGTGGCTATTGTTTTCACAATGATTAGGGCTTTTCAAAATCCAAACGTTCCTATGTGCATGAATTAATTAATCAGCCTCCTCTTCCATCTCATGACTAGTATCTCTTCACAAAAACAGATGGAAGGAATTTGTCCAACGTCACATGTTAACTTCGGTAATGAGACTGTCATGGTTATCCTTTAACCACCTTTGTATTCGCTCATTCAAGCAGAACCTCACACTGCAGACTGAGTGACAGGAGCCGCCAAATCACCTCCCCCAAAGCTCTTCCACCAAATAGGCAGGAGTTCCAGCAAGAAAGCCACTTGGGGTGACGAAGAGGAGAGGAGAGAGGGAGGAAGTGGTGGGGATTCATTCACTCACTCGGTGATGCAACGTGTGTGTATTGCTCACCCACGAGGTCCCAGCACCAGTCAGTGTTCCCTGTGGCTATGCGGGGACTGGTGAGCGAGGTCCGCAACTTGCTTTCACGGTGCCAGTGGTTGGAACAGGCAAGAAGCAAAACATGAATACACGTACAATACAGTGTCAGGAGGAGAGAAGTGCTCAAATCTAGGTGGAGGTAAGAGTGACAAAGAGACAACGGGAAAGATAAATGAAGGGGCACGTGTGGAGGAGGTCGAATGGTCACAGAAGGTCCTTCCAGGGTGGTGACATTGGGCCATGGCTTGTATGAAGAAAGCAGAGTGAAGTCCTGGGAGCAGGGTGTTTTAAGCAGGGATGATGGCCAGTCAAGTGGCCTTGAGGGGACATGAGCTGGAAGGTTTAGAGCACAGTTAGAAAGCCTGTTGAAGCTGTGGCACGGAGTGTTTGAATTCCAATCAGGCTTTGGCATCTGGCTGCCTGGCCTTGAACCTCAGCTCCAGGGTGTACAACTTTGGGCAAGTGAATTCCTCTTTTGAGTTTTCAGTTTCCTTATCTAGAAAATGGGGCAACACTGTCTACCTCACAGTGTAATGGGGGGGTCAAGTGAGGCAATCTGTATAAAACATTCTTATTTTGGTGCCTGCTATGCAGTATGGACTCTATACAGTTAGTTATTAGTGCTAATAAATGTTGGACTGTGGTCTAGACATGACATGAATAGTTCTGATAATGCCAGCCCTGACCTCAGCAGGCATTTTGCTTAAGCCATGTCGGGACACACGGGAAGTACTCCACGGCCCTAAGTTGAACTATGATGCCCTGGTCCTCCTCGTCTCCCTCCCATACACCATTCCAGTTGAGTCAAGACTAAGAAGAATAGGTTTGTGCTTTGCAATATAGTTTAATTCTGGGTTACCTACAGTCAAGAGATCTTCCTAGGAAATCAGACAGGTTTTACAGAAAGTCCTGAGGCATTGGGGAAGGGTGAAAGGTGTGATGTAGCCTGAGAAACACCCAAATGTCCACTCTTCTAAGTTAGTGCAACTAATTTAGACTATATGTCCTATGTGCACACAAACTCTGTCTTTCTCACTGCTGTTTCCTCCAGCCTAACCTTGGGCCTAGCTCACAACAGGGGCTCAATAAATATTTGTTGGATGAGTCAAAAAAGTGTTTCTGGCAATCTCTCAGCTTCTGTGAAAAGGGGGAGCCCTCTCTCTCTAGTCTGGGGTTGATATATCCTGATCTCCTCTGGTATATATCTGAGTCAGTATACAGGGAATTAGAGATGAATGTATGGTGTGGAGAACCCCATACACATTTGATCAAAAATCGTATCTGAATAAAGCAACTCAGTTGAAGACACAAGGCCATCTCCAATATCTGATGACCTAAGAAGCTTTGTGTTTTAAATTTCCTAAAATTAAGGCCATTTAAAAAAATTTATAGTGTTAAACAAAATATTCATTTCCAGATTTCTATTTTTTCTCCAAAAACAAGACCCAGCCCTTCCCTTGGAAACAAAGATTGAGATTAGCAATATCATGGGGTAATTTTTCATACCTTGGTTTAGTAATTAGATGTATTTCAACTTGACTCATTACAAAAAAGACTTGAGACAATTGATTCACAGTTTTCCTAAGAGAAATATGTGAAAATCTGAATCTGGCATTTGGGGTTTGTTTTTGCTTATTTAATTAATATTAGAGTTTATAGAAATATTTCAATGGATTATCTCAAGTTTAACAATCCCATTAAATCCCTCAGATGTAAATGGGCAGTCCATTAGTTAATAATAGTAATAAAAGATCTTTGTAGAAAAATCATACCATAGCCACAAGTAATCAAACTCTCAGGAACTGCATTTTAGCCCACTTGCAAGCTAACAAGTAACCCTGTCATAGTTTTATGGATTTGGGAAAACATAAGAGCTCTTGATCAGAGAAAGGACAGTTTATTACCCCCAGCAATAGAAACAGCTGGAATATCAGCATTGCCCCGTTTCCTCAAGCCCCAGTACCCACAGGGCAACACTATGAGAACCAGATGAAATCTGCACACATAATGGGTCATTTTGAGAAGAGGAGCCCAAAGTCTAGGGAACCCAAATCTTTTATAATAGACAGTAAGCCCACCTGATTTCCTCGTGAAGAAGACATTATCTTTAATTTATTGGATAGTAAACAAGCCTTTGCTCCAGAGGAGACACTGTCTCTGTCTTCCAAGGCTGTTTGTTATACAAACATCCTTAGAAAGATAACTGAGAACAAGAACAGCCGTTGCTTTTGCTCCTCAGACACGCAGAACTACAAGAGATCCATGGAGAGTTGTCTCTCAAGTCAAGTATCCTGAAAAAGCAACTTCTCTGCTTTAAATAAGAAACTAGGACTTTTTAAGGCTCAGAAACTGTACAGTCTAACTTTTTGTTTGGTTTAGTTTTATGGAGTTTAGCCAGCTTTTTGGAGGATGGGTATCCGTAGGAAGCCTAAGACTCATCTGCCGTAACATTTAAATTTAGATTTTATACCCAAATGACTCTAGCTCTTCAAAAAGAAATTGTTCATGTGATGTTTGCACAGCTAAAGACTTTGACAATTCCAGGGACGTGAAACAGCAGGCTCTAATTTAGAAGTTTACTTAGCTGCTTTACTCCAAGATATGCTGGGTTTAGAACAGAGAAGCTTACAGACCAGAAGTACACCCAATGTTTCAAAAAAGACTTTGATATTCTTCATATTTTCTCCTAGACTCTAGGTCTTTAATATTCAGAATCATCACAGTTATTTGTTCTGCCATTCTAGAATATGGGATAATTGCATACCGTTAGAGAAAAGGCATACTGCATAAATTATTATGCTTCAAATATGAGAGTTTCACTATCAACTGTAGCCATTAAATAATCATATTCACACACTGGTTTGTGTTAAGTATAAGTTAAGTGTTAAGTGCATAAGTTTAAGATCTTTCACATTTTTTCTTTTAAATCTTAGGTTTTAGTTATCACTAGTATTCCCATCCATACTGTTCCTTTTTTTCCAATTAATGAAGTTAAAGGCCACTTTGATTGGTTAAAGTGATGAGTTATTTGGTCCTCTGATGTTAACCATTAAAATAATGCGAAATAAATAAAAATTAGTATCTGAATAGTTTTACACTAAGTTCACATCCAAGCAAAGGAGGAAAAACTTCAAGACATATGTACCCTTATTTTCTTCTTTGGAGTCAGATGATGCGGCTGACCAGTACTTAACAGAACCAGTCTAAAAACTGCATTTTTGAAGCATGAGTACAACTCAACACACAGTGAAATGACACCATCGATCCTGTTACCATGGGCAACCGTTCACATAAAACAACAGTGTTGAACTTTCCTCTCAGTCCTGTGCCCTTGAGAATTGTGAATATCAGACAGTAAAGACATTAAAGCAACAGACTAAGGTTTAAGACTATCTTAATAAACACAAGCATTCCTTTGTTACTTTGTTGTTTTCCAGAACACAATGTTAAGAATTTTTCCAGGGAATATTTGTAACGTTAAAAACTGTAATACCTTTCTGATTAAAGTAAAGCATCAATCATCAAAAAAGCACAACATAACATATCACATGTGAAGCATGACATTCCAGTTACAGTTTAAACAAGAAAAGGTTAATTTCTTGGAACTCCTTTTTTTTTTTTTTTTTTCTTTTTGAATCCTAGTTCAGTGGTCTGAAAATTGGGATAGTCATGCTCCTAGGGGTTCATTTTGCAGAGTACTGCTTCAAGGATATGTCAAGGAAAATCAATTTCTTGATTTTTAGGGAAAATCTGCTTCCTAAAATTTCTTCTTCCTCATCTCCCTAGTGATAATTATCCTTCCGCTCTAAGTGGAAGAAAGCACACCTAGTACCCATTAGAAAACTTATGATGATGATACATGTCCCAAATTATAAAAACCTCAGGAGCACTAATCAAAAAGATAATTGAAAATATTGGTGCAGGTGTGGTATGGAAAAAATTACTCTGACGACTAGATAATAATCCTTTCATAGGCCTAGATATTGCCAACAATTTGCTTTCTGCAAAATTCAAGGATGACCTAACCAAGTGATCAGCTGATATACCATCACAGATAACTTTTTTTGTTAATTCAAAGAACTGAGAGATATTTATTATAAAATTTCTTCAACTCCCCATCTTTTTTCAGTATTCTTGAGAACAGTAACTTTCATCTAAAGAGTAGAAATGTAGGGGCGCCTGGGTGGCTCCGTCGTTAAGCCTCTGCCTTCGGCTCAGAGCATGATCCCGGGGTCCTGGGATCAAGCCCCGCATTGGGCTCCCTGCTCCGCTGGGAGCCTGCTTCTTCCTCTCCCATTCCCTCTGCTTGTGTTCCCTCTCTCGCTGGCTGTCTCTCTCTCTCTGTCAAATAAATAAATAAAATCTTAAAAAAAAAAGTTATAAAAAGATAAAATAAAGGGCAGAAATGTATCCTGTTATTCTAGAAGTGACATTCACCCACACATACATAATAAAGAAAAAATTCCGTCTGAGAGATTTTTTTCAATAAATTTCACTTTTCATATCTAATAGATAATTCTAAAGATTTGTAATGTATTTCTATGGTTTTGATCCAATTTGTATTAATTATTGTATTAGTAGCTGAGAAAAAAAATACCTAAGAGTTCTTAGGGAAAATATAAGAAACCCTAAAGTTTGAGTTTATGGTAATTTTCTTTCAGAGCACTTATGATGGAGTGACCAAAAGATTTTTAAGTTTAAAAATGCATTGCGAAAGGATAAAATACAAGGTGAAAAACAATATAAAGTTTATGTTAAATAGCTTATTCCTATATTTTTCAAATGGATAATGATGATGAATTTCAATTCTACTGGAAATATTTAAAAGAGTGAGAGGTGCTCTCTTTTATATGTTAGAGTTTATAATACAATAGAAATTGTATTAAATTACCTTTAAATTTACAGTGAGAAGAAAGTTTGATGTTGACTTATAAATGAAAGAAAGTACTTAGTTTTTCAAATTATTTTAAAGGCTACACAGGGAAGAAAGTTTAAAGCCAATAGCTTTTTCTTATTCCCAACCGGTACCTGCTCACAAGTTCCCTTCGCAATCCTGGCATTTTTTTTTTAATTGAGGGTTATTCCATTGAGTTCAATTTTCCCTAAAATATTTTCAAAGAATTTCAGTTAGTGTTGACTAGAAATCATTAAGACAGAAATACTGGGAAAGATTGAGATTTTATTTCATTGCTTCATTTAAGTAACACAAGATAATATTCTTGAATGAAATATTTACTTTAGAAGAGGCCAGACACGAGCAAAACTCAGAGAAACTGAGAAAAAGGGGCATATGAGAGATAAAAATAGAAACAAATGACAGCTTTGCATCATTGCTGATGTTGGAGACAGTGGCCCATGGTGGAGTGTCTTTTTTTTTAAAAGCATAACTTTGCCACTTAGGGAACCTAATGAAGCCAGGATTTAAACATCTGGTTGGAAGGAAATGGGCCTATTTCCCTTTCATATTCACATTTAAAGGATTTCTTGGCAGACAGAGAGCTAGGTGTGCCCTGTGTTGTTTGCATAGGTAATAAAAGCCATGGGATTTGGCTTCACTTCTGCAAAGTATGGAACAGCGACTCCTTGGCAAATCAAGTTGTTGAAAATTCTGCCTCCAGAGTTGCTGGGAATTCTCTGGCAAGAGTTTAAGACCTCTGGGAATCTTTCAAACCTGGAGCTAGCATGCCAGGAGGTTGAGGAAGAGCTCAAGCCAAGGCAAGACAAGGGCTTAAGTGATAGCCTCGGTGGCTTAGAGGGAGGGGGTGGAGATAAATGTGGCAGGTTACCTACCCATGGGAGGGCGACGTCATCTCCATGGATTGCCCTACTAACGCAAGCCCATGTCCTCCACGGCACATGGGGACACCTCAACATATGTGTCCTTCACGTCTTTACGTGACGCTCTGTGCAGCCATAAACACTGTCTGCGGATTTCATCTGGCTCAGGCACGTTCTGACAGGCAGCCCTGGTGATTTAACACCATGTGAAGTACAAGTGCTGATACTTGTGGGCAACTTATGTCCTGGCAAGTCCAAAATTTCCTCTATCCTCGCAGCACAGGGAAGGCCTTAAAGACAGGAGCAGACTCTGACATTTACGGAGGCATGTACTGCGGAGCTAGTCCTGGAACGCCGAGGTGAAAGGTGGAAAGATGACAGTAAAGGGGATGGTTTTGGGGCCTGCTACACAGTCGTGGTGGCACTCACTGGAGGAGAGTTGACTAGGTCTCTGAATACTCCATGGATTCCTCACAAGCAAATTGCACAAGCATCCCCTGTGGGTCTATCATGGGGCAGCAGAGAACCAGGACAGCCCGAGAGAGCCACCACTTCCTCACTGTGGTGGGTGGCCATAGGTTGACTCTCTCTGGGGGAGAAATGAGGCCATCTCGTTAGAAAAACCATCGGTGATTTGCACAAGACTTCCACTTGTCACTATAATTATGCATATGAAATCCCCATGTGATGGTTTACATCTCTGTGCTCTTGACTTATGAACTGAAACAGAGTTGCTCCATTTTTTTTGCCTTGGACATTCCCAGTCCCTTTCTGGGAACCATGGAGGCCCCTCAGATTCTAGCATCATCTTGCTCCTAAGACGTCCATGGAAAAATGATCCTTTTAGTCAGTTTTAGCTTGCTGCAAGGACCATTTTCAGAACTTGATTTCACTTTCTGGATTTGAAAATTTGTGACTGTAGGGTGCTGATATCATTGTTAAAATCATTCTCCTTATTTTTTACTTGACGGACTCCTTATCGGGAGGTTGGACCATCCTTGTCAAAACACTTATCAAATGCTACAACACCCAGTTTGTGAATATTAGATAAACCAAAGCATCAGTTCTTGAATTCTTTCTATTAGATCAAGAAGAAGTAGAAGCTTTCTGCAATGACACATTATTTTTGGAAACGTCAGGTACACGGTTTGCCTGACAAGGTCTCACCAGAGATAGAGGGAAGTCTCTCTTTCCACGTTCAGTTCATAGCCCATGGCAAGATCAGAGCATTCTCCTCTGATGCCAACATCGTCTGATGACCCCAGCAATGATTTTCCAAAATCCCACCAAATAATTCCAAGAGGTGGTCATGGTGAAAGGTGGGGAAGGGAGGAAGGGGCTTCAGAGGTGATGAAGTGGGGATAGAAGTAGATTAAGAAAACCTGTGTGAACTCATCTAGCAAAGAAAGAGTGACCCTTCCCCTACCTCCTCATGGCTGCTAGAGCGAAAGGTGATGAGAGAACCCCCATGCCACTGTGACAAAGACCCATGGCAGAAAAGGGCACAAGGGATTGGTCTGTGGCATAGATTATTTAACTTCGAAAACATTGGATTTACATAATTTTATCTTGTATTTGTCCAAGGACAGGTCATTACAAAGGCTTCACCAGAATGATACAGCCGTCATTCTACTCAGAGTCAGATCCCCAGTCTCACAAAACTCAAGACAAGGTTGCCTGAGCACGGCACGGGTCTCATTAAAAGCAAAGCGATCCTACCAAGGATATTATCTACACGAACCTCATACAGTTTGGGGGGGTAGGAAATGGAGGGGAGGGATACAGAATTTTAGTTTTAAATTCCCTATGAATTAGAACAATAATAAACATGTTCCTTGTGTTACGATTACCTTCCATGCCCTAACAATAACCCTACATGAATTCACTTGGAAAAGATAATCAAGAAAAAAATGTTTCTCTGGCCCTCTGCTATAATTCAATTTATTTTTCTTACTTTAAAACAGCAAGTTTACTGTGAGCAGATGTTTTCTGTCCAGAGCCTCATCTTGTCATGGGAAGCGCGTTGTTAAATTAGAGGCACGGCTGACTGCTCCATGCCCACATAGGCCGACCGAGTGGTGCCTCCCCTGGGCTAGGACCCTGCAGCTGGTCTCTAGGTAACTGCTGGCTTTGCAGCGCAAGGTGACTTCGCCAGCAGTGAGCCAGGGCTGGGGCAGCTCCTATGTCCTTCTTTCTTCAGAATCAAACGCTAATGCTCTGCATTTACTTATTCATTAACAAATATTTATTGAGCAACCACCAAGAGAGCACCATGATTAAAAAGCATGAGTTTCACGGCCTGACTGCCAGGACTCAGTGTCCCCTCCGCCACTTCTGAGCTCTGTGACCTTGGCAAATGGTTACCTCTTGAAGCCCAAGTTTCTTCTCCATAAAGAGGGATAGTAATAAGTTCCTATCTTGGAAGATTTGGGCAGGATCATTGGAGGTAAGGTGCATACAGTGCTCTGCCCCTTGTAAGAACGCGTAGCTATTTTATTAGGGCGCACAGGGCTTGATGGGCTGTAAGCAGAAAAGTGAGTTCTAATCCTATCAGGCAGGTCCTGTAATGTTCCCTGTCACTCTCAGATAATAAAAAGTGCTCTGATCAGTTTTTGTGCCAACAAGAGTCTTCTTTCAGAAATTCAAACATTTCGTCAAGTACAATAATCAAATTTCAGAGCTCTGTTTAATTCAGAGCTGCTGTCCACTCAGCTTGCCTTTGGTCAGGAAGACCAAGTGGGAGCAGGGAGAGTAGTGGGCCTCCTTCCCCCTGCCTTCTTGGCTCCATTTCCTACCCACTCAGTAGCTGTGATGTTGGACTTGTCCAAGGGAAGGTCCGGGACTCTAGCAGGGAGAACCCTGATCTGGCCCTGAGGCTTTGTGCTTGGCAGAGGTCCAAAGCTGCCTCTCTTGTTGCTCGCTGGCAGTTGACCCAGCCACCGCCCCTCTCGCTTGCATAGTCCTCCTTCCAGGGTTACGGTCAGGCTCTGCCAGTGTTTCTCCTGAATCCTTTCTCACCTGGCGGAAGATGAGGAGGAAGCCCAGCCCTCTCCCCTCCTGCTGAGGAAGGTCACAGCCCCGCTCTCCCACCACAAACCACGCAGGCCTGGGGCACAGGGCAGAGGGCTGGCCCCACATTTCACTGGAGTTTTGATCATTGTGCTGCCCCCCACCCACTCTTCCCTTTCTTCTAGTGCCCTGGCTGCTGCTGAGCGAGCTTTTTCCTGGTGGAATTAGAGGACGAGCCATGGCTTTAACATCCAGCATGAACTGGGGCATCAATCTCCTTATATCTCTGACATTTTTGACTGTGACTGGTAAGGACTCGTTGTTTTTCTCTATCACCTTTTGTGTGAGTGAGGGAAGCACACTCACCTAAAGATCATTTGACTGTGGACGTGTTCAAAACATCCAAAAGTAAAAAGAAGGTACCTGGTGGACCGACCACGCTATTGACAGTTATCATTCTTAATTCATTTATAACCCCACCTGCTCTCTCCCCAAATTATTTTGAGTCACATCCCAACCATGATGTCATTTTGTCTATAAAATTTCCACATGGATCACTAAAAGATAAGACATTTAAAAACTCTACCTGTAATAGCATGATCAAGCCTAAAAATATTAATAGTAATCCTTTGGTGTCAAATATCCTGTCTTTGTTCCCATACTTCCAATTGTCTGATAATTATTTTTTTATATTTTGCTTGAATCATGATCCAAAAACATAACTTACAGTTGATTGACATGTCTCTTATAATTTGTAGGTTTCATCTTTGTTGCTCCTTCGTCCCCATCTTTATATTTTTAATGAAGAAACGGGAGTTATCTGTTTCATAGAGGTTTTCCCACGCTGGGTTTTGCTGATTATAGTCCTATCACATGACCTTCTGTCCTTAGTGTTTCCAGTGAACTGTTTAGATCTAGGGGCTTGAGCAGATTTACATTTTCTCATTTGTTTGTTTGTAAACTCCTTCACAGGTGATGGCATGCGTCCTGCCATAGAGGCACATCCTGTCTGTCTGTCTGTCTCTCACTTTGTCATGTAGGCTTCCTCGAAGATCATCATCCAGATCCGTTATTTTCATTCCATCATTCCTCCTAAATTTTGATCATAGCTACTTCTCTAAGGAGAAGTTTCTTCTACTTAGTTATTTGCCTGCCCTGAAGTGTGAATCAGAGAAAAAAGGCAAGAAAAATGCTTTAAACTTTCTCTTTATTTTCTAGTTTTCCAAATAATGAGGTACTTCCCCAGCATTCTCCAAAACTGAGCTATTTCCTTTCTTTCCTCTTTCCTTCATATAGGTATATGATATAAATATTAAATCATATATATGATATATAAATTTGGACAAGTGTATATATAATCAAAAATGTGTATTATCTATAGCACTTCTGAATCTTATCAACCACTTTTTTTGTGTGTACATCTATTTTTGGAAATTAACTTTAGGAGTTATTAATTAAGCATGGTTTGGGTTTTACATAAAATTTCAAATGTTTATGTCCCACATTTTTAGAAATAGACCAAGATTAAAGGAAATGAAGGAACTGGTCATGAGTATCAACCATACTTATCCTACTCAGATTACATGCATAGACCTGTGCCTTTCCCCTTCACACACACACACACACACACACACACATTCATCTGTTCTTTGATGCGGAGAAAGAGAAATATAGAAGAAAAAATTGGAGTGAGCACAGCATAATGTATGAACTTGACGAATCACTATGCTGTACACCTGAAACCAACGTAATATGTGTGTCAACTCTAGGTAAATTTGTTTTAATTACGAAATAGAAGAAAGAATGGAGGGGTGCCTGGGTGACTCAGTTGTTCAGCATTTGCCTTCGGCTCAGGTCATGATCCCGGGGTCCCAGGATCAAGCCCCATGTCAGGTTCCCTGCTCAGTGGGAAGGCTGCTTCTCCCTCTCCCACTCCCCCTGCTTGTGTTCCCTCTCTCGCTGTTTCTCTCTCTCTGTCAAATAAACAAATAAAATCGAGGAAGGAAGGAAGGAAGGAAGGAAGGAAGGAAGGAAGGAAGGAAGGAAGGAAGGAAGGAAGGAAGGAAGGAAGGAAAGATCAGGGGTGGAAAAAGAGGACCAAAATCTCCGGGAATGATAGGTAAGGTATGGGATGAGCTAAGGAACATTCAGGAGTTCTCCTGCGTTTAGAACAAATATTGGGAAAGCAAATTCACTTGAAAATCCTGGAACGAACCTGTAGAGGACATTTCACTGGACTAAGCTTGAAATTCGGCACAGGTTTCTCCCACTATTTGAAGCTCCAGCGTCTCTAGGAGACCTTTCATCAGCCAAGATGGCCTGAAGCAGAGAAGCAGCTACCACTTCCGAAGATCTCTTCGGATTTCTCGCAGTTAGCAAAAGCAGGTACTGACGGAGGTCTTTCAGAAAAGCAAAGTGGCATAACACAAACGTGCCGAGAGCAGGGAAACCTGTACTTATTCTCAAAAATCAGTATTCCAAGTAGAAGACGGAAGGTTCTGCTTGGCAGCAAGCCCTCGGACACCAGCTTTCCAGTGCAACTTCACCAGCATCTAGAAAAGCAGAGCGCTCCGGGGAAACCAACTCGCTGGGCAGCGGTCATGATACAGCTGCATTGCACTCAGCTCCGAGGAAAATATTTTAAGAGGATTGTTTAGATATTTCCAGAGCGTTGCCATGTGTCCACCATGGGAGGGCACCTGGATGGGCGTGTGACCTGTGGTGTGTGCAGAATGGTTGCGAGAGTTCAGGGTGTTTGGCTGCGGCGAGAAGGTGCTGGGCGGCGGGGGCGGGTGGGGGTGGGAGGTGCACGCAGGTGTCCGAACGGCTGTCGGCTGTCGTGCTGTCATGAAGAAGGGATGGAGAGTGGACTCGGAGGGCAAAGCAGAACCTCTGAGCTGAAGCTCCCGAAAGGGAGACTTGGACTTGAGAGTCAGGGAGGAAGACCTTTGTAAGAGGCAGGGCCAGCCCACCATGCTGTGAGAATCTCCAAAGGGGTGAGCTCCCTGTTCCTGGAAGTACTCAAGCAAAAGAGAGGACAGGTTTGATGAGGTGACCTTTTGTTTTGTTCTGTTTTTTCAATTTCTGTATCCTGGTTTTATGTCCCAGAGAGGAAAGGAGGACCATTTGTACAAGCACTTTATCAAGCAATCGCTTGGGCAAAAGCCTGTGCCCGCAGCAAGGAAAGCCCAGAGGGATGGGACTTTAGTTAAAACTGCCCAAAGAGCTGTCATGTGGTCCCTTCTTCCCGCATCTCCTCGCCTCAGCACAACTGACGGACAGGTGCTTAATACGCTTAGATCTTTCCACGCTGCATCCCTCACACTGCCTCGCTACATAACTGCTCGGTCAGTTTTCCTGACGGACCAGTGGGGATTTGTGGGTGCAGCTGTTAAGGGCCGTTGGCACTGTTTCTGGCTACGGTCAGTCTGACCTGTGTTTGTAAAGAGCCAGGTTCTTCGCCGCTGCTCCCCGCCGGGCTGGACTTCCTGCCGCTGAGCCCTGGGCAGCACAATGCGCACGGCCAGCTCCCGTGCACGGGGGGCCACCTCTCGCCACTCCGTGTGGCTTGACCTTGGTCAGGAACTGCAGAAGGACTGTGCCTCTGGCTAGAAGCGGTCCGAGGAAACCCTAGGCTGGCCGGCGAGATCCAGCAGCCCCTGAGGATGTGGCTCCTGCTGATGACTCTTAGCAAGTGGATGCCTTTCCTTCCAACCCTTAGCCCTTTTTCCTCTGAATCCAGGCGGAAGCATTACAAACACGCTGCCAGCTACTAAAAGGAAATATTGCCAACATGAAATGATTTATTTGAATCAGGGTAAAGAAGGGTGAGCTCATTTCAAGCCAAGTGCATCTGTATCAATGTCTTTAAAAATGTCCACCAAATAGAAATCAAACGGCTACAGCCACGACTCCCAAGAGGGGACCTGTGATGATGAAAAGCCAGAGGAGATATTTTACCTTCTGCTTTCTATGTTTTTGTGTCATTTGATGTCCCTTTATTTATTTATTTATTTATTTTTGCAATGAGCGTGTATATTACCATTTTGAAAAAGAAAAGCCTGCTCACAAAGAAGATAGCATTGGATTAAATTGTGATCGTCGCCAAACGACTTGGGTCCTTTGTAAAAAGGAAACTTACAGACGTTGGCTATATTTTTAATTCGTGGTTGCCATTTCCCTGGATACTACCAGCATGTTTGAAAATACACACGTTTTTATATATGCCCTGAGAAGCGGCCGTCCACAAAATGGGGTCAAAGCAACACAAAGCACATTTTTAATGAGTTTCTTTTGTCCTTTGTAGATCTCATTGGCTTGCCGTGGGTGTGCTGTGTATATACAATCATGAGCCTTGCGTGCCTGGTTTTTGTTGTTGTGTTTATACCCGAGACAAAGGGATGCTCTTTGGAACAGATATCAGTGGAGCTGGCAAACGCGTAAGTATTACGTGCACGCTCTCTGAACGACGCTCTGGTCCAAAAAATGCAGTTTTCCATACAACCGAGTAATGATCCAACATCTGAAATGATTTCAGGCTATTCCCTTTGGCGTGAAACTGTATCTCAAAACACCATTTCAGTTTTTATGCCATGTGATGAAACTGGGTGACTAAGCTAAGGAATTAGAATATCCAGGGCTTTCTAACAGGTGCACTTTTCAAAGCTCTCTTCAGGAATGGTCAAAGAACCTCTCTCATGTCCCGAGGTCCCCCACCCAGGAGGGGTTTTTTGTTTGGGGTTTCAGGTAAGTCTTGGAATGTCATGCTCACCATGTGCCAGAACCATGGGCCTCCTTCTTCTCTCACACGTGTAGGTCGTCTTTAAGCCCTAAGCAGCCGTGAAGGCTAAGACGGTCAGGAACACCCTCGGGTTTAAATGACTGCAATTATTCCAGATATGACACAATAGAAATAAGTTTCAGAAAGATTAAGAGTTTCTCCTGGGGAGAGCATCTAGAAAGCTGGTTAAATACATTGCAAAGAGAGATTATTTAAACAGCTTGATTTTGACGTGGGCTGTAGAGAACTCCTCTTTCCTTTGGTAACAGAACTCAGAGCTCTAAGTGCTAAACTGTGGGGAAGGAGGTGATGCTAGGGGCCAGGAATGAAGGGGAACTTGTTCTTCTTCCTGGGATTAAATCATTACACTTGAACGTGTAGGAATACTTGTTCTTGGGGTTTAATGGGAGGGCGCTACTTATTTATAGTTAGTGAATTTCTTCTAAAAACACTTTCAATGGGCTAGAAAGAAATGTTTGATTGCTACTGGAACTGTGGGCATAGTGATAGTTCAGCGTTTATCTGAAGGAAGAATAAACCTGAGAGGTGATTGGATGGTCACTATACATGGACATATTTATTTATAGCAGGATCTGGAAAACTTTCAGTTTGTATTTTGCATTTTTAGAAGTGGTTTGCATTTTTTAAATATTTCACTTTAGCAGACAGAAAGACTTTTCTCTTAATTCAAGCTGTGAGTTAAATATCAAATTGTAAGGTTAATTTTTAATATAGATAAGGCCCTGTTTTTTAAAAATACAATGAAAATGGAAGTTATTCATTTACGAGGAAATATAATTGTCAGGAAGGCTGGCCGGACCCTTGGCCTGACCAGCACATTGCCTGGCTCTGTGCTAGTTGAAGTCAACTGACTGGGTTTCTTGGCGAGCACGGAAGAAGACTATAATGACCGATTCATGCATGATTCAAGAGCCTCAGATCTTGGTAACTCCATTCATTCATCTGGAGACTTGATTCAGATTCAAGGCCTATTGTGGGACTAAGATGCCCGGACGTTAAAGACTTCCGAATCTACGGGACATTCTTCATTTCTCATTCTGCCCTCTCCGTGTTTCCCATCAGTTGTCTGGTTAGGGGTAACACACCATCCCCACACGTTGTGGCTTAAAATATACTACTCCCCATTTCCCAGGATGCTTTGGTTTGCCTGGGTGGTGCTCTTGCTCCTTCTACCTGGACACCCTCATGGGTCCACATCGGCAGGAGGGGCAGGCGGATTGGACGGTGTGAGAGAGCTGCACCCGTGTGGATGAGAGTGGGTGCTGACTCGGTGGGGCATTTCTGTTGTCCTCCTCGGGGCCTCGGCCTCCAGCAGGCTAACGTGGTTTCCTCACACGGCAGATTCAGGGCAATGTTCCAAGGCAGTGGAAGCAGGACTATGAGGGCTTGTGAAGCGTACGTTCTAGAAGCCACACGGCAGTACCTCCATTACTTTCTAACACCCTCCAAGTCCCGAGGCCAACCCAGCGTCAAGGGAGGTAGAAGTTAACTTAATCTCTTGATGGGATGAAGGACACAGAATTTCTTTTTTTTAAACCACATTTAAGCTACCACCCCTACTCTTTCTTGAAATTCTCTTTAAGCGCCTATGAAACTATTTTCTTTCCTGGAATCCCTCCTACCACACTGGCACTTATCTCTTTATCTTTCCTTCTATTTCTAGATTCTAGTTACCATTGAAGACTTAGCCCCACATCCTTATGCCTTCAAAGACAATGTAAATCCTCATCTTTGAAGTCCTGCATACACGTAGCCCTGGAGAGCATTCCTTTCTCCTGGATTTTTAGTATTTTCTAGTCCCATTTTCTTCGCTGCTGCCTTAGCTAAGACTCTAGTGTTTCACCTCCTTAACTAAGTTATAACATTTTGGTTTCCAGGAATGGTCTCTGCCCATTATCCTTCCTATGGAACCTCTCTCTCTATGCAGTGTCTAGCACAATATTGATGCCTAGCAGAGGATTAAAAAAGTATTCCCTGTTCATTTGATACTTGTGAACGAGGCCAGTGCTGAATTCATTGTGTGGGGGATTAGATCACGGGTAACAGTGTAAGGCACAACGTGTCTTGATCCGTGGACCACAAGATCTACGGTCTAATCAGCAACGGGATGAGGAAGAGGTATGTGGGCGGATAAGTGACACATTCTGGCTTTTCCACACCATTCCCTTCCCTACCACTTCAGATATTATTTATTCAACTCTTTCTTGACCATCTACTAGGCACCAGACCCCATACTAGGAAAGAACTGAGGATATAGGAGACCAAGAGTCCCTAGCTTCTTTTCCCTTAGGAGGCAGGCAAGAAAATGGACCACTGCAAACATTTACCATTGCTGGCAAGCACAAAGGGAGATCACAGACATTGCAGGATGTCATTTATAAAATCTTGAAGGAGGGATCTGGGCAAAGAGGAGTGTGTGGGAGTCAGAGGAGAATCACACACAGAGGCCAGTATACTCCCTGGTGTGGTGTGAAGAGGACAGGCTCCGGGTTGGGGATCGAGAGAGGAGTCCAGAGCGCAGGGCAGAGAGCAGTTGGGGGGTCGCATCTGTCTTGGTAAAGAGTCTGGATTGTATGCTGAAGGCAGTGGGGTCTGTTTAAAATAGCAGGGTGTTGGGGCGCCTGGGTGGCACAGCGGTTAAGCGTCTGCCTTCCGCTCAGGGCGTGATCCAGGCGATCTGGGATCGAGCCCCACATCAGGCTCTTCTGCTATGAGCCTGCTTCTTCCTCTCCCACTCCCCCTGCCTGTGTTCCCTCTCTCGCTGGCTGTCTCTATCTCTGTCAAATAAATAAATAAAATCTTTAAAAAAAAAAAAAAACCCAGCAGGGTGGGGTAGGGGGGGAAGTTACCCAATGTTTAAAGGAGGACTCCGACAAAATACAGAGAATGGAAGGGGGGCTCCTGAATGAGGGAGACCAATGGGAGTCTGCTGAAGAAATCAGATAGAAAACTATGGGCTGGATGGCGTGCAGGGATGGAATGAAACGACCTGGAGCTGGATTGGAAAAGACAGTTGAGGAAAAAGAAAAAATTGGAATCTTTCTCGAGCCTAGAGAACGAACCCCATATACAATGGGAACATCCACCAAAGTAAGACAAGGAGGAGGAAGAGCAGGCTTGGGAGGCAGGAGTCTGGTGGGGGCTCAGGGACGACACTGAGTTCAGTTCGTGCGTATTGTCTGTGAGGTGCCGATAGGACATGCGACTGGAGGAGAGAAAAGACCAGTGGACGTTGGAAGCTGGTCCTCAACGCGTCAGTGCATAATAAGTGCGTATGTAAGCCGGGGTACACCCACGTTTGTGGAGACTAAGCTTTTAAGGACCTTGTTTAATAAAAAAAAAAAAATCACCAAATTATGAATGCAAAATTAGAAGTGAGTGTGTGAGTCTTGGAAGAGGCTGTGATGTGAGGGGTCCCGGGGCTGAAGGGTCATTGGCCTTATGGTAGGTCCACCTTGTGCATATGCACTTTTTAACTACCTGTTTATTAGCTGGGGGGGGGGTGAAATTCCTTTAAAAATAAAGGTTTGCTAAAATTCTTGTGAACAACACTAACTGCAAAGTCGAGGCAGGGAGAAAGCAATTATGAACGAGCTGAACGAACAAAGGGCCTACTCTGTTATCACTCCTGATCGCATTCTTATTTATTTATTTATTTTTAAGATTTTTTTTTATTTTTTATTTATTTGAAGAGATAGAGACAGCCAGTGAGAGAGGGAACACAAGCAGGGGGAGTGGGAGAGGAAGAAGCTGGCTCATAGCGGAGGAGCCTGATGTGGGGCTCGATCCCAGAACGCCGGGATCACGCCCTGAGCCGAAGGCAGACGCGCTTAACGACTGTGCCACCCAGGCGCCCCCGCATTCTTTTTTAAAAAGTCTACCTTGAAAGTGGAATGAATGTTCTGGAATTAAGATTAAGAAACTTTTAGATCTATCTTTCATAGGTATCC
The DNA here is from genome assembly GCF_024610735.1 of Ursus americanus. NCBI lineage: Eukaryota > Metazoa > Chordata > Mammalia > Carnivora > Ursidae > Ursus > Ursus americanus. The sequence continues at coordinate 47,155,737 of NC_142137.1, read as the reverse complement.
AATCGAAAACCAAATAAAAATTTGAGGACAAAACTTAGGAAAAGCCAATATTTCTATCTGGTAGACCCCCAGAAGGAGACATCCCTAGCAACGTATGATTTGGCTTTCTAAAACGCAACAAAACTTACTCATTCAGGAACAGGGTGGGGAAGAAATCTGTCTAAATTGGTAAAGCTCTGAATTATGAAATGTTTTTGAAGGAATCACATTTCTGTAACTTTTGAGTCATGTAATTATTCAATTTAAATCCAAACCTCCAGTTATAAAGTGCAAAGTAAGGGAAATCCAAAAGCCAAGACACTGGCAACCCTAGACGGACCGCACGGGTGCTGTGTGTTGAAGAGCAAGTCTAGATACTAGGTCTGATGCAAAGAATTATAAAAGATGAGGGGGCAGAACAATCCTGCAGGTGAAACTCCCAGCAGCAGCGAAAGCACCTACTGGGGTGTGTGTCGTGGGGCAGCCCAGCACTGCGGGGAGAGAGGAGACAGTCGTTCTTGGAAACCTTGGCTGACTCCTATTTCTGTGGACTACGGAGCCTGAGGTTGGTCTCAGCTTGAAGCAGCAGGTGGACAAAGGCTTTTTTTGTTTTTTTTTTAAGATTTTATTTATTTAGGGGCGCCTGAGTGGCACAGCGGTTAAGCGTCTGCCTTCGGCTCAGGGCGTGATCCCAGTGTTGTGGGATGGAGCCCCACATCAGGCTCCTCCGCTATGAGCCTGCTTCTTCCTCTCCCACTCCCCCTGCTTGTGTTCCCTCTCTCGCTGACTGTCTCTGTATCTGTTGAATAAATAAATAAAATCTTAAAAAAAAGGTTGTATTTATTTATTTGAGAGAGATAGAGAGAAAAAACACGAGCGGGGGGAGGGGGCAGAGGGAGTGGGAGAAGCAGACTCCTTGCTGAGCAGGAAGCCTGGAGCTTCAGGATTCGATCCCAGGGCCCTGGGATCAGGACCTGAGTGAAGGCAGACACTTAACTGACTGAGCCACTCAGGCCCTGGCAAAGGTTTTTAAAATGGAAATGTAAGCAGCCTGAATTGTGTCAGCTGGCTAAGTATTTATGGAATATGTATGTTAAACAAGGTTCCCTGGAGGGAAAAGTCAGAGACAAAAATAAAAAGGAAGATAAAATCCCTAATGGTATTGAGAAGTTATCCAACTAGCTAAGTACATGGAACGGGAAGCCCAGGGAGCTCGCTGGGACACAGGCTCCGAAGTGAGCTCGGACACCGTGCTAAGGGAGTCTTCACAAATTGAGGAGTTAAGGAAAAAAGTGAGTCCAATTTTGTCACCAGGGAAGGAGAGTCCTGACATGTATATCCCAATGACTTTCTAAGGAGGAGGCAAGGACACGATTTCTAATGTGAAATTAACTTCAAAGGTGATACATGCTGCTTAACATTTTCCTTTCTCATTTTTGGCATTAGGTTCTTTTGTTTCCATTTCTGCAAGGACAAGAAAACAAATATTCTTCCAAGGTTGTTTCTTATAAAATAAACAGTGAGTCAGCTGAGAGGTCAAAAAAGATTTCAGCAATAATGTAATTTGAAAGGATTTAATGTTGAACTTCTGCCCTGCCAGCCACAAACTCAAAATGGGATGTTGGCCATATTTGCTGTTTCAGCTGTGACTTTATGCTTTTCCTTAGTTTAAGTGGAAACAGAGAGAAAATGAATGAGCGAATGTTTTGGAAATATTTTAGTTCTGAGACTTAGGTTAGTTTTTGCTTCTAGCAATTTAATGTATGTGGTTGCTCCTTCCTTCATTCTTCCAAACTCACTTGTTCGAGAAGTATTTACTGAGCATCTAATATGTGCCAGGCACTCACTGTTCAAGGTGCTACAGCCACATTACTCAGCGAGCAGAAATGCTGCGAGAATTAAAACATGCTGATAAGCTAGGGAGTGATTACGGGGCTACTTTTGATCAGGTGATCTGAGAAGGTTATTCTGAGAGGTAACACTTAGGATAAAATCTGGGTGATAATAAGGAGCCAACAAAGATAGGGCAAAGGAGAACTGGAACAGGGAGAACGGCTAGCGCAAAAACTAATCCGAAACACACTTGACCTGTTCCGGCCAGGAGGCTGAATCTGTGAGGTTGTTACAAAGTTCGTAGAGATGAGAGTGCAGAGCCCTGCAGGCCAGCAAGTTTGGATTTCATTCGTTTTTTTTCTTTTTTTTTCCCTAAGATTTTTAATTATGTATTTATTTGAGAAGGAGAGAGAGAGAGAGAGAGCAAGCACTAATGAGGGGAGGGGGGCCAGAGGGAGGGCAGAGGGAGAAGGAGGGGGGAGAAGAGGGAAGCCTGGATCATGACCTGAGCTGAAGGCAGAAGCTTAATCTTAACGGACCGAGCCACCAGGTGCCCCTTGGATTTCATGCTAAGTGCAATGGGAAGCTACTAAAATACTCCAGCAGGGCGTGAGGGGAGCCGACTGACATTGTGCAGGGGGCCACGTGAGCCTCTGCCGTGGCCCAGCTGAACACGGCTGAGAGAGCACAGAGGCGCCCTGTTGAGTTTTTCTCACTTTAAATCATGACCCTTGGGGGCGCCTGGGTGGCTCAGTCCATTAAGCATCTGCCTTTGGTTCAGGTCATAATCCCAGGGTCCTTGGATCAAGCCCTGCATCTCCGGTTTCCTACTCAGTGGGGAGTCGGCTTTTCCCTCTCCCTCTGCCCCTCCCCCCCACTTGTGCGCACGTGTGCTCTCTCTCTCTGCCTATCTCAAATATATAAATTTTTTAAAAAATCATGATCATTGACTTCAAGTGGCCTTCAGTGCTGCCTGGCAATCACATATTTCCCAGGCCTATTAAGTGCTTGTCTTCTAGACAACTGCTCCATACCACCTTCTCTCTCTGGGAACGTCCCCACCTCCTCGGCCCTGTTCACTCCACTGATGTCCTTGTCTCTGACTGTACTGAGGAAATGGACACAATCAGAAGGGAACTTCCATAGCCTTACACACCAACGCACACATTAGTGTTTGTACCTACATACAGCGTCACCCTTCTGGGTTCTTTCTGTTAGTGCCACCGTTGCTGTGTGAGGCCAGCCGCTTCACGCTCTCCCCCACCTCTTTCCCAGGACATTCTCCAACAGTTTTCTCTGCTCAGCCGTGCGTCTTGCACACTTCAGCTCTCTACTGGATCTCAACTTCTCACCAGCATGGAAACCTTGTGTGACTTTTTTCCCCATTAAAAAAAAAAAAAGGGGGAAAGAAAAAAAAGGTCTTGATTCCATTTTCCTCTTTAGCTTGTGCTGTTTCTCTGCTACCATTTACAGCAAAGTTCTGGAATATTCATTGTCATCAATTCCGCTTTCTCCATTCTCTCATGAACCTGCTCCAGGGAGACGTTAACGGCTACCACCCTGGTGAAATTGCTCTAACATCCCAGCGGCCTCTACATGGCTAACCCCAGTGGTCAGTCTCATTCCTCATCGTAATGGCTAGTGTGGTGACCATCCCCAGGATTGGCCTGAGGAGAGCATGCCCTCCTTCCTGAAATACTTGTTTCCCCGCCTTCGGGGACCCACCTCTTGGTTGTCTCCTGTCAGTCACTCCCTCAGCAGCCTCTGCTGCTTCCATCTCATCTTCCCAGTATTGTGAAGTTTTTGTGCCCTAAGATTTAGTTCTTAGATCACTTTGCTATCAGCCTCACTGGCTTATTGATCTCACATAAAGTTACTCAATGCATGCACACATGCATAAATGAATGAATGAATGAATGAATGAATGAATGAATGAATGAAAAAGAAGAGTAAGGCAATGAAGTAGTTAGGATGATACTTAAATTTTTAGCTTGAGAAACTGCATGGATGGTCAGATAGGCCAGCCAGAAAGAGCACGAGGTTCAGGGATTGAGAGATGTTTTAGATGAGTTCATTTGGAGATGACCATTAGGAAACACTTTCACTTGTCTCCTGGAATAGCACACTGCACCGCCTTTCCTTCTACCTCATTAGTCACTCCTTGGTCTCCTTTGCTTCTTCCTTCTCGTTTACACTGCTAAATACAGATGTGCCCAGGACTCAATCCTTAAGATCCGTATCTATATTCACTCTGTAAGATCTATCCCTAAGGCATTATCAGCCATAAAGTGATGACTCCCAAATGGATTTTAATCTCCAGGGTCTGATCTTTGACCTTTCAAATTTCCAAATCTGCTAACTTCACATCTTTGGTCGAAATGTCTAATAGGCATCTCTGGCTTAACATGACCTAGACGGAACTCTTGATTCTCAGTCCCGCTCACCCAAATGCACATACATTCCTCTGCAAACCTTCTGCCTGGGGGTTGTGGGGAGGGGGTCCTCAGGCCAGACGCTTAGGATTCACCCACGATAACCCCTACTCCTTACATCTGTACTAAGTCTCGTTAAATCTGTTAACAAAACATACCATGAACCCGACCTTTTCGACCGGTGCCATGCACAGTCCCAACCACCATCTTTTCCGTGGACTAGACTAACCTCTACATTGTTCTTCCAGCCCCTGCCCTCTCCAGTCTATCCTCGATATAGCAGTTAGACTGATCTTTTAAAGATGTCATTCCTCAGCTCAAAATCCTGTGGCTCCAATTACATTACAAATAAAATGCACACTTTTATGGCTGCCACTTACTTCTCTAAGCTCGCCTCTGTCGTTCATGATCTTTCTGGAAACACATGCTTCCAGTTCTTCACAGGGTTTCCTCCTTGTCAGTTTCTGATCAAATGTCACCTCTTTAGAGTGATGCCAGTAGTATGATCGTCACCTCCCACCTGTTTTCCTGTTTATTTTTCTCATTAGCACTTTAACTGCTTGAAATGTTACGCTTATACGCTTCTCTCCTCTATTAAAAAGTAAGCTCCTTGAAAGCAGGTCTGTATCTACTTAAGTAACGGATCAAGTGACAGGAAAAGATCTTCGAAAGAGGTTCAAAGGTGGCCTTACTTTGTTTTTAAATAAATGTAAAATACTAGGGCATATTTTTATGCTGATGGCAGTAATCCCATAGAAAAGAATTTATTAATGCAGGAGCAAGAGGGTAATGCAGAGGGTAGGCAATGCAGACACAAATACAGGCATATTGGTAGAGTTTGAGAAGAGGAGAAAACTAAAATAGGATCTGGGACATGATCCCCATTAGTTCTATGTAATACTATCTTTGGACTCTGTACGTAGGAATGCCTTGATTTTCTGGGAAGTCACCCTCCCCACCTTACCCTTTGCGCGAGATTGACCAAAGTTCGGTGATACACTGAATTTCATGATACATCAAGCCTTTGCAATAAAAATGTCTTTTTGGCTTAGCTAAAACATTACAGCCCCAGGGTGATTAAAAAAAAATAATAGCCTGTACCTTTTTTTTTTTTCCCCAAGTACTATAACTAAGAGTGACATTTTCATTAGTGCCTCTTTCTCTTTCAGGAACTATGTGAAAAACAACATTTGTTTTATGAGTCATCATCAAGAGGAATTAGTGCCAAAACAGCTTCAAAAAAGAAAACCCCAAGAGCAGCTCTTGGAGTGTAAAAAGCTGTGTGGTAGGGGACAACCAAGGCACCTTTCTCCAGAGAACTAATGGCCTCAAATCTTACAAATGTTGTTAAAGAACAATTAGAAAGGTGTCTTCGTGCCAACATAATATTGGCCACTCCCATGTTTTCTTAGTGTCGTGGAGCTAGTTTTAGAGACACCCTGAAATTATAAAGACAACCTTTAACCTTCACCTCTCGAAAGGTCAATGAGGTACGAGATCCCGTGATCCCTTTCTTCCTCTGCGTAGGATACCAGGTGAAACAAATACTGGCTGGTTCAATACTTTGCACCTTTTTCACAGAGCAGCCTTTGAAAAACTACTAACTAGCAATGCGATCAACTTTTGCCTTAAGGTATGTACGTATGGAGGCCGCTTGCGGCTTTATGATTCAGACACCTAAGTGGCCTGAACACGAGCGTACAGTTTTTTGCCCACTACGACGGTACTTGCACTGGGCCTTCTGTCAAAAAGAACCAGGACACAACGTGAATAATTGCGCCTACATCCTAGATTAGCAGGAGAGGATCCTGGCTGGGATTTCAGTGATGATGCCTAATTATCGTTCAATAAGTACAAAGATTATGCAGCTTATTTTATGAATTATGAACTACAGTGTAATGCAAAATACCCTTTTATGAATTTTATGTATAAAACGTTAAAAAACAATTCTGCAACAGTTGAGAAAAATAAACACTGTTCCACCCATTTTAAAAAAATACGACTAGAAAGGACAATTTCAAAATCCTGGGACCATTTTTATTTAGTAGTACCTGTTAGTAAAACCTTAGAAAAGGAGTCAGGCCATTAGGTTATTGATCCAAATCTCTAATCAAGTAGGTGTGAGTTATTGAGTCAAGCTGATACCACTCTCCTTGGAAGGCTTTCGTGATGACTGAAGAGCGATCCATATAGCCTCCTGCAACTCTTTGCACTCCTCAGGACGACCACTACCTCGGGTTACGGCACACGGGCTGTAGCTGCTGCTGACCTTCAGATGACTGCGGATGTAGTGAGTGACATTCAGACATCAGGACGATTCCCTCACCATGTTCTCTAGGATGAAACGGAGGTCACCAACCGTACCGGAAATTTGGGTTTTGCCCACACCACAATGAATTGCTCTCTTCTGTTTTTCTCCAGTTGAATATTAAGACTCGGTGAGGTATTTTACCGATGTGCATATGATGACAGAAAATCTACAATAAAGAATCTCGATCTACTTAAGTAGTGACCCATTAAATTACTATTATAAGCCATGGGAGACACACAAACACTTAAAGCATGAACAACCTAACTTGAAAAAGAATAAAACATTATGACCAGCCTGAAGAAAAGAGAATCCTAAGGGCCAAAACCCTTTGTTATTTAGACTGGAATTTTCCTATTGGCCCCTAACAAACTGTCCCAGTTTGATATAAGGGTATATGATCTAGGAATTCCCCTATAACGAAATGGAAAGACTATAAATCCATGCAAGTAAGAGTGAAACTGTATTAGCAGAGACTCAGGAGAATGACCGAAAGTCCTGACTCTGAAATGCATCGCATCATGAAGACTGGCAGGGAACGTTACGAGGAAGGGAGACTCGAGCTCTTACTTCTACCACGGCACATTAACTATGCAAGTTAGAGCATGTGTTTCGTTTTCCATTTTGGAAGGAGAAGGAAAAGTGTGTTCTGTAGTGGATCAATTTAAGAAATTTATTACGACTCCTCAGTGGAATTCTATGCTGAGATGACTTTTAAAAAATCAAGACAGGTAATCGATATGAATTTTTTTTCTTTGTCAAGCATCACAGATTATAAGATATTTAACAAAACTGTTACATGTTTCCTTGGAAGTTCAAACACTGTATATATACATTAGCAATTTCTTGTTTCAGCCATTCATCACAAATGGGTAGGAAACTGTTCATAAACTTAGGGGGTTTATCACTAGTGATTTCAACTTCAGCATCTTAAACACTCTTGTATTTTTCTTTTATTATCCTGAGTCTGTAACTAAATAATTCTGTCTTCAAATTTTTACCCAATACACCCCTAACCACAGCTTTTTGATTTTCAAAAATAAAAAAGGGGGAATACTTATTTGTATGTATATATTCACAGTTTTTATTTATAAAAAAATTTACAGCACTTGTGAAGAGCCAGCAGAAGACATCAGACACGCTCATTCTTACCAGCTTTGTTAAGTTTAGTGGGTTAGCCACGACACTTCGCCAGGTGATGCTCACACGGCAGCCCTGAAGCCTGAACTGGCTAGATTGTCTGTCTTCCTCTTTTCTGAGAAAGCATTCTGATGAGCTACTGAGCTACCTACTTTTCAAGTCACTTGAATACTGAAAATATTACAACATCTGGATCTGCACCTTGACCATATAATCACGTTTCCCCCTTTATTTCCTTTTTTGTGAACATCACAAAACAGGTCACTTATTACTGTTAGTTAAAGCTAAGTGGAAAATCTCAATTTTTAAAAATAGTCGCCCAGAACCTGTGACTTCTTCACTGAATTGTATCATCCTCTATACTTTATAAGGTTTACCCTATTCTACTGGATCTTACAATGAAGCAAATAAACCTAATGTATAAAAAAGAGAGAGAGAGAATAAGAGAAGTTTGAAAATCACAATTAAGTCTTTCACAAGAAAGAAAATATAAAAGCTAGCCTTTGCCCCCCGACTTAAGAGTGAGAGGCACAGTAGGGGAAGGCATCGAGAGAAAAGAAGATAAAAATAAATAAAAAATAACGTATGTTGTTCAGTGCAGTTTGTAAGGTAGGTTTGGAAGACCTTATAATACGGTAAGGAAAATAAACTAGAACATGGAGGACAAGATGTGGCAAATTTTTCATGAAACTTTCAAAACATTTTGAAAATTCAGGTTTTAGTGGAAGATTGTGTTGGAATATTGTCTCTATTAAGTCCCTACTAAGAAGCTCATTGGACTGTCCACTCAGCTTTATTTCTAAGTGAAATTACTGTTGGTTCTGCTAAACTCCTGATCCCAAGCACAGGTGCACCCTGATCGCATACTACCCCCAGGGCTCTTGGGTAAGCCAGGGGCCACTGTTTCACAAATGCGTATTTACTGTAACTTTAAGAGGAGCAATCCCAAATACTGATTAGTCGCACTTCAGCTCCATTAAATAGGACACAGCAAGGGGAAAGACGTATCTTGCAAAATGGCTTTCAAGTTCAAGTTGAACTATATTATAATTATACTGTGGCACAGAGGCAGCTTGTGGGCACTTCTTGTTAAAACAGCACAATGTATCAACTTCTGACAAGACTCTTAGTATAGCCTTCAGCACCAACCTAAGATTACTACTTTCCTACAACTAGAGGTGAGTCTTACCAGAATAACAAAAGGACATTTGAGGTACAACCCATCACAGCTTCTTTCTCATATCCATCTTGTAGGTAAGAGGCTTTGCTTTTTAAAACTACACTTTTATAACTTTTAAAAGATATTTAACATTTTCTATCATATTAAATTAGCAACAGAAAACATTATGCTTAATCTATAAAGTTCTACTCCGGTTTGCTCCCTAGAGTTTATATACATCCTTTTATTTCTAATCTGCAAGAAAAAAAATTCCTATTTGATATTTGGTAACAGAGCAGTAAAAGATACTATACACATGTGGCATATATATATTTACAAAATACACTTCAAAAAGAAGCCAACACACTTTAGCAAAAGTCTAAGCTTGCATAGATTAAAAAGAAAAAAGAATTATGAATACAATTTTTGTTAAAATAGAAAATGGGGAATAAAAGTTACAGAATGGATATGAAGAGAGATCTTTTCCAAACTTTTATTTGTGCACATTCAATTGAAAAAGATAACTTTTACAGGTTCTTTGGTGCCCATATTCAGCATACAAAAATGTAAAAGACTATTCACAAATAAAACACGTTAGCTCAAACCGGGAAGAAATAATGACATAACGAAACAATTTAAGGTAGTGCACACTGTGACAGCTCTGCTTACGGGGACATGAGAATTACTGCGAAAATAAATAGAATGTCCTTTTGTAAAAGCAGCAATGTCATGTCTTGTAAACTTCCTTTTTATATTACAGCAAGGTTTGAAATAAAATCCAAAGGGCCTGGAGCTTACACTGTAGCCGTGAATGAATAAAAGAGTCTATTTCCTCAATTACCGTTGGTCCAGTTTTCCTTTTGTTTTGAGTCCAATGTGCAGCAGGTTTTAAAAGGTGCTCCGTTAGGGATTCTAACCAATTACGTGATGAATTATAAAATTTCTTTCCTGCTTTCAAACACAAATGGGTAAATCTGTTCCACAGCAGTCGCAACGGCCTTTACGTTGGGCCCTGTAACAAACACAACGGCGGAAGACGTGAGAAGGGCGCTAGGAACGTGCACTTCCCGGAACCGGAAACATTCACATAGTTTAGACTAGCGGATTAATTGTTTAAAAAAAAGATCTACACTTTACATAACTATACAGTCAAAATACAAACCAAGAGAATAAAATTTGTTTCTGAACAATTCAAGGAAATCTGAAACACAAAATGCTATTATTCATCTTGTTTTCGGGCAGTGTGAAGACAGTATCTATAAAAATCACATCTAATGGCGCTGTTAGGTGCTGATTAAAGGAAGAAATGATAAACGGGACCAGACACTTTGGTCACTATCCGTTTGGTCACTATAGCCTGGCTTTCAGTTAGGCTACTTCTGATGCTCACAGGAGTACTGAGGAACCCAGCAACGTAAAACAAAGCTGCTTCCAAGGTATTGGAAAACTGCAGAGTTGTTATTAAGTGGTCTAAACCCCCCACCCCCCCAGATTTGCTAGTGCTTGCTACCCACCACATGTTTATTATTAAGCTGGCCATTCATCCTCACAGCTTAATCAGTAAACAGGGGAACACACATGTAGGAAGGGGGTGCCAGTATACGTCAATTAATCCATATAATGCTAGGAATAACTTTTTTTAAATGTACTCTTCCATTTAAATAGCTAAAAAGAAACAATGAAAAGATTTTCATAAAACTTATTTTGAATAAAAACGGGTTCACTAAAGTACACTTAAGTCTCTTGAAAGATGCTGAAAACGTACATACTGTACCCACCGTGAACTCTCTGAAGGTACTGACCACGTGTTATCCGGGTCTGCTCCTTCCTGATTCCCCTCCCCCCGCCCTTTGCCTATGGGAACCACTCAGTATCTGTTCACTGAATCGTTAACATTTCATAGGATGTTCCTGATGTAAATATATAATGTATACTAATTAACCCAATTATCTTCAGCTCGTTATTACACAGTTTAATTAATAACTCAGTAAATATAGATTTTACCTATGCATCGTAAACTCTATACTTAGCAGGGACTTATTGATCAATAGACTTTGGGGCCTCTCAGAAGTCTGGGCTCCAAAATGTAGAGAGAGACAGTTGAAAGAAGGGAACAAACGGATTTGTTCCCCATCACTCCATTTTCAGATACAAGCATGACGCTGGCAGTAGGCTTTAAAAGTCTCCAAGGAAGATGTGAAAACCCATAAGATGAGTCAAAACTAAGCTTCCTTGTTCAGAGTCTAGAGGTGTCAATAATGTGTATTTTCCTCTAAGAATTGAAGGAATACAAAGAAAAATTCAAGAACACCAAAGAAATTTCCTGAACTCAATTTAGCTGAAGGTTGGGCCTGACTTCCAAGTGATGCTTCTATACCATTATAAAGACGGTACCTTTAAGCCATCCTGTGTGCTAACTAACGCTCTCCACACCTAGTCGCTTGAAACCACCCCTTGCAAATACTTACAAAAGATATAGAACGAAATACACGTAAGACATGACATATAGGTACCAATGATAGTTGAATATTTTGCTTATATCAAACCTCTTCTCTGTGAAGTTTATAAAATGAGTTTCTCTTGAATATTTTAAATGCAAGACATCATAAATTAAAAAAAATATACTATGAAAATATATACTAGAATATTCTTAATAGCTCCAAACTGGAAACCATCTAAATGCTTACGGACAGTATGTTCACATCATAGATACTACACAGCAGTAAGAATGAATGATCTATAACTACATGGACTAATACAGATGAATCGCACACTAAGATAATAATGAGTGAAAGAAGACAGACCCAAAATAGCATACGTAAGATTTTAAAATAGTACATAAAAGTAGGGAAAACTAAACTACAGTGTTAAAAGTGAGGAGACTGGCTCCCCTTGAGGAATAGAAATGCCTGAAGGGGACAAATGAGACATTATTTCCATTTTGATATGGGCACCTCGCTTGAACCATAACGGACCGTAAGCTTGGTTTCAATATCATAAAATACCTGTTACTGTGATACTTCCTGTTGAAAAAATCTGTAATGTAGCTCTTAGAGATTTTATCCGATAGCACACAGCAGGATGAAGTTCAGGTTCATAACTATACCAAAAAAAAACCCCCCAAAAATCACAATTAATATAAATATTTACAGGCTGACAATAATTATAAATTTGGTAAGCTGTCTTGATTCTTCAAAGACTTACCTGGCATGAGGTCTATTGTTCTTTGTGAATTCTGGCAAACGGATTTCAAATGGCATGTTACACACTGCCAAAACGTTAACGACCTTAAAATCTGTAAATATTACCTGTAGGAGAGAAGAACTCAATGAACTGTTTTGAAACAAAAATTTACTCCTCAGAAAACAAAACCTGCTCATCCGGGCAACTGTAACTAATTGTTTCAATCCTTAAGAATTAGAGCAACCAAGAAAGAACAGGCACATCTTAAACACTGAGACAGTATTTTAGGTTATCAGTGATTTCTTAATGCCATGCAGTTGACCCTCGAACAATACAGGGATTAGTGCTCCTGGCCAGTCAGGAGTCCATGCACTACTTCTGACTCCCCAAAAACTCAACTACTCATAGCCTACAGTTGACTGGAAGCCTTACCCATAAAAGAGTCAATTAATACATATTTTGTATCTTATATTATATACTGTATTCTTAACAATAAAGCTAGAGAAAATGTTATTAAGAAAATCATAAGAAAGAGAAAATACAATTATAATACTATTCTGTATTTACTGAAAAAAATCTGCATATATGTGGATCTGCACAGTTCAAACCTGTGTTGTTCAAGGGTCAACTGTAATTAAAGGGAAATAAAAGGTCAAAAACTTAAAAATTAAATGAAACCTGAGATATTTGCATGATCAAAACACCTGGTCTTTTGAATATGTTTAATTTTTTTTAATACTTTAAATGGGATATTTGATCTACTAGGATAGGATAAAGAAGAGTGATAAAAAAATAAAAGCAGAGTTCTCCTTCTCCAGAGTCAAAATGGAAAAGTTGCCATTCAAAAGTCAATAATCACTGAGTATACACTGAGCTCCAAAGGTCAGACATTTTCTTATATGCAGTAGAATCAAATGATATTTCTATGAGTGTAGTTAGATGTTTGTTTTCTTTTGGGGGGTAGGGTGAGAAAATTATTTTTAACTGGGATTTTTCTCAACACTTCCAATGTTATGCTAAGACAAGAAGCTCCAAGACTGAAAAGTAACTTCAGCCACTCCTACCAATAATCTGAATGGTTCTATCTTATTATTATGTTTTGATATGTTCCCAGTAAAATCACAATTCTGGATTAACTGTTCTGCAGCTGAGTACTTACACAAGGCAGTTGATGAAAGTCACAAAACTGTCCAAAGTGACATCACCATGAGTCAAGACTCTCAATATTGCCACTTTCCTCGAGCACCAACCCTTCCCCTACCCACCAGCACTTCCATGCCTTTCTAGCACCTCCCACCTCAGGGAAGACTGAAGAGTCAGAAAAAAACTCAACTTTCCACCACTGCTCATTCAAATTCCATCCAACCTGGACCCACCTCTTTGAGGACCACAGCTCACCTTTTTCTTTCATTTACTCATTATTTCCAAGTGACGTAACAAGTCCTTAATATGTACTAGTTTTACTCAAATTTATGCCTCCATAAAATTGTATCTGATAAAGTTAACCTGCCAGCAACGGTCACTTTACGTGTGAGAACCCGCCAACCAGTGTGTACTTTTTGTGGACTACATCATGGATTTGACACAGCAAGCCAATCTTACAAATGTCCCTTTCTATACAATGTGCATTTTGTTTTGGATTTATGTCATTTTTAATACATCTGATTTTACAGAATGCAGTCTTTTCTGAGTTCTTTTTTTTTTTTTTTTAAAGATTTTATTTATTTATTTATTTATTTGACAGAGATAGAGACAGCCAGCGAGAGAGGGAACACAAGCAGGGGGAGTGGGAGAGGAAGAAGCAGGCTCATAGCGGAGGAGCCTGATGTGGGGCTCGATCCCAGAACGCCGGGATCACGCCCTGAGCCGAAGGCAGACGCTTAACCGCTGTGCCACCCAGGCGCCCCTTTTCTGAGTTCTTATACAAGGTGTATAGTTGGTATTATTTATTCAGGTGAATTCTTTTCAACTTACAAGAGCATGTACAGTTATTTCCAAAGCACAGATTACATAAATTCTGCATATTTTAAATAATCACAATTCCCTGTTATAATGGTATGTTCTCACTAATCATAATATGTAGGAACGCTGTTTACTCTTAGCCGTTAAATGCACAGATGTATGCAAGTTCCACTCTAGTATCTTTTTTCTTCTTTATAATGTATGTGATAGCTATCTATAAATAAAAACAAATACACTCCCTACTCATCATCCAGACATACACTCTTGAGATGATCAAAAACGAGATTTTTTTGGTGAGAAGTGAACACCCTAAAAGAGTTGAAAAGGCAGTTCGCTTGTAAGGCAACAAGTCTCTCAATGAACAAGGGGTTAGCGAAAAAGCCAGGATTCTTTACAAGTACTCACATGGATGAGAGTTCGCTACTAAATTTTTGTACTGAAGGACAGTAAGAAAAAGGCCAATCATGAGAAGAGTTATCTGTGTGATTTTTTTTTTTCCTTAAAGATTTTGTTTATTTGACAGAGAGAGAGAGCATGCACAAGGAGGGGGAGTGGCAGAGGGAGAGGGAGAAGTAGGACTCCCGGAGAGCAGGGAGCCCTGATAAGGGCCTCGATCTCAGGACCCTGAGATCATGACTTGAGCCGAAGGCAGATGTTTAATTGACTGAGCCACCCAGGCACCTCTCTGTGTGATTTCTTTAGTCTGTTAAATTAAAAAGTCTAACTTTATAAATTAAATCCTTTAATATTTGCAGTTTTTTGGATGTTTTGGATATTTTTTGAAAATGTTACCTGAAAACCTAGTTTCTGCAGACTGCGCGCTAAACGTCTGGCACCAAATTTAGCTTCTTCTTCACTACGGTTTTAAGGAAAGAAAAAGATTATCAGTTAGGAAATAAATTTTATACTGACAAAAATGATAAACCATACACATGATTGTAAGTCTAGAAAAATGTCCTTTCTATGACAGAAAAATCAAAAAATTAAAGTAAAAAATCCAAGTAAAATTTACCTTGTTGCTCCAGTGCAAATAATTTTTCCTGAGGACCAAATTGTAGCTGTAATTCTAGGTTTTCTAAGCTTCATTAATACTTTCTGCAAAAGAACAAAATAAAACAAAACCGTGGTTACATATTGTTAATTTTCCTTATGGTTCTGCTCCATGTGGCCATTTTAGTAAAAGTGTAACTACTACTCGACGCTTACCCAAGACTGAGATAAATAACTGTTCTCCAAATCATCCGACCTGAAATCAAGTACCATACTGAACACAAAGAACATATTAATTCAAAAGGAAATTTAATTAATTAAAAATACAAGGTCTATATAAACCTTTTACTACATACTCGAAATCAATGTCCTACAAGCATGCAAACTTTTCAGCTTTCATTCCACCCGGGTCACATAACTGGAATTTGCTATTTGCAAGGATCCCTAAAGATGCCAAACTTACTCACAACTCAGGAGTTTTACAGTAATTGTTACTATTCTCATCTGGAATATTCTTCCCTCAATAGTCTCACTTTCATTCAAGTCTCTCACCAGATGTCAGATAGACAGGCCTTCCCTGACCACTCCACCAAAGCGCCCATCCCCTCCCGGCTCCCCACCTCCCACCCTGCTTTACACTGCTTCACCGTACTCATCATTACATTGTATCTTACAGCTGGAGATGCCTACTACATATTCAAGTTCAATATACAAATCTTGAGTGCAGGACAAACGTTGGAGCTGGAGATGTAATTTCAGATTCCTTAGATATGAAAGGCATTTAAGGTTGTGGGTTTGAATGAAATTATCTACAGAGTAAGCATAAATCAGTCAAGGACTAAGGTCCAAGAGAACAATGTGAATTTAAATTTTCATTGCAATTTTCATTTATGGAAATATTATATGCCCATTATGCATAAGAGATAAATGTTTACTGAATACTGTAACATATAAATGAATCAGACATTTCTCCTCAAAACTTTTATTATTTTTTGAGTTTCGCCCTTTCTCTGTCATATGTTATATTATCAAACTAGAAAGCTAGTAAGTCTGGAAGGATAAAATTTACCAAAGAGCCAAATAAAACTTGAACTAAAAGATACTACAAAACTTCATACGCAAGTGGCTGCGAAACACTAAACTGAGTTTATTCTGCATTTAATTGTCTTCCACCACCACCTTAGCCATCAATTCAGCTTTTTCAATTAACCTTCTATGAAAGAGGACTTCCCTGTCACACGGCATGCTCAAGTTCCAAAGCAGTATTAGGCATTTTACTCTCTAACCTCCTTAGCAGACATATTTACTCCTTTATTTAGGTGACAATGGCGTTACTGATCTTTAATTGTGGGTCACTGCAATTTTTATTTGAATTTAATTCATCATAACTTAGTTTCTAGTACTAACAGCTAATGATAATTTACTGAGGTACACTGGCACCTAATTTTTAGAGCTTAGAGCCTTCATACGCATTCATAATTTTCATAATAAATGCGTAAGATATACATTTCAACATCATTCGGTTTATAAAAGCCAGTGAACACACACTGTCACTTGTAATGTTAATCTCAGTAAGGTTAAAAGCAAGTTATTAATGCTTTTATTTTAAATGTTACAGGTCTAACAAAAACTAAAATTTATAGTGTCCAGGTCAGGATAGGAATCACATTATTTTCAGCAATTCGTTACTAAAGAATACCAACTACTTTGGCTAAATAAAGAGGGGTATTACAATATGCTACAAAAATTACAACACATATTAGGGCATCATTCATATCATACAACATTCATGTAACTAAAAAGACTATATATATAGATATTTTTAAAGATTTATTTATTTGAGAGAGTGAAAGCGAGAGAGTGGGGGGAGGACTAGAGAAGAGAGGAACTTAAGCAGACTCTGCGTTGAGAGCAGAGCCTACGCGGGGCTCCATCTCACGACCCTGAGATCAGAACCTGAGCCCAGGACCTGAGCCGAAACCAAGAGTCTGACGCTTCACTGACTGTGCCACCCAGGAGCCCCGAAAAAATGATATCTGAATAAGTATATACCACATACACATGTCCCCGTCTTCATTTAAAAGAAACTGAGAGAACAATAAAATTCTAGTAGCCTGTGAATTCTTTGCTAAGACCTGGAGACAGGGAACATCCAAAAGCTGACACTTCCGGGGAGGTGGGGCCACTTCTATGAGGCTCAATATCGTATTCAGTACACCTGGCACATGGTAAGGTGCTCAGAAACTGTCTGTATACAGAATATGTTTTAGAATATGATTCAGAGCACTATACAATTAGTCTATGCAGCACACATACCAAAATTTAGATACTTACTCCAACATCACGCTTATAAATTACATTTGCTCCCTCCAAAGCAATCTTCCTTAAGTTCAAATGGCATCTTGTTCTAAAAACACAGACTACATTTGTAATTAGAATGTCCAATGCAACATCACTGTCTGCATCCATTGGGGTAGTTTAAAAACTTAGCTTCCCACCACGAAGATCACATCCTGAGAAATAAAACAAAATAAAGTAATTAAATATTCTGTTAATTAATTTTTCACAAATAGTCCTGCAAATTAAAATAGAAGAAATGAGTTACACTATTTATTTTTTAAATGTTACTCAAACCAAATCATGTCCCTTCTGTTTCCCATTAACCATTTTCAAAAAGATAACAAACATGTCATATAAAATCTTTCAAAATCGGGGCCTAACTTGTATCCCTTACAATTAATAAGGAACTTTCACATGCCAGAAGCCTACCAGACTCATCTCCTGCTCCTTGCCTTTACAACCACTTTGTTTCAGGTCTATCACAGTTATGGCAGTTCTCCAAATACATCAAGTTTAAGGGCTGGACTTTGTGGTCCCAATGTCCAATCATTAATGGTACTATAACCTACCTCATACAACTTGCCAGGGCTATAAAAAAAAAAAAAAAGACCTATTTTTCCTCTATTTTAGGTAACTGGCTTACTTGTTTAAAGGAGAAATATTAATTATATTTGTTAACAGATTTTTCTCATTTACTAGTTGCTCATTCATTATTCACTAATCAAATATATTCCACACACTGAGGACACCAGAGAAAAAATAAGTAAGACAAAATCTTTTGTCTTCACGGAGCTCTGGCAAAAAGCACACCACCATTTTTGCCAAGATCACAGTCTTCCAAAATATACCTTTCAAAACTATGATACAAGCATTTCTATAAACAAACGAAAATGAGCCCTAGTTTTTACTAAGCACATGACCCGTATCCAGCTAAAAAATTCTTTTTGACTAGGCTTCTACTTTTATTTATTTGAGAGAGAGAGAGAGAGAGAGAGCACGCACATGCACATGAGAGGGGCAGAGAGAGAGGGAAAGAGTCTCAAGCGGACTCTGTGCCCATTGCGGAGCCCATGTGGGGCTCGATCTCACAGCCCTGAGATCATGACCCAAGCCAAAACCAAGAGTCCAAAGCTCAACTGACTGAGCCACGCAGGTGTCCTTAGGTTTCCAATTCTTAAAAAACAAATAACAGTAATTCAGGTCACCTAACCCACGAAGAGAAAACCAGAAAACACTAATATTACCATTATAATGACCTTTAAAGATTCTTTGAAGTTGCAATATGAAAAACTAGCATTTTTATAAGGATTCAAAATATTATATGATTAAAACAATGAAGATGCCAAGAATCCCAGTAAGGAAAATTCAAGCTTGTTTTCCCTTTTAGTATTTGATAGAACGTAAGTCAGGCCAAGCCTTGCAGCACCTCTCTGGGATGAGGGAGCATTCAGCTCTGTGTACCACTTGTATCTTACCTTCATCAGGTTTTCTCACATTTATACTCCCTTCAATCTGCTTATCTTCTTGTTCTGTTGTTTTTGTGTATGTCTGAGCAACCTCAAATAATTTTTATGTACAAGGAGTGGAGGAGGGGTAGCAGTGGATAGATATATGAGTAGACAGATTAATAAAGAGGGCAGAGGCAGTTATCAATACTGATCTCAAACAGAGATCAATATCTGACTCACCACTTAACCAGTTAGGAGAACCTGACAAGTTATGCAATCTATCCGGGCCTCAGTCTTCTCATCTGTGGCATGAAATACAGTGCCCTACCAGAAAGTGTTGTAGGGATTATAGAGAAGGTATAAAACGTGCTTAGTGAATATATCTGGTAACAGTAACACAAAAATGACAGTTAATATAAATCAAATACATTTAAATCAACAGGCAGAGCACAGATACCTTAGTATCATTTCCCATGATTATATTACAACCCGGATATTGAGCAATCTAGACCTCTCCAGGTTTCCTACGTTCCTATAAAAACTGTGCAATAACTATGAGGTAAAGAAGCTCTTAGTGTTTACCTCAACACCCATTCCATCCTTCCTTCACAATGAACAGAACCCAACAGAATCTAGCTGGGTACACCGTGGGAGAAATAAAATACTCTACATACCTTCAAGGCTCCCTGGTAACAGGTATAGCCAAGAGGCCACATGGCCCCGTCATGGTTAATGAAATGTAAAATGAAATGGTTTTGTGTCTTTTGGGAAGAAAAGACTGCTTAGAGTGACCAAACTAAGCCAGCAAAGACCCCTTTCCACCCTTCTTCACTTTTATTGCCTGGAGTTTGGATGTAAGAGTTGGAGCTCAAACAGCCATTTGAGATCATGAGACTATGTGATAAGGACAGTGGAACAGGAAGACAGAAGACGCCTGAATCCCCCATACAGTGAAACTCCTTATTATCCCTGCACTTCCTAATGCCAGACTTGACGAATGAGAGAGAAAAATAAATTTCCCTATCAAGGCCCACATATGTCAGATTTTTAGTATATGCCGCCAAACCTGATCCTAATGGATACACATCCCATGAGACAGGCTACAGAAAGCACTACTTAAAAGAGAAACTATGCCAAATTTACTGTTTCACACAGATTTTTTTATATCAAACAGGTTAAAACAAGTTAAGGGAAGAAACCAAGGGCAACATACAGGGTAAAAATAAGTCAACAGAGTATGTGTAAAGCAAATCTTGGTGAACCCAAAGAAGCCTTGAAATTAATACAAAATAGGTGATTGTGTCAGTACTTTAGCAACTTAAATTCTAAAAATAAGGTCACAGGCATAGTTCATCTTAAGTTACTCAATGTTCATATTTTACATGAATATAATCTGGCAAGCAGCCTCAGAAAATACTATTGCTCAGAAAATACTATTGCTGGTTTTAAATCAAGGATACATTATGAAGTCAATACTTAAAAAAGAAAGAGGCATCCTATAGGAAAGACTCCACATTTTTGAAGTATTATAAACAAATAATCAAAAAAAATCCCCACTTGCAATGAATTTATCTATCTTGTAAAATAAGGGAATAGTGCTGGATATTAACAAAGATTCACCCCACGGCTAACATCATACTGAATGGTGAAAAGATCAAAGCTTTTCCTCTGAGATCAGGAGCGAATCAAGGATGCCTACTTTCGCCACTTGTATTCAACATAGTATTGGAAATCCCAGCTAGAACAATTAGGCAAGAAAAAGCAAATGCATCCAAATTGGAAAGGAAAAATAAAAACTGTCACTTTTTGTGGACATGATTTTAAATAGAGAAAACCCTAAAGATTCCACCAAAACAGCTGTAACTGATAAATGGATTCAGTAAAGTTGCAAGATACAAAATCAATATATAAAATCTGTTCTATTTCCATACATTTGCAACAAACTATCAGAAAGATAAATTTTAAAAACTCACTTCACAACTGCATCAAAAAGAATAAAATACCCAGGAATGAATTTAAACAAGGAGGTGAAAGACCTATACACTGAAAACTGTAAGACACTAATGAAAGAACCTGAAAAATAAACAAATAAATGAATACACCATACTCGTGGATTAAAAGAATATCATTAAAACATCCATACCACCACAAAACAATCTACAGATTCGATGCAATCTCTATCAAAATTCCAATGGTATTTTTCACAGAAATAGAACAAATAATTCTAAAACTTGTATAGAACCATAAAAGCAATCTTGAGAAAGAACAAAGCTGGACTCTGATTTCAAACTATATTACAAAGCTACAGTAATCTAAACAGTATGGTATTGGCATAAAAACAAGCACAGAGATCAATAAAACAGAATAGAGCTCAGAAATAAAACCCATGCATATACAGTCCACTGATTTATGAAAAAGGAGGCGAATATATACAATGGGGAAAAGACAGTCTCTTCAGTAAGTGGTGTTAGGAAAACTGGACAGCCACACTCAAAAGAATAAAACTACACTGTCTTATACCATACACAAAAATTAACTCAAAATGGATTAGAGACTTAAATTGAAAACCTGGAACTATAAAACTAGAAGAAAACCGGTGGTAAGCTCCTTTGTACAAATCTTTGCATTGAATTTTTGGATCTAACTTTATTTTTTTTTAATGATTATTTATTTATTTATTATTTATTTATTTAGGGAGAGAGAGACAGCACCCCTATGTTCATCACAGTATTATTTACAACAGCCAAGATATGGAAACAACCTAGTGTCCATCAATGAGTGAATGGATAAAAAAGATGTGGAATATGTATATATACAATGGAATACTTCTCAGCCATAAAAAACAATGAAATCTTGCCATTTGCTACAACATGGATGGATCGTGAAGGCATTATGCTATGTGAAATTAAACAGAAATTTCACTTGTATGTGGAATCTAAAAAACAAAACAAATAAACAGCAACAACAAAAGCAGAGACTAAAAAATACAGAGAAGAAACTGGTAGTTGTCAGAGGGGAAGGTGGGTGTGGGGATGGGAGATATACAAGGGGGTTAAAAGGTACAAACTTCCAGTTATAAAATAAGTAATTCAGGGGGGTCAGAAGTACAGCGCAGGGAATATTAGTCAATAATATTGCAGTAACTCTGTATGGTGACAGATGGCAACTACACTTATCATCATAAGCACTTTGTAATGCATATAAATGGGGAATCACTGTTATATACCTCAAACTAATATAATATTGTATATGTCAACTATACTTCAATTAAAGAAAGGTTAAAAACAAGAAAGAAATACCTATTGGAAAATAAGAAGCATGGAAACATAAATGACTTAAGCATTTAATCCAAGAAATCAAGTAAATAACACCCACAAATATATAAGGAAGAAAATAATAAGATAAAAGCACAAATAATAAAAGTAAAAAAGCAAACATGGTAGAAATAAAAATTCAACCCAAATTTTAAGATTCCAATAGTTTTTTCATATAGGAGTATTAACAAATAATTTTCAATTTTTTTGTACAGTGTAGTAAAACAACATATATATTAGTTACTATAAGAAAAATAAGTTAATTCTACTTTGATTTCAATATAATTAACAACTTTTTCACCACCCATGGTTTAATCAGGTGTTTTGTCCTGTGTCTCAAGTAAATGCCTACTATGAGTTGTCAAACATTTTCTTCTAATAAAAAGCAAAGTTCAAAACTGCACCTGTCTTAACTTCAGGAAATGTCATATTTCTAGCTTTTTATTAAATGCATTATAATTGTGGTCAAAAGTACAAACTTCCAGGTATAAAGTAAGTCCTGGGGATATAATGTACAGCCTGGTGACTAGAGTTAATACTACTGTAGCCTATATTTGAAAGCTGGTAAGAGAGATTTTAAAAGTTCTCAACACGAGAAAAAAAATTTGTAACTATGTGTGGTGATGCACGTTAATGACACGGTGTGGTGATTATTTTGCATCTCATACATATATTGAATCATTAAGTTGTATACCTGAAACATGATGTTATATGTCAACTGCATCTCAATAAAAATTTTTAAATAGCCTTCGAAAAAAACGCATCATATTAGCTGAAGCAGCTTCTTCCTCACTCAATGATTTTAGGGATGAGAACAAGTTGTGTTTAAGGTTCTCTGACTTTCTCGCGGTATTCAAAAACATTACTTCAGTAACCATCATAACCTGCAACCTTAAAGCATTACTTGGAAAACACCGCCACCTCCTGGCTCTTAAGACAAAGTGCATCAAAGACTGCAGGTATATACCTTGCAGATAATTGTGGGTTTGGTTCCAGACCACCATAATAAAGTGAATACCTCAATAAAGCAAGTCAAATGAATCTTCTGGTTTCTTAGTGCATATAAAAGTTGTGTTTGCACCACACTGTAGTCTGTTAAGTGTGCAATAGCATTATGTCTAAAAAAAATCAATGTATATACCCTATTTAAAAGGTACTTTATTGCTAAAAAATGCTAACCATCATTTGAGCTTTTAGCAAGTCAATCTTCTTCCTGGTGGAGGGTCTTGCCTTGATGTTGATGGCTGCTGACTGATCGGGGGGTGGCTGCGGAAGGTTGGAGGCTGTGGCAATTTCTTAAAATAAGACAATAATAAAATTTGCCAGGTGGATTGATCTTCCTTTTAAGAACGGTTTCTCTATAGCATGTGATACTGTTTGATAGCATTGGGCCACTGTTGGAACTTTTTTCAAAACCAAGTCAATCCTCTCAATCTACTACACCTACTTTATCAACTAAGTGTATGTCATATTCTAAATCCCTTGTTGTCACTTCAACAACCTTCACAGCATCTTCACCAGGAATAGACTGCAACTCAAGAAAACATTTTTGCTCATCTGTAAGCAGCAGTTCCTCATCCATTCAAGTTTCAACATGAGATTGCAGCAATTCAGTCCCATCTTCAGGCTCCACTTCCACTTCTCGTTCTCTTGCTTTTTCTACCACATCTGCAGTCACTTCCTCCACTGAAGTCTTGAGCCCCTTAAAGTCATCCATGAGGGTTGAAATCCATGAGGGTTGCAATCAACATCTTCCAAACTCCCATTAATGTGGATATTTTGATCTCTTCCCATGAATCACAAATGTTCTTAACAGCACCTAGAATGGTGAATCCTTTCCAGAAGGTCTTCAATTTACTTTGCCCAGGTCTACCAGAGGAATCACTATCTGTGGCAGTTATAATCTTATGGGAATGTGTTTCTTCAATAGTAAGACTTGAAAGTTGAAATGACTCCTTGATCCATGGACTGCAGAATGGCTGCTGTGTTAGCAGGCACGAAAATAACATTAATTTCGTTGTCCATCTCCATCAGAGCTCTTGGCTGACCAGGTGCATTGTCAGTGAGCAGTAATATCTTCAAAGGAATCTTTCTGATTCCTCAACAATGGGCTTAAAATATTCAGTAAACCATGTTATAAACAGATGTGCTGTTATCCAAATTTTGTTGTTACATTTACAGAGCACAGGCAGAGTAACTTTAGCATAATTCTTAAGGGCTCTAGGATAATCGGAACGGTAAATGAGCACTGGCTTCAACTCAAAAGTCATCAGCTGCATTAGCCCCTAACAAAAGAGCCTATTCTTTGAAGCCAGGCAGGGACTTCTCCTCTCTAGCCGTGAACGCCTTAGATGGCAACTTCTTCAATCTAAAGCGGTTTCATCTACACTGAAAATCTGCTGTGTAGTGTAGCCAGCTTCACGAATGCTCTGAGCCGGACCTTCTGGAGAACTTGCTGCAGCTTCCACGTCAGCACTCGCTGCTTCACCCTGCACTTTTCTGTTACGCAGACGCCTTCCTCCCTTACACCTCATGAACCAACCTCTGCTGGCTTCAAACTTTCTTCTGCAGCTTCCTCACCTCTCCAGCCTTCACAGAACTGAAGAGAGTGACGGCCTTGCTCTGAATTAGGCTTTGGCCGAAGGGAATCTGGTGGCTGCTTTGATCTTCTATCCAGACCACTCAAATTTTCTCCATATCAGCAAGAAAGCACACATTCGTGTGTTTACTGGAGTAGTACTCTTAATTTCCTTCAAGAACTTTTCCCTTTGCATCCACAATTTGGCTTCCTGGAAAAAGAGACCTAACTTTTGGCCTATCTCAGCTTTTGACATGCCTTTCTCACTAAGCGTAATCATATCTGGCTTTTGATTTAAAGCAAGAGCTGTGTAATTCTTCCCTTCACTTAACACTTAAAGGTCACTGTAGGGTTATGAACTGGCCTAATTTCAATATTGTTGTGTCTCGGGGAATAGGGGGGCATGAGGAGAGAGGGGAACAACCAGTTGGTGGAGCGGTCAGACACACACAATTTTCTTGGTTAAGCTTGCCATCTAACATGGGTACATTTCGTGGGTACAATTACAGAGTAACATCCAAGATCACTGATCACCATAACAAATACAGTAATAATGAATAAGTGTGAAATACTGAGAGACTTATCAAAGTGTTGGAAAGATGGTGCCAATAGATTTGTTTGGTGCAGGATTGTCACAAACCTTCCATTTGCCAAAACACGGTATCTGTGAAGTGCAACAAAACCAGTTATGTCTGCACTACATTTCATATTTCCCATTGCAGGAAAGATATTTAAACTGAAAGGCTACAATAAACACTGTCATCAAAACAAGGCAAAAATACCCCTAAAATCCAGTAAAAAGCCAAAAGAACAAAACCAAATAAACCCGAGAATACAGAAAAGTAGAATCTAGCTACTTTAAAGAGTATTCAAGTTGCATCTGAGGATACTGAGGGAGGGGCCTCCACACCTTAACCACAAAATTACCACCCATGATTTGAGAAACAGCAGAAGTAGGGGAAGACTGAATACAGAACAATTTGCAAACAACATGAACCCTCATGGTCTCCTGGAAATTGCTCTTTTCTACCAGTGAGGCATGCCATCCAAGCAATCTCCTATTCTTTAAGAAGCTCTCAAAATAGCACATTAGGAAATAGACATTTTGTGCCCAGATTCCAACAGATTACTTGATAGTCTCTCAACACATGCCTGTGACCAAGCTAACATTTCGCCTTCTAAAAAGACGGTGTTCTTTCACATCTGTTTAAGAGTACAGGAGATACCTTACTTCTTAACTTTCTCTTCTGGAAATTGGTGGGATCACTGCACCTCACCAGGTGCTTTTAAGGATTAAATACGGTTATCTATGTCCAGTACATAGCATACAACATGCGTTCATTAAATGGTAGCTATTACTGTTTGATGGATTCACAGGTAGTTGAATTTTATTATCAAATAGTATTATTTAATGAACTGATGCAAAACCTGAGAACAGTCACACTAACAGATGGAAAAAATGGAGATCACAACAGGTTAGGCAGGGGTCAGCAAACTATGGACAATGGGCCAGTGGCTATTTTGTGTAAAAAAAAAAAAAAAATTTTATTGGAACATGCCATGCTCAAGTATTTAGCTAATGGCTCTGTGACACAGCTGAGCAGTTATTACAAAGACCAAATGACCCACGAGTCTAAAATAGTTACTGTCGGGTCCTTTAAAAAAAAAGTTTCTCAATTCCTGGGCTAACCCAATGAGGCAGTATCAATAAAATAAAATGTAACGTTGACAAATTTTAAAGCCCACATTTTTATTAAGATAAACAAAACATCTGTTTGTCATGGTCCTTGACTGAACCCTGGTTTGAACGAGCTGTAAGAAGTATCTGAGGGCGATCAGTATGGATCTGAGTGATAGATGATATTGGGGAATTACTGTTCATTTTGTTATGTGGAATGATAAGAGTGGTGATGGAGACAAGTATGCTTGTTTTTTAGAGATGCACACTAAAATATTCAGGGAGGCATGACATGTGTATAAGTTACATGAAAATACCAGCATTTTTCATTGTCTGAACTGAGTAACAATTAGATTTGGATAAGGTTTCAGATGACCCCCTCGATGTTGGCATCTTGCCACAGGAATCAAACAAATTGGGACAATCTACTCTGAGATACAGATATGGATAGTAGATATAATTGTATTTTAGGACCAAAAAATGTCATGTTACTATTTCATCTCTTAACAATGGTTAAAACTAGGGGACAGATATATGGGTACTCATTATACTATTCTCTCTACAACTCTGTTTGAAAATTTCCATAATAATTTTAAAGGGTATTTAAGAAAAAGACTTTACTTCACACTAGGTCCTATACTAAGACAACATGAAATTGTAATTACTTAAAAAACAAACAAAAGCTAGGTTAGACAGAAGTGCCCAGGAGCAAAGGCCTTTTTTGTGACTGAAACATCTAGAATGTCCTAACTTATCATTTAAAGAGGGCAATGATAACCAGATGTCCAGAGGAAAGTAGGATGGTATGAAATATAAAAATAGTGTGTGAGGAAAGTCTTGGGATATTTAGCACGGGAAAGAAAAGATAGCAGTTGTTCTCAAATATCTGAATAAAAAGGAAACTGACAGAACCAGTTAAAGTCACATGGAAGCAGACCTCATGAAGCCATACCAATAAACAAGGACCTGCAAAGCAGTAGGCTCCAGAGAAGAAAAGTGTCAAAAAAAGAGGCGGCGGGGCTAGAGAATTAACCAACAGTTAGGAATGATACAGAATGAGTCTTCCATTCAGTGGAAGAGGAGACTAGATGGTTTCTAAGATCCCACCTAATTCTAAAATCCCAGATTCTAACATCTTAGAGGCAGACATGCTATAGACACACTTAGGAATTATATACTAAATTTTGATTTTAATTCTAGAGCTATAATGTTAGTTTAGTTAAATTAACATCCCAATTCTCAACTTACCATTTTCCCTTCAACATGCATTTGTGTTCAAAGGGGCAGTAAAGGAAGACAGTTGTTAGCAGCACTCAGGGGCAAGGGTATAGGCACACGACCCCAACTGCAACCCTTTCACTTGTGTGGCAGCGTGCCATTCCATCATGGGGACATTTTCGTGCATGGCACAAGAGCTTAGACTTTAGGGGCTCATCCTTAGGGTTGGCATTTTTGTGTTCTAGCGACAGGAAGAAAATTTTACTAATAGTAGGCCTGGCCTCAAAAACTCTTGTACTTTCCAAAGGAAAGGATTATATATTATGTCACCCATATTATATAAAACATTTAACAAATACTTGAGTATAAAGCAACAGTATTTGATATACAAAACCATTACCACATTAAGCTAAACAGAAAGTTAAAGTATCTTCATTACTTTTGCCTCCACCTACTACCTATGACTCTGTCTAATATACCAGTTCTGAAGAGTAGTAAGCAGGTAACATTCATATAAATAACTTGCATCGAAATTAACTGTTAAAAATTTTTTAAATCCATATTAAGAAAACTTAAAAAAAACTGTTTTTTATGGAAATTAATTAACAACAACTGGCGACTTGTCAGCATACTTGCTATTTAAAAAAATAGTAAGGAAAAAATTTTATGCTTCAATCAATAAAAATATTTGTAATGGTGCCTAAAAGGTAGTGGAGGAAAATTTAAATGATGCTGATTTTCTGAATGAGTGCTTAGTAAAAGATAAGTCAATGGTTTACATTCTTGTGAAAAAGTTCCAGTTAAGAAGATATTTTGTGATTTATGAATACATAATCTGGGGCCCCTGGGTGGTGCAGTCGGTGAAGCGTCCAACTCTTGGTTTCAGCTCGGGTTGTGAGATCAAGCCCCAAGTTGGGCTCTGCACTTAGTGCAAAGTCTGCTTGAGATTCTCTCTCCCTCTCCCCCTCCCACCCATGCTCGCTCTCAGTCTCTAAAATATATAAATGTATCTTTAAAAAAATGCATAATCCAATATCCATCTCATATTAATGTTTAAACAGTAGCCTACTTAAGAATTTCACTATTTCATCATGCACTAAAACCTATCTATAAAGTAAGAAAACCTGGATCCTGTGGAAGCTATGTGACAGTGGGCTAGCTCTGAACTGTTCCTACACTTGTTTGTAAAATACACACAACACCATGCTTGTTTTGAGGAACTAATGAGCACCTCGCAAATCATAATAATATGTTCAATTAAAGTAATGCCATATTAGTCAATATTAACATTAATTAATGTATTATTGTGGATAAGAACAGAAATAGCACATTTTACTGAATACAACTTGAAATTTGGAAAATCAAATTCAAAAAGATGAGAAATCAGTTGTATCAATTCCTTATTAAGAGCAAAATTTATTTTGGATACATTTCTCTCTCTTTTTTAAGATTTATTTATTTGAGAGAGAGAGAGTACACACACGAGCAGGGGGAGGGGCAGGGGGAGAGGATCCAAGCAGACTCCCCACTGAGCGAGCCTTACGCAGGGCTCGATCTCAGGATCCATGAGATCACGACCTGAGCCATAATCAAGAGTCGGACATTTAACCAACTGAGCCACCTAGGCATCCACCTGATATACTTCTTATTATTTCAAATAAATGGTCTTAATACATGATTTTTAAGTAAGATAGCATGTCATTTTCTGATTACATAAAAAATACTCAAAGAAAAACAAGTCATTCATAGTCCTACCACAGTGATAATTGCTAAGCGTTTTTCCTCTATGCTCATATAGGCACGTGTTTCTAGGCTTTTGAATCCTTCTACTTATCTGCATATTAAACAAGATTGAGATCACACGTATATGCGGTCGTGTTTACTCAACCAAGTATTTTGTCAAAATCTTTGGCAATCTGAGATATGAAAGAAAGCAAAATTGAAATAACTGCTGAGGGTGAACTTAAATACTAATGAGGGTGAGCTTGTAAAATATTACTCCTCATATTTACTCTATTTAACGGTCTCAGGTCCTTTGTTCATTTTCCTTCTGAGATTCCTTACTGATTCATGCAAGCTCTTATATGTTAAAGAAAATTAATCTTTTGCCTGCTTATATTATTCCTTCTGCTAAAATTCTTCACCTGGCTCACTCCTATTTGTTCTATAGCTCAGCATCACCTTCATTCAATCAATTCCATAACAATAAATTGGAAATCTAAGCATTAGGCTTCCTGCTAGGGGACAGGGCTCCAGCAAGAACAAGACCTGGTAGAGGGAATTCAGCAGCTCTCAGCTGCGAAGTGAGTTGAGAGTATGAACCATTCACACTCAAAGAAGGGTAGGCATGGCTAGAGTGGAAAGAGTGGCAAAGACCAGGCTGCAAATGCAGTGAGGGGCCAAATCATGCCTTCTAGGCTATATTAAGGATTTTCACATTCATCCCACGAGTAATGGGGAACTAAAAGAGAAGCAAGAAATGACATGAAGTATTTGCTTTTTAAAAATATATCACTGGCACTTCTGTAATGGAAGAATGGACTGGATGATAAGAATGGGCAGGAAACTCAGTCAGGGTCTAGTGGAGCAGTCCTGGTGAGAGAGGACAGCAGTGGAGACCAGGGTGGATGAAGATGGAAAGTAGTAGACAGAAGAGCAACATTTTTGGGAGATGAGGGAACAGAGCTTTGTGGCTGATATGGGGAAGAGGAAAGGAGAGATGGAGGATGACTCCAGGTTTGTGGCCTAAGACACTATTTACTGAGACAGAAGCACTGGAGGGAGAGTAGGTTGCAGAGGCGATGGGACAAGAAGGAGGGGTAAGGATTCTGCTGGAGAAATGCTGAACTGAAGGAACCTGTGAGACACCCAAAGGGAGGTCCAAAGCAGACAATCAGATAAGAGTCCATCACTCAGGACAAGTCAGTCTAGATTAGAGGTGAAAATTTGAAAACCCTAGTATAGAAGGTAATTAAAACCATGACGGGTAAAATAAGAAATCAAAGGAACTAAGATATCTGATCCCTAAGACTGAGCCAGGGTATCCCTACTCTTGAGTCCCATTACCACGTTACTATGCAAACCAGTATCACAGTATTTTCCCACACCATAGTGAAATTTCCTATTTATTTATGTTGCCCTGGTAGACAATAGACTCCTCAGAAACTCGATCAAATCTTACTTATTTCTGTACCCAAGCCTTAGCATAGTTCCCAAGATACTAAACGCATTCAATAAAATGTCTGCAAGAGCTTAACTGTTAGCTTGAGATCAAAAAGCAGTATAAACGCACACACACACACACACACACACACACACACACACTAAATTGTAAGAGCTTAGACTCTGCAGTAGATCACTTGGGTTAAATTCAGACTCTACCATTTAGCAGCAGTGTGACGTTGGGTAAGTTATTTAACGCCTCTGTGCCTCAATGTCCTGATCTATAAAAAAAGGCAGGTAATAGTACCAATCACAGAGTGCTGCAAAAATTGATATTTCATGCAAAACACAGTAAGCATTCATATTTAGCTACTCTTATTGCTACAATTATAATCTCCTTGCTTCATCTTCCATGAATAGAGAAATGTTCAAAAATGGAAAGGATTTCCAATTATTTGTTGTGGTCCTTAAGCTCTGGAACACAAAAACAGGTCGTGTTCCTTCAAGTCTAAAAGCAAGGGGGTAAAAAATAAGGAATATAATTTTGATGTATCTAGTAAATGAAATTAGTACTTTAAAAAATAAATTTAGCAGTGATTAAAAAAAATCCCCAATAGTAACAAAACCATTTTAAACCAAGTGTTGATTGTGTGGGGTTTGGGGCAGGGGGAGAGGGCTTAGGGGAGAAAGAGAATAGGAAGAGAGAGGAAAAAACAATCTGACCAACTCTACATATTACAAAATGTGTATTTTGCTAACTTCTACTTAGCTAGGTACCGGCAAACACAGGTAGACAGAAGAGTGACATTTACAAATTAAATGGTAACGCAACTGTTTATCATGTTCATTTCTAAGTGCAAATTTATTACGTACATTTCATTTCACTTGTAACGCATCAATTTTCTCCAACAGGTCTATATGTCTATATTTTCCCATATTGTGGGCTATCATTTCAAAAATTAGTAAGTTTATCACTTTATAAAGAATCTTGATATTTGTCCTAACTTACCCCTAAGTAGCTACAATTTCTTAGACTAATTAAGCCGTTACTTGATAATAAGCTAATAAAAGCACATACTTTTAAGAAGATTATTATTTTCTTTTTAAGTATACATGTTAAGTCACTAGGTGGCTAAGAGACCAAATAACCCCTCTCTCAGCTTCTGGCTGGTGTCAGGGTTGGCATGCATAAAGTTCAAGCTCCTCTGTATTCTGATTTTTACTCAGGGGTGCGAATACAGGGTTCAAACTCGAATGCTGACAGCTCGCCAAGATTTAATCAAGAGAAAACACGGCAAGGTGAAAACACAACATGTGAAACTTTATATTTTGACAGTTACCTTTCAACTGTTTTTACAGGTTTACCTTTCATATAACCTGTGTGCTCTTGTATAGACAACCTGTTTAAGGTCTATGTCACGCATGACTGCCATTTTAAGAAAAGGAAGGTAGAATGATGAAGTAAGTTGGCTAGTGGGAAAACAGTACACAAAGTTCAAACTTTTCTAGGTAAAAAATAGTTTTTACTATTTAGTAAAAAAGTAACATACTTAAATAAGAGCAAGTAGGGTCAGAGAATGAATACTCTTTCCACATGTAAGCACCATTAAGAATTCCTAATTTTTCTCAGACCTGTCAGGTTTTTCATTGATTGGGGGCTGTGTCACTCAAAAACATTTGGTAAGGAAAACAGGGCTAAAGAGTAGAAGAAAGCCATAACATTTTTTAAACTGGAAACTGAGGTCTATGAGAAAGTCTAAAACTATTTTAAAATAGCACAACAGTAAGCTGAGTAATTAGATAACATACAAGTAAAAGAAAGGGTTCTTACACAGAACATAAAACAAGAGTGATAACGAAGTTTTCTGACTGGAACACTAGTTCTTAACCATTAAGAAAAAAGATAACAACAAACAAAATAAAAACTACGAAAAGCCTCAACTCCCAGAGATGTTGATTAACTAACCTTCGTAGGGCCCTAATTTTTAAGAACATTCCTAAGCTGTTTCTAATGGGCAGCCAGTTGAGAGCCACTGGGCTGAAACGCCAATAGGTCATCAAAGTAATGGTATTTCCCTTTCAGCAGGTCCTTAAAATGGGCTCTATTCTCATATCAGGACTGTTTATCATTAGAGAACATCAAGACTTCTGCACTCTGTTTACCATGCATTGTTTCCTTAACTTGATTCACGCATGAAACCTTCACAGTCTGCCTTGTCCTGAATGGTATGAGATGTTGACGAATGAGTTGCTCACTGCTGAATCTGATGTCACAGTTGAAACTCCCTCCTACTGGACCTCTCCAGAAGATAAAACACTGGGCATTCCTGATTCTCAAAATTCTCCCTCACCACCCCCTATTTTGTGGCTTCTGAGGCACCTTTCCTATGTTCTCCTGCCATCTCAAATACTTCTTTCTGCTTCTTATATTGGAAGTTCTTCATTGAAATCCATGACAGTCCCTGAAAGAGCTCAACAAGAGGTTCCAGAGGGGAGGAACCCCTTGAAATTGTATACACACAAATATGGATGCTTACCTGAGGAGGCCATTTTTTTTTCCATATTCTCAACCCGAGTTTAAGATCCCTGAAGTTTATAAACCACTGCCATAAATCCTTTCTCTCTTTAAGCTTTCCAGGCTTCAGTTGCTATCTACAGAGTTTATGGTCCCTACATCAATCCTAAACCTATCAGAGATCCGAATCCATATTCCTAACTGGCTGTTTGGCATACTCATTAAATTAAACCAACATTTCCAAAATTAATCAGTCCCCTCGGAAATACTTGTGGTCTCTTAATTCTTACTTTCAGTCGATGAAGCCACCCTCCAACACTCACACACCTGAGTCAGACTTTTCAGAATCATCCTTCAGCTCTTCTTTTTTCTCTTATACCCAGGTAACTTTTCATCTAACTTTTTTCTGCCTCCAAAGCATCAGCATTTTATTTGAGGCTTTCTCATGTCCTTATGGCTACAGCCTTCTAATGGAACTCTGCCTGCAGTCCCCACAATCTAGTCCATCTACCAAATAAGCTACCAGAATTATCTTCCTAATTGTGCCACACCCCTGCTTAAAGAAAAGTCTCTTGGCTCTCTTCCAAGGACAAAATAGAATCTAGCTTGCTTGGCTTGGAATGCAGTGAGCTCCAAGTCTCCAATTTACCTTTTGTAACCTAATCTTCCACTTCCAACACACCTTAACAATCTCAACTTTTTACCATTTCTCCTGCAATAGCAGCACTTTTCCTAATTTTGTATTTGCCTAGGATGCCCTTTCCTCACTGCTTCAACAGACTCGTACTTGTAAGTGGATTCACCGAATATACAGCTGATGTGAACCAGGGACCGTGGCTGGACGCTGGGAATACAGCTCAGAACAAAATGGTCAGGGAAGCCACCCCCCACAGCATCTGTAGAATCTGACAACAAACAGACACACAATTAAAACGACGAGAGAATGTGATCTAGGTTAGAAAGGAAGTAAGATGACACAAGAGAAACGCTAGGGGGAATAATGCAGGCAGGTCTCTTAACTTCCTCAGAGATGACAAATACTTAAAATGAGATCTTGCAGGATAAGGGGCCAGTCATGAAACACTGAGAGAGGGACTCCAAGCAGAGGGCGCTGCAAAGGTCCCGTCTCTGTCATCACTGTGTGCTAGGCTGTCTACCACACTGTTTGAAGAGAACTGTCTAATACAAATGTGTGTCCTTAGAATTTGGCCTAGCCGGCAGGTGGTCATCGACTCAGTAAATAGTTGCTAAATTAAATGAATAATAAATGAAATGAATAAGACCAATTAAAAGAGAGAATTGTGGGGCTGGGGAATAAGTAGGAAGGGCAGACATTTTTCACGATAACAAATAATCTCAGTAGCCCCAAACCACTCAAGTTCTCTAGCAGCCTCCTATTATTTCCTTATTTAACTTGCTGGTATGTTCTGCTTCGTGTTCATACACCTAACAAGTTATTATTGATTTTAGTTTAGACCCCCAGATCCTGAAAGGTAATTGTGTTTCAGGAGCTTTTACAAATACAGAAACATGTTTCTGATGTAAGGAAAGAATTGTTTTAATTAAAACACATACATACAGATCCTAAGCACTTTTGATGTATAAATATTCCCTTCCCCTTCTCCTAAGAGTTATAGTCTCCATTTTAACCCAAGGGTCCTAACTCATCCATAATCTAAGTTCATTCCCTGAGAGCTGGTTATAGACTAGCTAACATGTCAGTTACTTTCAGCACGTCAATCATCCAATTGAATGGGTATGATGATAAAGCCATCATTCGTCTCTTTAACAAGTGATAGTGAGGATATAACACAAGACAAATTAAGAATGTAGCTTTAGACCTTTGAAACTCTTCCAATTTAATAGGCCCCAAACAAAAAGCCTAGAAAGAGTAAATTAAAAGACACACATTCTTAATGGACACACAAATTAAACAATTATCCAAATAGTACTGTACTATGCACTAAAGCAGAATTTTCAAGATCACTGGCCACCCAAAGGTTTTTCTCTGCTACACTGACATAAAGATTTCCATTAGCAATATGCTGCAAAGAAGATGATAAAAGTATTATTCGCGTGGCTTTTCATCAGTTGACTTTTAAACTGTTGACCTGTGTCACATACCTTCCTCTAGGTCCCCCATCACCACCAAAAAAGGAGTAGAGAACTGGGTTAAGAAATCTAGTGTACCTTTGACATCAGCATACCAAGTTCATGCTGAGGAAGGTCTAATGTACTGGTGACTATACCTTCAGCATGGTTGTGCCTTCCACATCTACCCTAACCTGGCACCAGCAGAGATCCTGGGATACGGTCAGCCCACGAGCAATTAAAGGATGCTCATTACAACGTCAGTAGGTTACACATGCATACCATAACTGGAGATAGCCAAGAAGCTCACTGTAGCCATAAGCTGGTAAGAAAAAAAAAAAGGCTTTGTTGCTCAACAAAAGTATTTGGAAAATTAAAAAGAATGGGGTGGTTCTTGTTCCACAAAAGCTTCAGGTTTACTATGAATCTTAGCTGAGGTTCAAACAATGATGGGTTCCATAAATGTTGACCATAGTCAAAAACCAAATTCATCTTCGTATTTGTACTTTTGGATTACACATTAGCTTTATTGTCTTTATATCTCAAGGACAGCAACACCTATTCCTGAGAAAGTGTGGTGGAAAGAACACTAAGGAAACATTAACAATGTGTTAGTCAAACATTTATTTCAAAACAGGCTTTTATTCTGGACAATACTGACACCTTAGAGACCTGTTTTTGTAAAAATTTCCCACTTCAGTCCTTAGAATATCTAAAATTAAAGGATATATGTAAGCGTGTATGTATATATCAATATATCTATATCTATATAGATATCAGTGAAATAGCCATGACCATTTCTTTGCTTATCTCAGTATTTTTCAGATCAGAATCTACGATGGCTATGGGGATAATGTTAACGATACTCTATCAATACTCAATCCATCTGGTCAACGTAGTGATTACTCGACTAAATCAGCACTATCAACTAGACTTCATTCTCTTTAAACAGGAAAACAAAAGCCACATGTCCAAATACAAGCATACTGACCAGTGTTCTTACGGGGAAATGGTATAAAAACCAACTAAAAAAAACAAAAACGGCACAACATGGTAGAAAGAGTTATACAACTCCACTTCTGTACATGTAAAGCGTTACATATTTTAATAGCATGTTTTATATAAACTTCTGTAACATACATTTTATAAAAATATGATGCCAACTAAAAACCAAGAGCTGGATATTAGCCAAAATGGGAAAGAACAGTTTGCAATTCATTGTCTACATGAAAAAGCAGAAACATTTATTTTCTGTCAGCAGTTTCCAATGTCCATATAACTAAACTAAAACATTTGGACTTAACTTTAAAAAGTTAACCATTTCAATAACAGCCTAACCAAAGCCACGATGATCAAGTTATTCCCCTGATGAGGTAAGCCTCAGTATGGTGTTGGCCGTACCATAAACAAACAATTGTCCAATCTTAGGCAGTCACTCTCGAGCCGCCTGAATTACTGGAGCAGAGCAGCAGTTTCAGCTACTTCTAAAATTACAAGAAAGCTACTATGTAGAACATTTATAGTGACACAGAAAACTCAAGTTAACTGGCTTGACAAAGACACCAAGGAGTTTCAAGTTTACCACCATTTCAGGTTATACAAGCACAAATAGTGTCCTCTAACTTTAAAGACGAATTCTGCTAAATGAAACCATCGGGGTCTACTCCTTTTATTCAGAAGCACCGTACAGCAAAACAAGCGGTCAAGTCCACAGGGTAATAGCATTTCAATAGCTGCTACGTGCTGCCAGACCAGGCTTTGTTGGCCTTCCTTTTCCAAGAAACAGAGATGTCTCTTTTTACCCAGTCCATCTGCCATAAGTGATAACCAGATGCCTGTGTGATCATTCAAAATTAAAACAAAAGTGCTTCCTTCCCCCCAAAACCCAACAGCAGAGATGAGTCCCACAGTCAGTGACCACAAATCAAGAATTTCGATGCTTTAATAGAAAGCCCCCAGAGGGAAGAAACAAAGCATACAGCTGGTTCACCTTTCATGTGCTGCCTAGTACGGCGGCTGGGAGCACCAGCTCAGGGTTCTCAGCTCGCTGTGCTGAGCATTGTTCTGGTGCTTTACACTCAGCTCTCACAGAAACCCCCACAGCCTCGTGCTAATATTAACCCCATACTGCGGTTGAGGAAATGGGGGAATCAAGGCAGTGAAATAACTTGCTCAGGGCCACATCATCAAGAAGCAGCAAAGCCACTATGCTGAACACAGATAACTTGTACCCAGAGTCCATGCTCTCAGGCGCTGTATCAACCCTAATCCCAAGAAAGCATAACTGATTTTGATCAAAAATGTCCTGCCTCACAATGAAAATACCTGTAATTTATCAGCAAAAGACGGTAAGCACCTGATTCTTTGAACTATTTAATTAATAAAAAAATTTTGACTTAAAATACTAAGAGTCATCCACACATGTCCTGAGAAAACTCAACATACTCTCTGCTTTGCAGTACTCTTGCTTGATGAATGAATTCTCTGTGGTCAAAGGTGCCACCCAAACTTTTGTGCTGCATTTTTTTGGTGAAATTTTAAACAGTTTCATTATTGATTCCTGCATGAAGGCCGATCTGAACTGTCCCAAAATTCACGTGTATTTTTTTAACATTTAATGGGATCCCTAGCAGCATGTCTCCCATACAAAACAAGCCATTTAAACCAAACTTTGAATTTTATCACCAGTCGCAAGATAAAACCAGATGAATATAATTTCTGATACAACCTGATCCTTTTTCATTAATGACATACTTCTGGAATCTTGGTTTTTCCACAACTACACAAATACACACACTCTATCTCTCTACTTAATAAAAAGCTATATCACAATACAAAAGTCAAATTCGCATACGTGGCCTGGAAAGACCTCAAACACGCACATACTCTTTCTCCTTTTTGAAACTGCCCGAGGCGGTATTCAAGGGACAAGAGAAGAGACTGCATCTACTCAAGGCAGTAAACCATATTTTTATCATCTGAATTGGTCCAAAAAAAAAAAAAGGCCCCAATCATGTTAGAGAAATTTTTGCTGCTTAGAACTCGTAGCCAGCATAAAAAAGTTGAAATTGTAGGCATCAAGAATTAGGTTACTAATTAGATTAGATACCTGAAAGATTTCCCTCATCTACCAGATAACTCCCTATCCTTTTATTAACATGTTAATCTTCAAACATGCACCCACACGTGCATGACATTACTATACAGTAGGATGGCAACTCAGGGTCCTGATCCTCAAGAAACTTCTAATTTAGCGGGCATGATGAAATCTGTACACCAACTGAACCAGGCAGTATGTAACATAGGGTCTGAAATTCACATTTGTGTGTCCTGTTTTGGTATTCATGCACATCACGTCTCTGCTATCTACAAGTGCACAAAAAGCACCTGAAGAGAAACACCCTTCACTCAGCTGTACGTACCTGATGTGGCATCAGGCATATAAAAGGTGCAACAAATATGAATATAAATTTCAGGAAATCCTTGTTTTTTAATTCAAGTGTCACAACACAGTTAAATTTTCAAAGCACTACAGGTTTTCAGTTAGAGACACTGTGGAAATATTCTATAAATTCTTCTAAAATAAATGTAAATTTTATTTTTCAAAGCAATAATAATTTCATCACGTGGTCGATGATGCAACAGAAGGAAATCAATCACCAGATTATACAGCCCTCCTTCACCTAAAAACAACACTGACACCCACTCAACTAGATTATACAATATTTATTTTAAATGTGTGACATCCATAAGAAATAACAATCTAAAAATATTCAGTTGCATATTTCACATGTATTTGTTCTACTTCAGAGCAAATTCTGCACATTCTATATATGTCTATAGTAGTTCCCCTTCATCTGTGGGGGTATGTTCCAAGACCCCTAGTGGATGCCTGAAACTATATAATACCAAACCCTATATATACTACATTTCCCCCTAAACATATGTCCTTATGATAAAGTTTACTTTATAAATTAGGCACAGTAAGAGATTAACAACAATAATAAAATAGAACAATTATAACAATATAGTGCAATAGAAGTTACATGAATGCGGTCTCTCTCTCTCTCAAAATATCTTCATGTACGGCACTCACCCTTCTTTTTGTGATAATGTGAGATGATAAAATGTCTGTGTGTTGAGATGAAGTGAGATGAATGATGTAGGCACTATGACCTAGTGTTAAGCTACTATTAACATTCTGAGGATCATCTGCTTCCAGACCATGGTTGACCGAGGGTAACTCAAACCATGGGAAGCAAAACCACAGGTAAACAGGGAACTACCGTATATCCACAAAAATTTTGAGACAAAAATTTTCCACATAAAGAAAAGTTTGTGGAAATCGCTTAAATCGTTCCCTCAAATTTGGCAAAATATAATTTCGGTCAAATATTCAGATGCGGAATAATCAGAAAAGACTGATGTTAAGAAAAGTTTTTCTGAATAAGCATCATGAAAATCTGAGCTTCAATTAAAAGCACGCAGTAAAATCCACAATACTCTCTTACCTTTAAAAAGGTGACTATGTCTACAGTTATAATACTGCCACTTGAACTTCAAAAACACCTTTAATTCTGAAAAGTTACAATATTTTGTACATGTCTTATTTCAATACAGTCTTCTGAGTCTCAGCCTCAGGCTCTTAACCTGTTGTATTGCACAAATACAATGAACATAGACATGTGACATGACCACTCCAATTCTCCAATTAAAGGGGAGGGATACAGAAGGAAAATACAACAAAGTAACATTAATGAAAAAGATATATAGGCCAGCCACATAGGTTGAAAACTCCGTAAGAAACAAATAATACAAACAGCACAAAAATCATTTTGATTGAGGCATGATTAAATAAGGGAAGGAACTAAAATACCACCAAACACTGGGAATGTTGTAGTAGAGAGCAAGGAACACAGAAATTGGGACTGTTACTAAAGTGGAAGCTAGGCTTGACCCCCACTCCAACACGGAAGGGATAGAGGTAAACAGAAATAGATCTAGATAAGTGAGCACAACGGCAACCCCGGACTGAGGACATTCACTAAGTCTCACAGGCACTATGAAAACCTTGGGACTCAACATCCAACAGCCTCAAGTGTGGTCATCCCCCACGATATCCTTCACAGAAGAACAGCTTTATGAAAAGATTAAACAACAGTCCTTGATTCGTTAACCTAAAGGTGACAATACAATACTGTGTTTTTCTTCTAAGGAGTCCTAAAATGCAATTGTAAGTTTCCCAATGTTTATACTTCCCATTAAAGGAAACTGTCCACCTATTTGCACATCCGTGAACTTCCTTTAACAAGAGACACTGCACCTCAATTCATCTCAATTCCATGAAAATGCCTGAGTTAAAAACTCTCTTCTGGCACCAGTCAACCAATCAAGAACACTTAATAGCAGATCATTACAGTTTCTGATTTTGAAGGCAGAGAGTATGAAAAGAGGGGGCTGGGGATAAGGATGACACATTTTGTTTAAGACAAGCCAGGCTTAGCAGAAAAAAGTGGGAGACAAACAGAGGCTGTGGTTGACATAATTGCTTCTGTGACTTATCGGTTTTATTTTCATCTTCAACCCTCGATTTTATATGAAGAGCTTTATTCTCACTGCACACAAAAATGAAATTCTCTAGTAGGTATATGTAGCCTTTTCAGTATGCCACAGGGAAACCTCATTTACTGACCTGGAATGATTTGGGAAGGCATAAAACCATTAAATAGTGATGTAAAGCATAAGGAGGTAATATAAGCTGATAAATATGTAACTGGATGTATCAGACTGTGAATAATTTTTCAAAACAGAGATAACAGTCCCTTCTCCATTTGAATGAACTGCCATTTTCTCAAACTTTAAGAGACAGCAGATTATGCTCGAATAGCTCACTCTTTTCCTTGTATTTCTCTTTTTCAGTTTTCTGAGTGATTCAGTAATTGGTTCTTCACACAAAAATCACACCAAGCTTGTTTCTTTTTTTCTTTTTCTTTCTTTTTTTTTTCCTTGAGCCAATTTTAAGGCACTGTTCTTAACCCTAAATACCCAAGCCCACGCTGGTTAACTGCCAGTGTCGCTTTGGAACTGCAGGTGACAGATGCAGCCAGAGAGCTCACAGATGTGGACTGGCTGCAGTGTGAGTCTTATTGCAATGAGCACATTGACAGAGTCCGCAGATGCACATCTCTGCAGAAGGAGCCTTAAAAACCGTCATTCGCAATTAAATTTACTTTTAGGGCTCTTAACTGGCTATCATTAAGCACTTATCCCAAGTCTCATCCTTGCTCAGCCCTACCCACAATTCATTCTATCTTCCTTAGTTCCAGACCCTTCATCAAACCTAATTTGGTTAATAACAATAATAGTAATAAAGCGGGGCTGTTGGCATTGCCAGCACCAGGAACCGGCGAAGGTGCTATTTGGGAGCCTTCCCGCCGCAGCAGAGGCCGCTGAAGTTTTCTGGGAAGCAATGGACCCCTAGCATCTTTGCACGATCTTTCTCCCTCTGGGTGAGAGCTTCACAGAGACAGATGGGGAATCACCCTTCTCCTGTCTTTCCCAGGGGTGTCTAACACGAAGAATAAAATACCTCTTTTCTTATGCTACACCCTGCTCGATAACGCTCGCAGGCAGGGACGCCCCGCCCCCACGCCGTTATCCCCGATGAGCTCCCCAAATATCACCCTGTCCTCCTAAGAAGTAGACCCTCCCTCGGCCCCCGGACCCATTTCCCCCACCTTAGTTCATCTCCTCGGGTCGTCCGCCCCCGCACCTCCCACCCGCAGCACGGCCCGGCCCGCACACACGAGCCCCGGCACTCAGGCCGCCCAGTCGCCCGCGCTGCCCCCGCCCAGGGTCGCCTACGGGGTTACCGTGGGAAGAGGGGGCGGCGGCAGAGAACGCGGCGGCAGCGCTGCTGCCGGTTACGTCGGACGCGAAGGATAAGCTGGAGGACAAGGATGATGATGAGGCGAGCGCGCTCCCCAGTCTCCATGGAACTCCCGCCCCGGCCCGTTGCTAGGAGCCCCCGAGGCTCGGGCTCTGTCTTTCGTGCTTTGTTGTTCCGGGTACTGGGCGGCCGCTTCTTCCCCGCGACAATAAATAGACCAGACGCAGGGGGAGCATAGAGACAGCGCGCGGGGGCTAGAGCGCCGCCGGACAGGGTGCCCCTGGGTTCCTCGCTAGCCAGTCATTTCCGGCTCTCACTGCTCCCGTCACTTTCCCCCCCGCCCCTTTCCCCACTTTCCCTTCCTCCTTCCTGGTCCCCCAAGGCAGGCCCCTCCCGCTCCTGGGCTTGGCGACGTCCGGGTATTGGGGGCAGGGACTGCTATTGGGCTAGACTTTTTTTTTTGCTTGAGGACCGCCTAAAAAGATTTCGAAAAAACTGCGTGACCTTTATACATTGTTGCGGATATTTAAACATAAGTACGTAGTTCCTGGCATACAGTATAATATAAAAGGACTTTAATTTTTTGGCAAAACCGGAGAACTTTCTCGTTAGCTCATTCAACTTAAAGGTCCACCATTTAACATAATTAGCAAAACTAGTTCTCAACAACTAAGACATTTTCTGTCTGAAAAAGTCCTATTTCGCTTTTTCAGTTAAACGCGTTGATTTACGACATCGCGATAAAGCGTTCATTAAGGAATTCTAATTCTAGTCCTAAAATACAGCGACAGGAGATGATTAGCGGATGGATGGATGGATGGATGGATGGATGGATGGATAGACAGATAGATGGACAGATAGAAAAATAGGGCAAGGGAGCTTAGGTCACACTTCTGTCGCCTCTGCCTTCGCTGTTCCTTACTCAACTTGGGTTTGTGGTCCGGGTTCCGCCTTAGAGCCCGAGCACTTCAGAGGCTTTTACGCGGTGTAGCCAGATCCGGGAAGGATGGACGGGGGAAGAGGGCTGCTGCAGGCTAGGGTTGGGGCGCCGGTACAGAGTGGCGGGTCAGGCCAACGGGCGTAGGAGGGCGTTCACTCGCAAGCCGGGCACCTGGGGACTGAGGCCCTTCCACGGCTCTGCGCCCAGGTAGCCCTGGAATGATCCGGGGACCCCGGAAGGCGCACACTCGCCAGTTTGAACGGCCGCGCTGGGGCCCGATGAGCCCTCGGGGATGGCCTAAGAGAAGCTGCCGGCGGGAGCGAGACTCGAGTAACGGCTTGGGCAGCGCCAGGCAGTGCAGAACCCTGAGACGCCCCCAGAGTCCTACTCTCAGGCAAGCACGGGCCTCCGTTCCGGAGCTCAGCTGCTGCAGTCAGAAGTCTCTGACCCTGGATGAGGCCAATGGGCAGCTCTGATTTAATAAAAGGCCACAAGGCGGGATCATGGGTACCTGGCCTCTGATTGGTGTGACTCCTGGATGAAAAATGATAAAGCCACTGTCCTTTTGGGAGAAAAGAGGAGGGCTGACTTCAGGAGATTTGGGAGTATGCAACCATCAGGGTATTTTATTATTTATAGGGTCTCCAAGAATGCCTCTTGATCTTTTGCTTCCCACTCTGTTGAAAAAATATCTGGGCATTTAAAAGCCCTGTAGATTTATGGAATTTCCATTTTGTTTCAATTTCTGTACTAACATATTCAAATAATATTAAATAATTATAGCTTGTGTTAGGCATAAGTGAAGAAAATAAACAAGAAGCTTTATTGGAAAGTTATGTCTGTGTGTTAGTGGGGAGTCGACTTTTAGCGGGTAACATCAGCTCTTAACTGGAAGGGATGGGAGTGGAAGGGATGTTCATAAACTGCTAACGGGCAGTGGGAACAAGATGCTGAGAGTTTGCTATGCTGGAGCATTAGGGTGGATGGGGTATCCTGATCAAATCAAGGGAAAGAGTGACATGAGATGAAATTGGAGAGAAACTAAGGCCTGAAACCTTCAGTGCCTTGTAGACATACAAGGGAGATTGGATTTTCTACCAAGCGCTAGGGGAAGTGAAGGGTTTTAAGCTGTAGCATAACATGGTCTGATTTACCAAGGGAATGACAAGGGAAAGGCCATAATCCAGTGACTAGTGCCACCGCTGAAAAGTCAATTTTTCCTGCAACAGTGACCAATTTTAAGGTCTATATGAGGCAAATTTCTTTCAGGGGACTAGCAAGATACCTGGTATAAACCATGTCAATTGCTTTGGAATCCCTTTTGTCATACATTAGTCAACGATTTGTCTCACTACAACAGTTTCTCATTCTGGAAATGGATTTGGTTTTGCTGCAAGCACCATTCTCCATAGACCTATTGAATGTCTATACACTATCACATTAGCCCATACACCGTTCCTCTGACCAAGGAAGTCACTTCATGATGAAAGAAGTAAGACAGTAAGATAAAGTCTGTGGGCTTCATTGGTCTTAGAATATGCTCCATTATTTAGGTGCCAGGTAAGATTATAATATTACCCATTATCCAGGTGCTAGGTAAGGTTAGAATATACAGTATATGTCCCAAACCAAGACTCTCCATTAACAAAGAAACTGACACCTAGGCTGGGAAAATAGTGAGATTTATCTGTTAG
The DNA here is from genome assembly GCF_024610735.1 of Ursus americanus. NCBI lineage: Eukaryota > Metazoa > Chordata > Mammalia > Carnivora > Ursidae > Ursus > Ursus americanus. Next base: position 47,110,884 of record NC_142137.1, on the reverse strand, counting down.
ATCAGTGCTACTGAAAATGTGTGTATGGACCGAAGCCAGTCTGCAAGCTGCAGTGAAATCAGCAATGGAATAGGTATAGAAACTGAGAGGAGCATTTCAAAACTTCTAGTAATTTGACATTCATATGGAACCTGAGTATGTAGTTTTACATTTATGAAAGCATTTGCCTGCGTGGGGCTGCTACCTAAAATCAAACAAAAAGCTTTATGATCCTTCACAACAGATAGCTATGCCCACTAAGGCTTCTAGGTTTATGAACTTGGTTAAAAAAAATCATTTGAATATATTGGCTACTTCCTGCTCCCTTAGTGCCATGAGAGAGACAAACTGGTTCAGTAGGGCCATTCTGAAAGAGATAGGCAATGGTGGTGTGGTACTTACATAGCTCTTAGGAGGAGTCCTTTCTTCCAGGGGTTTAGCTATCCTATACTGATTATGATCAGATAATATCTACTCTGCCAATTGAAACAACTAATTTTTCTGTCCCCCATAAGGTTTATACACCAACCAGCAATGCAGAGACCCAGCAGGGCAATGGAGTCAGGGATGTCTCATTCCTCATGACTCTTCCCAAATATCTTCCGCTGTGCCCCCTTACCAATTGAAAAAGGTAATTTTCCCATTATGCCAGTCGAATGGTACACAACTTAGGGGATAGAGTCCCAAGCTGTAACCTGGCTTTACAATCCCAGCCTGTTTCTCTCCCTATCATCGAATAGAGTCTGTGGCAAAGACAGTGAACTAAGATCCAGGGTGATTGACAGAGTTGTTAGGCCAGTTTCCAAGAGATAGAAACAAGAAGGGCAAAGTCCCTATTCAAAGCTTACTGTCTCAATGAGATTTCTGATAACAACCTAATGGATTTCCCCCAAATGACACTGACTGACAGCCAAGTAAATTTTAAGGGATTGCCAGAAAGCCTTTGTCCTTGCAGAAGGCCTCTACTGGTGTGATGTGTCAGAGACAACATCCCAGTCTCCGTATCAGCAGAAAGATGAATTCAGTTGCCAGAGCAGTACCAGGAAGTTCCTTCTGGTTACTCCACTAAGGCCGGGTCTTTGAGGATAATAAATAAAGGAAATCTTGACACTTTGATTGGCTGACCAAAGATCTCAGTTCTCTGCTGGAAAAGAGAAGCCCTTCTTACCCTTACTCTTGTCCAACAGGATACGGTATATGCTCAACCATTGCACAGTGAGTCTCCTTTTTGCCCTTTCTCATTAGTTTTTGTTATCCTGTTCCCCACCCCCTCTATTATATATTTGTGCATTGGCTAAAAATGCATTATTTATCGTTTAACGAGATCGGGACCTTATCAAGATTGGCTACACTCAAAGGATAACACGTAGGGAACACTTATCATTTTGTCAGCCCAGAACAGCTCTCTTCCTTTGGGAAGAGTCCTCTTACCTCTTATTTGGGGAACCGTGTTTACTCTTTACCTTCCTCCAGTCCAACGTGCGTCCAAACGGGAGCTGCAATAGTGATTATGATTGGCAGGTTTCTGAGCTAAGCTGGGGCAGCTGTCTGGAAATTGAGTTATCGCTCCCAGTTCCAACTTCACTTTATGTCTGCTGTGTGAAGATGGATCTTGGTCCTTTAAATATTCTTGTTTGCTAGCGATCAGAATGTTAAGTTTTATCAGTAGAAAAGACTGGAGAGACATCGAAGTAGGAAAGGGTTTTGCTTCCTGGTTCCGGTGTACCCCCATGACAGGCTCCTGAAGCATGGAAGTCTTCTCTAGAATCTACCTCCTCTGCCCACTCAGGGGTCTGAAGGACAGTCAGTGGTAAAGGAAACTCTTCCGAGGGAGCATAATCAGAACTGTGTCTTTGCTTGCGCTCCATGTCTAGAGTGAGGGGTGACTAGAATGTGCAATTGCTAATGGTTTTTCTCGATGTGCAGGGACTTGGAAGGAATAAGATTGGAAGATTGGTGACAAGGAAGTGTGGGGAAGAGATATCTAGATGAATTTCTCTAAATGGGCACAAACTGTGAAGATAGCTGTGTCTCTTTTCGATGCATACTAACGGTATCCATCGCAGAGGAGACTGCTAAAAATCAGGTGGGCAAAATGGCGCTATCTGTGGATGTCAGCCAGCCTCTTACCCAGCTACTCAGGGCTTGCTCCCGGGGCCCTTGAACAAAATGGCCATGGTGGTAAGGATGCAGGCTATGCATGTGCTCAACAATCTGGACATCTCCTTAACCAAGGCTCATCTTGACACTACCGTTAAGTGCCTAATTTGCCAAGAGCAGAAAACAACATTGAGTTCTTGCTATGGCCCCTTTCCTAGGGTATGAACCAGCTGTCTGATGGCAAATTGATTATACTGGACCTCTTCCATCACTGAGCCAGCAAAGATTCATCCTTATTGGAATAATCACATATTCTGAAAATGGATTAGCCTTTCCTCCTTATAATGTTTCTGCCAGCACCACTATCTGTGAACTCACAAAATGGTTTATCTGCCAGCAGTACATCCATCCCACACAACATTGCATCCAATCAGGGAACTCATTTCACAGCAAAGGAAGTGCAGCAATGGGTCCACGTCTATGAAATCACAGATCTTACCACGTACACCATCACTTGGAAGCAGCTGGCTTAACTGAACAGTGAAATGACTTACTGAAGACTCAGCTATAGCCTTCTTGGGAGGCAACACCCTGGAAAAATGAAATTCTGTCTTACAGGATGTATTTTGAATTAGAGACCATTACATGGTACCCTCTCTTCCATAGCCAGAATAAACCTGAATCAAGGTGTGGCAGTAGGAGTGGCTCTGCTCACAACTTCATCTACTAAACCACTCAGAAATTTCCTCCCTTTTCTGGAAACTTTGACTGCTGCTGGTGTAGAGAATTGAGTCCCCAAGGGGAGAATGCTTCTTTCATGAGATGTGTCAGTGGTTCCGCTAAATCGGAGGAGACTACCACCTGTCTATTTTGGGTTCCTTATGCCCCTGCAACAAAAAAACAAAAACAGGAGGTAATTTACTGACTGGAGTGATTTTTTTTTTTACTTCTACCAAACATTTACTGCGAAATATAATATAAGTGTATAAAGAAACCATTAAGACATTTATTTATATAAATAAAGTATACAGAAAAGTCACACTCAAATTAGAGCAATTTTGAACTCTCTCTTATACTTAACTAATTTAGCAACAAGTAAAATCCCTACCCAAAGCTGTAAACATTTAGTGAAATGATATGCTTTTCTTTTTTTTTCTTTTTTTTTTTTTTTTTTGTTGGTGTAGGCTCCATGCCCAACGTAGAGCCCAAACTCATGACCCTGAGATCAAGACCTGAGCCAAGATTAAGAGTTGAATGCTCACCAACTGAGCCACCCAGGCGCCCCTGAAATGATATATTTAAATAGTGACACTGTTTGGGAAATGTCTAGAAAGACAGTCTAGAACCCAGAAAATTCTCTCGGGATCCTCTTAGTACTTAATATTATGTCTAATATTAAAGTTAATGAAAACTTATAGCAACCAAAAATAAATGGTAGGGTGTTTGAGGACTCAGATCTTTTGGAATTGAAGGTTTGGGCCACTCCACCAAGCAAATAATCCCAACCAGCTGAGGCTCCAACTGATGGCAGGGGAAATACAAGATGGGTAGAGGAAAATAAAAGCTGTAGATACTAATCATGACCTTGTGAACAATTCCAGAAATGAGGACTGCAGTATCTTTGCATGTTTTCTATTGGCTTATTATACCTATATGTTTATTTGTATTTACTAATCGTTTTCTTTCTTTATCTCCTTCCTATTTTTACTTTATATTCATGTTGTTGGAAGTTGTATTAGTTTCCTAGGTCTACTGTAACAAAATACCATAAATCTGATGGCTTAAAACAACACAAATTTGTTCTCTTACCGTTCTGGAAGCCAGAATTCCAAAATCAAGGTGTTGGCAGTATTAGTTTCTTTTGAGGCTCTAAGGGAGAATGTGTTCCATGTCTTTCTCCTAGTTTCTGGTGGCATCCTGGTAACCCTTGGCATTCCTTGGCCTGTGAATGCATCACTCCAATCTTGGCTTCCATCTTCATATTGTCTTCTCTGTGCGTGTCTGTGTCTCAAATTTCCCTCTTCTCTCTCTTATAAGGACACCAGGCATTGGATTTAGGGCCCACTATAAATCCAGGATGACCTCATCTCAAGACCCTTAATTTAATTACTCTGCAAAGACCTTATTTCCAAACAAGGGCACATTCACAGGTACTGGACACTAGAACTTAGACATAATCTTCTGAGACCACAATGCAACTGACTACAGAAGTTAACGTTACAATTGGTTTTTTTTAATTTATTTTTTTAAGATTTTTATTTATTTATTTGATACAGAGAGAGAAAGAGAGAGTGTGCATAAGCAGGGGGAGGGGCAGAGGGAGAAGCAGTTTCCTCACTAAGCAAGGGAGCCCAACATGGGGCTCCAATCCCAGGATGCAGGGCTCCATCCCAGGACCCTGGGATCCTGACCTGAGCCAAAGGCAGCCGCTTAATCGCTTAATCAACTGAGCCACCCAGACGGCCCTACAATTGGTCTTTAAGTAACAGAATATTCAGTGGAACGGTGACTGAATTTGAGGATTAATATAGCCAGCAATGGATACAATGAGTCTGAAGACTCTGTCTCCCCTTATTTGGGGAAAAGGTGAGAATTTCACTTCCAAAAAGGATAGCCGTGTCTTATTAGGTAGAAATACAGCACTGTTCTGTTCCAGGTGCTTCTGGAAGCTCAGCCGTCAGGCCGTCTCCCACAGCGCACGTGGCTCCTACGGTGGAAGCAGCTTCTCCAGAGCCTGCCTCCTACAACACACGTAGCTTCCACCCGTGCAGCTCACCCCCCAAACATGCTCCCTACCGTGAGGTTTTGTAGGAGAGCCCCTCCGGTGACACATCTCCCTGTGACCTGCTATCCCCAGCAGTTAGAGGGGGGATTCCCTGTGAATTCTGTCTGGGAAGTATCAGAGTAAATTTCAGTGAGTCCTGGCCATGCCTTCTCCAACAAGGTCTGGAGCTCAGCTCTGCTGGGGCGGGTGCAGCGGGGAGGGCGCAAGGCTGTTCCTTGGCACTCCATCTCAGCCCCAGGAGTAGTGCCTGCTCCTTGAATGTGCCCTTTCTATATTCTTTCCGGTTTTCCTTGTTTCATGCTAGCTAACCCCTTAATACTCCAATTTCCTGTTAGAGTTAAAAATTCTTTATATTATACTGTCTCTGCTCAAAAGACTGTGCAGCTTATCTCTCCTGAGTGGACTCACTATCCCGCTTTCCTGGCTCCTGTGATTGGTGAGGAAAAGGGTATGTGACCAAGCCAGGCCAAAGAGCGTCCTACTCCAGGATTTATGGAGGTGCAGCTGAGAAAAAGAACAATTTCCTTTTCTAGTAGTAAAACTGGGAAGGTGTGAACTGAGGGCAACGGAAGGACATAGCCTCTTCTGTAAGGAGAGCAATGTTCACTAGCAGTTAACGAAGCTGACATAGGAAGAGAAGCAGAGACAGTAGATGGAGAAAAAAGATGGAAAGGCTCAATGGTTCAAAGAAGTCGATCTTCCTCAAATGTATCTGTAAATGTAATATTATCCCTATCAATAGCTAAGGATAATTTTTTTGAAGATTTTATTTATTCATTTGAGACAGAGAGATACAGAGAGAGAGCATGAGCAATGGGAGAGGCGGAGGGAGAGGGGGAAGCAGACTCCTGGGGGTCCATCCCAGATCATGATCCGAACTGAAGGCAGACACTTAAACATCTGAGCCACCCAGGTGCCCCGCTAATGATAACTTTTAATAAAATTAATCAAATTCTAAATTTCATCTAAAAAAGAACATGCAAGAGAGTGACATAGATAGCTTTGCAAAATATATATGTATACATAAAATGTATGTATATATACATGTATTAATCTGCCAGATCTAAAAACACATTAAAAAGCCACAATAATTAATATAGGATAGAATTGGGGCAGGAATGGACAGAAAATGAATGGAAAAGAACAGAAAACAGAGATCCATGTATTTAAAGGAAATTATTAAATGATAAAAGTGCATTTCAATTCTTTTGGGAAAAGGTAATCAATCAATAATGGAATTGAGACAGTTGGCTATCCACTGATAAAGTATATATACAGTCAGATCTTTATTTCATAACAAAAATACATTCCACATGGATTAAAAAGCTCCATTGTCTCCAATTTTAGTTCTCTTTTGGAGGAGTTTTTATGACACTTGTCAAATGTATGAGTTTCAAAGATCCTCAGCTCTGTTAGGTTTTATCATCAAATCTCTATCCATATACTTTATTTATAAATGACTATGCAACCTTTTTTTCTACACGAAGGACACATGAATTCATTGTCTTTGTAGAAATTCAGACAACACAAACATACACACAAAAAATGGAGTTTCTTTTGTCCCCCCCTCCTGCCACCCCACTCCCCACCTCAGATTTAATACTATTGTGTGACACCTACTTAATATGATTCAGAAACTCTCTGCTGTTCTGATATTCTGAGTCATTTTTTGTGCTGCTATGAATTAAATTTTATGTTTATATTTCTTCTGTTAATGGAATTGAATCTTGAAAAGCTAGAGATGTATTATTTTTAGGCCACCTACTTGAAACAAAAGTTGGTTTGGTCATTTAGTCAATAATTCAATTCACAACTAAGATAAACAGCATTATTTTGAAATATATAAAATTATTTCGAAAATATATCTCGCCCTCTAGTGGTGGGAAAGTAATCTACTTAATTTTTACTCTGGAAATTTCATCCTATGCACTTCTCATTAACTTGGGGGAGCAGGGTGATGCAGGAAAAGTATCCTTAGATTTGTATTGTTTGAAAGAAGTTACAGTATGATCAGTTTTAGATCTTGTTGTGTTGTTAAATAAGATTACTAAAAAACTACTACTATTATAAAGAGAATAAAAAATAGAATGTATAAATTCCCATCTCGTAGAAAACAAAAATTAAATAATAAAAAAATAGACAATTAAACAAGTATAAAGAACGTTAAGAGACAAAAAAAAAAAAACACAGAAAAAGTGGAACAGGGGCACCTGGGTGGCTCTATGTTAAGGGTCTGCCTTTGGCTCAAGTCATGATCTCAGGGTCCGGGATGGAGACCGACATTGGGCTCCCTCTGCAGCTCCCCCTGCTTGTGCTCTCTCTCTCTCACATACTCTCTCTCTCTCAAATGAATAAATAAAATCTTGAAAAAAAGAAAAAGTGGAACAAAAAGAAAGCATAAAGATAGTGGAAATAAGTTATAAATTTCTACTAACCATAACACATGTAAATAGATTAAACTCACATGTAAAAAATGCCAAAAAATATAATAGTAGACTAAAAATAATTCAACTATAGTCTGTGTATAAATATGTTGAGTTCAAAAACAGATTGTTCCGGTAGCTTAAAAAATAAACAAAAAGAAAATATAAGATCTCCAAATATTTTTTACATTTAAAGAGTAAAAATTATGAAAATTAAAAATGAAAAAGATTCCAGAGGGTAGAGGAATGGGGAAATTGGGTGATGGGCATTAAGGAGGGTACGTGATGTGATGAGCAGTGGGTGTTATACACAACTGATGAATTACTGAACTCTACATCTGAAACTAATGATGTGCTATGTGTTGGCTAATTGAATTTAAATTAAAAAGAAGATCCCAGAAAAATACTAATCATAGAAAACTAGTAGCTATATTAATATCAGCAAAATAAAAATAAAAATTAGTGGATATAAATTTAAAATCTGACAAATTTATATCAAAGTAGATATGCCGATAAATCTCTGAATTATTAATAGGTAAAGCAGATAAAAATTAGTAGAGAATAATATAATTAATAAGATTTTTATTTGCTTTAAAGAAGAAAGCCTGAACATTCATGAGCTAAGTATCCAACTTAAGTTAGAGAAAGAAAAGCAGAAGAAAGTCCAAGAAAATAGAAAAAACACATGATAAAGACAGACATTAATGAAATAGAAAACACAAAATACGGAGGATTCTACTGATTTTTTTTTAAAGGATAATAAAGAAGACAACCATTGTATGAGGCTGACCAAGAAAAACAAGAGATAAAGCTTAAATAAAAGCAATTAGACATGAAAAACAGAGTCTTAACCTCAGATAAAGACCAAAAAGATAAAAAGAGGACACTACAAACAACCTTACGCCAATAAGTTTGGACATTTGGAAGAAATGAGCAATTTCCTAAAAATAATACTAGCAAAAATGACGCAGGAAGAAAGGATTGGGCTTCTGGATTCTGGTAATCGACCAGTTCTCTTACAGAAAACTACTAAAAATTCTGGGAGAAAAATCCAGAAGTTTTTCTTAAAAGCAACTACTGAAAAGAGAATTAGGAAGGCCAAAATTAAGAACAAGGAAGAACTGAGAAAGGTGAACAAGCATTAGAAGATGCTCTTGCTCTGCGAGCATTGGACGGTCCTAAGAACTGGGACTTGTATTTTGGTGCCCTCGCTGAGTGAAGGGCACAGCAATAGCCCAGTGATCGCATGAGTGGGAAGTTGAATAGGAGGTCTTCCTAAAACCAAAGTGAGACACAAAAGACTTATATCCTGAGGGTAAGAATGTGCCTGAAGTAGACAAGTCCTCTTGTGGTTGTTTCCATCACCTCAGTGGGCCAGGAAACTTCAAACTTTGAACTTATATTAAGATGATTTCAGACTGATTGATTTCCCTAGATGCCTAGCAGAAACACAGACCTCTCTGTAAGAAGGTAGATTTCTATTAGGTTTCAAATTATTCTTATAAACAGGTTTTCTTTCTTTCTTTAAGATTTTATTTATTTATTTATTTATTTATTTATTTATTTATTTATTTATTTATTTGACACAGAGAGAGAGAGAGAGCGCACAAGCACAGGGAGCAGCAGAGGAAGAGGGAGAAGCAGGCTATCTGCTGAGTAGGGAGCCTGATGTGGGGCTCGATCCCAGGACTCCGAAATCATGACCTGAACCAAAGGCAGATGCTTAATCAACCGAGCCACCCAGGCGACCCCCTATAAATACATTTCAAGTACAATTCCCAACACATACATAGGTCAAATTACACAGACATTTCTACTGTTTTTTTTTTTTTAAGATTTATTTATTTATTTTAGAGAGTGAGGGAGGAGCAGAGGGAGGGGGAGAGAGAATCTCAAGCAGACTACCCACTGAGAGTGGAGCAGGACAAGGGGCTGAATTTCACAACCCTGAGATCATGACCCTGAGATCACGACCTGAGCTGAAATCAAAACTCAGAGTCTTAACCAAGTGAGTCCCCCAGGTGTCCCACAAACTTCTACTCTTCAAAAGACATGTGAAGAGAATGAAAAGCTAAGCCACAGACTTGGAGAAAATACTTGCGAATCATATATTTAATAAAAACTCTAAAAAATTATAAAAAGACAATTACAACAAAACAAGTCAATAAAACACAGAGCAAAAGACTTCGACACTTCATCAAAGAAAATACACAGGTGGCAAATAAGCATATGTAAAGATGTTCAACATCATTAGTCATTAGAACAATGCAAATAAACCACAATGAGCTATCACTACGCAGCTATTAAAATAACTAAATTAAAAAAAAAAACTGATCATACCAAGTGTTGAGGAGCGAAGAAAATATATCTCTTATATGCTACTGATGGAAATGTAAAGTGGTAATTCATGCAAAGACTTGCACACAAATGTTCATGGCACCTTTGTTTTTAAGAGCCCAAAAAAGAGGCAGTGCAAATATCCAGTAACAGGTGAACAGGTAAACAAATGGTGGTATCTTCATAGAATGGGGACACAAGGAATACCAGAATTTCTGCTCAGAAGTAAAAAGGAACAAACTATTGCTAAGAGCAATAACAACATTGATGAATCTCAAAATAATTATGCTGAGTAAAAAACAAAAAAAAATGTCAGCAAAATGAGTACATACTGTATTATCCCATTCGCAGAACATTCCAGAAATGCAAACTACTGTATAGTGACAGAAAGCATATCAGTGGTTCCCTGAGGTTTCAGAAGAGGGGTGAGAGGAAGATAGGATAAAAAGGGGCATGAGGAAACTTCGAGGTGACAAAAATGTTCATTATCTTGATGGTGGTGATGGTTTTTTGAGTGTATATATATCTCAAAACTTATAAAATTGCACACTTAAGATATATGCAGTTTATTATATGTCAATTTAACTTCAATAAAGTGCTTAACCTACTAGCCAAAATGTAAAAAGGGAAACATACCATGACCAAGTAAGTTTATCCCAGGAAGGCAAGGTTGCTTTCATATATGAAAATAAATAAATAGAGGCACCTGGGTGGCTTAGTTGGTCAAGCATCTGCACCTTGATCTCAGGTCAAGTCCTGATCTCAAGGTTGTGAATTCAAGTCCCATGTTGGGCTCCACCCTGGGTATAGAGCCTACTTAAAAAAAAAAATGTAAGTAAGTAAATATAATCCACTAAATGAATAGATTAATTTAGAAAATCAGATGACTATTTCAATAGATAAAAAAATCTGATGAATTTCAATATGCATTTGTGATTTAAAATATAACTTTTATAAGGTCAGGAATAAAAAGAAATTTCCTTACACTGATAAGAAGTATCTACAAATAATAACAATAACTTTACTGTAAATATCTTACCTAAGGGTGAAACACCAAACACTTTCTCTTTAAGAATGGGACTCAGACAAGGACAATTGCTGTTAAACTTTTCTTTTATTTCAACCAGCTCTCTAGTGGAGTACTAGCCAGGTGAGTACGGCAAGAAAAACAAATCAAAGATACAAGGATTTTAAAAAACAGAATGGTTATTTCTAGCAGATGAAATGGTTATATAAAAAGGAAATTTAGAATAAGAATGGAGTTTAGCAAAGTTGTCAAATACAAAATAAAAATATAAAAATCAGTTGCATTTCTATAAATCAGCTAACAACCAGGAACTAGAAGCTACTCTAAGTACTTAAACAGAAAGGAATTGAATAGACGAAATTAGAAGAATATGAAATCATTGGAAGAGTTGAGTTTCCAGATATGAATCTCAGAACAGCACAGAGTGACCCTCCAAAGAAGACCACAGGAGCTGAGAGAATCAGGTGACCGCCTTCAGTAACATACCACCACTGCTGCAGTTCAGGAGTCTGAAACCAGAAAGCCACTTCCCAACTGCCTCTCAACTCAATGCCTGCAAAATGCGACTGCGTTCTAGAACACGGCTACAGATAGACTCCATACCTCGGTGACCTTGCCTCCTAGCCAAAACCTGATGAAGTGACAGAAGGATGACTTCTGCCTTACTTTTGTCTCCCAAATTGCCTGTAAATGCGTATGATTGGTGGGAACTACTTCACAAAGATAAAACTAGCTTCAAGGAGATTCTGCAAGATCTAGATTTCAGCTTTCCAGACTCCTCTGGAAGTGCCAGTGACAACACAGCAGTGACACTAGAAAAGAGTAGGAACAAAAGCTGAGGGTCAACCATAGGCACTTCAACTAGCAACGAAGAGTTGCAAGAATGTAATAAAAACACATAATAATTATAGAATCCACAAAACAAAGCTTTATGAATTCTTATAGTAGGATATGCAAGACATTTATGTAAAAATTATGCTCTTCAATTACACTGAAGAGCACTTGCACAAATGCAGAGATACACCATTTTTTACAAGTAGGAAAACCCAACATCTAAAAGAAGTCATTTCTCCCTAAACTGGCCTATAGATTCAAGAGCATTCCAGTCTAGATACCCAGAAGATTTTTAGAGGAACTTCACAAACAATCCTGAAGAATGAGTTTGGGAGAAAAGTGTGAGACTTGCCCTATCACGTAGCATAATTTATTATAAAGCTATATGATTAAATGATGAACTATTGGTGCAGGATTAGATCAATTGACTTGTGAAACAGAATAAGGAGCCAAAGTCAGACTCCTGTAGGGAAACATGATATATATATCCGAGGTCACGTAATTCCAGTGGGGAAGAACGGACTCATCAATTATCAGTGTCAAGAAAGTGGGTTATAAACTAGGACCCCTCCTCCACACCATACAGGCAGATCAAGTCAAGCATGATTAAGGACTCAAACGTGAAGGGCAAAGCTTCAAAACTCTAAAAAGAAGACATGGAAGGACAAACCTATGACCTCGGGATTGGGGAATGTTTCTTGAACAAGATACAAAAAACAACAATCATAAAGCAGCTTGAGTTGAGAACATTAAAATGAATGTCCTCACTCCTTGTAAAAACATGGACAAGAAGAGGAGAACTTCTGTGTATCAGTAAGAAAAAGTCAGATAGGGGCGCCTGGGTGGCACAGCAGTTAAGCGTCTGCCTTCGGCTCAGGGCGTGATCCCGACGTTATGGGATCGAGCCCCACATCAGGCTCCTCCGCTATGAGCCTGCTTCTTCCTCTCCCACTCCCCCTGCTTGTGTTCCCTCTCTCGCTGGCTGTCTCTATCTCTGTCGAATAAATAAATAAAATCTTTAAAAAAAAGAAAAAGAAAAAGTCAGATAACCCAGTTGAAAAAATAGGGCTAAAGACATGAAGAGCACTTCACAGAAGAAACATGATAATATGAATAAAACTATGAGTCAAACATAGGGAAAGATGCTCAATCTCATCTTGTGAGTAGTTATCAGGATAACTCTTGCACTGAGATACGTGCACAAAAATATTCAAAGTCACATTGCTAATAGCTGACGTGGTAAAAAAAAAAAAAAATCCCCAAAGTCTCCTGAAAATAGACTGGATAAATTATGGTGTGTTTATACAAGGGAATATTATATAGCAGTCAGATGAATAAACTAAAGCTAGAAGCGATCACAGGGATTAATCAATTCAATATCGAGTGTTACAAACAAAAACGACATAGAGTATGATACCAGCTCAAAGATGAGCAAAATTAAAAAACTTAAAAAGCTCTTTTGAAGCAAGGCTTTCAAAAAAAACTAATAAAAACACATTAAAAAAAAATAAGTAAGGGTACCATAAACAAAAAATCCAGGATAGTGTTTACCTTATTGGGAGGAAGACAGGATGGCTGAAAAGTTGAACTTTGAACATTTTAACGTCTTTCGTGTTTACGTTATTTGTCAAGCCTGAACTCGCAGTATGTTCATTAAAGTAGAACTAAGTAGAACAAGACCAGGGTGCCTCTTATCACCATTATTTTCTCCTCTTTGTTCTAGAAGTTCTAGCCAATAAAATGAGATAAGAAAAAGAAATAATTGTAATAAAGGCGGAGCAAAATGACTTTTAGTTGACATGATGGTGTTGTCTAGAAACCCCAATAAAATCAATTAAAAAACCCACCCAAACTAATAAAACCCTTAGCAAAGGATCAGTTCCTGCAATATCTGCCGTTTGTTGGTATCTACTATGTGCCAGAAACTCTGCTTGACACTGTACGTTCATTGTCTCAGTGACCCTCCCACGCAACCCTCTGAGGTATGCTAGTATCTCTTTGAAGATGAGGGAAAGGGTCAGGTTGAGTGACTTAATCAAGTGGCCGGACAATTGGACGTTTCATGGTCTGATTCCACAGCTTGTGCTCTGAAGCATTTTGCTATATTGTCTCCAAATGAATACTGAAAGTAACAGAAATAGCCAGTGATCAGGACATTTGTTCCAGGAAGAATACTTGGATACATTTAATGGCAAGCATTATCAGACTAGGATAGTAAATGTCTTACCTCAAAGTGCACATACTTCAGATGGACCGAATATATAGTGCAATATGGTCAAGACTTTCTCTGCTGAACAATGCTGCAGAGGAGGTCTTAAATTCTTCTTCTGTCTTCCCCTTATAGACAGCATGCCGATTGCTATCTTTCTGTTAACTTGTTTTTTCTTCAGAAGAGTTACAATAGTATTACTGATCAGGTAATGATTATCCTCTCTGAAACTATGTCTTGATTGGCTTGGGGTGATTTTGTATTTCTCTTCGAGGCAACAGTTAGAGTTACTTCCATCACCAATGATTTTTTTTTTCTAACTTTCCTCTGAGATGGTAGTTTTATACATAAAGATTGATTTTAGGATATTTTCTAGGGTGTGGAAATTAAATAACTTATAACTAGTGTTTTCTAGCTCATTTATAACTTCCATCAGAATTTTCATTAATTCCTTTCGTCCTGTAGATGCTCAAACTGTCAGAGAGGTTTGCTGAGCTGGTTGCTTTCATACCTTCTGCATTTGAAAATGCTGGGAACACCTTCACCTCATGCCCTCCCTCACCTCTTCCCCCATCTGGTGCTTGCCCCATCTGTTCAGCTTGCCCCTGAAGGCTCTGTCCCACTGTCCCCTTCTCACAATCTTAGATTCAAGTGTAGTTTCAAGTCAGCTTTGGAATCATTAATTAGAGCTAGAAGGGACTTTGGAGATCAGTTTGGTTTTATAAATGAGGAGATGAAAGCCCACACTATTTGTCCTACTCATTTCCTCCAGAACATGGTTTTCATCAGTTGATTTCTTTTGAAACCCAATACCCATTCAGTAACAGTCAGGATCCCTAGTGTGAAAATACAGAACTGAAAATGAGAAACAAGGCTGCCACCCTGTGGTGTGAACAGAGAGAAGGGATTTATACAGAGAATTGTGAGAACAGAGGAAATTTATGCGTAGTAAATTTTCATTAACTAGAACAGTAATACTAGCTTTTGTACTTGTCATTGTGATTCACTGAATGAGATTTACAAGAATGTGAAATTCTCTTTAGGCAACATCCAGAGGTCCTGGCTCAGCCATTAGACCAGGAGCTGCCTGAAGTCCTGGGAAGATAAAATAATTGACTGATCGATAGTCACAGACTGAGAGATCTATGGAAGAAATACATACATTTGTATCTTAAAAGTAGGTCTAGATAGGCAAAAGTTTATTTTATAAAACTGAATTAAATAAAACCATGTGTTATAGGTTATTAAATTCTTGAAATTCTTGTTGTCCCTAATTTTTTCACAAATACTTCTGGCATGATAGCCATGTGACATAAATAAGATAATTTAATGAAGTCTAAGCAGAGCAAATACTTAAATATGAAATATTTATATGAATTTGCTTTCAGTAGTTATATAAGCGTTGCTCTAGTTTGAGTGTCACAGAAATGTGCGTCGAGATCTATTTTGGGCTAAACATAGAAGTGGAAGCCTAAGGAGACTCATTAGTTGAGCTGCACAGAGGTCCCCTCGGTGGATGTGATGCTTTCAACAAGCAGACACAGGGTAAGAAACGAGGCCATGAAACATCAGTTTGCCAAAAATATTTACCATATCAGCAACTATCCTTATCCTAGACGATTGCAAATTGCTTGGGTCAAGGACACATGGGTCTGCCCTGTCTCACCTGGAATCAATGAAAATGGACAAGGAGTGCCGTATCAGTAAGTCCCAGGAATGGGCTGTTCACCGTAAGACAGCCTAACATTCTTAAAGGAGCCTAATAATCTCAAGGCAGCAATTTTTTTTATTAATTGAATGTAGCTAAAAATATATTAATTCCATTTTATATTTTTAAAACTTAAAAATCAGGAATGTTTGAAATAAATCCTACTTGAGTTCCAATCCTACTTCCCCTACTTAGGTGATAACTTTCTTTGGTCAAGTTATATTTAACTTCTCCAGCCTTTAGGTTCTCATCTGGAAAATGGGGTGGGTAATACCTACCCACTGGACTGTAGCAAGGGTTAGGTAGGAAAAGGCATGCACAACACTTAGCACCAAGCCTAGCACTTAGTGCTCCGTAAACATGAGCTGTTCGCATAGCCCAGGAGTGGAGATGTGGGTACAACCAGACTCTATGTGTGCTCACAACAAAACTATCAAATTTCATGGAGAAAACCATAACTTCTATTGCATTTTTTAAGCATTTAAAGAAATGATGTGTCAGACAAAAAGAAACTGGCCAGCAGGGTTTCTCAAAGGGCACTGCGTTTTCAGCCTGGCGCCTGGAATTTCTTGGCACATCAAAAAAGAAAAAATTAGTCTCTTGGTGAGAAATTCATGCTGAGTTTGTGAAAATAGTGCTGATTTTCTAATCAGATGTCCCAGGTTCATATTTTTAGATCCATCACTTACTAGCTATGCGTTCTTGGACTTCAGTATCCCATATGTTAAAATAGAAAGAATAATACCATGTACCTACATACTGTTTATTGTTTAATAAAGTGACTATTATAGCATCCTACATCAGGAGATAATGTGTGTAACCATCTATTCTAGAACAAGTCTCAATAATTTGTTGCTGTTGTTCCCTTGGGATTCTTTGATGATGGTGATGGTAATAGAGAAATCCTGGGACTTAAGTACTTGGGAAGTTGATTTACAAATCCATCTTGTTTGATGAATAGGAAAATAAAAACTGGAAAAGAACGGTTTGGGCAGTGTTCCAGTTATCAATGTATTGCCTCTCAGCCCCAACCCCACTGTTTTGCAGCTGGATTTTATACACATTTCTCTTTTGCAGCTGGCGCAATGCTACACTTTGTCAGTAGAGGGCGCCAGAGGGACATTGCAGGAGGAAGGGGCTCCTTTTTCAAATTCACTTACTAGTGCTCCTTCCAAGCAGGGTCCTTTGATGGGCCACCTTTTGTAGGCCAGGCTCCTATGGCACTGTGACAGCTGGCAGTGTCTGGTGGCCAACATAAACAGTTCCTGTGGGAACCTGTACCCAGTATCTCCTCTGGTGGCTTTACAATGACTTCCGAGGTGTGGCACCTCTTGTGAATGGCTTTCCCTTGCGGAATACCCAGAGGGCACATTCCCAGTGACTCCCAGCCATGGTTCCCAGTTTGCCAGCCTCTGTTTGCCTCCACCCCAGAAGAGTGTTCCCTGCACTCTCGTCCAGCTGGAATTCTTTGCTTGCCACTCTGTGCTCCAGTCAACTATGGACCAACTCTGGCCCAGAGCAATCCAGGGATCTTCTCTGTCCTGGGGACTCCTCCAATAAGGCCTGAGTCCTAGCCTTGGAAAGAGGACCTCTTTTCCAAGTTTACTCCCTTCAAGGGTATACTTTCTGAGCCCCAGTTCTTCTTTCTAGTTAATCCTCTGCTGTAGTTAATTTTTTATTTTTCTTATTTTTACTTTTTGTAGTTAACTTTTTAAATTAAACCTTCATTGTTCAGATTACTATATGGTTTCTGATTGGACACAGACTATAAAAGCGAGTCCTTCATCCGACCTCCGTGAAAACTCAATTAACTCTATTCCACCATAGTAGTAACTATCTTGTGACAAAACTTCCCCTGCCTCTCACATCTTCCTGTGAAGTTCTGAATATAGAACGGAGATTTTTGCTTCTTTATGTCAATCATGTCCCTTTTGTCAATTCATCCGTGGCTCAAGATGTATAAATTTCATTAAAAGGTCAAATCAATATTGATGGGAACCTGCAAATGTTAGGCCTCTTCCAGCTATTAGCTGACTTAATTAGGCAGATGTGTACTGTTCTAGAAACCACGTTACTCACACTGCAGCTAAACCTTCAAACTGAGGCAATCGGGAAAGGCTTCGTGGAGTTGGTGGCATTTGAGTTGGATGTTGAAGGGAGGAAAGGATTTCACAAAACTGAAATATAGTCACCGTCATGGCAGTATTTCAAGCATAAGGAAAAAGATGCAGAGGCATACCTGTTTACCTGGAGCAAACATATTGGATAGGGAAGAAGTAGGAATAGAGTTGAGAAGAAGGTAGTGTCAGATTGTGGAGGGCCTTGAACGCCAGGCAAAGAAGCATGGAGAGATACTATATTTTCACATAGGTTTGGCTTCAGTGTAGAGGAAGTTGAATTGGAAAGGATCCTAAAGCCTAATCAAGGACACCTATGAGAAAACTTTTATAGTAACCAAGATATGAGGCCATCTGGACCCATAATGATGGAACAAGGGAGAGCAGGGAAACCGGAAAGGAAGGAACTGAGGTATAAAAACTATGTAACGGATGACTGCATTAGAGACCGAATGGGTGGATATAAGAGAGGAAATTTTGATGATTCTAGGTGTCCAGTTTGTATGTGGCACAGAGCAGGGTATGATGGGAAGACAGAGCTCGTGTTGATTTTCCAGCCTAGCTGGAATATGCTGTGAGGAATGGAAAGTCCCTATAATAAATATAACTGGTGTGCTGATGTAACTCAAACACTTTATTTACTTATTCATCCATTCTTCTACTGCCTCTTTAAACAGTGCTCAGTGGGGGAATTTCTTCTTATTCCCCTGAATGAAAATTTGGCAAGTCTTCTCACTTTTGTGCTCATTCTTACATAGGAGACAGTGCTAAGTGTCATGGAGGCTCAATCCAGTAATTAGAATATCCAACCCAAGACGTTAAGAGAAATTCTGGACTATATTATGTGTTAAGCCTCAAATCCCCAGCGCAGGCCAACCTGAGGCTGCAAGTGGCAAAGGGGAAGAGAGTTGGCCTCACCTCAGTTTCTCCTCCCTTTTTCTTTCTTCCTCTACCCTCAACCCTCCCAGTTTCCCACCCTGAAAAGTTGAAACAGGAAGGAGTTGTTCCAGAGACTCATAAGGGGCAAGGAAACATCTCACAAGAACAGGCATCATTATAATCTGACTCCGTGGGTTCTGGACCTGGCAGACATTTAGAGCCAACATTTCTCTTATGGGCACTGTCCCTTGTTCCAGAGAGATGCATCTCCACATTTGGAGGCCACTTGAGGCTCTATGTGTGGATTTTAACTTACTGCTTGCGTCCCTTTGCCCCTTCAGGTGGTCTGCTTAGACTCGGTCCATTGTGCCCTCATGCCTGTTCTCTCTCTCCGGTGGGGGACAAGCTCTGGGTATATAGATCCTAGCACAGTATCCCACTCCCGGCTTTGCCGAAGAAGAAGCCAGCCCTCCTGCACCCCCCTCAAGCAGAAAGAAAACACTGAGCTTTCTGGGTAGCCCTGGGGAAACTTCCCCACCCCATTAGATAGTTGGCTCGTCCTTTCCCTCGTGGGTTTGGGGTGGGATTGGGCTCACAACTTAGTTGCATACCTCATACTATATCTTTTGCTAACTCTCTTCACACTCTCCTGTCCTTTATAATTCTTGATTTGATTGAGAGTTTCGAGGGTTATGAAGTCAATTTTCCAGACAATTTTCTTTATAAATTCTTCATAAGAGGACCCTATCATGAATCTTGTTTTGATTTTATTGGACTGTCTCAGTAGAAACTTTGATTTAAACAATCTCTCACATAATACTAATACCAATGGTAATTTTTTTTTCTGACTTTCATGAAGGATAAATTAAAGGGCGCCTGGGTGGCTCAGTTGGTTAAGCATCCAACTCTTGATCCCAGCTCAGGTCATGATCTCAAAGTCATGAGATCAAGCCCCACATTGGGCTCCATGCTCAGCAGGGAGTCTGCTTGAGATTCTCTCCCTCTCCCTCTGCCCCTCTCCCTACTCTCTCTCTCTAAAATAAATGAAAAAATCTTAAAAAAAGAATAAGTTAAGTCAATGCTATAATTTTTATATCAACATTTATATAAACACATTTATATATATATTTAGTTATAGATTTGGTATTTTAGTTTCCAATTGCTGCTGTAACAGATTACCATATATTCGATGGCTTAAAACAACACTAACTTATCATCTTATAGTCTAGGAGGTCAGAAGTTTGGAATTGGCTTCACTGAGCTAAAATCAATATGTCAGCAGGGCTGCATCTTTTCTGGCAGCTCTAGGGAAGAATCCATTCTTGTTTTTGCCAGCTTCTAAAGCTGCCAGCATTTTGGCTTGGGGCCCCTCTCTATCTTCAAAACCAGCAACAGCAGTTGGTTCTTTCTCGTGCTGGACCACTCTGCCCCTGACCCTTTTGCCTCCCTTTTCTACATTTAACTCCCTCGTGATTTCACTGGGCTCACCCAAATAATACAGGATAATCCCCCTATCTTAAAGTCAGCTACAGCCGATCAGCAAGCTTAATTCTATCTGCGGACTTAATTCTCTTTTGGCCTGTATACCAGCCAGAGAAGCAGAACCAGTAGGAAATACATATCAGGAGATTTATTGCAAGGAATTGGTTTATGCAGTTGTGGGGGCCGACTAGACAAAGCAGGGAGGGCAGCTGGACATCTTGGGCATGGGCTGATATTGCTGTCCACTGGTGGAATTTCCTTTTCTTCAAGGAAACCTCAACTCTGCTTTTAAGGCCTTTCAAATGACTGAATGAGGCCATAGAAATTATGCAAGACAATCACTCTTATTTAAAGTCAACTGTAATCGATTACGGACTTTTGGTTTAATAAATGGGACTACAGCCTAGGCAAGTTGACATGTCAACTAGACCATTACTGTTCACTCTGTCCATTTGGCATCCATACACACCTCTGTGTACGATACTTACACTCCAAATAAAGGCAACGACAAAGTCACACTTCAACCTGACATCACACATCCTGCATACAACCAAAGCACACTAACCCTTCTCCAGAAGAGGATGCAAAGTGCTTGGGTGATATCCACTCTTCTCTTTGAGACATACTGTAACTTAAATGATGTGATACAAAATTAACTTCATTATTACATCTTACGTTATATGATAAGGGGATAAGAGAGGGAAGAAAACAAAAATAATTGGTTAAAATGCATATAAACATATTCATGACAAAACAAGGAAGAAATACTCAGAACTATTACAGCCTTAATTTCTGCAGCTGGTTACATGTCTTAGTTGGTACTGGTAGCTATCTTCTTCCACTACACACTCCCTATTCCCTCTACCCTCAGCACACAGCTCATTGATTTTGGTTCTTTACCTGGCAGGGTGACCCAAACTTTCATTCCTAAAGGGTCTGGGTCATTAGTAATCCTGGCTGAATTCAATTGTTGCAGCTTTCCATTTACTGTATTACAGGGTGTGATGCTTAATTTTGAATTTGACTGGATGATGGGGTGCTCAGATTGTTAGTTAGTCATTATTCTGGATGTGTTTGTGAGGACGGAGATTAGCATTTGAATTGGTAGACTGAGTGAAACAGATTATCCTCCCAGATGTGGGTGGGCATGATCTGATCCATTGAGGGCAGTGGGTTAGAGGAAAAGGGCAGAAGAAAAGAGACTTTACTCTCTGCCTGACTGCTTGAACTGAGATGTAGATTTTCTCCTAGCCTCAAATTTAGACTTACACCATTAGGTCCCCTGGTTCTCAGACCTTTGGACTTGGACTGGAACTTATATCATTGGCTGTCCTGGTTTTCAGGACTTTGGACTCAGACTGGAACCTCACTGGCTTTCCTGGGTCTGTGGCTTGCAGATGACAGACTGTGAGATAGCTTAACCTCCGTAATTATATAAGCCAATTCCTTACAATATCTATCTATCTATCTATCTATCTATCTATCTATCTATCTATCTATCTTATTGATTCTATTTCTTTTAAGAACCCTGACTAATACAAGATAGGTCAACCTTCACTTTTCCAGGAGTCAATATTTGCAAATTCATCTGAAAGTAATACTTTCAGGCTTTTATGGTCATTCTCAAAATGCACAAAGAAAAATTTGAATTGTCTCTGGGCTTATTTCTAGGTAAACTTACAAACAAGATGATGCTCTGCCTTCCAGGTTCAGGTCCTGTACAGAGATGACCAGTGAATGGAGCGAGTAGGGGATAGTACAGTGTCGTGCAAGAAACTCCAACTCCAGGGCCAGTGGGACAGGCTTTGAATCCCAAACCTGGCATCTGCTAGTGGAGCAGACTCAGGCAAGTGACTTCACACTTCTGAACCTCATTTTCACTTTCAAAAAAATTAAACATCCAGGAAAATAGAATCTACAAAGATGAGTTGTTTTAGGATTTAAAATTGAGATCTATGTGAGAAATGCATGTATATATACAAAATATATACATTTTCCCCCTAAGAGCAATGGTTTGATATTTGCTAACTCTATTTACAGGCTTTGTAGAATGTAACTACCAGAAATAAGGAGAATTGACTGTACTAACAGATGCCCTAAAATATCTGCTGGGTATTCTTCTTTACTTCTATTGTGTAGTGGTAACCCAAATTCTTTGTTAATTAGGTCAAATCACTCCAGCAAATACAGTAACCACTTTTTTTTTTTTTTTTTTTTGCCTGTTTTTTCAGAGTCACAGGGACCTTAAAGTGGTGGGATGGCAGTCTCAGCTTCCAGTTCGGTGGAATAATTTTTGTATATCCTGGTAGAACCATTCCTCCCTTTGGGACTAAGAGTTCTAGACCGGCAGAGTGGAAGGTCATATAGACAAGTAGCAAAAATTTTGATAGTGAACCACTAGGGATAATAGGGAGTGGAGCATTCCTATCTCACGCTTTGATTCTTGGACCCGAGAACCCTGGCTAAGGGAGGCACAGCATGTGTTTCATGCTGACTTAGAGCATATGAAACTCTTGGAGGACATTGTCCCAGCTTGGCAAGATAGTGCCACTTAGCTAGGACTATAATTGTCTTCGGAAGGCCGTTCTACCGTTCTGTGAAGCTAGCTGGTTCAGGATAGTGGGGTACATGGTAAGACCAGTGATTTCCATGAATATGGGCCCATTGAAGCATTTATTTGCTGTGAAGTGAGCTCCTGGATTGGACATAATGCTGTGTGGAATCCCAACAGTGGATAAAGGCTGTGGTCTATAAGTGTGCTCGTGGGCACAGACTGAATTTGGTGTCCACCGGTGGAATTTATTCATCAGGAAAATCTCAACTCTGATTTTAAGGGCTTGCAACTGATTGACTCAGGCCCACCCAGATTATCCAGACAATCTCTCTTACTTCAAATTACCTGATCATGGACTTCCATCACATCTACAAAAGACCTTCGTACCAACATCTAGATTAATGACTGAGTCACTAGGGACTTGAAACTAACCAAATTGGCATGTCAAAAAGATCGTTGCACCCTGTAACATGACATATTCACAGGTTCTAGGGACTAGAAGGTGATCATTTTTGGGAGGTCATTATTCCGCTTACTAAATATGGATAATACAAGGCAGGATAAAAATGAAAAATAAGTGAAAGAAGAGACTATGACAAAGGGGTAATGAGAGTGAAAAAAACTAAGATGAATCCTTTGGTGGAGACAGCGTATCAAATTGGCTACATGGTCCTGAATATTTGCTGTGACTTTTCTACTGATGATTTATCTATGATCTTTCAAGCATCTGTGTAGAGGAGACATATTATCTCAGTCATAGTATTAAGAAGAGAAACAAACCAGATGACAGGACAGGTACAACCATACCTGGTATTCTGGAATATTAGTGAAATTGGTAAGCATACTTTTTTAAGGTTCTCAACAACACCCTTAAAATGAAAGTAGTAGTAGATGATAGAACTCTATTTTATATAATAGTTAGTATGTAACCAGCACAGTTGAGTAAATGGAGCTTAACCACAGATAATCTGAAGTGGCCCACAACCAGCTCTCTGCTGCTTCACTGGGTGACCACGGGCAAGTTTTAGGGTATTTGACAGTTGGGATGGGATCGTACATGCTTCTGGTTCTTCTCTATATTTGTTAATTATCATAACCAAAATTTACAACTTTGTGTTGTTCTTTAAGTTAAAAAAATTTAACAGTCAGCTGAGCTGGAGCAAAAAGAATACATTGTTATACATAAGAAGTTGGATAGAGATATGTTACTAAAAAGAAACCACCTCCCTTGGTCACACCAGTAAGAGAGTAGACAGTTCAAAAACAGGTCCAAGTATATGTGGGAATTGAGTATATGATAAAGTTGACATTTCAAATTAATTGGCAAAGAGTGAATTAGTTAATAAATTATTTTGAGACAAATCACTATTCATTTGGAAAAAATAAGTTAAATCGCTTATTTATAATAAGCAGAAATAAATTCCAAGGTTAACCAAGATTTTAGAAAATTTTAATAGAAGGAACACTTTCTCTAGAACCTGTTGAAGATCTATATCCTTACTTAATTTCTGTCTGGTTGTTCTACCAAATGTGGAATGAAGGGTGCTGAATTCTTTAACTATTATTGTGGATTTGTTTCTTTCTCCTTTCAGTTCATTAGTTTCTGCTTCACATATTTTTCACCTATGTTGATTAGTGCACACACATTTAACATTATTGTATTTTCCTGGTGGACTGACCATTTTATAATTATATTAATGTCCCTCTCTGTCTTTTTAATTTCCTTTGCTCTGAAATCTATTTTTTATGATATTGATATAGTCATTCATCCTTTTTTGGATTGCTTGAGTGATACGTCTTTTTCCATCCTTTTACTTTCAGTTTACCTTATGTTGTTATACTTGAAAAGAATTCATGTAGACAGCATATAGTTTGGCCATGTTTCTAAATCCACTCTCGCAGTCTCTGTCTTTAATTTATATATTCAGATCAGTAATATTCAATGTAATTATTGATATGTTGGGCTTACGTCTGCCACTTTGTTTTCATTCATCTCTGTTTTTGTTTCGTTTTTTATTCCTCCTGTATTACTGTGGGTTATTTGAATGTTTTTAGAATTCCATTTTGTGATCTATAGTGTTTTTCAGTGCATTTCTTTGTATATTTTTATCAGTGGTTTCTCTAGGCATTGCCTTGTGTGTGTGTGTGTGTGTGTGTGTGTGTGTGTGTGTGTATAATGTATTACAGTCTACTGGTGTCATTAATTGGTTCAAAAGATGTGTAGAAATCTTACCTCTCTTTATGTCATTCACCCTCTCCCCTTTGTAATATAATAGTCTGTCATAAATATTTCCTCTACATACATTTAGAACCACATCTGACAGTGTTATAGTAATTTTTGCTTTGTCAATCACAACTTAGAAAACTCAGGAAGAGACTGAAAGTCTATTGTGTTTTTCCCATATTTTTCCTTACCTTGTTCTTTCTTCCTCCTTTATGTTCCAGAGTTTCTTTTTATATAATTTTCTTTCTACTTAGGAACTTCCTTAGCCATTTTTTTTAAAGGCTAGTCTGTTAACGACAAACTGCCATAGCTTTCTTTCATCTGAGATTGTCTTGATTTTCCATTCCTAAAAAAAAATTTTTATGGGTATAAGATTCTGCCTTGACAATTCTTACTTTCAGCACCTAAAAAACATTATTTCACTTCTTATCAATCCCCCTTGTTTCTGGATGAGAAAATCACTGTCATTTTAATTGCTTTACCCACATAGCTGAGGTATCATTTTTCTGTGATTGCTTTCAAGATATCTTTTTTTTTTTTTCTGTCTAAAGATTTCAGAATTTTAATTATGCTATGTCTTAACCTGGATTTCTTTGGGTTTGTTCTGTTTGGGGTTCACTCACCTTGAACCTGTAGGTTTGTGTCTTTGCCTAATTTAGGAAGTTTTCATTACATCTTTGAGTGCCTTTTCATCCCTGCCCTCTTCGCCTCTCTTTCCAGGACTCTGATGATACAAACGTCAGGTTTGGTTTTCTTTTTGTAATAATCCAATAGGGCCCTGCAGACCTAATAAACTTTTTCAGCATATTTTTTTCTCTTTTGTTCAGATTGAGTAATTTCTATTGTCCTATCTTTCAGCTCACGGATTCTTTCGTCTGTGCGCTCCATTCTGCCATTGGGCTCACCCATTGAGCTTTTTCTTTTGGTTGTTATGCTTTTCAGTTCTAAAATTTTCATTTAGTTCTTCATATCTTCTTTCTCCCCCTTCTCCTCTGCCTTTTCTCCTCCCCCTCCTCCTCCTTCTTGGCTAAGACTTTCCATTTCTTTGTTCATGTTTGTATTTTGTCATTTGTTTCAGCATGTTTGTAACTGCTCATTGAAGCATTTTTAGTCATAGCTGCTTTAAAATATTTGTTGGATAATTCTGACATCTTTGTCACCCCAGTGTTGGCATCTATTGTCATTTTTTTAAAAAGATTTTTTATTTTTTTAAGAGCAATTTTAAGTCCATAGCAAAATTGAGACTAAAGTACAGAGATTTCCCCATACCCTCTTTCCCCACACATGTGTAACCTCCCCCATTATCAACACCCCACACCAAAGTGGTACATTTGTTATAATTGATGAACCCATACCAACACGTCATTATTATTCAACATCCATAGTTTACAATAGGGCTCACTCTTGATGTTGCACATTATATGGGTTAGGACAAATGCATAATGACCTGTGTTGACTATTATAGTCTCATGCACAGTATTTTCATGGCCCTAAAAATCTTCTGTGCTCTGTCTATGCATTACTCCACCTCCCACACCTACTCCTGGCAACCACTGATCTTTCACTGTCTCCATAATTCTGCCTTTTCCAAAAAAGTCTTGACTTTCCACTCGACCTTCTCTAATACCACCCCAGCAGGGAGGAGAAGGGCCCCCCTTACTAACACATGGGGATGGCAGTCCAGTTTCCTCACATGGTCTTCACTGACACTGTAGGGGGTAGGGGTTGTTCCATGTTTTTCCTTCATCTTATGTTCTTTATATAAAATGTCCAGAGTTTTTAACTGTACTTAGCAGTCAGAATAGAGAAAAGTATATCTGCTTCAGCTTCCTGGAAGCAGAAGTCCTCAGCAAAAGTTTAAAAAATTTGATAACATTGAATACTGTCAAGGATATGAGGCAATTGGTACTGGGATTATGAACTTCTTAAAATTTTGGTGAGTAATTTGATAGTAGCTATCCAAAAAATTTTAACAAGATCAACAGTCCTACTTGTGAGAATCTATTCTGCACAACTACTAACATGAGTATATAAATAATAAAGATGCTTATCTTAGCATTGTTTGTAAAAGTGAAAATAATTTGAAACAATTAATCAACAAATAGAGAAATCGTTGAAATTATTGTGGTATGCAAAAAATTGAAATTATATGCAGCCACGACTTTTTATAAATTAAGCTGTAAAAAACATGTATAGCATGTTCTCATTTCTCATACAAAAAATTGTCGAGTGGCCTTTTCCTGTTGCTTAGAATTGGCAACCAAGGCTATAAGCTATGGATAAAGGGACATCAAGTATCCTATTCTATAGGGACACTCTCCAAGGAAACTCAAACATTTGCGGGATAACATCTTTATTAGAGCTCACAGTTGGGTGGATTAGCCCTCTTGCCTCCAATCATTATCCCAGCACATCACCCACCCCCTTCCTTCAACCTCATTTATCACCCCAGTGCTTCTTACAGTCCTATAAACAAAAGACTTGGGGATAGTGATAGAGTAGGGAAAAGTCTTTGGAGTCAGATTCTGTTGGCTTAGGTGGGACCTCTGCTTATTTTCCATTGGTTTCCCATGGAAAAAGGAAGGGGACGGCTTAACCCCTTCCAGAAATCAGGTAAAGGAGGGAGAGTCAAGGTAATTGTTTAAGCATAAATTGTTTACGAATACCTTGAAAACTATGAGACTGACATTTTGTTCCCCAAAGGAGTTTTTGGGATTTTTAGCTTAAGCAGCTGAGTCATCAATCTGTCTGTGTAATTATGTGAACAGGGGAAAGCAGAACTGGAGACAGATGGCAGACAGATGAGAGCTGATCACAGGGGAAGGGGACACCAGTGGCAAGAAGGCATGAGCTGAAAGCATTGAGAAAGCTAGACAGAAAGATGTAGGGACAAACTCCATGTCAGGGAACAATGCAGAAGTGTGGCCTCATGGCACTCTCTCCTCCCAGTGCACTCCCCTCCAGAAAAGAGACTGAAGAGAACTTAACTCTTAGGCCCAGGTGAAAAGGCGTGTTTGAACCCTTGCTTCATAGAGGGCAGCCAGGGCAAGCAAGAAGCAACTCATAAA
The DNA here is from genome assembly GCF_024610735.1 of Ursus americanus. NCBI lineage: Eukaryota > Metazoa > Chordata > Mammalia > Carnivora > Ursidae > Ursus > Ursus americanus. The sequence goes on along the minus strand of NC_142137.1, from coordinate 47,083,158 downwards.
GGACCACCACAGGGGGCAGTCAATAAAGAAGCATCCTCTCTCATACTCTCTTTCATCACCCACTACCAGAGAAATAAGTTCTTGAATAAGATAGAGGAAGAAATGAGCCAGACTTCTTTGCCTTCGCTTCAACCCAAGTCAGTGACTTGGTGCCTGAGCCAAAGAACGAACACACAGCAGGTCCCTGGAACCATGGGCCATGGCTAGCAGAGATAAAATTTACATCAGATATGAGATTTGAGTTTTAAACTAGAAAGCACTGAATTTGTCTTTTAATAGCAAAGTGTTTGAAACGCTGTGGTATCTGCCCAGGATATCATTAGGGATCTGCTCCCCACTCGGAAAAGGCAATTCAACATACACAGTAATGATGGGAAAATAAAACCGGTTTATGTTTCTAACCCTAGGCAGTTAAAACTATTAATCAACATGTGAAATGCACATGTATGTATTATGTGTGTGTATGTAATATAATATATATTATATACATATATACATATAATATATACATATATAATACATACATATATATGTATATAACATATACATATATATAATTGTTAGTCTCTATACGTATATTTTCTCTAAGCAAAGAAAACTGGAAGGATCTGTACCCCATTTTTAACAATCACACATTGGCATATATAAAGATGGAATTTATAATAACCAATAAGTTTTTAACTTGATAAATAAAAAGGTTTTCTTTATAAATAATAGATGAACACACTTTATAAGTAATAGATGAATAGGTTCCAGCCAGATGAGACCATGTCCATAAGTTTCATAACAATAAAAAAGGCTTGACCAATTGATGAATAAATCTTTCATATTTGTACCCCATACATCCCAATGCTCAGAGCTCCCTCACGTTGGTTAGCAAGCTGTGGTGGTTTGCTTCATGAATTCCTAGGAGTATGATCCTGCATAGGTCATTTTCAATGTTGGAATCTCTGGAAGACTGGTTGTGGGCATAGGAGCTGGGCTGAAGTGGTGGTGGGCTTGTCTCTCAGGTCACCAGAGTGGTGTTCTCTGGCTCCCTTAGCTCCTCTCCCCTTCCTGCTCAGTTGACAGCTGTGGCTCTTCTGCTGGAACCAAAGTCAGTTGCTTTGGGATAGCTGACCCTCTCTTCCCATGAGTTTCCGCCTTTCTTCTGCTAATCCTGGGCCAGTTCCCTGGTGTTCTTTTCACACTAACTATAGGAAATCTCCTATTTCTGATGTCTTGCTCTTAAAAAGAGTCTGTCACAGCACAGTAATTTGTTCTCCTGGGATACTGTTCTTCCAGCCCTTGGTGACTGGTTCGGAGGATAGTTGAGCCCAGTTTCTCACTCTCCCTGGAACAAGTGTCCTCTTCAATACCCACACCTTGCTGCACAGCTAAGCCCGCTCCACTCCACTCCTTCTCACTCAAACCGATATTTTTCATTCAGCCTTTACTGTTCTCCCTCTACTCCAGATTACTTTGGGAACCTGCAGGTTATCAGATGTGTACATCTTTTAACTGTAATTATAAGCAAGGCTCAAGTTATTTCTCACAGGACTTCTGAGGTCCATGCAAAACAAGGGATACGACCTGACAGCTATTCTACATGTCCCTCAATATTTCATAACAGTAAAGTTAATTGCAAAATAAATGCAACCAGATTACATAGAGGATCTCGGGGGGGGGGGGGAGGGTGCCTAATTTCAACTGACCACATAACTCAGCAGCTACCCCAACCCAAATGCTACAAGGGTTTTCAGAGCAACCCTTGAACAATTTTGGGAACAGAAACTCTTCTCTCACTCTAGCTTTTCGTCTTTCTCTTCCCTTCCCTCCCTCTGTCCTTCCCCTGACTTCTGTAAAAGCCATATAAGTAAATTAATAAAGTTACCAAGACCTGGTTTAAAAGCAACCTGGAAAAAAAGCAATAAGACATTTTTGACAAAAATGGAGAAAATAATATTCAGGGCTCATAAGGGTTCATTGTAATGGACCTTCTTATACACTGTTGGTGAGATTTTGAATGAGTATAGACTTTCTGCAAAGCAATTTTATGCTATTTATTTTTAAAAAATTACTTTAAGGAATCTATCCGAAGGAATAATCTGAGAAGTAATGAAAGGTATAAGGATGTGTAAAGATCGTCAATGTAGTATTATTTATCATAGGAGAAATTGGAAACAACATAAATGTATGAAAATAAATTATGGTTTTTGCATGAAATGGAATATTGCCCTACCTTTAAAAATCATGTTTCCGAAAGACATTTGTATGATATGGCAAAAAGCTTAGCTTGTAATATTGAGACAAAAATTAGAACAAAAACTGTATAACTTTGGTTAAGCGTCTGCTTTTGGCTCAGGTCATGATCCCAGGGTCCTGGGATTGAGTCCCTCATCAGGCTCCTTGCTTGGTGGGGAGTCTGCTTCTCCCTCTGTCTGCTGATCTCTCTACTTGTGTGCACTCTCTTTCTCTCTCTGACAAATAAATCTTAAAAAAAAAAAAAAGAATACAAGACAGCCTTGCTCTTCAAGGTCCTTGAAGAGAAGAGATTATGTAACTACTGAAGAGGAAGACCTAAGCTGGAGATGAAGAATATGTCACCTTACCTATTGCCAGTGTGTAACATAGGATCCTGGACACTCAATGATGACGTATGGAATGCAACGAGCTACTGTATATCATCATTGTAAGACACAGGATCTTTCACATTTTCACGTTTCTAAAATTGGGATGCATCTTAACATTTGTCTCTTTGTTTGAATTTTCTATATTGTTGGTATTATCCATGCTGGGTTCAATTGCTATTAAAAATGCTTTAAAAAGTTTAAACTCTGAGCATCAGAAAAAAAATGTTATTTTGTTGTATAAATAATAAATATTTTCTTATACACCAAAAGGCATGAAAATAGAAAAGTAATGACAAAGGCCTTTGTCATTGGAGAAATACTACCATTCTGTATTTTCTTACAAAGCAACAGCCAAGTGCCTTACAGAACTTAAGAAGGAAGTAAACCATGAGCAGATGACCCTGTTACATACGTGCGAGGGATTGCCTATCGCACCCTGTATTAGTTTCCTGTGGCTGCTATAACAATGACCACAAACTTAGTGCCTTAGCACAACAGAAACTTATTCTTTCTTAGTTGGTGACCAGAAGCCCAACATCAGTTTCATTGGGTTGAAATCAAGGTGGGTATGGCCCTGCTCACTCTGGAAATTCAAGAAGAGAATCCATTCCTTGCCTCTTCCAGCCTTTGGTGACTACATCACTCTGATCTCTACCTCTGTCTTTACACCACTTTTTCTTCTTCCCTGTATCAAATCTCCCTCTCCCATTCTCTTAAAGGGACACTGGTAATGGCATTTAGGGCCCACATGAATAATCAAGGATAATCTTTCAATCTCAATATCCTTAACTTAATACATCTGCAAAGACCCTATTCCAAATAAGGTAACATTTACAGTTTTCAGAGATTAGAATTTGAGATCTTTGAGACCACCATTCAGCCCACTACACATACCAAGCAAAGCAACTAGAGTCAGAAAAAAACCCCAAAATTTCTAAGAATAAGTGAAAGAAATGTTGATGTGATTAATTAATGGTGATACTTTCTTTATGTTTCTTTCTGACAAAATCAGAAAATCATTGAAACTTGCAGAACTGGTATCAGTGGCTTGGAAGAAAATCTCAGTGACCACAGAGAACTCTTCTAAGTAATGCTCATAATGGCCCAGAAAACACAACTGCATAGCAAATCACTAGATACTGGCAATTCAAAGTGGGAAGTGATTCAGAAGAGCTAGACTTTGAACATAAAGAAGTTTCAGGAAAACTTTAATATGACAGATTAATTATAAAAATGGTCCGAAATTTCCACCATTTGCTGATCCACACTCTATGCTATGTGACTTCGCTGCTTCTCCCATCAAGAGATAGAATCTATTTCCCCATCCCTTGAGTCTAGGATGTCCTGTAACTGGTGTTAGCCATAGAACACAGCTGAAGTGATGCTCTCTAGGTCCAAGAGGCCTTGTTTCTGTTTCCTCCGCAGTCTCCATGAGAGCAAGTACAAACTGGCCTACTGGATGACAAGAGACATGTTGTCCGGTCACTCTCATTAATCCAGCCAATAAAATAGCCAGCCAGCCACCAGACCTGTGAGTAAGGCCATCCCTAATCAGGTAGCTCTCAAATAAATTGCCATCCAACCACAGATAAATGAGCAAGTTCAGTGAGCACAGCAGGGCCCTGCCCAGACCAGCAGGACTGCCTGAGTGACCTGCAGACTTTGAGCAGTAATAAATGCTTATTGTTTCAAGCCATTGGGTTGTGACATGGTTTATTATATGATAAAAACTAACTAATATATCCTGGGTAGAAAATCACCAGATTTTAATGACAGAATGTATCAACATTTTGCAATGAATTTGACTCTGAATGTAAAAACATATTTTTGGAATATTTTAATGAACTTATTTTGGTTATAATTTTCTTTTTTTGTATTCTTAATGGTGACATAGGATGAAAATATACTCACCAAGAAGTCTAAAAGAGATCTTTAAGTAAGTATAAAATAAACATTTGAATTGAAAAAAAGCATCATGTCATGATTTTATTGGAGGAATTTCTTGTTTAGGGTTATAACTATCCTTCATTTCTTTTATCTTGGGGACTCTCCTATGTTCAAGGCAGAAGCCCATTTCAGTTTAAATACAATAATTTTATGTTCAGCTTTCTACCACTCATCCACCACATAACTTCTGGTATTTACTTCTCCTCTCTGAGTTTCAGTTGCCCTATATGAGAAGTGAGGATGATAATACCTCCTGGTTACAGTTGTTCTGAAGATAAAATATGATAATGCATATGAATGTGCTCTATGTAATGCAAATGGTTGAAAAATATTAAGAAAGCTGTATCTATGCTAATCAGCATATTTCTAAATATGCCCAATAGTAGCATTTTATTGGCTAAAGAATGCTGGTGATTTTTTCAATAAAATTTTTCAATTCCATAAAGTAGATGATTTGGGTTATGTGAATATATCTCTTTTTGCTTTTGTTATCCCCACTCTTTCCCACAACATAGATACAATAAGATCTGTGAACATGACTTTTTACCCATCACATGTTGCCCACTGTTGGTGTAGCAGAATAAAGCCAGGTGGTCCATATGCAGACATCCCAGCCCTAATTGCATTCGATTACATTTGTAGCAAAGAGATTTGAGACTCCTGTCTCACATAGAGCCTCCCTCTCAAAAAATCTGCCTCAACCAGTAGCCAACCTATCCATCCATCCCCAGCCAACCGTAGCTGATGGGGCAAGAGGCATACAACTGACCTGGAGAATTTAGTCAGAGCTTCTTAGATCAAGTCCATAGTGGTCCCGGTCTTGAGAATTCAAATTAAGACATGCTGAGATTGAAATTTTGGACTGTGGGGTCTAACTGAATGTGCATGTAGAATTGGGGCCACAGTCAATAATTTCACAGATGATCCACATTCGAAAGAGAAAGTTCAGGAGGAGTAGAGAGCAAGTCAGCACAGCAAATCAGAGGAGAAAATGCAGAACACTGGCAGAAAAAAACAGAGCTAAGGCCCCAGAGAGAAAGAGGGGGTGTTTCACTCCAGACTTTTAGTTTCCCAGTAGATTTTCCCTACTGTTTATTTTCTGCCTGGAGATGTCAGCCAGATTCCTTGGACTATCTTTACAATGCCTCATTCCCCTTTTTATATGAGCCAGTTTGGAGGGATTTTTGTTCTTTGTAATCAAAATGACCCCTGCTGGTTTGAAAAATTCTCCTGGGTTTAGAGATCCCTCGGATTTCTTTTTAGTCCTTGGTGGGGGGAAAAAAAGAAAGCCTGTTAAGAAAAAGGAATGGTGGAGGAAGGAGCTATTGAGCGGGTGACAGACGCCTGAAAGTAAGAGATCAGAGGGCAGCAGAAGGTGGTGGTCCTCACATAAAGTGAGGAGAAGGGAAAGGGATTCTAGTGAGACTCATTAGTGAAAGACCCCAGGAACCAACCAGAACAATTTAGATGTGATGATAAGAATATTGAAGGAAGACCCACAATGTTTTGAAAGACACAATACTTAATAGAGAACCTTTCCGGGGCTTCAGTTTCTAAAAAAAAAAAAAAAAAAAAAAATCCATATGTGATGTGATGAGAACCAATGTTTCAGGTTAATTCCCCTTTGATGGACTTGATGGTGATTTTTTCATTGTAGATTTATTTTTATTATAGAATAAATGTTCATCACCAAATTCTAAAATTAAGATTTGACAATATATTTGAACCAGCCTGTGGTTATAGCAATGTAACAAGAACTTACCAAGCAGACAGCGGCATCTCTAAGAAGCTTATTATTAAGCTTTTTGCATTCACTCCTCTTCAAGCACTTGCTATGTATCTGTCACTGTGCCAGGTGCTGGGGAAACCAAGGTGAACCAGCTGGACATCATTGTCCCTGCCCTCATGGAGCTAGAATAGACAGACACAACTAGATAAATAGAGAAATGAAAGAAATTAAGACTTATCTGCTATTGATAAAGTGATTAGTGCCGAAATACAGAACTTCGAGCAGGACCCACTGCAGATAAGGTGGTGAGATCTCCATAAGAAAGACTGAGACCTGAATGTAACTTGTTTCAAACACTTTCAAGATACCCTGAGCACTTAGATTACCATGAGAATTTAATATTGTTTCCTATTAGCTAGATAACTATTTAGGGTAAGTGCATATCATTCTTTGAGGCACTTTTATAACTTAGTGATGAGAAGAAAGGGAGAAGAGAAGAGGAAAACTAGTATTAATTGGTGTTAACATGGGATTATGTCACCAAAGGGGTCATTATTATACTCATTTTACAGGTGGAAGAACCAAGGTCTGAATGGTCAAGTACTCAAAAGCTCCTTCCATTACATTACAGACTAGGTGTAGGTCTACATCTTGTAAAAGGCAACAGACTACTTCCTTATCATCAACTGGATTAATTTAAAAATAACGTCCCATGAACATTTTATTCTTACACAGTCAGTGTCTTATATTATTTCTACTATTCAAAGCACCTTTTACGCTAATGATTCTGATCTAAAGGCCAGGTACATTCGTAAGTAATAATGTCATCTTCTACTGGAAAGGGAAAAAGCAGATTTCATCACAGTGTCGGGCGGAGGGCAGTTGAAACATCCCACTCCCAGATGATGCCACCCAGTCCCATCACGTCTGCTCGCTTTGTGCTTTCCTCAAATACGCACCGGAGATGTCAACCTAAGAACTGAGTTTCATTTTAAGCACAGCAACAGCCCCACTGTCAATATCTTGTCTCGAGCTTCCTTCACCAAAGCTCAGAGAGTCAATGATTCAAATTCATCCTTGATTTAACATTTATGGAGTTGTCCGGCGCTACGCTAGGTTCTGGGGACAAGGGTGATGATGTCGCTCAGAGAAGTCTGGTCTCCGCGAAGGTCTAAACGCTGCCAGTTCCCTTCGCCCTTTCCACCTTTTTCTCCTCCCTCTGCCCAGAGAGGGGATTTTAAGCCCGGTCCCCGGGGCGGATAATCCTTCTGTGAACCGCGAGGAGGGTGGACCTGCGGAGCTGGCCCAGACCTAAAGATCAAAGTCACGTCGACCCCAGGAGTCCGGAGGAAGCCGGAGGAGCTCTCAACAATGCAGCTGGCAGCACGCGAGCTTCCAGGGGCACAGCCAGCATTTGGAGGGAAGGATGCAAAGCTAGGAAAGAAAGTTCGGCAAGCAAGCTGCGTGGGGCGGGCGCCTCCCCTCCGCGGTTGTGCGGGGTCTTAACCCTAGAACCTTCCCGGGGTGGCGTCTGCGCGCGGGGCGGTTCGCACTCGGACTGCAGTCTCGGGGGCGGTGCCCGGAGAAGCCAGTGGACCCAGGAGGCCGTGTAGGCTGGGGCTCGGAGCTCGGAGCCTCCTTTCTTCTCCTCCCGCCTACTTCCATCAACTCTTGGGAGTAGAAAAGCCGCCAAGGAAAACCCGTCATTCCCGACTCCGCCTCTGGGCTCCAGTGCCTGACCTGCCCGCCAGCCGCACCCGTCGCTCACCAGCACCCCTAGAGCCCCTGCACCCCAACCCAGGCCGACTTCCTGCGGGCCTGATGTACAGGGCCCCAACGCAGAACCAACCCACCTACTCCTACTGGAGTGAAAGGAAAATATTTGCTGGGGCCCTTTGCACAACCGGGGGTCGACGGGGGCGTGAGTCCCGGGTGCCCATTTTTTTCCTCCTTAGGGGTCGCAAAGGAGCCAAGAGCAGCAGGGCCCTAAACCCTCCAGGTCTGCAACTCATCATCTGATGACTAAAGTCTGTCTCGAGGGCACAAGATGAGCACACAAACTTCGATGATACACGAGGGCCACACAAATCTTTTATTTTCTGAGGACGAGTGATTTGATTTCCCGACTGGCATTTAAGCATTAGGAATGCACTGCACGCCATCTTGGGGTGAATAGAAAGGCAAATGAAACTGGAGCCCAGAACATGCAGCCTCTTAAAAATTTTCCCAAATATTTTCTTTCTGTCTGTATTCACTTCTTTTGTTTCTCTGAGAGAGATCCCCCAACAGTGATTCTCAAAGGGTGATTCCTGGACCAGCCACATCAACTTCCCTTGGGAAATTGTTAGAAAATCTGGGACCCCACCCCAAACCTCTTGAATCCAGAACTGGGGGAGGGGATGAAGGGATGAATCAATCATGGACTTCCACCAGCCACCTAGGTCATTCTGGATGACACACACTGCGGAGCTCCTGGCTTAAAAGGCTCCTCGGGCAGTATTTCCTACTGGTCACCAAATATATCCAGAGGTACCAGATCTCGTTCACCACTTCTCTTTTTAAAAAGAAGTCTCCAATATTACAGTGGAAAAACCTGATAGAAGCATAATAAATTGTAGGAAGTCATACAAGCCATCAGAATGAAAGAGAGAGAGAGAGACAGAGAGAGAGAGAGAGAGAGAGAGAGAGAGAGAGAGAAGGGGGACTTCCCCAGCAGCTACAGGCCAGTTTTAGTACCCGTCTCCTCCTCCTGAGGACTAGCAGACATGTTTATCTTCCAAGCTTCTATAATCTGTTTTGGTTGTTCTCCTGGTTCTTTCTGAAAGCACCTTCTAAGATAGTTTCCATAATGAAGAGGCTCAGAGACAGGACACGCCCTACCCCTCACCCCTATCTGACAAGCAGCAAAAGAGGTCCCCATTCCTTCCCCAGCTGCCATTTGCCTCCTTTTCAAATCAAGGCACACCAGGTACCTGGACTGGACAAGGGTAAGATGGCTGTTCCTGGACAACAGTAGGGCCTGGTGGGTGGGGGAGAGCTGGGGATCTGGCTGGTGTAAGAGAAGAGCCCATGGGGAAGAAGTGTTTAAACTGTGGATGTGTGTATGCAAGTGTTTGGGCAGTCACATTGCCACATTCCTGGGGCTAGTGGTAGCCCAAACCCAGTCCTTCCTGCAGTGTTGCCTGCTCCTTTCAATGAACAACCGTGGGACCCCAAGTACACCCCTGCCTTGTGGCTGAGGCCCCTGTTGGCAGGCCCTCCTGACAGCTAGACCCCAGTGTATCCCTTCTATTTGCTGATCTTGGGCCCTGTCCTTGCTCTCTGAATTATGGGTTTTAGATTTTCAGGAAATAGTCACATTGGTAGAAAGCTCTAGACAAATTTGGAGAACACCAGGGAGAGGTAAAGGCATGTGAAGAGAGAGAGAGAGAAATCATAACCTTCAGCATTGCATCAAAGAAAGGTGTTTTGTTCGGGGAATAGAAAGACTATCACCTGCGCTTTATGAGCACACAGGCTTTGAGCTTCCTGCCTGAGACACTGTCAGGTTGGGTCAAGCATGGGCAGCTCACCTCTGGCTACTTAGTGAAAGTAACTGATACTTGCGCAGATCTTTTCTTTTATAAAGTGATCATACAATATAATCTCATTTATGTCCCACTGAGGTTTTGTGAGGCAGAAGAGGAAAAGTATGAGTATGATTATTTTAACGTTTATCTCCATTTTCAGAGATGGGAAAACTGAGGACGGACCCTTCTTCAGGGAAAAGCTAGAGGCAGAACTTGGGATTCACTCACATGTTCCCTGTTCATAGACTCATGCCTCATGCCGAAAGCAAAGGCTTCAAATTATAGGTAGGAGGCATAGGGCTTTTTAAAAAGTCCGTTTGCAGTTTGGGGTCCACAGAAGGAGCAAGCAGAAATTTCTTCTCTCTGGGCCACCTGAGTCGGGTGCTCAGAATTTTGAGCGTTTGGTTTATAAGAATGTGAGTGGGAGCTTGGAAATTTTGCTGATCGTGAAATGCAAACAACTGAATCACTCTGGGACTCATCTCTGACTTGGGTTCTGAAGTTTGGAGGAGCCGGGGGCACTGGCCTTGTGGTTGAAGTGACGGAACATGGGAATTTGGGGAAAGTGGAGGTGGTCAGAGCTCGAAATGAGTTCCTAAAGGTCAAGAGGGGTTTGGGGGAGTGGTAGGAAAGCCAGACATCCCGAGTTGTCCTCTGAGGTGCAAATAACAGACAGGCGGATTAGGAGTGCGCTAAGTTCCCAGCCCTCGGAGACTGGAGAATTGCACTTGATAATGTGGTAGTCTCCGCCGGCAGAGAAGAGCCCTGGCACAGCAGTTCACCTGTCGGGACCGGGGTCCCCGGCTCCTTCCCAGAAGTCCAGGCCCAGGGTTCCACCCCCTAAGCAGCCCTGTGGTTGGTTGGGGGTGCACGAGGTGGACGGAGGGAGCTCTTACTTCAGGTACCAAACTGAGCCGAGAGAAAGAGAAAAAAAAAAATCGAAAAGAAAGAGCAAATGAAGCGGAAGTTTCAAGGCCCTCTGCGAGGAATAACAGTATAAATAACCGAAGACGTCTTGTAAACACTGCGGTCATAACCCCGAACATTAAACAGCCCTGGTGGCATCTGGCTCAGCGGCCGCTGCGGGCTGTGCTGGGGCAGTGAGTGAACCGGGTTCCAGGCTCTTCGGCCTCGCCTCTCTGTTTATCTCAATTTAATCTTCCCCAACGAGCTGTTCCGTAGCATGGAAGATGTTTAAATTAAAACCCAGTCCGCCGGAAGTCGTGGCCGGGAGCTGAAGGCGCTGGCTAACAAACCCATAGGCTTGAGCGGTGTTAGAAGTAGTTCATTAATTACTAAGAAGAACTATATAATGTATGTTGCAGCACTTCCTAAAGGTTACGGTGTTTACGCTTTTCATAGCTTCCATTGTTTCTTCCCAGTTCGGCATTATGAGTTGTTTGGGTCCTGTCTGCGCCTAGAAAGCTAAAAAACGTGGAATTTACCTTTCTGCTCCTGTCATCAATTACACCGCGGAATACTTGAAAATCGGATTTTCCTTTTGGTGTGTTTTTCCCTTGAATCATGTAACTGCTAGTAACTGTTACCCTGCTCCCTCCCCCTTTTTGTTCAAGGTCACATTATTTATAATTGTCTTAAAAGTAATCTGCAAACCTGAGACCAGAGTTTCTTTTTGAGGTTTCAGTGCAAAATGTGAGCTGCACCTTCACAGTGGAAATTGTGTTTAATCTTCTCCATCTCTAGAATTCTAGTTTGGATTGAGGTTCAAAAGAATCACTTTTATTATCAAGCTTCCCCCATAGTCCCTCGCTTTTCTAGTCTAGATTTTTTTTTTTTTTGTAAAAATCACACCAATGTCAGGGCTTTTAGCAATATAAAGAAAGATTTATTTTCGAAAGTAGCAAAACTTGTTTGAAAAAAATATATATCTTTAAGTGAATTACTTTATAAATGTGACTGTCAAAGTCAGCTATTCTATGATCTACATTTTACAACATATTGTACAAAAGATACACATTGATAGGCTCTTATTATCTATTTATATATTTATAATTACATATTGCACTTGGACCAGCAAGGCTCGCAGAGTCATTCACGGTAGAAGTTAATAAAGTTAAATAGATGGGAATCTTTGTAAGTACAATTGATCTCGTTAGGTCTGGAAACGAATCTCCTCGTCGCTGTAAAGTGTTCTCGCGGGGGGGGGGGTGGACAGAGAGAGGAGCGTTGCGAGGGGGAAGCAGAGACAGAGAGCAGGGAGGGCAGGGGTCGCCTTCCCGGGGCCCGCTCCCCCCCGGGAGCGCGCCTTTCCCAGACTCGCACCTCCAAGGTCAGGACGCTGTGGTTCCACATAAGCGGCTCGCGGTCACCACTTCTTTCAGGTCACTCTCGGGTTTCCCGGCCACCATAAAGGGCCACGTCTGCAGGAGAGAAGAGGGTGGAGGAGGTAAGTGGCCTCGGAGGATAGATGGGGTGGGCTCGGAGCTGGAGACCAAGGAGAGGGAGAGGTGAGGTCAGGCAGTGAGATGGAGAGACCTGTTATCTCTTCAGTTTGCTTGGCGTTTTAGTGCGCCCTGTGGCTGGGTAAAGACAAAGCGTTGACGCCAAGTCACAGATCGAGGTGGTAAAGCAAAGGGGTTCATCCTAAGGTGTAAGAGAAACCCCAAACAGGAGGCCCTTGGAAAGCCCAAAGGGACTGGGGCCATCGCACAGCCCGGAGGCAGCTGCTCCGTGAGCCTAAGCAGGGAAGCCGAGAAGGACCTCGTGCCAAGTGGACACTGGGTTCGAGGCAAAGTGGCCTTCGGGCGCCTCTTCTGAGGCCCTGGCCAGGTTTCCTGGCCCTCTCGCTTTCCTCCCTGTCTATTTTCCTACTGCCAACTTTCATTTCCTCCCTCTCAAACGCGGGCTTTTGACCATGGTTTCTAAATTAATCGCTGGCTTTTAAGGGGGGGGGGAATAATGCTAATAAAAGAATATACAGGCATGTTTTATTTAAGATCATCTTCCTACTGGGCTGAGTGAGCATTGCCTTTTCCCTTCTCCGAGGTGTTTTATAATAAAGCTCACTTAAGTTTCTTTATTCAAAGATGAACGCAGCAGCAGCTGTAAACGGAGTGATTACTTTCATTTTAGTTCCAGATTTCAAAAAGCTATTTACTCATCTTTTTTTCGAAAAAGAATAAATTTTTAATTAGGGGGAAATATATTTACTAGGGCAAAATGTGGTTTTGCATCCCCTCCCCCCAATTCCTGAAACCAATTCAGTGAGAAGACAATTCAAAGCTTCAAACCTCTCCCACTAGTGCTGGCGGATAAGGCGACTTTTAAGAGGAAAACCTCTCATTCTTATCATATATAAACAAAGGTGCTAGAAAGTTGTGGTCTTTGTTTTTCTTTACAGCCTGGAAGTCTTAACATTAAATCAAATAAAAAAGGAAACAAACGGTACTTCTTATATAACAAAATGCATTTGAGAGAAAATTAGCCTTAATGAGCATTACTTTTTTGTTTTTTAATTTCAAAAGACTGGCTGAATGGGCATTGATTTTTAAGATAAAATGCAACACGTTTCTAAATCTTCAATGAGAATGACTTATCGTAATATTATTTATTATATTTTAATATCGCTTGTTACACTAATATTTGTGAGAATTTACTGATTATGCTGATATTTGTTAGAACTTCTGGAATTTAAAAATGTTAATCTACGTATAAGAGAAGCGCCGACTACTTCCGTAGTTTGGGACTTACATGACCATTATGGGGGCATGAATTTGTCCGTATCTAATGGTCTTAAGTATACTTGGGAAAGAAACAGAGTTGGGTGTTTTTACGTACAAAAATGAGAAAGGGAAAATCAAGTTCTTCAGCTAAAAGAAGAATAAAGGGATTAATAAAGTGCCTGCTGGACGCGCAGCATCTGGCCGGTGTGCCCTGTGCCACACCAGCCCTGACGGCGCTGGCGCGGGTTCGGGGATCCCTCCTCTTTGCCAGCTCAGTACACTTGCAACCTCTTAATTGGGCTGCCACGTCAAACACTTGCATAAATCATCCCCGCTCCGGCGGCTTCCAAGGCAGAGAGCGAGGGCCGGGTGGGATCTCCTGCAAAGGTCCCCAGAGGCGCGCCGGGCTGGTGGTGGCCGAGGTGCGCGCACAGCCCCCCCTCCCCCCCGCCGACGGGGCTGGGGGGGCGCGCTGGCCGGGGACTTCGGATCGCCGCAGGCGCACCGGCGGACTTACCAGGTTGACCGGGTGAATGTACCCGTTCTCGTACTTGTCGTTCGCCAGGATCTGCCTCAAGTGCGCGATGTAGCTGGACGCCAGCCTGAGCGTGTCCAGCTTGGAGAGCTTGGTGTCCGGGGGCACCCAGGGCAGGGTGGTCTTGAGCCTGGAGAAGGCCTTGCTCAGCACCCGCATCCGTGCCCGCTCGCGCGCGTTGGCCGCGTTGCGCTGGACCTGCTTCCCCTCCTGGCTGACGCCGCTCAAGGGGCTCTTCTTGGTGGGCGCCTTCCTCCTCTTGCCCAGGCCTCCGCGGCCCTTCTGGGGAGACCCCGCCTCGCAGTTGGAGCTCTCCTCGGTGCTCTCGTTGGAAGTCACAAACTCTTTGCTCGAGTCCATTTTCAGCCCGTCACAGTCCAGCATCTCCACCTCTTGAAGATCCTCCACATCGCTGAGGGAGCCGGTGGACATGTTTGGGGGAGAGGATGAGAGAGAGGGGGGGGGAGAGAGCGAGAGCAAGAGCGAGCCCCACACCAGTGGGCCCCCGGGTGTGGCGTGTGGGGCAGCCACCTCGTGTTGGGAATGGGAGTTGGGATCTGGTTGAGTCTCACACGCCTTCCCCTTAGCAGAGTTGGGAGAAGGCAGCGAGAGGGCTTCTGCGGGGAGGAACTGGCTCCGTTTCCCCACCCCCGGAGTCGTGGCCGCAGAGGAGTGTGAGAGAGCGCTGAGGAATTTGGTGGACACTAGGAATTTATCTGGGGAATAGAGAGGCGGATCCTTGTAGCCCAGGGGAGGGGCCTGCTAGGCCCCAGCAGACTCTTAGACCCCTTTCACAACCGGAGGGAGACTCTTACGCACAGACCCTGATTTCCAACTTGTAATGTAAATCAACTCAACTGCGACACGCAAATACCAGTCACCTTCTTCCACTTCAGCCGAAAAGGAGAGCGCCCCACCCACAGCCCCTCTCCAGGGCCATCTCCTCAGGCCCGCTTTCCCTCTTCAGAGGTCATAGCTGGTTGTTACTGAGGACTTCAGGAAAATGACCAGATCCTTTTGCTCTTTCTGGGCCTTCCAAACACAAATCTCACAAGCACCCCCCTGTCCTCTCTTCCCTGCAATTAAAACACCAATTAAAATCCAGACAGCGGTCAACTCCCTCCTGGCAACACCCCTAAGACACTGTGGCTTTACCAAAATATCTTCCCACCTTAACCTGGGTAAATGAACAAAACAAGTGCTTCACTGAATCTTTAGGGTGATGCAGATTAAGTACCAGAACATCCGTCTGCACCTGGTCACTTTAAACCTATCAAGGAACTGCCCATGTGTACACAGACATACTTGACCATCGCACACCCGGGACAGCACACACAGTGTAGTGGGAGTCGGGGGCGGTGAGACAGAGTCATATGAGTGTGTGGAAAGCATTTTGTTAATTGATAATCTTTTCTTGACAAAATTAAAACTTCCCCCTAAATTTTTTTCTAGAAATGCATTTAATGTCTTAAGAATCTTAGGTGCTCTCAGATATTATCTTGCCTGGGACTTGTTGTTTTCTCCCTCCCAATGCCTTTGCCTCTTCCTTAGGGCCTCTTTGCTACCTGGGGTTCCCCACATGAAGCTGGTATTACAGAACACTAAGCAGTATTATCCCTTTGGGGAAAGGTTTTTTGTTTTTTTGTTTTGTTTTGTTTTTTGTTTTTTTTTTCCTATCTCTAACTCCAGCCTGGACCATCTTTCCTGGAGAATAAGAAAATTTGGAGAGTGAGTGGAAAAGCAAAGGGAACCAGAAACCAAGAGATTGCATAAAATCAATGAAATAAAACTGGGGAGATGGAATGCATGAATCTCTCTCACTGATTCTTCTCCAGGTTTTCTTTCCTTGCAATTAGGCATCGAAGACGAGGGGCTGGAGCAAAGTGTAAGAGCAGCTTCTGAGCTTTTGGCTCACACTCTGTACCCCTCTCTCCTACATTAAGATATCATATCTCTAATCCTGGCTCAGCTGGGAATTCACTAACCTCTAACGTTTTGTTTTGTTAGCAGGGTCTTGTTTGCTTTCCCCCATGCTGTAAACTAAACAGATTGTCAGCAAATCAGTCTTTATTAATGAATTAGTGAGAACCCCTCCCCATAATATCTTTGCCCAGGATCCAAAATTTGTTAATCACCAGCGTAGAGATTTATGAGCTCTCTTATTTTCTGTTGTTTGTGCAGGTGGAGATTTAAATGACCATATCCACCACCAAGATTTATTGTGAGAATGATTGATGTTATAAACCAGGAACAGGACTCTTCCCACAGCAGGGATGACAGAAATATCAAGTTGAAGTTGCCTTTGTCCTCATGTGCAACTGACCCAGTACTACAACAGAGAAAAAGTATAATAATTTAATCTGAGATCCAAGACAGCATTAAGAGAACACCCAGCAGGACTGTTAAACATTTCCCCACTGATTCCCAAACTAGTTTCTTTGATTTTCCCTCCCTTTTCTTGCTCTTAGGAAGACATGAAAGTTATTTTTAGGTTAAAAGAACTATGTGCAAGCGGGCGTTGGCCAGCACTTTGTGAAATGTGTGTCTGTACAGTTACTGAGATATCTGCAAACTAACCACAATTTACTTATTTATTTATTTGGGCTCGGGAGTGGGATAATAGTTAAGAATCAGAACCATGGCCTTACCACATACCAAGCTACTAAGCTGTATGGATTTTGCTTCTCTGAGCACTCTTTTGAGGGGAGGGTGAAGGTCTGGTTTTCTGCCACACCTCAGTTGGTAGGCTGCTCGTGATGTTTGGGGGACAGCAACAGTCCTAGCAAGAAGAACCGCTGAACAGACTTCTGCTATTTTTTCAAGGTCTGAAACTTAAGAAAAGCCATTTCTGGAAGAAAGCAGAACTAGCTTCATGCCACAAATTGGTTTATGTGCCTAGCAATTATTATTGTTTTTTTAGATAAGCGAGAATTAAGTCGACTTATCTTGCGGTGATACATTTAGACTGGGAAGGGCAACGGGGTTGGTAATGAACTTTGGGGTGTTTGTGAACACTTTCCAAGGGATGGTTTCTGGTTTGGGATGTGAAGATGTGAAGAAGGCTGTTATTTAGGTATCTTGATGTGAAGTCTTGAAGAAAGTACATTAATATAAATAATACTTTTTTCTTTCCTCTTGACATTTTGTGTCCATCCCTGCTTATAAACACTAAGGGACAAATGGGTGGGAGAAATGCCTTATTGGATTCTACTAAGAAAACTAGTTAGGCTGTAACTTAAGCTGTGCCAAATTCTCCCCAAATATAAACTATATTCTGTGAGAAGAGAAGCACTTTTGAGAAGCTGTATTAACTCTTTCGATAGCAAGAGAAATACTTTGAACATTACTGTTTCAAAACACCAACGAGAAAGCTCATGGTTTGAAAGCACAAGGTAGTCACTAAAAGCTCTTGCCTTACTTTTAAGAGAGAGTTTATGCCCCAGAGACATCTGGCCAATTTGCTGCACACTTCTAACGATTTGTTTTGCAAGAAAGACTATCTTTGAAAGATTTCAGTGCTAAGGAAAATCTATCTCCAAAGGTTGTAAAATGAAGATTAGGTGTGGAATGTGTCCTTGAACTTAAATCCTGGTTTATCAACTGATAAATTTTCAGGAAGTTCAAATTTGATTCAGTTGTGCTTGGATGAAATAATTTGCTTCCTTTTTTTATGAGAAGGAAAACATCACAGGCTTCTTTCGAACTGACTTCATATGCCATCACGTTCTCTTTCCTAGGAGAGGGGGGAATTATGTTTTCAAATTAAAAATTTAATTATTTTCTCATACTCCCCATTTTTTGACCAGGAAGCACACAGACTGGCAAATTGGTGAAACTGCCAATTCTCTTTTTTCCCTTTTGCTTTTAATGAATACCCCCTGATGTGTTTATTTGATGGTGACCGCCACTTCAACAATGTCTGAACTTTCTTGCAAATCAGTGCCTCTTTCTCCATTCACCAAAATTGTCACTGTACTGTTTGCTGCTAATTGATTGTTTTCCATCTCTTGCTTATAAGCCTATTGAAATCCGATTTTATTTATTTATTTTTTTTTACTATTTTTTTTTTTTTTAAAGAGCGAGGGTGGGGAGGGAAAGAGGATAGAGAGAATCTTAAGTAGGTTCCACACCCAGTGCAGAGCCTGACATGGGGCTCGATCTCACAGCCCTGAGATCATGACCTAAATGGAAATCAAGAGTCGGACCCTTAACTGAGTAAGCCACCCAGGTGCCTCCCCTTTTTAATTACATTTTTTAACTGAATTTATATAGTGAGCATTATCTTTCCTTGTGTGTTCCAAATTGTGATGGTGCTGGCCTGTCATATTTGGCAGCGTAAGCGAGTAGAGCTCTAGGGAGGAGAGGTTGGTGACTATCTAAGGATAGTCAATGTAGTGATGCGGGTGTTGCTGTTATCTTTACCTGGCATCAATTCTGACCAGCAATCAGACGTCTTCTTCGTGTTCTCCTACCTGCTCTGCCCTTTCCACATTTTATTCAACGAATTGTAACTCCAAACCCACAACACTAAGATTTAAAGCTGGCAAAAAAAACCCAACAGTGAAGCCCAAAGAAAGTCCAAACTCATCGTGGATTTTAGATCCAAGAAGCAACCTTGCATCCCACATGCTCCCTAATGTGGCTTTGAAAGCAGCCAAGCCCGTGCACATGAAGGACAGAGTTTACTTTAAGAAGCAAAGGGGCTGAAGGCAACTCAGGCAGATAGTGAGAGGCAAAACTTTACAAATTCGATTTCATGTCCTTCCAATCCTGTAATGATTGTATCAGACCTACTCGATATCAGGAAAAAAGGAAGGAAAACCTGAACAACTCTCTAGTCAGGTGCTGGGTAAGGGTCTCTGCCTCCATTCTTCTATCTGATGGAGGATCTCTCCCTTCTCTTGTCACTATTAGGGAAGAGCTGCTATATGAAATGAAAATATTAATAGAGATGTGTGCCAGAGACTTTCCACCCGTAACAGTGAAGTTTTAGAAAAGCTTGCTTGAAGACGACTTGCCTGTATCTTAATGTAAAGCCTGAGAGAAAATCCTCCCAAATTCTCCTAAAAAGAATAAATCTTGAGGGTTACACGAAAGATACCTGTAAAGCACATTTATGCTAAACACGTTTATTGACGGCTATAAAACAGAGGTGGGACAGCTTGCTGTCAACCTCCTTCCTGTCAGGTTAGGAGAAGATGTGCACTAGAATTGAAGCCTATTTCTGGTGATTATCTCCTTGTGATTATGTCCTTGTGGCAGGTGCTTTTTGGCTGGAGGAGAGAAGAGTCATGGAATTTAGATCGCAGGACCAGCAGCAAAATACTGAATGTGACTCCCGACCTCAGGAACATGAAATATTTCCAGGTAATGTACTATTTTTAAATCGAGCCCCAAAGTAATAGATTGTCAGAATTGGAAGGGCTGAGGACCAAGGAAGGCCTGAATTGCCAAGAATTCTGTGTACGTTCACGTAAGTCATCCGTGACCATATTGCCACTTGAACCTGTGTCCTGATTTGTCTTGTAATGCTTCTTCCGCAAAGCCAGAGTGCTTTGACTTGTTTTTCCTATTTGAATAACAATGAGATGTGTGAGAAAACTTATATTCTATTATCCCCTGTAACAACTGAATCCTGAATTATATAAAATGAGATAGATTTAAGCCGTTCCTGGGTATAATGCTGAGAACCTTGTCTAAAGGGGTTTTCCTAATGTAAGTTCCAGAACAACCTTGGTAAAATCTCATCTCTACTATGAGGACCTGGTGGGCAGGCCTAGGGCCACTCATTCAATGAGCACATCACCCCTCTTTTCTCCATCTCCTCTGCTAAACTCTGGTTCAAGTCATCAAAATCTTTTACTCAGATGACTATGAAAGTTTCTTAGAGGACCTTTGTTTCCATTCCTGCCCTTCTAAAATCCATTTCCAACAGGGTGGTCAAAGTTATTCTCCTGCTTCAAATCCCTTAAAGCTTCCCATTGTGTTTGATATAAAGTCCTAATTCCTTGCCATGGCTGGCATGACTTTGCTTGGCTTACCACCTTCCAAGCACACTGGCCATGTCTGTGTCCCTCAATGACACTGTATCATTGCTTACCTCAGGACCTTTGTCCCTGTTCTTTCTGTTTGGATGCTTCTCTTTGGCTTTCTGCATGGTTGGCTCCTTATTTTTCAGTTCTGAGTTCAAATGTCACCTTCCATACAAGAATTTCCCTGAGCACCCACTTAGGAATATTTTTGTCCCATCAACCCATTTTACTTATTAGTAATAAATAACAGTAGCCAACATTTACCAAATGTTCACCACAAATCAGACACTGTTGTAAGCATTTTCCAGATTAACCCGTTTAATTCTAATAGGAACTTGGTGAGATAAGAACTTTACAGATAAGAAAACTGACTCAAAGAGAGATAAAGAAATGTGTTTCATTCCCATCAGGCTTGTCCCAAGTGATGCTGCTGGTAGTGACTGCCCAGTCCTGGGTGTCTTGCAGCGAGCCCCGGATGGCCTTTGCTGTCGGTCCCACCACCCCTCGAGGTGGGCAGGACATGCCAGTGCATAGAGCTGGGGCTCAGAGAGCCGAGGGCGCTGCCCGGAGTCGGCAGCAGAAGGCAGCACCGCCCTGCCCCGCCCTGCCCCACCTGGGCCTTTCGTGCCCACCTGTGTGTGTGTGCGCGCTCACACGTGTGGCTGTGTGCACATGTATATGGGTGCGGGTGTGCGTTCATGTGGGTGCTCTGAAGCCCACTGAGTCAAGGTGGACCCCGCCGCCCCCTCCCGTAGCCCTACAGTATGATTCCATGAAGCTGGGTTCTCTGACCAACCCCCCGCCCTCTGGGAGCCCCAAAAGGCCCCAGGCTCCGACAGGGCTCAGGGACCCACACCTCTTGCAGGTTGTTGTTCCAGGTGTCCATTGCTGTGTAATAACCCAAATTAGCGACTTAGGTTATTTCTGCGGGTTAACCAGGTTCCACTGGGTGGTTCCTACTTGGGGTGTCTCATGTTGTGGCAGCCAGAAGGCATCTGGAGCTGGAGTCATCTGAAGCCTCGATTAGGCTGAACACCAAAGGTGACTCTTCTTCTTTGTTCACATACCCAGTGTCTCCGCCAGGATGGCTAGAACAGCTAAGGCCTGGCTGGGCATCTCTCTCTATGTAGCCTCTCCACATGGCTTCCTCGGCCCGGAAGTCTCACGAGCTTGAACTTCTTACATGGTAGCTGGCCTCCTGAGTGAACGTTCTACAAGACCCAGCTGGAAGCTGAAAGTCTTCTTATGACCTAGCTTGGGAGGACATACAACATCACTTCTGTCTCATTCTATTGGTCAAAATCAAGTCATCGGGCCTTCCCAGAGTCAAGGGGGAGGGACCTATACAGGAATACAATACCAGTAGGTATGGTTCATTGGCTGGGGCATGGATGGCTGTTGTCATCCTTGGAGGCTGGTGACTACAGTGAATAAATGGAAAACCAAGATTTAAACACGATCTGACTTTAGAGCCTTATTTTAAATAGTTAATATGTGCCGAAGTTATTTTGTTTAATTGCGTTTACTTTATTATTGTCTGTTGACTTCCTCCCTCCCTTCCTCCCTCCTCACTATAATGAAAGCTTTAGGAGTGCAGGGACTTTGTGTGCCTTGCTCAGTTTTGTGCTCAGAGCCTAGAGCAGGGCTGATACGTAATATGCACTTAATAAATAGTTTGCAAATGATGGAATGGATGGTTTAGACCACAGCATACGGAAGGTACACTGTAAACTGTAAGATATGCACATTATTTAGAGTACTAACTCCAAAAATGTGGTGGCTCAGACAAACCACAAATTTACCTCTCTCTCTATCTTATCTGTGCAGGGGGCCCAGGGTAGATGAGTGACTGCTCCACAAAGACACACTGAGACTTGGGTTCCTTCTGTCTTGGTACTCTGCCATCCCTGAGCGGAAGTGGCTTCCCACACATAGGTGAAGTCAGCTTACCCTTACCCTTCTCAGGGAGGGGGAAAAAGAGGGTGAAGGGCAAGTGGATTTCTTATAATAAGATCTGGAAGCTGGACGTATCACTTCTGCTCCCGTCATATTGGCCTCTTTAGCTGGAAAAGGAGAGGTTTGGAAATACAGTCTCTAAATATGCTCAGCTTAAACTCAGAGTTGGGGGAATCCATTAGTAAAAAGAAGGAAAGCCAATTCGGTCTCTGGCAGTGTATTTGTAGCATAAAGGATTAAGCTAATATATATGGAATAGTAGAATAGTTTGTTTGATAGAAAAAAGGCAGATTACAAATCTATGAAGTTTAAAATGAGTTCAAATCAAGCACTAGTGGGCTTCAGTTCTTACTTGGAGCTCAGGAAATTATTTAACAACCTACCTTTGACTGCGTATGAGAGAGCACTCATCAATGTGGGTCATTCCAACCATGTTGTCACTCATTTCTACTTAGTAAATGGCTTTATAAAGTTACTGTTTTTGAGGATAGGCCTGTGAAAAATGTGAGGGTCGTTAAGGCTATTACTAACAACCACTGGCCCTCACTAAAGCCCCCTAAGTTGCTTATTTAATTTCTATCAATTCCATCATGTGGTGGCAAGGTTGAGAGTGAGTAGAAAGCTTTTTTCTCTCTTTTAAAAAAATTTATTTTTCTGACGTACTTTCAAGATTTGATAATAGTTTACTGTCTTAGGTTGAGCTGCCATAGCAAACCTATGTTCTCATAGTTCTGGAAGCTGGAATTCCAAGAATAGGCTACCAGCATGGTTGGTGTCTGGTGAGAGCTCTCTTTCTGGCTTGCAGATGGCTACCTTCTCCCTGTATCCTCCCATGGTCTTCCCTCTGAGTATGTGCAATGAAAGAGATCTCTCTCTTCTTCTTATAAGGCCACCAATCCTACTGGACCTACTCTTATGACGTTATAACCTGAGTTACCTCCTAAGAGTCTTATACCCAAATGCAGTCACATCTCTCTAGGGCTTCAACATACGAATTTGGCAGGGGAGGGGAGAGAACACAAATTGTAACTAGAAATGTGTGTTTTTTAATTCATTATTATTTCCAACTTTCAAATTACTCAGGATTAAGAAAAATATGCCTAGGACACTTGTGTCATTTAAGGGTTTACTGTATATCAATGTAGTTATACCAATGTCAATGCCAACAGTAAGAATAACAAACTTCCAGCATTGTTTGTCTCAGTTTTCTCTTTTGAGGAATCACTAGGAGGAAGAGCTTAAAATCCAGATTCATGGTCTATGACGAGGAGGGTCATCTGATACTCATTCCTAAAATTTGCAAAAGGCAATCCTCCTAGAGAAAGTAGGACCATTCTTTAGTCAGAAGCTCTAAATCAATTCTAAAGAACCCATTAGTAGAAGAATCTAGGAATTCTTTATCTAGTGCCTTTGAATATACCACACAGCTCCCACACAGAAATAGTCATGGGTTAGATCAATTCAGTAATAAAATTTGCCAAACGTTTTTGGGGGATTACTTATAGACAAAACAAACAGTGGATTAACTGCACTGGGGTCTTTTTAACTGGTCACTCTGACATATTTTAGATAAAGCCAGTATTATTTTCAGCTAGAATGAGGCAGATACTAAACTTCCCCTCACATGAATAAGTGAGTTCTTTTTTTCTTTTAACCCAATTGCAAAACTGACCACAATGAGATTATCCGCCCAAGAAGGTAGAGTAAAACACTTCTCAAATAAATTTTGGTAGAAGAGTGAACTAAATGTTAAATGGACAATATAATGCTCACATCCCACTGAATTGTAAAACATGGATGTCCTTAAAAGAACATGATTTTTGCTCTTCTTATTCTTTTCTCTTAAGTCACTGTAACAGAGTAGAACACTTTTGTACTGTACGAAGAGACCAGGTCCAACTTCTGCTTACACAACTAACCAGTTGTGTAAACTCGAACTAGTCTCTTAATTTAATATTGCTGGGTTTTAGTGTCCTGCTTAACATGGTGATAGCAGGGATGGACCCCATGTTTGGGGTGCATTAACTGAGATGATATACGTAAAATGATTTAGTTTAGTGCTTAGCATGTAGTAAACATTCAAAAATATTGGAGGTAGTTGTGATGGTGGATGTTATAATGATCTCCAAGGCTCTTTTTGACAGTAACATTCTGGATTTTTTTTTTTTTTTCATTTTCACTTTGGGATAGGGGTAGAATTATAAAAGATATAAGCCTTTCAATAAGAATCACAACACGCAATAAAGAAATGCTTTCTCTAAAAACAAAATCCTAAAAAAGTGTATGTGGTCAAGGAGGAGGAGTAATTTCAATAAAATCTAGAATTCTCTTATTTCGGATGAAAAGCAGCTATGGTGTCAGTCACAAAATTAAAATTCTATTCAGTATTAAGTTATGACTACTTTAGTCTTTCCCTTTACTTCCTGGTGATTTGAAGGACTGTTTCCTTAGCAATCATCCCCCCCCAACAAATTAAATTTATTTAGTCCAGATCATGGGGGAATATAGTATGTTTTGTGAGGGCCTCACAGTAAGTCAGTTATATCACCAAGCATTTGACCCCAGAGATAAAAATCATAACTCTCTACTATGCAAGTAACTTTGCTTTGAAAAAAAAAAAAAAAACTATCACCGAAGATTAAATGTTAGATACAACCACTTTCATTTGGTATGGTTATTTAAAAATTGATACTGGGTTAGCACCCCTTTTGAATTTTTTGTGATTTTTAAGAAATGTTAAAATTCCTTTAATAAATGATTTTCCCTTTTGCCTGGGTAGGGGTACATTCTAAACCATTGTTGGGTTTCTTAACAAAAGAAAATGAACTATTTGCAATGAAAATGATCTGCCTCCTGTTTTTGGTTTTATATTACTAACTTCGAAAATTTTAGATCTCAGTAAAACAAATAAAACAAAAGAAGCAAAACTGTTCCCACCAATGGCTAAAATGATCACATCCTAGAATCCGGACCTCCAAGTTCATTCTCACAGAGAAAGGCCAATACCTTGAATAGCCCTTGTCTTTGGTATTCATGAATGACAAACATATTCAGAAATTTTAAAGCACATAACTTGTCTTCATTTCCTAAGGCGGCTATAACCAATTACCATAAACTGAGTGACTTTAAACAACAGAAATTTATTCTCTTACAGTTCTGGAGTCTAGAAGCTGAAAATTGAGATGGTCATAAGGCCATGCTCCCACTGAAGGCTCTAGAGAAGTATCCTTCCTTGCCTCTTCCAGCCTCTGGTGGCCCCACGTGTTCCCTAGCTTGTGGCCACATTACTCTGCTCTCCATCTTTATCATCATAGAGACTTCTCGCTGTGTTTCTGCATCCTTTCCTGTCTTTTATAATCATACTCTCATTAAATTTAGGGCACACTCTAGTCCAATATGATTTCACCTTGATTCTTACCTTAATTATATCTGCAAAGATCCTATATCTGGATAAAGTCACATTCTGAAGTTCTGGGTAGACATGAATTTTGGGGAGTTACTTCAGCCCACTCTAAGTCTCCATTTTGTGACTTACACTACCTATGGCCCTGAACAAAGATCTCACATTGGGTCCCCAAGGACTGAAACAATCAGAGTGGGTGAAAGAATATATTTAGTCATTTATTTGCATTGTGAAAAAATTTAGACTTACATTGGATCTTTATATATATGGGGAATGCAGCCAAACTTTACTTCTAGTGATGGGGGGAATCCCCAATCAAGAAACCGAACACACAAAAATGCTTTTCAAAATGACAGTCCTAAATAAAAGTTTTAAACTTACAGAACAGAAGGAAAATAATCATACCTTTCTAATAATATATTTACATCTGATTTCCCACTAAATGGAGACAGGTAATAGAATCATGAAGCCTCTATTTTAATGTTACTCAAATACATACTGTATTATTTTAATTTTTATGTATGTATTTATGTTCCTATACATTTCAAGTATTATGAAAGATCAAGTCTTAAAAATTATCTGAGAACTGAACTAATTATTGCATGTATTGTTCACTATTTTGCCTGTAAGGAGAAATTTTAACAATTAGTCTATAGTTATATTAAGAAAAGCATGAAACTCTTAAGTGTTTCACCTTTGAATATTTTATCTCTACCAAGTAACTACTTGATTCCCATTATTTTGCATTCTTAGCTCCCTCTTAAATCGCCTTTCTTTAAAAAGTGTTCAAAGTCTTGAAGCAATGTCCATAATAGCCAAACTATGAAAAGAGCCCAGATGCCCATTGACAGATGGATAGAGAAGATATGGCATGTATATACAATGGAATATTACTCAACTATCAAAAAGGATGAAATCTTATCATTTATGTTGTTGTGGTTGGAACTGGGGGATAGTATGCTGAGCAAAATAAGTCAGTCAGAAGAAAGACAATTATCATATGGTTTCACTCATTTGTGGAATTTAATAAATAAAACAGAGGAACATAGGGGAAGGGAAGGAAAAATAAAATAGGACAAAATCAGAGAAGGAGACAAACCATAAGAGACTACAGGAAAAAAACTGAGGGTTGCTGGAGGGGAGGGGAGTGGGAGGATGGGGTAACTGGGTGATGGGCATTGAGGAGGGCATGTGATGTAATGAGCATTGTGTATTATATGCAACTGAGAATATACTGGACTTTACATCTGAAACTAATGATACACTATATGTTAACTAACTGAATTTAAATAAAATAAGTTATAAAAAAGAAAGTGTTCAAAGCCAGTATCTAATGCTGGATAATCTTAGAATAAATATGATGTCCCTCCCCATTCCTTGTAGACTTTTAGCTATTGGATCAAAAGTCTCATAGAGGGGCGCCTGGGTGGCTCAGTAGTTAAGCATTTGCCTTTGGCTCAGGGCCTGATCCCAGGTCGCTGGGATCGAGCCCCACATCAGGCTCCCTGCTTAGCCAGAGGCCTCTTCTTCCTCTCCCACTCCCCCTGCTTGCGTTCCCTCTCTCACTGGCTGTCTCTCTCTCTGCCAAATAAATACATAAAATCTTAAAAAAAAAAAAAGTCTCATAGACTTCCCAAACAATAGCCAGCCTTAGAAACACTATGTAAATTATGCAAATTTGGTGGTATTTCTTTTGTTTTCTTATTTATGATAATTTTTTTCATTGTGGAAGAAGCTTGGTAAGACAGATTTCCTTTTTTTTCCCCCTTTGGGTTCTTTCAATTGTATTATTACTTCTACACTGAAAGGTTAGGATATGCTCTCTTTTTTAGATTAAAAAAAATCTTAATTTAAAAGATGACATGAATATGGTACAACCAAGGAAAATTTATTCTGGGCACAGGTAAGGATCTGTGTTGTTTGGGCATTTGGTGGAAGGCGGAGCCAGGGAGGACCAGGATCCACTGCAGCTGGCCGCTCTGCCCAGCTCAGGTGCTGTTCCGTCCCTATCTCTGCTCACAGAAACTAGCTTACACTAAACCGGGACAGCTAACTGAATTTCTCCTCTTTTTCATAACATAGCAAATATTGGGAGTACATAACATTTTCTTCTTTAAAAAATTTTTTCTAAGGTTATTATTTATTTATTTGAGAGAGAGAGAGAGAGCATGAGCAGGGTGCAGGGGAAGGGGGAGAGTGAGAAGCAGACTTCCCACTGAGCAGGGAGCCCCAGGGAGGACCCTGGGATCCTGACCTGAGCTGAAGGCAGATGCTTAACTTTCAAGAGGAAAAAAAAAACCTGGCACTGGATTGTCCTGATGATGAAAGTTCTTAGTGGTGTTTGTTTTGGTTCAGCTGTATTCTTTTGTTAAAAAATAAAACATATATATAAACAACTCATGTTGTATTAGACGTCTATCGTTGGTACTAGAAATGTTATTGACACATACCACGTGAAACTGGTTGGAAGAATAATGTTATCTTAAGCTTCTGTAGATTTTTTTTTATCCTTTACCTATAAAAAATATAGGAATAAAACATTCTTTCTCACATCCCAGAACACTCATGAATTTTTAAAGCAAGTGATTGACATTTATTTAAAAAAAATTATTCAAAGTACTGTAGAAACTCATTTCTATTGAGAAACCAAATACCTGGACCCATATTCTTTTTTTCATAACATAAAAAAAGAACCGTCATGCAAATAAGGCTGATGGCTACTCGTAAGTTGGCAGCACACTCTGTCATCCTACAATTTTCTCTACAGGGAAAACGTTGAAAACAATGATGCCGTTTTTTTTTTTTTTTTTTGAATGCTTGTTTCTGGAATGTTCGACTCTACACCAACACACTTCACTTATGTTGTTTGTCTCTCTATAAAACCATTAGGGGGAACTTTCAACATTAGGACAACCCAGTGCCAGTTTTTTTTTTCTCCTGAAATATAAAGATAACTGATAAAACTAATATTTTGGGAAAGAGCTTTAATGATCTAAACAATTGCCTTCCTTCTCTGTTCTACAAATATAATTATAAACCAAAAAATATTTTTTAATATTTTAGCTTTCTTTTATTTCTTATCTTTTAGTTTTAGATCTCATCCATATTCAGGTAAAAATGCTATGTTTTATATTTAAAATTATATCCCATAGAAGGGGATCAAATTTGCCAAGTTATCCTTTTATTTTTGGCTCTTTTAGTTTGTTTCCTTTGAAGGTATGTTTGGTGCGCAATGTGCTACTCCAGTTAACAACTACCACATCACAAACCAAGCTTGCAAACCAGTGAAAACAAAGAAACTTAAATACCTCTGACAAAAGAAGAGAGGGTTTAAAAAGAATAGGCAAAGCATAAGTTATGATGAGGGCCATGAGTAACTCTATAGGGTAAGTAGCTATTGACCTGTCCACGGAGGTACTGAAACCTCTCCCAGAGCTCCAGGAAGGAAAATAATGTTAGTAGAAGTTTCCTGTAATCCTTCCTCTTCATGACATAGGATCCCTTGGGAGATCTGCTGCTGTTTTAGGATTTCTCTGCTTCTATGTGGAGCAGGGGTGATTTTTCCAATGTCATGTTCTAGGTCCCTTAGCCAAGTAATCCAACTCATTCTTGGTGACATGTCATCTCCATGGGCAGGTCTTCTCAAGATGCCGATCTCTCACATTGGAGTTTTACTTTTAAATGGGCTCATTAAATGTCCATGTAAATGTTAAAATTTAGCTGACTGAAGCTGTTTCTTCAAAAGCCCAAACAATTTATGATTGCATTACGTAAATCAAACACACACAAACACTAAAAAGAATCCAATTTAGTAGTTCAGAGACATTATGAAAGCAGTTTAATGTTTGGAGTATTGTTTGGAGTATTTATTTTCTGGAGCATATTTTTAAAGTATTTTTGGATTTTATTTTGGAGAATTTAAAATATTTTTAAGTATTTTATATTTTGGAGTATTTTTGGAGTGTTTAATTATTGAAGTATTATTTAAATAAAATTCACCCTTACAATTCAATGATTTTAGTAAATGTACAGAGTTGTGCAGTTATCACTGCAGTCCAATTTTAGACCATTCCCTTTATTCTAAAAAGTTCCCACTTGCCCATTTGCAGTTAATTTTCACTCCTGCCCCAGCCTTAGGCAATCATTGATCTGCTTTCTGTGTGTGTAAATTTGCCTTTTCTAGACACATTATATAATTTATAAATCACATAAATCAGAAAATATATGATTCTTTCTTTGCATTTTCCTTTTTTCACTTAGCATAATGTTTTGAAGGCTCATCCATATTATAGTATATATTAGAATTTGTTCCTTTTAACTGATGAATGATATTCTTGCATTTTAATTTTTAACCAGGTATTTGGCATAATATGGAAACACAGAGCCAACTAAAGGACTTTAGTATTAATTTAGTATTAATACTTTAGTATTAACAACTATATGCTAAGTGTTTTAAAGAAATACAGTGACGGGGCGCCTGGGTGGCACGGCGGTTAAGCGTCTGCCTTCGGCTCAGGGCATGATCCCGGCGTTGTGGGATCGAGCCCCACGTCAGGCTCTTCCACTATGAGCCTGCTTATTCCTCTCCCACTCCCCCTGCTTGTGTTCCCTCTCTCACTGGCTGTCTCTATCTCTGTTGAATAAATAAATAAAATCTTTTTTTAAAAAAAAAGAAATACAGTGAGATAAGTATTCTCTCTTAGTTTTTGAAAACTGTAATGGAATATGATGACTAGTTTCTCATAGTTTCTATTTAGGTTTCTTATGGAAATAACGCTGCAGTTTGTTCTGGGAAGGCTGTAACAGAGTTAGCAGGTTTTTAAATATGTATCAATAACTCCTGAGAGAGAAACTATGTTCCTACCATGATCTCTGTATACAGACACTGGTTGGGATATATTCTTCCCACCTCTAGTGCCCCAGGTTACAGTAGATGCGAAGAAAGAGAAAAAAAAAATGAGTAACAGTGTAAGACAGAAAATAAAGGGTTAAAATTACACAGCAGGGAACATTACACAAACTACAATTACACTCAACATTATGGATTAATCACAGGAATGAAACGTTGAATGAGAAATCAAGCCACAGAAGACTCACCGTGTTTAGGTGTGTGTGTGTGTATACACACACACACACACACACACACACACACACACACATATGTAAACTCAGTATAGCGATTTTATCTAAGGGCAGTAGAAGGATGTTTCTGAGGGAGCACAAAAATAGATTCACTGGTATATTAAGTAGATTCTAGGTATTTGCCTTCGTGTGTCTGGTGAGGGTCTGTTTCCTGGTTCTGTCTTTTCCCTGTGTCCTCACCTGGTAAGAGGGGCTAAGGAGTTCTGTAGGGTCTTTACTATCAGACCACTAATCCCATTCATGAGGGTTCTGCTCTTATGACCTGGTCATCACTCAAACACCTCACCTCCAAATACCATGACATTGGGGATTAGCTTTCAACATATGAATCTGGGGGGAAAACAAGCATTTATAACAGTGGTTTTTATTAGCATGTTCATAACTTACATCTGTATTGTGTAAATTTCTTTTGTGTGGATTAAATATTGTATAATTATATCCTTGTGTGATATAAACCATGAAACAAGCCTGATACAACCCACATATTTTACGAAGTCATTAACTTATCCTGTCTTCTCAAATGATGTGGAAATAGATTCTTATTTCTAATAAAGCCATTCTTTGATAGTATTAAATATTTCAAATGTTAACCTTCAAAAGAAAATCTGCAATCCCATCTCCAACAGTATGCCAGGAAGGACTACCTGTTGAAAGTGGTAACTTTAGTAAGGCCAAACAATTTTTTACAGACTGAGTATCTTTGGGGTTCACTGCCTTTGGGATTGATTATCCAGTTCTCTTCCTCATTCACCTTTTGGGACTTTTCACTACTCATTAAGCACTTCCATTAGAGAGGAGGGAAAGGAAAGGAGAGGAGGTGAAATTCAAAACGCCCAATGTTATTTCAGTGTTGGTTAGCAAGCTGGGCTGGTAAGAGCTATAGGACAGGCGCTGAAATTAATGGCCATGCTAAATATTTTTGGTTATCTGTGAAATTCACTTTAAGATGTTTTTTCTTACATTTTTTAGACAGAGTTCCAAATAAAAATGGGCCTTTTGGATGGGTTCTGCCTCAAGTGACAGAAAACCCATTGTGGTATAAGCAAAGGGAAATTTATTGGCTCTTACAGGTGAAAAGTCCAAGGATATAGTTGGGTCAGTACATCCAGGTTTAGCTCTTAAATTCATCATTAAAACTCAGCCCACATTTATCCTCTGCCTCCTGGGGAGTTGACTTCTGTATCAGGCTCCAAATGGAATCAGAATCACCACCTGAAAGTTTGAAGACACTTACTCCCTTACAGTACCTCAGTGGAAAAGGGAGAAATACTCTTTTCCCACAACTCCAGCAAAAGAGCTCATGGAGACTCAGTGACTCTGACAGGCTCACTGAACACCACAGAGACTTAACCTTGAAAAAGTCTGTGATTACCTGTTTTATCTAGTCTTGCCCCAGGTAAAGGTAAAAACCTTAAGCATGTTGGGGCACCTGGGTGGCTCAAGCAGTTAAGTGTCTGCCTTCAACTCAGGTCATGATTCTAGGGTCCTGGGTTTGAACCCCATGTCTGACTCCCTGTTCAGCGGGGAGCCTGCTTCTCCCTCTCCTCCCGCTCGTGCTCTCTCTTGCTCTCTCTCAAATAAATAAATAAAACCTTTAAAACGCACAAACAAACAAGCAAAACACATCTCGAGCACGTCATATCTATGATCTTCACTTTCACTTCCTCTAGTCCTTGTAATCAGGGTTCTTTCCCTACCAGGATTCTGAACTTGCTTTTTTAAGGCCATCATCAATTTCTGATGATAAAAACAGTGGTCTTTTCCTGTTTTTCATCTTCTTTGGTTTCTTCATACATCATTGATTTATTATAAAAATTACATATGTTTTATTACCATTGTAAACAAGTTATGCATAAGTGTGGTTCAAACAAAGCAGAAATATCTCAATCAAAAAATGAAAGTCATATATCATACTTTTTCCAATGCCCTCTTTTCTGATGTGGGGGTTGCCAAGTACTGAAAGTTCACCAACTACTGTGTTCTATGTCTCTCTCTCTATCATCTATCTAAATACAGGCATACCTTGCTTTACTGCACTTTGCAGATACTGGTTTTTGTTTTTTGTTCTTTTTAATTTTTTAAGCAAATTGAAGGTTTGTGCCAACCCTGCATCAAGGAAGTCCATCAGCCCATTTTTCCAATTACATTTGCTCACTTTCCGATTCTGTGACTCTGTGCCACATTTTGGAAATTCTTGCAGTATTTCAAACTTCTCATTATTGTCATATTTGTTATGGTGATCTGTAACCAGTGATCTTTGATGTTACTATGATCTTTGATCTATTGTAATCGTTTTGGGGCACCATGAACAGAGCCCCTAAAGGAGTGAACTTAACTGAGAAATGTGTATGCTCTGATTGTTCCACTGACCATCTACTGGCCTGTCTCTCTCCCCCCTGCTCTCTTTTTCTCTTTCTCTCTCTCCTGTCAGGTTTCCCTATTCCCTGAGATGCAACAATATGGAAATTAGGCCAATTAATAACCCTACAATGGTCTCTAAGTGTTCAAGTGAAAGGAAGAGTCACACAACTCTCACTTTAAATCAAAAGCTAGAAAAATGATCACACTCAGTGAAGAAGGCACATTGAAAGCTGGGATAAGCCAAAAGCTAGGCCTCTTGCACTAAACAGTCGAGTTGTGACTGCAAAGGGAAAGTTCTTGAAAGAAATTAAAAGTGCTACTCCAGTGAACACACTAATGATAAGAAAGTGAAATAGCTTGTTGCTGATAGAGAAAGTTTGAGTTGTCTGGGTAGAAGATCAAACCAACCACAACATTCCCTTCAGCCAAAGGCTAATCCAGAGCAAGGCCCTTAACTCTCTCCAATTCTGTGAAGGCTGAGAGGGGTAAGGAAGCTGCAGAAGAAAAGTTTGAAGCTCACAGAGGTTGGTTCATGAGATTTAAGGAAAGAAGACATCTCAAGAACATTAAGTGCAAGGTGAAGCAGCAACTGGTGATGTAGGAGCTGCAGCAAACTATTTAGAAGTTCTTGCTAAGATCATTAATGAGGGTGGCTACACTAAAAAGATTTTTCATACAGGCAAAACAGCCTTCTATTGGAAGAAGATGCCGTCTAAGACTTCCATAGCTAGAGAGGAGAAGTCAATAGCTTAGCCTGGTTTCAAAGCCTGAAAGGACAAGCTGACTCTCTTGTTAGAGGCTAAAGCAGTTAATGACTTTCAGTTGAAGCCAATGTTTGTTTTTCATTCCAAAATATTCTAGGGCCCTTAATAATTATGCTAAATCTACTATAATCTAAATCTACTAAATGGAACAATAAAGACTGTAGGAGAGCATATCTGTTTGCAATATAGTTTACTGAATATTTTAAGCCCACTGTTGAGACCTATCGCTCACAAAAAAGATTCCTTTCACAATATTACTGCTCATTAACAGTGCCCTTGGTCATCCAAGAGCTCTGATGGAGATGTACAATGAGATTAATGTTTTCATGCCTGCTAACACAGCATCTTTTCTGTAGCCTGTGGATCAAGGAATCACTTGGACTTTCAAGTCTTACTATATAAGACATGCGTTTTGTAAGGCGATAGCTGCCTTAGATGGAGATTCTTCTGATTTAAAATTTTCTCTTTGCTTGGATCTACTACATACATGATGCTGTCTTCACATTATCTTTGATCACCTGTTTTATTTTCACTGTGTCTTCTTACACACGTCACCTAAATGGGAGTTCTCCCTAAGGTTCTGTTGCTGCTCTTCTCATTTCCTCCCTTTACATTTAATGATCATATCCATTTTCAAGTCTTTAATTAGCATTTCTATACATGTAGTTCTCCGATTAGGTCTTTATGCTGGATTTAATTCCTAAAGGACTAGGTATGAATTTTCCTATGCCCCCTGGTCATTTCTATATGAATATGTCTCATAGGTAGGATGTCCAAAACTAAGCTCTTTACTTTCTTTTTTAAACTAACTTTTATTTAATTTTTTTAAAGATTTTATTTGTTTATTTAACAGAGATAGAGACAGCCAGCGAGAGAGAGAACACAAGCAGGGGGAGTGGGAGAGGAAGAAACAGGCTCTCAGCAGAGGAGCCTGATGCGGGGCTCGATCCCAGAACGTTGGGATCACGCCCTGTGCTGAAGGCAGACGCTTAACGACTGTGCCACCCAGGTGCCCCATAAACTAACTTCTTTATGTCAACATTGATGGGAAGGAAGCCTTGGTTATTGATAAGAAGGAAGAATTGGGATTACAATGAACCAGAATTTTCAGAGGCTTCCAGCCAGATCAAACCAGCCCAGGCCTAAATTATGCAAGAGAATAAAAATAAGGTTTTATAATGATGATAAAGCAAAACTGTAAAAATAACTCTAAAAAATAAGCATCAAACAGAGAAAATAGCTAAGGTTGTGAGGTATCAGAAATCATCTGTCAGAGACATATTCTTTAAAAAATTATGGTGATCAAAATCCAACTGTCAAAAGGTGCCCAATTAGATCATCATTGGTTAGGGTTCAAGTCATCTTAGATGGTATGAACAGACATTGGGCTCCATATAATTGGTTAGCTGGTAAAGAATCCAGATTAACTTTAGTTTGTGTAAAAACATAGTACTTCTCTGAGTTTTGTAATAATTTAAGAAGGGACAATATTTAGCTGTTAAGAACAGTGATGACCGTGCAAATGGTTAAAATTGAAATACTTCCATTCAGGTTGGTAAATATTCCAACTTTACCATGTACCTCCTCGATCCTTTGCACTTCTGCAGATCTCCCCTGATTTAGGTACTGAAGGGTTTATGCCTGGGGCAAGGGGAGAGGCAGGAAGGAGGGGGAGCTTAGGAGCTTGCTTCAGTATTACAGGCATCCAGTTTTGATTGGTCAATGATACTAGTTGTTAGATATTTTGAATATCATCTGTCTAGAATGTGGAAAATAATTTTGAAAATGAGAGTAAATACAGGGAAAATGAAGAAGCAAATTTTAGTTCAAGGTATGAATACACTTTAATCCATTTATGTATAGTAAGAAATTTTACAATTATTCTGATCATTTATGTGAATTGTTTGAAGTCTTTAAATATATCTAATGTATTAGATTTGTGATTTCAATTAAATGTGAATTTTGATTCAATAAATTTGAAGTCATTATCAAAATCCTTGAAAAAATTTTTTTAAAGATTATTTATTTGAGAGAGAGAGAGAAAGAGAGAGAGAGAGAGAGCACATCTGTGAAGGGCACAGGGAGAAGGAGAGAGAATCTCAAGCAGGCTCTGCACTGAGCAAGGAGCCTGATGTGGGGCTCGATCTCAGGACTCTGAGATCACGACCTGAGCCAAAACCAAGAGCTGGATGCTTAACTGACTGTGCCACCCAGGTGTCCCTGAAAATTTTTTTCTTAAAATATAGGGTTTTTAAAAATTTATTAGTTGTATAATCATGTTTGCTTTAATAATACTATAAAATCAATAAATTTAATAAACTGACAATATCAAAGTACAAGCAATAGGGATTATTCCTGTCCAAGCAGGATTCTCCTTAAATATATCAACTAATGCTAGAAATATGCCTAACCATCCATGCCATCTCTCAGGCTCCTTTCACCATTTGGCAAATGTTTACTAGAACTTTCCATATGTCAAGTAACAAACAAGGCCCTGTTGATTTTATCACTCACCTGCCTCTTGAGCATCTTCGTCCCCATCTGACTCATGAGGTTGCAATTCAAGATGCTTGGTTAGGCACAGCACACGGTTTGAGGCAATGGGTTGTGCCGGTAGACTGCACATCAGCAGATGCCAATGATGGATGGGCTTCTTTTTCTCATTTCCCCCATGTTTTGAATTCAAATTAAATTTGTGCTTCAAATAAAAGGATGAGTTAGTTTGACTGCAAAATAGTTCTTGTGCAAAAAGGGTCTTTAATTTCCTGTGGCCCTTATTTTCTTTCAGTGAACTCACTGCTGGAGGGAAATGGGTACCCTTGAGAGCAGAAGAGCACAGTTCAGTTTGGAGCCAGATGGGTCATCCCACTTCTGCTTCTTGCTGGCTGTAGGAGAACTTGGGCATGACCAACCTCTTCTAGCTCTACGAAGATGTTACAAAGACGAAGTATTATCACACCCCCACACACTAACGCATCTTAAGTGCTCAGTACGTATTAACTCTTACTTGACATACTCTATTGTGTGTTTCTTGAATGCTCCAGGTGAAAGTTCCTTTCTCTTCCATTTTCTCTAGATAAAACATATTATTTCTCTGATCATTTACATATATACCTTAACCTAAAGTTTCTAGAGAAATTAATCATTGTAGTGTGTGAAATATGAAGTTCTAGTGAACTGTAAGCTATCAGTTCCAATCCTGCATGTTTGAGCAAACGCACTCACTACGAAGGTCTCTATATAATAAAACAAAGCTCATGGTATTAATTGATGTATTTTAATAAATAATGACTAAAACACTAACTTCAAGACAACTAAAATATTTCAGCAGTTCTTAAGATTTTTATTATGACATAATTACATCTGTATCATTGTTATAATTTTGAGGTGACTACTAAGCTTTGTTATACAAATATAAGACCACCTTTCTGCCATATAACCTTTAAAGAAGTTAAAAGCAAAGGAATATAATTGAAAGAAATCTGTGTCCTATGCCTTTCAAAAGACCAAATTTCACTGTGACAAAATTACATTTTACATTTCTTCAATGCATTTGGTAATTTCATAGAAATACAGGTTTATATACTCCTTTTAATAACTTTCCTGTATTAGATATTAAGAAATTACAAGATTACAGGGGCGCCTGGGTGGCACAGCGGTTAAGCGTCTGCCTTCGGCTCAGGGCGTGATCCCGGCGTTATGGGATCGAGCCCCACATCAAGCTCCTCCACTATGAGCCTGCTTTTTCCTCTCCCACTCCCCCTGCCTGTGTTCCCTCTCTTGCTGGCTGTCTCTATCTCTGTCAAATAAATAAATAAAATCTTTAAAAAAAAAAAAAAAGAAATTACAAGATTACAAATGCATCTCATCAATATTAGCCTCCAAAAATATTCTTTTTATTTAAAAGGCAGTAAATAATTTGCATCAAGGTGTGGACTGGCTGGTTTGTTCTCAGGCGTTACTTGTTTATTAAGAGCAAATGTGGTAATTTGGAAAATCTCTGATTCCCAGGGAAATATTTATACCACGTGGGTTGAGTGCTTGATATATGTCATGACAATTAATCTTCCAATATTGTTTCTAGGTGGTTATTATTGTTGCTCTTTACAGACATCAGACTAATACAGTGATTTTCTGGCTAAGTTCACTCATTCAAGAAGCAGTGAGAAGTTGATGGAACCCACTTTTTTTTTGATTGATATTTCTCCATGGCCTCTTCCTAATGACCCTTTTTTTTCTTCTCTTCTCTTCTTTTCTCTTCTCTTCTCTTTTTTTTCTCTTTTCTTTTCTTTCCTTTTCTCTTTTCTCTTCTTTTCTTCTGTTTTCTTTTTTTTTTGAGAGAGAGAGAGAATGAGCCGAGGAGGGACAGAGGGAGAGGGAGAGAGAGAATCTTAAGCAGACTTCACACTCAGCGCAGAGCCTGACGGGGGGCTTGATCTCACAACCCTGCGATCATGACCTGAGCCAAAACCAAGAGCTGGATGCTTAACCAACTGAACCACCCAAATGCCCCCTTAATGACCCATTTCTTATAATATTACTTCGTACAGAAACTTCTGAATGCCTTTCTTTGTCAGATGAAATGGTGTTTTCTCTGAGATGGATTCTTGGGGACTCATCTTTTTCTAATTGCTCAAAGTATTTTAGGGACATAGTTTGCTGTCTTAGCAATATGTGAGATACCTATATTAATTGCATGAGATATGTATATTAACTTATTATGTTCATACTTTCATGAATCTCAAAAGTGAGATACTTTTGTTCCTGGGGTGGCTTTGTTTCCAAGCCATGGACTCAGAGCAAGCAAGCCTCATTTCTCTGGGTCAGCATCAACTGCGCACAGAAACACAGGACTGGTTCTCGACACCTTCTTCTCTCTCACCTTCCATATAGGATAATCCATCATCAAGTTCTGTTGATTCTACCTTCTAAAAATTGATGGCATCTATCCATTTCTTCTATCTTCCCAGTCAACATCAGTATTCAAGCTACCATCACCACTCGCTCACCTTGATAACCATAAATGGATTTGTTCCAAGTGGTCTCCTCATGCCCTTTCTTGCCCATTTGTACCTATTTTCATGATACAGCCAGTATGATCTTTGGAAACAAAAATCTAATCAATTCAGTTCTTGTTTCAAACCCTTGGCTTTTCATTGCCTTTAAAATAGAGATCAGTACTAGTCTTTCATGCCATTCCTCATGACTTGATATAATGAAAATTTACTGTGACCTGCTATGGAGACAAAAAATTGTTTCTCTAGAGAATTTTCTGAACCATGACATTAGTACTGGTGTGTTTTAAGTTCACTCGCACAGCGAATGTGGTAGATAAGAAGGTGGTATAGTAGAAGGCTTGAGTATGTGTTTGGGAGTCCGACTGCCAACGTTTGAAACATGCTTCTCTGCTCCTTGTCACTGGAAGACTTACTTGATCCCTCTGGGCTTCAATTTCTCCATCTGGAAAGTAGGGGAAACAGTTCCTGTGGGGAGGATTAGAAGGGGTAATGCATGCAAAGTCTTCTTAGGAGAGCATGGCGCATAAAAAGAATCGAGCAACTCAAAGCTGTTTTCATTAGCTTCTTTGGCAGATAAGCAACATGAAATCGAGAAGAACTGGACAAAATTTTTTTTCCCTGAACTGCCATTAGATCAATAAATGAGAGCTAAGCAATGTAAGCGTAGGTATTTTTCTTACATGTTAAAATAAGTTTTCAATTAGGAATGAGAAAGGGACAATGACCATAGATAACTAGAGAATCAAAATAATTTAAAGATATTACTTTGTTCAGCTATAGAAAAAACACTGATGACTTTGTAGAAAATATGACACAGTAAAACTCAAACCAGAAGAGACAAAAATCTAATGGTTCCTAAAAGAAAGAAAAAATTGTTAAGACTTTCCACCACACTCCCCATCACAAACGCAACAGGACTAGATGGTTTTATTATGGAATTCTATAGTCTCTAAGGAACACATAACTTCATTAGTACTTGAATAGTTTCAGAGGATAGAACGAAGAGAAAGTTTCAAAATTACTTTTGTGAAGCAAGTATAATACTGATACCAAACTTCAAAAATGATAGTGTACTTGAACTTGTAATTGCCATTAACCATATCCAAGAACATAAGTCCATTTTTATGCAAATCTTTGCAAAAATCCTAACCAAAGTATGAGTAAAAAGAACTAAGTAGGATATGAACAGATAAGTATGATACATATAAGTATACTTATGCACTTTTATATGTATGAATACAATGATGTTTAATATTAGGAAATCCATTAATATAGTCATTTTGTTAATAGATTACAGGAAAGAAACACATAGGCATATCTATATGTGATAAAGGCATTTGAAAAAATTTTACATCCACTCATTTAAAGAATCTTAATATGAGGTGCCTGGGTGGCTCAGATGGGTTGAGTGTCTGACTTTTGATTTCGGCTCAGGTCATGATCTCAGGGTCCTGATATCAAGCCCCGGGTCAGGCTCTGCACAGGATGTGGAGCCTGCTTGAGATTCTCTCTCTCCCTCTCCCTCTGCCACTCCCTCCCCTGCTCATGCTCTCTGTCTCTCTAAAAAAGAGAAACCTTATTATGACATAGTTCAGTAGAAATCTCTATAATGTGACAAAAACATGTGATGAAGCACTAGACATATTCTCATTGAAGTCAAGGGTAAAAATGTTTATATTATTTCCATTATTAATTATTATGGTCCTAGAAGTCTTAGCTAAGACAATCTTCCTGTTAAACAACAGGAAGAAATTAATTAGTAAAACTGCATAGGAGAAGGACCATTTATAATTGTTTTCAGATGATAAAATTATATACCTGGGTAATTGAAGAGAACCAACTGAAAAACTGTAGAAAAAATAAAAGAACTAATAAAGATGGTAGTCTGTAAATTTATGTAAAAAATTAACAGTTTTCTTTTTTTTAAATAAAGATTTATGAATTTATTTCAGAGAGAGTGAGCTTGAGCCCAGGTTGTGGGGGAGGGACAGAGGGAGAGAATCACCAAGCAGACTCCCTGCCAGGCAGGGAGCCCAAATGCATCCCGATGCAGGGCTCTATCACAGGACCCATGAGATCATGACATGAGCCAAAACCAAGAGTCACAGGCTCAAGGGACTGAGCCACCCAGGCACCCCAGCAATTTGCTTAATAGAAGTTAACATCCTGCTAGAAAATAAAAAGGAAGGAAAGATTTCATTTACAATAACAACAACAACAACAACAACAACAACAACAACAAAGGATTAAATACTTAGGGAAAAATTTAAAAAGCTATGTGAATTACCTAGTAATAGGTATTATTTATTGAGCACTTATTATTGCCAGATGCTGTTTTAAGTGCTCTGAATCTCATTTAATTCTTATTTCAACTCTCTGAGGCAAGTGCTATTACTATTTCTGTTTTACTTGTGAGAAAATGGGGGCACAGAGTGTTTACGTTACTTAGTTAAGATCTTATACCCTCAGAGCCTATACTCCTAATCAGTAGAATATAATTCCTCCTGGGCAGTAAAAACTCTCTGAAAAACATTTTAATAAATTAGAAAAAAATCCGCTATGAAAATGCACATTATTCTTGGTGTGAGGACTCAATATTTTGAAATTATAAATTTTCCCTATAAAAATAAATTTACTGTAACATCAACACAAATACACTGAAGATTTTTTGAAACTACATAAGGTAGATCTTCTCTTGCCAAAAAAGATTAGTAATAAAGTAAAAAAGGAGGAACAATGCTTTATATAAAAATATGTTATAAATATATTAATTTAAATAATTGTGCATTGACCCCTAAGTAAACACATCCATTACTGGAACAATATAAAGTGCCCAGAAATCCAAATATAAATGAAAATTTAGTTTCTGAAAAGAGTGGTATTTCAGATCAATAGAAAAATATATTTCTTCATACAAGTAAGCTGTGTCCTTACTTCACTGCTTGAACCCAAATACATTCTACGTGGTCTAAAGACTTAAAAGTAAAAAAAAAATTAAAACTATAAAACTACTAGAAGAAAATGAAGAACTTTTAAAAATATATAATTTTAGAGTGTGTGTGTGTGTGTCTGTATGGGGAGGGGACTTTCTAAACAAACACAAAACTTGAAAGTCATGAAAGGAAAGACTAATAAATGTGCTGACATACACATTTTAAAAATCAAAAGACAGATTTCAAATAAAAAAGTATCTGGAAATATATGATAGATTGAATATCCACATCCTTAATCTATTAAGAACTTTGCAAACCAATATGAAAAAAGCCAACAGCTCAAAGAGCAACATGGATAGAAGACACAAAAGAAAAGACATATTTTCCATCATGTAAAACTTTTGAACAAAAAGTCATATACCACTATCCTGTGATAAACCACCTTCATATATGTATATTATTAAATCTTTTCTATGAATATATTTTTCACAAAAATGGAATTCGATTTTATAATAATCTCTTTTGTTATCTTACACGTTATAAATATCTGCGGATATCATTAAATGTTCTTCTATGACATAATTGAATGGTAAACTCATTTTTCATGTCATATATATTTGTTTCCAGTTTTTGTTATTGTGAATAATCCTTAAGTACAATCTTCGTGTACATTCCTAATTATTTCTAGTAAATAAATTCTCAGAAATAGAATTTCTAGGTTAAAGGGAATATGAATTGTAAAATCTTTTAAATAATAATTTTGGACATTCTCACATTGCTCTTAATTTATCCATTCTCAAGCAGTATTTGGAAGCAGCTGTCTCATTGGATTCTTGTGAAAACTGGGTCTTACTGTGTTAAGAAATCTTGATTAGACCATTGGAAAAGGTATCCTATTACTATTTTAATACTATGCAAATGATTACTTTTGAGATTGGATTTTATTATATATGGTTACTGAGTTTTTTGTATGATTTTAGGCATTCATTTAATTTGGAAATTCTGAGTTTTCTTTGGCTAAAATAACTATCTGGATTAGAAAAAACACGATCTTATCATTTTAATTTCTATAATCACTAGAGTAGATATTCTTGCAATCAGTTTAGGAATAGTGGCACAATAGCATCTTAACTGATGAACTCAAGTAGCTGCC
The DNA here is from genome assembly GCF_024610735.1 of Ursus americanus. Classification (NCBI taxonomy): domain Eukaryota; kingdom Metazoa; phylum Chordata; class Mammalia; order Carnivora; family Ursidae; genus Ursus; species Ursus americanus. The sequence goes on along the minus strand of NC_142137.1, from coordinate 47,040,321 downwards.
CTTAGGGAAAGTACATATGCAGCTCCACCAAGCACTAAGGCAAGAAGAGAAACCTGGTGAATCATCACAGAATTCAGATGGTTCTCCAGTGTTCTTGATAATGGTAAAGTTTTTACAACTGCTTCCTATACCCTTTTCCTTATGATTTCTTTACATAATAAACCTGATAGTTTGGAACTCTCCCTTCCCAGGGGTTGGTTTCATTTCCAAGAGTCTAGGGAAGACACAAACAGCTTGGTGTTACATTGTCAATTACACCAAGGTGGAAGAGGGGGGAGGGGGAGCAGTGATAAATGAGCAGTCATTTCAATGTTTTCTTTCCAGCAGAAATCAGAGCCAGATTACACTTTATCTCGCCCTGACTTTTAGCAAGATAGATAGCTACGCAAAATTTTCAGGTTCAAATAGTCTCCATCAAAAGACCTAAAACCCTCATCTTCGGGACACACTGAACTTTCATCTTTTTAACTGAAGGGATCCGATTTCTTTTACTGAATAAGGAAGAATTTATTCAGATTTCTTCCCCAGTTTTAGGTCTTTAACCAACATAAAAACGAACAATGAAAGAAATTAATATCACTGCTTGATGCATAATTTTTTAGAGATTGTCCAAAAAGTGCTGTTTCAGATCCTGAAAGCAAAGTGATTAGGTTTACCTGTTATCAACAGTCCCAGCTTCTGTTCAGAATTACCTATTTTAGGTGTCAAGCCTTACATCTTCGCATTACCTGATGATGTAGCGTTGGCCTTAAAGCTGAGGCAACAATAAATTACATTAAACGCATATACTGTTGAAAAAATTCCTTTCGATTGAATTGCAAGTTAGAAATTTACCTATTTATCTTTGTTGGTCCATACTTAGTACAGAAGTCTTTGTTTTTTAGAGGACTTTAACGTAGCACTTTGCATATTAATGACAAGTTCTAAGAAATGCATTAAGATCAGAAATGTAGGATGAATGAACTTGACGGTCCTTTGTTCTTTTATTGTTAGTTGTAGGAGCTGTAAAGGCAATAGCTGTGGGTAGAATTGGTGACGCCAGGATCTAAGTTATCTTCAATTAAGAACCACGATTACATAGTAAGTGGAATTAAATTTCAGGTTCAAATTTGCCAGTGCTCTAAAACAAACAAACAAAACACAAGAAACCCTAAAGACTTCTGAACGACCTCACTGATACATGACCCGGATGCTGCCAGACCAAATGATTTTTACCAAGAAGGGCCCCGCAGTGTGGGCTCAGGACTGGGTCACCTGCAGGGCAACCCCACCAGATCTCAGATTTGGTGACCTTCCCGGAACCCGGGGGGAACGTACGACTGGAGAGTGAGCGGAAATCTCCCCCGACAGGCCTGGAGGCGGCAGCCGGAACCCTGGAGCCCGAAGAGGGCACTTGGCCAGTCAGGGGCCCCGCAGCGCGTCTGCAGGTGAAGACGCGCCTCTCGGAGGCCGTGCGCGCCCCTTTGGGTCGGGAGCAGGTGGGAGGATCCTGCTTTCCGCCCCAGGACGGCCCGGGGTCAGAGGGACTGTCCTCCGTTGCACTGCCCAGTCAATTTGTCAAGGTCCCGCATCGGATAAATAGCTGTCTCCCTAGACCTTTATAGTGACTAATCCAAATAAATCGCAATCACTTTTACTGGGCGCCTCAGGGGGCAGCCGGGCTTTAATGGCTGTGCCTCCCAGACCTCCGGGGAAGGCTCACCCTGGCCTCCGCGCGCAGGGCAGCCGCCCTGGCCATCCCGGGAGCCTCAGGCTGCGACTCTGGGCCCTGCGCCGGGTCGCAGCCCAGCCCCAGCACGCTGGCCTGATCCGCCCGGCTGCCGTCGTCCTCTGGGGTCCCTAGGGGAAAAAGCGAGGGAAAAGCCTCTCGTCTTTTTTGTGGGCTTGTCTGGAATTTTACCACCTTGTCTTGGTGTGAAGATCACTCCTCCGGGATATTGTTTGCTCCCTACCTTTCCACCCCCTTTGCCCTGCTGTTCTAAGCCTCGGGAATTCGAAATACCGACCGCGTCCCTCTTGAAGCCTTTGGGCCAATCAATCGGATCTTAACGATTTCCTCTGGGATTTTTAAAGCTTTGATCCCCAAACTTAAAGTTCCATCTTCCCCACTTCCATCCTTCCCCTCTGGGATCCCTCTGGATGCCTGCTCAAAATACCCGCCGGCGCCAGAGGAAATTCCCTTGTAACAGATACCCAGCGGGTGTAAAACCAACACTCTGCTTCCAGGGTCATTTTCCTCCCCAGCTCCTGCCCCATCAACTTGTCGCTTAGCGAGCGCTAACACCGGGAATTATTGCGAATCCTGAGTGCCTAGCTGGACGATTTGGAACCACTTTAATAGCCCCGATGATTGCTATTGTACACGTTGCTTCCCCGCCTCTATCCTTGTCTGCTGCGTGCGCGGGCTCCTGTGAGACAATTAACCGGAGGCCGAGACTGGTCCACAGGTAGCTTTGTGTAAGGATCAAGCAGATCTTCAAGCAAACCGTAAAATATCTAAATAACCCAAATATTCCATTTGCTTCCGAAAGCACTATTGAAGTAAAAAAAAAAAATTCCGAGGAAAGCAGCAAAGTTTTATTTTGGTAAATTAAATAAACTAGAAAGGTTGAGCAGGTAACCTAATTTTGCAGTGGACTTATTTGCCGACATCATTTACATTTCACACGTAAGATGAGTCCCTCATAAAGAATCAGTTCTACGTGAATGTAGATGGCCAGGAGGTTGAGAGAAACGATAAATGTAAGGGCAGACGGACTTTGTTTTCCTAAGCATTTGTAAGAAGGCTTAACGGGTTTTATTTGTACAAATAAAACATTATTATAGCATTTCTTTTCACAAAAGCAAAACCAATTAGTCCAGTAATAAGATTTTTTCCCCCCAAATTTTATTTAAATTCAAGTTGGTTCACATATAATATAGTATTCGTTTCGGGGGTAGAATATAGTGATCCGTCGGTACATATAACACCCAGTGCTCATTCCATCACGTGACCTCCTTGATGGCCCCCACCCAGTTACCCCATCTCCCCACCTACCTCCCCTCCAGCAACCCTCAGTTTGTTCTCTATATTAAGAGTCTCTTATGGTTTGCCTCAAAGAATTTTCTTATGCAAATTTATCTATCCCACCCTTTTCAAATTTTACTCTTCACAAATTATTTGGCAGGCATATGATTATTGTGCAAAGCTCTTAACCATTATAAAATGCTGAAAAGAAAGTCTATGCTGTATTTATATTTCTAAACATTTAAATTTGTTAGAGAGGTAGTGGATACTTTCAGGTTCTTTTATTTGAAAATTCACCTGAAAATTGTCTTTCGAAAGGGAATGCATAGCTCTGGAATTGCCTTCTGCTTGGCCCTGCCTTTGTGCTGCTGACCAGAGCTCTAAATGCTCAAGGAACTCAGTTTGGTTGATAACCAGAGAAGGAAGTCTGTCTAACTCCAACTTCCCTGTCACCTAGGACATCTTGAGATGAGCTCAGCTGGCTTGAGGTGCAATTTTCAGTCAAGATTCATGATGCTCCATGTTTTTCTACTGTGGTATCACTCTTATGGTCATAGACTTCTGGAACTCTGCTGAGCAGAGAGTTTCCCCATTTTGTAAATCACTTCTGGAGACCTTGCCTGACTTGTCAGTCAGAGATGGAGTTTAAACAGTGGTTCAAGGTAAGGTACAGATATAGGCTAGGAGTTAGTAACATCCTCCTGTGGGAAAAATTTTCCATATTTCAGATTTGGAGCTCTCAGTGGAGCCCAGGGTGACATGCAATTTTTGTTCTTTGAGATATTTCTTGTTTATAAAGTTTTCCATTTTGTTTTTCTGCCAAAAAGAAATGGCAGACAATATCTGCATATGAAAATTGTAACTTAAAGACAGCATCTTCTGGGTTCCAGGAAAGCTAGTATGATTTTAAGGAGAGTACCAAGGAGAACATATGAAATATTCTACACATTAGAGGTAAATGTCAATGTTATTGCTGTTTCTCGAACCTTTCAGAGAGCAAGGGGGAGGGACTGGGGCAGGAGGGAGTTTCTCAGGATTCCCAAATTAAATTTCCGAGTTGTCCATTAAGGGATTTATTTCACAATTAAAGTGTGCAAGCTCAGTTAACCAACAGAATTTTCTATTCTCACGCCAAAGTATTTTGGTGCGTGACAGAGAGTAACAGTATTGTTTTATTATTATTAACCTGAAAAGAAGTCATTTTTTGGGAACGCCCCAGGTAAATGATTAGCTTCAGATTACTGCTGACAAGCATGAAAGCAAAGCTTTTTTGGGTAAATCAAATTATTATAGCATTAGGACAGAAAAATGGCAACAGAGGAATGGAGAACAAAAGATTAAGGTAAAAACTAATGTCAATTGTGATGACTGTATCACTTTTGATTCTCCATCTTTGACATAACTTTTTTAAAATGTCACCCTTTTAAGTTTCCCAGATTCTTCTCAAAGAAGATATTTAAAAAGCCCTTAAAAATAGTTTGAAATATAGGAATTACCTTATCAAAAAAAAGCACTGATAGCAACGTTCCAGCAAATTTAATTTGTGTGGAAAAGTAACTAATTGTGCTCCCAAATAAATCTAAGTCCCAGTAATTATTCAAACCTCCCTCTGCTTTTTGAAAAACAAGTTTATTGAGATCTAATTCACGTACCATACAGTTCACTCATGAAGAATATACAATTCAAGGTATTTCAGCACATTCACAGGATTGTGCCAATAGTACTGCAATCTAACCTAAAATATTTTCATCCCCCCCACCACAGAGACTGCCCCCCTGCAATGCTCCCAAGAGCAGCCACTCCCATTCTCTCCTTCCCCCACCAACATACCTTGTCTTTATAGATTTGCCTGTTTTGGACATTTCACATAAACAGATTCATGTACTGTGTGGTCTTTTGTGTCTGGCTTCTTTTACTCATTATGTTGTCTTTGAAGTTATCCACGTCGTAGCATGGATCAGGAGTTCATTCCTTTTTGTGGCTGAATAATATGCCATTGTATGGATGCACAGTATTTAATTTCTCCATTCATAGTTGATGCTCTTTGGGGTTGTTTCCCTTTTTTGAACTATTATAAATGTTGCTATGGACACTTGGGGACAAGTATTTTATGCTGAACTCTTGCTTTGCTTGTATGGATAATACCAAGCCCTGCATGACGTGTTTATCCTTGTGTTAATATGAAAACTTGCTCTTCCTCTTGAAGAAAATAAAATTCTAACTTAAGTTTTTCTGCCCATTGTGAACTGTTTTCCCTGATATGTGCATACGATTCATCCCTAAGAAACACTGCAGCAGGAAAGAGTTATTTGTCTATTCATTTGAACCAATAAAAAGAAAAGAACCTGGAAAACAGGAGAAAATGGTTGTGTTTGCAGATAGGCAAGTTAATAAAGTTAGCCAATGTCATCTATATTCAAGTGCGGTATCAGGAATTAGCTATATGTGCACATGGACTTTCCATGTGATGCAATTTGGATGATACTTTTTCTTCTTTTGTTGATTCTGCTAACCCTAAATTCTTGGATGCTTGCTTACTACTGTAATTCCTGTATTTCCCAGAGTAGTCATTTTACACATTACAAGGTACTGTCTTCCATTTGGTAAGCAGAACCGCTTCAGCCTTTTTGTGGGCGTTTGGTTCCCTCAGTAGGCATTTGATTTCTATGACTGCAGGCTCATTTGCATTTTTCCAGGCATAGGTCGAACACTTCTGGTGCTCTGCTGTGCAGGTGTGATGAACCTGGCTCCCACTGTATTTTAAAACATTTATTGCTTCCAAAGTAGAACTCTAAGGAGAACAGATGGTATGATATTAGAGAAAATGGACAGCTGTTAGCACTTGTAAATGTTCTCTGCAAAAAAAAGGGTCATAAAAAAAAAAAGGGTCATACATTCACTCAACAGATATTTATTGATTGCTTGTCAACACAGTGCTGATATTTTGATGTTGATGAGTTTCTTCTGTTTTTTTTTTTTTATGTAGCTAAGAATTTACATTCTTTCCATTAAATTAGATAAAATACTGCTCAAGATTGGGCCACTTTTGAATTGTGGCATCATTTGAGAGAGATTGAACTTGTATAATGTATTTAAATACAACTTCCAAACTAAGTATGAAAATCTTTTTGCCTTGGGGTATTATTTATTGTATCGATTTCCTACATAGCATTTCCTAAAATACCTGAGATTTTGGAACCCACAAGTTATATGTAACATAATCTGTAGTGCACAACACTTTACTATCTTTGAGATGTAGTCAATTCTGTTGAGAGACCATATAACTAACCTAGTTCCAGCTGATTTAGGTTTATATGTGTTTACACAGTGAATTACAGAGCCGGTGGTTATTACTCGATAGTTAATAATAGTGAATAATTGTAGAAAATTCAGAAAAAGAAAGTCCACTTTGGCAGCAGCAACACCACCTTTGTAAAAATCTCAATGTATACGCTCCCAAGGAAATAAACTAGGGCTCATTTAATTTGCAAGAGGGAATTTTAAAGAGATAGATTCTAGTTATTCAGCCTCAGCTACGGCAGTAGGGTTGAAATCATAATCCCCGTAACCTCAGCAGCCCGATCCAGGATTACACTTTATTTGAAAGAAAACACAGATTTCCCTGAGCTGTGTGAGGTTTAGAGTTAATGCAATGAGATTCAACAGGACTTCAGGGCTCTCCAGTTCCCTTTCTCTTTTGTGTCATTTTGATTAAATGCATCTATGTTTTAAACCCACACACACGCTCTATCCTTTACCTTGAAGACCCTTTTAAAAATTTTGTGTAGGCAAGAAGTGGCTTTGGAATTGGATGAGGTTAGTGATCTGAGCATGAGGTTTTAGACACGGCAGAATGAACTCCTGAGGTATGGAGTCCAGATGAAGACACTCCACTCAGTTGACATCCCGTTGGCCAAAGCTTTTGACTCCCTTTTCCTGCTTTAGCACTTCCAAAGGGATCCTGCCCAGCGAACATCCCCCTGAACTCTGGAAATGCTTCCTTCCATGTGTGCTTCTGCACAGGACGAAAAATATTTGGGTGCTAAATACCATAGGAACGTACTGCAGTTCAATGGAGAATGTTTAAACTTTTTGATGTGCTTATGTGTCCTAGGCATAGGATTTTTCATTGCAGAGTGATTCTCTGAAATTTGTCTTTGCAACAAAAGAAATGAGACCTGAGTTCCTTTCATGGGAATACGTAAGCTTAGACCTTCTTATAGCTAAACACGTGTATCTTCTTAATTATACAGAGATTTATAACTCCATGTTGTTTCCATATTGCAGGACAAGTGGCCTCCTGACAAGCTGTCCTCAGCATAGGATACAGTAATTAATCTTATAGATATATTGACATTAGTAGCACACAATCACCCCCAAAACCATTGTATGGACTGTGCACTGGCTTTCAATTAAACTTAAAAGATACAGGGGCATCTGGGTGGCTCAGTCAGTTAGCATCTGCCTTCAGCTCAGGTCATGATCTTGGTGTCCTGGGATGGAGCCCCACATCTGGCTTCCTCTCCCTCTGTGCTCTCTCTAGCTCTTGCTCTCTCCCAAGTAAATAAATTTAAAAAATAAACTTAAAAGATACAGACAAGTGAATTAATAAGAAAGTAAGTGATGCAGTAAATACACCATGAAATCAGACACCTGTGGTCTACATAAGAGGGAAGGAGAAATTTAGTCAGTGTTTGGCAATCTAGTTACGTGATTTTCATTTCATTCTAAGGATACGTATCACCTTGTCTTATCTACTTGCACTGCAAGAACGCTGGTTACTATTATAATCTGGACTGTTAAACATCTTGGGCTATTTTACTTTATAGGTTGTCAAGGTTCATGTTCTGGGAACAGGGAATGAGTGGAAAATAAACATGTATCTCATTGGGAATTTCAAGGTGTTTTTATAAGTCATTTGGAGATTCCCTATTGATGGATGGGGACTGGATCTTGAAGAAAACAAAGAGAAAACTGAAAGCAACTGGGGTGAATACTGATCTTTGCACTGTAGGAACCTGAGCTCTGAGTGTTTAAGAACTATAAAAAGTGTCCTTTCTGTAACTCTGAGTTGAAGTATCACAGGTAGAGTGTCATTGCCTAACTAACACCCTTCTGTCCGGTAAGTGTCGACAATTGCTTGAATAATTACCATGCCCAGATACATGACTCTGTGCTTGGTCTGTGTGGGGGGGGGGGGGGAGGGGGAGAAGGGAATATAAAAGAATTCAAACGTGCTGCTCTCTAGACACTAACTATGCTTGGCACATAAGTGCTCAAAAGAAAGATTCTTGTTTACAATTGTTAGTATGAAATAAAAAAGAAAATTATTAAAGGGTTAATTTTGTAATGGGAGACACTATATGTACAGCATTCTTTTGACAGCAATTTATTATAAAATATCAACTAAATACCAATTAAAATTGTTTTCCTCTCAGAGGAGGGAGAACTCTTACCTTTTGTTTTTATTAATGTCTCTGTATGTTCCGGCGCTGGGCCGGAATTGATGGTGTTTAATCAGTCACAAGTCCTTGGGACTTTAGAAACCATGATTCGAATTTACTTCGTTTTTTAGTAGGTGCATTTCATTCATTGTGGTAAAAAATTTTAAATGCAGAAAGCAGAAAGCAAAGAATAATTGCAGCCACTACTCAATTCTGAATAAATTTCATAATAAGGTTTTCTTTGTTAAAGATATTTTTCCGTGTCCGGTTGAACATTTCTCACTTCCTACATATTACACATATGATGGGAAGATTCACATCTCATCGGCGGAAGAGGCATGCAAACGAAAGCCTCTTAAAGCTTCAGTCACTTTGCATGGAGAGGGCTGACATTATAACAAACAGAACAAGCATTGGCTTCTTGTATTCTCCAAGTTTGAAGCTGAGGGGAATACATGCAGTCAGTGGTAAGAGCTACTCATTTTATTTTAGAGGTAATGAACCTTTAAAGAGCTATCTGTGTTCCTCTTTGTTGTAAAAATTTTGAAATATGTACTAAAACAAGAAACAATAAATAATTGTTGCTTATCATTCTTTCTTATTAGTGCAAAGAACAGTAAAAAGCTGAGGAATTATTTCTGTGGTCTAACTGAATCTTTCTTGAGAAATAAAAAATGCTGCCCTCAAAAATTATGATTCTTTTTTCCCCAAGTAATCCAAACCTTCCAGGGAAAACCTGACCTATATTATCCCCTAAAGCTTAGAGAAAGAAACATGCACCATGACCTTTCATTTAAAATAAATATTCACCATTGTGCATACTTTTATAAATTATTCAAGTCAGAATTTCAAAAATCTGGCTATGCACCACTGAATATTAACCGAGCACTTCAGATTAGCATGACGCTTGTAGTTCATATTTGCAAAAACTTCTAATAATTATCAAGATGGCCTTTATTTGTTTTTTCTTGCCACTGACCCATAGGATATACTAAAAGAAAACAGATCAGCCTCTTTCCTGATAAGAAAAGTAACCAAGAAGACCATCTGCAAAACCAGGTTGTGAGGAATTCTTCTTTTTAACATGCATCAGAATATGTTCATATACGTTGTCTTGGGCTGATGGGACAGGTTATTTCTTAAGGAAGTTCAAAGATGTTTATATAAAAACAGTGAACATAGGCATTAGTTTCTTTATCTTTTGAAAAGAAAGGAACCAGTGAAAATGGAAATTCCAGAAATGTCTGCTTCTGAGAATGAGATCTGTTTCAATTTTTCCAGCGCATAACAAAACACTTAAAAAAATCTAAGCATTTAACTTAACATACCATGCTTGAGAAAATTCACGAGAGCAACCTGGATTTAGGGGGTTTAGACCAAGTCTTTGAAGTATCTTAAATCTCCTTGAGACCTAAAAGACTGTTTATAACTAACAGTTGCTTTGTAAAAACAATGTTGACGAGATGTTTTTAAATTTTCTTGTTAAATTTTTATAAGAATATGTGGGTTGGGAAAAGGGAGCATCTGTATTACAAGACGATTTCATAAATTTGATTTATTGAATCTCAGAAATGGGGAACTGTATGTTTAGCAGGAAAGAGATTTATCAGTGGCTTTATCCAGGAAGCAAATGAAAATATGGATAGCTGTATCAACTTCAGGTGGACCTAATAATTTCTGAATATTAGGACAAGACAGGTAACACAGAATCTTTAATGTTTTTTTTTTCCCCCTTCCTGGGGGTCTTTTTGTTATAGTAATGGGACCCAGTATTTGTGCATGTGACCGAGACTCTACTGAAAATACGCTATCCAATGATATATATTTTGCCACAACATTTTGTTTTTAAAGCAACATGTACATTTTATTTAAAACAGAATCTAAGAAGAAAACAAGTTTGGGAATGAAGTCCGTATTAGTATTTGGAGCTGCTGACAGAAGTTTTTTCTAAGAAAAACCTTTCTCCGTCTTGCTGTATTGTATACGCATTTTTCAGATTTGCTTCATAACTCACTTGTTCCTGGCTACATGTTTTTGTAACATAGTTACTTTTTGGTCAAGAGAAGGCCACAGAATGGAGGGAGACTCAACAAAGCAATCACCTTCCAAAATGTTGATTTCTTGTTTCTTAGCTATGAGTTAGCCTGTTGGTCAGTTATTTCACTAAGTAGCATCTCCTAGAAAAGCATGGATGGAAATTTATACCACTGATGAATCCCAAATAAATAAGAAATGTTATCGTTAATTTTATATTAATTTAAATTAATAAGAGGCCCAGTCAAGAAGAGAGTTCAAAATACTTGGCACTTGACTTACTGTATTATTAACATACACTGCATTATATCAATATATAATGCATCAGTACATTTATCATAGATTTCAATGAATTATATTTATCTGTTCTTGTTCCAATCACATGAGCACTACAGAATTTTCAGTGTTGGGTGCGGTGAGCCTCCTGCCTTTCCCCCATCTCTCTTGATTCATTTTTCAGACTGACAACTTGATATTCCCCAATATCTTGCTCTTATAGCTCAAGCACATCGCTCCTGATATAATGAATGTATTTTTATCTATTTTCATTTTAGATTTCCAAGGCTTTTTTGTCACGGGGTAATAATCCTAGATTTCTTAACATTTTGAAAAAATTCTATCATACAACCAATGGGTGGCTTAAGGAAAGCTGTTATTTTGGGGGGAGAATTGCTTTGCCCTTTGTTTTGTTTTAATTTGATCCTCAACACTATACTCTTGACCAGTTTGGTGTACTTGTGCTTATGTTCGATAAACGGAATTGCAATGAATCTTATCATAAGAATTGCATTTATCCTTTTTTTTTTTTTTTTTAAGAATCGGTATTTCTTAAGTAAATATAGGAACTAAAAAGGCAGGCTACACAAAAGTGCATTTGGTATGACATCATTTTTCTAAAGAAGCTGCTAAGGCAGTCTTCCCAGTCATCCTCCAGATGAGATTACGCGCCCAACTTCTCATGGCAGTATGGCAACACTGGCTTCAAGAGGCCTTTTTCCAGGATCACAGGCACAGGAGACATTCGCTGCCTTGTCTGGCCTGCAGGCCTACACAATAGTTAAGAGACTTAGAATTAGTGTCTGCAATTAGCAAACAGGAGTCTTCACGTAAAAATTTAGATATTGAGGTTGTCTTGAAAATAACCTTGAAAAGCCACAGTGTTCTTTTCATAAAGTGACAGGTGAATGGGAATAGTGATTGCTCATACCATGAAGGCCACTCGCTGTTACTGTCCACTGACCTCCTCTAAACCCCTGGGCCCTGAAGACATTGGAGCATGCGCCTTCTGTATCCCAGTCAAAAATAGTGAAACCATGAGGGAGGCATTTCTCGTTGATGATGATTCCAATCACCAAACATCATTTCTCAGAATGCCTCCTTTTTCTTCTTTTGGGAATCACCACTGACGAATGGAAAAAGCAAATGGACCTAAACCGCAGCTTGAAGTCAGACCGAGTTCGGAAACAGAGCTTGAGAACGTGGGTTTGTTAGGTCTAGGACACACAGATGGTCAGGGAAGACAAAGCAGCAGAAGTGATAACACTGTCCTGAGACCAATTTTAGAGGGCAGGAGAAGGTGACATTGCCTTCTAAGTGTCTTTTCCCCTGGACTCATAAATATGCCACTTTTGTTCATGTATACAATTATTAATAAATTAGCTACACTTCTGATGGAACCCTGAAACAAAGCCCCTTATATAAAAAATATATTGTTAAATCTTGACCCGTGGGTTCGAACAGGATGTTTTGGCTGTGATGTCATTTCCAGACTGTCCCCTTCTGAAAGCCAATGATGGAGATTGTTCAAGGTATCTACTCATGTACGTCTTACTAAACCTTGCCAAGATGGACATGGATTCCAACATGGATGTTAGCATCATAATTAAGGGTGAGTGTCAGAATGTTTTACTCAGAGGCAGAGGAGAGCCATATTGTTTAGATGGGATATCAAAGAAGTGACATGTTCTTTCCATGCCCTATAACGTTGACACTTATACCTTAAAGACATTAAATTTGGATTTCGAAGTTTCATTATGCATTGTCACACACGTTAAAACTTTTATATGTGCTGCAGTTAGATTCCAAAGTGTTTTTGCTCATGTAATACTTTCCCAGAACAGCTCTCATATCTTGGCCTGAATGACCAAATACCTTGCTTACTGAAGATTCATCTTTGTAGCCGCATTATTTGACGCCAACGAGATGATAACCAGTTTTATTTGCAGGAAAACATTAATCTAAACAGAAGTATTCAGAACATGTGTGTAGAATCATTGTTCCTAATACGCGTCTATTTCATTATTTTTACTTCTCAGCATCTCACCAAGCTGCCTCTAGCACAATTTCTTGTTAATATAAATAGGAGTGTCCTCTTCAGTCCTGCATGACTGTTTACATAGGCCGTTGATCAATTGTATTTGGATTTTTAAAATTGTCATGGCCGTTAGACAGGAAGGCAATACTTAAAGCACATCCCATTAAATATATTTTTTCCTGGTTTTATTCTTAATTTAATAATTGGGAAATAAGTGATTCCTAAATAGTTTTTGGCTCAAAAACCTACAGAGTTTTTTTTTTTTTTTTAAACACAATGCTTAGCTGTGGCTTTTGGCCAACGTTTATGCCTTGCATGTCATTTGTGAATGCTTTCAAATAAAAAATGTGCAGACTTGCGTTTATTTTTTGGCCTCATACACAGCATAAAAGCTGTTTCCATGCTTATTCTAAGCCAGTTCTGTAAAGAGATGTAATGCTACTTAAATTTTAAACAAATCAAGAGTCCCAAACAGGCTGTGTTATGTTATCACATCTGGTCATTCTTTGCATTAAAAGGATTATTCTCAATGTTTTGCAATGTTCGCTGCTTGGACATCCAAAACATCAATAACAGACCAAGACCCTAACAGATCACTAGAGAGAGAATGTGGAGAGTAAAGAATACCATTGAAATACACTTTCATCTCTCAAACTGGTTTTTAAAGTTTTGGGTTCACGGATTCCTCCAAGAATTAAAGGCAAGCAGTAGAGAGAGATGCACATGTATTTACAAAACTTGAATGTGCATCGAGGCTTATCATGCTCCCGGAACCACAGGTCACAGGTTAGAGACCCCTATGACAAATTTGTATGTTTCTATTTTATATCTGATATAGAATATGTATGTATGCACTTATATGCTATTGAATATACATTTATTTATTTTTCCAAAACTTCCTTTAAAATCTCCCCAATTAGCTAAAAGCATGGAAGTCTTGGGTTGTTTCTGTCTACGGGGAAGTTTAATTCTATAGGACCCAGGTAGATGTGCTAATATTTAGGAAGCAATATTTTAATGAAATAAAAGCACGTTAAAAACAAGTAATTGACATAAAGGTAGTTTATTTAACTGCAGTTGGTGAGACCATCTTACCTCAACCCTTTAACAGGTTTTGATTTCAAATGTTCACGACATACCAATTTTCTAGGTAAGTTTGTAAAAAAAAAAAAAAAGTGTGTTTGACCCCTTATGTCTTCAGTAACATCCAGTTCAAAATTTGTCCTTGTGATTCCTGCCTTGGACATGGAAGAAACTTAGAAGGCTATTGTATAATTCCAAAATTATTTGGAATGTGTGATTTAGAATGTATTTGTAGTTTCTAGGTATTTGGGGGTTTTGTACGTCTTTTGCTGATTCCTATTTTAATTCCATTTTTATTACAAAACATACTCCGTATGATTTCAATCCTTTAGACTTGAGTATAACTTGGTTTTTGTATGGCCCATTTTGGTGACTGTTTCAGGTGCACTTGCAAAGACTTTGCATATTACCATTGTTACGTCAATTAGGTCAAGTTGGTTGATACATTGTTATTGACTTTTGTCTACTCATTCTCTCACTTACTGGGACTGGAGTGTCAAAGTCCCCAGATACACTTGTCATACTGGGTTGAATAGTGCTCCCCCTGCCAAATCCATGTCTATCCAGAAACTGTGAATGTGACCATACTTAAAAGTAGGATCCCTGCAGGTGTAATCAAGTTAAAATAAGGTCATACTGGTTAAGGGTGGGCTCTAATCCGATGACTGATGTCCTTATAAAACGAGGGAAATTTGGACCCAGCAACAAAGGGCGGCATGCGAGGATGCACACAGAGTTTGGAGTTACAAAGCCACACAACAGGGAATGCCCAGGATTGCCAGCAATCACCGGCAGCTTGAAGTGGCAGGAAAGGATCCTCCCCTAGCGCCTCCAGAGAGAATATGGCCCTGCCAACCCCTCGATTGCAGACTATTAGGCTTCAGAACTATGGGCAATCAAATGGATGTTAGGATGCTGTAATTGTTTTGACAGATTTCTCTGGAATATTTTAAATTTTTTAAAAATCAAGAATGTTCCATCATGGTGCTATTAACAATCAAAAACACAGTCAGATGCTTTAGCTAGCATAGTGTTACCAATATTTGTATGTATTGTATGTATGAATGGGGTTATCGATGAAGATTTTCCACTAGATATTTGTCTGCTACACTCAATTATAGGGTCAAGTTCAAACAAAAGTAAGAACACGAAGATGCAAACTCACCCAAATCTCGACCTAAGTCATTATTTATCAGTCGGTGATTGACTCAATGCCAAAGACAGTGCTCTGTACCTTTTCAGGATTCCAAAGCAGAATAGAAGCAGCCCTCTTCTTGAGGTGTTCCCAGCAGAGTATGGGAGAGACACCTGTAACCAGTGACATCATAATATAGGCGACCAGTACTCTACTCATGCAAACATATGTGATATTTTGGAAATGTTTCTCAATTAATGTTTCCTTATTCGCTAGCCAATTTTTCTCTCCCTGCTCCTCACCCATCTCCATGGTTTAGGAAAGAGGTTGACCAAAGCTATTCCGAAGGAGGTAAAGGTCAGACTGCAGCAAGAGGGGAAAGTTGGCCCCTTCCATTTTTGGAAGGTAACAGGCAGAGGAGCGAATAAAGGGTGTAAGGGTATGGAACACCTGTGTCCCAGCTTCTGTCCCGGGGTAGAAATTCCAGGTCCAGGACAGCTGATCACAAGAGGGCTGTGCGGGTTATGGGTTCCGCCCAGGGAGAGGCGCTGGGTGCTCTTCAAGGGAGCGAGAGCATGAAGACGGCGCGCACCACTGAGGCACGACTCCACAGAAGATGGACGAGTCGTGTCTGGGCACAAGGGGCCACGGACAACACAAAGGCGTCTGTCACAGGCGCAAGACAGCTCTTTCCCCACTCAAAGCAAACCCCAAACGTAGGAGCTCTCAGCGAGTCCCCTGTGGAGATGGCGCCCTCTGGAGGATAAGAGAAGAGGGGTAGAATCAGAAGAGGCCAGCCTTGGCTGGAAGAGACAAAATAAAACCCAAAACACCTGGATATTTATGCAAAAAAGACTCCTTAAACTGGAAGGCAAGGAGAAGCTGTGAATTTTCGAGTCAGAGCCGCGACCCTATCTCTCCTTCCATCTCACTCACAGTGTGGGAGTGTATCAGGAAAAATGGGGCCCACCGATACTTACCTCTGATGTGAGGAGACCATGTTTTCTTCTCAAGTGTTCTTAAATCAACTGGGAGGATAAAGACAGTTGAAGTGTTTGTCTTATATATTTTAATTCTCTCCCACTTGTCCCTGCAGGCAAAGGCTTACACAAAATAGAATATATCCAGGAGTAAAATGCCCCTGAAATTAATATTTCTAACTGTGCCCTTTCTAAGGATGTATTTACAAAGGGTACACCTGATTTCTTGATGTTTTGTATTTTGTTATTCGACTCATGCACCTCTGTCTATAAAGGCCTAAATGCCATTTCTCTCTGCCATTATTACCTCTTTTGATGGTTTGATGCCTCCCATTACAATAAAGCAAAAGAGTATAACTGATCTGTAGTATAATTGATCACTACTGGAGGAAAAGGTGGCACGGAGCATTCTAGAGCACCAGTTTTGGCAGGACAGATTTAGGGCTGGACTTGTCACCAGATAAAGATGGGCTTCTCAGAGCACCAGCTAATCAGGGCACCAAAAGAAGTAGGCTAAGGAGGAAGGAAATGGGTGATACAGGCTCAGAAGTCAAACAAGAAACTATTTTATTGTGTCATATTGCAACTTTTGTATCGCTTGAAAGATAAAATTGTCTTTAGAATATTTAACTTTATTTTTATTTTAAATTACACATGAAAGGCATCCAAATCTTTTTAGTGTTTATGTCTACTATAAGTATTACCTGGCCCTATGAAGAATAATGCTTTTTTTTTTCTTTAAAGTAACAATAAGACAAGGATACGTTCCCAGCTCATTTTTAGAGGACATCTTTGGATTTTTATTAGGTAAAATGAGAAGAAAAACATGAGATTTTGTCTGTCCTTCAAGAAAGTGATTTGTGAAGGGCAGGAAAGGACCAGAACTTACTCTCCTGCAGGCTTCTACGTAATTTTCCCTTTCTCCTTGTGAAGGGCTATTAAACCACATTTAAGTTATGTCATTGAGTTTCCAAAAAGACACATGCCTTGGGGATATGTGCTTGTTTTGTGTGTGGGGGGGTAGGGGAGGTGATGGTGGGCAAGGGAGAGCAAGGTGAGACCCGACCTCTCAGACTAAGGTGATCCAGTTTCCAGGAAAGAAATGAGGTGTGAGTCATGTAACTTTTGAATAACGGAACAGGCTTGTGAAGAATCACTGTGCCGCCAACACCCCTAACTGCAGAGAAGGCGTGGAGTCACTGGGTCACCGCTATGGACGAGAGCAGGTTCCAGATCCGGTATGTGACCAGGGAGTTGGTCATAAAACCTCCAGGTCTTATTTTCCTTCACAACAGGGGTCAGAAAATATAGACACTTGTCTCACTGAACTCTTTCTCTTCTTTTACAGAAGTTATATAGATTAAAAGATAGATGCGTGTAAGATAAGACAAAGAATCTATCATCCATCTATCTATCCATCGATCCATCTATCATCTTTATCTCTCTACCTATCTCTAACTATATCTCTTCCTTTTCACCTGAGTACGTATGGCTTTCCAGTGCCTAGTAAGGTGCTCTGCACATAGTAGCACTCAACCGATGCTATATCGACTACCTGAGATATCTGAAAATTATCCATGAATCTTTGCTACTCTCTTTTTAAGGGTAATATTATAAAAATTTAAAATGTACAAAGTTACCTCAAAACAGCCAATGGGTTAGTCACTGATAAGGATAGGATGACGTCTAAGTGCTCATGGTGCTGGGCGACATACCAAGTACTCCACGTACGTCGTATCCCCTGATCCTCAGAGGCCTGAGAACGTTAGGAAGTCTTGGGCCTTTCCGTGTGGTAGGCTCCGTGCTAAGCACCTTGACAGTGTGTACCATTCAATTTATTTTCCAAAAAACTCTTAGAAAGTAGGAGCTACTATCAATTCTACTTTAAACTGAGAAAATTGAGGCTTAGAAAGGTTAAGTGATTAGCTTAAAGTCACACTGCTAGTCAGCAGTGGCACAGGGATTCCAGCGGGAAGTCTGGTCTTAACCACACGTTCCTTTTTTATTTGATGAGGAATTAGTTGAGGTTTTTTTAGAGGTAAGTCAAATCATGTTACTCCTCTAATCAATAACGTCTAGTAACTTGCCAGTTCAATGAAAGAAAAATCCATAGCCCCTATCACCACGTAGATGTTCTCTGTTACTCTGATATCTCCTCCTCCTCCTTGCGGCCTCTCCAGCCCCCATCGCTGAATCTCTGCTGGCCCTTCAACCGTCCAGGCAAGGCCCCGCTGACTAAGGGCCTTTGCACTCTCTGTTTCCTCTGTTGGGAATACTTCTTCCCAGATAATCACAGGGCTCACTCTCTGGCCTCCTTAGGGCTAGTCCAGCATCACATCAGGTGACTCCTGATTATCCATTCCAAGTTCCCACCTTTCCCCCTCCCCCCAATCTCAGCACTCCCTACCCTTCTTCCCTCATGCTTTATATTTCTTCCTGGATATCCATGCATATTGTTAGACTCAACCACTTACTAATGGTCATCTCCTCTCTCTAAAATATAAGCTTCACTGAGAGCAGGTTGTGTGTGTGTGTGTGTGTGTGTGTGTGTGTGTGTGTTTAATTTTTGTTATTTTTATCGTTGCAGCACCAGCATTTAGAATAGAACCTAGCACACTCATGGGTGCTCAGCAAGTATTTGAATGAATGACAAGAGTCTAAGAAACTCACCCAAGGTCACACATTTAGTAATAGGCAAAGTGAAGCTTCATTACAAATCCAGTATTGAGTTTATCCACGTATCGAATGCATAAAGTGTCTTCCTGGGCTCTTCTTCTTAGTTCCTTGGGCTTTAATTATAGTAGGTCCGGTGAACGTGAATAAACAAACCAAACAGGAAAAAGGCAGCATTTGTTACTGTCTCTTAAAGTGGGATACTTTAAAGTGAGATCAAATCAGAGGCCAGGTCAGGGAAAGGGGACACTGGTCTTTAACAGAAAGGGAGTTGACAAGTGATGAAGTAAGGAATGTGCTGATGTTTCTGGGCTGCGTGGAGGGGCAAAGTGTGGGAAGGTCCTGAATGAAGTTGGTGTTGGGTTAATTAATTAGGGTGGGATGCCTGCACATTAAGGGGAGGAAGGAACCGAGGGGATTGATTTGGAGTGGACTGGAGTCTCAAGTAGCAGTTACAAAGGATCTTGGAGGCACAGGAAGGATGGGAGAAGTGCTGGGTACAGCTCAATTTGGCGAGTGGCCAAAGAAACATGTCAGATATTCGTGAAAACAGGCCACAGCTGCTGCACTTTACAAGCTACATGTCAGGCCTTTCCTTAGCCGCCCCCCACCCCGCCCCATCCTGCGTCCTGTAATAGTCATTTTCTTCCTAAGACGACCAGTCATAATTCAGTTCTCACTTGAGGGCATAAGCTGAGGAAAGGGGACGCTCGGGCTTCGTTGCTAATGGAAAACGGCTCCCAGCATTAATGAAAACCCAATCTCTACTGAAACTGAGATTTTAAATGTTAGTGTATTAAGGTCCCAACTCTTTTGTTCCCAGGATAATTTAAAAAATTGTGGTTACTCTTCTTTAATCTCATGATATCTAGACTTGTCATTTCTTTTTTTTTATAATAATTTTTTATTATGTTATGTCAGTCACCATACAGTACATCCCTAGTTTTTGATGTAAAGTTCCATGATTCACTACTTGCGTATAACACCCAGTGCACCATGCAATACGTGCCCTCCTTAATACCCATCACCAGCCTATCCCATTCCCCCACCCCTCCCCGCTGAAGCCCTCAGTTTGTTTCCCAGAGTCCGTAGTCTCTCATGGTTCATTCCCCCTTCTGTTTACCCCCCCTTCATTCTTCCCTTCCTTCTCCTAGACTTGTCATTTCTAAGAGTCCTAGAATCCTTAAAGCTATTTTTTGCTCTCTTCCACATCAAAATGTATTTGTGTATTTTGTCTACTTCTCCATCCTAGAGAAAAGATTCTAGATAGTTCAAGGTAAAACATACAAATGTATACACGCTTACATATACACTGGGCATTTAAACACAGAAAGAACAAAAACATTAAAAGTCATACATATTGTTACTGTAATAAAACTTGGTGAACTGCTTGGTGGCATTTCTCCCCTCTCCCTCCTTCTTCCCCCTCATAACATGGGCAGGGTTTGATTCCAGGCTCTGACACTTCCTAGCTGTGTAACCATGCCCAAATATTTGAGCCTTTATGCTCCTTAATTACCCTCATCTGTAAAATGAGGCTAAAACTAATTCTGAACTAAACAGGCTTTAGTAATATTTAATTGGGTAAATTAAATACAGATCATATCTATAAGAGTATTAAGTGTGAAATATTGCTATTGTTTATAGACACTGTAAATACTTAACATTTTTGTGCTCTCTTAACCTGTTAACATACAGCACGTAGAAAAGAACCCATAGAGAGGTATCAAAGTACTTCTTATCATGTTGAGGAGAAGAAAATATAATTATAGCTCTGGTCAATTGATATTTCTTGTTCCTGATGAAATTAAGTGTATACGGCATATGGGAAGCTCTTCTACTTAGGGAAATAAAAGTCAATAAAAAGTAAGAGCAGGTTCAACATTCAGAAATGAATTCTATTAATTTTTCCTGTTATCAGCTTGTCTTTGTGACACTGCTCAAATGCTGAGTGAGGTTATTTCCTTGAATAGCACTCATTTGCATGCTGAGATGACATAAAACATAAGATACAAGAACTTTTCACTCCAGAAGAGGGAAGCTGATGGTTTATTAAGCACATCCACTAAGAATGAAGGTTTTAATCCAACTCACTTTCTTCCTTGAGTGTCTTCTAACACGAACTGATCCCAAGCTTATGAGGGTATCGTAAAGCCTGGGAATAAGATTGCAAAAAATGCTGAAGTCAAATGAAATCCTTTATAAATTATTGATGAATACATTCACTTGTTGCTAATTCTGAACACTTCATTGTTAGACCAATTGTTCTGTGGTCACTTGATTATTTAAACCAAAGTACATTATTGAGCACCAATCAGATGCTAGACATGGTTGTAGGGGCTGGATATGAAGGTCGAATGAGACAAGCTTCTCCCCAGTAGAAAACCTTGTGTAATAGGGGAGATACAAATTACCTTCATCTAGTTACTATGCTCATGGTAATGGTGTGTTATCAATACCGGTCTATTTTTAAGAGGATGCTAAAAAGAGAAGAATTCTACTAGAAGTATGGGGCATGGGTGGCCTTGAAGGGTGAATAGAGGTAACAAAGTCTGAACTCAAGGAACAAGCAAACAGTACTTGGTATTTCTAGTTCGTGCGAGTAATCTGGTGAAGCAGGGGTATAGGTTGGAGGTGGAGCCTGTCATAATATGTGGCTGGGAAAGGAAGCAAGCCTTAAGCTAGGCGACGACAATGAAAAGGGAGAGGAGAAGGTTTGTTGGACACATTTTTGAGGCACGATCGACAAGACTTCATGACTGATGGCTCTACTGATTTAGGGGCCCAGGAATTGGAGATAACGTGGCTTGGGTTTTTGACACTAACAAGTTTGTTTTTGTTTTGCGAGAATGTATGCATTGATAAGTCAGACTGACATATTTTGAGTTTGATTATTTTGTCACCATGCAATCAAAAGTACCTCTGCCCTATTACCTCTGGTGCTCAGACGGTCACAGCATCCTAACCTATAGTTGGCCTGGGTCATGCACCCCATGGTTTCTCTGGCTCATCTTCCCCGTCTATAGAATGTCTTCTGAGCTCTTGGTTTTTAACTCTAGTGACGAGTAATGGAATTGACTAGTGCTAACCCAAATAAAACACAAACAGCTCTTTCTACAATTCAAATAGGTCACACATCAAGAAAATGTTATCTATTCCCCTGGGTAGAGTATTCAGGGGACTATTTTGGGTCTTGCAAACTTCCAAATCTTTCACGAGACACAAGAATTAGCAAAGGAAAGTAAAAAGGCCATTTTAGCACACCAGGAAACTTCACTCAAGTCGCAGATATGTTCCTGTTTCTGAGAATTAAACACAAGTCAATAAAGATTAACTAAACTGCTGGAAATACAACTAAATAAAAGCTGAGACTTTAAAGAATGTGCGCATTGCCAGGGGTTTGGCAAGAAGCTCCTGCACGTTTCTTCCTGCTCTATTTCTTAGTACATTTCTTTAAAAATCAGCTCTGGCTGATGAACGAAGATCCTCTGTTAATGGATTCTGGAGCACTCGGGCTGTGTGCACAGTTTGCTTCTTAAACTCAAAACCCCACTTCGTATTACTGACGCATAAGCTTTTTTTTCCTGGTTGAAAATCATTTTTGAAATTATAGTATAAGATGCAAACATATAAAAGTACCATCCATCAAACAGAGCTAATTTCAAGAGTCTTTGAAACAAATGACGGCAAATCTCTTTTTGGTTTGTCAATTTGTAGTCAGATGTCAGGCTAAGTATTTTAAGTATGTGTAATTGTGCATAATTTTAGAGAATAGGCATCTCATCTGTAGGCCCAAGAAACCAATAAATTTTTTAAAATTTCAATTAACATCGTCATTTCGGTCCTGTTGTAATTTATGTGTGTATTTTTTTTCAGGATGAGGATAGAAAATGAAACTCAGACTAATCGATTCTGTTCCTTATATGAAGCTTCACTACAAAGGTAGACGAAAGTGAGAAGATTTAAATTACTCCACAAACTAGAATAAAGTTTCAAATGACATGTGCAGGTGGAATTATTTATGCTAGTTCTTTTAATTACTATTTCTAATTGAAAAATGGATTTAAGTCATGGGAACCATGCATATTTCAAATGTTGGGATGTCTTTATTGGAGAGAAAGAAATATAGAATACCTTGATCATATGCTTTTTTATACGTAAAGTCTGTTTATGGTTTAAAATATGTCCAAAAAGTCTTATTTTTGGTTTACCAAAAGAATCAAGGCAGCATTGCTGGTTGCTCTACTTACAATAGTGATGGGTCTTCTCTGGCAAAATCAGTTTCCTTATTCCTCTTTTTTTTTTTTAACATTAAATCTGATAATTTAACAATGGCCAGAAAAAAGTGAGAACATTTTTTTTTAATCCTAAAAGACTTAAGAAGATACTTAAAAAAAACTTTAGTACCTGGAGAGTTAATTTAAAAATAGATTTAAAAAGTATTCCAGACTTGACCAACACTCTTATGTCCAAGTTCCTGTTAGTTTTTATAATTTCGTTTCCATTATTTAAAAATTTGAACCACATTAGCACAAACCATAGAAAGAGTAAAATTAGTTAGTCTTGGTTGAAAATTGTCATATTGTTTGAAATTGATTATTTCAGTTTTATTTTTTCCTCAGTTAATGTTACTATGCAGAACCGATGCTAAATCAATTGTCAACAAATGGAATGTTCCCTGAGGTTTAACCTCCATTTCTCACCGCAGCCAAAGGTCTCATGTAGTTCCTTAAATGACTAGAGTTCCCTACTGGAGAACCTTCTTTCCTTGTTCTGGAGTTTTCTTACTTTCTCCCTGTTAAAACATTTTTTTTCTTTCTCTTGGCCCTGAATTCTGTTTCCAGACTATCATTAAAACATTAGTGACCAAAACGGCTTAATAAGTTCTACTTTCCAGGTACATCTTTTTTTTTCAATGCCAAATCAAAGTAATGCAAGGGGAAAAAAATCAGGTATGCTTTTTTCAAGGGGAGATTTTTCAGTACTTTTTCTTTTTCTTTAAGAAGGCTCCATGCCCAGAGTGGAGCCCAACACTGGGCTTGAACCCACCACCCTGAGATTAAGACCTGAGCTGAGATCAAGAGTTGAATGCTCAACTGACGGAGCCACTCACGTGTCCCGTTGTACTTTTCTAAATTATGCATGTAGAATCTGCTTGCCTATTTTTGATATTGGATTTCTGTAATCATCTCACAATGCGTTTTATGGGTCAGAGTTTGAACCCATACAGGAGAACTAACTTTATAGGCATTGTCATGCTCTAGGGCAGGGATTCTCAACCAGGAGTGATATCCCTACCCTTTACCTCCCGCCCCAGGCATATTTGGCAATTCTGGAGACATTTTTCATTGTCACAACTGGGGAGGTGCTACTGGCATCTAGTGGACAGAAACCAAGGATGCTACTCAACATCTTATAATATGAAAGGGCAGCTTCATAGAACAAAGAGTTACTCCCACAGATGTGAATAGTGTCAAGGTTGAGAAACCCTAGAATAGGGTTTGTCAGCCTGGGAGGCAGATAATTATTCTGGCTGAAAGGCTTTCCTTTTAGTCTGGAGTCAGAGGTGAAATAAATTTTGATTTTCTACCCAAAGTGGTACAATCATACTGAGAGTATACTAATTTTTTGCTTTGGTAGCGATAAAGGATTAAAATACATATACTTTCAAATTTAGATTTAAATTAAACGGTCTGTAATAAATCAAATAGTATACTTGACAGTATTGCCTTGATCATTAATATCATTAATATCACTTTTAGAAGTTATGTTTTAAGTGTTTTTTGTGTGTCTTGTTTCCCTCCTCAGATTCTTTTTATTTTATCTAATTTGAGACAAATAACTCATCAAGCCTCTGGGGTTTGTTTGGCTGTGCAAAATTCATTAATGATACTGTATTTTTCTCCACACTTTTAAGTTACATCTTTTTTTATGTTTGAGTTCCTCAAATCTTTCCATGGTTTGTGTCATTCATTAATTTATTCATTAAGTAAACGTTTATTAAGTGCCAACTGTCCAGACATTGTTCTATATGTCAGTGTCCTACAGTAATGAATAAAATAGACAAAAATCCATACAGCCAAGGAGCATATAGTCTAGTGGAGTGCGATAATAGACAATGTACCAAAAAGTTACATAGGTATGAGTGCTTTAGTCACAAGTAAAGTAAGAAGGGAGAGAAAGAGAGCCATGGTGAGGGGCTGAGGATGAAAGTCTAAGTAAGTTGGCAGGCAGAGACTCACTGAGAAGGTGATATTTGAGCAAATACCTGAAGAAGAGGAGGGAGGGAGCCATGTGGCTGAGAGAAATGTGTTCCAGGAAGAGGAAACTACAAGTGCCAAGTCCTGAGGCTGGAACGTACTTGGTATATTTGAAGATGGCAGAGTCCATGTGGCTGGAAGAGAATAAAGCAGAGATGAGGAAGAGGGCAATGGAGTCAGAGAGGCAATGGATGGGAAGATCAAAGTTTGGGAAGATTTGGAAGGCTGTTCAAAAGATTTTGACTTTTACTCTGAGTGAGATGGGGAACCATTCGAGAGTTTTGAGCAGAAGCATGACAGAGTCTGACTTGTGTTTTAAGATGATCACTTTTGGACACTACATGGAGAATAGACTAGAAAGACAAGGGCAGAAGCAAGGAGACCAGTAAGGAACCTAGAAATCATGGTTTGGACCAGAATGCTAGCACTGGTAAGTGGCTTATTGATTTATTAATATATTGATGATTAGATTTATAAAAAAGACAAGACCCAAAAGTTTTAGCTGAATTAACTAGAGGACTGGTATGGTAGATAGTTCTACTGTTTACCAAATATTTCGGCTTCCTTCAATGTCGAGTCCCTTCCTGTGGGAGAACCCTGCACATCTGTCTGCTTGAATTTGGGAGGTCATGTGACTTGTTTGACCAATAATAAGTAAACGGACGCTCTAAGGGCTAGCATTTGGCTTACCACATCACATTTTCTCAGCTACAAAGCCAGCAGTGCTCCAGCTAAAGGCTGCTGTGTTAGTTTGGTTCCTGGAGCAAAGCCAATGTGGCTTATAGCTGAAGAGATGCACTGGTGATATGTGGCAAGAACGACATCTTTGTTGTTGGAAGCCAGTAAAGTGTTCAGGTGGCAGCATCACCCAGGGTAGCCTAATAGAAATGTAGTTGGCATTCACTGAAATGAAAACATCTGCTAGACGTGCAGTTGCTATGTATGTTTGGAGTGACCAGGAGTTCAGTTTTGATGAGTGAGATTCAAGACGCTTATTAGATAGCCAAGTGGAACTGTTGAGTAGCTAGCTGGATATAAGGGGCTGAAGTTCAAGAAAGAAGTTCTGGCTAGGAATCTGCATTCTCATCAGCCGGAGATTGAACAGAATTACCAGCGGGGTGAACGAATGGGTAAGAAGTCCAGGAACTGAGTATTCCCACCACTAACAAATGAGACTGAGAAGTGCAGCTGGTAAGGTAGGAAGATAACCAGGATGTGAGGTGTACTGGAAGCAAAGTGAACAAAGTATCACAAGAATGATCATCTGTGTAATAGGGTACTGGTAAGTCAAGCGGGGTCAGGACCAGGAATTGACCTTGGGATGCAGCAATGTGGAAATCATTGATGATCTTGCCACATGCCGCTTAGGGAGAGTCATCTGGAGAAAGCTTGAATGAGATGGGTTCAGGAGACATTGGTAGGAAAAGAGTGAGTCAGCAAGGGTAGATAACTCTTTCAAGAAGCTTTCCTATTAAGGGGAGTGGAGACAAGATGAAAAGTGAAATGGGGTCGAAAAACTCTTGGTGTTTTGTTTTGTTTTGTAAAATTGATGAAATAACAGCATATTGATATGCCAATGGGAATGATACAGCACGGTGGGAAACAACTGATGGGGCAGAAGAGAGAGAGGAGAATAGCTGGACGAGATGTCTTTTACTAGGTGAGAAGGGATTGGATGTGGTACACAAATGGGGATGTTAATTGTGACAGGACCACACAGAGTTCATTTATAGGAACAGGATGGAAAGAAGGCAGGTGGACGCAGATGAAGGTCCATGGGTACCGGCTGTTGGAGTGAGAACTTGTGGCACTTCTGATTGTTTCTATTTCTCCTTAATATTGGAAGCAGGGGCATCCATTGAGAGTGAGGGTGGGTGAAGAGCTGCTGGAGATTTGACATGGTTGTGTATTTTTCTCCATCCATGTTCAGCTGGATGGGGGTAAGTATGGAGTTGGGAAAAATGCATTTAGCCACGGTGTGAAGTTGCCCCACAAATCCAACAGAGCAAAGGAGGATACAAGATTTAAGAGTATATTGAGGGGTGTAATTACAAGGACTAGGCACAGAATTTTAGAAGGGAAGTGAGGAGTGAGAGAGTGAAGAGGTATTCCTATGAATGCATTGTTGAAGTTGGAGACTAGAAGGAATAAAGTACAAAAATAAAAGTTGTTGGTTGGAAAATGGGCTGCTTAAAGTCTAGATTATAGAAAGGCTGTGATAATTCCTAATGACAGCATCTAGGGTTTGTCTATGAAACTGAGCAACTGAGTAGGGCATAGGACAAGATCTTGGAAGTTATTGACTCTGAAGCTACTCTAGTTCATCCAAATTCTTCTCTTAAACATTTCCTCTCATTTAAATCCCTCCCTCAATTAAACTCACTTCATTTCTCATGACTTTGATCCATATAAATTTTAAATTATTGGAACAGATTTCACAGTTGAGTTAAAGTAAACCTTGAAGCATCACGAGGAATCACTTTGGCTTACTTTAGATTTATATAGAACGAAAATATACAAAGTCACGTTGAATAAGGAAGGTGTTTGTTGGGTATTATTTCAATAACTGAAATCGGTTCCTATCAAAGATGCACTAATCATTTATTAAAATCTGAATATATTAGAGTGTTAAAAATTGGTTATTTGTTCAGTATTTGGCTTAATGCCTTCTTTTATAAGTTATTATCTTGGGATATCATCCCTCTCAGCATCATCTACTGAATTACTGATATCCTTAAGACATTGGCTAATATTGCAGTCACTAACTATTATGTTGTGGAAATCAGACACAGAGACAAGAGGTATCTAACTATCAAAAAAGGTGAGTCAGTTGTTTATCTTAAACTCTGGAGAAAGTTCTGTTTTTTACGTGACAAATCATAGATGTTAACTTTGAAAATCAAAACACCAAGTAAATTTTGAATGCTTAGAAAAAGTTGGTGGTAACTCCTTTTTTTTCTCTTTTTTTAGGGGGGGCAGAGATAGAGGGAGAGAGAAAATCCCATGCGGTCTCCATGCCCAGCATGAGCCTGATGTGGGGCTCGATCTCACGACCCTGAGATCATGACCCTGAGATCATGACCTGAGCTGAAATAAAAAATCAGACGCTTAACTGACTGAGCCAACCAGGTGCCCTTGATGGTAACCTTTTGACCACCTTCACCCATTTCCCTTTCCCCCACCCCTGTCTCTGGCAACCACCGATCTGCTTTCTGTTTCTATGAGTTCAACCTTTTTCAGATTCCACATGTAAGTGAGATCACTTCTGCCTTTCTCTTCTGACTTACTTCACTTAGCATAAAGCCTTCGAGGTCCATCCATCTTGTCACAAAGGGCAGGATTTCTTTCTTTTTATTGATGAGTAATATTCCATTACATATCTATATATATACACTCACCACATCTTTATTCATTCATCTGTCAGTGGACACTTAGGTTGTTTCCATGTCTTGGCTGTGTAAGTAACGTTGCATGAACATGGGGTGTGGATATCTCTTCAAGACAGTAGTTCCAGAGGTGGCATTGCTAGATTGTATGGTAGTTTTATTTTTAATATTTTAAGGAACATCTATTTTTAATATTTGATGTTTTCCATAGTGGCTGCACTGATTTACATTCCATGGGCCATCGTTTTCATTCGCAATGTTTCTAGCCATTTGTTCTGGTTTTCCATAGCTATGACATTAGTTCAATCTTATGTCAGTAAGTAAAGCCCAAACAGTGGTTCTAAACGAGGATGAGGGTGGAGGAGTTGTGGAATCAGCTTGGGGAGGTTTTCCAAACTGCACATTCTTAGCTCCATTATCTCTGCAGAGACGTGGATATTTTCCTACAAACTCCCATTTCAGAATCACTTATCTAGAGCACATCCGCAAGTTTTTCTTTGCTTCCAATTGGCAAAATTTAAACCAATACTTAAAAACTAACATTTTTGCTAAGTGAACAACTATATTGAGCATTAGAATGTAGTAGAAAGGGGGTAATACGTTTTTTAATATTTTGGAGCTTGGCGTTTCACAACCTTTTTATTTAACTGTATTTTGAATCTTAGTTCAACCATCCCAGTCGTATATATCCATAAGCGACTGTATTTTTTTTCTAGAATTACTCCTTTAGGAATAGGGAGGGTACGTGGCGGAGGGAAGATACTGTGCCATGCATCTGTCAAATAGCTATTTATCTTGCTACTATCACACTTTCAGTAATATTCATTAAATATCATGGTGCACGTGTCGTTGTGCTAGGCACTATTTGCACTTGCCAATGGTGCAACGCAATTATGTCCCGTTTCCATCACGAACTCTTCCAGTTCTCTGTGGGAGGAACCAGTGTCTTCTTTTTCACTCTCTCGGTGGGTGGTCTGTTGATTTGGGCTGACACTGCGCCATATGTACTCATTTGGCTAAGCTGTAATTACACCAAGACTCTGGCATTTCTCGCTTTGTCTACAGTAAGACTCAGTGAGAGAGGAGATGAAGAATTGATCACATATACAAATATTTGATGCAGAAGTAATATGTTGGGGACAGAGAAACTCTTGATGAATGAAAACCATCTGAACAGAAAACAAAATAAAAACTAAAAAGAAAGAGATCAGGATTATATCTAATAAGGAAATGACTAGCTCAGATGTGCAGCAGCCGCACTGCAGATTTTGAAATTGAGAAAGAAATTATATACTATCCTGTACTATTAGTTCTCCAACTAGAGAGGACACTGAGGTCAGGATGTAAATATTAGTTAATACAGATTTCAAAAGTCTGGGATTTATTATTATGGTGTTTAGCACAGACTAGATGGTCAGTAAATAATAGATGAATCAAAGAAATCCAAGGGGAAAATGCAGCTATAGGTATGACGTTTTTCCCCCCACTGCTTAAGCCTTGAGCCTAAGTAAGGGATTTGAGTGAGTGACCGTGGCAGGAATAGTCAGCTCTCTACCAAGGTCCAGGCCCTCCTCTGCTTTAGTAAAAGGATGGTAGCCAGACAACGCCTAGACTTCACTTCCTCTTAGCTCTTGTCTTTTGAGTGGAAATGACTTGTGTCAATCTGGGCTGGGATTTTCAGAAGTGTGTGGGGTCCTCCACATTCTCTTTCAGGTTCTGCTAGTTGGATAGAGATGATGCGTCCTTAGAGGATGGAAGAGCCACACAATAGATTGGGGAGAGAACCGCCCTAGCATGGATATTAGCTCTGGATTGTGCAAGTGAGAAATAAATTTCTACTCCTTCGAATTTACTAAAATTCCCAGACCACTTTGTCTAAGTAGTTTAGCTAATCCTAACTAATGCAGTTTTAAAATTTGGTGATGGGTAGTAAGGAGGGCACATATTGCATGGTGCACTGGGTGTTATACACAACTAATGAGTCATCGAGCCTTACATCGGAAACTGGGGATGTACTGTATGGTGACTAACATAATATAATAAAAAATCATTAAAAAAATAAATAAAATAAAATTTGGTTATATATTTAATGATAAAAAATCTTCATGACTCAACCAACAAAATACTAATCAATGCTTAAAGTAGATTCAGATATATATTATGTAATGTATTATGTAATGCTACATAAGGATTAAAAAAAGGATACTATGACCACTTTCAAAGAAGGGAAACATTTTTAAAGCATAGGATTTGGGGAGCAAACATATAGGACAGTGACTGTATCTCACACAAAGATCTGGGTTTCTGGTGCTTTAAAACGACCTGAGTTCCAGTCCTGATTTTGCCATTCTAGTAGCTGTGTGATCTCGGGAGCCTGGGCTTTGGATTGCTCATCATCAGATGATGAAGTCTAGACTACAGCTACTTCTAAGGAGGCTGTATTTAGGGAAGAGACCCTATTTTTATTTTTTTATCTTTATTTTTATAAGATTTATTTATTTATTTATTTGACAGAGAGAGAGCCAGCCAGCGAGAGAGGGAACACAAGCAGGGGGAGTGGGAGAGTAAGAAGCAGGCTCCCAGAGGAGCAGGGAGCCCGATGTGGGGCTCGATCCCAGGGCCCTGGGATCACGCCCTGAGCTGAAGTCAGACACCTAACAACTGAGCCACCCAGGCGCCCCGAGACCCTGTTTTTAAAGTAAGAGTTGCTGTAGTTTCTTGGCCAATTTAAAAATGTAATCAGCTTTTAGTTAGCTTTGTCCTGTCGTAGCCTGCCTCTGTTGCTTTATACAATATTCATTCTTTATGAATTGCAGGTAGAACTTCATTAGATTTTCTCAAAACCATTACTTACTCAGTTTCTGTCAGCTTCTAGCTTCAGAATATAATTTTTTTAATTTTCAAAATTAGTACTACATGGAGTACATCTATTTATTTCTATATTTAGTAGTATAATGAATAAATGCACTTATTTGTGTTCAATAGTAATTGAATAAATGTAATAATGTTTAGTAGCATATTGAATAAGTCTATTTTCCCCACATTTAGGTCTAGGTCATAATGTCTTTCCTGTAAAATGAATGCGCTGGATTATTTACTAAGTTCTTTTCTAACAAATGATATGTATTCTCATAGAAGGAAGTTGGCTTAAGTGCACTAATGCGAAGCACTGGCCAAAGAAGAGGTGGACAGGCTGGTCAGCATCAAAACTGCCATAGGCAGGGAGGATTCATTTTCACTGGGGAATTCCTGTTTATCCAGTAGCAACACTTTTTGGATTTCATATTCACTGTTAGTTTATCTCTCTGCAGCTGCCCTGTTCCACTGCACCATGCTGGCACCGTCTTTCTAGAGAATACTTTACCTCTGTCCAAGTTCTGGCAAATCTTTACTTCTCCCTATGGGTAGGCATTGACAAGGCCCACAAGGCACGGCAACTAAGTGTGCAGTGCCTCACTTCTCCAGTAGGGGCGCTGGCCACACTATGTTTGGTTTAAACTGAACTTCCCTTTGCGTTTAGGGTTCAGACTGTGAAACGCAATTTTTGCATGAAATTCCTCCTTAAACACATTTTTATTTTATTTTAAATCCTTTTGTGTTTTTTTAATACACATATTTTATATACAACATCCATACAATAGTTAGCAGTTTTCATATAAACCAACTAGTACTTAAGTCTGTGAAGTTTTTAATTCTGGAGCAAAATATTTGATTCAGGATACAGACCCTTCCAGGGGTGCCTGGGTGACTCAGTCGGTTGGGCGACTGACCCTTGGTTCCAGCTCAGGTCATTGTCTCAGGGCTCTGGGATGGAGCCCTGAGTCTGGCTCTGTGCTCAGCAGGGAGGCTGTTTGAAGATTCTCTCACCCTCTTTGTCTCCCTCTGCCCCTTCTCCACTCCTCTTCTCTCTTTCTCTCTCTCTCAAATAAATATATCTCAAAAAAAAAAAAAAAAAAAAAAAAAGATACAGACCTTTCCGAGTTCCTAATTCTTAAGAGCTACTGTCATCTTTGTCTCAGAATTTGTTGTTGCCCTGACTGTTTGGCCTGACTCTTCCAGTACCCATTTATCCTTGCTCATTTTTTTAAAGGGCATGTATATTTAACATATTATGAGTGAAGCATTTTCCTTTCTGCTTCAGCTTGTAGCAAGAGGGAAGTCCTGACATCAGAATGACATTACCCATTAGACACATAGTCTCTGGCAGCTCTTTCTTCCTCTCCCACTGCCAACTCACTTAATATGTATACAGTGGGGTGTCCAGGTATCTAAGGCTCAGTAAATACACAGTAAGAAGTTGAGAAGGAGAAAAAGAGCTCAAAGTCTAAGTCAATCCCTCCCAGAGAAGCTAAAAGGCAAAAGGGTCAAAGTTTCCCCGTGTGTGTTTAAAATTTTTTTAAGTGAAAGAAGACACTGTTTTTATGTTCTGTGCATCCAAGTGTTAACAGGATGAGAAACACTTTTTGTTCACATTCCCTTGTAACCTTGAGCTGAGAATGTTGAAGTTCTTGCCTTTCCTTTTCATTACATCCCACAGAAAGGTTATTCCAAATTCACTTGGCAATATCCAGACAAGCTATTTCCTAATCCTCAAAATAGCTTTTTCTTTTGAGTGTTTCCCAAAAGTCTTAAAATATATTCATGAACTGTATATATACTTCATTTACTAAACTTTTGGATTAATCCTTAAGAGAAAAATAAAATTTGAAGACCAAAAACTTAAATATTGTAAATCTAAATGAACAGAAAAGCACGTTAAGAATTATGTTTTTGCTAATAAATATAAAGTAGTATAAATTTGTACTGAGAAGAGAATGACACCAATACCAGGAAGTTTAATTTTGGGTTGTTCCTGCTGTGGTTCACAATAATGTATTAACTTTCCAACCGTAAAATATTTTTATTTAAAATAAAATTACTCATTAAGATGCAAACAAGTAGCATTATTATGAAATGATTCAAAATTGGAAGTCCTTTTCCAAGGGTTCTGTGTGGTGCGGATTTTCTCCCAAGGAAATGCATTCCATTTTCTGAGATAGGAAACTCATTTCTTTCCTCACTCTGCAAATCCCCACTGAGTGCCAACTGGTATTGGGCTAGTATTGTGACACAATAGTGGAGGAAATAGACATTAATCCCTTAATCACATACACACATCTCTATAATCACAGGTTGTCATCTGTATTTTGAGGGAAAAGCATAGGAACCCTGAAAGACCTGATTTAGGCTGATTCATAAGGAAGAACCTTGTGAAGAAGTAACCACTGAATTATGATTTGAAGAGTGAATGGGAGACAAGTAGGTAAAAAGCAAGCCAGGACACTGTGTGTGATGGTCCCAAGGTAGGAAACAGCCTGGCCATGTGTGAAAATATGAAAGAAGGCCAGTGTGTCTGGGGCACAGAAATTGAGGAAGGAACGGTCCTTCAGGTAGCCCGGCTGTTGGAGTCTGAAGTCTAGCTAAGGACAAATGGACATTTGAGATATGAATTGGGCCACATGTGTAACTTCCCAAGCTTTAGTCCTGAGTTGGGATAAGTGGTAGATAATATACTATTTTCTCCTGTTTACCTGTTGCATTTAAAATTAGATTTCCACTTAGCTAGGAAAACTGAAAGCACTGGGAACTGACTGGAACAGGTCACAAGGGAACTTTCTGGGATGATGGAAATATTCTATGTCTTATTTGGGATGCTGGTTATATGTGTATATGTATATTAAACAACTCACTGAATTAAATTTTATCTTAATTAAGAAAAAAACCCAGATTGTGGGCTAATATGAAAAACATTCTCAGCCTCATCAGCAGTTAGACAAATGAAAATTAAAATAGAATTAAAAAATAAAATCAGCTAAGGATTGTGATCTTTTTGCTAAGGCTGAAGTAAGTTCTTACAGTATTTGAAACAAAGAGGTAGCAAGACCACATGGACATCTAAACAAGTTACTCTTGTTCTGCTGTGGAGGAAAAATTAGACAGGGAGATAAGAAGAAATGAGGGAAGACCAGCTCAAGGCTTATTAAAATGGTTTGGGAGAGAATTGATAGCAGTCATGGTGGGCAGAGAGGGAAGAGGAAGGTCCAAGGGACTTCTAGAAGATAAAATCAATAGGAGAGATCCTAGAGTTCTCACCTAGTGAACCTTAAAAGCATGAAGAAAAACCTAAATTGATGAGGCACCATCTTCTCCATTGTTGAAGAGCAGGTAGCATTTATGTGACATCAGCCAAGGTGGCTGCTGAAGAAGGTAGACGACTAATAGGCCATCACATGGTAAAAGTTTCACTCAGAAACAGGAAAGCCAATGTTATGGCAAGATAGCAGCCAAGCTAAGGTCGGCAGCAACAGCTGGGAGTTCTCTTGGGAAGGTCTGCTGAATGAAGCAACAAAGCTTGACATTCAATACTGGTTATATATGGAGTGGCTCATGATTTCCCAGGCAGCTCTGCTCATGCCCCAAAGTAACCTAAGAAAGCAAAATCTGCCGAGTCACCTGACTTACCTTTGGGGCAGTTCCATGTGTTCTAGAAACATCTCTCTTTCTAGGGTGCAACATGATAGCCAAGGTTCATCATCCTTCCCCCATTAAATGGAAGCTGCTGTTCTAGAAAGATCTTGGCATGCGGAGTCAGAAGACCTGGGGCTAAATGCTGGCTCCAAACTTCTCTGGTGGTGTGCATTTTAGAGGTGGTATCCCTCATATTTAAAATGTGATTTATAAGATCTATAACCTTGCAGAGCCATTGTGAAGGTTTGGTATGTGATAGGTACTCTGCAAATGGTAACAACAATAATAACAATACTAAATAACTTTTATTATTAAAATATCCTTTTCTCTCCTTTCTTTCTTTTAGGTAGTTTCACTTTTAGAAGTTTTTTTCACTCCCGTAGCTTCAGCTATACCTTCTTTGACAAATGTTGCATACTTGTTACATATTGGACACCGTGCAAGGTGATGAAGATAGAAGGGAAAAGACCCACATTGTCTCTATCCTCTAGAACTTATGCTTAAAGAGACGAAGGCTAGGTCTACTCTGTGGCAGAGACTACTGGCTAGTTACCAAAAATCTGAGTCCTTTTTTCCTGGACACATGGTAGGTTACATTTCCCAGCCTCCCTTGCAGTTGAATGTGGCCATGTGACTCACTCATGGGATATAAGCTTCTGTTACTTATGGGCCAAGGTTTTCAAGAGGTAGATGTACTTCTACTCTCTCTTTTTTCCTTTTGCTGGTTGGATGCAGATAATGATAAAGGATTTCAGGAGAAAGACAAAGTCAAAACATGGGAGGTGCCTAGTCCCTGATTTGCCATGTGGAGGAATGCCTTCCTACCAGGAAAGACTTGCCTTAGACTTTTCATAAGCAACAATAAAAATAACTTCTATTGTGTTTGAGTCATTAGAAGGTTTCATGCTTGTTACAGCAGTTAGCTACTCTACTACACTCCTCTTCAGTTCTAATTTTCCTTCTCTAATCAACTACCTTAATACATTTTTGTTGCTGTTATTGTCAAGAAGGCACTGTATCTCAGAATATCTAAAACAAAACTTATAATCTCACCTCCAAAACATTTCATGACCTATCTCTTTCTAATAGCCTCACCACTGGCCAAGAAATACAAGCTTCACACAGAGGAGTCAGCTTTGATCCCCTCTTTCCCTTCCTGATATGTCAATTGCCCATTCTGTACCTTTCAGAATTTGACTTTTCCTTTTCAGCCCCTCTTATATCAACAGTATCACTGAGAAAAGTGTCTCTCTCAAGAGGTAAAGGGGCTAAAATTCAAGTCATGCATCCTGGTACAAGTGCTGTGTCCACTTAGAAGGATGGGAATTTTTTCATAGTTTCCATAAATGTGCCAAAGGAAGTGCTTCCTTTCTATTCTGCCACAAGTTCCTTGAGGGTGCCAGAAAGCCCTGTGACACCCTTATCAAGCTTCTAATGGTTCATGCTAAGGCAATGGTGAGCATCTGCAAGTTTACAACATTGTCATCAGTTTCCTCCACTTCCAGTTTATCCTTCAAGCCTTTGCTTTATTAATCTTCCAAAAGCCTTGATGTTAAGCATTTCTGCTTAAGAAGTTCAGTGGCTATTCCTTATCTAACAGAGTGAACTTGTAGCCTTGTATTCAAAGCTTACGGTGATCTAGAATCATCTCACTTCCCCAGCCTTTTATTATTCTTTCCCATATTTCTCAATGCAAACATCGGCCTTTTGGGAAAGAACATTCTTTGTTATACTATAATGTCCTAAGGATTATGGAACATTTAGCCACACTCAGTCCATCTACTCAATGCCAGGAAAGCCTTCCAAGCAATGTGACAGCAGACATGTCCATAAATTTTGGAGATGGGAACAGAACTGCCCCTGGTTGAGAACTTCCATATCTACGCCACCAACAAAAAACAGTATTTTTTGTTTGTATCACTCTATTGTTCCCTTATTCAACCCAAACAACAGCTACTGAGGAGGTGTTATTTTTCTGATTTTTTAAATGAGCAAACTTTGGCTCTAGGAAGTGAAAAGATGTAACCAAGAACACATAGCTATTGAGAGAAGGAGAGCTGGCTCAAAATGCACACTCGTATATTTCATTCAAACTGAGCTGCTTGGAATTCCCTATAATCCTTTGCTCTACTTTGATTTTCCTCATTCTGTTGATTCTGCCTAGAACACCCCCAAATTTCTTTCTATACATCTCTTTATTTAAGCATGAGCTTAGATACCATCCCCCTCAGGAACTCTTTTCTGACCACACCCATTTTGGATGTATACTCCCTGAGGTCAGGGCAATATTTGTTTTATTGTTGCTTAGAATTTCTAGCACACAGTGCCTTGCATGTGCTAAGCATTCTTGGAAAAAAAAAAAAAGGCCAAGTGATACGATAGAGTGGGAATATTATGGACTTAAGAGTTATTTTCACATCCAGGTTATATCACTTGCAACCATCGGCCTTGCCCATGTAATAGAATCTCCCCAAGATTCTGTTCTGCCATCTGTAAAATGATTGAATCCAATAGGTTGAAATGAGTAGATGAGAATATATAAAATACATAAAATATTGAGTTCATTATAGGAGAAGTGATAGGAGCTATTAGAAGTAATAAAAAAACAGTTAAATATTAGGCCTTTAAAAAATTAACACAAACATTTTTGAATGCTGACATAGACTAGACTTTTTCTGGGAAGTCCAGGACTGCATTATCTTTTTGTGGCCATGCCTGGGGCTGGTGTTTATTAAATGGGTTTGGCTTGAATGTTCCCTTTTCTCACACTATTGAGGTTGGTTCTGAGCCTGGGAAAGCTTAGAAAGATGGGGAAAGATTTCCCTAATATTCCCTATTAAGCTTCTGTACAAACCTGGCTCTTTACACAGGCAAGGTTGAGAGAGGAAAGGATGGGCTTATTCTGATCCTCTCTCACAGGAAGTCACTAGACCATTACACATCACGCTGTAACTCTGAAAAATTGTGATATCCATCCATCCATCCATCCATCCATCCATCCATCCATCCATCCTACTACTATTTGACATTTTTAAGTTTCACCTATGTATCTGCATCATCCCAGGAACTGGAAGACGTAGTGAGGAGCAACACATGCCCTTCATCTCAAGAATATCACAGTCAAAGAAGCCAAGGAGAGAGGTAACAAATAAAATGAACACTGCTATCAATTAAAGAAGCATGTATAAAATTCAAACTCTTCTTGGATCTTGATCCCTCTGATTGAGTTGAGGACTATTTATAGTCTTTAAAATAACTCCTAGAAAACAGCTTGTTTTCTCTAATAATGTTAAAGCAAAACAGTACCATTCATTACAAAAGCTAAGCCAACCGTGAAGTTAGAGGGAATAGTCCACACGAGGCCACTCTTATTTCTGATATCACTCACAAGTTTAGGAGATCCTCAAAACTGGCTTCAGTTTGATAATTTGCCAAAAAGGCTCACAGAACTCACTGAAAGCTGTTATGCTCATGGTTATGGCTTATTAGAGGGAAAAGATTAAAGGAAACAGATTAAAATCAGCCAAAGGAAGAGACACACAGGGTAGAGTCCAGGACTGAACCAAACATGGAGCTTCCAGCTGTCTGCTCCCTGCGGAGGTAGGACAGTATTACTTCCCCAGTATCAGTGTGTGACAGTCAGCATTGAGCACTGCTAAGCAGTAAAGCTCCCCCCACTAATGTTGGTGTCCAGTATTTTTATCAGGCCTGCATCGTGTAAGCATGTTTTACTGCCCACGTGGTTGATTTCAGTCCCCGGTCTCTCCAAAGGTCAACTGATACCACATGACCCAAAACCCTCACTCCAAATGCATTGTTACTGTCTGGTGTGGCCAGCCCTTGTTCTAAATTACACTGTTACACTATTCAGTGTGATTCAAGGCCCTAGACAAAGACACTTGTATCAGGCATGAAGTTCCCAGGGCCTGGAGATTCCCTCTGAGTAGCCAATGACAAAGGCCAGACCTTCTGATGGGCACGGTGAAATTCTTTACTACAAATCTATTTGCAGTGTTTTTAACGAGAAACATCTCACAATTTATAGTAATTTAAATTTTTATTGTCTACCCCCAATCATCTATCTAAATGGGTTTTGGTTCAGAATGAAGTGATTAAGAGGAGTTTAGTGCATTATCAGCTATATTAATTAAAATGTTATTTGTAAATAGTAAAAACCTGGTGGTTCTGGCTTAAGCAAAAAGAAAAAAAATGAGATTTATTTTGACGATTAGGGTAGTTGATGAAATTCCAAGCCAAGAATTTTTTCTTCTCTTCTTCAGGTATGTGCTTCTTTCTTCTTCTAGTATAGAAGAAAATCGGTCACTCCATGGTTCAGGATACACATAATTTAACTTTTGAGTTTTGAGACACTGATTATTTCTCTCATGGTCTTGATTCCAAATTTCTGCCAGAAAGAATCCGAGACACTCAACTTGGAGGAGTTATTTACCTCTGGCCAATCAGCTATACCCAGGGATATAGGGCCACAAGGCATACGTATGTGGCTATTTGCCCAGAGAAATATGGCAGGGGAGACACCCACTAGCTGTTGACTATTGAGATCCACATCGACTACAAGGGAAGATCATTCATTGAACGGAATGTGAAGAAATGTTGATGATAGCTTAAAAGCAAGCTAGGTAGATGAATGGTTAAATCCTGAGATTTCACGAAGGCTGATTATGGTTCTATTTTGCAGAACGTTTATAGTACCATGTTACGTCAGACTGTGCATTATAGTGAGAAAGACATGGTATTTGGATACAGAGGAATCACATCTTAGTCTCTTACTGATGTTGAAGTTAATTATCTTTTTGGAGCCTTTGTTAACTTATTTATCAAATAGGGACATTCCCAACTCATGAGGTTGTAATGAATAACAAATGAGATCATGTATGTGAAAACGCTTCCTAAAATGCTAAGCACACATTAATTATTATCTTTTGAAAATAATCCAAAGATTTTCTATTTTGTATATTTGAGAAAACATATACATTTAATGAGTCTATTGAGTCTTTTGAACTCAGAATTGTTTATGGATCTAGGTGTACAGATTAATTTTATCACCCCCCAAAAAAATGTTTCTTAGGGAACAACAAGACTTATCCAAACAATATCCTCATCAAACCAGATGACTGATTATTTTAACAATGAGGAGATGGTCAATGAGGGATATTGCAGTATGTTTCAAAAAATTTCTTTAAAAACCTGAGAATTCTTTAATTCAATTAAAAAAGGTTGAATGGTCAAGATGTGCAAAAAATTGTAATTTTTTTTTAAGAAGAAAGAAGCAAATCCATTTGATACTATGATCTGGAAGGTTGGGTTACTTCTGTAACACTTATTTCTGATGTGTTACAAATTTTAGGCAGAATCACTTTACCAAACAGTTACTGATTCCTTTAACAAAGTGATTCGTTTTCCTTGTGTTTCCAGGGTAGCAAATGTAAATGATATAGTTTCTCTCACTGTGGTGTATATAGCATTTAAATTACATGACTATAAGCACCAAGTCTACCCGTGAGAGGATGTCTTACCTCTTTCCCAGGGTTCTTCTCCCAACGATAACTCTGAGATCCTCCCTGAAAGTTTTATACTGTCCAACAGGCCTGTTCTAGTCACTGTTGTCCCAGTGAGAGCCTAGGAGAGCTTCAGAGTCCCTCTGGACTGCCACTAAAATGAAGATGTATTGGTCTGTCAGGGGCTATCCTCATTGCTTACTGAAGAAAAAAATTCCTCAGTGGTGATAGTCACTACCGCATGACTAGCCTACTTGTGGTTTCTCCAGCTATGAGGGAAATAAAGGAAATCTGGTTCCCCTGTGCTACCCTCACCTGCCCTAGCTGCACGCTCACACGAGCGTGGTCTCTTGGGCTGTCCTAGAAGGCCAAGGGCACTGGTTTCTGAAGGGCTTTCCAGCCTCAGTAACAAGTTGTGTCATTCCTCTCTGAAACCTTCCCATCCCAGCACTGGAATGTGTGACATTCAGGGCAGAGGAAAAACTCTATCTTGTCACAGAGATAGAGAAGACACTTCATTTCTTAGAGGCAGCTTGGAAGACAAATATTTAGTATTATGCCGTATGGGTTAAGCTAAATCTCGTTTACAGCTAACAAAGCCTGCGCTATACTAGTCCTCTTTATTATTACTCATATCCTTATTTTCTCTTTGCAACTGTGACCACACAATGCTTGGGACAGCTTGGTTACATAAAGAAGATAACGAATTCGATGAAGAAACTCAGAAACGGAAAGCTGACAAACAGAATAAACAAGTTTATCATATTTCCAAAGGGAGAACACGAGGAGTTTGCCAAGGGGACTGCAGAATTTACTAACTTCAGGCTATGTGAGTGTGTAAAATAGCTTCTAGGAATTTCGGCCACTTCCTCATATAACACTGCTAAGCTACGGAGGGATCAGACAAATAAACACAACATTGACAAATAACTCAGAACACATTTATGGGCCGTTGGTGTTATCCACCATCTTTGGTTGTCCCTCACCTCAATGTGTTCTTTTTTTCCTAACAGAAGAATATCACGTCTGTTTATTATTTAAATCAGGCAGATTTCCTCTAACGACTACATTTTCACATGTCTTCATTGATACAATGAATAATGCTTTATTTCAAAGCTGCCAAAACAAAGCACAAGTAAAAAATTGTAAAAAAAAAAAGTATTAATCATATTACCCTCTATGTCTTAGACTTATTAAGCTGAAGGGTTCTTTGTGTAAAAACTTACTTCGATTTTAACTAAATTTGATATAGTTACTGACGCATTACAACTCTTTAGCAGCTCCGAAAGACTGACAAAACAGGACTAGGGTTTAATTTGCTCTTTCTGGAGTTCTTTAAATTGTTTCCACTGCATCCCCTTTTCAACCTGAATGTCAATAGCTGGGAATCAAGTTGTGGCATTCCTCATCAGCGAACCTTCTCTAATAAATATGAAATTAAAAATAAGAAAAATGCAAATTTAAAGCCCCGGTGTTACTATGAAAGAGAGTGTCTACTTCACATCTCTAGGCCATTGCACCCAGAAAGAGAAGGAGAGTCCCCCAGCAGATAGGGTGTTTGATTTGTTCATTTCTGCCTCGAACATTATCAACCACAGTTCTCCTCTGAAAGGATTCCACACTCATTATTCATATTATCCCTATACCCTCTCTTAAGGTGGGAAGAAATAAGATTTCCCTGCATGTGGTACAAACGAGTAAATTGGGGCCCGTGGTTACACAAAGTTCATCTTAGTTTTGAAGAATAATTTAATAGATTTTCTTTAACCATCATGCTTTGGGGGATGTGGGCAGCCTATGTCCAAGATTGGCCATGAGCAACGGAAGGAAGTAGGGAAAGTGATCTTAATGAGGCCTCCTGCCTTTCCCTGGTGTATTTTCTGTCTTCAGCTCTGAGAAAGCAAATTTATATCATCTCTTCTGTCATCAAACTTTCAACTCCACCTTCCCATTCTTCACTATCAGCTGATGACCTCACTTAGAATTTCTCTGAGAAAATAGAGGCATTCAGAAGAGAATGACCTCATCTCCCATCACTAAATTGACCAACCTTTACATATGCTTGCATGTCACCTTCCCTCCTGTTACAGTGATGAGCTCCGTGTTCCTATAAGGCCTCTTGTCTCATCACTTCCCCAGAAACTATCATCTCCTCTCTCCTGCATCATTATTTTATCTTTCTCTACTAGATTTTCCCCATGGGCTTCAAGTGCAATAGCCCCTGTCTTAAATAAAAATGAACCCTCCCCTGACCCCACATCCTCCTCTAAGCCATTTCTTTGCTCTTTTTAAATAAAATCTTGGGATGACTTATGTATACTCAATATATCCTTAATATTTTGAACCCACTTCAATCAGATTTTTACCATCTCTAGCCCAAAGAAACTGTACTTGTCCATGGAACCACTGGCTTCCAACTTGCCAAGCCACTGATCAGTTCTCCGCATTATCCTCCACCCCTGTCTTGGTTGTGCATTCAGCCGTATGTGGCACTGTTGATGGCTCTCTCCGTCTTGGAACACATTTTTCCTTCAGTACCTGTGATACCACTTTCTTGATATTTGTAACTTCACTACTCCTTCCCTTCTATCAGCTCTTCTTCCCTAACTTGGTCTCTAAAGGTTGGCACGTCTTAGCTTGCAGACCTCGCCCTCACCCTCTTTTTTCTTCCTTTTCTTCTTCTTCTTCCTTTTCTTCTCCCCTCCTTCTCCTCCTCCTTCTTCCTCTTCCTCTTCTTCTCCTTCTTCTCCTTCTTCTCTTTCTTCTCCTTCTTCTTCTTCCTCCCCACCTCCTCCTTCTTCTTTGGAGAGAGAACACGTCCACGATGTGTGTGTGGGGGTCGGGTATTGGGAAGGAGGGAGAGGGAGAGAGAAAATCTTAAGCAGGCTCCACGCCCAGCGTGGCCCTGACTCAGGGCTGGATCTCATGACCCTGAGATCTTAGACCTGAGCCGAAATCAAGAATCAGCCCCTTAACAAACTGAGCCACCCAGGTGCCCCTCTTTTTTCTATTTACACACTTTTCCTAATGAACCTTCTTCCGTGTAATCATTTACAGCACCTCGGTATGCTCAACTTTATATTCTTCAGCTACAACCTTCCTCCTAAGATTCTGATGTGTGTATGTAAACTGGTTATTTAAAGTTTCCACTTGGACGTCTAATAGACATCTCCAGTGTAATATGTCCAAAATAGAATTCTTTGTATTCCCACCCAAACAGAACACTCCCAATTTCTCCACCTGAATAAGTGGTATTATATTTTGCTTAAGTCCTCAAACCAGGAATCATATTAGATTTCTTTCTCTCTTTTCTCCACTCTCCACATGAAATTTGTTGGCAAGTGCAGGTGCATCTGCCTTCCTAATGTCCTTTGAATTTGACCACTTCTCACTGTTATTGCTTCCACCTTTTCTGGAAAAATTGACTGTCATGTTATGTCTCGACTTCAATCATGGCCTCTTAACTAGGCTTCCTATTTCCTCTGTACTATTCTT
Source organism: Ursus americanus (assembly GCF_024610735.1). Classification (NCBI taxonomy): domain Eukaryota; kingdom Metazoa; phylum Chordata; class Mammalia; order Carnivora; family Ursidae; genus Ursus; species Ursus americanus. The sequence continues at coordinate 46,996,484 of NC_142137.1, read as the reverse complement.
AAAATCAATTTTCCATTGGTTCCCATTCAGAAATCTATTGTTCTACATTATCAGGCCCTTGCAAAACTATCCTACCACTTTCTCACTGACTCCTTCTACTTGAGCCGTTCTTGTCTTCTTGACATTATTCAAACCATTGGTGCTCCTTCCTGCCTCTGAGCATTTACAGAGCTATTCCCTCAGTGTGGAATGCTGTTCTCTCTCTCCTTCACATAACTACGGTCTCTGCTCAGACACTACCTCTTCAAAGAGAACTTCCTGATTGCATGATTAAAAACGTCACCATCCTTCTCTCCTGCCATTATCTTTCCCTGTAACCATTTTATTTTTTTTCATAGTCCTTATTACCATTTGACTTTGCTATTTACATAATTTTGGTTGTTATTTTTCTGTCTTTGTCAACAAAATGTCCATTCATTGTTCTGTTTGCAGCACCCTCTCTCTCTGTCTCCCTCTTTTAAGATTTTATTCATTCATTCGACAGAGAGAGACAGTCAGAAAGAGAGGGAACACAAGCAGGGGGAGTGGGAGAGGAAGAAGCAGGCTCCCAGTGGAGGAGCCCAACACTCCCAGAACTCTAGGATCACACCCTGAGCTGAAGGCAGATGCTTAACGACTGAGCCACCCAGGCACCCCTGCAGCACTCTCTTTTTCTTAAAATGTATTCTTCATTGGACATCTGGAACACCACTCTTGGTATTTCTGAGCTCTTCCCCAGCCTGATTTCAGACGTTCTATTGCATAACTCCAACAGAACAGTATTGGACTATGGAATGGAAAGATGCTAGGCTGGAAGGATTGGAAGACTATACAAGCTGCTCAGGGAACTCAGAGTGGCTTTCAACAAAACTCAAGGTATGGCAGCGATGCTGGGGCCAGCCTAAGGTCAGAGTTGCAGCTGGGAGTTCTCCTAGGAGAAACAACAAAATTGGATGTTCAGTGATGGTTTTAAAATGGAGTGATTCAAGCTTTCCCAGCTGTGTTCCGGAGCAATCCTTCCTGATCTTAAAGGCTACATGCTCTAGGGGTACATGAGGTTCTCAGATGAAGCCAATTACTTTTATTTCCCTATCTCCTTTGTCATCTTCTCCCTTTCTGTTGTCTGTCCCTTCACTTTGTAAGGTTTAATTTTAGTAAATAGGAGCAGTAATACATCATAGAGTAGAATACGTATGACTGGCTTTTAATGAAAGAACCCAGAAACAAAATGGTGAGTAAAAATAGACTTTCCCGGAGCTCACAGACTAGTGCAAGAGACAAAATGTAATCTCATATGCGCACATGCACACACACACACACACACACACACACACACACACACACACATTATAAACTGGGATGAGAGTTATGGAAGGAAAGAATGTCTATGAAATAAAATCACTCAATAGCCTAGAGGTCTGGGGTAATTTCCCACTCACACTGGAAGATTGAGTAAGAGCTAATAACTAATTTGGGTCACATGGCTCTCCATTTATGAATTGGTACTCCTGTCTGTGCAGAACTGGAAGTTGAGGTATTTCCCCTTAAAATTATTTCTTAATATTTACCAATAGAGTTGGCAACTGTTGGTCTAAGGTCAGTCTGCCCAAGTAAGCAGTGGAAGGACTGGAAGGGTCGGAGTCTCTAGAGTTTGTAGGTTATCAAATTGATAAAAATGTTTAAAAGCTTAAGAACCAGTTTCCATGGAGAAAAAAATACCATATTAGAAGTCATATTTTGTGTCCTGTAGGCTTAAACCAGTTATTCTCCATAGATGACCCAGGATAGAATTCTCACACAATACCTTCTTGGTACTATGGCAGTTATCACTAATTATTTATAGTCTTGTTTCTTTCTGAGCCACCCTGACTCAGAATCCTTCTCATGAATGTCTTCTGGGCATCCTCCTCCAATTGTTTGATGTTGACATGAAGGATAAATTGTATTTACTAATATATGCTGGGAGTAGTTTTATTAATAAATTCAGTGTCTGGATGCATCATGTTTTGGTAAAGTTATGTTGTCCCAACCACCAGATCCTGAGACTCAGTGATAAAAAGGAGCTATGACAACTTAGAGCAATAACTTTCAAACTTCAAAACAACATCTTATAACTTTTTTTCTAATAAAAAATATTTAAAAGTGGTATTGAATCATAACTGCAGCATACAAACCATATAATACAGGAATTAGTGGGCTTGCAGCTACATATGGAGCCCCCACTGTTTTTTCCCTACAGAAAATTTTGAGGCATCCTATGGAATCCTAGCTCCTATGATAAATGTTCTGAAAACTACTCTCTCTGAGGATTGTCATTTCATGATTTTGGATCATAATTTGTAGTTCTGGAGCTCATGAATTATAGGGTCCAAGCTCAACTGTCAGTCTTATGCCAGGGTCTTCTAAGATTTCGAAGATGGCTTTGGTCTGAAATGTTGTCATGTCTCACATCTTGGTCAATAAAGCCATTTGGCCACAAATCAATCAAGATAAAGATTTAACAATTTGGATCATGAACATTCTTTAAAAATCTAATAAAATCTATTGAACTTCCTTTTAAAAATTTATACAGACATATAATACACATTATTTGACATACAAGTCCAAGGAGTTTCTGGACTTTCAGAAGCCTTGTGCAAGAAAGTCCTGACTTAAAGATAGAATCTGGAAGATAGAGCTCACTGGGCATCTGCAGATAAAGAGAAGTTTAGCTTGGATGCAATCAGCAGTATTGGGCCAGACCACAAGAATTCTCCATATAGCAATGTTAAAAATCTCTCTTCTTTTAAAGGACTAGTGCTTATCAGGAAAGGTCCTGAAATGCTCTTAATGCCCAAAATACAAATAGGAATTTGCCTTCAGTGTTGCTCCCTCTCTCTGCAGTCATCCCCATCTGCAACTTTTAAAGGTTATCTTAAAAGGAACTCAGAAAACATACAATGAATTGGCTATAGGAAATTGTGATTCTGCTTGGGCATTCAGCTTGTATTAGCTTCAAAGGCAAAGGTGGATCAATAAGAACATGGCCCCACTCACCGGGTTCATAAATGCTGTCCTGTGCTGGTCCACCAGGTGGCTTTATCCCAGTGCAATAAGATGGCATCCTCTAAGACCAAGCTCTGGCCCCATGAAAGTTGCTAAATCCTTCAGTATTTTGAACACTGTTCTATGCTTTTATTACCAAGGACTAGTTTTGCAACCTAATAGAAAGGTCATAAGTTGTGAAGTCAACCAGAATTGAAAACCTGTGCTTTTAAGTTCTGATTCACTTTGACGGGAGTAGTCTTGACCCCCTTCTGGTATCCAGGGAGTAGTCATGAGTTACTTCATCTAGTAATGCCAGTGTTGGCCAAATAGCCTGCACTGGTCAGTAACTGGCTGATGGGTGCTGTGGGAGTTTGGATCAGGAACTCCAGCTGGGGTTTGGTGAACAGACTCAGGGTCAAGATCAAGAGATCCCTAAAGGAATAGGAGTGGTTGAGAGAGAGAGAGACAGGTTATTGCTAATGAAGAACCAATAATAGGAATAAAGTTGCTCCTTCCCTGCATAAATAATCCCTTATGGAGAAACTTAGAGATAAAAGGTGTGGCAGGGATATAGGGAACAGCCTCCCTAGACATGGAACCATGGTAAAATACTGGTAAAGCCATGTGAGCAGTAAAGTAAAGGATGAAGCATGCTCCCCCCCCCCCCCCGCCAAAAAAAAAAAAATAATAGCTGAGGCTTTTTGCTGGTTGGCAGGGTGCCTCAGCCAGCTTGCTTCAGAATCAGATTACTTTGTTCAACCAACAGGCTCAGCATTCCCAGAGAGCTTCTTGGCTATCTCTGCACCTGGTTTTAAACGGACCATTTCTTGGGGGACTCAAGGTTCTCCACTGACACCTCAGCACTTGAGACTTTTGCAAATCAACATGAAGGGAAAATTGGAGCCCCCTAGAGAAAGAAAACCCTTGGACACATGCCTAAGGAGTTAAACAACAGAAGCAAGAGAGCAAACTGGAAGTTATTGGAACTTCATCTAAAGCAAGTTAAAAGGCCTTAGGTATCAAAGGAAGAAAAAAGAAGGGGAGAATGTAAGTTGAAGTGAAAAGACCAGAGAATAAAAATGTATAATTCTACGGGTTAGTAAGGTGCTTAAATGCAACTCTTTAAATTGTGATACACAAGTTGCATTAAAAAAGAAGTTAACATTTTTTTAACTTAACTTTTTAGTAAAATCATGTTTCCATCAAGAAAACATATTTAGCGGAAAAGAGGTCACGGTCTGTGTCAGTTATGGAAAATTTTATTTGTTTGGAGCGAAACGCCCTGAGGTACCACGGCCCAGCCCGTGGCAACTTGCCTTAATTTTATAGCAACCTGCTCTTAAGGACTTAAACCGGGGAATGGTGCTTTTTCAATTTTTAAATACGCATGCCCTCTTTGTTAAATGAATATCTCCTGCCCTCAGGGCTGGCTGTGTAATTTGCTGGGAGCCTAGTACAAAATGAAAATGCCAGGCCTCTTGTTCAAAAAGCAAGAAAAAAAAAATGTTTTCCTTTTTTCTCTGTGATGCCTCAACCTGTCTTTTTCTTTTTCTTTTTTTTTTTTTTTTGTCATTTAACATCAACCCATCTGGGCAAATGTGGACCCTCACTGGCACCAGAGGAAGCCCTGCACCCTCCTAACTCATGCTTAGCCCCCCACCTTAGGACAAGGCAGGCTACATTTGCTGGGCAGGATTGGGGAAAGGGGACGGGAGGGTGTTAGGCAGCAAACAGTTTCCCCTGGGGAGGGAGAAACGGGAGGCAGCAGGATCACCCACAGGCAGAGGCGCCAACCTTCTGGCTCATTCTGCATTGTCCTATTGTACTTCATTTACAAAACACAAATTCAAAGATTAAATTATTAAGTATTTGAAGCTGGCGACTACAGAGGCCTTGTGGGAGGTGTTATGAACAGGATGGAGAAGATAATAGTCACCACTTCATGGTCCGCAGGGAGAGATTGAACTTAAAGAAGTAACAAACAAAAATCTACAGATTCTAGAAGGGAGGAGAAGGAAATGAACTAAGGAGAACCCTGAAGAGGGTTCCTAGAGGGGAGGACAGATGGTACTCCAAGGCTGGAGTGAGATTCATTCCAGAATATTATTTCTAAGAACTTTCTCAGCCAATTCTGACTATTAATCAGGTTTGGATTTAACTGAAATCCAACCACTGCCCATCCACACCATGCTAGAGGAACTTGGCCAGTCCTCTTCTCTACAGAAGGCAACACGAAATCACAGAATAGTGCTATAATAATGAATACAGTTTTCCATATTAGAAATTGCATCTTATCTCTTAGCTGTGAACCTGCAAATCTACTAATCTTCCAAATACAGTGATGCCACATTTCACAAGCACCCAAAAAGTGCATTATGGGCCCAGGCAAGGTTGTAGTATGTGACAAAAACATTACCCAAAAAACCACATCTCTTCATTCCCAGTCTGTAACAAACCACAGATGTCATCACATGTTTCCAACACTTAATATTGAACAAGAAGTATCCTTATTTCCTTCATAGAATCACTTAAATCTGTCACAATGTAATTAATGGAAGCTGTGGCAGATCAGTCCAGTCGATAATAGTGATTTTTTTAATACAAAAAAGCTGTGGGAGACAGTGTAGTTTTTCAAAATGCATAACTATACCTCAAATGCATGTCTCGATTGGTCCTTTCTTCTGTTTTATGACTTTTCTCATTAGAGTTCCACAACCATACTAGAACATGGGTAATCACACGCCAAAGTCTTCACTCATGAAAGCTAGAGATGATGAACTTGCCCTTCCACAGTAAGAAACTAGGACATTTCAGAACCACAGCAATGTTTCTCTTGGGAGAGGATTTACCTTGTTTCTCTAGGTTGGCTGGGTAGGCACCTGCCATCCAAAATCACCTCAGTCTAAGTGTATGGATTTAGAATTTGAAGCTGTAATAGCAGGCCAGCTTGCAGTTCATCCTCCCTCCTGGAGTATGGCCTGAATGGTTCCAAGGCCAAACCTCAAGTGCTCTCCCTCTTTGGTAGCCCTACCTGTTGATTTTTGTCCCACACACTGATTTGTTAAGATCTCTGTTCTGCTTTTCAGATATCTGCTTTTCTGATATCTCTCATTTCAGAGTTGCCCGATATTTCTCATATTCCTGATGTGACTTAAAGGCTGGGCTCCCCTCTCTGAGTATCTTTTTTGGGTGTCAGAGAGAGAGTTAGTAAAATGGGAGAAGGATCTGAAGAAATAACCCGGGATGCAACGAAGAGAAAAATACACAGAGAAAATACAAAGGTAGGTTAAGGTTCTTGCAGCATAGAAGTGAAAGTCCTAACAGATGTAACATTAGAGGTCCAGAAATAGAATGATGGAAAGACAACAGTCAAGCAGAGCATGTGAAGAACTTCCCAAGCTTACTGAAAGATGTGGATCATCCGACATCCTCAGTCGAATGCATTATAAAAAATTCAATATCTGGATACATTGTGTTGGAGCATTACACTAAAGAGACAAAACTGAATCAGAACAAAAGAAAGCAAGAAGAAGAAAAAGAGAGAACTACTGCAAAATCGGGAGATAGGGCAAAAAACAAAATTGTAGAAAGAAATGTAGAACTGTAAGTAATAATATTTACTAGAAACCCATTAGACTTGAGAGTCAAAAGTCACTTATCAAAAAAGTCACTTATGAAAAGAAACACCTAGGGACACCTGGGTGGCTCAGCTGGTTAAGCGTCTGCCTTTGGCTCAGGTCATGATTCCAGGGTCCTGGGATCGAGTTCCTCATCTGGGCTCCCTGGTCACCTGGGAGCCTGCTTCTCCCTCTGCTTGCTCTGCCTGCCTCTTCCCCCTGCTTGTGCTCATGTGCGTGCACACCCTCTCTCTGCCTGATAAATAAATAAAATTCTTAAAAAAAAAAAAAAAAGAAACACCTAAAATACCAGTACACAGAAAGGTCAAAAGTAACAAAAAAAAAAAAAAAAGGAAAAAATATACTCAACCAATATCCACCAAAATAATCAAAGAGGAGATAGAGAGATAGATGATATGTGAGTCAAATAGACTTTGAAGTGAAAGTTACCAGTCATAAAGAGGACTGCTACGTGATGATAAAAATTTAATTCATCAGCTGTAATCTGTATAGACTTCGTAGCATGGCCTCAAAATGTGTAAGGTCCTAATGGAAAAATTTATAAAAAGAGTATAATAGTTTATACACTTCTCTCAGTAGCTGATGAATCAAGCTGCAAAGGTTTTTTTTTATAATTATATGAAAAATTTGGATAGTTATTAACAAGCTTGACATGAAAGATAAATAACCATAAATGAGAGATTACATCTCACTTTCAATCACACGAGGAACAGTTGTCAAAACACCCCACCTCAGACAGAATTTCATAGAATTTTTATCATCTAGACCATTTTCCAATAAGTTAAACATCTATAATAGAGACGTAGAAAAACATTCATACCTTTGAAAATTAATTTTAAACAGGCTTTCTAAATAACCGATAGTTAAAGATGAAAAATAGCAAAAATCCATCCGCATTGCAAGACCTAACTGAAGCATACTTTATAGTGAATTTACGGCTCCCAATGCTTATACTAGAAAAGAAGAAAGTTGAAAATAAATGAGCTAAGCAGCTTAGAAGTTAGAAGAACAACAAAATAAACACAAAGAAAGTAGAAGGAAGGAAACTATAAAGATAAGAGTGAAAATTAATCAAATGGAAAACAAATATACAGTAGAGAGAATCAGCTAAGACAAAAGGTCATTTTTGGAAAAAAATGAATAGACATTTTTAGGCTCCAAGAAAAGATGAAACAGTACAAATAAACACCACTAGAAATGAAAAAGAAGACAACTATGGTACTGCTAAGACTAAAAAGATAAAATTATGAAATAATACTTTCCAAAACGTGCAAAAACGCAGCTCAAAAAAGTTAGAAAAACTACAACTTAATTACCGATTCAAGAAGAAATAAAATGCGTTTATCCATTAAATACATTTAATCGAGGTTAGAAATGTACTCACACAAAAGCAAATTCTAGATTGTTTTAGAACTAATTTAATTCAAAGAGTTAAGAAATATGATTTTATTTTTACTCCAATGTTTCTGGAGAATCAAAAAGAGGAACACTTCGTCCCCAACTGTCTTTATTTATTTTGTTGATGAAACTAGTATAACCTTGTTACTTAAATTAGATAAGGAGAATATTAGAAGTGAAAATCACGGGCTAATCTCACTTTTGATCATAGATGTAAAATACTGAACAAAATATTATCAAACTAAATAAAAAATTACGTCAAGCTTAAGCTGAGTTGTTGTAGAATAGACGGATTATTGGACATTAAAATTCCTCATATTAAGAGATAAAAGGGGAACACCTTCTCAAAAGATGCATGAGTATTAAAATATTAAACACTTCCCATGACAACGTAATGTAAAATCTTCTGAATACATTGGTAATAGAAGGTGTCCTAGTTTGGGTTCCCCTAGCATCAGACACAGAGATAGAGGTTCCAGTGAAGTGTATTTGGGAGATGATCCCAGGACACATGGGTGAACCCCACAGACAAATGTTGAGCAAAACAAGCATCTATCTATCATCTATCTATCTATCTATCTATCTATCTATCTATCTATCTATCTATCATCTATCTTCTCTGTTTGTTTCCCAGAGATGTATATATAGTCATTTATGCAAACTTTACAATCTGGCAAAACAGCATCGCGCATGGGTTAGGGATATCTGTATGCAGTAACTTTATAAAGCAATTCAAGGGGATGATGCACACAGAATTCAGTGTAGTATTTTGTTCTAATGTTGGGTGCATAGGTGATATTCTTGAGGAAGCGTAGATAAGGGCCTGAACTCTATTAGTGAAGCTCTCTTTCTTAAGCTGGGTAGTGATATATAACATGTTCTTCTTATTATTCTTAATGCTTTTCTAAAAAATGCCTTAAAAGGAAAACAAAGAAGAAAAATACACTCACCATACATGTCAATATCAAGGAAATAGAGAACAAGGCTACCAATGCACAATAGAGTATTATAACCTATAACCAAAAGATTACTAAGAGAGGCAAAGCCTTGGCAGGAGTCAGTGTGTGTGTGTGTGTGTGTGTGTGTGTGTGTGTGTGTGTGTGTAAAGCATATGCTGTTATATGCAAAACAAATAACTATAGATAAAATGTAAAATAAATGAAAATATGAGAATTTATAAAGATCATATTCTAATACATCAAAAAATTGTAGAAATATAAACTGCTGGAATTGACGTTGGAAGAAATTTTTTAAAACTTGAGTATATAAATAACCATTAGAGAAATTGAAGTAGTAGAATTAAGCCCTGCAGGCCCCCAATTATAAACCCCAGGCCCAGACAGTCTCCAGGTGAGATTTACTAAGCTGCTCCAAAAAACAGAACACTTGTTCCAGAAAACAAAAAACAACTGACTTTTGAAGTGAAGTTAATATAAGCCAACTTCAAACCTGGATTAATAAGATAACAGAGAAGGTAAATTATGAACCTATAAAATTATGAACACAGATAGAAAGCTGCTGGTTAAAATATTAGGTAACCAAATCCAAGAAAGTTTTAAGAATACCTTATAATCAAATGGGCTTGTCATTGGAAAGCAAGGAGAATTTAATATTAGCAAATCTATAATTTACTCATCAGTCCTTTGATTATACTAAAATTAAAAATTACTTTATGCCAAAAGATACAAGTCACAGTGGGAGAAGGTATTTCTAATGTATACACTAGACAAAAGATTATTACCCATATAATTATAAAAACTCCAAGGAAAAAACACTGAAATGGAAAAATAGTAAATAATATATATGAATAAATCACAGAACAGCATTTGTGAATAGCTAATTAGCATATTAAAAATTCAACCTCACTTGTAATCATGGAAATGCAGATAAAAACAACAATGAGCTAGCATTTTCCAGTCATCACATTGACAAAAATTTTAGAATTCTGACAATTTCATGGGTGGGTGAAGATAAAGAGAAGAGTGCTGTCACATACAGGGGTGGTAGACAATTGTAGAGTCACTTTGGAGAGCAATTTAGCAATTCATGGTAAAATTGAAAATACTCATACCGTATGACCCAGCTATTTTTCTTATAGTTTTATTCACTAGAAAAACATTTACATCTGTGTGCAATGCAATATGCAGAAATATGTACATTGCAGACTTGGGTGCAATAGAGAAAGCTGGAAACATCAAATAAGAATGTTGGTCATTAAAATGTGTTGAATTCAGACAATTTATTCAGCAACCAAAATTAATAGCATCGATCCATATATATCAATATGACTGGAACACAAAATATAATTTTGAATAACAAAGCAATTAGTCAAATGATAGTGGGTATATATCAGTATGATGGAGTAAATCACAAGCATTATATTCTAGAATGCACTAGAAGGATACACAATAAGTCGTGATGGTGGACACTTTCTGACAGAGGAGATTGGGAGGTGGGGTGGCAGTTGTGGTCAAAGGGGTCTTTAATTTTATCTATAATTCTTCAACATTATTCCTTTTGTTCTCTTTGGACTTTTTTCCATTACCCTCCCTCCCTCTCTTCTCCCTGCCTCTTTTCTTCCTTTTCTCTTTCTCCTTTCCCTTTCTCCCTTCCTTTTCTTTCTTCATTCCATCCTCCCTTCTTCCCTCTGTCCCTTGGTCCTTCTTTCTCTTTCTTCTTTTCTTCTGATATAGACTTATATGACTTACCTAATTTTTTTAAAAAGTGCATATAGTATGTTTGTTTGGTTTTTTTTTTTTTTGCAGTCAATATGAGCAAATGTTAACAGATCTCATTCTGGATGGTGGGCATATGGGTGTTATATTATTCTTTGTACTTTTTGGTCTCTTAAATGTTATTTTTCAAAATAAAAAAAAAAAACAAATGAAGCCTAGATTTTACCATTGGCAGATATTTTTGGTGAACTATGTTACTCTAATTTCTAGAATTAGTTTGCATTTAGGTATCACTGTTAAATAGGAAAGTTTTATTGTGATTATCTATAATTTTTCAATCATGTCCTAGGAGCACTGGATTATGATGATATTCATAATATTCATGATCATATTCATGAAATTCAGCTATTATTAAAGAAAACTAGACATAAAATTATGTAGGTCAATATGGAAAGTTTCACTCTTTCTGAATACCAGAAATGAGATCATATTCTCAGGCATAGGAGGAATGAACTCAGAATCCTTACAAGGAATTTTTAACTTGCCTTAAAATAAATGTGTATACATCACTTCTCTCATAAAAATAGATTTCCCCAGAAAGGACAGCCTTTCCTATGGTCATGGATAACCTTGGTAATATTTAATGCCTGCAAGATTTTCTTGTGGCCAGTATCAGAGTGGAAAACAATTCCACCAGGATAATATCTTGACTTGACAGTGACATCATTTTCTTTTGAAGAAAAGCAGTAGCTCTCATGTATATTATTGCCTGTTGTTGAAAATGATATTCATGATGTGATATGACTTGACAAGTGACCAGTATTAAAACTTCCTTTATTTTTCCTAAACACAAAATATCCATCTGACTCTGATTTCCAAAATGGCTTGTCACTATTCATTCCAGAATGTTTTTGTTGAAAAAAAATTTTTGATTCCATTTGGACAGTTGCTTCTAGTGGTCCTCCTGTCATCAGAGGAAACGTAGGGATGAGATTCTTAACGTCTTAAAGCCAGGCAAACCAGGGATGGGCATAAAATAGGTCTGGTTGTGCAACAGCTCGATCAACACATGGAAGACAAAGTTTGGATCTGGAAGACAACCTTTATCGAGCTTCTGGCTGTGCATTCAATCTTCTTTGAGCCTCCTTCATCTCATTTATGTAGCATGAATAATTTTAAGCTCTCTCGTGGTTGTGGTTTCCGTGAAGATTAATGAAATAATGAATGTAAAATGCTAATTGTTATTATAGGGGTTACTTATTGCAGTGATGTTTTGTCAGTTTTTCTCTAATTTTGCTTCCTTGTGCAGTAGTATCTGTTCTTTTCTTCTGAATTTTATAGCATTTTCCCTTTATGATTTCCTACCTATATTAAAAGGGTTTGCTCTATTATTAACTTTCTGTCTCTCAAATCCTTTGGGGAATATAAAATATAAAGAAAATTGTAATTTTTATTATTTATTAATAGCTATATCCACCTGACTTAGATCCCTTGTGAACAAGAGTGAATATGGGCAAATTAAGTCATTCAATTTATCATGAATATCTGTGTTCCTTTTCCAAACAGATGTAGGGGGTTTTGGAGGAAAGAATCCTATCTTTCATGTCTTACAATTTCCCACAGAGCACATAGTGTTGGTTTGATATGTTATAAATTCTGACATTCAGCAAACCACAAACAAATTCTATTTAATTGCTTTAGTAATAAAACATTATGGCCTTAAATCTATTACTTGCCTGTATGATACCTTAAAAAAATTATGTGATCTATTTGCAAATGTTTCTACTAGGAATTACTTTACTGTTTTTTTCCCTAGGATTTAAACTTGTATTTTTATCTCCAAAAAACTCCTTCGTTATTCTGGACACAGGCTTTAGTACTCTATACTACAGGTAAAAAGTAAAATAAAAATAGATGTTCTAGTTACGTGATACTCTGCTCTTGCTTTTGAGGTAGAAAAACACTGTTAAGAATCCAAACAATGATTTTTATTACTCAGTTTAAGTGGCATTGTTTAAACACTTAACTGTATAAATATGTGGTTGATACGACTGAAAACACTAGTCAGAGCTGATACACAGAGTGTTTTCAGACACTCTTCACTTGAATAATGTTTTTTATCTGGCTACATTTCACTCCATACTAATAGAAGCTGAATTATGAAGAAACTGGGTCAAATATACAAATCTGTTTTAGTTTTTTAAAAAGTGAATATGTACCTAACATAGGAACCAATGTAATAACTGAAGAAAATAGTTTTATATTAAGGATAGGCCCAGGAATCTTCAATGTGCTTATATTTTAAAATCAAGTATAAACCAGGAGGATTTGCCAAGCTTGAAATTTAGAGTTTTGTGAGGCCCTGGACATTTGGGCACTTTTCTCACCCTGAGTCATGTTCGTTCACATGTCCAAATTTGAAACGACTTTGAATTACAGATTTTTTCCCACTCTCGTTCAGACTTTAGTTGAGTCCAAACTGGCTTGAAATCTAACTTGGTGCAGTTGAAAAATAGGCTTAAAAATAAACTTTACAATGATAAAAAATACTTTTCACCTTCAATAATTTTTAAGGCATCTGGAATTTCAAGTTTGAGTTTTGACTAGCTTTATTATTTTTTTTACTTCAATTTTGAGTTTAGCCATCCAAAATCTGACATGAACTTCTATGTATAGTCTCCATTTTCTTTCACTGAAAATCTATACCAAAGAAAAGAAAGAAAACCCATAATAAATATTAAAAATATGCAAGCAATGAAGCATGGAACACTATGTCAAAAACTAATGACGTACTGTATGGTAACTAACATAACATAATAATAAAAAAACAAAAAAACCAACAAATTTTCAATAGGAAAAAAATGACTTAAATATTCCATTAAAAAATGCATCCTGAGTTTAAGAGTAAAGAGAACGTCGCCTTTAAATAATAAGAAAAAAGACTCATGACATGTTTACAGTATATCCGAAGAGCTGTCATTTAATGAATGATATGCTTTGATGGCAAGATACCTTATTCCAAAGTTGAAAATCAAGTTGTGGCAATAGGATGTATCATTGAATAATACTTGAATGATACAGGCTAGTAATACCTTATTAACGTAATTTCACTGCAAACAATTTTTGACTTTTTATTATTTAAGAGAAAACAAGGTACTACAGCTAACCATTGACAATGTTATTCCTGCCAAAATTTTTATTTTTAAAATCATTTAACACATTTTCTATTATATTAAAATATCAGAAACCTACTGTAAAAAAATTCAGAATGAAATAAAGAACAAAAATTTGAACTCCCTCACCTCTCTATTTTCTAGGAGAGACTTTATTAACCTACTGGTGTGTGCTCTCTTGGTTGTTGAATGTAGTTAACAGATAATATAAAAATATGTGAAAATATAATCTCTTCCTCATGAATTAGGTAAGGACAAAACAGTCAGAATAACTGTTTCTCCTCTGCCTGAGCTAGTTTTGTCTGTTGGAGTGAAATTTGCTGAAATTATTTGAAAACATTTTCCCTGAACAGCTTTGGCTGTCACTTTATTCCTCAAAGTTGTACCGTTTTCTCTAGTGCAGAGAGGCAATCCTGAAATAATTTTTTCATGATGCACATCGTAGACACATTTGAATAGACACACTTTTTGATTGGTACAAACTTTACTATACTCATAATTCCCACCTGAAGGATTTAGTAGATTCATGTATGGACCACCAAGTTCTTATTTGGATCTTTATAATTCTAAAATGAATTAAATAATATGTATAAACAAATACAATGATATTTGTCTGTAGAGAAAGAAACTCAAGCGGCCTAACGAGTAAGTGAAAATGGTTTAACCAAATTAGTTGTGTGACAAAAGTCAATATGAAGTTTCCAAGGAAAATTTGTAATGGCCTATCTTAGTGTCAAATTTGTGAGCAGATAGACACAGTCTAGCATTTGCGCCTGGAAAATACATTCAAAGCTCTTTGGAAGAGCTTCTAAATCTCAGAAAGTGCTGCCCCTAACTAGTAAGACCCTTAACTCTTAATAATCTTTGAGTTTCTAGTTTCTAAGCTAGCCACTAATTAGACACGATTATATCACATAATCCTGCCAACACTAAGTAATCTACAAACACGTGATCCGGAGGCTCCTTGGCCAAGGTAAGATTGGTCTCACATACCCAGGTGTTCTTGTGGCTGGAAATGCAGAAAGACCATGGCATTTCCTGCTCAGATTTCTTGCTTGCACTGTGGATCTTGTCCCTCTTCTAATACTTCATCCTATTTTTTTATTATTATTTTGAGTGATCTCATTCTTTACTCTCTGCCTTGCTTTTGCCCAAGATTTCTGTTGTTAAGTATCTGTAGTCTTTTGATTCCCATTGCCTTTGATTATTCACCTTGATCTACTTATCCATACACCCCTCCATTAGCCACCATTCCATTAGGATTTGTTACCTGGACTTTGGTTTCTCCTGGGCTTAGCCAGTTTCACGCCTGGGCTGCTGTGTCCTCTTTGTTTTGCCGTGGCTATCCTTGTCCTGTCCCTGTTTCCCTTTTTTAATCTTGCCGACAGCCATTAATAATACTGTCATCCATAGTCTATGGTCGTTGTGTCCTAATATAAAAAATCTGTATACATATACACCACATATATGAATAGTTTAAATTATGTAACCATATATGAAAATACTTAAGTTCGTACGTGTTCGACCATATATTCCTAATGCATTCTTTGTGTTTCCCTTTCTCCTCTCTTTCCTCTTGCTCTACATTAGCCTTACCTCCATACATCCCTGCTTCTGTGGTTAAAGCAGCTTTATTAACAGGCTGGTTTGTATCCGTGCTTAAAAATTACATGTATACATACAAAAATACACATAAGTACAGAACACACGTACTGAAAATAATCTTTCTCTCTCTCTCCACACACACACTCAAATGATACATATATGGGAAAAGATATTTAACATGCTCATCTTCATTTTACTTTTTTCATTTAACGTTACTTTCCGGAAATTCCTCCAAGTCAAATGAAATAGCCCTCGATTTCCAACTTCATGATTTTGAAATATTCTATACAGTTGGAATACCATTTTTAAAGTATTCTCCTATAAATAGATATTCAGCTTTTGTCCAGCTTTTATCTCCAGATTCCATGTGGCTTATGCCAAATATTTGTTCCTCCTCCCTCTGACTTAAACCATAAGGAGATACTTTCATCCTGGAAGGGAATATTTATCATTAAAAATATTTCTATTTCATTTAGTAGTGCTGCACCAAACAACCATTTTATTTTGCTCAATATTTTGAGGGCTAGAACTTCCAGAAGGGATTGGCTGGGCAGTTCTCGTTTGGAGTTATACATAAACTTGTAGTTAAATATTGGCTAGGGCTGTCTAAAGACTTGACAGGGCTGGACGTCCAAGATAGTTGACTTGCATGGCTGGCATTTGGTATTAGTGATGTTGACTGGAATGTCTATGGGTGAGTCTCCAGCATGGTGGTCTCAGGGTGATTGAATATCTTTCATGGGGGCAAACTTTTCACTGGGTGAGAATTTCAAAAATACCAGGCACAAGTTGCATGGAGTTTTCTGATCTACACTTAGAAATGACATAGAATCACTCTCTTAGTTGAAACAGTCGTAAGTCCATCCATATAGATCCCACCTATCGATGCAAGGAATGTCAAAAATCTTTGGAGCCATGTTTTAAACAACCATGCTTTGTGCTCTAATCACAAATTATTTTCATTTCTTCCACACACAAAATACACTGATCCTTTTTCAGGACTCCCGACCCCCATCCCTCAGCTCGTATTTCATTCTATTACAACATCACATTTAGGCCTGATAAGATTCACAATCTCATTGTCTAAAGCAGCTCCGGAGAGAAGAGTTTCTTCAGATATAGTTCCCCGAGTTCGGCTCTGTGAATACCATTCTCAGTCTGAAGATCTGTAACCCAAAGAAACAAGCCATCTGTTCCCACACACCCAATCTGAAATGGTAGAATAGGCATTGGGTAACGGGTAGACATTCTACTCAAAAAGGGGGAAACAGATGGTATAGTAGTCACTGATCTGTAGTATATCGGAAAAATGGCCGGGCATATATTGCGTTTTTAAATTAGGAATCAGTAGTTTGACCTCAGAATCTTGGTTCTATTTTGTGATTAATCCTTCCTTTCCATAGGAAATGGCCCATGGTGCAACTGAATAATTTCTCAGTCTGCTTCCTGCTGAAAGGCTTCTCTTCATTTTGTACTATGTCCATTTCAGTCTAAGCTGATATAATTCCTTTAAACACTTTATGAGCTTCCTGTGTACCCATTTAAAATCTACTCCATTAGATAATGGAAACAATCACAAATTTCTTCCAGGCAAGCCTTTCTCTGCTTTGGGCCTCCTATGAGACTGTGTGAGAAGCCTTATTATTTAACAGAGGATATCACAAAACATGTCTTAGACTTAAATGGCCCTTTGTTGTTGGAAAATGTCTCTGAGGTACCAAATGAAATAATTCTAAAGGTTTAAAAATTTGAGTCACAACCACATTTTTCCAGATTGACATGTATCCTAAGACCTTTTGACCTTGAGAATATTCTGCTGGAAGAGACTGGAAATGCTTTCTATTTTTGAGGCAATCAAGCCTTGGTTCCTTTATAATTTCCTTTACATAATTTTGAAAATGGAAAAATTTTTTCTTTGTCTCTTCTTGCTGTATCCATGCCTTATAATATATTGCTAAAAGAAACCATTTGGCATTTTTCCCCCTACATTCTGCCTGGAGATGTCCTTGGCTAGATTCATCAGTTTATAAGGCACATTTCCAATTTTTCATGTTACTCCTGGCAATAGTTTTGATAAACTTTACCAATACAGAACAATGATACTCTTTCCTCCAGCTACCAATAACAGTTTTCTCAATTACCTTTAAGTTCTCACTGACAATTTCTTCAAGGGCCCTACGTCTTCTGACAGATTCCTCAAGGTCCTTCCAGCTTTTGCTCACCATCCAGTCCTCTGTCCCAAAGGCAATATGTTTTGGGGTGTTGTTAACTGTTTTCAGCAGTATCCACTTTCAGCTAACAAATTCCGTTTTAGTTACTATTGCTCTAACAAATTCCCCTCCAAATTTAGTACCTTAATATATATATATCTTTTGTTTTGCTCATGGTTTATGGACTAGTAATTCAGAAAGCACTTAAAAAGGCAATGCTTGCTTGGGGTATCTCATGCAGCTGGGATATTGTTGTCTGAAAGTTCGTTTGGGCTGAATGTCTAAGACGTCTGAATCACATGGCTAGCAATCAGTGTTACTGTTCGCTAGGAGCTCTCAGCTGGAACTTTTGACTGAGTGCCTACCTGTGGCCTTTCCAGCATAGTAGTTTCAAGATAGTCAGACTTCTTCCATGGTGTCTGGCTTCTTCCAGAGAGGGTCTCAAGAGGACCAGACAGAAGCTATATGGCCTTTTCTAACTTACTCTTGGAATCACATCACTTATACCTTCTCTATTGGCAGAAGCACTCATAACTCTTTCTCGTATCAAGGAATGGGACCTGAGCCCCCATCATTTGATGAGAGAAGTAAGGAATTTGGGATCATGTGTTAAAACTACCATACCAGGGTAAACATATTGACAAATTACCTTGACAATCTGTTTATTTACTAATTAGCAGAGAAAACTGCTCACTTGAACAATGTTCTTCATGCCAGGTTGATTAAATTATTTCTGCAGCTGGTCCAGATGTGGTCAGTATAGCAGTCCGTCTTTTCTTCTAACCACAGGACTGCTGAAAAAGCTGGCTGTAAAATATTAGACTCAGCATCTTGGCAAAAGAAAACAGGGCTCTCAACAAGGCATATCTGGTGACAAAAACAATTTTCAGAACTTTATCTTGTGATTTAGACATGTGGTTTACCCAAATTTTATTTTTCTTAGTTTATTGAATAACTGCTAGGGGCATACCTAGACTCTGCTAGCTTTTCTTAGGTAGTGATGATGGGGTTCCAGGTGGTCCTGGCAGGATGTTTTGGCTTGGCTAGTAAGAGTTCTGTACGTGTTTTACAAGGATAAGCAGCTGAATCAGAAGAATGCAGATTTAGGTTTTCCTTGTTGGAAAAATTACCAAAGTCCACCATAAATAGCTATCTGTGTAGCATATCAAGATTGTCTTTAAATACAGAGGTGACACTTGAGAAGCTTACAGGAGAACTGTCACCTGAACAGGACAGGTTTTGCAATTCTGCAACAACTTTCCTGGGCTTCCTCATTCTGGTAGTTGGCATCACTGTTGCTTAGATTGGCAGAGCATCTTCACATAAGGGTAGAATTGCAGAACACCCAGAGTATTAAATTATTAAGTTAATGTGATACCAGAAAGGAATTTGAAGTGCTGAAAATTATTTCACTTAAGATAAAGATAAAAAGAAATCAGAGTTCCCTCATCATTAATCCTCTCATCCTCTTATCTCTCTCCAGGTCAGTCTTGTCCTTTCCTGGTGGTCTGGTGACTTCCCCCTCCTCTGCCTGCTGGCTCTCCTCCCAATTATCTTCACTGAAATGCTGGGTCTTCTAATTCTTCCCCACATTGTTAAACTTTCTATAGGGTGCTCCTGTCACCTCAACTTAACTGAAACATTATTTTGCTCTGATAACACTCCCTTCCTCAAACCCACCAGGAGGAGAGACTGTACATTTCCTCCTCTCCTAATTCTGGGTTTAGAAGATTGAGCAGGATTTCTCCTAGCTCTCCATGATATCAGCACGAATATTTAATTCTGTCTTCTTGAAACTCTGTTGCCTTGACTCCTGACGCATTATTCTCTCTCATTATACCTTTACTTTCTCTCTTCTTTCTTTCTTTCTTTCTTTCTTTCTTTCTTTCTTTCTTTCTTTCTTTCTTTCTTTCTTTCTTTCTTTCCTTTTCTGTTCTTTTTTTTCTTTCTTTTTAAAATATTTATTTATTTATTTATTTATTTATTTATTTATTTATTTGAGGGAGGTGGTGGTGGGGCAGAGGGAGAAAATGTTCAAGCAGTCTCCTGCTGAGTGGAGTCTGACTTGGTGCTCAATCTCACGATCCATGAGATCCTGACCTGAGCTGATACCAAGAGTTGGACACTTAACTGACAGAGCCACACAGGTGCCCCTCATGATACCTTCTTTTTTTTTTTTTTTTTTACAAACTTTCTTCATTGGTTCCTTCCCTTCGCCCTGCCCTCTTGAGGATTGGTACTCTTCTGGATTTTTCCTGTCTAAAACTATGTCCATCATTAACTTTCTACATCTCTTCTCTGTCCCCCACCCCAATCCCCAATATACTTACTCTTTTTCTATAGTTTTTATTTTATTTAATGGTATATCCATCCATTTGGCCACCAACCTGAAAACCTCAGGGTCAACTGTCACCTCAAATCTGTGACCACTTATAGTAGATGCTACTTATAAAATATTTCTCAATTCAACCTTCATCAGTCAATAACAGCCATTGTTTTAGTTTGGACATCATCTTCTCTAATCTGGTCTTTGTGTGTGTGTGTATTTTTTTTAAGATTTTATTTATTTGACACAGAGAGACAGTGAGAGAGAAAACACAAGCAGGGGGAAGGGGAGAGAGAGAAGCAGGCACCCTGTGGAGCAGGGATCCCAATGCAGGGCTTGATCCCAGGAACCTGGGATCATGACCTGAGCGGAAGGCAGATGCTTAACTGACTGAGCCACACAGGGTCCCCTAGTCTGGTCTTTGAAATCTCTTACTTGATTTCACATTTTTCAGGTTCTTGCACAACCAACCCATTTTCCCTATGGAAGCCATAACGATTTTTCTACTACACAAGTAGAATCATTTTACTTTCTTTTTTTCAAAGTCCTTGTCTGTTCTCAGATTGCTGCAGGACTAAATCCATTAAACCAGCCGAGCTTTCCAGTTTCATATCCTGCTTTCTCTTCCTCATTTAATGGGATAACTTTCCACTTGTTTAAAATAGAGCGTGACATGTTCTCCCACACTGCCTGTTCGGACTGTGTATTGTATGTTCCCAGTATCTGGAGTATTTTCCATCTTCTTTCCTTTTTTTTTTTTTTTTAAAGATTTTATTTATTTATTTGAGACAGAGAGAGAGAGCATGAGTAGTGGGAGAGGCGGAGGGAGAGGGAGACAAATAGACTCCCTGCAGAGTGGGCAGCCTGACGTGGGGCTGGATCCCAGAACCCTGAGATCATGACCTGTGCCAAAGTGAAACATTTAACTGACTGAGCCACCTAGGCACCCCCAGTCTTCCTTCCTCTGAGGAACAATCCTTTTTGAGACATAGTTCAAACATTATTTCCCTTGTTGAGGGTTTTTTTTTTTTTTTTTTTACTATAGCACTCAAGGAACAGGATGGATTTAAAAATTACTTCATTCAATCCTCACAATAGTTGATGCAATAATTACTATTACCGCTTTATAGATGAAATAACTAGGCCTTACAGGGGATGGATACTTTCTTGAGTTCACTGTGGGAGGGATTGTGTCCTCTTAGTTTTGTGGCCTTCCCACCTAAGTCACTGACCAGCTATACTAAGCACCTTGGTAAATGTTTACTGAAGAAAGAACGGAAATCTATTCCACAGAGCATGAGCTACAAAGAGGCCAAAAAATCTGTAACAGAAGTTCTCAGAATAATGGAAGTTATTCCAACATGAGATAGGAAATGGGAGTAGAGGCAGAGAAGAGGATATGTTGGTTTTTGTGTTTGTTTTTTGTTTTTTGTTTTCTGAAAAGGAAAGCAATACTTTGTGCTCTGGGTATTAGCACTTTAATGTTGCTATCCATGGAAATGTACGGACCTAAGGATTAGAAGAGGATTGCTCTCTGCATAGACAGTGCGTGCAATGTGCCCTCTGCTGATGTACCAAGTGAGAACTAGACAACAATGAATACAATAACATTTTATATTTTCCAAGCTGACGTTTTTAATGTTTTCTATTTTTCCAAGCTGACATTATTTCTCAGGATGTTAAAAAGCAAGTTCTTATAATTCTAGTTTTTGTCTCTTTAGTCAGTCTTACCACATTCACAACTCAGTCAAACCTTCATTTAAGTAGGAATATGTATTCTGACTTATTTTGGGAAATTAAAAACTTAAAAGAAGTTTCAAGGCCTTTTAAAGTTTTTTTAGGGGGAGATAGGTATGAATTAATGTTTATTTAACTAATATCTGAGATTCATGTAATTTTGCCTGACATTAAATTTTAACATTTATAAACTGCCAAGTAGATCAACATTTTAAAGTAGTAGACTATGAAAGTATTAAAACATAGGTGAATATTTTTTAAAAAGGAAGAAATGCGAAGTAA
The DNA here is from genome assembly GCF_024610735.1 of Ursus americanus. NCBI lineage: Eukaryota > Metazoa > Chordata > Mammalia > Carnivora > Ursidae > Ursus > Ursus americanus. The sequence goes on along the minus strand of NC_142137.1, from coordinate 46,974,434 downwards.
ACTTGAAGACAAACCAGTTATATTTGTCACGTAAGACCGATTCTATATACTTTTTTCTAGGATACCTCTCAAATAGGTCGAGAACTCGTGGAATTTTAGAATGAAGTTTGGAGAACATTTTAATACCAATCCCAGTTGTAAAGCAAGGAAGTGAGGCACAGAATTAACTACAGTCAAGGACAAAGCAGACTTAGAACTGGTGACTCTCACCCAACACATTTCCAAACCCTTGATTTCTCTTTCTTCGCACTATTGTTCATAAAATAAAATGAGTGCTTTATTATCAGTGGAGGAACAAACTATCTGGCTGGTGACATTGGCGCATTGGCAGTTAGTTTTGTTAAGGAAGGAGGGATTCACTTAAATTGTTTCTCTATCACCATCCCTAGAATAGGCCCCCAAAGGCCCAACACCAGAGTTAGAGGCATAAAATGTGATGAATATCCTGAAAATACAGTGCGAGACTCTAACATGAGGAGTTACAAGAAACATAACTTAGAGCAATTAGGAAGGATGTGCTTATCTTAGGTTTTCCCAGATTATATATAACCTTGTATTTTAGTATAAAACTGCCAAAGTTAGTAATAGTTTAGTTTATTTTGGAGGGGGAAGGGAGGAAAGACATATTCAGACAAGTCAATTAAGGAAGAAATTCTTGCTGAAGAATGATCTTTACGGCTTGTGATTGTGAACTTTCATATTCCCTATGTATTAAATAAAAATTATTATTTGTGCACTATTCACTCCTTTTCATGCTCCAGTCTTGAGTTTTACTCCAAAGGGCAGAAGGATCTGCTTTAACTCAGAAGGTTTTTGAAGATTTCCAGAACCAGGGTCCTTGCATTTCTCCCGCTAGTACTTATCCGAAGCTGAGGTATCCGGCTCAGGGCTTTTTGCGAGAAAGCCCTTTGATTGTCCTGCATTTGGCCAGCTTCCAGCTTTGCTGCGTGATGATTAAGTGTGCTTTTACCCAAAAAAGTTCAGAAAAGCTTAAATTATTCTTGAAAAACAGAAAGTGTTATCAGACTTTTTACACAATGTAAAGCCCAGATAATGTCCAGCTTCTCCTACCTCTAGACAGATGCCACTAAGCGACCAATCACCAATTGCATGGGAGAGACACAGATCGAAAGCTCAGAAGGGCAGCATGCGTTATTGCTGTCTCCGTCAGGCACCCCTGTCTCGTTCATCTAGGCTCATTTCCTGCCCTCTCCTCTGACTTTTCCAAATATCCAGATATTTATTTGAATTTTCATTAAGCCAAATCTGGGGTCTGCTACTTTCCTTATTGAGGAGGGAGCTCGGTGCATTTGGTTTTGCTCTTCACTTTATCCAAACCAGTACGGACACTGGTAAACACCAGGAAAGATTGCTACAGCGACAGAATTACCTGAAGTTCGAGTGCAAGGTAGCGGATGGGGAGAGAGACTACTTCAAATTAGGGGATGGTACAACAAGGTTCTTGCATTTCTTTGTGAAGGACATAGGGTTTCGGGGAGTAAATTATAATTGCTATCTATTACACTACTTATAATAGGATGTCCCATATTCTAGGTATCTTCTTACAGTAGAAAACTGAAAACCAATTTCTATCTTTCTCCTATCTGCCAAACCAGATCCTATTCTGGTAGTTTTCTCAACTCTCTGACTTCAACCTGGCCCACCTTCCTATGCAAGCTTTTTTCTTTATGGGACATTCTGAACTCCAGCTATAAAGAGACCCTTTCTCAGTTCTGAAGGAACATTCAGTTTCTTGGCTTCCACTAAGCTACCTGGTCAGATGCAAGCAGACAAAACACCTTGGCACCCCCAGTCTGGTTTTGTTCGGACCCACTGGATCAACGCTGACAAACCTGAGCTGTCTACTGGTTTGCTCTTGGAGTTGGTCGCTGGTCCTCATTTGATTCGTCCGCTGTTATGCACCGATCTCTCATTTCCCTTCAGTATTGGCCCGGAGTCAGCAAGATGCCCGCAGTCATTCATTTACTGGTCTAACACGTGCCAGCTACTAAGGGATATAAAATGAATGAGACAGAAGTAGTCCTGCTCTTTGGAACTGAGTCAGTTTGAGAAACAGATAAGTAAACAGGTGATCTCTAAATGCTGGGGAAGAGGAAGAACAATGTATTAGGTAGTCATCGAGGGAGGATGCTTAATCCAGCTGGGAAGATCAGGGAAGGCTTCCGAGAAACAGTGGCAGGTTAAGTCAGGACCTACAGGGTGCGTTGAAGTCAGCCAAGTGAGACCTGGAGAAAGTGTTTCAACAGAGTCAATGGCTTGAGTAAAAGTCTGGAGAGACAGTGCCTGAGGTACCTCAGGAAAGGGAAGTGACTCAGCAGGAATGGATCTCAGAGTATGTGTGGTTGGTGGGAGTGGTGGAGCTGGGAGCTGGGAATGGGGACCTGGGATGGGGAACAGTAAGTAGAGGCTGGGCTTTGTGAAGCATGAGAACAAGTCTGCACTTTACCTTAAAAGCACTGGACAGCCCCTGGAGAGGGATGTGATTGGATCTGTGTTTTCTCGAAGGTCGTGCTGGCCAAGGAGAATGTGTGGGCTGGAGGGCACAGTTAAGAGGCTGTGCACTAGCTTGGCAAGAAGACACAGAGACCTGTCCGAGTTCAGTAGCACTGAGGGTGCAGGGAAGTGAGCAGGCAGGAGAGAGGTTTAGGAAGCAGAACCGAAGGATTGATGGCCGATGCGGTGTAGGGAATGAGAGAATGGAAGGGAGCACCCATGACACCTTAGTTCCTGGGTTGAACAACCGAATGAATTATGATGCCCTTTTCTGAGCTAGAAAAGGAGAAGCATTTGGTCCTGATTCTTGATGATCAGCCATAATTTCTTAACCATTTTTTCTTTGTCCCCCCTTCTAACCCTAATTGGTTTTGCCTTTCCCCCATTGCCCTATTTTCCTGCAGGTGATGGCCAAGCTTACCCTAAGTACTTCCTTGCTTTGTTCCATTTTAGAGGTGCTTAGTTTTTCTCCCATGAAAAACCTGACCTCATAATGTTCATGCATTTGTACCTACTCCTCTGGGAGACCCGTTCCCCACCCTTTCTTTTTCAGGTGAAATTTGCCTAGTCTGTTAGGCCCAGATTGGCCCGGACTGCCTCTGCAAATCCACTCCCAGCTTTAGCAGTTGGGCTGCGTGGTTCTACCCCACTTCTTTACATTTGCTCATATCTCCAGAGTAAGACTCACTACCTATTGTATTGTCTGTATCCTCTCTCTTCACCTTCCCAGCATCCCATCCCCTCACATGGGTTTATGATGATCTCCCCGAAAGCAGCTGGTTATCATTTTCATATCCCTATTATCATCATCAAAGGGAGGGACTTGCAAACTTTGGGTGTTCAGTAAGAGTTCAATGATGCAATATGAATGATTGTCCATATGCTTTTCTTTACAGTTTCCAATCTGTCCATTGAAAGGTCCATTGCCATCAAAACATTTTTCTCAGTTAATCCTATTTATGACCCAGTTTGCCAATACACTTTTGAGTCTTTCTTGTAATCATTCTCCTCTGACGAGAATGATGAGGCTGACTGCAGGGCATTCTTGAGTTTGTTTGAAACACTAAGTTTCCTTTTATTTTTTTAAATAGAATTTTATTTATTTGAGAGACAAAGAGAGCATAATCAGGGGAAGGATCAGAAGGAGAGGGAGAAGCAGACTCCCTGCTCAGCAGGGAGCCTGATGTGGGGCTTGATCCCAGGACCCCAGATCATGGCGTGAGCCGGAAGGCATCTGCTTAACCAACTGAGCCACCCAGGCGCCTGAAACACTAAATTTCCTAAGAACAGACCAGTGTTGTGTCTGTACTACGTTGACCACAGTTCTCTAATACATCACCAAATGCTTCAGGAACATGGGGTTAGTTGTGACATCTTAGAAAAATTACTTAATCTTTTTTGAGTCTTGGTTTCCTTGGGTATAAAATGGTAACAATCCCTATCGCATTAGTTTGTTACAAGAAATAATTGAGCCAAAGCACCTAGAGCACTTAGCACAGTACCTGGAGTGGTAAAAATGCTCAGTAAATGTCACCTATTCTTAATCTCCGCTTTCCTTGTAATTGTTTAAGCTTTGCACATTTTTAACTATTTTAAAACATTTTATTCTAATAGACTGGTGATTGTATGTCTGTATGTATGTGCATGTAATTATATCTGCATTTAACAGCTATTGATGAATCCATTTTTAAAGAAAACAGTGTATATTAAATGCACTACGTTGGTCAAGAAAGCTCTCATGGTCTGGATATTTGCCTTTAGCAATAACCTTATGAAAACTCTATGCCAATTTTTTTCTTATATACTTTTCTGGCTCCAGTGGGAACTGTATCTTTTATTTCTTTGGACCTGTATAGTACTAAGTACACTGTTTTTGTGCTTATTAGGCGTTCAGTAAACATCTGAACAACTCTGGCCTTGCTCCCTTGACCTGAAAATATGGGAGAAAGCATTTAATCTCTCTAGTTGTGTCTACAAAGAGCCATGAGCCTCTGGAGGGAGAAAGAAAGAGGTCAAGAATGATTATTTCCCACCAGTGTGGAAAACGTTGAGTGGGAATCCTCTTGGCTATTTCTTTGAAGTTGGAAGGGGTTCTTTGTCCTCTTCAGTGCTCTATGTGGCAGCGCTCAGAGTGAATTCTTGAGAAGCTAAGGGAAAACAAAAGCTGAATCAAGGTTCCTACACTAACTTGTATGGCTGCAGGATTCAGAATCTGGGTTCAGAAATCATAAAGTACTTCAGAGAGCCCTGTGGTGGGCGCCTGGGTGCTTCAGTCGGTTAAGCATCTGCTTTCAGCTCAGGTCATGATTCCAGGGTCCTGGGATCCAGTCCCATATTGGGCTCCCTGCTTAGCAGGGAGTCTGCTTCTCCCTCTACCCCTCTCCCTTGCTCATGATCTCTCTCTCTCTCTCTCTCTTTCAGATAAATAAATAAATAAAACCTTAAAAAAATAGAGAGAGCCATATGGTTAAAGGTACAGGATTGTGTCCCTAGTCTTGCAATCTGCAGGCTCCTAGGAGTATCCATTCTCAAAGGATAAAGCACGTTTCCTTCTTTTCTGCCTCTCTCCCTCCCCGCCCTCCCTCCCCCCCTTTCCTTTTTTTTTTCTCTTTAGGAATATTTTTACTGTTTTTGTAAAAATGATTCATGCTTATTACAAAAATGCAAGCAGTGCAGTAAAAGTACACTGCGTCTCTCTTAGCTTGCTCTCCTGATTTGCACTAGGGTCACCCTTTAAGGACAAGGATGTGAGGTCTTATACTTGTGGCTCCTGCATGCGGTATAATGAGAGAACTTCTAACAGACAGGGTGGTTCTGATTGGTTTCAGAGCCTTCTCCATGCCAACAGCCATACCGGTGCTGGGTGTTCAGTGTGCCTTGCTGAGATCTTCATGGTAAGGTTTTGTTATTTCGATATCTTTCCCTTCCTTGATTGGAAGAAATTTACCTAGATGTGAGATGGTAGAGCTAGGACACTGGATTGACCCTTCTTGCCTCACTTTTTCTCCCTCTTTGCTCTGTGTGTGTCTTCTGTGGCTACCTGCTGGTAAGGTCGTCCTGAGAAGAGCACAAGCCATCCTTCCAGATTATGGGCATGAATGTGGAACGGAATGGAATGGAATTCCTAAGCCATTTTGAGAAAGCTACTTCTAGGAAAACACACAGAGTTGTACGTACCTGCACACATTCTGCTCCCCTTTTCTTTAAAAATATACATAACCTACTCTAAAGGAACAGCTCATTTAAGTTTAATTGCACAAGATACCCATGGGAATGTTAGAATTTGGATCTCAAAGTATTGTTCATCTTTTCTTGGTATGGATTATGTCTTACTAAGTGTTATCAAATAGACATTCCAGGGAAGCTTTGGAGTTTTTCATTACATTGGGTTTATATATATGATGTCCAACCGGCAGAAGGAGAAATGCCCTACAGCACTGCACATCACAAGCAAACAGTAAATACTGTGGTTGGCTATTGGAGCCAGGCCAGCACCGCGCTCTCCAGAAACCGTGGGACTTGGTGAGCCTGCTCCCTTACAGACTCCTTTAATATCAGACAATTTCTGGATCAGGAATGTCTTTGAAGTTTCTAGCAACCGCCATAGCTTACTTTGCAGAGAAGGCAGTATCATTGGGCATGCACAGTGTTGAGTGAAAGTTACTTGCGTCTTCAGGAGAAGGCCAGGCTGCAAATGTGCAAATGTTATCTGAGAGGCAGCAAAGCTCTGTGAATGCCAATCTTTTTTTTTTTTCCAAAGATTTATTTATTTATTTGAGACAGTGAGAGAGACCACACAAACAGGAGGGGCAGAGGGAGAAGGAAAGAGCATCTCAAGCAGATTCCTCACTGGCCACAGAGCCCCATGTGGGGCTTGATCTCAAGACCCTGAGATCATGACCTGAGCCAAAACCAAGAGTCAGACACTTAACTGACTGTGCCAGCCAGGTGCCCCAAATGCTAATCTTAAAATTCTTAGAGGATAAATTTCAAAACATTGAGTTATTAACCCTTGACCTATATATTTTATATGTTTTACTAGTATAGTTTCATTGTCATTAAGAAATTGGGGAAATTAAGCTCAGAAAAAGTATCTCATAGAGCTTTGCTTATAGTATATGGTCACTAAACATTTGAGGAATGAATAAGTAAATGGTTGAATGAATTGAACCACCCTATATGTATCTTAAGATGTCCATCAACTTATTCTGGCGTTTCCTATGCATTCTTCTCCATTCTTTCAACAACTAGATATTTCAACTAGGTTTTTCACTAGATTCCTCTAGTTTATCTTTTTTTTTTTTAAAGTCTTGTTTATTTATTTCTAGAGAGAGAGCATGAGCGGGGGGGGGGGGGTGCAGAGGGAGAGGGAGAGAGAGACCCTAACAGACTCCATGCTGAGCACAGAGCCCAGCGTGGGGCTCCATCTCACCACTCTGAGATCATGACCTGAGCTGAAATCAAGAGTGGGTTGCTCTCAATCCACTGCACCACCCAGGTGCCCCTAGTTTCTTTATCTTTAAAGGTTAGATTAGAATGCATGCCCTTCTGGGGAAAATTGTGGTAACCATTACATTTTACTGGTGTTTTTATTGTTATCATTTCATAACATCCATTGAGCAATGGTGTTAAATCCTATGGTGTCCCAAGTCAGGCAAGCATGTTTTCAAAACCATTAACTGTAAACATTAACCTTTGAACAACTTTTTGTTTTCTGCTAAAAAATTGCATCGGTGAATGATGTTTTTTAAATAATTCACCCATTTCACAGATTTTCTAAAAAAGAGTTTTTGAAATTTCCCCAGGGTTTGCACAGAAAATCAGTGGTAGATGAAAGCTGGAAACTCAGGAATTTCTCCCTTCATCCTGTGCTTAACCAATTGGAGACAGGCTGTCTCCAGACTATATTTTCTTTTTAATGGCTATAAAGTGAATGAACTCAAAGAACAGTCTAGCATCCTGCTGAGATTGATATGAAAAAGGACAGGGGAAGAAAAGATTCCTCATTAATGGATTTATATTCCAGTGATAGGGCTAGAGGGTGGAAAGGTCATTGTGGAAAGTAAAGTGAAATATAGAGCTTGCAGAAAAATTATCTTGTTATCTGACTTAGAGACATGAAGCTGCACGTTATCCTCTGTTCGTTTATTTTTTCTCCTAGTTTTCCTTTTATTTTTAGATAAATGTGACTCAGACACATGAGACAAGAGTAATTTTTAGAAACGCTCTTCCTTTGCAAGCTTTTGAGAGCAGAGTTTTGCTCATTTTATATGGTCTGATTGGAAGTGCTATTTGATTATAAAAGAACAACATCCAAAAGCAAGTCTTTAAATCAGAATTTGAGAATAAGCTGGCAAAACAACTAGAATATATTATTACAAGTGGAGTATATTAGGCCATAGTTGGGCACAACTTGAAACTCGATTTGAAAATTGAAATTGAAGTTTTCCAGAGATTACTGGAAAAAAAAAAAAGACAATGTACTTCTGAAAGCATTTCTTACCTTAACAAAGACAGTGGGATTAGATGGTAACTATTTTGGTCACTCTGTGCTTGACCTTTACATATAAATACCTTCATTTAATTTTCAACAATCACGAGGCCGGGAGTGTTTTATTTTAAGAAATATGTAGATGCGAAACAGGCAGAGAGTCTGTGCTGACCACAGTCTCATTTACAGAGGGGAAGTGGCCAGGATTCCAATGGTTTTGTCTGCCTCCAACTCTCTGCCCTTACCTGATCCGGAAGTTCTTCTGCGATGTCTGCTTATTCTAGCATTGGGGATGCAGATGGTTGAAGGGTCCTGTGTCCCAGTGAGCTCACAGCAAGACACACACAAATGGCTAAGATACAGCTTGTGACTCGGTTATGCTCAAGTAGATACTGGCACAGAGGCAGCACAAAGTTGGGAATGATTAGCTTGGCTGGGCTTGGGATGGAGTAGGTCAGCCAAGATTTTATAGAGGACAAAAAACCAGTTGAGCAGAGTCTTCCATACTGACAAGGCACAGCGGTCATCTGAGATGGGAAAAATCTGTACAAAGTGGCTCAGAACGATGGTATAGATGTATTTGTAGGATTGCTGGATACAATGTAGGGCACCCAGTTAAATTTGAATTTCAGAGAAATAACAAATTATGTGTTAGCATAAGTATATCTTATGCAATACTTAGAACATACTTATATTAACACTTTTTTTTGGTTGTTTATCTGAAATTCCAAGTCACTGGGCATTCTTTAGGGTTGTTTGTTTGATTTGGCCCTGGTATGCCTTTGGGGCCTTTTGGAGGGGAGTGTGTGAGGCTGGGAGTGTAGTGTGTGAGGAGGTATGCTGAGTGACTTAGCCGGAGGCTTAAGGATGGGGATCTATTCTTTGCTCTACTTGGAATAAATAGCATTCAAAGCAGAATTCCCTTAACAAAAGAATATCTGCTTATCCTATGGCTGGTGTAATTTATGCCAAGCTGAAAACAATAAGCAATTGAACAAGAATTGAATGTTTTCTAGTGAAAAGGACTTTTCTGTTCAAAGAGTCCTATAATAAAATGACCTCCAACAAACTTTCAAAGAGATTACTAGTGTCTGATGATTCTTTTCTGCAAAAATGAAAAAAGAAAAGGAGGACATATGAGGGTGAGAGAGGGGGAAATGAAATAAAATCAGTAGAGTATATTTATATAAAAATACGGTATATATGTTCCCTGTTTAATTTTTAAGTGAGAAAAAAGGGCAGGTGGAATTGTATTATCCCGTGCAAATCCTATCTAAACTAAACCAAAATTATTCTGCTCTGACTCAATAACCTGGAATTCTTCCCCGAGTCACAGAAGAAAGGGTACCCCATGAGAGCAATTAGGATTCACCCTGAAGATGGCAGGTGGCATTTTGAAATTTATTTGAATTTTGAAGGGTAATGGATTTTTTTTTAAAAAAGCTACTTTGTTACTGTATTTTTGCTTAACCACGTCTGCCCAATGTATCGGTGATACTGAAGGGTATAACACGTCCCCTACATTGGTAGTGTCGGCTGAAATGGAGCTCCGAAACTTTTCAATATAACATACTTAAAATAAAATGGTTTGTGAAAGCAGTGACTGCATACCAATTTAGATTTTTCTCTCCCTCCTCATTACATATGTGACTGTGTCTTTTATTTACTTTTCTCTTTGCTCCAGAAAGGATTTAAGGCAGCTCATAAATATGTGAGAGACCTATCACTCCTACACACGGGGCTGCTTAAGCATTTTGATGATTGTACATTTTCAAGTTAAATGCAAAGGCTTCTTTCCCTATGATTAGTGTGTGAGTGTGCTTCTGGGGAAAGTTATTTTACATTGCATTTTGCCAACAATATTTTTTAATTTTTGTTATTTCGTAGGATCTAATGAACAATGGCATGAATCCTATGTGAAACATATTTTGAAAACTGTTGTATATAAAACTTCTATTTGACTTGGAGAATTTGTGTTGGTTTTATTATTTAATAGGGGATATCACCGTCTTTTGCTTAAGCCTGTCTTCACTTGAGATGAGGTTAAGGAAAGACAAAAAATCTAACGGTGGTAAACACAATCTGAGTTTCATCATCAACACTTTCATGTAAAGACCAGATAAATAACCAAAAGTAGACGCTGGTCATAATGAATCACTTGGATTCATTGTTTTCCGATTATTTTTACTTTGGTAAGCGTGCTATTCTTGCTTAAAAATAAAGTGCCATTAGTACTTTAAGGATGCCAACTGACAAAGGGTAAGTCCATTTTTAAATCATGGTGTATTTGAGATCTTTCCTTACCTGAGGAAGGATTTAACTATCAGCAAGGATGGTTTAAGGGCTAGAGTTTAAAGTATTGGAATGGGTTGCTTTGTGGATGTTGTTTTCAATGGTTTGGCAGACATCTTATCAAATGAGCTAGGGTTTTATTGAATCCGATGATGATAACACTGGGCTTTAGATGAGCTGGACAAGCTGGACAAGTAGCTGAATCTCACAGAACGAATTTTAATGAAAATAACCAATAAATATACAGCCCTGTACTTGGGTTAAGAAAACAAACAAAAAAAAAAAAGAAAAAAAAAAAAGAAAACAAAGTGGGAAAGTAATTCGTATTGTAAATGCTGGGAAAAAATGGCCAAGGCTTTTTTAATTAGAGTGAATTAATTATGAGTCAACAGAGTGGTGGGGCTCCCATAAGTTTAACAGAATTTAAGTCAATTTTGGAGTAAACTTTTTAGGCTAACGAAGTTGGAATAATCCCGGTCAACATTCCACAGTAGTCAAAACTTTTTTTTTTAAAAAACCTGAGTTCATATGTAGGCACCCAACTTTAAGAGAGCATGCTTTCAAAAACAAAAGATGTACTTTGTGAGAAGATAGATTTAAAACTGTGTCAAAAGAAGGAAAACTGCTGCAACAGTAGATTTTTTATCTGGAGGAAAGAAGAGCTTTATCGTTAAAGAGGAAAAGGTTTATTCTTTGATGTCAAATGTATACACAGACCAATACATAGAATTTCCATATAAGGCTAAGCTTATAGTCACTCTCGTGTAGCTAGAATGGGCTGTCTGAGGGGATCAGCACTTCTCACCTGTGGAAGAGGCTGAATAGAAATGACTTAACACAGTGGATCTAGCACCTTCTGCGTCTGGTATTCTACAATTCTAACGATGTTTAGAATATTTAAATATGTTGTCTTGGGTTGTATATCTTCTAAAACAATCAGCTATTTCAGGAAATTCAGTTACATCACAAAACAAAAAACCAATCACATAGATAAAGCAACAGGCTGATTGAGGGGAAATTTTAATTATGATGTTCAGGTATCAAGGAGATATGGCCTGTTTTTCTGGTCATTGGGTCATCTTGTCTACATACATGCCTTTTCAATATAATTCTCAATGTAAATGGGCTAAATGAGTTATAACAAATACACGTAAACCCCTGACCGAAGCAGTGTGTAAAGTACCTTAACTGTAAAATTCCGTTACGATCACAAATTCTGTGTTGGTTGCACTTATGTGCTAGTGTGTCTTTCCAGTCTTTTATCACACAATGAAAAACCTCTAGATAACTAATGCTTGTCAAGCCCCAGAAAATGGTTCACTTGTTTCCAAGAACATTTGATATTATAAAATACCCATATGACGCAGTAAGTCAGTCACTTGGAGTTTGTTTTAATAAGATTCATAAAATCAATTCTATGATTCTTTTTTCCCCCTTCCTATCAACACCCCTTCTATTTCATTTTAGCTAGTCACCAGCTGGCTTTTTTTTTCCCCCACTACAAAATGACTCTAAACTGCAAGATAATTATACAAAAAGAGAATTTGCTCCAAAAGCTACATGGAGCCAACTATGTCAGCAATGGAAAGAACTAGTACATTTTGTTTTGAAAAAATAATTCCCAGATCTGGCAATTCGCCTACTTAACCCCCAAATACTCTTGACCACTGAATTCTGAGTGAAGAAGCTCACATTTTCTTTTTCCATTTATTTTTAAAACCGTGAGGTGAATATTTTGGGCATCTTTAGATAGGATCCCTTGTGATGTTAAATTACATTAACATGTAAGATATAGAATGTTAAATTTTCATACAATAGTGTGTATATTAGTTGGTTAAAATGGCTAGATGGTATTGGACTTTCCGTAACTAAGGAGTCAAAATCATAATAAGACTTTTAATATATTCCTGAGTTAAAAACTCTTGGTGTTAAATTCCATTGGTATCTTGCTTTCTTTCCTTTCTTGATATCTCAACATTATTACCAGGTACACTTAGTTCCAGAATTCAGAAATCAGTTATAAAAACTCAAACCAGATTTGTCCAACCAGAGTTGCCTCAACTTGTCTTTCAGGAAATAGACATTTAGGCAGGAAAGCAGGCGGTATGTTGCCTTCACTGTCTTCTTTTCTCAATAAATAGAAGCCAGTTCAATCCACTGCTTTCCAGGTAAAAAAAAAAAAACAAAAAAAAAAACCTTGTCAGAACTGAATGAGGACACCTTGCCTTAACCCTAGGCGTTAAGCTATGAACTCTCAGAGACATGGCAAAATGCATAAGGGTTAGAAAACCATGTTGACAGAACTTTAGATCTTCAGATCTCCAGAAGACTACAAGAGGGACTGCCTCGTTTTTCCGTGTTCTGAAAAACTCCTGCCATATTCAGGGCTTACTCAAAATCATTTCAGAGCATGCTGTGCTATCTAACGGAAAGTTACATTTGTACATTCAAAGCATGGAGTTTTGAAAAACAAAGCACTGCTTAAATATGAGGGCTTGTGGTTACATATCATTTTAATAGAGCCACAGACTAAGCACCATAACTTTTAATTCATGAAAGCGTTTAGAGCCTGCTTGTAGCATAGGATTGAGTTCTATCCTAATTACATTCTCAGAAAAGCCAGTGGAAAATTAGATGCATCCCACCAGGCAATAAATACATCACACCAAACAAAATTTAAACTACAGAACAATCAACCCTTTTCTTTGTTCTTTCAAAGGAGAAGCTGATTAGACTTTTTTAAAAAAAAGATCAAGAGCATTTTATGGGAAATTCAGGGAAAAAAATAGTTGGACTGAAATCAAAATGTTATGAATAGTACTTTCTAAGCAATGACATGTATCAGCAGTATTTGTAACCATAAGAACAATGTGATAAATTTTAATCACTTGGGACTCCAGCTCTGTGGGAAGTGCTTACTACACAGACATCATTTATAGGTTTCCAGTTATGACCTACATCTCCAAGACATTTTAATGATAAGTGGAGAAAGTAGATAGATTGTCTTCCTGGAGTGTTGAAGTTCCTGCTTGTTGTCATCCTCAGCTCTATTAAAGAGCAGAGGCTTTCAGAGGTACTCTTCAGTCTAGCAATCAGGATGCAAGACCAAAGGGATGGAACTATCTAAGATAAAGTATGCCAGAAACGTACACTCCTCAGGATTTCCTGTGGGAGTCTGACCAAAATAAAGCAATATTAATAAATATAAATTCTGAAACACTATCATCAACAGAAACAGTGTCTTGAAATGTACCCTTGAAATTCCTCTCGTTTCCTGGGGCTGGTCAACTCTTTCAATGTAACTGCGCAGAACGTTAGACCTCCCTATGGGGGCAATTGCTTATAATTATATTAAAGACTCAAAGATTGTAATAGACATGCTAAAGGAAGAAGTTGAATTTGTTGGATGCTCCAAATCTTTGAGCTCCCTTGGGGTCCTTTGGCTCCTTGGCCTTGAAAACATTTTGGGACAATAAGATGTAGTTTCCAAACATCTCGACATCAAAAAATACACAACTGGTCAATCTGGTTTTGATTTTTCCCTGTCTTTATGGCATATTTGGAGAGAAAGGAAGCACAGGTGATACAGATGAATAAAAGAAAGATGAAAGAAAAAAACCAAGGGGAAGACCTGTGTTCTTAAGCCATCAAGAATTGTCATTCTCAGCTAGATTTCATCCCAGTACTTTGAAAAACATCCTTTCATGTAGCTCAAAGCCAAGTGACATTTCCTAGTCCAAGTTTTGTCCTGAGGCAGGACCTTGCAGGACTTGACTCTTTGGCCTTTCTGGGTTTCCATACCACTCAGAGCAAGTGAATCCAATCTTGCAGTAAGGAAGACACTGCTTTTATTTATTGTCTCCTCAAGCATTTGGCCACCAACAGTATGTGAGGGGAGGGAGGGAATGACTGCTGGCTATTTTCTTTCTCACTGCATTTCTGATTTCAAAGTATGTTCTACCCCACTGGATATAATTTTCCTTAGTAGACTTAAGAAAGCCATTACATACAACATTTCACTCAAATCTAGTAATTTTACAACCAGTTGGAGTAGAACCTTTTGTTTTACAAGGTTATTTGTGCTGTGGAACTAATCATAAATGCACTTGACTTCTTCAGCTTTCTGCAAAATCGGTAGCTACTAAAATCATAGTGCTAAGAATAGAAAATGGGGCAGTAATCACTCTTCTTGCCTTAAAGAGTAAAAAAATACCTATAAATCTGAAGAGACTTCTGTTTTCTAGTTGATAAAATTCTAATGCTTCTTCTTTCAAAAAGGAACATCTTTAAAGGTATGATCAGAGTGGTGCCATATTAGAGATAATCACCAAATGGAATCATCGAACTTGTCATTACAGCCATATTTTAGACCTCCAAGGGCTCTCAATATGACTGTATTTTTTTTTTATTGTTTCCATAAATAAAGTGCAAGACCTGGTCTTAAGCCAACAAAATACTCAGAATCAAGATTTGTTAGTGGACACACTGAAGCGCCAGGATCCATGTTATTTGTTACTTATTGGTTCTAAAGAACCAGGTAAGAGCACAGCTATTTTGACTCCCCAGTTCGTGACTCTGGCTCAGTTTCTAAACAATTACTCTCAAGAAAACACTGCCCTTCTTCAACCAAACTGAGCTGCAAACACCAATGATAATCTGGCCCAAGATGAAGGAGCTCAAGTTAGTCTAAGATGTTCAAGTCATAGAATTTACCAGACCTTACCAATTTAGGCACTTCCCTATTTCTCCCATCACACCAGTGAGCAGTTTAATGACACGCATCATCTCCCAAACCAAGTCTCCATATGCAATGGTTTTTTTTTTTTTTCTCTTTTGCTGCTGGAAACCCATAGCTCAAGTTGGTTTTTGTTGTGGTTATTGTTGTTTCTTTCTTCTTCTATTCTTTTTCTTTGTTTTTAATTTTTAAGGAAGAACTCTTTATCTTAACGGAAAGTTATGTCAGTGGAAATTTTTTTCTAAGTGCTTTTTATTTTCTCTCAATCTACTCTTTTAGGAATGCTTATCTTACGAGAAAAGACCCTGTCATGAACTGAGTGTCTGTAGAGCTGTTGAAAATACTGAATGATTACAATGCAGCAGAAGAATGATATCCTACACCAACTTTTTGGTTAAGTTAACTGATTACACTTTCTGTGATTAATAAACTACCCCACAGATTAGCAGTGAGAACTAGTTATTTAACCATAGCTATGGCTTAGCATAGACGTGATAGGCTATCTACTCAAGAAGTTTTTTGAACCGTAGAATACTTTTAGTGTTTTAGTGTTTTAGTTAGTAATACTTTTAGTGGTGTGTGAAACACCACAGGTCTAGTCCTCTCTCTGTTCCCTATTTTATGGCTGTGGATAAAGTTTAGACAAAGGAAGCCCTTCAATTATGTGTTTCATTCAAAGCCTCTATAAAGCAGGCAAAGTCCAGTACATGACAAATTGTGCTCTTTTGGTTTGCAAGACCTTTATTGAAGGTCCTGAAGTTCAGACTTACAAAGATGTAATGATAATCAGCCATCATACAGGATCAGAAGAAATAAGTAAAAGGAAGAAGCTACACTGTAGTTGATGGATAAATGATATCTTATAAATGACAAAGCTTTGCATCTGATCTTTAGGACGAGCAGATTTCGCCATTGCTTTTGACTTTTTCATTCACAGGGATGTTTATTGTTGAACAGTCAATCCAAACCGCACTGTACTTTTGAACTTCCCATTCTAATGGGAAGGCCTTGTCAGGAAGAATTCTGAATTCACACAGATTTGAGAAGTGATGTAAGATACCACATACTGTGTTTAACAGCCTTTGAAGCTCAGACCCTCCCCAAATATAACACACACATCATTCCAACACTCACAAAGCTTAGCTGTGATGAACAGCTCCACTGAGACCGAAATTATTCAACCAGTGTCCCAGCCCCTGGCTCACCGAAAATCTCCTCCACGAACAGGACCCTTTGAAGGCCTCTGTGTTCAGGGGAGAGATATGGCCACAGCAAGGGTCGAAATCAATCTAGTTCTGATTATCCACGTTATTATTGTCTGGGAACTGGACCTGTGACTTCTAAGCCCATTGGAGAACCATGATCAGGTTTCATAACAGTCATCCTTAATCAAGGGGCATTTTACTTCTGTTCTCTTCAGACTGTATCCACGTGAAAACATCATCTGACTCGGTTAGGCTTCTGTGTATCGTACATCCTCATGTGAAACGAAATTGCTATTATGAAAAAGACAGAAAGCACTCATAAAATTTCTATCCCCAGATTCCTCTTCCTTCAATTTGTTCAGTATGTCAAAAACAATGCGTGGCTTAATGGAGACAAGCAGATTCTACCTCTGAAATCACATCTTCGCATCTTTAACGTAAGGATATCTTACACTTTGGGCTGCTCTCCTCAATTTGCATGAAACAGTCATTAATTGACCTCTCATTTGAGTTTTAAAAGAACATATTAGAATGCGAAAGATCTTCCTTATTATCTGAGTGGAAAAATGACTGTTTTCAAAGCACAGAATTTCATTTTCAAGTAAGACAGTTTTAGCCCTCTATTATTAATGACTGGAATTTTAAAAAACAACAACAAACCACTCAGATATTTTTCCAAGACTCACAATCTGAATCCTTCCCATTTTGCCAAACCTCCCACTAGACAAGTAGGAAAGATAAACAAAGCAACAGACCCCTGGGTTGTACACACTGACAAGATTGCAGGCCCCGGGATTAGAATGTTTTATCCCCATATCCAGTGTCTCCCAGAAGGACATCTAGTAGGAGGAAAGAGGAAGCATGAGGTTAGGAACTTAGAAAGATTGGGCAGATAGTCAAAGCACTGGATAGATGAGGCAGCCTGTAACTCATTAGCAGAGCATCTCCCAGGGGCCCCTGCAAACATCCCACAGCTGGCAAAGGAAGCAGAAGGCTCTGACAGCCCAGGCTTGCATTATGCCTGCACCCGCTGCCAGCCAGGCTGTCGCTCAAGGTATGCTGGAGAGAGAGTCCGAGGCGTGCTGAGGGTATAAAAGCTATGAATCAATGTTTGCTGAACTGAAGACGCGATGAAAAATATTGCCGTGATTACTTTCATGCAAGAGGTGGAGTAGGAATGGGAAGGGGAGAACATGGGTATCGTGACATTTCCAATGTCATATAACATTGATCAGATGAGTAAGTGACTGCTTAGCAGGGACAGGGTACCGGAACATGCTTCAGAACAGTAGAGGGGAAAGCCCTTTGTTTTTGGTGAGGACTTTATTAAAAAGTCCTGAGGATTTCATGCTTATGTTTACCCCAAGGGTAAATATCCCAAGGATAAATATATTTTTGTTAGTGAAAGACGGATTTGTTTTGACATTGCTCTTTCAGTCCATTAAAGAATCATTTACTAATCTATGGCTGTATTTGTTTAAAAAAAAAAAAAAAGAGTACCCTAAGCTTCTGAGAGTTCCCTGGCCACATATGAGCCTCAGCCTCAATCCCGTTAGAAGGATAACAGAAGTTTGATCTGGAAAGGTCTTTTGAGACCATGTCATCCGGTGGCTCTCAACCCAGCAGACACAGTGCCCTTTGAATTATAAATATTTTGTACCGTCTCTTCGCTAGCTAAAATATCACTTATAGTTTTTTCCACATACCCACACCATTTTTAAACTTTAGTAAATGTCCTATCTATAATAAGAAGAAATAAAACAAAAAGTAATTTATAATAAAACAATGTGTCGACTTCAGTGCAACTATACTAGAAGATACTATGAAGCAGTCTAAGGCTTGCCCTTCCTCGGGCTGAGTTTGGATTTAAAAGAAGACAATATGTAAATGCATATTGTCAATAGCTTATTTTAGATTGGTATTTTGTAACATGGACTAAACTATTATATTCTCATAAATACTTAGACTCACTACGAACATGACAATGTAAAATGTAATGATATAGGTGTATTTTTTGGTAACTCAGCACAAGAAGCGTCTCATTTCTAGGGAAAGAAAATATACTAAAATGTGGATGAAAATACTGTATATTTTCATGCAAACAAAATAGGCTTCTGGGCTCAGAGAATAATAACAGGTTTCTACCCCATGCCTGGCAGACCTTGGAAAGCTGTGTGGACATTTTCAGGTTGGGACTGTTGTGTGTGTAACAGGACATCAGGGGTCCCGAGCTGGGTTCATTAGAGGCCAGTATTACTCTACTATCTCAAATTTTTATGGGAGCCATAGTTGTTCCTTCATAATTTTCCAAATGTTTCTGTACCCAGGGTTGAGAACTATTTTCTATTCTAGTCCTCTCCATCTACAGATTTAAAAATTGAGGCCCTGAGAGGTTAATTTTTTAAAAATATTTTATTTATTTATTTCAGAGAGGGAGAAAGAGAGAGCAAGTATGAGTGGGGGTGGGCAAGGGAGAAGCAGACTCCCTGCTGAGCAGAGAGCCCTGGTAGGGGACTGGATCCCAGGGCGCTGGGATCATGACATGAGCTGAAGGCAGACACTTAACCGACTGAACCACCCGGCACCCCGAGGCCCCAAGAAGTTACAGTCCTCATTCAGTATCACACAATTAATTTTTTTCCAGAATCAGGACTATTCATCAGGCTCATGGATTGTTTGCTTCTTAACTTCAGTATTTTCAAAGCCTCCATGAAATCTCAATTATGGCTTAAACCCTTCAACCCAGGCTCCCTCTGACTTTCTTTTCTTATATCCTATAGTCCTTTCCTTGGGCCCAACCTGTATACTCACTACCCCAAAACTCCTTGTCAACAGGCCACTTTGGTATCATTTTTCTTATTCCCCATGCTCAAAGTGTCCTCTCTGGTCATCTTTTTTCAAAGGTACTCTGTTCCATGAGGAATTCCTCCACACCCACAGCTGAAATGGTCTCTGCCTCTGGTTGGCTTCCGTACACGCCCTGTCACTCACTGCCTCGCACCATTGTGACAGTGTGTCCACCTACTCAACACCTCAGCGGC
The DNA here is from genome assembly GCF_024610735.1 of Ursus americanus. Classification (NCBI taxonomy): domain Eukaryota; kingdom Metazoa; phylum Chordata; class Mammalia; order Carnivora; family Ursidae; genus Ursus; species Ursus americanus. The sequence continues at coordinate 46,955,156 of NC_142137.1, read as the reverse complement.
AGGGCCCTCGCCTCCTACTTCTTTCTACGCTGCTCACCACTTCTCAGAGCTATCTAACGCAGAGCAGGAACTTAGAATCGGTTCTCAGTTTTTACTGTCAATCACAACAGGGCACACAATCGTCAACCAAAGGGACGCTCATCATCTAAGTTAACTTATCTTGCTCATCTCTGATCGAGGTAAACACAACTTCCAACAATATGGCCGTTCTGGGGAACATCTGGGAAAGAACAACAGAGACATCAGTCTGGCTTGCAGTGGTCAGGAAATGAAGTGGTTCATTCCCAGCAACGGCCCATTTTGTATTTTGGAGGCAGAGATATAAACAATGGCAGGCTTTGCAAAAGCAGCTGCAGTCACAAATCTCCCAACAAGCTTCATATGTGCAAACGACAGGAAGGACTCCTGGCGCCATATTGGGCTTCTCAGTCACACACAGCAGTGGGGCAATCACTTGCCGTAGCGTCATTTTTGAACCCAGCATAGAACAACGCGTTCATATCCCACTTGCCATGTGAGTGAAGGTGGAAGAGAAGTGGGGTAGGGTCGCTGACACCAGCTGGTCATTTGTCAAGCCATTTATTAAGCTCCTGTGAAATGTGAACAGAAATTTCATCCTTGAACAACAACAACAACAAATTTTTAAGTAAAAAGTAGCCGTCAAATGAAATCTGCACCAGTTTTATAGATTATATCTAACTTCAGGTTTTCTTTCCCAAGTGTCTGCTGATTCGTTGTCAGGTTGTTTGGGTTATCGCCTTCTCATCTGAACGTTTTATTGTGAAAGTGCAAGACGTGAGCTCTAACATGATGTATTAGGCATATAAGTAATCAGGGAAAAATGGAGTTAAGCCCCTGTATTCTTTGGAAATATGCATAAATATTTACAAGTGATAGAGTTAAGTCCAACTTTTTTTTTGGTAGATGAAATAAATCCCAATTTTTTTGTAAATGAGAAACATCAAATTCTGGAAAGCAATAGGACAGCAAAGCAAAAACACTGGGAAAATTGATTCATGACCCCCAAAATGCAATTGCACGTAATTTCCATTATATCTAGGGCTCTAACACCTTTATAGACTTATACATCTGAAATGTTTTTTTTTTAACCCTTGCACATAACTTTGGTGAGAATTTGGTCATTAGTTGTACATCTGGATGCAGATGATCTAAAGTCCGTGTTCTTCTTAAATGTTAGGGACACTATTCATCGTATTTCTGGCTTTGTGGGTTTGTGATACATGTTCATGATACCACATTTTCAAATAGTTTAATTTTTGACTTTTTTTTAAATTTAGAATTTGTTTCAAAATACAGAAATGATGCAGGTCTTGTCTACATGTCAGCAGTATGGGCAATGACTGATCTGGTAGAAGTGACTTTCTGGGTAGTCCAGGGATCAGAACGCTTTCATTATTCACTGCTTTGTGTGATTTGGTTAGATAACAAATTCTATTCTGAAGAGAGAGTTTCCATTTCGAAGAGATATAGTAAAATACTTGTCTGTGGCTTTTAGCTTTAGTAGCATTTTACATTAATTGGCCAATCATCTAAAACACGAGAGCAAATGATAATGAGGATGTGGTAAACGTGGATTGGAGAGGGTGAGAACAAAGCATTTTATCTCAGGAGTACGGACGTTGATCTACATCAATAATAAAAACCATAATTATTTTGTTATTCCTAGTTAGAAGCCGGAGGGTAAGCATGATTGGTAATGGTGTTGGTTTCCATTTCATCAGTGGGTATACAGTGATTATCTGGGGGGACTCATTCCCACTCCCAGTGTCAGTTAGCTGGAGGGGCATGTAGTTGGCATTCAGTGGCAGCTCTGAGAAGTAATAACAAACCACTATGCTTTTCTTGTCAGACAGAACTTCCTGGAAAAGGGGAAGCACACGGTGGTTTCTCTGGATGAATGATTAAGAATCCTTTCCAAACATAAGTACAAATTTATTGGATGATTTTGATTGGGTCAATTGATTCCATGAAAATGGACAGACACAAAGCAACTTGAATTCTTTTTTGACCAGAAGCAACTGGTCATTTTACTCAAGACAGGCGAACTGCATGTGCATATAGACAAAGACTCCTAAAACCAGGAGGGTGGGTTTCGAAGGGAGTAGAGATCGGTGGGGATGGAGTCTCATGGATCCAGAGCTACTTGATCTGTCTCCAGGCTATGAGGTCCTGAACCCCTGGGACAAGGCTTACTTTCAAGAGTAATATGTACACATTCCAGAGAAAAATATCTTACACATACATTATGGGGGGTGAAATAAGGAAAAAAAAGGAATGTCATTTCTCCCTTATTACCAATTATGTTAGCCACAGCAAAGAAATTTGGTACCTCATACTCCCTTGACTTAAATTATCGATATCCATTTTCAAAAATGATTTCTGTGGGCAGAACGTATATTGAGGAGGTTTAGTGATAACACTTTTGCATTCATAAACAAATCGCCTGGGTCAGTCTCTGAGACCATCTGATCAGGAAATTGTGCCCCAAATCCTAGACTCAGAGCCCTTTGCAGTGCTCCAGGCCCGGGACCCATAACTGAAGGTCAAAGACACATTTCCCTGGCCTTGCTTCAGGGGAAACACGGATGTGTGAAGTATCCTTACTGATAAATTCAGGCTCCTCACTTAAGATGGAGAAGCCTATCATTTTTTTTTATCTCAATCTACATTTCAGCATCATGTCTAACACACAATTCTACACCCGCCCCTCCTCTAACTGAGCTCACCCCTTCCATGCACACCCTGGCATTGCCTGCACCCAACCGCTCCACTCAAAATCCTACCCATTCTTTAAGACTTATCAGGATTTTCACCTCTTTCAGGAAGCCTTCCCCCATCCTTCCAACTGAATTCATCTAATTCTTTTCAATATCTTCATGCTTCACACACTCAGTAAGTGCACAGACATTTCAGGAAAAGAAGAAAAGGAAAATAAAGTTCTATCATGTATTCAAGAGTTTTAAAAGTACCTAAAAATAACTTCTAATGCATCTTGTATACATTAATAATACATATGTATTGAAAATGAAAGGAACAGTGATTCTACTAATAATTTTAGTATGTACCCTTTCATTACTTTTACCTGTTTTGTGTGTGAGCATAGACATGTAGATATATGACATTGTTCACACAAATGAAATTACATAATAAAAGTTTTTAAACTGTTTATTTTTAATTTATTGATATTTGTATATATAGTTCCACATTTAAAAATAATTCAATGGTGGCACAGCGTTTCATTGTATGAAGATAGCAAAGTTTATTTAACTAATGCCTTATTCTGGGGCATTTCAGGTTTTTTTTCCCCCCTATTTTGTGCTATTATAAACATCTTTATAGCAAAGTATTTTTTTCACATCCTTTCAAAAAATATTGATTAGGTGTCTGTTTTGTCATGGGCATACTGTGATAGTGAGAGTTTGGCATGTTATTTTCTCTGGCTAAATTAATACAATTTAAAAAATCTGAGTCAAAGTGTCTGAATACACTGAAGTATCAATTTCCCGGTATGTTCTTCAAATTAGAATACATACGTATTTTTACACTTTGGCCAACCGATCGCAGGAAAGCATTTTACATTTATTTGGTTTTAAATGGCATTTTATGTTTAAAAATGTGTTTGGGCATTTTATTTCCTTTTTATTAAATTGACAGTTATCCCTTATACGATAAAGTATCAAGCGTTCGTCTCTTTTTTATTAGTTTGGAAAGCTGCTTTATATATTAAAAAGATTAACCATTTATCTATCACTAGTTGCTGTAAATATTTCCCTTTCTTTTTTTCTTTACTTACATTTGGTTTTGCTGTTATTGTTGTTTTAAACAAACTTAAAAAAAACTTTTATGCAGTCAGATCTTTTTGTTTTCTTTTCATGTGTTTTGCCTTTGGTATCATGCTTAGAAAATTCTTTTCTACTCACAGCTCTTGTAAATCACTAGTTTAGAAAAGCCTTGTATCCTTACGGTTATATTGTATCAGCTTAGCTAACTTGCAGGTACATTTCACAAAATTCCATTCTCCTATAGCTCCAAGTTCCCTCCAATTGTCAAAAAGACGATTTGTACTTTATACTCAGAGGGTTGGTGCAGGGTCACCAGGCACTGTTCCAGCTCAACCGGCTCACCCTGCTGATCCTTCTGTGCCGTCCTATACCTTCGCCAAGCCCCGGGCCAGGTGTGCGTTGAGCTTCATCAGGAAGTGCCTCAGTTCCTGCAGGACACCTGTGCCATTAAATCTGGAGACCTGGGGTTCAGTTAAATTCAAAAAGAAATTACAGTATCTTTAAAATAGTGTCTGTGGTCAGTAACATGGGATATCACATCATTTATTCAAGTCTTCTCTGACACATTGTTCTATAAGTATAGCTTTCATATTTAAAAAAATATTAATACAAGTAACATATGCTTTATTGTTACTTTTAGTAATATCTCAATAGATAAATAATAGGTGGATATTTAAAATTACTTCTATAGGCATAGGAGTTCCCATTTTTTTCTTCATATATTTATCTCACAGCCACCTTTCTGAAATCTATTAGTTCTCAGAGGTTTTCAAATGAGTCTTTTGGATCTTCTTTTTATTTTTTTAAGCAATTTTATTTATTTGAGAGAGAGAGAGAGAGATACAATGATCAGGAGGGAGGGGTAGAGGGAGAGGGAAAAGCAGAGATGTGGGGCTCGATCTCAGGACCCTGAGATCACGACCTGAACTAAAGGCAGATGCTTAACGGAGACACTCAGGTGCCCCAAATCTTTTGGGTTTTCTAATAAAGACGTACAAATAATGATACCTTGTATTTTATTTTATAGCACTGGCAAATGTTTTTATTTTCCATACCTTAGTGATAATCTAAAATATACAAACAATGCTAATCTGTTTACGATTTTAGCAAGGAATTTTCCTTAATTAGCCAGTGTGGATAAATTAGCAAGCATTAGGCTTACTTCTGGTAAAGTTATATAATTGATGCAACCAGTGTTTTTCTAGAAGCCTGGATCAATTAGTAGTTGCACTTAAAGCCAAATATAATTAGTCATAAAATAGTTGGATTTTCTAATCAATTGCAACTAATTGGCATGGTGAAATCTATGTCATAAAACCGCCATCAAAACAGTGGTGGAAGAGAAATAGTTACATGAAATCTCTAGCTGACTTTCTCCCAGGTGGTGAAGAGCCCGGTGCCCGGTCCTGGAGGGTCTTGGGAGCCAGGTTTTCCTGGAGAAGGTGAGGATGGCCTAGACCCCTGAGAGTGAGAAGCAGAGAAAAAACTGATTCAGGGTTTCTGCAGATTCAGCTGTGTGTGTGTGTGTGTGTGTGTGTGTGTGTGTGTGTGTGTGTGTGGTGTGAGTGTTGACAGTGGACAGGGGCTAGTCTTGAGTTAATTGCAAAATAATAGATCATATTACAGGTTTCTCCTTCCCCTTCCTCTTGCTGTTTCCATGTTACGTTGCAGCGAGTGTAGGAGCAGCTTGGGTGGGAATCAGGCTGTCTCTGCGCACATTAAGAACTGAACTGCGGCAGGGAGACTGAGCTCTCAAGTAACTCTTGTTTAAATCTCTCCAGTGTGGGATTTGATGTTAAGCTTTCTAATGGACAAGTTGTAATTCTCTTGGGAAGAGACCTTTTTCCTGCCACGACTACAGTGTGAGGAATAGTTTTCATTCTGTCCTTCAAAAATGACTCTTACTCAAAACAAAAAACAAAAACAAAAAATGACTCTTATTCATACAACCTCTACATCCAAAGCCATAGCTCACTGCGCTAGGTCTTTTTCATAAAAAAGGATGGGCATTTTTTCCCCCAAAGCCATTGACCCATGCCAACCCATAATCTCGGTCTTTTCCCTGCCAGCCTCTTAGCCTCGGATAATCTGGAGAGAAGCAGGGTCTCATTTCCTTACATTAACTAGTGTAAATAACTTAATAATAAATGTGTTAGAGAAAAATTTTGCTAGTAATTAAATTCCCTTAAGTATTCTGCCTATACTCATTAGCTTAGAAAAAAACAAACAAACAAGAGTAGAGTTTATTTAAAAAAAACATTTAAAAATAGATTGGAAAATTACACAAGAAAATTCTCCTGGGTATTTTATATAAATTGTAAATGGCTATGTCTGACCCTAAGTACCATTGTGAGCTGGGCAAAGATTTTTTGGACCTATCCAAGAGTTTGGTGGCAAGAGTCAGTCTACATACTCCTAAGGCATATAGTTCAGTTCTTACAACATCCAAGTCAGATTTCATTTCTCCATCTGTTTTCTTCTCACCTCTAGAGTTTATAGGGACTCTTCTTATCATAGAAGAAAAGAATGGGAAAAGTGACAGGGAGAGTGTTAACCCATAGAAATGGTCAAGTGACAAAGGGAGAGCTCAGCATGAAACACATTAGGGACAGGGGTTTTCTCAGAGCCCCGCTATCTGACAGTGCGGCTTGCTGCCCATGTGTGGGGCCTGCCCTGAGTGTGCGAATACCTGAAAGAGACTGACATTTTTCTCCATAATCCTAGCACAAAATTCTCATTGAGTTCATTGAGTTTTGACTTGTGCTATATTCTAGAGCTCAGTCTGCTGTCATTGTTGTTTGACTGTAATCTGCATATTTCATTAAGTAGACATGAAGCTAGTGTTCCACCCACCCTCACACTTCATTTTCCTGCTCACATATCTTCAACTGCTTCAAGAAGCACCTGTCAAAAAAGATTTTGGGAATAACCTGAATAGTGACCTTCAAGTAAGGGAGTCAGAGAGCTCCGACAGAAAAGCACGAAACCTGGATTTTAAAAAATTTATTTTACAAAGTTTGAGAGACGCTCCTAAATTGTCTTACAAATGCTTTCATAACAGGGAAGTAAAGTCCTTTAGAGAAGACAAAAATGGGTTCTTCATTGTCTTACAGAGCATGGATATAAGCTGATCAGACCTATTAAGTAGAATGGAAAACCCAGCATTCTTGCAAATGCTGATGGGAAAGAACCAGGGAGGCCTCTTGTGTTTCTTTGTTTTCTTCCTTCTCTTAGTTTTCATTTGGATATTTCATAAAACCTAATGCATAACACCTAAACATTTGATGTCTATTGATTAAGTCATAATGTACATATTCAAACAAGTAAAACAGTCCAAAAGAGGTGCTACAGCCTGAATGTTTGGGCTAAAACTGGAAATTCAATACAATCAGTTGTCATAGGCAGAAAATGCTTTTCCTTTAAGAATAGTTTTATGAGTAAATTATTTTTAACTTCAAACTGTGTTTCACTAAACATGGAATAATTCTTAAGCTTCCATGTGAAGCCATTTTTATTCAAGGTAGATATACCTGTGTAATGTTTTATGTTGATGAAGCAGCACTGAACTTTTCAAATGACATAAATAACTAACCATGGTTATAATACCAGAAAAATTCTAGAATATTTTTAGTTCAGTTACAGTAGCATGAGAATGTCAATTTCCTTGGAACGTATAATAAGAACACTAATAATTATCTAACATCTTCATGAAGAACAGAATCAAAAGAAAGTATTCTGGAAAAGGAGGAAAATGGAAAAGCTGAGTAGTATGATAAGGGTAGCCAGATGCAGGATGCATTCCCGTTCGAAGGTTGGTCAGAGATAGTAAAGAAGAATTTAACCAGGGAAGTGAGGCGGTAAATGAAGAGGAAGAAGGAAGGCACAGAGAAGAGTATCTACTAAAAACACAGTTCAATCAAATTAGTGACATTTACAAAATAATTTAAAAGCTGAAGTCACTTTTAAGTGGGTGAAAAATAATTCAAGCAACTGAGGAATAGGCGAGCAGATACCTTGTTGACATAGAGTCTGAAGTATTATGTAAAAAGAAAAAGAATACTAGTGTACTTGTTCTTATTTTTTCGCTTGTTTAGGAATGAGGATTAGAAACTAGAAATATAAAAGTTGGTAAAGACAAGTATGTACTATTTATGAACTGAAAGGAAATTCTATTCCTATTACAGTTGACATTGTTAGGATTAAAAAAATAATCTCATATATTAAAGATCTTGGTTAATAAGCATCAGTATGCCTTCAGATAATGGACAGCCTCATTAAGTGCTAGTCATCTTAACATATAGTAGAAGGCTTGTTACCAGACTCTATGGATGCATAACGCAGTTGATTAGGTAACCACAGTAAACTTAATTTTTCTGATTACTTGAGATAAATAAAAGAGTAGAAAGCAAAAAAGCTATAACAGAGAAAAAAATATAGTTTAAAGCAAAAAAGCTATAAAGAAAATTATAGTTTAAATTAACTGTATAAAGAACATAGTCTCCTATAATAAAAATAATTTAAAGATTCTATGACTCAAATATATATGTTTAGATATGGAAAGATGCTCAGCTTTATTTCATAGCTTCTCAGCCCCATGTGACTACCAGAAATTCATATAGACTGACAAAAATTAATTAAAAATCAACAAGTCAAAATATTTGAGAGACTAAAAATATGTATTTAGTTTAGTTTAGGAGAGCATTTAACAAAGAAAAAGTTATAGAGATAAAAAATTACTATATTATTCATTTTATTACACGTTTGGAAAGAAAATGAAAAAATTTCATTGAATTATGAAGTGAAGATACACATAGCATTAACTGAAAACATTTAATTTAAAAAAATGTATCACGATTTAAGCAAAACATCAAAATATAAAAATCAGTGCCTCTTAATTGCTTTACAAAAGGATTTTTTTTTAAATTTAAAAAAAATTTTATAATTCTTATTTTTTTTTTTTTAGATTTATTTATTTGTGAGAGAGAAAGAGAGAGCAAGCACACAGAGGGAGAGGGAGAGAGAGAAGCAGATTCCCTGCTGATCAAGGAGTCCGATACAGGGTTCTATCCCAGGACCCTGAGATCATGACCTGAGCTGAAGGCAGACACTTAACCGACTGAGCCACCCAGGTGTTTTAAAAGGATTTTTCTTTTAATAAAAAGCTTCATCATAGGATTTCTTAAAATAGATTTTTCTGTAGTATTGAAAGCAGCATTCAATTTAAAAAATCAACTTACTAATTTTTAATGAAATATAGCTGAAATTAAGAAAAAAAGGCTGGGGTCAAAACAGTAAGGAAGCAGACCATTTGTTGAGCACTGAGTGGTCATGAACTGTCGTATATATATAATGTTATTTATTTTTCTTAATTAAATACCTTTTGCCTAAGCATTTTTGACATGTTTTACAGATGAGAAATTGCAAATTAGCAGATGAACTAATTTAACCTAAGTCCACTAATGTTAGTAAGTGGCAGAGTTGTGATTCAAACATGGATCTTGCTGACTCTATTAGATTATATTCATTAGATTATAATCTATTGTCTACAATTGCAATGCGAGGTTCACAAGAGTTAATATCTCCTATAAGGAAAATACACCTGATACTCTCCCTGTTTAATATGTATCACTTGGAAGCTCCAAAATTTAGAGGAGACTCAAAAACAATTAAGTGACATAATAATTAACTAGCTTTAGTAATAATGAGTGAGAGAGGACATTGACTTATAGCCCAATATGAGGAATGTACCCAGTGTGAAAAAGCTTAAAACATAAGAACTATAATCTTGGTGGTGAGTCACCTAAAGAAAAAAATCCTTTGATTAAAGTACATACTTCTTCATAACATTTGGTCATATGACTAGTTCAATTACTTTAACTGTCTTTATATATGATGCTTATTGGCTTGACATAAGTGATAAGTTGTAACAGCTGTCCAAACAAATGGATTTGTCATGCTGAAATCCACCCATTTCATTAAACAGGTCAGAAATGAAAGCATTTGTGAGATAAGTTATTGGAATAGATGGATTAGATGATAAAATTTCCTCTCTCAGGTAGAAGATATTCCTCTCAATCATGTCGATTTATTTATTCACGCGATGATTGAGAGCCTACCATGAGCCAGGCACTTTTTCTAGGTGCTACAGGTATCACAGAACATTACAAAGTCCTTGTGCTAATGGAACTTACATTCTAATGGGAAGACAGACAGTGAAAAGTAAATAGAGAAACAAAAATATTTTAAACCAGAGAAAAGAAAAACAACAGCAATATCAACAACAAAGAAGAAATAGCATTTGGATCATATATATTTTTTAAGTTTTTATTTAAATTCCAGTTAGTTAACATATGGTGTAGTATTAGTTTCAGGTGTACAATTTAGTGATCAACACTTCCATACAACACCCAGTGCTCTTCCAAGTGCCCTCCTTAATCCCCATAGAGGATGAGGGGAATGGCGAACCCCCCTGCCCTGTTGGTGGGAATGTTAAATTGGTGCAGCCATTCCAGAAAACAGTATGGAGGATCCTCAAAAAATTAAAAACAGAGCTACCCTATAACCCAGCAATTGCACAACTAGGAATTTACCCAAAGAATACAAAGATACTAATTTGAATGGGTCGCATTATTATTTGTCATATTAGAAATGTTCCCTCATGAATATATATTACAAATCTGCTCTTTGTCATGCTTTCCAAGGATAGTAGTGATTAATAAATACCTTTTTATGCTCTTTCATTTTGATAAATTAAATCATTTTGAAAGTGAAACTGTGTTTTTATTTTGAAATCTATGGAAATGAAAAGGCAAGGCAAGGCTTTCCTAACAATGTTAAAATAATTTGATAAAAAATACATCATCTCGCACAACGAACAAACTGTGGAAGTCAATGTAAGTTTACTTCTTGTGCAACCTCCATTAGGCATGTGTGTCACAGAAATATGAGAAAATATAATTGTGGCCTTGTATTATTCCATCCGATTTTATTGCCTGAGGGAGATGATAAACAATGAAGTAAATAAGGACCAATACTTAATGTAAGGTAGTGTTATGAAATGATATGAAGGCAACCACACTTAGAGCTCGAGTCTCTGAGCAAACAGAACAATTCTCAGAAAAACATTAAAAATAGCTTATTTCCATTTCGTGAAGAAGGAATCTTCTCTGCAACCCAGAGCAGCTATTAGTGTGATTGTTACTAAATTTAAAGTACAGATTATAGTCTCCATTTTATTTGCCTTCTCAGTAACATTCAGTGCTCTTGAATACTTTCTCATTCCCACAAACTGTCCTCCTTTGGCCTCAGTGGTACCATGTCTTCCTGTTTTTCTTTCTCTCTGGACATTTCTTACCAGTCTCCTCTGTCAGATCATCTACCTGTCCCCATTGCTGAAATGTCCTTTCATCTCAGGTATCCGTTTTGGGGTCTTTTTTTTTTTCATGACATATGTTCTTTCTGGTAGATTTCATCTATTTTCATAGCTTCTGTTATCTATCCATCCATCCATCTATCCATCCATTCACTATCTGTCCATCCACCCATCTACCCATCTAGTTTCTAGTCTATATACTGAAATATCTATTTGACATTTAACTTGTCTTCCGTCTTTCCAATGCATTTTTAGAAAGGTGACAGATTATACATATCACTATATAGTAATAATTTCATAATTCAGAATTACTTGACTGCTAAGCCAACCGACTGAGAGGTTTTGCTTTTTTTTTTTTAATGTGTGCTTAGTAGAGCTTTTAGCCACTTGCCCTGTCTATTACATCTTTGTGCCACTTTGTAATAATCAGCTGCCTCAGCCTGTGTGAGGGTCCTAGACTCATGTTTAGATTTGTAAGGTAATAAGTTCAAGGAAAACTTAGCTGAGGTCTTTACACTCAAACCACTCTGCCTCGATGTTTATACTTTATGCTAAACATGTCTATAATATTATACATTTTATACCTTTGCATTTTTACAAGGTTTTGATGACAAGGAATGTCACATCTGTACATCTGAAAGTGGCACTTACTTCCTCACATGTAGATAAGCAAGCTTTTTATGACATCTTCATGTATTTAATGGGTTTTGGCACATCAAAATTCATCCTCCTTAATTGAACATGTAAATATTTGTAGACTATGGGTTGAATAGTGATTCTAATTCTAATATCTTTGTGATAAAAACCCTTCCAAAAGGAATAAATGAATGTCAAATTCAGTTTATAAGCCAGGTAAATATTAAGTGCTATAGGTCTGTAATGTTTCAAAACATTATGGTTATATTAGAAAGAACAATATTGCATATTGAGTATTTATTTTAAATTGAAAGTTCTCCATATCAGCATTGGCTTTCTTTTTCTTTACCTTATTCTTATATAACTTAAGTAGAGATTACTTCAACATTTTGTGCTTTTATGAACAAAATATTTCAGTTCACCTGTAAGAATATGGTTCCTTGTCTTTGCAGGTATAATCTAGAACAAAGTAGAACAAATCCCATTATGGGCTTATTGTCATAAATGAGTCCTTATGAAAGTAGTCTCCAGTTAATATTAAGAGTTTGCCAGGACACTACCTCCAAGTTTCTCAGGACTGGACCCTTCAAGTGCTTCTGTGCTGCCCTGCTTGTCACCTGCCATGCCATCAGACCCTGGGAGATTCCTTCTTTGCTAGATAGAACTGTCCTGCACAGGTGACCATTGCTGTTACCAACACTCATGGGGGAGTCTGGGGGAAGAGATGGCTCTTTTTTTTTTCAATAGCATTTTATAGTTCATTATCTCAGATATCTATGTTTAGTTGGCTGAGTGAGCTCCTAATGATTCCTGTCTTCTTGCAGATAACAATTGTAAACTCTGAATAAACTACATTTAACAATGAGAACAACTTGTATCTCCCACAGGCTTCCAGTTAAGGAATGAATAAGTCATGAGGATAAAAGCTACAGCATAGGGAATATAGTCAATGATATTGTAATAGCCTTGTATGGTAACAGCTGGTAGCTACATCTGTTTTTGTGGTGAGCATAGCATAATGTATAGACTTGTGGAATCACTATGCTGTGTACCGGAAACTAATGTAACATTATGTGTCAACTGCACTTCAATTAAAAAAAAAAAGAAAAAAGAAAAGAAAGAGCAGCATCCTGAAGGCACTGATGAGTGAGCAAAAGCAAGCAGATTTTGGATAGGAGTGAACACTAGGAAGGAGGCAACAACATGGGGTAAGTTGCCCACTTTACATAGCTTTTAGCCTGAAGGCAGACCAAAGTTCGCGTTGTATGGGATGGCTGACATTGCAATAGATATATCAAACTGAAATTTTTTTGCATAACAAAGAAAACTAACAACAGAGTGGAAAGGCAATCTATATCATATGGATTCTATATCTAAACTAGATGTAGAGAAAATATTTGCAAACCATACATCTGATAAAGTGTTAAGTTTCCAAAATACAGAAGGAATCCCTACAACTCAATAGTAAAAAAAACTAATATCTTGATTTAAGAAAGGACAGAAAACTTGAATAGACATTTTGCTACAGAGGAAAAATGGACAAAAGGTATGTAAAAAGAACTCCACTAATCTTCAGGGAAACGGAAATCAAAACTACAGTGAGATACTATTTCACACCTGTTAGGATGGCTGTCCCAAAACAAAAACAAAAACAAAAAACACAAGAAACACAAAAGACCAGCATTTGTGAGAATGTGGAGAAATTGGGACTCCTGTGCACTGTAGTAGGAATGGAAAACGGTGCAATCACTACAGAAAGCATTATAGTAGTTCTTTTTCGTTGGTTTTCTTTTTCTTTTTTTTTTTTTCAAAGTGGTCAGCACAAGGTTTTTTAAAGATCTATCCATATGTCATGTATACATTTAGTGGTATCATTTCTAATTGCCGCATATCATCACAGAGTATGTGTGGAATTACCATATTTACTTCCAATTTTCCTAGTTATGAACACTTAGGATGCCCCTAAACAGCACTGTGATGAATATTCTTGTTCGTTTTTTTAGGCGTAAACCCGAGAGTGGGATTCTAAGGTCATTAAAAGAATAGAAGTTGCTCTCCAGGTAGGCTCTCACCAGAAGTGTACGAAATGTCCCATTTCCAAGTTTCTAAATTTTACAATCAGTTAACAAAAAGTGGTGTCTCATTATTATTTTGATTTATTTTTCTCTGATACCAAGTGAAGCTAAGAATCTCTACATATGATTGAATATTTATGTTTTTCCCTTTTGTGACTTGCCAATTTATATCATTCATTGATTTTTCTTGTGCATTCTTGCCTTTTCTTTCTTTCTTTCTTTCTTTCTTTCTTTCTTTCTTTCTTTCTTTCTTTCTTTCTTTCTTTCTTTCTTTCTTTCTTTTGGTAGGCGTTCCTTGCATATCCTGAATACTAATCTCTTGTTAGTTTTAGGTATTTGCTAATATTTTCTACTAATCTGTCATTCACATATTAAAACTTTGTATGTGAGGGTTGTTGAATTAAAAACTTAATTACCATGAGTTTGATAAATATATTTTTTTCAATTTAGAGTCTAGGCATTTTTATTTTGTTTAAGTTCTTCCCTATACCAAAGTTACAAGGCTATTCATTTTTTTAAAAAGTGTCATAGATTTAGAATTCACATTTAGGTAGTTAATTTATCTTGAATTCATATTTGGAATGTGGTTTAAGATTGAAATCTCCCTTTCCTTTTGCTACAAAAAGCAAAGCCAATTTCCCAAACCCTCAACTATGCAATCCATTTTTCCTCACCGATTTATAGTACAATCTTTAATATAGAGTGTCTGTAAGTATATGACTGTTAGTGAGCATTCTGTTCTTTCCTACTGATCTGTTCACCAATTCCTCTACTGTTTCTATTATTACAGCTTTCGAATACACAGTAGCATCTCATAGGCTGAGTCCCCCAGGTTTGTTATTCTTGCTCAAGTTCACTTAGCTCTTTCTGGATAGTTATTCTTATATAATTATCAGTCCATATATGACAGGTTCTTCAAAACATTAATGTCAAATTTTGATTGGGATTGTAAAGAACTTATAGATTGATTTGGGAGTAAAATCATTGCCTTTACAGGTTTAAGTCACACCATCCACAAACATAATATCTTTTCTTATTTATTGGGGCTTTCTTCTATGTCCTAAAACTAGACTGTAAACATTTTCCATGAAATTCTTGTGCATTCTTTTCAGATTCATTTCTAAAGTCTTTTCGTTTGTTTTTGTTATTATAGGGAATGGTCTCTTCTGTAGCTTGCAGTGTCAACTTGGTCAAATTCAAACTGTTTCTGAGAATTCTTTTCCCTGTGTATTTCTAGGTTGGCTTGCATTGGTAAAGTCTGTACAAGATTTAGAAGGCTGAAGTGAGGAGCAGACATTACTCTCTGAAGTGTCCTCAAAAAGTTAATAATAGACCTACCTTATGACCCAGCAACTGCACTACTAGGTATTTTACCCAGAGGATACAAAAATACAGATTCAAAGGGATACATGCACCTTGATATTTATAGCAGCATTATCAATAATAGCCACACTATGGAAAGAGCCCAAGGTCCATTGACTGATGAATGGATAAAGAAAATGTGGTATATATACACAATGGAATATTACTCAATCATCAAAAATAATGAAATCTGGCCATTTGCAATGATGTGTATGGAGCTAGAGTGTATTAGGCTAAGTGAAATAAGTCAGCCAGAGAAAGACAAATATATGATTTCATTCATATGTGGAATTTAGGAAACAAAACAGATGAACATATGGGAAGGGAAAGAAAAGAGGGAAACAAAGTGTAAGAGACTCTTAAGTATGGAGAAGAAACTGAGGGGGTTGATGGAGAGAGGTGGGTAGGGGATGGGCTAAATGGGTGATAGGTATTGAGGAGGGGACTTGTGATGGGCACTGGGTATTACATGTAAGTGAGGAATCATGGAATTCTACTCCTAAAACCAAAACCACACTATATGTTAACTAACTAGAATTTAAATAAAAATTCAGAGAAAAAAGAACTATATTAATAAAACTTAAAAAAAATAAAAAATAAAATCTGCCCAAAAGGAATAAAGTATTGTTAGATTCACTTTTCTATTTTGTTAAGAATTTTTAATCTAAATTTATGAGAGGTATTGGTTTAGAGTTTTATGTAGTTTGATCAGGATCGTAAAGAGTAGTTTTATGCAGTTATAATTTGGTTTAGAGTTTTCTTTTTATTTTGATGTATTTATCTAGTTTTGTTATCAGAGTAATACTGGCCTCACAAAATGGGTTTGAAAGTGTGTTCTCCTCCTCTATATTTTGAAAAAGTTTGTGCAGTTTGTATTATTTCATCCTAATTTAATTAAATTAGTGAGTGAAGCCATTTGTGTCCAAAATTTTCTTTGTGGGAAGTTACTTTTTTTTTTTTAAACATATATATATGTATATTTTTTCATTTTATTCTTGGAACAATACTATGAGGTAGGTACTGTGGTTATCCCCATTTTATTTTTTTATTTTATTTTTTTATTTTTTAATTAATGATTTTTTATTATATTATGTTAGTCACCATACAGTACATCCCTGGTTTCCGATGTAAAGCTCGATGATTCATTAGTTGCGTATAACACCCAGTGCACCATGCAATACGTGCCCTCCTTACTACCCATCACCGGTCTATCCCACCTCCTAGGGTCTATTCCCCCACCTCCCTCCCCTCTGAGGCCCTCAGTTTGTTTCTCATAGTCTCTCATGTTTCATTCCCCCTTCTGATTACCCCCCTTTCTTTATCCCTTTCTTCCCCTACTGATCTTCCTAGTTCTTATGTTCCATAGATGAGAGAAATCATATGATAGTTGTCTTTCTCTGCTTGACTTATTTCACTTAGCATTATCTCCTCCAGTGCCGTCCATGTTGCAGCAAATGTTGAGAATTCGTTCTTTCTGATAGCTGAGTAATATTCCATTGTATATATGGACCACAGCTTCTTAATCCAGTCATCTGTTGAAGGGCATCTCGGCTCCTTCCACGATTTAGCTATTGTGGACATTGCTGCTATGAACATTGGGGTGCATATGGCCCTTCTCTTCACTACGTCTGTATCTTTGGGGTAAACACCCAGTAGTGCAATGGCTGGATCATAGGGTAGCTCAATTTTTAACTTTTTAAGGGACCTCCACACTGTTTTCCAGAGTGGCTATACCAACTTGCAGGGAAGTTACTTTTTATTATGAAATCAATTTATGTAATGGTAGAGAAATAATCCGGTAATTTATATATTTCAAGAAATTTGTCCATCTTACCTAAATTGCCAAATTGATGGGCATAAAGTTTGTTCTAATAATCCCTTATTATTGTTTTAATATCATCAGGATTAAAGTAAATGTCTTTTTTTATTGTTTATATTGGTTATTTGTGTTTTTATTCTTTTTTCTGGATTTAGCTACAGCAATTTTATTGATTTTCTTCAGAGAACCAGATTTTTATTTCACTGGATTACTCTATTTTTGTTTATTTTCTGATTTCTGATTTATCTTTAGTAGTTTCTTCATACTATTACTTTGAGTTCAATTTCCTTGTCTTTTTCTTGTTTCTTAATGCAAAATTGTAGATTATTGGTTTCTAGACCATTTTAATGTCATATAAGCATACTTAAATTTGTGATTATGCAATATAAAGCACTACTTAGCCATATCCCACAATTTTTGGTATGTTGTGTTTTAATTTTCATTCAGTAAGATGTATTTTCTAATGTATTTTGTGATTTATTTTTTGACCTTTGGATAATTTAGTATATTTAATTTTCCATTGTTTGGGATTTTTGTAGATATCTTTCTCGTATTGGTTTCTAGTTTAATTCCCTTGTGGTCAGAGAAGATATTCTGTATAATCTCCCTTTTTCTAAATTTATTGAGAGTAGTTTTATGGCCCAGAATGTGCCCTATCTTAGATGAATGTTCCATGTGTGCTTAATTTTTTTTTTTTTTAATTTTGCTTGTAGTAGACTGAGTAAGACCAGCAAATGTTACCTTATTTGGCAGAAAGGCCTTCCCAGATGTGATTAAGTTAAGGATATTGCAATGGGGAGATTATCATGGATTATCCTGGTGGACTTAATGTAATCACAAGAGTCCTTATTAAGGAAAGAGAGAGGCAGGAGAATCAGAGAAGCATATGTGACCACAGAAGCAGAGATTAGAGGATCTGATTGTTAGCTTTAAAGATGGAAGAGAGCCATCAGTAGAGGAATGTAGGCAGCCTTTAGAAGCTGGTAAAAGCAGGAATAGATTCTTCTCTAGATTCTCCAGAAGGAGCAATGCACTGTCAATATCTTAATCTTGGTTCAGTGAGAATTTGGACCTCCAGACTATAAGATAATACATTTGTATTTATATTTGTAATATATGGAAGTATTATCTAAGTGTGTGGTAATTTGTTACAGCAGCAATAGGGAACTAATACATTGGTTATGTGATTTTTCTTTTTAGTAAGTTATATTCTCACTGCTTCTTTCTGAATTACCAAAGAGAGATTAATAATTATCTACCTTATAGGTTAATCTTGAGAATTAAGGGGAATAATCAATAAATTTAAAAGCACAGCTTAATTCCTGCTACAAAGTAAGCATTCTGCAAATATTAATCCCCTTTGGTTTCTTCACATGTTGGAAAGTAAAGCATCATTATGGAGTTTTAATCAGGGTGAATGACATAATTGAATGACACTTAATAATGATAAGCCTTGCAGAGCCACATAGGGTGAGCACTCAGGAGCCACTGCAATGATCTGGGTACGATTAATGAGATCCTGGACTAGAGTACTTAACAATGGGAATAGAAAGGAAAGAAAAAGCTCAAGAGATATTTCAGAAAAGATAGTAAAATATTTAGCGTGGGAGACAAAGAGAGGCAAGAGCTAAAGATAACCTAGCAAATGTGTTTATGCCAGGGTGAAATTCAAATGCACTCTAAACCTTTAGGATCTAGGAAGTAGATTAGCATCAATAAAGCCCACTGTCCTGTCTGATTCTGAGCCGATGTGAGAAGTCTTTATATCTAGTGCTCTGCACTATTATCTTCTAAATTGTTCCATTCTTCTCTGATAAACTCTTGACTATGTCAATGAATATTTAGATATAGTCTAGAACAGTATTTTCCAAACTGTAGTCCATGATCCATTAGTTGTCATGAAATCAACTTGGTCATATAGACACAACATTTAAAAAAATGTAATAAGACAAGACAGAACAGAGAAAATATGTATACTTCATATGTAGCAATGGTAGAAATTTTTTTCGTGTGTGTGTGTGTGTGTGAGTGTGTGTGTTGTATTTCAATGCAAAATGTATTTCTTGTGGATTGCTGTCAAAAATATTTGAAAAATCTGGTATAAAAGGTATCAACATATCCACACCCTTCTTAGAGCAGGGAGTTCAGACTCCTGGGGAATGTGAAGATCAGAAGTTCCTTCCATTCTTCCGTGCCAGGGCTTGATCTGAAGCTGGAAAATGAGTAATAACCATTTGAATTCTTTATTAGTTGATCTTTATAAGGCAAATCCACTAAGACTATGTGTTTATGAGGTATGTCCCCAGATAACCTATAAATCACTTCATTGATAACAACCATTTATTTAATACATATGTGAGAGATGCATATTATCATAGAAAATTTAGTTAGTTCATTGTTGGTACTGTCCTAAGGCTTTCACGTACCTCTTTAAATTACTATTACTTCCCAAACTAACTAATTTTACTAGCATCCAAACTTCATGTATAGCTTTATGATGGGTAGTTTAGAATTTTATGATAAACTTTGATAAAGACCTCTGTAGCCAAAATCACATGAATTTTGGTAAGGCTTTTACTTCATCAAAGGGTGGAAAATTTCTTTGGGCCATTAGGAATTAACTCCCAAAGTAGGCATTACAAATATAAAATATTTGGAAAATATACTAAATTTCAGACTGCCTAGTATTTTTTCATAAATCTTTGGCTCTTACTTTATGGAAAGATGGAAAGTTATTTGAAATCAATAATTTAGGATACTAACTGCAATCACTTGAGAAATTAATAATAGCATAAAGCTTTCTTTTATAAATGGAGGCAAAATAATATAATAAATTTAAAATTGAAATGAATACCTGATAAAATGCTATTTAAATAAGGATTGGAATATTTTGGGGACTCTCACAAACAACATGATTGATGTAGTGTTAAATTCAGTTTTTAAAGCAGCAAGATAAATCTTAATGGGATAAAATAAGAGCTCAATTTTAAAATTAGTCATTACTTTTTCAAACAAACTATAAACAATCTTGGCATTAAAACAATGCTAGGTGATCCCCTGATCAACTTTTATTTATTTCACATTCATATTCCTAAGTAGGATGTAGGAGATAATTTGTTACTTTATAAATTATGTATATCAAGGGAGAATTTTTCTATGGAAAACATGGGGTAGATTCTTGGTCATACATGTTGTGGGATTTTTCTCATTTCATGGGAGTTAGTGTTACCAGTCTCTTACATTTTAGTTTTGAACAGATTTCAAAACAAATCAACAGACACATTGAGACATTGGTTATTTTGGGCTAGTGTGGGGTAAATGAATATTCTAGGAGATTCTGACACTGTGCCAAATGTCTTTAAGTCTAAGTTATAGAGTCATGTTTTTTATGAAACTTTGAGATTTGCCAACAAATCCTTTTTTTATTGTTACTCTACATTCAAAAGGCTTGTCTACAGAGAGGTTGGTAGAGGGCAGTCAAGTCTTTTGCACTGCATAAATTATATCATTAGGTGTCTGAATATGGATTGACTTGTTCTCAAGACCTAAAAACTAAACACAGCTGAGAGCTAAATCCCATGACAAATGAAAGTTCTGTGCAAAGATAACAGACAGCATATAGCAAATGGAATTTCTAAAAACCACACTATCCTCTAATATACACCTGATAAATGGTCATCTAAAACTGTAATTTGGAAAAAAGGGAATTTAATGTTGCTGCTTCAGGATAGCAAGGGTCAAAGAAAAAAATGTAACATATACATTAGAAGCAGAAAAGATTAATGCATTCAATTTAGTGTTCAATGTAAAGAAATTTTTGGGGGAGGGGAATAAACGAAAAACCAGATTAAAGTTAATGCATTAGGCTGTTCCTCCGGAGATTCTTGGTGAAAAAACTTTGTAGTATATGAGATCACATATTTAATGTTGCCTTTAAGGTAAGATTAAATATTTATGAATTAAAAATGGCAAAGTCCAACTGTAGTACTCCTTTAGTTACCCCCCCGAAAGCTTCTTGCAATTAATTGTATTTTAAAAATAATGTCAATATTATAAATAATAATATGTCTTAATGAATAACAATAATTTGTATTATACAAATAGTATATTAAGTAAGATTTATATTTGTGGGTTCTTTTTAAAATTTTTATTACAGTCAGGGATGATATAGTCATTTTCCATGGAATTTAGAACTTGTTAAATTATGTAATGGCTTGACAAAATTTATATTTAATCTAGATTATGTATTCTTTTAAAAGTAAATTTGCTGTAGAGCGTTGTTTAAGTTTAGAGTGTACAGTGTTACTTTGATACATTTATACATTGTAATACAATTGCCAATGTAGCCATATTTATCACATTACATGATTATAGTATAATATTATTGTCTATATTCATTATACTGTGCATTAGGTCTTTTTGGATTATTTACTACTTGCTATAAAATTCTACCCTTAAACACCATTATCCACTTCCCACATTCCATGATAACCACTATTTACTCTCTGTTTTTCTTATAGGTTTGCTTTTTTCTTTTTTTTCCTTCTTTTTTTGAGAGAGGGAGAGAGCGAGACAGCGAGCATGTGAACTGGGGGGAAGGGCAGAGGGAGAAGGAGAGAATCTCAAGCAGGCTCCACACTGGGTGGGGCTTGATCTCATAACCCTGAGATCATGACCTGAGCCAAAATCGAGAGTTGCACTTAACTGACTGAGTAACCCAGGTGCCCTACAGGGTTTAGATTCCACATTTAAGTGAAATCATATAGGACTTGTCCTTCTCTTTTATCTCTCTAAACATAATGTGCTCAAAGTCCATCCATGCTGTAGCAAATAGGAGGATATCCTCCCTCCTCGTGGCTAAATAATACATACCATATCTTTTTTATCCATTCATTCATTGATGGGCATTTGGGTTGATTCCATATCTTGGCTATTGTGAATAATGTTACAATAAACATGGAGGTGCATATGTATACTTGAAAAAATGTGTATTCCGCTTTTTTTAGGATGGAATGTTCTGAATATATCTGTTAGAGTCATCTGGCCCAATGTGTTACTCAAGGTCACTATTTCCTTGTTGATTTTCTGTTTGGATGATCTGTCCATTGATGTAAGTAGGGTGTTAAAGTCCCCTACTACTATTGTATAACTATTGATTACTTCCTTTATATTTGTTATTAGGTGCTTTATGCATTTGGGTGCTCCCATATTGGGTGCATAACATTTACAATTGTTATATAGTATTAGATTATTCCCTTTATGGTAATATAGTGTACTTTTTTGTCTCTTGTTACAGTCTTTGTCTTAAAATCTATTTTGTCTGATATAAGTATTGTTACCCTGCTTTCTTTTCACTTCCATTTGCACGGTAAATGCTTTTCCATCCTTTTACTTTCAATCTGCATGTGACTTTAGGTATGAAATGAGCCTCTTGGAGGCAGGATGAAGATAGGTCTGGCTTTTTTATCCATTCAGTCACTGTATATCTTTTGACTGGAGCATTTAGTCCATTTACATTCAAAGTAATTATTGATAGATATGTACTTATTGCCATTTGTCACTTATTTTATGGTTGTTCTTTATAGTTCTTCTCTCTTGCCCTCTTTCATGATTTGCTTCCCTCTTCTCTTCACGATTTGATGTACTTGGATTCCTTGCTCTTTATTTTTTGCATATCTGTTACTGGCTTTTGATTTGTGGTTACCATTAGGTTTGTATATAGTATCTTATAGCAGTTTATATTAAGTTGATGGTTGCTTCAGCTTGGTTGTCTTTTCATTTTGTTAATCGTTCATTTTACTGTGCAGAAGCTCTTGAGTGATCCAGTCATATTTGTTGATTTTTTTCTTTTGTTGTTTGTGCTTTTGACTTCATGCCTAAAGACTTATTGCCAAGACCAAGATCAATGAGCTTCTTTCTTATGTTTTTATCTAGAAATTTTATGGTATTACTTCTTATGTTAAAGACTTTCATCCATTTAACATTAATTTTTATGAGTGGTGTGAAATAGGAGTCCAATTTCATTGTTCTGCATGTGGTTCTCCAGGTTTTCTGATACTATTTATTAATGAGAATATTCTTTAACCATTAGATATTCTTGATTCTGCCAATTATTAGATGACCATATATGCCAGGGTTTAATTCTGGGTTCTCTATTCCATTTTATTAGCTGATGTGTCTACTTTTATGCCATACAGTTTTTATTAGTGTGGCTTTGTAGTATAGTTTGAAACCCAGAAGCAAAATATCTCTAGTTTTGTTAATATCTCTAGTCTTGGTTTTGTTTTTGTTTTCTTTTTTCTCAGGACTGTTTTGGCTATTTGGGGTCTTTTGTGGTTCCACACATTTTAGGGGTGTTTCTTCTATTTCTGTGAAGAATACCTATGGTATTTTTGTGGGAATTGTGTTGAATCTGTAGATAGCTTTAGGTAGTATGGCCATTTTAAGGTAGTATGCCATTTGTGATGTTTCCTCATTTCTAACTTTATTTATATGAGTCTCTCTTTTTTGCTGTTAATTTAGCTGAAGTTTTGTCAGTTTTGTTTATCTTTTTGAAGAACAAGCTCTTAGTTTTCTTTTTTTTTTTTTTTTTTTTTTTTTTTAATTTATTTATTTATTTATTTTTTTTTAATGATTTTTTATTGTATTATGTTAGTCACCATACAGTACATCCCCGGTTTCCGATGTAAGGCTCGATGATTCATTAGTTGTGTATAACACCCAGTGCACCATGCAATACGTGCCCTCCTTACTACCCATCACCGGTCTATCCCATTCCCCCACCCCCCTCCCCTCTGAAGTCCTCAGTTTGTTTCTCATAGTCCATAGTCTCTAATGTTTCATTCCCCCTTCTGATTACCCCCCCCTTCTTTATCCCTTTCTTCCCCTACTGATCATCCTAGTTCTTATGTTCCATAGATGAGAGAAATCATATGATAGTTGTCTTTCTCTGCTTGACTTATTTCACTTAGCATTATCTCCTCTAGTGCTGTCCATGTTGTAGCAAATGTTGAGAACTCGTTCTTTCTGATAGCTGAGTAATATTCCATTGTATATATGGACCACAACTTCTTAATCCAGTCATCTGTTGAAGGGCATCTCGGCTCCTTCCACGATTTAGCTATTGTGGACATTGCTGCTATGAACATTGGGGTGCATATGGCCCTTCTCTTCACTACGTCTGTATCTTTTGGGTAAATACCCAGTAGTGCAATGGCTGGATCATAGGGTAGCTCAATTTTTAACTTTTTAAGGGACCTCCACACTGTTTTCCAGAGTGGCTGTACCAACTTGCATTCCCACCAGCAATGTAGGAGGGATCCCCTTTCTCCACATCCTCTCCAACAATTGTTGTTTCTTGCCTTGTCTATTTTTGCCATTCTAACTGGCGTAAGGTGGTATCTCAGTGTGGTTTTGATTTGAATTTCCTTGATGGCTAATGATTTTGAACATTTTTTCATGTGTCTGTTAGCCATTTGTATGTCTTCATTGGAAAAGTGTCTGTTCATATCTTCTGCCCATTTTTTGATTTGTTTATTTGTTTCTCGTGTATTGAGTTTGAGAAGTTCTTTGTAGATCTTGGATACCAGTCCTTTATCTGTAGTGTCATTTGCAAATATATTCTCCCATTCCGTGGGCTGCCTCTTAGTTTTTCTGACTGTTTCCTTGGCTGTGCAGAAACTTTTAATCTTGATGAAGTCCCATAAATTCATTTTATCTTTTGTTTCCCTTGCCTTTGGGGATGTATCATGAAAAAGGTTGCTTTGGCCGATGTCGTAGAGGTTGTTGCCTATGTTCTCCTCTAGAATTTTGATAGATTCCTGTCTCACATTGAGGTCTTTCATCCATTTGGAGTTTATTTTTGTGTATGGTGTGAGATAGTGGTCAAGTTTCATTCTTTTGCATGTAGCTGTCCAATTTTCCCAGCACCATTTATTGAAGAGACTGTCTTTTTCCCACCGGAAGTTTTTTCCTGCTTTATCAAATATTAGTTGCCCAAAGAGCCGAGGGTCCATTTCTGGGCTCTCTATTCTGTTCCATTGGTCTATGTGTCTGTTTTTGTGCCAGTACCATGCTGTCTTTGTGATCACAGCTTTGTAGTACAGCTCGAAATCCGGCATTGTGATGCCCCCAGCTTTGTTTTTCCTTTTCAACAGTTCCTTGGAGATTCGGGGCCTTTTCTGTTTCCATACAAATTTAAGGACTGTTTGTTCCAGTTCTTTGAAAAATGTCCTTGGTATTTTGATCGGGATAGCATTGAAAGTGTAGATTGCTCTGGGTAGCATGGACATTTTAACTATGTTAATTCTTCCAATCCATGAGCATGGAATATCTTTCCATCTTTTTATGTCTTCCTCAATGTCTTTCAAGAGTGATTTATAGTTTCTAGAATATAGGTCCTTTACGTCTCTGGTTAAGTTAATTCCAAGGTAACGTATGGTTTTTGGTGCTATTGTAAATGGGATGGATTCCCTAATTTCTCTTTCTTCGGTCTCGTTATTCGTGTATAGAAATGCAACTGATTTCTGAGCATTTATTTTGTATCCCGCCACATTACTGAATTGCTCTATAACTTCTAATAATTTGGGAGTGGCTTCTTTTGGGTTTTCCATATAGAGTATCATGTCATCTGCAAAGAGAGACATTTTGACTTCTTCTTTGCCAATTTGAATACCTTTGATCCCTTTTTGTCGTCTGATTGCTGTTGCAAGGACTTCTAGTACTATGTTGAATAATAGTGGCGAGAGTGGGCATCCTTGTCGAGTTCCTGATCTTAAGGGAAAGGCTTCCAGCTTTTCTCCATTGAGAATAATATTTGCAGTAGGCTTTTCATAGATGGCTTTTATGAGATTGAGAAATGTACCTTCTATTCCTACACTCTGAAGGGTTTTAATCAGGAAAGGATGCTGTATTTTGTCAAATGCTTTTTCGGCATCGATTGAGAGGATCATATGGTTCCTGAGTCTTTTCTTGTTGATATGATGTATCACGCTGATTGATTTGCGAATATTGAACCACGCTTGCATCCCAGGTATGAATCCCACTTGATCGTGATGGATAATCCTTTTAATGTACTGTTGGATTCTATTAGCAAGTATCTTGTTGAGGATTTTGGCGTCCATATTCATTAGGGAAATCGGTCTGTAATTCTCCTTTTTGAGGGGGTCTTTGCCTGGTTTGGGGATCAAGGTAATATTGGCCTCATAGAATGAGTTTGGTAGCTTTCCTTCTGTTTCTATTTTTTGAAATAGCTTTAGGAGAATAGGTATTATTTCTTCTTTGAATGTTTGGTAGAATTCCCCAGGAAAACCGTCCGGGCCTGGAGTTTTGTTATTTGGAAGGTTTTTTATCACTGACTCAATTTCTTCATAATTAATTGGCCTGTTTAAGGAATCAATTTCTTCCGGTTTCAATCTTGGTAGTTTATAGGTTTCCAGGAAGGATTCCATCTCTTCCAGATTGCTTAGTTTATTGGCATATAGCTGTTGATAAAAATTTCTAATAATCCTTCCAATTTCAATGGTGCTCGTCGTGACCTCTCCTTTTTCATTCATAATTTTAATAATCTGGGTCCTTTCTCTTTTCTTTTGGATAAGTCTTGCCAGTGGTCTGTCAATTTTATTGATTCTCTCAAAGAACCAGCTTCTAGTCCTGTTGATCTGCTCTACTGTACTTCTGGTTTCTGCTTGATTGATTTCAGCTCTAATTTTGGTCAACTGCTTCCTCGTGCGTGGATTAGGCCTGTCCCTCTGTTGCTGTTCCAGCTTCTTGAGGTGAGAATATAAAAACTGCATTTTAGATTTTTCTATTTTTTTGAGTGAGGCTTGGATGGCTATGTATTTCCCCCTTAGGACTGCCTTTGCAGTATCCCATAGGTTTTGGACTGTTGTATTTTCATTCTCATTGGTCTCCATAAATTGTTTAATTTGATTTTTGATTTCCTGGTTTATCGAGTCATTCCTGAGCAGGATGGTTCTTAGTCTCCAAGTGTTTGAGTTTCTTCCAAATTTTTCCTTGTGGTTGAGTTCCAATTTCAGAGCGTTGTGGTCTGAGAATATGCAGGGGATAATTTCAATCTTTTGGTATCGGTTGAGACCTGTTTTGTGTCCCAGAACATGGTCTATTCTTGAGAATGTTCCATGGGCATTAGAATAGAATGAGTATTCTTTGGTTCTGGGGTGTAGTGTTCTATAGATATCTATGAGGTCCAACTCGTCGAGTATGGCATTCAAAGC
Organism: Ursus americanus; assembly: GCF_024610735.1. Lineage (NCBI taxonomy): Eukaryota > Metazoa > Chordata > Mammalia > Carnivora > Ursidae > Ursus > Ursus americanus. The sequence goes on along the minus strand of NC_142137.1, from coordinate 46,927,854 downwards.
CTTTGATTCTTTGCTTAGTTTTTGCCAGGGTGTTCTGTCTATTTCTGATAGTGGAGTGTTGAGGTCCCCTACTATTAATGTATTTTCATTTATATGTCTCTTTATTCTGGATAAGAGTTGGCTTGTGTATCTTGCTGCTCCCCTGTTGGGGGCATATATATTTATAATTGTCATATCCACTTGTTGAATACTTCCCTTAAGAATAATATAGTGCCCTTCTGCGTCTCTGACTATAGTCTGTAGTTTAAAATCCAATTTATCTGATATGAGAATTGCTACCCCAGCTTTCTTTTGAGGTCCATTTGCGTGAAAGATGGTACTCCATCCCCTTACTCTCAGTCTGAATGCATCTTTGGGTTTGAAATGAGTCTCTTGTAGACAGCAAATGGATGGGTCATTTCTTTTTATCCAATCTGCAACCCTGTGGCGTTTTATGGGATGGTTCAAACCATTTACATTAAGACTGATTACTGATAGATATGATTTTAATGTTGCCATGTTGCCAGTAAAGTCTTTTTTTTGTATTGGCTGTGACTTTCTGTTCTGTATCACTCTTGGGGCCTTTTTACTTTTATAGAACCCCCCGTAATATCTCCTGTAGGGCTGGTTTCGTAGTTACAAAATTGGTTAGTGACTGGCGATTCTGAAATGTCTTTATTTCTCCATCAATTCTGAATGACAGCCTTGCTGGATAAAGGATCCTTGGCTGCATGTTTTTCTCTGAAAGAGCTTTAAATATGCTCCCCCAACCCTTTCTCTCATTCCAGGTCTGTGTAGACAGGTCTGACGTAATTCTGATGCTTTTGCCTTGGTACGTGAGAAATGTCTTTGCCCTGGCCGCTTTCAATACTGTATCCTTGCATCTAATATTTGCGAATTGCACTATGACGTGACGTGGTGTAGGTTTGTCGTGGTTGAGCTTGGGAGGGGTCCTCTCTGCCTCTTGGACACGAATGTTTGTTTCCCTTGCTAGATTAGGGAAGTTTTCAGCTACAATTTGTTCAAATATCTCTTCTAGACCTCTGTTTTTCTCCACCCCCTCGGGGATGCCGATGATTCTAACATTGGATCGTTTCATTGAGTCAGTAATCTCCCGTAACCTACATTCGTGGGCGTGGATTTTTTTAAGACCATCTTCTATTTTCATTTTTTCCTCTATTAACCCATCCTCCAATTCACTAACCCTTTCCTCTGCTTCTGCGACCCTGGCTGTCAGAGCCTCTAGTTTTGCCTGCATTTGGCTCATAGAATTTTTAATTTCTGTCAGATTCGCTCTCATTTCTGTCCTTAGGGATTCTATATTCTCAGTAACCTTTTCGTTTATACTTTTTTCAATTCTACTCATCATTTTGACCATCGTTACTCTGAATTCCATTTCTGATAATTTGGTTACATCCATATCCATTATTTCTGTGGCAGAGGCCACAGTCTCACTGTCTTTTCTTTGCTGGGGGGGGCTTCTCCTTCTTGTCATTCTGATGAAGAGAGGTTGCGGGGTTTCCAGAACCCAAATTATTGACTGGGTCCCAGGCCGTGCCCGTTGTTTTATAGGGATCTTAGGGATGTGGGCTTCTTCTTTAAAGATTTTATTTATTTATTTATGTGGCAGCCAACCAGCGAGAGAGGGAACAGAAGCAGGGGAGTGGGAGAGGAAGAAGCAGGCTCCCAGCGGAGCCCGATGAGGGACTCCTTTCCGGAACGCCGGGATCACGCCCTAAGCCGAAGACAGGCGCTCAATGACTGCGCCACCCAGGCGCCTCGGGTTGTGGGCTTCTTGATTTTTCAGCCTGCCTTCTGGGGGAGGGGCCTGCCGCGCCGCTACTCAGGCAGCCCTGTTTGGGTAGAGTCTCGGCGTCCCCTGCGAGGGGGGATGGGGATGGGCAGTCTCTGAGCCGGTATTTCCAGGCTTTTGTTCTCTGGCGGCTTTCCCTGGCGGTTTGCTGTGCCTCTTCTGAGAGTCAGAGCAGCAGCGGCCAAATTTCAGCCTCTGTCACAGAACAGAAGGATTGCGGCCCGTTCTCTACTAATGTTCTGGCCACTTTAACTCTGTTTCTGTTGGTGCTGCTCAACCCTGCAGCGTCCCGGGATGTGCGCCCCACACCCGGCGTCCCTGCCCTCACTTCCAGGGCCGGCGCGTCTCTGTCCTTTGTGTTTCTAATGCCGCCAGCCGCCAGCCGCCCCGCGCGCTCCCGGATCTCCCGGTCTCAGTCTGGATCCAGTGAGCGCACCGGGATTCCGGGGTTCCGCGAGATGCCTGGTGGCGCGCACCCGGTTCACGGTCTCAGTCCGCTGTTTTGCGGGTGCCGACCACGAGCCCGCCCGCTCTCCCGTGCAAGTGGCTACCGCTTCCCGGAGCCCGAACGCGGCGGCTCCCTCCCCCTTCCGTTTATCTTCCGATATCTGTGCACAGTTTCATGGCTCCCCGCTTCGTACCTCAATACTCAGCGCTGGAGATGTTCATTTGTAGAGATCCAGATGCGTCTTCCTGCGTCTCAGGCTGGTTCCGTGGTTGTTTAGGCTGGTCTGGTACCTATCCAGCTCGACTCGGAGGACCGGCTGAAAACGGTGTCTCCTACTCCTCCGCCATCTTAACTCCAGCTCTTAGTTTTCTTGATCCTTTCTATCGTTTTAAAAATTTATATAAATTTCTCATCTATGAACATGGGATATCTTTCCATTTGTTTGTGTTTTCTTTGGTTTCTTTTAGCAAAGTTTTGTAATTTTCATTGTACGTTCTTTCATTTACTTAGTTAAATTCATTTCTAAGTATTTTATTGTTTTTGATGTTTTTTGAATTGAAAGAATTTTATTTCTTTTTCAGATTCTTTATCATCAGTATAAAGGAATGCTGTGGATTTTTGTATATTGATTTTGTATCCTGCCACTTACTGAAAATGTTGATTATCCCAACAGTTTTCTGACTGATTCTTTGGGATTTTCTATATACAAAATCGTATCATCAGAAAATAATGACGATTTTACTTCTTCCTTTCTGATTTGGATGTTTCTTTATTTCTTTGCCTTGCCTAATTTCTAGCTAGGACTTCCAATAGTATACTGTACAGATGTGATGAGAGTAGGCATCCTTGTCTTGTTTTGTCTCTCCATTGTTTCTTTTTCCTTGTCTTGTTCCTGATCTTGGGGAAAATTTGTTTAATTTCTCTCCATTGAGTATAATGTTAGTTGTGGGTTTGTCGTATATGGCTTTTATTATGTCGAGGTATGTTCCTTCTATACCCAATCTGCGAAGGGTTTTTATTATCAAAGGATGTATATTTTCAAGTGTTTTTTCTGTGTCTGTTATGATCATGGGGTTTTTATCCTTCATTTTATTGATTTATGGATATATTACATTACATTCATTGCACTGGATCATCTTTGCATTACAAGGATAAATCCCACTTGGTCATGGTGTAAAAAACATGAATTCAGTTTGCTAGAATTTTATTGAGAATTTTTGAATCTATAGTCATCATGGATGTGACCTATAGCAATTCTTTCCCTATGACATCCTTATCTGGTTTTGGTATAAGTAATGCTAGCCTTGTAAAATGAGTTTGGATGCATTCTTCCCTCTTCAAGGTTTTGGGAGAGTTTGAGGAGGATTGGTATTAATTCTTCTATAAAAGTTTAGTAGAATTTTCCAGTGAAACTGTCCTGTCCTGGAGTTTTCTATTTTGGGAGTTCTTTGATTACTGAATTAATCTCTTTACTCATTATTTGTTTGTTCAGATTTTCTGTTTCTCCCTGAGTTAGTCTTGGGAGGTGTGCATTTCTAGAAATGTATCCATTTCTTCTAGGCTGTGTAATTTGTTGGCATATAGTTGTTCAAAGTAGTCTCTTATGATTCTATGTATTTCTGTAGTATCATCTGTGATGTTTCCTCTTTCATTTCTAATTTTATTTATGTGAGTCTCTTTTTTTTGCAGTTAATTTAGCTGAAGGTTTGTCAATTTTGTTTATCTTTTTGAAGAACAAGCTCTTAGTTTTCTTCATCCTTTCTATTGTTTTTCTTGTCTGTATTTCATTTGTTTTCACTCTGATCCTTTATAGTTCCTTTCTTCTTCTAACTTTGAGCTTAATTTATTATTCCTTTTCTAGTTCCTTGAGGTGCAGTTATGTTATTTGAGATCTCTATAATTTCTTAATATATGTATTTGTTGCTATAAACTTTCCTCTCAGAGTGCTTTTGCTGCATTACACAATACTGGTTATGTTGTGTTTTCATTTGCATTTGTTTTGAAATACTTTTTAATTTCCCCTTTGATTTCTCCTTTGTCCCAAAGGCTGTTTGGAAGCCTGTTGTTTAACGTCTGTATATTTGTAGTTCTCACTTTCCTCATGTTGTTCGTTTCTAATTTCATCACATTATGGTCAGAGAAAATAATTCATATGATTTTAATCCCAAATTTGCTAAGATTTGTTTTGTGGCCTATCATATGATGTATCCTGGAGAATGTCCCATGTGCACTTGAGAAGAAGATAATTCTGCTGCTATTGGATAGCATCTTCTGTATATGTCTATTAAGTCTATTTGTTCTAAAGTGGTTCAATTCCAACTTTTCCTTGTTGATTTTCTGCCTGGACAATCTATCCATTGCTCAAAGTGGGATATTGAAGTCTCCTACAATTATTGTATTGTTGTCTATATCTCCCTTAAGACCTGTTATTAATTGCTTAATATATATATATATGTGTGTTCAGATGCTGGGAATATCTATGTTCATGATTATTATATCTTATTGATGTATTGACTCCATTTGTATTATATAATGACCTTCTTTATCTCTTGTTATACTTTTTGGCTTGAAGTTTATTTTGTCTGATATAAGTATGACTATGCTTGCTTTCTTTTCATTTCTGTTTGCTTTAATATCATTTTCCATCTTTTTAATTTTGAGACTATGTATGCCAATAAAGCTGAAATGAGTCCTTGTAGGCAGCATATAGTTAGGTCTTGGGTTTTTGTTTTTTGTTTTTTTGGGTTTTGTTTTGTTTTTTTAATCCATCCAGCCATGGTGTACCTTTTGATTTGTGAGTTTAATCCATTTATATTTAAGTTGTTATTGGTATGCAGGGATTTACTCCTGTCACATTATTTTTTGACTTCTGGTTATTTTGTCTCTCATTGTTTCTTTTTCCTTCTGTTTCTGTCTGTTTGTAAGTTGGTGGTTTTCCATGGTGATTTCCTCAGTCTCCCCTTTTGTTATGTTTGGTGTCCCTGCTCTAGATTTTACTTTGCGGTTACTATGAGGCTTGCATAAAACATCTTATAGATAAAATAGTCTTTTTTTTTCTGCTGATAGCCAGTTATCTTCACTCACCTATAAAGTTTCCAATTTGTATTCTTCCCCTTTTATATTTTGGTGTGACAAATTATCTTTTTTGTACTGTGATTTTGTTACCAAGCTGTAGTAACAATGTTTATTTTTAATGCTTTTTTCCCTTTAACCTTTATGCTATAGTTAAGTGTTTAATATACTATTCTAAAAAAGAGTCACTGTGTTCTAATGCTGACAGACTACTTATCACCTTAATTTGAGTTTGTGTACTTTTGTCTTTTTAAGTTTCAGCTTGAAGTGCTCCTTTCAACGTTTCCTGTAAGGCAGGTCAAGCAGTAGTGAATTCCCTAAGCTTTTGTTTGTCTGGGAAAGCCTTTATTTTTCCTTCATGTATTCATATTCTATGTCTTTGGGTTTGGCTGCTGGAAATTGTAATTTCCTCTTTGTGATACTGTATTACCATGATTTTTCATGGTGTCCATGGGAAGAGCTTCTGCCAGTGCTTGCCACTGCAAACATCTTTCTTATTTAGGCAAGGCTTTGCTTATTTTGATTCTAACAATTCAACAGGTGGGTACTTAGGAGCCTTCCTTTTTCTTCCCTTTTTTCTAGAAGTTGGTGTTATAGCACAGGTTTTTGGTTTTTCTTACCAGATCTGATTTCACTGCTAAGGTTGAGAGCATATGCCTAGAAAACAAACAAATGAAAAAGCAAAGGGTGGTGGCAGAGTGGAGGTGGGATGTATGTACTTAGCTCTTGGGGCTTTGGGGGTGCCCACACACAGTAGGGGGATTCTGAAGGGGGTTCCAGAGGTCTGTGGGTGGACTTCTTGCCCCTGGTGCAGGCAGGAGACACATTTCTTCAGTTAGTTCTCTTCACCTGCCTACTTTAATTTCCTTCCCCCAAATGATTGTAATTTCTTTGCATAGAAAGCAAGTGGTCCCTCCAGCTGCAGTGCATAAGCCTGGGCAGGGCCCCACCCTACCTCCTCTGCCAGAAGGGTGGTGCTGGCTCATTGCCTGACTGGCCACTGCCTTCTCTGTCAGCACTGCGTCTGCTGCCCCTGGCTCCACCGACACTTTCCTCACTCTGCTGCCTCCTCCATAGTCCAATCCACTGACTTCTGGGCACAGAGATGGTGGATCTTTCAGGTGTCCTGGAATGCTGTGCAGAGGCCCCCCTTTTTTGCCCCTTCGGTTATGGATGTCCAATTAATTGTAAATCAGAAAGGACAGAATGAAAAGTGTCTCACATTGCTAGGCTGCTGAAACATCACTCTCCCCTTTTCAGACACTAACTGCTGGAGGTGGCATAATCAGCACAATTGGAGAAAACATCTAAAACTTATATTTTTGAGAAGTAGTTTAAATCAAGCTTGCTGGTCAAATTTTAAAGAATTATCATGATGACTAATTTCTAAAAATAATTTATATAAATTCAGTACTCCAGCTGACTTGGTATTGTAGGTATTATTAAGCAGTCTACTGTCTATTTGACTCTATTTCTCAGATTTTTCAATGTTTAAGCATCGTTACTATTTCTGGTGGAGAAAACATATAAATTAATTTGGAATCATGGTATAAGGTGATTAAATTGAGATTAAATGCCAAAAATGTGCCCAAAATTTGGATTATATTTTATATCATCAAATAAGATTTTATCTATATATGTAAAACTTAGTCTATTATGCCTTCTCATTTTATACTTTACATTGATCCCTTCATGCGTTTTGATCAATTCATTTAATAGATGTTCATTATCACTCTATGTCAGACTTTCATAAACTACTACAGATACCGTAAGGAACAAGAGTGAAGAGGCTTCTTCCCTCTTTCCTCTTTCATTTATTTTTCACATTGTTTTGTCTCCCATTCTAAGGTGTAAGCTCCATAAGAGGCTATGCATCTTTTACTAAAAAAAAAAAAAAAAAAAAAAAAAAAAAAAAAAAAAATCTTATCATAGTGCTTAGTATAGAATCTGCAGTGTAGATGCTCAATGAATCTGTAAGTAAAAGAAGTAACAAATAAATTCATAGTTAGAAGCAGTTTGGAAATATATAGTCTAATGGTGTACTTCTATAGATGACAAGGCAGGGAGCCAAGTTACTCAAGATCCGTAGTGACAGAAGCAGGACTAGACTTCAAGTCTCAACTTCAGGTTCAGGGCTTTTTTTCACTGTCATGCTTTGCCACTTTTAGGAAGATGATTATCATAGAAAATGTCAAGGAGTAAATGAAATCCATACCTAATATCAGAAATAATATTATAAATCGATTAAAATATGTACATTTCACATAATTAATTAGAAAAGAATATAGTGAGCAAACTATAGTGGTGGTGAGTTAAGGAAAGTAGGATGATGATGAAGATAATGAGAAAGTCTGATTATGTGTAAAATATCTTCAAAGATTATTTTATTTTTAATAATTTTAAGTAATTTTTAAAGTAATTTTATTATAAATCTTACAGAGAAGCAATGAAAAAACTAGTACAGAAATTTGGGAAAATTATAAAGAAATGAGAGATGGATAATGTATGGATTATATGCCTCAGATAGAAATGGAATAGTTGAGAAGGGAGAAAGTTTTGAAAATAGATTTTTTGGTGTTTATATCTACATTACAGAATTTAAAGTAGAAACAAGAGGATATTGTAAATCTCTTTGTAAACAGAAATCAGTGGCATATTTCAGTCTATAGAATTTTGATTACTATATGATAAGTGTAACTGACTTTTATCAGAGTACTATTTCTTCAAAAGGTGCATATTAATTTTATTAAGGAATAGACTGAATTAGGATAGGAGATAACTATAATATTTAAAATGAAGAAAAATAAGAGAGATAGTTATTCTAAGCTTACAAATGCAGGAGGTCAATATGCCAACAATTTGAACTTCTGGTCTTTATAATATTTTTCTCAGTTTTATTGTTTTAATCCTCACTATGTGGAATGAATTCTCAATGAACCTTTTTTGTTTTGTTTTGTTTTGCTTTTTGTTTTTTTTTAAATAATATTTTTTAAATTATATTATGTTAGTCACCATACAGTACATCCCTAGTTTTTGATGTAAAGTTTCATGATTCATGACTTGCGTATAACACCCAGTGCACCATACAATACGTGCCCTCCTCAATGAATCTTAAGGACTGAATTGTGTATCCCCAAAATTCGTATGTTGAGACCCTAACCCCCAGGGTGACTGTATTTGGAGATAGGGCTTTAGGAAATAATTAAGCTTAAATGAGGTCATACCTGTTAGGATCGCTGGAAGAGAGAGGTCTTATCCCCTCTTTCCCTTTTACTTCCTTCCCACCACTCTATGTGCACAAAGAGGTCCTGCGAGCACAAAGCAGAATGGTGGCAGACTACAAACCAGGAGAAGAGGTCTCAAAATAAAACCTACCTTGCTGGCATCTTGATCTTGGCCTTCCCAGTCTCTAGAACTATGAGAAATAAATTTCTGCTGTTTAAGCCACCCAGACTACAGTATTTTGTTATGGCAACCTAAACAGAATAAGAATGAATTAAGTGAGAATTTTGGTATTATCTACGTTTAATGGCTAGGATACATGATGTGAAGAGTGACATTTTTTTTTTTAAAGACTTTATTTATTTATTTGACAGAGAGACCAAGAGAGCACAAGCAGGGGGAACAGCAGAGGGAGAGGGAGAAACAGGCTCTCTGCAGAGCAGGGAGCCCGACTCTGGGCTCGATCCCAGGATCCTGGGATCATGACCCAAGCCGAAGGCAGACGCTTAACCATCTGAGCCACCCAGGCGCCCCAAGAGTGGCATTTTTGACTTATGCTTTTATAGTTGCAGGTTTGGTACATAAAATCAGCTTGCCTTATTTTATGTCCATTGTTCATTTTCTTGGTTTATCCCTAATTGAAGATTTATTTTGAAGTAACTTCATTCAATTACTTTACTCAGTATTTTAAGTCATAGATTGATTAGTGATACAGACACCACTTCAGTATTGCCAGCAGTAATCAACATAACAGAGTATTAGTTGCTTGGGAATGACATAGTAGAAATGGCAGGAAACCACAGCTAAGATTTCAACTGCCCACACCGTCAGGGAGTGGTTAGAAGGTTGCCTAAAACCATTACAGAACCTCACATTTGCCATCTGATGAATCCACTTGCCCAAGGGGCGATAATGGCGTCACCTCCTTCAGCCTTTCACATTGCCTGTAAAAGCTTTTGTTGGCAGTGTCTGAACTGCATCCCGCTGGCAAAGGGGTCTGGAAGATGTACTTGTTGGTTTCAGTTCCAGGAATACACAGGGTAGAGGGCAGTGGGAAATGCAAACTTGTTGTCCCTGGTGAAAATATATCCAGCCCAGGTAAGAAGCTTTTTAATTGTCTTCTCTGTCCCTATTTGTCACTGTCTTAGACTGGGGAGAATTCAAAGACAACTAAATCAAACTTAATGCCAATGCATCAAGGTCCTCACAATCCAGATGACACATCAGAATAATAAGCTGATAAGTGCTAGAATGTTATACTGTAATTCTCTAACAGTCATATCATTTATGTTACAGAATATCACCTCCTCATGAGAATACTCATTCTAAAACAGCTCTTTGCAAAAAGAAAAATGACTAGAGTACATAAGTCTCTTTCAAATTCCACTCTGAATAGATTTTCTTGTTCAGTTATTACATGCGTTTTCCTTAAGAACATCTTTTCTGAAAGTGTCTTAAATATTAGCCTAAGTATTATGAATACATTTAAACAGTCTTATCAGTTTAGTATCTACACCAGCTATTAGCATAACTCAATGAAAATTAGGCTAGATCAAAGACTAAAATCATAATTCACTTTAAACTTCAAACATTATTGGGACGCCTGGGTGGCTCAGTCAGTTAAGCATCTGCCTTTGGCTCAGGTCATGATCCCAGGGTCCTGGGATCCAGCCCCACATCAGGCACCCTGCTCAGCGGGCAGTCTGCTTCTCCCTCTGCCTGCCGCTCCCCCTGCTTGTGCTCTGTCTCTCTCTTTCTCTGATAAATAAATAAAATCTTAAAAAAAAGTAAACTTCAAACGTTATTACTGAATTTATATGAGACTTGGCTCCACTTTACATCTGGTAGAGCAATTATAGTTCTCCAGATTCTCTTTTGACAATATCACAAATATGTCTAACTTTCTTTTATCCTACAGAATCCTTTAAAATAGTACCTGATATCCACAAAAGTCATATTTTAATATAATTATCCTATTATTATAATAATAAATAAAAGAATACTTTTTATAACCGTCCACTCAGTTTTCATAAGGCACTGGGATTTTCCCATCTTCCTTTTATTAGAAAAAAGCATGAAAAGAACCATATTAATAAATTACATTATTTATGCTGAATATTATCATTGGTTTGATAGCAGGCATTAGTAGACTAGACAATATTATTAGTAGTAGTCAATATTATATTCCTGTTTTGCTTCAGTGTGGAAGAAGATAAATAATTCACTCAATACTTACTGAACATATACTGTATGCTAGGAATTATAGTCAAACTAGGAACATTTCAACTGCATCCTCATTTAAGCTATTATTATCTTCTTATCCTTACGCTCATGAAAAGAGAATGAAAATAATCAGTCTAATAATGTAAGAAATAGATTATAGAAAATCATATGCTAAAAAGGGAGTGACACAATTTTTAACAAATTTTTGAACAAAATTAAAACTAAAATTTTATTGTAACTTGCTGAAATTAATTTTAAGACTATGCATGTCTTTCCTTAGAATCCCATACAATATTAAGTATTCTCTCCAATGTGTATATATACTTTGAAGATTCTCAAGAGAGTCTATCTCAAGAATATAAGTTGAGTATGATATTTCACAATGCACAGCTCGGTAGGTCCTCCTTTCCCCACTGTAAATCAGGATTTTTGATGATAATTTTAAATTTTAAATTAAGGGTCTTGCAAATATGTCTTTCTCTCCTCCCCCCATGCATTGTCCTTTAACATGTAGCTTCTAAACACCTCAAGAACAAGCTTTGCATTCTAAATTATTGTATATTGAAGGCCTAGAACTTTCTTCAAGATAGTGTGTACTTCACATGTTTATTGTTGTGTCTTTACAGCGGTTTTCTTCAATTTGGTTTGGTGTCATAGTGTTCTGACATATCCTAAGAAAAATGATCCAACTTGCTCTAGCTATACTTTGAAAACGTGTTTTGATTAAATCACCTATGACAATGAATTAGTAAAAATGCAATGAAATTAATATATAAACATTTACTAAATGCATACTATATTTATGGTACTATGATTATGTCCTTTACATCTATTCTTTCAAATCTACCTCAATACTTCTAGGGAGGTATTGTGAACTCCACTGTAGAAAGATGAGAAAGCCAAAGGGAAGAAATAACATGTACTATCCAGATCACATTTATTCAAACTTAAGTGTATCTGACTACACATGCCACACGTTTTCCTATAATATATATGTAAATTAAGAAATTAAGAGTGAAAGTAAATACAGTATATCATTCATTCAATTTCTGATTTCTTCCCATAGCAGAAAATTAGAACCTACTCATTTCCACTCCCCCTTTTTTTAGTAGTTTAAATTAACTCTTTACAAAAGTGGGAAAGGAAATGTTATAAAATACACTATTGTATTTTATATAAATACCATTCTCATTTTAAGAGGACCCATAGTGGTCAGCGGCAAAACTAATATCCTCCAAAATGTTATTTTCCAGTAAAACAATAAAATTTAGAAAGGATCTTCTTTGTCTTCTTTTAGTTTTTTGTTTCAGAAGACAGTGGCGGGAAGAAATGGCCAAAAAACAAGTACCTCCGGAGATTGAGCACTCTTTCCTTTCAGGTTATTTCTCTTGCTGTTCTGCCTTTCCAAAATGTGCTATTTTGTAGCCAGAGTATTGGCAAGCCATTATCACCACTGTCACTACAGGCTTTTCTTTCCAGTCAGATCTCTGGTCAAATTGCATCAAGACCTTCTCTTTTTTCTGAGAGAATATCAACAGGTGTAGCTGAAGTTTGACACTTCGAGTTATAAATTTAGGGCAGAACTGGTAAGATTAGTTGTGTTTGGCCAAGATGATATAATGGTGACAGAATGGCTCAACTTTAAAACTTAGAAGGATCATTTTCCTAGAGATGTGAAAAATAAAATACTTTCCTCTCAGCTAATTCACCACGCCACCATTATCTAAGCAAACAATAAGTTAATTCTGTTCTCCTTACAGAAACAATAATTTCAGAAAGATTTTAAATATGGTTCTAAAAACTCAGATTAAAAACTTAATTGTAATCTTTCTCCAAACCTTTTCCCCATGAGCCAACAGGAAAACTAGGCATCATTGTCGACACCATGACATCCTCTTCATCACCTCCCCCTGTATATATTAATCAGCAAATCTTATGGATTTTTTCTTCAAAACTTAACAAATTCATGCAATTTTCTCCATTTCCCATTCAACCTTGGTCTAAAGCTATCATTATTTCTTATCTGGAACCTTCTGAGGGACTTACCTATATTTACTCTTATTTCATACTCTAATCACTATTGCTCTAAAAGTGATCTGTATAAAGATAAGATTGTATGTACTTTTTTCTCACCAGTGGTTTCCCATAGCTCTAAAATATTAATTCTCAATTGGATCAGGAATTGTCCTTCATAGAATATTTTGGAAGCACAAAAAGAATTATTTTATATCTAGCTTATGATAAGTTGCATTTTCCGAAAATGGCCACAGCACCATTCATCAGTCCATCTATCCTCTTACAATGTGACTGTGGCACTCATCCCATCAAGAAGTGGAGTCTAGGTTCTCTACCCTCGGATCTAAGTGGGCTCCTGCCTTATGTGACTTGAAAGGTTAGGTCGTGAAAGGTGATGCAACGTCTACTTAGCTCTTTTGTAATGCTCTAGGAACCTAGCCACCATGCCAACGGGAAGCCCAAGCACATAGAGAGGCCACTTGCACGTGGTCTGCCCAATAGTTCCAGCTGAAGTCTTACCTTATAGCCAAAATCCAGCCCTAGATGTGCGTAAATGAACATTCAGGTGATTCTAGTCGCAGTTACTGAGTCACTCTTAGCTCTCAAGTCTTCTAGTTGAGGCCTCAGATGTTTTGGTGCTGAGATACACTGTCGCTGCTTTGCTCTTTCTGAGTTCTTAACACCCAGAATTTCCGAGTCTAATAAAATGGTTGTTATTTTATGTTACTAAACTTTGGATTGTTTGCTATGCAGCACTCGTGACTTGGGACACTGCTTGAATATTTATATATTGGATTTGACATAATTTTATTATAAATTACCTTGTTTTTATTTACTTTATTGATTTAAAAATATTATGTATCTAGGTATCCATATTTGTCAATGTTCTCCAGAAAAACAGAAGAAATAAGATGCACATCTCTATAAAATTTATATCTATGTCTGCATCTGTATCTGTATAGGAATTGGCTCACGTGATTATGAGGGCTAGCAAGTCTGATATCTGCAGGGCAGACCCAGGGAAGAGTAGCTATTGTCGTCTTCAGCCCAAAGAGATAGAAATCCCTCCTCTTCTGAAGACCTCATTCTTTTGGCTGAAGGCTTTCAACTGATTGGAAAAGGCCCAGCCACACTATGGAGAGTACTCTGCTTTACTCAAAATCTGCTTATTTAAATGCCATCACATCTAAAAAGGAATAAAGGCCCTGCAAGCTGGAGAGTATCAGGAGGATCTGCATTTTTCTTTCATTTTTCAGTCTGGGATCTGCCTCAAGGCCAGTCTCAGGTGTGGAACTATACAGTCTCAGTAGCAGGCATGTGAACCCCTAACAGAAAATATTCTTCTGGATAAAAAGTATCTTCCAAAGAATCCCTTGTTCTCATCCTAAAATTTACATGGAAAGGGGAAGGAACTAGAAGAGCCAAAATAATTTTGAAGAAGAAGAAAGAAATGAGAGAACTCAGAACCCTGCTTTTAAAATTTACCATCAAGGAACAGGAAGCAAGGCACGATGGTATTTGTGAAAGGATATCCTCATCACTCAGTGGAGCAGAATAAAAGAGTCCAGAAATAACCCACATAAATATTTTTGCTGCATGTAAATTAAAAAATAAATTATAAAACCAAGAAGTTACAAAATAGTTTTATAGCAGCTATTTTTTATATGGTGTAATCCGATAAACTAAATGCTGATTCAGCCAAATATTCTGATACAACTATATTGGAAGAATAAGAGGAAGGGCATGTCTGTGTGGCTCTGGTAGGTGTTAAATCCTGGCCATCTAGGAGTAGGTAGTCAGTAGATAATTTCCAATGTTAACACATTAAGAAACATCATTTTAAAAACATGTTATTAAGAAATATGGTGATACACAATGGAAGAAATGGTTAAGAGTTGAGTAGTTGTTTCTGTGCAGTAGGGTTCTGAGGTAGGGAGCCAGGCAAGAACTCTTGTTTGATAATGTACTACATGGATGATTTAGGGCATAGTTACGTGCATTTGTTCTCTAATATAGAAAATAAATGAGATAAATGGAATTTTAAAGGGTAGGAACCATTCTGGGTATGGGAAAGAGTGAGAGCAAAGACTAGCTCTTTCAAACCAGGAGTTCTTAACCTGGAGGTAATGGTGAGTCTGGTGGGTTCAGGGGACTATAAAAGAAATGAGATGCCTAGAGCAAGGGTGTTTAAGAACAGTAGAACTAGGGGCGCCTTGGTGGTTAAGCGTCTGCCTTCAGCTCAGGTCATGATCTTAAGGTCCTGGGATCAAGCCCTGCGTGGTTGTCTGGCTCCCTGCTCAGTGGGGAGTCTGCTTATCCCTCTCCCAATCCCTCCACCAACCCCCTGGCTTGTGCTCTCTCTCTCTTCTCTCAAATAAATAAAAATAAATCTTAAAAAAAAAAAAAAAGAAGAATAGTAGGACAAGTAGATCAAGTGACTGGGTCAACCTTAAATGCCAGCTGTGAGGCTTAGACTTACAAGTCTGGAGGTTTTGAATCCAGATTAGGACTGACTCTACCCATGTGACCTGAGACAAATCACTTACCTTCCTGGACCTCAATTTCATCACTATAAAAATAAGTAAATTATCTTTAAGAGTTACTTCTGATTGTATGATAAAACTTAAGTTCCAGGATGGTGATTAGTCTTTGGCAGTGGGAAAGGGAGAGATACAAGCAGGCAGTCTAATTTGGAGGCATTAAAAGTATTTGTTTTAGAGGCCCAGGAGAATACACTAGGTATTTATTTTTTTGGAAGAAATGAAGATAGCAGTAGGGTATAAGACAAAGGTTTGCAAACTCTTTGATTATAAAATTCCTTTAAATATTTTAAATTGCTGAGAATCCCAAAGAGCTTTTGTTTACCTAGGTTATATCGACCAATATTTCTGTTTAGAATAAAGCACAAATATACACAGTCCTACACAATTTTACATTCCATTTCAGAGGGCCCCTGGGCTCCCCTTGTGGCCCATTTATAGATTACAGGTTGAAAACCTCTAATACATTAAATTTGTTATTACAGTGTAAGACAAATATAATTTTGCCAGAATAATTTGGATTGGTTCTAGAAAACAAACTACACAACTTTGGTTTTATGTTGCCAAGTGAAAAAATTCTTTGGTGTAAATCATGTTCCTGGACTAGATGACCTTTAAGAATCCCTTCAAACCTAAGATTATATTATTCTATGAATCATTCTTATTGGCTAGTTAGACTGTTCTGATTTCATTGCTCTGTTGCACCACCCTTACTTCACAGGAATTATATCCAACTGGCCTCATGTTTATTCCCCAGAAACTGTAGTCATAAATTTATCTTCCAGTTTCCTTTGCTTAATTTGGAAAATGTCTAGTGAATTAAAAAGTCTATTTCCAGGGAATAAAAAGCAATGGCAAATAGCCTATTTATTATACACATACATACTTCTAATGACAAGGAACAAGAGAGGAAGTGTTTTTTGGCTAAAGAATTGCATTTTTACAATTCAGAATTTTTTTAAGCTAGTAAATTTCATCATTCCTTATTGCACCACTTTTCCAATAGAAGATTTTCATTAAGAAGGAGAAAAAGAGGAAGAGTGAGAAGGAGAAGAAAGGAAAGGAGAGAGAAGGAGAAGAAAGGGGGAGCAGAGGAGGAAGGGGAGGAGGAGAAGAAGGAGAAGATGACGATATCCAAGTGCACATACCGAATGAACAAGGTCTTCTCTGTTTGGGAAGGGCTACCATTCCATAAATCAGCACACACAGATATATTCAGAAATGGCAAGAACAAATTGTGACCTCGAACATAACATGTATTTTCCAAGACTTTAGGAAAAATTTGGAGGTAGATAATTTACCAAAAGTCAGATTTGTGCTTATGTAACATGGAACAGCCAGCTGATCACTATGAAATGCAGTCCTAAACGTGGATTTCTTAAATATAGAAATGTTTGATATCAGAAAAGAAAAAGTTCAGACTTTATTTTATAATTTCAAGGTTTGTTGTACAGGAGAACACAAATCTCTGAAGAGGGTAAGTAGAATTTCTAGGTTTGCTGGGAAGAAAATTGAATTCATATAAATAAATAACAATCATGATTTTCTCCCTACATTCTCTTGGCGTGAAATTTGGGCTAGCCTCAAGCTTAAGTCAACTAACTGGCATGTCATTATCTTTCCAGTTGCCTTTCTGCCTTGTCCTCTTCCTTACCTAGCTTGAAGTTCTTGCCACTTGAAAGTCCTGGTGAAATGCTTCTTTGTAACTTAGATCAGAATGCTAGACCTCTCCTGTTAGTGCAGAACAGATCAGGGCATTAGTGAGTTCATCTTGTTTCTGAGGATAACACACATACTCTAAAGTTAGTAAGAAGAGACAGTGAAGTCTGTATCTTTGCCTCTCCCTTTCCAGACATACCACACCCACTTCTTGCAAAAAGCAAGCCTGAATGCTTTCAAGTTGTGGAATTAGGACCATCCAGCACAGAGCTACTTTCAACACCTGAGCAGTGGGGATGCCCAGGGTAGACATCACCTGCCTGTCTTTTCTGTGTAAGAATGAGGGAGCCCAAAAATTACTGTCTTTACTTCCATAAGGTAGGGAGATCTGAGATGGTACATGAGAGAATTAGATGTTTTCTCTCTGGTGGTCTCTCTGAAGGTTGTTGCCAGGCCCCACTCCTAAGCAATGGTTGAATCGACAGGTATGAATAAAGTACATTAAAAAAAAAAAAAGGACTCATGTACTCAAACATGCAAGCATGACAGAGAGGAGCATTTTTCTCTACTTGAAAGGCATTAATTAGCCCAGACTCTCAAATCAGGGAAAATTCCTTCTCCCTCACGAATCTTCTGCAAAATCAAATCTACCAAATGTTAAGAGAGTGTGAATCAATGAGAACTCGTAGATTGCTGATAAAGTAGAACAATTGTTTGGGAAAATAATTTGGCCTAACAAGTGATGTGCAGCAAACAGCCAGCGAGTCCCTTCTAAGGCGATCACACTAGATGAAGAGTGGCAAGAGTGCTCCAGGAGCCACGGGCAAGAAAGTTCGGAGCAGCTCCAATTCAGATTTCTAAAAGCCAGAAACAACCCAAATGTCAACAAGGAATAAATGCACTCTGGTCTAGTATACAGCAGGAAAAGTCAATGATCTCTACTCCACAGAACAGCATGGATGAACTTTAGAAACACATTGGTAAGTGGGGGAAAAAACTGAGTTCCAGAAATCTGTAATAGTGTGGCATCGTATCTATAAAACTGAGAGACTAAACACTATGTTGTTTAAGCATACAGACATACATGATTGGTAGGATCATTTTTAAAAGCAAGGGAATGATAAACATAGAATTCTGGATACTGGGTAACTCAAAGTGGGGTTGGGAAGAGGTGTAGCACTAGGAGAGAGTAATCTCAACAGAGGCCAATTATTGTAAGTGTTGCAATTCCTAGATTGCAGACACTATAAATTACAGAGATGAAGGAGAAAGGAAGAACTTAAGGACTATCCTCTTCCATGTATTTCTGTCCCTAACCAAGGAAAAATAAATATATTGCTGAGAGGTCCAGAGAAAGTCTGATTGTTGGAAAAGTTGCAGTTGGGTCCCTCCTGGAACCTCTTTTCTGTCTTCAACACACAGGAAGCATCCAGGGCAAAGCTCCCTATCAACTCCAAATAGGAAACCTACACCCAACGGCACATGGGAGGCTTTTTGGCTGCCAGAAGCTGCCCCCAGAGAATCCACTCATTCTGTGTGCTTGTCGACTGTGTCATAGCTCAGCTTGAGTCTCAACAAGATAAGCTCAACAAGGGAGAACATTTCCAGCTGTTGTGGTCAGACAGCAGCAGGTTCTTATCTGAGGACAGCAGGGCCATGTGGCACACCGCAGCCGGGGTAGTGTCAGGGGAAGCATGTGGTCTCTGTACACAGTAGCAAGGTCCAATAGACAGCAATTAGCACCAGGAGAATGAAGATGAACGGGACATATACATAACCTTCATAAAAATGTCACAGGGAAAAGACTCACAAACCATATGGATGTGTGCCGGGGCTCTCCCAAGGATGGCCTTTTATATTACACTCGTCCAAGTGATGGCTTTTTAAAAGAGCTGTCTGTTCACGGCTGTGCCTTTCTGGCTAGACCTACCAAGAGAAGTAAAGGAATAGGCTGCTTCTGTGGGCTTGGTTGAAACATGAAGAGCACTTGGGCTTTCACATTTTGTAGCTTTCTAGGCTCCAAGTTTTTGGTTAGGTTGTCTAATCTGCATATGTTGATAGTTAATGAAGGGGATCCCCTCACCTTGTAGTATTTTCTCTTTTACTTTTAGTGATGTTTTTCTGAACCCATGAGTATTTCAAATATATCCTCATCTGTTTTCAAAAACACCAAAGCTAGGTGTTCTTCATTTTTCATGAAGAAATAAGCTCTTGATGACTGATTAAAGCAAAAAGATCATTATTCAAGAGGACTTTGTCCCACTTACAAGATCAATGACTGAGATGGCTGCAGAATGAGTCCCAAGAAAAAGGCAGACACTAAGGAAAAAGATTGAGCAGAAACCATAGCCAAACTCGAGCCACAGCCGATGGGTGTGAGGTCAGTGTTGACACTGCCAGCGACCACAGGATCACAGGGTTGTGGACATGCTTTTTTTGTTTTGTTTTTGTTTTTGTTAAGATTTATTTACTTATTTGAGAGAGAGAGAGAGAGAGAGAAAGTGCAAGCAAGCTGGAGGAGGGGTAGAGGGAGAGGAAGAGAGGGATAAGCAGACTCCCCACTGAGTGCAGAGCCCAAAGATGCAAGGCTCAATCCCAGGACCCTGAGATCATGACCTGAGCTGAAACCAAGAGTCAGCTGCTTAACCAACTGAGCCACCCAGGCGCCCCTGGACATGCTGGTTTTACTGCTGCTGCCCTCCATGCTCCTCCTGCGAAAGTGAGGGTGGAGTCACCACAATCAGGATGAAAAATCATTTTGACTTTTCTTCTTTGAGATTTCAATTCCTGATTCAAAATCCAGAGATCATTATTCAATTAATATATACTAAGCACCTAAAATGTAAGTGACTCCAATCTAGGAGCTTAGGATACATCACTGAGGGGAAAAAATGAATGCTTTCATCCTCTTAGAAGTTATATTCTAGTGGGGCTGGAGGCAAGTGGGGCATTAGGACACAGGCCATAAACAGTTGGTAAAGGAGTCATGTAAAGTGATGGCAGGTGATAAGAGCTTTAGGAAAAAAGAAAGCAGAGTAAGGGGGATAAGGAAGATGGAGGTGTGGGCAGGTGTCGATTACAGGTGGAATTTTTAAATGGAGTGGTCTGAGAGTTCTCATGGAAAGAGTGACATTCCAACAGAAATTGCAAGAACATAGGGATGGGAGATCTTGTGGCCACTGTGGAAATACAATCTGGCACTTGGACCTTGAATTTCAGAGGGGACAGGGAAATGGTTTTTGGGATCGGAGATGGTAGGAGAGGGTGGCAGTGTAGGAATAAAAAGATATAAAGGGTTAACTGGGAGCCCGGGCTTTTTGTGGTGATTTATATAAACAGAAATAACAAGCTAAATGAAAGTATTTCCTGGATGAATTTAAGGCAGAGAATGTGCGTTAGGGGATTGGGAAGGGGGTTGTACCCTCAGTTCCCTATTAATAGGGGTAAGGAAATCTGGGGTAGCTGGGTGTTAGTCTCAGGTTGTAGGTCTTTTTTGACCCTTAAAAATAGTGGTAGAAAGGGTGGAGGGAGAAGTGGCCACAGACCCAGTGCATTTCCTGGAGGAGATTGAGGCTTATATTAAGTGTTTGGGCTCTGCTACTGGAGTTGTTATGAACTGAATGTTTGCATACCCCCAATAGTTACATGTTACATCTTAATGTCCAATGTGATGGTAATTTGAAGGTGGTGCCTTGGAAAGTGATGAAGTTATGAGGGTAGGATCCTCACAAATGGGTTTAGTGCCCTAATGAAAGAAGCCTCAGAGGGATGGCTGTCTCTGAACCAGGAGACAAGCTGAATCTGCCAGTACCCTGATCTTGGACTTGTGGCCTTCAGAACTATGAAAAACGAATATTTGTGGTTTATAAGCCACCACTTTATGGTATTTTGTTACAGCAGTCTAAATAGACCAAGAGAGAAATTGAGGTATTTGGAGAAGTCAGTAGTTACTGCCGGTGTGGGGGCACTGGCTCTTGGTGATGCAGTAGAAAGTCTAGGTGATCCTGTGGGGTCATCTGATTGGTGGCAGCTAGGGTGGGTGCCTAGCCCTATTCACAAAGGAGGCTAGTGAATAGAATATCTGACCCTTATGACAGAAATCCTTAACATTACACAAGGATTTCAATGCTGGACCATCAAAAAAAGAAGGAAGATAGTCACATTTTTTAGTCTTGCTCTTTAAAAAATGTAATGAAATTTTGATGTCCTTTAACATATAGGTTCCCCTTCCATCACTTTCTTCTCTTTACAATTTATTTGTTGAAAAGCCCAGACCATTTGCCCTATAATTCACACAGTCTGGAGTTTCCTGATTGTACACTCTTGGTGCTGTTCGACATGTTCCTCCATGCTCTGTATTTCCTGAAAATTGGCAGCTGAATCCAGAGCTGTGATCTGACTTCGCTTCATTCCTTTACGCAAGACTGCATGTGTCATTTTTCATTAGGAAGCACATGATGTCTGGTTATCCCTGTTTTGGACATACTGGCTACTATTGATGCTAAATGACCTAGCTCAATTAATTCATTCAGGTTGAAAAATTATTTTTAAAATTCCACAAATTATTTTTTGTGTATTAGTTTTTAATTTATTTTTTTTAGTAAACTTTAGTTTTTAGAATAGTTTTAGATTTATAAAAAATAAGCAGTTAGTACTTAGTGTAATATGTATGGCACATTTGCTATAATTAATGAATCAATATTGATACATTATTATTAGAGTCCATACTTTATTCAGATTTTCTGAGTTTATACTTGATGTTCTTCATCCCGCACCAGTCCCCCCCAGGATCCCATCTAGGATTCTATAGTACGTTAACTTATCATGTCTCCTTAGGCTCCTTTTGGCCATGACAATTTCTTACTTTTCTTGTTTTTAGGGATCTTGACAACTTTAAAGAGCACTGGTCAGGTATTTTGTAACATGTTCATCTATTGGGATTGCTCCAAAGCTGAGGTTATAGTTTTGGGGAGGAGATCACTTTTTCTCCCCACCTGCCAGAGTGTAGAAGGGGTCTTTCTCACATCTTCACCATGAGAACATATCAGGGCTTCTGGAGGTAAGATGATTGAAAGTGTAGAGACCCCAGTATTGTGGCCCCAGGAGTTTCTGCCTTTTGAGTTAGTCCAAACTCAGCTACCAGCAACCTGTCAAAATTCCCATGTAAGTGTTCTCACTAGTTTGTAGCTGTTGCATATCCACTGTCTGGTGAGCAGAACTGGGCTATGATAGTGTAAATTCGCTTGTCTCTCCAGATTTCTTCTGACCTCATTTCTTTCATGCTTCCAAAAAAGTAATTGATTTTCAGTTTCTTTAGCTTTTTTCTTGTTGTAAAAATGAGCGATGATTTCCAAGCTCTTTATACATCGGGAATGAAATTAGAAGTCTTGGGTAATTCCTATTTATTAGTTTTTGCCTTTTAAGGAGATACTTTCCCTCAACTACTATTTGATTACCAGATAGTAGTATAGTTCATGGAAAGGGAAGGTGAGTACTTTATTCTTTCCCTCTATTTATTTTTACTCAAGTTGATGAATTGGTTACCTATTTCCATCTGAAAGTGATCAGTTAGTTCATTTAAACCTATAAACTCATGGATTAAAACACAGTTGATAGATTTCAATCCATTGCCATTATTATCCTTTTTAAGCTCAAGTTGTTCCATTTTTGGACAATAAGATCCTCTTCAAGTTAGCTCCTCAGTCCTTTTGACATGACCCTAGTGCTTCCTAGCTATTAGTTATTACAGGATTGTTCTATGGCATCTTGAACGTTTTCTGCCCTAGGCCTGAATCAGCCGTGGGTTCTCGCAATGGGAAATGGTATTTAAAGACCACAATCTGAGCACTAGAGATTCTCATTCCTACTGTGCTAATCAGTGCTTCTAAGAGTTATCAGTGTATAGGGCTACACACACACACACACACACACACACACATGCATACAAATATGATAAGTCATAAATTCACAGTTATTTCCAATTAAAATTCAGTATTGCAGGGATTGTATTTAGCCCTTCAATAATACATGTGTATCTCCTTTCTTTCATACCAAACATCCTAGTGCTTAAGCTGTCCTTCAAATATCAAGGTTATAGAAAAAGCGGTTTTGACATAAAAATCTAGGAGATTCTGGACTCATTGGCTCTTTTTGAGGAATCTAATATAGTGGTGACTGGGGAAATTAAAGCAAAACAATTGAGGGTGAGTATTTTAAAGTATATTAATGTACAGCTAAGACTGAAACGAAGGCAAAAATGACTGGAAGACTAAGGTACAAATGGTACATATCGTGATATGAATGGATGACACACAAGAAAGAGACAAGAAGGGCTCTCAAACATATTTTAAAATGTTCCACCTCACTCACAGAGAAGTGGAAATTGGAGCAACACTAAGATACCATTTCTCACCTGTCAGACTGACAAAAAAAAAAAGTATGATGGCACTTCCTGTCGGTGAGGCTATGCAGAAGCTAGCGCTCCCACACGTTGCTGGTGGGGGTGCAAGAGATACAAGGAAATCCGGCAACACCTGACAAAACTGTGGAGGCACCTACCTTTTGACTCAGCGATCACACCTCTGAAAGTAGGCAACTACCTACCCATATGTTGTTCATTGCAGCACTGTTTGCACTTGCAAAATACTGGAAGCAAACTAAATGCCTAAACATAGGGAGCAGTCAAATTAATGATGATAAGTCTGAAAAATGAAGAACTATGAGAAGAGGGAGGAATGAGAGCAGGTTAGCAGGGGTGAGAGGGAACAGCACTTCTCTAAGTCCACCTTTTTGAATATCTTTGCCTTTTAGAAACATAGTAACAGTTTTTACACATGTCCTACTCCCTCCCCCCCCATAAATAAATAATTTAAAGCAATCAGGATGAGGAGAGATTCAAAATGGAATACAAACACTAACAGACCAACTGAACTGCATTACAAATGATTAACGTAATCACACCATAGGAGATGGAGAAGAAAAGAATATACCTAACTTTGGATAATAGTATTTTGACTAGCTACTATAAAACACCATTTGGTGCTGAGTCATTAGAATAACTGGGTCAGGGAAACAAAGAACAGAAGTAACATAGGATGCTTTCACCATCAGAGTGATCCTTTTTTAAATTTTGTCTTTGTCAGATCAAAAGTCCCAGTTTCCAGGAAGGGAACATTTTTACTAGCGAACACAGTAAAAATTCCTCTGAACTTACAGCTCCAACTACAACCTGGTCACTTTGGGTTCCTCATGTTAACAAAGAAAGGGGTAACTTAAAGTCATTGACTCTAATTTCCCTGAAGATCTAGGATTGCTGCCACATCATGGGAACAGAGAGGCTCTGTTTAGACCACAAGGCATTTCTAGGTTGTCTGATTCTGTGCTCAGTGATAATGGTGAATGCAGGGAGAAATAACAATTGCAGCTTTAAAAAGGAAAGGCTTTAAGAGCTTAGAGTCTCTCGAGGAGAAAGTCTAGGTCACACTGGATAAGCCACCAAGGCAGGCTGAGGCACAGGCAAAGAGTAAAAGAATTCTAGAATGGTTAGTAGAGGAATTAGGGGGTACGTATCAGTTTCAGACTCCGGATAACAAGGGAGTGTAGTTTGTTGCACTGAGCCTTTTGTATTGAGTTGTCATAGATTTTGCAACTGGTCATGACCTATAAGGGACCTTGGGGCTGAATTTGATTTGATGGGATCAATGAATGGAGGGCACAAGAAGATCTAAAAGGCACAGAAGGTAGAAGGTAGACTACATCATACACTTCTTGTGTACCACTTCATATCCTCTGCAGATTTCCACTAGTTTTGCTCAGATGCTTTTTGACAACACCTCATTCAGAACTGTGCCACATAGCCTTCAGTTCCTACCCCAGAATATCTCTGATGCTGAAACATAGGATGCTTGCTTGCACGAACACCTTCGGCCTTCATGAATGCACGAACCAGGACTGCAAGGAAGTTAGTATCTCTGGGACCACCTTTGACTAACAGAGGCAATGGAGCCGATTAATAAATACTTCTCTCTTCTTGTCCTGCGGTTGGACAATCTTACACATATTTCCTGAGGATCCTGAGAAGTTCCTTGCATGATGGAGTACCAGCCCTCATCACGATGGCCAGTTTAGTAATTAGCTTTCCCTTCCTCCCTCTCTTACTCCTCATGTCCTTCTTCCTTTATTCCTGAGATCAGTCCCCAAATAAACTATTTCCATGCAAGGCTTTGTCTTAGAGGCTCCTTTTTGAGAAAACTAGATTAAAATAGATTAGAGAAGAGATTAGAGCTGGGAAATAAAACTGATCAAAATTTTGCTTCTCTTACTCTGAAGGGATTGTAAGAAAGAAATTTCACAGGCTTTGCTATCAGGCACTTTTTAAGTGAACCCCTAGAAATGAAGCTAGAGAAGATTAGCCATTTGAAGAAGATGAGGCCATTATTTTCCTCCAGTTTACTAAGAATACAGGGAGGTTCCAGTGGTCTGTATCAATCAGTCCAACCCTCAGAGAACCTTCAAGAAATTGTATCTATAGCCAAATTAAATTCTATGCTTATCTTATCAACATTATAAAAGTTTCTCCTGTATTTGACAAGCATAGTATCAATAAATCAGTTTTAGTGTTTTAACATTAAAACCTTGTCTTTTCTTTTCTTTTTTTTTTTTTTTTTGGTTAGGTCTGAAAGTGGTAGCACTTCATTTGTAATGCGTCTGAACCAAGAATGCCCTCTTATAAAAGTTCTCAGTTTGTTTTTCCTTCCTAGCACAATATCCGTATAAACTGCATAGACTCCATTGTTAAAACACGGAAACTGTCTTTGATGATTTTAACCATACTATGTAATAAAGTAATTTTGATTCAAATACAAGAGGAAACTCCTCATCCTTATTTTATTTCTGTCTTATTAAAGAAGGACCTAAGTATTAACTTAGGAAATTGTCAATTTTAAATGATGAAGGAGATGATTATTTAGGTACCAATAATTCACAAATCTATCTTGAATATGTCAGCATTTGATAAGAAAAAGAATAATGAAGATCATAATAATTCTGCTTTGCTATTACCAAAAATTGTTTTCAACAAGGGCAGTGTTTCTGGGTTTAATTTAAATCAGTCTAAGAGAGAAGGAGAGCCTTACAAATAATTAGAAAATGCAATTGATAAATCTTGACTCTGTAATCTCGCTACCACATCTAGGTCTGCCCTTCAAAACTATAAATCTGCCTCTCTGGTTCACTCTCCTTTTCCCGTGTTCACCTAGAAAAGATGAGAAAACCCAAGCAAAACCTCAGCTTTACTATATGAACTCAATTCCAAGAAACTGTTTCGCTTAAAAATTCAACCTAGCCTAGTGTGATGAGGTTTGTTTTTTTTTTTTTCCAGTCACAAATATGTGAATCACATTTTCTACCTGGAGATGCAACTGATAATTGATCATGGTAGATCAATTAGAATTAGTCCAAAACATTTTTAGATGAAAGGGGAAGAAGTTTTGAAAGTGTAGGAGGATAAGAACCATGCAAAATTACATAACGTGATTGTTGCACAAGGTAAGTGCAAGCTTTGATCCTACATTAGCTGAGTAAGTGACCACACATAAGCCAACTACATTGTCCGGATGCAAAACCAAGATGATGATCTTGGTATCAGTTCTATATGTGAGAACAGTCCAAAAGACATTGGTATCCCCGGAACACATGAATAGTTTACAGAAAATAGGAAGAGTAATTTATATTAAGACTACCCCCCAAAAATCTACACTGTAGGGTCATTGCACTTAAAAAGAAGGTTTTAGGCATCATTAGTAACATTTAAAACATGCAAAAAACACAAACGTTAAAATAATATTATCTAAAACTACGTATTTATTAATATTTTGCCATATTTGATATATCTGTATATTTCCATGTATATGCTGTACTTTTACTACCTATGTATTTAGTCACAAACAATACATATTATTCTGTTTTTAAAATGTTACACAAATGACATCATGTATGTATTCTTTCTGCAATGTTTTTTCAGCACTGTGTTCTTAAGATTTTTCCATTTTGAAATCTAGTTTTAATGGCTGTGAAGTTTCTACTGACTGTTGTTTTTACTTTAGTTTGTTTGGTTTTTGTTTTAACGAGCAGTGCTACAATAAACTTCCCCGGACATGTCTCTTTACGCATGTGTGCTAGAATAGCTGGTTATAGATTCTACATTTTTAATCTTATTAGGTGCAGAGAGGCAGTGCATCACACAGTACGTGTGTTTGTTTGTGTGAACTCAGGTCTTGACTCTGTCATTACCTCTTTGACTCTGTCTTCTAATCTCTAAAACAACGGTAGTAGTAGTAATCGCCTATGGCAGACTGCTGGTTGTACTCCAATATCGTTTCTCCCTTCTGTGCATCCAAGAGTTTCAGGTGCGTTCATGGCCATCCAGATACAGGTTACATTTCTCAACATCCTCCCAGCTGGATGTAGCCGCACGGCTACATGATGGTTAACGGGATAGGAACGGAAGTGAGATACATCCCTGTGTGTATTTGTCTGCCCTTTGCCGCTTCCTGCTCTCTGGGTAATGGTGAGAGATGAGCAACCTATTCCTAGAGATGGAATCTCCATATCGAACCTGGCGGAGCTGCCTTGTTAGCCATCTACTGCTGGACTGTTATAGGGAAAATAAGTAGATTTCTTTCTTATTTAACTATTGGATTTCTATTAGCCTCTTTTGTATAGAAGCCCATTCACACCTTAAGAAAATATAACTTGTAACATTGTCATATTAAATAACAACTCCTGGAACAGTGCTTAATGAGTATCAATTATTTTTTTTTTATCATTACAGCAATTGAGACATTGCTTTCTAAGGTGGTTCACTCTAAACTTCCCAGCAGTGCCCAAATCTTCACACTGCATTGCATTTTTTATATTTTGGCCATCTGATGGGTGTAAATTTATTTTTATTAATTTATATTTTCTTACTAAGCTTTTTAAAAATGAAGAACAAACATTTATCAAAGTGCACAAATCATCAGTATATAAGTTAATGAGTATTTACTAAGTGATAATATTTACTAGGTGATACTGCTAAGTGTGTTATCAAAAGCCAGAACACCCGAGCTCCTCATGCCTCTTCCCAGTCATTATCACCACCATCGTCCCTAAAGGTAAGCATTGTTCTGAATTTTAACTATATATATGGTTATGGGCTGAATTGAAGTCCCAACCCATAGTACCTGAGAATATGGCTGTATTTGAATATGGGGTCTTTAAAGATGTAATTAAGTTAAAGCGAGGTCATATGGGTAGGCCCTAACTCAACACAAGTGGTATTCTTATAAAAGGAGATTGGGACACAGACACGTATAGAAGGAAGACCATGTGAAGACACAGACCATCTATAAACCAAGAAGAGAGGCCTCAGGAGGAAGTAATCCTGTTGACCCCTTGGTCTTAGACTCTTAGCCTTCAGAACTGTGAGAAAATAACCATCCGTTGTTTAAGCCACCCAGTGTATGGTGCTTTGTTATGACAACCCTAAAAAATGAATACAATAGATAAGTTTTACCTAGAATGATTTGTATTAAAATCAATATCAGATTCAGAATCTTTTGTGTTAGATCTGTTCACTCAACATATGTCTTGAGATTTACTATATTGTTGAACATGGGGGTAGTTAGCCAATCTTGTTGCTCTGCAAAATTCTATTATGTGCATCTACGGCAAATTATTTATCCATTTAATGTGATAAACATTTGAGTCATTTCCAGTGTTTGGCTCTGAAGATTCTTGTGTATATTCTGGAAAACATGTATTTTCATTTCTGTTGGGTATTGACCTAGGAATGGAATTGCTGCATCATGGTATATACATATGTTCCATTATAGGAGATTCGGCCAAAAACTTTTCTGAAGTAGTCATACCAACCTACACTTTCAATAGCAGTATATTCCAGTGGTTCCACATTCTTTTCAGCAAGAGATATTTTCTGTATTTTTCATTTTGGTTATTCTGATGTATAATAATGGAATTTCAGTGATTTTAAAGATTTATTTATATTTGAGAAAGTGAGAGCAGAGAGAGAGAGAGAGAGAGAGTGCCAGCAGAGGGAGGGATGGGCAGACTCACACTTGTGTGTGGGGCCCCTGGCTGAGCTCCACTCCAAGGCCCTGAGATCATGACCTGAGCTGAAATCAAGAGGCCAACAATCGACCAACTGAGCCACCCAGGCACCCCTCACAGTGACTTTAATTTGTATTTTCCTAGTTACTAATGAGATTCAACGCTTGCTTTTTGAGCTAGTGTATGGCCATTTTTCACAAAGGTTTCAAGTATACTTATATATATTAGAGTTTGTGTATTTCAAGTCCACCTAAAAAGAATGTGTATTCTGTTACAGCTTGTATATTATTTCAATTCAGCCAAACTGGTTATGTTGCTGAAATAGTCCATATCCCTATGAATTTTCATAATAATATTTCCCAATGATTCTGGATCTGTCCATTTCTTCTTAAGAGTCCATCATTTATTGGTTTAGAGACTTTGAGACTTTAGATATTGTTATGTATGCTTAGGAGATTAGAACTTTCACCATTTAAAAATATTCCTCCCTATCTCTAATGTGATTCTTGCAGTAAAGCCTACTTTTTTCCTGATATTAATACAGTTACATCAACTTTCTTTTGGTTAATATTTGCATATATGTCTTATTCTTAAGTTTGTTTTCAACATTTCTACAACATGCATTAAAGATGCACATTTTGTATATTACAAATGGCTGACTTAAAAAAATTCAAGTTGACAAACTTTATCTTAATCATGGTATTCAGACTGTTTAAATGTAATCAAATAGGTAATATATTTGGGTTTAAATCTGTTATCTTACTATTTGGTTTCTATTGCTCTTCTTTTGCCCTTACTTGTCTTCTTTTAGATTAATCAAGTTTTTTTTTATTATTCTATACTTAACCTTCTATTACTTTGTAATTCATTATTTTACTAATCTTTCACTGGCTATCCTAAAGGTTAAAACATGAATCTGTGATTTGTTACATTTCTACATAAACTATTACTTTTACTACTTCCTAACAATATATATACTCCTTTCTTACCTATTGTTATTTTGTATTCTACTTCTTCAAATATTTTAATATATTTTTTAAAGATTTATTTATTTATTTATTTGATAGAGAGAGCGCACACGAGTGGAGGGAGGGGCAGAGGGAGAGGAAGAGAATCCTCAAGCAGACTCTCTACTGAGCATGGAGCCTGACACAGAGCTGATCCCAGGACCCTGAGATCATGACCTGATCCAAAATCAAGAGTCAGACTCACAAACAACTGAGCCACACAGGTCCCCCAACTTTTTCAATTATTTTAAGCCACACAATGTATTAGGCAATTTTTTAGGCATTCATTCAAGTGTATTTATATATTTATCCTTTTTTGTATTCTTTATTTTTTTCTGAATTTCTATGCAAGCTAACTTTTTTCTGCCAAGAACTTAATAATCTTTTAATTAGTGAATCTGCAGGTGACCAACTCTGTTTTTATATACCTGAAAATGTTTGTTTTATGTTAAATTTTGATGAATATTGTTGCTGTGTGTAAAATTCTAGACTGTTAGGTATTTTCTTTCGGCATGTAAAAAAAATAATGCCATGTCATTTTCTTCTGGTTTCTAATGTTTGTGTTGAGGGGTTAGTTATTAGTATTTTCCTTGCTTTTTTGAAGGTAACATATTTTCTTTCTGGATGCATTTGTTATTTTCTTTGTATCTGTATTTGTATCTCCGAATCTTTGTTGTGTCAGTAGTTTTATTGTGCTGTAGATCTTTGTGGCCTTTCTTTGTATTTATCTCTCTCTTTGTGGTTCATAAAACTTTTTGAGTCTGTGGTTTGATATTTTCCTTTCTTTTCTTTCTTTCTTTTTTTAAGATTTGATTTATTTATTCAACAGAGAGAACACAAGCAGGGGGAGTAGCAGGCAGAGGGAGAGGGAGAAGCAGGCTTCCCACTGAGCAAGGAGCCTGAAGCGGGGCTTGATCCCTGGCCCCTGGGATCATGACCTGAGCCAAAGACAGGTGCTTAACCAACTGAGCCACCCAGGTGCCCCATGTGGTTTGATATTTTCTATAAATTTATGAAAATTCATAGTCATGTTTCTTCAAATGTTGTTTCTGTCCCATTTTATCTCTTTTCTCCTCTTATACATATTACAATTATTACACACATTAATCTCCTTTATACATGCTAGACATTTTCATCATGTCCAATATACTTCTTAAAATACATTCTGTACTCACCTTCCTTTTTTTTCTTCCTGTACTTCATTCAAGCTCTTTTCTATCAACCAATCTTTCAGTTCACTGAATCTCTGTTTAGCAGTGTCCAATATTCTGCTAAATCAGTTCATTGAGCTTTTAATTTTGGTTATCATGTATCTTTTAACTGGAATTTTTACTTAATTCTTTTCTATGGATTCCAATTCTCTGCTGAAAGTCTCTGTCTTGTCATGTATTTTTCTGGAACATATTAATCACAATTGCTTTAAAATCTGCTTTGAGAGCTCTAATACTTGAATTTCCTATTGATCTGTTTTCTCATCTTTTTTTCCTCTTTGTTTTAAATAATTTGATTATGTTTCTGGTATAACCAGTCATTTTCACTGGATATCAGGCACTGTATGTGAAAGGTTTAAAGAGAATTTAAGGCTCATGATAATGTTAATTTCCTGCAGAAAGGACAAACTTTTGCTTCTAATAAACAGATATTAGAATAGATGTAGGTCATCTTAACTTACCTTTGGTTAAACTAATTCCAGATGTTTTTCAGTAATAGTGAGAGGTAGTTTATTTGCAACCTCCTTAGTCTAAAGGTATAGTTTTTTTGGGGTGTCGTCTGAATGCCCAGAGCATTTTACCAGGATCTTCTCCTATGATGAGGCCTTTTTGTCTCTCCAGCCCTTGTGACTGTTGAAAATTTTGAAAAGTTTCTTCATCTCATAGTTACCAGTTTTTGTTTGGCTTTTACCATCTTGGTTGAAAATAGCAAATTGGCAAATATTTTACAAGGCAGGCAACAGTGAATGTTGAACTTACCTCTTTGTTCTTCCTTTTACTTTGGAATTGTCTCCTCAAGTCCTATTTTGATTACTCTTTGAAGTCTTAAAACAGATTTTTAAATTTTTCTAGATTTGTTTTGTTTCATGTTAAAAGATATAGTCTCATGCAAAGTTAGTCAACTGTAGCCAGAAGCACACACCCTCTGATTCTCATTTTAATTTGCATATCCATTTATTGTAATGAAGTTGAGGATGCTTTTATATATTTACTGATGATTGTGTTTTCTTCTCTGTGAATCCTTTGCCCACTTTTTATTGGGTTGTCTTTTGGTTGTTAAGGCATGAAGAATTCCAGATACCATTTTGGGGAAAGGAGACTTTAATATGTCTGCAAATATCTTCCTCTAGTCTGTGACTTGTTTTAATTTTTTTATGTTATCTTTTGTCACACAGAAATTTTAAATGTTAATAGATAAATTTCAAACATTTTTTCCTTTCTAGTTTGTGGGTTTTGTGTCTGGTTTAATAAATTCTTCTGTTTCCTGATGTCATAAAGATATCTTCCTAGATTTTCTCCCAAAAGTTTTGCAGTTTTAATTTTCATTTTGAGGTCTTTAATTTACCAGGAATTTACTTTTTCTGGGTTGTATTTTGTAGGGATAACCAAATGTTCTAACACCATGTATTGAAAATGCCAAAATTTCCCAACTGCTTGGTAATGCCATTGTCAATGTTTTCTTTTTAAAATTAATTTTAGTATTTTTGTGTTAATATTATTAATAACTTTTTTATGTTCACATAACATTTTAGGGGCTGTGATCACATCTTATTCTTCTTCAACTCTATCAAACTCCTTAATGTTCATAAAAATTAAGCTCAAGAAAATATTTTTAATAAATGTATGTACCTAGATTGATTGATGCTATATATTGACATACAACATAGCACTTTCTACTTACCACAAAATTCACACTCATGATTTCTATCAAGTCTCACAAAAAGTTTTGAACATATGTAACAAAATATTCACTTCTGGTTACTCTAAAACGAAGGTCTAAAAAACAATATTATTAGTACTAGCTTTATTGAGTACTTATTATGTGCTTGGGAATGTTCTAGGAACTTTGAACGTGTTAACTCATTTATTAAAAAACTATAAGTCAGGTTATTGCTAATATCAACATATTTCATAGGAGAACTTCACATTGAAGTTTTACTTATGTTTGTAAAGATAGGCAATGAAGAACTACTTTATTTAAATCTACCTTATTTTAATTGATAAAATAAATGAATTATTGCTATAATATAACTTTCAGGTGAACATTGAATTATAAATGTATTTGTAAATAAATTAATAATTTTTTGTGATGTATGTCCACATTTATATTTCAAGTTATGAATGCTATTATCATAATCATCAGTAATAATTTATTGGAAGCTAACCAGGTTTGTGGTATTGTAAAGGTGTTAAAATTAACTATAATTTGCTTAAATCTATGGAAAATATTTGGTCTATCTGATTTTCACTAGTCTTTCCTTGATAATGACTGCATTTCAAGGGATAATGTACTTTACATACTTCTCTGGTGGTTAAAAACATATTTCACATAAATGGAGTAAAGGGCACTTAATGAACTGAGCTCTATGCATGTGAAAGCCAACAGCAATATTAGAAATGGTGTTTATTTTATGGCCCAGAAACTGCATTTTAAATGCTAGTATATGTTTATATGACAGTTCTATTAAATATAAAAGAGTCCCATTACAAGGGAAGTCCTTTACGCAGGCCTTTTATATGGTCTAAATAGCATACCCAGCCCTGCAACTTCTCATTTGAGACATTTTTAGAACCTTATTTATGTTAAAGCCATAACAAACTAGCAACTAGAAAACTATAATGGGCACAAACGGCTAATAAAAATGAGATTGTTGAAAATACTTCTTAATAGCAACTAAGGAAGAATCCTGATAAAACAAAGTCAAGGCCTGGTGTCTCTGGAAGCCTGCCACCCCAGTAATCACAGACCACAGGTACTCCCCCTTTTCCATCTTTGTTGCTTTCTTGGCTGGAAACTAAACAGCCAATGCACTTTAAGATTGGTATTTGCCCTATTTTTCATTCTAGTGCCTACTAAGCCAGATGTGCTCTGGAAAAAATCCTGGGATTGTTCTTTCTCTCTGTACTGATGATTTACTGAGTGGATTCCCTGGAGAATTAGGGCAAATGCTCCAAAACTGGTCAAAGGGGGAAGAATGCCAGTATGTGTACCCACACAAGTCTGCATATGTGTGTAAATGTGTGCATGTGTGTTATATATGTAAGGCCCAGACACTTGAAATCTGGATCACTTCTCAGCTGAACTGCTATGTTTAGACAAGCGAGCTAAAATGAACAGGTCAAATCCTTTATTTATAGAGTAAAAACTATTTGATCTGGGGTAGATATCAGCTCTCCAGTCAAACATGTGGGCCAAAGTCATTTTTATTGCTACATCTTGCAGAATTCTGAAATGGTTCATGTGGCCATCCATGTGAGCGGAGGAAAAATTCCCACAGAAGAGTAAGCCATTCAAGTATGAAATGTTGCTTGAATCACCAAAAACACCAGTATGTGTTTATATAAGTGAGAGTGTAAAGCAGTGGAGAATGGAATGACTTTAAGTTCTGAACTAGAAGGAATCTCCTAATGAATTTTGCTCACCCAGGCCCTGGGAACACACTGCTAGGCAATAGCCGAGGCAGACAGCAAAATAATGCCATCTCTTTCTATACTTGGGGATATTAGAACCCTGTGGAATAGAGTTTGAAAACGACTCACTTAATGTAGTTATTTATACTATGACAAAGGGTTCGAAAACCATAAATTTTTGGAGTTGAATGCTACCTTTGAAATCAGTGACATTTGCCTCTCACCTAATGTGGAAATTTGCTCCCCAGCATCCATGGAGAAGGTCTTCCAGTCTTCTTGTGAACGCAGTGTTGGGAAGCTCATGACCTTAAAATTATCCATAATTACTTGTAAGAAAATTCTTTATAAGACCATTCCCTACCCATGGATGCTTAATTTATGTAAGATTGTCATTTAAATAAAAATGGCCACCCAAAAACAGTTGGCTCATCTTATAAGCTTCCCACTGCATTTTTGGAATTTCCCTTTGTGACAGAGAAAAAGTATCACTATATATATATATGTGTGTGTGTGTGTGTGTATATATATATATATATATATATATATATATATATATATATATAATGTATAAATATATATATAATGTATCTTCAGCCTCTGTCATCCTGATGAACTCCTGAGCCTGTTGTGCTGAGTGAAAGAGGGAACTGGGAGACGCCAGGTCTCCCAGGAGGCTGTAGATTTGTTTACATTGGAAAGGCAAGAAACCCTTGGTGATGCACTGGAAAAGATCTAGAAACCAGGATACAGTGGCTAGAATGAGCTATCATAAGCAGAATTTTAGGGAAGAGTTTTGTAAGAAATCTCTAGTATATAGCTCTGTTTTTACACAAATATATATAAGCAAGTTTTTAAATGATATCATATTTACTCGTTAATCTATAATTTGTCTTTTCTCATTTTACATATTATGGACAGCTCTCCCTAATAAGTCATTTTTTAATAGTGCAAATATTCCATTTTATTGATTTTCTATAATTAATTATTTAATTTATTTAATTAGCAATTGAGGAACATCCAAATTATTACCAAGACTTTCCCCCTATAAACAATGCTCTTGTACAATAATCTTTTCTCCCCTATAGGAAAAATCCCAAATGTGGGGTTATTGGGTCAAAGGTTATATATAGTTTGTATTTTAATGACACTTGCAGATTCTTCTCTTAAAATACTTCCTAAACCAATACACAAAGGTACTAACTTCCTATCCTTGCAATCTCACTGGATATTATCTATCATTTTTTAAAAAGATTTATTTGTTTATTTTAAGAGAGAGCGAGCGAGGGGTTGGGATGTGGGAGGGGCAAAGTGAGAGAGAGAGAGAGAGAGGGAAAGAAAGACCCCAAGGAGACTCTGAGCTGAGTGCAGAGCCCGAGTCTGGACTCCATCCCATGACCCCAAGATCATGACCCCGAGATCATGATCCCAGCTGAAACCAGGAGTGGGATGGTGCAGTCAGTTGAGCATCTTTTAAATTTTCTTTATTATGACACTTGAAGTTACATTTCCCTCAACTGTAGTAAATCCTTTACTTATTTTTCTATTGGATAATTTTATTAATTTAATTCATTTGTAGATTTTAAAAAATATTTTTGTATTTGTTGTAGCTTCCTTCTCCCTTTTCTTCCTCCCTCCTTCCTGTCTCTCTTTCTCTTTCTTTTTCTTTTCTTTCTTTTCTTTTTACCCCTAGTCTATTTTTATCATCTAATCTTGTTCATGGTGTCTTTCTCCCTGCATTCCCAGCTCTACCCCAGGTAGCCAACTACTCAGAGCCAGCTCTCCAACACTTCCTCACAGATCCTTTGGACAGTCTCCAGACCCCTGCTGCCTGCTGTGATGACCAACCCCCCTTGCAGGTGCACCTGAACTACCACCAGGACTCAGAGGTCACCATCAATCACCAAATTGACCCAGAACTCTACATCTCCTACATCTACCTGTCCACGTTTTGCTACTTTGACTGGGATGATGTGATTTTGAAGAAGCGAATGTTTTCTTCACTGATTTCATGAGAAGAGGGAGCATGCAGAAAATTGATGAAGACGTTGAACCAAGAAAGTGACTACATCTTCCATCAGGATATCAAGAAACCAGATTGTGCCCACTGTGGAGTGAGTTGAATGCAATGGAGTGTATGTCACATTTGATAAAAATAAAAGTGTGAGTTGGTCACTGCTAGAACTGCACAAAAAGGCCAGTGAAAAAAATGGACCTCTATTTGTGTGGTTACATTGGGACTTATTACCTGAATGAGCAGGTAAAATCCATTGAAGAATTAGATGACCACTGTAACCAACTTGTGTAAGATGGGGGTCCTGGATCCTGGCATTGCAGAGCCTATCTTTGACAAGCACACCCTGGGAGACAGTGACACTGATAGCTAAGCCTTAGGTTGGTTTCGCCATAGCCATGGGGGTGACTTCTTTTGTCACCAAGACTGTGCATGCGTTTGGGTTTATCTTTACCTTCTCCATAAGTCGTACCAAAACATCAACTTAAGTTCTTTCATTTGTACCATTCTTTCAAATAAAGCAATATTGTTATGCTCCTTCTCAAAAAAAAAAAAACCAAAACCAAAAACCAAAAACACCCTAAAACAACCTACAGTGAAATAACACTTCACTACACACCTATTAGAATAACTAAAAATTTAAAAAGCTGACCATACCAAGTGTTAGCAAGGAAGTAGAGCTGTATACAATACTGGTGGGGATGTAAAATGGGGCAACCACTTTGGAAAAAAGTCCATTTCTTAAAAAGTTTAACGTATACATGCCACATGACCTAGCACTTCCATTAGATACTTTCCTAAAAGAAATGAAAGCATACGTCCATATAAAGACCTGTACATAAATGTTGATGGGAGCTTTATTTATAATAGCTTAAAAGTGGAAACAATTTCAAATTTCCATCAAAAAGTGAATGTATAAATTAAGTATGGTACGTCCATCCAATGGAATACTACTCAGTAGTAAAAATGGATGAAATATTTGTAAATTCTACAACATGAATAAATCTCAGAATAATTATACCAAATGGAAGAAGTAAGAAAAAAGAATACATCCTATACGATGCCATTTTTATAAAGTTCTAAAAATCCTAGCTAATGTATTCTGACAGAAAGCAGATGAGAAGTTGCTTGGAGAAAGTGGGTGAGGAGCTATAATAGGTAGGGATTACAAAGTGGTGCAAAGAAAATTTCAGGGTGATGAATATATTCATTATCTTGCAGGGGTGGCTCAAATTCTCCATGCTAAATATGTGCCCTTTATATATGTCAACTGTGCCTCAATAAATCTGTTCAAAAAAAAAAATCTCTGTGTGGCTTAAGTTTCCCATAAGTTTATCTTTAAATACATCTTTTAAATGATGCTTTGAAGTGTTGGGTCCAGCCCGGGGGTGAGAACACTGGGGGCAGCAGTGGCCGCTCTCCTCATTTGCTTAGGTTCTAGCCATCATCCCTTTTGGCATCTTGCTGCTCTCTCTGTCTTTCAGGTCCAAGTTCACGCAGGGTTGCTGCTGCTATTGGCTTGCTCTTTCACTGCTTATCTTTTTCTCCCTGACATATTTTTCTCAGGGCCTAGATTCTCAATGAGGTCTTTTAAAAAAAAGATATGTGTAAAACTGGTAAACACCCCTCTTCCATTTCTTCCTGAAAAAGTCATACCAGTTCTTAATGTTCATGACACTGTTTTTTGGGGTTTGTTTTTGGTTTATTTTTTTGTCAATTAAAAGTATTAGCTTTAGCCTTCTATTTGGCATTTTAAAGTGAGAGAATTAGAATGAATTACTATTGTTTCTTTTTCTTTTTTCCCTTTGTATGTAATTAATTCATCATCTTATGGAAGTATAGCTGGTATATGATGCTATATTAGTTTCAGGTGTACAACACAGTGATTCAACAGTTCTAAACCTTATGCATTGCTCACCATAGTAAGTGCAATATTACTGACTATATTCCTTATGCTGTACTTTTCATCTCTGTGACTTATTTTATAACTAATATTTTGTACCTCTTAATCCCCATCACCCATTTCATCCATCCCCCACCCACCTCCCCTCTGTCAAGGAAGTGAAATCATATGAAATTTTCTTTCTCTGTATGACTTATTTCACTTAGCACAATACCCTCTAGATCCATCCATGTCGTCACAAATAGCAAGAATTCATTCTTTTTTATGGCTGAGTAATATTCCATTGTGTGTGTATACCACATCTTCTTTAGCCATTCATCTATCAATGGACAGACACTCAGGTTGTTTCCATGCCTTGGCTATTGTAAATAATGCTGCAATAAACATAAGGTGGCATGTATCTTTTCAAATTAGTATTTTTGGATTTTGTCTTTTTTGTTTTTTTTTTGTTTTGTTTTTTTGTAAATACCAACAGTGTAAAGACTGGATTGTATGGTATTTCTATTTTTAATTTTTTAAGAAACCTCCATTGTTTGGCACACTTTCTAGTAAAATTTGGTATAAGTAGATAGAATTTATTAAGTTGGCCAAGAAAATTAAGAAGTGTTGGGGCGCCTGGGTGGCACAGCAGTTGGGCGTCTGCCTTTGGCTCAGGGTGTGATCCCGGCGTTGTGGGATCGAGCCCCACATCGGGCTCCTCCGCTATGAGCCTGCTTCTTCCTCTCCCACTCCCCCTGCTTGTGTTCCCTCTCTCGCTGGCTGTCTCTATCTCTGTCGAATAAATAATAAAATAAAATCTTAAAAAAAAAAGAAAATTAAGAAGTGTGAGGGCTGGTTCATGGACCCCATCTGGTTCTTGACTTAATCTCAGCCTACAGTCAAGCAGCTTCTAGTGACAAGTTGTTTGCTCCTTTTGTGGAAAGCATTCACTAGCATCATGGGTTTCAAGGAACAAAAACTCACAGACCACAGGATGAAGGTACTTCTCTGTGAAAATCTGTCCTGCTTGTTTCTGTGTTAAAGGCTGTGTCTCTCCCTTCCTAAGGCCCCTTTCTTTATCTCTCACTATGTGACTGTGTGTGGTCTCTTTGCATGTCTATTTCTTCTTTCTCTTCTTCAGCTCTCTTAACTATATCTTAAAGTTAAAATATTTTTTATTGTTTTATTTATTGAATGGGATGTTTGAATTGCCTTCCTTAAAAGTGGATGGGTGGCATATTTTATTGCTTTCAAAAAACCACCCCGATTAGAATGAAACAAATAAAATCTAGTTGCTGAATGCTTTTCACATGTATGGCCTTCAGTCTGCTTTTCTCTGGGCTAATGACACTGCTCTCCTCACCTCTCTCCCTGCCAACTCTAATTAACATGTAAAAATGTAGTGGGTTATTATAGTTCATTGACTTATTTGTAGGTGGTGTAGGAAAGTGCGTTACCATGGAGTTGACAGTATATGGATTTGTTGTTTTTCTCTTTAAGACTTCATTGTTTGCCTATTTTAATTGTTAACAAAAATATGATGATTAAAATAAAACTAGTTAGATATATGTATTTTTAAAAACTCACTTATTTGACAAAACTGCGATCTTCCAGAAAAGGACTTTGTAAATTCATTTCGATTATGAAATCAGTAGTGGTCAATGAGCAATGTTAATCGTCTTATACTGGCGTTGGCTACTTTTCCTATCTTTGGATGAGAGGGCAGTTGTGACCATACCATTTATACTGACAGAATATCAAAGACACTACTTTTAGACATTCAGTTTCCCACAGTATAAGACCCTTGAACTTCTCAGGAAATTTACTTCATAAACTATTGCTAATCATCTGTGAGTCTGGTGTTCTACCAAATAAAACACAAAGCCATGATGATGGACTTTATCAACAATTAAAGTGCAATATGAAATAATAACAGAGCAAGGCCAATGAGAGAGATTATAAAAGAGTTTTGGAAATGTTAAGCAAAAAATACTGTAAATTGATTTAGTCAAT
This sequence comes from Ursus americanus, assembly GCF_024610735.1. Lineage (NCBI taxonomy): Eukaryota > Metazoa > Chordata > Mammalia > Carnivora > Ursidae > Ursus > Ursus americanus. The sequence continues at coordinate 46,887,239 of NC_142137.1, read as the reverse complement.
TCTGCAAGGAGCTTAGAAAAAAACCCTGCTTAAAATCCTGTGCCTCTGATTCTATATTACATTTTATTATTTTAATCACAGAGATTAAACGACAAAAGACAGGCAAAGTTTTTTTTGAAATACAAGCCGGAGAGAACTTCTTTTGCAGCTTCTTTATTGTATCATCATCTCTTTCCAGCTCTGCTCTTACTCTGTGACTTCCTGATAAAGAACAGTTATAAAGTTTCCAGAATTACACCCACCTGCAGCAGCAAGATTTAAAGATGGGAGTATTTGCAGAAGGAGAGTTCAGCCACATTCCCACTGACCCCTGGGGATATAAAGCAGCCTCGAGTGACAAGGACCAGCAAGGCTCTTTAACAATAGATGTCTATTTAGAAGGAGCTCTCACCTGCATCCCCTCCCCAGCCCATGGGCTTTCCTGTCCCTTTGAGAAAACAATGATATCTGAGCAATTAATACTCCTCTATGGACGGACTAAGAGGCTGATAGAATGTTACAACAAATCTGGAACAAGAAGCAACCACCAAGGAGATGAGAAATCACAAGAGCAGCTCTAATTGTTGGATATCAGCCTTGGATATCAGCCTTGGATATCTCCATACTGCAGAGAACACATACTCTTCTTCGAAAGGAATAGTCAGCAGGCATGCCATGCTTTACCATAGGATCACAGGTCTCAGGGTGAGACTAAGTCCTCATGCCTGCCTGGGAAGGGGACCTGGAGGCTGCAGCCTTCTCTGGGATTCTTGAAAGACAACTAACTTTTGACAGCAGGGACTGATGTTCATCTTCTCTTTTGCTGCCTAAAGTCAGCACTAGGCTGAGGAGACCGGGACAGAGACATCCAGGCCTTGGATTCTTGGATTGAGATCAGTCCCAGAATTCCTTACTGTGTAGTCTCACTTGCCTTTGTAAAGTCAAGAGAGCAGCCCCCATCACGCTACTGCCATCTGTGCTGCCCTAAACCTCAGTATGGGCTCTGGTCAACTGCAGGGAGGGAATATTCTTGCCAACCCCATGCCCTGGGAATGGTCTGAGCTCAAAGACATTTACCAAGTCAAATGGGCACCAATCTAGGAAGAAACAGAGTTCGGATTACCTGGGAGGAAGAGCTGGTATTAGGAGTAAGTCAATTGATTTATAAACTGAGGATAAAGATGACTAGGTTCAAGGCAATTGTGACATCACTGGGTGATTAAGAATTCATCAGCACCTGCTCAGGCTTAAAGGATCACCCAAGACGAAAGGAAGGAGGACTCAAGGCTAGGGGCCTCTAATATTATATTAGCAGTTGAAGTCTTTCTACGTTCCATACTAGCTAAATAGTTGGTGGATATGTTTTCATCCCCAATAAATATTGAGAACCATATTAGGTGGATATCAACAAATATTTATAAAGAACCTATTTTGTGCTGGATTAAATGCTTGATTATGGGGATATAGCTGAGAGCAAATCAGAAATAACCCTTGCCCTCTTGGAGTCTACATTCTATCTAAGCATTCTCTTCATGTTACAGATGGTGAAACCAGGGCTCAGAAATTGTAACTTAGCCAAGGACACATAGCTTTAAATAGCAGAACTGGGGAGATTCAAACTCAGATCTTCTGGCTCAAATATATTTCTTGTAAGCTCTAGACTAGCAATTTTAAACTGTTTTCATATGATACACATCATATTTGATATCTGCTATATAATATACTCTCAAAGACTGGGCTGTATTATTGATAAAACAGACTTGGGTTTTTCTCTCTCATTCAATGTTAGGAAAATGCACCTAGAAGAAAGTGAGTGTTATAGGAATACTCAACAATCTGTTCTAATTTGTTTTATTTTAAACAAATATTTCAAAAACATCATTGATTTAATTATCATGAGTACAAGTCTTGCATTTAAATGTTAGACACCAATTATTCCTTGGTTGATGAGCTGTTTGCTGAGCCATAGGTCTGCTAGACTATCCTATGCTCTGCCTAGTGGGTCAGGCATGGGACACGGAGGAGAAGGTGTAACTGTTGGTCCCAGACAAGGGTTCTTCTTCTCAAAATTACAGAGCTCTTTGGCAGTCTGACAATCTCCTTTCCTCTACCTCTGGAGGATTAAGGGGCCAGGTTTTCTAGAACTCATTTGGCTTGTTTCTCATTGCAGAGCCTTGGAGAACTCACCTTTTCTGAGTGAGGAGGACTCTTCAGTGTGGAAAGTTCAGTTTGTGGCCCTTCTGTGTCAGTTTCCATCTGAGCCATAAAGGCCTCTTCCAGGGGACACAGCAGTCTTGACGACAGAGTTACAGGCACAGGATCACAGGATTCTTACTTCAGATGATGAAATCGGATATTTGGGGTGTGGTTACATTGGCTTGGAAAGACACTTATAAGCTAATCTTTGTTCTAGAGCCATAGTGCTCCCTCACCTAAGCAGAACTTTAAAAAAATATATATTTAAATCTTGGTTTGGTATAGAGAAAGTCCCCTCTTACATAACAAAGAAGGGGAGGAAACTGTTACATATGCACTTACTCGTTCATACTCTAACAGAAGTAGTGACAGTGCAAACAAAACCAGGTTGAAATGTTTTTAGGTAGGAAGGCACACATCAGTCAGGTTTTGGTAAAGGATTAAGAAACTAATGTAGGCAGTTCAAGTGCATGGTGTTTGATACAGGGAATTAGATGTTTATAAAATCAATGGAAAAGCTAGAGGAGCAGAAATGGAGGCTGCAAACTGGACATTTACATTCAAGGTCACACCACCGCAATTGAGATCTACAGGCCAGGAGACCACAGCCACCCTACCCATCCCACACCCAGAATCTGGAGACAGACAGGGGAACACAGAGTCTGGCTCCTGTACATCCACAGTCTATCCAGCATGACCACAGAAAGATAGCCTGTCCCACCCTTCCGCCTTCTAAATCTCTTGGGAGTGCTTCTCACTGGTGGAAACTCAATCACGTCGAAGATGCAAAATCAGTCCATGGTTGTAAGAAAGTTTCAGAAATGTAGTGTTTGTCTTTCCACATCTGAAGGAGGTAGGGAAGGTTGTAGAGCACAGAAATTATCTAATGCACATCTGTTGTTATGTTATAATAAAAACAGGAAACATTACTGTTATCTTCCATGAACATAGGCTCTCTGGCAAAGTTAATGTGTTACCAATCGACTGGAGACTTCAACAGCCCAAAACTATAGGCAATACTTACCAAGATAATTATATTATATAAAAATATTTTTTTCTAGTAAATTCAAGTATGCTTTTCATAAGAAATGATATGATTATATCATTTTAAATTCTCACCTCTATGATGCTTATGGATTAAGTATTTTTGACATCTTTGCATATGAAAGCTTGAAAGATTTGAGTGAAATGAACCACTAATTGAACAAATACTTTAGATTTTCGTTAATAAAAAATCTTATACTTAGTGTTATAATCAGTGTAATAAATATTACATTGATCAATTACATCTGTGTTGATTAATTTTTACTTTATGATTAAAATTAACAATGCCAATAAAGCTGATTTTAGTGTATTACATTTTCCTTGTGGTTCAATTTTCTTTTTCTTCTTCTGTGACTAGATTTAGGATCTAACATATATCGGAATGCTATTTTCTGGAGTGAAACACACACAAAAAAGGCTAAAGTGTTGAATAATATTAACTGAATAATGTTGAAGAAATTTTTTGGGTCTTCAGCTGGCCCAGGAAACAGACTGAGGCAGGAATTTTCCCGGAGGAGGTTAATTGGTGAGTGTCCTTGAGAGAAACACCCATGAGGGCTGAGGGACACAAGATTGGGCAGAGAGAGTAGCTGAGCTATACCAGAGGATTCTGGGTTCTTTGGAGGATTCTGAGGATTCTGATTCAGCTATATAAGAGGCCTCAGAGGATCCTTTGGAATTGAGATGACCCTTTAGAGTTGTCCTGAGTCCAGGCAAGGAGGTTGACCCTTTTATACCTGTCTTGACCATCCTAGATGCGGGCAATGTCCAGGGAATAGGTGTCACCTTAGGAGAGACAACATCCTTCACAAAAGGAAATGTGCAGAGAGGAACTGATCTATTAGTAGTCAATATCCTGGCATCTGGAAGTGCCTGAGCTCTTAAGGAGGATCTGCCTGTCAAACCACAACATTGACCACACCTCTGACAGACACCACATTAAAGACACCCTGAGAGAGACTTAGTTTTCAATCATGTCTTATTTAAGAAAAGCATTATTTGCTTGGACATGTTGATGCATTATCTATCAAAAATACAGTATATGTCTTGTTAAGTTTTAAATTCTGGAAAACATTCTGCTTAGCTTGTACCTATATGCACAGAGTACAGTATTTTTCTATGTCAGAAGATAGTTTTAGTTTATTTTACAACTACTTTGAGAAATTCAACTTCTATTCTGTGTTGTATGAATTACAACTACTTTGGATGTTCTCTTATTAATTTAGCATAATGGTTATGGGTATATGGGTAGCTTATTTTCCAGACAACTTTAGATACCTTGCATGAGAAAAGATTTTGTTTTTAATCTAATGTTTTATGCTATAAAAATATGAGTCTTGAATCTTCAAGAAGCAACCCAGTTTTATTTGCATTATTTAACACTTCAGATCCTTCAATGAACAAGCTTCAATTTTATGAATTATAGAATATAATACTGTCTGGCTAGTTTAAATTAAAGGAAAGGATAATTTCTAATTATATTTGTTTTATGATGTATCAGAAGTCAAGTAATCTATAAAGCAGTGCAAACAAGAAGGTGTGCAATAGAGACAGGAAGTTGATTTTATGGGACATCCAGCAGAGATCATGAAGTACAGTCATGAGAGGAAGTTACCTCAGAATGGTAATATATGTGGGGCACCCCGGTGGCTCAGTTGGTTGAGGCACTGGCTTGATTTTGGTTCAGGTCATGATCTCAGTGTTGTGGGATTGAGCCCAATGTCGGGCTCCAGGCTCAGCATGGAGTCTGCTTGGGATTCTCTCTCTCCCTCTCACTCTGCCCCTTCCCCGTGCTTGGGCTCACTCTAAATAAATAAATAAATAAATAAATAAATAAATAAATAAATAAAATATTTTAAAAATGATAATATATGTGACATATACAATTACAGAAACACATGCATGCAAAACTTATTACTGCATTTGGCACAGGAGCCAGGTGATTCATATAAATCAATCTGTGTTACAGAAAAGAAAAATTTTACTATTAATCAGCAGCAATCAGCAAAGAAATAAAATCAGAGGGAGTTTTAAATACATAGAGACAAGTAAGGAGAAACTTTCAAGTGAAGAAATTAGAAGCAAACCTTGGGAAATACAATTGATATAAAAAATCAATCATGGTTGAAAATAAATCATATTACGATTGCTGTATTAACCACCATAGGAATGACAACTATTTTTCTGGAGAACATTAATATCCTAGTATTTTCTGGTGTTCACTAGACCTTGCTTCTTTTGCCAACTTTATTTTCTTAAAATATATCTTTTCTTCAGAGAGATTGCCATTACTGATCTTTCAAAAGCTCATGGGAATAGTTTTCTCCTTTCTTCATGTTGCATTTAAATCATCCTGAAACTTTTCTAATCAGACACACATTTGGCTGTTGAACAGAGAACAGGCTCATCAGTCACATAATCACCTGAGGCTGTAACAATGATTCATTTACACTAAGATGATTAAGGAATGCTTATGTTCTAGCTGAAAGCCAAGAATCCAATGGTGAACTCAATGATTTTTTATTAATCTGGAAGATATTTTACCCTAAATTTCTCCTATCAGCCAGTACAAAACAAACAAACAAACAAACAAACAAACAAACAAACAACACACACACACACACACACACACACACACAAAACCCAAAAAACAAACCAAGAACACTGGAATTGCCTTGCAAAATTAGCTTTGGGAGTTGGAATACCCATTATATAGATCAATTGCATGTATTATGGGCTCTTTATTGGCTGTCAGTTGTTTTCCAGTGACTTAATGAGACTCACCACATAAAATCAAGGTATCATAGCAGGTGACAATAAAGAAACAGCATTATCACTTAAGTCACCTACCTTCCGAAACTCAATGATTTCTCCAGGCTGAGGCATCGAGTCCATTTGAACTGATATGCTCAGTGTTTCCCAGCACACCATGGACTTCTGGTTTCTCACATCAGCATCCCATGGTCAACCTGATTTTAGCCACACTGCACAGTTCCAGGCAACCTCGGGCTTACCTCAGCTGACAACATCCTACCTCCAGGCCCATGTTCTCTGTGATGGCCTTCCTGCACTTAAGAGTAGCCCACATGTGCGAGAGAGTGTTACTATCCTGATGCAATCCTCACCGAGGAGGGATAGAAACTGATAGGTAAATACCCCATCTTCCTCCCATTCTTCAGAGGACCATTCTAGGAGGCATTCTACACATTTCCTAGGCAGTCCCAGAGGAGTCGAGCCCATTGTGCAAAGCAGCAACCTCAATCATGCACACAGAGGCTAAATTTTCCTCCTTTCCTGCCTAACTTCCCTCCCCATCACTTCTCCCAGGGACTACCTCCCAAGTAAGAAGCCTTAATCTAAAACCAAGTTCTTGTCTTGGCTTGCCTTTTGGGGGAACCCTGATTAACACACTTCTGATTATTGTTATCATCATCATCATTAATAATTATCATCTCATCTCAAAAATGAATCATCTCAACATCTTCCCTGATTAAATTTGGCAAGTGTTAAGTTTATATATGTATTTGGGTCTCTATTTTTGGACTGTTTTGTTCCATTGATAAATTTTTTATGTTGCTTGAAATTGTGTTTACATAATACATTAGTATATGCTAATTTATGCTTGCCTTTAATTTTTTCTCCTTTTCTAGATATTTGTAGTTTTCTCAGTGATTTATTTTCATAAGAATTTTAAATTAATTTTATCATTTCTAAGACTAATCATATTCATAATTACAGCAAATGAGTTCCGAAATTGCACCAAACATATATGTGAATTTGGAAAAATTGCATTTTAAATATTATGTTATTTCATTCAGAGATAAAATGTTTTCCCAAGCATCTTAGTCCTTTTGAGCTGCTTATAAAAAAAAATACCATAGACTGGGTGTCTTATAAACAACAGAAATTTATTCTTCACAGTTCTGGAGGCTGGGAAGTCCAAGATCAAAGAGGCAGCAAGTTCTATGTCTGGTGAGGGCCCACTTCTTGGTTCAGCAGTGGTCGTCTTCTTTTGTAACCTTTATCTGGTGGAAGGGGCAAAGGGGCTCTCTAGGGCCTCTTTCATAAGGGCATTAATCCCCTTCATGAAGGCTCCACCACCATGACCTAATCACCTCTCAAAGTCCCCACGTCCAAATCATATTAGGGGGTAGGTTTCAATACATGAATTTTGGGGAAACACAAACTTTCAATCTATAGCACTGAGTGTTCAGATATTACTATTATATGATTTTAAGTCCTATGCCTTTCTTACAAAAATATTCCTAAGTATTTTTTGTTTGGTTTGCTATTATTGACTAATATTTGTTTTTCAGTTTGGATCTTTAACTGGTGGCTAATATAAAGAAAGTCTGTTTTTGTTATTATTTTCTTTTATCTGGCTACGTCACTAAATTTCTTAATAGTCTGTTATGTATTCTGGGCATCTAGTCATTTCTTAAGTATGTATAAGTGACTTTGCCTCCTCTTCTTTAATATTGATTAATTGTATTTCTTTTTAAAAAATTTACATTCAATTTTAGTACATCATTGGTTTTTGATATAATGTTTAATGATTCATCAGTTCAGAATAACACCCAGTGCTCATCACATGGGGGTATTATGCTAAGTGAAACAAATCAATCAGAGAAAACACAATTATCACATGGTTTCACTCATATTTGGAACATAAGGAATTGCACTTATTTTCTCATTGCATTTGTTAAAGCCTCCCAAGTGATGCTGAGTTATAGTGGTGTTAGCAGGTTTCTTCCACATCATTCTGATGTTTAGTGGGAATTACCTCAGTATTTAACTCTTGTTTATCATACTTAAGTAGTTTTCTTCTATTTCCATTTTATGTAGAGATTTTATTATGAGGTTTAACACAATTCCAGGAATTGAGGGAGTGGGAAGGATTGAGGGGAGAATGTCTCATGATTATACGCAGATGGAAGGAGCCAGTAAGTACAAGAGTTTGATGAAAATAAAAAAGAAATTATTTAGCAAGGTTGTGATTGGAGAGAGTTACATATGAAGTTTATAGGTGTGGAGAGAGGGACTTGGGGAAGAGGTAGAATTCCTTCTCTGGCAAAGTGGTAGAGGGGGAAGACAAGGTGCTTGAAGCCCTGGGAAAATTCTGACTTGCGGAAGGGGGATGCTTCTTTCTTTGTGAATGACTTCATCTTCTTTCATGAAAGAGAATGGTTGTAAAATGGACAAACAGGCTTATCTGAGGTTTGAGATTGGCAGGTGTGAATGACAGGCTGTAGGACTCGGAATGGTGAACATGGACTGGGGCACAGGGAAGCTTAAGGAATTTTAAAAAGTTCAGATTAGTGATAGTGAGTTCAAGGGGGCTGATGGATGTAAAGAGGCTACGGTCAGAGGGGGTGATGTCAAGATTCCACATGAAACAGAGCGTCCTATGTGCCGAAGGTGAATGTAATGGTTTAGTAGCGCAATCGTGAGTGCAGTTAAAATCAGAGAGCTCCAAGGCAAACATTTTGAAAGTGCCATCAGTATGGGGGTTGAAGGAAATCTAAGTTGATGGTAGAGATTTTGGAAAGAAAGGACAAAAATAAACCAGGGCTAAGCCACTGAAAAAGCTGAGATCCGAAGATGGCCATGATGAGCGTAAGCAGGGGAGTAAGCCTGTATGATGAGTTTAGGTGACTGCCAGTAGTGGCCTTGGATGAGGCAGTGGGGAGGAAGGAATACTTTGGGGATTCTGGGGAGGGGGTAGAAGAAGAATCCAGTGAGCTGATGGATGCACAGCTAGGTGGTTAGGTATCGCTCGGCAAGAGAGGGACACATGTTCAGTAGTCTGCAGGTGGGCTTGGCAAGCGAGCATAAGAAGAAGTAGGAAGCAGGAAATCACAAGTTAGCTTGGAATCAATGTGTTATTTGCATCTGAGTTTGGTGATTATGCTGTATCTTATCAATGGAGGGCTGTGTAGGACAGCCAGACCCAAAGATTCAATTAGAACTTTGTGGTGGGTGGCTTTGCAAAATCTTGTTTTACAGGAGCTCAGAAAAGTTAAGAGATGTATCCAAGAATATGTAGCTAATGAGCAGTGGAAGGAGAATCCAAATGTGGCCTCGGCTCCAAAGTCCATTGTGCCCCATTTCACAATGGCTCTGTCTGGAAGTTGGTTTGCTTTACAAGTTTACCCAGCTAGGAAATGAGAGATTGAGGATTCACACTTAGGTAAATCTGACTCCAAAATCCATGAAAATTGGCATTTAATGGGACTAAACAGACCATTTTAAAAACTTTGATGTCCATAGCAGGTCCAAAAAAGCACCAAAGCTCTTTCATTCATAAATTTCAATAGTTCATGTGTACATGTGTGTGATTTGGGGAATGCATGTAGCAAGTTGCCTTAAGAAAGATGTTAAGAAGTCTTGAAGTGTGGTGTACCACTAGCTTGCTCCTGTCCCCAAGTCTTAGTGCTTAAAGTTAATTGGGTAAACCTGGATGTTTGGCTATAATTACCTTATTCACACAGCAATGGGGATTATGTTGATGTCATCTCTCCAAGGACAGACGTCATACAGCTAGAGCTCAGAGAGTATCCTGATGCATTTCTTAAGCAGCAGAAAGCATCAGAGTTCAGATATACAGAGAGAGTACTGGATACTTTCTTTAGAAGATAGACCATGGTGTAGATGGGAGTCTTTTACATGTGTGAAAGATTAGAAGAGACTTAACTCCTAGTTTTAGCTTTGGGACTAATACCCTGTGGGACTTTGGGCAGACTGCTTAACCTCTCTTGAGTCTCAGTTTCTCTGTCTAGATGGGGGTGGGGCGGGCCAAGTAAGTCTTTGTATTTATTTACCTCTTGCATTTTGTAATATCGTGACTTAGTTTTCTGCATTTTGCTTTCATCTGTTAAAAAGTGCAGTCCCATGTAATGGAGCTACAGCTATGAGAGGATTCCTCTAGAAAGCAGAGTCAGGGTAGCCACGGAAAAATGGTACAGCAGGTAAGACCTTTTCTTTTTTTAAATTTAATTAATTAACATACAGTGTCTTATTAGTTTCAGAGATAGAGTTTAGTGATTCATCAGTTGCATATAAGACCCAATGCTCATTACATCACGTGCCCTCGTTAATGCCCATCAGAGAGTTACCCCATCTCCCCCCCCACCTCCCCTCCAGCAGCCCTCAGTTTGTTCCTCATAGTTAAGAGTCTTTTGGGGCATCTGGGTGACCCAGTTAGTTAAGCATCTGCCTTTGGCTTAGGTCATGATCCCAGGGTCCTGGGATTGAGCCCTGTGTTGGGCTCCCTGGTCAGTGTGGAGTCTGCTTCTCCCTCTCCCTCTGCCACTCCCCATGCTTCTGCTCTCTTTCTTTCAAATAAATAAATAAAATCTTAAAAAAATAAAAATTTAAAAAGAGACTTTTATGATTCGTTTCTCCCTCTGATTTTGTCTTACTCTATTTTTCCCTCCTTTCCCCTATGATCCTCTGTTTTGTTTCTTAAATTCCACATACTGCACCTCAATGCTTATAGTAGCAATGTCCACAATAACAAAATATGGAACGAGCCCAGATGTCCATGGACAGATGAATGGATAAAGAAGATGTGGTATGTGTGTGTATATATATAAATATTACTCAACCATTAAAAATGAAATCTTACCATTTGTAATGATGTGGATGGAACTAGAGGGTATTATGCTAAGTGAAATAAGTCAATCAGAGAAAGATAATTATCATATGATTTCACTTATATGTGGAATTTAAGACTGACCTGTAAGGGTCTTCCTTCCCCCATCTATTTCCTATTGACGTCGGGCACCCAATTACAAACAGCATTGTGTCCTGCCTGCTTTTAGCATTTTCCTTAGATCTGCTCCTTTGCAGGGATCTTTCCATCCACAGACTTTCCTAATGGGCTCTTTCCTGCTTCTTATATGCCCTCCAAACCTGTCTCTTCAGGGCCTCATCCTGGGTCTCACACAGAAGCTGTGCACACTATGGTTCCAGCCTTGGGGGTAAGAGCATCTGGGTTTTAATCTTGGCTTTTTCATCTCCCAGGTGTGTGACACAGTGAAAATCACAGGTCTGTGCTCATTTTCTCATCTGTGAAATGGGAGAGATGATGGTCCTCACCTCACTAGCACATTGTGTGCTTTAAGTGCATTAATTGTAGAAAAGTTTAGCACAGTGCATGACATACAGTAAAAGAGCGATATATATAAAAGATGGGATTAGATGTTTCTGGGTGACTAATGTAACCAGTTAATTAGTATTGGCTGTGAGTATCCATTTTTTTTCTATCCCTGAACAGAGATGTGCATTTTCCCATTTTTGTATATTAATGAAATGAATGGAATTCCCAGCAATGGTTTACTATGGAGCCAGACATTTGGGTAAGAACCCTTCCAGCAGTCCTCAGATCACACCACATAAGCTCCCTTTGAATCATGGAGCTGGCTCTGTGAATGCACAGTTGACAGCATTGGGCAGAAGTCTGCCCACGCTTGCCAATACCCCTAGCAAGAGTGAGCCAAACTTACCACAAGAATCACCAGAGCTGCATTTCTTATTGCTCCCTTTAAATGGTGTTGGTGTGGCAACTAGATGTGTTTACAGTCCTCACTAGGCTCCTGTCTAAAAGAACGATGAAAGCATCATAAGGCATCTAGAAATACAATTATTTCCCTCTGCATCAATCTTCAATATTTCTCTACCTATGGGATCTTACGTTGCACTTCATGCTTCTATTGACTTCAAATGGGAGAGAAAAGACTATGGATTGGTATAATTTCTTGTTTTGAAATAATAGTCTATGTTTTAGTAGTTGGTAACTCTTCAATGGAATTGCTATCCATGTGTGAGCAGAAAGCTTGGATTTCTTTTTCAACTGCTATACATTTCCTTTTTAATGAAATTTTAGGACAAGTTTTTGTTTTTGTTTTCTGGTTGGGATCAGAAAATCATAGAGAATGTATATAATAAACTAAACAGAAAAACAAAGCAAAAGGAATCAGTCCTTTACCAATGTCATGCTTTGCTCCATTACTTGAGTTTGATATTTGGTAATTTATGACAGTTTTGCCATCATGTGTATGAGGATTTTCCAACATGGCATAGGGATTTTCTACTGAGTCCATTTGACAATTTTAAGTGTCACTATCCAATGAGTGCCAAGTGCCAGTGTGGTTAAACTCAGGCGTCTAAGTGGTTTGGTTGGATAACCAATGGGGCTCTTTATTATAAAACCCAGGCTGGTCAGGGATTGGTTTTAAAAGAAAATGTGTACTTTGTTAATTAGGATTTTCTTTTTAATCAAAAAACTTACAGTAAATATTTCGAAAAACAAAATAAGAAAAGGACATACGAAACATTTCTGTCTGAACCAGAATAAGATTCAGAATCTAGAGCAGAGCTTCAAAAGCCAGATATCCAACTGAAACGACCAAGAACAGCTGCGGTGTGTAGTGGCTTGGGAATAATGATGGGAGTTATCTGGGATTGTTTTTCTTTATAAGATAGGTATTTTTGTCTTCTACTCTTTACCATAGTCAAAGTGTCCTGGCTAAGAAAAATTATTCTGTGCACGAAATGAATGTCTAGAATAACCTCTATAAGCCTCCAGTGGGCTCCTAACCATCGCCATGGCCATGTGTCTTTTACTAGAGGAAAAATCTTCTCACATTACTCAGACAAATTCATGAGGTATTCCTCCATTCTGTTTTTAAACATATTTTGTTTTGCACACTTTACTTACAATGACTATCTCTTTCATTGAAGGAACATTTAAACAACTTCAGGGAAAAAAGCACAAGGTAAGATATCTATATTTGAAAAGAGACATTAAAATATCAACTTCAGAAAGCATGGGGGAGAAAACAGTCATGTTTCCCATTTCTTTCCCAAAACAAAGGAAGTAAGAAATTCTTTCATGGTTTTTATTTGTTTTTCAAATCACATTGTCCTCAACTTTTAAAATAATAATCTTCCTTGACAGTCATTTAATAATTGTGAGTGATCTATGACTTTATTATAAAGTATTCATCTGATGATCTATTTCCTCTACCCCAGGGGCCAAGTACAAAGCTAGGGAATTATCTTGGTGATACTTTTAATAACTTCCTGTGGGATTGCGAACCTCAACCGACGCTGACTCCGCAAAGGAGTTAATCATGTAATTTCACAGATTAGACACCACAGGGTTACTAATGAGAAACTGCAGTTTAGTGATAAACTTTTTTTTTCCAGGAATATTTTGAGAGGCCTGTAACCTTTGGCTGACACCCAGCAAGGCTATTAGTTTAACCATGGGATGCACTACCAAATGCATAAGAGTCAGCAGAATTTCTTTTCTGGAAAGTTGATTGTAAGAATAGTTTGGTTAAAGAGACCTCAGAAACAGATGGAATGGGTGAAAGGGGAAAGAAAGACAAGCATAAAGAAATTTAACTTCCGTTGGTTGGCATAACTACAGCTTCTAGTGTCTTTTCAACCATATGTTCAAGATGGAAACTGCAGCTCACATTTAAATGTCATGCTGCCCTCGGTTCCATAAACATGTATCATCCATCACTAAATATTTAGATCTGAATTGTTGGAGCTGAGTTCTGTGCCAGGGGTAGTGGGATTAATTCCTCTCAAGGTCCTCACATGATGGATTTTCCACTGAAGTAAACATCCGAGAAGAGCTCACACTAAAGCCATAAAATATATAAATAAAGTTTAAAGTTTAATTAAGTCAACATTATTTAAAGTGGTTGTCATATTTTACGGTGAACTTTCCATGTTTATTTTGTATGACTCCTAATAAATAGCCCCTCCTGATCAGACAAAAAGCACAGCTAGGTTAAAATCAAGGGCTCCAAACTTAGGGCCGGAAGAAGAATTTTCCTGAGTTGGGGAGAAGACAACTTTTTTTCCATTCTGTTTTTGTTTCAGAAACTAGCCTGTTAGCCAGACACTGAGTCAATATCTTGTACAGACAGAATGTTTGAAACTCCTTTAAGGCTTTATCAGTCGGACTATGGGGAGACATAGGCCCACACAGATTGGAACACAGAATAGCGTATAAAGGAGAATAACCCAAGTGATAGAACAACTTTCCTTTTATTTTTTTATTTCTATTTTTTTATTTCTTATAAAAATAGAAAGCCTAAGAAGAAAAATAACTGGCTCAAGCTAAATTCGTACTGGCTTATTGACTTCTTGAAATTTTTCTTTCTGAAAAGCTGAATCATTTTAATGTACATAACCCTCTCCTCCCCAAAATAAATAGGTAATCTAGGGCACTTGATTTTCTCCCTTAATCGATAATCACGTACTTTTTCTTGTTTGATGAATAGAGCCTTGAAGGAGAGAGAGAAAGCAAAGGACGCAGATCAGCTAAAGTGAATGTCTACTGCACCATGTTGAGCAAAGCTGTCACCCAGAATGGACACTCTCGTTTTAAAGCTTCAGCTCCCTCAATGTGATAGTGAGAGCCCTAGTTCTTCCTACAGAAGGGATTTCTGTCCAGAGAAGTATTTAAGCCTGTAAGGAAACTTTTGGAGTTGGAATAAGCCTCTAGCTGTCTTGTCCAACCCTGACGTTTTGTGAGAAAACCAAAGGTGGGAAAAGTTCCTTGTCACAGTTCACACAGCAAACTGTTGGCATGGTCTTCCGATGCCCATTTTACTGCTTTCCTATCCAGGGTACTGATATCACAGTGTGGCTATCTGCTGAGGAAATGCATGGTGGGCGTTACTGATGGCCTTGGAGTAGATGAAGAGTATAATAATACCTTCGATGGTTCTTAGGTTACATATTTTCAGGAACCAGGTGTTTTGATGCGAAGGGCTAATTACTAATCTTCTGCTTCCTTGTGTGTAAAACGCAGCTACTGTGAGATACTGATTTGTCAAGTGCATCCTGCATACACTCAGGAAATACCGCATCAGTGGTATCGGTTACCATTGGTTCACGTCCGTGTTTTAGAGGCTATGTATAAAGGGCAGTGTGTCTTTCCAAATTACCAAGGTACAGGTATGGCTGAGGGTGATTTCACTTCTTTCCCTAAGTTGCCGCTACATTTAATTTTACAAGCCCCGATCTTCTATATACGGAAGAAAAAAAAGAATCTAGATGGATTTGTTTTCGGGAGTAAAAATATGTATCAAATGAAATGACACATGATCAAAATGGTTTATTATCACTTTGACTAGAGGTTGAGGTTTTAATGAACTGAAAAATATTTTAAAACATGACAGAAATTTGACAAGGAAAACACAAAATTCATTTCATTCTTTTCTGCTGAGAAAATGTCTCTACACCGTCACACTGAACGTTTTGAAATGTGACAATTAATCATACGGCAAATGATTAGGAAATAAGCAACATTCAGTTATATGCGTATATTTTAGTCCAACCCTCAAAAAAGACTACCGGGAAAAAGCCCTACCAATAACAATATAAAACTACGATCATTTTAAGGAACTTATATCACTATCTACAAGCTCTGTATACTCTTTTGATTTTATTAGTTTTTCTCAACTCCTTACATCCTTCTTTTTTTTTTTTTAAGATTTTATTTATTTACTTGACAGAAAGAGAGAGCACAAGTAGGCAGAGCGCCAGGTAGAGGCAGAGGGAGAAGCAGACTCACCTCTGAGCAGAGAGCCTGACTTGGGACTCTTACATCATTCTTATGTGAATTCTTCGTCCACATCATTTTCTCTCCTTACTTCTACATAGTTCTCTTTGTCACAGTGACAAAAATGATCTAAAATCATGTTTTAACTTTTCTATAACATACTTACACCTACATATATCTAGGCTGAGGAAACTATTATTATTTATTTCTTATAGGTGTGTTAAAGAAATCAACTCGGATAAGAGAAGTTTGCATTTATTTATTTAGTATTTTCTATACGTGGATGACCAAACTGATAAATCTTTTAATGAATATTTTAAAAATGCCATCCACAAAATTCTGCTTTCTTTTCTAGTATGTTGCTTGCTAAGAAAACCTTTTCTCTTGATTCACACCTAACCTCATCTAACAAGGCTTTCAGGAATGCCATTTCTGATCTCATAACCCAGCGACCAGGAAGGCTCACTGGAGCGCAAGTGAATTTCATTAATGCACTCACAGGGTAAGCACACGGGCAGCTAGTATTTCCAAATCATTTATTTAGTCTAAACATTTTCCCTCCCTAAGTTATTTATATATTATGTAGTAAAAGTGGAGTGGGTGCTAACGGTGGGCCAGATGAGAATCTTTCTTGATTTAGCTCTCTGGTAGTAAATCTTGGGCTTTTTTCAAGGGAACTTCCGCAAATAGAAAGGTCCATGCAGAAGAAGAGACTTTTAGACAGAACAAGTTCGGTAATGAAGATGTACACATTTATTTATTTATTTATTTGTTTATATAATGTTCAGTTAGCCGACATATAGTACATCATTAGTTTTTGGTGTAGTGCTCAACGATTCATTAGTTGCATATAACGCTTTGAAGCTTTAGCTATTTATTTTCCCAAAAATTTATTATGGATGCATCAATTCGTTCCACCAATATTTGCTGAGGGCCTTTTCTATGTCGTTGACTACCTCCTGCATAGTTAATGAGATTTAGTGAAAAGTGAGTTTCTCCATCATCACATTGGGATGAAAAATTCCTTTAGGATTCTGCACACACACACACACACACACTCAAAAATACGTATGTATGTAAATATATATGTACATTTTTGGTCTTAATACAAAATTTATGTTAATTATGTATTTATAAATTACATATATATTTGCAATCAACATAAACACATATCATTCCATGCTTTTTGGCATCATTGTATCTGGTGACAAAAAAAGGGGTGAATGAAATGAAATTCATTAAACCTAATCAGTCCAGAAATGTCATTGACTTTCCAAGTTTACAAATTCTAAGTAAATACAGCGCTTTCATTTTAAATCGGGCTGAATGAAGGAGGGTACTAAGAAACTACCTTTCTTTCCTTCTTTTTTTTTTTTTTTAAGATTTTATTTATTTAATTGACAGAGAGAGAGACAGCCAGCGAGAGAGGGAACACAAGCAGGGGGAGCGGGTGAAGAAGAAGCAGGCTCCCAGCAGAGCAGGGAGCCCGATGTGGGGCTGGATCCCAGGACCCTGGGATCAGGCCCTGAGCCAAAGGCAGACGCTTAAGGACTGAGCCACCCAGGCGCCCCTACCTTTCTTTCTTAACTGGAATGTCTCACAAAGAAAGCCTAAGGAAGAGTCTGAACCTTAATATGCATAGGGATGTCATTTCATCTACATCACAAAGCTTATGGTTGCATAGCCTACTCACAAGTAATATAGACATTATTCATTCCATGTATGTTCTTTCCAAACTACAAACCATGAAATCTCATCTCACTAAAATGTAAATATCAGGGGTGCCTGGGCGGTGCAGTTGGTTAAGCAGTTAAGTGGTCAACTCTAGGTTTCAGCTCAGGTCGTGATCTCAGAGTCCTGAGATCAAGCCCCACATTGGTCTCTGTGCTCCTTGAAATTCTCTCTCTCTCTCATTCTACTCCTCCTGCTCATGCTGTCTCTGTCTCTAAAATATATAAATAAATCTTTTTAAAAATGTAAGTATCAGTAGAAAACCACTATACTTTCCTGATAAAATACTTTTTAATTTAGTTGTGTTTTGGCATTACTTTCATATTTATTATATAACCTCTATTCACTTTACTATTAGTAAACTCATATCCCAGGTAATAACGAAGTCCAAGGCCTTTATCTATGTGGCATTTTGAAAGCATGGTGACATCCTAAGTAAGGTTACATATTGTTTAAGTATAAAACAAGCAAATGTGTTTTGATAAGATATAAGGTACTGATACGAAGGTGTAAATTTTGTTTTTTAAGAATCTTGAAACAGGAAAACCTTTATTTAAAATATGAAACCATAAGATGAAAACGTAAGAAAATAACTTGAGGTAATAAGTAATTAATATTATGGAAGTGGAAAAGATTAAATAAAAAACAAGAAAAATTCTTAAAGTTTTTATTTAAATTCTAGTTAGTTAACATACAGTGTGATATTAGTTTCAGGTGTGCAATATAGTGATTCAACAATTCCATACAACATCCGGTGCTCATCACAAGTGCACTCCTTAATGCCCATCACCTATTTCACCCAACCCCCACCCACCTCCCCTCTGGTAACCATCAGTTAAAAACAAGAAATTTAATTGGCAAAAGTACTTGCATTCAACTTGAAAGAGACAGGGTGGTCAGGTTATACTTGAATCACTAACTTCAAAAATGAAAGAAAAAATAGACTATGGTCAGACATATGCATGGGAGAAACAAAATTTTAAATAAAAATAGTATGGCATTACAGGGTGATTGGTTAGATTTGATTATAAAACTTTCCAATAAAGCTCTATTGGTTCTTGGAAGACATCCCCATCCCACTTCAGAGCTGACTGCACATTAACAACGTAAGTAACGTAGCCGGGACATACAATCATTACATACCTAAAACTCAAGAAAGCACGTGAAAAACAGAGATAAAGTTAAACAACAGGAAGTTTATTTGTGCACAGAACTTACTTCACAGGTATTTGTTGAATTGATTTTATTTCAATTAGCAAGTGACCAGATGTCACCATTGTTATCCCAAAGGTAAGAACTATTAGGTACCTACTCATGCTTGGTAGACTCTGTACTTCTCGCTCATTCTCCAACAGTCATGTGTGGGAGGCTCATTATCTCTATTTTGTAGAGGAGGAAAGCCAGGCTCAGAATGAATAAGCAACTTCCACGTGGTCACACAGTAAGTGACAAAGCTGTGAAATAAACTCAGGTTGGTCTGATATAGAATCAGTCTTGTTCATTACACTATGCTGTAAACACTAAAAATACAAACTGTGATTTTAAAGGAAATACCGGGCTTGTTTCAAATCTCTGTTCATTCCTTCTCCTCTCCTGAAACGAAACTAAACTTTAGCTTAAACTGTAAAAGCAATCATGTGAACATGAAAAATTCAAGAAGGAGGTGACATGGAGGAAGGATCGATATGAGGGTTTTGAAGGAAGAGGGTGGGAGATTGCAAAAGAAGACCATAGATTATTCCCATCCCCATATGCATACCCACTGCAAAGTGACTCTGCAGCTATTCCCATCAAAAAGTAAAATCTGTTTCTCTATCTCTTGAAGCTGGTCTTGAACGCACGACTTGCTTTGGCCAATGGACTTGGTAAGGGTGACAGAAGCAGAGTTTTCTTCTATCAGGACATGAAGAAGTCCAGTCTGGCCAGCAGGAGAGGAGAGGTTGGGGAGGATCCAGGTGCCCTGACCAGCAGCCTGTGCTAGCATGTGAGTGAAGCCTCCTGTCTAGCCAGTGTGCCAGCTGACTGCAAGGAACCCAGATGAGAACTGCCCAGCCATGGGCCAGATTCCTGACCCACAGAATTATGAGCTAGTCAATGTTGGTTTTCTCAAACCACAGAGTTTCATGGTGGTTCGTTAACATCGTAAATGGTGCAATAAGTTAGTTTTTTAAAGTACATGGGAGCACCTGGGTGGCTCAGTCGGTTGAGCATCTGCCTTGGGCTCAGGTCATGATCCCGGGGTCCTAGGATCCAGCCCCGTGTCAGACTCCCTGATCATTGAGGAATCTTCTTCTCCCTCTCTCTCCGCTGCTCCCCCTGCTTGTGCGCGTGCTTTCTCTCTGTCAAATAAATAAATAAAATCTTTAAAAAAACAGTAAAATAAAGTAATTCCTAGTCATTCTCCCCAGTAGTGACAGAGTTTGCATTGAGCCATGTAATTTTTGTTCTATCCAATCTCACTTTGTAATCAAGTAATGCATTTGGTAGATGGCTTGGTTGCGATGGAATATTTTTTCTCTGAAGCAAGTGAATTCTTTAGGAATTCTCTGAAGTAACTGAATTCTTTAGGAATGAAACCCAAGATCTTGGCTTCATTAGCATCCTGCTTCTGGAACTAAGAGGCTTGGCTCAGTTACTGTCTTCCAATGGGTCTCTACAGCCAACTGAATGGAGCACAGACATGCTGACCGCCATATAACTTTTAGGAGCCTCACCCCTTTGCCTTTGTGGGCTTCTTCCCTCCTAAAAAAATATTAATGACTCTAATTTGTAACTGCATGGGTATAAAAATGAATATATTAATATTACATATTAAAATATTCCCTACAACTCTAAGGTTCATTTTTTTTTTTTTTGCTTCTAATTTTAAAAGAAACTAAAACACTTTTGTAGGCTCCTAAAAGTATTGTAAGCTTGGGCCTTGTCCCGATCATGTCTAATGAATAAGTCAGCCTAGCCAGACATTATAAAGAATAAACTTACTTGCTTTCTTCGTCCTTCTGGTTCTTCAGAACTGTTTTTATTTTTTTTTAATATTTAATTTATTTATTTTGAAAGAGAGAGAGCATGAATTAGGGGGAGGGGCAGACGGAGAGGGAGAAGCAGACTCCTCAATGAGCAGGGAGCCCAGTGGGGATCTTGATCCCAGGACCCCGGGATCATGACCTGAGCTGAAGGCAGACGCTCAACCAACTGAGCCACCCAGGTGCCCCTGGAACTGCTTTTATAACCAGGATTAAGAGGTCGTGTGTGTGTGTGTGTGTGTGTGTGTGTGTGTGCACGTGCACATGCACATGTATGTGTGAACATTTAACCTCCTAACCTCCTTTTAAAGCTAATGTAGGAAGCTACCTCTCCACGCTCTCCCATGTCCCAAGCCAGGGGCAGCCTGCAAAGGGATTACAGAGGATATAACCATTCATATCCTATAATGACCAAAAAAGAAAAAAAAAAGGAAGAAAGAAAGAAAACCAACACTAGGGAATCTTCAATATAAACATTAATAGTTTCCCACATCTTTGTTTAGAGAATAGCCTGAGGATTTCTAAACTTTAGATCTTATTCATTCCAGAAGAACTGTTTCGCTTATGGCCACATAAATCTTGGCCCTTCAGAAAGTTCCGAGATTCAGACTGGAAACGAGAGTCACAGAGAACTCACAGGTGACCTGTGTAGAGCAAATCTGATCCGGGCTGGTCAGGAGACATAACATTTGCTGAAATCATTTGAGTCTGGCTCTGACATCAGTTACAGACACTAGAGACTTGGTGAGGGAACTTGGAAGGAAAGTTTGGTAGCAATTACAGTATTCTTTTCTAAACAGGTTGTACCGTTTTTTTTTTCTGAGTACAAAAGACAGACATACTCAATAGAGAAAAATCTAAAGAATTTTTTAAAATAAAAAATAAACACCATGAAAAGTTGTAGTAAGTGTTGCCAGGTCAGATATGACTGAGAATTTAGGGGGTTATATATATTTTTCCTCTACTTACAAGCATGTTTCACTGATATCTAATTTTTTTCAATTTATGTCATTTTTATTCCAGCCATGTGAAAGGCTCCATCCACCCCCAAGTTCCAAAGTGGAGAAGTAACTGTTCTGAAGAAAGTTAAAATGAGAGTTCCAGAAGCCCATGACCTACATTCCCTCCTTAAGGTTTAGATCATCATATCCTCTCCCGTTCCCACAGTGTTTCCCATCACCTCACCTTCCCCCAAACACTGATTGCTGGGGGGGGGGGGCATAAATGTAGCTCTGACATGCAAGCTGAGAGGTTGGAGCAAGAGTAGAGGCAAGGACTACTTTTGGTCATCTTTCTTCCCTCTCTCCTTCTCTGGAGTACTTGGGAAAGTCCTCCATACATACAAAGGCAGGGCAGGGCAGGCTTAATTTCATATATTGTGTCCTATTGCCCCTAAAGCTACAAAACTGTCCTAGAAGTTAAATACATACTAATATTCAAACTATATCTTCGAGGCTTCCCTTTCCGCTCTGGAGTGGCTCCAGCCCCAACTTTTGGTTTGGAAGTGTCACTGAACTCTGCCACCCAGACCGGCATGCATGTGGTCTCCAGGGACAGAGGAATTCTCCCTGGCTGCCTTGGAAGTGCTTTCCAGCTGCCCCAGGACGGTAGAATCAAACGGATAAAAGGGAGAACAGCATCATTGCAATGCTCACAGCACAGGCTCAGGAATTTCACTTACTTCATTCCAATGTCTTCTCATCTTCCAAGGTCTCCTATGTAGGTCACCTCAAGGGCTGTAAAAGGCATCCTCATTTTTTTCCAGCAGGTGCAGCCGGCTTGGCAGTTAGACAAGGTGAAGCAATAAGGAAGACATGGCTTGTGGCTGTGGTTCTCTGTTTCGGATAATGCTGTGAACTTGGCTCTGAGCTCAGGGTAGTTTTCTTCCCCTGAGGAGAACACGTTCCCTAACTCTCTGTCCCCAGCCCTTTACATTCTGTTGGAACTGACTTACCGGACTTGCTTGTGAGCAGTTTTATTTCTCATTTCTGGATCACATCTCCAGCTACTTTATAAATTCCCAGGCACTGTGTCTGGGTGGCCTTCTCCATTCACAGAGCTTCACCCTCCACATGTATCCTGGTCATTCCCAAATACGTGACCAAATGCATGTTGGTCATCAGAAAATGGATGGCCCATGGGAACCTTAAGTTTAATGTCCAGAACAGAGCTATTTCTTCTAATCTTGAGGCCCTGACTCTCCTTCTCTATGTACCATCTTAGGGAACAGCATTCAAACCAGAATCCTGGTAGCCATGTTAATTCTTCACTCTTCCCAGCATAATTCATTAAAACTCTATTTCCTTAATAATCCTTGATTACTCATCCTCCTTTTTATTCATACTGACAGTGGTGAGGAATTCGTTTCTCATCTGGATTACTGCAACGACCTCCCAACTGCTTTTCCTGTCACTAGTCTTGGTTTCCCAAACCATACAACACATTGTTGCCAGGCTATTTTTCTAAAACACAAATCCGATTATGCAACAGTCTTGCTTAAGATAATGCAATGATTTCTTATTTACCTACAGCAAACATTTGCAGGCAGGAATCTCCCAGAGAAGCATGATCATCTTGAATTTATTTGAAGGCAAAAAAATTCAAGGTATATTAAAATTGATATATTAGAGTAGGTTACAAAATTCACATTTGTTTTTTAAACATGGGACCTCAAAGAATCTTAGAGCTAGCAACACCCATTTTAGGCTATACTACTATATCCTGGGAGGTAAACACTTGCTTGCTTTTGGTGTAATTTGTCAAAACAATAAAAGTAAAAAGGAGAATCAATGGATAAAATTCAAATTCCTTAATACAGTCCATAAAGCTTGCTATGATCTGGCCCTCTTTATCTCTTTAGCCTTATCATGTGTCTCTCTTGGCCTCGTCCAAGCACTCTGCCTGATTGTCCAAATTGTCCTTACATTTCAGGCATGGCCACATCAGGAAATCTTCCTTCTGTCTCTCTCTATTCAGGTTGGGTTTGGATTTGCACACTTTACAATTTCCCAGCACCCTGTAGACAGTCTATCAGACTGTCTACCACGCTGCTCTGCCTTTGCAGTTTTCCTGTGTGATTCCTCTATTAGACTATAAGCACCTTAAGGGTAAGGGACATTTAGTTTTGAGTGTTGGGTGCCTAACAGAGTGCCAAGCACATAGTAGGTGCTCAATGAATGCTTGTGATTGGTTGGATAATGATTCTCCACAGAGCACAGAGTAGGTAATCGATAAATATTTAATTTAACAAATAATCAGAAAATAGACATTTCTCATTAATTATTTCCCTTTGCATTTGAGCATTCATAATGTTCCACCTCTGAATTCTTAAAGCCCAATATCCCACCCACTGATCACAGCCTCCTATGTTCTGCTGGCCTGGGAGCAGGGGCTGCTGAGGGCGGTCAGAATGCAGAATTTGTAGCTGGAAATTGACCCTTCTCAGTCCCAGCTGGGACATCTTTGTCACTCAGAAACCTTTTAAATTGTCCTTTTCCATCAGTGGATGTTTCAAATATTACCCACTGTTATGGATTCCCTGGTCATCTCAGCATCAAATCTCACATCTTAATTCACAGGTTAGCCTCAAATGTCTGCCTTCCATTTAAAACAGTGGCAATTGCATCTTTACCCTTATCCTCTCCTTCCTCTCCTCTCTTAGGAAAAATGTTACCCCTTCTCTTCAAAAGTCTTCCACCTGGGCTCTAGGTCCCGTTAATCTCCTAACAGTTAAACTTTATAAATGCTTTTCATTATGTATTCTGTGGGGTCACTCTGTGGCACTTGACATGACTGTGATTTCTTCTTATTGGAAATTCTTTTCCTTTGTTTGGGTGATTGATTCTCTTTCCTCTACATCTGACTGCTCTTCAGCCTCCTTTTCCTTTATGTAACTCCCACTCTCTGTTTTCTAGTGTCCCTTCCTCTATGAATGTTCTCTCATTAAGCACTTTCCCTCAGCAATCTTTCTACTCTAAAGGATGTAAGTGCCACAATCTGTACAATCTGGTCAGATCTGTATATTCTGACATATGGCGCCCTAGACATCTTAACTTGGAAGTGTCACAGAGATTTCAAACTCAACAAGACACAACTTACTATCTTCATATCATCTCCTCTCCTCAAATTCCTATAAGTTGCCCCTTTCCCTGTGTTTCCTCTCTAGGTTCACTGGGGCACCATCATGCTGCCCAAGTCTGAAAAGGGGGAGTCATCTCATGATGTCCCATCTCCTTAATGGCAACTGGTTGATAAAGAGCTCTTGACAATTCTTCCTCCAAACTGAATCTCAGTTCATCCCATCTTCTCTAATCCAACTGCCAGTGCTCTTATTCTGGCTTTCATCAGTTCGCACATACGCTGTTACAACAGGATCTAAATGTTCTCCTCTTGGGCCTCCATTTCTCCCAACTCACCCTTCTCACAGCTACCAGAGTTCGTTCTCTGAGCCAGCCAGACATTGCTTCCTGGAGAACCAATGACGCCATCACTTGCTTCCCAGACAGAGATGGCTGACTTGTAACGTGTGTACCTATGGCCTTGTACAGCGTAAAGTCCTGCTGGGGTTCTTGTACTCTAGTGCACTCATTCATTTTCTGCTTTCCTCCCCTTTTCTCTCTTCTGCCAAATTCTAAGTTTTTTGATCACGGGAGCTGTGTCTTCTTCAACAACTCAATAAATATTGTCTTTCCAGCTCAATAAATATTTATTGGACAAAATGTTTATTGAATAAATTCTTCTAATTCTTTACCCTTTTCCACTCTGTTTTGCTGTTACTGGTTTTTATTTAGAGGCAGTAGAGCACAGTGTTTAAAAGCGCAGGTTCTGAATTGAGCCTGCCTGACTTTAAATCCCAGGTTTACCACTAAGAAACTGTACTGATTTTGCAGGCTACTTCACTTCCCTATGCCCAGATTCCTGATCTAAACATGGAGAGTGTAATGGTACCTATTACTAGGATAATATGAAGATTAAATGAGTTAATCTGCAAATATCTAGATTCTAGACTATTGCCTGACACACATTAAGTACTTAATAGATGTCTGCCTCCTTCCTGTCACCTTTACTTTTCTTTCTTTCTCTGTCTTTCTTTTCTTTTCTATGCTTTGTGTTTGTTTGTTTGGGGTCCAGTTTTCTCCTTTCCTCCTCTATTAGTTTTATATTTACTAACAAACTCATAATATTTCAGCCTCAGAGAAGGCCTTGCTCTGAGGACTCACACAAACAAATACCTCCTCTCTAGGGTCATGTTGATGTGACATTTCGAGAAGGAGTAAACAGTTGCATTGTGGCTCTGGAATTTGGCTGCAACACAGCCCTCTATAGCATGGAATGCAGAATAATGATTTCAAGAATCCCATCCAAAGGGGTTAGAACATTGCTAGGATATCATTTGTGTTATGACTCTGAGCATGACACTGCTGTGGGCTTCAGGATAGTGTTTTTCAGGGTCAGTATCATCTGATGGAGAGACCTATTTCAGAACCTTGTTCAGAACCTGAGCTAGTCTTTTCTGCGGGAGCAAAGACTACTCCAGACTAGATTTGGGTAAGATATTATTTTAACCCTCAAAGTTAGGTTTCTCTGGAAATTTTGCTACCCTTTCTTCCAATATTTTGCGAAGGTTTAAAAATGGGAAAACTAAACCACTGGCTGTTATGCAAATGTTTGATTGCTTATGGCATCACTGTGCTCTACCAGTCAGAGTGAAGGCTAAGGAGGTCAGGTGATCAGCGGTTTTAGTTGGGGGTGGTCTCATGCTGGATCCCTGAACCCATCTTGTGATTATTTCCTTGGTTCCGGAATGCATAATTGGAATGGACATACTCAGCAACTGGCAGAGTCCCCACGTTTGTTCTGTGACTGTGAAGCGATCAGGAAAGGTAGTAGGAAAGGCTGAGTAGAAGCCACTAGAACCGCTTTTATCTACAACACTAGTAAACCAAAAGCAATACTGCATTCTTGGAGGGATTGTAGAGATCAGCAGCACCATCCAGCACTTGGAAATTGCAGGGATGGTGATTCCCACCACATTCCCATTCAACTCATCTATTTGTCCTGTGCAGAAAACAGATGAATTTGGAGAATAACAATGAATTATCATAAACCTAATCAGAATCACTCTTCATGCTACATTTGTATCAATCAGGGTTCAACCGGAGAAACAGAACTACACGGTCTTCACACCATACCATTAACAAATCACATCATTGTCACATGACACCATCACCTCCTGACATATGTGGCTCCATTATCACATCACATCATCATCACACCAAACCATTGTCATGCTACGCCCTCATCACACTAAACTGTCACCAACACAAACTGTGTTCATACCACAGCCTTGTCTTCCCACACCATCATCACAGTACAGCATCTTCACCAGGACAGCAGCAGCATCCTCATCACCACTGTTTTTACTACCAAATTAGATTAATTTGATTCATATGAAAGCCTAGCCTATCAATGGCTGTGCTTGCCTGAAACAGTAAAATTCTGGGTGAAAAGTAAAAATCAATTCATATGGATATATGATCAACATCCCACATAGCTCTTATTATTCCCATTAGTACTACCATCATCTACTGAAGTACTACAGGCTCTCAATTTTTCATATATATCATCTAATGTGATCCTTGCAACAATCTTCCAAGGTATTTATTATCACCTCCACATAGTAGATGAGGGAACTGTGCCTTACCTAGCTGGTAAATTGCAGATCCAAGATTTGAAATGATGCCTGCCTATTTCTAAATCCTATGCTTCTTACTTTCCACCATGCTGTCAACTCTGGAAGTACACATTACTTAAAACAGTAATACATATCTTTTATTTTCATATCTTTCATATCTCTGTAACTTATTGACACAAATAGGAAAAATCACACATCAAATAAATTCATCTAGAGCTAAACTATGTGAGATAAAACCAAAAGTACTAATTCCGTGTACAAAAACTTTCAGATGTTCTTCAAAATATTAGAATCGTTGGATGACACAGTCCCTTGTTTGATTTTCTTTGGCATAGGACACGATGCCTCATATTAAATGCATCTTGATAAGGTAAATTTGTTTCTCTCAACAAGTATATATCAACACAGTCCATGCAAATAAGTGGCTTAGAGCTCATAGGAAATTCTGAGAATAGTATTGCCCAGAATATGATAATGATCTAGAAGGCAAATGACCAATGACATCATATTTTAACTTTCAGTAGTAAAGTAATGGAAACAAAAATTAAACCAGTCAGTAAACCATAGAAAAGGAATTTTAAATGAGGGTAAGTAAAGTGCAGTGAAATAATCTGGAAAATAACTATAAAACTTTTAAAACAACTAATAATAAATAAATTTTATCTGAAGTGAACTGACAGTTTTTAATGGGCCACATGTAATTCATTGTGTCCCAATGAGGCTGTAATTTTCTGCAAAGATCATCTCCAATTTTTTCTTTCTTTATAATGAAGATAAAGTAACACACATACCAAAAATCATTTCAAAGATGCTATAATTTAATCCAAAAAGATAGTGAAGGCCCATGTCAGTTTTGGGGGAGCTTGTATTTTATTGCATAACATGGTTTACAACAAAAAGTTGGCTGTGGAATAGCAGTTTATTCCATAAGCAGCCAGTGTATTTGCTAAAACATTAGTTCTTTGGGTCTTAATCATATTGCAATCTTTTGGTACTATTTCAATAATAATAATTTCAACAATGAATAATATCTAACTGAAAAAACTCATGGCAGAGTCACACAGTTATGTTCTATAGAAGTTTTATGAGCTATGTGTTCTACATTTTGATCTTTTTCATGCAAAAGGGTTTACTCTCTTGATACGCTGCCTAAACAATTTGTGGGTGGTATTTGAAGACTCTGGTCAAAAGGGGATAATATTTAAGTTTCAAGTACAAATCTTGCCTAACGCAGAGGAAAAGCAAATCATAAAAGATGAGGGAACAGTTTAATTTCTACAATATACACTTCGACAGAATGGACCCATTTGTGACTACACAAGCTGTTAATAGATGTGTAAACTCCCATTACAATTTGTTACTTCTCCAAATGATTTGTGGCATCTTGTTTTTATAAATAGACTTTGGTCTTTTATTCTTAAGATTCTATACACCAAAGAATCTAATGTATGAATCCTGGAGTCTGTAGGCAAATGGTATTTCTCTTGCCTTTTTGTTGGACGAATGTTAGCGTGCTAATAAAATGAATGTCATTATTTCATTAAACAAGTATTCATGCAAGAGGCTTTTTCAGACACTTAAACATTAAAGATCAATCAGACACAGACCCTGGAATCAAGAAACTTGCTATATTGTAGAAAAGATAGATGTGTAATAAACATAGCATAGTGTGATCAGTGCTAAAATTGAGGTTCATGCAATATATTGTTACTGAACAAGAGAATGATGAACTCCAGAGGGAGAATGGAAATGAAGAGTCCTCTATGGAGAACCTCCTTGAACTGGGACTAAAAGGATGTGTGTGGTCCCCAGATAAATTAGAGAGAACAAGTATTTCCAGGCAGAGGAAAGAGCTTCTACCAGGATCTAAGAAGTGAAACAGTATGGCATCCTTTCATCCCTCTTACAAATGGTCTGGTCTGTAATGGGAGAGAGAGAGTTTGCGAGCATGGGGATAGGGGCAGGGGGAGAGGGAGAGAGAGAATCTTAAGTAAGTTCCATGCCCAATGTGGAGCCTGACATAGGGCTGGATCTCACAACTCTGAGATCATGACCTGAGCCAAAATCAAGAGTCGGGCACTTAACCAACTGAGCCACTCAGGTGCCCCAGGAAACATTATTTCTATATTCTCCAATACAGTCCATAGCTAATATGTCATTCCATAACACTTTATTCATGTCTATTTATGATACCAGATATACAAATAAATAAATGATAATACTAGGTGTGAAGTTCTAGAATAGAAATATCTTCAAAATAAAGACAAAGCCCAGAGGAGAGAGAATGATTACTTTTGTTTTAAAGTGTCCAAAGAAAGGTTTCCTGGAAGAGGTGATATCAAACCTGGGTTTCAGCAGATGAGACTAGATACAGTGAGGGAAGAAGGAAATAGTGGATAAGGTGGAACGGCGGAGGACATGCAAAGGCATGAAGGCCCTGAGAAACTATAGCATGTTAGATGAAATATAAGCACTTCAGCATTGTTGGAGCATAAATTTTTGTGAGAAGAACAGAGGTGGAAGATGAGTAGGTCAGTTAGGTTACATTCTACAACAACAATAGAGAACCCAAATTAACCAAACAAACAGGGGTTCATTTTTCTCATGTAAATCTGGAAGTTTTGTCTTAATAGCTCAACTATGTCAGGGCCAGAATCTCTGCAATTCGAATGCCCTCTCCTCATGGTCATAGGATGGCTGCTATAGCTCTAGGCATCTTGTCTTTGTGAAGGTTAGGAAAATAAAGGGAGGGAAAAGTGGAAGACACTAGAATATCTGTTTCCTTCTTTCTAAGAACAAAATCTTCTGAGAGGTTTCTTCACTGATTTTGCTTGCAGCCCTCTCTTTGGCAGCCTGTGACACATGACAACCCAAAGGGAGGTTGGGAAATGGACAGTTTAGCTTTTCAGGTTCTACCAAAGAGAATATATCAAGGGAGAACAGTGAACAATGAATATTAGATTAGCTAACAAATGCATTTGCTACAATAAGTTTTGAGAAAGAAACTAACTATATCCTGGAGATTTTCTTTTTTTAAGATTTTATTTATTTATTCGACAGAGATAGAGACAGCCAGCGAGAGAGGGAACACAAGCAGGGGGAATGGGAGAGGAAGAAGCAGGCTCATAGCAGAGGAGCCTGATGTGGGGCTCGATCCCAGAACGTCAGGATCACGCCCTGAGCCGAAGGCAGACGCTTAACTGCTGTGCCACCCAGGCGCCCCCCGGAGATTTTTTTTTAATGAGAGGTTAAGGAGCTTTAATTTTACCTTGTAGGAAGAAGAGTTTTGGTGAACAATTTTTGAAGGGCGCAATCAAAGTTGTATAGTAGAATAAAGAGTTGCTTAATGGCTTGACAGCAGAGGCGTGTTGGCTCTTCCTCATAAATGTGAATACAGATTGAAAGAAAGTTAATATTAACAAACCATGCTTCCAACGTTGGTTTTTCTGACTCTTGACACACATAATGTCAATAATACCACATTTGAGTATGAAAGATACAATCACAGGCACATGTGATCAGACAGACACACGACATACATACACTTCGCACGCAAGTTACTTAGATAGATCCTCAAATTAGTTTTGTTCAGCATGGTGACTAGATTACCATGCTCCTCCATTATTTCTAAGTAGTTAATCCGATCAGTTTCCAAGTGGGCAAACACCATGCTTTCCAGTGGATGACTCCATTTTTATTCAATTCCTTTGGCAGAAGCCTTTGATTTTATACTGATTTGGAAATTAACTCTTAAAAATTAACACTCAAAACGTCCTCAGTTCCCTGGTTCAAGATAGTACAAGCTAATCACTTTCTTGTTCCATTATCCTGTTTATAATAGGATAAGAATATCCATAACAATCACAGACAGGCAGCCTGAAATGAATAGATTTTCCTTCATCCCATGACCAGTGAGGAAGCTGGTAAGAACAAAAAGTATTCTGGCATAATGTCTGAGAAAAAGGAATTTTCCTAGAACACTCCCATTTTTTTAAAAATAGCCATTTCTCGGACTTAATCTCTGAAGTGAAAATACTCATTGCACTTTCTAAACTATAGAGGAGCACCGATGCGTTTTAACAGCAGAGCTGAACATCGCTACACTTATTAAGTGTAGAGGAAGAAAAACAGAAAGAAGAAAAGATAGTTAACCATAATTGCTTCGATCTCAAATAGAGGTGAAGAGTCTCTTGGAGAGTCAGGAGAATGCCAGAAAGGGAGAGCTGAGGACAGGGAGCTGGGCAAAGTGACTGGCCACTTCCCCTTCCCCCTGGCTGTTTCCAGAAGCAGCCCTGCAGTGGGAGGAGCCTGGCGTCTCCACCGGCAGGCTCTCTCCACAAAGGGTATAAGCAGAATGTGAAGCAAGCTGCCAAACTGAACAATGGGTCAAGAGGGAGCTGGACTGAGCTTTGGAAACAGGGGAAATGCACAGCTGCTCTCAAGATTTTTAAGTTGAGGATGAGGAGTTACTGTGCAAATGAACTGGTATTTCCTGGGCACGTCTGTACTGAGTTTCTGTCTTCTTCAAGTTCCAAGTGCTTTACTATTTTTCCTTGAACTCTCGAGTCTACATAAATCTCACGTCTTCATCTCTTGTACTTAGCAGCTGGTGAGAGCAAATCTTGATATTATCCAAATTCCACTTCATTTCTTAGCTTTGTTTTCTGTCCTCCTGGCCCTGGCCAACTCTGGTAGGATTCTGAATTATAGTCTAGAAATGGAGAGAGGAAAGGAAATTTACTTTTATTAATAACATAAACCTTTACCTATATCTGTATCTACATTTTACTCTCAGAACAAGAAGCCTGTGAGGTAGACACCATTATCATCATCATCATTTGCATCTAAAAATCGTGAAATGGGGTGCAGAGAGGTTAAGTAACCTAACCAAAGCCAGGGGCAAGTCTGCATAAGAATAGATACCCTGTGTAGGAGCCAAGCTCTGTGCTAAGGGGGCATGACTGAGAACTGCCACTCTTTATCATTCTGTGATCAGGAAAATCCTGGGTATGGATCTCTAATAACTTGAAAAGGGTGCATGGGACTTCACTAAACCAATGTTTACTGAGTTCTCACTGTGTGTGCAGGACATAGTTACCAAAAGCTGGGGGAAGAATCAAAAGTAAAAAAAATCATCAAGCCCCTTTCACCTAATAGCTTAAAATATAAATGTGTAAATATATTTCAATAACAAAAGACAAAAGATGGAGTATTAATTATTTGCTGTAATACTAAAGGACAGCTCATGCCCTGGGTGCTGAGGAAGGGGTACCTACTGAGGCTTTGTTGTCATAGGCATTAGATTATGTCCTTTTGGAGAACTGACCCCTTTGTCATTCTGTAATGCCTCTCTTTATCCTTGTTATCTTTCCTTGGTCTGAAGTCTGCTCTGTCTGAAATTAACATCACTTCTCCTGCTTTCTTTTGACTAGTGTTCAGATAGCGTATATCCCTCCATACTTCACCACCTTGGATACCTTTGACCAGAAATAGGCCTCGGATCATAATGAATTCACAAGGTATCTATTTTTTATTTAGGGATTTTTTTCTAGATCATTTCTAAAATCATCCTGGCATCTTTAGCATCCAGATTTTGACATTTGTTTATTAATTTCATTCTGCAAATATTTATGATACATCTCTTTTCCCATGCATGCTTAGTACTAGGCCCAGTGATATAATAGTAGATAAGATAGATATTTGTCCTGGGGTCATTTTTCAAAAAGACTAAAACATAAATAATTTTCTTTCCATTCCCAATCATTACAAGATGTTTAACTTTCAATAAATTAGCTAATTTGAGGCTCAGTATATATGGAAAAGAAATGCTGTGGATTGTGTTGATTCTGTGCTTCTATACTTACCCCATCTTTTCAGTACTTCAGGAGAAATAGAAAAACAAAAACAAAGGACAT
Source organism: Ursus americanus (assembly GCF_024610735.1). Lineage (NCBI taxonomy): Eukaryota > Metazoa > Chordata > Mammalia > Carnivora > Ursidae > Ursus > Ursus americanus. The sequence continues at coordinate 46,854,065 of NC_142137.1, read as the reverse complement.
CACAATGGGGGCACCTGGGTGGCTCCGTCATTAAGCGTCTGCCTTGGGCTCAGGGCGTGATCCCGACGTTATGGGATCAAGCCCCACATCAGGCTCCTCCGCTATGAGCCTGCTTCTTCCTCTCCCACTTCCCCTGCCTGTGTTCCCTCTCTTGCTGGCTGTGTCTCTCTCTGTCAAATAAATAAATAAAATCTTAAAAAAAAAAGAAAAAAAGAAAAGGACATCACAATGTTTGCTGCTTAACTTGTGAATGCCCATAAAAAACAAAATCCCTCTTTACCAAAATGTATTTGAGAAGCCTAAAAGGATCTTGATTCAGTCCTCAGTAGAAATCAGACAGAAAAACAAAGAGTTCATATATAAAAATGAATAGTAATAAACCTTTCTAAAGCTAATGAAGACGGAATGGACCTATGAGTCAATCTGCTAACCCTGTGTGTTGAAAAAGTAATAGGTATAGAACTTCTAAGACCTTTCCCAAAGCTGTGCCACAGGTGGGGTTACCACAGAGAAACGATGTATTACTGCTTTTACAAGGAGTACAGAGACAAGAACATAAAAGCACTTGGAAGAAACATTTTCAGAATTAGAAATTAGGGTAAAAAGATAAAGCACGTGCGTTTTTCACTTCACTCCAGTAGGGGACCTTTGGCATACAACAGAAGCTACAACCCTGCTCACTTTCTGGATAAAACTTTCTTATTTTATTATTTTGTCTTACACTCGCCAATGCCTGCCCTCCCTCCCTATGGTTCATTAGCCATAATTACCACTTATTCCAGACAAGTTCCCTTTGAATTGGAAGGGTAAACTTTAATTTTTTGGGTGTTTCAAATGTTCACTGTGTTTTTCTTATCCTTCATTTCAGAAATGTAAAAGGATTATGACAAATCAATTCCTACATGTATTTTTTTCCAAATTTTTATTTAAATTCTGGTTAGTTAACATACAGTGCAATAATGGTTTCAGGAGTAGAATTCAGTGATCCATCACTTACATACAGTACCCAGTGCTCATCACAAGTATCCTCCTTAATATCCATCACCCATCTAGCCCATCCCCCTCCCACCTCCCTCCATCAACCGTTTGTTCTCTATCTTTAAGAGTCTCTTATGGTTTCTTTCCCTCTCTCTTCGTTCTTTTTCCGCCTCCCACATGTTCAACTGTTTTTTTTTTCTTAAATTCCACATATGAGTGAAATCATATGGTATTTGTCTTTATCTGACTGACTTATTTCACTTAGTATAATACACTCTAGGTCCATACACGTTGTTGCAAATGGCAAGATTTTATTTTTCTTGATGGCGGAGTAATATTCCATTGTATATATATACCACATCTTCTTATTCATTCATCGGTTGATGGACATTTCAGCTCTCTCCATAGTTTGCTTATTATTGATAGTGCCGCTATAAACATTGGGGTGCATATACCCCTTCGAATCTGTATTTTTGTATCCTTTGGGTAAATACCTAGTAGTGCAATTGTTGGATGGTAGGGTAGTTCTTTTTTTTAACTTTTTGAGGGACCTCCATACTGTTTTCCAGAGTGGCTGCACTCAGTTGCAGTCCCACCAACAGTGCAAGAGAGTACCCCTTTCTCCACATCCTCACCAACACCTGCTGTTTCTTGTGTTGTTAATTTTAGCCATTCTGACAGGTGTGAGGTGGTATCTCATTGTGGTTTTGATTTGTATTTCCCTGATGATGAGTGATGTTGAGCATCTTTTCATGGGTCCGTTAGCCATCTGGATGTTCTCTTTGGAAAAGTGTCTATTCATGACTTCTGTTCATTTCTTAACTGGAATATTTGGTTTTTGGGTGTAGAGTTTGATAAGTTCTTTACAGATTTTGGATACTAACCCTTTATCAGAATGTCATTCGCAAATATCTTCTCCTATTTCATAGGTTGCCTTTTAGTTTTGTTGGCTGTTTCCTCTGCTGCACAGAAGCTTGTATCTCGATGAAGTCCCAACAGTTCATTTTTGCTTCTATTTCCCTTGCCTTTGGAAACATGTCTGATAAGAAGCTGCCTGTGATCTCCTCTAGGATTTTGATGGTTTTCTGTCTCACATTTAGGTCTTTCATCCGTTTTGAATTTATTTTTGTGTATGGTGTGAGAAAGTGGTTCAGTTTCATTCTTCTGCATGTTGCTGTCCAGTTTTCCCAACACCATTTGTTGAAGAGTCTTACATGTATTCTTAAGCTTATGCTGGGAGATGCTTCTTACCACAGTGTCATACAGGATTTATGGGAAACAAACTCTATCTCAAGTGGGAAAAAAACAAAATCTCTGTCGTGTATCCTCCTTGAATGCCTTAAAGGACAATTTTGTATTATCGGATATGACACAGGTATATTTTCCAGCAAAAGCTGTCTCTCATTCTTGGGGCTAGATAATATTTTTTTTTATTTGTGTCTATCTTTCCCCTTTTGCAGATAATCAGCTCGGGGTTGGCCCTGTGGCACAGTGCAAGGCAGAACCACTTTCTGGCTTATGTTTCCAAGAGCCTGAGAGCATGGAAACACGTGCAGGGCTTGTAGAGGAGGGATCATGGAGGAGGGAGAAGGTTGCAGTAGAAAGAACAGTGGTTAGGATCATGTAGGGAGGTGGGGCTCCAGCATGGGGCTATCAGCCTCAGCACAGAACCCTTGCCTCAAGAATAGTGCATCAGCAGAATCCAGCTGTCTCCATGAGAGCATAGCACAGAATACACCTGTAGCTCAGATGTCCTGCTCATTGATAGTCAGAGAAAAGTGAAAACAATCTAGGCTCCCTAAAGGAATACTTAATTGTTGTTGTTTTAAAGATTTACTTATTTATTAGAGAGAGAGAGACAGAGTGAGCACGAGTGGAGTGAAGGACAGAGAGGGAGGGCGAGAGAGTGTCCTCAAGCAGACTTCCAGGATCAATCTCAGGACCCTGAGATCATGACCTGAACCAAAGTCAAGAGTCAGATGCTCAACTGACCGAGCCACCCAGGCGTCCTTTATGGTTGTTTTTAATCCAAAGGAGATGAGAAGCTGGTATGCACAAAGGCATAGAGGCAAGAGAAAAAATCTTGTTGGAGATGTCAAAATACATTCAAGCTCACTGGACAGGAGACAGAACGAGGATGCTGAGCAAAGAGATCAGCATGAAAGGGAGGAGCTAGTCAGTAATTAGGTTGGAAAGGCTGGAAATTACGAGAGGGGTTGGATAAAAACTGAGGCAATTAAAACTCTTCCAAGTCAAGGACTACATCTGCTGCATTTGGATTAAGTCAAAGGAGAAGGCTCTAGATGGTTGTGGGGAGAAAATAACCACAGCGCTTCAGGTGTAGGCAGAGGGGGCCTGGGTCATGGCCAGCAGAGTGGGATTTTACCGATGGGATGGCAGCCTGCCCTGATAATAGACTGGGGATGTGGGCAAAAGAGTATAAGATGTTTTAAAATGCCTCAACAACTAGGAGTCTGGTGCCTGGGGTAATCTTGGTGCTACAGAAGGCAACAGAACTTTTGTAAGCGATGGGAGGGAGAGAGGGTGATAAGACATTGGAGGAGGGAACATAACTGCGGTGAAAAATGAAGATGAAGACATAGTTCTACTAATTATCCTATAAACAAAATAATTAGGTACAATATTTTTATGATCAGAACATCCCGTGCCTTAATAGTCATTTAAACCTTATCTTACTGATGAAGAAATGAGACCTAGGGAGAATATGGTTCCTTGGCTCAAGACTGCTCAGCTGGCCATTCGACACTGGGCAGGAGAGTTCGGTGTCCTGACTCTGTCCGTTAGGACCCTTGCACTTGGCAGCACTGTAGCTCCTGGCTCCATCCCACTGCCCATGCTGCCTTTCCTTTCTGTCTTCATTCAAAAGGTTCTTTTCCTCACAGTGCCAAACTTTGTGTTACAGTTCTCTAGTGCAGCCAAGAAAGGTCAGCTCTAAGATACTACAGTATTTAGACGATTTCTTTCTTCTTTCTTTCTTTCTTTCTTTCTTTCTTTCTTTCTTTCTTTCTTTCTTTCTCTTTCTCTTTAAATTATTTATTTATTTAAGAAGGAGATCATGAGTGGGAGGGGGGAGGCTGTGCAGAGGGAGAGACAGAAACAGACTCCCCACTGATCAGGGATTCCCCACCCGGGGCTCGATCCCAGGATCCTAGGACGATGGCCTGAGCCAAAGGCAGACACTTGACCAACTGAGCTACCCAGATGCCCCAATTTAGGCCTTTTTGTAAACTCTATTTTCACTATTTCCCCACTTCCAAAATATTCTTTGAGCATCTCCTTTGTGCCAGGCAATGTTTTAGGAGAGCAGTGAACAGGACAGTCCCAAATCAGATGGAACTTACGTTCTAGTGGGAAGAGGCACACAGGAAACAGCAAACCGAATACATCAGGTGGTGATGAGTGCTATGGCAAATAGAAGTGGGTGAATGAATAAAGAATGACTAGAGGACCGATCAGGGAAAGCCATTCTAATAAGGTGATGTGAGGAAGAAGTGTAAATGAAGAAGAGACAGCTAGTGCAGCTGGTTGAGAGAACGTAGGAGCAAATAGTACCGCAAGGGCAAAGGTCCCAAGGGGCAGATGTGCGTGGTGCGTTTGAGGAGCAGAGGGAGGCTGGCAGGACTGTAGCAGGTTGAGTAAGGGGAAAGCAGAAATGAGATCTGAGGGTTAGTGTGGACACAGACCACATAAGGTATCTAGGCCATGGCCTCTGGCTTTCTTCGTGAGTGAAAAGAGAAGCCCTTAAAAGGTTTAAAGTAGAAGAGTAACATAATCTGGTTTGCACTTTGGTTCACTCCGCTTGCTGTGTGGGAAAGAGGCTGTAAGTGTGCGTGGGTGAAAGCAGGGGGACCAACAAGAAAGGCCTTTGCAGTATCTAAGTGAGAACTGATTGGAGCTTGGTCTAGGATAATGGGCATGACAGATGGTCAGGATTGGGACGTAGTTTGAAGGTAGCATTGGCAGAATTTGCTGATGACTTCAATGGCAAACAGAGGACTCATGAACAACCTTAGCAGGATAATTTAAGTCATCACTTACTCTTGAGAAAGACTTGGGAGACCCAAGTTTAGTGGGAAGCAAGGAGGGGGATAAATCCTGAGCTGTGTTTAATATATTTCAAGTCTGAGATGCCCATAAGAAAAGAGAAAAGCAGCCCCTGGCATTCGGTTAGCTGGCCTGGAACTACCCAGCTAGGCCTTAGAGGGTGTTCCTGGAGGGCTTTGGCCCTGTAGACATCCAAGTGGAAAATTTGAGAAGGCAAGTCTAGACCAGAGGAGGCCAGGGCTAGAGATGTAAATTCAGTACTCAAATCAGTGGCACGGTGTAAAATCCCCTGGTGGCCGGTGGAGAAAAAAGGGGTTGAGGGACTACTTCTGTGTTTGGAGGCTGGGGAAAGGTGAGAAATTTTCAGCAAAGGAAACTAACAAACAACGGTGACTAAAGTAGGAGAAGAACACAGAGAAAAAGGAATCTAAGAGAAGCCAAGTGAAGACAAGCACTTTGAGATGGGGAGAGCAAGGAACTGTGTCAAAAGTGGAGGTTTAAGGAATCTAAAGTTGGGGACATGACCATTTCACTTGGAATGTGGAGGTCACTGGTGACCCTAGAAGCACAGTGTTGGTTGAATATTTGGCATGAAGGCCAGTGTAGAGTGGCTTCAGAGGAAAATCTGAGAAAAGGGGAGATAGTGAGCATACTAACTGTGTGGTAAAAAGAGGTGGGGAGAAATGGGGCAATCTCTACAGAAATTACGAGGATTTGAGGTAAAAGAACTTTTTTTTGGTTGGTGAATCTAACACATTTGTGTGCTAATGGAAGTGACTTGGTAGAGTGATTAATTAGTGATGCAGGAGAAAAGACACATGTGAGTGTCTCATTCAGGCACACGTTCATCCACCACAGAGAGTAAAGAGTGTGAAGTACGTCCAAGGAGGCTGATGGATATGCTGGTCTGAGCATGTGGGTGTTCATTTCTAATCCTCTGGCAGCTTCTAGGAGTCTTTCTGAAGGAAATAAAGAAGGTCATCTGCTAAATGAGGACAAGAAGGACAGTACTGGAGGTTTGAGAAGGGAGGAGAGGTTGCAAAATATAATCTTCCTGCTCTTCATGTTCCCCATCTTAACAAGAACCTCAGAAGAGACATAAAGGACAGTCTTATTAGTTGTCTTAAAAATAAAATTCCATGTGCACTTATACATATATATAATTTTGCATCATTTCAACATGTTGTATGCACACATACAGAAATATAAAATTTGGTCTATTCAATATGGTACTCATTAATTTGAAAAACATGTTGAACTTGGGTATAAAATATCCTCCCCCTCAAAATTTGGAAACTCATTATCATTTTGGTGCTACATGGTATCTTTACACATCAATTTTTAGGTTAAAAATCATTGACCACTTTCTTTACTTTCACCAAGAGAACTTTGAAAGGTGCCTCATCTGGACCTGAGGTTCTAAGCTGGAGCATGCCTCAACATCTACAGCTGGTCAAAGCACAGACTGCTGGGCTGTGCTCCCAGAAATCCCGACTGAGTGTGACTGAGGTTAGACTTGAGAATGCGCATTTCTAGGAGGTTCCCAGGTGACACTGATGCCACAGGACCAGGGACCAGCCTTTGTGAAGTGCTATTTTAGAGTCCCAGGGTCTTGGTATTCCTGTGGGTAAGGAAACGAAAAGGAGCTGGGGAGAGAGATTAAGTAAGTGGATTGGTCCAAGCAAGAAACAGGAAAGAAAAGAATATATCTGGCTGGGGAACCAAATTTTGAACAGCCTTCAATTTTTACTTGCTTTATTCTCATCACTTCACTTTCAATCTTTCTTAGAAGAAATCTCTAATTAGAGTAGACCCTGAAGCCAGCATAGGATTTCAGTCTTCTAGAAAGTCCTAAACTCTCATCATAATTATGAGAGCCTTTTCTTTTGCTATTTCCAAGGTAGTTTCTAGCATTTGTGAATGTACAGACTAAAATAGAAAATGCACTACTGATAGAGGAACGAGCCATCGTCTTAGCAGCTTAGACCAGCTGTCACCTTGTATATGACCCCGATTCCAGCTTTCTTACAGGGACACAGGCTGTGGCCTTAAATTCCCTCACCACCTACTCTTCTCTCCTTGCTCCCGCTTGCCAACTGAGACCTAAGAGGCCACTCAGGGCTGTCCAAATCCATTTGTCAGGAGTCCATGCAGTAAATATGCCACTGATCCCAGCCATTAGGGGAGCTCCTGCCAAACGGCCATCAGCACCCAGCTCCTCAGGCTTCTCATTTCATTTCGGCTCCCTCCTCAGCTTTGTGTTTTGTTTAGAGTTGAGTATACAGTTCTCGCATAATAAATGTTGACTAATAACTTGACCAATATCTGCAGTTACACAAAGAGGAGTGTTTTGTAATTTCAACAGAGAAAGTAGGAACTGAGCAAGGTAAGCTCTTTTGTAAACATCAAGTATTTATAATGCAGATCAAATCATATGGGAGCTTATTTGATACATTTCTTACATGACAAAAATTCTTAAAGATAACAGATGCTCACTGTTATTATTAGAGCAAAAAGACAAAAGTTAAAGTTTCTGTAATGCCATCACCCATGAATAACCTTAGCTATGGTTTTGGTGACTAACTTTTCCAATACAGGCCCACACGTGTATGCTTACATGTCCTTGCACACACATGCACACACATGTGCACAGATACTCACATCTGTGAGAAAACTAGGCATGCTTTTTGTGACCTTTTATTTTTCCTTAATTTTCCTTAATTAATTAATTACTTTATTTTACTTAATTATTGTGAACAGTTTTCCACATTTTTGAATAAAAACAGCTTCATTTTCACTTCTCAAACTCAATACGCGAGAAACAAATAAACAAATCAAAAAATGGGCAGAAGACATGAACAGACATTTTTCCAATGAAGACATACAAATGGCTAACAGACACATGAAAAAATGTTCAAAATCATTAGCCATCAGGGAAATTCAAATCAAAACCACACTAAGATACCACCGTACACCAGTTAGAATGGCAAAAATTGACAAGGCAAGAAACAATTGCTGGAGAGGATGTGGAGAAAGGGGATCCTTCTTACATTGTTGGTGGGAATGCAAGTTGGTACAGCCACTCTGGAAAACAGTGTGGAGGTCCCTTAAAAAGTTAAAAATTGAGCTACCCTATGATCCAGCCATTGCACTACTGGGTATTTACCCCAAAGATACAGACGTAGTGAAGAGAAGGGCCATATGCACCCCAATGTTCATAGCAGCAATGTCCACAATAGCTAAATCGTGGAAGGAGCCGAGATGCCCTTCAACAGATGACTGGATTAAGAAGTTGTGGTCCATATATACAATGGAATATTACTCAGCTATCAAAAAGAACTATTTCTCAACATTTGCTGCAACATGGACGGCACCGGAGGAGATAACGCTAAGTGAAATAAGTCAAGCAGAGAAAGACAATTATCATATGGTTTCTCTCATCTATAGAACATAAGAACTAGGAAGATTGGTAGAAGAAAGGGATAAAGAAAGGGGGGTAATCAGAAGGGGGAATGAAGCATGAGAGACTATGAACTCTGAGAAACAAACTGAGGGCTTCAGAGGGGAGGGGTGTGGGGGAATGGGATAGGCTGGTGATGGGTAGTAAGGAGGGCACGTATTGCATGGTGCACTGGGTGTTATACGCAACTAATGAATCATCGAACTTCACATCAGAAACCAGGGATGTACTGTATGGTAACTGAGATAATATAATAAAAAAATAAAAAAAAATAAAATGTAACAATCTGAAAAAAAAAAATAAACAGATTCATTTTCAATTGCTATTTAGGTATTCTTTCCCCTGGACACATCACAGTTTGTCTATTACTTATCCTGTCCGTCTGTTCCTGGACATTTCCCCCTGATCCCTCATTTTTATAATCATGTCACATTTAACCATATTAGGTAAACTGTTAAGTCCATCTTTAGTAATTGCTTGGAGATAAATTCCTAGAACGGTCGTCTCAAAAGTATTACCAAGTGGCCTCCCAGGAATCTTATACGCCTTTTGTTTCCTACAGCAATGAGATCGCCCATTTCTCTAATACTTTTGTAAACTATAGGTATCATCAATTTTCCAAACACTTTGGTTTTAATTTTCATTTCCTTCTTAGCTAAGTGACACTAAGTTTTTTTTTTTCTTCACCAAATATTTATTAGTCATTCATATATTTTCTTGTGTAATTTCTTACTATCATTCATTGTTTTGGATTTTTTTTACTTCTTTTTTTCTTATTTTAGAAGCATACTTTTAATATATTAATATATATTTGCTGTACATGTCGCCATGTTTTCCTGATTTGCCCTTTGCATTTCAATTCTGTTTATGGATTGTTTTAAACCTTTAGATGTTTAAAATGTTTAGATCTGTACCTGGTCAGATCTATCAATATTTTCCTTTATTATTTCTATTTGTGGGGCATCATGCCAAAGGAATATTTTATAACACAGGACTTTCCCAAAGTAAAAATGTGAGAATACTTTGGTTATTCTAAAGAGACTTCTGTTATGCTTTGCCCTTTACTGATTAGATGATGCTCACCTCACAGTAGAATTCCTTCTCACCTATGGATCGTTCTTTGAGATGACGCCAGTCCTTCCAATGGAGATGCGGAAGGAGGCAAACCTTTGGGTGAAGATACATGTGTTAGCATCAGTCATGTGGGAACCTTAAAAAAATAGGTCTCCTTTATCAGAGATTGTATAAGATAGAGATTAACAGTTCGAATTTTGAAGCCAGATGGAGTAGCTTTAAAAGCTGATTCCTACTACTTAGTAGCTGACATTGGGTGAATTAACTGTGAGAGTTCAGTAATGCTATCTCACAGGATTGTTGTTAATATTCAAATAAAAATTCAGATAAAACACCTTGCATGTTTGGTGCGTAGTAAATGGGAAGTAAATTATTCCAGAAGTTATTTCCAAATTTCAAGTGCCTCAAATATAGATGGATCAATGAGCTTTTGCCAGGGTGCTACAGAGAAGGCTGAACAAAGTGGTGGTCATTTCCAGCACTTGAGTCTGAACTCTGAAAACAGAGACTGGGTATGTCATTGATATCTGTATTGCCAGCACTTCTTAGAGGGACTGACACATGTAATTTAAGTTATAAATTCAACTATCCAAAATGTTCACTTATGTTTTTCTTCATGAATCATGAATGGAATATTTTGGCTAAACATACATCACCTTATCATTAAGAAGGTTATAACTATTTGAATGGAATAACTGAATCTATTGTTTTGGTAATGAGTTGTGAGTTCACAGAGCCTTGGATAAAGGAAAATTGAACTAAGATCACCCTACTCAGCAACCATTGGGGATTACAAACAGACTGAATTGGAGCACATTTTGGAGAACTCTCTCTGGTGGATAGTATATATTGGAGATAAATTGATTGCAGCATGGATTAATAGCATTTTTGGTGACAAAATGTGCAACATTAAGAATACCATGATTTTATTTTTATAAACTTCAGTCTCCTTCTTAAGGATTTCATCTATGTTGAGGCTACATCAATTCTCTATTATCTAATATTCTAAAATCTCTCTCGATTTGCAATTGTTTTGTATCAGTGTCTTTATATTATATAGAGACAGAAGTTACTAGATTTTTCTCCTTCCACTGAGGGTCCAAAGTGATAGATGTACAACTGATGTGACTCAACAGAATAGACAGATCAAAGTAAATGAACTTAGATGAGAACGATTAAAAAGTATGGAGCAAATATGAAGTGATATAAGACTAGGAGCCCAAAAAGGTCTGCCATGCTGAACAACAAAATAGAAAGTTATGATAGGGCCAAAGATTAATTAATTCATTACGCAACATTTATCAAAACAAGACTGAGGGGCGCCTGGGTGGCACAGCGGTTAAGCGTCTGCCTTCGGCTCGGGGCGTGATCCCGGCATTATGGGATCGAGCCCCACATCAGGCTCCTCCACTAGGAGCCTGCTTCTTCCTCTCCCGCTCCCCCTGCTTGTGGTTCCCTCTCTCGCTGGCTGTCTCTATCTCTGTCGAATAAATAGATGGAATCTAAAAAAAAAAAAAAACAACAAACAAGACTGAGGTCAAGGCACTCAATGAGCCCTGATGAAATGTAAAGATGACCAAGAAGAGGCTCCTGTACCCAAAGGACTTACAAGCTGCTAGAAAATAAAACCTTTTATAGATCGTGAAGCATTTTATCATAAAACTTGTTTACCGATCCTTACAATACACTTGTAACTTGAATAGGGGAGGTACTGTTAGGTACACAATGCAGAAAGGTAAAAAAAGGGACCTGAGGCTCAGAGAGGATTTTCCTAAATCAGGTAACTTAGTTTCAAGTTTCAAAACTAGGACCTTTTAATCCAATGCTTCTTCAACTATCCTTGCTAATCTCTAATAGTTGTAGGTATTTTGTAGATATTTGTAGGTTGGAGGTATTTTGGTTAAAAACAAATTAGTGTGCTTGATAATTGAATTAAATAATTCCTCTGCCACAGAATTTTTAAGTAAGATAATGGTGACATGGAGGCACGGTGGGATAGCTTTTTCTGTACCTTTTAACACCTTTGTTTATGTTTCAGGATGAAAACTGCATTAGCTTTTGGAAATCACTGTGATTGGAGGGCTTCCCCCTATTGTCTTTTTCAATAACTCTTGTACTTGGCAGTGGAATCCTTGAGAAGTAAGAGAGTAAGGCTCTGTGAGACAATCAGCTTCAGCAGAAGAGAGTGCTTGGTTTGTCTTCTATCTGCCACTCTCTAAACAGAGCAAGGATCCATGACAAGGGAACCTGAGAGTACCAATACTTAAGAAGCCATGAGACACAGAAGATGGTTGCTGAATGCAGAGGCTTATGGCAGGGTGGTGCTGGGATCCTGAAAAAAAAAAAAAAAGAAATAGAAAACTAGAGCGATACTCCAATAGGGAGATGAGTTCTGGTACCCAAAGGAAAAAGCTTCCTATGGATCAAAAAGGACCATAGAAGAAGAGTAATGGGATGTTTGCAAAACCTCCTTGTCTTGAGGTATATTTGTAATGGGCTGTAAGTAAGACTGTGCTTTCTGTGGGATAGATTAATGGGGCCTCCTCACCTTTTCATTTGTAGCAAGCATAATGTCAGGGTTAGTTACCAAAATTTACTTAAATTTCTTTATCTAAACATTAAATATTTACATAATTTCAAAGATTTTTTAATTAAAACCTTTTCCAAAATGAATTAAAATTGTAGAAAATATCATTTTAGCTCTCTGCCTAGCTTATGTTTACCCTTTTTCTAAGAAAGCCTCTCTATTTTCAAGGGTAAGCTCCCTATAGCCATGTTTTTGGGTATGTCCCTGTTCCCCTGGCTAGAATTAATAGACATGTTTCTCAGTGTGGACCAGAGAATCTTCACCATCTGCCTTTTGGTGAAATTTGGGAGTGTGATTCAGTGATGATTGCTTTTTCTCAGGATATGAATAAACTGAGGGCTTTGACATGGGAGTTTATTGAGCAATCATCATTTATCTACCCAAGTATAGATAAAGAGAGTTGTTCAGAGAGGAGCAGAAAATAACAGAGGGGACAGCTTATTACCATTCTGGTTTTCAGAGCCAATACGACATCAACACTAGTATAGGAATGGGTGGAAGTAATACAGTATGTTAAATGTGATTAACTAGAACATGAGATGTAAAAGCCAAAGAAATCTGAAAAGAGAATAAGAGATGATTGGTTAAATAGGAGCCACAGTTAAATCATAAAGCATCTTTTGGACATAAAACCCAGTCTCCAGCTATTCCAGTTCTGCTGCTCCTTCCTCCCAGGTTCCTTGACTTCCTAGTGCCTTTCCTCCCAAGTGACTGACTTACAGTATAATCTAGAAATTACCTATGTATATAAAAACACTTTTATTAGCTCATTAAATATTTTTAAATACATACTATGTGCTAAAGAATATGAAGTTAGGAAAAAAAACACTTCTTAAATAATTTACAAGAAAATCATGAGATAGTGGTAAACACTCTGCAGAGAATTAAAATAGGAAGATGTGATATTGATGTGATATCGATGCTCTGTGGTGGCTGACCCGGGGAAGATTGCTCTGAGAAGTTCACCTTTTAGCTGAGCCCTGGCTCAGCTGGTGGAAAACAGGTGGTGGAAGAGAATATTCCTGTTTAGTAGGGACCTTGGGTCTACTATATTGGTTTTCAAAGTGTGGTTTTAAGACTTCCAAGACATTTTACGAGGTCCACAAGGTCAAAACTATTATCATAATATATCATAAATAATAAGATACTATTTAACTTTGTCACTGTGTTGACAATGACACTGATGTTGCAAAAGCAAATGTGGGCAGGGGTGCCTGGGTGGCACAGCGGTTAAGCGTCTGCCTTCGGCTCAGGGCATGATCCCGGCGTTATGGGATCTAGCCCCGCATCAGGCTCCTCCGCTGGGAGCCTGCTTCTTCCTCTCCCACTCCCCCTGCTTGTGGTCCCTCTCTCGCTGGCTGTCTCTATCTGTGTTAAATAAATAAATAAAATCTTTAAAAAAAAAAAAAGCAAATGTGGGCAAAAGTAGTAGGGATCAGCTCTCTGGTAACAAACTGTACTGTAGTCATTGTATTTTTTTTTTATATTAAACACACACAGTTTTTGAAACACTAATTTCATTTAGCAATCTCTTTCTTGAAACAGGACAATGATTAATTTTATTATATCGCATCCCTAAAGTACACATCTTTTACTATTCTGTGTGATGAAATGGGAAAAACAAATAAATCATTCCTGCTGCATATCAAAGTGCAATAATTGTCTTAAGGCAAAACCCCTAATTGGCATTAAAATTTAAAAAGATATATTCTTATGGAAAAACTGCAGTTACCAAATAAATCAGTAATGATAAAATTAGAAAAACACTAATTTACCATTACTGATTAATTAATGAATCTAGGCATTGATCATTATTGGCTACTAACCTATATACACAAAAAAATCAAACAGATATTTTGTGCATCCTGAGGTAAGAACACACCACAACCTACAAGGCAGTTTTGCCAAAAAAATTAAAAAAAATAAATCTGAATCAGATCAAGTCTCTAGCTCAAACAACCAACATACAGGAACTATAGGCAACAGGGGCATGTTAAACGACACCACGGATGCAATTAGCAAAACCCAGGCTGGGGGATATTCTGTAAGACGAATAATCTAATTTCTTCAATGAAAAGATGGCAAAAATAAGAAGAGAAAGAAAGAAAAGTGGTGGATGTACCTATAAATTAAAAGAGGCAAGAAATATTAGCTGAGGGACGCCTGGGTGGCTCAGTCGGTTAAGTGTCTGCCTTAGGCTTAGGTCATGACCCCAGGGTCCTGGAATCGAGCCCCACATCAGGCATCCTGCTTGTGGAGAACTTGCTTCTCCCTCTCCCTCTGCTGCTTCCCCTGCTTGTGCTCTCTCTCTCTGTCAAAATATAAATAAAATCCTTAAAAAAAATCAGGCAGATAACATTAAAAAGAAGAAATATTAATGATTGCAATATGTGGATCCTTTTGGATACTGATTGAAAAATTGCTTATGATATTTATAAGACAATTGGAATCAGTTTACTGGATAGTTAATAATATTAAGGAATTATTATTTTATTATTAAATGTGATTACTATTATGGGTGGTCAGATCTTTGAAAAATATCCTTTTTATATGTACATACTAAAATGTCCATGAATTGAATAAAAACATAAAAATACATAAATAAATAATAAATAAAACAAATTAAAACTTGCATCAGGCTTAATGGCGAAAATCTCTACTTAATCAGGAAAAGAATAAATATACCCACTATTGCCATCATCATTTAATATTATTTTGGAAGTGCTAGACAGGCACTTAGACAAGAGAACCGAATAGGAAGTATAATAGTCACAGCAGAGAAAGCAGTATTATCATATACCACCAAAAATATAGAGCATGAACTGGAAACTTACTAGAAACATTTTAAAAAATCAGTAAAAGCACTGGTTATAATAAGAATGCAAAAAGCATTAACTTTCCCAAATGCAAACATCACAAAGCTATGATATATAACATTCGGCAAGATCTCACTCAAAATGGCAAAAAAATGCAAAATACTTAAGCATATATGTAACAAGAAGTATGAAGGACTGTATGGAGAAATTTCTGAAAATTTTATGAAACACATGAAAAGTACATAGAAAAAATTGACATTAAAAGGATATCCACTGGTGGGTGGAGGGATGGGGTAACTGGGTGATGGGCATTAAGGAGGGCATGTGATATGATGAGCACTGGGTGTTATATGCAACTGATGAATTGTTGAACACTACATCGGAAACAAATGATGTACTATGTGTTGCCTAATTGAATTTAAAAAAATAAATAAAAGGATATCCACTCTCTGTATATTCTATGCATTCCCAATCGAGGTGATTTGGGGTGGAGAACATGTCTGAAAAAATATGCTGAATTTCTTTTTACAAATCAACAGGTGAGTATCAGTAGGAAAAGTGTTGAGTCCTCTTTTGCCACTCTTCCCCTTTTTGAGAAGGAAGGAAAGCAAAAGACATCCCTGGATGACCACCTGCAGTGGGCTTGCGAGTAGGGCCTTCGGCTCTAGCGGCCCCACGGGACCCATCTGAGCGGGAGAGGACGATGTCAGCAGCTGTGAGCCCTCACACAACATCTCACTTAAAATGTCATGTGTGCTACTTGGTTTAAATTGTCACCCCTCCAGCAACCACAAACAATGCAGACACAGCAGATGTATTTTCTATTTGGAATTAAACAGTTTATCTCAACCACTGTCATTGTTATAGGGAAAAAATAAATAAATATCCATCTTAATGTAAACTTCAAAAGGTACTTTCTGGCAACAGGAGATATTTTCAAATCCAAATCCTCTGAGAAAACTAGGATTTGACCACAGTTTTTTTTTTTTTTTTTTTTTTCCCAAATCGGGACGCTGGCAGCTCCAAGAGTAGTAAAAGGCAGCCTGGTCAAAAGATTTTTGGCCAGATATTACATACAATAACTCATGTCGTTGATGCTTAATGGTCCAAAGCATTAAGTAAACATCATAAATGTCTTTTGTTATTAAATGTTCCATTCAAACATTTTGTTTAACACTTGTGTAATGGATAGAAAATAAGAAAGCCATAGTAGAAATTGGCCCTCGAGACAGTGGTTGATTCACCTTCCAGAGATTTTTTCTTAAACGTGTGCCATCCTTGAAGTTACAGAAAGGAAATAACATTTCTGTCCTGTTGTGTATGCATTCTAACTCTGGAAGTTAGGCTACTTGTGAGCTTGACTTTGTTAGGTCAAGTTCAAATTACCACCCATGTATTCAGAAGACTGTAACTTTGTTCTCTCGAAAGTCGGGAAGTCAGCCTTCCTCTGTGATAACTAAAGAAGAAATATGGCTGTTTTCTTAACGTGAAGTTACCAAGACAAGGAAAATGCTACTTTTCAAAGATCATTTTGCAAAAATAACAATTGCTGTGGTAAAAGGAAAACCAAAATTGGTTTGTAAAATTGACCTTTCAAGACAGTGATCACCTCGTGTAGTCTACTTCAATCCAACATATCTTGACATAAATGTGTTTGTGCTGCCGTAATTTAAAGGTTCCATTTAGTCACCAAAGCATGACTCATTTTACCCTGGATCTAATCTCAGCTTTTCTGTTGCAATGTTTGTTGTTGTTGTTTAGTTTTTGTTTTGTTTCAAGTCTTTATTTAAATTCCAGAGAGTTAACATATAGTGTAATATTAGTTACAGTGCTCACCGCAAGTGTCCTCCTTGTTACCCATCACCCGTTTAACCTATCCCCCTGCCAACCTCCCCTTTTCAATCCATAGCGAAAACATCAGTGAAAAGCCCTGCAGTAACATTATATTTATATTTTTCCATGGAGCTTCTTTTATTCTAATTTAAGTAAAACTCAGCTACCCTATTGACCCAAAATGCCAAAATAATTATTAGGATGCTTTCTAGTGCTATTAGGGAGGAGAATACCCTAACGACACAAACCAAATGGCCATTCATTTATATTTTACAGTTCTTATGGAAAGAAAAGTCTAAAATCACCTTTGGTGTGTTGTATCCCATCTCCGTTGATTCTGTCTGTATTGCATTGCATCAGGAAACCTTATGCTTTTTGGAGAGAAGGGAACCTGTACTGTTCTTAGCAATAGGACTCTCCAATTGAAACTCCTAAAACTTCGTGTTTTCACAGTATATCTATGATTCATTTGTTTATTCACTCATTCACTCAGTGTTTTATCTGACAATTATTTATTAACCAACTACTATGCTATAAATGAACAAATCCTGTCCTTTCCTTCATGAAATTGCTAGTTAGACTCTAGCTTGTTTGGCCATATTTCATCCTGCCAGAACTAACAGAATTTTCTCTGTATATAAAATTCATTCAGAATCTTTAGAACAATCACCCTCTGCATCTATTGTGCAATGACTGAAGCCACTATGTTATATTTTGAACTATATTTATATAGCATCTATAACCACAGATTTTGCAAATGAATG
Organism: Ursus americanus; assembly: GCF_024610735.1. NCBI lineage: Eukaryota > Metazoa > Chordata > Mammalia > Carnivora > Ursidae > Ursus > Ursus americanus. Next base: position 46,836,488 of record NC_142137.1, on the reverse strand, counting down.
ATGTGGAAAGTAGCAGGGCTGCCAATTTTATAATAAGAGCAGTAACAGGAAAGGAAAAATAGCAGCAAAGATGTGCTATTTCTCTTTTGAGATTAGAACAAAAAAATACTCCTAACAATTATTCCAAAGCATTTGTATTCCAACTGGCTCCAAGATCTCACACCTAAACAAGTAGTTACAGAGATATTTTTGAAATAAGCAAACATATAATGAGGGAAATCAATAATGTGTTTTTTTCCTCTATCAAAAAACCCTTAAAATTTCCACTATCAAACTGTTATCTGAGAAAAGTGATATTTCACAGCTCAACTATCTCCACCTTGCTATGTCCTCGGTCATAAGCAAAAGTGTGGCTGGACTGACATTTGAAATCAAATAACTGAAAACTATTTCAGGTACCGCTCATCATAATATGTATTTCTCTCTGAGGGGAATGGAAAAAATGAAATGTAAATAATAAAAATAGACTTCCTGACTCTTTTTACCTGCTTTTATCACAGCAAAAGATTCATTAGAGTTTTTGGAAAAGAAAATAGTAAATCAAGCTCATCAATCAATACCTAAAAGAATTACTTTTGCATTAAAAAACTAGAAAGGTGGATGGGGGAAAACTGTGAATTTCATCTAAAGAGATCAGTAAAATTTGAAGCCTAAAGTCAGATATATCATCATTCTATTCTTCCTTTTTCACTGTATTAAATGACATCGCAGATTGAGTGAAATTTATGCATCAGCTTTATTAAAACACCAAAGAAACTTTCTGTATTTTCTTCGGTTAAGGAAAATTTAAAAGTATTATTATCCTGAAAAATCCCTCTGATGCTGACTGGTATAAAGCCATGAAAGCATAAAGGACTCCCTTAGTGACTTTCCCTAGGCAGTTATAAGGCCTGGGAACTGTTAATGTTGTATGAAATGCTCCAATCTACTTCTGTTAAAAAACACAAGGTCTTTCTCTGACTGACTTATTTTGCTTAGCATTATCCTCTCTAGCTCCATCCATGTCATTGCAAATGGCAAGATTTCATTCTTTTCATGGCTGAGTAATATTCCATTCCAACACACACAGAACACACACACACACACACACATCTCATCTATTTTTTTATTTTTTCCAGATTTAGGGTTAGGGTCAGGGCCAGTAAATCAGTCAGAGAAAGACAAACACCATATGATTTAAATCATATATACAGTTCAAGAAACAAAATATGAGCAAAGGGAAAAGAAAAAGAGAAAAAGAGGCAAACCAAAAAACAGACTCTTAACAATAGAGAACAAACTGGTGGTTACCAGAGAGGAGGTGGGTGGGGGATGGGTGAAATAGGAGCTGGGGATTAAGGAGGGCACTTGTGATGAGCACTGGGTGTTGTATGGAAGTGTGGAATCACTATATTGCACACCTGAAACTAATATTACACTGTATATTAACTAACTGGAATTTAAATAAATTTCTAAAAAAGAAAACAAAAAATAAAAAAGCACAAGATTACTGCATTTTTAAGCTTGTTAGCGATCATCAATTGCTTCATTCACTTAGCTGGAGATATGCTTTGAAAGAAACCTTGAGAAGTTTTCATATTTCTGTAAAAGTGTTCAAAAAGAGGAAAGCAATGCAGAAGAGAATAAGAACTATTGAGATGGAAAGCAGGCTCCGTGTGTTCAAGCCCTCAGCTGGAGCCGTCATGGTCATCAAGGTCTAGGGATGACTTGCCCTACTTCTGCTTCCTTCTTTGAAGACTTAAGAACTTCCCTCACTTAATAAGGATGGTTGGCACTTAGAAACGTGAAATTAGTGAAAACTTTTTCACTACATTCTAAAACGGAAAGTATAATTAAAGAAGTCCTACGTGATGAGACTAATTATTATTTCTTCTTAGTAATACAAAGGAATCAGACATAATGGGATTCAAGAGCAATGCTATTGATATCGAGACTTGTTTCAAACTACTGGCTAACATATCATTAAACTAATAATGAAACATATCACATAAGACTCAGTAGAATGTAAGGAGCCCAAGCAGTGCTTTTATTTCAAATGGAAAGAGTAGTGGCTATCTTAAGAGTAGTTGGTTCATAAATTGATTACAAGGTATTTCTTTTAGCTTTCAGTGAACATTTTTTAAAGGTATCCAGAGATAAGAGATTCTCCCTGGTTCAAAGTAGTCCTGTGATTATAGGAGAATTTTAGTGTTTACATATCCTAAAGGATGGGAAGAGCCTGAGGCAGTGGACAATGCTGAACCCTCATCTTTGTGACCAACTTTTATTGCAAGAAATTCCTCTTAATAGTTTTAATGGCTAAACCTCTATAGATAGTGGATTGGCTAGAGCTGTTCTGGTTTGCAAGTGGCATAAATCTGAATGAATTTGAGCCCATGTACCCAAACCAGGAAGGGTAGGGGTGGAGCTGAACACTCTGACAACTCATCCTAGGTTCTGAATTCTGTCAGTTAATATCTCTGTGTGTGTGTGTGTGTGTGTGTGTGTGTGTGTGTGTGCCTATCTCTGTGTGTTTCTCTCTCTCTCTTCATCTCTCCCCATGCTCTCATCTCTATCTCAATATCTCTATCTTCATCTCTATCTCCCTGATGTTCTAATCACTATCCTAGACATTGTGGCTAGAGCAGTGAACAAACACACAAAGCAGACAGAATTTTTCACTTTTATGAGCTTGCATCGCTTCATAAACCTTTATGCATGAGTTGGATATAATCACACAGACATGGGGAAAAGGCATCCTAGGAAAGCAAGAAAGCGTGAGCAAATGTACAGAGGGAGGGAAGTGCATGTGATGGAACATGCCAGTAATAGCCAAGGACGGCTGAAGCACAGATTACAACAGGCGTGAACAGGGAGATGCATGCTAAGATAGAGCCAAATGCCATAAAGATGAGTCAACAGAGTTTGGAAACAGGTAATAGATAAAGAAAGAATTGTCAAAGCGAAGTGTAAAATTTCTAACTCTACAAATATGAAAGAGCATTCCCCTCCCCTCACTTTCATACACAACCACACCAAGTTACAACCTGTCAGTGTATTAGTCAGGGTTCTCCAGAGAAACCAAACCAACAAGATGTATATTTATACAGAAAGAGATGTAATATAAGGAATTGGCTCACGGGATCATGGTGGCCAAAAAGTCCTGAGATCTGTAGTCGGCAAGCTGGAGGCCTAGGCGAGTTGATGGTGTAGTTCCATTCTGAGTTCAAAGGCCCAACAACCGGAGAGGGGTAATGCCATAAATTGCAGTCCATAAGTCTGCAAGCTCAAGAAGAGGCTAGGTTTCAGTTTGAGTCCAAAGGCAGGAAAAGACGATATTCCAGCTCAGCGGCCATGCAGGAGTTTCCTCTTACTTTCAGGAAGGTGAGGCTTTTTCTTCTAGATAGTCCTTCAGCTGACTGAGTGATGCCCACCCTATTTGGGAGAGGAATCTGCTTTACTCAGTCTACAGATTCAGATGTTAACTGCATCTGAAATTTCCATCACAACTGGGGATGTACTGTATGGTGACTAATATAACAAAATAAAAATTATAAAAAAAAAGAATATATGGCTGAGGTTTTATAAAAAAATAAAATAAAATTTCCATCACAGACACAGTGTTTGACCAAATACCTGGGCACCTCGTAGTGCATTCAGATTGGCAAAATTAACCATCACGTTTGGGAGCAGGCACATTTTCAAGCCTTTGTTCATGGAAATTCTTCTGTTTGCAATGCTTTCTCCACCCTTCGGACCCTCTTCACCCCCACACTATTAGCCACCACCATTAACCTTGAGAATAGCTCATCATCCTTTAAGCTCTTTCCCAAATGTCACTTTTGAAGTCTTCCTTGAGGCCCTACACCCCACTCTAAGGATCACTGGGTGTGCAGTAGTTCACATAGCACCTTGCACATGCTCCCAATAGAGCACGTATCCTATTACTTTAATTATCTGTTCAAATCCCTGTCATTTCATATCAATATGTAGGCCCCTCAAAGACACAGACAATGTTTTTTTAATGATTATTTTATTCTGTTAAAAATATGAGGAAACATACTCATGCACCAGTGTTCGCAGCAGCTTTATTCACAATAGCTTAAAGACGAAAACAACTCAAGGGCCCATCAAAAGATGAGTGGATAAACAGGCTTTACCTACTACCCACGTGGTCTATGGATATAATGGAATCATATCGGAAGTTATGGAATGTAGTCTATGGATATAATGGTATTATAAACTGAAGTTCTGACATGTCCTACAACATGGAGGACCCTTGAAAATATGCTAACTGAAAAAAGTGGACCATGTTTTACTTACTCTTAGACATTCACCACTTCACATGGCTCCTGGCACATGCCTACTAAGTGATTTCTGGCATAGGTTTGGGGCCAGAGTTTCTGAGTTGAAATCTTGGAAGCTTCATTTTCTAGTTGCTTCATCTGAACAAGTTATTTCACCTCTTACGCCTCATTTTCCTCATTTGAAAAGTGGAGGTAGTAATTGTACATCTTTTGTAAGGTCACTCTGAGAATTAAGTGAGTTAATTTGCAAGGAGCTTAACATCTGAAACACAGTAAGCACTAACAAGTGTTCATTATTATCATCATTATTATTTATGTTATCGTTTAATGAATTTATGGATGAGGTGCAAGTTGGAGAAAGAGCTCTTAACATTTGAGGGTTACGGTCTTTAGGAAAGAACTGTTAAAGCTAAGAAGACTAGTATTGTTTAAAGGTGTTTTGTGTGCCATTATCACACACAGCAGAAAGGAATGGACACTGAAGTTGTGCTCTCCAAACATGAATCATGGCTTCACCATGCACTATCTGTGTGGCCTTGGGGAAACTGCTAACTGTTGAGCCTCAATTTCTGTTTTCTAAAATGGGGTAAGGATTGTTATGAAAACTAAATGAAATAATGCATGTAAAGTGCTTAGCATAGTGTTGGGCACAAATTAAGTACTTAATAAGTGCAAGCTACTATAAACAGTGTTAAATTAGATAGCATTCATTGGTTTCTTGGAATTCTTTGATCAAAAACATTGGTCGGTGATTTTAAATATTCTATCCAGTTGACCTCACCCACAACCTCAAGTCAAAGACAGCCTACTTTACATTGGAAGTGGGTTTTAACGAGTTTTCCAGAATGCCTACATATGCAACAATAAACATGACATTCCTCTGAAATTGACCTCAATCATTCACTACTGCCTAGACAGTGAGGAGCAAAATTCTTCAGCTTTGTGTAATGTCAAGTTCAGTGCATGTCCTAGTTTTTAGAATAAGACAATTATGCAGATGGAGAGAACAGATGGATTAGATCCGTGAGTGTTTATCATTTTTTAATATTTTAAAACCAGATGTGCTACGTACACATTACTGGTTGCCTTCTAAGGAAGCTTCATTGGTGGGTTACTAATCTTTAGTAAAAAGTACAACATTTTCATCCAGCTTAAACCAACTATTTTTAATACACAATTGGACAAACACTGCGGCAATCCTTTAGAAAATAGAAAACAGATGCTTAACACAAGGGATACGATCAGCCAAGAAATTCCTGATGATCTTTTTATAGAAGGTAAACTTACATATTTTATGGGTCTTTTAATGAACTGCTATAGAACAACTTCAGCAGTCAAAACATTTCGTGAAAATAGACGGGAACAATTTGTCACTTGTTACCATATTCACAGAATATCCTTCAGTTGCACTCCTGGGGAAATGGGCATATTAGTGGCTCTTACTATGTTATTAACGACATCTGTTATTTACCGTAGATCTGATTGGTTACATTGGAGAAAGAAGGAGTTAGAATAAACAAACAGAGATGCCTCTATTTCTCTATGTGTTTCTGTCAGAGTTGACTTAAGATCCCTTGCTAGGTATGAACACTTCCATGGTAATTGTGTTCACAGGGGAATGACACAATGGAGTAAGGCCAGGATAGTGTTCTGTTTTAGGGATGCTTTTCAGAGATAAGTCCGGTAGAAACTTGGACCCTTTTGAGCAGGATTATGGATTAAGAGAGCCTAATGGTGGCCTACCATTTGCCCATTGGGGCAACAACTTAACCAACCTTTGACCGGCTCAGTCCAACTGTGACACTGGAAAGGAGGAAGCAAGCAATGGTGACCTAGTTCCATTTCTGAATTCACTTCTGTTGGATATTCCCTGTACCTGTATAAGTGGGGACACAGAAGCAAGGGTTGAGAGAGTACACCCATCATCTATGCTTGCTGCATACATCCCTCATCGTCCTTTGTGATATTTAATGCTGGTTTGGAGTATGAGGGAGTGAGATGAAGAAAGGGAAAAGTAGGAGAAGAAATGGTAGAAAATTTAAGACGCACTTAAATGATGTACTTGGCACCTTCCCAAAAGAAGAGAATAGGTTTTTTAAACAAAACAAAATAAAATGATGTAGCATCTTACCAACACCATCTCACCACTGACAATAGGAAAAGATGAAGGCTGAGTGTGTGATGGTGCTGAAGTCATCCAATTTAGAACAGAAAGGTATGGAGACACAGTCCTCTCCCCTGGAATTACACAAAGTTATTTCCTTTGTTTAAAAAGAACAGTTTTGCTCTTAGGAGCTTTTGGGAGGTTAAAAAAAATGAAAGTACTGTCACACCAAAAATTAGCTGCCTTTGGAAAAGTTTAGACAGCTAAACTATTTGACCCTGTAAGAAATGAGTGGAAACCTCAATCTTAAGAAAATACAGCATAAAATACAACATTTAGAACATAATGACAGTGTTACTATGAAAAGACACTTAAGGTGCCCTGCAGTTAGCAGGAAATGGGTAAGCTTTACCTACTACCCACATGGTCTTCCTGTACAGTTCAAGTGAATTACTATTGATTAGTTCATTCATTGATATTGATCATATCTCTTGATATTTATCATTCAACTAAATGGCTACACACCCCTTACAAGGAAGTGTTACATAGAATTAGATTCTGGTTAATAAAATGTAAACAGAATGCTGTTTGGGATTTCTGGGAAGGCTTCCTACAGGGAGCTGAGAGATGGACCCTTTGCCCCTTCCCTTGTGAACCTTGCACCATCCTGTTTTTTAGAATATATATGGCTTGGGCTTTTGCAGTTACCTTGAACAATCAGATGACCTTCAGGATGGAAATGCCAGACTGGACAAATCAAAAGTTCAAACAAGACTGGGCCTTTTTGAACAAGGAGTCTTCCTACCAGATCTATACTAGGTATACCCCATTGCTTCTACATTAGAGAACAATTAACCTCTGTCCTAAGCCTACTATTAACTGATACATTAAATTACTGTAATTAATGCTGGGAAGTGATCTGTTATATAGATACAAATGAAATGCCATGAGATCAGAGGAGGGGAAATGGTGATAATCAGAGGGGATTTGATCAGAGGAAGTAGCGTGTGTTAGTCCCTTGGACCGCCATAACAAAATAGCACACACTGAGTGGCTTAAACAACAGAAATTTATTTTATCACAATTCTGGAAGCTAAAACTCCATGATCAAGATGTTATCAGAGCTGGTGTCTGGTGAAGACTCTCTTCCTGGCTGTGTCCTCACATGGCTTTTCCTCTGTGTGTTGAGAAAAAGAAAGATCTCTGATGTCTCTTCCCCTTATAAGGCCACCACTCCTATAGGATTAGGGTTTCACCGTTATGACCTCATTTAACCTTAATGACCTCCCTAAAGGCCCTTTCTCCAAATGAAGTCACTCACTGGGGTAGGCCTTTAAAATACGAATTTTGAGGGAACACAGTTCAATCTGTAACAGGTGCTATGTAGACTAGGCTTGTAAAGTTAGTTAGAACTTAAGTATACAAAGACTTCCAGTGTTGGGAACAAGGCGAGTACATAGATAGAGGTAGGAATAGCCAAGGTACACATATGAAGCAAGAATAGTCCAGTTGACCAGACTCTAAGGGCCATAAAGGAACTATAAGGACCATAAAATGGAAGGTAGAATGGGAAAGCTAGTTTGGAGATTAAATGCCCCACTCAAGTTTGGACTTCATTATTCAAAGAATGAGGAGTCTTTTAAGGTTTATGAGCTGAGGAATGACACAATCAGAATTGAACTTCAGAAAGATAATTTGAGGGTTGAGTGTATGAGAGATTGCAGTGAGTGAAAACTGGAAGCAGAAAGAACAGTAAAAACGCTATTGCGTTAGTTCAGGGAAAAGATAATAACTTGAAAGTTACATCCAATTAAAAACAACAATTGTTTTGCTTTTAAAGCGGAATTCTTAGTATGTTTCTTATCTCTACTTTTCCATTTGGTTTTTGGCATTCTCATCCTGCAGCTTTTGTCTTGGCATTTTGTGTTCTGAAGACTTAATACCACTATTGAGAAAGTCTTACAGGCAAGTACATAGAATTGACACCCAGCGATTAAGGAATTCTGGGGAAATTTCAAAAGTAGAATAAATCACCCATCAGAGATCCATAATACTCACTATACAATTGGATTCACCTACCGATAGGAAGGAAACCTTATGGTTTTGGTTGTCAAAAACTTAAATATTTCACAACTAAAAACATAACTGTCTATGGAAAATGCTAAACAGTGCATTTAAATTTTATTGAGACATCGTGTATTTAGCTACACAAATTGACTACTAGATGAGCATTCATCATGTTATCCATACCATTCAAAATAAACGTCAGCATTTATTAGGTGAATGGGAATTAAAAAGAAATTCTCAGCAAAACCTCTTGTGTAACAAAAACAGCATATTTTGCTTGCATTCTAGCTACCAAGTTGTTTAGCTTTTCATGTTGTTTTTTTCAAAACAACCTCATTTCTTCTCATGGAATTCAGCCCGTAGTTCTATTCATGATAACCAGAATCCCAGTCCATTTGGCATGGACCCAGCTGATCCTTAGCCAAAACAATTTAGTTATTGTTTCCAAATAGTCTCTCTAATTTAGTTGTTATTTTCATTCCCAGACTGGAGGCTCAGTGGTTTATAGCACATTCTTGTAGTTTCTCCCCAATGCCAGAATCAGAGTCCACTCCCTTAGTTTGTAGAGAAAGAAAGTCTATCATTCATCAATAAATAGCTACTGACTTATCATCATGACCAAGGCAGCGGGGTAGGCACTGTTGGGAATACAAACGGAATCCCTGTTCACTGACTCATGAGCTTTAGTTCCAAATTTATAAAAAGATCTTTTCCAGACTCTCCCTGACTAGAGAATTGCAGGAGATTTGGTCCATTTGAAATTTCTCTGGGGTAGCCTGGGCCACCCTAGCAAGAGGCTCATGCATGTCTCTTATGGGTGCTTCTCTCCTACCATGTTCCTCTTCCTGTTCTATACGTATCTCCATGCCTCTGTTCAGTTATGGCTGCCAAGTGATTCCTGCCACCTCTGCAGCAATCTGATGCTGTCTCCTCCTCCACCCCTCGGTGTTGGTTATCTCCATCCATTCCCAGGATGGTGTGTCCACCCATGCGTCAGCTGCTCCAACAGCCCTCTTCACTAGACCTGAACTGCACAGACTATAAAACAGAGCTGCTTGAGTATCTCCAGGTCTCATAGATGTTCTAATTTCAATTGTATTTTTTTATTATGCTACTGGATCACAGAAACTGGACGAAAAGACCATCTTAGGGACTAATATGAAAAATACTTCAGCCTCCACTGTCCTCCTCAACTCTTTCCCCTTTCCTTAGAATGAGTTCTTACCCATAAGTTTTCTCCATCCCTCAGACCCCCAGCTCTCCAGATACATCTGAATCCTGGGATGAAACAGCAGAGGTAGAGAGCCTGGAATTGCAACAATAAAGCCTTAGCAATTCTCACAAAAGGCTCCATGTCCTTGCTATTTGTAGCATCAAATGGTCTTTTAACTAGCAGCACTGATATTTCCCTTCTAGGCTGTGTCTCAGGGAGGATGGCTCCAATTTACCAAGTAGCAGTTGGTTTTGCAGCCTCTAGCAAAGTGGAGCACAGGTTGAAATAATGGGAGAAATTACCACTGGAAGGAACTAGAAACAAGTTGGTAAATGGAATGATCCCATTGCTCTGAACAATGAACTTGATTAACCTATGTGTAGGAAGAGCAGAAGTTGACAACATTCAAAAGACAATGTATTTGAAAATTTCATCTTAGCCCTCTCAAAAATCAGGGTAAATTACTCCAAAAATTGATGTTATTTCACAACTGCCCCTAAGGGAAGCTGATTTCCCATAAAAGGACTCTAGCTTCTTCCTCTATCTTCTTCAAAGACTGCTGGATGCAGGCCCTGATCTAGTAGAAATCCAGTCCCTGTGTCCAATATCCCACTGAAGCAAGCACAGAATCAGGCTTCAACCACAGAGGTGTCTGTGTTCAAGTATTAAAATGAATATTATAACAATCTTATATTTCTAGAATAAACTTCACTTGGTTATTATACATTATTCTTTCAGATATTATTGGATTCAACTTGTTAATTTTTGTTTCTTATAATGTTCTTATTGGACTTTGATATTAGAATGACGCTGACATCATCAGCTGAGTTATGAAGGGTTTCTTCCTACTCCGTCTTTAGAAAATGTTTTGTCTAACATTGGTATTTCTTGAATGTTTCAATGAACTAACCAAAAAATCCAGCCGACTGTAGAATTTTCTTTGTGGAAAAATTTTTAATTATAATTTAAGTTTTTAAAAAATAAAGGCCTATTTAGATTTTCTGTATCTTCTTATGTTAGGTATGGCAAATTTTGTCTTTCTAGGAATTTGTTCATTATATCCAATTAAATTTATTGGTATAAAATGCTCATAATATTTTGTTGCATTTAAAAATTAATATTTTATTAGATTCAATGCCTTGTTTTTTTCAATTAATTTATTTTCAGATAACTAGCCTCACATGTTATTATAAGAAATTATACAGAAAGCCCCTGTATACTCTATCCAATTTTCCCCAATGGTAGGATCTTGGAAGAGTACTATATAATATCACAACCAAAATACTGATATTGATAGAGTCCAGACACAGAGCATTTCCATCACCTCAAGGATCCCTCATGCTGTCTTTTATAGACACACCTACCTACCTCTCCCCAAGCACTTTCCCTCTGTCAAGCATTAAACTGTTTTCCATTTCAATCGTTTTGTCATTTCAAGAATGTTTGATAAATGGAATCATATCTGTGTAATCTTTTGGGATTGATTTTTTCCACTGTATTTTTTATTTTTAAAATTTACATAAGGTTCTTCTTTGTATCTTTTATTTCCCTGCTTACACTTTTGATTTCTTTGCTGATACTTTCTATTTTTTTTCATTTGTTTCGAGCATGTTTATAATTGCTCACTGGAGCATATTTATGATGGCTGCTTTAGTCTTTGCCAGATAATTCTCGCTGGTATATACAGATTGTATTTTTTATTCAATTTGAGATTTTCCTAGGTCTTGGTATGACAAGGAGCTTTTTATTGAAATCTAGACATTTTAATTATTATGTTATGTGATTCTGAATCTTATTTAAACTTTCCTCTGGTGCTTCTCCGACAGGGGATAGGGCAGTGGACACCACCTAATTACTGCCAGTTGGGGGTAGAAGTTCAGGTTTCCTACTCAGCCTCTCAACGTGTGTGTGTGTGGGGGGGTTCTTGTTACCGCTGAGTGGGGTGGGAGTTCCTGTTCCTCACTAAGCCTCTACTGACTCGTTCCATCTTGAGTGTCTTGTCATTGCTCCTCACAAGGCTGACACACCAAAAAGGGGGGGGGGATTTAGCCTGGATACAATCACTTCTCCACTAGGTCTCCTCTTTCACCATCCCAGTGGGACGTAAGATGGACACTTTATGACTGTCTTTTAGAGATGGAAGTTCCTGCTCTTTATGTGGTCTCCAGGGACATGGCAGTGAGAGGAGGCTTTATTACTGCCCAGCAAGGGTGAAGGTCCCGGCTCCCTACTCAGCCTCTGATGCCATCTCAATGGGGAGTTGGGGCACCTTGCTGCAGCTGGTAAGGGCGGGTGAAGTACGGGTTCACCACTCAGTCGTGGCTGTCACATGTGTGTATTTGGATAAAATAGGACAGTTCTTTTCTAAAACACTGTGTCTAGCTAGGCTACCCTTTACCTGGACCTGGACTAAGGAGAGAGGCTGCGTTAGAGCTGTATTTGAGTTCGCGTCCATTGGCATCTCCAGTTTCTCCAGCACCAAGTCTGGGGACTAACAGAGGCACAAAGGAAGTCAGCAAATTCACCCACATGTCATTCTTCAGGTCCTGAGGTCTGTAACTGATCTGCCTTCTTCTTTCAAAATCTTCTAATGTTTTTTTATATATAATTTTCAGGGTTTTTGGTTCTACTTAGTGGGAGAAATAGGGAAATGTACAACCACTCCATCTTCCCGGAAGGGGAAGTCTTACTCTCTCCATTTTTATTGGGTCCACAGAGACGGCAGTTCTTTCATTCCTAATAAAGGTCATTTTCTTGATAGGCATTAATTAATTTTACTCATTTTTCAAAAACATTTTTGGTTTTGTTAATTTTCTCTATTGCTTGTTTTCTATTTCATTGATTTCTGCTCTTTATTATTCCCTTCCTCTACAAACTTTGGGTTTCGTTTGCTCTTCTTTTTTCTAGGTTCTTAAGGTAAAAGCTTAGATAATTGATTTTAAACTTTTTCCCTCTAATATAGGCATATAACATAAACATGGCTTTATGTATATATTACAAATTTTGATATGCTATACTTCTGTTATTCAGTATAAAATATTTCCTAGTTTTTTTGTAATTTTTTCTTTAAGTTATTTTAGAAGAGTATTGCTTTGTTGGCAAATAGTTCATTCTTTCCTCCTGTTCACTTACAGAGAACACTTTCATCCCTAGCCTGTGCTCCTGAAAGTGACTCAAGGCATAATTTTCAGAGTTCTCAGAAATTCCCTTTTAGGAATGAAGTGGTGATGAAATCTGGCTTTGGCAAACCTCTCATGCCCCACTCGCCATCATTCCTACCACTTTCCCGCTCACACTGCATTGTCTGGTTACTGACCTAGTTTGCTGACGGACTTGCTCTGTGGTTCTATTCATAGCCAAAGGAGAGGTATTCTAAATACGCTAAGCTTATTGTTTTAAAGGGACCATGCCACCTATACTCATGACTTAGATCTGTATATTTCATCTGAGTTATCAAATTTGCTGTCATAATGTTGTCCTTCACATTTCTTCACTATATCCTTTAACTAGACTCTCTTGCTTCCTCAGTAAACTAAAGCTTTCTAGACTCTTAGGAATAAATTTCTTTACTACTATATGCCTCCCTCTTTAAATCTACAAAAGAACAAGATCTAAAAACATAGATCATGGTAATAAATCTGGCACACAACAATAAAAATCACTTTATGAGAGTACACTAACCAGGGCATACATAAACATAATAAAATATAGAAGAAAATAAATTTGATTTTATTAAACACAAGCTCAGAACAATTTGCTCTAAACACATAGAGTTATTCATTAAACTTAATTTAGTAATCTAGATCTGGCAGCTTCCTTTCTCTGAATTGTGATATTTCTCGAGAACTCACCACTACATGAAATATCTTCTTTACTAATATCTGATTGATGGATATTATCTGATTAAAGATTAGGGAATAATATTGTAGAATAATAATAATAGTTTGCATATGCCTTTTTTTTATATTTGCAACAATTTTCTGGGTACTGATTTAAGAGATATTAGTCTTCCAATTTATAGATAAAGAAACGGGTTCAAAGAGAAGTGACTTTCAGGAGAAGACTTCCAGTAATGGCTAAATGAAGACTAAAACTAAAGTTTTATAGTTTCTTGTTTTATGTTTAGATCCATGATTCATTGGGGCACCTGGGTGGCTCAGTCAGTTAAGCTCAGCTTGATCTTAGCTCAGCTCTTGATCTCAGGGTTGTGAGTTCAAGCCCTGCATTGGACTCCATGCTGGGTGTGCAACCTACTTAAAAAAAAAAAGATAAAAATAGATGTGTGATTCATTATGAATTAATTGGTGTATAATTGTGAAGCTAACTTATATATCTAGGAAGAGATTGTGAAAAACTGATGTACTTTTTTTTTTCGTAAATGAAAGAATCTACCAGTCAAACCATCTAGGTCAGGAGATGTCTTTTTCAGAAAGTTTTTGACTATTAATGCAATTTGATAGTAGTAGGATTATTCAAGTGACTTTTATCTGGGTTGAGCTTTGGTGGTTTCTAAGAAATTGGTGTCCTTTCTCCAAGTTGTTGAATTTATGTATTGTTAAAAGAAGGTTCAGAGAGCTTTGCTTTTGATATGAATAATTTGTTGAGCAAGAAATAAATCATTCACGGGCACCTGGGTGGCTCAGATAGTTAAGCCTCTGCCTTCAGCTCAGGTCATGGTCCCAGGGTCCTGGAATTGAGTCCTTCATCAGGCTCCTTGCTCAGCGGGGAGCCTGCTACTCCCCTTGCTTGTGCTCTCTCTTGCTCTCCTCGCTGTCAAATAAATAAATAAACTCTAGAAAGAAAGAAAGAAAGAAAGAAAGAAATCATTTGTGAACAGAGATACTTCAAACCCGAAACTGACATGAAGCTTAGAGGCATGATTACACACGGTGGCTTATAAAGTGAAAAATGAGGAAGGTGTTTAACCTTTCCAATGATTGGTTATTACGGTAGGGATTTCCAGATGGCAGGGGATTGCGTAACAGTGATTATATCATTTTAGGATGATGATTTAAGTTTCTTTTATGATTATCAGAGACATTATAAGAAATAATCTAAAGTAAATTGCTCTTATGTTCATAAAATAAGCTAGATTCAGTTTTGCTTACATGGCTTAAATGGTTTTGTCTGCTTGGGGGATCTTCAAGCCTGGTCTCCATTTTATTTTATTTTAACAGTACATAGGGTTGTTGGTAACATAGCTTTATTATACTTTTATTAACCACAATGTCTGTAGGAACACTTCCTCTTTCACAGTGGGTGTGAGAAATTTGTGGGGTTTTTTTCCTTGTCAGTTTAGTGAGATGTTTACCAATCTTGTTGATCTTTTGAAGGAAAAGATTTTTACTTCATTGATTTTCTTTATCCATTTCCTGTCGTATCTACTGAATTGAGAGCATTTATAGAGATGATATCTATTCATATTCAATGCAATATTAATATATTTGCATTTATATCTATATTTAATTATCTGGATTTATATCTAGTATGTTGTTATTTGAAAATCACATATCTACAAATGACTTTAACCAGTATATTAAAAAAACTCTCAAAATTCAAGAAAAAAGACATTAAACAAACCAATTGAACGGTCAGCAAAGACATGAATGATACTTTTTTAAAGAGGCTGTTACAATGGCAGTGGGCACATGAAAATATGTTATATACATCTTTAACCATTAGGGAAATACAAATTAAAACACAATGAAATAACATTACACATCTATTGGAATGACTAAAATAAGAAATATGGACACTATCAAGCTCTGGTGAGCAAGCCTTGCACATGAGTGGGAAAAGGATGATTATTCCAGAAACTGTGCTGACGTAAATGTTGCAGAAGGAAAAGAAACTAAAATGACCTCTCTCTCTCTCTCTCCCTCTCTCTCTCTCTCACACACACACAATTGCAGATGTATTAAAGATCTAATGTAAAAAGAAAAAAATGAAATTTTCAAAGCCAATGCATGAGAATATGTTTACAATTATAAGATATAAATGTTTTTCTAACCAAAACACAGTAAGCACAAATTATAACAAAAAGGTAAAATTAATTGTATCAAAATTTAAATGTATTATAGCAGACCCTATAAATAGAGGAAACATACATACCACAAAAAAGAAAAAAGATATTTTTAATGCATGTATACAATAAAAGATTTGTAAACAAAACACATAAGTAACTTTTAAAAATCAACCAACAAAGGACAATCTGATAGACAAGTGAAATATGTCTATATATGATAAACAACGTAAATATGACCAGGTACATTGAAAGACGAGGTCAGTAAATGGCTAATAAACCAATGAAAAAATACTCACTGGGAAACTGGGATACATTAAAAAAAAATCAACAAGATATGCAATTGCATCGCCATTGGATTGGGAAAAACACCTTGGTACCTATCGTCATGGAATACGTAGAACAACAGTTAAATCTATTTGGTAGAGATTTGGCAAAATACATGTACCTTAGGACTCAGAAACCCCAGTGTACCTATATTCTCAGAAAAACTCTGACTCGTGTACATAAAGAAAATACAAATTTCAAGACAGCAGTGTTTGCATTAAGAGAAAATGGGAAACATCTTATGAACAACATAAGAATGAATAAAAATTGTGAGCGATGCATTTAATGGCTTACTATGTATCAGTGAAAATGAATGAATGAGTGAATACATGAGTGAATGAATGAACTTCAAAATATAATGTTGAGTGAAAATCACGAGGTGCGGAGAAATACATCCAGAATGTCACTACTTCTATCAAGCGTAAAAACACGCAAACCTGTATCATGTAGGTGTATATATTCTAATTAGTAAAAGTGTGAGGAAATGTGAGGAAACAGTGGGAAATGATAAACCTCAAAATGAGGTAGCAATTATCATTGAGAAACAGGAAAATTCAATCAAGCGGTGGTATATGAGAGCTTCAATTCTTATGTCAAATTTGTATTCTTATGCTAGGTCGTGGCCACACATTTTTATATTTGTTTGAATGCCTGAAATGTCACACAATGTATTTCAGGAAAAAAAATGAGAACAATTTACATATTAACAGATTAAAAAGATAAAGTATCATACAATGATCTCAGAGGCAAGAAAAGCTCCTGCTATAAACCAAACTTCATTACCAAACTCTCAGTAAAAAGGAGTGGAAGGCAACTTCCGTACTACGATAAAAGAATACAAAAAACTTAGCAAACATCACACAACTTAGTAAAATATTTAAAGTGTCCACATCAAGGCAAAACGGCCTACTTCTCTTCAACGT
This sequence comes from Ursus americanus, assembly GCF_024610735.1. Taxonomy (NCBI): domain Eukaryota; kingdom Metazoa; phylum Chordata; class Mammalia; order Carnivora; family Ursidae; genus Ursus; species Ursus americanus. The sequence goes on along the minus strand of NC_142137.1, from coordinate 46,819,546 downwards.
GTACACAGTGGGTCCAGCTGCCCCAACCAGACAAGGACAAGACGTAAAAAGTACGATGGGAAAGCGGGAATCCAATTGCCTCCTGCATTCTCGGTTCTCCTTCTTCCTCTTCCAGGTGTATGTCTCCCCCTGCATCCCTCTCCTTTTCAGTGCTGCGCTGAGAGCTCCTCTCCCCACCAGCCCCGCCGCCTAGTGGGACACAGCTCCCCACTTCCTTGGTAATTTACAGTGGAAAGTGGCTACTGTCATTCTTACAGAGAAAAAGAAGCAGCAAAACAAACAGAATATAGGAAACAAAACTTTTATCATCTCTTGAACTAAAATGCCCATCTCCCTTTCTCAAATGCTGACGATTGGGGTGTGCTGCTCCAAGACACCCCCCTCTTGCACACATCCTTCTAATTTCGGATGTTCTGTCTTTGCGGGAGAACGGTCTCCACATGGCTTTCCTGGGGGTCTAGATTCAGGCAATGTCCTGTGGACAGTGTGTGGCTCGTCCTGGAGCACTGTCTCCCCCTGCTTACCGTTCTCAGGATGTAGGGCTTGCTATACCAGGTATTCCTTTAATCTGTTTTAAACACAATAACCCAACTAGCCTTCACATTCCTTTGGGGAAACCAATCTTTCTTACTCATAAAGAGAAGGAACAGAAGAAAGATTTTTCCCAGTGAAAAATCTTATTAAACCAATCCTCTCAGTGTAAACAAAGGAGAAAAAAAAAAGATAATTCAAGAAACTGTGCATTATGGTAATAAAATCCTGTATTTACGAAGTATAGTACAGGTGTCAAAGTATTTTTACATCTATTAACTTGGGATTTTCAAATTCGTTTTACCGCAGAATATTAAGTACAGGTGTGATAGAAAAATATGAGATATAAAATATGCTTAGATTAACATAAGTAGCAAAAAATGATCTCATAGATTAAGTCATTTCCAAAAATAATTAAAATGGAAATTTTTAAAAACTATACGGAACTCTCGTGAAATGTAGTTTGGGAAACATGAGATTTTTAGAAGAGTCATATGAGACAGGGATAGCAAGTTCCATGATGTCAAGATATTATTTTTCTCAGTTACTAATGCTTTCAAATTACTATATAAAAGCATTGTGATAAAAACAATGGAGAATACAGTATAAAATACTGAATTCATCTAATTCTCTCATTCTAATATTCCCTTACATTATCCGTACATATTTGTTCTTACATGCATAACATATTATCAATTCCTATTTTTTCATTCACAATATTATGTTGAAGTGTTTTTCTAATTGTTTTATTCATAACTCTCAGTTCAGTGGTTATATAATTTTATAAGATATTAGTAAGCTAAAATTTATTATTCACTTTTCAGTTATTGGGCATTTAGATTCTGTTTAGAGAATATGCATGTGCATACGATGTATCCTTTCAGTTTGAAATAATGCCAGACAGCAAGCGGCATGAAGACAAATCTAGTGTAACGGTAGGCCAGCCATTGATTGCCAGCCAGCCCCAACCAGTGTACTGGAGGTACTTAGTACTTACTTTTTTAATTTCCTGAATGAATAAATTGCCTTTTGAACTACACTGAAAAATTGCTTTTCAAAATGACCACCTTAATTAACATTTACTAAACTGGTAATATATGAATATACTGGTTTCATCACATTTTTATTAAAGCTGGGTATTTCATTGATTTAAAAATACTTCAATATTTTGAATTTTTTTTACATAATATGTAGTAATTTGCATTTCTCTGGTAATGAAGTTGAATATATTTTCATGTGTGCCATTTAATAATATTCGCTTTTTCTAATTGTTGGTTCAGATCTGGAAAATGAGGTTCAGGGAAACTGGATGATAAACAAGAAATATGTTCTGTAATAGAAATTAGGCAAGTATCAAATCTTTCTCATCAAAACTTTGATACATTAAAATACAGTCTCTGCCATAACACCCCAAAGGCAGTTAATTTTTGAAGCTGAAATGTTGGTTTATTTAGCTTACAGGCTGTCACATAGGCATACCTCATTTTATTATGCTTCGCTTTATTGAGGGCTTTTATTCCTTTTTTTTTTTTTTTCAAGTTGAAGGTTTGTGGCAACCCTGTTATCAAGTAAGTCTACTGAAGCCATTTTTCCAAGAGCTTTTGCTCCCTTTGTGTCTCTGTGTCACCTTTTGGTGATTGTCGCAGTTTTTCAAAGCCATTCCTTATTACTATATTTGTTATGGTAACCTGTGATCGATGATCTCTGACGCTACTGTTGTTGTGGGCCACCATGAACTTCACCCACAGCAGCAAACTTGATCGATCGACCTTGCGTGTGTCCGACTGCTTCACCAACTGACTGTTCCCCAATCTCCCTCCTCAGGCCTCCCTATTCCCTGAGATACAACAATATTGGAATTAAGTCAATTAATAGCCCTACTGTAACCTCTAAGTGTTCAAGTGAAAGGAAGAGTCCCGCACCTCCCTTCAAATCAGAAGCTAGACATGATGAAGTTTAGTGAGGAAGGCATGTCAAAAGCCAAGATAGGCTGACAGCTACATCTTGCATCAAACAGTTAGCCAAGTTGTAAATGCTAAGGGAAAGTTCTTTTTTTTTTTTTTTTTTAAGATTTTATTTATTTATTTGACAGAGAGAGAGAGAGAGTGCGAGCACAAGCAGGGGGAGCAGCAGGCAGAGGGAGAGGGAGAAGCAGGCTTCCCACTGCGGGGCCCAATCCCAGGACTCTAGGATCACGACCTGAGCCAAAGGCAGAACACTTAACTGCCTGAGCCACCTGGGCACCCCACAAAGGGAAAGTTCCTGAAGGAAATTAAAAGTGTTAGTCCAGTGAAAACACTGGTGATAAGAGAGTGTAACAGCCTTATTGCTGATAAGGAGAAAGTTTGAGTGGTCTGGATAGAAGATCAAAGCAGCCACAACATTCCCCTCAGCCCAAGCCTAACCCAGAGCAAGGCCCTAACTCTCTTCAGTTCTGGGAAGCCTGGAGAGGTGAGACAGCTGCAGAAGGAAGTTTGAAGCTCGCAGAGGTTGTTTCATGAGGTGTAAGGGAAGACGTCGTCTAAGCAGTAAGTGCTGATGTGGAAGCTACAGCAAGTTCTCTAGAAGGTCTGGCTCAGATCATTCATGAAGCTGGCTACACTAGACAACAGATTTTCAGTGTAGGCAAAACAGCCTTCTATTGGAAGAAGATGCCATCTAGGACTTTCATAGCTAGAGAGAAGTCCATGCCTGGCTTCCAAGCTTCAAAGGACTGGCTGGCTCTCGAGTTAGGGGCCAACTGCAGCTAGTGACTTGACTTGAAGCCAGTGTTCGCTTACCATTTGGAAAGTCCTAGGGCCCTTAAGAATTATGCTTAATCTACTCTGTCCCTGCTTTATACATGGAATGACAAAGTCTGGATGACAGCACAGCTGTTTACAACATGATTCACTGAGCGCTTTAGGCCCACTGTTGAGACCTACTGCTCAGAAAAGGAAAATCAGAAAAAAGGTTCCTTTCAAAATATGACTGCTCACTGACAACGGACCTGGTCACCCAAGAGCTCGGATGGAGATGTGCAATGAGACCGATGTTGTTTTCATGCCTGCTGACACAACAGCCATTCTGCAGCCCATGGATCAAGGAATCAGTTCAACTTTCAAGTCTCATTATTTAAGAAATACATTTCATAAGGCTATAGCTGCCATAGATAGTGATGGATCTGGGGAAAATACAGCAAAAACCTTCCAGAAAGGATTCACCATTCTAGATGCCATGAAGAATATTTGTGGTCCATGGAATGGGGCCAGAATATCCACATGAACAGGAGTTTGGAAGAAGCTGATTCCAACCTCCTGGATGAGCGTGAAGGTTCAGGACTTCGGTGGAGGAAGTCATTGCAGGCTTGGTGGGAAGAGCAGGAGAACTAGAGTTAGCAGAGGAGCCTGAAGATGGGCCTGAATTCTTGTAATCTCCTGATCAAACTTGAATGGGTGAAGGGTTGCTTTTTATGGATGAGCAAAGAAAGTGATTTTTTGAGATGGAAATGACTCGTGGTGAAGATGTTGTGAAGATTGTTAAAATGACAACAGAAGATTGAGAATATGTCATACAGCTTAGCTGATAAAGCAGCAGGAGGGTTGAGAGGATTGACTCCAATTTTGAAAGAAGTTCTGTGGCTACAGTGTTTTCAAACAGCATCACATGCTACAGAGAATTGTTTATGAAAGCATGAGTCAAACAATGTGGCCGACTTTATTGTTGTCTTATTTTTTAAAATGGTCGCAGCCACCCCAACCTCCAGCACCCACCACCCTGCTCGTCACCAGCCAGCAGCGCTGAGGCAAGACCCTCCACCAGCAAAAAGGTTGCAACTCACTGAAAGCTCATATTATGCCAACCTTTCTCTAGCAATAAAGTATTTTTTATTTAAGTATGCACAGTTTTTAGAGATTTTTATTCCACACTTTAAATAGACTATGGGATAGCATAAACATGACATTTGTATGCACTGGGAAACAAAAAAAATATTTATTACTTTATTGAGGTGATTTGGAACCAAACTCACAGTATATCTGAGTACACCTAAATATTGATGTGATTATGTCTAGGTATTATACCTGTGCCTTGGCATATGTAGAAATGATGAATACAGTATTCCCAGCCCCAGATTTTTGGAGATTTAATTTAGTTGAACTTCCAGTGATTTTGCTAATATTCGTAATAACTTGGAATCACTGGTTATTTTAATTTAATAAGTTATTTTCTGAATTTTTAAAATGTTTTAAAATTACTTAAAATGTTTTGGGGATTAGGAGGGCTTTGTTTACAAGTTGAAGTCCCTTCAACTAGTTGTCTATGTTGAGTCAACTGTATTTTGCACATCCCCTTGACTGTTATTATATGACAAATCACAGAATAATTTCTGAATATTGAACCTAGCTTCACAGAAAATAAAACGTTGGCATTTGGGAAAGAAGATAACAGTCTTAGCTTATCTTTCAGAGAGGTTTTAAGGAATTCAGGGCCCTACCCATGGTGAGGAGATTAAAAGAAGTCCAGGTTTGAAAATAAATAAATAAATAATACTCCACTAACACAACCAGTATTTTTTTTTTTTAAATCATTGTTGAGATATTAGGGGGAAAATACAGACTTTCGTTCACTAACTGGATGTTCACTTTCAAAGACTGATTTCTGGTACTTTTTGACAACATTTCCTTTATATGAAGCACCTGTAAGTCAGGTGTGCTGGAGTTGAGCGGGTCCGGCCAGGTTTTCGCTGAAGGAAAAGCTGAGATTGCCACTTGGAAGGGGCAGGTCTGAGGCACCTTCCTCAGGACAGCCGGCGCCCCACGATCCACGATCCAGGGGCGACACAGCCTGCAGGTGCAGCGAGAAGGGGCAAAGCTTTCAGTCACCAAAACTCTCATCCCCACTTCCCAGCACAACTGCTGTAAATCAGTAGTCAAGGAATGATGAAATAGTATCTATAACATTAACATGTGGGAGCATGATCATAGTTTTGAGGGGCTCATGTGTATAAATAGACACGTGTACACATAGACATATATACATATATACGCAGGTTGGTCTATGTATATGCATACTTGTTTTTATGTGGCAGCATACACACTTCCTGTAATTTCGTTCCTTGAGAATTCTAGCTTCTCCTCGATCTTTGTAACAGTACCACACTTGTCAAGTCGGAAGTTGTAGAAAAGAAGCCTATTCCCAGCTAGGAGCTACCGCGGTATGTAGCAAACTGCTCTTTCCTGAAACTTGAAAGGCTCTTCAGGATATTGTGCTTGTACTGGCCCCTTTTCGACTTGGAATAATCCTCCTATTTGTGCACAAATTCATTGTGAAAAGATATAATCATTTTGAAGGGTAAGGAATTACACCACAGTTTCTCTACAAGGCATGAGCCTAACTTTATTTCGTTGGACTAGGTCGTCGATGAACCCATCTGTGAGATTTGGTACTCTTGAGAGATGGGATTTTAAAGGGATTCCGAACAGTTAAAATGGATCGCCCTCTGGTGTTCATTCGAAGTATTGCCAGGTGGAAGATTTTTTAAAACCAGTATTACTGAAGAGGAGGAAAAGTTAAGTTTATGCAGGTTGCTCCTATGACTAAATCAGTTTTAATTTGGGGTACGTCTGGGGAAGTACCTGGGGAGGTATTCTTGTGAACCCACTGAAGGAACTTCTTTATTTTTATCTCACTCCTTGGGCTTGCCGATAAACATAGGATCGGCTTCTTTTTGCTCTTTGGGAATTTCAGTCACTGTCAAATTCTCCCAAATTTCTGGGAATCTTCGAAGTTGTCTCAAATGTACTTGAGAATTAATTTCTTATAGATGACTTAAGCTCTCTTAGCAGAAATTGACTTTTGGGAGGATGAGGCATTCATTTGTATGGGGATCAAAAATTGTGGGCACCTGGCTGGCTCAGTCTGAGGAGCATGCGACTCGATCTCAGGATCATGTGTTCGAGCCCCACGTTGGGTGGAGAGATTGCTTAAATAAATAAAGCTTTAAAAAATAGAGAAGGAAGCTGAAAAGCTCTGCAACATTGGGCACTGTTCAGAAATTGTTGGTTGGAAAGAATGATTAAGTGGGTGAAGCAGGGAGCAAGGAAGCATCCTAAGGACAGTGGAGCCTTACAACAGGAATGAGCACGTGCGAAATGCAGACAGAGAAATGCACTGGAAAAGGTGTACTAATGCCAAAGGTAAATTCTGACTGTAACAGTCTGGTGGCCTAGAGAGAGGAGATGGTGACATTGCTGTACCTTAATGTGTCCCCTGTTCTCCCGCAAGTGATAAAAGACCCGTGGAGTTTGGCCCGCGGCTTCCCCAGGACGGCACTTGGCTTCAGGGCGCAGTTGGAGTAAGAGGTATTTACCAGATACAGTATCCCGGGGGTTTAGCTGGCATTGCAGGAGCTAGTCCAAGACTGGACTGGGTTATAAAATCCAAATACAGAAAAACAAAGGGGGCTGAGATCTAAACCAAAGCGGATCAGGGACCAAAGGAGAAGCTGCCTGAGAAATGCAGATACGGAAGGAATTTGTGGGGCCGGGTTCCACATCTCCCATGTTTTATGTATGTTTCTGTTTTGTCTTCTTAGAATCCTATGCCAGAGTCTTTGGGAACTGACGCGCTGCAAACCAAAATCACATCGCTAATTTAAGTTCAAAGCCTGAAGATCCCCAGAATTTTGGGTTGGATGACGGAGTAAAGTCCTCTGAGAATTAGTTTGCTTTTATCCACTTACCTCTCCTCTCCCTCTTTGTACCCTCTTTGTTGACAAGCAGTACCTGTACAGTTTCAGAATTCTGAATTGTTATTTGTAATTAATTTGAGATGAAGGGAGGTCACAAACATTCTCATCCTGTTCTCCAAAACCACGTCCGTTCATATCTCTGCAGGAGCACTGTTGGAACTGTGTTCGTTGTTTTCCCGTCTACATATCCCATTTGTATTAAAGCCCCTTAAAAGCAGAGACTATAACTTATTCCTTTTTGTTTTCTTAGCATCCAGTGCAGGATGTGCTTGTCAAAAAAAAGAGAGGAAAAAAAGAAAGAAAAGTGATTTATAAATATTTTGCTGAAGAAATGAATGAATGAATGATAGCGGTACATTCTAATAAATGGAGTATAGATAAACTGAGACCAGATCTGCCGTTTCCATTTGGGTAACCATCTATCAGGCTTTTAAGTTTCTGTTTTATATTGGGCTGTCAGAAGCTTGAACAGAATGAAAATAAGAAATAAAAAACAAACATATTAAAATGTTCCATATTGTTTCGTATATAAAATGGAATTCAAAAGAGGCCCCTTGGCATCTTATAAAATTTCAATCATACTATGAATCCATTTTCTCCATAAATCTCAAGTGTGACACGTTTTGTGAAGAGGATTGTGTTTAGTGGTCGGCACTGAGAATGATGGCTGATTTCTGATGGTTAGTTACCTACGTTAATAATGGGGTGAATGAAATGGAAAATCAAAGACCCCACTTTATGTCTTTCCTGGAGACCCATCTTTCTCATCTTTATTAAAACGATACTAATTGTCCTGAAATTTGTAGACCTCAGGACATCTTGCTGAGTGAGCACAAGTAATAATTGTAATCTAGTCAAATTCAATTTTAAAAAAGCTGTTGTTTTCTTTTTTCTTTTTCCTTTTTACCTCCAGCAAAATTGTTTAAGCATTTTTAATTGCTTGATCAAGAGATGGCCTCCAATCTTCGTAAACCCATGGATCCCGCTGACTCTGTGGCTACAGTAATTTTTTTTTAAAGATTTTATTTATTTACTTGAGAGAGAGGGAGAGAGAGAGAGGGAAAGCGCACATGCATGAGGGGGGAAGGGTAGAGGGAGATGCAGTCTCCCCGCTAAGCAGGGATCCCTATGCAGGGCTCCATCCCAGGACCCCAGGATCATGACCTGAGCCACCCAGGTGCCCTGTGGCTACAGTAATTTAAGAGTCAATGTCAGTTTGTCAAAGGGGAAATGTTTTACTTGCAAAGATTATAAACCATTTACCTATTGGCAATTTGTTATCATTCTAAACTTGTTTCCTTCTTTAAAAAATTGTAATCCTGGGTTTCTGAGACCGATATTTTACCTGAGGAATAAAATAGATTCCCATTCAGCTCTTCCACAGTGACGGTTTTTATCATCCATGATCTTTAGGGAGAACATCAGGAACCACCCTTTATCCTATTTTGCAATGTTTGATTCTCCCTGGACATTGACTGTGGGCAAGGTGTAGGAGTGAAATACACGTTCTTGGTAGTTCACTACTTGGCCAGGGGACCCGCAACCTGCTATTACCCCAGGAGTCACCACCAGGTGAAAAAGGCATCCTGAATCCAGAGATAAGACGTTTAAAAAAACATAAAGTTAAATGTTTTTCTCCATTAAATGTTTTTCTTAAAAAATGATTTGCTCTATTGTTATCTAGTTCTATAGTTGCCAGGATTTGAGTATGACTCACTTAAATTTTTTAAAAATATAACCAATGAAAAGTTGCAAACATTCCCTAAAGTAGAGTGAATAGTACACGGGAACCTCTATATAATCTCACTCAGATTGAACAGTAATAATATTTTGCTACTTTTGCTTAACTATTCCTCTTTCTTTGCTGAAATATTTTAAAGCAAATCCTACATTTCACCAATAGATATGTGTGTATCTCAAAAAAACCCTTTTTTAAAAAAGCTAAATGAATTTAAATTAAAACAAATATTTTAACCAAAATGCCATTATCACATCTAACAAAATTAAAAATGTTTCTTGGTATCAAATGATATTCAATTCATAATTAATTTCCCAGATTGTATCAAAGCATGTTTTTACTGTTGGTTTGTTGAGGATGCAACATTCAATGTTTAAAATGTAATTGAATCCCCATTGTTAAGAACATAATGACAGATCACCTTCATGCACTTGGAAACACTTTTGAATGGGGCTGTATTTTATTAGTCTCCCTATTGTCTACATATCCTTGGAAAATGATAGTGCATATGTGTGAGATATTTTTCAGGCTACAGACAATGCTTGATGACCACACATATTTGTAGCATTTGTAATAATTTGTAACTCCTCCTCAGGCTTGATCTAGACTACATTTATTAAGTGGCGAAAGATCATTCTAACTTAGACCAAGATTTTTATTTTATTTTTGTATTTATTATTTTTTTATTTTATTTTTTTGTTCTGTTGTTGTTATCAAAGAATTATGATCTGACCTCCATTGTAGGAATTTTCATTGTAACCCTGGATTTTTATTCCAATCGTTTTGTAGGCTTTTATGCCAGAGAGTACGTAATAAACGAGATAATATTAGATCATTTGATATGCTAAAATCTGAGCTTCCTTATTTGATTCCTTACTTGATTGTGCTGTACTCCATTTTTACAATATCATTTATTCATATATTTCCCAAATATGAATTCTGTACTATTTAAAGTTATTTTTAATTAAAATAATACCTTATGAATTAAACTCTAAAAATTATAATGTCAGAGAAGTGAAACATATTCATTGTTAAAAATTATAGAACTATATAAAAATGGAAGAAAAAAATAATCGCTTATAATGACCTAGAGAGAACCATTGGTAATATTTTGATGTACAGTCTTCCAATTTTCCCTATAAAAAATTGGCTCATTCTGCATGTATAACTTAGTATTCTACTTTTCCACGTTGTGTTGTGAACATTTTCCTTTTTCATTATGCTTATAAATGTGATTTTTACAAGGTTCCATAATATATCACCATACGGATGTACCCTAACTCACTTAAACACTACGTGTTTGCTGAGCCTAGATGGATAGATGGATATACATATACATACATATAAAACATTGCTCTATATTTCTTCTGATTATTTCTTTTTAAAGTAATTTAAAACTATTTAGTAAGTATTAGTTAGTGATAGATCCTTTAAACTAATTGTTCCGTGAAATACTGGAGACAATGTCCTTGTTTGCTTTGGCCCCCAAATCACTAGGATCTGCTCCATCCTTCTCAAGTTCCGCAACACTTCGCATCTGCTGACTATTTCTCAGCTCCACCCCTTCCATCTTGTTGCATTACTTCCTGCCATATTACCCAAAGAGCCCTAAATTGCTCTCACTCAGTCACAAAAGGATTTTCAAATCTTAGTCTCTAACAGAGATGCAGGCCCACCATGGTGTATCTTAAACACAGTGAAGCTCTGAGCAGAACACAACGGGCCTTCAACAACCACAATCTATCCCTAAAGAGTAGTTAGGGTTTTGGAGGCAATTTTCTTCCATTAAGGAGCTAATCTTTGGCTTTGAAACTTTTCCATGAATACCTGGGGCAATAGCTAAGAGGGAAGGTCAGGAAGTATGTGTCAGGAACTTAGCACAATGCTTGGCACCTGGGAAGTGTTTAATACAAGTTAATTGATAATGATAATGACGATGGATACATCTTCTTCATGAGTACATTTGTTTACACCTTGTGAAACTGACATCTTCATTGGCCAATGGTGCATAGAATTGTATTCTATAAAAGGTGCTAATATATGTTTAACACATTTTGAAAAAGCTTCCGGGTTGAGGAAACAAAACTTGAAAAAATGTGTTCCACTGAGAAAGCACTGTGAGTCCTATCAATAATTCAACTACTACTACTAATGGTTGGTAGTATTATATTCGTATTCCTTCTCTTCAACTGCAAATCTTGAGTATCTCTCTCATTGTCGATAATTTGGAAAACAAAAACAAAAACAAAAAACCAGGAACCGAATGATTAACATTTTTTAAAGAGGGGAAATAAAATAAAAGACAAAGCAGGAACAGAAACTTAAAAAAAAAAAAAAAGGAAAGCATGACAAGATAAGCCAGATCTTTCTCAGAATGACAACTGGGCAGCTTTCAAAGCAACTAAAGGTTTTGACATAAAGTTTGTGGGCTGACTCAAGGCTATATAATTTCATATATTGGGGGAAGGATTTGAGAAATGCCTAACAGCTATGCAGAATAATTTCAAGACAGCTTAACGATGTATAATCTTTCTTGAGCATTCACATTTTTTGCATCTCTTTGAATCTAGTAGGTTCTAAAGGCATGAATATATGGATTTGACATTTTAAAAAAACCTCTAAAACATTGTCTATTTGTATGGATGCTCCTTAGTATTCAGTGGTCTACATAAAAGTAAAATTAATTAAAACGTGTCATTAAAACCTCAGAGGAGGGATAGTCTAAGAATGTTCTAGCAAGTAAAAGATAGTAATTGTGCTCTGAGACACTCCCCGTTATGGGAGTGCAATATATGTAAAATGTAATTTGATGGGAGAGAGTTTTGGCTTTGTTTTAACGACTATAAACAAACTTACAAGAGTTTGTTCAAGTTCACCTACGATACCAGGTATCGCTCTTTTTCTCAAGTCTGAAGTTCTTAACTACAAATTGCTTTACCACAGACCATTTCAGCAGTTTCACCTTCCCGGTTGGACATGATGTAAGTTGGCTTTTGCTGAGTTAACAAGCCACCCTAAAAGTTAGTGTCTCTAAACAACTACCACTGACCTATCACACAGTTCCTCAGGTTGGCACTTTGTGCTGATCTGAGTTGGGCAATCTTTCTGGCCTGGCTAGCTCTGGCTGGTGTGCCTGGAGCTTCTCCCCACACGAATTCTCATTCCTCACCAGGCAGGCTTGGGCTTGTTTACATGGCAGAGTCATTTCAAGAGTATCGAGCCAGCAGGTCCCAATGCATCAGTACTTTCCAAATGTTTGCTTGCGTTACATTTGCAACTGTCTCATTGGTCAAAGCAAGTCACAGTCTCAGTCCAAACAGAAGAGGTGGAGAAAAATTTTGATTGGAGGAACTTCAAAGTTACTATGGATCTAGGGCAGGAAAGAATTTATGGCCATTTTTAAAATTTACTACAGATATGAATCTACTGTAGATTTATAGACTGCTTAATTTATATGCTGCATATCCCCATTTAATAAATGAAGAATTAATTTTCAAAAAATAAAGTTTTTAGGATCTCAAAGATGACAAATAATGGCATGAAAATTTGAACCCTTTTCTATCTGACCTCACTGGTCTTACCATTAGACAATGCTGATTTCCCAGGGGCCCTCGAGGGCTAGCAAGTTTGCATTCGATAACAAAAATCCATAAGAGATAACAGTATACAACAGAGACAGAAGTTTGCTTTTATCATTGAAGATGTGTGTGTGTGACATTTTGTTTATCTAGCAGTTTCTCTCTAAGGCTTTGGATTATTTGCAACAGGTTTCTCTAGTCTCAGAGTAAATCCATATATAGTTAATAAAGATTTTAAATTGGGAAATACAGTACTATGGAATGAAATCCAGTTAAAATTTAAAATGTAATAATGACTTGTATCTGCCCCAAAGTCAGATGAGCTTCCATTTTGGTTTACTTATGACCATAGATGTAGATAATTCCTGCAATAATCAGGGCAGAATTAGAACCAAAACACTTTGCGTTTCCTATCCTTCTAAAAAAACAGTGTGAGAGTATGTGAACAACTGTATGAGAGAGCAAGAAAGGGAGAAAGGCAAGGATGAAAGGAAAAGTGAAAAGGAAAATGAGAGGTAACAACACCAGGGGAAGCAAGAGATTCATACACAGGCAGTTGAAGGCACAATTACTTAAACTATTAGAAAGTACCCTTGACCTTGAATGATGCAAGGGTTAGGGGCACCGACCTCCCACACAGTTGAAAATCCATGTATAACTTCTGACTCCCCCAAAACTTAAATACTGATAGCCTGCTGTTGACTGGAAGCCTTGCCAATAACAAACAGCCGATTAGCACATATTTTGTATATTATTATATACTATGTTCTTTTTTTGAGATTTTATTTACTTAGAGAGAGAGAGGGAGCACACGTGTGCAAGCCTGAGCAGGGGGGAGGAACAGATGGGGAGGGAGAAGGAGGGGAAATGTCTCGAGCAAACTCCACATTTATTGCAGAGCTGGACCCAGAGCTCCATCTCAACACCCTGAGATCATGACCTGAGCCAAAAACAAGAGTTGGACACTTAAGAAACTGAGCCACCCAGGCACCCCCATATATACTGTATTCTTACAGTAAGCTCGAGAAAAGAAAATGTCATTAAGAAAATCCTAAGAAAGAAAAAAATACACTTACAGTACTGTACATATATTTATCGAAAAAAAAATCCTCAAATAAGTGGACTCATACAGTTCAAACTTGTGTTGTTCACAGGTCACCTACGGTAATACCTTTGTTGACTTGGAAGAATGGCAATTATTTTCTCCCCCGGACACAACGGGATCTCATTGAATGTGCTCTGATTTAATAGTATGCACTTCAGGTCATTTTTAAAAAATGTTTTATTTTGAGATCATTATAGATTCACATGCAGTTGTTAGGAATAATACAGAAATATCCAATTATCCGTTACCCAGTTTTCCCAATGGTAATACATTGTCAGGTCATTTTGAAGGGATTTTGAAGGGATTGAAACTAGAATTGAAAAATTTTCAACATAAAATCACTCAATGTAATACACCACATTAATGGAATGAAGTACAAAAACCACACAACATCTCAATTTATGCAGAAAAAGCATTCGACAAATTTAACACTGTTTTATGATAAAAACTCACTACAAGTTAGGAATAAAGGACATACATCTTAACATAATAAAGACCATATAAGAAAAGCCCACAGGTAACATCAATATAAGTGCAGAAAACTCTAAAGATTTCACCAAAAAAAATATACTGTTAAGAACTAATAACCAAAGTCAGAAAGGTTGTAGGATACTCACCTAAACAAGGAGGTGAAAGATTACACACTGAAAACTATAAAATATTGTCACAAGAAATTTTAAAAGATACGAAAAAATGGAAAGACATCTCAAGTTCCAATAGAAAGACATCTATTGGATTAGAAGACAATATTGACAAAAAGTTAATCCTACCCAAAGCAATCTACAAATTCAATGTAATCAAAATCCCAATGATATTTTTGCAGAAAAAGAAAAATCCAACCAAAAGTTCGTATAGAATCTTAAGGCACCCAGAATAGCCAAAACAACTCTGAAAAAGAACAAAGTTGGAGGGCTCACACTTGAAAAAGGAGAAAGTTGGAGGGCTCACATTTTCTGATTTCAGAATATATTGCAAAGCTACAATAATCAAACCATTGTGGCACTAGCATAAAGACAAACAATAAATAGAATCAGAATAGAGAACAGAAAATAGAATAGGGAGTCCATAAATAAGCTCTCACAATTATGATCAAATGATTTTTAAAATATTCGGTTTATTTATTTATTTATTTACTTGTTTATTTGTTTGTTTGTTTATTTAAGATAGAAAAAGAGAAAGAGAGTAGGGAAGGAGCAGAGGGAGGAGAAAATGTCAAGCAGACTCCCCGCTGAGCATGTAGCCTGATCCTAGGACCCTGAGATCATGACCTGAGCTGAAACCTGCTGAACCACCCAGGTGCCCCTGATCAAATGATTTTTGACAAAAGTTCTGAGACCATTCAATGGAGAGAGGACAGTCTCTTTAACAAATGGTGTTGGGAAAACTAAGTATCCACATGCAAGAAAATGAAGCTGGACCCTTAACTCACTTTGTACAAGAACTAAACTGAAATGGATTAAAGACCTAAAGAAAGAGCCCAAATGATGAAACTTTTAGAAGAAAATACAGGGGAAACACTTCATGACACTGGATCTGGCAATGATGTCTTGGATATGACACAGACTACAGAAGTAAAAATACACAAATGATGCTACGTGAAACTTAAAAACATTTTGCATCAAAGGACACAATCAACAAAGTATAGACAACAAACCTATAGAATGGGAGAAAATATTTGCATATTATGTATTTGATAAGGGTTAACATCCAGAATATATAAAGAATTACATGTCAACAACAAAAAATCAAATAACCCAATTTTAAAAAGGCCACAGAACTTGAATAAACATTTCTCCAAAGATGACACACATGGCCCACAAGCATATAAAATGCTCATCATCACTTATCATAAGAGGAAAGCAAATCAAAACCGCAATGAATATCACCTCACACCCATTAGCATGACTACTACAAACTAACCAGAAAACAAAACAAAACAAAAGTTACTGGCAATAAAGAGTATCAGTGATGACGTGGAGAAATTGCCATCCTTCTACATTGTTAGTGGAAAGGTAAAATGGTGCAGCCATATAAAAAATAGTTTTAAATTACCTTATGATTCAGCCATATAAAAAATATCCAGCCATATAAAAAATAGTTTTAAATTACCTTATGATTCAGCCATATAAAAAATGGTGCAGCCATATAAAAAATAGTTTTAAATTACCTTATGATTCAGCAATCCCACTTCCAGGTATATACCCAAAGAATTCAAAGCAGTGTCTTAAAGAGGTATTTGTACATCCATATTCATTGCGGCATGATTCACAATAGCCAAGAGGTGGAAGCAATCAATCTGTCTATCGTCAGATGAACAAATAAAGAAATTATGGATCTACCTGCAAATGCATGTTATGCAGCCTCAACAAAGAAGGAAATCTTGTCCAACGCTATGACAGGTGATGGATGGAGGTACATAGTTGAACTTCCAGGAAATTATACTAAGTGAAATAAGCCAGTCACAGAAAGACATATGATGTACTCATATGAAATATCTAACGTAGTCAAAACCATAGAAAAAGAAAGTAGAAAGGTGGTTGACAAAGGTGGAAAGGGATGAGGGAGGGGAATTAGTGTTTGATGGTCACAGTTCCAGTTTTACAAGATGAAAAAGTTCTAGAGACCTGGTGTACAACAGTGTGAATATGCTTAGTGCTGCTGAAACATACACTTAAAATGGTTAAGATGGTAAATTTAATGTGATGTGTCTTTTTTTTTTACCACAATAAAAAAAAAAAGTAGTTGAAACACATTCCTCCTCTTCTCCTCTGTTTCCAAAGTTCAAAAGCAGAGCTTTGCTCAGTGAATTATTTAATCAATGAAGTCTCCGGTTTTACTGAAAACATTGGTGATGACAAAAATGAGAGCACTTAATACCACCAAAATTTCACACTCCTGGCCATCTGCTTTTCAGAGTAAGTGAATCTTGAAGACAAATTAACATGTGGCATATGAAAGAAAGGCAGAGAAATTGGGACTCTGCCCAGACCTTCAAAGACTAGCACTATCCATTTGGTTTGAAAGCAGTTTTCTTACATATGGGCGGGTCCTTCACATTCCAGGCCAAGCTATTTCTTTATATAAACAATCTCCTGTAGTCCAGTTCATCCCATGGTCTTCTGTTATAATCATTCAGCTTCAAGCACAGCAACCTGCACGCTTAGTTAATTGCACCTCTGATCACACTCCTTCAGATCTGGCTTTCACGCCCAACTTGCCCTTGCTATGTGGGGTATAGGAAAGGTTCGAAAAAGCGGGAAAATGTAAATCTTCACAGAGCCATAGAAGTCGAGTTCTTTTCTCAGGAAACCTTTAGGCAAGCAACCGAGGGCATCCTTGGCGTTTTTAAATAGACCAGTAGCTGGATCACAGCAGAAGCGGCACCTGGGAACTTGTCAGAAATGCAAATTCTCCAGCCTCACCCAGACCTACCCCATCAAAACCCCAGTGATGGGTTTTAAAGCCTTCCAGGTGATTCTGATGCCAGCAGAAATGTGGGAGCGACTGCGCCAGATCACCCAGCGCCATGGGACCAAGGCCAGATCAACTCCATTTCACAGTAAATGTAGGAAAAGTGACGGCAGGTGGCAGTGTTTGACTGTTTCTGCTTTTCATAGACTTGGTACTCACCGTAGAGCAAACCAAGTCGCCCAACCTGAACATTTTAGCAGTGGTTACTGCTCACCTAATAAAAAATAAATTTCATTGTTGTTTTTCTTTCCAAACAGAGGACAAAACTATTTTCTTGAAAATTCAGAACCAAAATCTAAAAATAAAATAGGTGCTTTTTTTGTTGTTATGTTTTGCTTTTTTGTTTTGTGTGTTTTTTGGTTTTTTTTTTTTTTTTGGCTTTTGTTTTTCCTTTTGGGAACTAGTGGAGATTTAACTTGGAGGTACTTTTTAAATTGTATTACATCAATATACAACACTGGCTGAGCTGGAAACTCTTAAGTAGAGTCACATAAAGTCAACAGAATTTTCGTTCCTGCTCCCCAAACACTCTGTACTATTTTTTTTTTTCTATTCTATGCAGCCATGACTTTGGCCTGTCCAATTTACATGTGTCCCTGGTGTGAACAGTGAGCTTAAGGATAGTTCATATTTTGAAAAGGGCTCGCTGTGGTACAAGCCAGAGTTTTAATCATAGCAAATGGGATGACGTTGGAAAAGAGTTATCGCTGCCTTAAGAGATTACTTGACATATATGGGATTTCATAGCAAGAGAGTCAGGCTTTCCAAAGGAAATGATTCGTTTTCCCATTACTGGATCCAACACCGGCCGCTTTCTGATCATCAGTGGCTACAGGGATTCAGCCCTTATTTGTCTGGAGCCTTCTAGAAGCCTGCCCTCCCAGTGACCCTTCCTAGATCACATTGATTCTGGCCCCCTGCACCAGGCTTGCTCAAAAGAAGGAGCACAGAGAAGGTACCGAGGTCTAGCTGTGGCCTCGTCCCATTCACCACACTCCGTAAGCACAATGGGTTTTTTCTTTTAACATTGTTGTCCCCCGAAGGGCTTTGCTTGATAAATGGCCCTTTGAGTGACGGGTATAAGAGCGCGCAGGGCCTTCTCAGAGACAAACGGCTACGGCCAGTGACAGAAAGTACAGGCAGTGCTATACGGCTGCCTATTACTGAGGCTTTGTTTTCTGATGTTCTTGTATCTTGCACATAAATTTGTTCTGTCGGCAATCATAAGCGACGGAGGCAGGATTCCATATACGGATGGCAAGGCTTGGGCTTCTCTAGCATGTTAGCTAGATCTTCCTGCCGCCGTGTTACATTGGCCGTTGTACTGCCAGGGTGGGGGGCAGGGGGTGGAGAGAACCGCATCGGTGTCTCCAGAGCAGGATCCTAGCTTGTCTTGAGATCACGTTTCATTACTCCCCAAGCCAAGAATGCATGGGGTCTGATCCCCGGCCAGATAATGTGATTCTGGGACATAGATCGGGATTACTGGAGATAAAGTGGCCTGGCCACAGGGCATACTGTAAGAGCACGTGCGCTGATTAGATGGCATCCCGTGCCTGTGGCCGCTGCCCTCCTGCCAAGTCTGAGGGCTACTAAGCTCCTCCCTCCCCTCCGCTCCCACGCGAGTCACAAGTTTGCTTTCACTCTGAAAGCAAAACATGACCGTGAACGAGGCCGAGTTCGGCTCACCATCTACAAGCTGTCAGTTCGCGTGGGGCAGAGGCTGCCTACCAGCTAAGGCAGCTCCCCAATAACGCCAAGTGGCATCTTTGGCACCCTCCTGGGGGCAAGCCATTTCTTCCTGAATGAATCACCGATTCTCTAGGTTCTTTGTGCTGCTCACTGTTGCTTACGTTGTAAACACACGGAGGCTGCAAAGCCTCTGTTTCAAGTATCTAAAAGCAGCTTTTTAGCCTCGGAGTGTCTCCTTCCTTATATGGTAACAGCTGAGCTCTGAACCATGGACAGAGCAGGGCCCTATCTTTAATAGAACGTGGAAGTCAAAGGCCGTATCAATTATTAGTTGAAGACGTAGAGTGGCTTTCTCATGTACCTGATAAAAACATATTCAAGTTGGGAGGCCTGGGTGGCTCAGATGGTTAAGTGTCTGCCTTTGACTCATGTCATGATCCCAGGGTCCTGGGATCGAGTCCTGCGTCAGGCTCCCTGCTCAGCAGGGAGCTTGCCTCTCCCTCTGCATCCTCCCCACCCCTCCTCTGCTCTGTCTTTGTCTCTCCCTCAAATAAATAAAATCCTTAAAAATTAAATTAAATTAAAGATTTCAACATCCGTGGCTGAAATCCACATGAAATCTAAGTGAAGAATCAAGGAGGTAGAAGTGGTTCTTTTGTAATTATGTTCTTCCACTTCCATTTACAACTTCCCTTATATAAAGGGTGGGGGGACTCTCATAGTTTCTTAAGGTGTAGAGAGCAGACCATCTCCATCAAAGACATCTGGAGGGCTTGCTAAATGTGTATTCCCAGCCCCCACCAAAGATCAGAATCAATGAGTGTGGGGCCCCAGGAATCTGTATTTTAACGACATTCCTGGGTACTCTTTTTGGACACTGAATTTTGAGAACCATTTATCCAGGTTCTAAAGAGACTTTCAGATTTCTAATAACAAGGGAATCCCCTAAACAGTTAGCATGGGGTGTAGGGGGCGCCAAACCCTCAAGCGGCACTGCCCAAAGGTAGGTGCTTGTTCTTCCTATGCACGTATCATCCCCCACCACGCAGATCTCTCAAGGGCAATAATCAGGTCTTGCACTCCCTTTCCATTTTCAGCAGTGGCAATGAATAAACAAGACAAACAGTCTGCTAGACTAGACATAAGGCACAAGGTAGAATAAGTAAAATAAGGCAGAGCAAGTATTGGCATTTATGGTATCACGTTCAAAGGAACATCCCACTGGGATTCAGTCAGGATAAGTCTTCCCTGACTGTCTAATCTCATGAAGCCCATAGGACATGGCAAGTTTGGGGAGAAGGCTGCACGGGTCATTGGCAAAATTCTGTGAAGAGGATGGTGCTTATGAACGGCATTGAAACTGGGGTGACCCAAAGGGGTCCTAGTGCTAGGAAAGGCCCTGGTATACACTAGGTGATCAGTAAATGTTTGTGACATGGAAGTGAACATTGTGATTTCAGCACTTCTCCCTTTGCACTGATTCACAGTCTCCTCTACTTCCTATCCTGTGATTTTATTCTCCCTTCCCTACGTATTTGCCCTAAAGAGTAGAGCCTATTAAATAATAGTAATACTTCATTTGAAAACATCCCGTAATCTCAATGAAGAGAAAGTGTCTTGGTGAATTCTATCAGACATTATTTGCTGCCATTTGGGCAACTTCAAGCATTGGATCCAAGCCGAAACTCTAAGGTGATTAACTTTTGGCAAAAATCAAAATGCCCAAGCCTCGGGAAGTCCGTGCTGAGCGTCTCTGTCATTTCGTCTTTCTACTCGTAGACACCGCCTTCAATATGTTCTTGGAAATGAATATTTCATATGTGTTTTTACACGCAGTTCTAATGCCTCCCTCTAGAATGAAAGCTCAGTGCAGACAGGAACTAAAAATACACTTAACACTCCTCATAGGCACAAAGAGGTTACAGAGCTTAAGCAGCTTGCAGGCAGTTAATAAAAACCTTATTAGCAGAATGAATGGCCGCCAAGATCCTGGCAAAAAAAAAGAGCCACAGAAAAGGACTCAGGCCAAGAGGGGGCTGCTGGATGGTAAAGGGGACACCTGAGGGAGAAACCAGTGGTAAGTTCTTGCTCAAAAAGGAGATTCAGAGCCAAATGCTTACTTTCTCCCAAGGACTAGCCTGACTCTGGACATGCTGTTGTTGCAGGGGTGGGGGAGGGGGCAGGAGGGAAGAGGAGAAAGAAAGAAAGAAAGAAAGAAAGAAAGAAAGAAAGAAAGAAAGAAAGAAAGAAAGAAAGAAAGAAAGAAAAAAGCAAAATTCGAAATGGAAGCAAACAGTGTTGAGGTAGAAGTCTTTGCACACGTTCCTCTAGCCTCTCAGCCTCTCCACTGTGCCCGCAGCAAGTGAATGACCCCCTCCCATCCTTCCCGTTGGGAAACAGGTGTCTCCTGCCAATTAGGATTTAAAAATCAACAGGGGCTTCTTGAGAGAATGATGACAAGTCTAATTGCAAGAAGCAGCTGTAGAGCCCTTGGCTACACTGGGGCCGAGTTTATTAATCCCCGTTTTGCTGGGTGCCTGGCACAGAGCTGGGGTCAGCTCCCCTGTCACAGGGTTGAAGCTGTAAAATGTAGGGCGAGTATTTAATGGCCTGAGCTCAGCAGGAGGGATTAGAGCACTCCGCACTGATCCTGTGAGTCGGGCATGTAAAAGTCAAGTGGACACAAAGGCACTGTCAGCAAGCGACATCAGTTCAAAGGGCTGCCACCGCTGGAGAACGTGCCCCATGTTGACGCGATGCGGTGGGACTTATTCCATCTTCCCGTGTTTACTGGCCTGCTGTCAGGACCCCACCCTTGTCCAGGCTAAGAAACTGGAGGTTCTAAGAAGTGTGGCCTCCACATGGTTACTGACGTTTGCTTCTGCAACATGCTTATATTACATAAGCCCTAGTTTGAGGACCCCAAGGAAACATGCTAGCATAGTACCTTGGAGGTATGGAATTGACAAAGCCAAGCCGACAATAAGCAAACAAAAAAGCAGTGTGCATTTGAAGGGCCTGTTTTTTAAAAATAAACTAAAATTATTAACTTGAAAGAGCTTTCTAAGATTTCCTGGTGGAAGAGCATCATTAGATTCTCTAGGGCCCTTCTATGGGTGTGTTTTCCAGACAGCATGTATGTGGACACAGGCTCATATGCACATGCTTATAGGCTCAAACGTCGCCTGCTAGGGAAGCCCTTCCCAGCCCTTCTCTGTGCTTCCTGAACACATTCTTCATGCCTGCACACCAACTCTTCCTTGAAAGTGCCTTTACTATTTGCGTGTACACATTCGTAGTACACAACCATATGCAAACTTTTTTTTAGGGTGGATGTGTGTTTTAGTTGTCTTTGTATCCTTATCGTCTAGCCTCGTACCTGCCCTACAGTAACAGCTCAATAGAAGTTTCTTAAACTCCCACCTCCCAAACGAGGAGGCATGAAATCTATCTGCCAAAGCATTGCTAGCAATTGCCAAGGCAAACATACTGCAATCATGCCGTTCTGTTGCCATCTAAGAAGTCATTCCTTTAAAATGCCAGTGAAGACAGGAAAGTCCAAGAAACATTCCTCTGGAAACACATGCAAACATTCATTCTGGAATGCCTTGGCATTCACTCATAAGAATAGCTCAGTGAGAGCCCAGCAGAGAGAAAAACGAAACCAGAGAATAACATTTGCTCACAGAAACTTACAGACCTTAATATAGGCAGTGCTGAGAGGTCAAGGTCAAGTGGATTAACAGGATGAAGAGTTTTCAGTAGGGAAATTCTGCAAGTCCTATAAACACATTCAAGTCTATAGTAGAAACTAGCCCATATACCAATGAAATCCTTTTTAACTAACATTTCGTGGAATCTTACTCGATATTACCTTTTGTTTTGACCAATAGAACCCAGAAGAATAAAATTTTGCCTTGGTCTTAAGCTGCTTCTAGAAGGGGAGTAAAGTACTGTACTATGAGCAGGAATGCACTGAACCATATGCTCTATTAGCAGAATGGATTGTAACACACAGAGAGATGATTCCAGTCTGAGCGGGATTTTGCCAACCTGAGATAGGGTTATAATCATGTTCAGAGGACAAAAAGGAGTTTTAGAAGAGGAATTAATTAGTGTGAGCAATGAGAGTCCAAGGTGTGTAAGAAGAGCAAATGAGATCCATGTGAACCCAGAATGAGAACGGGCTGAGAGGAGGGTGAATGTAGCAGTGTTGATGCCAGAGCGCCAGGCTGAAGAGTCTCCCCCTTGATGGCTTAAGAAATCCTGGGGTCTTGCAAACAAGCTTTCAAAGAGCAGAGAGACAAGCTGAGTTCTGCTCTTTCTTCCCCCCCAGTGACCTGGCTCACAGGGGGTGTATTAGAATGGTGGGGAGCAGTCAGGTGACAGTTTAACACTGTTAATCATCTTGGCAAAAAGGAGTTGAAATCTTCAGTTAGGGATGGGGCCAAAAGGGTGAGGCGAGGACAGAGATTTCAAGAACATTTCAGACATGGTATGGATAAGCCAGAGAGGGAAAGCAGAGCAGGGGGTCAATACAAAGTCCAAGGTTTGTAGTTTGGGCAACAAGGTAGACGGTTATGGCATAAACCAAGATAGAGAATCCAAGCTGAATTATGGGAAGATTAAGTGCAGTATTTGTAAGTAAAGACGAACTTGTAAAGAAGCAGACAAAATTTACATAGGGGTCTGAATCAATACTTAATAAAGAATGTTTCGTAAAGAAAATGTTCTAACACGATGAGTCAGTGTGTAGAAAAACAAGTCTGCAGGACATGATAAATAAATTTAAAGATTCATCTTAAAATCTCAAACAATCTGTATATTGTGTGGAAAAAGAAAGAGGCCAATACATTAGATCCCCAAAACATAAAGTTGAATTAATTGCTTGCTTAAGTAAAGGAGAATTTATCTAGTCTTACTGAGCAAAGGAAGATCTTACATAGGGTTTGGGGAAGAACATGGTTTGGGTGGTGTTGGTCACCAAGGCAAGTGGCCGCGGCCACAGTGTTGGCAGCAGGGTTTTGTGTTGGTGACAGAGGCAGGAGTGGGTAGATTTCAGCCCTATAGGCTTGTTTACTAGTGTGCATGTCACCCAATGACTCTGGCTTTGAAAATGTAAGGCTGCCGCTGATTGGTTGGTTTTCAGAGATGTGTTCCTAGAAAAATCAGCTTTAACTAATTAGGCAAGTTGAAGATCAGCTCTGGTGTTTGCTTGCATTTGCCTTTTAACTGAAATGTATTAAACAGGTTTAAAACTAGTTTCTAAGCTTTACTGGTTAGCAAAGTTCTAGAACTCTCAAGCTCTTCTTTAGTTTTTCTTTAATTATTCTCAATAGGTAGGAGACTGACTCAGTAATGGCCAAATCGTCCATTTCACTGCGTTGCTACTCTGAAAATCTAAAAATAAAAAGCATTTCCATTTTCGAACGTCTCATAACAATGACAGTATACAACAAAGATTTCCAATATTGCCAAGTATTTGGAATTTGTGTGATTTTAGTAATTAATCTTCCATAATTTGGCTAACACCTAACATATCTTTTCATCTTGCTTATTTTCATGGTGTGATGCATGGTCTCGCTCTATGAAGAAGATTTCAAATCCAGTACTGAAGTGATACAGTTGAAATCCAGAATGGTTCCTTACTGAGCTTAGGGACTATGTATGTGTGCTGTAGGTTTTCTCTTGTAAATTATTGGTTGCGCCTGTCAAACTATTTAGATACTTTGAATTCTAAGGTAATTTTTGGTAAGGCACCATTTGGTTTCCTTACAGCTGATGTCTGGGGCTATATGTGTTTCAGCTGTGGTGCTGGTCCTGACAGGCTGACAGAATGCTTGCTAAGTGGATGTCTAAACAGATGTCTTAGTACATATGCCTTCTCTGCACCGAATCAACAGAAGGCCTGCATTTTTTGGAATCCACTACATTGTTTATATTGTGATGTAAGATTTGGAAGCTGTTTTAATTTTTTGTTTAATACGGCTGAAAAAGGGCTCTGCTTCAAAAATTATTAAACTGAAAATAGCATTCAACTCCAAATACCATGCCATAGAGCCCCCATTATAGCACTTATCCCAGGCAACATAGTTGTCTGTGCTGCTAACCATGTCCTTCCCCAGTCTCCGAACACCCTTGGGGATCAGGTCTCCTTCCTTTGCTATTTTGGCCCAGTGCCTATTTGAAGGCTTGACACATAATAGGTACTCGGTAAGTTTTCATTGAATAAATAAATCAGTAAGATTTTAATGCCAGATGCCAAAATATTTCTTAAATGCAACCAGAGGTAACATATTCATTTTATTATGCTCATTTCCAAGTTCCATTCAACTATAATTACTCAGAATCCCCAAGTAGGGAGAAATGTTGGAACCAATAATTTCCAATCCCCTTATTTTAGTTTATAAGGTTTCCTGAAAAACAGAGTATAAAATAATTTTTGATGAAACTTGAGGGCATTATGGTAAGTGAAATAAGTCAGACAGAGAAAGACAGACACTGTATAATCTCATTTATATGTGAAATCTAGAGTAAAGCCAACAAAAACCCAAACTCACAGTTACAGAGAATAATTGGTGGTTGCCAGAGGTGAGGAGTGAGGGGTGGGCAAAATGGGTGAAAGTGGTCAAAAGTACAAATTTCCAGGTTTAAAATAAATAAGTCCTGGGGATGTAATGTACAGCATAATAACTATAGTTAACAATATTGTCTTGAATATCTGAAAGTTGCTAAGGGAATAGATCTTAAAAGTTCTCATCACAAGAAAAAAAACTGTAACTGTGTGGTGATGAATGTTAACTAGACTTATTGTGGTGATTATTTCACAATACATACAAATAACAAATCATTATCTTGTACACCTGAAATGAACATAATATTATATGTCAATGATATCTCAATAAAAAAGAACTAGGGGTGCCTGGGTGGCCCAGTCGGTTAAGTGTCCAACTCTTGATTTTGGCTCAGGTCATGATCTCAGGGTCGTGACACTGAGTCCTGTGTTGGGCTCTGCGCTGGGCATGGAGCCTGAATAAGATTCTATCCCTCTGCTCTTATACCTCCCTTTCTGCCTCTCTCTCAAAACAAAACAAAACAAAAAACTAAAAACTAAGATCAGGCCTCTCAATTCTTAATCCAGTGCTTTTCCTGTCATCCCACACTGGTCTTTCTAAACATATTTTTTATTTTTCCTATCAGTCCAAAACAGTTTCTAAACATCATTTTTGTATCAACTTCATCAGCCTATTTAAATTTAGTTTCCGTATTTTCACTATAATCAGATTGAGAGAGCAGAGTTCTTGTAATCAATTCTTTGCCAATACTAAACCACTAAGACATTTCACAATGATTGTCACTTCATATTTCAAGCTACTACCCTCAGCTTCTTCCTATGTAGATATCACAGAAAAAAAAAAGTCTCCGAAGAAAGAAATTCTAATGACAAAGGGAAGAAGTCAAAAGATAAATCTAATTTAAATTAGATTTCAGGCTTGATTAAACATCAAAACATCTGGTCAACCCTTGGTCGGCTATGCAACCTCTTGGTTTTCCTTGACTAGTTACGATCTTGTATGTTCAAATCATCCATTCCTTTCTTATTTAGGCAGGCACAAATATCACAACTATTGACCTTAGGGAACCCACTTATTGAGAGGCAAAGAAAGGGAGCATACCTTGAGTTAGAAAGAAAGAAGCTAGAAAATACTGGCATATATGGCTTTTGTGAAGTCGTTTGTGACTGAATCACACTTTATAGAAACTGAAGAGTTTCTGCTGCTAAGGAATCTTGGGAAAAGTCTTTTGTAAGTAGAAAAAAAACACCTCAAGTATGAACATAAAAATGTCCATAATGTTTCTCTGTGAAAGGCAGACACTTGGCTGCTGATACAAAACCAAGTAACAGGCTCATGACCTCTATTTTTCTCTTAAAATGGAACACCCACTTGACTTGGAAAGATCTACAGGACATCCATATTCCATTGACCTAACCAATCCAAATAATTGACAGTAGGTGGTAGTACTTACGTGTAGACACTAGAAAAAAACCAAGGTGCCTTTAGTGAAAATCAGGGAGTTCTCCTGAAGGATATTTAATGAACTGCACAAACTCAAACATTTCAACATGTTTTCTCTGGGCAGAAACTTAGCATACTTACTATAGTCAGATGCCCAAAATTTCTGGGCCAACTGGCAATAGCCAAAGAAGGGTAAAGAGGGTGTTCATACATGTGGGTGTTTAAATAGGGCCCAAGTAAATCTTTTGACATTGTTCCCCTCCTACTGTTCAACCAGAGAATGAGATAATATATCTAGAAAAATGATTGATTACAGTAGTCTCTTAATGTTCCTGGGCAAGAATAGCCAGCTTTTCACCCTGGAAGCATGTAGAAGTGACAGATATTGGTTCTATGAAGGAGGATATTCTAAGCTACTTGGTGTTGATAATGTGCTTTTGCTCAGGTGGACTGGTTAAAGAAAATCAGTCATTCCTCGGAAAAATAAAAGATAAGATTATTTAATAATTGTTGATCCTGACTATACAATAAAGTATCTGGAGAAGTAAAAAAAGAAATGGCTAGGTCCCGCATCAAATCATTTAAATTAGAATCAATGGGAGAGAGAATTTTGTATTTTTTAAAACCTATGTAGTTCCAATGTACAGCTAAGGTTTTGAAAAATGTCTTTCACCCTTTAAAATGTGTGTCCTAATGACAAATGCTCCGCCACCAATTCCTGCCCTCCAAAATGACTACAGCTGCCTCTCTTGCTCGACTAAAGTTGCTTTGGACTCAGCTTCTGGTCCCTATCATGCCCCTCTATTTTCCACACAGCCACCAGAGTGGGATTACCTACAAATAAATCTGTTCATGTCATTCCCTAGCTGAAAACCCATTAGCTCTTCAGCACATGTCTAGTATTGGTGACGTTCAACTCAACTTGGACTCCAAAATCCTTTCTATTCATCCTACTGCCTTCTTCCCTATGCTCAACCTCCACTGCTCCACACAAATTCCTTGTTCTCTTTAGGACATGGTTGCTAGAGGAAATACAGAACACCCAGCTAAATTGGAATTTTAGAGAAAACAACAAATAATGAACTATTTGGAATACATTTATACTAAAATATTGGGCTTTTTCCCTCTGAAATTCAAATTTAGCTGCAAGTCCTCCTATATTTGTATTTGCTAAATCTGGCAGCTCACTCCAGGAGGAATTCTGGGGAACCTCGTCACCCCCTTCTCTGCCCAGACTGTGCGTGCCGCTCAGGTCTCCTCTGGTTGGCACTCTTTTGCTTGACTGCCAAGAGCTGGTTGACGATCTGCCTATTCTTTTCCGGGCGGTCAGGTCCTCTTCCTCTGAATACACTGCTTTTTTCAAACTTCTGCCTAAGGTTAGAATTGTCTTATTGCCTGTCTCCTTGCCCTGCTCTCCATCTTGAGTCAACACTAGGACCAATTTGATGTCAAGAACTGAGTCTTCCTTGTTTTTGTAACCCTAGCTCCAAGCTGTGCTTGGAGCATGGGTGCTTAATGCTTAGAAAGTGACCAAACAGCACTCCTGGGAAATCCTGGCCAATATAGCGATTGGAAGCACTGCCTATTTTTGAGTACTACAAGCCTTACTCTTTCTGGTACATTATCAGCACCCTCAAATCACCTGTGGCAGTCCATGCCTGAGGATACTCTACCTTCTGGAAACTGCGGCATGCCATCTTTGAGCTTCTTTCTCTACCTTACAAAAAAAATTGTTTTTATTTGTTTTTTGTTAATTTCCTTTAGAGGAAACTTCCTTCTGTAGAAGGAAAACTCTTTAAATATCTATATCATTTAACTGTCTCAACAACTGTATGACATGGGTTGTTTAAGGATTAGAGATGGGAAGTTGAAGGCTAAGGGAGGTATGTAATTACCATAAAGTAGCAAGAAGCACTCTAGGATTTGTAACCAGGTATGTCTTACTCTAAACTGTGCTCTTTTGAATTGACTACACTGATTTATTTCACTTTTTAGCCTGTTCTTAAGTATCAATGACATCTTCATCCAAGAGTGAGGTAGCCAGGATTCAAGATGGCCCCCCACTCATCCCCACTCATCCCTACTTCCTGGTATTGACATCCTACATCCCACATTGTCTTGTCTCGTGGTTGATCTGTGTGACTAATAGCACATGGCAAAAGGTATGCCACTTCTGAGATTAGTATAAAATACTGCAGCTTCTACTTGGGGCACAGTCTTGCTAGCTCAATCAATCTCTTCCTCTTGGATCTCACACTGTGAGGCAAGCAAGTTGCCATATTGTGACTAGTCTTAAGGTGAGGTTCACGGGGCTGGCAACTGAACCTGAAGCCAACAACCAGGAAAGAACTGATCCTGGCCACTGATCATTTACGTGAGCTTGAAAGAAGATTCTCCAGCCAGTTGAGCTTTGAGATAACTAATCCTGGCTGACAACTTGACTGTAATTTTGTGAGAGACCTTGAGCCAGAACCACTCAGCTATGCTGCTTCTAGATCGCTGATACTCCAACACTATGTGAGGTAATAAATGCTTAATGTTTTAAAAGCTCCTAAGTTTTGGAGTAATTTGTTACACAGCAACAGCTAACTAATACAGAGTAGATGAGCTTTTCTTTATTGGCTTTTCTGATAGAGTTGAGTAAAGGAAGGTTTAGTGTCCAAAATCACACCATTTACTCTACTGCCTGCCTCAGCTCACATGATGGCAAAGACCTTCTCTTAGGCTAGAGTGCAAGTGTCCAAGCTTTGTGTCAACTTATCAAATATGAACAGAAAAAAAGACCAACAAGTCTCTTTTTCACAATTTAGCAACTGGGGAGCAAACAATCCCCCTTAAGCCCTTGACTCTTCCCGAGGCTCTGGTGGGTGGTTATTTATAGCTGATTCTGAGTTATTGCTGCATAACTTCCCCGATTGCAGTTTGCAGAGTATTTATTGAGCAGCCTTTTATGATGAATAGAGTGAGAAACACCAGGCAAAGAATATGGTAATAACAGCACATAAATTTTATTTTCATTTAGCATGAAAACACCTGATTTCCTTCAACATTGTAAACATGTCACTTTATTAGGCAGTGAAAGGCTGATGAATTTAGACATTTATTTAGACATTGTTTTGAATGGAAAATGTACTTTAATTCCACTTGCCTCCACTCTTACAGATCATTTTATATTTATTTGATTTAATTCACTTTGGTTTGTCTTAATTAAAAAACAAATCCCAAGGAGAGAAAGCAACTGGAACATTTTCTCAGGATGGGCTTGGTTATTTTAAAGACATTTCTCTTCTTCTCCTGTGAACAGAGAGGCAATCTCAGGATAGAACACTTTATGGTCAGAGCTGGCACATAGCTCATGTTTTGTAGTTAATAAACACGATCAAAGCTAAGTGTTCAGAAGGAAACTCTGCTAGACTGTTTTTTTTTAAACAAAATGCAAAAGGTGTACTCAATTATATACTGTCTTTAGTTAAAGAAGGAGATTTCAGGCTAGGAAGGCATCTTATCCCTGGACTTCATGTTAAGGCAGTAAGTACCTACAAGCTTAAATTACAGCCCAGTAAAACAACAGTCTCATTACTGTCAAGCCCATGATTTGTTGTTTCATCAGCATGATGTGTTTTCTGGCACCAAGGTTCTGTCACTTGTTATAATAGAAACTCCTACCTTTAGGGTTTATCATTCAACTGTTAAAAAAAAAAAAAGGTTCTGGTTGGTCAAAAAACAAAGTAAGGGTACTTTGGAATTATATGAGAAATAGGAAAAAAGAAGAAACTATACGCTCCTAACCACCATGCTAAATTTGGTCATATAGAATGTTGGAGCCTTTATGTGACTCAGCAGTGCCCTTTTCACGGAACCCACTGTATGCCTATAGGTGGGATTGTAATGAGTCAGGGCAATTGGCTGAATTTTTTTCCAAAGAAAGAAAAATCAAAGAGTCACAGGATCTAGCATCCAATGGGCTAAGTTAGTTCTAAACTTCACTTTATAGACAATTAGGTGATGTGGTCACAGTGGTGGGGAGAGGGGGGCGAAGCAGATGGAGCACTGAGATTCTAGGCCTAGATATTTAGGTTCTCAGGGTGTATGGCCAATTTGTAGGGTAACATTAAGTAAGGTATCAGGGTTTATCCAGAGCACTGTAATTTAGAGGAGATAATATTTGAAAGGAACAATTTTAATCTATTGTGGGATATTTTGGGCCCCTTTCTTTAAAATAAACAGTTCCTCCCTTCCATCCCTTGATGAACCCATATCTATTGGGCACTGTGTAACTGGAAAGAGAAGACCTAGAGAATGAGGAGTC
This sequence comes from Ursus americanus, assembly GCF_024610735.1. NCBI lineage: Eukaryota > Metazoa > Chordata > Mammalia > Carnivora > Ursidae > Ursus > Ursus americanus. The sequence continues at coordinate 46,788,374 of NC_142137.1, read as the reverse complement.
CCAAAACCATCATATATACTTTGAGTGACCCACTCTAACCTCCTTTATTCTCCAAAACATCAAGGGAGGGCATGCTTTTGGGCTGTTTGCTCCAGAAATCACCATTTCCAGTTGGTTATTAGTGCACACTCTCTTGACTGCAAGTGAAAACACCAAAGTCAAATAAGTTTAAAGAAGAAAGAAAAGAAACACAAAGAAAGGAGAGCTTTGGCTTATAAAACTAAGCCAGTTATGATTGTTGAATAGAAGTTCTGGCTCCTTATATTCTGAAACTAAATGCTCCAGCAGATCATCAGGGCTCCATCTCTCAGCTCTGTTCGCCACTGTGTTGGTGTCATATTCTGGTTCTCTCTTAATATAGAGGGAAGGATGGTCCTGGTGTTCTAGGCTGATGAGCCCATCCTACAGCTTATGACCCCAGAAAAACATACATCTCTCACAACATCTTTGGAGAAAAATCTTGGGGTGAGTTTTCATAGGCACAGCTTGGGTCCTATACCCATCCTTGGGCAGATAAATTATAGCAAATAGGATGGAATATGATTTGCCAAGGCTGAGCCATATGCCCACAGGTATGGTGGTTCCCTAAAAAGGAGATACTAAGGACACACAAAAAGCTCATGTTCACTATAGAAAAGGCAACCCATAGAAGGGCAGAGAATATTTGGAAATCATATATCTGATAAGTAATGTTCAGAATAAAGAGTTTCTACAATTCAACACCAAAAACTGGAAGCAACCGAATTAAAAATGAGCAAAGGGCTGAATAGACATTTCTCCAAAAAAGGTATACAAATGGCCAATAAGCACATGAGAAGATGTTTAAGGAAATCATTAAGGAAACGCAAACCAAAACCATGATGAGGGATCACTTCACAAACATTAGAATGACAACAGTCCAAACACATCTTTGTAACAATGATGGGAATGGGGGTGTGGAGAAACTACAAGGCTCGTGCATTATTAGTGGGAAAGTAAAACGGTGCCGCTGCCATGGAAAAGTGTGTCAGTTCCTCAGAAAGTTAAAAGTAAAATTACTATATGATCTAGCAATTTCACTTCTGGGCATATATCCCGAACGACTGAAAGTGGGGACTCAAGGAGGTGTATGCACACCCATGTTCATAGCACTGTCAGTTGCAGGAGCTAAAAGGTGGACACAACCCAAGCGTTTTATCAATGGACGAATGGATACACAAAATGTGGTGTCTCCATACAAGGGAATAGTGTTCAGCCTTAAAAAGCAAGGAAATTCTGACGCACACTATAACACGGAGGAGGACCTGATGCTACATGATATAAGCCTGTCATAAAAGGATGAATACTGTATGGTTAGTCTATATGCTTATAGGAGGTACCTACAGCAGTCCAAGTCACAGGCAGAAAGTGGACCGGTGGTTTCCAGGGGCTGGAGGCAGAGGGGAGAGGGGGTTATTGTTTGTGGGTACAGTTGCAGTTTTGCAAGACATGCAGGTCTATGGCTGGATGGTAGACAGTAGCATGGCAATGTGGATGTACTTGGTACCGCTGACTGTACTCTTAAAAATGGTTAACATAATAAATCTTACATGTATTTTACTGCTATTTTAAAAAAGTCATGCCCACTATAGAATTTTTTTTTAAAGATTTTATTTATTTATTTGACAGAGATAGAGACAGCCAGCGAGAGAGGGAACACAAGGAGGGGGAGTGGGAGAGGAAGAAGCAGGCTCCCAGCGGAGGAGCCTGATGTGGGGCTCGATCCCATAACGCCAGGATCACGCCCTGAGCCGAAGGCAGATGCTTAACCGCTGTGCCACCCAGGTGCCCCCCACTATAGAATTTTTAAAAAGAAGCAAAGTTGGCCCAATTGTTTCTAAAAACTTTTTCTCCACCTATCCCGCAGGGACTTTCTTCTGGACACCTGTTATGCAGATACTCCCAAAATCATGCGGAATCTTCAGCGCTCCCCCTGATTTGTTCTCCCAATACTAGGTAACTCTAGAAGCTCCCTAATTCCCCACTCTGTTCAGAACCGTCCTCAGGCCCACACTTTAGTTCATGGGGCGTAGACGTCACTTGTGTCAAAAGCTGTTGATGTATACGCTATCTCCAGGAAAGGTGTTTTGAAGAAGGAGCATCTGGAGAATGTGTTTTTGCTTAAACGTAAACCAATTCAGCAGCTTTCATTGGGTACTTATCTCCCGGGTTTCCATACAGAACTGGATATAATTGTGATCCCTAAGCCAAATCAGCTGAGGGCCCTTTTTTTTTTTTTTTAAAGATTTTATTTATTTATTCGACAGAGAGAGAGAGCCAGCGAGAGAGGGAACACTAGCAGGGGGAGTGGGAGAGGAAGAAGCAGGCTCATAGCGAAAGAGCCTGATGTGGGACTCGATCCCGGAACGCCGGGATCACGCCCTGAGCTGAAGGCAGACGATTAACCGCTGTGCCACCCAGGCGCCCCAGCTGAGGGCCCTTTTACCACTTCTCTGCGGAAGTAATATTTTTACTACACAAGGGTCATTTGTCACATAGGTAATGCGGGATGGTATGTGCATGGCATTTACGCCCATAGGGAAAGAAAAGAGTTATGGTAATTCCATTGCTTGCAATCTCACATGCTCTGGATTGCACTTTTCCTCACATCAGAATTCTACAAGTTCTGAACAATTCGATTGCAGTAAGTGGATGGCCAGATACAATGAAACAAGCATAACTTTGTAGTCTAGACAGTTCACTTGATGGACCTATGTTCTAATTCTATTTGTGCCACCCACAAGTCATAACTTTAGGGGGTCACTTAAACTATATACTAGGACTAATGATACCAGCTCTCAGGCATGTGATAATTAAATGAGGTAAGATACAGTAAGTTCCTGGCTCATTAAGTCTCTTCAAATGTTATTTTCCTTCTTCTTCCTCCTTTTGCATGCTCACTTCAGGGGGGTCTCCAAACCAACTGATTAAATCAAAGCCTGGCCACCTCCTGCAGGATCCCATTCCTCACCTTGCTTCAATGGTACCAGCTGTCTCTACTTGGATCTGTCACTGCCGAAGTCAGATGAGTAAAACCACAACCATAATACAGGCTTTACAGAGAGAGAAGGAGGGGCATGAATGCATATCCCTGTTCTGGACAGACAGAAGCATAATGTTCTCTTTTCTTAAGAACCAATTCAATTCTTGAGCCAAGCATGGTGACGACATATAGTGCCAGAAGTGGTAATAATCAGTGGTAGTAGATTTTATTTAGGAAAGCAGCCGGTCCTCAACATTTGGAAAATACACTGGTCATTTGTAAGACTTTAAATGCAAGTTTAAAAAATGATGTGTTATACCACCTTTTTTCCAGAGCCCTCTCTAATGTCTCCTCCACCTCACTCCCTGCTGTTTCCATAACTGATGTAGATGTAATTCCACGAGCTAAATAGGATGGTTTTATAGATGTGTGTTCGGCATTAATTTTAATTTCTATTCACATACACGTTATTACTGCCCACTTCCATGAAAATAGTTTATCCCACCATAACATACAATTTAATGAAAGCTGTATTTTTTTGGAGTACGTGAATCTGTCGAAGAAGAAGTGACTAAATCATTTGTCATTCTGTTGGAGAGCTCCTTCTCTATTAGGTCTTCATTGTTCGGCAAATAAATTAGAAATATCATGTTTGTTTCCAAGCAAACATAAGCAAGCGATGACTTGTACAAGAGACCAATGAACAGTTCATAGAGGCATTTGAATTCAGGGTTGTAAATCCAGATACAGTATTATTTTATCTTTACAGAAAATCGGGGTAAGGCAAGAGATAGGAAAGCAGGGTGTTAAGTCAACTGGTAACCCCAAATAATTTTCCACGGTGTACACTGTACATACACATCCTACATTCCTGCCATCATTTCTAGCTTTCACTAAATGTTATCTCAAGGTAGCACAAATGGCAAATCCTGTTTCAATGACTGATATGATCTGATGAAATTATTTAGGATTTTACTGACTGCTTTCAGAGTAATTCCGCTATGATGCAACAAGGTGTTTAATAACCAACCAGGAAGTCGCTACAAGTTCACCATCCCACTGGACTCTACTTTGAGGTCCACTACCAAGTAACACTTCCAATCACCGGACTCAGTATCTTCCTCCAATAACTAGCAGCACCAACAGCAATGGAAACAGGTACCAGAATCCTTTTCTCTTTTCTGTTTCTGATCTCTGTGAATGGCCCTACAGCCACATCGTGGACACTGCATCTACCAAATTTCCCAAATCAGAAACCCAGAGGTAAGGCTGGATTTGCCTGAGGGCATAAGGAGAAGCAGGAACCATTGCTAAATGCTAATTATTCTTAGCATCTTACTCTCTTTAAATCTGTGTCCTTGTCTCCACATTCATGGCCATCACCTAACTCAGGAGTCTATTAATAACTCTCTGGGACCCTGTGCCAGCCTCACAGATCCCCTATTCTCCACTGTAGGGCCAGAGTAACTTATCCAGTGCAAATCCGGACAACTGCATCCTCTGTTTACAGGCCTTTTGTTTGACACCACTAATCACCTGATAAAATCAAAACGTGTATTGAAAATGAAACCAAATGGTATACTGAAATCCTCATGATCTGACCCTTGCTTATTTTCCAGTCTCATTTCTTACCATTCCCTCTCTTCGCCCTGTGTTCCAGAAACAGTAATTATTTGCAGTAGTTCCCTGACCACACCATTCTACTTTTCTCTCTTACCAAAACACTCTCTTATATATTTTCCACTTTGTCTAAAATGCTTCCAATCCCTGACCTTCTCCATTTTGTCCTTAAGAGTTCTAGCTTGGCAATCATTTTCTCCATTCTCCCTTCCCCTTTGAGGACTGGTGAAGTACCTCTGCAAACTAGTCACCATGCCCCATGTGACACCCATGCCCCTTTCACACACTATCTTCAGAGTCACCCCTATCTAACTATCCAAGAGGTTGAAGGTCAAGAGTGTGATGAGTTCAGAGTCAGCGGTGCCCATGGTTCTGCGAAGACTGATTTAATTGATGGGTCGTCCACCTCCTCCAACAAATACTCTCACTCGATTCTGTGTATTTTCACTGAAGGCTCTACAGAGAACTAGACTGACATCATCACTGTAGCCACCAGGCACAGAAATCTATTTTATGACTACAGAGACAACATGGTACTCTTCAGGCACAGAAACAGTGTTCCCGCGAGCCCCAATCAAAAAGTATTTTCTTGGGGTGGGGCACCTGGATGGTTCCGTTGGTGAAGCATCCAACTCTTGGTTTCAGCTCAGGTTATGATCTCAGGGTCATGAGATCGAGCCCTGTGCTGGGCTCCAAGCTGGGCGTGGAACCTGCTTGAGATTCTCTCTCTTCCTCTCCCTCTGCCCCTCCCCCTGGCTCTTTCTCTTTCTCTCAAATAAAAGTATTTTATGGGGAAGCAAGATAATATTCTGGCTTGTACAGAGTTATCTGCTTTGTCAGATATTAGCACATTATGTTTGGACATTTTTCAAACTGTGTGCCAGCACAATTCTGGAAGGTTCTCTGGATGAGGGAGAGGCATTTAAAGTCAGAACTTGAAAAGTTTTCCCCTTGGTGCTGTGAGAACACGTTTAGTTTACTAGAGTAGATCCCCAGAATTGACTTTGGCCTGGTCAGATTTGAGAGGTTTTTGAATAGTAACCCGTGAATGAATATATGGTTCTTTTATACTACTATATTCAATAACTAATTTAAAAAAAAGTATTATCATGAACAGATGTGAAATAATGCTTAGCTTTTGCTAGCTAAGGGAAATCACACATTCCTCTTTCTTTTTTTTGTTCTGGGATCTCAGAATTACAAACCACAGACTTTGCAAACAGATCTAATTTTTATGTGCTATTTTGTGGCTTTAAGTAATTTAAATCAACTAAAGCTACTGATGATGCATGTTATTATTATTTAATAAAAGAGTAATGGGGCCAGAGGAAGCAATTACTGATTCATTGCAAGCTTACTGTTTCTTTTCAGATTATTCTCAATTCACATGTAACTCTTTTTCCAAATATGTCTTTGCTTATAACCATCTCTGCTCTTTATTTTCATGAATTATTAGGCCAGCAAACACTCCAGCTAAGCTGTAAAAATTCACATTAGTTCCATCCAAACTTACTGCACATTTTCTCTTTAAAAAAAAAAATCTACCTCAACCTTTTAAAATCTTTTTAATTCCAGACCATGATCGTACAAGTTTTCCTATGGTGTATACATTCCTTCGGCAAATATTTTTGGGGGGGTATCTACTACATGCCAGATACTTTCCTAGGTACTGGTTATATAGAAGTGGACAAAACAAAACAACACAAAAATCCTGCCCTCAGAGTACACATTCTAGTGGGGGAGTCATCCAATACAAGAGATAAATAAAATTACGTGCCATGTTGGATAATTATAAGTCTAGGGATTATGTATTATTTAACAGTAAAGCAGGGAAATGATAGAAGTGCTAGGGGAACAGGCGGGACCTATTCCTTTTGGAGATAAACCTTTTAAAAAGTGATGAATGAGGTCGCCTGAAATTTCCCTTTGGTTTGCATCTGAACAACAGATTTATAAATAAATACCATACACAAGGTGATAAAACTGTTAAGAGCTATTTAAGACAATGGAATATTACTCAGCCATCAAAAAGAATGAAATCCTGCCATCTGAACAACGTGGATGGAACTAGAGGGTACTATGCTGAGTGAAATGAGTTAGTCAGAGAAAGATAAATATCAAATGATTTCACTAATATGTGGAATTTAAGAAAACAAAACAGAGGAATATAGGGGAAGGGAAGGAAAAATAAGATGAAAACCGAGAGGGAGACAAACCGTTAAGAGACGCTGAACTCTAGGAAACAAACCGAGGGTTGCTGGGAGGGGAGAAGGGTGGGGGATGGGGTAACAGGGTGATGGGCATGAAGAAGGGTGCTTGATGTAACGAGCACTGAGTATTATATGCAATTGATGAATCACTAAATTCTACCCCTGAAACTAATAATACACCATGTGTTAACTAACTTGAATTCAGATAATTAAAAAAAAAAAGCTATTTAAGAACAACACTCCTTTGATCACTCTTGGAAGCTACTTATAAGCTGGGTCCCATATTTATCTAAAAAAACCTTGCTTTAAATATTCTAAAAGGTATTATGTTGTCATTAACGAACTGCAGCTCCTTTCTGCATTACACTTGCCTGTGACTGCTCCTACGTAAAAACTAATGCAAGTCACACCCTCCCGGCACACCAGCCCGCTTTTAGTCTTGATGAGTGACATTCTGCCATGTTACATCTCAGCTTGCCTTAACTGCAAAGGCCATCATCTAGGCACAAGCACGGGAAGCTAAGAATACAGCAGGAAGCCTAAATATAAAATTTCACATTATTTAAAATCGAGCTAAGTCCACACAACAAAAACTCTACAACATGGGAGGGTGAAGAAAATGAAAACATTTCCAAAGGTATTTATTGAGAAATAGTAAAGATGTACATATTTTTACAAGCTTTTAATATTAATTTACATTTCTTTAAATTATGTCGGCCCCGATAATCTATACTGTACTAATACATCACAGAAACCCGTGACTTTGTGAGATTTCCATAATGCTACCATAGCTGGGAGTCAAAATGCAACTTTGGCTCATGATGCTTAAATTTGTTTTTGAAAGAAATACTAAAGGCCATATTCACTGAGAATGTAGGCTCGTCATAAACACATGTGCTTAAAAAGAAAAAAAACTTCAAACTGGAGCATGCTGTTGACACTATTTTGAATCTTCACTCACCAGAAACTAAGGAAAAAACCATTTTGAGAGTTATCTGCTTTTTTGTGCACAGACTGGATGATTCTATTTTTTTTTTTTCTTTTGCCTTTGAATTTGACTTACAAACTTTTGTAGGGGTATCATGACTTAGTCTTGTATGCTATAATATTGTAGCCAGGCCACCTCTTTTGATTTTTCTCAGGTGTGACACGGGTGGTTACCAAGTTTGCACATGTAGTAGCTAAAAACTCATTTTGGTGACAGAATATTTTTCAAATTGGTTTAGAATAAGGCACAATATTCTATGTCAACAGAAAGTGCGAACTGCCAAAGGAGTTGTTTTTTTGTTGGTTTGTTGGCTTATTTTTTCTTTTGTTTTGTTTGTTTGTTTGTTTGAGATCAGAAAGGAAGAGGATCTCTGTTCCGGGCACAGGAAGGACAGGGTTCTAGTGTGAGCACGCTCAGAGTTGCATGTCAAACTGAGAGGTCAGCCATATTGGCCTGTCCCATTGTTGTACCAGACAAGTTATTCGTTAACCCAGCATTTAGGTTTTATGCTGGCAGCCTCTTCTGAACACACACCAGGGGAGAAAATGTGAGAAGTAGCACTGGGTGATATCATCGGTGACCCTTCCTTTGTCTGTGAAGGGTGTTCCTTTCTGGCCCTGCAGGGTTAGTAGCATTAGAAGCCTTGCTTGTTTGATGCGAAAAAGAATTAAAAGTCTAGATGTAATGCCACAATTCTATCATTTGAAGAAACTGTCTAGAAAGATAAACTTTTTATTCACAGTAATAAATATTTAAGGTTTTAGTGCACAAAATATAATTATCGATAATCCAGTGCAGCTTTCTGATTTTTTTTAAACTGCTATTTTCAAGCTAAAGGCCAACAGAATTGTAAGAAGATGATGATGACCACTATCATTATTATTAAAAGTATCACAACCTTAATTTGTCTGCATCAGTGCTTGGCACAGAAAGAGCCAAAAGTTAACAAAATTTAAAGAGTGAGTTTAAGGTTCATGTGAAATCATAGTCTTAAAATCTGCAAAACTGGATCTCAAGCTCTTTCTGCCCAATGTAAATATGGCCTTATCATTCAGTAAAGAAATACAGATTTGCAACCTGGAAAATAAAACCACATTTCCATAGTGAATGTTGTAATCAGTGTACAAAGCACTGACCTTACAGGAGCACCGAAGCCTCCGGTGATGAGCTACCATGGACTGGCCTCTGGTCAGGGGCGCTGCCTACTAGCTGGATTCCAACTTCCACATTATGACATTTTGAACACAGAACTGCAGGTGCAGACACCATTAAAACACTCCTAGATCTTGAAGTCTTAAATTTCCACAAGGGAAATCATGTCACACAAGATGACAGGAGAACCTGTATCGTGTTCCTAACATGGGCTACACACCAAGAAAAAAAAACCACACATGCACACACAACGATGACAGGTTCTCCTTGCAATGAATGCAGGCCATTGTGCAGGAAGAGTGCAGGCAGAAACGAAGGTGCGTGGGTCTCTAAGGGAGAGAAACTGGATTGACGCATTCAGACGGAGAACCAGATACTATTTCACTGCTGTAATTTTAGTATTGCTGCCAAGATCTGGCTCGCTTGCCAATTTATTTTATGATGATATTCTAGGTAAAATTTTCATTGATTCACTCCTTTCTTTAGAAGCCATCTGGGCATTCGCCTTCCACCACTGATGACATTTCATTTTCGCAACGGCATTGGGAATGAATGCAGTTAGCTTTATTGCAAGCCATGTTCACTCAATGTGAATTTCAAGCCAGGTTCATGGCATATCCTAAGAAAGTTTGGGTGCTATTCGCTTATGATTTTAATGAGACTATTTTCCTCTACACAGCTTACACATATCAAAAAGTCAAACTCAAAATAGTATAAGTAGTTATGAATATGGCTCTTAGTTTTCTCCAGAAGAACTGTAGAAAGGGGTACTCGAGACTTCAACATACATTTCACTTTCTAAGTAAAGGTCCCACAGTCTTTCCCAAACCTCCTGCTTATGGTTGGATGCACAAATAGTTGCCTCACATAATTATTGGAATTATTAAGAACCCAAATAAAACACAAGCTTTCCTTTATTATCATTGTTTTCTTATTGCAACAAATACTCAGTTTCTTGATGATGCAGTATTAAGCTTTGACGGCTTGAATTTTAAATTTGGTCATCTTAAGAATGATCACAAAGGTTTTTTTTTTTTTGTTTGTTTTTGTTTTTCATTATCTACAGAGATTTTAACCAAAGTTACATTGTAACACACAAACGCTGTCTTGTCTTTAAGGCACAACACATCAGTATGAACATTCTGTTTGCCAAACTTAAAAAAGAGACGTTATTAGACTCCCATTGCCCACCCACTTCCCTCCCCAACAAATGAAAGAAAAAATTGCATCCACTTTCAAAGTCAGCTGCTAATAAAGTCACAGTAAATTACTTTCATCAATAATTTACACAAATTACAGGTCTAGATAGGATTGTCCTTATACAGTCTGAGTGCATTCCAATTCAGATTTTCTGGGCTAGGTAGGCTAAAGTCAGATTCAAACCTCAGGGCTGAGAAGATCTCCCATTTTGAGGAATGTTGTTGAACACCACCTTGTCAGACGGAGCCTGTGTTGGTGCTTTGCCAGGGTAAGAGTTCTTTGCTAAAGTTGTTAGTTCCAGTTAGGACTCACTCGGTGTGTACCAGCAACCTCCACAGATTTTTTTTTTTTTTAACCATTAAAGTGTTGTAAATATAAGACCATAGAGCTTCCTTTCTGTAGTGCTAAAGTTTAATTCCATTCAGCAATCTGAATTCTTCATTCTGGAATTTTCATTCCAAATATGATTTCATCCTTTAAGACAATTTATATGTGTAAAGCCAGAGGCATTGAATCACACATAAAAATTCAGTGTACTTGAAATATAAAAAAAAAAAAAATGGATCTCCAGCTAGAGAACACAGTTACAAATACTCTAATTCCAGTGCCTGATGCAGAGCCAAGAGGTCTGAGTGACTTGATATCCTCCAAAAGGGCATGTTGTGCTGTGTGTTGACAGAGGGAGGGACAGAGGAGAGAAGGGGAAGGAATGGAGAGAAATCATAACTATTGTCTCAATGAAGCAGCCGTACACACAAAGACGTGTGGGTCATCCACGTTCAAGGGAGGCATGATCGTATCTGAAGGCTTGGTAGCATCAATATCGTATTGTCAAAATAATAGAGAAATAGATCTGAACTGGATTTTAATGTTTATAAAAGCAAATACTGAGATTTCTTAAGTAGTTTAATATTTATTCTGGAAAAGCATGACCAACATCAGCATCTGGGGAAGCAAGTTGAGCATGAAAATCCTCCGTGGCTGATGGGAAGCAATATTTAACCACAACACTCCTTAGGGTTCACCTCTCAGTTAGAAACAAAATTTAAAAAATGATAAATTTCCTAAGTCCAAGGTTTTTGTCTATATGAGAAGAAGAGGGTGAATTCCTTTTATGTAAAAAATAATTTGAAGCTGGACTGTATAAGGTAGAAAACAATGTGGGGATGATCAACCTTCTTCCTTGTCTGGGGTGAGTATAAGTTAAGTCAGTAGCACTGACTTATTTCACTGGTATAGGACTGAAGAAAGCACTCCAGCATCCATTCTCAATAGGGGTGGTAAGTACTAAGGGGGACAAAAATAGCCTCTTATGGGGAAAAATATTTTTAGACATTACAATGGTTTGAGCCTCTCCAAAGACATACCAGGATATGGTATATGTGTGATAAGTTTCACGAAAAAGTGTAATGAGGAAAAAATTGTCTAAGAATACTCCATTATGGACAATAATGAAAAAAAGAAATAATGCACAGTGGCAATTAAAATCAAAGCATTACTTGTAATTTTCAGCTGATGGCATATTCTAGAATATATATGTGTAGAATACATATCCATATATATATTTATATATATATAAAATGGAAATACATATCTATGTATATAACATGGAAAATAAATTTTATTATAAAAGTCAAACATTAAAATATAATCACTATTGTTATGATTCTTTGCTGTCCAATATGGCAGCCATGTGTCTATTGAGCACCTGACATGTGACAAGGCCTGTTCAAAATGCCTACTGAATTTCAAAGACTTAGAATGTAAACATCACATTAGTAATTATTATATTTATTAGGTGTTGATACAATAATATTTTAGGTATATTAGGTTAAAGTATATTACTAAAATTCATTCTACCTCTTTTTTAAAAAAAATGCAACTTCCAGAAAACTTAAAATTACAATAATGGCTCACATTATATATTTCTATAGGGGGGTGTGGTTATACATTAATTCTTAAACTTTGAAATTTCTTCTTAAATTTGCAAACGAAACATGTTTCTAGATCCAATTAAAGCACAGAAATTCACCTAGAAGTAACCTTTTTTTTGTCATTCAGCTCAGATCTATTTATAATAACAAAATAGTACTTTATATTTCTGCGCATGCGATTACAGCCACATCCAAAGAAAAGCATGCATCCTGGATACTAGAGGAACCAGCCACCTGTGTTTCAAAATAGAACTGTAAGCCTTCACCATCACCAAAACTGTACCTACATAAACAACCATTTGGAAATAGCATTCTAACAAGGTTCTCGTCCACTTGGAGTCATGCCTTTTTCTCCTGAAGCTTCAGGGGTAAAGCAGAGGGTCTAACAACTGGGGTGCCAAGTCCTGTTTTCACACCATAGATAAATGGTGTGGACTTTATAAATTTTCATTTTCAAAGGCATATAATGTTTCTGGTTTGGAAAAGCGAATTTATATGGCTCTGACCTAGATATGTGTGAATTTCACATAGTCTAAAAGACACGCAAAATGTCTGCTGCACTGGCTGCATTGACTACGTGCTGTTTGTCACGATGGTGCCAATATGAAAGATTGAAACAGCAGGGACTCTGGACATGGACAAACTCCAAAAGACACTTTAACTGTGTGCAACTGGAAGGATTTTTAAGTAGCAGTCAGCAATGAAAGTTGTGTTTCTTGAGGCTGCATCTCTGACCTTACACAGAATGTCCTAGGGGCCAGTGTGCTGTCTTGGGTCACTGATGCTGCTAATAATTAAGACCAAGAGGTCTGTAGGAGTCAGAACCTACAGCAGTTCACTTCATATTATGGAAAAGCATGGAATTTTTCAATTATGGCTTCCAACGCTTCACCAAACCTTCTAAAGTAGAAGCTCTTTCTCTTTCTTCACTTTGTTCAATTTGAATTATCTACAAACCAAAGTCCTTTCTTTTATCTTTTAGTATAGCTATAAACTTTTCTTAAAAACTCATTTATGTATTTATTTTGGAAAACAGAAATCAGGTAAACATTCTAGCACATGCAAGTGTCTAGTGAAGGCTTTATTAGATGATGATTTGAGATCTCCTCAGGATAACGACAACATTCTTTCTATGTAAAACAATATAAGCTGATATTCACTGTTTAAAAATAGCAATTATCATTTTGCCTTATTTTATAAATTTTATGATTTTAATCCTGGCTAGATGATATTTGTGACCCTTCCGTGAAGGAAGCATTAGATCTCAGTGTTGTGTCAACTGATAGTTTGGTGCCTAGGACCAATCCTGGTAGCCTTCTTCTTTTGATCTTGGGCCAACCATTTAATGGTTTTTAACTACCTTAATTTCTTCTTCAAAAATATGGGCCAGATGAAAAGGCTTATTTAAATACCTAGGGTCTATGAGATTTTCTGAATATGTTCAACGCCAGCTGCTTGGCTTCAACTGAGTACTAACGGTTCACTGAGGCTGGCAACACTCTTGTAGAAGACATAAGGCATACTGCCTCTAAGTCTCTATGACGAGTTGGCACCAAAGGCTCTGAACAATATATGCCATTCCAACGGCATTTATTAAATCCTCTAGCAAGAGTTTTTTTTCTTCACCTATTAAATCTATCCTTAGCATTTATCATCATGGAGCACACTTACTACAAGGCACTCACAAGGACCATTGGCATAAAAGGTGGGTGAGCCAAGGGGCAAGAACAGAACCATTCATATGATTTCTGTGGAGCTCACTAAACTTATCTGGTTAAACTTTATGTGTTTAAAAATGGTTATTTTCCCCCACCTTTCCAAAGATTGCCCTATCTGTGTGCATTACACACACACACACACACACAAACACACAATTTGACTAAATTTTCACACATTTCCTATCAAATTTCAGGCAAAAAACGCTAGACTCCAAATGGTTTAATTGAATGTAAGTATTGACCTTCTCATGCTCTTACTGCTTTGCATCTATAAATTTAAATCGTTTGTCAAGCTGCCACTGGGCCAAACTACAGGAATGCAAACACAAAAGCTTGCATTAGAAGTATCACACCAACAGTGTTGGAGACAGGTTACCTTTTTTGCTGCCTGTTCTTCTTCTACACCATCCCCAATTACAACATATACTACTTTTCTGCCAAACCTTTGCATTATTCGTTCAAAGCAACTTTCTTTTCCTGGAAGATAAATGAGATAAAGTTCAGAGTGAAGTTACCTGGTTAGCGGCATGCTCCTCATCTCGGCCATCTCCAATCACAACATAAGTTATGTTAGTGCCAAATCTGGACACTATACGCTCAAAACAGCTTTCCTTGCCTGAAAAACAATGCACTGCTTATTCTTCCAGCCATTGCGTTCATTAACCTGAAGATTCATAAAGTGTTAGGTTAATCACTCTTGGACGTCAATCACTTAAACTAGCTTGCGACCTCTGGGGTTATGAAATCAACAAATATGTTTGAATCATGTAAGTCTTTACTTGGGACAGATGATTGAACAAATGTGTTTCACACTTCAAAAAAGTCAGTAGGGTTAAACATTTGACCCAGAGAAAATGTTAGCATCTTTTACACCACCAAAAGAATACTGGAACAACTTTACAAGCAACTATGAGTTTAAACATTTATTTGTTTAATTCCGTGTATCAATTTTATCTAGTTTAAGTAGTATAGACAAGTCAGCTAGAAATACTATTGTAAAAAACTGAAGGTTCACCTATAAGGAACGAGGAAATACTAAGATGTGGATTTACCTTGATAAACAACTCCTTTCTTCAAGTGGCTGGGAGCTAGTCTGCTCAGATTAATTGTACTAAGGGTGCTGCTTGGACCACAGCACTGCAGACACCTGTCTCCTCTGATTGCACTATGGGAATAACACGGTGGAATTTCTACATGTTCTTCGTTTTACAACACTGGCATAATTCTCTGAATTTCATTCTCAGAATGTTCATGCAGTCATGGCTATTTTTTTTTTTTTTTTGCATTTCTTTCTTAATCTGATAGTTCAGAACGCCAAAAAATACTAGCTTAAAGGGAAAAATAAAAAGGATTGTTTTTTCAGATTAAATATAAGGAACAAATTTTGGCCAGTAAAAAAGAATATTGTCCTTGCTAGAAGAAATGTTTATGCTGTTGTAAAATTATTTGACGCGTCAAATGCAAAATAAAGTGTGATAGGTTAATCCTGCTAGCATAAATACATACATTTCTGTAATGAATGAGTGGGACTGGCATCAGGGCTCTGAGCTGCAGTGCGTATGACAATGTGGGATTTACATTATGAAAGCTTATAGAGGCCCTCTTTAACTATACTCCTGAAACAGCTGCAACTGGGGCCTCTTTTTAGCTGGTGCCAATATCAAAACTCGGCGAGGCCCAGGGCAGGTTATTTTTGGTAGGGGATTTTGGGATTCTGAGCTCTTGTCAAGGTGCCAGAGTCTAAGTTTGCTGACCTGCGGGCAAATTATACAACACATTTCCCGGGCATTTCCTTGACAAGACAGTGCAATACGGGAGCTGTTTGCTTTTAACTCTTCCAGGACGGCAGAGGTTAGGAAGCTCTGTTTTTGAAAGATTATTAGAGACATAGTTTGTGAGAGGCACTTCAAGTCAAAGACGGCTCCACAGACAGTAAGCACATAAACAAGACTGTAGTTCTTTGATTACTATAGAACACTGTTGGAAATGTGGATTTCCAGCCATTCGTGAGCTATGATTCATGAGATTATTTTTTCTGGAATTAAGGATACTACTGCCATCCATCTAGACTCCCCTGTAATGCCAACATAGCATTTTTATCTTACATCCAGATTATTGCATCTACCAAGATGCAGTATCATATATCATGGTAAGATATTAAGTACCATGGCCAAAGACACTCTGTTATTTTGAAAACAGGCACTGTAATGAAAGATAAATACAAATACATAAGTAAACAGAATTGTCCAGATACTGAATTCAGAATTGCACTAGGCAAGAGTTTCCATAAAATTTGCACATGTACAATAAGTCGCAGGCTACTTTGTTATCTGAGCTCTATTCAAATTTGCGTGCTATTCTAATAGCAGAATCGATAAAAGAGGGAATCATGCAGAGAGACATATTAAGAAAATCCCTCAAGACACAGATGTGAACACATTTCATACAGAGTTAGAAAGAATTTTCTTACCTATTTTAGTTGCACTGTAAATATTCTCAATAGGGAAAGCACCTCCTAAACTATAGAGTAGAACCTTCGCGAGTGCTGGGATCAGTTGGGTTGTCGTTACCAAGACATTTACGCAGTTACTCCTAAGATAGGGAGGAAATACGCATAATTGTTTTCTAATACTAAATAATTTCTAACGGTGCAGATTTTAAAATGATCACTGGGGTCTTTCAATTCCATAACCAACGGGCCCTGCTAACTTTCAAGTTACTAATGGAGTGCCTGCTACCTGGCCGTCACCAGGACAGGGGCTAGGGATATATCCCCGAATGCGGGAAGTGCTGCGAGAAGGCAAAAAGAAGTCAAGGATGAATGACGTTTTTGTCCCCGCCGCATCCCAGGTCACAAGACAGATAGGAGAGAGACAAGGAAATAGACACCTGCAATGTGAAATATGTCCTGTAATAAAGATCTCCTCAGGTTTCTGTGGAACCTCAGAAAAGAACACCTACACCAGCCGGTAGCAATCATGGGAAGGTTTTCAGAGGGATAGTTTAGCTCTAAGTTTTACAAGTATCCAGACGAGGCATTTTTTCAGGGTGGTAAGAGTCTACGTCCCAGGATTAGAAGAGCCTGGAAAAGTAGTAGACATAGGCAGAAAGAAGGTGATGGGATGGGTAAGAGGAGTTTTGGGATTTTGTGGGAGAAACAGTCCAGTGTTCCAATCAAGGGGGCTGACAGATGGGGATCCCGAAGAAGTAAGAATGGAGAGGACCCTATTTAATCCAGAAGAGGTGAATCCCTGGATCTTCTTCTCAACAACAACAAAGGGCCAACTGCAGTTAGTGGGTCCAGTTTTAATCCGTCTATAAAGGCCCTACTCTTTGACAGGGACAGTGTCCCATTTTACAACTTACAGCTGTTTCTTTCATGGTAATATTGTGGGGGAGATAATGGAAACACCAAGAGAGTGGAAACTGTGAGGCAGAGATCTGGAAAGAATGGACTATGGTCCTTCCTTGTGGATTATGAAAAACTTGAACTGTCCTGCCTTGAGGGGCTCAAACCACACACATCAAATTGGGACTCAGAGCCATAAAGGTATGGACCTTTCTCTGTTGGTATTTTGTAGCACAAGATCTTAATACTTATTAGTGAGGGCCCCCAAAAAGATTCTCTAGAATTCTCTAGATTGATTTTCAGAAGCCTGGTTAGAAGTTCAAAGTTAGAATAGCAAGTTGAGTGCCTATTTCCCATGGGTATGTAGATGCTCACCCCCCCCAGCACACTTAATATTATGCTTTATTCTTTAGACATATCCTATGTAAAGAAAAACTGCAATTTATTAAAAAACCTTTGTAATTACAGGCTTTTAAAACATTTTCCTTCTAAATTATTTCCATAAATAACCTGATTTTGTAATGGGAGCTCTGACTTCTGGAAACACACGATGAGGTTCTCACTTATATGGGATAAAGAAACAAAGCCTTCCAGAGGTAGAAGTTTAATAAGTATCACCAATACAATCCTTAATGTTGCCGATAAGGCAATAAAGACTTGGAAAGTGATTCGCCTGTTATTAGACAGAAACTCCCCGAATGATGGCAGATTATTAAGCATAATACACAAACACATTACTGTATTGAAGTAGTATTTTGAAATTTAGGTTTGCCACTGATAGTGATACTTGGAGTTATATCATTTCATTTTTAAATTACAAACCTTGTATATAAATTACAGATTTATAAACTGCAAACATCGCATATATTTAATACTCAATTTATAATGCACTGTAGCTTTTATTTTTATTTTTATTTTTTTTAAAGATTTTATTTATTTATTTGAGAGAGGCAGGTAGCGAGATAAGGAACACAAGCAGGGGGAGTGGGAGAGGAAGAAGCAGGCTCCCAGCGGAGAAGCCTGATGTGGGACTCGATCCCAGGACCCCGGGATCACGCCCTGGGCCGAAGGCAGACGCTTAACGACTGAGCCACCCAGGCGCCCCTGCATTGTAACTTTTAATTACAAACACTGCATATATTTATAGGTTGCATGTATATACATTTGTGAAATATGGGCAAATATCAAGAGCATGAAAAGCATCAATTATTTAGCTATCCAGAGAGCAGAGAGGAACTACTCTAGCTGTTTTGTGTGTTTACTTTCAGAACTCATTTATGGAACATAAGAAATAGCAGGGAGATCGGTAGGAGAAGGAAGGGAAGAACGAAGGGGGGGTAAACAGAAGGGGGAATGAACCATGAGACACTGTGGACTCTGGGAAACAAACTGAGGGCTTCAGAGGGGAGGTGGAGTGGGAGATTGGGATAGACCGGTGATGGGTATTAAGGAGGGCACGTATTGCATGGAGCACTGGGTGTTATATGCAAACAATGAATCATGGAACTTTACATCAAAAACCAAGGATGTAGTGTATGGTGACTAACATAGTAAAAATTAAAAAAAAAAAGAATTTGTGTATAGACTTTTTTCTCATTAGTACCATCCTATATATATAATTTTTTCTTCTACTTTTTTCACTTGTTTGTATCATGAGCCTATTCATTTATGTCAAAATACCTATTAGTTCCCCTTTCCCCACAAAATACAATGTGTGAAAATCATGGCTGTAGCATCATGTTTTGAAAGTTAGCTCACCTGGAATGGTTTGATTTCTAAATATTATAAATCCTGTCTTACATAGAGAATTTTCCCACACATTTGATTATGACCTTTAACTATATTCACAGGAGAAGAATTAAAGCGGGAGGGCGCAACCTTAGCTAAAGCCTCGGATACGTGATTGAGCCAAGTTTTGCGTAAGTTTCTGTTCTCCTGGACGTTTTGTAAAAATGACCAGTAGGGTCCTCCATGTGGATGACTTGGCAAATTTCAAGGTGCTTAAATCTCCAGTGTGTAATGACTTATTTTTCCCCTTCTCCTTGCTACACCTTTATTTCTTAAAATCACATACCCGTGTAGTTGCTTAAGGCCGGTGTGTAATAACGTCTCTATATTGTACATAACACAATATAATCTGTATAACTCTGTAATAACCCTTGGTGTTTAAGCATCTAAGAGACCTCTTCTAGAAATAAGGAAAGCTGCTGACCTCCTCCTCCTCAGAGACATGCACATTCTACTACACTTTACACACAATTGCAGGGACTCAGGACCCTCACGTCCTAGCTTCCTTGACCTCTCGTCTCCGTAGCACCAGTTACACATCACGAGTCAGCAAGTCCCATTTTAAAACAGCTTCAATTATGAGACAGTTCTTCCTTCCACAGAGCCAGAACTTTCCTTCCTAGGATTCCCAGCCATCCATCCTAATTTTCTCCTTTACAGATCAGAGAGAAATGCAATTTACTTTCAGCCTAACATCTCCAACAGTTGAAACCGGTAATCTTGTTCCACATAGGACCCTCCTTCCGATGAAACTCCTTGGTTCCTCCCTCCAACTGTTCCTTTCATGTGGTATCCTCAGCCTAAAACCCCTTCGGCCACTTTGCCAGACACAAGACGTTTCAAAAATATGCCACAGCCCCCAATGGAATGAGGTGCCCAGAACTGAGCAAAGTACTCTAGTATGGCTTCCCCAGCCTGACCCAGGAAATCTGCAGCTTCCTACCCACTTCCATCCACCCACTTACACTTTCTGGTATCAGTCAGTGTAGTTGCTGGTCACGTGGCGGCTGGAAGCCACGTGCAGGATTGGATGTCTACCCGCTGGCTTCCATATTCTAATCCTGGATGCTCCTTTTACCCTGCCAAGGCTTTCTGTATCCCGATTCAATCAGTCCGAGTATTACCTCTCTCTGAATTCGGGCTACCCACAGGTTGGTTACGCATGCTCTTATTTATCCTCCTAATTCAGAAATAAAATTAAGGAATGGGATAATATAAAGATCCATCCCATCCCTAACTAGCTATCACTTTCCAGATTTATATTACTTCATGAACTAGCATTTATGGCACATGGTGTTCAACTAGTTACAAGTCTATTCTGTTCTATTATCTATGTTAGTAAGTCAGTATTTCACTGTTTAGCTCAAACAACACAATGGTTACAAGTTTTTCAAAGAGATTTCTCTAGCTATTTCGTTGCATTTAAATTATGTGTATTATCTATAATAGGCCAAAGCACTTAAAAACATGCATCTGTGTGTAAACTGTATTTTTTTTTTCACCATCTCCTATACTTTGCAACCAACAGGGTGCTGATTTTTTTTCCCTTTTTTTAAATTGTAAGTCACATGACCTTCCTGTGGAGATTACCAGTAGTAATGTAGAAAGAAGGGGAAAGACAAGGGATCTCCTAGTTATTCTGAGAAGCAGTAACTCCCATGCTCTGTACCCAAACACCCCCCCACGTACATTGAAAATCGCTTGATTCAATGAATTGTTAGGTCCCTTGAATTCTAGAATACTCTAGTAATTAAAGGGTTTGTATATCTGTTATGCTATTACATCTACATCTTCAATACAATGAATACAGAAACTGAAACAATACCACTTACCTAGTGCTAATAATTGATAAAGATTTAAGTGCATTTGTTAGCCAGGAGTCTGTCAGACCTTCGATCTCTGCCCTTAACTGTAGCCATGCATCTCTCTTGGCAGGGCCAAGGAGTCCTGCAACCAAAAAACAAGGCAGAATTAAGAGATGAAAAATTTCAGGAATACCTAGCTTGGTCTCCCTTCTGCCTAGTATAGATCATATCAGAAACAGAGAGAGATTTATATCAATAGTGATCTTTCATTTAACAACTGATTATCGATTCATTCATTCAAATATTTACTGAATAGCTTCTAGATTTCAGGCCCTGGGCCAAACACTGGGGATTTAACAGTGAAAAAGGGGGTCCCAGGCTCTGTTCTCACTGAACCTAGAATCTGGCACAGTGGACGCAATCACCTGAGAGGCTTCGACCGCTCGCGCCGGGGGTCCCACTCCAAAAGACAGTGATACGATAGGTCGGGAGAAGAAGCTGGGGTCGACAAGACTAGGGCAAACCTCGAACACTCTGGCTGTCTGAAAATGTTTCACTTCTTAATAATCACAATCATTACCACTTTTAAGCAGTAATACTGACATTATCATATGTAGCTACCAGCACTGAAGTTATCACAAATACTCTGCGTTTTAAAAAGAAGTTAAGAATTGTGTTTAAGGTGCGCCTGGGTGGCTCAATCATTAAGCATCTGCCTTTGGCTCAGCTTATGATCCCAGGGTCCTGGAATCGAGCCCAGCATCGGGCTTCCTGCTGGGTGGGAAGCCTGCGTCTCCCTCCCCACCCCTTGTGTTCCCTCTCGCTGTCTCTCTCTCAGTCAAATAAATAAAATCTTAAAAAAAAAAAAAAGAATTGTGTTTAAAAGTCTGAAGTATATGACACAAGTTATAAATGATGGTTAAAACTGCACTGATGTGGGGATAAGAAAACAAGTAGGCATACTAATGTTTTTATTTAAAAAGCCCTTGTTTATGGGTGCCTGGCTCGCTCAGCGGTTGAGCGTCTGACTCTTGATCTCAGCTCAGGTCTTTATCTCAGGGTTGTGAGATAGAGCCCCAAGACAGGCTCCACTCTTGGCATGGAGCTTAGTTAGTAAATAAAAAAATAAATAGGCCTTGTTTTATGATAAAACAAGATCATGCAAATCTCCTAAAAAGAAGTTTCTTATTTAAATTGTATTTCAGAATATCAGGAGCACATATACAGGGGGATGATTTTTTAAATCAAAATGTATAGTTTCTGGCAACTCTCATTTGCCCTTATTTCAATACAGGGATACTAACAGAGCACAGGAAATGGACTTGCATGTCAGCACTTAAACTTCTAAAGCTCTAATATTATTTAGTAGTAATCTTTTAGTTTCTACACAGCTTTAATACCCTTCATGAGGGAAACAATGCCGTACGTAAATAAAAATTACTTCAGATTTCTCAAGGGGATATTTATTTTAAAATTAAACATGTTACCCACAGTTGAACTTAGTATATACTGCTTGTCTGATTTTACCGAAGTGTCTTATCTGGAGCATTAGAGTGGATTAGAAAACTAGAGTTGTCTGTCTTGCAGGGGCCTATTTCTCATTTGGGAAGGAAGATCTATTTCTAAGAGCCCTTTTTGGTTCTAACAACCACAATAATAACATTGCTATTGTCTATGGTTCCACATGCTTTTTGCTCTCTTGTAGCTACTGAGTGTCTACTGGGCATCTATTATGTACCTTAAGACTCAGCAGACACTGGGGATACAAGATGAACAGACACACAGCCCCCCACCCCCATGGTGTGTGGCACGTGACATATACACACTACAGACGAAAATGTTATTTACTATACTGTATTCTATGATATGTATATAAATATACATATATATACTATGCATAAGTACATTTAACTTATCCTTCAGTTTTAGATTCTGATGTAAGCTCCTCAATCATCCTTTTAAAAGTGAGAGAGAGAGAGAGAGAGAGAGAAACAAACAGAGAACCCTGGGAGAAAAATGTGATGTGACTTCATCGCTAATCTTAGGATCTTGCTGACCTAAGATCCTAATAACAGAAATAAACGAGGTTTACTTTATCAAGAAACATATTCAGGATTTTAGTTTTCACGTCACAGGTTGTAATATCACCTGTAATATGTGGATGAAGGTAGAACAGTTTAGATACAGCCTAGAGTGTCCGAACATTTAAAAACCATGATAATCACACTTAATGCTATACATTATACTGCCAGATAACATGCAATTTTAAAAAAATAGGCTTATTTAAGTCTTCAAAATGACATAAAGCACTGTTTATATTTATTTTGGAAAGGATTCCAGAAAGGGAATGAGGACTAACCGCTCTGCTTTAATGACTGGGGCCTTTGTTTTTAGACAGGTCTTCCCACTGCCTCAATGAGTTCCCCTGTCTGGTTTATACGAATAGTGTCTGCAGAAGACAGGTAAACTTTCCACGTCCTGCTGTAAATCTTGACCAAACATCTGGGCACAGAGAATTCCCAACTCCTCTGGCAGAGCCGCATGTTTTATTCTGCAGTTACATTGATTTCCCCCACCAACTGAGAAACTTAAAATTCTGACTCAGTGTAGTTCAGCAGGAGCTCTTGGTAATTTCTTTTCTAGTAGAGTAGTCTCTCATATGGAACACAGAACTACAGATCCTCCCTTTCTCTACAGTATCTTTATTAGATGTAAAGAGCCACACGTACCTCCAACATTGTTCTTGTAGGTGTTATATAATTCTTTTACTCTTCTGTAACGAAAAGCCAACTTCCTCATCCAGTCAACCCCTCCTCTTACACCTGTTGGCAAACAAAGGTTTGCACTACTTGCAGCTGCATGGAAGCCATCAGTTGCAAAACTGTAGGTACTGCAACACCCAAAATACATTAAAAAGAAATAAAAGAAATAATTACATGTGCAAAACTCCATAGCTGAATTTCTGTAGGAAAGAGCATACTAAAAGGCATGGCTTACCTTAAGTCCTGCCCATTATCATCAGAGGAAACATCATCTATATGAACTTGATCACATTCCTGTTAAAAACATTGGAAAAGTTATTTGTTTTTCAAAAGATGCCTGTATGGTATTTGGTTTTTCCATCTTTCCATTTGATCAGGCCATGGCCAGAAGGTGGCAGCATCTGCCCATCTATCCCACTGCCAAACTGGGGAAATGGCAGCATTTCTATTTTACATCTGGAAGAGCACCATTAAAAGGGATCTGAAAACATATGGCATGTGGATTTCTTTCAAGCAGCTTAAAATTGTTTACTCTGAAAATTATGGATACTAAATTATCTTTTGAATCTTTTTAAGAGTGACTGGTGTTCACTTTCAGCCATTTCTGTTGTGTATACTTAAGTATGGAAACAAAGCTAATCTGAAGGTACACACAACTTGTGTGGTTGAACCTCAGGTGGTTACTAGTATTTGCTATTTGTTGAGCAGCAACGGAGGGGCCTGATGATTATGGTGTCCTGTGAGATTTCTGGGACTTCCTGCCTTTTGCTGGGCCAGGGGTACCATGAAAGAACCATGCTGATGTTATTCTAAAGGTCCTGATCTTTTAACACAGAAAAAAAAATAATAACCATAGAGGTTGGTATCTTTTTTTCCTTTTGTTCGAGTTTTGAAATCTTGAAGCTGAAAACGATACTTACAAATGAAAGGAAAATAATGAAGATTTACCATCTCCAATGTGCTACAAACTCGGAGGAGAATAAACTTTGGGTACATACACCCATACACTTGCCCTGACTGTCTCAGAGCAAACAGTCACTTTTCTAGATAATAAGTAAATTCTTCTTTGCTGTTCTAAGGATCCTATTCTACCTTCAAATAATCTGCAAAGTTCTAGTAAAACAGTATGTGATCTGAAAGTGGAATTTGGCTAGGGCATTTAAAGTACTTAGTACTTACTAACTTTACGTAAGTATGGTTTAGCCTTTTGGGCCTCTTTTTCTCCCCTCAAATTATTTCAGATACTCACAGACAGTATAACATAGTGCTTACTATTCAAAATCACTTTTTAAAAATTATTAACTTTGACAAGAAGATGCCATACTAAACAAGAGCTTTTCAGCTGCTATTTATATTCATTATAGGACCTGGAAAGTATCTGGTAGTGAAATATTTCGTATCTCGTCTCCAGCTTTCCACACTGAGTATATTAGATCCTCTTATAGTTTGAGGGTGAACTAGCTGATTTGGGCTTCTTTTAAAATGTAAAATATGAAAATGGCCCAGTCAATACAATTTTAGTATATAACTTGAAAATTCAGGTTAAATTAAAGGTTCATATGATTTACATAAACTATACATAAATTAGTAATTTTAGAATAAATGTCTACCAATGTTCATAGGTAAGGAAGGGCTCCAAAGAGTTTAATCTGACTGGAAGCTCCGTGAGGGTGATGTTTGGGTCACCTGGATATACCCCCCCACCCGCTTAAGGCACAATCTGGCACATGGTAATTACTCAGCAGGTCTTTGTTGACTAAATGGCAGGTATTTAGACAAATGAATGACAGTTCTTGACAAAGTTACCACAATCATTTAGATTTTCTAACACAAAGTTGATGGGGCGCCTGGGGGTTCAGTCATTAAGTGGTTGCCTTCGGCTCAGGGCGTGATCTCAGGGTCCTGGGATCCAGCCCTGCATTGGGCTCCCTGCTCAGTGGGAAGCCTGCTTCTCCCTCTCCCACTCCCCCTGCTCATGCTCCCTCTCTCGCTCTGCCTCTCTCTGTCAAATAAATAAAATCTTTAAAATAAATAAATAAATAAATAAATAAATAAATAAATTTTCTAATACAAAGTTGAAATTACATTAAAAATAATATTCTACATGGTAAGGACTGTAAGAAGACATTTTTTTCAAGAGTGGAGGGGAGTGGGGGGAGAATGGGGTACAAGCCAAGGCTACAGGAGTCAGGGTGGGACATGCATTTGGAAAGGGTTTACCCCATTTTGACTAAGTATGGGTGGAAAGGAGTACAGCCCAAACTTTAACCAAAGGAGGCATTATGCTTCCAGAAAAATCTCAGGGAAAAGTACGGTAAGCAACAGTAGTGGCTACTGGATTGGGCTCTAAAGGAAAGGGTGGAGAGATCTAATCATTAGCATGAAAACTGGAAATAAAGTTCTCCCAGGATAGGGAGGCAGCAAAGTAGTTCTAGACAACAAGACTTATTTCTTATTTAGAGACAGTGACATTCTCGGTAAGTATGAAGACGGAAACCAGTCACTATCCAAATGGCATCACGTGAAGCTGTTCATTCCACTGAAGTTTTGAAATCTTTCATTATGTAAATAGCTTCCATGTCTCTCTTTTATAATAAAGTACAATAAATTAAAAAACAAAAACAAAAACAAAAGTGGGGGAAATCCTTAGGCATGACTCTGGTAATTAGAAGTTATTTCTAGATTTCATACCTTCTCATCCTAATTTGTAGAGAAATTCCTCTAGCATTTCAAGTATTAACTCACACGATTAATTTGTACATTTTGCCCCTAAATTTATTTTTTACTCCTGAGGACATCAGTATATCAAACTTATTGGAGCATGAGCTGCATATTTGAAGTTATGTTTGAGATTTTTCCAAATGGAACTTCTCCTTAAATTTATGCCTAGTTAACTATGCTTGTTGACTCTGGACTCCTGCCTGAGGATTACAGTCCAGTGAAAGAAACCTGAACTTCAATCACTTACATTTTTAGAGAATTCTAAATAATTGTTCTTCAATTAGTTTTCACTCAGAGGAATTTTGCAAGAATTATTTTTGACCAAAACCTGAAATACTAAAAACAGTGTAATGCTTAGCTGCAACAAATTTCAGTATAAGCACTCGAACATTTAGAATAATTCCGTTGTTAATCTTAAATTCGTTAATTTTGTCTTGCAAGGTGACCATAAAGTTGTCACTGATCTTTACCAGTTATAACCCACACAGCAGTCTTCTCTCACTTTGGTGAACCTGAACTCCCCAGTGCCTGCTTTTCTGGAAGTTATTCTAACTGAAATAACATTTTATTTCAACAGAGAGCATTCTCTTCTTAGGAGAAGTAGTGTGAGCATCTGCCTTCTCTGCAGTTGGGCAGGATGCAGAGAAGTGTCTATTAGGATTTAAATTTGTATCTTTTAAGGAATTCTGTGAGAGCAGCTGCTACTACATATGTTACAGTATCTACTAAAGGATTTGAGTCTCAAATTAGATTTCTGGGTTAAGAAAAGGAACCCTGAGATATTAAAAACAGAAGCCAAAAAAAAAAAAAAATAGGCTAATGATGGAGTTGCTCTCTTGAGGAATTCGCCCCTTTGTTAGCAGAAGCAGAAATAGCAGAAATAGCTTCTGCAGTCCATGACAATCTTTGCCTTCAAGAGGTTTACTGAAATGAAAAATGGGGAGAAAGTCAAGTTGACTTTCAAAATCAGACGTAGAAGGATCGTGGACGTATATGTCACCGCACTGAACGACCTCGAAAGCTACTGTTTAGATTTTATTTGTTTTCATGCTTGTTTATCTCACTAAAGTCAATAATAAGCCTTTGAGTTTCTCTGGACACTTCATCCGGATGTGCATACGTGCATGTTGTTATGACAGTTCAGTCAATTCATATGCAGACACTCAATCACTTCACTGATAAGCTATTGCCGGATTCTAAGTTGTAGTGCTTGAGTCAAATGGAATTTTTATCACATTTTAAAACATAACTAAAAAACTATAATCAGAAGAGAAAGTC
The DNA here is from genome assembly GCF_024610735.1 of Ursus americanus. NCBI lineage: Eukaryota > Metazoa > Chordata > Mammalia > Carnivora > Ursidae > Ursus > Ursus americanus. Next base: position 46,760,848 of record NC_142137.1, on the reverse strand, counting down.
AATACCAATATTTTCTCAGTTACTATTTTTACCAGAGATCCTGTCGGGTATTTTAAAAATATATTTTATATAGTATATAATCCAAGATAAAAATTCTTAAAGCACCATAACTGACCACATGCTTCTGATATGCCAATATTCATGTCAAACTTGCTAAAAGTATTTGCAAATTCATCGTATGCTACTTTCACTTTCTCACTTTACTGTTCTGTTCAAAGTTGGTGGTAAATTTATTCCATCTGGCCTCTAATGTACCACTAAAAAGCTAAAAGGTCATTTATTCCATTTATTTCTAGTAAAAATAATGAAATGAAATAAAAACTCTAAAACCTGAATAAAACCACATAAAAATTTGTTTTTGGTCTTTTATGAGTTTAAAAGGATGAGTAATCTTAGAATTTTCTTTAGAAAAATGAGACTCATCCATTTTAACCAACAGAAAAAAACCAACCTAAAAGTCATTGCTATATAGAAAAACTCAAGTTCCAAAAAGATTAAAATATGTTTTCTATTATAATGTATATATAAAGTCATTCTGTATACTACACTACTAATAAGTAGCAGGATTAATTTAAATCAGGTTTCAGAGAGGTGATTATTTTTTCTTATTATCTAAAACTGGAAAACTTGCCGAGGAATACTGATCTTTCATATTGGCCATTAAAGAAAACAAATAAAACCTCTTTAAACAGACAGTAATTTTATTATCCAGTAAAAACAATGACTCACTGCAGAGAAAACACACACACACACACACAAATGATATTACCCAGATTTCCAGCACATACATTTATGGGATATACTAAAAAACAGAATTTTTACTCTTATGTCTCAAGTGCAGCTGAAACTGGATTTAAGACCTTGTCAATTTTTAAAACTTATTTAAGACACTGACTAATTTAGCTTTTCTTTCTCACACCCTTCCGTTAATTTCAGCATAGTCTGGGGGCAGAAATACGTCCTCTGGGGCCAGGGAGACTCCAGAGTTTCAAATCTCAGTTTTACCACTTAGCTAGCAGGTAACCTTAACGTGAGTTTTATGCTCGTGGACCCTACAGTTTCTCCTCTACAGAAATAGTGTGATAAATTTATTTTAAAGGTTATTATTCAATTAACAGAAAATCCAATATACAATGTTCTGCACAAGGTGGGATTTCTGCAATAACAATCTTCCTCTCCATGTATAATACGATTATAAACACTTTTATTTCATTGTGAAACCATGAGGTAAAAAATAAATGTAAATATGTCACTTAAAAATATTTCACCACAGTTGCACTTGATTGAGAAGTACTTCTGCTCAGTGCCCAGCTACTCAGTTACTTCAGATTTTACCATCTGAATGCCTAAGAACTCAGATCATTAGCACCCAGGTTATATACCTTATTACAGTACTTATTCAGCGGTCTTGAGACTATTGAGGGAGGGGGCGTTCTTTCATTTTGTTGTTGTTTTTATTTTCCCTTTGAGGTTGGAAATGAAAAGATAAATGAGAACAAAAGAAAAAAATGCAATGCAACCAGTCAGATGTGCTATGTAAACAGCTCTAGCACTGTTTTATCCAGATGCAGAGGACATAAGGAATGATAATGTTGTCTAAAATTAGGCTTCAGATTATCTACAAAATTTAATGGCCCATGCCAGCACCATGAATAGTACCCAGTGATTTAACTTAAATAATCCCCTGGTTAGTAACCTGGAAAAGCTAACCTTGACTCCAAAGGTGCTAGACGGGTTGTCCGGTATGGGACAGAAAAGCGAAACTTCTCCTCTTCTGAGATACTTTTGTTTTAAACAGGTGCCAGTACATAGGCAGAATTCATTAGCGCCAGTTAGCGTTTGTTTATATTTGTATATACATTGTTCCCCTTGACAGAAACTTTGCTATCCTCTTGAGCTGATTTTCAGATTTCTTGAGGTTATCTGCCTATTAGAAACCTTCGAAGCATTATAATAGTTGGGATACGACCATTCCTATGTTTTTCAATTCTTACCTCTAAATCATTAAAAAATAAATGTGTATCAGCAAGATTAAAAATCATTTCCTCCATTCGGAGTCCCAGGGTTACAGCCATGGGGGGATCCTGAAAAGAAAATACACATAGAATGAAGCACAATTTCAATAACCACTTATTGCTAAGATTATTTTAAGTATATATTGTTGTGAGTGGTGGGGGTGAGTAGACTGTATGAATTTTTACCTAGGATCCAAAAGATTTCCAAATGAGTGAAAAAGATGCCTTTCTAAAGGGTACTCTAAGCCACACTAAACTACAGAGACATCTGTGAATTTACAGGAATTTATACACACATCAAGACAACTTAGAACACGCTTCCACATACGTCTGTATGTTCGTGCGGAGGAAGGAGGAAGCAAGCTAGTTCACAGGACCCAGTGTATACGTACTCCATGGAAAGTCCTTTGGAGAAAGATGTTTGGATGGGCTACTGAAGAATGGGGCAGACTTGTACAGAAGAGGAAAGGACATCCTTTAAGAATAACAGATAATAAGTAGGAAAGGGAGAAAAGGAGGACGTCTAGTATCTGTAGGACGGGAGCAGAAAAATGTCATCTGAAGGTGGGACAGGAACACTGTAAAACCACCACTCAATTATTAATTGCATTTTGAACAACAGGCCATATTTATTTGAATACGCATTTAGTTTGGTCTAACCTGCATTTGACTAGAAATTAAGAGGGTAGGGTTGGGATAACTAAAGGAACATTAATGCAGTAAAAGTAATCTAAATAGAAAATACATACATTTAGAAGTTTAATAAATGTAAGGGGGAGAGTAAGGAGGCAAGTGACTTAATTCTTGTCTACAGAAACCAAGATATTATCGAGCAGCAATGAGCTGAGAACCAAGATCAAGGTGGGCACTTTTCTTTTTTAATTTTGAAGATTTTTTACTTCTTTATTTGACAGAGAGAGACAGCCAGCGAGAGAGGGACGCAAGCGGGGGGAGTGAGAGAGGAAGAAGCAGGCTTCCCAGCGGAGCAGGGAGCCTGATGCGAGGCTCGATCCCAGGATCCTGGGATCACGCCCTGGGCCAAAGGCAGATGCTTAACGACTGAGCCACCCAGGTGCCTCCAAGGTGGGTACTTTACCATGATTAACCAGAGCTGAAAAGCCTGGCATCAGAGGTGTAAGACTTTAAAAACTAGGGAGAGTTTAGGGATAGGGCTAAGGAAGTAATTCGTGCACAAACATTGTGCTTGAAATGATGGAGGCTGAAATGATCTCTAAAGGTGAATTGCAGTAGGTCCGCCTCTGGAGATACAGAAACTAGAAAACCTGGAAGGGACAAAGCCTCAGAATTTGAGACCAGAACGGGTATTAGCAGGGAGAAGAATATGGTTTCGAATAAAGCTGACAAGTCTAGAAGGATACTGTTGGTTTTGGCTGAGAAGTTATTTTGGAAGACTTCAGAGGGTGATTTGGGTTGAGTGGCTGGGCCAGGAGCCAGACTGTAGGGATTTGAGGAGAGAGAACCAAACTTGTGTTTTCAATGTTCTAATAAACGGCATTTCAAAAAAAATATGTATTTAAACTTGGGGAAATTAATGTTAACTTTACTTCAATTTATGATAAGGATATGCAACCCAACAGGCCAAGCTGTGTTCGTATATACCCCTGAACTTATTCCACTTAGCAGGAGAAGCCCTTCCTCATCCCATTCCTACACCACAACAACCAATTTTCTGCCTGGACTCCCTTCCATAATGCTTTGAGGAGGAAACCCTAGAGAAAATATATTTGAAGTGACTGTCAGCTTCATATTCCATAGTGACTAAATACTAGAGAATTGGAATGGAGTGCTAAGAAAGAAGGAATTCACTGAGGTGTGCTGAAGCAAAGCGACGACTCGAGAAGTGAGAGAAGATGAAGACAGGGCAGTAACAATATGTTGGATGTCAACACAATTTTCTAATTGCTTGCATCATTTCCTTAGAGATTTCTGTGGATTTCATAGTCAGAGACTCTCTTTTCAAAAACAGATGTTCATGTTCACATACTTGATGGCATCCTGGTACCATGTCCTCCAGTTGGCCAGACTTGCCTGCCAGATTCATTTGTCTTCCAGTGACATACCCAAAGACCAGATAAATTCCATTTTTCTCCAACAAATATTCAAGAACAAAGACAGAAATAGGGAGTGCCTATTTTGTGTCTCAGAAGGATCTCTTGCTGTTACCTTCAAGTATGAAAGTCTTTTTTCCTTACTTCTTTTGTTGTTGTTCATGTTTTTGTTGCTGTTGAAACAAAATCCCTGAAGGCTGAATAATTTTGTGTCAAACTCTACATCTGTCTTTTTCTGCTCAGGAATTCCTATTTCTAGTCTCTGTCTCTCTCTTTTGGGGTGGGGTGGATAGGCTGAGGATGGAAAACTTGTAAATACTCTGTCTAGTCATGGGACCATGAACAAAAAGTCTATAGAAATATCAGGAAAAAATCAAATGTAATTATAGCATGAAAACATATAATTCCATTAGTGACGCTCTCTGCTTTTGAGGAATGTTCACTGATGCAGGACAATAAAACCGAGCTCTACACTACCCCGTTATGTTTCTGATGATTACTGCCCTAAAGATATATATTTCAGATGGGGATTCAGAAACGTCCTATTTAAAAGGTTTTCCTTCTGGAGACTCGGTTGGTTAAATTCTTCTCTATGATGTGCCAATTTTTCTTTTTTTTAAGGTTTAAATAAAATTACTGAATTTCTTATACTCATGTCTCACATTCTTTGCATTTATAAATCAGATTTATGAGGCTGGGAGAAAACATACTGTTCGTCTTTGATTGTTACTTTCACTGATTCCACGCTTCTGAAGTCCATAACTATGCTCCCCATGATAGGCAAATCCATGAAAAATGCATTTGGTGTATCTGATAAGCATGCAAATACAACTTTTAAAAAAACCAACATGAATTCTCTAACAAGTAAGCATAATGCATGGTATGATGAAAACTGTATTTGAGCACTCCGCGGGCGTGCAACACCATGTCACTAGAAGGGGTTGCTCGCTAGTTTTCCAGGCTATGGCGATTCCACATCACACTCTACTTAGAGCCAGGACTTAGTAAGCATTTTGGCAAAATATCATTTGTTAACTGGGCAAGTTGAGGTTTGAGGTTTGCCGGAGTGTGAACTAGCTGTATTTTACTAAGGTTTCCAGAGAACAAGGCCTGTTGAAAGGGGGTGTTGCGTCAGCCATGCCAAAGGCTTGGCACGGATGGGCTCGGGACAGTCATGCCACAAGCCAAGGAAAACCATGTCGGTAAGAAGTGGTGATCTTGTTTCTAAGAGAATGTTCAGTGAGGGCTTACTTTCAAATATTGTTTTTTTCCCCCCTCAGCTTACTAAATCACCGGGACAGCTAAATCTAAGTGGATTACAGCACCGCATTTTTCTAGCTAAAGAACCCACAGATGTACGAATCCAAGAAAGATGACCAGCAAGTTGGTGGAGGTGGCCTTAGCAAGGGTCTGCAATGGTGGGTACCCTCTGCTTGGCCAGACTGCTGCGAAGGAGCTGCCAAAGCCTGCGACTCCATGGTTTTATCGGGCATTTGAGAGTTAAACATACTTCTGGATTGAACCCAAGTTTTATACAGAGATGTTTGCTCATTTTCATGAGATATTTGTAGAATTACAGGCACCTTATGAATCAAGAGTTACTGCCTTTTTTAAGTTTAACTGTAGTGCGTGTTGAGTTTAGGGTCTGAAATGAAGTGACGGTGAAAACTTGGAGTGGGGAGGGGGGGAAGTGGGATAATAAGGGCACCAACAGGGTTTTGTGGAAGCTCTGATACATATTATACATATGTAACAGTTCCAGTAGGTTCCAAGTGTCTACAGCAGAGTTTAACATGGTGCAAACTGAACTTCTGCCAATTTACTCTGTGTACCGCTCTATTAAAATACTTAAACTATTCCCAAGACATTTTAAGAGAGGGAGGGGGAGAGAGAGAGAAGGGAAAAGACAGAGAGAGAGGGAGCAAGGGAGGGAGGATGAAGAAAATGAATAACTCTTGGCCCTTAAATGTGTGATTCTAAGCCAGATGTTACCAGTTTTTAACCAAGTCAGGATCAAGTATGGCACTTCTCTGTATCAAAATACTAACGCCTATTAGCCATGTTAGCACAGAACATAAATTGGAGCCAGACTGTCTGTCTATGGGCCTCTGCCCTGCACTGGGCCATCAGCTGGAATTCCTCCTCTAGAGACACCACGTAAAAATATCTCAGGAGAGGCAGCAATTATGTATTTTTAAAGAAATAAGGAACTTTTTTTTTTTTTCAAGAAGAACTAAAGCTCTTGGAACAGTTACTCCTTTGGGACTGGAAGCGCATTTGTCGCCTTTGGGCACGGAGGCAGAAGATGTGCAAATTCGTTACAGAAGGAGGAAGACCACAGCGCTGTGAACTAGGGCGGGGAGAGCTAGTGGCTCTGTGAGGGTATGTGAACTCTTCTAATCAGTGACAGGGGATGAAGTGAAACTCAGTCATGAATCAGAAGGGCAAATTTACAACTGACAAGTTTCTCTATGATGGATGGGCAGAGGGCTTCAGGGTTCTCAGGGGGAACTGGAGAAGGGTTTCAGGAACACTCATTCTGTTAGCATGTATTCACTGAGTGTCTATGATGTCAGATGTGTTCAAATTCTGCGTAGAGAGCAGAGAATCAAATATGCAAAGTTCCTACCCTTATGGGGTTAATACTATTCTGGATGAGCTACCTGATAAATAAATGGACAAAAATCCATGTAAATATATAGTATGTCAGGTGGTGAAAAAAAAATCAGTCGACAGATACAGAAGGCTATGGGGACAGGTGGCGATGGCTCATTTAAACAAAGTTCAGGGAAGGCCTTTCTCAGGAGGTGACAGTTGAGGCTAAGAACCTGAACAGGGTAAGGGAACTAGCCATACAGAGAAGAGAGCACAGAGAGCACGCGTAGAGGCAGGAGGGGGTCCACGTGCGTGGAGCGGTGTGAGGCACCATGACCCCAGTCAGAGAAGGGAAGTGGAGCAAGTACTTTGAGAAACAAGGAATGCTCAACTGGTTCAGACACACGTGAGAGGCCCCAGCAAGATAAACCAGGAATTTAGCAAGCAGGTCATTCCTCCGACTTGAAAGGACAGGCAGAGGATGAGAGTAGCAAATGGAAAATGGGCTCCAGAAGCTTTTCTGCTGATGGGACCATTACAACATGAAATATGGCATAAAGAATAATCCAGAAGAGTGGGGAGCTGGGGACTCAGGCACGAAGAAGGTCATTTCCAGAGTCAATTTACTGGCTAAGCACAAGGGCCTAGATCCAGGACATGAATGGAGGTGCAAGAAGAAGGCACTGAATATGGTTTTGGTGTGAAGATAAAGCAATTTTTCTCAGTCTTCCAGTTTGTTTGTTTGTTTGTTTTTTCCTCCAGTGAGAAGGAATGTTGTGCAGAATTGAGAAGGAGCTGTGAAGGTCTGAGGGGAGAGAAGGTTTGAAATAGTCAGCTGGAAGAGTTAATTAACTCAAGAGTGCTGGACCCACTGGACACAATCAGATGTTGAGATAGGGGTAGAGAGTCAGGTGGGGTTTTCTGCAATGTGAGTCTGATGCCGAAAGAGCAGGATAAGAACAGTGAGGCTTTACGGGAAAGTGGGGCTACAGGGACATCCAGGGCTGTGGTGGCAATGTCTAATGCAGAGGCCGTCGAACTTGACCACACATGAGAAACACCTGGAGAGTGTTTAAAAATCCCCTTGCTTACCCCACACCCCACACCAATGACATCAGATTCTCTGAGGTGGGAGCTACGCATCGGTAATTTCAAAGCCCTCCAGTGATTCCAATGTACAAATAAGACAAAATCAACAGATTAGCACCTTGCTACTCAAAGTGTGGTTCACAGACCAGCAGCCCTGACATCACGTGGGAGCGTGCAAGACCCCACCCCAGATCTACCCGAGCAGAATATGCAGTTTAATGAGACTGTCAAGTGATTCATATGCATGTTGATATTTAAAAAGTACTAGTTAAGAGCTCTCAACAAGTTCTGGGACAGGAGAGAAGACCAGAGCTGGGTTGTTTCTGAAGGACTCTAAGACTTAAGTTGGTCTGATCACTGAGTAGAATGTTGGTTCAGCAGAATTTCTTAGGAACTAGAATTCCCTACTAATAGTTTAAAGTTATGAGTAAGAGCGCACTGCTCCCCCTTCACCTCCATATAGACTACCTGTGGACTTAACTTCAGCAACCAAATGACCCACAGTGGCTCTTTCCTTAGTCATGTAGCCAGATACTGCTGGAGAGCTGGTAAAGGTGGAAAACTAGCTAATTTTTGCTCAGGATTAAGAGTATTTATCTAAAATCTAAGCATTCGATGTAAGCAACGTATTTGCAATTGAACAGTAGTTGATATTAAGTAATCAGAAACCCTGATGGAGGCATACAACTTACTTACCACTACCAACTTCTGCTTCAATCAGAAGAGAATCCAACGAATAAAGCTCACCCATATTTATTAAACTAATGATGGAATACATTCTTCAAGGGGAATTATAGCAGTAGTAACAGTAGTAATACGCTATGCCTACAGTTGCTATGCCACATTACAGCTAGGGTGGAGACTCTGGATCAATGAGACTTGCTGACTTTTTATTGTTTTGGGGCCCTTTTAGTCCATCATATGCCAGATATACTTTGAAATATAAAAAAACAACATAGCATTATGTTTATACTACAGCATCACAACTGGGTGAGAAGAAGACAGCCAGGTTGGTGAGAACGGCCATGGGAGGATGAGCTGGGAAAGCCTGGGACTAAGACAGGAGAGGTAGGGGCAGAGATGCATGAACACACCCAACTGGGATGGCCATGGGACTTGGTGGGGGCAGGGGGCGGGGGGCGGGAGGTGAGTGGTACATGAGAGGAAGGCTGTAGAAAAGAGAGGTGAGACATTAACCTAGAAAATGGACAGCTGATGACTTAAGGAAATTTAAGGGATGTTAATAATTGGATCTGCCCTGCCCACCTCCTCAAGATGGGAGATTGAGCAGGTTTATAAACTGAGATCATACACAGGGACTGAAATTTCAAGGGAGGTTATAGAAGTCTCCTCTAGAAGTTCGTGTCTTTAAGAAACAAATTGCCACTCACCTTTTTGGTATATTAGTTTCAAGCTAATAAATGTGATGTCCCTTCAAGATCTTTCCCTTTTCTCACCTACTCCCAGCAATACCTTGGTAAGGCTGGGCTTCAATAAAAGTGAGCCCGATGTTTGGCTACTTATGATATACCTAGATCCATTTAGTCCAATTGAAAAAAACAGTTTCTCTAAAAGGAACAGATACTCCACGTAAAAGCAACACAGAGCTCTATAAGAGGAGTCCCTATGACAGAGTTTGAGAAATGTCACTGTCTTTGACTTAGCTTTACTTGTATTTACATATGCACTGTAATTATGTACACTTGTTCAAGTACACATATGTACATATTGGCACACATGTGTGTACACATATGTGCACACACACATATTATGAGCAACCACACAGCACACCAAAACATTAAGGAGGCTTGCGAATTCTGCACTCACTCACTCATATGTACCACACACGCTCTTGTCACCCTCGACTTCCCTACAACTATGAGCCGAGTACCTTACATTACGAGAAAAAACAACAGATATAAACATATGCAAATTTGTTTAGGAGACATCCAGTTTTCCCAAAATTCAGTTTCCCAACCTTCAGATTTCCTTGAAACCAGATAAAGTAGGTTACACTTACTGAATCTTTATTCTGTGGTAAGCAATGTGCCGAATTTTAATGCATTAGCTCATTTAATCCTCCTAATCATAAGATTAATTTTATCATCCTTCCTTTTTTATGTAGAAGGTAACTGAGGCTCACAAAGTTTAAATAAACTACCAAGGTCACGTGTGCAGTAGGAGGTAGAGCTAGAGTTTAAACTCTGGTCCATTCTCCCTTCAAAGCCATTCTCTTCCATCTCCCTTCAAAGCCATTATGCCCAGAGAGGAGGTGACTTGCACTGGTGTTAATGTTCCATTAGGGTGGCCACTAACCCATGGTTCCAACACTTATTAATTCTAATCACTCCCTTTTAAATCATGTTGCTTTTCCTAGTTGACATGCATGTAAGTCAATACTTACCTTCGTAACTATCCCATAATTTAAAATCTAGCTGGTGCCATTTTGGAAATCTTCTATGTAAGTGTGTGTACACTTTCAATATAAAAGTAACCAATTGGTTTATGCTGACGGACATCGTATTTGCCCAGTGCGGCTCTTATATAAGATGTTGTCTACAATGAGCAAGTAGTTTGGAGAGCTTGCGTTTCAATTTCACAACACAAGGCAACTAACCAACTGTTCACTTTTCCTTCAGTGTTTTTCCTGCCTTGGGCTATTTCCTTTGCTTCCTCGCCCATACTCTGGAATAACTTTAGAGAACCATGGCTTCACAGCACATGACACATTAATGCTCCAAAATGAATCAAATCCCTAAAGCACAATTTATTTAGCTCCTTTCATCCCTCCTTCAAAAAAGAGAAATTACTACAACTTACCAAGTAAAATAATACATACACATAATCAGGGAGTAGGAATAATCTTCACAAACTCTAACAGATGACAGATGAGATGATTCCTCATCTATGTCCTGCCAAATTTACAAACTCCTATTCCGGAGTTTTACACGGCTGAAAACTGTCCGTGCCCACAGGTGCTCTGCTGTAAAGCCCATCATCAGCTTCATAAGGGCTCAAACACCCACATGGCTCACTTGCCGTTATGGTAAATATCCTGGAACTGTTCTGCTTGGGAAAAGAGCATGTTGTGTTGACAACAGAACAGAGTCAAACAGTGCTAAGTTTTTTGGAAGATCCTTGGAAAATTCACAATATCATTTACTTATAAGTGGAACTAGGATTTTCCAGAAATTTCTTTTTAAATTAAAATGCAAAAGTTAGTTACACAGGGCATTTACAAGTGAAGTGGCATTCCTAAATTATTATGTTCCATGCATTTTATTTTTATAGGTGGTGGGGGAAAAAAAAAACATGAGACCAAAAGAATGTAGAGATTAAGAACATGTCAAAGAGATGTGGGTTCTGACTGGCCATACCACTTATGAGCTGTGTGAGATACTAACAACCACACAGGGTGGTGATGAAAGCTATGGAGATAATGCATTTAACAGGACACTGGGCAAAATGTCAGGCCCATAGCAAGAACTTAAAATGGTGCTTATTTTTTCTTGGTGAGAGAAAGAAAGATAAATAAAGAGGTAAGTAGGCGTGGTTCTGTCAGGACATGATTTTGTATCTCTGACTCTTCCATTTCCAGCCCTCAGCTCACTATGTATCACGCCATTATGATACCACCTCATATAAACACTGACCTTCTGCGTGTCCAGAAATAACTGCCATTAGTCATTTCTCATTTGGGGGAAATAATGTGTATTTTTATAAGTTTCTCTGGCCTGGGATGTGGATGATAGTTTTCAGAGATGAGTGCTACTTTTATACATTTACATTACCTCATTTAATCCATCCAGTAACCCCAGGAAGGAAACAGATTATAACCATTTTCAGATGAGACAGGCTGAGAGGTGAAATGACACCTGAGGCGCACCCAGGCACAGGACTTCCTTCTCACTTCTAGCTCGGTGCTCCTTCAGCTGGATGCCTGCCTTACGGACGGTGTTCTGAGCAGCACCCGGGACTCAGGAAACCCTTTTGGGAAGGGACTGGCTCCATGAGGGAAGTTTGTGGTATCTCCAGTCCCTCAACATCTCCATTTCACCTACAGCAGGTCTGCCCTCAGATGTTTTACATAAAGATGCTCGGTGTGACGCAGTGAATGTGCACAAAGCATTCTCAGGTGAGAAGGAAAGAACTGAAAAATCGCTGTGTTATACAAAAATGTTGTGCTCTAAAAATGCATGTTGTGAAAACAAGACTCACCTAACAAATGAAAAGGACAAAAGACATTAACAACTGCAAATTGACACAACCTCTAAGTAGTATAAGGGTCATTCTTTCCTCTCCACATAGAATGGCCCTGGTCACTTTTGTTATTAGCAAAGCAAAAAGTCCTTCTGAATTGTCAACTAGTCACCAGAATGCTCTCACTTCAGGCAGTCCTCAAGGTCCTTACTGAAGACACAAGGGAACTGAGGAATTAAACATGGTTACAAAGGAGTCTCAACTGTAATACATCTCAAGACCTCTAACGTGATAATGGGCACGGAATGACCATAAAATGCAAGTAGTCCCTACCTCTTTTTGGCCACAGGCCTTTCCACAAAGACTATCCATTGGCATGTCCCAGAACTCACTATTTCAAGAAAAAAAGTTGGGGAAATACTCTATTCTAGTGGTTCTTAGAGCATGGTTCATCTGCTTTATTGGGGGTTTATTCCAAATGCAAAATCTCAGGCCCCACCCAGACCTACAGAATCCAAAACTCTGGGGGTGGGATGCAGCTATCTGTGTTTAACAAACCCTGCGGGTTATGGCGACTCACATGGAAGTTCGAGAAACACTGTTGCAGTCTGAATCGCTACCACTTCTTACTTACTGCATAGCAGCCTGCTAGTCTCCACAGAGCAGCCAGTTATAAACCATCATGTCCCCACTCAGCCAAAAACCCTCCAACACACTGCACCAAGAATAAACCCCAAGTGCCTTATGGGAGATACCCTAGCTGATGTGGCCCCCTGCTCACCACTCTGTTCTTACCGGAGCTATTCTCTCCCTTGTTTACAACCTTCCAGCCACACTACTTCTTTATATTCCTGGAACACTGGAAGACTGTTCCTGTTCCAGGGGCCTCCTGTGCCCTCTGCCCGGAACACTCCTCCACGCTCTCCCCTTCCTCCCACATCGGCACGGCTAGCTCCTTCCTGCAACCCAGGTCTCAGGATCAATGTCACCTCCACGCTCAGACCCCGGTGACGCTCTACATGACGCAGTTTCATTGTCTTCACAGGGATGGCTATCTGCTTTGATTTTGTTTCTTGTAAGCTCCATGAGAGCAGGAAGCGGGTCTGTTTTGCATTAAGTAAATAATTGCTAGATGAATATAGTCTGTCTACAGAGCTCTAGTTTCGCCATTTTTACTTTTGGTCTGTGATCAAGTAGAAGCTGCCCAGTGCCCTCTCGGTTCCCTCTGAATGACCTCTGAGCTGCGTGTGGTCTCCGGCTTCAAAAGATGGGCCTGGCATAACATCCCTTATTTAGCTATTTCCCAGTATGCCAAGATAGTAATGTCTTATTGGCGAGAAGACAATGCCAACTTCCTTTCAAGACATTAAGAAACATGTCAATGATGAAATGACTTTCAGAAAAATGTAAATAATAATTTAATGAATAAGGTCATCTAAGTTGTTTTGCATGGACTTCAAGAAGGGTGTTTTCATTTTGATTAGAAAACATAGAGCCTAAGCAGATTTTTACTCTAATTTCCTTAAATTGCCCTAAGTAAAACGTTATTCAGTACGGTGAATTCCAACAGGCTCCCTTCCTGTTAGAATTGTATAAAGTACAAGGACTTGTTATGAGACTGACGGAATGTACCAGCATTTAGCATTTTGTGACCTTGGTCACGTTTCTTAGACCCTCATAACCTTGGGTTTCTGCATCCATGGGACTTGGACAAGAACTTACAGCAGGGTAATTAAGAGAATCAAATAGGATCACATTTGTTTAAGTGACCAATAACAGGTTTTTTGAATGTTAATTCATGCCAACTGTTCTGTGAAGCCCTTTAAACATGTTATCCCTTTCATTCTTATTCGCTATGGGTAGTACTATTCCCATTTTACAGAAATTGAGGCCCAGGGATTAAGGACTTTGCCAGAGGTCACAGAGCTGCACGCATCAGTGCTGGGTTTTCAAAGTTAAGTTTATCCAACTCAAAGATTCCTGTCCTGAACCATCATCCCTACTGCTTGTCAAATGCCGAACACAGGCTCCATCTACCACACAGTAGGTACTCTATAAATGTAAGTTTATCTTCCCCAAACTTTCAATAGTGCCCCTGATTCTTTTCCCATGCTGTATTGCCATGAGGTAGTGATATCTGTCTGCCACAATCCACGTCACGAAACACTTCTTAAATTTTACCTCTTGATGGAAAAGTATCCCAATCGTCTGAGAAAAGATCATTCGAATTATTTCAACTTAGGGGGAATCCCCATAACTGCCTACACAGTTCCTCACTGACTGTCTTCACTCTCCTTAGGATATGGCACATACTGCGTTCCTGACACACTGATGACCTGTGTGTGATGGGCTGCAGCAGAAACGAGATGGGCTCTGGGGTCAAATAGTCGAGGGCCCCATGACTCATCTCTGCCACTGAGGAGCCGGATGACTCTGCACATAGTTTATTCCCTGACTATGTTTCCTCATCTAGAGATGGGGAGAAAATTCTCTCTCTTAGAACTGTTGCGATGCTTCACACCTGGCACCTGGCAGGCACTAAATGACATCGGTTCCCTTCTTCCCTTCACTTCGCGCCACTCTTTCAATAAGCTCTGCTATTTTAAGCACTGAAACTGTCTCTCTTGTATTCCAACAAAGCTTTTTGATGGTACTTGAAGAGAAGGGAACTCATACGTGAAATGAATGCTACATGTCCACGTGGCCACAAAGTGACAGGTTTATTTCGATGATGCACACAGCTGAGGGAAGCAGGAGAACTTTGCTATTAAAATTACTCTTAGAACCAGTTTGAACCACTCAAGAAAGGCAGCTTGTTATTCAGGTTTTTTATGGTTCACCACCCCTCACCCCACCTCTTTACTGGCCCTTCTTTCCCAAAGGGAAGTCCATGCTTAGTTCTTGGAGGGGTGCAACTTTATGGTATTTCTGACAAAAAGAAAAAATGTATATATAATGACATTTTGACCATGTTCCTTATGTATCACGTTGGGTTCGAATGATCTTACTATTTCTAACAATCAAAACCACCACAAAAGGAGGAAGGTTTGAAGTGAAGAAATACTCCAAAAATCTAAAATTCCCAAAGATGACTTCCACCACTGGTCTGACATGATGGGAGCAACATGGATATTTAGGTATAGCCTCTGATGGTGACTATTTTGAAGGGAACTTTATTTGGATTCATATGTTCAAGTTAGATTATCTTAAACACTGACGTAATGTGAAACTTAGCCATATAAAAATACTGCAGTCAGCTCAGCAGCCAAAACTACTCCAGAAGAAATGCTTTAGATTGTTCTCTGGAAACTTTTTAAACTGTATACTCAACCAGTCATAGAATTTTTGAATGTGCACCCCAAATTTATATACAGTTACTTTATTTATATGTTATATACATATTCTTTAAATTATAATAATATGCATGTATTTGTAAAGTATGTGCATTTTAAAACATATAACAATACAAACTGCAAGACAAAAATGTGTGTGTGCGTGTGGGTGTGTACACACATTATTTTTTTTCCTTTTATCTCTGTGGAGCATCGTGTATCTATCCAGAACATATTCATACATCCTGCTTTGGAGACCACTGTTTTAAATGACAAGATTGTGATAAAGGGGCAAAGATCCCTTTTTCTAAATGGCTGTTAAGCAAAACTGTTACCTTGCATATTTGTTTAGTTACATATGTTACTTACACTAAAAATCAAATACAGTGCAGATTCACCTAGAGTGCATTACATGAATATTTCAAGTAGGAAATACTTAAGCACAATCCATCATTAGTGGTCTAGAAGACCAAACTCAACAAAACTGCTAAACACTGCATGCTGGGCTGACATGAGACCCTCCTAAATAATGAAACGCTATAAAGACACAGGGAAGGCAGTTCTGTAAGTGTAAAATGTAAAGGAACCAAAGTTAGATATACTTTGAATATGGTAAATGAAGACAGGCCAACATGTTCTGAGTTGACTCTGGTCAGATTACAAATCGTATAGGGTGGAAGACTCAGACAACAATGGCCTAAACCATTATTTCCCTGATAAGTGTGCTGGAGTTGCTCTGATCACTGTAATGGCACACACACAGCGTATACCAACACAGTCATAAGAAGCTAACTTTGAAATGGATGGCAAGAAAGAAAGGAAGGAAGTCATGAGACCATCTGTCTCTGAATTTATGTGTATGAAGGGATGTTATCCTCAGTTGCTGTTCATATGCTTATTCAAAGTTATCAAAAATACTTTTATCCATAGATCCAAAGGATTTCTCAGACAAAAGATTACTTCCTTATTTCAACTGGCATTCTCTAGCAACATTTGATATAATAAGTGAATTCAAACAATTTCTTAAAGTTTCCTTATTAGAGGATAATACGTGATTTTATAATGTTGAAGTAATTAACAAACTAATTTTTCTAAAATGATTATGTCATAGTAATAAGCTTGCTTTTGATGAAGAAAATTCAAAAGCATTCTGAAAAAAATTTTGAATTACTTTTGTAAAATTTGCCAGTTCTCACTAAAGAATAATGAGCCACTGGAAATGAATTAAGAGCCAATCTGGCAGTCTACAATAAAAACACTTAAATGTATTTAAATTGCTCTGGATTTTTTTTTTTAAAGATTATTTGTTTGCTAGAGAGAGAGAGAGAGTGTGAGTGTGAGTGGGGGAAGGGGCAACAGGAGAGAGAGAATCTCAAGCAGACTCCCCACTAAGTGTGGAGCCCAACACAGGGCTCAATCTCATGACCCTGAGATCATGACCTGAAGTTGCTCTGGATTTTTGAACAAAATAAAATTCCAACAAGGTATGTTGGGGTGAAATTTCTTAATCTCTTACCTTGCCATACTTCTGGGCATAAGACCCTGTGAGCAGTGAGTGGAAAACAATGATGGTTTCATCCAAGTCCCAGACAAACACACGCTGAAGAAAAAAAAAAGTATCAAAGAATTATCAAGTTCTAAGGAAACAGAAATATCTTAGTTGAAAACACCTGACTTCATTGTTGGGTATAATCTCAATACGACTTTATAAAAAACTACAGTACTCCATTAATATTTTTCCAAGGTTGCCAGACATTACCATGATAAAACCAGAGGGGAGGAGTGATTAAAAAAGTCATAATAAGCTTAAAGATTGGATGTCCTAATTTGAATGAATTCATCTAAATATTTCCTTGCAGTTAATACCCCAAAAGACACATTTGAACTTAGGACATAAGTGTGCTTGAGATGCTATTTTAAAATCTTTTGCCTCATGGATTCATTAGATTTTGCAATTCAAGCAAAGGGTTCAATTTTTAAAAAATATTTTAAAAAATCAGTGAGTGATCCCTAAACAGGAATTGCAAACTGTTGATCTTTGGGTTAGATTAGGCCATCTGATGAGATGTTCAGTTTGCACATTGTTTAGAAAGATTTCAAATTACTGATCAACATTTCAAGATTAGGAGACTTCACACACACATCAGGGTTCTGACTGCAGCAGGGAAACTGGAAAATACAGCAATGCGGACTGACATTCCACCAGGCAGTGATGGGCGGGCCTCCTTCTCCTGGGCCAATGCTCCCTGCTCCCTACTTTCTGCTGGCTCCCTGGCCCTGTTCACTCTTTTATATCACCTGCTGGGTACCTGAAGGCACTGGGATGTGGCACTGTCCTTCAGGTGAAAGAAGTGATCTCTTACAAGGAGGCACAATGACTGTTATTTGATTTTACCAAATCTGGAAATTTGGGTATTTTACTTAATTGAAGGATGTAGTTGTGTAACAAGTAACATAGTATGGTTAAGAATAGTTTCCCTGATGTTTTATAATAAAAATCAACCTGCTTAGCATGGATAGATCTCAAAAGAGCTCTCAACCAGAAAAATAGGATGCAAGGAAGTTTTTATAGATATAAAAATGTTAACAATGCATCAAATGACTGGAATTTTTCCTATTTTCAGAAGACAATTTTTCCTTTCTGTACAGATTAATTTTACCTTTTTAAATTTTATTAACCTCCCCCAAATTTTATTGACCCATATAAACATTTTTCATTACCTTAATACTACCAAATAGAGTGTCTCTCAGAAAACTATCCCACAAGCAATGGCTTTATTTTATAAATTTCTATTTGTGCCAGTTAGGATCAAAAGATGCAATTACCTCAGGCCTAGAATTGTAAAGTACCATCATTCTAAAGTTTTTAATTTTGCCATTATCATGGATGAAATCTCAAATTTTGGAGCTGTGAAATACCTACACGATAAGATCCACTCATTTCATGATATATCCTTCTTTTTTTTTTTTTAAGGTTGAAACCTTATGGAACTGTAAGGTATAGAATATATCATTCAATAAAATACCACATCATATTCTACTCTTCAAGGGTAAGTCAGCATACCTCCAGGTCACTGTCAGGAGGCGGGGAGGGATTATTTTTCCGGCCTCTTCCTCGGGATTTTGACCCAGAACTCCTGCACGTTCTCTCATCAAGATCTTTGATAGGTGTGGAGGGGCTCTGCACGGTTTCAAACTCTCCTAGAAATAACACAACTTGTATCAAGAACAGCACTTCATTTTTAGATCAGGTATGAGTCTTTGTTGTGGATTATGTTAACGAATTCTTATACAAAAAAGGATTTATCATCACAAATAACCAAAATCCCAATTCAATTAAAAATTTTGCAGGTCACACAAGTCCCCCGTAGTTTCAATCTATGTGATCTATTAAACCTGAACGTCTTTTATACTCCGTATGTCTTTACCGTCCCTGTCTCTACCCTCACCTACATATTTATCCAAATTTAGCTCAGTTCTCATCTCCTTATGTCAGAGCTCAAAGGAGGAGATGTCTTCTTCTGGATCAATCCGATCCCTCTACCTATAAACTTGACTCCCAACCTCACCCTCTTAGGGAATCGTGCTCCATTAGTTAAACCCTCTCTTAATTTTCTTCCAACCTCTTGCTTTTCTGTGGGCCACAGACAAGTTTAAAAGTCCTTCCCTTGACCTTTAATTTTCACCTAGAAGGTATCTGCTTGCTATCTTCTCTTTTTTAAGTGATACTCCTTAGAAGAATAGTACATAACAGGGCTGTCCAAAAGAAATACAATGTGAGCCATGAATATAACCACATATATAATTTAAAATTTTCTAGAAACCATAGTAAAAAATGTAAAGAAACATGTAGAATTAATTTTATTCATATAGAAACTGAGCCAATATAACCACAATATTATCATTTCAGCACGAACCAACCTAAAAGTTATCAACAATATGTTTTACATACTCTCCTTCTCATTCTAAGTCTTTGAACTCCTGTGTGTATTTCACACTCACAGCAGACCTCCAACTGTACTAGACACACTACAGGTGCTCGGCAGCCATTCGTGGCCAATGGCGACAGCAGTGGACACCATCTTTGTCTCCACTTCCTGACACCTGATTTGTCATAATCACTTCACCAAAACTCTAACAAAAGACTCTTACTCAGACTCCCCAATAACCACCTAAGTGACAGATGTAATAGATAGACTCCGTCCTTATCTTCCTAGATGCCTGGGCTGTGTTTGATCCTGTTAAACACTACCTCCTTAGAGCCATTCTTTGGCACCTGATACCTTGAGATCTCCTAGCTCTGGAAGCTCTCTCACCAGTCCTTCTCTGTCTAGAAGACATGCACTCCTTTTCCTTCGCCCATTCCTTGTATGCTGGTATATAAGAGTTCCAACCTTCGGTCACTGTCCTCCTTATTCCACACCATCTGAGTGATCTAACCCTCTCATTGGCTAATCACCTTCTCTGAGATGAGCCATACATACATCCATACCTCCGACGAGGCCACATCCTACAGAAGTTTCAGACTTTGTATCTAACTGACCTCTGCCTGCCCCCTAGGCACCTGAATATTTGACATGGCTTTAGCCATGGGGGTGGGGCATCTTAGGAGGAAGGAGTACTGAGCAGCGGCAAATCTGTGGGAAGGTAAACCAAAGCAAGCGAGGTGCTGCAAAACCTCACAAGTAACAAGAGTCAGACTGACTGCAGGACTTGAAGCATTTCACGCAATCGCTCCGAATCAGTTTCTTTGTATATTAAAGCATAAGCAATAGCAGCTGCTTTCTGAATTACTGAGGTAAAAATGATTTCTCTTTAATTTGATTTCAATCATATGCGTAAACATTTCTAGGAGAGTCTGATGGCAAACTACATTGAATCTAAATTAAATTTAAATACTTAAATTTAAATTAAATATAAAGAAGTTATAACTATTATGCTTTATCATAAAAATAAAGAAAAGTAAGTATGAGGACAGCTAAGCAGCTATTAATCTAAATAAACAAATCTAAACAAGCTAGACAACACTTAGGTCATACTTCTGAGAAATTCTAAATAAACAGTCATTTTTACAAAGCTCACCTGTAATTATTTCTAATGGTTATAAGATTTTCTTTGGGAAACACTGTGCATGTCAGGACAGCATCAAGAAAACACATGTCTGTGCTTCAAATATTATCTGCTCTTAAAACACTGTTAGCACTGTTCCTATCATGGGTCTCTGCTATCGACTGTGTGAGAGTAGACAGTGTAATAAAAAGGTTCTATAGTTTTCAGTTGAATATTGCCCTATCTTAGAGTAAATCATGTTTCAGCTTACTTGGCACAAGCATTAAATGAGGCTTTAGGTACTTAAACACATGCCAACTTAAAAAAAATCACACAAAAATTCTTCTATTTTTAGTTATTTTTTTTTAAACAGAATTTTTGTAAGGTTACTATGCCCTGCAAGTCCACTGTCCTCATTCTGATACAATGCTGATTCAAATTAAGCCCCATTTATTAAGTAAGCTTATAAAACTGTTTGGATGACCTCCCACAAAAACTTGTCTTTCTATTCATGATAGATCAATTTTCAGCTGCTAACTATCATGAGGCAGCTTTATTCTTGCAAAAATGCAAGGGCTGAAAGGTCAAAAACTTGCAAAATTCCAAAGCCATCGTGATCAGTTATGGGTGGCTGATTGTTGACTGGATCCATAAAGAAGGAGTTTGGCAGGAACAACTCAGCTATTAAAGGAACTGGAGAACCAGCTGCTAAAGAGCAGAGGAGGAAGAAGGGAAAAGGCTGGTCACAGGAAGTGTCCGGGTTTCAATAAAAGTAGGATTTGATATCACTGATTCTTGCCAAGTTACAGAAGGATCTTAACAGGGCTCTACAAATTTGGACAAAATATGGACAGAAGTGTTTTGATGAAAGGCATATCCTTTTAAGAAAACTATGAAGAGTAGCTCCACATTTATCCTTAGTATGTGTCATGCATTGCCTTCTTTCTTAAAAAGTTTATTGAAATATGTGCTCGGCTCTATTCATCACTCATTGTGTCTGTAAGATTCTTCCATTTTGTAACCCGGAACAGTTGTTTGCTTTTTCCTTCATGTGGCTAGAACTTCATTATGTATGTGTACTACCCTGTATTTATCCTTTTTGTGAATGAACATTTGGTTATTTGTAGTTTTAAGCAATTACAAATAAAGCTGCTATAAACATTCTTGCTCACGTCTTGTGGACATAAGCTCCTATTTCTCTAGGGTATGTTCTTAGCAGTGGGACTGATGGGTCAGAGGGAAGGAATATGTTCATCTTTGGCAGACACTGACCACCTTGTCCTAGCGTGGTTGTATTAATTCACGCTCTGACTAGCAATGAGATTTCCAGTTGGTCCACACCCTTGCCAATACTTGGTTTTGCTAGTATCTTTTTTACATTAGCCATTGTGGGGCTATGCTGGTCTTGCTGTGGTTTTAATTAGCATTTTCTCGATGAATAATGATGCAAAACACTTTTTTTTGTATGTTTATTTGCCCATTTGGGATCTTCTTTTTATGAGGTAACTGTTTATATCTTTTGCCCATTAAAAAAAAAAATTGGGTTATCTTTTTCTTATTGATTTGTGAGAGCTCTTTATCGTAAAACATTCTTTACATATATATGTCTGACTTAAACTTCACTTTAACCCAGTGAATTTGGTCCTTCATTATCCTCTTTTAATAATGGGAGAACTGGAAGCATGTGAGATTTTAAATTAACTTACCAAGATGAAATAGCTTGTATGAAGAATGCCGGTATGATTCCAGAATTCCTGCTTTAACCACTAGGTTATCCTTTCTCTCCCAACAGCAACACGTCCTCCAGGTTATAAAGATGTCAAATCTACATCTATTTCTACCCATCAAAAGAGTATATAGACTTTATACAATTTTGTGAGAGTAAGGGCCAACAAATTCATGGAAAGATCTTCATAGTAAAAGAGTAGGTCCTGAAGAGTGCATGTGTGGTAGCTGGGCTCCTATAGTAACCACCCAGGGGGAACTGTTCTGACCTCTCTATCTTTTGAAGGTGCCATCTTTTCCTCTGATAAAGGGAAAATCCAGGAACTCGAGTTCAACTGGTCATTAAACATTTGTTGACACTTTTTTTTTTCTTAAGAGAAAGCTGTTAATTCCAGTGTCTCTGCCAAATTTCATTCAGGTAATTGCCCTAGAGTACATTAATGCTGCAGGAAGGGAAAAGGCAAATTGGCAGAGAAATTAAATGTGGTCAGTCCTTTCTTTCTAAAACTTCTTGTTAGCTTTAATTAAATGGATGAACACTTTGCCTTCCTTCCTGTCCTTGTGTGAAATGCCATGAAGCTATGGAAATTCTATTGAGTTCTGCCTAAGAAACTGGCTTCTTTTCAAAGAGTGAAGTGATCTTACTATATCCTTTACTTTTCTGAAGCCCCTGTAAAGTTTAATTAGCTAATGTATTGTAATGTGTGCCAAGGTCTCAGAGTAAAGGATGATACTGTTATAAATTACTGATTATTTTTCATTTTAAAGGTGTTTAAAATATTGAAAGGGGGAGCTACAAAAATCTCTAATCTTAATGTGCTGATCGGTCATCAAACTTTCTGAATGCAAATCAAAAATATTATATACCTGAGATAATCTCTGTTAAAGGCAAAAAGAGACCTTTATAAAGATAATGTAAACTCGAATATCTGTTCTTAATCAGTATGCTAATGTTTCTTTAAATCCATTGTCAAAAGGCCTAGTAAGGTAAAGTCAAGAACTGAATGCTATTTGAAATTTCCAAATAACATCAGTCATTACCAATTGCCCTAGGCTTTTCTTGGGCCAACACTATACGTGATTGAATAATTCTCCTTTAATCAGTACAGTAATGAATAACTATACCTTCCAAGCTTTGGCTATTTAGATCCAACTTAATGTCCTTTATGTTTATCTCTAAACCAGAACCACCAGTTGTCTACTACAGAACATAAAGTATGTTTCTATTTTAAAAATGAGAGCCGTGAACAGTAAATGATTTATGAAAAATTGTGGATTTAATTGTTAGGTCTCTGCTGGTCCAAATGTCCAAAATGCAGAGCTGGTCAATGGGAAATATTTTCCATACCCTTGAACTAAGTACCTCAAATTTCATCAATAACAAAGAAAAATCCCATAGTTATAAACTTCTTGGCTTTTTGGATGCATGCCAGATCTGGAAAGGCAAAATCAAACTTAAAACTACCTTGCCTGAATGTCTGGGGTCACAGAATTCCCTAAAAATCTAGCCATGTGTATTGTTATAATTTTGGTTAAGAGAATGTAGTTACAAGTAAAAATTCAACAGAAAGTCTGATAAGACCTGAAATTATGTCAAACTGTATTTGTTGGCATTAGCAATCAATGGAAAACTGAAAAAATTGCATTCTGATAGTGACTATGAGGATTACACATGGATGCGTCACATCCCAAGTCACGCATTCAGAATACCTACATGCCAGCATTTAGTATTTTTAATGTAAACAAAATAGCTATTCTGAGTATTTATTATTCTTTAATTAATGGGAAGTGTCCATCTGTGTCTTTCCTGCAGAGAAACTTTTGTGATCACACTGAAATTAGAGCAAATCACCCTTTTATTCAAAGTGTTATCCAGTGGATACCATATTTGAAAACCAAATGGTTTTCACTCATGGTAGTTCTATTCTAGTAAACTCAAAAACCATCTGCTGGTCCTGGTCCCATCATTCAGTCTCAGTACCTTTATGATCAAATACTCCTGTGACTTTGTTTTTGAATACAGTCATCCTACCCTGTTTCCCTATGCATTTACTATTGAGAAAAATCTTTCACAGTGTGACAAGATATCTCATCTAAAACATCTTCACTATCCGTTAAGCAAGTATTCTGAAATCACGCTTTCTTCTTCTTTCCTCTTCCTTTTCCTTCCTTCCTCCCTTCCTTCCTTCCTTCCTTCCTTCCTTCCTTCCTTCCTTTCTTCCTTCCCTTTCCTTCCTTCCTTCCTTCTTTTTTTCTTACTTTCTCTCCCTGCCTTCCTTCCTCCCTCCTTTCCTTCTAGATTTATTTGAGAGAGAGAGGGTGCACATGCGTACGTTAGCATGTGCACATGTGCACGAGTGGGGGGCGGGGCAGAGGGAAAGGGAGAGAATCTCGGGCAGACTCCCTGCTGAGCGGGGAGACTGACATGGGGCTCGATCCCACCACTCTGAGATCATGACCTGAGCCAAAACCAAGAGTCGGATGCTAAACTGACTGAGCCACCCAGGCACCCCACACATTCTTTATCTTGAGGTACTATTCTTGATGAAACATCACTACTGACTCAACGAGGATCAGGACACATTTAGAACATGGGATTTAAGCTGAAATGAGGTTAAGGTAAGTGAAGTACTAAGGGAGTAAAATTTAAGGGCCTTGAGAATGAATGCCTCCTTCCATTGTGTACCCTGTGCTTCCCTGGCCATACCTTAGTCCTGCCCTGCACAGGATACAACTGCTCAGAGAGGCTGGGGGTAGATGAAAAGCCTAGACAGGAGCCTTAAGGGGACAAGGACCGGAAATTCACGGGGGCTGAATGGTCATGGAAGGGAGGATCTGAAGGGAAGATAAGGAGAAAGAAACTGAAACGGAAGAGCACCAAAGACCAAGTCTAGTAGAATACTAGACAGCTTCTCCTTGGAGCTACAGGATTAGAGACCCTATTCTGAATAGGGAACCAAAAAGAAAGGACGTCACCATTTCATCAACAGAAGTTCTTGATTTTACGAAGGCTAATTTCCTTTCTTTTAGCGATGTGTGTTTTATGTCACAACACTAAAAATGTAACCCAAGGCTGACAAAAATTTCCACCACGTTTTCTTGTAGAAGGTTTACAGTTTTAGTTTTTATACGTATTGTATATGGTGTGAGTTACAAGTAAAGATTCTGTTTCAGGGTTTGTTTTTTGTTTGTGTTATTACTGTTGTTATTTTTGCATATGAATATCCAATTGTTTCAGTACCACTTTTTTGAAAAACAAACAAAAAACCCTTTATTCTCCAACTTACTTTGCACCTTGGTTAAAAATCCATTTTCCAGTGTATGCATATGGGTCTATTTCTGAACTCTCTATTCTACCCACTGTTCTATGTATCTATCCTTTTGCCAATACCACACATTTTTGATAACCGTACCTTACAATATATCTTGAAATCAGGCAATGTCAGTCCCTAAACTTTGTTCTTATTTTTCAAAATTATTTCAGCTAATCTAGTTCCTCTGCCTTTCCTTGTAATTTTAGAATCATCTTGATGACTTCTCCAAAAAGTCCTGCTGGAATTTTGAATAGGATTACAATGAATCTTTATTAAATTTGCTTTTAACTTTAAATACTTCAGCTGTGTCAGCAAATTCAAGTCCAGTGGCACTGCAGATAAGCTCCAGACAATGAAGAATACAACGGATTTTAAGTAAGTGCTAATTAGAGAAAGATATTAAACTACCTACCGATGACCCTACACATCCTAGGAATGGAGGAAATGTTCACTGGCTGGAGCTCCTGATGACTCACAGAGATGAAGGAGCTACACAGTCTCTCCAGCTTAAAGGAAATACCATCAGCTACACCCGAAGAAGATAATAGTACTACAGCTCTTCCACAGTGTCAAGATCTTTACAAAAGAAAGGACTGACCTTTTTATATCCATATTCATGTATATATACACTGCCATCTGAAATTACAATCTCTTACGCATCGACATCTAAAAGAAGGGTCTTCTGAAACGCCAGAAGCAAAGCCTCGTCTTATACAGTGGTATTGGCACAGGTTAAACGTCAGCATAATTATAGGAGAACTTCCAGCCTTGTTTCCAAAACGTCCTTTTTCTCCATATATTAGACCCAGCAAAACATAAAAATATTTCACCTGGATGAAGATCTGTACCTGGTTGGCTAGTCAGTCCCGGGAGAGATTCCTGCAACTGATAGGTTGAGGTCGAGGATGACGTGCCATCAGCTGTGTTATTTGACGTCATATATGCTCCATATGTGGATGCTGAGTAATACTGTGCATACTGGTTTTGGCCAAAGGCTGTGTAGGATGGGTAATCCTGAAATAGTAATTGAGACATATGTGTGCTTGAAGGAGAAATTACTTCTGGTATGCTCCAAAGAAAAGCAATCACTATGGTAACTGAAAGATTAGTATTGGGCTCCATTTGTTTTGGAGTCCACAGTTTTGAGGTGATCCTAGTGAGTGGACACAGTTACGAACTACCCTCCTGGTTTCGCCAACCAGGCTCAGCACAGAATTCTCAAACTGCCTAAAGGCTGCCTGT
Organism: Ursus americanus; assembly: GCF_024610735.1. Taxonomy (NCBI): domain Eukaryota; kingdom Metazoa; phylum Chordata; class Mammalia; order Carnivora; family Ursidae; genus Ursus; species Ursus americanus. The sequence continues at coordinate 46,734,218 of NC_142137.1, read as the reverse complement.
GCCTCACTTAACCACGATTACTTATCCGGGGATGGACATCAGAAGGTCTCATGCACTGGAAGAGGAGAGAAGGAAGTGGAATGAGCTCATATTCATAGCACCAGTTCTTACACATCTTCTAAGATCACCAGCAAGGAGACGGTCTGGCTGCCCTTCGCGGCTTCCATACAGACCTCAGTCTGCATTCCTGTGATTTCTGTTACCCTTCTAGGTTACTCTTGATAATTATGCATGAAATAAGGAGTAAATAAAAGAAAATGAGTAAGAGAGTTTTTTACCCAGCCTTTCATAGGCTACGTGTCATCTAAGGTCTTGACTTAAAGTCTCTAGTGAGGTTTTCAAATATTGAGTTTGCCTCATTTGCTAGAGAAAAAAGAAAGTGTTGGGTCAACTCCTCCGACCTCCATTTTATTAAAAAATTCTAAGAACCTTAAAGTGATCTAAGTAATTCTTCAAAATCCTTTTACATATTAAGATAACAAATAAGAATTTGTTGCAATAATTGGTATTTAATGTATCTAGCATGTTTTAGCCCAAACTGTTATCAGTGATGACAAATCCTTGGTCAGGATTAAGATTCCCTGATACATGTACCTAAGGGAATAAAGATCCATGTTTGATGTGGTTTCCAAAAAAGGAAATTCTTTATATAAGTAAATATGTATATAAGCAAATATATGTATGATCAAAAAGGATTAAGTACAGTTGATCCTTGACCAACATGGGTTTGAATTGTATGGGTCCACTGATATGCGGATTTTTTCAATAAACATAGAACAGTACTGTAAATGTATTTTCTCCTCCTTGTGATTTCCTTAATATTTTCTTTTTTTCTAGCTTACTTTATTGTAAGAATACAATATATAATACATATAACATATAAAGTATGTGTTAATCGACTGCTTATGTTATCAGTAAGGCTTCCTGTCAACAGCAGGTTATTTTAGTTAAGTTTTGGTGGAGTCAAATGTTACACATGGGTTTTTGACTGGTGGAAGGTTGGTGCCCCAACCCCCATGTTTTCTGGTCCAACTCTAGTATGGCACGGAACTAAAATTCTATTTGGCTGTTAATTTCAGGATCTGATAGTCCCCATTACCAACTGTAAACCAAGGAAAAAATCTTTCAGCAATACTTGGACAAAGTTCCTAGCACCATATCTTTCTCAGAGTAAAACATTTACACAGTATTACTTGGTGTCAGGCGGTGTTCTAAGGCTTTAAGTGGATTGGATATACCCATTTAATCCTCACACCACCTATGTGGTATTACTGCCCCATTTTACCTTGAGGGGGACGAAGGCACAGTGTGGTTAAGCGATCTATCTGCTCGAAGTCAGACCGCTAGCAAGTTTCAGAGCTGGAATTGGAACCCAGAGAGATTGACTCCAACACCTGTGTGCCGAAGCTCTCCCTGAGGCTACTAACCTCCTTATGGGAAGATGAAGTGACGGAGAGGAAAGGTCTGACTGCCAGCTACTGGTGACTAAAACATTTTTTTGTACTCAAACATCTCTCAAAGATCTCCGCTTCTCTTCATCCCACTGCTGTCACCCTGATCCAAGCTACCTTCACTTCCTGTTGGAGCCAGTGGACCGGTTTTCTAATTTGTTTCATTTCTAGGTTTAGTTTTCTCCGGAGTGCCTAAAGGCAGAGTATGTTTTCCATACATGGTTCCAAAACATAAACCGTATGATGCTATTCTCCTGCTTGAAATCCCTTAATAGCTTCCCATTGGGCTTGGAATAAAATTGAAATCCCTTACACAGGGATACACATACAGAGCCCTACACACAAACACAGAGCCCTACACATACAGGGCCCTGCCTATCTTCCTAAACATGCTCCTCCATCTGCCCTCATGCACAGACTAAACCCTCCCCTTCTTTGAATTCACTGGCACACCAAGGGTTTATGCCCGAAACACCCTGGCCCTCCTTCTTCACCAAAGTCTTAGAAGACTTGTCCTGAATGTCATTTCCACAGATAAGCCTTCCACAAAATCTTCCCTACTCAGAATTAGATTTCTACTAATATCTTTAATAGGACTCTGTTCTGACCCCTTGTGTTTTCCAATTCTATATTTTCTTATGTGTTTACTGGTTTATTGTTTGCTTCTCTCAGCAGTCGGCAAGCTCCAGGAGGTCCTAACCACTCCTGTCCCCACTTACATGTCCCCAGCATACAGACCAGTTCCTAACACATAATAACTACTCTGTAAGTATTAGCTAAAATAATAGACTGGTATTCCAACCATGGTCCAAAATACAGGTTATGTGTTATATTGGAGCCACTGCATTTAAATGTTCAGATACTACTGGATATCTGTTTTATGACATAAATCTTTCTTCTCCTTTATGAATCTTTTTTAAACCTTCCCAAGTAGAACAGAGTAGTCTTTTCTTTATGTTACCTACTACTCTGCCTAGTGTATATTTCTATTATTATAGTCATTATATCCTACCCTCTGTTCATATTATTTTCCTATCTGTTTCATTGGACTTGCTCCCTTCCAGACAGCGGAAAACAATGACATTATTTTTGAATCTTCAATGCCTAGTCAAAAGTTTAATGGATAGTAAGTGCTCAATCAATGTTTCCTATATCAATAAAAAAGTAAAGTGAAGCTACCTGGATTACCAAAAATTCTCAATATTTTAAAATACAAAATAGACATACCAGCTTTGATGTTTAATGTTTTAAGAAACCATTTTTCTAACTAATGCTAAATTACACAGTATAATATATCAAAGATATTATTTTTCCACATTAATAATCAGAATTTTTTTTGCCTTTTATTACATTAATAAACATTAAAAGAAGGCAATTAATATAATTCCTTCAGTAAATCCAAAGAGCACACTTGTGCAATAACTTAGATTTTAGAATATATAAAAGTCCAACAACTATGTTAAAGTAAAATAGTGTATTGTCTACCAAGGAAATCAACTACCTTTCTATCTCAGCTACTCTGAACATGACTGAGAACTAGGAAATAAGGACAAAAGATTTCTGAAGTGTCAGTATATTCACTCATCAGAAACATTCACTCTTGCTCCACATGTAACTCTAACAAACTAGATTTTAGAATTCACAAAAATACTAAGAAAACATAATTAGGAGGAGGACTAAGGACTGCTAGGGGCAAGCACAGTGACAAAAGCAAAAATTACAGCTGTCAGGAAAGTAGGAATCAAACATTTATTAAAATAAACCACAGAACCTAAAGAAAAAAAAATCCAAGAGGCATTTGGTTTACTAACAAATATCCTGGACTAAAAACGTCATAACCTAATTCTTGGTTGTAGTTCAATCTCTTAATTAACATTCACAATAACTTATCAAAAAAATAAAATTATGTTTAGTACAGTTTAATATAATAGGAAATACGCAATACATTTTGTAGTTCTATGCCAAATGATTAAAATAATCATGGCTTAAATGTTTAAAGGGCAAACTTTCAGCAACCAGAAAACCTAAAATACCCGGAATAACACAGATCCCAAGAATTCGGGAGAGCTAATTTTTAACACCTTGAAATGACATGTTAATTTTAAATAAAGAAACCTTTTTCTAGGAAAATATGCACTTACACGACAACCTGAAACTATTCTTCAAAGATCTGAAACAGATACAAAAAGCCTAAATACAAAAAAGTTACCATACCTGCTGTGAACCGCTAAAATTCGTTGAATTGGAAACTGAATTATTTGCATAAATAGTAGATGATGGTGCAAAACTAGAACCTAGAAATAAAGAAAAAAATTGCATTTAAAAAGTATTTCTTTGCAAAATAATAAAAACATTTCACTTTGCAGAATCCAACAAGAGAAATATATTTTTAATTTTGTTAAGGCAACAAAACACAAAATCTGAAATTGAGGGATTTATAAAGAAAAATGTGCTTAGCTCTCTTCCTCTTGTGACAGCAGTTGAAGTCTTTGGTATAGATGCCTGCTGGACCAAACAAAAGAACAAGGGAACAGTCTTAAGGACAGCAGCTAACCTTTAAAGGTTAAATGTCCAGAAGAGAAGAGGTTCTCAAAGAATAAAATACTATTCAGACAGAGTACTTCTAGGAAGCTACTGGAACTTTCAAATGGTCATAACAACTGCACACGCACACAGAAACCACTTGAGTTAAACATTTGGATGGGGTTAGCTTAGGGAACAAACACAGAACCAACTTAGAATTGATGTGTATGGCACCTGTCTTTTCTTTCCTCCTATGTCCTTTCCTTAAAGCCAAGAAAGATGTGAAGTTGGGCTCAAGACTCAAGGGAGAGCTGTTCATATCGCAGTCACCTAGGGTTTGACAGACTTCTAAAATTTGACTACAAGGTCAGAAATTTATTTTTTTTAATTAGGGCAAAAACAAGTGAGATATCAATTTGAAGATTATTTTTTTTAAACATATGTTCTACGGAATGGACTTGTGAAGAAGTAAAACGAATGACTATTGACACAGCTGATTATTTGTTTTATCAATGTGTTTTGAATTGCAATAATATTATGTAATTAACGCAAACTGACCTGGCCCAGAATATCCAATATGAAAGTATTTTGGGGAATAAATGAAAATGTACTCATGGTTGCTTTCATATTCCTAACTGAAGCTGTGTGGTTCACTGTGGCTTTAGGATTTATGCAACTATATTTCTACCTACAATTCAGGTAAAAAGAGATCTGCCATTTCAGCCAAAAAGGTCTAGGTAATTATTTCATTTTAGTCAATGGACTAAAATTTCAACACTAGTTGATTCAAAAAGTATGTTCATGCAGCCCCAAATTTATGATTAACAATAGAGACAAAATGACAGAAATAAGCTTTTAATGTGTTTACTATGTCACTAAAATTCTTTCTGCAACTACTACATAATGATCAAATGTAGAAGCAAAATTAAATACTCAGAGACGGAGGATTTTGCAGGGGGAGGTACAGATTATATAAATATTCCTAGTAAGAAACAGAGTATTAATAGAGAGGTATTTTAGTAACGAACAGAAAATTCACAATGGTTCAATGGTACACAAGACTTAAAATGGTACTGATTCAATTTTAAATATAATCAAAGCAGCGTTACGTACTTAAGGGATACAGACAGAAAACACGGGGACTTGTCATGAAGCTCTGAACCTCACTTAAGGAGATGCCATAGTGTGACTGACATGGCTCGAAGGTCACTCTGCTTAGACCTAGGGTCCTGCTGATTTTATACAACTTCAACTTAAGTACTGGTATGGGTCATGTTTCCTGAGGTACATTCAATTCTTTTCATCATGTTTCTTTCTCCCCCCTAGTTATTTGTCTTTCCTGACGTGAAGAGCAGTAACAATTAACACCATTTTCGTGACGGCATGTTCCTAGTCTGAAGCCAGGGAGGCTCATTCAGAGAATTCCTCCTGTGGGGCGGCTTACCTGGCATCTGGTAAGAATAAGGCGTCTGGCCTGGCTGTGGGGTGGAAAAGCCCGGGCTGTAACTGAGGCACCCACTCTGTAACGGGGACTGAGTCTGTGAAAGGCCACTCTCCGTCTTGATGCCCGGCAACATCACGCCCAGATCTGTTTGGGAAACGCACATGCAGACCCTTTGATTAGTACAATGACCTTGCTCCCGAGCTGTGACTTATGCTTGCATATCTAAGCACCAGGCAGCAGGATTACCCGCTCATAAGCAAAGGAGCAGAGAGAAGACGTGAGATACCGTAAGTGGGCAGGCTGTAGGGCTGTCCTGTCTGTGAGTAGGCTGTGTAGACGGCCGGCTGCTGCATCCCCGAATACTGAGTCTGGCCTGCGTAGGCAGACATCGTTTGAGCTGCTGGTGTAGAAAGAATGTGTGGATAGGGCCTAAATATCAGAAAAATAGCATTACTGTGGCAACAAAGACTGCACATTACTTCAGACAGCTTAGATTCAGTGAAACCTTATAATAGCCAGGAAGTAATCCTCTTCTTTATCCACAATACAATTCTAACAACAGGGAAAGGCCAAGAGTCCAAATGCCCGGAGCCCAGGCTCTGCTACAAATCAGCCTAGCGACTTGGGACAAATGGTTTAAACTCCCTAAACACTTACACCTCCCCTGTAAAAGGAGAAATTTGGATCAGATATTGTATCTCAAGTCTCTTCCAGGTCTACAGTTCTTGTTTACCTCTGCAATAGTACTCCAGCTCATGTGCAGATCAGGGAAGTGGAGCCCAGTGAGCCCATGCCCGTGAGCGTACGTGCAGTCGCTAGGAGTGACCTACCGCTCTACCACGGATACAGAAGACAGGAAAAGCCCTACCAAGAGCTCTCTACCAAGAACTGGAAATTTTAAAAAAGAAATGAAGGGGAAAAGGTCGGCCGCTGCCTCCTGAAGAGAAATGGAATGCCACTCCTTCTATTGTGCCTCATTTTACAGAATGTTCCTGAATGGATATCCAAACACCAGTCCACACTTAAAGGCAGAGACTGTAGCTGGTGCAGAGAGTAACATTTCAACGTGTGTGAATCACGACTCCAAAACCTTGACACACCTGGCTGATTGTAACGAAATTCAGATATACAACTAATATTGTTAAATTTGAAATTTCTACCACTGTCTTCAATAAATTGACTTCATTTGTTATAAAAACAAGAGAGCACGTTATTAAAAAATATGTTTCTGAGAACCTGAAATCCAGTGAAAATAATGTAATATGGAACAAATTATGAGGACTTAATGTTAGAATAAAATGTAGTCTTTTCAGATTTTCTTTAAGCTTGCCAGCATTTTTGAATTTCCATTAAGAAATCAGTGTTTTCCGGTGTGAGCCTGATGCTTTCCTCAAGGTATACAAAGATCCAGAATTAAAGGAACTGTCTGGACAAACATGAGTATATCTCTAGTTCTAGATTTGTACAAGATATCTACCTGTATGTCTAACCCACCCAACTAATCTGTCCAAGCATTCTTCTATTCAACTCTCTATAACACACTTATATACATAAAGGTATCCCAACATGAAGTTATGCCGTGTGCATACAGATTAATAAAGATAATTCTGGAAAATTATTCTAACAAATCTGAAAGAATCTACTGAGCACTTACTTGGAAGGATATAGCTGTGGGGAATATTGATGTGCTGATCTGGGGCTGTAGCCACTACTTGTTATTACTGCAAGACACAAAAATCAGTGCAAAAAAAGTTGCTTCGTGAATATGTCTCACTAGAATGACAAAACCAGTTTGAAGAAACTATCATGTTCAAGAGATGTTTCTAAAAATTCATGCATTTTCTAAACAGAAAAAATTCAGTTTCTAAACAGAAACAGATGCCTAAATATTTTCTTCTAATTGAATTTCTTCAAGTTTGGTCTAAGAGCATAAAATGAAATCTTTGAACATAAAATGAAATCTTCTCACAAATCCTTTCTCTCTGTCATTCTTTTGCTTTCTCAGATCAGGAGCATATTCTTATGTATGATTAAGTATGAATAGGTATCTTTGATTACAGATCATTAAGAGTTCATGACACAAAAGTAAATTTTTAAAATTTTCAGACCTTACGTTGTATGTTTTAAATTCCAAATATGACAGCAACACATTGCTCCTCCTCCATATTTATTCTACTAAAAATACAATACAAATTCAAGAAAAACGTGAAGTTCCAACTTCATTTTGAAATTGTAAAATGCTATCATTTTATATTGCCTCTAAGTTTACCAATCAGATGAACAGTTAAAAATGCAGAGTCCAAAATAGGTGAATACTAACTGGAATATGCACAGAAAGCATGAGTGATGATGCCCCGTGTCTTAGGAAACATAACTGCGTAATGCAGCTGCAATCCTATTTACAAATATATTTTGGACTATCAGAGAGAGGACTTTTTTGAGAAGAACTTAAAGGGGGAAGTCAGGCCCTATTCACATTCTGTCCTAACACGCAGTCCCAAACTGGAATACATTCAGAAGTTTGGAAGTTTCTCTTTCCCTTAACCATCTGCCTTGACTAAGATAGATGTATTGCAAATATATGGACTCCGAAGTGTTGAGGCAGTCCCTTCAGAGCCAATCCATACTGGGCAAGCACACAGAGTGTCTTTATTAGGCCATCTGCTGTTCATTCACTTTTCAAAAAGATTAAAGTAGTACACAATGCAGTGCTGGAATTAGTTTAGTCTAATCAATCATAGTTATACTTCAAAGTACAATGTCCTTCCTAAGTTGTTCATAATAATTCTGGAGCTAAACTTTTAGAATTGTAAAAGTGACAAATAGGTTTAGGTTGCTAACTATTTTATGAAACATGATATATTTCTATATCCAAATGCTATTAAGTACCCTTGTGATCTGTCATTTCATAAACACACAGAATTTAATGTATTTAAAATGCAATCTGGCCTGTAAGCTCTGAGTATGGAAAGTGTATTACAGTTTTCATAGCAATAGTGCAGAGAGTAGGTTTTCGAGAATACTATGAATCAACTTTGAAAATCATTGAATATGATAAGAGGTGTCATGTTCTAAATATTTTAACCAAGCAAAATTTAAGTGAATTTGCTATATAGATTTGAAAATCGACTAACCAATGAACCATTAATTTTCTACTGATTAATTAAAAGTTTAATGTTTAAAACCTTCCAATCACTTTGATGAATACATGCTTTTTTCTACCACACCACAGGCACTAAGTGTACATTGTTATAATAGCAACAGTGTTATTCCCCAGGAAATTCAGTCTGATTCATTAACTCACAATAGTGAATACTCTTTTCAGCAAAAATATAGTTAAATGAGGCACAACTCCATGTGTTTTTGTCTCTTACTTATAAAATGTCACTCTGGCACACTCATGGCTTTATTGCAATCAGTTCTTTTCAAGATTGAAAATTACAAAGCTTTTCCAAAGAGACATCAAATAATGAAAAGAACCATCCACCACAGGAGCCTTTATAAAAAAAGCCAAAGAGCAAAATTACTTCAGAAAAAAAGCCTCATATACCTGAATGGAAATCTGAATATACAGGATCTTCCTCCTGCTGCTGAATGAATCTAGACAACATTAAAATACTGTACCCATAACAGTATCAAGGCTAAACATTAAAAATTTCTATTAAGGGGCGCGTGGGTGGCTCAGTCGTTAAGCGTCAGCCTTCCGCTCAGGGCGTGATCCCGGGGTCCTGGGATCGAGCCCCACATCAGGCTCCCTGCTCCTCTGGGAGCCTGCTTCTTCCTCTCCCACTCCCCTGTTTGTGTTCCCTCTCTCGCTGGCTGTCTCTCTCTGTCAAATAAATAAATAAATAAACTCTTTAAAAAAAATTTCTATTAATGTCTGTATGTTCCCTTTCTAAATAGAATGCAAAACCTCTGGCTCAGAAAGCTAAGATGTTCACACAAAACTTGCTTCTAAACTAAAATTTATATATTTATTCTAACTCATGAATCTGCAGATAACCACAAACAATAAGGCCTGACTAAAGTGGATTGAGATTATGCTGACCAGAGTAAAGTCTGTTCCTACACCGGGTAGCCTAATCTCCAGTATGGTTTCTGGAATACCATGTACAGATTTCGGAGACTTTCCTTTCATTCTTCATTGTCATTTAAGTAAATGAGATATTATCCAAAGCACTCAACCCATTATATTCCATCATCTCTGCAAATAAAAGTAAGCAAACTGCTTATTTTCGAAATGTCCTGAAAACGAATTAAAACAAATTTCTACACGGTATTACCAGATTCTTAGAGGTTGATGCAAATAACTTTAAGGTTTTACTCTAATTATTGTGACACCTTAGATCAGAGACTCTCAATGGGGTAGGGGATGGGAAGTGAGGGAGATGGGCAGGTAGGAATTTTGCCCACTGGGGGACATTTAAAATGTCTGGAGACATTTTGGGTTGTCATAACTGGGGAGTGCTACTGTCATTTTGGGATAGACAGTAGGGATGTTGTCAAACCTCTTCCAACGCAGAGGACAGATCCTCCATTACAAACAAAAAAAGGAAAAAGTTAGCCAAATGTTTAATAGTGCTGCTGTTGGGAATCCCTGACTTAGAACAGTGTTGATCGAAAGAACCTGGTCCATGGTGCTGGAAATGTTCTATATCTAAGTTGTTCAACCTGGTAGCCACTAGAAGACCACAGGCAGCTCTTAAACACTTGAAATGGGACTGCTGTGACTAGAGACAACATTTTTACTTTTACCAAATTTTAAATAATTTAGACGTAAACAGCCACATATGGCTAGTGACTATGACACAGCATAGCCCTAGATGATTTGTAAAAGAAAACTGGGAAACTACTTGCAAAGATAATGTGAGTGAATTTTAGACAAGATAACTGCTCACAGCTATTTCTTTTACCATTTTTATATTTTCCAATGGGATAGTCCAGAAGGGACTCCTGGATTGATCCGAATACTGCTCTGTACTCATTCATACCAGTGACCAGCTGTGAGGCCTGGACTATATGGCCTTCACCACCTTTAACTTACCTGCACCTCTATGTTCCTGCCTATAAATCAGATCAGAGACCTCCGAAATTCCTTGTGGGGCTGACATTCTACAATGTTGTCATTTAGCTTTCAATGAACTTGTGGTATGATATTTAAGTATGCCAGCAATTACTTAGTAATTTCACTTCTTTCCCTAAAAACGTGTTCCCATGCATTTACTTTGCAGAAAGTTTACAAGAGTTATGGTAGGTGAGCCATAAAGACTGCTAGAGTGAGTTGCTACCTATTTACCTCCTGGGAGGCAGGTGAAATGCTAGAAAGGATATGGACTAGCACGTGAGCCCCAATGCAGAGTGTATGAATTATTACCTCTTTATGTCTGAAATACTAATACTTGTGGGGACACATGGCAACTGCTCCCAGTCAGTGTGAACTAATGAGGGGATCATCAGTATCGATAAAAGTGCAACGTATGCTACAATGGTATTATATTCAAGGACATACTCCACTCTTTATACCTGAAGCATACCCACAGAAAATCTTTGTACGTGAGAATATGGATAAAACATTAGATATACTATAGCAGACCAACAGAACCACGGTGTAATTACCACAAATACTTCCCTCGGTTTACTGTTCATCTTTGCGCTATTCAAATTCCTTCTCAGGTTAAAAAAAAAAATCCTTTCACCAGATAATAAACTAAACAAAATACTGTAGCTTAAAATCTTGAACGAAGTCAACTTAATGCGTGTCCTTTGTGCCCACCTGGGAGTTATCAGGAATTTATATTTAAAAGGATTGCTGTTTAAAGACACGCTATTGTTCTCTTTGAAGCCCTGAGTGAAAGTAGTGCTGTCAGGCTGGGTTCTAATGCAACCAGCATGTGTCCTCCCGCAGCCCATTAACCTTTAATACTTGTCACTCAGCTGCTTACACAGGAGGATTTTTTTTTAAACCCAGAGAGGAAACAAGGTTATTTAGAAGGAATCAAATGGATAGTTTTACATCTCGAATGTTGGGAGGGAAGGGAGTTTTTTTATGCCATCTAAATGGATAAGTTAAGGGAACAAAGCCAACGATTACAACCTAATTTTTAAATTAAACACTGTATAAAATAATTACAAAGGAAGCCAGCCCTGCTTATTTCTAACAAGAAAGTCAGAGGACCATTTTGCTGCCAACTGAAAAATCCAGCAAAACGATCACAAATATAATTTTTAAAAATACACACTTTTATGACAATTAGTTCTCAAAAAACTAAATCTAATGCTCAAGTGATTAAGAATCTGCATTCTTGAAACTCCACTTGGGTATTTACGCTGCTTGTTCACTAGGAAGCTGATGTGTACCCCAATGTGTACGTAGCAACACGTGAGCTGAAGGCTTTACCTGACCCAGTAAAAGTGTCAAGGGCTCCATCTCCAGTGGTGGTGGCCGCTTCACTGCTGTTCAAAGGCTCTGTTTTGACTGCAAGGAGAGACACTACGTAGAAGAATAAGTCCATGTGAGTTTGATATCTACATTTTTATCAAAGATGCTCACTGCTCCACTAGTGGCTTTTCCAACTACCAACGGGCATGCAAGAGAACACTTGAGAAGTCGATGAGGAAAGTTTTGTTAATTTAGCTTCTAAAAAATGGACATGCATTTGTAGAGGATTTAATATAAAAATCCTCTGACTAAGCTAGTTCTCTCAGATCTGGTTTTTAAAGGCAGTCCACCTTACAAAAGGAAACAGCAGTACACATATTTACATTGGTAACTCACCTAAGCACCCTCTGACATTAGAGTCAAAAGACAGAAAAAAGGAATCATAGTCGGTCTTCAGCCCATTTAATCCAAATCATAACAAAGAGATTTACTACCTTGTATTTTATTCTTCCCAAGGAGACATTAAAAAAAAAAAAGTGATTGACTGCGTAAGAGTACAATGGAGGCATATGCAAATGTGGAAACCATGGGTCTGTTCCTGAGTTGGGTGGAAAATGAGGCACTGAATAAATTTCTGCTCTTAAATATACTAAACAGTCATAAGATGTGGGGGGTTTTATTTTAATGGTACAACAATTTTTAATGCATTACAGAGATAAGCAGAGAGAAAGAGATCATTCCTACAGCAGTCAGTACATCTTCCGAAAACTCTTTAAAAGGTTGTAGTATATTTTGCCAAAATCCTCCCTTGGGAATGATGTCGGCAGGCACACATCATCATTGTCATTATTAGACGCAGTGAGTCAGGGAGAGGGGCCATGAAAAATCCTCGACCTGTTTTTGTCACACCATATTTTCCCTTTGTGGGCAAAGCTCTGTTACATATATCACCGCAACATGGGGATCAACTAAATTATTTTCTACTTAACACCTCTTATGTTTCCTGGTCATAAATGGAATGATACAGTTAAATAACTTAGAAGCAAGCAGAAAACTATAAAGAAAGCTGAAGACTAGCCAACCATGAACAAAGATGGCAAAAAGAAGAGTAGGGTCAGAGCGTCCCCATCAACCAAGCAAGTCAGCAATGTTACTCTGTTAGAAAAGCAGTTAACTGATGGAGAAACACGCAGTCATGATTATGCTCTCTTTCCACAGAAACAGAATTGACCAGACCCTTCCTCAGTGAGACCTGGGATTCAGTTAGGATCCATGACTTAATAATGTCATGAAGATTTGCCCAAAGATTGAGAGGGGAACTGTAAAGTTTGGAAAGCAGGAGTGAAGAAATCTGGATTACGTATCCTAGCAAAAGGGAAGTTTAAGTTTAGGTTGCCCTATTTTTCAACAGCCACAATAATCTGAGGAATAGGGTCTAGGTATTTGTATACTGATAAGTAATGAATTGGTGGTTAAAACTTTACAGTAGTAATTTACATAGTAGTCCATTTATAGTTATACCTGACTACTAATTATATTTCCCACTACAAAATTATTTACGGCTACACCACTATTTATCAAGAGCTTACTATGTGCTAGACCACTGACATGGAGTTAATCGTTAAAACGATTCTGATCGATATGAACCACCATATCCATTTTATACAACAGAAAGCTGAAGGGTGGGTTGAGGAGCTTGCATTGGTTCCTTTAAAGGAGATGAAGAAACTGTGTTCTGAACTCAGGTCTTTAGCTCTACATCCACAGTCTCTCCACCGTAACAGGCTGCCTTCGGGTATGAAAACGGCTTATGTTCACCACAGAGACGCATCACAAAGGCTCAGAGATGGGTAAGAACGGGCTTATCCTCTAGACAGCGTCCTTAAGAAAACTATGTCAGAGATGAAAACTGCAAATATGAGACTAGGCTACTAAAGTATGTTTTCCATTTCTTCTCATGAAATATCTTCAAAGGCATAAGTAGCAAGTCGAAAAGCAGATAATAACAGCACACACTTAAAAGATACTTAATACGAGCCAGGTGCTGTTGCTATGCTTTACAGATATGAACTCATTTCTTCCTCATGACAATCAGATGAGGTAGAGAATACTATCATCTTAATTCTTCAGATAACGAAAGTGAAGCACAGAATAGCTAAATAGCTTGCCTGTAAGTCACATAGCCAGTAAGAACTAGAATTTGAGACCAGGTGGTGTGGTTTCAGAATCCAAATTCTCAGCCAAACTGCCTCTCAGGAAGCACTAACTAATCAAGAATTCCTTTCATCTGTATGAAGATGATCCAGAGTGTGACCTAGATGGATGTAAAGCTCTGAGGTAATGCCCTCATTCAACTTCTGACAAAAAAGCACAGTCCAAAGCCTTCAGCAACACTAATACAAGGGACAGTCTCTTGAAACTTCCAAATTCTAATGCTGGCTAAATTCCTATTTACATGTGTCTAAATCTATAAACAATACCTGTAAAATAGATGTAAAAAAATTATGTATTTCACTTGTGAATTGAGGAGAAAGGAGCAGAACGTGAGCTGGGTCTAAAAAACTAGTCTAGAAGCCAGACATGAGGATTAGTTTTGTTACTTTGGATCCTGACTTTGTATTGATGTCGATTATAATCTCAATTTGAAAGTTGCAGGGGGTCGAAAGGAGAAGGAAGAAAAGGGAGACAAAGAGTTTGTGGTTGCACATTCACTATACTGGAAACATCACTCATTAAAATTTTAAAGTTCTGAATTTGGTCAAAGACAGACAAAGAAGTTTCATTTTACTGAGAAAAGGCATCCGTAGAAAGTATATGAAGAGAAGCATAAATGTCAAGATGTGTTCAGTGTCCTAACATGCATGGATTTTAAAGTAATAATTCAACAAATGCATTTGGGGAAAAACTGCACATTAATGTTAATTTATTTTTCATATGCAGATAAGAACAAAAAGGAAAAGAGGGAAATTTGATTATGTTGCTACACAAAGTAAATTATTCTCACATTACGTGGACATCAACAAACATCTCTTGAGCTCCAAGTGAAATGCAAATTAACTTGGTTTGATTTTGTAAAGAAACAAAATAACTTTACGTAATAATGAGTAATTTGCTCTTCCAGGGGCAGAAAACTAAGAGAAGTGAAATGGACATTCTATATATGATTAGTTGATTAAAAAGACAGACTACAAACGAGTATCTTAATATTTATAAAACAGGTAACCAGTACAAAGGAAACACTATTTTAATGAGAAAGTTTCAAAAATGTAACTCATTTTCAATAAAGGTCCAAATATATTTGAAATGTATTCTATTTTCTTCTGTCTTGGTTTTGTTTCTGCACTTTAAATTAAACATACCATGTACTTTTCTAGTGACAGGCAACTTGTTTTTAGTTAAAAATGTGCAAGGCATTACTGGAAAGATATTCATCAATGAAACATCTTATTATTTTCTAAAACTTATAAAAAAATCCTCATTCCAAATGATTATCAGTATATATTCATTGTCATGTTCAAATGTATTTTTTTCTCACTGTTTTTCACTTTTCTTAAATTAACACGGGTTCAACAGGGTTTTTAACTCATTAGGACAATGTCCAGAATCATTACATGCTATAAAATGGAAAGGACAATCTTCTGTAAGAGATAAACATCATATTTTTCAATAAAATGAAACTTACAAATGTTTTGATTTCAAAAGTAACAATCATATTTTAATGTCCTAAATTAAAGAGTATTGTGGTTTTACTCTTCTATATGTTCAAAATAAGTAATTCAGGGTTCAGGGTTCAGGGTTAATTCAGTAATGCAGGGTTTCTCTAAAAGTGGGATGAGAAACTATATATATAGCACTTTGTACAGAACTTATTACTTAAGAAATACTTGTATTGTCAACTCCCCCCACTAGTTATATATTTGTAATTTGGGTATTTTTCATAGAGCCAAACATTTAAAAAAAAAAGTCAAAATATTTTTAATATATTGATTGTAATATATTGGTATAATTGGATTTTATTTTTTACCTTTAAAAATAATTGGTATCTACGGACTAAAATCAAAATTGTATGTGATTATTGTCGGGTGTCAGCTGTGCTGCAGCCTTCATTACTATCCTCTTACGCATATTTTCAAAGCAAATTTAATCTTGTCTGTTCAGGTTATCTCTGGAACTCAAGCACAACATTAATGTATATTCATTGTTTGTGAAGAAAGTCTGTTTATTGTAATAATTCAAAGTTCATGTTCATTGGTTGCAATAGCAGATTTAATCCTTGAAAGAGAAGGTGACCCAAGTAATTTACATCTTACATTTCATCTTCCAAAATCTGTGCTTAAACTGGTATAGACTTAAAAGACATGTATGTGTCAATTCTAAATATACTTCTTTCTGAACCACAAAATCACCCGTAGCTCCTTCTGACAGCACAGGTTCTACAGGGAATTTCAGGAGGAGTTAGATCAGGAAGGATACAATTTATAACACTACAGGGGAGCATGCAGTATTGCCTACCGATTTTAATAATTAGTATAGCCTATGATTTATGTTTGTCTAAATCAATATCTTCACTCTAAAATCTATGAGCACGAAGTGTCCTTCACTCCTAAATATCCAGAAAGTAATTTTGTAAAATAATTTGATAACACAATTTATGGCTTTCATCAAAAAAACAATTTAAAAAGAAATAGGGCCATGATGGTAGATGGTTCTACTTTATTAACATGTAACATTCAGAAATAAGCCCCTTGCATAAGTCAATCAATCATCTGTATAATAAATATAATAAAAATTCTGAAAGATTCTTTTCTATAATGTATAGATTTTAAATATAGAAAATGTTATAAATCTGATCAGAATGTCTGATTTAGGTTCTCCCAAACCTTCTCTTTAAAGCATTTTCTTAATCTCCATGTAGAATCAAATATTCCCTCCCTCTGCTATGCACCCACCTTGAACACATTATGCACTCATTACTTTCTTGTCTGTTTCCCTCTGCTAGACTTTTGGTCCCTTGATGGCCAGTATCATATTCTATAGGTCACTGGGTTCCCATTTCCTAGCACAGAGCCTGGCATATAACAGGAACTTGATACATTTTAATTGAGAAAGTGAAAATCCACTTTTAGATCTTATCCGAAGCAATTCCAACAGATGTCTTTCTGTAAAGTACAGCTAATCATGAATTGACACCATTAAGCAAATAAAAATCTTACCTATTTCTGTAAGTAATTTTTCATATGATTGTCATGCATTTACATGCATAAATATACATATACATGAAGTATACAGAGCATACATATAGCTCTATTTCGGGGGTCGGCAATTACATCCCACATGCCAAATCATCCCCTTTGTCTGTTTCTGTATAGCCTGTGAGCTATGAATGGCTTTTAAATTTTTCTATAGCTGAAGAATATCAAAAGAAGAATATTCGTGACATGTGAAAATTTTCTTAAAGTCAAATTTCAGTGTTCATAGATCAAGTTTTATTTGAACACGGCCAAGGTCATTGTCTATGACTGCTTTTGTGGAATAGCAGAGCTGAATAGTTATAACAGAGACCATATAACCTGCAAAGCCTAAAGTATTTACTATCTGACCCTTTACAGAAAAAAAATTGTTAACCACTGATCTATATGCTAGGGTGTGATTACATTTATTCCACTTTTATTGACAGTTCTATATTATAACAATTTTACAAGCAAAAAAAATTGAAAGGAAAATTATCTTCCAGTATAAATCTGTAGATTTATGTTTCTGGTTGAGATTAGATCTAAGTTACTAAATATTGATCGTACATACTCACTTTAGTAAAGTTGCCCATGTTACATGAGTATTTGAAAACAGAACAATAGCCAGTGAGCTAAAAATGTTTTTTTTACAAATGAAATGTTTTTTTTTTAAAAGATCAAAACTAGAATATTTTGTGATGTGATAACTATGAAATTTAAATACTGGGATCCATAAAGAAGGTTTTATTGGAATCTGATGAATCTCATTCATTTATGCATTGCCTATGGCTGCTTTTGAGTTATGGTGGAAAAGCTGAGTAGATGAGACAGACACGGTATGCTCTATAAAGGCTAAAATATTTACTGTCTGGCTCTTTCTAGAAAAAGACCCCTGAGTTAGAATTAAGAGAAAGTAAATTCTTGCAACATATTTTTAAGTATAAAATGTATATTTTAAGTGTGGAATTGAAAAACATTTCAAGGTAAAACTATTAAAAAATCATAAATAATGGGTATAATGGAGTATTCTTCTCTCACTGGCCATATATTTTAATTTAATCAGATACAGCAAGATCCAGCCAAACTGCCTATCCTAACTACTCTCTTATAATGCACATTTCCAACAGGCAGGGAGGTCCTCTTTTTAATCTTAATATTGGGTGATTCCATGTTAGTGGTATAGTTTTGCTTTTATTTTTTGATTCTGATAGTATATTAACTTTTAATTTAGAAAAAAAAATTATGGGGCACCTGGATGGCTCAATTGGTTGAGTGTTCAACTCTTGGTTTCGATCTCAGGGTCCTGGGATTGAGCCCCACATTGGGCTCTGCGCTTAATGGGGAGTCTTCTTGAGGATTCTCTTTTTCCCTCTCCCTTTGTCCCTCCCCCTACTCACTCTTTCTCTAATAAATAACTCTTTTTAAAAAAGAAAGTTTGTTTATACTTTTATATATTTTATTTATATGAATGTAGTAATTGTAGTTCAAAGTGTTTTAAGGGTTAATATTGATTTATAACTTTTAATGTACAGCTTTCATACTGATAATTCTTTAAATGATGGAAATTTTAAATGTTTATGTTACTTTAGTCACTTTAACCAGATTATTTATTGAAATCCATAAAATCGCTGATATCTTTTGCCATGTTAAGAATTTAAAATAAGAGTCTGTAGGTTATGGAGATGACTGAGTTTTATGTATGTAAGTCTGCTTCACCTGCTCTTACTGATATAACTGCTGTGCTGAATTAACCACTTAAATGATAGGTAGGTAGAAAAACAATAGATGCATCTGTTGGTGCAACACTCTAAAAAATGTAAGGAAAAATGCAACTGGTCTAAGGAATCTAAAATTAGAATACTAGTTGGTAAGAAAAAAACATAGTCAACTGTTATCTATAAACAACAAAAAGTCATGTTTATTTCTCCTTTTTCTTTACAAGTACTTAACACAGAAAAGGAAGTGCAAACAGAAAGAGCAACAGAAAGCAAACCAGAAGGGCAATACCACACACCCAAACACATGCAGTGTACCATCATCTCTCATACTTGTTGCGGAAGAGGGGGTGTTGCAACTCAGCAACCAGTCTGCAGTGTTTAAAACAGTCATGTTGTCCCCTGAGAACAGGAACAGTATAAGGGTTCATTGTCTGAATGCCTGTTCAGTGTACATGAATAGTCTTCAATGCTTGCACTGGCTCCTGACCTTTTAGCCAAAATCATAACTGTGCTGTATGACTTTTACACTTTACTTTATCAGGTCTGTTTTAGTTCAGTTAAATACATATACATGATGATTAGTGAACTCCAAGGTTTGATTCCAGAGTTTTTAAAAATCTTATTATGTGTACCCAAGTTAAGGTTTAAATATCAATGTTCTTACACCAGAAATCATCATTAAACAATCTTACAAATTTGCAAACCTATAATTAATTAGCTAAAATTATAGATGCATGTTTAGAGACAAATAAACATTATCAACAAGGAAATGTTAATCTACAAAGGGTTTGGTGTAAAACATTATTAAATACAGGCAAACTGCAATGCACACAACTTTACAAAAAAATTTTAGACTGCACAGTTATTTTAAAATAAATGGGAAGAGGTGTATCAATCTCAGAAATACTGAAAATTTAAAAGAAAATATGATGTGGCAAATGTTGTTTAATAATATGATTAGTTTATAAATTAAAACAAATTTCATATAATTTTTCTCTTATTGACTAAAACAGATCTATAAAACTTCAAAATGATGGTGAATAATTTAAAAAGTAGCTTACACATAATATGTGTATATACTTGTCATCTCTTGCTACATATTCTGATGTAAAAATTAGACCATATCTTTTAATGGCTGAATGCATTTTATAAAATCAGGAGGGCAGAATATTTGAAATAACTGTTATTGTTACCATATGCTGTGGCATAATTATAGGCTGATCAAATGAGAAAGTATCTGAAAAAACCTTAATTCCCATTTTAATACATCAGGTATTAATCTCTTTGAAAAGAGAGGGCAAAAGACATAAATATTTTTCTATTCTCAAACCTCTTTTAAGAAAATAAAAGAAAAATTTGGGGTAGCTTTCTCCTGCAATTCAAAATAAAACCGAAAACTAGTTATAATTTCTTCTCTCTCTCTCTCTCTCACAAGATCAGAGTACAAATCCTTTTGGCCACACTTTCTGCATTTTTTGGAATATTTACAAGGGCAAATACAAAAAGGAAGCTTTGCTAAAAGCTTTCAAAATGTTGTTCAGGGGTATCTATACTTTCTGAATTTTTCCAGCTACAGAGGAGGTGCAAAAAAGTTTCAAGAAAATCAACAGAATAATAGACAGTCTATTAGCCATATATTCCCTGGATATAATGCTGATTATGATATTGATGATAAGGATCCCTAACATGTGACATGATAGCAAACATTGAAATATGATTCTGGGTGTCTCTGGGATGGTACACTTACCTCCTGTTCCATTTGTGGTGACAGATGTGCTGCTGAGATTAGCCTTCTCCAATTTGGAGCTACCAGGAGTATCACCACTTCCAACAAGAGGATGAGGACTTGCGAGGTCCTGCATTTCCATAGACCTGTTAGAGCAGCAAGCAGCAGAGCAAAAGCTGAAATCTCAGCAATGACCTCTTAATAAACTACACATATTATTCTACTGAGTACACATGTGATTTCACAATAAGAACTGAGACCAATAGCTAAGACTTCTTTGTTAACCAGGTGAACATGACAGTCCATTAAAAATTAGTAAACAAATAAAGCTTCCATGGTAGTTTAGCCTCATAATTTATTTGTAATCCTATAACTATTCTGTATAATAAAGTACAGAAGAAAGATTCTGTCATCTTAGCTCTTTAAGTTGATAGGGATACCCTCCTCCTACATTGACCATCTCTGTTATAAACATGTAGAAATGCTGAAAATATTTCACTCCCAAAATTTAATGTCCTTACCCACCAGTGTCAAAGAAATCAATAACTAGAAATAAAGTATAAACTCAAAGTCAGAACAGAAACTTCTAGCTGACCTTGTGGATCCAAGGGTGAAAAACGGAGCTGAAGGATTGAGGGCTAGAGTTGTTACACCTTTTATATCTACTTAGGAATAGATGGTTTGACTTAAGTCTATTTCAGGGAATGTGCTGGAATTGAGACCCTAAATAAAACTGAGACTCTTGAAAGGCTGACCCTCTTTGGAAACAGAAACTAAAAAAGCAGAATTTCACAGTAGGCCAAAGAAGCCACACATGCTTCAATGAAAGAAGGGAAACACATGAGATAAACAAAAATTGAGAGAACTTATCACCAACAAGCTACCCTACAAAAAATACTGAAGGAAGACCTTCTGTTAAAAGTAAGGGTACCAGATAAAAACTCAGAGCTACAGGGAGGAATGAAGAGTGACAGAAATGTAAATATATAGGTAAATACAAAGGTTATGTTTTGTTTTTCTTTTAATTCATGGAAGACAGCCAACTGAAGCAAAAAAAAAAAAAAACCACAACATTGTATTATATGATTTATAATATGGTATAGGACTAAATACATGTTAATAGCACAAAGCTAGTGGGACAAAATTATATTCTTTTAAGGTTCTTTCATTTGGCATGAGGTGTTATGATATGCTTGGAGAAGACATTTAGGATACGTCAAGTAATACCTAATATTAAATATTAATAAGAAAAAATATTAACAGATATAACAAAAAGTCAAAGGAAAAATTAAAATAAAACATTAAAAAAATTTGACTAACCCCAAAGACCAGGAAAAGAGGAAGTCAGAAAGAACATATGTGAAAAATAGAGAACATATAGCAAGACAGCACACTCAAACCTAACCATATGAACGGTCACCCTAAATATCAATGGACTAAATACTCCAATGAAGAGCCAAAGACTGTCAGATTGGATTAAACAACCACAGCCCAACTATTAGGGATCTACAAGAGAAGTACTTTAAATACAGACACACTGTGATACTATGGTATACTGCCCAGAAGAAGTCATTCCTATAGCTGCTGGGAGTGTTACCAACTAGAAGTTCTCAACTAAGTTCCTTTCCAAGCCTTGCTCTCAACTAAAGAGAGTCATTTTATCCTAAATCACACCCTATCTGGGGTTAGCCCTTACCTACTGACTGACCATGAACGGGTATAAAGGTATTACCCTCACCCTGAAGGTCACTTGAGTCTAGAGTCACCATAAGATCAGCTGAGGCCTTTGTTGCAATTGCATTGAAGATCGAAGTTTCTCAGTCTAATCATGCTTCCATCATTCCCCCAAAAATATTACCAATGAAAGCACAACACAATAAACTTCTGGCATATAAATCTCCATGTTAGAGTCTGCTTCCGGGGAACTTGAGTAGTGATAAGGCACAACTAGGTTCAGAGTAAAGGACAGAAAACAATAGAACATGTAAATAATAAATGTAACATAAATGTTTGGGCTATTATAATGTCACAAAATGGTCCTCAAAATGAGCAGTATTACCAGATACAAAGAGAGAATTAAGAAAATGAAAGAAATGATAAATTCTTCAAAACCCTAGATGTGCATGTACCTACCCGCCAAGCTTCAAAAGATATAAAGCAAAAACTAACAGAACTAAATGAAGAAACTGACTAGGAATCTTTGGTCATACTTGGAGCTTTTATAACATTCCTTCCACAATAACCAATTGCAAAAGTAGACACTGTCATCACAACATGCTGTAGTTGACAGTTATAGTATACTAACACCCAATAATTATAGAATACGCATTATTTTCAAGTGCACATGGAATGTCTACCAGAAGGACTGTCAGGTAGGGCATAAAATAAGTATCATAGGATTTTGAACTAACCCGTACAGAGTATAGTACCTGGTCATAATTAATTAAATCAGAAAGCAATGATAGTAAAATACATGAAATAATCATTAATACTTGAAAATTACACACCACAATTCTAAGTAACCCATGAGTCAAAGAAGAAATCACCAATGAATTTAGAAAATACTTAGGACAAAATACTAATGAAAACACATCACATCACCCCACATGTAGTCAACTTATCTTTGACAAAGTAGCAAAGACAATACAGTTGAGCAAAGGCAGTTTCTCTACCAACTGGTGCTGGAAAAACTAGACATCCACAAACACACAAAAATTAAGTCCAGACACAGAGCCTATATCCTTCACAAAAACTAATTCAAAATTGATCATAGACCAATATGTAAAAATGCATAACTATAAAACTCTTAGAAGATAACATAAGAGAAGGCCTAGACGACTTTAGACATGACTTTCAGTTTTGAATATAACACCAAAGACAGAATCCATGAAAAATAAATACTGGTAAGCTGGACTTCATTAAAATTAAAAAACTTCTCTTCAAAAGTCAATGTCATGAAAATTAAAAGAAAACCACAGGCTGGAAGAAAATATCTGCAAGAGACACATCTGATAAAAGACTGCTATCCAAAATATATAAAGAACTCTTAAAACTCAACAGTAAGAGAAAAATGACCTCCTTAAAAAAGGACCAAAAACTTCAACAGACACCTCACCAAAGAAGATATATAGATGGCAAATAAGCATTTAAAAGGACAGTCCACATCACATGTTATCAAGGAAATACAAGTTAAAATAATAAGATAACACTTTACTATTTACTAGAATGGCCAAAATCTGGAACACTGACAACTAAATTCTGGCAAGGATATGGAGCAATAGGAACTCCCATATGTTGCTGGTGGGGATGTAAAATGGCACATCCACTTTGGAAGACAGTATTGCAGTTACTTATAAAACTAAACATACTCTTACCATTCGATCTAGCAGTCACACTCCTTGATATTTACATCAAGGGTCTGAAAATATATGTCCACACAAAAACCTGTACACAGATGTTTATAGCACCTTCATTCATAATTGCCAAAACTTGGAAGCAACCAGGACGTTTTTCACTAAGGTGAATGGATAAATTCTAATATATAGAGTCAATGGGCCATTATTCAGTGGTAAAAGGAAATGAGATTTCCATCCATGAAAAGACATGAAGGAATCTTCACTGCATATTACTAAGTGAACAGCCAATCTGAAAAGCCATACATAGTGTATGATTCCACTTATATGATATTCTAGAAAAGTAAAACTATCTTACTGGGGTAGAAATGAGGGAAGGATAAACAGGAGTACAGAAAATTTTTAGGACGGCGAACATATTCTGTATGACATTGTAATGAAAGATACATGTCATTATACATTGTCTAAACTCATTGCATATACAATACCAACAGTTAGCCCTAAAGTAAACTATGGACTTACAGATATTATGATGAGTCACTGCAGGTTCATCTTTGGTAATAAATGCACCATTCTGGTGAGTAATAACAATGGAAGAGGCTATACATGTATTGGAACAGAGGGTATATGGGAAATTTCTGTAGCTTCCTCTCAGCTGTGTTATGAACTTTAACTGATCAAGAAATGAAGTCCTTAAAACAAACAAACAAAAATACTTCAAATCAGTATTTGTGATCTGCAAATAAAGCAGTGGCTAATGAGAAATTTATTTCTTTAAAAGATTACACTAGAAAAGGAGTAGAGCTTAAAGACTGTGATCTAAATTTCTACTCTAATAAACTAAAGAAAAGTAAATAAGCCCAAAGTAAATAAAAGGAAGGAAACAATAAAGAGCATAAATCACTGAAAGAGAAAAATATGTGAGTAATAAAGACAATTTACAAATCCAGAGGACGATCATTAGAGATAACAAAAATATTTAAAAAGATAATAAGGAAATACTATGAACAACCTGATGCCAAAGCATTCACTAATTTAGATTAAATCAGCAAAATTCTTAAAAGACACAACCTATAAAACCAATCCAATAAAAAATAGGAAATCCAAATAGTCCTATATCAATTACAGAAATTGAATTCATAATTAAACACCCCCCCAAAAAAAACCCCACAAAAAACAAACCCAAAAAACCAATTCCAGGATGATAGAGTTTTCTTAGTGAAGTCTAATAAATAAGGAAAAATAACAGTCTTTTATAAATTCTTTCAAAAAAATAGGAGGGAACACACTTCCCTCCCTCATATGAGAAAAGGATTACTCTCATCTAAAACCTGACGAAGACAATTTTTAAAAAATTGTGGATCTATATTTCTCATGAACATAGATGAAAAAAAATAACAAAATATTACCAAGTGAAATGCAACAATAAAATAGCTACTATATCATGACTAAGTGTGCTTTATCCCAAGAATGCAAAGTTTATTTAACATCTGAAAATCAAACAATGCAATTCAATATATTAACAAAATATTTTTTCAATGAGTACAAAAAAAGCATTTAACAATATTCACCATCCACTCATGATGGAAACTCTCAGCAGCCTAGAAAAGAAATATTTCCCTCATGTCTGATAAAGATCATTCTTGAAAAATCTATAGCTTAAATCATATTTAATAATGAAATATTAAATTATTTCTCCCTAAGCTCAGAACTAAGGGAAGGATATCTGTTTTTCCCATTTTAACATATTTTACTGGTAATCTTAGCCAGTACAAGAGGACAAAAATAAATAAATAAAAGGGATAAAGTTTAGAAAAAAAATTGTTTGTTCACAGATAACATAATTAGTTATGTAGAAAAAACTGAGAAATCCACAAAAACAAAACAACAAAAAATACTAGGATGAATGAGTGAATGTACTAAGTTATAGGTACAAGGGCCTTGCTACTACTAAATCAAAACATGAACCAAAAATATTTGAAACTTCAGTCAATACTGCTCTAGTTCAAATACTGAAATATCAAAATGATGGTTGTTCAGGAATTGGAAGTTCCCCTCCTGCTCAACTCTTAAGAGGAATCTGAATGTTCAAACCCTCACCTTAACTGCCAGTCAGAGCCAAGGACTTAGGCTTTTCAGGAAATAAACACGACAAAACAAACAGTATGCTTCAGGCTCTACTGAGCTTTTGTATGTTCAGAATACCATAAATGTTTTGAATACCATAATATTTGAGTCCTAACAAGAAGCAGGAAAATGTGAACTCTGCTAAAGAGAAAACACAGTAAACACAAGGAGACCTGTATGTGACCCAGGTTTTAGAATTATCAGACAAGGAATTTAAAAATTATTGTTAATATATGAAATAATTTACAGGAAAAGATACATACCCACACACAAGATGTGTGCGTGTGTGTGTATGTCACATATATACATATATATATATATATATATACACACACACACACACACGTGTCATGTATATTTAGATACTCACATATAATACATTTATGTATATATAATACAGATGTATATATGTACATATGGTTATACATACATATCATACATACATATGTATATATACATATATATCTATGTACTGCATATAGAAAAACAGAAACTCTAAAAAAATGAAAATTCTAGAACAAAAATTACAATATATTAAATAAAAATATTCTCTGGATCGATTTAACAGCAGATTAGACACTGCAAAAGAATCAGTAAATCTGAAGCTGGGCCATTAGAAAGTACCCAAACTGGAACAGCAAGACAAAAACGGGGGGCAGAGGGATTAACTGAGTATAAGTAACTAGTGTAGTATTATCAGGAAGCAAGAGAGTGAGACAGAATAATACTGAAATAAGTAATGGCCAAAATTTTTCCAAATGTGATGAAACACCAACCCATAGACCCTTGAAATACAGTAAACAACCTATGAGAAAAGGGAAAAGAAAACCAAACCATAGGCACACTGTAGCCAAATTCTGAAAATAGCATAAGTAGAAAGCTTTAGAGCAACCAGAATAAAAAAGAGGGAAATAGTAGTATTCCCCAAAAAACTATTATCTGTAGCACACTCCTGGTAATAAGCTTAATTACAGTAAGCAATGAATGTTCATGACTTTATTATCTCCTAGTGGACCCACCCAATATATTTTTAATGTAATTGATCAAAAACATTAATGATTGCTTATATGCAAAGCACTGTCACAGTTGTTAGGATTGCTGAGTGAAGAAAATATGGCCCTACCCTCCAGGAGATCCAAATGAGAAGGCAGATATTGTGCAAAGAAAATTCAAGTACATTAAACGCTCACTGAATGAAACAAACAGAAATCAGCATGAACTCAGAGTATGGCAAATTTTCTCAGACACTATTAGCTGGGTTTTGATGATTTCAAAGGGATTCTGGGGGAAGCATTTGGTCAGAGGTACTACTGAAGGTGCAAGGTAGGACAGGCGCTCGGCCAATTTAGACCACATGCAAGATGAAGAAACAAGGAAAATAAGTCAGTAATGAAAGGATGGAGCGTACACTGAAGAGACGAGTAAAACTCAGTTGCCCCTGCAAAACAAAACAAAAATAGCCTTGGTCTTTTACATTCCAGTTTCCAGGAAACCAAAATGCAATGATCTGAATCTTTATAGTAAGTCCCCTTTGCTTGAATTCACTTTACTGGGTTGATATTTCTTAAAATTAAAAAGCCTTTTGAGAATAGACGTGCATTATTACCACAAACTATTTAGCAAGAATATTCCTGTACTTCCTTCTGCATATTCTGTAATTAATTTAATTCTGAAACTTCAGATACTTTTTAAGTCTACTTAACACAAATTAGAATATACAAAATATAAAATTTATCATAGACTTCGACAGCAGAAAATGATTAATGGTACCAGTTTTTACTGAGTACATACAGTGTGACACATTCTATGCCGGTACTTCATATATTTTCCCTCCTTTAATCTTTATAGTAACACACTGATAAACATATTACTTCCCGTATTTTATAGGTGAAGCAATCAAGGCTCACGGAGGATACACAGCATGCCCAAGACCGTGTGGGTAGAAAGGAGCAGCACCAGAATTTGAACTCATGTCTATCTGATGGCAGAACCCAGGTTCTTTCAATCACACATTGTATGTTTTCCATTTTAAAGTGACTTTAATTCTGTCACACTGTGAAACCACAATCAGGAATGCAGACTCCTGCAACAAAACACTTTGAACAGTTTTCAAAAATTACTAAAGTGAATATAAGCATCTACTCTGCCGAATCTATACCAGTTATTACCATATTTAAAGGTGACCCTCTTTTCCACCCGAGATGCCTGTTTCAACCCCTTTTTAGTGGTCCTTGTGTCATAAGGCCCTGTGAATACCAGCATCAGTCTGGACAATATAAAAAATGGACTTATCCATAAACACAAAAACTCACTTAAAAAATAAAGAATTGCAGGTCACCTGCAACTAGTTTCTTGGTTCTTTTCTGAAATTCCTCTGTAGCAGAGAAGGAATTTACTCCTAACAGACTGAAAAATCCTCTTGAAACCCAAGGAAGAGAAACTCTATATCTGCGTATTTCAGAGTCTACTCTAACTCAGAAACCATAATTCCTTCTGCACAGATGCTGGTAATGGGTCACAGCCTTTGCAAGTACAGGCTGAGATTCCATCAATCCTTCATGACCCAAGAAATGCAAAAGCATCCAATACTTTCGAGGACAGTCACTCTCATACCAGCTTCTTCTCTTTGCAGAAAGTGGACAGTATGTACGTATAGTTCTATGTCTCACGCTGTCAGCGTCAATCTTCATTTTAGCCACCAGAAGAAGTTTAAGTTTTTAGGCTTTGCTTTGCTTATAACTTCTTTCTCTAACATAAGTCTAAATTCCCCTTAGCTGCAAAGTAGGAATAACAACATTAGTCTCCACTTCAATAATGAGAGTCTCAGCTCCATTAGGGCGGGGATTATTTTCTATCTCATTCACTGTTTTTATTCACTACACTTAGAATTGTGCAGGCTACTTGGTGAGTGCTAATGAATGAACAATAAAACAGGAATAGGAAAAATGTAGATGAAGTCATCTGAGGTCCTGGAGTCAAATGCAGTCTACTTCAGAAAACATTGCTTGAACATCTACTATGTTCTAGAGACAGTTCTAGGAATACATAAACTATCTTCAGAGAGCTTGCTGGCTAGTGGAGAGCAAGAGAACAGGTGGAGAGAAACAGGGATCAGTTCTCTGATGGGAATGTGTGGAAGTGTTCATATCTGTATGTGCAGTGTTAGGTCTCCCAAACGAGTAAGAGGTTGTGCGTGTGTGTTTGTACAGACCCATGTGTTGGGGGTGAGGAGAAAGATGCTCTGCCTGCATACAGAAAACCACTGTGGAAGAAAAAAGAAAATAAAGCGACTTGGTCAACTTAGATCAGATGAAAGTCATGGCACGTCACTACTGAGTACCAGTTCCCACTCTCTGGAAAAAGCCCATCAGGTAACAATGCCAGGCCATCTTAAACCAACACATTTCAGTTTAGAATCCAAGAATCCATAGCTGCAAATCTAAGCCAGTTTCTCCTCTGGCAGTGGGCTGGGAGGTGTGGAACCTCTCCAGTGGACGCAGATCCATGATGTCACTGAGCAGGTGAACAGCAGTCTTGGAAGGAGGCCCTCGTTAACCCATTTTACCAGACATGGTCAGAACTGGGTTCCACCACAGAGAAGAGGACATGGAGGAGGAAGGAGACCCTAGCAACAAATATCAAGAAAATGGGCCACGCATAATGGGAGCTGTTCTTGCAATTTGCCAGTGACCTCATGCCTGTCCCTGGGGCCAGCATGAATGCTTGCAGTACAAGTGACCTGTCTGCCAGGGTGACCTCAGGCCCTGGAGTAACAGCAAATAAAGCCATGAACACACTGTTCTCTGGACACTTCTACAGTCTTTCCTTTCCAGGGCTTGCAGATCTACACTTGAGACCTGCAACTCTGGCCTTTTCCTCACTATGATCCTAACAAATTATCCAGATAAAACATGGTTTCCCCACTAAAGAAATGTGAGTAAATATTTGTAAAAAAACAGAAGCTCTAAATTCAAAGCCCCCTCCCTACTTAATCTGTAAACAAAGAAAAAAAAAATCAAATGAATTTCCCAAGCATTATTTGAATGGTACAGGACTCAAGTTTCTGTTAGGTCAGTTACAAACCATGGTTAATGAGGCAGGAAATTATTTCCCTCCAGTAAGCAGTAAAGCTGAAGGCCACAATCAAAACAGCTAATGCCATCAATTATACCCAGAAACACATCGACTCTTTTTCTGAGAAAAACTCAACCAGTAAGGACCAAACTGAATGAATGAATGCACAAAATAAAGATGACCTCCCTTCCCCAAAAAGATCATCCCCTACTAAAATGTTGGAATTTCAGGGTCCAAAGGACATTCGATGACCTCAAATGCAAAAATACCATGTTATGTTCGAGGCTGCGAATGCAGTGTTAAGAGCCTACACGGTAGACTCAGACTTGGGTTTTAAACCCTCTCTCCCGTTTACCAGTCACTGGAACTTAGGCTCAAAAATGAAGATAATAATATCCACTGGAGGGCTACGGTGTGAACTAAATAAGATCAGAAGCACACACACAGAGGCGCGTGCACGTGAGCGCACACTGCACAGAATTTGCAATACGGATCTTAGTAAATGTTAGCTATTACTACAATCACTTCCACAACACCATCAATATATTCCTCATTTGTCTGCTTGAAAACTTGTGTTGACAACAAAATTGTTTTCTTAAGAGGCAGCCCATTTCATTTTCAGATCACTCTTACTATTAGAAAGTTTCCCATACACGGTGTCCATGGAATTTTGGTCTTAGAAGAAGGTGAACCCACTGACATGGGTCAAGTCTAAACCTACTTTCCCATAACTGCCGTTTGAACTCCAAAGAGGGCTGCCCTGACCCCGGGCCTTTGTAGACACAAAATACCGCAGAGGCGTTACCACTCTCACCGCGGACCCATCAGCATAGCCTGAAGAGTACATCAGCTTTGCTCCCAGACACTTCAAAGCACGAATACATGCTGAAACCTAACTAACGAAACCCTTAAGCCTTTGTCCCATGTTAGGATTTACAGTCCTGTTTTCTCTCAGTCACTACACATGCAGTTGGCATTTGGAACCCAAGTAAACAGCTTTTCATGTGTTCCTCCTAAAGGCCATCTTGTTGGAGCAAGTCCATTGTTTCAGCTCGTCCCGTTACATTCTGATTCTGCTGCTCAACCTACCTCTCCCCTGTGCTCTGACACCAATAAACTTTCTTAGCATGCCTTCGATACCAGATCACGGTAAAAATGTTGAAAGGGCCAATGTCAAGGAGATCTTGAAGAGGACCCTAGAGGTGTAGCTCCAGATTTATACCAGCTCCTCAGGAGTAAGTATTGAGCTACTAGTAGTACTCACGTTTAGTCTGTATTCTTCTATCATTCCCCCACCCTCATAAATATATCAAGAGCCTCTGACACGCCCCTTGTTGAATGCCATCTGTACTTTGTATGACACGTGCCTTTGTTCCTCTTTTCTGGTACCTGCTGTCACAAAAGACTGAGGTTATTGTGTCTGCCTTCTGCTTAGAGAACTTAGACTAGATTCTCCTGACCACAACCCTCTTTCTAATTATTTACATTTAATTATCTGAGAATATAACTACAGAATCAACAATTCCCACAAGAATGTTGCTGTCTGTAGTTTATGTCATATAAAGAAACAATGAAAAAACGATTTCTCATAAGCAATACGGTGATAAAATACCCATAAGGTATGCACTGTATTAGATAAAAATATGGATTGGGAATCAGAAACATGAATATAAGTCTCTGATCTACTACCTAGAAAAAGTTAATGGGTGTATGTGTAGATGGTTTTCTAAATATCTTCTCAGGTTTACAGGACTCTCTAAATAACACTGAGAGTCTTCCATACGCGGGCATTCTGGACTCCCTTCCTTTGTACGCCAAGACATTCTGTATCTTTATGAGGTTACTCAACCCATTCACTTTGAACGCAAGGAAGTTAGCACCTGCCGCGAGGGATCAGAATGTGAAATATGATGAGGGAGCCCTGTGATAAGTGCCTGACCTTAGCAAACAAAAATAAAACCCCAAAGAAAAAGAAGAAAATGCAGCAATACATCAACCAGAATACTGTGTGGCTCCAAACAGAAGCAGTTCACGTTCCACTGCATAGTAAACAGTAGTGGGGTGTGTGATTCAAGGAATGGGAATGTCAGGAGACGTCAGGGAACTCCCTCTCTGCCCCATCCTTATGACACTATAACATGATAGTCTCCATTAGGAGGAAAAAAAAAAGTCAACCAGCCATCTTAGTGATAGGGACCTGGGGCCCATTTCTCATCTGACATAATACTTCACGGAGCAGGTCCAAAAACAATGCAGGGCCCTTGAAATCAGCAGGAGCTCAGCACTCCGATCCATGCCAAAGAGCAAGATGAGAAATGGGGCTGGTATAAATATTCACTGGGAAGTTACAGCCAACCTCCTTGCACCGTGTGTTCAGTGCAACTCAAAACTGCTCCACCTGGTCCCTTCTGGCTCCCTCATGTCTACCAGCGGCTGGCAGCTGGAGAGCAGGCTGAGCCTTGGGATCTTTTAATTCGTAAAGCACCAGAGGGGCAGGCAGGGGGGATGACAATGCATATGCTAGGTTTCCATTACAGGGCTGCCTTTTTCCCAGGTGGAAGGCAACGCTGACACCAGGGAATTCCATGTCTCATCTACGAAGGTCCCTCAGGAAATGTTTGGTCCTTTGCAAATGCTGGGGGTGTGGAATAATGCTCTTGACAAAAATCCTGGCAAAATATATCAAGCGTGTTGAATATTTTGTTGGGCTCACGTGCCATCTTTCCTTTTTTTCATTTTCCAAAGCAAAATCATTCTGTGACCTCTGCCTGGAAAAAAAAAAAAAAAAGTAGATGGCTGCCTCAAAGTTCGGAAATAAGTTGCTGTTTAGCCTATAAAACGTAGGATGAGAGAGGCTTTAAGATCACTATCCCATGAATCTCACTGCCAAAAAGGTTTTTAAATATTGCATAAACTTAGATGTGTTCCAACCATTCACATTTAAGGGGAGCACAGAATATTCTAAATATAAAGCACTTGCCCAGTTCCTAAAAGCTTGACAAAAGTACACTACGATGTAATTATTTCTTTACAATAAAAATGTCATAAGAGCACTAATTTCTAGGGCACTCACCTCAGTAATCTGTTATAATCTGTCAGTGATGGGGGAGGGTGTGCCTCGTATTCCACCTGCTATGAAGCAAGGTTTACCAAATACCAACAAATACACGATGAAGGGTTAACTAGGGTCCATTTGGTTTTTTCTATATGAGTACCCACTGCGCTCATAATTACAATTTGACCTTGCCTATTTATTAGAGTAGATCTGTCAGTTCTATTACTTAGATAAATTTCTGAGGTAGGTCCCTTTATTGTGTATTAAAAAGAAAAAAAGTGACATTTGTTTTTAACTCTCTCAATTTCACACTTGCCCCAGAACAGCCTGGCTTCCCCACAGCAGATAGACAGAGCTTTGCAATAACCACCTCAAACTTTTCAAAACCTTCTAATGCCACCCCATCCTTCCTTTTTTTAAAGAAGACATTTAAAATTTATTTATTTGAGAGAGAGAGCAGGGGGAGGGGCAGAAGGAGAAGGAGAGAGAGACAGAATCTCAGGCAGACTCCCTGCTGAGTGTGCAGGGGCTCGATCTTACAACCCCAAGAGCAGGACCGGAGCCAAAATCAAGAATCAGACGAGCAACAGACGAGCCACCCAGGTGTCCCACCCACCTCATCCTCCTTAAAGTGTTCCCAAATTCCTCACCGGGCCCTAAGGCCTCCTTCCTCACATGATGCTCCAATTCCCCATTTTTCTGGCCTTGGCTCCCAGTGATTGCCCTCACTCGTGAAGCTCCTTCAGCCCACTCTATCCCATCTACCGGATCCTGCCCGCTGGTCTTCAAACATGCCCAACAGGCTCACAGAGCAGGGCACTTGGTACTTCCTTTACCTGGAACACAGTTCCCCCAGCCATCCTCCTTGTCCTGTTTCTCCACTCAAACATCTCCTCTTCAGAGAGCCTTTCCCGTCCTCCTTATAAAACAGCAGCACCACCCCCACCCAATAATTGCCTACTATCCTAATACATTGCTTTATTCTTCTTCAAGGCAATTACCTCCCCTGACACAGTATATATTAATTTATCTGCTTTTTATTTAAAGATTTTATCTACTTATTTGAGAGAGAGACAGAGAGAGAGAAAGAGAGAGAACACGAGCAGGGAGGGTGAGGGGCAGAAGGAGAAGGAGACTCCCCGGTGAGCAGGGAGCCCAACTTGGGGCTCAATCCCAGGACTCCGGGATCATAACCTGAGCCAAAGGCAGATGCTTAACCGACTGAGCCCCCCAGACGCCCCTATGTCTTAACTGTCTGTCCATTTAGAATGTACGCTCCAGGAGAGCACAGAGTTTTTGTTCACTGCTGTTATCGACAGCACTAGAACTGTGCAGGGTACACAGGGATGGTTCCGTTAATAGTTGCTGAGTATGTGACTAAATTACCCACTAATTTCATCTGACTAACCTAGTTAATCCTAGTTACTTAGGTTTTATTACATTGCTCATTATTACTAGTTTTCTGTGGCACAGTTTTATTGTTTTTTTAGAATCACGTATCTAATGATTTAAAAAATAAGGTTCAAGGATAGAGAATTTTAGAGTCTGACAGAATCCCCATGTTTTTTATCCTTAAATTTGAAGTATAGATAACTAATAATTACTTAATGGGTGCCTAGCATGCAAGAGGCATTATTTTCTATAATTTTAATAAAAACATAGTTTTGCCTGAAATTAAACATTTTCTTGCATTTTTTGCACAATACAAATTTTAGCTTAAGACTAAGTGTCTTGTTAGTTCAGCCTGCTCTAACAAAATACTAAAGACTGGGCAGCTTATAAACAACAGAAATTTATTGCTCACAGTTCTGCAGACTGGGAAGTCCAAGAGCAAGATGCCAGCAGGGTTGAGTTCCCCGGTGAGGACTCTCTCCTTGGCTCCGAGCTCGCGCTTTTCCACTGTGCCCTTTCATGGTAGAAGGGTTAGGGATCTCTCCGGAGCCTCTTTTATAAGGACACTAACCCCATTCATAAGGGCTCTACCCTCATGACTTAAGCACCTTGCAAAGGCACCACCTCCTAATACTATCATCTTTGGTGTGAGGATTTCAATATGTGAATTTTAGGGCGACACCGACATTCAGACCACAGCACCAAGCGCTGAGGTAAAGAGTAAAAATATTCCATTTTCAGGCTCCAAGTAAAAGTTTTGAAGCCTCAGTGCAGTAGAACGTTTACAATCTCTCCTGAACATAAGCATTTCCCTAAAATGGGAACGATAACACTCTTTTCTTTAAATCATTTCTGAAATTCACCAACTCTGTGGGATTAAAAAAACAAAACAAACAGCTTTGTTTTTCTCTCTCTGAAGTGATGAGAACTTGAGGACTCGACAAGCTGACAAAGTTCACTAAAAGAGCCTGCATCAGAACCTGGTTAGGAGCCACGACTTGGCTTCGACACATTTAATGGATGATTGCAAAAACAAAAAACAAAAAACAAAACAAAACATTCTTGCTACCGTTTTTCCCCTCTGGCTGCTTTATTATCATTACTCTTCCTTTCCAAACCCAGAGTCTTCAAACTGGCGTCGGTGCTTCCTATCCCCTCCTCACCTCAGTTACCCTCTCTCCCCTTCAACCAGTATCCAGAGTCTACTGGGTCATTAGCATGACCTCCTAATTACTAATCCAATGGGATTTTTGTGGGTTTTTTTTCATCAACTCTCACTTTGACCCTCTTTGGCATTTCACAACGTTAATGACTTCTCCTCAAACGTTCTTCCTCTTAGACTTCCTTCCTACTTGCAGAGTGGTCCTGTTGCCTGGGTATGGGTTCTCCATTTGCCATTTCCTCTTACCTAAAAAAAAAAAAAAATCTCCACTTTTGTTCCCGTATCCATTTCTCACCAACGAAGTGCATAGCCTTGGGGAAAGCTAAATCCATGCTCAGCTCCAGGAGATGGCAGTCTAATTCTTCTCCCCAGTTGACTCTTTCAGGAATCCTAAGTCAGGTAACCGTATTTGTGCTGTCAAGTGTTCAAAAGGAGCCAAAGTAAAAGCCAATGAATCACTGAAGTAGTCAACTAGCACTCACGAAAAAAGACAGTTTGCAAACCGGGAGTGCCCACACCAAAAAATGAAGTGAGGCTGAGGTGGAGGCGTGTATCGTTACACAGCAGCTTATCGAGTGAGAAAGCAGTGACGGTGTGTTCTTCACAGTGATTGGTTACGATAAGAGAATTCTCTTAAGTGATAGGGAATTGATCAGTGGTTACCTCGTTTCAACCTTGGGCAACAGTTCAAGTGTTGCTTATGATTTCCAGAGGCATAAACAAGAAATGACCCAGGTCAAGTTGGCCTTGCAAAATAAGCCAAATTAAACTCTGTTGTATGAATAAACTGGTTTTGTCTGTTCAGGGAATTTTCAAGACTGGTGTCCGTTTGTTTTTGATTTTACCAGTGCCAAGGGGACACAAGGAGTACTTTGGCTGGAGACTTGGGGTAAGCTCCTCTTCACTCTTCTGGGAGAACTTCTAGATGCAAACTGCTTCTTCAGCTGGATGTGAATGAGGGAGCACATAGCCCTGATTTCCACAACCCGTCATTCTATCGCCAGAGGAGCAACAGACTTAAGGCAAATCCAAGACTGGATGGCGGAGCGAAAGCAGACAAAGGAAACTGGTTTCTTGATGAAATTATTGTGCTCCTGGATCAACCACGCCCAAGGCCGTTCTACCTTTGGAATTCTAGTTATGTGATCCAATAAATTACCTTATTGTTTCAAGCTAGGTGAGTCAGCTTCTCTATTACCTGTACTTGAAACCATTTTCACTGATACAACTACCCTTTCCTGGTTTCTTGACGTCATGTCTGGCCATTAGTTTTCAGCCTTCTTTGCGGGTCATTCTTGCGTCCTCTTAACCTTTTGATGTCCATAATCTTATAGCCTCAGCCCACATCTCGTCTCCCTCAGGTAAACCCCCTTCTGGGAATTTCCACATGTATCTGTGTCTTCGACAACTACTTTTGGTTGTTGCTGATCAATTCAAAAGCCATCCCTCCTCAGTCCACATATCCCTTCTAAGCATCAGATCTTATTTATGATTCTATACTGTCATCTCCACAGGGATTTACACAGACTCTCCTAATAGAATATGTCCACACCTCAACTCATCATTTCCTTTATACCTACTTAATAAACTCTTGCCTCGAACTATACTATTGTTTGAGGTCCCTCAAATCAGAACCCTAGGTGATATACTCAAGCCTTCGGTCTTTATAGAGTTCACCAAATACCGTCAGTGCTTCTGTCTAAATAGATACCAAGACATTTACTCCTTTTTATCCTAATTACTACTTAAATTAGGTTTTCATAATTCTTCATCTAAACTTTATCTATAGGCCATACTTATCACACAGAATCTTAGCAGTTCACTCATTCTTCGGTGCATACCAAGCAGTAGGTGCTCTATGACCATTCCTTCACTGATGAATGCTGCCCGGTTTTTCTGGGTAGTTTTTTATTCTCCATATCATCCTCCAGACAATCATCGAATTATTTTTCTCAAATACAAAATACAACTATGTCACTTCCCTTCTTAAATACCCTTCCCACAGGCAAAAACAAAACAAAACAAAAATCTCCAGTGGCTTAAGTTCAAATATTTAATAAATGTCTACTATATGTCAGATTTTGGGCTAAGTACTTTGAAAGAGTGAGTTATGCTTTTCTTATTTTAAAAATCATATATAATTTAGGAAAGATCTGGTAAATGACCTTAGCTATGGCAAAATATAGGTATCCTCATACTACTCTGAATCCAAGGACTGGCATCTATTTTTACTCTGATAGACTATTTGCAAACCATTTTTATGCTCCATCTATCTAGAGCTGAACTAGAATTATCCTGAGTTAATTTCAACTCATATTGATGCAGAAAAATTCCAGAAAAATATGACTGACTAATTGACACTGTCATATATAGAAATTAGTACTTTTCAGAAGCTGCTCTAAAGTTCAGAGTTTAAATACTACATTTTATATAAATGAATATGATGATTTGCTAGTTTTGTGATTCCGCTTAAGAAATTAGTTCTAAAGTATCACATTTTTTAAAATTCAGAAATCACTCAAAGTTGTCCATATTTTCTTCAAAGGTTTTTTTTTTTTTTGAAGGAAGATTTAAATTCCACCATGTAGTACACAATTTCATCCCTTTATTTATTTATTTGACAAATATTTGGGTGCCTCGGTCCTTGGTTTTCCTTTATGAACAAAACAGACACAAATTCCTGACTTTCGTGGAGCCCGCCTTCTGGAGTGGGGTAGGGGAGAAGAGTAAACATTCCCTTATACGGCAATTGTGATTCACTCTGAAATCTTTGCAATGGGTTATTTCACTCTCTACCATGCAGTTAGAGCCTCGGTGCTACAGAGCAGAAATACCTCGAGTCCATAGGAGATGTGGCTTGGGCACAATGGTACAACTTCAGTAAGACAGATTATTAGCAGAATTCAGATGGATGGAGGTATGGGGACAGGGTCTTCTGGCCAGAAGACAGAGTTGAGCCCTGGAACACAAGCTGGCCCAGGCAAGTGGGGAGAAGAGACTGACTAAAATGGAGACTTCATGTTGGAGAAGGAGAAAGGAGTTTGATTACTAGATTTGCTAAGGTTGCTGAAGGCCAGGCACAGGAATCTGACAAGACTGGGGCCATCACTGCAGGAGATGAGTCTGGCTCACATGCATTAGTGTGGTATAGACAAGAGGGAGAACTTAAACTGGCACAGGCTGGTTTAGAAGCTAATGCAACAATTCAGGCAGGAAGTTGAACAATTTTTGACTAAAGAGGTGATAACAGGATTGAATACAAGGTATGAGACATTAAGGATATTTGGCCTGGGAAATTACAACTTGATAATCAGACATGTAAATCCTACATTCATCTATTCATATGTATCGAGCACCACAGTGCGAGTTACTCACGTGGGTCTAGCACCCAACATATTTATTGAGCACCTACTAGACATCCGCCATTGTACCTGTAAGATTCAATGGTGGTGAAAACGCCATGGGCCTCCACACTCTGTGACGATGGTCACAGTCTAGGAAACGAGAGGGAGTGACAGCACAATGCAGGGCAGTGCTGTGGACATCCACAGTAGAGATGAGATGGGATTCACGTCCTGGGCTTGTGTGAATGCATACGCACATGCACACGGAGATAAAAGAAGGCGTCAAAACTGAGTTGAGGTTATTCTCCCCAGTCAAAGGTAGTGAGGGATTCCAGAACATGGGAGCACAGGCTGACTCAAAGGCATGGAGGTGGGAGATGGTATAGCGTGTTCGGGTACCTGCAGAGAGTAAAATATTTCTGCATCACAGTGGTCAGGGGGCAGGTGGCAAAAAGCACAGAGCTCCCTGAGCTCGAGGCTGAAGACTGACTTGCAGGCTGCAGGCAGAGAGGAGCAACTGGACAGCGGGAAGCAACAGGACAGCATGGACAAAATCACATGTTAGAGAGAGACGAGATGACCGTGTGGAGGCTGAATCTGGGACGGGAAAATGAGTCAGGGAGGCAAGCTGGGAGCCGGCTAGCGTGCTGAGATGGGAGCTGGGTAGACACTAAACTAAACAGCAGTACAAGGCGATGCACTGACGGCTATTTAAATGTCTGATTATCAAGTTGTGAACAAAAGAAGAAAACCTTAGTAGGAAGCTAAATTCCTCGAACCTGGAAACGAATCGGATGCGAAGAGAGGGACATTTCACAGGGGTAACGAAGGTTTTGAACTCAGTGTCTGGGAAAAGGATGGAACAAGACAGGAACAAAAGGAAGAGACCGTCTGCAATGAGGAAGGAGTGATGTGCGACTGTGACGGAAAGGGAAGACTTCCAAGTAGCAGGTCGGGGGCCCCGGCCCTTGGGTGAGAGAGGCAGGTGATGGATTTCAGTTCAGTTCAGTTACCCCATGAGCTTTAACTTCTGCAGTTTGCTTGCTTTATTTTCCCAATTAGCTTTTAGATTTGCCAAAAGATATCTACTCCTTTTACCACATAATTACTGAATACTATACATGCCAGACAGTTGTCCCAGGCTCTGATTAATAACAGGGATTATTTCATGTTTAATGTTTAGCTTACGAGAAAATAAATGGGCGCATATATATATATATATATATATATATGTTGAGTTTTATACATATATAAATAAATATGTAATATATATAAATAAATATATACAAAATTCTACAAAATATAAAATGGCCAATCAATTAAATAACTGGAAAGAACACAAATCTCCACTAGGAGGTGAGCGGACAGACAAGCTTTGGTACCAGCACCCAAGAGAACACTGCTCAGCAATGCGAAGGAATGACCTGACCCATGGACAGGTGCTCACGACACAGAGGAATCTGAAAACAACTATGAAAGGACGTCTGTGGTTGCGAGGAGATGGGAGGTGAGGGAGAAGGAGGATGGGAGAAAAAATAAATGAAGAAGCAGGAATAAATTTGGGGGGTGATGGATAACTTAATGATCTTGGCTATGGTGACGGGCTCACTGGCATGCACATATGTCAGAACATCAAACTGAACACTTTAAACGTGCACGTTAAATGTACCGCGATAAAGCCGCTTTTCAAAAATAAAATAATAGGTATATTTGTGTGGTGGGTTATGGATTAATTTTAATTTTCTTCTTTTTTTTTTTACATTTTAAACATGAATATAAAACCATATTACCTTTACAAGAAAATTCATTTTAAAAATTACAAAAAGTGCACTAGCCAGGTACTCAACTAATCCTGCTAATCAGGGAACTGCAACTTTAAACAACAGTGAAATAGTGTATCAAGCCCATCAGACTAGCAAAATTACAAAATCAGATGAGGTCAAATGTCAGCTAGAATGTGGTGAAGTGGATAAGTCTCATACTTCCGGTGGGAATATAAATTGGGACAGCTAATTTGGAATGAAATATTGCAATAGCTAGCAAAGTTGAAACTGTGTTCATACTAAGGACTACAGACCAGGTCTCGATTTTCCAGGCTTCTAATAATTGGTGGCACTGTAAAGTATGAACACACATTTGCTGTGTGTATCCTGTGTAAGTGTTGAGATTTCAGACTTCCACAGTTTAGTTCGTCCCTCCTAGATTTCTCTCTGTAGTCTCTCTCTCTCTCTCCTTCCTTTTTTTTGTTTTTAATGATTTTTTATTATATTATGTTAGTCACCATACAGTACATCCCCGGTTTCCGATGTAAGGCTCGATGATTCATTAGTTGTGTATAACACCCAGTGCACCATGCAATACATGCCCTCCTTACTACCCATCACCGGTCTATCCCATTCCCCCACCCCCCTCCCCTCTGAGGCCCTCAGTTTGTTTCTCAGAGTCCATAGTCTCTCATGTTTCATTCCCCCTTCTGATTACCCCCCCCCCCTTCTATATCCCTTTCTTCCCCTACCGATCATCCTAGTTCTTTTTTTTTTTAAAGATTTTATGTATTTATTTATTCGACAGAGATAGAGACAGCCAGCGAGAGAGGGAACACAAGCAGGGGGAGTGGGAGAGGAAGAAGCAGGCTCATACCAGAGGAGCCTGATGTGGGGCTCGATCCCAGATCGCCGGGATCACGCCCTGAGCCGAAGGCAGACGCTTAACCGCTGTGCCACCCAGGCGCCCCCTCTCTCTCCTTCCCCTTCCCCTGGTCATTCTTCTCCCTGCCAGCCTCAGAGCAAATCCTTCAGTCACTTCACCCACCGGAAATTCCTTGCCTCTTAACAGCGCCTTTCTCTCCCCCATCCCAAACCCCGCCCCCACCCCATGCTCTCTATGCCCCCACAAAAAAGGGCTGAGCAGGGATCAGAAGTACCACATGAAGAAGACACATCTGTCCTCTGAGATGCAGACAGTCCAACAGTGGACAAGGTGGGCAGGGAAAAGCCACGGCATCAAGTAAACCTAGCAGGAAGGTACTGAAGCCTTTATAGGGCCAGCCATGGCAGGAACCTCAATCCTATGGACATTCTGACTAGGGGTAACGAAACACCCAGAAAGCAGTAGAGCAAGAGGGGCAGTATTATAATTTTATAATTTGTAGCTATTTTTTTATGGAAATGTCTCAGATATTTAATAGTGTCACAAAATGTTTTTATTGAGGTGCGCGTTCTGATAATCTAAAAGTCTGTTAACAACAGCGGTATTACAGGATAAATGCTCATGGGCTTAGCTGTCATTTGCTCTGCTACAGCAAACACCATGCACGGAGTCCCCCAATTCCTCTTTTCTGTTTCGACTCCAGAAAAATGACCCCATAACATTGTTCACTTATAAGAGTAAACAATTAGAAACAACTTAAAATGTCCATCTATGGACATAGATTGCATAGATTATTTGGATCATATAAATACTACAGAATACTACACAATGTTTACAATAAATGAGCTAGAGCTACATGCATTAATATGGATAAAGAATATAAGCTTAGGGAAAAAATAAACCACAGAACTGTGCATATTATTTTATATTCACGTGGATTTTAAAAATTGACCAACACGTATTATATATTGTCTCTAAATTTACAAATATGTAGTGAGATACAATGCATTCATGATAATGATAGCTCCTAAATTCAGGACAGTCCTTTCTCAAGGACAGAGACCAGTTATCTCAGAGGAATACACAAGGATCTTCAGCACCATCCGTGTTTATTTTTAAGATCCAAAGTGAATGTAAACTGATGTTAAAATCTCATATACATAGGGGTGGGGACAAATGTTTACATGTGGATAAAAAATAGTTTTATTCCCTTTCACACCAAAAGGATTGGTACCAAAACGATTTCATATTTTCATCCCCACCAAAAAAAGTATAAAGACAAAAAAAGAGCTTGAAGACACAGGATACCTTTAAAATCCATTATAATGGAAACAGTGAACTGTTCAGTTGTAACAGAGGTATTCCAGCTGACCAGGTTTTTGAGTTCACACCCCATCTACGAATTTGTGAACACGAGGACAGTGTCCTGGTTAAACCGGTCATGTATGTGGTTCAGCTTTTGATAATGCGAACGTTCTTGCAGGAAAACATCTAAAGCTGAGCTGCTCTTGCTCGAATTTAACTTTAGGCAAAACAACAGATAAGCATGGTTGCAATCCTTTCCCATAAAGTAATGCCCAATTTCAGAAATCTCTCCATTTTGCATTTCCATTTCTCTGTGTCCCCTCAAAGCGAGGTAGAGCTTTGGGGACACCCAGAGAAATACTGCCTAAATACAGAGACACTAAAATGAAGAGCTTCTAGGCCACTCCTGAGAACCCATGCTAAATAAAACCTATTGTAACCAAATTTTAGGCATGTGGAAGAGATTCAAAACACTGTGGCTTGCCACAAGCTCAGTATATTAAACCTTATCCCAAATGAGATGTTACTTGATTTATTTAGACTCCTTGGCATGTTTGGATTAATGTGCTGGCAGTCTGAGCAGCTCTTCTTCCTGGGTTCTTTCAAGAATTCTTGGATAGAAGAGCTAAGCTAATTTGAATGACATTTATATGGGAATACGACTCCAGGTGCAATTATCATCAGCATGCGGTAGAAACAGTGGTGGATCTTTCTGCTGAGTGCATCTGCCCAGGGGAAAAAGCAGAGGCTCCCTCCAACCTGCCTCTTGCAGGGCTGTGCCGGATGGAGCCTTGTCTTCACTGCAGAGGAGATAAAGCCTACCAATGAGCCAAACGGAGGGTAGACGGAGGGAAGGGGTAATTTTTTTTCAGAGCATCTCCATCTCCTTTCTACGAGGAAACTTGACTTGGAGGGCAGGTTGCAGTAACAAGAAATAGGTGAGAAGAAAAGTGAGCCCGAGAACGGGCTGTATAGACCAGCCTGTTCTATATAAAGTGTGTAGCTACTTCTTAAACAACTGCAGGGCCTGCTCACTCTGCATCGAACGGAGTGTTAGAGTCAGAGAGATGGCGTCAGATTCCGCAGGCTCGTGCCATGACTAGCCTTAATCCGGGCCCTTTGCACACAGCTCAAAATGCGGTCATGCCCCAGGGTCAGCTTCCCAGCCTGTAGTCACCGCGTCACACCACCAGCTTGGCAGAGCTGATACAGAAGTGTTGAAGTTC
This sequence comes from Ursus americanus, assembly GCF_024610735.1. Classification (NCBI taxonomy): domain Eukaryota; kingdom Metazoa; phylum Chordata; class Mammalia; order Carnivora; family Ursidae; genus Ursus; species Ursus americanus. Next base: position 46,690,059 of record NC_142137.1, on the reverse strand, counting down.
TCAATGTCATCAAGGTCATCCCTCCGTCAAACATTGTTTCAATGAAAGGTCAACTCAGGCCCCCTACTTTTGGGGTTCTGTTTTAAAAGTCCAAGTGGCCTGGGAGGAAAATGGCATGTCTGGCAGGCTGGGACTCTAGTCCCGCGCCCCTCTTTCTCCAAGGAGTGCCATTCCTTTGACTCTTACACCTCCGTTTTCTCATGTATGGAACCAGGAAAACAGCCCTCGTCTTGCCTCACAAGGAAGATGGAATACAAACAATAGAGCGTGCTGGGGAAGATGCTTTTTAAAACCGTAAGTTGTACAAAGCTGGAGGTATCACAACTTCAGATTTCAAATTACATGATAAACCTGTAGTCATCAAGACAGTATGGTACTGGCACAAAAACGGACATATAAATCAACAGAACAGAATAGAAAGGCCAGAAACAAACCCATGATTTTATGGTCAGTTAATCTTTGACAAAAGAGGCAAGAATATGTAGTGAGCAAAAGGCAGTCTTTTCAACAAATGGTATTGGGAAAACAGGACAGGATACTCCAAAGAATGAAACTGGACCACTTTCTTATGAGCACACAAAAATACACTTAAAATGGATATAAGACCTAACTGTGAGACCTGACACCACAGAAATCCTAAAAGATAGAACAGGTAGTAATTTTTCTGATATTGGCCATATCAACCTCTTTCTAGATAGGTCTTCTGAGGCAAGGGAAATCAAAGCAAAAATAAACTACTGGAACTACATAAAAACAAAAAGCTTCTTCACAGCAAAGGAAACAATCAACAACTAAAAGACAACCTACTGAATGGGAGAAGATATTCACAAATGACATATCCAATAAAGGGTTAATATTCAAAATATATAAAGAACTGATACAACTCAACACTCAAGAAACAAATAATCCAATTAAAAACTGGGCAGAAGACATGAATAGACATTCCTCCAAAGAAGACATACAGGTGGCCAACAGACACATGAAAAGATGCCTAACGACACTCATCATCAGGGAAATGCAAATCAAAACTGCGATGAGACGCCTGCTCACACCTGTCAGGATGGCCGGAATCAAAAACACAAGAAACAAGTGTTGGAGAAGAGGTGGAGAAGCAGGAGCCCTCATGCACTGTTGGTGGGAATGCAAACTGGGGCAGCCACTCTGGCAAACAGTATGGAGTTTCCTCAAAAAATCAAAAATAGAACTAACTGGTGATCCAGAAATGGCACTACAAAAATACTAATTTGATATACACACACACACTGGAATATGACTTAGCCATAAAAACGAATGAAATCTTCCCATTTGCAACCAAAAACATGAGGCAGGCGAAAAGTATAATGCTAAGCAAAGTCAGTCAGTCAGTCAGAGAAAGACAAATACCATATGATTTCATATGAAATTTAAGAAACAAAACAATGAACAAAGATAAAAAGGGGGGGGGAGAGAAACCAAGAAATAGCTCTTAACTACAGAGAACAAACTGACAGTTACCAGAAGAGAGGTGGGTGGGGGGATGGGTGAAATAGGTGATGGGGTTAAAGAGTACTTACCATGATGAGCACTGAGTAATGTACAGAATTGCTGAATCACTATATTGTACACGTGAAACTAATATAACATTGTACATCAACTACACTGGAATTAAAATAAAAAACTTAATAAAATTTAAAAAAACTAAGTTGTAAGCCAATGCAAGATATTATTTGCAATAATAGCAAAAATAACAATCAGAAGAGAGACCTCTGATTTATAAAGTACCCCTTCTTCCTACAGTCTTTACCTAACACTGGGATGTTTATCAACATGCTGTCAGTTCTGCCCACTACAGACGCTGAATAACCGTTCGTGGGCTTAATTAATGAAAATGAATGATGCATGAAGTTACGGCTTTTCCCCAAAAGAATGTCTCTTAAATTATGAGAAATTCCTACATCCTAAGTTATGGGTTTTTTTGTTTTGTTTTGTTTTTTTTAGGGACTCTCCAGAGACTAGAACTACAGATCTTATTAGAACCTTCCTGTGCAGAGTCACTTGTCTAAATATATGCCCACAGCTGCTCCACTGTGGCAGCCCTCCTCAGACATGTGCTTCCCATGGTTATGTTGACACCATTTCCCCCACATATACACTAAACAGGACCCCAAGCAGGAGTAATAAAATGGAACATCTCTTCTGATTTTTCAGATATGAGACATTTCAGTCAGTCATTCATACTCTTTCTTCGGGGCACCTGTGTGGCTAGGTCGCTTAAGCGTCTGCCTTCAGCTCAGGCCATGATCCCGGGGTCCTGGGATTGAGGCCTGAATTGGGCTCCCTGCTCCGTGGGGGAGCCTGCTTCACTCTCCCCCTCTGCAGCTCCCCCTGCTTATGCTCTCTCACACACACACTCTCTCTCTGTCAATAAATAAATAAAATCTAAAAAAAAAATTAAAAAAAACAAATGCGTTTCTTTGATGCCCACTGTGTGCTGGGCACCATGAAAGACACTACACAGAAGATGAAAAAGCTGGGGTGTTTGTATTATATGAAGAGATCACACCCACTCAGACTGTCATGGCCGATATAGTGTTAGACTGTGTTGCACTACTTTTTAAATGCATGGAAATCCTTTGGGTTTGGGTAGTATGATGTTTTGGTTTGTTTGATTCTTCTCTTCCCATGGAGAAGAGTGCACATAGAGGAAACAGTATTTGTGGTGTATCTGCATGATTATTTTCATACAGGACAAAACCACCTCAATTCACTCACAAATACGTAACTGAAATCTACTTCATTTGAGGCACATTTAAGGGCTACTAAGTTTTATAAGCTATAATTTGTTTCCTATAAGAATTTATAGTTTAATTAGGAAGACACCCCGTAACAATCACACATGAGAAGATGATTCCAGGCAGGGTCTATCAAAAAGACCCAATGATGATGCACAGATGTGTCCTGAGGGGCTCTAAGACACCGGGCCACCGACATCTTGTGAAGGAAAGGGATATATCCCAAAGGATGAACTTTGATAAAACACAAATGATGTGCAAAGCAAGGATTAACTGTGTGCAAATCAAGTATTTCATTCTGATGTTAGGACCATCAACATTTGGATAAGCACATGTCCCATCACAGTGTAGACCTGGCTGACACACTGGTTCATGAGTTTATGGAAGTGGAAATCATGTTACTGGACATTTCTCCCTGACTCTATCCCTTCTCCATTATTTTCAAGGCTGTGCAAGGTCTGCTCTTATGGAAACCACATTAGGAATTAAAGAATTTGAGGAAATACAAAGGAATATTGAAATAGTATTGCACATACCCATGTTCTCATGAGTGGATATGATTAGACAGTGTGATAATGGCCCAGAGACAAGAAAGAGAAAGCAGAAAATTACTCTATTTACACATACCAACAAAAGGAGCAGCACGTTATGGCAGTATTTAATATAATTATATAAGTAGAATTATATTTCAGCAATTTAGAAATCATTACTCTAGCTTTACTATTTTCTCTATTCTCATACATCAAAGAAAGAAGTACTCAATATTCTAACTTGAAAATGCCAAAATTGTAAACTTTATAAAGTCACAATTTATCTTTAGATCCCTGATTATGTCTATTTGGTTAACCTGTTTATAGTTATCTTGGTTATTGTACTAACACTTCTCCAGCTAATCTAAAATAGAAAGTATTCATTTTTTTAAAAGATTTCCTTTACTTTTTGAGAGAGAGCACAAGCAGGGTAAGGAGCAGAGGGAGCAGCAGACTCGAGTTGGGTGAGGGACAGAGAAAGAGGGAGAAGCAGACTGCCTGCTGAGCAGGGAGCCTGAATGGACATGGGACTCGATCCTGGGACTCCTGAGATGAAGACAGACCAGACGCTTAACTGACTGAGCCACCCAGGTGCCTCAGGAAGTACTCATTTTGAACAAAACCTTAAGTTCATGAGTCAAACTTCATACAATTTATCTGTGTACTGTCTTGTTAACTATGTGTTTCAAATGTATTGAGACTAAGCACGGATAGTTTACACATGCGTGTGTTTATACATACCGCACATATGTATACGTATGTTAAAGGTCTCTGCATCGTTCTAATTTTTGTATATGTGCTGCCGAAGCAAGCACAGAATGTTAAATGTCAGAGACAAAAGTTCACAGTATAATGGCAATGATAATTCCATGAATTATGCACCCAACAAATATTCTTGGGCGATAAGTATCTGCAAGGTGCTGCGCCGGGCACTGTACAGAGAAAGATTTACGAGCCGTCTAAGAGTCCAGCGTCTACATAACACAGTCCAAAGATCCGCCACAGCTGTCACAGCCACACTGTGAAAAACGCAAGCTGGTATTCAGGCGCCACCCTGGAGAGTCAGGCTCTTGCGAACAAACTCCAAGAATGCAGTCCACCCGCACACAACCCCCTGGCTTTGTGCCGGGGAGCACACAGGCTCAGTATGGATGCTGCTTTCCCCCAACTGTTAAAGGAGGAAAAGCTCACGTAGGAAAGCTACAGGCCACCAGCAAAACGAAAGCCACAATGCAGGAGTACGTCCTCCAGCAACATGGAGTTAGCTGTCCGACACAGGGAAAAGCAGGAAAGGCGAAACAAATCTGGAAAATCAGAGAAAAGGGGCTGGGGTATATATTTTCCGAAAAAGAATACTATGCACCGAATACAATAAAGGGATAGAATTACATATCGGGTTTAAGAATCAGCCACGACAGGAAACACACACACACACACACACACACACACACACACACACACAGAAATATTCTCTATATGTTTTGGATAATTAAAAAGGCTCCTGTAGAAAGATTCAGATTTTAATTCAAGAAATATGTCTTCAAAACCCAGATCAGCTCCTCATACTAATTTGTGATTTCAGGCAAACCTTTAACTCCCAGAGCCTTACTTCTATCTATATAGTGGGGATAGTAACTTACAGTGTTATTATACAGATTAGAGGAATAAATCATTTTGGGGGTTTTTTTTTGTACTAGTAACATGCCTGGTTATGAATGTCCATAGAATGTCCATAGAATGCATCTGTGATACGCATGAGGGCCATGTATATGTACATGTGTGTGTATACACACACACAAATACACATTCCCTTACTCATTCAACATTCCACAAACTATATATTCTATCCCACGAAAATCCTATGAATTAACCAACTCATCACAAGTCCTTTGAGTTAATCTTGACAACAGGTCTCATATTCACCTTTTTATTTCTTGTTTCCACTTACTCCAGCCTAGCCCAGGCCCCTCTGTGTTAGGTCTGAATCACAGCAGTGCTATCCAGACCTTCTTGCTTCAACATTTATTCCTGTTTTACCAACAGACCCACCTCCCTAAAAGATGATTTTCCTTCCCCTGTGTAAGTAGCACATAGTTTGCAGAGTGAAGTGGAAAGGGAGTAAAGTACAAGCCAAGAAATTAAGGTCTAGTCTTGGTTCTGCTTCAAGCTTAACCCAATGGGGCAAATCACTTAACCTCTCTGGCCTTCAGTTTCCCCCTCTATAACCTGAGTAGATTTGATATAAATGATTTCTGGGTCTCCAACTGAATATTCCTAATTTTAAATTTAATATTCAAATGATACATCAAAAACAGCATTGCAAACACTGATAGTCAAGACAACTGTCCCAAAGTAAATAATGATCAGCAGAGAAACAGCAGTAACAAAGTGCTTTACAGCGTATTGCTGTGCCCCGCTCATGAGCAGCATGTATGAAGCGAGCACCCAGATCCACCTGTGTGCCCACGTGGCATAACCACAGAGGGCGGTGGGCCTCCCTGTCTCCACTCGATTCTGTGAGTTTAGGTCGGAAGCTATACGGAGATGGTGCTCTGCCCTACTCTCCCATTCACGGGTGAGCTATGGTATTTACGGTGCAGAGGGACATAGAAAGAAAATACAATTTCACCTCAAGGAATGTGGTTCTACTACTTTTTTTAACCAAGAAGCTAGAGTAGTCAGATTTGGGGCCTTGATTCTTAATGCAAAAGTCCAATTGTTCTTAATGCAAAAATACAGATGTCTAAATGCCCACAGATGTGTAGCTTTGCTTATCTATGATATTAGTGTAACATACAATATTCATAATGATCTGTTCTAAATTATGTTGAAATTCTATCTGAAGCCCAGTTTACGGATGTGAAAGTCCCTCACTCACCTTCTCCTCATCATCCACCTCAAATAGGTAAAATGCATGATGTAACTTCCGCTTTTAGCGAAGATGGAGTATCAGGGAGCTCATTTACCCTCTCACCTAAAACAACTTAAAAACAAACAAGATATATGAAACAATGGTTCTCATGACGCTGAACATCATGCAACGGAGAACAGTGATCTGAGAGAGAAGGAAGACAAATCAGGTGGGGCCTCCGGCTTAGTCTCTAGAGAAAATTTCCAAGCCGTGGTACAGAAGAACACAGGTGGAGCCCAGTGAATGGAGGAGACACAGCCTGGCACGAAAGGGGACTGGCCTCCTTTTTGTTGGAGCTGCACCATTGTCACTTCTTGCGTTAGTTTTAAGATCAGCCACAGATGGAGTGGAGGAAGAAGACTTTCTGTCCTCAAGAAGCTCAGAGTCTAGGAGGAATACAGGCCAATTAAGAAAAAAAATACAATACAATTTTCTAAGTTCTCTACAATAACAGCAAGCCCACAGTCGTTTGGGAAAATATGAGAAGGATTTCCAGCAGCCCTGGAGGAAACAGATCAGAGAAATGTTCTTTGCAGAGAAAACCATAAGCTATGTTCTAAAATCTAAATAAAAGCTAAACAAAGGAAGGGAGGGTGATCCAGGCAGAGTGGGAACACATGCAAAAGCCCACACACGGGAATGAGCACAGAGAGCACAGACATACAAAGGGCTAGGAATGAGGATAGGGCAGAGGTCAGCAGCCTTCAGATCCTGAAGGGCCCTATATGTCTGGCTAACAAAAGAGATTTAGTTCTGCAGGCAGTGGGGAGCCACCTATGGTTTAGATAGGAAATTACCTAATTTTATTTGTATTTTGTATAAATCATTCTTGCTAACACGTAGAAAGTGGACTAGAGGAGAAAACCAGATGTGTGGAAATTATTAGGAGACTCTGATATTTAGGTGACAGATAACAGGTATGAGTTCAAAACTCAACAGATTCTAAAAGTTCTAGGGAGATGAATTTTTCTAATAAATTATGATTGATTAAATATGAGGGGAGAGCATGAGAAAAGCATCAAGGATGGATAGCCAGATTTCTGTGACAGGGAAGGTACCATGATTCACTGAGATAGAAGGCAAAGAAAGGGGAGAAATTCTGGAGATATACGTGAGTTCAGTGTTGGACATGGTGGGATTAAGGTGTCCAGAGACATGCAAGGAGAGCTTTCCAGTGTCAACAGGAAGTCTGAGGGAGAGGCCTGTGCTGGAGACAGCTTTGAGGTTCATCCGCACATATGGAGGGTCCAAGCTCTGTGTATGGAGCAGGTCCTCTGATACAATGGTAGGCAGTGAGAAGATAAACATGGTAGGATACGGGAAAGGACTGTTACTTAAGGGATAGGTGTAAAAGGGGAATAAAAAGGAGACAACAGAAAAGAAAGAATCAAAAGATGGCAAGAAAGCCAGGAGGGTATGGTCTATAGGATAGTTAAGAAATACACTGGATTAGCATCAGAAGTTCCTGACAACCTCTGAACTGGTGGGGGATGCCGAACATATATGGAAAGAATCAGACTTTGACAGGACAGTGGCATTTTGTGTCAGAATAATAAGGTAAAAGGCAAAAAAGGATGTACGCAGATGCAGATTAAGGGAGGAAATCCCTGGCCTACGGTTCTAATTTTTCTGTGAGGTGCGAGGCAAACTCTTCACATGTGGGAATATGAAGGGAAGATGAAGTGGAGTAAGTTTAAGGAGAGTGAAGCAAGTTTCAAATAAATATACCACCAGAAAAGAGAAAGAGAGCTATTGGTGAAACTTAGAATATTATCAGGCAGGATGGAGGGCCTCACTGAAAACCAAGAATGAATTGATAGAATTTTCTGGCATACTTCTGGTTGCCCCCCAGTATTTGGGGATTCCCTTCTTCCTTCATAAAAAAAAAATAATAATAATAATAATAATAATAGGGTTTTAGTTGTGCTCGTGGCCACCCAGCCATAATCCTGCATTCCACAACCTTCTTACAGGTAGATTTGTACACACAAATGCGTTCTCTCTAAAGAGTGAGTTTAAGAGACATGTCTTTCCAGCTGGGTTTGTCCTCCTTATCCTTAACTCTTCTAGCTGCAGGGAGATGATGAGAAGTGGAGCGACCACTGTGGACCCACCAGCGCCAGTCAAGTGCAGAGGAAAGCAGAAGCTACCACCAGCCCTGGGTCACTGTTGACCTCTGCCATGTGATGTGAAAGAACACCTCTCTTATTTAATCTGGGAGCTTCTAGATTTCTTTGTTAGTCTGTAGTCTAGATAATACATAAAGTCTCAAAACAGAAGCCTTGAGTGTTAGAGGGTAGACAGTCTTGATTTTGGGTAGGGGTATGATAAAGAGAAAAAGGGATAGGAAATTAAGACTATTGGCAAGCTACTAGTTGAAAAGGTGAGCCATGGGGGTGCCTGGGTGGCTCAGTTTTTAAGCATCTGCCTTCAGCTCAGGTCATGATCCCAGGGTCCTGGGATCGAGCCCCACATCGGGCTCCCTGCTCAGCAGGAAGCCTGCTTCTCCCTCTCCCACTCCCTCTGCTTGTGTTCCCTCTCTCACTGTGTCTCTCTCTGTCAAATGAATAAAATCTTAAAAAAAAAAAAAAAAGAAAGAAAGAAAGAAAAGGTGAGCCATGGGACCTACACCAGAGCCAGAGAGGCTGTGAAGATCATTCAGAGGTGACAGACTGGGTCAAAGGACGAGGTGCCTTAATGAAGTCTTGCACAATATTAGGGTCACTTAACAGAACAGATGCAGATGGACAGGACTGATGGAGACTAAAATATACAACTACACAGAAAAATATGAAGGACTTTTATAAAGATGTTACTAGGAAGATCGGTAGGGGAAGAAAGGGATAAAGAAAGGGGGGGTAATCAGAAGGGGGAATGAAACATGAGAGACTATGGACTATGAGAAACAAACTGAGGGCCTCAGAGGGGACAGGGGTGGGGGAATGGGATAGACCGGTGATGGGTAGTAAGGAGGGCACGTATTGCATGGTGACCTGGGTGTTATACGCAACTAATGAATCATCGAACTTTACATTGGAAACCGGGGATGTACTGTATGGTGACTAACATAATATAATAAAAAAAAAAAATTTTAAAAATAAATAAATAAATAAAATGAAGATGTTAAGCAAAAGAAGCTGGACACAAGAAAAAATACATATAGCACATATAATTCCACTAATATAGAGTAAAAACCAGGTACCATTAAACTATTACATTACAAGTAAAAAAAAAGAAAAAAAAGAAAAAAAGAAAAGGATTGTGGCTGAAGATGGATCACAAGGGGGCTGCTAGAAGCTGGTTATGTTACTTGTCTTCCCCTAGGTGCTGATTATATGGCTGTGTCCAGTTTTGTGAAAATGCAGAAAACTGCACACTTGTAATATGTACATGCTTCCATATTATACTGTACTTCAAAAACTAAATTTTAAAATTGCCCAACTGGAAAAATACATACCATTTTTATTCATCAAAATAGCAGACGTTGTAGTTTTTAAAAAACACAGTACCTCTCCATGCTGTCAAGCATGACACAAGAGCTCCTATGCCCTCATGGGTTGACTTTGAAATGGCATAAGCTTGGTGGAAAGCTATCTGGCAAAATGTTTCAAGAGCTTTAAAATATGCATGACCTTCGACCTAGAATTCCATTTCTAGAAGTTCATTTTAAGAAAATCAGAAATATGAGAAGACTTATGCATAAATATATTCAATGAATTATTTATAAGAGGGAAACTTTGAAAGGAACAAAAGTGTCCCCAAAAGGGGAAAATGATTACATAAACTGTTAAATGCTGTGATGTGGTAATTATGCAATAATTTTCAGTTACATAGTGAAATGTTCATCATATAAAGTTTTTTAAAAAGCAAGACAGAAAAAGTGAGTACACAGTATTATTCCAAATATCCATAAAAATACATACCAAAGTGCGGTTATCTCTTGTAGAATGATTTTGTTTTCTTTTCATATTTCCTAGATTTTCTTTAAAAAGTATGCAACACTTTACTGATTACAGATAAAAAAAAATCATGCCTGTGTTGCATTTTTATTTGCTCTTCTGATAAAGTTTCCTATTTTTATAGAAACATAAGTAACAACTGTGTTCTGCTCCCTAAGAATGGTCTTAACTGTTTGACTCTGAGCTGCCTGAGGGCAGGGTGTTCTTTAACTCAGCTGGACTTTTTCCCAGAACACCATGCAGAGAACAGAGTCTGCTCTCTAAAAACACTGAATCAGGGGCGCCTGGTGGCTCAGTCAGTCAGGTGTCTGGCTTGGGCTCAGGTCATGATCTCAGGGATCATGCGCCTGGGATCCAGCCCCATGTTGGGCTCCCTGCTCAGGGGTGAGTCTGCTTCTCCCTATCCCTCCGCCCTTCCCCCCCTTATGCTTTCTCTCTCTTGTGCTCTCTCTCTCAAATAAATAAAATCTTGAAAAAGAAAAAGAAAAAATAAAAAGACTGAATCAAACATCAAGCCTGCATCTGTTATCTTTTATTCCTATAATTATACTATACAATTAAATAAACAGCATGCAACATTAACCTTTTTGCTGCTTGTCTTCAAAAGTAAAGATACTGCTCATGGAACAGTTCATGGTTTAGCCACACATCACACTCCATCTTCTGATTAGGCTCAGGAGGGGCCGAAGGTCCAAGCATGGTGGGGGCTGGGTAGGGAGGGGCAGAAGACAGGGCTGAGGGCTCAACCCCAGCTCCAAGGCTCCAACTAGAGCACGGCTACTTTGATCTTCTTCCAACTCCCTTCCCCTTCCCCCATGACTCAAGGTTGAAGGAGGTAAAATCCAACAATGCCAAGGGTGAATCAGCACCTGGGGGTAATCATTTAACTGGCCCACTGGGGAACCTGAGCCCTGTTTGAAGTGGACTGCAGGGAGTCCGCAGGAGGGGAGGGAAGCCAGGTCAACAGGAGGGACTTCAGGCAGCTTAAGAGAGTAGGGAGCCTTCAAGAGGAAAAGGAAGGCTCATGATTGATAGAAGGAATTACAAACTTAGTTCGACAAAAAAATACAGAGAATTTTTTTTCTAGAAGGAACTCCTTCATAGTCAAACTGTAATCTCTACCTTTGGAAGAAATTGCTAATTTTTAGGGTAGGTGGTCATTTTTTGAAAATTTGTGACCTGAATGCTAATTACCTAATGCCCTTAATTAAGCTGGATTTACACACCAACTGAAATAATGCTTTCTCAAAATGTGTATTCTCTCTCTCCTAGTCTTCACACACTGATGTTCACTCTAAAAGTTTAAATCAAACATGGAAAAAGTCAAACATGTGATTTATATTTAAGAAACACCAATAACACAATCTTATCTTTTAGAAATATCTTTTGCATGAGCATCTTACTCATATCACATTCAACAGGAAACTTTCTAGGATGTTACTTTTGCTGTTCACTTAGGCAACTTCTAGTATATACTACTATCATCTCACTAAACTAATGGAATAGATTTAATCAACAGATGTTGATAGCACATAGGACACTAAGGTCATGATCTGGTTTTGCAAATGTTAGCAAATCTGCTATGTTAAGCTTTTAATAGATGTGCAATGGTTGTAGTTGTATTTGAAGTGTTTCAAAAGCTTCACAGCCCTCTCTCTCTCTTTTTTTTTTTAAAGTCCATTAAGATGACCCAGGAAAAACCAAATATAAATTTTAATGATTTAATTTTGCTTGCATATAAATTTTAACGCTTTAATTTGGTTGGAAAAACTGAATATAAATTTTAACGCTTCCAAATTATCTTGCCAATCCAACCTCAAATGTTGTCTTTGCCCATCAGGACCCATGCCTTTTCCATGTAACATGGCAGCTACAAACCCAGGACCTAAGGACCACAGACAGACTCACCAACTTCATTTTCACTTATAATAAAATCCAGATTGGAACAGGGGTTTTGTAAGATCAAAGTCTAGTTAGTGGAAGGTGAACTCTTTTTTCACTACTTAAAAAGGAACTGCAGTTACTCTCCACTAGAAATGACCACACAACTCCCCCAGCTCCCATCAAAAATAAAAAATAGCATCAAACCACCTGACAGGTAAAGCTGAATTTAATCCATACAAGCAAGAACATACTCCAGCCTTAAGAATACCAGAGACAGACATCACATCATGACTAACTAACACTCTCCGAGTGCCAGGTGTATGCCAGCCACTGTCCCTCGCACCTTTGGGAAGTCAACACTTTAAACCTTCACAGAAACATATGAAGCAGGCACTGTTATGATCACCTCATGCTTGGGTGGGGAAACTGAGGCACTAAGAGGTTAAATAAGTTATCCGAGGCCTCACAGCTGGCCAGTGGTAAATTCAGTTTTCAAAACTAAGTCAATCTGGCTCCAGAATTTATATTCCCTACCATTATACTTGAAACTTGATTGTCCTCCTAAAAACAACTTTTTAAAAACTTTTTTCCTGCCAAGATTCATTCAATCTAGATTCTAGAAACCAAAGTGGGTTTTTTTTTTCTTTACACCTCTACACAAATCATTCAGGAGGACAAGACTATGCAGACAGTCCATATGTAATGTAACCACATAAAAGACTTCCTGGCAAATTTGAGCCCATTAACAAAAGTGCACATGGGAACTGCCAAGGAGCCAGATGCTGCCCTCCCTTGGCGGGGGAGTACCTTCCCGAGCTTGTCACCCAGACCTTGAGACGGGCATTCACCAAAAATAGACAGAAGTGGGACGGTCTGTTCACCATACAAAGGTTGCACACGTAAAACACATGACATGCTTTAGTAAGAAGCCCTGAATCTTTAGTACATAACAAAATACTCTTTAGCAAAACCCAACAGCAGCACCAACAATAAAAGAAACCCTCTAAAGGGATGCGTTAGAGTTCTGGAACTGTTTGCATAATAAAATTAGTTAAAGCTTGTCCTAATCCCCTTTCCAGATTTAGCTCTTACTATAGGTCAGTGTTTTCTTCCCTCTACTTCAAATCCTCCAAAGAATGCTCTAGAAAATCAGGCAACCCAAACAAGCAGCTTCTGAGTTCTGGCACTCTACCATTTGGAAAAGAGACTTGAACTGCATGATAGATAGTGGTCTAGGAATTTAAGAAATATGAGTTTGGTTTCAATAAGAAATACCTTTACAAGGAAGCTGAAAAATGGAAAACAGCAGCGGTGTTTTTTTTTTTTTTTTCCAGAAAATCAGTAACAAACATAGGAGCCCTAAATTGAATTTGAATCTACATAGAGTTCACTATTTGATTTACAAATTCCTACTAGGCTCAACTTAATTGAATTCAGGAGACTAAAATCACTGGAGCTGAGAAGATTTATTATTGCATTTTATCCCTGGCACAGGGGGTCTTGGGATTACTTAAGAGTCAGGGGAGCTGGTACCCTGTGAGGGGCTTCTGTTAAGCTTGCTGTAATGTGACGCCACTGGGGGGCGGGGGAGGGGGGAGCAGGCTGGGAGAGCAGGAAGGGAGTAAGCAAGAACAAAAGTCCTGGTGATGTGGGAGAGTCTGGGCTCCTAGGGTCTGTCTTTTCCCACCCCCATGGTCCCCCATTCAACATCTAGTCCAATCTTCTCTTAGTCCAAGAAACACTAACAAACTCCCAACAAGACTAAAGACCCAGAATTATCTAAATAAAGCTCTTGAAATGAATACCTTTCCTGCAATTAAAAAAATGCCTAGATGCTGTTATTTAACAGTGTAGGTTGATAAAGCCCTTTGATAACATGTGGTTGATAACACTGAATAATCATATGAACGCTTAACAGTTAAGAGTTTTAATCAATCCTTTCCCTAACAACAACAACTACAAAAGTGACAGCAAAGGTAATTTCCCTTTCTTTCTAAATTCAAAGCTATAGTATTTTACATATGTGTGTGTGTGTGTGTGTGTGTGTGTGTATACTGAAATATTATACCAGAAGCTGTATGCAACATCTACTAAAAAGAAACACAGATGAAAAAAGTTCAAAGTCAAATAAGTGATTTATCTTCCAACTTCTGGAAAAACCAATGCTCTAGATATGTTATTTCTCTAGTCAGCTTTTCTCTGTCATTATAAAGAAGCTTATTAAAAATGTTCTGCATTTCTTCCTAACTTATTCAGTTCAGATAATTATAAGAGGAGTGAAATAAATAAATTTCACTTTAATTTTGGCCGGAAACTTTCTAGGATTAAAAAGTCATAGTTGTGTATGCCTGGAAATTCTATACTTTGTTAAAGTCTAAAAACATGTTTTCTACAACTTGTTAACAGCTTTCAGCTTGAAACGGTATGCAGGCTATGCAGTCGGATGTGTGCCGGCGATGCAATCCAACCCCTCCATACCGGCCCTTAGCTGAGGACAACAGAGGATTTTGAAGACCAAGGCACTGAACATCCTGAAATCTTAGGACATATTTAATGAAGAGAATTCAGAAAATGTACACGGTTTCAAAGGCTTTCCAAAGCTGACCAAAACAGTCCTTCCCAGTCTTACCCTCCCTGCTGTTTTCATAGGTCCTGAAGTACAAGTCACCTGCAGACACGCTCATATTCCTGCCACCGTGCGTGAGGCTCTGCGTGGAACGCCTGTCAGGTGCAGCTAGAAGCCATGTCTTCTGGGAAGCCCTGACTTCACTCACTCTCCTTCTCCGACCGACTAGTAGTCATTTCTTTATGATAGTCTATCTTGAATCACTCCTCATGTATGTGTCTTATCTCTCCTATTATTCTGCAAACCTGTTTTGCAAGAACTACATCTAATAGTTTTTAATTAATGAATGGAAATTAATGAATGGAAATATTAGTGAAGTTTGACAGTCGACATTATACAGACGAGGTAATACTTGATACAGATGGCAACATTAGGTTTCCCGTCAGTCTTTCCTCTGGATCTATGCTGTCTGATACAGTACACACTAGCTACATGTGACTGTTTAAATATAAACGGAAATGAAAAATTCACTTGCTCCGTTTCAACTAGGCACATTTCAAGCACTCGACAGCCATATGTAACTAGCAGCTACTATCCCGGACAGCACAGGTTACAGCTCTACTCTGCAGAGTAATCAAAGTGATCCCATTACAAACAAAGTCAAATTGTTCACTCCTCAGATCACAGCCCTCCAATGACTTTCCATCTTATTCAGAGCAAAAGGTAAAACCCCTATAATGCCCTTAAATGAGGTGCCTTCCTCCTCCACCCCAGCCCGCACCATATCACCTATCCTTCAATTCCATTCTCACTGCTCTTCAGCCAGACACGATGTTCCTAAAACACAACAAACATGCTCTCACCTCAGGACCTTTGCACATGCAGTTTTATCTGCCTGTGACTCTTCTCCTAGATATCTATCTGCTTGGCTAACCCCTTCATTTCATCTGTCTAATGCTCTAAGGTCTTCCCTGGCCATACAATATAAAATTATCATCCCCTGTGCCCACACATTCCCGTTCCTCTTTTCCTGCTCTTTTCCCATAGTACCTGCCACGACACAATATACTCTATTTTATATATTAATCTTGCTCATTGTTTGCCTCCCTCTACTAGAATGTAAACCCCAAAAGGGAAACTTGAGTCTGTTTTATACCCTGCTGTACCTCCATCTAAAATAGTTCCTGGCACATTATTTGCATTCAGTAAGTATATGTTGAATTAGTTTGTTGAATTAATGAATGAGGAGTATTTATAATCTATAGATAGGTAGAATATAAAATATTGAGGATTTTTCACAATTCTTGTGCAAATTAGTCACCTCACTGTGACAAATGCAAGAATAAATAAAATAAGTTACTAGACAACCTGAAGTTTTTCAGATCAATGGTGCGTTCTGCCACCAAGATAACCATTATACTCAGTTAGAACAATTTAGACTGTCAGAAGTGTATTCCATTCTCGTTTTCATTGCAGAAGAGAGATTGCCCAAATGATGCTGATCCATTCACTCATTCTCATATTCACTAGATACTTCATGACACTCACACTTCCATATGCCAGCAGATGGCTAAGACCCTTTGGAACACAGATAAAAAAACACAGTCCCTACCAACCGAAGTTCAGTTAGGGTGGCAGGGAGTCAGATAATATTCTAGCACAGTGTGTTAAGGCCATGGCAGTGGTAAGCCTAGGGAACAAAGGGATAGATAGGAAAGGCACCTCGAATTTATGACACTAGGAAATGATTTTCTGGAATAAGGCAAGAGTTATGGAAAAGAAGGACCAAGGAAGTATGTTCAAACAGAAATAATAACATAACAAAATACAACTAAAAATGAGTGAGCGGGTACTGTCAGAGGAGAGTTTTAAAATAGAATGTAATACCAGATGTTGAATCAAGTGCACAGGGAATCAGGCTTTCTCATTTCTCCCTCTCCACAGGAAGAGCCAAGGGGACTAGAAGATGCAGATAAGCAAACCACTTTGTGGTGGCTGATGAAGCAGGGCCACATGTAAACCAAAAGTACATTCCAAAATGAAATTAAAATGCTTTCTATTACTTATAGGCTCATATTAGCTAACTGCACAGCAGATTATTAGTCTCAAATAATTTATATTAGGAAAAGCCTTCAATATTCAAGACAACAACTAGAATTGTCCTTAGCACTAGAAGACTGTAGAAGCTGGAAATATAGAGGATTTGTTTTATTTAGTGTGACTGCATGTATTTATTTTATCTAAAGGATCTACAATGTATTATATTTATAATTTGAAAAAACACAGTTGTGAATGTTTTAAGAAAAATACTGAACTAGCAACCACTACTGTGAAACCCACCAAGAGTGTGTACTGTCTTTTTAGGAGAAGCACAGTGACTGGGACAAACACAGGTCTTCGTGTGTCACTGGCTAAATGGATGCGAATGAATTAATGGAATAAGGTTATCACTAGGGATGTTAACTGCTCTCTCCCCGCCACTAAATAACATCAGGATTAGAAAAGAGACAATGTGCTTTATGTTTCCCATCTACTCTATTGTTTTTTGGCAACTCTCACTTTGAATCTGAAAAAAATGAGTAAAGGAAGCAGTCCAAAGGCATCAAGAGTTCAAATTCCCAAGACACTTTTATTAGGTATATATGAAAGGAAAAGATGTCTTCCAGTTTTGCAGTATGAGTTGCGGAAGCAGCTTCCTTTCTTTATAAAACGGTCTAAATTTTGAAGGTGCAAAAAGGAAACTATTATCACTCAGATTTAAATGGATTATTTTAAGGAGATAAGCTCAATCATGAAAAATACATATGCTTCATATAAAAGAAAATCCTTGAAATTAAAAATCTTTCTTAAGCAGTTTCATCAAACTGTCACTTTCATGTGGAACTAACATTGTACACTAAC
This sequence comes from Ursus americanus, assembly GCF_024610735.1. Classification (NCBI taxonomy): domain Eukaryota; kingdom Metazoa; phylum Chordata; class Mammalia; order Carnivora; family Ursidae; genus Ursus; species Ursus americanus. The sequence continues at coordinate 46,672,537 of NC_142137.1, read as the reverse complement.
GATACATACTACCCTGAACTTAAATATGCCAGGGGGCACCTGGGTGACGCAGTCAGTTAAGTGTCTGACTCTTGGCTTCAGCTCAGGTCATAATCTCAGGGTTGTGAGATCGAGCCCCACATCAGGCTCAGACTCAGCACGGAGTCTGCTTGACTCTCTCTCTCTGTCCCTCTGCCCCTCTCCCCTGCACTTTCTTTCACTGAAATAAATAAATCTTTGGGAAAAAAATACTGGAACAAAGTCTTTTTTCCCCCCCTTTCAGTTAAAGAAGGCATTTGGAGGGAAAGAGAACTAGTATTTATTTTATAGGATTTTGCCCTCTGAGACTCCAGTGCTTGGGCTAGTAGGTCTTTTCGGAGTTAAACAAAGCTTGTGGAAAATATCGCTAAAGTAAGGCAGCTAGCCATAGCATAGTTTTCATTCCCTATCAGGTCAACTTCTATTTTTCTGTATAAGCAAATGAAGAGGGTCTGAAAGGAACTTGTTTGGTCCTTTTCTCTTTTCAGTGTCCCAGAATCCCGCACTAAAAGTTTAGGTGCACTAACCCGTGCCGGGCTCAGGTGCACTAAAACCACAGCAATTCTTATTTAGCCTAACACGTTTTTATTTGTTTTTGCTATTTGGCCTACACAGTATTAATGCTTCCTGTTACACAAACACATAAGCATGGAAATGATAAACAGTAAATAGTAAATAATAGCAGCAGAAATTTTTAAAAAATCACACTTGGGGCTGTTCTAAGTGCTTTCGTTTCATGAATGTAAGCCCCACAACTAGGGACAGTGGACACTCAGTATCCCCAGGACAGAAGTGCCAAAGCAGTGACACCAGAAGGTTAAGAGACGGGCCCAGGTTGTGGAGCAAAGGCCACGGTCTTTGTCTGTCTCCAGAGCCCAGGTGCTTGACCACTGCGCAATGCCATTTCTCAAAACACTCAGTAAAAGGTATTTTATTTGTAGTAGTATTTTCACAATGAATAGTGGTATCAAATAATTAACAGATCTACAACCCATTCTCCTCCCTAATTCTACTGATCCTGACACTTGTTACCCTCCCTCTTATTTCTCTATAAACATGACATTTTATTATATTTTCAAATGGACTTATTCTATTATTCTTTTTGAATTCTAACAGAATCCTAATTATTATTGACTGAACTAATATATAAAGACTGTACTTAATGATGGCTCATAATTTTTAGACAAGGGATTAATATGGAGCAAATTCTCCTACTAGGCATGCCTTGATGGCATCTTTATACTGCACTGCTCCCTGAATCACGAGACCCCTCAAAGAGGCAGGCATCCGATTCTTAATTTTGGTTAAATATTCCTGTCGTGCTTCATCAAAATGAATTTGCAAAGGAAAAAATGGACTCAACCCTTTCAGTACACATTTCGACATTTCTGTTGGTAACTAAATAATTTGAATTTAAGCTTCCGGATACTTAAGTAGATTCTCACTTTGGAATGTTTTTATAAGGCTGTGTTATTTCATGAACGCTACCTTTTTAGAAATCTGAAGGGAATAGAAAGGGCAAGTGTTCTGTTCAGAGAGCTAATTGCTAGCTAATGAGTAACTAATTTAATAATACTAAGATAACCTAAGAAGAGTCTGCTACTTGACAGTTTAACAGATGTACTGAAGTACCTTTCCCTAATAAGGTATTTTGGAGAAGTTTTAAGAACTGTCATTGGATATCCTTCTGCGTCCTTATGCAATCGGTGGAAGGTGTGCGTGTTGGGTCCGCAAATATACAATAGTATGAACAAATCTACATGTGTGTGTTTATGCACGTGTGTGTGTGTGTACACACCCGCATGTAAAGCCCCTCTCCCAAGAATATATTCCCCCCCGCCGAGAATCATATGGTTAATTTTGAAAAAAAAATATATGGTTTTGGCTGAAATTTTGGAACAAGAGGGTAAAGGAGTATCTTCTCATAGCCAGTGGAGATGGCCGGTCCTAATGCAGCAGTGGGCAACCTCCAGATCTTCCCTCTCCTCCCCTTACTTCCCTGTGATTGCTCCTCAAAAGTCAGAAGAAGTACAGTCCTTGCTGTTCCCAACCTACACACATAAACATACCGTGGCACTGGGGCTGCCTGTCATCATCTCTCTGTGTCTGCTAAAATATTGGGTTTCTGGTATTAGAAAGAGGCATGCTGGAAAAGACTCTCAGTCCAGGCTGCTTATTCCTAGGAAGGCTGAACCCTGGATTCTGCCACCCTTCAATCAGGTCAAGTCATAAGTCCCCAGGGTCAGCTGTGTGCACTGGGAAGATAACAGCCACCTCTCACGGAATGTTTACTACGTATCAAACCCTGAACAAAATATATCTAATTTAGTCTTCATGACAAGACAAGAGGAAAGTACAAGTTCTCTGGGGTAAAAGAGGATATGAAACATCGAGGTTGATAAGTAAGGGAATGATATTTGAACTCAGGTCTTTTTGTGTCGAGTCTGTTGACTATTTGATACTATTATGTAAGAAGAGAGTGTTAGAACTAAGTAGGAGAACTCGAGCTGTATCCTTCAGTTTAATTCCAAAACCCAACTTGACATTATGAACCAATGCAAGTTCTTTTTCTTCATTCTTACACAGAGGTTAGAAGTGATTAGAATGTATGCCTGCTAAGTAAGAAAAAGTCTACAATGTAACATAAAAGATTATTATCCTTGACTCAACTGTGATAGAGCTTTCAACATGATGTCCGGGGAACAAACTCTACTTTCACGGATTTTGCTAAATAAAAATCCTTATATTAGCAGAGACTGTTTATGCAAGAAGGCTTACATGGAATTGTCTAACCAGTATCTGGATCAGTTTATATTTCAGTAATGATGTTTTATATATAATATGGATTAGGTATGTTTCATTTTTATATGAAACTTTGAAATAGAGAATATGTAAGTACAAAAAACTTGGAAATAAGTAAGTAAATATGCTGTTATTCTGATATGGAAACTCAGAAACATAAAAATCAAGCAATGTCAGAGAATGAGGCAAGGAATCCTAATGAATATTATGAAATTTGGAAGTACTAGTCCCTATTTTTTTCAGATCTAACTGCCTAATTATTCCTTCCATGTTTCCCAGTAATTATACAAACCATCCTCTTTCTTATTTTCTCTTACTTAATTTGTTTAAACTACAGCAGAACTTTATATACTGATGTTAAACAATTATCTTCCCATCAAAATTATTTTAAGAAACCTACTCTGGAAATCACACAGGCATGTTGCCAATTTATCCATGTAATGTGAAGGAGAAAAACTGCTGTTAACATTTTTTAAAGTCAGGAAACTACTTTTAAAGCCATAAAAATACAAAAGTATTGTCATTTAACGGGAACTTTGTTTCATGTCACAGCATAGACTCCTGCCAGAATTCTATGCTATATAACTACTTATATTTTGATTTTCAGCAGATGTAGTCAAAGTTGACAACATTCTTCTGTGAATCATTAGAAAATATTTTCACTGAAAACATATTCTTGATTTAAAACATAAGTGGCCTCATTTGACTTTTTTTTTCCTCAACAGCTTCTATCAACCTGTTTTTAACTCCCTAACTTTCCCCTCCTTTCCACACCACACACCAACATCTTGATCTGGTGAACTTACCAGATAATGAATAACAATGAGTATCAGTTACTCGTAGTTATCGTCTACTTGAAAGAGGGAGGAAAACACACCAGAGTACTAGTTTAACAAAAGTAATTTCCTTCTGTCCCTACTGCTTCGTTAGAAATAATTTATATTTGTTCCAAATTACAATCATAAGAATAAATTATGACATAAATATGCTTGGCTTGACACTGTAAAGAACTGAGCATGTATAAATTATGCCTAGAAAATCCACTAGCAAAGCAAACGGATTCCCTGGGATACTGACCTGGATTTAGCATGACCTGGTGCAGGCACGAGCTGCCCCGAGCTGGTACTCCTCTAAGCAGAACAGCAAAAGATTACAGACCTTGGAAGGCACACATTTGGCCAAAAGATAAATAACCATGTAGTTAGCTGTGTTATACCTTATACTTACTTACTTAACTATCATCCATGTGCTTTGTGATTCATCTTTAAACAAATCCAATCCTTCTGCCTCATATACCAATCGCATCAGCTAAAATAACCCTGTGCCGGCTTCTTGTCTTTGCACACATTTCGCCAGTTCCAATAGGGGACAAGATTGGCTTTCTTTCCTTCTTTTTCAAAGAAGCCATATCAGAACTTTCTTCAGGAAACTGATCTTTCTCATTCTATAGTGTAGACAATTTACACCCCCCGCCAAAGTCCTCACTTTTAGTGAAATTCTGGACTTCACGGATTTAGAATCTTCCCGAAGTTTTTGAACAAACCTTCTATAGCATGCATGCAAAAGGAGCAATTTTAAGAAGAACTTTAAAATAAGAAACACATGTCAGCCTGAGAAGTTCTAACTCTTACTACTGACAATATCAAAAGAAAGGCCAACTGGGTAAAAGTAACATGAAGAAAAAAAGTAGCAGCTGAATAAATCAGACTCCCTAAATATGAAGAAATGAAAACCTGTCCTAAGAATTGCTCAGAGAGAGTTCAACCAACTGATCCAGCTTCAATTTGGATATTAAATTCAATTTAATAAAAGTCTACTGCATAAAATTTCTGTTCCCTTAAGAAAAGGAATAAGACTATTTAGAAAGAAAAAAACACTCAAAATACCCCCGAATAAACTAGTCTCAACAACCTCTTCACCCCAACCATACACACAGAATCAATTCACATGCTTTGTAAAACCAGTTTGGTCACTCCTGGAATTACAGAGATGGGACAGAGGCATTCCTTTGCTATTCACCTGATTCTTAACCTGAAGACAAGGCCACATTTTGCACCATCTTCTCTTTTTTTCCCATTTTATTCAGCAGCCACCCAGCTACTTTAATTAAATGGACCTCAGTGCATGACCAAAGGACACACAAAAGTATGCAGGGTGAGAAATTCGGGAGCGTACCATCTACGCAAGCAAAATAAATCAATTCTAAAGGATTTCCAACTCCTGTTGAAAGTAATGGTAAATGATAAATCAAGAAGAGGGTATCAATATTAAAAAGCCAACCATTTCTAAGATTCTGCAATGAACATTAATTTCCACTGCATGAGGGGAAAAAAAGCTTTTCCATGAAGTAAAATTCAATTTTATAAAAATTCATATACTCTAATATTGAGAATTTTTTCAATGGAATGCGATGGGTAGACTGGAAATGGAATGGAAAGAGTAAAAAGGCACTAAGCATGTAAGAATTTTGGAAATACTTCTGAAACCTCACACTGCTCATCCTCCATTGTTAGGAATGTTCTTGAAATCTGGCTGTAGAGATTATTGACTGTCTAAGCAGCATCAACAACTCAAATGATGTTATTGGGATACTGACCTTGAGTTGTTTTTCTAAGGTATTGATGGGTTGTGCTTTGCTGTCTATACTCTCACATGGATGCCCTTGTCCCAATGTCGTGTCTGTGAGAGCCATTCTGGGGTTAAATGTCAGAGGCTATAGATGAGAGCTCTTTTTCCAGCAAAGCTGAGTGACTCACTCTGGGCCCTAGGAAGGCTGGCTTTACTAGCATCAGTTGCTAAGCCTTGTATTTTTCAAACTTCTTAGTCCACAAGACATATGATCTTTTAGGATACACAGTAGCCTCCTCCGACCATAATGAGGCATCCACTGGGTACCTGGGAAATGTCTAAAACTATGTCAGGGAGTTTGGGGTTCTCATTTCAACGGTGGCTGCAACTTAGATTTGGAAGAAGTCAGGTGGGGACCATCGTGCAGTGTGAGGGGCAGTCCTGCATAATAAAGAATTGACTCTTCCAAATCCCCCTTGAAGAAACACTGGTGGGTCACCCACGCTTCCAGTCACGTTGTACGCTTGCCCCTCATGCTTCCTCCCCACCATGGTTACCATCAGTGCTTCTCTTGACAAGGAAACCCAGGATAATTATACCCTCAGAGCACATATGGAACGTTATGTTTAAGAACATGTCAAGTCAGTGTGTGAGCTACAGTGGCCTGTTTTGTGTCCCGCTCAGTGTCAGACACCATGCTCCCTTCCAATGCCAGCAGGCTTCACTACGGCAGCTTCTGCACGGGCGGTGTGGTGCAGCCACCTGGACGTTCTGCCAAACCACACTCGCCCTTCTTTCCTAGGCACTAGCATGATAGCTGACATCCCCATTAGTCGGGACTCTGGATCTCCCATCAGAAGAGGATGGAAAACGAGAGAATGGGCCATGTCGGGGAGATAAATAATAAAGCGTCACATCACTTCATGTAATAAGGCTGTGTACATTCTTGAGAAGTTAGTATTACTTTTGAGAGGCATGGCCTTTCTACCAATTTATCCCATGACAGAATGTAACAGAGGAAAACTCCCTATTTAAGTCAAGCCTATAAAAACAGAATAATTATTTCCCAGTGACCTTTTGTTTCAAGAAGCATTTTCACATGTTGTGTTGCTTTAGAGACAGAAGTGCAATGCCCATAATAAAAGCCATCCTAAGAAAAGAAAGAGAGGAAGACAGAGACAGAAAGGGAAAACAGAGAAGGAGGGAAGGATGGGAAAGCAGAGAGTGATTGTTACATTTCCACCTTAGAAAATTTGGTAAGGGCATGAGTATTTCAGTTAGAGTAACTGTAAAACTTATCGTGCAAACTAGGATTTTCTTGGAAGTAGAGTATTTCTAACCAGTTCTGGAGGGGACACTGGAACAGTGATGTAAAGTGGGAGTGTACTTGGACAAAGCTGGATAGAGAGTCCCCCTACTTGCTACAAAGAGCTCAGAGGTCTCTCTCAGAGTCTACCTTGTTTCCAAATGATATTTGAGCCTTGTAAGTTACTATGTAGCAAACTGTACTGAGAATAATGTAGGTCCAGACATAAAGAACCTTTCAAATACAAAAAATGTAATAAGTAAGCTACTTATTCATTCATTCATGTATACAACAAATATTTACTTCTTTCCTGCTACGTGCCAGGTACTATGCTAGGTACCTGAACTGGGTTGAAAAAAATCCCTAAACGATCCAGACCTTGAATTGCTCCTATTAATGTGAAAAAGAAGTATTTCTACAAAACTTCAGCTATCTAGGACCTTCAAGAAATGGTCCTAAGGGTTTAGTCAAATCATCTGGGTGGCTGAGATGTGCATCGTTTTAAGCAACGGCACATTCATTATGGAATCTTCTATATAGAAATAATTTCCCAATGTGTTATGATGCTAAACATAACTTCTCCTTAGACAGTCAAGGTGATCAGACCCAGTGAGAACGATTATACAGTACCAAGGCATGCAAATGCCCTCAGGAATTGCTAAAGAACACAGGGCTTCTAGCATTAATACCAAAACAGCCCACATGGCTCAGCATTTTGCATTCTTCCATTTATGTTTCATTATTTTTGCCTCCTTTTGACTGTTAGACTGTCATTTGTTAGTATTAAAGTAATAATATAGTAGGATATGTAGGATAATATGACATATCCCCACTTTACAGATGAGAAACTTTGAGGCACAGAGAAGTGAAGCAGTTTGCTCAAAGTCAAACACCTGGGATTCGAACTCAGGCAGTCCATCACGTTTGCCCACGCTGCCTTGTAAGCAATGCCATATCTGCCTGAATAAGCCAGGAACTTGAAAACTTTAGAATTTTGTACGAGAAAATATGCTCTCAGACAGCATCTGAGAAAGGCGAGCCTATGAGCTTGGGGAAGTCAACTCTATGACACCTAGATTTGTCGTCAGGCATTTTTCTTTCTCTGTAGTTCCCAAATACGCCTGTGTAAGTGAAGTTTGTCAGATTACTCAGTTTGCCAAGTTCACTGAGCCTTGGGAATTAATTACAATTAAAATGAAAGCATTTCTACAATATAATCTCATATATATTTTGCCCAAATATTCTTAGGTTGGATATTTTCTCATGAGAAATTTAGATTTTTAGGAAAAGTAAAGTTTAATTTTAGTTACGTGAATTTTAAGAATTAAAAGGCAGTTCTTTGGTACAGTAACATGCCAGAAAGACATCAAGTATCAGGTGATAGAAATTTATAAAACACATGAACAAAGAACCCATTCAACTACTGGCTTATTGAAAAGCAAATGAGAACACTGTGTAGGTTGCTAAGACAACAGAGATGTGATGATTAACTGTGAGATAATGAGCAGAATCTTCGTGTCTTTATGAATCAAATTTTTGGAATCTAAGCCCTCCTCTGTATATGATAGTTGAAATTTTAAGAGTATTACTTAAAAAAAAAATGCCTTCAGGCTTTGAGGTCTGTTGGTGAAATAGCTTGCAGCCTCTGATCAGAAGAGAGCCCTTGTCTTGGAGGATGTGTGTGGTGTGGCAGAAAGAGGTGTCCCTGGCAGGGACCCAAACCCATCGTGCAGCAGTGATGGATGGGCTGCCTGTCAGAGATTCTCACCCATAGGTCAGGAAAAATGATTTGCAACGGATTTATCAAAGTTGTAAGTAAATATTTTCAAAGTACAGTAAGTAGCAGAAGTAGCAGCTTTTTCTAGAATGTTGCTACTTCAAATTTGAAACTCTGGGCTCACTCGCTTGGAGCTACCAGGCCCTCCTCACAGGTGCTTCACGCCAGGCAGGGCTGCCACTGAAGGGCTGTGTGGTGGCTCCTCCCCGAGGGAATGCACTTCCACCAGTCCCACTCTTGCTGTGCTACCAGCTCCTGCAAGTCTTTGGCTCAGTATCGCCCAATTTAAAGCCAGAACCTACTCCTTCCCAATCCTCCCCATACTCTGCTTTGTTCCATAGCATTTATCATCTTCTCAAATAAGCCATCATCATGCATGCTCCCGTTTTGTTCTTTTAAGTATGACAAGCACTCAGACCAGTGCCTGACACAGAGAAGATGCCCATAAACTGTCGCTTTAGGGGCAAGAATTAGTGTTCCTCTAAGTGAACCACTGAGAAGAAAACTGTAAGATCTTGTTTCTTCCCCCCTTAGGTTGGCCCAACATGCAGAGGGCCTGCCAAAAATTTCTATTTTCTACTCACTTGAGTCTAGAACTTTGCTCTAAAGATACCCCAAGTCCAGAAGAACCGTAAGGATTGACGTAGATCAGTAAATCCCAAGCAGTCCATCAGCCAACATGGCATAGACTCAGAGATCATTACTGTCCCCAACCATAATAATTTGGATTATCACTCTGATGCAAAGTAGAATCTTGTCTCAGTTCCTCAGGTCCTCTGCATAAAAGTCACTAAACTAAGGCTACGTTATGTGATGTGTTACTCTGACCAAATTAATTCAAAGCAGCTAACAGTCTCAAGAAAGACTGTTTCACATTATTAACCATAAAGACTTCAGAGGAACTCAGTTTTCTGTAAGAGGGGCTGAACCAGGATCACAGCCATTCTCTGGAACTCATCACTAATAACACGTGGGGAAATCAAGTGTTTTCTCATCTTTAGAGAATAAAGCAAGCTGTCAGGAAGAAGCAGCCAGAGCCCTCCCACTGCCACCATGCCTATTTCAAGCTGAATCTATTATTTCATGCTTTATAATATGTTTATTGGTTCTTAAGACAAATAAATAATACACGATGTAGAAAATTTGGAAAATGTGTTTAAATCATGAAAAAAAATAGCGTAAAATGTTACCTCAAAATAACCCCAATTTGCTCACTGTCTCTCAGGCCTTTTCGGTGAGTCTCAGAGCTAGCTTCCCTGCCTCCAGGCACCTGTGCCGCCGCTGCTCTGTCAGCACAAGTACAATTTAATCATGTTATTACCTGAGCAGCAATCCACTGGTGACCTGGAAAGATGGGCTGCCAAAATTTCAAATTCAGACTCTAGGTTATTGGTCACTGGTTGTATTTCTTTGAATGTGTTCGACAGTTGGTTTTGTTTTGTTTTTTAACATAAGTCCAAATCTATACACTCATTTTGGCAATATTATCTTCAGAAAGATAAATAACTTAAACTGCTGCATGAAATGCATTCATCAGACAATCAGGTAAATGGAGGAAGTGGAGAAAGTAATTTATATCTGCAATGGCATTTGAGAGCAGGAGAGAAGGACTGGGCCCACTGAGCAGCAACTGGTCAGCTTGGGGACTGGGACAGGAGGGGCAAATATTGCAAGATGGGTTTTCAGCAAGAGGTGAGTGGAGTACCTCTTTCCTGTGAAGTATGGCTGCCACTTGGCGTAAAGCTCTCTCACACGATCTCCTTTTTGCTGACTGCGGCTTGTAGATGTTGGACCTATGAAGTCAAGCTCCAAGTCTCTGTACAAGGGGAAGTGACAACCACTGAGTTATATCTGATGAGGGAAGGTGAGAGAGCAATAAAAGCTGGATTATATGAAATGAAGGATTTGGGAAGGGGTGCTGGAGGAAACAGGCCTGGGCAAAGGTAGAAAGTAGAGGCCGCTAGTTGGGTTATCTGCTCAGCAGTCTTTTCTTGGAAGTTCTTCTCACCCCTGCTTCATATGCTCCCAGAGGTGGCTCCTGAAAGCCAAGTGTCTGTTTTGTGAACCTGTCCCTCTGATGCTATTCCCTTCCCCAGAAATTTGGAGCTGAGATAAGGAACAAGAGAGAGATTCTAGGCTAGAGATTTTACTTATTTAGGTAAAAAGTATAGTATCAGGAGCAGTGTCACATAGGCATTTTCCTCCTACTGTGAGACCTTGAGAAAAAATAAGACCAATCGGCCAATCTTCATCAAGAGGTAAAGACAAAAGTAGCTAAGCAGCTAGGACTTCCCTAAACAAGAAATGACCAGGAAGGTGGTCCCTGCTCGCACATCTTAAAAATCCAGGACACCTTTTCTTCTCAGGTCCCCTAATGTATCACATCCTTGTTTAACATTGAAACAACGAAGTGACAAACAAACAAGCAAAACTCCTCTTTTCTGCTTAAACTGCCTCACAGTGGTAGCTACAATCAATGAGCCCTAACAAAAAAACAAAAAAACCCACTAGAAATCCAAGCCACCAACACTCTGTGCTATTACCCATTTTCCAATCTCACCGACTATTTTCCCACACGAATCAAGTGGGACAACTCACCACCTATAAAAGTCCCCATCAGGGGCGCCTGGGTGGCTCAGTCAGTTAAGTGTCTGCCTTTGGTTCAGGTCATGATCTCAGGGTCCTGGGATCAAGCCCCTCATCTGCGGGGAGCCTGCTTCTCCCTCTCTTTCTGCCTAGTGCTCCCTTGCTTGGGCGCACATGCACACCCGCGTGCTCTCTCTGTCAAATAAATAAATAAAATCTTAAAAAAAGAATCCCCATCAGTTTCACTTTCTAGTCCTTTCTTGTACCTCACTGGTGTTCTCTTTTCCCCATTTCTTCAAATCTTATCTATTCTTTGACATTCAGCCATGGCCCTAAGTCTTCCCTGCAACTCCTCCCTAGCACTCCAGCCTCACAGTGCTCAGGGTTCAAGTTGTACTCTCGTGGTATTCTCCTCTAACCCGCTAGTGAAATGAGCTCATCTGTAGAACTACCAAGCAAGTACTACCCTAAAATGGATGCTTTCAGGAAGCCACACAGTACATAAATACCTTATTTGACTCTAAGGTCTATATAGGAAATGAGGGCCGGAGAAGGAAAAAATGAAAATCAAAGTACATGTATCACTGGTATATCTTTCTCTGGAACGTACTTTCTGAGACCCATGGTAGAGACATGTATTCTTTTTTTTTTTTTTTAAGATTTTATTTATTTATTTGACAGAGAGAGAGAGAGACGGAGCCAGCGAGAGAGGGAACACAAGCAGGGGGAGTGGGAGAGGAAGAAGCAGGCTCCCAGGGGAGAAGCCTGATGCAGGGCTCGATCCCAGAATGCCAGGATCACGCCCTGAGCTGAAGGCAGATGCCTAATGACTGAGCCACCCAGGCGCCCCTAGAGACATGTATTCTTAGGTTGGTTTGCAACTAAAGGAAGAATAGGAAATTAGACCAAATGAATATCTAATAGATCAGAATAAGGGCAATAGGGCAGTAGCTAACAGGAAGCCCAAAGAGTCCCTGGCCTCTGACCAGCACTAGGTAAAAACATGTATGTCCTTATTTTTACCTCGCACACACAATTCTTTTTTTCAGATTATTTATTCATGCTTCTGCGTGTACTCTAAATGTCTACTAAATTCATTTTCTGATCAATGAACAGGGCAACCCCATTTGGAAAGTGTCATTAAGAAAGGCTCATCTGACAGCCTGGCAGAACAGATAGGCAAGGTCTATAGGGAGCCAAGAGAGCCACTTGGAAATTTGTTGTATTAATTCAGAGGTAAGGTGAGGACAGCTTGAACTTTCACAGCAGCAGTGGGAAGGGCAGGATAAAAAGATGCCAAACATAGCCGAGGAAAATTAAATACAACTTGATGACCAACAGGACTTGGGAAAGGAAAGAGAGAAAGAGGTCAGAGATTACTCTAGAGTCCTGACACAGGACACAACTGAGAGAATTATCACTGGAAGGAAAAGATCCTGGGGGACGGAGTGCAATCACCATAATTTTGTACAAGAGGAGTTTGAGACGGCAGAGTGAAATCCCCAATAAAATTGTCTTAGGGATTTGTGGTTACAAGAGACATTCCAGGAGAGATGCCAAGCTAGCTTTGTCATCTGGAAGTTACTGTTCACTACACAGGTATGTATGAGGACCTGGTACATGCTAAGCACATGATACAACAGGGACCAGAAAGAAGTGGATGTAACCCTTTCCCTTGTAGGGCTTATAGTGCAGTGAAGGAAGCAAACGTTAACCAAATGAGGAGCCTCTGAAGGAGAAGCGTGCACGGGGCCACGCAGCCAGAGGACAGTGGGTCTGGACCACGGGGCTCACCAGGGAAGAGCAGAGATCCTAGAAGGGTTGAACTGAAATGAAATTGGTGAGCAAAGCTGGGAGGGGGAGCAGAACACAAATGGGGAAGGAGCAGTGCAGCCTCCATGGGAGGAGAATAGCATCTGTGAGTGCAGACCCTTCCACCAGGGGAAGCCTGACTGAAACCAAAGCGAGAGGAACTGCAGCAGCCAGAGCATACTAGGCATTGTGGGCCGTGTCAAGACTGGTGAACAGAGGGGCGCCTGGGTGGCTCGGTCAGTTAAGCGTCCCATGCTTGATTTGGGCTTAGGTCATGATCTCAGGGTTCTGAGACTGAGCCCAGCGTCAGGCTCCCTGATGAGTGGGGAGTCTGCTTGTCTCCTTCTCCCTCTCCCTCTACTGCTCCCCCTGCAAGCATGCTCTCTCTCTAATACATAAATAAATAAATCTTTAAAAAAAAAGAGTTGTGAACAGAAATTACATGTGAAAAACATGAAATGGAAAGCAAGCAAAAAGATAGCAAAACCTAGGGATCTGTCTTATTCAGTTTTAAACACATAATAAGAAACTGTTCTGTGAGTACCAGTGTGTAAGGGCCTTTCACATGTATTATTTTACTCTATTTACTCATTTAATTTTGGAAGATAATTAAATTTAGAGAGGAAATATGCAAAAAAATTAAGTATAGAGATAACACTAAGCTGTGCTGGGTAAAAAAGATACATCACCAGGAGTCCCCAGTGAGCTCCAGGAAAAGGCTGATCAGAAACCTGTGTGACAAGACACTTCAAAAACAATAATCTAAGTTTTGAGACTGTTCTTTAAATCTTCAAGTAACACTAATTGATATCAGGGATTTAGCGGATGGCTTAGACAATCATCTGAGGGAATCAGCTCAATATGCTTCCCTGACCCAAAGGGTCAAGATATCCCAGATACTGAGGATACAATTAACAGCAACACAGAAAACATTCTTCATTCGTGTTCAGAATCCCAGCTGCTTCCACACCTGTAAATCTGTCAACACACATCAGAGAAGGCAAAGTGGATTCAGGAAACTTCCAGTAAATGCTAGCCAAAATGATGAAGAGACTGGAGAGGCACCCTCATGAGGCCACGCTTTGAAATGAGATAGAATGTTTGCACAATTGGAAAGAAAAAGATTAAGGTATAGTCTGACTCGGGTTAACTAAATCATTTTATATAGAGATGGAGTTCCCAGATTGAGTTCTTTCTCTTCAAATCCCCAAACAGGAGAATTAAATCACACTCTTAGAATATTTATCCATCATCCATCATTTTCAGGACAAGTTGAAAGAGGCAGTTTTAAACAACTAGAAGGAATTAATAATTACTTTGTATTGTGATTAGTAATTTTCCGGGTTCTATAGTCCAAAATACTAGTCTATAGTATTTGCTAGTATGCAACTAAGTCTAAGAAATGCCTACATAAACATGGACTGGACAGCCAGACTGTGTTACTGAACCTGTGGTACTACGTTCTGAAATTTGCAAGTTTGAGAACATGCAATTTGTTAGTAATGAATTTTGATGCTTTAGAGACAGAATATTGGGCTAGATGGGCCTCTGATTTGACACAATGAAATGCAAATGTGTATTTTCACAAAGGGGCCCTCACTTTTCACTGCTATGAAAAAATACAGCATTTAAATATTTGATAGGAAATTCTATACCAACAAACATTTTAGACTTCTGGAAGCATTACAATAATTATTTTATCAGCAAATAAATATGTACAGCTTAATGCCTTAAATATAACATTGTTAAATCATAATTGTTTACATAACATGAATTAGTTGCATCTTCAAAGATTTTATACATAGACACTGATTAGATCAAATTCCTGAGGCTCACTGAAATATTAGATATTACACTGAGATTCATTCCGGTTCTTCTTTAAAAGCTGGAGAGTCATTTTGCCTTTCTCCTGGTAACTGTAAAGTCAGTATAGACTAGGGCAAGTCACAGCACTCAACCAAGCCTTTGCTGATTTCAGGAAACCCCATTTCTCAGCAAACCAAATTTCTCAACCTAGGAAGTGGGGAAAAGTACACCCCCACCACTACCTACTGAATCATTCTCTTTTACTTTCACATGGAAAAACTATCATCGTAGCTCATAGGTACCAGGAATCCTTCCCATATCTGAATTCTCTTCCTTAGATTCCCCTACTGTAATCTGCTGGTGGTTGGTACTGAGGGCAGGCTGAGAGAAAAAGAACAGACATATTTCCTAGAAGTCACTTCACACAGCCCAATTCCACCAAAGGAAATCACCAAAGAAATCATTCAGGTTACCACGAGGACTATTTTAACATACAGCCATATTTGCATACAGGGTATTTGCCAAGAATGCAATTACAGAATGAAATAAATTATTTCCTCACGTCTTATCAGAAACAACTGAAAGTAGAAAAGTTAAAAGTATGTGAGGCTTATAGAAATTTCTATTAGCGTCACTTGTCCAGAATCTATTCATTATAGTACAGTTAAACAAGATCCACGTATTTTCAGTGAAGGCTCAAAGGAGGCACAAATCTACACAAAGAAATTCACCATCAATTTAGGGGGAAAAATCAACATAAAACTGATATTTCTGTTCATGTTTTAGGATAGTCTATCCAGTAATAGATAATTTTAGGGTAAGATAAACTATGTAAAAAATACAGATTTTAGTTTTCTCTCGTACTCATTTTATGGTTAACATTAGTTTTAGGAACAAAGGTCAACAATACTATTACATGATCAGGAATACAGAGGAAAGCAATAAAAAAAAAAAAAGAAAAGAAAAAAAAAAGGTCAGTTCTTCTAAGAAGCACATTATATCCCTTCCCATATGACATCAAGTTCAATATAGTTTTATGAGCCTGAGAAAATATAGTCCCTAATATCTGACATTTAATATATACATATAATGTTATTTCTAATACATTTTTACCTTTCTTACATAGGTTTGTAAAGTCTCTTTTTCCCAATCTACCAGTCACATCTGTAGCCCAAACATTTCTTTCCAAAAGAGGAATTAAAGCCAAGCAAGACAAAGAATTTGCTGATACACATATGTCACCATAAGAATTTTCCTTACAAAGTCTCCACGCCCAATTTAATTACTTCCCTACTGTAAAAACACTTTCCATCTACATTTATTCTAATCTTTTCAAATCCAAAACCAACACACTATAAAGCTAGCTAAATAAATGAATTATATTAGCTTTAGGTTCCAAGTGAGGCAGCACTTTAGAAGGCAGCGGGTCTCCAGCTTGCATGCATTTTATGCTGATGCAGTATTTCATTTGGAGCTCAATTCTCTACTTTAGATTTGTTTAGAATAGAATTATCTAGCCCCAGGCTTTAAATCTCAATCTGAATCAATCTCTCTCTCCTTCTTTCTCTGTTTTGTGCTCTCTCTCTCTCTTTCTCTCTCTCTCTCTCTCACACACACACACACACACATGCACACGCGCAAAGGGAGGGAGGGAAGGAAGGAGAGGGAGAGAGAGAATGAGAATACAGGAAGGTTTGTGGTTCTAATGAGAACAAAAGAATGTAGCCATGTACATATATTGCTAAAATGATGCTGCCTGGTGTCCATAATAAAGGCACCGTGGGGTGTGTGTGTGTGTGTGTGTGTGTGTGTGTGTGTGTGTGTGTGGTATGTGTTTAATAGGTGATAAAAACTGAGCCTCAGAGCACATGCATATAATAAGTACTATTTTGGGCATTCTTGGATTCGTTGACTATTCAGTAAGTTACTGTATCATTTTTGTGTAGAATGATATTTTGCCTATTTCTATTTTCTTGGCATTCCGTCACTGCATTAACTAAGTGCCAGTTTTAGCACTCTAGTACCTACTATCTATGAGTAAACAGAGAAGCCAAGAATAGCCATGTCTTTATGTTACTGACACTTTTAGGGTGTGGAGACTGTCCCTTGCACCAGAAGGTAGGACAGGAGACCAGCCAAGATCAAAATGTGTAGGCAGTCTTGAACCAATAAATGATTCTCGCTCATGCTGAAGGTCTTTCCATCTTGTATTTTAGTAAGTAAGGACTCTTTTTTGTTTTTGAGATTACAAAGCTTCAGAGTCATTAGAGATAGATTTGCCTAATGTGACCTATTTATATCACAAATTAGGAAACTTTTAGAAGGAGCTAATCTGTGGCAACCACCTCTTGGTTTCCAGTAAGTGAAGATATTTTTTCAATTAATTTATATTATACATTATATATTAATAATACATTCTATGTTATAAAATAAAATGTATTTTAAATAGTCCTCTTAAAATAACCACAATTTACCTTAGAAACAAAATTATGCTTTTAAGGCCATGTAGCTGGGTTTTGCTAGATAAAAGAAAGAGATCTAATTCTGGTTCAAATACACTGAGTTCAAAATTCTCTGCTTTTCATCTAAGTTATTGATATCAATTGTGGACACAATTAGTTTGGTGGCTTTCTACTTGTTTAAAATTTATTTAAGCATAACACCATATCCAAAAATCCTAAGCGGATGTAAGGGAAAAATTATTGATATGAAATGTTAATAAGGATGATGATATTGCTCTGTGGTTTTTGTTTTGTTTTGTTTTGTTTTAATAATCCTCAAGATCAGCTTTGCAAAAATTATCTAATTACTTAAATAACAAGTCAAAGGTAGGTTACTCAGAAAGATCAGCAAAATGATCAGGAAGGAAATGCCCACAAGGATTAGAGCTTAGACCTTTCTTTCTCTCCATGTATCCTGGAATTACTCTGCTTTGTAGGAAAACCTTTAATGGTTCAAATGCTCCGATAAGCTACTTGTTTATATTTTGATATCTGACTATAAAGGACAAAGACAAAATGTCAAAGAACAAACGTGAAAAATTCTATACCATATTTGAATGCTCTTGGTCCAAAAGAAAAGGCCATTTACAGTCATTTTAATATAAGATGTATCAAAATTAACTATAGGAATATCATACTGTATAAAACAAAGGAAGAGTTATTCAAGCTGTCATTATATATTATATAATGTATACTATAATTATATAGTATTATATAATATATATTATATTGTATTATATATATTATATAATATAATATATGCTTGTTCTCCAAAAAAAAATTATGGTGGCCATAAACATTTTCCCTAGATGTGTATTGCTGTATTACACCGAGAAAATCACTTTTTACATCATACACTGGGGCAAGGAGGACAAAATAAACTATGAACTATCTCACCATTAAATACAAATTTCTCAATATAAGAAGATAAGTTATATCATTAATATCATACTCAGGTTATGCTTATTATTGTAATGGTATTTACAATACTTTTTAAAATTCAAGCCTGGATTTTGAAATGAAAATCTGTAGGACTGAAAATATCTATTGGGCATCCGGTCTAAGCACAAACAAAAAAATGGTGCTAAGTTCTTGGATGCAGTGGTCTGACCACATTATTGCCTCACTTCTACAGGCTCCAAACAACCAAAGAGAGAAGGCCAAGTCAATTTTGATTTTTCCAATTTGAGAGCATTCTCAAAATCTAGCAGTGTTTTATCAAAAAAAAAAAAAAAAAGGAAGAAAAGAAATACTGTAGTTTTATTGGTAAACACAGATTTGAAAGTTATTCAGTTTCTGGAAAAATTTCAGATGTGAATACATTGTAAGAAAAGATTAGAAAGAACACTGTAGCTGAATTCACATAGTGAATGGGAAGGGAAGAGGTTTTTAAGTATTTTTGGAGGATGTTTCTACCATCATTCTTTAAAGCGGACTTCAATCGGATTTCTTTTTATTCATATTATCATTAACGGTACCCTAGCCAATATAAAATGTAGTTTTCATAAAGAAAAAGTTCTTAAAGAGCCGCAACGTTTCAAATCACAGTTGTATCTGGAGTATGACATCTTACTAGTTAGTTCTCCAAAATTGCCATTTTCCTTAGTGGAGTCCTGGCCTCTATTTTACAGTACCTGGAATTCTGAGCTTCTGAAACGTCTGATTCTGTGCACGTTTTCTTTACCTGTAAGAAAAGACGACTAGTTATTCTCATATGCAAATACAACTTCCTCACTCAGGTTCACACACTTGGGGAAGTGGATACAGCGCTGCTCACTGAGATCTCTACAAAACAATCCGCACGTTTTCCAGCGGCAACATGCGGTGCTAAACAGCGTATTTCATTATTATCCCAGGATCAGCAGCCAACGCACTTCCCTAGACTCCATCAGTACGTAAAATGTTCAGCTGAAATGGCTTGGGACTAGCTTAACCAGGAACAAAGAAACCAAAGAACCAGGTTTCCCACTTAGGAACAAGAAGGCCATACTGTTCTCAATTCACGAAGAAATGTCTTTCCAATTGATACCGCTTCTATCCCCTACCACAGTGCACAATGACAAACACCAGGTTCTGGGGGCAAAGCATCGTGCTGGGGAAAACATTCACATGTTAATTTTCATTTTCCCAATCCAGTGGCTGTATGTTTTATCTATTTCTCAGCATACCAATTAAGTTTCAGCAGGACTCACAGACTAGACTTCTCACATATATTTGCAGTATATTTTGCAGATTGTATTTCCACTTGGCAGTTTTTAGCTTTTTACGAAAGGTAAAGAATGAAAATTAACTTTTGCTTCTAGTTTTGCTAAACATTTCGGGACAACAGTGTGTGATACATTCTCTGAAAGAAAGTAAAGCACAAATCCATCGTCTTTCACAATTTAACTTCAAGCACGGATACTTTATCTGATCGCTATGCACTTAATGGTATATTATATGCAAATACACTCAATTTAAAAAATTCCTTAGTTAATATGGAGCATCAACAATACACATTTACAAGTCCACTGTTAGACACTCTGGGTGTTAATATCTTGAGGGTCCATCTATGCAACCTACAGAATCCAGGTATTTTAAATTCTAATACGAAGCTTGGAAGTGAAAAATAAGTACTGGATATACACCACAGGCACACACCATGGGTGTTAACTGTGATATAAATGGCATCATTTAAAAGTAAGTTTTGAGGGGCACCTGAGTGGCTCAGTCAGTTAAGGGTCTGACTTTGGCTCAGGTCACGATCTCGGGGTCCTAGGATCAGCCCTGCATCAGGCTCCCTGCTCAGTGGGGAGTCTGCTTGTCCTTCTCTGTCTGCCCCTCGCCCCACTCATTCTCGTGCTCTCTCTCTTTCTAAGAAATAAATAAAATCTTTAAAAAGAAGAGTAACTTTTGAATTTTAAAGATGCAGCTTTGTCTTTTCAGCTCATAAAGTAATTCTTTCCTCCTCTGACTCAGCATACTTAAAAAACAAACACACAAAAAACTCCTACACTTTCAAATATCTATGTCTTTTGCTTTCAATTCTAAGCCTAGACATTTTCATCATCTGGGAAATCAATTATTTTGCTTGATTAACCACATTCTCTTTTGTATCCTGTGTATACATTTATACAGTATGAAAATAAAACTGATGAGCAAAGAGATTAGCATCCCTATACAATCATGTGACATCTTCTGTGCTCTTAACATGGAACTCAGCACCATGACATCGAAGAGTCAAGAAATATTTTCAGGAGCAATTAGTTAAAAAGAAAAAAAGTTTAAAAAAGGGATACTTTTCTTAAAATATAAACAAAATTTACTACAAAACCCACAAAAATCTTAGGTCCACTAAAAATTGTCCAAAAAGGGGGAAAAAAAAAGAAAACTATAAGGGAAGGATACCAGAACAAAACCCTTGTTTCTCACTGGTTCCTTCCTATTGGTTCGTCACCAGAAATTATATGAACTGTCCAGTGAACATACAGAATCACCTCAAAGTGAATGTTACTTTCCTCAAGACTATGATGACCAGACGTTAGGATTGGCTGAAGAAGCTCCAGACCACACTAGCGAACTAGACATAGACTCCCAAAGCAGGGGCTTCCTGTGGCTTAAAAAACAAAGAATCTTTTTAATACTCCTGGTTTGATAAAGCATCGTTCTCCAAATAATTAACCAGACAGTTCCGATTACTTTAATTCATCCTCCAAGTAGTAATTATAATGGCAGAGAACACATACTGATTACTCACCGTCTAGTACCCCCTGAGTCTCAGATTCCTAGGTAATGCTAAATAAGTATGTGATGAAAGACTGAAGTAGATACAGATATTCTTTATCTATACATATTGCTAGAGCTGTAAATTCTACAAAGTGATCCTTTTTAGGAGTTTCATCCATTTGTTCACGGTCTAATGAGGGAAAAATAATATTTAGAATACCATGACTGCTCTAGGAAAGGTCTCTGCAGTGCTATGGATGCTCAAAGGACAATCGACCCCAGCCAAAGGAAGATGACTTCTCAAGTGAGTCTTAAAAGACAAAGTCTTCAAAGACTAAATCTGGAGAAAGGTATTTCAATATCATGGGATTTGCCAGAGGAATCCTATTATGAAGAAGACCTTACATAGGACAGAGAATTCAGAATTTAATCTTTGGTCACTCAAGACCATTGAAGAGTTTTAAGAGACAGCCTTGGTGGAGATGACGTAGAAGATAGTGTAGAAGGGGGACAAAGTGAAGGCTGTAGAGACTAATGCAACAGGAGAGAGTTTAAGCTCCACCAAAGCAGAGATGGCACTGATCCTGCATATCACTACATCCCTAGCCTTGAGTAGATTCTGCTCCCTGTTATGGTCTGAATGTCTGTGTCCCCCCAGAATGCATTTGTTCAAATTCCAAGCCCTAGAGATTATGAAGTGGGGCCTTTGGGAGGTGCTTAGGTTATCAGGGTGGCACCTTTAGGAACGGGATTGATGCTCTCATGACATACGGACACAGAGAGGTGGCACTGGCTATGAGCAGGGAAGCAGGCTGTCACCACACGACCATGCTAGTGCTTTGATCTTGGCCTTCCAGCATCCAGAACCACCAGAAATAAATTTCTGCTGTTTATAAGCTACCCAGTCTGTGGTGTTTTGTTACAGCAGCTCAAATGGACTTAGGCACTCCCCAAATACTAGTTTACTAAGTGAATCACATTCAATCCATTGGTGAGAGATGGTGACAACCTAAATTAAGACAAGAGCCATGAGGGCAGAGGTGAGAGGATGTTTTTGACAGATATTCCTGAGACAGAATTGACAGAACATTATTACTGACTGAAGCAAAGAACCAAGATGAATATGATCTGATCTAGTAATCTGTCCTTGAAAAGAAATTTTGGTAATACCAAAGACCAAAAAAGATGTTAACTTGTAGCTTCTTTAAAATACTTCAAAAAACCCCTATCTTATTTCTGAACTGATGGAGAAAAGTTAAGTGAATCATTAAGAAACTTATGTTTATTGTGTCTTGATCATGGAACTAGAAGGCAAATGGATAGCTGTACCTAAATTTGAACACCCCCTCCCATCTGAGAGATCCACAACTCTTAATTAAATGATGGCTGCTTAAGTATGCACGTTGTTGGAAAAATAATATCCTTACAAAATATATTGAACCTTCTGTTTTCAGTGATTACCAATTTAGTTTTGAATTTGTTTTTGAAAAAAGTTGAAACAAGCAGGCCAAGAAATGAGGCAGAATTTCATGCCCATAATCCAAATCCAAATCCTAGTTTTCATAAGGACACATAAGGAGGTGAGCAAAAAATATGCCAAAAAGGAAAAGGATGAACAGTGTTATATGCATTTAATAGGCTGCACTAATGTGAATTTTTTTCCCTACTTAACATTATAAAAGTACAGGCAAAATCAAAGCAAAATGACAAATAATTACAGGTTTATTTTAAGAAAATGACTATTTAGAATGTAATGAACATAAAAATATCAAAACACTGAATTTTTGGAATGAATGAATGAAAGCTAAAAATTCTAAGTGTTTATTATATGCCAGGCTCAATGCTTAGGTAGAAACTATTTTTTTCCCAATTCGTAGATGAGAATACTGAGAACCAGGAAGATTAATCTGCAAACAAGTTGTGTAGGAAACTTCAATTCCAGATTTATAGAGGCATTTTAACCAGTACATTAAGAACTTAAAATTCATAAACATACAACCTAACATGTTTAAAATGAAGATCGAAATGTCTTGCTATTTACAAGTTGAATTTTTACTACATCATAATAATGATAATTGCTGTCATTTATTAAGCAATTACTTTTTTCCACTTATTGTGCTGGACTACGTATATATGTAATTTCACTTTATTTATGAAGACAGGTGTGATGGATGAAATCCTTCTTTTACAAATGAGAAAACTAGGGCCCAAAGAGGTTAAGCAACTTGTCCAACGTCCCACAGCTAGAACTAACAGGGATGGAATTAGAACTGAATACTGTGCATCAAGCCTGCCTTTCTCTTCTATGCTAGATTCACCGGTTGCTTTTAGTAGGTTTTTTAAGAGTTGAAACTAACATCCCATGGAAAAATTTTTAAAGAACCTACTAGTTATTTCTTATCATACATCAACCATTAAGGGAATCTTTTAAATTGGGCTACTGAAGTAACCTGTCTTTACCAAGCACTGGTAACATTTAAAGTCCATATAAGCAAAGCGAAATGCAGGTTTAAAGGAATTTTCCAAATACCTCCAGCACCTAGTGCCGCTACCAACACCCCAACAACTGCAATAAAAGGTCTACCACGAAAAATGACTTCTGTGCTTTTGTTGGTGTTTTACATCTGAAATATCAGGAGCGGCTCATTCAAAAGAGCTTTACTGAATGCACTGGGGTGTACTCGGTACCATTTTGGGCATGGGGATGAACCAGACCTGAGGAGTCCAACCGAGTAGCCCCAATCCACCTCTGGCTATTTAGAACTTGCAGTGCAGCTGGTCTACACTGAGATGTGCTGTAAGTGTAAAAGGCACACAGGATTTCAAAGAGTCAGCATGAAAAAAAAATGTAAAATATCTCAGTATTTTTTATATTGAGAAATGAAATATTTTAGATATATTGGGTTAACAAAATAATTTCCCCTGTTTCCTTTTATTTTTCTAAGGCAGCTACTAAAAAACTGAAAATACATATGTGGCTTACACACTATTTCTGTGGAACAAAACTGACTCAGACCCACAAAAACCTGCCTGCATGGAGCACGCGTTCTAGAGGGGACGACAGGCAGTAAGTCTGTAAATAGGCAAACAAAGAACACTGTCAGTGGGAAGTTCCAAGAGAAAGCAGAGTAAAGGGGTTGAGAACACTGCTCAATAATATTACAATAGTTAGACAATTATAAAAGTAGTTCTAATTTCATAATACTATTCATCCTTCCAGTTTTTCAGACTGTATGTACGTAAGTAACTGTAAGTTGTACTTTTTAAATGAATTGTAAAGCATGTTGGATTTGGTATTGAGAGTAATCAACGGTTTCAATGTCTGGAAAATATGTGCAGAAGATATCATCTCTAGAGTTTTTTCATTATGACTATTATATTCAAGTATAAAAATCACCTTAAAAATTTTCCTATTTTCTAATCACTCACATGCTTTAAGAAGCTTACAGTCCTCTCAGGAAAAACAGAATTAACTCATTTAGAAAAATTGCAGAGAACAAGTTTCTTTTATCCCATCCACCATCTTCTAAAAAAGCTGGAGCCAATTATCCCAATTATTTTCTACTTAATCTTACTGTTTATAAATCCTGAAACATTAAAGACAATAAAAAATAAAGGATAGAATAATAGACGATGACATTTTAAAAAGACCTCTTTTGTAACCGCATTTTGTTTTGAAATGAACTTTAATAAATGATTAAGTCTTAGGATATATTATACAGTGATAATAAAGGATCAATTCTGCAATTATAAATCCAAGATGAAAACTTCAGAGATGAAAGTTTACTGCTGTAAGGAATAGCTCATTACACGTATTTTTATGGATGGTGTGTAAGACAATCCTTATTTCTTCACTAAACTCTGTAGAAAATATAAATTCGATTTGAATGCAGTATGTTTAAGGGAAAAAAAGGATAAAAAGTCATATAAAAATAAAATGTGTTCTCCAAATGCAAATTATATTATAGATTATTGCATGGAAAATTCTTTGTAAACACAGAAAGTGACACAGAATTATTGTCAACAACAAAAATTTAGGTTGCCAACTTTGGTTGTATTTCAAATGTGAATGAAATGCAAATCTGACTGAATGAATGATATTTATACAAATACTGCAACATGTCAGTGCCTAGCATCTTATATTAACATCCATGTTATAAAATGTATTTTATGACTGGATTGAGTAAAGTTGTAAATAATTGCCCAATAAAGCAGAATAGGTATCTAACTTCAGTTACCTTTAGGTTCTGACTTAGTGAAAATAAGAGACTGCCTGAAATATCAATTGTTGTGACATTTCTCATATTTTCTAATAGTTAGAAAGTTGGTCGTATCTGAATTCCAAAGTATATAATGGAAAGAAAAAGTCTTTTCTTGTAATTATTTCTCTGCTTCTAGGAATATAACTTATGCTCTCATTAAATACATTTTAATTAGATGACCCTTTTAAAAACATTTAATTTTCTACAATTAGTTGAACCAGCTGATACTTTCATGGGCTTCCTCAGATCATCTTGTTCTCAAGTTAGTAGCATTAAATAAATACAAATTAAAATATGTCTTTTTTAATTTTACTTCAGAATGCATATAGTAACATAACAAAATATAAAAGTAGGTATGTGAATTAATTTTTAAAAATTGAGCCAAAATAATAATAGCTGGAATATTCAACAAAATACATAATTTTTACTATGGAGGCTTTTGCTAAAAATTATTCTAATATTTGTTTACTTGGCATAGTCAAATAGAATATATGTTCATTTTGTAAATATGATATTTACAAGTTAATACCACTCTAGAACTTAGTACTGGTTGAATACTTTCATGAGATAATCTACGATTATTTGCGCAACCAAGTACTTATGATTTATGTTGAGAAGATCAGCACAGAATTGCTAGTCTGCTAGTAATCCCATACAAATACAAACTTGGACACTATCTAAACTGACTTCAACTAAAATGTCTCCACATTCCTCCACAAGACCTATTTTACATTTTTCTGTATGTTACAGTTAATTTCTTGACTTCTAAAAACTTAAGGCATAAAAACATCTTAGGAACACAAAAGTTGTCAAGCAGTTTTTAAAAATATATCACTGTTTTAGGGGTGCCTGGGTGGCACAGCGGTTAAGCGTCTGCCTTCGGCTCAGGGCGTGATCCCAGCGATCTGGGATCGAGCCCCACATCAGGCTCTTCTGCTATGAGCCTGCTTCTTCCTCTCCCACTCCCCCTGCTTGTGTTCCCTCTCTCGCTGGCTGTCTCTATCTCTGTCAAATAAATAAATAAAATCTTAAAAATAAAAAAATAAAAAATAATAAAAATATATCACTGTTTTAATATGCCCCCACAAACTGAGAGGCTTCTAAAATTAAAATAAAATAAAATAAAATAAAAAACATAAAATAAAATGCCATTTGGCCAGAAGATGGTCAAAAAATGAAGTCTTAGGGACAGACTTTATAAAAATCTCATTACTAAATAATCTAAATCTACCTTTATAAAGTGTCATTCTTTCTTAGAAACAGAAATCTTCCAGCTCTAAAATGCATACATTTCTGAAATCCTTCTCATGGAGTTCGGAACGTGTCTTTACCCTTCCCTTTACTTAGTATGTCCCTTTTCAACCTCTTTAACGTTGCTTCCCCCAGCTTCTCCCCTGCAACACCAAGTATCATTTTCCCGAAGCCCAAGCTATTTATTTATTATAAAAGTGAGGGAACTCTACAACAGAACTAGAAAATCTACATCCACTTCAGTTCAAAGAAAAATTGCCATAACCTTTAACGGCTGTACAAAGATCAAATACAAAGATACAATTGAATACTCCATTTTTAACTGCAACAGTAAATAAAATAAACATATAAACAGTAAGGTTAGTGCATTAATACATAAAAATCCACAACCAAAAACCTGAAGTAAAAATTATTTTACTCCTCTAGTATTGGACTGTCATGGGCAAGATCTTACTTGATTTCTGGCCTTGAAAGCAGGGGGCCTTCCAGGACCCCGGTTTGGGGGAGGGAGGTTATACAAAATCACCCACTGGGGAGGAATTATATTTTAAAAGTAAAAAATCCTATAGGCTATAACTCTTCATCAACTACAACTGTCACAACAGCGTTCACGTTATTTGAGAGTTCATTGCAAGGTTGGATATATTTAAAACGCAACTTAGTAACAATGACTCAGGGAAGCAAAGCATAATTATATATGTACAGCATATAAGTATTAAATCAAATGTCAAACCTCATAAGTTTTTAGAATTTGGAAGCACATTTTCTCCTTAATTATGCCAGAGTCCTTTGTCACCTGCCATAAACTGCACTTACACGATATGAAATAGCCAGGAAAATTTCAAACTCCTTCTAAAGGTATGTTTTTTCATTATTACCCAACAGGGACTATATCAAAGGTAACGTAGTACTTAAAATGCCACAAAAGGGACCATAAGATGCCTTCACATATCACATTACAGCACATATGAAAGGGTTTTTTTCCCCCTCCAAGTTTGGAAACGAGACTAGATTGTTCAACCATGATACTCTCTCTAAATACGATAGATAAGTCTTAAAAGGATTTTTTTTTTTTGTCTCACAAATATGTACTCTAAACACCACCATAGATGTTGGTCTCGTTTATACATTATGTTTACATGTTTCTTTGCAGTCCTGGGTGCCACAAAGCAGACAGCATTAAAACAACAAAAGAGCAAAGTGGGATGGATATTCAATTCTAAACCAAGAACTAGTACATAATGAGCATAATGTTAATCTGGTAGAAGCCACTGCAATTAAATTCAAATTGCTGTCTCTACTGCACATTTTCTCCACGTACCAGAAAAGAGTAATTCCACAGATCCTAAATATAAAGATCTTTTAGCTTTAGATTTCCCTCCATTCAAATGAAGAGTTATGAATTCACACAAATAATGCTTTAAAAATAATCTTAGGAATTGACCCTATCCCCCTAGATAGAGAA
The DNA here is from genome assembly GCF_024610735.1 of Ursus americanus. Classification (NCBI taxonomy): domain Eukaryota; kingdom Metazoa; phylum Chordata; class Mammalia; order Carnivora; family Ursidae; genus Ursus; species Ursus americanus. The sequence goes on along the minus strand of NC_142137.1, from coordinate 46,644,678 downwards.
GTCTTGCTAATGTTTTTGGCAATGTCTTCTGTATCTTTCTGGGGTTCCCCCCACACTTTTTTTTTTTTTTAGATATTGGAATGTTTTGGCCACAAGGTTAAGAAAAACTTCCCCATTTATCATGACCTGCCAAGCACAACAGGCCCCCAGACAACGCAGCCTTCTACCACTTAACAAATTCAGCTCATCTTAGCCATGAAACTTCAAAAGAATTTGGCCACAGGCATAGATTAACTATCATTTGTTTTGCAGCATAAATATCAATCATTCTGTAACATACTCTAGCATACCTAACATCATTTGTCTATTACGTATAACTGATAACTGACCTTTTCAATTTGAATGATAACTAATATAGAGATAATCTGGTTTATTAACAGATAATTATAGAATTTATATGTAATAATTTTAGTAAAAGCTTCTATTAAAATCTCTCTTAGTTTGGACCATATATATAAACTCTAAAAGATATATTCAGTTAATCTACAAAAACTCTCCTCATGTGTCCAAAGGTATCATAGTAACTTAGAGAAAATTGAGCAATTCTTTGACTTTAAAAACAAATTGATGGATAGAATGTAAACAATAAAATGTTATAGGCAATTTTAAATTGAACAGCATATATCTGTAGATTAACCTGAAGATTAATTTACATATGATGTAAATACCTCTGGCACTTTCATATTGACTTTAAAAAAGTATACAAAGAGCTATATTTCCAATTTTTATAAATTTTAAATTCTTGATCTCCTATTAAAATGACAACCTTTATGAAGAAAAAATCGTGGGGTGTTGGCATCAAATTCTTTATTTTTTAACTAAACTATACACAATAAGAAAAAAATATATTTGTAGCATTATTTATTTTAATCAAATATTTTTTATAATTTTAGCAACATTTTTTAGCTTTAAAGCCTAAAGTAGTTTTATATTAAACCTATTTTGCAAACCACTGTTATAAAAAGTTTATAAATCACCCTTCCTTAAGTTTTAATCCAAAATGAAATTCCTCATTAGCAGAGTTAATAAAGCACAGATTGTGACATAATTTAGACACTAAAAAACACAAATTATATGACTGCTGTCTGAGTAGATTTTCTATCAAGTTAAATTAACATTTTGAATTACTTGCAAGCTAAGGGCATATGACAAAACAGTTTCACATGAAACAGTTCACACATACAAATATGTGATAAGAAGAAATATTCCTATTAACTGTTTAAGTTCAAGTAAAAACTAAGCAATTTGCTATAAGCCTTTTTTAAACGCAGAAGTTGATTCCTTACATAGAAGTAAGATTTAGTGGGGTAATTTCACAGTTTTTGTGGCCCTAAATATGGATCTATCATAAGGAATAGAGTACCCTCTGCTGTCTCAAAGTAAAATGGATCCACACAGTGGTTAATCACAAGGGTTAAAGAGTAAAGGAATTATAGATTATGTCTACCTGTAGTGAAGGTCTCATTCTAGGTAAACCTAATAAATAATTGAAATATACTTACGATTTTTTCCTCTTTGACCTCAATTAAAATGGCCTTGTGAGAGCAGGTTCTAAGGACAATTTATCCTGGTTTCCTCAATACACACTTATGAAGTCATCTGGCTTTTGTATTTCTTCAACAGCTGCATTACCTTCAAAATTGGCTTGCACCATTTCCCCAAAGCAAAATGTAAGACTGCCCCCAGACACACAAAGCCACCTTCCTTCTGAGGGTGACTGCGAGCTCAAAAAGTCACATCATACAATTTTGAAAATTCTAACAACAGCAATTTTTAAGAACTTAGAGGAAGAAAGAGAAAAATCAAAGTAGAGATTTTTAAAATTGACTTCTCTCTGTTTTCCTTTTCCTCCCTCCCCCACTCCTTCTCTCTCTCTCCTTTCTCTCTCTCTCTCTCTCCTCCTCCTCCCTTCCTCCCTCCCTCTCCCTAAGTTAAAACACAAAGCATTACAGGTTATCGGTATTTGCTTCTGTTGCCATTTTTGATAAGTAACATTTTCGTAGTTTAGAAAACTTTCGGTGAAAAAACAAACACTCAGAAGGCAAAATAAGGTAGTGCAACATCATTGTTCAGTTAGACAGGATTTCAGAAAATCGTAACTGCAATCAAGGAAAGGAGCAGGAAACCGGATAGTGCTGACTGATGCTCAGTAGACCCTGGAAACCAAACTGGAAAACTTATTGGCTGTGATAATTCATCCTCTCTCTCTTTAAACAGGTTCCCTAAACAATCTAGCTCTGGCAGTAAATCAGTGGTCACAGACATTTAGAATTAGAGGATATTTTCTCCTCCTGAATTGTGTTTTTTCTCACAAGAATAATAAAACAGTACTCCAAGAGCAAAGCTTTCCTCAGTTGTCCTGAATGAAAGAAATCTTTTAGATACTGAAATTATTCTGACAATTTACCACATCTTAGCCCCTTGATGCAGCAAAACAGCCATTCCCACTCTTTCTTCATGAGATTCAAAGATACAAAAATATATTTACATAATCTAAACCAAAGCATATCCAAGGCTTCCACATCAAGGTTCTAAATCGAAGTACCACTCAACTGCACATGCAACTGAAGGCAAAACCTACTAGAAAGTTAAGATTTTTTTTAAAGAAGTTAAACTTGATTCTACTATTAGCATTTTAAGGGGAAAAAAATCCCATAAAAATAGGAAAACATTTGTGCTCTTAAAAAAATATAAAACACTTATCATCGAGATGACTACATGTGAAATCTAACGAAAAATCCAAATTTAGCACAAAATTTCAAAACAACAAGTATCCAGAAAAGAAAGTCTTTCATCTAAATAGATGGAATTTTTTAAAAAATCCTACAGCACGCATCTATCAGGGAAAACTCCTTGAAGTCAACTATTAATATTTTCTAATGAAATATAATCTATTTGTTACCAATTACTGCTTCACCTGCATTTCTCCTAGCATTAGCATAATGTAATTATGTTTTATGAAGTAAAAACAAAATGCATTTAAAAGTCTCAGCATGGGCCGATTGGAGATTTTCTCTATACCGACCCGCTTGCTCAATTTTATGTACATATTTCTTCTATCATCCTTATGCTAAAACTGAGAAAAATCCAACCAAATTATTTTAATTAATGTTTTTCTCTGAGATAGAACGGCCTATATATAAACGTATGACACATCATATAATCGTCATTATAATGTTTCAATCAAAAGCTAAATACGACTTACCTCATTTAAAGTCCCAAAACCTGAAACTAATTCCAGTTTTATTTGGAAGTAAGTTTTGTGTGTGCATGAGTGTGTGTGTGTGTGTGAAGTTCAAAAGCCAATAAATTCCACTCTCCAGTATGAGCAGAATGAAACCCGGTTCGAGGATCACACAATACTCTGAAAGGATTATAGTCTCTAACCAACATCCAGGTAGCCTTAAAAACACCTTGCTCTGGCATGAAACTTCTGGCTCCAGAAGCAGTGTAGTTATTTAGGTTAACTAGGAGGACACCTGGAGAGTAAACACCCTTGGCTCCAGCCAATGGCTTTCCACGCCCTTCTGTTTATAGTAAGATGACTTGCCATCAGAGGTCACCCCCACCAAGAGCGCCTGTCTTTCCACGCGGGCATACGTGAAACATACTGCCTTTATCCTGACTTCTAGGCTACTACCCTGCTGTCCTCACAACACACTGATGCTACTCAGAGTTAAATTCTTGCATTAAATTTTCTAAAATCAAATTTTATTTTCATTTCTTTTAAAGCAAAACATTCTGTAGAAGAAATACCTCTTGACAAGTTAAGGATTGGTACTCATTTAAATAAGGATTACATAAGGATTGTTACTCAATGTTCCAAACCAGCATTTTGGTTTTTGTTCCTTTTAGGGTTTTTGTTTTGTTTTGTTTTGTTTTTTTGGTTTGAGGAAGAAGTCCTGTAAAATTTTACTTTCAGTATTACATTTCTCCATTAAGTACATTTTCTTCTCCCCTAGACACACACGCATGTATGCTGACAAAGTGGGAAGATAGTTACAGGCATTTTTATTTAATTCATTTTTTATGTATTTTTATTTGAGGTAAACAAAGGGATGATCACAGTTATAAATATTTGCACAGAGCTTATCATTTTATGTAAAATGTTTTCTAAAACAAAGCTTTTTTTATTTACCAAGGAAGAGATATGTTAAGTTCTAATAAAATGAAAACAAAGAGCTAAATTCAAGAGATAAGGATAATGCAAAATAAGTCCCATCTCTGGCACTGAAATTCCCCCTTCTTTCTAATTTATAAAAAAAAAGAATTGTTTTCTTTAGAGAACATGATATTATGAAAGTTTCATCCCTTCGCCCTTCAAAAATCTCAAAAGACTATAAGCTCATTTGGTAAGTTCCTCCTACAATATTTCAAGTTAGCATTTACAGGCATTATGGGAATTACTGCCTCCAATTGGTCTGCATAATTCTGGGATGATTCCTTCCATTTTTCTTGATCTTTATCCAGTGTGGCTCTAAATGCGACAGTGAGGCAAAGCTTTCAAAATAAAGACCGATAGCCAAGGGGTAAACAGCTCCATTTTTGGAGTCATTTTCATTTGCAAGGGAGGAACGGAGTGGAAAGCCATCCCCAGCTTCAGGTTCGGTGGGCACTCCGGGAAGCCGAGTGCCCTCGGGGACTGAAGACGGCGCTGTCTTCTCATAGTGCCGGCTGCTTGCTGTGGCGGCTGGGAAACTGGGTAAGTATAAACAATCCACCTGCAGCTTTTGTTTGGCCCAGGTTTTGATGCCACGACAGAGAGCTGACTGGCTCTATTAGAGTTAATAAAATGTGCTGATCAATTACTTTAGAGACCTCATTTTGACAGATCCAGTGCTTTGTTCCTAGCATGGCTGGATCGCTGAAAGTAACGTCATCTCTGCAGCCAAAGCTTAAGTACTTAGAACTTCTTGAAGACTGTGGTATAGAGTTTTCTGGATTTTTTAAAAGATTTTATTTATTTGACAGAGACACAGTGGGAGAGGGAACACAAGCAGGGGGAGTGGGAGAGGGAGAAGCAGGCTTCCCGCTGAGCAGGGAGCCCGATGCAGGGCTCGATCCAAGGACCCTGGGTTCATGACCTGAGCCGAAGGCAGACGTTTAACGACTGAGCCACCCAGGCGCCCCATGTGGTATAGAGTTTTTAATTTCAACGGAATATGCTTCTGAAACGGCTACTTTCTTCAGGGACCATAAGTAGTTCAACATTTGCTAAACACGGAAGAGCTCAAGAAACATTCCTTGAAGCCAAATCTATGTCTGTCCCTGATACATTAGAGACCCAGTGAACCATACCTGAAACCCTAAGGACAAAATACGTTCTTCATGAATTAAAGAAAGCTGGCTAGATGGCAATCTTCTTCCCCAATCTGGGCGTGGGGGGCAGTGAAGAAGAGGGTCAGTGAGCAATGTGCGATGAAAACTTTATAAATAAGGGAACTACGAACATGAAAACAAATGTCATTGGTAGTTACAACTCTTTGAGAGTACAAATAACTACAATCTTTCTGATGAAAAGTGTAATCTTTATCTGAGCTGACATAGGTCATCAAAGCATTCCTAGAAACATAAAAGTAACTGTTGTACCTTTACTTTACATTGTTTAAACTAAGGAAGAAAATTACATTGATTTTTTAATAATATTTATGAACAGATTGTTGAGATGCTCTTCCAGACCCAATATACAGCTACCAACTAATTACATGAACTGGAATAAAATAGAATTTATTTACTTATGTATTTATTTGAGAGAGAAAGAGCATACAGGCTGGGGGGGGGCAGGGCAGAATGAAAGGGAGAGAATCTCAAGCAGACTTCCTGCCGAACACTGAGCCCAACGCAGGGCTCGATCCAAGGACGCCGAGATCATGACCCGAGCCAAAATCAAGAGTCAGATGCTCAAGGGACTGAGCCCCCCGGGAGCCCCAATCAACTTCTAAGCATCCCTTTCCCTCCTATGAAACAAAGGTTTCCATCTCAGAGTGTCAACAGTATTTATTTTTTCAATGCAAACCACATATTTTTGAGACTTTATCAAATATATTTCATTTAACAATAATTGTTTTCATTACCCACACTTAAAATCAAGCAGGTAGCTGTCAGTCAATGCTAATTATTACGAAATGTACTGTAGGTACAACTGAGTTAATAAAATAGCCAAAATGAAAGGACCTCGATATCTTTAAAAGCAAGTAGAGCCGTATTATGGGTAAATGTTTGGTTTCCCTCTTATTTTAAAATATTGAAAATAGCACTTTGACTTCTAAAAACTCCCTTTCAGTGATTAAAGTGCTGTCAGTGAGGACCTGCCCCACGTTCTGATAGAAGTGAGACTATCACGAACTGCTGATGGTGGATGCATTCCAGCGGCGACTCGCACAGTGCTGCTGCGCTGGTATCTGTTAAATGCATGACTGTCCTCCAAAGCAATATGCAAAATGAGATGAAATTTAGTCAATCATAACAACTCTAAGGTTTAGTAGAAATCACATAATTTTTTTTTTTTAAAGATTTGTTTATATATGAGAGAGAGAGTGAGTGGGGGAGGAGGGAGCAGGGGGAGAGAGAGAATCTCCAGCAGACTCCCCGCCAAGTGCATAGCGGATGCAGGGCTCAATCCCACAACCCTGAGATCACGACCTGAGCCGAAATCAGGAGCTGGATGCTCAACCAACTGAGCCACTCAGGTGCCCCTCACATAATTTTTTTTAAATTGCAAAAATAAATCAGGTACCGCAGTTTTATGAGTGTGTCCTTCACAATCGCCCTAAATACTCACTCTCCATGAAGTCTTAGCACAAAGTAGGTGCTTTTGGGCTCCCTGTTCTTCCTTTCTTCCCCGCTCCATGGCATCATTTTTTGTACATTGTCGAGTCATCTATCAAGTACCCACCTTCTCCAAAGTTAAAAATACCTCCAGGTTCTTTTATAACATTTCTTGCCACTTTTCATTAATGTCTGATTCAATACTAAGACAGCTTTGTGAGAAGTTCCATGAAAAGATATTAAAAATCAAGAGATAAGACTGCACCAACATGGGAAAACAAAAGAACACCAAAAGCACAATCACATAATTCTGACAACAACCAAAAAAGCATAAAGAAGGAAGAGAAAAACAATTTAAAATGTCTGTAGGTACAATAAAGTCCTAAATTGCTGGTTTGGAAAAGCCCATATGGAATCAAAACTAAACAGCTACCACAAACTATAACCACCTCCTTAGCTAGGTTACTGATGTGGTATCTAGACTAAAATACAAAATCCAATACCTAGGAGCCTATTTTAAAATAACCATTTAGCAAATTATGCCTGTGCCATTGTAGAATGCCACTGTAGAATCAATGCGGTAATTATATTTGCCATTTGATTAATCTTCCTTCTTTTTCTGGTAAGGCTGTCAAACTCAAGTATATTCAGGAGCCAAGTGGGTAATTTGGAGGAGTGAAGCTGGTCAAGCGGAGGTGGGGCTACTGGCAAAATGCATGATTTTCCCTGAACCACTCAAATTCTGTACTTCCTCCCTAGGTAATTAATGTATTTCAAGTCTTAAATGCCATCTGTATGTTGTAGATTCCCAAATTTTCATCACCTCCTGAGATCCATCATCTGGGTTCCAAACTCTCACATTCTCCTAATTTATATCTCTACATAAATATCTCACAGCCATATCAAACTTTAATATGTCCAATGCTAGGCTCTTTATTACTCCACCAATCCGGTCTTTACTGTCCAATATTTTCCATATAAATAAAGCCAGAAACTAGAGTCACTGGGTCCTCCTTTTCCTCAAACTCCGTATCTAAATTCATCCAATCAGCAGAATTAGACCAACCCGAAGAATTAACCTCAACCTTGTTCCCCAGAGTACAAGGCCAAATCAGCTGAACAAATCTCATAAACCATTAGAGTCAACCTTTTGAAAGAGGCCTAGTCTTCAGGTATCCATGAGTCCCACAAGAGGAAATTAGGGCAATTCTTAACATCCTTAACAACCCTGCACAGTGATTTGAGCCTGGGCTAAATACCACCAGGATCAAGGTGGTATTACTAATCACTTTGGCTAAAATCAGGAACAAATTTCATACCACCTTTTCTAATTGGAGACAGAGATAATGGTCCACAGGGCACACAAATAATGAGTCAGTTAATCTTCCATAAAACTTCCCTGAGGGACCAAGAGTAGCTTCATTTTGGAAGGAGCTCCATATTCGGCCCGTGTATGATCTATAGCTCTTAACTACTTGAATGCCTCTTATGACATCCCTAAAAGTCTTCTGAACAACAAGCACAGTTCGAAGATGTACATAAATCCCCCAGAAAGAAAGTGGTTTTTGCAACATTTAGGGCCCCACAAGTAGGATCAACATCAGTTGGGGAGATACATGCAGATGGTGCCTCCAATGCAGCTTCTAGGTCAGTTAGTAGGCCTTAAGATTCCCAGTCCAGGGGCTCCTGGGTGGCGCAGCGGTTGAGTGCCTGCCTTCGGCTCAGGGCGTGGTCCCGGCGTTATGGGATCGAGCCCTACATCAGGCTCCTCCGCTAGAAGCCTGCTTCTTCCTCTCCCACTCCCCCTGCTTGTGTTCCCTCTCTCGCTGGCTGTCTCTATCTCTGTCAAGTAAATAGATGAAATCTTTAAAAAAAAAAAAAAAAGATTCCCAGTCCAGTGCCAATAACTCAGTCCGGTTTTGGGGACCAGTCAGTTCAATCTCTATTTATCCACACCACTAACTAGTGGCATTTATTTGTCACATGGAATGAATAATAGCTACAGAAACGATGGGGAAGACATCTAAATGTGTTCATATGCTTTTTGCATGAGAGGTGGAGAAGCTGGGCCTCCTTCTGCTGGTGTCAATAGCAGGTCAGGTAAAGGGAAATGGTACTCAATCATGTCAGATCCATCTGGCAGGGGACAGCAGAGCCAAAAGTCACTTAAATTTAAGGTGCTTCTAACAGTATGCGAAAGCCACACTAGGACAGTTTCCTTCAAGAAGAAGGTTCCAAGAATGATTAAGAAAGACCAAAAACATCACTAATGTTTATTGGATCACTGTACCTCCCAGGTCTAATGTTTTCTATCCATAGATTCAGTCATTGCCCTTCCCCTATCACCACAAAATTGTGTCATATTCCAGTAGCTACTACTTCACCTTTTTCTAATCATCCCCTACTTACACAGACCTTTCATCCAGAAAGGTCAAGAACAAGGGGACCAAGGCTATTTTTACAAAACTTATAGAGGCCATCAATGGAGATATCAATATCTATGAAGAATCAGCAAGCAGTTTACTCAATCAAGTGGTCAATATCATTATAATCCAGGACATTTCAATCTAATAAGAAATTTCAAGTGGCTGAACCAATATACGTTTGAATCCTCTCTTCCCCATTTTGACCAGGCTGACACCCAGAGGGTATACCAAACAGGATGATCTGGGGTAGTTATTAAGGGGAAAAAAGACTCATCACATCTAGGAATGGTCAGGATGATATCCCAAATCTTCAAAATACAAAATATGATATAACCTCTCACCCCTTCCACTCGTATCATAACGCAGGAAGTGGTCAAGATATGATTTGAACCTGGGGCCAGCTGGATTCAGTAACCAAAGTGTCTTACTAACATAGGTGGCCCAGAGGAGGTCAGAGAGGCAGAGTTATAAATCTTTGGAGTTGATTTTAAGGAGGATGTTCCAGTGTTCAACCACACAAAATGCTTGTGGATGACAGGGAGCACAGAAGGGTCACTGAACACCTTGCCTATCCACCCTGGCTTCTGTGACAGAAGGTGCGCCACTGTCAGACTTACCTAGATTAATTTCGAGGGCCATGATGGTATGGCTGACGTTGGCTGACTGGAATAGGCCAGCAAAACCATAACCTGGCAAACTGTCTACAGCGGTGAGGTACCACGACATCCCGAGATGGGGTCCAATGCTGTCATTCTGCCAGGAATGGTAGGAATAAACCACTGGAAAACATGCCCCCTCCCCCCCGGGGACAAACAGGTCAACTGTTAGCATGAGTCATCAGTTTCCCATGCCAGTCACTCCCTATGGAAACAGAGTGTTTCACCTCCTGCTCAGTCTTTGACTGTGAATCTGCTGCACGTCCAGTTCAGTAATGAATCCAGGTGGCAATGGCATAATTCTGGACGTAAACTGAACCAGCAGCTTGATTCCAATTGGTTATCAGAGAGCAGGCCCTTACCAGAAACGTCTTCATGAATGACCCTGATGGCTTAACCATTTCCATAGCTTGTGGCCCCCCAGAGGGGGGCAGTTTTTAATCTGCAAGTTGATAGTTTTTCAAGTGGCAAACTAAACAAATACATCACTGGCAACATGCCCAGAGACAGTAAACATGCAACAAGATTCGTCAAAGGGAGTATGGGCCAGCACTGTAAGAACTGCCTTGAATTCTGCACACCGAGCAGAGATCATATCCATTTTCTGCATAGCTGATGGTGAGCCTGAATAATTGCAGCAGCCCAAACCTAAAAGAATTAGGTTTCAATTTAGCCAGACCATCAGTGAAGGGGGCTCGGGCATTTAAAGGAACCTCCTGTGAGTGAGGAGATGAAGCTTTCCCTAAAGGGAGAGCTGATACTTTTTCATGTGAAGTTAAGATGCTGCTGGTGTATGGCTGCTTGCATTCCTGACCATGTCATTTCCATTGGACAACTGAGGCTCGTTGGGCCCTTCCTATGCCATTACTCACTGAGTATGAACTGATATACTCCAAAGTGTGAATATCAGATTGAAAAGTCACATGCCTCCCCAGGCCAGGCATTCAGTTTGACTCAAAAGAAGTATACCTGGCATCCATATCAGGGATGTGGTGAGACCAAAAGTGGTACCACCCCTTGAAGGTTGCTTCCTTTTGCCAGAGGCTCCAAAGAGCAAAGTCATAGAGACCTGAAGCTCAAAAGAGGTCATGCGGGTTGTGAGGCCTCCAAAATCCTAGCCCCTCTGCACATGCAGCTCTTCAAGATCAGAAGAATCCCCTCTGGATTCCATAAGTATTCACAGTATAATCATGTAGAATTCAGTAATGGAAACCACAACTAGAAGACACTGAATTGGCCAATGGGACCTGCCAACACAGTCTATTAGTTTCCTTCCTCTATTGCAAACCCTACTCAAGCCACATTAGCTGAATTCAGGTATCCCTTATCTCCACGGATGGGGAGGTTGGTAAATTGGGCACTTGTATCTGACATGTCCATAAAAGTTTATGTTCCTCCCCTCCCCATAGTTTCCTAGCATGTTACATATCTTTTACCCACATTTGGATTGGTAAGTAACAATTTGGTCCTCCAAGATAGAGAACTCAGCCTCAGTACTGTCTTTCTCATTAAAGAAGCTACAGTTGGGATAGAGGAGTAGGAAAGGATCTAGGGTCACAGAGAAGAAGAATAGCTCCATGTAGTAAATGAGGTGCCTTTAATTTCAGCTTCAATTGGCGGCAAGCTCAGGACTTAATCAAACGAACATTTGATGTGTTCAGTTCATGCACTGCTCTGTACTGAGCAGCAAGATCACCATCAGTGACATCATCTATTTCAGTTTGGGGAATCCCTAGACTTAGTAGCCATAACCTGTGGCTCTGGCACTTGCTCCCCTTGGTGGACTCAGACTTGATTTGCATAGGAGAGATTGTTTTAGAGTCCATTTTAACTGAGGGCATTTACTGCCCTATGATAACATCTCTAAAGTCTTATCCCTGTTTTGACATAAGAATTATGAGACTTTTCCAAGGCAAAGGAGATGACTGCAAGAATGTGTCTAGATTTATTGGGCAGTTTACTTTCCAACAGATCATCTTCATCAGCACTCCAGGGCAGCAAGAGCCCCAGTACTAGTCAATACCACATCCATAGTTCTCCCCTGGAGCTTTTTGTTTCTGGGAAATCTCCCCAAGGGGGACAAACTTCCATTATAGCAGTCCAGACCCACTTCAAGAATTCTAAGACCTTCCACTCTTTCCTCATGGATCTAAGATTGATATGACAGACTACAGCAGGGATGAGCCATAAAATGGACGAGGTTTTGCCATTTTAAACAATATTATACACCCCACACCTTCATCTTTCAAGTGAACCACCAAAGTTCTAGTCATTTGCTTGGCTATTACCCATATGGTTTCAAATTTCCCTCATTTCATGCTTAACCCATGAAATTATAAATGTTGTCTGGAGAGGGGCAGAAGCCTCCTCCAGACCAGGATGGGTCATTGTACTACTCGTCACAATGGGGCAGATCTGAAGCTGACCCTGAGATTAATGAGGAAGACCCAATGCTTAGAATTGGGTTAGGTACAACCAGGATACCTTTCAGCAACTGACTTTGAACCTACTTCCCGGTACTTGGATTACAACCACCTCACTAATTCATCCTCATTAACTGGCAATAAAATTGAGGACTATTTTTTCCCCAACTGACCAAACAAGTTGGTCAATATGTTCACTAATAGTGTCTATAGATTTCCCTCAAACCCCTCTGGTTGCCCATGAAGTCCTTATCCTTTCTCTTTAATGAAGCCATGTCTCTATCAGTACCCCCACCACATCACTAAAACTGCCAAAAATTGTGAAGGGTCTGGGGTTTTATTCTATTTACAAGCTAATAAGTTAGCCTGTCACAATTTTACAGATGCTGGCAGAATATACATGACTTCTGGGTCAGATTCTAAGGACTCTATACTCACAGCAATAGCAGAAGCCAAAATATCACCATTTTCTTATGACAGTTCCTGAGTAACAATTTCTACAGGGTGATAGGACATCAGGACATGCAATGGGTTGCATTACACCAAAACAACCCCGTGCTTAGGGAGCCCAGATCTTTTATAACGGGCAGTAACATGCTGTCCTTTGCTACAGAGAAATGTGTTTTGTTTTATATGCAAATATTTCCAAGGTAAAATCAACTCAGCAATTAGGAATAATTGTACATCACTGCCTGGTCTACTGAGACAACTAAATGTTGGGAGATACACAGTTTCACTCCCAAACACCTGTCAAACACATACAACTATCTAATACTGAAACCTCACAACTTCTTCTATCAGGAAAAGACTTAAACAAGGGCCAAACAAAAGTCAAACTTTGCTTTCTAATAGTCATAAAAAATATCAAACGCTATACACCTGTGTTCATGGACTCTATTATTGGGACCATTCTAATGGACTCTTACTCAGAGGCTATTAAATATTACTTTACACATGCCTAAGAAACTAAATACGCTGATTTCTATATTGCAGCTCCTTAAAAAAAGAAAGGAAAAAGAAAAGCCAACATCAAGTTAGAGAGTAACCGAACAGCAGAGAAAACAGAAAACAATGATTCCAACATAAGAATCCAAAAGACATTTATGTAAGAACAACTGGCCTTCCACACTCCAACTGCCTCTTAGGGTTTCACTTCATTAACTGATTGCACAATGATGACTTTAGGCATCAGGAAAATATGAAAATGTTCAGCCAGGAGATTTTCACAGCAGAAAGAGCCCAGGACTAGGTGTCAGAGGCTGGAGCTCTCATCTAACCTACTGGCAAGGTAACCTTGGGCAAGTCATCCTCCTTAACCCTCGGGGTCTGTATTTGTCAAAACAAAACAAAACAAAACAAAACAAAACAAAACAAAACAAAACAAAACAAAACAAAACGTTCTTATGTATCTCAGCTGGTCGCCTTAAGCTCTTTTCTACAATGTGCTTTGTAAACTATACAGTTCTCTAAATCTTAGGTCAGACAATTCTTCTCCATGACACAGTATTCCAGTCACCATGGATTTTTGTCAGTTTCTTGAAAACAAAAAAGATCCTTTCTCTTACTAAGGACTTTCATTCACGTTTCCAGTGCCTAGAACGCTTTCCCTCCATTCTCTTATGACTGGCTGCCTCTCACCCTTCAGATCTCAGCTTAAACTTCACTTTCTCAGAGAGACCTTTCTAGATCACTCAATCTCAAGCAGTTTTGCCATCCTTTCTTGTAGTGCTCTCTCATTTTCCTTCTTTGCGCTAATCACAATTTGCATGCATGTGTTTGTTTTCACCTAACGCCTGTCTCCCTACCAGCTCATGACACTGCAAAACCGGGACCTATATTGTTTTTCCTTCAGTTTATACACAGGGCCTGATGGAGTGCACAGCACAGAAAGGCACTCTACAAAATTTTGTTAAAACTGATGGAATGAATATGGCAGTATAAGGCCATACCATCTGTGCATTTTAAGAAGTAAATACATGTAAAATTATTTTTAGAAAAATGCTCAATCAAAATAGTTCGACCAGAAAAAAAGTTTGACACTTTAAATGGGTAAAAACTAGGATATCTGAAAAAAAAGTGAAAATGGATGACTCCTTTCTGCTGTTTCATTTAGAAGTATGACTCTACAGATGTATTTTCCAGTCCAAAAAAAAAAAAAAAAGACAGGGTTTTTTGGAGTCACCTACTCATGTTCTCCTTTGCTCTTGTGAGATAGTTATTATCTCAATTTCACAGAGAAAAATATTGAAAATTCAGATATTTAGCAACCTTCTCATGGTCACGACAATAACACTCAAATTCAAAGTCAGGTCCTTGGATACAAGTCCAGTTCCCTCCCGTGCACCACGCTACTTCTGCTTTCAAGAAAAGGCTCTGATCAAAGGATTAAGTACAAACATTTTGGTTTCTTACTATCAAATTAGTTTCAGACCAGTGACTTTTGCTGTGTTGAAGCAAGAACTTCAATAAAATTACCAGTAAATCAACAGAAGCTATGAAGTTATCAGTGGGGTTCACCTCAGGGTTTGTTTTACCTTTAACATTTGCTTTAATTCAAACCATATTGAGAGGAAAATATTATGTCATAAGACTTAGTAATACTTCAGGCAAACTGGACCTAATGAGATATATGTAAAAATATACATAATTATGTATATATACATACACACATACATATAATCATTGGTCCTAAATATAATATATAAATACATGTTAATATAAATTTTGTAAATTTCATGCACATATTATTGTTCCCCAAATAACAACGTCATACCATCTGTGGCCCAAGCAAAATTATCAAAAAGACCCTTTTACTCTTGCCTTAATTACAAAACAAACCACCCCAGTGATAAAGAGCCCCATTTTGAGTGAATGCAGAGAAATAAGTATTAATCAGAAAACAGCTGCTTCTGCATAACAGGGTCCCATGTCTTTGAAAATTACTCAAAATAGTTTAGGTTTTTTGGCATGACATGGATGAGGGGGCTCTGGATTTATGTCAACTTCTGAAATGTATGGGCTAAGTAAGACATGCTGAGAGACACTTTAGAAAGTCTTCCGAATGACTTTTTCAGTTCAAAAATTATCTTACAGTTATAGCAGGCACTATCATTTAATTAGGATGGGAAAGAGGTACCTCTATAAAATTCATTTTCCTACTTTAACATTCAGATATTTCTGCAAAATAGATTTTATGAGAATACTAAAGTCCTCCCTATTCTTTTTTTTTTTTTTAAGATTTTATTTATTTATTTGAAAGAGGGAGAGATAGCCAGCGAGAGAGGGAACACAAGCAGGGGGAGTGGGAGAGGAAGAAGCAGGCTCCCAGCGTAGCAGGGAGCCCGATGCGGGGCTCGATCCCAGGACTCTGGGATCACGCTCTGAGCGGAAGGCAGACGCTTAACGACTGAGCCACCAGGGTGTCCCTAAAGTCCTCCCTTTTCTTTACTAGAAAATGAAAATAGTTGAGTATATACATATATAGAAGACTAGTTAATTTTTTCTGCTCTTCCATAATAGGAAATAAAATCTTAAAGTAGGATTACCTCCACTCAGAAAGGCTCAGCTTAGCCAAAAGAGAAAAAAAATGAGAAATAAGACTACTTAAAAACTACTAAACAAGGGCCGTTACGGGGCACCTGGGTAGCTCAGTCATTTAAGCGTCTGCTTTCTGCTTAGGTCGTGATCCCAGGTCCTGGGATTGAGCTCCCTGTCAGGCTCTCTTCTCAGCAAGGAGAGCCTGCTTCTCCCCCTCCAGCTCCCCCTGCTTGTGCACTCTGTTAAATAAATAAATAAATAAAATCTTTAAAAGAAAAAAGGGGGGCCATTACATGTAGTGTAATTATAAATATACGGAAAAATTTAACTTTTTTAAAAATTAACTTTTAATATACATAATTATTCTTAACCAAGTTTATCATGAATGATGAATGAAAATAACAGTTTCATCCCAATTCGTGGTTTAAATAAATGACTGAGTTTGACTGACAGAAAAATTGCCTGAATGTTTGGAATTAATTTCTCCTAAACTACTCCATTACACATTAGTTCTAAGAATAGATATTTCAGATGGTTACTATGTAGGTATTTACTATATTCTCATACATTTTCCTATTAGTTACTATGATGCTATCATATGATAGAAGCTCTTACTTTTTTTTTTTTTTCTAGAGAACCAAAATCAAGCTCTTACATTTAAAAAGAACTCACTGGATTAACTGATGTTACTCTTTTTTAAAGTTTTAAAAAAATTTTTATTTAAATCCTACTTGGTTAACATATAGTATAATATTGGTTTCAGGAGTAGAATTTAGTGATTCATCACTTATATATAACACCCAGTGCCCATCACAAGTGCCCTCCTTAATACCCGTCCCCTATTAGCCCATCCCCCCTCCCCTCTAGCAATCATCACTCTCTCTTTAAAACATTCTGAATAATGCTCTGACACTTTGAATGCTAATAGATAGTATACTAGTCTTCAGTAAGCTCATTTTCAAAACTCTTTTGCATTCATTACACCCTTTGGTCTTCATAGTATCAAAATAGCTGACTTTGTAACAACAGTCACTATTTCTAAATCTGAAACTGAGCAGATATCACTATGACCTCAGCGGCAGTCAACTCCCACTATCTTTTGTACAGCTTGCATGGCAACAGCCAGGAACAGTAAAAAGCATACAGCACAGAATAAACACTCAGGAAACGTTAGCTCATCTGTATCTTCTTCTTCTACTATGACTATTATTAATGCTATGACTTTTTAATCCACTACAACCACAACTACCCATAACAATAACAATAACTGTTATTATTACTGCTGGTATGTTCAGTTCTGTAGTTAAAGATTACAACTTCACCTCTCCGGAAGTTATACAAAGTTCATTCAAAGATTCAGGTGACATTTTGTTACCGAAGCAGTAACCAAGGATTTATAAAGCATGTGTAACTGTGCCTTTAATACTACCTACATTATAAAGCTATGATGGCTGCAATCTTCATAGAAAACATTATTGTGTGTGGGTCCCTTAGATTAAGCTATGATTTAGGTGTTGTAAGCATTCCATGAAAAAAAATGTAACAGAGGGGTGACTTTCTTATCAGAAAACCCACATTTCGAAGCTTCTAAGTCTTCTGTTACCTGTATATTCTTCAAAAGTAACATTCTGAAAATGAGAATATTTAATGTCAGAAGTAGGTTTTCACTGATGAAAATAGTAGCCTCTTGACTAGCACTGTGAATGTGAGCAATGAGACGAGATTAAAACCTTGAGGACACAGATGAGAATAAAACTATTCAAGATTAAGTGTTCACTAAAACATTTTAGCAACGCTTCCCACACTTGCATAAATTGAGTATAAAAATCAGAGACTCCTGCAGCCTTCACTTTTAAGATGTCTTTGGCTAACTCTTTGAGCAATCCTAAACTGAATCATGAAACACAGAAGATTCAGGTTGCCTGATACTGGCCAATAAGGTGAGAGAATCCTGATTTTGGAATTTTGACATTTGTATCAACTGAAGCTTCCATGCGAGCTGGTGGTCCCAACACCTAAAAAGACATAAAGCTAGAACTTCTCTGAGCCTATAGAATGAGCTATGGGAGGTTTCTGTGTGTGTGCTTGCTTGCTAATAAACGTTCAATACATTTTTATATAGGAGGCAGAATCTGGATGAGACTTCACTCATTTTTTTACCCAGGACCAAGGTTTGGAAGGAAGAGTGGATAACCTTCACTCATCTCAACATTAACTATCTAACAGAAGTAAAGAATTATAATTTCATAAAATACCCTACATGGAAGGGCTGGCACACTCACACACCAGTGCTCTTGCCTGGCAAGAAGTTAGAAATAGGATACCGGTTAACAGATGTTTGAGAAATTTTATGTAAATAGAGGAATGACTCAATAATAATAATAATTATTATTATTATTATATTATTATTTTTACTATTCAGGAAAATTCTCTCCGTTGTTATAGAAATAAACATTCTCTGCATAACATATGGTCATAATTTTTTTTAAATCATGTGAAATTTATTCAAAGTAGAGAAAATACTACCCACGGTGAGATTTTTATTATAATACACGCTTGCTTTCATTGGTAATAAACTATGAACTTACTATCATTTGAACTTGTACACACACGTCTGAAGTATCTTTAGTGTTGGGACAGCAGGATTATCAACTTTTCACAATTACCAACCATGATATTTTATGCTAAGATATGTGGAGCTTCGTTAGCAGTATTAAATTTGTTGGTTTAGCTATGGGTGATTGATTTCCCAACTTTCATTCTGTCCTGTAAGGCTCTTCCTTTTACTAAACCTGGCTTCAACTTTATATTTCTTTCTTTCTCCTTTCAGTGTGGCTACAATTCTGGCCCCATGATCATAATGTTTTGTCAATTAAATCAACTGGTATGTTCATTATAGGTATCCAAATGTTTTCTTTTCCATTTATTTTCATTTCTGTTTATTGATGAAACAATATTAAAGAAAAAAATTTTTTTTTAAAGATTTTATTTATTTATTTATTCGACAGAGAGAGACAGCCAGCGAGAGAGGGAACACAAGCAGGGGGAGTGGGAGAGGAAGAAGCAGGCTCCTAGCGGAGGAGCCTGATGTGGGACTCGATCCCAGAACACTGGGATCACGCCCTGAGCCGAAGGCAGACGCTTAACAACTGAGCCACCCAGGCGCCCTCATTCTTATATTTTTAAACTCCAGACTATTCATCATAATAAAAAGAAGATCTCAGAACAAACTTCCTTTTGAATAAGAGATGATGGGTCATTCCCATGGCAGCCATTGAATTGTGAGATTATTTTGTTTTACCAATTTTAGCCAAATTAGATCACATTTTGTACACAAACCAATGCTTAAAGTGGATAAACTATTGAAATTATAGGCCTAATTGCAATTCTTTTTAGCAACAAAAATATAGATACAAATCAAATGTACATTTAGGAAGTATTTGGCTCTGGGTGAGAATGATGTGTCAATGTAGGTTTGTCACTTTTTATCAAATGTGTCACTGTGGCATGGATAATGTTGGAGGCTACGCATATGTAGGGATAGGGAGAATATGAGGACTTTATATGCACTCCGTTTTGCTGTGAACCTACTCTAAAAAATAAACTACAGATACTCTAAAAAATAAAGTTTATTAACTAAAAAAAATTGGCAGCCTTCAAAAAGATTAAGCTGTAAGATTTCTGAGATTTAAAGAAATTAGATCTATAGTTCAAGAACAAACACCAAGTAATAAAGTAGGGATTCAATAAATACTACTTACTCTCTGTTATTTTTTTCTTTAACATAGCATTAAATCTTGCCATTTCTTGCTTTAAAGTCTTCTTCATGATTGGTTTAAAAAATAATCTAGGATGGGTGAGGGGACTAGGCAGAAGGTACAGATAGACAAATTTGGTATTCTTTTATTAACTATTAAGGATGGATGATGAGTATAAGAATTCATTAAGGCCCTTTCTCTACTTCTGTATGTGACAAAATTTTCCATAAGAAACATTGTTTTAAAAAAATATCTCACAAAGGGGCGCCTGGGTGGCGCAGTCGTTAAAGCGTCTGCCTTCGGCTCAGGGCGTGATCCCGGCGTACCGGGATCAAGTCCCACATCGGGCTCCTCTGCTGTGAGCCTGCTTCTTCCTCTCCCACTCCCCCTGCTGTGTTCCCTCTCTCGCTGGCTGTCTCTCTGTCACATAAATAAATAAAATCTTTAAAAAAAAAAAAAAAAAAATATCTCACATGGACATTCGTTTCTGACCGTGTTAAAGAACTTGTATCAGACTTTCCCCACCTCCCCATAATAAAACTAGAAATCCAGATAAGATGTATAAAATGGTTGGTTTTAGACATTAGACAAAGTCATCAGAGTAATGCAGCAAAGGAAGGAAATAAAGTGAAATACAATGATAACAGATTTCTGTCTAGAGTCACTTTCTGGATTGTAAGGCAGGGAGGGGATACCTTAGATAAGAAATCAGCTATCAGAGTTCTGGAAGGCTAAGAAGCCCGAAATTCATGGGGCAGGGCACTGGGAATAACAGAGCTATGCAGGCAGAGAGCTCTAGAAATTTGCATGGTGCCCCTTTACATAGTTGCTGAACTAAATTGTACACACATGAGGTTGAAACTCCACATGACAGGTAAGAAAAAAAAAAATGACCAAAGAACTCTACTCTTGACAATATGCAGAGTTTACAGAGAACTAGAAGACATTTGTACTCCATCCAGCTGGCGTGGAAAGACCTCAGTGAATGTCTGGGAGATTCTGATGAGACCCTGAAAGTTTATGCCTTAATGGTAAAGCAAAACTAACACTAGATTAGGGCTACACTGGACTCACCTAACAACACTTAAAAACAAGCTCTAAAATTCAAGCTGACTTGGAAGTTAATTAGTGGCTTTCTAAAACAGGGTTTAACACTCCATACAGGAAGACAATAAAATCCGGATACCCAGCAACATAACGTTATGTTCAGCATCCCATAAAATGTTACCAGCCGTGCAAAGAAAATATAACCAGGAGAAAAATCAGTCATTAGAAATATAGGCAGAAGTATCAAAGACAATATAATTTGGAGAAATTGATATTAAACCATTATCATAAATATGCTTGCGAATTTAAATGAAAAAAATGAATAGAATAAAAAAATGAATTGTGTAAAAAATAATGAAATGGAACTTCTCAAGCTAAAAACACAGTATTTAAAATGGAAATAAAATCACTGAATTAGAGTAACAGGAGATTTGGCCCTGAAATAGAAAAGATCAGCAAAGTCGGGGACATAGCAAACTAAGACACAGAAAGAAAAAGAAATATTAAAAAAAAAAAAAAAAACAAGAAAGAAACAGAGACACAAGGGCTTGCAGGGAAATATTTAGCAATCAAACACATGTATAATTGAGGTGGGAGGGAGCAAAAAAGTGTTTGCATAAAATGTCAAAACAGTAACTGCTCTTTAAATGATACCTTTAATCACAGTCTGGGAGAAAATATTACCAATACCTGCATTTGACAAAAGACTTGCCTCCTGAATGTATAAAGAAGTTCCACCACCCCAAAATAAGAAGTCCAGTAATAAATGGGCAAAGGAGCTAACCAGACACTTCACACACACACAAAAGATAGACAGTGGTCAACGCCATGTGAAATGACGCTCAACATCATTACCACCAGGGAACTGCTTATGAAAAATACAAGGAGATGGCACTACACCCCCACCAGGAAAGCTAAAGTTCGCAAGACAACACCAGTGTCGGTGAGAAGGTGGGACATGTGGAATTCTTAGACATCGTTGGTAAGAACGTAAGATGGTAAAACCGTTTCGGAAAATAGTTTGGCAGATTCGTAGAAGTGCAAATAGACATTTACCGTATAACCTCCCAATTCTACTCCCAACTAAGTATTTACCCAAGAAAAACAAAACCATAAATCCTCACAAGGACTTGTATATGAATGTTCATAGCTTCTCCATAATAGACCCCAAAACCTGCAAACAACCTCAATGCTCACCAGCTGCTGAGTGAATAAACAACGTGGTAACGCCACACAGTCGGATAGCACGCCAGCAATGAAAAGAACAAATTACTGATGCCCACAAGAATTTGGGGAAGCACCAAAGCATCAGGCTGAGAGAAAGAAGTCAAACAAAAAGATACCACACTGTCTGCATGCATTCAGATGAAATTCTAGAAAAGGTACAACTAATCTATAGTTACAAGAAGATCAATGGCTGCCTGGGCCTGGGGACAGGGGGATTTACTGATTACAAAGAGGAACAAGGAACTTCTTGGAGTGAAAGAAGTGTTTGATGTCTTGATTATGGTGGCAGTTACAGGGCTGTACACATGTGTCACGACATCCCAAACGTTATATTTAAAATGCACACAGGGGCGCCTGGGTGGCACAGCGGTTAAGCGTCTGCCTTTGGCTCAGGGCGTGATCCCGGCGTTATGGGATCAAGCCCCACATCAGGCTCCTCCGCTAGGAGCCTGCTTCTTCCTCTCCTGCTCCCCCTGCTTGTGTTCCCTCTCTCGCTGGCTGTCTCTCTCTGTCAAATAAATAAATAAAATCTTTAAAAAAAAATGCACACACTTTATTGTAGGTAACTTGTATCTCAATAAATTGGCTATTTTAAAAATCTCCTTCAGATTCAGTCCTTCTCTACGACACTTCTCTCCACCTGCACAATGACAATCCTAGTCCGAAACAGTATAATTTGTCTTCTTTGCTGTTGCAGAAGCCTTCTCCATGCTTGCCCTTTTTTTGAACAGAAAGCGAGAGTGGTTTAAAACACTGTTCTACAAACTGCGGGATGTGACTCTTTACTGGGTCATAACATTGAAACCAGAATTGTTTTATGCAAGGAATAGAAATATCAGAGTTTCCTATGCACAATAAAATATACTTTCATAAAACTTAAAAGAGTGTGTGTGGGGTGTGTGTGTGTGTATTGGGTAGCTATGCAAAATATTTCTTTCTTTTTTTTTTTTTTTTAAGGATTATTTATTTGACAGAGAGAGAGACAGCCAGAGAGAGAGGGAACACAAGCAGGGGAAGCGGGAGAGGAAGAAGCAGGCTCCCAGCGGAGGAGCCTGATGTGGGGCTTGACCCCATAACGCCGGGATCACATCCTGGGCTGAAGGCAGATGTTTAATGACTGAGCCACCCAGGAGCCGGTACGCAAAATATTTCTGACTATGAGTCTAAACCGAAAAAAAAATGGTCTCTGCTACAAATACAAAGTAGATTATGCTGAAAAGTATCCAAGGCCACCCTACTCACTGCTCTTCACATAAAAGCCAAAGTCTACACTATGGGATCTAAGGTCACCTTTATAATTACACTCTAACAAACAGGGTCCCTCCCTACTTCCCCAACCTGGCCTTCCTTGGCTTTCTCCTTCACTCGCTGCACTCTGGCCCTTCATCCTGGTGGCTGCTCCCCAAACTCAGTAAGCTCCTTTCTGCTTTCCAGTTTCTTCACTTACGTCCCATTGTCCAGAAGCTCTTCCCCAGATTTCTGAATGGTTCTTTTTCTTGTCGGTTTGGCCTCTGCTCAGACGTCACCATCTCAAAGACACTTTCATTAACTACTCTGTAAATCAGCCACAACCCCTAGGCTAGCGCTCTACCAGAGCATTTGTTTTCCATCTTTACAGCACTTACTTCCATGGAAAATTAGCCTCTTCCTAGTTAATCTAATGACTATCTGTCACCCTCTTCCCCCAAAATGGATTGGAAGTTTCATATGAAGATGTATTTTCTTAACCTTCTGGTTGGACACAGCCCCCACCACTCTGTACTGCTTTCTACCCAAAGCCTTTCACATGTTGACATTATTGCCTGGGTCTCAAGGCACCTCGTTTTGGCATACACTCAAAAGTCCCAGCTATTGGAATAAGAGACTAGCACTAATTTGTAAATATTACCAAATGAAGATATAAGTTCCTAATATCATTTAAACACATTCATTCACTCATTCATTCGTTCACCCATTCATACAAATTAGCCCACTAAATGTTTATTGAGTGCCTAATACGTGTCTCCCTAAAAGGGATAAGGAAGTAAGTCATGGAGACATTTGACCTGTAAGTTCCTAGACAGGGGATAAAGTACACGGGCCCTGAGGGCGGTGTCCTTGTATATTCAAAGACCACAACCTGCTAATTTGGCTAGAGTACAGTACCGAGAAAAACAAAAGTAGGAGGTAATATCAAAGTGGCAACCAAGGGCCTGATCAATCATGCAGAGCCTTTTAGGCCACTGTCGGATTGTGACTTTGGTGCTGAGTGAGACTGGCAGCCAGTAGAAGGTTTAAATAGAGGAATGACCTGAGCTAACTTAAGTTTTAAAATGCTCACTTTGGGCTACGAAAGAATATGCCCTGGAAGACAAGTGAGGAGGCTACTACAATCATACAAATGGAGATGAAGCCCCCCTGGGCCAGGCCTCATAGAGATAAAAGCATTGGAAGTTGATCACATTCTGGTTATATTTTAAGGGTAGAGACAATAGTATTGCTAATGGATCCGATGTCTCCAGAGCAGGGAAAAGGTGAAGGCTGGAGTTAAAATGTGTGAATCTTCATTATCCAAATGGTATTTAAAATACAGGGACTGGGGGCGCCTGGGTGGCGCAGTCGTTAAGCGTCTGCCTTCGGCTCAGGGTGTGATCCCGGCGTTCCGGGATCGAGTCCCACATCGGGCTCCCTGCTATGCTGGGAGCCTGCTTCTTCCTCTCCCACTCCCCTGCTTGTGTTCCCTCTCTCGCTGGCTGTCTCTCTGTCACATAAATAAATAAAATCTTTAAAAAAAAATTTTAAAAATTAAAAGAATAAAATAAAATACAGGGACTGGATAAATTGACCATGAGCAAATACCTAATGTGGAAAGATAAGAGAGACTAGGAAAAGAGTGCCCATTACATGAATCTGAAGGTTTCCATTCATATCACGCATAAGCAAGAGTGATACTAGAACCTGGTATCATCGATTGTTAAAGGTGGAAGGCACTGAAAATATCCCCTGCCAAATGAGGAAACTTAGTGCTAGAGAACGAAGTGACTTTGTAGAAGTCGCACAACTAGTTACGGCAGAGCCGGAACGTGAACAGGGCCCACATGACCATCTGCGCTACTCGAGCCTATACGATAGGTCTCTCAGGGCAACATTTAAACACCATCATCATACAGAAGAAGAAGTCTCTAATCTGGAGTAGGAAATCCACACTGAATATTTATTGAATGAATATAAAGTTATGACCAGTCCATAAAGTACAGATTTCTCTCAAAGCCTAGAAGCCCCCATGAAAAGCAACACAGAGGTTCTAGAATCAGATGTCCTCAGTTCAACTCGATAGGCACATGACCTTGGACAAGTTCTTTAACTCTGTGTCTCAGTGTCATCATCTCTAAAATGAGCATACAATCATTACCTATGTGTCGAGTCCTGGGCATTAAGTAGGATAATCTATGCAAAATGCTGACAACAAGGCTTGGTGTAGAGTAATTCAGCCTGAGAAGATGAAAATCCACACTCAGCCACCCTTGAGCTATGTGACTAGGGGCAAACTACTGCCCCATCACTGTAAAATGGGCATGATAAACTGGATAGGAGACAGAATAAAGTCAGTTATGCAAAGGATTTAGTTTCTAGTGACAAAGAAATCACCCAACAAATATTAGCCATTCTTCTGAGAAAAGGATGGCTAAGGAACTATACAAATAATCAGAAAAGAGATAATTCTAGAATACCCTGACTATAATTTTGAGTCCACAAGGTTTCTAACCATGAGATTTTTTAAATTTTATCAATTGTAGTTGATCTGAGTAAGCGTTCCTCTAATACTAATTTCAGTTATTTATTTCTCCTCTTTTTAAAGCCCAAACTATACACTCTCTAAGTATATGTTAAGAAAGACAAGGCAACTACCCCTTGGGAGGAAATCTATATTAAATTTTAGTGCAAAGTCTGACCAAAATTAAAATTGTTCGAACCTATAATTAAAAAAAATAAACTTCATACCTCTGGAGCACACTGGAAACATAACCTAGAAAGCTCACAAGACAAACAGATGAAAGCAAGCAATCATTCCTCTGAAGCAGTTTCCTCTCCAAATTACTAAGCCTGACACAGTCCCCACAGATGGGCTTTGGTGAGTGCATTCAACTGAGGAAGGAAGGAGCAAGGGAAGCTTTTGCCAACCAGGTAATCTATACCCTCAAGCTTTTTGCGGGTCTGTATATTACCAAACCTTTCATTCCAGGTAACCAGGGTTGGAGTAACTCTGAATTAGAAATACCCTTTCTCTAAAGATGTCCTTACCTTCTCTTAAGCATTACATATCGTACAGAAGTAAATAGTAAAATACGTTTCAGAATGCCCTGAAAATTGAGGGATGATATGATGAATAGGCTATTTTTATTACGGAATCACTTTTCTTATAACTGAACTAGACAAATACACATTTTACTTACAATTATTCTCAATTTTAAGTATTAAAGATACAACTAAAATATGATCTAAAAATGGGTACATTGCCTCTTGTTACTGAAACAGATGATGAAATAGAAAAACTGAGTCAATCATCTCTTTACAATATGCTGTTTGCATTCCATTTTCAGTTGTTTTATAAAAACATAATATAAAAATTTTAAGGAATTTATATAATTTTACTCCCAATATTAATATCATCAGAACTGAGAAACTTACTGGCTTACCTCCTAAAAATATCATTAATGGATAATAAGACTGATAATCAACAAAGGCGATAAGGTATCTTTGGAAGTTAAAAGTTGGATACACAGGTTTTGGACTTACATTTTTAGTCAAAAATACTTGAGTAATGGGGCGCTTGGGTGGCTCCATGGTTAAGCATCCCATCCGACTCTTGGTTTCGGCTTAAGTCATGATCTCAGGGTCATGGGATCGAATTGAGCTCCAAGTTGGACTGGTGTCTTCTTGTCCCTCTCCCTCTGCTCCTCCCCCCACCTCTTTCCCTCTCTCTTTCTCTCTCTCAAATAAATACATAAAATCCTAAAAAAAAAAATAGTTTAGTAAATCTCCATTTACATGTGTGTCTTTGCACAGATATATAGGTCATATTTAGTATCCATATTCCTCGTAAGATTGTGGAAAAGTTTAGTTTGTTAAAAGAGATTGGCCAAATAATCCATGCTACAAAATACAACTTCTCATAAGACCCAAGTGGCAAAGTCTACATCTCATCTTTGCCATTTCATTTCCATGTAATAACTGCAGTAAACTATAAGCAAACTATATAGAAAAATCATGCTTGATGATTTTCTTTCTTCCACAAAATAACTTTGTACATCTTCTTTTAAACCATTAAATCTATTATTCATTTTTAAAAGCTAGGTTAGATCACAGTTCCGTATATACACATACTTATGAAAACAGCATGTCAATAGCCAACAATCTTACCTAATTAAAGAAACTTGGAGGAATATCCAGCCTTTTTTTCAGAAGTAAGACAGTTTATTTCCAAAATGGAAGCCATCTATTTAATAAGATTAAATAGAAAGGAGAAAAACCCAAGGAATCTGTGGTATTTTTTGGACATAAGCCAATAAGTTTCTCAGTGCTGATGATATTGACACATAGCATAATATTACATAATTGCCATAAAAGTTTTGTATCATTCATGTTATTATAAAACAAGTGAAAATGCATGAGTAAAAGGAAGAGATGCCACTTTGATATGATTAAAAAAATATTTATCAAAATCCACAATTGGTTATGTATACATGTATATTTATATGTAATACTATATTGAAATATATTTCATTTATATAATTTATAAATGTATATATAGAAACATATATATGATATTTAACAAATGCCATCTAATTTAAATATCAGCTTCGTCTAAAGGCAGTTTTCTTCCTTAAATTGGTTTACTATCTAAAAGTGATCTTTCAAAGTATAAATGCAACCAAATCAGACTGTAAAACTAACCCAAAATCTTGACCAATCAGATAAGATTGATATAATAAGTTTATATAGTCATAAGCAAAAGCAAACGTCTCAAAAAACTGAAACATAGCTTTAAACCCTTAAGTCTGTCAAACTGCATTTTTAAAAAATCAAAAAACATCAGAAATGTTTTCAAAAGTAAAAAGGGCATGAACATCCCTTATTACACATACTTGAAATCACAAGGTCCTAGATCAACTCCAGTATAGAAACCAAGGACCCGAGATAAGTCAGATAGGTCATGTAATCACGGGCCTGGGTCTCCTGACTTCCAGCTCAATGCCCTAGGCATATAACTGTGCCTAACATTAATCAGCGGTCAACACATGCTTAAGTCTTTTCCTGTAATGCTCTGCTTCGCTACTTTCATCTGTATCCACACTGAATGAAGAATCTCCTGTTCTCTCTTCTCATTGCAAGAACAGCAGGTGACTTTTATATTAGAGTATGACAAACAAGGCCAAAGTAATGATTTCTTTAATAGTGAATAAAATTCATTGATAAATAAATGTCTATCAAATTTTAAAACTTTGGGAATAATATTTTTCTGATAAGAAAATAAACTTTGTAAATATAAGAGTCCATAATATTTATTTCCTACCCTGTAATAAGAAAATATAAAGTGTCGACACTTTCTTACTAAATCTAAGTATGTATTTATGAAAAACATAGTTCTCCTTTAAATACCACATTCTTCCTTTTTTTATTTTGAAATAGCAACCACTATCTCAAATAAGAAAATAAATATATATTTTGTAAATGGCAAAATGCTGTGTCATTATCATTAGTCTTTGTTAAGTCTATTAAAGTAAAGGCATCAGAATACAATTAAGTAACCTGTGTATGGTGGGGGAGGGGTGGAAAGCTAAGTGCTGGTGGTGGAGGTGGAGGGACTGTTGGGCTAGGGTGGGGCTAGTTGCTAGGGAATGAGACCAATACCCACCTGGACACCTGCTGAAACTGAGTCCCACTGTAGGACCAAGGTCTAGATGAGAAAACCAAAATGCAGAAAGAGGGCTGAGACCCAAGGAAGGAAGAGTAGGGACAAAGTAAATGAGTATACAAGTAGGAAATGAAAACCACTAACAGATCTAAAGTAAAAGACAAGTCACAGACCCATCCCAATAAATCCAATTCAACTGAGGAGTCATATGCAGGAACGGTATCTGCTAATGTGTACAGTTTTGTTCTGACGGATCTCTTCACAATTGAGTTTTTGTTGGGTTAGCTTAAGGTCAAGCTCTTCTTAAAGTGGCCCACTCCTTCATTCCCCAGGGTATCTGGCACATAATCTAGAACAGTTCATGGAACATTTCAAAGATCAATTTACTCTCTACCTCCTGAGAAGAAACTTATAAAACCAATAAATCAAAGAACTCAAAATAGCCATTGATCTGTAAGCTGTCATTATTTATGGGAAATGTTCATTCTCTATAACTTACAAAATAAATGACACACAAATTAATTCTATCAAAGTCTTAAAGATCAATAAGCCAAATAGAGATAATAGCATTCAGAATACATAACTATTAGTATAGTGCACAACTAGGAATCAAGTCTGTACCATATTAACGATACACCAGCATTGAAATGTAAGAGAATTTTTGCCATTAAAACAAATCGAGTGAACTGTTTAGTTTATATAAAAACCTCCTTGATGATTCAGATATACTGAATAAAGATTTCAGAAATTCCAAATTCTCTTGTCAATACCTATTTACCCTAGCCAGACCCAAATAGAAAAATGCCAAGGAATTATATTAAGAAGGATAAGTTCAACGTATGCCTTAAGTCAAGTTCAGAAAGATATTAGAAACCACATGTGTAACAGTGGGTACCTTAAAATGGACAGCAGCAATGTACCTTGTTCTCAGATAATCATGGGTAATAATGGACCTAAATTTAGATGCTTATGACAAAACAGTCATTCCCTGCCCCTTGATTTGCCTGCTGACCTCTATTTTTCTCCCTTTGTCCCTCACGGGTCCATACAATGTGAGACTTAGCACATTCGGCTGGACAACGAAAATGTGTCCAGACTTCATGAAACCCTTCTGGGGATTGGGACTATGTACCTTACTTACCACCTGCTAGAATTCATCCTTAGATTTTTATCAGCCCAGATCCATAACGGCTTCATGGTACCACCCACCCAACTCTACCCTGCCACAGAAAAAACCCACAGGTGTTGGTTCCAATCTAGGCTAGTTTCAATTTCAACTCATTTGCTGAGATGTTATGATCTGGATTTGGAGCTCACAGTCTTGTAGTCAGTAAACTTCCCCTAAGCCCTGACCATTGTGAGTTAATACCCTTGGTCAGTCAGCCCATGTAGGGTCCCAGGATGTTTCAAATGACCCCTCAAGATATTTTTGAGAAAATTCAGTAGCATTAAACCACATACTCTCATATAATTAATCCTGATTTTGACTATGAGAAGACATGTTACAAAAGTAAACACGTTGAAAAAAATGTCTTCAGTCACTTGGGGAGACAACTGAAAATCAAATTTCAGTAGATGCTATCCATTCCACACTAACTATTCACTTGTTGAATGGTAAGCTTTTTTTTCCCCCTTAAGTGGTAGTTGGCTTAAAGCCACCATCCCCATTAGCTACATAGTTGGTGAGAAACAGTGGAATTTTTTTTTTTGTCCTGCTTATCTAGAAATCCTGCTCTCCCTTAGCTAGTCATTTGTGAGTCAATGTTTTTTTTTTCAATTCACCTATTGCAAAAGTCCTTTGTTTCAATGACAGAAAAGAATTTTCTAAATTCTGTTCAATGCTACACCTCCAAACTAGAATTTATTAGACTATTTATATTTGGAAGTTCATAAAGCCAAATGCAGCTGGAATTTAAAGTTTAACATTATACCTGACTCTACAAAGGGCTCCACTGTTAACGTTCATCCATATCTCTTAGGAAGCGATCCAGATTAATTCACATGGTAATACAGAAAGAATAATGGCTTTGACCAAAATGTGGCCTGAGTACCAATCCTAGCTTTACCACTTAACTTTGTAATTTAAACTACCACCTAGGCTAAAATCATCCACATGTCCATCTAAACACTTATTCATTCAGCTAACACTGAATGGACACCTACCATGTTCGAAGTACTTTGTAGGCACTCAGGGATAAAGCATGAATGATACAGACAAAAATCTCTGCTTTGTTGACATTTGCATCTTAGTGGAGTTGAACAGACAAGTAAGTAAAATACACGATGCGTCAGATGGTGATAAGGTCTGTGAGAAAATGTAGCTGGAAAGGAGATTAGAGAGGACTGGGGTGGATTGATAAGGTGATACTTACACAGAGACCTCACAGATATGAGAGAAGGAAGTCTTAGTATAAATGAGAGACAAACCTTCCAGGGGATGGATCTGTATAACTCCCAATGCAGAACTGTGTTTTGAGGGTCTGAAAACAGCAAGGAGGCCAAGCAGCTACAAAGGAGTGAGAGAGAGGAAAGGACTCCGAGCTGAGCCCCGCAGGGGTGGTGACACTGATGACATTGAGCCCTGTGGGCCAATAAAGACAGACTTCACTGTAAGTCACATGGGAAGTCAATGGAAGGTTGGAGCAGAGGAGTGGCATGACTCATGTAATTTTTCAAAGAATCGCTCTGGCTGCTGTGTGAAGAATAAAATGTAGAGGGGCAAGTGAACACAAAGGAAGATTTCTTCAAGCCTGTGCCACTCAGCAGCATGAAATTAGAGAAGGTGGTGAGCAGTGGTTAAAGTATGGACCAACACAATTTGCTGGTGCCCTCGATTTTAAATGGAAGTCACTTACAAAAACTTAGAAACTGAAAAAGTGCAATTCCTCCCACATTCCCATGTGCTGTTGTATATACCGTGGCCATTTATCCTGGATCTGAACACCCTGGACACACATTTTAACAGGTCTTCTAAGGAAGATTCTGCAAAATCGAGGCATGGACAAACACAGTGAACTGACGTCTAGGCTACCTGAAGGACCTACATTATGGGAATGTGAAGAGAGGAATTAGGGTGACCTTGAAAGCACTCCAGGTCAAAGACGCCCGTGCCCTTACAAATGGCATAAGTCCTGAATGAAAGATGTGTATGTTCGAGGGGTAAAGGCAGAAGCAGCAGCATTCTTGTATCCAGAGGAGTGGTCCAAAACCACTCTGGCAAAAAAACAGGATGTAAGAGTCTACAAACTGCTGCTTTGCTTTTACATTCTGTTTGTCTGTGTCTATAACCACAATCCCTCCAGTAAACAGAAAGGGTGTGGAGTGAACTTATGCCCACACTTTAACACGGTTAGCCTATGTATACTCTTTAACATTGGTGACCTTTTTTTTTAACCAACTTCAATGGATATGACAAATTCTGGTACTGTGACTTAACATTCCCTTCTCTTTGAAGTCTTTCCCATCACCTTATACTAACCTCTGATATCCAGCACAACACTGGTTGCCACATTTTACCAATCCCATGATCAATCTTCCAAACTTGCTTGTTGGTTTCAGCAACTATTTCACTCACCTCTGTAATCCACCCTTGGCCATCATCCCTGACGATGCAACATCATGTTACTAGCCTTTTCTGCCCTCTGGAAGCAGTCCTTCAATGCCTGCAAGTCAATGACCTCCCACGTTCTTCTCTAATTTAGCTACTTATAAATACCTATCTGGACCTTGTCATACTGGTTATTAATCAATCCATCAGAGCTTAAACTCTTAGTAGACCCTCTCTAAATACAAGCTCTTCTTTTTATCACCTCAGAAACCACATTTCCACTGAACATTCTGCCCAAACTGTAGGCTACAGGCCCCTTCTGGTTGTCATGTTTCATTAGGCAGCCAGGAATCCATGATCATCCTTTCAGAGGATAATCTTACCAATAAGCAAGATTGACTTTTTCCCCCTCATTTCTCTTGCATGTTTCCATTTCCTCTCGAGGGACGAACTCTGCTTTGCAGACACACGTAATCATATTTCCCCAATCCTAAAAACAAACAAATCTGATATTCCTCCACTGATGGCTCTGTACCACCTCTGGCCATTTAAACCATCTGACCGAACTGCAACCACCATACACCTGCTGGTCTCTAAAGGCAGACGGCAAACACACTGGTGTTTACAGCAACTGCTTAGATACTCAGAAGCTACAGCTCCACTCACCCCCACGAGCAATTTGGACTGTGTATCTGAACTTGTCTCCTTCAGAGGTTTAACAAAACCGAACTAGGTCTCTCCTGATGGACCTCACTACCTTGTGCTGCTCTAGCAGAAGTCCAAAAAGCAGTCCCTTTTCCTGGCCATGTAGCCAATTACCTTTACAGGCTATACAACCTCTCCCCAAATGACGATTTCAACGATGATGATTTCTGCAAAGATACATGGCAGGTCTGTGGCCCAGTTTACAAAGAATCCAGTCTCCTGATATCCAGCACAACCTTTCCTTACCACATCCTGCATTCCCTACACTGATTTCAGCACCTAATAAGGTCTTCTGGTAGTGATAAAAAGGACACTGACAATCAATGCATAGAAGAGACTAGTACATAACATATCTCCCTGTTTCTGAGATGACAAAAAAAGACAAGTAACTGGTGATCATTTTCTAAATTTTATTATGTGTGTGTTTGTGTGTGTGTGTGTGTGCATGCACATAGGCAATGCTGTGTGATTTTGGCGAGAACTAACATTGCTACCTCTTTTACAATTATCATGCCATATTTAAGCTAAACACCACAAATGTGGCTGCTGTAATGTTTCCTAAGAAATTATTTTAAGGCACAAACGTGGCAGTGAGTAAAAGAACAACACAATCAGTGTTATATCAAGGGCCATGGTCTTACATTAAACTATCATTTGTTTAAAGATACAGCTGTAAGAAAATTCGATGGTCATGACATCTAACTTCTAGAGGTAAAAATAAAAGGTTTATTCTTTATGAATTGCTGTCAATGTAAATTAAGTAGAGACCTTCCTGAAAGAACCACTCTGGAATATAAATACACGTTCAGTTGAAGTAAAACAAACCATCCAGTTACCTCTTGTTGAATAAATATGGCAAAATTTACATGGATAGTACAAAAGGAATGAATTCACTCACTACATATAAGGCACATACATAATTTGAGTTTAAAATGAGCATTAATTATCAATATCGATGCTAGTGAAATTACAAACGACTTTTTTCTCAGAATTTTTCTAATGTTTCTAACATGAGTAACTATTACATATAGTAGTAATATTTTGGTTAATTTTTTGGCCAATGATTAGCCCATAAAGTAAGCTCTAAAGTAGGTATTTGGCTTTTTCTTTTTTTTTTTTAAGATTTATTTATTTGGCAGGGGTCGGTGGGGGGAGGGAAGTGGGAGAGACAGAATCCTGAAGGTGACTCCCCTCTGAGCATGGAACCTGATGGATGCTGGACTCAGTCTCACAACCCTGAAATCATAACCGGAGCCAAAATCAAGAGCCGGCCACTTCACCAATTGAGCCACCCAGGCACCCCAGGTTTGGGCTTTTTCTAATCCCAATAGAGAATTAATGTTAGGTTTTATATTTGGAGAAATTCTGAAAAAAAAAAAAAGCTTATATAATATTTTTATACAGAACAGCCTCATAGAGAATAAAAAGTACATAAAAGTGTCCTTTTCAAAGATTAAAATTAGAAAGAATTCATCATTTGTCTGGAAACTGTTTCAAACAAGAGCAATTAGGGAAGTACACCAAATTAGTGCTATTTTGCACAAAAGAGAAATGCACTACAATACTTTCTAAAGGTCTGTTTTACAGCCAAACTATATTTAACTACCCAATATAATCAAATGATATGTTTCCACCTTATTTTCTCAAAATATCTCAAATACACTTTGTCTAAAACCAATCCTTGAATCTTTCTTCCCAAACTTGCCGACGTTCAGAGTTCTGACTCTCCATGCCTGACTCCAATACTCTTCCAGTTACACAAGGCAGACACCTAGGAATCGTCTGTTACAACCCCCTCTGCCTTACTCCCCATTAACAATATAGCATAAAATGTCGTCATTTTTTACCTCTAAAATGTATCTTTCTCTCACATCTTACACTTCTCTCTCTCATTGCCACCATCCCAGTACAAAGCTATCCTATCATCAACTACCAGGTAAACTGCAGGAGCTTCCTGACCCGTATTCCACAACCATTCTTCCTGGGTGAAGTCGAGCACATTCTACTTGCGGCAGGCACAAAGCAATCCTAAAGTTTCACACTCTCAGTGGAGGGGTACGGGGTTTGAGAGACATCCCACAAAACACACATTTACACTCCTGATGTGATTTCATTCCAGGTGTTCAAAACCTGGAAGACTTGGCAGATTTGGGGGTGTAGATCGTAGGGTGACTTTCTGAATTGGTAAAGGATCCTCTCACCAGCTCTAATTTGTCAAGTACTAGAAATCCAGTAACCAGATGCACAGGCTGAGTCAGGTAACTACCCAGCTTCTATCCATCTGCTCTCTCCTTCCAAATTTCTACTATGAAAATTTTATACAGACCAAAAAAAAAAAAAAAAAAATGAAAGAATAGTGCATCCAACACTCAGATGTTCTCCTGCTAAGTTCCATAATTCTTCCAATGTTTTCATGTTTACTTGTCTTTGTTTCTATAAATGTTACATTTATAATTTCTGTTAAATCATTTGGAAGTAGTCTGACATCTCAGCCTTCAACATGCCTTCTCCTAAGAACACATTCATTATCACTGATGGTATTAACAATACCATAAAATCTTCCATATATTCAATCATCCCAATAAAGTCTCTTTTTTTCATAGTTTTTTTAAAACCAATATAAAGAAGATTTTTCATAAGACGTTTTGCTATTAAATCTTTTTAATCTATTTTAATATTAAACAAACTCGTCATCTTTTTAATCCATGACACCAAGTTTCTAAAACATGTAGGCCAGGAGTCTTACAGACGGGCTTATAGACTATGGTGTCATTTAATTGATCCTCTAGTCTTAGGCTTGATTATAGTCAGGTTCAACCTTTTTTTTTCCTTTTGCATAAATACTGCATATGCGAGGCTAAGAACTTCATACCCCATCCCATGCAAAGCCTCCAATATCAGGTTGTTGTCCCACCACGAGTAAAACTAAGTTTAATCCCTTGGTTAGAGTGCTAACCCTCCACTAGGAAGTTACAATTTTCTTCTGTAATTAGCACTCGGTGTCTAGTGATATCGCTTTGGTACCTTACGAATATACTATTCCCCAGGAGACATTCATGTATTGGTTTTAGCATCTGTTAACAATATTCCAATCAGTTATTAAATCGGGAATTACAAAAATGGTGACTTCTTATCATTCCTTCTATTTAAAATAGCTGACTTTTTTTTTTCTGTAAAGAAGAGCTTTACTCCACACCCCCCTACTGCCAAGCGTCACTATGGATTCATCGATTTTAATTTCTTCCATTCGGGTTACAATAAATCGCAATCCTTACTCTTTATCCTTTATGCCTCTAACCCATGCTCTACAGTGCAGGCAAAGACACCTTTCCTAAAAGCAAATCTTTTTCTCAACCTCTCTGTCTCTCTCTCTTACACATGCACATATTCACACACACATTTTAACACCTGAAGGATTTCCCAATGCTCTCAGGATAAATTAAAAAAAAAACAAAAAAAAAAAAGGAAAGAACACAACAAGCTTAACTTAGCCCACAAGTGCCTGTGCTCTGGCCCCTGCTCCCCTGGACAGCTTTACGGCACCTGAAGCTCGCTTTGCTCCCAGGGCTCCATCGACAGCACACCAGGCTTCCTCCTCCCACACTGTGCACATCACTCCCCCAACTGAATTTTCACCCATGCACCTCTGCCTACTTACCTCCCAGGAACCAGTTTTAGTCTTCAATTAACCCCTTTCTCAGAGAAACCTTTTAACTACTTACCTGATTTTGCAGTACTTCAGACAGATTTTATACTTATTTGCATGGTTATTTGCTTTATCCCTCTTTGACCAACTTGACTATAAGCAACATGAGGGCAAGAACAGAATCTGCTATATTTTTAACCAGGCACAGTGCCTAGAACATAGTAGATGCTCAATAAATACCCGCTCAATCAATGAATAACTGAACCTGATGCATGGTGTTACTAATTATTTTTATACAACTTTAGAACTACTTAGAGACAGAATGGAAGTGCCTTTAAATATGTATAAACTAGCAATCAAAGATTCCAGAATTTATTATTGAATCCAACTATAATTAGCTAAAAAAGAAAAGCAAAGCCCTAAGCATACAAGGGCATATGCTGAATCACTGCTGTAGTTCTTCATTTAAAAATTTTTTTTTGATAATTTTAGTAATCTGGAATCAATGGGCTACACTTTGAAAAACATAAATGCAGAAAGACCTCTACCAGATCATCAGTCACGTCTAAAAATAACTTTCCTTTCTTTTGTGGCATATGGAATTCCCTCTTAAACACATTGTGGCATAATAAAAGCAATATGAAATGGTCAGTTAGAGCTCTGATGACATTTTTACTCCTAAAATTAGCTGATGAGTATTATTTATTGGCTAGCTCTGTATGGAACTCTATTAGTGGCTGGATTTTGAAATTTTAGCAAAGCAAATTCTTAACAACAACAACAAAAAAAAAACGGATGCTAAAATATTCTTTCTAGATGCTATTTCTAACATGAATGCTAATACTCATCATCCTTCACAGTACGTAATAGAGCCTTAATGAAATGAACCTTAATAAAACAGACTATGTTATACAGAATTTGGTGGAGGTCACTAAGCTTGTTTTTTTTCTCTTGCTAAGAATGATCAAATGGATTGGCAAATGCACGCTCATGTAGGAAAGCTACTGAAACATAATACAACTGTAGTTTGTGCTAAAATGTTCAGCCCTAGTGACACATGCCAACTAGACACATGGCAGCAGGAAAATATATCCAGGCAGAGCCTGCTAATCACAATTACTAATACAATTTCCAGATACCACTCAATAACAACAACAACAACAAAAAATCCCGTTCTGACAGCTTTTCTATTACCACCAACCTGCAAGCAAACACATGTTGAAAGAAATGTTCCGTTCTGGACTGAACTATTTTAAATCTCTGGTTGCAAAACACAGAAGGCTTGAATCTCTTAGACACAGGAAGAGTGAGGAAATACTTCCATGAATTCTGTCCCTACATGCCTTTGAGGCACACCAGAGGCAATTGCGGCTTGTAAAACCAGAATAACAGCAATGACAACAACAACAACAACAAAGATGTTTTGCTTTTAGCATATGCATCTGCTAATTCAGATTTTTGTCATCTTATAAGTTGAAGGCTATCACGAGGAGTAGGAAATATCCTTCCTAAAGACACTCATTGTCACTGAATGAAACAGCAAACTAAGCTAGAGAACTGTGTGGAGGCTCAATGTTTCTTCTGTTTTCTCTTTGTAATTACACTAAGTGGTCAAGATTGAGAGATAGCTTAGAGCAGTGGAATTTTACCAATTAAAAAAGAAAGAGTTCAGTAGAGGTGTGTGTGTGTGTGTGTGTGTGTGTGTGTGTGTGTGTGTGTGTGTATCCCACCAGTAAAATTCCTAATCATACAGGAATTTTTTCAGAAGGCAAGATAATTTTATTCTCTGCAAAAGTTTTGTCATTACCTATTAATGACACCCAAAATGCAAAGTAAAATCTAATCAGATTATAGAATGTGATACCACTCACTACAATTATCACGTTATTTAATTTTTCTTTCCTATGTATTCATTATTATTCTACTATATTAAGAAAGGTGTTCTTGCTAACACAACTGGTAGAAAACAAAGGGAAAAAGCATCACAGGGGATGACTTGGGTTAGACATCCCTATGGCTACAATGCTGAGCCAGCAGTCTCCACTTTCACTCCATATGCTCAATAAATTCTGAAAGAAGAAGTCACAAAAATGTTCTTTGTATTGTGAATAAATATTGAGAGACTATCACCAAGAGGTGAAAATGTCTTAGTTAATTAGTAAGCAATTGATTCTTGATTATTTCCTTGAAGTTAAAACCACCACCACACAGAATTACAGTCAAATTGCATGGTCATCGGTTTCAATTTCCTGTCTGATGCATAAATCCCCTTTTTGTTGGCAAACTCTAACACAGAGTTATCTATACTCTTTTTAAAATTTCCACTGATGGAAAGTGCACTACCTTTTAAGGAAGCCTATTCTAGTGTCTGATAAATTAAATTGTTAAGAAGTTCTCATCTCTGTTGTTCTCATGTATCAAGTATTCATTAAAGGAATATTCTGTACCAGGTACTAGGCCAGGATTTCAGCATGTTCTCTGCCTTTTTGGGGCTTCCAGTCTAGTAGGGCAGATAAATAAATAATCATAGAAAATGACTCCATAAGCACAAATTTGGTAAGTTATCTGAAGGAAAGCAAAAGCTGCATGGCACATGGTAAGTCCGAAATAATGTAACACAGTACTGAATGAATCCATGGAGATGTGACAAAAGACTATAATAAACCAGAGGAGAAATCATTTAGACCGGGGAATCCGGGAAGGCTTCTTGGAAGAAGTGACATTTAAGCTAAGAGCTAAAGGATGACTAGGAGCACACCTGGAAAAGATCCAGGAGAAGGCCATGGGAACTGTATAATGAAACCCTCAAAGGAGGAAAAACTGTGGCACCTTCCATCTCCTAAAATAGTATTACAGGTTCAACAGCAGTATGAGTTGGGGGATATGCATGGACTGAAAGAAGGCTGAAGAAGTTACACACACCTTATGGCCATATTAAGGAATTAAATTTTAGTCTAAATGGAATTAGGAATCTACTGAAGAGCTTCAACCAAGGAGATGAGATGACCCAGGTTTGGTTGTGTTTGTTTGAAGACTGTTCAGTCTGCTTTCCTGTAAACTGGGCCCTCACCCTGGTGT
The DNA here is from genome assembly GCF_024610735.1 of Ursus americanus. NCBI lineage: Eukaryota > Metazoa > Chordata > Mammalia > Carnivora > Ursidae > Ursus > Ursus americanus. The sequence goes on along the minus strand of NC_142137.1, from coordinate 46,604,965 downwards.
CTAGGGCTACAAAGCATAGGTCTCATTCCTCTTTTTTATGACTCTCCTTCAGGCAAACAAGAAAAAGAGAAGCTATAAGACCTAAGAAAATACAGCCAGGGTCTCAGGGAAGGCTCATCCGTGGCCACCACGTGGATGCCCAGTACTCCCAGGGCACTGCTGAGTCCCCAGTGAATTGTGGTTCAGTCTACTGGTCCTCCTGTCCTGTCAGGAAACGTGAAAGCCTCCCTGGAGGCCCGGACCCTGCATGGACAAACTGCTTGGAATTGACAAAACAGACATAAGAGAAAACAATTATATGCCTATAGTTGACATCCAAGTGCAACTGTGATAACTATTTTTAGCCATTAAAGTTGACATTTCCCAAAGGATACAAACTTCCAGTTACAAGATGAGTAAGTCCTGGAGATCTAACATACAGCATGGTGACTATAGTTAACAATATGGTATTATCTACTTTAAAGAGAATGGATGTTAATTGTCACCCCCACAACAAAAAACTGTGACTTTGTCAGGTGATGGATGTGTTAATCAACCTTACTGGAGTAATCACTTTGCAAAGTAAACATCTATCAAATCCTCAAGTTGTCTACCACTAACATACACAACATTTTATGTCAATTATAACTTAATAAAGTTGGGGGCAAATGGTGACATTTTCATACCTCAATTAGGAACTGAACTCAGATTACTTTTGTTACCTTTGACTTCTTCAAAATACTTTAATGAAAACTGCTTCAGCTAAAAATCACTGGGGCACACTGGAAATGCATAGATTTGGAATCCAAATCTGAAAGTATTGATCAGTTATCCTCTCTCCAGGTTCTGAAAGAGAAATCAAGCCAGCTTCTCGGATGATCACATGGCGAGGACGCAGCATGGCTGTATAAAAGCACTGTTGCAGTAAAGTAGGTCCTTTCTTAGAAATGGAACAGACAAAGCCTTTCATTTATTATTCATGGTGCCTTGTGCCCATGTCAACTCCTGATTAATAATTAAAATTAATCTCATTACAGAAGATTTCATTACAGGATAATTTAATTAAATGATGAATTGGCTCCCAGATGTTACCTTCTGTGCCATCTTTTAAATAATGCTGATGATGACACAGGGATTCGCTAGGTATCAGTCGGGTCTTAAGAAAGTGAATTATTTATAGGGCTCTGCCATTCTGCCGATAATAAATTATATTGATCACACATATGCATTATCCTTCTCCAAAGTCACATTTTTCCAAGACTTCTGATACTTTCACAAAGTTTGTGAAGTCCACTGAAAATTTAGGGCTATCATTTTGTCAGTCACGAGAATGTATCCATTTGGTAAAAATGTTAACCCACACAGTTTATTCATTTTATAGGATAAATATATAAAGGGGTCTCAGAATTAATAATCTGAAGTATCCACTTCAAGATAACAACAAGGAAGAATGTATTAATCATTGCAAATGCAAAAAGGAGTTTGATTATACAAAATCATGAAACAGCATTGGGAACGAAACTTCAGAATTTTGTTTGGTTTTTTAATATAAAGTAACCAGTAAAAAGAGCCTTACAGAGTTAATGTGTTATTGTTTTGTTTTTTTAATTTGCCACGAACCAACATAAATCACAATTTTTAAGCTCTTCCAGTTACCACATACTTCACTGCTATACACACTGTTCTCACTGCACTTTGCACAAGATACATACCCTGGCAAATAAACATAAGGAAAAAATGAAATCCACTAAAGCCCACTTTCAGGAGATGAAAACATTTAAGAGCCACTTCCTCATTTACTTGAGAAAAATATAGGCTTTTATGAATACCATGGTGTATGACAAAATATAAGCCATTCCAAATGTTATCAGCCAAACATACAGGATTATAGTTATTCTACTTGGTTTATTTTAAGGATTCTAATATAAAAAGAAATACTTGTATATGAAAATCTCAGTCTAAACTGCAGTTTTTATTTTTACTATTTCTCTAGAAGAGGTCAGATTTTTCTTAACTTGGGATTTAGAAAATCAAGTTAGAAATGGGACATAATCTTCCCTCATAAAGACATGTATTGCATTAGTACCTTAAAAAAAGACTCATTGCAGTGAACTCTGGGGATTATACAGAGTTATAACCACAAAGTAATCAACTGTGTTACCATGTCTTTGGTATACTATGTTCATTGATCAACAATATAAATAACAGAAATACAGCATCTCAGAGGTCATATCGTATTGTGGAAGACATCTAGTCTATCTTGTATCCAATGTATGAATTCCTGAAACATCTAACAAGGAGATACAATTGACGTATCTATATCATTGCAATGCATACTTTTTTAAAACAGCTTCTTTCATTTTCAATCAGCTGATAGGGTTAGGAAGTCCTTGTACAGGTCCTCTCTGCATCACTTTCCACTCTCTTTCTTCCTTTTCTCTCTCTTGCCCACTGCACATTTTTCATTAAATGGACAAGTTTCCAACTCCAGTCCCACTGATTTACCTTCCCCGAATAGCTCTTGGTCACTCCTTTGCATTCCAGGCTCCTTCTCTGCCAACTCATGCCTTTTCTCCTTTAGAGCTGATCCCAAACACGTCACTCTGAGATTCTCTGACATTATGTCACCATTCACTTCCACAAAGAATCCTGAATAGCCCATGAGATTAATATGTAGGTATATACTGTACTACAGTGGCAGGTCTTAAGCAAATAAGACATGGGGAGTTTGTGGGAAAACACCAGGCCTTCTGAGAAATACCAACTATTTAATTCTACCAATATGAACTAGGAACAGTTTTACAAGAAGACACTATGACTACAAATGCAACATAAAATCAGCCATGAGCATATACAGTTCCCACAAAAATAATTAAGTAACAACTCAACGAAGACCGGGCGTTTCTGAGATTTTTCGATTGACTGATCTCCGTAACTTGTTCTTTCATAGTAGACAGGCTAAGGTTTTCCAAAACTATTAAGTTTTTTTTAGTTGGGAAAAAAAATTATCATTTGACTTCAAATTCCTCAGCTAGAATTTTAGCTCATTTCTGAGATGGTCACGTTGCCATTTTTTGTCTTCCTCATTAATGCCTGTAAAAATTTTATAGTTACTCAGTAGGTGTGGGCTCTAGACTGGGAAGGGATTTGCTAGCACATAATAGGACTCTTAGGGCACATATTATTTATATTGGGAGAACAGAAATGGGGAAAAAAATAAGCTCAAGAAAGTTTTAAAACTCTGTAAATTTCAGATGGTATAAACACAGACCTAATCATCAAATCATAATATACCAGAATTAATTGTCACCACTCCAAGAACTAGGAGAGGCTGCTCTTTAAAAGTATTTTTAAAGATGTAGACAAGTAAGTGAAAGACACTTTGAAAACAGACTGAATAGAGAAATTTCCTTGCACTTGAGCAGCCCTCTATGTGTTGAACTGATTAAAATATCCAAGCTTTTGAATTTGATATCAGATGAGCATTGAATATAAATATCCATTTTTAAAAACTAAATGCTTACCCATAACGGTCTAGTGTCTTCTGCAAACCTGTAGATTTATCAAAGCAATCCACCTTCAAGATCTTAAAATTCATCAGTACTGAGTCTTAAGAAACAATTCTTTTTTTTTCTCTCTTTCTTTCTTTCTTTTTTTGGAGAGAGAGAGAGAGAGAGAGAGAGCACGAGCCTGGGACAGGGGCAGAGGGAAAGAGGAAAGAATCTTTTTTTTTTTCCCAAGATTTTATGTATTTATTTGGGAGAGAGAGGGCATGTCGGGGGAAGGAGCAGAGGAAGAAAGAGAAGCACGTTCCCCACTGAGCAGGGAGCCACATGCAGGGCTCCATCCCAGGACCCCGGGATCATGACCTGAGCTGAAGGCAAATGCTTAACTGAGCCACCCAGGTGTCCTGGGAGAGAGAGAATCTGAAGTAGGCTCTATGCCCAACATGGAGCACGATATGGGGCTGATCTCACAACCCTAAGATCATGACCTGAGCCAAAATCAAGAGTTGCACTTCTAACCAACTGAGCCACACAGGCACCCCAAGAGACAATTATATATGTATATGTGTGTGTGTGTGTGTGTGTGTGTGTGTGTGTATAACACACACACGCACATACATCTGGTATTACTTACCTATTTCTCCATCCATACAAAACACCAAACTGTCTTTAATTAGTGACTACATTTTTAACATATTTATCAGTGGAGTAAACCGAAACCTATAAATGAATTTTAAATAAGTGACCTACAGAAGATAGATTTTATTTCTATACATTTTTAAAAATTTTCTCCCTAAAAAAAACAGATTACTTAAGCCAGGTATTTTTTTCTCTTTATTGAATGCCTATGGGTGGAGCCCCTAGGTGGCTCAGTGGGTTAAGTGTCTGCCTTCAGCTCAGGTCATGATCCCGGGATCCTGGGATCGAGCCCCACATCAGGCTCCTTTGCTGAGCAAGAAGCCTGCTTTTCCCTCTCCCTCTCCCTCCCACCCCCCCTACTTACGCTCTCTCTCTATGTCAAATAAATTAATTAAAATATTTTTTTTAAAAAGAATGCTGATGGGTGCTATCATTTACTGAGTACCTACTATGTGTTAAAAGACTACCTATAGTTCTCCAAATAAATCCCTACAACCATTCTATGAAATAGGTAATATTACCTCCACAATAAAGATAAGGATATGTAAACAAAGATGATGAAATTAATGTGCCCAGAGTCATACAGCTAGTAATAGTGGAGCAGGGATTGAATCCATATCTATCTGACTCCAAGTATTAACAATAACATATTCTAAGTGCCTCGCATGTACTAATCTCATTTAATCCTTACATAACCAACCCTAAGAAATTGGGTACTCTTAATTACACGATATTAAGAATGAGAAAACTAGGCATACAGAGATAAAATAACTTCCCACTACCAAGCTGCAGAACTGGACTGTAATGTCAGATAGTCCAACTCCTTGATATTCTCTTAGTCTTTGCTCTAAAAGCCTCTAATTCACCTTTATTTCCTTTATCACATAGGGTTATGTTACGTCTATAAATGATCATGAGCTTGATTAAAAGTCTACCAATTTGAACCATATGAAAGTAACACTAACCAGTTGAAGTATCTAGGAATTCTTCCCATTTCCCATCCCACCCAACCTGTCACCTGGACAATATCAGTGCCCTTCTAACTGGTCTTTAGGCATCTCATTTTTTCACTCTCCAGTCTATATACGTATGAAACAGTCTCTAAAGACTGATTTTATAACAAAAGAATTACGATGATTCAATATCTTTCCTAGAAATTTTCTGATATACAATGTAAATAATTACTAGTCTCTTGTATATTATCTACTTACTGGACTGTATCAAGTGCTCTGACCCTAGAATGATAAAAGACAATTTAGAAACAGAACACCCTTGTACATTCTTGTGACTGGGGGGGGGGGAAGCTTGTTTTTATCTCCTGTGAATGTCAAATTGCTCCCCATGTTGCTCCCTATGTACCAAGACCAACACAGAAGCCCACTGATCTTTTCTCTGGTTTTCATTTATTTATAATATCTTTGAGCACCAATTTTAAGTTTCCTTGAAAATTGTCTCTTAAAATCAATATTAGTGTAAGTTTTATTTATACTTAATTAACAATAACTTTGAAATATAAGGATTTGAACAAAAAATTTAATCTGATATCACTACACTGAAAATGAAGCAACATAATCTCTACTTTGGCCTAACCCAGGCAGGGCCAACAGTGAGGCATTAGTCTTCAGCAACATCAAGCAACAGGGAAAATGGGGGCCAACAAAAAAGCCAAAGAGCTTTAGTTCAGGCAGGGACTGAGAGCCCACAAAGGCTAAGTGACAGAATCAGACAGAATCACAGGAGACCAGTGTGCCTCCAGTACTTAAAGAACAGAGGGAGTCAACTGACAGCTAGCAGCCCACTAAGAGCAGCACCTCAGCTATATAGCAAAGGTATGAGGAAGATAATCCAGAGCTTTGGAGAAGAGTGAATCACCCTGTCCAGTCAAGTAGGCTGTGACCTGGTCTCAGCAGAACAAGAGACCTGTGAACATGAGGAAGGCCCAGGAACACAGCCCTGCCTAGCGTTTACCCAGCCCTACCAGGCGCCAGTCACAGAAGTAGAACACATCACACACGTGCCAGCTTAAAGGGTTGAGGTCCACAACATATGTCAAGTTCTAGTCAAGACTAGCTCTGGAACCAGGCGGATCAGAGCATCACAGGTGAGGGAACAGGAAAGAAGGGCATACGGGCGCCTGGGTAGCGCAGTCGTTAGGCAGCTGCCTTCGGCTCCGGGCGTGATCCCAGCGTTCCAGGATCAAGTCCCACATCGGGCTCCTCTGCTATGAGCCTGCTTCTTCCTCTCCCACTCCCCCTGCTTGTGTTCCTTCTCGCCAGCTGTCTCTCTGTCACATAAATAAATAAAAAATCTTAAAAAAAAAAAAAAAAAGGAAAGAAGGGCATAGGCTGCATACCTCTTCCCAAATCCGAACCTGCAAAGAAAGATGGAAGTCCCCTCAGGGTCTTCCTTGAAGGGAGTCTATGAAGCGTAAGAGGCAAACCAAACACCAAACAGAAACTTGTAGATAGAGCATTACACCAGAACTAAGCAAGAGACAGGTGGGTAATGAGAGTGGAGGTTCACTTTGTCACGCGTGAAGAGCTAATGGCTCTGAGGAAGGGTGTGGAGAAAGTGTGGGGCTTTGAGGTCAACAAACTCCCTTCAGTTTTTCCCACAGCAGAACTAACAGAAAGTGAACGGCCACACACTCCTTTCTTTACCCATTGCCTATGGCTGTTTCCTTGCTACAATGGGTACTCACCAATGGGGCCATATGGTCACAAAGCCTAAAACATTTACCATCTGGCCCTTTATACAAAAAGTGGGTTGACCCCTGCCTTAGAGAAGTATCAATCTTTATAGATGCAAATTTATACATGGAAATAAGTGTAAGCAATGAAAATTCAAATTGTAAGTTTGAAGAACAGAACATAAAAATATTATACAATCTCCACAGCTGACCCACACTAACCAGATGAATCCCACAGACGTGGATATAACAATCAGAATTTTAATACTAACACAATGGTCTACACATCAATAAACTAGGATATTTCAGTTCTATCTGCCTCTCTCTCTATGTGTTTGGTTTTTCTCCACTGATACCAACATGTTTACCTTCTACAAGATTATATTAGTTCTTTCTTCCTAGGATCACAACCATACAAATTCCACTCATACCTGCCTAAATGTACATGCTCCATTGATCACGTTCTGCCCATTTTATGAATGGACGCCTAGTTGCCATGATGAATACTTTACCTGGTGAGCTAACCTGGCATCCTAAAAATGTGCCCGCTGCCTCTCAGAGATTAGACTACCTCTGTCAAAATAATTATTGAACTATGCTCCATACTTTTCCAGGAAAAGTAACAAAACTAAACTTGAAAGAAGGGACTGGATTTATTAATATTTTTATATTAGCTTATTTGCTAATGGAAATCTTTCTTTTAATTTCCTATCATTATTAAGATCGATATTTAAGGGGGCTCCTGGGTGGCACAGCGGTTAAGCGTCTGCCTTCAGCTCAGGGCGTTATCCCGGCCATCTGGGATCGAGCCCCACATCAGGCTCTTCTGCTATGAGCCTGCTTCTTCCTCTCCCACTCCCCCTGCTTGTGTTCCCTCTCTCGCTGGCTGTCTCTATCTCTGTCGAATAAATAAATAAAATCTTTAAAAAAAAAAAAAAGATCCATATTTAAGAAAGTTCATGCAGTCTTTCATTCAGTGAACATTTACTGAGGACCACTGTATGCCCCGAGCTATCCAGGGGACCAGTCTGAACCAGAGAAATAACCTAGGGCTGGTTTTCTATCTTTTCACTTTCACAGAGACCCTTTATATTTTCCCAACACTTCAGACACATCGTGGAAGGATTTTCATTTATTTTACATAAAACAAAAAAAAAACAATTCATAAAACAAAAAGTAACTACCATTACATATTCCATAAGAAACACTTCTACAATTAAATACTTGAAAACAGAAAAGTGGTGAACCAAGTATTCTATGACACTGGTCTCATGCGCACACAAAGAAAGCCCACAGAATTTTAAAATCTTCGAAGTCTTATCTGTTTCCTTCAAAATTACAGAAGCTGAAATGTTATTGTAAATAAAACTTCTAACTACAAGCACTGTTCAAAATTATTTTGGGATGGCAGAATATATTCTAAATTCTCAGTCACATAAAGGGATGTGCTGTATAATAATTAATGTGCTTTCCAGATTGAAGAATTCTAACTGTATTTCTAATCTGAAGCTACCGAAAGACTGTTTTGACAGCAGTGGAGAGGCTATATGCATTATGTATGAACTGGTATCCAGTTTTCAAGTTGTCTTTCAAAACTTGAGGGGTTGATTTTCAAAAGCAGCAGCAGATGCCATGAAAAAAATATTTGAACTTATACAAATGGAGGTAGCAACTTAAGAAAAATAATAATGGAGGATGAGTTTAATACCAGAAAGTTCTTGTATTAACTGAGAAAGAAGAGTGGCCACTCACATATCTGGATACTATATCATGTAACTTCTTATGGATCTGTATTAAAAACCTTGTGTTTGTATCACATCTGCCTTATAACCTGAGGGGAGATTACGAAGCATTTGTAATGTCACAGAAATAACTGTGGTGAGTCTTTTATTATTTCTGTCTACATTAATGCATAAATCTCATTACTGAAAAACAAAATTTTGAAGGTACTGACCCTTTGATACATTCGCTTTTATTCCTCTCCCTTCTTCCCCACCTCTCTCACATGGGCACACAGACACACACACACACACACACACACACATATACATGCAAATAATAATCCTTGCCTCCTTTAGAACCACATTATCAACTTAGTAGTTTATAACAGTTGGTACACACACGCAAAAATGTACATTTATACTAGGCTATTTGGTGATACTAATAATTGTAATTTTAGTATGAAATAAAAGCACGATGTTTGGATTCTGTAACTGTTCCTATTAACAAAATTTTACATTCTGTCTTTAATAAAGATTAAAATATTAACAAATGGCATCTTATAAAAAATTTGAAAGAAACAGTAGCAGGAACTTTTCATTTTTGTTGAAATTCAAACTCAGAAACTGAGGCAACACTGTAGTTTAGAGTCTCAGAGCTCCTCTTGGAGCCACTTTAATTCTTAATGTCTTAATTACTTGCACTTATTAAATAATTGAAACTCTCTAACAAACAAAAGATGAGATGGTTCTCCTTCTAGCTGACCAATATGATGGCATGAACTTATTCTAAAAAAAGAAATCCAGAATTATGTTGAAAAATTATGTTGAAAAATTTTTAAAGGTGTATTCATCATGGGTTTTTAATCTTCACACACATACACACACACACACACACACACACACACACACACGGGTTTTGTACTGATATATATGCAGAGATATAGATTTATAAAAAAAATGAATTTTGTTCTGAGAAACTGATAATACTCATATTTAGAAACAACCACTAGAATCACAGGCCCTCAAAGATAATAATTAAAAATCATTTTGTCCAACCTAACCAGTAGCAAGCACATTGTAGTATGCAAGGAAATTCTATAAAGCACAGAAAGCAATTGTAAAGTATCATATTTTTATGCTGCTAGCTTTAATTAACATTCTAGATACTGGTTCATTCTGTATTTGAAATGAATATAGCACCTGAATTTCTCATACATATAAATATAAATATATAAATATAAATACACACATACACACACACACACACACACACAAAGATTCATTGGCAATTATAATAGGCAAGATAGTCTTATTTTGTAATGTGTCCACAAGCGAGTGTACCTCAGAATCAGCTCCTAATACTGACATTCCTGTGTCTGTTCCTTGGGAAATTAGGCTCAACTATCATGAGATACAATATTATACATAACTTTAAAAAAGAACTGTAAATATTTGTTAAATAAATCAATGACTAAAATTAACTTTCAATTTATTCATGCACCATATTTTCATCTCAAAAGCACTGTACTCCAAGTTTTCAAAATCTCCTGGCCTTTATATTTATATACTAGTCATGTGCTTCTTGTAGGAACATCCATCTTGTAATTCTGGGTAGAGCATAGGCATCAGAGGAAAGATGGTCATGATACTGAGTCACAAATATTCATATATAAAAATTAAAGTATAATAGTCTTATAGCACAATGATTATACATTTCTGTTTTTCTGTAGTGGCCTTGATTTACTTACTGTCCTATATAACTACTGCTAGTGCCTTCTTTCACTCTCAAAGCTGTCTCAGTTTAAATAATAAATTATATAGCTGCTTGATCTAAATAACTAATGATCACCTTTTTCTTCTACTCAGTAATTATTTCCCAAGTCTAGTCTCAACTTCCAATCAAGATTCTCCCACACATTCAATCACTGATATACCTCCTATGGCTCAAAACCCACAGCAATGATAAATATAATAAGAGAATATAAAGTCATAAAGTTATCATTGAGATTTTTAAAAATATGGTTAGAATCTTTAGGTAAGAAATGGAAAATTTGTAAGGAAAGCAAAAGCCATGGACTTATTGGCCTTTATGTCCAGGTAGGAATTTGGCTCCTGAGCAACACAGGCTTAGAAGGGGGAAAACACTTTTGCTGGAATTCTCTGACTCAAAATAAGCCTGCATACCAAAATTCCAGAACAGATTTTTAAACACAACCAATTTAAACATTAATTGTTTCTCCATATGAAATAACTTTTATGGAAATAAGTTACGAATTTTCAAATAAATACAGGGGAAAATCTCTTTCCTCCTCCCTCAAAAGTAAAACATTCGCAAACAACAAGTCACAGAAATTTTAAAGAACGAGAGATATAAATGTAACAAATTTAAAATATTGAAAAGGAAATTAAAAACAGTCTACATGGCAACTGAGAGACTTCGCCATCTATTTGACAGGAGAGGCTGAAAAAAAAAGAGGTATAAGTATCTATTATAGATAAAGATACGTACATTACAGATAGAAATTACAGATATCAAATATTTGGAGATACAAAAGTTAAGAATTTTCATAAAGTTATATAATTCTTCACCTCAATAATTTAGGATAAATAAAATGAAATCCATACCTAGATACAACATAGTAAAACTGAAAACAAAATAGCAAGTATCAAAAGTCACTAAAGAGAAAAAAAAAAAAAAACAAATTAGCAACAAAAGGAACAACCGTTAGATTGAGGGGAGGTTCTTATCAGCAACAAAGAGATGTCATTCACTTATTCAAAAAATATTTTTGATTAGTGTGTTCCAGGCAGAAGACAAGAGGACATCTTTAAAGTGTTAAGGAGGAAAAAAATCATGTTATTTTAGAATTTTATACCCAACTAAAGTTTATTCAAAATGAAGTTACAAATAAAACCACACCTCAGATCATCACCAAATCAATTACTTAGGGATATACTTCAGTATGCAGAAAAACGAATGTATAAGGATGCAACAGTATTAAAAAAGATTAAATACTATAAATGTTACTATTTACTGTAAAATAATAACAAATGATATTGTATCAAAAAATAAAACCAACACCTCAGTCAATATTAGCAATAAGAATTATTCAGTGAGTATTTATAACACGCTCAGGAAGAAATCAGACTTTAAACTGTCTCAAAGTCTCTATATGTTTAAAACGTAAAAGGAATCTCTGAAGAAACAGAACTACAACGTATAGCTTTTAAATAAGCAGTGAAAAGTACAATGAAACAAAGAAACCTTTAGTAATCCAACAGAGAGCAGGAAGGGGGGAAAAGGGAGCAAAACAAAAAACTCAAAGGAAGACAATATATAAATATGAATATACCTGCAAACACAATAAACGCCCTAGTCAACGACAGGAATTATCAGAGTTATCTAAAAATTTAAAAAAAAAATCAAGCTTAATCTGCTTGGAAGAGACATCCTTAAAACAAAACCATACAAAAGAATTGCTCTTAATATGAGAACATGGGGATTGAAAGAGGAATATTCAACAAATACTAATCAAAAGAAAGCTGATACGGCAATGTTGATATGAAAAGATAAAGTGTAAGTCAAAAAAGCATTAATAGGAGTAAAAAGGGACACTGTCCAGGAGCAAAAAAAAAATCCACCAAAAGACACAATAATGATGAACTTGTATGTACAAGCAGCATCATCTCAAAATATACAAAGCAAAAACTGACATGATTCACTATACGGTACACCCGAAACTAATATAACACTGTATGCTAGCTGTGCTGGAATTAAAATAAAACATGTAATTAAAAAAATCACATAACAGGAAGAAAAAACCTGACAGAGTTACAATGTAAAAAAGAATAATAAAAAACAAATGCACAGTCTTAAAGGGAGACTTTTATTCATCTAGTTTCGTGGCAACTGACTGTATCTAAATTCTGGTTGCTAACCCTAAGCACAGAAGCGCAATCCCCTACTTGTTTCTAGTTCTGAAGTTCTCCACCTGTTAAAAGGTATGACCAGTGGATATCCTCAAAGATGAAAGCAAAGCCCTGAGGATGAAGAACCCCGACCACCACGAGCAGGAGCGGTGAAGAGGGGCTTGCGAGGTCTAACGCTGGTAGGAAGATGGGAGAGATGATGAGGGGCTGGGATTTGTTACGCACTGGACTTCCTCAGAAGGAGGGCTGGCTAGACGGCACAGCCTCTGAGCTGCTCCCCCGAGCGTGGCAGGCGAGAATGCTGTGGCCTCCTGTCACAGGTTCCCTGCTTGGACAGCACTGGGCAGATTCACAGGGACTTCAGAAAAATGGTATTTGGGGCTCAGATGATCACACTGAGACAGTGTTGACTGCACAAATATGAAGAGTGCCAAAGAAGTGAGAGAAGAAAATAGAAAATACTGTCCCAGACTTCCAGGGAAACCAAATTTAGAAACATTTAGATAAAAGGAGAGTTACGAGGTCAAAATAAGCATGAGTGACCTCTGTCAGCACATCGATCGTGGCACAGAGCGTGTTCAGGTATTCTCCAAAGGGCGGTTAAAGCTGCTGAAGTAACTAAATCAGTTCAGGAGACCCTGAATGGAAAAAAACAAAACAAAACCCTGCTTACTTTTGAACTGGAAAAATATGGGCAACAGAATAAAAAGAGCATCTGGAAATAGAATAAACTACGTGCAAGTTTTATCAGGTGGGAAGAAGACAGAAGGCATGGAGATGAACAGGTAGGCATCGCAGGAACTAGTGTGTGGAAATAACTACTTCAGGCAATGAGAATAGCATGAGTCTTTGCTTACCTCCACAGACAAACCAGTCTTCTTTAACCGTGTATTCACTGCCAGAACAATCTTTACATTAAACTCTAAACACTGACCATCTGGCTCTAAAATTCTGTTTTTAAATTTGTGATAATTCCTCTCATATGTTTTCCCTTTACTTCTGTCCTCAGTGGAGCCAGCAAACAATTCCAGTTACACCCACAGAAGGGTCCGAAACCTACACCGCAATGCAGAGACTGAAACTGTTCACAAGTTGTCATGCTTCAGAAGAAAACGATTCAGTTGAAGAACCACATGCTAAGAAATAAAGCTCTGGCACATTGGCTTTCTGAACTGTAGATCAGCAAACAAATACAAGTAAGTTCTACAAAAGTATATTTACCTTCAAAACTTCATGATAAAAGCAAGTGTCGTTACAAGGTAAATACTATGGTCACATTTTATGAGATGAATGATGTACGGATGGATGGATAGATGATGGAGGGTGAGACTGCGAATGGTTATATAAAAATTCAGATGGATACACACCAAACTATTATGTGGTTATCACCAAAGATACTATTCTCTTTTATTTCATTTACTTAAGAAAAGTAAATACATGCTAATTTATAATTATTTTTGTTTATTAATCTAAGCACATTTATCCTAAATAATTGTACAACAATCAGTATAAACTTAGAATTCTATTAAGTTAGAATAATTCCAACATAAAACCAAAGAAAGAGAACAGAAATACATTGCTTATTAGTACATATACAAATTGCTAATAATAAAATAATAATTACTTTGATCCCAATACTTGCCCAGAACTGGGGACGGCATTTGCTACAGTAAGCTCAAGTGGGACACTGCTTGCCTGGCAGCTAAATTAATCCCCAGCCATCTACCTGTGTGGGTAACAAGAACAACACTGCTCAAGATGAGCTGCTTTGGGGCACCAGGAAGTTCTGCAGAGACTTGTTATTTGGTAGTTACAGGTGAGTGCCATCAGCTATTGAAATGAGCTACAAACACCTATTTCTTGAAGTCCTAGAGCCTCTGGCCTGGTATTTCAAGAGAATGAATGGAACCATTGGTTTTGAGCACCTGCTTGATGGTGGTGACATTCACCTGGTATAGCCTCTGTCCCTCTAACCTCCACTTCTGTCTCTCTTTGCCACTTTCTTTCTTGTTCCAAGATGAACAAGGAATTTGGACGAGGCCCCGGTGGTCCAGAATGAACAAAGCAAGCCTAGGCTTCTATGCAGGCCAAAAGAAGAAAATGCTACAAAGCCAGTAGGACCAGGGGAGGTACGAGAGGCCCTGAATGCTGCATGGATAGCAAGGTCATCAACAGGCCATTGGAAGTAGTCAGAACTTTAGCTCCCACTGGCAGGTACCTTGAACTAATATGTACAAGACAGAGAAACACAGTGACAGCCAGATCAAAATAGTGACTCGAGAGGAAAATACTGAGACAGATACTCTGTGTATCTGTTGGTATGAGATAATGAGAGACAAAGCACAGTATTAATGAACAGCTATAGATAAGTAAGGAGGGGCCAAAGAAGGGTAGAGAATCAATGGAAAGTAGCTACAGAAGAATATGACAGTGGTACAACTAGTAGGCTAAAGTAATACTTCAGTTAAGCACTTGAGTATCAATTTTCTAAATGATCAAGTTATCTTTAAAAAAAAAAAGCATCTATCAACATCTACTGAAAAACAATTTCACTACCCAGCACGATCTGCTCTAGCATACATTAACTTATATTTAACTAAATACTTAACTAAATACCCAAGCTGAAACCTATTTAAGCGGATCACAGAACTATCTTGGTTTATAACTGAATACTTAAGGCTAAAAGATTTTTACCTTGGGGCCTATAATCACGCGTGGTGGAGACACTGTACCTAAGAATTTAAAGGAATAAATTAATACTGCTCGTTTTTTACGTGTTCATCCACATACCTTATAATATTAAAGAAGTCTCTACATGAGCCTTCATGAATGTTAACTACTTTGTGAGAAAAAGAAAAAAATAAAGCTGCTAGGCTTTTGAAAGAACTAGGGAGTTTTCAGCTCACTGAATCAAGAGTCAGAGCGAGCCTCTTCACCAGGAATACAAATGACAAGCCGGCCACATGGTGACAAGAGCCGAAAGGCTCTCCCTGAGCTCCGGCAGGGTTTGCAGGGTGCCCGATGGGAAAGCAGAAGTGCCCTAGGCAGCGAGTAGTCTCACGGCTTGTTCCGGTAGTCAGACCTTTCTGCTGACACTTTCGAGTAACACTCCGTTGCCGTGGATTTTACATCTCCTCTGCTTAGAAATTACCACACTGTGGCTGCCACTTTTTCCCACTATGAACTTCTATTCGGAGAGGCAAAATGCCTTTGTAGTAATACGAATCTTAGCAGTGGAGGAAAGAAAAATACTTTCTAGATGAATTAAAATAAGAATCAATATACTTCCCAATCATGGCTGTAGAATATGTTTTTCACCATAATTTCCAATTCATGAGCTTCCTTTTTGTGTCAAGACATCATTTAAGGGGCGCCTGGGTGGCACAGCGGTTAAGCGTCTGCCTTCGGCTCAGGTCGTGATCCCAATGATCTGGGATCGAGCCCCACATCAGGCTCTTCCGCTATGAGCCTGCTTCTTCCTCTCCCACTCCCCCTGCTTGTGTTCCCTCTCTCGCTGGCTGTCTCTATCTCTGTCGAATAAATAAACAAAAAATCTTTAAAAAAAAAAAAAAGACATCATTTAAATTTTGACTTCTATTTAAAGGCCCTAAGACTTTGCTTCAGTCACCCTCATCGCTTCCGTTCTTAACACGCATTTAGTATCTTTCCAATTGTCTATCAGTGGCATTTATCTTGATCAAACTTCTTTACCATTTTTTAAGAGAATGATCAGCAAATTTCCTGAATTTAAGAGTATCTGCTAACCAAACCTCAAAGACAGATTTTTCCTTCTTGCTCAATAATTTCCCACAAAATCGTTTTAATATAATTTTCTCAAGTAAAAAATGTAATTTACTTATGATTAAAGAAATCACCTTAAGGTTGAAATCACCATAAAAGAAAAGTCTTCAACTCTCCCAGAAAACACTTAGTTTTAACATTTGGTGGGTTTCCAAAAACACTGAGAAAAATAATACAAAAAAAAAAAAAAAAAAAAAACCCTCAAATTTTGCGGTTGCTTTCCTGAGTAATATCTGCGGCCTCCCCCAACTATAGAGCTGTGCTGCCCAAGTGTGATTCAGTGGCCTGAAAACTGAAAATCTGTGCCATTTCGGTAACCACAGATCCTTATTGTTGAAAACACTACATTAACCATGTTTCATCCTTTCCATGTGTGTGGATTACCCCTCGGTTTAGGCATGTCCTTTTCACTGAGAGTTGCTGGGAAAAGCAAAGGTTTATATAGAATGTCCTTTTAAAGACATCCTAGAAAATCAGCCCCACCCAAAACTGCACTCCCGTATTAGATAAGCTGGGTAAACAGAGAGATTTCTGATACTGGCTCATAACAGATTCCGATTTCACTTAGATATTCCAATTGATTTGCAGGTCTCATCACCAACTGCTCAAGGGAGAGAGCTGTATAGTACTTTCTTTTACCATATTAAGTGTTTTATGGGCTAAAAATGTTTATGGGGCACCTGGGTGGCTCAGTCAGTTAAGGGTCCGACTCTTGATTTTGACTCAGGTCATGATCTCAGGGGGGTGAGATCAAGCCCCATGTGGGGCTCTGTGCTCTGTGGGGAGTCTGCTTGAGATCCTCTCCCTCTCCCTCTGCCCTTCCCCAATTCATGCTCTCTCTCTCTAATATAAATAAATAAATCTTTAAAAAATAAAAAAAAAATTAGAAATAATGTTTTAACAGTTAAGGATGATGAAGTAAATTCAAAATAAAAATTAATCATGTATAATATTAGCTTTTGACTAATGACTGTAATATTGCTATGTTAACCAAATTTTAGTTGAGATATATGGTTTGAGAAGCTGAAATATTTTCATGCAGAAAGCAAGTTGTATCCATGTGCCTGGAAGAAAAACACTGCTTAAACAAAACAAAACAAAAAATTAGTTATTACCATGTAAAGAATTAATCTATTTAATAAAGTAAAATAATAAAAATAAATATATATGTATACATATATTTTCACATAATTTATACCCAGAATAGTTAACTTTTCATCATTCATACTAAGGGAAATGAGCCACACATGGCTAATCTTAAAACAAAAATATTTAACCGTGAGATGTTTCTGATTATTGTTCTATAAATTAAAATTTATTTTTAGGTTTCATTTAAGTACGTATTCAAATAGTCTTTCTAAATCAAGGAAATGGAAATTAATGGTGAAAGTTGAAAATGGTAAAATAATATAAGTTTTGCAGAAGTTAACAGGTTTTGCAGGTAATCTGTAAGTTTCTGTATACCAGACAGTCACACATAGGCACACACTGTGCTACTTGTTCGCACCTATGTTTTTCTCCTGGCATGACATTTAATTGGTAATGCTCAACTTAATCTTTCTATTTTTGAAGTACTACTGGAGACTCATAAATAATTTGTATCAGATGAGTGATTTGGCCACATTTACATTTTCATATTTCTTATAACCACAGGTGTCTCACGATAACTATTCAGATAGTAACACAGAACCTACAAACTTTTTAAAACTTAAGTGTTTTAAAAATATAGCAATACTTTTTAAAAATGCAGCTTTATATTGGGGGTTAGACATTTTTAATTCTATAAAAGGCATTTTGAAAGATGAAAAGTTAGCATTCTAATCAAAGTCAACACACAGCCTCCCTCAGAAAAATAAGATATCAGAAAGATTCTCATATGGGGCACCTGGGTGGCTCAGTTGGTTAAGCATCCCACTCTTGGTTTTGGCTCAGGTCATGATCTCAGGGTCACGAGACAGAACCCTGCATTGGGCTCCACACTTAGGGTAGTCTGCCTGAGATTCTTTTCCACTCCCTCTCCCTCCCCCTCTGCTCCTCCCCCTGCTCTGTCTCTCTCTCTCTCTAAAATAAATAAAATCTTTTTTAAAAATGAAAGATACTCAGAAAGGGAGAGATAATTCATATACATTCTCTAACATGATTCCTCAGTAGTTGGTTTAAAAATAATGATAAAATGAATGAAGGTGACAGGACACAAAGTCCCAATCTAACAACCGTACATAGCAAAGAAGCCCGAGGATTACTGCAGATATGTGTGTAACAAAGAATGAAAAAGGGAGTTTACAAAAGTAAAATAAAAATTAATTATATAAATTATGTAGACTCAAATGTATCTTTATGGCTGGATCTTGGTTACCACATTTTAACAATAAATAGATAAATAAGTAAAATAAGTAAATTTCTTTATTGGAATAGCAAAAATTAACCTCACACAGATTTTATATTTCATTAAATTAACTTCATTACCATCTAGGTCTAAAATCTCCTAGAAAATATGTGGTAGATCAACTGCTGTAAGGAGACAAAGTTAAAAGGGGAGGATTCTTCAAGCTAATATTTTTTTCCAAAATAAAGACAACAAATGTTAAATATGAATCAGAGTCAGAAGCACATTACGCGCATAGCTCCTTAATTTCCACCTATCTGGTAACTTTTTCTGGGCAATCTGGACAGCAGACACAGGCAGAGAGGTATTCCTCAATCCCCAGGAAGGGGCTATGCCTGGCTTGAGGAAAACTTCCCTCTTCAAGGGAAGAGAGACAATGTCCTCTCATCCTAAAGAAAGGAAGCATCTCCTTCTCCCTAAAACAAAATGGAACAAATGGAGCTCTCTCACACCATATGCACTCATACACATACACTCATAAACACCGCACATTCTTACACATACAATAAATCCAATATGTGACTTCTATTAATGTCCTAGACATGAGCTTTGAGAGAGGTTATAAAGCAGGAAAACCTAGCTGATAAAAGAACATGAAAATAACTATAAAGGAATATGAATAATCTTAAAAAGATTAGATATCGCTATAATTAATCCTAAAATATTTGTCCCATAAGGGAATAGAAATAAATGCAGGAAAGCATATGTGTAGCAGGGGAATGGAAGAAAGTCATATTCTGAAAGTGAGAGACAGCCCAAGATGGAAGGAATAGTATAAAAAAAAAAAATAGGGGTGCCTGGAGGGCTCAGTCAGAAAAGTGTCCAACTCTTGATCCCAACTTGGATCTCGATCTTAGGGTTGTGAGAGTTCAAGCTCCACGTTGGGCTCCACACTGGGTATGAAGCCTACTTTATTTATATATATATATATAAATATATTTATATTAAGTATATATATATATTAAGTATATATATGTATTAATATATTTTAATAAAATTAATTTATATAATTTTATATATAATAAACTTAATAAAATTTTACGTTATAAACTTAATATATACATATTAATTTAAAAAAACAAAAGAAATGAGGAGGATGACACCAAAGAAACAAGGAAGATAAATGTAATAAAGACAGGAAAGATGGAAGCCCAGAAGGAGGATGAGCTGCAGGGGCACAGTTTGCTCTGGATGAAGATGAAGCTGTAAGCAAATGCTACCGGTCTGGTGAGAGAGAATAAGTGACAGTCCAGCTGGGGAATGGCTGGAAATGAATACTGAGGAATATAAGGAAATATCTGAGTAACAGTAACAATAATCTGTATATAGATAGTGAAAGTACTTTACTAACTATAAATTGATATATGTATCAATAGTTGATACATATATCAATTTATAGTTATATCCATTTATATCTCTACCTATTTCGTTTGATTCTTGCCACAAAGAGTTAAGTATTTTTATTATGTTTGTTACACAAATTATAACAGGAATCTGCCATTCAGAAGATTAAGCAATTTCCCTAAGGTAGGTTGGTGTCTGTCTATTCCCCACCCCACACATACACACAAGTAAGTGGGACCTCCAAGACTTGAACCTAGGTCTCCAAATGTTTAATTACATTTGCCAATATCCACCCAAGTGCCTAACGAAAAACCGATTAATTCCTCCCTTTTCTTCATCCTCCGTACATTCAATCCATTAGGAAATCCTTAAATAAGACCCACCAGTCTGCAGAAATGGTCGCTCCTTTTTTTTTTAAGATTTATTTATTTATTTAAGAGAGAGAGAGAGAGAAGAGAGGCAGAGGAAGAGAAAGAATCCCAAGCAGATTCCCCGCTGAGCATGGAGCCTGACCTGGGACTTGATCCCAGGACCATAAGCCAACCTGAGCCAAAACCAAGAGTCAGACACTCAACTGCACCACCCAAGTGCCCCAGAAATGGTCATTTCTTATGTCCTCCAGTCATGGTCTACCTCTGCCATGATAGGCTTCTGGCACATTCTTCTTTTTTTCTGGAAAACTCTTCCCCTATACCTCTTCACCCTCTTCCCTCTCATAAACATCTCCCACCCCACCACTCAACATAAATGACTACTGTTCATAACCTCGATCAGGCTCTCTCAGAAAGGCTTCACTATTACACGCTTTCATAAAACCATGAATCCATTCTCAATAGTATTTATCATCAGTGTTGTACGTCTGTAGGTTTTTTTGGATGTGACTATTTGATTAGTATTACTCTCTACCTCTAGAGAGTAAGTTCCATGCATACAGGCTCCACATAGGTTACTTTTTTTTTCTTCTCTCATTTTTATTTATTTATTTGTCAACTGATTGCCAACTACATCCCTAGCACCCGGCACACTGCTTGCCTTGTACACAAGTTTTAAAAATGTTCCTGAATGAGGAAGAATGTCTCCATTGGGTTTACATTTTAGAGGCAGACCATACAAGGCTTGTAGGCTATGGTAAGGAGTTTGGAATTTTAGTTGAGTGCCACGGGAAGTTACTAAAGGACTTTGGGGGTGAGGGGGATATGATCTAATCTTAAATGTTTAAAATTTTACTCCTTCCATTGTATAAAGAATACACAAGCACAGGAAAGAGGGGGAAGGAAGGGATAGTTGCTAGAAGCAACTGCAATGGTCCACAAGAAGAATCATCACAGCCTGGCAGGGGCAAATGTACAAGCACGAGAGCTAGAAATATGGAACAGACGAGACACATAACAGTGATAAAATGGCGAGACCTTGAAAATGGTAACAAACTGCACAAGGGGAATGAGCAAGAAGAAAAGAGGAAACCTTAGCTTTAGGGTTGAGGTACTAAAAAGACAAATAATAAAACTTCAAAGATGAATATAGAAAAAAAAGACGTCTGAGCTCTTTTGAAAGAGTCATCAAAAGAAAGATTCTAAAGGGCTATCTGGGTGGCTCAGTCGGTTAAGCATCTGACTCTTGATCTCAGCTCAGATCACGATCTGAGGGTCAGGAGTTCAAGCCCCGTATTGGGCTCCATGCTGGGTGTGGAGACTACTTAAAAAAAAAAAAAAAAAAAAAGAAACAAAGAAAGAAAAGAAAGAAAGATTCTAAGACATGGAAATTTTGAAATATATGATTTTCTAGGAGTCTAACATAAAGGAGATTTCAAAGATAAAAATTGCAGTTGTTTCCCACAAACTTAAGGCTAGCCATTGGATTTTTTAATCATCCTAACATGTTCATATTCAAGAATCTATTTTTGAATTTTGAATTTTGAATTTGGCTAAACACTACTCCTCTAAATCACAAGATTTTGTTATAATCTGGGATGCTTCACATCTTTTTTCAGGGTGGTTCGCATTTCTTTTTCCTCAGGACTCCTCTAAATATATTTTAGAGTCACGGAAGTCTTGAAATCAATGAAAAAACTGTTAGCCAAATCTCAGTGCCACATCTAAGTTCATAAGTCCTCAGAAAACTATCAACAAGTACGAGATAACCATTTTCCATGTCAACTACAAGCTACCACTTTGCTTTACAATGGCAATTAATGGTTCACTCAATCAAAGTTGGAAAAAAAACATGAAAATTCAAACAAACCAGTTTATTTCCTAGCATACTGTATTAAAATTATGTTTAACAACCGATGGATGGGGGGAGGGAACAGGAGATTCACACTGCAGTAACGTACTGATGGGAGATAAATGAACTCTTCAGAATCACAAATATTTACTTATGTAACGTTAAACTGTTTTCAAGTCAGAATTAAACAACAGATAAATAGTTGAGAACACATAAATAGTTGAGAAATAACAAGGAACTGCAATCCCTGTTCGTCAGTAAATATTCTGCTATGAAAAAAGTTCTCTTCCTTCTGGAAGTGGAAATAACTGAAGGTCCTCTAAAGCAGGAAACAGCACAGTGTTTTCACACAGGCTTCCCCTTTTAATCACCAAATAAGTAAAATGTACCTCCTCACTTTCCAGGCTCTGAGGCTCCCTTACTCATTATCATAAAACCTCACCCAGAAGAAAGAATCTCTGCCTAAAACTTGCTAATTGTCAGCAAATCATAGAGGCTTTCCCAGATAACACCCATTTTTTCTCCTCTCCTACAAATCCCCAAAACCTTCTTCCTGCCACTTTCCTCATCAATAAAGGATCACAACCAAAAGAAAAAGAGGAAGCTCTCACCCCAGAGGTCCATATATTACCACGGGGTTTGACTGTACAGACTTCTTCCTACAGGCTAACCTCACTTGGCTTTCTTGTGCAAGAGAACTCTACGATTGACATGTTTCAAACCAGAAAAAGAGATCTGGTTTCAAAGCAAATAGGCATGTTAGTGCGTTATCTTACTGTGGTACACGGTTTTACTCCTCTTGTATTGCGGAGAGGATGCGAGAATAGTAAGATTAATAGCAAGTTAATGAAAACCCCTCCTAAGTATTCTGGAGTAGTACTACTACCTTAATCAGAATGGGGAACAAAGATTTGTTTGAAAATGTCTGCAGGGCTTTAAAAGAGAACATTTTTATGAAAAAAAATGTTTTTCTATCACATCTGCATATATACATATATAAAGATATAATTAATAAGTTAAATTTGAATATTTTAAGAGTACTTATTATTGCAATATCACTGCCTCGTTTATTTTAAAATCTCATAAAACTTCCAGGCTCTGCCCTGAAATTACTGCAATTCTGGATCAGCATATAATCATTATCAGACTCACTTAAACTCTAATATACTGAAATTTATTGCCTAAAAACAAATGTAGTATCTCCATTAAATCTTAATTTAAATATCTTTGATTTCCATAGTTTGATGATTTTTTTTCATTGCCTATTAATGGACATTATATTGTTTTAATAAAGGCAAAAAATATGTATTTTAGCATAACTACTAAAGGAACCTATATTATATTGGATATTGTAAGAAAACTATACTTGTATAACGTCTCTTCAAACAATACCTAAAATGCTTTTGTGAGCATGTTTTTTGCTACATTTTGTTTAAGGGTGCACATTTCCAGTACAACTAGGTAGTTTAGTAGCTACAGAAAATCATGTCTGTAATTACAATCTCACATCATCTCTGATGCGATTCAGATAAAAAATTCGAAAAACCTCTCTGAATAAAAAAAAATTTACTTTAAATTATACATCGACTTATTTCAAATATTTTACACATGTGTATTAAAGTTTATATGTACAAAAATATCAAGTTATTGAAAGTCAGACAACATGTTTTCATCTAAAATTACTGAATTTGGAATCAGAAGCCCTGGATCCGATTCCTGCTTTCTCCGTGTATTAGATCGATTATTTGGGAGAGCCGCTTAACTCCTTGCATCCTAGTTCTAGCATCTGAGAAAACAGAGACAGCACCGGCACTGTCATGAGGGCTGATTTAGAAGGCCAGCATTTCCCTGCCACGTAACCTTGGCTGTGTGGGTCCTCCGCTTCCTCTAAGTCACAGAACGGTGATTATAAATCTATCCACCTCATAAGACTGCTGTCCTATAAATGCGACCATTTATATAAAGTGCTGAAGACCATGCTCGGTACACAGTAAGGACCCAGGAGCTATCACTATTTGTGCTGTTGTCGTTATGCGGGATAAATGCAACACACACAGTGTCCCGAAAGGAAAACAGTCAGGCAGGCTTTCTAGCCGGTCAGAGCTGGAGTAGAATGCGTGACCAGTATTCCGGTCTGAAATGCCTCCAGCCCACAGCACTTAACAGGTACTTGATTAAATAGCTCTGCGTTTGCCTGTCAGCAGTTTCTCCATTCAGGTGAGTCAAGCCTAAAAGCAACACTGCTCCTTCCCAACTGTCAAATCTCAGTAAGACTTCTTCTCATCAAATGGGACGTTCTGCCGAAGCTTTGAAGACACAAGTCTGAACTCTCTAGACTAAAAGGAAATCTGAACACTGTAACGTTTAACTTCATTGATTTAGTTCTTTATGAGGCCAGAAAAAAAAAATGTCATGATCTATTAAAAACACTCGAAACCTCTGGGAGCTACGACGGATGTTGGACTCCTTTCAAACCGTGGAAGAAATGATTCAGGATGCAGAGACGTGCTAGGAGGCTCCTCATGAAACTCCGCTCGCATTCATCATGTGCTGGATCCTGGAACGGCTTTTGCTTTGTTCCATATGGTAGTTTAAATACATTTCAAACTATTGTTGGTTTACATAGCACATGACAGAAGATAATTTAAACACAATGTCCCAACTGTATATTTGTTTTGGTTATAACACTTACTGTGTGTGCAATAAATGCCCCACTACAAAAAGAATAAAAAATGTTTTTCTTACACATAAATCATCCCCTGCTTTGTTGCAGTGAAAGTGTGGATTAAATACATGTGATCTTTTTTTTTTAAGTTCCTACTGAGGATCTTTGTCCCGTTCAGCTCCTTTATGATTCAAATTTATGTACGTCATAAATAAGGCATATTTTATCCCTCATATTTGATTTATAGAAATAACTACTTAAACATGGTGATAGGATCAGTTTTTAAAATGTTAACTATTCTAAGATAATATGCAAAAAAAGAGAGATTCTGAACATGGCAATTTTCAGTATAACTAAACATACAACATAACGGAAAGATATGAGCCTGGATTTCAAATTAAAGATTCTGTTTATAATAAATGTCCACAATAAAATGAAGTTGCTCAGAAGCTTTGAGAGTATAAAAGAAGTATTTGTTCTTCCCCTCGGAGAATATACTTTTCACCCAGGGCATCAGCTGATCAAGTTAAAGCAGTGTAGGGAACCGGAAGAGGGAGGCACACATGACAGGACCGGCTCGCCCAGCTATTGGCCACAGCAAGTCATTCCACTATCAGAACCCACTTTCTTTACATGGCAACTGAGGAGCTCTGTCTATGAGGCCCCTTCTAACACCACATGCCCATGTCTGTTCCTATGGAGTAGAGCACCAGAAGGCATAACCTGTTCTAGTCCATCTGAAGCCCACCTGTTCAGTCCTAATCTGAACTCTGCCACGTACGTAGGCAAGTGTCTTCAACCAGGGAATTGAAACTCTCCGCGCCCTACTCTCCTTGCTTTTGTAATTTGTGATGATAATCGTGCAATATTAAAACACTGCCTACCTGGCAGAGAAAAGGACCTAAAAACATCACAGAATTTCGCAACATCATTACAACTGCCAGGCCTAGTGCTTCTGTTTAGCCCGATGTTTACTGAGATTATATACGACATACCATCTACAAGAATAAACACACACATCCATACACACACACACACACACACTCATACACACATAATAACATTTATTTATTTATTTATTTATTTTTAATAATTTTTATTTTGTTCTATTAGTCACCATACAGTACATCCCCAGTTTTTGATGCAATGTTCCATAATTCATTACTTGCATATAACCCCCAGTGTACCATGCAATATGTGCCCTTCTTAATACCCATCACTGGCCTATCCCAATCCCCCACCCCCCTCCCCTCTGAAGCCCTCAGTTTGTTTCCCAGAGTCCACAGTCCCTCATGGTTCATTCCCCCTTCTGTTTACCCCCTCTTCATTCTTCCCTTCCTTCTCCTACCGATCTTCCTGCTATTTCTTATGTTCCATAAATAAGTGAAACCATATGAAAATTGTCTTTCTCTGCTTGACTTATTTCACTTAGCATTATCTCCTCCAGTCCCATCCATGTTGTAGCAAATGTTGTGTAATCGTTCTTTCTGATGGCTGAGTAATATTCCATTGTATATATGGACCACATCTTCTTAATCCAGTCATCTGTTGAAGGGCATCTCGGCTCCTTCCACGGTTTAGCTATTGTGGACAATGCTGCTATGAACATTGGGGTGCATATGGCCCTTCTCTTCACTATGTCTGTATCTTTGGGGTAAATATCCAGTAGTGCAATTGCTGGATCATAGGGTAGCTCAATTTTTAACTCTTTAAGGGACCTCCACACTGTTTTCCAAAGTGGCTGTACCAACTTGCATTCCCACCAACAGTGTAAGAGGGATCCCCTTTCTCCACATCCTCTCCAACATTTGTTGTTTCCTGCCTTGTCAATTTTTGCCATTCTAACTGGTGTAAGATGGTATCTCAGTGTGGTTTTGATTTGAATTTCCCTGATGGCTAATGATTTTGAACATTTTTTCATGTGTCTGTTAGCCATTTGTATGTCTTCATTGGAAAAGTGTCTGTTCATATCTTCTGCCCATTTTTTGATTTGATTATTTGTTTCACATGTATTGAGTTTGAGAAGTTCTTTGTAGATCTTGGATACTAGTCTTTTATCTGTAGTGTCATTTGCAAATATCTTCTCCATTCCGTGGGCTGCCTCTTAGTTTTTGTGACTGTTTCCTTGGCTGTGCAGAAGCTTTTTATCTTGATGAAGTCCCACAAGTTCATTTTTTCTTCTGTTTCTCTTGCCTTTGGAGATGTGTCATGAAAAAAGTTGCCGTGGCCGATGTCAACAAGGTTGCAGCCTATGTTCTCCTCTATGATTTTGATGGATTCCTGTCTCACATTAAGGTCTTTTATCCACTTGGAGTTTATCTTTGTGTATGGTGTGAGAGAGTGGTCAAGTTTCATTCTTTTGCATATAGCTGTCCAATTTTCCATAATAACATTATTAAGCACATAATCATTGTTATTTAAGAGTTGTGAATAATGGCAGAAATATGGATATGTCCTCCCTCTTTTTATTTATTTACCTATTTTACTCTTTTGTACAACCCACTTGAAATTTTGAATAGATATGAGGCAATCTAACCAACTCGAAAAAGACAGACCTGGTTTCCAAACCCAAGTCTGCCACTTACCAATTCTCTGGTTTTGAATAGGACACTCAACTTCCTCAATAGCCTAACCTGAAGCATAGATACTGGTGTAACAACAGCTGCCATGTTAAGTTACTGGGAAAATTAAGGAGAATACACGTTTAAGAGCCCACACAACACGAGCTCAATGTGAGTGCTCTGTAGACTGCAGCAACTACCTTCTTTGTCTGCTCAGTCACTATGCTCAACTCTTCCTAACAGCTGCTTGCAGGTTAGGCTGCCATGTCTCAGCAGGTAATGGAATATGTTTTCTTACTCAAAACTTCAAAAAAGGACATGTTCATTATATTCATCCACTCATGGAGGGCACTGTGCTCAGCAGCAGAAAGTCAAAGAAGGCTATGCATTGAACCCTCTTTGCTGAATGTCATTACAAGTTTTAACAATCAACTGGTAGCTAGCATTCATTGTTTGCTTACCCTGCGCCAGGCACCATTTGAAGTGAGTTATAAGTTGTTGAATCCTTAGAAAGACCACTTCTCACCACTCCTTTCCTATCACACTGGCCTCTTAACTGGTCTTCCTTCTTCTGACCTTGTCCTTGACTTGGTCTGTTCTCAAAATGGCAGCCAAAGTGTTCTTGTTAAAACAGTCAGATGCTGTTATTGCTTACCCAAAACCTTCCAATGCTTCATCTCACTACAAGTCATAACAGTGATCAAAAAGACCTACAGACTCTGGGCCACACTACTGTTCTGAACTTATCTCCTACTTACTTCCCTTGCACTAGCTGTAGCAACTCCTTACATTCCTTAAACGTGTCAAGCACATTCCATGTTGAGGCCTTGCACTTGCTGTTCCCTCTGCTGGGAATGCTTTTCCCTCAGATAACCTCACTGACTGGACCCCTACCTCTTTCAGGTCTTTACTAAACTGTCATCTTCTCAAAGAGGTCTTCCCTGACAATTTTATTTAAAATCGCAATCGTGCTTTCTCTACTCCTAACCTGACCCTGGATTCTCTGTCCTCCTTCTACCATTTACCACACCATTTATTTTACTTATATTATTTGTTGTCTATCTTCCCCACCCCACTGCACCCAGAATATAAACCTAGGGACAGGAATTTTTGTTTATTCATCTAGTGCTCTATTCCCAGTGCCTAGAAAGTCCTAGAACACAGGATGTATTCATAAATTAATTCTTGAATTAATGAACAAACCCCAAAAGATAGATCATTTATATCCCTACTTTACGGGTGAGAAAAATGGAGAGGTTACCTGAACTTGCAGTAAGATGCAGAAGCAGGATTAAAACTCACACTCTAGAATGCATACTTGAACATTATGCTATTCTATCTCTCAAGATAAAGTTCATGGCCTTCTACCATGATGCACACAACCGTCCATAATCTAGCCTGGCCTAGTTCTCCAGACCCACCTCCTTGCCCACCAACAGCACAGAGTTGCTCGTGGTTGCCCAGTACATGCCACAATGTGTCGCACACCTCAGACTTTGCAACAGCTAGCTCTTCAGCCTAAATGTTCTTCCTTTCTTTTTCCTGCTATTTCCCTAGCTTGCCTACACTCACATCTCAGGATCTGGCTGGGAATATAAGAGAAGGAAAGGATGTCTATCTTGCACAAGAAGATTCTTAATAATTGAGTGTCCGCCTCTGTACTACCACAGAACCCTGCACATGTTCCCTGAGATGCCTGTCCCACATTTTTTAAAATAATATATTAATGTGTACCTTCCCCTAAGGTACTGATTAACTAATTAATCAGCTCATTGATTAATTAATCCATAGAATCTGAAGTAAGACATAGCACAGGATTAATGCTCAATTAACTTTGAACTGAACGGTGGCCACAGAAACTCACTAGGAAGTTTATGTGTTCAAGGTGTGGGAGGGATATCGCTGCTACCAACAATATCATATATACCATTCTTGTTCCTTCAAGGAGAATATACATGTATTTATTCACTCAGCTAACATATTTACTTGAACCTTCTATATGAGGTACTGTGTTAGACTCCATGGACCCCATGAAGATGGAGATAAGTCTTCCCCTACCTAAGCCCTGCACCCACTCTACCCCACCTCCAACTAGGAGCTAACAAACTCGTACTATATTTAGTGCCACATAAATTTCACATGAGTGATATGAACAAAATACTACCAGAGCTGTGACACATGAGGGATCACTTCAGGATGCGGTGATAAGGAAAGACAACATGAAGGGAGTCATATTAAGTTTAACCTAAAAGAACGGGTTGTATTGTAACATTTATATTTCATATCAAATGAAAAGAATACTCCTCCTAAACCAAATCTTAAAAGATGGAATAAAGTGAAATATCTCTTTTGCTATCCAAGTATAGGGACTCAAATAATTTACTGTTTCTAAGCAAAAATTTTATTATAGTCTGGTAAAACATTCAAAATCTCTAGAACCCCAGGAATGGGGAAAGACAGAAAGGATAGAAAAAATGGAGCCCAGTCACAGTTACCATCTCAGAAGCAGTAGAAAGGGAGCCTATAAACATTGGCCTCGCCAGTCTTATAACACTGGCTGGAAAACACTGGTCTAGCTCTGGCACCCGCCTGCAACTTGGACTTTTAATGAAAGTGGACTGTCTCTGTTTAAGTGAGTATCTGAAATAATTAAACTTAACAAGCCATAGTCAAATCACCATTAAGAACGGCTTCACTGGCTCCAAACAGTAGAGCTACAAAAACCAAAACAAAAAAATTAATATATCTAGTTCTACCAAATATAAAACTAATCTATGTTGCTAAGAAAAAAAAAAAATCACTGAAAAAAAACATTGAATACCAATATGCTTACACTAAGCACGTACTAGGACCAAATGCAACATCGTGCAGTGCAAGCCTGCATCTTATAGTAAAATTAATAATCTAAAGCAAACACACAAAAAAACAAAACTATAGAGCAGCAATCAGCAAACTATGCCTTATGGGCCCAATCTGTCCTGCCTCTCGTTTTTGTAAAATTAAGTTTTGATGGGGGCACCTGGGTGACTCAGTCAGTTAAGCATCTGCCTTCGGCTCAGGTCATGATCCCAGGGTCCTAGGATGGAGACCCACATCAGGCTCCCTGCTCAGTGGGGAGTCTGCTTCTCTCTCTGCCCTTCTACCTGCTTGGGCAGGCGTGTGCTCTCCTTACTCCCCCTACCCCCCGCTTTCTCACAAAAACAAATAAATACATAATCTTTAAAAAAAATAAAGCTTTGTTGGAACACAACCATATTCATTCATTTACATGTTGCTTAGAACTGCTTCCGCCCCACAACAGCAGAGCGAATTTAACTGCAATGCAGAATGTATGGCCCACAAAGCCTGAAATATTTACTAACCGGCCCCTTACAGAAAGAATCTGCAGATCCCTGGATCAAGCTAATAATGTAAATCTTTTATCTGTGACTGGTATAGCTGATGTAATACTTCTTGACTATAGAAGACTTTATTTCTACAAACTTTCATAAAGCTTTTGATTTAATAAATATAAACTTATTATCATCATATGGTGATAGTGCTGTCATCTGTTCAGAAAGATTTAAGATCTTGGTTTTTAAAATCTATAGCTACTTGGGATTTACCATAAACAAGTAATAATAAGTTGCTGTGTAAAGGTATGCGTTTGTGTGAGGTATGTATATATGTTCTTAAAAGTTTCAACTTCATTGCGGCAGCTAACGGCCAGGCTAAAAAACTAAAACAAGCACAACTGACCATTTTTTATGAACAATTTGTTTCTAGAATGTCAAGGTTTCTGGTTGAATAAAGTCCAAATTCATTCAGTTGTGAAACAATTATTTAATGAATAAGCCGTAAAATATGCTGTAAATTTTGGTGCATGAGAATACACAGTCTCGACTCCAAAAACCAACTCAACCCACTACAACTCTAGTATTAAACTGAAATCTCAGGGGCTCAGATATTTTTATTTCTGCCCTGTTCCCAGAAGGACTTGGGCCATGGAATCCTAACAGTCTTCCGTCTGGTCTCCCTAACTACGAACTCCCCACTGTAACAAAACTTCCACACAGCTGCTAGAGAAAGTTTTGTGTTTAAAAAAAAAAAAAAGGCAAACCTAATTCTATTACTGCTTAAACCCTTTTAATGGTTCTCTACAGCTCTCACACAAAAAAAGTGAAAACTCCTTCACCGGGCATCCAAACCCTTTCAAACTGCGGCCTCTGAGTCATCTGCAAAACCACCATTTTGCACATGTCGGCAATTTCTGGAATACCCTCCTCTCCTCTTACGCCAGCTAAGTCTTAATATCATTCCTCCAAGAAGTTAACCTGATGCCTCCCCCGTCTTCCTCGCCTGCAGATTTGGTCATGCTCTTCTGTATTCCCACAGTTCCTGGCACTCAGAGCTCCACGAATGCACACACGGTTACAACCCGTTGGACTACGTGCTCCTTCAGAGCAACAGACATGTCCTCATGATCTGCCCGTTTCCGAAGTCCAGCAATTTCCTCACCTAAAGTGCAAACGGACCAAAAATCTGTTGCACAAGTGAATGTATTTATGATAACCAACACAATAAGTCAGATAGAACATAGTGGATAAGAACTTGAATTCTGAAGGCAGGTCCAAATCCCAGCTCCACCACTTACTGGCTTCCACATACTGCAGGTTATTAAACACCTCCAAGTTCAGTTTCCCTCATACATACAACAGAGATAAAAACAGCATCTACTTTATATGGTTGTATTAAGATTAAATAAAAGAATGCAAATAGAATATTTAACATGGGCAGTAAGATAGCTATTATTATCTTATGTACAGCTATTTTCATTCCCCTTGTATTAGGGTTTTGCTCTTTTCACAAAATTAAAGAACAACAACAACAAAAAAACCACGAAGGCATCCAGGAATCCACTGAAATCTTGATAATCATAAAAGTCATATTGGTGCACTAAGGGAAAACCTGGAAATTCAGAATATACACGAAGGAAAAAACTCACCAGGCAAAGACAACGGTGGTTACCATTTTCATCATGTGTTATTAATACAATAGTATCATGTTTAAAAGATAAACATTAATTCATCATGTTTTCCTTAAGGAATTTCTCTCTGAAGAGTTCTTTAATGAATGGTTTACATATTTAAACTTTCTTATCAAGATGGTTTAATAGACTCTTATGATTGTAATAATTGCATATGTTCCAGAACCCTCATACGGAGCATAAACACAAACACACACATCCTATTCATCAGCATGATTCACATGGATATGCCAGGCTCATTACAGTCAAAAGTGTATAAAATATGAAACATATGCTAAGAAAAGTCAAGACCCAGTAAGAGATGGCCTTCAGCAAGATGAAGTTTCTTAGAATTCTGCAAAAACTTTGTTTTTAATTTTATAAGCACCGAAGAAAATAATTGGACATGCACTATACAGAAGGTAAACAGAGCAGTGTGGTAACAATCTATTGTGTTCACCAGAAATTTTAAGAGGCTATTTCGTGAGAAGGTACTCGTGATACTCCTCCATTCTGGCACTTCCACCAATGAAAGCGTGTTCCAAAATGAGGCGACCAGTATAAGAATGCATCACTCCTAAAAGAAACCAAGTTACATTTTGTACAAATATTTGTGATTAATACTGAGATCAACCAAATATTGGCCACTAAAAGACACTACTTCCTGAAGAAAATCAGGTATCTTCAGCCTCATATTTGTAATCATTCTGTTATTCTCATTACATTAACATTGAATAAGAGATGAGAAAAGAAACGAGAATAAACTATTAATATTCCTCATATAAATTTCTCTTTGCGGTGCTATTGTGGAGGATAACTACATGCAAGTTTGATGTTAACAGCACCATTTCAATAATAAAAATATCACTATGGGATTGGACTTGTGTCATACATGAGAGATGGAATGAAAAATTTTTGAAAAGTCAAGAAAGGAGTAAGTAGGATTCTAATGCATATATTAATGTTTATGATATTATAGAAATGGGTTAATGATTATCAGAATTTTTCGTTTGCATGACTGCGTACATTACTGCACCTATGTGGTTTATTTCTTTTCAAGTTACTCCCTGAAGATATCCCGTAGGAATTCCCACCTTCAGTCTGGGATCTCCAATCTAAAATCCCATGCTTGTTATTCTCTAGTCTTTCAGACTTTGTCCCTTGTCCCCCACTGGTGCTGATAACACAGGAAGAGTCCTGCCTCACTCCCCCACTACACAGAAAGCACTGTGGAGGAGCCTCATTTATAGCTCTGTGGCTTATCTCTCAATTCCTGTAGGGCAGGACTCCTGTCCTTATCTTTGAGTGTCTACTATAGAGGCTGGTGCCCAGCAGCTAGCAGGCACTCAATGAATGAAGGTGTTGATACATTTATTAGGTTGAACCACATGAAATTATCACTTTTGTAGTTCAAAACTGATCAAATAGTGGTAGTTCCATAAAGTCCAACGTCCTATTTTTTAGCAAATGGTTAATTACCAAGTGCGTACTCAGAGGCAGGAACAGTTCTAAGTAATTTACATATATTAATTATCGCACTTTTCACAAACACTTCCTATTGCAGGTACTTCTATTATTCTGATTTTGTAAATGTGCAGTCTAAGAAAGACACATTGTAGTTAAATAAATCATCTAAGATCAAACAGCCAGTACATTTCACTTGGAGATTATTAACCACTATGCTATAGTTTCTAACATCTATTTTTTTTTTTGAGCAAATAAACAGTATACACTGAGAGTCTCAGCATAAACTTAAGATATTAAAAACTAGATTTTCTAGTTGTTTCCACTGAAAGGTCCTAAACACAATGACATTCCAGTAGCAATGAGCACATCTCAAACTCTGATCTTGTTTATAAATGCCATTTCCCACCAAAAGAACCAGGGCTCCCTGGGAAAACAGGATGGTTCCAGATCTAATTGAAGGGGTAATACAAAGTAAGCCTGGGATATCTTACTCTGAAAAGTAAAATGGACTCAAAACTTCAAGTGGGCTATGTCAAAAGGACACAGAGTTGGCTTGAAGGGTACCCACTTAACAAATTCAGGACAGTTGCAGTATCAAAAATAATGACTATATAGGATTAAAACATGTTTAATTAGAAATAATCCATGAGACCACAATAAGAGCAAAAAAAGGTAGAGAGGTGAAAGAAGAAAGCTCTTCTTTACAGAAAAAAGGCAAATAATACACGCAGAAGAAATAAGAGATATTAAAAATCACTATTTTGTAGTCCTTCAGGGTAATTGCTGATTCAGGCACTAATCACTAGTGGATGTAAAACCGGAGTGAAAGGTTGTTGGAGAAGAGGATCTTCATGCAGCCTGAAGGTATCTGCGCCCTCAAAGCTGGTAAGCAGACACCACAATGCTGGGGTTGACCTCAACCCCTCATGTGTTTACAACTTGATAAGCCAGCAAGAACTTCTATGGACTAGATGTTTAGAGAAACCTTTCCTAGTAAAGCAGATGTAAAAATGCTGCATTAAAAGTTAAGTATGTTTTAAAGCATGGCTGAGATGGCAGGAAAGTAAGGGAATTCCTCAGAGGACGAAAATGGAGACTGGAAAATTTGGAAGGGTTAACGAGCACAGGCTGGGGTTTGCTTTGGAGTCAGTTAATCCCCAGTGGACTCAAACTTGGGTTTAAATGAGGCAAAGCCAGGAGTTCAACAGAATGAGATATTAAGATCTGGGGCATTCACGTCAAGGTGGGATCTTTGAACGGCTGCCTCAGTGATGTAGCAGGAAAAGCCCCATCTTGCAGAGGGCAATGATGGGGCCACATGCCTACCCTGACCTTGACTTAGATGGGAAAAGAAGATAAAACTTTCCTGAGAATTCCTAACCACAAGCTCACACTCACTCAATTTAAGAATCAAAATTCATGCTACATGGGTTGCCAAAAAAGCCTAATCAAAACTTAGTTTAAATTAACCCCAGATGATAGAGCTTCTAGGCATCTGGTGAGAGCAAATTCTAATTCTGCGAAGGAACATATTTTAAATTCAGGTCCCACAGGATTCTCGCAGATAAAGTTCAAAACAACATGAGCTCAAAAACAAGAACACAAACCTAACCAAAAGAAAGATGGTTGTAGCCAGACTAATAAAACCAAACAGACCTTAGAGCAAAAGGCATTTGATAAAGATATTAACATTATACTGATAAAAGTTAATTTATTAGAAAGAATTAACTATTCTAAATATGCATGGACCCAGTAAAATAACTTTAACATGTATAAACCCAAAGTAGAATTGTAAGATAAACTGATAAATCCACTATCACAATGAGAGATTTAAACACACCTATCTCAGTAATTAACAGTCAATGACACACATACACACCCACCTGCCAAAAAAAATTGATAGGTTAATCAATAAAAACCAGTAATATGGAAGCTGTGAACAACACAATATGTCTACTTTAATGGACATACATGGATACATATTAGATTACAAATGAAAAAGAAGGAAAGACAACCAATGTGCCAAGAATGATTAGCCAGTTAGGGGAGAAAAAAACCTACCCCATATCATATAAACACTCGACTCCTCATTTCCTTCCAATCTTTCCACCTGAAGATTTTCTTATCGTAGGGCTTAGGGTCGCAAAACTTGTAGTCATCACTGACCCTCTCTTTTCCTCCCACCCCACACCCTATCCATTAGCTTATCTTATGGGCTCAATGTTTGAAATAGATTTAGAATCCTACCACTTCTCATCACTTCCACAGTTACTACCCCAGTCCAAACCACCATGATCTCCTGTCCAAATGACTGCAACACTCTCCCAACTGGTCCCTCAGATCCTTCCCTGTTGTCCTATGGTCTATTCTCCATCTAAAATATAAATCACACTATGTCAAAAACATACGCTCAAATCTTTCCATTGACTCCCCATCTTCCTCACAGTCAAGCCAAAGTCATGACCAAGGCCTACAGATTTTTGGCCCCACACCACCTCTCTGATATCACATCTGATTTCCTTCCCTGACTTATTCTGCTTCAGGCACAATGGCCTCATTTTCTTCTATGATCCTACCAAGCAAGTCCCCATCTTCAGAGCACTGCACGTGCTGTTCCCTCAGTCCGAGGGTGTTCTAGCATATACTCCCATGGCTCATCGTTTCACTTCCTTTAGACCTCTGCTCAGTTTTACAAAAGGAGACTTCTTTGATCATCAACCTATGGAAAAATGTATGCACACCTCTTTTTCCATCACTTTCTCTCCTATTACATATCCTTGCTCTTTTTACAATAGTACTTACCACTGTAGGACACATGTATATACCTTGTTTCTTTCTCTAGAATATAAAATATTTGAAAGCAAAAACTTGAGCTGTATTTTTTCCACTGGAGTATTTTAAGCACTTATAACAATGCCTAGCACATAGTAAGTACTCAATGAATCTTCGTTTAATCAATTCATCAGTAAATAATAAATACAACATAACAGAATAAACAAAAACCATAGGTTCAGACAGACTTGGATTTGGACCCTGTTTTTGCCACTTGCTATGTGAATTTGGGCAAAACCTTAACCTCATTGTCTCAAAAAGGGGAATATAAATACCTAAATTGTAATTGCAACTTTTCCAAGGATAAAAACTGCATGTATATACAAATATTTAATGTGTATAAAAATTATATATCATATATAAAGCCCTGTGATTTATAATTAGTGCTCAATAAGCAAGTATTAATTTTGTGTAACATGGAAAAACACGATATTGATCACAAACAAGTTTTCCATGCACAGCATAATAAGGAAGGAAACAAGTAGACTGAAAAACGGACCAAAAACGGACCAAAAACTTCAAAACCTTAACAAACACAGTACCAAAGATGCAATACAGATGGCAAATAAGGACAGGTCATCAGGGAAATGAAAATTAAAGCGAGATGCCACTACACACCTATTAGAATGGCCAAAATCTTATAACACCAAAATCAAATCTTGCAACACCAAATGCTGGTGAGGAGCAAAGGTACTTTCTCACTCACTGTTAGTGAGAATGTACAATGGTACACACACTTTGGAAGACAGTATGGCAGCTTCTGAGAAAATTAAACATATTCTTACCACACATTCCAGCAGTCACGTCCCTTGGTATTTACCCAAAGGAGTTGAAAACTGATGTCCACACAAAAACCTGCATTTAGATGTTTACAGCAGCTTTATTCATAATCGCCAAACTTGGAGGCAACC
This sequence comes from Ursus americanus, assembly GCF_024610735.1. Taxonomy (NCBI): domain Eukaryota; kingdom Metazoa; phylum Chordata; class Mammalia; order Carnivora; family Ursidae; genus Ursus; species Ursus americanus. The sequence continues at coordinate 46,567,306 of NC_142137.1, read as the reverse complement.
AAGATGTCCTTCAGTAGGTGAGTGAATAAATATACTGTGGTACAAGCAGACAATAAAATATTATTCAGGGCTAAAAAGAAATGAGCTATCAAGCCATGAAAAAACATGGAGGAACCTTAAATGCAATTCCTAAGTGAAAGAAACCAATCTGAAAAGCCTACATACCATGTGATTCCAATCATATGACATTCTGGAAAATACAAAACTATGGCGACAGTAAAAAGATCAGTGATTGCCAGGAGCTGGGAGCAGGGGGAGGAAATGGACAAGCAGGTGCGGCACAGAGGACTTCTAGGGCAGTGACAATACTTGGTATGATAGTATGAAGGATACATGCCATTATACATTTGTCCAAAACTACAGAATGTACCACTCCAAGAGTGAACCATAATGACCCCAAACTATGGACTTGGGGTAATTCTGATGTGCCAATGAGGGTTCATCAATTGTAAGAGATGCATCCCCTGGTGAGGGATGCTGATGATGGGGGAAGCTATGCATGTGCCAGGGTAGGGGTATGTGGAAAATCTCTGTACCTTCCCCCTCAATTTTGCTGTGAACGTAAAACTCAAAAAAATAAGTCTTAATAAAATAGAAATGTTAAAATATTAACTTTGAAACCATTTAAAAACCTTTAAATATATTTAGAATTATACTTACTATCTGGTGGAGGATGAGAAATGTTTACTCACACCGTTTCAGAGTCTAGCTACATTACACAAGAGCAGAAAAAAATTTACTCAGGATATTCAAATAAGTGAGAAAGTTAAGAAATGTTTAATTGACGCAATGTTGAATAGTCCTTTTTAAATGGCAAGACTGGCCTCTTTTTTAATAGGCAGTTCATTTCAATGCTTAGTGACAATATAGAATGCAAGTGACCAAAAATATCCTATTCTTATTCTCTAGGAGACTGGAGCATAGTCTGGGTCCCACATTGGTAATTAGAGTTCATGTAAATCACTTGCAAGGATTCGCTTGTGAACAGCCTACCTATGAATATTTTACAGGAAAAGGGGATCTTTCTAGTTTAGATGATGATGATAATAATGGTGATCCCCAAAATGCCATAACAATTATATTTTCAGAAAAGTTTATGGCTTAGAAAGCACAGTCTCACTCTACCCCCCCTTGGGGCGGGCAGGGACAAAGGTTACAGGTGAGGAAGGAGACTCAGAGGAGTCAAAGTGCTACAGGAAAAGTGACAGGGTTAACTGGAAGACTGAAACGGAAGCTAGGAACCATTTTTCCAACCCTAAGTCAGTGTCCCTCCTAAAACACTGTTGCCTTTTCTTGTTCTTTCATAAAGTATAACCATAATATTCTATCATCAAGCATGATAGATTCTTTCTCTTTTAAAGCTTATTTTTTAAAATACTTTTTTAAACATTTTATTTATTTATTTGTCAGAGAGAAAGAAAGAGAGCACACAAGCAGGAGAAGCTGCAGGCAGAAGAAGCAGGCTCCCTGCTGAGCAAGGAGACCAATGCAGGACTCAATCCCAGGACCCTGAGATCACCACCCAAGCCAAAGGCAGATGCCTAACCAACTGAGCCACCCAGGCGTCCCTCTGAGAGATTCTTGATAACAGAAAATTTACCTATTTCTCACGTATTTTACATATAAAAAATATGGAAAATAAAGTCTATGAAATGCATGTATGTAGGTATAATATACACACTCTGCTAAGTCAATATGCATACTTGTGTGTGGATTATAATAGAAAGAAAAAAATAGTGTTATAGGCGATGTGGCCTAATAAAAGATGGTATTATTCCCTTTCAGGGCATATATTTTTTTAAATAAATAAAAACCTTCATATCTTTTAATGGACTTTTGGACAAAAAAAAAAAATAGCATAGTTCTCTGACCACAGATGGGAAGGTGAGGCCATGACAAGACAGAACTGAATTTATACAAAATGAAGTGAGTGAACTTGAGGATCCTGTGGATAAAGAGAAATTCAGAATACCTAGAGAAGCTGTGGAGATGTAACAGGGTAAGACAGGAACCATGGGAATCTGGAGCAAGACAGAGACCTCCAGAGAGAGATGGCCAGTGACCACTGAATTTCTACAAACTGGGTTGTGTGACAAGAGGTTCCAAGTTCTTTCTTCTATGTATTTCACTGTACTCACTCTAAAACCTCCTCCAGAAGTTCGTAAGTATCTGCCACAGTAACTGCCGTATGTTCATTGGAATAGGGCAGCAGTAACTCAAAAAGGTTGTGGACAAAGCAGTGTGGCAGAGAAGAGTGCCCTCCTAGTCTAAGAACCATGCTAAAGATCCAGACAAGAGCAGAGAAGCAGGCAGCTGTGTGCACTGACTCATGAGCACAGTAGCTCCAACCTGCTGATTTTGGAAAGCTGGAAGATTCAGGGGAATAGAAGGTAGAGAAGCTGCGAACATCTGGGTTACCACTCCATTGTCTCGTCCACCCTGTTCTGGCTCACTGACCTGAATCTGTGTTTCTCAGACTCTAAGACCTTTGAGAGTATGATCTGCAGAGTCTAATTTGAGAAATTTTAAGTAATTAGGTTAACTAGATAAATGTTGACACTTCTGTGATCAGTTGGCACCAATAAAATATAATTTAAAATTGCAAACCACAGTACTAAAATTTCATAGAGGTACTTGGATACACAGGACCCAAAAATGTACACAGTGATTGTTTGCTCAAATATATAATACTTTAGAAGTTTTAATAAAGAACTTGAGCCCCACTCCCTCAAGAAATATACCTGCAGACCCCTGGGTATACAGATCTCACCATGACAAACACCATTCTGTATCATCTCTCAGTCATAATGGACATATAGTCATTTCCATTTCAGAGGCATCCTGTCTTCCCATCCAACCATAACCCAAAACTCACATACACTTTCTTCTAACCTGGTTTCTAACCTAATCACTTTAGTATAATCATACTCTTACTTATTTCCAGTGATCTCTACATATACAAGGCTGAGTAATCACCTGTGAAATAGTAATTCTATAAATTGTAGAGAAGGCACCATCCTACAAGCCTTCACCTACAAGTGGTACATAAAGACTAAAGCATGGGCCTGCCTTAAAGAAACTTACAATTTGGGTGTGGAGCTCTAAGATTAACAAATTAATACATAGCCTACAATATAACTCAGGACAGTGTCCTACAACTTGCACTCGTTTTTACGTTGTTTTGCATTCTTAGGATATGTTTTACAAGTGATTCATATTTTATGATGTTACCTTGCTTCTTAAACTAGGGTTTAAGAAACATGCTCAAAAATCACAGGATTAAATACAGCACCTCTTCCTAGAGCGTAAGTGTCACCTATGTTTGGGGTAGGGGTGAGGCAGTGCTTGAGTGAGAATTTAACTATTAACTTTTTAAATTTTACTTTGTATTTTCACCTATAAAGATATATTACAGAGGAGAATGATTTTTTCAAAATCAATCATAAGCCTTCAATGAAGTTTCATTTGAGATTTTCTATGGACTCCTATAGATTCCATCCTCAACTTAATGTAAAGAGGGATAAGTGGGTTCTACTCTCTCAGTTGCTATTCAACATTGTACTAGAGGTCCTAGCCACTGCAATAAGGCGATAGAAAAATAAAAGGCATTTTGATTGAGGAATAAAAAAGTAAAACTATTCACAGACAATATGACTGTCTACACAGAAAACCCAATACATTAGAACTAATTTATTTGGCAAGGTTGCATAATAAAAGATCAACATACAAAGATCAACCTAGTGCCATACATAAGGGATAGATGAACAATCAGAAACTGAAATAAAAAACTTTCACAATAGCATTAAAAATATGAAGACGAAGACATGGATCCGACTAGCTGTGCAAGACCTGTATGCTGAAAATTGTAAGACACTGTTGAGAGCAGTTAAAGAAGACATATAAATGGGTCAGAAGACTCAGCATTCATTGCTAAGATGTCCGTTCTCCTCAACTAATATATAGATTCCATGCAATGTCAATAAAAGGGTTCTTTCCTTCTTTTTTTTTTAACTAATAAACTACTAAGACCGTGGAAATGCAGGACTTCGACTGGAAAGAAATACCTGCAAAGTACATATCTGATAAAGGATTTGCATCCAGAATACACACACACCTAAACATACACACACTCACACTCACACAGAGAGTTTGCTGTATATAAATTATACCTCGATAAAAACTTAAAAATTAAAACAAATTAAATAAGGGAATCTCTAATTTCAGAAGGATTCTTATCTCACTTAAAAATAAATCAGTTTTGAGAAGCATGAGATTATGTGATCCGTAAGGTCAGGAACTAAAACTTCTATTTTTTCTTTCCTTTCCACCAGGGACTGAAACCACACACACAAGGCTTAACAAATACAACCGAATAACTCAATTCAGAAATATAATTATCTCACAAGCAAGCAGCCTGGAAGGAGGATGTGTCAGGCTTGGCAGCTCAATAATTTCCTCAGGGATGTAAGTTCTCTCTGTCCTTCTGCTTGGCCATCTTTAGCATTTTGGCTTTTCATTCTTAGGCTTATCACCTCATTGTCAGAGAATGGCTAACGCATCACATTCTCCTGCATCAGCCTCCACAGCAGTAAAGCAATGCAGGATGCGAGAAAGGAGTCCTCCTTCCTCTGGCTCTCTATTTAGAGGAAATCGGATCTTTCCCAGAAGTCCCTTGGGTCACTTGCCCAAGAGCAGACCAATCGCTGTCAAAGAAGACTAGGATTACCATAAATCTGGCTTCCGCCAATTAGACATCTAGGACAGTGAGTGGCCCTCAACAAAATCAGGATTCTGTTAACAAAGAAGGAAAGACGTAAATGACCGGTAGGCAACTGAAAATGTCTTCTACAATTGCTGACTAGTCAACAGAAATCCTGAACAGCTCTTTGCATTACTTAACGCTCAATTCTTCCTATTCTACTAAAGAAGCAGGAATATGAATGTTTGTTTATTCGCAGAGTCTCCCTCTTCTCCAAACAAGCATTTCTGGTGGTTTATAATATAATATGCCTTAAAATAAGGATAAATAACCTAAGCCAAACTGAAAGAAAAAGGGAGCGAGGGTATGGCATCGGTGCTGGTAATTGTGAAGTGTGCCAGAACACAGCACTCGAAAACCCCACCCCCGCCACTGAGCACATAATGATTTCTGAATCTTAAAGAAATAAAAATGGAAAGGAAAACACGCTTAATCAAATGGGTCTTGATGCAGACAAGACAGACTATGACACAGTCACTTCCACTGCAAGGCTTATATCATTTCTCAAGATCATTTCGCTTTTTACTAGTGACACTTTCTTCAGAAACAATTAAAATTAGTTCACACTCTCTGCGCAGTAGAGCCCTATAGTTGGGTTTAGTGTAAGAAGCTTCAGATATATTTTATTGAGAATGAGACACCCTGGCTAACCATTTTCCATGTATTATAAAATACTGGAAATTGAATATGGCAGGGATTCACGCGGACTCAAATCAGTCTGAAATTTTTAGTAAAGGTTTCTCCTGTGTGACTTCGAAAAAAAATTCATCAATAAAAACTTCCTTACACTCAAAACTTAACCAAATGTTATAGCTGAAAGTTCTAGAATATGAAAGAATGAAGTACGCTGGAACACAGCCTGGGACTCAAAAACCTTGCTTGAATCATCGTTCTACCACCAACCAGCTATGGGATCCGGAGTAACCTCTTTAATACTGTTCGTCCTCAGCTTACTCTGATTACACCTACGAAATGATAGAGTCGGACAATTTGGTCTCTGCGGTCTGTACAAGCTTTAACGAGCAAGGAATCTGCCAACGGGGCAACAGTTAGAAAAAGGACAAAACTATTTAAATAAATACACTTAAACTCCTAAGGGCTTTTTAATATACATCCAGACATCAAAGCGTATTTTATAATCATGTTTCAGAGTCAAAAAAAAAATTTAACAACACAAAAATTTTTCTTTTCTCACAATTCTTAAATTTGCTACTTGTCCCAGAGACAGGGAAAATCAGGCACTGGGAGTACACTTTCCTCCAATTCCTTGCAGAGAGGTTGATATACTCAACCTAACAGAATCTAACAGCAAAACAACTTCCAGCTTAAGATTCCAACATTAACATTCAATCCATGTTCATGTAACAGACACCAGTATCCCGAAGTCCTTCCATTAATTCCTTTAAATCTCAAGCTTGACGTTAAGGGTTCAAAAATGAAAACAATCTACATACAATTCCAATGACAGTGCAATAAACAATAAACAAAGGGGAAACAATCAGTGTAGTATCCAAATATTAAACCTACTAAACCAGAAATGTTCAGTGTGGAGTTTACTCCCTTAAAGATTAGCAAATTCCTTTGACATTCTAAAATAATTATGCATAACCTGAAGTTATCATTAATGATTCCTGATTTACTTCTGCACAGTAACTGAGGCACAACAGAATGTGTCTAAACCAACCACAAAGTGAGCAGATACCATTATGATAAGTCCCATACAAATGTTCAGCAGGTGAGCATTCCAGAAAGACCTTTGAGCACCGATGACAAGTTACTTAAATATTAAATACCTCTTCTGATTTTTCATAAAGGGTTTCAAATCACAAATTATTTTCCTAGGATAATATAAAAGTTCTTTCAATCTGAATGACTTTCTAAATCTCAGATATTAAACAAACAAACAAAATGAGAAAAAGAAAAGAAAAAAGCAAACATCAGTCTAGCTGGGATCCCAGCCAATGAAAACTACATTTCATGGAAAAAAAAAAATCAGAAGTCCACAATCTCACAGTGAGGATGGAAACAACCACCCCAAGCATGGATCAGTGTAGATGTTATTATGCAAATCGGAGTACTGAAGAAAGGGAGTGTAGTCAGTCTTGGGGGGACTGGAAGAGTCCCACGAGAGATACACAGACACTGCCACACAGAGTGAAGAGTACCCTGACATTATTTGTCTCTCTCATCTTATGTAAATCCTCTCAAAACTGAAGTCGTAAAGGTTTGTTTTTTATTTTACTTTTTATTTTGCTTTATGGACATTCAAGCTCACTCCCCTTAGTACTGATATCTGAATCACTGTTACAACCTGTGACAGTTACTCTGTATTTTTCATTACTGAATGCCATAACTATGGCTATATAAAGTTAAGCAATATATAAAAACATATAACGATATAATGTCTATCAACCTGTCAAAGTTCTGCATTTAAAAGCCACTGATCATATATATGATAGTTACCAAATACCTATATTTTATAAAATTTGTGAAATGAGAAAATTTTGAGGCAGACAAGAGTTCGCTAAAATAAGAGTATAAAGCTATAAAGTATAAAGACATCCTGAGCAATGTGAAAAACCACCATAATACATTTTTCAATCTTTGTTCAATAAATATTTTAACTTCCTGTGCACAACTTTAATCTATTGTTTAATTCCGGGTCAAGATGAAGTAACCCAAATATGCACTCTGTTATATAAAAGGCCCAGAGGATGAAATTACATCTCTCTCTAATAAGGTCCTTTGAAATCCTATACTAAAGTAACTTTGCAGCCAAATTATTTTTCTTCTGTTAATGCTGATTGAGCAGTAAATAATAACTAGCAGAAAAACAAACATGTAAAATAAAGTGTTTCACAGCTTTGCTTGAGCTTTCTTAAATGACCCCAATCTACCATCTTTAATACAAGCTCAAAAGAAAGCAATTATTTCCTCAGCCTCTAAATAAAGCAATAACTCAACTGCAGTTTTCAGGGGGCAGACTTTAATTTCAACATGCTAAAAAGCTGTATATGAAAGCATGCAAATTTTAGTGTTGAGGTTGAAACACATCAAAAAAATCTTGTTTCACAACACAATGCTGTCGTGATGGCCTTAGCTTGATAAGGTGCTCGAGCTTCTTAGACTCCATTTTTGCATCTGTAAAATATAGGATTTGACCAGTGTAACCTCTAAAGGTCCCACCCGCTGTACAACAAGTCCTCAGTCCTCCCTATTAAGCATGGTAATATAAAAAGGAGATAAAGTGGGCAAGACACTTAATGCAAGAGAAATGTGAGCGTGCTTTTGAATCTTCCTACAGATCCTAGTGCAGAAAAACCAGCAGAGACCCCCAAATCCACCTAAGCCATTTTTTAATGAAAAATAACTGACATACAATATTATATTTGTTTCAGGTGTACAACACAGTGATTCAGTATTTATATGCATTATGAAACAGTCACCACGATAAGTCTAGTTACCACCTGTCACCATACAAGGTTGTTACAAGCCTCTTTTTAAATCAGTAGATTGAAAAATAAATACCATCTATTTTATCATCTCCAGTCTACCCCTTCATATTATTTCTGGTGTGACAGATCTGTGAATTAAAGAAAATGTTAACAGAAAAAAATGGACACAGATCAAATTTTTTTTCTTATGTATGAAAACTTACATTTCAAAATTTTGCTATTATTGTTGAAGGCCTGCGTCAGGGTGGAAAACTAAAAAATACAGAGCATTTTCCCAGCAGGTACACATCACGGTTAATATTGTTGGCTCAGGAGCCAGACTGCCCAGTTAAAATCCTGCTCCCCCACCTGCTAGCTGGGTGACCCCTCCCCTATAAACTGGCAGATAATAATGGCGCCCACCTCATCAAGCCATAAGAATTAATTGAGTTAATATACATAAAGAACTTAGAAAGCTCAAGTGAGGACTACGTAAGTGTTAGCTGTGAGCATCTGGGGCTTACAATCCAGTCATAATCCACTGGCTATGTGTGTTCGCTGCAGCACTTGGGGCAATAATGAAAGCTAAGGAAAGTAAGTAGGCAATGTCTGTCCTTCCTTTTTTAACTCTTGTTTGTTGTTTTTTCAGACCTTCTACCTTGCTATCCCGGTTCCTGCCAACAGAGTTAACGTGAACATTAACATATTAACTCTTGTAGGGGTATTTACATTCTACAGAAGTCTGGGCAGAGAAATCAATCCTCAACCCAAGAAGATATGAAATGATAGAATTTCATGTCCTTTGAGACAAGTACTTTCAGTCTGACTCTATTGTCAAATTTGACACAATCACATCTAAATAATAGGCTCTTCTTTTCGTTGGAAATACTGATATCCAAAGAAAACACAGCAAGCAGTTTCTTCCGGAGATGAAAGGCATTTTCATTAACCACAAAAGTGTTTGTTTTCTCTTGTCTCTTTTTAATGGTTTCAATCTAAAAAAAATAAATAAATAAATTTCCAATGCTAACACACAGTCTTAAGTCCTAGTCAATGTGACCTACTTTGCTAAAGGAAAACTGAAAATATCTCTCAATAATCTATGTATTGAGCTCTAAGAGATCCCCTACCATTTTTTAAAGTAATAGCTATTGCTAATCTTTTTTATACCACTTAAGTATTTAATCCTACCATGCTTCCATCCATTTCCTGATCTTGTCTGAACAAATGTACTTCCCTCCTGTGTTACTAAAAAAAACGAATGCCAGCAAGGGAGAGCACCTTGGAATACTCAAAAACTACAGGCATTCTTTACCATTTCAGAGTCAGAGAGTGCCATCCCTCCCTCATCCCAACGTTATCTTCTTCATTCTGGCCTCTACTGAGCTCTATTATCGCTTCTGCAACAACGTGAGCCCACGGTGCCTTTCTCCCCCGTCATCAACCACACACAAGCCTCCTCTTGTTTGAAAAAGGTGCTCCCTTCAATTACTGTTCTGTTTCTCTCTAAACACACAAGCTTCCTCTTACTTCCTCCTCTTCTCTGTACTGAGCCTCTAAGATGTCTCTTCTTACTACAACTCAAGTGAGACTCTATTCCAAAGTGCCACCAATGATCTTCTAATCAACCAGTGAGACAACCTTTTTCTCAGTCCCCATTCTGCTTGACCCCTTGAAATGTCAGACAGTGACGACCAATTCCTCCTAAAATGATCTTAGTGCTTAGCTCTGAAAACAGTATTATCCTGATCTTCCTTCTGTTACCCTCTCTCTTCTGTCTCTCCTGATCCATCTTCCTCCTTCCGCTTCAGAAACATGGTATTCTCCCAGATTTATCCTCATAAACCAGACATCATTTCCTCCTATGTATACACCTCAAGGAAAATACTGTTCTGCTCAACATAGCCAGCCCAGACATCTCTTCCATGGTACAACAGAGCTTCACCAGTTGCTAGTTTGACATGTTCTCTACGGTTCTAAATCCAAACACATCTTTCTCTTTCCTTAAGTCACTGACACTTACTCCTGAACCCTCTTACTAGTATCTCCTAAACTTGAAACTGCAGAATAATCCTTGCCTTTTCCTTTCCCACATCCACCATTCACCATTTCTCCTCTTCACTCTGTTTGGCTGGTTACCAAGTTCAGCAAAGCTTTCTCTTACAAGTTCTCTTGAGTCTTTCCTTGCTTTCTTTCCATTGTCACATCATTAGTTTACACCAGAAGCTGGCCAAGTATGGGCCACAGCCTGCCACATGTTTATGTAAATAAAGTTTTATTAGAACACAGAAATGACCATTCATGTATGCATTGTTTATGGCTACCCTCACACTTCGCCAGCTGAAGTAAGTAGTTGTACGGAGACTTGATGGCCAGAAAACCCAAAAGTATTTCCCATCCTGCCTTTTACAAAAAAAAAAGCTTGCTCAACTGGTTTAGGCCCTTTTCAGCTCACACATAAACTGCTTCAAGATCTCCCAAACCATCTTCCATGCCCAGTTTCACACCTTGACTAATCTTCTCACCATCTGGTTAATTTTCCTAAAACATTTTAAAAATATTACTTTCTCAAAAATTATGTAACTTTCCATTACGTCCAAGATAAAAGTCCCAAAAGACAGCGCAGGATCTTACACATCTCTATACTTCATGTAGTGACAAGCATCGTGCTGGACATGAAGCAACATGTAACTATCTAAGCTTGACTTCAAAGATCTTTTTTTTGTCTGGTCTCAGGATTTCTCAGCTCGATTTCCCACCACACTCCACCTTCATCCCCACAAAGCTTCTGATTCAGAAATTCTAATTCATCTACAGTTTTTGTACAGAACTTATTGTCTTCTATTTTACACTTCTGAGTCTTCATTCCTGAGCTCTGCCAGGCCAGGATAGGTCTTCTGCGTCCAAACAATTTTCTCATCATTTGAGATCCAGTTAAGGTATGCCTTAGCCTATCTATAATTCTTTTCTTGATCTTTCTTAAACTGATAATAGCATAGTACTTATTATTCTCCACTGCTAACTTGGCATTGTTGTTTTGCTTTCTTACCTATATTCTGTATGATCATGTGTTTGCCTTTTCATACCAGTTCCCTCAACAATTTAGTATAGCATATCACAGTCCATGTTCAGATAAACTTCCTCAAATATTTTGCAGGGAATAAATACATAAGCAAATAACTTACTGAAAACAGATATAACAAAGACCAATGATTCTTGCCTCCACCCAGAAGACATTTGTCCACATCTATGGCCATGTTTGATTGTCACTAAAGAGAGGAAGTAGGGGAGGGAAGTGGGTGCTACTGACATCTAGTGGGTAGATACCAGAAATGCTTCTACACATTATACAATGCATAGGACCATCCCCCATGGCAAAGAACCATTGGCCCAAATTGTCAATAATGTTGAAACTGAGAAACCCTGAGGTAGGTCAATTCTTTGCTAATTTGTAACGTCTAGAAACCTCGTATCTACAAACACAGCAATCAGAAAATAATGAATATTTGTGGACTGATTTTTAAATATTTATGGCTTTGTTACTTGGATCGAAACATCGTGGTACTTGTTTAGCTGTATCTCCTCCTTAAGAGAGGCCAACCTGGTAACCAGTAATGCACATAAAATATGTGATTTTTGGAAAATCTGGAAGAAAGCACATCAAAAGAAAACTTACTGACTGTGGCAACATACAGGTATGGCATAACTCAGTATTTATAGCTATCATGTAGTAAGATCAAGCAACCACCTTAAGTAAACTGTTGTCTCCTTGATCTCTAAATGCGCGTGCCCCAGAATTCAGTCCTTTTGATTTGTCTCCTTCTAGGCTTACTCTCTTGGTGATCTCAACCAATATTATTTCTTCAAATATCACTGATACACTGAAGTCTCCCAAATTTATATATTGAGTCCAGCCTTCTCTCCTGAGTTCCACATGGTTACATCTACCTGACTTCCTAACATTTCCACTCATACGTCTAATATCAGGTCAAACTTAATATGTCTCTGTGAACTCAGTTGCTTGATACTCTCCTGGAAATCTGTCTTCCACACAGTGTCTCAGCGATCCAGCATCATTTGATCTCAGGGTTCCACCATCTTGACCTGAAGCCTCCTCCTCATTCCTCATGCTAGGGGAACATAGGGACCAAAGACTCACCCAGCAGCTTCTCACTGTTTCCACCTGGAAATGATACACACATCACTTCCCTTTGCATTTCATTTGCCAAAACTAGTCCTATGGTTCTATCTAAATGTAAGGAGGCTACAAAATGTAGTTCCCAAAAAAGAATATGAAACAGCATTGGTGAAAACACAGTAATGTCCCTGCTCCCATGTCTAAAACTGAACTCCTGATCTCCACCCTCAGTCTGTTCCTTCTAAGTTAATATATCTCAGTAAATGCCATGCCATCCTTTCCATTGCTCAGGATGAAAACCTTGAAGTCATCTTTGACTCCTTTCTCTCATAACTGACATCCAATCCATCAGCAAGTCCTCTAGCTCCACCTTCAAGACATATCCTGACTCCAGTCACTTCACACCACCTGCCCACTGCTATCCGGTCCATTTCACATCTGGATACTTCCAACAGCCCAGTTTCTACTCTTGTCATCATACTGTCATTTTTAACACAGCAGACAGGGTGATCTTTTAAAAACTTAAGTTACATCATGTCATTCCTCAGCTCAAAACCCTCCAACTGCTTCACAGGTCGCTGAATTGTTAAAGCTCAAGCTGTTAAAATGGCCTAAAAACCCCTACATAATCTGTACTTCTCCACCTCACACTTCCAACCTGATTACTTCATCTCCACCTTGTTTTCTCCACCACTGCCAGTGACATAGGCTTCCTTCTATCCTTTGAACACATGAGCTGTGCTGCCACCTCACAGTTTCATAGTTGTTGTCTCCTCTAACTCAAACCCACTTTCTCCATGTACCCACAGGGGTCACCCCCTCACCTTCTCCAAATCTTTGCACAAATGCCATTTTCTTGGTAAGATCCCCATGACTCCTCTTCCAAGGCTGCAGCCTTCCCTACCTTGCCCCCAGAACTTCCTATCCTCCTCCCTACTTTATCTGGTTTTCCTTCATACACTTGTTATTATCTAACATACTCTTCTTGTTTACTGTTCATCTCCCCCAACTAGAATAGAAGCTCCACAGGAATAATAATATCTGTCCATTTTGTCCACCATGGATTTCTAATATCTAAAACCATGCTTCAAATATAGCAGTTCTTCACAAATATTCACTGAATAAATTAGTTGCCACTGTCCAAAACGCATTTTAAGAGAACTTTAGAACTCAGGGGCCTGGGTGGCTCAGTCAGTTAAGTGTCTGACTCTTGCTTTTGGCTCAGGTCATGATCTCATGGGTTGGTTCTGAGTTTGAGGCCCATGTCAGGCTCGGCACTCAGCACGGAGTCTGCTTGAAGATTCTCTCCCTCTGCTCCTCCCCCTACTTGTGCATCCATGTGCATGCTCTCTCTCTCTCTCTCAAATAAATAAATCTTTCACAAAAATTAAAAAAATAACTTCAGAAGTCAACATAACATCCTACAGTCTTATATTAAACTAAAATTTGGGGGAGGACAGAAATGGTGTTACATTTATCTTTTTAATCCTAATTTTAGCAAAGTTCCTGAAAGAGAACAAGGAATTTTTAAACATTTCTTTAACTGAATTGTTGAATTGTCATTTAATTTTCATACATTCTGCTATCTTATGACTGTTCAAATATGTAGTAATGAAGATTGTACAGTGGATTTGTAATCATGGAAGAATAACTTCTATTCCTCATCAAGACCCAGGGTATTTAAACATTTGCTCTTTACTTGAATAAGCTGAGATCAACTTGAGTTTTAATGCATACTTAAAGACATCAAATGTATTGAAGGGTCTGAAAACCATTTAAGTTGATCAAAGCAGGTAAGATACTACATTTAGCAGCATAGATTCTGGAGGAACACTACGTAAGCTCATTCCATCAGCGCGGCATTCTAGCTGCGATGACCTTGAATAAGATCTCCAAGTTCAGCTTCAGTATCCTCTTCTTTAGACTAGAATTATGACAGAGCCTGCCATGTGGGGCAGTTTAATGAGATGACTCACATAAGGCACTATCAATGAATGCAAGCTCTTTTCATCAGCCAACATTTTCCATTTGCTGTACACCGTACAGCAAGTTACATTATATTAATTTTCCCACTTCTCAGAAATATTAAAGCATGAAAGAAATAGATTACATTTATATCATAAAGTTATTTTCATTTTAATTGTTAAGACAGAATTACTGGACAATCGATATACCATATGTAAGTTGTAAATTCAGGTAAGAGACTTCTAGTACTTAAAGATATTATGGCTCTTATTTGCATCTATCCTCTCCAAAACAAGTGCTCAAAGCTGCTGACAACTATCCAGCCCGGGATCAGCAGGTGTGAGACTCTGTGCCACTCCTCCTCCTTATCAAGTCTGTGACAGGTTGCACTAAGTTGATAATGTTTCTCTTCCACTGAGCCAGGAGGTACCTTTAGGTTCCTTCTCAACAGGGGCAACTGCTACCAACTGATTACAGGTGTACAATATGGGGTTCTCTCTCTCTGTATACAAGTGTATTCTAAAATTTGTGAAAAGGTTTTAATAAAATTAAATAACAATTTTAGAGTGTCATAGAAGATAATTCATGGAATCTTCTTATGAATCCTTATCAACCCATGCAAAAATTTAGAGATTCAGAGTTAGAAAATTGTTCAAAATGGAAGAGTAAGCCTTAGTGCTTAATAAAAATTAAAAATTAAATTTACTGCATCTGCTTTTTAGGTGCTCTATTATATAATTGCAAAGTAAAGATATAATTGGCGATCAGGAGTTACAACAGTTTTGAAAGTGAATTAGCTTTAAGCAAAATTCCACTGAACTCTGAAATATACTGTCCAGTTAGATGGTGCAAAAAATACATGTGGTGAACATGACTCTTTTGACTAGTTTAAAGGTCAAGTTCTTCCTAACAGATTGTAGCCTCAAAAATAATCTGATTTTGGTTAGAGCAGAATAAAATACATTGCATGCATGATGCTCAAATTGATTTAGAGTATCTAAAGAAAAAAGCAATAAAATAATGGGATTTTGACAATGCCACATTAGCAAAAATGAAAAATCAATTTAAACTGAAGGTACTCAAAATAATAATTATTTTTTCTTTTTTTATGGGAGATTTCTTTATTATCCCCTATTTATTAGTTACTTACTTAGCTCTTTTTTTATATAATTTTTATTTTGTTATATTAGTCACCATACAGTACATCCCCAGTTTTTGATGCAACGTTCCATGATTCGTTATTTGCGTATAACACCCAGTGCAACATGAAATATGTGCCCTCCTTAATACCCATCACCAGCCTATCCCAATCCCTCACCCCCTCCCCTCTGAAGCCCTCAGTTTGTTTCCCAGAGTCCACAGTCTCTCATGGTTCATTCCGCCTTCTGTTTACCCCCCTTCTTTCTTCCCTTCTTTCTCCTACCCATCTTCCTATTTCTTATGTTCCATAAATGAGTGAAACCATATGATAACTGTCTTTCTCTGCTTGACTTATTTCACTTAGCATAATCTCCTCCAGTCCCGTCCATGTTGCTGCAAATGTTGTGTAATCATTCTTTCTGATGGCTGAGTAATATTCCATTGTATATATGGACCACATCTTCTTAATCCAGTCATCTGTTGAAGGGCATCTCGGCTCCTTCCACAATTTAGCTATCGTGGACAATGCTGCTATGAACATTGGGGTGCATATGGCCCTTCTCTTCACTACGTCTGTATCTTTGAGGTAAATACCCAGTAGTACAATTCAAAATAATTATTTTATCAAACGGTGTTGAAACACTGACAGAAATTGACGATTCTGAAGTCGTACATCTAAAGGATAATTTGGCTGACATATCAATTCCATATGACAGCAAGAAACTGTCCAAAAGACTCAGAAAAGAACACAGGTTTTAAAGATAGGCTAGTGGCTATAATAAAAAATTATTCATAGAAACTCTAAAAACAAAGAGCTGAGGAATAATCTAAAGCCATTTAGTATTCTAAGGGAGACAAACTGAGACAGAGAAGAAATTAATTTCTTAAACTAACTCTAGATTTTTAATTTGCATTATTAAGTTAGTTGGTTTGGTGCAAAAAAATAAATACTATTATATCTACAAATATACATAAGCTTCTAAAAACACTGCTGCAACATATATATAATACGGATCCACTGGATGTGAATTTAGACCTCACGAACTGAAATATGTCATCAATAATATGAGTTTAGTGATTCAAGTTAAGTGTAACAATGTTGACATACGTAGGAATATTCAGGCCCTTAACGTCTAATATTAGGGAATGCTACCCTACAGTAAAATTTTCATTCTCCCTCATTCTACTTAGTAACCACTAGTGTTTTACTCCATAACACACAGTACTTAAAATTCACAAGCAACATTTTTTCCCCAAACTTCTAGCTTGATGAAAAATTTAGGCAATACTCCCTCTCACTTTGATATGAATGATTAAGAGGAGGAAAAAAAAATCTATGGGAAATCATCAAAATAGGACTTCAAAATAGCTCAATGTTTAAGGATAGTATAGAAGCTATAAAAACAATAAATATTGCTCAGTCTTTATTTGAATACAGGGAATATAACATATTTCGCAGTATCAAAGGAACTTTTGATTATTAGTATAGCTACTGCTATATAGATTCCTATTTATTTCTATTTATGACATTTAGTTAAAACCTGTAGTCAGCTACAATTGGATATAAAACTGCTTCTAAATAATTATGAAGTTCTAATATACAATTTCAGACAAATACAAAAACTAAACCTTACTTTAATTGCTGACCTCTTAAAATTCCCTAGATGCTCTCAGCCAGACTGCAAAATAAGACTCAGATATAATGAAAAAAAAATACTTAAGAACCAAACTTTGTTTTGATTACACGCTGTTAAGTGAGTATTACATGTTACATGCTATTTTTTAAAAATGTAAGTGAAACATGAATTCATGAGTCAGTAATCCATTTTGAGAATAACATTTTGGCTTTCTAACATTCATCAGGCTATTCAATAACATACCTTAGTATGTAACAGTATATAAAAGCTTTTGAAGAAAACATTCACTAAATGTCAGCAAGAATTGTGCTAAGAAGTAAGGATACAAGATGGACAAGACTCGCTATTACTCTTAAGTAGTTTATAATCCAGCAGAGAGGTAAATAAACAGATAAGATTTCAGGTCTGTGGGGTGAGTCCCAGGATGGAGGTAAATGCCACTGGCAGCACATGGCAGAGGCCCCTGACCCAGCGGGGCTGACAGCCTGGCGAAGAAAGAGGCCCTCTCAGAACGACTGAAACCCACACTGAGTCTTCCAGATTTACGAGTTACCTGGGTGGAGCAGGGCCCTCTGGGAAGAGGCTACAGCTCTGGCAAAGACACAGAAACCTCAGACAACCTGCAAGATTCCGGGAACCAAAAGAAGCCAGAAAGAATACTGGACGGATAGAGGTAAGCGACTGAGTCTGTGTGCTTCGCTGCACGCTTGGGACTTCTTCTCGAGGGCAAGAAAGGGCCTGTGAAGGCTATTAAGTAGAACAGCACCATGGTCAGGTAGGTATTTCAGAAAGACCACTCTAGAAGCAACTTAAAGCAGAGAAAGATAGTGAAGAGATAAAACAGACATCCAAAATAAGAGCTAGAGGAACAGAGAGAACAGCTTTGAGAGATATTAAAAATTAAGAAGAGACAGGAGTTTGAAATGGGGATGAGGGAGAGAAGGATGAGTCCCCGCTTTCCAACTTAATCCACTCTGTGGCGGAGGACACCATCCTCGGAGATGAGAAGTAGCGGAACAGAAGAGAAGGGGAGAAAAATTGAGAGAGGAGAGCTTGTGAGTTCCATTGTCATATGCTGCGTTTGTAAACCTATGCACCTCCAGACAGGGCTGTCTGCCAGCAGGTAACTGGATATGGTCTTTAAAGACCATCTGAATATGTCAGGTAATTGTAATAACAGCCAACATCTACCAAGTTTCTACTCTAAGCGGGGCATATGCCAAGCCTTTCATATAACTTCTTTTTATTCCACTACACATGAAGAAGAGTTTAAGTAATTTCCTAACGGTTACAAAGTATTTAAGTGTCAGGGATTTCTGATTTCAAGCTCAAGCCCTTACCCTCTATACTCTGCGGGATCATGCAAAATCCATTATAGGTTTTAGGACCAGATAAACATGGGTTCAGTTCTAATCTTTGCTACTTAACAGCCGAGTGACCCTGACACTCTCCAAGCCATAGTTTCCCCACCTGTATAATGGTGACCATAACAATTACATCACAAGACGATAAGGATTGGAGAGAAAATATGGAAAATGCTAGATTCAGTCTATATGTGCAATAACTGGTACCCACTGTTCTGTCTATGCCTAGAGAAAGAATTATTCTATGATCTGAGCAAATTTCCTTTCATCTTACTATGAACTTTCTTTTAATTCTACTTCATTTTTTCTATATCTTAATAAAGGCTAAGTATCATTTTTCAAAATATTTGAAACATACTCTATAAAATTTAATGTTATTTAAAGACTTCAATCAAATAGAAATCATTTCAATGTAAAGGGGTTGATTCAATTTTTTTTGACATTTCTTATAGTGATGAATGTCAAAATAAGAAAATCCTAAAGCCATAAGGCCTGTTGATGTTCTGGAAAGAGCTTTGGACTTGGAGTCAGAAGACCTGGGTGAAGTCCCAACTCTGCTGTTTACTAGCCATGGCACCATGGGCAAGTCATTAACAGTCCCAAGGGTCCCTCTGTAATTGTACAAGATGCACAGATAGGCCTATATGTTCTTCTAAGTCTAAGGATGCTGAAGGAGAAAGGCTTTACAATCTTTATAAAACCAAAGCCCTTAAGTCATTAACACTTGACACAAACTTCAAGCTTCCTGTGTTTAAAGTGCCCACTCTTTGAGGGCCTATCAAACCACTCCACAGATCAGGAGCTCCCAATTTGACTCTGACCAGGTGATAACCCTCAGGTGGAGAGTTCAATGTGAAGCTGAGATGCCAGAAGGTCACACGAGATTTCTGGTTTTCAAACCTGGCTGCGCATTAGCAACACCAGGAACTTAAAAAAAAAAAAAAAAAAAAATTTTTTTTTTTAATCTTGAGCTCCATAACCTTAAAATAACAGTGGAGGAAACGATGTATGATTTACAAATGCTGTATTTCACCTTGTAAAAGGTCATATGAAGCATCTTATTTAATAACCTCACTCTAATATTAAACATAAAAACATATTCTTTTCAATGTCCACTACATGTAGAAAACAAATATCCATTCTCGAGGATACACACACAACTAGATCAACCACCCCAGTCTGCAGGGACGGCACCTGCACTAGCTCTGAAAGTTCCATGTCCCAGGCAACCCCAAGGTCTCTGGAAAACGGGGACAGTTGGGGAATCACACACAAACACACACGCGCACACATGCATGCACACATGCACACAAACCCTCAGTGTGTTAGAACAAAGTATAGATCAACAGTAGCTCTCTCATGAAGCAGCACCACTAAAATGACATCATTCACTCAGGTCCGTACATAGTCTCACTTACAGACCTCTGACGCCACTGGGATCCATAAACATGCAATGGCTTGGCTGCCATCTTCATGCTATCATCCATTTTGTTAGAATCCACACTAAGATAACCAACATTTAAAAAAAGAACTACTTGGAAGCCCCTGCCTCCTAACTGCTATTTGTCTAGTCAGGAACTTTTTGAAGAATAACATCTCTACCATTTGACAGACTTTTTTTTAATACTTTTATGGTTTTGTATTTTTCGTTACTTTTTTCTATAATGATGCCATGCAAAACTAAATTATTTAGTTTTATTATATTATTTAAGATAATATACAATGAAATTAGACAATGGTTGTGTCTATTTATAAAGACTTGGTTATCATTTTTTCTTTTAAATGAAACATTTTAAAAAACTAATTAACTTGAAATGGCATGTATTCGCCAATACATACATTCCTCTATATTTCAAAACCAAGCTCATCATAGCATTTTCTAGAACCATGTTATTATACACAAATACACTGTCTTCTGCTGCCTCAGAGGCACATTAAACTCTAAGATCAAGTCATGATCATACAAGCTACTAATAAAAGAGCTCAATCTGCATAACACACACTTGATAGGTTCCCATGTCTCCTGACTGGTGACATCACTAGTTGTCTGTGGGAAGAAACGCTTGGACCACGGTTGGCAGCAGTGTGGGAGGGTAAGAGAAGACCTCCCACTGACCAGTTCCACACTGAAGTATTAGTGCCATGGACACACTACTAATGAGTTAGGAGCAAAGGCCATGAAAATCCTTTCCCTTTGAGAAATAAGAATCTTAGAGTGACTGCCACCAATCTTGTGCATTCCTCCCTCTGCAAAGAACGAGTAAAATAAGGCAGCCCATGAAATCACAGGAATTCTATGGCTGCCATCCCTGAAATGAACAAGAGGCATGCTGGTAACACATCTCCTGTTATGCTTCTGACACGCAACACTATATGCACTAACTATCTAAGCACTTTGGGAATAAAACCAAATAAAGAAGGTGTGCAAAATTGTTTAGATTGTCGAAAACACCTGGCATGATTTAAATGCCCTAGTCTCTCTCCCCCTGGTTTTCCAAGCAGACAATAAAGGGAGACCTCAAAATGTGAAATCATTAAGCAGGAACAGCATACATTTCCAAAGGTCTGTTTTATGGCCTTGGAAGAGAATTCAAAATTCAACTAAAATATATATTTTCAACAAAATTCTTGATTTTTATAATATATTCCTTTTCGTATGATTTTGAGTGGTTTTGCCACAACTTTTTCAGCAAACCTGAGGTTGAATAAGACTTACTGATTGCTCATTTAAGTCCTGGGAGTCTTCCATGTGGTTCTCTCACTTCTCCAGCCACCCCCAAACAGAAGCAGCTTCTTTCAATTAAAAGTGGACTATCTAAAACAAAAAGATGGAAACAAAGAGGAAAAATGAAAAAGTTATCTTTTTTATTTATTTGCAAATTACCAAAGCACACTATAATTTATGTAATAGTAGGTAATCTATGGAAGCATTATTTTCAAAGAACAAATCTCACTAATATTATCTCCATAGCTTATAGACCAAAGATCTTGAAAATCACATCATGGTAAAATTGGAATATGTGAACAACTACTCAGGAATACTATAAACAAAAACATCTGAGGACAATTTTGGAGACACGGTCTGTAATAAGTAGTATATTATTTTGCTGAAAGAAGTCTGCCATTAAGCAATTGGCAGATTAAAAATTAAGAGTCTGCATTAATTGTTCACTTTCTAAAGCACATGAATTAAGAAAATATGGTGTGTATCTTAATATGACAACTGGCTGTAACAGAAAATTTGTCTAAATTACCAGATGATCATTATTCAGTTTTCAAGAACAGAATGTCATAAAATAGATGTTCAATTTTAAATAGAGAATAAAAATAACACGATTACAATAAAGAAGGCATTACAAACACACATGGGTAAGACAATTCATTAATAAGCCATAGTGAGACAATCAGTTAATTATTCAAAAAAAGTTCATCTTTACTCCATACCATATATTTAATAATTTCCAGGCAAACTGAAGTGTAAAATAGCTCTAAGAAAAATAGGCACAATTTCTTTCCATTTCCAGGTGGAGAAGGATTTTGTAACAGAAACAACGGAATACAAAACAAAAAAGCCAAACAACCTCTTGAATCCCCCCACACCTACATCAAAAAAATTATCAAAATTAAAAGATACGTGAAAATATAAAAAGAAATATCTGCACAAATATCAAACACAATAGGCTAATGCCCTTAACATATAAAGAGCTCTTAAATGCAAACAGAAATGCACACACCTCTACAGAAAAATGGTCCATCAGCACAAAACAATGCTCAAACTCATTAATAAATAAAATGCAATGTAAAAGAGCGACGATGCATTTGTAGCCCTTCAAATCTTAATTCTAAAAATAAAAAGAATATGAGGCTAAAAAAAGATAAATGTAAAAAAAAAAGTTGCTTCTCACAGGCATAAATCTCAGATACAAACTACTAAACTCACACTTAAAGGAATATTTAGTGCCATCGAAATTCTCAGATTAATTTAAGTGAAAGATAAGTACTCCAGTAAGTGTTCTGCAGAAACAACATTTTCCCCAGTTTATTGAAATTCAACATACGCAGGTGTTTTGCTCCATTTTACAAACATCCATTCATACATACCCTACTACAACCAGACAGATGTGGCTTTAATTTTTTTTTCTTTTCCACATTGCAATATTTTCTACAAAAAATCTATTACTTTCCCTTTTAGAATACAAGACATTTTAAAAATCACAAAAGAAATTTAAAACGTAGCTTGTAAATTGTTTTATGCATATAACTTCCAGAGATACAGATTAAAGATTTTCCTTCAATCTTAAAAGTTAAAAGTCATAAAATAGGAATATAACTTGTATGTATGTAATGTGACAGTCTCCATAAGACACTGATGAAGTATACTCCAAAACCAGGAAAGTGTCCCTTTAAAGAACAGCACAGTTTTACAGCGTATGTGACATGAAGGAGGAAGGGTAAGTATGAAGCACACTGAAAAGGGTGGCAGCATGCATTTGGATTTAGAAAGATAAGCAGGCAGGGAGTTCAAGATGTACAGATGTTGGGACGCCTGGGTGGCACAGCGGTTAAGCATCTGCCTTCGGCTCAGGGCGTGATCCTGGCGTTATGGGATTGAGCCCCACATCAGGCTCCTCCGCTATGAGCCTGCTTCTTCCTCTCTCACTCCCCCTGCTTGTGTTCCCTCTCTCGCTGGCTGTCTCTATCTCTGTCAAATAAATAAATAAAATCTTTAAAAAAAAAAAAAAGATGTACAGATGTTATTTTTTGTGTTGGGGGTGGACGTGAGAAACGGTGACTGGAAAACCCCAGCTCTGCCTCTTACCGCACATGTCCTCCCTCTTTCGTCTCCCACTCTCTCCTTCTCCTTAAGGACTAGTTTCCTGCCTCTAATCTGGGTCTTTCACCCTTATCCTGATTCTTACTGATCTCTAGCTTGCTCTTCCTATCCCTGAAGACCTCCATCCCATCCTTGGCTCTGCATACTGCCCCCTCCCCTGGTGACCAAGACCACACAGGTCAGGCTGGCCTTGGGTAGGGGCGCACCATGGTGAGTGCGGGGCCACCAGTCCAGCTGATGCTGCCCTTGCTAAGATTGACACCTGCCCACCTCACACGCCCTTCCTCCATCGTCCCAGATGGAACTGTGGTAGATCATCTCCTCTAGCGGCATTTTCTCCTCACTACCTGGATGACAGACTGGCCAAGTACTCCTAAGGCTGTTATTTTTTAAATTTTTAAAATTTTTTAAAAAACTGGGTGGCTCTGACCACTAGAAATTTATTCTCTCGTAGTTCTGACAGCAAGAAGTCCTAAATTAAGGTACTGGCAGGTCCGTGCTCCTGCTGGAGACTCTAGAACAGGATCATTCCTTGTGACTTCCTAGTTTCTAGTGTTGCCCACAATCCTTGGCATCCCTTGGCTCCTAGACGCATCACTTCAATCTCTGCTTCCACAGTCAACAGTCACCTCCCCGCCCATCTCTTCACTTGGACTTCTGTGTGTGCCTCTGTGTCCAAATTCTCCTATTCCTAAAGGTACACCAGCGACTGGATTAGAACCTACCCTAATCCACTAAAACCTCATCTTAACGTGATTCCTTCTGCAAAGACACTACTTCCATGTAAGGTCACATCCACAGGTAAGGGGGATAGAATTTGAATATATCTTTTAGGAGATCCATTTCAACCCACAACATATGTATAGTTATCACACTATCACACTAAAATGATTTTTAAGAAGTCATCAAGGTTTAAATGTAATATTTCCAGAAAGGATACCTAACAATTAAATTAAGGATACGGATCACTAGGAAAGAAGTAATCATTTTCTAGAAGGACCACCACCTCAGGACACTAGTAATAACTCAAGTGAAATTAAAAATTAAGACTTCAGAAAAGATGTTGGAACATAAGAGAATTAAGCAAAAACCAGCCCCCTTTTTTTTTTTTTTTGTTAACCGCCCACTGAGAATGTATTTAACGTTCCAGTTGGGGAGCTATTTGCATTAATGTTCCATGTTACAACGTAATACTTTGCTTTATGTTTCCTTAAAATTGAGATTGTTACTTAGTTTAACTTCTTTATGGTAACATGAATTTCTTTTTTAGCCAAACACGCTAAGGTACTAAAAAATTATGAGCCCAGTGATTTTATATTATTGAACCAAGTAAAACTACCTAGGCTAATTGCAGACACAGTATTATTTTACATCATAATTTAGCAATGGTTGTTATGCTAAAACTTTTAACATTTCATTTTCACAAATGTATAAGAAGACGACAAGAACACTCTTCAAATCAAGTAAGAGAAGTACTACTTTATAATAAAGATATAAAATTAAGGAATAACAATAACCTCTTGCTGTTTTATGAGGCCATAATCTAGTTCCCAGCTCTCTTTCAAGGCCATTCCCCACCCCCCCGAAAAGGTGAATTTAAAAAGGAATAATAGCAACCCCACCCATTCCATGTTAGATTTTTTTTTTCTCCTGCGGTCAGGTCCTCGACACATAATAAATGGCTGATATCCTTTCCTTCAACTCTGCTTTAGGAAAAGTGAGCTGTAACTACTCCTGTGTCTTAGAGAAGGAGAATTTTTAAAAACAATCTCCTAATTTAAGTATATAATGAGATTCTGCTATCAAGTTAGAAAACAACTCTCCGAAATGGAACACGGTACTGAGGCCTGGTCCAGGTGGCGGAGACAGCAAAGAGAAAGAGAAGACGTGGAGAGATGTCTGAGAAGTTCGCAGAGTTTGGGTGCTGTAGCCCTCACCCCCGGACTGACCTTCCTCAGCAGACCTTCCGTGAAGACGAGATGGTACAGGCGTGCTCCACTCCGGCTGAATACACATGAACGTGGCGGGGTGGCTCTCTGCGCCAGGGCTGGCACGGGACGGGGACAGAAGCTGCACACGGGAACACTACACCTCTGGGAGAGGCACACACATGGCACAGCCTCCTACCAGCCATGAACGCCAGACACCTGGGCTTTGTCACTGACTGCCTGCCCACTCCTCTCCGATTCCAGAAGTTCCCAAGGGCTCTCAGTACCTCCCAGTGTTCATTCAAATCTCTCCGTGTTCCTCTCCTCGCCGCTGCGACGGTCCTTCAAGCCATCAGTGGCCCTTGCCCAGATGGGGAGCCACAGCCTCCCGAGGGGTGCCTTTCCTCCAGAGCGACTCCCTGCACTTGACTTTTCACAGGGCAGCCAGAGTGATACTTTAAAGCAGAGGCCTAATTCGATTCTCTTAAAACAAATCAGAGCTTTACCCTACCTTTTGGATAAGCCAGAAAGTCTTTAGTCAGTCCTACTTGAAGCCGGGGCAGTGCCTAGCAGAGCCCCATGAAGGATAACCACGAGTCAGCTGCCTTTGCTCCCGGGGGCCACTGCCCTCGGAAGCGGGAGTTCTGAGGGCGAACTTCCCTGCCCTGGCTGTGTTCCACTGTGCTCACCATTCCCTCATCCCGTCACTACGGACACAATCACCCCAGTGCCCTGCGGCCCCAGGCCGGGACTGCAGGAGCGTCTCCCGGGAGGATGTGTGCACAGGGCAGGCTCTGCTACAGTACAAAGGGAGGAGGAGTGGGGAGAAGACTTACAGCCCCCACCCACGTGCCACATGCCCAGTGTATCCTGAGGGAAAGGTGTAAGCCGACCTTGTGCACA
This sequence comes from Ursus americanus, assembly GCF_024610735.1. Lineage (NCBI taxonomy): Eukaryota > Metazoa > Chordata > Mammalia > Carnivora > Ursidae > Ursus > Ursus americanus. The sequence continues at coordinate 46,541,204 of NC_142137.1, read as the reverse complement.
GTTGCGCAGACTGGTCCCAGGGCCTGTGCAGACCCTGAGATGTGGAGGGAGGCACATTCCATAACCCATAACCACCGACAAGGCCCCCTTTAAACTTGGGTGGGCGCTTTGAAGGATCTATGTCCATGTACAGAATTTCCTGGCTCAGGGGAGGGTGCCCTTCCATTACATTCTATCATTCAGAACAGCTAACCTATTGTTTCACTTTCAGATTTTCAAAGGGCAGCTACATTTGCAGAAACATATTGCGTACAAAATGACACTTGGCCCACACAGGGCGATAATATAAATATACTGATCCGTATCTGGTATTCAGCACCTAACCCTGTTGGACTGTGCAGTTCTTTCGCAGTGAACACGAAATTACCTGTATCTGATGATGCATCACAATCCCTTCCTATTGCTTAGGATGGGTGTGTGGGAAAGTACCAGGCTAGTCCTCCTTTAGTGGCAAATCTTTGGGATATAAACCTTGGGCACACTTCGGGTGCCTGGGTGGCTCAGTTAGTTAAGCCTCTAACTCTTGGTTTCGGTTCATGTCATGATCTCAAGGACATGGGATCAAGCCCCACATCAGGTTCTGTGCTCAGTGTGGAGTCTGCTTGAGATTCTCCCTTTCCCACTCCTTCTGTCCCTCCATTTTTTCATGCTCTAAATAAATAAATAAGTAAATAAAATCTAAAAAGAAACAGGCACTCTTTATAGACATGTGGAAAAACCTGGTCTGCTAGGGAAAGACAGAAGAGAGGTGACCCAGAAAGAGCAGCAAAAGAGAGGATGGCAAGAGAGTCCTGGAAGAATTCAAGGACCTGGATCTTATTACTCCTGAAGTCTCCACTGTTTCTGTGCCCTTCCTGCTACTTGGCTGTTCAATTCTTCCTTGGATTCCATGAGCTATCCTCAGAGTCTTCAATTAAATTCCCTCCCTTATTAAGCATACTGCTTAACACAAAACTTGCGTTATCATTACATTATTCAGATATTATAGCTGGACTCCGACTGTCAAGAGGGCATTGCTTTCACATCCTGCACATCAAGTCACCTACACTGACCTCCAAATTTCACTAATGGGTCTGTGAAGCTGGGACGAGCACTGGCTGGTTCTAACAGCCCAGGCGGCATGCCAGAGAGGGAAGCCAACAGCACAAAGAACACCTAGCTCCAATTCTACAGCCAACTGTTAAGAGGTGGACATGGGCATTCTTTGACCATGCACGTGACACTCTTCCCTACCTGTGCAAAAGGAAAACAGCAAAGGTGTCCAAGAAACAGATCTGGGTGAGCAGTAATGAGCACTCTGCTGCTTCAGTCTCCTCAAATGAAACCAAACTAAAAACCAGATGCCAAGCTATTTTGAACTGTTTTGGAGAGCACGAACTTGCAAAATAGTCCATTTAACACAAAACGTTTCATAATAATAGGGTTAATTTCTCACACTAAAATTATAACCAGCTCAATTTCATGATAATCGCCTGGGTCATTAGTGATAGGTTCATTTTTTGGCAATCGTCTTCCTGGAATTATAAATTATGATCACTTGATTTTTGACAAGCAAGGCCAGCCAAGTTTTTTCTATGTTGTTTGTGTTTGTTAATTGTTGCTGGTTGGCTAGTTACCCTAGAAAACGCAAGCCCAGTTATATAACTGGATGGTCCCAGAGAAACCTCTAAAGGAATTAGCTTGAGCAACTTCTATTACCCTACAGATACTCGGGCAGACTCTGTAGGTTCACGCGCTGCCTCTGTCACTCCTCCCAGTCTAGATTTCACAATTACTCTGCTGAGCTTTCTGTGTCACCCTGTAATGGTTCATCTAGCTCTGGTTGTCCTGTAGCCTGGCAGGAAAACTATTTGAGCCCTTTCACAAAAATAGTCTGTTTTCTCAGCCATAAACCTCTCTTCCATACCTGGGAAATTTTCTGATGAAGAATATATTGACCCTATATATTACTGAACACACATCTGATGACTTATGCCTCTCTTGAGGAAAATTTGTTGCACTTTGAGAGAATTTAAAAATACATCTCCTAAATTTAGTATTCCCCTCTTGAAACCCTAGAGATATAAAAGATAGTTTTGCTAGAGGGAATATAAATTTAGCGATTCCGAATAAAGACTTCGGAATAAAGCATGTATGTGAGTCCTTGCTTTGCCACTGGATAATGGTATGGCCTTGTGATAGTTCATGAATGCCTCTAAATACCATTCTCTTCATACATAAAATAAGAACAATAATGATACCTGTATTGTATTATGTTGAGATTAAATGAAATCATGTATTTCAAAAATACGAGCCATTTGATTACTGGTGACAGAGTGGACGAAGATCTCTGCTTCTTTATTTTGCTTTCTATATAATGAATTAAAACATTTTAACATTTTTATTGTGCAGTGAAGTATTATCTATGCAATTTCCTATGGAAATGTAATGATTTTTAACTTTGCTCTACTAAGAATATTATACTAACCAGTGCTCTCCAGAAGGTGTATTAACTACCTCTGTTTAGATAGTAGCCAAAAGTCACCAATCTTTGACCAATTTTTTGAACTTATATAAGTTTGTAAAAATGAACAATATCTTAATTACATTATCACCATTTACCCCTTTTTAGTTTGCCATCCTACAGAACCTCATAGTTGTGGCTGGTTTCTTTAGTGTTGAGAGACTGATGCTGTCAGTAACAGAATTATAGATGGGTGTGTGAAAGAGAAGGGAAAATATTTTCAGAAAAGAAGTTTTGAACTGGTAAAAGCAAGAGTGAGGAGCTAGTATTGGTGAATAAATACAACTGGTTATTACCACTATATTTTGGTGCAACTAAAATGCAAATGCATGTGCCATAAAATTGCAATGACCCATCTACTTTGAATTTCTGAAAAACAAGATGAACAGAAACCAAAATTAAGGGGCAACTTGAAGGCTGTTGCAGTGATCTAGGTAGGGAATCTGGACTGATGTGATGGCTGAAAGACACCTGGAAAAAAGGTGGATATGCAGGATAACATTAAAGACAAATCAATAGGCTATAGAAAATATGTGACTATAACTCCTAAGGCAAATATAACTTGCAGGTGTCACGCCATGGTTCCTGAAAAAATGTGTCATATGGAAAAGTTGAGAGAAAAGATATTTTTTGTTTGTGTGTTATTGTTTTAGTTGTCATTATCTTCATTTATGCATCGATGGGCAGGAAACAAAAGCAAGAGGCAACGTATAAAAAGAAAGTCCGAGAATTCTGTCTCTTTTATCGAAGGAGGGCTAGAAAACTCAACCCACCATCTGACTCAACAAGGAAGCTTGTCGTATGATGGAGCCTTTGGGAAGAGAGTAAAAGAAAATAATTACTTGAGATAAATCAAAACCTCAGTCTTGCTCAAATGTAAATTCTAAGTTGTTACTGCATCTCTGGTATGGAAACCTCAAACCAAAAAACTAAAATCAAGACTGATCCAGAGACTTGAAATCCCTAGACTCCAGGGGAAGTGAATGCAAATTATCCCACAGGGCAGAAAGGATTCTGAGAGAGAAATTCATCAAAAATGATAAGCTACATAAGAAACAAAATGGCACAAAGACAGCGGCTGCAACAACAAGGAAACTAGGTTCCCAAAATCTGAGATTATAGGACAATCTGAAAAATATAAGTGTCCTTAAAACAAAGAGACAGAAGGAATAGAAACAATATTGAAGGAACCCCACACTATGAAAAATAAATACACAAATTTGGGAAAGAACCATAAAAAATGTTTTTTAAACTATATGCACTGAAATCTTAAAAAAGAAATGAATGAAGTGAATAGCAAATTAGATTTAGCTAAAGAAACAATTTTTGAAGTAGAAAATACAAACAAATAAATTTAAAAAATACTCAGAAAGTACCCGGCCCTTTGAGTGAAATTAATGGTAACAAAAAACAGTAGCAATGCAAACATGTATTTTTCCCTCAAATTTTCCATATCACCAATTTCTCAGGAATCAAGTGTGACAACTGAGAGTCATCTTTTGGGGGGAGGGGTGCAGAATCCAATATATAATAAAGTAAACATGAGACATACAAAATATAACAATAAATTTGACTTACCTAAAGTCAAGTTACTTGCTTGAATTCTGTCTACAGTGAATATTAGTTAGGGATTTAATTACATATGATGCTATTTGCCTTCCTAAAATTTGGGACACTTGAAAATTTTTTATCCACAGTTTTAATTAGGGCTGGATCCAAAGTTTGAATACCTTCTTCCCTCTCAATAAATCCCCCTATAGCATCAGAGAATAAAAGCATTCCACTGACTTTATAACTACATTCAAAGTAGAATCACGTTAACAAAAAACTGTCATTATAGCTTCTAAAAATCCAAGAACTTTTTAAGGGCTAAATATATAAGAATTCAGAAAATAATATCTTAAATAAATTTGGTATTGTTCAATTCTATACTGTACTTCCTTGTTGTATGTTGTGACTTCAAGAGAAACTTAGAGAATATGAATGGAATCCATAGAGCCTTATTTCTTTGTCTTGGGATCATGAAGAATATAGAAATTAAGTGGGGTTTATTTAGAGTGATCACATGAGTCTGTAGATAGAATATTTGAAGCTTCTTAGCTACAGGGAATTGAACCACCTCCTTCTCCTCTTTCCTTCTTTCAATTTTTCCTTGCATGTTAGTTTATAAATCCACCTTTTAGAATTTCCACTCTAGTCTACCAACCAGAGCCACAGAGCATAAGCTGAATCCTGCTTTAGTATGTATGGCAGGCTGTTAGATATTAGGAGAGCGCTATCATTCACGTCACCCCTAAATCTTTTTTCCTCAAGTTAAGTACCCCTAGTTAATAAGACCACATCTTTAATAAAAAATAAAAAATAAAAAAAATAAAATAAAAAGTCCTTGTTTCCCAACAGGGACTATAGGAGAATTCACTCAGCCACAATTGCTGGGAATGCATAATTGCCTAGGAAATGCATTAAATGGAAGATAGATATGACCTAGGTCATAGTGCATCATTATTTTTAAACTATTCAATAATAAATTGACATTAAATTATTACAGATCAGCATTAATGTATACCAAATATCACATTCATACCCAGCCAAAAATGAAAAGGAAACCCAATTAGCTGAAATGGAAATTAAAGGCAATAAATTTTCAAAGCAGTGAGCATGAACAACCTTAGGATTCTGTTTGCTGGTTTGTTGAAGACTGAATTATTCTCCAGGAAAATTAAAGAAGAGAAAAGACTAATGTTTAAGCTGCTGAAAGGCCTGGTTTGCCCAGGACTTGGACGTGCCTGGGCTTGTTTGTAGAATCTCTGGGTTAGGCTCCCAGGGCTTCAAGAGCTCTTGGGCCTGAGGAGCCTCCTGGGAAAGAACTCTTCCAAGGAAAGAGCTGGTGAGCCTTAAAGCTGGAGCTAAGTCTGAGTCCTAAGTCTCAGGGCTGCATGCAAAGAACAAGAAAATAAACAAACCGACCAAAAAAACTGTCCGCTAAACTCTGTAGAAGAGATTGAGGGTAGATGGCATCCCTGTATTATTTGGATTCTCTCTTATAGGGTACTGTGCTAGGGGAAGGTGCTGGATACCTTCCTCCTTGGAAGTTACTGGTGGTCCCAGCTGTTCAATCAAGTAGAAGTGAGGTCTGACCCAGAGAAATACTACTTCCTTTAAATAGGACTCTTATAGCTTGGAGAAAAAAAGGGATGAAGAAATCTTGGGAAAAAAAACTGGTTAAACTAGTAAGAAAAAGATCACAATAAATAAGAACTAAAAATGTGAGACTTGAAACTCCAGAAAATGACAGAGAGGCAGAATAATTTCCCCCTCCTGATCAAACCAAATGTGAGAGATTGAAGAGATGTGGACACCGGTCCCTTCCATACTCTTGATGGGTAGTATGGTTTCTTCTGGTCACCACTTGGCACTCCAGGCTCAACTAGGGCTGCAGCCGAATTCTTGTTCAAGCCCTGAACAAACTACATTAGCTCCTAAAGAAGCTTTAGGTGCTTCTCATAGATACTTCTGTGGCGTGTACCTGGACAATCCAACTTATTGTTTAATGCCTTAATTTCCCTTTCATGGTCATGAAAAAAATACAATAAGTTTCTTGAAAGAAAACATCTAAGATGTATAAATTCAAATATTATTCACACTCCCTACATCAAGACTGTATCTTGCAAAAACATAGATTCCTATATAATATATAAATTAATGAGTGAATGAATGGACAAGCAAATGAACAAATAAGTATATAAGGAAACACTCCTAAGGCCCATGTCAGGAAACAGATAACTTCAATTTCATGAAGTTGCAGGCTGAATCAGGCAAACAGAATAGTAGATTTCCATGCCTGCCATGACTCAATGTATGGCTTTGGGAAAACCTTGTAATTTCTCCATACTTCAGTTTCTCACCCTATAAAAGGAGTATATTGCTTGAAATTCAATTCCCTCACTGCAGTGAAGGTTTTGATTCAACAGTTATAAAACGCTTCTTAGCTTCCCTGATTAATAGGCAAAATACTGTGGTAGTTGCATAATACGCTTTCCAAAAAGTATAAAGGTAACTAGTCAAATCTAATGTAAAATGATACTTGAGAAATAAATACCAGTCATATTTATTACTTCTCCATTCCATTTGCTAAGTCATAAAAATTACTTCTAACAGAAAAAGTATCAAATTAATATTCAAGCCAGTTGAAGTGTTATCATCATAGGTTTACCTATATTTGGGGGGTGGGGAGTTGTTTTGTTTTTCCAGGCTGCCCCACATGTTTATATGGTACGGTCAGGAATGTTGGGCATGGTTTTGAAGGCCTCTAGCGTATTCGTTGGTTTCTGGCATTCTAATGCACTCTACTCTTGTAACCATAAAAGTACTCTTGAGTGCTTCTGGAAATATATAACAAATCCTTAATCAATTTAAGAGTGTTTTAACTGCATACATGAAATTTCTTGGGAGGAAAATGTTAGCTATTCTACACACATATAGTACTTAAGTTAGCAAGAGAGTTCCTTCTCAAAGGCACAAAGCAGTTTCCCCATAGTAATATAATTTTCAGTTTTATGTGCATAAGTCCTATTGAATCCCTTAGAATAACAGGAAATTCTGCAGGAAAAAAACCCACAAAAATTGATAGCCATATTTATTCAATGCTAGAGGAATAAGTTAGCTATTTTGAGTTGGATTACTCTTTGAAGGCAATAGATAACCATTAAAGGTTAACCAGAATCTTAATTAACCAGAAATTTTAAGAGTTGAATACTCTAGACACAGAATTTTCTACGTAGATGACTGTAACAATAAAGTCAACTGATTAATACACTTCATTTTAAACTTCATCTATGACATTACTTCAGCCAGGATTTGAGTAGCTATTCTCTGGATTTTGATACATTGTATTTCACATTAAACAAATTACAACATTTCACAGATTTACAAATTAGTACATTGATAAGACAGCCTATATTTTGCTATATAGTAATAATTATCAACATATATTCAGAATAATCTCTTTTATAATAACAATACAATGTCTGTATCTTTCACCTGCATGTTAAAAAACCATAGTAATATATGTAAGGTGCTTAGAATCATGCCTGGCACATACCTGGCTCTTAACAGAATAATAATACATAACTGCTCATAAAGTCTCATCAACAATATCTGAGTTAGAGCCATTTCTCCTAATAATTCTTATAAATATTTTATGGTACTAAGTGAAAACATGTCACAAATATGACATATACTGCTTTTTTCCTTCCTACCAATTAGTTTAAGAACTATGAATATATACAATAATTATTCATATAACTCAGTTCTAACAACTCTTAAATGAGATATAAACAATATATAACATAGATATGATATATATGGGGTTAATAAATTATTTGCTCTCATCAATGAACTCTTCCTATTAACGTATGAGTCTCAAGGAATTTTATAATAAGCCTTCTTATGAATCAGAGCACATATAATTATCATGTTCAATTGAGCATAAAATTTTGCCCTTGGCTTTTATGAGAAACATGCCAGCATCATCATAGGGATGCAAGGTGTTATAACTTCTTTGAAAAATATTTTGGTACAATCTATGCAATATACACATATTCTTTCACCTATTAATTCTACATCTCAAGTTTTATGTACAGGAATTTTGGGTAAGTATAGAGGGAGTTATATAAAAATCATCACTGCAACACTCCTTGTAATAGTAAAAAGCTGCAAGCAACCTAAATATACACCAAGAAGGGAACAGTTAAATTATAAAACATATGCGTAAATTCCATAGGAGTATCCAAAATTGTATGTACTGATGTGGGAAAGTATTCAAGATACAGCATATCAAAATAAAAACAAACATAAAATAAAAATAAATTACAGCTTCACATAGTTCTTACATTTACACATGTATAGAAATAAGAGTCTGAAAGGACGTGCACTAAAGTATAACGATGAACTTTTATTTGTAGGATATGGATGAAATGAATAAAGTGAGGGACATCTACTTTTTATTTAAAATACATCTGTGTTTTTTAACTTCTTATTACTGTAAAACATACACACATACAGAAATCAAAAGTAGACAGCTGATCAATATTAAATAAGCACCCCCACGTCACCAATCAGTCCGAGATAAAGGCTATTACCAGCATTCCAGAAGCCTCTCTCCTTCCCTCTTGCAGTCATTCCCCTCATATTAATTTCTATCATATCTGTTTTAATGTGTTACCCAACGTCTGAGCTACCTCTTCTTTAAAAAAATGGTTTAAAAAAACTTGCTTCGGCAGCATGAAGGCTTCTTTTTTTTGAATATTAAATACGCTTAGCAGGTTATTCAAAGAAATCAATTTAAAAAACATTTTGAGCATTTTCAGGGTCTTTCCTGTACGAACTGAGTTATTCCTTACAACTCCGAGGGGCAAGAGGCAAGGATTATTATTACTCCCCGTGTCCTGTGGCAGTTCCGTCGGTAAGTGCCCCAAGGTTACACTGCCGGGGAACGGCAGCAAGGCCCAGACACACAGATGTAGTCTGATTCTGGTATTCGCGACTCCTTGTCAGACACAAACAAAGGAAAATAAAGGCAACAAGACAGAGAGTTGGGAGCACTAAGGTGTCTTCAGAACGAGGTCCTCTTTTTAGCTTCCTTTTGAATCCATCACTTAACATCTCTAATCCAGCCCCCAGCTGCAAAATGAAGTGAAGGTAAATTCCTCTTCTGGTCCGATTCTCTGATAAATAATGTGACCTACTAAACTACAGAGCAAATATGTTTCCTCATGAGGTAGAGAAATCACATACTGCACTCAGAAGTGACTCATACAAGGAAATAAAACCACAATTTTTGAAACTATTGGAAACAATAATTTTAATTTAATGTTATTTTTGGACACAAGAGGGGTTTTTTTTCCCCCTAAATAAGCAAGTTGGTGGTTTTGAAGGGTCTTGCTCATCTTTTTGTGGAAAATGCCTAAAAACAAACCACTAAAAACTAAACAAAAAATTTTCCTTCCTCAATTGTGCCTGAAAAAAGACCTAATTTCTCTCACCAAAAGGCCACACATACTTTAACAGACACGTCTGGGATTTCTGGCCCCCATATTTTGAAACATTGACATAAACAAATATAGAACATGCTTCCTCTCAGATGAAATCCATAATTCTGAGGGTTAAAAATTCTTCAAAATAACATGAAGTGTATCTCCGCAGAAAGCAACCAGAGAGGCCAAAGTTTGTTTCGGGAGAAAAGTAGAAGTACGAAAACTATAAACCTCGACTAGAATCTGTCTTTTTAATTTGGATACTCAAAATGCCAGTTCACGCTGGCTATATCTTTTCTTCTTCTAGAAAATCAAGAATATCTTAGTACAAATGAAGCTTTAAATAAGTTAGAACAAAAAATAACCGATAAACTTGCTTCCGTGACCATAAGGAAAAGAGAATCAGTTTCCAAACTGTAAACAGGATTTTCTTTGTAGTTATCTGGCTTTGGATGTGTGTCCTTTGAAGACACGCATGGAATAGAGCAGTTAGTGAATTTCCATCAATATGCCCAGGCCCTGGGACTACACAGGAGGAAAGATAGGATCTCTAACCTCAGTGAGTTCAGGTCTCTCTAGAAGACAGATTCACATATAATTAGCCTCAGGACAATGTGCTTTTATATTAATAGCCCCAAAAAAGGTGCTATGGTATTACAGAGAGAAAAGAATGAATTCTGCCTGAGTCTTAGGGTAGGCTTCCCAGAGGAGGTGACATCTGAGCTAAGCCTTGAAAGGTAAGTAGATTTTTTTGTCCAGGTAAGCAGCAAAAGAGTAAGAGGCAAATAGGTTAAGGGAGCTGGAGCAGTGGAAGACAAAGGTGGTGAGAGTATCCCAGGGAGAAAAAAAAAAAGGAAGTGCCTAATTGTGTTTAATCACACAGAGCACTCATAAAAATAGCTAAGTCTTACATTAAGACCCACTACACAAAGAATCAACCTGAGAAAGCAGATATGTGATCTGAATTCTTGGAGGAGGGCAGTTCCCTAATATATGAACCCAAGAAGTGTTCCTTTGGAAAAACAGAACCTCTGGTTTGCTGGCTATTCTCCAGTGAACAGGCTTCCTGTTCAACATCAGGGATGAAGTGTGTGGATGGACTTGAGTTTTGCTATGCCTTCTTTGGACTTCTTGTCAATGCATGGAACAGAACTCTCCTCCATGGTCTGAAAACTCATGATGTAAGCCCCTGACTTACAACCCCCCCCCCAACTCCCCTGGAACAGCCCCCATCTGTCAAGGGGATACCCAGAACCTTCACCTCTCTTCTAACACGTAGCCATGCAAGGTTCTTCTCCTCTTAGAAAACAGAAAGACATGTTGATCACATACAATAGGCTATATCTGCAGCCACGTTCCCCTCTTAAAAGTACATTTCAAAAATTAAAGCATAAACCAAAGGAGAGGTATGAGAGAAACAGACACATAGAGTATGTTTTTAAGTACCTCCACCCTGCCTGCCTCAGCATCAGTTAGTAAATAATGTGAAATCCCTAGGTCAGTTGACTGCTTCCAGGTAACATGAGTACCTGCCTAATATAACTCAAAGTAAAACTGCTAAATCGGACAATACATTAAGTGTGGAATTTCGAGTATCTTTGCCAATTACTAATGAGATGACAAAAATTATATACTGTTTAGACCTCATATGAGTATTAGTACAATCATATATTTATAATACTAATTGTTTCATACTTCAAAATAACTTCCACATTCAACCCACTACTCATGTAGGTAAAGTTACCCTCTCTCACTTTATGTTAACATTATATGTTCCTATTTTGTTCCTTTAAGTAATCTTCAAACATCTTTCATAGAGGCCTAAACTAGGCAGAGGTCAGAGGTGGTACTCAGACCAGTCACATTTGCTTACAGTCAACTACAGATCAAGTCGTAGATAAAATGGCTGTCAAAATTAAACCTCAAGAATTAGAACGTAAGTTTGGATTTGGTAATTCATCACTGGCGTGCTTACATGCAATATTTTCATTTTTATTTTCTTCAGATTGTACCACTGTTATTGAACTCAAGATCCGAAATTGTGGTACAGACTGAAAGCTAAGACATATTTCATCTGAAAATTTCTCATCACAAATGAACAAATGATTTTATTATGTATTTTAATCTTAGGCAGTTGCAATTATAGGTGACTTTACCTCTTCTGACACTACAGACTATAAATAAAAGTTTCTTATTACTGAATTATTTATCTATGGAAAAATAAATAACTGTCATTATTTAAAATGAATCAAAAGTAACTACTAATAAATAACAGTTAAAAAATAGACATTAAGGTGAATCAAATAAATACCTACTTCCTATATACCTTCCTATGTATTCTGCTTTCCCCACTCATATATTATTCCTAGGGGAAAAACGTGCTGAAAATAGTCAATTTGTGTAAAGCTTATCTGTAAGTCCCCTCTGTGTAAAGTTTATCTATCAACACAGACCAATGAGAGTTGTTTGATTTGTATTTAAACTTAGGAGGAAGGTATGAAGATTCTCACACTTGACTGAAAATAGAACAATTCTGTCATGCAAATGCCTGGGAACATTTTGACTATATCAAGTGATCTTAAGATCTACTTTGGTCATGGGTTCTCAACTGGGGGCAATTTTGCTTCCAGGGGATGTCTGGCAATGTCGAGACAGTCATTACTCAGGGGAAGGTGTTACTGGCATCCAGTGGGTGCAGGCTAGGGATGATACTTAACACTCTATAATACACCAAGACAGTCACTCACACACACACACACACACACACACACACACACACACACCCCAACAGAGAATTACTGAGCCTGGGGCACCTGGGTGGCTCAGTCAGTTAAGTATCTGCTTTCAGCTCAGGTCATGATCTTGGGGTCCTGGGATCAAGTGCTGCATCGGGCTCCCTGCTCAGCAGGGAGTCTGCTTGTCCCTCTCCCTCTGCCCCCCCCACACTCTTTCTTGCACGTGCTTTCTCTCTCTCTCTCTCTCTCTCTCTCTCTCTCAAATAAATAGATAAAATCTTTAAAAGAAAAAAAGAATTATTGAACTTAAATGTCAATAATAAAAGCTTGAGAACATCCGAGACTAATGTAACACTGTGTATCAGCTAGTGGGAGACATCGGTCTATATATACTGTGGGATGCAAGCACAGCATCAATATTAGTATAAAATTTTTTATTACAGATGCATCTGTTATTTTAACTTCCCTTTCTCCCTCAGCCCCACTCTGCTATACATTCATTACATATGAATCCAAGGACTGAGTGATAAATTCTAGAAACAGAGGAGCTTATAACCCCCTATTGTCTCTGCAGAGATAAGAATCATAGCAACATTTAAAGTTATCTCATTAAGTTTACATTAAGTCCATCAAGCCCACTGTCAATTGAAAAGTATACAAATTCTTATAATTGGTACCTTCGGGCTGAGAAAAGCAACCGAGGATTATAAAATAAGAGTACAATTATAGAATGTGCTTAAAATTACTGAGGGAAGTTGAGGAACCCATAAATCAAAGCCTTAATAAATTCTATATTATTGCATGTGGAAGTATTTGTTAAAAGCAATTCTGAGGGCGCCTGGGTGGCACAGCGGTTAAGCGTCTGCCTTTGGCTCAGGGCGTGATCCTGGCGTTATGGGATCGAGCCCCATGTCAGGCTCCTCCGCTATGAGCCTGCTTCTTCCTCTCCCACTCCCCATGCTTGTGTTCCCTCTCTCACTGGCTGTCTCTATCTCTGTCTAATAAATAAATAAATAATCTTTAAAAAAAATAAATAAATAAATAAATAAAATAAAAGCAATTCTGTGCAACATAAATGGCCAAATCTCAGTTTGGAGCACCTCTAATGTTTTCTCTTAGTCCTCCAATTACAGCCTCAGATTTGCCAAGATCACCCAAGAATGCCGAATTTGTACTTGGATCACTGGGGACTCAGTTTATAGTCCCCAGTTTGTGGCCCCAAAAAATGACTTCCAGCTCTAAAAATCTGTGAACATTTTCAGTAAACTAATGGAGAATAACACTTACGATCATAATAGCTAATACTCATATCAGACACTATTCTAAATACCTCATATGTATTTACTTACTGAATTCTAAAAAGAGCCTCGCAAAGTATGCTCTAGTATATATGAGAAAACTGAAACAAAACCAGTTTAAGTAACATGCTTATCATTACAGAGTCTTCAGTATCAGAGCTGGGGTTTGAAAGCAAGCAGCCTGGCTCCATATTCTTTGTACTTAACCACTATGCTATAAAAAGAATCAGGTCCGGGGCACCTGGGTGGCACAGTGGTTAAGCGTCTGCCTTCGGCTCAGGGCGTGATCCCGGCGTTATGGGATCGAGCCCCACATCGGGCTCCTACGCTATGAGCCTGCTTCTTCCTCTCCCACTCCCCCTGCTTGTGTTCCCTCTCTCACTGGCTGTCTCTATCTCTGTCGAATAAATAAATAAAATCTTTAAAAAAAAAAATCAGGTCCCTTAGATTTCAAGTGCTATGAAATACTCATATCTTCTGAGATCTTCAGGATCCTTGGCTTCTCCGCTGGGATCACTGACTTTCAATGATCATATGGGAAATAAATACATTTCTACATACATATACATGTACATATAAGCTGGGCCTAGATTCAGAGCTGTAATTGTACTGAGATACAAAAATCCCTGAGGTTGGGGGTGCCTGGGTGGCTCAGTAGTTAAGCGTCTGCCTTCGGCTCAGGGCATGATCCCAGAGTCCTGAGATCGAGCCCCACATCAGGCTCCCCCGCTGGGAGCCTGCTTCTTCCTCTCCCACTCCCCCTGCCTGTGTTTCCTCTCTTGCTGTGTCTCTCTCTGTCAAATACATAAATAAATCTTAAAAAAAAAAAAAAAAAAAAAAGCCTGAGGTTATTCCTAAGGCTTTTCTGCAGTCTAATGGTCACAGCTATCCCCGCTGCTCCCAAACTCATGGCAGAGGATGTCCAGGGCCACCATCACTGCCCTTGTCCCCATTTTCTTTATGCATTCATTCAACAGAAACTTACTGACCCCTACCTTCCTGGAGATACGGAGATGACAAATGCCAGTATCATGTCGGTAAATTCTCAGTCTAGAGCAGGATTTAAATTCACGTAATCTATTACGTGTCAGTGGGGCAAGTGCTGTGCTAAATAAAGGTAGAAACTGGGTGCTTTGGCAGCAAAAAGGAAAGAAACATCCAATTCAGCCTCCGGAGGACAGACGAACTTACTAGAAGAGGTAACATTTTATGTCTGCGGTCTTGAAAAAGAAGTTGAAAAGAAAGTTTCAGGGGCAGAAGAGATGTCTTCCAGGTAGAAAGACTCCCATGCACAAAGAGATGAGGTGGAAATGACGGGGGTGTATTTATTTGAGAACTGCAGTTCTCCATACGGCTAGAGATTCTTGTGACCAGGTGGTGAGAGATGAGAATGGCAACCTGGGCAAGGTTCTCAGCACAGAAGGCCCTGAGCTCCCTGCTAAAAATTCTAGAATTGTCCTAGTGGCAAGAGAACATTTTTTGAAGTATTTTAAGTCAAGGAGGGTCCTGATAAAAATTGTGAACAAATGTGATTGAACATTCCTGGGATGGGGAGGAGAGTTTTGGACACAGTGCCAGCGTAGTCCAGGGTGGTCCCTCAGGACTAAACCAAAGACAATATGACCAAGTGTGTATAGGACACGTGTCTACCCAAAGCTAATATGATAATCTGAGAATTAAACCTGGGATCTTGGTGATCATGGTTAACTCACTTAGTATTGTTAACCATTCCTTGTGAATGGTATATGCCAAGAAAAAATAAAACTTATTATAAGAAACTAAGAGCCCCAAAGCCTTCAAAGTTAACACAGAGAAGTGAAAACCTATTCATCTCTAACTTTCACAGGTCTTTAGTGACACTGAAAATGAAAAAGCACTTAAAAAGCATGTAGGTGTACCTAGAATTCTGCTAGGTCTCTTCAGGAATGAAGCCTGGAAAATGTAAACACGATGATTAAGGAGACAAAACAGACCTAAATTGAAATTCCTCTTGGGTCAACTAAGAAAAATAAAACAGTAGCCTCATCTGAACACCTGAAAGTTCAGGTAAAAAATTTAATAGTGCCGCTGTTCTTGACAGAATTTTTGAGGTTTGCATTCTTAAATTACCTACTAGAAGCAAAGTTTGAGATTACAGAAAACCTGCCAGAGGGAATCTGAACATGACTCACCCACTTGTGATTAAATTTGGCTAGAATTACCTGAGTCATAATCATACATGACTATACATTTGCATTTAAATATAAACTTTTAAGCGAAAAGCATTAGCTAATTCAGAGACCTGTTGACTCCCCAAGTCATCATCACTTTCAACACACCGGACACATTAGGTTGGAAGTATTCAATCTCTGAGTTAGAACATCTAGGTCTTTTCAAATCCTTGAACATTGGGGAGTTCAGAGCCAGAGGTGAACTGTAATGAATCGATCACTCCGCAGGGTATATGCAGAGGTCTGTGAATTGTGTATATGACCTTCTGGAGAATAAGCTCCCCCAGTATGTGGTACACCTACTTGATTAAGTATAGAATTTCAAATCGAATGCTATTGCTTTTGTGAGTAGAATTAAACTTAATGGCATCTGAATGTAAATTTTTATGATTTAATTGTAGCCTTCACTAGAAATGTCCCTTTCATTTTAGAAAGAAAAGAGGAAAGAATCACAGAAACAGCAGCAAAAATTTATATGGAAATCTAAGGCCATGTCAATTTAGGCCACTGCTGATGTTTCTTCATAAAGTCTTTAAAGGGAAAAAGATACTCTTACAAAACAAACCTTTGCATGTAAAAACGTGGTGGGCCTCATTCAGACCTGTACCTCTATGTAGGAAACATACTGACTACTTTTACTTTCCCAGTACTAAACTGAAATTAAGTTGCAGTTTGGTTAATAAGAATATTCAAGTAACACTAGGGTGAGCAGACTGTACCTTTTGCCCACATATTACAATGAAGATATTTTATGGTGCTTGAGAGTTGTTTTTGTTTTCTTTTTTAGTGCAGGTCATGCTAACATACTGTTGCAGGTACTGTGAGTGGACCCCCTTCTCCGAGGACCTTTGGCCATGATTTTCGCACACTGGAAGACCCTTACAGAGACTTTGGGAGCCAGCAATGGTCCGAGGGCAGTGCTGGTGAGTGATGCACGGGCCACCCACGTTCGGTTTCACTCAGAACAGTGAATATTTCTCCAGTGGGCACAGTGTTAGTTTTCACTTCAGTAAAGGGGTCTGCGGCTCAATACATAAATAAAAAATGAAAACCACTGTTTCAGTGAAAAAAATACATTCAAGTTACAAAACAGATTATCAACAGCAAAACAAAAGTGTTCACCTAGAGAAAACCTTAAAAATGTAAAGTCTGATATGATATCCATGCAAACTGAAAGTGTTTCCAAAATATGGGTGACCCCACTATAATTGAAACCTGCCTCTAGAAATTCGTTATGCAGTCCTTATTAGTTGGTTCAACATAAATGAGTAGATTTGAGATTCATAACTAGCATTCAGGCTTAAAACAGCAGCAACAGTAACAACAGTAACCAAAACCCTGTAAAACTGATAGCAACTAACCAGTGGACAAGGCTTAAAAAGCAAAGGAAAATTCTACATATAAGGTAAATATTAGAAAGATCTGGTCATAAGTTCCTAACACTCGGGAAGCATTCTAGAATAACAGTTTCTCCAAATTCAGTCATTTGCCACCAACCTTTAGGCTTTTGGCTATTTTAGCCAAGCGTTTACTCACTGTCACTTCATCTGCTTCTTTAAATAGGTCCTTTCTAAAATTTAATTTGTTTTACTTCAATACTTCTTTTTGGACTTTTCTTAAACAATATTATCTGTGAAATTATAGGCTTAACATGAAATTTTACATATTTTTCTAATATCCTAGAAATAAATACATAACCAATAATATAAAAATAAAATGTTTTTTCAGAGAGCACCTACAATGAACTCGTATCTAGCTGGTGGGAGCAACTGGCTCATGCAACCCTTAAGGATAAGGACTCTGATACAGAGTTGGGATCCTGGCTCCACTCCACTGCATAACCAGGTCTCAGTTCTCCTACCTATAAAATGGGAATGATAAAAGTAACTAATTTATGGCATAGTTGAAAAGACAAAATTAGCTAATCCACATAAACACCTTAAAGTGTTCTGCATAAAGTAAAACCTCAGGAAATGTTAGCTGTGATGTTATGATGATGATAATGACTGACGATGGTAATGACTGATGACAGCAATGATGATCATTTACACAGACATAAAAATTACAATTGTATGAAAATACTGACAATTTCTACATTAAAATATACTTTGAGATATGAACATACTTAAGGAAATATGCATTAGGTGTAAAAGCTCAAGATGGCTATTCAATATTGGCGATTTGGGGTTTGGTTTTTTTGTTTGTTTTTTTGAATATTTTATTTATTTATTTGACAGAGAGAGAGAACAAGCAGGGGGAGCGACAGGCAGAGAGAGAGGGAGAAGCAGGCTCCTCCCTGAGCAGGGAGCCCAATGTTGGGCTCGATACCAGGACCTGGGATCATGACCTGAGCCCAAGGCAGATGCTTAACTGACTAAGCCACCCAGGCACCCCTTCAATATTGGTTTATTGCAACTTCATTTTGAAAGCATTCCAATGTGATCACAACAATCAAACTTTGCCTAAAATTTTCAATCTGAAACTATCTACCTGTGAAAAAATAATATTAAAAAAATCTGTGGGGCACCTGGGTGGCTCAGTTGGTTAAGCACCTGTCTTTGGCTCAGGTCATGCTCCCAGGACTCATGATTGCAGGCTCCTGGGATCAAGCCCCACATGGGGCTCTCTGCTCACCAGGGAGCCTGTTTCTCCCTCTCCCTCTGCCTGTAGCTTTGCCTACATGTGCACTAGTGCTCTCTCTCCCTCTCTTTCCCTGTCAAATAAATAAATAAAATCTTTTTTTTTAAGATTTTATTTCTTTATTTGACAGAGAGAGACAACCAGCAAAAGAGGGAACACAAGCAGGGGGAGTGGGAGAGAAAGAAGCAGTCTCCTCGTGGAGCCTTCTCCTAGTGGAGAAGCCTGATGTGGGGCTTGATCCCAGAATGCCAGGATCACCAGGATCACACCATGAGCGGAAAGCAGACGCTTAACAACTGCGCCACCCAGGCACCCCTAAATAAATAAAACCTTAAAAAAAAATCCTAACATGATAATATAGGTCTTTCTCCCATGGCCCAAAAGTACACCAAAATAAATGTACTTATTGTATATAAATAAAAGTTTTAAAAATATGAACATGTTGTACTAAAGTGTTTCATATGGAGAAAAAAATTAGAATTCCTGACATTTTAATATGGTGTTATTCATCAGCCATGGACTGAAATCTCAGGGTGAGAAAAGGGCCAGGCCAATGCTGAAAGGTTTCAAATATCAAACTATACTATTATGTCAGTGACCTAAGATCAATTAGCACCTTTCAATGACAGAAAAGGTTACAGTGAGACTCAGAGGTGCACTCTCTGAAACTATTTTAAACCACCATAAAAATGTGGTATTGATAACTCAAAATGGTTTCTATTTTTACATTAATCCATTTCATCTCTTTTTCTGAAAGACAGAAAGGGAGTCAGGGCCGTAAGGGTAGTGGTAGTCATTTTCAGTACCTCTCTACTAGTAGAAACACAGCCGGACACATGAAAGAATCACAAAGTTCAACAGTAAAATGGCGTATCACCAAGGCACATACTAACGTGCGGCGCCAGGAGCAATATTAGGTGATGGTAATGTTTACAAAGTCTTCAAACCTCTTAAACGCAATCAAAATTGCTTGTACTGCACTTGAATATGTGATTCTTGTTTATTTTCTTCCACTCAAGTTCAAACTAAAGGATGCCAAGTTTGGCTCCATGTACAACGTAATGAATATTCAGCGTCCCCCATGTTAAAACACATCTAACGGAATATGCAGTATTACACACGCGGCAACTAAATACACAGCTACATCTCACCAATCTCTACCACAAGTGCCTGAAAGATCACGTCATTTCTTAGTTCACTGGGGAAAATTCACCCGAGAAGCAGGTACATTGCAATGTCATCCATTTGTTCTCGTGTTCACTTCATTCACCTAGTAACCATTGCAATAAAATCCCCCAACTACATTTCTGAATACAATTAGTTTAAGATGCTCTGTAGGAAGACACATAAGAGTTTAGAAAGTGTACAAATAATATCCATTTAAAAAAGAAACTGTCGTGATCATATTCTCCCTGAAAAGATGAGGTGTTTGATAAGGGGCTTGCTCAGTTCTTCAATGAAAAGACTGCAAACAACTTCTGCTTTTGATACCACGCATTTCTGTTTGTTTCTTAAATGAGTGATCTGAAATATTGACAACCAGACAGTACCTAATTTTAGGTTTTAAGTGCTTTAACAGCTCCGTGAAATATGATCACCAGCTGCGATACAGACTATGGTGAATAAAGTCCTTATAAAGGGGGCCTGTTTTTACTGAATGTTCAGTGTTCCTGCATGTACCTAGGAGGGGGAAAAAAAAGATAATGAAAAAACATAATAAATACCTGTGCTCTTAAATTACTTAACACTTCACTAAGTCTTGAAAAGGATTATCTCCCCTCTTCTTGAATTCTCTATAAAAATGTGAGGTTTCATTGGGTAAAATAAGTTAATTTTTATTATTTGAAAGTTAGAACGTGAACTTTCCAACATCCTAACACTTCGTAACAATAGTTAAGGCTTTTCTACCATTCTACTTTCCTAAAATGCCTGGATAAATTAATTTCAGTGCATAGATTTTTTTAAATGAAATACCAAGCCACATAAATATATTTTTAGACATGGCATCAGTCATTTAGAGCTTGCAACAGAGATTGAAAACATGAAACTGGACACTCTATTTCCCGTGGGTATGTAAAAATTTATTTACACCCTAAGTCACAACATAAATAAAAAGAAAACTCTTAGAAATGGAAAAGTGAGGTTTTTTTCTAATTCAGAGATTTTTTAGAAGAAAAAATAAATTACAGCGAAATGACAAACTACTCATCTGCCAGTCTCCTTCAAAAAAGAAACTTTTATGCAAAGGCAAATTTTTTTTTCAGCTAGCTTCTACAAATCCTCTAGAACAGCATCTATATTTCTTAGTTAGAATAATGATTGTTCCTGAACCAATTTCTTCTTATACAAATCTTAGGGTTTATTTTTTTTAATTTTTAAATGTGAACACATGATTTAAACATTACCTCTGATTATATACATAAAGCTTTCCATTTAGTATAAGAGAAATTAAGTTACTAATATCCAATGAAATAAATACTTCCTAATAAAAAGTAAGTAAATCTTTTTATTTCAGTTATAGTTGTGAAACAACCTCTATGATGGCCTTAAAATATTGAAGGGTACTCTTCTCGGGTAATTGAAAAAGAAAAACAGGCTTTTGAAAAACACACTGATTTTAAATTTTAAACCTTCACTTGTTATGAAAGACAAGGATATGTCCCTAATAATAATAATTTAAAAAAGGACAGTTCACAAATAATCTAATTATGTTACCTTCAAGGTTGTAACTGTCAAAAGTTCTAACTTTCTTTCTTGTACAGTCACTTCTAAAAATTGGTTTAACTCTGAATGACTTACAACTTTTAATCGGGTGGAACAAACTATTTTTATGGTTTATAATAACAATAAAAATGGATGCGGTTATATCTGCCTTTGGTATTGTTGCCATAAAAATTAGATTCTGGCCGTCTAGCTCCACACAAAACAGTCTGTCTCTTGTTACTACTGCTACTTATTTCTTGGGATAATGTTATTTAAACACACACACACACACACACACACACACACACAAATGCCTTTGAGTGCAGGCTCTTAAAAACGCACCACACCACGTATCAAATATTTTGTTTTAGGATTCTCTCCCAGCCCCCTTTCCTCGTTTTTGGTTCTTCAGCTACAAGATGGCCAGAAACATTATAAAAGAAGAAGAAGAAGAAAAGGAAACATTTCTGCTTAAAACCAAGTTCTACCCAGGAAAGGTTATCAACTACAATCCTTGTCCTGACGGGGTTTTAAAAATAAAAACAAAAACAGCCCAACCAACAAAAAACCATCACTGACTTTGAATACTGCCAGTCACCCATGTGTAAATGAAACTTCAGAAGCTGCTAAAGGGGAGCCCGCGGTTGTTAAACGCTCCTAAGACTCCCACCTAAGTCCCGAAGGAGCCCGCACAGAAACTGACAAACGCAGGACGGTGCAAAATGTGGCCGCTGAAGACAAGAGCAACAAAATGCCATATTCGAGAAGATATGTGTCGCTACATCAATTACGTTGATCCCAGGGTGCCAAGCCAAAAGGGGTAAGGGAGAAAGAAAACTGTTAAGTATGAGCTCTTAATGTGAAACCTAAACTGTCGGTTCTCTTAGGTATCAGATTTTGGAAGTGTCTGTAATGACAGCCAGGAAAGCAAATTAATGGCCAACGGCCCACTGGGTTTGAACACGAGACTCCTGTTACCTCCTCCCAGATCAAGTACACAACACACACACGCACACGGAGATGCTCCACGTGGAACTGCTCCGAAACCAAAACACACGCCCTGTCGCTACTCTGCACCTTGGCAGAAAGGGCCCAGGGACCTGCACCTTCCTCCAGCGCCCTCAGGTTAGGATTCATGAATGACTGACTGCCGGCTCTAGAGTGCTGGGGAGAGAGGCGCGGGGAGCGAGGGGAGAAGACACTGTCTCCAAACACTACCCTCCCACCCACACACACACTCACCCAGAGCACAAACCCCACTAGCCTTCAAGGGAAGGAGCAAGAGAGGTGGCGGGGAGGACAGACACTGCCACCCCAACGAGGGACTGATTGCTCTCCGGTTTCGCTACCGCCCTGCCATGGGACTCGGTCCGCAAATTTCCTTACAGTTCCAAGCTGTTCAAATAATGCTGACAAAGAAAGAGACATCCTTAAAGTGTTACTAAACGAAAGTTCTGGCTATTGTGTGACACAAAATAAAACAAGTACACACGCGGTCTTCTTCCGAATCCCGCTTAACCACGCGAAAACAGCCTTTTCCAGCGCCACAACCACCCCAAATCCAGCAAGCTTTGAAACGAGAGAAAACCTGCTCTCCGCAGCCAGGTCCCTTCGTTTGGAGAAGTTATAATCCCTCCATGGCATCCGCGTCCCGAGCCAATGAACGCGACTCCTCTGACAAGGCGCCTCTAATTTCACGGACCCTGGCAAGCTGCAGGAAACATTCGGTCCACGCCGCATAAAAACTATTAAAGTGGGATGGCCGCAGTTTAAAAGGCCGGTTCGTGCCTCGAGATTAGAGCACATGCAGTGAACGTACACATGCATGTAGCATCGTGAAAATGCCAGGAGCCTGGGCCCTCCACCGAACCCGGTCAGCATCCCTGCGTCAGGCTTATCTAGGGGGTCATCAAAGTAATAAACAGCACTGGAAGGATGTAGGGGAGACCCAGGGCGCGCGCCCCCGAGAACCAGGGGGCGGGTACAGGTAGGGAGCGGCGCACTCCATCCCGCCGCGGCCCTGCAACAGCCCCGCGGGCTTGGAGACGACCCTCGGGGCTCGGGGTGTGCTCCCGGGCAGAACGCACCACTGCAGCCCCCCGGCGGCCTGGGCCTCGGGCGGGCGTGCTGCACTCCGCCTCTGGGAGCCCGCGGGGAATCGGCGCCCACACCCCGTCCCGGCGCGCGTCCCTGGTCCCCGGGGCTCCGCGCCCCCCGCGGAGCCACACGCAGTTCCCCGGAGAGAGTTCACAGTCTCCCGGCAAACCGGACCCCGCGGGCGGGGACGGGGAGAAGGGACACTCACCTCCCGCAGCCCGGACCGCCTCGGGATCTGAAGTTCAAGTGTCTGTCCCAGCAGCGGACCCGTGCGTCTGTATTTAGGTATTTACTCTCGTTCCTTCCAGTGTCGGAGTTTCCCCTTCGCGTTGTGCCTCTGGTGAAAACAGGACATCCCCTTCGGCCACCCCCCAACAAATAGCGTACACTACTGGGGGAGAAACGGGCGGGGGGAGAAGCCGGCTCCGAGGGGGAGGAGGAAAGGAGAGGAGCCAAAACTCTGGACTAAGACAGGGGTGGGGAAAAAGTGGAAGAAAAGAAAAAGAGCGCGCGCACAGCCACCGCTGTCGCCACTACCCAGCTTTTCCCTAAGCTCTTTCCCCCTCTGAACGGGAGCGAGAACTTCACGTGGACAGGCTCGAAGTTTTGCGCGGAAGCCGGGAGCGGCGGAGCGTGCGCCGCGCCGCGGGCAGCCTTGCACTTGCGCGCGGGGTTGGGGGCGGGGGACGCCGCCGCCGGCGCCCGTGGCCACTGGAGGCCGCCGGGGGGCCCCGGGGCGGGCGGCGCGCAGGGACCAACTTCTTTTTATTCGACCTCGGTGACTGCCAGTTGTCATCGTTCGCGGTCCCCCGTGGGGACCGCTCGGGACCCTTGGCGTCCCCGGTGGCGCCGCAGTAATCTCCGCGCCCTCCGCGCCGCCCCCACCCCGCCCCCACGGGCCTGGCGGCGGCCGCTGCCACCCGCGATTGAGGGGAGGGACCCGCGACCGCACTCCCCTCCCTGGACGAGGGAACCGCTGTCTGTCCCCACCTGCTTTGGCGGGGCAGCCCAGGAGTTGCCTCCCACTCCGCCGCTACCCAGTCCCCGCGTGTAGGCCACTTCGGGCCCCCTGCCGGATTCCTTTCCACTTACCCCAAGGGAGAAGCCAGAAGGGACTTCGCCTACTTGCAACGACGTAAAAGAAAAACCAACCCACGCCAGTGGGAAGGGACGAAATACCCTTTCGCGTGAAGATGTATGCTAGGAACGAGTAAGCAGTCTGGGGGTAGGCTTTGCTGGGAAGGGCCTGGGCCCCTTCCAGCGCTGGGCACAGGTATAGGCATCCCTTCCAGAGGCCCAAAGGTCAGGCAGCGTCAGTGCTTCCCCAGGCACATTGCTGAAGTGACATTTCGTGCCTAAGCCTTTTGCGCATGCATTATGCACCCACATAGGATTTAATATTCTATAGGAACATATGTGTATATCACAACCAGAGGCCGCGGCAAAGTAGACAATAAACAACACACAAATTTTGCATCCGTTTAACCACCTCTCCCTGAAACCTGTTGCCCATTTTGGGAGCATCTTCTTTAATTGTCACATCGATTTTAAGTGTTTTACTTTATTGAGAATTTACTGTCAGTCGTTACTGGTCCCTTCTGGTAGGTGTATGTTCATTTAATTTTCATAACTCGATTGTGTGGTGGTTGTTTAAGCCCATACAAGAGATAAAGAGACTAGGCCCAAAGAAACCTAAGTAACTTCACCAGAGACAACCCAGTGGTCTCTAACCACAAAGCCTATGATTCAACAAGCAGCTCCCCACATCGCCTTAGATGTGGCAGGAGAGATTACAAGGTAACTAGTAGAATTTACTCCTATTCGAAGAAAATGTAGTTTTAATGTTTTGTCAACTTAAATCATTTTCCATAAAAAGTTCAGAAAAATATTTCCCCCTTTACTTCAGCTTGGTCTTTTGCAACTGCCATGAAGACTGTCAGGTTTAAAAGCAAAAACCAGTATTGATTTCTTGTAATTACAGCTTATTTTTTAATTAGTGGGGCATTATCCACAATTATGTACAGGCAATGGAAAAGGTGAGGTTGTAAATTTAAACTGATAAAGGCACTCACTGCTACTCTCACCACTCGCTGGGTGTTGATCTTGCCTGCAGATTTATTTTGAAGGCCTAGACCTGCCAGGAGCCATGTTCCCTTTTCTGCTTCTCGAGGTGGAAAAGGTTCTGGTGGTGGATTTTGTGCAAAAAGGATTTGGAGCATGATCTGAAACACACCGTGGCCTGAAGAGGATGTCAGTTACTATACATGTAAGACAGAAATATCAACGGGAAGACTTAATTAACTTCGCAGATCTTATTTTCTCCCACTTTACAGGTAAGAAAGTTAAGGACTCGGAATTTATAGCAGCTTCCTAATAAATGGCAGACCTAGAATTCAAACCAGCCTCTGTGCAACCCCAAAGACCACTGTTAGCCCCTGTGATGCTATTATTATTAATAGAGTAGTCAGAAAAATAGCAAATATTTTTAGTACAGTGTATATGTTTCAATGACTGTACCAAATATGTAAAATGTAAGTGCAAATGTTGAATCTAATACTCTCATAAGGCCATAATTTTTGAATTTCATTTTGGTACGAAACATTATATTAGTTTGACCTCTAAATAAAGGTGGGGAAATGCACAATTTAGATGCAGTAAAATTTCATACTTTAGCATATCGTTCATACAAATATAGTTTTTAGCATGGTTTTACACTCCCTTCTAAAATCAGATTTTCAGCAAGACTGACCTTGCTTTCAATTTACTCCCCTCCCATGTGATTTTTTTATGTGTCTTCATAAGAATGTATTTACAGAAGTTATTTTAAAAAACGTAGAATTAATTATATCACAGTATTCAACTTCTTATTACTATCCTCGAATCCATCGAGTCTTAGATGTGCATAGATTACATAGACACTAACAGGAGTGATATAGAATGTCATATTTCAGCCCAAGTTTGAAATAAGAAGTTGAGCATAGGAAAGAATTTTGAGGTTCTATAGGCAAAATTTATTGCTTGTTTAAATAAGCATTATTTCCAGCATTTCTTGAATATTGCTTTTATAATTATTGCTAGATCATCTGTAATATTTTCAGTTAATATTTTTCTTTAAACTTTATATTATAAGCTTATCTGACAAAGGAAACTTATCATCATCATAAATGGAAAATCAATATAATTTACTATAAATAGAAAATAACCTTGCAAATGAATTTGTATTATGTAAATAAAAATTATTTATTCTATGCCCCTAAAATTATTTCACACATGAGTCTGAGAAACACTGGTTTAAAGAATTACATTCCTTATTGTCCTTCAGGCTCTCCAAAACGTATTTCCAAGCCTTTCCTTTCCTTTACTGTAGAGAATTGTTGAGTCCAAGATGCTTTGAGGTGTTAACCTTTAAAATTCTGTTTTTATTCAATTATTGATTTCCTTGCCTTGAAGTATCTGAAGTTGAGGTGTCTTTTTAAAATTAATTTATTGTTAATTTATTGTTCATTGTTTTTCTTAGTATCTTATTTATAGTAAAATTCAAACAATTCATAAGCATACAATTAAAAACCAAATTACTCTCTAGAGAGACTATGCCAGTTACCCATTACCCTCCCCTTCGGTCTGCCGCCTCAACACTCACACTTCATCTTAGGCCTTAACCTCTAAGAAAGAAAATTCCAACTGTTAACCTCATGAAGTGGCAGCATCTATTGGCCCAGTCTGGAACTGCAACAAAGTTCTACAAGGCAATGAAGGGAAGAGGAAAAAATAAAACAGTAAGAGGGGGTCAAAGAGCTTGAAAAGAAGGAGGGCACATATTGCATGGTGCACTGGGTGTTACACGCAAATAATGAATCGTGGAAAAAAACTAAAAACTAAGGATATACTGTATGGTGACTAACATAACATAAAAAAAATTATAACAAAAGAAAAGAAAAGATGGTTGGGGAAATTCTGAAATCTGCTGGAAAATTCTGGAAGTGATTCAGAAACACTAACAGACCCTACATGACACGAATCAGGTCATCAGACTATCCATAAATGTCCAACTTAATCTGAGAAAAGACATGTGTTTGGGAGCAAAAAATAATGTGACTTTATAGTGAAAATCGGTGGAAATCTAAGATTCCCTTATTAACAATTCCTTCAGCCAACCCCTCCAGGGCGGGATGCTTCTGCTCCTGTCATCTACTATTTGTTTATTTTTCAAGTGTGCATAGTACAGTTTGGCATTGGGTTTTATGGAAGACAAATTAAACAAACAAAGCCCTCTAGGAGCTCATAATCCAAAACATAATTTTTATTTTAATTTCATTTAAAAGCAACCTTAAGGGAAGACCATTCCATCACTTTAGTAAGAACAAACGTTAGACTAAAAAAATTTAATAAGACACTACATTCACCAACCAAAAAAAAAAAAAAAACCGGAAGAATGGATGCTTATAGAAATAATCCCAAAACAGATCTTTCAAGTTACTCCATTGGTGTACCTTTGAACTCCAGATGGAAGTATACACAGTTCTTAAAGAAAAAAAAGTCATTCAATTGTTTCTTAGTAAATTCTAAGTAAACCCTTTGAGCTTTGGGAGAATGGCCTTTCAGAGGCCAGCATCCATACAATGTAGGTTTAACACGGTTTTACTCAACTACTCTACCAATGACAGATTCCGGGAACAAATGCGGATAAGACACAATTGCCCAGCAATCTAAAGTGCTATGCTGCTGGTTCACTAAAATCTGTAAATAAACACATATTCTGAGTAATTGTGTGCAAACAGATCAAGCTTGAAAAGGTTTCTACTGGTTTATGAAAGTGAAGAAATCGGATCTGCGGGGGACTTGCTGGGTCATTCTCTTCTGCTGGGCTCTCTACTAAACTTCCTCATTCTTGGCAGAGTCTCTAAAGAAAAGGAAATAAATGCACACTCTCTGGGAGACAGCTTCATTATATTTACTTTTAAATTCTCTCTTGAAATTTTTTCTCAAGTTAAATCCTTTTAGTACCCTATTATGCAATTCTACTCTATCTTTCATGTTTACACCCAACCTTCAGATGTTTATAAACAGATATCATGCCCACTTTTAGTCATCTGTGAGCCACGTTAAACAAATGTAAGGCCTTTTAATCTTGTTTCAGCGCAGTCTCTCCAAGCCCTTAATCATTCTTATTGCTTGTCTCTGAACTATTTCCAGTTTCCTAGATGTTCATTTTTGTTAGACGTATCCCACATTGAACGCATTGTTCCAGGTGTGGTCTCATTAGCATCCTAGAATGAGTCCTTTTTTTTTTCCTTATGTGGCCTTATGTTTTGGCTTCATTGCAAATTCCCACCAACTCAAGCTACTTTACATATGCTCGCAAACTTACATGTAACTTCTTTCTCTGTTTTCACTTTAGCAGAGTTTCTTCTGGCATACTGTAACAACCAGGATTTTGCAAGTACTTCAAATGCATAGTTCTAAATGATAATAGGACTAAATAAGTGAACAATATTACTTGGTTGTTCTTTTGCTTTCAGGGGCTTATAACTACCCACATTTCAAACAAGGAAAGGTCTAACTAACCTCTTTCTTAATATAACTCTATTATATATCCTTATGGTGTTCCTCTACTCATAAAAGATGTCCACTGATTATTACAATCGCAAAGTCCCCAAAGTCCACCAATTATAATTCCAAAGTACCCAAATTATGAAGGGCAAATAAATCGATTTGACAATGTTAAGGTAATGCATTTGGCATGGTTAACTCCATTACCTATTTATTTTATAAAATCTTAAAGTTAGGAAGATAACTGCTATACTGCAGCTATCCATTTAGACTGACTATTTTTTAATGAAAATATTTTAATATAACTGAAAATTGTGAAAGAAGCTTTGTAATGTCCATTCTTTTCATTATATCCTAGAGCACAGACATTTAGAAACCACATCTTTATGCATTTTTTTAATTTTAGCTTTATATTCTTACCCCCACTCCTAACACACATTAAAATGACTTTCCTGTTCACCCAATTCTTTTATTCTGACATAAGTCATCTCAAAATAAGTGGTCAGCCCTCAGTGCATCTACTTCTCCACCCTGTTAAATCCTAGAAACCTGACTTCATTCTCTTTTCTTTACAGAGACTGCTGTCTTTAAAATCATCAGTGGTCATTCTAATGGTCATTTCTTCATCACCCTTGACGTCCGGGAAGCATTGTATTATCAACATCCTTCTACTAACTTCCAGGAGCCTTCTCTTCTTTCAACTTCCATGATTCTGTGTTTATCCCAATTGTACTTTAGTTTCTAGGGCACCGTCTTCATGAGGCCCAACACTTAAAATTCATCCTCACTCTCTTTCTTACCTTTCATATACAAAGAGTCAACAGGACAAGTTTATTTTGCATGGGCAGGGTCTCCTTATCTGTCCTTCCATCTCTTTCTCACTGCTGCCTCCCCAGGCCAGATTCTGCATAAATGCCATCCTCCTCTAGGCTCTCTTCAGCTTATCCATTACACAGAGATAGGAGTTTGTCTTTCTCTAAAGTACAGCTCGTCTCAGTGAAAATACACGGCAGCTTCAAATGTCGATTTAATAAAGTGCAAACATCTAATCTGGCAGTGAACTGCCCAGAGCAGATGTGGCAAACCAGAACCTTCCATATTCCTTACATATCATGCACCGTCCCTTGTATCTAGCAGGCTATCGATATTTACTTACACAAGTTAATTAATCAATTGAAATTAGGTACTTAAATGAAGGCTGACCAAATACTTCAGTTGATAACCTGCTTGTAATAGAGCAGAGAATGGTCAGTATGATGAGAATCTTCCCCTTATGTGTTTAATTTGTTTGTAGGTAATGTCAATTCGTGAAGGATTCCCTTTGGGCAATTTGATACCCTCTAATCCCAGAACAGCTTCCCTCTTTTGTATTCTACTTTTTACTGTTTCCCATTAGCAGATATGAAGTGTTCTATATGGGTCCTACAGTTCCGGATCTGTGATGAATCATCCCAGCTTCATGACCCAATTTCCAAAGCAGTCTATGAGTTCAGGAAAACAGAGATTGGAATTCATGGCTCAGGAGAGGAGTTTGAGTACCACTCACCCAGACAGGAGAGGGAGGTCTGGGGAAAAACAGGCAGGAGGAGAGGGATTCAGGATGACTGCCTTTTTTCTGTTAGTAGACCTCATGTAGTGCTGGGGACCTAAGAAGTAGTCATTATTATTGTACTCATTAAGAGAACTTCCTTGGGGAGCCTAGGTGGCTCAGTTGTTTAAGCGTCTGCCTTAGTCTTGGGTCGTGATCTCAGGGTCCTGGGATGGAGCCCCACATCGGGCTCCCTGCTCAAGGTGGAGTCTGCTTCTCCCTCTCTTTCCACCCTTCCCCTTCATTCATGCCCTCTCTCTCTTTCTCTCTCTCTCTCTCATAGATAAAGTCTTTAAAAAATTAAAAATAAAAGAACTTACTTGATATTAACTGAAAGTGTGCCGTAGTTACCCCATCTGAAATAAAAGGATGAGTTCCCACTCCTTTGTTTCAAGATGAAATGAGCCAGCGCAAGTGAAAACACACTGTGGTCTCTAAAGTCCTATATACTTATGTGAGACAAAGCCTCGGGGAGGTCTCCATGCTGTTACGTCTCATCTCTAACTCTTTGGAAGAGTTGAGTGCTTAAAAATACTGTAGCATGTTTCTCCTTAACCTTCAGATAAGAGGCAATCTAAATAATAACAATGGATCTTTTGCCCCCTTTGAGCCAATGAAGCTATTTTAAAAGAAAGAAACCCATAAACATTTGTAATTTTCCCGCAAATTGGCTCAGTGCCAAAAAATTATTCCTAACAGCCAGGACTGCAGCCACCTAGGACATCAATCCTGAGGAGCTCAAGAGCGTGGTGGCATGGTCTGGTTTTCACCCTGCGTTTTAGGATATCAAATTCCTAAGCCCCTCATCTTTCCCTGTCAGAGCCTTTCCCCAGTCTTCCCATTTACAGACCCGTTCTTTGGTGAGCGGCCCCCACTGATAAAATCCTCATTGGAACTTTCTTCTCCTTGGCATCTGCGGCTCAGCTCCAGCCTTGGTCACCTGTCCCTCCCTTATCCTTGCCTTGAATCCATTCTGGCCATTTAAATGCGGATGTCCCTTAGCATCTGCTCTTAGCATTCAAGTGCGCCTACTCAGTGTAAGGAGGTACGGAGATGAACCAAACAATTTCGGTCTAGAGCAGAAAATAGGGCATTTAAAAATAGTTATTACATGAGAGAGAAAGTGTCGAGCTCAAGAGAAATATCGACAAGCGCACTACTTTAATTCAGAACAGAGAGAGTTTGCTTCCATCTGAGGGAATAAAGGAGGTGGCATTTGGACCTGGCCTTTAGATCGTGAAGAGTGTTCATGCCTAGGAATATGTATAATTCAAACCAAGAAAAACAGAAGCCATTGTCTCTCCATCCCAGCCTCCTCCAGAACGAGATACTCTTCTCCCCGTGTTCCCTTACCTATTAATGGCACCAATAACCCCCCAGCCACCCGGAGGCACAAATGAGCCCTTTCATTCCTTAGCCCTGGTCATCCAATCAGTTGCTGAATCCTAGAGGTCTCACTTCTGTGATAAGCTTTGCTTTATCCCTTCCTCTGTATTTTTTAATGCTAACTTAATCTCTGCTTCATTGACTCTCACACAGAGTATTTAAATGCCATACAATTGGTTTCCCCATTTCTAATGCCTTTCCCCACTTCTATCAGATTACTCATTTTACAACACAGTTCCGTTCATGCCACTGCTTTATTTGGGGGGAGGGGGAAGTCAACTTTCATGCTCACATTCCAGAGCTTCCACTCTCTTGTCCCATCCTGTCTTTCCAACACTATTTGCTGTGCTCTGAGCCCTCAGCCCCACCCCACCAGAGATGATCTTCGCTCTTTTATGAACTCCTCCATAGTTGTGTGTTAGGTGTGGATAATAGCCTACCTATGATGGTTACTTATAACATTTTATTCACCTTTGTATCCTCTGGAGTGTTTAATGTAGAAACTTATACTTAGAAGGCACGACAGACTGCCTGAGCCTCCTTGTATTGCCCAAGTTGCAATGAAATATACCTTTGTATAAATTGGTATGCTATAATTAAAAAAGAGAGAGAGAGAGAAAAGAAACCCTAAAAGTGACTATAGGTCGGTGAAAGGAGGTATTCCATCTACTTCATAGACTGTTGTTGAGAATTAATTCATGACATCACACGCTGGTTTTGTGTGTGTGTATGTGTGTGTGTGTGTGTGTGTGTATGAAGACAAAGAAGTCTTAGTATCATCAGAATCATAGGCTGTTTATATCCTGAAGGCACTGAGAATTGTGTAACTAATCAAGTTTCTATTTTTGATTTCCTTCTAAAAGGTTAAAGGCACATTTGGGCTTCATCCCCAGCAAGGGTATAGGTTGCTGTGGTATGTCTTTTTGTATTAATCTTGTCCGTGTACCATTTAAGGCCCCATCTTATCTTTCTTCCTTCTTACCTGCTTTTAATTTGTCTTTAATCATATTTTATCCATATAAGCCTCCTATTTATAAATAGCTATTAAAAGCATTTGTACTATTCTAAATGATCATGTAACAAAATAAGGCAAAAGTCTCTTCAGGGCCAGAATTTTAGGAATCTTGCATTTTAGAAAGTACATCATTCATTTTTATGAGTTCCTTCCACCGTTTCTCTAACTTGCTTACTCCATCCTTGTCAGCAACCCACCAAAAAGTTCCAGGTAATA
This sequence comes from Ursus americanus, assembly GCF_024610735.1. Taxonomy (NCBI): domain Eukaryota; kingdom Metazoa; phylum Chordata; class Mammalia; order Carnivora; family Ursidae; genus Ursus; species Ursus americanus. The sequence goes on along the minus strand of NC_142137.1, from coordinate 46,508,229 downwards.
GATTTCTTTCATTTTTTTCAGTAACAGTACGATAATACTTGTCACAGAATAACCGCTTCTATAAACCTATAAATAAGTTTGGTCATAATGTGGCCCAATCTTCTCATTCTCTAGCTATGAAACTCTGGTTGCAGAGAAGCTAAGTGATTTGTTTGCTCATTAAATGTGGGGAAACGGAAATAGAATAGAGGTCTCTCAACTCTTCCCACACTGACTGAAGTCACTGAGCATAACGTGTATGTATTATTGTGCTTGTGGATGACACATTTTTAACAGGAACGCTGAATATAATATTAGTTTTATAAAATATACAACTAATGGCGAAGTAACATAATTGACAAAACTCACTTTTTAATCCCTTCCCCACCCCCACTTTCTTTCCAACTCTTTTTTCAGATCGATTCTTTGTAGCACCCTGTATTTTCTGGATAAAATTGGAAACTCATAAAACAATTTTTGGTATAGCTTTCCCATAATATATAATTCAAAATATTACTACAAAGATGGAATAATTACATCCATTTACCACAGTTATCAAATTTCAGGGATCAAGAGACTGTGACTTATCCTTTTTATTAATAATGCTACATGTAGAAGTTGGATATTAATTCAGGAGCAAGTTGCAACTGGCAAATAAGAACAAACCAGAAGTGTTATGTGTGTATATAACACTGTTTTTTAACTTAAAATTTGTAATATTTTTGAGGTCAAGCATGACTTGAATTTACAGTTTTATTTTTAGTATCAAAACAAAACTCAAAGATGTTTGATAATGTGACTGCTTTATCAATATTGTATAAATATTAACAATATTTGCATTATTTGTATTTATATCAAATTTATTTAATATATTATTGAATTAGAGTTTATAATTTAATTATACTTTATAATATATTTTAATTATGATTTAATACTATTACTTATCAATATATTTTAATTATGTTTTAGAACTATTACTTATCAATATATTTTAATTATGATTTAATACTATTACTTATCAATATATTTGTATTAAATAGTGAATAGTGCTAATACATCTTAAACACATGGCTGTGATACTTAAAAAACTATCAAACTGAAAATAAAGCATGATACATGTACAACACACAAGGACTGGTAATGTAGATTTAGGACACATTGTGTATGGTTTTAGGAGCCCATTACCAACAACTGAAAATATTTTGTTTGTACCTTTGATATCAGAACAAGTAAAAATATTTTTATTAGTTGTGTTTTCATAAAACTTCATAACCTATAAGATATAACCTTTAATCACTCTTTGTGCTATCATTTAAATTTTTGCTGAGAAAAATATCAAACTTCAGGCTAATTTGGGGAGCCTCCATATTTTATGTTTGTGTCAATCCTCAGATGAATATGTAAAATTAAAAGTAGTTTTCTATTTCCAAATAGCAAACATCACAGCTCATCAAGACTTACATTCATTTCACAAATTAAACCCACAACGCATTGTTTATGCATTTAGTTCAATGTGCAAACAATGCCTCATTGAGGGTTGTATTTCAAAACGAGTAAAAACTTGCTTTAGTTCCTTTTTCATGTCATTGTAACTTTGAAGTGTATGCTTATATGAAATAGCTTCTCATGGCCATCAGTGGTCTGTATACTATGAGTAACTAGCTAGATTAACTCATAGTTTAACTTTACCGCTTGTTATGGAGTCTACAAACTGTACCTTGACGCCATTCTTGATCAAACATAAAAGAAAACGTTCTGTTTCTTCAGTTTTGCAACCTGTATTTCATTTAGATCTCTCAAATCATTAAACAGCAAAACTGTAATTTTAACGTCATTAGCATTTCTGTTAAAGTACTGGTGAGGAATAATTTTTCATACTAAAACTCATAAAGGATTACTCAACTCAGTACCTATGGAATTATACTTTCAAATACAGAATACCAGTTTAAAAATGAATGTGGCTCTTTTCTTGTTTTTAAAATTTATGTAATAACCTAAGATCTGAGATACCTTATGAAAAAAAAGTCATTTTTGCCTATTAAGGTGACCCCAAAATTACAGTTATTATTAACTCATTATTATATATGAGTTAGTCCACACTTAAATTTTTTAAAAAACCCTTTCCTGCAAAGACTGTTCCCTTTTTTTAAATATTCTTAAACGCTTTTTCATAATTCATGACTTGATGAAGTTCTATTAAGAGGCCTCTAGAATTTTCTTGTGAAGAAACTGACGAGCCCAGTCATCTTATAAAATGAAGAAAAGAACACAGAACTCAACCAGAATTGGCTTTTCTTTAGACTTTCCCAAATCCCATCAGATTTTTCGTGGAGTATAATCACCAAAACGGCAATCCCATTCCCAATGCAGATGAACCACAATTCTGGGCAAAGGTAGAACAACCATTTCTCTTATGCTTCTAATATATTTCTAAACAATATCAGGAATGTAACAAAATACTTTGTGGTAATCTCACTAGCATTTGGGCCTATTTCTTCAGAAATTATCTAATTATAACAATTATCCCTCTGGGAATGTAACCTACAATTTAGAAGTCATCATCTCAAAGTATTGTTAGTGGTACTTTTTGTTAAGACAATTGCCTTGCAGTTGACATCCTGAAATTAACCTCCATAAAGCTCTTCATGTGCAGAGCCTTAAAATATCCTTCTGAATGTTTACTTGACATTTTACAAACAGGAAGGGCTTAATATCATCTAAAAGATGAGATATTTAATTTCTCCCTCTAGATCATCTTCAAAAATATTATAGGTCTATTTTCTATTTAGTACCTGCTTGATACTAAATGTCAGAAGTGCCATTTATCCTGTTCTGTTTTCTAGCTGAAGGTCAGTTTTTCTCTATGTCAAAATAAAACTTACTATTTTTAATGAAATCTTTGATATAGATATAGTTTAGTTCCTAAAACAAATAAAATACAAAAGGAATAGCAAAAAAGAGATATGCTTCTTTCTCTAAAATAATTCATATTTCAACATGTATTAATCCTGCCAGTAATTATATATGCTATTTATGTTATTTTTGCTTACGTAATAGGACATTAAGATGCATCAGTCTTCTACAGATTAGAGTGTCCTTTTGAAAGCTTTTGAAAAATTGGGAATCCTGTTGGAAATCTGGATATCCAGTGCCTTATATCTTTGTATTGATAAATCATGCATTGTGCCCACAAAATTGTACAATTTTATTATTAAGTTCCTTTAAATCTGTCTAATTAATTTGATGTGGTCCTGGTACCTTATTCTTAAGGGTGAATATCAAGGGAAGAATGAGTTGGATAAGAGGCTGCCTAACTGGTAGGAAGTAGAGGGGAAGGAGGTAGGGTAGATGAAGGAGTTATATATTGATTCAAGCTGCAGTCATAGTTAAGGGTGTCCACTTCCCACTCTCAGCAAGAATTCCTTTGACATCATCCATAACTCATAGTCTCCTAGCATCATTTTAGGGCCCGGCAAATAGTCGGTACCTAATAAATATTTGTTGCATAAATAAATCAAACCAATCTCAAATTTAGAGCTTAACACTAATGATATTTTGTTTCCCTAAAACCACCTTTTCTGAGTTTTGGGGCAGTCATGGCTACATGAATTTTGAGACTTCCACATACAGAACAAGAACATTGCTTTGTTATACCTCAATCTGAATGGGAATGTATCTTGTTCTCCTCTCTCTCTCTCTCTCTCAAGCTCTTCTGTTACTTTAAGACAAGTTTTAAATTTAAGTAATATCCCTTAATTGATCTCACACAGAGAATGAGAGAATGAGGGCCAGGATGATTATAGAATACACAAAAAATAGTCAAAGCCTTGATACTTTCACTTTTTCATTAAAACATACTATTTTGAATGTGTTGATTTGCCAAAGAATGACCTTTTGGCTCTGAAAATTATTTTTCCTGTAATGCTAAATGAGTGTCAAGAAATTAATCCTCCCACCACACTTATAGAAACAATAATAGTATGAGTTGGTTATAACCTGCTTTGATAGGGTACTGTAAAGCCCTTTAGTCTTTAAAGAGTCCTGGCATTAGGTAACTTTAATTGTTGGTTTCAGATATCAGTCTCCATCAGGAACACAGCTGGAGACTGATAGGTGTCACTTGGGAATAAGCATTTTGGATTACTTTGAAGTCAATTGGACTGAACATGAAAATTTTATAGTTAGTGGCAGATTTCTTTTTAAGATATATTTAAGTAAAGTATCACTTAAACCAATTACATTAAAAACTATCCAGAATAAGAAACCTCAAAGGAAAATTCTCCTCAGTGGCAACGTGTTAATCACATAAACCAAGAAAACATTTTCCCCAAACCCATAATTTCCATGCTTTGGGTTGTTCTCATTTGGATGTAGCCCATTTTAACTCTTTCGTTTCATTACTGAGGATCTTCCATTTGAAATGGTTATTTTGAAAAGTCATAGAAATGGCAGCACACACAGGACCAGGGCAGGTGGTGTAATGGTTAAGTACAGTAGGGAGCACTTTGGGAATTCCAGCTGTGCCTGGCTGTGACTGATCCCTTGTGTTTTTATTGAGCCTCCCTAGAAGAGTCAAGACCAGGCGTCCTGGTCCTCAGAGTTGTCTTTTTTATACAGAGAGAGGTTAGGAGTGACTCATTTACTCTCCAACAGGTGCAAGAGGACAAGAGTATTTTCCCTCAATGATTAGAATGTTTCAGTTTTGTTTCCTACTAGAAAGTTTACATAAATCAGTTTTTAATTGAGTTGTGATTTATAGCAGCATCTTAATGCCCTTGAAGTCAAAATGAAAAGTAACTTAATATTGAAGTCCATGGATTGCAAATTAGGGAGCAGATAGGAGTCAATATGTGCCATACTAACTGTTGTGTGCTGGCGTTAGGTAATGAATCTCTACTTCACAAAAAAGCAGAATAAAGAAAACTTTTTAAATATAAATATAAACTGGGAGACTTCAGTGTTTTATCCAAAGTTATTTCCATCTTGCTCTCCAGTTTTCCAGCTTTTAACTCTTTTTTCAGTACAAATAACCTCATGTCAACCCCAGACTAATCACTTCATGCTCTATTCCCTCAATTTTCTCATTCTTGGCATCCCTGTGATACTATTGGAGAGTGTCTTCTATTCTTTACTTGACTTGCTAGAGAAACGTGTTCTGGACACTTCATGTATTGTCTTGTTACTGGCATACATAGCAAGCAGAATGACTGAAGGTGATGACCCTTTTATAGGAATCTCTGCCATCACAGGACATTTAGGTTCATCTCATTGCCCAGTTGTTGAGCCAACTGCAAACAAATGAATTTGTAATTTTTTCTAGAACTAAAGATATGATTAAACACATATATGAGAACTCTGGAAGAGTGGAAGCTATCATAAACACATAGTCACAGAGTCAGAGAATGAAATGTACTTTAAGGTGTATATCGACAAGTGGGATATGCAGCTCTTCCTAACAATGGGAGATCAGACTTTACAGTTTCTGCATCACGCTGTGCTTTATGCCTTATTTTTCCCTTTGGATGCAGAGACCAGAGATCATAGTAGAAGAAACACTACATAGAAATCCAGAGTCCTGGGTACCAGGTCCACGTCTGCTACCATTTGTGGACATTTAACCTCTCTGTTCAGTTTCCTAATCTGCAGAGAAAGGGGATCCAGCTCAGTGGTTACTCCTAAAGGCCTGCTCCAACTTGAGCATTGATCCTGCTGTTCCCCCTGCCTCATTTGCCAGCCAATGAATAAGCATTTAATTGTTGCCTAATATGTGCTTAGGTTGGATGAATTTCTTAGTGACTAAATAAATCTGTTTCCCAACTGAGGCCAGGTCTATAAATGGTAAGTAAATTAAACCAATAGCATAAGGACTGCTCTACTCATATTTCTGCAGATTTTCTGTGAAGAGTAACTGAGGGTCAGGGAGCAACTGTGTACATGGGTCTGGCTGCTTATTTAGCATCAGAGGAGCTGTGCTAATCCAGGATAATTACTTTTCAGGTCCAGCTTATCATGGGTGTGTGAATATGGCCGTTATTCAGATGGTGTCCTGTAACAACTTTCAAGTGATGGGAGGAGGGGAAGAAGTGAGTCATGTTAGCAGACGTAATTACATGTAGTGAAAAAAAGTGCTGGGAAAATTCAGTTAAACCCACACAAATATATACGCATAAGTGGATGTGTTTAATTAGTATTGGGATTGCCCACGGGGCTGCATAGTCATTAATAGTCTTGACTGATGTGATCTATTAAGAACACTTGTTTTCTCCCAAAATGTCTCACCTACAGCTCTGTAAGGGATTCCTAACATTCCACTATTAGGAACTCCTTTCTTTGAGTGAAGATTCACCTGTTCGCATGGATATATCTTTGGATAGGTGGTTCCATATGTTTTTAAGCTATCTTAGCGGGACTTTTCTTTTTCCAGTGTGATAGGAAAGTGGGTCACACTTTAATTGTGGCACACAGTAAAAATGTTTTGATATGGGTTAGGGAGCTACAGCGTTTGGCTGGGGAAGTATAGGTCTGGGTGAAGTGTCACAGTGGAGATAAATTGGAACCAGAATGGGTCAAGAGGGGAGCCTCAGACCCCAAGGGAAGAAAGTCAACAGAAGGAGAGACAGGAGAATAACAAAAGATAAGCTTAGTCAATTTCTTGCTCTATTTAGAGCCCTGTTGCTGGTTTATGTTTACCTCTTGGTTATTTTTGATAATATGATGCTTCTGATTCTTAGTACTTAAAACATTACCTTTACATTTATACCTATACCACTGTGGAACTTCTGTGAAGCCAAGTTTTCTTGTTAATTCTGTGCACTTATAAATTAGAATAGCCACAGGAAAATTGATTGATTTCTCCAAATCTAACATAGAGATAAAAAGTCACTTTTCCTAATCTCTGATCCTAGAAAGCTCAATGGCTAAAGGGCAGGTAGGGAAAGAAGAATTACTACCAAAATACTAGCAAGAATTAAAATACTGCAGAGAGGGGCGCCTGGGTGGCACAGTGGTTAAGTGCCTGCCTTCGGCTCAGGGCGTGATCCCGGCGTTACGGGATCGAGCCCCACATCAGGCCCCTCCGTTATGAGCCTACTTCTTCCTCTCCCACTCCCCCTGCTTGTGTTCCCTCTCTCGCTGGCTGTCTCTATCTCTGTCAAATAAATAAATAAAATCTTTAAAAAAAATAAAATAAAATACTGCAGAGAAATATGTGTTAAAGATGTATGTAGTAATCTTTATGTAGTAAAGTATGCAGTAACATTAACCCATTTTATTTTGCGCTTACCAGATATTCTATGTGGATAATCTCCTTTAATCCTGACAACTCTAAAATGTAGCTACTATTTTTAGTCCATTTTACAGATGAGAAAATGAAGGCTTAGAGAGGTCAAGTCACTTAGTCAAGCTCACTCTGCTAAGCAAGTAGCATAGCATTGATTCAAACCCAGGGTAACAAGACTGTGGAGATGGATCTTCAAACAACTCTGGCAGAGAGCTTACTATAGCTGAAGGGTGTTGGTTGGCACATACCATTGGTGAAAAGAAAACAAACAGACCAAAATGAAAACAAAAGATAGTTACCCACTATGGCATTTATGGAATCATATAAAAATATATTCAGGCTGAACTGCAATTGTCAGTAACCAGAATTTGTGTGTAACTTTCCAAGCAGACTGATGGGCTAAGCATTATACAAATTGAATTAAGATATCATTGCCAAACCTAGGAACTTCGAGTAGACTTGTGACTAAGTAAGAAATTTCAGAGAAAATGGAAAATACAGCTGAGAGCATTAGTAATTCAGCATTATTGTTATTCTCTGCATTGTTGCTTGCGTTCTCTTAAGAGGAGCGCTGATGGGAGCATTCTTCAGGCTGGTTCAAATACTGTGGGCTAGTTAATTCTGGGTGTATTTCAGTGATGCTGTCCTTTTGGTTACTGTGACCACATGTGTGGGATAACACTACCACAGTGGCATCCGTGGCTGAGAGATACACAGCTAAGGCTAGGATGTTTATTCCATTCCACCCTCACTCGTTCTCATTCTCTGCATTTTTCTCCCATTGGGGTTTTGATATTTGATGTCAACTCAGCAGAATATTGACTTCAAGCTGGGTTTTTCTCAGCCCCAAGTTAAGATGAAAAATAACATAAATGTGTAACTTGGATGGTAAATGTCAGCCATTTTCTAAGGTAGGGTATTGTTTCAAATGGTTATGTGGCTAAAGAGTTGTATTCCTGTGTTACCTAGAAAGTTACACTCAAGGGCTGAAACAAATAGAAACAACACTACGTATGGGCATCTTGCCCAGGCTTTCTACACTTCCCTTACATCCATATTCCAATGATTACAACTCCTTTCTCAAATATAATTATTTCTATAGATCAGCAAGAAAAAGACAATCATGGAAAACCAGAAAATGATGGTATATAGAAGACCAAAAAATATGTGAGAAGATGATCAATTTCATTGTCACAAACATAATGCAAATTAAAATTATGGTGAGACATTATTATAAACACACAGAATAACAAAAAGGAAAAGGCAAACGATAACAAGTGTTGGGGAAGATTTGGGGGAAAAAACATACTCTTACCCTCTGCTACAGGGAGTGTTATCTTGGTTAATCATTTTGGTAAACTTTTTGTGAGTCTACTAAAGCTGAACATATGCGTACTCTATGACCCAGCAATTCCACTCCTAGTATATATCCACCAAAAACACAAAGTTATGTTCACCAAAAAACAAAACAAAAACAATAAACAAAAAACATATGAAGAATATTCATGGCACTGTTCATAATATCCAAACTGGAAACTACCCAAATGCCATCAACCATCAACAGTAGAATGAATAAATTGTGGCACCTTCACACAATTGGATTATATATACAATGAAAATGATTCACAAACCCATGCAACAGTATACAGGAATTTCACAGGCATAATGTTGAGTGAAAGAAGCCAGACACAAAATAGTATGTATGGTATGATTCGATTCAAGTAGAGTACAAAATGGACAATATTTATGCCAATATTTATTGGAAGTTAGAATAGTGCAGACTTGGGGATATAGTGCTTGGAAAGGGGTTTTGGGCTATTGGAAATGTCCTACTTCTAATCTGGGCGTGGGTCACATGTGTGTGTTCGCCTTCATTGAGTTGCACCCTTATGACTAGTGTACTTTTTCTGAATTTATGTTATTTCTTCAGTAAGATAATTTTTCAAAAGAGATGAAGGAAGACCTCTTCTACAATACATTAATCTAAGTATCACATCAGTGAGGTAGCATTTATCAGATTAGTTAGCAATCTCCTTGAAAAGCAGACAGAAGAGACTTGACAGGATGAAACTGAGGTCAAGAAATTTCGTTATGGATGGGAAGGTAGCAGAGAATCTGAAAGAGTTATGAACACAGTAGGCCCAGATGGAGAGCTAGTGTGGGTCCAGCTGCATTTCAGATGCAGCTGTGCATACCTCAAAGGGCCTGGATCAGGGCAGGTGTGAGCAGGCAAAGGAAGAGAGAAAGAGATTCTGGGATATAAAATGAAAAGCTGGAGGGTAGGGCCTGAAAACAAACTTCTCTTATTTCACAATTTGCCCGAGGCTAGACCTAATCAAAAATAATGTTGATGTTATTCCAAGTGACAATAGAATTTAATTAAACTTTCCCTAATAATTCAGAACAGTATACCTTTCTCCCTGCAAGCCTTGGTGGTCTTATACAGTGTTTCTTTCTTAGTTCTTCATTTAAAATTCACTAGAAGAAGGCTGAAAATGGGGGAAGGAAGTGGGATTAAACCCACATAGAACATTCATACTGTTCAGATTTCAGACGGTGAAGGTTTACCAATAAGACCACGTGATAGTATACATGAATTACAACTCAGAATAGTTCCAATACTAAATACAAGGGTTTCAATTAACGTTATTTCAGAGATAACTTTTATTTAGGGAAAATAATTTTCTGTGTTCATTCGTTCACTTATTCCATAAATACCTGAATTCCCATCATATGCCATTATTTGGTACTTCTCTTCAAATCTATAAGAACATTATCTATAGAAACAGTCCCAAGCATAAATGCCTCAAAGAATTTGAAATTATGACCAAAATATAAATCATAAAAATTTGAAATAAAAGAGATGACACGTACCCCAAATAGAATGTGTTCTTTAGAAATCCTGCTTATGAGTTAAAAAATAATGGTAGAGAATTGAGAAATAAATAAAATAGTATAAAGTATCCTGCACTTGAAATTCTATTGAATGTCTCTAATACCAGTTTGAAATGTTGACTTTTCCCTGTATGTTTAACAGTATTACCATGCGAATATTGAGCCCTTGTAATGGAACTCTTATGGTGTTTATTTTTGTCTACATATTGAAATGGCACTATTGCTACAGGGAGAACATGTAGTAGAGAAGCCACTTGTTTTCATCTCATTTTCTGGGACCAGTTACTCACTTGGGTTACAACAAAGACCACTGTTCCCACAGCAGTTTTCAATCTCTGGGGATTCCGTTCTTTCTTTTGGTCAAGGATAACAAAGATGGCTTCAAACTAAGAACTACAAAGTCAACTGGAGGTATTCAACTTCTTTCCTTCCTGAATGATCCATTCCTCTTGGCAGTAAAAACTTTGCTTTTGTCTTTCAACAAAAATGTTATTTAATCTCCATAGGGTTTCAACCCTGTGATTCCTTTTTCCTTCCTACAACCGATTTCCCCATGTTTAAAAGAAGATACCTGGCTCCTCATAGTCTGAAATACAACACATATCCTTAAATCAACAGGTTGTTTTGAATTTAGGAAGTGAAGTCTGATCAACTGATGTTTGTTTGTGGACTTCTTAATACTTAGGAAAGGGCTGGTCCACCTTTCCTAGGTTAATCTGGCCCTGAGTCTTAGAAGCATTCTTCTGGAACACCCCTTACCCTAGAAACTCTATAGATATCTGCAATTGCAATTAACAGAGCTCTGGAACAGAATTCTAAATGATATATAAAATTATTCTTTGAAAGTTGTACATTTTTTGATTCTGGTTTTCAAGGCATTTTTTCCTTTTGAGGCTTGTCATAATCTTTGTCTTAAGGTAACCCTCATCTTCTCCAACACAAATCACAGAGGGCTTATAGATAAATAATTCCAGTGTTAACTGAATGCTGTAATTCTGCCTCATGACACTTTGTGTGATGTTACATGAATACCATAGGGGAATGATGCTGTGTAAATCTAGATTCAGGAAGAGAACTTGGTGTCATTTATATCTATATCCAGTGCCTTCAGAAGGTTACTTAACCCTCACGTTTTCTTGATCAATAAAATTAAAACAATTCTTCATTATGTTATTTGGACAGCACTTCAAATGATTGAAATATTAATGGAAAAGTCATTGAAAATTAACATTTTCCAAGAATTTTGTTTCCCTGAAATTTAATAATTTAAAGGTTTTATTTGACTTTTTTGTTTTTTTAAGAATTACAGCATTGATAAGGAGCTTTAAATTCCTCTAATTTACAGATGGGCAAAACATCTTTTGAGGATATCTGCCACTTTCTGTGTTACCAAGAACTCAATCAGGTACTTAATCATCATTGTTCCCCCAAAGGAAATATTCCTCACATATTCTAGAATGAACAATTCTGAATTTCTAGAATGGCACAACTGAACATAGAGATTACGAACATGCAGGTTAGCCTGAATCAGAGGTAGTTCTAGTAAATTACAGCTTCTTCCTCTTATTATTATGAAAGAACAAAATGAAAGTGACCAAGAAATAAATTAAAGACTATATATACCAATTCAAATAGAATGGAACACAACGTGAAAATAATTTATCATTCAAGAAATATTTGCAATAACCAGGCTCTGACTTCAGTGTACTGGAGGCAGGATGTGAGTGAAGGGGTGTGGAATATGAGCCTTATGGGGACGCCTATTAACATCCCTAAAGCCTGGGTTATCTCATCGAAAAAATGGAGTCAATATGATACCCACCTCATGAATTACATGCGATAATGGGGATTAAACAAGTTAATTCCTGTAAATTATTTAGCAGAATACCTGGAACATAGGTTACATTCAATAAATATTAGCTGTTTTTATAACTGTCATTATTATCATTTTATATACAGAGGATTATTGTTATTCATGGTAGTTATGTTCTAAAAAGTCCCTTCAAACATTCTGAATCATTACCCTTAGGGAAAATACAGGGTTAGGCTCCCACAAACCTGGTCACAGTATTTTCGTCTACTGAACAATATATAACACTGTTTTATGTGTGCTTCCCTTTAAAGACACCTTCTTCAATATGTATTATTGACTCATTAACATTGAACTCAGCCAACAGCACTATAACTCATACAGCTTATCTAGCACACCTATCTTCTTCATAAGTCCCATCACAGACTTCTTGCACTGAGAAACACTAGATAATACTTTAGCACTACAACTGGGGGCCATTTTATATAGCAAAATCATCACTACAAAGCAACAAGAATGTCAAAAAACATCACATGAAATAGACCGTGAAAAGAACAGTTGCTCAACCTCAACTGAGAGTGTGCATCTCTGGCGACTCAAATTTTCTGCTGCTGTGTGCACATGCATGTCTGCAAATCACTGCAAGAACATTGTGAGGATTGATTTTGGAGTTACAAATAAATGCTAGCTAGTGGGTGAATTCACAAATACAGAATCCACAAAGAATGAGGATCACTGTATTGAGCATTTGAAAAACTAAAATAAATTCTGTTTGCCTTGATAAGAGTTTCAGGAGGGAAGTGGCAGGACACGAAGTTTGGAGATTGATGCTCGTGCCAGGAAAGGCAGAATCTGGTAAGCCCTGTTAAGAAGTTACTCCTTTTTCTAATAATAATGAGGCCCCATCACTAAAACTTTTAAATGGAAGAATGTCATAATTAGATTTGTGTTTTATAAAGAGCAGTGGCTTATAATGAACACTAGAATAGAAGCAACCCCTAGAACCCCTTGTACATGGTGCACATTCAGTATTTACTGAATAAATTCCATATTTACTGAATGCAATATAGAGATTAGTTTTGCCTGGGCTGGAGGCAAGGCTGGAGATAGGGAAACTTTAAGATGATACTGCTATTCAATGTTGTAGTCGAGGTTCTGGCCAGGGAATTAGGGAAAATAATAAAATAAAAGGCATTCAGATTGGAAAAGAAGTAAAACAATCTCTATTTGAAGATGACATATTATACATAGAAATTCCTAAATATTCCACTAAAAACTATCAGAATAATCAATTTCAGCAAGGTTTTGGGATACAAGATCGGTATACAAAAACCAATTGTTTTTTATACAATAGAAGTGAGCAAACCAAAAATAAAATTAAGAAAACAATTCTATTTACAATAGAATAAAAAAATAAAATACTTAGGTGTAAACTTAACCAAAAAAGCACAAAATGAATACACTGAAAACTGTTGAAAAAAATTGAAGACCTAAATAAATCAAAAGACATCATATTCATAGATTAAAAGACAATATTGTTAAGATTGCAATAGTCCCCAAATTGATCTGCAGATTCAACATAATCCCTATGAATATTGCTACTGTTTGTTGTTGTCATTGAGAAATTGACAAGGTGATACTAAAATTCATATAAAAATTATTTGACCCAGACTAGCCCAAACAATCTTGAGAAAGATCGAAGTCAGAGGGCACACAGTTCTTGGTTTGAAAACTTACTGTCAAGCTACTATAACCAAGACAGCGTGGTATCAGCATAAATACAGACATAAAGACCAAAGGAATAGAATTCAGAGTTCAGAAATAAACCCTTACATTTTTGGCTGGTTGATTTTCAACAGGGGTGCCAAGACATTTCAATGGGGGAAAGAGTGGTCTTTTCAACAAGTTGCTGGGACAACTAGAAGCCTCATGCAAAAGAACGAAGTTATACGCCTAACTTGTGCCATAAACAAAAATTAACTCAAAATTGATGAAAGATCCAAATGCAAGTTTTGTAATACTACAAACTCTTAGAAGAAAAGAGGTGTAAATCTTTCTGACCATGAATTTGTCAATGGTTTCTTATGTATAATTCCAAAAGCTTGAATAACAACAGCGCCAACTAAACTGGGTATCATCAAATTTAAAACTTTTTTGCTTCAAGTGATACCATCAAGAAAGTGAAAAGACTACCACAGAATGGGAGAAAATTTGCAAGTTATACACCTGATAAAGGGCGTGTATATAGAAAACACAAATAACAATTACAACTCAATAACAAGACAACCCAGCTAAAAATAGACAAAGGATCTGAGTAGGCAGTTCTCCAAAGAAGATATACAAAAGCCAACGAGCACACAAAAAGATGCTCAAACATCATTAGCCATCAGAAAATGCAAATCACAACCACAGCGAAATACCACTGCACACCCACTCGTATGGCTATAATCAAGAAGACAGATAGTGACAAGTGTTGACAGGGATGTGGAGAAACTGGAACCTTGATACTCTGGTGGGAATGTAAAGTAGTGTCGCTTCTTTGGAAAGCAGTCTGGTAGTTTCTCAAAAAGTTAAGCCAAGCAGCGCTATTTGACCAAGGAATGCTCTTCCTAGGTAGCTACCTGAGAGAAATGAAAGCATATATACACACAAAACATCTACATGAATGTTGATAGAAGCATTATTCATGAGAGTCAAGAAGTGGAAACAGCCCAAATGACCAGCCACTAACAAATAGATAAATAATGTGATATATCCACACAATGGAATATTATTAGCAATAAAAAGTAATGAAGTACCAATAGATGCTGTGGCACAGATGAATCTTGATAACATTATGCTGAATGGAAGGGGCCAGTCACAAAGAACTTCATATTGCATGGTTTCATTTATATGAAAAATCTAGAAGAGGCAAATCCATGGAGACAAATGTATATATATTTGTATATATCTCAATATATATATATAAATATAAATATATATATATATCTCAATATATATATATCTCAATATATATATCTCAGAAGTTTCCAGGAGCTAAAGGGGGCAGAATGATGGTCAGTAACTGCTCATGTATATGAGGTTCTTTGTGTGTGTTGGGGGGGGTGGTTTCTGAAATGCTTTGGGATTAGATAGTGGTTATGGTTGCATAACTTTGTGAAAATACTAAAAACCTCTGCAATGTACACTTTAAAAGGGTAGATTTTATCATGTGAATTTTAGCTAAAACTATTTTTCTTTAAGAATTCTATAGGATTTCCAATTCTGATCATGATACAGTAACTGCTAAGAGAATTGTCTTCCCACTGTTAATCCATACAAACATGGATAAAACTTACGATAGAAAAATTAAAGCCTCAGGGAGCAGGTGGTAAACAACTGTCACCTTTGAGAGAATGGAAAAGCATGAGATAAGCCTTATTTTTTCTGAAGTTGAGCACATATAACTGGAGTCCAAGTAGAAATAGTAATTTGGTGTTGCCGAGGAGGAATTTCCTGACTTCGCAGGTGTAGAAGAATGTGAAATTTGAGGGGCAGGTTCCCAGTATCGAGGGAGTTACTCAGATGAGTGGGGATAAGTAAGCATGAGGGTTCCATCACTTCCTTGGCCATGGCTTGGACTCTGAAAGCAGCAGAGAACAGCTCCTGTGAGGCAGAGCTGTGATGAAGATTTCAAAGTTTCCTCTGTGTAGGAGGGTGGGAAGGAACAAGGAAGAGAAGGAGGAAAATGATGTGAAGAATAGAACATACAAATGGATATATTACATAGGCACAGTGACCATAACCATGGCAGGTTTGATTTTTCAAAAGATTAAACAAATCCAAAAATGTCTTAAATAATTATTAAGTGTTATTGACAATGTCAATCCATAAAAATTTAAGAAAAATAAGAATAAATCATGTTAAATAAATATCTACTAAGTTTCATATCCAAAAGACCTATTATTTACAAAGAACACCACTGTAGAGGGAGGATAATAAGGAAGGTAAAGTCAGAATTTAGTGGAATTTATTTAATTTGACAGATTCTTTTTTGGGTGGGATGAAGAGTAGGCGAGAGGAAGAGTGATAGGGAGAAGGGAGAGAAATTCTAAGATAATTTATACACAATAAATTATTCTCTAAAATAGAATTCTTCCAGAAGTATGATTTTCCAACAAGATCACTCCCATTAGTCCATCCATGTAGGTGGAATCCTTGGTTTAGAGTCAAAGTAGGTACAATTATACTAAAAGCACTATTCAATTTTAAAATAAGGGATTAATGTCCGCAAAGGTGTGAATCAATCTTTTCCAGTTAATATCTGGCCCTTGTGTCCTTTTCATTTGAGTAAAGAATACATCTGTCAGTTGCAAACATTTATTCACCTATTAGCTGGGCCGGACAAAAAAGCCAATTGAAAATGAGGCTAGGAAAAACATGAGCCTAGTCTTATCACATTAACAAGTGATTTTAAAAATTGTTTTAACCTTGTAGTACGTGGTTAGTCATCACCATGTGCACCACTAACTCAAGCTAGATACTTGTTCTTTTGCCAAATAATGTCACTTTAAATGTGTGCAAATATCAATATCACAGTGAAATTTAGGACCTAACTTCTGACAAGGTGTGACCACATGCATGGTAATGAAATTTCATCTGTTCTCTTAAAATTTCTCCTCTAAAGATGCTTTATTTTAGGAGAAATGAAACCCATTTAAGTTTAAAATATCCATTCAAGACAGCTATGAAAAAATAAACTCTACTGAAAAAAAAATCTTAGCTCTAAGTATATATATGGATTTGTTATTCACTGTAACTCATTGGTAATGTTTTCTAAGGGACTAAATTTTTTAATACATTATGTATGAGAAAGCAAAGTTTCACTGTGTTGTATATTAGGTTAAACCCTTTAAAATAAATACTAGACAGTGAAATTCATCACAATATGCCTTCATTTAACATTTTCCTGCAGCTAATGTTCATTTTTTAAAGGGCTGGCTAAGGGCCCAAAGAGGATCATGTAACACTGAAAAAAATCCCAGATCCCTGGAAAACATTATAGAGACATTCCAGTATATTTAATTTTTAAAAAATGATATTTGTCAAATTGTTAGCCATCTATTAGACTGTGCACTCTATGAATATACCACCATTTTACAGTGTTGATAATACATCTTATTGGACTTCCTACTAGCCAAGAGTTCCTGGTAAAATATTTTCCTACCACATAAGCCACTAGTCATCAACCATGTCAAACAACATTTTCAATTTGGATAATGAAATTCTAAGTTGACTATACTCAATAAATAGCAGAGATACATAATGTTAATCATATAATATTTTAAGCACATTTGAATTAAGCTATATAACATATAGGAATTTAAGGCAAAACATTTATATTGATCTCACATACATAAATCTATTAACTGCTATGTTTTACAAATGTATAATTTTTAACCCAGCCTTCTCCAGAATGGAATTTAATTGCATATATGGCATATATGTATTTAAAAACTAGGCACAGAAATCTGCTTTAAAAATATCAAATTAACATAAGCTCTGTTCTCTTTGATAGATAGATAAATGGAGAAAATATACTAGATATAAAATTAACCATTTCATTCTTTTACGTGCACAGTTCAGTGGCATGAAGCACATTCATGTTGTTGTGTAAACATGGCCACCAACCATCTTCAAAATTTTTATCTTCCTAAACTGAAACTCTGTACCCATCAAAAAATAAGTCCTCATTATCCACCCCAGCCAGTACAGTAAATACATTCTACTTTCTGTCTCTATGATCTTGATGAATCTAGACACCTCCTATAAGGGGAATCATATGCTGCTATAGGTCCTTTAGTGACTGGTTTATTTGACTTAGCATGATGTCTTCAGGGTTCAACCATGTTGTACCTGTGTAGGAATCTTCTTCCTTTTTAAGCTTGAATGATGTCCCATTATATGCATCTACCATCAATGGACACTTTATTCAGCCATCCATCACTGGACGCTTGGGATGCTTCTACCCTTTAGCTATTGTGAACAATGCTAGTATGAATATGGGTGAACGAATACCCATTCAAGTCCCTTCTTGCAATTCTTTTGGGTATATACCCAGAAGTGGAATTTCTGGGTTCTTTGCATATATTTTTAATAAGTTCTGAGATCTATCCATGGGCTCGTTTCATATTTTAAAGGTGATTGTTGCTTTTTTGAGGGACTCGGTATCACCATATCCCTCCCCTTAGAGTCTTCACAGTCAACACATTCTCCTTGCCAAGGAAGCACTGATAAGATCACTCACAAAACAATGGGAAGAGGTTTCTTAAGATGGTCTACCATTCTTGACCTATTTATAAATTCTGAATATTTGTTTTGCTTAGGGGGACTTAAGTTTTAGCTTTTGAAGAATCAAAGCTGGAAGAAACTTGGGGAGAAAAAACCCCCCACAAAACATGGTGTTCATTCCCCAGCCTTCATGAACAGTCTCATCCTGATTCAACGTAACTCTCTTTTATTGAAGGCCTCTACAAGACAAAATTTCAAAGCCTTCCTTATCAATCTCCTATGTTCAAATCTCTTTCAAAAGAAGTTTCTTCATATCTAAATAAAATCTAACTTTGCTGTTACTCTTCCTACTCTGTTCCTTTGCCAGCCCCTCTATTCACTCCTTTCCATTCTGACCTCCACATCACTCCCAAAATGTGCACACTGATCTTTGGAAATTCAGTGTTAAATATCATCTCTCTTGGAAGTCCTTCTTGATCTTTCAGGATGATTATAGTTACCTTGTTTGAAAAAATGGAGGGAAAAATGTCCTTCTTTCATTGATTTGTTGTGAGAACTTGATGTAAAAAAAGGATATTCTTAAGCACTATCTAACACACATGGTAAGTTTTCAATAAATATTGGTTGTCATTACCAATGAAAACAACGTTTAATAGAGGATGAGAAATGGTTGCTTCCTATCATTGTATTAAATTTTTCTACATATAGAAATCATTATTACTTTACCATTTAGCCAAATCGTCTTTTTGTTTTCTTTTCTACTAAATCTTATTTTCTTACCTTTTATCTATCCTAAGCTTTCTTCCCTAAATCTTCACTAAATTATTCTCATCTACTTCAGCTTCACAGTCCCATAGAAATTAATTTCAAGTCTGGGAATTAAAAATGTCAAATACAACTGGAGATGGGAAAAGGAGAGATGCTTATTTAATATTAGTTAATTGTTTGCCATCTTTATAGTGCACAAAATACGCTCTTAGCCTTTTTGGCTCACAGACTTCCCTTGCAAATATGATGAAAACTATGGATTGTTGCTCACCTCCTAAAAAACACACACTTACAATTTTATATTAAAATTCTGGAGATGTATGAACCCCCTGAATGTTCCAGGAATATGCATAGATCCCAGATCAGCACTGAGTATTGTATAATATAAACATAAAAATCTCAATCGTTCCATTTTCCTCTGAAATACATTGCAGATTTCTTGCCCCAATATTTTATCCCATTCTACTACTTGCTGTCTACACCTCTTTATTGATTTCCAATGGTTAGATCAAGGCTGATTTAGCCAAATGCTCCAGATACTACAGAGAGTGATTGAGGGAACAAGGTAAGGGATTATGTCTATGAATAGAATATACCATTATTTCTTTTCCTTGCACTTATATAAACAGTGTTAGGAAACTCCTCGTCAGGCACAGAGGTTAACACATTAAAGAAATGTTAAATTCTTTAGCGTATTTGAAAATCCTAAAACACAAAATTCTGTGCTGAATTCACATAGTCACTCAGAAAATGTACTTCAATCCAGTGTCCTTCTAAAAACAGTTTTTCACTAGACTACACAAAACTTTGAACTATCCTGGTAGATTTTGTAATGTTCTTGTGAGGTATTAAAATAAATTGGATAACAATCTAATTAAGGTAGACTAAACTTGATTCATCCGAGGGCTTTTACATCAGGGAGTAAGATTTCTTTCTAGTCTATAATATACTTATACATATTTTTGTGGGTAACCTGTCTCATTTGATAGCGCAAACTATACCACTAAGAACAGAAGAAACACATAGAACAAACTTTCCCCCCATGATGAGCAAAACAGTTTAATTCTAAACCAAATATGCTGGGTACCAAAAAAAGTCCTAACAATGTCTTCCTGCGATACTTTAATTTTAAACTTGGTGTATACTAAATGCAACTTTAACTTCATTTTGGTCATAATTTACCTTATTACATGATGTTTGATTGGCAATGCCTTATTCTTTGATACTCGGAAAGTGCTCCAGAGAAGTACATGCAAATGGTCAACCATCCCTATTTGCCTACTTGCGTAGATTCAGTAGTTGTAAGTTCTGCTGTGTATCAGCAGCAACAGTCAGATGACACCACTACCCTTGAGTAACAGACATAGAGAGTGGTTAGGGACTCAAGGTATCACTGAGGAGGAGCTTGACGATATGAGTGAGAATTTAAGGCAACTGCTTCCAGTCAAGTTGTGGAGTAATTGATGAGCAGAGGGGAAGGAAGAAAAAGAGTGATTGAATAGCAAATGCTGAGAGATCATCTAATTTCACCTGCATTTTCTATAAATGAAACATGAAGTAACTGATTACTCTTAGATTAAGACTGGGGACATGGTTTAGGGGGAAAAATTAGTCATTTGAGATTCAAGAAACCTGAATTCCAGACTGAAATTTGCCATTAATATTAGGCAAGATAGTTTTTCTCTGTCTCAGTTGCCACAAATGTTAAATGAGAGGATTGGGTTAGAATTCCATGATGCTAACCTTTAACGAGGCTGTTTTCATTCCCAGGCTAATACTATTTCATTTGAACATTTACATTCTAAATATGAGCACAGTAAATGATAGTGTTTACCATCAACTTAGCATCAGAAGGTCTCATTATTATAATAGTTACGATCATTGCGCAATATTAGTAATGATACCTTTTGAAGTATGTTAAAGTTACACTTTTTAAAGTTACTAAGCAAATTTTATTTTTTTTTATTTTTTAACAATAGACATAATTATTCATTTTTAAAAATATATGAAGCTCTTAGTATCACCCACATTTCTGGGTCCTGGAGATAGAGCAGTAAACAATATAGGAAAGGACCCTGTCCTCGAGAATAGAAATTGAGAATACTTAAACACAAAATCAAGATAATCTCAGAGTGTGATTAATTTCTTTTAAAGTAATAAGACAGTGATTTTTATGGAGACTATTGGGTAAATGTGACTAGGGGAAGGTGGGAAGATGTTGCTATAGATTAGGTGGTCACTTCTAAAAGGGAGAAATTTGGGGCATGAGAATAAATTATTTCTGCTGAGAGGCACAGAGATAGGAACGTACAAAAGTCATGTGGAAGGACCGATCTTACCGTTCAAGGAACAGCAAGAAGGTCTGTGTGGCCTAGTATGGGATAAAGTCTGAAGGACAGGCAAGGGCCAGCTTGGAGAACAAGTTAAAAGTTTCCACTGAAATATTATATACGACAACTAAGAGCTTTTAAATATTAATATAAATGTATTCAAGGCAAATTTTTGCTTAAAACCCAAGCTAACTATAGATAATTCTGCCTTCTGTGGAATGGGAACGTGGGGAGAGTGGTATGTACTCATGTGTGTGAGTGTGTACATGTGTGCACATGCGTGCATATGTGTGTGAGTGTGTACACGTGTGCGTATGTGTGTGAGTGTGTACATGCGTGTACATGCATGCATGTGTGTGAGTGTGCACATGAGTGCGTGTGTGTGTGTGTTTTGGATATGAGTATTTCTTAAGAGAGTAGAGTAAAACTTTTTCTGTACATTTCACTTCCTTGTACAGAGACTGGCCAAGGCCAGAGAACGGTAGTACGTGATATAAAAGTTTAGAAGCACTTAGTCGGTCTTCGTACGTGACTGGGAAACCTAGAGCTGAGTTTGGGGTTGGTTAGAGAAAGCGGATCACCGGTCCAGGTGACCTATGGCTGCAGGCCAACATACTTTTAAGTAAAGAAATCACCAGTATTCAAAAGTTTGTGTCTTCTCTAAGTAAACAACTTTAGTCTTGCCAAACTTTCAGTAAAGTCAGGGACACAGACAGATACTTTTATTAGAATTGCTTTTTTTTAAGGGAATCAAGGCGGAGGACTGAGTTCCATGTTTGAACTGACGCAGAGCAGTAAGGATGGAAGTGATGTAGGAGTGAGGCTCGGAATCCTATGAACTCTGGCACTTGAAGCCAGAAGAGACCATGAAAACATGAGTCCCCCAGAAATCTCAGGGACAAAATCAGCTGTGTGGCTTGAGCTGGCTGTAAGTTATAGAAGTGTTCATTTATGCATTCATTCTCAGTATCTCACCACTATGGAGTCTCTTAAAGGAAAAGAAAGTAATTGGAAGAGCCAGGGAAAGAGAGAGAGTGCGCGACTTTTTTCTTAGAAACTGTAAGCATCCACAATGCCAAAACATCAGTTTGGCGAGAAAAACAAGTCAAGGTAGTCGTTTAATACAGAGTACTCAAAATAATTGGCTGGTTGACTAAGTTTTCACTTCCCAGCAGCTTGCTTTGTCATAAAATAGACAGAGCTCAAACATAAATATTTAAGAGAAGAAATACATCCATTTTATTCCCAATGCTGAGACATTCATAAACATGTTTCAGTTTTATCAGCAAGAATCCATGTGAATGACTTGTCCCATTTGCTCTGGGATTCTGGAGTTTTAAGTGGGCCAGGGTTTTTGAAGTGTTGAAAGATATTATAAAGCACTTACAAGTATTCAGCTAGTCAGACCGCTCAATTAGCTGAACATTTATAACCTCAAAATTTTGACAGAGCATGATTCATGTAGGAATGACCCCTTGGACAACAGATGGCTTTATTGTAGGTATGCTTGAGAGAAAGCATACAAAGCAATGTGATCTGAGGGAATAAAAATGGAACGTATAGAGAAAGTAAAATTGAACTTAGAAGCATGGATTGTACTCTTAAATAAAGGAAATTGTTGAAAAATTCAGCTGATATATTTTTAATGATAGGGTGTTTTTTAAATGTTTTATTTGAGAGGGTTTAAGACACTCACTTATGGGACACTCCACAAAAACAAAATAGACCAAAATTAATATCTACTTAATATCTAAGCAACCCGTCCTAACTCAGATTATAAATCTAAATTAAGTATTTAGAAAACAATAAAAGTAAAAGGGTTTGGGGAGTAAGAACCACCATGTCAACCAAAAACCTAAATCCATAACATTTTAATTTCTTGTTTTTTTCTTTCTTTTTTTTTTTTTCCTGTAGTTGTTAGGTGCTTATATTCTGCAGAAGCATTAATTCATATTTTAGGGTGATATTTTTACCACTAAAATATATCAAGTTTTGATTAAGAGGGTTTTATCAGTTTTTAAAGGAGAATCAAAGGTGATGTAAATAAAAACATATACTTTCAAGTATCTGCAGTATTTCTTAAAACTGAAGTTAATACCACATAGAAATTCACTTTGGAGAAATAAACATCAGATCCCCAAAAATACTTGACATGAATCTGTAGAACAAATGCAAAAGGTCCGTCTCATTTGGAGCCTATTACGGTACACATTATACTAGTATAACTCTTTTTCCTTTCCTTTCCTTTCCTTTCCTTTCCTTTCCTTTCCTTTCCTTTCCTTTTCTTTTTTCTTAACTTCCTAGGAGCACAAAACTACTCACATTACCATAAAAAAATTCATGGAACAAGAAGCAATAAACAATTTCTCCCAAAGGTAAAAAAAAAAAAAAAAAAAAAAGTATCTCCAATGAGAAAAAAACAGAAAGCAGAAAAACCATCAGGGAACAGGAAGGAGAAGAGGACACAGGACACTCATGCCCCTGCCAGTGCTCATTGCAGACATGTCCTGACCCCTCAGAAGAGTGTGCCCGTTGGTGGTTCGGGAGAGCCAGGAGCAGTCATATGTGGGTGATTAGATTTTCCACACTTACCGCTCCACTTCATAGATGGACCACCAGAGCTCCTATGGGGCAGTATGAGGACTGCTCTCTGACTCTACCGAGTTAGCAATAGGTAAAAACAGCATAGTCCTTAAATTCAGCACCTCCTCACAACTGTTGCTTGGTTATTAAAGTCATAATAAAGTAGTATTCCTGCTTATCAAGTTTTCTAAAATAAATATTAAAAAATTAGCAATGAGGGGGTGACTGGGTGGCACAGCGGTTAAGCGTCTGCCTTCAGCTCAGGGCGTGATCCCGGCGTTCTGGGATCAAGTCCCACATCAGGCTCCTCCGCTAGGAGCCTGCTTCTTCCTCTCCCACTCCCCCTGCTTGTGTTCCCTCTCTCGCTGGCTGTCTCTATCTCTGTCGAATAAATAAATAAATAAATAAATAAATAAATAAATAAATAAAATCTTTAAAAAAAAATTAGCAATGAACAATCAGTAAGGACAAAAAATGAATTAGCTTATACATTTTCCCCTTTACTTAGTTACTTCTCCCCTTAACACTAATAAGCAAGAAGCATTTATGGACTAAAATGCTCATTCTCAACTAATTGTTTATACGAACTGTAAATGTACACTTTAATATTCTCGTGCTTCTTTGGTCCTCATTACAACTCTGTAGACCAGGTTATTATTTTTCTTATCCTCATTTTATAGATGAACCTGAAGTTTAAAGAAAATAATTTATCAAAAATCAGACAGCTGGTACAGACTAAAGCCAATATTAAATACAGAACTTCTGCCTATAAATTACAGCCCACCTCCTTCATGCACCTATTAACCATAATGACTCCAAATAAATATTCTTCTAAAAAATAATTTATTACAAGACCTGTTATCCACCCAACAGGGACACATACTAAAAGTATAATTCTTGGGTAATTCTCTGGGCGATCTTGTAAAAATGTACAGGGCTCTGAAGATCATTGTTTATACATGCAAAATGTTTGTTCAATGTTCCTAATTTGAATGACCCGGCAAGTCAGAAAAAGATCATACTCCAGCATCTTAGACATTCACTATTAATTCCTCAAACCTTTTCTTTATATATGCTTTTTCTTTTTCTAGTTTGAAGAATAAGAAAACCCATTAGGAAAGTTAGCTGTTACACGTAAAACTGAATTAAAAGAAGAAGTAATCAGGAACAAGAGCGAGAGAAGGAGATCTAACAATGATGCTAGGTTTGGGAGGTTATTTAATCATAGTATTAGTTGAAGAAAAAAATCAAACACTGTGCTCTGTGGGCACACATAGCATTTCTACGTACAAGAATGATTTAAAGTTGGCATTGGCTATAAATACTGTCCATGAATGAACTTTTAGAATTAAAAACAAAAACAAACACAACACAGTATTACCGATAGAAAATACAATTTAAATGCAGAACGGTTAATTAGCAAGCATGGAATATTCCACAAATTACTTACAAGGACAAGCTAAGCCCTATCAAGGCTTCTGTGGTCTGCTTTTAGGTGAGATATTCGTTGTCACCGTGTAGATTTTTTGCCTTTCTGCTAAACGTTCCATGACTTTCTTGACAAGACTGAATGTAAGTTATTCTTATAAAATACCAGAACTGTCATAATTATGATTTTTAGTATTATCCAAATTAATTACAACTTCCAGCAGTGACACGGACTAAAATAGCAAGAGCTGCTGGTGATCTAAAACTACTCTCAGCATGTCCCAGCGAGTACTTGGCCAGGAGCACATGTCGCTTAAAAAAAGCACGTAACCCTTTAGACCCGACAGTCAATTAAGGCCTTGGTAGAAATGTCAGCCATAAGAATGAAAAGACCTTTCAATTATTTACATACAATTTTCCTCTAATTAGTGAGAACTGATTTTAATTTTTTCCCCCTCTTTCCTCAAACAGGACCATATGGGATCAAGTTTAGAAGGGCAGCTGCTTCATTAAAGACAGAGAGAGAGAAAATGAGAGCAAGAGCGAGAGCCAGGAGAGAGAGAGGTAGTTTTTCTTGTCAATCAGACCTCAGGATTCTTAGAGAGACGGGGTCAGCAAATGCTGATTAGCTTTGCAGTCTTTAAAGATTCGTAAGGAACTTAGGTAGCAGGGCCGGGCTGATGATGGAAAACAATACAACATTTTCAAAAATGCCTGACAAAGAAAGTACAAAAATAATCAGCAGAGTGTCGTGTCCCAAGCGCCCGGTGTCTCTGTGGTACAAGAGATCTACTGTTCTACTTTGATTTGGTAGTTGTATGGCTTGCCAAATAACTGCACATATACATAAAAATATATAGAGATAATGATTTAAATATAGTATAGTCAAAATCATATCTTAAAATTACTTTTGTAAAGCAATTTTGAAAAGACTTGTGAAATATATGAGTAGAAATGACTCTGGAGTAAGTGTAAGTACTATCCAATCTCTAGTATCTCCCTGGAACTGGCATATCTTTGGGGCACCGTTTGGGAAAACCTTACAAAAGCACGTACATTTCATTTTTTTATTCTATGGAATGGACAATAATGAAATAAAAGTTCATTTTGCTGTTGTTTTCATTTTATTTCTAGATTTGAGGATATCTATCTTCAGAGGAAAGAATGTTCTGAGTCTTTCTAATTGCATTACCTCTTTAATATAACTTTTTAAAGTGTTCTTAGATCGGCTTATGAGGAGAGACTTAGACGTATTTACACTTTCAAAAGTAGAATTTGAAAACACATTACCTTTCAGAGCCTAATTTATTTGTATTTATTTGTTTCCAAATGTTACCTTGGAATTTCCACATGGGAATTTCCAAATGAGGTAGCAGGCATATGATATTTCTCTAGCAGTTTTTACACGATGCTGACAGTAAGAAAGATTGACATAAAAGAAAACATTAAGCATTCACAGTTTTGTTTCCATTTATCCTGACATTGTTATTTAAGACAAACTACCTAAACTTTCTTAAAATCCAAACGTGTGCACAGGAGCCCAGCAGTGCTCTCCGTCTGCCACACGTGGCTTTAATTCAAATAAGAAGTAATTTCACCATCTGATTACAGGTTAACTATCCCCAGAAAATCCTCCTGCATTCCCTGTACCACTGTGTGAAGATAGGCCCACACCAAAAAACAGAACATTCAAAACTGAACCGAAAACACCCAGGGAAAGTCAGAATGTACAGGGAACAGCTTCTGCCAGCTAATAAGATTCCTTTCTGTGCTAATAGGATGGGACAAAAACATCCCTTGATTCAGTTGTGTGGGCAGGGAAGTAGGCTCTTAAGAACCTAGGAGTATGTGCAGATTTTGCAGAGAATGGTAATGGCTTTCTCTTTCTACTTTCTCCCATCTTTAGACTGAGCCATTATGGAGAAATACAAAAACATTGTAGAAGAACTCAATCTGGAGTTCTGGGACAGAGAGGGGCTGCCCTTGGAAAACTTCTATTCTAAGGGATTGCCAGTATATTTCAATACAACAGTCTCCAATGCAACCCGCAAGCTTGTGTAACCTCATGAAGGGCCGTAGCTGCCAGCTGACTTTGTGACGATCAAGTCCATTGGCCCACACATTCTCTTCTCTCAAGCTCCTGGAAGAGTTACCTGTCTTCTGTCAAATGCCTTCTGTCCCCTTTCTACCATCAGTCACTTCTAGTTCAGAGAAAGTTTCCCCTAGTCCTGAAGCTGTTGACTAACGAATTCTTGATTCTCCTACCCTTCACATACCAGTAAAATCAAAGAATCACAGTGTCATTCAAAACTAGAGTCTTGGGCAACTGTCATTTTACAATGGGCTGTATGAGAATGGCTTCCTTTTTTTTTTTTTTAAGATTTTATTTATTTATTTGACAGAGATAGAGACAGCCAGCGAGAGAGGGAACACAAGCAGGGGGAGTGGGAGAGGAAGAAGCAGGCTCCTAGCAGAGGAGCCTGATGTGGGGCTCGATCCCAGAACTCTGGGATCACGCCCTGAGCCGAAGGGAGACGCTTAACGACTGCGCCACCCAGACGCCCCTAGAATGGCTTCCTTTTAACTAGTCCGCATGATTTATTCCAGATTCCTCCAATTTAAGTCTATGTTATATGCCAGAAGATTTTTCTAAAATGAAACATTTCCTATTTTTTTTTATTTTCTTTCCTAGTTTAAGTCTTCTGTGGCTCCTCACTACCTGTATTTATAACAGTGATTTCGAACACAGCACATGCTCCAAAAACATCATACTATACTCTTCACCTTCAATATGTTAGACTTGCTATTTCTAAAACACTCCCTGAAGAAGGTCAGCTAGAATGGGGGCCTTTCTCTCAAACCACTCCACTCCATTTTTTGCAGATTGCTAACCAGTATAAGAAGAGCCTGATTCTGGGGTGAAGAACAGAAATAAAAAATAAAAATAACAAAAGGATAGAAGCATGGAAATGAGAAAGAAAAGAGAAGACAGGATTTTTTTGCAAATTCTGAGGAGATGGCCTAGTAGGTGTCAGTAGCAGTGAGGCTAAATGGGAGGTCAGGGTGGGAGGGATTAACAGTGCACTGCACAAGACAGGCTTCCTAGGCATGTCTTCTGTGCCATTGCACAATCAGAAGGGCCTCAAATTTGGTTCATGATCTGTTTTCACCATCTTGAAATTCTTAATTTTATTTTTGAACTTGTGTGGTTTTTTTTTAAGATTTTATTTATTTATTTGACAGAGATAGAGACAGCCAGCGAGAGAGGGAACACAAGGAGGGGGAGTGGGAGAGGAAGAAGCAGGCTCATAGCAGAGGAGCCTGATGTGGGGCTCGATCCCATAACGCTGGGATCACGCCCTGAGCCGAAGGCAGATGCTTAACCGCTGTGCCACCCAGGCACCCCTGAACTTGTGTTTTATAACTGAAATCTAACGAGACAATTGAGCATTCAAGAGTAGAGATATACTCAATATGTGGGTCCACTGTTCCTTGATTCCCCCTAAGCACAGAATTCTGAGAGCCTCACAGTGTGGGAATTCATTGACATTGTGAGTATAAGCTAAATGCGTCATGTCTACAACTGAGTCATTGGGTGCTGACAGCTCCGAGAGGCCATGCTTTCCCTGAGAACCAGAACATACTTCAAACACAGAAAAAACACAATGATGTTCTAAGAAACACAGTGACCGAAGAACCCTCTCACATCCTTTCTTTCTGATGTTACTTCCTTGAATTAGCCGACCACTTCAGCTAAAAATAATGACAGAGACGGGAAGGGAGAAATAGAGCAAGCCGTAAGTCCTTTTCCTTTCAGTCTCTCGTTACCCACCAGTAAGCCAAAGGCAAAGCTGTTGGTAACAATGCGTGCGTATAGACAAATGATACAGTTGTGTTTTGTGCAGCACCTCTGCTGTTCTAGTAAGAATGAAATACATATGCACATGCAGGCTATGAAATGTGAATTGCGCAACTAGTAATTTCACATACTAGTCAAATGATCTTAGGTTTGCATTTAAAACTGGCACTGTAGCATATAAAGATATATAGCAAAATTCATGTTAAAGTTTTAATGTTTCTTTACTTAGAACATTAAAAGCAAATTAAAAAACAACAACAACAACAACACCATGGCAAGCTGAGAGAGACCATAGAAGAAGGAAAAAGCTTTATATTTAAGGAACTTTAAACACCACTTTTTCCTTGCTTTCAAACAAGAGGCCCTGCATTTTCATTTTGCGCTGGGCCCTACAAATGATATAGGTTGCCCTGCCCCTTCATTACCTCCAATTCTCATTTCAGGTTCCATAGTTGGATTGAGTTTATTATTCAAATCACAAGTAAAAGACTACTTGATACATTCTCCTCTATCTTGTGACTTGACAAATTAGTTCTAGGACCAGTTGAGGTATGGAGTAAATGCCCCCTTTTTGCCATGATTGGGACATAGTCAGAATTCTGGCTGGAGGTGCAGGGTTGTGAAAGAGTGGTTCGGCCCTGGAGAAAAATTCCAATATAGCATGTTTTCAACAATTTTTCAAGGTAATATATTCACATGATGGTTGTTAGAACCATGGGGGAAAGCCACCTAAGGACCCCCTGTGAAGAGCTCAATTAAAATATTAATTTTGAGAATATGAGGTCTATGGATGCCTGCCGGGCTGGTCTTATTTCCTTTACAGGCACTTTCTTGAGTGCAAAAATGCCAGCACCCAACATAGTGACCAATGTGGAGTAAATACACAAAGGAACAGGTGAAAAATAAATCCTGAATTTCCCTTGGTCCCACAATTTATGACAGATGTAATAATGCCCTTCTTACTTAGTTTGATCTAAGTTTTTTTATTCACTGATAACAAAACTGAAGGAAAAATAGGTAAAACAACGGTTATGCAGATAAATAATAAGAAAAAATTATTTTCTTTTAAATTTGGGATCTCTTGCCTTGCCTTGCTAAGAACCAGGAGTGACTGTGGAGAATTTCTCTGCAGGATTGAAGAAATGGGGCAGGGGTGGGAGGGGGCGGAGAGGAAGAGTGGAGGGCGGGGAGACTGAGCAGCTGCAGTAGGCAAGTGGAGAGGGGGAGACCTCCCAGGCAGCTCAGGAGGTAGTGACATTGCAGAAATGTCTAAAGGGGATATTTCAATGATAAAATTCTCTCATCTTAAAATGAAATCTACGATTTCTTCCTAATGTTTTAATGGAAGTGGATTTGCATATGTGAGGAAGGCTGGGGCTGGGGTAAGCATTGAAAAGGAGGTGGGTTGGAAGGAAGCTCCAAAGAAGAGGACTGGGGAAGAGATGACACCACTTTGACTTATACAGATTTTAAAGATTGTCTTTAGCATTTAAGAGAAGGGGAAAATTAGTTTATTTACCATTTAATATTCTCAGCCTTCCTGATAACTTTTGGCTGTTCACATTGACTTATTTCTGGGCACATATTCAATTTGCCTCGTTCCTTTGCCCTCTCCAAAGGAAAGAACTAATTCCAGTGTCTCCAGTTTTACCATCCAGCATTTTGTCCAGCAAATGGACTCCTTGGAAAGATGATGAAACAGAAATTTCAGTAGAGATTTGTGGCAAAGGCAGAGAATATTTTCGTCATAAAGGGAAAGCCTGTTTCCCTGGACACCTTCAATGGCCTATTTCCTGGGCTCTAAATATAGAGCACCAGGGCTTTCCTCACACCTGACCCTGATGCTGCCAGCTGGGAGACTGGGTCTCTATTCCAATATAAACTCTACATGTAAACAATATGCTTCGGCCACTTTTTTAATATAGGCATTTTTTTTTTCTTAAAACATATGCTGGGCGCCTGGGTGGCTCAGTTGGTTAGGCAACTGCCTTCAGCTCAGGTCATGATCCCAGGGTCCCAGGATCAAGTCCAGCATCGAGCTCCCTGCTCAGTGGGGAGTCTGCTTCTCCCTCTGACCCTCCCCCACCTCGTGCTCTCTCTCACTCCCCCTCTCAAATAAACAAATAAATAAATAAAAATATTTTTAAAAAAATTCTAATGGTATATCGTTAAAGTGAAATATTTGCTGTTCCTTGTAAGTTTCTAGGTTTAAGCTACAATTTCTATTATTAATAAGTGAAAAAGAAAAAGGTGTTCTTGGGCTGCCTCTGTATTTTGAACACTAGCATACAGTGTCTCAGGTTTGAGAACCTTATTTTCTGGACTGAGCAGCCACTAGCGGTCACTTGCCTCACAAAGATGAATCACTATGACTCTAAATGGAACTCATAGGCAATCACTCACAATACTTGCCTTAGGTTGATTCATGGTACATCAGCCCTTAAGCCCCAGGGGCCTCACCTGTCCCTGTGGCCTGAAGAAACCATTTGTGGTTTTGATCACATGTGATTTTCTTCTGCCTCTAGCTTCCCCTTTCTGGTCAATCCATCATACACAGACAAAGTTAGCTTTCTACAACACAAATTATATTGTGTTATTTCCTGCTCAGAAGCCTTCCAAGACTCCCCACTGATTTCAGAAGAATTCAAACCTCTTAGCATAGCAGTCAAAACCCTTCATAATCAGAACTCAGTCTTCCCATCTAGTACCTTCTCTTTCTGTCCCTCCCCTTTCCTGTACTTCCCTGCCCTTTCTATAAATATATTTTTAAATACTCCTGTAATTCTAGTTAGCAGTTACTCATGGGATCAGGGATGTTCATTGACTCTTTCACTTAGTATTAGATATTACGCCATATTTTTTTCTTCAGGTGTAAAATACAGTGATTCAACAATTTCATACATCACCCTGTTAAGCCTTACTTCTTTATTCTTGTATGATATAAGAAGAAGAGGTTGGTTGAATAATACGTATTCAGCCAAATGTTGTTCATCTAATTTTTATTTGAGACATTTGATAAAAATGCAGATTTTTCAGCACCACCTTAGACCTAAATCAGAATCTTTGGTAATGGGATATGAAATCTGAAGGTTAAGCAAGTTTTTCATGTCTATCTAATACCCCAGAGTTTGGATACTCCATGTATTTGACATTAAAAGCAATAGCATTTGCCTTGATAGTATCTTTTTTATCTTAATCATCTCTATGTCACTCAAACATTAATATCCTGCCAGTACCTTCTATGTATCCTTTAAGGCATACATTACCCAAAATAGATGTAGTTCTCCAGGGCTCACTACTGATTGAACAAGAAAAAGAAGGCTGAAAAATACCAATAAATATCCCAAAAGATAAGGGAAATGTGCCAGAATGCTGAGGGTTTGCTAGGATTCAGTGACTAGAGTTGAAAATGTTTGACTTCTAAGGAAGCCTTCAAGGAGATACACTGTTTTAAGGACAAGAAAATCATTCCAACTTTGGAAATGCACAAAAGCAAAGCATGTGGAAGATTCACGAACCCTGATTAAGTTGAGTCTATCTTCGTATGTGATGAGAAAGAGAGAGTTAGACACGGGGAAGAAAGTGAGCCTTCGTAGGTAGAATGGCTAGAAGCACACAATTTGAGGATTTTGATAGGGAATTCATTTCACATTTATTAGACCTGATTGAGCAGCAATATAATTCTAAGAAATATGAAGTCGTCCAGTGACAATAACTGATATTCACACAACAATTATTTATTGAATGGCTTATATACATACTAGTCCCTGTTTTGGGCACCAAGAATTCAGCAGTGAAGAAAACAGACCAAATAAGCCCATACCATCAGAAAGATAAACAGTAAACATTCAGACTGACTCCCAGCATCTTTTCCATCCTTTTCGTACTGAGTAGCAGCAATACAGTGTAAAGAATTTTCCTCCACTCAAGTGGTGGGCCAATCTAGCTAAAGGCAACCCTCTCTTGCCAATGATTGCTTGAGGAAAGGGGCTTATGATCCAATTCTGAGTAATATGATCAAAAAACTGTTTGCTGGAGCCTAATAAAGGCACAGGAAATCAATTTTCCTTTCCTATTGGATGAAGAAGAAACATATGACCTCAATTTCTTACAGGAGGGGATCTATCTTTGGATGAAACCAACACTGTTATTGAAGGAAAAGAGATATAGAAAGAACTTGCTGAATCAACCTTCCAAGAAGCCTACACCATCTCTGGGCTTTTTCTTATATGAACTAATTCTTTTTATTTTTACTGATGCAAAATATATCTTAACTGATACACATACGTAACAATGTTTACATACCTCATTTGATCCTCAATACCTTCTTCAAGACGAATATTCTCTGCTAATAAAAGTATAAAAGAAAAAGCTTAAAAGTGAAGAAAATATTAGAAAATTTTTACCAAAGCCCAAGCGGGAGGTTTGGGGATTTAGAAATATATGATATGGAAGCAAAGTAATAGTCATGGAGCATCTCCTGTGTGCTGATTATTCTGATAAGTATTTCACAGATTATCTAATTTTAGTTTTTATGACAACTCTATAAGTTTATTATTATCCTTATTTTATAAATGAGTAAACTGAAGGCCAAAGAGAGTTTAAGGAATTTACCCCAGGTCACAATGTGCAGCAAAAATTTCAAATTCAGATTTCTGGTCAGCACATTCTATGCTCTTTCCACTTTGCCACAAACTACTTCTTGTGAGAAAGCCTTTCCTGTGAGTAAGGTCTCATAGAGGAGTAGTCATCAGGGCTTGGTAATGTGAGAATTTAAATAAAAGAACATTGGAGGAAGATATGTGAGTCCTCGTGATTGGAACAACAGTGTGGT
Source organism: Ursus americanus (assembly GCF_024610735.1). NCBI lineage: Eukaryota > Metazoa > Chordata > Mammalia > Carnivora > Ursidae > Ursus > Ursus americanus. Next base: position 46,474,194 of record NC_142137.1, on the reverse strand, counting down.
AACAGTCAAAACAATGAGACATTGAGAATAAAGCTGTGATAAAAGATAACCAAATGGTATTTGTGGGCCTTTCAAATACAGTGAATATTGGGTTATTAGCATATTGCACAGGGATCAGAAATTAATCTTTGGGGAAGTCCATTGAGGAATGTGAGAATAGGAGGACACAGCAAAATAAAAGAGAATAAAAAGAATGAGAAAACCTGGCTCAACTATAGGCAAAATCAAATGCTAGATGCCTGAAGAAGAGTTTAGGAAGAATATGAAGAAAGCCTGTCAAAATGAAAAATGAACTAATTCATCATTACAGTTTGAACTCTCAGAGTCAAGATGTAGAGTGGTAAATGGTTGAACCAGGTTTGTCTGCCTATTAATTTGAGTAAAAAAGTGCCTGGGAAAATACACCAAAATTCAGAAGTTAACAGAGATTAGACCTCCAATTCCTCCACATCCTGATACAATAAGTTTCCTGTTGTTTAAAGGAGAAGAGAATGTGGAGAGGAACTTATTAGGTGCCTGTTTTGAGGTAGACTCTAATAAGAACTTCACATATAATTTTTGACCCACCCTGTTGCATGGATCTCAGAATAAAGCTTCACCATAAAAGCTGTAGAGATGTGATGGACACTTAATCCTCACAATAATCATGTGGGATTATTGTGTTAGCTTCTGTTTTACAATTGAAGAAGGGAGGCTCAGAAGGATTAAGTTAGTAGCCATAGGTTATGGGGTGAAATCAGGATTGGAACATAGGTTTACATAACTCCAAAGCTGTGTTTATCCACTTCTTGTAGACCTTTCAACCACATTTTATTTAAAATAGTCCTTCCATAAGAAAAAAAAAAAAAAGTAAAGTGAAAGATTGAGAGGCAATAAATAATACCATATATTTATTCACAAGAGCAAATTCATTTAGCTTAGTCACTGTACTCTTTATAGTACCTTCTAATTAGCACAAGAATAACAGCATAGGGACTTTATCAACTTTGTCAAGAGAATTACCCTGAGAATAGAGGCTCCTCTGTACCCATCCTAACAAAGCTTAAAAGCAAATGTTAAAACTGATCCCAAAAAAATGTATATGTATGCTATAATAAAGACTAAAGAAAAAAAAAATCTGGCACCAGAAAAACAAAATTTACAATGTCTGACATCAAATCAAAACTTACCAACCAGACAAAGAACCTGGGTAATACAATCCATATTGAAGAGAAAAATCAATCAATAAAAACAGACCCAGCGATGACAAAGATGATAGAATAAGCACGTAAGGACATTCAAACAGCTGTTATAGAATTAAAGCAACAGAATATCTGTGAATGAGGGACAATGTCAAGTAGAACAATGTATTTGTAATTGCAGGACAATTACAATAATGCAGAACTGAATCCATTTTATGAACGCTAATTATGTTTGGTACTATTTCAATTTAAAGTACAATGGATATGTAAATACTGATCGCTTACCTTAAGTCAAATACAATAATAATTCATGTAAGAAATGAAGAGCAAGGTACCTAATATCCCTACTCTAAAGAATTTAACAATCTCTTCAGGTGCATAAGGCAAGTAGAAGTTTTGCTATTTGTCTGGTACGAGACAGAATATATGAGACCACATGAAGAAGAATAAAATTTAAGAGCTGGGCTTAGAGAAATGCTTTGTGTAGGAGGGGACATTTCAACTGGATATTTGAGAGAGAGTAGAAATATGAGTCATAGTTATGGGGCACAGAAAATATATTCTAGTTGTAAATAGTTATTAAGAATAAATGCAAGGATGCAGGAGAATTAGACGTGTGTTTTAAGAGTGGTAAGTAATAGAATGCCTTACATTAATTCAGGAAGGAGGTATATCAGTTCAGAATGTCAGAAAGGGAGCTAGTATAGGTGCAATCCTGGTACCTCCCTATTAATGTTTACTTCCTTTACCAATTATTACAGGAAATTTAAGAATATTGGAAATGTAGTCTTTACATTGTACTGATGAGTGTATTTGTTTTTTAGGGCTGCCATTTCAAAATAGTTCAACCTGGGTGGCTTAAACAACAGAAATTCATTGTCTCTGTTTTGGAGGCTGGAAGTCCAAGATATAGATGTGGACAGGGTTGTTTCCTTCTGAAGACTGTGAGGGAGAATCCGTTCTATGCCTCTTTCCCAGGTTCTGGTGGTTTTCTAGCAACCCTTGTCTTTCCTTCGCTTGTAGATGCAATGTCTGTCTTCATCTTTACATGGTATTCTCCCTGTGTGACCTATGTGTCCACATTTCTCCCTTTTGTAAGCACAAGGTCATATTGGATTAGGAGCCCCCTGTTATCTAGTATGACCTCATCTTAACTAATTGTATTCCAAATAAGGTCACATTCTGAGGTATTGGGGGTAAAGGCTTCAACATATGAATTTTAGAGGGACACAATTCGACCTAGAACAGTGGGGAAATGTTGGAGGCTTTGTCATAGGAGAGGGTCTTAAACAGAATTGCCCTTTAGCAAGAGTGATCTGGCAGCTGTGTGTGCATCAGCCTTCGAAGGTCTAGTCTTTCCTTCTCCCTTTGCTCTATATCCAAATACACAAATACACTGTAACCAAGCAGTCCCTACACTCACCACACCTTTTCGTCTATCTCTGCCCTTGCCTATGCTATTCCCACTCCTGGAATTTCTCTGTCCCATTTATGACTAACTCCTACTCTTCCCTCAATGCTTATCTCAAACGTTTCACTCATGTCCATAATACATAGATATGTCTAGCACATTTCAAGAAGCCTTCCTTAAACATGCTACTCCCCTTCTGAATGGTGGCATTCATAATCCCTTTGTCATGACCATTAAAAAAAAAAGTGACATCATGTGTTATCGCATGTATTATACTTCAGGTTGGACACTGTGTCTAAATCATCTCAGATCTCTTGCGACTAGCTCAGTGTGTGGTGTTAAATACAAAGACCAGAAGTAAGGATGCAGCTAATTCCCCCTGTTCTTCAAGGCTTATTCTTAGATTCTTAGTGTGGATTAAAAAAAAAAAAAAAAGCATCTACATTGTGCTTGTTGTATTCCTTGCACAGTTTTAAGTGCTTAATATACATTAACTCATTTAATCTTCAGAAAACCGTGGTGGGTTGGGTACTACTGTTGTCCCATTTTATAGATGTTGACTCTGACGCCCAGAGAGACTCAGGACTGGCCTGGAATTACACAGCAACCGAATGATGCTTCAGTCTCCTCCTTAACCACTTTGTCACCCTGCCTCTCAAAAACATTTGCCCTCTTCACCACAGGCCGTGGTTTCGAAAGCATTTCTAGTCCTGCCTCTAATTAGCTACATGATTTTGAGCAAGTTATTTAACTTCTTGATACTTCATTTTTTCAATTTTGAAATGGAAATAATGGTAGTATATCCTCATAGAATTAATACGTGTAAAGCATTTTTAAAAAGTGCCCAGCACTGAGTAAGCCCACCACACACACACAGACACACAGACACACAGACACACACACACACACACACACACACACACACATTGAATAACTGAGAATTTATTGTACACTATGTAGCTAATTGAAGCCATACTGCCTCCTGCTGATGATTTATAGTGTCTGGCTTCTGAAGAAGGATGGTATTGGCAGATTTTTTTTCCTTTTTTATGAAGGATGGGACTGGGCTGTCACTTTCTATGAAAATGAGAAAGAGGAGGTCAGAGGTGTTTTTGATAGCAACACAATGGACCTTTATAAGGCTTAAAAAAACATTGCAGTGTTAGGAGTCTGAGAATCTGGACTTCCACTGGCTTATAGCAGTCATCTTGACCTCTCCTCCCTCCTTGTAAGGGGCAATGGAAAGGCACCAGGGGAAGCAGGGAGAAAATTTTAGAAAATATTTCAGAAAATGCAACCTTGAAAGGAAATTAAAAAATCAGAATTCTGCACAATAAGAAAATCCTGTTCACTGAGCCTGTTGAACAGTTATCAACAATTCTTTAGAAAATTCTAGCAGTTTACATGTGGAGTCAGTTGCTTTCTAATTGCTACAGCAGGCTACCACTGGGAAGAACAAAGGAAATATTTAGCACATCGTAAATTCTTCTGCAGCCCTGTGGAGTGGCTGGAGTTCAGATTACACATTTATAACTAGCATTTGAGAGCAAGTTCTACTTCACTTTTGAGAAAGTTGTTGGGGAAGCAGTTCAGCACTGTTCTTCCTATGATTCTGGAGAAATATAGACAGAGCATTTAAATTTAATAATCCAGTTCATTTGTGTCAGGATTTAATGAAGCTTGGAAAGATGTAACAAGGAAATCCATCTTCTCTAGAATTTGCTTTTTCATGGGAAGCAGGTTGTGCAGTGAGTGGGAAAGCATACCTCAGATACACTGGTGGGGTGCTGTGACAACACCCCAACCTGGACAGTGGTCTTCTCATAGGCCATGGCTGAGACATTCTGAAAAATAGGCAAGACATAAAAATAGATTCAGTTCACACTGCCAGGGAGAGCAGGCAAGCAAGAGGCAGTAAACATGTTTCATGTCACCAAGGATGCAATGAAGGAGTTGCACCACATAGCTAGGGAAGAAACCATCACAGTCCAGTAAGGACACCAAGAAGCCACTTGGATATGAAAAGTCAGAGGTTGACTCTTAAAATGGCTCTTGAAGCGATTATATTTATGTTACACTTGATGAATGAGTAGGTCTTCAGTGTCTGATTTATCTTTGACTTTGGGGAAGATGATTCAGTTCTCTACAATTTTTAAGGGGCACATTTGCTTAGCAAATAGAAACACATTGTAGAATAATTGCCTGATAGTTTATGATTTATGAGTTGTCTCTGGCTTTAGGTCCTTGGGCTGGACACAGCCATAAGGACTACCTTGTAATTCTTTACCTCGATGATTGATAAAATATGGGAGGTGATTTCTCCTCACGATATTAAGTGAATGTCTTACCCCAAGCCCGAGGGAGAAGAGGCTAAGATTCGAGTCTTTCGAATAAATGAAAAATGAATGCTTTTCTGAACTTACGGTAACTAAATTTCTCATCCTCCTCCTAAAAGAACTGATGATCTTCTCACTAATTTGTCCAAACTTTTAATTGTGTATTGGCTAATATTTGGAGAAAATTTCCAAATAAGGTTAAAGAAGAAGAAGAAGAAGAAGAAGAAGAAGAAGAAGAAGAAGAAGAAGAAGAAGAAGAAGAAGAAGAAAGAAAGAAAGAAAGAAAGAAAGAAAGAAAGAAAGAAAGAAAGAAAGAAAGAAAGAAAGAAGGAAAGAGAGAAGGAGAGAAAGAAAGAAAGAAAGAAAGAAAGAAAGAAAGAAAGAAAAAGAAAGAAAGAAAGAAAGAAAGAAAGAAAGAAAGAAAGAAAGAAAGAAAGAAAGAAAGAAAGAAAGAAGAAAGAAATCTAGTTGGGCTTTCTACTTACTAAGACTAGTTCCACCATAAAATCTCTATAGATTTAAACTACAGAACAAATCTTGTCTATCTTTCTAAACGAATATAAACTGTAACTTCACTATTTTCTCTCTGACCAAATTTAGGATTGCAGTGTCTTTTTGTTTTAAAAGTAAAACAGTTAGCTCCCAATTTAGGTTTTGATTTTGCTACATAAGTAGATAACATGATTAAATGGAATAAAGTGGTCATTTAGTTGTAACATTCATCAAATTAATAATTACAGTTTCTCTTCCAATATCACATAATTTTATGCAACTACTGGCTGACAAGCCTGAGTTCCTCTATTACCTCATATATATAGTCTACACCTCAAAAGAGAAAAAATAATCTCTTTGGCTACCCAGCATATGTGCTGAATATAATCTGGTTAGGCAGTAAAGTTGTGTTTTGTTTTTAATCTGGCATGATTTTAAAAGAGTGTTACAGGAAAATGAGAATGGTTTAAAACCATAGAACACCTGATTTATCTTCAGCATCAATCTGATACCCACGTAAACTGTAAGAATTTATATCGTGCACATTCTGTTGCTTGACAACAAAAACAGGACTAGCCATACCTACGTAAAAAAGCATATATATTTTAAATGTATTTTTATATATTTGAAAAAAATGAATAGAAAAAGGGTGACATGTATGAAGTAAGGAATTAAATGAGAAAATTAGCGAAAATCTTGTCAAGTAATATATTTATGAATGTACACTGTCAATTGATTTTCACAACAAATTAAAATCTCTATACAATCAAAAAGTTTCTAAGCTCCAGCCAATGATTTCCTTATTTCAAGCAACTTTTGATACAAATAAAATCCAAGATAACCATTCCCTTGGATTTCATTTTGATGGGATTTATTCTCTGCTCACTGATATAAATGTTGGTCTAGAATTACCAATGTCTTTGGAAATTTTATTGAATAATTAACTGATTAATTGTTATTTTTAACCACAGATTCTCACTGACATTTTAGTAACTTATACAAATGCAAGTATTTAAAAGAAAAAAAAAAACAGGCATGAAGTAAGAAGAACCCTAATAAACATAATTCTAGGAGGGAATCTTTATTGTTGTGAAGCTTATAAAATTGAAGGTCTCATGTTTTAAGAAGATGAAAAAGGAATTCTTTCTCTGCTGTGGAATAAATGGACTATCTCACCCATGAATAATGATTAACGTTCTTTCACTCAGAGAAAAGGCTTGTAGGTGTTCACACCTGCAGCATTCATGAATTATAGGCCCCGTTCCCTTGAAAGAAACTTAATAATCACTATTCACAGGTGAAGTGTGCTTCTGTTGGATATAAAAAGTTGAGATAAAACCAGTCAGCTTTGTTTCCAGCGCTGTTACTTTCCCAGCATTCCATCCCCTCCGGTCACTGCAAAAATACTTGAGCAGCTTTAAAATTATCCAAAGGTGGTGTTGTAAATACCTTTTCTTCTCAGCTTAGTTCTGTGTTTATCAGAGATTCAGAGGCGGTTTTAAAAGGTCAGAAAAACAAGCCGCCTGCAAACTTGGATTCAAACCCAAGTAATAAGGCCGGCATTTTTACAACCGTACTCTTCTCGATGCCATCCAGGTCTAAACGGACCTTGCATTTCCGCATTCGGAGCCCTAACCTGCCGACGCTGCCATATAAACATAAATACAAACATAAACGTATGTATCCATTTTTTAAAAAGTTTAAATATAAAGTATAATTTTATGTATAAGATTGAGTGTAAATTTAAATATAAAAATAAACAAATATAAATAAAAATATACACATACATGCATTTTTCCAATTTGGTAGGAAAGTTTTTGATTATTCTCATTACCATTTTAATTCAATAAAGATGTTTATGGCATTTTTTTCTGTTTAGAGACCACATTGATGGCCCACTTGCCATCTATGGCTCGCACACATGTTTTCTTGGTCCATAGGGTGTTTTTAAAAATATTGAACCATGGGGCGCCTGGGTGGTGTAGCTCTTAGGCCTCTGACTCTTGATTGCAGCTCAAGTCAGGATCTTAGGTCGTCACGGAGTCTGCTTGAGTCTCTTTCTCCCTCTCCCTCTGTGCTTCCCCATCATACTCTCTCTCTCTCTCTCTAAAACACATAAATCTTTTTTAAAAAATCTATTGAACTGTAATTTAAAAAGTGGCATGTTTCATATTAAAAAATACCTAAATTTCTCAGTTACTTGAAAAGTTTCAAGCTCTGGCAACACCGCACCTCCATTCCCTCTGCGTACAAACAGGAAGGCGCTGAGCACGGGGTCAGCTTGCAGACCTGACTTGTATGTGACTCGGTTACCGTTTCCTGCCTCAACTCGACTGCATGATCCTAGAATGACTGGACTGTCACCCTTCTATTAGCCCTCACGTCTCTTCACGCAGCTAGCTTTACTCACCCAACCGACCAACACTGCTCCTGCGTCTGACCTTGCGAGTACTTAGGTCTTTGGGTGGAAAGTGGAGTTAACTGGGCATTCTCTGCCTTTGACTCCTAGGCAAGCCTTTCATGAAACACTGGGGCTGTAAAGATAATGGGCAATTGTACCTTCCAGATTACAATTTAGCTGGAGACAAAGAAATACACATAGTACACATTAAATAGATAAATAAAACTTGCAAGTGTGATGATACAGGGGCCCCTAGGGGAATTAGAACATGCACAAGAGGGGTCCCTGACCTAGGGATAGATGAGAAGGTGTGGCCGGGTTGAGGGGAGAAAAGGGGGTGTTCAGATCTGGGCAGAGAAGGCTTCTCTCGAGGACTTTAGAGATTACCAAGGAGTTAGGGCAGCCAAGTTTTGGGTGGGGAACAGTATGGAATAAGCCATCGGTTTAGTCTTTTTCTTACTTTGTCTTGCCTTTATTTATGATGAACTACACTTAACTTCCACCCTGACTTTCTCTAGCTCCGAATTCAGCATTACATCTATGCTTTTATGAACATTGCTCAAAAACAACCTTTATCACTGTAAGCCATGTATTTTCCAAATACATATTCATTTCCGACTCAGAAATAATCCTTAGATTTTCATCCATGACTAAATTTGAGGATATTTGATAAAACATATGAAAAAAAAAAACCCTAAGAGCGTTCAATAAAATGGGAGCCCATTACACACACACACACACACACACACACACACACACACACACAGAAACCTTACATAAAGACATAGTATGTTAGGAGCTAATACTATTAGCCACTGTTGAGATTCAATAAAATTATCCTCAGTCACTGAAAAGAAGGGGGACCTTTTTTTTTCAAGTGTTAAGAAATTGAGTTTTAATATCTGGTCTGATCCAACATTTTGGTTTGATAGAACCAAATCGTTCATTAGTATTTCAAGTTTTAAAACTCCAATGAAGTACATTCATGATTATGAAAAACAAGAATGCATAAAAAATAAAAGCAGGAAAACATTCTAATTTAACTGCAGGGCCTAGAATGTTTTCATAAATAGCCATCTGTAAAATGAAACTTTGGTTCCTGATTTAAAACAAAAACATTTCTTTTAATGAAGCAGCGTTCTTGTGGGGTTGGCCTTGGCATGTGTTAAAGGACACAGATGATTGTCTCACATAACAGAAGTGTAAATGTTGTAAAGAACCAAAAATGTTATCAGGATTGGTTGTCAGGTAATGCCATCTTTTCTTTGAAAAGAGTCATAATCAGGGGCGCCTGGGTGGCTCAGTCGTTAAGCATCTGCCTTCAGCTCGGGGCGTGGGGATCAAGCCCTACATTGGGCTCCTCTGCTGGGAGCCTGCTTCTTCCTCTCCCATTCCCCCTGCTTGTGTTCCCTCTCTCTCTGGCTGTCTCTCTCTCTGTGTCAAATAAATAAATAAAATCTTTTAAAAAAAAAAGTCATAATCAAGTCATGAAGCACCATAAAAAGTGTTTCAGTCTCTTCACACATGTGCTCCCTTTCAGTGAAATAACGTCAGTCATCAGAAGACATTTCAAGTGCAATCCACACAGTAATAGCTAACCAGATAAGTTCAAGTTGGCAGTTCTCGGCGTGCGCTCAGCCTCCAACGTATGACCGGTTCTCGTTGCTTTGTTAGCTGAAGTAGTAGGCTTGCCAGGTTCTTTCTTTCAAAAGCTTATAAAATTCATAGTTAAGAAAGGTCTATGAAAACTTAAAAACAAAGGAGATGAATTCAAAAGCAGCTGCTTACACAGCTTGATCGCAGTATTTCACTGCAAGTCACGATGTCTTCGCAGCGGCTTCATGCTTAAAAGATTCTGAAAGTAGATTGATTGTTCCCAAACTGCTACATAGTTTTATTTGATTAACCACGTATATTTTTTTGCCAATATGTCTGGCTACCTATTTAAAGTTAGTGCATTGCTGGCAGTATTACAAAAACAGATTTTAAGGATTGGAATCAGATTTGGCAGTAAAGGATTCGGTTCCAAACTCAGAGGTGATCTTAAAATTTCATTTGACATAAAAAGAAAAACCTTTGCAGTCAAAAACAAAAGGCTGTACTTGCACCGAAAAAGCGTTTTTGGCTGCCAAACATGTTTATTTTTTCTTTGTTTTCGCTCTATCACAGATCCCTTTGAAGAATGGCCTTCAAGTGATATTATTAAAAATGTAAGCGCGTACACACATTTAATCAAGATCTTCATTTACATGCGAAGTAAAATCTCACTCCTTTCAAGTAAAAAAAAAAAAGACATATTTTCAAAAGTTCATTGCAATAAAAGAATCTTTTGTCCTTCCTCTTGGCATTTGAAGGTTTTAACGAGTTGTTTATATATCTCAATGGCTTGAAAAGACAGATGTATTTTATGTAATCTTCCATGTAAGCTTTTTTCATTTCCCTTATAAATTACTTTTCCATATTTTAAGATGTAGTTATGTTTTCAGGGAAAAATGGCCAAAAAATATGAGCCGTTATTTGTTGGCCACCATGAACCTTTAGATAAAGTAGGTATAAATCACAGTAAGCAATAAAATTCCATCCTAAAAATAAACCACAACCTTATTGAAGAACTATCTATTAAAACTGTGGTGTCTCGTTTTCGTTTTACCTGAACGTTAACGTATGAGTTTCATTTGAACGCCAACAGTTAACAACCCATGTTTCATATTCTAATTAACATAAAAGAGATCTGTTTCAATTAAAGAAAGCAAACTTCCTAAAGATTCAATGATGAACTGCTTTTATATTTGGTGAGCTCTGGTCGTAAATTACATATAACACACCGAGGGGGGGAAAAAAAGAGTACAGAACAAAGATGCCAACCCCTGAAATACATAATTGAGCAATAATAATGTAAGTACACGTGTCAGCTTGTGTGTGTAGCAACTTCAACCCACAGGAGCGGAGACCTAACGAAATGGTTTCTTGCTTTGTAATCTCCATAAACCTTTCCTGCTGCTTTTAACTCTTATAGGTTTGAGTACAAATCAAATGTAAACCTTAACTTCATCTGGAGCTGGAGTCCAGAAGACAAACAGAAACAAAACAACTTCTGAAATGGCTTACAGGGACTAACGAACGTGTGCTTTGATGGATGATGAAAAAGCCCTCGAAGTTAAAGGCTCACAGCTGAGTGGATTGGGGCAGTGGGTAATGAGATTCCTCTGGTTCAGAAGTACCTGATTGTAATGAAATAATCCACCCCAATGTTTGCAATTAAGGTAATGTAAATGCTATTATTCGTGGGATACGTGAAAAAGGCTATGTGAGAGCTCCCCCTATTGACTCACAATAATGCACAATGTACCTGAAATGCACTTCCAACTACTCATAATCAATATAAAATTTCAGACGTTTAAGGAATATCAAAAATCATTGAATTTGACTACCTAATTTTATACTTGTAGGAACTGAGGCCTAATGACCTTTACTGTGAGGAAGTAAATTAGCTGCAGAGTTGGGACTGGAACCCAGAGCTTTTGTCTCTTAGCCCCGTTTTCTCCGCACTAAGGCATGACGTCTCGCGGGTGATAAAATTCAAAAGTGGGAAAGCACTAGAGAGACCCAACTGATCTAACTCCACCTTCCTCTGATCAAGGAGACCCAGAGAAACTAAGAGACCTGTGTCGATCACACAGCTTCTTCCTAATAGACAGAAATTACTGGGTTCTTTCGAATAAAATGACATCCTAGTTCTATGCTCTATTATTTCTACTCTGACAGTGTATTGTCTTGTTTGGGTCCCCAAATCTTTTGTTCTTTTGGAATTTAAAAATAATTTTTTTCAAAATATAGGAATTTAGATTTCTGGAAGATATGAAGACATTCACTTTTTGGTGATACATATTTTCTGCGAGTTAACTAGAACATGCGTATTAATAGGATTATATTGACTTACATTTCTCCCATTCAAAATATTTATAAGTTGATGTGTGCAATTGTGAAAAATGGTAAACTATTCTTAAAGTGCAAAACCCGAAAATAATATTATTTCTCTAATTTGCTCTTTGGTGAAAATATTTGTTTTTTTAATGTATTTTTTAATTTTTTGAAGATTTTATTTATTTGTTTGACAGAGGAGAGAGACAGTGAGAGAGGGAACACAAGCAGGGGAGTGGGAGAGGGAGAATCCCTTTGGTGAAAATATTTGTGATTAATTGGCTAACTTTGGTATTATCGCTATTGTTCCTGTAATTCATCATGAGATATTGATGAGATAGTATTGATTCCATTTATGGCATGAGCAGAGTTTCCCGCCTCCCCCCACCGAAACTGAAGACACGTGGAGATAGATTTATAAATTGCGCTCTGTTAATGCCTAGAGGGCAAGGGTTGGGTTTTATACATCTATTTTTATGCATCTATTTTTTTCAGTGAACACCATTGGGATGTACACAGGGCGTTCAATACAAGCTTTTGATCTGCCATTGCTTGTTACGCTTCTTCTACTAAAGTTTGCTCAAAGGTGCCAGTACTGATTGCTGGACTCCAAGAAGGTGCCTTTCAGAATCCCACTACTCTGATGTTTTATTTGCTACATGACGCTTTCAACATGCTGAGGTACAGGACCTGTTACCAAATTACCTTTCTTTGTCCTAGATGCTTAACCTCTATGACTGCTGTAGCAGCGCATGCGAAGAGAAAGTGAATGAAATACTTGTTAAACTAGGTCTTGGGCTTGGTGATCCAAAGCAGAATTTTGTGTTCTCAAATAATTTGGGACTAGAAGAGAATCACCCCGTCTCCTTGAAATGTTGACCCTACCACGTAGTCTTCATATGCGTGTGATTGAAAATGTAAAGGTGACAGAAACGGGGCAATTGGTTTATCAACATGAAATATGTACATGGCTTTTTTTTTCTCTGGAGTTTCCTCTGTTTTTTACATTGTTCAGCTGTCTGTTACCTTTGTGGGTTCTCCCCCCAACACCCCACCTGACCCTGGCCTACTCCCCACCCTACAAGACAGAAACGGTCTCCTTAGAAGCTCAGGGCAGGCAAAGAAAATTTATATATTTTGTCAAGTTGGAGAATCAGATTACTGCACTCCACTCAACTTAGAAATCAGGTAATTATATATCCGTTCCCATGTTAATTTTGCCTTTCAGAGAAGTTAAATAATGATCATTAGAAAGTGTTTTTATTCCCTTTCTCATAGACACAAATTTTTTTTAATAGGCGCATGGAATGGCTTCCAACCTTGATGAACGTGTTGGAGGTAATTAAATATTACCTTTGCCTGCCACAAATCTAACATATACTTTATTTCAAGTTTGATATTTAATGAACTATTGATGCTCTGCCTTTTATTTACCTGAGCAAACATTTTTGGAGCAAACTTGTTTAGTCCACTGTTCTGTGGACTTTGGGTACATCAGTTACAAGCTTCAACTTCTGGCTTTCTGGAACTCTACTTGGAATTTCAACTTGGAAGTTGAAAATATGTCCTATTAAGGTAACTTTGATCATGGAACTTTTAGAATTGGGAAAAAGAACTAATAGGTGTTAGTACTTCTTAGTACCACGATACGGCAAGAATGAACAATCTCTTACGTCTCATGGCAGTTAGAGATGAAGGAGAAGCAAGAAAAAGAAGGCAGGTGCTGGTCAAGAATCTAAGAAATAAAAAGGGAAAGGGGTCTTCAGTCAGGTGTTTCCATAGTTATCCTGTCTTCATAGGGAAAAGCAATTGGCTTCACCTATATTTCTTCCCTTTAGCTGTGGATATTCTTGCGTGAGTGAGTGTATGGGAGGGAGGGCTTTGGGGAGGGACACACACCACAGCCAGGATGGTAAGAAGTTTGGCCACTGGCAAGTAAGAGCAATGGAGTTCATAGTCACATAACTTGTCTAAGAAGTCTTTGAAATAAATATTAACATCCACCGACGTCATCCTAAACTCAGCAGTCAGTATCTTGGGGTGAGCCCAGATTCGGGCAGGAGATATTTCTGGTTACCAGTGGTTAGACATGAAGTAAGTTCTTTATTTTCATGGAACCTCATGTCCTAATTCCCAAACTTCAAGATAATTGTATTTAACTTTCAGGGTGGTTGTGAGAATTAAATGAGATAAGGCATATAAAATAGCAAGCAGGCAATAAATTTTAACTATCATTTTCAGAAAAAAATCAAACTAAGAATGAGGACCAAAAAAAGTTGAAGGGACCGACTAGGTTCTAAAAGAGAGTACCGTACAATCTAACAATGATGGTTTCAATTTAGAATACAGTGATGGTTTCAATTTAGATAACCATTTCTAAAATGCCTCAGAATAGGAACTCAAAGGGAGAAGCTACTTGATAGTTTTCATAAATTTTCAAAAATTCATTTGATAACATTTTACATTCGTTTGGATGAAAAATGAACTTCAATAAATTAGGATTAAAAAGATGGGTTTTTTTTAAAGATTTTATTTATTTACTTGACAGAGATAGAGACAGCCAGCAAGAGAGGGAACACAGCAGAAGGAGTGGGAGAGGAAGAAGCAGGCTCCCAGTAGAGGAGCCTGATGTGGGGCTCAATCCCATAAAGCCAGGATCACGCCCTGAGCCGAAGGCAGACGCTCAACCGCTGTGCCACCCAGGTGCCCCAGGATTAAAAAGATGTTTTAAACACAATTAAAATGTATAATTTATTGATGAAACAAAGTATTGTCATTAATTTAGAAATATAACAAGAAGGGTTCATATCTCTGACATTATTTTTTCCAGATTTACTGACATATAATTAACGTTGTGTAAGTATAACATGGTGTAAGTTTAAAGTGTACAAGTGATGATCTGACACTTTTTATATTGTGAAGTGATTACGTAATAAAGTTAATTAACACATCTATCATCTCACATAATTCAGTTTTTTCCCGCTATTATTTAATCCTGCTCTTTAGAAGTTATTAATCCAGTTGGACAAGATTATAAACTATTAAGTAGAATTTGCATATGTATTATAGATATATAATTTTACATATATACAAAATTATGTATACAGGATATGTATGGTACAAATCTGGAAAATCTAAGATTTCTACTGAAAAATTAGTTATGATTTATAAAAACACATTGCCATTTTTTCAAAAATGAAGCATAGTTGGCATACACTATTATATTAGTTTCAGATGTATGACATAGGGATTCCACAATTATATACATTATGAAATGCTCACGTACGTGTAGCTGTCGGTGACCATACAAAGTTATTAAATATTATATCGACTGTACTTTTCATCCCTGAACCTCCTTTATTTTATAACTGGAAGTTTGTACCTCTTAATCCCCTTCATTTATTTTGCCCGCTGTCCCACCCCCCTCTCTTCTGGCAACCACCAGTTGTTCTCTGTAGTTGAGTCTGTTTCTGTTCTCTGTTTGTTCATTTGTTTTTGCTTTTTAGATTCCACATATAAGTGAAATCATATGGTATTTGTCTTTCTCTGCCTGATCTATTTCACTTAGCATAATATCCTCTAGGTCTACCCATGTTGTCATGAATGACGAAATTTCACTCTTTTCATGGCTCAGTAATATTCCATTGTATACATGTACCACCTCTTCCTTATTCGTTTATCTA
The DNA here is from genome assembly GCF_024610735.1 of Ursus americanus. Taxonomy (NCBI): domain Eukaryota; kingdom Metazoa; phylum Chordata; class Mammalia; order Carnivora; family Ursidae; genus Ursus; species Ursus americanus. The sequence goes on along the minus strand of NC_142137.1, from coordinate 46,458,769 downwards.
TCAATGGACACTTAGGCTGTTTCCACATCTTGGCTATTGTAAGTAATGTTGCAATAAACATAGAGGTGCACATATCTTTTCAAATTAGTGTTTTCATTTTCTTTGGGTAAATATCCAGAAGTGGAATTACTGGGTTGTATGGTATTTCTATTTTTAATTTTTTGAGGAAACTCCATACTGTTTTTCACTGTGACTGCACCATCTGATAATTAGTAATGTGGATTATCTTTTCATACGTCTGTGGCCATATGTATGTTTTCTTTGGAAAAATGTCTATTTAGGTCCTCTGCCCATTTTCAAATCAGATTATTTCGTTTTTGATGTTGAGTTGTGAGAGTTCTTTATACATTTTGAATAGTAACCCTTTATTGGATATGTCATTTGAAAATATCTTTGCCCATCTAGCAGATTGTCGTTTTGTTTTGTTGATGGTTTCCTTTCCTGTGCAAAAGCTTTATAGTTTGATTTAGTTCCAGTTGTTAATTTTAGTTTTAGTTCCCTTGCCTGAGGAGACAGAGCCAGAAAAATATTGATAAGACTGCTGTCCAAGAGTTTAGTGCCTATGTTTTCTTTTAGGAGTTTTATGGTTTCAGGCCTTATGTTTAGGTCTTTAATCCATTTTGAGTTTATTTTTGTGTATGGTGTAAGAAAGTGGTCCCGTTCCGTTTTTGTGCATATAGCTGCACATTTATTGAAGAGACTGTCTTTTCCCTTCTGTATATTCTTGTCTGCTTTGTCATAGATTAATTGACCATTTAAGTGTGGGTTTACTTCTGGGCTCTCTATTCTGTTCCACCAATATGTCTACTTTTGTGCCAATACCATACTGTTTTGTTTACTATAGCTTTATAGTATAATTTGAGATCTGGGATTGTGATACCTCCAGCTTTGTTCTTCTTTTTTAAGACTGCTTTGGCTATTCAGGGTCTTTTGAGGTTCCATACAAATTTTAGGTCTATTTGTTCTACTTATGTGAAAAATACAGTTGGCATTTTGATAGGGATTGCACTGAATATGTAGATTGCTTTGGGCGGTATAGATATTTTGACAATATTAATTCTTCTAATCCATGAGTATGGCATATCTTTCCATTTATTTGTAGCATCTTCAATTTCTTTCAACAATGTCTTATAGTTTTCAGAGTACAGGTCTTTCCAGCCAAAATCATAAAAATAAAATATTACAATATGTATATTTCCATCTTTGGAAGATTAGATTAGCATTTAGGTAGCTTCCTGATGAAATAACAAGATCTAATAAAAACGATTCTAACTTAGTAGGTAAAAGCAACTGCGAAGCAGACTGGATCTCCTTAGATCAGTTCAACTGGTAAAATAGTTTTATTATAAAAATGGAAAAAATAAAACTTAGATGAAAAAAAGGTATTCTCTACTACCCTATCCTTTCAACTATTGCCCTATTCTTGATCCTAAACTTGGGGAAATATTTAATTTTCACTTCAGATATCATCATTTTTGGCTAAAGACTTTCTTTTTCCTTAAAAAACACAGTCAATCCTGATTCATTGTATAGAGTTGCATTATACAATGGTAATAATGCATGAATAGCTTGATGTTGGAAATTCCTCTGAAAGACAATTATAAGGTAGAGTTGCAATGGAAGGTATAATTTATGCCAAAAAAATAGTGAACATTTTATTCCTACTCAAAAGTTTAGGAATCATGGCCTTAGGGAGATTTGAAATCTGTAGCTTTGAATAGATGTTGATTAGTAACTGCTGCTATCACCCCCAACCTTGCCACTCTTCCATCCAATTTCCCATTACCTACACACAAAATCTAGGCTGAAAGATTAAAATTCTCAGGAGTAGATGGAAAAATGACTTGGTTTCTGTGATAAGGTGATATGTTCTCATAAATTACGTGGGAATCAGAACATTTAATAGAATTCGTTTCCAGTTCCAAATATACCTGAAGAAGCAAATTCATACTGAAATGTAAGAAAAAATATTTATAGTAAAATAAACTTTAGACATGGAAAGAGTGTACTTTCAAATTTATGATTTAAGCAACATAGCACAAGTGAAAACTTGATTTAGCAACCTTTTTCTTATCTCTTGAAATATTAGTATAAAACTACCTTTAGATATTTTTTTTATTAAATTATTCGCATGGATAGTTTCTGGACTTTCATTTCTGACAATATGCAGATCAGATATCCTTAAGAAAAAAAAAGAAAAAAACACCCAGACCTCCTTGTACAAAAATTCTAAAAATGCTGGATAAAATTTAACAAAACCCATCTTTTTAAATGCTTAACTATTCTGGCAAGAAATAAAGGAGGCAGATTCATAGAAGCCAAAAAGAACTAGCAAGCATAAATCCAGAGATCTATTATAGCACTAAACTGGACAGCTGCCCAGGGGGACATCTGCCAGGCCCTGGTGCCCCAAAGCTTTCTTTCTATGGACCAAGTGAACAGGCTATCGGTGGTAAAGCTTATGGACTAACCAAGGTAGGAAGTTTAATTATAATCATCCTTAAGATGCCAGAACCTCCAAAAGGTAGCATCTTTAGTAAAGAATAAACTAGAAAGAGTACCACAACAAAAGAAAAAAACTAAAATTTTGGATGCAGATAGAAAGGGAAGAAAAACTTTGCTTGAGAATTTGTAACCACAGGCAAGGCATTATGTAGGTTCTGGGCCAGAATTCATTCTATTTGTGTGGTCTAAACACTCCAAGATAAAAATTTGGTATAAACTGATCCTGGGTTGCTAGTGCCTCTAGCCACCTGGCAGAAGCAAACACTTATTTTCTCTGGGGAAGTACATGCTTATCCAGACCACAAAAAGTACCCCTATAAAGTGTTACAAATACGAGGTTTCAATTCAAAAACTATAAAGTGGAGCAAGTCTACAGATGTACTTATTATAAAATATGTAAACACAATGCACTTGAAAAAAAGAAAGGTAGAAAGAGTTGGACAAAGGAATAGCAGACTATCCCAAATATTCAGGAATATTTGGGGGAATAAAACAACTAATAGAATCACTATCAATGAAAAATAAAATGACTATGGGAACTCAATGGGCAGGCTAAAAAAATACTTAACATAGCTGAGACAAGTTATTACAGATGAGAAGATGTATAAGAAATTAACCAATCTATAGGACAGAGGTAGGAAATATTAACAATAAGTTAAGAAAAAAAAAAACCACGTAAGGTCCAGTGAGAAGGTGAAACGCATAACTGTGGAACTCTAGAATGAGAGAGCGGAGAACATGAGGGAAAGGCAATAGGTAAAGAGGTAATGTCCAAGAACTTTCCAGAATTGATTAAGAATAATTCAGATTGAGACAATTCAGTGAATCCCAAGAAGGATGTATAGAAAGAAATCTACATTTGGACAAATCATAGTAAAATAATAGACCTGCAAGACAAAAAGTACTGAAGAGAAAGAGATTACTTATGAAGGAATGAAAACTAGGCTGATGTCTCAATAGGAAGAAAAATATCTAGAAGAAAAATATCTAGATAAAAAATCTTTGAAAAGATTTATAAGAATATTTTACACCCAAACGAAGGAAGCTTACTACCAACCAGCACTCTCTAAAGGAACATCTAAAGAAAAAACTTCCAGGAGAACAAAATGTTCCCGAAAGAAAAGTTTGAGGTGCAAATAGGAATGGTGAGCAAAGAAAGTGATAAATGTAAGGGTGAGCTATACCAAATTTGATTATGTAAAATGATAATTGTATCATCTATGAGCTTAAGAAAACATAAAACTAAAAGGGAGAAAAAAGGTTTAGAATGCATTCTAAATTCTTAGAATTCCTTGAAAGGAGTAATACATGGCTTAAATGTGGACTTTATAAGGTAATATTAATTTAAAAATTTCTCGAGTAAACACTAATAGGATAGAAAAAGAACGTAGAGCGTCAAAACTAGTAGACAGAAAACACATGTATGCATGCATGAATATACAAACAAATAAACTGGAGAATAAAACATAGCAAAATTAGGAAATAAAAAAGGACTTAACTCACAGCACAGATGAAAAAGCCAAGAGACTATTTTGCCAGTGAGTTTGAATACTTCATTGAAATTTCTAGAGGATTTATATAATTAGCTAAAACTGTGTAAAAAATAAAAACTTCTATTGAGTCCTATTGTATTAGAAAATTAATGTCATTTAAAATATTCCCAGTGGAGGGGCACGTGGGTGGCTCAGTTGGTTAAGCGTCTGCCTTCCTCTCAGGTCATGATCTCAGGGCCCCTTGTTGGGTTCCCCGCTAGGCTCCTCCTTCCCTCTGCCCCTCCTCCCCACTCCTGCTCTCTTTCTCTCTCTCTCAAATAAATAAATAAAATCTTAAATTTAAAAAAATCTTCCCAGTGGAAAAAACCCCAGTACAGGGTGATTTTACTCATGAGTTCTATCAACTATTCAAAGGAGAAAGTTCTTATTTCTACCAGCTCTTCAGAAACCAAACAATTGAGAGAACACTCTCTAACTTGTTTTGTAAAGAATTGCCCTGATTCAAAAGAGCAGAGAAGGAAGTAAGGGAAAACTATAGGACATTGTCACTGGTGAACATAGAGGGAAAAATAAAAACAAAAGATTAGCATGAAGTTTATAATGTATAAAAAGAGTCTATATTATGACCAATTGGATTTATCTCAGGAAAGCAATGTTAATTTAATATGGTAGAAAAATATTTAATATGATTTACTACTTTAATGGATTAAAAGAAAAACATGTGCTCTCACATTTAGAAATAACATTCAACAAAATTTAATATCATTCCTACTTTAAGAGAAAAGATAAACTAAAATCTCTTGGCAATCTTTCTCAAACTGGTAAATATAATATCTAAAATTATCCTATAGTAAACATCACTAATAATGAAATGCTAAACATTCTATTTAACATCGAGAGCAAAATAAGGGGCAACAGAGTGTCTCCTTTTGTTGAGCCTCTGACTTGATTTCAGCCCTGGTCATGTTCTCATCATCCTGAGATGGAGGTCCCCCCCTCCCCATTGTTTGGGCTCTGGGCTCCCCACTCAGCAGGGGTGGGGTGGGGAGGTGTCTGCTTGAGATTCTCTCTCTCCATCTCCCCATCTCCCTCTGCCCCTCCCCTCTGAACTCTTTCTTATGCTCTCTCTCTAAAATAAATAAATGAATCTTTAAGAAAAAAGAGCAAAGTTGATCACTTTTAGTCAACACTGACTTTTAAGACCTCACAAATATAATTAGGTGAGAAAAATAATAAAATACCAAGAGTTGTCATTATTGTCATATAATATGGTGCTCTACCTAGAAAATCCTAAATAATTTACAGAATTAATTTTTTAGCTCTTTTGCTGACATAAGAACAGTAATTAAATTCAATTTTATTTCTATACACCAGGGACAAAATAGAGGATGAAAATTTAAAGATAATATTACTTATAATAAAGTATAATGTATCTAGGAACAAATGAAAAATATATAAAACTACTATGGGGAAAATTATAAACTTTAATATAAGACATTAAAGAAAAGGCTAATAGCCATACTATATTTATGGGAAGGAAGACTGAATATTTTGAAGAATATCAATTCTCCCCAAGTAATCAAGATATTTAAGTTAATTCCAATTAAAGTTCCAAGCTGATTTTAAAATATATGTGGAAAAGCAAAAGACAAGTATAGTCCAGATTGTCCTCATGAAGAACTAACAGATACCATAACTTATACTAAAGGATGTATAATTTAATTGTGATGTCATGCCAGGATAAACACAGTGCCATATGGCACAGAACAGACCCCTCCCTGGACTTGTGCGTACTTGGGAACTTCATATATGACTAAGATTGGACAGCAGATTGGCTGGGGAAAAAGTTTAACAAATGAAACAAGTCCAGTGGGTTATCCATATGTTAAGAAAAACTAAATAAGATTCCTGACTTATGCCATAAATAAAAACTAATTCCAAATGATAATTTTTAGAAGATAATAATAGTGAAAATCTTTATAATACTGAAACAAGGGAGAATTCCTTAAATAAGACTCATAAAGCACAAACTAAGAAGGAAAAGATTAGTAAATTCAATAATATTAAAACTGAACGTTCTATTATCAAAAGATATCACATAGAAAGTGGAAAGACAAGCCACAAACGTAATAAAAATTCACAATATTTTTATATGCCAAAAGATTGGTACCCAAAATATATAAAGGATTCCTACATATTGATTTTTAATTTTTATTTATTTATTTATTTACTGAGAAAGAGAGAGAGAGTGGGGGAGGGACAGAGGGAGGCGGATGGAAACTCTTAAGCAGGCTCTGCACCCAGAAAGGAGCCCGACCCGGTGCTCAAACTCATGATGGTGAGATCACACGCCGAGCCGAAATCAAGAGTTGGACACTGAACCAACATAGCCACCCAGGCAACCCCAGCCCAGATTGATTTTTTTTAAAGCCAAATAACCAGGTAGAGTAAAGGGGAAAGACTTGGACAAGTACCTCATAGGAAAACAAAATCAGAAGAACAATAAACATAGGAAAAGATGCTCATCTCCTTAGGACTCGGGCAATTCGGTTGACATATCACTTTACACCCATCAGAATGGCAAAATGTTTAAATGTCAGACACTATCAAGAGGTAGTGAGCGCTGACAACTCTCATAAACTGCTGACGGGAAAATAAACGCAACGACTTTGGAAGCCTGGCATTTAGTAGTGAAATTTAAAATGTGCCTACTCTGGGAGCATTTTCACTGACAGATCAATACCTTCACATGTACACAGGAGTCAGGTACACAGAATTCTTATCATTGTGGGTTATAGTTATAAAATACTTGAAAACCACCCAAATGCTATGAAAAGAAAGATAAGATAGATATAAAGAGCACCAAGCAATATTTCTTGGGAGGATGCACACATATGTGGTAAAACCATAAAGGAACACAAGGGTGATAATCTTAAAATGCAGGAGAGTAACAGTGAAATCCTCCAGGGGTGTGCCTGAGACTTCAAAGTGTTAGTAATATTCTACTTCACAAGAAGGGTGGCAGATTTTAACATTGTACATATGCTTCGTATGTGATTTTCCTATGTAAAAATTTTATAATAGCTTTTTTGAGAAAGTCTCTGAGCATTTGTTGGGTTTCACAAAAAGTAGCAGCACATTGTTTCCAAAAGGTTAATTCAGCGGGGCGTGGGAGGGTGGCTAAGTAAATCCTCTCAAAAGTAGCATATCTGACATGGTGAAGTGGAATGGAAATTATTTTACATGTGTTTATGATTCTAAAAGATTCACTCTCATCATTTTAAAAGTACTAGCGAGTAGATATATTTCCTTACTCTTTAAAAAAAATCAAATAAAACCACGGATTTCCTTGTATATGTACCATAGACATTTGGAAAAAGTCCCTATTCTAATGATGATGAACAACACAGCATGGATATTGTCTGATTACTAACATAGGGTCTCCAACCCAGCATTGCCTCCTGCCTCCGGAGACAAAAGTTTGGGTTGCCCCGTGCCAGCACTATTCTGTGTTGATTTTGTATTTCTACAGGTATTTCTCTTACTGAAATTCAATACATAGAATGTGGAAACTGCATTGTCATATGACATGTTTCTACCATTGTTACTCTGATAGGTTTTTTTTTTAATGGTAAGAATAATGTCACAAAGTAGTTGGTTTTCATTTACACACAATGGAATGTAAGTACAACTTTACTGTTGATTGGAATAGGTGGAAAGTTGATAGTTCTTATTCAGGCTTAAACAAGGAATCTCGTTCAATGCACTAAGCTAGTTTGGCTGTTAACAGAGGCAAACAAAGAAAGAGAATGTGCCTGGTGCTTTGGATCTCCAATAAACTAAAAAGCGTCTAGCAAAAACCTTCTCCGTTTCGGGATTTAAAAACTCTTAGTATATGTTGAGGTAGGACCAGGCTCTTTCCACTGGCAGTCTGTGAGTGTCTTGAAAAACAAAATGCACGTGATAAGTAATCAGATATATCATTATACACCTGTTAGAACAAAAAGTACTGTATGCTGACTGTCATAAAGGGTAGGAAGTAGGGACTGGATGCTTCAAGAGATTGGGTAATAATAAAGAAAAAGGCATCCTTTCAGCTCAGAGGACAGTAGCTGATTTTATTCCAGACAATGCTGGGAGATGCTGGAACTGGAACTCATTCATACCTGATGACTAACAAGGGCCTTATACAGGCCATCAGATGGTATCAGTATCAGTTTAGAATCTGATGGAAAGCTGTCCACGCAGTCAAAGTTGGTATGAAGTATCATGATACATTGTAAACAGCCTCAGTGCAGAAATGTTTGCTCTTCTCCAAAATCAGAAATTAATCCAGATCTCAATTTTGCTCCAGCTAAAAGAAAAACACATTATCAATTTTATTTCTATTTAGAGTTGCCACATCTACCAAATAAAAATTTGAATTTGAATTTCAGATAAACAAAGAATATGTTTATAGTGTAAGTGTGCTCCATAAAATATTGGGGACATATTTATACTAAACAATTATTTATTTTTATTTTAGTGCCCTATATTTTAGCTGGTAACCCTTACCCCATAGTCTTCTCAAAGTTCCAAGTTTTTGCAACAGTTTGTCTACAGTGAATTAAAAAAAAAAAAAAAACACAATATGGGGATTGATGACTCTGAATTTAGCTTGCACCTGAGGTAATTCTAAACATCTGAAAGAATTAGATCATGCAGGTTTAATTGCTATGGGTCAGGGCTATTCGTGCTAGGAGAAATGAAGTCTCTAGGTTAGCCAACATGGGGAGTGAATCTTTGGATCTTTGCCTGGCGCTGCCTCATTGATTCTTCTTGGCCTGATTTGCATAGGAAGAAAGAAGTCAGCGAATGCGGTGAAAGGCAATAGGCTTTGTGAGATACTTAGATTCTGTTTTACCCCTTGTGACTAAACGTAGCTGGTCTTCCTGAAAAAGACACTCTTTGGTTTGTTTGTTTTTTAGGGAAAGCCAACATCGAGAGGGGAATGCCAAGTGTTGAAGCTGCCCTAAGAAACTGCTAGAGCAAAATAATTGGTGACCTGTTCCCTCTGCCCAGGACACTTCTCTTCCAGATATCCATGTGGTTCACTCATTTACTTCAAGTTTTTGCCCAATTTCCATCTTCTGTACAAGGCTTCCCTTGTCTACCCTGTTGAAAACTCCAATCCATCGTTCTTCCTCACCCCCCTCCCTACCACAGGACGCCCAACACCCTTCATGCTGTTGAACATTTTTTCTTTGCTCGTATCACCTTCTAACACACATATAATTTCCTTATTAATCATGTTGTGCTGTCTGTCTCACTCCTCTAGAATGTAAGTCTCAGAGGCCATGGACCTTAGTATCTTTCGCTCACTGATCTGTCGTGAGCACCTAGAAGAGTACCTGGCAGTCGGTGCTCAAAACATGTGCTGAATGAATGGATCCATTTATAAAGGGAACAATCTTTTATAAGTTAGATTTTTGGCATCAAAACTCTCTGTAACCTAAATCTGTAAACATCATTTTGACTTTGCCTATTAAAATGGACTGAAAGGGGTGCCTGAGTGGCTCATGGGATTGAGCCCCGCATCAGGTGCCCAAGCAGGGAGCTGGCTTCTCTCTCTCCCTCTGCTGCTCCTCTTGCTTCTCCCTCTGTCAAATAAATAAATAAAATCTTTAAAAAATAAAATAAATTATAATAAAATAAAATAAAATGGACTGAAAAACAAAAGCTCTAAGCCAGTAATAAGTGTATGATTCTATCACATTCATAAATTCTTAAAAGTGGATCAGACCAGATTCTTCTGACTGTTCTCAATAAGAACCACATATTACAAAACTGTAACTCTTTGGGATTATTGGGAAATGAAACATTCTAGTGATAGATTTCAATGTTTGATCTTAAAATATTTGTAAAATATGTTATCATATATTCATAAACACTACAATCTTGAATATTAATAATTTTTTGGCAAATATATATTTTATAATTACTCAGAGTTCTGAATAGCAAATAATTCTCTTGCTATGACTGTAGAAGAAGATAGAGGAAATAAAGAAATTTAGGATAAACGTATATTGTCTGAGTACACACCATGAAAGTCAGATTTGGGAACATTCTAAAACTCTTCATACGATTTGCATGTTTCTCCTAAAAGCAGTTTAAAGAAAATGAATTGGATTAATTAAGGATTTCAATTTGAATCAATGTTTAATTAAGACCTTATAGTGAAATAAATTTTATTTTTTCTCCTTTGTCACTATTCTATTTATTTTAAAGTTTTGTCTTTCCCTTGATCTGTGTATAATTTTTTGCTTGTTTTTACCTGATTAGCATTTTGGCACCTCATCATGCTTCCAAGACTAAGAAAAACAAAAGACAAAACAAGCTAAGAATAGGCGTTCTGGGATTCCACCAGGCCTAATGGTAGACACTGAGCAGGACTAGTGTGCCTGAGGCCACAGTGATGGGCAGAAAGACGGAGCAACAGTGACCTGCCACCTATGTAAATCAGAACCCGAGAAGTGCTGTCCTGTGGGGATGATAGGGGAGTGGGATTACTTTCAGTTCTCCTGGGAATATAGCTTATAGAATCCACTCCCCTGAACTGTTGACCAAGAGGAACAAATCCCATTACAATACAGTTATTAAGTTCTACACCCACAACATTCCAAAGCCCTGAGCAGCTGCCAGGAGTGACTCCCAGGTGTTTTAAAGACTAAGGAGACCATGCTTGTATATCCATTCCTCTGTTCTCATTTTCTCTTGGTTCAGTCATTTTGTACTTATTTTTACTGAGGATGACTTGGAGAGTTGCGGCTCAACATTATAGCTAGCAGGCAGCCTTCTGTTGTTAGAAAGACTCCCCTCAGGGTGCCCGGGTGGCTCAGTCGGTTAAAGCATCTGTCTTTGGCTCGGGTCATGATCTCAGGGTCCTGGGATTGGGCCCCACATCAGGCTCAGCAACAGGCTCCATGCTCGGTGGGGAGTCTGCTTGTTCTTCTCCCTCTGCCCCTCCCCTGCTCATGCTCTCTCTCTCTCAAATAAATAAATGGAAAAAAAAAAAAAAAGGAAAGGAGGAAAGACTCCTCTCCACCACCCTAATTATGGCCCAACAGAAATTCACTTTTTCCTTTATTGAGGTATAATTGACATGTAACATTATGTTAGTTTCAGATGTAAAACATAATGATTTGATATTTGCATATATTGCAAAATGATCACCTCAATTAAGTCTATTTAACGTTTGTTACCATTCATGGTACAGAACTGGTTTTTTCTTGTGATGAGAAATTTTAACATTTACTCTTAGAAACTTTCAAAAATGCCATACAGTATTATTAACTATAGTCGCCATGCTGTATATCCTTGCGACTTACTTATTTTATAATTGAAACTTTGTAACTTTTGACACCCTTCACCTATTTTGCCCAACCCTTAATAACCAATAGTATGTTCCCTGTATCTATAAGCATATTTTGTTTTTGTTTTTGTTTTAGATTTCACATGTAAGTAAGATCATACAGTATTTGTCTTTGACATTTCACTTAGCATAATACCTTCAAGGTCCACCCATGTTATTGCAAATGACAACATTTCATCTTTTTTTATGGTGAAATAATATTCACCTGTATCTCACATTTTCTTTATCCATTCATCCATTGATGGACACTTACGCCGTTTCCATATCTTGGCTATTGAAATTATGTTGCAATGAACATGGGGATGAATATATTTTTTCAAGTTAGATTTTTTCTTTTTTTTTTAAATAAATACTCAGAAGTGGAATTGCTGGCTCATATGGTAGTTCTACTTTTAATTTGTTGAGGAACTTCCATACTGTTTTCCCTAGTGGCTGCACCAATCTACATTCCCACCAGCAGTGCACAAGCATTCCCTTTTCTGCACGTCCTCACCAGCACTTGTTGTTTCTTGTCTTTTTTTTTTTCTCTTTCTCTCTCTTTCTAATAATCGTTCTAGCAGGGGTGAGGTGATATTTTATTGTGGTTTTGATCTGTATTTCCCTCATGATTAGTGGTGTTGGGCATCCTTTCATGTACTTGCTGGCCATGTCTATATCTTTCTTTAGAAAAATGTGTATTCAGATCCTCTGCCCATTTTTTAATCAGATTGTTTGTATTTTGCTATTAAGTTCTTATATAGGTTCTTTAGATATTTTGGATATTAACCCTTTATCAGGTATATGATTTGCAAATATTTTCTTCCAATTAGTAGGTTGTTTTTTTTCTCATTATATTGATGGTGCAATTCACTTTTTGCTTAAGCATTTTTTTTAGTTCTATGATATATCTTTATTTGCTTTTTTAAAAAATATTTTTTATTATATTATGTTAGTCACCATACAGCACATCCCTGGGTTTTGATGTAAAGTTTGATGATTCATTAGTTGCGTATAACACCCAGTGCACCATGCAATACGTGCCCTCCTTACTACCCATCACCGGTCTATCCCATTCCCCCACCCCCTCCCCTCTGTGGCCCACAGTTTGTTTCTCAGAGTCCATAGTCTCTCATGCTTCATTCCCCCTTCTGATTACCCCCCCTTCTTTATCCCTTTCTTCTCCTACCGATCTTCCTAGTTCTTATGTTCCATAGATGAGAGAAACCCTATGATAATTGTCTTTCTCTGCTTGACTTATTTCACTTAGCATTGTCTCCTCCAGTGCCGTCCATGTTGCAGCAAATGTTGAGAAATCGTTCTTTTTGATAGCTGAGTAATATTCCATTGTATATATGGACCACAACTTCTTAATCCAGTCATCTGTTGAAGGGCATCTCAGCTTCTTCCACAATTTAGCTATTGTGGACAGAGCTGCTATGAACATTGGGGTGCATATGGCCCTTCTCTTCACTATGTCTGTATCTTTGGGGTAAATACCCAGTAGTGCAATGGCTGTAAGCGTTTCTAATCAAATTTATGGATGTGACCATTTTCTAATACTCTTAGGCCCTGATGGAAATCCAAACACTTGTGAAGAATGTCTCAGTATGAAAAGAGCCCACCTTGGGCATGTTCACATAGGTCACACACATATATGTGTCAGAACTTATCTTACTACACGTTCCTACCCTGAGGTATCTCATTTCTATTAGACCCGAACTTCATAAGGGCACATGACTTCATTATATTTCCATTCGTAATACACTTGGCCTACAGTAGAAATTTAATAAATGTTTGTTAAGTGAGTGAAAATCTCAATTAATTAATTTTAAATACACTATTTACTTGAGTGTAAAATTGTAATTCAATTTCTAGCTTGTGTTTTAAAATCATACCTGGAAAACAAGAATCTCTTCACCATTGTCAAGTATAATGTAGTATTAGAATGCATATAAAATTAATATGGGGTACTTTAAAAATGAGAAAAAAAACATGGAAATTAGAAAACAGTTTTTTTGGTAGAATAATTCTTATTTGTATTCATGATCTAAATTTCTCACAACTCAAACTAAAACTAAGTAAATGTAAATATTATATGCACCTGGAGGTTTACTGTATATAAATTGCGAAGTGTCATACACATTTAGTATATAATGTATAGTGCATAATATATAGCTGTTCTAAATCTCTTAAAAATTATATTAACCCGGTTAGTTTTTTAATATAGGAGGCTATTGAATTGTGTTTGATATACTCATTAAAATCTCAGACTTTACATGGATGCTAGATATCTTTGCTAAAATAGTTTCCCAAGTGAGCTAGTTTGTTATGATTGAAGACAATGGCCAACATAAGAGAAAATAAATTGCCAAGATTATATTCTGTAGTTTTGTTAATCTTCAATTTCTCAGGCTAATAGTTTAATAAAACCTCTACTTTACTGATAATTGAGCCAATGAAACTGTATTTGAGTCTGTATTTCTTACATTTGTTGGATTTTTTTTGCAAGCATACATTTATTCTTACAAATCACATTCTCAAATTCTTTTTTTTTTAAGATTTTATTTATTTATTTGACAGAGATAGAGACAGCCAGAGAGAGAGGGAACACAAGCAGGGGGAGTGGGAGAGGAAGAAGCAGGCTCATAGCAGACTAGCCTGATGTGGGGCTCGATCCCATAACGCCGGGATCATGCCCTGAGCCGAAGACAGACGCTTAACCACTGTGCCACCCATGCGCCCCCACATTCTCAAATTCTTAACTCTTTCCTATTCATATTTTTTCTAGCTACAGATTTTAGGTCACTAACGTACCTACAGGCATGTTTCCAGCTATTGGATATCAGATCTTTCCAAAATGCCTCAGTGAGAGTCTGCATTTCAATAAGTCTCTTTAATGGATTTTTCATCAATAGTAATAGAAAACCTTACCTTTATGTTTCATAATTTTAGTATAAGATCTGTTCTAAATCTATAAAAAAGTAGCATAGATGATATATTTGTCCTTTTCCTATTTGTTTCAGCGTCCTATACATAGCTTATGAGGTAAAATTTAGTCCCACTAACAAGCTAGAACCACCCCAAAATCCTTGTGTGTATGTGTTCTTTAAATTATTATTGTGAAGACTTGTTTTCAATCAACCTATCCAAAATACGAATTGAACCCCCAAATTATTTGGATTGATGTAAATGGACAGAGGTCTATGTGGGCGTTTTGGTTATGGGAGCAAACTGTCAGTGATGGATGAGGTGCGAAGCCCATGACGTATGCCTTCAGATGCCCACACAGAGTGTCCCCGCTGTGTAGACCTACAGCCTTCGGCATCGCGGCTTATCCAGAAAGAGTATTTCCTATTTTTTCCTTCAGAAGGCTGTCTAGTGGCCTCCTAAAATACCGATGAGATCTTTCTTACACAAGCTGGTTTATTTTCTAAATTAGTAGGTGCCTCTCTGTGGCCACAAATTCTAGCGGGCCAGAAAGCTATTACAGAGACAGTCTACAAATGCATTTTCCAGTGAAGTCAAGCATTTGCTATTGAATGGATGAATAATACATTTTGCACATTTATGTAATGTCAGTTTCACATATAAGGAATTTCTGTTGTGATTAGCAAAATATTAACAATTGAAAACACCACTGAATTCATTCATGTCTTTCACTTATGTAAGTTACCAATCAAGGAGTAGTAAGTGTTTCACGAATAACACAATGTGGAAGTTCATGGAATTTTTGACATTTCATATCAGATCTTGATACAACAAAGGCTTGAAACTCTGGGCCTTAAATCATTTTTTTCTCTTTTAACTTAAATACTACGTTAACGAGAACAAATGTGAAACATTGTGACGTTAATGTGAAAGCAATAACTTTAACTTTTTAAAATTGTGTGTATTTATTTTTTAAATTTAAATTCAATTAGCCAACATATAGAACATCATTAGTTTCAGATGTAGAGTTCAGTAATTCATCAGTTGCATATAACACCCAGTGCTCATCACATCACCTGCCCTCCTTAATGCCCTGTTACCCCATCCTCCCACTCACCTCCCCTCCAGCAGCCCTCAGTTTGTTTCCTATAGTCAAGAGTCCCTCATTTGTCTCCCTCTCTAATTTCTTTCCATAAAGCAATAACTTTTAACTATGATCATTTTTTCATTGAGAAGCTCTTTAAATAAGGTATCTTTCAAAAATAATACTTGTATTTTTATGCATATTCCCTTGAGAAAAGAACATCAGTGTCAGCATCACATAATGGATTTCACTTTACAAAATCACAGCTTCATAAAAATCAGCTGCTAATTTGACTCAAGATGGAACAACAAAATCACTTGTGAAGTATTCCCTACCAGAAGGATTTGGATTTGTCAGACATGACACATGGTAAGAACGTTGCAGATGATAGTACAACTTGACAGGAAAATGACTTGCCAACTTCCCGCTAGCGCCCTCCCAGTCCCTCTCCCTGACAGGTCTAGCACTGAACATCACACACTATTTAGAGAGAGCACCAGTGACTTCCTTGTTATTCTCCTGAGAACTCACCTCTCAAGTAATAAAGGCTTAGAACTAAATTCAATAGGATGTGTAAATAAACTGTTTATTAGAAACCCTTGACCATTTTTTATAACCATCAAGTCATTAGTCAACAACTATCCCGCACATCCTACCTGACATTATCTCTGATGAATTGACAACAGCCGGAGGCGTATCACATGGAAGCGCTTGCAAAAGACTTTGTCCACTGCCCTTGCCTCCAGGGACCGGTCTAGTAAGAAGTTGCGGCAGCCAAGGTCAAAGAGGTTGCTGCCTGTGTTCTCCTTTAGGATTTTGAAAGTTTCCTGTCTCACATTCAGGTCTTTCATCCGTTTGTAAAAAAGATTTCTATTTATTTATTTGAGAGAGAGAGAGAGCAGGAGCAGGGGTGGGGGAAGGGCAGAAGAAAACTCCCCACTGAGCAGGGAGCCTGATGCGGGACTCCATCCCAGGACTCCGGGATCCTGACCTGAGCTTGCTGGGAATGGCCAGTAATCCCTGTACGGACGGATGAAAGATGACTCCAGACTTTGCAGTGGAAGAGAGGAAGAGGGCAAGGGGGACAACGCTCAGAGGCGAAGCCCTTTTGCTCCTGTTTGCTCCCGCTTTTATTGGTCCTTCAGGATAATCACAAATCCTTATCACTGTTTCTCACGCGTGTGATATGTGACAAGGGGTCTTACTGAAACTAAGAGGATTTGGTTACAGGAAAGATACAATATGCTAATTTGGGCGTGTTCTAGGAGGTCTGCTCAACATAGCCTAAGGGCAATGAATATATCTCTTAGATCCTGGGGCCGCTGTTTGGACTAGGAAAGTTTCCAGACGGCAACTCCCTGCGGCATTCCAAAGGCAGAGTGGTCACATAGGCCTCCGCATTCCAAAGGCCTAGGCCCTTCTCCGAAACCTTCCCCCCGCCCCTAGCCACCTCCGTTACATTGTAGCGAGCCAGGTATTATGGCTGGTTTCATGCTCTGCATTAACCCCAACATGAGCTGAAGGCAAACGCTTCACCAACTGAGCCACCCAGGCGCCCCGATTTCATCCATCTTGAATCTATCCTTGTGTGTGGTGTAAGAAAGTGGTCCAGTCTCATTCTGCATGTGACTGTCTAGTTTTCCCAACACCATTTGTTGAAGAGTTTTTTTCCATTGGATATTCTTTCCTGGTTTGTCAAAGATTAGTTGACCATATATTTGTGGGTCCATTTCTGGATTTTCTGTTCTGTTCCGTTGAGCTATGTAGCTATGTGTCTGTTTTTGTGTTTTTTTTGTTTTGTTTTGGGTTTTTTTTGCCAGTACCATACTGTCTTGATGACTACAGCTTGGTAGTATCACTTGAGGTCCATAATGGCGATGCCTCCCACTTTGCTTTTCTTTTTCAGGATTGCAATGACGTGGATGGAGCTAAAGTGTATTATGTATAAGTCAGTCAGAGAAAGACAAATACCATATGATTTCACTCACATGTGGAATTTAGGAAACAGGACAGATGAACATGTGAGAAGGGGGGAAAAAAGAGAAAGAGAGGGGGAAGGGAAACCATAAATGACTCTTAAGGATAGAGAACAAACTGAGGGTTGATGGAGGGATGTGCATGGGGGATGGGCTAAATGAGTGATGGGCATTAAGGAGGGCACTTGTTATGATGAGCACTGGGTGTTATATGTTAGTGATGAATCACTGAACTCTACTCCTGAAACCAGTATTACACTATATGTTAACTACTAGAACGTAAGCAAAAATTTAGAAGAGAAAAATAAAAATAAAAGATAAAAGGTTAAAAAAAAAAAAAACAACCTTTGTGCATTCCCAACTGTTCTGTGTATTTCTCATTCACTGTACCAACAGCATAATGAAGTAAAAAGACCCTTCCTAGGTCATGTGTTTCAGAGAGAAAAGGTTCAGATCCATTTGTCCCAAGGTGTCCTGAACGTAATGTTAGTAACCTAGCTGATCTTCGCCGAGTTATCCTGCATGTCGTTATGGTGTTTTAGAGACTCACTTACTAATTCATTATATACTTAACAAGAGCTCTAACATTCAGGGCTCTATGACATATATGGATTGAGCTAGAGATGAAAAAGACCCAAGGGCAAGGATTTTTACGACAGTGAAAACATTCTGTATGATGCCATAATGACGGATACACGTTATTATCCATTCGTCCAAAGCCATAGACTGGAGAGCACCATCAGTGTAACCTGGTGTAAACTGTGGACTCTGGGTAATTATGATGTGTCGAGTAGGTTCATCGATTGCAACAAATGTTGATAATAGGAGAGATATTTGATAATGGAGAAAGCCAAGCAGGTGTGGGGGCAGGAGTTATACGGGAAAGCTTTGTACTGCTCTCTCAATTTTGCCGTAAACCTAAAACTTCTCTAAAAAAATAGTCTTTTAAAAATGAAAGACTCAAGAGACGGAGGAAGAATACTGCTGAACTCTGATCACTCTCTGGCATTAAAATGCACTTCGTCCTGTACGCTTACTGATGTGTGGAAATATAGATTCAGAACTTTAGAGAGGGACCCTGAGCACTTCTCCTACAGCTGAGGGAAAGTGTAAAGTACAAATAGACTATTTGTTCTTCTTGTCTGGCATTTGAAAATAAGACCCGGTGTGGGAAGTTCTGGAAGAGTGTCTTGCTGTTCTGCAGGGCTGTTTTGCTTAGATTCATCAGCTATGGGAACAGCCAAGGTCCTCCAGAGACAAAGGGGAAATCAGGCTCACTGTGCCCTGTGGAGTAAAAGAGGAAAATCCACGTTTGAATCAGCCTGAGGGTTAATAGAGAAAAGATTCACATAAATGCATTCCTTTTCCCCAAGGCAAGGCTACTGTCAGCAGAAGATGATTGAGTTAGCAAAGGCATTTCCCCTTTTTTTCTAAAATTTTCAGCATCATCAATTCCACCCATGCGTACTGCCCTCACTCCTCACCCCCCACCCCTGCCACATACTTTAAAGAGAGCATCTAAGTCTGCCAACTACGTAAACCTCCCCAATGACCTATGCCAGATTTCTCATCACAAACACATAGCTCGAGAGGGGAAATAGCGAAAATTGGTTTAAATGGTATAAAATAGCCACTTCATTATACTGGCGAGGAAGGAAAATGGGAAATGCAAACAGACCAAGTAATTATGCTCTATTTGCATCTATAAAAAATGGTGCTGACAACTTATGCAGACTTTAGTTTGTATTGGTCCATTTTAATATTCTCAAAACAATCGCTCTATATCCCTTAAAGTTAGTAAGGAGTGCAAGAGGACCACAGAAGAAAGTATGTTTTTAAAGGAATGAATGATTACACTATATATGCCAAATGCTTGAATCTTGTTTATTGGCCCAATAATTTATATATAATATATGTACCATAGATTTATTTTATTACTTTTCAATACTTAGTGATTATGCCATCATATATTTTAAAACATTTAGATTTATTTCTGTAACGGTTTTTTTTTTAAAGAAATGACTACTTTTGTATGGATGACTTTGTAATAAAGACCCCATTGTCTCAGAATTCTTTTTTCCCCTACTCTTCCATTTAAAAACATCCTACTAATTTTCTACCTTCTATCAGTGGCCTGAACAGTGTTAGAACTTCTATTACATCCTTAATGTTCTATCTCATTATTACTTTTTGCCCCATTACTAATACTCACAAATAGGATTTTAACACGTGCAAAAACCATCTGGTATGCTCCAGACCATGAGATCCTGGAGACCCATGCTACCTGAAAAGGACTTGATTCATTTAGCATTGCTCATTTAAAATATTTTCTTTGGTTGGTCTAGTGCTTGTTTTAAATACTTGAGTGCTCCAGTTTAAGATTTATTATGCCCATTAGTATTGCTTTGTTGAAACTGTAGTATGCATTCTAACAAGTATTTACAATTTATGATGGTAAGTTCAAAGTTGTATAATTATTGTAGTAATTTCCAACTCATTCACTTGTCATTTTTTATTTCCAGACCTTCCCACAAAACTTTTTAAAATTAAAAAGGCTCGTGTCCAACTTGGTCTTTGTTCAAAAGTTAATTTTAGCTTTTGGTGAAGTCTGCCTTAAAATATATCAGCCATTTTTTCCTATGTAGTATGTTAAGGATGGGTCACCAAACCTCAGAAATACTAGAAAAGTAACTAAAACACTCACATGGCTGATTCCTGGAGATCATTTTTCCAGAATGTAATCTTCTGGATTAATGTTTTAGATTCAATGGATGAAAATGTAGGAGGCTTCCTTCCAAGATGTTTTTGAAATCCCCGTTACAAAGACCTTGCCAGATCACACAAAGAAATAAAGTTTAGACTTTTTGCTTCCTCGGATTCATCCTCTCCTGTAGAGAAAGCCACTGCAGTTAGGATGTGTTATTTGAGCAGCATTGCTGTAAATAGCATCTGCACAGGTATCCTGGTCCTCTACCATTGCCTGTGATAAAATTGCATTCCTTGACCATTTTTATAGCCAGTACTGTGACTTCACAAAGATGCCCATATATTGGTTTTCAATTCTAGCAGAGCACTTGGTCTTAGTTTCTTAAAGATGTGTCTCTTCCTAAGTAATGAAATTGTCACTTACTGAATAGAACAAAAAAGTTGTGATCAGCTCACAATTGGAATATGGCATAGATATCTTCAAGAAATTATTTGATTTTTGCCATAGCAAATTCTTAGGTTTCAAAAAAAAGACTATTTTCCTAAAATAGTTTAGCTGAAAACTTTCACAAAAGTTGTTTGCCTTTAGGTAGTTCTAATATCTATTTTTCAAATTTGCCAAATTTTCCTTAGCAGTGGAGTCCTTCATCCAAATGAAATATTATTATAGATCTCAATATATAAAAAGACGGGGTGGAGTTTCTGATTAGAGTGGAGGTGGGGATTGAAAGCCTCATCAGCTCAGCCCTTTTGCTGTTCAAGACAGTTACTGAGGAAGCTCCAAGGCTCAGAAAAGCAAAGTTTGAAAATCATTCTTCAAAGACTTTATTTTCAGTTCGCTATAGATGTTATGAGCTGATAGGCAGGTGGCAGATTCATTCTCATCTTAAGCACCATCAGGTAGGGGAGGTAACATCCACATTTTTCACTCTAGACCTAACCTGGTGGACATCTCTATGTCGAAATCTCAAACAAATTGTATTACTCTTTCAAGCTTCAGTTTCCTTTTCCATGCATTCAGATTAATCACCTACCTTGCACCGATGTTGCTGAGATGAAATGTAATAACATAGGAAGACCCTCAGTAAATGTGGGTACCATTCCTTTCCCTTCTTTGATAATTAGGTTTTCAAACAACTAATTTGCAGATCATCTATAAAGCTCTTATTATTGGGTATACTCTCACCACACCATGATTTCTCATCTGAATCACAGAATTATTGCTATGATACAGCCTTTATGGTGAAATACCAGCCTTCTTTCTCTTAAATGTCTAGGATAATGTTTAGGGTCAACTCTGGTATCTCGTTGACCCATTTTCATCTTCTGCAGGCTGTAGGTATGTAACCTTGTTGTCCTCTTCTGCAGCCACCATCATCTCGTTTCCCATTTGGTATTCTTACCCTACAAAGCAGGATAGTCTCTTTGTTATAGTCTCCACAACAACCACTCAGATCCCCTCAACTAATAATAACCAAAAATAATCAGAGATTACCTAACTACAACAGATACGAAAATTACTAAGATATTAGAAATTTGTTAGGGGGCATCTGCCAAGGGTATGTGAAATCACTTATTGCTGCCATTGTAGTCTCCCCAATATTTTGTAAAACTTGTTGCACCTTTATGGAATCTCAGCTATGCAGCCATGGAGTCATCAAAAGGTCATCTTCAAGGTGCTGAGAAGCCAGTAACAATGCCCTTTCGGTTGAGTTAATTGTTTGGCCCCATAATTTGTTCGCTTTCTTTAAGACATTGAAGAGACTAGTATGATGAGGGGTCAAGGTGGAAGTGCCTTGGTATCAGAGGTTTCAAATCCTATTTCACAAAATCACTGATACACTGCCCTAAAGCACCCCGCAGTGTGATTTTAAGTGACCAGCTCCCTGTTCGGTGCCCTTGAGAAAGAAATTCACCTGGAAGAATGTCTACCTGGGTTTACTTATCACACTCGAGAGTAAAAAACAGCATAAGATTTTTAAGACTCGTACTCAATGTTAAGTATTCGTTTTCATGTCCACTCTGCCAGCCCAACATGTTTTTAGAAGTATTAATAATACTTGTTTCAGTTCATTAATATGCAAAGGACTCCCTTGTTTATTTCCGTTCCAATTTGGGAGTAAGATATATTCAGACTTATCTTACCTGAATACCAGATGAAAGTACACGGCCTGTAGCAATAGGTAGATTGAGGGAAAACTGGACTGTCAAATCTGAGGGATTTTCAGAAACTCAGTTCTAAACTTTTTTTCAGGTTCAGGCCCTAGGATTACTTCCTCTGGCCACTCAGCCGAGCTTCCTCAATTATGTTGTTCTTCTAGCTTTTTTGCATCCTATTTCTAGCTGTTGCTTTCTTAGATGAGGTGGAAACGTCCTTCTGTGACCCTCCCCAAAGATTCCTCCCCAGGCTCTGGACCATCCTAATCATCTTTTTCAAGATTCTTTATTCTTTTTCAAAGACTACAATGTTCTGGCTTCTTCCATTCACTTTTTTTTTCTGATTCAGTTTTCTTTTCCTGAAGTTATAATTTCTTCCTTTAAGTGGGTGCAGCTTGGTTTATATTCTAAGCCAATGTCTGGATCCAGGCTGGGCACTGTCATCCCAAAGCTTGTTGCCCCTATCGCATTGTTCCTCTTTCTGACCACATCAAACTACTACTACCTACTTGTGTTACCTTTTCTGGACATTCCAATGTGTTCTTATTTCTAGTCTGAAATCCATCTAGATGACACATCTATGTCACATTACAGGACGTATTCTAAATCCAATAAATATTCACCCCTCAAGTTCTTGATTTCATCAATTTCCCCTTGATTCTTCCTGGTAATCAAATTCAAATGCCATTCAGGAGGGTGGTCTTCTGAAACTTTTTAACAATTTTATAGTACCAAAATATCTCAAGCAGACAATGAAGAAAAATCGCTATAATTTCCTAAAAGGGAAAAGCAGAGCTTTTCCATTAAAGCCTTATCATAAGCTAGCATTTTTGAAAATGTTTGATTCTGGATAAAAATTTGTGTTTTAACATTCTGGAAAGCAATAAAGACATGACGAGATTTATTATGCGTTTTGTTCAGTTTGGTGGCATTGAAGATGTATGCCACACCTTCATTAATTTTGTCTGTGATGTATATTCCAGTATAATAATACTGTTGAATGATCCTGAGTTTGTTTTTATATGGGTAAAAATGTGTAAAACACTACATAGGCATCAAATACCATTGTTACTAAGGCAAATAGAATCAGACACTTTTTTCATGGAACATAGTAACAAAAGAAGAATATTCTAAAGTCAGATCCAGCTTGTCACTGATGGGCTCTACTATGTTAGTGATCTTGTATCTCTGAACTTGGTTATTTGGGAGAATACAGAGCTACATAGGCTTAAGTATTAGATTTATTCAGAGATTAATAATAAAGAATATTTTTGGTTGGGTTTTGCATTTTCATATCTGTTATCAGTTGTGATCTACTGGCCAGAAAAACAAAACAAAAAGGTAATTAAACTAACTTGTCCATTCTGCCAGGGCTGAGTCTTTGTGCTCTGGGAAGAAGTGAGGAACAGAGGATGGGAGAGAAAAAGCAGGTTTAGTTCCTTCAATGGAGGGTTAAATTCAAACTCAGCTAAGCAGATTAATTGTTTAATTACCTGCCACTTTTGACCTCTTCCATAGTATGTGCTTATGGTCATTCCGACTTGAATTTCATGTGCACCATTGCTCCAAGTTGGAGCGCACTCCTGTGCATAGTTTGTTATTCCTCTTTTGAGGAGCTTTTTGTGTGTATGAGCTCATCTTTCCTCCTTATAGGACCTACTGTAGATATTTAGGGGGAAGTGTTTGTGCAAAAAGAAGAGGAGTTATGTGTTGAATATAAATATGGGGTCTAAAGGATTTTGATGTCATAGAAATCTATTAGAGTTATTTGGTTGTGTTTTCTAGGGGATCTTAAAGTTTCAGCTTTGTATCCAATGAGATAGAATAAATAACAAAGAAAAATATGAGTTGAAATTCTGAATAGAAGTATGGTGCTCTTAGGAAAACTTCCGTGGTCAATGATGTGCAATAAGATAGTTTATCACCAGCTCTGTCTTTCCTAGCAGGAAATCTTGTGGTGATTGTAAGATGATTTAAATTACATTTTTTATATCACAAAATATTAAAGAGGCAGCTTTTCAAATGCATATTGTCCATACCGTGTACTTAGGAGTCTATGTCCAGGGGATTCAGCAAGAAAGGGCTTAGACACCACTAACTCCTGGTTCTGGTGGCAGAAAACCCAGTCAGCGCAGTGACGGCTGACTCAAGTCTCAATATAGATTTTACAAGAGGAAGAACAAGCTGAGCAGAAAAGCGTTCATAACCTCTCAGGCTGAAATGCAGGGAGATTCCTAATATCTGGCAACCGATAGTTATGATTACTCACTGCCAGTGATGTCCAGGAATTGCATCTTGGTTAGATGTTTCAAGGATATATTGGACTACTACAACATTTACATAATGAATTTAAATTGGAAGCCGCCAAATGATTATGGGGCCTCTTCTGCTTGAAAAACACCAGGTGGGTGACTGGGATGGCAAAATTAAATAGATAAGAGTCCATTTCCAGAAGATAACCATATTTTGATTAAGGAGTCAATTGAAAAGATTTTAAGAATTTTTCTATGGTTCCCATAAAACAAAAAATCAGGATTAAAAGAAGAACTGGGAAAACAGGGACGTCTGGTGTCTTCCTTGAATTCCTGCATGGGACAGTTCTCTTTAAAGAAAGTCTCCCTTCTCCATGCTAATGCCTGAAGTCTCCTCCTTTGGTTCTGTCTCTTGTTTGTGGTCTTGCCCGCACAATCTTGCTGGAGTCCTACCTCTGCGAAGTCTTGAGTTGTTGCCTGGTGTGCCCATCTCCCCTTCAGAAATGATGCTTTGGACAGCTCTGTGGTTTTGCATGCTCCACAACCAGTCACCATTCCAGCTCAATCCGATAATAGCTCCAGATTCTTTACACAAACTAGACCAGTATTCTCAGCCTCCCTGCTCACACGGGAAGTTAATTGGGCAACTGGTTGTATCTCATACACTCACAGTGTTCAACAACTGGTTATTAGATAAAGGAATGAATGTGATACTATCTAAATCTTATGGCGTTCCTACTCCAGATTTAATTAACTTCATGTCCTCCTGAATTTCTACAACGGGTTATTTAATATTTTGCTTTTTATTTTTGTTTAAGGATTCACACACTGTAAAATGACTTCTCACCTCATGGGAAAAGATGATTATCCATATAAGGGTGGATACTAAAAAGTTTTTGATAGTAAAGACTCTAGACTCTAAGTCTAGCCACCGACTTTGAATAGAAATGCTGTTGTTCTGAGCCTCTGGCTATATCAGTTCTTAGGTTTCCTTGTGCTGCTCATATTAGATGCTCTCAGGGTGCCTAATAAACTAACACTATCATGTGATTTACCACATTGGGTCTCAGCTTGGTTCATGTTTTGAACGTAGTGTGGAGGGCAGCAGTAGTCGGGTATCATGCTTATAACTAGACATCATCTGCTGTGTGAATGACACTGCATACAGAAAAATGGAAGGAACTGATTTTGGCTTACTTGTTACATGACTCCATCCCTTTTTCAATATCTTTGTATGTTTTAAATGTATCAAAAGCTTATAGCACGTGATAACAATGCACAGTGGTTTTGCTGGCAGTCTCAGGATAATCGTTTAGCTTCTTCAGTGTATCAGCCAGAACCCAAAGTTTCTGCTTTCTTCCCAGAAACTGAATAGTAACAGATCATTCCCTATACATATAAAACTGGATTTTATTCAATTTTCCCCATATTCTACAGATGTGGAGGGCTTTTCATTTTTATGTTAATTCAAAGTACCTTGAGTAAGATCACATTTACTTAAATTCTGAAGTTGAAGTCAACCAATTTCTATGCTTATCTTTTAAAAAAATGACTTGAATCCAACGTTATAATTTTCCTGTAAAACTTCCAGTCTATCCTTTAATGCGCAAACAAGGTATATTTCAGGGACTTTTGGCTCTGACAGAATTTTATGGTGAATAACATTGGCCACGTACTGTTGAAATGAATATTTTCCCCACTGGTACATTATGTAATAAGCTACAATCTCAGAGTGAACATCTGTACTATGGAAACACCATGTGTAGATTTTTGAGGTCGAGTTATGTTAAATCTATGTTCTCTAAAGTCATAGTCTCTTTCATAATAAATGACATACAAATGTCAACTTTATTACATGCCTAACAGCTACACATCCATTATTATTTTGACCCTACAATAAGATTTCCTTATGACAATGACATTATTTTAAAGGTATAATATATCCAATATGCTGAGGGTCAAAGAGAGGCTGTTTCTTTTATTTTCTCTTTTTCAACATTTTGTGGTCAATTATTTCTTTCCTTCTGCTAACTTTGGGTTTGATTGCTCTCCTTTCCTAGTTTCCTAACGTGTAAAATTATATTATTGATTTGAGATCTTTCTTATTTTTTTTAATATAGGCATTTACAGCTATCATTTTCCCTCTGATCACTGCTTTTGCTGCATCACATAAGTTTTGGTATGTTTTTGTCTTCCTTCATCTCAAAACATTTTCTAAATTCGCTTGGGGTTTTTTTTCTTTGCCCCATTGGTTGTTCAAGAGTGTTTTGTTTAATTTCCACATATTTGTGAATTTTCCAGATTTCCTTCTGTTATTGACTTCCAGTTTCATTCCTTTGTAGTCAGAGAAGATACTTTGTGTGGTTTAAATTTTTATAAATTTATTGGCACTTGTATTGTGACCTAACATATGGTCTATCATGAAGAATGTTCCATGTGTACTTGAGAAGAATGCATGTTATATTGTTGGTGGGTGAAGTGTTTCATAGATGTTGGAGAGTTGGAATACTGATTTTTGACAAAGGCACAAAAGCAGTTCAGTGGAGAGGGGAAAATATCTTCAGGAAATAGTGCAAAAACAAACAAAAATAACTTCTATCCACACCTGGCACAACATACAAAAATGAACTCAAAGTGGTTTACACAGGTGTAAAACCTAAAACTATATACTTCTAAAAAAAAAGTAGGAGAAAACCTTTGTGACCTTGGGATAGGTAAAGATTTCTCAGAAATAACAAAAGCATGATTCATAAAAAAACAAATTGATAGGCTGAACTTCATAAAAATTAAAAACATTAATTTTTCACAAAACAAGCCTGGGAGAAAAATACTGGGAAGAATATTTGAAAATTATATCTGATAAATTAGAGTATCTAAGGAACTCTAAAAATATAAAAATAAGTAAACTAAATAGCCCAATGAAAAAAACGTGCAAAAGATTTGAATAGATACTTCAGCAAAGAAGATTACGTAGGTAGCAAATAAGCACATAAAAAAATGTTCAATATCAGTAGTCGTTAGAGAAATGCATGTTTAAACCACATGAATAACACTATACACCTCTTAAAATTGCAAAGATTGAAAAGTCTGACCACATCAAATGTTGGTGAGGATACAGAGGGACTGGACCTTTCATACACTATTGATATAAATATAAAATGGTACAATCGCTTTGGAAAACCATTTGACAATTTTTTAAAAAGTTAAACGTGATTTATCATATGATATAACCATTACATTTCTAGGTATTTACTCAAGACAATGAAAGCGTATGTCCTTACAGAGACCTATGCATGAATATCTAGAGCTTTATTCCTAACAGCTCCAAATTGGAAACAACCCACATGTTTGTCAACAGGCAATGGATAAACAGATTGTAGTATGTCCATATAATGGAATACTACTCATCAATAAAAAGGAATAAACCATTGATACATATGACATTAACAAATCTCAAAATAATTACACTGAATGAAAGAAGCCAGACAAAATAAGTACATGCTATCTGATTTGATTCATGCGAAATTCTAGGAAACGTTAATCTATAGTGACAGAAAAAAAATCAGTGGTTCATTGGACCCCCGGGTTTGGTTGTGAAAGAGAAGGAAGGATGATAAAAGAACTCAAGGAAATTTTGGGAGTGATGGATATATATATATATATATATATATATATATATATATATATATATTCATTACTTAGATTGTGGTTATGGATGTATATAATTCCATGCAAAAAATGGTTACTTTTCTGTTAATAAAACCTCAACAAAATAATAACACAAATGGGATCATATCACTTCCCTGGTTAAAATTCTACAAACCCTGCATAGCCTAATAGAAGCCAACCCTCTGGCATGACATACAGTGTTTCTTAAGATATGATCTCCTATAATTCCTCTACCACAACTTGTGTTCCTACTATTCAATGACTTGAAGTTCCCTCGAGAAACTGTGTTTTTTTTGTAGCTCCTCACTGGGCAAACGCTGTTTTTTGCCTTGGTTTAAAGCCTCTGTCTCTGGGGCACCTAGCTGGCTCAGTCGTTAAGTGTCTGCCTTCGGCTCAGGGTGTGATTGCA
The DNA here is from genome assembly GCF_024610735.1 of Ursus americanus. Classification (NCBI taxonomy): domain Eukaryota; kingdom Metazoa; phylum Chordata; class Mammalia; order Carnivora; family Ursidae; genus Ursus; species Ursus americanus. The sequence goes on along the minus strand of NC_142137.1, from coordinate 46,430,200 downwards.
TGGTCCTGGGATCAAGCCCCGCATCGGGCTCCCTGCTCCACTAGGAGCCTGCTTCTTCCTCTCCCACTCCCCCTGCTTGTGTTCCCTCTCTCGCGGGCTGTCTCTCTCTCTGTGTCAAATAAGTAAAAAAAAAAAAATCTTAAAAAAAAAAAAAGCCTCTGTCTCGCTTACATGTCAAGCAGATATCTGCTTGTCTTTTTGACATTCAGTTCAAATCACTTCTGCCATGTTTTTCTCCCCAATTCACCAAGGAACTAGCACCTGCCTCTTCTGTATTCCCACAGCAGCCTGTTCAAGCTGCAATGATTATACTCTCCATGGGCTGAAATTATTCGTTTCTCTCTTAACCTCTTCTCCATTAAATTGTAAGTTTTGGGAGACTTTATTCAACTATCTGCTCAGGAGGTAGCAAAATTCAATAAATTTTTGTTAAATAAATGTGTGATCTCAAGACCAATAAGGTAAACACATAAATTGCTTATAAAAAATGCTGGTTCATAAGAGCCAACTATTGTTACTGTTCTAAGTATGTCCTGAGGGTAAGAATTATCCCAGGAATCATCCAAGCGTCTCTCATAGAAAGGAGAAAGGTTTACATCATACTTTCCATCAATAAATTATTCCACAGGCTCCATGATCTAGATTTGTATCTCTCTTTGAGCCCAGTGAGATGATGTTTATACATCTGAAGTATCCCAGTTCTTACATTACGGAAGTTAAAATAAAGTTATTTGATTATAATATTGCCAGTGTTTTCAAGTGGAAAAAATCTATAAAACTGTTAATAAGAAATAAAACTAACTTAAAAGCACTGTCTAGCAGTAATAGTATAATTAAATTTTAATTCATTTTGTCATATTTTCTTTAGGTAATCTTAAAACAACACAGTGTTTTAAAAATATTTCCTGCTTCCTGGTTTTTCCACTTTGATTTTGTATAATGGTTGCTCTTTCTTAATTAAAAAGGCTGCTGGAGGATAAAGGGGTGGTAATACAATCTGGCCAAACTTTTTCAAATTTCCTTCTTTATTGCTTTCTACCTTAATGAAAACATTCTCACACTAAGCCATGGTGATATAAAGAACAACATAGCATTGCATTTAGCATTATAGCATAAATAAAAGAAAACAATTTTGTTGCTTTCTAAGAATCTGAAAGCAAGATATGTCTATAATTTTAATGTTCGCATTTGACAATGAAATATCATTTTTGCAATTAAATTTGCTGTTAATTGCACTGTAATTATGTTCACCTATTGAATTGTGCGCAAGTCACCTTCTCTGCAATAGATCTTGCCCGGCCAGATAACTGGTGACTGGGAAAATTCAGAAGGGACAAACTTACAAAACTAGCTTCAGAAGAGAGACTCCTAATCCAATTGATTATGCCTCAGAGAGTCTGTGAGTTCCTTTTCCATAGCTGAGCAATTCTTGTCTGCTCAGCTTTAAATAACTATGAAATCCAGACTGGTGGAACTCTTCCAATCTGCGGACAGTGTGATTAATTCGGAGAGCTTTGGCCTGGTAACAAAGTCAAGTGTTTCTCACTGTGAGAAATTCTCAACTTATTTCATGGATAAGATTGAATGGATTTGGAAGTACACTTCTATGGGAATAGCGGTAGGGCGTGACACATGGTAAGGGAAGGGCTGCAAAAGTGCTATCTTTGCTGGTGGTTTCTTATAAGAGTTTCACCAAAAGTTCTGAGCTCTGTGGAAATGTAGCCAACCCGTGCAGCTGAATGCACTTAGCAGAAGTGATCTTATTAATCAAGCATCAATGTTGAGTCATTCACTATACAGTGAGCATGCAGGGTGCTGCTGGGCATACAGAAGGGAGGGAGCAAGACACAGATTTCTGGGTGGAGAGAATGTTTTTCCAGGTGTGATTCTAGAATCACCTACGGCAGAGCTGCCTTGTGTGTCTCTCAATACTCTGAGCAATATCCAGGTTATTGAATTATTGAATAAGAATTTTGGATGGTTTGGCCTGGAATTATATGGTTTGACCTTCTTCCCAGAAAATTTTGTGTATCCTAAAGTGAGAGAACCACTACTCTTGAGCTTCCATTCAATGAAAAATAAAACAAATTAACAGGCTACTGTGATATACGGCATGATTTGGTTTATGTAATGGGAAAGTTGCATGGAAATATAACATGGAAAATGCTATTTAGATTTTTTAAAAGGAAAAATTATGCCTGGCAAATAGAATCTGAAAATACCTAAGAAAGGAGTGTTTGAGATAGACTTCCTGGGAGAATTTGTAGTATTTCTATAGTTGACATTTGGAAGAGCTATGTTCTAGATGAAGGAAAAACCTGAGCAGAAGCAGAGTGTGTTTATGAAATTTTGAATTTTGGTTAGTAATATTCTCAACTTTTGCATTATAACCCTTGGAGAACTTTTAAAAAATGTTGATGCTCAGGCTTACCCCCTCAAAATTCTTGTTTCAGTTTTCTCTTGCAGGGACTTTGATATCTGTTTTTTTTTTTAATTATTAAATTATATTATTTTCATTATTATTATTCAAAGTATTTTTTAAAAAGGAAAATCAAGAGGATGAGAGGGAAGGAATGGGTTTGGTGAGCAAAAGAATGATAAGTTGTAATTGGAAAGGTTACTAAAATATCCAGGTGGCTAGTTCTAGCTGGTTATAGGAAATGCAAGTTGGAGTTCTGGAAAGAAACTAGAGCAAGAGATGTTGATGTGGAAGGGGATTTTTAAAAAAGATTTTATTTATATATTGGTCAGAGAGAGAGAGAGCACAAGTAGGGGAAGCTGTAGGCAGAGGGAGAAGCAGGGTCCCCACTGAGCATGGAGCTCAATGTGTCATGATCCCAGGGTCCTGAAGGCAGCTGCTTAACCGACTGAGCCACCCGGGCATCCCAGAAGGAGATTTTTAAAGCTTTGAGTGTGGATGAGGAGAGAGATGCAATTAGGATTTAGGGAGGCAAGAAAAGCAATAGACATGGAGTTGTTTAGAATTATAGCAAAAGAACCAAGACATGATTACCAAGGTGAAGGGTGGAAAGAGTTTTGGGGGAACCCAGGTGATCATTATTGTGAACAGCCACTCTAGTAATTCTCAATGTCCATTTCACATTAGAATTATCTGATGTGTGGTCAAATTTGAGGACCACCAGCTATAGAAAAGGTGAGAAGGATGGACATAAAGGAAAGTCCTCAGCATCTGGTGTTTAGGAGATTACTGGCAATTTTTGAGAGAGTAGTTCCAACTTAATATTTGGGCTTGAAAGCCAAATATCAAAGGAGTTAAAGAATGAGACGTAGAGAAGAAGAAACTCTGGTTAGACCATATTGCTTTAGAAAAACATTGCAAAACTCAACCAAGCCATTTTTAATACTTCCTCAAAACTACTTTTTAGAGAAAATAGCTGTATTTGGAAGATAATGTTGAAACAAATCAAACCAGTCCGTGATCCACTAGGTTTCTGTGACCCTAATTATCACAGGGGGCAGGGTACGGATATAGCTAGAACCTTAAGATGACATGTCAAATTTGGGGAATGCCTTTGGATGAAAATGGTCCATGAAAATGGTTCAGACATGTCCTCCACGGCCATTCCCCACTTTTCTCCTTCTGTGTAAAGTCTTTACCCTTTTTATTTTCAGACTTTATTGCCTTATTATTCTCTTACATAGGAAAGTGAAGTGATTGAGTAAGCTGGAGAATATTTGGCCAAGTAGTAATTTAATTTAAAAAATTTCCTACCACTAATTTTGTCCTTGATGGAATCAGATCATTTTTATTTCAAGGAAATTTTTATTTTGATGGGAAAAGAGAATGCAATTGAAATTTATCTTTATTTTCTGGCAAATATTTGCATAAAATGTATACTTGAGCTCTGGTGCCCATGCTTATTTCAGTGTACTAGGGTCACATCAACAATTTTTCCTCTTTTGTTTTGCCCTTTTATGCTTGGATTTAGAATGCAAATAAGTAAAAAATAATATTGATTCTCAAATTTAAATGAAAGTATTATTGGTGTAATCTATGAAAGCTTCATGACTGTTGTTGCTTCTAGTATTTAATGACTATAAATTCTGAATTTACATCAAACTGCTTCCTTCTCCTGGTTTGCCCAGATAGCTTTTCTTTTCTTCTTCTTCTCCTTCTCCTCCTCCTCCTCCTTCTTCTTTTTTAACTGTCTGCTTTATCCCACTGAAACACCACACTTACACGTCTCTCAATCTTCACTGTTGCTTGTTTTGATATTCAGTGATGAGTATTTGATATTCAATGATTGAGTATTTGAAGAGACACATAGAATTACAACTATCTTTTCTTTTGAGAACCCCCCCCAACCCTGTACCATTTTCCATAGCAACTATACCATTTTACATCCCCGCCAACAGTGGACAAGGGTTCTAATTTCTTTGCATATTCTCCAACACTTGCTATTACTATTATTTTTATAATAGCCATCCTAACAGGTGTGAGGTCATATCTCACTGTGGGTTTGATTTGTGTTTTGCCGCTAATGAGTCATGTTGAGCATCTTTTCATATACCTGTTGGCCATTTGTATGTCTTCTTTGGAAAAATATCTATTCAAGTGTTTTTCCCTATTTTAAAATCAGGTTATTTGTCAAAAAATTAAAAATAAAACTACCGTTTGATCTAACAATCTCACTTCTGGGTATGTATCCAAAAGAATTTAAATCAGGATCTTGGAGAAATATCTTAACTCCCTTATTTACTGCAGTATTATTCACAATAGCTGAGATATGAAAATCTAAATATCTATCGGCAGATGATTGGATAAAGAAAATGCAGTACATATTTACAATGGCATAACACTCAGTCTTACCAAAGAAGCAAATCATGCCCTATGTGAGACCATGGATGAACCTGGAGGACATTATGTTAAGTGAATTAAGGCCAAGTGCAGAAGCATGATTCCATTGAATCTAAAATGGTCAAACTTATAGAAGGTAAATGGTTGCAAGGAGTAGGGAGAAGGGAAAGTAAAAAGCTGCTGTTCAACAGGCGTAAGGTTTCAGTTACATGAGATAAGTAAGTTCTAGAGATGGACTGTAGAACACTCTACCTATAATTAATACTGTATCGTGGACTTAACATTTTAAACGATTGATCTCATGTTAAGTGTTCTCACCACAATAACAACAAAACCTCAGCAGAATGAGGAAAATATCAACACAATCTTATTCAAAATTATATTTTAACTTACAGGTTTATTCTAAACTCACAAAAAATTTGTTGTAGAAATAGCAAATATCTCTTTCCGGAACAATCTTTTTAGGTTTTATGGCCACTCAGTAAAGCTAGAGATGAGTGTATAATCCAATTTGATTCTCTTTCTTTATCACTCCCTTACCTCTCCCCAGTGTAGGTGAGAAAGCACCTATCATTGAAATTATGGGGAACCAGCCAAAGTATGAAGTGGTACATGGAAGAGAAAACAGATAAAATAACCACACTTCGTCTAGAATTGCTTCAGTCACATGAGCAAACAAGTACCCTTTACTTTTTAGGCCAGTCCAAGTTGAAATTATATTATTTGCAACCTATTCTTCTAGAATAGAAGAAAAATCAATGAATTGGGAGTCCAGAGGCCAAGGGCAGTGTGTATCACTGAGGCACAGTCACATGAGCAAACAAGTACCCTTTACTTTTTAGGCCAGTCCAAGTTGAAATTATATTATTTGCAACCTATTCTTCTAGAATAGAAGAAAAATCAATGAATTGGGAGTCCAGAGGCCAAGGGCAGTGTGTATCACTGAGGCACAATTAACTGAATGAATAGACTTTCAAAATTTCCGTTGTCTCCCTATGTAAACTTGGGCAAATCACATCATTTTAATGTCTCTGATTACAAAATAAAATGTTAATGAACATTTTCTAAGATCACTTCCCACTAGAAGTAACTATACACTTTCTATGAAGATAAGAGTAAATATTAGTTTCACCAAGTTTAAAACTGAAAATTCTACTTCCAAACTTTTATATGGAAGGTGGATAATTGCATCTTCTTTGCTTCCTTAGGGGAACCAGTTACCAGTTGAGGTTGAGAAAAGAGAGGCGTGACTTGAATAAGAAGAGCTAAGCAACAATTCTTAAAACTGCAGCCACACTGGGATTTCTACCAAAGTCACAAAAAAATTGTGTTGGGTGATATCGACAATGTGTGATGATCTGACAGAGTTTGTAGTATTTGATACCAGATTAAGATGGAAATTGGTTAAACTATCTAATGTGGTCAAAGAGGCCATGACTTCGATGAGATGGTAAACCCGCTTCCTAAACTCTTATTGCTTTAAAGATTTCAGGACCCTCCCTGTAAGAATGTGACATCAAATCGTAATATCTGCTCCAATTTTATCTGAATGCTGTCATTGTTTTGGGGTTTTTTTTTCCCTTCAAAATGATGAGTCTGGTCCAGTTCTTAAATATCGTAATTTGTGGCATTCAAACAAAGACTGTGAGTGACCCCAAGCCAACTCTGAGCTTTTCCTTTTGCGTTACTAGCAGGCTTCCAAAATAAGATTATATTCAGAGCCAAAACACTAATAATATTTGTCAGGGAATGAAAGAACCACAATAAAGAGGCAACTATCATCATTCTGTGGTCAAATTTAGTAAGATGGAGGTTGGTTACAAATGCATGAATATAAAATGTATGTTTAAAATCATCAGCTAGCTCCTGATACTTATAATTTTAGTCTGAAAATCCCTTCCTATCTCCCCAAATATTAAGGGAGAGATTCAACAGCTATAGAGCATATAGAATATTGCTTTTATTGTATTTGTTAGGGAGGGAGGGGCAGAGGGAAGGGAGAGAGAGAATCCTAAGCAGGCTTCGCCCAGCATAGAGCCCAATGTGGGGTTTGACGTGGGGCTCGACGTGGGGGTCAATCTCACAAGCCTGAGATCATGACCTGAGCAGAAATCAAGAGTCGGATGCTTAACCAACTGAGCCACCCAGGTGCCCCTAGAATATCACTTTTAGAAGACACAATAGAGAAGCCATGGTTTTAACTGAAGGCTGTGGCTATGTGATGTGTTCTTTACATTCTTACTCATGAAGAACCTGTTTTTAATTGTTCTAAGTAATAATTTTTTGGTTACACCCTAATGATATATTCCATTTGTGATCTTTTTGTTTTATCATTTAATTCCCTAAAGGTAAGGAAAGAGCATTTAGAAGGCAACACAGACTTTAGGTTTCTTCAGGTTTTTGGTTTTTTTTTTTTTAAGATTTCATTTATTTATTTGAGGGAGAGAGAGAGCACGCACGAGCAGGGGGGAGGGGCAGAGGGAGGGGGGAAGCAGACTCCCTGCTGAGCAGAGAGCTCCCCAATGCAGGACTGGATCCCAGGACCCCGGCATCATGACGCGAGCCAAAGGCAGATGCTTAACCAACTGAGCCAGTCGGCCACCCATGGGTTTCTTAAGGTTTTACTCTTTTTTTTTTCAACTTAAACTTGCAAGGAATCCAGTGCAACTAATATAATATCCAATTGAGAAACAATATTAAAACACTAACAATATTATAGGTTCTTAAAATTTTATTTCACTGGTAATGCAGATTAAGAGGGATGTGCATAGTTGTTTTTAAAGATGGATTTATACCAGGGCTCTGAAATAGATGAGCGATCCGTTTTGGTATAGTATGCTCTGGAAAGAGATCTCATGAGGACCCCAGCTAGTGTAGACTCCCTGTGCCCCCTGGAGCACTGACTGAACAGTTTGAAGAGTGAAGGGGAAGAAAATTAATCTGTGGTGATGGGTGTCAGAGTAGGGGTAACTTTTTGCTTAGGGCAATGACTGCGATAGCGCTGGCCTGAGCCTTGTGGATCCGGGTCATTCTGCATAACTTGACTGAGGTGCAGGTTACGTGAGTGTGTTCACTTTGTAAAAATTAACAGAACAGTTCACGTATGATTTTACCTCATTGCCTGTTATATTTCAGTAACAAAGTTTACCAAAAATAGGAAGGGACATTCTAAAAGACAACTCACCTGGAGTCTTAAAAAAGAATCATCCTAAAAACTGGACAAAACAAAACAAAGCACACCCAGATGCAACGCATAAATCTTGATTGAGTTTTGGAGTAGGGGAAAAATAGCTAGAAAAGTCTACTGGGGCCAACTGGAGAGATGTGAATGTGGCGTGGATAGTAGATTATATCCTGAAATTATTATTAATTTTCTTAAGCCTGATAAGGTATTATTATATGGTGTTTAGGAAATGCTCACTGATGTACTTAGAAACATGGAGTCAGGAAGTTTACAACGGACTTTCAAATGGTTCAGAGAGCACTGCATGAGTGTGTGCGTGTGTGTGTGTACAGGGGAGTGTGAGTGTGATTTTGTGTATGAATGTGTGTGTTTATTATTCTTTATTGAAGCGTGGCTGACCCACAGTGCTGCCTTAGTTTCGGATGTGCAGCAGAGTGATTAGGCCAGTCTGTACATCGCGCTGTGCTCACCACGACTGTAGCTACCGCCTGGGAGTGTGTGTTTGTGTGAGCTTACACGCCATCGCGTGTGAACGTCTGTGTGAGCAGAACAGCGAGAGAGTGAGCCATGGACAGCAAATGAGATGTGAGCTTAACCATCGCTAAATCCCAGGAAAGAGCGTATTAACATTTTCTCTCGACATTTTTGTACTTTAATGTTTTTTTTTTTTTCCAGATAAAAATGGGACTTTAAAGGGAGAAAAGGGAAACGATCATCTCTAGACCCAAATCTTAAGTCTCGGGATTCCTGCTGAAGTCTTCTGAAACCAGCGGAAGCGGCCAGGGCTGCGGAAGAATGTGGGAATAATGGACCCCGAGACGCGGGATGAGTTATATTCTTACATACAAAGCTCCTGAACACTCACCGTCCTAAATTTTATTTTTATATGGCACACATTTAGAAAATTTAGGAGTGTCCTGCAAAGTTGTAACAGCTGGTCTGCGAGCGCTGGGCCCCGGGGCTGGGGGTGGTTGGACGTCTGAGGAATGCCGAGGCCTGGGAGAGAAGTATGTTTCAGAGCAAGGCCCCAAACTGCCCGGGAGCCCACAGTGTGAGAAACAAGCCACTGGACGGGCCCTGACAGATGTTATGAAAGGGTGGTGTTAAGTGCCTTTTTCAGGATATTAAACCAGCGTCCTAACTGGCAAAAAAATGAATTGTCACTGACATTATGTCGGCCCATTGGAGACCCTCTCTGCTACTTTCTGTGATCTGGGAACCATTATACACGGGAGATCGATATGCTCCTGGGCAGGAATTTAAATAATGATTTCTAATAAAACCTATTTGAGACTGTTCGGGCCAGAGGATAGAGACAAGTCACAAAACATAATGTGTTTAAAGCTGCCCTCCCTCCCTTTCTCTCTTTTTTAAAGACCTGAATAATGGAAGCGAGATCTGGCGATAAGGCACCAAAAAGGCCTTTCGGTCCTGGCCAATCTGCTTAGCTAATGGCTGTAAACTGACACCCCTAATGAAATAAAAATGTCTCAGTTCAAGTGCATAGCTGCACAATTGTTAACAACCCTGAACTCTGGCTGCGATCCTGGTGATGGGTACTAAGTCATGCACTGACAATTTCCCATGACTTCCTTCCTCTCTGCCCCTGCCCCAGCGAAGAGCAAATAAAAGAATCCTGCCCCGAAATGAGAGGACGGTAGCATCGGGGATTTAGGCCAGCGAACGGGGGTGGGGGTGTTATCCCTTCGATCTCTTTCCTCTGCTCCTGAAAGCGCACAGCTCCGGTTGCATGTCGAGCCCTCCGGCCTGGGATGGGTAACTGACCGTGCTCGGTCGGGGCGGGGCTTTTTACAAAGGGAGACCCCGAGAGGGCGTGTGCCTGGCGCCCGAGACTGTCCAGGCCCCAGGCCCTGCCCTTGGCCTCGGAGCGCCTCCGAGCTCCGCGGTGCAGACGGCGGGCGGACCGGGAAAAGCCCCGTCCCAGTGTGCTAAGACTGGATGGCTGTGGTTAACATGGTTTCCCCTGGCTCTCCCTCACAGCTTGCAGTTGTCTGATTTCAATCAGTGGCCGTTCCCCCCACATGTCCAGCCATCAATCTTCCGCCGCCCCTGGATGAGTGTGTCGCAGCACGGGGCATGTTCCAGTTACAAAATAGCCTTTGCCGCAGCTTTCCCTCCTCAACCACTGATAAGTATGCCTTTGATATTTTTATTAAAAAAGAAAGAAAACACATTGGAAAATATGTTTCATTTCTTCCAGCGCAGACCAAAGCCCCAGAGGTTGAGGAGGATGGGGGTCTGTTGAGAGGAAAGCGGAGGTGGGGGGCTGGGGCGGTGCTGCGTTCTACCTTTGAAATTCCAGAGTGGGGCCAGGTGGGAGAGGCCCTCTCTCAAACAACCGGAGCTCTGTCCTCTCTACAAGAGTGCTCCCCCCCCCCAAGTCCCGATGATGGGCCTGCCTCAGTGAGGCTCACCAGCAACAAGCCAGTATCACAACCCCCCTCCGACGAGGCACACACGCTGTAGCGAGAAACACGATTTGGAAAGGATTTGAAAAGCAATCGTGGGCTCCCCCTCAACTTTTTTGCCATCCCCGCCTATGGCTCAGGGCGGCCCCTCGGAGGGACTGGTCGTATCTGTATCCAGAGACAGGAAGGAGGCCGAGCGTGGGAGGCGGGGAAGTGTCACTCTCCTGCAGGGCTCCGCTGGCGGGCCTCCAGGAGATGCCTGCCCACTTAGTCACCTCCAGGAGATGACACAGTAAACATTCTGTAGCCAGGTTCCCGGGGCCTATTTTAAAATAGGCTGTTCCAATCTATTTATCATCAGGGGTCCACCTACCTTCCTGGCAGACTCATTAGAAAACCCTCTGGGGTTGAGGGGACCTGATCCCCACCCCTCCAGCCTTTTGTTCAGTCCTGAGGCTAAGGAGTGGCCTGCCTGGGTGACGTTTATTTCAATTCGGTTTTTAAATGAGGTCAGTTGTCCACTGTTGGGAAGGACTTTAAAGTTATCAAGCCTTGTACCTGGCAACATAAGCATGGAATGTAAAGTAACAGAGGACCTCTCTGTAGCCCACCCTCTCAAGCCTGATATTCTTTGGAGTTTGTTTGGAAAATCATCTACCTTCTTTATGGTATATAAGACTCCTACTAGTGGCTCAAGAGCCTGAGAACCTGTGTAGGAACCCTGGGGAGGGGTAGGAGGGTTTCTAGATGGCCTGACATGGTAACTTGAGCTGACCAAACAGTAGGTCGGGAAACAATTCTATTTTGGAAAATCTTAGAATTAGAAATAACAACAAAAACTCTGGGGACTTGAGGAAGTGTCCAGAACTTGTTTTAGGCATCTGGTATGGTACTGACGCTGCTTAAAATAAGGGTTCAGTGATAGGGTGAGCCTTCTGCCCTGTGCAGGACTAAAGACAATATTTATGGAAGGGAGTATCCCCATCTTAAAGAACAAATTCATGTTAGGAAGAGGAGGATGATTCATAACAGTTCCGAAAGGACATGAAGGAAAGCAATGTCTTCATGAAGTACCATTCGTAGAATTTACCCATCTGGTTAAGCATTTCATTATGGATTGACCGCATTCAGTGACTTCCCCCAGTTGCTGGTTTGCCATAGTCCATAAAATTTTACTGGTCCTGAAATTTTTATTCCGCATGAATGAATGAATAAAATTGCTGTTTGTGTTGGTACAGATGATTATGATGTTTAAAGACTAGAACAGAATAAAAAAATCATCCATTCACTCAACACATATTTTTGGAGAGTCTACCATGTGTTAGGCACTGTTCCTGGCAGTGGAAATACACCAAGAAAGAAGATTATGTACTTGATGGAGTATATATGCTAGAGGAGGAGACATACAGTAAATAATTAAATGGAAAAATAAAAGATACAATATCAGATACTGATAAATACTACCAAAATGATTCAGGTGGTTAGAGGTGGCCTTTCTGAAAAGATTTATTGGAAGAGAGAACTGAATGAGAAGGAGAGAGCTAGAGAAGAATGTTCCACGCAGAGAAGCCAGCCTGCATGTGTGAGAAAAAGAAAACAAGTTCTTGGTAAGGTGACCATCTGCCCCAGTTTGCCCGGAATGGAGGGGGGTTCTCAGGACACATGGCTTTCAGTGCTAAGACAAAGTGGGAAGGGCTGGCTGCCCCATGAGTTCCCAGATACATCAAATGAGAAACTGTGACAGAGAATGGGTTTGGATAGTTAGGCAGGGATGGGGGCCCCTGAGGTATCCTCTGGAGTGATTTTATTCTGAGTTTGATGAGAAGCTTTGTAGGATATCTGTGGCTTCCAGGTTCTTATTCTAGAAGATTTTCATTCCATAATGGTGTTGACATTTGAACGATTTAGTATGTAAGATTGAACATATATGGGATTAGATTAGCAGTGTACCTAAGTGTGCTTTTCATCCTGCGGAATTTTGAAAAAGTGAAAAATATAAGAGGCTCAGAGTTGGAAAGATCTGGTTTTGTCATTTGCTGAAGTTGCTACAAAGGCTCCAGTGACAGAACAGGAAGAACAGGCAGTGGGTGGCCTTGGTATGAAGACTTTCATAGTGCAGACCTTCACTTCTCAGTGGGATTGAGGGAGGGAAGATTCATTTTGGGAGGTTTAAATTTATTTGTGGGAAAAGGGGGGTTTGATTCATGGTATAGGAACTTTATCTGGGAGAGTTTGATAATGAGAGGAATTGTGTTATTAAATTTGATAAGGTGGCAGGAAACATCAGACACTTGATGTTGGCATATCGGTACTGGGGCTATGTTATAATCTGGTGCTCATTGTTTAGCCATTTGTGGTAAACTGGGGCAGAATTAGAGCAGAGCATAAATCAAGGTGAAAACAGAATGGAAAGTAGCAACTGGAGATACAGTATAATGTTGCCTTGAAGGAATATTCATATCATATGTTGAGCCCTATCAGAAGCTTCTAGAGGCAACATTAAACAGACATTTATAAAAGGCCTTGGGGACTGAACTGGCCATTCCATTGGTCCCCTGTGGCTACACACTGGCCAAAGACTAGGGACACAGCCCCACAATGATGCTGGTGGGACATCTCTGACACCTCTTTGCTAAATTTGTTTCTCAAGGGAGACAGCGTCATCTCTAGTTGAATGTTGGACTGTTAGTCCACAGCCCATCATCTTTTATCTATCTATCTATCTATCTATCTATCTATCTATCTATCTATCTATCATCTATCTATCAATCTATCTATGGGGGGAGCATGCAAGTAAGGAGGGGAGGGGGGAGGGAGAGGGAGAGGGAGAAAGAGAATTCTAACAGGCTCCATGCCCAGCATGGGAATCCAACTTGGGGCTCAATCTCACAACCCTGATATCGTGACCTGAGCCAAAATCAAGAGTCAGTTGCTTAACTGACTGAGCCACCCAGGCGCTCCTCCCACCACGTGTGGTCTTTGGGATGAATGTAGGAACTCCCTCCTTACTGGTCTCCCAAATCTCATTCTGTCCTCTCAGAATCTGTACTCAGCAGAACAATCAGAGTGATCTTTTAAAAACAAGTAAGTTCCCCTCAAACCCCAATTAAAAGTCTGCCAACAGCTTCGTATTATAATAATGATAAAATTCAAGCTCTTTGCCTGGTCTACAGGCCCTGTATCTGGCCCCTGCTTTCCTCCCCAGCTCATCTTCTAGCACTCTCTCTTCCCTCAGGCCAATCCAGCCACACTGGACTTCTGGCTCCTCCAGTAACACTCTGGCCTTTATACCCAGTAGTCCCACTTCCTGGAATATTCTTCTCCACATATTTTCTTTAGTTCCTCCTTCATATGAGTTAAGTATCTACTTAAATGCCACTTCCTTAGAGACTCCCTTTTTGTCTCCAGTATCTAAAATAGTCCCCACCACCCTGTCACTTTCTATCACTTTAGCCTGCTTTATTTTCTTCATAGCCCTGAGCAGCCATGTTTCATTTATTTGACTAGATTGATAAGAAATCCAGGACTGCTCTAAGCAGCTTGGGCCACATTCATTCCTTTCTTTTGGGAACATTTATTCTTTTATGGGTCGGTCAAGCTCAGGGCTGCTATCCTTGTCCAAGAAGTTCTCTTTCAGTTACTCTCTCTCCCTTTCCTCTGGGGCCGATGGATGTATGTACTTTCGATTTACCTCTTCCTACTTGGAGTGCTAAGGTCTGAGACTTGGGTTTGGTCTTTAGAGTTGAAGTACACAAAACTCACATATGAACTGCTTTGTTTTTAAGCAACTGGGGACTACCTATACTAAAGAGAAAAAGATTGTGTATTAACTCACTGAAGTTCTACATTAAACTATTAGGCCAGCTAATAACGAGAAGCATTAATTCTTGCTTTGGTCAGTCATGATCTTGTACATTATCTCTCCCAGTCATCTCCCATAGAGAGGTTATTGGTCTGGCAGTTGATTCAGACATTCCTAGGTCCTCTGCCCAAAACAATATTAATATCATCTCTTCAGAATACTCCATTGTATCATTCCCAACATTCAGGCTTGCCAGAGTGCCTGGAATACTATTAAGAACATCAAAAGACTTTTTTCTTTTCTTAACCAGAGCAAAGGAAAAATTTCTAATTATCTTAAAATACATTTAAGGCAGTACATATCGTTTTCAACTTGCTTGCACCTGATCCTTTCAGTGTTAAAATGACCAATGGCATACTGATGATCAAAACATAAATGAACATCTGTGTTAAAGACATGTTCTTCTGTTTTCGTATTAGAAGTTTACGTTAAACAAATTAAGATAAGTTTAACACATGCTTAATTTCTATGTTGAAACTCTCTCATCCTAAATTGTATTAATTTGGCTTTTAACCACTAAATAGTCTTTAGACTGTCAGCATTCCCAATTGCCCAGGCCTTTTGCGGTACAGAGAGTTGCAAATATTTTCATCTGGCTCTAACATCACAGGAAAATAACCACTGGTCTGGCATCATGCTTAACCAAAGGCAAGTTTACTTCCTGAGAAATAAGGCTGTGTAATGTTCTTCTTTCTGAAAGTAATGATGTCACCTAGCTATGCTTTAATTAATAGCAAATTACTGAACATACATCCTAAAACTCAGAGCTACATCTGAGGGAACACATTTTAAGAAGCCAAAAATAGTGGGCAGACTGACATTCTCACAAAAATCTCATAAATGTTTGCAGTCTTAACACAGCAAATATCTAATAATATTTAATGTTGCAGAAATAAAAGAATGATTTTAATTATGCAATAAGATAAAATAAATTTTGAAATCAAGTTATACACTTATGAAAATATCATCTAAGCATTCAAATCTCTTCGATACCACATTCATGAGTCAAAATTATGGGAAAATGTTTTGAATTTTAGAAATCAATGAATAAAATTTAGAATAAGTGAATAATAAATCTGGAAAACTTAAAGATCCTAGAATCAGTCATGACTGCTTGGGTTGCTGGAGATAAAATTTCAATTCAAATTGGTTCAAACAGCAGAAAGAACTTGTTGGGTCATAAAACAATAACAGAAACTGATTCCAGGCATAGTTGGATCCCGGCACTCAGGTGATGTTTTCAGGAATTGTCCTTTCTCCCTCTATTTCTTCGTTCTCAGGCAAGCCTTTCCCCATGTGAAGAAAAGATAACCACAAGCAGCACTAAACTTGTAGGATTTGTATAGCTTGAAACCTGAAAAGATGAAAGATCATTTCCCCACTCTCTTAAATAATCTCCCCAAAGAGCTCTGATTGATGCTGCTTGGGTCATGTGCCTAAACTGGTCTAAGTACTTTACCTACAGGGATAAAATCACGCATCTATCCTTGAATCCAGGAAGTATAGTAATGAAATTGATGGCCCCATCATAATCACAGTATGAGGGAGAGGAAGCAGGACAGAAAAAATAAAAAATAAATAAAACCATATGTTTGCCATGCTACAGTAAATATATAGTTACTCTATTGAAGTGATGTAACTTCACTAGAGATTGCTGGCCAGAACTGCTCAAGGAGCATTTATTGACTTCTGGTATGGATGTGGCAATTTCTATTCAAGATTCTCCTCTTTTCTTGTGTACAATCAAGAAGAAAACAATTGAAATTTAAAAACAAGGCACAAATTCCATTTTTAATAATACTTTGAGTCACAAAATGTCTACAGTTTGCCACAGGTGAGACAGTTTATGCAGAAACTGCATGGAAAGGCGTGGAGAACAGTGGAGAGTAAGAACATGACACTGGCAGATTCTTGAATGTGTAAACAAAGTACACTTCATAGAGGGGAAAACTATATTTGATGGTCAAAATGTTTGTCTGTATCTTCAAAAGGGGATGCAGAAACAGGAGTGAGCTAGTTGAAGGCAGAAGCCACTATTCTTTGCCCTTAACCAGATAGAATGATTAAGTCAAAAACAGAGTAGAGAAGACTTTACCAAAAAGAGAGAGAGAGAGAATTATACAAAAAGCCATATTTGTGTGAAGCTGCCTAAATTTGTGATAGTTGAGGATAAGGCAGGATCTATGTTACCAAGAAAACAAAAACAAAAAAGCAGCTACTCTAGAGCCCTATCTTGTTTCATCCCACTTGCAGGAAACTCTTCTTATTATAGGTCCACAAACCCTTGGTTCATAATAATAAGCAGGAATGGGCACACATGTATGCAGAGAAGCCATAAGCATAAAGGAAAAAACAAACAGCAACATTTATTAACAAAACCACTTACCAAGTTAAAAAAAAATGTTTCCAAAGAAGAGACTAAATTTTAAACAAATATTTTACTACATCATTTTTTTTAAGTAAATGCAGCAATGGCCTCTGTGAATGAAGACCACAACACAGAATACCAAGAGCTTAGAGAAGAGATGGAGAGACCACACTAGTAGGTAAACCAACATAACTCAATAGGGATGTAGGGATAAGAAAAGCATCAAAAAGTGAAGAAGGAATCAGAAGGAGCTCAAAAGTAAATAAATCTTGGGGAAAAGCAGCAATGGACACAATTGAGAAAAATGACAAAAATAAATAAAAATACAGTTGGAATAAATAGTTAAAAAGAATTAGAGAGAGGAAATGTTGGCACTAGGAAAAGGAGATACACCATATGCATAATTGGAGTCTATGAAAGAAGGAAAATGGAACAGATAAAATATTTAAAGATACAATTCAAGAAAACATTCCTAAAATAAAAAGCACTTAAATCTAAATATAAAAAGCAAGTAATGTGTTACACATGTTCAACACCAGCACATTTTTTTTTAAAGATTTTATTTATTTATTTGACAGAGAGAGAGACAGCCAGCGAGAGAGGGAACACAAGCAGGGGGAGTGGGAGAGGAAGAAGCAGGTTCATAGCGGAGGAGCCTGATGTGGGGCCCGATCCCATAACACCGGGATCACGCCCTGAGCCAAAGGCAGACGCTTAACCGCTATGCCACCCAGGCACCCCAACACTGGCACATTTTTAATAAGGTTACAAGACTTAAAAAAATAATGAATCCTTTAGGCAGTTGGGAAAAAATATCACTTACATAAAAGGAAAAAATCAGTCTTATACATCTTCATAGCAATATTTAATGTCAGAATTAAATGACAATCCATAAGAAAAAGGGAAAGAATCATATGATCATTTCAATAGATGCAGGAAAAGCATTTGACAATGTACAACATCCATTCATGATAAAAACCCTCAGCAAAATAGATTTAGAAGGAACATACCGCAATATAATAAAGGTCATATATAAAAAAAAACCCACAGTGAATACCTTAATAGAGAAAAACTGAGAGCTTTCCCCTAGGTCAGGAACAAGACAAAGATGTCTACTCTCACCACTTTCACTCAACATAGTACTGAAAGTCTACAGCAATCAGATAACAAAAAGAAATAGAAGACACCCAAATTGGTAAGGAAGAAGTAAAGCTATTACTATTTGCAGATGACATGATACTAAATATAAAAAAACCTGAAAGACTCCACCAAAAAATCACTAGAATTGATACATGAATTCAGCAAAGTCACAGGATACAAAGTCAATCTACAGAAATCTGTTGCATTTCTATATACAAATAATGAAGCAGCAGAAAGAGAAATTAAGAGAACAATCCCATTTACAATTGCCCCCAAAATAATAAGATACCTAGGAATAAACCTAAACAAAGAAATGAAAGACTTGTACTCTGAAAACTGTAAAACATTGATGAAGGAAATCAAAGACAACACAAAGAAATGGAAAGATATTCTATGCTTATGGATTGGAAGAACAAATATTGTTAAAATGTCTATACTACCCAAGCAATCCACACATTTAAAGCAATTCCTATCAAAATACCACCAGCATTCTTCATAGGACGAGAGCAAACAATCCTAAAATTTGTATGGACCACAAAAGACCCCAAAGAATCAAAGCAATTTTGAAAAAGAAAAGCAAAGCTGAAGGCATTCCAATTCCAGACTTCAAGTTATATTACAAAGCTGTGCAAATCAAAACAGTATGGTACTGACACAAAAATAGACACATAGATCAATGGAACAGAATAGAAAGCCCAGAAATAAATCTATAACTATATGGTCAATTAATCTCAACAAAGCAGGAAAGGATATCCAATAGAAAAGTACAGTCTCTTCAAATGGTGTTGGGAAAACTGGACAGCAACATGTAAAAGAATGAAACTGGACCACTTTCTTACGCAATACACAAAAATAAACTCAAAATGGATTAAATACCTAAATATGAGATCTGAAACTATAAAAATCCTAGAAGAGAACACAGGCAGTAACTTCTCTGATGTTGGCCATAACAACTTTTTGCTAGTTAGGTTTCCTGAGGCAAGGGAAACAAAAGCAAAAATAAACTATTGGGACTATATGAAAATAAAAACTTCTGCCCAGAAACAATCAACAAAAGTGAAAGGCAAACTACAGAATTGCAGAAGATATCTGCAAATGACATATTCAATAAAGTATCCAAAATATATAAAGAACTTGTAAAACTCAACACCCCAAAACCAAATAATCCAATTAAATATGGGCAGAAGACATGAACAGACACTTCATCCAAGAGGACATCCAGATGCCCAACAGACACATGAAAAGATGCTCACCATCACTTATTATCAGGGAAATGCAAATCAAAACTGCAATGACATATTACTTCATACCTGTCGGAATGACTAAAATCAAAACACAGGAAACAACAGGTGTTGATGAGGATGTGGAAAAAATGGAAACCTTGTGCACTGTTGGTAGGAATGCAAACTGATGCAGTCACTGTGGAAAACAGTATGGAGGGTCCTCAAAAAGTTAAAAATAGAACTACCTTATGATCCAGTACTCACACTACTGCATATTTACCTAAAGAATACAAAAACACTAATCCAAAGGGATATATTCACCCCTATGTTTATAGCAGCACTATTTACAATAGCCAAGATAAGGAAGCAGCCCAAGTGTCCATTGATAGATGAAGGATAAAGAAGATGTCATATGTATATACAATGGAATATGATTCAGCCATAAAAAAATAATGAAATCTTGCCATTTGCAAAAACATGGGTGGAGCTAGAAAATATAATGCTAAGTGAAATAAGTCAGGGAAAGACAAATACCATACGATTTCATTCATATGTGAAATTTAAGAAATAAACAAATGAGCAAAGAGAAAAGAGAGAGAGAGAAACCAAGAAACTGATTCTTAACTGTAGAGAACAAACTGATGATTGGGGGGGGGGAGGGGGGAATTGGTTTATTAGGTGATGGGGCTTAAGGAGTGCACTTGTTGTGATCACCAGGTGTTGTATGGAAGTGTTGAGTCACTATATTGTACACCTGAAACTAATATAACATTTATGTTAACTGTATTGGAAATTACTAAACCATGAAAATAAAAAAATACATCTTATTTTCAAGTGTTCAAAAACTTTTCATAAATAACAATCATACTAGGGGAGAAAGAAAATCTCAGTATACTCCAAAAAGTAAAATTAATACAGGAGACATCCTCTGATCACAATGCAGTAAAACTAGAAATTAACAAAAGCAACAATAAAATGCCCTCACTTCCTAGAAATTAGAAAGTTCTAAACACAACTCACTCAAAAAGAATATTTAATCTCAAGTTGTAAAATGCCTTTAAAAAGATGATAATTAAAATACTTCATATTAAAATTTATGAAATATAGCTACCATGAAACATAGTGTTCAGAGAACATATTGTAATCTTAAATATTTTATCAATAAGCAGCAAAGATTTAAAAATGGAATATACATATATCTTAATATGTAAGAAAAAGAATAAAAAATGCATACTAGAAAGGATTAATAGAGGTGACATTAATAGAAAATAAATAAACCAATGAATAAATAATTATAAGCAATGAATAAATCCAAAAACTAATTTTGTTGGAAAAATTAGATTAAAGCTTTTACCAACCTAGTTTTTTAAAAGTTCAGATGTAAAAAAATTAACATGATTATGACAGTATTTTCCCCAATTCCATACCAATAGATGAAAAAATCTAGATGAAAAAGGAATTTTTATTGGGAAATGTAATTTACCAAAACTGACTCCAGAAGAAATAGAAAAATCTAATTACAAAGAGGAAACAAATGAAACTGTCAAAGAACTTTTTTCCAAAATGCACCAAGTAAAAATAGATTAACAGAGGATTTACACCAAACTTTTGGAAGATAATGTTATTTAATCAGTTTCAGAGTACAAATAAAGAAGAAAAGTTTCCAAATATTTTCCAGAAAATACAAGGTATCTTGAGACCAAAGTCTAATGAAGACTGTCCCTATATTTGTATCTGTGTTGCATAATACATTATCACAAATTTAGCAGCCTAAAACAACACACATTTATGATCTCATATTTTCCGTGGGTCAAGAGTCCAGACACAGCTAAGCTTGGTCCTCTGCCATAAACATATCAGCTGGGCTGCATTCTTATCTGGGTGCCTGATAAGTGAAAAATCTGTTTACAAACTCACTTAGGTTGTTGGCAGAATTCATTTCTTTGTGGCTGTAGAATTCATGGAAGTTTGCATTTTCAAAGCCACCAATGGAGTGAGAGACTCCAGAAAAAGTTTGCTAGGAAGATAAAAATTTATATAAGGCAATGTAAATATGGAAGTTATATCCCATCACATTTGCCATATTGTATTGGTTGGATCCATGACTTGCTTTTATTCAAGGGAAGTCAATTAAACAAGAGCATAAACACCACCAGGGCATCTTAAAAAATCTGTCCACGGCAGCCCTTGACAGAAAACTATATGGACCTCACATCTATAAATATCAATATAAAACTTTTGGATAAAATATTGGCAAGAAGAATATAGCTGCACCTTAAGAGAATACAATGCTACAATCTAGTGCAGATAATTCTAGAAATGCAAGGATGGTTCAATATTATAAGTGTATTATTATTATCCATTCTATTCATAGATCTAAAAGAAAAAATCCAATCATTTCCATTGATGCTGAAAAGGCATTTAACATAATTCAACATCCATTCTTAATTTTAAAAACACTTAAGTACTAAAAAGTTGATTAAATTGCTCTTTAACATAATAAAATATATTTTATCTCAATAGCCAGCTGGATGGTTCTCTCTAAGTTAGGGACAAGAAAGATACCTAGTATCCCTGGTATTATTTAAGACTGTATTGGAAATATCAACCAATGCATTTAAAAATAGAGAAAGAAAATATAGAGACATAAAAATTGGAAAGAAAGGAGTAAAATTATTTCTTTTTGTAAATAGCATAAATATGTACCTGGAACACCTAAGAGAGTTGATTAAAAGCTCTTTCAAACAAGAATAGAATCCAGTTAGTTAACCCAGTAGAAAACAAATATGAGCCAAGATCAAGCTCAATTCCTACATAAATAAGATGAATAGAGCCCCTTGCTCTTGTTGTGATGAGAGACTCAAGCTACCAGTGTCCCACCCTCTCAAGGCAACAGCCCCTCAATCTTACTCAATGACTTTGAAGACTTTAGTTTGATTTCCCACACTTGATGGTAGTTGCTATAATGCTGCATGTGCAAAGCCACACTGTTTATGACACCATATCACTGTTCTCTCAACAAGGCCTGCAATTCAATTCCCTCAGGAAGACATCTCTGATAATACTCAGCACATTCTCTGCATGCCCTTACTCTGCATACCCTTAGCACTTAGGGCATCAGTTTGTCTTGTCCTAATTTGTGTTTCCTTATATGTTGCTTACTAAGTAAGTGTTAAGTGGTGTATGTTTTGTTTACCCAAATAAAGATCTTGAGAACCTTGTCTTTTCTATACCTCCCATCCATAGTGCCTAGCTGGAATAGTCCATGACCAAGTATGCAATAAATGCTTCTCTTAATTTTTTTAATCAATTTGTAATAAAGGGAACATATTTCAATAGTTCAGACATTAAAAAAGATATAATGGCATATAGTGAAGAGTCTTTCTCCCATCCTATTCCTCATCTTCTCCATCCCCATCACTCACAGATAACCCTATTGTTATTTTCTTATTTATCCTTCCAGAAAAAAATTTATTCCGGTGTAAGCCAATACAGTTATAGCTTCTCTTTTTTCTTATCCTTTTTTTTTTATAAAGGGGTGATGAATCCATTTCTATAAACCTTAACAGTTAATTTCAAATAGCTTCCCATTAATAAATAGTTTCTCTTATTTAATTAATTAATTTATTTATTTAGGGTTTTTTTTTTTTTGGAGAGAAAGAGACAGAGAGACAGCTCTCGCACATGCATGAGAAAGAACGGGGCTGGGGAGGGGCAGACGGGGAGGCAGAAAGAGAATCTTAAGCAGGCTCTACGCCCTGTGGAGCCCCAAACGGTGCTTGATCTCATGACCCTGAGATCATGACCTGAGCCAAAATCGAGTCGGTTGCTTAATGGACTGAGCCACCCAGGCACCCCTCCTCCAATTTTTAAACTGCACATTTTATTATAAATCCATACTATCATTTATTTAACCAGGGCACTACTAATGGACATTCATGTTGATTCTGATCTTTTGCTATTATAACTAGTGCCTTCCAGTTGGCGTATTGGATAGATATAGACAGATTTGCATTAAAATTATAGATACATAGATTCATTTTCAATGAAAGTATTTATTGATGGTCCAGAACCACCCTGGCCCTCTAAGATGACTTTTCATATTTATGTTCTAATTCATGATATGTTCCTGGAAAAAGTCTCATTAAAGGCCATCTACAATATTCCGCATCCCTGCTTGCACTGTAATTGCGATAGCAAGACAATTATTTCCAACAAGGACAGGAATCACTCAAGAGAAGGACTAGGCTTACTCCCTTAATACAGGATTGTGAAAATGGATTAAAGTGGCTGATATCATCTCTTTTTATAAGAATTTGTTTAGTAAGAATGATATTCCTGGACACATTGGCAGATGATTCATGTGTACCGAGGCAGTCAAAATAACTACAGTTGTGAACCATATATCACCACATTGGTTAAGAACTCGAGCTTTGAAACCAGACTACTTCTACCTGTGACTTTGGGCAACTTATTACCCTATTTGCATTGCAAATGAGCGCATTTGTAAAATGTGGATACTGGTAGTTCCTCCTTAGTGTCTGGTTAGTAACACTATGTAACAGTTATTATTACTATTGTGTTTAGTAAACATTAGCAAAGATGTATTCATCACTCATCATAAAAGCAAAATACGTACGTTCCGCCTTCAGCCCTGCAGAAAACACGGTTGAGGCGAACATGCTCAGAGAGGTCACACTGATGTCTAGACCTGTCAGACTTGACTAGGCTCTACGGAACGATTGGGCCAACCTCACCGACCTCGGGTGACTTCTGTACCAGTGGTGTTGCACAACCTCTGCTTCTATTTGCAGGCTGAGGTAGGGACTGGCTTTTATGAATTGCCTTAGACTCCTAATTGTTTCATTTACACGTAGCGACCTGCAACTGTACTTGCTTCACTGTATTCCTCCCTCCATAGAACACTGAAGTGTGGTACTCCTTCAGCACAGTGAGTGATAAAGCAACGAAGTCACCAAGAACTATTACAATTAGGGGCGCCTGGGTGGCACATCGGTTAAAGCGTCTGCCTTCAGCTCAGGGCGTGATCCTGGCGTTGCGGGATCGAGCCCCACATCAGGCTCCTCTGCTGGGAGCCTGCTTCTTCCTCTCCCACTCCCCCTGCTTGTGTTCCCTCTCTCGCTGGCTGTTTCTATCTCTGTCAAATAAATAAATAAAATCTTTAAAAAAAAAAAAAAAGAACTATTACAATTAAATTGAAGCCAGGGTTTAAAATAATAACAACCAGAGAATTCAGGCAAAGTGGGGAAAAAATCCCTCATTGTACTCCTCCCCCCCTCCAAAATCACCAATAATATTGAGTCTATGATATGACTAACCTTTCCCTGGGAAGCTGGAGCTGAAAATAGAGACAGCGCAAAGGCCACCATTGCTGGTAATGGTAGGGATTACATGTTAATATTGATTTATTTCATTGACTGGTTGCTGCCCATCAATTTAATGGTAGATTGATGGCATCTGTGCTGAATCTAATGACCTTTATATTTATTTGTTCTCCTCAAAACCTTTTAGGAAACAAATCAATCTTAATCCCCCAATTAAGCACAATTTCTCAAATACCGAATGTGTTATGTTAACTTCTCTAATATTATTCTTTTAACACTGGCTCTGAAACATAAAAAGGATTTTAACATCTGGGAATGAAAGACTGAGTATAGTTCTAATACACAGGATTCTAACACACAAGAGTTTTCCCTTTCCAAAATAAAACTTATACAAAGAAAACAAAAATGTTTCCCCTGTGTTCCATTGTCTAGTGACATCTTGCAACCATTTCCACACCCTTCCTTGTTCATTCCTTTACTAAAAGAGCTGAAGGCCTGAACCCACTTTTCCCAGATGTTCCTGCCATCAGGTTCCAGCTTAAAGTCTGCGAGTCAGAGGCCCCTGAATGCGATTTTCCTGGCAGAAGCAAGGAAGGGCCAATACAGCTCCTGCCATGGTAGGAAGACATGTGGGCTTCCGCAGAGGGCCAGGAGACAGATGTGATGATTTTTCCAGCATTTTCTAGAACCCACCTACATCAGGGCAACAGGCAGTGAGGATTTCCACAGTGGCTCCCTGAGATTCCTGACCTTCCTGACTTCCTAAACATTAGCAGCAGCTTCCTTGACCTTTGCACAACCTGCCTTTCCAGTGGTTTTGTAAGTCTCTGATCTCCTGAGTTAAATCCCTTCCCACATGCACATCCTAGAGCAGTTTCTCTTTTCCTCTCTAATTCCTCACCAGTACAGCTATTGTTACCAACAGTAAAAGCCAGTGGAGTCTTCTCTTGACTTTGGACCAGGACAGGTGTTTCTTGGCTCTTCTTGGGTACCACATTCCCATCAGATGTGGCCTTGCACCCAAGAGCTGGCCAATGAAATGGGAGCCTCAACCAGGTGCACCCCTCCAGCCTGGCTCTTACAAACTTCCTGAAGCTGATTCTCTTTTCATCCCCCACCAACCAGCTGGATGGAGCTGGCTCCCAGGGGAGGGGTCAGCCCATGGTAGAGAAAGTGTGTGTTCTTGGTCAGCTCTGGAGTAGAGTCCCTCTATGTCTACTTCCCTTGCCCATTCAAACCTCACTGTCATGGGAAAGGTAAGACTTTATTGTAAGAAAACACTGAAATATTGGGATGGTTTCAATAGTTAGCCTTCTATAATTAGTGCATGGTCCTTGAAAACAGGAAAAAAATTCTCCAACTTCTGCTTTTTCCGTGGAGCCAAACATACATCTATGGAGAGAATAGACAGTTAATAAATGCCTAATTTATGAAGGAAAGAAAAAAAGAGGTGAACATAATGTATTTAAATAAAGGTAATTTAATGATCAGATGATCACCGGAGGAGGTGAACTCTAACATTTAGTCGTGATCATTATGTCACCTATGTTTGAATGAGAAAAACGCACCAGCCCTCCGGACTGTGCTGGCTGTCATGGCTGAGGGAAAAAGTTAATAAAGCACAGAGGTTAAAAGCATAGAGGTTCAACGCTCCTTTGTCACTTACTAGCTGGTTATCTTGAAAAAGATACTTAAAGGCTTGCGGTTTTGGTTTCTTCATCCATTCATTTCATTCGGGGATGATAATCGTAGCATGATTATCTCATAGGGCTGTTGTGTGGGTTCGACAATCGCATGCTTGTAGAGCACTGTGAAGAGTGCCTGGCACCTCAGGTTGTGTTTGTCAGTATGGAAGATAAAAATATAGAAAATATCCTGGCCTTTCTTGTCTTTGGAAATGAAGCCAAAGACATTTTTTCACTTGGGTAAGGAAAAACTCAGTTTTCCCTTCTGGGTTTCTCTCCTGTGAATCTCTTTTACTAGTCACACAGAACACTTTACTTCGGACACTTCCGGTCACAAAGTGCGTAGGGGTTTTCCGCCTCCACGAGCAATTCTCTGTGATACGAGCTGGGTGTCCTACACTTCAACCCAATTCTACCCCTGCCTGGAGATAGTGTCAGATGATCCACGGCTTAAAGGCCCAGTCCTGCAAGACTATCCACCCCCCACTTCAGATGCCAGTCTCAAGCCCAGATTATTATCCCTGCTTCTGACCAACCAGCTATAGATCAGAGGTTTCCCCCCCTCCTCGGGTTCAATTAATTTGCTAGAACAACTCACAGAACTCAGGGAAATATTTAACATCCACCATGGGAAATCCATCCACCACTCAGGGAAATATTTAACATCTATGAAAGGTTATGATAAAGGATACAGTTGAGCAGCCAGATGAAGAGATATATAGGGCAAGGCCTGGGAGGGTCCCAAGTGCAGCAGCTTCTGTCTCTGTGGAGCTGAGGGGTGTCATCCTCCCAGTGTGGATGTGTTCACCAATCCGGAAGCTCTCCAAAACTCCTACTATTAAAATATTATAGAGGATTCCTCATATAGACATGATCAATTATTAACTTCGTTTCTAGCCCTCTCCCCTCTCTGAAGGACAGAGGTAGGGCTGAAAATTCCGAGCTTCCAGGCATGGCTTGGTCTTTGTGATGACAAGCCCTCATCCAGGAGCCCACTCAGAATCAATAGAACAAAAGATGCTTCTAGTGCTCTTATCACATAGAAAATAATGAGGATTTTAGGAGCTCAGTGTCAGGAACTGGGGGCAGATATCAATATATATATATTTTTTTAATCTCACAAACTTATAGAAAAATTTGGGCTTTTTCCTCATTTTTACAAGTTTCTGGATTTTTTCTGGTTTACTAGAGCACTTGATTTGCTTCCATATTGGTTTATTATCTCAGACTTCTCATTCTTACCTTCTTACCACATTAATGTCCCAGTTAACAGTAAATGACCCTTTTCTTCCTCCACAGCTGTAAAACATACTTAGTCAGCTTTTGTTTTTTCAAGTATGATTTTTAAGGACCTCATGGAACTGTTTAAGAAATTTGGGTTTTATAACCTCAGTCCACCACGTCCGGTGCCACAAATCCTTCTTTCCATTAGTATTTTGTTCTGTGATGCATGACTTCTCTCTCTGCTCCCTGCTGCTCTTTCTCCCAGTATATGCTTTGACAGGCAGTGTCTATACCCTGTTTGCCCACCGACACATTATTCTCCACACTCCCAGTTTTCTGTCCCCCTTTAAATACCTCTGGATGGCCAATTCACTGACTTTTAATGTCATTCCGTTTCTCTGTGCGCTTCTTTCTGTGCATCCCCCCTGCCACACACACAGCTGATTTCCTTTCTCTTGTCACACTGCTCTTCTTGCTGAAATCAACCATATGTGCCCAGTGAGTCTTGCATATTTCCTCCAAAAGAACTTCACTGTGTGATGTTTGGTCTTTGTCACTACAATAGACAGCACTCATAAAATGCTGCTTTTAATTTGTGCTACAGAGCTCAAATGCATATGGCCCTCTCTGAATTAGAGATAAGGAAAAGGTCTACTACTCATTATGGTGTCAACCTTCAACTAAGTATCGCTTTTTCCCCCAACTCCCTCCCCCCGAACACACACCGAGTACAGCCCTATCAACTCCCAAAGCCAGTGTAGGGAGAAACTTCAAGACATTGGCATGCTTTTGACGGTTCATTTCTGTCTTTCTTATCTTTGAAAGAGGGTGATAGGCACATAAGATCCTTCAGCCAAATGTTGTGGCCTTCTTCTTGGATTGGGAAGAATCTTTAGTTGATTTTTTTTCATTATTTATTCTGAATTGAAAAGCAAAAGAAAGGATAGTTCATGATGCAGAGAGCAATATAAAGTGTCTTATCTGCATGATGCTTGGCAGAGCTTCAAGGTCCACTCTTTACAAGTTACCAATGCTTCCTAAAAACATGTATATATTAAAAGAGCATTAGTTAAATAAGTCTGTATCTCTGTATCACTAATTTGGTGCTGTCCTCAAGGGCCCTAGTGTCTGATCATAGCAGAGGGAGTTGGGCCACAAAGAGCATAGTGGGTGGGGACAGGAGTAAACCCACAGAGACATTGCCAAGGGCTTTTTTGCAGTATCTGTGTTTATTCAGTGGAATAAATGGAATGGAATAAGCTGGGCCCCACACAAGGAGCCACTATGCAGATGACTCTGACCTCTGTAACATTCTAACATCCCTGCAGTTTGTTTTCACATCTCTTCCTGTTACCCCTTTGGCAAAGCCCTTTGCCTATCTTGCCATACCCTGACGCTCCCCTGCTTCCACTGGCCACCCAGTCTCACTGCCTTGATTGGTCTTCAAGGCCACAAGCTCCAAAGCTTTCTGTCTTCATTTCTTCCATTCCACACTCACACTTTTCTTATTTTCTCAACCTCTTACCCAATTATCGGTTCTTGGAGAGACTGGGTTACATTTAATTTATATTTTTCTCCCAGCATATAGAACAGAGATATCATACAGAGATATAGCACAGAACAGAGGTTCAACGTATGTGCGTTGAAAGGATGAATATAGACCCTGTCCTTCAAGATCTTACTGACTTACAGTGACTGATAAAGTGCTCATGGGTCAAAATGCAATAATGCTTTAGCTTTCTTAGAAAATATTTAAATATTTTTATTATGAAGGTAAACATGCTCCTTCCAAAAATTTTAGCAAAGGAGAAGTATATGAAGTGGAGGTCTTCTTTACTTTTTTACCCTCTAGCACCCTGTCCAGAAAGATCCATTATTGTTGTGTGTCTTTCTGATTATGTTCTATGCATATACGATCACACAAGTACATTTATAATATATGAGTTTATTTATAATAAAGATGTATATATAAAGATATATATACACACACACATAATATATCTTTAACATCTGTGAAAAAAATGCATGACCATCTTGCCCACATTCCTCAACAGTGAATAGTGAACTTGATGTTTCCTTATGACTTAGGCGTATCTACAATGAATGCCTATCACCATACAATAATAATTTAGAGCCTACCACTTCCTGAAATTCTGTGATGCCCTCCCAAAATGTTAAGTTGGTAAAAGTTCTTCTATTAATGATAGCTCTGTTTTTTTTCAATGTCTGGTTTTAACGTGTCCAAGACTCCCTGCTTAGCTGTCAGTTAGTGCTTTTTGCTACCATCAGTCCATCTGGTTCTTTCCTCCTAATTTGAAACCTCTAATTTGTTATATGTTAGCAAATTAGATTACCAGGTTTGCTGGGGATCTGCGTAAGTTGAGGGGGAAGTCCTAAGAGTGGTTTTCAGAGGATCTTCTCTTAAATGAGATGTGTGTACCTTTGGCCATGGGATCTGTGATTTGAGAGTTACCTTCCAGAAAAGTTCCATGACAGGTTGCTGACAGGTGAGGCCAGCCAACATGACCAAGACGGTGTCTTAATAAGTGTCCCTAGCATAAGGCTTGGTTCCAAATTGGGGAGTATCCATGGTTGGCTGAGACTCAAATAATTCAACTCTGATCTAAAAAAAAACCTACAAAAACAACAACAAAAATAAACTGTCTAACAGCTACAGGGTTGCTTAAATGTTGAAGTCATGTGGATTGTGAAAGTAACTAAGAACCATTGGCTTCAACATTCAGACATATTAAAGGCAAAAGAAAATAAAGGGGTGGGGGCAGGGGGAGAAAGCCCTGTCTGTAACTTTGAGCTGCCTCATTTTTTTTAATGGAAAAATTGTTACAAATGGGCTCTTCAGCATATGTTATTAATTTCATTATCCTGGCTTTTTGCCAGCTAAGCATCAGGCCCTGGTTTTTGTGATTTCAGTTGCAACTAGTAAAACTCATGTGGGCATTAACAGAAACAGACAAGAGAAGTTTTTCCCCCCAAAATCAACTCCAAGTGACTATTTGAAAGGCTTTTATTTCATAAAACTAGTTGGAACATTTGTTTTTGTTGATGAGAAGAATTATGCCTTCCTAAAATATAGCATTCCCAGCCAATACTAACCTTATTTGAAGGACTTTGAGTAAATTATTTGTACCGACAGATGAAAGATATCTAAGCAATGTTTTAAAATGTCTGAAATTTTATAAATGTTCATATTATTTTTACTTATTTTTAATGCACTGCATGGTTTAAAAAAAATGATAATAAAAGATTACGACCCTCAAAAAAGCTTTTCTTCTAAACGAAGAAATGGTGATAAAGCTCAGCAAACAGAATGGCAAATTTAGTATTAAAAGTGTCCCATGAAGTATTCTTTCTTAAACCTTTAGAGACAGTATAATTCTGTTATGAAAAGTGATTGTCCAAGTCACAAAGAACAGTCTGGAAATAGAATCCTCCCTCCTCTTTAAGCTGACGTTTACTGAAGCCAATTATAAGCCAGACACTTTAATAATATCATTTGCTGTTTATCTAGCACTCATTATATACCAGGAAATGTATTAAGTATTTTCTATATACTCTTCAAGAAATCCCTATAAACCTTTGACCCAGATATTTCCATTCCCAATTACGAATGTTTCAAATGAAAAACTAAAATCAGAGAGAATAAGTATATCTTACCCAAGGTCATATTGCTAGTAAATGTGAATGGAGAATTCAAATTCATGAGGGCATCTAAGTCTTAAAAGCCAAGGTGACCAGTTGTCCCAGTTTGCCTGTGACTAAGGGCTGCATGGAATGAGTGATTTGGGGTCCTAGAATTGGAAAATTCCTAGGTGATCAGAGATGACTTGACCCAACTAGATCCTGCTTTACCTGTTGTGCTAGCCCCTTACCCTGCTCTGCCCTGCCCCAGTGCTCTCTCATTTCAAAGCCTGTCCATTTCCTGATTTTTTCATTCCTCATTTCTTTTTTTAATGATGAGCAATCATCCTTATACTACTTTATATTTTTAATTTTTAAAGTCCTCCTAAGGGGGGCGCCTGGGTGGCACAGCGGTTAAGCGTCTGCCTTCGGCTCAGGGCGTGATCCTGGCGTTACGGGATCGAGCCCCACATCAGGCTCCTCCGCTATGAGCCTGCTTCTTCCTCTCCCACTCCCCCTGCTTGTGTTCCCTCTCTCGCTGGCTGTCTCTATCTCTGTCGAATAAATAAATAAAATCTTTAAAAAAAAAAAATAAAGTCCTCCTAAGGGCTGGGGACATTTGAAATTGATACATCCATTTCAGACTCATTCGTTAATTTATTCAGCAATGTTCACTGAATGCCCTCCATGTACCAGGCACAGGAGTTAAAATGGCAAATAAGACAAAATCTTATTGTTGCAGAGCTTACACTGACATGAAAGGGGAGAGAGAAGAAAACAAATAAGTTTTTAAAAAGGGTGATGAAAGAATGTTTTGAAGCCAGGCAAGGAAAGTAGGGGTTGGTCATGTTTTGTTGTTTCCGACTGCGTGGTCAGGGAGGTATGAGCAGTATTGAGACAGGAGGGAGCTTGACATGAAGGTCATGAGCTGCAGCTAAAAAAGTGAAGGGGGTGTTCCATCAGATAGGACCTCCAAGGAGGTGCCAAGAAAATTGTTGGGGAGGCAGTTGGGTATGAATGTGACCTTCCTCATTTTTCTCCCTCTTTCCCTTTGTACTGAAAGCATAAAAGCAGATCGCACAATTTTGAAAATTCTTTCATGAACTCTACTTTGCAATTTGGCCCTGGTGGCAAGGGCCATCAGGTTAAAAGTTAAGACTGGGTGCATAGAAGAAACTATCAGGTGATGAAAAGAATTACACCTGAAGTCTCATGTTCCCAGTTTTTATCCTGAGTCACAATATACAGCCTGGGATTGGCAAAACTCAACCATTCAAGTTGAATATTCTTCAGCAGCCAAATCAAATTCATCATGTATTGCTGGTAAGTTCTCTCAGGTTTTTTGGTCGTATGGTCTTAGTCAAGTGAAGTGATAGTCAAGTGATAATGACAAAGCCCATGTGAATGTCTTGCATTTGAATGATGACTGACAGTTCTCAGTGCCCTTTTCTTAGCATTATCATTTATTTACAAAACCCAGTGGGGTAGGCAGGGAGATAACACCACCATTTTATACATAATGAGGATGGACATTCACAAAAGTAAAAGTTAGGTGGTTTGTTGGAAGTCTTATTTGCAGAAAGTGGTGGAGTCTGGACTAGAACACAGCCTTTATTCTTAGGTGAGTGGTCCTATGTATGGTCTGCATATCACTTTGAAGTGATGACACTATTGGAAAGTATACACTAAGGGGAGCATCTGTCTCCTCTGGCAAAAGTCAAGCATATCTCACTGTAAAGCCAAGTACCCCCAGCACATTCTTCTGTTTTGGATTGTGTTCTATGCTCATCCTGGAAATTTCCTTATTGGTGTGAGAGGTGAAAGGGCAAGTTCTTTATCTCGCTCCACACCTTCCTTCTTGCCATCTTCAGATTCCCATTACTCTTTCTTCCAGAGTCTATTTCGCCTAAATGAAAGTAGATCTATCAACCCTTTTTTCTCCCACTCTCACACAGGAAAAATGCAACCTTTAAATATTTCAAACACATTGATTTCAATTTAGAAAAGCGTATTACTTTCTGTTTTCCCCCAGTATCTCTCCATTTATTCACATGCTCAAATCTCTCTTATCCTTAAAAAAAGAAATCTGTTTGATTCTAACCCCTCTTCAAAGTACTTCTCAATTTGTCTGATTTTTACAGCCAAGTTTCTTTTTAAAATTTTATCCTCTATTTTTTCCCTCCCACCTGTTCTCCCTTTAATCAATCATTCAATATTGTTATGTTTGCTGATCCATGAATTTACTCCTCTCCATCCTTTGAGGCAGCCAGAGTTGCAGCCCTCCTGATCTTTGGCATTGAACTCAGCCCCCCACTGGTCACCAGTTTCTTTCTAATGGAATCTGTCCTCACATTGTTGCAGAATGAACTCCCCAAGCCAAACCGATGGTTACAGTCTCCAATGCAAAGAAGTCTCTGTTGACTTCTCATGACCTGTAATCCATACTCCAAATTCCCTAGCACGGCACATAAGACTCATCACAAGACTTTTCCAGCTTTATTTCCTGTTGTTCTTCCTCCTCTCATAGCTCTACACAGGTGTAAATGCTATTCCCTGTGCCTGGGAAATGCATCCATCCACTCACACCCAGAGCAAGGGGCACTTTCTCCCATTACCCCATGTGATTCCAAAGGACTCGGATTATACCCCCTTTCAGCAGTTCTTACCATCTGGCAATACTGTTTTTCTCTTTATGTGTTTCTTCTCCCTGACTGCTATATTTGGCTCACTGTCTAGCACATAGTAGGCTCTTCATAAGCTTTTCAGTAAATATTGATATGAATAAAGAAACAAATGGACCCAGGGAATTGGGGATATTTATTACATAAGTATCAATACATCTACCCTTTTTTTACCGCAAGAATAAAGAAGTTGAACTTTACAATAAGTAACCTACATGAAAGCGCGTGCATCTGTGTGTGTGTGTGTGTGTGTGTGTGTGTACACATTTGCCCTAGTAACTATTCCCAAAGTGTATTTCAACTACTGTAGTTTTAACAGCTGCCATATATGTAAATATTGCAATAAATTTAAGGTTGCAGTTTTATGGCATTGAAGTGAAAATGAAAAATTCCAGTGAAACACTAGACTGCAGCAGTATCATAGAGGCTAAACATTATAGATCATATCACAAGATGTAAAACCATATAAAGCAGTGAACCTTTTTTGACCTCTGACAAAAATGCGCCATTAGGGGACTAATAACACAGAGTTTTTATAATTAAAAGATAGAAATATATCACAAACTTTGGATTTTAGTGAATTGTCCATTAAGATAGAGTCAACAAAACTAAATATCCAATAATATGTGAATTGTTATTACCCTCTATTCTTTTAACATTCTAATTTGTCTATTATAGCCATGTGTTATTTTAGTAATGGGAAAACAAAATAAAATACAGTACTTACATAACTG
Source organism: Ursus americanus (assembly GCF_024610735.1). Classification (NCBI taxonomy): domain Eukaryota; kingdom Metazoa; phylum Chordata; class Mammalia; order Carnivora; family Ursidae; genus Ursus; species Ursus americanus. The sequence continues at coordinate 46,395,867 of NC_142137.1, read as the reverse complement.
CAGGCTCTTTAGGTCAAATAAAAGTAAATTAATGGCTAGATGTAATTTTAGCTGCTTACATTTGATATTTTAATTTTATCATTAATACATCTAATTTTTTATTCTCTTTTTAAAATAAGACAGTTTCTTCTAATTTTTAAAAAATAGACTGTTTCTAGAGCAGTTTCAGGTTTATAGCAAAACTAAGAAGGTACAGAAATATCCCACATACTGCCTTCCCCCACACATACACCTTTCTCACAATCAAAATACCACAGCAGAGCGGTACATTCGTTACAATCAGTGAACCTACATAGACCCATCATTACCACCTGAAGTCCATAAGTCACATTAGGGCTCACCCTTGGTGTTGTACATTCAATGGGTTTGAACAAATGTAGGATGACTTGCATTCAGTACTGTAGGACCATACAGAATAATTTCACTTCCCTAAAAATCCTCTATGCTCCTCCTGTTCCTCCTTCCCTCCCCTCCTTTAACTCCTGACAATCACTGATCTTTTTACTGTCCCCACAGTTTTGTCTTTATAGAATTCATACAGTTGGGACCATCCAGTGTGTAGACTTTATAGATTGGCTTCTTTCATTTGGTAATATCATTTAAGGTTCCTCCATGCATTTTCATGGCTTGATAACTCGTTTCATTTTAGTGCTGAGTGACATCCTATTGTCTAGATGGACCACAGCTTATTTTTCCATTCACCTACTGAAGGGCAACTTGGTTGCTTCCAAGTTGTTTTACAATTATGAATAAGACTGCTATAAACAACTGTGTGCAGGTTTTTCCACGAACAGTTTTTAACTCCTTTGGGTAACTACCAAGAAGCACAATTGCTACATAACATAGTAAGAGTGAGTTTAGTTTTGTAAGAAACGGCCAAACTTGTCATCCAAGGTGACTGTAGTTTGCTCCTAATTTCAAGAATGATTTGTTTGTTGTAGTGAATTTCTTAAAGACAAACAAACCTTAAAGAATATTTAAATTACCTATAATTACACTAACCATAGCAAACCTGTTAATATGTCAACTTATTATCTCCATATGTTTCTCTTAGTCATACAGCATATACATTTTGGGTCTTTCTTCTATCCCAATCTTTAAAGTCTTTCCCTTAATTTTGGAATATTTCCTCAGGAAAGTGAGCATCTCCATAGAGATGATTCCCAAATTTAATTTCTGGCCCTGACCTTTCCACTGAGCTCCAAACTCACATACAAAAATTCTCCCTTAACAACTTCAGACATTTCAAAGTCTAGTGGGCATCTCAACATCAATGGAGCCAAAGCTAGAACTGATTCCTCTCCCCACCTCCCTGTACTGCCACTTCCCTGCTGAACCTCTCCTTCTCAAGTGTTTCCATCTCATAAAATGACCCCAAAATGGGTCTAGTTGCTTAGGTCAATAACCCAGGGGTCATTCTGAATTTCTCTCCTTGCACCTCCCTGTAGACACATGTTGGTGCTCCTTCCAAATCACGTCCTGCAAACCTGTCCACCTCTCTCTTTGTGCCTGCCACAACTCTAGTCCAGGCTCCAACATCTCTTCTCAAGATTGCTTAATCACCTTCTCACTAGCATGCTCATCAGTACTTTTGACTCATAATATGACTCAAAAGTGTCAATCATCACACTTAGATTGAGACCTAAATTTTTAAAGACATTTAAGACCTGTGCCTACCCCTTTATCTCTTTCCATTTTTCAGTACTATGCTGACAACTGTTTAAAAAGTGGCAGTAATAAAAGCTGTTTGATAGCATTTGCTGATTTCTCTGAATGATTTCAAGCTACTAGCATGGTGTCATGGAATATGGGGTTGGAAAGAGTGTCCTATATTCAGCTCTTGGGAGGCAATATGAGCAGGTTCCAGCATACCGCTAGGACCCCAGCATAGAGGTCTTCTTTCTGCCTAACCACCTCACTTTCTTTCCTACCTTAGAATCTCTGCATCTGTTCCACCAAGACTACACATGGCTGGTTACATCTTGTCATTAACTTGCAAAGCTGAAACATCACCTATGATGACTAATTTGATGTGTCAACTTGTCTAGGATACAGTGCCCAGTTTTTTGGCCAAACACCAGTCTAGATGTTTCTGTGAAGATATTTCTTAAAATGTGATTATCATTTAAGTCATTTATATTTTGAGTAAAGCAGATTAAATTCCATTATATGGGTGAAATGCATCCATTTAGTTGATGGTCTTAAGGGAAAAGGCTGAGGTACCCAGAAAAGAATTTTTCCTCCACACTGCCTCTGTACTCAAGACTGCAACCTCAACTCTTCCCTGGTTTTCGGCTCCAACCTGACCTGAAGATTTTCAACTTGATAGCCTCACATGCATGTCAGCTAATTCCTTAGAAAGTCTGTATCTATCAATCAGTTGATCGATAGATAGATGATTGATAGGTCTCTATCCTATTGGTTCTCTTTCTCTGGTCTGGGGGCAGGGTAGGGTGTGCATGAAATCCCATTGTACTTTCCTTACCCCCTACCCCACTAGTCTGTGGGTCATGGTGTTATCTTATTTTAAGTTGATATATAGTTGAAATGTATTTGGTAGTGAGGGCAAACACATTTTATTGTTTTTATTAGTCACATATGTATTCCTTGTCAATGAATTCTATCTACAAACTTCAGTCCATTGTCCTATTGGCAAATTTTTTTTCCTCCCTTGGTGGTTACTTCTTTTTTTCCTGAAGTCTGGGCTCAGATTACTGTTTATATAAATTATCTCTTTTTGTAGTTTTATTTCTTGACGTTACTTTATAACGTATCTGAAATTAATTTGGCTGTAATATTAAGACCTCTTTTATTTAACCCAGTCTCACAGAATCATTCGTTAAATTTCTTCCTGTGTGGTTTATTCGATATTTTAATTTTAGTTTTATTAAGTGACTTCATTTGGTTTCCTAGCATTATTTTTGCTTATTTTTATTTGTGATGGTAACTATGCCTTGTAGAAAATGCTTACAATTAATGAGATTTGTTTCTAGACCTCTTTTTCTATCTCTTTGATCTGCTTTTTGATTCTTGAACCTAGGATACTCTGCCATGTTATTATAGTTCTGTATTATGCTTTTAGTAGCCAGTAGAGCAAGTCCCCCAGCATTCTTCTTTTTCAAAAATTTCTTTGACTTCTTGCCTTTTTATTCTTCTGGATGCTTATGAATTCAAGCAAATCTGACTAGGATTTGTGCTATTAACAGTATTATCTCTCTAACCTAATTTGAGAAAAATTGCCATCTTCACAACACCAGGGCTCTTATCTATCAAGAGTAGTAGAAAGATTACAACTCTTTATTAAAATAATCATAGTAATGAGGTTAAAAGACAAAGATGATCAGCTCAAAACTACAGAGAAAATATTAGATAAATGCCCACTTTCTAGATTCAAGGCCAAAATGCCAATCTCCCCATTTCCCACCCTTACGCACCTGAACATTCTCACTCTTACCGCACCCACACTTTTCGTGATGAAAAAGATTTTGCCTTCTTTCAACTCTGACATATACAAGCTGTAGATTCAGCTCACTTATGCAAATTCTCCACTGCCAATATAACATTGTACGCCTGGAAAATGCATTGTAGCTTCCATTTGAACGTCAAAGGAGGCATCATATATTTTATAACATAGGCAGGAGATTATGAAAGGGAGAAGGAAAATGATCAAACTCAGCTAATCTCATAACTCTCTTCTTTAAACAGAGGGTGAACTAAAGCTAAAAGCACTCAGATGTATGGGCCAATTCTCTCCCTGATCCTGGAGAGTTAAAGGTTGCATGTTCCCCATGTAAGGCTTGCTTCACGAAGGAAACCACAGTGAATCTATTATGTGAGAGCTCTTATTTCAGGATGTTGCTGCAAGAATTCCTTGGAGTTTTTCCTCTAACCTTGAGCAATCCCTCTAGACGTCATTCACCAGTCACACACAGCTATATATAATCAACATTACAAAAAGTTTTATCTTCAGTTAGATTATAAAACAGTATTTTTTCAAAAATGTTTTAGTGATTCTTCCCCCTAAGGGTTATAATTATTGCCTTTTTTTATAACTGTATGGACAACCAGAATTCTTACAGTAAGAGAATCTCTCAGTGAACTTCAGCTCTGGCCACTCTGTGCAAGTGCTAGCATAAATACCTGATTTTTGTTTGATTACTTATAAGGGCTGAACTATGGGCTCTGAGTTTCCCAATGCATTTTTTTTCTTTTTTATTGGATTTTTTGGAAATATTGTAAGAACAAAAGATAAAGCATAGAAATTAGGGAAAATGTGGCATCTGATGAAAATATGGAGTTTTAAATCTGACTATTCCCTAAATATGAACTTCCTATAACCACTTTCCTTCTCACTAAAGAAAAATTACTTCCTTGGCTCCTATCAAAAGAGTCAATATTAGGAAATGTTTCACAAGGACATAAATACTGGACTTTTTCAGAAAAACAATTTTTTTTTCTCAAATGGGATTAGTAACTATATTAATTTATTAGATAATGACAATTCATTTTCCCTTCTACTCTCACAATAGTGTAATAATTGCAACACTTTCAATCTAATAAATGGCTGTATCTAGTTGTTTGATCATGTTTTGTGATTATATCATATTATTTCCATGCCTGCCTGTCAAGAACAGCATATTGAGTTGAGAATTATTAATTTTGAGAAAAGCAGTGTATACTATTGCTAGCTTCCCTTTCAAATATGAGACTAAAATCTTTAGAGCCTCTTAGAGGTAACTGCTATCAACAAAGAATTCTCACATTAGCATATATGTACATTTATGATTTTAATAAATCAAGAACATACAAAACCACACTGTATACTAAATATATGAATTATGTTCTAAAGTCTTTATTAATTGCAGGATCAAATCAAGACTTCAAACATGAAAATGAATCTAGTACAAATTACTACTTGGAGGTAGTGTGTTATGGGATTCTAACACCATTCTCAGTGCTTTGGCTGGAAGTTTTTCTACAGTTTGGGGCCTGAAGATAGAGCTAGGAGAACATTGCATAGTAATTGAGTAAAGGACTAGAAAAGGTGGCATTTAGAATACACTCACAGCCTACCTCTTTCATTGCCAAGGCTTTTAGGGCATCCTTAGAAACAGTACATTTTAGACAATAGCAAATATTGAAGAAAAAGATTGTATATTCTGAAAAAAATAGTTCAAATCATGCTTAAAGTGCTTGTGTTCACACACAAAGAAGAACAGATTTAAGACATTAGATATAATCAACTGACTTTGTTAAGTGATTATGTGTTACCTCTAATAAAGGGGAATAAGGTCTCTGTAGCATTTTTTTAAGTGAACAAACCTATTTTCATAAAATATGAAACAATCTTTATATCCAATAACAAGGGGATCTGGCATGTAGCATCCACATTCATTTGTACATTTTTATTACTAATTTAATACATACCAGATAATGATTTTAAAAATGCTGGTGGATCTTTGTTTGCTAGATCTGTGGTTCTCAACTGTAGCTGATTCACCTAGAACACTTTTTTTAAATACTTGTGCATGAATATCTCTCCTGATTTACAATTAAATCAGTATCTCTGGGAGGCGGAGCCAGGTATTGGTGGCTTTTATAAACGTTTCCCAGGTGAATCCAATGAGCAACTTGTTGAGAATAAATATCAGATGCCTGTATCTGGCATTCAAGGCCTTAGCTGCTCAAGCCGTGGCTCTCATTATTTTCCTATACGAACTTATGTTTTACTCAGAATGACCTAATAACTATAATTGCTTTGTATTTTCCAATATCTCTATACATCTTTGCTAATACTGTTCCTTCTTTGGACTCATATATCTACTACCAAAATCTAAGCACTTTCAAGGTCTTTATATGAAACAAATAATTATCGCGCTCCTACATGTTCAGTCTTGCCATTCTACGGTAGTATTGACATTGCGTGCAATAATGCACTTCGCAGCCAAGTGGTAATGTGTGTAACTTAAAATGCAAGAATGAGATGGGGCTATGATAACAGACACAGACGCTATTATGAAAACACATTATAAGGGCATCTTGTCCAGACTTAGGAGTTCCAGAAAGCTTCCAAGATGCTGAGCCTTGAGAGATGAGTGGAAGTCAGTTAAAAGAGGAAAAAGGATGTCCAGAAGAAGGAAAAACGTGTGCAATGTCTTGGAATTAAGAGAAAGCATGAGTTCTTTCAGGGCTAGAGAAGGGGGTGCAAGATGGGAAATAGTAAGCAAGTCTAGAGAGAAAACCAGAGGTCAGATTATTCAGAGTGGATCAGTGTGTGTTAAGGTCTTGGACTTTTAATTCAAGAACAATGGTGAGCCAGGGAAAGGTTTTAAGACAATACGTGCAGTTTAGAAAGATCAAGTTTGTGGAGGCAAAATGGATGGGGTGGGGGTAAGCTGGAGACATGGAAACGAGTTAGAAGGTTATTACAGTAATTCGAGATGGGAGATTACAGTGCTTGAGCTGGGGCAGTCGGTAGACTGAGCTGGGACACTGTCCGGGGCCCAGTTGGACCTGAAGAATTGCTCTTTGTAGAAAACTCTCTAGAAGGTGGAAGATAGTTTTCAGAGTCTTCTGCATAGAGGTGGTGGTTGAAGTCATGGAAGAAGAAGAGTTTTCCAAGCAAAATAAGTTGGAAGAAGGCTAAGAACAGAATCACAGGAAACACTGACTCATAAGGGAAGGATCAGGAAGAGGCATGAGATCAAGAGCAAAGTACTGAAGGGAACCAAGAATTGACAAAGGCATCAAGTATCAATGTATTAAGTAAGACAAGCTTCTCGAAATTCTTGACAAACTTGCCTGCGAGTAGCATCGGCATCTTTTCTTGTACTATATTGCATTTTTGTGTGAAATTGGAGTATTGATTAACTTAATTTTGCATATCTCATCTTAAGTTGGTAGAAATTGAGTTCAATGTAATTACACTATACTGTATAATTAGAAAAAAAGAAAAACTGAAATTTTTAAAATAATAACTATGAAAAGGGGATGCAGAAGGAGATAATGGCAAGAAAATACAAGCGTAGTCTTAACAATTGATTGAGATGAGAAACAGCAAACATGTTCTCTAGTTTTTGAAGATGGCAGCTATAAATAAAGAATTGTCCCTGTCCCAGCTAAGACAGATCACAGGTGCTCAGATACTGTATGATTTCCCCTCTGTAGAGCTCTTCAAAATTGTAATTAAATGTAACTATGTTATTAGTTAATTAAAGTCTGCCCCCTTCCCAGGCTCAAACATAAGCATCTAAAGGTCAAGGACGGCATCTGTATCTCTAGTTACCAGAATAATATCTGGTATGTGAAACAAGCTTATTAATAGTTACTCACTACATGAGGGAGGGGACAGAAGCCCAGAGGAAAATTGCTAAAAAAGAAAACTTGAGATAAGGGGAGGTGGGATTCAGAGATATGGGAAGTGTAGCCCAGGAGGCAGGAGTCAACATTGTCAAAATTTTTAAAAAGCTAATCAGAGGGTGGACATCTGTCCTGGTTCACCTAGGACAGTCCTAGTTATCTGTTACCCTAGCGTAATGATTTAAACTCCCTCATTTCATTCTCAAAATGTGTCCATTTGTATGACAAATAATATGAACACCTTAACTAGATATTTGGGTGGACTATCATGTAAAAAAAATCATGTATACTTATTAAAATAATACAACCCTCCTTATATTTCACTCAGGATGAAGGTTTATGGTAAGTAAATTATGATAAATAGAAATTAGCATAACATACGAATCATTTATAAAACTTAATATGTGTTAGATTTCATTGATAATCTCTTTACTTGGCTAATGACTATCATCATTGTTTTATTGCAAGAATATAAAAGTGCTCATAGAATCTTGTTTTTATTTTCCCATATCCTATTTTCCTTATGACACAGTGGAATTTTTAGGAGCCTAACTCTGCTTTCACTGGAGGACACTACCGCACTGTTCGCTTACTTCAAACAGCTGTGGGTAAACTCCATTCTTGAACATCAACCACCTAAATTTGTAAAGCCTTTGGAATCCTTAAGATCAAAGCATCTTTTAACTGTACATTTCTATTATTAATTTAGATGTGAATTTAAAAGTTGGCCTGGTGGGTAGAATTGAATTGCACTGCTGATTTTATTAAGCTGATCAAACTTCACTAACTTGTAGCAATTCTTTTCTATCTACTGTTCAGGATAAACAGATGCTCAAACTAATCCCAGAAAATACCAAGTAATAACTTTTCATTTCAGTGCGGGCCATGACAGGCACAGGTGAAGACAGTTAAGCAGTTGCAGGCTATCCTGCTGTTCAAAGCAGCCAGCAATCTCTCTAGAATCTCGGTATTACTGCTGCTGATGTCCCAGTTTGGTGAATAGCTGGAATTTTTCCTTGCCTGGAGATGCTATAAATTTGTCGTATCCTTTTGTATCCATGGTACCTGGTGCAAAGTAGTTGTTCATTATCAAATATCGAATAATGATACATGGGCACGTCATTTGGCATTGTTTTTGTTTTGTGTAGCAAGTTTTTTACACAGTGGAGCAAAATTTAGATAACACAGATCATTTAAAAATATTTATTGAACTGTTAAGATTATTATCTGCTTAGTTCCCTGAAAAGAATTTGGGAGAGCTTGTATTGAAAGTAATTCGTCAGTTGTTTTAAGAAGTAAATGAAGCTATATTTTTGAACATTGCTCTTGGTCTGACAAATTTTCATCGTCATCATCATCATCACAGTAATCATTCCAACACTAGATAAATGGTCACATAGTGAAGGAGTTGTATAGAGGTCATTGCACCAATATAACAAAAAATAGCTCCGTTCCATTCTCAAATTGCTTGGCCAGACTTCAACCCTAGTTATTACCTTGTTTACTGACTACAATGCCTTAAACTATTGTGTGTCAGGGTTAACTCATTTCTGCCCCGGGTTCTGTTAATTCACTAATTTTGTGAATACAGAGAAGTCACTAAACTTACTGAGCCTCATTTTTTAACCCATAAAATGCTACCCATTGTCTGCTCCTCTATGCTCCCATAAGACCTTATCGTTCCTCTGTTATTAAAGCTGTGTCAAGTGCTGTTCTCATCTTTTTACCTCTATTAACTCATTTAATCTTCACAAAAAATGATGTAAGTTTTCTCCATTTCCCCTCTTCCTTCTTTCTTTCTTCCTTCTTTTCCTTACTTTGTTTCATAGCAAGTTTAAGCCCCTTTTCAAAGTCACAAAATTACGAAGAAACAGCCAGGATTTCAACTCAAGCAATTTGGTGCCAGAATCCAAACTCTAACAACTCTTTCCACTTCATTTTATTTTGGTTCATTTTAATTAAATGAGTATACATCTCTCTTCACCGCTAGAATAATAGCTCCTTATGGCCAACTACTGTATTTTGTTAATCTTTTATCTTCCTCATCTTCAAGTATTTTGTAAGTTCCTAGCACATAGTAGATGGGCCATCAGTGTTTGTCAAATGCATGGATGAATATTGGCCCTGCTATCTCAAAGGGATTTAACTCCTATGATTAGGTTATATTAGATCGCGAAGGTGAAGGGATTTTGCAGATAAATTAAGGCCCTTAATCAGTTGGCTTTGAGTTCATCAAAAGAGAGATTATCTTAAGTGAGCCTGACTTTAGCAGATGAGCCCTTTAAAAGAGACTCAAAGCAGTGGTAGAGATGTTCCTATTGGCCTTGAAGGAGTAAACTGCCATGACATCATGGCAGAGGAATCACATGACAGGAAGTGGCAGATGGCCTCTAGGAGCTAAGGGCTTCGGTCTTGTCACAAGGAACTGAATTCTGCCACCAACCATGATTTGGAGGAGAGCCCTGAACCTTAGACAAAATCGGAGCCATGACTTTGAGGTTGGTCTGAGATACCCTGGGTAAAGGGCCCACCTAAACCCACAGCCAGACTCTTGACCCATGGAGACTGTGTGATACTAAATGTATATTGCTTTTAGTTGCTGAATTTGTCATAACTTGTGAACAAAAGGAACCTTGTCCAGGGCACTCTAACATTAGAGTTTCGGTTCTGTTGAATTCCTGGAGTTTGCGTGCTACAGAGGCTGGAAACATGAAGACAGAAGACAGAGGGCAAGGGCTCAGAGTGATTTAACTAGAATAAAACATGCTTGTGGGAAATCTGCTCATATTTCTCCTACCCTCAAGTCTGCTTGGGACATCAAGCCCTAGGAAATCAGTTACTCCTATGCCCCAGTACATGGCATCCATCATCATTGCTCTACACAGGTTTCCCTCTTGTTTTATTTTTCTCTCCTTATTTCAGATCCCTACTGCTATCCCCCTCCCCTCCACTGGCACCCTCCTTAATGTTTTGCTATATGTCCTTGACCATGTAATGATCCTCATACAGTACAGTGTTATGAGCTACTATGTATGTGTGCCCTTACTTTATATAAGTGATATTGTGTAATAATTCTTACTCTTACTCTATTTCTAATTTTTTAAAATATTTTTTATTATATTATATTAGTCACCATACAGTACATCCCTGGTTTTTGATGTAAAGTTCGATTATTCATTAGTTACGTATAACACCCAGTGCACCATGCAATACGTGCCCTCCCCACCACCCATCACCAGCCTATCCCATTCCCCCACCCCCCTCCCCTCTGAAGCCCTCAGTTTGTTTCTCAGAAGGGGGAATAAAGCATGAGAGACTATGGACTCTGAGAAACAAACTCTATTTCTAATTTTATTCTATCATGTCTGTGATTTAAAGATCTAGCCACAGTGATACTATTAATTTGTTGTTTCTTACTGGTGCTGAACGTTGCTGAATGTTGCTGAACTTATCTATTCTCCTAGCTTTTGGACCTCCAAGTAGCTTCCAACCTCTTTCCTCACCCACAGTCCTGTGACAGACATTTTCAAACACGCCTGCATATGGATATGTGCTAGAGAAATGCTTAATAATGGCAGTAGGTGGATCCCAGGGAATGTACTTAGCTTTACTGAGTGCTGTCAGTTTGTCTCCAGAACAGCTAGTTTACATTCCAACCTATGGTGCATGAGAGTTCCTACTTCCCCATAATCTTATGAAAAGAGTATTACATGATTTTCTAGTTTATTTAATCTGATGGGTGTAAAATCTTATCTCATTAACTATTTGAATTTCCCTTTCTGTGGCATGCCAATTATTTACTTTGCCTATTTTCCTCTCTCTTTCTCTTCCTCCCACCTCGCTCCATTACTTCTTTCTTTCCCTTTTATCTGATTTGCAGAAGTTTTTTTTTTAATGCATCAGATATTAATCTGTTCTTCTCAGTATTATAATTATCTTAAGACTGTCACCTGTTTTACTCTTAATTATGATATACTGATTTTTTTCTTATGACTTGGGATTTTGAGGTCTTTTTTTGTAAAGTCTTCCTCACCCCAGTATCACAATTTTTTTCTTTCACATTTAGCTTTTCAATCCAATTTAGGATTTATTTTTATACACATTGTGAAGAAGACAGGCAATTTTATTTTTCTCTCTGTAATGAACTAATTTCCCCCAAAACCTTCAATTAGTGAGCTATTCTTTCCCCACACATTTGTGGTACCACTTTTTAATCACTGAAATCAACTTTTTAATCAACTGAAATCAAGCACAGACTAATTTCTGAGCAAGTTATTCTGCTTCACTGTTCTGTTTGTCTCTGTGCTAGTGTCACTCTGGTTTTTCAAAAAAAAAAAAAATAACTAATAACTATGTAATATGTGTTAAGTCTGGGTCCGTAAGAAGCAGATGCCAAAATGAGGGACCGGGAGATCCATCAAACCATAATGCCAGTCTCACCTCAACTGCAGAAGAGAAGTGAAGAAGAAAGCTCTTAAGCTGCCGTGCAGTTCTAAGGAGAGTTTGGCAAGACTGTTCAAGAGTCCTGGAACCAAAGTTGGCCATCAGAAGCGTTCCATGTCTCCCAGTAATGGGCTTGCTCTAGTATCCCATATGTCTTACTCAGTTCAGGCTGTTATAACAAACATAACGTAGACTGGGTGGCTTAAACAGCAAGTATTTATTTCTCACAGTTCTGGAGGCTGGGAAGTCCAAGATCATGATACTAGAATATCAGGTGTGTGGTAAGAGCCTGCTTCCTGGTTTGCAGATGGCCATCTTCTTTTGTATCCTCACATGGCAGAAACCAGAAGAGGAAGCAAGGTCTCTGGGGTGTCCTCTTTTAAGGACACTAATGTCATTCATGAGGGCTCTAGCTTCACTATTTAATCACCTCTCAAAGGACCCTCCTCCAAATACCTTCACATTGGGAATTAGGTTCCAACCTAAGAGTTTTGGGGAACACATTCAATCCATAGCATCTGCCACGCTCAATACTTATAGGGAGCAAGTGTGTCCTTGAGCACAAACACAGCAATGGATTTCAGAATGAAGCAGCTGGGGGCTGGGTCAATTGATCAGACTTCTGAGAGGTGCATCCTTTTATCACAAACTACAATCCACATGTGGATTCAAGAATGAATCTGCTTTTCAAGACTGATTTAGCAATTCTCAAATCTGTATTTTTTCAAACTAATTTTAGAATAGTTTGTCAAGTTCTTAAAATAACCTAGTGGAATTTATATTGAAATTGTATTGAACTTTTGGAATGATTTGGGGAGAATTTATATCTTTAAAATGTTAAGCTTTCCCATTCATGAACATATCATACCATTTATTTATTCAGGTGTTCTTTTCAGTAGTTTAGTAGGTTTTAAAATTTTTTCCATAAAAGCCTGTGTATTCATTGTGGTTAAACTTTATATAACTTAGAAGACTGATTGCTACTGCAAAACTATTCATCATTTATCTGGTTTATTACTCCTTAATGCATAACTGTTGTGCATTTTTGTGTATTACAAATAAGAAACAATCCATTTGGGGGGGGCTTAAACTCTGTCCTTATGATTTCCAACTTTACCATTTAAGTGAACAAGTCTCTTTTTATAAAAGAGTTCCACCATTTCTTTTCTTTTAATTTTAGTAGTTTATTAATTTATTTGTTTATTAATTAATTAATACATATCAGTAAAATTATTTTGAAATAATTCAAGATAATCACTAAACAACAAATCTTCCAACTCTAAGTCTCAGTGCAAAAATTGACATTTTCTGGTTCCCTCTACTGTTAATTTGACATAGTACATCTGTTTTTACCATTGACTTTGGTTGTTTTTGTAGGTTCTGGAAATATTGAATTTTCATTTCCCCCTTAAAATTTCCCCATGATTTTTAGGCCATCTATCGGCCACTTTCCTTTAGCTCAATAAAGACTTAAGAACAGTGTCTGCCTAATCCCCTATCACCATATAAATAGGCAATAAAGAATTTACAGCAAGGTCAAATCTTATGGGGAAAATATTTAAAAGATCATTAAAGTAATTATTCCCTGGAAGCCAGGGTAATTGTTTTGAAATCAGATTTTTAGAATCGTATAGCTATCAAATGAGCATAAAGTCGAGAGAGTTAAGCACAAAAAGTATGTCTTTGGCACTACATTTAGCAGTCTTCCAAAAGATGGTTTGGATTTCGTTGTGAAATCATACAAATGAAATGGCATGCATCATGTTATTGGAATTACAATTGGGCTGAAGATAAAGGTATAAAGTTCTCCTCTGGTTCACCTGACTTGTTCTGAGTTGTTGATCAAGTCAACTTTCTTGATGGCTAGGTTTTCTGGTTATGCTATACTTGTCACCCACTTAAAGATGCCTTAGGCAAGGAAGAAGGAACTCAACCTGATGCACTGAGGCTGCTCAGTAAACGTATAATTCCCTCCCAGGATAAATGTATACAAACCTTCCAGATAGCTCATTTGGGTCCTTGTTGGCCAGGCCTTTGGTGACAGTATGGATGGCCCCATGTGGCACTCACCATTGTAAATAGGCTCCCATGCCACAAATGAGAGGAGTCAGGCACCAAAGAACCACTAAGCAGCAATATCTTCAAGCATTTACTATTTCTGTCCCAGGGTAAAGACTTAATGGATAAATAATGTTGAATGAAGCCTTTAGGAAATGCAGGAGATCATGTAAGTGCCAAATTATCAGAAAGATTACGTATTGACCAAATGTAAACATCAATATGCAACCCCAGGATATGATATTTATGTATTTATTTCTAACAAAAACATGACTGAAGAGCTATTGTTGACTGATTAAATTACATTGGAGAGTGTATTTGTTTCTTATCATTCTCATAACAAATTACTACAAATTCAGTGGCTTAAAACAACACAGACGTACTATGTTACAGCTCGGTGGGTGAATCAAAAGTCTGAGTGGGCTTGACTGATTTCTCTGCTCTGGGTCTTACAAGGTCAAAATCAAGGAATCCTCCAGCCTGGCTCTTACCTGGAGGCTCTTGGGAAGACTTTTCCAGACTCATTCAGGTTGTTGGCAGAATTTAATGGCAAGCAGTTGTAGAATTGAAGTCCCCATTTTTTTGCTGGCTGTTAGGGGTCATTCTCAGATTCTAGAGGCTGTCCATACTCCCTAGTTCATGTCCTCCTTCATTTTCGAAGCCAGTAGTCTTGGGAGTTCTTTTCACCCTTCAAACCTCTTTGACCTTCTCTTCTGCCTTATCTGCCCTATCTCCAGCTGGAAAAGCCTCTCTGCTTTTGAGGACTCAAATGATTAGATTGGGCCCACCTGGATAATGAGGACACACTCTCTCCTTAATTACCTCTGGAAATCCCTTTTGCTAGTTCACATAACAGTGACAGGCTCCAAGCATTAGGGTATGGGCATCTTTGGTGGTCACTTAGAAGGTAATTTATAAGGGGTAAATCAATCCACTGGATCCGGTTTGTGTGCACCCACATTTTGGCATGTCTGGGAAGAGGCATTCTTCTGGGGAAGAAATTCAATATACGATGTTTCTAATGGATGGCTCTTCTACAGATCATCCTGCAGTTAAGAACAGAGCTCAGTAGCCCTTGCAGTATCTTTCTTCCCCGTGGACCTCTCAGAGATCAGAGTTCTTCAATCATGCACAAGACCAGAGAATGTGCTAATTTAGTGGCTTTTGTAGTTTTTAGTCTCTGAAATGCCTCAGCAGTATTATTCAAAATTCATTATTCCAGTCTTTGTCTTGGGTGCCCACACTGATGTAAAATTATCTCCTTGAAATGAATTTTTAAAGTAAAATAGAAGTAGGCAGCTATCCGGGCAGAATTGTTGGCTTACTTCATGACATTGGCGTAGATCTTCTGGGCCTCGTGCCTCTTGCCTCTTGGACTCAGAGTTACCAAAAAGCTAATGAAAAATTCTATTATTTAAAGTAATAGGGGCTCCTGGGTGGCTCAGTTGGTTAAGCATCTGACTCTTGGTTTCAGCTTAGGTCATGATCTCAGGGTTGTGAGATTGAGCCCTGCACGGGGCTCCATGATCAGTGGAGAGCCTGCTTGAGAGTCTCTTCCTCTCCCTCTGCCCCTCCCACCCTGCTCTTGCATGTTCTCTCTCTTTCTCTCCCTCTCCCTCTTAAAAATAAATAAATATATCTTTAAAAAAAATAAAGCAGCTTGCTTGGACAATAGAAATGAGGAATTCATTAGAAGGAAAGTTCTCCAAGGACAAAGGTAAAGGAATTTATTCACTGATATATTCTAAGCTTCTAGATAGTCCCTGGCACAGAGTAAGCATTCAGGCAATATTTGTTAAACAAATGAATGATGAATGAATGAAAGGAATGCTATCATCACATGCAAATTAATCTAATCTAGACAATCTGCTGTGATTTTGTTTTTCTGTGTTTGTATAAAAGTTGATGATCTGATGTCAAAATAAATACATATAAGGTGATGTCTTTAGTGGAGGCCTCTGTATAGTTTTTAATTTTATTTATTTACTTATTTATTTATTTATTTTGAAGCAATTATTTATTTTATAGAGAGAGCACATTCGTAGGGGGCAGGGGCAGAGAGAGTCTTAAGCAAACTCCGCGCTGAGCACGGAGCTGGACGTGGGCTCAATCTCACAACCCTGAGACCACAACCTGAACTGAAACCAAGAGTCAGAGGCTTAACTGGCTCCATCACCCAGGCACCCCTGTATAGTTTTTTAAAATCATAGCTTATTTTAGATCTATTAGTACAATATGACGAGCTCCACGACTATCTTATAAACTGAATTATCTCCGTGCATGTGTGAAAGAGTGTTCGAATATCCCTGAATTCTGAATTATATGTGCTAGCAAGATGAAAGGGAAGGACTCAAAATTGGTACTTACAAAATGACAACACTTCACTGGGCTCATTATTTGAAATCTCCATGTTTAAAAGACTACTGCTCACATTTGTTACATATTTCAAAATTTCTGTTTTAAAAATGCATGGAAAAAGAGAATAGAAAGTGGTATGCTGAAATAGTAATGGTCGAAAGACCATGGATAATTATTTTTGTTTATAATTATAAACAAATACTAACAGCATAGGAACACACTTTACTTTTATAGCCAGAACACAATATCGTCCACAAAGGAGCAAGAACCAGTCTTGACCCCTCCCCTGACCCCAGTGACACTGTTTCCTAATGGCCATTGAAGTGGTACAAGAAGCGAGAAGGAGGATTTCACAGATAACACAGAACTAAGATGCAAACTATAAAAAAAAATCAAGATTTGATAAGCCAATCAATGTTTTTAATAGCTTAGTCTTTCATCATAATTTTTATGTTAATGTTTATATATTCACAATAGTTGTAAGTTAGATGAAAACAAGTATAAGACAGAAAGAATTAGTTAATGCTTCTAAGGACTTGTATGTCTTCAGTTCATTGAGTTTGACAGACTGCTACAAAACGGGTCAGAAAATCCACAAGGCAGGTGACTAAGAAACTTTCCATTCACTATGCTTTCCTCCCTTGCATCTGGTAAAGTGGAAAAAATTGCCGTACATTCTTCTGGGGGAATGTGTACTTCCCTCTGAAGTATTCCACCACGGAAGTATGAACGAATAGAAAATGCTTATCAGAAAAACAAAGATTTTCAAGTTTATAGAATCCTATACTTCTCATCAACCCAGATTAAAGTTTGTGTCCTTCAAGAGAAAAGAAAGTTTGAGAATTTGGACTGACAATCAGTTCCATCCTATAAGTGAGAGTATGTGACTGCGTTCTATTCAGACTAAATTAGCTGAAGCTGAAGGGGAAGGGGAGAGAGCATCACCTCCTTCCAGGGGCTCTTCGACACCATACAGCTATTGTATCAACAGGAAAAAGTGTCTTTCTCTGAAAGACAAATCTCAATCGCAGCCACTAAAGAAAGAGTGCAATCCACACTTCCTTGCTTGGAACTTTTAAAATAATGAAGTGGTCAGGTTATAGGTGATTGCTTATTCTGTTTTTGAACTATTCTGAAAACTAAGAAAGCCATAGAGAAAAAAAACCTTACCAGCCATCCAAAAACATGACCTGTGTACACTTAATTTACATATATGCTTTTTCTCATAATCTTCCAAGAATTTAAAAGGATATTTACATCTCACCTTCTAGATATATACATACACACACACACACACACACACACACACACACACACAGGAGTCTCCAAACAGAAAGAAATATTTTGAAAAAACTGTGAATATAATTTGATATGGGATGAATTTAACAGCTGGAAGGATTTCACACTTAGAGCCCAATTTATAAAACACTGGGGTTGGCATTGTTTCAACTCTAGTCGTGGAAGTCATAATTTCCCAAAGATTTTTTTCTGGGTTTGTAAATTATTTGTGTATGGATCATACATCATTTCAAAAATGAAGTTATCATAGCCGAACCTGGCTAGGCATAAATGAATAACTTCAGAAGAAATTCCTGAAAGCATCATTCACTACCACTGAAATCAGATAGCCAGCTTCATTTCTTAGCTATCAGAATTCTTTCTTTGCAAGCAAGCAATCTATGTTTTCACACTGCCTATCCTTGATTAACAGAAGAAACTTGCTGCTTTGTTATGAAAATAAAATATGAACTTCCCATATGGTAAGTAGTGACAATAAAGAATAGAAACTCAATTTTGTTCCAGTGTGTGTGTGTGTGTGTGTGTGTGTGTGTGTGTGTGTGTGTCTGTGGTGTGGTAGTGGTGGTGGGGATGTGGGGGATGGTTAGAATAATAGTGAGATTAAGATGGAGAGACACTGAGGGACCGAAGTGGGTGTGTTTTAACTTGTAAGAATAAGGAAGGAAAAGAATGGCTGCCCAAGAGACTACTGAAGGGAAGTGAGCAAACTCCATGCTGCTGTGGCTAGCTACTATTGGATGGTTTAATCTGCCCCAGGTTCTGCACTCCCGAGACACTGGAACATGATGGATGGTGGTAGAAAGGGAGCTCTCACTCTATTCTTCCCCTTATAGGTTCTCCAGGCCAGAGCTTCCATTGGTGCATCCAGATTTCTCTAGATTCAAGAAAATGAACCAAAGCTTGGACTCCATTTTCAAATTGTAATTTTATGCAGGTTCAAAGAAAATTTTATCAAATTGCCAGTAGTACAACCATCATCATTAGGCATCAAGTTGTGTCAGCCTTGCCTGTACTTGTTGAAATTTCTCACTTTGAATCTATGAAACGTTCCCTCAAACACTACATGGGACTCCATTTTGAGCCTCACATTATTACATAAATTTGGCTTGGTGGCATTTGTTTTAGCAACTGCATTCAAATGCTGTGTTGATGGGAATTTTGAGGATTTTTGTCTTCTGAGAAGTACCCTGATGTAATGAAAATGGGAGAAATCTGGGAGTCATACAAAATATTTTTATCCTGGTGCTGCAATTTATAAGCTGTGTGACTGAACAAATTACCACACCTCTCTGAGATTCAACTTACTGGTTTACTGTGTGTTGTACTAGATTATGGTTAAGATAGAGTAATGTATGCATTCGATACATGTATATATTCGATAACACCTAGAATAATACCTAAAAGATAATGAGGGTTCTATAAATTAGTATTTCTGATCTTATGTCATATCAAATGCTGCATCAAGCTTTAAAATTTTATAAGAAATGCCTCTGGAATTAGAAAAATAAGCTTAGAATTTAACTTTAGCATTGAAAAATTAGGTATGCATATTAGTGAATCTCTTAGTCTAAAAGAAATAAGGTAATGAAACTAAAGCAAACCCATCAATGTGAATTTTATGTCAATTGTTGATAGTATTGATTTTTAAGATAAGTAGTCTAAAAGACAAATTTCTCTAGGGGCACCTGGGTGGCACAGTGGTTAAGCGTCTGCCTTCGGCTCAGGGCGTGATCCTGGCGTTCTGGGTTCAAGCCCCATATCAGGCTCCTCCGCTAGGAGCCTGCTTCTTCCTCTCCCACTCCCCCTGCTTGTGTTCCCTCTCTCGCTGGCTGTCTCTATCTCTGTCAAATAAATTAATAAAAACTTTAAAAAAATAAAAATAAAAAAATAAAAGACAAATTTCTCAAAGAAATGCAAATGGGCCCCCTGAATTCCTGTTCGACTGTAGGTTTTTTTAATGCCTAAAATCCAGTTCCGTTAACAAATTATGTTGAATACCATGAAAAGTATAATGATTTTAAATCCTGAAAAACAGCCCTGATGTAACTGGTGCAAAGGTGAAGATCTAGAATATTTCAAAATACCATTTTCTATCACTCTGCCACCCACTTGAAACAGATCTTTGGTCACAGGTCTAATTAAATAAGTGGAAATCTATTTTGCCCCTAGTGATGTTCTACTTAATTCCCGGCCAGCAACACCGAGCTGTGCCATGAAAACAGGTCGCACGGCTTCTGCTTGGCTCAGAACACACAAGGTTACAAAATCTGCTTATCCCTGTTTTGTTTTAACACCTGTGAAAAAAAATACAAGCCTGTCATGCGGCACACAAAAGGCTCAGGTATCTCCCTGTTTAGAAGTTGGCAGTCCTGAACGCAAGAGGAAATAAGGTTGTAATATTAATAAACACCTGCTGGTTCTATCATACTCATTGGCTCCATCCCAGTGAAATAGTTAATCAACTAAACCTAACAAAACAATTTTCTAAAGCCGAAGGCAGTCTATATTACCACATGGCTCCGGGTCCACCCTGTGAGAAAATATGAGAAGCCCATGTACTGTACTGTTCTGCAAAGTAGGAGAGCAGAGTGTCTCCCTCAGCAGGAAGTTAAAAATAGCAACAGTAATCATAGCATGATTTCCCCGTGCCAGGCACTGTTGTAGGTGGATAGGAGGGACACTACAGTGAATGAGAAAAGAAAGGTCTCTGCTTCCCTGGAGATCACATTCCAGGGGGAGAGACAGGCGACAAATGATAAGCCTAAGCTTAGTGAGTCCCCTTCCTGTTACTCTTGGATCACTCCGCCCATTTCCCTCAGGGCATTCATCAGAGAGAGAGTGACACGGGTGGGGGGGGGGGACAGAAGGGGCACAGTGAGAACCACAGGGAGACAGAAAACTCCTGACTGAAAAAGAGACCTTTGAACAAAGACCTGAGCAAAGAGAAGGCACCAGGACTGGAGAGACCTGAAGAAGATGGCCTTCTTCCAGAGCAACACGGATGCTCAGAGCCGTGACCCAAGGAAACAGGGGAAGTGATTGTCAAACTACTTCTGACCAACTACAGATAATGCTCTTTCCATGACAAAAGGCAGCATTGCTTCCTGGAGTAAAGGAAATCCGAAGGATGCTGTGACATTCGTAGTATACTCTTGTGTCTTAGCAGAGTCAGCATTTTTACTAAGTCTTGAAGATGTGTGATCACCTCAGAACCCACTCCTTAGGGAGGCTTTGAAGAACCTTAGTGATGCTGCTATAAAAATGTACTTTGTCCAAACGCGTTTTCCACTTTATGTTCCCAGGACTTATTGCAGGTTAAGTCGAATTTCTTGAAATATTTAAGTGCTCAGTATCTAAAGTAGCATGTAATACATAAATCCCATTTCCACACATGGATCAAAGCTTTGCGAGGAGACAAAACGTTTCCAATTGTGGGGGAGAAAAAAAACAGGAAAACACAACTTGGGAAAAATATTACTGACAAATATATTTTACAAATTCCATTTCAAATTAGATAAAATAAGAAGATAAGATACTTAACAGCCACTCATGTTCTTAGATATAAGCTGTGTGAAGACAGGTTCTGTAGCCAATGTATGTGTTTCCCAGACTGTATCTTGCACAAAGGACATCAACAAACATTTCTTTAAAAAGAGTAAAAATGAGCGATAACCAAGCCATTGACCAGCAAATGCATTCTAAGGAAAGAGAATAGTGAAACAATTCTAGGGGCGCCTGGGTGGCTCAGTGGGCTAAGTGTCTGCCTTTGGCTCATGTAATGATCCCAGGAGCCCTGCATTTCGCTCCCCATTCAGCAGGGAGTCTGCTTCTCCCTCTCTCTCTCCCCCTCCCCCCACCTCATGGACTCTTTCTCTCTCAAATAAGTAAATAAAGTCTTTTTAAAATTAGTTCTACTATGCAGACAAAGTGTACACTGAGACATACATTAATACCAAGTAAAGTAACCACAGAACAATTAAAGAGTGGCATTGCTTTCCCTTAGGAGAAAAGATAGCAAACACTAAATGAAAAAGTCAAATCAAAATATCTTGTGCATCAAATAGTTGGGATATAAGGACATACATTCATTATTTTTATTATACAGAATATTTAACACACACCCCAAAGAACCTTTCCTCTTTTCTATACTAAGATAGTAGATACAAAAATAAGTTTTAAAAATATCACTACTTGCCTGCCCACGGCTTTTAGCCATGGGTAGCCAAGGAGTTAGAAGCTATGGAAATAGGAGAGGCTGGAGACCCAAGCTACAAACCTGGTTTCTTTTATATTTCCCAGTTGGACTATTAGAACTGAATTAAAGAACTTCGCTGAATTATTCTGTTGGCATAAGTGAGCCTGGCCAGAGGTTCAGAAACAGAAACACATGGCAGAGGGCACAGGGGAACCTCAGACAGCTGACTGTGGCTTCACTCACACACACCTACCCCCTCTCACACAGAAACACAAAGACAACTCTCTCACTGGTGAATCAAGAGAGCAACCCCTTCAAACTTTTAAAATTAGAAAAGGCATGTGTGAACACTCTGAATCAGAAATATTTCAAGAACATTATAAGAATAATTTGTCTATTTCAAAGATTATTTAATAGACACCATTACTTACCGCTGTGTAAATATAATTGGAAATGAAAGACAATCCTAGTCTATTGTACCAACACCGCCTGGCACTTCTCTATATTAAACCAAACAGGTTCAGACCTGAACTGGTTATCATAGTGATTATTTTAATTCATTAGTGATAATGCTAGTAGTACACAATTTTAACATACAGCAAAATGGTCTCAAAGGAGAGTCATCATCTACTCCAATAATTACCTGAAGCATCAGATTTAGAGAATTAAGTCAGCACCCAAGGGACCATCAATTCCATTGCTAATGAAACTGCAGACATGCATATGTTAGAAAAGTACTAGAAGTTAAAGAAGAAAATAAGAAGGGAGAGTGGTGATAATAAGATGTGATAAATAGGGGTGCCTGGGGGGCTCAGTAGGTTAAGCGTCTGCCTTCGGCTCAGGTCATGATCCCAGGGTCCTGTGATTGAGCCCCTTGCATCTTGCTCCATGCTCAGTGGGGGAGCCTGCTTCTCCCTCTCCCTCTGCCTGTGGCTCCCCATGCTTGTGTGCTCGCTCTCTCTCTGTCAAAATAAATAAAATCTTAACAAAAATAAATGTGATAAATATGTGATCAAACAAGTGAAATGTTAACAGTAGCATCTAGGTGGTGAGTACCTAGGTGTTCGCTACAAAATTATGTCACCTTTGCTGTATGTTTGAAAATTTTGTTTAATAATGGGAAAACACAATTTAGGAAAACATTAAAAAGTGATAACCAAGAAAAACGAGTCAAGAACACAACGACAGAATAGTGGAGGGAGTACTGTGCAGGCATCATGGTCCACGAGGGAGGCAGTGTGGTGCAGCGTCTGAGAGGTGGTTTTTGAACTTAAACATTTGCATCAAGAAGCCAATCTCAGCTCTATTATTTGCCTGTTGTGTAACTGATGTGATTTCTCTGAAAGCCTCTATTTTGGCATTAGCAAAATGGAGATGCTGTTGCCTACTTTATAAAAATATAAACACAGAAAAGTCTTGGGAGATCATCAAACGTCACTCACCAATGCCATTACTAACAATTATGAAAACAAGAAAATACCGCCAGGAGGGGTATAAATAAATTAGCTGCATAAATACTGGTCCCTTGAATGAAACATACAGTGTTAAGGGAATGGTACATTAGTTCAGATGTTTGGTGGTGCAAAAAATGAAATACTCAAATAAAGGTCAAATAACATTTTTGTACATCTCACATAACAAAAAGTCAAGAACTAGATGATTTTGTGGTTGGTTAATTCAACGGCTTAATAAGATCAGAGGACTGGAGGGAAATGTGCTTCCTCTCATGATCATATGTTGCCTGCAGCAGCTTCAGGCATAACTTCTTCTCAGTATAAAATCCAAAAGCAAAAATAAAAAGGAAGTTATTCCTTGCACATCTCCCTTGTTATCAGGGAGAAAGTGTTTTCCCAGAAACCTTACACTATTTTTACCCCTGTGTCTCATTAGTTAGAAATGGATCACATGTTCACCCATCAATATTCATCAACAAAGGAGAATGGATTGCAAGGATTGGCTTTGAACGGTCATAGTTTATCCTTTGGATTTGACAAGGGACCCATCTTCCCTGAGTGTAGTATTGCCTAATATCTGAAAAAAAAAAAAAGGGGGTTGCCTTGGTAAGAAAGGTGAATAAAATAGCTGTTGAGTTGGCATCCCACTGTTGCTTGCTACATATGGAAAAACGATGATCACGTTAATAAGAACACACAAATTACACGCTGATTACAGTAACTATGTGACATAAAATAACAAGACCCTCTGTGATATGAGAAAGTTTTTTAAACTACTGGGACTATTTCTATAGCAAAAGTTCTACCAAAATATTCCACACTGAAGTCGATTACATGGTGAATCTACATTACATACACCTTAATTTTTTTTAAAGATTTTATTTATTTATTTGGTAGAGAGAGAGAGACAGCCAGCAAGAAAGGGAACACAAGCAGGGGGAGTGGGAGAGGAAGAAGCAGGCTCCTAGTGGAGGAGCCCGATGTGGGGCTCGATCCCAGAATGCCGGGATCACGTCCTGAGCTGAAGGCAGACACTCAATGACTGAGCCCCCCAGGTGCCCCTATGTTACGTGCACCTTAAATTAAAAAGCATGAACAATTTTCAGAAAACAAAAGAAATGCACTTCTTTTTTTTCTTCTTCTTCTTCTTTTTTTAGAGAGGTGGGAATGAGGGGCAGAATGAGAGAGAGAGAGAGAATCCCAAGCAGACTCCATGCTCAGTGCGGACCAAGATGCCTGGCTCAATCTCCCAACCCTAAGATCATGTCCTGAGCCGAAATCAAGAGCTGGATGCTAAACTGACTGAGCCATGCAGATGCCCCAAGTATATGCAACAAGTATTCCTCTATCAGAATGGCTCTGATATGAAAGTGCTTTTGCTTTATATTTGTTTCTTCAGGGTTAATGTTAACATAAATTAGTAGATCCGTCCCTATTACAGAATAAAAGCTTGTAAGTACCTGTTATGAAAAAGATTTGATTGCAGTGTTTGCACTTATTAGCTATGAATAGTTACACCAAGAAATTGGGCATAAATTGCACAGTTTATTTCAAGCTTATTCCATAAAGGTGTTCCGAATATAGAATGTGATATTTTGGGCTGAGTTTGGTTGATGTAAAAATACAGCTTCCTAATATTTAAGGAGGCCTTTTAGGGCATTGTTTCAATTGTGTTACTTGAAGGGGAATTCGAAGGTAGTCAAAAGGTATAAACTTCCAGTTATGATAAGTAAGTACTAGGGATATAAGGTACAGCATAATGACTAGAGTTAATGCTGATGTATGATAAACAGGAAGGTTGTTAAAACAGTAAATCCTAAGAGTTCTCATTTCAAGGAGACTTTTTTTTTTATTGTATCTGTAGGAGATGCTGGGTGTTAACTAAGCCTATTATGGTAATCACTTCACAATATAGGTAAATCAAATCATCCTGCTGTATACTTTAAACATATACATGTCCAGTGATGCATGTCAGTTATTCCTCAATAAATTAGAAAAAAAAATCATTAACTAGGACTAAAATTTGGGTAGATTGCTCTGTTAGTAGATGCTAGGAGGGTGGATAGAGTGGGGCAATGTACATACGAAGCTTTTGGATAAACAAAGTTTTACACGAGTAGGGAACCAGGCAGCCCTTTGGAAAACATGCCCTCAGTCCCCAGCTGATAGTATTTTGTGAGCCTTGTATTCAGGCCAAAAATCTTTGGAAGTCCTCAGGGAGCTACAGTACCAACGTTTCAGCTAATTTAGCATCATTTAAATGGGGCCTTGCTATATATCTTTGGGTCTGGATTTCTTTATTTCCAATTATTTAATGGATTTATTGAAAAACAGTTTTATTTCAAAACTCTTATTAAAAAAAGGCCCATGTAATTTTCTTCTTTTATATATTGAAAATACATGTTACTGCTTTGAATTAAATTCACTTCAAATCAACAAATATTTACTGAGTTCTTACCTTTTGTGAACACTGTGTGAAGTGATCTGGAAGAACAGTGAAGTTTAAAACATAATCCTGGGCTGCTAGGATTTCCAGTAACCGAGAATTGAGTTAGGAATACCCTCAAAAACTCTTTCTCTGACATGTTCTGTCTGTTCAAAGCTCTTTGGGGGTAATATGCCTCTGGATTAAACAAAATAAAGAAGGCAGGTAGGATAAAGGAAGGACTTTGCAGAGAGACTTCTGCTGTCCTTCTACATATTTATGTAACTTAAAAACCTTATTTAACAATGAACATGGGTTTCTTTGTAATAAAGAAATAAACATTATTTAACATTTTTTGCAACACTAATGATAATTAATCTGCATTGATAAACATCTCAGAAGTTATGATATGTAAGTTATAGGTAGCCTCCAAGATGGCCCCACCAATCCTCACCTCCTTTCCCTTGTGTATTGCCCTCCCACATTGTACCAGGTTTGGTTTATATGGCCAATAGAATATGGCAGAAGGGAATTTTATTACTTCTGAGATTAGGATGAGAAAGACTGAGCTTTCTTTGTCAGGATTCTCTCTCTCATCATCTATCATTTGTCTATTTCCAACTCTCCCTCTCTCTTGTTATTTGCTGTGGGGGAAGCCAGCTGTCGTATCATGAGGTAGCCCTATGGAGAGGTAAAGGTTCATGTGAGGAAGAGCTAAGTCCTGCCAGCTACCATAGAGCTTGAAAGTAGATCCTGCAACCCCAGTTGAATATGCAGATGATTATGGACCTGGCCAGCATCTGCTCTACAATCTCATAGAGGAGCCACCTGAGCCAGAACCACCAGCAAAGCTCAGAAACTTTGCAAGATAATAAATGTTTGTTGTTTTAAGCTGCTCAGATTTGAGTAATTTGTCATTAGCAATAGATACCTAATGCAACGCACAATGTCATCCCCTGACTGATAACCCTTAGTAGAGTCCTGTTCAATTACTGGAGAGTTTATTCCACAAATAGTTATTGAGCACTTGATATTCCTAATTACTTTGCTTAGATTTTCTACTTTAAATTTTTTTCTAAGAAGCCCATTATTCAAAAGAAAGAAAGAAAGAAAGAAAGAAAGAAAGAGAAGAGAAGAAAAAAAGAAGCCCATTATTCCTCAAAGCCAAGGATCTTTAGTGTATATATTTCATCTCAGCATTAACATGAGCTTCAAAAAATATTAAAATAAATTATTTTATATCTGAAACTTGTAATTTGCTGTCTTTCAAATAACTTTCTGATTGCTGGATATGAAGGTTTGGGATACTTATTTTAACTTATGTTTATTTGTTATATAAAAACAATGTTTTTATATTTGTTCTAGCTAATGTATTTGGTTCTATTTATTTGTTATATTTGTTCTAGCTCATATAACAAACTCTCAAATCTCAGTGGCTTAAATCCATCAAACTCTTTCTCACTTGTGTCCTTGGCTGGTCATTTACATCTTGCCAATAGACCAAAGAAGAAAGACTATGAAGAACCAAGTAGAATGTTTTTATGTACCAGACCTGGAAGTGGGAGACATGGCTCCAATCACATTCCATTAGTTGGATCTTTCTTCTCTTCCCAACCCTACGAAATTGTTATCAAGCCTACGGCTCAGAGAATGAACTCTTTCCTGATCTTTAAGCCCAGACTGTTCAGATTTGAAAAACACATTCTCTTATTTGACTGACTGCTTTAAAAATCAAAAGCTTGCTATCAAATTTTTGTTCCTTGTTTTTCTCCTATAGCAGGTTGTCTCTCTTCTCGTTTTGTTGTTGCCGCAGTTTATTTTTAAATTGAGGTAAGTTCTCCAAAAGTTGAGCGGAACTGGTAGGAATACCAAATTTTTCTACAATTAAAAAAAATTTTTTTAAATAGGTAAGACCAATACAGTAATAATAATAATATATTTCTTTTAAAATACAATTTTTGGCAAGTTTCTTTTGATTTGTATTTAAAGTACAAATGAACTCTGAAAACTTAGGCTGAATGGTATATAAAAAAAGGAACGATTTTTCCTCTGGTAGCCATTTACATATAAAATCAATCACTTTATATATAAATTGAATTTATATGAATATTTATTTTATAAACATGGGACTTACACTGGTATTTTAAATCATAATTGTATTGTTAGTTGTTTCTCATATATGTGTATTCATATGCATATACCTACTACATGTATTTTCATATTGCACACACACTCCCACTGATTCATGGACCATATGTTTCATGCGGTTCCGACATTATTCTGCTACTCAGTGAAGGGCCACTAGAGCAAAGACCATACGTTATAAAATTTTCATAATTTCTTGGCATGACTATTACTGCTGCCCAAGAGTATATTAAATTAGTCATTCTTCAGTAGAAAACCCTCTAAACTTTTTCCGTTTGAAATAAAATATATTTTTTGATGTAAGAGAGGCAGGAAACAATCAAATCATCCATTTCTGGGCCAACATTGTAATTTCACAGTTTTGTTTCAAATATACCACAGTAGAAAGAAAAATTGATAAATTATAAAATAGAAAATCGCACAAAACTATGAATCTTACTTTTTTTCTAATAAAGAAATAATTCAAGTGATTTAGAATGATTCTGGTTTACATGAGAAAGGAAGCAAAACAGCCCCCAAATCTGGATAAGCATTTAGCGATAATATGAAAGGTGACCTAATTCAGAATTGTAAAATGACACCCAATGGACTATTTATATTACTACGATGGACAAACATATGGCATTGAAATTTTTGCATTAAAATACAATGTTTCAAATCACTGTGAAAAATAACCAGATTAGTTATTTCTTTCACTGTGAAGACTAGGCTTCATTAAATCCTAAGCAAATTCTTGCTTTGGGAGTAATTTATGTTTTTTTTTTTTGTCTTGGAGATTCAATAATGACTACAATAATCTCCATAATCCATAATCCAATAGTCTGAGAACCAGATAGAAAAACAGGCAAGAACCTGAAATCCAATCCTTTCTAGTTTTACGTATTTGCTTAAAGGTCTTACGAGAAGCAAGTTTATGTCTCTTTCATCCACATGAAATGAAGTATAACAACAGCCTGTAAACCCTCCCACCTCCAACACCTAGAAATTCAAGATAAAATAAAACCTTTATTTTAAATACACAGCGGAAACGCACGAAAAGAAATGGGTTTCCCTAAATGCGGGGATTAAAATGAGAAGTGACACCAGAGTGGTTACTCCTAAACTGTTGTAGCAAGGATTTATAATTCAACATTACAAAATATCCAGAGATGTAATCCCCCATGACCAAGATTCAGGGAGAGTTGAAATTACACAGAAACCAAAAGGCATCATGAAAGAAACCTTGGCAGACTTATCAAGGATCAAATACTAGACACTGATAAAATAAAATTTGATAAACTGGAAGATAGATACGTTTCTTTAAAAAAAAAAAAAAAGAGAAATAGCATATTGACCCAAAGATAGCAGAGATAAGGATTAAAAGTTGGAAAATGTGAATGAGATGAAGAAATACAGAACATAGAATGAGAAGATACACGTCTGTAAGTTTTAGATGAAGAGGAAAAAAGAGAATAAGAGAAAGGCAATACTTCAATATTTAATTCCTGACTATTTCCCTAAATTGATGAAGACTTGAGTCCTCACATTGAAGAAATCTGAGTTCTAAGCATGATAAATAAAAATAGCTCCGTACCTAAACAAATAGTACCAAAATTACAGAATATCACTGATAAAGAAAATATCTTTTTTTTTGAAGATTTATTTATTTTGTTTTATTTTAGAGGGAGAGAGAGTAGGGTAAGGGGCAGAGGGAGAGGGAGAATCTTAAGCAGGCTCCACACCCAGTGTGGGGCGACAAGGGGCTCGTTCTCACAACCCTGAGATCATGACCTGAGTCGAAATCAAGAGTTGGACACTTAAGCGACTGAGCCACGCAGGTGCCCCTGGCTGTATATTTTTAAATGATTAATTTGGGAGTGTAAACATAAGGTGGAACTGAAATATTGGATAACTGTTATATACAGGAAATGCACTGGAGTTAGTTCTCCAACGATCCCTTCCTGGTTAAGAGAAAAGTTAGAATTTCTGAAAAACTCGGATTGTGTTAAGAGCTCCATACACGTTAAATTTTAAGATTGATCTTTAATAAAGTAGAAATAGGCTGTAAGGCCTCCAAACTATAATGGGGAGAAAAAAAGCAATAAAGAAACTTGATTGATGTAATAAAGGCAGGCAAGGAAAAAAAGAGTAAAATAGGTTGAATAAAATAAGATTTTCTATGGCTCCTTATTTCTAAGAATTAGAGTCAAAATTCTTATCGTGGAATAGAAATATATATGTATGAAACTATTTAACATTATTTTTTCAAGATATTATCCAAATGGAAAAGAACCAACCTATATTATTGCATTGTATTTAAAATAATTTAGCTAAGATTAAATTATAAACTTGGAGAGTACTCAATAAATAATGTTGTTATCACCAAGCCATCTAAAAATTAAGACGGATTCAGCTCTGAGAGCATTAGATAATGTTTTGTGAGTTGGTTTGTTGACCTCTTCTCTAACAGAGAATATCTGGCATGATTAAACCAGCACAAAGGGTTTTTGGAATGCCCAGTTGTACTTGAACAGATGTGGTGGCTGAATAAAAGAGTTCCTTCTGATGTGGTTTCTACTTCCATCTTCTGCCCAAGACTGCTAACATGATGAGTCGCCATTTTATATATTTATTAATACAAGAAAATTTAAAAAATAAAAGAAAGCTATGCTAGTGTTATATTCTACAGTTGCTCTATTTCCTTTGGGTACCCACAGAGCGTTGGTTCCCATACCCAATCGCTTGTGGGCTCATTAAGCCCCTTCCTTCAGCTGTCCAGAGTGTGACCTAACTCTGCCCTGCCAAGTCAATGCTATAAATGACAACATTTTCCAGTGGCCCTCTTATAATAAATGTACCTGCCTTGTGTTCCGTTCTATATAAGGCTTTCTCTTTTCAGCTTTCCAATGTAATAGCAATAATATCATCTAAAGTGTGATCCTCTTCTATTTAGGCAACATGTGAATTTCAATTGTAACTTTATCATGGAATTGAAGACTTGTGTTCAAGGTCAAAGTAGATCTCTAACCAGCTGTGAGACTTATGGGAGACCAGTAACCTCACTGAGCTTTAGTTCCTTCACTTGTAACATGGGAAAACAGTACCTGAGCTGCCCACCTAAATGATTATTGTGAACAGTAAATGAAATATAATACGTCAAAGTAATTTAAATTGTGTAAACCTCTATAATTCACTATTTAAAAAATCTTATTCGAATGATTGATTTTGCTAGAGCCAATTTTGAATATGGTAGCGGCTTGGACTCTGAATATTTTAAAGTGGACGTTCCATTTGAAACACATAAGTAGACAGTTATCTACACTTTCTTCCAACGTTTTAAAAAATATTTTAAAATAGGTAATAGAAGAGAAAAATGTCAACATCACCAACTAGACTGTTCAACATAATCCAGAAGGAGGGGAAACAGTGTGACATTTTGTTGATAATGAACAAGGAAGGGAAAACACTTCTCTGTGTGTGCCCTCCTTACTATGAAATCATTGTGTATTCTGTGGGCCAATCAATGAAACCTACTCTGCAAGTGCTAACTTTAGACACCATGAAAGTACAAAAAGGGATAGAGCTGCAAAGCATTTTAGATGGTAGCTGTATTTATTATAAATTAAAAGCAATTGTTTTCTGACTACCTCATGTGGTCCAAGGGCAGATCTCAGGACAGAGAAAGAGTCTTGCATCCATCAGCCAATATTCTGTTAAAAAAAAAAAAAATCCAGTCATTGAATTTCTAGAAGTTTTTACAATGCACTTAGCTGGTCCACTGGTGGTCCTTTCCATAAAATACTTTTGAAAATAAATATTTCAAAATGTCAGAGGAGAGGCAAAATGCCCTTTTAACCGATGAAAAGTCTCAACTTTGAAATGTATCTTCATTACATGGAAGACAAATCTTTGAAGGTATGCCTGGGTAATAAAACACTGTATCAACATTGTAGGTAAGTACCGACATCCTGGTGACTTATTTGAGGACCACTGGTGTTTAGTGGAATACCAGTGGTCTCAGGCACTTAGAATTTTAAAAGCAGAAAATTAATTGCCATTGATCCTTCAATCGAGATTTATGAACACAGCGCAGTATGAGAGTGGAGTCGGTTTTGTTGGTTTAATCTGCGCCTGTGATATTTTCACCCAAACCCTGCAACGGCACTCACGTTGTATGTTCCACCTTGCCATTTTGAAACACAGCACACATTTCTGAGTCAGATTTTTCTAGTTGTTTTCTAAAAAGGTTTATGATCACAGCTGCAGTAGTTATGGGTTGGTTTATAGTACATTGCCCATAGATGGGCCCATCTGTCCAACAGAGTTTGTTTGATACCATACCTTCCACAGACACGGGGCGGTTCTTGAGGTGTGCCTATAAACCTGCCGTTAAATGGACCAGCTGTACTCATAAACTTACATTAGCACCCTCAATCCACCCGCCTTACAAAAGTCATTGGCAATAAATCTATGTTCAGTCTATATACGCACTTTTAAGTATTTTTTACACTTCTGAAAAGAAAATATAAAATATATCCAAGTCTTCTGTGATCCCGACTGAAATAAGAGCTCATTTCTTCGGGGTGTATAAACAATGTCTTTAAAGGCCTCACTTTCCATTTCTTTGCAAGATGTCCATCCTTCTTGACAGCCTTGATTCCTCAGCTTAAGAAGAAAAAAAATAAAGCAAATGATAAATTTGGGGTTTTTTTTCCACCTGAAATCTTGTGATAAGAAATTCGAGGGCTTGGGCATGATGCATTCTATGTCATTATTTCATGCGTTCAGTGTGGCAGCTCACTGGGGACCAGGAGGGAGCAAGTGTGAACACAATGACCCACACTGATTGAGCTGTGAGAGTGTGTGTCTTCAGTGTGGTCACCTGGGGCCACAGCACTTGAACGGGATGGACCTCCTCCCCTCTCTTCGTCTGCCATCAAAGACCAGTGGTGATAACCTAGGCCTCTGCAGGAAGGACATCATTAGAAGAAGCTCCTTTTCCATCTGAAACAGAGTTCTGGTTCATTCTGTTCATCAACTTTGTTTTACGGCATTGTACTTCTCATGAAACTTTTTATTACTTGTTTTAGCTCTTTTTGGGGCATTTGTTATAGTTTTATATTAGGAAAAACCTTGTATCTGAAATCGTAGGTAGAAATTCCAGGTCTACAACTTATTAAAGTGTTTTGGGGTGGACTATTGAATCTGTGAGTTTCCCCTCTTCCACAAAATGGAGAACACCCTGCATGTGAAATTGCGTTAAATAAACATTTGCGGAAGCTCAAATCTACGCTTCCATTCCCACTCAGTCATAGCATCATTTCAAGTTTTCTACCTAATTCCAAATACTATCATTTTTCCCACTACTGTCTACTACTCTTGATGAGGAGAATGAGGAGAGCGGTAGATGCTTCCTGTCCGGACTATTGCAACAGCATCCCGTCTAGTAATCCATTTTCCAGTTTTTCCCCTTTTAGGACTGTCTTTCTATGAGATTCTCACAATCTTTCTCTTCCTCAAATCACTCTAATTCCAAATGTGTGCATATATTTAAAGTTTTTTCTTAAATTATAAGTCATTTTTGCCAATTTTAATGAGTCAAAAATACATATTAAAAAAACAAATTTGGAAAGAGTTTTAAATTATTTTGAGGATATACATTTGCTTTCCAACCAAAGCAGATTTAAAAAGCCTTCTAAAAGTTTCCTTTGCCTCAAAATTGTCATCTTGAAATGGCTGTGCTTTTGAGAAAGTAACAATAGCAGGTTTTCAGTCAGTGTTGCAAATATAATCAGTAACTATTTTAGATAGCATAGGTGATCCTTGGATAAATATATTAGACATTGTATTACTAATCTAAGTACTATCTCTGTTGGACAATCCAGGGGTGTCAAAATTGGGAATGGTGATGGAGGAAGTAGATACAATAGCTCTTATTAAAGTCTCCTTAGGAAACAATTATTCAGAAGTAGGCTAGGTTCTCTATCTCTTTCTGTCTCTCTCTCTCTCTCTGTCTCTCTGTCTCTCTCTCCCCCCCCCTCACTTTTTAAGTAGTAAGAAAAGAGGGATTTATATGTCTGCTTCAATTTTGGGTGGGTAGGTGGTCAGAAATTCTTTCCCTTCCTTCTCTGGCTCAGCACAAAGCATTTCAGATGACCTTACAAAAGCATTCAACATTATTGGGCTACTCCTTTCTTGTAATACCATTTTCCTTGGTCTTCAGATATACTACTATCTTCCCTTGTGTCACTACTCTGTCTCCTGAAGAAGTACATTTTCTTCTACTTGGCCATTACACGTTGTCCTTGCTCAGTGTTCAGTCGCTGGCCTTTTGTTCCTCTCGTTTTGCATCTTTCTCTAGGTAATCTCATCTATACTCATATCCTTAGTCACCACCTAAACTCAGATGACCCACAAATTTATCTCTGTAGCTGAGACCTTTTCTTGAGCTACACATGTATATATCCAACAGCCAATTTCACAGTCTCCAGCCAGTCCCAAATGTATGGCAAATTCAGTATTTTGAAAACCAAAATCATGGTCTTCCCTTCCAAACTGTGATTGTTTCCTGTCACAGTGAATGGAACTAACATTTTTAAGTTATGTAAATCAAGAACCTGAATTCATCCTTGAAACTTACCTTTCCTTCAATAGTCTCCTCACCACATCTAATCTATCACCAAATTGTGTTAATTTATCTCCTAAATAAGCTCTGAAATAAATTCCTTTTTCTTTATCTTTATTACCAACTCTGTGGTCCAAGCAGCTATCATCTCTCCGTTGGCCTACAAAATGTCTTCTTTCTGGTCTACTCAAATTCAGTTGACCCCCTCCAGTTCAACTCCACATCTATCCATATGCTCTCTTCAATTCCACCCTCCCTCTTTACAACTCTCCTGTTACAACTCTTCATTGGCTTGCCATTTGTCTCAGAAGACCAAATAGTCAATATGGTTTATAACACCCAGAATAGTCTCCTGCCTACCTGCTTTCTCAGCTCCTCTTGTATTATTATCTTTTTTGCTCTCTCAGCTTAAGCTTTGCTGGCCATCATAGGTCCTCCTTAATCATCATTTTCCCCTCTTGCTCCAAATCCTTTGGATCTTGAGTATTCTTTATTTTCCAATTTACAGAGTTTAAACCTATTTACCTTTCAGAGATTAGGATCCTAATCCCCAAACTAGATCAAATATACCTATTATAAGCTCTCTAGTAGAATGTATATCTTCTTTCGGATACTATTAGAATTTCAATTTTACATTTATTTTGCAGCATTTTTATTGCTATCTTTTGAATAGGCTTTAAACTTCCTGAGGACATTGACCAATTTTAACTCAATGTGTAGCATAGCGTGAGTGGTCGGTGGTATTTGTTGCAAGAATTACTTGATAAATAAACATGTCTACAATGGTAGATCCACCTTTTCAAAGCGGCCATGACAGTGTCCTCTCTTCAGGAAGCTATGTAATGAGGAAGAGGAGACATGGACCATGGAGTCAAATAATTGTGGGTATGAAACTTCCTTTTCTACCTACCACTTTGAAGCATATCAACTGGAGTCCTCCCTGACCATCAGTTTTCTCCTCAACAAAAATAGTGCTGGGGATCTTGGGAGGCTCAGTCGGGTGAGCATCCAACTCTTGATTTTGGCTCCAGTCGTGATCTCAGGGTCCTGGGGTCAAGCCCCATCCTCGTCCAGCTCCCTGCCCAGCGGGCAGTCTGCTTCTCCCTCTCCCTCTGCCCCTCCCCCTTCTCGTGCTCTCTCTCTCTAGCTCTCTCTCAAATAAATAAATAAAATCTTTTTAAAAACTAGTGCTAATTATGTCTTCTTTCAGGGCTGTTATGAGGTAAGGGACATGGAGGAAGCACTTTTTGGATAAATAATTTAACAAATATATTTATTCAAATTACAACAATTTTCAAGCACCTCCTATGTGTCAGGGACCATCATCATCATCATTTTCGCTTCTCAGTGTGGATACTTATTCATTGAAATCCATATCAGCTGTGTCACTTGCATTCAGTGTTATCTTGTAGTTAATCTTTTCTGTGTGTGCATGTTTTTTTTTCTTCAAGAAGATTAGGGAGCAGGTATAATGCACTAAAATTATTTTCTTTTAAATGGCTTTCACTTCTTATTATTAAATATTTCACATAATAAATGGCAGTAAATATATGTTGGTTGATTTATTTAATCACCTCAAATACCAGCTAATCCCCAGGAAGGAACACTTAAAAAACAAACAAACAAAGTCCATAATCTTCGTTCAGAGATTTTAAAAAAATCAAACCATAGGGAGTAAATAAATACCAGCTCACATGAGAATTGTTTTAAAGTATAAATATTACAGTGTATGTCAAGAACTTTGTCATCATAATAGAATTTTAATATACGAAATGTAAACTTTGAACAAATTAGTAGTTGCCCATAAACACCTTTAAAAAATTTATGGCTCTAGCTCTTTTCCGTGTCCAAACCAGCTTTTAGGAGACACTCTGAAAATTAGAAACATTTCCTCAAATATCCTTTAGGTGTTTTGTGGGAAGCATAATGGTAGTGAATATGGAAAATATTCTATTTTATTTTGAAAGAAATCCTCAACGGAATTACTCCATGCCAGGGTTAAGCTGTGAGTTCGTACTCAACAGTCTCAGCTATAATTTAAATGCAAAAATTTAGGATGACAAACTGAGGCCTTAATTCAATTTAAAATATCAATTTAAAATATCTGTAAATGTTGCTTATCCTTCCTGGAATGAAGGAAAATGCAGACCTTCATCTTTGGCTCAAGGAAATGGTCTTGCTAAGGACTCAACATTCTGGCCTATGAATTCACGAAATAAAACTTGCATTTTTCCATACTTATAACATTTACTCTTAAAAGTGCATTATAAAATTATAGCAGGAGTGCCAGTTCATGAGAGAAATTTAGAGACAGTTTAAAAGCATAGAGAAGGAAAGAAATCAACTCCACTTGATGGGTTTATGATACAAAAAAAAGGGGGGGGGAATGTATAAACTCAATGCTAAGGGCAAATCAGACAGGCTGGAGGCTTTGAGATTCACCTCAGCTTACCTGCAAGAAGCCAAAGAAAAAGTCCCAGCAAAATGACCCTAACCTCTAAGTAAGACTTGGCCCTTGAAAGAGATTTGCTATTCCAGATTCTGAGTGCCATATGGGGTCCAGTGCCAGGGTTTGTCTCTCGGGCCAGTTCTTTATTAAAATCATACCTTAGTCCATCAAAGAGCTGGAGAATCCACGAAAAGCTGTTCCAATAAAACTTAGCAAGCCCCTGGGGAATAAAAAGGATAATGCAAATATTCCTCCAACAGGAGGTATCCCATAAGGGAAACAAGTCATATCCCCTTTTCATCCAAGAAGCTCCAAGGAGATATCTGGCATCTGGAGATTCTTAGTGTCTCAGGTGGGGTGGGAGAAAATGGTCTCCAGCAAATGCTGAGTGAGTAAAATACAGCTCTGCCCAGGCTGACCAGGGGCAATAGCAGAAGGGGAGGTAAGTTCTAGAACAAACCTGCAAGTGCAAGAAAGATAGTCTCTGGAATATGAATTTGATTGGCAAGAAATGATGTCTTATTTTAATTAGCGTATCTTTGATTTCTAAGACAGTTTTTAAATGATTTAGAGTTTGTTGGTCATATAGTTCTTGTGACTTGCCTATT
Source organism: Ursus americanus (assembly GCF_024610735.1). NCBI lineage: Eukaryota > Metazoa > Chordata > Mammalia > Carnivora > Ursidae > Ursus > Ursus americanus. The sequence continues at coordinate 46,358,470 of NC_142137.1, read as the reverse complement.
CATGTCTCTTTGTCTCCTGTAATGTTCATTCTTTTTACTTAAAAGGAAGTCTTTATAAATCTGAAGATTTAACAACCTTTCTACAATATGTTGCATGAGTTTTTTATACTTTGTAGTTTGTTCTTTGATTTTTATTTGTGATATTTTTTACCCAAATCTATATATGTTTTCTTTTGTTTTCAGTCTTTGCACTTTATTCCAAGATCAACTAGACACTCATCTTTAAGTTACTATATTTAGCTCTATAAACCACAGGAATGAAATTTTTAATAGCTAACTCATTTTTGCATTTTTAAAACAATTACCTTATTATCATTATTTAGAGAATCCATTATTTCCTCACTGATTTGAAATTCCGTCTTTATCATATTCATTATTCTTACTTGTATTTCTCATTCTCTTTATGTTTCCAACAATCTGCTGTAAATTCAAATGGCTATACCCCGCTGTTCTAAGTAATAAGATTTATAATTTAATATCTGATAATATAAGTATGCCTCATTACTCTTCTTTTAAAAAATATCTTGCCTACTTTCTTCTATGTATTTTTTCAGATGAATTTTAGAATTAGTGATCAAATTTCTAAGTAAGAACTTGTAGACTTTGGATTTGGATTTTATTAAGTGTATACATCAATAGGGGGGAGAAGTGACAACTTTACACTCTTGAAAATTCCCATCCTAAAACAAAATATATATCTCCATCTGTGGTTTTAAAATTTCTTGCTAATAAAGCTTTGTAGCTTGGTTTTCATTAGTTTCTGCATTTTTCTTATAAGTTTATTCCAAATTAGTATGTATTTTTTTATATTTCATATCTCTTGAGAGAGACCTTTTTAATCTCTTACATTTTGCTAAGTGATATTTTCCATCACATAGAAAGTTAATTTCTCCATATTTATGTTAACATACACTTCTTGAAGAATATCTCCCTGTATACTGTGTCTACTTCAAATGCTTTACAGTTGATGACATTTTAAGTTTTAGGTAAAGAGAAAACCCCACAAACTTCAGCATCAAAGATAGTAAGTTGCATCTTGGCTCAAATGTTTCCTCACTGTGTAAAATTGGAAAGTTATATATTCTCTGAAACTCAGTATCCTCATTTACCAAAGGGAATTGATTTTTCCCTTGGAATGGTCGCAGTGAGACAAAGTTAAGGAACTCTTACAAAGCACAAAGCTCAAATATAATATACTGTAGGAATGGAAGAAAAATAATAATTCCTTCTTCCTTGTCTTATTCTCAGGAAATATGACTTGGGAATTTCATCTTTTAGATATATATGAACTAGAAAAAAATTATATGTAAATACATACACATATAAATAATATGTATCTATATTATTTACTTAGATAAATTTTCTCCTGGTCCAATTAGTTGGTGGCAAAATGAACATCTATGTATGTATGTGAGTATGCATTTTATAATCAATAGTATTAGCTTTTGTGGGGGAGGGGCAGAGGACAGACAGAACCTTCAAGGAGACTCCCCGCTGGGCATAGAGCATGGGGGTGGCTTGATCCCAGGACCTGAGATCATGACCTGAGCCGAAATCAAGAGTAGGAGGCTTAACCCACTGAGCCACCCAGGAGCCCCTCAATGGTATTACTTTATAGATGAAATACCAGTGACTATAATTTCAAAGTTAATGAATCAAGTCACAGGATTGATCTATGGAACCACAGCCCATCGCGAAGTCTGCAAGACTACTGAACACCCAGCCACTAATGACAGTCAGCAGTCATGGGCTTCACTCATTAATTGCCCAAATACTCACTGAGTGAGCGCCAACTACCAAGCACAGTGCTGGGCGCAGAGGCTGTGAAAGGAGACAATCTCTGCCCACCGAACTGTGTGGCATTCCCCACTCAAGCAAGCAGTCGTCTGGTCGACTGTATAAAGCAGTGGTTTCCTCATCTGGATCTTCAGATAAGGTGTCTGCCGACCAGTTTCTTTACCCTGAGCAGCTTCTCTCACGGATCTGATTTTCCCGTCTTTCCCAGCTTAATAAATGGTTCTCGGCCTGAGTAGACTGAAGCAAACTCTTGAGCATTCCATTTTTGTTTCTGAAGTGACTGCCCAAATCTTTATTTCATTTTCTGTTGATGCCTCAGAAGCTGACCTAGGATAAATGGAAGCTACCGACTGCCAACTGTGCTGTCAGCTGCGTGGTCGGGTCAAAGGTGCCGGCTGAGCTTGCAAATTCTGACGGTTTGCCAACAGCGACGGTATTCGCCTTAGAGGGAAATGGTGCCCCGTGCATACCTCATCCCACAGAGCTGCTGAATGCGCCAGTTTCAGGCACTGCCCCATTTGGGGCAAAGAAGTACAAAGGAGGATGTTGCTTGATGCCCTCCAAATACATAAAACTACCCGTCCCTTCATAGCCACCCTGCTGTTCGCTCCAGGCACACCCTCCTGCATTAGTTAGAGCAGAGAAGCAAGTTTCTGTTTCCTCCGAGTTCTGGGACGTCGCATGACAGCTGGTTGCCATGAGCAGCGCACATATTCCAACCCTGCGAAGAAAAAAACTCCCCACCGCACTCTTTTATCCGTTAAACTAAAAGGGTCTGATGACACTCCTTTGGTTTCAATCCATTTATCTAATTGCCTCCCAGTCAGTTCTTGTCAACGAAAGGTGGGTCTTACTTTGAAAAAAAATTTACGTTTGCTTAAACGTCATTTACATGCTGAATTTGTGATTTAAACAAAAAGAGCGAGAGAGAGAAATGTTTAGGATCTAGGAAAAAAATCTATTGACAAAATCATTTGACAAATGAGTTCCAGCCTGAATTTGGTGAGGAATCATTGTCCTATCAGTGTGAAAGAAATAGCACTTGAAGAATGGTCTTTTTCTCTTGAAAGATGCGCCCTCTGACCTACATCGTGGTATAGAGTGACGAACTCAGTAACTATAAATGTCACCGATGACTCTCACCCCTGGTTTCACTCTGGGTTTTTCTAAATGCTTGTGTAGTGTACAAATTATCCGCTGAAGTGTAGCCAAGGGTGCCAAGTGAACAGTGCAGAAGACGTCAGAAGGGAGTGAGACTTGGCAATGGAATGGCAGCCTTTAAATAGCCCAGCTGCGTACATCATGACGTGACGTCAGCAGCTCTCCAGCCATGACTGATGGGCTATGAGGAAGAACCCTTGGAAAGGTTTAATCCAGAGCAACTATTTGTTTATTCAATTATCACTATATTGCCTCTAGGATAGTTACTATACTATGACTTAAGATTTTGTTCTCTCCCTTTTTTGGTTCACTTTCTGTCTTCCCTTCCCAGAAAATGGTAAAAAATTCAGCCCCTAAATGATTTGCCATGTAAACGTTTTGAGCTCTGTAATCACTAATTTAGGCACAATTTTGAAACTTCTCATGGAAAAAAGGACACAGCTAAGAATTTTGAGTTTTAAGAGAAGATATCATAAGCCAATTTTAATAGCATTTCTGCTAATAAATTTTGAGGCATTGGATGAATTAAGATCCATTCATATGAAAGAATGTGCATGTAGCTTTGGAAAAGGACTTAACATTTATTACCTTCCTAATATGTGTCAAGCAGTAGGCTAAGCATTTTACATATGTTTTCTCATTTACTCTTTTTAACAGCCTGAAGAAATACACATTATTGTCCTTAATCTACAGGGCAGGAAACTGGAAACTCACGAAGATTAAGTAAAGTATTCAAGTTTAGAGAGAAACTGCTTTTAAGCAGCAGAACTTGGGTTAAACTTCTGCTCTCCTGGATTAAAATCGATGTCTGCTAAACCCAGACCTCCTTCTCTTTCTATTACACTCCACAGGATTTTCCATTCAATGAAAAATTGAAAAGGTAAAAATGACAATTTATAAAAATATTCCCCACAGTAACAAAAACAAAACTAAAAAAAAAAATCATAATTAAGTAATATTGGCATCTGTTTACGAAACTATTTATTTTCATGTAATAATGAAAACTTTTCATTTTTAATAGTAAATTATCTGAACGGGAAGTTTGTCTCCATTTTCATTAAAACATAGTTTAAATGATATTAATAGTTCTAGCAAAGTTTAATTTATATTAGACTCAGAGTATAAATAAAAAATGCATACAGATTTGCCACATTAAGTATTAAATATACCATCCCTTGATTTATTTTTTAATTCTTAGTGATCAAGAGAAAACAAAATTAAAGTTCTTTCCTCTATCCTCTGTCAACCTAGTCATTCATATTTGATTTAAGATCCCCAACTTCCAAAAATATTTTGTGTTGTTGGTTATGTCTATATTTAGAAAGGAATACAAAACCATAGTAAGATCATTTTAGATATTTGTTAATGTGTGAATGGAGGAAACAATGGGTAAAATCTGGTGAAGGTGGGCCTGGGGAGAGTGGGGAATCAGAGTATCTAAACCTCCCCTCCTTTTCTTCATTTGTGGTTGGTGGTGTTAATGTTTCTTCTTAAGAGAGAAATGCTTCCTGCCAGGCACACAGAACCGCACCCCCCCCCCCCCAAATCATAGCCTGAGCAGAGTTGGAAATGGTTCCATTAAGAACACAAACCCCTCGGAAAGCCCCATGAGAGGACATCTTCATGCCAACCAATGGTGTTCAGCCCTCTGATAAGTCAGAAATTGAGAACCAATGTTTACTTTTCCTTCTGTCATGGCAATGAGCCTGGAGTAATAGGGAAAACAAAATTTCCTGAATGCAACTCCCCTTAATTTTATTCTCTGGAGCTCTTCCCAAGAAATGTGCTTCTATGGGAAGTTTGTTCTTCATGGATGTGTTGTCCAAAATGGTAGCCACCAGCCACACTTGGGTATTGACCACTTGAAATATGGCTAGTGCTACAAAGAAACTTAATTTTTAATTTTACGTAATTTAAATGAATTTAAATTTTAAGACAAAAAGCAGTATAAAACATATTTTTGTTAAACACAACTGTATTGCTTTGGTAAATATTACATTTCACTTCAACTGTTGCATCATGTAAGGTATTATTAAGTTCAATTTTAGTTTTTTACTTTTTTGATGTAGCTACTAGGAAATTTTAAATTACATATGCGCTGACATATTTTTATTGGACGACACTGTTTTAGAGGAAGTAGGGCAAGGATGCTCGTGTCAGACCTCATGGGATCAAAGCCTACACTTCCACCTACTACCTGCTTGGCCTTGGGCAATTTACTTAGCTTCTCCATGCATTAGTTTTCTCATCTATAAAATGGGCCTGATAATACAAGTGCTTACTTCATAGGGTTATAAGGATTAAATATGTGAAGGTTTGTCAAGGGCTTAAAACAGTGCCTGGCATAAGATAAACATTATAGATACACTTGTAAACTAAAAATACAAGCAAATTATTCCTCTCTGGAAGAAGCAGACGAACATTCTTCCAATGGAGGCTAAATGAGAGTAAATTGACTACAATTGTTCAAATGCCCTAAACTCCACATCTGTAATAGAATTAGAATTTCTAGAATTTTTTTTATTAAGTCCCACAAAAAAGATGCTCAGCAACAGACACAGAGGTGAACCAATACATACTTTCTTACAATATATTTTAAAATATATTTTAAAACACTTAAAATATATTTTAAAACACTTTGTGAAAGGCAAACATAGATCCCAAAATATTGTTCTTATTCCTATATGTTCCTCTCTCTTCCAGGACTGTTGGAACTGTCAGAGCACAGAATAATTCTTCTTAGGTATCCCTTGCTGTGGATGACAATCAGCCATAGTCATTTAAGAGATTTAAATATTAGTATGTGTCTATTTTATTGTAATAACCAGTAGTGTCACTTAGACACATAATTAAACTATATGAGAAATAATCACTAAAACATACATAAAGGCTCAAAGAAATGAAGTATAAATAAAAGATTCTTTTAGAATTTTATTTAGATAGAGGAAGGGGTAGAGAAATCTCATCTATAAAGTTTCATACTCTTTTACTACCCTTAATTCACTAGATAGGCATTCATTGAATGCCTGCTGGGTGCATGGCCGCGTGAAACAAGTCACAGTCATTATGTTCAAAAAAATGAATCTTCTAAAGAGTCAAAATTAAGGCAAGTGAATAATTTGTGATTTTAAGTTTTTACAGAACAAAAGGCCTATTTTGAGTGGTCTACCATTAAAACATATTCATGTTTTTGAATTTCCTTTCTTGAACAAGAGTTCAAAAATGTAATTTCTAATTGGAGAGGGGAGTTGTCCCCATAATTCATCAGCCTTCCCTTAGTGTGACTACAGGTAAAGAACTAGAGTCAATATTCTAGCAAATACTATTATGTTTCTCCAGAGGGTCGAAATCCTTCCCTCCCCTTCCACACAGATACTCTTGAAAGTGAAAATAAACCCCCAAATCAAGCTTAGAAAGCCCCCAAAAGTAATCTGTTGAGAAAAGTGAGGACTAGATTGTGCTTGTCACGCTATTTTCCGAATGTAGTCCTCCTTCCACCTCTCCCTCATCTGTGAAACACATCTGCGATTTTTTTACTAACCATTTTCCAGCCTCTTTCATAAAATAACGGTTGTGTTCTGGTGTTTTTCATTTTGAATACCGAGAGCATGTCTCCCATCTCATCCACCGCCACATTGTTAAATCCAGAGTAGAAGGAGAGAGCGATCGCTCTGGTGTCTCCAGTTGGCAGCAGAAAATGTGTTGTTTTCAATTACTGTGTGTAAAAGCCCAGCCAAAGGGAAAGCTTTTCAGGATGACGGCCTAGAGAGGGAGCTACTACAAGTAGACACTGAAAGGACAACCCCAAAATGCCCCAAGAAGGGATTCTCAGTCGTGACAGCAGCCAAGCCCCAAGACTCCCCTCAGTTTTGCCAGGTCGCCTAAAGGGAAAGTATTTGTCTCCTAGACCGAATGTCACAGACAGACATGGCCTGGATCCCTACAGAGGGCTGTTTGACAAAGGAAGTTCATTGCCCAGCCTTTTGCTCCAAAGGATGTCTGCTCTCCGCAATAGTAAAAGTTAACACAATACAGAAGTCTCGCTAATACAAAGGATTTGCGATTAACACTCTACATCAATTCTGATTTTCCATATTTTTTTAGTAGAACCAGGTTTGCTAATAAATTGCCAGCTGTTAAAGTCACTAAGCTTATTTTCATCACAACCACCACATACCAGGACCCCTGCAAATACCTGAGGCCTGCTTTTCTCTCATTGCGCACTTTACATTGTTTCAGATGAAACGTACCCTCCGCCAGCGTTGCTGGGGCTTCATTGTTAATGGCTTAAAACACAGTTACAAGGTTCGGGTGGTAAGCTGGCAGAGCTGCGGTCCGTGTGGCACCCAAGCTTCTCCCTCCGAAGGTCTGGAGATGATTTCAAAAGAGAAGGAAGGAAAAAATGAAGGGAAGAGAGAAATAGGCAGAAGTCAGGGGAGCCACCAAAAGCTTGGACCAGTTGTCGCGTTGCCAAAAAATAAAGGTTTTCAAATGAATGCTTCATCGGAAGCCAAGTTGGAAAGAAAAAAAAAAATGGAGTGGTGAGTTCGAAACAAAAAATGAAAGGGAAAAAAGATTGTGCACCGTCCATCAAACTGTGTGCGCCTCTGTCATTATTAAGGAAAATCTAAAGTTTAGATCTTGAATTATAATCAATATCAATTCTTCATAAGAATCACAGATTTTTCTGTCTCTTCCTTCCTCACCAACCCCCTCCTAGAGAATGTGAAGCATTGATGAGAGAAGGAGATTTGTAAAAAATAAAATTATACCAACGTTTTGAATATTTGGAGGAGCTTTCATGAAAATCACGTACTAACCCCTCTGACTTCTCAACAGCGACGAGCTTTGCCCCTGAGCAAGCATGATTTTCATCACACCACGGCTCTAGCGAAAATGCTGGTCTTGACAAGCTGTGTTCCTGGTAAAATGTTATTGTTGGCAAGTGCGGTTGGTGGGGAGACGGCTTTGGGAGGCTCCCTCCCAAGTGGAGATGTGCAAATTGACTACAGCACCTGTGGGAGAGTCAGGTACGTCTGACCCAGATTCGCTCTGTTTTCTAGCACCCTGTCCCTTTGTTCTGTAATGAGAGCCAAATGTTCCCTTTCTCCAGTCCCTCCGGCCCTGTAACGTGACGCCCATCCGCCTGGACAGCCCCCTGGCCCTTCCCCACTCCCGGGCCCTGCAGCTACCATTGGCCTGAAATTGAAAGGGGTTTAAAAGCCCTCAGTTCTCTGGGGTGTCGCTCTAATGCTCTCTGCTCTCTGAGTTCTGAGATAGCTGTGCGCTGCTAATTTTTTTTTTCCCTCCCACCGTGAACCAGACGGCTAGCAAGTCAGTTATGAAAGCTAAACTTTTATTTACTTATTTGTATTGGCGGGAGAGTCATCCTCTTTTTCAGACAAGAGAGTCTTCTCCCAAATGAAAAATCCAGTGAATTTTCTTATACGACATAGGACTCCTGGTAGGAAGTGCTGGTGCCTCCCTGGAATCACTGACGCTGGTGTTGGGGCCCCTGGTTTTTTCTGGCTGCTTTTCCCTGATCTCAGGAAAGATGCAGGGAAGTGAAGCTCTAGCCATGTGCCCGAGCAGCTCCTGCTCTGTGCCAGATCGCATGGGAAAATGTCAGCACGTGGCTGGCTTTGGTTCATCCTTTACCCAAGCCTGTCCCCCGTCTGACCAAAAGCCAGGGGCCACACAGGTCAATCAACCACACATCTGCCCAGCAGACAAACGAATCTTCCCCCAAGACAAAGCAAATCTTAGGTTTCAGGAATAAAATTTAAGGAGTCGTAAGTGCTGCATAGAGAGGACCCTTGTTAGGGGTCCTAACACTGTCTCCCGCATAAGCGACTCAGCTTCAAGCTGATGAGTTAAAATGGCCTGAAAACTCCAAGAAGACCCTGAGTTCTGTCACCCTGAAATAGGACCATGAGAAATTTGGTCTCAAATTTGTCAGATCAGGCCCTGCTTTTCTAGGCATCCTCCCTTCCATTTCTGTGACCCCCCTATCAATTTTCTTCTTGTTGTTGAAATGCCATGTGCTTTTAAGAGATGACCTCTCTGCTGGGGCAAACAGTTGGACTAGAGTTAAAGAAACCAATTTGGCTTCAGTATTCTGGGCGAAGAGGAAGAGTCATATTCAAGAGCTGTTTGAAAGGGAGGTTTTAAATATAGTTACGATTTACTAGACACCAGGCATTGTGTTAAGGACTTTACATTCATTATCTCATTCAGTCCACACCACGAGGCTATGCTATAAATACTATTGTTGACTCACTTTGTGGATAAGGACATTGAAATGCAGGGAAAAATGAACTTCCCTATGCTGATATGCATGACCGAGTTGGGATTTGTATTAAAGTCTCTCTAATTCCGAAGCTCAGATTTCTAACGGAAATGCCGAGCAAGACTTGGTGAATGATCAGATGCTGGGGCCCGAGACAGGCTTTGGGGTCAGAGTCATGACACTCTATTGAATCTAGAAATATTGAAATATGAATTAAGATTCACCAAATACACAGTTAGACCTAAAAGGGACTCTAGTGATTTAGACCAACTCTACCATTTTACAGATGAGGAAACTGAGGGTCATAGGTGACCCAATCTATGCAAGCTCACGTTGTGTAATAGTGGCAGAGCTCCAGCTGGAAATCGGCTCCTCCAGGCCCTACACTGTGTTGTTCCACTTTATCAACTTATATGGCCAGTACTCTTGGCCATCTTTATTTTCAGTGTAGTTTGTTCACTTCTTTTCAAAAGTTTTGACTAAAAACAGAACATTGTATCCACAATCAAGTCTTTATGACATGGAAATTTCTTTACCTGCCATTGGTGGTGCTTCTGATTATCATCATACCTCTGCTTCCATGTCATTTTCAAGTGCCAGCTATAAGGCCAGAGGAGGGGAATATTAAAGAATTAGACACTGAGGTCCCTAAAACAAATGAGTGAACCAGCCAGCCTGCTTAGAACATTTTGTTCAGTCTCCAGAAAATTAGGTGAAACTGCTATTCTGTCTTCCAGTGTAAGTTTAGGGTATTTTTCTTTATGTACATGTCGAATGCTCTCTGTGCCTTTCAGCTTTGTTGGGGAGGAAGTGTATGACCTCTTAGCCTGTATTTTCCCAACTCATGTGGGACAAATTAGCCAACCATAGCTTTCCCCTGACTAAAACACTCATATTTCTAATTGAAGAGAATAAACACCCACTTGCTTGCATTTGTTTTAGACGAATTAATATTATTTACCGAGCTTCTGTTTGGGTGCCATGTTCTGGGCAATGTACTTTACAGTACATTTATCGAATCCTTACCACTATGATTGTATCTACGTTTCAGATAAGGAAACTGAAGATGAATTGTTGTTGTTGTTCAAGTTCCCACAGCTAAGTAGACTCTCTGGATATCTGTTCACCTGCTCCATCCAACCCTCTTTCCGCCACAACATGCCTCCTTCCATTTGCAATTGTTCACAGGCTCCTCATCACCAAAGTCCAAACTGCTGAGGGAGACATGTACCCTCTCAGGGTCTGGCCTCTGTACCTCCTGCCTCCTCTCTCCCTGCATCCCCTAGAGACAACCTCTCTCTCTGCAGCCACAGGAGGCTCTGCAGTTTCAAACCTTCCAGCCATTGACCACATTTTTTTTCACTTCTTGAAGTCTCCTCACGAAACTCATAGCTACTTTACAGATAATTAAGGAAATGGAAACATACGCATGTTTAATCTAGATCAGCCTCTTTTACTTCTAGAAAGGACTAGTTTTTCTCCACTATCTTATTTTTCCTGGTTTTAGTGTCACTAGAAACTATGTGATTGAGAATGAAGAACCTTTTCAATGTAAACTTAAAAAAAAAAAGTAGCCTCTGGACGAGAATGAGTACTTGGGTCTGCTGCTGCTATAACGTTGCTTCTCCAGGCAGGCCCGTCTGCGGGAGCAGAATTCAGGCATCCAGCCCAGCGTGATGTACAAAGAAAACCATTGCTGGTTGGCAAACCAGCCATAAGTATGGTGGGAACTGATTCAGCGCTCTGTTAGGTCTTGCCAAAGCCAACAGGAGGGACCCAAGGTACATACACTTGACCTGGGCAAAAAGTTTAAGTCCACCCTAGGCAAGACAAAAATAAAAAATGATACACTTGGTATCCTCAAGACTGTCCAGGAAAACTACAGGTTGTACAAGCTGAAAAAGAAAGTATCTTGCCCCAAGAGGTACCACATATGTGAAGCAATAAAAAGAAATGTCTAAAAACGGAGATCTCAAGAGACAAGGGTCCTGACATATTAAAAAAAAAAAAAAACACTTGCAGAAAGCAAATTATATAAAGCCTCAAAGGCAACAATGGAGTCATGCTCAGAGAGTCACAAGTCTAGACGATGATGTACTTCTCTTCCTTCTCCCCACCACGGAGACCTTTCTGTCCTTCTCGTCATCCTTGCTTTAACCGCATTAAGAATAACAAGTTTCTATCTTGTGTCTCCAGGGAAGCATAGCAACTTTATAGCGGGTGGAGATATGAACCAAGTCCTTGTCACAGGCACGACTTCAGTTTTTGATACATAGGTATCCAACTACTTCAAGAAAGGCAACTTGTGAAAAATTCAAAACACTGCACAGATTTTCAAGATTACTGATAACCACTGTGGGACTAAATCTTATTATGTTGTATTGCTGCAAAGTATTATTTTTGAAAACTCAATTATATATCAACTGACCTCCATGAACTCGCTGCAAAAAGAGCCCTGCTGAGAATAATTTTGGAGGAAGAGGTGTTTTTTTGATCATGGAATATGACCCTTATTTCAATTGTTTCTAAGTTCTGTTTTCATTCACACTTCTCTTTGTTCACAGCAGAGATCTTCTCTTCCAAATAGCCTGGAGAGCAAAGACGCTCATACAACTTCCAAAGTTCCACATTGTCTTCTCTTCTTGAGAGGTCGCTCTTATTTTTTCTAGGTATCACAGAAAGTAAAGTGGAATTAGAAATAAATATTCTCTCAAACATATCGAGTATAGAAATGTCCAAAGAGAATGCTTAAACCCAAAGGGAAGTGAAGAAAGCAGGAACTGGAAGGCAAAGGCAGGGGAAATTTGAGGAACTCAAGTTTCATGGGGATGTTAGAAAAAAAGAAGTGAATGTAGACAGATATTGGTGCCAAGGCGCAATATAAAATAAATACTCAAAAGTTCAACACAGACTTTCAACTATCAAACAACATATGGAATTTCCTTTAACGTCTGCTGGAATTTTCACTAAAAGCAGATCAACAGGCATAAACAGCAGTTTATTAAAGGTGACCCAGCCCTAATGATTCATGTTTATTTACCATTCAACAAATTATTAAGCCTGTAATACGCCAAGGCCAATGAAAAACTAATAATACAGACCCTCTTCACAAAGTTTCATATTCGAATAAGGAAAATGAACATTTAAACAAATAATAGGGGGTTACAGAGGAGGTGGTATGCACAAAGCACACCCAAAACACAGGGGGGCACAGAGGAGGAAGTGGCTAATTATCCGCAGAGTGGTCCAAGAAGGTTGCCCAAAGGAGGTGATTCTTAAGTTGGTCTTGATGGATGAGGAGGATCAGCATTTCAAAATGGCAACCAAGGCATCACATACCACAGTGCAACGTGGTCATGGGGAGCAGTTTCAGGTCTGAAAACTGGAAGAACCATTCAATTCCATTGAACAAGCAAGTGTCCAGAGCTTACATCTGCCCTTAGCACTATGTCGAGTTTTTGTGGATATTAAGAAGAGAAAAAGAAATAAAAGACAGAACCCTGCCAGCCATGATTTGTAATCACAACCAGGCTTATAAACACGTGAACTAATGAGAGAATAATATAAAACAGTACCATTAAGTACAAAATTTGCGTGGAGACACTAGGTACTATAAGAGGTCAACCTCTCAAATCTTACTGTTTATAATATTATTAGGCAAGACCATGGAGGGTCTATTTTTAAGGCATATAGTGGGTAGAAACTGGTAATTATAGCTCATTTCATTAACATTTGTTCCAGATAGGTCATCTAAATCAATCATTGGAAATGAAATGCTTAATTGTTTAGTGAAAATTGGCAATGAAGCAAATCTTACCAAGAGATTATTTGCCAAACAAAGCACAGTGTTCTTTCGTATAACCTATAATGGAATAGACCGGGAAGTGTCTTTTGCCTTTTCCATGATCTAGCCGAACTTCGAGGCAGATTTTGAGATCATGTGGTCAGCTTCTTGTTAAACCTGAGTGAGCATACTTAAGCAATTATTGAGGTTGGGAATTGGGTATCAGATGGCAAATTAAGAAGAGGATTTCATTGAACCTTAACAACCAGGTACGCAGCTCTTTCCTTGACCCCTAAGTAGGGACCAGGCCTTGTCAGGCCATGAATAAGTGACCACAACAAAGGAGCAAGTCAGCAAAGACAAGGGCCCTATAACTGCCTATCTGTAGTCCACTGATAGCCAGGAGGGAGATGTGGGTAACGGACAGGAGAAAAAGAGACTCTATGGGACAGCCAACAAATGGCTGCATAACTGCTTGAACAAACTCTGCCAGGAGTTCTATAAATATAAGAATCATCTTAACATCTAACAGACCTTCCTTTTAATGGACTAGCTCTAATAAACAGCCATAAATGTCTTTAATTAATCTTCAAAAATAGATTGACTAATTGTAACTTTCCAAAAAAAAAGTTTATTTAGTATGTAAATATGTCAGAATGTTGGCTCTTTAGCTAGAGGGGGTGGAAGATAAGAACAGAGTCTTTGGTGGTATTTGGGTACCAAACCACTACTTAGTGCCATCAATGACACCGTGAAGCTGCAATGCCAAACTTAGCTGCTTATAAACACTCCCGTATCCTTTTGAAATAAAAATTAGGACCAAAATGTAGGCTTTACCTCCAAGCAGACCTGAACACATTAGCCCAGCACATGCGTTCAGAATTTTCTCTGTAGATTTTCACCATTTAATTCTGCTGCTCTCAAACTGATCCAGACTTTGGTTATGTGGTTCTCTCCCTCTCTTTCTCTCTCTCTTCCTCCCTCCCTTTCTTTCTTCCTCTCTTTCTCAGGCTTGAACTTGGATCTCCTTTGTGTCTTCTTAAAATGTGAAGCTATTCCAAGAATAACTTACTCACTTTATCTCCATAAGGATCAGATTTCATGGTTGTGGTGAAACCATCACCCTGACTATAAAAGAGGTTTTGGTAGGTACCCCTCCTTCGGATTGACCTTATTCAGGTTCAAGAAATCTGTAGCCAATCTCTACCTCATGACTCCATCTGTCATGACTTCCCAGGCTGTGACATTTTTCTCTCATCCGCTTCTACATCACGAATACCTTCTCTCAGGACTCAAACCTAAGGAAAACATAAGTAAGGAGTTTTCCACCCATTCCCACCTTACTCCCCATGATGGTGGTGAGGACAGTATTGATCATTCAAAAAAAGAAAAGCCTTGGGGCGCCTGGGTGGTTCAGTCAGTTAAGGTCTGGCTCTTGATTTTGGCTCAGGTCATGATCTCAGGATCATGAGATCGAGCTCCAAGTTGGCTCCTAGCTCAGCTCAGAGTCTGCTTGTCCCTTTCCCTCTTGTACTCCACCCACTCTCTCTCTCTCTGTCTCTCTCAAGTAAATATAGAAAATCTTTATGAAAAAAAGAAATAAAAGCCTTTATCCACAGAAATGAAGTAGTAGTGGTAACATTTCAATCACTAGTCAGCAAATAAGAAACAAATTTGGCCAAATTGGAGGGCCTTTTCTAGTACTACTGACATTCCCTCATACTGTAACTGGCTTTTCTCACTGAGGGCTACTGACCTTGCCCTTGTCTTCACTTCCAGAAAGATGATTTTTCTACCAAGTGACAACACAAAACAAAACAAAACACCGCACTCTTAATGGCAGGCAGATGAGAGAAAAATTGTCTCTGGCGGCTTCGGTGATTTATTCATCTGTCCTAAATACAATTGTGTATCTAGCTTTCTACCTGACAATTATTAGGCCATCACAAATATACAGTCCTTGCACTTTATTCCTAAATAGAACATAGACTCAGAAGTCAGCTTAGTCATCAGATATATATATAATTATTATATGTTATAATTATTTAATTAATAAAATAGAATAATTTATATAACACACTTAGTAAATATAAATTATACTATATAATATTTATTATATTATATAAAATATAAATATATTAATATCTTAAACCCACCAATGACTGAGGACCCAGTTACCAGACCCTTCTTTGCCAAACATACAAGGACCAGATCTGAGGTCCTACTGATTGAAACCCTTCTGAGTCTTCCTAGGTACTTTCAGTACAGCTTGTAGTTTAGAACATGAAGAAAATTAGAATAATACATGACAGACCATATAGGCTTGAGATGCCATTACAGTCAATCTTATAGGCTCTTGTATACTTCAAAAGCATGGAGATTTTCACTCCCACTCTTCCCTCCCCCCTTTTCAACTGGCATTTACCAAAATAAAAGAGGAAATGAAATTATATAAACCACTTTCATGACATATTGTTGGTCTGGCTTACATTCCCAGTAATCTATATGTATAATCATTTTATGGCTTAAAATATTATGATTATGCCTCACATTTTTAAGATAAAATGGATTTTTTAAAAAGGAGAAACCAGAGGAAAAGAAGGAAATATTGGGATTATGGAACAACCTTTAATTCAAAAGGTTTTTCAGTGTATCTGTTCTCGGGGATTGCAAATCAGACACCCAATCTCACATAGAGCTGTGGGACGTCATAGGCTACAGAAAGGATAAAAATCCTCCCAGACTCTGGCTTTCCGAAGTTTTGTGGGTTTGAACAAGACCCTTACTGCGATTTGGACTTGGGTTCTGTGGTTAATATATGATAACGGGGTTATTACACAGTGATCCTTGAGCTTTTAGGTCAGCTGTGGCAATCAATCAAGAGACACTTCTTTTTTGGCAGGCACACACTTCCATAAAAAATTCTCTGGCAGACTCAAGTTAGTTAGTAATGACAGAGTAACCTCTATGTCAAATAATATATTGGATAAATTTTGCATGTGCTATTGACTGACAGAAGCTCTGGCACTCTGGTAAGTAGAAATCCAAGCTTCAAAAGAGCATAGAAACCTCTTTCTTCTACCCAAACTAAAGTTAGTTAAATTAAACACATTATATCCATAAAAGTTTTAAAAGAAAACCACTTCAGGAGTAAGTTCACGTTTTGGTGCCTATTCTCTCTTAGTTCCTCTTCTTTACTCTATTACAAATAATCTCCGTAAACATCCTTTTCATTAAGATAATTCATATTTCTGAATGATTAAGTTCCATTCAACAAAAATTTCCTTAACTTCTATTGTATATTTGGCATGGTGCTAGGATTAGTGAGAAGATAAAGATGGACGAGATACTCCGTAAGATCTTACATCTCATTCATAGTCACCATCTTGCAGGATCAGCAAGTTTCAAAGGGATGGAGGAAGAGGAGATAATTTTTTTAATTTGGTTCTTGGTTTACCTTGGTTTGTTTGTATTTCCCACTAAGAAGATACCGGCATGTGGTGATTCTTCTCCATCTTATGAAAATAAAAGGGGGTGAGGAGTCTCTATGGAGCAGTTAGACTGCAGCTAAATAACTCTTAAATTTCCTATCAGCCATTTTAAGTGAGGCAATAATTATTCTAATTTTGGCAAGGACAGGAGAATCTATCATGACCTACAGTGGTCTGTTAAGGCAGTTCTGTTCTCAGGGGGAAAATGGAGAGAAAAACTTATCAAATTTGACCAAAAATAAATTCTCATGGATTGAATAAGAAAAATTTGGGGAAAGGTAAGACTAAGCAACCACTGAGATGGGCTTCTGAATTAACTCAATGATTCTTCTCTTAAAACAGACCTGTTAAGAGCTCCCTGCTCAGCAGGAAGCCTGCTTCTCCCTCTCCCCCTCCCCGTCCCCCTCCCCGTCCCCCTCCCTCTGCTTATGTTCCCTCTCTTGCTGTCCCTCTCTCTCTCTGTCAAATAAATAAAATCTTTAAAAACAAAAAAAAAACAGACCTGTTGAGAAAACTCAGCTCTCAAGTATGGTACCCTCTGACTTCTATGTAATGCCTATGCATACTCCAGGACGGAGTTTAAATGATGGAACTCCAAGTTGATTTTTCTAAGAACATGCTAAGGGAGTAGTGACAAAGATTCTATGTATGGGTTACATGCGGCAGCACTATCTAATAATAGAAAGCAAGTCACATATGTAATTTCAAATTTTCTTGGTGCCACTGTCCACTAGAAATACAATGTGAGCTACAAATAATTTTTAATTGTCTAGTAGTCACATTACAAAAAAAGAGAAACAAGAGATTCGCTTAACACTATATTTTATTTAACACAATAATTTGAAATTATCATTTCAAAATGTCATCAATAGGAGCACCTGGGTGGCTCAGTTGGTTAAGCATCTGCCTTCGGGTCAGGTAATGATCCCAGCGTTCTGCAGTCAAGCCCAGCATCAGGCTCTCTGCTCAGTGGGGAGTCTTCCTCTCCCTCTCTATCTGCCTCTCCCCCAACTCGTGCTCTCTCTTGTTCTCTCTGTCTCAAATAAATAAATAA
This sequence comes from Ursus americanus, assembly GCF_024610735.1. Taxonomy (NCBI): domain Eukaryota; kingdom Metazoa; phylum Chordata; class Mammalia; order Carnivora; family Ursidae; genus Ursus; species Ursus americanus. The sequence goes on along the minus strand of NC_142137.1, from coordinate 46,340,894 downwards.
AATCTTTTTAAAAATGTAATCAATTAAAAAATTAGTGAGATATTTTGTGTTCCTTTTTTCTACTAAGTCTTTGAAATCCAGTGTGTATTTTTCATTTACAGCGTATTTCGATTTGAACTGGACTCCTTTCAGGTATTCCCTAGTCATACATGGCTAGTGCCTGTTTTACTGGGCAGCATTGATCTACAGAATTCTTTTTTTTTTTTTAAGACCTTATTTATTTATTTGACAGAGAGAGAGACAGCCAGCAAGAGAGGGAACACAAGCAGGGGGAGTGGGAGAGGAAGAAGCAGTCTCCTAGTGGAGGAGCGTGATGTGGGGCTCGATCCCAGGACTCTGGGATCATGCCCTGAGCCAAAGGCAGACACTTAACGACTGAGCCACCCAGGCGCCCCCGATCTACAGAATTCTTAACACAGCAAGAGATGCTCCCATCAAACTACATAAGACTCTTAGTGCTGACCTTCTGGTTCAAGGAATCGATTGGTAATGAAAAAATTTCAATCATTTTTTTTTAAAGATTTTATTTATTTATTCGACAGAGATAGAGACAGCCAGCGAGAGAGGAACACAAGCAGGGGGAGTGGGAGAGGCAGAAGCAGGCTCATAGCGGAAGAGCCTGATGTGGGGCTCGATCCCATAACGCCAGGATCACGCCCTGAGCTGAAGGCAGGCGCTTAACCGCTGTGCCACCCAGGTGCCCCAAAATTTCAATCATTTAAATAAGCTTCAAATAGTAAAAACCATGCTTTTTGAGAAGAGGGATAAAATAATCCAATTTAAAGCTTGAAATATATCATGATCTGAGCACAAACTTCAATTAAACTTGACAAGTAATTAATGTTCAACCATATTTCCTTACCAGTTACCTAAAAATCTGACATGATTTTGTCATCGAAGTATTTTCAACTCCAGATAATATTTGCCATTACACAAAACCCAAAAGTTCCACCAACCAGTTCTCTGGGTGAAGTCCAGTCACTCCTATCAATCCAAATGAACATGCCTATAAAGAAAATAAGGACCTTTAAACTACCATTTATATTATGGTTCTAAAGTCAAACTGCTCATCAGCAGTAACAACAGTTCCTGGTGTAGTTTGGCAGGAGAAGAACATGCAATGCAATTCACCATGGACTTCCAAAGATCAAAACCGACCAGATCTATAATCGTGTGTTCAAACATTCTCATTTTGAAAAGATAGAGTTTATTTGTTTCTGAAACAGCTAATTTGGAATTCACATAAATATGTCCTTAACTTCCCTTCTAACACAAGTATGAATTCCTCAAAGACCACAAGAGCCAAGTTTATACTTAACTATAGTGGAAAGGTTTGTCAAAATGATATTTTTCTATTACTGAACTTTTATTTTTGTTTGTTTAAGAACTTTCATATTTTTAAGAAAAATGTAAAATGATTATACAGGCAACCCCGTAGAAACTGTGCATCCACCCTTTGTGTAAACTGTTGATAAAGACTTTTTTATGAAAAATAAATCCTCTTTCAAAAGAATTTTGAACTTTCCATCATGATTTTCATGTTTTAAGATGCTGCCTTATCTTGTGCTACCTGGTTTAAATGATAAATGCTAAGCAATCATTGCAAGGGAGGCGGCGAAGAGTGATGGACATCAGTGCAGAAAGCCCAGAACTTGGCCTCCCACTGATGAGCTGCAGAACTAAAAAATGCATTTCAAGTCTCTGGGTCTCAATTTCCTCATGCGTAAAAGTTGAAAATAAGAATAAATCAGCTTCAGGATTTCTTATGTTTTGTAAATTACTAGGGAAATCATAGTAAAAATTTGAAAAGATTAGTCACTTGTTAGGCTGAGCAAAGAAGTTTTGCATTTTCGAAGGGTCTAACCATGGAAAAGTAACCCATGTCAAGTTTTCATTTAATCAGCTTTGTCTATACAAAGGCTAACAATTGTTTGATTCTGCCACTTCCATTAAGTGTTCAAGTTAATTCAATGTTGGATCTGTCTTGCTTCTTCCAAAGCTAACGTACAAAAAGGAAAAACCCCAAGATTGACTCTGACAATGTATAAATTGTTGTTCATTGTCTGATATGTCCGTTTCATGATCTAACATAGACATGATAGAGAATCTATGGGTGCTATTAGTGAACGTATATTTCTCCTCCATCGTTTTGGTAAACAGGAGTAAACCATTGAGTTATATGGTCTGAAAGAATTACTCTATCTCCAAAAGTTGAGTATTATTCTCCTTCCCAAAGCGTAAAATTAAGTGTGGCATATTCTGAGGACTGACAAGACAATTATATTTTTTTACTGTATTTACTTGTATATTAAGTTTGAGAATAGAGTCAAGGATTAAGTGTAGTAACTGTGTATATTCATGGCATAAAATTTCAATGTGGGTAGTCATTCTTCTAATAGTCTAAAAACCATCGTCCAGAAACTTAGATAGATGATAGATAGATAGATAGATAGATAGATAGATAGATAGATAGATAGAGGCGCCTGGGTGGCACAGTCATTGAGCGTCTGCCTTCGGCTCAGGGCGTGATACCAGCGATCTAGGATCAAGCCCCACGTCGGGCTTCTCCGCTGGGGGCCTGCTTCTTCCTCTCCCACTCCCCCTGCTTGTGTTCCCTCTCTCACTGGCTGTCTCTCTCTGTCAAATAAATAAATAAAATCTAAAAAAAAAAAGATAGATAGATAGATAGATAGATAGATAGATAGATAGATAGATAGACAGACAGGTGGAGATAGGCAGAGTGTATCTACATACATACACCTATAACATTTTTAACTTCCCTATGGTTTTGCCTATAACTTCATAGACATAAGAAGACTTAATGAGAATCAGCCTAATAACCAGCTTAAAACGGAGCAGAGACACTAATGGAAGTCCCTTGCTTCATCTTCTAATGGAAAGCACTACTTTTAATTGTGATTTGCTTGCAAACAGTGCTTTATGCACAATTCAATCCTTTGTTTCTATATGAAATGCCTAGATTGTTTAAATGACATATGGATTCATTGATCCTTCTTTCCTGTTTCTTTTCATTTGATGATTTTTACATAGTAATTAATATTTTAATTACATGATAAGGTCACTGGCCCTAAAAACAAATTTGTAATTTTTATCTTGGTGTGCCTGGATATGTAGCCATATATTTATATGCTGTTCAGTCATTCATCAGCTTTCTATTTTTTTCTTTTTAATATGAATTTTAAATTCAAACAAATATGTTCTACTTGACAACAAAATCATTTTGCAATATATATTATGTATTTTTGTATATATGTATTTAAACGATTCTTTCCCATCTTTATAATAAAAATGCAGTAGGAATACAATTTTAAACAGAATGAAAGATTAAGCAAACCAAAAATAATGAAAAGTCAAAATATGCACACTGTGCAAAAACATGGTCACATAGATTTTGCCTTGTATAAACTTCATCCTGCCTATGTGGGTTTTAACATATTTCCATGGCTTTAAATAGGAAAACATCTTAAAGCTCAGCCCATGGGAAACCCAAGCTTGATTAGTTTTCCCTTTTACTACAGCCTGCAGAGTGTAAAACACAGCACATCAGAATTGAATTTGTCATCTCCAGACCTCACAGGAATTTTAGGAACTAAATAGTTAGGAAGCCATCCTGGTACTTCTCTTTGCTTTAATCAAAGTCGAAGTTTCAATTTAAACATTCAGGAAATCTCCCTTATTTAAAGCAATCAACTCGTTGCTGACAGGGTCTGGCCTTACTGTGTTTAATTTTTTGGCATCAAGCAAAACTTGATTGGTCACAGCCAGCGCACGAGGAGTCCTCCCCTTCCCTCAAAGAAGAAAGAAGGATTCCAGATCTTTGCTGCTTCCAACATGAGTCTAGAGATATTGGTGCATTTTCAAATCAGCAATGCATTGACGTAAACCTCCCCTGGAAAATGGAGCTAATGTTTAAGATGTGCGTGGGCTTGCAGAGTCAGACAGCTATCCCACTGAGGGCTGCTCAGCTGTAAAAGAATTTTCTGAGACAGTGTGAGTCAAGCTTCTTTATTCCTCCGATTTCTCCCTCTTGTCACACTTCGCGGGATATGTGGCAAGTCACCAACTTGTATTTTATTTTGAAGATTTCAATTTCCTGTAGATCAAGGAGACAACAGATCGAGTGAGGCGTGAGGCATGAGTGGGGTTGAGGCCTGCTTAAAAGCCAGACACCAGAATCTCCCAGGAAAATGGGTTCCAGGAACGGTCTTATGTGATGCAGGCATAGAGGCAAAGGTGGATGCAGACGTAGGGCCAGAAGTAGAAATTGAGCTGGATAGAGACAGAGACACATCCTCCTACATTGAAGAAATGTGGAGGGAGAAAGAGCTAATAGAACTACACCGACTGCACTAAGATTGAAAAGCATCATTAAAGCTCTGAGAAATGAATCATTCAGTCAAGAGTTTGGAATGATGGCATCTGTTCTCGGAGCTCTCAGTGGCTCATCTTCTTACAGTAAATACTCAAAGATGGGGAAAAGGAGGTGTTAGCTCTTTAGTTTGGTCACCCCATGGAGATACTGCCAAAACATTGCTGAAAGTATTCTACACGAAATTCACCTCGAACCTTTGCAGCCCTCTATGATAGTTCTCCAAGAGTGCCTTTCCTAAAAGGAGGCTGAAAGATGTGGTAAATTATGTAGTGAATTTACTAGTTCTTGAGTGATGAATTATCTAGAGGGTGTTATATTTAAACACTTTCACCTCTTACAAAGCAAATTTTAAAATAAAATTCAAGTGGTAACATTTTGTGTTGTCAGAATGCTTAAATTGCACAAGATTTTAAGATCTTATACAGGATTCTTTTATTTCACAGACTAGTATTTGGGCCGTGCCTTAGTCTAATTAGGCCGCCACAACAAAATACCACAGACTGGGGGCTTAAACAACAGAAATGTACTTTCTCACAGTTCTGGAAGCTAGAAGTCTCAGATTAAGGTCTAGAAGGGTCGGTTTCCAGGAAGAGCTCTCTTCCTGGCTTCTACACAGCTGTGTGCTCACATGGCCTTTGCTCTGTGAGCGAACAGAAAGCGGGAGAAAGAGGGGGGAGAAAAGCATGAGGTGTCCGGTGTCTTTTCTTATAAGGATGCTTGTCCTATCATATCAGGACCACCCCCCATGACCTAATTTAACACTAATTACCACCTAACACCTTACCTCCAAATATAGTCACATCGGGGATTAAGATTTTCACATACGAATTTTGGGGAGACACAATTCAGTCCATAGCAGTCTATTAACAAGATCTCAGATATTTATGTCATTTACCTACCAGCAGAGGAAAAATTCTTTTCTTCACTATGAACTGACAAATTCATATATATCTGCTCCTCAAAATACACACATGTACATCAGAAATAAACTACAGTCTTGGAAATTAATATGTGCATTTGTGTGTGGAAATCTGATACGTTTCCCTAGAATATCTAATGTTTCCTTGATGCTGCTGATGAAAAAAAGACCAATTTAACAAATCATTCCATTCATGTTCTAGTCAAAATCAGATGCTATCGAATAAAAATGTTAAGAGCTTCAGATTCTCTAAAAACCGTATCATTAGTTACAACATGGCCTAGGATAACTGTACTAAACAATTTCATAGTTTTTACAGAAATGCCTTTTCTCTTGACCAACGGGAGAGAAATTTATACAGAAATTGCCCCCACAAAATATAAGAAAAGGTGTTACGCATTTTGGGGTACAGGGAAATGCCTATTACACTTTCATTTTTCAACCATGGCATACCACAGCTCAAAACCCAGGGGCAAAGAACTCACTTAACTAAGGTACATCCCATACATCACAAAAATGGGGCTGCCTTTACTGAAAGATGATGTAATATTTGAGGCAAGTATATTGTGTTACTGAGTTTTCTGTAGTTTTTCCTTGTAAATGTCACCATTTGGATATGATAAGTGAGGACAACTATTTGATATACTGTGTTTTATTTCCTACTCATGCATCATTTGAGCCAGAGTTTCTCCCAAGTGTGGTCCAGAGAGCCCTGGGGGCCCTCTGGTTAGTCTATAATGCTTCATGGGGAGGAAGAACTTGACTGGAGCAGGGGTACTGAGTAGAGTGATGGCTTCAGAAAGCAATTGAGGTCATGGTAGTTCTTACCCACAAAAGGAGGCCAAAGAGCAGAAGTCTGACAAGTCTAAAATGTAAAGATTTATCACGACGGCCTCATGAAAAGAGGGCAAACATGAGACGATTAAACCCAAGGACCCCTTCTCTATCCCAGGGCAGCCCTTTCCTCCTTTTAGCAAGCCACAAGACCCCAACTTGCTCTCCTTTCTTCCACCTCAACCCATTGTCTCCTGACATTTCCCCAGCATCAATACTCTCACCCAAGACATGCTGCAGAGTCAGCAATGTCCTCCAGTCCTTCTTCCTCCATATTACCCCAGGGGGGCGAGATTTTTTTCTCTATAACCTGCTTTGTTACCCTTGACTAGGGGGACAGCAGAGAATACAGAAATAGCAAACACAGAAAATTACAAATACCCCAGAATTCTTACACCCCTCTGAGATGATCCCTGGACTTCTGTCTCTCCTTCATTTCCAGGAATAGAACTTTCTGCAGATCCCGCTCTAAAGCAGACACTTTGAGCTGAGGGGCATTGGGTGTAGCTCATCGTTGTTCCCATCTCACAAAGTGAGTATTTTGCATTTTCGACACGCTGGTAGTGGGTGAAACTATGTTAGATCACCTTTGTCCTGCACAAGAAAGTTCTTCTCAAACTATTTCTTCACACGGCATTTTATTTTTCTTTTCACATTATTCACTTAAAAAATACCATAGCAGTCCCATGGTATTTAAAATGCAAAGTAAAACAAAATTCAAACATTGAAATGGGGTATATATGAAAAGTTTACCCAACCCTTTTATCTCAGTCCCACTATCTGGTCTGCTTCCACTTCTGACTGTCCATTTGGACAGCCAGTCTAGATTGTCACTATATGCAAGATATCTTATATATAATTACATATATATATATATATATATATATATATATATATATATATGTGTGTGTAAGCCAATACAAATAGGAGGATTCATATACATTTTTGTATGTATGCATGTGTGCATATCTATCATCTATCTATCATCCTTTTTTTTTTTCTTAATATAGTAAACGATACTATGCATTGTCCCAAAAGTTTTGGTGCAATTTCAAGCTTTAGTAATTTTAGAAGTATAAATGCTATGAACTTTCACCAAAAAACATAAAATTTTAATCACTTAAATTGTGTTTAGGGGAAGAAAGGGATAAAGAAAGGGGGGGTAATCAGAAGGGGGAATGAAACATGAGAGGCTATGGACTATGAGAAACAAACTGAGGACTTCAGAGGGGAGGGAGGTGGGGGAATGGGATAGACCGGTGATGGGTAGTAAGGAGGGCACGTATTGCATGGTGCACTGGGTGTTATACACAACTAATGAATCATCGAGCCTTACATCAGAAACCGGGGATGTACTGTATGGTGACTAACATAATATAATAAAAAATCATTAAAAAAAAAAACATAACATAATAAAAAATTATTATATAAAAAAAATAAAAATAAAAAAAATAAATTGTGTTTATACTTATTTAGTCTTTTAAATTTTGAATAGTATCTTTTTAATGTTAATCTGTTTTCATCAACATTTGCCATCTTTACTTTGAGGGATTGAAATATATATATTACTCTGCTTTTTCCAATTACTGTGTCTTGGTGATTTTTCATTGTAATATGTATAGATTTCTGTCATTCTTTCTCAAGCCACATTGTAGCCCATCATATGAATGGGTGAGAAATGATTGAACCAGCCTTCTGTTTATGGACATTTAAGCTGTTTATAATGACACTCTAAAGACCATTCTTATATATATATATTTTTGCTCATTTATACTGGCATATCAATTAAGAATGCTTTTGATTACAAGTAAAAGAAATGTTAACCAACAATGAAAACACTATTTGTTTTAAATACTTTTCTTCTCCCCATGTAATAGGAAGTCCAGCAATGAGCGGTTGCAGGCAGTTTTAACTGCTCAACGATGCCATAATTCATTGAAAAATTCATGCTTTTTATCTTTCCATATCATCATTCTTAGTGCACTGGACTTTTGTCTTCATCCTTGTCACTTCATGGTCACAGGATGGCTACCACAGCTCCAGGAATTACATCCATCATCCAAACAGGATATAGGGGAGAGAAAGAGAAGTAACTACATCTGTCCCTTGGATGAGGACAGGGAAAGCTTTCCTAGAGCTGCAGTAGGTTTCCAGCTTTAAAATAACAATGATACCTCTCCCCATCTTCAAGGGAGACAGTAAGAAAACGGAGTGCTATTGTGTTAACTGACCAACAGTGGCTGCCACAGCAAATTCATCAATTGGAAACATTCCAGATCTTTTCAAGTGACTTTTTGCTGAAAACACAATTCTAATTCTGCACTAAATGCTCTGTCTACCCCAGCCTTCCTGATAGCTCTTCTCTAAACCCCTGCACTCCCTTTTGTCCTACCATCTAGTTTATTGCTTAGTTGTTTTATTTATTTTAGTCTTCTCTCTACTTTGAGCTTATAAAATGCTTCAGGGTAGACACCTTGTAGTTCTTTGCTGCTCTCAGAAACTAGCAGTGTCGTTAGTGTACAAATATCTATGTTAGTTAAAGAGAAATGTAGAAAGCTACTAATTAACGTTGTTTGAACACTGAAAATTTTTGAAATGCTGACATTTGCTTCACCCAGACTACTAGGTCAAAAAATATTTCTTCTTATATAGTCAAACACAAAAAAGGTAAGTTTAATGTAATATGTATGATTCTATTTCAGTAAAATCATTAGATTATATATACATATATACATGTGTGTATACACACACACACACACACACACACACTATAGATGTGCACTTGCAGGAAGAATAGGGAGAAGGTATACACTAGTCATTTACTATTGGATGAGTGATCTGTGGGGTTGGGGGAGATGAAAAGAGATACAAGGGAGAAAGAAGGGGTTACCTTTTCCTTTGTTATTTTTACTTGATAATATAAGAATTGAGTACTTGAGTAATTAAAAAATGATCGAATAGGAAATTCAAAGAAAAAAGAGAAGTCTCCTTTTTTAAATACTCGATGCGTTTTGTAATAAAATTCTAAATATTCATAAGTGGAATTTCAGGTAAATAACTATTTCTGAAATAAGTAGAGCAACTTAGCCCCTGCATTTGTATTAGTTCTTTGAACATAATTCCCTTTACAAAGAAAGAGCTTAATTAATGAAACTATGCATAAAAGTCAGTATTTCAAGTATGCACTTCCTGTACTCTTTACTCTTTTAAATAAGTCAAAAATTATTACTGATATTTTAATAAGTCAGAAAATCATTACTGATTTTTTGATTACCAAGTCGAAGGCAGGGGGAAATAATAAAACATATTTAATGTCAGTGGGCTGGGTACATTGAAATAGTCATTCAAATAGACAATGCGCACAGCCCTGCAGACTTGCGGAATATCAGGCCCTATGTCTAAAGCAAACCAGGCAGCAGATGGAAAAAATATTGGGGAAAATATTAGAGAGTCTCCCTTTCTTTTCTATCACCGCATTTATTAGGTTTTCACGGGGATTTTCACTCGTACAGAAACTGAATACACTTGTTGCTGTCCATAGGGGTGTTTTTTGGTGCTTCTGTGGCAGCTCTAAAATCCCTGAATCTGCTGAAATGGTTTTCATTGCATATCAATCAAAAATACATTTTAAAAGCAGTAATCACATTCTACAAAGAAAATCCTACATTAGGGGTAATCCTTAACTTCCTTTTCTTTCTCTTCCTTTCCTCCCCTGGTCCCTTTTCCTCTAGATTGAAATGTAAAAATCCAGGGCAGTAAGCGTAATCCCAACATAAGCAAGTGTGAGGAAAGACTGGAGAAGCACTGATCCATCATTGGATGGGGGCAATGATACATCTAAAAATTTATTGAACATTTATTATATGTCAGGCCATGTTTTTGCGTTGTACATATATTAACAAATTTAAGGCTCACAGCAATTTTGTCTATATGGAGAGATCCATATTATCAGAGCCATCGACAGTAAGCTAAACAGCAAAAGCAGTATCTTGGCAAAAGTAGGCCATCACAGGTTTTAGCCGTAGGTCACATCAGAAATGAGACAGAGGGAGAGTTAAAATTACTTCATCTTCCTTCTCTAACTTCATCCCCCTTAAAGTTCATCCTTTGGTTGGCATACAGGTCTCAGCCTTAGAGGGAAAACAATCTGCCCATCCTTACACCAGAGAAAGGACTGAAATTGCTCTCTTCACCTCTGATCTTGGTTATGTGATGGAATTTTCCAATCTGATTTATTCTTTTAATGTCTCATCATTTCAATGAAGAAAAGTCTTGAACGAATTTTTCAAAGTTTAAATTCATTCTTCTTCATATACTATATAAACGATAAATGAAATAAACTTTAGCTTGGCTTTTTCTGGTGGATCAAGAGAACAAGATTGAGATTACTGGCCAATTATTACTTCGTTTCATTTGATGCTGAGTCAGGGAGCTTGAAAAGTCACAGCCAAAATTTAGTTGACCAATTGGGGAGCTTTTATAAGAGTAAAACCTTGTTGTTCTTAAGAAGAGTTTCAGTCCTTGAGTGCCAATAGCTCTCTCAGGTCCTAATGCAATCTGTTGCTGGAAGTCTTCCTCGGGATTTATGAACACATAGTCAGCAGGAAAATCTACCAGACATTAGTGCTCAAGTCCTTATGTCACTGTATCTCCAGGAAGGTGTCTTTCCAAAAGAAAACAATAGCTCACGGTGACCTGTGTTGCCCATCCTCAGGAGAGGAGTTTATAAATCTCACCTGCAGTGGAAGGAGATACAAAGGCCTTGATCTCAGAGTGTAGCCTGTTCGCTTCCTTGCAGTGGGTTCCCGTAGCTGGCTGGTGATCTCTCCAACCAGAAATGAACATGTGCACGTGGGAATTCTCCCTTTCCCTGGAAGCTCTCCACTCAGCTGACCTCCATATCCCCATTGTACCTCACTGCCACCTGCATGGGCTCACCCTCCCTGCTGACTTGACCTCCCATCATATCACAGGAAAGGAAGCACTGAGCAGAATCTCTACCGCCCTCTAGGTTTTACCTCCTTGACACACCCTGAAACATTGAGTTTGGGGCATTTCCAACTTAAGAAAGGAAAGCAAAATCACACGTTCATTTTGGTATTATGAATCTGCTCGAAAATAGGGGGCCTGGAATAGCTCTATGCTAAAAAATACCGTTCAAAACCACGATGAGACTTTTTTTAAAAAATAAGAGGTTACGGCAAGTTCTGGCTCCTCTTGTCTCCCAGCTGCTGTCTCACAGACCCCTGCACTATTCTAAGGGCCGGAAAGGCTTCCATACACAGGCTCATTTGTGGTCGACATAAAGTAGACTGTAGCCTTGTATCCACTCTCTTTGCTTTGTTAAAAATAACATTAATACACATTCATTGTAGAAAATTTGGAAAATACAGAAAAGCATAAAGGAAATAAAAATGATCCATAGGCCCACAACTCCGCTCACTTTCTTAGCTGCTGAACTAAAAGCAAACACAGAAATCAAAAGAGCAGATAAATGTACTCAACATTTTCTGGTTCCTTTTTACATTGTTCATGTCCAAATATTTATTTAGCCAAGCAACTGGCAGCAAAGTGACTAAGCAAAAGAACTACCTTCAAATCACAGCGTCTTAGAGGCAGAATAGACAACTTGAAATCCTACCCAGGAATTTCCTCATGCTACCTCTGAGGGAGCGTAAGCCAGATTCAGGTCACTGCTTCCAGGAAGGCTTTTCTCCATAGTTGGCTTCACTCTATGAATTTCTGTTTGCCAGAAACTTCTACCTACGTATTTCCTACCCATGGGTCCTAATCAGAACTCTGGAGCAACACAACGTTTAACTTCCTCTTACGTTATTTTAACAATCAACCATTGAATCTTCCTAAATTTCTTATTTCAAAAGTAAGGTATTCTGGACTTACTATTCTGGATGAACTTTACTTTGTTCAAATCATGATGTCGAGAACTGAATAAAGAACACTAATTTTGCGGAATAACATGGGGATATCATGTCAATGTGATACTGCCACTGAATATCTATTAATAGTCAAAATGCAGTTATAACACATTTTCTAATTATAACAATAGTTTCATTTCATTCAGACTCTCTGGCCACACCTTACACCGAAGATGTTTGTAGCAACATTGCCTATAATCACCCTATTCCACCAGCCCTAGCAGGACACCTTAAGCAATTTTTGTGCCTTCACATATGCTATGATGGTTCATTGATGTGTCAACTTGGTTAAGTTGTGGTGCTCGGTTGTTTGGTCAAACACCACTCTAGATGTTGCTGTGAAGATATTTTTTTATATGTTATTAACATTGAAATCAATAGACTAGTAAAGCACTTACCCTCCATAATGTGAATGAGCTCCTCCCGGTCAGTTGAAAGCCTTAACAAAAAAGACTGAAGTCCTAGATGAAGCAATTCTGTTTCCAGACTGCCTTCATACTCAAGAGACTCAACATCAACTCTTGCCAGAATTTCTAGTCTTCCGGACTGCTTTACAAATTTTGGATTGGTCAACGCCATAGTTGTATAAGACAGTTCTTTACAATAAATCTCTTATCTTTCCATCTCTCTCTCTCTCTCTGTGTCTCTCTTCATCTTACTGGTTCTATTTCTCTGATGGACTAATACATTTCATTTAATATTCTTCCTTCCTTCCCTTCCTTCCCTTCTCTACTATTCCTTACTTTCTTTCCCTATGCTTGACATACTTAGTCAAATGTGGACCCTTAGCTCAACTTATTTTTTGTTCATAAGACAAATATCTTCACCCCTATATATGAATCATGGTTTTCTTGGCCCCATCTCCAAGCAGATATTTTTTGCCATTTCCATCTAATGAGATGTCTCAGTACTTGCTGCCTTATGAACCACAGTTCTTCCCTCAAAATATTGACTAGAATCACCTTTGCAGAAAGCCTTATGATCTAAACTCATGTGGCTCTGGTCACTGACACCTCTAGCAATTCCCATAAAACACATACCTCTGTCATATGCCTACTTTATTCTAGAAGCTTTTTTATGTGCTTTTGTTGTTGTTGTTATTTTTTCCATGCTCTTTTTTTTTGTTTCATCTGGGTTTTCTTTCATAGATATGATGATAGATAGATAGATAGATAGATAGATAGATAGATAGATAGATAGATAGATGATAGATTTTTTTAAGTAGGCGCCACACCCAGCATGGAGCTGAATGTGGGGCTTGAACTCAGGACCCTGAGATGAGGACCTGAGCCGAAATCAAGAGACGGCTGCTCAATTGACTGAGCCACACAGGTGCCCCTCTTTCCCATTTATATTAAAAGCTCTTTAAGGATATGACACATGTCTGACTTTTTAGTCTTGCCTAGGACTATGTTCAGCATACAGAGGCTCCTTAATAAATACCCTTCACTATAACTTAGTCAAATAACTTAAGACTTTCTAGTATGGATGGAGGAGAGAGCTAGACACAAAATTAGCTAGAACTTCCATAAAACTAAGCCCCATTTGGATCAAGTTTTAAGACCGCTGAGAGATTTCAGCTATTGCTATTTATCAAGCTTCTTTTAAGACCAATTTCCTGAGGGTCCATTGTTAAACTTTTCTAAGTCCTACCAGTACTCACATGCTGAGAAGATTATAAGCAATGATGCAGTGCTTCTCAAACTTTAACGTGCATAAGACTCACCTAAAGAGCTTGTTAAAATGCAGATTCTGGTTGAGAATATCTGGGTCGCACCTGAAACACTGCATCTGTAACAACCTGTCAGGTGATGCTGATGCTGCTGGTCTATGGTCCTCATTCTGATTAACATGGGTCTAATAGAGAGGACCTAGGCACAAAGTCAGAGCAGAGCCCAAATTATGACTTTCTCACCTACTAGCTCTGGGAAATACCTAAAACAATAAAATATTGGTAAGATTAAATAAGCAGATGCATGTGAAAGCACTTAGGATAGTATCTGGAATTTAATAGCTGTTCAGTAATCTTAATTTCTTTCCCACTATGTGAATAACTACCCCTGTCAACTTGTTATGTCTCTCATGTCTCATTTTAACTTTGTCAGTTTCTAATGGTGGTATTTTTTTCTCAAAACATCTTCAGGTTTTTAAAAAAAATCTATGTAAATTATTTTTGGTTTTTAATAATCTTTGTAAAATAAGAAACTATTTCTGCACTCCATTCTTTTTCATTGGCATACCACATACCATTGTGTGGGCTTTGAAGTCAAACAAACCTGATTTTTCAAATTGTTAACAAGTTACTTCGTTTCTGCAACTGTTATTTTTCTCATTTTAAAAATGAGAATAATAGTAATCCAGGCCACCGACATATGGGAAGGATTAAGTGAAAACATGTAAGAAAGGTGAATCAGGGTTTGATTCATAGTAAGCACTTATGTCAGACACTTCTTGAGCTTTAATGATAAGGGTGGCAAAACTACAGAGGAGACAATGCACAGACTTGACAGTTCTTTTCTGTCGAGGTCAGGAACAGGAAGAGTGGGACTTAGAGACCTGTGAAGAGGACATTTGAGTAGATGAGCCCAAAAATCTTGAACCTAGGGTTCACTGAATCCATTGATTAGCAGAAGTTCCTTTCCCCTTGCAAGAAGACAGCAGCCTTCCCTTTCCTGTAAAGGCCTTATCTGAGGCAGTGGCCTTGCAAGATGATGTTTTATCTTCCTCAAGATCTACCTTTCATCATGTATTGTCTACAGGCCAAATAATAGTGTCAAGTCTCAGGAGAGCCCAAACGGGGTCCCCCCTGCTTTGGGAGAAGATAGCTTACGCATAAAAAAATTGCTAAATCTGGCAAAAATATAAAAGCAAGAACCAGGAGACTATGTATGAGGGTGGTCTTTAAGGGTATAGGACTAGAAAGGGCAGAACATAAAGGACAGTAGATTGTAAGGTTGGTCAGAAACATTTATTGACAAGGGAGCACTCTCCCATGACTAAAGGTTCAATGTTGTATCAGTCTGCTATTGCCACAACAACCACATAATTTCAGTGACATGCCACAATAAACATTTATTTCTCACTTTGCTGAGGTTTGGCTGATATAGTCTGGGCTTGGCTAGGCCAGCTCCAAGCTGTGGATCAACTCCAGATCTGCAACTCATGTCTTTCATCTTCCTTGGAACAATGGTTATTCAAGGCATGGTCTTCTTGAGGCTAAAGATAGGAGTTCAGAAGACCAGTCCAATTGTGCATCCATATTTTAAGTTTCTGCTTCCATCATGTTCAATAACATCCCAATAGCTAAATCAAGTCATGTAGCCAAGCACAACGTTCTAAGTATCTGAAGGAAAGAAAATATTTTCATTATTTGCATATGGCATAATTATCTACCTAGAAAACAAAGAAAATATAGATAAAAATGTTAGAATAGTAAGAAACTGTAGCAAGGTAGCTAAATACAAGATCAGTGTATAAAGAGAATTACATTAGTATTTGTTATAAAATAATTATAAAAAATAATCTATAAAGGATACCATTCGTAGTTGAAACAAAAAGAAAAAGGTACAAAGATACAAATCTAACAAAAGAGGCACAGGACAAGTATGGAGAAAATGTTGAAGCTTTTTGAAAGATACTAAAGAAGACCTAAATATTTAAAAATAAATCTCATATTCAAGGGTAGGAAGACTCAAAATCATAAGGATATAAATTATCTCCAACAAAATTCTAAATTTGATTTAAAAATGCTAAGTAGTTATTTTTAATAATTTGACAATTCTAAAATTTATATGGAAGAGCAAAAATCCAAGAGGAGTGAAGACATTAAAGAAAGTGAACAAAAAGAATGGGAGAAGAAATATTTCTACCAGATATCAAGATCTATTATAAAGCTAAATTAATTAACACACCATAGTATTAGAACAGGGATAAATAAATATATCCATTGAACAGAATGAAGAGCTCAGGTTAAGACTCATGCTAGGAACTAGGACGATTCGTCATCCATACTTTAAAAAAAATTAGATCTTTCAATCTATCACAAAATGATAATTCCAGCAGATTAGACTGAAATATAGAAAACAAACCTTCAAATTTTAAAAGACAGTGTAAGAAGAGATCATTACAGTGGTGGCTGGGTGGTTCAGTCAGTTGAGCATCTGCCTTTGGCTTGGATCATGATCTTGGGGTCCTGGGGTCAAGCCCCACTCCAGCTCCCTGCTCAGCAGAGAGTCTGCTTTTCCCTCTCCCTCTCTCTCTTCCCCCCACCTTGTGCTTGTGCTCTCTCTCTCCCCCAAATGAAAAAATAAAATCTTTAAAAAAGAAGAAGAAGAAGAAGAAGAGATCATTACAAACTTTAGATATGGAATATTTTTATGAAATAAGACACAGAAAAAAACCATGAAAAAAGATTAATACATTTGACTGCATTTAAATAATCTCCACTGGTCAAGAAGGTTACCATGGCATGAACTCCCCCAGGTAGTGAGTGCCAAGTGCGTGTCCATGCTGTGATGGCAGAGAAGTCCCAAGGCTTCTTCAGTACCTGAAGAAGAGATAGGGTTGAAAGAACATAATGGGGTGCAAAGGCCCCCACATGAGAGTTTTACTAATTTAGTCATAATTCATTTTTACTAATTTCAAGATATCTGCTTAGTTATTTTAGTAGTTATTATTTGATGATTCCAATATCATAAGTTGCTTGTAGTTTCCACTGAAATTCACCTAGTGGTTAATTTTCTTATATGCTTAGTGATCTTTGATTCTGATCTCTATTTGGCTTATCTTTACCCATATAAATTGAGGATGCTTACCTTTGGAGAAGAATTATGTTTGTTTCTATTAGAAGCAGGAAGGCACTACTGACCATGGGCAATTTTCTCCCCCTTGGAAAGTTCTTGGATTAGTCCTAGAGTCTTTGACTTATTTCTCCCATTTTGCCCTTGGCCAAAGACAGTTTCTATAGCCCTAATACAGACATGTATATTTAAGGCAAAGTTACTTTTCAGTTTGTTTAATGATGCCTTTTTCAGCACATATTTTTGTGTTTTTGTTTCCAGGTGGCAGGTTTTTCTTTATTTCCTGCAAGTCCAGAAGTCCAATTAAAATATGTTTTATGCAGATCTCATTTTTTTCCCTCGGAGAGCCCTTCACAGTGTCTAGTCTGCCAGAATGACAGAAGCCAAAACCTTGGGTACATAATTTTGGATGGAGCCTGGCAGTGTAAGGTTGGCTGTTCTGAAGCTACAGCAATACCTTCCCTTCTTTTGTATAAAACCTGCCATGCTTGCTGCCAGCTCTGAATTGCTCCTTTCCACTGCTTCCTTCACCATAGTCCCTTCAGTATAGAATGTTTAAAGAATCTTACAAATGCTCCAAGTTGAAGAAGTATGAAAGATTGCCAGCCAGTGGCTCTCTAACTCTTCATCTGAAACTCTAGTTCTTTCTCTGCTGTTTTTATTCTAAAAGCAAAAAGAAAATGAGCATAGTCATCATAACCTGTGCCTTGATCTAATTAAATTATATCACAAGATAAGAACAGAGAGTAAGGGGCGCCTGGGTGGCACAGCGGTTAAGCGTCTGCCTTTGGCTCATGGCGTGATCCCAGCTGGGTCCCTGGGATCCAGCCCTGCATCGGGCTCCATTCTCTGCTGGAAGTCTGCTTCTTCCTCTCCCACTCCCCCTGCTTGTGTTCCCTCTCTCGCTGGCTGTCTCTATCTCTGTCAAATAAATAAATAAAATCTTAAAAAAAAAAAAAAAAGAACAGAGAGTAAGCTTACTACAAGGCTAATGTGAAACAATTAAGAATTTAGTTAGCAAATTCTAAAATAGTTTACAATTCTGTTTTCACTTTGCTATTCTGGCCTATAGCCACACAGAAAAGTGAAAGCCATTTTGCTATTCAAATGCAAGTATAGCTCATCTCAATTTTAAATGACATATTGAACAACATCATTAAACTATCATTTTCCTGCTTTGCTCTAGCTCTAAAAAAATATATACTGTCTGCTTCTCTTCTATTATTTCTAACCCATAACAAATAAAGCCTTAGAATTTGTAGTCAGAAAAACACAATCTATCATGATACTTTTTATGTTTCCTTTCACTATGAACCAAATTGTGCATTTAAAATTCTGGCTACATTTAGGATCCTAAAGGCATGTTAGCTACAATCCAACATTTTCTTTCCCTCTGGTGCCAGTTGAAAGCACACTTTCCAAGCTCTTATTCACTCATCTAGTAATGACTTCCCTTGTAGAATTTCCAGTTATATTTTGTTAGTAGCCTTAATAAAACAAAGAAAAGAATACAGTGAATAATATAATCAGATCAGAATTTTTGAAACTGCATATTTCATACTTTCCCCAAAAATGTTATCCACAACACTTTCCCAGCTTTGAGTTAAGTTATGAAGTGCTGATAATTCTACCTTTCATATATTTCTTTTTCTTAAAAAGATGAAGCAATAAGTTCAAACTTTAAAAAAGTTACTCTGCTCCAAGCAGAGGTAATTCCAATCAACCTCCAAGATAAAGGAAATGAGCAAACTGGACAAACTGTGTATTTCGGAAAAGGGAAATCTGTCAAGATAGTAAAGAATTATTGGGACAGAATATGAGAAAATATAGGAGCCTAGGAAGGTGAGTCTGAGATTTGAGGCCATTTTTCTTCTGGGAACATTTCTGACCCTAGATGGGGGAGTTGTGAGGCTAAGCTATGCTTTCCACAAACTAGCAGGAACAGGGATCAAGGATTGTGGTCAGAACCTGTCAAAGGAGTGGAGTCCTGGTGATTATCCTAGCTTTTGCTTGGCCATACCTTAAGGGTGAGCAAGAAGCAAAAAGACCTCCACAGTGGCTGAAATACAGCTGTATGCCATGAAATCCTTAAAACTGGACTGAGTGAATCCCAGGTTGTCAGTACCGCCCAGGCACCTGGTAAAAGCAAATGTAGATCCTCTCTGGAGGAAGATAACACCACCATAAGCCTCAAGGTATTTCTGTATTCAATTTTGCACAATCAATTTCTGGTACACAATGAAAAACAAGTCACATTAGGAGAAAATAACACATTCAAGGAAATCAGCAGAAATAAAAGCAAGAAACAGATCCAGAAGGTCTCCAAATATTGGTAGTATATGGAGATATAAAACACAAACTGTAAAATAACTCTGCATTCTATGATCAAAGAAATAACAGACAAGATTGAGAGTTAGAACTGAAAGTTATAAAGAGAAAAACTGAATGGAAATTCTGTGATTTAAATCACATTTACCAAGATTAAGAAATCAGTGCGTAGGCATTACAGCAGATTCGACCCAGCTAAAGACAGAATTAGTAGCTACAAAATAAGAAAAAGAAAATATCTGGAAGAAAGCAGAGAGCAAAAGAAGATAAATACAGAGAAGTGGATATAAGATTTAGAAGACGCAGTGGGAATTCTAATAGGCAAGTATTTGAAGCATCAGACATAAAATAAAGAGATAATGTGGGCAGAAAAAATATTTGAAGAGATAGTTGTTGATGAAAAAATATTGAACTGCAGATTTAAGAATCCCTAAAAACCCTAAGCAGCATTAAAACATTTCGTACATGGGTATATCACAGCAAGCCCATTGAATCCCAACTGCCCTCAAAAAAACAAGAGAAATAGAACAGTCATCAAAGGACAACAATTGGATAGAGAGCCATCTTCTCAACAGACAAAAAGTAAAAACGATGGAATTACATAATATATTTACGGGCATGGGAATAATAACCACTAACTTACAATTTTATACCCGACAAAAGTATTCTTCAAGGATGAAGGAAAAGTAAGTATTTTTCAGACAAACAAAAATTGAGAGAATTCCTCTCCTGAGGACCTGTACTGACACATAGTCATCAGGCAGCAGGAAAAATAAATCAGATGAAAGTCTGGGATGCGGGAAGAAAGAGAAAGCAATAGAAAGGGCTAATATGTGGGTAAATCTCAATGAATATTGACTATATATAATAATAATAATTTGTAATTAAAAGAGTGAGTTATTGGTGCAAGGATATATTAAAGCAATGAGAATGGGAATCACATAAACAGACCTATGCATATATAGACTATTGATTTATTAAAAAGTTAGCTCCATAGAGCAGTGGGAGTAAAATGTACCAGGATAATTGGATATCAATATTTTTAAAAAGTAGAAGTTATCCTTTACTTCATAAATGCACAACAAAGAAATTTCAAATAGATTTTAGATCTAAATGTGAAGAGCAAGTAATAACAAACACTCCAGAAGATACTTGAAGAGAATGTCTTCATGAGCTTAGAGTGAGGAAAAACTTTTCAGAAGGCAGAAAATGGTACTAACCATAAAGGAAAAGATTGATAAAATGGACTACATTAAAATCAACAATCTCCATTTATCAAAAGACACTACTAAATAAAAACTTAAACAAAAGACACTATGAAGAGAGTAAAGAAGTGTCACATACTGAGTGATAGTACATGCAATATGTGTACCTGACTAAAGGTTCACATACTGAATCTAAGAGAAGATGCTTAAAGATCAATAAGAAAAAGACATCGCAATAGAAAAATGGGCAAGATATTTGCATAGGCACTTCGAAGAAGAGAAAATCCCAAGAGGTTAATACACGTATGGAAAAGGGCTCATTTGCATTAGTAATCAGGAAAATGCAAATAAAACCAAAATGAGTAAACCCCACACACCCACCTGAACTGTTAAAAAGGAAACAACTGGCCATCACAAGTGTTGGTGAGCAGGTGGAGCAAAGGGGACTCTCATAAGCTGATGATTGGAGTGTAAATTGATAACCTCTTGGAAAACGTATTGGCATTAATTACTGAAGTTCAGTTTACATACAATTGACTCAATGACAGTTGACTCAATAATTCCACTCCTATGTAGATATCCAGTGGAAATGAACACATGTGCACCAAGAGACATGCTTAGGAATGTTATGGCAGCATTGTTCCTAATAAAAACCCCAAACTGGTAGCAACCCAAAAGTCCATCAAAAAAATAGATCAACAAATTCTAGTACATCCATTCAATTCTTATGAATTGCATGAAAACACAACTGCAAAAAAACGCTGTGGATAAAGCTTCAAATATAATGTGGAATGAAAGACTGCAGACTCAAAGAATGCATACCATATGATTCCATTCCTGTAAATTTCAAAAATCGGACACTACATTATGGTAGTAAATGATGCATCTGTATGTGATTAACTATAGAGATAAGCATGAATGTGATTATCATAAAAATTATGGAAGTGGGAAAAAATTATGGTGGAAATTTGGGGAAAGAGGAAGTAAGAGATACTGAGGTCCACTAGGAGTACTTTTGCATCTTGACAATTTTTTATTTATTCCTAGGTCATGATTACAGGATGTATACTTTGTAATAGATCATAGAACTTAACATTTTTGTTCTGTATCTCTTCTCTGTATGTGTGCTTACATTTCACAATAAAAAAATTTAAAAACTAAACCAACCTAAAGTAAATAAGAAACATTTTAACTTGAGAGTCAAAAATTTTTAAGGATCACCTTTTGTTGTTTTTCTCTTCAGACTGTAAACAGCAGAAAATGATGCATCAAGTGTGAAATATTTCATCTTGAAGGAAAAGAGCTGATACCATGTGGCTATAACAGAAGTTCACACGCCTGTTGTTTGGCTTTGTTTTGCTTTTGTTTTTAGCAGTTCACAAAGAGATTGAGTAGCAATATGTTGTGACCAGAAATGTTTTCTTGAAGGAGGATATTTTTTTCTCTTCCTTCTCTTTTCATGCTTAGACAATACATAGTGAAGAAAAAACCAAACTACCGCAAAAGATACATTGCTATACAAAAGCAACTGAAATTCAGTATAAGAGTATGTTGACCTCTCCCTTTTCCTTTGTTGATTCTTCGTTCATTTTAGCAAACTGCTTTTGAGTTTGTACCTTCTGTCTCCAGTTTTCCCTTTTCTCTTAACAGTTTCTTCAAATTACAAGTACCCCCAAACAACCTTAATTAAATGCCTTTAATTATAAGTTGAAATGTGTGTTTTCGCATTTTCTACTACTTTAAAATTTCCTAACAGTGATGACCTCACTGCTATTCTGAAGTTCAAAACCACATGCATAGCTACTAATCCATCATGGATTTGTGCCAACTGTCACTTCTATCCTCAGCGCTCAAGAGCACTGGTGAGATTGTGATCATTAGAACCCCCTGAGGATGAGAATCTTACACTTTCATGCGTGTCCTCTGCCCAAACTGCTTTTGCTTAAACACAAGGCTGTGTTTTCAATTACTCTAACGATGGAGTCAGCTTATTGTATTGGTATGGCAGCTCTGTGCAGGCTCCCTTTCCTGGAGTATAGACATTTTGATGATTTTATGAATAAAACTTCTGTTTGAGTCAAAAGTAATTCCATGGAAGAAAGTCTGTGGGATCCGACACCTATTAAATAATGTGTTAAATTAACACCCCAAACTTTCACAGCACCCAATTAATCACTAAATCCTGCTCATTGTTTCTCCTGAAAGAACTCAAGCCACCATCATTTCTTGCTCAAATTACTGCAAACGTTTTCTTCCCTGACTCTAATCTTGATCCCTCTTTAGTGATCATGCTGAAAGGCAAGGATATCCTCTTACCATCCTGTTTAAAGTTTCTTCCTTTCAGAGTGTCCAGTGTTCTCAGAATAAACGTCAAATTTATTAGCAGACCTCCAAGACCCTTCCTACTCAGGCCTCTGATGACATGAAGACACTCTGTGCTCCAGCATTTTGAATTAGTTGCCCAAGATGTGTCATGTTCTCTCCTCTCTCTGTGCCTGTGTACTATTCCTCTACCCAGAACCCCACTTTTACACCTTCCTTCTTCCTTGAGAATTTCACATCGTTTGTGGTTATTTTCTGCTTGGCCTGTCAGTCTCAGGTTAGATATCACTTTTTCTGAATCTTCTTCTCTAAATACCCAAGTCTGGATTATATGCCACCCACCATGTGTTTTCATAAGACTCTATACTAAGCCCCATAGCTTTCTTATCACTTTGAATTAATTGCTCATCTCATTTTCTGCCTAAACCACAAGTCAATGAGCCTTAGAGGACAGGGGCTGTGTCTGCAATGTGGCTAATACCGATGGCTAGCACTGTGCTGGCACAGACTGGGTACACTTCTGAAAAATAATATAATCGAATGCTGTACTACTGTTCACTCTTAAATCATAGTCACTGAAACTCTGAGTGGGAGGATGGTGAGAACAGGATATATATGTAACTATTTCATGATGGACTGAAGCAATGAAACTATATTCCATTAACAGATGGGAAGATATTATAATGATTTGCTGAAGATGTGCTTCAAGTATCTTGCCAAAACTTGAGAATATCATACTAATAAGATTAGCTCTAGAATTGGAAGCCAAACTTTCCAAATCCCAAACCAGAATAGATGGTCTGACAAATGATTCTTGTGATTTAGAAATCTATCTACATAAAAATTTTAAATAAAAATAAGTCATATTTAACACTGACTGAATTGCCTTCCCTAAAAATAATTAAATTTCTCGGGAATAGAGTTATGCTGAAAATCCAAATTGTATGATTGCTGCATCTTTAAATGTATAAATTAAGGGTATTTTGGTGAGAAAATGCAAACGGACTTAAACCATGAGGAAATTTACATAATGAACTTCATGGGTAGAGCAAGTGATAGAACTGACTAATCCAGACTCTGTCTCCATTTCTCTGCTGTGCCCTAGTTGTGCACCCTCCCCAGAGCGACTGCGTCCTCCAATTGGGAACAAAATAGCCATATAGCAGCTCTAGGCCTCCACTTTTCACACCACAACATAGAAGAGACTTCTTTCCCAGGAGAGCTCAGCAATCTTTCTTCGCGTCTTGGGTGTCCAAACTGGGTAACATGTCACATGTGAAATAATTGTTGTGGCCTTGTTGGTTTAGCCCTGAGTTCCTAAACCCGTTCCTGTGGTAAGGATAATGGGATTATCTTAGATCAGACATGAGCTTTCTTCTAACTTGCTGGAATGCCCAGAAAAAAGGTGAACACATAGCTGAAAATCAGGACATTCTAAGGAAGGAGAGTGGGACAATGATACTGAGAAACCAACAAACAATTTCCACTACAGTAAAGAATAGCATGATTCTGTTTCAATTTTTTTTATAATTGTTTTTCAATTATGCCAATTATAGAGATATTTAAAGCATATACATTTATATTGCATACATTTTTAGTGGAATTCAAACTGAGCTTATACCTAGCTCCAAAACATGAGATCACATTTTAGCACATAGTGTGTATGAATCTGAATAACACATTCAAAGGCTCACCATTAGAGGCAAATACTCAAATGCAAAATGCTGTTCAAAGCCAAAAACTACAGCCATTTAAAAATATCGTCTGACTAGTTGAAAATGGTTTGCTTGGAAGTATTACTAGTAAAATATGTGTACTTAGAAAATAAGTGTGCAATCCCCAAATTGTGGAATTTACAGTCAAAGAATTGAAATAGACATCTACGTTAAGTGGATTCAACCTTTTGTTTCTTAAGTGAAGTAAAAAATACATATAATATGCAAAAATCTGTTTATACATCTTCTTTAGAAAATGCACTTAAGTTGTATATTTCACTTTTCTGGCTTCCTCAAAGAAGTCATAACCCAAATTTGACAATATGAGCAATATAAAGACAAAGTAAACAATATATACAACTCCTTTCTAAGTTGAAACTGCCTTAAAGCAAAAACCAAAAGATTTGTTTCATTGTGTGCCTGAGCTGGCTATGCTAGCAAATCCAGCTTGCACCCATGCCTCCAAGACCATAACTTTATGTCTTTTCCCACGCAGGAAATTTCATAATATTATGGGTAACATACAAATTAGAAACACAAGTAATTTTAAAGCCATCCTTGTTTTTGCCATCAATTCATTATTTATATTTAGAATATCCTCATTTTGTTTAAAGTGTGCTTTAAATTTTTATCAACAAAAATTAAACAAAGTTTAATACAGTTTGTGCCATGAGATTTGGTTAAAGAATTCACACTCTTAATTTAAATAAGGTTAAGGTTAGATTTTCCTATCTACATTGAACCAGAGTAAACACTAACTATATTTTTCTTATGTTCAGTCTAGGATCCTATGTAGAGATCATTATTAAGTGGATAAAAATGAATATAGCACACAAAGGGCCCTTAAGAATTTTTCATATAGTAAATTGCATTTAAAAGGAAACGTTATATGTCAGTATATATATATATATATATATATATATATATATATATATATATATATATATATATCTTAGACTCTGAACATGGGAAAATTTATGTGTGTGTGTATGTGTGTGTGTGTGTGTAAGTAATAGAAAGAGACCATTGTTACAAGAACTTCAGTAAAAGCAAAACTTACTGTCATTTTCCTATTTTTACGTGCATATAGTTGACCAAAGCCACCCATTATAAGAAGGAGACATGACTCACAAATCATTTAAAAGCTGTGGAACCTCACACCTTCTTTTTAGTGGCTCTACACTGCATTTTTTGCCAAGGTCACTGTGGTTACCAGAGCCTTGCTTTTCTAGGATTGAAAATATTTTGTTACTGAAAAACACATCATATTATTTACATAAATATAAATAAATTATATTTATCATGTAATTTAGATAAAGAGAGCTTAGGTCAAAATCAAAATAAAAGACAGGATATTTGCCCTTAAAGCAATGTCTCTGAAAAGCCCCAAAGTATTTATAAAACAGCCCTCAAGACACTGTTCTGGCCTTGACTTCATCACTCCCTTCTTGTGAGTCTTCAGCATTGTTTTTCCAGTTTCCAACTTTCTAAGTTATGCCTCCTGCGTAAGAAAGTAGATTTTATAGAGCTCTTCAAACTGCTAAGAAATGAGGGATAAATGCAATAAACGCAAAATAATAAGAAAGATAGTCTGTCACAATAAAAGGCCACATTTTAATTTATTTTTTATTTTATTTTATTTTTTTTAATTTCCATGATTCATTACTTGCGTATAACACCCAGTGCACCATGCAATACGTGCCCTCCTTACTACCCATCACCTGGGTAGTAAGCCACATTTTTAAAAGCCACATTTTTAAAAATCTGTTGTTGCTAAGTTATCCCAGACTACAGAAAAAGATGCAAATCTCCCCGATTCATTTGATAAAGACAGCATAAATTTACTGCCAAAGCTGCCAAGCCTTCAGTGTCAAATATGTTCCTAAACGCATGTCGAAATGGTGTTTGCCACTTAGTGTATATAGATACGGAAAAGGTATCATAGCTTAAACTCAAACATTTCCCTGCCTGGATCTGACTCTTTCTTCCCTCCCCTCACCTGAATCTTCGTCCTATATGCTTAGACCACATCGAACCTCTAAGGGCAGTTCTGGCCTTGAGTATTTGGTCAGAAAGAAGCCATTTTTTAGGGACTCGACGTCATGTCACTAGTTCAGTCTGGTGCATTTGCCCTGGTTCTGAGATTTGACTTTGGCTCTTTCTTGTGCCTCCTTTGAAAAGGAGGTCTGACTCTGAGCCCCTCTTCATAACTAGAGACCCTTAACAGCTGACCTAATTCTGAAGCTGACTGCCTCTGCCTCACCTTTCAGGTGGGACACCCGGATGCTGACTTGTCTGAACTGGCTGATGTCAGAGCTACTATTGTCTCCACTCTGCTGGACTGGACAGTCTCTCGGAATAGAGGATTGGTTCTGTCTCTTCACCATCTCACCAATCCCCACCGAAGTTTTGGTTCTGGGTATGAGTCCTTCCAAGCCTGACTCCTTCAGTCTACCTTTAACCAAGCAGTGCCTGACAATGACAGACCTCCCCAGCCGTAAGTGCTAATCTTTGTATGTGTTCCCAACAACAACATGCTAAAAAAAAAAAAAAAAAAAAAGAACCCTAGTGTGACACTACTCTCTATAGGTCAGTTTTCCCTTGGAGACACAATACGTGTACACACACACGTACACACAGATGAACACATATATAGACACACACAAAAACCCGCTAGGTGACAATCTATAATTCGAGTATGGTTTTGACAATATCTAAGGCAGGTTTTTGCACCCAGTAGCACTTGGTAAATGTTCGTTGAGATTGAGGAACTAGATGCCCAATTTCAGTCGTGGCACCGCTCACTGCTTCCCACTTGTACTTTCTAATGATTCAAGTGCTTTTCACTACAAAGTCTCTCTATTCCTATCATACGTTTTCTCCTCAGTTCTCACACGTGAGGTTTCTGGTAAAGTTCTGTTCCAAATCTTGACACCCTTCTTGGCTTGTGAAAACCACAATGCCTCAGCAGTCATGTAGTTAATAGAAAATTGTTAAACCAACCATGTTTTATCCAATGCACGTATTCCCAGAAACAGTTGAATACATACCAACTAATATCAGTAGCATCTGTCTTCAGATTATAGGCACATTGCTTTTTAATATAAATATCAACACAGAGAAATCTCTTACTACATTATTCAGAGGACTCCACAAAAAAGTGTTTTAGGGCAATTGGAAGATAGGAGAAGATTAATATTGGCATATACAAGGCAATATTTCTATTTGAAATATTGCAGTATCATTTGAGGGGAGGCATGTGAAGTTCTATATGTTAATTAATATGGGCAGTGATACAGTTTTTCAAACTGCAGCTTTGTCTGACTTTCAGCATCATTTAGCAGTAAATTCGAGACATGTTACATTACATTCAATTCTCAAATAAATTCGAAGCATGTTACATTACATACAAAAAACAATTTAACTCACGACCACTCTGAATCAAACGCTACCCACCATTACCCAATCACCCACACATAGACTTTCACCCATCAATAACTGCTTAATTGACACCAACCCATCATCTCTTACCAACACTTGCCTCCTAAGCAGCTCCCAACGTCCCATTTCACACAGCCTTTTTCCTATTTTTGTATTTTTCAACTGTTTCCTTTTTGCCCAGCCTTTAATTCTTTCTCTTGGGTCTTTATGCTACCCTCCTCCCACTGAAAGCTCCATTTCTCATGGTTGGGAGAGGAAAGACAGAAGGCAATTTGGCTTTGAAGCATTTAAGTAGATTCCTTGCTTTAAAGACTTAATCAAATGAAGATCTGTTGCCTTTACTCGAAGCAAAAAACCATTCCAGATTTATATGAATTAAAGTTACATGTGTGCCAAGAGATGTTTGATTTTGTCTCTATCTTAACTTGGTAGTTAGGCAATTATAAGAATAGAGACTAATAATATCGAACTAAAAGGTCATTATGAGGATTAAATGAGATTTTATTCATTAACGTGCTTATGCTCTGATCAAGGTAACATACTAGTTTGATTTAAACAGGCTTTCGTATAGCAATCTGACTCTTGTCTCTGGACAGAATGGTACAAGTTTAAAATCATTTACATAATTCTGGCCCAACATTTGTAAATCCTTACATTTAATCAGAATGCAGTTTCCATATAAAATAGTCATCCATTGGCCCAGTAACTGGCTTCATGCCACATTAAAAAAAAATTAATCATAATTATAAACATAAATAAACACCATTGTTTTAATGTAATATGTTTCAGTAAAATAAGTCAATTAATGGATCAAATTAACAATCTCCAGAAATATATGTTAAGTAGATATTGGGGTAGTACCCTTCTTAGTCATGGGCTTCTCACCATAAGGTGAACTCTGTGGCAGAGTTAATCGCCTTCTTTATTTGAATTGGCTATCATTTTCCAAATAGAAAAACCAAAAGCAATGATAGCAAGACTAGAACTAATAAGACAGCCAATCAGCTAAAGGTAAGGTAATCAGCTAAATTATTGATATTAAGTAAATAGCTTTTGTAAATGTTTCTTAGCAACAGTCAGTTCAAAAAAAAGTGTTTACAAGAAGATCCTGTTCAAAGTGCCAGCCACAAAAATTTAAAAACAAAGCAAACAACCCAACAAAAACTTCCAGGCAAAATATAACAACAAAAATGAAGGAGAAGGAAGAAAAGACGGGTGAGCAGGAGGAGGAGGAACATAAGGAGGAGAAAGCACAGAAAATATTTTTTTAAAGAATTAATCCTTGGGGCACCTGGGTGGCTCAGTCGTTGAGCATCTGCCTTCGGCTCAGGGCGTGATCCCGGCGTTATGGGATCGAGCCCCACATCGGGCTCCTCTGCTGGGAGCCTGCTTCTCCCTCTCCCACTCCCCCTGCTTGTGTTCCCTCTCTCACTGGCTGTCTCTGTCAAATAAATAAATACAATCTTAAAAAAAAAAAAGAATTAATCCTTAAATTACACATAAAAGAGGAAGAAATTTTATAAAAGAAAGGATAATAAAGAGGAAAACACACTCTAAGGCCATATTAATTAACACTGGTAATACAGAAATAGACAAATAATAGAATAAAATGATGATGGTAGTTAATTCTATGCTTACATGAGAGGTTAGTATATTAAAAAGGTAACAGTTCAAATTTCAGAAGAAAATGGACTATTCAATAAATGGTGTTATTAAAACAACTCTCTATTTAGGGGAAAAAGAAATTGCAAAGAACACTTTCCAGATGGATTAAATATCCAAACCTAAATATTAAAAGTAATAAATAATGGAATATAATACAGTTAAATTATTTCTATGATCTCCTTAATCAAGGCACAATATCCCAAAATCATTGTGCAAAGAAATACGAGATTTTTAAAATTCCTTAAACTATTCTCTCAAACAACAGACTAACATGCAGATGTTTCCTTAAGATGTACACTATATCGTTAGTTTTATCACCAAAAATTAGACATAATATATACATGGTATATTCAGAACATAGGATATTGTGTTGTCATTAAAAGAGTGAAGTAGTTATTCAAATATTTATAGAATAATGTCCATATTATATTGTTGAAAAAGAACAGAAAATTACAAAATATGTCTTAATATGATCCCATTTCTATGAGAAAACCAAATACATGCACATTTATATATGCCCAGAAAATTTTAGAAAAATAGACATTAACCAAATTACTAATTTGGTTACCACTAGTAATTAAAGCTAGAAGAACGGTAAGGACTTTTCATTTTACACTTTCCATACTTCTCGATTGCTTTAATGTGTTTTCTCGATACAAGCGTGTGCTATTTGTGTAATTTTCTTTAAATAGACTTCATTTTTTAGAGTAGTTTTAGATTTCCAGATTTAGAGTAGTTTTAGTTCCAGTAGTTTTCAATTTTCCAGTAGTTTTCCATGTGGATATGGTACACAGTTCCAACAATCCCGCCCCCAGTTTCCCTTTGCATACATTAGTATGGCATGTTTACCACAATTAATGAACCAATATTGATACATTATTATTATATAAATACATAGTTTATTCAGATTTCTTTGGTTTTATCTCATGTCCTTTTTCTGTTCCGGCATCCCATCCAGGATGTCATATTACATTTAATTGCCATGTCTCCTTATTCCTGACAATTTCTCAGACTTTTTTTTTTTTTTTATGACTTTGACAGTTTTGAAGAGTACTGGTCATGTAGCTGTAGGATGCCCCTCTTTTGAAATTCGTTTTGTTTTTTTTTCTCATGATAAGACTGGGGTTTGGAAGAGTGAGATCACAAAGGTTGTTATTTTCAACACATCACGTCAACGATAAATACTATCAACTTGATTTATGACAATTGATGTTGACCTTGATCACCTGGCTGAAGTAGCCAGTTTTCTCCATTGTAAAGTTCTCCACTGTAAAGTCCTCTCCATCCCCTCGTTCACACTATACTCTTCGGAAGAAGGTCACTATGCATAGACCACACTTAAGAAGTATAGATTTATTTTCCCCCTACCTTGACGTCAAGGCACCTACATAAACTGTTTGGAATTCTTCTAACAGGAGATTTGTCTCTTCTCCCACATTTATTAATTTATTCAATTATTTGTTTATATAATTATGGACTCACAGGTGTTTATTGTATACTCTGTGTTATAACTAATACTACTTTATTTATTTTTTTACTCCAATTGTCCCAATTTTGTCCAAAACTGGGAGCTCTTTTGTCCAAAATTGGGAGCTCTTTCAGTTGGCTCCCGTACTTCTTGGACATACGTCCATCAGTTGTGTTTTATTATTTTTTTTAATAGTTCCTTACTGTTTGGCACCACAAGATGCTCCAGATTGATCCTGTATATTTCCTTCCCCAGCTCAGAATCAGCCATTTTGCCAACGAGTCCCAGTTCCTTCTATTGGAAGAATTGTGTTAGAAACCAACATCTGGGCACTAGGTCTGCTCTTCACTACTGGGATTTTGCTTCTAGGTCCCCTCAGCTGACAGAGCAAATAAATATGAATATATACACTAACCCATGTATATGCAAATATCTATAAATATTTCTGTGTGTAACCTTTCATATGCATATGCAGCTACAGAGGAGTTTATACTGATTGTCTCCTAAGCTACTACCATGTGAGTCGCTCTAGCCTCTTCCTCTTGCTTGTCTGTAGATTCCAGTACAATAGTGACAAGTTTGACTCCCACCATCTGCCATCTATTTACTTAATTTTTCAATTCCAGTATGCATATGTCAGTATCAGAATTATTTACCTGGGCCCTCATGAGAAATCACTTTATCGACTAGAGTGTAGCACTTTTGTGCACTTCTTTTTATCTTTAGTCTTATAGACTCTGTTCATTAAGTTATTTAGGTCAGTATCTTTTACCCCCATCCTCTTCAGTGAGGTTGTTTCATATATTTGCAATACGTGTATATTCTCTTACTACAATCTGTATTCCTTCCTGAGATTCCCCCAACCTCCTTAATAATTTTTTTAAATTTGCAGACATTCAGGTTCACTCTGTGCTGTAAAGCTCTATGGGTTTTGTCAGATATACAATGTCATGTGTCTACATTACAGTATCATACAGAATAGTTTTACTGCCCTAAAAATTCCCTTTTCTTCACCTATTCATCCCTTCCCCCTGAAGCTCTGGCAGCCACTGATCATTCTACCGTCTACAGTTTTGCCTTTCCAGAATGTCATATAGTGGAATCATGTAACAGCCTTTTCAGACTAGTTTGTTTCACTTAGGAAAAAAAAAAATCTAAATCAAGTATTTAAAATATAATTGATTTGAAGTATAGAGGAAAAAAAGTAATATAAATATCCACTACGGACTAAAATTTATAAACACCAGCTTCAAAATACGTAGGCTTTGTAGCACTTGCAGGCATTGGGAAAACGTTCAGCAAATATCCTTCATGAAAAATTCCTTAATTCCAAACCTTGTAAATCAAGGCAGGAGCTGTCAGCAGGACAGCATGAGCCCATCTAATTACTGCAGATGGCCTAAGGGGGAGAGGTAACCTCTAAAAGAACTAAGATTTATCCACAGCTAGAATTCAAACCATTTCAGGGATATGGTTAAGAGAGTAATTTTATTCTAAATTTGTTTTTGCAATAGCAGACCATTTAAGAGACCATATAATGTTTAAAAACCAAATACCCATAGGTATGATACAGTCAAAAATATCCTCCACATGGCTTAATAGTGTACTATTTAAAGTGCAAAAATTATACCACACAGAAGCATGAAAAAGAAATGTAATGATCGGGCGGTTAAAGGGTATGTATTCTACTTAAGGACAAACGATTGTTTCTTGAAAAACGGCATTTCGACAAACTGCGAGCAAGAGTATATTTAAGCCATTACATGTTGTCTGTTACTATTAAGTTAAAATCATTAGCTAACAAAATGTGACTTAAATCTGACACTCTATAGAGATAGACAAAAATAAATCCCCATGAGTTATTCAGATAGAAGATGCAAATAGTATTTCAAGTTTAGATTTCTAGGTACTGCTTACATTCCAATCTGAGTCAACTACTTGCTGTATTGTGGTGTTCTTGTTTCATGCCAAAGCCAGGAAGTCCTGAACCAGAAATCTTCCAAGAAAGCCTATTCTTATGCGATATTTAATCTGATTTTATGGCAACTGAAACAGAATAATTTTGGATTGAGCTTCTGAACTTTCTGGCTACTTATCTAAACTGAATAGAACCAAACTACTGGAGCCTTCTGCACTTTTTAGAACACTTCCTTTAAAGGAAAAAGAGTGCTATATTGCTTCTTTGAACACCAGGGTGGTAGGTGGGCAAAAAATAAATAAATAAAAATTAAAAATTAAAATAGCAAAAACCAAACCAAAGTTTACAGCTTTGAGTTATGACTTCTGGAAAATTCAACTTTTCTTCATTACCTGGCAATTATGAGAAATGGGTATATACTGGCTCCTGTCTGAACAGACATATGTTTCCCAAATCTTCAAGATATCTTAGATAAATGACATTGCTTTAAAAACAGCAGCAATAATTTTGGGAATTATTTAAATTCAAAATGTTTAGGGAGTTGAGAATGTAAGAGTCTAGAAAGAGTTTTCAAATAGATTTTGTTTATGTGAGACCTTTAGAAATTAGTAAACCAATAGAGTGGAGGGTGAGTTTTTTACATGGATTCACATTTTCCATATGAATTGGCAAATTTTTAAAAATTATAACTTGGCCAAAGTGAGAATACAAGGAAATGAGCACCCACACATTGTTGGCGAGAGGATAAATTCTTATCAGAATATTTTAGTAACACAAATAAAAACCTTTAAGTCACACATATCTTTAAATGGATAGTTCTACTTCTATCCATGGGTCTGAGGATTTAGTGACAAGGACAGTCATCACATCCTTTACAATTGTGAAAATCAGAAACATGGTAATATACAACAATATGCATTATTTTATTTTAATAAATAAAAATACCTAATGCAGAAATGACTCATAAATATTCTAACCTTCCTCATAGCCCTATAAGGTAGGCGATTTTGTAATCACCAACGAAGAAACTCCCATGCAAAGATCAAGTGACTTTCCAGAGTTCACACCCCTAAAAAATAGCAGACCTGGAATTTGAACCTGTGCTACCTAGTTCCAGCATCCTTACTCTTAATCACCATGAACTGTGGTTACAGCTGATAATGGAGTTCCTACTGTGTTCCTTAAGATGAGCACTTTTCGTGTATTAACCTATCAAAGCCTCACAACACCACTGTAAGGTGGACATTCTCACGGACACTCATTATCTCTATCCTGCAAGTAAATGAATTAAGGTCACTCTCAGCAACAGGAATGGTTCTTCCAAGCTTGTTTTCTGTCATCCTCCCTCACTCCTATTCTCCCAGGTCCAATTAAAGAATAATCCATTAAGCCTGCACCAATCAGACTTTCCACTCTCATGGAAACCCATCCCTTCCTTGAGGTCTGGGGAAATGTGGGTAAAAGCCTTTGGATGTCTTTCCTTGATTCTTTTCAAAATCATTGTCTTGAACAGATGTTTTTATAGACTACATTTAAGGAAGTGACTCTCTTCTGGTGTCCCTGAAGATGGGAAAGGGAGGAGTTTACTTTTTATTTATATCAGTAAGTTTCAGAAGTGTGGTTCTGGTTAGGGAACACACTTTGAAACCACAGGTATAGAGCACTTGTCTGATTTCTTGGATATAATCTGAATATTGTCTGTTTGCTTCTCCAGATCTACTTTCTGCCCTTCTCCTGACTATGTACCAGGAGGCTGTCTCTGAGCAGAACGGATAGAATCCATGTGTCTCCTTGCCTTTTGGCTACTGATTGGTTTACATTAATGGAGGAACTAACAGAAGGGAAAGAAGAGCGTGACATAGGGTACTTCTTCCCCAGGCTCCCTCTCTTCCCTCTCATTGTGGATTGACTGCCTCCCTATACGAGGAACACAGATATGATGTTGCCATGAGGCCTTTTCCAGGCTCCCATAATTGTTCTCTCTCCGCCTCTCAGGGCCAGGGTGGCAATAGTTTCCACTGCCACTGTTCTTAGGCCTTGGGTTCCTACATATTCCTTGTAGCTCTCCCCAAACCTGCCCACAACTTTATAAATACTGCCTTTATTAGTGTCTTCAAATTAGTATTTTTAGTGTACCAGCTGTTTCATGCCAGTACCTTGACTACTACAGTAAGATAGGTGTTCAGCCTCATGTTGTTTTCCCTGCATCCAATGTGTCTAGGATGAAAGAGCCCTGCTGAGTTTTTTGCATCCTTGAACTTGAAAGATTTCTGTGTCTTTTGTAAGAATGTGGAAATAGCTCAGAGACAGCAAGAGAGTTTAAAGAAGTCCTGAGCCAAGATCAGGAAGACTCAGCAATACTCCAACAAAGCCCATCATCTGGTGAGTCTGGGAATCACTTGGCCTATGTCAGTATTGAGGAACCACAACATTTAAGAATAAGAGACAAATATATATTTGTCAGTAGATGGTAACAAATGAAAACCAGATCACTTTCTCCCAACAAGGGAGACTTTATACATGTGACTTAATAGATGTGACAACCCTTGAATTTAGATGGATAGTTGGTCTAAAATGTTTAAGTACTGGCAATTTCACAAAGAGAAAAAGAAAGAAAAACCTTGAGTTGACAATAACCAGGAAAACAAGAGGACACAATGAGTTTAAATTATTGTAGTAGCCTCCAGGGTAGACCCCAATAATTCCCACTATGAGTGTTTGTGTCCTTGTACGGTACTTCTCCACACTGAATAGGACTGACCTGTATAACCAGAAGCATATTGTGGAAAAGGCAGAGTATGACTTCCAAGGCTAGGTCATAAAAGACATGACAACTCCTACTTTAGTCTCTTGGATCACTCATTCTGGGAAAGTCAGGTGCTGTGTTGTGAGAATACTCAAGTCCTGCAGAGAAGTCCATGTGACAACAGCTAGCATCACTTTGCCAGCCATGCAAGTCAACCATCTTGGAATCAAATCCTTTAATCTCCATGTTTCATTCAGACAACTTATAGCCCTGGCTATCTGTAATCTTGACTCGTAAGGGACTCGGGCAAGGACCATCCAGCAAAGCTGCTGCCAATTTCTTGACACACAGAAATTCTGAATAATAAATGTTTACTGTTTTAAATTGCCAGGTTTGGGGTAATTTATTTCATATCAGGTGACGGCTACAGATTTCAGTAACTGGGCATGGGATGCTGACATAAGAAAAACCTAAAAGGGAGGAAAAGTTTTATAACTGGGCAGTGGGCAGAGCTGGAAGAACTCTAAGAAGAGTATTAGGGAAAATCTAAAGGGCTTTGAAGATATTGTTAGCAGAATCCTAATGGCCTTTGAGAACTGCCAGTGAAGGCTTAAAGAAAAGTAGGGAGAATGTTATTGGAAACTGGAGGAAAGGAGATACTTACGCACTGGCAGAAAGTTTAGCAACACTGCCACCTGTGGTAATGCGGAAAGTAGAAAATACACCAATTAATTAGGTACATCACTTGGAACCTCAGATGCAAGCATGTCATTTCAAGTGCAAATGACAACTGGCCATTCTGGACACAGAATGCAAATTCCTCTAGTCAACTAACCTCTCAAGTAACTAAGGAGATTTCCAGGCAGTGTGCTGAAGGCGCTGCCTTATTTCTTTCTGATGCTCATACTACAGGGGGAGAAGAGAGAAATAAGCAAAAGGAAAGACCATGAACAAAAAAGGAGCCAGGAATTGTTCGAGTTGAGTATTCCCAACCTCTACAAATGGCTAAGACTAAGAAATGGCTGCTGGGCGAAGATCAAATCCAGCATACTATCAGAAAAACATGGTTTAAAGATGAAGCTGAGGATGTGACCATACAATCTCTTGAGACTTCATAGAGAGCAAAGGCACGACCTCAGAACACTGCTCAATCAATACAATGAGGGCTTTTGTCTAATGGAATAAACCTCAGTCAGCTCAGGTTGGGGGTAATTTACTACCCTGCAATAGACAACTAACACAATATGTTGTAGGAAATAGGGTTACTTTTTGTTGTCGTTACACACAACTAAGTTTGAGGCCTTGGAATTCACATCTACAACAGTTTAATATCCCAAAGAAAAACACAAATTCAGCTGGGTCAAAACTGAATTTTCATTCTCTGCCTCATTGTATGGAATCACTGTCCACTCTTAGTCACTGCTTAATCCCTTTCCCCAGCTCTCAACAGCACACACACACACACACAATTGATTACTAGATGTCATAGATTCTACTAAGTGAAATAATTCTCCTAGATCTTTGCACCCCTGGCTGGTGTCTTGGCTTCCAGTCCAATCCCTGACAGTCCTATCACCATGCTATTCCACGACTGATCGCCCTCAAATGAAAATCAAGTTATAGGCCTTTTCTGTACAGAGAGCTTTATTGATTTTTAGGAGAAAATTCAGCTCAGCTTGCCGTGCTTTGATTCCTGACTAAGTGTCTCCTTTACCTTCCATAACTTTCCCATACAGATCATTTTCTCTGGCCATATCAGTTTATAAACACAGACTTCTTTTGTTACTCTGTGCTTTCATATATATGGCATATACGAGGTAGATTACTCTTCTTTTACCTCACTGACTAGCTAATTCCCTTTCGTATTTTGAAACGGCACAAATGTACTATCCCTAACTTATGGGTACAATACTAGCCAAATTACTTAAAATATCTCAGCCTCTGTTTACTTGTAGGTGAATAGTAGTAGTACTACCTCTATTCTGGGCTTGAAGTGAGGATTAAATGAGATACTGCATGAAAAGTGTTTACCTGAGATCCCAGCATTATAGCATTGTTTTTATGCATTTTCACAGCTCCCCATGAGGAAATTTCTTTCCAAAACACTATGACCTTGCTTAATCAGAAAACGTCTCATCATACGAGCATCCTCAGACACTACCTGAGATTTAGATGTAAACACGTCACTTCAAGGGCAACCAGTGAAGTCATTCTCTCAACTAGCTGCTCTGAGCCACTAGGCAAAATACAGAACCCTCGAGCCAATTAGATACTCTCAAGTGCCATTATTTGCATATGATTTTTTTCAATGTGCCTTTTAAAACATTTTCCCATTAAAATAAATTCTACATTGCATTCTTCAAAATACACTCACATGGCAATCTTGTCTTACACTAAAATTTTGTTCTAGTCCTGAGGCTTTCAACATGATGGCTGTTCATTTTCCTTCACCATGACTATAAAAATGTAACAAAAGCATCGTTTGCATTCTCCTCTTCCCGCTTTTGTGTGGCTACTTCTAGACCATTGCTTAACAACAAAATCATTTCATAACTCCTGACATTTCTGTAAAATGCTTAGGTTTTTTTTGGATAGAGTCTGATTCGTGTCTCAATTTTTATATTTTCTCCTTATCTTTTGGTATTTATTTAAAACCCAGAGAGTCTTTGTTTAAACATTTTATTATCTGAATTTCTTATTGGCCAAATCTTGATGTTTATTGCAGTCTGCCCATTTTCCCCTATGGTAGATTGTTTTTTTGAGTCAGTTTATAATGCAGATTATAATCTCATCTTCAGAAAACATTAAGATTGTGTCTTCCTCCAGAGTTTTGTTATGTTTACATTATTATAAAATTATAAAGTTGTCCTAAATTAATATAGAAACTGGATATTGCTACTTTAAAAAAGTAGTTTGACGCCTTGGGGCTTCCAGACCCTACA
The DNA here is from genome assembly GCF_024610735.1 of Ursus americanus. Classification (NCBI taxonomy): domain Eukaryota; kingdom Metazoa; phylum Chordata; class Mammalia; order Carnivora; family Ursidae; genus Ursus; species Ursus americanus. Next base: position 46,302,263 of record NC_142137.1, on the reverse strand, counting down.
GTAAAGATAAATTCAAATCTCAAAATCAGAGCAGAAAGCTCATGGATGCGAATAATCAAGAAGACTTCTCATAGTGACTCCAGGACAAGAGAGGCAAATTCCCTTGTCATCTCGCTGCACTAGCAGGCAGTTTGTTTCTGATCTACCATTTCATTAAAGTTGCAGTCCTGGCTTTAGGCAAAACACTCGGAACTTCTATCTCAAGCTACCTCAAAGCTTAATATTCTATTTCCAAGGACATAAAAGCAAAATCTCTGGCCACTAAGTTTGGCAAATACCCCAAGCAACTCCTACATAAACTCCCTCTTAACTGCTCTGGTTTTCATTTTCCTCTTGGGTTCTAGCTTCCAGAAATTGCTTTTACATATGCATATGTATATGTATATATTTATATACACACACATAAGAACACATGTTTCCAAGCTCAGTGAAGCATTTAAATTGATATTTGTTGTATTGTATGCTGAATTTCCAGGTGGTACAGAAGGTTTTTCAGGTTCTCTAATCCACTATGTTACCAGAAATGGAAATCTGTTGGTTCTCTTTACCGTTTTTTTGTTTTTTTTTTTTTTACCTTATGGTTTCTTCTCACTTCTAATTTCAGCTTATTCAGAACTTTGACTTTTCATGCCCCTGCTAAGAAATACATTCTCTTTATCATTCTCTTTAACTCTCTTCATAAATTTCCCTGTTTATACCCCCAAGAGAAAGGAGGGCTTGTCCTTTATTCCTTGTTTAGACCATTCTTCCTTGTTTAGGCAGACATACCAGACCAGCTCTATAGGCCATTGCTAGCTGCCCATCACTTGGTCCAATCAGCAATGAGCATAACAGTGCAGCCATTTGTATGCAGATAGATGCTATCTTAGCAGGCTCTATCCCTGAGTCAGTCCCTATATGGGGGCTATAATTTTGAAAGTGACTGTGAATGACTCATGTATATAGTACATTGCCAGTGTTGGGAAACCCAGAAACTTGACTTACACAGCAAGGGAGAAGTCCCAAAGTTGCGTGATAAAGCTGTTTATTCTGTTTCTACCTCCTCCAGTCATGTCCTCTGAGTTCTTCCTCCTGCCTTTCCCACGCACACCCTTCACTCCCACTTCAGCTTAGACAAAAACTCCCCTCAGTAGAATTTGCACCAATTCCAGCATGTTCCTACTAATGGTATGATTATGTTACCGAATTCCTGGAGCCCCAAACCTATAAAGCATCCCAGAGACCATCTCTACTCGGAGTTAACAAGAAACAGATAGCCATTACCCATAGCTTAGAAGCTGTTTGTTTCAATAATTGTGAGATAATTGCCCCTTGTTATCAACAATAAATGTAAAATATTTATGAGAGATTTGCTTTTTATTCATAATGTCCCTTGCATTATGATTATTTGCATTGTGCATGACATCGTAAAAATGAAATTATGAGTAAAATATCCGTTAAATCTCTCTCATTGAAAGCTACAGACATAGAATTTCTTGGAAGGAGATCAAGAGGGAAACTAGGACTCAAAGTTCATCAGAGGATAAAGAATAAGGTTTTGGCATACGAAGGACGTTCCCAAAGCTAGGAAGCAGGAACCACCACAGTAGTGTCAGAGCCAGGCAAAAATAATAAGGGCCTCACCAACAGGAAGGGAAAAAAAAAAAAAACTAACCATTTTTGGTCTGTTCATTCTTCTACTCAAGATTAAAATTCTGAAACAGAGCATCCAATGGGTCCGGATTTGTCTTTGACTGGAAGACAACAGGCCTACGATGATGGCAGTAAGGATGCTGTTTAAAAGAAGAAAAGGAAAGGAAAGGAAACAGGTGCAAGGGGTCAAAAGATAACAAAATTCCAGAAATAAGATTAATAAGTCATGGAGATGTACTGTGCAGCGTGGTGACTACAGTAAGCAATACCCTGTTATATTTTGAAAGTTGCTGAGAGAGTAGATCTTAAAAGGGCTCACCGTAAGAAAGAAAAGAAAACGTAACTATGTGTGATGATGGGTGTTAACTAAACTTATTGTGGTGATCGTTTTGCAACATATGCACATATCAAATCATCATGCTGTACACCTAAAATTAACTCGATGTTATATGCCGATTGCATCTCAATTAAAAACATAAAATAAAATAAAAAGAAATGATGACTTAAAGGAAAATGAATGCTGAGCAGTGAAATAAAATGAAACAAAGCAAAAAACTATGTCCACTGCAGCTCGCATCCCAGAATGACGTATCATCTGTAACCTCTATGGTTCCATAAGTGCGCTCTAGTATCTGGATCCCAGCCGAGAAACGCTACCACCTATACAGCAATTTCAGTAAGCAATGCTTGTCTGCTCTGTGTTGCCTTTCTTAATGAGAAGACCTAATGAAAATTACAAAACCCTAAGAACCAAAGATATGTTTCAAACCCTAGGTGTTGAATTTCTTAGAAAATGCCAATGTTTAAAAGAAAAAAATGTGTGCAATGCAGGGAACCCCTGTTTCAAATGCAGAATCATAAGCAATGACAATAATGTATGCGTTTTATGAATATTCTTAAATCAACAAATACAAACCTATCATTTATTACAAAACTGAGAGGGAAATGTTCTTTACCCCCACCTCAACAGCTTCCTTTTTTAACCCCGATTCCAGTGGAGGTTTTGAGTCCCCTCCTTCAGTTTCTTCCTGCTCTGTACTCACCGTGTGTGAGTCATGGTAAGACTGAAGAAGCAGGGTTGTCAGCATGCGGCTGGCATAGGCGGTCATTCTTGAAGTGCCACTGGGCATGATGTACGGACGATTCCAGACTATTACTTGCCTTCACAACTTTTTGTAACAGGTGCAGCAAATGAACTTCTGCCCCTGTCTTCCTTAAATGCCCACAAATAAAGCGTTACCATGTCCTGGATGTGAAGTCATTCCTACTTCCATGAATCATATTTTGTGTTCATGACTCTGCAACTGGGAATTAGTCATTTAGACCTAATAAGTTTCTTTAAAATAGGAAATGTTGTAAGAACAATTTAATATCCAGGTATAATTTTATATAGTCATAAGACATCTAGAAAAATGCCAATTAAGGTGTTCAACCACCACCAACAAATATATGTATTTTTGCACCCTGCCATCAAAACCCTAAATGAACTCTGAGAATCATGTGTTGAAACTGGCTGCTCTCCTACATTTGTAGAGGGCAGTCATAATCAAGGGCAAATGTTCAGCAATGTTGAACCCAACCGACTGCTTGACAAGTCCCCATTCAAGGAAAATGCAAACAAATAAATCTTGTTTCATATGCCTTTTAAAAATTGTATTTTAAATTTGATAATTTTGTCATTTGACCAAAATGCATGTATTCAAGTACTAAAATCACAGCTATTGATGAAGCAAGCATGTTACCAGAAATAGAAACAATTCTTTGGCTCTGCTGTGCTTTTTTTCCACAACAAACACATATATTCAAACGTATAGAAATGTGCACCACCCTTAGTTTTCTTTCTCTGTGCATTTGATATTCATAGAAGCAAAATAAAATCATTTAACATTTGGACTGTCACTAAGATATTTTTAAAATTATTTACAATCCCCACGGGAGTATAAGAGTCTATTTTGCTAAGGATGAGCAAAGCACATGTGTATTTCCAAGTAAGCTGATAACACTTTTTGCATTTCTCCTTTGGATTAAGTATGTATAAGATCTCCAGAAGTGACTGGAGAATATTTTCTAGACACAAGTGTTTGGTGTTAATTTAATAAACATTTGTTTAACATCCACTAATATGTTTTATAATTTTAAGTGTAGAAATCTTGTACATCTTTTATTAACTAAGTTCTTAAATATTTAATTTTTGATGCTAATATTAATGGAATTGTTTTATTTTGTAATTTTTCTGTTGTCTGTTGCTAGCAGATTAAAACAATTGATTTTTATATGTTTACCTTGTATCTAAAAACTTTGTTAAATTTACTTACTGATTCTATTAGATAATTTGCAGATAGTCTAACAATCTATTTTATTGGATTCTATTTACACAATCATGTGATCTGCCTTTTGCTTCTTTTTAAAAAATATTTTAACAGTTTATTTCTATTTCTTATCTTACTGAATTACCTAGGATCATGGAAGGATTTTGAATAGAAAAATGTATTTTTCTATTCTAAAAAAAAAATATTTTCAGTATTTTTAAAAGACTTTCTGGTAGAGGTGTGTAATATTTACTGAAATGAGAAGTTAGGTCCAGAGAAATCTAACTAAGGAAATATATGTAGGAATTCAGAGAAAGACACATTCAAGATTTTTCAGAAATAAAATTGACAAGAGATGGTAATCACTCATAAGGCCTGAGATCTCTAGCCAGGGTGGCTAGACATTTACATGAGACAGGGGATATTTAAAAAGAAAGGGAATTAACTAGAAGTGATTGAGAAAGAGTAATGTAAATGAACACATTTTGAAAACATTTGATATCCAACTCAGATCACATTTACATCTTAAAACCAGTAATTTTAACACCTGTATAGATTAGGTATTTGCCTCACCCAAGGGAGAGAGGGCAGATAGTCTGGGTAACCATGGTTTGAATCTTCAGGCACAGCTGAGGAATCTTAATGTGGGACAAAGAAAGTTTATTTACAGGGTGATCCGTTGCTAAGTGCAAAAAAAAAAAAAAAAAAAAAAAAAAAGGTGGCCCAATAGGAATTAATTTTGAATAGTCTGTTTCAATAATTAGAGCTATGAAATATGAAGGGATTCATGTTGTAGGAAACAGAAGCAAATCTAAAAGGAAGCCTAGAGAAAGTTTATAGAAAGAATAGACTCTATGAACAAACTATACTTATGGATTAACCTCAGTTTTAGGGTAACAGAAAACTAAGAAGGGGAGAAATGATCAAGAGGCAAAGAAAGGTAACAAGGATTATTCAAATGAAAATTCAACAAAAATTTGAGCACTTACTGTGTTCCAGGTACTTTTCTGGGTTCCGGAACTACAGCAGTGAATAAAACATACAAAAATACTTGCCCTCATGGAAGGATTACGTTTTAGTGTGAAGATCAATATAATAAATACATTGAGCAAAATACATATCATATCAGAATGTGGTAAGTGCTATGGAGAGAAAGCAAGGAAGAGAAATAGTGTGTGCCGAATAAAGGAGAGTATGAGTTTAAAGTAGAATGGTTCAAGAAAAGCATCACATGATGTGTCTTTTATGAGACAAAATGGAGAAACTCATTGCCCTGGTTCTGGTAACTCTCCAGTTAGTAGCTCCAGTTTGATGAATCCTGTCCAGCTATACTCATTTATAGTGCTTGGCTTTTGTGACATTTAATTATCCTTCAGTAAATCTTCTTTTTAATTAAAAAAAAAAAAAGAAACGCTTCACTAAGTTGGGAGCACACTTGACATGTTCAGGAAACACCAAAGACAGTCAGTCTGGAATGGATTGAGCCAAAGAGAATGTAGGAGAAAGAGAAGTTGAATACAATGGGGGTCATGGAAACATACACTGACAGGTGTATGTGAGGATTCACTATGAATGGATTGATCATTCTCAGATTTACAGAGTCATTGCTTGACTGACTTTAATATATCACCCATTCCCTTGATCTGCCTCATCCATCAAATTAACTAATCTATAATATTTAGCATCTGTCACAATCAAGATCAAGTTCACTCCTCTTTTTGTACACCGTTTGGTTAAGCACTTGCTACTCATTTTGGAGATCCAGTCTCTTTAGCCAAGTCAGTTTCTCAAGCCCCTTTTCTCCATTATCCCTTTTTAACCTCGATTCATCTTCCATCTCAACCAGACTCTGTTGCTGGGATGCTGGCATGCAGAAGTTCACTCCAGTTCTGAGGGTTATATTACAGACTTTCCTGCTCTAGTGGTCATAAGTTTAGTAAAAATCCCCATCAGGGCAGTAATATTTTCTTTTTAAAATAATATTCCCAGAAGCAAATTCACTTCCACTGGAAAAACTCACAAGCGATGGCTTTTGAGGTCCCTCATGGTCTGTGAGCTTGCTTTGGGAAGTCATTCAGCTCACCTCCAATCAGGATTGCACAGGATTGGCAGAATTATAATGATGTTGTGGGTCTGGGTGAATTACTTAATAAGTAAGTTACTTAAGTCCATTTCTTATAACTTATGTCTTTCCATGAGCTCTAGTCATAGGGCATCAACTCTGTTCCTCCAATCAAGCTGCTCCTCTCAGTTGGACAATGAAATAGAAAGCTGTTTTTCTTAGGAGTCTGATGTTCTGGCTTGGCTTTGTTCCTTTACATTATTCTTCTTTTCTAGTTCCTTTGCACAGACAAAGATGAAAAGCTGTTGCATTCGTGGATTCTCAGAAGTCTCTGTCCAAGAAAGTGATTTGGAATAAAATATGCTGATGTACAATGTAAACCAACTCTTTTTTTTTTCCCCTAAAATAAGCGACATCCCCCAAAGAAATAATAGCAGTTTTAGCTTGAAAACAAAAGCTCCAATGTAAGCTAAGTTTAGAAGACAATGAGAGGCCGGAATACTGAAGTTTGATCGCCTTCGGTAAACAGAAAACTGTAATTTTAAAGAGCTGAAAATATCTCACAGAAATATCATTTCAAAATTTGAAATGGCCCTTTCTCCCCCATAAATGCTAACAGATTCACTATTATCTAAGTGTGATAAAATTCAAAGCATATGAACAAGTTTCTCCCAATTTTTATAAATTTCTTAAAATTGAAAAGTAAATTATTATTCCATATAAAATTGGCCAGAATCAAAATATTGGAGAGACTCAGCAAACTGGAACAATGACAGTTTCACCAATCTGTATTTTTAAAGCCCAGTTCTGCTGCCCTCTTCAGTTACAGACATTTTAGGTGGGCAGCATGGTAGCAGACTGGGGGCAGAGAAAGGAATTAGACTTCCTCTGGGTGTCCTTAATTTTCAGAACTGACATCAAAAATTGGACGCTACAATGTAATGCATTTTGCACAGATAAGAGCAAGATTTTAAGATGTGCAAAATTTTCCAAAGACGGAATAAACTTTCTGATCCAGCAGTGAATTTTCCTTTTTTGGCTTTGTCAAACAAAGACCAAGTGACCACTCTTCTTCATAGATGGTTGTAGAAAAGTATTTCCCAAGCTTTAGTCATTTAAAAACTTACATCATTAATTCACCATATTTATGTACAATGTTTTAAGTTTTTACATTAAAATGATAACATTTTTGCCTAAGTAATTTTGCCGAAAGAAAAGGCAATAATACATGTCATATTGAAGGTTTACTGTGTTGGAACTTTATTTTTTTCCCTAAAATACTTCAAGCATTTTAAATAAGCATTTAAATAACTTAAAAACATTCATTGATGTACCGTCTAAAGTCACCTGATGTTCCACCAGTGGTATACATTTCAACTTTAGGAAATATGCTGCAAAAGACATTTCAGCATAGAGAGGGATCTTTAATGTCCCTTTCCCTCTGTGATCTATGATTCTAAATAGATGATAGTTGCAGAAGCATGACTTTTTCATTTCCGCTGCTAAGCACAGAGAAGTCCACATAGTCATATAGAACCTTCCACATCAATTGACTTTTATCATTTCAAAAGTGCTTTTATTATTGTATTTTACCCACTGAGCTCTGCATAGAAATAATAAGGGTGAGAAAATAAAAGCACATAAATTTGCATTAAGCCCACATTATACAGTTAGTTCATGATGGGCTATGTCTACAAGTCAACTCTGAGCCATATGCTCTTTCCACTAAATTAAATTCATCCTTAGTGAAGAGAATTATTTAGACCATTTGCTGTTTTATACTCCTTTTAATAAAAATGTGTTTTCAAATTAGTTGTTCTTTATTTCCTTTATTTTCCCTTATTTCTTAAAATGGGAAAACCATGGTTCAAACAGCAAACAAAACTCTGGGTAAATGTTCTCTTGAATACCTTGTCTTTCCACACTTACGTTAAGACAGTTCTGAATATAAAATGCTATTTCACTTAATGTAATTATCATTGTAATAATATTTAAATGCTGAAAGTAACTTGAGTAAACCACTTTTTTTATAATATAATTTTTCTTGTTATTATTATTATTGTTGTTATTATTTTGAGTGACATTCTAAAACTCCAATAACTCATTAAGTGATTTGTATTTTTTGAAAGCTACATATATGCCAGCACTAAGATACATGCTGTGGAGATTTACGTAGAAGTATAAATTAGTGCATCAACAATAATCTTACTACAATCTAGTTAATGGAACAGATGTAACATAAATGGAAGAAATAGCAAATAACTCATTTGATGTAAAAACCATATTCTGGTAGATTTTTCTATGCTTTTGGATAAGACACTTAGCCTCTCTGAATTATTTCGTTTGTAAAATAAGAGGGTTGACCTTGTTCTTTTCAATCTCTGAAATTCTAAAATTTATGTCTAAGAGTAGATAAGATTAAATAAAAGAAAAAGCCACTTAAGAAACTTAATATTCTTTTCTTGCAACGAATGCAAAAGAGATCAATTTGATAGCCATTAAATAAATTTTGCAAAACACTACTGAAATGATACCAATATTTAAGATTTAATTCAGACATATGGGTTAAAGTTGTAGTAAGCTAGTTAACAAATATTTCCTGAGCAACGGTTCATGCCAGGCACCATTGTAATAACTGCTGGTGATATACGTAAGAGTTGCCATCCATATTGGAATTTATATTCCAGAATTGGGGTGAGGTGAGCCAATGAACAAACACCAGGTATCATTGTGATTTTGGATTGTATTGTGAGCATTAAGTAATCATTGTGTCTATTTCTTATAAGTTCATTCTTTCTTCCAATGTGCTGCAATCACAAGGCATCAGCTTGGCTTCTCCAGAGAAGCTGCTCCTCTCAACTGGACAGTGAAATACACAGAAGTCAGGATCTGACTCAAACTTCCAGGAGGTTTTATCAGTCCTTGGGAGAGCTATCCCCTAAAAACTACAGCACATCAATGGCTTCAGATCTCTTCTTCAAGTTCCTTTATCTAGGGCAAATCCATCTGTATTCTGGCCAATCTTTTGCTCCTTCATCTTCCCAGAGGCACTAGGGCCTTCTTCCTAGTAGCCTTCTCATTAGAATCTAAACTAAGCCCATGCCACTCTTTCACACTTATGGTCTCATAAGATGATCTCATGCATCCCGAAGTCTGACAAAATTCAAGAATGCAAATCTCAACCCAGTCAGCTCCCCTTGGCTCCACATCAAAGAAGCTAGTCTTTCCATTACTGACCTTTCAGGTTTTTAGGCAGGATCCAAAGACTGAGTAAATGCAGGGCCTTATATTAAATTCTCAGGGTGGTCTCATTAAGGCCCATTTCTCTTGATCTGCTGTTAAGGACTCATAACAGACTAACTCCTCTCTTCAAACATTTTCCCATTTCTAACCCTTACTCTTTCCACCTTCTTTATGAGTGAAGGGTTAATAGGATTAGTTTTGCCATCTTCTTCGAAAATGTGGTGTTATTCAAGCCTTTAAACTTTATTGTCAGTTTACAAGGAGAACAGAACTTTAATTAAACAAGAATGAAACCAGCAAAATCCAGAATGTGGGAAACTTCAAGTCAACCAACCCAGTTTTTCCAAGAAATAATTATAAGAGGGGGAAATAAAATATAAATCAAATATGATTCATGAACCTTGTTTGGATCCTAATTCAAACATACTACCTATTAAAAAAAATGAAACAAAGAAATGTAAACACTGGCTGGATTTTGGTGATATTAAGGAAATATAGTTTAATTATTAAGATAGTGGCATTGTGGATATATTAAACACTGAGGAGTCTTTATCTGTTAAGGATATACATTAAGATATTTATCGATGAAGTGATATGATGTCTGGAATTTGTTTCAAAATAATGTATTAGTAGAAGGAGTGAGGATAAAGATGAAACAAAGCGATATGTGTTGGCCATGTGTTGAAGCCAAGCCATAGACACTAAGGATTCATTATACTATTCTACCTACTGCTGTAAATGTTTGGAATTTTCCATGAAACTAAAAAGGGGAAGCATGGCTTCATGCTCTTACAGATCTCTTTGAATTGTGACATCAATTGTCTTGATGCCTCAACTAAAATATTCATTTAACATTTTTCGTGTAAGGTATTATAGATGTCTATATGGCCAATTCATGGGTTGTCTAATACTCAACTCACTTTCTACCATACTGTATTTCCCCTCCCTGAAAGCTGAGCCTGGACAACTGGTCCACTCGTTCCCCAACCACTCCAAAACGGTGTTGGATGGCCATATCATGCAGGAGCAGCATGGTATAGAAAGTAACTCCTTGGATTTTTCAGTTTATGAGTTACAGTTGTCCACTTCAAAATTTCTTCTACCTTGGTAAGTTTCCATCATGAAACTTTGTGTGGGAGATAGCTATACTTCTTATCAGTCTCAAGGCAGTGACTTTATTTTGAGGTCAAATACTTTAAATTACATTCAGTAATACCCCAATATTTATAACTCTGTGCATAATATGATAATGTAGATGATTTATGAAATGTCAGTTGTACTTCTGGAGTATGCTGGAACTAAATGCCATTTAGAGTTTTTTCCTATGATGACATTATGCCATCCTAAATCCTTTCTCTCTAAAATCGCTTCTCTTTTTAGTATCTGTTGTAAATTTCATGATTGATTACAGAAATTTGTCTGCAGGGCCCAAAACTCTGACACTTATTTCTTGTATTGCATTCTTTATTAGGTTACCCAAAAATAACAGTGCCAAAAGCCATTATGAGGACAGGCATTTACAGGAATTTTAGGGTAAAGCTCATGGAAAGCAAATAAAAAGGAGCCACGTAATATTCCCTCCTTTAAGTTTCACTTTCTCTCTACTCAAATATTCTTTTTTTAATAACATGGGTAAAAGAGAGGGCAAATTAAACTTTCTCACCGCTGTTAAACATTATAAGTTACACATATATTTCAACTAAGCATCATTATATGTCATAAATTATCTAAATTCTCTTTCCTTCCTTAGGAATGTCAAGGAAATCTCAAACACACACACACAGCCCCAAGATGACACTGACTTCATATCACTAAGTTGAAGTCCCCGATTACCTCATTTCATTTCCTTGCACAATAAAATAATAAATTTTGGACACACAAAATAAAAAAGTTTTGTAAAAAATACGTGGATAATTACAACTTAATTTCTTATTAGCAATTGGGGAAAAGACCAAAGTTTGACCCTGATTCATTCTCCAGTTAAAGGAGAATGACATGGAACAAGTCATGGCCATCAAAATTATAGACAAAATGTTGGAAATATATTAAAACTTATCACCCAAATATGTCTTTATAAAGATCAAAACCATTGGATTAAGAAAAATTTGAATGTGATGAATGAGACCAATAAGCCAAATTGGCTTGATAATATTTTTCATAGATTTGGACATCTAACAAATCAGAAGAATGGTGGTATACGTTGATAAGTTAATAAGTTGACTCTGAAAACAATTATCTAAGTATGTCATATACATGCATTGAAATAACTGGGATAAAATAGTTATGCAAATTATGATATAGCACACACCTGAGAAGGTGCCTGACAAAGGAAAACTGCTTTTGCTAGATATCAGCCAGAAGGGGAGAAAAAGAAGAACACATGACAAATGCAACTGAGCAAAAACCCAGAAATAGTCTTCAGAGGACTTTATATTTTAATCAATTGCTTGGACTTTCCAATGATATCATTACAACATTAGGTGGATGGTTAGCTCTTGATAGTAACTATATATACAGTGTTTATTATGTATTAGAAATTGTTCTGGGGCGCCTGGGTGGCACAGCGGTTAAGCGTCTGCCTTTGGCTCAGGGCGTGATCCTGGCGTTATGGGATCGAGCCCCACATCAGGCTCCTCCGCTATAAGCCTGCTTCTTCCTCTCTCACTCCCCCTGCTTGTGTTCCTTCTCTCTCTGGCTGTCTCTCTCTCTGTCAAATAAATAAATAAAATTAAAAAAAAAAGAAAAGAAATTGTTCTAAGCACTGCATCAATCTCTGTAATCTTCATAATAATCCTATGAGAAAGCACTATGATGATACTTGGTTTTAACAGCCATAATAACAGTAAACTAAGGCACAAGAAGTTCTATAACTTGCCCCGGAGAATGAGTAAATGAGAGCCAGTACTCTCTACTACCTCTCAACTTTGAATAGACAAAACTAACTTTCATTAAATAATTAGAAAACAATTAAAATTGTGTTACAAAAGCTACATGTGCATACCAAAAAAATGTGGAGAATGGAAAGGTGTTTTGGAGAAGGAACATGGCCAAAAAATGAAAAAAAAATCATATTTAATTGGGGCAAAATGCAAATTAAGGTAATTTCAAAAGAGATATGATACATCAGAGTCTCAGCCTGAGTTAGCAAAATAAATTTAAGTGAGTTCAAAAATCATAAAGAGATAGAATCAAGAAATAAGAATCTTGAGAACGTCCTACCAACATATTTGGTCAGATTATTCTTGTGCCACTGTGCCATCACTGGACAAAGCTGAAGCTCAAAAATGTAGGTATAAACCATCCGAATAGTAAATTTATATTTTCTGTTTTCCAGACACTGTGATTTATTGGTAGTATTACTCTTATTTGCATTATTACAATTAATGACAAAAAAAAATCAATGTTTCTTTGTTGTGATCCAAAATAAGTATTGAGGCGAATAAGGTAAGCTCAGCAGGAATGATAAGGACAGACTGGAGATATGGCAGACTGTTGAAAAACACAGGTTAGAAGTCCTGTGGAATTACAGCATCACTGACAATATCCAAGGTACTGAAATAACCTGGGTCCATCAATGGGTGAATAGATCAAGAAAATGTGGAATATCTAAACAATGGAATGTTATTCAGTTATAAAAAGAAAAAAATATTGCCATTTGCAACCATATGGATTGAAGCTGAGGGCATTATGCTAAGTGCAATTACTCAGACCGAGAAAGACCAATACAGTATGATCTCACCTATATCTGGAATCTAAAAGCAACAACAAATTCACAGAAACTGAGAAGAGATTGGTGGTTGCCACAGGCAGGGGTTTGGGGAGTGGGTGAAATGGGTAAAGAGAGTCAAAAGGTACAAACTTCCAGTTATAAAAGAAAAAAGTCCTGGCGATGTAATGTCCAGCATGGTGACTGAAGTTAATTATACCGCATTGCATATGTGGAAGTTGCTAAGAGAGCAGATCCTAAAAGATCTCATCACAAGAAAAAGAAATTGTAACTATGTATAGTGATGGATGTTAACTAGACTTATTAAAGTGATCATTTTGCAATATATACAATACATCGAATCATTATGTTGTACACGTGAAACTAGCATAACGTTACATGTCAATTGTACCTCAACTAAAAAGAAGAAAAAAGAGAGAAAGAAGGAGTCTGCAGAGATAATCATACCTTTGCTGTATAGAGAGGATCTAGACCGGCCACTCTTCCCTTGCGTGAACTTTGAGTGAGCTTTTTCCTATCGGGGTTCTCTTCAAAGTAGTCCCCATAGTGAAAAGTTGTGAAGAGATATTTATGGCTGATGGTAAAGACTTTCTTTTTTCTAATGAAGGCCAGAATGAAATGCTGCTTTGAAAATGGTAGGATTTAGTTCAGACTTAGGAGAAATTTCTAGGCTGTAAAAATCTAGTCTCTGCAGTATCATAGGAAAGTAAATTATTGACTCACCTAGTATTTTTATGACTGAAGAAGAAAAGGCTCTCGCTGGCCTGCCTGGAAGCAGGGGGATGGACTAAATGACTTCAAGGATTCCTTCCTCCTAGTTGATTTGGGGATAATTACAGGGAAGAACAAACAAGTCTACTCTTAGGTCTCTGGTATATCCTCAAGTGATTAAAAAAAAGTTAAAAAAAAAAACACAGGGTACATGAACTTGTTATGATATCTTAAATACACTTACATCAAAATCTTTGCGGATGTGAAAATATGTTTCTCTTGCCTTCTTGCATCTAGCATCTGACGTCCTTGGCAAATTTAGCCCTGGTGTATCCCTAGCACTGAGGCAGGGGTTTCAAATTACTGATGAGGTCTTCTGCCTCTTTAAAGGTGGTATTAAGAGTACCTAGGAGTTCTGAGCAATATCGTCCCTTTTTAGATCTGTCCATTCATCATGATCCCGTGCCAGAATTTGTTAGGTAAACATGATTGACAGACAGCCATCTTTATCCTTTATATGGCTGGAGGTCAGCCCTGGTGGAAAGTAATGCTTTTTTAATTAGCTGTTAGAGGATTGAGTTTCCTTTGTGTGCATTGCAGGCTGCTCTCTCTCTTAGCCAGTATCCAAAGTGGGTATCTCTTATGCCTTTCGTGCTTAGTATAACCCAGATGACTGAAGAACAGTCATAAAAGATTCATATTGAAGCTGTTTTATAAAAATTTGCACAGCTGGCAAAAAAATAGAGAGAAAAACATACTTGAAATAACAGAGTCTTCAGAAAGGAAAATGAGCAAACTTTTCAAGGCTATCTTGGCAAATAGCGGCTGCAAAGAGAAAATGGTTTTGTCACAATACCTCTGCTGCAAAAATAAAATAAAATAAACATAATTTTTAACTGTAATGAGCAAAATATAATTTCCCTCCAAGGAATTGGTCCTTCCATTGAAAGGTAAAATAAACCCCTGAAACACTTTTGGTTTGGCAGAGTTTGCAAGAAAAACAGAGCAAGCATTCGTGACTAATTCAATGGCACTCTACTTCTTCCGTATCTTTTGTGAGGCAAGATGTTCACTTCAGAAAAAGCTGATGATTTTTATGCCTAAAACAATTAATTCCACAATACGTGAAACCACTGTGAAATGAGAATGGGTGTGCACAAAATGTTAATACATATTCAAAACACATGCTTTTTATTTAAGTGTGAAATTGATGGGCTACAAAAGAAATGCTCTCAAGCTTATAATATAAACTGCTAAGTAGTTTATAAATACAGTAACTAGATATGATGATTCAGTACAAGGGCTGAGATTATATTAAGATCCTAAACATGAATTTTCTAACTTGTGAATCAAAAACTAAAATCAATTATTACAATGCAAGGCAAAATTAGACCCCAGCTCTCTTTTGTCTAGTTTTATGTCTAAGCTAGTCTACTGATTTTCTTTATTATTTTCTGTTTCCAATTTCATTGCTTTCTGATTTTCTAAATATTTTCTTCTTCTTGGGTTTATTATACTCTTCTTTTTATACTTGTTTAAAGTGAAAGCTTACATAGTTGACTTGAGATGGTTCCCTTTCTGAGAACTTCCTTCCACCGTGAGCTCTCTCTCTCTCTCTCTCTGTTTTTCCATGAAGAGGTGATGTGGTGTTTAAGAGCGTGCAATCTGGAGCCGGACTGCCTGCGTTTGAATCTGAGCTCATTTACCAGCTGTGTGATCTTGCGAAAATTACTTATGCTCTCTGGGCTTCAGGTTTCTAATCCATAAAATGGGACTAAACATACTTCTTGCGCATTTAACTGTTGTAAATAAGTGAGTAAAGACACTGACAGAACTTTGAAGTTCTTCGCAATGTGTGCGATGTGAGGGCTCTTACTCTTGCAAGTGGCATGAATTTATAAAATGTGTAGCGTATCCACCAGGTATAGTCTACATTTAGAAAGCTAACTTCATTTAAATAACACATTACCAGTAGTGAATAATTGATTGGGGTTTTTGTTTGTTTCTGCTTCATTTCTCAATGCGTCAATGTATATATGTGCACAATATGGGGCTGTACTTAGGATAGAGGAGGAGAATGAATTCATCCCCTTACAGCATTGACGTCATCATCTATCACCGTGGCAGTGTCCATGCCAGTGTGTGCAATTTCAACACAGAGGAACTTGAAGAAGTCTCTGCTGCATGTCTCGTTTATGACAAGAATGGATTCACTATGAATTGTCCTTGTTAGCTAATTAAGCTCCAGAAATCAGTTCATTATGAATCTATATCCCTTCCCTTTTGAGTGACCTGGTAGATGTATGGTTTAAACAACCAACAACCTGCAAACACACAGAGTTCACTTAAAACAACAACTACAAGGCCCGATGAAGTGCACGGTGAAAAAACAAAACGAAACGAAAAACAAAAACAAAAACAAAAACAAAAAAACAACTCAAGGCTGACATGGTTTTAAGAGCTTCCCCAAGATGCTGAGCAAGCAAATCCTCTGTCACTTCATCTTACAACTTCAGGCAGCAAAACTGGCGGGTACCGTCAGAAACATGGACCGCGTTTGAATTCACTTGCATTTTTGGCTTGCTAAGGTTGAGTTTTTCCCACAAAAGAGTCATGATGGCTGTCAAAGAAATCCACATATAAAATGTGTTCGGTGCGGCTTAAACAAGACATTTAATCTGCAGCTGCTTGGCTGCGGGCGACGATGCAGAGGACTCCGGGCGAAGCACCCGCGGAGTATCACGCCACGTGCACAGCCAAGGTGCATGCTTTTGTACCATTCTGCACCAGCACATGGTATCTCTACCTTCAGTGTGTGACTATGGGAGTGGTAGCCAGGGGGGAAGACGGGAATTAAAATGAGGAGGGAAATCATCCACTCTCTCCAGCGCCTGTTATGTGCTGGGTGCTGTGCTAGGTAAGCCCCCTACGTAGTTTTCTCCTTTGATCGATTGCACGAACGCAATATTAGACAAGCCTTTCAGAATGAACGATTATCGGAGAACTGGAGGTTGCAAAGAGGAGTTGTTTTAGCCGCTGGGGATACAAATCACCGACTGAGATTTGTAAATGCTCCTGTGGAGACGGTTTCTATGGATCTCTTTCCTCTCCTTTATGCGACCGCAGGGCTCTACCTGACACCGTCAGTCGTCTTCATTGCGGTAAGCGCACACGAATCCATGTATTCATGAATATATAAAGTCTAAAAAACCTGTTACAGGAATAGGTTTTAGCAGTACATTTTAAAAATCTTCTTTCCTTTCGCTGAGACCCAGTTTTGAAGGGAAAATGCTGCTGCTTTGGGGTTTCATTAAAGTACTCCATGGAAAAGAGTTTGCTAGAAATGTATAAACACGTGCAGCATTATGGGTCTAATTAGCTAGAAGAATACCTGTATAAATGGAATCTGCCGGACACAATAAGCTGCCCTTCCCCCACTTACTTATATAATAATCCCGGCTTTCAGAAGACTAATCACTACACACCATCTACACAGCGTCTAATTTCCTCATCAGATTTCTCTGCTGGGTTTAGCCATGCTTGTCAACTTCCCAGCTCCCTCTTCAATAACTGGGTTTATTCTTAGTGTCTCGCCAATAAACATTCCTATGAGCGAACCCATGAAAGAATGAAGTCCAAATTTCTTTATCGCTCCCTCTTTTGAGAAGGGTTTTCTGCTTAGACTCCTGGGAAAGGTCACAGGTAATTTCGGCTGGTCACTTGAGGGTGGCAGGGTTGCAGCGAGCACATTGGGGCCTTTTGTTTACATAGCCCCCTGACCACCAAAGGTGACCACAGGCTGCAGGGGGACCATTTAGAAAAGCAAACAGACAGTCATGTAAGCAAGTCGGCCCGGTTCCTTCTCCCTTTCAGCACAAATTAAGTTGCTCATATTCCGCAGCAGGACCAAAGCAGCTCTCTGCCAGCAGACTTATCTTCCCTTTTGCTTAAGTACTTCACATTGCTGAGGGCTTGCAAGTCGTTTTTAAGATGACTGATGGTGGCAGAGAAAGTTACCATGAATGAACTGAGAGCCAAATCCTTTTCATATTCATTTTATCAATGGAAAGTTCATTTCAATATTTCCCACTGAGTATCTCCAAAATATTTGCCTTTGTAGAGTCTCAAAAGAAAAGTGGGCACCTAGTAAATTGTGTAAATTCATAACTACTGAACTGGTTGTTTCTAAAATAGTACTGGCCTGTGGTGTTGGATACAGGGAATTATGTCGCCCCCCCTTCCCAAAAAGATATTTCAGAATCCTAGCCCCCCAGTGCCTCCCAATGTGACTTTATTTGGAGGGAGACGTGTTACTGAATTAATCAAATTAAAATGAGGTCTATTAGGATGGACTCCTAACCCAATGTGACTGGCGCCTTATATAAAGGGGAAATTGAAAAAAAAGAAAAAAAAAGAAAAAACTTTTTTAAAAAATAAAGGAGAAATTGGACATACACAGGGAGAATGAAGGCAAAATTGGGATAATACGGCAGAAGCCAAGGATCACCCAGCAGCAGACCCCAGAAGCCAGGAGAGCCGCATGGAGCAGATTCTCCCTCACAGCCCTTAGAAAGAACCAACCCTGCTGCCCCCAGGGTCTTGGTCTCCCAGCCTCCAGAACCGTGAGACAGTAGTTTCTGTTGTGCAAGTCCCTCGGTCTCTAGTACTTCGTTACAGCAGCCCTGGGACACAGGTGTCAATGCGAATGACACATTCCAGGGTATTAAAAAGTAGTAATTGGTATGTGGTGTGGGGAGCGCTGTGTATTGTGTAAGACTGATGAATCCCAGATCTGGGCCCCTGAAACAAATAATACATTATACGTTCATAACAAAAAAATAAACTAAAAAAAAAAGTAATAATTGGACCTGAAAAAGTATTCTGTGCCCACAAATAAGTCAGTAGCAGCTGTAGAAGCAGAGGCTAATGAGAATCCGCTGTGACACAAGCTTCTTCCGGAGCAAATTAGACTTGGTCTCTCCTCCCACCTATGTAACTATCTGCACTGCGTAAGTGCTCCACTGCCCTCCGACGCTAATAAAACCTCCAAGGCAGAGTTCCTCAACCTCTGCACTGTTACATTCGGGGTCAGATCATTCCTCAGTGTGGGCTGTCATATGCACGTTGCGGGATGTTGAACAGCATGCCTGGCCTCTACTCGTGATGCCCATGGCACCGTCCCCCAGGGCTGTGACGATGGCCGCAGACAGTTTCAAATATTCCCTCAGAGGCAAAATCACCCCCGGTGGAGAACTATGGCTCTGAACATATTTTCAGGGAGCGGTGGCAAACTTTTAATGCAAAAAAAAAAAAAAAAAAAGATTTATAATTGAAGTTCCCTAATCCCCAGTTTTCATGGCCTTCAGAGACTTTCCAAACCTTAGTAAATGAAAGCCTTGTTTTATTCACAGGCAAAGCAATCCCATTCAATCTCATTTACTAGCATTTACCGAGGGCTTCTCATTGACATCCTAGTTTAGGCTGGAGGTTCCTCGCCACGTGAATCTTACTAAAGTGGCCTTGGAAATCTACCTCTTTGCATCTGGGAGCTCTTAACCTAAGAAATGGGTCAGTTTGGCAAGCGTCATCTTCCCCTTGTCCTGAGGGTGAAAAGGAAAGTTTATGTGAATTAACGTCCCTGCGTCTAGAGGAAAGGGTGGTCTTTCATGGCTGTGGGGCACCTTGCCAAAGTCAATACTCAGTAAATGTTTGTTGGATCAATGATGGCTCTTGTTCCTCAAAGACAAGAAACAAAAATAAAAAGTTTCAGGCAAAACATTGCACAAGATTATTATATTTCTAAGTTCATCTTTAGTGAGTGAAATCTATTCTTTTTATCCTACACCATTTTTATACTACCCATTTTCAATCCCAAAATTTGATTTGACCCAAAAATAGAAAGTTTTTCTTCTCTGGGGGGTGGGGAGCTTGCCTTGTGTAGAGGGTACCATATTTACCATCTTGACACATCACAGTGTAATACTTAGATCCCAGGCTCCGGATTCAGATAGACATGGATACATGAGCTTGAATCCTACATGCAGCAGGGGGCAGTTTTTTGCCAGTTCCTTGTCCCAACACAGCTTCAGGCTTGTTTGTTGTTGTTTTTTAATCTGTAAAAGAGGAACAATAGTACCTGATAGAGTTATTAAGGCATGAAATAGGGTAATGCTTGCAAAACACTTAGCTTGGATAAAAGTACAGGTCCTGTTAATTATTGTTTTCAGAGCTGGACAATGTCCAAATTGATCCATATAAATGTGTTTTTTCCCTAAATCTTTCAAATGACCAAACTTTGCCACTACAGAGATACTTTCCATGGCTTTCCATGATAACAATATATAAGGGCGGTTTTTCTAAAATAGGTGTGAGCAAACAAAGGAACAGGTAGAAATATTTTAATCATTGCCAGACAGTCTCTGTTTCGACTACTCACCTCTCCCATCGTAGCATGAAGACAGCCATAAGCACTGTGTTACCAAATGAACACAGTTGTGTTGCAATAAAACTTTATTTACAAAAACAAGGGACTGGCTGGGTTTCACCCACAGGCTGTTGTTTGCTAATGCTTAGTCTAAAAAGAACAGAGAGCTTTCCCTTTTCACATGTCGTTACCCAGGCTTTGAATGTTGGTGCTTCATTAAAATAATAATAATAATAATAATAATAATAATAATAACTTCAACTATAAACCATGTCTTTACATTCCCATATATGACTCAGAATAGTAGTAATTAAACTGAGCTTACAAATTGTGAGATGAAATCAAGGCTGAAAACATCATTTCACTGCTGCTCGGGAGTACAAATTGGGCATGCGCGAGCATCCTATCCGTGGCAGGCCAGAGGCGCCTCTGCGGAAGCCTGTGGGTGTGTCTGAGTTGGCCCTTCTCCTGCTGACTTTATCAGCAACAGGTGATGATGGATCTCCTGGTGTGACCTCCCGTGATACCAGAAGCACCATGGCAGGACCTGTGTCTCATACATCACAGTGGCCATAAGGACTCGGTGCCAGCACCATCATAAACACTCAACATTTTGTGCCCAATTTATGTTTACAAGTCTTTGCTTCCCTGTGGTCCAGACTTTGAGTGTTATATAGTTCAAAGAACAGAGTCTAGCTTACAAAAGTCATTTCCAAAAAAAAAACCCTCAGTCATTTATTTATACCATTGAGGGGATTTTAGAGCAAAGAATGCCTCTTTAAAATTCCACTTTTGCCTAGCATCTCTATGTTTCATGTAGTTTATTTTTGAAAGATTTATTAATACCACCTACATGTTAGACAATGACACTTACACCAGGGCTATGGGATCCCTACTTTCATGGTCAGGATAGTCCCTGCCTGGGAAATTCCCCAAAACGAAAGCCCCAACCCTGGCATTTGTGCCTGCTGTCATCTTTTCCTTTCCCTTTCCTTCTGGGTTGTTCATTATAAAGCCAAAATGTTAGGCTGGTGACAAAGAAGGTAGAACAGAGAAAAAGCTAGGAACCGCATGAATAATTAATAAATCCCATAACAAAAATATGATGCATCTTGATTACGCTGCTGTGCTTTGAAACCTTAAATCAGAATTCATACAAACTCCAATCCCTTTTGAGAAATGAAAGAGTCGCTACTAACCCTAAGGCAGAGAAGAAAATGAGATGTTTGACAAGAAGAATGTAACAACCACTGCCACCATTTATAATTTGAAGTTCCTTATAACAGGTAATTTGTGGCATCCACAGTGTGGGTACACTTTTCTCTCCCTTAGCAATGCCAGTTCTGTTGGTGTTCAAAATCTAGATACAACCAATGTACGGAACAGAGGTGTATTCGTTTTCTGTGGCTGCTTAACAAATGACCACATACCTAGCAGCGTAAAGTGATACTCTTTTATCATTTCACAGCCTAACTGGGTTCCCTGCTCAAAGTCTCAACACACTGAGGTCAAGGTGTCAACCAGGGCTGTGAGCCCATTGAGGGTTTGGGGTTCTCTCCTAAACTCCCTCCATGGGGAACTCCTACCCTTGCCGCTGTAGGACTGAGTCCCTGCTGTCTTTCTGCTGTCAGCTGGAGGTCTGTCTCAGCCCTAGGAGGGCCCTGCAATTCTTGTCATGCAGCCTTCTCATGGGCCCTCTCACAGCATGACAGCTGATTTCAAAGACAGCAGAGAATCTCTCTGACCTCAGGGAAGGCTTTGGTTCTCTTTTAAATGGCTTGCTTAATTAGGTCAGACCACTGGGAATAATCTCCCTTTTAATTAACTCAAGGTCAACTGATTAGGGACCTTAATTACATCTTCAAAATGCCTCTCTCCCCGCACCATATATAACACAAGGTAATCTCAGGGATGATATCCCATCACACCCATAGGTCTTACCCACCAGGATGTGCGCCACAGGAGACAGGAATCCTGGGAGCCGTTTTAGAATTCTACCTACCCCTATGGGAGAGACTGCCACGTTGGGTTGACCACAGTCCATCCCGAACTACCATATATGTATGCGTGTATATGCATGTGTGTGTGTGTGTGTGTGTGTGTGTGTGTGTATGACACACTCCTATCCTTAGGAACTCACTTCTGAGCATGGGCTCCCCAAAGTGTAAAATCCCCCACTAAAGATCCATGATGATCACGCAGAGTATTTCTTGTTTCTTTATTAAGACTGCACCATAAATGGCACACGTGTTTCCTGCTTTCACTCCATGAAACAAAGAGAAATCTTGAGATAACTCTCTCGATAGGGACAGGAACCCAGATGTGCCTCTCAGGCAATGACTTTCTCTTGCCTGGAAAACTACAAAGTGAATTTGAAACCATGGGCAACACAGTGGCAGTCACATGGATAAGATTAAAAAAAAAAAAAAAAGAGGAAGAACAGACATATCGGGAGCCTGTAAGCTGTTTTCTAAATTCAGAACCAGCGGAATATTTATGTTGGCAGCACCCCCGTAACTCGCAGCAGGAGATCCGACAGAATGCACTCTCTACATAACCCATGCAAGCCCCAGATCAAGAGAAGAGTATTTGCATAAACAGAATCCTAGAGACCATGTCGTCGCTGTCTTTCTCTTCCTCCTTCCTCCCTCTCTCCCCTACAAGCCCGTGGTATTGAGTTTCCCCGGGCTACCTTCCACGAACATCAAGGAATGCAACAGAGATGAATGTTACATTGACACCAGCAGCGCCACCACAAAAAACTGTTTGTCCGCTCTTTTCATTTCTCAGTACGAGCAAGCATCTAAAGACTTTGCACCTGTTCTAGTTAGCCTGGCAGATGCAGTCTGTATTTATATTAATAGAATGATGTTTTCATAACAAAATGGATGTGCAGCAATTGTGGCGCTCACTTTGGATGCTCTCACAAGTGCACAGATCGGGGGAGGGGTAGCTCTTACATAAAGTCCCATGGCAAGGGTAAAAGACTCGCAAATCCCAAGCTGAATCATCGCGACGCTTTGAGAACTTTTTCAGGCATGACCAGACTCAAGTATTGGAAGCTGAATCAGATACTCGCTTAAGAGGAAAATATGCTGGATATAAATGGGCTTTTCGTGGGTAGTTTGGAGCTATGAACTCTTTTGTATTTCATCTCCTGTTCTGTAATTTGTGTCTTATCTCCCCAGGGTAGAGCTGAGAACTAGTGAGATCATACTTGGCTCAATTCCTGAAAGTTTGTTTTGAGTCACCAGTGTAAATATTGCCCACCCAATCTGTACATTTGCACAAATTAACTGGAACCAGCTACCCAATTCCTTGCTCGTATTTGGATCTGTTGATTAACCCTGACAGCTGTAACCTCATTAGTCCGAGCTCTGGCCATAGCAAAGCAGCTGTCAAATTAGGAGGCGGTAGACTCACTGAAGTCGCCTCTACGAACCGGACATACTAAAATCGATAGGTGCTCTAAAAGGTTTCAGTTATGATTCTAATTCTAATTTATGTTGCGCAGTGGGCTTCTCCTCCATCCGTAATATAGGCCTAACCTCAGTTGTTTATGAAGAAAGCAGAGGGTCTCTTACAAACTAGGCACGTAGGTTTTTACCTGAAGACATCGGATCTGGATCAGTTGAAAATGGGGTTTTTAGCATGCATTATAACACAGAGACATTTTACTATATTTTAAAATATTAGCTCCTAATGTATTTTTTGGCGTGAGAGATTTTGTTAGTTTTGACAAGAGGCCAACAGGGTCCTGACTATAGAAATAAGAAAGATCCTGCAGCTGGTGCTCACTGGAAAAGTAGAGATAAAAAGTGAGGAAAGAATTAGAACACACTCCAACTGGAATGCGGTTTCCCTAAATAGAACACAAAGTCCTCAGAGTGAATCCTATTCTCTTCCATAAGAATCTCTGAGGAGGGGGTACAGAGGGAAAATTCTCAATATCTACTTATCAAAACCTGGAGGTTCAGGGGCAGAGATGATTTTCCATTCACCAGTGCCAAAAAGGACAATGGGGCCAGGTCAGATGCAACGTGTGAACTTCGCTTGCGGTATTTCCGCTATGAGGAGCTGGCATGGCGGAGCGTCAGAAGCTGCGCAGAAGTCTGGAGAGCTCCGTTGTAGTCCCTGTCCTGCCACAGCCCACAGTCAGAGCTTTGGACAAGCCCTTTGCTCTCTGTAGTTCTCAGCAGACTCCGTTATAAAGTAAGGAGGTTTACCTGATTGATGATTGCCATGGCCCTGTCCATGTCTCGTGATTGAAGACAATTTGCACAAACCCATTATCATAAGAAGTTACTCCACCGTGGCCCAAAGTGGATCCAACTACAAGCTTTCTCACGTGGGGGTGATTTTCTTCTACTCTTTTTGCAGTGCCCTTCGGCCTATTTTGCAAACAGGTGCTGTCCTTTGGCACCCCCTGGTGGTGTCTACGGCCGTTACACGCGCCTTCGCCATGTGGCCCTTGAAGGTAAGAAGGCTTACTGGAGGAACCTGCCTGTAGGGCCCAGGCTGCTGTGCACCAGGGAGAAAAGCAAACCAAAAAGTGACGTTACAGTTTTTAACCCACTGCTTTTTAGAAGCTTACCTGAGGCTACTAATTAAAAAAAAAAAAAAAGCTGCAGTACTCAGATGCTTTATTGACATAAACACTATATAAATGCTCAGCCCACTTCAAGTTGAAGGATTTACAAACTAGCAAGGACTCCTACTTTCATTATTGTAAGGAAATAAGACTGATAATATAGGAAGTATTCAGGGATTTAGTAGAAGTCTTTTCTTTGCACATGACCAATTTTAATTGCCAGAAATATTAGATTAACATATATCCTGATGTTTCCCACATATATACTGAGATAATAAGAAAGCATTAAAAGTTTACTGGGCCTTTCCTCCAATTTAAAAATCATTTACAGAGAGGGGTGCCTGGGTGGCTCAGTCGTTAAGCGTCTGCCTTCGGCTCAGGGCGTGATCCCGGTGCTCTGGGATCGAGCCCCACATCAGGCTCCTCCGCTGGGAGCCTGCTTCTTCCTCTCCCACTCCCCCTGCTTGTGTTCCCTCTCTCACTGGCAGTCTCTCTCTGTCAAATAAATTAAAAAAATCTTAAACAAAAAAATCATTTACAGAGAAAACTCTGAAAGTCAAAAGTCAGTGAATGCGAAAAAATGAAGAAAATGATTTTTTTGCTATTGAATGACAGCTAAATATATTTTAAGAATGGTGAGTCTAGAAATCAAATTCTACCCTCAATCGTGATAATCTCCATTTAAGCTAGCAATTACATTGTATTTCCCTGATCACGTCAGCCCCACTCTTTTTTGCTTGCCATTATATTCTGTTCCTTTCACTTTGAAACTTAGTAAAAAATTGTCTTTGATTTAGTGTAAAAAGCAAGTACAACATTTTAAATTGAAGTGCCAAAAGTTATGACTATCCAAAGAAATTAAGCAAACACAGGGTAAAGGAAAATGGGAAATCTCACAAAAGTTTAATTATTCTGAATTATGTTGACTACATTGACTCTACCATGTGTTAATGCTAAGTACGGTCAAGGCTAATTCATCTCCATGTATTTAGTTTGATATGATTATAGCAACTATAACTGTTGCCAGGTAGGGTAAGAAAAAAAAAAACAGTCACAGGAAAGAGAAAAGTCAATATTCCCTAAAGGAGAAAAACATTTCTTTGCCATGTTTACTTGACTCCCTCTGGCAAAAGGCTGTTCGCAGTTGTACCACACAGTTCAACCAGAGCTTGTCTCCAGAAAAAAAGTAAAAAACAAAACAAAACAAAAAAATAATTGCATCTCAGAGATTTGGTTTGGAAAATCTACTTTTGTTTCCAATGCCTTGTCTCTTCTCAACCACGTTTATAAGCATTTTCCAAGCTCTTTACGAGCATTTCGCCTGCCTCTCCACACTCCTAAACATCGCCCTCCGCTCCTTACGGCCAGCCACAGTTTTCAGCCTTGGCCAAGGAATAAAACATGGGTTCACCTCAAAGGCGGCCGTTAAATTTACCTCATTTATTGACCAGCAGGAGGTGCACCCACCCTACTGGGGTCAAGTTAACTGTAATACTGCGGAGCTCATTGGCGCCCCAGACTGCTACCCTGTTTAATGACTGTTGGGCCCCGTGGGCCAGGTAAATTCTACTGTTGACATATTGGTGGCAATGCCCTTGGAACACCTTTGATCCAGGAGTATGCTCTCTCCATTCAGGGATGTATTTTACTGTGTGTTGAATAAAAATAACCAGATATGGAAAAGTGAAGGAAACAACGTGAGCGCCTACTGGAAGAATAAGTCATTTATACTTCTTTGCAGTAGATACCAGGGCCTATTAGGACATCAGATTTCAGGAAAATAAGGCCTGGAGAACTCCACCATCTGGAGAGAACCACCCTGAGCCCTCTGTTGCCCTTGAGGTGGGCAGTAGTAAACCCCCAGGACGCGGCCAGCTCCCTGAAAGGCCTGCTTTCACTGCTGAATGACCTTTGGGCATGGATTTCTTCGTTTTTCCTCATCATCGCTTTACCATTCTGTAAAAATGTGAGCTTTCTCAGCACGATGTTTAAAACAACTTCGAGGGCTTCGATACATTGTTACATAGTAAAAATAGTGCCTGGGCTATCGGCTTATATTTTTTTCATTGACCGATAAAAGATCATACTCGATATAAGGGGCCGGGGGACTTCCTTTTCTTTATGAAATTCAGCGCATAAAAATGTGCCAAGTGGAAAAGCCTGGAAGTCAGAATGATCATTGTGTCCACAGACTGTCAAATGCTCTCAGGCCATGATCCCTTCTGTGTTCCCGTGTTACCCTGCAGGGTGGCCTCTCTCAGGCCTGGCCTGGAGTGACCAGGTTAGATGGTCAGGGCTCTCGGGCTGAATGCTGATTCAGGCCTTCTCTCTCCGCTGCCAATAATAGTTTGCCTTAGTGCCAAAGTTAGTGGTGGTTTCTTATGATGTGGATACCTGTCCAGCAGGGATTGGACTGTGACCACAAGCCAGCTTCCTTAAGCCACAGAATAGCTGTCAGAGGCTAACTGCTGATCGTCATGACCTGCCAGGCTCAGCAGCTTCCAAGTAAGAGCCTTGCACATCCCATCGTGATTCCACTGAACCTCCCACCGTAAGGCCAATTTTGTCAGGACGTAGAAATTCCTTGGGGTAATGACTCAGTGTTTGATTTTCCGTTCTTTGAAAAATAAACAGAAAGCAAACAAAAACCTTCTGCTCTTCTCTCCCCTATCGATCAGGCCTTCTTATTCTGGTATTAATGATTTTCTATTTCATTGCACTTATGTATTTTACGGTCAGGAACATTACATTTTTTTAGTCGTCAGTGGGGACTAAATTTAAAAATTAAAAACAAATAGTAACAAGTTATATTCATGTATTGCCTTCCTGTGAGAGCTGAGAATACTTTCGAGATGTTGTTCTTACAGCCTCTTCCTTTTGTAGGCTGAGTCCCATCTTCCTCTCATTTTATAGAAGAGGAACGTAGATACCTATTGTAAAGTAGTACAGTGCTAAGCAGAATGCCATACTACCTTAGAGTTAGGACAGGGCAGAAACAAGAAGACAAACAAGCTCAGAAAGAAAATTCATTGCTACTTATCATTTCATGATATGCTAAAGCCTCTATTCTTGAGTTGAGTCCAGCCGACGTGGACAATATGTTTTAGGTGAAGTGTTAACACAGACAGACAGCAGTTTACTCTTGGTAATGCTGACTTCCTGGAGTAAATTTCCTTGAAACCCCAGATTGTAACAATTTCTCTGCTTCATTTCTTTTTTTTTTAATTCAGTTAGCCAACATACAGTACATCGTTCGTTTCAGATGTAATGTTCAGTGATTCATCAGTTGCATATAACACCCAGGGTGCATCACATCGCGTGCCCTCCTTAATGCCCATCACCCAGTTACCCCACTCCATTTCATTTCTTATAAACTGATAGCATTGTCATGCACGCTAGTGCCTGGAAAGCATTATTCCTTAAACCATAAAGTAGATGTAAGCTCTTAGTAATTAAAATGTTTCAAATAATGAACCAAATACTAATATGTAAATATAATTGCATATATACATATGGTGTGAAAGAAAACAGTCAAATAAGTTTATAATTAAAATGATTCTTCTCATTGGGCTCTGAGATTTAAAGCACACTCACTGGGGCAAGTCAACGAAGCTTCTCCCAAAGTGAGAAGTAAGACAATTCATGATTTAGAAGCTGTTAGATTTCTTTTGCTGGAAATCAACAGTCTTTCCTTAAATAAAACATGTAAACTTTTTTTGTATTAGAATAAGCTTGAATTTCTATGCTATTTTAGCTCAGACCCAAAATGTGCAATTTTCAAACTTTTGTACATAAAGCAACTTGTCTTCCTAAGATTGTAGAAAATGTTGGAGTTTTGGAACTGAGACACCCTGGGCTTCATATGGTCTCATTCATCATACAGGAGAGGACAATGAGGCCCAGAGAGTTTGAGTGAACTCCCCAAGGTCATACAACTAGAGTTAAGACCTTACAACCTCTCCATCTTGCCTCAGCAGCTATTTCAACTATATTGTAAAAACCAAAATCCTGAGATTTGTCTATTCCTATATGATACCTGACTGGCCTCTACTCTTGCGTCTGCCGTGTAGAAAACTCAGTTCAAAAAATTATGACAAGCCCACTGGTTCCATAAGCTCTTGAGCTTGTTTTCTAATAAGCCAAGCTACAATGTCTACTAAATACTAAAATGTCTTACAGATATCCGGCCACAAAAGTTCTTCAAAGTTCTCAGCCAAATAATAGACATTTTACCTCCACATACGGGAGGAACAAAATAGGAAAACAGACCAAGTTGCCATGGACCCAACTAGATAATAAGAAAAAATGTCCTGTATGTTTGAGGACTGAGAGTGGGCTCCAAACACCCTCTCTTGATCCTCTTCTAGCCTTACCAAAAGTGTCCTGGAAACGAGTGTGATTTAGAATGAAACACAACCAGTTTCTGATAATCATTTCAATTGCTATATTTCCTTGGACACATTTTCAAAGTATTTAAATGAAGTCCCACATGCAAATTATGTTCCCTGAAAAGAAAGCCTTCGCTGGCAAGTTGGCTATTCAGTTCTTGCGGCCATGGCATAGAGACACAATGTATTTTTAACATTCTTGTTTTGTTCTTGTCCTAACTGACACTAGTAATTTGAGAAATGTCGAGGGCGTTACTGAATATAAATTTGAGGAAAAACAGCTCTTCATACTATATTGTTAGAAGTAGGATGAATATTCAATCAAAGATGAATCAAAAAGTTTAGATGATGTATGTGGGCATATATCTTCCTGAAAACAGACTCTTTCCATGATTCCTTCCTCATGAAGTCGTATCCACAAGAATCACACTGCAATTTGCAACCAATTGTGTTCTGAATGATAGAAATCTGCCCCACACTCATTTGGAAGTTCTTTTTATAGATTTATTGAATTTCAGACCTAGAGATGATAGATGAACTATCTCATTTTGCAGGGTTTTGAGGGCAAAGCTATTTGCCTGAAGTCATAGAATATGTTACAGCTTTACTTAAAAACCCAGATTTTGAACCCTTAGCTGAGAAAACACCTCCCCATTCTTAAAAATGGTTAACACTGTGTCTCATACTCAAGTTTTCTTCCATGCCTATATTTAGTCATTCATTCTTAAATTCATTCCTGTCCCTCCCTCCTTTCCTCTCTTCCTTTTATAAATATATATTTGCCACATGCCAAACATTGTGATGAGCTCTAGAATACAGAGAATAGAATATGGTCCATGACCAAAGAACAGGTTGTTTATAGACAAGACTGACATAGTAACCAATGGTTCTAAACTCTTTAATCTGGCTTACATGGTCCTCTACAATCTGACCCCTAACTTACCTCTCTAACTACTCTTCATCTTCCTCTTTGCTCCAACCTTACTAGATTCTTCGGGCTCACTGAATGGGCTTCTCCCACCTATGTCATCACATATGCCCACTTCCTGGGACAATGCTTCTCCCCTACCCTCCTCTTTTGGCTGGCGCCATGTCATCCTTCAGGGGTTTCAGTCTAGATGCCTGTTTTAAGGGAATTCTTTGAACCATAAGACTAGATTAAGTTTTCCTGCTAATTTGCAAACATTTGGATAATGCCTCTCTTCCTTTCTTGACTGGCAGGGTCAGTAAGGACAGTTATAAATAAATAGCATATTCATTCTTTTCTTTTTTGAGAGAGAGAGAGAGGGAGAGGGCACACACATGCATGCAGAGGGGCAGAGAGAATGGGAGTGAATCTAAGCAGACTCCACACTGAGCGTGGAGCCTAATGCGGGGCTCGATCTCACAACCCTGAGATCATGATCTGAGCTGAAATCCTGAGTTGACACCCAACCGACTGAGCCACCCAAGTGCCCCTAACATATTCATTCTTATATCCCCATTTACCTAGTTCAGGAATTGGCACCCAGTATAAATTTGATGATTATTGAATGAAAGAATTTGTTTAGCATATAACAGAAACACAAATGCAGTCAATTCTACTCGGGGAGAGAGTCAGTGGGTATCATCCATGTGTACTTCATTTGAAGGCTTTGGGTGAATCTCATAAAATCAAGTGGATACATATCATACCCAATTTCCCACCTTCTGTTCTGGTAAAAACAAAACCAGTAAATAAGACCAGTTTTGATCTCTACTACCAATACCACAATTTTTTTTCCTAATCTAGGCCCATGCGTAATCCCCTATCTACAATTCTGAAATCCCCAACAAAATCTGAAAAGAGAATTGTTTTTATAAATGTGGGTGACAACCTGATCTTAACTAATGATGTAATAGTCTTTATCCCACTTTATAAGGATATTCATGCTTTGCCTCAGAAATATTAATGTTAGTCTTTATCTCACTTTGTGTGAATGTTTGTTCTGATTCAGAAATGTTTGGTTTTGAATCTCCCCAAGGATCATATATTTCTAAATTTGAAACATGCCTGAAACATGTCAAAAATTTCTGAGAAGAGAATATGAACAAGCATTACTGTACATCTTGTGTTTTGTGCAAATTATTCCATCAGCATTAGCTCTCTTTTTGCAATGCTCTCCTTGATTAAAAATTTTCCCTACTGAGAATAATGGAAGTAAGATGTACAGAATTTTAGAAACCTGAAGTTCCAGTAATAAGCCAGCTCAACATGGGCTGTCCCTGGAACTGATGTAGTCCTGAATCCTAAAGAAAGGTCCAGAACCAAAAGATCTTCTTCAGGCTTCATTTTTAAAGTTTATACGATTAATGAGGTGGAGTAATCTTGCCAAACTCCTTTACTGGGGGGAGGGGCACCCTTGAGGCCAACTTTTGTCCTAGGTCACATAGCAAGTTTATGGCTGCTCTATGTCTAAAAAACAGTTTAGTGTTCCCTGGCCCCTACCAAATAAAACCATTCAGAAAGCAAGGTGGAAATATAAAAAGTAGAACCTCAAAGACCTGAAAAGCAAAGGAAATGCTATGATAGCCTCATTCCTTGTATTTTCACAGGAGCATACTTCTGCACCCTAAGCCTGACCCCCAGGCCTCAAATGTTACGAAACAGTCAGGAGCACCACTCCTGCAGACCAACTGTAGACCAAGAGATTGGTAAGCAACGTGACAATGACGGGAACCTGAGAGAAAGGGGGTGCAGATGTGATCCTGGACCCTGGGCGAGCATAGAGTGGGTGGGTCTAGAAGGAAGTTAGGAAGAAAGACTTCAAACATTTCCGAGATAACACTGTCATTATCCCAGCCTGAGCCTCCAGAAGCTAAAATTAGGACAAGAAGAAACATGTATCTAAGAAGAGTCCAGTCCAGGGAGCTCCCAATACAGTCAGTTTTAACAATGAATACATGAAGGATAGAAGAAAGACTTTTAGCAGGGATAGACAATAGATTTGCAAAGCCCTGTTTTGAAAATGTAGGAAGAATAGTACTAAAAGTCTCAATGTTTATGAAGGGATTTTAGTTAGTAAAAAAAAAATTATTAAAAAAATCCATATATTTGCTTGAGGTAACGGTGACATGTGCGCGAAAGACTGAGAGGTGAGAACTCTTCCACTTTCTGAAAACAAGAGTGATCTTGGAGCTAAAAGAGAGAGAACGGAAAAACCCAAAAAAGAACTGAAGTCTAACATAGCAGAAACACCATCAATTGTCTGTAAATGAACACAAGCCCCTGCTGACACATGAGAAGAGGGCAAGCAAGGAAGGTTGCTGCCCAACCACTGGAAATAGCTAAGAAAGGGTGAACATTTGAGTTTCACGCAGCAGTAATGACTACAAAACAGAATGTATTTAAAGGGAACTAAATCACACCTGTTAAGTTCACTTTTCTCTTAGGGAGGTAACTCATGAACAAGGGAAGTGATTTCATGAACAAGATGGGTGGATTGGCTTCAATGCTTTACAGCTCGGTGGATTGTTAGTCCGGTGAAAGCTCAGTGCTAACCAACCAACCACTGTGGAGGGAGGTCTCGGGGCATCTTACAGGGCTCCGTTCTCAGTTCTGTCATTTTCCACATTTCTGTTGGAGGATGGAGGGATGAAGGTAGCAAATTTTCATTTGCTGCAAAGTTAGTCAAGTGATCGAGAGCAAAGTATTCTTGACAAAGGAGAAATATGGCCTACAGCAAAACAAAAATGTCTAGTGGCTTAATCGGCTTAAGTGACTGGTAAGTTCGGCACTCGTGGACTTCAAAGAAGTTCATGCCTCCTTCACAGATAGAGTGTTCTGAATGAGGGAGACAGAAGCCTTCACTGTGCGACTCAGACCAGACAGTCCTGGGAGTTGTGCTCATTTCTGGGAGCCATGCTGTACAAGAGAGTAAATTCAAAAGACAGACAACTCCAATTAGGAATAGAGACAAAATCATGTTTCTGGGGAAATTTTCAAGAGTTTGAGAATTTTTTACCTCAGGAGTGGACTTCCGTAGGATGTGATCACAGCCTTCAGGTAGGTTTGTCACGTGGAAGGGTCAAAACCTCAAGGAAATAAATTTTGGTTCCGTATAAGGAAGTTCTTCAAGGAAGAGAATCATAGTGCCTGCATCTGTCTCGAGCGGGCAGCCAAACAAATCCCTGACTCGGTGTAAAGTGTTCTCAGACTTTGAGCCAACTTTGAGCAACGATTAAGAAGGATGGTAGACAATAATATCTCAGTAAAGTTACCAACTGAAACAATTGGTAGAAGAAAAGATTGTGTCCTTTTCTTCCTTCTGTATAAATATGCTCTACTGAGTTAGTATAAAGACATGAAATAAAAGTGTTACTGAAAAGTGGGCAAAGTTGAAAAAAATGTGAATTTAAAAAGGGTGCTTACGTTCTTGGGTTCTCAACTGTGTACCCTCAATATGGGGTCCCATTGGGAGAGCACAAGATGGTTACTGACCACGGTGTTTTCCAACCCATTTCAACGACACACAAAACCAAAGGCTTTAATCTACAAAAAGGTGAGTCCAATAGACCCTTCACCCTAACTCCCTCTACGCATAACTCTGAGTTATCTACACTAAATCATATTTAGATTTTGGCAGGCAAACTTCTTGGAAATCAAATCATTTTTAAAAGCACTGATTTTTCTATTAATCTCAAGGTATGAATGGAATTTTTTTAATGTCAGTGAATGTCCACAGTGGGAACTTAAGAACAACCCACACATTTCCTTTCAATGTATATGTTAGAAAGGCTCTGTGAATAAATGCATAATCTAAAAAAATTCAAAAAGCGTCAATTTTTTTAAAAACATAGAGGAATAAAAACAAAAAAGAATCTGCTCTATTGCTCTCAATTTCAAAATGAGACAACAAAAAAGCCATTTACTTAACACACGACGTCTAGCAAAGAATGTTTGCCCAGGAGATAATTCTCACCTCCCAGGCGATTCTTAAAAGAAAAACCGAAGCTCCACCATCTTGTCCTATCTTGACATGTTTTCAGATTGTGAAAGATGACACAGGGAAACGAGGGCGGCCTTACCATTATTTCATGAAAGTCAAGAGTCTTTAGTAATTCCTGGTGGAAAACGTTATGGAAGATCCATTAGGAAACTAATACATTGCCACATTTCTGCTGCCTCAGAATAGGACCACAATCAACCGGCCATAGCCGCAGGAAGAGAGGGAAATATCCAGGCAGAGGCTCCTCTCCTGGCTGTGTTTTCAGATGTCCCGAGAAGTCTCTGCGGCGTTCTGGTCGGCCGACGGCGGGGCGAGCCTACAGCGCGGTGCATGGATCATTACAGCCCAGCGCACACCTACGGAGCAGAACCACCTCGAATCCCAGATACGCTGTGTTTGCTCAAAGACGTGCTCTGTGGTAGCCAGACATTTAGGGAGAGAAAATTTGTGGTATGAATATGTGCCTTCTGGAATGACTAAATCAAGAATTTTCCATAAATACTATCGAAGTTACACGGTACGTACTACCGCTCCCCAAATAAGAGTAAGTGGGTTTTGTGTTTCTTTGAATGATATTGCCTTTCCTTTTGTCTTTTGTTTGTATGTTTGTTTGTTTGTTACTACACAGTATGAATTACAATAACAACGAGGCTCCAGAGATACGCTAGTGAGATAGGGGTTCCTAAATGCCATGCAAAGTTTTTACCAGCACATTACAAAATAGGAAAAAGAAGAAGAATGCAGTCATTGTCTAAAACACTGAACCTATTCTATTTACAAGTTTGCCATTTATTCGGATGTCATGTCATGTTTATTTTCTTGGTATTAAAGAAAAAATTTCTCTAGGACTAGAACGATGGTGATAGGGTGGGTAAGATGTGTCACTGTGGTTTTTTTTTTTTTTGAAAGATTTTATTTATTTATTTGACAGAGATAGAGACAGCCAGCGAGAGAGGGAACACAAGCAGTGGGAGAGGAAGAAGCAGGCTCATAGCAGAGGAGCCTGATGTGGGGCTCGATCCCACAACGCAGGGATCACGCCCTGACCCGAAGGCAGACGCCCAACCGCTGTGCCACCCAGGCGCCCCAGATGTGTCACTGTTTTGTTGCCTGCAGTCGCACGCAGCCAGAGGGTGACAAGTCCGGAATCCACGCTCAGGGGATGCCATACTGGAGCCCACGCTCCTCACCAACGTGCCCCGCTAGCTGCTTGTACCTCAGTATCCCCATCTGAAACATGGAGAATAATGAAAGCACTCTCCCCGGGGTTGTGAAAATTAGTGAGTTAATTTTTGTGCAGTTCTCCAGTATTGCCTGACACACAGCAAGTTCCATTTGAGTAATTGTTTAAAAACAACAAAACATATTCGTGTTTTATCCAAATCACACAGCTGGTAAATGGCAGAGCCAGGATTCCAACCCGTGCAGTTTAGCTGTGTCTACACCCTTCCCCTGCATGCACCATTGCTCTAGAGTCAAGCTGATTCACACCATTAAACGCAAAATGAGTGTGAGAGGCAACTACCAGGTTAAGGCATAACCAGTTTCAAAACTATCTGGGATGGCGGCAGTCAACCATGGAAATGGGTAGCTGCCTTGTTAGCAACTAGAAAACTAAACATCTCATCTGGATGGGAGGAAAAGAAGGGAACCAGGTGGGCTGTATTCCCCCAGGGGTCCCAGCACTCCTGCAGCTGTTGTGTGGGGTTAAGAGGCTTAAAATAAAACCAAGCACAATTGTCAGCAGGACCTAGCCCTGCCTCGGCCCCTGCGGGAGACAGAATGTTCATAGAAGGAATACGCCTCAGTTGGTTTTTAAGAACTGTAGATTTAGCATTTGTCATTGGTCTGCTTCTAATGCTCTAAGTTCTCAAAAGAAGTTGTGCTTCTCAAAAGCAGACACACACACAGCATTTTCAATCATCGAGGCTCCGTTCATAATAAGAGTAGGAAGCGTGTTCCCATTGATACAGAAGGAAGGAAAAAGATTTTGAGTTTTTTGCCTTCCTCTCTTACCTAAGCAGCTAATTGAAAGAAAAAGTGATAGAATCCTTACAGGTCCCACATCTCTCTCTGTTTTGTCTATTACTTGCATTTCATGAGCTCAATGTAAACATCCCTGCTCTTGCTGCTGCCAGGTTAGGAAAAACTATTTAGCCTTCCAGGAAATCACCAGCACTTTATACTTGTATCTTGATGAGTGAAAATTTGATGGAAGAATGAACTAGCAGGACCGAGCGAGTGTTTGGGGACCCATTACGTGTTGCTATTTCTACAGTTGATCATGCCGGAGAATGATTTTGCCAATTAACACGGCCTTCGCAAAGCATCCCACATTAGGATTGCTGGCTCCCTTGAATCCTCTCCCGCAGCCTCAAACTCCAAACCCAGCACAGGTCTTTCATCGCTTGTCACGGTCTTGTAAACAATTCCAACCGTCTACAAGGGTTTTCCTTCTTTTGCCGGTAGCCTTGTTTACCATATACGTACAACACAAGCGATGGCATTTTGTTTGGGACTTTTTTTCATTAGTTTTTCTGACCGGGGAACCATTGTCACTGAAACAGATGTTGTGGGGTCCAATAATAGTTCTCAGCTGCCAAAGGCAAAATAAGAAACTGTGCCCAGACCACGCAGAACAAATGACTATAATGAGGGGGTGCTCAAGACCAAACGATAGAGCGAGTTAGCATTTCATGTTAGCAAGTTCCATGGGAGCACAGACTGGACATGTCCAACAGGACTCCTGCGCTCCCCTCTCTTATGAACGACCCCCCCCCGACCGGCCCCTCCCCAAATGAGAGCACAGATGATATGCACACTCAGGAACCGTAGTCCAGCTAACTCACTAATCGGAACTAAAAGACCCTCCCTCACACTCTCACCCAGTCTGTAAAATTAGGCAGATAGCTTCATGTAAACTAGTATCATGTTTAGAATGACAACCAGATTTTGGTTTTCGATCGGTAAACATAAAGTATAAATGCAACAGAGTGGTATGCTAGTCAGCATTTTAACAACAGGCTCGTCGAGGAGAAAAGTCCTGATTGTAGTATTTTCCAGTTTCCAAAGTGTAAATGTTCCCACGATGATCGATTTCAGGCTCTCAACAGGACATCCCCGAGCACAGAGATGGGAAGAGATGAGTAGTGGCATGCCATCACGCAGTGATACATAAAGAAACACACACAGAAAGAAACACTGAGAGCGCCAGTAATTGAGAATTGTGGTAAAATAATTAGTGAGTCGTGATAGGAGTATTTATTGCCTTTGCTCACAATTCATTTAATTGTACATTTCTATGATTTAATTGTTAATAATGACTGCTTGACAACGGCTCCCAATACTCCTGAAAATTAAACCACAGGCTCTCACACGCCAATAAAAGCTAGCTCCTGCACACTGCAAGTCTCTACCGCCATAGGAATGACTACTTATTTATTTTTTATTTTTAACTTTTTTAAAAAAATTTATTTATTTTAGAGAGAGAGAAAGCAAGCAGGGGGAGGGGTAGAGAGAGAGAGAATCCTGAAGCAAACTCCCCACTGAGCAGGGAGCCCAATGCGGGGCTTGATCCCAGGACCGTGAGACCATGCCCTGAGCCAGATCAGGAGCCAGCCGCTGGGCACCTGGGCCACCTGGGCGCCCCTGAATGGCCATTTAATACTGTTCCATTCAGACTGCAGTCCTCAGTCCAGCAGCATCGACATCATCTGAGAGCTTGTGGGCCCCCACCGCACAGTCCTGAGTCAGAATCTGCATTTAACAGAACCCTAAGTGGTTCTTGGGCCCAGTAAAGTTTGAGAAGAACTGAGCTAATGAACAGCTTGAATGGATGCTAATTTAGGGAAATAAATAAATATATACACATGTATATGTATATATAATTAAAAATTAGTGAATATATACATACATACATATTCTTTTTTTTTTTAAGATTTTATTTATTCATTTGACAGAGAGACAGCCAGAGAGAGAGGGAACACAGCAGGGGAGTGGGAGAGGAAGAAGCAGACTCCCAGCGTAGGAGCCCGATGTGGGGCTCAATCCCGGAACGCAGGGATCACGCCCTGAGCCGAAGGCAGAAGCTTAACAACTGCGCTACCCAGGCGCCCCTACATATTCATTTTTTTAGTTACTAGAATCAAAAAAAAATTTTCTTTTTAAACCTCCAATAATCGAGATGCTTCAAGACAGCTGCAAAGAATTGCTATAAAATCTGTAAGGCCCCAAGGTTTTTGTTTGAGTAATTCTGGATAGAACGTGTGCTGGCATTCCTGTAGCTAGGGAGTCAGAGATTCTGCTGTTAAAACTTTTGAGTTCGAATCCCAGCTTTCTGTCAAGTTCGCCAGCAAAGAACAGTGCAAAAATTATTAAACCCCCCTGTACCTCAAATTCCTCATCTATATAATGGGGGACTATTACTAGTATCTACCTCCTTGACTGGTTGTAAAGAACAGTGAGATTAAAGTGCTTACCCTAGCACCTGGCATCTAGTAAATGCCCAGTAAACTTTAGTCATTTGTATTATTTCCTAGACGGGAAAACTTCCAAACTATTCTCTACGTATCAACCCTAAAATATGTTTAAAAATAAGAAAGATATGCTTTCCTTGGTATGCCTTCTAAAAATTCTGATTTTGATCAAAAACTTTGATACTGTTCTTAGTCCCTAAGATTTATAAGCAAATAGAGCAATTAAAATTACTTCTCCCATACGTCTAAATTTCAGAGTGACTCATTCTAACTTAGGGAGTCCCCTGGGGTACTTCTGGGAAAGGGTCTTTAAAAGAGACTCGAAAAAGAGAAGGCTTCTTCTGCTCGATTGTCTCTTACGCAGGCGCTGCCTTGAACTCTGTGTGACAGTGACTTTGGGGGCATCCAAGATGGCAGAGAGAACAATGGAAAGAACCCAAACGGTGGGGATGCCAGGAGCTTCTGCGACCTATCCTGAGCAACTGGAGCAGTGCCACCTAAGGACTTTTGTCATTTGTGATAACAAATAGTCCTTAATGTTTAAACTGGATGAGCTAACTCTTCTTTCTCACAGCAGCTGAACTCATGCAAATCTCTTTGGGTTAAATTGAGGCTCAGAGTGGTTAAATAACATGCCCAAAGTAGCAGGTTGTGACAGCCAGGCTTCACAACACCCATGGGTTTCAGGTGAGTTTTTTTTTTTTTTCTTTTTCTCTTCCCTTCTTCTCTCCTCTTCTCTCCCTCTTTTTCTTAACTAAGCTCACAGTAAATTTGACCATTTCAAATTTTTCAGACAGCCAACACCACCTATTTGTGTGTGCAACATGTCCAATGGTATGATTGCAGCCAAAATGTCCCCAGGAAGCTGTAGATAGCCAAAGAGGCATTCAATTTCAAATTTTGTGCTTTTGAGTAGACTTTCTCTAAATAACCATAGGGGAGACAGCAACTATGGTATAAAATTACACCAACACAAGTCCAAAAAATTACTCAATTATGAAAGAAAAATAATACCATTAAACTGGCTATTTGGTATCACGTAGGAAAAAAAAAACAACATTGATTTATTTTCTACCTTTTGCTATATCCAGCCAATATTGTTGGTATCACCAAGCTTATTTTCCCCCTGAAATATGCAACTCCTGGAAAATGTATTCAACAATGACTTATAAAAATAAGTTAAATCAAAAAAGATCTGATCAGGGAAAAAAGAAATTACTACAAGTAATTTTAATGCAGGGAATTGGTTACACAAGTGCTAAGGAACCTAAGAAACCAAACTTGTGATAGTGAGGAAACCCAGAGCTTAGTCACAAAAAGAAAGTTATTGCCACTGCTGGGCTGGATACACAAAGGGAGAAGATGCTAGTATAAAAGCCAGTATAGTTCAGAAAAAGCTGGAGCAAGTAAGTCTGGTGGGAGCCAGTGCCATGGAGGAATCATCGCTAAGATGGCACCAGAGGCAGACAGTGGGCTAAGAAATACCTTCACTTCTCTCTTCTCCCAGCCTCCTGTCCCCCACCAGAGCCTCCCATTGATCAAACCCATCCAGAAGCCACGTAGGACCAGATCCTGGGAACTACAGCCTACAAAAATCAAGATCGGAGCAGAGTACTGGGAAGAGTGAGCCATAGGTCCAAGAATAACGGGCCAAGGATCCTCCCAAGGGCTTCAACTCCTTGTAAGGAAACTTCTTTACTAGTTTAATGTATTATTGCATTTTCTCTCAGTTCAGTTAAAGATGTTTCAGAGGAACATGTGGGTCAAAGATATTTTTATTCTACTTTAGTAGGTCTCCAATCGACATATCTAATTAATTAAACTTAAAGATGATGGGGACTATTCTAACTCTTTAAAAAGAAACTTCAGCACTGAGACTATTTTAATTCAGACACCAACTTGCAGGTTGGTACATGGGCTTGAAAATGAAATATGGGCAGAAAACAGGCAGACATGGGGCACAATTGAAAACACATCCACCCACCCACTCTCATATCAAACCAAAAGAAGAAGGAGGAGGAGGAGGGGAAAGAGGAAGGAAAGAAGGAAGGAAGGAAGGAAGGAAGGAAGGAAGGAAGGAAGGAAGGAAGGAAGGAAGGAAGGAAGGAAGGAAGGGTGGATGGAAGGGTAGATGGAAAGGTAGGAGGGAGGGAGGGAAAGAAAGAGAACTGCATTCAAATCAGGAACATTTTAACTACTACACAAGTCACAACATGGATATCCGTAATGACCATTTAGTCTTTGAGCATTTTGTCCCTGAAAAACATCTATTCATCTTCTGTAGTCTAACTGTATTTCTATTAGCTGGGCTGAAGCAAGTGGCTACAAATTGTGTTTTATATATTTGAAAGACATATCTCTTTCCTCTTCTTCATGATATTTGTCTTATAATGAAGTAACACATTTTCTGGAGATTTAGGAGTTTTATTCTACCCATTTTTCTATCCTTCAGGGGGGTTTGCTGGCGTATAGTCCTAGCCAAGAATAAAAGATTCCAGTCTCATTCTCAATTTCAGACTGTGTAGAGAAAAGTCCTATTTTAATTGAAATTGAAATCCCACAATTATGTTAGAAGAGCACTTTCTCAATGGAATTTTTTTGGAAGGTTATCTTTTTCTAAGTTGTATAACTAGGAAATGAAACGGATCATCAAGAAAATTCCTTAGGTCTCTTGCATTGCCCATCAAGGAAATGTTAAGGTCATATATCAATTCACTTTTTCCTTTTTTGCCCCCCTTTTTGTATTAAGTGATTTTTATCTACAAAACAAGATGA
This sequence comes from Ursus americanus, assembly GCF_024610735.1. Taxonomy (NCBI): domain Eukaryota; kingdom Metazoa; phylum Chordata; class Mammalia; order Carnivora; family Ursidae; genus Ursus; species Ursus americanus. Next base: position 46,260,959 of record NC_142137.1, on the reverse strand, counting down.
CCCAGGGCACTACAAAATGACTTGCAAGTTGATATTAGAAAGTAGGAAAGAGAAGAAATTTTAAACAAGATGAGTGTAGGAGATTGAATACCAATTACTTGAATAAGGCACATACTTTTTACCCTACATAGAAAATCAACAAGGTGTGTTAAAATATATATATATCCTCTGTATTTAGTGAGTGTTTGGAAATGAAATGAGAATATTAAACTTTATAAAGTGTTTGGTTGGTTGCATTAGATGGGTACCACTACTTCATGAGATGGATTGATGAAACACCTTTATTGCTGTCAGAACTCAATACAACAGTTCTCATCAGGCAAAAAACACTACAGAAGTATTGTTTGGCAAGAATTTAAAGTCATGTTTCATATCAGTAGAAATTATGCCTAAGGGCTTGTGTGCGTATGTGTAGACTATCTATTAACTCCAAAAACGTGTTATGGCTCTACCCTGAGAAGACACTCAAAACCAGGATATTGAAATACTGGAATGTTCATGAGAATATTAATTCATGGATGACTCCCAACAAGAATGAGAAAAGGAATAATGTCCAGGCCTCCCATAACATCCTGAGCACTTTTCTAGAAAAGCACATACTTGAAGCTATTTACTTGTCTGTCTCCTCTACTAAACTTTAAATTCCTTCAAATTAGGGGTTGTATCTTTCAGTCTCAACCCCTAATGCTAGCATATTCCAAGACACATTGGGAATTTTAATCACAGTTTTGAAATAATGGAATGACAAAATAAAAGTATTATGTGTACTTGCATTAAAACCTTTCATAAATATAATTGGAAGTGAGTAATATCATGGAATCTAATCCTCAGATTTGGGCTGGAACACTGGTCTCTTAAGGTAGTATCAACATTTACTCTATTTGCTTAAGGAATTTTCACAGTATTATTGATATTGCTCATGCAAATTAGCTCCCCGGATAATTACACAAGCTTTGAGTTTGCTTTGCTCAAGCAAATAATTAAATATACGAATTTGGACAAAGTCATTACTTAAATTTTTTATCTCAGTTTATAAATCAGTTAAGATTTGTGACTTGTAATAAGACATTTAGAGACACTTAGTAAATCATAGTAATTGCTCAGTGCAGACATGACCATTTATAATTTATAAGAAATTCAAACTTATTTTAAAGAAATTCAAACTTCAAATTGTACAACATGAACAGATGAACATTACTATAAATTTTTATCAAAGACTTTCAGGCTAAACTATTAAATTGTCGTTTTAAATGCTATTTTCTATCTTCTTTGAGTTTTAATTTTGTAAAGATTTATACGTTGTATTTCTTTAAGCAAAAACTTATCATGTTACACATGCTATGAAGAATTTCTGAATGGTTCTTAAAAATGTACATTAAGAGTGCCCAATGGTTTGGGTATTTTTACCTGGACATCAAATTTGCTAAAGGTATTCTATTATTTCAATACCAAAATTTCCTTAAATAGAAAAACAGGTTTCCCTACTAAATAGAGTTCTATCGACTCTTCTTTCTGGATCTTCAAGCTTACCCTATTTCAAAGAGGAAATTCTGATAGATTTTTTTCCCCCACCAACTCTTCTAATTGTTAAATGAATAGTCATAGGAAGTGAGTTGGCTAGTCTCCACATGACAATTTAAGTTGCCAAGTAGTTAATCCCTGCCTGCCCACCAAAATGCCCTTGTAAAAGAAATGGCCTTGCTTCCAACTGCTATTTGAGTGTCTGATCTCAGTGGCCTGGGTATCATGAGATACTCCAATCAACCCAGTAAATATATTAAGTGAGCACCTGTCCCAAGGATAAGCAAGCCACAGGCTCGCCAATGATGTTTGACATGGTCTAGGTTGAAGAAAAGAAAAGATGGCTTGATCGATCAAATTCCTTCTCTCTGTGATTTTAAGTAAGAAACACCCACAGAGCAGTACAGCCAGCTTTAACATAAATGCTGAAATGGCACCAGAACAGCAAGAGTCACGACTAGCCAAAGCCATAAGCCAGCCAAAGTAATGGCAGAGCTGCACATGTTAGCATTAAAGGAAAAGAACAGAGTGGTTGCCCAGCAGGAACAGAGATGCTCCAATGAGGCTGTAAAGCCCCTAGAAAGCCTGAGGAGAAAGTCTCAGAATTGCCTCCTTTCATTTCTGCTTCATTCAGTTCCAACTCACGTATATTCTCCCAACAGTTTCCCAAAAGGAAAATAGCTTTGCTGCTTTCCCGGTAGAAACACAGGACATCGTGAAACAAACAAAATCTTTAATACAATAAGGATTTTTTTTTAAACCACTAATAGCCATTAGTCTTCTCTTTAGAAACATACTAGTATTCACATATGATTTTTCACAGCTGGTTTGTAGCTTGCATTTTTTAAGTTAAATGTCATGAACGCATTTCCATGATCATAAATACAGCTTTGGAGATGACTTCTAATGGCTTATAGTATTCCATTGTATCCATATACTATAATGTCTAACAGAAATGCCTTCATGGTAGACATTTATATAGTTTCCAGTTTTGCCCTGTAATAGGTAATGTGGCAATAAATCTACTTCAACATTCTAAATATCGTATACATGTATCTTTATTTAACTGTCTAATTATTTTCACAACTTAATATTTTTGAAGTAGAGTTATTAGGCCAAATGGTGTATATTTTTATTTTTTATTCAGTAATAGTATTGGCAATTTTAATTTCATAAGATACTCATGTTTCCCAAACCATGGCTAACACAAAGTATTGATCTTTTCCAAGCAGATAGGTGAAAAATGCTATCTAATTCCTGTTTTAATTTGCTTTTCTTTGATTATTATTAGTATTTTTTGACTCTTCTTATTTCTTTTTTTTTTTTTTAAGATTTCATCTATTTATTTGAGAGAGAGAGAGATAGCAAGAGAGAGCACAAGCAGGGAGGAAAGGGAGAAGCAGGCTCCCTGTAAGCAGAGAGCCCAATGTGGGGCTTGACCCCAGGACCCTGGGATCATGACCTGAGCCGAAGGCAGACACTTAACGGACTGAGCCACCCGGGCGCCCCTACTCTTTGTATTTCTCTTCTTATAAGTACCTATTTATAAACTTGGCCCACTTTACTATTAAAATACCGATTTTTTTCATTGACTTTCTTTGACTTCATTGTTCTTTATACATCAAGATCATTAATATTTTGTCTAGTATATATGTTATGAATATTTCCCCAGTACGTTATTTGCCTTTTAAATTGTTTAAAATATCTTTTACCATCAAATGTTTAAACTATTTTATAGTCAGAGTTACCACCCTTTTACTTTGATTCCTGGTTTTCTTGTCACACTTAGAATGGCCTTCCCAAGAATAGAAAAATAATCATCCTAACTTATTAAAGATGTTTATGGAGTCATTATTTATATTTATATATTTGATCCATCTGGAATTTATTTTGGTATGATTAAAGTAAATACTTAGTTCAATTTTTTTCCCTCAATTTATAGAGTCATGCCAGCACCACTTTTTCACTAATATATTGCTTTTCCACTGGCTGATCCAAAATGCTACTTTTATCATGTACTAAACACCATGATAGATTAGAAAGACTGTGGACATAGCAGCGAAGCAGGTTAATGCTAGAATTAGAAAGACTCAATGTTTACACTAACTAACTTTGGACAAGTTCCTACATCGATCTAGGCCTCGGTTTCCTTTTCTAAAGTGTAGAGACAATAACGCCTCCTACAACCACACAAGGATGAAGTGATAAAAAGTGTGCCAAACACTCAGCCAGGCATCTGGCACGATGACCATTTCAGTAAAATTAGTTCCTAGCTGGACTTGGGCTTCTTATTAGATTTTCTTTTCAGTCCTATCATCCCTGTGATAAGTATACTTACAGTACAATCCTGTAATAAGTTATTTTAATGATTATGTTTCATACCTACTGAGGCAAGTGTCTTGCATTAATTTTTTTCTTAGCATTATCCAGGCTTTATTATATGATTATTCTTTACAAAACAGTTACCTCCCTTGAAGTAACTTGAGTGGGGTAATTAAAACAAGGATAATTATTTAATCTCTCTGAGCTACTGTTTAAGCACATTAAGAACAGCATGGAATACCTACTCCTTATAGCTTTGGGGAGGGCTGGATGTTACTACAAGTGAGTGATTGGCTCCAGAGCCCAAAGCAGGGAAGAAGTTCAAGAATAGGAAGTATTGTGATGACTGTCATCCTGATTGTCATCTCTCATGATATTCAGGCAAATTATTACTATAAGAGCTTTATGTATTGGAAAGTGACAAGCAGAATTCTGGACTGATAATGATTACTATGCAACAGTCAATTTCAATTGCAAATGTAAACTGAACTAGACAAAAAGATTCCTAAGTGCCTGCAACACAGGATTAGTCCTACAGAGGCTACCTTTGATACGATAATTAGAAAACCTTTGCTGGAGGGGGAGGAAAGAGAGCGCATTTCAACTTTCATGACTCCAGGGGCCCAAGACCAAGCAAAAACTTGGGGCTAAAATTGCAAATATCCAGGTTGTATTTTGTAGACCTTGATGCAGAGAGATGTGTGTGAGGGTGTGGATGAGGGATGATGTGGCGAGCATTTGTTAATCCTCGGAATACCGTGTCTACGAGGTAAATAACTCTGCACACTTTTAAGGATGTTTATGGACTCAAAATTGAAATGGCTTTGAGAAAACTGATTAATGGGCCGTTTCCTGAGAGTAAGAAGACCTCTGGGAATAATGAAACTTGCGGGCCTGCTCCCCTTCCTTCTTTTTTTCCTTCCTCCCTCTCTTCCTTCCTCCCTTCTTTCCTTCCCTCATTCATCCATTCAACAAATAGGGCCTCCTCTTACAATTCACTATCTGTCATTTAAAAAAAAAAGACAATTATCATATGATTTCTCTCACCTATGAAACATAAGAACTAGGATGATCGGTAGGGGAAGAAAGGGATAAAGAAAGGGGGGGTAATCAGAAGGGGGAATGAAGCATGAGAGACTATGGACTATGAGAAACAAACTGAGGGCCTCAGAGGGGAGGGGGGTGGGAGAATGGGATAGTCTGGTGATGGGTAGTAAGGAGGGCACGTATTGCATGGTGCACTGGGTGTTATATGCAACTAATGAATCATCGAACTTTACATCGGAAACCGGGGATGTACTGTATGGTGACTAACATAATATAATAAAAAAACATTAAAATTAAAAAAAAATTTTTTTAAATGTGCTAGGAGTGGGAAAAAAAAGAAAAGAAAATGTTTACTGTCCTCCTTTACCTCTGAGAGAAGGGAAAGGAAAGAATTTCAGAACTCTAGTCAAGATAAATATCAAATGTATTATTATTTTTAATGACTCTTCCAGGGGAGGGGAGTTCCTCATCCAAACCACCCACCCACGCAAAATACCTAAGTACAGTATCTTCTCAGTGTGAGCACAAATCTACTGGTTACGAAGTAAAAAAGCAGAAATAAGAAACAAGTGCCAAACTCCATTTTTTTTCTTTCTTTCTTTCCTTTCTTCTTTCTTTTCCTTTGCTTTCTTTCTTTTTTTCTTTTTTCTTTCTTTTTTTTTTTTTGTAAATTTCTGTTCTTGCAAATGCGTTACAACTAACGGATGTCAGATTGTAAGAGTTAAAAATGCCTCCCTACACTACCTAATATGCCATCTGGGTAAGTCTGAATGTGGCAGGCAGTCACCTTACTTTTCGGTTCCGAGGTTATGTTCACGAAGAGATCTGCAGTTGGTATCACGTTGCACAAGCTCCCGGAGCTTGGGGGAGAATAATGACACGAATCAATAATGCTGTCTGGGAAATGGCTTAGAATAAAATATTACAGAAGGGCACGAACATCACCCAAGGGGAGACTTCAGTGTTGATTAAATATGGCTGCCTCAGCTCTCTTCCACGCAGTGACAGATGGGGAGGGAGTGCTTACTTTGGCTTTTGCTGCATTTTTCTGAATAGGGTTACTCAGGTAGCAAGAAAACAGGGCGGTGTATGCCGGCCCCTTGAGCTTCGCTGCATTGGGCTGCCCCCTGCAGGCCAGAACTGCACATACAGGCGAAGAATTCCCCCAAGGCGCTTCAACGGAATCCACAGCTTACAGAAAGTCTCAAAGTCTCTGATTCTCTTCAAAGCATCCTTGCAAAAAGAAATACATTTAAAAAACACTCACACAGAGTTCTTCTTTTCACCAGTCTCCACACCCCAAAGAAAACAAAAGTTCAGTTCACTGAAGTTAACAAAATAGGGTAAATAGTGTAGAAAAATTAACAAAATACTCCAAATAAAAGCGAGAATTTAAAGACTATCCAGATAAATATCAACGTTAAATCACACTTGAATGCACTAAAAAAAAGAATGAACACAAATTTGCACTTCCAGTGTCAATAAATCATTCTTTCTTATTTCCTCCACATATAAACTGTTTTAAAAACCTATCCTGCAATGCCACAATAAGGAAATCTAGTGTTTTCCTTCCATTTCATCAGACGCTACTCTGAACTTATCACGGTGCTTAGCTAAAAAAAAATCAACACCATTTATCCTACCATATCATGTACCCTACCAGTCCTTTATTTTGGCCTTTCTTAGAGGCTAAATTTATTTTTTTAAAACAAAACAACTTATTTTATTCATGGGAGTGAAAAATGTGGGTGGCAGATGAATGAGCCTTCAGTAGTCTGGGCACTGAATTTCCTCTGTGCGTGAATGCTGGTGTCTCTGGGTACCCTGTGATTGGAGACACAGGTCCAGAAATGCTTGCTGCCTGCTCAGCTCTGTTATAAATTTGACTGAAACCATTAGCTAGAATGTAATGAATTCCATGTGTCAGTCTTACTTGGCATTAAAAAAATATATAGGATTTTTAGAACACGCAATTGTGATATACCCACTCTGGATGATATATATTTGTTCGTTTGTTTTGGGAACTAGGATTCCTTCCACATACAGACTTTAAACAGTCAAATGGACATTTACATATTAATGGATAGTTACAGCTCCTTCTTTATAAATTCACACTTTCAGCCACTTTTTCCAGTATCTTACTCCTTGGGAATTAGTGAAGCAGGAAAACAGATTAACTTTTTCTGGCCACTGACACCTAGAAACTTTTTGTTGATAATTAGGCATACCTGAGACACTTCCTCAAATGTTGTATTCCTTGAAGTTTTTATAACAAATAGAAAGCATTTTGTTCAATCAACCTAATTCATAAAAACTCAAGCTTATTATGTGTTCTTATACCATTCTTATGTCCTAGAAACAGTCTGTTTTAAATAAATGACCTTTATTCAGAAGTTTCTTTTAGCTAGTACCATAAATAAAAACTGAAGAGAATCTACCAGAACTCGAAAACACTGAAGGAGTTTAAATCTTTATTAAATTGGCCACTCCCAAAGGTCTCTAACTCAGATACTTAGGTAACAAAAAAAAAATTTCTCTAAAAGTATAATCATGCTCCTTTAAAATATGTATATACATAAATAAAAGAAAGTACTGACCTCTCCTATACAACATACATTGTTTATTCGTGACCATCAGACATTTTGAAAGAAACCAATAGCTGAAAGCCAATTTTTTGCTACATCATAACCCCAAAATACTAATCAAATCATTAACACAATGACTCCTAAGTATAGGTAACAAGCTAGCAAGTTGGAATATAAGATGCTGAAAACATCTATTCCTCATTACTGAATATAGTTAACTTTGCTGCTTGTGAAGGAGGTGGCCTTCCTTTACACCGGCAGCCTTGATTCTGATACCAGCTGTGTTTGGAATACAACATGAGTCTTTTCCCATACACTCATGAGTTTGGGGGAACAACTTTTTTCTTTCCAAACATTATCTGAAAAATGTATTGAGGAGATATGCATGTTTCGTTATTGAAAACCAGGAAGCATTGTCATGGGAAGATGATGAAAGGGAGGAGCCTGGGAGAGGGCACCTCTATCACCAGTGTGATCCACTAACTCAGTGATCTTCTTACGGAGGGGCAGCAAGCCCAAGCTGGATGGCCTTGTGATTACGGTAGCACACCGGGCCATGGCCATCTGTATTCCTTTCCTGGAGCTACCACACACCGAGTGGCTTAAAACAACAGAACTTTATTCTCTCACAGTTCTGGAGCTCCGAAGTCTAAAATCAAGGTGTCAGTGAGGTCGTTGCTTCTGAAGCTCCAGAAGAGAACCTGTTCTGTGCCTCCCTCCTAGCTTCTGGCGACAGCCGGCAACTCTTGGTGTCCCTTGGCTTGTAGACACATTGCTCCGATCTCTGTCTCTGTCTTCACATTTCCTTCTCCCTTCTCCTCTAAGGACACTTGTCATTGGATTTAGAACACACCCTAATCCACAATGACCTCCTCTTGAATTCTTTAACTTGATTACTTCTGCAAAGACCTTTTTTCCAAGTAAGTTCAGATTCAAAGATTCTATGTAGACGTATCTTCTTGGAAGGTGGGGGCACCATTCAATCCACTCTACCCTCCAAGCCTGAATTTCTATAACATATCACAGCTAGTGGAAATCATACCCACAGGGGCACAGTAGCCCTCTGTCACAAGTTTTCATCCCATTGAGCCACAGCCTCCATTGGCATTGGCATTTGCTGAATCAAAGGAGGGACCAGAACTTCATTTAAATTTTCACTGGAGGCATTCTCATGTAACAAATTCAATAGGATTTCTTCATGCTTCCTCAGTGTAGATATCTAAAAATGAACTGAAAAAGTCAGGAGCCAGAGAGCCTTACTAGGAGTGACCCTGTGGCAGGTACCATGTGGGGTCTGTATGGAAACATGTCAAGAATTCCTGGGGTTTTCTGATTTTTTTTCTTTTTTTTTTTTCTTTTTTCTTTGGCGTAGAAACTGCTTCTAATGCACCTCCGTGAAAGTGGTAAATAGAAATCATTCTAACTGAGAAATCACATGTAGGCAAAACAAGCAAACAAAAAAACAAGGAGTGGGGGTGCCTGGTTGGCTCAGTCGGTTGGGCCTCTGACTCTTGGTTTCAGCTCAGGTCATGATCTCAGGGTCCTGGGATGGGGTCCTGGTTCCAGGCTTTGAGCTCAGCGGGGAGTCTGCTTAGGGATTCTCCCTCTCTCTCTGCCCCCCAAAATAAATAAATAAATCTTTTTTAAAATTAGAAAAAAACAAGGAGTGACCAAAGAAATCTACATGTTTGATGGCTCACTAGATTTTATCACTTGCAACTAAGATGAAAATCAGAGGCCTTATGCCCACCAAGAAAATGAGCTGACAGGCTTGACCCTGTTTTTATTCATGTGTAAAATAAAATTAATTCTTGACGTTTACGGCTGTGGGTAGCTGAAGAGTGTATACATGTTCATAAGTGCATACATTTACCTACGCGTGGCCGTGTATAATTTACAGCTATTCATGGATGCTGCTGTCAAAGCGTTTTGTTCTTATCAATTGACTTTGCAGTTCTGAGGTTCTCCATCCCCCACTTCTTTCTTTTTCCTTTTTTTTTTTAATTTTTTTAAATAAAGTTTTCTTTCAAGTCCTCTACTGTTACCGTGTGTCGGCCATCAAAGTCCCCTCGTAGCCATTTTCATTTACCTTGTGACTCTGACCCTTTGTGAAGTTGAGCATTTTCAGAGTAAGCCGATCCTGTAGGTCCCCAAGGATGTTATTCTCATTTATTCACTCAGCCCTTTGAATGGAGCAGCCCTCACTTGGCAGCCGTTCAGCAGACCAAGATTCAAAGAGCACACAATCCTTTTTCTTCCAAGGGCCTTTCAAAACCTGGTCCAAGGCTTGTCGAGGAGCTTTAATGGATGTCAGTCATTTAGCATGTTACATTTCATTCATGGCTGCCAGGGAACGTGATGAGTAGAGAAGGAATCAAAGAAAACAGGCAGACAATAGGGGTAAGGGATCATTTGCCGAGCCTTTTGTGACGTGACATTATAGAGGGCACTTCTGAGCTGCCATTACTCATGATGAGGGAGTTAAAATAGAGGAGTTAATGTACTTGTATTTAAAGCCCCACCAAAGCCTCCCAAACAACTTTAGAGCCAGGATTTCAGGAAACTAGGGATCAGTTTGAAATGTGGGTGCTCTCGAGCAGACACAGCTGTTCAGTGGGGCCCTCCTTGTCCCCCCAGGTGGGTGATGGAGGGATGGAGTCCCTTTTGCGCCATCTGCACGGACACCTCTGACAGCTGGCTCTCCTTTTCAGAACTTCAGAATGTTTGGGGACAGTCTCTGGGGACCGGCAATAAGCCAGGGAAGCTCACTGACAGTCCCAGGAGGCAGAGAAGGGGGGAGTGGAGGGGACGGCACAGGGCTGTGTGCCTCTGTACCTCCCAACTGGCGTGTCACAGACGGGCTGAAATTACTGACTGGTCAATTATCTGATTAAAGAGAGCCTTTCATTTGAGGCTTTTTTTTTTTATTCCAGACAGAAATCTAAACCTTCTAGAAAGTTACCAAAACTTTTTTTTTTTTTTAATTTGGACATAACAGTTGTGGAGTGGGGGGAATGATAAAAAGGTACAGGGAGAAACACTTTGTTACTGGCTATAGGCCATACATTGTTCTGGAATTTTTTTTTTCTTTTCTTTCTCTTCTTTTCTTCTCTCTGTCTCTCATTCTGTCACTTTTTCCCCCTCTCTTGGGTCTGACAGCCATGTTATGAACTTGCTTGAAACTACTGGACTCAGATTTAATCTTTCTTATCTTCACGCACACCCAGAGCTACCAGACTGATTGTATTTTTAAATTAATAGAATCAATTGATTAAAAAAGGTACCAGTGTTCCCCAAAAGCAATTTATTTTTTATTAGTTTTACAATTGCATTGAAATCCCTTTAAATTATAGTGTTCATGAATTATGCCTCTGTCAGGCAGCATCAGAACTTGTCTTTATGGCTCTTGGATTCCACAGAGGCTGTTGTGGTTTGAAAATAACAGAACAATGTGCTGCTGCTTCCCCAGCCGGTTAATGACTTGCCCCATAGTGAAAGGCCCCAAACCGCACAGGGCAAGCAGGCTGAGCCACCCGGGCCAGGGCTGCCTGGCTGGAGCGCACAACGGTGGGGAAACCATGCCACGGCCATTATTCCATACGTGCTGGCTGACTTCTTGAGATTTTATTAATAATTTCTCCATGGTTTAGGCTGCCCTGTTTGTTATCTAGAAAGGAAAAAAAAAAGACATTGCAAAGTTGTGGAGTCAGCAAACAGCAATACACAGGGAAAAGTTAAAATGCCAGAGCTAAAGCCAAGAAAACATTTTTAATCGCAAGACTGAGCACCGGGTGTGGGGGCTGTGGAGATGGCTCCAAAAAAGCATGCCCTTTGTTAGAGAAACAAAAAGAGGAGAAGGAGAGGAGGTAGAGGCAGAGGAGAAAGTGGAAAAGGAGGAGGAGGAGGAGGACCATGGGGGATGGGAGGGAGACAAGTGGAAGGAGGGAGGAATCAAAGAAAAGAAAGTCTCATCTACACAACGTCCCTTTCTCAACTCACAAATTAGTGACCTGTCCTCCTGAATGAAGCATTTACATCGAAGAATACAATAGTCACTAATACACGTGCACGAACATCTTCAGAAAACTCTGGATGCCAACAATAGTACATTTAGCTTGTTCTTTTCACACCATGTTTCTACTCTGCAATCTCCAAGAAAATCCACAAGCATCTGCAACTTCATCTTTTGTAATTTAATGCAACACCTTCATGATTTTCGTGGTAGAGCAAACACCACTAGTGTTCATCTCTTTCTTTCCAGGATACCTCTTCCCACACAAGGTTCGAGGGAACAGCCCGACTGATGTGTGTCAAGCTAGATCAGCCACTGCTGGGGTCAGAGTCACAAAGAAGCCTGGAGAAGGGATTTCTCCTACAGGTGCTGACAGTGACTTTAAGTAGATCTTACTGTTTTCATTGACCTACCTTGTCCCCTTTTCTAAAAAACTAAGAGAGCGTAAAAAGCAGAAAGATAGAAAATGGAAGTGTAGAGTAGTGCTGTGTGTGTGTGTGTGTGTGTAGGGAGTAGCGCTGTGTGTGTGTGTGTGTGTGTGTGTGTGTGTGTGCGCTTGTGCATGTGTAGAAGGAGCCTCCCCTTCTTGCCCCAAAGGCATACAGGTATCCTGAGTGGGTGTTATGGAAATGAAAATGGGCTTTAGTTACTAACCAGGAAAAACTGACCCGAGGCCCCGACTCTGCTCCTTATAGGAAATAAACAGGAGTATTGACACCGATTCTACGTCCGACGCACAAGGACCTTGCTGCCCTGACTCTCTCCTACCGCTCGCAGGTGAGCACCCAGACCCTGCCCAGCTCTCCTCGCGGCCAGTGACTCACTAGTATTGAGTCACCCTGTTCGTAAATAACTTTAATGATTAGAAAAGCATCTAGGCACCTAAGGGTGCCACCCCGGACTACCCCCATTCCTTTTTCGTCCTGTAGCTCTGCAGAAAAATCTACCTCCTCTTCTGGAGAACAGCCTTTGAAATTTTTAACACAACTTGTCATTTTCTCGGGTTAAATGAACACATTCCCCCAGTTACTCCTTATATGATATGGTTTCCAGACCCTTCCCGGTCCTTCCTTTGAACATGTTCCAGTTTGCTGTCAACTTCTGTCTTAAAATGTGGTGCCCGGGACTCAATACAGCACTTCCTGAGTGACCGGCAGTGAATGAGGTTAGACTAATAATTCCCTTGATGTGAACGCTATATTTCAATTAATAGAGTATATGATTGAGTTAGGTATTTAAGAACAGATGCACACTCTTGGGTTACATGAACTTGCCTTAAAACCCCCTAATTTTTTTTTTTACATTTATCACCAAATCATATTTTTACCATTCTCCACGTGAGGCATTGATTATTTAAATCTAAATGCAAGATTTTTTTTTAATTTATCCTGTTGCATTTCCACTTCTTTGGTGCAACCGACCTTTCTAGCATATAAAATACTTCAACTGAATTCTTTTTGTTTTCAAACTCATTAGCTCATCCTCCTAATTTTGCATCACTCACAATTTTGATAACACTTCCTTCTTTGTCCAAGGCATCGAACAATAGAGAAAAGGTAAGCACCTTTACAGACAAAGAATTTAATGAAGTTACTTGACACCTCGCATTTAAGAAACATTAGCAGTTGACATCATTAAAACCCTTCAGAGTCCTTCCTATGGTGGACATCATGCCCATAACTCATAAAGACTTGTAAAAGTGGGAGGGGAGCAGAAAAACAGAAATATTATAAAAGAAAGAGACACCAGAACTTGAAAATCCAGATACCCATGAGAAAGCCACATTGCTGTCCCCATGGTTCAGCTCCTGGGTGGCGGTCAGGAGTCTCGTCCAACTCATACCCTCAGAGTTCCCCCTGAAATGTGTGCCCTTTTACTCCCGGGTTTCTACTTCCACTACTATGAAAAAATAAAAGTGAGAACTAGTAAATAATTCAGAGAGTAAGTCCAAAATTTTGTATTTTATTCCAGTAAACGATATTCTCACCAGGTCTTTACCAGTAAAATGGAGGTCGGAAGTGACAGAAGAATTATTCATTTATGCTTTAAATAAATAACTCCGTATTTTTATGGTGCCATGATAACAAATTACAGGATGTTTCCTGCTGATTCCAATTACATCTTACACATTTACTTGAGGCATATTCCCTTCAGTGTAATATCACAAAGTTTAATACTATACCTTTTGAAAAATATTTTTAAAATATTATCAAAACAACTGGAAAAGTCCTGAAATCTGGTACCTGCTGTAATTTATTTTATTATTCTGTTCCATCAGTATATCTACTTCTGTTCTTTATTTATATACAAAGTATATAAATAGTCTTTACAGTGTGTGTTTCTGGTACATATTAAATAAGTCCAAATAAATGAAGGTTTTATAAGGTAACATACTATCTCTTCTTGTCTGTTTCCTAATTGCCTATTTCTATTGTTGAAAAAGGCAAAGATAGTATTCATTTTTAGGAAAATAGGATTTATAATATGGAAGGAATATGGATCTTGTATTTATAAACTTTAGTAAAAAGTTAAATCATATAGCAAAATTAATCAGGACCTAGAAACAAATGAGGAGGGAGGTAGATGATATTTACATATCCAAAAATAAATGTAAAATTTACATTTCTACCAACTTCAATTTTTCCACTGTTTAAATATTCAAGAACCTGATTTCTTTTTTTTTTTTTAAAGATTTTTTTATTTATTTATTCGATAGAGATAGAGACAGCCAGCGAGAGAGGGAACACAAGCAGGGGGAGTGGGAGAGGAAGAAGCAGGCTCATAGCAGAAGAGCCTGATGTGGGGCTCGATCCCAGATCGCTGGGATCACGCCCTGAGCCGAAGGCAGACGCTTAACCGCTGTGCCACCCAGGCACCCCTCAAGAACCTGATTTCTAAGAGACTATCTGATTTTCTATCCATATCTGTATTTTCCATCTGAAAGATAATTTTATATGAAAAAATAAAGTTCTAATTATGCAACATTTGAATACTTCAAAGTGGTCTCTTAGCTTATAAGAAACATAGACATACATGCACTTCCTCAGGTAGGATGGAATAATGTTAAAGAGTAATAAAAATATAAGGATGTGATATTTTTTAAGAGCCCTGTGGCTGAGAGAGATGATAGAAAGGGCTCTTTATCATATATGGCTCCAGATCATCTATGTTGTGGAGGATTCTCCCATTTTTCAAACTACCTTACTCAAGCCGTGTACCTGTTCTCAGTGCACCTCGATAGCCTGAGACTGGCCAGGCTCCCTACTGTGGCTGGAAGCTCAACTAATTCTGAACTACGGTGATCTTGTTCACCTTCCCCAGGATCCTGCAGCTATGACATGAATGAGTGGGAGTGAATGGGGTCAGGACTAACCCAGGTCCTTCTTCTCTGAGATGACCACCTTCCAGGCCACCTTGGAGAGGAAGCATAGGGGGTTCCTTCACTGCACTGGCTTCCGCGTTCACTTACTAATGGTTTTTTCTGTGATAATCTGGTTATTGATTCTTTTAATGTTTACTGACACTGGATGCTTTTCATCTACCCACACAATGATGACTGAGAAAACCAGTAAGAAAGAAATTCTTCCAAGTTAAGACAACTGACAAACATAGAGTAGTTTTAAGTAGTTATCGTATTATGTACTAAGGGACTATTTTGATTTCATAAATCTCTTTGAGGGAATAGAGGGACCAGCCTTTGTTAGCCCCATTTATGCTATAAATCTGCTTCAGTCTCACTGGGAAGTTATTTTTTCTGACTCCTGTTTGAATACTACTCTATATCTAAAACCACTTTCTGAATAATTAATTATTTACATTTTTCTTTATAAAGATAGAAGGATCTGATTTGATCATGACTTGGTCTTAGAAATTCCTGTATTCTAAATATGTCATTCTAGAATGCAAAAGTCTCTCTTATAATCTTTATAAATGTTTCACATTTACTTTTCTTACTTTTATTCATTTGAATAGTCCCTTATTTTAATTTAATATAAAAAATCCACCCACTTACATCCAAAAAAATAGATTAAACAGTTTACTTTTTTTGAGAGCTTACAGAGCACAGAAGTAAGTACTTTCATTTATTACTGATATTTCTATAACATCGATACTATTTTTATAGTCACATTACAGAATAGGATACTGTGCTTTAGAGGGTTTAAATAATGTCTCAGAATCTATAGCTAAAAGTTATGGAGCTGTGAGAGAAGGTACAGTTCTGCTCGGATTAATACTGATTCCCATCTATGCTTCCTTCCCTCAAACCAGTTTCTCAAACTCCAACGTGGGCTCATGTTTAACACTTGACTTCCTTAATGTCCATGATCATTATTCTCTAAATGAGAAATGTCTGCATCGTCCACTCAAAGGTGTGTGTGTGTGTGTGTGTGTGTGTGTGTGTGTGTGTGTGATAGAGAGAGAGAGAGAGAGAGAGAGAGAGAGAGAGAGAGAGAGAAAATATGGAATGGGGAGGCAGGGTTGGAGAGAAGAAGGACTTATTTTTATATTACTCAAGGGTATTGGCAGGGATGGTTCTTTGCATAAAAAAAAGCACAATAAGAGATGGGAAAAGATCTCTTCTTTATTACCAGAAGAAGAAAAGTTATCCATGTGACGTTAAAACCTATATGAAATTACAATGTCAGACTCACCTTTACTTCTTTCTAACATGCATTCCATTAGACCATCTTAAAATTTATGCTAACTACAGCACTATACTTTTATGCATTATTGTGTATTTGAAATTAAAGGGTTTACTGTTTTGGCAATTACAGGGAGAATTTCAGCAGAAAGCTAAAGTATATTCTACAGAGGACCCAAATTACAGTAGTGACCCATTGTACACTGATTTAATCTAGACCTCAAGAATGGCAATAGACCTTAAAATATCAGCCTTTTATTTGCTTAGTCAGTTTCTAATCAGGAAGAAAGATCAGATATGCACCACATACAATAAAATCTAAGATGCTATTGGCATAACGTTTAACAAAATATGGTTGTAACAGTGAGAGGGTAAAGCTATTCTTTTTAAAGAATAGGTTCTCTGAAAGCTAGAGGCTCCTGTGCAGCTTGTCATCAGTACAGTATCAGTAAAAGGTAAGAAAATGTTATCTTGCCATATAATAAGGTGTCATTCGAAATTCTACTCATTGCTAGATTACATTCTTTCCCGCTGGAAGGCATTTAACATCATCTCTTTGATCTGTATGTAAGAGAACAGGGCCCTGAGTAGCTTGTCCAAGTAAACAGAGATAACAAATGCCTGAGCCAGACCCCAAACCAGGACCTCTGATTCCAGATCCAGTGCCTTTCCCCACTGCAGCGAGCACACGGAAACTCCAAGATACACATTTCAAACAGGATGTGCAATTTGGAAATTTTACTTTGAATTATAACCTTGTGCCCTGATGATTTTCCATCGGTATTTATCTTTGTATGTTTCTCTGTCCTGAGGGTTCTCTCTTTTGGATCACTGTTATCTGATTTTTCTAAACATTCCTGTTTGTCTTTCACTTTATCTCCATGGTTGCTTTCCATTTTTAGGCCTTATCTCTACTTTTATTTTTATTCTGAGGGGTTTTTTTTCTTTTTCCATTTTCTGAAAATATAAAACAACATGACTTCATTATCGAGAACTTGGATGCTGCTTAAATATTCCAGACACTTATAGTTCTCTTTGAAATCAATGTCCCCTTTATAACTTTTATCACATTACCTAAGCCCTTTCATCCCTTTGTATATGTTTTGAAATTTGCTTTGTCGGCTATGAGAATTCTGTAGATGAAAAAAAAAATGGGATGAGTGTGGTTAGGATAAAAAACAAGACTCTGGCGTGTAATCAATATGATTCAGTGGATAAGCAGAATTTCCGATTGTTATATCAGTTTTAAACCAAATCATGCGTTACCCAATTCAGGAAGCTTGATTCTTCCAACATGTTTGAACTGTTTTCTGGCAGAGAATTGGATGCTTTGAGAACAGAACAAAACCAACAGAGTTTATGGTGTGGTATAGCCCTAGATCCTCAGAGATTCTGAGGAACAAACACAGGCACTTTAAAGGCAAAAGATTTGCTCCACTGGCTATATTAAGGCTTATAAGTTAACTATTACCATGCTCAGAGAGGCAGTATTTTGGATTTTGAGAATTTTACATATTTCAGAATTAGGGACAGTGAAGAGTTTTGAAAGAAAGGAGCCTGAGTTCAAATTCTACCAGAGCCACCTCTTACTAGCCTTGAGTCCTTGGAGCTTTAACTTTCTGAGCCTCACCTGTAAACACTTCAGGGGTGTTATAACAATGAAAATAATGCACGTGAAGTGCCTGGCACATAATGGTTCCGAATGATATGATGATGGTGGTGGTGGTGATGGTGGTGGTGAGGATGATGGTGGTGAGGATGATGGTGGTGGTGATGGTGGTGGTGAGGATGATGTTGGTGAGGATGATGGTGGTGGTGAGGATGATGGTGGTGAGGATGATGGTGGTGGTGAGGATGATGGTGGTGGTGATGGTGGTGGTGAGGATGATGTTGGTGAGGATGATGGTGGTGGTGAGGATGATGGTGGTGAGGATGATGGTGGTGGTGAGGATGATGGTGGTGGTGATGGTGGTGGTGAGGATGATGGTGGTGAGGATGATGGTGGTGGTGAGGATGATGGTGGTGAGGATGATGGTGGTGGTGAGGATGATGGTGGTGGTGATGGTGGTGGTGAGGATGATGGTGGTGGTGGTGATGGTGGTGGTGAGGATGATGGTGGTGAGGATGATGGTGGTGGTGGTGATGAGGATGGTGATGCGGATGGTGGTGATGAAGATGAGGATGGGGATGAGGAAGAGGATGTAATGGTGAGGATATTACCCAGCTCTCTTACTGATGAAAGGAGGAACAGAAGAAAGCCTTAATAGCAGATATAACTGATACAAAATCACTGATAACTGAAAATTTTAAAGAGTAACAACAATTTAAAAATCATATTGGCGATTCAATAAATAAGTCTTCTAGGGAAAAAAATGAAAAAACTTATCTTCTTGAAAGAAGACCCACAGAAACTAATCTGACAAATCTATAAATATTTATGTTAGGCCTTGATATAATAAGTAATTTTTAAGAGCAATGTTATAGAACTTTATGGAGAGTTATTAGTATCTTAAAACTGGTTTTTCCAATACCTTTCATTTTCCAGTACATGATTAAGAGATCATAAAACCTTTTTAAAAATTCACCACTTAAAATTACTGTAAGAATGAAGCAGACAATCCAGAAAGAAGAAATATGCTTCCAAATGTACTTTCTAGAAAGTTATTTGTGAGTTTTCACTCTGCAATATTGTATTTGTTTTGGATATGAAACAGCAGATATTCCAGGGAGAATCTGAACCCTGATAAGGCAAGACACACAGATATTCTGTGCCTCGTGGTCCATTCGTGGAAATACTTACTCTTACAGACAATTTTAGAATACACAAAAATCAGATTAAGGCAAGCAGGCTAGCAAACTTTTGTGGGAGAGCAAACTGGTGAATCTATCCGGCAAAAATTTTCCAGGTTCTCGGTTATCAAAGCAAAGTTCTCAAATGTTGCAACGAGTCCCTTGTTTTGTTTATTTTGTTTAGCTCCAAGCCAGAGGTAACCTGCCAGCAGCTCGTCATCTTTCCGTGTGTTCAGTGCTTCACTCACCTCCCGCGGGGGGAGGGACCCACTGGAAAGGAAGTCTGGGTAGGAGGTGGAGACCCTGTGGTGCCCCTCATTGATTCAACTCTCAGCCGTCCTCTCTCAGTGGCTGACGGTAACAGCAGATGATCTTTCCTGTTTGCTAAACCTAAGGCTGCATTTTGAAATTTTAAAATAATCATTTGAATCAAACAACATACTCCTGAAAACGGGAGAAATGGACATTTTACTCCAGACAGCAGCAAAAGAGACTCTGTCCCATGGCTCCTTCACATGGGTTGTAAGTGTTGAACAGCCTCCAATAATTATTTCCTCTATCCCACACGCTTCTCCTTTTTGGTGCATTGCCCAGGTAGGCAGCCAGTACTAAGTATCTGATAACATGTCTTGTTGGGCCATGTAGAATAATATTTTGTTCCAGGCCCTGTAATCTTGCTCCCCCACAATCTACGGCTCCACGCCCAGCACATCTTGTCTCTTGGGAAAGCCACAGAGTCTCAGGGCCAATAGGCTATTTCTACTTCTTCCAAACCAAGACGAAGATTTGAAACTTCTGTTTGCTTATTGCCCACTTCAACTTATTCACACATTCCGAAAGCTCTGAAGGGAATGCACAGATGAAGTCCTCTCTAAATTAGAGGCCAACTGTCTCCTCGAAGCTAATTTTGCTGGTTGATTATGTGTTTTAAAGACCATATTATGGGAATTCATTCATGTTTACCTCTGCTATCAACTTCCGTAAGTGTTGTATTTCTTATATGGAAGGATGCAGAACCTTAACTAGGTTTGTGTATTCTCTGCTAGGTAACTTGATTACACATATATTGAATTATTTTCTTTATATTTAGCCAGGTACCCTTAGTCCTATTTGAGACATAAAACGCTGAGGTCCAGAAAAATAAGTTAGTCACAGTAAAAACACACTTTTGCTTAGAAGCTAAGAATAATGCTTTAAATGTGATCTTTGAAGATGTCTCACCCGAAACTGTCTTTTTGTTTCTTTTTCTTAAATTGCTGGTGATTTCTCATAAGTGATACATAGGTAAATGTCAGGTTGTTTGGATTATTGAAGGCAAGATGGGAGATGGAAAAATACCATGCATTGCTTTCTTCTTTGTAGGCTAGCTGCAGAGTGAAAAAAAAGTGAAAATTACCATTATCTTGACATGCAAATCAGCATTTGACAATTTCAGTTATCTTGTACAGAATGGAGGGGGGGGGGACTTAGCTTCTCACATACTGTTCCCACCAACTCAACACCTTCCCACTTCTGCCCCATTGCTCTCCTTACCTCTTCAAACACTTTATCCAAAGAACACCTCAGAGGCACCTAGGTGGCTCAGTTGGTTAAGCGGCAGCCTTCGACTCAGGTCATGATCTAGGGGTCCTGGAATCGAGTCCCATATTGGGCTCCCTGCTCGGCAGGGAGTCTGCTTCTCCCTCTCCCTCTACTGCTCCCCCTGCTTGTTCTCTCTCTTCTCTCTCTCTCTTTCTCTGTCAAATAAATACATAAAATTAAAAAAAAAAAAAAGGACACCTCAGTGTGTGACTTTTAAAGTACTCCCAAACAGACCTCTCTGCAGATCACATTTGCATCTACCGAATCACATTTCTTATCCTGTGGCAAATACAGCCTAAAAGGAGAGATTCCTCACCGCTGTAATTAATCATTCCTTAGCTTATAAATGAAGATGTTGGTACAGCTGATTATCTCCTGGTGCAGGACGGAGGTGTGACTTCCTGGGTTTGCTGCCACGATGCTCCCGTGTTGAGAGAACGAAACCATGAGTCACCGAGAAGGCTCCATGAGGATCTCTGCCCAGTGGAGAAGACGCTAAGGAAAAGAGGATGGATGAGCTTAAGCGGCTGGAATTCTGGGGGTCAGCAGGAGAAAGGGAAGGCATCCAGCGTTAGGACTTGTAGGGAGTCCTGCAACTACTCAGAAGCCGTCTCCAACACAATCCATTTGATCTCATAGAGATTTCTGATTCTCCAAGACTTTTAAGTCACTGATAGCTGAAATGGTGGAGACAGAAATTTCTGAAGAGAGAAATAACTTTAAAAAATATGTAACTGGGGGGCGCCTGGGTGGCTCAGTCATTAAGCGTCTGCCTTCAGATCAGGGCGTGATCCTGGCGTTCTGGGATCGAGCCCCACATCAGGCTCCTCCACTGGGAGCCTGCTTCTTCCTCTCCCACTCCCCCTGCTTGTGTTCCCTCTCTCGCTGCCTGTCTGTCTCTCTGTCAAATGAATAAATCAAATCTTTAAAAAAAAAAAAATGTAACTGGGACACCTGGGTGGCTCAGTTGGTTGGGCATCTGCCTTCGGCTCAGGTCATGGTCCCAGGGTCCCGGGATCGAGCCTCGAATCAGGCTCCCTGCTCAGTGGGGAGTCTGCTTCTCCCTCTCCCTCTGTCTGCCACTCCCCTTGCTTGTGCTCTCTCTCTGTCAAATGAATAAATGAAATCTTTAAAAAATATATATGAAACTAAAAATATAACTAAAATATCATTTTAAAAATACCTTTTAAAGCTTCTCTCACATATTACAAATGTTTTATGTCCACAATTCTTTCTGCCCCCATTTAATCCAACAAACATAAATGCCCTATCTCCCAGATGGCACATGTAAATCACATTCTTTGTACCCTCTAACACTGACATACCTAACAGGCCTCCAGTTTGACGGCCAGGAGTGAAATGGACAGTAAAAGATTGGTTTTGTGTCTCTCCTCCTGATAGAAGCCTTATTATTGTGTGAAGCGATGGGACTTCTTAGCCTGTCTGCCTTCAGCTCAGGGAATGCAGTGTTACCGCAGAGATGACCCAGCACGTTGAGTGTTGGACGTCAGCTACGGGGAGTAGAGGGCCTCCGGGGGACTCGGGGAGGTTAGTGGCTAGCCCTCCCGTCCTGCGCACAGCGCTCTAACTTGTTGTAGAGAGAGGCCTCTGCTGTCAGTCCCCCAGGGGACTGTTTCATTCTTCCTCCCAGTTTAAATGGTTCGTGGGTCAGCAATTGACCTTCTTTGCACAAGACAGGATTGCAAAATCACCTCCTGAGAGGCAGGCTGGGCAAGGCTCCACATTCCACGGACCTTTCCTGGAGCCACGGGACAGAAAACACAAGTCTCTGCTCCCGGGCCCTAGACCACCTTGACTTCCGCCTATCTTGAGAACCCTAAAGCCCGCACGCAGTTTTCTATTTGTGGGAGGAGCTACCTCGGTTGCCAGTAAAATAAACACAATTTTCCTAATTCCCGCTGGTCTCTGGCAAAGTAAGAATTTTCAAGTTCCTGGATCAAAATATGTAGAATTGCATTTTGATGTGCAACTTCTTTATCATCCCCTAAACTTCTAATTCGGAAGCTCAACTTGTTTAAAATGATTTCAAGGCCAAAACGATGCTGCAGTGAGAGCTCTCGGACATATTGTTTGTAACCAGAAAAATCAGCAAGTCAGAAGCTTTCTGCAGCGAGCACTTTTGTTTCTCCTCTTTTGTTTTATTAACCTCTCCACAGCTGGTGCAGTTGAAAACACTCTTTCATCACATGCTTAGCAGAAGTTCAAGTGCAGCTGAGAACCAGCCAAGAATCTGTCTGCCGGATTCACTGTCAGAATGTCATGTTTCACTTTTAACCTAACTCCTATCTGATACAGCTGACGGAAACAGACAAAGAAAATCTCCAACAGGAAAGGCTCTCCCCGGACCCTCTAAAAACTGATTATTCCTGAGGAATCGAAGACAAGTCAAGTCCAGTGGAGTCATAATATTTTCACATTCATATATGAATTCGGCATTCACTGGGGTTTTTGGCCTGTCCGCCCTTTTTTTGATGCAGTAAATAGTCTACAAATCACAAAGCTGCTGGATTAGGAAGTGATAATGCGCCCTTATCTGATACTACTTAGAATTTACAAAATTAAAATTAAAATAGAATAAGAAATGTAACAGATTTCTTCTTTCCTGTTTTATTTCAATAGAACACGTAATGTTCCCAATCTTTGTATCTCAGTTATCTTTTTTTTTAATCTATGGAGTATTCCTGATGATTGGTTAATATTTTGGTAAATACACTTCTTTATTATCGCTGCAACAGGATTATATTGGCTGCCAGGATATTTTCTGTAAAATGAGATGAAGTCTCAAGTTACTTTTCTTGGATGAATATATTTTCAGTAACATTTCCCAAACTACATAGTTCAGGTAAAAATTTGCCTCCATTATAAGAGAAGCATTTTATCTTCTTCCCTAATATATCCATACTTTTAAAAATACTTCAGTTTTAGCAAATTATTGACAAGATCATCTTCCAAATGTAGGTCCATACATTTTTACTGTTGTGACATTCAGCACAGTAATAAGAATTAAATATTTCCTGAGGCGCCTGGGTGGTACATTCGGTTAAAAGCCCAACTCTTGATTTTGGCTCAGGTCATGATCTCAAGGTGGTGAGATGGAGCCCCCCATTGGGCTCCACATTGAGCACAGAGTCTGCTTGAGATTCTCTCTCCCTCACCTTCTGCCCCTCCCTCTCATACTCTCTCTCTCTAAAATAAATAAATAAATCTTTTTTAAAAATTTAATATCTCCTAGAACTTAAGAAATGATATAATCAGGCACCTGGGTGGCTCAGTCGGTTAAGAGTCTGCCTTCGGCTCAGGTCATGATCCCAGAGTCCTGGGATTGAGTCCCACACCAGGCTCCCTGCTCAGCGGGGTGTCTGCTTCTCTGCCCCTCCCCTGGCTCATGCACACTCTCTCTTTCTCTCTGTGTCTCTCAAATAAATAAATAAAATCTTAAAAAAAAAAAAAGAAAAAGAAATAGTACTATCAAGACTCATTAGCACTCTAGCCCATGATGAATATCTGGCTCCTTCATTTGATCAAAAGACAAATATTTATTAGAAGACTATTATGTGCCTGGTACTGCTCTAGATGGTCCTGTGGATACTGCAATGAACAAAAGAGAGAACATTCCAGTGCTCTGATTAAGTGGGGGAGAATGAGACAGAAAAGACAAATACAAACACAACAGCTAGCAAGGCGTTCCATGCAGAGATTTGCAATTGGGTGATGAGATACAGACTGATGGACAAAGCTCTGTAATCCTGGGTAGTCAGAAAAGTTCCCTCTGAAGGAGTGTGATTATAGCTCAGCTCTCCCCTGTGATTAAGAAAAGGCAGTCATTGGAGGTTTTGGAGAGAAATAGCTAGTTGAAGGACCATGAACTGAGGAATCCAAAAAAGATTTGTAAGGCTAAAAAAGTTGTGGCTTACTACAAGGGTATTGAGAAGTCCTTTGGAGGATTCCAAACAGGGGAATAACTTATTTGACTGCTATGTTAAAAGCGTCACTATAAAAATTAGGTGGTTAGTGGAAACTAAGAAACCCTGGGAGCAATGATGTTAGCTTAGACCAAGTGGTGGCTGGTATTTGCTGTTACACACAAATAAAGTCATAATATAATATTCAGTTGTTAAAATACTGAAATACTGCCTTTGTCCTGCATCCTCTGAATACTGCCCACCTTCCTATCCTGGCCATCCTATACTCCCCCCCCCCCAGGACCTCCAAACTTCTTCATGGTTCACTAACTAAATGGTTAAGATGTGGCATAGCAGAGAGCTTACAGGACTTCAGTATTTCTGCTGATAGTCCAAGCTCCTGCCATATATATTGTTAAATATTTTGAAAATCACTGCTTGTGTAGGAAAAAGATATTGATTTTACACATATCACCTGTGGCATAGCAGATACTATTCTAGGTCCTGGGAATGCTAGCCCTAAATGAAATGACAAAAGTAGCTCTACTATAAAGAAGTCGAAAGATTTGGGTTATAATTTATTTTTTAAGATTTATTTATTTATTTGAGAGAGAGAGCGAAAGCACAAGCAGAGGGAGAGGGAGAGAGAGAGAGAGAGAGAGAGAGCACGGAGCCTGATGCCAGACTCCACAGAAGGCTCAATGCAGGACTCTGTCTCACAACACTGTGATCATGACCTCAGCCAAAATCAAGAGTTGGACACTTAACTGACTGAGTCACCCAGGTGCCCTAGATTTGGGTTATAATTTCGAAAAAAAGTCATCAGAACTTACCAATGGATTTAACATCAGGAGAAGGAAAAGAGAGATATCAAGAAATTCCTAAGTTTGTTACTCAGGCACTAAATGAAAGTATTGCTCATTTGATGGAAAAAAGTGAGAAATGATAGGTTTGAGAAGAGAAATGTTTTCTCATGCTTCATAGCAAAACTAAATTCATGAAAACATATATGGAGAGGTCAAGGAGACACTTTTCTTTTTTTCCACTTTGGGTCTTCTTTTTATTCATGTTTTTTTTTATGTTATGTTAATCACCATACAGTACATCACTAGTTTTTTATGTAGTGTTCCATGATTCATTGTTTGTGCATATAGCACTCATTATAACACACGCCCTCCATAATACCCATCACTGGGCTACCCCACCCCCCTGAACCCCCCCGAAACCCTCAGATTGTTTCCCCGAGTCCATAGTCTCTCATGGTTCATCTCCCCCTCTGATTTCCCCCCTTCAGTTTTCCCTTCCTTCCCTTAATGTCCTCCGCGCTATTCCTTATGTTCCACATATGAGTGAAACCATATGAAAATTCTTTCCCTGCCTGACTTAATTCACTCAGCATAATCCCCTCCAGTTCCATCCATGTCGATGCAAATGGTGGGTATTCAGTTTTTTCTGATGGCTGCGTAATATTCCATTGCATGTGTGAACCACATCTTCTTTATCCATTCACCTGTTGAAGGGTATCTTGGCTCCTTCCACAGTTGGCCAAGGAGAAACTTTTAAAAAGAACATAGAGTCACATTATTCTAACCACTTCTTCATCTATAAACCTGGATGGAACATTAGCATCTACTATACATACTTAAGAGTATTGTGCGAATGATCCAATGTGAAGTAAAATATACGAAATACTTCGCTTCCTCTAGAAAACTGTGGGTCACTATCACTAAAGTATCATTAAGACCTTCATGCAGATTTCTAGGAACCACCATTCTTGGTTTTTCCAGGCTCTCCCCAGAGAGGAATGTAGGAGGCAGGCACTGCCAAGGATAGGTACAGAATAGCTGGAATGCTCGTAGGTAAAACCAGCAATTAAAAGTTCTCAAAAGTTAAGAGATTGTACGCATATGGCCTGTATTATGTCTGTTTTTAATTACTTCTGAGATAGTTTCTCAATGAATCATTTTCTTAACAGTAATGAAGAACTGTCCCAGTTTTGCTATCACTTTATATTAGATAAATAGCATTGATTGCAATTAAGCTTATTTATCAGACATAATTTTAAAAAAGCAAGATGAGGAGGAGAGAAAAAGAGGTAAGAGATGTAATTCACATGTCTCATTCATGCTTTTTAACATTTCGAGTCTTTGCCTCTGTAAGACATGAATCATATATGCACTGCTTACCTTCCAGAGTTGTGGAAAGAATCAAATGAAATAGGGCATGTGACCGTGCTCGTCAAATGTTTGTTGTTATTATACTAACAGGACGTAGAGTAGAGTGGGAAAACTATTTGCGGGCTACAAAGAGTTGCTTATTTATTTTAAGTCTTCTTACTGCACCTCATGGAAACCACAGCATTTTGTATTTATTCCAAAGCACTTACCATCCTTCACTGGATTAGATGAATTATTATTGAAGGCAGCAGATGACGAGAATATCATGTATCTAATTTACTGTACCTAGAGGCTTAAGTTCAAAGCTTTGGCACAATTCCTAAGGTACTTTGCACCCTCCGCACCATTCCAAACAACCCTTAAAAATTTCAGTAGTTCAAATTCTCTGCCAATATTTCTCAGCTGCTTCTTTTTCTTTCTCTTAAGGAATGAATAATTTAACTTTCTGAGGCTTAATAAAAATTAGACAACATAGTGTAGTGATTAAAAACACAAGAATGGGAGTTGGGCTACCTGTGTTTGAAACCTACTTGTATGACAGATCCTGGACAAGTTATTTAAGCACTTTTTGGCCATGCAAGATGGGGAAATTGATAAAACGCATCTCTAGGGTGGTCATGCAGAATGAATAAGTTGTTACATGTAAAATGTTTAGGACAGTGCTTGGCTCATAGTATGAGTTCAATGAATGTTGTATATTATTATGTCCTTAGATTATGACATGGCATCCATAATATCAAAAGGTAAAAAAAGAAAGAAATTGGGGTGGATATATTCATGTTACTGTGTCTTGACACTAGCATGCAGAAAATACTATAAAGGATCTTTGCAGCTAAATCAATATCGAGAACTTGATTGGAATGTTGACATATAAAATCTACTGATAAAACAAACATTTATGAAATGCATACCATGTGCCAGGGACTGCGATCATGCACAGAGTATAAATGCACACATACACAAACCCTATCCTCAGGTAAAACACAATGCAGTGAAAACCAATTCAGAGTGAGGATATTACTCGTTTACACCCACTCAGTTCCAAACTTCTGTATATAACGGTGTGAACGGTGTTAAAACAGAGAAGCATAGAGTATAGTGTTGTGGAATTGTAAGCAGGTTGCACTGGAGTGAGCCAATTACAGGGCCCTGAAAAGAGGAAAGGCTTGAAACTAGCCTGCGATAGCAGAAAAATGGATCAGAAAGCACTTCTAAGAAGCTATGATACTAGATCTGTGTCTTAGAGGGTAAGAAGTTTACTAGGTAAACAGAACTGGGGAGGAAGGGTAGGTATTTTAAGGTACACAAACAAGTAGAGGCATAGAAGCATGAGAGAGCATGCCCTAATCTGGTATTTGGTGTAACTAAATATGGCCCAAATGAAGAGTGTGCCTGAAGGCACTGAAGGAGTTGAGAATTGAGAGTTCATCAAGGTCAAACCATGCAGGGTGGAGTACCTCAGGCTTAGAAGTGTGATCTTGGTGCTGAAGGTAATGGGGTGGCTTTGAATGGTTTAAGCAAGGGAACATTGCTATCAGATGTGTGCTTTCAAAATATCTGACAGACAACATCCCCATCCCACTCCCAGCATCCCTCATTCCTTCTCCCCTGTTCTATTTTCCTCCATGACACTTATCACCACCTGGCATATTATTTGATTTGTTGGTTGTCAGTCTCCCACTGCCAGAATGTAAGCTCCATAAGGACAGATAGATAAGCACCTGTCTTGCATTAAACATTCATTAAATAAATGGCATATGAAGAAAACTTCATACAACTTCTCATCTTCAAACTCACCCATTTATTTGATTGCCCTTTCTTCTGGGAGCAATTTATTTTGGTGGGGTAGCCAACATTCTACAAACATGAGAATTAAAATTTTAGTCAAGATTCTTTTGGTAACTCCTTTAAAATGGCATTAAGGAAAAACACTTTATCACCAATGATCCATTCTGAGTTGTTTCTCAAGGAAAGAGGTACGCATCTAGAATTATCCAAAATAGATCTCAAAGTCCACATGCTTTTAATAAACAGGTAGAAATAGCACAACAGAATAGCTTTATTTGACATTTTATCACCCCTCAAGAAAGTAATAGTTATGAGGGGTGCCTGGGTGGCACAGTGGTTAAGCATCTGCCTTCGGCTCAGGGTGTGATCCCGGTGTTACGGGATTGAGCCCCACATCAGGCTCTTCTATGAGCCTGCTTCTTCCTCTTCCACTCCCCCTGCTTCTGTTCCCTCTCTCGCTGGCTGTCTCTATCTCTGTCGAATAAATAAATAAAATCTTTAAAAAAAAAAAAAAAGAAAGCAATACTTATGAAAGCTTATCATTTCTATGAATTTTTTTTTTTACTTTATGCATTTAGGAAGAAATCCAATAAATAATTACTAAATTAGCACACATCACAAGAGTTTTTTAACAGGGTTGCCTGGCAGGCACAGTCAGTAGAGCATGTGACTGTTAATCTCAGGTCATGAGTTTGAGCCCCACAGTGTGCATAGAGTTCACTTTAATAAATAAATAAATAAATAAATAAATAAATAAATAAATAAATAAAATTAAATCCATTCTTAATACCTTTGTTTAGAAGTGGGCTTAATAAAAAAGAGTATTTTAATGGTCTGTAATTTTAACTCCTTGAATTTATATTAAGTTCCTTAAAATAAACAAATGTTTGCATACTTAAATAATTAGTTAATAATTATATTTAATGACGTTTTAACTGGGACAATTCAGGGGACCTAACTAAGACCCACCACATTTTCGAGAATCAGGCATTCTTTCATTTGTTTCACGAAGTTTCCTTACCAGTTGGGAAACAAATCAGTTGGGTTTCACTGTGCAGTATGCATCATGGGTCCCAGCTGCATTGGGACCTCTATTTACTTCCTGCCTTTGATCACCAGTCTTATCCCCTGACTCATTTTGAGTAGGAAAGTTCCATGCTTGATTCTGTCAACCCACATCCTGCCGTCCTAAAAGCACAGGATGCAATTTTCCCTTGCCATCTCCAGAGTATTTTATGTTGCTTGTGTCTCTCACTCTTTGATGACTTCCAAGACCCTCTCTTTGGTTGTATTCTTTGAAAGAAGCCAGCTGGGCTCTCCCTGGTCTGCCCCATTGACTGACCCTGGTGTCTCCTCTGCCTATACCTACTAGGTTTCATTTTACCAAGTCTAAATTTGGTAAACCACAGTGAGCTGCTCTCCATCGTCAGTTCAAAGCAGTCCCCTACCAATTATTGCTGTCATTTGCTTGATATTTAGGGAAGCACTTGGGCTTTCTGTTCCTTGGGAAATCGTTTAGCTGGAATGTGATCTTCAGAGCTCAAAATTCAATCTATTGCTTGCTGTAACTCAGAAACAATTACTATTCCATGCTTATTTAACTCTTCTTAAAATAACCATTCTTTTAAAAAAATGGAGGAAAAGTGTCATTTTTAAAAGTCAGACATTTAAACATTATTACTGAAAGACTTTAAAACATATTATGTGTCTTACATGTTGGTTGAAATAACTAGGTGTTTAAATTAATCCTGAAAATTAAAAATAATAAAATGGAGAGAAAAGATTAGGGGCAAATGCAACTCAAAAGAAAAAGCACTTTGCATTTTTAAATGCTATTAAATGACAGTGCTAATGTCATCATTTGAAATGTCAGGAACTGTGAAATGTGATGTTTACTTGTAAGTTAACAAGTTAGCTGGCCACAGTCATAAATGCTCTTCAAAGACATGAGATTCCTGGGTCAAAGACAAATGGCTTTACTACTCCCAGCACAGAAGGCAGCATGAGCTTCATTCATGTTGGTTCCCCTTGTGCCCCAAGTCCCATGGGATTGATGCAAGTGGGCCAAAGTGGGTGATGCATCTTAATGAGTATATATCACAGCCGGGGAATTCTGAGCGTAGGGAAACCCCAATCTTATAAGGAGTTGCTAAACATATCTGCTCAAACTTTTCCAGAAAGAGCTACTATCTTTATCATCTTAGTCAGGAAGCAGGTCCGTCCTCTATTCCAGAAAGATCTCTTTCTTTCAAGTGTTATGCCATGTGCACAGAAAATACCCTTGAAAACATAGTATGGAATGCAAGCTGTCACAAGACCTATAGAAACACCATGGAGAATTGACCCGCACGATATCCATCCTTAATGTAGTCTTTAGAAATATAAAAATGTTGAAAGTTTATAAGGACTATCACTCAACTTTATAAGACTTTATTGCAGCATTCGGTAACAAACACAACCACCATTTAATTCAGCAAATATTTTGAACCTCAAAACTAGCAAACCATCATTATAAGCAATAAAAAGTTTCACATAGTAAGCACTGTTTTGCATGTGGCACAATGTAAATTTGTCCCATAAGTCAGAATGTTCAAGTAGTCTGCAGGATCTTACATTAAAGTAAAACTTTCTATGGATAGCTATAGAATTAATAAATGATAATGACAGCAGGGAAGACTTTTATACTTACGTAAATTTCTAGGGGTTACTTTTTTCTATCTTTATAGAGGAAATTGAAGGGAAAAAAGTTATTACATTAAAAATATAAAATGGTGAGGTGCCTGGGTGCTTCAGTTGGTTGAGCGACTGCCTTAGGCTCAGGTCATGATCCTGGAGTCTCAGACCGAGCCCCACATCAGGCTCCCCGCTCGGTGGGAGTCTGCTTCTCCCTCCACCCTCCACCCTCTCGTGCTCTCCCTCCCTCACTCTCTTTCTCTCTAATAAACAAAATCTTTAAATATATATGTATTTAAATATATGTATAATAGAATATCTAATGACCTTTCCTTACCTTTCCTTTATCTTATACCTCAAATATCTACTTGTGCCTCATTCTTAGCCAACTATTCTCTTATTTCACTGAGAAAATGTTGTCAGAAGAAAATCATCTCATTTCTAATCACCAAATCTGCCAATGTACCTCTCCATGTCCATACTCTGTTCCCTCTGGTTAAACTGAATTAACTCTTCCTCTCCTCTTCTAAGGCTATTTTTTACCCCAGATCTCATCCTCTTCCAGCTTCTTCAGAGAATTTTTTCTGGCAATTATCCCCTGCCTCTCTCTATCATGCATCGTCAATATTCTCCTTATTACTGGCTCATTCTTATCAGTATATGAACGTGCTTCAAAACACGTGCTTTAAGAGGGGTGCGTGGCGGGCTCAGTCTGTAAGCCATGTGACTTTCGATCTCAGGTTTGTGAGTTTGAACCCATGTTAGGTGTGGCAATTACTTAAAAATAAAATCTCCAAAAAAACACAAAAACCCCTTAAGAAAAACCTTCCCTGACCTCAGGTCTGCCTTCAGTTGTCACCCTATTCCTACTTCCTCAAAAGAGGGCTTAAATAATCCTTGTCTCCACTTTTTCACTTCCCATCTCCTCCACCAAACCTCCTTCCCTCCCTAGCACCCCACTGAGACTGCTATTCTCTGGGTCAACATCTGCAGGTACCAAACAGAAAAAATTTCAGCTCCTGGTTCTAGTATAGTATAGACAGACTTCTACTCAAAAACACAATAATTAGCAGGGCGCCTGGGTGGCTCAGTCAGTTAAAGGTCTGCCTTCAGCTAGGGTCATGATCCCACGGTCCTGGGATCGAACCCCACATCTGGCTCCCTGCTCAGCAAGGAGTCTGCTTCTCCCTCTCCCACTCCCCCTACCCCACTCATGCTCTCTCTAGCTTGCTCTCTCTCTCTCAAGTAAATAAATAAAATCTTTTTTAAAAAGAAAAGAAAAAAAAAAACTTTCTGCTTAGCCAAGAGTCAAACATCAAGACTAATCAACACTGTCAACTAAAACATAAAATGTGTCAAACTCAGTAAAAAGTATATTTTTTGCCGTCTGGTGAACCATTGGTTTAGGATACAGTTAAAATAAGCTAACGAAGATGTGGAGACCCTGCATTAGGAAAACAATAGCTTACACTTTACAAAGTTGCACTTAAATTATGATGGTCTCCTCTCTATAAAATACTTAAATTTTGGTGACCCACATTATCATGTTCTCCCAGACATTAAAAGCTTTTCCCACATAGTCTAATAAGGAGCTTAGAGGCCGGACTGGTCAGCATTAGATCAAAAAAATAAATGTGCTGTTTTCAGATATATCCTTCAAGGTCGGTGGACATCAGTCTATCATGTAACAGTTTATGGGGAAGAGCAAGAAAGCTTGACTTAAGCAGTGCTGCCCCCAGAGTAAACAGTGCTGCCAATCAAGGAAATGTAAAGCACATGCCTTATTGTAAGGTTTCACTTGCTTTACAAATCCAAACAGCCCCCCAGGTTTTAAAAACCTCTTTTTGCTTCGGTAACTAACTTTTAATCATAAAGATAAAATGACTGTTTTTGCACACATAAATACATGTCAATTACATTTTTTGCCAAAGAACTTGGCTTCTCAATGTACTATACGGGAAATTGTCAGAGGGGTTAATAATAAAGACAGAGAAATTTTAACCAAGCAGTATCACTAAAGATCTAAGACACATTCTACCCCTTTCTAGACTAGAGATGCACACCTACAAACCTGAAACATAAGGTGATATTGTTTTGTCAATATATTCTCTTTCTACGTATCTTATATACTTACCCTGCTAAATTATACTATACAAATCTTTGGCTGAGCACAGACTTGAGCATCAAGAAGACTTGGATTCGAATCTTCAATCTGCCCCTTGCTGAATAGCACGTTCCCTCACAGGAACGTTTTGAAGTGGGCATCTGACATGGTTGGATACTCCCGTCATGTGATTACTGGCTCTGAACTTATCCTATTGGGGCACCGTTAAATCAAATGGCTTTGCTCTTGTGATTATTTGGCCATTGGCTGCAATCTCAGGGTAAACAGGAAGCCTGTCTAGCTTGTGCAACACTGTATCCTCAACATTTACACAATAGCTGGCTCTTCTAGTTACTACTTGTTGAATGAATTCATGGATGAATGAGTGCCATAGAACATTGCTTCTCTGCTTTTTCATTCCTTTCAAAGTTCACTTGAAACCATTTTTACATGAACTTTTTCCATGCTGACATTCCTACTGTATTTTATTGTTCCAAGTTACTTAGGGCGTATTATTGGATTATTGATTTGGAACCTTGAGCCTACCCATGCTAGTCTTCAAACTTGAGTAGGAAAACCAGGTTTCTTACACCTATTTCCTGTTTACTTTGAAAATAAGGAGCAACACACTTAAAATAATATGCAAAAAAATAATGTCAGTAGGAAGCCAGGAAAAGAAACTGAAAAAAAAAAAGTATTTTGCTCCATGACATCTTCTCGTTTTTTAGAGATTTTATTTATTTATTTTTGAGAGAGAGAGAGCACAAACACAAACGTGCTCCAATGAATGGGGGGAGAGAAGAGGGAGGGAGAGGGACAAGAAGATTCCACACTGAGCGTGGAGCCTGACGCAGGGCTCAATCCCACGACCCTGAGATCACGACCTGAGCCAAAACCAAGAGTTGGATGCTTAACCAATGGGGCCACCCAGGCACCCCTCCATGACATTTTCAAAGTTTTTCTTTTTGAACTGAATGTTGATCTCCGATTTTGATGAGGGGTGTGAATAAGTTAACACCTCGATGCACCCTGGAAGGAGACTACCGGTGTGGTAATTATGGTGAGCAACTTTGCAATCTCTACTAGAAGCTTTACAAGACTACCTTCTTTGCCCAGTTTTTTACTTCTTTGACTTATCCTATGAGAATAATCAGAGATGCACACAAAGATTTCTGTGTCGAGATGCAATGGATAAGGGTATTAATTGAAAATAAAGTAACGTGTAATAACATAGGGGGTTGACTTAGCACAATAGAATACGAGGCAGTTATTCAAATTCATGTAAGAGAGGAATAATTATACTTGAAAATTATCAAAGAGAGAAAAGTAAATCACAAGGATACAAAAGTGAAAATTACCCAGTTATTTAGAATATAAATATAAAAATAGAAGTGTATATATTTTAAATATTATATTTATATTTTATTCATGATATACGTGTATGTCTATAGACGAGAATAAAATATACTATAAATTAGATTTTATGAGGTTATGCTGCAGTAACAAATAGTCCTAAAACTTAGTGACATGAAGTAAAGGTTAAATTCTTGCTTTTGTTTCCTGTCAGCGGGAGTCAGCTGTGGTTCTCCTTCATGCACCCTCCTAGTTCTACTATTTAGTCTGAAGATAGTCTGTCTTTGGTACTTTGTCCTTCACATGTCAGAGAAAGAAGAGTCAAGGGGAAACCATGTGATAACAAATTTGACAATAACCATCATCTAATTTTAGGGCTAATTTTTCTTTTCTTCTTCTTACTTCTGTATGTTACCTTTTTTCTGTAATGAACACATATGTTACTTTTAAAAGCAGGAAAAAAATCACACACAAAGAAAATTCATTGTATCATACCACCGGCTTCACCTCCCACTTCACTTCCTCCTGATTAAGTTGTATACTGTCATCTGTGGTCAAGTGTGTTCTGATGTATCATTGGCTATAAGTGTTGATCTGGTTGGTCTGTCATTCTTTCTCACTGAGTCACTTGTAAGCTTCTTTTCAACACCTTATAGCTCCATAAAATAGATCTATATACAGTATCAATTACATTACTCAAGAGTGGATATCGGTATGGCATATAGCCCAGTGGTTCTCAGTTGGGGATGATTCTGCCCCCCAGAGGTCATTTGGCAATGTCTGGAGACATTTTTGTTCATCACTGTTTGGTGGGGGAAGAGTATGCTTCTGATATCTAGTAGGTAGAGGCCAGGAATACTGCTAAGGCATACTCCCTCCCCCACCACCCCTAAAATTATCTGGCTGAAAAGGTTAAAAAGTACCAAGACTGAGAAACCAGGTGGCCCCATGATAGTGCAATACATACTTTAAAAGGGGACTAGGAATGGTGCAAACAATTTGACACCTAAGTCTTACAAGCTCAGCCTTCAGACACGGTTGGTGTAATCACATCATTGTAACCTGTGATTGAAGGCAATGCTGTTAACCGGCTTTATTGACCAATCAGGATACACACTCTTGCATTTTACCATCAGGACTTTTGGTCTAAGTTGACATTTAAGATAATTTGGAAACAATGTCTGAGTGATGACTGTGAGACTCAGTCCCGAGAGCAATTGCTCTGGGCTTTTGTACAGGAAATTGTTGCCCACATGAGGAGCAGTATTTGGGAAAAAAGCAAGGAATGTTGTGACGGTTTGTCAGTCATGAATAACTTCAAATCCTGTAACCATTACGTAACATCATCTATGCCCACGTCTGTCACTTCGCCTTCATCTGTTATGTATTTGGGAGATGAAGGGGAACAGGAGTGACATCACCACATATTCAAAAGAATCTTGTAACATTTGTCTTACACATTCTATTGTCAAGGTTATTAATTGAGCACAATTTTATTCTAAATGTCAAACAAATGTTACATGAATGTCTCAATTTAAGAGATCATTTTATAAAAGATTCCATTTACAAAAAATTATTTTTAAATCCTTAAAATGTGACCTGTGGGCTGTCTTGACTTCTTGCCATATCTTTCCCTGTTCCTTATCTTAGAAATACCATCCCACCAAAACTCATAAGCCTCTTTTGCCACTTGCCCCATGCTGAAGTTCCACATCCTGGCGAAACAGTCTTTCCTCCACCCTGGTATGTAGACTAGTATTGTCACCCAGGTAACACGCCCCATCACATCACTGTAGTTAAGCTGGTCTCTTAGCAAAAGTATGGACTTCTAAAAAAAGAGACTGCTTATAATTTATCTTTGTAACCCAGAGATTTACATAATGTCCAGTCATGGCAGGTGTCAATAAATGATTATGGGTTAATGGATTCCCTCAGTGACCAGGTTTAATTATAGGAAAGGAAGAACGAATTAGAGCTGCTTTTTATATTAAGAGGTGAATGACTAGCTTTTCAAAAGAGCACATATACTGACTCACAGGAATGAATATCTGGTGGTGAGATTTCACCAGGAAGACAGTAGAATAGGAAATATATTTTGAGGCAAGAGACACTTTCTAGGTTCTCAATTCATGACTCAAACGCAATGGCCTACACCAACATGATCAGGTCCTGCCCTGCTCTAAAGCAAGCTACATCTAGGACACTGCCTTTCACTATGTGAGTTCTTCAAATTGAAAAACATTTTTCCTAAAATCATAGTTGATGAAATTCTAACATTCTTTGCAATGATATGGCTAAAAAATATTTGATTACATATTAATATCAGTTTGATAAAAGAAATTATTTTTGGTATTTTTTTAAAGATTTTATTTATTTGAGAGACAGAGACAGAGAGCATGAGCAGGGACCGGGGGCAGCCAGAGGAAGAGGGAGAAACAGACTTCCCATTGAGCAGGGAGCCTGACGCAGGGCTCGATCCCAGGACCCCAAGATCCTAACCTGAGTCAAAGGCAGACACTTAACAGACTGAGCCACCCAGGCGCCCCTATTTTTGGTATTTTTTAACATATACCTGTAACTGTGGAATTTAAAAACCTAACACTATAGTTAAAATTCTTCCAAATTTTACAGTTTATTAAGTCGTATTTTTTAAATACTATGATATATTCGTTGTTCCTTTTTATTATTTTCAGGTTCGTTTTTTATTTAACTCTTTAAAAACACATCTTCTGGCAATAATTGCTCTTTTTCCCCCCTGGTTGTCCTTAGACCTTAATGGCTACACTTTATATTTGGAATTCTTGGTGATATTCAATTTAGTATTTTATTATATACCTTCTTCTGTTGATCACTAACACTTTCTTGTAGATGTCATATCTCCCACTGAAAGTTCCCTGAAAAAGGAGTTGAGTTGAAGGCAGGTATTCTGAACTTACAAATGGGTTGTATTTCCCATGTCATACATATTTTCAATATATCTTTATTGATCATCTATCCTATGCCAGACTCTGCTAAATGTTGGGAATAAATACAGCCTATTCAGTTGAAAGCTGATTTTTTTTTAACACAGAATGCATTTTTCCATAGAGGCAGTGCTTCGAAGTGAGGTTATTTTCCAGATGACACCCCTAAATCAATTGTATATGCCACATGGTTCTACTGCATTCATCCTTTCTTCCGGATCCTAATTGCAAAGGTACTTTAACTTGCCAGTACTAACTTTATTCCCTTCAAGAAGAATAAAATTTAACTTGTGGCACAAAACAACCTTTTCCAGAAATGGCAGCAAAAAGTATTTCAATGCTGCAATGAACAAAACAGGAACGGAGTCTATGCCCAGCTCCTAAGGTGGATCTTGACTACTTGGAGTCAATTAGCAGATGGCGTTCTCCTGACAACTCCCGTGAGTTCAAAGGTGTAACCAGATTGAAGGGAAAGATCTCTTAACGTGTTTGAAGGCAAGAATTTCTTTCCCTCTCTACCTTTGGGTGTGATCCAGAAAGTGAGAATCCTGACTACCCCTGTCTGTTCCCTCATAACCAGGAGAAGAAACAGCTGGGATGGTCCCAGTCTCGACGTGAGGGAAGCAAAAAACTCTGACCCTTGATGCTGCCTCCAAGTTACCAAACTAGTCACGCCTGAGGTCTTACTTCTGGGATTTATAGGATGCGATATAATAATCTTCCTTTTGTTAAACCCGCTTATGTCAGGTTTTTATGACTACAGCTAAAACTATTCTAAATAATCCAATATCTAACATTTTAGACTAAAGAGCACTGTAATCTTCTATTCCTTCTATTCTAGTCTTAGCAATAAGAGTCC
Organism: Ursus americanus; assembly: GCF_024610735.1. Classification (NCBI taxonomy): domain Eukaryota; kingdom Metazoa; phylum Chordata; class Mammalia; order Carnivora; family Ursidae; genus Ursus; species Ursus americanus. The sequence goes on along the minus strand of NC_142137.1, from coordinate 46,222,619 downwards.
GTCTATGATTTCCTAGACCCACTTTCACTGAGATACATGGGGCAGATAACACTTGCTTGTGGAGGAACCATTTTGGGTTACTATTAGGGTCGCTTTCTGCCCAAACAGGAAAAAAACTCTTCTTCAGATACCAAAGGAAGAAAATGGCACGAAGCCCAAAGACAAGCTATTTTTCTTTTTCCACTTCGAATGATGTTCACATCTCAGCCAGTTTCTTTTCAACAGTTCACCACCACATCTAAAAATCTAAGCGCGTGCTGCATGGGTAGCTGCCCTGAATTCCAAATTACTCTGAACACCCGTTCCTAATCATAAAGATCTTGATTGGAACTAAATTTGCTCTCTGTGTAGAAATCACTCATGTTCCAAGAGCAGTTTCTCCTCTGGTCAAATTAGCTGTGTAAATATTACAAATAAAAATATATGTAGGGGCAAGTGGATTACAAAAAGGCATTTCCTTATAAATGATCCATATGACCCCAAATTAGAATGTGTCTTGAAAATAGGGAAAGCCTGGGAAAGATTAGTAGACCAAAATAACTGGTGCCATAAACTGCCCCAGACTCGTACACCAAATTCTCACCAGTGTAGAGCTTAAAAAAAAAAAAAATGGGAAGAAACATGGGAAAGAGGGAGGGAGGGACATTTTAGGTATAATATTTTTAAATCCTAACATACAAGCTGGATTTTGAATAACAAGGGGGAGATAGGATGGGAAAAATGTGCAGATTGAGGCTTTCTTTGGCTTTTTCCAAATTTCTGCTTTTAATGTGTTTCCATCCTATTGGAAATGATTTATTCATTCTTTCAGATTGTTTTGAAACAAATAGTGTATTTAAATTTGTGTAGTACTTAAAAAGGAAATAAACAAAACACGCCCGACATATTTTATTATTCCATAAAGCCTCGGGAGAGTCTTTAGTGTGGTGATCTCTTCTGAAGATAATCAGCCACATTATAAAAGACTTAAAGGCATAAAAATACACATTTGTAACACCATGACGTTCTGCTGCTTTCCTTGGGAAAATCCTATTTATCCTATGCATGAGTCAGGACCATGAGACAAACTGTGAAATCTCTGGACATCACATCTCCATGTGGGCGAAAGGTCAGCGATGGAATATAGTTGTCCATGTTCCCTTGTCTCCTTCTATTAGAGCATTCTCTTGGAGTTTGTTCATTTGATCTTAGTCTAAGGAGAAAAAGTAAACAAATCGTGATAAGTGTTCAGCCTGTTTCAGAAACAACTAGCACTCTCCTTATCTGGTGCTGGGCTTTCCGGCTATGATGATTACACTTTTATGACGTTCAGCGATTCCTCTGAGCCAAAGAAAGAATTATATATATTTTGTCAGAGAAAGTTTCCTGTTGGAAAAGTACCAAACCTTTGCCTTCTGTTTATTAAGTCGTATTCTGTCATTTGTGTATTTTTTAAATGAAACTATTACCACGAACGGTGTCTGTTCTGGGTGACAAGTCGTGAGTTGATTATGCTTCAGAACAAACCCTCCTATTAGAAATTTAAATGTAGATACAAATTATACTTCAACACTTACTAAAAGAGTTTTTAAAGCCACAACTATTCCCCTGGGTTTAACCATCATGCAAGTCCATGTTTAGTCTTTAGAACATCACATAACGAATTATGCAAGTTCAAATTTAGATATTAATATTGAAATAGCCACCTTATAAAACCAAATACTACTAAAAATTACTCTTTTTATGAAACTGCTTGAAAAAGAAGGGCCGCGTATGTGTGCTTGTGTTTGCTTTTCAAAAAAATAAAGTATCTGTTAGATAAATGTGAAGAAGGAAAGATGTTCCTTCTTGTCCATGTCACATAATGTTTTCATTTTTACTTTTATCCAAGTGTTTTATGATATCATGTCTAAATTTCTTTGCCTTCATGTCCAATGTACTCCCACTCCCGCACTAATCCAATGGATTTCCCACTAATCCCAAACATTCCCCTTCACTCCAGACCAGTCTTTTAATCTATCCTTCCAGATGCCATGCTCAGTTCTGCTAGTATTATTATTATGACTTTGTTCCTGCTTTAGAAAAGCTGAAAAGCTCCCCATCACCCCCCACCACTTCTTTTTTAGTGTCCTGATCCTTTGCATTTTAACTGCCTCCTCTTTCTTGAACAACTTTGTGGCAGTTGAGCCTTACTGATACCTCTCACATGTCTTCATTACAAAACCACACATAAAGTAGTCCCAGGCAGCCCCGCTCTTAATTACTCTGATTCACTAGTATTAGCCTGCTCTCCCTCACCACACGGTACACCTACTGAGTATACACGTGGTCCTCCTCAACAGAACAGCGCGAGCTACCCAAGCTTGTGTGTGGATTTTTCAAAATTATATTTTCTGTAAGTCCTAGCTACAAAAATTTGTCCCACCATATACTTTTGTGGAAAAAAAGCAGTAGCAAAATAGTATGTAGGGTATAATTTAGTTCTTGTTTAAAAATGGAATATTTTTAGATGTTTCTATAGGCTGGAAAGATGCACACCAAATTGTTGATCGTGTTTACCTCTGAGGAATAAATAACTATGCAGGGGTTTGGCAGGATGGGAAGAACTGGTGGGTCTTATAAGAGACTTTCATTTTCCTTTGAAAAAACATTGTGATGTTTGTTTTCATTTTTACATGATGAGCATTATTATTTTTATAATTTCAAAAACAATTTTTAGAAGGACAGAAATAATAGACATTGTGTGATTCACTTCAGTTTTTGTGAATACTCGTGTTTCTAGAAGTGTTACTCAGCAATTGTAAAGCACAAGTCCAGACCTTGCTACCCAGAGGCCCCCCAGATTGCCACAAATTCAGTCACCACTAATACATCTGCAGTGGAATGCTCTCCAGAGCACAGCAAACTGTTACCTCTTGGAAGAAAAAGTACCAAGGAATGTATTGAAGATTCATAAAACTCAAGTAACATCTCTGTTTATTTGTTCGAAATAATGCAGGGGAAAAATATAAAATTGATCAGTGAGTGAGACTACCCTCATCAGGTCATTTTCTTTTCTTTTCCTTTCTTTTCTAAGATCTATTTATTTATTTATTTATTTATTTGAGAGAGAGAGAGAAAGAGCCAGCAAGTGGGGGAGGGGCAGAGGCAGAGAATCTTTAAGCAGACTCCCCACGGAGCGCAAGGTTCAATCTCCCAACTCACGAGATCAGACCTGAGCCAAACCAAGAGTCTGACATTTAACCGACTGAGACACCCAGGCGCCCCGTCAGGTCATTTTCTAGACTATGGCGTGGAGCGACTGCTTCTGAGACACTAGGCCTATGGACAGTCGGCGTGGGTGAGAAAAGGTTCGACTCAGTACTATCACCACAGAGCATTTGGATGTTTGCTCTATGGCAGCCTTTCTCCAGCTTTTCAGAATCACCATCAGGAGAATTTGCATTTCTTCCAAGTCCAGGGATGACGGTGATGCTGAGGCTGCTGGTCTGTCGCAGCCACTTCCCACCGCCCACCCCCCCACCCCCCCCCCCCCCCCGCCCCGGGGCCTGAGCTAATCTTTGTCCTTTACCTCTCAAATAGCAATGAGTTTTTCCCAACTTAACGTCCACACCTTTCGATTCAAATAAAAATTGATATGTAGGGAAATCAGCCAAGGAACATTTCAATACTTACAGTAAAATCTCCAGAGGCTTGTAGATCCTGAGATTTATTTTCCTTCTTTACCTGATACATGTCTCTGCCTTGCAACAATCAGAATTTCTAAATTACCGTTTACCTTGTCATCACCTGCTCTTTCTTATTAATTAGCCAACACCAAAAGTCCTTGAAATTTTAGGAGTAGGTTTAAAAAGGAAAAAAAATAAAAAGCAAAAACTCCAAAAAACAAGTCACCATCATCAGCATCCACATCCACTTGGAAGCATCGGTAACTCTTGTGAATGGAAGCGCTTAAATCCAGACCATTTTCTCTGCAGCATTTAAATACCCTGGCAGTTTTCATGATCAGTGATAGGACAATTTTATTTCAAATGAACTGTAGCCTGTGTGTTTGATGAAATAATTGGGCAGTAATATGAAAATGGTGTGTTCTGGCTATGTTCTTAAGATTTTATTTATACTTGAATGTTGTTAAGTTAGCTGTTATGAGATGCCTGGTGTCTGTAAGTTCGAAATATACCAGTTGCTCGGGAGGACAGCTTTGCCTGGCCTAGGCTTAACAGAAATGCCTCTTGTGGGACTCATAAGAAGGCACTGATAAACAACATACTTAAGAACATCCTTTCAATAAAAACTACAATCGTTTGCTAGGCCTGCTTCTCCTCGCCTGCCCCGTGCTTCCTGAGGGCGGGACGCCAAAGGCAGACCAGCCAAAGCGATCCCACAAGGGGCCAGAGCAATTTGGCCAAAGTATGTAACTGTCTGGCGGATTGGCAAATATTAGAAAAACTGGAGAAGTTGTTGGAATGCATATCCTTTTGGCACTGCTCTCCAAATAGTGTTTCTTGAGACGAAAATCTATGGTAAGAGTGGGCCAGTTGAAAAGGAGGCGGGAAGGAAGCGAAAACCATGGTGTGCAAGCATAGGCGTGCAAGGCTGTCCCCGGCCGCGCGACTGTCCTGGGTGTGGGGGTGGCTTCTGTTTGTCACTGGAAGTGTTGCAGTAGGCAGCGGCTTGGAGTGAGAGAAGAAATGATTTGTTCCTTGACTTGTCATCATTTTGCAGTTGTGCAGACACCCCTGGCCTTGTCTGCAGTCACCCTTGGTCTTTCGGCGTGGCCGTGTATCTTCTCCACTAGAGAACTCTTACATTTCAAGCCTGCTTGGTGGAACTCCAGCTGATTAAATGGTTGTTTTCTGTTGAACTGCATGCTAATCCCAAGTCCAGCTCCTTGGGAAGAGTTTTCGCTGTATAAACCCAAGGTACCTAAAAACGTATCTTGCAATGACCTTCCAGAGCACTTCCAAATTCTCTCTGTTGACCTTGTGTTGACAGAAAGACCTAATAACAAGTTTCATGCACATTTGGATATGATCTTATATACTCAGAAACATGAAAAGAAAAGAAAGAAATGCGATACGGTACCATTGTTCACACACATAAAAAACCATTCTTAAATGTTTTGTATGTTGTGGAGGAGAGCGGTGGGAGCATGTCCAAGGACCATGAGTCTTCGTAAATAGAATATAAATGGATCCAGAAATGTCTGTAAAGGGGGTTCAAGAACAAGGTATTACCAAATGGGGTATCCTAAAGATGGGATGACATTTGCTACCTCTCAATCCCTTCCCTCTTATCTATATGGCACCAAACAGGGCAATGAAGTTTTGCATAAATAAGGACCTGCAGTTATCGAGAATGCCAACCTAGTCTTTTTACTGGTGCGTAAACAGAGGACCGAATGCCCAAACTGATTGCAGATGTCTTAAGTATTCCTTTTCTTTGGAAACTGGAGAGTTTCTTTAGGGTCCGATTCTTTTTCCAATTTTTACTTTCTTAATAGCTATCCTTTCTTTTCAAGATAATAAATATATAGAGATTTCTTAATTTTTATTTGGGGAATTTAAAAAACCTAATTTGAAAGCAACAACTTCGGATTAGATTAACAGTATAGTCCAGAAAGAAAGGAAAGAAGGAGAAAGAAAGAAAGAAAGAAAGAAAGAAAGAAAGAAAGAAAGAAAGAAAGAAAGAAAGAAAGAAGAAGAAAAGAAGGAAGGAGAAGAAAGAAAGAAAGAAAGAAAGAAAGAAAGAAAGAAAGAAAGAAAGAAAGAAAGAAAGAAAAAGAAGGAAAGAAAAGAGAAAGAAAAGAAAAAAGGAAAGGAAAAGAAAGAAGGAAAGAAAGAAAGAGCAACTGCTCTGGAAAAACCAAAGTGAGAATAGGTTTTTGTCTTTTTAAATTATAGTCCTATGAGTACCAATTTCATTTAAGATGAAATACACACATTTATTTTACACACCTATTTAGACATGAAAAGTAGACACCAAAATTGAATTTTGGGGGGTGCCTGGGTGTCTCAGTCCATTAAGCTCTAACTCTTGATTTTGGCTAAGTGTGGAGCCTGCTTGAGATTCTTTCTCCTTCTCCCTCTGCTCCTCTCCCCTCACTCCCACTCTCTCATTCTAAAGAAAAAATAAAATGCATTTTTAAATATCAGAAAACTCTACCCAGAGAAAGTCAAACAAAGGTTAACTTCTGAGTTGATTTCTCATGTCAGTCCCACTATAAATCGTGTGGTAAAAACATTAAGCAAAATAACAGAACATTTAGTATTAAGTTGTACTTTTATGGGGCTTATTTATCTTAAACGTTTCAAATAAGAAGCCAGAAATCCAGTTTTAGCAGCATAGATTTCTGGACGTTAGGAAACTTAACCCGTTCTTACTTGCACCTTACACAAACCTGGTACCAAACACAAGCGTTAGTGCCAAACTGTCTGTTCTTTATTCCCGGCTGTGCCATTCTCTCACTGCTGGGAAAGATGAGCTAAATGCTTTGTGCCTCAGTTTTCTCCTCCGTGAATGAAGATAACAGTGACTACCTCCTCCATCAGTCAGCGGGAGAATTAAATGTGTTAACTCGTGGAACAATAGCTGAACAACGCCTAGCACACGTTCAAAATTTTTTTAAAGTAGTACTTTATGAAATGTATGTTCCTTCGACACTGCATCTGTTTGTAATGCACTTTGTATAAATACTTTGTTTAATCCCACAATCTTCTTATTTGGACACAAATTTTTATTATGCCCAAGACAATAATACTTAAATCAATTGAAAAAAATAATCTATGAAAAAAATGAAAGAACAGTAGTCTGATTTTGATAGTAGAAAATCTGCATTCCCCAGAGACCCTGAACTTAGTTCTTGGGCCCTGAAGGTGAGAAAAATACTCCATAACATGGAAAGAGCTTTATACGTTGGTATTATCAGAGAAGGTAGACAAATGGACAGACTGTTCAATAATCTTGCTCACAATCATGGCATGCTCCTAAATTGGCCTCAAATGTCTTAAAATAGTGTCTGGATGGACAGAAAAGAAATGCAAAAATAAGAAGGAGCCCAACTGAAAAGAGAAGGGAAAAGAGGGGGAGTCCTCTGATCACTTTCACTGCCTCGTCGTCAGACATCCATCCCAACATTATTGCTCTCCCCCTGCCCTCCCCCTTTCGAAAGGGAAAAGGAAAAATTACCACAGGTGGAAAATTGCTTCTGGCACTAATCTTTCTAGCTCAGATCAAGAATATGGATATCAGTAATCTCCTCGGAAATAGCCATCGTTACTCATTTCAGTACCATGATGAAAATTCAAGGGGGAAAGAAGGCTTTTTGGCCACTTTCAAAGAAACTCACAGAAGAAGTAAAATGAATGAGCATCTATGCATACTAAAATCCCAATTTCATCCAACTAGATTAAAAAGCAGAAGCAAGGCCTCTTTTTCTTAGAGTATTTATTCCCTCAGGGGGTTTGCCAGAAGGCAGACTCCTGAGTTATCAAACTCAGAATTTTCCTCAATTCCTTCTTTTTCTAGTTTGCTTCTTGCGGTTAACTCCATTACTAACTTATAGCGATAAACACCTGGAGTCTATCAAAAACAAAGAGAGGCTTATTCAGTGGGTACAGCCCTGCCTGGTGAACACCCCGAGCAGAAACAAACTACATAATATAAGACTTGAGCAGGAATATGTTTTTTATGATGTGCCAGCATAAGGGGGTTCAAAGGCTAAAACCAAATAAATAGCAACTGGGCACCAGCAGAGGAAACATATTTAGACTTTAAAATAATCAAAAACAAACCCAAAGAACACTAACACCCTCCACATTCAGCAGTCATATTTTCCCTCTTTTTATACAAGGCTTAAACCTGTCAAGAGTTTTTGAAGCTAATCACTGAAACTAAAGAAGAATCCTGCCTTTCACTGAGGTTGTGACAATAACCCAAAAGACTGGGTGTAAACAGATAGACCCTCCCCCACCCCCGCCCCAACCTCTTCCTGCCAATCCCCCACTCTTTCTCTATTGCCTCTTATTGAATTTACCTTGGCCACGTTCTGGAATTTGCCGGCTGACATTCACGCATTTATTGAGCTTGACTCCTCCTTATCTAAAACATCTCTAGGCAAACTGAAACAATCTGTCTGCCATCTACTGATTGGCAGGGCGAATTTTTCCAGGTGGTACAGCTAGCTCCCCTCCAATGACGTGCCAACCTCATTTCAGTCTGGCAGAACAAGCAAAAGAAGACGGGGCAGCCATTGTTCGCTGCCCTGTTTAGTACCTGCAATGTACTTACATCATAAACAACTTTGAAAGATTAGTGGTACTGAAAAAAAAAGTTGAGGATGGGAGGCCCCAGCGCCATGAGGCGGAGGTAGATACGAGAGCAGAGAATTGACAGGCTCAACCCTAAGGGCAAAAAGCTACATCTGTATTTGATTTGTCAGGGATTTACATTAGTGAAACTTTAACTCTGCAGATGATACTTAAGATTACACTTACAGAACAAGCTTATGCAAATCTAGTTTAAACGCCGTGGTATGTGGCCCAGACAGGGAATTTGGCAGATTTCATTGAGTCTGGTGGCTGGATCTAATAAATTCATTTACATGAAGGATTAGAACATCTGGAAAAGTAGCATGGTGGTTTATTGAAACATAAATAACATTAATTGAAAGGTCACAGGTATGCAAAACACTTGATGCAAGCCATGCAAAATGGTATAAAGCTGCTTCCCTACTCTACTGAGGCGAAAGAGAAAAATATCTTGCTAACGTACACAGAGAAGGTCATGTCCAGGATCTGATTTAAATGTCAATTTAGATACTAAGAGTGAGAGAGGCAGCCCATTTCTTCATGCCGCCTTTGTAGCGAACCCTCTTTTCCAAAGCTGCACTTCGCTGCCCTGATACACATCTCATGCACTAATTAGCGGCAGCAAGGTAGTGACATAATTAAATTTATTTTCAGTTACAAATCCCCAAACTGTCATGCCATTTTGCAGACAGAAAAGTGCAGTTGAGGTCTCCAGCTAATTCTTCCATGAGTTTATTTTTATTTTAGTGCTGTAATGCATACTCACTGGTAATGTGGATTGCCGGTTAATGTCTCGTGGAGTTGGTTACCATAAGCATAATAACAAATTACCCAGAGGAAAATGAGCAAAGATTGATATCATATGATTTAAAAGCTGAGAGGAAAGCTCAGGTGGTTTACAATCATTTGAGTACCTCAAGATTAATTTATAACTTGGTAACCCATTCAAACTCCCCTTCATCATTTATCCTCCAATAAAGAGATGACTTCAGCGGCTCGGTCACCCCAAATGCCTCCTGCCCATAGCAATAGCAAGCCATTCCTTTTTTAAAGGATCGTTTTCATTATAAGTCATTATCCAAATGCTGACTTTGAGAAGTCACGTAAATCAGGAAGCAGGAAACCTGGTATTCTCTCAGGTATGGAGACTGCGTGGAGCCCACTTCGGAAACTCAATGTGGATTTGACATCAAGTAATCGAGTCAAGAGTTGTTTGACCAAAATTGAAAGAGGACCCCTGGCAATTATTTTACGAAAAACAAGACCTAATTGAATGATTGATATGCTTTGGAGAATAACAAGATAAAAAGAAAAGACAAATATCCTAGATGATTTTGCTCCCCATCATAATAAGAAAGTAGACAACATGATTTTCTTTCCTTTTAAAAGCAGCTAATAAAATCAGAAAATAGAAGAAATCTTTACTGACCTTACACATTTCCACCCTCGCCATCATAAATATAATTCACGGACTGTATAAAATCGTAATATTGCTCTTGATAGGGTTCCTGTTAAACCAGTAACTGAAATTGGTCAAGTCAATCTATTGCCACAGTAAGTTCTTTTTCTATGTAGATGTTAAAAAAAATTTTAAAAAGCAAAGATTTTTCTTTAATAGCTAAATATAATAGACACACTGCAAAAAGAATTAATGTTTATTAATTACCATGGCTCTACAAAAAAATAGAATTGGATACTTCCAAATTTTCACACAGAAATGTCACACAGGTATAAAATGTGACATACTCATCAGGGAATATATTTTAGATTGTCCTTATCGAGGTAGTTCATTCAGCAGGATGTCTCGCCGCTGGTCCTCACGAGCAACGGCTGGCCGGCGGTACTGACGGAACAGCAAGAAACACATCTTTATGTAACTTCATATTGACTAGCCTGCACATTTAGGGGGGAAAGTGTTGTCTTTAAATGGATCCAATGCTGAAAAGACAAGGCATGGTCTCATGATAAAAAAGAAGTGTAATCTTCATAATAATAACCAGGCTTCAGTGGTCATAGTAGCTTATGTTGTAATGAGAATGACCAGTAAATAGCTTACCCATCCAATTAAATCCTCAATATTATTCGGAAGGGTTGTTTCCTTAGATACTTTTAGAAATGCTAAAATTAGATTTCAGCCCCCAAACATCACCTGATGCTCGTCAGTGGTTTTGTATATTTTGACACTGAGAAGGCAGGGTTCCATAGGAAGTGCTCATTGACTTCCATTAAATCACTGGATGAAGTTCAGAGAAGAGTTCCTCAGCCACGGGGGGTTTCAGGAGGAAAAGCCACAGGTGATGAGAGGTAAGACACAGAGCTCACAGAGCTCAAATTCGGGCTTATTTCCTATGACAAGTCAACCACAGTATTTGTGAGTTTGACCTTAGTAAATAAGACTACCTTCTCATCCACGTGCTTGGGACATTACCTAGATTTTAGTAAAAAGATGCCAAGTACCCTCCCTGCTGAAAAACAGTGCTGCATATTTGTAAGACACTATGAGTGAACAAGAACAACAGTTGGACACCAAAAGGGTGGAGTGAACAGCAGACTCAGTGCACAGACAGGAATCTGGTTGATGACTTGACCGTTCACTAGTTTGGAGACCTTGGGTAAGTGGCGTACTTTCCTCAGCTGTAAAGTGAGGATGATAATAACACCTCCCTGATGGCACTGTAGTAAGTACTGAATGATTTACTATATACACAATACCCTTAGGATCATGTGTGGTACATATTCAAGTCTTGGCCGCTGCTGCTTGTGCTGCGGTAACCAAAGAGACCAGCCGGGCACAGCTCATCCGAGGCTACCACTTACCAATACCTTCTACTACCGTTTCTAGCAGGAGCTAAAACATAGGAATAGGTGGCAGAGAATAATTCATCACAGTAAACTCACTCAATCACAATACGAATAAGAACCAGAGGCCTATGGGTAGCACACCAATATGGAAAAAGGAAAGAAGCATTTCTTAGTGAGAAATGTTGAAATGATAAAGAGTAATTGATTGATGACATATAACACAGTGAGAAAAGCCTTAGCCTAAGATGGGTCACAAGAATTAAGAGAATAAAAAGATAAAATTGAGGGGAAAAAATTTTGTCAAGAGGAAGAGGTAAGAATGGGAAAAGAAACATTAAATCTGGGATCAAAAGGAAAGCATATAACCATTGGGGAAAAAAAGTGTGACTTCACCAAAGCAGTCTGAAATAGAGTTGTTGGAAATGTGGTTCTGAGAAATAGGATGTACTGTCAAATTCACCAGACTGTATAGAATCCATTTAAAACCTGGTTGTAAGTCTGGAGAGACATGTAAAGGACACAAGTATCATCTTCAATAGGATGAAACAGGAGCTGAGTTGAAGAGATTTTTGAAGGAAAGGAATGTTAACAGATTATCTATTTCCATGACTTCAGCGGCTGCTTCCCTATATGTTCCAAAACCTCATCGTGACCTCGTCTGAGCTTCAGACCCAGCTCAACACCCAGATGGATATCACTAGCCCAAGGATGAACTCATCTCTTCGCACTGCCCCCTCCTCCAAAAAGCTCCCACTGGTTTGTCAGCAAATGACGTCACCACACTACCAGGTGCCCAGATTCAATCCCTCCCTTCCTCTGTGTCATTCATCTCCTTAGCCAATAAAACAGTAGGTCCTGTTATCTCTGCCTCATCCATTTCTCTTAAATCCATCCAGCCCATCCCCTCCAGGCCCCTGCTTTGTCTAAGGCCTGAGATCCTTTCATCCTCCTGCTTAAAGTCTATCACTGGCTCTCCTTTACCCGTTAAGTGAAAGTTCAAAGTTCCCAAGACAAACATAGGGGTACTTACAAGGCCAGTGTGTTGCTAGTCTGTGTGGTACAATGCTTTGGCTCTCTGGGATTTTTTTCTTCTTAGTTTAGCTCAGGGGTGGGGGGAGGGGGGAAGAAAGAAGAAAGAAAGAAAGAAAGAAAGAAAGAAAGAAAGAAAGAAAGAAAGAAAGAAAGAAAGAAAGAAAGAGAAGAAAAAAAAGAGAATGATCACCTCACCAATCATATTGCTCCCCTTTGAATCAGTTCATTAAACTTCTCTCTACCACAGAACATACCACGAATTTTTCACAACTCTGGACATTTGAACATGTTATTTCCTCTCTCTCCAACTAGCAGGTTCCCACTCATTCATCAAGGTTCAGCTCAAATGTCACCTGCTCAGTGCAACTTTTCCCAACTTCTCAAGGCAAAGTTTATTCTTCTCCACTGTGTTCCCATAGCATTTTTGTACTTCTCTCATGAAATATATATTTCATTTAAAATCTCAAGAGCCAGAATCTCAAGGGCTAAGCACAATTCACAGGAGGTACTTAATAAATGTCTAGTGAACAGCTATATCTAGAGGTGTCTAAAATGACAATTCCATCAGAAGCAGGTAACAAAGCAAATGGGTATCAATTAAAATAATTTCTTAAAGACGGATGGAAATCATTCAAGCAGAAAAGAATTCCCAGGAGAGATGGTTGGCAACAAAACACAGTTAAAAATGAACTGGAAAAGTCTCAGAATAAAAATAATTTATATTTCTAACCATTATTTATTTGTGGTTCTAACCTGGAGAACATGTTAGCTGGTCAAATTTATTCAGACTACGGGAAAATCTAAATTTTTCATTGTCTGGTACAAGCCAATCCCAGCACCAACTATGCCTTTCCCCAATCATTCTTTTAGCCCTCAATCTTGTCCACAAAATGTGTCCATTGTCAACATTTCCATACTCTCCTCCTCCCTACTTCCAAATCTCAATTCCAGACCAGGTTTTCATATCAGAAAACCAATACTGGACTTGCAAGCCATTTTGCTACATCTCCATGGTTTGGTTTAACAAGTTCTCTGTCCCTTCTATTAGTGTGGTTTGTGTCCAGAAGCTTGGTATACTCCTATTAAATTTTTTTAATTTCTTGTTTTGCTAAAAACTGATGCTTTGATGGTTTTCTCAAGACTTACATTTGGGGCGTGAAATGTACATTATTTGGTTGTTCCACTCTTATTACCGAGAAAGCAATGACCCAGCTCAGACTTGGTTATAATGTCAGTTACTGACAGAGCAATCTCTGGGGTTGTGAAAGCATTACAGGCTCATTAGACACAGATCAGATCTTCTCCTAAATGACTCTGACTTCCGCTCTGCCTTCCACAAAACAAATAACATGAACCGTTCATTTTGCCAAAAATAAACAAACATGAATAAAGTAAAACAACTGTCTTCAGGAAGATCACACTGTAGTGGGACACAGAAATGAACATAAAACTTACGGAATCGCGCGGCAACTACAAGTGCAGAGGTTAACAGTGTTACGGAGATGCCCGCCTGGGGTTACTTCTCCTTTGACCGTGAATGAAGCTTTCTCTGAGTCATGTGCAGAGGGGCATATCGGGTGGGGGTTGCACACATGAACCCTGAGTCAAGCTTTCAAATCCCAGCAACTCCGGTTCGAATCACCCAACCTCTGTCTGCTTCAGTTTCTTTATCTGTAGTAGGAATAATAAGATACTAGCAATAGATTGCTGTAAGGATTAGCAAAATGAATGCATGTCAAACATTTAAATCAGTGCCTAGGACACACTAGATATTTGCTTTTTATGGATGTTACCATGAAAGCGCATGGATCTGATAAAATGTTTTAAGTCTCCGTGAAGATGATACAAAATTAGATCTGTACCAAAGAGTTCTGCTGGTTGAAAAAGGCTGTCTTGGCTGAAAAAAAATGAGAACACTGTAGATTTTTCTAGACTATAACAATATATAGACACAGGGCCAGAGTAAGAAGTTTACTATCTAGAATTATGTTAGGAACTTGCCCCACTGCAACCAAACTATCTTCCCACTAGGCCATTGGAAATGCCTCAGGGTCAAGAATTTCAGGAAAGTCAGACTCACGTGACTATGAGGGGTGACGCACCTAGATCATTACCCTGGAAGAGTAATTTTTCAGATTACTCATGTCCTGTTACTCAAGGCCCTCCTTGAGTAATCAGATGCTGAAGTCCATTTGATGTTAGGAGGAGGTCATGAATGTTCTAGAGTTTGAAATGTGTCACCAGAACAGAGCCATGTGGGATAATGAAATAAAAGGCTATAGCCACCAATGAGTACCTTGATGTCAGGTATCAAAGACAGGTGTGAACAGGTGTACTGAAATTGACCTTCACTGTGTGGTTTACGACAGGCTCTTGCTTCCCTCCTCACCATCCCCTTCACAAGTGCCCCCATGTGTAGCTAATATCCCTTCGTACAGCTAATAACTTTTACTTTAGCAAAAGCTATACTCAGAAAAGCATCTGAAAGGATGTTACTACTTACACCTTACTTTCTAAGCCTTTTTAACAAATTTTAGAGAGGAAAGTTTACTTCTCACTAAAGAAGTTTCAAGCATTTTGGAAGGAGTCGGGCTTGTTTTTACCAGAAAATCCTTCTCATGACCTTGAGCCATCTAAGCTGTGTTACCTGGGTTACGTTGGACGCCGGACCTGTTACTTGGGTATTCAAATACTGCAGAAAAATCTCCAAACTTAAAAACAAACTGAAGGCAGCCCTGTCTGCAGTGGGAGCTCTGCCTCCGCTCTACCCCTACCTTGCTACTAGCTCTCCCAACTCCCTGTTGCTTTGGGTTTAGAAAGATCAAGAAAAAAAAATTAGGGATGCCTGGTGGCTCGGTCTGTTGAGCCTCTGACTCTTGATTTTGGCTCAGGTCATGATCTCAGAGTCCCGAGATGGAGCCTGTGTCAGCTCCCCACTTAGCAGGGAGGCTGTTTGGGATTCTCTCTCGCCTCCCTCTGCCCCTCTCCCCCACCTCTAATAAATCAATAAATCTTAAAAAAAAAAAAAAAGAAAAGAAAAGAAAAGAAAAGAAAGAGGAAAAGAAAAAAAAGAAAAAGAAACGGAAAAAGAAATTAACCTAGCTTAGTCTATCCCCCTGATTGGGGGGGAGGGATGGTAAGGGAACAGGAAATTGAGAGCAAGGAAGTAAACCACGCCTGGACAGAAATTCTTCTGATCTGTTTTGTTTTTTAGATCATAAAATCCACTAAAGGGAAAGAGATGTTGCTGTGTCAGCCTTGGACTTTTTAACCTGGGTCAAACACTAACTTTTAAACACAATTTTTAAATACTCTATAAAAATTCCCACAGCCAATCATTCTCACTGCATCTTCTGTATATGAGCAAAAACTATTACACCAATTATGATGTCTGACAATTCCTAAAATTATTTTAATGACAAGCAGCCATTCAAATGGTAGTAGTTCTCCACATGGAACTCTGCTTAACACTTCCTTGCCTCGCCACGAGAAAGTCACAATGTCGAACTTTTGACTGTGTATTTTGTTTAAACTCTTTTTAAAATAGGCAGGTCTTCTTCAGTTCCCTTACCCTCGGCAGTTATGTTGAAATACAGTATTTATTTTTCTTGTTCGTTTTTAGGTATCTAAAATACTGATGAAGAGACGGTGACATACTTGGAGAAAATAATTTTTAACACCCCCTCGACAAAATTACCTCCAGTAATAATCATGCAAGGAAACAAACAATGTACCTGGAGAAGAAATGTAAGTGGTGGATTTTTTTCTTTTATTGAACTTTGGATATATATTCATGTTAGGTAAAAACATAAAAAATAAAATAAATACTACATTACAAAAAAGAAGAGAAGGCAGTGAATTAGTATTTGATACATTCAAGGTATAATTATACATTACCGTATCCTTTGAAGAAGAGAAAAAAGCTTATACTGCATAATGGTCTATCACAGTACTGAATGAGAGACATTGCATTTTCTGCTATAAAGTCTTAACTTCTGCAAATATGTAACGACTTGGTCAAAATTGACCTTTGCCTACTCATAGGCGTTATAGTCAGATTTTTAAAAATCTACCTTTGCTTGTAGCTGATTAAAGAACATTTTTATAATTTTAACTTTGAAAAGTTTCTTTCACATAAGGAAGCAGACGCACACCTAGGACAATTCGTAAACAGAAGGTTGAGTGTGTAACAAAGAATCAGAAAAATACCACTTGACCATAAATTCCAAAAATTGCAGTTCTGTTTTTGTTTCTTGGAATCAGGTCTAGGAGTTTCCAAACATCTCCACCAGTTGAAAAGAATTAAACATAAAGAAGAATTCTAAGTGAATACACGTACAACAAAATCGCAGCAACTCAAGTTCGCTTTTTTGTCTTAGCAATCACCATCCTATCATACTTTATTTCAGATCCAGTGCTTAGAAAACAAGAATACATGGGGCGCCCTGGGTGGCTCAGTCATTAAGCGGCTGCCTTCAGCTCAGGTCATGATCTCAGGGTCCTGGGATCGAGACCCATGTCAGGCTCCCAGCTCAGCGGGAAGCCTGCTTCTCCCTTACCCTCTGCCCCGCCACCCCACTCATGCGCTCTCTTGCTATCTCTCTGTCTCGCAAATAAATAAAATCAAAAGGAAGAAAGAAAGAAAGAAAGAAAGAAAGAAAGAAAGAAAGAAAGAAAGAAAGAAAGAAAACATAATATCAGGAGCTCTGAATACAAACTGCCTGCAAAGGGAGAAAGAAGGATTTGGAACCCATGGGGCGCCTGGGTGGCTCAGTCCTTAAGCATCTGCCTTCGGCTCAGGGCGTGATCCCAGAGTCCAGGGATCGAGCCCCACATCAGGCTCCTCCGCTGGGAGCCTGCTTCTTCCTCTCCCACTCCCCCTGCTTGTGTTCCCTCTCTCGCTCTCTCTCTCTCTCACTGTTAAATAAATAAATAAATAAATAAATAAATAAATAAATAAATAATAAATAAAATCTTTAAAAAAAAAAGGATTTGGAACCCTTAAGAATTTGCTCTAAAAATGAACCTGTGTAGCTGAATCTCTGCATGTTGAGGTCAGACTGTAAAACTGGGAGTTTTCTGAATGAGCTTTTATATTAAAAACAATGTTTACTAAAAGGATACACTTTAAAAAATTCTAATTTGAAGCTTACACACACCCACACATATGCTCATATGTCATTAAAAGGGAACATAACCATATCAATTGTTTAAACTGAGGCAAAGTGGGGTTTTTTTTGAAAAATAGTTTGTAAGGAACTTTGTTTAGAATCGGAAGCACATGGTGACAAAGCAGATTGACTAAAAGTTGGTTGTATAATTGTTTTTAAATTCTCTAACGGCAGCACATCCCCTTACTGACTTCCCTCAAGGCAGACTGCTGCTGCCACTTTGACTTTGAAATGCCACTGAGGAAAGATGAAGAAGTAGTGATTAATTTAGATTCTTTTCTTACAGTTGCTACATGAAAGAATAATTATTTAAAATTATCAAATGTTCAATAGTACTATTGCCTCTCTAGTTTTTTCTATTTGTGCTCATTGGACTTAATGTTAATAGACCGGCATTAGAGCACACGATATCTGGGCAAAATTCTGACACTTATTGGAAATAACTGCATGTTATCACATTACCTTTAGAAAGAGTCTGAAAGAGCTGGGAAGGGTTGACAAATAGAAAGCACGCAATGAATACGTTCCAGTGAGTGAGCGGTTTTGCAAACACCCTGCTACCAACAGCGTTGGAAAAGATGATGCGTCTCACACACGGGAAGGTCTGTCCTTCAAACCCACCCTAATTCCTGCCTCTCGTTTCCTTTTTTCCAGTGAGCACAGGTAACTTTTTCTTGGTCTGCATCACGTGCAAAAGTTCAGATCAAAAGTATTAAATGATGAATCAGTGTGTGTTACAACTCAATTGTCAAGAACTGTTACATCTCACCGTATCCAGACTCCGCCAAGAAGTACATTTTTTCGAAGTTGGAAAGGACACTGTGCCCAAATGCCTCAGAGAGAGCTCTGTTCTCCCAAGAGCTTTATGAAGGCAGGCATTCTTATCACCCACAGGTTTTGCAGATAAGTACTCCGAGCCTCTGAGATACTGGCTTAAGGTCAAAAGCCTGTAGGTGGCAGAGTTAGGCTTGAACCTCTGGTCTTCAGATTCTAGACGAAAGAAGGAAGTCTGTCTACAAAGCCTGAATCTGGATAATTTCAAACTAGCAATTCTATACTTTTAGAAAATCAACTTGAGGGCACCTGGGTGGCTCAGTCAGTGAAGCGTCTGCCTTTGGCTTGGGTCGTGGTCCCAGGGTCCTGGGCTCGAGTCCTGCATCTGGCTCCCTGCTCAGCGGGGAGTCTGCTTCTCCTTCTCCCTCTGACCCCTACTCACGCTTGCTCTGTCTAGTGCTCTCCCTCTCTCTCTCTCAAATAAATAAATAAAATCTTTTTAAAAAATCAGTTTGATTCTTAAAGATGAAAAACAGAGAAATATGTAAACTAAAGAAAAGAAGAAGAAAAAGAAAAACTCTGAAGAACTCATTCTGCTGTAAAGGACAGCTATGATTTGGAAGACAGAGCAGAGACAAGATCAGGTATTTCTAACTTTGGACTGTCTGAAATAGCCCCATCAAAGGATATTTAACTTGGGTTGGCTGAGTTTATCTGAGTTGATAGATACATTTTAATTGCCTTATGAGAGTAAACATTGCTGTGGAAAACACTGATGGTGATGGCTGATCTTATTAGGTCAAACTGGAGGTAAGGAAAGTGTTAAGAGAAATCTGGTTGGTTTATCTGCCCTTCCTAGTCTCTTGGGGAATTGAATAAGAAACTAGGACACTTATTGTAAGTCTAGGTTTACCTTAGAACCGTTACCTTCTCAAATAGATTAATAGCTACAGTTCTTGTCATATCATTTTATACTGAAAAAAATTTTAATTAGTTTTTTGTAAAAATCTTAGTTATGTCAAGGATGAGATTTGTTAAAATCAGTACAACTAAATACTTATTTTTAGCTAACAACTAATTTTAATTACTCTTTCTGATAAATTATCTCTATAGAAAAAGCCATATTCATTAAATAACTTCTTTCCATCTTAAATTTAAATCTATTTATGGAACATAAGAAGTAGGAAGATCGGTAGGAGAAGAAAGGGATAAAGAAAGGGGGGGTAATCAGAAGGGGGAATGAAGCATGAGAGACTATGGGCTCTGGGAAATAAACTGAGGGCTTCAGAGGGGAGAGGGGTGGGGGAATGGGATAGGCTGGTGATGGGTAGTAAGGAGGGCACGTATTGCATGGTGACCTGGGTGTTATACGCAACTAATGAATCATGGAACTTTACATCAAAAACCAGGGATGTACTGTACGGTGACTAACATAATATAATAAAAAATATTATTATTTAAAAAATTTAAATTTAAACTCTTCTTTGATGTATTTGTGATTACAAAGGAGTATGTAAATCCCTGCAATGTAAGTTTCCATCTTTGAGCCCTTTCTTTTGTTTAGCAATGTAAGGTCTCTAAAACCTGACAATAGCGTATATATTATTGATAAAGAACACTGTAAGCCATTTTTTTCTTTAGATCTCAATACTTCATTTCAATTCCATCTATTACTCACTGACTGAAGGGTTTCTATTGCTCGACATTGGCTGATGCTGTGTTAGCTTCCTTTTTTTTAGAGTTTAAAATCTGGGGAGAAAGACTTCATTTAAAAAAGCAATTCAAGAAAATCCCACAGCTTAACCTATACAGTAGAGACAATTATATGTAGGGTTTCCACATAGGCAGGAGTTGTCTGGAAAATACTTTAAAGAGGAGGTAGAGATTGAAATCTGTGTTCAAAGGAGGTTTGGTGCGGAATGATAGAGTGGTAATAAGAAGATAGAGGGCATTCTACGTGGAGAGAGGCAGATGATGTGTGAACAAAGTGAGGATGTGGGGCCAAGGGAATTCTGGAAGTAGTAAGAACAGAGTACTTTGCTTAAGTAGGGAAGATAATGTAGATGAGAAAACAAGCCAGATTTTGGACATTTTGAACGCCAGACTCAGAAGTTTGAGTCTGATATGAAAGGGGCCACAGATCCTTAAAGATATCCAGGCTGTAAGAAATCAGGCTAAGATTGTGGTGGTGAGAAAAGGGAGGGAAATACATTTGAATGTCACATAGATTAGTGACAGAAAGGATATTAAAAACAGAAGGGAGAAAATAAAAATGACTAAATTTTCAAACCTGAATAACCATGAAAATGGTGAAAATACAAATAAAAGAAATCCTAGTCCTAAACATTCTAAAAACATTATACAAAAAGTCTACTTGTTAATAAGAATTTGGTCATTAAACCTGGACTTTATCTTGGACTGCTGGAATTAAATTTTAATAGTTTCATTTTTTCATTGTTAAATGCCCAAATAAATGCAGAAGATGCCTTTAAAATTATAATGAGCTCTAGTAATCTAGAAAATATTGGTTAGGTATAAATTATTCTTATTTAAACAATAAACAGGAGCAGAATGCCATGAATGTGGAAAGACAGTGATGTTTCACTATATCAAAGCTGGATGAGAGTGAGCATATCAGAAAACATTAAATACTGTGTCAAGTAAGTTCACTTTCAGCGAACTTACAGAATGTAACTGTTTTGGGGTGAAACACTGAAGCAAATAGTCTTATCCTCATAATCATTAAACTGGCAATAAGTGAAAAGTTAAGTAAGTGCCAATACGTGGACAATAAGTCATAAAACTAAATACAGGAAGTTATCATTTATGATCATTTTGGATCTACCATATTGTGTCTGAGTGCGATCTAAATCCATGTTTATGAAAATAAATGTTTTAAATAGGTTTTACCTTTAATGTCAATTTCTATACACAATGATTTTCTGCAAAATTTATTGTCAATTCAATCCCTAGTTTTCAAAGTTTTCAAAGTGGTACAGTTAACCATTTCCATTTTTAGTTGTTTTTTTTTTAAGTTTACTGAACTTATTTTCAATATCATTTTATAATATAAATCACCAATGAAGATTTAGCTACTTTGTAGGATCCATAACTATATCAATTTTTACATAAGCCGTTGTGGGTTTTTTGTTTTCTGATAGAGTGTGTGGCTGTTATTTGTTCAAGAACAATGTCCTTTGATCCCATTTCGCACATCTAAATTTCAGTTAGAAAAAGAATGGTGTGCAGATTTGATATTCATTCACTTTATTTTTTGTTAATTACTTACCAAGACTACATTTTCTCTGAGTCAAAATGGCAGAGTAAAACCATCCTAAAATGTTGATATCAATACTTTCTGCTTCACATAATGAGACATCCAGAGAAGGGCCACCAGCTGTGGGAAACATGCTGGGAGTTATCTTGGACACGTCTAGTGTAACAGCTTGCTTTTACTGAAGTAACAATGAGTTATAATTTCTTCAGCAGCAAAAATCACCTCATTAGTCTGATTTTTAATTTTCAAATTTCTTCTCATTGTTTAAGAGCACCCAAATACTGTTGATCTGGCAACAATATGAGAGCAATAAAGTCTCTTACAAAACTTGCTTCATGCTATAACTTCTATCAGAAACTTCTTCCTAATCATCTGTGATTGTGTTACATGCTTTCCATAAAGACTCACTTTCCCTGCCTAAATGCATGATGACTTCTGGGACAGCTCTACCCTAATTATTGCTTGAGCTCTGAATTCCATAGGACCAGAAAAAGTGCAAAAGCAAATTCATAGATTTCACCACTTAAGGATCGACTGGGCATGGTTCATACTACAGTAAAATGTTTTGGAAATCTCTTTGCCCGACTTTCTAAACACCTCCTAGCAAGCATAATGCTGTCTATGACTTTCACCGTCTCAATTATTCACTTGTCACTGGCAAAACTTCTTGAATGTATTTCTTGTCTTTGAGACATAACAAGAGAATATAATGTTTCCCCAGTATGAAGAAATTGGTAGCGTGATGGATGAAACTGCAGGAACATTACGCTAGCTGGTTGTTTAAGCTTTAATAAAAAACACACTTGGGTCTTCCTTGCTAGATTTGAAACTTACCATGAATCGGTCTGCAAGGAAATCTAAATACCATTTTTGGTACAGTTGGATTTTTACCTGTATCATTTACTCAGAAAATGGGATATTTTCTAATGCTCGCTGTTGTAGAGTTTCTCAATATCCTAGAATAAAAAAACATAACTTGAGGGGCACTTGGCTGGCTCAGTCAGTAGAGCGCATGACTCTGGATCTGGGTTGTGAGTTCAAACCCTACATTGGGAGTAGAGATTACTTAAAAATAAAATCTTAAAGAAAAAAATAACTTGTTTCTGAGGCTTTATCTAGTATTTTCAAAATCTAATCCGTATTAAAATCATTTCTCATCTATCTTTTTAAAAAGTTGTTGGTTATGGCATCCAATGCTATTTTTCTCCTGTTATTTCACACATATAGCAAGTGTTATATTTTAATCCAGTTGAAACAGTCCCTCTGTAACTCAATTTGGAATATGTTCTTGAGCTGGTCAAAGGTTGGGAGCTGAGACAACCAAAATGAAGTGTATTAAATTTAAAAAGTATTAAGTCCAAATATAAGCAACTAAAAGTTTTTTAAATAAAACCAACCTGATGGGAAAAAAAGCCTTTAAAAAGGTATTTTTAAATTTTTTTTTTTAAAAAGGCCTTTTACTTCTGTTCTCCAAATCAAGCCTTTTGACCAGTGATGCAATTCTTGGTAGCTCATTGACATGACTTGTGATTTAGCCAATATTTGAGGTATTATTATGGGAACCCTGAAGCGTTATATAAAATATGATTCCAGAGGGCAGGGGGGAATCATCATTTAGATGCCAAATCAGGGATGAAAACCAAACTTGGGCATTAAGAGTTCATTGCTTTCCATGTTTACTCCGAAGAAACATTTGAACAATTACGCTTCTTTGTTTGGCAACCATTTACATTAATTAAACCTTATTTGAGTTTTACTTGTCCCACCTATTATTTTAGTTAATGCCTTTCATACAGAGATCAGAAGCAATTTCAACAAATAAAAGATCAAACAAAAGTATTCATATAAAATTATTTACATTGGGTTCAAAATTATTAAAGATAATTAGATGATCATTTATTTTACCTCGATGAATATACTTGTTCCTTAAAAATACTTTATTTTAATGTGTAAAGATAAAAGAGATTACATTCATCTCATTAGATGATAATGAGCGTATTGTTCACCAACTGAAGTCAGCTCATATCTGAGACACTTGTGGTTTCTTTCCCGATCAGCTCATACCAAAGAGGGATTATCGTGGCAGCAATTTGTTTCAGATTTACTCTGTCGGATCAGCTATTGATGGCTTGAGACCACCCTTATCTGAGGTAGAAAATGGAGCTTTTTGTTGAGGGGGGAAAATGTTTATTATTTTTTAAGCCACCTCATCTCTTTGTTTGACACAAGTAAGAGCGGTGAATACAATTCCACTGAACTTGAGTGCATTTTCAAGTACTGTTCATGTGCACCTGTTTTATGTATTTTGGGTCCTGAAGAGTTTTGATTCCACTGACTAGACTGAAAAGAAAAGGCAAAGTAAAATTTCCAAAACCTTAGTTCTCCCCACTAAATATGAAAGAGAAACGCGGGATGAGACCCAGGGAAAAGTAATAAAGGAGTGAAGTTTGGGATGAGATTTTTTTCAAATTATATGACTGGATCTGCTGCTCCAACATTCTAGAAATTTCCCTACTCCAATTTAAATGTCATTTTATTTCCAAAAGCTTTGTACAAGAGCAGTATTTTAAGTATTTACCATGTAACATGTTTTTCAATTGTATTTTCACCTTCTATTATGCAATCAATAATCGCTCTTAAAATTTTAATCAAAGATAGTACAAGTTAACACATATTAACATTTATTAACTAGATACAATGGTTCAACTTTGACTTTCTCTTCCCCCCACCTATGGATAATTGTTTAAATGTCTGAATTAGTTTTCAGATATGCTTATTCTAGATACTTGCTATCTATGTTTAGCCCAAATGTCAATGCATGGTGACTAAGCGGTCAGGCTCTGAGGTCATGTATTAACTACTACGTGATCTTGGGCACAAAAGTTAACCCCTCTAAGTCCCACATTCCTCAGATGCTAAGTACATTCCCCATAGGGCTGCATGAGGATTATACATGATAATATGATGATGTTCTTAAAGAGTTTAGCCTACTGCCAGGGATGTGATAAACTCTCAGTAGATACAAGTCGCAGTTGTTATTTTTGTTTCATGATGGTTTTATATCCATGGTTCTGAAATTTCTCTAAAGATTTTAAAAAACTGAAGTCTAATAAGCCATTATCCATTGAAGTATCAGTCCAAATTATTCAGATCAAAAATTGGAAAAGCTTATACTCTCAACTAAAAAATATGATTTTTTCTTCTTTTAATTTAAATTCAATTAATTAACATATAATGTGTTATTAGTTTCAGAGACAGAGCTCACTGATTCATCAGTCTTATATAATACCCAGCACTCATTACATCACATGCTCTCCTTAATGTCCATCACTCAGTGACCGCATCCCTCCATCCCCCTCCCCTCCAGCAACCCTCACTTTGTTTCCTATGATTAAGAGTTTCTTATGGTTTGTCTCCCTCTCTGATTTCATCTTGTTTTATTTTTTCCTCTCTTCCTCTATGATCCTGTTTTGTTTCTTAAATTCCACATATGAGTGAGATCATATAATTGTCTTTCTCTAATTGACTTATTTCACTTAGCATAATACCCTCTAGTTCCATCCATGTCATTGCAAATGGCAAGATTTCATTTTTTTTGATGGCTGAGTAGTATCCCATTATATATATATATATATATATCACATCTTCTTTATCCATTCATCTGTCCATGGACATCTTGGCTTTTCCGTAGTTTGGCTATTGTGTACATTGCTGCTATAAACATTGGGGTGCAGGTGCCCCTTTGGATCACTACATTTGTTTCTTTGGGGTAAATCCCTAGTAGTGCAATTGCTATGTCATAGGGTAGTTCTATTTTCAACTTTTTGAGGAACCTCCATACTGTTTTCCAGAGTGGCTGCACCAGCCTGCATTCCCACCAACAGTGTAAGAGGGTTCCCCTTTCTCTGCATCCTTGCCAACAGCTGTCATTTCCTGAGTGGTTAATTTTAGCCATTCTAACTGGTGTGAGGTGGTATCTTATTGTGGCTTTGATTTGTATTTCCCTGATGTCGAGTGATGTTGAACATTTTTTCATGAGTTTGTTGGCCATTTGCATGTCTTCTTTGAAGAAATGTATGTTCATGTCTTCTTCCCATTCCTTGATTGGATTATTTGTTCTTTGGGTGTTGAGTTTGATAAGTTCTTTATAGATTTTTGGTTACTAGCCCTTTATCTGATAAGACATTTACAAATATCTTCTCCCATTCTGTCAGTTGTCCTTTGGTTTTGTTGACTGTTTCCTTTGCTGTGCAAAAGCTTTGTATCTTGATGAAGTCCCACTAGTTCATTTTTGCCTTTGTTTCCCTCGCCTTTGGGGACATGTCTAGTACGAAATTGCTCCAGTTGAGGTCACAGAGATAGCTGCCTGTGTTCTTCTCTAGGATTTTGATGGATTCCTGTCTCACATTTATGTCTTTCACCCACTTTGAGTCTATTTTTGTCTATGGTGTAAGGAAATGGTCCAGTTTCATTCTTCTGCGTGTGGCTGGTCCAATTTTCCCAACACCATTTGTTGAAGAGACTGGTTTTTTTTCCATTGGATATTCTTTCCCGCTTTGTCGAAGATTAGTTGACCATAGAGTTGAGGATCCATTTCTGGGTTCTCTATTCTGTTCCCACTGCTCTATGTGTCTGTTTTTGTGCCAATCGCATACTGTCTTGATGATTACAGCTTTGTAATAGAGCTTGAAGTCTGGGATTGTGATGCTATCAGTTTTGGTTTTCTTTTTCAATGTTCCTTTGGCTATTCAGGGTCTTTTCTGGTTCCATACAAATTTTAGGAGTATTTGTCACAGCTCTGTGAAAAATGTTGATGGTATTTTGATAGGGATTGCATTGAATATATAGATTGCTCTACATAGCATAGACATTTTAACAATATTCATTCTTCCAATCCATGAGCATGGAATGTTTTTCCATTTCTTTGTATTTTCCTCAATTTCTTTCATGAGTGTTCTATAGTTTTCTGAGTACAGATCCTTTGCCTCTTTGATTAGGTTTATTCCTAGATATCTTATCGTTTTGGTGCAATTGTAAATGGGATCAACCCTTTAATCTCTCTTTCTTCTGTCTCATAGTTAATGTATAGAAATGTAATTGATTTCTGTGCACTCGTTTTAAATCCTGCCACTTTGTTGAATTCCTGTAGGAGTTCTAGCAATTTGGGGGTGGATCTTTTGGGTTTTCCATGTAGAGTATCATGTCATCTCTGAAGAGTGAGAGTTTGACTTCTTCTTTGCTGATTAGGATGCCTTTTATTTTATTGTTGTTGTTGTTGTCTGATTGCTAAAGCTAGGACTTCTAGGACTATGTTGAACAACAGTGGTGATAGTAGACATCCCTGTCATGTTCCTGCTCTCAGTTTTTCCCCACTGAGAATGACATTTGCTGTGGGCTTTTTGTATATGGCTTTTATGATATCGAGATATATTCCCTCTATCCCTACACTGTGGAGAGTTTTAATCAAGAAAGGATGCTGTACTTTGTCAAATGTTTCTTCTGCATCTATTGAGAGGATCATATGGTTCTTATCTTTTCTTTTATTGATATAGTGTACCATGTTGATTGATTTGCAGATGTTGAACCACCCTTACAGCCCAGGAATAAATCCCACTTGGTGGTGGTGAATAATTCTTTTAATGTACTGTTGAATCCTATTAGCTAGTATCTTGGTGAGAATTTTTGCATCCGTGTTCATCCAGGATATTGGACTGTAATTCTCCTTTTTGGTGGGGTCTTTGTCTGGATCAAGGTAATGCTGGCCTCATAGAAAGAGTTTGGAAGTTTTCCTTCTATTTCTATTTTTTGGAACAGTTTCAGAAGAACAGGTATTAATTCTTCTTAAATGTTTGGTAGAATTCCCCTGGGAAGCCATCTGGCCCTGTGCTCTTTTTTGTTGGGGGATTTTTGATTACTCCTTCAATTTCCTTGCTGGTTATGGATCTGTTCAGGTTTTCTATTTCTGCCTGTTTCAGTTTTGGTAGTTTACACGTCTCTAGGAATACATCCATTTCTTCCAGACTGCCTAATTTGTTGGCATATAGTTGCTCAAATATGTTCTTATAGTTGTTTGTATTTCTTTGGTGTTGGTTATGATATCTCCTCTTTCATGCAGGATTTTATTTATTTGGGTCCTTCCTCTTTTCTTTTTGATAAGTCTGGCCAGGGGTTTATCAATCTTCTTAATTCTTCCAAAGAACCAGCTCCTAGGTACGTTGATCTGTTCTACTGTTCTTTTGGTTTCTATGACATTGATTTCTGCTCTAATCTTTATTATTCCTCTTCTTCTCCTGGGTTTAGGCTTTATTTGCTGTTCTTTCTCCAGCTTCTTTAGGTGTAAGTTTAGATTGTGTATTTGAGACCTTTCTTGTTTCTTGAGAAAGGCCTGTATTGCTATCGACTCCCTCTTAGGGCCCCCTTTGCTACACCCCAAAGCTTTTGAACAGTTGTGTTTTCATTTTCATTTGTTTCCATGAATTTTTTAATTCTTTTTTAATTTCCTGGTTGACCCATTCATTCTTTAGTAAGATGCTCTTTAGCCTCCATGTATTTGAGCTCTTTCCAAATTTCCTCTTGTGATTGAGTTCAAGTTTCAAAGCATTGTGGTCTGAAAATATGCAAGGAATGATCCCAGTCTAAAAAAAATGATTAATAAATAGCAAACCATTGTAATTTAATCACGAAGTTAGTTTTCTGTTGATATGTTCAACTACAACCAATTTTACCTCAAAGTCTAAAGTTAAATCACTAATGTAGAAAAAAATGTCAACAATATCTGAGCAATCTTCATTCTAACCTTAGGGTATTTAACAATTATAACCAAATCCAAATATAATAGAAAATATAAGAAATACTGTGGCATTTTCAGAATCACTTTACAAACAGCTTTTTAAAAATCTCCATTCCATAAGATAATTATTAAAGATATTCTCTTAAATCAGGCCTGAACCCACACATAGAATATGGTAAATACTTCACTTCTCAAATCTCTCAATTATATATTTCTGCGTCTGCTTGGATGGGTCTATGGAATATGCCTTAAGTTATAGGATTTTCTCCTGCTTAGGACATTATATTTACAAAATAACTAGGAAAGTTTGTATTTTTCCAGCCATGTGAATTAAACAACAACAACAAAAAACTCATTTTAGGATTTGCCCTCATTCACATACACACTCATTCAGCAAGCACACACACATGTGCGAACACACACATTTTAGTTGTACTAAACTTAATGTGAAATTTTAGATTAGAGTCTCATTTATTGGCAATTCTGGGAAAGGGTTTTAGCTTAATCCCCAGTTAATGAAACCCTTGCTAGTGAATTTCCTTTGTCAACACTGCGTTTAATGTATAGTGCTTCATACCTTCTAGCTCATCAAAAGCTGCAAAACGATTAGGCTCAATTGGAATGCAAAAGTTGGAAGGAAGGAAATTTTTGTAAAATTTTATAAAACGATTATGCTCAGAAATTACATGGGCTGGCTCTATTTAAAAAACTATTTTCCTGCTTCTGTGTTTTACTATTAAAAGTAATGAATCGTTATGCTTCAAACAAAACAAAGCATTTCTTAGAAATCAGGCCTGATTGATATATGGTTCCTTGAGGAAAAGCAATCAGATCAGATACTGGCTCAGAAAAATCTGGCACAGCCACTGTTCCTGCTTTTGCTTTTTCAACCTAGACCCATACCCATAAATGACTCCAAAAATATTACAGTAAATGCCTACCCAGAGGATTTAGGGAAAGTACATATGATAATCAAACATTAAGGGTAAAGAAAGCTATTAAAGATTCATACATGATTTTTCTATTACCCATTTTCAAAAAGATGTGCTAAAATAACATTTAGTAAATGCAAGATGCACGTCACAACTTCTCTTTGGAGGTACAGGAGGTACTTCCAGGTTTAGCATTGTCCTCCAATATGGTAGCCCAGATTACTAAAGGAGAATTCCCACTGACAATGGTAACAATCACAAGGCGGAAATGGGTATTACAGAGATCAGCAAAAGCAGCAACACATGTCTGTTAGTGTCAAAAATCTATGATGAAGCTGAAGTTTAATTTTATTAAATAGTATATAATACAGCTTTTTACTCATAAAGTATAATGAGAATTCCACCCTGAACCCTTCACTTTGGTGTTTCTTCAAGGAAATGAATCCATAATTTCTACACAGTATCATTTTAAAAATTGAGTAAATCTCAATTCTTATTCAGAATAAAGCAAGAACCTAGCTATGGGACCCAAAGTTTATAGGAAAACAGTAAAATACTATCTATAATTAAGGTTGGTCTGCTCAAAAGACCTCTGTTCTTGTGTTTCTATGAGTGGTTTCCTTATTTGAAAGTTGTATAGTATTAAAATGCAAATCGTAGGTAGTTCAACCAAGTACTTCTTAGAAATGTTTGAGTCTCATCAGTTTGGTTATTACCATTTTTATCAGAAGAAAAACTAAGCAACTGCATAATTATGACCTTAATCCAAAACCCTGTATAGCTTTAAAGATATGATTACCTTAAGTGAATTTCTTCAAAGTTTGGCTACATACACACAAAATTCAAAACACTCGAAGAACAAAAAATCCAGGTGGAAGCTTAACCCCCAGATGTAAAAGAAAAAAGTCTGCCAACTCTTCACAGGAATTGGCTTAACCTCTGAGACCATGGTATCAGGTTTGATAACACTACTGTGCCCTTTTAGAAGTGAAACCAAACATTGGTATCTAAGACCTCTGGTCCTGAACTTACTAGTCTACTACTTCAGCTGGTGACAAGGGAATCTCTTTTATTTCCTCTAGCTGTACTATACACTAGTAAAAAAAAAAAAACCTTTCTAGATTCATAAAAGGATGTCATGATAAATATGACTTTTGCCCTATGATATGATATCAATAGAAAGAAGAGGTCCATGTACATATGTTCACATACATGTATTTATAGCACCTTATATTCCAATAAGGATATTAACTTTTAAAGAAAACTATTCATCAAAAGAGAAAGCAGATGGAAGGTGAAAGTGTATACAGCCCTTTCTCCTGAAATAGATGTGTAAATAGTCTGTCATCACCTTACTCTGTCTGAAGGTAGAACGGTCTGTGACATGTCAGGAGACTTTCCAATGTGATTAGAATACCCTTTCCTTTTGCAGCTGTTTAAGAATGGAATCAGAACTTTTTCGCTCCTTGAATTGGGGAAGAGGGAATGCGGTGCACTCTTTCTTTACAAGAACATTTTGGAATATGTAACAATGCACTGACTTAAATCTTTGCAATAGGTGCTATAATATTAAGAGCCCCTGAAGAGCCCTGAGCTTTTGTGGAAGTAAAATCTCCATAAATTGTAATGAGGTCAATTCTCTCATATTTTGAAGGGCATGCGTGAAGGTTTATAGAATGAGATGGAGCAAAGGGAGCGCAGGCCTGGAGGTAGTGATTTTCAAGTGTTTACAACACTTCTGCTCCAGTGACAGAGCAAAGCTAAACTTACAGTCTCTTTAAAATATGAGACTCAAGCTCATTTTTACCATAGTGGGTATTCTCTCCATTCTTTTACTGCTCCCTGAAACCATTCTTTCAGTTTATAGGTAAATTTGCAATATTTTAAAGAGAAAGGGGGAAAGTCACAAATAGACGAATTAAAGCAGCAATTTAAACAGACAGCACAAACACTATTTGGATGCAAGTATGTACTCAGAGAAGAAAGTAAAGAAATTGGGATTTTTTGTAAAAGCATTGATTTGAGATCGGGAGGAGTAAATGAATGAATGAGGTTCAAAAAGTTGGCTCTATGATTACCAACGACAAAAAGCATAAATTCAAACTTAATAAGTTATAAGATTCATTATCCATAAAATTAAAACATAACCATTTAGGGAAAGCACTCATTAGAGTGAGGCTAGAGAGAAAAGTTTCCAATAGGTTCTCATAAGCAAGACCCTACATACTGTAACAAACAGCATCTTTAATGTAGACATAGGAACAAAGTTAATAAGGCCATCTTTTTAATAAGTAAAACTGAGGGCCTCATGCCGAAGTACAATTCCACAAAAGCAATCAGAATGGATCTGGGCAGGAGAGAGGTAGTAATAAATGTTGAGCAGGACTGTGGCTCTCTGTGGCTTCATCTTGGGATGGTATTTAGAATATCTATGACTGAATAGACAACACATATATCAAGCAATATTCCACTCATATTTATGTAAACTCTGAAAACTATTAAGTGACATTAATATAGAGATTAAAATTTCTACTGAGTACCAAGAGTTATCAAGCAAGAAAAATATGTAACTTTAATAAAGGTAAGTTCAGAGGATTACTAGAACCTCTGAAAATATCAATGTGATATTCTTTGTACAATGGAAGGAGAATTTTTTAAAAATCCTAACATTTATATGAGTAACAAAACTTGTGTGATGATTCAAAAGTTAGACCATGGAAAATGAAGGTAATGATGATTAGACTTACCATCTATTAAAATCCATTACAAATCTACAATCATGACATTTCTGTAGAACTCTTACAAGGTCAATGGAACAGAGACCTGATCTTGAAACAGATCCTAATTAGTATGTATTAGAACTTAATAAATGTTGAATAAAATCTTAGAAATAAAACTTTAAAAATAAGTGAGAAATCCAAGAAATGTTTATAAATATTGCTGGAAGAAAATAAGCTATTAGAAAGAAAAATGAGCTGAGATGGTTAACAGTCACCATAACACAAATTCTAACTGGATATATACTTTAAAAAAAATTTTTTTTAAGTACAAAATATAGAAGAAGCCCACTTAACCTCTTCTTAGGAAAAGACTTTTTTTTTAATTAATCTTTAATAAACTAAAGAGACACATAATAGATGCAATGTATGGAATTTGGATTTTGGAATAAAAAAATTAAGGGACGTAACAGACATTTTGGGGGGAACAGTAGGGGAAATGCCAATAAGAACTGGATATTCGATATTATGGAATTGTTAATTGTCTTGGATGAATTAATAGTATTGTAGTTATGTAGGCAAGTGTCTTTATTCTAAGATATCACACAATAAAGAATTTAGCAGCCAAGTGTCTGAATTGTACTGTCAAACAGTTCAACAATAATGAATAAATATCTTTCTCTTACACCCACACACACATTCACATACGAACACATATATGTATGTATCTTACATACGAAAGAGAAAGAACAGGAGAAAAAATGTGACAAAATACTATGAGCCAGTGGATCTAAGTGAAGAGTATACAGGGCCCATTGGATTATACTTTAATTTTTCTATAAGCGTGAAAACTTTTAAGTAGAAAGATGGAAGGAATATTTTCTTGTAAGAACAATAGATTTGAAGCTAAAAATGCATAGCATCTCTATGTGAAACAAGATGACACTCCTAAATCATTTGACAAATGGTTGTACGCTTACGAAATAAAAGATTCATAAAAGTTCATAAGGAAAATATTAGGACCCCAAATGAGCCAAGGTTGCAAACAGATGCTCTGCAGAAGAAATCCAAGTGACTAATACCATGAGAAACATACAGGAAAAAAGATGACGACCTCACTAGTTATCAATGAAAATGGAATACTATTTTCCCCACAAAAGTAGCAGATGTTTTTTGGTTTATTTTGCTTTTAATGATTATACTCCATACCTAAAGGTGCAAGGAGAGACATCTTCTTATGGTTGATAGACTTGTAAAATGGTACATGAATTCTGGAAAGAAATTTAGAAATGGCTTCAAAAACATGAAGAACAGGGCGCCTGGGTGGCGCAGTCGTTAAGCATCTGCCTTCGGCTCAGGGCGTGATTCTGGCGTTCTGGGATCGAGCCCCACATCAGGCTCCTCTGCTGGGAGCCTGCTTCTTCCTCTCCCACTCCCCCTGCTTGTGTTCCCTCTTTTGCTGGCTGTCTCTCTCTGTCAAATAAATAAAGAATCTTAAAAAAAAAAAAAAAAGAACATGACAATCGTGTGCAACCTTTGACCAAGAAATTATTTTTGTAGTAATTTATCCACAGGAATAACAAAAATTAGGGCAAATGCTGTAGGGTAAAAATATGTACCATCACATATTGCAGTGATAATAAAGTAAAATAAGAAACAAGCTGAATGCCCACTGTTATGGTGAAGGTAAACAGAACTTCTTACTACGTAGCACATCCATGTAGTAGGACATTCTGACACTAATATAAATGTTCATGACGAGTTTAATGACACAAGAAATTTCATATTATAACATAGTAAGTGGAAAACACAGGGTGCCAACCCACATATTCAGTATGACCTCTATTAGAAAAAGAATAATTAAAAAACATTGACAAAAGTGCTGAAACAGACAAAGTATGAATAAGTGGTGCCTGTAGGTAGTGTGATCATCTATGTAGCTTTTTTATAATTTCCCACATTCCCCACACTTTTCTCCACGAGCCATGTATGCTGCTAGGGCAGTACAAATAAATTTCATTTAGAAATGCTGGAAAAGACATTAATAAAAACAACGAAGAGACTCTCCAGAGTACTCAGGTAACCAAAACCATGCGGGACTTCATTCAGTGCTAATCTGGTAATATAAATATATATTACATTAAAAGAAATGAAAACAAACAATTTGGGATGGACCATGGTACCTCAGGGACCAAACATAACTTTTTGAAAACTTTCCAAGCAAGCTCTCTTTTTCTGTTTTTATAAGAGTCTGAATATTTCCTGGAGTTTTTTGTTTGTTTGTTTGTTAAGTTTCATCTTCTTTTTAATTTCAGATAAAAGGAGTTGAAAGTTGAGTGGGTGTCACTGAGGTAGGGGAGGGGGCTGCAGGGCTGGTATGCAAGTGAAGCCCTCTGAACACATAATATAACTCCATACTTGTAAATTAGACACTTCTCTGAGCTAAACTAATCTTTTCAAATCCTAATCAAGTCAATTATCTTAACAGTATAATTTTTTTACATCAAAAATCAATATACTGGGAAAAACACAAAGATAATTGATTTTAATTTTATATGATTTTTTTAATCCCCAAATAAATGTAAAGTCTTAAAGTGGAAAAACCAATCATTTCATTTGAACATTATTTCCCCGTGCTTTCTTACACTCTTTCCAAGAACCTACCCATCCCCCATCTCAAAGAGTATGTTCCCACAGGATCCAATAATGGGCAGCAACACATGTGACCCAAACCTAGGCCATAGCTGATTGGACCAGAAGGACACCTAACCCAGACAAGGTCTCTGAGACTCTTTTTTCTGGGAATTTGCAGTTAAAACACAGGAGGTTTTCTGAGGTTACTCTACCTGTCAAGTTATCAGACTGGTGGCTTAGACTACCAACTCAAGATTTTGTGTGTTAATGAACCAGCCAACAGAGCTGTCGAGGGGGGAAACCAAGAAGATGACGTAGAAACACAAAGCAACATAAAGAACGTAAGTGACACAAAGAATAGGTTGATTAAGGAGCTGTGGTTTCTGAGGGTTTTCTAGTTCTTTGTTCCAGCACTCACTCAGACCTAGCTACGCATCTTGTCTTTGGTTCCATAAGATACACCTGTTGTTTTATTAAAACTCTCTCTTTATTTAAAAACAAGCAAAACAAAACAAAACAAAAAAACCCTTTCTTTATTTCCACTTTAGATGTTATTTTGTTGCTTGCAACCAAAGGAACAAATATGTACTTTTCCTTTCTAAATTGCACTGAAAGGTGTATTTTTTATCCACCTTTAATAGATGGGGAACTCTCAAATAATTTAACATTATCTGACTGGTTCCTGAAGCCCTGTAACTAGAGCTTAGGTCTTCTGATTCCAGGTCCTCTACAGTTAACTCTCCTCTGTTCAGAGGTAAATATGGCCAGGCCTGTCCTGGCAGCCCTTGAAGACAGAACAGGTGTGTCGATAAGGTGCTGTAGCTGGCTAATTGCTACATGTGGGTTCTGCTGTGGTAGCACCATGTGAGGACACCATTAGTGAACAGTTTAGGCAAAAGCATCGGGACCGTTTACTTGTAATTCTACCATCACCTTGGTACGAAAACCCCAGGAAATGGACTTTGACATTAACTAACCTAAGTGTATTGAAGCTTCTATTTTAACTACAGCTCCAGTTTCAGCATTGAATGGTACTTTTCTTCAAGAGAAAAGCCAAAGAAAATGCTTTCTAATTCTAGTGTTAAAAATATCCCGTAAGTTCTATCGAGCATCTTCGATTCCATCCAATAAGGAAAAAACAGCTGAGGTCAGCTAGAACCTATGCTAAGTTCTTAAGTTCTAAGCGTTTTGTATAATTAAAGAAATATAGCTAATTTACTAATAACTATTGTAATAGCAACTATTTATTAAGTGCCTACATTGGGCCCGGCACTAGTCTAGATGCTTTGCATGCATTATTCATTCACGTATTCCTTCAACAAATATTTATTTTATTGAGTATGTTATCTGACACTCACTGCTCACATGTAATACTCACTGCGAATATAGCAATGAACAAAACAGTCCTTGCTCTCAAAAATTTTCTTAGACTTAATCATCACAATCACCTCACTGTTGTTACCATTTTGCTAGGAGGCAAATACCTCAGATTAAATAATTTTTATTTAAAAATTAAAGGTCAAGGTCACACAACTGAGGCAAATACCTCAGATTAAATAATTTTTATTTAAAAATTAAAGGTCAAGGTCACACAACTAGGCTAAAATCTCAGACTCTTTCCATTTGATCACACTGCCTCTCATTAAATCATTGACTATGGAAAGCGAGACATATTTATAGCCAGGAGAACACTGTTGAGAAGCTAATAATCACTGATAATCCATGCCAGGACCCTCTCACATATATTAGTTCCTTGATGCATTTCCTATGAATGTAGATTACTTCCCAAAAAGTAATGCTCCCATTGAAACCAATATTTCCTAAAATACCTAAACAATCATTGAAATTTATCATTGGATTATCACTGAATTGGAAACCAAAACACTCCACAGTCAAGACAAACAATTTTCTGGATGTTTAATATGAGATGAATGCAAATACTTTTATTAAATTAAATCAGGCTGATTTGGTTTTTAATTAAATTCATTTATATATATTGAGTGCCTATGATGTGCCAGACAAGTTTTAGGTGCTGGGATACAGCAATGAAAAAAAAGAACTGCTACTCTGAAGGCATTCACATATAACACAAATTTTGTCATATGGTAGCAAGTGCAATAAAAAAAATTATAGGGGCGCCTGGGTGGCTCAGTCATTAAGCGTCTGCCTTTGGCTCAGGGCCTGATCCCAGGGTCCTGGGATCGAGCCCCACATCAGGATCCCTGCTCCACTGGGAGCCTGCAAAAATAAATAAATAAATAAATAAATATATATATATATATATATATATATATATATATATATATATATATATATATAAAGCTTAGAAGAAAGCTGGGGTTTAAAGGGTTAGGACTCATAATTTTAAATAAACAGATCAGGAAGACTTCATTGAAAAGGTGAAATTTGAGCATATTCATAAAAGAATTGAGAGAGTAAACCACAGGGAGATACAAGCAAAGAACACATCAAGTTCAATGTCCCTGAGGCAGGCATATAAAAGCTATGAGGGGTGTCAGGATTAGAGAAGTAGCAGGCATCAGTCTATACAGGGCTCTTACAGGCCATCATGAGGAGTTCGCCTTTTACTTGGAGTGACATGGAAAGTCATTTGAACAAAGAAATGACATTATATGTCTTAATTTCTTGACAGTATCCCTGGATGTTATATGGAGAATGGACCATAGGAGAAGCTAGGATGGAAACAGGGAAGCAAGTTGGAAGATATAATAACCAAGGTAAGAGGCGATGGTGTCTTCCATCAGGGGTAGAAGTTTCCAGATCTCTGGTTATATTTTGATTGTAAAGCCAATAGGATTTGCCATCATATTGGGTGTGGAGTTTGAGAGAAAGAGAGAAGCCAAGGATGACACCAAGTTTTTCAGTCCAAGCAATGGGCAAGATGGAGTTGCCATTTACTGTGGGAGGAGCTGAGGTCAGGAGTTCTGCTTGGGACATGTTATGTTCATTTTGGGGCATGGAGAAAGTATTCCAAGGAAATGAGTAAGTGCATCAAATACTCCTGAGAGGCTGAGTGATATAAAGACCAGGAACTGACTACTGAATTCAATAAAATGGAGGTCATCAGTCATTGGTGACCTTGTCAGAGCTGTTTTAGTGGAATGAAAGGATGGGGGGCTGGGAAGGCTGATAAGTGTGGATCCACGAGGCAATGAGGAAGGATTGGAGGCCACAACTAAAGTCAACTCTTCGAGAAATTTTCTATAAGCAGAGACAATGAGCAAAACCTGAAGGAAAAGTGGGGTTGAGGAAGATTCTCCTCATAACAGGTTAAGACTGATGAAATAACATGTTTCTGTGTCATGATGGGAATGAGTCATTGGAAAGCAAAGAATAGATGGAGTTTGTTCTTTTGTAAGGTGAGAGGATGAGTTAGAGTGAAGAAGTAGGTCTTAGCAGAGTGAACAGTTCATCCACATCAGTATGGGTGCTGGTATGATTACAATCACTCAATATAATACATGATTTCCATCATTATTTCTATACTATGGTTATTGCAATTAAAAATTTTCAATTTGCTAAAAAGACTGTGCCTGTTTCCTCACACAATATAAATTTGTCAAGAATGAGTAATCTCGCTCAATTTTTATCACCATTTTTCTAAATGTATTCAATAATAAATATTTCCATGTTTGCAGTAATGTTTAATGAAGAGGTATGGATGTGTGAATGCTGAGAGGCTCATTGTAAATGAAAAAGATTATAGTGTCCCCCTAGAATCTGCCTCCATGTTTCTCTGCTTGCCCCATGGCGCACGATTAATGAACCGGAAACCCGTGGATTTTACCTTCTGCCTGATCCACCACATACCTCACTGATGTGTCCTCTGCCTTCAATTCTTTACCTCTTTCCATTCTGCATCGGCAGGAGTCCATTCTTAGCTGTCTGTATCTTCTCTTTTTCAACTGACCTCATTTATATGGTGATATACACATCAGTTACCTCTTCCACAGTGTTTCCTCTCGATTATACTCAAGTGAGACCTTTCTAAGATTTTTGAGAAACAAACTACCCATACATTTTCAACGAATTCTTATTTATGTGGTGCAATGCGGTCTAGAACCTTGCTACTCAAAGTATGGTCTAACAGGAACCAGCAATATCAGAATCACCTGGAAGAGTGTTAGGTGTGCAGAATCTCTGGCCACACCATTGACCCACTAAATCAGAATCTCCAGATGATTCTTGAGAAGCACTAAGCCTATGTTCTAACGCTGATTTGAATTGGTTATTTCCTTAGCATGTGACTCTAAGCGAATCCTTTCATCTCCAAATCTAAACTGTTCATCTCTAAAGTGGGAAGGATCCCTGCCGCACTAATTCGGGGGACTGAGAGGAGAATCAAAAGCAATGAACTGTGTGAAAGCACTTTGAAACCTGCGGAGCACCATTAGAAGTCTCCCTCCCATCAATTGAGCAACCGTGTCCAAGGCAAGTCCAGGGCTCCCGGGCTGGTGGCTGGAATGTCCCGGGCACTTTCCTCACAGCCGCCTCCGCCATTTCTGTGTACAAAGCCTCAGGGAAATGTTTCATTTGGTAAAACAAATGCTTGGTTTTATAAAAGTGTCATGGACCTGAGTTACCTCAGGAGATTCATGGGGTGGTGCTTGGCCGAGCTGCTCCAAATCAAGCCCAGGGGTGTGCCATGTGCCTGGGCCCCTGCCCCCACTTTGTGACATTCCTGGTTACTCCCTGGTCACTCTTCCCATCCCCATGGGTGGTGGACTGTGGGAAGGCTGAGGGAACCGGGCAAAGCAGGAACTGGGATTTTCTGAGCGTGGCCGTGCCAGGTCAAAGTTGATGGGCTCTAGCTGCTCTCCAACAACGAGAGCAAACTGTCACCGGGCAGATCTTTCAGTCGGTTGAAAACGGTCACCTTGGAACTTTCCAGCCTGGCAAGCCTCCTTTAAATAAAGTGTTAAAGCAATTAAAAGTTAAGATATTTGTTAAGAATTGTGTTTCACGGGACCCTGCCCCGGGAACGTTAAATGTGGAAGTAAGCTATTCTAGACCAGAAGCTTCTTGACTACAAAAACTGTGTTTTTTACTCTCTGACTTTAGCCAATTCTCAATGAATGTTAAATTTTAAAAAATCAAAATACAACCCCCCCCTTTTTTTTTTGCATGAGAAAATACATCCTCACTTTTCACCAAGAAGACTCGAAGAGTTCTTAAATGGGTTTGTGTGATGGATGTGTTCCCTCAAATAGCTTCCTTGGGCTGACTATTCGCTACAAGAAGTATTAAGGAAGGAAAGGCCATCTTAAGAAGGGATTTATACCTAAGACGACCGTCAACTTAGTCTTCTCCAACTTAGTTTCTCAACATTCGGAAAATATCATGTTTCAATATTTCTAAAGAACCAGAAAATACTTTTTTAAAAAGGCAGGAGCCAATGTCGTGCTCTATAAAATAGCGTAGAAGGTGGGCTGTGAGCAGGGCAGCCTCCAGGGACCCGGAGTCACCACGCAAAGTTTATAGTCTTCAGTTATCAAACTGCTGGTAAAGCAGAAAAGGCATCCAGGGGGCCTCAACTGTTCTAAAGCACAGCTGGTGTTTCGGCATCACCTCCCAGGCCTCTCTCCACTGCATCCTGAGAGAGGCATTCTGAATCTGCAAAGCTACCAGAAAAAGAGAAACGGGGGGTGAGTGGGGAGGAGAAATGTGCATTCTAAACTAAAAACAGAAACATGGGTGCTGATGTTAAAGTTTCCTCAAGGAGAGAGCCCTAGGTAAGCACGCGTAACTTTGAAGTGACCCACAAACAACTCCCTTTAAAGAACATTCTCCATCTCGCCCAGATTCTATTTCCCATAACGGGAAATAAAAGCCCTTCGGGCTCTGCTCAAGTGAATGATTTGCCACAGTCACAAGACCAAGTAGCTAAATATTCCTAGCAAGCTCATGTATTTATTGAATCCTGCTTTTAGAGCTTTTTTCAAACCTTGGCCATGGGAGGATGAGAGAAATATAACCTGGAAGCAAAGTCCGGTTTTCCTGGGCTCAGAAGGGGATTTGACATAAATTGCTCTATTAACAAAATGCCCTTTGTTACAGCTCCAAGGAAAAAAGAAGTTGTTGTGAGCCAAAACATTTTCTAAAGACCCAAGGCCCCTACTGGCTTCTCCCAGCATCACAGGGACTGCCATTCTGTAACCCTTTCTCATTTCCTTATTCTTCTGGGACATTACTTTCAAATGTTTCTCTGATGCCACCAATAACGGAACAATATTATCTTAATCTCAAACTCAGATTTGGCATTTCTTTGTTATCTTTATAGATTACGTTTATATTTGCTATCTGTATATATTAATTATATCTTTATATATTACAACATCAAATGATGGTGTTTTGAACTGACTTTGGGTTTATAGATATACCTATTTTCAACTTAATAGTCTTGGAAAACCAATTACCAAATGGTAAAGAAAAAAAGTCCAGGGGTGCCTGGGTGACACAGCGGGTAAGCGTCTGTCTTCGGCTCAGGGCATGATCCCGGCGTTATGGGATCGAGCCCCACATCAGGCTCCTCCGCTATGAGCCTGCTTCTTCCTCTCCCACTCCCCCTGCTTGTGTTCCCTCTCTCGCTGGCTGTCTCTATCTCTGTCGAATAAATAAATAAAATCTTTAAAAAAAAAAAGAAAAAAGTCCAAAGGAAACTCTAAAAAATACACACTAAGAACATAGCAGATGTGGAAAAGATACTTCATCCCTTGAAACTTCAGGTTTTTGGCTGTGAAATAGAGAATAATAGAACCTACAGGATAGAGTAGGATAAGGATTAAAGACGGTGTATTTGAAATACCTCAGGGCACCTGGTGGTTCAGTTGGTTGAGCATCTGACTCTCGGTTTCAGCCAAGGTCATGATCTTGGCATCGTAGGATTGAGCCTTCTTTGGGCTCTGAAATTCTCTGTCCCTCCCTCTGCTCATGCACTCACTCTCTCTCTAAGTAAATAGATAAAATCTTTAAAAAATAAAAAATAAAAAAAAGAATGTTCTTGATTAAGCAGTAAAAAATATTTTTAAAATAAACTAAATAACGTACTTGGTCTCGTGAATGTTAGCTACTATTATTGATGTTGCTATTGTTTTTATTATCATCATTATTATTGCAGCCTTTAAAATTAAAAAGATTTTTAGTGGATCCCTGAAGATTGTTACTCAGTAGAAATGTAACTGTCTTAAATATGGAGAAGTGAAGGTATCCAGCTCATGTCACAGCCTAAGTTAAAATAAAGGGCAAGTTTTTCTGAGTTCTGAGCCTATCCTGAGTTCCGTTCCAATCTCTGTTTTGACTCTAACCAACTCGGACAAGTCAGCACCTCTGAAAGGAGATTATAAAGAAATCCACCAATAAGCAGGTCACGCAAGTTTCCTGGTGACCAAAATTATGTGAGTCACTGTTCATAAAAGAATTGGATTCATCCAAACCATTCAGCTTAAATTTGAGCATTTACATTAAAATTCATGTAAAATACAAAATTATTAAGTATACTATAAATTTATGTTCAGTACATATTACCATGACTCTAAGGAGGAAAAAGACAAAAAAAAAAATTTATAAGGTAGAAGGGAAAAATGTATATATTTCCCCCATACATGATCTTTGCTTTATTCTGCATTGTGTCAGGAAAAATCAAATAAAAATAACAATATTCTTATATTAGAAGTTCCTCATTTTGTTTTGTTGTTGTTCAGTATCTATAGACTCTGGAATATGGGAAACTTTCCCACCATTATTCTGGTAAAATAAATGCAAAGAACTTTCTGAGAGTCTTTATCTTCCTATTTTATATTCACTGGGATTTTCCCTAGGATTTGAAACCAGATATCAAGCCTTCCATATAGTGCACAAACCTGGCACATAATAAGTTCTCAACATATATACTTGTTAAAATAAAGAATAAGCGATTTATTGTGAAAGTGCCTATGAGAGGACCTGTATATGATAGGTCCTTAATAATAAATGATTATTGAATCTGAATGTTGCCATGTCTTTACCAAATGACAGCACAGAATTGTAATTAAAGATTATAAAACACTTGACCATCACTCAAGTGAAGACCCTCCCAGACTGAGTTTACTTCTATGCTGTGATAGGAAGGCTCATAAATACTCTAGGTGGCCCTTGAAGGGTAATTCAGATGAAGCACATTTAACACTATTTCCTCGGGGCAAGATGATGACTAAAGACTTTCCCGAAAATCCCACTTAGAAATACACTGCCCCACCATCCTCAATACAATGTTGCATTTATTAGGCCTTGAGGTTGCGGTGTAAAGAGTAATGTTTCTCACCCTTTTTACAAATGATGTAATGTCTTTGGGTTAGAGACAGAAATTAGCTCAGGTAAACTTAAGGCAAATGTATGTAAATGAGAGTGATAATATACAATGAGTGATAAATATCATATCCAACACATGTATTAGATATCCTTACACATCTTTTGAAAGTACTAATGTGGAAATAGACAGAAAATT
Organism: Ursus americanus; assembly: GCF_024610735.1. Taxonomy (NCBI): domain Eukaryota; kingdom Metazoa; phylum Chordata; class Mammalia; order Carnivora; family Ursidae; genus Ursus; species Ursus americanus. The sequence goes on along the minus strand of NC_142137.1, from coordinate 46,179,699 downwards.
GACCGAAGGCTGAATACTAGGGCAAAAGTTGAGCAGTGCTGGATGGAACTGGAGGGCAGGGCTTTTGAAAGACTAGAGAAGGAAGGGTGGGTCCAAAACACAAGAACACAATGGATTTTTCTAAAAACAAAGTAACTAGAAAAAATTTAATCAAACCCAGGAAAGAGGATGGTAAAGTCGTAAGGATGTCTGATTAACGAGCCAGAGTACCAGAAGGCTTCAGCTATCATCCTAAACTTGAGAATTGAGCTTGCTCCCTACAAGCTATGCCTGTTTGAATTTGGGGAAATCACCAGGCTGAAATTATCCTAAATTAACTGGCATCGTGGATCTTGATTATAGAAAAACTCTTGATAAAATCTTCCAGGATAAATTTAAAATAAAGATCACAGACCATGTTTTATCTATTTCCAAGACCTATCATATTGACTGACATATAGTAGGCACTTCATAAATTGAAAAACGAGGAATGTCACCCAGAGAAGACCACATTAAATGCATTAATAGCTGGCTCAAATTATTTATTCATCAATGCATTACTATAGTCTCCATTGAGAGTATCTGCGGGCAGAAACCATGCAATAGTCTTTATCTTTGCATCCCAACACTGAACAAAAGATACACAACAAATATTTTCAGATCAACTGACCTTGAAGGAAAATGTCCAGATGCTAACATTTTTTTTTTTTTAAGATTTTATTTATTTATGTGACAGAGAGACAGCCAGCAAGAGAGGGAACACAGGAGGGGAGAGGGAGAGGAAGAAACAGGCTCCCAGCCGAGGAGCCCGATCCCGGAACGCCAGGATCACGCCCTGAGCCGAAGGCAGATGCTTAACGACTGCGCTACCCAGGCACCCCATAGATGTTAACATTTTTAACTATGATTTGAATGAATACCTTAGAGGTTTAAGCTAGTCAAAGGCGTGGATGATGCAAAGCTTGAAGGATAACTTTTATTAAATAAGGTGCTGTAAATACTTAATTCATCAATAGAGAACCACCATGCATCTTAAATTCAGTAGCTAAAGGGAACTTTAGAAGCGATATTAATTGAGTCAAGTCAGAACCAGTAGAAACAATTAGATACAAAAGTAATTTGAGTGGAAACTGTGTTACCTGCTCTCAAACAAGATTATTTTTCCCCTCTGGATGCTATTTAACAGGTAATGAAAATTTGAAATAGAGTCCAAGTAAATGTGTAATGTATCTAATTGTGTCTGATTTTAAATTTTAGGTCAATTTGAAAAACACTGAAAAAATTTTGAAAACTTAATCTAAAAGTGCATAAAGGAGCAGTTTTATGACTGTGTCCCAAAACTAACATTTGTTAAGTGGTAAATAAAATGTGCTGAAGGACCATCTAATTCAAAAAAATGGATTGTCCTATAGTGTTGTTAAAATTATAACATAAATAGGTTCTGAAAAGGCCCTGGCTGGGAATGTACTTAATCAGAGGACAGGGTCCATCTGGTACACTTGGAACCTGGGACAGGGACTCGAAAACTAAGCGACTCCACCTTGCATTTGGCAACCATTCCCTGCAAGTGGATCTCAGGAGACCTCCGAGCCTTTCCGATGGTGGGTTCCTGGGCCGGTTTCAGCAAGGGATGCCCATTTTCACGCCACAAGAAGATCACAATGGTAAAGATGATGGCTTCAGCTTCAGTTTGGGTTCCAATGGTTTATTTCCTGCCATTTCCCACAAAATATAAAGATGTATTCAGAGGTAAACTTCTCTGTGAGAAATAGAAATTTCTGACAGAGGCAGACATGTGCAAAGAGTTAGATTTCTGACACTGTAATTGTATCCTCTGTGTTCAGCAAGAAATTTAGAATTTTCTCCAAGCTCATAATTTTTCTAGTACATTGTCATCTCAATGTGACAGCAACATGAAGGAATACAAAATTTGAAGGAAGGAAAATTAAAACATTATTTAAAAAAAATAAGGATTGCCATGGAATAGTTCTGAGGAGTTTAGAAAAATAGTCCAATGACTAACATTTTGCCAGATCATTTGCCAAAATGTTGACATGAGAGTTCCCTGAAAACTTTGTCTTAAGTTTCCAAAAATGTCACTGAGGAAATTGCTAGAAGAATAAACAATTAGTTCTATTGCATACTGTGAAGAATAAGGTCTACGTCCACCGTGCAAATTCTGTTTATAGCTGGGAAGAATTTAAATTACTTTCCTAGCATTCCTTCTTTCTTTTCAAGTATAAACTAACTCAAAAAATTAGGTAAAAATTGATGATCTAGCAATGTTTCTCTGGCTGCCATACAGTATGGGCAATGAGTTCTAGACTCCAATTTATTGGTTTGTCAGAAAGTTTGGTTATTTTCATCAATTTAGCTTTACATTTAACATTCCTCTGCTTAATTGAAACCATGCGGACACATTTGGTTAGCATCCACATTCCTCCAAAAGTAAAAAGGGTACTTTGTTTAAAATTCTGCACAGTGTACCAGTAAGTTATATTTTTCTTGCAGTAACAATTAAACACGCAGTTGGCACTTAATGGCAAATGCTTTCTAATCCCCATTATCAATAAGTACAACTCGGCTTTAACAAACATCCACTCAACTAGTGGGGGAAAAAGCATTAACCATAACTTGGTTTGAATAATTGAATAAATGGTTTTCCAGGGACTAATCCCTGAGTTTTAAAACATGGCCTTTGGCGTTATGACCATTTTAGCTTATTCCTCCTCTTTCTCTACTTCTTGCCCTCTAGGGATCCTGCCCCAAAGAGCTGGCAGAAGGGTAAGACCTGAGGGGGAAGCTGACAAGTGTCACAGTCAATTACAGCCTGTTCTTTCTTTCTCAATCTCAGTGTGGAAAATTACTCTGGATGGGTTTATGAAGTGAGTTTAGATGGTATCGCAGGTTTCTAGGATTTGTACTTTCTTTGCTTTGGCAAAGTGATTCCAAATAAGCCAAAGATACAACAGCAGAATAGCTCGTATGGCTAAAACACAACGTTATGAGGTTAACCCATTTAAAAAATGATGTCCCATCCCCATTCCCTTTTAGGAAATATGCGAAGAATCAAGAAGGGAAAAAAAGAAGAAAGTATGATCAAAAGGATGAATTAAAATGACTCCGAACTGACGGTGACAGGGTGGGTCATTATAGATCAATCCGCACTAATTGTGGAACTTAGAATTGCCCTCTGGTGTTTATGGGGAGGTCCACTGTTGGAGACAGAGCTCTCATCTTCTGGCGAGTACTTACTGAACACATACTACATACCACAACCCTAGACACTATTGCTACACTCGTTGCCACTTTTGTAGCCACAGAGAGCTGGAGGAGACAGAGCCTTGCCTCCCCGTATGTTAAGTTACAGGCGCCCCCCCCTTCCTCCTCTTCCTCAGATGCCTGTGTGGCCAAGCACGGGGCCAAGAGCATGGTGGCTATTCCTGAATTGCCAGAGCCTCGAGCAGGGAGGCCGCACCTGATGTGAAGAAAGATAATAAGGCCTGAGTGGCTGAGTAAGTCAAGAGCTCTGGATGTCAAGTAGTGAGGGAAAGAGGGGGAGTGCCAAGTGCAAAAGTAAGGAGAGATGACAGGCCACCAAAGGAATGGTTCTCACTAGAGAAATCATTGGGGGGCGGCGGGGGGTTGAACCCATTGGCTTGCCTCCTGCTTCTGACTTGCTTGCCCTTCCTCCCTGTGCACAAAACCAGAGCTTTTCTAGTGTGTAAATATGATCCTGTCACCCATCCTTAAAATATTCTAAATGACTTCCCATTCACTGTCCTGAAGAGGAAACTAAAACAAAAGCAAAAAACATGGCTTACTGCTTTCCACCTCTGTACTCAATGCTCCAGCTGTTCTGAACTTCTCCCCCGCCCCCACTTCTGTGCATTTGTCCACACTATTCCTCAGAAAACAATAATCTCCTGCTCCATTCTGCTCTTCCCACCTTCTTGCCTGAAGGTTATCTGGAAGAAGTAATGTTTAAACAAAGACCTGAAGTCCTTCAGGTACTCTAACTCAGAGTTTCTCAGAGAGCAGGCCTACAACGCTTGTTTAAAATATTTTGGAGCCAACTCTATATTAACTGAATTAATTCTCTGGGCTAGGGCCCAAGGAACTACACTTAAGCAAGCGTTTTGTTATTATAATGTATCATACTGTTTCAAAACCGATGACTTGGACTCTGAAATGACACACAAAAAATAATAACCCACACAGCACAGTCACCAACCAATCAAAACGGATATAGCGACCAATCACTATGAAAGTTGCCACGACCAAGCAGAGTGGATCTGGCCATCAACCTCTCCTATGTACTAGAATGTACTAGAATGTACTAGCAATAATCAGCTGCCTCCACGCTATGTTTCCTTGTGTCTGCCCTTCCCCTGGGCAGGAATATACTGGCTAATACTTACTGAGCACTTCCTTTGTGCTGCATATTGTTTTTATTACTTGTCTTATATTACCTCAATTAACTTTCAAAATAATCCTCTAGGCTAGGTGTTACTATTATTTTCATTTATAGATGCCAGGACTGAGACACCAGAGACATGAAGTAACTTGCCCAATGTCACACAGTCAGAAAGTAGCAGCGCTACGTAAGCGGTCTGGCTCCGGAGCCCCGTCCCACACTGCACCTATCATGGTATGCGTGAGGCTTTCTTTAATTGCTAGTCTAGTTATCTAACTTCCTCACTACACTATGATCCCCACAGGGGCTAATCCGATACATAACAAGCTGTCAATATACGTTGGAGAACGAATGAAGTCGTGCTAATTTAGGATGAAGTGGAGTGGGTGGGTGTGAGGCTGACTGGTTGCTTGGACTACGTCCTAGGGTTTTGAGGCTTGCTTTCAAAGAACTTCAAGGACAAGGAGCTTTGGGAGCTGGGAAGAATTAAGGTGTGGCAACTATCTGAGGCCACTAAAATCCATGTACCTAGAAAGCACCAGGCACCAAATTGGTCTTTCTGCTCTAAGCATTTTCATCCAAAGTGATGAAAGTGAAATTGACGTGCATACTCCTGGCAAGGAAAACCATGTCAGAAAGATTAGAACCAACAGACAGGCAACAGGCCTCAATGTTCCATGGAGCTAATTTCTTAGAAAAACCTTTCCAGAATGCCTGTTTGTGGAGCCAGTTGGGGCCCCAGCCCTAGAGCTGAAACTAGTTGTGCCATGCAGTTGTGCCATGCAGACCCACCACACGGAATCAAGACACTACATCTCTTTCTCCAAAAGCAGAAAGCTGGGTTACTTTTCTCCGTTTGGAGCACTGACTGTCACTTCCCACAGCCATGATCATTCTTACCGGTGGCCCTGTCTTGAACTTTCCCTAATTGCTACAATGCAGAGAAAACATGGTCTCACTTCATCCACATCTTTGTCAGCCCCACCTAGAGCTCTCCTTGCCTTCCCTAATTCCAGCTTTGCTACTCTCCAAGCCAAACTGCATTTCTGCTAGACAAATAATCTTCCTAAAACCCTCCTTTCATCAAGATGCCACACTTCAAAAAATAAACAATAAATCAACAGTTGACCCTTAGTATGAAGTTTATACTCCTCAAACTGAATTTCAAAGCCCTATGTAATTTTTATGCTTATTTTCGCCTAAGTTCCTCCCCATGTTCCTTGACGTAACTTTCCGGCCATCAGGAAACATACACATACCCCTGTTCTTCTCTCTGAATAGCCTCGTCTAGCTAGTGACCCCTCTGTCATGAGGGTCCCATGATCTCTCAAATCTGTGTAGTTATTCCTCTTTTCTGAACTTCCACAACACTCATCCTTTGAACCATTCCCATTTTGACATTGGATATACTCTGCATTGACTGGCAATTGAACCACCTGCCCTCAGCCCACAGCGCTCAGTCCAGTGCTGCTCAAGGACCATAAGAGTTTGTGCCTGTAATTCAATTTGTAATGAGTCTAGAACCATCCTTTTAGTGGCCTCTTGCTACCTTAAAAAGTATTCATATGCTTGGGGAAAGTATGACAATATTTATTTACTGTAATTCTTTTAATAAAAATCAGCATCATCTCAAGGATGAAATCCAAAAGTAGGTGCACAGAGTAATGCTCTGGTAGACTTTTGGGACTGCGGTGAGATGTGGAAGGAGAGGCACAAACCATGGACCGGAATCAGGAGTTTTGATAAAGTTTAAAAGTTATCGTATGTTCTTCCAACTACCCAGGGAAACCACATTCTTTCCCTTTCCATCCAAACGCCCCATGGTTCCCACATTGTTATCCAAGTTGCAAATCTTTGGGATTAAGCTCTGTTCTCTTTCTTCCCTCAGTTTCCAAAAGAAATGTTGGAAGGATCCAGCTCTGCCTCTGATATTCGGACGACACCTCACCTTAACTCTGGACAGCTTCCACCCTCGGCCTTGAGAGTTCCCACGGCTGGACTGGACTGGACAATATGATCTGGCTCCTGTTTGCACTTGGTCTCATAACTGGCACTGTCCCAGGGTGGAGAAACAAGTAGGGAGAGGAGAGGTTTGCGGAAATAAAAGTTAGAGAATGCATGTTCCTGGCTTCACTGTGATCTACCAGCTTCTGGCTAGCCCCTGTCAGCACCTCCATCACCCAGCACCAGGTACCCATCTCCATTCCCACCATTTGCTTGCACCGAGCTTTGAGGTCTGTGCTGCCCAGAACTGAGGTCAAAGGCAGTGATGGGAAGGAGCACAGTTCATCTATATAGAGATCTAGAGACAAACCAAAAACCAGACTGGTAACTACAGAGAACAAACCGGTGGTTGCCACAGAGGAGGTGGGGCGGGGGTGGCGATGGGTGAAACAGGTGAAGGGGATTAAAAGCACACTTACCATCATGAGTACTGAGTAATGAATAGAATTGTTGAATCAATGTATTGTACACTTGAAATTAAAATAACACTGTATGCTAACTATACAGGAATTAAAATAAAATTTAAAAATGTTTTAATTTAAAAAGAAGAAATAAATAGAGATTCAGAATACTGGGAATAATAAAATTCGTGAATTAAACTGGCATAAGCAAATACCAAATTTATAGAAGTTTTTTTGTTTGTTTTGTGTTTGTTTTTAAGAAGGGGTTGTAGTGCTTTCAGAACTAAGAGAGAAAGTATAGAGTTCCATGAATGAAAAAACTAGGGAAGACTTTTAACTAGCTATCTGGAGAGGGCCACTTAGAGAGTTACCAGATTTTTAGCCTGATTCTAAAACACCCATTTCCATTATAATCCTGTTCACTGTTTTTAATCAGTTGGCTGTTCACAGAGAAAACAAAGATGAGCTGAAATGTAGCCATGTTTAAATTACCGCAGATTTTCTATCTCTGCTCTAAATCAAAAACTTTCACTGTTATCCAATGAGACAGAGAAGCTAAAAGCTGGTTGGAAGGACAGTCAATGCTAATCCCAAATGTCACTTTGGCTTTCTGGTGATTGGCCATTCCTGTAATGTCCTCTATTAACTGGAGTCGATGTCTCAAAATTTTCCCTGGCCCACACTTCAGTATTTGGTTATATCCCTTTTCAGAAGACAATTCTACTTCACATACATTTAATATGAATATGCCTTTTAAAAAGCAAATTATTATAATGAAAAACATATACATTCAAGGGGTGCTTACGTGACTTAAGTTTCATCCAGCCAGAGTGTTGTTGACGTTGACAAACCATTCAACTTCTGCCTTTCTAGTTTACAAGGTCATTAGGGAAGTTTGTCTGTCTGTGCAGGGGGGCCCAGTTGAAGACTTAACGATTTGTCAATAATTACACTCCTCCAATGAAATATTTTACATTTATTAATGAATTGACTCCCCAAAGACATTCCGATTATATTACCCACTATAAGAATAAAGTCTGGGCAGTTTATCGTTGTCAATAGTTTTTTTTTTTTCCCCTAAGAGAATAATTTTTATGGAAAATATTATCACACATTTATGCTAGTAACTTGGTTCTAGTAAGATAACAAATGAATCAGAATTTCTAATTTGTAAGTTATCCATGTTGGATAGAGGTGCAATTAAAATTTTTGTCAATGTGAAAACTCTAGAATGAGGAAAGACGTTGAAATAAAAGACAAAATGTAAGACCGCCTAAAATCTAAAATAAGTGCTTAGCTAATTCATGAAAATATATGCAATATTCATTTTTAAGTATCCAGTGTGAAAACTTAAATGGCAGTTTTTCAAGGCTATTATTTTCTATATTTTTGCTTGTGTGTTATTGTCTACTTCACTCCCTATAATCAGGAAATCAGTTATAACATTTAAAAGGATCCTACATAATACATTTAAAAGCTTACTATCTTGAAAATACAATTCCCTTTGGGAAGTTTAGTATGGTGCTCTTGGATTCTTGCCTTTATTTATATTTTACAAGGGTTACATCCATGAGTGAGGTCTTGGAAATCTGGTAACCAACCAATTTTTCATGACACAGTGTAACTCCCTTAGCAATACGATGCTAAAACCAGGAAAGTGAAATTTCCTCCATTGTCTTTGGCTATAGCTATGAGTTTCCTTTCAAAGAGACCACAAAGCAGGACTCCACCAGTTTAATAATCCTGATAGAACTGGAGCGAGTGAGAGTAATAAGCACAGACAGGGAAGCTGGGGAAAAGTAAAACAGTAAGGAAGTCGACTCATGGAGGCAAAGACAATCAGTCAACAGCATCAATTTTATGCTGGTTTATAAACCAGGATATTGGGGAGAGTGGGGGTTGGGAGTAGGAGTGGGAAGGAGGATTGTTTTTAATATAGTGATTTTCCTTTCGGTTTTCTCTTTTAATCCCGTGGTGTTGAAAGCACAGCTTTCTCAAAGACAATCTGACCTATAGTCAACATTATAAATCACTCCCCTAACCTCATAAGCTGAAGGTCTGCAATGAAGATCTGTAATCAACACTGTAACTCATTCTTGTAACCACGAAAGTAAAAAAAAAAAAAAGAAAGAAGAAAGAAAGAAAGAAAGAAAGAAAGAAAGAAAGAAAGAAAGAAAGAAAGAAAGAAGAAAGAAAAAATAAGAACCTCTAACATCCTTATGGTCAATTCTAGAATATAAATTCTAAGATAAAGTGCGTGTGTTTGTTTGTTTCTCCACAAACTTTATATTCACCAACACTACTCGAGGTATTACTTGTTACTTGAGGGTTCCATATCTTGAACATGAATCCCCCCCGATATTTTCTGAAATCAGTAAAGGTAAGGCACAAAGCCATGAGAATATGGTTAACAGTAGGATTAACAATTGGCTTATCCCTCAAAATTCAAACCAAAATGAAAGCTCTGCTTTTAAAACTCCAATTAGCGTAATCAGAGTTTTTCTAGTAATCCGAGACTATTCCCATGTGTAGCCTTCACCTTGACCTATCAATGTACTAGTAAATAGGCTGTTTCTGGGTATCACTTACACAACCAACCATGAGCAAAGGACCATCTGTAAAAATCTAAGATCCAGAGTCACCCTAGCAAAGTGCCAGAGACAACAGAAAAGTGACAGCAGCTCTGAGTTAGAAAAAAGACCAGAAAATATATGAGAGAATTGCAAAGTAACAGTATGGTTCCAGATTTAGGCAACTTTATTGTCGTTATATTCTCTATCGGTCAGAACACTGCTAGATCACTGTGACTCTATCTGGGTGTTACATTTTTAAATGGACGATACAAAATAAGACAGTGTCTGCTGGAGACCATTTCATTTAGAATCCATGAACTATGAAGGAATTTGCCAGAACTGACTGTTGTAACAACTTGGGAAAGAAAAGACACAAGGAGACTTGGATAGTATATGTCAAAGATCGGGAGAGGAGACGAGTCTCTATAATTTCACAGAACACAATCAGCGCTTGCTAATATTTTACTCCACATTGAGCAAAAACGAAGCCGTAAAAAGAAATAGAGGTGGCTGAGGATAACCGCGCCTGTGGACAGAGACCGTGTGATCGTCTGCCAACAGGGCTGATGGAATGACTCTTAACTTTTCACCCAACACTGATTTTGTAGATCTCAATGTATGATTCTTTGCCAAACATAACTTCTTATTGAAGAATTTTGGAGATCAAAAGGCCAGAATTCACTTAAAAATGTAAATCCAGCATATGTCAAGATGCATATCCAGTCTTTGATATTCATTAAGTTTATTCTGGGCTTATGACACAGTTCAGTGCACACTAAATATTGTTACAAATTATACACTTAAGAAAAAATAATAAGGCAATAAAGTCAGACAACAGAGTCAGACACCACTTATATTTTTCAAACATGTCGATAACAGCCTAGCAATAATATTCCTAGCAGGTGAAGACTATATTACATAACAGGAGAAAAAATGTAAACATCAACAGTGGCACAATTTGAAGTTGACAAGACTGACACTATCGCTAAGATTGCATAGAAAATTTCCATATGCCATTCCTGCATGTATGAAAAGGCCATAAATCTGCTTATGTTGAACCACACACACATACACACAGAGGAAATCATTCAAATTCCCTTGCTCTTCCATCTCTCTTTGCATGTCACCAACTAATCCATTTAGTCATTATTTTCTAAACATATATTTGTGTCCTTATTATAGAAGAGCATGATTTAAATCCAGCTCCTTGGACTCTTCACGCTTTAAGAGCATTAATGACCTCCTACATCAGGCCGTAATCTTAGTAAGATTTTATAATTGACTTAATGTTTAATAATTTAATATAGTTCAGGAATTGCTTGGTGAGAACTGATGAGAAGTTTATAAATTATGATTTTTGCGTGATTTATTTGCACTAGTACCTCTATCTTCTCCTGGTGATTATATTTCTTTATCCCCACATGTTAGTGACCGCTCGCAGAGTTGGACACATGCTGAGAAGAACCACGGCAATCATCAGGGTTTAGAATCGACGTAGCATTTTCCATTTTCTCTATCCTCTTACCTTGGAGAGCTTTTTTCTCATAGCATCTTAGCAATCCTTGTTACAAGTCTGCAACCCTATCCAAAACCCTTAGGACTAGCTGTGTTTTAGAATACAACTTATAAAAACATTTTTATAAAGCCTTTTTGTTTTCATGTTTACAAAGACATTATGGCTTACTCCCATTAGGGTCAGTGACAGCTCCCCGGAATCAAACATTAGTATTTCTTCAATGCCGTGCATGGGGATCCATGCGAGGAACCATAAACAAAGATACAAATAGCTTCACCTTTCTCCAGGTCAGGTTTTGCTGCCAGTTCAGTTCAAGTCAGGTCAGGTTTTTGCTGCCAGCTGAGTTAGAAAACACCTTTCAGTTCAAAGAGCTTTGTGAATTTCAGAACCACAGATAAGAGACTGTGGACCTATAAGTAAGTATTCCTCGTCTATTTTCTCTCCATCCTCCCAACTAGGATTTAAGAGCCATGGATATCTAAATATTTTACCTTGTTCACTGTGCCCCTAAAGCCTAGAATAATAAAAGACCTAAAGGCCCAATACATGGCTGTTGAGTGAATGAGATGGGGGGGTGGGGGGTGTTAGAGTCCTGCCTAGCAGCAGAACTCCATATTTTCTACCAGATCTTCCCTCTTGGGGACTTCATCTAGCAAGACACAGAGTGGGATACAAGCTGTGGATGGGTGCAGAGAGTGAAAAACAAGATAAAACAAAACTGCTAATGGAGAGGAAAGGCACTAAGTAAAAGCAAGGAGGCTATAAAAAGGTGTAAGCAAGCAGAAGCCATGACAGAGAAGGAGAGAAGAGAAGGTCATTTGTCAGAAGTATCGGAAATAAGAGAAATAGTGAAAGAGAGACGCCTGAGTCCACGTACTAATAGAGTCTAAGACCCAGTATCCATGATACCCTACAAATCCCTGTAATAACTTTCCACAAACTAAATGGTCATTGTTTGACTTTGCTCTTGCAGCCTGGAACAAACTAACACCCCAGTTGAATCGTGGAACTTCTCTGAGCCTCAAATCTTTGTGTTTTATGTGATGAGGTCAGAGAGACGATACCAAAATTTCCTTCCAACTAAAATAATTTTGTACAGCGGCGCTTCTCAAACATGAGTGCACAGAATCGTCTGGAGGGATTATTTAAACCCAGATTGCTGGACCCCACCCCCAGAGGTTTTGATTTAAGATCGGGGTGGGGATTGAGAATTTGCCTCCCTTAGATGAAGGTGACGCGGCCGCTCTGGGGAGCACAGTTTGAGAACCACTCGTCTACTACAGAAACAGTGTTTATTTTAAAAGGCACATGCAAGCCATTATCCACATGCCAGCGGCCTCTGCAAATTATTTGCGTTTGTCTAACTATAAAGGCATATCGAAGGTTCCCATCCACTCTTGATGTTCAATTTGATTTCCAATCCTGAAATACAGACCTTCTAGCAAAAACCAAGGAAAGACTCTCTTCTGATCAAGAAGCTGATTTCACCATAAAGCCAACTTTTTTTTTTTTTAAGATTTTATTTATTTATTCGACAGAGATAGAGACAGCCAGCGAGAGAGGGAACACAAGCAGGGGGAGTGGGAGAGGAAGAAGCAGGCTCCTAGCAGAGGAGCCTGATGTGGGGCTCGATCTCATAACGCCGGGATCACGCCCTGAGCCGAAGGCAAACGCTTAACCGCTGTGCCACCCAGGCGCCCCAAAGCCAACTTTTTTGAAGTGAAATGAAACTCACGTTTAATATTGTTTCACAGACACCAGAGACAGCCTCAGATCAGAGGAGTTTCAGTATGTGTCCTCTTTGGACCTAGTCCTGGGAGCTGCTTCTTTCCCGGCTGCCAGACAGCTTTCATTACAAACAACACCACACAGTCAATTGACGTCCCATTGAGTTGCAGGCTCTACCAAACTTGCTCACTTCCCTGGCAGCAAGTTTTTACAAACTGAAAGCTTCACAGAATAATTTTGATTGTTTTTACCATGGCAAAAGGGAAGCTACATGGATTGTTTTTGTTTTGTTTTGTTTCACATTCAGATCAAAATAATCATTACCAAAAACCAGTTCCACTGTGGCGGGTTCGAAAGTAAAACCTTGGAAAACCTAGAACCACTAAATAAATACAGTGACTTTTTTGGACATAATTATACTTCGAAGCAAGTAAATGCCATTATTCATGCGCAAAGACAAGAAAATAGGTGTAAATCTCTGTTAAGTGCTTCATAGCTCACTAGAAAACTTCTTGGAGAAATATTTTATGACCATGACACGTTGGCAAAGCGGCTTTCCTGATGGAAGAAGATTACGGTGGGGTCAGAGATAGCCTGGGGCACTATTTCAGGTGATTGATCCTTGGGTGATTAATTATCACATACAAATACGGGTGTGACAAAACATATAAAAGGCACTCGAAGTACACATCTGGGTCACTCAAGGCTCTTTTAGAAATGAACAAGGGATCCCTGAAGACTGAACTATGCATGATACCAGAGTCAGGAAAAAGAAGATGGAAAACGAAGGATTAAAAGGTTGACAGTGATTTTTTTTTTTTTTCTGAAGTCAATTTATTTTTCTTTGAGCTAAAAGGTCTTTGCCTCAAGGCTGGTGTAAAGCAGCCTTTTCAGGAAGCCGCATTCATCACACCAAGGAAAAGCGCCGCCACAGAGGAGACAGTATGATAAATACCTGGTTTCGGGATCCCGTGATAGCATGTCCAGAAATGCGCATCAGAATTTATTTATCTCCTTGAAGTCTGGGCTCTGGCTCAAATAATATTCTCAGCAAAGTTTGCTTCAAAACACCCACTGTAGTCATTGGCTGAAGACATTAGATATATTGATTACATGATGCTTTGTCCTACTCTAAAAAGGTTTATAGACTTGTCCTCTAATCTAGGACACACATGCAACTTATTTGTTATGGTGATTGCTTGCTTTGCAGAGTGTCTGCCCTTGACCCAGTCCCATAGATCAATGTCAGGCCAAGTGAGGTCTCCGGCAAGGGACAGCATGAACCCTCTCGTCAAGGTTCGGCTTTCGAAGCTAAAAGTTGGTTCCAGATTCTTCCATCAGACTGACTTCAGTTTGAGTTTTATCTCCAAACTTAACGTTGTGTGACCTCAACTGACTTCACCTCGGGAAGCTTCAAAGCCCTCACGCGTAAAATGAAGCTAATTATAAATCATGCCTCAAAGGATGCTTGTGAATCAGATGAGAGGTACCGTGCAGAGAGTGGCTTCGGCTGGCACATAGTCAGTGTTCAGTAAACATCGGTTACTATTACTACTGTTACATTATGTTTCATTGTAGAGCATCTCTTAATGACCTTCCATTAACTGATTTGCCAGATGAATTCACCATGCTGCCCATTCCTTCCGTTAAGCAGATAGACGGATGCCCGTGGCATTCTAAATGTTGTCAACAGCAGACGATGCCTGAGAAGGCCTGCTCCAGCCGGCTGAGGTTTATGCTTAACGTAAGTCCAATTGGTTTATTCCCAAACCCGTAAGAGCAAAAACACAGAGTTGTTATCTCTGTGGAAACTCAGTTAAATGCTTCAGGACAATAGATGGAAAAATAATGTCTGCCAAATGAAGTGACAACCCTGCAGGAGGTTATGAACAAAATCACAATAAGCTGGACAGCACTGCACAGAGTTTGCCTCATAGACGTATTTAAGATTGTTCTACATTTTATAGAAATGGAGTGAAAATTGTAACGGAGGCATTTTAGATCTTGTTTACGGGGAAAAAGATACTAGACCACTCTAATCCGCAGACCAGTATATCAAGAAAACACTCTGGTCCTACATCAAAAGATTGATATTGGAGTGTGTGCATATGTTTCTCCAGTCCAAATAAAATGTTTGATATATGAACAGATCATTCCCCCTCCTCTTTAAATGGTGTTTTAAGGGGCGCATGGGTGGTTCAGTCGTTAAGCATCTGCCTTCAGCTCAGGTCATGATCCCAGGGTCCTGGGATCGAGCCCTGCGTCGGGCTCCCTGGTGGGCGGGAAGCCTGTTTCTCCCTCTCCCACTCCCCCTGCTGGTGTTCCTTCTCTTTCTGTGTCTCTCTCTATCCAATAAATAAATAAAATCTTTAAAATAAATAAATAAATAAATAAATAAATAAATAAATAAATAAATAAATGGCGTTTTAAAAAGTAAACAATACAACACCAAAAGTTAACCCTAAAGTAAACTGTGCACCTGGATTATGATGTTGTGTGCAATGTGATCAGTAATCAGTTGTAACAAAGGTCCCACTCTAGGGAGGATGCTGATAGCAGGGAGGCTATGTGTGTGTGGAGGCACGTACGGGGAAATCTCTGTGCTTGCCTCTTAATTCTGTTGTGAACCTAAAACTACTCTTTAAAAAAAAAAAGTCTAAAAAGAAAAGTAAACGACCAGGGGCGCCTGGGTGGCTCAGTTGTTAAGCATCTGCCTTCGGCTCAGGGCGTGATCCCGGCGTTCTGGGATCAAGCCCCACATCAGGCTCCTCCACTAGGAGCCTGCTTCTTCCTCTCCCACTCTCCCTGCTTGTATTCCCTCTCTCGCTGGCTGTCTCTATCTCTGTCAAATAAATAAATAAAATCTTAAAAAAAAAAAAAAAAGAAAAGAAAAGTAAATGACCATTGCTGGTCCCATCTGAATCAGATGAAAGAGTTTCTATAGCATTATGCAAACACCCTTACTCATTAAGCCCCTTCATGGAGGGTTCTAAATAGACAGGTTAAGGGAAGCAGGTAGGGACTTGTTTGGTGACTTACCCACAACCATAGCCAGTCACATAAAAGCACACTCCTTGTAGTACAAGAGACCCAGGACCGAAAAGTGTGGCACATGGAATAGAAGTTCTCAAATGTTGCTTTACTAACCGGCAGCCTCAAAATTATCAGGAGAGTTGTCCAAGAGCACAGATTCCTGCGACCCATGTCCAGTATGCAGATTTAGTTAAGTCTGGGATAAGACCCAAGAAACTGTGGGGATCTTTAAGGTTTTCTAGATGCTTTGGATGGGCAACCACATTTGGGAAGGATTGATGATGATGCACTGTCTAATCTCTACATAACGCATGACACAAATGTGAGTCACATTTTCTGGTGGCCACATTTTATTTTCTTTTGAAGATTTTTATTCATTTGAGAAAAAGAGAGAAGGAGAGAGAGAGCATGAGCAAAGGGAAGGGCAGAGGCAGAGGGAGAGGCAGACCCCCTACTGAGCAGGGAGCCTGATCCCAGATCCAAGGCTCGATCCCAGGACTCTGGAATCATGACCTGAGCTGAAGGCAGATGCTTTAACCGACTGAGCCACCCAGGCGCCACGGTAGTCACATTTTAAAATGAATTTTCTAGTAACCTCATTCAAAAAAGAAAAAAAAAATCTTAACAATACTTTTAAATCTCTCAAAAGATTTAAACACTTAAAGCATTTTATTTAAATCAAAAAGCCCCAGATATTACCATTCCAACATGTAATCAATATAAAAATTATTAACAAGATGTCTTACGTCCTTTTTCTTTCTACGAAGTGAAGTCCAGTGTGTGTTCTATACTCAGAGCACAACTGCATTTGGACTGGCCCCAGTGCGAGTGCTCCACGGCCACACATGGCTCCCGGACGCCATGTCAGGAAAAGCAGATATAGAGCGCAAAGGGGGAAGCTGTCTTAGTGGTGTGGGCCATCTCGAAGATGGTACTCTACTTTGATGGCTCACAATTACAGAGTGCTTGAGGAAAAGAGGTGATTAGGAAGGTCAAAAAAAGAAAATGAAACAGCATGAAAAATATAGGATGGGGCACTTGGATCGGTTGGTTGAGCGTCTGACTTCGTCTCAGCTCAGGTCATGACTTCACCGTTGTGGGATCGAGCCCTGTGCGGGCTCCTGCTTATTGGGGAGTTGACTTGATATTCTCTCTCTCCTCTCCCTTTGCCGCTCCCCCGATCTCTCTCCCTCTCTCTGTCTCAAATAAGTAAATAAATAATCTTAAAAAAAGAAAGAAAGAAAGAAAGAAAGAAAGAAAGAAAGAAAGAAAGAGAGAAAGAAAGAAAATAAAACACGGGACGAATATGACACCTAATTCTGGTTCTTGGAAGCTTTATGTCCTGTAAATCAAGGGAGGGCACATAAATATTCAAAGGGAAATAAGTGAAACTGATGTCCATATACACAAGAAGGAAGAAAGGAGAAGGCGCTCAACAGACAAGAGTGAAAACTGTCTATCGTGCAACTCAGTATTTTTTTAAGTCCAAAAATAGAATTCCCACAGAATCCATGTTCACATTTCAGAAACCTGTGGGACCATAGAGTATGGAATAGAGATGCCTTTATAGAAAAAGTAAACTGCCCAGTATAAAACAACTTGTAGAAGCATTTCCAAATGTTTTAAGCTGTGCACACACTTTTTGCATTTATCATGCTATTATGTTAGTGAAAACACATTTTGGAGGCTGAAATAATAAGTCCGAACAAAGAGCTTAACATAGAACTGATGCACATTATCCTTTGGGAAGTCAACTAATAGTTTTTTGTTTAAGCACTTCAACAGTAAAGTACTCTAACCAGGAATATCACAGCCCCAAACGCTGTAAATCAAACAAAACTTTTGTGAAGGAAAGCTCCTTAATTCCTCACCGAACACTTGTATCAATGAAAACACAATCAGAATAGAACAAATTCAATGTCAGAGGTTAACGGAGATGTGTGAGGTGTCAGGTTACAGACTTTTATTATACAATATGTAAAAAAATTCTACAGGAGCCCAGTGTTTCAACTCAAGCCTAAAGCTGCACCAAAATTTAAATGTATTTAAATCTAACATATGAAATACACTTTCTCATTGTCCTCTTACCTAATGACTCAGATGGCACAAAATTAGCTTTTGAGGCAAGTATAGAGCATTGATAAAATTGTAATAATTCCATTTAAAAACTTGAATTCTTTAATATGCAGATTGATCAATACATGAAGCTGATGGGAGTGGTGCCCCATCCGAGGACTCATCTTTGATACATTCGTCCAGGACGCGCGCTGGGTTTTCGCTGCTCTGTCAGATTGACGATACTTTCGCTCAGGTTAAAAGTGCCGTTTTAAAAAGGCAACTCAGGATCGAAATTAGAAACAAGTAGCAATTTGACAACATGAATTTAGTTTCCATATTCACTCACACAAGTCACAATGGCCGTATGTTAATAATTTAAAAATTAATAGATTTTTCTGTAACTCCTTTAGGGAATGATCCAAAAGGTGTTCGAAATCACAGCAATTACCTTTTGGCCAAGTGAACAGATATTCCATGTATTTATTTCTTTGATAGGTTTCATAACTGGCTGTTAATTGGCAAGAGTCAATTAATGAGTTCCAATCAAAATAATAATCAATTCAATGAGCAAACAGCACTAAGAAGAAGAGTGTTAATGTATTAATACGCTGGTGGTTTGTGCTTTATTTCTCAGTAGATTAACGTTTATTTAGTCATTTAACGAATGATTGCATTTTCAATATACAAAGCCCTCTATTAGGTGCTGCACTGAGTTAAGATAATAATAAAAACAGTAATCTGTTCTTTATGTTCAATTTATGAGCACTGTGCATACTCACAAATAGAACTGCAGATCAGTGCACACACACAGGAAAAATTATGCCTAGTGATCCCCTGAGAGCCCAGCTGCTGCTGTCTCCGAGGCAGACGAACATCAGATTTTCTCCTGAAAGTCCCTCTACCACTGTAGCATTGGTATATAAATAGTTTCCCAAATTCTGCATCATCTCGGGTTTATTTTTTTCCTTCTGTTTATTTTGGGTTCCTCTGGCCGCCTAAGTGCCCTCTCACTTATCCCCCACAGATGTCTTTCCCTTTAGAGCTGTTTTGACACAGGTGAACTGGTAATGGCCTGTTTGTTAATCTTATTTTACAAATCAATATCATGCAAGAATTACAGGACATGTTAAATCAATGTAACAATGGAGGAGACATTAAGGCTAGAGGGTGTAGATGTCAAGGAAATAGAAAAAGTGCGCTATTATCGTCACCTCTCTGTGAACTTTTGCCTGGCTAGAGCTTAATATTGAGGAAAGGGCTTCATTAGTCTGTAAACTTCTTCAGAACGTATCCTAATTCATTTTCCTACCTTTGTGATGATGGGCATGGACCTTGACCATTTGACATCAGTCTACTTTATCGTCTGTTTGCAAATGTCTACGGTCAGTCAGTTTAAGTGTTCTCTCTGGGTGTTTTGCATAGAAACTCAGTCTCCTCAGCTGTTCTGTTCCACAGAACAGTCTGTAATCTCCCCAGTCCTCTTTGGCTCCCTAAAATTATTGTTAGAATATCCAGTGTCCTTATATCAGTCCAGGTCCCAGTGAGAAATAAATGGCATACTCAGATTGTTTGAGCAGAGTGTAATAAAGAGATTATTTATTTAAAAAGTAAGTACATTTGGAGAAACAGTAAGGAATGAGATAGCATCCTAGGACTCGGGAAAGCAGAAAGCTGTCACTACCCCTGGAGAGAGTAGGGACAAACCTATTGTCCTATAGGACGGGGGTGAACCAACATGGAGCTCCAATATGAACACTCCAGTCTCACCCCCTTCTCACCCTCCTGGCGCCTTTCCTGGGTGTGGCTAAAGCAAAGTGAATGAAAGAAAAAAAAGGGGAGAGGGGAGAGATCATAGAGATAGCAGAGTCAGACAATGTAGAGCCTTGTATGCTTTTAAGGACTGGCTTTTACTCTGAATGAGATGAAAATCCATGAGGGAATTCAAGCAGAGAAGGGAAATGATCTAATTTAAGTTTTCAAAAGCTCGCTTTGCCTGCTGTTAGGGAGAATAGACTGTTGGGGTCAAGGGTGGAAACAGGGACCCTGGTTAGAAGGCTTCTGCAGCTATCCAGGTGGGACATAATACTGACACGGACCAGAATGGACGCAATGAAGGTGGTAAGAGATCACCTCATGTTGACTATATCTTGAAGGTAAAAACAACAGGAGTGGCTGACAGAAGTGAATGTAGAGTATAAGAGAAAGAGAGAAGGCAAGGGTAACCTCCCCCGCAAGTTTTTGGCCTGAGCAATTAAGAGGGTAGAGTTGTGATTTACTACAATGGAGAGGAATCAGTGGAGTGAGTTTTTTGAGGAAAGCCGAGAAGCTTGGTTAGAGAAGCCTGATAGACATCCGAGCAGAGAGATCAAGTGAGCAGTCAGGCATATGCTATTTGGACTTCAGGGGAAAGGTCTGTTAAAAAGACATAAATGTGAAGCCCTCCACAAAAATATGGATGAGATCACCAAGAGAGTGAGTGTGGATAGAGAAGAGATCCACGGAATGAAACCTCTGTTCTCCAATATTTAAGTCAAAGACAGAATGAAGAATTGGTAATGTAGTCCAAGAGGGAGAAGTCAATGAAGCAACCAAAAACAGAAGACAAGTGAGAAGTGTTTCACAGAGGAGGGAGTGATCCACTCTCGGATGTTCCTGAAAAGTCAAGAAAAGTAAGGACTGAGAAGTGAACATTAAATTTAACAACATTTAATTCCCTGGTGACCCTGAGAAGAAAGGTTTCAGGAGAATTTTTAGTGGATACTGATTGGAGTGGTTTCGAGATGAACTGGAAAGATAACTGAAAACAGGGAGGATAGACAACTCCTTTGGATAGTTTGCTCTGCATGAGAATTGAGAAATGGGGACAGTAGCTAAAGGGGATGTGAGATCATATACTTTGCCCATTCATTCTGTCTCTCTCCTGGATGTCTCCTCTCACCTCAGATTTCCATCACCTCCTCCCTCACCTTGATTCTGGGTGGTGAACTTGCTTCTTTGTTTCACTGAGAGAAAACATAAATAATCAGAGAGGAACGTCAACTTGCCACCACAATTTCTCACCTCCAGCCTACAACATGAACCCAGTTTTGGTTGCGTGCTTTTCTGCGATGGTGTTCAGCTCTGTAGGTGTAGGAATGGACCAGGTTCACTTGTATTGTATTAACCAGTATTGAATGAACAGTATTGTAATAACCAGGGGTGGGGTTTTGCTATGTGAGGATGATGAAGAGTGTGGGGACAAGGACAAAATATGAGCACTGGGTGATACACGCAGCTAATGAATCATTGAACGCTAACTGAACTTAATAATAAAATAAAAAAGCAAAAAAGAAAATTAAAAAAAAATCATAATTATTATAAAATTATAACTGTGATACATTCCATTCTTTATGGCTCCTGAGAGCGTAAGAACTGTGCTACTGTCAAAGCCTGGACCCTGCTAGTTCAATAGAACTGCTTGGTCTTGGCAGAAATATACAAAGATGGCCGCAGCTCACCTTAGTTCTGAAGTTCAGAGATTTGCTCACAACATGCAGTCTCCTTTATTCATTTTACACTTGGCTCTACACTTCTTCAAATTTACTCTTTTCAGCCCACGTCACCCTTGAAGTAACATAGTATCTACTCAATATGTAAGGTGACTTTCTGTTTTATGCAACTCTTTCATAGATTAGCCTGAATTATAATGGCGAAAAGAGTGTGTTTGTTTAGGGGCGCCTGGGTGGCTCAGTCAGTTAAGCATCTGCCTTCGGCTCAGGTCATGATCCCAGAGTTCTGGGATCAAGTCCCACATGAGGGTCCTTGCTCAGTGGGGGGTCTGCTTCTTCTTCTCCTACCGCTGCTTCTCCCTTCTTGTGCTCTCTCTCTCTCTCTGACAAACAAATAAATACATTCCTTAGGAAAAAAAAAAAGTGTGTTTGTTCAGTCTGTACCACACATGACTCCTGTCATGTAATTCGATTGTCATCTTTCTAGAATGAAGAGCCTCCATTTTAGCCTAATCATGTTTGCCAGTGCTATAACCCCAATACACAAAAATATGACTGCAGTTCATATTCATGTCCTCATTTTTCAAGTACTTGTTAAACAAAACATCACATTAGGTATTAGGGAAAGGATGTGAGAAGAATGCTTCCTACTTTCAAGAAGCTTCCTACTTTTTAATCAAGTATGTGGTATATAAACTAGTGTGGGTTGTGTAAATGAGGGTTTAGAGAAGGTAAGAGAGGACAGGGGGAGAAGAAGGTAGGATAAGGGACAAGATTGTCTGACCTCATTGTTCAAAAACCTAAACTGTCATTGAAAGAAAACACAAAAGACCCAACGTCGAACACCTTTCAAGGCAGAAGACTTAGATTTTAGAAATATGTAAATTTGTTTTGTTCCCTAGGTAACAACAACCAAAAAATCTACACCAATGAAGAGTAACACATTGTGTTAAACATCCAGTACGTTAAGTAGTATGCAGGAATGGATGTCCTGTTTGACAAATGCTGTTCAGAGTAATGGCTCATCCATTAAGCCACAACCAATGTTCTTAACATGCATGCTATCTGCGGAGGCACAAAACTAGAGTGGAGAGCTGAAGTCAAGAGCAGGAACCTGAACAGACATAAACTCCCATTGGGCCAAACAGTTTTCTATAATCTTTCTAAATAATCTCTAGACCAGCCTCTATGAACCCCTTAGGACTGGGACCAAAATAAAGTCCATGGCCTTCGAAAGCTATTTATAAAACTTTTCTGAGAAGGTTACACAAATATATTGTCTCAAGCGCTGTGTAACTAAAAGTTATAAACCTATTCCTTAAGGGATATCCAAGTTTTTAACAGATTTTAAAATTATCTTTATATAGTCTAGGATTTTGCAAAGAAAAACGTAATCTAATTGTGTGTGTGTATATATATATATATATATATATATATATATATATATATATATATATATATAATTTGCTGTGACAATTCTGTATCATCATAAGACTAACCACCACCATTTATGGTCTGAACACTGGGCTAAGAACTTTACCCATATTATCTCAGTTAATTTTCATTTTAAAAAAGCTGTAAGACATTATTAGTATTCCTCATTTAGAGAAAAGGAATTGGGGTTTATATAAGCTAAAGGACTTCTCTAGGGTCTCACAATGACTAATAGGCAAAGCCAGGATTCACACCCAAGCCAGTGTGGGCTGAAATAACTAGTACGCAAACACACACACACACACACACACACACACACACACTTGAAGTCATTGTGTTCCCTTGAGTTCTCATTTTCAAATGAATTGGCTATGAATACTGTATCAACTTCTACTATTCAGTCTGATGCCCAGTGGTTGGTCCTATAAACACACCAAAAACCTCCGTCGAATCTCATTTTAAAGTCCTTAGTATGTCAAAAGAGATGAAAATTAGCAGTATCTCTGTTCACAGTTATTTAATGAGGAGACCCAAGACATTGCAGAAGAAAAGTGGCACAGGTTTTAAGGTTAGCTATTCCCTTCCCACTACATATGGAGGTAGGATAAACCTCTTACTGAGTCATGATTAAACATCTATGGTTTTCATTTATTCAAACTCACACTCAAGCCATTATTTCTGATATAGTAACCCTGTCAGTGAGATAAGCTGCCAAGTGGTAGACTCAATTTCAAGGTCACCTCTGAGTCTCTGGTCAACCTATAAAAGATATATTTATGTACTTGTTAACCTCCAATTTTAATGGAAAGATAGTTAGCATATTAATAAAATGTTCTGTTTAGTACACACAAGTCCAGTTTATGCCATTGTGGAAGGGTTGCTTTCTAGAAAAACAAACAAACAAACAAACAAAAACCAAGCATTGGCCAAAGCAGACTCTAGCAGACATGAGGAGATTAAAGCTTACTGGTTAGTGAAAATGAGCAATAGAAATCCATATTAAAGGCAGAGTTTTTGAAAATATCTCCTAAGACTCCTAAGTATATAGAATTTCATTTTCTATTTTTTTAGAGAGGGAGCACAGGAGAGCACTAGCAGGGGGAGGGGCAGAAGGAGAGGCAGAAAGAGAATCCCAAGCAGGCTCCCTGCTCAGCATGGACCCAGTGCGGGGCTGGATCTCAGGATCCTGAGATCATGACCAGAGCCAAAATTAAGGGTCAGGCGCTCAACTGATTGAGCCACCCAGGTGCCCTAAGTATATAGAATTTTAAAATGAAGGTTAATGGGGGCATGCAACTCTCCAATTTCAAATGATCAGTGATCCTTTGAATCTTTTCTTTCCTAACCAAAGACCTACCAAAGGCAGCAAAAACCCTTTTCTACTGAGGCCTTCATTTTCTTTTCTTTTTTCATAAAGCCAATAAATTTTGATTCTCCAAGTACTCTTCCAATAGCTGGTTAAAATTCCTGAAGGGAAGCGAAGAAAGAACATTCCAAATATTGTTACACAAAGAATGAATGTGAATATATTTACAAATACGTATCATTTTAAGTATGTCGGTAAAATATGTCCACGTTCCACATTACATGTTTGTATCCCTTGAAGTTGCCTCCTCCAAGAAAGGTACCAAACTTAACACTGAAAAGAAGCTGAGGTCTTGAGACCTGGAGGCCCCTGGGTTTACCAATCTAATTGCTTTTCTCCCACATTAACATTGTAACAAAACAGATAGTAGTAGTTCCAGTTCTAACGTATTTATGTGTTTTTATTGATGTGAGATCCAGGTTCCTTGTCCATTATTATTAAAGTCTGTTTAGAAATTTGAGAAGAAATAAGGAAGATAAGTGTTTAGTGTTCTTAGAAAATTACTTCTCCATTAAAAACAAAACAAAACAAAACAAAACAAAAAAAAAAAAAACAGAGATTAAAAAGCCCACAGCTGTAGAGTCAAGTTCTTTGTTAGGCTTGTACGGCTTTCTAAATCCCATAAAAATCTCAACATCTGACCCATTTCATTTTTACAAAGGAAGGGACTATTACCCTGGAAAATATGCGTAAAAATCTGCAGCATTCAGAGGCATTAAACAGTTTTATTTCACATTTGTTTGCTATGTATCCTGTTTGATAGACACACTGTAGCACCTGCTGCTATAAGTCTACTCTCCATGGCTCCCAACCTTCTTTTCAGAAGGGATTAGCAGAAGCCTCTTCTCTAACGTCTGAAGTCATGCTGCCATCTCCTGTTCACTGCGCAGAATGTAATGAACTCACCCTCTAAAGGAAAGGCACGCAAAAGGACAAAACTGCCCAACTAGAGAATGCTGGCTCCTTCACACATTTCCTCAACCAGTGGATGAAGACCACTTTTATTCCAAGTGGCAATGCCATAATAATCTTGTTTTAAATGTGGTATGTTTTAGATAGATGTTACTGTATAGAGAAGCTTGGGAGTTCTCATCTAAACATTAAATTGGTACTTCTGATTTTACTAACTCTCCCTTCCACATGACCTAAATTTCGATTATTTTTTCAATGTAAACATGAATACAGCATTTTAAAACATTAAAAATAAGTCATATATGTTGAATTTTAATATTAGCTAAAGTGGTCTCAAGAAATCGATTTCTCTTCAATGATTCCACATTTGGAAACAGTCACAGAGAAGAGAGTAGGTGGAAGACAAGTTAACATTAACAAAAATATGTTTTATCTTGGAATTTTACCAAACTACAGAGACAAGTAAGTAAACAAACTTGTCAAATTTTCTTTTCTTTTTTAAGTTTTTTAAAAAGATTTTATTTATTTATTTGTCAGAGAGAGAAAGAGAGCACAAGCAGGGGGAGTGGTAGGCAGAGGGAGAAGCAGACTCTCCGCTGAGCAGGGAGACCAGTACAGGACTCGATCCCATGACCCTAGGATCACGACCTGAGCCAAAGGCAGATGCTTAACCAACTGAGCCACCCAGGAGTCCTGCAAATTTTCTTTTCATCGCTAATTTTTAGAATCTGAAAACATACCCACCAGAGAGTTCCATATTTTCAAAAATCATTTTTTTCTTTTGCTCTTGTTATTACCAGAAACCATTGATGTGTTAATGCAATTGTCTCCCCAGATTTGTGGAGATAGGAACTGCGTTCTGGGCTAGGATAAGAATCCAAGTCTCATGATCATAACTGAAAGAGATAGTTAAGAGGTAGGCTCTTCTCTACAAACGTTAGCAACATTCCGCCAACAGTGTATCAGAAGAATGGACACCTAATCCAGGACCATTTTTAAAACGAGAAGTCCAATTCTCCCACCAATCAGTTAGAGACAGCAATGCTCCACCTTTCAAATGATTTATAACTGCTTCTGAAAATTAAGACTAATTTATTTACTTTATTTAATAGCAAGGCAAAGCCTCTGGCTGTAACCTTCTGTAAAATACATCGTCAGTATCCACTTTGAGACAGGTTTTCTTCAAATCGCTGCGTTCTGGAAAATAGCTCTCCTTTTCTCCTCTCTCTCTCTCTCTCTCTCTCTCTCTCTCTCTAAGGACACATCTTTGAACCTATTAGTTCAAGGGCCCCACAAAGGTCTTTGAGGGCCCCACAAAGGTCTCTGTTTAGATTTCTAGTTCGGGAGACATCACTACTCTGCATCCTGTTGCTGGCCTGGATAATATGGAAGTGCAGATCAAGAAAATACTGCACAGCCCAACTCCAAGTGCTGAGCCCTGCAGAAAGATGGCCTGTGGAAGCTTATGCAAGTACATTTTCGTTTGTATAAACACTCTTCCACATCTGTACATTCCTCTTGTGGGAGCCAACTAAATTGCCCTCGTTAACTTTTTTTTCAGGCTCTAAAAAGTGTTTATGGACTCATAGTATGCTTGTGGTTCTCATCACTGATAGTTTTCACTTACACACGTCAATTTACAAATATAATCCCTCTACACACATTAAGTACAGAATATTTTCATCTTCAATAAACAGACGAATCCTATAATCTCTCAGTTTATTCACATATCCGAAGGCTTCTTGGGGCATGTCCTGGGATTTGGGACTCTGTCTTCTCAGCTGGAAAATGAGGGATTCAAACAAGACCATTTCTCAGGTCCTTCCATCTTAAAAATGTGGATTCTAACTGCAAGTAGAGTCTGCAGTGGGAATGATCTCGTTACTTCAGGCCTGAGCTCCAGACCCAGTTCTTTCTGGGCAAGAGAGAACAACTACTCTAGAAATACAGGGAGAAAGTAGCAAGGTCACATTTTGGTCAGCCCATAGTTACTTCAAAAACATAACACAACCAGTAGTGGTAATAGAGGCAAGAGAGCTACTGATTGTCAGAAAATAATTTACCACAATTGCTATGATTACTTGAGATGACAGTATTAAAGAATATCACTTGTGTCATTGTGTAGAATACTAAAATTCCCTAGATCTTGTGTCATTTAGCCATGAGCTCACTTTGGGAGGTGATCATGATAGGTATAATAGAAAAAAAAATTTTTTTCACTAAATGATTAGTCTTAAATAGAGCTTAGAATTACATAAGAGCCCTTCCTGGTAGACCCTCTTCAAAGGACTGAAATCAGACATGAAGCAATTTGGGAATTGCCTACAATGACAGAACGATAGAATAAAAGAAAGGTCTGTTATTTCTTTGCACAGTTGTTTGACTCTCGTTGTCAAGGTATCAAGGCAATAATCAAAGAGGCAGAACTAGAAGGCTAAAAGGAGCAGTTGACATACCCATGCGCTCAACCCTACATGTTTCATGTTATTTTTATGTTGGGAGGATTTTGCTTGGTTATTTGTGTTCTAGTTTAGTTAAAGCGATATAAATGTTATTTAATGTACTTTTTCCTTAAATAAGAATTTGCATCTTTCATCCAAACTGGCTGTTAACCTCCAAATTTCAATGCCTTATGAGGAAGATAGAGTTAACCTGTGGAGGTGGGATATAATTTTTTGTTTTGCTGCTCAGAGAAAAATTTTGAGTTCACGAGCACTAGTCTGGGGACCGGCCATGATTACGAGCACTTTCATTTCAATAAAACACCATTGCAGCTGAGACTGTGATCACCAGGGAAAACAACTACCCAAGTTCTAGCCCATGCAAGGAAAGTGGAACCGGTCAGCTGATCTGCAACTCATTTATACTCAGTTTCAACTAATGATTTATAATGTTAAGTGATTGCTGACCTTCCAAAATCAAAGGCAAATGTTGACCTTCTCTCATTTTTTTAACTGAAGAAAATAACGTGTGGAGTAAATCAATAAAATAAATGCTTTCTACTACTTTATAATAACATAAACATACACTTCTCTCCCTCTCCCTCCCTTCTTCTCCAGCTTCCTTTCTCCCCTCCCCCTTCCTCCTCCTCCCCTTCCTCCTCCTTCCCCTCCCCCTTCTTCCTCTTCCTCTTCTTCTCCTTCATCTTCTCCTTCTTCCCCTTCTTCTCTTTCTTCTTCTCTCTCTCTCTCTCTCTCTCGTTCCCTCTGTCTAGGAGGAAGAATTTCATCTGCCCTTCAAGGTCCTTTTAGCTGGACTAAGAATCAAATTAAACAAAATCAGATTAACAAGAGAAAATAAAACTTCATTTCCTATGTGCAGGGAATCCACACAGACATAGAAATTCCAAAGGCAGGCAAAATGAGGTATATATGTCATTCTGAACTAAGGAGAAGGGGATAGGGGTCTGGGACTTCAAAATGAAGGAATGCAATCCACAGGAAGATGAAAAAAAGTGAAGGCTTGGTAAACGAATGTTTGTTGGGCCACTCAGAAACAGTGGGACACCAAGGACCCTGATCAAACAGGCCTTGCTAGGTTCCTCCCTGTCTACCACACCTAGTTCCCATTATAATGTAGTTATCTGTGATGATAGCTCTCTTTCTGGAGCAAGTCCTCCATCTAAATTCTTCTTAGGGACACCCAGGTGGCTCAGTAGGTTGCCTGTCAGACTCTTGATTTTGGCTCAGGTCACGCTCTAGGAGTCGTGGGATCAAACCCTGTATGGGACACGTGCTCAGTGCGGAGTCTGCTTCAGATTCTTTGTCCCTCTCCCTCCCACTCTGCCCATCCCTGCTCATGCTCTCTCTTTATCCCCACCCCCTCTCTAAAATGAATAAAATCTTTTTTTAAAAATGAGTAAATTATTTTTGGACAGTTGTGGAGGAAGTAGAGCTTTTCCTAAATCTCCTAGGTTTTGGTTGCCTTTAACTCAAAATAATCTTCATGCCAAAGTGTCCCATGTTCGGGCAGTCTGCCCTTGGCCCCTACAACTCCCTCTCCCATTTTCTGTATCTTTTCTCCCATCCCTCCCCTCCTTCCTCTTCTTTAACACCCAGCCCCCCAGAAATACAGCTTGCTTTTAAAACATCGCCTTCATTGGCCACAAATGAACTGAATACTTACTTTCAAATTGTCACGACTAGAAAGTCCTGGGACTCATTGTTCGGGCAGGTTTCTGCTTCATTAAAGGAACCGTGGCCCTTGTTCTCAAGCTATGATAGGAGAAATACACTCAGCGATTTTACTAGAAGACCAACTCATTTCTTACCTGTTTGATTTTTACTGCCACCCAACACGATAGTTTCAGGCTGTCACTGAATGTTAGCCACAACTACATCTGTCCTGCATTCTATTACCCAGGGCTGCAGATGGTAGCCATGCTCCCTGGAATGCTTTGAATGAGCCGGCTTCACAGGACAACAATGGCCACAATCAAGGTCATGACAAGGATGACCTTTATGCCTTGATCATAGTTACTTAAAAATCTGGAAGACTTAATATACGTTGATTCCTCTCCATAAAAGGCTCGTAATTCTGCTTCTGCACTTTAGCATGGCTCCCATTATGCGTGTTACCATTTCCATGTTTTAGAGTAAAGTTTCTAGATTCTTTACATGACAGAAATGTAGAATATAAAATTGTGAACTGGACGACATTAAAATGCAGCTGATGGCGTGGTGTTGGTGGTACAGTGAGCATAGCTGCCTTCCAAAATGTAGCTTGTGGGTGGGGTAGAAGAGGTTCTAATTTCTTCTTAAAAATTATACACGTGGTCCCTCCTGAAATAACGGGATAACTGTATCGCTTTATAAACCACGTGTGGATAAGTACCCCCCAGCAAGACACAGCATGCACCCACTTAGCAAAACATCTGCTGACCCCTGGAACTCACCAAGTAGAACTGAGCTTCAAATCCAAGAGCGAAGACGGGGCTTTTAATTTGTAGCCTTTTGTAGGTTAATATTTTATTTTCCCCTTATGAATCTCATATTTATTTTTCTTTACGTGAGTTTTGTTCCTTTTAATCTGGTGGCAGCACTGTGAAATATCACAGGCCTTTCCCTCAGTATTTCTCTAACAAGCCAACCAGGTACAAACAGGATTTTTATATCCATTTGTAAATTTTTAGTTGGGGGCAGTTGAGTTGAGAGGAGGAAAAATAAAAAGACAAACACTACATTTGTGTAAGGTTTAATTCACATCACTTGTACAATACTGTGCTGTTGGCATGTGTCTTAATAAATAGGCTTCAAAAAGAAATTATTGCAATGTAAAAATAGTTTCACTGAATTCACGTGCTTTTTACTGTTCCCAGGTTCCAAAGTGGCTTTTAAAATGATTTTTCAGACTCTTAGCGCTCTGTACCCCATATTGTGATAGGATACATTTCTCTGCCCTGCTCCCTGGAGTGGAGCTGGAGTGAAGGGTGGCTGAGACAGCTTGGCACCGTTCTAGTCTAAAAGGGGCCCAGCCTGAGAGATTCACTGTTGTTGCCAGAAAAAAAGGAACATGAGAAATTGAAGTGTCAAAAGAGGCTGGGGAGTTTAAGCCTGAGAAGAAAACCCACAAATTAACTAACTTACTAGATAGGTAGGCAGGCAGGTCAAACCTGTTTATCCAACAGAAAATCTCTGAGTGCCTACCACACCAAGCACTATTCAAGACCCCGGAAACACTGCACTGAACAAAGTCAATGCTTCTACCGAGTTACTGTGTGGACTGTAATCTACAAAATACATCGGTTGCCTTGATACTCTCCATATTGTGCCCATTCTCCAAAATCGGCCTGCTCAGAAACCTTCTGGCCTTCAGGGAGCTCTAGACAAATCTCAGTGTAATGGAAGAGGAGTCTAACAGCAGCAGACAATTACAGACCCAAACATTTTCCTCTAGGAATGTGTTGCAGAGTTTCAGTATCTTAGTTGTAATAAAATAACCACAATCGCCTCTACCGAGAGCCTCCGGCACATAATGAAACGACCTCACTAGCCTGGGATCCTGGATTTGGCAATATTAGGGCAAAAAGAAAATGCAATCAGAAGTCGTAAACTAGAGCCCAATACTATTACTTCGGGGGGTGGGGGTGAGCAGCTTTTCCTATGGGGAGCCTGCTGTAGTTAGTGCTGCTTCTCGAATTTGCGTGTCATCCCTACGCAGGGGCCACGCTAATCTCCTCTTCGTTGTTCCAATTTTAGTGTATGTGCTGTGGGAGGGAGAACTGTACTTGGGCTGGTCTGCCTTGTTTTCGGATAGATCCCTCACCAGGTACCAGCTTCTTGCTGCCCTCTGCTGGTTAAGTCTGAGACCAGCCTTTTTAAGCTTGTGTTTTACCTGACTGCTATTTTACTAGACAAGGAAATTAATGCACTTGTTCACAACGCATTATTTTTTTTGACTTTTATATTACTGGTACTTAATATTAACCCCAAGAGAGCCCTATACCATTATCTTGTTTCTTTAAATATGTTTTCTTACTACAAAAGCACATGTTGAAGAAAAAGTAAGCAAAAATACCCACCTTTTCAGAACCCACTAAAACCTTGATGTATATCCTTATATTCCTTTTTTTTCTTTTGCTTTTTGTTTGTTTACAAAATGTGGTCCTATTGTACATTTTGAATATTGCTTTAAAAGTATATTAACAAATGTCCTGGGGCGCCAGGGTGGCTCAGTCATTAAGCGCTGCCTTTGGCTCAGGTCCTGATAGGGCGGTCCTGGGATTGAGCCCCACGTCAGGCTCCAGCCCCACATCAGGCTCCAGCCCCACATCAGGCTCCAGCCCCACATCGGGCTCCCTGCTCAGTGGGAAGCCTGCTTTTCCCTCTCTGGCTTCCCCTGCTTGTGTTCCCTCTCTCGCTGCCTGTCAAATAAATAAGTAAAATCTTAAAAAAAAAAAAAAAAAGTTCAAACTGCCCATTTTTTAGGCACCATAATATCCCATTATGTAATTGTACATTTAACTTAATCCTTCTACTTAACCCCTCCACAAAAAGTATATTCTAATAGCCCTGTGATAAATATGCTAATAGCTATAATCATGCTTCCCTTTGTAATTGGTCAATAAATGCATGCTCTTAACTAAGGGCATTCTGAATCGATGCTGTACAATTTTTTTCATCATCAAAAACAGAAGTTAACAGAACCTCCTGGACTGGCAGTGCCATGGGATGATCCCGTGTCTCCACCTTTATGTATTTCACAACCCAGTTTAGTTCATAAAGGACTTGAAAGAGTTTGAGTTTCTACCTATAAAAGTACTTCTCTCTCCCCTCTCTGGCACTTTCCTTGTCCAAAGCCAATTTGCTGTGGAAATCAATTTAGGAATGCAGTGATGACGGTGACTATGGAGTCAAAGAAAAGCAGAGGAATACTCTTAAAGGATGCTTCATGCAAACCAGGAAAGAGCTGAGAAAATTGCCCCTTTTGTGTAGATAAAGAATCCTCAGGATCACCTTCCCCCCTCATTTCTAAGCCTTCCCAAGCAAAACCCAGATTGTAAGCAACTTCAATCAGCAGACTGTGGTTAGGTAGTGCAGGGCTTAGATAAAATTTGACCGAAACACCTTGCTGATGATAAAGCAGGTTGAATTTAGGTGTGCTTGTGCTATTTGAAGCATAAGCCATGTTGTGTGTGTGTGTGTGTGTGTGTGTGTGTGTGTGTGTGTGTGTGTGTTTTAAAAAGACTCAAAAATTCCCCCCCTGGGGGGCAAGCACCAGTCTGAATCCTTCTGAACACTGATGCATTAAGATGTAGCCCAAGTCCCAAATGCCTGACCACTCTCTGAAAGATTAATCTTCAACTTTGACCTCTAGGACCCCTCTGCCCCCAGCACCTGGCCACCAGCAATGAGTCACACTTCACCCAATACGTTCTCTGAGAGAGCCTGGTGGCCTCCATCTCAGACCCTCCTTAGCCAGGCCATGATGCCCCCATTGCTCTTGCTGGAACTTACTGCCTTGAAGTTCTGACTTGTGGATTGAGCTGAGGACCCACTGGGAAGACGATGCCTTACCCCCCTCAGCCTGTCCCATCATCCACCCGGAGTGATGAAAGCTGTGATCTTCTTTCCCTTCGTAGCTAAATATCCTCACCTTCCTTCTCTATGGGTCTCAGGAGGGCATCAAGAGGTATTAAAAGCTTGTTTGAGGGGCGCCTGGGTGGCTCAGCCAGTTAATCCTCTGCCTTTGGCTCAGGTTATGACCCCAGGCTCCTGGGATCAAGCCCTGCATGAAGCCCCACATCAGGCTCCTTGCTCAGTGGGAAGCCTGCTTCTCCTTCTGCCTGCTGCTCCCCGTGCTTGTGCTGTCTGTCTCTCTCAAATAAAATCTTTAAAAAAAAAAAAAAAGTTTGTTGGAACATATCCCTTGAACCATCTAAAACTCTGCCTACATAATGGTTCTGTTGCCTCTATAATCCAGTTGAAAATGAACAAATTCCTGTTTTTAACAGATACCAACTTCATACAGCCCTGTTATAATTCCACTATTGACACCCTGGGTTTGCTTTTTTTAAAGCATTAAAAGTGGCCAAAAACACATGTAATACCAATGTTAATAAAATCAGAACCAAGCAAAAATAAAAAAAAAAGTAAAAACTGAGTTAAGGACAAAGAAAATGGAGTATTTGGCTTGGAGGTTTCTTACAGCTGAAGTGAACAGGAATGCCCAAGTCTCACTGACCACAAAAGCAAGAAAACACTATAAAGCTCTTGGCTCACGTGTTTGGGTCCATGAGGCAAGTCCTCAAGATTCTGAGTGCACACAGCAACTGGTTTCCCCAGTTAAAAATGAAGACACCTGCTTCGGCCTTGGCACGTTAACATGGATGAGCTCTCTTGTGAATCCCATACAGCTGTACAGACAAATCACAACCCTAAGGTTGAAGTTACATTTGGACTGGGGTTTTGAAGGATGAGTAGACTGCCAGGTAGAGAAAATAGCACTTCAAGCAGAACGAGCTCATAGATGAACAACTCTGAGAGCAGCGTGAATGAGTCAATCGAAGTGAGCAGCTACCGCAATCGGTGAAGAGTCTGGGATGGCTACACTGAGGTAGAGGCAGGAACGGAGGAAGCCTGAGGCCTCTGCCTTGAAAACGGGTAGATGTAACTGCTTGGTGCAAAGCCCGACAATGCTAGATATTAACTACCTTCCTCTAACTGAAAACATTTTAAGATATCAAGTTCACTTTGAGATATACAAAACTTGAGGTACAGGTGGGTATTCACGGGGTGCTCCCTAGTGCACACCATTTGTCTAGAGCCGACCAAAACTAAAACAGGAACTCAGATCTCGAAATAAAAGGAATCTAGAGCAGAAGCTACAGGAATGTCCCTAGAAAGGCTGCATGGCAGTAAACAGGGCCATAGCCGAACTCTGGTTCTAACGGAAAGGGAGAAAGAGAAAGGACCAAAGAGGAAGAGTGTGGCAAAGTGCTAAGTATGGACAGAAGTTATACTAGAAAATGCTAGCTAGAGGTGAAGAGGAATACGCTGTGAAGCTATTGAATTTGACCATAAAGAGGTCTTGGTGACCACACTGACATTTTAGCAGAGGACAAAAGCCAAATAAGCAAATGAGGGGATGGAAACCATCTTGGGTAGTTATTTTGAGAAGCTACAGCAAGGTGGTAGAGATGTAATTAAGGGCACAGAGTATTCCTTGAAGAGACTGGAGTCGGCTTTCTACCTGAGGGGTCAGTGGATATGCAAACATCAAAAAAATACCCAATGCTGATTATCTGAGTCAGTGGTGGAAAGTTAACATTCAGCAGTTCAGCTTTTCACAACACACTGATCTCAAAAATAAGCCTAAGTGAAAAAAATGGAAATGCAGAATGCTGTACTCAGCCAGACTCCCTAGCGTAAGCTACAGAACTCCCACAAACCATCAAACGTAATACTGGAGACAGCTGTTGCTACTGCATCAACAGCTCAACAGTGCCAGAGAGAGTAAATAACAACTGTTTGCTTTAAAGGTTGATATATGCCAGAATTCAAAGCAAATAGCAAGCCCTTTCCTTAGAAATGCCAGATAGCTTGGATTGACATTTAATGGTAGATGGGCCCCAGGGTACAATATCTAAGAAAACAATCCATAAGGCTTTATGGTTAGTTCTAGAGCTTTTGAGGCCATTCACTCCACCACAGTAGATAGCATGCAGAGAAAAAGCACCCTTTAGAGACACTAGAGGTTGCCACGGTATCGAAGGATGGCTTTAACGAAGGGCTTAAGCCTGTAAATCCCTAACATGCGAAGAAAAATAGTCACCATACAAATGAGCATTCAAAACCAGATCTGGCTCCAGCTCGGCTTCTTGTGCTCCCATAACTACACAGCAGTACTAGAAACTTGAGTAGGTAAACTCAAAGCATCCTCCGGCAGCAATTTTGCAGGGATTTGGATTACATTTCCATGAATCCTACCTAATTCATGCTTGCACCGACTTGGTCCAGGCCTGAAATACATGGGTCATCACTGCCTCTCCCTGTGAAGATTGAGACTTGAGTATATATATATATATATATATATATATATATATAGAAGCATAACCTGCTTCCACGCTTAACACTTAAGTAACACCGGAGGTTAATAAATGCCATGGACACGCTGACCTTTTCTAATGGGCATGTCCATAAGCACTCCCGGACATCCTATACTTTGTACCCCACAGCCTAAATCCAATCCTGACCACCTTTGTACTTTTCTATCGACTTGTTCAGCTTTTTCAATCGGCTGTCAAGTTCCGAGACTGCAAAGTGACATTCACACTTAACTGACCTCGGGCCATTTCTTCAGGTCCCAAGCTGTCTAGTCTTGGTTGTGACGAACGGCACCTAAGAAACCCTGGCTGTCACAATCACTGTAAGGCTATCTTTACCTAGGTCATACTGTTTTCAGTTGCCAACACTGATTACTGAGTGGTTAGAGTAGGCTTTCATTTAGAAACCAGGAGGAGACAAACAGCATGTTTCCAGTTATTCTGCTAATTCTGTAACGATCATCTTTTGTCTACTGCTAACAGATCTTATTCTACTGCCCCCCTCCCCAAAAAAAACCAGAGGTGAGGAACAAGAACCAAGTTTATTTGTTCATTTCTTGCATTTGAAGTATTCCTCGATGACATCCTTCGCCTGAGACTCTTTGCCATAGTCCTAAAAAAACAATAAAAACCATTTTTTTAATTAACATTTAGAAACTCTACCAAGTTGTTAGCACTAGTTATGGTGAAGCTTTACAGAATTACTTGTCTTATGAAACTGCTTCCATCATTAAAATCTCTTATAGCCATTTTCAGGGACCTTAAGGACTTCAATGTCTTTAAGGCTCGTAACATGGCATTACTATTGCCAGCGTTTCTGAAATTTCTGCAGAAACACATTCAGGTAAGCAGATTAACTGGCTGGCTTCATTACAGCCTATCTTCCTTTTCTCAAAGACAGAAAAGGGGATTTTAAAATGTTGAAAATCACACATTTCTTCTTTAGGACATTCCTGACTTTCTTAACAATTAAAATCCTGCACAGAATTCTGCAGTTTCCCCGCACAACCTTCATCCCAGAGATAAACACTGACTTACCTTAACCACCACACAACTGCAACCAACCACTTTACGGGGCTTCCCCTCTCTGTCAATTTTACAGAGGCCTACCCATTCCCCTAGTTTCTTGTTGTCATCAACCTATTGAAAAGAATTAAAAAAAATAAAATAAACACAACACCATATTAGCAGACATTAATGCTACGGACAACATATCAGACTCGAAAGGTAGCTGTAGTCAGATAGGGTGACATGGCAGTTTCCTCATGGCAGTTCAGTAGAGGGAGCCAGTTGTCATCATGTACAGCACCAAGATAACCTGAAAGCACTCTACCTCATTTCTGTTCTGTACCAACACCAAAATTAACAATTAATTCTGCAGGAACAGAACATTTCCGCAACTAGCTTTAGCACAAACCAAGATACCAAATCTATGTGATGTTTTTCACAGCACCAGAAAGCAAGAACACTTTCTTTATAAAATCTACTAATAGGATACAACAGCATTATCCAGACATAACCCTAACTGGCTCAATTTTCATTAAGCTCAGGTATCTCTTAACAATTCAGATAATCAAATTAAATGGGTAACCTACCTTGATTAGGTTGATTTGGTGCTCAGCACAAAGGGCCTCCACCAACTTGACATACATAGGCTCATCACAGTTGGATGCAAGCACACAAAGATGGGCTTGGCGCCTGAAATGCAAAATGCAATATAAACCAAAACTCAGGTCTGAATCTACTACTCTTGTCACTTTACAAAGGAGTTATCTTTGCAACGACTACACTGGCAAAACACAAGCAACACCCCCCTGGGGAATACAACTACTTCAGTTTGAGGAACCTGTTAAGAGCATGGATTCGTTCATCTACAAAATCAAGCCTCCAGTTAACTCCCCAAAATACTAAGTTTATATAAAATTAGTTTACCAATTTGTGGCCAAAGCAGTACCATCCTTCCTTGCAAGCCACACACGTTCAAAAGCTGTTGTGTGAAACACAAACGACCACTATTAGAGTTGTTACCAGTTACTGGCCCAGAAAATTAGTTATGTGCAGCACTGCCATTGTACATAGTGCATTGTACAGTCACACCAGGACCTGAACGGCGTCCAACAAGAGTGCTATCTCCGATGGACTGAAGTGGCCAATCTACACCAAAGTTGAGTTGAACGAACTTAAATTTTCTGGTTATGAAATTCTTAAACAGTTAACGCACGTAGCTGTTTTGCCAATACAACCGGCCCAGAAACTAAATGAATGTATTTACGAATATTCCATATTTTTATTTCTACAGCTACCACTTTCTCAATTCATTTCAAAGTCCAGGTGTTTCTGCAGCATTAGCTTGCAATCCCCTAGGTTTAACTTGACAGTTCAATTTCTGCAAGCTGACAAAGGAGGATTCCTATCTGTCCTTTTCAGTAAAATTAGCCCCACAACCTACAGGTTTGTCAGACTGTTATGTTTCACTCATTAAAAGAGTGAAGGGGTATCCGACAATTTAAGTCATCATTCAAACACTGTAGTCTTTAAAAAAATCAAATACTCATCCCATTCCAAACAGAAACCCACAGAGTTTGTGGGCTATATAGATCTGAATCTGATACCTTTTCCTAGGTTTCCTGTAGGACGGATGCCATTCAGAACTTTTGAGCTAACACCATGAACTTCACGCTTTCTTCCCTCGGCTGTAGTTTTGTTCCGGTTCCAACAACCCACAGTATTGAGACTGATAAACACGTACTTGTCTAAGGCTTTGGCAGCTTCGCGAATTCCACGTGCTAGGCCATCGTGGATGAGGGCGGTCTTCAGCACCTCTTGCAAAGCAGTATTAACGTCCATTACACCTCCAGCAGCAATGCTAAAATAAAAGTCAAAACTATCGGTAAATCCCCCCACACAACACTTAACGACTTAGACTCAATAATCATTAAATTACATCAGATGCCCTTAGGGCGCCGCGGCCTACCCTGAGCCCGCACCGCCCGCTGCTCACGACCTCCCCGCACCATAACCCCGACCCTGAGCTCACCCTTCCTCGGCCATGGCGGTGGATTACAAGTGTAGTCGAATCTTGACTGCACTGTAATACAAAACCAAATAAAAAAAAAAAAAGAAATCAGTTGACTAAATAGCTCAGCCAAAGACCAAACCCCGCCAAACACGGCAAAAGCACAACTATCAGTCCCACCTTGCTCAACTCACCCCAAGCCTCCGCCTCCGCACGACTCGGCGGCGGCAGGGAAAGAGATCGTACGCGCCCGCATGACGGTATTTAAGGGCTTCCCAGGACCCCTATGCGCATGTGCACTCCCTTTCATGAAAGAGACGGCTCTGATAGTGCCGGGCCTCGAGAATTTCTGTTTCCGGATTGAGGCGGTTCTGAGACAAGAGTATTCCTAGTCTTCTAACTCTGAGAGGCCGTTCATTGACACGCGCAACAGGCACCAACGCGGGCAGCCTCATGCCGTCCTTCCCCGCCGGAGGCGTGGTCTACGGAGGCCCAGAGAGCTGGTTCTACGGAGCGCGAGGGGGGCCAAGCGCGCCTCTGTGCTGTGTTGTGAGCTCGCTGAAGCTTTCGCTTCTTCGCTAACTCCGTTTTAACCTTTGTCACACTGCCTTGTAATTTGTTGTCGATCCCACTAACTGGGTCTTCCTGAGCGGTACGCTTTCTCTTCACTTCTGAGTCACTCTAAATGTCTAAGAATGTGTCGTTTTGTCGGTGATCCTCATTTGTTGTGAAACGAAAGCCAGCACGTTTTCAATACCAAGCACGTGGTAAATTCACTTTACCGGCGGTGTGTTAGTAGAGTGGAACCTTAGGTGGTTGGTTACGGTTTCCAAATGTAGTTGGTTCTAAATGAAGTTGGTTTTTGTTTTTGTTCTGTTTGTTTGTTTGTAGCACTAGATTGTC
This sequence comes from Ursus americanus, assembly GCF_024610735.1. NCBI lineage: Eukaryota > Metazoa > Chordata > Mammalia > Carnivora > Ursidae > Ursus > Ursus americanus. The sequence goes on along the minus strand of NC_142137.1, from coordinate 46,140,328 downwards.
TCCTAAATTTGTAATCCCGCACGGATCGGGATTCAGTAGGTGCGTTTATAACGCCAGCAATGTGCCAGGCACAGGAACTGGATCCGGAATGTAATGATGAGAACGTGGTCTTTGAGAAATCCGGCATTAATTTTGCTATGCAGGACTGGCGAAGTTAGAAGTGGAATCTGAGGACCCTAGAACTCTGACTTTTACTAGAAGCAACATTTTGAATTTTGTATTTATTGGCATTCTCCTACCCCCATTTCAAAACGCAAATATATGAAATACGGCAGCGTATTCTCGGTAAAGTCTATTCTTTCTTTCTCTCTTTCTCTCTCTTTCCCTTCCTTCCTTCCTTCCTTCCTTCCTTCCTTCCTTCCTTCCGTCCTTCCTTCCTTCCTTCCTTCCTTCCTTCCTTCCTTCCTTCCTTCCTTCCTTCCTTCCGTCCTTCCTTTTTAACTTCCTCTCCTGACAAGTCTCCAAGCCAGTCAGCAGCAATTAGGCATTTGATAAGTGCCGGTACCGTGGATACAGTGAGACGAGTGCTGTGAAGAAAACAAAAATGGATAACATGAGTGTGGAATTAACCAGAACAACAGAGATATACTGGAACTTAAATTTATATAGCCCATTTTTACCTTTTTGAATGCCCACAGATTTTCATTTAAAAGTGTTGAGCTGTTTCTTTCTATTCATAACTCATCCTAAAAGGCTGCTCACTTATTTGTTGATTTAATAACCTATTGAACTTTTGTTTAAAAAAAAAAGCTGCAGAGTTTATAAGAATAAGATTTATTTCTGCCGCTCTCACGGTTGTGGTAGGAGTAAGATTTGAACTAAATATTAGAATACCTAAATGCCACAGGGTAGATACAAAGTGGCAGGGGGGTTAGAGAGTGGGGATGATGTGGAAAGATAAAGATGGATTTGAGTCTGTGGCAACGTTTGAAATGGGAAAAGAACAACAACAAATGAAAGGGTTCCAAACAGGGAGCGTGAGAGAAAAGGAGAGGGTATTCTAAGGGGAGGAGAGAGTAGGGTAAAGGCACAGATGCCTCCTTGGCTTTTTTGAAAGTTATCATACCACACTTGTATTCTCAAAAAAGAATGTGGTAGTTTCAACAATTTCTAATTATCTAAAGTTAATTAAAGTTAATGTGCTAAGCATTACGTTTCATATTAGATTTCTCTCCACCCCCCCCAAGAAAAACCCCAAATCTTAGAGAGAAGGCAGAGAATTTGGTAAAAACTCAAGAAACCTTTTAAAAGGGGAAAATAATCATTTCCAAACAATGTATTTATACAGGGGGAAAACAATTAAGTACCTTTTTGCTTATGTTGCTGATTTCTGTTTTCTAGCAGTTGGTAGTCTTTTATGTAGACTCAAATATCATGGGCCTATACTTTAATATTTCACCTTATAAATACCTGTTCTATCAGTTATAAACCTCTTTCCTTAGAACCAGACTCTCTCTCTCTCTCTCTCTCTCTATATATATATATATATATATTTTTTTTTTTTTTGAAGTCTAGTATATAGCTGTTTCTAATCCTAGGAATGAACTTAAAGGACACAGTGGTGATTCAAGGATTCTTTAATATAAATTTTCTTAGTTCACTTGTTTAAGCTTACCTCCTCTCCATTTTAGAGATTGCTAAAGGTGGAAGACAATAGAGACTAACGGCCAGAGTCACTCTTGTACCAGCAGATTATAATACTTACAGAAAGTACACAAATGTGCCTCTGAAATACCCATGAAAGGTAAATTCTAAAGTTTGTTTTAGGAAAATTAAATAATAAGAAGTAATGTTGTTTAGCACTTTCTATGTGCCAACTAATATGCTAAACTATGATGTTTTCTCCCTTGATTGTCCTTGAGACCCTGTGTGGTAGTGGTGGTATTAGCCTCCCTTAACAAAGTAAGGAAATAAGCTTAGAGGGTTGCTCAAGAGCTAGTAAATGCAGAAACTGGTTATTTGAGCCCAGTGGACTTCAAAGCTCATGCTTCCAACCCTTCATCCATTGAATGATTGCCCAAATGTGGATGATCACAGAATTCAATGATAACTCTTCACATCTGAAATTGGGAACAGTGCAACTGGTTCCACCTCATTGTGCTATAAAAAGTTGGATAGATGGGACAGGGAATATTGCAGTGTTAGGCAGAAAAAGAGAGCAGTAGAAATTCCGGATCTACGTTTAGATATTTTAGTAGTTTGCTACAGCTGCCATAACAAAGTATCAAAACCTGGGTGACTTAAAACAACAGGAAGGTATTGTCGTGCGGTTCTGAAGGCAAGTAGTCTGAAATCATGGCGTCTGCAGGGTTGGTTCTTTCTAAGCTGTGAGGGGGAATCTGCTCATTCCTTCCTCCTAAATTCTGGAGGTTTGCCAGAAATCTTGGTGTTCCTTGGCTGTGGCAGCATAATTCCATCTTCACATTCCATGTTCTCCCTGTCTGTGTCCAAATTTTTCTTTTTTTATAGGGATACTAGCTAACTTTTTTAAAAAGATTTTATTTATTTGAGAGAGAGAGAGAGCACAAGCGGTGTGGGGGGGGGGCAGAGGAAGAGGGAGAAATAGACTCCTGGCTGAGCAGGGAGGCTGCCGACAGGATCTGAGATCATGGCCAGAGCAGAAGGCAGATGTTTAACTGACTGAGCGCCCCAGGCGCCCCAAGGATACTAGTTACCTTGTATTAAGGGCCCACCCTACTCTGGTATGACCTCATCTTAACTAATTACATCAGAACAACCCTCCAGATAGGGTTTTGATATGAGGTGCAGGGGGTTAGGACTCGAACATATGTATTTTGGGGGAACACAATTCAGCCTATGATAGATGTCAGAAGAAGAGATGTAGGACAGATTAAATGATAGAAAAGATCTTTGAGTTAAACCACCACAAGCTTACTTGGAAGACCAGAGCTGGGAAGAGAAGCTGGCCCAGGGCCCATTAAAGATTTTATGTCTTGAAGTGATGGGGACCAGCTGAGCTGAGTTCAAATTTCAGCTCACTTTGTGGCCTTGGACAAATTACTTACTTTTCTGAGCCAGCAAAATCATGATAATACTATAAAACTTTGTGAGGATTAAATAGGATGTTTATTTAAAGTGTTTACCACTGTGCCTGTGGATGTAGTTATTTATCTTATAGAGAACTTCATATGAAAATATATGGAGGGGCGCCTGGGTGGCTCAGTCAGTTAAGTGTCTGCCTTCGGCTCAGGTCATGATCCCAGGGTTCTGGGATCGAGCCCCAGGTCTGCTCCTTGCTCAGTGGGGAGGCTGCTACTCCCTCTCCATCTCCCTCTGCCTACTGCTCCTTGCTTGTGCACTCTCTCTCTCATCAAATAAATAAATAAAATCTTTAAAAAATATATATAGGTAGGTAGATAGATAGATAGATAGATAGATTCTTAAGTATTACTTTCTCTTGCCCTAAACCGCCCAGCATTTAGTACAGTAACTTGCGTATTGGAATCACTAAACTAATGTGTACTGAGTGAACACATTGAATAAATAAGTTTAAAGAAACAACTGGGTAGATAGCAAACCTAAGAGAAAGCCATGTTGAAAACTACAGTAACTACAGAACTAGAGCAAGATAAATTAACATCTCTTGGCAGTTAGTGGGAGGTTTGGGGCATCCTAGAAAACCGTGTTTAAAAGAAAACTGCATTTAATTTGAAAACTTTTTAAATGTCCCTACCTTTGGGGATAGAAAAGAAATCCAATGAATGGAAATGGGAGGTAAGAAATAGGAGAAAACTCAGGAAATCTGCTGCAGCTCAGGATCATATAGGTCTAGTCTTGGCTTATGTAACATTTGGTTTTAAACATACTGCAGAAAATTAGTTGTAGCTGAAGAGAGGTTTAGGCCAAAGAAGATAGAATCCTATTATATCAAGGGAAGAATCAAAGGAGAAAGAAAAGTTGGTAAGAGGGAAGAAAATGAAAAAGAAAATAAGAAACAAGATGAATAAGAATGCAATAATTAATAAAGACATCTGGTCATAGCTTGTAAAGTTAATATGTAAAGCCTTTCATTGGAAACCTAGTTTATTAAGGGGGGAGATGGTTATAGGAGAGAATGGGGCTAGATGATTGAAAAGCAGAGTATGAAGCCTACATTAATAGCTGACGTATTTTGAGGGTTTGGTGTGATTCTCATCTAACTTTTTAAAGTTTTTTTTAAAGATTTTATTTATTATTTATTGGACAGGAGAGAGAGCACAAGCAGGGGGAGCAGCAGGCAGAGGGAGAAGCAGGCTCCCCACTGAGCAAGGAGCCCAATGTGGGGCTCAATCGCAGGACTCTGGGATCATGACCTGAGCCGAAGGCAGCCACCTAACCGACTGAGCCACTCAGGTGCCCCAAAGTTTTCATAAGTCTTACTAAGAATGTTTTCTCGGTCCTTGTTATTGCTACCAGATGCTCCCCAGAGCTCTTTGGGTGCTGTAGCTGCTTGCTACAGTGCAAATTCAGAATTTGTGGGAACTAAACATACTGAGGAAGATAATTGGAGATAATACTTAAGATTTATGAATAAACTAATTATAAACTAGCAACACGGGTAATTTATAAATGAAAAAAAAAAAAAGTAGTGGCCAATAGAGCAAACCCTAAATTCACATCAAATGTATTCACTTGTGATACAAGGGGGACCTGAGTGTGTAGGACTCCAGACCCCAATGCTGCTTTCTCTAGACTACTTCTGCTGTTACCTGTGTAACATTTCTTTGAAAAATGGGTCCTGATGCTATAAAATGTGTTTGATAACTGCAGTTTTCTTAGAGACACCTTGGAGTAAAACTAGGACCACTCCTGTCCTTAGAATAGAACTACATTGAAGACAGAAAAAAGTCCTAGTCACCTAACCAGTTCTAACCCCGCCGATGAAGTTAGAGGGCAGACTGACGATTCAAGAAGTCTTTATGTCAACTCTCCTCTCTATCATTTTCTGACTCTATAGCCTTGGTCAAAATACTTCTAGTCTCTCATCCTCAAGTGCTTCATCTACAAAATGTAGTGGGGAATTGAATGAGATGCTTTTAAAGACTCTTTTGGTTTGGACATTCTATGCTATTATTTTGCAACAATAATTTTAACTTCTAGTAAATGCTGAACACTTGTGGGGTCTGCTGTATTCATTTTCTGATATCATATGACTTCAGCACATGACACTGAGTTATAGCTGATGCCAACTTTCCTCGTGTGTATCCAAGTTATAGATGATCTCTTTATTTGTAACTGACAGTTGTTGCTTTCTTATCCTTATATAAAATATTTAGGATAAGATATTAGATATATTAGGATAAGAAAGCATGTTCATTGTAGAAAATTTGGATAATACTGTATCAATTATAGTTCTTTGCATACAACTGAATGACCTATGGCCAACATTAAAAAAAAAAATGAATCTACTGATAAGCTATTGGATGGCTCAGAAAATTAAAGGGTTTGCTGAGCAATCAGGTTTGAGGAATGATAGAAACAGGATGGTTCTAGGGATCTTGGTTATAGGAGCTCATGAAAAGTCTCGTAAGGCAGTGCTTCTCAAACTGACTATATAGAGATTTTTCACCCAATCCAGCATATAATAAAATACAACACAACTACTGGGAGCTTCTGCAAGACTAACTATCTTGCAGATAACAAATGTAAACTTAAAAAATTTTAAAACAACTACCTAAAGACAAAAGTAGAACTGGGGGAGGGAGGGTTTGGATGCTGATCAATGCTTGAAAAAAAGAATGGCAGTGGCTAAACTCCAATTTTTATGGCTTCTACTATAAGGGCAGACCACTGTCAGTGCCACATGGGGCAACTGATTGTCAAAATTTTGTTTTATTTCTTGGAAAACCAGAGGGCAGACTTTAGAGCAACCACAGCTACAGGAAATGGAAGGTTGGGGAAAATCCCAGAAAGGAGAGACTCTGAAAAAGGAAGACGACTATTCTATATATTAACTCTATCTAAATCTCTGGCTGGCTTTTGAACTACACATGTATGGGGCAGATTCTTAGCAATGTAGTGAAGGCTAAACAAATACACAGCAATTTCAGCTGCTTCCTACTGGGGAAACAGATATAAAGTCTTAAGGCAGGTTAACCCTTGATGACATTTTTTTTAATCAATATTATTTGAAAGCTAACAACAGAATCCAGAAATCTGTGCAATGTATTACTCATGATCCTTGATATGATATAAAATTATTATATATACTAAGAAACAGGAAAACATGACTCTTGCGCAAGAGAAAAGGCAATGTGGAAATCAAAGTTAAAATTAGCAGAATTTCAAAGCAGCTATTAAAATGTGCTCAAGAATGTAAAAAAATTATCATAATGAATGAGCAAATAGAAAAAGCATAAACTATAAAAGAGGATCAAATAGAAATCTGAGAATTAAAAAATAAAATGTAAGAAATTTATTGGAAGGGCTAGCAGTAGACTGAAGATGACAAAAGAAGGACTCAGTGAATTTTAAGCTAGATCAGTCTGAAATTACCCAACATGAAGAACAGAGAGAAAAACTACTGAACTGAAAAGAGTGAATAGAGCTGCAATGATCTGTGGGACAAAATAAAAAATCTAACATACATATAATTAAATGCATATTCCTAACATACACAATTGGAATGCCAGAAGAAGACAAAGAATGAGATAGAAAAAATATTTGAAAAAATCATGTCCAAAAGCTTCCAAAATTTCATGAAACACATACATTTACAGATTCAAGAAGCTCAGTGAACCCCAAGAAGTATAAATACAAGTACAGAAGGAGGAGTTAAGATGGTGGAGGAGTAGAAGGACCTTATGCTTGCCTCTTCCCTTGAACACAACTAGATAATTATCAAATCATTCCAAACATCCAGGAAATCAATCTGAGGACTGAGAGAACTACCTGTACAACTAGAGGGAGAAAAGAGGCCACATCATGGAAGGTAGGAGGTGCAGGGATGTGATTTGGAGGAGAAAAGAACCATGGGTGCTATGGAAAGGAGGGAGCCCTGACCACAGAGAGAGGAGAGAGAGAGAGAGAGAAAGAAACAAAAAACAAAAAACAGCATGTGGGGGATTGCATAAGTAAAGCACTTCCCCAAAACCAATGGCTAGGAAAATGAGAGGGGCTGATTGTAGCAAGTTTTTACAAGCAGCAGAGATGAAAGTCTGAAGTTTTAGAAGTCCGCAGCATCACCAGGGTAAAGCCTGGTGGGCACAGCAGTGCTCCTCTGAAGGAGATGGAAGTCAGAGGTAAGGGACTGGAAGCATCCAAGGATCCCCTGGGTCATGCCTGGAGAGATAGTTCCCCTTCTTGGAGTACATTTGGGAGAGGTGGCATTGCCTCTCAGGGAACAAATGAGTGGGAGGGCTCCACTGAACTGTCCCATTCGTTAGCATACAAGAAGAGGCATCTGAGGGCAGCTAACCCAGATGCCAGCTTTTTGCTGTGCTTTAGCATAAACTCCAAGCCCTTGTGCAGTCCTGTGACTGCTATTCTGGGACAAACCACAGCAGGGCAAGATCCTCCCCCAGAGAATCTCAGGTTCACAGGATCACAGGATCATGGGTCCAAACCATGTTCAGTCCCTAAAATTTGGAGGTTTGAAACCCAGCCATATACCTGAGATAAAACAGAGGAGAACTGCGCTACCACCAGGGGTGGGGGACAGTGCAGACACAGACAAGGTCAAGGCAAGGATCTGACGGATGCTTGGGACACAGGAGGGAGATTGTTCACTTTTCTGTGGGGGTTTCCTACACAGTCACAGTTGTGAACTCCCCTCTCTGGGGAAGAGAATGGGCAAATGCCATTTTTCACCCCTCCCATTAACACACAAGGACTTCAGCGAGCAGCACAGTTCACAGAGCGGAGGCTTGAGCCACTTAGATCAAGCCCTGCATCCCTATGCTCTGCAAATGCCTTTTTTAATAGGGCAAGTGTGACTGAGAGCCAGAGCAGCAACAGGCCCCTCCCCCAGAAGACCAGCATAACCCCACTACACACACCAGGTCTACTGATCATAGAGTGTTGTAGAACTTCAGCTCTTGTGGAAATAGGACCAGGCACAGGCCTTCCTAACACACATAAGATAGACACCTACACAAAATGCCAAGATGGAGTAATTCATCCCAAAAGAAAGAATAAGAAGAGATCACAGTCAGGGAGCTAATCAAAATAGATATAAGTAATATTCCTGAACCAGAATTAAAACAACAATCACAAGGACACTAGCTGGGCTTGAGAAAAGTGTAGAAGAAACCAGAGAGACCCTTACTGCAGAGATAAAAGACCTAAAAACTGGACAGGCCACAACTAAAAACTGCTGTAACTGAAGTGCAGAACTGACTGGATGTAATGATGACAAGGATAGAAGAAGCCAAGGAACAAATAAGTGATACAGAAGATAAAATTATGGAAAATAATGAAGCCGAAAAGAACAGGGAAAGAAAAATATTGGATCACAGATGTAGATTAGGGAACTCAACAACTCCGTAAAGCATAATAACATTTGAATCATAGGAGTCCCAGAAGACGAAAAGAGGGAAAGAGGGGGCAGAAGGTTTATTTGAGCAAATTATAGTTGAAAATATACAACCTCACCTTACACCTAAAGGAGCTAGTAAAAGAACAGGAAATAAAGCCGAAAGCCAGCAGAAGAAGGGAAATAATAAAGATTAGAGCAAAAATAAATGATAGAAATTTTAAAAAAACCCAGTAGAACAGATCAATGAAACTAAGAGCTGGTTCTCTGAAAGAATTAATAAAATTGATAACCCCCTAGCCAGATTTAACAAAAAGAAAAGAAAAGAACCCAAATAAATAAAATCATGAATGAAAGAGGAGAGATCACAACCAACATCACAGAAATATGAACAATTATAATAAGAGTACATTATGAAAAATTATATGCCAACAAACTGGGCAATCTTGAAGAAACGGACAAATTCCTAGAAACCTACAAACTATCAAAACTGAAACAGGAAGAAATAGAAAATTTGAGCAGACCTAACCAGCAAAGAAATTGGATCAGTAACCAAATATCTCCCAAGGAACAAAAGTCCAGGGTCAGATGGCTTCCCAGAGGAATTCTACCAGACATTTAAAGAAGAGTTAATACCTACTCTTCTCAAACTGTTCCAAAAAATAGAAATGGAAGGAAAACTTCCAAACTCATTCTACAAGGCCAGCATTACCTTGATTCCAAAACCAGACAAAGATCCTACTAAAGAGAATTACAGGCCAATATCCCTGATAAACATGGATACAAAAAAATCCTCAACAAGATACTAGTAAGTCAAATCCAACAGTACATTAAAAGAATTATTTACCATGATCAAGTGGGATTTATTCCTGGGCTGCAGGGGTGGTTCAATATTTGCAAATGAATCAACATGACACACCACATTAATAAAAGAAAGGATAAGAACCTATGATCCTGGGGCGCCTGGGTAGCGCAGTCGTTAAGCGTCTGCCTTCGGCTCAGGGCGTGATCCCGGCGTTCCGGGATCGAGTCCCACATCGGGCTCCTCCACTGGGAGCCTGCTTCTTCCTCTCCCTCTCCCCTGCTGTGTTCCCTCTCTCACTGGCTGTCTCTCTATCACATAAATAAATAAAATCTTTAAAAAAAAAAAAAAAAAGAACCTATGATCCTCCCAATAGATGCAGGAAAAGCAATTGACAAAATACAGAATCTATTCTTGATAAAAACACTCAAAACAGTAAGTATAGAGGGAACACACCTCAACATCATAAAAGGGCATATATGAAAGACCCATAGCTAATATGATCCTCAATGAGGAAAAACTGAGAGCTTTTCCTCTACAGTCAAGAACAAGACAAGGATGTTCTCTCTCACCATTGTTATTTAACATGGTACTGGAAGTCCTAGCCTCAGCAATCAGACAACAAAAAGAAATAAAAAGCATCCATATCGGCAAGGAAGAAGTCAAACTTTCACTATTTGCAGATGACATGATACTCTATGTAGAAAACCCAAAGACTTCACCAAAAAATTACTAGAATTAATACAAGAATTCAGCAAAGTTGGGGCGCCTGGGTGGCACAGCGGTTAAGCGTCTGCCTTCGGCTCAGGGCGTGATCCCGGCGTTACGGGATCAAGCCCCACATCAGGCTCCTCCACTATGAGCCTGCTTCTTCCTCTCCCACTCCCCCTGCTTGTGTTCCCTCTCTCTTTGGCTGTCTCTATCTCTGTCAAATAAATAAATAAAATCTTAAAAAAAAAAAAGAATTCAGCAAAGTTGCAGGATATAAAATAAATGTACAGAAATTGGATGCATTTCTATACACCAATAATGAAGCAGCAGAAAGAGAAACCAAGGAATTGTTCCATTTACAATTGCCCCCAAATCCATAAGATACCTAGGAATAAGCCTAACCAAATTAGTAAAAGTTCCATACTCTGAAAACTATAGAACACTTATGAAAGAAATTTAAAAGGACACAAAGAAATGGAAAAATATTCCATGCTCATGGATTGGAAGAATAAATATTGTTAAAATGTCCATACTACCCAAAGCGATCTACACATTTAATGCAATCCCTATCAAAAGAGCATCAGCATTTTTCACACAGCCAGAATAAACAATCCTAAATCTGTATGGAACCACAAAAGACCCTGAATGGCCAAAGCAATCTTGAAAAAGAAAAAGCAAACATGGAGGCATCACAGTTCTGGGCTTCAAATTACATTACAAAGCTATAGTCATCAAGACAGTATAGTACTGACACAAAACAGAAACATAGATCAGTGGAACAGAATAGAAAACACAGAAATGGACTCACAACTATATGGTCAGTTAATCTTTGGCAAAGCAGGAAAGAATATCCAATGGAAAAAAGACAGTCCCTTCAACAAATGGTTTTGGAAAAACTGGACAGCTACATGCAGGAGAATGAAACTGGACCACATCCTTAAACCACACACAAAAATAAACTCAAAATGGATGAAAGACCTAAATATGAGACAGGAAACCACCAAAATCCCAAATGAAAACACAGCTAGCAACCTCTTTGAACTTGGCCACAGCAACTTCTTGCTAGACATGTCTCCAGAGGCAAGGGAAATAAAAGCAAAAGTGAACTATTTGGACTTCATGAAGATAAATAGCTTCTGCACAGTGAAGAAGACAATCAATAGAACTAAAAGACCACCTATGGAATGGGAGAAGATATTTGCAAATGATATATCTGATAAAGGGGTAGTATCCAAAATCTATGAAGAACTTACCAAACTCAACACCCAAAAAACAAAGAATCCAGTTAAGAAATGGGCAGAAGACATGAACAGACATTTTTCCAAAGAAGACATCCAGATGCTTAACAGACACGTGAAAAGATGCTCAACATCACTCATCATCAGGGAAATGCAAATCAAAACCACGAGGAGACTACCACGTCACACCTGTCAGGATGGCTAAAATTAATAACATAGGAAACAACAGATGTTGGCGAGGATGTGGAGAAAGGGGAACCCTCCTACATGGTTGGTGGGAATGCTAATTGGTACAGCCACTCTGGAAAACGGTATGGAGCTGCCTCAAAAAGCTAAAAATAGAACTACCCTACGATCCAGCAATTGCACTACTAGATATTTACCCAAAGGATACAAAACTACTGATTTGAAGGGGCACACACACCCTGATGTTTATAGCAGCATTATCAACAATAGCCAAACTATGGAAAGAGCCCAAATGTTCATTAACTGATGAATGGATAAAGAAGGTGTGAGATAGATATAGATATAGATATAGATATAGATATAGATATAGATATATTCACACACATACATACATATATACATGTACATATATACATATATACACACATATATAGAGAGAGATGATATATGATGGAATATTACTCAGCCATCAAGAGAATGAAATCTTACCATTTGCAATGATGTGGATGGAGCTAGAGGGTATTACGCTAAGAGAAATAAGTCAGTCAGAGAAAGACAAATAACATATGATTTCATTCATATGTGCAATTTAAGAAACAAAGTAGATAGATGAACATAGGGGAAGAAAAAAAAAAAGAGAGAAGCAAACCATAAAAGATTCTTCGCTAGAGAGAACAAATCAAGGGTTGATGGAGGGGAGGCAGGTAGGGGATGGGCTAAATGGATGATTAGTATTAAGGAGGGCACTTGTAATGAGCACTGGGTATTACATGCAAGTGATGAATCACCAAATTCTACTCCTGAAACCAAAATTATACTGTATGTTAACTAACTAGAATTTAAATAAAAACTTGAAAAAAAACTACACACATACCTAGACACATATAAGTGAACTATTGAAACTCAAAGATAAAGAGAAAATTCCAAAAAGCATCCAGGACAATAAAAAGATATGTAACATTCAAAATTATACTGATTTCTCTTGAGGAATTATAGCAACCAAAGACAGTAGAACCATGTTCTGAAGAGGCTGAAAGATAACACCTCTCTTCCCATATTTCTATATCCAATAAAAAGATCCTCCAAGGATGAGCTTCCCTGAGGAAGTAGAATTTAAACAAAATATTCCACTTTAGTTTGTAAAAAAAAAAAAAAAAAAAAAAAGTTTCCATAGTTTCCATATGTTTATGATGAGTATATAAAACTTCAAAGAATGGTTACTTGTGGTAGGCTAATAGTGACTCCCAAAGGTATATTAACATCCCAATCCCTGAAACTTGTTACCTTATTTGAAAGAAGAGTCCATGCAGATGTGATTAAGTTAAATATCTTGAGATGAGAAGATCATTTTGGACTTTGGCTCAGTGAAATTGATGTTGAACGTCTGGCCTTCAGGCTGTTGTTTTAAGGCACCCAGTTTGTGGTAATTTGTCACAGCAATCCCAGAAAACTAATATGATAATATTTTTGCCTGTCACATTGATCATGTGAGGTAGAGGATAGAAGTGGAGAGAAAGTTAGGAATATGAATATATACCACAATACACTTTATATAAATGAAAAATGGATGCAAAATAAGAGTATACATTTTATGAAGATATATACAAGCAAAAAGACTTGTATTAAATATGCAAGAATGGCATGTCCGGCAGGCTCACTGGGTAGAGCTTGCAACTCTTAATCTTGGGGTTGTAAGTTTGAGCTCCATGCTGGGTGTAGAGATTACTTAAAAATAAAATTAAAAAAAAAACATGCAGGGGTGCCTGGGTGGCTCAGTCGTTAAGCATCTGCCTTTGGCTCAGGGCGTGATCCTGGTGTTCTGGGATCGAGCCCCACATCAGGCTCCTCTCCTGGGAAGCCTGCTTCTTCCTCTCCCACTCCCCCTGCTTGTGTTCCCTCTCTCACTGGCTGTCTCTCTCTCTGTCAAATAAATAAAAAATCATTAAAAAAGAATGCAAGAATGATTGCTGATGCAGGGGATGGGAATGGGGATAGAGAGAAATAAATGACAATAGAAATTAAAAACTCAGCTGAAGGACTGGAAGATAAAGTTGGGGGAAATCCCTACAAGATGGACCAAGAACAGTAAGAGATAAAGAGTAGAAGAGAAAAAGAATAATAAGTAAGAGGGCCAGTCTAGATGACCCAATATCTGCATAAGGAGCAGTCCAGAAAGAAAGAACAAAAAAGGAAATGTAATCATCAAAGAAATAATTCAAAAAATTTTCTCCTTTATGGTTTGATGTTAGATTGGAGAGGGAACGTAGAGTAACATGAAATTGGAGAAGCTAGTGGGGGTTAGATAATAAAAATTCTGGAAAGCCACTTGAAGGAAGGTGGGCTAGAACTAATCCTTCTGTTTTGAACGGCTCTAAAGACTCTTCTTACCTACCTAAGGAATTTTTGCATAAACTTCAATACCCAAGATAACATCTCTTCCTCAGGGAGCCATCCTGGCGTCACTTAGCCAAAGTAAAGCGTTCTTACAATATGTTTCTATTACAGAACTCATTGCAGCATAATAAATTATTTACAGGTGTTTGTGTTACCCGCTAGATGGAGGTATGCTACTTGAGGCTGGATGGGGCTTATTCATCTTTAAATTCACTATGCCTGAAACAAGATGGTAACTCAGTAGTCTTTTAAATTTTATGTTGGTCTCAAATCAAGAATTTTGCAGGCCTTAAACGTTAACTGTTTCCGAATAGTAAATAAGGTGAAGATAAGGGAAGCCTCTGTGCGTGTGTGTGTGCGTGTGTGTGTGTGTGTGTGTGTGCAGGTGCCCGCAAGTTGTGATGGTGACGGTAAGGTGGCCGCCTATCTTTTCTGTGTCTATATAAGCTTCCTTTCTTACCTTAATGGAAATACATTTTACTCATTTTAGGCTAGGGGGTTCGCCTACCTAGAATAGGTAGTCCTCCCCCACCCCACCGCATACAGAATGAAAAGTACCCCCTATCCGAGGGCGTGGAGTACGATAGTAGCCTGTGTCTTTAAAACAAACAAAGCGCTGCTCCACCCCATGCCCGCCCCCGGCCCGCCTCCCGGAGCGCTTAGGTGTCCTCCCCCGCGGCGAGCAGCTCCCGGCCCAGCGCTACCCGCGAGGAATCGACAATGCCAGGGTCAGGCTGATCAGGCGCCGCCGGCTGGTCCGCTCTTGCGAGGTCAAGTCCGAGGGCGCGGGCTTGGACCCCTGAGCCCCGGCGCCGGAGTCCGCGCACCGCACATCGCGCGCATGGACGCGCCGGGGGACCCGGAGGGCCCACGCCTCCCTAGAGGTGACCGAGAGCGGCGCGGACAGACACCCCTCGGTGGCGTGGGCCCTGTCCCCTTTATCGACGATTGAACTCGTTTTAGCTTGGTTTGTTTCGAAGAGATTCAAAAAAGACTGGGGCCTGGCGGGGGGCTTGGGGTTAGTTAGAGCTCCTCTCTCTCTCTCTCTCTCTCTCTCTCTCTCTGGAAGGGGTTAAAGGTCAGGGCCCGGGCGAGGTCTCTCAAGACTTTTCTCCTCTGTGCCGCTGCTTCTATAAATATCGAGTGATTGGGAATGCATTCAAATAAGTATGCCATTAGACAAAGGTAAAGCTTTACATTTCGGGCACCTACTCTTGCTCCCCCTTTTTAACTTTCAGTTCGCTTCCTCATCTATTCCAGAAGTTTTACAAAGATTCTTGAGACTTCCTCATCTTGCACAGATTTTTTTTCCCCGCTGGACTGCATTGGCAACCTCTGAAAAGTAGATCAAACGAAGTAAAGTTTTCTTACTTAAATTTCTCTTTTTCTCCAAGCCATTGAATTTAAAAATGACTGATAGATTTGCTGAATATTTGAAACTGAGTAATTGACCTGTTGTCTTTAAATTAAATGAACACTTAGCCCTGGGAATAAGTATTAAAATAACCAGTGCACAAGGCCAGTTATTAGTGTAAAATATATATCGATTTATGGATTTGTGGGACTTGTCTTTCCAGCAGCATACCTTTGTTAAGTATTCATTCGCCAATTGAATACTTTAGCTTGTTTTCTTCTACTTACACTTCACTTACCTTCAGTACTACCCTAGACTGCTTAATGAGCAGCTAACATGACATGCTTAGAACATTTTGAGTCCATGTAGCATATGGAGCTAGGAACTTGAGAAATTACATAATACTTTAGAGAGCAGTACCCTGTGGAGATCTCCTTGTTGTCTCATCCTTCTTGAAGGAATTTATTAAAGGTGGAAGAAATAGTGAAGGTAAAATAGATCAGATGGTTTGATAAATTCTATCCTGAAAATGATACGTTTTCAAAGTGGGAGTGATGTATGAGTTTTGTGTTACATTGGATCAAATGTGCTAAATTCAAAATAGCCCTTACCCCTCAAATATTATCTTCAGCATGCACAGAAGTGACATTTGCGAACTTCGATCAGGCGTCCCAATTATATGCCTGTAATTGTAGCATGTTTGCATTTAAGGTGATGACCCTCCAGGAAGTGCAAGAGAGACACCCAGACAGCTTTCAAGAGAACAGCTCTTTGTACTGATATCAGCAGCTTCCATTAACTTGGGTTCTATGATGTGCTATTCTATCCTTGGACCCTTTTTCCCCAAGGAGGTGAGACATTTTTTTATATTTTTATGAATTTTATTTTTTTAAAAAGCAGTTTGAATTGTTTCATTTTATGGTGTATAAAATGTAAAAATCTGCATTTATTAAAGATGATGCATAGAACTTTAGTAAACAGAAAGACCTCTGATGGAATATTTGATACCAGAGGAAAAAAAAAATCCTGTCAAAAAGAAAATCCTCTTGGGAGATAACTCACCTAAATATAATTGACCTGAGGATTACTTTGCTTACCATGTAGTTTGATAAATCTTTGTTTGGTTTCTGGAGCTGAAACAAAGGGGTGCTCTAAGTAATTGAGGTTTTAGCATTATTGCAAAAGGTCTATGCTAAGACAGGAAGCTTGTCTTCTGGAGTTTTTAGCTTATTAATATTTTGGAATTAGGAAGACATGGTCCCACTAAGTCCCCTTTCTCTGACTTGAATTTCTTGTGGAATCTAGTAGCAATGGTTTGTGCCAAGGAGGAATTCTGATTATATTGGCTAGTTCCTTCCAATCATTGCCTTTTATGTGGGTTGATAGGTCATGGCACAGACTCAAAGGGAATTAACTCCTAGAGAATCCACCTGGAATCTGGAGGGGGGTGGGATGTAGCATGAAAGGAATGATACTGGCTTTGTACTCTTCGAGAAAGCCTCAGCTGTCATTGTGCTCTCAGTCCTCTCACTGCCTTGATAACTTGGAGTCCTTCATTCTGTGTGTTACCAAGGAGGATGGAAATGGCTTCTCTGCTAAAGGAACAATGTGACTCTGTACCCATACAGTGCTTTTTAGTTTTTCAATGTGCTTTCCCACACATTTATCCCATTTGGTCTCTGCAGCTACTCCGTAAGATAGGCAGAGTAGTGAGAATCCCATGATGTTGCCAGTGAAGACAAGACTCAGAAGTTCAGTGACTGGCCCAATTTAGTTCCCTTTACTGAATGCGAGTGGAGGGGTAATGGCCTCCCACTCTAGGGTATGCAGGCATTGGATGCGTTAGGGCAGAAAAGAGACCAGGAAAATGTCCCTCTCTTGTCTATCCATTGGGAGTGAGAAAAGATGAAAAAAACATAAGTTGTAGAGTATTTGGACACCCTTTACCAAAAGGCTGTTCAAATTGTTAGGAGACTCTAGAGGAAGGAGTGGTTAATTTTGTCCTGTGTGAGGGTGGTGAGGGAGGGAGGGAGACAAAGGGGTAGTACTGAAAGGGACCTCATGGGCTGGATCCAAGGTGAGTCTTGAGCAATGTAGTTCTTCAAGTGAACAACAGAGGCAAAGGTGTTGTAGGAAAGAAATAGCTTGAGATAGTCATGGGATTAGCAAAGTAGATAGCATGTTCTTGGGGAAAGCACACAACTTGAGGTGGCTTGGGCCTGGGCTGGAGGGATGTCCAGCAGGAGGCAGCAGATCTGTGGAGACAGGGGGAGCTACCAGGCAAGGGTCCTTCCATATATGCCAAAGATATCAGGGTTGTTTGACAAGACAGAGTAGCCTGATGAATTCTGGGTTTCGGAAAATATAATGATGGGTAGAGCCTCCGGAATGAGGACAGAGTAACTGGAAGAAAAGTTAGCAGAGCATTTCCTGGCTCAGTTGGAACTCAGAGCAACTAATGTTGGTTGGAATACAAAGGAAAACCAGACTGTAGATGTGTGGGGGTTTTTGTTAATAATTTTTCCAATCTTTTTAAAAAAGATTGACATATAGTTGATGTACATTGTTATATTAGTTTCATGTCTACAAACAACAATTAGATAATTCTATACATTATGCAGTGCTCACCACAAAAAATGTAGTTACCATCTGTCACCATACAAAGTTATTGAAATATTATTGACTATATTCCCTATGCTGTACTTTTAAGTTTTTGATTTAGTTTTTTTGCTTACAGGAGGGAAGGCTGAAGGAAAGAAGATGGAGGCAGGGAAAGAGCTTTCTAACTTTAAAAGATCTATATACAAAGAGTGGGCTCTTCCTTTTCATTTCTTATTAAAAATAAAGCTTTGTGATTGCCAAATGCACTGGCAAAACTTACCTTTCCTCCTGCATGTATCCTTCCTATTAGCTAGAGCTAATTAGACAAAGGAAAAACAGGGCCCTTCTTAAATTCTGGTGCAGGATTCCTATTTCTACTCATCCTTTTTCTGGCACCCTCTTTCTTTGTCACAGGATAACATGTGAACTAGAAATTGCTTTTAATAGCTATTCTTGCTTTTCTAATGTGAAGCAGCCTCCACATTCCAAAAGTGATATTTAGCTGCTGCCATGGAATGTGATTCTGGGATATCTGAAGTCACCATCCCATCTCCACAGCGAGTGTGGGAACCTGCAAAACATGGCAACTGTCATGGCTGCCATGACCGTGTAACTTTCGCACATCTGTGTCCTCATGTATAAAATGGGGCCGGCTAAAAACATACCCCTTATTTAATTGTTGTTAGAAAGCATGTCAAACAGCACTTCATAGAGATCTTGGCTCATAGTGAGGATCCAATAAATGTAAGTTGCAAAGCCATTATATAAATAATGCCAGACTCTAGGATTAAATACTTACCAGCTCGACTAAGCAAAGAACATGGATAATATGACTTGACCAGTGAATGTTCTTTCCATATCTTTATTGACTCCTTTGATGACATCTTCCTGTTGAGGAACCTGTGTTAGTTTGCTAGCACTGCCATAACACAGTACCACAACCTGAGGGGCTTAAACAGCAGAAATTCATTGTCTAACAGTTCTGGAGGCTGGAAATCTGGGGTCAAGGTGTTGACAAGGTTGGTTCCTTCTGAGGACTGTGAGGGAGGGGTCTGTTCAGGCCTCTCTCCTTGGCTTATCCATCGCTGAATTCTCTTCCCATCTGTCTACTTTTGGTTTTATTGCCTGAGCTTGTGGTGTCAAATCTAAGAAATCACTTCCAAGACCAATGTCAAGAAGCATCCCCCTTTGAGGACTTTGACAGTTTCAGGTCTTACATTTAAGTCATTTTGAGTTGATTTTGTGAGTGTGTGTAAGATGAAGGTCTGATTTCATTCTTTTGTTTGTGGATGTCTAGTTTCCCCAACGCCATTTGTTGAAGAGATGATCCTTTCTTCATCGTGTCCTTGACACCCTTGTGGAAGATCATGTGCGTGGGTTTATTTCTAGGTTCTCTAATCTGTTCCATATGTTTGTCTTTATGCCAGTGCCATGCTGTTTTAATTACTTCAGCTTTGTTAATTAAATTTGATTAATTAATTAATTAATTAAGAGAGTGCACTTGCATGCACACAAGTGGGGGTAGGGGTAGGGGCAGAGGGAGTGAATGTTAAGCAGACTCTACGTCCATCACAGACCCCCACTCTGGGGCCTGATCTCATGACCCTGAGATCATGACCTGAGCCGTAATCAAGAGTTGGATGCTTAATCCACTGAACCACCCAAGCACCCCTGTAATTTATTTTTGAAATCATGAAATGCATTGCCTCCAGCTTTGTTTTTCTTTCTCAAGATTATAAAGCTAACAATTCTTTTTGGGTGTGGTGAGTGAGCAGTTTTCATGTCAGAGACTAGGTTTTACTTACATGTGAGAGACTGGTTTCCCTTCCTTCCCCATCCTGCTTATTTTAAAATGATAATCTTTGAAATTGCTACGCAGATAAAGATTACAAGAAAACAATGGTCTGATCTAATAGCTCCCATCTTTCCACATGGATGAGAATTTGTCTTTCAAACTTTGTTTCTTTTCTGTTTCTTCAAAGGCTGAAAAGAAAGGAGTCAGCAATACAGTTACTGGTATGATCTTTGGATGTTACGCTTTGTTTGACTTGCTGGCATCTTTGGTATTTGGAAAATACGTAAGTATTGAAGTTCATATGAACATTTTAATTTTTATATGTTGTGTAATGAGTTATTCTAATTTAAGTCTAGAATTTCTGTTGGTACAGAAATAGCCATTATATTTTATGAATTATGCTACTGTTGATGGTTCCATTCTTAGGGTTGATTGATTTTTTTAAAGTTTTTATTTGAATTCCCGTTAGTTAACATCGGTATAATATTAGTTTCAGTTGTACAATATAATGATTCCACACTTCCATGAAACACCTGGTGCTCATCACAAGTTCCCTCCTTAATCCCCATGACCTATTTCATGCATCCCTCCCACTCACCTCCCTTCTGGTGACCATCAGTTTGTGCTCTAGAGTTAAGTGTCTTCTTCTTGGTTTGCGTCTTTGTTTCTTTCTTCCCCTTTGCTCGTTTGTTTTGTTTCTTAAATTCCACATATGAGTAAAATCATATGGTATTGGTCTTTCCCTGACTGACTTATTCAATTACCATTATGGGTTGATTGATTTTTCACTTCCTCCGTGTTTGCAAGCAATGTATGTTGTCATTCCACTAAAGAATTATTATAATCTTATATTAATTGTATATGTATTTCCCAAACCTTATATTTTCTATTTATGTGGATGTGGACTTGTAACAGTCATCAATTTACCACTCTTCTCTGACATTTATTATAGCTTGTACAAATTGGAGCAAAATTTATGTTTGTAGCAGGAATGTTTGTCTCAGGAGGAGTTACAATTCTCTTTGGGTAAGTCATGTTCTGATATGTTTGGGAGCTTGAACAGATTTCATAATTTATCTTCAGTTTAAAATGTTAATGGATTCTTTAAATCAGTCAGCACCATTGATTGCCTGTTGAGGGCCCGGCTTGTAGCTGTTGGTGAAGGGAACTGGATGTTTAAACGATAGGACAAATGAAGGAAAGAGTCTTCTAAGGACTTACCGTTAAGTGGCTTCTGAATCTGTTCCTCAGGACTCCTATGAGTGTGAGTGACGGAAACTTAACTCACTTTTCTGAGTCACGGCTATGTTTTGGTTCAAGTGCAAAGTGCATTAAAGAATCAGCTGAAGCATATCAGAAGACAGATGTTAAAATAATGTCATCGGAAATCTTTTTCAAGCTCCTGCTTTGCTTTCCTCTTTTTGTGCTTTGTTCTTGGACAAGCTGCCCCCTTGTGGTAGCAAGAAGTCCCCCTGGCAGCTCCCATAGGAAGAATTCCCCAGCGGCTTCCCACTTTTCCTGAGCTTCCAGTAGATCCACAGAATGGAGCCCTTGACCTGATCTCTGCTGGTGACCCATCCTTGCCTCAAGGGCAGCGTAGGGGAGGGGAATGCTCTGATTGGCCAGGCTTGAGTCACGTGCCCCCTTCATAATGGTTCCCTCCATTGCTGTTTCCGGAAAAGGGAAAGTAAGTGCCAGAGGCAAAAATAGCTGTAGAGATTCTTAAGCTTGAGTCCTTACACCAGCAGCATAGTGGCAAATCATATGGAAGAGTCTATACAACTTCTTGGGGAACATAGAGGCATGAAAAGAGTACAGTAAGATTATGATGAATTAAGGTCAGGAAGCCTTCATATCAAACTAAGAGTTGTTTTTTTTTTTTGTTTTTTTTTTTGTTTGTTTTGTTTTTTTTACTTTTTCTTTTTTTTTTGCAGGGGAGTGGGGGGATAGTCTTCTATTTTCTGCATTATTATTATTATTATTATTATTATTATTATTATTGTTTTAGATTTGAGTTCTACCACTGAGGGATACCTGAGGCCTAGAAATCTTTTGTATATGTTCTTGTGAGAGTGATTCTACATATCAAAAAGCCTATTTAGTATTATCATGAAGAGGGCCAGCTATGTTAGCACAAAAGGGCAATGAAACTGTCAGTCTGACTCAGATCGTTACCAAAAAAAGAGATAATTCCCTTCTACTGAAAGTATAACAACGCAACTTAAAAAAAATCATATTCTAAAGAGATTTATTGTAAGAACTATGGGTGAGGTACTACTCTTTTCAGTGAGTCGAGATACAATAAAAACCTGCCTGGCATTTGTGAATTGTCTTGTTCTTTTTTAGTGTATTGGATCAAGTTCCGGAAGGACCGATATTTATTGCTATGTGTTTTCTAGTGAGAGTGGCAGATGCGGTCAGCTTTGCGGCAGCAATAACTGCTTCTTTTTCCATTCTCGTAAAGGCTTTTCCAAATAATGTGGCTACGGTGTTGGTATGTATGTCATACATGTTTCCTATTTTCCTCTTAGTGTAGGCTAAAATATTTGCCCTTTCCAAGTTAACACTTTGAGATCTGCTTATTTCTATTTTCTGTGTTTTGGTTACCTTTTACTCCAATTACTGCGTCCAGCAGCAGGCTGTCAGTGAATGTACCATTCGTCTTATTTAGGTCTCTTTCCAGGCTTAGGATCCCCTGAATGAGCAATTTGACAGGTACATGTGGTTCAAACTAATATTCTTTTTACCATTAAAAACAAAAGCAAACCGAATGAGCTCCCCAGTAGTATTTTGTTGTCTTTCTGTAACCAGACTCAGACTGAGCAATAGTGAACAATTCCCTAGTGACCAGACACTTGATTTACACTCGAGTCCTTCCTCTACTTTCCCCAGATCCATGGAAGGAATCTCAGAAAGCTTGAAGTCCTCGTGTGCTCTCTTACTTTCCTCCAAATCCCGAACTTGATTGACATACATTCCCACATATTGGCAGGACCCCTAGTATTAGTGACATACCAGATTTCGGTCCCAGCTCTTGGCTACTGCCTCTGACCCCAAGCAGGCTCTCTTAGGGCTCTCTCCTCTGGACCCATGCACTCCTGAAGGACCTGTGGTTTGCTTAGCAGACCAAATGCAGCCCTCAGAAGGAATAATTGTCCTGTAGACTTTAGGGGCTCATCAGCTTAGTGCCAACCATGCCCTTATTTACCCATATTAATACTATAGTTTGGGCCATTAGTATTTTTGCCATGTGGGTAATTATATCTTCCCACTTTTTATTAAATATCTGTATCTGTAGCTAGCTAGCTGGCTGCTCAGGTTCATTTTAGGTTCTGTGGCCGTATGGCGTGCAGTGATGACCCCCGTGACATTTCCCAGAAATACATTTCTCAGAAATGGTTCAGAAGAACACAAGGCCATTGACATGCTCTGTAAAACATGGTTTTGTGGGTAAAATGTTTGGAGTGTGCCTATGCTGTCCTCCAACTTAGAGATGTCCAGTTCACATGAGTGTCTTAAGGCTCTGAGAAATCCTGTAGTGAAGATATTTAATTCTCCACAACTTCATTTGACAATGGAAACACTTTTTGACTTTTAAAGAACTGCTGCTCTGTGGAACACTCTAGAATGTGCTGCCCAAGAAATTTCTGTGATGACGACAATAGTCCCTTCAATTTTCTGATGAACAGGGAAAATTCATGTTGCCATACGCCGTTTCTATATAAAAATTGCAGCCAAAAGCTGACACACCTAACATGGTAGTTGATCTGGATGGCTTCCTTGTGTCTAATTTAGAATTCCTATATTCTTTATGAAATTGAAAGTTACCAATGGACTACTTTTGTGTCCTCTGTGAGGTCTGAGGATGTAGGCTTGCAAGCCACAGTCTCCGAGTAGCAATCTGAAGACTAGATTGGGTTAAAATGGCACAATTTCTGTAAGAGTTTTTTGATAGTAAAGTATTTTCCATAGTACTATTTTGTTTATTTTCATTTTAACAAAAAAGAATTTCATATGGTACAAAATTCAAAAGTTGCCAAAGGAAGTAAAGAATATAGTGACTGTATCCTATGTGTTACTTTCCTCACCTTCATGGACACACCTGTTGTCCAGGCACGCAATCCAACATCGTTCTCCCAGAAGGCAACAGGGATTATAGGTTCCTTCTAGAGTGATTCCATGTATGTTGGAAAATGTACACACACGCACGCACACACACAGGGCATGATCCCTTCCCCCTTTGTTTCCTTTACACCAGGGGTAACATACTCTACACTCCTTAGAACCTTGCTGATCTACTAACAGTGAAATCACCTTGGAGATCTTTCTGTGCCTGTATCTGAAGGGTTTCGTACTCTTTACTCCCCTTTCATGGCAGCATATGGTACTTCACTATATGGAGGTAACATACACCCATAGTTCACTCAAAGTGTTCATGCATGTTTAGGTCGTCTACATCTTTTGCTGATGCAAACAGCGCCACAACACATAAGCTTGTACATACACCATGTCACATCTTTATGGCTGTACCCATCAATTACATTCCCGGATGGCATTTGGGTCAGAGAGTATGTGCACTTGTAATGTTGATGGACTTGCCAAATTACCCTCCTGTGTCTACTCACCAGGAGTGTGTACGCATGGGCTGCTTTCCTCACTTTCTTGGCAGCCGAGCATTTGGTGGGGGATGGGTAAAAATTGGTATCTTGTGGTTTAACTGCTTGCTTCTTTTGAAAGTGAGGGTGAGCTTTCTTTTACATGCCTAAGAGCTTTTTGTATTTTGTTTTATGTGTCAACAGTCTACGTATAGCATTTGCTCCTTTTCTTATCGGGTTGTTTGTTTCCCCCCCCCCCACTAATTAGTATTAGCTCTCTTGATATATTTGGGGAAATTAGTCCTTTGTCAGTATTTTTTTCACTGTTTGTCATTTGTCTTTTGATGTACTTAACCATCCTTTGTTTTTCATATTTTCATGTAATCAGATTTATGAATTTTTTCATTTGTGTCTTGTGAGTTTTATGTTGCAATTAGAAAAACTTCCCCACCATACAGGTTAAAAATTTTTTAAAAAATGCTGCCATATTTTATTTTTCTAGTATTTCTGTGATTTCAATATGTATGTTTAAGTTTTTGGCTCATCTTGGTTTTGTGTGTGTAAATTGTGAAATGGATAGAATTTTTTTAAGATAGTGTCCATTAAATCTTTATTTGTTAATTCTTCAAACTATATTGACTCAATTTTCTTTTTCTTCCCCCATTTTTAGGGAAGTCTTGAGATTTTTTCTGGACTGGGATTAGTGTTAGGGCCTCCTTTAGGTGGCTTCTTGTATCAATCCTTTGGCTATGAAGTGCCTTTTATTTTTCTGGGATGCATAGTTCTGCTGATGGTACCACTCAACATGTACATTTTACCTAATTACGGTAAGATCACATTTATTACTCACTCTAAGAATCTGAAATTTAAGTATTTTTATGCCTTTGTAGGAGACCAATTTAATGAATGCTCACTTTTATTTTATATAATCAATGATAGATTTATGGAACACCCTGCAAGAACTGATTCTCTTTTCAGAAACGTTGCTGTAGGCAGTTCATATGAATTTCTATATACTGCAAATTCTTTCTGACCATTAGAACTAACAAACATTTAATTTCTCATCATAAAATATCACCCTGTGAGGTTTCCACCAGAGGTCTTCTTGGACTTAATTAAATATTTGGAATGAGAAGTTATCAAAGGCTGCACATGGCACTATCTTCTTGGAAGGCCCGTAGGCAGGAGGGTGGGGTCAGACCTGCTTCCCAGCTGCCAGTGCGAGAACACAGAGCCACATCAGGCAGTAATGGGGGTCATCCTGGCTTCAAACCTTCGTGCCCCGTAAGAGTCAACATATCCTGTAACAGCTCCATGGACACAGCTGCCAGGGTCACCATAAGGGACACGCCCGAGTCAGCACACTCAGGGAGGCACCAAGCATAGTGTTTCATTTCTAGTTCCTTCTCTACGGATGACATTTACCAGGCAAGGGTTATTTTTATTAGAATTGAGATTGCCTAGTAACATTGTTGGCATTTGACCCTTATCAGGTGATGAAGGGAGCAGACCGAGAGAGTTAACTTGAAGGCTGGAGAGAAGAGAGCTAGAGAGAGTTTCTGGAGAGTCACTACCACCCTGAAATTCAGGGTGATGCTTGTCGTCTTTCTACTTGTAAGAGTGGTTTCTGTGGTCCAGCTTCCTGGTTGCTTAGTTCACAGATGAACACCGGGCTGATGATCGAGAAACTGACACCAGGGCAGAGTCTCATGCAGTGGGGAAAAGAGTTCGGTCAACCCTTTGCCACACTGTATAGGGGAAAAAGGCTTTGCTTATTAATTCAGGGTGGGGCGGGGTATATAGAACTTCTGTAGTGGAAGCACTGGACTGCACCCCACATCTTTACTCCTAGAGTCCTGGCCTGTTCGCCTTACCTCCTCCCTCCCCCCAGCACGTGGTATCTTTTGCAGCCCCTTCTGACTGCCACCAGCCTGGCTACTTGGCTGTTATTTCTCTTCATTTCTGTTACTCCTCAATTAAAATCTCCCAGCGTTTTCAATGAACTTAACACAGTCCCAGTTAGCTATATTTTCATGAACGTAATGGTTTGGCAACGTTGCTGTTCATCTCTGGAAGGATCTTCTGTTTCGATTGAATGGAAAAGACTGGTATTAAACAACACTCTGAGACTGATCATGTTGAGACTGTAAATATCGATTTAGGTGTTCCTGTGAAGGAGCACTTATTTAAATTAATGTTTTTGAAGAACTTCTGGATAAAAGCTAGGAAATTAAATTTGCTCTTATTTTGATGATATTGGCAGATTTTTGTGTCCTCCAGGTTCTACCCCACTCCTTTACCTCCTTCTAGACTTATAGACAATGGGGCTCTAGCTCTGGGGGGTTAAGAGTCAGCTTTACTCTCTCCCTGTCATCCTTTGTATCTGCTCACCAAGTCCCCTCTTCTGTACGGCTCTAAAGAAATATTTCTAAAACAGTTACGGATGTGCCAATCCTCTTATTAAAAATCCCTAAATCCATGAAACGCGAGCTTTATCTTGAAAGCTATGAGGAACTGTTGTGAGATTTCAGGAGAGGAATCACGTGATCTGAAATCTTTCCCCTTCCCTTCCGCTCTGACCCTTCCTCATCTTTCAAAACTTACTCTATGTTCCCTCTTCTGGGAAGTCTTCCTGAACCTTCTCGATCAACCAACTAAATGCTGAGTAAGGAGTGCTGCAGTGATCAGCATTTTTCCTGTCCTCTCACACCTAAGGGGAACCCCACTTCCCTCCCTGCTTCCCCACCTCTGACAGTAGCTTCCTGTGGCAGCATCGTCAACCAGGGGTCACGTCCCTCTGAAAGAATAGGGCAGAGTTGTGAGGAGCAGAGAGGGTACCTGAGTAGCTTGGAAAGTTCCCCAGGTGATTCTGCCGTGTGTCTCTTAAAGCAGATATCACCCTAGGCTTTCATTACTTGGCCTTCTGCCACAGTTTAATTAAATTCATTATTCATTATGTGTTTGCTCCTTTGGATGTTCTTATGTATTCTCATTGTGATTTCTCATTTTTCCCACTTTGGAGAAGGTGACCACTTCTGCCATCATAGTTTATCTTATACCATAAATCTGTAATTCCTTTTATATGCAAATAAACGTAACCGATTACAGTTGACCTTCTATAATTTATATCTCAAAGGTGACTAATGAACATCTTTAGTAAACCATTCAAAATCCACACCAAAGGAAATCTGTCCCTGCTAGCCCCATCACAGCAAGCCGTGTGGCAGTGTTTGTCCTCTCTGTCTAGCTGCATATACCTTCTGTAGCTGAGCATCCTGAACTCTGCTCACATTTGGTTCACCGTTAACTGTTTGGCTGATACGTAAGAAACTAACATCATGGTTTAACTTTATCCCTTGGATCCTGACCAAGTCTAAATATCACACTTAAAATACTTGAACCGTTCTTTGTGCTTTTTTTATATTTTGCTCCATGCTGGATCATTATTCACGAAGAATTAAGTAATGAACCATGACTGGTGTTTTTGGCGAGATGGGATATACAAGTGCTGGTCCTCGCCCTCAGAGAGCTTCCCTGTCCACACCTGGTCACCGTCGTCTCTGGCTCTGTGTTGGCTCGGCACTGGAGCAGCATCCTGACTGGTCCCCTGTCTCCATTCTCCACAAGGCCAGAGAGAGGTCTCTAAGCCACAGATCTGATTCCTACCCCTTGTTTGGAATCCCTAGGGATTTCTCAGGCTTCTTAGCATGTTTTACAGAGTCTTGCATAAACATGCCTCTGCTGTGTGATCTCTCGCCACGCTGCTGGTGTCGCCTACTCCAGTCGCCGTCCCCCAGCTTTGCTTCTCTCCTTTCATTTCCTCAAACACAGAATAGTCTTCCTGACTTCTGAGTCTTGGAAGGTACCATTTCTGGAATAATGTACCTGCCTTATTCTTTCCTCCTTCTTTGCTTGCTCATCTTAAGCTCATGCTTTGGTCATCAACTTAGATATCACTACTTTAGGGAAGCCTTCTTACATGGCTTTCCCTGTTTTTGTTTGTTTGTTTGTTTCTTTAAGGCAGTCCTCTCATAGGCGCTGAAAGGTTCCCTCCTAGTTCCATCCTAGCTCTCTCCACTCCTTCCCGTAACTTCTCTGTGAGGACAGGGCCTGGGTCTGTCTTCTTTGCCTTTGTCTGCCCAGCTTTTTGCACAGTACTTGACCCAGCAAAGCTTTTGCTCAGTAAATTAATGGGACAATAGGGGAATCACCAACAATAGTCAACAATGTAAAACAAAAGGTAGTTTAGGTGCTAAAAGGTATGGTAGAGACTGGAAATGTGGTAGGAAACAGAGGAAGGTAAAATTTGTGGGCCAGAGCCAGACCTTACAGAGTGAATAGAATTGGAAAAATGAGCAAGAGAAAAAGAAAGGAGTCATAGCATGTGACTGGAGGCGTGGAAACAACCATTCCTGTTGCTGGGAGCAGTGAAGAAGCTGGGTTCCTGCAAGGGGAATGCTAGAGGTGAGGTCCTTGCAGTGGACCTTGAATGCCAGTGTAATTTATGTGTGATTCAGTAGCACCCCTCTCAATCTGGTATTTTCTTTGCCATCAGAAAAAAAAAAAAATTGTCTTGTGCTCTTTGATGAACTTAGATTCCCTCTCAGCATACATACATTGTTCCTTGGTAAAGCTTCTGGCCTTTCCCATGCACCTAACTAACTTTACGCATTCTCTGTCCCATCAGGGGAAGGCCTCACTTGCTTCTTGGCTGTAACCTATAACCTGAGACCCTCTCTTCTCCTCACACTCTGCTTCCAGTTGATTCTTTATGAATTTGACAAATTGTTTTTAAGAAAACTCATTGTGGCTTCTAGGTTTGAATAATTTATATGCAAATACAGATAATATGCAGTTTGAGGCAAACTCAGAGGTATAGTTATTTTGATTACCAAATAAAGATGGCCTTACCAATTTTACTTTTCAAAATAGGTCAAAATTTTAATTACTCTGATTTTTTTTTTTCTTTTTTAAATTTTTTACCGGAAGACTCTGATCCCGGTGAACACTCATTCTGGAAACTCGTCACTTTACCCAAGGTTGCTCTCATAGCCTTCGTCATCAACTCGCTCAGCGCATGCTTTGGCTTCCTTGATCCGACTCTGTCTCTCTTCGTTCTGGAGAAGGTAGGTAGCCTGACTGTCAAAGAGCTCTGCACTGTAGAAAGTGGGTATGATTGCTTGCTCTTGGGCCATGTTTTGTGGAAAGACCTCTGAGTGGCTGTGAGAAGGAGACAGGGTGAGAACTGCACCCCAGGGTAGCCTGTACCTTCCCTCTGTGACATCCCTTTGACTAGGGGTCTGATTGAGGGTGAATGAAAGAAGTTTTTCACCGAATCGCCCAAATATTGGTCTCCTTTTTAAGGTCTTGCTTGAGTCATCACAGGTCTGGCTGCTTGACAAGGACACTTTCCTCTATTTGTTTGAATTCCAGTGAGACAATTCCAGTAGCTCGTTTAATGTTCTTCTCTAACAGATCCCCTCTGGGTCCCCTTACTTTTTAGGCTATTACATACAATGAAATGACTATGGAATATATTACTCTGGGATGGTAGAAAGGAATCAAGAGTCTCTTTCAATTTTTTTTTTTTTTGATTGCTGGAAAATAAATGTTGAATTTAAAAGTTGGATATTATAGAAATTTGCTCTTAGATATTTCTGAAAAAAGATTATTAATAATGTGATAAAGTACATTATCAAGTCTGGTAGTTCATTATACCGAAGAATTAATATGTGTTTATAAAGCCAGAACTCTAATTGCAGCCCATACTGACTTTAGGTGAGGTATGGGAATTCAAAAACACAGTTACCAAAAACACAGCTCCTAGAAGTCACTAAAGACAGTTCTGGGTATGGGAGATACCCAAAAAGGTAAACGTGGAGACTGTGATTGTGCCTGGCCCAACATTTAGAAAAT
Organism: Ursus americanus; assembly: GCF_024610735.1. Classification (NCBI taxonomy): domain Eukaryota; kingdom Metazoa; phylum Chordata; class Mammalia; order Carnivora; family Ursidae; genus Ursus; species Ursus americanus. Next base: position 46,110,263 of record NC_142137.1, on the reverse strand, counting down.
AATATAATATCTTGCTTGAGCAACTGTGAGGTAACAAGAAACTTATTTTGTGTTTATGATGACACGTGCCATTCCCATCATCAACAATGTGTCTCTTCAAGAGTCATTTTTCTATCCTCTGAAGAATTTCTGTGTAAACAAGGAAAAAATATCGTAACCAATCTCTGGTATATCCAAGTTGCTCATGTCTATTTTATCAGAAATCTTTACAAATATTGTTTTCTAAATATATTTTCTAAATACACTTAGAAATGCCTGTTTGTATTTGCCTATTTTTCTATAAAAAGATTTTTATCCTGTTGCCATTTTTCTGACTTCTCATCAGTTGTTTGAATTGGCAGCTTACTGTCCTGTCATTCGTCACCTAGCCTTTTCGGGTTGGGGAGTTCCACTGTATCTCCCTCAATTATAAAATCAGAAGAAGACACCTCTGACTTTTTTTCTTCATACTAGTATCTTTAAAGGACTAATTTGTCATAAAAATTGTTAAAACATGTAAGGACTCATATATAAATCTCATGGGCTTACTTAAAAAATTAGTTAAGGAAATTAAGGAAAATGAGAACAACTCAGTTAACCAAAGAAAGGTATTTCTGTCATGCTGGAAATAGTTACAGTATCAAAGCTTTGTGGTAGCTTACTGTTTTAAAAGCCTTTTGTAATGTATCATACCATCTAATTCTTTAATTAGATATTAACATCCCTTTGAAATGGATAGGATGGATATTATCCTCAATGTATTTTTACGTCAGTGCATTTCAGTCTATGGACAGTCAGTATCACCGGGTTGCTTGTTAGAAGTGCAGATTCTTAGGGCACCTGGGTGGCTCAGAAGGTTAGGTGTCCCACTCTTGATGTCAGCTCAGGTCTTGATCTCAGGGTCGTGAGTTCAAGCCCCATGGTGGGCTCCATGCTGGGCGTGGAGCCTATTTAAAAAAAAAAAAAAAGAATGCAGATTCTCTGGCCCCATCCCATACCTTTTGAATCAGAAATTCTAGGGCTGAAGTCTAAGATCCTCTTTTTTTTTTTCTCCCATCCCTTGAACCAAGGCATGTCAGCACTTGGTTCCAATTAAGAACATCTTTGAAGTTCTCCGGGTAATTTTAAAGCCCACTAAAGTTTATGAAGCAGTGGTTTACGGATAAAAAATGCTATGATTCGTAGAAGCAAAATTATATGTTCAAAATCAAATGCTACAAAGCAAGACATCTAGGACTTTTGACTTCTGGTTAGGTGTTTTTCCTCTCATAGAGAAAAAGGAATCCATTTACAAAAGTTAAGATCAAAACTAGGAAGGATGCTGAATGGTAGTAGTGGGCTCATGGTAGATAACAAGAACTGAAGTAGCTAGAAAAGATTTATGTTTATTTTAAAAATGACTTAATGACATAACTCTAATACAAAATTTCTTTTACAGTTTAATTTACCAGCTGGATATGTGGGACTGGTATTCCTGGGTTTGGCACTATCCTACGCCATTTCTTCACCATTGTTTGGTTTACTAAGTGATAAAATACCAGTACGTACACCGAATCTACATTTAAGAATCACTTTTGTGTATTTAGACCAGTGGCTTTCCAGCTGTATCTCTGGAACTCTAGCAGTCCATTAATTAGAATTGATACTCAATTTTTTTAAAAAAAAATTCAGCTCATTAATGCGTAATTGAGAAATAAAATTGTAAGATATTGTGAAAGGGTACCCTCCATTTAGTTAATTAACATATCCATCACCTCTATATTATCTTTTAATTTTTTTTTTGAGGGGGCGAGAAATTTAAATTCTACTCTATTCAATTTTTGGAGTCGATGGAGTGGTTCCAGTGTCTTCCAACCTGCCATCACTCTGAGAAAATTCACTATTAACTGCTTCTTCTAGGAAAAAAGGGGTCTGTACTGAAGCTGTTGACAAACTGTTGGATATGACTTTCTAAAGGAAAAAACTCCCTTGATGCAAAAGACATGGATTGGCCTTAAAAATCAGGGCAGAGTCCCAGAAGTAGTTAGGACTTAGGCAGATTGAGTAGAGATAATTTAGTTTTTCTGTGGGAATGAAAGGATTGGCTACATAAATAGACAATGGTTATCCTGTGGCCATCCTGATAGAAAATCACTTCTGTTCTCCTTTGCCTAGGTCTAAACCATTCAGTCCAGATGATTAGTATACGGTAGTAATAAGTACTGACAGCCAGATCTCAAGCTTCTGTGGCGTTAGTGCTTATTATTATTATTATTTTGCATTTCGCCTCTTCATTAAACTTACATAAATATTTATCAAGACCTAAATTGCATGAAGATTACTTAGTAATCTGGGTGACAAAACTCAAGTGTCTTAAAGAGTGTTTGGAACTTGGTTTTTAGACAGTCTTCTGTAACTAAGCAGATATTTTGCCCCTAGAATTTCCAGCCTGCATTCAAGTAGTTTAAAAGGAATACTTTTATTGGGTACTTTTTAAATAATGTCAGTGTTTCAGGTATTACATCTACCAGGTGGTTCCTTGTGGTGACTACTTTTTAAATTGTTACTTTTGGAATTGTTCATCCTGTGCAAAATCTGTAATCCACTTCCTTCCCAAGGAATCCTTGTCCTTAGAAACTCCCTAGCTTGGGGTGTATCGTCCTTGCCTTTCTGTTTGCCATTTACCTATTTTCTCTTAAATGTAAAGTTTTGTTTTCTTCAGTGTATTTGGATTTTTCCATGTCATGGCTTGTGTTCTTCTATGATTTTTTTGCATATGCTTTGTTTATGGAGGAGCCTTACCTCTCAGAGTTGTTCTGGACTCTCCTTCTCTTTACCAGCATCTAAGGAAATGGTTTCTGGTTTGGGGAAACATCATCACGGCAGGATGCTACATGCTCTTAGGACCTATCCCAATCTTGCACATTAAAAGGTAATGTTTTTCCTTTTTCTGTATTTTTGGCTGAATAGCATTAAGAATTATTAAAGAAACTTTTGGTGGGACACTGGCATGGCTTCCTATTTTGAACCTTATTACTTCAATAGTTATCTTGATTTAGGACCACAGTGAATTGTTTGTTAGACTGGCAGTATTTTACCTAATGAGGAGCTAGCGGTGGTACAAGCCAACAGAAATGCCTAAAATCTGTATCAAATGAGAACAATGCTTCTTCTCCCTTTGCGTTTCAATTGCACGCTTGTTTGTACTTCATTTTTAAAATAGCATTTGTCGCTACCTCCTTTTCGCTGATAGTTCTGACAGTATGTTTTTGTTTTTTCTATTCCTTCTTGATCCTTGAGACTGGGGTCAAATCTTTCTTTTGTTTCTGTCTCATTCTTAGCATGTAGTCGCTACTCGTTAGAGCTCGTTAAATGTAATTTGTTTGCTGAAATAAAGGGAGCTTAGAGCTTTTCAGGTAGTCCTGGGATAAAGCGGGACATGGAAGAGCAAGGATCTCAGGGTTCTTCAGATTTGGGTTTGCATCCTGCCTTTGCCACTTACTAGATGTGCGAACTCAGGCAAATCATTTCGCTTCCAAGAGCCTCAGTTTTCTTATCTGATCATAGTGCTTACTTGGCAGGATATTGCTGCCAGGATTCAATGGGGGAAATGGATATTAAGTAAATGGCTCAGTGCAGGAAGTGGGACAAAATTAGTTTCCCATCACTTCCTTTACCACTTCCCTTCGACGCCATTTTTTCCAGTCAATTGAATTTCAAAGCCAAGTGACTGAAGGAGCAACATTAACATTTAGCAAATTTTGGAAAGATTTTGTATGGTGATAACCTCTTATCACCTTGACTCCAGGCATGTGGTATGTGTGACCAAGGAAATTGAGATACCGTGGTGAATTGATTCCCTCCCCCGCTTCCCCGGCCCCACCAAAACTTAAGGAGCTCAAGGGTGCTGTCACTGAATGAAGTGGGATCAGATGGGAATGAGGCCGACTAGGCACGTCGTAATCTGTGAAAGAGGCCGCTCTGGGGTGCAGCCTGCCCTCCTTAGTATGAGGCTTTGTGTCTGTCAACATACTAATGTTGTTTTGTTTGTTTCTTCCTCCAAAACTCTTTTGCAGTCAGCTCTGGCTCCTGGTGCTAATATTAGTCCTGAACGGCATCTCTGCTGGCATGAGTATAATTCCAACTATCCCGGAGATCCTCAGTTGTGCATAGTAAGTTACCTCTGTGTCTCAGCAGCCGTGCTGCGAATAGCAGGGAGCATCACGCACTTTCTTGAATTTCTCAGTTTTGTAGGATGTTGGATTTTTTTTTTCACAAGACCAAATCTCCATGATTTTAGGTCACACAATATTGTGATATAAATAGTATATGCAATAATACTATAGATGACGATATATGGTAATATTAATACAGTGATAGGTAAAAGGAGTTGTGGATAGAGGCTTGGCTTGGTTTATGCCTAGAAACACATATGCTTTTGAAAAGCCAAAGCACAATGGAAAGGCCTCAGCATTGTTTCCTTCTCCTGGAGAAGGTCCATCCATACAAGGGCATACAATGACCAGGTAAAATGATTCCAGCGGGTTAGGAGGTTTGGGGGTGGGGCTGGTTCCCACATCATGAAGCAGCTCTCCAGAACCAGTTAGGTGTCCTACAGTGCAACTCAATTCTGACACTGTCTACCTGGGGAGAACATCACACCCCACAGGTGAAGGGCTCTGTCCCACAGACCGCCCTGTGCTGCAGGTGCTAATTGCAAGGCCAGGTTGTTACATGTGTTTCTGATTGACTGGCCTATAAATCAGAGGTTGCCATAACAACTTCCTTAAGTTCAATTAATTTGAATGATTCAATTAATTTGAAATTCAATTAATTAGAGTGATTCACAGAGCTCAGGAAACCAGTGTCCTCATTAGATTTACCGGTTTATTACAGAAGAGATGAAAGGATATGAACCAACAGCCAGATGAAAAGATAAACGGGGGGAAGTCCTGACCAAACGAGCTTCTGTCCTTGTGGAGTGTGGGGCCTCACATGCTGGCATGCAGAGGGGGTCTGATTCACCAACCTGGAAGCTCTCTCACCCCGTCCTTTTGGGTTTTTAGGGACACTTCATTACATACCCACGATTGATTAAATCAATGACCATTGGGCATGGATTCAACCTCCAGCACCTGTCCCTTCCTCCCAGGTGGGGGCTTCCAGGAGTGGGACTGAAAGTTCTAGCCCTCTAATCACATCTTGGCTCTCTTGGCAACCAGCCCCTAAGACTTACCTCATTAACATAACCAAAGGCGCTTGAAATTGCTTTCCTCTCTTAGGAAATTCTAAGGGTGTTGGGAGCTCTATGCCAGAAACAGGAGGAAGACCAAATATATATTTCTTATTATAAATCCCCATATCACACCAGGCATTTGTCACTGGGCCACCAGTCTTTTGCTTAGGAGGCATGATGACGAACACCAAGGGATCTGCAGCAGGGAGAATGGCGCGAGCTCTGCTGGCTCGTGTCAGCAATTCTCCGAGCAATAAGGAGCTGCCTCTGGGTTTTCTAAAAGTTTCCTGTTATTTTCTTTGCATGTTCATCTCATTTTAAAAAGTTCTTTGTGAATTATATATTTTTATGAGACTTCATGCAAATGGGTCATGACTCTTAATATCATGCTTTATATATGCAATAAAAGTATTTTTAGAAAACCACAGAGTCAACATAACTATGAAAATTCCTTCAAGTTAGATTAGCTTTTCGTCTTAGAAATGGAGTGTCCTGGGTGTTCGTTTTGTTCAGATCATTTCCGGTCTATTTTAACTTACCTCTCACACACTGTTTGCTTTCATGTAGGTTTCCCTTTTCATAACAGATCTACTCTTGTGTCTCTGCAGTGAAAATGGCTTTGAAGAGGGATTAAGTACCTTGGGACTCGTGTCCGGTCTCTTCAGTGCAACGTGGTCAGTTGGGTAAGTAGCCATTTCATTCACACCTGCCAGTTGGAAAGTACTATCTCTACTTCCATGAAGAAATCGACACAGAGAACTGATGAGTTGCCGAAAGGCGCCTAACTCACTGAGAGCAGAGCTGGAGGCCTCACCCACACCTTCTGGCTCCAAGACCAGTGGTGGTACCAGAAGTTTTAAAACCTCAGCAAAATGGTCCCCGATGTTTTGTGTTTTTTTGAGTGATCTTTCTAAGTTCCTTTAACAAGAGCATGTCTCAAGTTTTAAAAATGTATTCATTTCTTCATTCATTTGTTTATTTTTACTCTTTGCTATACCTGAGGGATAACCAGGTGCTGGTGCTGTAGTATATCTCAATAAATATGTACCGAATTAGGTTCTTTTAAATACAAATCCTGAGAAGAATAGAGAGAATAATATAAAGATTCTTTTGAGGGTATGTCACCTTTTTAAAGTTTTTGTATAAGGCACCAACTTTTCAGAAACAGTTACAATTTTAGAATTGTTTAAAAAATTTACGCGTCGTCATTATCAGGTGCGATTGTTTTCTCACCCCCAATGCTCTGTCCAGGAACTGGCTTTTGTCTTCAGTGCTTACGGTCCAATTTAATGAAGATCTACGATTGAGGGATCGAGCAGCCTTTAGAAAGTAATTCTTTTTTTTTTTTTTTTAACACTATTGAATACTCTCTCTTCTTTTCATTGTTAGTGCTTTTATAGGACCGACCCTGGGTGGATTTCTGTACGAGAAAATTGGTTTTGAATGGGCAGCTGCTGTACAAGGTCTTTGGTCTCTGACAAGTGTGAGTAATCAGTCTTTCATTTTCATCTTCTTTACATTTGTAAAGTGTGACTTACAGAATTGGCGTTAACCAGTCCCTTTAATTGTGTTCAAGGGACTAACGATGGGCTTGTTTTATCTGTGGGAGCACTCACGGAGAAGAAGGTATGGTCAACTCTTGAGCTTTTTTTCCCTTTGAAAGTCAGCCTGTGGGAGAGGGAAAGAAATAACCATTTTATATCCATTCTTCCAATCAGATTTCTGGGCGCTTGAAGCCTCATTACTTGGTAGATGCATTTAGGGGGAAAGGTAGAGAAGTAGGTACTGGGTTTTTTTTTAAGATAAGAAATATTGAAGTTCTCTTCTTTTTTTCTTTCAATGCAGATCTAAACTCCAAAACATCCCGGGCACAGAGGAGGAACGGACTGCTCTCTTACCTGATGATATCTAGCCTTAAGAATCCTGGATCGATACCCATGGGAAGATGGATGTTCCTGGCCTTGAACATCAAAGTTAAAAGGGTTTTCTTAATACTACACACGAAACTCCATGGACTCAATACCAGCATCCTCAAAGTCTCAATGTATTTTTGGATTATCATGTGTTGGGCTATCCTGAAAAGCTGGCCTGCTAAACCAACCATATTTGCAACATTATGTATGAGCAGAGCAGTTGAAAATCAGCAAAAGTTTGTGTTTTGAGGCTATCAGATTTGGCCTTGAAGAGGTTATTGACTCTAGGTCTCCTGTTTCCTCTGTTTACTTTTTAAGTGCACTAATTCTGTGACTATACCTTTTCTTTATTAACAGGGAAATAAATGATTAATTTGATATGCTTAAAAGTAATATAAAGATTACTCAAAATGTATAGAATAATTAATGTGAAATCAATTTTTAAAAGACATGCTTTCTCTGTGTCCTAAGATTTTTGTTCTTCTTCAGAAGGCAAAATTCCTGCCTCCCATGCAAAAACTCTATAAAATTCCCAGGCCCTCAGCTTTTCTAGAAGTTTTGTTTGTGTGAGAGGTATAAGAATAACATTACTTCAGACTTCCCTTTTTGTAACATGCTTTGAATTAGGATCTCGATTTATAAACAATGCTCGGTTAACGTTGTTCATTTTCCCTGATGTCCCTATTTCAGTTCTACCACCTGTTTGTTTGTTTTTTTAACATATTTCTGGTAGATGTATCCCATTCCCACAGCAAGCGGGCCCACAGAAATGCTTACTGTATTCTAGGGAACGAGTGCATCCGACTTTGTGTGAAATCCATGCTGGTGCTTGAAATGACTGAATCCCTCTTGTGTCATCCTCATACCTCCTGATGTGTCTTCATGCTGTAGTAGCCCCATTTACACTTTTTTTTTAAATAAAAGAAATGGTTTGATCTATATATTAATTCAAAAATATTTATTGAATGTCTTTGAACTGACACTCTGCGAGGTGCAAGCAATTTAGCTGTGATCAGAATAAACACAATCTGCTTTTATGGAACTTACATTTGCGTGGACTGGACAAACTGTAAGTAAATACCGGAATCCCATTATCCTACAGAGTTGCTATGAAGGGAAAAACATGGGAATACGAAAGAGTAAGTGACTGAGTAATTCAGTGTGGGGTCCTAATTTAGATAAGGCCTCTCCCTGGAGAGGAGACTTTTAAACTGAGACCTGAAGGTTGGGAATGAGACAGTCGTCCTGAGGGAGAGCCTTCCCTAGCACGTGCAAAAGGTCTTGACATGGTCAGAGATGACACCAAGGCCCACATGGCTGAAATCTAGTGAATGGAGGAGGTTGGGGAGGTGGGGAGGAGCCAGCTTGTCAACAGGGGATGCCAGAATTTGATTAATGTTTCAGGAAGGTCATTGTCTCTGCTCTGTACACCTGAGTGGGAAGGCAGATTGGCGGGGATGGAGGGAGTGCTATGGGAGCTTTGAGAGAGTGGCATTAGTAGTTCAGACCACGGAGGTGGTAGTGGAGATGGAGTGAAAAAGATGTGTTTGGAAGCGGAACCAACAGGACCTGCTCCTGTGAAGGCAGAGGAGAGAGGAATTTACGGTGACTGGAGGTTCTGGCTTGAGGGTGTGGGTGGTTGATGGTGACTCTTAGTGAGATGGGGAAGGATAGGAGTAAAACAAATCCTGAAGGGGCAAAATAACCCAAGATGGGATGCCCTTTCACACCACCAAAACGAAAAAAATCAAAAGGGTGATGGAGATGGGGATGATAGCAATGACAACCGTTTTGGGAAACTGGCATTAATTGCCAGAATTGAACCTTCACAAATCCCATGAACTTTTCATTGCCCTCCTCCCTCGAAGTCCCTTTGTTGTGAGCACTCCAGAGGGTGATCCAGGGCATACAAGCAGGAGTGGCTCCTGTTCACGCACTTCCCAGGGCAGAACCAGAACTGAGTGCGACCCTGACCCGCTGCACCTGGGCTCAGCGCAGGGGCCAAGTTTGCCGCCGAACACCTGCAGTTCCCGTCGCTGCCGCGCGGGGCCGCTACTACAGCACGAAGGCGGTCGATCCTGCCGCATCCAGCTGGGGCGCAGAGGCCGCGCTCCCACAGACACCACTGGGGGGCCCAGACGTGGCTCGGGACCACCAACGCTGTTGACTGTCGGAGTTCAACTCAACGCAGAGATTCCAGGCTCTCTAGTGAGAGGTTTCTGCCACCATTCCCAAAAACGTTGCTTTTAATATATGCCGACAGACACTTCTTAAGAAACCAACTTTACCCCTTCCTCATTTTATAAGTTTGCAAGTACTAAAATAGATGACAAAAAAGCTAAAAATATGAGTAAAGATAGAGGAACACTGAGCTGAAAAGGTAGGTCAAAATTATCAGGGGGAAATCACTGTGTTTTTATTTTTATATATTTGTATTCCTCTAAATATAACAAAGATGCCCAGCTTTAAAGGACACTTTCTTAAAAAAATGAGACCGAATGTAGAATATAATAATAAATAAAAGGTATCATATATATGATACACAAAATAATCCAAAAGGAGGGCAAATAAAAATTCACAAATTATTTTTCTGAAACTTTTTTTTTCCCTGGTAATTGCTGATTCACATGCAGTTGAGATAATACACAGAAATAATACAGAGACCGTGTTTACTGTATACCCAGGTTCCCCCAGTGGTCACATCTTGCAGTGCTCCAGTACAATATCAAAACCAGGATAGAGTGAAGATACAGAACAGTCCCATCCTTCCTCTTGCTCTTTTATGGCCATGCCCACTCCCCTCTCACCCTCACTCCCTCCTTAATTCTAAGCAAGCACTAATCTCTTCTCCCGTTATGTAATTTCATCATTTCAAGAATGCTGTATAAACGGAATCCTATAGTATGTTCCCTTTGGGGATTGTTTTTTCTCATTCGACCTAATGCTCTTTAGATCCATGTTGCATATATCGATAGTTAATTTCTATGTATTGATGAGTAGTATTCCATGGTATGGATATACAGCTTGTTTATTCTTCATTTAAGGACATCTGGATTTTTCCATTTGATGGTTATAACAGATAAAGCTGCTATGAGCATTCACGTGTTTTTTTTTTTTTTGCAAACATTAAGTCTTTCTCTGGGATAAATGCCAAGGAATACAACTGCTGGATTGTATGATACTTAGTTTCCCCCCAAATAACCCATTTATTTTACATAGGAAATTTGATTTAGACAATAAATATTAAATATCATACTTTAATGAAATATTCTATTTACTTTTTTATTAATGTATCAAGATTTAAATATGTTAAGCATATCCTCTCAAACCTACCTGGCAAAAGAGGTGGATAATAATACTCCATGGCCAACCAATTTTCACTAAATATAATTAATAAATGAGAAATAAAGCAGATATCTCTATTTACATAATCATATCAAAAGGGAATGATCCAAAGACCACTCCTATGAGAGTTATCTTTCCTCTGATATCACGGTTATATGTCCTCAAGGGTAAGGCTCGAAACAACATATTTAGACTGAAAAAATATTTTTCTAAGGTATTAAAGGAAACTAAAACCTGCCTATTTAGTCTTCATTGGGAAAAGTTGCAACTCTCAGGGCACCTGGGTGGCTCAGTTGGTTAAGCATCTGCCTTCAGCTCAGGTCGTGATCCCAGGGTCCTGGGATTGAGTCCCACACCAGGGTTCCTGCTCAGTGGGGAGCCTGCTTCTCCCGCTCCCTCTGTTGCTCCCCCTGCTTGTGCTCTCTCATTCTCTCTGTCAAATAAATAAATAAAATTTTATAAAAAACAACAGCGTAGATAAAGATTTCATCTGAACATAATACTAATACCTTTTCTTTGTACCCTTTTGGAATTTGGGGCCATATTCGCTTCCTCGATTGTTTTCTGTTCTATCGCCATTACTGGTTTGCTTTTGCCTCTTTTGTTTACTTCTCTGATAAAAATCAGAGTCACTTGGTTGTTGGGAAGTCTGTTCCTCAGAGGTGGGTCCCATCTCTGGATCTGGAACATGGTGGTGAGGGGCCAGGGGCGTCCGTTAGGAAGCGGCCCTGCCATCTGACAGTAAGGGACTGCAGCGTTGGGTTATATGCATGCCACTGCAAAGCTTCTGGAAGAAAACAAATTCTTGAGGTAAAGCAGCATTATTAACTGGAAAAAATAACCGCATGGGACTGTTAAGGTCTGTCCACAACTTCTTCGTTCCAGTAGCTAGTGAATTTATCTTAACACAGCTTTCAAGACTATGGTTAGTTGATTGAGAAGAGCGAGAACTCCCAAACAGATATTGCATGTTAATTGATCTTCCATATAAATGAATTCCATTTAGCAGAGCTATGGCATAAGACTGGGAATCTGCATGTTCAAAGCAGACAAGCACAATACCTCAGCTTTTCTTCTTTGTCTTGGCATGTAGTCACTTAGTTACTGGTGCAACCCACAAGAAATGGAGGAAATAGCTCATGAAGAGCTTCTTCCTACACTGGGGTCTCTAAATTCTCCACACGGTCCTATCTCCTCTTCCAGAGCAGGGAACAAGAGGATATAGGAGGCACAGTGACCCTGCCCCACCTCCCTGATTTACTGTGCCATCCTGGAGGGGGCCAGGCTGTGGATAGTTTTTTTTTTTTTTTTTTTTTTTTTTAAGAAACAGCCAAGCTGTTTTCCAGAGTGGCTGTACCATTTTCCATTCCCAACAGCAATGTATGAGTGATCCAGTTTGTTGGTAAGTTTTATTGTATGTGTGTGAGGTTTAAAAAGATAGAATGATGCAAGAAATAAGGATAGAGAGTTATTGATCAGAGGGAGAATCTACGTTGGAAGGAAGGCCATCAGGATTACCTAGTAGAAATGGACTTGAACAATTTCCGTAGAAACATAGAAGAGAGGAAACAAGAAAGACTTTGTGGAAAGAGACAGAACCATGAGAAAATAGAAAATGTGGATTAACTGATGTTCTTTTAACTAGTTGGTAGTTAGGAACAGGTGGGCCTCCGACTCAGTGCATTCAGAGATGCCCTGGGCATTGCCCTCATAATGGGGCCCCTGTCTTGTGGGCCTGAGGCAATAACAATAATGCAAAAATGACTTAGCACACATTATCACTGTGTTGCAGATGAGGAAAACCAGCACATAACCTGCTCACAGTCGCACAGCTAGAAAGTGGTTCAAACCTGGCATTCTGGCTTCAGGGTGTATGTCCTTAACCGTAACCTGAAACCATCATGACTCATAACCATAGTGAGAAAAAATTCATGTCACCCACATCAACAGTAATTAGATGCAAGGCCATACAGAATTTAGTTATCTCCGCTTTGAGGAAAGTTCTAGAGTAGATCTGTGTAATCATAAAAGAACAATGTGCTAAAGGGAAAGAATATGACATGAATTGAAGGGTCAGCTTAGGCCTTGAGAAATAAAAAATGCCCAGCCTCTATTGCTCCGTTATTTCTCCTGGCCATTTGGTCATCATTCAGTAGAAGTGATGCAATCCCACCCTGCCGGTGTCAACTTGGCTTCTATGACTGCTTGAAGGAAAATCCCAGAAATTAAAGCAAAGACTCCCTTTCCTGGAGCAGAATCCTCTGGCCCAGCTGCTGCTCACCCAGAAAATAAAATAAAACGGAAAGTCAGGGGTGACTGGAGGATCCTCAGGCTTTGGGGAAAAAAACAAGCAGATGAGATCCCAGGGGGATGGAGGGCTTCATTTAGACAGAACCTGGAAGTAGTTATCTTAGGCCTCAGACATGCTTTGCTATGTCCTTGCTCACTGAGAATGAACAAGGTGAATTATGGTGAATTCTTGTGGCACCGTCATATCGCTTAACGGAACAGTAAACGTACCATAGCTCGACACTTTTCTATTTTTATTGTCTTTTTCCTCTGTAAGTTTCTGAGATTTCAGTTTCATTTTTGTATCCTATCCTTTCACATGCCTGTTTCTGCAACAGCTTCATAAATGAGACAAGTAATTTGGATCCATTTCTTTCGGATTTGTTTTCGTTGTGGCAGTCATCCTCACTTTGAATCCAGCTGTGTTGGTCAGTTCAGGCTGCTGTCACAGGAGGCTGTGGACTGGTTGGCTTCATTTCTCACAGTTCTGGAGGCTGCGAAGTCCAAGAACCCGGCCCCTGCAGATTCCGCGTCTGGTGAGGACCTGCTTCCTGGCTGCAGACTGCCAAGTTCTCACTGTGTCCTTGCTGGGTAGAAGGGGCAGGGGAGCTCTCTGGAGTCTTCTGTAAGAGTAGGCATCCTATTGGCAAGGACCTCTCCCTCATGTCTTGATCACCTCCCAAAGGCTCCACCCCCAAATATCATCACACTAGGGATCAAGATTCAACATATTAATTTGGGGGGTGGGAGGATACAGACGTTCAGTCTATAGCACTAACCAAAAGAATTTTTTAAAGTTCCTGTTGGTGAATGCAATGAACTTTTGGCAGAGTTGGGTCAGAAGGAAAGTTAACGATCTGGGGGCACCTGGGTGGCTCAGTCAGTTAAGCATCTGCCTTCGGCTCAGGTCATGATCCCAGGGTCCTGGGATTGAGTTTTGTATCAGGTTTCTTGTTGGTTGGGGAGTCTGCTTTTCCCTCTGCCTGCCACTCCCCCTGCCTGTGCTGTCTCTCTCTCTCTTTCTCCGATAAATAAATAAATAACATCTTTTTTGTTTTAAGAAAGTTAACAATCTGCAAATGAAATCACTAAGGGAGCCTGTTACAGCTTTTCTTTTGAGGAAGCGGGGCAGGGCGGGGGGCGCGGAGAGGGCTCAGCATGGGAGCGCGCACCTGCTCTCTGTAGCGCAGCATTCACAGCTCTAAACTTCTGAGGGCAGGAAACAGCAGGACAGATTGAACCACATGAAACTGCCGCTGCTATAGGTCAAAAACAGTTAGCTAGTGGCAACTTCCTGTGGCATAGCTCTGTCCATCCAGCAGGCATTCAGGGAGCCCTGGGCTATCGCGCATCATTGTTATCTGCTCCTCTCGTGGCTTCAGTTGCATTAACGGTCCGAGAGATGAATGCCCACTCAAGTGCAGAAAGTTCAGACTGGCTCTGCACAAGTTCAGGCTGGTTCTGCTCAAGCTGACGTTTCCTTTCACAGAGGCTGATTCAAACAGTCTTGCAAAGGACACATGCAAGAATCCAGTGTGGGGGCAGGACCGTAACATTGCTCTTTATCATCATGTTCTTTTTTGGGGTACAGTATCTTCTTCTTCTCCTTTTTTTTTTTTTTCTGGATACAGCATCAAGAGAAAATCGTTTATAAAAGAAGGGCCTGTGTGTTTTTCTGTTTCTTGCTTTCTATTTTGATGGGTCATCCCTGCTGCCTTTGAGGAAATGCTCTCAATAATTGTACGTGCTTTTTCCAACACTTTATTTCTTAACTCACTTATTATCATTTCGTATCCAGGAGAGAGACCAGACCCGGAGGTCCTGTCGCTTGTATCAGAGCCTGGAGTTGCTCCTTGCCTTCCTGTGGCTGAGTTCTGTGGCGCCTTTGCTGTGCCAGGATGTGCACCTGCTGTGCGGGGCGGGGCATGCTCTGGGGTCCGTTCCTTCCCCAGCAGTTCCCCCGGCACAGCACCTCATGTAGACTAGATTTGTCTAACTGAACAACAGTAGTTTTGCAAACGTAACATATAATAGTAAGCAGTCAGGATCATTACATGACTCAATTGTCGCTCCTTTTTGTTAATTATTGTGATCCCATCATAATCTTATAGAGGACTTTGATGTATCTTTGCCTCTCCGAATAACCTTGTAAATGGTGATGGAGCAGGCATGATTACCTCAACTCCTAGGTGAGTAATAGAGGTTCAAAGAAGGAGAGTGCAAAGCAGAAATCACTTCTGTTTTCCTTATTACCGATGTAAAACCTAACCCAGTTGAACACTGTTCTAAGAGACAATCAGATGCACAATTAGAAACAAATATTTGAGCTATGACTTTTTTTTATAGTGACTCTTTGACCAAATAATTTTGAATCGGTTGTAACTTTTCACCCTTGAAACCACATCCATTAATCACAAAGTGGTAAATTAGAAAGTAAGCACTTTGAAGTAAATTATGATTAATCAATGTTCCCTGTGACTAGGTAACATTTTATAACTAAGCTAAACTAAAGAAGTTAAGCCTTACTTAATTGATCACTTTTATGAACATGAAAATGTAAACTCTGGAAGTTCTAAGTTGTTTGTTTGTTTGTTTTCGTGCAAAAAGATGTTTTTATTAAAGCACTGGGATAGGACCCATGGCAGGAAGAGCTTCTTGGAAGTTCTATGTCTTGAATTGAATCTTTCACTTCTAAAGACTTAAAATAGTATCAACGACCTCTATAGCAAATGTTTTAAAAGATGCGATCCCCTTTTTCTTTATATCTCAAAGATCTTTCTATATTTAAATTGCTGTTTTCCATGCTTTTACTTGTGTTACTCCCATCTCAATTTTGATGAGACAATTTTGAAATGCCGCGGAGAAAAAAGGGAACTTGGTCACTATCTTGACTTCACATCAGAAGCCGTTGACCCTTTCTCCCTCCAGCCAAAACCCCTATTTAACACCATTTCTCTCTTTTATAGCCACGAAGAGAAGAAAATCATCCAGGAAATCTGGGGACACTAAGACATGCAAGGCTGATATGGCTCTTTCTGTTCCTACCCTCAAAAAGAAGACTGTAGCTCATCTTCACTAACTTGTCTGTCTGCTTCCAAGCAAAAGAGATAATGAAATAGTATTAATTGGTGAGTTAAGTCGCATGAAAGTAGGTCATGATCTAAATAATTCTTGGAGATATGGAAGAGCTTGAGAGTCCTTAAGGTGGTCATTTTACTTTATTTTTTTTTAAAGATTTATTTATTTATTTTAGTGGGGGAGGAGGAGGAGGGACAGATGGAGAGGGAAAGAGAGAATCTCAAGCAGGCTCCCCGCTAAGCGTGGAGTCCGATGTGGGGCTCGATCTTACGACCCAGAGATCATGACCTGGCCGAAATCAAGAGTTCAGAGTTTAACCGATTGAGCCACCCAGGTAATCGCAAGCAGGTCACTTTAAATTGGGTTCTTTAAAAGGCTCCAATGTTCAGACACTTGGATGCAAGCATTAAATCAAAGCACAGACACATGCATGATATCTTGGATAAGGGGAAGATTCTGGAATCAGGAGTGAGAAGTTGCATACCCTTCTCTAAGTTACTCTGCTTCTCTATGCCTCAGATTCCTGTCTTATAAAGTCTGAGCATTTTGTTTCTATGCTCTCTAAAGGCACTCATAATCTACTACATAGGAATAGATTATATTATACCAATGACCTATATTAATAAAATAACTATATACAAACTTATATGTATAGTATAATCGCATACTAATAATCTATTGTACAATCTACTAAAAATTCTAAAAATATCTATCCCCTCACATTTTCCACAAAAGGGCTTGATCATTTTCTCAAAATTATTTTTATTGTTCTATGTTATAGAGGTAAGAAGTTTATTCTTAAATAGAAAATTCTATCCAAAGCAGAAAATATGAGCAGACCTGTTTATAGCCCTTAGAACTTTCCTTCACCAAGAACTTTATCTCAGTATGAGGGAAAGCACAGAATAATTGTATTTACTTGTTGCTACTCTACTATGCTGTCTCAAAGTATTTGAATGACTTTTGCTGAAAAGCCCAAATTAAAAAAAAAAAAACTAAACAAAAAACAACTAGAAAAATCTCTTGCATGGTAGGACTGGAATCAGGGAAGGGAGAATATGGATGTCCTAGGAAAGCATCAGAGGTCACATAATGCATGTGTATTCTTAAAACTCTTTTATGTGATTAATTTGTCTTTAACAAAATGAAAGTTATATCTTTTCTGGGTTATAAGAGAGATGATCTTTACGATCACCAGCCTGAGAGTCTTCTTCCTACTATCTACTTCAGAAGGAAGGAGGGAAGGAAGGAAAGAAGGAAGGAAGGAAGGAAGGAAGGAAGGAAGGAAGGAAGGGAGGAAGGGAGGGAGGGAGGGAGGGAGGAAGGAAGGAAAGAAGGAAGGGAGGGAGGGAGGGAGGGAGGAAGGAGTAAGCTTAGTTACCGAGGGTTGGGGCTGGCTAAGCAATGGCCTTGATTTCTTCTCCGGCCTGACACCAGAGAGCAGCAGCTCACAATCCGTGCTTTGGGCACTAAGGATTCAGCAGTGAATAAACGAGGCACAAAATCATGCTTTTATAGAGCATGCGTTCTTAGTCTTTAATAGGGAAGTCAGAATGTCAGTTTGGGTGAATTTTTTCCCTGATATTATACAGTAGTGCATTTTCCTAGCAGCAAATATTTTAAAATTGTTCTCCTCTTCTAAAAATAAACGTGATGTAAATCATGTAAAATTGTTAGCTAGTTTTTGTAATTTAATAAATGAAATGTGTATTGTATTATGATGTTTCTCATGAGAGTTAATTTAGTTATTTTCCTACAACAAAAGGGTACAATTGTATTATATTTGAATTTTGGTTTTTTTGGAATTTAATATCCGATTTTATCAATGGTACATGTTGTACAATCCTTATAATCCTTTCTGATTGTATTCATTGAACTGCAATATTTTTTTTCACAAAAGTGGTCAGGCATAATATTCATAAGATTATTAAATAAGAGCCTCCTAGCTGGCAGTTAGTTTTATGTTTTGTAAATACTTCCCTCTTTATAAATATAAATTAATGGTACTTTCACTTTCATGATCCCAGGGTCCTGGCTCTCACGTTGGGCTCTCTGTTTAATGGGGAGCCTGCTTCTCCCTCTCCCTCTGCCTGCCGCCCCCCTGCTTGTGCTCTCTCTTTCTGTCAAATAAATACATAAAATCTTTTTTTTAAAAAAAGAGTATCTTTGTCAATCAATTCTTAAAATACTAGTAAATTTCAATTTTTAAAAGAATCTTAGCTCCAAACCCACCCTTCTATATTCTTTGTGATGGTGCTAGGACTAGCAAACCTGTTTCTCCTTTGCCACCTGGGTCCCTATAAGACTCTGCCAATAGGGGGCACTAGAGGAATACAGAAGGATGGAAGAGGTGAGCCAGGACTCTGCTCACCTGTCCCAATCACCTGGCGGCTGTAGTTTGTTCGCATAGCAGATGCGTCTAATTTTCAGTTGGTTCTCATTGTGACAGAACCAGTGTCATTGCCTTTCTTCAAAACTACCAGCACCAGCCATTGCCTCCTCCAGAGATTAGAGTCCTAGCTCCCTAGGGTTCTTCTTCTTTGGATCTGGCTCTCAGCTCCAGCTGGAGAGCACACCCACGTCGGGGCTGGAGCCTCAGCTCCACGGGCTCCTCCAGAAAGCTTCTAGCCCCTAACACCTCTCTTTCCTCTGGTCACCCACACTAGGAGTGGTAGCTGCTTTCTGCAGTTGCTCTCTTTGCTACCCAAGGGTTCCTTTCATGTCCTGCATTCATCAAATACCGCTTTAACCAAATCCCTATGCTAAATTCTCTTAAAATGATTGATGTGGATTCCGTTTTCCTGGTTGCATCTTGTCTGGTGCATTGGTGAAAACAATATCCATGTGTCCTTTCTCCTGTTGATGAATATGGTGAGCATGGCCAGGCTGGCTGCCCTGAAATCTTGGGTAAACTCTACGATGTAATAACAAACAGTGTGGAGAGGTGGAGTGGTGGTTCCAGGTATGCTGTCAGGGCCTCTCCCCCAGCCAACAGTAAAAAAGCAAAGGGCCCATCGTCTGACTTCCTCTGACCTGCCATATTCTTCACTTCACAAGGACTGTGGGAATCATGAACTTCGGATGCACATCTGTGAGGACACAGGCTTTGTGGCCACATGGAAGCAGGTGTTTATATGATTTAGTAACGAGCTGAACCAAGAGGGAACATTAGCTGACTCTGAGTCATCATTTTCAACGGTCTTTGTCTCTGGACCTTTTTCTGTGGTTTAGTCTGTTCAACAGATGCTTAGGTTTTCTCATTTTTGGTTATTTATTTATTACAATTATTATTACTATTAATTCCTATTATAAATAAAGTTTCTCTGAACATCCTTGTATGTGTCTCTTTGATCTTAAGTCAAAGAACTTTTTGGATGCCTACTCAGGCAGACCTTGAGCTGGATGGTGATAATGAATAGCACGAATGTTCTGTTTCTCAAGGATCACCGTCTAGAAGAGGAGACAGAGTATCACTAGCATCACCGTCATTCATTACCGAGGTCACCAAATTGGAACCCTCAGAAAATGCCTTACACTGCGCTAAGCATTTTCAAGCATCTCATTTAACACTATAATAAAAGTCATAGAATGATAAAGCTGTGATCAATATTAAGGCCCAAGAATGTGTCCATTTTACCCTGGAAGACAGCAAAGATCTCAGGGGCCAGCTGGGTAAATCGGTCAGAGCGTTCTAGATAGACTTAGTCATGTGTACAAAGACATTCAAGAACAGCAGGGGGAGGAGTGGAAGGAGAGGGAAAAGCAGACTCCATGCTGAGAGCGAGCCCAACGCGGGGTTCCATCTCCTGATGCAGAGATCAAGACCTGAGTCAAAATCAGGTGGATGCTTAACTGACTGAGCCATCCAGGTGCCCCGATTTGTAACTATTACAAGTATTTATCTGAATATCTTGTAAACTCAACTTGCTTACCCCTCATGAAGCATGGACCACATTTGTAGAATTAGTGTTTTAAACATAGAAAATCACTGACTTTTTTGGAGTCTAAGTGACATAACAGGAGCTGGACTTCAGAGAAAATTCATGTGATGGCTCTGGGTGGAATGAGCAACTTTGGCCATTGTGGCAGGTAGGGAGATAAATTTAAAGCAGAATGTGGCTCAGCATAATACATCAGAACAGGAAGAGATGTCTTAAAGAAACTTTATGAGGAATTTAGATGTGGGAGCAAAGGGAGAAGAAAATGTCAGAGACTCGGGTTAAATAAATGACAACTATAATATCTTAAACATGTTTAGCTTTTTAGAGGCACAAGGAAACCATCTCCTGAAAATGAGATTTTGGGTGACATAGTAGTACAAGTATTTAGGGAAGAGGACTTCACTTAAAAAATGGGCAGGTTCTATAGAGATGAACAAATTGTATGGCCCGAAGCCTAGCATCTTTGGTTTTCAGCACATGAATGCTACGGCACTAGCCACGTTCTGGAGAGGCCCAGAGACTCAACTCAGTGGACACTCATCATTATTGACCATGTTATAATCTGTGTTTTACAAGGTGGCCAGATAAAGTTCCTACACTTCAGACTATTTGACAGTCTTTCCACGAAAAACCAGCAACGGTGGTTCCTGCTGAAATTCTTTTATAATATAAAAGTTGAGGGCCACTGGTCAAAAACAAGTGAACACAGTCATAAGCACATGTATCTATTCTCCCTTTGCATCTTGCGAAACTGGAGCTTGCCTTACAGTCTGTTCCATGTCTGTTACAGCTGCATACGGAAGTTCTCAACAAGTTGTTGTTACGACGACTGCCTTCTAGAAGAGTTGGGTATTGGCTCTACCAGTGGAAACCACCAGGAAAACGTATTTTATTTAAAAAAAAAAAAAAAGAGAGAGAGAGTCCAAGAGTTTTTTGGATTGGGGCGGACCATCTGATCAGCTCGTTAATTTCACTTTGAGAGTTGAATGAACCTCTGAACCAGTGGCAACAACAGCATTGCATACCCGAGTCTCTAAATATGTACTTCCATAGGGAGTGGAATCTACACACCGGAAGCAGTGCAAGTGTATCACTACGACATGGAAACAGAGAGTGGCCAGCTGATGCTCTCAGAATTGAAGTCCCGGCCTCGAAGTGAGCCCACCTACTCTGCAGCTGTGGATTGGAGTGCTTATGCCAGAAGTGTCAGGCCATTCTTGTCTGAGCAGTCAAATTTTCCTGGAATGATTTATTTTGATGAGCTCACTTTCCCTGAGCTTAAGAGAAACACAGGAAATGACAGTTTGCCAGCAAGTGTTGTTACTTAACTGACAAGATGTTCGAGAAGCGAACAGATGAAGTGTATGCACTAGGTGCTTTTGATGGACTGCACACAGTAGGAGGTCAATATTACTTACAGGTAAAAAATGCTTCAAAGTGTTAGAATGGATTTTTTTATTCGTTTTTTGTGTTTTTTTTGTTGTTGTTGTTTTTGTTTTTTGGTTTTTTTTGCTAGATCAGCGCTGCATTTCTTTAAAAATTATGCTGGATTTAATTAATTTCTATAATGCTAACATTCATCACTGAAGTTCCCCCCTCCCCCCAGAATGCTTTGTTAGTTTTAGCAAGAACAGAGTTAGTTCTCTTGGCTGCAAAGTAAAACATAAAGCAGATTGATTCGTTCTCGGCCAGGCAGACTCAAGTTTAAAAGGCTGCAACTTCCATGCATTCTCGTTTAGTGTCAGGTATCTTTAGAGCAGTATTTTCCAAACTGTCTTCAACTAGAGTGCTGAGTAAGAACTTCATTTCCCATCATGATGCAGGGCAGTCAAGATGTGTGACTGAAGTATAATAGATTTGCTTTAAACAAATATTTTATTAATAAATTCAAATTAGAATTAGAAATGTTAACAGGATTTTTTTTCGGTTGGGGACTGGGGTTCTTGGTCACGCCGCTTCAAAGAATGAAGAGGTAGACCAGACAGAGTGGTGGGCAGCGAAGTAAGGGTTATTGAGCGCTAGCAAGGTGATAGTACAAAGCTCCAGAGGAGGGAGGGGACCAGAGGGGTTGCCACCAGAGTTTCTAAGTCCAGGGGTTTTTAATGGGCTTGTTGGCCGGCTGGGGCTGGTTTAATCTGATTAACTCTCCCTGCACCTGTCATCCAATCAGGTTTTTGTCACATGGGAAAGGGTGGAGAGCTCCTTCCAGGGTGGTTTAAAACCCTTTTAAGGGTGGTTTCCTCTTAGGGCATTTGGGGGGGGGGGGGCTTTCCCTGCCTGCCTGCCTTTCAACAATCCATCAGAAATAACTCTAATTATGAGCAATGGAACTCTGACTTTTAAAATCCAGTTTATTGGGTCCCCTGGGTGGCTCAGTTGTTAAGCATCTGCCTTCGGCTCGGGGCGTGATCCCAGAATCCTGGGATGGAGCCCCACATCAGGCTCCTCCGCTGGGGGCCTGCTTCTTCCTCTCCCCCTGCTTGTGTTCCCTCTCTCGCTGGCTATCTCTCTCTGTGTCAAATAAATAAATAAAATCTTCAAAAAAAAAAATAAAAATAAAAATCTAGTTTATTGCATTTCACTTTTTATTAAAAAAAAAAGTTAATCTTGACTCATTGATTTTAGGATTCACTAATGGCTCTGACCTGTAGTTTGAAAAGACTGCTTCAGAGCCTTAGGGAACAAAGGCAGGCATGGAGATTACTGTGAGATAAAAAGCAGTCAAAAGCCAGCAGATTCAGAAAAAGCTCTTTACCTCCGCCACAACTGCCTAAGAAGAATTGAGAGAGAGGATCTGCGCCAGGAGACCTATCACCGTAGAGAACTATGTCATGACACGGACTAGGAGTGGCTGACAGGGAGGAACCCCTCACAAGGCCTGTTGGAGCTAAGTGGTCTACGTCTGTTTGTTTCTGAGTGACACAGCAAACATTTGTTTACCAAATGTTTATTCTTTTTCATCTTCCTGTGAATTGCATTCCAACTCTTTGAAGTCCCAGGCCCCTAGCCTTTCTCCTTACTTCAGAATGACATACGTACCTCATTTGGCCTGACCGCCTTTCGAATTTCCATGTCTGTATGGATTCCCCATAAGTCAAACTAAATTTGGCTTTCTCCTGTTAATCTGTCTCATGTCTACTTGGTTCTTAGTCTGACTGGAAGGACCACGAAGGGCACAGGAAATTCTTCCTCCCTGACAGATGCAACTTAATAAATTTTCCTCTATTCCTTGACGTTGTGTCTCTTGTGAAGAAAATATTTCCAAGATTTCTGACCACCTCTGTCTCTCCTTTGCTACGTAGATATGCACATTACTGAAGAGTCAAACCACTGACTGAGAACTTGTGGGGAGTCTGTGGAGTCAGCTTTCACAAAGTTTGAAGAATTCTCCCTTGGTGCCACATTGGCAGTGCGTTATGTTTTCCCACAGGTCACTCTCCGTGGAAGTCAGCTTGCTCCTGAGAGACCTTCTGAGGTAGGAGGAATCCGAGACAATCAATGTCATAAATTTTATGACACAGTATTGCAATACTCTGGCTCACATTATATGGCAAAACTTTAAAGATAAGTGGAAGCTATAATATGGAAGCGAAGTTGTGTTTCTAGATATCTTTAAGCTGTGATGGAAAATTTGGGGTTCATTTTTCTACATAAATATGATGTTGAGACCCAAGGCAACAGTAGGGTTATGGAGAATTAAAAAAAGAAATATCGACTGTGGGTGATGGCAACCAATGTTCTCTTTATTCGCATGGTGTAGAAGGCCCAAGTTAAATACATTAAAGAATGCACCTGCGGCCTGTTTCATGGGTATGTTATTTTAAGAAGTTGTTTTAACGAGAGCAATAATGATACTATTTCATGAGTTAAAAGAATTTTTTTATACATCATCTTTTTTAACCACCTCTGCCACAGATTACCTGATGCACTTTCACCCAAATCTCTCTCCTATTGACCTTTAGATCTGACACATCGGTTTCTGACACCAAATCCTGCGTGCGAGTTACTATTTAGAGGGAGGTTGTCAGAGAAGGGCGTCTGGGCTGGAAACCCAAGCTCGCGTTGGAGTGAATCTTTTGCTTTCTTTGATCAGATTTCAAGCTCTCTGCCTGTCTTAGTTATGACCCTGTACAGAGCAGTGTTTGAGAAGGACCCTCCGCGCTTAGGGCAAGGACCTGGGAGACGATCACAATGTCCTCCCACTGGCACACTTTCAGGATTGCGCTGGCAAAGAAAGGGAGAAAGAAAAAATGCTTCACGTCTGTTTGGAAGAGATATCACAAACTGGCTGAAACAACAAACTTAAAATGTAAAAAGTGGATGTGTCTTGCCTGTTTTACATTTTACATATTTGATTTAGCACCAACTCATTTGTGGGAGCTGCCTTTATCCTCCAAGTAGGTGCGACGGAAGTGTGTGTGAGTGTGGGTATGTATAGCCAGACCTGTATTTAAATGGAGGGGAGCCTTAGAAAACTTTAGTCTTAACTACTCTAATGTATGCACATGTTTTTCTATCACTTGTAAATACACAGGGTGAAGGCTGAATATGCGGAGCCTAGTCGATCCTAGTCGATTAAGATACAGGAAGTTACAAAACAAGGTCATCTTGTAAAGTAATTAAGAATAACTTTTTAAAAAATTAGGAACAACTTTTTAACTAATTAAAATTGTTCCATGATCTCTTTATTCTACTCTTAAGTTCCATTTGTATGGGAATTAGATACTTACAACGAAATAAAAAAGAAAACAATTATCTCTTTCAGACCATACCCTGTTCCCTTCTGAAATTACTCCACTGTAAAAGCAAGCCCCCTGGATACTTAGATTTGTGGCAGTCTGTGCTAGACAGGGAGCTTCCTTGGAAAGGGCCACCCTGTCACCTTTCCCCTGGTCACCGTTGGTCCCTCAGCCCGGGGCCCCAAGCTCTTTTTTCCTCTCCATTGGTCACTCATTAACTCTGGGAAGAGAGACACTTGAGAGCCGGGGAGCTCTCGGGTTCCTGCGGGAGTGGTTGAGGCTTGCTCTGAGTTGGAGACACTTTTTCCTCACAAAGGATATGACAATTGCTCTCCCAGACTTTTCCCAGATGTTTATTTCCATTCCATTTAATGCAACACAGTTCCCGGAGGCTAGAGATATTCTGGGCAGCAGATAATGCCTTTATCTCTGCTCCCATCATGTTTGGATTCTCTCTCCAAAGGCTCTGATACTCAGATCCTAAGGGCCTTGTGCTGGTTCTTTCCAGGCTTTTCTCCTCTCTCTCCTAGACAGTCGGCTGGTGTACCAAGTTGGCTTGGCGTACAAGGACCTGGTGGCCCCAGCCTCCTCACTACCCCTCATCACCCATGCATCTTACAGAAGAGACTTCTGCTCCCTCTCTCTAGCCCTGGGAACGGCAGGATCAGCGGCCGCTCTGGAAGTTGCTGTGATCCGTATCTTTTAATACCACAAGCTTTTTTATTTCGTTGACCCAATCTTATCTTATCTCCTGCCCCTCTTGCCCGCCCTTCTCATTTTATTTACAGTGACTTATGAATGAGAAGCTCTGACCGACCGCAGTCCTCAGAGCAGTGTCTTCCTACATTCTTTCATTGGAGAGGGAAGTCATTCTGGCTTCAACTAGTATATCTGAGGCTGCAGAGTATAATTTACAGGTGAGCAAAAATAATTTTTTTTCTTTTTATGGAAGCCAGTTCAAGCCACAGGATAATGGTTAGGGGTAGTATTAAAAAAGTAAAAGTTTTATTAAGTCCTAGGACTTATTTATAAAACTTTTATTTATAAAACTTTTATTTATAAAATTTATATATATATATATTCTTAACCTGTAAATGACTACCAATTGGATTAATGTCCATAAGGAAGTCAAAAGTGTTCTAGTCACTAAATATTACTAAGTAACAAGAATTCAACGGAGTAAATTGAAACGTTATGTGGGCTTCATTCGATGATTCTTGAATCTGGCAACATTTCATCTATTAAAAAAAAAAGTTTGTTGAGTTTTAGAAAAGGGAACCTTTTTAAAGGCAGAAAGTGAAAAAAGAAATGATCAAACAGTGCTATATTTCAGGCAAGGTGGCTCTCCTAAGGGGAGCTTGAGGATTAATTCCTAGTGCGGGCCCTGGGAAAATTCCAGGTTGCCTGGTTGAAGTTCACATTTCTGGGAGAAGCTGAAGCTGTAGTTAGGTTAGGTATTAAGTGTTGGTGGGATTTAGAATAAGTGACTCCATTTTGGGCCTGTTGTCTTCTTTTTAACAATATTAACATCTAGGCATATATATTTAGTAACAGCACAGAGACAGACTTCTCATCTTTTATCATACAGAACACCCTATAACTCTGACCCGGTCCCACAGTTCTGACACACGATCCCGATCTGTGTTTCCCACACCATTAAGCAATTATCTGACACCAGCTGGGGGTCCTATAATTCAACTCCATTCTGACACTGCATCCCTGGAGAGAGGTCCCACAGGTGAAGGGCTCAGTCCCACAGAACTGCCCTCTCCCACTTGAGATGCCAGTTGTAAGCCCAGGTTGTCACCTGGTGCTTCTGACTACCTGGCTATGGAAAGGAGGGTCCAAGGACCCCCTCCCTCAGTTTGGTTAATGTACTATAGGGACTCACAGAACTCAGAAACTTTATTTACTGGATTACCAGTGTTAAAAAACAAAATTCGACCGGGTGAATTTGGAGATCTAATTGGCTTTATTAAATGATTCATGAATCAGGCAGGTAGCACCCCCATTCAGCAAGCAGAGGGGAGCTCCCAGGAGCTTGACAAGAGACAGGTTTTTAAAGGCAGAGAAAGGGCATAAAAGTGAGGAAGAAAGGAATTTATTAGCAAGGAATGCGTTGTTCAGGCAAGGTTGCCCTCTTAAGGGGAGTAGTAGGGCTTATCAGTGAATGTTTTAGAAGGGACCAGGAAATTCATTGTTGACTGGTGAAAGGTTATATCCGTGGGGTGTTGCAACTGCAGGTAGGTTAGGTATTAAGTCTTGGTTTACTGACTTGGGGCCTTAACCCACGTGATGCCATTTTGGGCCTGTGGTTTTCCTGCTAACAGTCCCCTCCTTTTGTTAAGACTTGCAGCCTAACTGAGATGGGGTCAAAATTTAAGGCATGAACGCCCGCCTCAGCCGCTGCTCTGAAGCGCTGAAACTTTTGCTGATGCCTTGTGTGGCGTTCACAGGTCATGACTTTTTCCCTTTTTCTCTGGGATATTTACAGGTTACGAATTCAGGTTTCCATTCTTTAGGTCAGTCATCTTCGGTTCCTTTTCTGATGTTCTGATGCCCTGAAAGCTTTTGAAAGAATAAAATGCAGCAGCGAGGTTATTCTGATGACTATAAGCGGGATAATTCCCAATGTTTGGAGGGCACTTTGTCGCGGTTCCGTATGCAGGCTCGTTGAGCTCGACAGTCAAGAAAGAATTCTTGAGACATTTTTGCTACAAAAAGGTGCTTTTATTAAAACATGGCAACAGGATCCGTGGGCAGAAAGAGATGCAGTTGTGATTGTGACATGTGACTTTGATTATATATTTTGGAGTTGAGGGGGCAGTAGAGATAACAGAAGTCTCTAAAGGGATTTCTATATGGTAAAGAAGACTTAAAGGATCCTGGAGGTCTGGCTGCTGTCAAGCTAAGGATGGTTTTAGTCTCTAGCAAAGCAGTAACATTAAGGCATCTGTGGGCTCCTTGAGGAATGTCACTCTCTGCGCGTCTCAGATATTTATCAAGGGGCTGTGCTGTAAGGAAATTTAATTTAATCTACATTTCTCTTGCCTTTGTTCTCATCATTTCCCCCCTGAACAGTTTTGACCCTTAAATCTTTAAGATTGCTGAGGGTAGAAGGTCTTATGTTCTGTAACTTCTTACTGCTGAATAGGGGTGTAGAGATGTCTCTACCTATGGGCCAGCACTGGTCAGTTGGGGAATTTCTATAGAGAGTTACAAAAGGCAGAGGCAGTCAAATCCAAGGTAGAGGACATATACGAATCTCCTTGTGCAGAAAGGATTAGCTGTCGGCTTGAAGTTACGGCCGTGAAGGAGTCTAGGCACCAGGCAGGAAGAGACAACAAATTGAGGTTAATATTATTATGAAACAAAGGAGCCCAACAAAAAGACCTTTGATAGTTGACCAAAATTTTCCTCCAGTCCAGGAGTTTAACCAATCATTAAAGGAGAGGGAGAGAGTATTCATCTTTGAGCAATCTTGTTACATTTCTCTGATAATGTGGAGTTATACACAGCATTCGGTGTTGCTAATGACACATGTATCTGCTTGTGCAGCTGTTAAAACATCCAGGGCCATTCGATTTTGTAGAACTGCTTTACGCATCTGTGTGAAGTCAGCATTAAGTAGGAAATGCTGCTTTCTGAGTCATGTAGTGCTTTTACGGTCTATTTATTAAGGGCTCCAAATGCCCAATGACATTCTGTAGTCCCATTGATGGAGCGAAGATAAATGTTAAGTGATCATACCGGTGAAATGTTGATGCTGCCCATCGTTGTTTTAAATTTGGAAGATTAGCTGGGTAGTGATGGTTTTGATAATATGTCCGTGAATTTAAGCAAAACCCAAAGTGCAACAACCTATCCACCCTGGAGGAAGCCAGGGTCATAGGTTAGATCCACATAACCATTGGGTTCCATTTGGAGGTAGCCATCTAATTCTGGGTCACCTTGTCCAATCAGTAGCAAACCAATCGGTAGCCTGGTATAAACCTTGTATTAACTTTTCACTGGTTATTTTTGGGTATGAAGATTTTTTCTCTGATTAACAAGTCAGTCCTGTGTATTTTTTCACTGTCCTCACTCCTGGGCTATATAGAATCTCTTGGTCTGAGTAGACTGGAGTTATGGATTTTATGGGGGTTAAGATGGGATAAGACTTAATGTTTGTTTACTTTGTGCTGCCTGCTTGGCTGCATGGTCTGCCAAATCGTTTTCTTTAGACTCTAAGTTCCTATCTTTTTTTTTTTTTTAAAGATTTTATTTATTTATTTGACAGTGATAGAGACAGCCAGTGAGAGAGGGAACACAAGCAGGGGGAGTGGGAGAGGAAGAAGTAGGCTCCTAGCGGAGGAGCCTGACGTGGGGCTCGATCCCACAACGCCGGGATCACACCCTGAGCCGAAGGCAGACACTTAACCGCTGTGCCACCCAGGCGCCCCTAAGTTCCTATCTTTTTGATGTCCTCAGAGGTGAATTATAGCCTCCTCCTCAGGTAGGTGTATAGCCTTGAGAAGGGTGATTATTTCAGGTCCATATTTGATTGGGGAATTATGACTTGATAATAATGCTCTTTCCTTCCAAATTGCCCCATGGGTGTGTAGCACCAGAAAAACATTTGGAATCAGAATAAATATTAATTTTTAGGCCTTTTGCCAGTTGAAGAGCATGGGTAAGTACTCTTAATTCAGCCTTTTGGGCAGAAGTATTCACTGGAAGGGCTTTTGCCTCCTTGGTCTTAATTAAGCTAACTATAGCATATCTGACTTTTCTTTCTCCCTTATCCATGAAGCTACTGCCATCAGTAAACCAAACATCATCTGCATTTTCAATAGGGGAATCTTTCAAGTCTGCTCTGCTTGAATAAACAAGATCAGTAATTTCCGAGCAGTCGTGTTCTAGCACAGAAGCATGGTGGTCAGGAGCAGCTGTAAGGATGGTTTAAAGTTTGCCAGGTTTTAAGTATTATTTCAGGTGTATCTAAAAGCATAGCCTGGAGTTTAGTAAGTCGGCCTCCTGTCATCCATTGGTGTCCTTTGGTCTCTAGGACAATTTGGACCTCTTGTGGGGTCATTACTATCAAGGACTGTCCTATAGTAAGTTTTGAAGCTTCTTCCACCAGGAGGGCTGTCGCAGCCACCGCTCGAAGACAAGCCAGCCACCCTTGTGCTACATCATCAAAGGTCTTTGAAAAATAGTCCACTGGTCTTATTTTGTTTCCTAATTTCTGGCTGAGGACTCCCAAAGCTTGCTACATATAAAGTAAATGGTTTTTCTAAATTTGGTAAAGCCAAAGCTGGGGTTGTTGAAAGCTTAATTTTTAATGTTTGAAAGACCATCTGCTGGACTTTAGTCCAGAGTAAAGATTCTTCATTAGGGCTTTAATTGAATCATGGAATGGTTTGGCTAAGAGCCCAAATCTAGGAACCTACAGGTGGCAAAAACCTGTCATGCCTAGGAAAGTATCAAGTTGCTTCTGTGTGGTTGGGGACCCAAGGTCTAATATAGCCTTTTTCCTGTCAGTAGACAGGGTCTGGTGACCTGGTGTTAACTCATATCCCAGATATTTTACCTTTAGTTTGGATATTTGTCCCTTTTTAGGAAAGACAGGATACCCCCTGTCTGCCAGTAAATTAAGTAAGATTATAGAATTACTATCAGATATTTCTTTTGTGGGAGTACAGATTAGAATATCACTCACATACTGTAATCTGAGTTTTAACTTCCCCAGGAGTGTTAATCCAGGGATAGCAGTTGGGGCCAACAGATAATTGAGGGCTATTTTATTATCAAGAACAACTTTGGCCAGAGTGTCTGAGGATCTTGGTTGGGCAGCTATTGCTTTTGCAATGGATTCTGCAACAATTTCAAGAATTAAGGAGAAGTTCCTGATCAGAGCCTCATTTATATTTATCCCTTGCCCAGGAAGTAGGAACCTGCCAAAAGGAGTGAGTCCTGAATCATGAAAGCCTCCTGGTAGACCTTTTCTAACTTGACTATGTAAATTCAGGGGAGTTGACCAATGAGATGTAGGGGCTCAGATTTCAGGTTCCTAGTCTGAAATAAAAAGGTTGCCCTAAATTCCAGAGATTACCCATATTAGCAGTGGCCTGGGAGATAAAGATGAGGGTGTTATCTTTCCAGGCCAATGCCAGAGTGAAGGAAGGGAAAAGGAGAAGGGGTTTCAGTTGAAGTAGGAAGTCTTGATCTGGTCTCTTGGTGGAAGCAGTCTACCTCAATGGCAGCTACTTGTCTTCCTTGTCAGTTTGATTCAGAGGTCTCTGGTGTCTTCACAGCACCAGGTATCAGGTGGAGTCTTCTTTACCTGTGTGATGTGTACTCAACGCTGAATACATTCTAATTTTGTACCAGTGTTAGTGGGCAGGAACACTTGGTACGCTTCTTTCCAGTGGGGCTCGAGGTCTTCCTCTGATGATGTTTTCAGAATACTTGGTCACCAGGCCCTAAACTGTGATGAACAAGATCCTTTGGAATTGGGGCCCAGGAAGGCTTCTTTAACCTGTTGATAACAGGCTTGAGCATAAGGCATTAGAGACTTACAGTAGTGGTCATACTAGCATGACACAAGGCATCAGCAGGAGGTTATCTATTGATAGAATTCCAAGTCTGCAAGGTTTTCATTAAGGCTCCTATGATTCACCCAGTGAAGTGGGTGCCTCAATCACTGGAGATTATAGAAGGCATACTTCAAGTGGGAATCACATTTTTTAACAGGTCCCCTCCCATTGTGAGAGCATCAGTCTTGTGGCAGGGAAAGGCTTCAACCCATCTGGAAAGCATGCATACAATAGCAAGGACATATTGATAACCCACACTAAGTGGCAACTAAATGAAGTTTAGCTACAGGTGTTCGAAGGGTCTACAGGGAGAGGGTCTGAGGACACTGGAGACAAAATCGGTTTTTCAGGATTCTGGGTCTGATGAGTTAAATATTATTGGCAGACTGTTTTTTGCAATTTCACAGAGTTTCTCCACTAATGTCTGTAACTCGAGTTATCTTAAATGCATTGCAGTGGGTGAAGGAATGCAAAAATCAGAAAATGGGGTTTGTCAAGGAGCTGGGAAAAACCAAGCAGCCATCTTGGGTTTCCCATAGCCCTATTCATTTAATTTACAGCCCTTGTTTACCCATCTCAGTTTCTCTGATTCAGGAGCAGACTGTTGCCATGTTATAGGGACGTCAGGATGGCAAAACCCTGGGAATGAGGAGCCATTTTTGCAGAAGCAGAATGGACCTCATCCGAGTGTGTTACAATCATTATAGATTCTGTTGTTGCTGCCTTTCCATGGAAGCCAGCTGGATCACATACTCAAAGTTCTTTCCAAAGATTTCTGTTTCAAAAAGCTTCTACAACTTTCTTCTTTACACTCAGATTTTGTCCTAAGTTTTCCCTCTTGGAATAAACAGTCTTGCTTTAGGACAAAATTACTTTGTTTTTCCTCAGCAAAAATGTATCTCTATTCCTCATAATTTTTTCTTACCAAAAACATGCATCTTACTTTCTTTGCATATAAAGTTATTTTCCCTTTTTATTTCTAGTGGTCTAATAAATTATTACATTTATTAGAATTTTTAAGTCTTAGAAATCTCAATTTCTAGTGATAATTAAGTAGTAAGTGAACGGTCTCTTTTACCACACTTCTTTAGATTTGCAAATTTATGAATATATATCATAATATTTATAAGCATATGCCTTTTTAAATTTTCAGGTGTAGCATGAACAGCTCCAGATATCTTTTAGTTTCTCTGTAATTAGAAGCCAAAAATAGATAAACCTGTGTTTAGTAATCAATGTTTTAGTATTTTGTTTTGTTACAGGATTTTTTTCTGTCAGTGCCTGTGGTTCACACCGCTTCAGTGAATGAAGGGGTAGACCAGACAGAGGGGTGGGCAGCAAAGCAAGGTTTATTGAGCGATGGTGAAGTGATAGCACAAAGGTCCTGAGGAGGGAGGGGATGTGAGAGGGTTGCTACAGGAGTTTCTAAGTCTAGGAGTTTTTATGGGCTTGTTGGCTGGCTGTTTTAATCTGATTAACCATCCCTGCACCTGTCATCCAATCAGGTTTTTGTCACATGGGAAAGGCTGGAGGGCTCCTTCCAGGATGGTGTAAAACCCTTTGAAGGGTTGTTTCCTCTTGGGGTGGGGGTGGGGGAGCTTTTCCCTGCCTGCCTGCCTTCCAACTATCCATCAGTTTTACTTGGAAGTGATCTAGATATTTAAAAAATCTAACTTAACTCATTTAACCTAACTCAGCAAGACTTTAAGGTTTTAGGTTGCCAATAAGATTTGGTAAAACAATTTAAAAGCTTACCTAAAATTTTTTTTTTTTTTTAAAGATTTTATTTATTTATGTGACAGAGAGACAGCCAGCGAGAGAGGGAACACAGCAGGGGGAGTGGGAGAGGAAGAAGCAGGCTCATAGCAGAGGAGCCCGATGTGGGACTCGATCCCGGTACGCCGGGATCACGCCCTGAGCCGAAGGCAGACGCTTTAACGACTGCGCTACCCAGGCGCCCCTTACCTAAAATTTTTTATTTATGTCTATTTAATTTACTTGTTATTAACAATTATGCTTAGATTACTCAAAAACTTTGTGAGACATCAGTCATTCTTCAAAGCTGTTTTTCTTTTAAATAGTCCGTAACAAGAGATAACATTGACTTACGACTTTAAGTAAACACAGGTAGAATAAAAATTTCCATTTTATTGCTGATAACTCTAAAGACATGTCCATTTTAATTAAACCAACAATCTTAAACAAGCTTTCATGTTGAATATTTTCCCAGATCACATGAACTTAAAAAAAACATTTGGGTTAGTGTCTATCTTTTTGATAGGTTTAGAATGGTCAATCCTTATTGGCACTTGTCTTCAACTAAATAGAGCTCTTTTGAAAATTAATTTTAGCAATACCATCCAGAGGTAGAATAATATCTCACCTTTATAACATGCTCACGAACACATGCATGCAAGGACTTTGGGAAGATTTTTAAGATTTGTACTTGTCCCTGGAATCAATCTTAAGAAAGCTGTGCTAGAGTCTGGGCACAAGAGCCCTTTAGCAGTTTATTTTATTTTATTTTTTATTTTATTATTTTTTTAAAAAGATCTTTTAATTGTTTATTTGTCAGGGAGAGAGAGCACAAGCAGGGGGAGGAGCAGGCTCCCCACCGAGCAGGGAGCCCGATGTGGGACTTGATCCAAGGACCTGAGCTGAAGGCACCCGCTTAACCGACTGAGCCACCCAGGCGTCCCTAGCAGTTTATTTTATTTTATTTTTTTTTTATTTTTATTTATTTATTTATTTATTTATTTTATTAATAATGATTTTTTATTATATTATGTTAGTCACCATACAGTACATCCCCGGTTTTCGATGTAAGGCTCGATGATTCATTAGTTGTGTATAACACCCAGTGCACCATGCAATATGTGCCCTCCTTACTACCCATCACCGGTCTATCCCATTCCCCCACCCCCCTCCCCTCTGTAGCCCTCAGTTTGTTTCTCATAGTCCATAGTCTCTCATGTTTCATTCCCCCTTCTGATTACCCCCCCTTTCTTTATCCCTTTCTTCCCCTACTGATCATTCTAGTTCTTATGTTCCATAGATGAGAGAAATCATATGATAGTTGTCTTTCTCTGCTTGACTTATTTCACTAAGCATTATCTCCTCCAGTGCCGTCCATGTTGTAGCAAATGTTGAGAACTCATTCTTTCTGATTGCTGAGTAATATTCCATTGTATATATGGACCACAACTTCTTAATCCAGTCATCTGTTGCAGGGCATCTCGGCTCCTTCCACGATTTAGCTATTGTGGACATTGCTGCTATGAACATTGGGGTGCATATGGCCCTTCTCTTCACTACGTCTGTATCTTTGGGGTAAACACCCAGTAGTGCAATGGCTGGATCATAGGGTAGCTCAATTTTTAACTTTTTAAGGGACCTCCACACGGTTTTCCAGAGTGGCTGTACCAACTTGCATTCCCACCAACAATGTAGGAGGGATCCCCTTTCTCCACATCCTCTCCAACAATTGTTGTTTCTTGCCTTGTCTATTTTTGCCATTCTAACTGGCGTAAGGTGGTATCTCAGTGTGGTTTTGATTTGAATTTCCTTGATGGCTAATGATTTTGAACATTTTTTCATGTGTCTGTTAGCCATTTGTATGTCTTCATTGGAAAAGTGTCTGTTCGTATCTTCTGCCCATTTTTTGATTTGTTTATTTGTTTCTCGTGTATTGAGTTTGAGAAGTTCTTTGTAGATCTTGGATACCAGTCCTTTATCTGTAGTGTCATTTGCAAATATATTCTCCCATTCCGTGGGCTGCCTCTTAGTTTTTCTGACTGTTTCCTTGGATGTGCAGAAACTTTTAATCTTGATGAAGTCCCATAAATTCATTTTATCTTTTGTTTCTCTTGCCTTTGGGGATGTGTCATGAAAAAGGTTGCTTTGGCTGATGTCGTAGAGGTTGCTGCCTATGTTCTCCTCTAGAATTTTGATGGATTCCTGTCTCACATCGAGGTCTTTCATCCATTTGGAGTTTATTTTTGTGTATGGTGTGAGATAGTGGTCAAGTTTCATTCTTTTGCATGTAGCTGTCCAATTTTCCCAGCACCATTTATTGAAGAGACTGTCTTTTTCCCACCGGATGTTTTTTCCTGCTTTATCAAATATTAGTTGCCCAAAGAGCTGAGGGTCCATTTCTGGGCTCTCTATTCTGTTCCATTGGTCTATGTGTCTGTTTTTGTGCCAGTACCATGCTGTCTTTGTGATCACAGCTTTGTAGTACAGCTCGAAATCCGGCATTGTGATGCCCCCAGCTTTGTTTTTCCTTTTCAACAGTTCCTTGGAGATTCGGGGTCTTTTCTGGTTCCATACAAATTTAAGGACTATTTGTTCCAGTTCTTTGAAAAACGTTCTTGGTATTTTGATCGGGATAGCATTGAAAGTGTAGATTGCTCTGGGTACCTAGCAGTTTATTTTAAAAAGATATTTCTTCCTTTATTTTTTCCCCCTTCAGTCTCAGGTAATTGTGCACTGTGTTTACCTTGCAAAGGCATGATAAGATGTGTAACTTTAAAGGGAAGAGAAAAAAAGTAAGTTCTTCTAAGAAGGACTTTGGTTTTCTAAGTCCAATAATTTACAGGGCATTTCAGATAAACAAGGGAAGTTTTGGGATTCGTAAAAGAATAGGTGAATTTTGAATTGCCTGTACACTGATTTTTCTTTTGTAAAATAAGGATGGTGTTTTCAATTCCTCAAAAAATTGGGTTATAACTTAAAGGCCATCTTATGTTCATTCACCTATCCTACTATATTATCTTCAATTGGTTGCTTTCCCTCTGGGTACATAGTTTTGTTTTTTTAATTCCAGTATAATTAGCATACAGTGTTATTAGTTTCAGGTGTGCAATATGATGAGTCAACAATTCTGTACATTGCTCTGCCCTCATCGTGATAAATGTGCTCTTAATCCCTATCACCTACTTCACCCATCCCCCCACCATCATTTTGTTTTCTGTATTTAAGAGTGGTTTTTTTTTTTTTTTTGGTCTTTTGTGTTTGTTTGTTTTTTTAAAAAAATCATTTATTTATTTATTTATTTGACAGAGATAGAGGCAGCCAGCGAGAGAGGGAACACAAGCAGGGGGAGTGGAAGAGGAAGAAGCAGGCTTCCCAGGAGAGGAGCCTGATGTGGGGCTCGATCCCAGAACGCCAGGATCACGCCCTGAGCCGAAGGCAGACGCTTAACGACTGAGCCACCCAGGCGCCCCTGTTTGTTTGTTTTGTTAAATTCCACATGAATGAAATCACATAGTATTTGTTTTTCTCTGACTTATTTCACTTAGTGTTATACCCTCTAGAGTCATCCATGTTGTTGCAGATGTCAAGATTTCATTCTTTTTTTATGGCTGAACATACCACTTCTTTAATCAATTCATCTGTCAACAGACTCTGGCTGCTTCCATAATTCGGCTATCATAAATAATGCTGCATGAGTACATAGTTCTACTTTTAAATATTTCTGGGAGCATTGAGTAACACCCCGTGGGTGTCTGACAGATCCCCAAAGAGGGTGCAAAGGATACTATGTTCCACAAATCCAGAGTCACTCCCAAAGGCAGCCAAAAGAAAGAAACAACTTGCCTGTACCAGGCAGGCAGAAAGCCAAGCCTAGTTACGCAAAAGGAGACAAGCAAGAAGGCGGTTGCTCTCTCTGGGAGAGAAAAGAACAATCCACAATGGGTTTGAAGCTGGAAATGAAGGGACAACAGTGAGATTTTATTTTCCTCTCCAGACTGGGCACCACAGACATTGATTCAGAAGAACTGATTCTGGTAAGAGTTTTCATCTTTCATAGGCTTTAGACAGTTTATCCAGGATCCTGTCTGTAAGCTCTGGTATCCACCAGAGTTTTCCCTTAGCTGTTTAAGGGAACAATGTAGCAGTTTACCAGAAAGGTCCTCAGTGTCTTCAAATCTGGGAGGGGACCTCTATGGGAGCCCTTCTTTGAAAGTAGATATGGGAGTGTCTGTAAAACCATTAACTTGGCAGACTTTTACTTACAATTATGTAGTCTTTCCTGAGTGGAAAAACAATTCAGACGGGCGATTAGTAGAATGAGTACTTGGAGGATAGAGGCGAACCGTGGGAGTTACATCAATCTAATAAATAGTCTTCTGTTGTCAGTATGTCAGGGAGCAAGACTTTCCTGTCCCTTTCAAGGCCCATCTAGGCAGATTGGGAATCAAACTGATATGAGAAATTAACAGGAGAAAATCAAATTTCTTTTCATATGTATGGGGAATCCACATGCACATGGAAATTCCAAAGAGAGGAAAAGTGAGTATGTATGTCTTTCTACAGTAAGGAGAAGGGGGTGGGGGTCTGGGTCTCTAAGGGAAAGGAATGTAATTGACAGGAAAATGAGAAAGAGTAAATGGTTGGTAAACATGTTTGCTGGACTATCAGAAAAAAGGAGACCTGGGGGACTTTGATCGGGCAGGTCTTGTGAGGTTCCTCCCTGTCTGCCACACCTAGTTCATGTTGTGATGGAGTCAGAGTTATCTATGGTGACAGCTCTCTTCCTGGAGCAGATCCTCTATCCAAATTCTCTTTGGGAAGTGGCGGAGGAGGTGAAGAGCTGTCCCTGAATCTGCTGGCTTTTGATTACTTTAACTCAAACTAACCGTCATGCCAAAGTGGCCCATCTTGGGGCAGCTGGCCTTTTGCCCCTACAGTTCCCTTCCTCTGAAACTTCCTGAAGTTTCACGCATTAAAAGTTGAGTTGGTGGATTGTTTCATCTTGTTGAACCTATCCCTTTGTCTTGACAATAGGTCAGTTTAGCTAAACTCATTTCAAGAGGCAGTGTTGAAGGTATGTTCTGTTAGGCCTATGGTTCAAGCAATCAGGTATTAAATAAGAGGCATTGTTATGGAAACAAAAGAAAAACAATGGCTAATGGTTAGATCAAATCATAAACCAATTTCTGAGTTTTAAGCGTAGCCAATCAAGATTTCTAGATGTCAGGCTATATTTTTGAGTGACCCACAGAGCAAGAGGCATGAAGATGATTTATAAATGAGCTGTTGTGGTGATTTCTCTGAAATTTATATCAAGTTGTTTATAATCAATTTGTAGAGCTTCAGGAAGAAGGGCAGATTTAGTTTTTAAATGATTCCAAGTCAGAAAGATGAAAGAAAAATTAAAAAATGCTAGTTTGGAGAGTTGGAGCTAGGCATTGGAGGACTCTACAAGAAATCAGGATCTAGTCCAGCTTATAATAAGCAGTATTAAAATCTAATATTTACAAAGGTGTGTTGAGGAGGAAGAATTTCTTCTGCTATTCAAGGTCCTTCTAGCTGGACTAAGA
The DNA here is from genome assembly GCF_024610735.1 of Ursus americanus. Taxonomy (NCBI): domain Eukaryota; kingdom Metazoa; phylum Chordata; class Mammalia; order Carnivora; family Ursidae; genus Ursus; species Ursus americanus. The sequence goes on along the minus strand of NC_142137.1, from coordinate 46,071,861 downwards.
ATCAAATTGACATGAGACAGATGAACAGGCGAAAATCAAATTTAATTTCATATATACAGGGACCTACACAGGCATGAAATTCCAGACTTATGTGATGCTTATATGAGTTAAGAAGAGGGGTAGGGTCCTGAAGATACAAAGGTGAGAAAGATCAGCAGCAGGAAGGTGAGGAGATGTTTGGAAAACATAACTTGCCCTTTTATGCAGATAGATTTATTAGGTAAAGAGAAATCTCTGTTAACACCTGTTTTCCTAGTATAGGGAGGCAATTGAGGGGGGAGGTAATGGGTTTTGATGGCTTTTAACTCAAAATAGTGTTTATGCCAAAGTGGCCTGTCTTGGGGCAACCTGCTCTTGGCCCCAACAGGTACCTCTTATACATTAAATTTTTCATTAGACTTTTGCAATGGATCTTTCAATGAAACTGTTGGAATTTTGAAACTTTTTGGAGGCTTCTCCTTGCCACTTAAAACAGATATCCCATTCTGTTTACCTTGGGAACCCTTGCTTTCAAGTGCATTCCTTAGATGACCTTATCTAACTGAAATGTTCTCCATCATGGCCCTGATAATTCTGTGTTGTTTTTAGTAAAATTTTACCATTTCTGTAGATAATCACAGCTCCTTGCATCATAGTTTTGTTTTTAGACATAAAATAAGCAAGTGTGCCAAAAGGTGGCCTATCTTGACTCTTCTGATTTTAAGGATCCCATTAGCTAAGGCTTTGTTTACACAAAACAAGACAGACATGGGTACCTCAATGCAATGGCAATAACCAAAAGTTGTCACTGTGGACTGGCCAAGAGAAGGCTATGCCCACCACCAGCAATTCCCAGCATGGACTAAACCAGCAGAATCCATTATTGAGACTGCAGACTGGAACTGGGGAAAGGACTAAACCAGCAAACCACAGTAAATGGGGACTGCAGGCTGGAAATGAAGAAGGAATTCCAGCGTGGAATTGTGGACCAAGCCAAGGGCTAAGGACTGGCACTCCGTTAGAATCTCCTGTCAGTCTAGACTGACCTGTTAACCCTGGATGAGAAAGCCAATTAGGTCAGGACTTGGAATGCAAAAAGAGAAGAGCCTAACTGAGAGGGACTTGCCAATGGCCCTCAGAAATAGCGAGAAAGACCGTGAACTCAAAAGTGTTCACAGAGCACCATACCTGTGTTTCCCGTTTTTCTCAAACCCAGTCAGAATTTTGCTTCAGCTCCTGACGCTGCCACAAAATTTGGTAAGAAAAAATAATGCCACCAAGTGAATTTGAAGATCTGACTGGCTTTATTAAATGACTCATCATGAATCAGGCAGCATCCCATCTAGCAAATAGGGCGGAGATCCCCTGAGCTAAACAATGGACAGATTTTGTAACCGAACCAATGCGAGTTTGAGCCTGGGTGAGTCAGAAACTACACCAGGTTAAGTTTTCACACAAAGAGAGGTTTACTTGCAGCAAATAAGGAGATCAAGGGGGATGGTTCCCAAAGCCGTGACTCTCTGAGCAAAGGTGAGTGGATTCTCTTTATTTAGGGTTAAGATGAATATTTAGATTAGGAGGCCTCGTCCTCTTGTGTAAAGGTGGGCACAAAGTCACACGTGGGCCTTCAGGAAACATGAGTGTACATACATTTACATGTTATGGAAAGGAGGCTTTGCTCCTCCTCGGGCAGAGATTTTAGTACCACACCGAAGTCAAGGTAGTTGTTGGTCCGTCCATGCAGCTGTGAGTCAGGGGTTAAGCTCAGGCTGGTCTTATTGGTCTGGGCTGGCTGGAGGTCTTGCCAGGGCACTCACTATTGCGTAAGGGGTGGTTTTGGTTTCCATTTACCTATGTTAAGAGAGAAGCTGGAAAGAAGAGCTTAAGGAAAAATGTGGGACAAGGGTTGGTGAGTATAAGCAAGTGAGCAGTAAAGGTCAGGTCTTGGGGTGTAGCTGGTGACAGTTTTTAAAAGCAGAGAGAAGGCATTAAGAAAAAGAAAAAAGGGGGCACCTGGGTGGCTTGGTCAGTTAAGCGTCTGCCTTCAGCTCAGGTCATGATCTCAGGGTCCTGGGATCGAGTCCCACGACGGGCTGTCTGCTCAACAGGGAGTCATCTTCTCCCTCTCCCTCTCTCTCTTTACTCTCTCTCTCAAATAAATAAAATAAAATAAAAAAGGAATTTATTAGCAAGGGACGCATTGTTTAGGCAAGGTTGCATTCCTAAGGGTAGCGATAGGAGCCTTAGTAAATTTTCTAGAATTGACCAGGAAATTCTGTGTTGATTGGTGAAAGGTTACATTCTCATGGTGTTTCAATGACAGATAGGTTAGGTTATTAGGTCTTGGTTTACTGATGTGGGGCCCTAAATGATGCCATTTTGGGCCTGTGGTTTTCTTTTTAACATCAGTTTAATTAAAAAGGATATAACTCAGGAATAGCCAGACGGAAGGGACAAGGGAAGGGGCCCAGAGCCCCAAGCCCTCTTCAAGCATGCCACTCTTCCAACATCTCCACCTGTTCACCCACCTGGAAGCTCTCCAAACCTCTTCATTATATAGGCACACTTGAGTCAATCATTGGCCATTGGCTATTGATTCAACTTCCAGGCCCTGTCCCCTCCCCTGAAGGCAGGGGTGGGACTGAAAATTCCAATCCTCTAATCCCATGACTGGTTGTCCTGCACTGACGCCCCTCAATTCAGTAGGATCAACTGGATCACCTGGGTTAGCTGGAACTGCTGAGGAGATAGGGGAAATAAATTATCTCCAGTCCTATGGCAAGCTAGGGGCAGTCCTGGGGCAATTCCTTAAATGACAGGTTAGGTCTTTTGTGTACCAGGCACTGTGCTAGGTGCTGAGGACATAGAGAAGTGTGAGAGGCAGTGCTCACCCCCATTCAGTCTTTGTTCTCCCTTCCTTTCCCCTGTTTCTGGTTCTTTCCACTTGGGCAGGGCACAATTTCCTGCTGAGTTCATTCTGAGGCCTGCTTCCTGGGGTGCTGTCAGTGAGGGGTCTCCTTCCGACTCCAGGCAGTGGGATGTCATGTTGTCCCTCTAAAGAGGAAATGCTCTCCATCCTTGCGGAGTCTGGTGGTATTAATCAAGGCTTCTCTCCACATAAAAGATTTGTTGGTGCCAAGGGCAGGCCACCAAAATGTGCTGCTTTGGTATGTTGATTATTTTAAATTAAAGTTACTTAAGAAACAGCCAATGCAAAAGGAACACTGACTTCTGGGCACCTTGGTGGCTCAGTCTGTTAAGTGTCTGCTTTCGGCTCAGGGCATGATCTCAGGGTCCTGCGATCGAGTCCCACATCGGGCTCCCTGCTCAGTGGGGAGTCTGCTTCTTTTTCTCTCTCTGCCCCTCTTCTCTGCATTCTCTCTCTCTCTCTCAAATAAATAAATAAAAATCTCAAGGGGTGCCTGAGTGGCTCAGTCGGTTAAGCGTCTGCCTTCAGCTCAGGTCCTGATCCCAGGGTCCTAGGATGGAGCCCCGGCATTGGGCTCGCTGCTCAGCGAGGAGTCTGCATCTCCCTCTGCCTGTCACTTCCCCTGCTTGTGCTCTCTCTCTCTCTCTGTATCTCAAATAAATAAATAAAATCTTTTTAAAAAATCTTTAAAAAAAAAAGAACATTGACTTCTTATCTTCAGAAAACAAAGAAATCTCTTATGTAAAAAGTGGTCCATCTGTACCAGGAGGTAAAGAGATTCTTATCACCAGACATAGGAAATTTAGAGTCAAAAAGTCTGTATAAACAACCCTTGTTACCTTTTATTAATTTTCTACCCCAGCCCAAATTCTGTTTAGAATTCCTTACTAATTGAAGCTTCCCAAGTTAAGTTTTCTTTGTCCTGTCAATTCCTCACAGATTTATTGCCTCTTTGTCTAAAGAGTATAACAAATGCCTGCCTCGGTCATCTCTTTAGGTCTCAGTGTCATTCCGGGGCCTCTGTGTGCATGTAATAAAACTTTTTTTCTTCCTCCTGTTAATCTGTCTCGTGTCCATGTAATTCTTGGGGCAGCTGGAAATCCTTGAAAGCAGAGGAGGCTGTCCCTCCCCTGCAGTCCGCGTGGCCAGCTGGATCAACTTCCGCTGGATATTTGCTCTGAAGATTCTGCAGCTTTGAGATCTTGGGAGATCTGACGTACAGCCGGCAGAAGGTAAGATTTCTTACCATGTCGGCCTCCAGGAATCTCTCTCTGTCTGTGAGGTCTGGTGGAGTGAGAGGGATGCCAATGTTTTTCTCTTTCTCTCAAGTTAAAATTAGCCAGAGAAAATATCTGTGGGACTAGTTCCTTTGGCTTAGCGACTCTTGGTAAAAATTTGGTGGAGTACTGTTTGGCTAGTGATCCATTTCCTTCCAGAGATGGTCTTTGTTTTCCTTTGTCTGTATTGTTTGTCGTAAAGGGGATTCCATAACCCGAAGGTGGGCATAGCCCCTATCAGCCTGCTGATCAAGCGGGCCCACAGAGTGGAGAGTTCTCGGTTCTCCTCAGACAGTGTCTGTGTGGACAAACGTTGCTGTGGGTCCCCGGTGTAAAAAGAGTTGAGGTTTTTCCCTAAGAGTTTGGCTTTGTGACCAGTGAGAACATTCTCTCTGGTCTCTGCCATCCGGAGGGTGCATTTACTGGGGTGCACTTTGGTGGCCAGTTGAATAGACTGGGGATCAGAGACACCCATTTATAAGCAAATATTCTCTTTGTCCAGTTGGGCTAGCTCTCAGGGGACTTTGTCATAAGAGGTCCTAAACTATAAAAGGCCTTGGTGGTCTCAATCTTCATTGCCTGTTAGTGCTAGAAAAATCCCACTCCCAGTAGCACCTGCCTGATGTCTCCCATTGGCGACTCTGTGACTGGAAGCTTCGCACTTTGTGGAAGGACTGGAGACGCCTGATAGACCACATCATTCTTATATCCTGTCCCTGCAGGTCTTTGCTTTCGTAGCCTATTCTTGGGAGTAGACTTTTGGATCATGGGGGCTTCATCGACTATCTCTAGGGACATCTCTTGTATCTTTGGTCAAACCATAAAAAGGCTTATTGGTTTGAGTTGCTATTAATTGATATTAATAACAAGATCAATGGCCAGGAGATGGATCCTTTAAATTGGCTAAATTAAGGAGTGTCTGGGTGGCTCAGCTGGTGAAGTGTCTACCTTTGGCTCAGGTCATGATCCCAGGGTCCTGGGATGGAGTCCTGCATCGGGCTCCTTGCTCCCCAGGGAGCCTGCTTCTCCCTCTGCCTGCCACTCCCCCTGTTTGTACTCTCTCTCTCTCTCTGACAAAGTCTTAAAAAAAAATTAAAATTGGTAAATTAAAAAAAAACTCTTTATGGTGAGTTCTCAATTGTCTTATTAGTATAAGGCTATGTTTAAGGACTCCTCTGACAAGATAAAGAACAGAAATTGGACTTAAGACAAAAATTAATGTCTACATCCATTGTAAATTTCCCTTCCTGAAATCTGGCCCCATCTATCATTTTTAGCTTCCCTTTGCCTATGAGATTTTTTAGACAGTACTCCAGCTTACTCTCAAGTTCAAAGTACACAGACTGCTCTTACAAAGGCTGGAAGCCAAAAAGTAAATTTAGCAGTACCTGGGACAGGCAGTAGGGCTGGCTTTGCTGTAATCAGGCTCTGCCAACTTTAGACATTTCTATGCAATGACCTTGGCAGATATATCTTAGAACTGCGCACCCCCCCACCCCCAGCACACACAGAGAATTCATGTCCCTTGAACAGCAGCAGATCTTTTAAATTATAAAGCCCCTTTTCTTCCGCTTTCAAAAGATCTTACCGAATTTAGAGGAATTAGAAAGGTTGATGGCTATTCACAACTTCACTCAAAAAGAAGTTGACTGGCTGCTAAGGGAAGTTTCTTTCAGCTCCTGATTATACTATGGTTATTAGGCAAGCCAGAAGGCCCCCTGGAACACAGCCCCCCTTCACAGAGGAAGCAGATGACCAAAATTTCTCCTAGGCCCTCCTGCAATTAATCAGTGGAAGGCCGATCTCAGGGCCTAATATAATAAAAGCCCAAGGTTAAATTATGTACTTAGGAAAAATGCTTTTCTTAATACACTTCATACGGAGTTTACAAAGGCATAAAGGTTTCATTCCCAGTTTGGTTAACCATCTCCCTGGTGTATATATGTATATATATGTATCAAGTTTAGTTAAAAAGGCAGGTCCATCTCTTGATATTCAGGCTGCAGGCCACATCTTTGGGGGGAATTAAAGACAGCTGTCTTTGTCTAAAAATCTCTACAAAACTATAAATGACAATTCTGAAAACAAGTCAAAGCCCACCTGTTTTTACCAATCTCAAAACCTTGCCTATTCCTCTCAAAATGCTTTGTAGGTATTATAAAAGATCAGGATATTGGAACAAAATTGTCCTGTACCTAAGAAAAGAAATAGTTTTTTAAATAGCAATTATATCTCAAATTTCTTTAAAACAAACAACTTGCATTCTTTCTCTGTCCCTTAGAGTTATCAATTTTGTCATATCTTTGAAATGAAAATACAATCCACCATTGAGCCTGAGACTGAAGAAAAAGGGCAGGGAGGGGAAGAGGGCTTTTAAAAATATAAATTGCTAAGGCAGCAACTGGATGGCTCAGTGTCTTTGGACTCGTGATCTCAGCTCAGGGCTGGATCTCACGGTCATGAGTTCAAGCCCCCAGTGGGCTTCATGCTGGGGGTGGCGCTTACTTAAAAGTAAAAATACAAATTGCTAAAAGGGCTCTTGTGCCCACGCTCTAGCATCTCTGCTAAGTGGACAATATGTCCCGAAAAGTCCACCTTAGAGAAAACTTGGGTACTTCCTTGGTGCCTCTGTGGTCTAAATTTTCTACCCCCTCTTCTCTAGGACCTAAGAGCCATTCTTTGAAATATAAACTTAAAAAAAAAAAAAAATTCTCACCAGAAGGAAAAAAAAAAGAGAGGGAGGAAATGTATATAAAAATCAGGCCTGTAATGTTCTCCCCACACAACAAAAACCATAAGATCTTTGTTGACATCGTGTGTTTGTATGTATGTCTCTATTGTTAAATAAGAACAATCCATCGAAGGAGATTTTAAAGCTCTAACTGGCCTTTTTTATCAATTCATGAATTGAGCAGCATCCCATTCTAACAATCAGAAAGGAACTCCAAAGTGCTACCAAGAGGAACTGCTTTTAAAGGTAGAGATGGAGCAGAAAAGGACAAGTTATAGCAAAGAAGGCGTTTTGTAGGCAATTTGCCCTCCTGAGGGAGATGGAAAGGGTCTATCAATAAACTTCTTGTGTTGACCAGGAAATTCCATGTTGCCTGGTTAAAGGTTACATTCCTGGGGAGTTGAAACTGCAGTTAGTTTAGGTATTAAGTCTTGGTTTACTGACTTGGAGCCTTAACAGAAGTAATGCCATATTGGGCCTGTGGTTTTCTTTGTAACAATATATATGTTGTAAGTGTGAGATCGTTTTCTACATCTGGATGGTATTACTAAAATTAGTTCGTAAAAGAGCCCTGTTTAGTTGGTTTCAAAGCAAGCGCTTATTTTCAAGTTTATATGATTTGGGAGCAAATTCAGTGTTAAAAATAATTTAAGGTTGTTGGTTTAATGAAAAGAGACATGCCTTTAAAATTATCAACACTTAAACTAAAACTTTTACTCTGCCTCGGTTTACTTAGAGTCAAATAGGCTGATACTATCTCTGTTTTTAAAAAATAATTAGCTTGGAAGAATAACTGACTTTGATGTCTCCTACAGTTTTTATGGGTAATCTAAGTATAATTGTTAAGAACGAGTAAATTAAATAAAGTTTAAAAGGTTTTTAGGTAAACTTTAAAAATAGTTTCCCCAAATCTTTTTGGCAACTTGAAACCTTGAAGTTTTGGTAAGTGATGAGTTAGGTTGAATTCATTGAATATTTAGGTCATTTCTAAATAAGATAAAATAATAAACATTAAATACTGAACATAGGTTTATCTACTTGTGGTTTCCTTATTACTCTAAAGAAACTAAAAATTTTGGGTCTGCTAGTAAACATGTTCTGTTCTTTATTAAAAGATTGTACTATGAAGAAGCACATTTTTCTAGAAATTATGAAATATATTCATAAATTTGCTGATCTAAAAAATGCAGGAAAAACAGACAATTTACAGTTGTTCACTACTACACTAGAAATTAAAGTTTCTAAGGATTCAGAGTTGTGATTAACATGTGACTAAAGCTGCTAAAAATTATAAGGGAAACAACTCTGTAAGATATATGTTTTGGGTAAAAAAAAGTATGAGGAATGACAATACATTTTTGTTGAGGGCAAAAATAATTTTTCCTAAAGTGAAGCTAGTTATTTAAAAAGGGAAAACTTAAAATCTGAGTGTATAAATAAATAAATAACTTGTAGAGTTATGAAAAAAACCCTTTGAAAGAGAATTTTATATATAGCTAAGATTAGAATAAGTATATTTAAGAGTGAGTTTTAATATCAAAAGAACACTGATGGAAAATTAGAATTTGGTTTTTCTCTCTGTTAAAAACTTTCTTAGATGATTGGTTTGCTTTTTATGAGAAATTTCAAACAAAATTTTCTTTACCTTTTATGTGTTCTGCCTAGAAAAAGATTTTATGTTTTGTTTTGTTTTCATCAAACCTTTGATCATTCGAGAAGACAGTCTTCTTTTTTTTTTTTTTAAGATTTTATTTATTTATTTGACAGAGATAGAGACAGCCAGCGAGAGAGGGAACACAAGCAGGGGGAGTGGGAGAGGAAGAAGCAGGCTCATAGCCAAGGAGCCTGATGTGGGGCTCGATCCCATAACGCCGGGATCACGCCCTGAGCTGAAGGCAGACACTTAACCGCTGTGCCACCCAGGCGCCCCAGAGAAAACAGTCTTCTTAATATTAAAAGAGCTAAGACTTGCTTACAACTATGTAACCTTCTGTATTTGCCTTTAAAATCTTTTATTGTCACTTTGGTTAAGTCATTTAATAGTTTTATAATGATCTGTGATCCTTCTTTAATTAAATGCTTGAAACTTTTGATATTTTTTGAGAAACTTCCAAAATAAAAAAATTTTTTTAAAGGTTTTAAATTTATGTGAAATGTTCCAGAAGGCCCTTGGAACATTTCAATGATTTTGTTTCTCATCATTAAAGAGAGAAAGTAGGGTTGTTTGATATGTTAAATTACATAGGAAGTATTGTCAAACAAGTAATACTCAACTGTCTTATATTTGTGTAGATATATGGTACTAAAGTAACTATTCTGGAAGTTGTATGAAACTTCTAGAAATCTGATATGTCCTGGTATGTTGTTATCTTAAATTGTTACGTGTCACAAAAATAACCAAATTTCCATGTCAATGACACTGTAATTAATTCTAGTCAGATCTTTAATCATGGACTTTTTTAAAAGTCCTTTGTCATTTGTAGACAGTTATACTTTTACTCAGATGCTTGTACAAAAGCTTCCTGAAACTGTGTTTCATCTTCAATGAGACTCACGGAAAGACCCCTGAGTATAGGTTTCTGATAACCTCAAGATCATAAAACTAAACTTGGTAAGAATTTTTGGAATTAGTAGAAAAACTGGATTCAAGCAGAACAAAAATTAATAACATGAGACTAAATGAACGGAGGATGATTATAATTTTTTAAAGTATTTTTTATTTATTTGAGAGCGTGAAAGAGGGAGGGAAGGCAAGGGAGAGAGAGCAGGGGGATAGGAGCAGAAGGGGAGGGAGAAGCAGTGAGCCCAGTGTGGGGCTCAATCCCAGGACCCTGAGATCATGACCCGAGCCCAAGGCAGACGCTTAACTGACTGAGCCACCCAGGCGCCCTAGGACCATTATAATTTTTATGACTTGTTGATTTTTTAAGGTTTTATTTTTCCAGATTTAAGGAAACTTTCTCTTAAGCTAACTATGACCATCAGCTGATAAAATAAAACTTTTCAATAAATTAAACATTTAACCTTTTTCTTTCTATCTGATCACTCCAGAATTTTCAGTAAATATTCTTATATGTTCATGGCAATGTATTCATTTGCATGAATTCAATATGAATCTGCCCTCCTTGTATCAGAACATAATTGAAAACATTGATTATATTATTGAGGCTTTGACTGGAATGTCATATTTGATGGAGACCTGCAAAAACTTAGGTATGGCCAGACTGCTTTAAGGAAATAACGTTGATTATATGGAGCCAATAAGGCCCCTTGGATAAACAGCCCAATACTTACAGGGTTGCTAGCAATCTTACAGGTAAAGAGCATCACTTTTTCGCAGGTGCAGGAACCTCAGGATATTTTGCAGACCTCAACAGAGAGGAATTAACCCAAATCTATAAGTATTACAGGAAAAGTCTGATGGCAAGTATATGGGTTGGCTTCTGGCATCGAGAGGCTATTAAAACTTCAATCTAGAGATTCCCTATAAAAAGTTCCAGCAAAGCAGATTTAAGAAAGTCTATATGAACAATTACTATTCTTGCTGAACTTACATATACAATCAGGCCAAGGTAGGTATTTTCCCCTAGGTTTATTTTATAAACAAATCAGTCTTAATTCGGCTATCTTTGATAAAATGAGAGTGATTATAAAGAGAAAAATTATGTTTAAGTAACACACCTTTATGGATATTAGATTCTAAAACAGTTCTTTATAAATGAAACTAGATCCTAATTTTTTCTAGTTTCCTTCAATGTCAGGCCACAACTCCTAATTAACATCTCCAATTTTTTCCCGTAATTTTGACTTGGAATCATTTCATAAATAAAACTTCCCCTTTTCTTGAAGCCCTGAAAACTAAATATAAACAACTTCATGTAAACTTGAGTGAAATCACAACAGCTCATGTATAGACCATCTTCATGCCTGTTGTTCTCTGGGTCACTCAGAAAGGTCACCAGAGACACTTCATGTACAAACTGAAAGAGGCTGCCAGATTGCCACTAACTGTCCTCACCCTATTTGAGATGCTTTTAGTCTGACATCTCAAATCTTCTCACTGGCTGCTCTCAGAACTCAGAAACCAGTTTTATAATTAATCTAATCTTAACCATTGTTTTTCTTTTGTTCTCATAAAAATGCCTCTTATTTATTACATGATTAATTGAACCATAGGCTTAACTTTGAAAATACGTAAGCATCACAGCCTTCTGAAGTGAGTTTAATTAAACTAACCTGTTGACAGAACTAACACTGTTCAGTGAGAGAAAAAAATCTGCCAGCTCAACTTCTATAGAAGTTTCAAAGGAGGGAACTAGAGGGACCAAGAGCAGACTACCCCAAAATGTGACACTTTGGCATATTAATTATTTTAAATAAAAGTTACTTAAGAAACAACCGATGCAAAAAGAATATTCTGACACCCCTCATCTTTGTCTCCACAAAACAAGAAATAAATCTCCCATGTGCAAGGTAGCTTGTCTATACCAGGAGGTAAAGAGATCCTTATCACCAGAGATAAACAGTTTAGAGCCAAAAAGCCTTATATAAACAACCCCTGTTACTTTTACTAATTTACTACTCCAGCCAAAATTTTGTTTAGAATTCCTTACTAATTGAAGCTCCCCAAGTTAAATTTTCTTTGTCTTGTCAATGCCTCACAGATTTATTGTCTCTTTGTCTAAAAAGTATGAAAACTGCCTGCCTTGGTTATTTCTTTAGGTCTCAGTTTCATTTTGGGGCCTCCATGCACACTCAATAAAATTTCATTTTTTTCTCCTTTTAATACACCTTATGTCAATTTAATCTCTAGACCAGCTAGAAGGTCTTGAAGGGTAGAAGGAAATTGTTTCTGCCCCACAGAGACAATTTCCCCACACTCTCTCCTCTGTATGAGCAGAAAGGCTACATTTGGGGAGCTTGGCACTTAGTAGGCGGCTTAGCAAAGCTGATGCAGTGACAGTAGTGATCAGGGGACACAGCTCAGGTGCCATAGTAGAGGCTCTTGGTCCCCAACCAGTTACAGTTTCAGCCAATAGCAGTCTACTCCATGAACTGCTGTTATTCATCTGAAGACTTTCTCTTGACTAGTACATGCTAAGTAGGCGGTAACATGTGAGGACAAGGGAAGGGCTATTTAGTCCAATGATGAAGTTTCTATCTTGTCTTGAGCCTGTGCCCTTGGGCTGTGACCTTCACTAGTGCTTCTCAACTTTTTTTTTTCCCCCTTGGTTGAGACAGGAAGGCTGGGAGGGCTACAGTCACAGTTTTCCCTTTCCCCAGTTAGGTTAGGCTCTGGTAAACAGTTTCCCTTGAGGGCAGCCTTCTGTTAAGGAGAACGAAATGCTCTGGGCTTCTTTTAAAGTTGGGCATATTTTCCCCCTCCTCCTGTAGGAAGCATGAGGCAGAGGGATTTTTGTCTCCACAGTTCTCCCAGGAGATCTGGTAGGGTTCCTAGAGATAAAGCTCACAAAAGTGTGAGGGCTTCTCTGATCCTGGGACCTCCCTAAGTTTTTAACTCTTAAAGCTTGTCCACACAGAATGTCTGGCAATTCGTCAATGACAGTTAATGTGATCATACCAGTTCTGGCTCTAACCCCCCATACCTTAGAATGTGACCTCATTCGGAAATAAGATTGTTTCAGAAAAAAGTCAAGATGAGGTCATTCTGGAGTAGGGTGAGCACTAAGTCCAGTGACTGTTGTCCTTGTCGGAAGGGGAAATTTGGACTCAGACATGCACACAGTGAGAATACCATGTGCAGACACAGGGAAAAGACAGTCGTTTATGCAGAGAGAGAGCGCGTGAACAGATCCTTCCCTTACAGTCCTCAGGAAGAACCAACTCCACTGACACTTTCATCTGAAACTTCTTGATTCTAGAACTGTGAGATAATAAATTCTGTTGTTTAAACTGCCTGGTTTGGGGTGCCTTGTGATGACAACCCTAGAAAACTAAAGCATGCATTTCCTTATTAGATCCTGCAAATCCCTGCAGTAAGAGTCCTTTGTCATATAAGATGTGTTTACATCTGTGTGAACGATGCAATTCCATAAGGCTTGTTTAGAGTAGATTTTGTAATTTATGTATAAGGACTAAGTCCTGGGAATCACACGATCAACTGTGTTTTCTCTATCTACATGTCGGGACTGGGCTGTTCATCAGCAATCATCGGACTTCAGCATGATCCCCTCTCCGTTGCTGGCCTATGTGGCAGTTTCAGTTTTCTGTGTCTTCAAAGTCAGCTCCCGGGATACATTTATTGCAGCTGTTTATGAGCACGCAGTGATATTGCCTAATGCCACCCTGATACCAGTGTCCCGAGAAGAGGCGTTGGCGTTAATGAACCGAAATCTGGATCTTTTGGAGGCAGCGATCACTTCAGCGGCAAACCAGGTACCATCTCTCAAGTGTGCTGGATTCCACCAGGAGAAGGGGTGGGGTCTTAGGAGACAGGGTCCCTGCCAGGTGCACTTACACTTTTGGAAGACATAGGTGTCGGGGTAGCCAACAACTTCGCTGTACAACCAGACTCCTACCTCCTTCTCGAAATTATTACAGTAGGGGCTCTATTACACTTCCCTCATACTGAGACAAAGTTAAGAAAAGGATGGCTTCGTCATTAAGGAGCAGCAGAACTTTGTGGAACTTTCTATACATTCAACAACTTTGCTGCTCTCTCTTGCTACACATGGACGGTGGAGGATAAATGAGTCAGGACAAGGTGCTGTGCTCAGAGTATCAGCAGCCTCGCGATACTTTTGTGCTCTTAAGCTTGTGAAGGTTTTTGGATTAGTTCAAAACTTTAAAATAAAGTTAAGTTGCAAATTACTCAATAAGATGTATTATGTACTTCAAATTTCATTCTAATTACAAGATAAGCTATATATATTAATTGCATAGTAAGTCCTTGAGTTGAATGAAGGGTTGAGTATAAGTGTGGTTTGAATGGATATGATTCAAACAAGATTTTGCACATCAGGTGTGGAGGAGGCCTATGTGAAGTGTGACGAATCATGAATACATACATATAACTTATATCTACCAATACACATTCTTAGACAATACAAACATTTTAAAGATTATTAAGAATTCTGAGGTTCTTTTTTATCCTTAGTCCCACTATTTTCTTAGGCCACAGCAGCTTTGAGGGTGACTCTTCCATCTGAAGGTGCCCAGGTGAGCTCGGGGTGTACCTCTGGGCTTGGCACCTTCCCAGCCTTCTGAGAAGCCAGAATCAATTTTGCAGGATACATAGCAGGGAAGGCTTGAGTGGAGCAGGAAGTAAAATGGAGAATTTGAGTATAAATCAATCCGTGACATTCTGGGCACAATGTCTACTGAAGTCCAGGGAGGGGGCAATTTTGAGAAGAGTTGGGTTTAGGCTTAATAAGTGCAGTGGGTAGCAAACCTGCGAATAACCTGGAAAGCTATTCATGTTTATGGAAGAAGGAAAACATGTACAAATGGTGATGGTGGGATTAGACAATGCAATTGTGTAAAGAAAATAAGTTATAAAAATACAGAAAACAAAGGATTAAGATCGAAAAGAAAAAAAAAAAAAAGGCCTGGATGGAGTTTGCTCATCCACTCAGTTCCTCAGGTCCCCTTACCGACGTGTCTTGGATTGTTTGCTTAACTGAGAGATATTTTAATTAAGCTACATTTTTAACAGGGTGCACATATTATTGTGACTCCAGAAGATGGTATTTATGGCTGGAACTTTACCAGGGAAACTATCTACCCATACCTGGAGGATATCCCAGACCCTGGAGTGAACTGGATCCCTTGTAATAATCCCAAAAGGTAATAATCCCAAACAGATGGTAGACAATCCAGTCATGAAAGTGAATGCACTTTACCTGGGAGGACTTTGTAGTAGATCACTGCATAAGATCCACTGTCAACTCTAAGTTCAAGATCGTTTTATTATTTGTCATCTTCTGTGGATACATTTATTAGATAAGTGACTATGAATTGTGAAATCACAGAAATTAGTTCTGGAAGGTAACATAGAAATCATCAAATTCAATACGAATATATTTCCTTTGAAGGAAGGAATCTGGAGAGACAATAGCATAACTTGCTTAGGGTTACAGGGGTGGTTGGTTAGCGGGAGAACCAGAATCAAACTCTAATCTTCTGACTTCTTACTAGTGAAGGGAAAATTGTTGCCCCACATGGGTCTGTAATTTGAAAACTGCGTGAGAAAATGACAAAATAGAGTCACATGTTAGTTTAGGATTAAAATTTTTCCTTTTACATCAATAAGGTGGCTAGATGAGTTTAATGTGTATGAAATCCCAAGAGCTTAAGGTGATCGTCAATGTAGCAGAACTGTGTAAATGGTTTAAGTCAGGTCCAGACTAAAGGAATATGATGTGTGATGAAAAATAGCACTATTATTTTTAATGTATACCTCACTTCTTTCTAAAGACACTATTGCTAACATTATAGGCACTGCTCTCCAAACCACACGAACTAACTACGGTAACTGCTTATAGAGACACCTTGATTTTGACAAGTTCAGTATTTATCTTAATCATCTGCTTTCTTCATGTTTCATTGTATCATAATTACTTTTTATTTGACCACCTCTCACGCCAGATTTTTCTAAAGGGCAAGCACTCTGTTCACCTCCATCATGTGTTGACTTCACTTGTATCTTTTTTTTTTTTTTAGATTTTATTTATTTATTTGACAGAGATAGAGACAGCCAGCGAGAGAGGGAACACAAGCAGGGGGAGTGGGAGAGGAAGAAGCAGGCTCATAGCGGAGGAGCCTGATGTGGGGCTTGATCCCATAACGCCAGGATCACGCCCTGAGCCAAAGGCAGACGCTTAACCGCTGTGCCATCCAGGCGCCCCAGACTTCACTTGTATCTTAATGATCTTTTCCTAGAACCAAATTTCCAAGGGGCTCCTGAAAATCTCCGCCAGGCTGTTCCATGCATTCCATTTCAAGGAGTCTGGTTGCCCTTCCTATTTTCTTTTTTTTTTTTTTTTAAAGATTTTATTTATTTGACAGAGATAGAGACAGCCAGCGAGAGAGGGAACACAAGCAGGGGGAGTGGGAGAGGAAGAAGCAGGCTCATAGCAGAAGAGCCTGATGTGGGGCTCGATCCCAGATCGCCGGGATCACGCCCTGAGCCGAAGGCAGACGCTTAACCGCTGTGCCACCCAGGCGCCCCTGCCCTTCCTATTTTCTATCAGCTAGTGGCATCTCCATTCCTTGCCTTCATTCATTTATTTTAACAGGTTTTTGTGTGTGTGCCTGTTATGGACAGGAACTATTCTGGACAGTAGAGTAGACAAAATGGATTAAAAATCTGTCTTCCTGGAGCTTATATTCTAGTGTGGGGAGATAGTCAATGAAAAAAACATAATATCTACCTATTTAGTTATCTGTTATCTATCTGCTTATCTATGCTATGTAGTAAAGGTAAAGGTTATAGAGAAAACCAAAGCAGGACAGGTGAATATGGCAGCAAGCATGGGGCTTAAATTTTTGGTTATCAGTTGGCTTCGTGGTGACATCTAAGCAAAGACTTGGAGGAAGTGAGGGAGTAGGTCATATGGGTGTATGTTTTAGCAAAGCATTTTGTAATCTTTCCTGGGTATAGCAAACAATCTGAAAAATATAGTTTAAATGTAAATATATTTGAATATATGATACACTTTCAAGATTAATAGAGACAGGAGGGAAATATGTAATCTGGACTGTTTAAGAAATCCCAAACACCAGATTTCTATTTCATGTACCAATATATTCTGCCAGTTGTGGTGATCTGAAAAGACTTGGGCTAAATATGTTTCAAGTGGTTCGATGTGTTGTTTACCTCTGTCTTTCAGACTTTAATTGAAGCAAACGAGGGAGAAAAACTATCAAATAGTCATTCTTTATACATAATGCGTTAGAATATTTTTTTAGATGTGGTTTCTCATCCTTCTTGGTCTTTTTCAAGGATACGTTTTTGTAGATAATTGCTATGGTTTTGCTTATATTAATTGTACCAATTTGTAGATCTAATGGTCTCAATTTGATACTCAAAGAAAGCTTTCACTACTATTGCCAGCAGATGGCAATAAATTTCCATTCAGTCAACAGTTATTTTACTCTTCTCAGCTATTCGTCAATAACCTACCTATTGTTTACCATTTATTATTTAAAGGTTGTGCCAATAGAGAATAAATATGGCTATATGTTACATATGGTGGGTCTCACTTTTGAAGATTGCATTTTAATTGTGTTATTGGGACAACTACTGGTAACATGATAAAGGATAAAGAACTCCTTGGCACCTGGGTGGCTCAGATTGGTTAAACATCTGCCTTTGGCTTAGGTCATGATCTCTGGGTCAGGTCCTGGGATTGAGCCTCATGTTGGGCTCCCTGCTGAGCTGGGAGTCTGCTTCTCCTTCTCCCTCTGCCTGTCCCTCCTGCTCATGTGCGTCCTCTCTCTCCATCTCTTTCTCTCTCTCTCAAATGAATAAATAAAATCTTTTAAAAAAGAATTTAAAAAAATCAAGCATTAACAAGTGTTCCAGTATTTCCATTTTTCCATACTATCTGGTCTGCCCTAGCCCAATCCTTGTTGCCTTTAATCTGAGCTATGGGTGCAACAACTTCCTAATGATTCTGTACATTTAGTCTCTTATTCTAGTACATTCTATACCCTAATGGCCTATTATCTTAAAGAAAATTCAGATCATGTTACTTCTGTCCTCAAAATCTTTTTGTCTATTAAATTTGGAATAAGTGTTTTAGCTTTTTGTGCTGGGCTCTTTTATGAACCCAAATGCATCTTTTTAAATTCCCTTTTCCCTTTTCTTCCCTAACAATGCCTCTGCTCCAGCCAGATTGATTAGTTCCCTGAACAAGATTTCCCTTTTCTTAACCTCCAAGGGTCCTTTTTTTTCTGATTTTTTTTTTATTGTGGTGAAATACATGTACAGTGGTATTAAGTATATTCATATTAATAACTCAACCATCACCATCACTCACCTCCAGAACACTTTTTATTTAGCAAAACTCAAACTCTACACCCATTAAACAATAATTCTGCTTCTGCTCATTTTGTCAGCACATATACTAAAATTGGAGCAATACAGAAGATTAGCATGGCTCTTGCACAAGGATGACATGGAAATTCCCAAAGAATTCCATATTTTTAGAAATGAAAAGAGGAGACATTACAAGTGATACCACAGGGACGCTTGGGTGGTTCAGTTGGTTAAGTGTCTGCCTTCAGCTCAGGTCATGATCCCAGGGTCCTGGGATCGAGTTCCGCATCAGGCTCCTTGCTCAGCGGGGAGCCTGCTTCTCCCTTTGCCTGATGCTCCCCCTGCTTGTGCTCTCTTTGACAAATAAATAAAATCTTAAAAAAAAAGTGATATCACAGAAATACAAAAAATCATGAGACTACTTTGAATAATTATATGACAACAAATTGGACAACTTAAAATAAATCCATGGATTTCTAGAAGTAGGCAAACTACCAAGACCAAATCATGAAGAAATAGAAAATCTGAACATACCATACTATCTCAAAAAGATATCTGCACCCCTATGTTTATTGCAGCATTATTTACAATAGTCAAGACATGGAAGTAACCTAAGTGACCATCAACAGATGAATGGATAAAGAAGGTGGTATATACATACATTCAATGGAACATTATTCAGCCAGGAGAAAGAAATACTGCCATTTGCAACAACATAGACGAACATTGAGAACATTATGTGAAGTGAAATAAGCCAGGCAGAGAAAGACAAAAACTGTATGATCTCACTTATATGTAGAATCTAAAAATGCTGAACTTAAAGAAGCAGAGAGAACAGTAGTTGCCAGGGGGAAAGGAGGCAAAATTGGGCAAAGGTTACAAACTTCTAGTTACAAGAGGAATAAATTCCACAGATCTAATGTAGAGCATGATGAGTTAACAGTATTGTATTGTTTACTTGAAAGTTGCAATGGGAGTACATTTTAAATGCTCTCACAATAATAACAATAAATTGACAATTATACTAATTAAAAAATGTGGTAACCTAATTGTGGTAAACATTTATTGATATATACATGTATCAAATCATCACATTTTACATTTTGAACTCACACAATGTTATATATCAGCTATATTACAGTAAAGCTGGGGAAAGAACACAGTAACTCCCTATTTGCCCATCTCTGCAGCCCCAGGCAGCCATCATATTAATTTCTATATCTATGAATTTGGCTACTCTACTCTAGCTACCTTATATAAGTGAAATTGTATGGTTTTTACCTTTTTGTGATTGATTTATTTCACTTAGCATAATGTCTTCAAAGTTCATTCATGTTGTAGCATGTGTCAAAAATTCCTTCCTTTTTAAGCTGAATAATATTCTAATATATATATTGCCATCTTTCATCCATTGATGGACACGTGAGTTGCTTCCACCTTTTAGCTATTCTTCTATGAACATGAGTGTACAAACATATCTTCAAGATGCTGCTTTCAATTTTTTGAAATATATCCAGAAGTGTATTTGCTGAATCATGTGGTGGTTCTATTTTTAATTTTTTGAGGAACTGCCAGACTGGTTTCCTGGCAGTCCTTTTCCTGACCACATCATTTTTATATTTACAACAGTGCCTTTTGTTCCAATTTCTCCACATCCTCGTCAACACTTCTTATTTTTGTTGTTGTTGTTGTTGTTGTTTGTTTTTATAGTAGACATTCTAATGGATATGAGGTGATATTTCATTGTGGTTTTGATTTGCATTTCCCTAGTGATTAGTGAGGGTGAGCGTGTTTTCATATGCTTATTGGCCCTTTGTATGGCTATTTTTTGGAGAAAAGTCTATTCAAGTCTTTTGCCCATTTTTAAATCAGGTTTTTGTTATTGTTGAATTTTAAGAGTTCTTTTATATTTTGAATATTAATATATAATGTCCTTCCTTGTCTCTTGTAATCTTTTTTTAATTTAAAGTCTATTTTGTCAGATATTAGCATAGAGTGTCTTAATTTCTCCCTCACATTTGAACAGTGTTGCTGGATACCAGATTCTTAGTTGACAGTTTTTTTCTTTTAGTGCTTTAAATATATTGGCCCCCTGCTTTCTGGTCTCTAGTGTCTGATTAAAAACTGCTCATAATCTTATTGGGGATTACTAAATTTACTGATTCTTTCTTTCAGCTCAAATCCATCTTTGAATCCCACTAGTAAATTTTTCGTTTTAGTCATTGTAATTTTCAGCTCCAGAATTTCTTTTTGATTTCTCTTAGGTTTTCCATCTCCTTGTTGATATTTCCATTTTGTTCATATATTATTTTCTTGACTTTTTCCACATTTGCCTTTAGTTCTTTGAGCATCTTTAAGACAGCTGTTTTAGTCTTTGTCTAGTAGGTTTGCCATCTGGTCTTTCTCCAGGATGGTTTCTGTAGGCTTATTCTTTTTTATCCCTTTGAACGGGCTATACTTTCCTGTTTGTTTGTATGTCTTATGATTTTTTTTGTTGATAAATTGATATTTGAATCTTAAAATGTGATCATTCTGAAAATCAAATTCTTCCCTTTCCTCAGGGTTTAGTGCCTTTTGCTTGTTTGTTTTGATTCCTGTAAGCTGTTTCTGTGCTAGACATAAGCTTGATGTGTAAATTTAAGATCTTTTGAGGCATTGTCTTAGCCTGTGTCTTTCCCTGAGCATGTATGATGACTTTCTGAATTCTCCTATATATATGATTGCTTTTGCATATCCTAGTCCTTAAATGTCTGATTTCCAAAAGAGAAAAAAGGAAAACTTAAGGAAAAGAGAGAGAAGATAACTCTAGTTCTTTAAGTCCTCTAGAAATTACTTCAGCCAGTAGGGGAAGGACTTGCAACAATATAGTGGCGGTGGTGGTGGTGGGGTACAACAATGGCTGCCTTCCCCAGTGTTTGCACCTCCATGATCAGAAGCAGTTATCAGTGATCAGAACACAGATCCCTGATATTTGGAGGACAGGGTTTTTACTGTCAACCTGATTCCGTAAGCTGCCTGCATGGTGCTCTGGCATGGCTGGCTGTCAGGGGCCTGGGTGTGGGTAAAGCATGGGTAGCCAGTGCTGAGCTAAGAGCGGAAATTGACTGAAATTGACCGCAGTTTGCCTTCCAAGCTTTCCTTTGGAACTTAACAAGCCTTGAAATAAACTCCTGAATTTCAAAATAGTTATACCAGTCAGATCCCGCCAGAACAAATATTATGTAGGTGGATGGATGTGTTCCTGCTGCTTTCCACTCTGCCATCTTCCCAGAATTCTGATTTCAAGTTGTTGTTCTTTCACTTGAAATATTTTTTTTAATTCCTCTTTTCTGCCAGGGTTAGTGAACAGAAGATCTGTATCATGGTCCCAAAATATCTATGAGATGTGACACACATGATAAGATAAACACATAGTGAACACATGATTGTAAAATGATGAGAAATGCTATGATGAAAAAAAAATACATGGCCTAGAATGTTTTCCTAGAATAGTTTCCTACAACCAAATTCCCACAAGCATGTACTTCCTTGGAAATCTATTCCTGTTTTAAACCTTCCTTTCGATGATGCTGTTTAGAATTTATTTTCATGTATATCACATAACAGGTTCAGGCCATATAATTCTGAACTTTATTAAACAATAAGCTTCATTTTTGTTTTCCTTTTTTAATGAATACATATCAGGTTTGGCTACACCCCAGTGCAAGAAAGACTCAGCTGCCTGGCCAAGGACAACTCTATCTACGTTGTGGCAAATATTGGAGACAAGAAGCCATGCAATGCCAGTGACGCTCAGTGTCCCCCCGATGGTCGTTACCAATACAACACTGATGTGGTGTTTGATTCTCAGGGAAAACTGGTGGCACGCTACCATAAGGTAAAATTAATCTGCAAACAGTTCAGTTACTGAATGTTACAAAATAAAGTGGACAAGAAGGAAAAATCATTAGTGTTGATAATAAGCATACTTTAGAAGCAGAATAGAGACAAAGCATAGAAAGTAATGATTAGGTATGGTAAGCTCCCCTAAAGAGGCTCAAGAGGTTTTCTGTGCATTAGAAACCTAGGAATGTGGCTGTGGAAGTGGATGAGAATCAGCAGGAGGTGCCTGTAGTGAAATATAACGTTGTCTTTTAGACTTGGTCCTTTTGAAGACATACCCTGGCAATGGGTCAAGACTAGAAGGAGAAACTACCTACCAGATAGACTTGATTTTGAAGAGAAAAGTGCAAAGGAAGTCCTTTGTCCACAGAAAATAGTTAAGTGTTCTTGGCAAATAGAAGTTATCTATTTCACTTCTATGTCTTGTAAGATTCAAGAGGGTCTCAGCAAATAAGGATTCCTGCCTACATATCTATCAAATGTGGAGGTTGAACCAAAGGCTCCTATCAGCTATAGTAATCTCTGATTCTTTTACACTTTTTCCCATGAAGACAGTGGTCATGGATTAAATTGGCACTGTCTAAGAGATGTTGGCTTGTACTTTTTCAGACACAGTAACACTCAGGCCAACTTCTGAAAAGAGACTTTTACCCCCTTCATCTTCTGTTTATTACAGCACAACCTTTTCATGGGTGAAAATCAATTCAATGTACCCAAGAAGCCCGAGGTTGTGACTTTTGACACCATCTTTGGAAGATTTGGCATTTTCACGTGCTTCGATATACTCTTCTATGATCCTGCTATTACTCTGGTGAAAGATTTCCATGTGGATACCATAGTCTTCCCAACAGCATGGATGAATGTTTTGCCACATTTGTCAGCTATTCAATTCCACTCAGCTTGGGCAGTGGGCATGGGGGTCAACTTCCTTGCATCCAATATACATCACCCCTCGAAGAGAATGACAGGTAATGTGTAAGTTCTGAGATTTATAAACTTTATGTAATCAAAAAAGTAAAAGAAAAAATAATTTTTTCTAGCTAACATACACTCCTTAGTATAATGTTTTCCAACTCTTAATTTTTGGCCTATCTGGCTGGTGACATACTGTAGAATCCATCTCAATCTAAATTATTTTGTAGATTTATTTATTTTTATTCAACTTATATGCACATTTCTTCTTTTCCCCCTCAAAAGTTCACCACTTCTTACGTGAAAGTTTCTCTTATTGGCTTTTTGGCATCACACTGTTGGATTTCCTCTCACTTGTTGTCCTTCTCAGTATATTTTACTGAAATTAATGACATATCCAGCTTAGAGAGAGTAAATGGTAATGTGAGTTTAAAATAACAACAACGACTGTGCAGTCTCTTTTCACTTTTCTAATTCAAATGCCATTTCCAACATCACTTTCAGGAAGTGGCATCTATGCGCCTGATTCTCCAAAAGCATTTCATTATGATATGAAGACAAAGGAAGGAAAACTCCTCCTCTCACAACTGGATTCTTACACACACCGCCCTGTAGTGAATTGGACTTCTTATGCCAGTAGCATAAAAGCATTCTCAACAGGAAATCAGGAATTTATAGGTACTGCCTTTTTTGATGAATTCACCTTCTTGGAGCTCACAAGAGTCGCAGGAAATTACACAGTTTGTCAGAAAAAACTCTGCTGTCATCTAAGCTACAAGATGTCTGAGAAGAGAACAGATGAAGTTTATGCCCTAGGGGCATTTGATGGACTACATATTGTCGAAGGGACATATTATTTACAGGTAATGATTATTTTGGTGGGAGGGAGTTGACCAGGAAAAATGCAGGACACCTAGTTGAATTCGAATTTCAGATAAACAATGGATTATTTTTATTATAACTATGTCTCACTTTCGAGGATACCTGTACACTAAAAATGTTGTTGTTTATTTGAAATTCGAATTTAGTTGGGCATCCTGAATTTTTGTTTGCTAAACTTGAAATCTGAGATGGCAGTCCAATTTTAAACTGGCTGGATAAAAGGCAGAAGGTTTATTTACAGTACCCGTATTTAAAATGATACAATCGAATTACAAATGATTTTAATGGGTGATTAACCTCCGGTATTTCCTGCCTAAAGAAATGTTTCCGTTTTCTTTATGTTCACTAAAGCTTGTTTCATTAAGAGCTTGACAGTAGGTTTGTCCTGGAGAGGTAGAGGGTCGACTTCTGAGATATATAGTAGAGTAGTTTACTACTGCAAAGGTTTGCGTATCTCACACCCCAACAATAAAGGAGGAACTATTATAGCCTGGTGAGGTGTGACCCCTAAGGACAAACAACTTCCATGTTCCTCTCGTTCTGCTCTGCTCTTCCCTGATCTGTTTCCCATCCTATTTCGGGGCTTCCTGTTGACAGTTTCAGCTCCATCCCATCTATGTCTTACACTCTAACTATAAACATTACTAAAAGTCAATTCTGATTATCTCACTCTCTTGCTTAAAATTCCTCACTGTCTTCTAGTTCGCAAATCAAATTCCTTAACAAAACATACTCATAAATTCTTGACCTGTGCCTTTTCCTACTATCTCTTCTTTTCTCTCACTTCTACCCACGTGTGTCCTGGGCTTCTCTCATATTGAGACATTTCCTCATCCGCAGGGTGCAGGCTTCTGCAGACGCTCTGGTGTGTGCACAGATGGTTTCCGTTATCTGTAATGGCCCCACCTACTCACCATTCACAGTGCTTTTCAGCTGTTGTCTTCAACCAGAAGGCTGTCCTGAACTTTCTGTAGCACCATTCCCACCTCCCCACCTGGGCTAGGTACTTCAGGCATCCTCTGCTCAGTTTTATCAAGGACATATTATGTGAAATTATGTGCATAGTACTTTGAGACTGAAAACCCTTTGAGTGCTAGAACTATGCCCACTGTACAACATTCTGTTTGCTGCATGATAAGCACTTTACCAATGCTTGCTCATTTGGACAACTTACTGAGTGCCTACTATGTATTCAGTGCTAATGATATGAAGAGGAATAGGTAAAGGCCCTCCTCTTGAAGAATTTAGTAGCAGGAAAAGACATGTGAACAGATAATGTCAGTACAGATTGGCGTGCGATAGAACATAGAATGCACATTTTGTTGTAGGAATACTAACAAGCTGTACTAAGCCTAATTGGGGGATTCAGGGAAGTTTCTGGAGACATGATGTATGAGCTTATGCTATTATCCAGATGAAAAGAGTGGGAGGAAATTCCGGGTGGAGTGGAGTGTAAGCGAGGGTGTGGATGTGTCAAGAAGGAAGATATGTAGGGCAGTGTTACTAAGGTATAATGTAGAAGCAAGGATTGGTGGAAGATGAGGCAGGATCACATTTGACAGCATCTGAACTATCATTCCTAAAGTTTGGACTTTATTTTCTGGGTAATAGTCTTCTGTTGGAAGGTGTTCAGCAAGGGCATGATGTGATCAGATATGCCATTGAGTAGATCACTGCGGCAGCACTCTAGATGATGAACCTAGGTCAAAAAGACTAGTTAGATTATTAAAACAGTCCTACTAGGACCTGTACCAAGATTATGTTAGTAGGAATAAGAGCAGGGTATGGAGTCAAGCAATATGTAGAAAACATAACTTATAGCTAATTTGATCGAGAACAGGAAAGCAGAATGAGGGGACTAGAATGTGCCAGGTTTCTGGCAAGAGTAACGGGGTGAATGTAATGCTCTGACAGATCAGGATGCTAGACGGGGAGCAGATTCAGTGGCAGTGGGGAGATGTTCAGTTCACTTTGGATGTTCTGGTTTTGAAGTATTTATGGGGCATTCAGCTGGAGCCATGGTACCTGATATCAGCAGCAGACTCTGGGGCAGCACCCCAAATCAAACATGTTAGTATGTCTGCTGGAAAACATGGGACTATTCATCCTAAATAGCTTAAATAAAAACATAGCCTTATGTTAGTTCAAGTTAGATCTCAATGCCAAATATGCTACAAAAACCTTTATTTTTAGAGAAGTTTGGTCTTGGAATAAAGGATGAGAGAATCTGGTATTGTATTATATTCATAATCTTTCATAGTCTAACTGATGATAATTAGTGCTAGAAAAATCTCTGTAACACTAAAATCTATTTCTTTAAAAAAAAATTTTTTTTTTATTATGTTAGTCATCGTACAGTACATCCCTGGTTTCTGATGTAAAGTTCAATGATTCATTAGTTGCGTATAACACCCAGGGCACCATGCAATACGTGCCCTCCTTACTACCCATCGCCTGTCTATTCCATTCCCCCACCCCCTCCCCTCTGAAGCCCTCAGTTTGTTTCTCAGAGTCCATAGTCTCTCATGCTTCATTCCCCCTTCTGATTACCCCCCCTTTCTTTATCCCTTTCTTCCCCTACTGATCTTCCTAGTTTTTATGTTCCATAACTAACGAGAGAAGAAAAAGAAAAGGAGATAAGGGTACAATAACTCTGCATCTTGCCACAGAGATTTTCCGAGTGTTCTAGAATGAATTTTAAGGACATGGGGAAAGAAGGTGCTTGTAGCATTTTCTAGAGTAGAAGATGGTAAAAGATTGGGTAGAGATTGACAGCAGTTGTTAGAGGAGAGTGGGAGAAGAGGCAGTCTACATATTTTAAAGAATCATTGAGTAAATCAATGAATAAAGAAGGAATAAATTAAATGAAAGAAGTTCATTCCCTTTACCCAATAGACTTAGGAGACTTTCCTCTTTAGATTATTTTCTGTACCTTTTGTCCTCTCCATTTCCTCCCACGAATGTCAGAGTCACTGGCCTATTAGTCTTCTAGAATGTACAGCTATTTCCCAACAGGATAAGAAATTAGAGATAACAACTCTGCTAAAAACCAAAGATTAAATTCAGGGGCTTAACACAACATGATGAGAACATAGATTCTGGAGTCAGAAATCCTGGGTAAATTCCTTTTTTGCTGGGTAACGGCCACCTGGCCTTGAGCCAGCCTTTTAACCTCTTTAAACCTCTGGTTCGTCATCTATAACATATGGACTCATTTTTATTCCCAGGTATTTATGTAATGCTTTCTGTGTGCAAGCACTTGATAGACCTGAGGATATTAAGATGAGCAAGACAGATATAGTCATTGTCTTCACAGAACGTAATACTAGTGGGAAAATGGCATTGAACAGAAAACTAAGAGAATCACTAGTTAATTTTAGTTGTGACAAATGTCGTAGAAAGAAAAGTACCATGGACAATTAAAGAATACAACTGGAAGACTTAAACCTAGTCCTAAGTGGGGAGTAAGGATATTAATAATAATAGTAATAATAATAATAATAATAATTTCTTCATAGGGTTTTTGGGAAGGTTGATTTATAAATATGAAGAGTTTGCACTATGCCTCGCACATAGAAAGCCTTCAATAAATGTTAACTTTTATTATTATTATTATTGTTAATATAAGTTACATAACTTTTTATTTTAATTATCAGACCTCTCCCACCAGGTTTTACTCACATAAACACTGGCTCCATTGCAAGCAGCACCTGATTCAACTCCTTTATTTCTTTAGTCCTTCTCATAGGCCAGATGTCCTGTCCCTTCCTTCCACCTGGACTGGTTCTATCACTTTCTTCATTCTAATCAAAGTGATGCATGGACATAACTACGAGGACAAATAACACTGAAAGCTTGTAAAACACTAGTTCCTTCCATAATCCACCCAATCCCTCTTTCTGAAGGCAAAACCTTTTGAATCTTTTAGCTGTTTCTTCTGAAATTTACTCATCTGACACCATTTACCTGGAGCTAATGCAGAGTCCACAGATTAAGGGCTCAGTCCCGCAAGACTGGTCCCCTACTCACTTGAGACTCCAATCGCAAGTCTAGGTTGTCACCTGTGCTTGTGACTTGATTGACTGTAAATCAGGGATTCCCATCACCCCTCGGATTTTGCTAGTTTTCAGGAATGGCTCATCGAACCCAGGAAAGTGCCTTATATACTGCTAAAAATTTATTGCAGAGTATATTTTAAAAGAATATAAATGAACAACCAGAGGAAGAGATACAGAGGGCAAGATCCGGAAGTATTTCAAGCACAGGAGTTTCTGTCCTCATGGAGTTTGGCGTGTGCCACCTTCCTGGCTTGTAGATATGGTATTCTTGTTTGCCAACCTGAAATCTCTCTGAACCCCATACTTTCGGGATTTTTATGGAGGCTTAATTTCATGGACACGATTGATTAAATCATTGACCATTGGTGATTGATTTAACCTCCAATTCCTCTCCCCTCCAGAGATAAGGGTGGGGATGGTGAGGCTTAAAGTTCCAACTCTAACCAGATGGTAACCAGTTCCACCCTGTGGTTATTTAAGGATTTCCAAAAATCTCATCATCAACACGTACTCAGGTGTGGTTGAAAGAGGCTCGTTGTAAGTAACAAGAGCCCCTCCTTTCACGTTTCGCCTCTTATCACTAAGGAAATTCCAAGGATTTTAGGGCCTTCTATGTCAGGAACTAAAAAAAGACCAAATATATATTTCTTCCTATAAGTCACAACACCACACACCTCCTTTGTTGTTGTAAGTTCCGGAAAGAGAGTGAGTGGGTGATAAAATATTCTCAACTTACAGGATTGAAAATACCTTTCCTTTCAAATTTGATGGAGTATTTCCCTAGGTATGGAATTCAAGGTCATTGCATTGCTACTGAGAATTCTTGGGTTATTTTGGTTCCTGATCCTTTGTAGGTGTATCCCTCTTCCTTCCCTTTTCTTAGAAACCTTTTAGAATCTCCTCCCCTCCACTTCTTCTCCTTCTGGAACTCCTATTATTGGCGTCATGTGTCTTTTGAATTGGTCTTCTAATTTTTAAATATTTTCTTTGCTATTTCTTTTCATTTTTTCCATTGACTTTCTGAGAGTTTTTCTTCTTGATCTTCCAAGGCTTGCCTTGCATTGAGTCTTTTATTTTTGCTGACATGTTCTTACTTTTCAAGAACTGTTTTTTTGCTTTGAGTCTTTTTCCCCTTACCGATGTTGTTTTGTGGATACAGTATTTTATCTCTCTGAAGCTATTAAGGAAACTTTTTTCCTTGGAGCTTCTTGTTCTTAAATGGTCTCTTTTTTACTCAAGTTTCCTTTATATCTACTAGTTTTGCTCTCTCTCATGTTAGAAGCTTTCCTCATATATATGGGAACCCTTTAACATTACCAAAAACTGACTGAACACCTGAGCATAAGAGTGACACTTGACAATTTTAAGCTTCACAGTAGGGTAATCTAGCCGGGCCTTTTGTTAGTGGAATCCCTGAGTTAAGTATATTTGGAGACTTCCTCTTGGGATGGGTCAGGTTTCCCAGGTTTTAAAATTCTTCTAATTCCCTTCCTGAATAAGTTGCCTTATTTAGCGAATTAAAATACAAAATGTTCTAATAAATTCAAAGTTTGGATAAACAACAAATATTTTTTAAAATAAAAGTATGTCCCATGCAATGTTTGAGACATACTTATGCTTAGAAACTATTTTTGATATTTCTAGTTTATCTAAACTTCAGATAACAGGACTCCTTTCCTGTGTTTATCTGGCAATCTTATTTCTGCAAGATAAATTATTTGCTGGCAGCATTTAGAGAGCCAGGTGGGAGCAATGACCTTGTTGGATGTGACCTTGGTGGAAGGAGATGGTCATAACATTTAGTAGGTTTCATTCATGTAATCCCTTTCAACTAAGTTTTTCAAAACCTCCACTAAACATCATCTGCTTTACTCTCTCTGGAAATAAATGCCCCATCTTTTATGGGAATAAGAGAAGGACAGTTGCCCGTCCATGGTGGGGGACTCAGTATCTGAGGCATCCTTAACGACTTCCCAACAATTTTCTTTAAATTGAGCCACTACTTTACCAGCTCCTGAGGTACCTAGCACTCCAGTGATGGAATCTTCCGAGTATTCTGCAGTGTAGATAGGGTTGATTCTTGGCTCTGCCATTGCCGGTTTAGGACTTGGCTTTCTTTAGGTCTGCTACGTCATTTGCCACTTTTGCATCAACCACCCCAGCTTCCAACATTATACCATGGTCTCTCCTCCCATTCTATCTGTGTGGGTTTATGTCTTAAAAAAACTAATGTTGGTTTCAGTAAGATGTCAAGGTAATAAAATAGAAACATGTATTCATTCTACCTTTACCTAAAAACTAATTATATCCCATCTTAACACACTTGCTCTAAAGCACTTACTCTCTAACTTCAAAAGTAGAAGCAGAGAGACCAGTTAGAGGCTATTACTTTAGTCAGGTAAAGGTGGCTTGAAATAAGGCTTGGAAGAGGCAGTACAGGTAGAATTAAATAAATATGGGTCTTCCTTGGGGGACTTTGCATCTGCATAGTGAGATGACTCATATACTTAGATTTTACATTCAAATAATTACGTAGTAGTATAGTGTAGTAGAGCTTACCTGTGCAGTATAGTGAGAACTATTTCAGTTCTTGCTCAGATGTAAAGTATGTGACTTTTCCAATTCACAAGGATTGCCTCTAGGTCAACTCTAGGGTTCGTTACAACTTTAAAGTTCTTTTGTTGTGTGAAATAGGCAAAAATGTAGAGATTAAACTCGTGTCTAAATTTAACCTATTTTAAAAAATAGAACACGTGATGATTAAAAGCTAGCTTGAGAACAATGAGGGTATAGTTCATGGCTGTTGACCAAGGGTCTGATTGTTTCTTTCAGAGATTTAATCTGTTTGACTGCGAACTGCAGAAAGCACTGGGGCCTGAAGTCCCTTATTTTTATGACTAGTTGAATTAGCGATCTATCAATGAACTGGATTCGTCTGATGAAAAAAATAATATTTTATCAAACCAAGGGGCATAGGCATTGCATGGGCACTATTTCTAGGTCAGGAGGGTGTACCAGTTGGCTTTCTGAGGACTTACTGGCTTGCATCTGCTTTCCTAGATTTGTACCCTGCTGAGGTGTAAAACCGCAAACTTAAACACTTGTGGTGATGCAGTTGAAACGGCTTCTACCAGGTTTGAAATGTTTTCCCTCAGCGGCACTTTTGGAACCCAGTATGTCTTCCCTGAGGTGTTGCTAAGTGAAAGTCAGCTTGCACCTGGAGAATTTCAGGTAAGGACCTTTGCTTAATATTGACAATTCATTTCATGTAAGAGAAAGTGCTTTTTGAGTACAAAACCTATGCAAGTGCTTAAAAATATCACAAAAATCTCCATGTGGAAAGAATAAAATTGGTCTTGGGGAATCACGAAGGACACTGAGCAGGTTGAATTTCTTGTCTGGAAATTCTTAGTATAATAATTAGTGTATCCTTGAATAAATAAATATAGTGGAGACTTTTGGGAGGAGGCTGGACTATTTTGACTCTGTTGAGTAGGAAGACTGGAGAAGGGTTTCAGGACTGGTCCCACCAGAGGGAACCCCTTCACATCATGGGCAGTGATAACTTAGCGAAGTTAGACGGAATTCCTCTCATTGTGTGGGTGAAGAGCCAGTGGCTGAAATAGGTAAGAAAGCAAACACTTTTTATTTTTTTTAAGTCCAGAAATATTTCCTTCCTGCCTAAACTCTCTGCCCAGCCATATTCTTCCCCTGACTTACCTGTGGGTTTTGCTCTTAGTCCCCCTTTCCTGTAGGAACAGCTGCTGTGGGGCACTAGGGACAGTGAGCAGGTTGGGAGGCTATAGTGAGTGAGTGACAGGGCTGCCAGAGGCCCAGCTCGAAACCCCTCAGTCAATCCTTTCTGTCCACTTGGAGGAGCCTGTTACGTCTGAGAGGACTAGATTTCTCCTAGGTACTCCCAAACCCATTGCTTTATGCTTATTGACTCATGGAATACTTACTCAGATAAGTAAACTCTTAAGATATTGATTATAGCCATTTCAATAATAAATGAGTCAGTGCCAATTTTTCTTATACTCTGTACCATTTCAAAATTTCTTTTAGAAGAGAAGTTAGCCATTATTTTTATTTATTTATTTTTCATCCCGTTGTACTGCATTTTAGAAGCTGTTGTGGGGTTGTCTAACTTACAGGGAGACCCAATCAACTTCTCTGTGTTTTAATTAGGTGTCAAGTGATGGACGCTTGTTCAACGTGAAGCCGCCATCTGGACCTCTCTTGACCGTGACTCTCTTTGGGAGAATGTATGAGAAGGACCAGATATTAAAGGCTTCATCAGACCCCCGGGCACAAACACTAGGAGTAATGCTCTTAGTCATAATACCAATTATGTGCTCATTAAGTTGGTAGAATATTTCCATTTGCTCTCTTATTTTGTGTGGTTAAGAAAATGATGGATGAGAAAAGAAGGATACAGATCCTAACAGTGGTCATGGTCTCTTGTACAAGTGAATACAAGTATATATACATATATAGTTCACTGTTTTTACACTTACACTTACACACACACACACACACACACACCCCAGATAATAGAAGCCAGATAAACAGTGACACAATTTTGAAGGGTAAAATCTATAAAATGAGGGTAACAGTTTTACCCACATTTTAGGGGTTTTTTTGGTGAGAATTAAATAATTGAATGCATTTAAAGTCCTTAGACAAGTTTCTGGATCATGGAAAGTACTGTATATGTGTTAGCTATTAACAACTGTGTATGACTATCACAGTACAACCATGTGTGATATATTTCTTGCTAAAATTACATCACCTCTGATTGTCTAAAGTGTAAACGTCTTCTACCGGCTCAGCCACCCTGCGTATTTCAGTTAGAGGGCACGTATTGCGTGGTGCACTGGGTGTTACACGCAACTAATGAATCATCAAACTTTACATCAAAAACCAGGGATATACTGTATGGTGACTAACATAATATAATAAAAAAAATTATTAAGAAAAAAAAAGAAAATCAGTGAACTCAACATTAGCTAATTGGTTTGGGTTTGACACCTAGAAGTGACATATTCTAGAAGGCAGCAGGGCTTACACCTAGGAACCTATTAGATGGCCTCCACTTTTTTGAGTGTTTTTCAGTGCCTCCTTAGTGTTTTACCTATCTTGTCAGCCTGTAAGCATATTAATAGGGTGGTTCTACACCAAACATTTCACCACATCTGGACTGTCATCTGTTTTTGCGTGGCCTAAGCCACGTGAGCTAAGAAAGGTTTTTATGTTTCTAAGTGTTTGAAAAACAAAGAAGAATCAAAAGAAGAATATTATGTGACATGTGAAAATGTTCTGAAATTGAAATTTCAGTCTCCATGCCTAAAGTTTTACTGAACACAGCCACATTGGTTTAAATATTGTCGGTGGCTGTTTTTATGCTATGGTGGCAAAGTTGAGTAGTTATGACACAGACCCTATGGCCAGAAAAGCTGCAAATATTTACTGCCTGGCCCTTTACAGAAAGTTTGACTCCTGCCCTGAAGTATTAAATAACAATGCATTTTAGTATTGAAAACATTCAAAACAACTCAGTGGGCAAATTGCCTGTAAGTGTCTTTCTTGTAATTCTTTCATAAAAAGAGAAATATAATGTCTTTATTTTGTACGATATACCATCACACACACACAAGATTACCCTGATTAACTTACAACCAAATGTGTTATGTAAACTAATATCCTAAATAAGTGAAGCTAATTTTTATGAACATTGTTGATATTTATTCACTATAAGACACACACCACAAAGTCTTTTTTTTTTTTTTTTTTGCATTTGGGATGTACTAAAATTCCTGAGATAAAGCATATTCGTTTTTATTTTCAAATTTCTCCTGGAAATCAACTAAGAACTACTCATCTGAACATACTATCTGATATTTCCCCCTGTGACAAACTCAATAGCTTGTCGTAGAATGATTTTTTCTTAATGTCAAACATTACAAGTAGTGAATTTTTAAAAAAATGATATTTACTACATCTATAGCCAGCTCTGATTACTTTTTCACTATGGATTTCTTTAACACATATGTATTTCATGGTAGCTTTGATATGCTTTTAACTGTGATTTTTATTTCCTCTGCATAAAACATCTGTGGTGCTCTTCTAATACAAACAAACTAATTCCAAAAAAGATCAATGCTCAAATATGTTTTCCGTAATCTTTTTATACCTTGATGAATTTGAGTGGTCCAGAGTAAAATTTTTGACACCCCCTCATTTAAAGATATGATTTGTTATCAACCTCATGATGACGTAAAACACACAGACATACACTGTCTCTTACTGTGGTAACCCTCTTCCAAGATGGTGCCCAATGATCCCCACCTCCAGGCTCCATGGAGAAATTCTCCATGATTGCTTTGTTGCTATCGATTCTTGTATTCTTTCTTTCCTTTTTTATTTATTTATTTTTTAGAAAGAGAGACAGAGACAGAGTCAGTACATGAGTTGAGGGGAGGGGCAGAGGGGGAAGGAGAGAGAGAGAGAGAATCTTAAGGAGGCTCCATGCCCAGCACAGAACCCAACACAGGCTCAGTCTACGACCCTGAGATCATGACCTGAGCTGAAATCAAGAGTTGGATGCTTAACTGCCTGAGCCACCCAGGCGCCCGTGATTCTTATATTATTTCTTACATAGTTTCTGAGCCTCGACACTTACAATAAATCTGAATCCATTGTCACTTTTACTGTAACATATATCTCTTCTGCTTAAGTGTTCTAATGATTTTACTTATTTGTTCTTTTAGTTTTTTATCTAAACAATGTATTTCAGGTCTCATAGACTGAATTGTTTCTCCTCTCAAATTCATATATTAAAGTCTGAACTTCATACCTCAGAATGTGACTGTATTTAAAAACAGGGTCTAAAGAGGTAAAATGATGGCATTAGGATGGACCCTGAACCAATATGACTGGTATTCTTGTAAGAAGAAGGGATTAGGACATAGACATGCACAGAGTGGAGACTGTGAAGACACAAAGGAAGATGGCCATCTGTAAGCCAAGGAGAGAGGCCCTCAGAAGAAATCAACCCTGCCGATACTTTGTATTTCTAGCCTCCAGAATCTTGAGAAAATAAATTTTTGTTGTTTAAGCTAATCCATGGTACGTTATTATGGCAGCCCTAGCAAACTAATTCAGATTCCAATCCCCTCTCTTCTCCATTTCCACCATAAGTTGAAGTGTTCTGAATATCGAGAGGAGTATGGAAAAAATAACTAGAAAGTCATTACCAATATCAAAAGCTGGTTCTGAAACCTATCACTTGGCTCTTGTATTGAAAATGAATCCCACATTCCACACATTCCTCTGATTCTCTATTCTAGATGTCTCAGGCATAGTCAGAATACATTACCTTAATTTTAGTTTTTGAAAACACAGAGTCCTAGATGGGGAAAATATTTTATATTCACTAGTAATACATAGGTAGCATGCTTTCATGTATAATAGGTTTAGCATTTTAAGTACAGACAGTGCAAAAACAAATTTCTTTCACCGTGCTATATTTCTTCCCGTACCTATGAGACAGGATAGGCTAGCTTATGGTGCAGTAGCAAATGAAACCAAAAAATCTCCTGACTTCATAAGACAAAGTTGTTTATTCAAAGTTGCTCTTGCTTATTCAAAGTCTACTCTAGGGCAGCCTCCATGTCAAAGCTCAGAACCTTAGGCCTTTTCATTGTGTTGTTTCCTTATCAACCAGTTCTCCCATCGTTTCTGGAGCATGAATAAAAGAATATGGAGAAATTGCACACTGCCTTTTAGATGCTTTCTTCCTTAGTGATACCTGTCATCTCCACTCATATTTTACTGGCCGAAGCAAGTCATATGCTATGCCAAATTTAGATGCATAGGGAATATAATTTCCCTGTGTGTCCAGGAAAGGGAAGAGATTCATAAATATTTGTTAGCACCAGTAACGTCTATCACTGAATGTAAGTTCCTCAAAGGCGTGCATCTTGCATTCTTTTTCTACTTTGACATACAGAAATCACTCAATAAATGATTAATGTCTGCCATGAGTCACCAGGGCTGCTAGTTACCATTCCTTTATTCTCCAACCTATAGTGATTATACCCCTTGCCTCCTACCCCATTTCTTTGTTGTCAGCCCCTTGTACCTGCCAACTGCAAGCCAATACCACCAGTTTCTTCAAACTTTTCTTGACCTTTCCATTAAAGAAGGAAACTTTACCTTTATCTTCTTACCCAGAGTATGTAAAGGCATCATTAATGTCTTATGTGTAGTGTTTTTATAGTTTACAAAACATTTAACATACTTTTTCTTTTATTTCACAAAGTAGGTATATTTTCCCCCATTTTTACCTTAGAGAACAAAATATTATTTTCTAATCTCCTAATTTATGTGTATCAGATCCTCAAACCAGAATCTTTTAATTTCTGTCCAGTGCTTTCACTAGTATTTTAGGTTACAAGTGGTTTCTCACACAACCACACTAGACTGTGGCTTTCTGAGAGACTCAGTGTTAACCTTATTGGCTGAAATGCTGGACGCTGATTATTTACTCTGATTTTTAAAGCCAGATTTTAATTGCATCCTTACCTTTATGGGAAAGATATGCCACATTCCTCATACTCTTATAGTTTTAATAGTCACAGACTTTGATAGAATGCAGGATGAGGGCTAAGGTGAAAGTACACGATTAATATTAAAGGATATATACATCCTGGATCAAAGATTGAACTTAGTTGGTCATACCTGTTGACGTGGCATGGAGAATAGAAATTTGCCTTGAGAAACTGGGAGAAGATTGTCAACATTAAGAGTGGGAATTTTTCAGTCTTGGGAGGTAAGTTTAGAAGTATCAATGAATATGTTAACAGAAGGGTGAGCTCTCTTACTCTTTTTATTTTGAAATCAGTTCCATATGGTGGTCTAGCCACAGAAATACAAGAGCTCTTATCAGTGTTAATAGTTATTTAGCTATCAATACCTTCTAGAAACTTTGAACTCCTGCCAAGGCAAATAAGGCCCACCTGTCAGCATGGTGGTAGATTACCTAATAAAAAGTTAATGTTTGGGCAATGTGCTTTGTAGACATGTTGACTGGATAAACTTTGAATTGAGTTATGAAAATATTAGTATCCCAAAATACTCTTTTAACAGATTATGATGTTGATTTAACTGAAATTCATTATGAACCAGCTGATCTTTTTTCTTTCCGTCTGTGATAAAATATCATCTTGCTCTATCAAAGACAATTACTGAGAGCTTATTTGCTGTCACAATCTGAGTAAAAATTGATTAAAAAGCCTGCCATTGTGTGTACCTAGTTCTAGGAAAGTTGTTGTTGTAGAGATGGATTATAAAAGCATTATAGCAAGAAAATAAAATCAGATAACCTGACATTATTCCTTAAGTGCATATATAGTTTAATTTTAATTGAAATAAAGATGTGAAAGTTATCTTCAGAGATTGTTGATAAAAATATACTTTAATGATGATACTGATTAAGACAATTACAAATACTATTTTGAAAATGTTCTTTTTAAGAAAGATTTTATTTATTTATTTATTTGAAAAGAGAGAGAGAGAGTGAACACTGAGCAGTGGGGATGGGCAGAGGGAGAGGGAAAAGCAGACTCCCTGCTAAGCAGGGAGCCTGATGAGGGACTCGATCCCAGGACCCTGGGATCATGACCTGAGCCAAAGGCAGACTCTTAGGTAACTGAGCCACCCAGGCGCCACCTCCCTTTTTTTGAAAATATTCTGAAATTACTATTTAGTATGTTATAATGTCATCTTGCTTAGCTTATAATTAAGAAGATTCTCCTGTCCACCTATCCATAGATGAATGTTAGGTGAAATTTTCATTAATTTGGTAATTACCTCAGTTTTCCCTCTCCACCTATTTGGAGGGTATTGGGAATAAACTGGAGATTTTATGTGATGCCTTTCACCCACGGATGGGTCCAAGTTCAATAAGTTATTCCTCCTCCCCTTTCTCTCTTCTCTCCTTCTTTCTTTTCTCCTCCCCCTCTTCTTCCTCTTTCACCACTGCTCTTTCTCCCCCTCTTCCTCCTTATTATTTCTCTTTATTACTACTGACATTAACCAAGCTTCGGCAGCCCACATGAGCAATATGTTCAGGTTCTGTCTTCAAGAGTTCCTAAAATGTGAGAGATGGTTCTCAGCAGCACACTGTGGGAAATTCACTATTGTAAACTGTTGCCCTACTTTATCCCTCTTCTCCCCTCCCATGGGGAAACCATACAAACAAAAAGGATAAGAGAGTTGAAGTTACTTCATACTGGGTCACACTTCATTCTGCGGCCCTGGGGAGTAGAGATCCAGTATAAAAATCCAAAGGCTGCCCTCTATAGGTCCAAGTGGATATAATATCTGGGTCAGAGATTCAAGTTCAATGAGAAATTAACATTCAAGGTGAATGTTTTAGGATAGGTTCAAAAAAGAGAGAATATCCTTCCTGAAATGTATAAGCTGAATTCCCCTATATTTCATTCTTCTGTTTGTGGTAGCAAAAGAGTAGATATACAGACAATCCTCTAAATCTCCTCCCTGTAATAGTCATGAAAATATTCAGGGTTGGTGGCATCAGGATGATTTTATTTATCAGTCAACCTATTTTCTGAAAGAAGTTTTAAGAGATTTATGAGACCTGCTAGCATTTGGTCTGTTCTCAGGGCTTTGAACTGAACATAATTTTTGAAGTATCACTTTGGTTTTTAGCTTCCATACTATTATTAGTTTCCATAACTATTATTCACTAGGTTTCTAAATTCCAGGGGCTGTGCTAGGCTCCGAAGATATAAGTGCTTCAGATATGCTGAGATACTTAGCTATAACTGGCCCCAGACACAATATTCAGCACTAATGTAGAGATCTGCATGAAGATTTCTATACTCCCTTGACCCGCTTCTAGATTCCATGCCTGAGGATGGCTGCATGTCTTTTTCTAGGCTAGTGAAAGGCATCGTTGTCATATCCTGTACTTATACACCGTCTGCTAATACAGTCAAGAAATTAACAAATTATACAAAGTTACCTTGTTTGGAGGAGAGAGGGTTCTATTCCCTGTCTGGTTCTCTGTAAGCTCTACAACTCTGTTGTCTCAATGCCACCGGAAGTGATCAGGCTCTGGGAAATTGAACCACTTTAACTAAACTCACCAAAGACAATTTATTTATTTATTTATTTATTTATTTTTAAAAGATTTTATTTATTTGTTAGAGAGAGAGACAGCCAGCGAGAGAGGGAACACAAGCAGGGGGAGTGGGAGAGGAAGAAGCAGGCTCCCAGGGGAGGAGCCTGATGTGGGGTTGGATCCCAGAACGCCGGGATCACGCCCTGAGCTGAAGGCAGACGCTTAATGACTGAGCCACCCAGGAGCCCCACCAAAGACAATTTATAAATCAGAGTGTTTCTAGTTGTCTGCATAATGAGAGAAATAAAATGGTAGCAGAGAGAAATGGAACTTCAGAGTTAGACCTGCCCTTGATTCCCAGCTTTGCCACTTGCTGTTGTGAGACCAAATTCCTTAGCCACCTTGAGAATCAGTCTTTTTAAGGTGACAGGATAGCACACAGTCTGGCATACAGGAGGCACTCCATAAGTGATTGATTGCTTATTCCTAAGCCAGTTGGATACTCATATCAGAACAGCAGCATCTTTCACAATACAAAGCCTTCTTGGGAAACCTGAATACAGTTGACCTCTGAAAAACACGGGTTTGAACTGTGTGAGTCCATTTACACTCGTATTTTTTTTGGATAAATACACTGCAGAACTATAAATGTATTTCCTTTATGATTTTCATAATAACATTTTCTTTTCTCTTGTTTACTTTACTGTAAGAA
Source organism: Ursus americanus (assembly GCF_024610735.1). Taxonomy (NCBI): domain Eukaryota; kingdom Metazoa; phylum Chordata; class Mammalia; order Carnivora; family Ursidae; genus Ursus; species Ursus americanus. The sequence continues at coordinate 46,032,348 of NC_142137.1, read as the reverse complement.
CACAATATATAATACATGTAATATGCAAAATATGTGTTAACTGTTATCGATAAGACTTCCAGTCAAACAGTAGGCTATTAGTGGTTAAGTTTCTGAAGAGTCAAAAGTTATACACAGATTTTCAACCATATGGGGGGTCAGCAGTTGACATTACAGTAGAATCTTGTAATACATATAGATCTGCTTGCTAAAAATCATTTAAAAATGGTAGTACAGGCGCTTGAATGGCTCAGTTGGTTGAGTGGCTGAATCCTGGTTTTCTGCTAAGGTCATGATCTCATGGGTTGTGGAATGGAGACTGCATTGGGCTCCGCACTCAGCGGGAAGTCCACTTGGGGATTCTCTCCCTCTGCCCCTCCCCCCACATGCGTGCACACACACACACTCTCTGTCTCTCTCTCTAAAATGAATAAAATAAGTCTTTAAAAAAAAATGGTAGTAGGGGCGCCTGGGTGGCTCAGTTGCTAAGTGTCTGCCTTTGGCTCAGGTCATGATCCCAGGGTCCTAGGATCGAGCCCTGCATGGGGCTCCCTGCTCAGCAGGAAGCCTGGTTCTCCCTCTCCCACTGCCCCTGCTAATGTTTCGTCTCTTGCTGTGTCTCCCTCTGTCAAATAAATGAAAATCTTAAAAAAAAAAAAGATAGTAAAGGCCATTTATCTTCTTGTGGAATACTTCTCAGGAGGCCATGATAGTTTGCTGAATCAGTTTTCTTCACAATAGAATGGTGCTGCCCAACTGACCATATGCATCGCCCATGTCATGAAAGGCTTAGTCCTAGACAATGCCAGGGCTATACTGTGATTTCAGGGGCTTGAAACCACATAGTTTAAACCAAGACCTTTGTCCCATCTGCTCAAAATTCCTTAAGTTGAGACGTTCGTTTATGCGTTGAAGACCTGGTTTGCCTAAGTCCTTTCAATGGCAAGTATTTCTGGGCATGGTCATATTTGCTTTGCTGTTGAAAACTTGGCTCATGGATGACCACTCACTGAAAAGATGAGCTCTACGATGGAAAGAAGTGGGAGGGCATCTGAAAATAACGAAAGGTGGAAAGACCTCAGATAAAATCTGCTACATTTACTATAAAAAATTGAGGGATGGTTAGGAAATGAGAAGCCCCCCCACCTCCCCATCCAAGATTTCTCCTTAAGTTGAAGACATTTCTGGAATCTGGAATAGTTTCCAAGTAATAACCAGTTATGCCTATGGTAACCTTACAAAGAGATTTACATATACGATTTCCTGCTGTGACAACATTGCTTTCTCTTTATATCAGTAGGCAAAAACCCCAAATGTAAAATTCAAATGGAATTGTAAGGACTGTCCCTTTCCTTATTTTTGTCTCAATCAACTGATTTTTTCCCCCGCTGCAAGTGATATTTCTATCCTAATTATCTTCTGTATGTGTAGTAGAATGGAAAGAAGGATCTTACCAGTAAAATGGTTTTGAATCCCCATCATTTTGCTTTGATCGGTGATATGAAACCCCATAGTTATCTCTTCTATAATCTATATCAGGGGTAAGTAAACTCTTTCTTGCAGATAGAGTTTTATTGGACATAGCCACACCCCTTCATTTATGTATCTTCTATGACTACTTTCATGTTACAATGGCAGAACTGAATAGTTGCCACAGCCCTGTGGCCCTCAAAGCTTAATTAAGGTATTTACTACCTAGCTCTTTACAGAAACAATTTGTTGACTCCTCACTTGTATGGTAAGGAAAACCTCTATGAATCTAAAAGTAGATACTTTACTCCTTGCTTATGCATTTCATGACTCACCACCTTTTCTAAGAATTTGATTCATTTATGGTGCTAGCTGATTATAGTATTCATCTTTTTCCATTATATTCGAGAAGAGTATTTGTGCCAAATACATTCTGCCTCAATAGATCTGCTTTCAGTACATTTTTAATAGTTCAGAGCATTTAGATTTATCTGCTTTGATACCCTGATTCCCTCTATGAGCACTGTCCCCAAATCTATCCTGAACCCTTCTTTCCACCTTAATATACTAGGTTACCCAGCAGCTCTGTTTCCATAAGCTAACTTGTATTAAATGTCTATTAATGTTAGCGGGTATAATCTTTTGAGAACTTTACTTCATTCACTGTTTACATTAAAAGCACTGTGGGAAATGTAATATAAAGGATACAGTCCCAATCAATTATTATAATAAAGTACAACAGAAGATATAATATTTGCATTTCAAAAGAAAGCTTCCAGAGAGAACACTTCAATCCAAAGAAGCTACTGTAAAGAGGTGATTTCAGGTACACCTGCTCATTACTCGAAAGATGGCTTAGGGCAGATCTATTAGGTTTATGGGGCATTCAAATCGTATCTCATCATTCTATCTAATTGCTTAGTATTCATGTGATGTGTATTCATGTGATGTGTAGAGACCAGAGAACTGTAGAATATCTAGCCTGAAAACTAAAGAGTATTGACCACACTTGCAATAGGAGAAAGATAGTCTGAAAAGACTCACTGAAGCATGATTTTTGCAAAGTGAGCCATAGATGGAGAAGCTGATGAACAAGAGTAGCAAGACAAACCAACGGGTTTGATGGCAGTTCAGGATTAGAATGTAAACTCTTTTACCTGGAGGATAGGAACTCAGTCTTATTCATTATATTATAAACACTGAGTTCTGTATCTGCCATGTAGGCAGGTGTAGTGTCTCCCGTGGCCTGTCTCCATGGCTTACAGTAGACTGCCTTCTTGCTGTGTCCTCACAAAGTCTCGCACATTGCTGGTGTCTGTGGGTCCAAATTCCTCTTCTTACAAAGACACTAGTTAGATCGCATTGGGGCCCACCCTATCAGCCTCACTGTAATCTTGGACTTCCAGCTCCAAAATGATGAGGACACAAATGTCTGTTGTTAGAACTCAGAACTCAGCCTGTGGCATGTGTTACGGCAGCCCTCGCAAACTAATCCCACTGAAAAGAGGAGAAAGAACGAGGTGCGAGAGTTCCTCTTATTTTTAATGCTCATCACCTCCCATATTTCTGACCCCATCACCACCTGAGCCTGTGTCCCGTCAAATTCCTCCCTCTTGATGTTTACTCTTTCTTTTTCTCTGTTCTGTCCTGGTGGCTGACAAATCCTTTCACACTTATTCTAGTCAAACGAAACCAATGCTGCTGCCGGGGAAATATAGCTAAAAACTTCTCTTAACCCAGAAAATCATACTACAAAAATAGAAGAGAAAGAAAACAATTTTGTTACTGAATAAGCATTGAACCAGAATGTGATGCACCCATTTCCCCATTCCATTGTGACAGCCAATTTAATGTGTCAACTTGACTAGGCCATGAGGTGCCCAGATATTTGGTAAAACATTATTTTGGGTGTTTCTGTAAGCATATTTCTGGATAAGATTAACACTGAAATGATAGACTGAGTAAAGCAGATTACCCTCTCTAATGTGGATGGGCCCCATCCAATCTGTTGAGGGACTGAACAGAATAAAAAGTCTGACCCTCCCCGAGGAAGAGAAGATTCTTTCTGCCTGATTGCCTTTGAATCAGGTCATTGGCTTTTTTCTGCCTTGGATTCAGAAACATTGGCTTTTTCTGGATCTTGAGCCTGCTATCCTTTAGATTGAAACCACCCTATTGACTCTCCTGGGGCTCCAACTGGCTGGATCCTCCTGCAGATTCTGAGCCTGGTCAGCCTTCATAATTGCGTGACCCAATTTCCTATAATAAGTTTCTTTCCATGTATATATGTAACCTATTGGTTCTGTTTCTCTGGAGAACATGGACTAATACATGCATGTTCTCAAGATAAACAATCACTAGTCCTCAAGTAAAAGCACTGACAGCATTGTTTGTCCCGCATAGTTCATCCTGAATTCACTTGGTAGTTGGGGTGACCATCTGTGTTAGCTAATTGTCTTTAACCAAAGGAAAAATAAACTCTTTATGACAAGAGGTAGTCTTGCACGTTGGGAGTGACATGTTCGCTGAGGTTAGACTTATCCCACAGAAACTGGGAGGTAAGGACATTCTCTTCCTTAATGATTACATTTCAAAGAGACGGCTCTCAGGTCCTTGAGCAAGACATTCCCGGGTCATAAAGTTGGCAAGAGGACCATGAAGCTTTTAAAAATATTTACATACATTTCAAAGAGACAGGGAAAAAACTTACAAGTCTTCTGAAGTAAATGCTTTAAGAAAAGGGAGCAGGCTGCGGGGCAGGGGGAATCTCTTCTGTTATTTTCAACAAGGAGAATTAAGCATCTGATTTTAAATTTATATTTGCCTGTCTCTGAACCTCCCATTCCTTCAAAATAATATTCCATTTTCACCTTTGTTTCACTGTCACATGTCTCAAAAAATTAATTTATCTGGCTACCTCTATTTTCTCACTACACACTATCTTCCTAATCTCATGAATCTAGGTTTTCTCTGACCCTTCCCCATGGCCCATAATACCGTACTGACATTGCTCCAAAATTACTAATGACACTTTCTTTACCCTGTGATCTTATTCTCAGTCCATGTCCTTACTTTGTTGCTTTGTAGTATTTGTTTTTATTATGTTATGTTAGTCACCATACAGTACTTCATTAGTTTTTGATGTAGTGTTCCATGATTCGTTGTTTGCATGTAACACCCAGTGCTCATTGCAATACTTGCCCTCCTTAATGCCTATCACTGGGCTAACCCATCCACCCACCCCCTTCTCTCTGAAACCCTCAGTTTGTTTCCCAGAGTCCATATTCTCTCATGGTTCCCCCTCTTCATTTTTCCCTTCCTTCTCCTAATGTCTTCCATGCTATTCTTTATGTTCCACATATAAGTGAAACCATATGATAATTGTCTTTCTCTGCTTGACTTATTTCACTTAGCATAATATCCTCCAGTTCCATCTATGTCAATGCAAATGGTGGGTATTCATCCTTTCTGATGGCTGAGTAATATTCCATTGTATATATGGACCTCATCTTCTTTATCTATTCGTCTGTTGAAGGGCATTTCAGCTCCTTCCAGTTTGGCTATTGTGAACATTGCTGCTATGAACATTGGGGTGCATGTGCCCCTTCTTTTCACTACATCTGTATCTTTGGGGTAAATACCCAGTAGTACAATTGCTGGGTCATAGGGTAGCTCTATTTTTAACTTTTTGAGGAATTTCCACACTGTTTTCCAAAGTGGCTGTACCAACTTGCATTCCCACCAACAGTTAAGAGGGTTCCCTTTTCTCCACAACCTCTCCAACATTTGTTGTTCCCTGCCTTGTTAATTTTTGCCATTCCAACTGGTGTAGGGTGGTTTCTCAACGAGGTTTTGATTTGAATTTCCCTGATGGCTAATGATGTTGAACATTTTTTCATGTGTCTGTTAGCCATTCATATATCTTCTTTGGAGAAGTGTCTGTTCATGTCTTCTGCCCATTTTTTGACTTGATTATTTGTTTTTTGAGTATTGAGTTTGAGAAGTTCTTTATAGATCTTGGATACCAGCCCTTTATCTGTAATGTCATTTACAAATACCTTCTCCCATTCCGTGGGTTGCCTCTTTGTTTTGTTGACTGTTTCCTTGGCTGTGCAGAAGTTTTTTATCTTGATGACGTCCCAAAGTTCACTTTTGTGCTTTGTAGTATTTTATACTATGACTCCATCTTAAACATTCTTTTTCCTCCCCTTGGCTGTATTGGCCTATTTTTTCTTCTCCATAAGTTGAAGTATCTTTCACACAGTTCCATCCTCCCTCTCTTTCCTTCTCTGGGTTTTTTTTTAACCCTCTACCACAGACAGCTTCAACTGTTACCACAAGAATGGTGCCTTCCAAATCATACCACAGGTTCTGACTCTTCTTGTGGTACAGACATAAATATTCAGCTAATCTGCTAGAAATCTCAGGCAGTCAATTGTCCAGTCATTATTGAGCACATACTATGTGGCAGGTCCTGGGAACACGACAGTGAACAAAACCTATACGGTCTCTGCTTTCATCGGGTTCACGATCACTATAGGAGTGTCCCACTCAAACCCCAGGTCAACAGGAAAACTGGACGCATATCCAGGGACATGGATCATGCCATCATTAAGAATCATTCAATGATGGAACTGATAAACAACCAACCCTTCATTTTGTAATTGGGAAGCTCATGTTCCTGGAAGTTTGGCAACATGCCCATGAATAGAGTGCTCAGTAAAAGTGGGAGGTGGATAATCGTTCTTTTATTTCTAGTCCTAGCCTGTACCCATTCTTTCAGGCAGCGTCCCTTTTCTCCTGAAGTCCCCCTTTTCCCAAAGAATGCCGTTTGAAGTTTTTTTTTTTTCCTGCAAATTATTTAGGAGAGCCTTAATACTCATAATGACTGAGAGTATCAATTAACCCAGGGTGTCTCCATCTTACCATTGTCATTTTGGCCTGGATGATTGTTGAGAGGACTGTCCCATACATTCTAAGATGTTTACCAGCATCCCTGATCTCTACTTACCACATGCCCATAGCACCGTCCCCATCCCACATCCCCCAGTTGTGACAATCAAAAAAGTCCGATATTGCCTAATGTCCCCTGGAGAGGGCACCTTACCACCTTTGAGAACAAATGATCTAGCTGTGTCAGTGGCGAGATGTTCATTTCTCTTAAAGATCTTTTTTCATTTCTAAGAAAACATGAATAGCAAGAGAGCAGTTATTTTACTGCAAATTTTTCTATTGACTCGTTCCTGCCTTCACACAGTCCATTTCATTAAAAATTTTCATCCCTTATGAGATTGTGATATTTTCTTCAATAATGAACTGCTATACCTATGACAAAGCTGGTTTCTGGAGGCAGTGTAGAATCTTCCTTAAGAGCATGGGGTTGGGTGTTTAAGAAATATTAACTTGATTTCTGGCTTTGCCATTTGCTAGTAATATGACATTGGAAAAGCAACTTAAATTCTCCCAAACTCATCATAACCTGTAAAGTGGGGATAATGATATCTACTCCATTTGGTTATTGTGAGGATTAAGTGAAAATGATACTTCAGCACTTAATTCCATTCATAATAAGTGCTCAATTAGTATTATTCACATAGAACAGAAAAACTTGAAAAATATATTTTGAGGAGTGCCTGGGTGGTGCAGTCAGTTAAACGTCCCACTCTTTTTTTGGCTCAGGTCATGATCTCAGGGTCATGAAATTGAGCGAGTAGGGCTCCATGCTCAGCTCGGAGTCTGCTTGAGATTCTCTCTCCCTCTCCCTGCCCCTCCTGCTTTTGCTCTCTCAAAATACATATTTCAAAATATATATTTAGAAAACCTCATTAACATACCCAAGGAAACATGCCATTTATAAAAATATTAAGTTACTCCAAATACAAACCAAGATACCTCAATTTTGTTCTTTGCAAATAAGACAGGAGGGATAAAGCTAATCATTAACTTGGAATTCATTGGGCTTAGATAGTGGGAATTAAGACATTTGCTAGTTTCTATTTTTTCAAGTGTGTGTGTGTGTGTGTGTGTGTAGCAAGAAGGAAAAAGAAACTAACTTGAATGCCTAATGTACACAGTCAAAACACTTCTATTGATAAAAATGATGCTGGGTAAGATAATAAAAATGTAAGACATGATTGTTACCAATTAAATGATTTTAATTGTCCACTATGAAATTATTTTATTAAGATTAAATAAGAAGTTTTTGTGTATATTCCCCTCTTCTAAATTTAGTCTGTTTGTGAGGTTCTCTGAGCCCTTTCTAGATTTGGCTTATATGTGACCTCCTGTGAGCAATCTTTCCTGGCTACCATGTGTGGTTTCCAGATCTCTCTTATGTCTCCCATAACTCAGCCTTTTCTCTAGCATACTGCATCTGTTTGCACATCTAACTCACCATTAGCTATATGTCCTGGAAGGAAGAGTCATAATCATATTTTATCTCACAAGCTTGCCACCCAGTGATTGTCAGCTGAATAAAGGTTCAGGTTAAAAGAAAGAATGTGACATAAAGTGAAAAGAGGACTTGCAGAGCAGTTTTGTAATTAACACAAGTGAAATTATGAGAATTCCATATTCATGTAATACTTTGAGTGAAAAACCTTTTAAAATGAATAATTAATTAGTAATTTATCATCATTCAACCAACAAATATTTATTGAGCAAATAATTTGCAGGCTATTTGAGGTGATGAGGAGACAGTAATGAACAAAGCAGATGAGATCTCTGATCTCCTAGAGCATAGTAAACTCCACTACGTGAGACATGGGGCTTGCTTGCAAAGAAAACTCACTCACAAAGAGACAGGTGTATGTATGATTCAGGCAAACATCGAACGCATGTTTGGAAAGATGAATGTTATTTTCTATTTACTGTTATAAGAAGTGAACTTGTATGTTATTTCTTGAACCAACCCTTAATAGCTGGAAATTTCTGAAACAGGAGTTATATTCACCTAGTAAAATGTCAACTTCACTTAGTAAAGGGTAATTTTCATTTTATGCTTTTTTGGTTTTGCTATGGCAGCTTGCTACGGCTAAAGTTGGCTATTTAGATCACAGCTGACCCCTCATGTGGTGTCAGTGTTTCTGCGAGGCTGGGGAATGGGGTGATAGATCTCAGTGGCTTTTTTCAGAAGCACAGTTAACCCCATAATCTGTTGTCATGAAAATGCTGTGTAACAAACCACCCCAAAACTCAGTAGCTTAAAATAATAGTAACTTATGTTCACGAATCTGTGGGGTCAGCTAGGGTGGCTCTGCTGTACGCTACATATCTCTATGACCCAATCTGTTCCACATGTGTCTCATCCTTTTTGGATCAGTGGTCTTCCCTGGGGCGTGGTCTCCTCGTGGGAAGGCATGGAAGACATTCATAAATACAGGAGTCCTCCTCAAGACAAGGCTTAGAACTGGCACACTTTTATTTCTGTCTATATTCTTTGGGCCAAAAAAGGAAAGTGGCAAAGCTGAAGTTTCAGGAAGAAACCGTCATTCTCAGTGAAGAAAAGACATAGATGTATGCTAGGAGAGTGGAGAATTAGGACCAGTAAGAGTCTGTCATAAAGATCCGATGACTTCCTGTGTCAGAACAACAAATAGACATAGACAAGAAATTGCGCTTTGTTAAGTTGGGCATTTTGCTATATTGAAGGACCTGGCTCCATGTGTGAGAGGGAAGTTTTATTTAGAGGAATTAAAAAATCGATGGACTACATACAGTGATCATCCAACCTCTAAAGCAGTATTTCTATAATTGTGATTAGTAACATTATTGGGGTATAAATCCCAGTTATTAAAAAAAGAAAATAGAAAATATCAGAGTGGGTTGAATGAAGTAAGCATATTTTTTAATGAAAACATTTGCTTCTGTTATGGATTACCTACATTTATATTGATTCATGAAATAAAATATATTTCTTCTTATCATGGTTAAAACAAAGTTTGGGAAAGCTGTTGTTTCAACTTATTTTCTATCCAGAGGCTGTTATTGGGTTTAAGTACATTCTAATTTTTCGAACTAGTCCTTTGGCAGGTATACGTTACTTCTTTCGAAACTGAACTGTTTTTTAGTGCTAGTTATTTCCTTTGTAAAGATGTCTAATACGGGAGTATTTTTCTTTCAAATCAATCAACAATTAAGGCAGTTTTAATGGACGTGTGTTTTTATATATATATGCTGTTAACACCCATGTCTGTGGTTACTGGTGGCTCATGTTTGAGATTATTTTTAAAGTAATGGTAATATTTACCTTCTCTGTTTAGCTTGCTCACTGCTAGCTTCCTGATGCTGGTTTAGAATAAAAGCACCTCCCAGTTACATGTATCAATAATATATTGTTACTTTGTTTCAGAGAGATTTATTATCAGCTTATCTTTTTCAGATTTTAGTATTTGCGTCACTTGTCTATGTGAACTGTGGCCTATTGGAGCTCAGCGGTGGCTCTAGCCAGCAGCAGCGGTGCAGGGGACAGCGATGCCGCGGGCCTCTCCTCCCCAAGGCTGTGTTTCTGCTCCCAGCTCGCCCGCCCTCTCTGTTCACTCTTACCTGAGAAGGTAGGTCTGAACGCACTCAACAGCCACACCAAAAAGCAGGCAGTAGCCTGGGGGCCTAGGGTATCTTTTATTGAGAGAACACTGAAGACCATAAGAGTTATCAGGGGTTTGGTACTTACTCATACCTTAAAATTTATGATTATTTAATAGAAAAGTTAAGAAGGTTTCTGTAATGTAGTTACTTAGAACCTATGTTAGTAAGAGAAGCTAAAAAAATAGTTATTTATTTTTAAATAGCTTGCTTTACCTGTACTTTTAAAATGTTTCACTTTTATTGGAAATTCACCTATGAAAACCTAGGAAACTTGAAAAAGTTGAAACATGTTTTTTATCTCCTTTTCTTGTAAATGAAGAAAGACATTCCTTCTGTGTAAGATGGCTGGTTTTAATATTATGAAAAGGATCTTCATAGAGACTTTTTCAAGTTTTAAAATTAAATCGTATGTTATTGTTACTATATACGAAACTACAGAACTAAAATCTTACTTGCACAAATACTATTTGGTGGGAAAAGTCCTGGCCCATTGTTGAATGACTGCACTCTTTAGTGTGTGTGTTGTGTGTGTGTGTGTACGTGTGTGTCTTTTCGTGTCTACATGCCATATATAGATTGACTAACTTAAGAATCTCTTAGTTATGATAACTTAAATCTGATACATATTATCTTATGCAGGTCTACACAGCAGAAAAACTTTCCGGTATAGTCTATTTATTTACCTACTCATAATATTGCTGGAGATTGTTTTTTCTCTTATCTGTCTGTCCATGTTGATGGACAAGCAAACAAATGGAATTTGCCATGCTTCCTGTTTCTTTAAGATGGAAAGAGATTGCTTCCAGCGATGTCCCCCATCAAGACTCATGACTTAAATATTTGAAAACATTGTTTCTCCTGCCCCTTGACTCTTTCTTGCCTTTAAAATAAGTATTTTTCAGGGTGCCTGGGTGGCTCAGTTGGTTAAGCATCTGTCTTCAGCTTGGGTCCTGATCCCAGGGTCCTGGGATTGAGACCCGCGTTGGGCTCCCTGCTCAGTGGAGAGCCTGCTTCTCCCTCTTCCTCTGCTGCTCCCCCTGCTTGTGCTTGCTTACTCTCGCTCTATCTCAAATAAATAAATAAAATCTTAAAAAAATAAAATAAGTATTTTCCAAAAATACTTTTAGTATTTTAATAAGGAATCCTGGATAAATTACAGAGCTGCAAACATATTTTTGGAATAAAATTATTATCATTTATTTCTAATTATATTCCTAAATTCGTATAGAACAAAAACAGGATATGGGTTCAGTTCAGAAATTTAGCAAAAATTTAATTTTAATATAATGTTAAAATGGATCAATAACTCACGTAAAGAATTATACAAGTACAAAAAGCACAAATTGTATAATCTGTTAATCATTATTCACAATAGTTTTTTTAAGTTTCATTAAACTTTTGTTTGGAGCAATTCATAGACAATCTATTTAATTTTATTAAATAATTTTTTCTAGTTATGAAAATGAAGCATCTTCATAGTAGAAAACTTGGAATATGTAGAAATTAGAGAGAAGAAAGTAAAACTCACCTGTTATTTTGACACTTAGGAAAATTTTTTGCTAAAATTTGGTATTATATATTTTTTATGTTGTTTAATTTTTACTTTTTTTTTGAGTTTCAATATCACCATCTCTGAATAAATGATACTGAGAATTTGGAGTATACCATTCCATACTTATTTTTCAGGCTTATACAAATATGTGTGTGTGTGTGTGTGTGTGTGTGTGTGTGTGTGTGTGAATACGTGTGTCCCTATACATGGTATTTTAAAACAGTTCGTAAATTTTTTTTTCTTTACTTGACAAGATATCATTGACATCTTTCTATGTCTCTACGTAAAGAGAACCAACTCATTTAATATAACATCTTATTTTTTTAAGATTTATTTTTTATTTATTTATTTGAGAGAGAGAGAGAGAGTGGGGGAAGGGCAGAGAGACAAGCAGACTCCCTGTGGAGCTGGGAGCCTGACGCAGAACTTGAACTCAGGACTATGGGATCTGACATGAACTGAAGGCAGACGCTTAACTGCCTGAGCCACCCAGGCACCTTAATTTAACATCTTATTGAACATATATCATGTCTACTGGTGTGTATATGTCTGATAGAAGTTCAGACTATTTTAGTTTTTACTTCTGTTGCTGTTACGAAAACTACTGTTGGGTTGAACAACACGAGCATTTTAAACTTCAAAAAATACTGGTAGAGGGGCGCCTGGGTGGCATAGCGGTTAAGCGTCTGCCTTCGGCTCAGGGCATGATCTTGGCGTTATGGGATCGAGCCCAACATCAGGCTCCTCTGCTATGAGCCTGCTTCTTCCTCTCCCACTCCCCCTGCTTGTGTTCCCTCTCTCGCTGGCTGTCTCTATCTCTGTCGAATAAATAAATAAAATCTTTAAAAAAACATACTGGTAGAGAAACTTGCCAAAATAAATAATTAGCTATATATCTCGTCATCTTGTCAAGAAGTTTATCTTGCTAGCCTCTTACCAACCTGATAACGATTGGGGGACACTGAGATAGTTGAGAATTTAAGTTCCAGGTTAACATTAAGTGTTTTCTTGAAATACATGCTTTTCATTTCAAAAATCCTTATGTAACAAGCATTATACTGTGTCTTATGATCATAATCCTTTTTGATTTAAAATAAATCTTAATTTAGATAATATTACGGTTGTTGCTTTTATTCTTCATTTTTTGCTCTTTAGAAATTTTTGGTTTGATTTAATTTTTCTACTATTATAGTATTTCCTAGAGTTTCTCTAAAAGTGATCATAAATGCATATTTGCTATCTTTCTTTCACCTTCCTATGACTACCATTTTGACTGAATACAGGACTGTTGAGTTGTTATTTCCTTAATAGTTTCTAAACTCAATCCACTGCTCTCTGGCTTCCAAAATTACAAATGAATCCTATGGTAGACTGATTGTCTTTCCTTCTTTGTTTTTCTAAAGCAGTGTTGTTGACATATAATTGATATGTAAAGGACTGTTCACATTTAACAGGTACGACTTGAGAGTTTGGACATATGCAAACACCTGTAATACTATCATCACAACAAAAGAATCTAACTGGATGGCTATAAGATTTTCTTTCTTATCTTTGGAATCAGAGCCAGGCTAAGTGTATGTGCCTTATTCTATATAGGCCCCAGGGGGCACAGAAATGAGCTAATGAACTCCTCAGTTCATTTGTTCATTCATTCAAGGCTTTATTCATTTTTGTGCTCAGTACATGTTCTAGACATTTCCCAGGCCCTGAGGCTATAGCAGTTAATAAAACAGCCCATTCTCTTATGACATACTACCCCTCTTTGTTTTGTTTCACCTTGTTTTCTCCCTGTTTATCCCCCTTTGCCCATTCCTTTCCTTCCGCCTATAATGACACTTTAGAATGCATCTTTTTCACATTGATTTAAATATATGGGTATCCTTGTAAAGGTTTCCTGATACTTTTTACACATTTCCTTAACATGTTTATAACATTCCTCTTGGATGTTTATCTATTTGATAAACACTATGCACAGGATGCTATTGTAAACACTTAACAAGTATCAACTCATTCCAGCCTTATAACAGGCCAGGAAATAGATTTCTCTCTCTCTCTCTCTTTTTTTTTTTCACAAGAAAACTGTGGCCCCAAGAGGTTAGGCTGCTTTTCCAAAGGCACAGAATGGGTGAATGGCCAGGCCTGCCTGGACTTGAACATAGGCAGTGGGCACTAAAGGCCATACTCTTCAGCCCACAGGTCCAGCTTCACAAATTCAAAACCCAACTCCGGATTTCCTCCTGCTCCATGCCCTTCTCCAACCACCATTTTTTCCATCTTTGTCAATGGGAGCCCCCCCCCCCCCCCCCCCCCGCTTCAAGCTGCTCAAACCGAAAGCCTTGCTGTTTCCCCTGATAGCTTCCTCCCTGCCTACACTCAGTCGATATGGAAATCCTGCCTGCTGTTTCATCAGAACATTTCCAAACTTGACCGCTACTCTCCATACTTACCGCCCCTGCTATGCCCAAGCCATCATCTTCCCTCACCAGGTTATAGTGGCAGCTTCCCTCACCTTTGTCCTTACCCTCTGCCTCTGTTCTCAGCACAGCAGCCAGGGTGAATCTGTCAGAACCTGTTAGATCATGTTGCTGGGTTCAAAACCCACCAGTGTCTTCCTTCTTCACTCAAAGGCAAAGCTCAAATTCTTACTGTGACCTGTAAGGCACTATTCAGTGTAGCTTTGTACAGCCTCATCTCTTATTCTCTGCTTTGCTGGCTCTGCTCCAACCGCACTGACATCTGCTAATTTTGCAAACACACTAAAGCAAGCTCCCATCTCAGGAATTTTGAGTTTGCTGTATCCGCTCCCTAGACGGCTCTTCCCCTATGTATCCAGGTGGTTAGCTCCTCAGTTCATTTAGGTATTTCATTCAGAGTCAGCTTCTTATTTAAGTTTTCCATGGCTACCTTATCCTGAAGTTCAATCGTCTCCCCAAACATTGCAGCTCTGTCTTCTCTGTTTCATTTTTCCCCCTTAGTGATCATTGCAGTCTAACTTCTTATTTATTGATCACATTTATTTTCTGTGTCCCCCCCCCCCCCCCCACTGGATGTAGATGCCTGAAGGGGCAGGAGGTTTTGCTGTGTTTGTTCACCCCAGGACCTAGTTTCTGACAGAGGGAGGGCATTCACTCAATATTTATGGAAAAGAACGAGTGAATGTCTTTTTCTTTGTATTGTGTTTGATATTCTTCCATTTGATTCCCAAGGTCAATGATGTTGTCTTCACTGTGATTCTTCTCTCTTATAAGCTCTTTATGGATTTAAAAAATACATGATATCATTTTTTTTGGTGGTAGAACCTTTTTCTGTGCTATAATTTGATGTTCTTAGGTGTTTTTACTAAATTTTGTTTAAAGTTCTCATTTTTCTGCCTCTAGAGTAGCCGGTCACCTTTTCTAATTGACTTGACCCTCTTGGTGCTGCTACTGCCATTTTCTTAAATGAAATGCCAACTTTGACAGCTCTGAGCAGGGGTGTAGACCTTTTTGGCAGGCCAGGCTGTCAAAGTCTCTTGGGTGGAAGCTTTTCTTTCACTGGCAAGGCTGTTTACAATGCTTGCTTCCAGTTTGTAAATGGTATGATTTTCCTCTAGCTTGCTTTTTAAAAAAGTGTCTCTTCATCAACTGCATTTCAATTTTAAAGCAAAATTTGCCAGAAAGATTTTATTTTATATATTTTTCAAGATTTTATTTATTTATTTGAGAGAGAGTCGGAGAGAGCACAAGCAGGGGGAGCAGCAGAGGGAGAGAGCGAAGCAGACTCCCTGCTGAGCAGGGCACCCAACATGGACACGACTGAGCCACCCAGGGGCCCCTGCCAGAATTATTTTAAACTCATCTGCTGTTTGATTTGGAAAAGCTAATTATTAGTCCTTTTACGGCTTCATTTCCCAATTCTTGAGAGCCTAATTCTCATGCCTTCCACAAACAGCTGATGCTTCTCTGCAAATAATTTTTTTTTCAAAAAGAATACATGGGTAGTATGTTTTATGAACATTTGAATAGAGTAGACCATCCTTCACAGTCCATAAGTACATTTCCTGCATATAAAATTCTCTCCTCATAGCCCTGTATATACTGGGGTCAGCCTTATTTTTGTTCCTGAGAAGTACATTATTCTAGGGTTTTGGATTTGCAGGAAGATACCAAATTATATCTACTGTAATATAAAGTTAAATTCTGGACTGTATTGGCTGTGAATGCATGTACTTACCCGGTATCTTTAATTAGAGAAGAAAGTGAGCTAGCCCAGCAAATGTCAGCAGTTGTAGTTTCTCCAGATACTCTGACCGGGACACATAATGTCTGGCGACAATTTTATGCAGACTGGGGGACAATCTCATGCAGGGTGGGGTCTTCCTGGGTTAGAAAGTTTAGGTAGGGCATGGTTAATAACGTCCTGCTTTCTTGGTTCTAGAACCAAATGCACAATCAGCAAGTTTCCGGTCCCATCTATTGGGAGAGGGAAATTATGGTCTCTGAACAAACTTGAGGACTATTTACCGGATTTACACAGACTGTATGGTTTTTCCTAGCACACTTTAAATCCTTTATCCCCTTTGAGCATCATAGACTGATAGCCTTTCATCAGCTCAACTGGTTGCGTTGACTGACAGTGTTTTCTTGTGATTCTCAAATGGTCACATATTGGTCAAGAATCATTTGAAACGTTGAAAGTTTGCCAAAAGTTTGGGTTGACTCGTTTACGTAGGACCATACAATTTTTTATAATATTATCTGGGAGCTGTAAAACAATCATAAGACAATAATATATTTGGGTTAAAACAAAGTTTAGCTGCAATTCTAGGTCCATATTACTTTTAAATTCCCTCCCTCAGTTCAGTCAGGGTATTATGTACTTCAGAGTTTTTCTTATAAAAGCAAGTACAGAATATCTATGGAAAGTTCTAGAACAAAAAGTGGAATCTTGGGTTATAATATTTCATATCTCTATCCCTCATCTTACATACTGTGCTAAGCAAAATGTCACCATTTAGCAGAAACAGAAAGTCGCTTAAAAACATAAATCTAAACAAGCCAACAAAGCATTGAAATTCTGGCTTTTATCTGGGTCAAGGACAGTTGTTTATTCTTAGCTTCCTTTAAGGTATCAAGTGGTCTTTGCCTTGAATTCCCCAGGAATTTAACTGCTCTACACTTCCTGCTAAGAAACTGCTTTTGCATTTCTATCTGGCTTGTGCATTTGGGTAAGGACAGACCAGAAGGTTCTGCACTGTTGCAACTCCAGGGCATTCTACTGTTGTTTTCCTTGAATAACTGCCAGTTTCCTTGGGGTAAGGGGCAGAAGATCTTGAAGTCTCCCTAAATGTACTTCGGAGCTCAGGTGACTTTCTCCTGTAGGGTTGTGACAGGCAGAGAAATTCCTCAACGAGGCTAGTGTCACTTCTGCCTCTCCCTGGTTCTGTTCACCTGGACACCAGTGATTGCTGCTTGAGATTTAAAAAGCTATGATTTTGGAGGTGGGCCAGGTGGCACGCATGAGGTCCCCGACCTCGCTTCCTCCGAGCGCCGCTGCAGGCGTGCTATGCCAAAGTTCCAGACCTGGGAGGCATTCAGCAGCACCGCTGAGAAACCACCTCACCAGCCCTATGAAGGCGCGTGGGGTTCCCAAAAACTGGCATTCTGAAGGGAATTCGTGTATTAAAGTAACAGGTGAGTTAGTTTGTTTGGTGCAAAGAACAGACCAAGCCTGAGTCGTAAAGAAGATCGAGAAATTCCACAGTCCACTAAGGCGACTGCAGGGTACCCAGGAGTGCTGCAGTGTTGCCATGGAAACAGACTGAAGGGTTTGAAATGAAGAGCCTCCTGTTCTTAGGAAGTAAATATCTTTTGAATCTGAAAAAGTGTTGAGAAAGAATATACTTCATGTAACTAAATGGATTCTTCAGAAGCTGGGAGATCATTTTTTGTCCTTTGTTTCTTAATGTTTAGAGAGCTAGGAATGTAAATACTTTCAGATAGAAAGCCTTTATTTTGGGAAATTAAACAAGAAATGCACCTATGTTTGGAAACTTTTTGCAGATTGATGCTGGGCAAAATACAAATAATTATTCTCTGGCAAGTCTGTATCTGTAATTTGAAAATGAGATATTAATAGAAGACAATTCTTCCTTAAAAAAAAAAAAAGGCTATGACTTTTTCCTCTGTACTCCATGATTACCTTTTCAAGGGGCCCCATGGGCCTTTTTTCCTTTGACTTTATAATTCATTAATACAACTGCTGGCAAACAGAACGAATTTCTCCTTTGCTTAACATCGTCTGTTGAACATACTTTCCACACCGTCCACAGAATTCATTCATGTTCTTTACCTTTTGTGAAAGAATCGTGAGGAGGGATCCAATCCACTCCTTGGCTTTGAAACTATGTACTCAAGTCAAGACTTTAGAATTAAACTAGAAAGGAAGGGAAAAAAGAAAAGAAGCGGGGAGGCTACTAATTTGACAGTGGTTGGTGGCTGGGACCATGAGAACTGGTCCAATTATGGATATATTTTCAATGAAGTGTCAAGATACTTACTGATGGATTGGCTATATTATTGAGTGTGAGAAAGAATAGTCAATAATTACTTCAAGGTTTAGGACTGAGGATTTTCAAGAACGGTGTTGCCATTTTTGAGACGTGTAGGAAGGAAGAGGAGCTGGACACATGTTGTGGAGAAGATTGGAGGCTTTAGACATGGTAAGTGGTGATATTCTCCAGACAGCTGGAAATGTTTGTCCAGAGTGCCGGGTGAGGGGACATCATGGCTGGAGTTATTCATAAAGATTAGCTTAAAGCCAGGGGACTGTGAGAAATCACCTGGGAGTGGATGTAAGTAGAGAAGAGAACCAAGGAGTAGCCTCAGGGCAAGTGAGTTGAGGAAGAACTAGCAATGGAAACTGAAAAGAGTAGCCATTGCATTTAGAGCTGCAAGGGAAGGAATTGTTTCAAGAAGTATCTAGGAGGTCAAGCAAGAAGAAGCCTGAGAATTCAGCACTGGTTTAGTAACCTAGGACAACAAGATTAAAAAACTGTTTTGAGCTCTTGGCCTTGGTGCCACCTTCTTGGAAACGTCTGAGCCATGAGAGGAAGCAGCACATGCACAGGCTGAAGGGTAAAGGAAGGAAGATGGAGCCGAGGTCCAAGTAAAGTGCTGGCTTGTATACCTGCGGAAGCCACAGGAGCAGAAATAAGGAAAGCCAGAGGCCAGCGACGCTAGTACCAATTTTTGGACTGCATGCCTACTTTCTAGAACTTGATCCAGTGGATCCAGAATATGCCTCTCCATCTGATCACAATGACCACCTTTGCGAGACCCACCTCACTCATACCCAAAAAGTCCCTTTTGGTCCTTTGCCCTGGACCTATGACTTTCTGGACTAACTTTGTTTTCATTTGTGGCTAAATGTAACATACGTACAATAAATCATCTCTTCTGCTGTCTTAGCTGAAAAAAAAAACCTGTTTGTTGGAGTGTTGACAATAAAAGGCTCCTTAGAGAGTATTCAAAAGGTTAATAGAAGAATGAAAGACAAAGAGTGTAAATGACTTTCAAAGAAGTTTTGTTTTGCTTTCCTTTCTCATAAAGGGGAACTATAAGGGGATCATCGGAAGATGTGGATTTAAAAATAATTCTTTTTGAGGAAGTTACTATTTTTATGGAAGAGTACTAATATTTGAAGGGATTGGAGGAGAGGTGTTTTAAATTTATTAAAATATGCATTTTAGTACCTAAATATTTTATTTATTTTTATTGCTGCAGTTCCAGTTATGGATACATTTAGATTTCTACTTAGTCTTGATCTAAACTGTCAGTCCAGAGGGGATGGGAGGAAATGAAAAGGAAGGCAGACTCCTGGAATATTCTAAGACTTGTTGCTATTTTCTAGCATTTCAACATAGTGCAGGTTGTTGATTGACTGTCAGAAATTGGCATTCTTCCAAATTCTCTCTCTCCCTCTCTTCATATACATACCATATATATGTATATATATTTCAAAATATATTGAAAATTCCAGAATTTAGTTGAGAATTACAGAATCATACAGAAACAAGGGGATATTTTTAAAAAGATTTATTTATTTATTTTTAGAGAGAGAAAGAGAGAGAGAATGCACACTCCCGTGGGGGAAGGAACAGAGGAGGAGGGAGAAGGAGAGAAGCAGACTTGGGTGGGGGGGGAGAGGGTCTCAGAATAATGACCCTGAGGTCCTGACCTGAGCCTAAATCAAGAGGCTTACACTTAACTGACTGTGTCAGCCAGGCTCCCCCAAAGGGATATTTTTAAACTAGCTTTCATGGAGCCTTGGATTCTTTAATGAGCAAGAGGAAGAAGAAGGTGCCATCTCTGTTTTAACAAGATTTTGCTTTTGTTTTAAAATTGGGATTGCATAAAAAAAAATTTTAATGGGTTTCAGAGCTTCAAGAAAAAAAAAAAAAAAAAAAAAAGAGCTCCACTGCCATGCCCGCAGGCCACACCGAAGGTCATGTTCCCTGGGTTCTCACATGGGCCATCTTTTCCCTGTGCCACATGTCTTACCACAGACTTTGGTCTGTACATTTAAAATCCTTAATGATCCGGACCACAATACCACACTTCACTAGTAGGTGCCACTTTTCAAGACATCCTATGTTCTCACATGAAAGTTCAAGGTTTAATGTTCTTGAAAATAATTTATCTGAATTGATTCTTTCTGCCGTGGAAAGAAAATGTGGATTAGTAAAAAAGAAACTGTACTAGTAATTGAGACTTCAGGTCATATTCCAGCTTTAATGGTTTCAGGAACGAAGACTCAATTTCTTACCAGTATAATTATACTAACAAAACATGTCTTGTCTTCCTTATAAGAAATAGTGTTTACATCATAGATGCAAAAGTGTTAAATGAAATAATGCTTGGAATGTATATATAAGTTCTTTGCAAACTGGAAGTAAAGGTATGAAAGCTTCTTTCTGTTACAGTTAATTACAAAATAAGAAATATCTTATATGTTACCAAGTGCAAAAGCAACAGTGGATATTACTTGTTTACAATATTTCACTTTTTCCCTCGAACATATTTTAATTCTAAAATTTCTGGCAATTTATAATACTCTTTAGAATATAAACTTTCCCCACAAAGCTTTCCTTTGAGCAAAGACTATTTCCACAGATGGATGCATATGAAAAATTCATCATTTGACCTTCTCTAACTGAAAAAGTGGCAGTTTCATATATTTCAAACTAATAATTTTTCATTTCTAGCACAGTATCTAACATTGAGGAGATGTTAAAAAAAGTTATTGAACTGACCTATGGAATTAAACTTAGGAATAAAACTCTTTCTAAAATAACTATTTTTCAGCAAGAAGTAAGAGTAAGTGTGTTAGAAATGAAAGGAATCAAATTGACAATGATTCTCTCCCTCTCTTTTTTTTCCTCCTGGGTTTCTGGAATAGGAATACAGAAATAAAAGAAGGAACTCTAAGGTGATTATGGATTTCGAAGAAAGATTCCTCAACACACAAAGGAGAAAATAAACTGGTGGACAGCCCTCAGGAACGATGTCTTTTTGCCACAATATAATTAATGTTTCCTGTGTGAAAAGCAGCAGATCCAATGATGTTCGTGCTTCCCTGTATAGTTTAATGGTACTCGTAATTCTGACCACACTCATTGGCAATCTGATAGTCATTATTTCCATATCACACTTCAAGCACCTTCATACGCCAACTAATTGGCTCATTCATTCCATGGCCACCGTGGACTTTCTGCTGGGGTGCCTGGTCATGCCTTACAGCATGGTCCGATCTGTTGAGCATGGCTGGTACTTTGGAGAAGTCTTCTGTAAAATTCACACCAGTGCTGACATTATGCTGAGCTCAGCATCCATTTTCCACTTGTCCTTCATTTCTATTGACCGCTACTATGCTGTGTGCGATCCACTGAGATACAAAGCCAAGATCAGTATGTTGGTTATCTTTGTGATGATTTTCATCAGTTGGAGTGTCCCTGCTCTTTTTGCATTTGGAATGATTTTTCTGGAGCTAAATGTCAAAGGAGCTGAAGAGATGTATTACAAATACATTCACTGCATAGGGGGTTGCTCTGTCTTCTTTAGCAAAACATCTGGGGTACTCGCCTTTATGACTTCTTTCTACATACCAGGGTCTATTATGCTGTGTGTCTATTCCAGAATATATTTCATAGCTCAGGGACAGGCAAGATCAATTCATGATGCAAATCAGAAGTTTCAAACTGGATTGGAAGAAAAAAATGGAATGTCACAAAGCAACGAAAGGAAAGCTGCCAAGACTTTAGGGATTGTGATGGGAGTTTTCCTAATATGCTGGTGTCCTTTCTTTGTCTGCATGGTCATGGATCCTTTCCTGGACTATAGTATTCCACCCACCTTGAATGACGCACTGATTTGGTTTGGCTACTTGAACTCTACTCTCAATCCAATGGTTTATGCATTTTTCTATCCCTGGTTCAGAAAAGCGCTAAAGATGATTCTGTTTGGTAAAATTTTCCAAAAAGATTCAAGTAGGTGTAAACTATTTTTAGAATCACATCCATAGAATTATATTTACTGTTCACTGTTTTGCAAAACAGGTGGTGATCAGATTTATGATCACAACATAATCAACCACATGCACCAATTGCAGGGTCTTTTATCAATTATTTGAGCCAAGGAATGTGTAGTGAGATAGAATTCTTACATTTTGCTTCCTGTTTGAGATGTAGTAGATGTGATCTTTGCCATTCTTACTACCCACACTGAAGCTTTGCAAGTCCAGAATTGAAGGATCTACACTAAAGAACTTTTCCAGGACTTAAATGAACTGCTATGAAATTGTCAGTGGTACCTTACTCAGTTGTTCAGGGAATGCATTTGGAAATGCAAATTAGAATGGCTTTGCCATTCATTTGTTTGAATATAAATGCCTTTTTATAAAATCAAAGAAAGTACACATTAAATGTTATTAAATAATTGTTTATGGGGCGCCTGTGTGGCTCAGTTGGTTGAGCAGTCTGCCTTTGACTCAGGTCATGATCCCAGACCTCAGGATCCAGCCCTATGGTGGGCTCCCTGCTTAGAAGGGAGCCTACTTCTCCCTTGCCCTTCCCCCTGCTTGTGCTCTTTCTCTCTCTCTCAAATAAATAAATAAATAAGATCTTTAAAAAAAATTGTTTATATGTGATTTGCTATTTATCATGAATCTTTATTAATATATATTCCAATGTTTAAATACCTTAATTTTCATCTTTTTATAATAGGTTTTCTTGATTCTCAGAAAATTTGCAAAAAATGCAGAAAATAAAGAAAAAATAAAAACAAAAAATCATACATAAATGAAATGAAAATAAAGCTATCACTCAGAACTTACCTTCTGAAAGAACTACATCATTTAAAATTCTTAAAAACATAATATTCTGGTGACTGTATAATGTTACATTGTAAGGATGTACTATGATTTTTTTTTTTTTTTTTTTTTTTTTGGTCAAACATGGGGCTTGAACTCATGGCCCTGAGATCGTGACCGAACTGAGATCAAGAGTCGGATATTTACCTGACTGAACCACCCAGGCACCCCCAAAGATTTTCTTTTACCCATTTCCCTATTGTCGACCACTAGATTTCAATTTCTTTCTTTTCTTTTTTAATAGTGGAAATTAAACCAAATTTCTGTCTGCTTCTTGCTAGTGAAGATTATGAAAGTGCCTGGAGGGATTTTACCATATTTCAAGGTTGTGTGTGGTATGGCAGGACTTAAAATACAAACTCTGTGAGGTAAAACAAATTCACTTTTTGGGCTCCAGGCTACTCTGAGAGAGAAGCAGACATCCATCAGTGCAGCTGAACACGGGGGATTAACACGAGGTATAATCGGAATAGACATGCCGTGCCTATGAAGATGGCGTACACGAAAAGAAAAAGAGACACAAATGGCGGTTTCGAATAAGATTCCCGAACAGGAAGTAAGCAAACATTCTAAATTGTAAGCATTGATTTCCAATTGAACAGTTTCTCATACAGACTTCACGCAGCCTGTTGCATGTTGAGTAGCCCTAGGGATTTGGATTTATTTGTTTAATAACAGGGACTTCCACTCATGAGTGGGTTTGGGTAAAGCAGCTAATTTTAAATGAAATTACAGTGCACCTTCTTGCATCCAAGTGTCTGTTCACAGACCTGATGGTCTCTGGGGATATGTTAAATCCCTCCATCGATTACAGTCTGTTTCAGGACTATGTATTATGTTTTATTGATCTGACTAGATTTTTGTTCTGGGACATTTACCTTTTCATTTAATATAAGGTAAGACAAATTGTTGCTAATTACCCGCAGTGTCAAAAACTACCCTGACTTTTTTTCGCCTCTCAGATTTTAAAAAGGGAACAAAAGGGAGCGCCTGGGTGGCTTAGTTTGTTAAGCATCTAACTTCGGCTCAGGTCATGATCCCAGAGTCCCAGGCTTGAGCCCCATCTTGGGCTCCCTGCACGGCGCCTGCTTCTCCCTCTCCCTCTGCTCCTCCCCCTGCTCAGGCTCTCTCGCTCACTCACTCTCGCAAATAAATAAATAAAATCTTTTTTTAAAAAGGGAACAAAAGTATTTAGACAGTATTCTATACCTTATACCAAGTTTCTGTGGTATTCTTCATTTGCTCCCACACTTTCCTCTTTAAATTATTCATAGATGTTGTGTTCTTTTGTGTACGTGTGTTTTGCCTATTGTGAATAAATCTTTTTTAAAACCACTGTATTTTCTATGTAACCATTATTGCTGGCATACAGTAAAATTTATTTTAGCTTTTCAGTTGGTTTGTTTGGACTTTCGTTCTACCTAGTCATATTATCCTCAAACAATGCTAAGTTTTATCTCCTTTCCAATAATTATGATCCTTATACTCTTTGCTGTGCTATATTAGTCAGAATTTTTAGAGCAATATTGATAGTGGTGATAAGAGTCATCCTTGTCTTACATCTATTCTAAATTACTCTTCAGTTTTACTACGGGTTCTACATTTTTCTTGGGACAAGTTCATGACTCAAATAATTCTACCTTTTTCTACTCAGTGCTACAGCCCTGTAGCCTATCTTTCTTGGTGGTTCTGTTTTTTAATACTCACATTAAGAGATAACCCATAATCTACTCTCTTAGCACAACAAGAAGACAAGCTCCCTTTGTCTTTCCTTAGTCCCAGCTTTACTCTGGCTTCCATTCCTTCATGCAGAAAGTATACTTGCCTTTTGGTTGTAAGAGTCCATTTCCCAATGTGCATCCAATTAGCCTTTGAGACATTTCCCACTCCGACTGGACATAGCCTGGTGGAACTCTAGGGAGAAGATAGACCCCTGCCTTTCCCCTTAACTAAATAGACAGGTGGGTAAGACATGCTAACATTTCAAAAAAGTCTTTCTTTAGAATTCAAATCTTTAGAATAGGGGAAAAGACAGTGATTGTTAGCAGAATCGTTAGCAGAAAACGATGAAGACATGTGGGGTTCCATTCCATCCACGTGGTAGGATCATGACCAGACTGCTCTGAGTGTTATTGGGGTTCTGGCTTACCAGACTCCAGAGCTGCCTCATGGTCTGTCCATTTCCAGATGAGATCGGGCGTGTTCAGGGTGGTATGGTCGTAGACGGTCTGTTCATTTCCAAACTAAGTTCTCCAGTATCTCAGGTATTCCATGAATCCCAGATAGCTTTCTAATAAAAACTCTTTGAGAATAATTTTTAGGTGCATCCATGGAAAGAACCTTAACTTGATACACTCTATTATGGTAAATGCCAAGAAAGTGATTGCAATGACATGACATTCCTTTCCAAATCCAGACAGCTTCCAATCAAAACAGTCTCATTTTCCACTCACTGCCTCTCAAAGAGACAATTTGTATAAAATACCATTCAGGAAGAGATAAAAACAGATGCATTAGCAAAGAAGTTTGTTGGAACCGATTTATTAGTAAGAATTATAAAGCCATCTTAAGAGATCGGTAAACTGAAGGTCCATCCCCATTTTTAACTTGGTTCTTCAACTCAATAATCCAGTCCTTGGATAGTCATAAATACTTCCCAAAAACATAAGGCAAACCATATGAACTCTAATCCATTCTAGATTCTGGTGAGCCATAGTTTCTGTTTAGTTGTACATTGTCAACAAGAGCTTGAACTTTAACTTAAATGTGTAGATATACGAAGAATGAATTGTTTTTAAATTTAACAGTCTACAAAATGTACTAACAAAACAATTCTCCAGAGAGATATTTTGAATGCTACACTCAAATAATCTAGATGATGTAAGAATCAGATTGAAGTCTTTTTTTAAGATAAGGAATATATGCATTTTCCAAAGTGTTTTAATATGAGTTATTGAGTATAGGGGCAGCAGTAAAAAGTATTCAAAGAAAGTAAATTTATCTTTGACAGGTCCTGACCTTCTTTTCCACATCCCTCCTCCTCCTCAAACCCCTTCCCCACATCTAAATTCCCCGTGATTTTTTACTGCTCCAACATTTTAACTTGGTTGAGGCTGGTTCTCCTGTGAAGTCATCATGTCAACATCAGCATCTAATTTGTTTCTGTCTGATTTTTCCCGGGAGAGAGAAATCCACGACTCATACAAATTGAAAGTTCTTAGCATATTTATCAACGTAAGTGACTTATAAGCTTTAAGCAAAGCCACTCACAATGGTTTATCAATGGCAAACTTTCCTCTTCATAGATACGCGAGTCAGATAAATAATAACCAAGATAGAGGATAAACTCTAAGATTTGTTTATTGGTCAATGTTTTCACAATGCGGTATGTTAAAGAGTAGTGTCTCTCAACCCTGGCTGCTGCTGGGGGTGGGGGGCAAAAATATAAATATAAATAATGTGGATACTCAGGTCCTGTGTCAAGAAAATGATCTGTGGTGAAGAGGGAAAGCTTAGAAGCCAGACACCAGGGCTTTAAATTCTGGCACCATATTTATCAGCTAATGTTTGGACAAAGCTATTTAAAAACTCTAAACCTTCGTTCACTCACCTACAAATGAGAACAATAATATTACCTATCTCACCAGACTGTTGATTATTAGATGAGAGAAACTGTCTAGCATGGAGATTTACACATAAAAAATTAAAAAAAAAAACACTCGGCAAACATACTTACTAGTATTATTCCCTGTCATTTTATTGGCGTGGGCTACGGTGGTGCTTACTCAGAATCCGCTCAGGCAGGGTACACAGAGAAGTTGACACAGGCAAACATTACACACCAGATTGGGTTTTTTTAAAGGTGGTGCAGAATTATGTCATCCTTTTTCCTAATAAATTTCAAAATTACCATTACGCAAAAGAAGAGCAGAAAATTTATTCCAAGGTCCACACAGAAGGAAATTGAACCTAGTGCCACATTTTTACATCACTGGTCTGTGATGTGTCAGTGTTTGGCATATGGTATGTTTGAGAGGCTGTGGGATTTTTTATTTCTTTAAAAAATAATTCATATAAAGTATACATATATGTAATAACTGTACACTTATATATACATTTATAATACTGATATCTATTTGCAAAGTGACTATTATGTGCCCATCTAATGAGTTTGAACAGATATTTTGTGTAAGCCTGGAAGCTCCGCAGGGTAGGGCAGCGGCCTGCAGCACCCACACAGAGGAACGTTCTCAGGCTTTGGAAGCAAGCAAACCTGAGTTCAAATCCCAGCTCTCTTCCTAGTTCCCGTGCTTTCTCTCCTTTGTGCCTTTGCTCCTGCAGCCCCCCATGCCTGAAATGTTGAAATGCCTCCTCCCTAACTCCACCTCCCTTAACTGGTCGACATTTACTCATTTTAAAGGATTCATATATTAAAAGAGAGCTACCCCACAACCCAGTGATTGAACTACTAGGTATTTACCCTAAAGATACAGAGGTAGTAAAAAGAGGGGCACATGCACCCCAAAGTTTATAGCAGCAATGTCCACAATAGCTAAACTGTGGAAGGAGCCGAGATGTCCTTCAACAGATGAATGGATAAAGAAGATGTGGTTCATACATACAATGGAATATTACTCAGCCATCAGAAATGATGAATATCCACCATTTGCATCAACAATGGATGGAACTAGAGGGGATTATGCTAAGTGAAATAAGTCAAACAGAGAAAGACAATTATCATACGGTTTCACTCATATGTGGAACATAAGGAATAGCACAGAGGACCACAGGGAAAGGGATGGAAATCTGAATGGGAAGAAATCAGAGAGGGAGATGAACCATGAGAGACTCTGGACTCTGGGAAATAAACTGGGGATTACAGAAGGGAGGTAGGGTGGGAGGGTGGAGTGACTGGGTGATGGACATTAAGGAGGGCACGTGTTGGGATGAGCCCTGAGTGTTATATGCAACTAATGAATCATTGAACACTACAGCAAAATCTTATGATGTACTATATGTTGGCTAACTAAACATGATGAAAAATTACAAAAAATAAAAATAAAAAATAAAGGACTCCTCTTGAGGCTTATCTCTCCAAGAAGCCATCTATAATCCTCCCAGATCAGGTAGGTGTTTTTCTCTGAACTCCCAGAATGTCCTATGCACTTCCTTGTTGGTGCTTGTTCATTGTGCTAAGATGTCCTCTGCCCCCCACAGAACCGTGAATCGCTGAGGTTAAGGAGTGTGCTTTATTCATCATTGTATACCCTGTGCTTAGCACAACGCCTGACACACACAAGTAACTCTATGCCTGTTGTTAAGAGGGAATAAATGAATAAGGGATTATAATAAGGTATCCAAGGAGATCAAGCTAATAAAAGTTAGAGACAGATTTGAGCCCCAGTCTGTCTGGCTACAAACTCCACTCTCCAGGAAATCTATTTCAGGAAGTGGGGCCAACAATGGGGAAACTATAGGGATTCATACTTTGATCCCCAGCCAACTCTAAGCAGATGTACCTATATGGGTTTAATTTTGGCAGTAAATGTGTATTTGATATGAATAGAAATGATTTTAAGAGTTATTCCTTTATTTTTTTTAATTGTATTAATTTGAGAGAGAAAGTGAGAGAGAGAGAGCATGAGTGGGGGGACGGGCAGAGGCAGAGGGAGAAGCAGACTTCCCACTGAGCAGGGAGCCCCACATGAGGCTCGATCCCAGGACCCTAAGATCATGACCTGAGCCAGAAGCAGATGCTTAACCGAGTCACCCAGGTGCCCCAAGAGTTAAGTTATTAAAATGTATCTCTATTTAGCTTATGGTCTAATGTCTAAGCTGATGTTTGAAGCCCTAACTGCCTTGGAATTTTTTGGAATGTTTGGACTGTGACTCAGAAGTCTTCAATTTCAACCCACAATTCAGGTTCTTTGGGCTACATTTCTTCTGACAACCATTGAGTTAGCACCTTAAGAAAAAGGAATTCTAAATTTTTGAGTTTGTGTAGTACAGTAAAAATGTAGGAAGATGCTAAATACTATAGCACACTTAGAAAGGAGCTCAGAAGCCCTGGCACATGAATCCCCAGCACCTGCCACAGAGCCCAGCACAGAGCAGTTGTTCCAGGAACGTGTGTCCAAGGAAGGGAGAGAGGAAGGATAAGGGGTTAGAATGTGACCTTTTTAAAGCAGCAAGAAAAATATTATTTCTCAAGTTATCTTCTGAAATTAAGGCATTTTAATGCTATTTTCTCAAATTAATGGTGCCTTGGCAGTCCAACTCAGGCTTTCCAAACCCTCTCAGTCTGTGGATTAGCATTGGATGTGATAAACATTTTACAGATCATTGTGAAATAAGAAAATAAAAACAAGATAGAGAGTTTTTCAATTTTGGAATACTTATTCAACTTAATAGATTTTCTTTCTTTTTCTTCTCTTTCTTTCTTTCTTTCTTTCTTTCTTTCTTTCTTTCTTTCTTTCTTTCTTTCTTTCTTTCTTTCTTTCTTGTATGAAGTAGGCTCCACACCCAGCGTGGAACCCAACATGTGGCTTGAACTCATGACCCTGAGATCAAGACCTGAGCTGAGATCAAGAGTCGGACACTCAACCGACTGAGACACCCGGGTGCCCCTAAAAATTTTTCTTTTATCTAAGGTCATGACCTTGCTAAATGTTCAAGATGAAGATGCTCTTTTCTTTTATGAAAATATGGCAATAATAGATGGAAGGCTTTTAAAATGACTATTTGACAAACCTACATTTACCACCCATGTTTTAAAAATTTTTATTTATGAAATTCCCATATCCATTATTCTACCCTGTTACTAACTAACCCCAATGGCAAGAAAGGTGTTTTCGCAGCAAGATCTTACGGTAGACCTGAAACCTACCAGGGAGGCATCTGGTCAGCTCCAATCACTGAAGAAATTAATGTCGTAAGGACCACTAATAACCTACAGTCACAATCAGTGGTAACATAGGACAAAGGCAACAACCAAACACTAACAATATAATTGTTGCTACTAAGAACAAAATCATCCTTTCCCTGTAATACTCCTTCTTTTGCCACAGGATCTTAATTTATTTCACCTAACTCACTTATAAATTTAAAACCTGAAATTACTCATTAAGGGGCAAAGAAAATAAGTATCTAGTTGAGTTCTCTTGTTTCGCCAACCAGGGCTAAGATGTGATGTTATTTTAATGGTTTTCCTGAGACTTCTGAAATCTTCCAGACAGGTGACTCTTTGTTTCGTTGCTCATGATGCCAGCTCTATAAACATATTTACATCAAATAAGAAGGTTGACTAAGCTAGAAGTAACTATTTTACTTCTCTTGCATCAGCTAAAGTTTTCTTCCCCAGATTTCCACTTTGCCTTTGCTTAATAATCTGAGAATTCCCCAAACGTTTGAATCCTCAAATAAAGTTCTGTGATAAATGTTTTCCTATCTCTACTAAGTACAACTGCTTCCCTAATGACTTAGAGTGTGAAATTATTTCCCACCATGACCAAGGCAGAACAGCAGATGTGTTAATGATGCCCTCTGGTCTCTATTTACTTGGAAGTTTGGCAAATGAGCGCAAAAGGAAAGAGATGATGCTTATACTTGCCTCTTTGGACTGTGGACTCAAATTGCCCCTTCAGAGTGTCAAACTGTAAATGAATTGCGGCGGGCATTGGTAAATATCCAATCAACACATTTAATTACTGTTATTAGCAATTCTCCCAAGACTTTGAACAAACAGCAGAGTTTGCAAACAGTGATATCATATGCTTGAAATACGTTAGCTTTATTTTTACATGGCTTAGGGTTTTCATCTTGTCTGTATATTGTCCCAAGCATGAAAAATGTAAAAAGTTGGAGGAATAAGGAAAAACACATAGGTCATCCATTGATTTTCCTTCCGTGGTTTATATTACAAGGAACAATAAAATAAAACACAACAAAGCAAACATTGCAGTAACACCTGTGTTCTACCACCTAGTAGACTAGCTGTGGAATTACCACAAGGCTAAATTTGATCATGTCCAGCTAGGTGACAGGTTAGTTCTATATGAAAAAGCAAAGTGAAAAACGTGGTCATTACCTGGGTGAGTCGTCTAAACTCTTCCTCATGACCCCTTTTGCCACCATCAAATAAAACCACAACGAAAAGGGACCAGAATCATTGCTCGTGATGTATACTAGAAGCATAGTGGCCTGAGTTTACATTCAAACACTGTGATTATTAGCTGTTTAGCAATGTTCAATAGCAGAAAGCAATTTACTAAACCTCTTTAAATTTCAGCTTTCTCACTTGTAAAGTGAGTAACATATAACTTCCAGTGTGTTGTCAAGATTTATTCATTCATTAAATCACTTATTCATTCATATAACAAGTATTTATTGAGCACCTATTATAACCCATTATGTTAGCTATGTGCTAAGTACAGACAGGAACAAGGCCAGCATGTTCCCAGGCCTTCTGAAATTTTCATGGAAATAAAACCAAGCGTTTGGAAATGAAATGAGACTCTATTTTAACCCATGTTCGCATGACGTGCAGTGCATGGTTCATAGCACATAGTCAACAAATTAGCCAGGTTATGATTATGATTTACAATTCATTTAGGCATTGTCAACCTAGTCCATACTGCAGAGATTTTTTTTAAAAGATTTTATTTATTTGACAGAGAGAGAGTGTGTAGGAGCGCACAAGCAGGGGTGAGCAGCAGGCAGAGGAAGAGGGAGAAGCGGACTCCCCGCTGAGCAGGGAGCCAGATGCAGGGCCTAATCCCAGGACCCTGGAATCATGACCTGAGCCGAAGGCAGATGCTTAACCGACTGAGCCACCCAGGGGCAGAGAGAATTTAAAAATATAACCCTGACTATCCGTTTGAGCTCAGATCTCTTTCTATTTAGCTGATATGTCAAATCCTCCAGGTCATCGTTGTGATCGTACTCTCGCTGCCTCCTACTCTGTTTCTGTTCTTGTTTGCTCAGGTCCTGATCTCAGGGTCCTGGGATCCCGCCCCTCCCCCATCTCAGGCTCTGTGCTCAGCAGGGAGTCTGCTTGGGATTCTCTCTCTCTCCTGCTCCCTCTGCCCCTACCCCCACTCTCTCTCTCAAATAAACAAACAAATAAATAAATCTTTGAAAGAAAAAAGAATGTCTTTCATCAAATTGTTTATGTGTTCATTCTCAAAGCCTTACCACAGCCTAACTCCTTCCTGAAGCTTGCCTGATAGAGAGCCACTCTGACCCTGAGAGTACTTTCTCCTCTGATCTCCAGAAGCAACTCAGGCGTAGTCCTATTACCGCACATAATTCATTACAGTGTGATGACCTTTTTAACACATATTGAATAGAATATTTAACACAATATATGTAAGGTACAAATATTAGGCATCGCTCCGAGCATCCATGCAGCCTATACTCAGTTCAGAAAAAATAACATTATTTTTTTAAAATGATATTAATTTGTAGTTCTCTGCATATTATTTATGCTCTTTGTCAGTTACATGTGTGACAAATATCTTCCCCCAATTAATAGTATATTTTTTAACTTTCTTATAACTACTGTTAAATATAAATTCTTTATCCTCATCTAGTCACATTTATCAAGCATTTGCTTTATTTTTTGTCCTTTCTGTGATAGCCGTGATCCTTTTCTATAATGAGATCATAAAGAAATTTTCCCAAATGTCTTCTACGAGTTTTATAGCTTTGTTTTTCATATTTAGGCTTTTAATTCACTTTGATTTTGGAATTGATTGTTGTGTGTGGTGTGAGATAGGGTCCAATTTCATTTATCTTTTCTATATAATTGTCCTAACACCCCTAACCATTCTCCATTAATCTGTTATGAGCAGTATCATAAATCGTATTTCCATATGTATGAAGGAAAATACGTATTTTTAGGCTCTTTGAAGCTTCCATTACCTGTATCAACACCACAATGTCTTAACTATTATTATTTTATATTAAGTCTTTAAATGAGGTAAAAGAAAATTCCCTTCATCCCGTTTTCATCCTTCTTTTCTTCCTTTCTTTTCCTTCACCTGGAGAACTTAGGTTTATGTGGCCCTTTGTAATTCCTTATAAATTATTGAGACAACTTGTCAAATAACACACACACACCCCCCACACATACGCACACTCACACCCTCTGAAATTTTAATAGAGACCAAATTACATCTATAGATCATTTTGAGGAAAATGAGCACCTTTACCAAAGTGATCTTTCCAATCCCGTATATGGTATATTTCTTCATTTATTTAGGGTCCTATTTACATCTTTAAATAAAATTTTAAACCTTTTCCATAAAGAACTTTAACATCTATTTTTAAAGGTACTTTTTGTATTTTTTGATTATGTTGTAAAGATAGACTTTTAAAAAGTTATGATTTCTGATCCTTTTTTGTTAGAAAAGCGATATATTTCTGTATACTGATTTTTAATAGCAACCTTGTTAATCTCTCTTATTAGTCCTAAAAATGTAACACATATTTTGAATATTTTACATAGATGTTTGTATCATTTGTCAATAATAACAATTTTTCCCATTTCTAATCCTTATACATTTTTCTCCTGCTCTCCGCACTAGCCAAAGCCTTCAGCAAAAGCAGGAAATGAAGTGGTTTTAGAGGGTTTCAGAGGGTTTTTCCTCATCCTCAAGAGAATAATGTTTCATCATTAAGTAAGATGTCTGTTGAAAACTTTTCAGTTTTTGCAGAGATACTCTTAATTGGGTTTAAGGAAATCATTTTCCCCCTAGTTTGCTGCAAGTTATTTTTTAAAATCATAAATAGATTTGAATTTTATCATGTGTCAATTGAGATAATTGAATGATTATCCGTTCTTATTCCAATGTTGTGAGTGACTGCAAGTCATGTCCTAATGTCAAAATGTCAAACCATGCTTATATACCTGGGTAAAAATGTAGGCATAATTTACCTTTTCTTTTAAGAAAATAAATCAGTAGTCTATAGACTGTACCTTTATTTTTATGAGTAAGAATAAACTTTAATTTTCCTATCCTGTATGTATATCCTCGTGAGGATTTGATAACCTCATATGAAGTTTATGCTAAGCTCATAAAATCGACTGGCAGACTGACCATTTTCTGTATTCTAGAAGTTTGTGTAAGACAGGAATTATTTAGCTCTGGAATGTTCAGTAGGGCTTGCTATTAAAACCATCTGGACATGAAGTTTTCCTTATGAGAACATTTCAAACTATTCATTTTAATGGTCCCAGACTAGTCCCAGATGTTTCTGCTTTAATGTAATGTGTGGGTACCAGAGAAACCAATGTTATTAAAATTGTGCTCTATGAATGAATAATAGAGCTAATGGGGAAATAGGATTACTGGCAGACCACCCAAGCCCCATGTAGCACTGTAACCAGGACCCTAATAAAAGCAATAATAATCCTAACAAAAACATGAGTAGAGTACATTTCTGCTGGAATTTGCACTCAACTTCACAGTGAATTTCTTTGATGGGGCTTCTGCTTGTGTCTTTGAATTCTGGATGCCTGAGTGCATTTGTTTCCAATAGAGATCAGTTTAATAACAAAATAAAAGTTAAAAATCTAACCTAAGGCATGCCATTAATCACCAGTCAAAAAACCAAAAAAACAAAAACAAAAAAACTTAGCATTGGAGGAAATACCCTTTGCCGCCTTTTCCTACGTGCTCTCGGCTTCCCCGGAGAGATTCGTGCCGCCGAGGAAAGCCATCTTCAAAACCATCAAAGCAGCTACTACTTGGGCTTCAGGAAGATCCCTAAGACCTATATGTATATATTGCTAAGGTTCTTTTTTTGATTGTGAGGACCTGTCATAATTACTTCAAAACTTTAATGTGTTGGGAAAGATCACATGAGAATCAACGTATAATTCTAAATTATACTGACATCATCCTGCTACGTACAATCAACCGGGTATGAGCTAATTTGTAGTGTGGAAACACACACTGTCCAACAGACTGTCTACCATTTTTCCTTGAGTCAGTTTCTATGAAGCATATTTTTCTAGGAAATTCTAAGGTTTTCCTATTTTTTTGTGAAAATTTGTTCATAGTACCTTATTACCTTTTTAATATTTGCTGATTACGTAGTTACACATATTCATATGCCTTTTTTATTTCTAATTTTGTGTATTTCCTCTCTCTCTTTCTCAAAAATATTAGGCTTTATTTAGCTTTTCTATTTTATGTTGGTTTCCTTTATCAATTATTGCTCTTATTATTTTTTTCCTTCTTTTTCTTTGGGTATTCCATTGCTTTTTTTCTAACTCCTTAATTTGGATGATTATTGAGCAAATTTTCAATCTTTCTTCTTTTCTAATAAGGGAAAAATTATTTTTATTTTTAGTTTTATTTTTAGATGACTCTTTCAAGACTTAATACATCTTTTCATTGCCTAGTTCAAAGTACCAATTTTAATGTTTGATTCTTTTTTAAGTCAATGATTGATTTAGAAGTATGTTTTTAATATCCCAAGGGGTTTTTTTTTCTAGTTACCTTTTTATTTATTTCTAGCTTAATTGCTCTGGCTTAGACAACCTGATACATATCACGTCAGTCCCTTGAAATTAGTTGAGGCTCTACCTTATATCCCAATATTTTATCAACTTTTGTAAATGTTTGTGTGTGTCCGAGAGGACTCTACGTTCTGCAGTTGTTCTGTTGTGCGTCACCTCTTTTCATTAGGTCTAGCTTATCTGAAATCTTATTGATATTTGATACTTATTCTATCAGTTACTGATAGATCGGTGTTAAATCTGTCACAAGGTTTGTGGACTTTATCTATTTTTCCTTGTAGCTTGGTCAGTTTTTTCTTTATAGATTCTATATCGTAGACTGTGATTAAATTTAGATACATTGCATCATCTTGGCAAATGGAACTCCGTTTGTTAAATATCCTTTTCCCTAGTAATGCTTTTTGCCTTAACATATATATTGTCTGCTGTTGACATGACTACACAAGTTTTCTTTTGACTTATAGTTGTTTGGAATTTTTTTCTTTTTTTCATTGTCAAAAGGTCTGCATCCTAGTTTTAGATTCATCTCTCTAAAACAGCTTATAGTGGGATTTTTTCTATCAAATCTGATACTTTCTTTTAAGAAGGAGAATTATAGAAGATGATATCAAATAGCTGGAATGGCTGAACTTTTTTTTTTTTTTAAGATTTTATTTATTTATTCGACAGAGATAGAGACGGCCAGTGAGAGAGGGAACACAAGCAGGGGGAGGGAGAGGAAGAAGCAGGCTCATAGAGGAAGAGCCTGATGTGGGGCTCGATCCCACAATGCCAGGATCACGCCCTGAGCCGAAGGCAGACGCTTAACCGCTGTGCCACCCAGGCGCCCCTGGAATGGCTGAACTTTTAAGCCAAAATAAGAGCTTTGATTGTTATTTCAAAAAGAGAAGCCATTGGAGAGTTTTGAGCATGATCATATCACACCTGTCTTTCTCCTTTCGTGCCTTTTTCATTTCTTTTCTCCCCATTCCCTTCCTTCCTTCTTCGCTTGCTTCCTTCTTTCCCCTAATTCTTCTCTTCTTTGTAATATAAAAATTCTTTGTTTAAAATCTACTTTGTTAGTATGCGTTTGGGGTGGGAAAAGATAAAGGTAAAAATAAAGTGGACACAGATAACAGTAGTGTAGTATAAACTGAAAATCTCAACACAAAGCATTTGAGTGACAAGGAAAGTTGCCACAATGAACGAGTGCTTTAGTAATCCAGAGAAGAAGTCATTTTCAGACTAAAGTAAACATAATTCTATTTTTTGCAGATTAAAAGAGCTAAGATATATCCTTAAAAATCTTTAATGTGAATTGCATTTTTCAGAAACAATAATAAACACTTTAAGCATAGTCTCAGTGATCTGATTTGGTAATAACCTGTGGTATTTATTTTCTAGAAAGGAACATGACCTATCCTAAAGTGGCTAGCTTTCTCTGTCTGAATTAAAGACTAGCAGAAAGGAGTTCCCAAAAGGTTTTGAACCATATCACCTCTATAAGATTTTCTCAGTGTCATAAGACGTATGAGTTTTTTTTTTTTTTAAAGAGTTTATTCGACAGAGATAGAGACAGCGAGGGAGGGAACACAAGCAGGGGGAGTGGAAGAGGAAGAAGCAGGCTCATAGCGGAGGAGCCTGATGTGGGGCTCGATCCCAGAACGCTGGGATCACGCCCTGAGCCAAAGGCAGACGCTTAACCGCTGTGCCACCCAGGCGCCCCAAGTATGAGTTTTGTTTTAAAATCAGCTTCATCATTTTGTAATGGTACCTCAATCAACATTGTTCTAGAGGTCTTAGCACAATATATTAAGAATAAGAAATTGAAAGCCTAAAGGATTGAAAAGGAGGAAATAAAACCAAAATTATTTATAGATAACATTATTCACCACATAGAAAATCCAAAAGAATCTACAGAGAAAATTTTCAAATAATAAGAGAATTCAGCAAGTTGCCTTATTCTTCCAGGTATAAGAGGGTTGATGAGATTTGTTCTTTTAGTCATATTTATGTAGGAAAAAAAGAAAAAGAAAAAGAACAATGGATGTTACGGCCTCTTCTCAGTGACTGGAATGTGAGACAAATGTGACTGTGACAATGTCGGATTTTCCTAAAGAGATGCAGGACACATGTCCGTTTTTCTCCTGGAACCACTGGTCCCATCCCTGTGTGGTTGGGATCAGGTGCCTTAGGGCCACCTGTAATGAACACAACAGTTCCGATTTGCTTTTACAGTCATTATGTGATAGCAGACTTCGAGACCTCAGGTCAGGTGATGACAACTTAGGTAAACAGACACTCCTGAGAGGAAGGGGGAGTGCGTTAGGCTTGTTAAGCTGTTCAACTTCAGAGCAGCAAGGGTTTGTTTCTGCTTTTCTTCTCCCCTTAAAATTTTCAGACCCAGTTCCCTCAAGACTAATTGATAAGTTCTAGAAGAGCGTAAGTCACATAGTTCAGGTCTTCTAGTTCCATATAAAAGAAACAAGGCAATAAAATTCCTTCCAGAAGGAGTTTCATTAACAATGGCATCTTCTGTAGTACAACAGGTATGTGGAGAAAGGATTAAGGATGGATGTTTTCTCTTTCTTGAGGTTTTGTTAAGAAGTAAATTGTCACTCTAATTATGCGATAGGATTATGTGTGACTTGATTCTTCTTGATTGCATCTCTGTCATGTGCAAAGAGAAGGTGTGGGAATGTGAAAGGTGGTAGGTCCCCAGGATTTAATACGAATTTGTAATAAAAGGCAGAGTCTTTCTATTACGTGAACAGGATAATGTATTGCCTTTCGGCTGTGCAACAAGTTTCTTGGGAAGAAGATACAGAATCCTAGAAAGAGTCACCTCTTCACGAGTGGCTGTGTAACTTATCACTGGTATTCACCTAAGTGTACAGAGGGTTAAAGAAGACCTAGGATTTTACATACCGTCCCTTTCTTTACTTTCTTAGGAACAGTATTTTCTGAATTCTTGAATGTGGTGTTCGTCCCAACAAGGAAGGAAGAAAGATAAGAAGAAAGTCACCTTGATCGTGTTCTTTGTATATCAGGCATTGTGTTATTTAATACGTTATGATTCATTAACATGGAATATTTGATAGAAATTAAAAAACTGAAGGAAACCAATAGCTTGGGTAAGGGCTGAATAATTACAGAAAGGTAGAAAGAATGATTAGCAGGAAGAAGGACTTTGTAAAATCTGTCCAAGTTTAAAAAGTGGTTGCTAAAGTGAAGGAATATTTACTATGGCAGCACTCAACCAGATTTAATAAGGTAAAGAGAAATGAGATTGCGTTAGAAAAATCAGAAAATTCCTTATTATTGTGGTCATGGTCCTGCAATTTAATCACTTTCTCAGGGAATGTAGAAAAAACTTTTACTTTTAACAATTTAGTAGAATACAGTTTAAATACATTTATTTATTATTCATGAATGGGCGAGCAAATCGTTATATTCTGGAACTTTAATTTTTGTGCTTCTTTTAGATACAGCAATAATGAAGAAAAGACCACACTTTAATTCTCTTGCCATCCATGTATCTATATGTGCTTATATTAATAGTTAAAAAAATTTTTTTGTGTGACACATTGAAGAATATAGCCTTGGAAGTATTGTTTTGTGAATTTAGCATTCACAGACAATCACTGTGAAAGATGTGAAAGATACAGCCATCGAAAGGTTTAAATTGATAATGGATGGCACATTACACCATAGAGGACAATGATGCTTAGAGGGAAGTTACTTAAACATCTTGTTTGATAAGTCACCAAATAGTCATCTACTGTGTCCCTTCCTGCTCTATGGTGGGGGTACAAGGAAGACATATTCTAATGTATACATCGTGCTATGTGTTTCAAAGAACCTTATTATAGTTCTTAGAGTTGATTGGCTAATTAAGGTTCCTGAATGCTACAGGGAAGGAAGGTCAGCTCTATGCCCTATGATTTGAAGCTTAGAAGGATGAGTATGACTTTCCAAAAATGGACAGTAGGATAATTATAATATCAAAGTCACCAAGCCAGGATCACAAAGAAGTTTGCAATTAAATCCACATAAAAGTTAAAGGGTCAACTGTGCTGCATTTTCTAATTTGTAAAGACATATGCTCTCCTGTGTTCATTGCAGCATTATTTACAAAGCTAAGATGTGAAAGCAACCTAAATGTCCATCGATAGAGGAATGGATAAAGAAGATGTGGTATATATATATCTACATTGAAATATTATTCATCCATAAAAAAGAATAAATCTTGCCATTTGCAACAACATGCTTAGACCTTGAGGGTATTATGCTAAGTGAAATAAGTCAGACAGAGCAAGACAAGTACCATATGATTTCATTTATATGTGGAACATAAAAAACAAAACAAATGAACATATGAACAAAACAGAAATAGACTCATAGATACAGAGAACAAACTGATGGTTACCAGGAGGCAGAAGGGTGGGGATGGACAAAATAGGTGAATAAAATTAAGAAGTACAATTTTCCAGTTAAAAAATAAGTAGGACATGGGGATGTAATAATGTACAGCGTAGGAAATATAGTCAACAATATTTTAACAACTTTGCATGGTGACAGGGGATAACTAGACTTATTGTAGTGACCATTTTGTAATGTAAATATCAAATCACTATGTTGTACACCCGAAAGGAATACCATCTTGAATGTCAATTATTCAATGAAAAAAAAGAATCAGTTGGAGAAAGCTTTTAATTTCCAATCTGTACTCACTCTCCCGCAGCTATCTTAAACGTTTTATTTATTTTTTTCTTTTTAAAATCACCACTTAAATTTGAGAACAAAATGGGGAAGTTCCTCGATTATACGCTGGCTAAGACCACTGGCTTGGAGGGCAACAATGAAACTAGAAGCCCACCCTCCTCCCACTCTATCCTCTCCTCAACCCTCTATGAAAGTCTCTGAACAACCTCATGCTTTTTCTTCACCTTTCCTTCTGCTTGGAACCGGCTTTCTCTCTTCTGTTTCGAATCCCACTCATCTATTGAGAACCAGATGGAAAGTCTCACCCTCACTGGATCATTCTTGTCTAACCAGCCTGAAATTCTCTTGTCCATTTTTTATCTTGCACGTGTTGCCTAAACCCCTCTCAGGTCAGTTAATCTCCATAGTTGCTTTTTTCTGTGGTGAAGCATCATTTATGTTTTAAGTGCTGATGTGTTTTGCCTCATCACCTGTTTCGTAGAATCTCTGCAGCCAGGGACCAGTGAACTAGTGTTTTCTTGCTCTTTCATTGTGTCTTGTGTGTTGTGGGCACTCAATAAACAGTTGTGGATCAGTGCTCGCGGGGGCTGAGAATCTACTGGTTTATCCGTTAGTAAGTAGTCATGTCTGATAGTTGTAAAATCCTCGATGGCCAAAGACTCTACGTATTAATAGTTATGCTTTGTATTAGATAGTGCTTCTTCCCCCCGATGTACTTTAAGAAAGGAAAGTTATCCTAATTATTGAACATGTTTCTTTTCAAATATACATGCAAATGGCATCATGCAGATTTTTATATGCAGAATGAAGATACTGGGCCAACCCAAGAAAGGAGTGGAGATGGCTTATTGTCCTAAAGCTCACTTACCATCTGCTCGTAGCTCTCTATGAGATCCACACACTGAAACATCAGGCTTTCATTTTCCCCTGCTATGCATTGCCCTAGGCTCTGAGGGGGAGCACCATGGAGGGGGGCTTGCTATTCACAAAGAAGTGAGGATGGTCCAGCTTTGGCCTCTGCCCATGTCTGATTGAGCTGCTCTCGCTGGTGCCATGCTTGTCAAGGCTCCATGACTGGCTGAAGGTGTTCTACGAGATCATTAGACATCCTTAAATGACTCTTTGCCTTTCAAACAACCTTGGCACAAACAAAATTGAAACACCATGAAAATAGCACAACACACGAACGAAATAATTTTCAGATGATCATAACCTCCTGGTCCCACAAGGCCATAAACCCGAATCAAATAAAATCTGACGATTTATTTCAGACTTATTTGAGGAAGAAGTGAATGTATTGTCTAATACATATCTAGTCTTTCTATGAACATAAGGAACATCAATGATAATGAATTAGATAATGAACTTGTTGCTTCTCCTCTTCCCCTTTACCTATCCTCCCAGTCTTCTCTTTCTCTTCCTCCTCTCTTCCTTTTTTAAAATTTCTGGCCCTGGCATAAAATAAGAGCTAACTAAATGTTGGTGGTATAATTTGTATCTAGGAAAGTGTAAAGTAAAAAATGATCACTTAAGCTCCAGTTAAAATTCTATGAAGTTGCGGGGCGCCTGGGTGGCACAGCGGTTAAGCGTCTGCCTTCGGCTCAGGGCGTGATCCCGGCGTTATGGGATCGAGCCCCACATCAGGCTCCTCCATTATGAGCCTGCTTCTTCCTCTCCCACTCCCCCTGCCTGTGTTCCCTCTCTCGCTGGCTGTCTCTATCTCTGTCGAATAAATAAATAAAATCTTTAAAAAAAAAAAAAAATTCTATGAAGTTGCAAATAAAGGTTAGGATAAATACATAAGAAAGATCATGACTAATATTTTAGCATAAAGTAAATATCTTCCTTGTGTCTTCTATATTTTTTCTTGAGTTTTTCTAACTTACATAAAGTATAGAATATTTTATTGACAAAATTTCATGTGTTCTTGCTTTTTCTGAAGGAAATATTGGATTGCTCTGGATATGGAAATGGATCTTGCCCAGAAAATCAAAGGCCACTGGGCGTCCGAGCAGCTATGTATTCCTTTATGGCAGGAGCCATATTCATCACGGTGTTTGGCAATCTTGCCATGATCATTTCCATTTCCTACTTCAAGCAGCTTCACACACCAACCAACTTCCTCATCCTCTCCATGGCAGTCACCGATTTCCTTCTGGGGCTCACCATCATGCCCTACAGTATGGTCAGATCGGTGGAGACTTGCTGGTATTTCGGGCTTACATTTTGTAAGATTCATTATAGTTTTGACCTGATGCTCAGCATAACGTCCATTTTCCATCTTTGCTC
Organism: Ursus americanus; assembly: GCF_024610735.1. Classification (NCBI taxonomy): domain Eukaryota; kingdom Metazoa; phylum Chordata; class Mammalia; order Carnivora; family Ursidae; genus Ursus; species Ursus americanus. The sequence goes on along the minus strand of NC_142137.1, from coordinate 45,989,836 downwards.
GGTGGCCATTGATAGATTTTATGCTATCTGTTACCCTTTACGTTATTCCACGAAAATAACGATTCCCCTCATTAAGCGGCTGCTATTTCTCTGCTGGTCGGTCCCCGGAGCATTTGCTTTCGGGGTGGTGTTCTCCGAGGCCTACGCCGATGGGATAGAAGGCTATGGTATCTTGGTGGCGTGTTCCAGTTCCTGTCCAGTGATGTTCAACAAGCTTTGGGGGACCACCTTGTTTATGGCAGGTTTCTTCACTCCAGGGTCTGTGATGGTGGGGATTTATGGCAAGATTTTTGCAGTGTCAAGAAAACATGCTCGTGCAATTAATAACTTGCCAGAAAATCAAAATAACCAAATGAGGAAAGACAAAAAAGCGGCCAAAACTTTAGGAATAGTGATGGGTGTTTTCTTATTATGCTGGTTTCCCTGTTTCTTCACAATTTTATTGGATCCCTTTTTGGACTTCTCTACTCCTGTGGTTTTGTTTGATGCTTTGACATGGTTTGGTTATTTTAACTCCACGTGTAATCCCTTAATATACGGTTTCTTCTATCCCTGGTTTCGCAGAGCGCTGAAGTACATTTTACTGGGTAAAATTTTCAGCTCACATTTCCATAATACTAATTTGTTTACTCAAAAAGAAACTGAATAGACTTCTTCTGTATGAGTGAATTGAAGCAAAAGGACTGGAACTGAGAAGAATAAAGCCACTTAAAGCGTGTGTGTGTGTGTGTGTGTGTGTGTGTGCGTGTGCGCGTGCACGTGTGCATGCTTTTGGCTACCATGGCAAGGTTTTCGTTTCTAAGACTTGAGGAAAAAAAAAAAAAAGAACCTTCTCATTGAACCCCAAATCCATCTTTTTCAGAATACTTGATATACCCACTACTTCTTGGTAGGAAAAAGAAAAAGAAGAAGAAGAAGAAAGAAATAAGATGAGGAAAAGTCTGGAATGGAGTGAAGACAACACACAGGACTTCTACCCCATTTGGAAGGGATCGGGCACAAGCTGAGCTTGAGGGCCGCTGCCCCCTCTTTCCACCACCAGCACTTTGTGTGCTATTTCCATTCACTTCTTGTTCCTCAGCATCTGACCAGTTGTATTTTGAAACATCAACAACTAATAATTATAGATAAATAAATGCAGCAATAATTTCAAAAATGCATAGTCTGTCAGGAACCTGTCATTAGTTAGTGGAGAGCTAAACCTTTACTAGATTTTACTGTGGTGAGGTTAAACGTTTCTTAAGGGAAAGAGGGGCAACTGCACATCGGAGGCCATGGATTTCACTCATGTTTTCCCTCATGTATCGTCTTAATTACAGCCGCTGGCAAGATTCTGTTTACCTGCAGGAGAATTCTGCTCAGGGTTTCCTTCCTTCCTGAGGCTCAGCCACATTTTGTATTGCTCATTGGTGTTCTGTTTTTTTTGTTTTTTTTTTTTTTTTTTTTTTTTTTTTTTAAGAGAGAGAGAGTGTGTGCACAAGCGGGGCTGGGGCAGAGGGAGAGGGAGAGAGAATCTTAGGCGGACTCCGTGCTCAGTGTGGAGTCCCACTGGGGGCTGGATTTGACGACCCTGAGATCATGACCTGAGCTGAAACCGAGACTCGGACACTCAATGGACTGAGCTACCCAGGCGCCCCTGTGTTCTGATTTTTAATAAATGTAAATATATACCAAAAAGTTGTATGTGTGTGTGTGTGTTTTGTTTTTGCTTAATAGTCATACGTACATGTTTGAATCATAGAGTGGTGGAAGGGGGAAGCTAAGAAGAAAACTTTTATGGCAGGGGTAGGGGTGGCTCTAGGTCCTGGAAACTATGTATGTGTTATTCAGTATCCCTTCAATTGCACGCGGAGACCCATAAATAACTCATGAAATGAAGTTAGTGGTCTGCAGCCAGCGGGGTGCTGCTAAGTATTTAACACCTGCCTCTGAAGAGAAAGAAAGAAAGAAAGAAAGAAAGAAAGAAAGAAAGAAAGAAAGAAAGAAAGAAAGAAAGGGCCCTGATTTGTGGAACTTGACGATTTCCTTGAGCTAAACAGATATATAGATAGATAGAGATAGATAGAGATAAATCAAGATATAGCTATATATATATATTGCCCTTTATGTTATCCCATGAAAATGATTATTCCAGTTTGTGTGTGTGTGTGTGTGTGTGTGTGTGTGTGTGTGTATTCATTTAGCTGATTTTAAGCTACGAATGTGATGCCACTTGGCTCTCAGAATTCTGGAAAAGTTAACCTGTTCTTGTCAGTGGATATGAGTGGTGCCAGCATACCCCTGGCTGCAAACAACATTTTTCATCAAAAGCAAAGTAAAACAGAAGAAAATAATTCATCTCAGATTATGTCACTTGTACTAAGGGTAAATATTGCCTCATAATTTAATTTTAGTTGTGTGCGTGTGTGTGTGTGTGTGTGTGTGTGTAAGTGAACTACATTCCACTAAAATTTTTTTTTGGCTAATTTCTTTATTTACTGTATATCAATGAACAAATTAGCAATTTTTTTCTTTGTGGAAAAGTTTACATAACTGCCCATAAATTTGCTTTGATCTTAGTTAATTGCAAAAATCACAATTAGTGACCATTCAGCAGTCAGCTGGAATATTAGTTTTGCCTACCTGCCCAAAGATGGCCCTGCCACATGTGGTCTAGACCTTCCATCCTTGCCAGCCTGCTGATGGGCTGGTCCCTCCCTTTAGCCTTAGAGGAGAAATGGCGGAGATGCTTTGAGATGGTGAAAGAGATTGCAAGTACAAAATAAATGGGAACAATAATTTTCCAAGAAGAGAGCAATTAAAGCCAGGTGCAGTTACGAGTCCTAATATGGTGCGTTGGATGTTATTGAGTCTATTTGGTAATTCTTTTTAATGAAATACTGATGTTTATGCTTTTTGGTATTTGAACACACACACGCACACAGATGTTCCTGTCTTTATTTTATTTTGTTTTTGTCTTTATTTTAAAAGACCAATTGCTAAAAAAAATAAAATGAGTTAAATAGATTATAGTTTTACTGTAAAGCATAATCATTTTGAATTAATATTTTAAAAATTTTCTCCCAATTCCTTAAGATATGACTTTAGAAAATGAAACTAAATATCTTGGTGTAAGTTTGTCTGTTGACATTTGTTGGAGAGGTTTAGACATCTTTCTTTCTTTCTTTCTTTCTTTCTTTCTTTCTTTCTTTCTTTCTTTTCTTTCAGAAGGATAATGTTTGTGATGGTGGTTACTATTTATGCTGGTGCTTATAGATGTAATAAAAATTTGGCAGCCCTGCATGCACCATAAAGTTTGTTATAATGCTTCTTTTCTTTTTCTATTAGATTCTATTCATATTTAAAAACATCAACTAGGCCCTCTGTAAAGTTCTGCTCAGTTAGTCCCCTTTCACTGAACCATGATTTTTTTTCTGTAGATTTTCATGGCACTTTTTGGTTTCAGAATGTAGGCATCCTGACTTTGCTGGTGAAGAAGGTGATCTAGCCTCCTATGTGGTGTCTGCCTTTCATCATTTCCCAGAGTTAGTCAAGTCATCTCCCCTCTGCACCCAGGATTTTGTAGGAAGTTGCAAATGAGAAAAACAAACCCAGAGATATTAAATGATTTGCCCTGGATTATACAGCTAATTATAAAAAACAGAACTAGAACCCAGTTCTCTAGACTTTTTATTCAGTGTTCTTTGTTCACTGAACTGACTTTTTCAAGATTTGTGACACTTGAATTGGCTATTCTTACTAAGGATTTTAGTCCAACTGGCCTAAATCACTAAAGCAAAAATAAATACTTCCCTCTTACCCCAATATCTATTACATTCAGGAGTCAAAGTATAACCAGCAATCTTTTCTGGGTCAAACAATTGTCCCTCCTTTGGAAATCAGCCAATGTTTAATTTAGCCTACACGTATCTGTGTATTTTTAAAATACAGAAGGATACCTTATCTTTGGTACCTTATATTCCCAGAAGGAAGCCCAAATACTCATGAAATTGATATAAAGTTGTCCTTCATTTGGAAAAAAAGAGAAACTGAAAACTACTTGGGACATTAAAAATACACAGAATATTTCAATATCCTCCAGGAAAGAGAGTTAGAAGAGCAATCCCACTGGGGCTCTGTACTACGCTCCTCTCTTAGAGCTCCTGGATCTGAGTTCTCCGCTTCAGGTCTCTTGAGAGCATAGGCAAACTTATATGAATCATATATCTCGATCCTCAACACCACACTTTCTAGAACTTCCTTGACCTCGTACCTGCAAAGCCACCAGAAGAGATTCGTGGTTCACAACTAACTTTTCAGGAGAGGGAAGGTACTGAGTCAATACAAAGAATTGGAAATGTACTAACCTTTTTTTCCAAAAAATTGCTAATTTATTCTCTTCTTCAAAATAATTGAACAGAGATAATTAAATTTTATAAAAAACCAGAAATTGTTGCAGTAGAGGAGATAGGGTTTTTTTTTCTAACTGGAAAATGATTATTATGATACTTAAGTGAAAGAAACTTCTTATATTTTCCATCAAAGTTTGTTTGACAAGGTTTGTAAATTTCTAGATGGTGGCATATAAAAAATGTTTTTGTAAAATTCAAGAAAGGTGCCAAATGTGATTTAATAAATGTAAGGTACTTATGTGTCTCGATAATGCTAAAATGTACTCTCCTCTTTAATATTATAATTTAATAAACAATTTCTGTTATATACTACTTAATTCACTACCTATTTCATTTTTGGTATTTTTCTCTTGCCACCAGCATTGACTTAAGGTATTCAGTTGCTCTTTGCTGCTCAAAATTATTCACTCATTTCAGATACAGAGAGAGTCCAAACTAAAAATGCAGTTTCTCTATTGTCTAGAATTGTTCTTCTGGAATTCATTGGGCATACAAATAACATAGGTATCTTGCTAAGATATACACTTCGGGATGGCTTAAGATTTCTCATTTTCCAAAATATTCCCGGGAGATGATGATGTGGCTGGCCCATGAACCATATTTTGGTTAGCAAGGCTAAGAGGGAAAAATGATAGGCAGATGAAGCCATAAACTTTCTTGCTGTCCAAATAGATCAGAAGCGAATTGTTACCATAATTAGGGAAAGTGAGAGGTGGTGGGAGGGTCACTGGACAGGAGCTCAAAGACCTAGGTTACGATGTTGGTTCCAGACTTTAGTGGCAATGGTTACTTCAAGGCCTTAGTTAGAGCGGGAATGGGTCTTTTAAGTAATTTAGAAATTTTAAGACACACAAAATTTTAATTGTGGGCTGGGTTTCATTTAGAATACTGTTTGTTTAGGAAGGACGTTCATTAGCTACTTTCTGAACAGCATTTACTGTTTTCCTAATATTTTCGTCTTTCCTAAACCTGTCTCTTAATACCACGAGAGGAGATAATTAGTAACCAGGTTCGTGATGTGTTGGGATTAATGTCCTTGCATTTAACTCAATAAGCTGTTACTACCTACCTGCCATGTACACAGCTCCGTATAAAGCGTTGTAAGAGTTGGAAGATTAATGGGAATAGGTAGAAAAATTTTTCAAGAAATTTACAGTTAAAGGGGTGCCTGGGTGGCTCAGCGGATTAAGCGCCTGCCTTCAGCTCAGGTCATGATCCCAGGATCCTGGGATGGAACCTCGCTTTGGGCTCCCTGCTCAGCAGAGAGCCTGCTTCTCCCTCTCCCTCTGCCCTTCCCCTGCCTCTCTCACTCTTTCTCTCAAAGAAATAAATAAAATCTTAAAAAAAAAGAAAGAAATTTACAGTTAAGATAAAGCTGTTTTAAAAAGAACTGTGCCAGAAGAAGGAAACAACTGTTTTTGAAATCAAAGTCAGCTGTAAGATGAGGAAGCGGAACCGCCTATCTCTACAATCTTTGGCCACCCCAACAGTCTATAATTTCATGAGATTAACTCCAACTGGGAGAGTCAAAAAAGGTTCCTGGAAGGAAATGATAGTTTTGCTGAGCCTTGCAGTGCTCAGAGATGAAAGGACAGGCAATCAGGTGCAGGAAAGGGGGGTTGGCCAAGCCACGGGGTGGACATTGACAGGGCAACATGGAGACAGCTGTAGGCAAACGTGGCTGCGTTATTGTGGACTGAAGACAGGAAAGGTGACTGACAGATGCTGAAAACATAAATTTACAGCCTGCAAAAGCACGTTCTGCTGCTCTAGCCAAGGTGTGTTTTCTCAGACGCTTTCCCTTGTGTCCAACGAAAAACGTATCTGTGATTTTGATAAAAGATTTATTTAGCTCAATTCCTCTTGGGCCCTCTACTTCGAACACGTGCTCTGATGCATAGTTTTAGTAAAGACTCTTCTGTTCTGCCGCTATTCAAAATGCCATCGTTTATAGCTAGTTGTAAGAAAGATGTTTCGCTTTGCTTTTAATTTGCACTCTTCTGTCTGCCCCCGCTTTCGGACATGGAGTTTACTCTGCCTGTTCCCCTGTGTATTTAGTGCCACTGAAAATGTGCTTCCCGATCCCAGCTGCTTTTGAGAAGACAACATTTTCAAGAGGTCATCTCTGCACGTGGCCAGCTGCTATGTGGTTTTATAAGGCTGACTTATGAACTGTGAGCCATTTGGAGTACATCAGTCATTTACATGCCAGATACTACTTTGACTTTTTGATGTCATGATGTGTAAACTACTATAGATAGTTATAAAGTAGACTTACAGAAAGAACTCTTTTTCTTCTGTTTGTTTTAGTTTTCAGCGTTACATTTGGATACGGTCTACTTATCCTCCCTGAAGCATCTTCCAAAGTCTTTGTGATTGTAGTCTTTAAATATTCATTACAGTCTATATGAGATATTAAAGAATTAACCAGAAAAGATCCAATATCAGGAATTTTCAATTTGCTTATTTTTTCTATTATACTATGTATGCTGTTTACACCTCGTCCTGTCACCTTGCTGTCTTGATTTAACAAGTTCAATTGAAGATTCACACAAATCTGCTCTTTGGGTGGAATTTGCTTTTAGGCTAAGAATGATTTTGAAGCATTAAAAACAGAATTCATATTTGAGACTTTGCAGCTTAAGATCAATTTCCTAAAAGATTATATTAAAATTGACATAATTTTCTGACCTGTGGCAAGATGAATGAAACAGTCATTGTTGGTGTTAGTTCTAGGTCTTTAAATTGGTGTGGATTTTGATAAGAGATTTTGGCTTACTGGTATACCATGAGAAGACATTAAGAAGAGCGAGTGGTTTGGGAGGCTAGTTTAAAATTTTATGTGATTCTCTCTCTCTCTCTTTTTTTTAAGATTTTATTTATTTATTTGACAGAGAGAGACACCTAGAGAGGGAACACAAGCAAGGGGAGTGTGAGAGGAAGCCCAATGCGGGGCTCGATCCCAGGACCCTGGGATCATGACCCGAGCCGAAGGCAGATGCATAACGGCTGAGCCACCCAGGCGCCCCATAAAATTTTATGTGGTTCTCTTAAGCAGTTGGGTAATCAGCTGAAATACTTTAGACTTCAACCTTAAATTCCAGGGCAATCAGAATTTAAAGGAGAAAAAGAAAGAAAGCACATTATTTATGAACATTATCCAAATTTGTGTTCAAATAAAAAAACTTTAAAATTTACTTCTTACTACATTTAATTTGAGTCAGTGTATTAAAGAACAACAATACTAATTACTTATATCTCCTTTTGTTGATCCTTCATACCTGATATTTTCTCAACAATTAAAAATGAGAAAAATCTTAGGGTGCCTGGGTGGCTCATTGGTTAGGTGTCTGACTCTTGATCTCAGCTCAGGTCTTGATCTCAAGGTCATGAGTTTGAGCCCTGCGTTGGGTTCCATGCTGGGCATGGAGCCTACTTAAAAAAATGAGAAAAATCTTAATTTGGATTAATTTATATATCTATACATACATACATACATAGGGTAGCAAAGTCAATTTTAATTTCTTTACCAAATAGGTTCCAGAACAGGGGAATGTTTTTCCAGTGATGATGATACTTAAATTAGTTGGTACCTTACAGATAGCATGTACAAATATTTGCCTCTTTCTGTTAGAACCATGGACTGTAAATTCCCCATTTTCTACTACATCTTCTTTGATATTTGTACTTTAAAGTTGTGAAAATTAGATTCTGAACCTAAAATGTGCTCTTGGGCCACCTTCTCCTCCTACCCAAATCAATGTGCTCACTGAAGATTCTCTTCGACAAGCTTTAGCTCCCTGATACAATCTTGCATTGAAAATCTGACTCCTTGTACATGTATGTGACTGGAGATATGCCAATCTTTTTATCAGTCCGTGTTTGACACTGAAATTTAAGGGGGGTAAAGAAAAAGATCCCAATAGTAAATTCTTCAAACTTATTAATATTTGAACATTTTTAACTTACAAAAATGGCAATTTCATACAGGTGTGTGGTTCAACATAGTAGATTACACAGAAGATTCAAAAGAAGGCAAACTTGGAGGGGGTGCCATAATTTTTAGGAGGAAAAGGAGGAAGGAAGGTAAAAAATAATGCTAATGGTCTTAAATATCTTCAGAGACAGCTTCCCCATTTTACGGAGGAAACTGCGGCTCAGGGACACTGAGAAACATGTCCAAAATAATACGATTAATAAGTGGTTGAACCAATCATCAAACTAAATTGGCCTGATTTCAAAGCCATACGGTAGGATGTAAAACAGCTAAGAGACTGGAAACTGCATCATATAATACATCTTTGAAAACCTTCTATTTGAGGTCTTCTCCAGTTCTGAAATTATGTGAAGTTTCCCTTATATAAATAGTGATGTGCATGGTGGAAAATTTGCGCTCATGTCAAAACACCTCCTAGAATCCTCTCAAACCTTAAAATGGAGCAGTTACTTATATGCAACACTCGTATGATGTTTCAATGTCATGGCTGTCATCATTAAGGTCATATGGGCAACTGAGGTGTGACAGGGATTTCTTGGGTAATAATATACATTGAGTGCATAGATCTTCATGGACTTACATACCGTACAAGTTTAATTGTGAGTCGGTGCTTTCCATACAGTGTTAAATTTATGAAAGTATGTGAGTTTCAGCTGGAAGAAAATCCCCAACTCCGCTAACCCCACCTTAATGCATTCATGAAACACCAAGGAGTCCGATGCCATCACTGCCACCACCTCCCAGGTGCATTTAGCTGAAACACTCAGCAGCTTTTTTTTTTTTCATTGACACCTTTGTACTTATCTGAACTCAATATCTTTAATCCTCTTCTCAGCAGCCTAAGGGATCAGTAAAATATGTCTACAACAATCTCTTTTCTGCTTGTCTCAATGTTGTCTAAATAATGAGGGATTATTTTATAGCACCATCAGAAGAAATTCATCCTGGAAGATAAGCTCATGAACTGTGCTCCTGGATCCAGTCCATTGGTTTATAGCAAGGTTTCAAGTATATTGAAGCAACTGCTTTTATTGGAAAAATGCAAATATTTTTTTAAACAACCATAATTTACCATTTATTTATATTTTTATTCATTCAAAAATATGTACGTAGTGTCTGCCGTAAGCACCAATCAAAGTGCTGAGAATCCAGGGGTGAGTGAGACGTATAGGCTCTTTGCCTGATGGTAGTATATTAAAAAGTTGTGCCTGATAAGCTGTAGCTGTTACTCTGAGTTTATTTTAGGAGGTTAAGTCAAGAAAAGACAAGATGTGAGGTGGTATATATTTTAACACAGATATTACATTTAGCAACTGTTTATTGTTATAACTTACATGTAAAATGGGGCCAGGTTAGATGCTCACAGCCTTTCCTTGGTGAAAACCAAAGAAGAAAGAGAGGCAATGAGGAGTGGAGGAGTATCTACTGTGGAGAGAAACACATCTGTGATCTTGATCAGATCTACCCCAGGACTGAAAGTACTATTCAATGAATTCCTACATTGAGCCACATCCTTTATTCCATGTCTTTCTTTCATCTTATTTCTCTGTTTTTCCACTTTCTATTTGTTTACAGGAAGATGATTTAAAACTAATGACCTCTCAGCTACCAGTCATTCACAGACTTTCAGAGCTAGAAGAGCCTGTAAGGCCCATCTAGTCTAGCACACTTCCCTGTACCGGAAACTCCCAGCTAGCGAGAGGCAGAGCTCAGACTAGCAGAAGAATCCCTAATCCAAGGCTCTTTTGCTCCCTCTGATTTGGAAGTAAGTCATGTAACCCCCTAAACTAGAGCAAACAGGAGAGCCACAGGAGCACTCAGCTCTAAAGGGGTCCTCCTAAGACTTTCTGAAGAGAAACCTTCCTGAGGCTTGGGAAAAGAAGCTTCTCCACCTAACATCACACAGGTTCTTCTGTCATGACAGGGTTCTTTTCCTTTCCTGTCAGTCAGGAAAGATCAATAGAATCAGAAGGAATGAAAAGAGCTTCTGACACTTTGAGATCTGGAAGGGACTTGTTGTGCTCTTTCTTAGGGTTCTAAAGGCAAAACTAAGTTGGGTCTGCCAAAATAGATGAACTTGCCTAAACCTACTTTATGGTTGAATCTCTATGGCTTGGGAGAATCTGTTGTAGGTGTAGAGTGTCTCTTACCTCTGACTCAGTCAAGATTGGACTTATTTTTCTGTAGCCCATTGAGTAGATTTGATAGTTTGTGAGAGGCACGGTGTCAGGCATCTCCAGAAGCAGCCAGTGGGCTGATTTTTCATGATGGCTTATATCCCAAAGTAAATAGCAAAGCAGGTGCAATAACTTGCTAAGAGTTTGGATTTATGCCAATTTGTCCATTATCTTTTATTCAGCGCTCTGTAACAAATCAGAGTCACGTGAGATTTGATGGCCCAAGTCTGTGAACATGAAATTTGTGAACCTTGTGAGTCACTCAGGGATGACATTTATGACATGGCTTTAGGAGTTAGAATTTCAGATGAGTGACAAAACTCAAGAAATATAGGAAAGGGAAACAAAGACTAGTGGGCAGAAGAGAAGGACAAAGGAGAGGAGAGGAAGGGAGTAGAGAGTAGAGAAACTATGAAGCATTGACACAGGTGCATGGTTTGACCCATAGGTACATGGTTTTCCTTATATTTCAACTGCCATATGCCATTTATAACTCTTAAACATCTGTGGACTCTTTAAAAAGAAGATTTGAAATTACTGAAAGACTGGATAAAGGAAAACATTGTGATTTCACTTAGCTTTTGTGTATCAAGTATTTTTATGATGAGAGATGTTAATTTGTGGTAGTTTAAAGGAGTTTCTAGAAATGTCATTGCTTAAAGTAAAAGTTGACTGTAAATTCTTTTTTTTAAACAGCTTTATTGAGGTATAATTGGTATATAAGCTGGACAATTTGATTAGTTTGGACATACACAAATACCTGTGATACCATCACCATAATCAAGGTAATGGACTGAACCAACATCTTCTGTCCCCCCTGCTTTTTCTTTCTTTTTTAGTTTTAGTTGTTTGCGTGTGTGTGTGTGTGTGTGTGTGTGTGTGTGTGTGTGTGTTAAGAACTCTTACATGAGATTTACCATCTTAACATATTTTGAAGTACACAATACCATATTATTAACCAGAGGTACTATGTTGCACAGCAAATCTCTAGAATTTATCCATCTACCATAACTGAAAGTTTATATCCATTGTGCAGTAACTCCCCACCTCCCCCATTCTGCTAACCACTACTGTATTTTCTGCTTCATGAGTTTGACTATTATAGATACCTATATAAGTGGAATAGACTCTTGAGAAGCTTCTAATACATTAAAAAGAACAGAGCACTCAATAGATAAACCCATGTTGAATAAACAAATGGATGGGTGGAATAGAATAAAACAGAGCAGAAAAGAATAAGCAGTTGAAACTTTTCCTTTCCTAATGCAGCAAATAACTCGGAAAGCAACCACAAATGTATAATTTTAAATATTTAAATAAATAAAAATGGAAATGAATTAATAACAGATGACTTTGAACCTTATTGTACTATTAGGAGCTGAAATTTACAGGAATCATTTTAAGAAGAGAAGAAACACTGACTCATCTTTCTAGAAAAAGGAATTTGAAGTGATAAAGCACCATGGATCTAACTTATATTCCTGAAGACTTATCCAGTTGTCCAAAATTTGGAAATAAATCTTGCCCTCCCATCAACCGTTCTTTGCATGTCCGAGTGATCATGTATTCTATTATGACTGCAGCCATGTTTATCACCATCTTTGGAAACTTGGTTATAATGATTTCCATATCACATTTCAAACAGCTTCACTCTCCCACAAATTTTCTGATTCTCTCCATGGCAACCACTGACTTTCTGCTGGGTTTCGTTATTATGCCATATAGCATGGTACGATCGGTGGAGAGCTGCTGGTATTTTGGGGATGGCTTTTGTAAATTCCATGCAAGCTTTGACATGATGCTAAGCCTAACCTCCATTTTCCATCTGTGTTCCATTGCTATTGATCGATTTTATGCCGTGTGTTACCCTTTACACTACTCAGCCACAATGACCACCTCCATGATAAAGCGACTATTGGCATTTTGCTGGTCAGCCCCTGCTCTTTTTTCATTCAGTTTAGTTCTATCTGAGGCCAACGTTGCTGGTATGCAGAGCTACGAGATTCTTGTTGCTTGTTTCCGTTTCTGTGCACTTACTTTCAACAAATTTTGGGGGACAATATTGTTCACTACATGTTTCTTTACTCCTGGCTCCGTCATGGTTGGAATTTATGGCAAAATCTTTATTGTTTCCAAACGACATGCTCGAGTTATCAGCAACATGCCTGAAAACACAAAGGGGGAAGTGAAAAAAAACTTATCTAAGAAAAAGGACAGGAAAGCAGCTAAGACACTGGGTATAGTAATGGGGGTGTTTCTAGCTTGCTGGCTGCCTTGTTTTCTTGCTGTTTTGATAGACCCATATTTAGACTATTCCACTCCCATAATAGTACTTGATCTTTTAGTGTGGCTTGGGTACTTCAACTCTACTTGCAACCCCCTCATTCATGGTTTTTTTTATCCATGGTTTCGGAAAGCTCTTAAGTATATAGTGTCAGGCAAAATATTTAGCTCTCACTCAGAAACTGCAAATCTGTTTCCTGAAGCACATTAATAATAAAAAAAAAAGAAAACTATTACAAAAGCAAAGAGAGTATTGAAAATGAGACTTATTATTTTGGCCTCATACCTCACATTAATTGTTCTATTAAATCTCAGTAATCCAGATAAGTGTTTTGTAACCTGAGCAAGAGTTACATCCAGTGTCTTTGACCAATCAATCAATCAATCAATCACTTATTAATTGTGAACTCCATATCTAATCAACACTCCCATCTGACTGGGGGGAGATATACAAGAGAAATATAAAACATTTCAGAATTGGTTGGCCTCTATTTATACACAGGAGACAATTATAAACTAATTTAAGAATAAAGAAAATCAAGCGCTAGTTGTCTTGGCTGTTGATTCCACTCTAGGAATTCAGGAAAGAGATTATTGCGGCCTATGGACCCATGGGAGAAGTGTGACAGAAGGGTGGCCTTTACTATCAACTAGCAGTCGACTTTATTGTTTGGCTTGGGAGAATTATTAACCATCATTATATAAATTATTCAGTCGTTTTCTGACACCCTGAAGCTTATTACAAAGAGCTGTCCATAGGAGAAGCAGTTGATTACAAATCATCATATGCAATTTGAGCTTTTATCCCTGTGATTTTTTCACTTTGTGGTTTGTATTTGAAATGATTTCCTATTTCCTTGTCTCTACCTTCTTCCTCCACATGGTGTGTCTACACTATTGGCCAGCAATCACAAGGCCTCCACCTGTACTGGTTTTAATAACTTTTTCTGAAAGTTGCCTTAGAGTTCTGCCAAATAAATTTCATCCACACCACAGTGCCTATGATTTAAGTAGAATCATTAATGTTTGGTGAAAATCCTTCCAGTAATTCTTCTGTGAAATGTTAAGAAACAAACAGAAACTTTCTTTTACCTGATGGAATGGAAAATACATGAGTACGTGTAACAGCCATGTCCACCTTCTCTCCTACCTGGGATTATGTGGTGGGAGGGAAAAGGGGAGGAGCAGAAGGAGGGAGAACTGCTCCTGAATCCAAGTCCAGCTTTAAGGCAAACTTGGAATAGGAAATTTTAATTTTGGCTTTTTCTGACTTTCTTCTTAGCTCTTCTCTCCACGTTCCCTGACACACCATGTCCTAGATCCAACTATGGACAATTAGCCAGGCTCAACATGTACCTTGAAGGACAATATGATTCCATAAAGACAACTCCTCTTCACCATCATTAAAGTTTTCATTCCCTGTACTTGTTTATAGAAAAGCAAAGGTGCATAATAAATGCATATTTGAAGTACTTTCATGTCTACCATAGTATTTTTGCTAATGCAATCTAACTGCTGGTCTTGAGACAAACATTTTAGGCTGTATCCAGGGAGAGATACTGGGTGCGAATAGCACTGTCTGGCTCCTTCTTCCTGAGAGTCCCAAAAGATGGTGGACACCCCCCATGGACCTCTCCCTTCACACTTGAGGACCTGGGTGTCCAGCTGTCTCGGTTGGTAGAGTATGCGACTTTTGATCTCAGAGTCCTGAGTTCAAGCCACATGGAGTGTAAAGACCATTTAAAAAAAAAAAGTTATCACAGATGAAGACCTTAAAACTGACTTGCCCCACTTCTAGTGACAGACACTTCCTATCCAGTGATTCTTGTACTACTTTTGACTTCTGCTCAGTTCCTGCTTTTAAAAGTCTCATTTGGGGGTGCCTGGATGGCTCAGGAAGTTAAGTGTCAGACTGGGTTTCGGCTCAGGTCATGATCTCAGGGTCGTGAGATCGAGCGCACATTGGGATCCGTTCTCAGCAAAGAGTCTGCTTGGACTTCTCTCCCTTTCTCTCCCTCCCCCTCTGCCCCTCTCCTTGCGCTCTCTCTCTCCCAAATAAATAAATAAAATCTTTTTTAAAAAAGTCTCATTTGTTTCTCTACTTCTGAACTATTTCTCTGTTTAAAAAATATCATGGTGCACGCACGTGTGTGTGTGTATGTGTGTGTGTAAGAATAAGTTATTCATCACCCTTATTAAAGGTAGTAAGGCATACTTTATTCAAGGGAGGCTGCTACACTGTGGTTATTATTCAAGGGAGGCTACTACAGTGTGGTTTGTAGAGTAGGGGGGATTGGACTCAAATCCAATTCCCACAAACTCCAGTGGGAATCTATACCCAAAGAATAGGGTGTGGGGGCAGTAGGTGGAAAATTACTCAGAGGAAACACTAGGGTTAAAGGGAATTCTTGCTACACGGACTCATCAGAATTTTTGCTGAAGGCAGGCCAGAATGATAAGATGTTGAAGCTGGTTAGATACAAAGGGTGGAGATTTTTGCTGAGCTGACTTAGCAGGATTCTTGCTCAAACCGGATTTTACAAAGGCAGAGAGGGAAGCCCAGGTTCGGGTCTAGTTAAGCACAGGGATTAAAGGAGCCTGATTGAAATCTGGTCAAAGGAGAGAGCCTTGGTCATTTGTCCTCCCATACGCTTCTCATGGAAGCAGCATCAGGGGCTTCCCGAGGGGGAAGGGAGCACCACAGGGGCGGCCAGCTTTTTAGTATGTGAACAACGGCATGTGGTTGTTAGACCGAGGACTGCCTGTAGATCTAAATCTATCTAAATAGAAATGGAATCATCTATCTGGATAGATTTAGGTAGCCAGCTGCATGAAATACATAGCTGTACGCTATGGGAAAATTGTCTCTATTTATTGATGTAGATGTTAAGTACTCAATAAAGGACATACAAGGTCATCTATAAATATGCCTCCCCTCCCATCCGTGTTAACTCATGTTCTTGCCTCAGGTTTCACAGCTTTCCAATCTACCCTGCACAGTTATCTGAAGCTAACAACTGTCCTCTTAAATATCTTCCATGGTTTCTATGCTAGATTCCCTGTTTTCCCTAGTGGGGAGCACAGATTAGGATTAGAATTAAGGGGCTTCCTTGCCCTGGGGTGTCCAGTGGCATTTCACCAGTGAGAAGCACTTGTAGGATGGAAGGAAGTTGAGATGAAGGTGTTTAACCCAGACAACCTCTCTGCCACATCACCCTGGGGTTGGCTGAGTTCCTTCAGGAAAGGTCATGTGGAGTCCTTCTCTATGCAGCCAACCTCTCAAATTCCCGTAACCAGTGCCTTCCCAGGGCACTTTGGGCCCTGCAGGGTGGTGACGCTGTGTTATTGTTGCCCCTGGGTACTAGGCTATTTCTTGCTGGTTTTCTTAATGTTGCCCACGTCTTTGTAAATAGTCTCTTTATTAAACTCTCCTCAATCACCTAGCCTGACTGCGCCATCTGTTTCCTGCTAGACACGTGGCGAATGTAGCTTTTCATGGCTCTGAGATAAAGTTTTGAAATTCTCGCCAAAGGCATCAAGTCTGTCCACGCCCAACTTGACCTTTCTTTGTATTTTCACATTTAGTCATTCTTCTGGGGTCCCCACTTCTCTGAAGGCATCATTTGCCCCCAGTAAATCATTCCTCTGTTTGCCCTACCTGAGGGTAACTCACCCTCCTCTTCCACTTGGTTTCTCCTTGGGGGAGGGGTATAACTGGAAAGGGGCAGGAAGGAATCATCTGCATACTAGACATATCCTACGTTTCTTCTGGATTATGGCTGTACGGGTCTATATGTATTTAAAATCTCATAAACTGTTGCTTGATATTTGTGCATTTACTGGGTGTGTGTTGAACAATAATGAAGTGTAAAACAGAAAAAATAATAATAACACATTTTAAGTGGGAATCACAAAGCTATGGTGATAAATGCCCTAATATGCTAAATTCTCTTAAATACTACAAGTAGAGAAAATAACAAATATACAAAGATTACTTTTAAACTGAACATAAACTATACTAATACTTTGGATTTCAATGACCTTATTTCTATAACTAATTCAAAGCTTTCATGAGCATGAGTTATAAGGGTTTTAAAAACCTGCCTACAGCTAGATAAAGTTTTAATTAATACGTTTGAATGACATAAAGAAAAATAAAACAAAGAAAGCTTGTTTAAAAATCTTTTTAATTTTTTCAAAGGGAATGCATGCATATTAAAAAATGCAAAAGGATCCAAGGTCTGCATACTAAAAAATAAATTTCCCTCTAGTCTTCATCTTTTTGTCTTATAGACCTCTTTTTTAGAGGCAATCACTTTCCTACATATCTTTCCGGACATACACAGGCATCTCCACAAACAATCACATATGCATATACTGTTCTCTCACACTTACAAAAAATGACAGAACACCTATACATGCTATTCTTTTTTTTTTTTTAAGATTTTTTATTTATCTACTTGACAGAGATAGGGACAGCCAGCGAGAGAGGGAACACAAGCAGGGGGAGCGGGAGAGGAAGAAACAGGCTCATAGCGAAGGAGCCTGATGTGGGGCTCGATCCCATAACGCCGGGATCAAGCCCTGAGCCGAAGGCAGACGCCCAACTGCCGTGTCACCCAGGCGCCCCCTATACATGCTATTCTGACCCTCAGTTGTTTCACTTAATATACATCTCAGGGGTTCAAGCTTTATCAGGAAAAAGTTTTGCCTAATTTTTCACAAAGTCTGTAAAATATCCCATTATTTGGAAATATCATCATTTATTTAACCTACTGTTCCTAATTTCTGCTGTAACAAGTCATACTGCAGTAAATATCCAGGCAAACATGTACACATTCATCGCTGTATATCAGTAAATACCTTAGTTGTTTGTTTTTTGATATTTATTTTATTGCATTTCAATGATTACGTTATTTCACGCCTCCTTCTGTGATTAAGTACGGTGCATAGTGATCGAGGCCTACCCAGAGGGATATGGAACAGAACAAACACAGGGATAAACTGGATTAAATCCTGTCCTCTAAAAATTTGAATCCTAGTGGGGGAAAAGAAAACATAAGGGCAGATGAACACATATTTTGCAAAGCTTCTCAGGTATATAATATACCTAACCCGAACTCAGGTATAGTATACCTAACCCGAACTCAGGTATAGTATACCTAACCCGACCCACTTAAATTTTGTGTTTAATTTAGATCTATTAGTTCTTTGGTGTATGAAGAAAATCCTGTTGAAAATTCAGATGTGTAGTTTGTAAGTACCTGTTAATCTGGTTTGCCCTTCCTTCCTTCCTTCCTTCCTTCCTTCCTTCCTTCCTTCCTTCCTTCCTTCCTTCCTCTCGTTCTTTCTTTCTTACTCTATTCTTTGATCTTTATTTTATTCTATATTACCTTATTCTTCTTTCTTTCTTTCTTTCTTTTTTTTTTTTTTTTTACTTTATTCTTAGGTGTACTTTATCCTATACTACTTTATTCATCTTGGGGAATGAGCACCTGAGAGGGGTTCACTGGTAAATGAATGCCAAGGAAAGAAAAGATCTAAGATCCAAAGGATGCCATTGTTTTTCCTTGCACAAACGAAGTTCTTTCAGTAATAATCAAGTCCTGGTGCTCCAAAAGTCCTCCCGCCCTCGGTGGAGCCCCAGGAGAGCTGTGATAACGGGTGGGACAGCTCAGAATCCCACTGCAGCAACCAAGTGTGTGCCTTACGCTTTATCATCATCATCTCGGAAGTCACTGAGCTGTTATTTTCATGGGAAATAGTTTTGTTTAGTCAAACACCACTGAAGCATTTGAGCCTCAGCTTGAGCCTGGACAGACTCTTAAAGCCATTCATAGGTCATAAGTCCTCCAACATCTCTTAAAACAGTTTCATAATTAATTTCTTTCTGTTAAAATAACAATTTCCCTTTTTACTTTCCTGACTGGACCCTGCCTGATACAATGAAAATTTATAAAACTGTACTATGACATCATTAGTGCTCTGTCTAGGAGGAAGTTGGAAAGAGAAGTTTCGCAAACCCAGATGAGCACAGAAAGAAAACCCAACATCTTCTAACCATCCCCATTCACTGAGTATTTAGATATAACAGTTTTGTGTCCTTTATGGAGGACAAAATTATCAATGTAAACAACTTGAAGCTTGGTGTTCAGAACTGGGGTACCCTAATAGAAACACTTTCTTCCAGGGGTCATGAAAACATCCACATGGTGACAGAAGTTTTCACTTTTCACTTGGTTGGTTTGAAACACAGTTCTTATTGCTTTTTGCTTGGCTGAGACCTTCCTCTGTAAAATTATGGACTTAACTGCAGTGTGAATATCACTGAACTGTGCATGGCAGCAAATGAGTCAAATTTTCACTAGGGATTAAAGTGTTTATTTTCTATTTTTTTAAAAAGTGATGGGCAGTTGTGCATTTAATTAAATTAATTAATTAATTATTTTTTCTAAAGATTTTATTGATTTATTTTAGAGAGAGAGAGTGAGCATGAGTGGGAGGGACAGAGAGAGAGAGAGAGAGAGAGAGAATTTCAAGCAGACTCTGAGCTGAGCACAGGGCCTGATGCAGGGCTCGATCCCAGGACCCTGAGATCATGACCTTAGCCAAAACCAAGAGTCAGAGGCTTAACCGGCTGTGCCACCAGGTGCCCAGGAATTAAAGTGTTTAAAAACATCTATCATTTGGTAGTAAGTGGAGTGAGAATTTTTTGAATTTTAACTAAATTTTCTCCTTCCTTACTCTTCCTTCTTTCCTTATCCTCCCTCCCTCCTTTCCTCCCTGATTTCATTTTTTCCTTTTTCTCCACTTTGGGCTTCTATGAGGCTAGTCCATGCTGTTCCTTTGAAGTCAAAGGGACAATCACACAAACTGATTCACCCTCCCAGGGCCAATTCTCTGGTGACCTGCTGTAATCGCTTTCCTGGCAGCACACTGCGCATTGTTAAAGGGCACACCTGTCCAAAGTAGGACAAAAGTAGGTAATGCAGCCTCAGGAGGCATATTCTGTGTATATGTACCGATGACAGCATAGCCTGCCAAGAGTCTACCCATAAGAACTTGGCCCAAGTGCCTTTTCTGGTCAGGTATCAGCAAGGAGGAGAGCCACCGGGCACAATGCCCAGTTGCGTGGTAAGAAATCTTAGCACAACAGATAATTCATCTCTCAGAGATTTTAGCTCCAAATTATCTCATTAGACAAATTCTGGTAAGCCAGAGAAGAATATATTAAAAGACAAAAAAGATCAGCTACATTTATCTTTTTTTTTTTCATGTTGAAAGGAACCAAACTTCAAATACTGATCTAAAAAATTAATCTAGATCATTAAAAAAAAAACAACAACACGGAAATTCTAAAGAGGCAATGATAGGAGGACCCACAGCAGTTCTTTCTTAAATATACTTCCCAAGTAAGCTCCCTTACCTAAGAAACTATTCTATGAGTGAGATACATCACAGGAAGATCAAATTTTTCCCCCCACAGAAAGAGTCTCAGAAGTAAAACGACTGCACTATGTCACCAGCGAGGGAAGAAAAATTATGCCTGATAAAGCAGGTATGATACGTCCTTTCCTTTTTATATACGATACATTATTCAGCTCAATGGATATTTTCCTTCTTGAGGGAAATACATATCTATTACTAGAATTTTAGGCATTTATTGCTTAGGAAAAATTATTACATGAGTCCTTTTTCATTTTTCTTTGCAATTCTGAGGAAATCATTCTTTCAGAGTCCTTGAGTCTGTTTCCTTATTATGTTATTTTTTCCCTTTAAGAATTAAGTTTGAACTAAAAGACAATGCCAATTCTTCCTCCTCTCCAGAGTTGTTTGCAAATGTTTTTTATTACCTCCTACCAAAAATAACTAATAATTTCCTATGCTTGCATCCTGCGATTGCTTACCATGTTGTCACTCATTTGGCCCCTGGAAATGTTATTGGTTAAATAATAATAATAATAATAATAATAATAATAATATAAGGTATAATAATAATATTCTCTGATAAAAGTGAGTTATCATAGTGGGTTTAACTTTGTTTAATCTTATTAAAAATTACTGTATCTGTTATGGAAGTGAATCTTCAAAGTAAAGGAATCTATTCTATTCTGTTTTTAAATAACAAACAAAACCCCAACTGCACTTGATTTGGGGACAATTTCCTTGTTTAAGGAAGCGGTAGACCAGCAGCCCTTTTGCTTTTGCTTTCTTGTTTTTGTAATTTGGGGCCAAGAACTTACATGTAGGGGCTTCAAGTATTATTACCTTTGGCATTACCTTCACGATTCACCCATGTAATGACTTTTTAAGTGAATGTGTGCATCTTACTCTTTCTGTCTTACTCTGACACTTACAGGGTTAAACCCTGCCTTGATACATATAACCTCGGATCGGAAACTTGAGATGATGCTATTAAGTTCAGGCAGCTCTTTCATACCCTGTTTCCTCCCACACAAAATAAATAAATAGGATGAAATAAATGACATTTACTTTACAAACCTAAGAGGTTAAGTTATGTCAATTCTTTCAGGCACTCGGTTTTCAAAAATGAAACTTCAAACTCCCCAAATTATACCATGAACTATTGAAAAGTATACATTTTGTATAAGGAATACTGTGTCCATGGGTAGAGAGTGACAAATGCTTAAGTAATTTTGCGGTACTTGTTAGTTACCGTTAAAGGTAATTTTTAAAATAATTAAAGAAAAAAATTTTAAATTCACAAAAACAAAGAAGATAAAAGGCAGAATAAAGTTAATTTATTAAAGAAGTTACTTTGGTGTTTAAGATTTCATTATATTCAGTATTTTATGGCTTAGGTGATAAGTGATCAAATAATTTGTACTGTGTGTTCCAAAATCAGTAATAAACAGTTTAAAAAGGACTTGAATACATCTTTGCCTTCTTACCTCTTACTTCTCTGTGTTTTGGTTTCTCAAGTTCAACTCCATTGCATGATATTTGATTGGCACAATGAAAACCTATCTAAAGAAAAATGCGAACCTGAGAAATTAAATTATTATATCCAGAGCAAATAAAACGTGCCATAATGTCAAAATTTCAAATAATACACATTGGGTAAAATTGCTTAGCTATCGTAGCAAATACGGTAAATTATTTTCAAAGGTACTTGTATTCTCACTTAATGTATTCTTCTCAGGCCAAAGTCCACTTCTCCAACCTGGCTGTAGGTCTCAGTAATGCTTGTCCTCGGTCATCAGAGTCACACATCCAGTGCTGGCACTGGAAAAACAAATCACACCTCAGTCATACTCTGGGTGAGTCAGTCTCATTATTTTCACATTTTCAGGGTAAGAGCATAAATTATGTAAAGGGACAGTTTAAACAATGAGCACGCCTGTGTGTCAAATTTGTTACCAATAGAAGCCTTGCAATCTGTGGACAAGGAGACCGCAACTTAAATTTGAATGCATGGATGCAGTTGCTATATGAAAGGAGATAACCCATGAGACTTACAGAATCTTTCATTTCAGTATTCCTCCCGGCCCTTTTTCCTGAGATTACTCATGTATATAATTTTGTAGGCTTTAGCACGTTTTCAGTTGACCATAAATCGCTCTAAATGCTAAAAACTATATTGTTCACATTGGAAAGAGAAATGTTTCTTAAATTGAATAGCCTCTATCAAGCAACAGGATCCAAAGCATTTGCAAATACCCACAAGAGAAATTAAGGGAAAAAAAAAAAAGCACAATCTTTAGATTGTAATTATTGTTTGAGCTAAACACTAAATAATAGTTCCATTGGTCCTCGTTATTCTTGAGGGGTTTTATCAGCAAAATGGTTAATATAAGTGGAACAGAGAAAATTCTTGATCTGTCTATAGATTTGGAATCCTGAGTAAGGGGTACGTATGAGTGCAATCAGACCATGGGCATTTACCTGGGTTACTTAAGCAGCTTTGACTGGGGTACTTAGATGTTGGGTGACAATATTTATTTAGTTGTCTTTAGTTCCTTCCTAGTTAAGGGACAGTCTTTGGACTAATAATATTGTCATCTCCCCAGAGCCAGTGAGAAATGCAGACTCTCAACCTTCACCCCAGAATCAGAATCTGTGTTTTATAAGATTCCTAGGTGATTCCTATGTACATTAAAATTTAGGAAGCAATGCTCCTGGTAGATAGGGAGTTCAATTTGGGATTGGACATGCAACTAGCTGGGCCTTTCTGAAAATTTGCCCACCAACAATTTCCATCGTTTTTCCTTTTTCTTTCATAGAAAGGAGAGAAGCATAGTACTTTTGCCAAAGACGAATAGTATCTACAGGACAAAGACTATGAATTCACCTGACCTTTGGAACCCTCCAGAAGTACAATTTTGCTTTGCTTTGGTCAACAATTCATGCCCTCGAAATGTGAGGTCCGTGCTGAGTGTGTGTGCCATGTACGTTGTCATGATCGGTGCGATAGTGATGACCCTGTTGGGCAACCTGGTTGTGATCATTTCCATTGCCCACTTCAAGCAGCTCCAGTCCCCAACAAACGTCCTGATTCTCTCCATGGCCACCACTGACTTTTTGTTGAGCTGTGTGGTCATGCCCTTCAGTATGGTCCGGTCCATCGAGTCCTGCTGGTATTTCGGAGACCTCTTTTGCAAAGTCCACAGCTGCTGTGACATCATGCTCTGTACCACCTCTATTTTTCACCTCTGCTTCATCTCAGTGGACCGCTATTATGCTGTTTGTGACCCTTTGCATTATGTCACCAAAATTACCATCCCCGTAATAGAGGTCTTTCTGCTCATCAGTTGGTCCATTCCCATCTTTTTTGCCTTTGGCCTGGTATTCTCCGAGTTAAACATAATCGGTGCAGAAGACTTTGTTGCAGCCATTGACTGCACGGGTTTGTGTGTATTGATATTTAACAAGCTCTGGGGGGTGCTGGCCTCCTTTATAGCCTTCTTTCTCCCTGGGACCGTAATGGTGGGGATTTACGTACACATTTTCACAGTAGCTAGGAAGCATGCTAGGCAAATTGGCATGGGTCCTACTCGGAAACAAGGAGGGTCAGAAAGTAAAATGAAAATATCGTCCAAAAAAGAAAGTAAGGCCACTAAGACTTTAAGCATAGTCATGGGTGTGTTTGTGCTGTGCTGGCTGCCCTTTTTTGTCTTGACGATCACAGACCCTTTCGTTAATTTTACAACTCCTGAAGATCTGTACAATGTCTTCCTCTGGCTGGGTTATTTTAATTCCACTTTCAATCCCATTATATATGGCATGTTTTATCCCTGGTTTCGCAAGGCATTGAGGATGATTGTCACGGGAACCATCTTTCACCCTGACTCTTCCACCCTAAACCTATTTCCCGCAGATGCTTAGGCAATGTTTCCCATTCTCCAAGATTCTTTCCTGGTAGGGAATTTTGGACGCTCTTTCCCCCAAATCTAGGGCCATGGACTTAGAACCTCAAATAAAAAGAAACTCTGTCCCATGGCTTGCTGATTCCTGAATTTACAAAATTAGGGATTTAGAATTTCATTCCTTTGGTTTAAATCAAATGAGGATCTTCTTTTTTTCTTGTAAACATCCCAAGAGGAGACACAGTTGGTCTTCACACTCATTGACAGCCATGCTGAATTTATTTACATCTTTCTTAAGATTATTGTTATATCTTAGAGGAGTGGGGGAGAGAGCTTGCAAACAATGGAAGCCTGGATTATTGAACATGTGAGTGATGCGGAAGGGGAGAAGGAAGCAGACAGGCACAGCTACCTTTTTTTTTTTTTTTTCGGTTCTGATTTAAACCTCTTTCAAAAAGAATTGATGTGAGCTTTGTAATATTTTGATAAAATTGAACTGTCTTATTGAATAAGAAGAATGAATAAAGAAATAATTCGGGAATGTATTCTTTCTTTCTCCTGATATATAATTGTATATACATACACATATGCATGGAGAGAGAGTGTGTGTGTATACATGTAGGTGGTATTTGCACCTCTTTGAGTGTCTGTGTGTACCTACTAATTATTCACAAGCTTGAGCTTCATTCACAAACTGAAGTTCCTGACCTACCCCGGAGCTTTAGGATAATACTTAATGCCTCAAATATCTCTTCTTGTCTTTTTCTGTGTTTTTCTTCTTTCTACCCCATAAACTTATTTTGTCCTTTACAATCTTCTTTTCATCCTTCACACCATCTCTCTAATCTGGTGGTTCTTAACCAGGGACAGATTTGCCCCCTGTGGACGTTTGGCAACGTTGAAGGCATTTTTGGTTTTTACAGCCAGGGAGGGAGTGCTACTGACATCTAGAGGGTGGAGGTTAGGAATGCTGCTAAATGGTCTACAATGCACAGAGCAGCCCCCGCAATAAAGGATTATCTGGCCCCGAACTTCAATAGTTCCATGGTTGAGAAACCCTGCTTTAACCTTAGCTAAGCTCACAGCTTCAATATTCGCGTCTAGATAGATGTCTCTCGAATATATTTATTTTCAGCTGTATCATTTCTTCCAAACTTGAGTGCCTCATTTCTTACTACCAGTGAAGTATCTTTTTGAATGCTCCATCAAGATCTCAAACTCAACGCATCCGGCATCCTCCCTCTGTGCACACCCCACCACCCCAAATCTCTTTCTCTGACTCCTGCTTTGTACCAGAGTTGAACGTACACAGGTTCCTCACTAGACTGTAAGCTTCTTTGTGTGACATTATGTCTTTGTATTTTCCATTTTTGTATCCCACAGTGTCTGGTATGGTTCCTTTCCCATAAAAATATCTAAACATGTTTACTGGATAATTGAAACAGAAACTTTGAAGAGAATGGGAGTTACTCAAATTCACAGAAATAAACAATTATAAAGCAAAGAATGTTAGACAAGTAGGGGCTCCCTCTCTTGGGAGAGAAGATGGAAGAAAGAGCCTATTTATAAAGAAGAAATTGAACTGAATTTAATTCCTGTTCTCTCTGGTCACATGTGTACAATGTTGTACTAGGGAACTTGGGTACAGGGCCAACAGAAGCACTGTGGAAAATGACTTACTGACTGAGAAACATTTGCAACCTTCAAAATGAAGCTTTCATACTCATAGAATGAGTTTTCTGAGAATAGAAATCAGATCTTCCCTTCCCTTTCCTGATGACTCAATAGTGGAAGTGTTTTATAGAAGGATTTGGTCATGTAGAAATATTGTTCACTATCTCATAGATTGACAGATTGGGAAATTTCTTAAATGGAGATATTCAGTAGAAGTGTCTTCCAGCTCAATGGGATATATCTGCAAACTTAGAATTGTTTATATGTGGCTGATGCAATTTATTTATAACCCTCGCCTACTTTTGCAGGAAGTAAGGTTGCTCTTCAGAATGATAACTTTCAGACACTGGTAGGTTGCAAAGAGAAAACTTGTTATCATTAGCAGAGGTTTTAATGTTAAGTGCATTTTATTACAGTAATTCTTACAGTAATATCAGAATATTTGGTTAACCAAACCCCTTCCATTCTATGATCTGGCCAAGTGACATCATACATCCAGGCAGGACATCTGAATCCTTGAGGTTTCTAATGTTCATATACGTGTGTGTGTGTGTGTGTGTGTGTGTGTGTGTGTGTGTGTGTATATATATATATATATATATATATATATATAAATCCCAAATGCTGTTGTGAACCTTTTTACTTTTTTTGACTCTATCCTCACTGTAGACTATCTATTGGAAATGACTCATTATTCCAAGACACATTTAATAACATCTCTATTAGGTTGAGAATTCCCAATACTCTCTGGATCTCTGTGTTCTGTTGAATATAGAACCTCCTATGGGGCGCCTGGGTAGCTCAGTGGGTTGGGTGTCTGCCTTTGGCTTCTAGCCATGGTCCCTGGGTCCTGGGATCAAGCCCCACATTGGGCTCCCTGCTCAGTGAGTCTGCTTCTCCCTCTCTCTCTGCCCTTCTTTCTGCTTGTGTGCTCTCTTTCTCACTCTCTCTCAAATAAATAGATAAATTAAAAAAAAAAAAAGGCTCCTGAGGACCGTACTTGTAATTTGATAATTTGAATATAACATATTTAGGTCTTGAGATGTTTCGGCAAATTATTATTTTTATCAAAGGACAGGATTTGAAATCAGAATTAGGTTTTGAGATGCTTAGTAGAGTATTGGTTTTTTCGTTAATGATTGTAGGAATTTAATCCTTTGGGAGATGTCCTCTGCCCCTAATCCTGAAGGCAACATGCCAGAGGCTCAGGTCCTCCTTCCTTTTGAAGAATCAGAGAGGCAGGAGAAGTTCCTCAGGCTCTAGGCTGAGATAGACCTCCTTCCTGGATCTGAGGAGGCAACAGATAGAACACGGCACGATAACAGGAGTGTTTTACCACCTGCTTTCCCTGATGAGTCTTCCTTCCTCTTTAGGGATTCAACAAGGCTCTTCGAACTGCTGGAGCCAGGGGACTGAACAGGAAGTGCAGCCATTCACTCAGTACATACTCATTTTGTCATTTGATCCTCAGAATAGCATAAAATGTGACTTAATATCAAGGAACTGGGATCTGAGGCCATAGGGTGGTCCTTTTTGTAGGCCAGCATTTTCTTTTGCCCACTAAAAGATAGCTAAATAGAGAAATGAGAGAACAAGTGGAAGCTTTGGCTGCAGTCATAATCATTCCTTACCTTCACAAAGAACTATGTTATTTGTGAAGGATGCCCGTGAACATCAGCTCAATTATTTCTCAAAACAGCACCACATGCTTTTCCCAAGTGGGAGGTGGTTAGTCCAAGCAAAAGTGAATCATTCCATTATTGTTCCAAACCCAGTGCTCTTCTTTCCAGAATGTATCTTGGTTGAATAGAGCAGCCATTTTCTCAGGAGGATGGTGGCTGCCATGGACACTTGGCTGTCTGTATTGAAGGCCACTCAGTTCGTTAAACATTTACTGAGCGTCTACTATGCGCCAAGTGCTACTCCGAGTGTTTGTGGTTCAGAGATGAATAAAATTGAAATCCTGGCTCCAAGGGGCTTATTGTCTAATAGGAGAGACATAGCCACTCAATTACACAACATAGTAATATGTCCTACGATAGAGCCAGGCACAACAAGCTATGGGAAGATAAAGGAGGAAAATTTTGCCCAGCTTGGGGTGTAGGGGAGACTGTCTGCATTTTAGGTCAAAGAAATATGTTATCAGATTGAACAAGAGATCCACTTCCAACCACTGAAATATCTAATCTTAACACTCCTTATAACCTCTAGCTTGAACCCCTGTTCCTTTAAGAGATTGTGTAATTTTCCCGATATTATAAGATTCAAAACAAGGTCTATCTCTTGGTAAAGCCTGTGCTTTTCACCTCATCTACTGCTAACCTAGGTTTTCCCTTTTGTATGCATTTAATTGATCTTTCGATTGCAGAGGGACTACTAAAAACTGGAAAACTTACACTCCTTAAACAAGTTCTGAAATTGCTTCTCTATTTGTATCTTCAAGGGAATTGCTTTTTACTATTCTTTCTGTTAAAAAATAAATAAATAAAGCCCTCACTTCCTCAGACCTTAGTCATCAGTGGTGATTGCTGTTTCAGACTGCAAATTCCAACAGAGGCAATTCTTAAAAATTTACTAACTGCCTGTCCCAAATATCGCTGAGCATTTATGGGTTCCTTGGGGATCATTGGTTAGCTTTTTTCTTTTTTAGAATATCTCCTCGTAGCCTTCTCTCTCCTGGACCAACACTCATTGTTTATTTCAAGGGAGTCTGACATGGCTTTGGGGGGAAAACATTAATATTCCTCTCTTGCAGCCTAGGCTAGTGGCTTTCGTGTTATTAAAAAGCAAGACTAATTGTTAAAATCCTAAATCTAAACAACACTTTGACTATCTTATAAATATCCCACTTACTCTTTCCTGTTTCTACATTATATAGCCACCTCAAGGAAAGCTGGGGAAAAGGAACATCAGTGAAACCTGAGATAAGCAAGAAAACCTAGAGGATCCAAACTCCAATGACTTTCGCTCCTAGTTGTTATGTAACTGGAATGTATTTCTGAAAGTGAGTGGAAGAGAGGGACGAGAGCCCTAACCTGGGAGGGTTGACATAGGATCTGAACTAACATCCACTCGCACTCTTGTCTGTCCAACTCCGCTTACTCTGTGACAGGAACTGCTCTTAACACTTTTCAGCATCATGACAAAACTGGTGTAGGTATTGAATTATATTCAGTTAATAGATGAGAAAACTGGGCACAGCGTGTTAGGTAATCTCTGACCTAGAGAATCACACAACTAGAAACAGTCTTTATAAATTCTGCATCTCCAGATAGATTCGTGATTGCATATTGCATTGCAGGTTTGATGTAATATACCTAACAAACAAAGCACACAACTTTTTTTGAGAATTTCCTCCCTCAGGCCTTATTTTATTTATAAGACCCTTGTCTCTATTTTTCACAGACTCTTGGTCAGATTCAACTTCGAGCCATAGGACTTCCTGGCTGATTGCAGATGGACTATGACTTATAAACCAAAGGGTGTCATGGTTTGTGATAATGTAGGATCTTTCCCGATCTGATTATCACGTTCTGGATCCAAAATCTATTTCCACGCGCATGGACTTGATACAAGGCAAGTTTCTAGCAGTCACTACTGGGTTTCGCCCAGGCTTTGTACAGAAGGTGGAGATGCCTACCAACTTCCTTCATTTTTTTCCCCATTTTTTTCCTTCGTTCTTTTTGATCTCTACACCTTCTACGAAAGGCCCCACTGGCAGATACAATTTCTTGCCACCTTTAGAATTATGTCATTTTTGCAACACCAGTTTGACTTATATTGTGCAATGATCTCTCCAAGGCCCTAAAGAGGCATTCCATCCTCTGGAGGTTTGGTACCAAGAATCAGAGAGAGCAGAATATGATTGAATGTATTATTTTCCTTGATAATATCCATGTGAAGCTGGGACATATAAGTTTAATTGTAGGTACTCTTACCAATTAGGGAGAGAGAGTGATGAGGAGGATAAGTGATGACATAGGCAGTAACAAAACCAGAATATAACTCTGCTGTGTTCAGGGCACTGTTTCATCTATTGTGATTTCTTTAAGTGACACAAAGCATAGAGCTAAAAAAAAAAAATCGTGATGAATCCGGTGTGGGGGGTCACAAACCAAAGCGCTTATGATCAATTCTCAACTATTTTGTTGAAAGAAATGTACACGAGTAATCCTAAAGCAGAAGGGATATACGAAACTCACTAAAAATAAAACTAAAGAACATATAAAACCAGTGTCTTCAATTTTCATCTGTAATTAATTGGCAGGATGAACGATCCTGTCCCGAGTCGGAGCCTCAAACTACCAAGACTTGTGAAGAGTGCAAACTAGGTCCCTTGGTGCTCCTCTAGCCCTCATTTGCATGACCCACCACACTGAGGGCTAGTTTGTATTTGGAGTATAAAATCATTGTCTGATTGCACATCTGTCACCTGTGCTGATGGGAGAGAATTGCACATACTACGTTCACCTGCTACAAGAAGGGCTTCTTCTGACGAACTGATTCTGATTCCTACCTATGTAAGTAGCTTAGAAATGTGAATTCAGTTTATTAGAACTTGTTTAAAATTTCACAGGCTAGTGTTAAGATAGATAAAATATTTTTTCAGATCAGATAGCTCTTTGGAGATGTATAAACAATCTGTGTTCTCTTTAGAAATCGTGCAACAGGCAAAACTGAAATCGGGTCATTCTCTACTCTTTTAATTATTTGTATTTTGAATTATTTTCTTGGGAAGAGTTGACAGGTCATTAAAGAGCTTAAGCTGTTGATTTTACTGTCAATTTATTCAATTCTTGAAGGGAGGAGCCTGAAGTTACTCCTTCCCCCAAGTAATGATTTGTTACAAAGGATGAATTCTTGCCTTGGTTCAGACTCGTAACTTGAAATCTCACTTTACATTTGACAGTAGGTGAACTTATCAAAAATGGTAGAGACCCCCTCTACTACTTTGACATAGCCTGCTTTGTCTTTGTGGAAACATTTAGCTTACATTCCTCTTTTCCTTAAAGATATAGTCTACGCTAATTTCAAAAGTGCCCAGTCAGACAAAACAGATCTAGCAGAGAAGTGACTCTTACGAGACCTAAATCCCATGCTGCTTTGATTTTTGGAGCACATTTGAGTCAGTACCCAAGGAAATTGTACCAGGTTCCAAACTGCCCTTCAATTTCTCCTCTCTCTCTCTCTCTCTCTCTTTTTTTTTGGGGGGGGGGGGGTGAGACAGGTGGCCAGTTCCCAGAGAGAGAGGAAGAGTAGAAACCATAAATGAGCACTGTCCTCAACCAAGGTGCTGAAGAACACCCCACAGTATTGTGCTACCAGATGAATGGGTCTTGCCCCAGGACAGTCCATCCGCTGCACAT
Source organism: Ursus americanus (assembly GCF_024610735.1). Taxonomy (NCBI): domain Eukaryota; kingdom Metazoa; phylum Chordata; class Mammalia; order Carnivora; family Ursidae; genus Ursus; species Ursus americanus. The sequence continues at coordinate 45,958,621 of NC_142137.1, read as the reverse complement.
TCAGTTGGCCATCTACCTGGCTTGTGCAGTGGGCATGCTGACTACGGTCCTAGGAAATTTGTTTGTGGTGTTTGCTGTGTCTTACTTCAAAGTGCTTCACACCCCCACCAACTTCTTGTTACTTTCCCTGGCGCTGGCTGACATGTTTCTGGGTCTGCTAGTGCTGCCCCTGAGCACCGTTCGCTCAGTGGAGAGCTGCTGGTACTTTGGAGACTTCCTCTGTTGCCTGCATACTTACCTGGACACCCTCTTCTGCCTCACCTCCATTTTCCATCTCTGTTTCATTTCCATTGACCGCCACTGTGCCATCTGCGAGCCCCTGATCTATGCCTCCAAGTTCACGGTCAGGGTGGCCTTCAGGTACATCCTGGCAGGGTGGGGGATTCCGGCGGCTTACACTGCCTTCTTCCTCTACACAGATGTGGTGGAGAATGGGCTCCGTCAGTGGCTGGAAGAGATGCCTTGCGTGGGCAGTTGCCAGCTGCTGTTCAATAAGTTTTGGGGCTGGCTCAACTTTCCTATGTTCTTCTTCCCCTGCCTCATCATGATCAGCTTGTATGTCAAGATTTTTGTGGTTGCCACAAGGCAGGCTCAGCAGATCAACACCTTGAGCAAAAACCTGGCCGGGGCTGCCAAACGTGAAAGAAAAGCAGCCAAGACCCTGGGCATCGCGGTGGGCATTTACCTGCTGTGCTGGCTTCCCTTCACTGTGGACACGCTGGTTGACAGCCTCCTGAACTTCATCACGCCACCACTGGTCTTCGACATTTTTATCTGGTTTGCTTACTTCAACTCAGCCTGCAACCCTATCATCTACGTCTTTTCCTACCGATGGTTCAGAAAGGCACTGAAACTCTGCCTGAGTCAGGAGATCTTCTCATCTCGGACACGCACTATTGATTTGTACCAAGAATGACTTTTTCAACTGAATGCAGGCAAGGGGTGTGTCCTTGCAGGAGGAATAAGTGGTGCTGTGGCAGTGGGCTGTGTGGCGTCATGAGTTTGTGGGCATGCTTTTTAGGGCACCATGGTTTAAGTGGTGGAAAAAAACCAACTTCTTAATTCAGAAAGAAATACAGCCCTCTCTTTATTCAATGTTTCTGTAGTAGAACGTAGGAAAAGGAGAGAATGAAGTCAACTAAATATTTGTTGGATAAGTTGAAATTCTGTGAAAATATTGGGCTCGTTGTTTATTACTTCCTTGAGACAGGGGAGATACAGAGGTGGAGGGAAAAGAGCACGAGGTTGGGATTTCTGAATTCTCATCCTGGTTCTGCCACCTGGCAGTGCTAGGTGAGACTATTTTGGCAATCTTTGCAGTCCTTCCTATCCCACAGAGTTTCAGCTAGAAAATCAGGGTTTCATACTGTTTGTCCTCTAAGGTCTCCTGAAGCTCAAACATTGTTTGATTTAACTTTTGGAAATATTGTTTGAATCTTAATTTCACATTACTTTCATAATTATAGTCAAGTGTTTGGACTGTTTCTTTTTTAAAATGTTCCCTTTAGAATCCCTGTCTTCTTGGAACCCTACCACTAAACAGGATTGTAAGCTGGATTCATCCATTTCAATGATTACTGAATAAATGTATTATATTATTAAAGGAATATCTCCTCCCTTTCCTTTAATAATTGAAACTTGGAAATAGTGAAATATTTTGTAAAGTGATAATGATCCACATCTTGCCATTGTAATATTTCTTCCTTTAAAAAAAAAAATCACAAAAGTTAGACCTACTATCTTTCCAGGGACACAAGTACATAATTTTCTTTGGTAAAACAAGTACATATGCCACATGCTTGCTCACCATTGAACCAAGTGTTTCTTACAAGCTAGTACTAGTAAAGGTACTGACATCTTTTATGTACATTTTGCTTCTGTCTTCTTCCTAAATCTTTTCTAACAGCTCTCTAGTAACTCCCACATTTCTTTTTTTTCTTTTTTTTTTTTAAAGATTTTATTTATTTATTCGACAGAAATAGAGACAGCCAGCGAGAGAGGGAACACAAGCAGGGGGAGTGGGAGAGGAAGAAGCAGGCTCATAGCGGAGGAGCCTGATGTGGGGCTCAATCCCATAACGCCGGGATCACGCCCTGAGCCGAAGGCAGACGCTTAACCGCTGTGCCACCCAGGCGCCCCAGCTCCCACATTTCTTACTGAATATTTTTCAAATTAAAAATCGCTTATTTGGAAAACTTATTTGTAAATTAATTGGAGGTCTCTGAAGGACAAATATATAGATAGATGTAACATAGATACGAACATAGACCAATCTCCATAAATACAGAAGTAATGTTTTAGTTTGTCATTGAAGTTAGCTGAAATGAATTTATTTCACTCCAATTCTTTCTTTCTGGCTAGAAAGATAACTTCTATTAACTTTATTTTTTTCTTAATTAAAAATTATTTATTGTAAACATATTTTTCAATGTCTTTTTTAATGCCTCATTTTTCTTTGGAAGTAATTATTCTTTCTTTTCTAATTAACTCAAGTATTATCACATAGTTTAATGAAGAAAATTGTAAATTAAAATCCATCCTAATATATATAATCTTGAGACATTATGGAACACAGTGCCTTAGATATAGGAATAAATATAATTTGCAAAGTATATATCAGTCATTACTTTAAAAAACATAGTTTCCTCTGCCTAGAAATAAATCCACACCTCTTCCCAACCTACTGAGCATGGCACTGTATATCCTAGAAGAAGGCTCGGATATACCACAAGCTGGAACTCCACATAAACTTTTTAAATGCGTACTTAAACAATGTTAGACAGGTTTTTGTTGAAACGGGACTTCTCAGAGTCTTTAATACGTCGTGTCTCGTGTTATTGTCCAAGAGCAGGATATAGCATGCAGTAATTCCTAAACATTGTTCACGCAGAAACTTCTTTTCCCTGGAGTACTTTATAGGATGACTGTCTGATAAAACCTCATTTGGGAAATGTTGGCTCGGAGATTTAGAGGAGAATTAAAGGAGTCAAAACCTGAGCAGAGGGGTAGAGGTAAGAATGTCTCCACAATGAAACGGAAAATGCCTGGGGAGATGTAGGGAGAGGGAAAAGTGGGGGGGCTTGAATGCCAGCCTCGGGAAGGTCAAAAGGGTGACTATTCCCTTGGAAGTTGTTTAGCTGTTTTATCTCCGTATTTCCTGAACGCTCTGTGCGCTTTCTCGGCTTCTTTGGTCATGCTATTCCTTCAGCCTGAAAAACCCTTTCCATCCTTTCCCTCCTGCAAAAACTTTTTAATCTCTTAAGGCCCAGCTTAAATGCTGCTTCTTTAATATGTCTCCCTGATCTTCCAGCTAGATGCCAATTCTCCTTTCTTCTGTGTTCCTCAAGCACATCTTATTTTTGTTAAGATTTCTATTTATTTATTTGTGTGAGAGTGCGAGAGAGAGAGAGAGAGCAGGAATGGGGAGTCAGACTCCCGGCTGACCAGGGAGGCCGACATGGGGCTCCATCCCAGGACCCCGAGATCATGACCTGAGCTGCAGGCAGACACTTAACCAACTGAGCCACCCAGGCGCCCCTCAAACACATCTTTTATTGTTTAAACCTTTATGAATTCCAAGCCATAATTGCCAGTATATCAGTTTTTTCTACAAGATCTTCTAAGGTTTTTGTTCTGTATTCCTGAAACACTGAACCCAGAATCCAGAACACTAAGTCTTCAAAGATATTAGTGAAATGGATCAGTGAACGGGTCAGTATAAGGATTAATGCCCATTGTCCTCACACAACTGTATACCCTACATTTCTAAAAATAAACTTTTTGTTTTAGAATAATTTTAAATTTACAGGAAAAGTAGTGCAGAGAGTTCCTATACCCTCTATCCCACTTCTCTTATTAATAACATTTTATTTTTTATTATTTTTTTTTAAAAGATTTTTATTTATTTATGCGACAGAGAGACAGCCAGCGAGAGAGGGAACACAGCAGGGGAGTGAGAGAGGAAGAAGCAGGTTCCCAGCGGAGGAGCCCGATGTGGGACTCGATCCCAGAATGCCAGGATCACGCCCTGAGCCGAAGGCAGACGCTTAACCGCTGTGCCACCCAGGTGCCCCTATTAATAACATTTTAGATGAGTATCATGCATTTCTTACAATTAATGAACTAGCATTGATATATTATTATTAATGTATCAAGAAAAAGTCCATACACTATTCAGATCTCCTCAGGTTTCCCTACAGTCCTTCCTCTGTCCCAGCTTCCCATCTAAGACACTACGTTGCTTTAGTTGCTATGTTCCCTTAGGCTCCTCTAGACCCTGATGGTTTCTTTTGCTCCCCTTGTTTCGGATGACCTTGATGGTTCTGAGGAGCCCTGGTCAGATATTTTGTAGGATAGTCCTCAATGAGGGTTTGTCTGATGTTTTTCTCCTGATTACACTGGGGTTATAGGTTTTGGGGGGAAAAGACCGTAGAAATAACATGCCATTCTCACCACATGATGACAAGGCCGCTCTATTACCGACATGACTGTCAGTGTTGACGGTGGCCTTTAATCGAACTGAGCCGGTGTTTGTCCTTTTCAAATCGCGCTGTGACTCTGGCAACACTGCTTCTTGCCAGTTACAGATGCTTCAAGATAAAGGTCGGATCCTATTACCTGTTTCTGCGTAAGCCAGCACGGATTCAGTACACTGTGGGCATGGGGTTCATGTTCCAGAAGTGAAAAAAAAAGATGAATACGGGAATGTTTTTATTGATGTATATTCCACTTATCTCCTAAAACTAGTAAATTCTCTGTTGAAATTAAGTTTTGTTACAGAAAAAGAAAGAACTAGAGACTGTTTGCAGAAGAAAATCTCCCCCCCCCCCCATGAAAAAGTAATATTCAATGTATTTGAGCAGAACAGCATAGCAGGGAGTGCTCTCCATACCAACCACTTACACAGTTTTGAGTAGTAGCAGTGGCAAGAAGAGCAGACAAATAATTGTCCTAGCATCATTTGGGGAAGTACAATGCCTTCTGCTTTCTGCAGTGGGGGAGGAAATAATTACATGAGAGTAATTTGTCTGGCAATCACAACAGCCCGTTCAGGTTGGTGTCTATGTTTGCAGATGTCCCCCAACCCCCAAGACATCTCTCTGCATTCCCAATCAGATGAGGTGTCTCTGTTACTCTACACGCAATTTATAGATAAATATTTGAGATCTCTCTCCTCAGACATTAGGCACAATACATTTAACTGCTCCCCAAAAGGCTCCCTTGGGAAATTAAGCAAAGCAAAAGAAAACAAGAACCTCAGGAACGCAATTCACGGGTGAAGTTTTTGACAGGTTTTGAGAGGGTGAAGAACTTTGTAAGACAAAGAAAGGGGATCAAAGAACAAAGATGTTTTCAGGTGGCATACCAGAATAAAGGAAGAGTCCGTGAATTAAAAGAAATGAAGGAAGAAAGTATTTTTAGAAAATGGAATATGCTGAGCTCTGAAGTAGTTAGCAAATAAAAATTTAACATTTATTAAGAAATTGCGTGCTTTCGAAGAAGTGACAAGGAAGTGCACATCTTAACATGACTGGAAAAACACTGATCCACCCTATTAAATTTGAAAAGTAATTTGTTTTCTCCTCATGAATAATCCTATTTGATTTTTAAAACTTATTTCATTCGGAAGTTGTAAAGATTTCTTTTTTTTTTTTTTTTTTTTAAGATTTTATTTATTTGACAGAGATAGAGACAGCCAGCGAGAGAGGGAACACAAGCAGGGGGAGTGGGAGAGGAAGAAGCAGGCTCCTAGCGGAGGAGCCTGATGTGGGGCTCGATCCCGTAACGCCGGGATCACGCCCTGAGCCGAAGGCAGACGCTTAACCGCTGTGCCACCCAGGCGCCCCTGTAAAGATTTCTTTAACTTCCCCAGTCCAATTGCTTACCTTTGCTCAGGGATCAAATTCATGGTGGCTGAACTGTCCTCGAAAACCCAACCACTCACAGAGGATCTCTATTATATTTTTCAATTTTCCATTTTTATTATAAATCTTAAACGATTTCTATAGCAAAATTAAAATTATATAATACAAGATTACTGAGCAGTTGATTTCAATTAACAAATAGCTGCCTCCTTTATTTTGATAAAATTTCCTTTAGTCATAAACACCTTTATTTTTTACCTTTAGCATTTCTCTTCATAACAGCCACCAATATGGGATGTAACTGTGGGGTTGAAGGATCACTTCTTATCTTATCTCTATGTTGTCTGACCTGCATTGCTGACTAAGACATGCAGTCCGTCCAGATAAACAAATTGCATCAATGGGAAAATCCCTAGCTGGAATCCCTATAGTGTAAGATGTGAACTTGGAAGATTATTTTCAGCAGTGATTTTTAGGAAAGTCATTCTACTAAACAACTCTTTACATTAAATTAGCTTAGCCATTATGGATTTAGGGCCAAAGATTTCTTTGGGTATAGACTTAAATTTTCCCCTATTCTCAATCCTGACTTGGCCACCTTACTGAGTTTCTGTTACAAAAACACAAAAGAGTGCAGCTTTTTCTGTCCTGGTAAGAATAACTATTTATCTGCACTGGCTACCAACAAGTAGAAAATGTGACATACTTTGAGGACGATTTGAGATTTGACGAACAACATTATAGGAAAGTATTAAAAAACAACACGGTATTTAGAGTCATGACCGTGACCCTGTAAGAGTATTGATTAAAGAGTTCAAACAGAGTCCCAGGAGGAAATACTAGAGGACTGTGATGGAATGCGTTCAGAAGAGTTCTACATAATATTTTTCATTAAATGGGGCAGCATTAAACGGGGGCACCTGGGTGGCTTAGTCGGTTAAGCATCTGCCTTCAGCTCAGGGTCCTACTCAGTGGGAAGCCTGCTTCTCCCTCTCCCTCTACCTGCTGCTCCCCCGTTCATGTGCGCTCTCTTTGTCAAATAAATAAATAAAATCTTTAAAATAAATAAATAAATGGGCAGATACAGGGCGATTAGCAGGAAAAAAAAAAAAGCAAAAACAAAATGGGCTTTTAGACTAATGTTGACTGCCAGGAGAGGACTTAGAAAGAGGAGAAGCAAGGAAGGTGATTTTTTTTTTTTAAAGATTTTATTTATTTATTTGACAGAGATAGAGACAGCCAGCGAGAGAGGGAACACAAGCAGGGGGAGTGGGAGAGGAAGAAGCAGGCTCCCAGCAGAAGAGCCTGATGTGGGGCTCGATCCCATAACGCCAGGATCACGCCCTGAGCCGAAGGCAGACGCTTAACGACTGAGCCACCCAGGCGCCCCAAAGAAGGTGATTTTAAACATCTCCAATCTGGGGCTGGAATTTTTTTTTTTTTGAATTTAGTATTTTCCTAGCAAGAAAAAGAAGGCTGAGTTGAGCACATGAGCGCCAACCAGGGCACACAGAAAGCCCTGGCTGAGGCACTTGTTTTGAGAGACTCAACTTCTCAGCAGGGCCGGAAGGAACACTTCTCTTCATGGAGGAAGATGCTGTGGAGTCTGCCTCTTAGAAGCAGGGAAACACATTATTTATAGACAGACCTCCAATGTGGAGGCCCCTGGAGCTTGGATGCCACCCTGGGGAGAAAGGAGCAGAATCCCTAAATTTACTGCATCGATGTCTTGTTCCTGGAGGGATATGAGCCTGTAAGCAAGATGGAAGTGTATTGCAGAAAAATACATTGCATTGTAGCACGCCTGAGTAAGTGGTAGCTAAGATTTGTGTCTGTCACCATGTATATATTATGTCCCCTCCCCTCCCACACACTGACCTCTGCATAAATCCATACCGCTTGCAAAATCATCTTAACCCTTGTCCATTTCTCCCGTATCTCATGCTGCTCCCCACGCGGCACCTGTCCCACAGCCCCTGGACCCTCCTGATCCCTGCTGACACCTCGTTCTCCCCATCTCCACGCCTTGGCGCTTATTGCCCTCTCTGCCTGGATATCCTGTTTTTACCATAAATCTCTCTCCTCCACCTACTAGATACATTTTAAGTCTGTCTCCTTGGTAAATTTACCCCAAACACGCTTGGATAAAATTCAATATCATTATCACCAATGCCTTTAAAAACTGACAACCTTGAATTCTGAAGTCAGCAAAAATACCGTTCAAAATTGAAATGTGAAATGCAAATATTTTTAGGTGGACAAAAACTGAAAATCTTCATTTCCAGCATATCCACACAAAAAGAAAACCTTAAGGGCGTTTCCAAGACAGAAAAATCGAATCCCAGAGGAAACACTGTAGTGCAGGAAGTAATGACGTGTGCACGAAGTCAGTACCGGAAAAATAAAAGGAAGGCTGAATGTAAAAATGAACATCTTTTTGACTTAAATTATGGCAGAATTAAAATAAGTGACAGCGGTATCAAAAATCTGGCAAAGGTAAATGGAGTATATAATCACAATTTCAGGCAAACTCTTGCGTTGCTTTGAATTGGTAAAATTATTAATTTATTAGAGAATTTAATTAATGAGGGATACATATTAAAACTCTAGGATTCCAACAGAATAATGCAATTAAGTCCAATTTATAATTTCCTGGGAGAAAAAGTGGATAATAAAAAAAATTAAAATTAGTCAAGAGAGGTCAAAGAACAAATGTAAAGAATGAAAAAATAGGGGAGACTGGGTGGCTCAGTCGTTAAGCATCTGCCCAGGGCTCGATCCCAGGGTCCTGGGATTGAGCCCCACATCAGGCTCCCTGCTCTGCTGGGAGCCTGCTTCTTCCTCTCCCACTCCCCCTGCTTGTGTTCCCTCTCCCACTGGCCATCTCTCTCTCTGTCAAATAAATAAATAAAACCTTAAAAAAAAAAAAAGAATGAAAAAATACTAAGATAGTTGATTTCAGCCCAAATGCATCAACAATTATATTAAATATGTAAGAATACACATTCGAGCTTATTGGACTGGATTTTAACATTCGGTTGTAAAATCTTTCCTTTATTTTACCCTCTCTCTTTTGGAGAGAATTCAAACAACATAACTACTTAAGAACTAAAGGGCTGTTTATCAACATAAATGTGTTTTCAGGATAAGCCTAAACTTAAAACGGAAGTATTTGTGAGATATTAGGAATTTCCCATGTAGTATGACATGGAATATGGTGTAGGAATATATCAAATTTGAAAAAAGGCGTTCCTCAGATTCAATCAAACATTGCCTAGAGCGAGCTTCTCCAAGCATCTGCTACAGACATTTACTGGTGTGGTGAAACAAGGTCCCATTCCTACTGCTGATTCTGCCCACGTCTCTGCTTTGTCACTCACCCACTTTCCCGTCTTCTGAGGGGAATTCCTTGGTGTTTTCACTTTCATGCTCACCTTTCTGTGACTTTCAAAGCTCATTGTCTTCTTCCTAGTCCCTGTTAATGACACGTGCTGTTGGTCTTCCCCTAGATTCTTGTTTTCCTCACTTTCATTCCAACATCTCCTTTTGCTGGAATTATTTTCTTCAATCTCCTCAGACCCTCTGCTTCACGCTCTCACAAGGAGATGAGTTCCTCCTGTTCACCAACACTCCTCCAACAGCCAGGGAATCAGATGTTAAATTCAGATCTGCCACAAGCCTAAGGTTTGATGCTTAGGGGACAATCTCCTTCGGACGTTTCTCCACTGTGGAATTGATCATGACAAAATGATGTATTTATAACAATAACTATCTTTTCAACACGATTACTTTCATGTGCTATGTCACTTTACTTCTTCAAGTGAAGAAGTGAGAACAGTTGCCTCTCACGACATATAAATACTATCGCTGTTGATTATAATGCAAATTTACAGTGTCACATATTTATGGGGGAAGATGATATATTCGAAAAATTGTGTTTGGACATTTAGCTATCTATTTGGGAAAAAAAAATTGTATCCTTCCCCAAAAACACATGCGCCCAGATATACATATTCCCCTGGGACAGATCTGAGTGTAAAATAAAACCATAAAAATTTAGAAGAAGCTATTGAATATTTTCATAGTTTCTCATGGAAAATATTGGTAGACTTACCATAAATTTTTAATTTCCATATAATAAAAAAGTTTAGAAAAGATAAACTTGAAAAAAATCTTTAGAACATGTATTGTGTTCTAATTGATTTAGATGAAATGAGGAAGAAAAGGATTTTCTTTTTTTCCAAACACTTGAGCCTCCAAAGCTCAGGCCCTATTCAGAAAAGAAAAAGCCAATAGTCACTAGATTTGAGGAAGTTATGGGCAGTTTCAAAACTTCCCTGTATTCCAGATAAGAGTAGGAAAGGACAAAAGTAAGTGAGAGAATAGTAAGAATCTCTGAGGCAGGAGCACTCTTTCTCTCCCTCTCTCTGGTCTGGGCTGAGAAAAAGGAGCAACTATTAACGCCAGTGTCATTGGTTGAATAATGGCCCCTTGAAAGAGATCCGCATCCCAGTACTTGGAGCCTATCGCTGTTAGTCCTCTTTGGAAAAATACGTCTTTGCAAATGTGATTCAATGAAGAATCTTGAGACGAAGGAATTTTCTGGGATTATTTGTATGGGCTCTAAATGCTGTGCCAAGTGTCCTTATCAGAAAGAGGCACGGGGAGATGGCACACGGAGGAGAAGGCAGGTGTGATCACACAGGTAGAGACTGGAGCCATGGGGCCAGAAGCCAAGGAAGAGCAGCAGCCCGCAGAAGCTGGGAGAGGCTAGGATGGATTCTCCCCTAGACCTCCAGGGGGAGCGAGACCATGTAGGCACCTTGATTTTGGTTCAGGAAAACTGATGCCATACTTCTGGCCTCCAGAATTCTAAGGGAATAAATCTGTGTTGTGTTAAGCCATCAAGGCTCTGGTAATTTGGTACCAGAGCCGTAAGAATCTATTGGAGTCAGGTAAGTTTAAGGAACGAAGATCCAAGTGCAAGGAAAACCCCTCTTTTCCTCGTGCAGAACTCACAGGGCAGAGACGGCTGCACAGCTTGTCTGAGCCCGTAGCCTGAGAGCCTTCCCGAGCACCTCACTGCTCTGCACAGAACAGGGACAGGAAAAATTCCCAAGTCCCTAAGGGTGCCATGGAGTCATGACAGGTCCTCGAAACTCCACCAAATGTTCCATGGCCCGTGATGCCACAAGTACAGCTAAACTCTTCTGAGAAGCACACTGGAATTGGCTGATAAAAAAGTCAGAGCTAAAGAAGACTCACGGCCAGGTGCGAGGGGTGACTGCTCTGTGACAGCATTGGACCAAAGTCCAGAGTCCAGGCAGGACATCTCATTGAGGGTGGAAGGTCACCCAGACCAGATCTCCACTCCACAGAGTCACTGTTGATGCCTGGTTCACTCGCAGGGAAGGCAGAGAAAACCCAGACAGACGGAGAGGAAGTTTCTATCGCCTGGAGGTCAGGGGCGTGGCTCAGACATCAAGTTCATTTATAGTTGGCAGAGCACAGAGGAGCAGGACACAAGACCTGGAGATAATTGCTCGGATGCCCATCCCCAGTTCATCCTTTACTACATGTTAACCCTGGGCAAGTGATTTACTTCCTGTGTTTCAGTAAAATGGGAATAATCATCATGCAGACTTCATGGCGGTTTTCTGTGTGTGACTATTTAAGAACTTACTCCCTGTAAAACACCTAGATAGAGCGGGTGTCCAAACGCTGTTTGCTACCGTTGAAATGGCAGCTGCCTTAACAATAAAGTAACACGTTTTGTGCACCTGAATCTGTGCCCTGTGACTCACCAAAGATATTTGTGGATCTTTCTAGAATTTCTACTATGTTCGAGGAAGCATTTCTGCACCATAGACTATTCAAAGCCATAAGATAAGAGCTATGACCAAATTCTAAGGAAATTGGTGTAAAGGTGTAAGGGAGACGCTCTGAAGTTATGTTGGCTTCAGAAACCTCTGAATATTTGTGAGGAGACAGAGTTTGAAAGGGAACTTGAGAATGTTTCCAATTTCCTGGGCAGACCCAGGGTAATTAGCAGAGGCTAAGGGGAGGGGAGGGACGGAAGGAGGGACAGAAAACTAGGGAGAACATAAGCGACAACTCTGACTTCACTCAAATCTCTGAGTCTTAGCTGAGGACACCGGAAAGGAAGGGGCTTGAAACATAGAACTAAGACCCCCAGTTAATAACCTAATTTCAAAAAAAGTGGAACGTTTTCCTGGAGACACAGGAGAGACTGAGGAGGGTACACTGGCTGTGAAACCTGAAGAAGGCAAAGCAGCATGCCCCCCACTGAGCCCCACAGGGAGGGGCTGGAGCACCTGTGAGAGACTGCGGGGGGGGGGGGGATTGGTAAGCACGCCATTCAGAGGTTAGGGTCATGTGAACATCCTCTTTTCCATGATGAGATGGGTGGCCATTTATCCTAGAAGACACCCGCAAAGACAATCCCAGCCTATTCCCGTGGAAGCGAGGCAGACTATATAGCCCCCTGGAATTTAGATGCAACCCTGGGAGAGGAGACTGGGAACCCCACATTGACTGAAGTTTATCGCACCCCATGACATGGGGCTCATGGGGGAATTAAAGGCTAGGGATTTTCCCATTGATGGAATTTGTTTATCTGGACGGACTGCGTGTCTTAGTCAGCAATGCAGGTCAGACAACATAGAGATAAGATAAGAAGTGATCCTTCAACCCCACAGTTACATCCCATATCAGTGGCTGTTGTGAAGAGAAATGCTAAAGGTAAAAAATAAAGGTGTTTATGACTAAAAGGAAATTTTATCAAATTAAAGGAGGCAGCTATTTGTTAATTGAAATCAACCCCTTAGTAATCTTGTATGATATAATTTTAATTTTGCTATAGAAATCTTTTAAGATTCATAATAAAAATGGAATATTGAAAAATATAATAGAGATCCTCTGTGATAATTTTCTTAGACATCTTTTAGATTTTTTTCCCAGATGTATTGAAAAGTAGCATCCTATTTTCTTTGTGAAAATCAAGGACAGAATTCTCCACATGCACCATGAGCACCAACTCGTCCCCCCCTGCGGCCCAGCAGCTCTGCTACCCGCACGTGACCGGATCCTGCCTGAAAGCTCCCTACTCACCTGGACCCCGGCTCATTCTCTACACGCTGTTTGGCTTTGGGGCTGTGCTGGCTGTGTTTGGAAACCTCCTGGTGGTGATTTCCATCCTGCACTTCAAGCAGCTGCACTCTCCAACCAATTTCCTCCTGGCCTCCCTGGCCTGTGCTGACTTCCTGGTGGGGGTGACCGTCATGCCCTTCAGCACGGTCAGGTCCGTGGAGAGCTGCTGGTACTTTGGGCCAAGCTTCTGTACCTTCCACACGTGCTGCGATGTGGCATTCTGTTACTCTTCTCTCTTCCACTTGTGCTTCATCTCCATCGACAGGTACATGGCCGTCACTGACCCTCTGGTCTATCCTACCAAGTGCACGGTGTCCGTGTCAGGGATCTGCGTCAGCGTCTCCTGGATCCTGCCCCTTGCATACAGCGGTGCCGTGTTCTACACAGGTGTCTATGACGATGGGCTGGAGGAATTATCTCGTGCCCTCAACTGTGTAGGAGGATGTCAGACAGTTGTAAATCAAAACTGGGTGTTGATAGATTTTCTATTCTTCTTTATACCTAGCCTTATTATGATAATTCTCTATAGCAGTCTTTTTCTTGTGGCCAGACAACAGGCTAAAAAGATTGAACATACTGGAGGCAAAACAGAATCGTCACTAGAGAGTTACAAATCCAGAGTGGCCAAGAGAGAGAGAAAAGCCGCTAAAACTCTGGGTATCACGGTGGTAGCATTTATGATTTCATGGTTACCATACAGTATTGACTCATTAGTTGATGCCTATATGGGCCTCATAACCCCTGCCTACATTTATGAGATTTGCTGCTGGTGTGCTTATTATAATTCAGCCATGAACCCTTTGATTTATGCCTTATTTTACCCGTGGTTCAGGAAAGCCATCAAAGTTATCGTGAGTGGTTCAGTGTTCAAGGACCGTTCAGCCACCATGAATTTGTTCTCCGAACAAATGTAAGCAATTGGACTGGGGAAGTTAAAGAAATCTTTACAATTTCCGAATGAAATGAGTTTTAAAAAAATCAAATAAGACTATTAATAAAGAGAAAAGAAATTGCAATTCAGACTTAACAGGATAAATCAAGGTTTTCCAGTTCTAACTGTGCACTTCCTTGTCAATTCTCAAAAAATATTTACACGACTAGTAAATGTCAAATCCCTATTTGTTCGCTGCTGCAGAGCTCACTCATTCCCTGCACACACTTCCCTTACTCCCTTTTGCTCTTTTGTCCCATTGATTCTTCTTCCCTTTATAACCTGAAAACATCTTTGGGGTTTTTTTCTTCCCTCTTTTCCTTACAAAATTTTGTACTCGCTCCTACTTGTCAAACATTTCTCCGCAATTAGCTCTCACAGGGCTGTTGCGTTGTTTGTTTGTTTTGCTTTCTTTCTTTTTTTCTCTTTTTTGGCTTGGCTTTGCTTGTTTCCCCAAGGGAAAATTTGGGGGGCAGCAGTTATTATGTTTGATGTCTGCATGGTGTATGTGCCTCAACATCTGGATCCTGCCTCTTGTTACAATGGGTGGGATGAAGGAATGAGTAAGTGCCTTCTGTTCCATAGATGGTTGCAAACTTGCTATCAATCAAGTTTGGATATTGATCGAGTTTCTATCATTTTTCACATTTAGTTTTCTGTACGGACGATTCTGTATGGTAATATTTTTCTTGTGGCTAGAAAACAGTCTAAAGAGAAGAAAAATTAAGAAGTCCAATATTGATAACATCTATTTAGGAAGGACTCGTACCCAGTCAACTCAGTAATTAGAAAATTTAAAACCCAATTAAAAATGGGCAAAAATGTTAATGAACAGTTCACCGAAGTGGATACATTACTAACCAAGAATAACATGAACAAATTCGTAATACCACCATTCATTAAATTAAAAACATGAGATACTACTAACATTGTCTAGAGTGGTTAAAATAAAAAGAATTGGGGCACCTGGGTGGCACAGCGGTTGGGCGTCTGCCTTCGGCTCAGGGCGTGATCCCAGCGTTGTGGGATGGAGCCCCACATCAGGCTCCTCCGCTATGAGCCTGCTTTTTCCTCTCCCACTTCCCGTGCTTGTGTTCCCTCTCTTGCTGGCTGTCTCTATCTCTGTCAAATAAATAAATAAAATAAAATAAAATAAAATAAATAAATAAATAAATAAATAAATAAATAAAATAAAAAGAATTGGCAATACCAGGTGTTGAAGGGGACTTGGAGCAACTGGAATGCTCATAGATTGTTGGTGGGTGTGTAAAATGGTGCGATTACTTTCCAAGATAGTTTGTAGTTTCTTGTACAGATAAACATACAGTTTGCATATAACAATTCTACTCCTAGGTATTTCCCAAAAGGAAATGAAAACATATGTCTATGCAAAGAATTATGCCTGAATGTTTTTAGCAACACTGTTACTAAGAACCCCAAAATAAACACAATCTAAATGTCTATCGACAGGTAAATGAATAAAATAATTGTGATTAATTCGTACAATGGATTGCTATTTAGCAGTAACAATGAACCGCTAAGTATACCCATTAATGGATGAATCTCACAGACATTGAGCTGAGAGAAGGAAGGTCACAGATGGGACATATTGTGTGATTCTTTTCTCATGTGATTTTTAGACCGGACAAATTAATCTGTAGTGATAGAATGAACATCAGTGGTTGCCTAGGGCAGTCTAGGGTGAGATCTACTGTAAAAGGGCTCAGGGAAATTACTGGGTTGGGACATTGAAAATGCTCTATACCTTGATTGCCAAAGTGGATACATGGGTGGATATATTTATCATAAGTCATCAGCCTGCACACTTTGAAAGTGTACATTTTTCAAACATCAATTATACCTCAATATGAAAAGGCTAATTTTTAAAAGTGACCAGAATTCATTTATTAGAAAAATCTTTTTCAAAGCCTAAGCTGAGATCTGTTCTAGAGACCTAAGAGGAAAAAGAAATTTGTCAATGGTAAAATCTAAAATATAATATAGGAATATCCATGTTCCAAAGATTTTTTTCATATTATTTCTTTAATATCTTCCCAACAGTTCCCATTCAGAAATTAAACAAACTACCAAACGAACAAAACCAAAAAACCTTAGCAAAAACCTGCTTTTTGGGTGTACATACACTTCCTTTGTGTATTTTCATGAGGTAAACACTGTATTTCCACACGCCTGTTTTTCCAAATCAGAATTATTAAAACTCAACCTGAGACATTCTAGATTTTAATAAATGATTCTGCATTTAATTTCTGTAACACAAACCAATGATGGAAAGATAAAGAGCTTATTTGAAAGCTTTAGGGACAAACAGGAATCATAAATAAATGGTTCTTGCAAAAATGAAAATGCAATCTCCAGTAATCGGTAAGAATGAACAATATGGTTTCAAATTTTAGACAAAGGTTTTTAAGGACGGGCCCTATTT
This sequence comes from Ursus americanus, assembly GCF_024610735.1. Classification (NCBI taxonomy): domain Eukaryota; kingdom Metazoa; phylum Chordata; class Mammalia; order Carnivora; family Ursidae; genus Ursus; species Ursus americanus. Next base: position 45,942,213 of record NC_142137.1, on the reverse strand, counting down.
CCATTTCTATTTCATGAAAAGGTCAGATGTCATTTGGAAATTAGAAGGGTCTAAACTTATTTTTAGCATAAAGATAATCATTATTTAGATTTTTTTTTCTTTCCACACCTTGCACTATGGGGATTCAATCTTAAGGGCTCTGGGTGTTTGGAATTATTTGGCTGCTTTCCTGAGAGGACAGAGTCATTCGAGCATTAATATAGCTCTGATAAGTTGAGGGGGGGACGCAAACAAAAAGTGGCGTGTGTGCATCATCTAACAGCTCCTTGATGACCAACGTGTCTCAGATATGAAAGACTAAGGTGACACAGAGAAACTATTTTTTCCATTAAAATAAACAGCCTTTTATGCAATGATGAAAATTAAATGCTTATTCATTACAAAGTGAAATATTTTGAGATAAAGACATGAATCACTTTTTAAACATGAAAATAAGGATTTGGATTTACAAAGAAATAGGGGAAGAACGTACCGGCAATTACTGACCTATTGTACATATCCTTTTTAAAAGGACTTTTAACAACTGGAATGACGTTCTTAGCCATAGAAGACGACGGTTTTTCCGGGTAGCAAAACGGAGAATCATGAGTAGTGATTTGCTCCCTCCTGCAGCTGTGCAAATGTGCTTCGAGAACCTGAACGGATCCTGTGTCAAAACTCCCTACTCGCCAGGCCCCCGCGTGATTCTCTATGCAGTGTTTGGCTTTGGAGCTGTGCTGACTGTATTTGGAAACCTCTTGGTGATGATTTCAATCCTTCACTTCAGACAGCTGCACACACCTACAAACTTTCTGATCGTGTCCCTGGCCTGTGCTGACTTCTTGGTGGGAGTGACCGTCATGCCCTTCAGCACAGTGAGGTCTGTGGAGAGCTGCTGGTACTTCGGGGAGAGTTACTGTAAATTTCACTCTTGTTTCGAAGGGTCGTTCTGCTACGCTTCCATCTACCACTTGGGTTTTATTTCTCTCGATAGATACATTGCTGTCACTGATCCTCTGGTCTATCCCACCAGGTTCACAGCGTCTATGTCTGGTCTATGTATTGCCTTCTCTTGGCTCCTTTCAATTATTTATAGTTTTTCCCTTCTTGGAACAGGTGCAAATGAAGCTGGGCTGGAGGATCTAGTAAGTGCTCTCACCTGCGTGGGAGGCTGCCAAATTGCAGTGAATCAAAGTTGGGTATTGGTCAATTTTCTATTATTTTTCATACCCACGCTTGTGATGATAATTGTTTACTCCAAGATCTTCCTCATCGCTAAACAACAGGCTAGAAGAATTGAAAGTATGAGCAATAAGACGGTGAGATCAGCAGACAGCTACAGAGACAGAGTGGCCAAGAGGGAGAGAAAAGCAGCAAAAACCCTGGGAATCGCAGTGATAGCCTTCTTGATTTCATGGTTGCCCTACTTCATTGATTCCGTCATTGATGCCTTCCTGGGTTTCATCACACCCACATATATCTATGAAATATTGGTTTGGATTGCTTACTATAACTCAGCAATGAACCCCTTGATTTATGCTTTCTTTTATCCTTGGTTTCGAAAAGCCATCAAACTAATTGTCACTGGCAGCGTCTTGAGAGAGAATTCCTCAACAATTGATTTATTTTCTAAGTGTAGGTTTTAGATTGAAAATAGATTTGCAATGAGCATGGCATTGGGAAGAAAAAATTAATCATAATTGTGCAAGATTTTTTTTTTTAAGATCCTTATTTAATTGAGAGAGAGTGAGAGTGAGAGAGATCACAGAGGGAGAGGGAGAAGCACACTCGCCACTGAACAGGGAGCCTGACATGGGGCTTGATCCCAGGACCCTCAGATCATGGCCTGAGCTGAAGGCAGATGCTTAACTGACTGAGCCACCCAGGCACCCTTTGTGCAAGATCTTCTAATGTAAAATAATTGAATTATGCTTTCTACTGGAATGCTTACATTCAGGTTCATAGTTCTTTGGTAAATGCAACAACATTAAAACCCATTTGTGAAGGAAACGGCATGGCCTTGGAGCCAGAAAGGCCCGGACTACGGTACCAACTTTGCCATTTAAAGCTGTGATCTTGGGTGGCTTAGTTTACTCTGAGCTACAATCTATATGAAGAGCCTAGTATATTTTTGTTATTCTAAATCCTGCCTTTTGTTACTTTATATGAGTCAATCCCTGGCTGTATCTTCTCTTTGTTCCTTTGCAATATTTTTTTATTAAAATGTAAATACAACTAAGAGATACTTAAAAAGTTGGTGCCTCTTTGCTCTGACAAGGTAAGGGAATGAGTCTGCACTGTCTGGGGTTCAGATCTGTGAGTCCAAAAATGTGATTCAGAGTCAGAAAAACTCAATCAAGAGACACATCTCCTCACTGCAATATCAATTCAGTTATTTACAATGGAAAGATAACCGGCATCATTAAAAAAAAAAAAAAAGCCACATTTATTCCGTAAGCTTCTTCCTGGTAAGTCTGCTCCTAGAATTACATTAGGGTTCAGAAATTTTGGCAGTTAGCATTTGTCTAAAGACAGGATTTTAAGATTGTCATTCATTACTTTATTTTAAAATTCATCTCTTTTTTATTCACGTAGTTGAACTTTGTTCCAAAAATTACTTACAGGGGCTTTGAAGCATATATGTGAAAATGCAAGTTAAAAATGTGTTCAAAAGAAGAAAGAAAACTGAAATATAGGGCATAAAGAGAAGCCAAGACAGAACCTGCAAAATGCGTTTCGTAAAGGTGAAAAAGGGAAACTGAACTAGTTACGCAATTCACAGAGGATCAAGCAACCCAGTTATTTCAGTCTTTTCTTCCTACTAACACTGAAGGGTACTCACGCACAATGTAAATAAATTACTGATTCTATTCTAGCCCTAGCTTTACTGCAATCACACACCAAGATTTTAAAATCAGATATCAGATCTTTGGAGCAGGAGGGAATATATGTCACAGTAATCTTGCTATATTTTTCAAATTTCTAGCTTGATGTAAATCGACATTGTCTACTAGCATGTCATTTCTATATTACACAAATGCTATGAAGTGGTAAACCTTTCCTGAAATAGTGTATCATTTCTGATTATACTGTGCTTGTGAGACACTCTCCTGTCTTTATTGGATTTTACAGATGATCAAAGGCACCCTAGAATGTTTAGTATCATTTTACCTACAACTCTTTAGTTCCAGCCCTGAATACCATCAATTTCTTTGGACTCCACTGGTTTCAATGTAGCAACTTCTTCTTATCCTGTTCTGCCAGTTATAGAATCTTCACACTGCTTCATTAAATTCTTTTATTTTTTTAAAGATTTTATTTATTTGAGAGAGACAGAGCATAAGCGAGGTGGGGAGGACAGAGGGAGCTGGAGAAGCAGACACCCCACCAAGCAAGGAGCCCGATGCAACGTGGGGCTCTATCCCAGGATCCTGAGATCATGTCCTGAGCCGAACTCAGCCCCTTAACTGACTGAGCCACCCAGGCGCCCCTGTGTCATTTGAAAGATAAAGAAGCTAAAACCAACGTGTTTAAGAAATCTGGGGAATATCACAAAGCTTCTGGATTCAAATAAGCACTTTCAACATCAGTTTAATACATTTACACTGTCTTCTTTTTTTAGTAGCCTTTCAAAATTAGACAAACCTTTTAATTTTTACCACTTCCTTCCTAGACCAACATACTATTATACTATTGTACTTTTTTATGAGTGTGAAACCTTCATCTTGAAGAAACCAGCTCCTTCCCTCATTATTCTCTTCTGTGAACTATTCCTGGCTGTGTGGGGACTTTGCTATTGGCCTTTGCTTCCATGAACATGTACTGAGTTCTTCTGGGATGCATACGTGAGCTCTGGAACTGGAACTGGAACTGAAAGGATGTAACGCTAAAACCCCTTTCCGTATGAATCTCACAGTGCTTATTATTATCAATGCTGCAGGTTTATATGTGTTAGTTTGTAGCATACGCGTGTGACCAGTCATGAAGATGAATTTTATTTGAACCATCCTCTGAAAAGAGTCTCATTCTCTAACTACAGGGCATTGGTTCAGAACTGGAAGGATGTCACACTAAAAACCATTTCAACCTAATGATGGTTTATCTAGGTCAGGGCACCCTCATTCTGTGCATGGACCCCTTACCTGCCCTAGCCTCCTTCATCTGCACAATAACCCTATAAGAAGGGGAATATTATGACTACTGTTCCATTAGTGAGGAGCCTGAGGCATAAGGAGGTGAGTCGCGTGCCAAGGTGGCACAGTTGTTAAACGGTAGAAGCTGACTCATAGGCAGGCAGTCAGAGGGTAAGTGCACCTGCCACCAGCTAGTCCTCCCTCACAGAGGAGAATGTGGCCCAGCCTCTCTGCATCCAAGTCCTTGGGGGCGATTTGGAACACAAGGTTTTTATACCAATTTCTACCAAAGGAAAATATGAGCATCGTAAAGAAAAGTGCCAAGTTCTTTGGGGTAGATGGGGACACTGGAGGGAGTAATTGATTTGCTATGATGTAACATTTTAAGATTTTATTTATTTATTTGAGAGAGAGAGAACGTAAGTGGAGAGAGGGGCAGAAGGAGAGGGAGAAGCAGACTCCCAGCTGAGCAGGGAGCCGGACAGGAGCCTCGATCCCATGGCCCTGAGATCATGACCTGAGCCGAAGGCAGACACTTAACCGACTGAGCCACCCAAGCGTCCCCCTGATGTAACATTTTCAACAACATTTTTCCACTGATCTATACTTCTTCATTATGGAAATAGTATTTTGCTGTACAAGGCTTTTCCCCTGAGGCTGAAGGGAGGGTTATTCGGATAAACTGTATCTTTTTTTTTTTTTAAGATTTTATTTATTTATGTGACAGAGAGAGAGAGACAGCCAGTGAGAGAGGGAACACAAGCAGGGGGAGTGGGAGAGGAAGAAGCAGGCTCATAGCGGAGGAGCCTGATGTGGGGCTCGATCCCATAACGCCGGGATCACGCCCTGAGCCGAAGGCAGACGCTTAACCGCTATGCCACCCAGGCGCCCCGATAAACTGTATCTTAACTACTAAGGCAGGATTGGCCCGCATACCACGTGCAATCATGATCTTGTTTTATACTATTAATTCATTTGGCTCCTTTGCACCTTTTCTCCACACGAATCACTCAATCTCACCTAAACATCATTGAGATTAGAAGTCTCACTTTCTCTCTTCCACAGTTATCATTAGTTCATTATTATGAATAACAATATGATTATGTTTGCAAAGTTTATGTCCCTTTAATAGTTCGTGTATTTAACAGTACCTTGTAAAGTTTCTCTTTATTTTTCCATGTGCAAGGACTAAAACAATAGAGATTGTAGAAACATTTCTATATGTCCTCCTGTCTTAGGAACTGCCATGTTCAATGTGTCTATGACATTACTTTCTGCTTTCTAATGTTCTGTTGTGCATATTTGTTCATTCAAAAATACTATGTTACTAAGGAGAAGGCCCCGCTGGGCCTTACGCTATACTTGGAAATAATGGATCATCAATAAATGTTTATTGAATAAATAGCTGTGTATTTCTTTAAATATAGAAATATTTTAATGAGTTAATATAGAATGTGCATGGTCCCATTAAGACAATAATAGACTTAGAATTTCTCTCAAGCTCTATTGGTAAGAATGGCTCTTACCTCTTTAAAAACCTTATATTGAGTGCAGTTTGGGTTGTGTTTTTCTCAACTCTGATTTTTCAATCAATTTATTGTATCTGATTTTTCTTTCAGATTCCATATGATCTCACAGTGCTTATCATTATCAATACTGCAGATGCGTATGTGTTAATTTGTAGCATATGAGTGTGACCACTCATGAAAATGAATTTTATTCGAACTGTCCTCTGAAAAGAGTCTCATTCTCTCACTACAGGGCACTGGTCATTGAATTCAAGGGACAGAAAAATTCCCAAAGCAGAGACGTATTTTTCCACGTACCCCTTACCACCCAGACATTAGACTGTGAAAACCTGAAAGTTACCTTTAAAATAATCTAAATTAAGCCATCCTTTACCACATGCAGGCCGTGGCTTAAGTAACCTGCCCGAGGTCAGACAGCCGGCATCTAGTGAATCCCTGTAGAGGGCTGGCCACACTCCAGCAGCAGGGCCTGAGCTGAAGCTTCTCATCTCCTCTAACCTGTGGTCCCAGCACAACCTCTCCTTTCTGAAGGCTGCCTCCACTCCCCTCCCCTAGACCTGGCTTGCCTGGTTCCATGGATCCATGGCCCGCTCCTCCACACACACGTACACATTTATGATTCTCGATTAGCTTTGAACAACTTTATAGGACTTCAGTTACAATCATGATGTTAATGAGAATTAGAATTGTGGTTCAAAAAAGAAAATCCCTGAGAACTTTAAATGGATTTCTCCATTGACTTATAGGACAAGCACACTGAGGAGCTGTGTGAAGCCAGCATGACTCCATTCCTTAATTGAAGCTAAGGGATTCCCTGTGGCCCATTTCAGATTTTCTTTTTATACTTGTCTGAATTTGTTGCCTGTTGCTGTGTTCTTTTTTTTCAGTTGTCCTCTTTGTACTTTCAATTTAAAGCCTCAGACCTTTCTTTCACCCAGAAGAAACTTCCCCTGCAATTGCTTTTTTTTAAAAAAATTTTTTTTAAGGTTATATTTATTTATTTGAGAGAGAGAGAGAGCGCAAGGGAGGGGGGTGGCAGAGGGAGAGGCAGACTCTCCGCCGAGCAGGGAACCCGATGTGGGCCTCAATTCCAGGACCCATGACCTGAGTCAAAGGCAGACGCTTAACCCACTGAATCCCCCAGGTGGCCCTACAATTGCTTTTTAATATTTCCTTCCTTTTATACTCTTTGTGATTGTTCTTCCTGGCTCTATTGGAAAGAACAGCTCTTTATCTCTGGTAACCTTTTACTGTGTGTATTTTGGGTTGTTTTTCAATCAATATGATCCCATCTGATTTTTATCTTTCAGAAATGCTTTTTGAGGCATTTCACTGGGATTTTAGGATTAAGGTACAGTGTTCAACTATCTTCGTGGGGCTGATCTTCTGATGATATGTACCAATCAACCATCCCAATTGTGAAAACACTGAAATGCTTAATACTGGTTGGGAAATATCTATGGCCCTAAACCCCCACGCAACTCGCTATTTACTTTCCCTAGAAACTTCTCCCCAGACTCCAAAGGCTCCTCATGATCCAGCAGCTGAAAGATCAGTGTGAGGCAAGGGAGGACATCTCCAGGGCTGGCTCTGTCTCTCAGAATAGCATGCGTTCCAACCCATCATGGCCTCCATCCTGCTATACAGTTTTTTAGTGTTTGAAAGATCGACCCTGAATATTGAGCTAGAAATCAAGTGGTCACATTCTGAAGAGCATTTCATCAATGATACATTTATTTTATTCATGTAAGCTTAAACAGGAGAAGTTAAAGAGTGTATTCAGAATTATTAATGATTGTTTAATTATCATTTGCTTTCTAAGAAATGAATGAGGTCTCTCAAAATGTATGGTAGGGTGGTGGCAAGTATTCTTCAAAGTATTCAGAAAAAGCATGAAGGAGTGGAACTGTAGTCATCAGATTCGTCCTTTCTGCTGGTCTATGTGGAGGCCTGGCTCACTGAACATGTCACTAGATTTGAGACCGTCTGAGCTTGGTGCGCCGCGAACAGAAAACGGCTTTACCATTGTCTCTGCTGCAACAGGCAAACACTCTATTGACGCTCCCTTGCCCATGTTTTAATAACACTCTAAGCGGATCTGGTTGCTTTCCACTCAATTTCCAATATTTATAAGCCCATAATAAATTCTTTCTAATTCAGATTAAAGCTTTGCAATCACACCCAGTTCAGTACTCTTATCTTTCAGGGGTGTCCAGGCCCAGGCCCTCGGGCCCTAGAGTGGGGAGGAGTATCAATCTGCTTTCCACTCTGCTTTCCTGCCCGTGGTCCCACCCGTCCTCCAGAGCGGAGCAGCAATGGAATAAGGAGAATATTACTAATGGGACAAAATTGTCCTCACACCTGGGAGTGTCAGAGTCTTGATGGACAATGCCCTGAATGTGCCAGGTGCCCAACTGGAGGCTCTGTGATGAGGTACACGCATGACTCCTTTCGAGAGACGTCTGGTCCCCTGATAGAGCTGAGCCATTCTAGTTGAAGTTCTAACTCCTCCTTAGAGTCTGTCCATGAAGGGAAACCTTATAGACCTTTGTTTCTGGGGTTCCTTCATCCAAGGAATCTCTCCATTAAAGAAGGTACTGGCAAGATGTTTCAAACTGATTCCCCGCTGACCTGCCCAGACAGTCCTGCTGACCTGCCCTGTCTCTATGTTGAGCAGAAGAAAGCGGAGTTGGAGGAAGATGGCTGGAAGGAGAAACAGGCCAGCACAAGGAGGAAGCCTGTCCTACCAACTATCCAGGTGGCACCGACAGATTAATTTCGTGTGGCCTAGAGGACATGTGGAAGCCTGTCAGGTGTGTCCCTTCCTGCACGCCTCCCATTGCAGGGTACACCGAGAGTCTGTGACACGTCCACTGAAGGACGATGTTGGGAAAAGTCAACTGAGCACTGACCACAAGCCCAGGGACCTGGGGATGGGAATGCCTCCTGCAGGGATGCCCGAAGGACCCACATACTGTTGGGACGGTATATGACGTCACAACACAGGGGTCATGACCATTAACCAAAAGTTATAAGGAGACCAAATTCAGTATAAAAGTGTTGCACTCCTTTTCTTCTATTCTCTGTTGCTCCCTATGGCATAGAGCAGAAGAGGAGGACGGGATAAAGAGTAAAAGATCAGACATGCCCTATCCCTAAACCAGGCTTTTTAAGTCCAAACTTGGCTGGCGCTGGACATAACGAGGACAGGGATATTCAGTTAGATATAAATTGTAGTTTTAAACTTGAGTTTAAAAATGGAATTAAATTATTTAATTTTTAAAACTGAATTCAATAAAATTGAATTTTTAACACTCAAGAGTGATTCTACGATATGTCTTGATCTAATGAAAGAATGAAGGAAGATTTGCTAGAGCACAATTAGAGGCTGTGATCGGGGAAAAATTAATTTCATGTTGTTTCTCACCCCCAAGTTTTCCATAAGCAGTTAACACACATTTCTAGGAAATACTTGTTAAACACAAATTAATTATGCGATGAGTCAAACTGAGAACTGATTCAGCTATAACTAACTTGACAGATTGCTTGGACCGTCAATTAGCTGTATTGATCGTGTTATCAGTGCTGAACTCTGCTCATTTACAGTCGAACACTCTGGCTCTGATTTGTGTTTGGTTAGCTTCAGCCTCTAGTCCAAAGAGACAAGAGTACAAACATTTTTCTCCCCTTCCTCTCGTTAACAAATGTCTGAGTTTGGGCACTGGAAAGACAGAGAGATCATTAATGCATCTTTTTCCCTGATAATGAGAAATGTTTCACACTTTGAGTCACTGGGGAGATGGTTTACTTAATGCACTTTTATTTTAGGAATGTCTGGGAAGTTCAAAACTTGCCAACTGATTGTCAGGTGCAGAGAAGAGACTGAAAACTTTGGATGATGCAAGACAATCGAAAGTTTGCCTCCAAGTCCTGCCGTTGGGGTTAGAAGACATAACCCCTGAGAAACATGATCCCCTTAACCATGATCTTTATCTAATACAAATACGTTTACTCAAGATGGTCTTATGAGCAAGATAGGAAGACTCATACATGTGCAAGAATTTTAGAGGCTTAAGGAAGAACGTCAATTTACATGGCATCTCAGCTCTGGGCTAGTTGCTTTTTACAGACTAACCCCAAATACGAATGTATAAAATAACCTAGACTCTGCTAATAACATTCAAAGATGTAGAAAAAAAAGGAAAATTGCAAAAGAATTCTTTTTCTTAGTAGACATTTCATATTGCTTTCTCTAGAAGGTTCTCTAGAAGGACATCTGTTTCCACTGGCTCATGTCAGGTTTATTAACAGTCATTATTACTTCACTGTCTCTAATAAGCCTAGAGTTGACCAGATGCTGTCCAGGTTTGTTTTGAGGGTGTAATAAAAGGCTTATTTGCTGAAAATACCACCTTTGCTATTAAAAATACCAATGGGTCAAAATAATAGTTTGTAGAAATTTGTATTAGAAATAATAAAATTGGCTTAAAATGGGGGCACTAAACAAATCAACTGCTAAATTTTAACTCTGCCAGCTAAGGACACAATAAAAAGCAACAGCACCAGGGACAACCTGTAGGTACTTTGCCATAATTTCATATGCGTATGTTTTAATATCGAAAGTTGAAGAAGAATATAATCTAAGAATAAAGGACAGTCCTGTAAATTGAGTAAACCTTCCATCATGAGACTTATGTCCCACTTTTCTTATTTTTCTCATTTTTTTCTGACCGATGAGAGTTTTGCCACAGTCTAGTGTTGTTCCTAGACTGTGTCTCCAAACAAGACAACACCAAAATGCGTAAACACTGAGAAATAACATTAGAGACATGTTTTCCTCTGTGTGGGTTCCCTGCACCTTTTAGAAACCTGGTCTTTACCTGATGACTGGGCTTCCCAGCAGGCAGAGGCTGAGGTGGGCATTTTCCTGGCTCCTCCTCGTGGGATGACAGCATTCTCCCTCCATCCTCCTTAAAACCCCAAGGTTATCAGATGGCATCTCCTCTGCCCTCCTTAGTACAGTCAGGCATAGCCTCCAGAGTCCTCCTCCCTTCTTTCACGTGAATTGTAGTACCCAGCACTCTGTACTCTCTCCAGTACTACTCTCCAGATATACAGTATGTAAAACACAAACACTTGCTCTATTAAGTGCTTTAGAAATATTCATTCCTACAATCATCAGAATAACTCCACGAAGAAGGTAGTATTAGTATCCCCATTTCACAGCAGAGAATACTGAGGCCTCGGGAGGCTGAGAAGTTGGGGAGAGTTGGATTCTAGCCTAGGCAGACTGGAGACCCAGAGCTCATGTTCTGGACCATGTGCTGAGCTGCCTCCCAGATCCTGGAAATCCTCTCCACCCCACCTCAGTCTCTCACTCACAGGGTCTTAGCCTAGGACTTCTCATTCTTAGGGCTGCAATCTCTTACCTGAAACTCTTGGGACTACTGGAAAGAAGATATTTTTAATTTGAAAAGGCACATCCATTAGACATTAGAAATATACCAGTGAAGTATGGGAAGCACTTGTAATCCACACAATGCTGTCTCTGCACCGAAGCATGACTATTCAGACAGAATGGAAGAAATAGGCATGAAATGACCTATGTCAATGTTTGTCACCAAATTAATTAGACACAGACTTCCAGTGTTCTAGCTTTTGGAACTTCAGAATCTGGACTTGTACCAAGATCTGAAATCCCTCAAGTTTGTGTATCTGATCAGTGACTCCTGCCTTTCAGGCTCACTTTTCTAGAAAACCAACTGGAAGTAACTTTTCACCTCTCACTTGCAGGGATTCTTCACTGTCCTCCTTACCTGGCTTAAATGCCAGCAACAAATATTTTAATCACTTCTTAGAAGTGAAGTTGAGGTTGGAAGAAAAGATCATACACTTGTTCTTATTATTTTTGTTAAGGGTTACTCTATTTATCTATTTGTCATTTTATGTTATTGGTTATTATATGCTACTGAGTTCTAACCATAAATAAGTCCTTTTCCTTCCTTATATTTATTCACAGCTCCGTATGGTGGGTAATATTGCTTTATTTGGAGCATATGTAGAGATGTGTGATCTGAAGCCGGGAGAGGTTAGGTAAGATGTCCAGGATCACATGGCCAGGATTTGTCCTCAGAGCTTTCTGATTCACAGTCCTGTGCAATGATTCTCTAGGGACGCTGCCTTCCTGTCCTGGAGGATGGGCTTATGCCAACTCATCTACTGTCACTGCTTACCACTTTTCAAGAAATGACCTAAAAAGTAGAAATAGAACACCAAGGAAAGGTGAAAAAAGACTCTTGCTAGCTTTCACAAACCCTGAATGCAGCACATAATTAATATTAGAGGGGATGGTTGGACGATCTTAACCACTTGTTGCAAAAACTTATTAAAAATACTTAGCAACAACAACAAACATACTTAACATCAGGATGTGATTTACAAGATACTTTATTTTATTTTAAAGATTTTATTTATTTATTTGTCAGGGAGACAGAGAGCACAAGAAGGCGGAGTGGCAGGCAGAGGGAGAAGCAGGCTCCCTGCTGAACAAGGAGCCCGATGCAGGACTCCGTTCCAGGAGCCTGGGATCAGGACCTGAGCTGAAGGCAGATGCTTAACCAACTGAGCCACACAGGCGTCCCTACAATATACTTTAATCACTTTAAAATGTAGTCCCAATATACACAAATTCAATTGCAATTTAGTTTTATTAGGTAGGAAAAATATAGCAGATGCATATTTTCTTTTTTTAAATTATGTTTAGTTAGCCAATATATAGTACATATTTTCAAAAGATATTCTCCTAAAATAAAGCAAGGAAGCAAACAGAGAAATCTAATTTCAACGTTCAGATAAGAATAGAAATGTGGATTTTGAATACCAATTTTAGTATATTTATTTCATCACAAGCACTAAAATGATAGAGATAAAATGCAAAGTAAACTCTCCCTACACACATTGTCCATTATACATAAAGTTAGACTTTGTAAAAGCATATAGAAATATACACATAGGAGGGCCAGATGACATATACTGTTTTATAATCTGGGTCAGGGTATTTTGGTTTTGTTTTGATTTTAGTCAAAAAACATATTGTGGTTGTCTTTCCATGTCAATGTATACAGAACTCTTGCACTTTTTAATGACTTTATAACCTTCCGCTACATACGCGGGGCATAATTTATTTAATTTACCCCATATTGATCTAGGTTTTTTCTACTTCATAATTAAGAGTTATACAAAAAATGTCCTGGTCATGCTTGCTTCCTTTCCTGGCTCTTTTCTTAGGATTACTTTCTAGAAATGGAACTGTAGCAATCAAGTGACATGTATGATTTAAATTTTAATTTAAATATTTTAATTCACTTCAGAAAGGAGAAATTAAATTAAATTTATCCCCGATATATATGAGCATGTTCAACTCTTATGAGGGTGTTTAATTTCCCACACTCTAATTAAGGTTGGGCACCTAATATTTGCCAATTTGATACATGAAACTGTATTATGTTTTTAATAGCATTGTTTATTTTTCATGTATTTGGCATTTCAATGTATTTATTAGTCATTTGATTTTCCTTCTGTAAAACTGCTACTGACTTGTTTAGTGTAATGTTTGTCTATGTCTTAGTGTTTTGTCAAAGTCTTCTATGTTTTTAAAGCTATTAACATTTCTTCATCATATATACTGCCAATAGTTTTTTCAATGTCTTTTTTTCCTTAACATGGCTTTGTTTCCTTTTAAAGTTTAAAAAATTCATGGCTCAGTCAGTTAAGTGTCCAATTCTTGATCTCAACTCAGGTCTTGATCTCAGGGTCATGAGCTCAAGCCCTGCACTGGGCTCCACGTTGGATGCAGAGCCTACTTAAAATAATAATAATAACAATTAATCAATTAAAAAATACATTTCTTAAAATAAATAAATAAATAAATAAAGTTTAAAATTTAAATTGAGTGAATGAATCCCTGTGGGTTTTCTGTTATAATTTCATTCACGAAAAATTATAAAACCTATATTTTCTTTAATTTATTTTTTAATTTGGAAGAGATCAGTTTTGATCTTATGAAATACATGAAGCAAGATGCTTACCAATATTTTTCCAGAAAGTTAAATACCACATCCACATTTCTTTTACAACCCATCCTTTTCCCATAAACTTACAACACAGTGTTATTTTTTATCAGGGGCAATGTATAAACTTTGGATAGTGTTTATTTTTTTTTTAAGATTTTACTTATTTATTTATTTGAGGGAGGGAGAGAGAGAGAGAGGACACAGGTGAAGCAGGGGAAGGGCAGAGGGAGAAGCAGACTCCAAGCTGAGCATGAGCCCAACGCAGGACTCGATCTCACGACCTGAGTCGAAACAAAGAGCGGATGCTTAACAGACTGAACCACCCATGAGTCCTTGCATAGTGTTTAATAGAAATAAGATGACAGAAAATTTCCTCCATCGTGACTTGAAGATAAAATAACCAACCTCCTGTGATGAGAAGACTGTCACATCAAGCTATAATCACCATGAAAGAAATTGTGTTGTTTGCCCACGATGATTCCCACATTTACAGAAGATTCCCCCAAAATGTAAAATACGAGTCTTGTCCTGAGTTTGAAAGAGCTGCTGTATATGGTTGAGAGACCTCTTAGAAGCTCCAGGAAACTGGCCCCCAAGAAACAGGCTGCTCAGATGAAAGCAAAGTTAACCCAGTCTAGTGAAAGGCAGGGGGGAAAAGACATTAACAGGGAATATGGGACAAGGAAATCTTTGACAGTGAGAGAAAGGTAAGATACGGGAGGCCTGGAAGAGGAAGAAAACAATTGGCAAGGCAGGGAAGTGCACAGGTTGAAGGAACCTCGTGTCGACCAGTATTCAGTAAATACATGTCTGTCAAATGCTTTGAGATGTTCACCTCACTGACAAAGTAACAGCGTAAAGGTTATGCTCTTAAAATTGAGATACTGTTTCTCCTCCATCATTTAAAATATCATTTTAGTGTACTGTATTTCATATCATAAATATTAGGAAATGTCCACCATATCACCATATCAATGGCAATTTTTTCAAATGATCAATGTGCGCTAATTTAGAAATTAAATTTAGAGTCAATGAACTGTCTTTTCATGTTTGGCCACTTATTATGAGTTTTAATGTTCTCCCAAACCCAGGGTAAAATAAGCATAAATCAAAGAATTTAGAGCAGAGTTACAATAACCAAAACAACTAAATAGCTCATAAACATATGCAGGTGTCATAAACCCCAAAGAAGAATCAGTGAATGAAACCATGGCATGCGGTAATCATGAGACCCAAAATGCTACACTGTGACACCCAGGCTATCAGCCATTTTCTCTCTCTCTCTGAGTCGTCCTAGTCTTGCAAGTCCCTGATAATGATTCTATTTTTTGTATTAATATTTTTCATCTCTTTAGACTGTTTTCTAGCCACAAGAAAAATATTACCATACAGAACCACCTGTACAGAAAGCTAAATGTGAAAAATGAGAGAGATTCAATCAATATCCAAACTTGATTGATAGCAAGCTGGCAACCGTCTATGGAACAGAAGGCACTTACTCATTCCTTCATCCCACCCATTGTAACAAGAGGCAGGATCCAGATGTTGAGGCACATACACCGTGCAGACATCAAACATAATAACTGCTGCCCCCCAAATTTTCCCTTGGGGAAACAAGCAAAGCCAAGCCAAAAAAGAGAAAAAAAGAAAAAAGAAAGAAAAGAAAGCAAAGCAAAACAAACAACGCAACAGCCCTGTGAGAGCTAATTACAGAGAAATGTTTGACAAGTAGGAGCGAGTACAAAATTTTGTAAGGAAAAGAGGGAAGAAAAAAAAAACAAAGATGTTTTCAGGTTATAAAGGGAAGAAGAATCAATGGGACAAAAGAGCAAAAGGGAGTAAGGGAAGTGTGTGCAGGGAATGAGTGAGCTCTGCAGCAGCGAACAAATAGGGATTTGACATTTACTAGTCGTGTAAATATTTTTTGAGAATTGACAAGGAAGTGCACAGTTAGGACTGGAAAACCTTGATTTATCCTGTTAAGTCTGAATTGCAATTTCTTTTCTCTTTATTAATAGTCTTATTTGATTTTTTAAAACTCATTTCATTTGGAAATTGTAAAGATTTCTTTAACTTCCCCAGTCCACTTGCTTACATTTGTTCGGAGAACAAATTCATGGTGGCTGAACGGTCCTTGAACACCGAACCACTCACGATAACTTTGATGGCTTTCCTGAACCACGGGTAAAATAAGGCATAAATCAAAGGGTTCATGGCTGAATTATAATAAGCACACCAGCAGCAAATCTCATAAATGTAGGCAGGGGTTATGAAGCCCATATAGGCATCAACTAATGAGTCAATACTGTATGGTAACCATGAAATCATAAATGCTACCACCGTGATACCCAGAGTTTTAGCGGCTTTTCTCTCTCTCTTGGCCACTCTGGATTTGTAACTCTCTAGTGACGATTCTGTTTTGCCTCCAGTATGTTCAATCTTTTTAGCCTGTTGTCTGGCCACAAGAAAAAGATTGCTATAGAGAATTATCATAATAAGGCTAGGTATAAAGAAGGATAGAAAATCTATCAACACCCAGTTTTGATTTACAACTGTCTGACATCCTCCTACACAGTTGAGGGCACGAGATAATTCCTCCAGCCCATCGTCATAGACACCTGTGTAGAACACGGCACCGCTGTATGCAAGGGGCAGGATCCAGGAGACGCTGACGCAGATCCCTGACACGGACACCGTGCACTTGGTAGGATAGACCAGAGGGTCAGTGACGGCCATGTACCTGTCGATGGAGATGAAGCACAAGTGGAAGAGAGAAGAGTAACAGAATGCCACATCGCAGCACGTGTGGAAGGTACAGAAGCTTGGCCCAAAGTACCAGCAGCTCTCCACGGACCTGACCATGCTGAAGGGCATGACGGTCACCCCCACCAGGAGGTCAGCACAGGCCAGAGAGGCCAGGAGGAAATTGGTTGGAGAGTGCAGCTGCTTGAAGTGCAGGATGGAAATCACCACCAGGAGGTTTCCAAACACAGCCAGCACAGCCCCAAAGCCAAACAGTGTGTAGAGAATGAGCCGGGGTCCAGGCGAGTAGGGAGCTTTCAGGCAGGATCCGGTCACGTTCGGGTAGCAGAGCTGCTCGGCCGCAGGGGGGGACGAGTTGGTGCTCATGGTGCATGTGGAGAATTCTGTCCTTCTTGATTTTCGCAAAGAATGTAGGATTCTGCTTTTTAATACTCCTAAGGAGAAAAACATAAGGACACCAGGACACCTGAAGACATTATCAGATATTTTCACTAATGTTTTTTCAGTTTCCCATTTATTATTATAAATCTCAAATGTTTCCTATAACAAAATAAAATTGAACAAAAGTTATATCGTAGAAGATTACTGGGGGTTAATTTCAACTAACGGATGCTTGGTTCCTTTGAAATAGGACAAAATTCCGTTTTAATCATAAATATATGTTATTTTTACCTCTAGAATTCCTCTTCACAACAGCCTCCGATATGGGATGTAACTGTGGGGTTGAGCGATCACCTCCTCTTTATCTCTGTGTTGTCTGACCTGCGTTCCTGCCTAAGACATAAGTAAATGCCATCAATGGGAAATTCCCTGCAGGGATTCCCTGTAGTGCAAGGTGTGAACTTGGAAGATTATTTTCAACAGTGATTATTAGGAAAATGTATTCTACAAAACAACCCTTTGCCTTAAATTATCTTAGCCATTATGTTTCTTGGGTCCAAGATTTCTGTTTTCTTAGACTTGAATGTTTCCCCTCCTCTCGGTCCTGATGTAGTCACCTCACTGGATTGTTGTGCAGAAGTTCAATAGAGTGTCAACAGTGAAAGTGAAAACTTGGCTTTTTCTCTCCCGTTGGGTGTCATTTGTGCATCTGCACCGACTACCAACAAACAGAAGAGGGAACACACATGAAGGATGGCTTGAGATTGGTGAACGACATCACACACAGGCATTAAAAAACAACGTGGTATTTCGACACACCAGCGTTTCTGAGGTGCTATGAGTGTCAGTGCTGGTAGAAAGGAGATCAGCTCTCCTCTCAGGCATTGTCTCTGGGAGCAGATCGGGGATGCCTCTCTGTCCACGTGACAAATGAGCCATGAGTCCTCTGATGACACACATTTATGGTTCTAGCTGATGGAATTTCCGTTTCCAGTGCTAAGTGAATTCAAATAAGGAATAATGAGCAGAAAGCTGGAAAATGGGAACACGATTCCTTAGTCATTTCCCAGTCCTGGGTTGTTGAACACCGCAGAGCAAGGAAAAGCACTATTCAACCTTCTCAAAGAAAGTTTCAAGACTCTTGCCCTGCAGGGCAGTGACCTCAGAGGTGTGGGTGAATTTGTGTTTCAAGTTACAAAGCGCCATAGGTATCATCATTAATCCATCTGGCCACCTGATTCCTCATCAAGAAAATTAGATTCTTTTTAATATTGCTTCTAATATTTTCTGAGAATCTGGTTTTGTAAAATAAGGATAATTGCTTACCCAGGCAAAGGTCTCGGCCTGACTTTCTCAACTTCAGCACTGTGGACATTTGAGATCAGATAACTCCGATGTGGGTATCCGGCCTCTGCACTGAAGGGTGTTTGACAGCATCCCTGCTACCAGATGCCAGTAGATGTCAGTGAAATTTCACCAACTGTTCCCGTGGACTCTCTGCTCCCACAAGGGCACAGCGTCTCCCACATCCGGCCTATTCTGAAGCTAGACAAAAGATAGGGAGCTTCCGTCACGGAGATGGGAGAGAAGTTCAGGCCTGATTCCATACCTATGCTCTTTTCAGTCTCCCCATCGTGCAACTGAGTGCCACAGCCACAGCCACCGAAAAGTCTGTCAAGGCCAGACAGGTGACAAGAAGGTTAGCTGGGGACTACAGCTGCTTGAAAGGAGGCCAGGAGAGAGGCCAGCACTTTGGAGAGCTTGTATTACCAATTTCACTATTTCTTTGATGAGATCTTTTGTTATTCTTCTAACTGCCATTTGGGTTTTATTTCTATTCTTCATGTCATTTCTTGAAAAGTGATAAGCAGTGAGAGTAAATGTGCTGGGCATAAGCTATAGAGAGAGCCCATCCTCCAGGACAGGAAGGTAGCGTCCCTGGAGAATCGTTGCACAGGGCTGTGAATCAGAAAGCTCTGAGGACAAATCCTGGCCATGTGATCCTGGACAACTTACCTAACCTCTCCCGGCTTCAGATTACGTATCTCTAATAGGGAAACAATGGCACCCACCATATGGAGCTGTGAGAAGAGATAAGAAAGGAAAAGAACTTACAGTTAGAAGTGAGTGGTATGTAATAACCAATCATATAATATGACAGATAGATATATAGATGATGGATGGATAGATAGATTGATAGAGTAACTGTTAACAAAAATAATAAGAACAAGTGCATGATCTTTTCTTCCAACCTCAACTTCACTTCTAAGAAGTGATTAGAATATTTGTTGCTGGCATTTAAGCCAGGTAAGGAGGACAGTGAAGAATCCCAGCAAGTGAGAGGTGAAAAGTTACTTCCAGTTGGTTTTCTAGAAGAGTGAGCCTAAAAAGCAGGAGTCACTGATCAAATACACAAACTGGAGAGATTTCAGATTTTGGTACAAGTCCAAATTCTGAAGTTCCAAAAGCTAGAACTGGAAGTTTGTGTCTAATTAATTTGGTGACAAATATTGACATAGGTCATTTCATGCCTATTTCTTCCATTCTGTCTGAATAGTCATGCTTCGGTGCAGAGACAGCATTGTGTGGATTACAAGTGCTTCCCATACTTCACTGGTATATTTCTAATGTCTAATGGATGTGCCTTTTCAAATTAAAAATATCTGCTTTCCAGTAGTCCCAAGAGTTTCAGGTAAGAGATTGCAGCCCTAAGAATGAGAAGTCCTAGGCTAAGACCCTGTGAGTGAGAGACTGAGGTGGGGTGGAGAGGATTTCCAGGATCTGGGAGGCAGCTCAGCACATGGTCCAGAACATGGGCTCTGGGTCTCCAGTCTGCCTAGGCTAGAATCCAACTCTCCCCAACTTCTCAGCCTCCCGAGGCCTCAGTATTCTCTGCTGTGAAATGGGGATACTAATACTACCTTCTTCGTGGAGTTATTCTGATGATTGTAGGAATGAATATTTCTAAAGCACTTAATAGAGCAAGTGTTTGTGTTTTACATACTGTATATCTGGAGAGTAGTACTGGAGAGAGTGCTGGGTACTACAATTCACGTGAAAGAAGGGAGGAGGACCCTGGAGACTGTGCTTAGCAGTACTAAGGAGGGCAGGGCTTATGCAATCTGATGACTTTGGGGTCATAAAGTAAGCAAGCAACAAATTCAGACAAGCACAAAAAGAAAATCTTAAAAACTCCTGAACAAGGGCCTGAGGGAGGTAGTGAGCCGAACTAAAAGATATGCACATCACACTGGCATCCCAGTGCCCATCATTATGCACGTCCTAGATGGTGATACGGAAACCCTTCCAACGTTCTGAGGTTTTTTCTTTTTCGAACCAGATTTCTTATTCTAGTTAAAATTATGATTATAATTGAAACCCTATATGGGGCACCTGGGTGGCTCAGTCGGTTAAAGATCTGCCTTTGGCTTAGGTCATGATCTCTGGGTCCTGGGATCGAGCCCAGAAATGTTCCCTGCTCAGCGGAGAGTCTGCTTCTCCCTCTCCCTCTGCTCCACTCTCACCCCTGCTCATGCTCTCTCTCTCTCTCAAATAAATAAATAAAATCTCAAAAAGAAGAAGAAGAAGAAGAAGAAGAAGAAGAAGAAGAAGAAGAAGAAGAAGAAGAAGAAGAAGAAAAAGAAAAAGAAAAAGAGGAAGAAGAAGAATCCCTGTAAAATGCTTCAAAGCTAATTGAGAACCATATATGCATATACATAAACTCAGGAAATTGGCAGCCATGGATCACTAGAAGCAGACCAGCCAGATCCAAGAGAGCAGAGCTGAAGCAATTTTTAGAAAGGAGAGATTGTGTCATGAGGGAGGGAGGAGATTAGACTGGACCTCGGAGCTCAATCAGCAGGGCCCCATCCAGGCCTGCGGGCAGCCAGCGACCACAGGGGTATAAACAGCCTCCTACTGCAAATTCACAAGACATCGGCTATCTGCCCATGCGCAGGTTGCTTAAGCCTTGGTCTGCATCTAAAAAGAGATGGTTTAGATTAGATCATCTCAAAGATATCATTCAGATTTAATATTCTGTAAATCTGTCATGGCAGACTCATGATTTGGTGCTAAAGGGAATGTAGCTACTGTAATATTCTTAACAGGAAAATCTTTCTGTCCCTTGATTTCATCTATGGATGTCTGACAGTTACAGAAGGATGCCCTTCCCAGAGGATGATCCAATTAAAACTCATTTCTAGGGAAGTTCACACTCACATACCACAAATTAACATGTGTAGTGTCTGCAATTGAGATATCATGATAACCTCTCTGATGCATAAAGAATAATGCATGAACAATTGCATCTTTTATATGACCATGCGTTCTTATATAACTTCTGACGTTTTTATATATTTAAGGGAAATATGCATCTATTCATTCAGCAAGTATTTATTGACTCTCCATCATATTTCAAGTAGAGTGAAAGGTCAATATTAGAGGTACAAATATGAAGAAAACTGGGATCCTCCCCTGAGGAACAAACATTTGAAGTGGGAGGGGTGAGGGACAAATGTGCACAACAGATCATTGGAAAGCGGAAAGCAGTGTGGTAGACACGATGAACAAAGTGGTTCCTGAGAAGGCTGGGGCTGCATCCACATGCTTCCACAGTCTCTATTGTTTTAAACTTTCATTCATGAAAAAATAAAGAGAAATTCACAGGCCATGTGCATGGCTCTGAAAGATGCATAAAAGGTACAAACATAATCATATTGTTGTAATAGTGAATTGACATCCACTGAAAAAAGAGAAAATAGAAAGAGAGAAGTTAAATGCAATTTGTAAACCCACAAACCTAGGTGGGATGCAGTGCTTTGAATATAATAGTGTTGTAGAGATAGGCACAAAAGGACCAAATGGTTAAATAGTATAACACAGCAAGGCTGGGGTATTGCTTGATGTGCAGTCCAATCCTGTCTTAGAAATTAAGATACAGTTTATCTAAATGTACAGCTTCAGGGGGAAAAGCCTTGTACAGTATCTGTAATGAAGAAGTATAGATCAGTGGAAAACTATAGATTAAAATGTTGCACCATAGCGAATCAATTACTCCTTGTAGTGTCCCCATCTCCCCAAAGAACTTCGCACTTTTCTTTACAATGCTCATATTTTCCCTTGGTAGAAAGCGGTATAAAAATCTTGTGTTCCAGGGGCGCCTGTGTGGCTCAGTTGGTTAAGCACCTGACTCTCGAGGCCATCATCAGGTCATGATGTCCGGGTCATGAAATCAAGCCCTGGTTGGGCTCAGTGCTGGGCATGGAGCCTGCTTTAGATTCTCTCCCCCTCCCTCCCCCTCCTTCCCCGCCCCCAACTACCCCTGCTGGTGCACCCATATTCTCTCTCTCTTAAAAAAAAATCTGGGTTCCAAATCTCTGCCAAGGACTTGGATGCAGAGAGGCTGGGCCACATTCTCCTCTGTGAGGGGGGACTAGCTGGTGGCAGGTGCACTTACCCTCTGACTGCCTGCCTATGAGTCAGCTTCTACCTTTTAACAACTGTGCCACCTTGGCACGCGACTCAGCTCCTTATGCCTCAGGCTCCTCACTAATGGAACAGTAGTCATAATATTCCCCTTCTCATAGGGTTATTGTGAAGATGAAGGAGGCTAGTGCAGGTAAGGGGTCCCATGCACAGAATGAGGGTGTCCTGACCTAGATAAATCATTATTAGGTTGAAATGGGTTTTAGTGTGACATCCTTCCAGTTCCAGAGCTCACATATTAACAGAAGCACTCCGTACATGTTCATGGAAGCAAAGGCCAATAGCAAAGGCCCCACACAACTGGAATAAGATCACAGAAGAGAACAATCGGGGAAGGAGATGGTTTCTTTAAGGTGAAAGTTTCACGCACATATAAAAGTTCAATAATATGTTGGTCTAGGAAGGAAGTGGTAAAGATTAAATGGTTTGTCTAATTTTGAAGGCTACTAAAAAAAGAAAAGACAGTGTAAATGTATTAAACTAATGTTAAAAGTGCTTATCTGAGCATAAACTTTATGATATTCCCCAGATTTCTTAAACACTTTGGTTTTAGCTTCTTTATCTTTCAAATGAGGCAGTAGGATGATTCTTTAGCTTGCAGAACAGGATGAGAAAAGTTTGCTGTATTGAAACCACTGGAATCAAAACAAACGGATGGTACTCAGTGTTCAAACTCAAGGGGTGTGGGTAAATATACTAAGCTGTCTGGCATGCCTTTAATCACCTGTAAAATCAGTTAAAGACAAGAGGGTTTCTCACGAGCACAGTATAATCAGAAATAATACACAATTTCAGGGGTCCCTGAGTGGTTCAGACAGTTGAGCATCTGACTTCGGCTCAGGTCATGATCTCAACGTCCTGGGATTGAGTCCTGTGTCTCGCTCCCTGCTCAGTGGGGAGTCTGCTTTTCTCTCTCCTACTCCCCCCCCGCCCCCTCGCTCATGCTCTCTCTCTCTCAAATAAATAAATATAATATTTATTAAAAAAAGAAATAATAGACTATTTCAAGAAAGGTTTACCAATTCATAGCATTTGTGTAATAATAAAAATGATATGCTAATCGATAATGTCGATTTATATTTCTCTAGAAATTAGGGAAAAATAGTATTTTTTGATATGTATTCACTCCTTCCCCAAAGACAATGATGCTTTGGTTTGAAATCTTGGTATCTGATCGCCACAAAACCAAGCTCGATAGAATCAAGTAGTTTATTTGCATTGCGCATGAGACACACAGCACCCTTCAGTCTTAGTACCAAGAATAAGTCCATCGCTGAAATAACTGTGCTTGATCCACTGTCAGTTGCATAACTAATTCAGTTTCCCTTTTTTGCTGGCACCAAATCTGTGGGTTATAATGAAATGCATTTACTGGGCTCTGTCTTATCATCATGTTGTGTCCTTCATATCTGTTTTATTTGATACATTTTTTTGGATTAAATTTTATTCTATTTTATTCTATTTTATTTTATTTTATTTCATTTCATTTTATTTTATTCCAGTACAGATAACATAGAGTGTTATATTAGTTTCATGTGTACAATATAGTGATTCAATACATCCCTCAGGGGTCATCATGATAAGTGCCTTCCTTAATCCCCAACTCCAATTTCACCCATCCTCCCACCCGCCTCCCCTCTGGTAACCATCAGTTTGTTCTCTGTAGTTAGGTGTCTGTTACTTGATTTGTCTCTCTCTCTTTTTTTTTTTTTTTTTGCTGATTTTTTTGGTTTGTTTAAATTCCACATTGGAATGAAATCATATGATATTTGTCTTTCTCTGACTGACTTAACTTTGCTTACCATGATACTCTCTAGCTCCATTCATGTCATTGCAAATGGCAAGATTTCATTCTTTTTTATGGTTGAATAATATTCCATCGTGTATACATACACCACTTCTTTACCCATTCATCTATCAATAGACACTGGGCTGCTTCCATAATATGGCTATTATAAATAATTCTACTATAAACATAGTGTTGAACATACCCCTTTGAATCAGTGGCTTTATATTTTTAGGGTAAATGCCCAGAAGTGCCATTACTCGGTCACAGAGCAGTTCTATTTTTAACTTTTTGAGGAACCTCCGTACTGTTTTCCACAGTGGCTGCACCAGTTTGCATTCCCACCAACAGTGCAAGAGGGTTCCTTTTTCTCCACATCCTCACTAACACTTGTTGTTTCTTGTGTTTTTTATTTTAGCCATTCTGACAAGTGTGAGATGATATTTCATTGTAGTTTTGATTTTGATTTTCCTGATGATGAGCAATGTTGAGCATCTTTTCATGTGTCTGTTGGCCATCTGTATGACTTCTTTGGAGAAATGTCTGTTCATGTGTTCTGCCCATTTTTAAGTTAGATTATTTGTTTTTTTGGGTGTTGCGTTATCTCAGGAGCTTATATATTTTGAATACCAACCATTTATCAGATATGTTATTTGCAGATATCTTCTCTCATTCAATAGACTGCCCTTTGATTGTTTCCTTTGCTGTGCAGAAGCTTTTTATTTTGATGTAGTCCCAATAGTTTGTTTTTGCTCTTGTTTCCATTGCCTCAGGAGGCATATCTAGAAAAATGTTGCTATGGCTGATGTCAGACAAATTAGTGCCTGTGCTCTCTTCTAGAATTTTTAATGGCTTCAGGTCTCACATTTAGGTCTTTAACCCATTTTGAGTTTATTTTTGTGTATAGTGAAAGAAAATGATCCAGTTTCATTCTTTTTCATTCTTTTGCATGTAGCTGTTTTTCCAACACCATTTGTTGAAGAGACTTTTCCCCATTGAATATTCTTTCCTGCTTTGTCAAAGATTAATTGACCATATAATTATGGGTTAATTTCTGGGTTTTCTATTCTGTTCCATTGATCTATATGTCTATTTTTTGTCAACATCATACTGTTTTGATTACTGTGGCTCTGTAGTATAACTTGAAGTCTGGAACTGTGAAACCTCCAGCTTTGCTTTTCTTTTTCAGATTGCTTTAGCTATTTCATGTCTTCTGTGGTCCTATATAAATTTTAGAATTTTTGTTCTAGTTCTGAGAAAAAATGCTATTGGTATTTTGATAGGGATTGCATTACATGTGTAGATTGCTTTAGGTTATATAGAAATTTTAACAATATTTGTTCTTCTAATCCATGAACATGAAACGTCTTTCCATTTCTTTGTGTTGTCCTCAATTTCTTTCGTCAGTTTTTTATAGTTTTACAAGTCTTTCACCTCTTTGGTTAGGTTTATTATTAGATATCTTACTATTATTGGTGCAATTGTAAATGGGATTGTTTTCTTAATTTCTCGCTCTGTTCCTTCATTATTTGTGTTTAGAAATGGAACAAATTTCTGCACATTGATTTTGTCTCCTGTGACTTTAGTGAATTCATTTATCAATCCTAATAGTTTTTTGGTGGAGTCTTTAGGGCTTTCTATATAGAGAATCTTGTCCAGTTTTTCCAACACCATTTGTTGAAGAGACTTTTTCCCATTGAATATTCCTTCCTGTTTTGTCAAAGATTAATTGACCATATAATTATGGGTTAATTTCTGGGTGTTCTATTCTGTTTCATTGATCTATATGTCTATTTTTTGTCAATATCATCACTGAGTTTTTGAAGTCTATTCTCATTATGCAGTATTTGTTTGTTTCTTACCTGTTCAGTCTGATTGCTTCCCATTAATCTATCCTCCAGGTCACTGATACATTCCTCTGCTTCCTACAGCCTACTATTTATTCCATCTATTGTATTTTTAAATTCATTTATTGAGTTCTTCATCTCTGATATTTTCAAAGATTTGTCAAGGGTCTCACTGATGTCCTCCACGCTTTTCTGAAGTCCAGTGAGTATCTTTACGATCATCACTTTAAATCGTGTTTCAAGCATATTGCTTATTTCTCTTTCACTTAGATGCCGTGCTGTAACCAGGTCTTGTTCTTTCATTTGGGACATATTTCTCTATCTCCTCATTTTGCCTACCTCTCTGTGTCTGTTTCTCTTTGTTAGGAAAGTCAGCTACATTTTCTGCTATTGACACCGGTGGCTTTATGAAGAAGAGGGCCCATGGTGCCCTGCGGTGGAGTGTCCCCCGTTCACCAGGACCTGGCACTTCAGGGGAGTCTCCTATGTGTGCTGCTTGCGTCCTGCTATTGTGTCTGAGTCACTTTTCCTTTCAGTCCAGACGTCTGCGCTGACTCTTTGCCTGTTGTGGGCTGTGCTTGCTCTCTGTGATGTTAGTGAGATCGAGCTAGGCCGGCTCTGAGGGGACGTGAGGACTGAAGGACTTGGGGGCAGGGCAGTGGTGTTAGCAAAATTTCCACTGAGCTGTTAGTCTTAGGGATCCCCAGGGGCTGTGGCTGCAGGGGTGGAGCACAGAGGCAGCTGCCGGGCAGGCCACGCACAGTTTTAACAAAGTTTGTGCTGAACCCAGGTCCAAGGCCAACAGGTTTGGAGCAGGCAGCTCGCACTGCTAGCAGGTTAGGTAGCTACCTCTGTGTGTATGCTGGGCGGTGGGGGAAGAAAAGGGCACCTGCCAGCTCCTTTGTTCCTAGAGAAGTCCCTCAACCCGCTCTGGAATCGGTATAAACAGATCTCCCTCCCGCGGCTGCTTCTCTGTTGCCTCGCCTTGAGCTGCTGTCTCTTTAAGGGCAGGGTCTGACCATCATTCACCCTCCCAGCTCACCCAGTACCGAGTCAGCTGACTTTTAAAGCTCCGGGCTCCAAGTCCCACTGGTTATGCAAACTCCTGGAATTCAGTGCTTCCAGTTTTCCAGGCCAGATGTCCTAGGAATTCCTTTTCCCCGTGTGGCCTTCCCAGTGCTTTCTTCTCTCTGTGACCACAGCTCCCTCCCTCGTGTGGTCGGCTTCTGACCACCTTTTCTGCCCTTTCTAGACCTCTCCAGTGCAGCTTCTTTCTCCACATTTAGTTGTGGAATGTGTTCTGCCGTCTTCCGATTGCTCCCTGGTTTATTTACCTAGATGTGAGTGAAATCTAGTTGTAAATGTGGGACAGGGTGAGCTCAGGGCCCTCCTGCTCTGCCATTTTCCCAAGCCTCCCTTCTCCTTTGACCCATTTTTTCAGTTATGCTTTCATGTGTATCATTGAAAGCCCCTGTACATAATTTTTGGAACTATGTACAATTAATTGAACAATTACTTAATTAATTAAAAAATGAAGTAACATAATGAATGACAATCTTAAAACCCTTAAAACTCAAAGCTTTAAACATATGCTAACTGGTAAAATTTATGAACTCTAATTAATTGCGTCAGGAGATTTATCAGAAAGAAGCCCACTCAATACATTATCGACCTTACAAATAAAACAGCCAGTTACTTAACCAGCAAAAAATGAGTTTATTTGGGAATAGCACAGGAATTGCAACTTGGGACATGCAAACCATATAGAACCACAGGCGGGTCCAAAGAACAAAGGAGGAGAGTGCCTTTCATAGAGGAAAGAAGGAAATTGTGAGGGGTCATTCTGAACAAAAGTTCACTGGAGGTGAGTGTGAGTTCAGGGTTGTGGTGGTTTCTTATTGTCTGTGTTGTTGCAGGATGAGGAGAATACCTTCCTACTTCCTGATGGAGTGTGCAAAGCAAGCCTCTTCCTGCTGAGGTGTGTAAAGTTGGTTTCCACAAGCTGTGCTGTTGACAAATGAGAGCCATCCCTTTGTGGCTTCCTGACTCCATTTTGGATTAAGTTTACTTTATTCATTTTCACAAAATGAATGTTATTTATGGAGCCAGTTCTCTTTCCCATTGCAAATAACTGATTTCATATTACAGTTAATAGGTGTGTCTTTGATCGATCTTACCCAACTCTAAAATCACATTCTTGCACTTGCAGATCAACACCAGACTGTACGGACTCACTCCTTTGCCTTCTCGGAGCAAAGAGCCACCATCTATCTAAGTATCTCGTAGTTGCATTTACTTCTTATTAGAAAAATATTGCAAAGAGATGGACAGAGGATATGGCCAGGGATTGAAATAATATAAAGTATTAAAAGGCAGGATTTAGAACAAGAAAAAAAGAGGTGGAGGAGCTGTCAGTCCTTCCATTCTTTTCCACAGGAGATAACGCTGTCTCAGGATGCCCCTCCAGACTTCTGCTTCTGCTAAGTTAGGTGGGATTCTTTTACATGATGACTTTTGGCTGTAGGTGAAGATGGAATCGTGAGCATTTGGCTTTTCCAGCTAGTGAAGGAAAAGGCGATTAAAAGATGTTGGCTCAGTCAACTAGCTCTATCTCGAACAAACATATGTGCATTTTAAGTATTCTAGAGAATGCAAAACAATTTCCACTTTCATCACCACATACGAACACACTCATTCCTTGTGGTTCACCCAACACAGCATACCATTATTTTTCAATACTCACCAGCTTTAGAGAACAAAGAAAGTAGCACATTTTGAATTATATTTATGGGACAACAAAGAGAATAAAGATCTTTTCATACTCATATCAGCAATTTGTGCATTTTCATTATAATTGTGACCTGTCCACTTTATGGTCAGAGACATTATTTTTTAATATTGGATTTTTTCAAGAGCATTTTATTTGTAGTTCTTAAGAAGATCGATCCTTTTCACATGCTGCAAATATTGCCTTAGCTTTTTAGTGATTTTTTTTTTATTTTGTGGGTGATGATTTTGGATTTTATATAGTTAAAATCAAAATTGAGTTATAAAACAAATTTTTTTATTTTTATTTATTTATTTATTTATTTTTAAAGATTTTATTTATTTTATTCGACAGAGATAGAGACAGCCAGCGAGAGAGGGAACACAAGCAGGGGGAGTGGGAGAGGAAGAAGCAGGCTCACAGCGGAGGAGCCTGACGTGGGGCTCGATCCCGTAACGCCGGGATCACGCCCTGAGCCGAAGGCAGACGCTTTAACCGCTGTGCCACCCAGGCGCCCCAAAACAAATTTTTTTAAATAAGCAGAGCTAACATTGATGAATATTTGCCAAGTAAAGGTAAACTCTGGGTGCTAGAGTCAGCATTTTGAATTTGAGAACAATCCTATCAGTTGACTAAAGAAATAAAAATCCAGGAAGCATCCTAATTCCTAATTTTAATTTGGTATCCTTTACCTATAGTTTTCTTGAAGTCTTCAGGTCATTGTGCATAATTTCCATATGATAAGGCTTAATATATGGAAGCTTCCCAGGTACCACAGCCCTAACACCTGTTTCTTCAGAGACCCTGAAACGGAAATGGCGTCCTACTCTTAATCCCTTTCATTTAAACCTAGTCCTTGATGTGTACTTACTGCATTGGGCCTGGCACTTTCAGACTTTTCTTTTAGCTCTGTCCTACACAGACCAGGTCCTGGTTCCGTTCACATTGTATCTCTTCCACATATCACTCTTTATTCTCAGCCGACAGTCACTGTCTTCTTTGTCCAGCCTCAGTGTCAGAGGACTAACAGCGACACAGAGATGCCCCTCTCCCCTTCCCTCCCCTCTCCTTCCACAGGAGAAAATGGACAAACACAACAGATTCTGCTTTATATTTCCCTTAATACTCCTGACCACAAAAAGAATAACTGGTAGCAAATTAACAAGAAGGTTGCTTGTTAAAAACAGAACCAGACAAGGGAAAAGATTGGTTCTAGACGGCTAGATCATAGAAAACCTAGTGAAGCCTGGTGATCCACAGGATAGGAATTTGCAAGGCTCCTATTTCCCAAACTGCTCATCCCCGGGGCCATCACCAAATTCTGCCTCTCCATCTTCTGGGCTCTGCACTGTTCTGCTCCCCACCCCCTCTTGTTGACAGAGTCTCAATATGGTGCATCAGATTACTTAGTCCCCTGCCTTGGGTAACATAAGCGGCCAGTGCCCTACCCACACCTCCTCACCAGAACCACTTCAGTTGGCTTGACTTCCAACTGCCAGCACCATACCCACAAGGTAGGTGGGACATCTTGAGAATTAATGTTTCTTGGCAGCAGCCCTGAAACAACGATTGGCAGGAGTTGGTGTGTAAACTCTCCAGCTTCCTTGCCATCAGAGGGGATGACTTTAAGGAATGTGTTCACACTGGTTACCAGCTCTGGTCACTTCTTATGGTAGCACTTTTCTTGGGTGCTTTCTCCTCCCGGTCTTATTTTCCACACTCGTGCAGGTATGACCCCCACCCCCTAAGCAAACTTCAGCCATTGACATTTTTGTCTTAGAGTCAGCTTCTGGGGTAACTCAAACTAAGTCGCTCTTTCTTTTTTTCTCCTGGTGGATTGCCTATCTCTTAATAATAGTGAATAAATAAAATTCCATCCATTATATTTTATTTTACTTCTCCAACTTCCTTATGAGAAACCAACATGTGGACAAATAATGACAATGCAATGAGTCGATTGCCACGATATACACATATATAGAGTGCAATGGAAAAACGCCACCACGAGGCAACGTCTTTTATCCAAGCACCTTTGGGGTGTGTTTACCAAGGAAGTAACTTTAAAGATGGGCCAAGTTGGTTGAAGATAGATTTAGGATAAAAACAGACAAAAGTTATCCAAGCAGAGAGGACAATGCGTGCTAAGGCGTGGAGATGGGGAGAACAAGGTGTCAACAGGAATCAGGAGGGTCGAGGGGCTGTGGGACAGGCTCTGTGTGGGGAGCAGCATGGGATACGGGAGAAATAGACACAGGGTTAAGATGATTTTGCCAAGCAGTATGGATTTATGCAGAGGTCAGTGTGGGGGAGGGGACATAATATATACATAGTGACAGGCACAAATCTTAGCTACCACTTACTCAGGTGTGCTACAGTGCAATTTATTTTTCTGCAGTGCTTTTTTAAAAAGTATTTTATTTAAATTCAATTTAATTAACATATAGTGTATTCTTAGTTTCAGAGGTAGAATTTAGTGATTCTTCAGTTGCATACAACACCCAGTGCTTATTCCATCAAGTCCCTTCTTAATGCCCATCACCCAGTTACCCATCCCTTCATCTACTTCCCCTCCAGCAACCTTCAGTTTGTTTCCAAGAGTTGAGAGTCTCTTATGGTTTGTCTCCCTCTCTGTTTTTGTCTTATTTTATTTTACCTTCCCTTCCCCTTTGTTCATTTGCTTTGTTTCTTAAATTACACATATGAGTGAAATCATATATTTGTCTTTCTCTGACTTTTTTCGTTTAGTAGAATAACCTCTAGTTCCATCCACGTCGTTGCAAATGGCAAGATTTTATTCCCTCTGCAATACTCTTAAATCTTGTTTAAAGGCTCATATCCCACCAGGAACAAGACATAGATGGCAGTAAATTTAGGGATTCTGCTCCTTTTACCCTGGGGTGGCATCCGAGCTCCAGGGGTCTTGGCCTCCATGTTAGCATCTGTGGGTGTTCCTTGAGGTCTGTCTATAAGGAATGTGTTTCCCTGCTTCTAAGAAGCAGACTCCACAGCATCCCCCTCCAAAAAGAGAGGTGCCGCCTTCTAGCCCTGCTGGGAAGTTGAGCTCCTCTCAAAGCAAGTGCTTGGACTGACAGCACCCACTGTGGCTGTTTTCACTTTTCCAGAGAGGATCTAAAGAATAGAAATAAAACACAAATAAAAGATTGAGAAGTGACTGTTGCTAGCTTGCATAGAACCTGAATACAGCACATAATTAATATTAGAGGGGAAGAGTTAGAGAAACTTAAAGATCTGCTCAAAAAAAAAAATTAAAAATACTTAACAACATTAAGATGTCATTCCTAAGATAATTTAATCACTCTTAAGATGTAGTCCCTGAAATATACCAATTCAGGTACAACTTCATTTCCTTGGGTAAGAAAAAATATAGCAGCGATACATACTCAAAAGATATTCCCCTGAAGCGCTTGGGCTACTCAGTCCCTAAGCAGCTGCCTTTGGCTCAGGTCATGATTCCAGGGTCCTGGGATTGAGTCCTGAATTCAGCGCTCCCTGCTCAGGAGAGAATCTGCTTCTGCCTCTCCCCACCGCTCATACTCACGCATGCGCACTCTCTCTCTCCTTCCCGTTTCTGTCCTAAATAAATAAATAAAATATTTTAAAATGTCCTTAAATTTGTATGGAACCAGAAAAGGCCCCGAATCGCCAAGGAACTGTTGAAAAGGAAAAACAAAGCTGGGGGCATCACAATGCCAGATTTCGAGCTGTACTACAAAGCTGTGATCACAAAGACAGCATGGTACTGGCACAAAAACAGACACATAAACCAATGGAACGGAATAGAGAACCCAGAAATGGACTCTCGGCTCTTTGGGCAACTAATCTTTGATAAAGCAGGAAAAAACACCCGGTGGAAAAAAGACAGTCTCTTCAATAAATGGTGCTGGGAAAATTGGACAGCTACATGCAAAAGAATGAAACTTGACCACTCTCTCACACCATACACAAAAATAAACTCCAAATGGTGAAAGACCTCGATGTGAGACAGGAATCCATCAAAATCCTAGAGGAGAACATAGGCAGCAACTTCTACGACATTGGCCAAAGCAACCTTTTTCATGACACATCTCCAAAGGCAAGAGAAACAAAAGAAAAAATGAACTTGTGGGACTTCATCAAGATAAAAAGCTTCTGCACAGCCAAGGAAACAGTCAAAAAAACTAAGAGGCAGCCCACGGAATGGGAGAAGATATTTGCAAATGACACTGCAGATAAAAGACTGGTATCCAAGATCTACAAAGAACTTCTCAAACTCAATACACAAGAAACAAATAAACAAATCAAAAAATGGGCAGAAGATATGAACAGACACTTTTCCAATGAAGACACAGAAATGGCTAACAGACACATGAAAAAAATGTTCAAAATCATTAGCCATCAGGGAAATTCAAATCAAAACCACACTAAGATACCACCTTACGCCAGTTAGAATGGCAAAATTGACAAGGCAAGAAACAACAATTGCTGGAGAGGATGTGGAGAAAGGGGATCCCTCCTACATTGTTGGTGGGGATGCAAGTTGGTACAGCCACTCTGGAAAACAGTGTGGAGGTCCCTTAAAAAGTTAAAAATTGAGCTACCCTATGACTCAGCCATTGCACTACTGGGTATTTACCCCAAAGATACAGACGTAGTGAAGAGAAGGGCCATATGCACCCCAATGTTCATAGCAGCATTGTCCACAATAGCCAAAGCATGGAAGGAACCGAGATGCCCTTCAACGGATGACTGGATTAAGAAGTTGTGGTCCATATATACAATGGAATATTACTCAGCTATCAGAAAGAACAAATTCTCAACATTTGCTGCAACATGGACGGCACTGGAGGAGATAATGCTAAGTGAAATAAGTCAAGCAGAGAAAGACAGTTATGATATGACTTCTCTCA
Organism: Ursus americanus; assembly: GCF_024610735.1. Lineage (NCBI taxonomy): Eukaryota > Metazoa > Chordata > Mammalia > Carnivora > Ursidae > Ursus > Ursus americanus. The sequence continues at coordinate 45,908,562 of NC_142137.1, read as the reverse complement.
TCTATGGAACATAAGAACTAGGAAGATCGGTAGGGGAAGAAAGGGATAAAGAAAGGGGGGTAATCAGAAGGGGGAATGAAGCATGAGAGACTATGAACTCTGAGAAACAAACTGAGGGCCTCAGAGGGGAGGGGGATGGGGAATGGGATAGACTGGTGATGGGTAGTAAGGAGGGCACGTATTGCATGGCGCACTGGGTGTTATATGCAACTAATGAATCATCGAACTTTACATCGGAAACCGGGGATGTACTGTATGGTGACTAACATAATATAATAAAAAAACATTAAAATAGAAAAAAAATAAAATAAAAATAAAAATAAATAAATAAAAATGTATTTAAAAAAAGAAATTCCCCTGAAATAAAACAACCAAACATACAGACAAACCTAACCTCAATGCTCAGATAAGAGTAGAGATGTGTATTGATAACATCTATTTGATTTTATTTATTTTTATAATATCTATTTTAACATATTTATTTCATTTCATTTCAAACATTAAAATGATAAAAATAAATTACAAAGCAAATTCCTCACACCCCACATACAGGCTGTCCATTATACATAAAGTTACATTTTGTAAAAGCATATAGAAGTATATCCATGTATGGGGGCATATATCAATTTATACAGAACTTGATAGTGCTTTTTAATGGCTTCAAAACATTCCCATACTCTAATTGTTATCAGGTATTTTTTATGTTTCTAATAATTGCCCACTTGATATATGAAACACTGCCACACTTTTATTAGCTTTTTTAAGTTTTTTGTACATTTGGCATTTTAATGTATTCATTAGTTACACTTTTTTTGTCTAAAATTGCGTATTTGTGTAGGAAGGTGTTAGGCTATGTCTTACCTTTTGTAAAAGGCCTTTAGTTTTTACATCCTTAACCCTCCCTTCACCATGTGTGCTGCCAATAGTTTTCCCAAATTGGCTTCCCCTTCCCCAAATTTGGTTTTGTTTTCTTTTGAAGTTTTAAAATTTAAATTATGTGCACAAATCTACAGGGGTTTTCTATCAGGATTCCTCCAATGAAAAATTATAAAATATTTTCTTTGACTTTTCTAACATCCGAAAGAAATCAGTTTTGATTTTGTGAATGACATGAGACAAGATGTTTAACAATATCTTCCAAAGAGCTATATACCATATCATCATTTCTTGAATAATCCATCCTTCTACCATAACTCATAATGCACTGTTTTTTAGGTCATCAACAATACACTACTTTGGGTAGTGTTAATAAAGAAAAAAAAATGACAGAAGATCTCCCTCCACAATGGCTGGAAAGTAACACAACACACCTCATAGGATGAGAAAATCATCACATATAAATACAATCACTAGTGTGGAAATTACACTATTGGCTCATAACTATTCCGATATCTCCAAAGATAGAAAATATGAGTCTGGTTCTGAGCCTGAGGTGGCTGTTGTATATGGTTCAGAGACCTCTTAGGAGCTACAGGAAGACCGGACCCCAAGAAACAGCTGCTTAAAATGGAAGTCAAGTATCCAGAGTCCAGAGAAGACAGGGACTACGAGACTCCCCAGGGGACACAGAACCAGGAAACCTTTGAAAGTGACATAAAGATAAGCTTGAAAGGAAGACTTGGAGACAAAAATAATTACCTGACAGAGCAGGGAAGTGCGCAGATTTGGGGAAACTAGGAAATATAAACTTTGTGTCAACCATTGTTTAGTAAGTACATTTCTGTCAAACATTTAAAGATGTTTACCACACTAAGAAAATAAAAGCATAAAAATCATGTCCCTGAAATTGAGGTACCATTTTTCCTCCTCAGTTTAATGGATCATTATCATGCACCATGATTCGTGTCATACGCATTGAGAAATTCCCAATATATCCCCAAAGTCCTCAATTTGAAATTTAGGGATTTTTAGAAAATAAATTTATAGTTGATGAACTATCTTTTAAAATTTGACCACTTATAATGAGTTTTATTGCTCTCCTAAACCAAGGGTAAAGTAAAGCATTAATCAAAGGATTTACAGCAGAGTTATAATAACCAAACCAGCAAAATATCTCATAAACATACGAAGGTGTTATGAATCCCCCAAAAGAATCAATGAATGAATCAATGATATACGGTAACCACGAGATCAAAAATGCTATCACCGTGATACCCAGGGTTTTAGCAGCTTTTCTCTCTCTCTTACTCACCCTGATTTTGTATGTCCCTGATGCTTCTGCTTGGCTACCAATGTTCTCAATCTTTATAGCCTGTTTTCTAGCCACAAGAAAAATATTACTGTACAGAATCATCATAACAAACGTAGGTGTGCAGAACAATAACAAATCTATCAACATCCAAAATTGATTTAGAACAGGCTGACACCCTCCTACACAGTTGAGGGCACGAGATAATTCCTCCAGCCCACCGTCATAGACACCTGTGTAGAACACGGCACCGCTGTATGCAAGGGGCAGGATCCAGGAGACGCTGACGCAGATCCCTGACACGGACACCGTGCACTTGGTAGGACAGACCAGAGGGTCAGTGACGGCCATGTACCTGTCGATGGAGATGAAGCACAAGTGGAAGAGAGAAGAGTAACAGAATGCCACGTCGCAGCACGTGTGGAAGGTACAGAAGCTTGGCCCAAAGTACCAGCAGCTCTCCACAGACCTGACCATGCTGAAGGGCATGATGGTCACCCCCACCAGGAGGTCAGCACAGGCCAGGGAGGCCAGGAGGAAATTGGTTGGAGAGTGCAGCTGCTTGAAGTGCAGGATGGAAATCACCACCAGGAGGTTTCCAAACACAGCCAGCACAGCCCCAAAGCCAAATAGTGTGTAGAGAATGAGCCGGGGTCCAGGCGAGTAGGGAGCTTTCAGGCAGGATCCGGTCACGTTCGGGGAGCAGAGCTGCTCGGCCGCAGGGGGGGACGAGTTGGTGCTCATGGTGCTGCTGTAAACAGCAGGTAAACAGAGAAGTTCTGCCCTTGGTCAATCACACCAAATACAGCAGTTTCATATTTCCCGAAGGCAGAGAAAAGGTTTACAACTGCCTTCCTTTGTTACAGTTCTCAGATAATATCTCTGTGGCCTGTCACATATTCATATTAATTTTAATCTCTGAACATATGAAGTAACAGATTCAATTTAAAGGCTCAACCAATCTTAGCTTTAATACATTATTACCACTATTTTTCTTATACTTTAGAATATACTGGGAAACAATTTTCTAAATTCAATCATTTAATTTCAAGTAAATCTTTTACAAACTTGCGAATACCAAAGATTTCTTCGTGCCTTACAATTTATCAATTATCTTTTATTACCTGGTCCTGATACAGGGGTATTCCTCTTGGTCGAAGTTAGCGAGATGTGTGTGATTTGTTATTAATCGGTTACCTTCTATTACACTCACCCCAAGACTGAGGACTAATGACAAAATCCCCAGGAAGCAAGGCCAAATCCCATCCCCAAAATCATCTAAAATGAATCTCTGTAGTGTAAGGTGTGAACAGGGAGGAGAAACCTATATTTAATTAACTCCACTTAAAATTTATATTTTGATGTAGCTTCCATACTAAAACCCATGTAGATGATTTAAAAAAGGAAAATGTGAAAGTACTCTCACTCATAAACAAAGATGCAAAAGTCCTGAACAAACTTCCACAAACTAAACCCAGACAAATACAAAAGGATGATATACCATGATTAGAGTCTATGCCAAGAATGAAAGTTTGCTTTAAAGTTAGAAACTCAATTATTGTAACTCACCTTTGTAACAGATTAAAATTTTACAATCATCTGATGATATGGGGAAAAAGGCATTTGATAAATTTCAAAATGTATTCATTACTAAAAGGAAAAATTCTTCTGTAACTAAAAAAATAAGAGATCTTCTATACCTATATAGGTATGTACAAAAAGGGCTATTACATAGGATACACTCAATAGTGAAATTTGAGAGTATTCTCTTCAACATGAGTAAAAAGACATAGATTCTTCAGTAAAAGATTCAGGGGGCATAAGATGCCCGTAGACCCACCCGCAGTCCAGTCGGTCATGTATTCATTATTTATATTTGTTTATTTATTTAGCATCGATATGGGCAAGGTCTTCAACATACAAGAATAAACAGAAAATATCTTCTTCCCTTAGGGGGAGTTTCCATGTTACTAAGAGAGACAGACATAAAACAACGTAACAATTCACTGCGATTCAAGCTAAAATTTACACATTTAAAAAGTGTAAAGTGAGAAATGCCATCGACAAATAATATAGCTGGGTGAATAAATAGAATTCACTGAGGATATAAATTTAGGGCCAGGTTTAGAAGGATGAAGGGAAGGTATTAATGTCCAGAACAGGGAGAAGTTTCAAAACTTCTTTCCACAGCTTTGTACATCCCAATAATTATTTTAGATTTTATCCTGTGATTCATGCATGGAGGTAGAGAAAACATACTTATTAGCAGGTAAAGATCTCAACTACCACAGAAGGCAATTTGCTCGATTTTCTGTAACTGACCTTTGATTTCCCCGTGAGCCCCACGTCATGGGGTGCAATAAATTTCAGTTCAGTCAGTGTGGGGTTCCCACTCTCCTCTCCCAGGGTTGCATCTGAATTCCAGGAGGCTATATAGTCTGCCTCACTTCCTCGGGAATAGGTTGGGATTGTCTTTGCGGGTGTCTTCTAGGATAAATGGCCACCTATCTCATCATGAAAAAGAGGATGTTCACATGACCCTAACCTCTGAATGGCATGCTTACCAATCCCCCCTCTAGACCACGCACCTGGCAATCTCTCACAGGTGCTCCAGCCCCTCCCCGTGGGGCTCAGTGGGGGGCATGCTGCTTTGCCTTCTTCAGGTTTCACAGCCAGTGTACCCTCCTCAGTCTCTCCTGTGTCTCCAGGAAAAGGTTACAATTTTATTGAAATTGGGAGATTAACTGGGGGTCTTAGTTCTATGTTTCAAGCCCCTTCCTTTCCGGTGTCCTCAGCTAAGACTGAGAGATTTGAGTGAAGTCAGAGTTGTCTCTCATATTCTCCCTAGTTTTCTCTCCCTCCTTCCATCCCTCCCCTCCCCTTAGCCTCTGCTAATTCCCTGGGTCTGCCCAGGAAATTGGAAACGTTCTCAAGTTCTCTCTCAAACTCTGTCTCCTCACAAATATTCAGAGGTTTCTGAAGCCAACATAACTTCAGAGTGTCTCCCTTACACCTTTGCACCAATTTCCTTAGAATTTGGTCATATCTCTTATCTTTTAATAGGCTTTTAATAGTCTATAGTACAGAAATGCTTCTTCAAACATGGTAGAAATTCTAGAAAGACCCACAGTATCTTCGGTGAGTCACGGGGCACAGATTCAGGTTGCAAACGTGTTACTTTATTGTTAAGGCAGCTGCCATTTCAACGGTAGCAAACAGCATTTGGACACCCGCTCTATCTAGGTGTTTTACAGGGAGTAAGTTCTTAAATAGTCACACACAGAAAACCGCCATGAAGTCTGCATGATGATTATCCTTATTTTACTGAAACATGGGAAGTGAATCACTTGCGCAGGGTTAACTTGGGTCTTCTCCCCCCAAACATACTTGATATATTAGTTTCTGTCACTGTTGTATCAAATCAGCACTCACTTGGTGGCTTAAAATGACAGAAATTGATTTCTGCAGAGCTCTGGAGGCCAAAAGTATGAAATCCAAAATCAGAGTGTTAGCAGAGCTGCACTTCCTCTCAAGGGTCTCAGAAAATCCATCTTAGCCTCTCCCTGCTTCTGCTGGCTGCCAGCATGCTTTGGCTTCTGGCCCCATCACTCCAAACCCTGCCTGTGTGGTCACACTGCCTTGTCCTCTGTGTGTGCCATCTCCCTGTACACACTCTTTCCTATAAGGACACTCGGGATGGCATTTGGGGCCCGCCCAGATAATCCAGGATAATTTCCCCATCTCAAGATGCTTAACTTAATCACATCTTCAAAGACCCTGTTCTCCAAATAATTTTTAATGTTTATAGGGTCTAGGATTTAGATGTGGATCTCCTTGTGGGGCTCTTATTCAACCAATCACATTGGCATATCAGTTATCCCTTCTCTCAAACCAGACAGTATCCAGGGAGAGATGGGGTGCTCCTCCCTCACAGACCTTCGCTGCTTTCTCACTTATTTTTGTACTCCAACTATCTTCTCTTCTCTTGTTCTGGGATGCAGGAAAGTTTTTCTATGGCACTTAATTCCCCAAATCTGTTCAATATAAGCTCTTTTTCTTTCTAACAGGGCCTACACTTTTGAGACTCAAGTGCTGGGGAAAAAAATTTCAGCTAAAGCAATTAGAATGCAATAAATATTCTAAAGAGTTTTTTCAAGTTTATCTTTTTTAGATTTTGATTTTTTTATCATGTAGAAATACTAAATTTCTAGTTAATTTGCCAATCTTTTTCATGAGAAACTATGAAAATATTCTCCTATATTTTCTTCTAAAGTTTCACGGCTTTATATTTTACACTAAGATCTGTCCTGAACAATATGTATGTAAGTGCACATGTGTGTCTAGGAGAAGAGTGAGAATCAGAATATTTTTTCCCCAAATAGATACCTAGATGTTTAAACATGATTTCTTGAGTATATCCTCTTCCCGCATGAATATGTGACATCCTAAGTTTGCATTATGATCAACAGTGACAGTGTTAAATGATGCTTATAATATGCCATGACAGGCAACCAATCATTCCCACATCCTGTTGAAGAAGTGAAGGGGCATATCACATGAAAGTAATTATGATGAAGGGATAATTATTGTGGTACGTGTATCACCTTGTCATGTTCAATTCCACTATAAGAGGATGTCCTCTAAACATCAAATCTTGGTCTTGTGCCAGATCTGAATTTAACATCTGATCCCCTTGCTGTTGCAAGAGCGCTGGTGAACAAGAGGAACTAATCTCCTTGCTGGAGCATGAAGCAGAGGGTCTGAGAAGACTGAAGAAAATAACTCCAGCAAAAGAAGATATTGGAATGACAGTCAAGAGAACTAAAGTCTAAGGGAAGACCAAGAGCACATGGCATAATTAGAGAAGAAGAAGAAGAAGAAGAAGAAGAAGAAGAAGAAGAAGAAGAAGAAGAAGAAGAAGAAGAAGAAGAAGAGGAAGAAGAAGGAGAAGGGCATTGAAAGTAACAGGACAGGGGTGCCTGGGTGGCACAGTCCATAAAGCAACCGACTCTTGATATCAGCTCTGGTCATGATCTCAGGGTCCTGGGATTGAGCTCCCCAGTCAGGCTCATTGCTCAGCTTGGGAAGGAGGAGGGGAGTCTGCTTCTCTCCCTCTTCCTCTGCCCTTCCCCGCTGCTCGCACACACATTCTCTCTCTCTCTCTCTCTCTCTCTCTCTCTTTCTCTCAAATAAACAAATAAACCTAAAAAGAGAGAGAGAGAGAGAGAGAGAGAGAGTACAGGGCAGGGAGCATGAAAGGTGAAAATACCAAGAAATTCCTCCCAGAAGACGGGGCAGTGGAAAAGTGACAAAGCAGAGGAGTAGGCAGAATCAGCAGTAGGAAATCGGACCTCACTTCACCAGGGCAGTAAATCTGTCTGTAGCAGATCCTTAGAGAAGCTCTCTTGAAACAATGTTTGATTGAATCTGAGGAACGCCTTGTTTCAAATTTGATATCATATTCATGCACCATATTCCATGTCAATATACATGGAAAATTCCCAATATCTCATAATTGCCTTGATTTTAATTTAATCTTATCCTGAAAACACATTTATGTTGATAAACTGTCCTTTAGTTCTTAGCCAATTATGTTGTTTTCATTCACTCCTAAACCCAGGGTAAAATAAAGCCAGGAGCTTACAGGTGAATTTTTAAATCTGTATCTGGGGTAGTCATTCTTAGGAAAGACTATCATGAAGTATATGGAAGAATCTAATTTCTTTCTTCTCTCCTTTGTGAAGTTCCACATACCCACTACCTGTCAAAAGAAATTCCATATTTAGAATTGTATTGGAGGTTTTGATAGCATTTATAACAACATATTTTGCTTGCTCATAAGATAAATTTCAAAAATCTTTAATTCACCTTTGAACTTCTATCCTATTCATTATCTATAATTTGGCAACAATGCCATTCTATGAGACATTTATTAAATAGGACTATTAAACTTTTTCACTTGCTTTTTTCTGTTTGTCCTCTATACTCTAAAAACAGGGAGCACGATATCTTTTTTTAATCTGATACAGTTAAACTGACCTACTGAGTACAGTCACTGATAGCATGAATTGCTGGTTACCGTGCTATAGTCTACTCATCATCCTGCAGTTTGCCAAGCGAACCCTCCATTTATGGACATCAATCCCTCCGCCAAAAGAAGTCCACATCTCTGTCTGCCTATGCAAGTCTAATGCTTAAAGACTGCTCAAAAGGCCCTTCTACTAAAAAAAAAGTCTTTAACAATTCTTTAACCCCTCAGGCCAGAGACCACTTGTCAGTGAGAAGACAATGTTTTAGAAACACCCAGTGCCAAGTACCAGCCTTGTGACAATTAGTCCTCTGCCCATAAGGCTTAGCATCTCTGACAGTTTTCTGATTCTCAATATATAATTTAAAATGTGTTGCCCATATTATCTACAAAATTACATTCCCTAAGGAAAATACTGTATAAAATACACTTTTTTTTTTTATCATTAGCTGTTCCTAACACAGGTACTTGCATATAATTTACGTCAAATATTTGCTTGAAAACAAGGAAAAATCTCAGTGAAAACCAATGAGAAAAAATAAACTTCCTTCATTTTAATTGACTCCAGAGATAAACTAAAAAGGAAAAAAAAAAAGGTTTATAGACCAGTACTGTATTACAATTTAGACTCATTGCACAAAATACTCTAGATATACATTCCAAAAACCTTTTATTGTATCAACGTAAAATATTCCAGACAGCAAAATGTAAAATTATGCATCATTTTTTATATTCTTTTTAATAGAAGTCTTTGCAGTATCAACATAGAATTTTTGACCCTGCAACATTCTGGGGAAGTGAAACCTGCAGTATATATAAGAAAGTTGGTATCACTGCTAGTAATAATTACTCATTCTTTTTTTTTTTTTTAAGATTTTATTTACTTATTTACTTTAGAGAAAGAGAGAGAACAAGAGTAGGGGGCGGGGCAGAAGCAGACTCTGTGCTGAGTGTGGAGCCCTGTGCAAGGTTTAATCTCACAACCACAAGATCATGAACTGAGCCGAAACCAGCAGTCAGATGATTAACCAGGAGTCCGACACTTAACCGACTGAACCACCCAGGCGCCCCAAAAATCAATCATTCTTTTCACTTGCAGATTTCCATTTCATTTGGGTCAACCTTTTTGTGGCAAGTTTTTCCACTTGGAATTTTCCACTTCTGAGCAATGTCTGTAGTTAATACCTGATTCCAAGGCTGAATGACTGATCCCACAATATTATAGGTGAAGAAATCAAGATTCTGTCCAGCCTTTAAACAGGAAAGGCTTACCTGCTGTACTAAAAGCTCCTGGAAGGTACAAATAATATCACAAATGAGCAGCAAACAAAGAGACCCGTGGACAGTGTCGCCTATCCTAGTCTGGTGCCTGTTATGGGCCGAATGGTGTCCCCCAAATTCATATGTTGAAGTACTAACTCCTAGTACTTTAGAGTATAACCGTATATTGAGATAAGGCCTTTTAAAAGGTAATTAAGTTAAAGTGAGTTTTTAAGGGTGATCTCCATCCCAATATGATTGGTGGTCTTATAGGAAGAGGAGATTAGGACATAGACACACATACATATGGCATAAACCATGTGAGAAGCACCTGCAACCCAAAAAAGGGGGTCCTCAGAAGAAACCAACCCTGCTGACACCTTGATTTTGGAATTTTAGCCTCCAAAATCACAAGAATAAATTTTTGTTGTGTAAGCTACCTAGTCTGTGGTACCTTGTTATGACAGCCCTAGTAAACTAGTAAAATGTTGGAAAAGACAAGGGAAAAAAAAAGACCATTTGAAGATAAGTGAGAGGTGACCGTAAAAGAGAAAACGATTACAGATATCGCAACCAAAAATGAGATTCCGAATTCCGTGAAATTGTAAGAAACAAGTGCACATGGCAAGGATGTGTACAGAGCACCGAGATTACAGTGTAAACCACTTCATTATTTATTATTTAGTTCAGTAAATGCCCTTGCAATGATTTCATGGAGGCACCTTCTTATGATTTGGTTTCTGGCCCATTTGAAAAAAGTAGTATATTTACCGCATTTTGAAATGCTTTGTTCACTTCTTACATCTAATTTTGTCATGAATTTATAATTTTCAAAATATTTTTTTACTTCTCAACCTAGTGTTTACATTTATTCTGCAAATAAACTAACGGATGATGAACCATCCTTTAAAACTTCTCCACTTAAAACAATTTTTATGGCTTTTCTAAACCATGGGTAAAATAAAGCATAAATCAAAGGGTTAATGGCTGAATTATAATAAGCACCCCAACAGCAAATCTCATAAATATAGGCAGGGGTTATGAAGCCCATATAGGCATCAACTAACGTATCAATTGTATATGGTAACCATGAAATTACAAATGCTACCACTGTGATACCCAGGGTTTTGGCAGCTTTTCTCTCTCTCTTGGCCACCCTGGATTTGTAACTGTCTGAGGATGATTCTGCTTTGCTACCAGTATTTTCAATTTTTATAGCTTGTTGTTTAGCTATTAGAAAAATCTTACAGTAAAGAATGATCATAACAAGGGTAGGTATGAAGAAGAACAGAAAATCTATCAAAACCCAGTCTTGATTTACAACAATTTGACAACCACCTATACAGTTGAGAGCACTTACTAATTCCTCCATCCCATCGTCATTGACACCTGTGTAGAACACGGCACCGCTGTATACAATGGGCAGGATCCAGGAGACGCTGACGCAGATCCCTGACACAGACACCGTGCACTTGGTAGGATAGACCAGAGGGTCAGTGATGGCCATGTACCTGTCGATGGAGATGAAGCACAAGTGGAAGAGAGAAGAGTAACAGAATGCCACATCAAAGCAACTGTGAAGGGTACAAAATCTGGCTCCGAAGTACCAGCAGCTCTCCACGGACCTGACCATGCTGAAGGGCATGACGGTCACCCCCACCAGGAAGTCAGCACAGGCCAGAGAAGCGATCAAGACATTGGTTGGAGAGTGCAGCTGCTTGAAATGCAAAACTGAAGTCATCACCAGGAGGTTTCCAAACACAGCCAGCAAAGATGCAAAGCCAAATGCTGAGTACAGAATCACCCTGGATCCAAGCGAGTAGGGAGTTTTAACACAAGATCCATTCACACTCTCATAGCAAAGCTGCACGACAGCAGGGTGGGAAGGATCGCTGCTCATGGTTCTGCAGCCTGATGCTTCCTGTCTTTCTGCCCTTCCTTGTGGTAGGAAAGTTTTTAATTCTGAGAATTAAAAAAAAAAAAAATCAAACCCCATATTTGAGCAATTGCTTGTAAGTATTGCCTTAGAGTCCATCCTTTTTCCCATTTCAGTCATAAAAAGAAGTTAAGAGAATTTCAACAAGTTAGAAATGTATCCTTTCTGACTTTAATGCACGCAATTCTTTCTGTAATGACATCTAACTCTTACAGGTAGTTAATTCCAAGCTGACCTATCGTGAATTTTCATACAGCCAGAATTTGTACTATCTGAATAATCAAAGAAATGTAATTTAAATACTTGGTTCTTTACACCACGAAGTTCTTCCTTGCAAAGAAAAAATCACATAAAATATAATGACATATTTGAAAAGTCACCTTTTAATAGACTTCCACCTTCACGGCCATATGCACCCCAATGTTCATAGCAGCAATGTCCACAATAGCTAAATCGTGGAAGGAGCCGAGATGCCCTGCAACAGATGACTGGATTAAGAAGTTGTGGTCCATATATACAATGGAATATTACTCAGCAATCAGAAAGAATGAGTTCTCAACATTTGCTACAACATGGACGGCACTGGAGGAGATAATGCTTAGTGAAATAAGTCAAGCAGAGAAAGACAACTATCATATGATTTCTCTCATCTATGGAACATAAGAACTAGAATGATCAGTAGGGGAAGAAAGGGATAAAGAAAGGGGGGGTAATCAGAAGGGGGAATGAAACATGAGAGACTATGGACTATGAGAAACAAACTGAGGGCTACAGAGGGGAGGGGGTGGGGGAATGGGATAGACCGGTGATGGGTAGTAAGGAGGGCACGTATTGCATGGTGCACTGGGTGTTATACACAACTAATGAATCATCGAGCCTTACATCGAAAACCGGGGATGTACTGTATGGTGACTAACATAATATAATAAAAAATCATTATTAATAAAAAAAAAAAAAAAAAAAAAAAAAAAAAGACTTCCACCTTCACATTGTCCAAGAAGTTAACGCCTAGAATGTTTTAGGAAGCTGGCCAATTAACTTCACCCATTACGAATTCCTCACAAGGAATCCCTACAGTGTAAGGTGTGAATCTGGAAAGGAAAATTTTGATAATTATAATTAGTAATTTTTTCTACAAAATGCATTATTGCTCAGTGCTCTATTACACTGCAGAAAGACGTATGATCTTTCTAACCAAGAGATTTCTTTAAGTTCAACTGTCCTAGAATAGCCTCATCCCATATTTGGTAGTCATATTACCTATTTATAAGACTGGCTGTATAATTTGTAGAGCCCAGGGCAGAATAAAAACATAGAATTCATTTTTCAAAAATATGGAAATCACCCTTGAGTATAAAGCTTTTTCTTTTTTTCTGTAGCCTCTCCTGACCTGCCATGGTGTTTGATTTTTATTTATAATGTCCCACTTCCTTGAGCATGGAATGTGTGAAGGGCAAGTGCAGACCCTCACAGGTGCCTGGAGACCCTGCCCTAGAACTCAGCATGCCTGGCCCACCCACTGCCAGTTTTCCCCTCCCCCTAACTGCTGAAACAATATGCGTGCCCAGGTTGGGGTCTAGGAAGCTGAGCAAGGCATCTGTCCTTCTCCTGGGACTGTCACCTCAGCCAAAGGCAGATGGCTGACCCCCTAGGGATTGCAACCTCCACATTAGGACCCTCAATGTGTGGATTGAGAGGGTTGGTCCCACTAAGTTGCCCTTCGAATATGCTATGGCCCTACCAGCCTAGATGGGGTAACAACTGCCATGACTTACCCTGAGACCACAGAGTGCTACCTTGCCTCAACCCTCCCTTTCCTGCATCCAGTCCTCCAACATGGCAGTCTTAGTAGGTCAGAGTGAGGAGGGGGAGGCTGGACCAAGCTGAAGGTGCCCAGGGAAGGAAGGCTTGAGGGGGTAGGGGGCAGGCAGGTGGCCGAGAGCTAGTCCAAGGGAGAAGGGGAAGGGGTGTAACGCAGGACAATCACATGTAATGCAACTTGAGGTTCCAAATCCCCCCACGCATGCTCTGTTGCCCCTCAAGACTTCATCTATAAAACACAAATTCAGAGATAAAATTTTTAAGAATTTCAAGACCACAGCAACTGGCATCAAGCCCCAAGAGCAGGGTTCTATGCCACTGGCCTGGTCACAAGCCCACAGAAGGGCCCTGCCTATGTCGTTTCAGGGATTAAATTATCTCTTTGCAACAGCAATTAAATGATGAAGCAAAGAAAAACGCAATGAAAACCACTGCAAAACTACCAGATGGGAAGTTGCAGAAGCTAAGAGCCAGGGAGTTCTGATAGTAGCAGCCTCTGCTGACACAGACGCTGCCCTTGCAATATTACAGCAGTTTAGGGAGTTCGAGAGGGAAATTAAAGATACTGAAAGCCACATTAAAAAGATTTCAAGTCTGAGAAAAAAGGCTACCTTTGATCCTATAAAGTAAATAGGAAGTGCCGAAGACTTTTTTTCCTCCACAACAATATATTTAACACTAGAAAACAGAAACATGATCTGTCACTTAGGATACAGGTATTAAAAATATACTAGAATAAGAGTAGAACAGGTATTACAGGTGTGACAGGCAAACAGTTATTCAAGCCATCATCTACCCAATTCTTCTTGGTAACACTATCTTACCTTCTCTTTAAATTCTCAAAGCTGACTCGATTCTACCCCGCCCTTGTTCAGTAGTTTTGCCTCCCCGTTTTCTGAAAATAGGAAATACACAATTTAAAGCCTGAAAGAATGTAGGGATTTAGGGCTCTATACGGAGGCAGGAATCATGGGTGAGTCCCAGATTTGTAACTTGCCAACAGGATAGATAGGGAATGTCCAAGAAAGACTACGTTGGGTAAGGAAAGATGATGGGTTCGGTTTGAATGGGTCGGAGGGACATAAAACTCGAGTTCTTCGGTGGGTGATTTAGCCTCTAAGTGTTCAGCTCAGGAAAGCAAATGTGCCAGAAACAATCATTTGGGATTTCTCCACATACCAGTGTTTTTGAGGCCACAGGAGTAAATGTGACTGCCCGGCGCACGCCTGCCATAATGCCTCCCATATATCAGATACTCAGGAAGTAATAGTTGACTGGATTAGAGTGTGGACAGTGAAAATGGAAGGAACTGAAGGTGCATCAACTATAAGGTTATGCCTGCAAAAGAAAGAGCAGCCAGAAATAACAGAAAAAATGGGATAAGTGGACCCACAGACCCCATGGGATGAGAAAGGTTTATGAAGAAAGGTATATCAAGAATGTAAAACGTTGACAATGGGTCAAGTTAAATAAAAGATGAGAATCGTCTGTTGGCATTAACAGCTAGACCATGGATAAGCATGATTCCACCTCTTCTGGGGGAATGACGAAGACAGAGTCCAAACTGCAGTAGGTTGAGAATGAGTGGGAATGGGTAGGGAAGGCAAGTGGGACCATGAACAGCGACTGACACTTTAATAAGTCAACTGTAAAGAGAAAGAGAGAGATGTGTAGTAGATAGCAGGGGACAGGGACTCGAAGAAGGTCCATGTTGCTATTCTTGTTTTGTTTTGATTTGATTTGTTATTTTATTCTGAAGTACTAAGGAAAGACTTATGAGAATATGAGACCAAAGACTGAGTTCTGTTTGGAAAGGTTTTGCTGTCAAGCAAGAAAGCACAGATCTGGGCTGTGGGAAAATCAGTTCAAGGGAGTAGAAATAGGGAATGTTTCTTATAGGCAGAGGGCGATGAGCTGCTTTATATCTGAAAAGCAAAGTCTCCAAGTGCTGCTGATTGGATGATGATATCTGTGTTCATTCATTAGGTAACCACTGGGCTCACTGGGGTATCCACAGACATGGATGGAGTGCTTGCCTCAGGATCACGCCATTCTATTAGTTTCTTATTTCTGCTGTAACAAATTACCATGAGTTTAGAGGCTTAAAGCAATACATATATATTATCTCATAGTTCTAGAGGTTAGAGATTTGAGTAGTTCTCATGGACTACAATCAAGGGGTTAATGGTGTTGTTTTCCTTCTGGAGGCTCTAGAGTAGTATCTGCTTCCTGCCTTTTCCCACTTCCAGAGACCACCTGCATTCCTAGCTTGTAATCCCTTCCTCCATTGATATAACCAACAAACATCACGGGCCTCCTGGATAATACAAAATAATCTCTTCATCTCAAAATCCTTAATTTAACCCCATCCGCAAAGTCCCTTTCTGCCATGGAAGGTAACGTAGTTATAGGTCTGGTGATTAGCACGTGGACATCATGGGAGGCGAAGGGAGGGGTCACTATTCTGCCCACCACAGGCATCAAACTACGGCTGCTGCTGAGGTCACGTGTGAGCCCTGAATGACAGTGCCCTCTCCTCCCACTGCCTCTGTAAGGGGCCTGTCCCTAGGTTGTCACACCCTGTTGGATCTGTAAACTTAGAAAGAAGAGCAGCCATGGTCCAGAGAGGAGCTGGAAAACAATGCCTCTAAATTCTTACCTCTTAAGGCCAAAAACCTTGCTCGCGTGAAAAAAGATCAGAAAATATAGGAGTCAGAGAAAGGTTTTTTCTCTTCCACCTGTCCTTCCCCAATGAGATAAAGATTTCATGAAAATGTTCAAGAAGGCTGAATTAGTTCCTTCAACACCTCCTGTGTTTCAAGTGCATGGAGAGGGCAGGCATATAAAAATGGCGGGCGGGGGTGGGGAAGTTGTAGGAATGTTCATGAATGAAATCACCTTCTCTGCACTCAAGAAACAGGAAGACCAAATGTGAGCAGGGCTGACAATGAGAACCTGGTGGTTTCCATGTCTGGAAGTAGCTGCGGAATCCAGCATTTTGACTCCTGTGAAAGGGTCTAAAAGTGCTCCCTGTCACACAGGAGATAGTGAACAGCTCACCACTCGAAGCCTGGAGCTGGCATGAACCTTCTCACTTCACAGCACACGAGCAAGGACGGTGAAACAGGTGATTTTGCCCCAATTCCACTGGGGACTTTGGTTTTCAGAAAGCTGCTAGCATAAGGAGAAATAAGAACACGAGCATAGATTCACGACGAGGAGCTGAGCTGAGCGGCCCAGCGGCTGATTGCCTGAATCAGTCACATTTCCAATATACATGACGGAAGAGCAGGAACCCAAAGCACCAGACCATGACTGTGTTTGGGGATCTTTAGGGCTGGATGGAGACGACTTCAAAATTACTGAGTGCTTGAAGTGTGTTTGGGTTAGGGGAGAATAAGAAAGAAATAAATATGAAGCTAAACAAACCAGCCCATCTGAAATAAGAAAGCACAACAAAAATCCAAAGCCTGTGACAAAATATGACTCTAAAATCAACAACTGAAACCTGAAATATTCCAGATGAAGTTAATCTTATAGAACTGTTTGAGAAAGACAAGTACAACTTTTGGTGATGTTTCTATTCACATCTTTTGCTCAGATGCATATGTCATGACAGATGGTGATTGGGAGCTCTTGGTAGGAAGCTTGGAACCTGTTTCTAAGTAGAGCCTGCAGGGGATTCAGGTGCTAAGAACAGCAGATGACACTATGGGAAGCGTCACTTTACTTCTTTCGTGTCTCCTATTAGCATATTCAATTCTATGCAAAATGCATAGTAGGCTATAAATCAACATTTAGTGAGTTACCATCTGGCAGATGATCTTCTGCTTTATTTGCCTTTTCTCTTGTTGTGTACTATCTTCTTTCTTGGTGTCCCCTCAAAATTCATGGGTTGAACCTCACCTCCAATGTGATGCTGTTTAGAGATGGGGCCTCTAGGAGGTGATTACGTCATGAGGGTGCAGCCCTCATGAATGAGATTGGTGCCCTTATAGAAGAGGCCCCAGAGAGATCCCTTGTCCCTGCCTCCAAGTGAACACACAGCAAAAAGAGTCGCCTATGAACCAGGAAGCGGGTCCTCACCAGACTTGAATCTGCAGGCACCTTGCTCTTGGACTTCCCAGCCTCCAGAACTGTGAGAAATAAATTCCTGTGGTTTATGGGACCCCCAATTACTGGTCATTTTAATAGCTGCCCGAGCTGATCAAGACACACGTACTTCACAAGAGGGTAAACAGGTGATTTGGGATGTCAGTATAGCACCTCAATGAAAGGAAATTATTATAACTGAGCAAATGGCCTTAATATTCCACTCGGCTTGAATAAACTGTTGGCATGCTTCTTCCTGACTCTAGGCCTCTGCCCTCCCTTTTCTTAGAGGATTTGCTTCAGAAAACTTAAAATTATAAGTTCTTTCTCTGTGCCTTTGAGATATAAATCTTTTTCAAGGCTTCTTGCCGGTTTTATAACCCAGGACTGTCTTTTCCAAGTAGCTGAGAGCCATCTTTGAAATGCAGTCATCAGGGGAAATAGCACACCTATCTCTCAGGTTCTGTGGAAGGGTAGGAGCCTAATTTTAAAGGATAGCATATTCCAAGGTGTAAAACTACTTCCTGTCATGAAAATAGGAGAAAGTTTACTTCTTGTCCTTGGAGCAGCGGGCTATGAGAGTAGGTTCCCATGGTGATGGCAGGGGTTCAAGACAGCGAGCAGAAACAACAAGGCCTTCTTAAGGCCCATGCTTAGAACTGGTATACCACCACCTCTGCTCTCACTTTGCCTCCTGAGGGAAGAACTTCCAAGTTATGCAGCAAGGGGCATGATGGAGGGCTTTCAAACATTTTGTCAGCCACATGAAATATTAAGAAGCAAGCCTTTCTCAGCGAGATGCGGAAGCATAGCTAGTCCCGGAAGTTGCTCATTGTACTTGCTATGTATAGAAAGGGCAGCACCCTGTCAGACAGCTGGGACAACATCAGAAGACAATGAGGGAAGCTGCTTGTGTCCTGAGTGTACTGGCCACCGTGGTGCCATCTGACTGCCCCGAACACTGAATGGATCAGTATCTCCAGGCATGCTTATGACCCATTTGCAGCATGCTGTCATGGGAAGCTGGTTGGAAAGCTCTGCTTTATAGAGCAGTCTGGTAGCCCGTCAGATATGAAATAACATTTACAGTAAGACTTACTTACTTTGTTTCCAACCAGAATCTGTTGTCTACCTTGATATGATTTATTATCACTTTCAAAACAATACCCTTATTATTTACTGTGTCTTCGTGCAAACCCAGAGAGACACTGCTCAGATTCCCCTTCAAAAAAGGAGTCTGGACCATCTGTGCATCTTACAAAAGATGACATCGATTCATTACCTTGGTGGTGTTACACTGATCTGGCAGGACGAGCAAGTAGCCCCTCGCACTCTAGATACCTAGTACCTAGCCTTGGTAAGATCCGTGTTTCCTAGAAGTTTGGAGATGAGCCCAATGAAGAGTCAGGGGCCCTCTACTTCATTAAAGCAGTCAGGAATGTCTCATCGCACGTACAAGACAGCTGACTACATCTTGTATCTTCTATGGCAAAGAAGGAAGCACAATAGCTGGTAGACCTCCTCGGGATCCAAAAACAAGGTGTTCCACACTTAGGCATACTGCTTTTGTCCATACGCTGAGTAACAAAAAGTCTGCCAGCTTTGTATGGGGCTTGGAGTGTGGGCTGCAGTGTCATTGCCATGCAATTTGGTAACCTGGTGGTGCTAGAGGTATTAATAATGGGAAAAAATGCTGTTTAGATTTTATGGAAGGCTTCCATGGGAGAAATGTAATGCAGTCCTCTGGACTTCTGAAGCAAGACCATGCTCTTTACAATGGAGGATAAAACACCTTTTGAAACACGGCTCTCTGAGCCCAAATTGTGATTGGACACTTGACGACGTGATACCAAGTGATCACGTGTCTCTAACTGCCCATGATGATGTAGGTCCTCTTGGATCTTCAAAGTCATAAAGTTGGGTGGGTCCAGCAAATTCTTTGTGCAATGGAAATGATTTGCCTGGAACCAAGCCTGAGCAAGGCCAGACAGCACGAGCCCAGAACCCATGTTACCCAACACAGTTGCACCAGGACCCCTTCATCCCACATTTCGGCAAACTGAAGAGGAGGAAAAGGTCTAGCTTGGTTTACAGATAAGCTGTCTCAGTATGTGGGTGCAAACCAAAAATGGACAGCAGTGGCATTACAGACTTGCACTGGCCTTGAATGAGAGTGGAGAGGGGAACTCTTCTCAACAGGAGGACTTGTTTTGACCAATAGTAACAATTGAGGGACACCAGGAAGTTATTCTACCTGAATAAATCCCTTCTTGAACTTCACTCTTAGCATTTGATTCTTTTCCTCAAGTACTTCTTCCTGAATGTCCCCTAAAGTATCTCTTGGGCCTTCATCCACGACCCACGCAAAAGGGAAATTCTGAGCACAGTGTGTTTTATCGTGAAAGCTTCAGTATGCACCATTTTTATTAATTTAGCCAATGGTTATTGTTTAGCAGCTCATATCACTGGTGGGAAAGGACACAGCACAAATAAGCTGATCGTAGCCAGTGATGCAAGGGAGCTCCTAGGAGAGGCTGGACAGTAGAGAGGGGGCAGGCTGGGGACTCAAGTGGATTTTGAATGCCTCGTTATTGTAACTGGGATGAGTCATAACAGGGGCCTTATCCATTCTCACCTTTGAAATGGCCTAGCCTGCTTAGCTTAGTACTGATCTTAGAAGCTGATGAAATTTGATCTTTGTCATGAGACACCATTGAAGGCTTATCTTTATATCTGTCGTGTGTGTGTGTGTGTGTGTGTGTGTGTGTGTGTGCACGTGCGTTTGTGTTTGAACAGAATAAAATATGTCAGCTTCTATGTAATGCCTGGGAAGATAGTTTACGCCTTTTCATTTCTGAGAAATATGGATGGTTTTCCTGGCAGGTTTACCAGGAAGTTTAGACCTGGTCTAAACATCTAGCTCCAACACTTAGTGCGTGTAATCTCTCCAGGGTTTCTTTCCTCATTAATAATTCCTATGACTAATATTAGCAAGTAAAACAAAATATCAATTCTGATCAACCACATAGGAGGAATGCAGTGTAAGCAGTTTATATAAATGTCCTTTTATTTATGTAGATATATGTAATTTTTCATTCCTATTTTTGGATTTCTGCCATCCTTTATTCTTGTGAGCAGACTTAGAATTACTCTCCGTGAAGGATTTACTTTGGACTTTACGTCATTTTCTGAACCAGCTAAGTGACTTTTTCCGCAGAACCCTGCAGCTCTTCCTGAACTCTGATTTCTAAGCATAAAATAATGGGTTGATTGGATTTAGAGCAACTTTATCAGTTAGTGGCAGGGCTGTGAATAATCCATGAATAACAAATTGCAATGACAGAGTGGACTGTCATTAAGAGCTAGGTCCTTTCAGAAAGCTACCAGTGTGACTGGGTATCGCTCTAACAACATTTCTTCATTTATGACTGAACTGTGTCTGAACTCACCATTTACGTTTTTTTTTTTATTATTATTATACAAAACCCTATACAATGTAGCAGTTATACTTTTAGGATCCACTAAACTAAGAAAAATACATGTGGACAAAAGCTATTACGAATTCAGTGATGCTTTTACATGTATTTACAAATAACATGTATTTTAAGTAAGTAACGTATATGTGAGAGACATTGTATTTATGTAATCTACAACTTGGAGTGTAAGTGGCTTAATTAATTCCTTGCAACAGTTCTGCAGCCTCCGATTGGCTGAAGCAGACAACTTGGGAACCAGAGCTCACTAGGATGAAGAGACGAAGCTCAGCAACATATTTCAAGGCCAGGTTTTACTTTGCAGACAGTCTTGCAGAATGAAGTCAGTTTCCAGCGCCAGTGTGTCTTGTTCCAAATGTATCCGTGGCGCTGCTACAGTTTGGTATGCA
Organism: Ursus americanus; assembly: GCF_024610735.1. NCBI lineage: Eukaryota > Metazoa > Chordata > Mammalia > Carnivora > Ursidae > Ursus > Ursus americanus. Next base: position 45,887,354 of record NC_142137.1, on the reverse strand, counting down.
GCCAGCCAAGAAGTTAGGAGCTTACTGGTATAAAAAATCGAGAGGTAGAAGAGGGGAGCCATGCTATAATAATAGTCTAGTTTGGGGGGAAATAAGCTAGTTTTTTTTTTTAATCAAAAGACTTCCTTTATAAAAGGCTATAAGGAGAGTAGAAAAATAAACAAGAAAGAGTAAATTTCTTTCTCTAAAGGGTATTCTCCACTTACCAATATGTACAAGAGCTTGAAAACATCACTGGACAGTATTTCTGCAATTTTATCTAAAGATTACACTCTACATAACACAAGGGAACAGATGTCTAGTATATATTCTTAAGTCTCCCCAAAGGATTTTCCTTATTATTTATGAGTGTCAGTGTAATTTTGCACTTGCAATTGAGAGGACACATGTTTCTATGAAGACAACATTCCTGACTCACCATCAAAGGGACACAAGCTTTGTGCTCTTCTTCAGGAGAGAGTGTGGGGAGGCCTTAACTATGAGCCTTTGAAAGGGGGTCAATAGACCTGTTCCTTGGCATTATCATCTCAGTCACAAACAGGTATTCTGCAGCAAAGACCTTCATATTCCTTTCATCCTCTTTTACCTTTAACTTCCCCCCCCCCACCAAATTCTCTGAGCTCTATCTGAAAAATATGAAGGCACAAATGTGAAACAGCTTAATTTTGTATAAAGCATTTTAAAACTGGTTTATTTATAAAATACATAACATGTAATGTTTATGTACCTCTATTTACTTAGTATCTCTTCTTTTCATATCATAAAACAGATTGGTACAGAACAGTCTGTGAAAATCAGCTACCTAAGCAAAGACTTCAGGCTGTGAGTCAAAGACTTAAGAAAGCAAATCACCCTATTATTAGTTTCTTTCAAATTTTTACTTTATCTTAAAATAGTTAACATATATTTTTAGTTAAAATGAATTAAAATTCATGTGGCTAAGACATGATATCAATTGAAAAAAACTGAAGCTATTCTTAAGGCGTATAATGCCAATTTGGGGTATTTGCTCTTTCAAAATAATCCTTGGTTATATCTGGGTCACTCAGCTTTGTATTTCTAACGTCAAATACAGTGTCTGGTACAAAGAAAAAAATCAAAAGTAACAAAATGTTAATTTGAAGTGGCTTTCTTATAAAATTATTTCAGATTACTAAAAAAGAAGTACAAAAACCATCTTTTTGTTGACATGCTTATTTTGACTCTAATAAATTATGTTCTCCAAAAGCAAGATGCAGTATATAATCATATCATCATTACACGTGTTCTTTGTGAACACAGCTTCTGTCAAATGGAGAGGAAGCATTGTCAGCGTTCGGAAAATGCAAGAGTTCCAGAATTTTTTGTACAATCTTCAATTACTAGGAAGTTCCACTATTCAATTCTCTGTAAAGTCCTTTTCAATTAGAAAAAAACTCCAAGAATTTGAATCTTCTATTTACTTCTCGAACAAAATATATTTTTAAAAAGATTTTGTCCCCAAAGAAACTAACTTACAAGTTCGGCAGAAACTCCTTTTATCCCCTCTCTGTATCTTGGATAACTGAACATTGGTAACGAATGTGGGAGAAACTACAAAGCTTCAAATTGTTTGAAGAAAGAAGTAGGAAATTCAGAGAAGTTATTAGAAATTACCGTAGAAATTAGAAACCACAGAAGAATAATACTAAGGATAGTAAGTAGGAAGCAATCAGCAACTTTTTTTTGTCTATTACTAAATTCTAAAAAATGAAATACATAAAGACAACAAATGCTTTAGAACAACTGAATATGATATCCTCCTACTTGCAGATGATTACACTTGCCTCTCTAGATCCAAGGGTTTCATTTTGCCTTTGACCTTAATTCCATGTTAGTTTTGGGATCCCTGCAGTCACCTTGTCAGTCCATATCTGCTTCCTCAGAAAACAAATTCATTGTTGATGCATCCCTCCTTAAGACTTTACCACTTACGATAAGTTTAATTGCCTTCCGGAACCATGGGTAAAAGAAAGCATATATCAAGGGATTCATAGCTGAATTATAATACACACACCACACTAAAATCTCATAAACATAAGGAGGAGTTATAAAATTCATGTAAGCATCAATCACGGCATCGATAATGTATGGCAGCCAAGAGACAAGAAATGCTGCCATAGCAATACCCAACGTTTTTGCAGCTTTTCTCTCTCTCTTTGCTACTCGTTCCCTGTAACTCTCCGAAGACGACTGAGCTTGGCTGGCCGAACTTTCAATCTTCCTAGCCTGGTATCTGGCCACCAAAAAGATCTTACCGTATATAAACACCATGGCGACAGTGGGTATAAAGAATAGAAGGAAACAAAGTAGAACCCAATTTTGATTCAGTGGCGCCTGACAGCCTCCTACACAGGTGAGAGCAACTACTAAGTCCTCGATTCCTTCCTCATTGGCCCCAGTGTAAAAGATGGAAAAACTATAGGTGACAGAAAAGAACCAAGAGAGAACAATGCATATGCCTGACACGGAGACAGTAAACTTGGTGGGATAGGTCAGAGGATCAGTAACAGCAATGTATCTGTCAATAGAGATACAGCATAGATGAAATAAAGAAGCAAAACAGAAAGAAGTATCGAAACATGTATGAAATTTACAATAACTCTCCCCGAAGTACCAGCAGCTCTCCACAGACCTCACTGTGCTGAAGGGCATGACGGTCACTCCCACCAAGAAGTCAGCACAAGCCAGGGACGCGATCAGAAAGTTTGTAGGTGTGTGCAGCTGTTTGAAGTGAAGGATAGCAATAATGACCAGTAAGTTTCCAAACATGGCCAGCACAACCCCAAAACCGAGGACTGTGTACAGAATGGCTCGGGGACCCGGCGAGTACGCAGTTTTAACACAGGATCCATTCACGTTCTCATAGCAGAGCTCCACCGCGGCAGGTGGGGAGAGACTGTTCACCATTGCCCTCTTGTTGGAGTTATTTTAAAAGTGTCAAATTCCCTATGTCAGCAATTTAAAACAAGGAAATGTTAATTTCAAGAGCCTCTGGGAGTGGGGAGAAAACCTCCAGTTAAAATGAAAACTAGGAACTTTTCCACCAAGTGTTTTTTGGGTTTGTTTTTTTGTTTTTGTTTCTTTTTTTTTGCATTTTAACTATAACCTCTTGATCTTTCTAAAAAGTATCCCCAAGTTTTTAATATATCTAGAATGGGAACTTGTTACAGAAAGGCATTAAAATTATAGTCAAATTTTGTACAAAATAAGTAACTGGCAATGCATTTCGTCCAATGATATATATACATATAAGATATTAGATTAATATTCGATAATATTCGATTAATATATATTAGAATGTAATTGGCTCATCACTAGAGAATCCTTTTTTGTCATACTTTGCCTTTGGAAATCTCACCTGTAATCACCTGAGTTGAAAAATAATTGGGCTACCAAAGGTTGAGTTATATTTATGAAGTTATCTCCCCTGAGTGGCAGTAATGAGAAACTATACTTCATTTTTTCAAGAAGGAAAAAATAAATTACATCCCCTTCAAATTGTGACCTCAAAATCCCTATAGTATAGCATGTGAAGACCGAGGAAAGATTTAATCATAGCAGCTTGCTAAACTTATTTGGGTAATACAGTTCTTCTATTGCTTATATTTTCAGAGTTTTAGGGGTTTTTTTCCCCCTTTTTTAGTTACTCAGTTTGGACAGCTTGAGATGACTTGGAGAACTATTCTTACAAAGTGATACTAATATCATTTGTGTGTAAGTATTTTTCAGGCTAATGGCCAGTTTCAGATGTCTAAAATCAATAAGATTGATTCAAATAAGCAATAACTCCCCTAGGCCCTCACCTCCCCATTCTTAAAAAATAGTATAGTTTTAAACTTAGCACAAAGAAGGGGGGACCCTCTGGGTACACTGGAGGGATATTTCTAGATTCATCATGAAAGGAATGGATTCATGCTAAATTATCCAAAGTTCAAATAGAGAATGTTTGTTTCTCTAGTTATTTGAGGGTTATTCTTCTCCTGAGACACACAATCTTTTTTTCTTCTTCCATTTTTAAAAATTTAAACTAAATTAATTAACATACAATGTCTTATTGGCTTCAGAGGAAGAGGTCAGTGATTGGTCAGTCTTATATAACACCCAGTGCTCATTACATCACATGCCCCCGTTATGTCCATCACCCAGTTATCCCATCCTCCCACTTCCCTCCCCTCCAGCAACCCTCAGTTTGTTTCCTATGATTAGGAGTCTCTTATGGTTTGTCTCCCTCTCTGATTTCATCTTTTATTTTTTCCTCTTTTCCCCTATGATCCTCTGTTTTGTTTCTTCAATTCCACATACAAGTGAGATCATAGAATTGTCTTTCTCTGATTGACTTATTTTGCTTCGCATAATACCCTCTTGTTCCATCCATGTCATTACAAATGGCAAGATTTCACTTTTTGGATGGCTGAGTTGTATTCCATTGTATATATAAACCACATCTTCTTTATCCATTCATCTGTCGATGGACATCCAGGCCCTTTCCGCAGTTTGGCTATTGTGGACATTGCTGCTATAAACATGGGGGTGCAGGTGCCGAGGCACACAATCTTAAAGCAGTTTGCAGATCTCACCAAACAATGGTTGAATAATTAATTTTTATTTTATTTAACCATAAAAAAGTATAATCTTACAACTAATCTTAATTTTAATCTTTGAACTAGAGACTGGAGTACTTATATTGCCATTTTCCCATACCATAGGTTTGACCTTTGTCGAAAGTGCAGAATCCTAGAAAAAGCTATATGCACACACAGAGGTGTGGATACTCCCTGGGTAGTAGATTTCACTAGTCTGTACATTTTAAATGTTTGTGTGGGGGTGAGTGTGTGGTGGCTATGTATACACTTACGGTATTTTCAGGCTTTGCAATTCTATGAGTTTTAAATCAGTTCATTTTTACTTTTATTTCCCAGTTTCCTGCCTTACTTAGGCCCTCACAGGTTTGATGGCATAAATCTATGTCTCATGTTTACTCCTGGGATTCCCTACACGGATGCACCCATGTGCTCACAGGTCAGTTACCCAATAAAATCACCATTTGATAAGCCCAGCATTTTCTTCTTCTGCCTTGGTGCTCCTGATAAAGTCTGCCACATCTCCTATTTTATTCTCAGTCTGACTTAAGGAACCTTACCACTGCCACTGTAGATGGTGCCCTGCCTGAAAGTCTGAGTGTCTATGTTAAGGATATTGTCTCCCCAACCTTCAGATCTCCTCACTTCATTGGTGCCCAAGTAATGCTGTTATTGCATAAAAAAAAACCCAACCAAGCCCTTCCTCTGGTCTTCATACTTGGGCTTTAGAATAGCAGACTTCAGTCTTACAGAAGGTCTTAAAATGTGTCCTTCCCTAGAAGCAAAGACACTTGAGAAGTAATGAGCACTCCGAAGACCCGCATCTTGGTGTTCAATACCTTATACCAGTAAAATGAACTAGAGCTTCTCAAAGAAATGTTTCATCCAAGCAATGGGACAAGAAAAGTACAGGAAGAAACTGGAATATATTTTTATATCAGAAAATAAGAGATTTTTTTTAAATGTTGACATTTTACAAGGACACTGTTGCTAACTTGAATAGACTCCCACTAACCAAGTTTGGGATAATTCGTGTGCCAAAAATAGTGAGAGATAGTAAAAGGTTATATAGTGGAAGGGGGGGATCCGTGAGGTCATACTAATGATAGATGATAGATAGATAGATAGATAGATAGATAGATAGATAGATAGATAGATAATAGATGATAGATAGATAGAGGAGGGCCATTCCTTACAGCAGAATACCAAGCACAACTGATATTATATACGGAGAATGTGCTAGAGCTGGAACATCATAATTTTGGAAGCATCATATTAATATTGATTAAAGCAAGAATCATCAATTGATGCTAACTCTTATAATAGGAGAGGGGAATTTTGATGAGAGTCAGATATTTATATGGCATAAAACATCAACTCCCAGAGATTGCTTATTAGCTGCAAAAGAAAAAAATAGTAGCTATCCAGTGGAGAAATCAAATAAAACTTTGGGAATCAAATTAACATCATCCATGAGGAGGACGGGGCCACATATGCCCCTGGAGGGCTGCCCTGAGAAGCACACAATAAAACGTGTATATTATTCCAGCCAAGAACGCATAATTGGAATCTAATCATGAAGAAATTTCAGGCAAACCCAAGTTGAGACACATTCTATTTTTAAAAGGTGGGGAGGGGGTGGGTTATATACTTCAAAAATATTTATGTAATACAAGACTGAAGAACCTTTCCAGAACAAAGGAGACAGAAGGGCAAGACAACCAAAAGAAATATGGGATCTTAGAATGGAATGTATTACTGGGCCAATTGACAAAATCGGAATATGAATGGTAGATGGTAAAAGTACTGTGTCAGTATTAAATTACTGAAATATTAAGGGGTAAATGGCCGTGATGTATATAACTTACTCTCAGTTGGTTCAGAAAAAACATTACACACACACATTGATGAAGTTGGAGGAAAAGAACAAATGTCAAAGCAAATAGAGCAAAAGTTTAATAGGTGAACCCAGGTAAAGAGTACCTAAGTGTGGTTCACACAACTTTGCCCAACTTTTCTACGGGTTTAAAATGATTTCCAAATAAAAACTTTCTTTTGCAAAAAGCAATTTTGAAAATTTGGACCTTTAGTATCTTCATTTTTATTTTTTTTTTAAGATTTTATTTATTTGAGAGAGAGAGAGCAAGCACAGGAGGAGGGGTAGAGGGAGAGGGAGAAGCAGACTCCCTGATGAGCAGGGAGCCCGATGTGGGATTAGATCCCAGGAACCTGAGATCATGACCTGAGCCGAAGACAGTTGCTTAACCGACTGAGCCACCCAGGCGCCCCTGTATCTTCATTTTAAATCATCATCACGTGCAAGCCCCTCTCAAACCCCACCATCTGGCCCACAGAAAAGCTCTCCACAGCAGCGGTTTAGCTCCCTGCCTGTTAACCAACCGCTCCTGTCCCCACCACCGCTGTAACTGCAGAAAGCCTTGAGACACATGCCGTTTTAATATAAGGCTACTACCGTGGACACCCCCAAAGCATAACACTTCAAATCCGCATTCTGATTTCTGGCAATTTCATGATTTCTCTGGGAACAATAAAGGACATAAAATTACAGTCTTCCTGAGCGGCCACAGTTGTTGAATAGGGAAGAAGAGCTGGCCCCATCTGACAGTCTGGGCTGTGAATCATGGAGGAACTTAGGAAGCCGGAGAAAGGGAAATAGTAATTGTGCCTCCACCCCAAGTTAACTCTGAAGTGGTTTGGGGGTGCCCAGAATATAATCCCTCACCCACAGGACCCAAATCTCATGTAAGGAACCCAGGCGTTGTGGGGATATTCAGAGACCATACAGTGAAAGCCATTAGTAATTGCCAGAAAACAACCACATGTCATTGTTATAGCTGTAAAAAATTAAGACATTACCAGGAAAGAGTCCATAAGGAAGGCAGAAATGAGGTTCAAAGATGGAAAGATCTAGATGGAACATTCATGGACAGGCTTTTCCTTTAGAAAAAGAATTCAAAATTACAAAAGCCAAGTTAGTTATGCACATGAAGTTGGAAAAAAATCACAACAGTTTCTTAGCTTCTACCTAAGAACCTAGGTAAACTTGAGCCTATGTGTCGATCTTATTACCAAGCACCTGATGTGAGAAGTGCTTCCCATGACTATCCTCTTGAAGATTGTTTCTTCACGTAATAATAACTGTGGTCCTTGAGGGTTTAGTGGTGTATCATCCAGTGGAAGAATGCTTCCATATTAATTTCAACAAATTGAGCAATCATTTCATTGAATTTGAAGCTGAGATTGTTATCTGGTCATATTGGGCTCCTTTTTTTGTTTTGCTTCAAAGGTTTTATTTATTTATTTCAGTGAGAGAGCATGAGCTGGGGGAGCAGCAGGCAGAGGGAGAGGGAGAAGCAGACTCCCCACTGAGCAGGGAGCCTGATGCGGGGCTCGATCCCAGAACCCTGGGATCATGACCGGAGCCAAAGGCAGACGCTTAACCAACTGAGCCACCCAGGTGCCCCTCATATGCAAAGAAGCATAAAAGAAGGGCAGGGTATTCACTGCTGCAGTAATCACCCTGGGCCCTGCTGGGCGGTGAGCACAGTAAAGGGTGTGGCTGGAACCCTTGAACCAGGGGAAAATGTTAAAGGAATAACTTAGTCCAATAAAAGTGGGATTTCTAAAGGCTCAATTTTCTCAGAAATGAAGCACCGTCACTGAGGAGAGAAACCTAAGAAGCTAAGGTCGTGGCTGAAGGCAAAGGAAGATGGAATCAGTGGTGGGAAAGAAAGAAAAAAACAACTGTCAACCACATCCCTGTGACCAATTGTAGAAAAGGGGATAGTTTCGCTTAACCTAATTTTCCCAGCTTCTTAATTTTAAAATGTGTATTGTAAATTACTTTTTGCATTTCTTTATCTCCCTCTATTTCACTACTTTCTATAGGGTGTATTAGTGTTGTTTAACTTTATAATTTAGTCGGTAAGTTATTGACTATTGAGAGAGAATCATATGCCATCCAGACATCGTGAACTTGGAGCTGGAAGCAATAATTGGGAGGACTGCGTTGCCACTTGGGTAAGAGCTGAATGTGTGTTGGGTTATGTGAGGAGTATTATTTCAAAGAAGCACTTTGAAATATAAGTATGGGGAAAGGACAACGTTGACTATAGAGGACATGTATTAATTTGAATGCCCAGTATTCAAATATTCTTCCTATTGTGAAGATACCAAGCAAGGGGAACTCAAGACCCATGGTAAGATCGTCTCCCTACACACCATCTGAAGTGTTAATGCACGTATCCACTCAGAACTCGGGTGACAGAGTCTTCACAGCAGCCGCAGTGGAGTCAGCAGAGGGTGGTAATGTCGTCCCGGGTTCAAGGTGGCAGAGGTCAGCTGAGAGTGAAAGTTCTCCTGGTAGATTCTTCCTTTGCTTCCTCTGAACCTGGTTCTCCTGCCTTCCTGGAGATGGGGGCATCAACCCTAAACCTTTCTAATGAGCAAAATTACTGCATGAAACCATTTAAAAATGGATTCAATGTTACGAGTGAGAAAGAATGAGAATTCCAGGTTGATGACTTGCTTAGGGGCCAACATAACCCAGCGGAGGACGCGGTTTGGGTAGAGGTGGGGCGGGGAGAGGATTTTCAGGTGGGATTTGTTGAAGCTGAGATGTTCATGGATGATCAAACTGGGAACTGCCCAGCGGACAAATGGATAGATCCATGTAGAAGTGAAAGACTAGAAAATGTTTTTAGGGACCATCATATGTCATAATCAATCACTGAGGGAACTAACAGTGCTAAGGGAATGAATATTATGAATCAACTATGTGTCAGGCATTTACTGTCACTATAACACAATAAAATTGCAAGTCTGTGACTGACTTTACAATTCCATGTTATGGGATGAATAAAATTTTCCAAGATGCTGGATTTATTTTATAGAGCATTGAAAAAATTAGGTATAATAATGGTTCTGAAATTTCTGTTGTTAGATTCTTTGTTGACCAAAATCTTATTGATACAATATTTCCCGTCACAGAGTTCAAACAGTATTAGAGGTTTTTTTCAACAATTTAAGAAATTTCCCTTTCTTGACTAATCAGTGTCAAACATATCTTCACTTGGGATAGTTTCTTTGATTTTAAGAAGAAGCTATTTCTACACACTGTTTTCTTGGTTTTGAGAGAACCTAATTTATAATCTAGAAATCATATACTTTAATATAATATAATATAATATAATATAATATAATATAATATAATATATATTATGCTTGAAAATAAGATCCCCAAAATAATAGGTAAAAGCATGAAGGGGAAGGGGCAGATGTCTTCCTTACTGAACTATTTTAGAGGAAATGTCTCCGTTCTGTTTTATGACCCTGTATTTTTGAGTATGATTCTGCATTTTTACCCATACTCTGCTGCCCCTTAGTGGTCACTCTGAACACTACTGGGCTCACCAAACAAAAGCTAAGTAGGTAAATGCCCAGAAGGGAAGCGTCTATTTAAAAATGAGCTCCTTCTTCTCACAAAATTAGCTCCCTGCTCCCAAAAAATGAGCCCCACACCAAACACTTTGAAAGCATCAGTTAGGTGGCTATCTACTCTCTCCCTTCCAAGTCACCACTGCATAGAAACAGAAAATTTTTTCCAACTTGGGTCTTTATCAGAATCCCCTGAGGTTCTAAGTACTCCAGGCTCTCCGCCCAGAAGTTCTCACCTCTAGCACTGAAGTAAAAACCTGACGTGTGCTTTTCTAACCAAGCACCCCATTTGATTCTGTCATTCTTCTACAGGCTCCTTTTTGAGAAACACGGTTCCAGGGGAGTTAGCACAGTGATCAAGGACAGAACTCTAAACTTAGATCAGAAAATTTAGGTCTAGAACAGACGCCTGGGTGGCTCAGTCAGTTAAGCGTCTGTCTTTGACTCAGGGCATGATCCCAGGGCCCTGCGATCAAGTCCTGCATCAGGCTCCCTGCTCAGCGGAGAGCCTGCTTCTCCCCTTGCCTGCTGCTCCCCCTACTTGTGCACTCAAGCTCTCTCTCTCTGACAAATAAATAATCTTTAAAAAAGATCGAAAATTCAGGCCTGTTCATTCCACTCATACTTGCTGAGCACATTCTGCGGCCAGTTACCCATACTAGGTGCTAAGAATGCAGATAAAAGCCACAATCCCCGGCCTGAACAAGTTCATAGTCTAGTTTGGGAGGGGCCAAGTAAACAGTGCTCTGAGATAAGAACTCTGGAAAGAGGGAAGAGGAGTACTCTGAGAGATGAGGAGGGGGTGAGGGGAGGGCCCTGGGGAGAGCCAAATGTTAATGCTATTTACCAGGCGGAGCGTCTGAATTGCCTTCGCAAGGACAAGTGGCACTTCAGTTTCCCACTTCTGTGACCCTGCACACACACCTCCAGACTCTCTGAGCTTCTGCTGGTCGCTTGCATAAGAAAAGGACAGGTTATATGCCTGTGGATTTGTAACTGGGTGGGTGTTTCTGGTACTTTCCACTTTTTCTTGACAGCGTGCTTAGCAGTTTACAGTGTTTGCAGTGTGATAGGTAAAATAAAGGACCCCAAGATGCCGTTCACTGACTCCACACAGATCCCCCCACTGTTTCATGGTCCCATTCATACATGGACTCCAGATGCCTTAGAAAGAGCAACTGGCTATTCTTCCAACTAAAACAGGTAAGATCCTCACTGCTCACTGAATTTCCTTAATAACTTCACAATAATCTACCAAACAGAAAGCTGTAATGCATTTTTGCTTAGCCTTGTCATTGATCACAGAACTTCAGTTAAACCAAAGAAATGTTCAGATGGAAAATAGGATGAGACAGTGTGAGAGGAGAGGAAATGAGTGAAATAGAGTGAAGGGGAAAGGATAAAAGACAAAGGAAAGGATGGTCATTCTCCCCCCTTCACAGCCCCGCACGGCAACCACCTGCTCTTGAGGTCCCCCCTAAAGCAAGCTCACTATCCGTGCACGGTGGTTTTTCTTGCCCACAGCTCCGGTAACAATGCGAACCCTTGCTGAGCACGAATCCTGTGCTAGGCATTTGTCTGGAGACAAGGACTTCTCGGTGCCTTTTTATCTCTATCTTCCTCAATTCAGTGGCTTGTGAAAACGGAGGCAGGAAAATCATATTGATGACTTCAGGAAGAAAAAAAGGAAGTTGGAGGGGAAGTGGTTTAGCAAGTTTTGAGGACAAGAGTCATTGGAGCTTGTAACTGGGCATATCCAGAGCCAAGTCTCAGCTGATAATGTCCTACACTGTACCTAAGCTGACTGACTACTGCAGGAAGTTCTTTGCTATTTTTTAACATTCACACTTTTAAAAATAATCTTCAATAATCTATCATTCTGATCCTTAAGACTGTATTTTTTTAAATTGGGATATAATTGGCATTAAGATGGTTTTAATTCTAGGTATGCAACATATTGGCAATGAGAACTTTTAACATGCGCTCTCTTAGCAACTTTCAAATATACAATACGGCACTATTAACTATAGTCACCATGCTTCCCTGGACTTATTTATTTTCTAACTAGAAGTTGGTAACTTTTGACCACCTTCACTCATTTTCCCCACCTCCAACCCCCTGCCTCTGGCAACCACCCACCTGTTCTCTGTATCTACGAGTTTATTTTTCATTCTACATACAATTGACATCGCACAGTTTTTGCCTTTCTCTCTACGATTTATTTCATTTAGCAGAATGCCCTCAAGTTCCATCCATGTTGCAAATGGCAGAATTTCCTTCTTCATATGGTTAAATAATATTCCATTGTATATACACCACAATTTTTTATGCATTCACCTATCAGTGAACACTTCGGTCATTTCCATGTCTTGGCTATTATAAATAATGCTGCAGTGAACATGGGGGTACGGATATCTTTTCAAGCTAGCGATTTTGTTTCTGTCAGATAAATACCTGCAAGTAGAATCACTGGATCACACAGTGATGTTGTTTAATTTTTTGAGGAACCTCCATACTATTTTCCATAGTAGCTGCACCAATTTACATTCCCACCAACAGCGCAGGAAGGTGACCTTTCTCCACATCCTCACCAACACCTGTTATTTCTTGATTTTTGGTAATAGCCATTGGACCATGAACAAGGTGATATGTCCTGGTGGTTTTGATTGCATTTGCCTGATGATTAGCGATATTCAGCACTTCATGCACCTGCATCTTTGTCTTCTTTGGGAAAATGTATATTCAGATCCTCTGCACATTTTTAATTGGATTGTCTTTTTGCTATTGGCATATGAGTTCTTTGTATATTTTGATAACAACCCCCCCCTTTTTTTTTAAAGATTTTATTTACTTGACAGAGAGACAGCCAGCGAGAGAGGGAACACAAGCAGGGGGAGTGGGAGAGGAAGAAGCAGGCTCCCAGCAGAGGAGCCTGATGTGGGGCTCAATCTCAGAACCCCGGGATCATGCCCTGAGCCGAAGGCAGATGCTGAACGACTGCGCTACCCAGGCGCCCCTGATAATAACCCCTTGTCAAATATGTGACTTGCAAATATTTTCTCCCATTCCATAGGTTGCCTTTTCATTTTATTGATGGTATCTTTTGCTGTCCAGAAGCTTTTCAGTGTGATGCAGTTCCACTTGTTTATTTTTACTTTTGTCGTTTTTGGCATCAAATCCAAAAAAGTCATTGCCAAGACCGATGCCAAGGAGCTTACACCCGATGTTTTCTTCTAGAAGTTTTATGGTTTGAGGTCTTATGTTCAATCTTTCACATGTGGTTGCTCAGTTTACCCAACACAATTTATTGAAGAAACTACTTTTTCCTATTGTATATTCTTGGCTCCATTGTCATCAATTAATTGATCACATATGTATGGGTTTATTTCTGGGCTCTGTGTTCTCGTCCATTGATCTATGTGTCTGTTTTTATGACAATACCATACTGTTTTGATTACTATAGTTTTGTAATATATTTTGACATTTAAACATTTAAGGACTGTATTCTAGAGTAATCTCAGCACAAACCTGAATTTATGGAAGTCATTCTCTCTTCAACTTCAAAGACCAAAGAGTTATTACCCTACATTCAATTATAACCCCAAGCCATGGTATCCCCACGCTACCCTTTCCTATTCCTTGACTATCCACATACTTTTATTCATTTTTAAATAGGAGATGGCTTTATTTTTTCCCATAGATTTTGTTAAAATAAAAAATTGAATGGTTTAGAGGTATTAAGTAAAAAGTTAAAAACTTAAAATCTGCCTATGTGTATTTTCCCAGATATTATTGTTTCTCTCTCTCCCTTCCTCTATCTCTATATATTTCAAAACTGGTATCAAAACACATATCTCATTTTGTAACTAGATTTTCATACATGGCAAAGGTCTTGGATATCAGTAGTATAAATCTAGTCATACTAACCATACAGATACATTTCTATTAGAATATGGGCTCTGCATGCTAACACGTATTAAGTCATTTAATTTTTCCAATAAGCCTACAAGGTGGATACACATCTGTGTTTCCCAGGGGAGAAAACTGGGGCACAGAGAGTGACTTGCCCAAGATTACACATCTGTAATTGCTGGCACTGAGGTTGGAACCCAGGCAGCCTGATTCCGGAGAGCAGACTCATAATGGCCGCACTACTTTCTGCCTCTTCATTCTCTTCGTTAATGCTGCATTGCTATGTGTGTGCGAATATCCTTCACAAATCCCACTGATTGGTATTTATGTCATTCCGAAATGTTTGATACCTTAATTAATATTGTAATATATGTCCTTTCATTATAGTTATTCAAGTATTTCCTCAGTATAGATCTCTAAAGGTGAGGTTCATGGGCTGGAGAGTGAGTACCTTGCATTTAAACATTTGCAGAAAGGCTGTGTCCATCTGTAGAACCGCCACTTTGTGAGAGTGTCCATTCCCCCATATCCTACACCTGTCAGCACTGTGTCTTATCATTCTTTCTCGTATTGCCAGGTCTGGCAATGCTGGACTTGACCTGGGCTCTGTGATCCTGAAAACCAGTGATGCCTAAGGTCCTCACACCTTTTGGATTCTGGGAAATGACTTCCTGCAATGACCACCCTTCTTCCTATGACACAGATAAGGCTCACGAATTTTCCCCGTTTACCTAAGACAAGGCCAGAAAGAAAAGGTCAAATTCCCATTCTTTGCCTCATAAATGATTAGCTGAACTACTGGTCTCTACAGATCAATTGGAACAAAATGCTTCTTAACCAAACTTCGCTGAAAACTCTCTCCTTCCCCAGGGGCCTGAATGTGGGCGCACGCTTCGCCTGAGACAGCACACTGCCAGCCGCTCCTTAACGGCCTCTCTGGAGAAGAGACTGGCTTGAGAGTACAACATTTTCTGATCTTGTCATTGCTGTCCAGACCAAATATCCACACCCCCTTCTTTCTAGTCTTGCTGATTCCTGTCTATAAAAGAAAGATCCTATGGCCTAACTCCTGAGACATTTGCAGATCTCATATCAGAGGGTTCTCCCCATCACAAGAGTCTCTTTCTCTTATCGCAACAACTTCTAAGTTAAGGGTCTCCTTCCTAAATCCAGATTTGTTTTTTATTCAGCAGGTTGAAACAATGACAACAAAACAGGTTGTTTTATGTCACTTTTCTTTATGTAATTTTGTTTGCTTTTCAAGTGTGATTATTGGCTATTTCTTTTGGTGGCTTTTCATAAGTTTGTAAACCCTCCCAGATTTGCTCAGTCCCAGGTGACTGTAGCCATTTGTCCCCGGGAGATCCAGCCACTGGAGACAGTTCCACACTGCTGGGTCTCTTGCATGCTTAGCACGAGATTGCGTTTCTGCAGCGCCCTCACCACGTGCACTGAGCGCGCTACAGCAGCTCCAGGCCGCAGCGCCAAGTCAGGCCAATCCACGGAGGCCATGCTCGCTTTCCACTGTCTCCTTGAAACAACATACGGTTCTAAGTTTTGGATCTGACTTTCTAGAACCTGAGTAATACAACCTGAGCATGTAGGGGGACTTAATGCCCCGTGGGGTGAACTTTGATCCATGAGAAGCAAGAGGAGGAAGGGAAGCAAAAGTAAATATCCCTCCCTTCTCCGTCTTCCCTGGCACTGCTCCTGATTTGGTGCCAAGGCACAGCGGTTATCTGGACGGCCAATCTGGAAGATGTCCCAAGTCACTGGTCCTAACTGACCAAGCCATGGGGTGTCTGGGTGGCACAGTTGCTTGAACATCCGACTCTTAGTTTCAGCTCAGGTTGTGATCTCAGGGTCGTGAGATCGAGCCCCGCATCAAGCCCCACATGGGGGTACTCACTCAGCAGGGATTCTGCTTAAGACTCTCTCCCTTTCCCTCTGC
The DNA here is from genome assembly GCF_024610735.1 of Ursus americanus. NCBI lineage: Eukaryota > Metazoa > Chordata > Mammalia > Carnivora > Ursidae > Ursus > Ursus americanus. Next base: position 45,871,433 of record NC_142137.1, on the reverse strand, counting down.
CCCTCCCGCTCATACTCTCTCTCTCTCTCTCTCCCCCTCAAATAAATAAACAAATATTTCAATATGTATAACTGACCAAGCCATGCTTTCTTGGTGATATGCCGCTTTGTATTTGCTCTCCCTCCTTTCCTGCCTTGCTTCCCCTTTCACCTTGTACTTGCTGCCCTGGGATTACTGTAAAACTTCACTATGGGGGATTCGGGGAGTAGAAGAGATGTTGTTTAAAGGGACAAACGTGCAACTAGTAGATAAATAAGCCCTGGAGATCTAATGCACAGTATATTGATTATAGACAACAATATTGTATTGTAAACGTCAAACTTGCTATTAAGAAATGATCAAAGAAGACAATTTAAGTGACACAAAGACCCTCTATGTAACACTTCATTTAGTGGACATTCTCCTTTCAGAGAACTGCAAAGGGGGTAGAAGGAGAAAACTTTTATAAGATGAAGAGCAAAGAACAACGAAAAGGAAAACACAAAATATCTGATTGGCTGGGGCCACAGAGTCATTCTCGTTTGGGGTGAGGAGGCCCAGAGTTGGATTGGCATTTGGGGATTGGCTGGCTAGAAATACTGCTTTCCTGGTCAAGCAAAGCATATACAAGGACATGAAATTTAATGTAAATTTTGGTTTGCTGACATGGCATCCTGGGTAGGAGTGGCTTAATGTTGGGCTTAGAAATTTATTTCAACATTGTTAAGACACAAGATCTTTTTTTTTTTAAGGTTTTATTTATTTATTTGACAGAGACAGCCAGCGAGAGAGGGAACACAAGCAGGGGGAGTGGGAGAGGAAGAAGCAGGCTCCCAGCGGAAGAGCCTGATGTGGGGCTCAATCCCAGAACGCTGGGATCATGCCCTGAGCCAAAGGCAGATGCTTAACGACTGCGCCACCCAGGCACCCCATTAAGACACAGGATCTTAACTACTGGCACCACAAAAAAGAAATGGTAATTATGTGACATAATCCAGGTGTTAGCTAACAATACAATGGCAACCATATTGCATATATAATGTATCAAATTAACATGTTGTACATCTTAAACTTACACCACATTACATTTCAAATACATTTCAATTAAAAAAAGCTTTAGTATGTAAGATTTTTGCCTTAGGCTCTATTTTTTAGGAAATGTGAGCTAAAATACTTCCGTGAATCGTCTATTCTGAATTTTTGGTCATTTTTCTAGAGTGATGTGTCAGGTTGTTTCCTAAGCACAGAAACTGAAGTGGGGAACAAGACAGGTTGGGAAGAACACTCAGAGGAGAGGGGAATTAAGAAAGTCGGATGAGCAAGGAGAAAGCTAGGGAGGCTGTCTCCACTGGGGACTGGCTTCAGTCCCGTCCCCAGAGGGAAGATCAGGAACAGAGTCGGTTCCACCGCAAGCCCAGGAGTTGGTGTCAGTCAGTCTTTGCCAGAGTCTGTGGGTCGGGGAACACCGCCTCCTGAGTGGGGCAGCTCTCCCTCCCACCACAGTCAGTTCTGCGGAGAAGGCAACTGTGATTTGTTCTTAGCGATACAGCAAACACCGTTCGGTCACCACAGCAGATAAAGGGATCTGGCTGGGGTATCTGTAGCCTCTAATACACAAGATTTCTCTTTCTTACAAATCATAACAGGATGTAAACCATTTGTATTAGAGCCTGCAAATATTTTCTCTTCATTCATCATTCTCTTTTGCTTTGTTTATGATTTTAGTAAAGAAATTATACATTTTTGTGTGGAGAGGATTGGAATATGCCATTCCAAAATAGACCACTTTGGCATAAAGTTTGTTTTAAGCTGAAGATATCTGAGAGTCAACAGATGAAAAAAAACGCAGGGGGGTGCTTTTCAAAGCTTCTCTTATCTGACTAAAGGCAACAACTTTCGGGAAATTAGATTTCTGTAAAAAGGAGAACCAGAATATAACCTACCCAAATCCTTTCTTCAGGGGAGTTTTAAGACTGCTCAGACCTGTAGACAAACATTATCACAGACTTTCTTATCTCTAGTCGGTTCTCCTAAAAATCTATTTGTTTTTCCTAACTTACTTGTTTTTCTCGTAAGAAGAGTTTTCTCCTCTGTGCCTTTCCTCTACTAAGTTAGGTATATAAGCCCTCACCTCTATCCCTTTGACAAGCCAGCTAGTTCTTTCGTTGGCTCCTATATGCATGCAAAATCAACCTTTTTGCCCTGCTAATTTCTCTTTTATTGGTTTAATTCATAAGCCTCAGATACTGAACTTAAGAGAGTAGAGGAAAAGCTTTTTTTCCCCCCTCCCCTACAAGTGTCATAAACATAAATCATTCTCTAAGTTTTATGCTTTCCTTGCCTTTTTCACTCCAAGATGAAAAAAATCATTCAGGTGAAAAGAATGTGATATAGGTCATAAACTTGGATCTACAAGAAATGAAGAGATTCAGAAATAGAATTTATAAAGATAAAATAATTTTTTCTCTTATATTAAACTGCTCTAAAAGATGGATGATTTTATATCAGAAATAGAAAAATACCTTATGTTTTTATAGCATACGTAAAAGTAAAATGCATGACAGCAATAACATAAGAAATGAGGAGGACCTGGAAATACACCGTTACAATGTCTTCAGAAACACATTACTTGAAGGTAAATTCAGATTACTTTTTAAAAGAGGTATAAATTATTTCTTTAAAAAGGTATGTATAATGAATCAATAGAGGAGATAAAATAGAATTATTTAAAATGCAAAAGCAATTCAATGGAGAGAGGATAATTTTTTTGCATAAATGGTGCTAGAATAATTAGATATCCATAGGAAAAAAATAAATAAATAAGAACTTTGGTACAACCCTCATCCATTATACAAAAATTAATTCAAAATGGATTTTAGACCTAAATGTGAGATGTAAAAGTATAAAAGTTCAAGAAGAAAATATAAGAGAAAAATCTGTATAACTCTGGATTCGGTGATGAAAGATTGAACACTAAAAAAGCATAATCCACAAAAATTTGGCAAATTGGACTTTATCAAAATTAAAAATTTTTGTCTGTGAAAGACACTGTAAGGAAAACAAAAAGACAAGCTGTAAGATGAGGGAAATATTTGCAAATGACATATTTGATAGACACCAAAACATATGAAGAACTTTTAAAACTCAACAATAGGAAGACAACTCAACAACAACAAAAAATGGGCAGAAGATTTCAACAAACACCTCACTAAAAAATAAATATGGACTTCAATTATGCATATAAAAAGTTGATCAATATCATTATGAAAATGAAATTAAAACCACAACAGGATGCCACTACAACCTATTAGAATGTAAATTAAAATTAAATTAGAAATTTAAACAGAAAATCTAACAGTATCAAATGGTGACAAGCATTTAGAGCTACAAAAATCCTCATTCATTGCTGGTGGGAGTGCAAAAGGATATAGGCACTTTGGAAAACAATTTGGCAATTTCTTTTAAAATTAAACATATATGACCCAACAATCCTACTTTCTAGATACTTACCCAAGTGAATTGTTTTTTATCAACACCTGTATGCAAATATTTATAGAAGCTTTGTTAATAATTGCCAGAAGTTGTAGACAACTAATAAGTGAATGAATAAATAGCATTACAGTCAAACAAGGGAATACTACTCAGCCTTGAAAAAGAACAAACTATTGATTTATACAACAATGTGGATGTATTTAAAAGAATGCTGGTAGGTTGTGTGACATCTGTCACTCCACTGACCACCAGGGCTGGTTCAGCTGATCTGGCTGCCTTGGCGTGTGTCCCCTTCCTCCCTTACTGCTCCATGGGCATCTCTCTGGAAGCAGCACTCCGGGTTGAAGAATCTGACCTTCCCGAACAGAAGAGAACTGGTCTTGGTCAAAGGTATACAAGTAGCTGCACTCCCCTGCTAGAACCTCCATACAAGCTCTCAAGGTCCGTTTGTAGGAGAAAGTAGGAGGGTCAAGCTTCTAAGCATCCAGACCCAGCCAAATGAAGCAATGCAGATGGCAGGCTGCCTTTCTAAAAAGAAAAATTAAAAAATAATTTTAAAAATAAGAGAATTGTGCTAAATGAAAAAAGTCAGACTCAAAAGACTACTTATTCTGTGACTTAATTTATATTTTGGAAAACACAGAACTATAAGGACAGAAAACATAAGCAGTTGACAATGGTTGGGGAGGAGCTGACTAAAAGTTATAGCCAAAGGGAATTTTTAAGGAGACAAAATTGTTCTGATGGTACTGGGGCGACAGATACATGACTCCACGCATTTGGCAGAAATCCGTAGAACTGTATATCACAGAGAGTAAACCTGACTCAAATTTAAAATAAGAAAATCAACCAGTTTGTTTGGTGAATCCCAGGTGTAATGCAGACATGTGACAAATGAATCTAACTGCAACACAAATATAGTGTAACTTCGGTGAAGGGGGTGAGGAAAAAGAACTGATCTCGGTAATTTTGGAAAACATTGTTTTGACTCAATACTGTAAGAATAAAGACAAAAAGAATTTTCCATAAACACTGTACTCAACTTTTTCTCTCACAGAAGTATGGATTAAGAATTCTGAAACTAGGGGCACCTGGGTGGCTCGGTAGATTACATGGCCGACCCTTGATTTCGGCTCCAGTCATGATCTCAGGGTTGTGAGATCAAGCCCCGTATTGGGCTCTGCACTGGGCATGGAGCCTGTTTAACATTCTCTCTCTCTTTCTCCCTCTGCCCCTGCACCCCCTCCTGACTCTCTTTAAAAAAAAAATTCTGAAACTACATCATACAAGTAAATATTGAATTATAGATAAGAGCCAAGTTCTTCACTGTTAAAGAAATGTGCTATCAATAAGAAAACAGAGAAGGGTAGAAATAACCGTCTGATGTCAGATTAGTGTTGGAAATACTGATGTGAACTCATGTTGATAGATAGATAGATCCATATAAAATTATAGATACGTATGTATACATGACTTAATATACACAGATTTGCTAGCTCTGTCCACTGAGAGGGCATAGAAGTAATGATGCCCCGTACGAGAAGGCTAGCGCCCCAGTCTTGGTTTCTAAATATAATTTTCCCCTAAAAGGAACAATGGCTCCAAGTAAAATGATTGAGGCTGGAGCACCGTGTTGTATCAAGTAAGGAAGTGCTAGGAAAATAAATGGACACAGGAGCTAACCTAAAAATATTCCTAATGGTGAAAAGGTAACTTAATTATAACCTAAAGAATAAAATAAATATCCATAAATCCATACTGATATAAAGAAATTATTGAAAAAACAAATCAACTTGGGAGAAGTGATATTCTTTACAGAAGAAATAGAAAATCACCTTCAGAACACCGCAGTAATAACTGTTGTAGGCAAAACACACTGATGAATGCTAAAATCCGTGGGCAAGTCTTTAAGGAAAGATCAGATATGCCCATAGTCACAAAGCATCTCTCTCCAAATATTTATTAATTACTGTGGTCGTTTCAACATCTGTCCATAAATTTTTAATATTCCTCCCCTCTGGAGGTGGAACTCAATTCTCTTGATTACGAACCGGACTTGGTGATTCTCTGTTAATGAATATAGTATGGAAATGCAAAAATAATAACTTCAATTTGGAGAAAACTCACAGGCATCAGGTAATCAGGTAATCAAGGTTAACATCACCAGAAATAGACCCTGCTGATACCATGTACCCCACAAAATGATATAAAGAGGACACTCCACTTCCGTGGTATTCCTTCCAAAAATCTATAGCCCAGTCTAATCATTAGTGAGATCTAAACTGAGGCACATTCTACAAAATGTCTGACCAGTATTTTTAATATATATATTTAAGGTTTATTTTTATTTTAGAGAGAGAAAGAGAGCGGGGGGCGGGGGAGGGTGGATGGGGAGAGAATCCTAAGTAGACTAAGCGCTGAGTGAAGAGCCTGATTTGCGGCTCGATCCCACGACCCTGAGATCACGACCTGAGCCAAAACCAAGAGTTGGACGCTTAATCGACGGTGCCACCAGGCTCCCCAACTGACCAGTATTTTTAGAAGGTATCAAGGTCATGACAAAAATGGAAAGACAGAAAGCTGTCAAAGATTGGAAAAGACCATGGAAATATGCTCTGTAAATAAACTGTGGTATACCGGATTGGATCCTGGAACAGAAAATGAGCATCAGTGAAAAACTAGTGAAGTAAATCAAATCAATACTTTGGTTGCCACGACTAAACCAACACCAATTTCTTAGTTTTGACAAACGCACTGTCGTTATGTAAGATGTTCACGTTAGGAGAAACTGGGTACGGTATATATGGGAACTCTGAACCATCACTGCAACACTTCTGTAAGTCTGCAGTTATTCTAAAATAAAGAGTTTACTTAAAAAATGAGGAGGAAGAGAGAACATATTCTAGTTAAAGGGAACTGCCTGAGCAAAGCACAAAAATAAGAAAACCTCTGGTGTGTGGTTAGAGTGCTAGCAGGAAGGAGGTGGGAGCAGAAAAAGATGGAGTTCTTTAAGCTGGTGTATTCCAAAGCATAAATTTCAATGTAGGGAAAGGCAGGGTCCAGATCATGTAGGTCCTTATGTATGAGGTGACCGTATAATGTATCACCTGAGCTGAGACCCTTTTGAGAATAAAAGGGGGGGCTCAGCAGACAAAAGACTGAGACAACAAGCATAAACTGGGACTGTCCTAGGCAAACTGGACATCTGATCAATCACCCTATTTGTATACCGTGAGCAAGGGTTTGGACTTGATTTTGAGAGCAATGGTTTCCCTAATGTGTATTTTGAAGGTTTTCACAGCCATGAAACATAAAATTCTATCGTCAAATACATTCAGAAAAAACCGAGTTAAAGAAAGTTATACTTGTTACTTTGCTGAACCACATCTTCGAGCCTTTATACAAAAGCGTGCTGTGAATCTTCAAGACTGTATCATAATATGGTTTCCCATAGACGCCCTTTTCTGATTCCTTCTTCCAGCCTACACAACCTCCCAGGCCTACCCAGCCCAAGCACTTTTATTTTTAAGGAGTAAATTGGAGGCATACTGCAATCATGGGGATGGCATAAAGTCTGGAGTGATGTTTCCAGATCCATGCTTCTAATACTCAGGAGTGGCTTTGAGGAAAATAAACTTGATAAGAACTGAATATAGAGACACCGATGAGGAGGCTGCTGCCACGGACTGAGACGCTGACAGAGGGACATATCAACAATATGTAGGAGGCGAAATTAGCATGGCACATACCAATCATCCTACCATAATTGTTCACGTACGATTTCTACGGCATGCCTATTTATTACATGTGTTGAAAGTGAAAGCAGAATCTGTTCTGTGCTTGGCATATCACTAGGCATTTGCGTGGTTTTAGAAAACACAGCAGAGGTGCTTCAAAATAAGGCACAATAAACCAAACTCTTATTAATTAGATATTCATTCAAGCTGACTTTTAAACTAGCACAGATTTCTTAAAACAGCTGTGGTTTTTCCTCTGTATTATAAATAAAAATACACCTTTATAAGTCATCTTGTACCTCTCACTTATCAATAAATTCCTTGTCTTGCTATATTTTTATTTTTGTGTCTCTTACTTCTCTGGCTCTCCCACAAGATCATACTGTGGTCTTTTTAAAAATCATTTTTAGTTCATGGACTATTGAATGAACAGGCAACGATTCCTTTCCATTCACTGGAATTGCTCTTCCGAACACTGGAGCTAGAACAATGGGAGAGTTCCTCATCCCACATGACAGAGGTGGTATTTATATTAATAAGATCACAACAAATATGCTGATACAATTCCCACTTAAGGACTTCTAATTGCCCTTGAAAATCTTTCCAAGAAGACCCAAATCCCCAAAATTACTAGCTCTGGAAAAATCCAGATTTCGAGGCTTCACATATAAGTAACTCCCACAGTGTAAAGGATTTGTTTGAGAAGTGAAATGATTACTGATTAAATGGACAGAATTTTGAGCCCTACTGTGTTCAAGGCCGCCCACTGAATTTCTCTAAATAGCAGGCAGATGCTCAGATGGGATGCTACAAATGTCAGGAACCTTCTGGAATTCGTTTGCCCTCTGTGCCTCTAAATTTTGCAGGGCTTACTACAGTCTATGTATTTTTTTCCCATTTGAATACAAAGGGGTGGCATCTTATTAGGGTTCGAAGGGCCTGAAAGGAATCCATTCGTGACATATTTTAGAACATGAAAAAAAATGGAAAGAGCCCAGGAGGAGTATTCGGGCAGCTGAGCCTTGGTCCTGGTAAAGTCAGTAACTAGCAAGGGACCATGAAGAAGCCCCCAAGCCTCAGATTCTCTGTTGCATTGTACTTTCCCTTCCACAGCCCTGCGTTCTCTCAAAGGAAACAGGAAAGGATGTTTGAAAGATGCAATAGGCCTTATGCAGATATGAGTTCTTTTCATGATAGTTCCTTGAATGATTGAAATTCCCTTTCCTGTTCACCAACCACTTCCTAATTCTGAAGTCCAATGCACAACTTTTGGTTCTTAATTTACTTGAACTTTCTGTGACATGTGATATCATAGAGCATTTCCTCTTTTTGAAATGTTTTCCTTCATTCTCTCCTATAGCTTTTCTTGGTGTACTTCCCAGCTCTCTGATTACTCCTTTTCAGGATTTTTCTTTCTCAGCCCTCCCTGAAACACAGGAGTCCATAACATTCCATCCTTAGAGTTAATGACCTCATCTCTTCCCATAGCTCCAGCCAGAACTCTACCTTGAACTCCAGCTCACACTTTCAAAGTACCTGGAGGACACCTCAAACTGGATATCACTTCCCCAAAATCATAACTACAATACATCCAAAGCTTCACTTAATGTAGCTTTGCTCCCCCATTCTAGTACCTTCATCTTCAAACTGCAATCGCTCTATTATTATTAGCGATCTTAGATCTCCGATAGCTATGCCATGTTCAGCTTACATCCCAAAAATAGTAGTCATCTCTTCCATTCTTCATAACCAATTAATTTCCAAGTCTTCCTAAATATTTCTCAAAGCAGTCCTTCCCTTTTCTTTCCCAGTGCATTTGCCTTAAGACAGTCCTTCAACATCTCTGATACTGGGGAGACTCTAAATTGGGGTTGCACAACTGTTGTAACTACTGTTACACGGCCTTCTAAAATGGTTACAGTCTCTCTCTCTCTCTTCAGTCTCAGTGTAATTTCCTTTGAATATCCCCCATGTCTCCAGAGTTTTCTTCATAGCATAGAATTATGAGCACATCACACTTTTGTTTAAAATCCTTTAATAGTTTGACTCCTCTTAGATACTCATTTAACATGATATAGAAAAGGTTTTTCATTATATAAACTCCACTTGTGTTTCCAGTCTTATGCCCCTTCAATCCACCCACTGAGCTTCATCTAAATAAAATTATGTAGAGATCCCTAAGAGTTTGCACTTGCCTATGAATTTTTATGTGCTCTTCCTTTTGCCTGGAATGTCCTTTCCCATCTTGTCTTCCCAGGGAACTCTTACACATCTTTCAGGATTCTGTTAACACTTCCCCTTTGGGATGGTCCCTGACCACACAATAAGTCATCCTCATTCCTGGGCCTCCGCCATGTTGTGTATAAATCTTTATCACAGTATTTCTTACAGTATCCTGGGAAGGATCTCACTCCTTGCGTTCCTTGAGGGAAAATACTATACACCCCACAAATCTTGATACCTGCAGCTCCTGAAATAGTACCTGGCACATGGCAGCTTCTCAATAAATATTGGCTAAGTGGATGACATGACAGGAAGAACTAAAGATTCTGAATTAAGTCATCTGGACCTATGCTGCTCATAATTATTTGTGTACTTTTGATGAAGTTTCTTTTGTTTTCAGTTTCCTTAATTTACTTCCTAAGTGAGGAATTAGAGCTAGATTTCCTGTAAGGCCCCCTCCAGCTTTTTTTTTGTTTGTTTTTTTATACTCTATGTTTGAAACGATTGCCTACTACAGAAGCTGAAACACCTACTTTATTTGACAACAGAATGTTTTATAAAAATTTAAAAATATTGAAAAAAAAGGGATTTCACAAAGAAACCTGAATGTCCTAAAAGTACAATTGGTGTTAACTGAATCATGCTGCCTTTAGATGGGATGAATTCCTTCTGCTTGGCCAGCATGCCTACTCTATTCCTCCCTTTTTACAGGCAGAATATAAGTTGCTGTTTATTAAAACACTTGCACTGTAGTTTTCTTGAGGAAAGATGTGAAATAGGAAATATTTCTTGTTCCCATTTTTCTGTTAAAAGCAGAACAATTAAAAATAAACTGAGAGACCCTTGTGTTTCTTATTCCTGTCTGACCTCACTCACTTAGGTACATATGTATGTATACTACTAAGTAACCTAGAATTTGCTCAGGTGGTACCGATTCAAAATATTCTGGTTTTGGTTTTCTTTCACCTGAGTGCATCTGGACCTTTCATGTTCTGATGATCCTTTCAGAATAATAGTGTTGCCTTAATACAGGCAAAGGCCAAGCCATTCTATCTTCTAATTAATTTGCTGAGTATTTCTTTCACCCAAAGCAACCGATGCTTTTATCTAACAATTACATTGTTCAAATATTCACCATCAAAACATTCTCTGTTCTTTTCAAACCCTGTTAAAACTACTCCCTAACCTTCAAGGATGCTTAGAACGACCTTTTTGTGCTATGAAAACTCGTATACTAAATGGGCACACGAAGGTGACTCTTCACTTAGTCTATCATTGTTCCTGCTAGGATTGCATATTTGCGTTAGCATTTTTTAGTGGAGCTGTGAATACGTTCCACTGCAGAGTAAGGACAGGATGGGCAGGACCTGATGGGGCGGGCTGAAGACACGAGTCTAGAGAGGCCGCCATCACCCGATAAGGACAGATGCTCTCCATTCCTCCTCTTTGTTTTTTGGACGCTGGCCGTAAGTCGAGGCCTCAAAAAAACACCTCCCTTGCAATTTTCTTGGTACCTTATTCCTTAGCTTAGACTCAGAGGGGGCGGGGCAGTACGGCTGTCACTCGATCCCGCCGGCCAACGAGAGGGGAGCGAGCCCCGCCTCCTTCCCAGATCTGTTTTGCAGGCATGCGCACTGGGCGTCCCAGTGCCACCGCCCATCAGCTGAGAATCGTAGCTGGGGGCTCTGGGGCCCGTGGGTGCCCGCGGCCAGAGGAGGAGGAGGAAGCCGAGGAGGTTGGGGTAAGAGCAGTTTCGGGGGAGGGGAAGGGGTCCCTGGCCCGGCGGCCCAGAGGCGCGAAGTCCCCGCGGCTGCCGCGCCTCCTTGTTTGTGCGCGTTGTCAGGTGGCCGCCGCCTTGCGCTTTGCGGCTGTGGTCGGGAGGCGGAGGGCGGGCGCTGCCCCAGCCCCGGAGCACCACCGCTGCCCACGCCCCCGGTCAGGCAGGCCCCGCCGGCCCTACCGGCCCCGCCAGCCCCGCGCCCGCCTCGCCGCGCAGCAGCCCGGCCGGGGCGCTGGCTCCGGTGCACCGGCGGGCTGCGCGCACCCGGGCGGGGCGGGCGCGGGGCCCCGCTGGGGCGGAGCTCGGGAATCCTGCTTCTGCCTGGAGCGGGACAAGTGACCTCTTCCTCTTTGCGACTCATGGAGTTAGAAAACACACTTTAAAGTTCTCTTCCCGAATACAGAGGAACTGAGAATAGATGGCTGTAGTAAAGGAACCCTATACATTTATTCGGAGGCTCACTGTAGTTGGTTTTCTGTCTGGCTGGAAGGCAAGCTCACTTTCTTTGATCTCAGTACATGTCATTAATTGGCTTACATAAGGACCTTTACAAATACATAAAGTCTTTCAAGACTCTCCTACCCCCACCCACTCCTTGTTTTTTAGGTTGTTACTTTTTTAAAATTCAGACACAAAGAGAAGAATAACATTACCTTTCTGGTCAAATGCTGTATTTTTTTCCTCTCAAGTTTCTTGTATTTGCTTGGCTCTTCTGTACATACATTAATTTTTGTTAAATTCAGATCAGTGTATTTTGACTATATCTATGTATAATTTAAAACTTGGGCAGAATCTGGAAGAAAATGATTATGAAGTGCTGTGCCTGTTGAGTAATGTTGCAGGTGGAGGTTTCTTCTGGAAGCAGCCTTAGCCTCACCCTGGCAGAGACTTCTTAGTAATGTTCAGCAGTGTCTTGTGATGTGCACGGCCTCTGCTTTGAAGGCCGCTTTGAGAAGTTTGTCTGAAGACTGTGACTAATTAAGAATTATGCTCGTTTCAAACTTTTTGTAGAAGTTAATGTGATATCATAGCACCTCATTGATGTCTGCATCATTTTTCTTCAGATATTTTACTTCTGCTGCTCCCCATAACATTTTCTTGTTTTGGTTAGGATATCAAATTTTAGCTGAGTGCTGGGGGTGGAAAAATTAATTCTATAAAACATCAGCAGTAAGTCTGAGTAAAGTTTGCCACGATTACATTTAACTTGAAAGTTTGGTGTATGGAAGGGTGAAAAATAATCCTTGGTATTGTGAGTAAAACCAAATAGTATAATAGTTTAACAGATGGAAGATGCTGAGCTCAAGAATTCGGTTAATTTGGTTTAGATAGAGAATGCTCCCGTGCCTAGAATGATTGCCTTCACATTCATGGAACATCTGTGCACCTGATACTGTGGATTCTGCAAGGTTGACAAGGTCGTCTTGTGTTTATATCACCGAGGTAAGGATAGATAATAAGCAATTTACTGCCTAGATCATTTTAAATGGTGATTAGCACTATGATAAAGGAAGATAGATCAAGGGAGAGTGGCAGGGGTGGTGACTTCTCATTTCAGATCCAAGTATTCAACAAAGACTCGTCAGCATGCAGTCAGACTTTGCTGGGGTAAAGGAGCCAGTCACGTGGAGATCATGGGGAAAGCCTTCTAGGGATAAGAAGTGACACTCAGCAAAGACCCTAAGGCAATAATTAGCCCAGTACATTCAGGTCTGAAAGAAGACACTGGAATGTAATGTCTTAGGATTGGCAAATATTTATCCTCAGACTAGGTATGTGTTATAGGAAATAGGTGGATTTATTCATTCAGTCTACCTATATTTATTAAGCACCCATCATATAACCAGGTACTGAGACTAGAGTAGCACACAAAACAGACAAAACCTTGCCCTCCTGGGAGCTTACATTTTGGGGCATGGGGTGGAGGAAAGTCCAGTGTTTTATGCTAGTTCTCACAAGTAAGAAAGTGAAACTGACTATTTCTGTTGCTCTGTCCATGCTTGATTTATAGAGCGTGAGATTTATGCTTATTAGGAGTCTTGGGATTCTGCGGGGTGTCCAGTAGTAGTACCTGGGGGTAGTGTTTGACACTTAAGATTTCACAGTTCCCTTTGTTATTTGTGCTCTACAGAAGGTCTTGAGAATATCTTCATTAAGAGTATTGCACTTTGATCCTCTCTTTCCTTCTTTCCCTTTAGACTGTTTATATATTTTCATAGAAAGGTAATTGTTGAGATGTCTACATAAGCACTATTCAATAGAACTTCACGCTGTGATGGGAATGTTCTATACAAGAGCTGTACAAGCCACTGGCCTCACATGTGGTATTTGAATACTTGATAGAGCAGGTATAGATAGAGTTATTGTTATTCTGAGCAATAAAACTAAGAATTCTGAATGAGCTTTCAAAAATACTCATCAAGAGTTCATTGGTGCTTGTTAGGTCTGGGATAGGTGCTGGAGACTGATGTGGACAGCAGCTGTCAGAGTAACTTGGTTGATTCTAGTCTACATGCAAAGATCATAAACTTTTAAGTCATTTTATAGTTAGCTGTAACTGTAGTCTTTATGTATATATATTTTTGCAGTAAATTAGTGATTTGGCTCCTTTATTTCTCATATTTCATCATCAGAAGGGCCAACCATTGTTGTCTCCTAGAGATCACTATTAGCAGAATAAGAGAGAAAAGGACTAAGCTGTTCAGCTGTGTTACCTTGATCTACTCATGTAGCTATTCCAGGTCTGTTCCACATCCTAAAAGCAGAGTCTGCAGAAAGCTGGTAAATTTTTTGGTTTTTTTTTTTTTAATTGAGTGAGTTTACCTATCCTGAATTTTTGTTATATGTTGAAGTGTTTAGTGTTTTAAAAATACAGACTATAAAATGTAGTTTCAAATTTTAGCTCTTAGATTAAGCAAGTTACTTATTCTTGTGAAAAAACAGAATAACAAGCGTACCTACCTCAGAGGTTTGTTGTAAGAATCAACTGAGAAAATAAATGTAAAAGTCCTAAGCACAATGCTTTGGAAATGTAAGTTAGCCATTATTAATCTTGTTGACTTTTAATGTATCTTTGTCTTCCATCATTTGCAAATTTCTTCTCATTCTTCACTCAACACAGAGCTGAGGTGATAACTGCGGTGCCCTTTCTCTAAGGAGATTCCAGCCAATCCAGTGGCAGCAGCTCTTTGGATGAAGGAAGCCCAGTTATCTCAACAGCAGGAACTTTCAAGAATTTAGTTGCTTGAGTAAAGGGATGAGGAAAACTGGTAGTGTTTAAAGCTAACTGATTGATTCTCTGAAGAGGAAAAGAGGGGGCCTTGAAAAAAAACAGGGAGAGGGCTTAGGTTAGGCTCTCATGAATTTCGAGGGTTAAGGGAAGTGCTATAATACTATGTATGTGGAGGGAGGAGCCTCCTGAAGAGAGTAAATGAGAAACATTTCCTCATTTATTGTTTGTGTTGGCAGTGAGCCAGTTTTTCTAGAGATCTGGTTGATGAGGGAAAGGAAAAAGAAAGCTGTCAGTGAGCCGGAAGAAAATTGCCTCTATCCATCAGTGGAATATTATTTGGCAATGAAAAGGAATGATCTATTGATCATGCTACAGTATGGATGGACCTTGGCAACATGCTGAGAAAAAGAGTCCAGTCATGAAAGAACACACTGTGTGGTTTTATTCATAGGAAATGTACAGAATAGCAAACCCATGAAGACATAAAGTAGATTACTTTATTTATTATTTATTTATTTATTTATTAAAGTTTATTATATCAATATAATAAATTATATATAATATATTAATATAGATTATATTATATATTATAATATATAATATAGATTATATTATATATTATAATATATAATATAGATTATATTATATATTATTATAGATTATTATAGATTATTATTATAGATTATGCCTACAGTGGGAGAGATTGCAGCGACATGGAAAGTGACCATAGGATTGTACACTTTTTAATGTTCTTTGAACTTCTAATTCCAATACAGTTACCATACGGTGTTGTATTAGTTTTGATATGCAGGATTGTCCACTTTAAATGGGCAAATCATACAGTCGTGAATTATATCTCAAGCTTTTATTGAAAACAAGATGCAGAATTTAGAGATCTCATTGGTACTTTGTAGGATGTGTGTGATAGTGTTGGTTTCATTGACTCCCCAGGTCCAGTCTTGTTCTGTCTGGGCCCCAGCTCTTCAGGTGGCTGCAGGCCCAAGTCCAAGGCTGTCTGCCCCCCTGCTGAAGCACTTCTGCTGTCTGAGTTGAGAGTTAGGTCTATGTAGGACTAGGTGAGATCTGAAGGGCCCAGAATAGGTAAAGTGGACCTGTGCATCAATGAAGGATGAATGGAGAGCATCTAAAAGTTCCCAGGAATTCCAGGGTGGTCAGGGACTTTTCACATTGCACCAGAGTTTCAGATATGGAGCCAGTACTGTTCTGCCCGTCTCCACAGTTCTACAGGTGTACGTCCTGTCAGCACTGACCTTAAGAACAAAGACGCACATTTCCTTGTGCCCTCTTCTCCCCTACCAAGAATCTCCAGTGATTTCTTATTGCAACATATTAAAACTAAACCTAGCATTCAGGGCCCTCCCTCTTCCATGACCTCCCTCTTCCGTGACATTAGTTTTGTATGGTAGCACTCATGGGTGGCTTTGGAACCCAAACCCTGGGATTAAACCCCGCCTCCACATGGGAGGTGGGTTGGATTACCTTTACAGTTACTTAATCTTTATAAGCCCCAGTTTGCTCAAGGTTTATTTGCTATTATCTACTTTAGAGGGGAGGCCTTAAAAATTAAATTAGACAATCTATGTGAAATGTATTTCATTTCACACTTGGGCAATAAACGTTGGGTCATTTCTCTCTTTTCGTGTTGTCTCCCACTTATCCCAGCCATGAATCATCTGTTCCCAGGTAGACTGGCTTCCACCCCTGCCTTCAGAAATGACACACTGCGCATGCCCTGTACACACGTTCTGGGTCTACCCATCCCAGGCTTCACATCTTTGCCTTTGTCATTTTCCGTACCAGTCATGCCCAGGTCGTCACTTCTGTTTCTGTTTCATAAATTCTTTCTAGATAAGGGCAGTAGTGAAATTTCCTTTTCCTAACCTCGCACTTTTTCCTGGCACATGACCTTTTGCTGATTTATGTTGCTCTTGTTGTTTTAACTTACTAAGTCTCTCCGCTCTCCTAAATGACAAACGGAAATTGAGCAGACTCTTCACCTTTGTTGTGTTGTTTGCTTGCCCCCCCCCCCCCCAGTGCTTCATTTGATGCTGGTCATGTAGCGGACTCTCAGTAGAGAGTTGGTTTACAGATTGCCTGCCTACAGCTTGGCTGCAGTCTGTGCACTCCGTGAAAAGATGGGGGTGGGGTCGTTGAGAGCTTGAGTCTTTGCTGTGCCCAGTCCTGTATGCGGGGACACCCTTTCCGTCCTTCTTTGGAAACCCCGACGACACATGTGGTGTGGTGTGGATGGAGAAAGAGAACTCCCTCTTGCCTCCTTCCTGTGGCCGTGCCCGAGCTTTGCTTCCTGTCCTGATGCCAGCTTCTGGAAGAGGAGAGCTGTTCTCCTTGCTCGGGTGGCAAGGTGTGAAGAGCGTTTTATGGAGCATTCCTTTTTTTCCTCCCTTGTCGGCTGTGCCTCTCTCAAAGTTGACCTTTCCTGTTAAAATCAGAGACCCGTAAGTCCTACGTTCCTAAGCTGTTCCTGTGTGTGTTAAATTAGATACAGTGACATTTCTGGGGAACACCCTGAAGTCTATATACCATTTAATAAATATGTAAATATGAAGTCTATATACCATAATAAATATGCCAGGAATTGTTTAAATGTTGGAGAAAGAAAGGTACATAGCATGTGGGCCCTGCTTCATAGTTGCTTGCAGTTTAGTTAAGGAGAAAAATATACAAACAATTAAGATTATACACAGAAAAGGGAGTTGGTAACTCTTCCTTAGATCAAAGTTTTCAAAGGGAATGTACAATTTGAACCTTATTATAATTGTTTAACATGACTGTGTTCTTTAAAAGGCCAGTATTTTTGATAGCGATGAGAGTTTTACTGTTTGATGTGTCCCTTTGCTGTATTTCAACCCTGTTGGGTTAATCAACCTCCCAGATTGATATTTGGTAATTTGGAAAATGTAGGCCAATAACTTTAAAAGTACAATTATGTAACTTCTGTTTTTTAGGTGACTGCTTAGAAAACTGCCCAGCCCGCCAGCGTCTGATGAAATTAGTGAATAAGCAAATCAGCTATGTCTTACACTCCGGGAGTTGGTGGTGACCCTGCTCTGCTGGCCCAGCGCATCTCTTCTAACATCCAGAAGATCACACAATGTTGTAAGTTGAAATTTAAGTTGACTTCACTGTTTTCAGTTCTTAACTGAACGTGGAGGTTCGTAACAGGACAACTCCAGTGACTGAGAGAGGGAGGAGCAGTCCTCTAAAAACAGATTTTAAAAGGCTAGAACTCTTAAAATTAAAAACAAAACAAAACAAAACCTGAGAAAAAAGGAAGGCTAGAACTCTTTAGGGTGAATATGAGAGATAATTACATTAGAAGAGATAATATTTGCTGCATTTTTCTGTAGAGTGCCGTGCACATAATACATTATTTTATTAATGAAATAAAGATTTAAAAGGATATATATTTATATTTGCTTTAAAATCATCTGGTTCTGGATGAAAGAGACTTGTTGATTAAATCCCATAGGATTGGAACTGGGGAGCACCAAGAAGGGTTTACATTTATTAAAAATAAAGTTTTGTGAAGGGAAAAATACATGGTCCTTTATTAAAGAGCAGGGAGTAACTAATGAGGCAACATTTTAATCCATTGAGACAGATCTAGAAGATAATTCTCAGAGTTCCCACAGACTACCCATGCTACATCTACCAAAAACAGTCCTAGTAGACCAATCCCGTGCAGCATTTTATTGGAAATTATTACTCCTTAGGATATATATAGGTAGATAGATAAATTGTTTAAAAGATCATTGTAGCAGATTTGAGCCTAAAGTTTTTTTGTTTTACATCATTTCTGAATCATAGGTAATCATATATGTGGATTATTCTAGTCACCTTGTGGTGATGGGTATTTTGGCCCTTTGGGCATTACCTGAACTCTTTTTTTAGAGTATGTTAATACAGCATTATTCTTTTTTTTTTTTTTTAAGATTTTATTTTTTTGACAGAGACACAGCGAGAGAGGGAACACAAGCAGGGGGAGTGGGAGAGGGAGAAGCAGGCTTCCCGGTAATCAGAGAGCCTGATGGGGGGCTCTATCCCAGGATCATGATCCCATGGGATCATGACCTGAGCCGAAGGCAGATGCTTAAAGACTGAGCCACCCAGGCGCCCCAATACAGCATTATTCTGTAGCTTACTTTGTTAAGTCTCCTGTTCTCCGTACCAGAATGTGTTAACGCAGTGTGAAAATAAAGAACATTTTCAGATGACCAAACCATGTTTTCTTATCTAATCATTAACTTCCCAGAAGTTACTACTCTACCCAAATGATCTCAGTGAGATGTCAGCATGTTTCGGAGGCAAAAGGAATAAAAGTAGATTATAGATGGTTCTAAGAAAGTGCCCCTATGCACAGTGGTATAATGTAAAAGGCAAAGAAAACAAGATATTTTTCTTTCTTAGAAGTAGTGCTGGTCTGCCTCACGCTTATGTGTGAAAATTAAGAGAGGTTATAATTTTAATTTACATGTGTGGGAAAATCAGGACCTTTATGTAAGAAAGGAGGCCAGGAGGCCTTCCTCCAGAGGACAGGGCAGGTCTTTTGTGCTGGGAAAGGTGAACATGTTAGGAAGGCTGGGAGGAGCAGGAGGAATGAGTGTAGGCTGAGATTATAGAGGCAGTAAGCATCCGGTGGTATGATAGATACACAGGTTGGAGATGATGTGCAAGCTTGAACTGGAAGGAGGTAAGAGTTAACTTAAGTCATGTCCCCTGAGAAAGAGATCAGTTGATACAACTGGATGAGAAGTGATACGTTGGGCCAGAGTTGCATACTCATGGTATAACTGATAACTAAGTATGTGACTGCGTTCTGTGATTCAGGACAGTTTTGGAGTGTGGGGGAGTGTGGTGGTAGGACCCACACCTCTGCCTTGTGGAAAGGGGTTAAGAAGACTAGGACTGGGGTCCCTGGGTGTCTCAGTTGGTTAAGCATCTGACTTGATTTCGGCTCAGGTCATGATCTCAGGGTCATGAGATCGAGCCCTGCATCAGGCTCCATGCTGGGTGTGGAGTCTGCTTGAGAGTCTCTCTCTCCCTCCCTCTGCCCTTTCCCCTGCTCACAGGCCCCCTCTCTTTCTCTCAACAAATAAAATCTTTAAAAAAAAAAAAAAAAGACTAGGATTGTTTAGCCATGAGAAGCTACAGTCACCACCTTCAAATACTGGAAACACTGTCTTGTGTAAAGTACTAAGAAAGGTATTCTACACGATCATGAAGGTCTCCACCAACGAATAGAAGCAACGGTAGCCAGACTTCAGCTCCAGAAGACTAGGGCTTTTGAATAATACTAGTTATTCAGGGATGGAATTGCCACGCTCAGGAGTGCAGTCCCTGTTACTAAGTGATGAGCATATGGTGGTCAGATACTATTTCTCAGGTCTGTTAGTAAGAGGTTTAAATACTGGAGTAATGGTTCAGACTGAGTGACTTGTAATTAGGATATTCTCTCTCTATTGGTTCAGCGAATAATTTATTGAGCACCTACTGCTTGCTAGTCATGGTACCAGACCCTGGGAGTCCAAAAGTAAGCAAGATCCCCAAGGGCCTGTTCTGTCCTGTTCTCATGTAGTTTATAGCGTAAGAAGAAACCAATGATAAAAAAAAATTAATGGGGATGGGAGGGTGGGGTAACCAGGTGATGGGCATTAAGGAGGGCACGTGATATAATGAGCACTGGATGCTGTGTACAACTGATGAATCACTGAACTGTACCTCTGAAACTAATAATACACTATATGCTAATTAATTGAACTTAAATAAAATTTTTTAAAAAGTAAAAAAAAAAAAAAAAAAACCATTAATGAACCACATAGTGTCCTGTGATGAAAATGAGAGTGCTATGAGAGCAGGTGCCTGGGACGGGGGGCGGGGGGGAAGCTGCCTTAGCCGAGATGGTCCCCTAAGTGCGCATGAGAAGGGCCCGAGAATGAGAAGATAAAGGACAAGAGCATTTAGAAGCAGCCAGTAGCTGGTATTAAAATCCTGAAGCAGTCCAGAGCTTGGGGTGTTCAGAAAATAGGCAAGAAAGAGAAGCCCAGTGTAGCTGAAACACAGCAGTTGGGGCAAGAGTGGCTGGAGATAAAATCAGAGAGGAGGCCAAGCAGGCCATCCTGGGCCTTGGAGGCTGTCGGGGGAGTTTAGATTTCATTCTAAGAAGAAGGACACACAATCAGATCTGTGCTTTGGAAAGATTGCTTTGGCTGCCGCTGCTTAGAAAGAAGACTTTGGGGAATTTGAGGAGGGGACACGTTGGCCATCGCAGAGGTCTGGTGAGGGAAATGTTGGCTTGTACCAGCGTGGTGGCAATGGGGACAGAGAGAACTGATGGATGTTCTTTGGAGGCAGTGTCAGCAAGACTTGCTGACGAATGTGGGTGGATTGAGAGAGAGAGAGGGGGAGTCCAGGGTGGCTCCTTGGTTTTCGCGTTGAGCAACCGAGTGCATGGTGGTAAGTATATACTGAGGTGGGGAAGGACTGTAGTTCAGAAACAGAGAGAATTTTGTTTTGGTCAAGTAAAGTTTGAGATGTCTTTTAAACATCTAAGCGGAGATGTCAAATATCTAGTTTAGATATATGAATTTGGAGATCAGAGTGTCATCAGAGAATAAATGGTATTTGAAACCATAGGTCTAAAATAACCACAAAGGAGTAAGAGCAGAGAGCTGGAGCATTAAAACATGTAGAAGTCAGGAAGGCAGGGAGAAAGCATAAAGAATCAGGGTGACCAGTGAAGTAAGAAGAAAATCAGGATCTGGTGGATTTCCAGAAATCAAAATTGTTTCAAGACCAAGTGAGGCATCATCTGTGTCTAATGCTGCCAAGAGACTAAAAAGCAGAGAATTGGATCTGGCAAACTGGTCACTTCAAAAAGAATGGTCTCAGGGCTGCCTGGGTGCCGCAGTAGGTTAAGTGTCTGCCTTTGGCTCAGGTCATGATCTCAGGGTCCTGGGCTCGAGCCACGCATCCTTGCTCAGCGAGGAGCCTGCTTCTCCCTCTGCCCTCTGCTCCCCCATCTGTCTCTCTCTCTGTCAAATAAATAAATAAAATCTTATAAAAAAAAAAAAAGGAAAGAAAAGAATGGTCTCATATTCAAGTTCTGAGTGTAGATGGAGAAAAGGAGAGAGAAGGACTGACCTTTTTTCAGCTAAAGAGACTTCCTAGAATCCTGCTTACCTCTGCTTGTATCATTGACCAGAGTTTACATATGGTCACATGGCTACACCTAGCTGCCAGGAAGGCTGGATAGCACTATGCTCACTAAAATTGGAGCTTGCTCCACTTAAGAAGGGGAAAATCAGTATTTAGTAGGTAACTGGAAGATTCTACCATTAAGTAGAAAGAGGGTCAAAGAAAAGGTTGCATTTTTCCACTACACAAGAGAGTGTCTAGTGAGAGTATAATTGCAAAAGAAAGGTCTCTGAAGGTGAGAGGGGGAGGGGAATGGGTCACCAGTGCCCAGTTTGCTTTTCAACCACTGTACAGAGCCCAGGCAGAGTGTGGCGCGGACAGTAAACATGGTGGGCAAAAATGGAGGAGTTCCTGTCTGAGTGGGCTGGTTTTAAGTGAAATAGGAGGCAAACGCATTAGACAGAGAACGGGATGGAAGGCTGTGGGAAGTTTATGGAAAGAAGAGAAAGTGATTAGTTGTAGTTTTGACAATGGAGAGGATTGACATACCTCAGAATGAAGGGTTGTTTGGCAGGTTGAGTACTCATTTGAGACTTGGGGTCATGAATTTAGTGAAACCAATCATCACTATGTATTTTTTCTAATTCTGAGATTCAGTGTCTGAATGAAGGGAAGTTTAGATGAGGTAGAGTTAGTTATTGTTAAAGACCTAACCTGCCCCGTGTGCATCACCGAGACGGATATGAAGAAATCACGTGGAAGTGAAAGGCAGAAGTGTGAAATTTCAGTTCATTTTTCCCCATCTGCTAGTGCTAATAATACTGGATGTGATTAAATAGGATGGTACTTTGCACCACATTTAGGTGTTTCTCTTCACACTGCATTTGCATCTTTTAGATTTGTGTCAGTACAAATTATCTAGCTGTACAAAAGAAATCTAAAGCAAAGATGCTATAAGTAAGGTAATACCCTTGTTAGAATATGTGCATCTGTTCAACTAAAGCTGAGGTCTTCCTAAATATTGCAGTGGGAAAAATTTATTTTCATATTAGTTTCGATTAAGATCAGTGAAAACTTATAAAATATTAATTTGTATGGTTTATACCAAAAAAGAAAATAGCAATCAAAGAGATTTTTGATTCTTGGAGAGACCCAAGAATAACATTTATTAAGATAAGAATTTTTTCTTTAACTAGTGTTATATTCTGGCAGTTCTGTTTTGCAAAGAGTAGAATAGATGAAACAAGATATTTTTAAGCTTTTTTTTGTTTTAAGATACTTTTTGTTAAAAATAATTTGTAGTCTTACTCAATTTGCTTTATTAGTGAATTACTTAAACTGTATTACAATAATATAATTTATGTTAAATGAAATATTTAAATATTGTGAATACGTAAATATAAAATAGAAATAGATTATATTAACATGACTTTTTAAGAATGACTGGTAAGCTTAACAGACTAGAACTTTGTTAGGGATTACTCTGTGGAGCATTTAAAATAGTAAAGAAAATATATATTTTTTTGTCTTAATGGAACTATTTATTTGAAAATTTTCCTGAATATGGAATGTTATTGACAGATCGAATGTAAGACAGTGGGGCAGGGGTGGGGATGGAGGTGGAAGAACGAGGAAAGTTATTTAGATCCCAATGTGATCTTGATTAGGAAAATATTTTTATCCTATGAGATGACTGTCACGAGTCAGCAAGGTGTTTGTGCCCCAACTGCTCCATCTTTTGCCCATGGCATAGACAATATTCTGTTGATGGCCCTACCCTGGCATCCAGTCTTTCTCAACCCAGTGCTCCAGGCAACCATTCCCAATAGACTGGAGTTGGCATGTAAATAAAAGCATTTGTTATCCCAGGTCTAGAAGATCATTATGCATCAAAGAAGTGCTTACACTTAATGCTCAAGCTTTGGCTTGAGATGTTTACAAGTAATGTTTCTATGAGTAGCATCTGGAAATGAGATATACACCCATTTACCCTTTATCATCTGTCTGTATTGTCTTTAAAACAAACTCCTACCAGTGATGTGTAATACAAGGATGAACAACCCTTGTGAGTTGAAATGGCTGAGCCTATTACATAAGGTAAACCAGAGTAGGATATTTTCACTGGACCACTCGTCCTTGTGCAAGCACACAGAAAAATGTATTCAGGACACCCAGAACACACAGAAGTAGCTCATGTTTTTGAAAGAAACAGAATAAATATATAGAAATCCATCACATGGTTGAAGACTTTTTGTAATCTTTAAAAAATAGAACTATAATATATAGAGAGTAGTACACCCGTTATTAATGTATAGCTCAATAAATCATCTGTTACAACACCGCACATATGAAGAAGTAGAACATTGCCAGCCCCCCAAAGCCCTTCTCATGTTTTTCCCACTCCGTACTTTCTAAAGGTAAACCTCTAACATGACTGATTAATATTCCCAGTCTTTCTTAACTTTAATAGAGTCAGGTATTATGTTTTATGTTGGACTTCTTTCTCCCATTATGTTTGCGCAGTTCATCCGTGTTGTTGCGTGTAGCTGTAGGTCATTTGTGTTCATTATTGTATAGTATTCCATATTCAACCAGACCACGATCTATTTGTTCTTTCTATTGTTTATGTACATTTGGAATGTCTCTGGGTTTTTGTTTTTGTTTTTTGCTATTATGAACAATGCTGAACATTTTCACATGGTCTTTTGTCTCATGTATGTACCTAAGAGTTAAGTTGCTGAGTTACAGGGTGTGTGTATGTTTAGCTGTGTACCAAAAGTAGTTGTACCAAGTTGTACTCCCACCAACCAGTGTTATCAGAGTTCATTTTGTTCCAAATCCTTGCCAACATTTGACATTTACAGTCTTAAATTTTACCCTGTTAGCCGTAGTTCTATCTCATTGTGACTTATATTGCAATTCCCTGATTAGAATCAGACTTTTTAGAATCCCTAGTTAGGAAAATCAACGAGACGATAGGAAAGGTTTCTAATTAAGCAAGCTCTCTGTGAGTGTGTGCACACTTCCTGAAATCAGATCTGGGTAGCAGTGTGACCTTGAGTAAGCTCTTTCCTTCCTAGGACGTGATTTTCTTACATATATTTTCTGTGGACTGGATTATGGTCTCTTTCGACTTTAACAAGCTGTAATTGTAACCAAAGTTTTAAAGAATCTTGAAAGCTCTTCCAACATATGTAGGATTATTCTCTTTGTTACTAAGAGACCAATTTCCATGTCTGGATTCATAACACATACTTTTAAAATTCCATAATTGAAATAGTCTTTACAAGACCAGCTAGAGTTCCACTAAGACTTGTGTATTATTTCTAAGTATTAGAAGATGGGAGAGTTGCAGTCACAAGGGATTCTGGTGTGAATCATGTCTGAATTAATTAAGGTATGAATTGAAGGAAACTGATAAGTAGAAATATAAGCAGCTGACCATGAAATATAGTCATTGAGGGGACACCTGGGTGGCTCAGTTGGTTAAGTTCTGCCATGAGCTCAGGTCATGACCCTGGGGTCCTGGGATTGAGTCGCTGATTCCTTGCTCAGTGGGGAGCCTGCTTCTCCCTCTGCCTGCTGCTCCCTCTGCTTGTGCTCGCTCTCTTTCTCTGACAAATAAATAAATAAAATCTTAAAAAAAAAAGAAAGAAACAGTCATTGAAATAAAATTTTCCCATGTGTACAAATAGTAAGTCTTACCCCTGATGCTAATGAGAATTCTGGCATTTGAGTATTTTTTAAAAAGAATAATCTGAAAGAGAAAGAGAATGGCTAAAAGTTAACCTATGGAAAATGAACGAATTAGATCCATTGGTAACATAAAATATTACTCAGCCACATTTATGAATGCCGAAGTTTTCTGCTAAAATATGCATAACATGTCATATGTTTTTAAAACTTTGTCTTTAAACATATGTCTTTAAAACTTTAAAACTTTGGTTACATGTGTGTTCATTACAGAGGATTTGGGAAAGCAGAACCTTCTAGAGAGGCATAAAATGTGTGAACTTAAACCCGTGTTGTAAAGTTGAAGAGAAGGTGACTGGAAAATGTTTATGTTGAATCTTCATTGTTTCATTTTTTATCATTTATCTCCTGTAGATAGTTCAACACGGACTTGTTTAGAGTTGCAAAAATACTATTGTGTTGTAATTAGCTCTCATTCTGTATGGGTCCTTTCCTTATTAATATAAAGGATCAGTGCTTGCCTCTTGTCCTCATAAGGTTCCTAGGACTTTGAGATGAAATATAAAGTCTATATAAACGTGTGAGTCCTTTTGTTACTTTTGAGAATGAATACAGTTCTTTTCATTAGAGTCTGGTGAAGGGGACCCTTGTTTTTGCATCTCAACACATGACTAAACCAAAGGGAAGCAGTATCATTGACTTCTCTTTTTTTGATGCCAGGGCCAACTTTTCTTTAAAAAAGAGCTCCAGTCCTGAGAAATTAGTAAATTTACTGGAACTGTGTATTTACCCAGGAATTAGGGATGTTTCTTTCTTTTTCTGGGGTGCATTCTGTTGGTGACTATTGGTGGATCGGAAGGTGGTTTATGGAGGAAAAAGAGATGAAAACTTGTTTTCTCCCCCCCAAAATGCTATTTGATACATCTACTTTTAACATCACACATCTGAAAATATCTGATTGGATTCTTTTCCCCTTGAGCAGAAAAACTTTAGTAGCTTTGATCTCATTGCTGTAATTCTCCTCATGCCCAGGGTGCTGACACAGCATAGATACAGGTGTGGGAACTAATGCCTTATCCAAGAGAACTTTAACAGAGCGACAACTTTTTTATTCCTCTCCGGTGGCTTTTCCTACATGACAGAACATGAGTGCTGTTTATAACGGAACGTGAATCTAATGGCTACAGAAATATGTACACATAATTATATTCTGTCTCTTTTTTCTGAAAACAAGGTCATACTATACTTTTTTTTTCTGCTTGCTTTTTTAGTCTTCTATGTTGGCCAAATACTTTTCCATTATATGAGTGTGTCACACATCATTTAACCAAACCTCTGTTAACAGACATTTTATCCTAAGATTATATGTTTAAAAGTGGGGAACTTACCATTTACACTGCCTCCACACGTGAGTCCTCCTGCGTTCTGTGTCCATTAGGTATGGTGCTGATTATATGATAAAAATTCTTATGTACGTTTCCACACCGAGTTATATAAAAACATTATAATTATTATTAGATTTTTCACTATAAATATGTTCAATGTGCTTAGCATTTGTGTATCACAGAGTAGCTTCTCTTTCGTTAAAATAAAGCTTGTAGTTAGTTGTGTAACAACCTCCCAACTGCCCTGTGGTGCTGCCTGTCTGTATGTCTTAGTTGCTCTGTGTTGATGTGGGAGCCAGACAGCAGATGTTAGGCTAGGTTGTTTAGTTTGGGTTTCCTGTAATAGTTTGGACAATTCTTGTCCTCCTGTCTTTGACTCTTTTATGTTGTTTTTCACCAGTTACTGAGTAATATTTTCCATTGAAGAGTAATTACCTTTTATACTCATTCCGGACTGGATTTTTTTTTTTTAGCAGTTATTAATTGATTTGCCTGTTAATTTATTTGGAAGAACCTAAAAGTCTTACAAAATAGTGTTCTATGAGTTTTGGTACATTTATTTTTCCCGGGCTTTTTTCTTGTTGCGGTGTCATTATCTTGGTCAGTGTTTGAAGAAACCATTGTTGGGGTAGATCGTGAGTATGGCCAGCTGCTTCCCTGGGGATAGCTTGGTCGTTGTCCTATCTAAAGTCCAAGAGAATGCCTACAGACATCAGCAAGAGTCCTTCCTAGCCTGTGGACTATTATCTTCTTAGTGAGCACTATGAAAACTGTTAGCTAAAAATCCACCTAAGGCCTGCTTATTTGTGAATATCCAGAGCACTGTCTTGCTGTTGGGGCTTGGGAGGAGAGCTGGGCAGGATGGCGCAAATACATCCAGTGATTTTAGTTGTATAGTATTGGCAGTACACCCTGCTTTATTCAAAAGTCTTCAGAAGGCGTGTAAGTTAGTATCTTTTAACTATGGGCATACCTTGGAGATTTTGTGGGTTTGGTTGCAGACCAATAAAGTAAGTTAAATTTTCAGTTTCCCAGTGCATATGAAGTTATATTTATATTATACTGTAGCCTACTAAATGTACAGTAGCTTTATGTTTAAAGGAACAATGTATATGCTTTAACTAAAAAATACTTTATTGCTAAACCGTGCTGACCATCATCTGAGCTTTCAGGGAGTCATAATCTTTTTGCTCCTGGAGGGTCTTGCATCCGTGTCGATGCCTGCTGACTGAGCAGGGTGGTGGTTGCTGAAGGTTGGGGGGCAGCTGTGGCAATTTCTTAAAATAAGACAAAGGTGATGTTTATGGCATCAGTTGCCTCTTCCCTTCGTGAACAATTTCTCTGTAGCGTATGGTGCTGTTTTGTAGCATTTTACCTACAGAACTTCTTTAAAAATTGGAGTGAATCCTCTTAAACCCTGCCCAGCTAAGTTTATGTGATATTCTAAGTCCTCTGTTGTCATTTCAGCAGTCTTTACAGCAGCTTTATCGCAAGTAGATTCCATCTCAAGAAACCACTTTCTTCGGGAAGCAACTCCCCAGCCACTAAAGTTTTATCGTGAAATTGCAGCAATTCAGTCCCATCTTCAGGCTCCACTTTTAATCCTAGTCCTCTTGGTATGACCGCCACATCTGTAGTTTCTTCCTCCGCCAGAGGCTTGAGCCTCTCAGAGTCATCCATAACGGATGGAATTGACTTCTTTTAAACCCCTGTGAATGTTGATGTTTTGACCTCTTCTCAGGAATCATGAATGTTCTTAATGGCATCTAGACTGGTGACTCCTTTCCAGAGATTTTAAATTTATTTTTCCCAGACCCATCAGAGGAATCACTATTTGTGACAGCTGTAGCCGTATGAAATGCTGCAACTTCATGATAAAACTTTAGTGGCTGAGGAATTGCTTCCTGAAGACTTGAAAGTTGAAATGACTCCTTGATCCATTGACTGCAGAATGGGTGTTGTGTTAGCAGGCATGAAGACAATAGTAATCTTGTTGAACTTCTCCATCAGAGTCCTTGGGTGACTAGGTGCATTGTCAATGAGCAATAATATTTTCTTAAAGATTTCATTTATTTGAGAGAGAGTGGAGGGAGGAACAGAGGGAGATGGACAAGCAGACTCTGTGCTGAGCTCAGAGCCTGATGCGGGGCTCGATCTTACGACCCTGAGATCATGACCTGACGAAATCAAGAGTTGATTGCCTAACTGACTGAGCCACCCAGGCACCCCTGAGCAGTAATATTTTGAAAGGAATCTTTTTTCTGAACAGTAGGTCTCAACAGTGGGCTTAAGATATTCACTAAACCATGTTGTAAACAGATGTGCTGTCATGCAGACTTCGTTGTTCATCTCTGGAGCACAGGAAGGGTAGATTTAGCATAATTCTTAAACGCCCTGGGATTTTTGGAATGGTAAATGAGCACTGTCTTCTACTAAAAGTCATTAGCTTCATCACCCTGTAACAAGAGAGCCAGCTTGTCCTTTGGAGTTTTGAAGCCAGGAATTGACTTCTCTCTAGCTATGAAAGTCCTGGATGGCATCTTCTTCCAACAATATAAGGCCGTTTCATCTACATGGAAGATCTGTTGTTTAGTTTAGCCACATTCATTAATTATCCTAGCTAGATCTTCTGGATCTTGGGAAAGAATGTTCTAGATGGGAAGTAACAATACAAGGGCCTTGCGGTGGCAGCGGGACTGGGGAAATGGTGAGGAGGCCAGTGTGCACAGAGCACAGAGAGGGGAGAATAGGAGCTGGGATGGGGTTGGTGAGGCCTTGTGGGCCACTGTAAGGACTTGGGGTTTTATTCCCAGTAGAACAAGGGTTTTGAGCATTTAAATAAATGGAGTGCAGAAACAGATCTGAGAATTTTATCATGCAGTCAGCATCACACTCTATTTGGTATATGTAGAACTCAGAATGATACATTTGTGAAGTCAGCATAAGTGGTAAGTTCCCCAGCTTTTTTAAACACATAATCTTAGTATAAAATGTCGATTAACAGAGGTTAGATTAAATGCTGTACAGCACATTGGTCTAATAGGGGAGGCACTGTGTTGGGCTCAAGCAGAGTTCTGGCTTTGTCAAGTGGTTAAGATAAATGAAGAGAGGGCTGGAAGAGGATCTGTTCTAGAGAGTGAATATGATAACTGACCATAGAGTTTAGGTTGGGTGAGGAGGCGATTGAAGACATGGGAGGACAGGGAGGCTGTGTGAGGATGGAAGGTCCTGGTAGATCAGAGGCTTGTTGTTGGAGCCAGGGTACCAGTGGGAGTGAGTAGGACATACAGGAGGTGGTGGGTTGTAAATCGTGCGCATGAGAGTAAGATGGCGGAAGAGTTAACAGTTATTGGCACTGAGCAAGCATTTGATAGGATGTTGGAGCATGTGACTAAGGTGGATGGGGGATGAGGTCTTTGGGTAGGAGCATGCAAAGAACTGAGTCCAGATTGGTGGAAGGGTCCTCATCAACATGTGTATTGAAATCAGGGAGAATGGAGGCAGGAGCTCAACCTGTCAGTAGGTGAGGGGGCGTGGCCAAAGAACACAAAGTGATCTCAGCTGTATTGGGTAGTGGTGGCAGGATCGAGGCTTTCTCTGTGTCCATTCTTTCTTGTGCTCCTTGTCACCTAGTGTTCCCTTCTGAATTTGCCTTTTTCTTTCCTAAGTTCCTCAAGTTTCTCCTTCCCCAATGCCTACTATCTAGCCATCTTGTCTATGAGTTTTTTTTGTGCCCTAACTTTAAAATTGCAATTGCCTCATTGAGTTTAAAAAAAAAAAATTGTGGTGCTATTTTGGGCTATAATTTTCACCCTATCCAGTGTGTGGCCACATTTTTTCCTGCTGTGTTTTCTTCGAAGGGAGTTTTGCCGTTCTTTTCCATAACTGTTATGGCCTTTTTTGTGGTTGCTCTATCTGTGCTTTTTCTGTTATTCAGCGGAATGAGTTTGGTTTTCCTGGCAGGGGAGTCCTGTGAAGGGAGGAGTGCTGTCTTTCTGTTCAGGGGCTCATTTCTCTCTGTCTTGCCCTGAGGCACTGTTTCTTTCCCCTCTGCCTCTGAAAACCTAGTCTTGTGTGGAAGATCCTCCCCCTCCAGTCCTCAGAGGCCCCCATCACTCTGCGGGCCCCAAGACGCACAGCTGCCTTTTTGTGAGGCATCTGTCTGCTCTTAAGGAAAGATGTACTTTCCGAAGTCAGCAGCCCATGGGTCCCGAGCGTGGCCTGATCTCCTCCTTCCTCCTCCCCCAGGAGGGTGGCCAGTTCCTTGTCAGCCTTGCTCTTAGTCCCACTCAGGGTGTGATCATCTTCTTCTGGAAGCGAGTACTCGCTGCTGACAGCTTGGAGCTCTGCCTCCCTTACACCTCTCTGCAGCCCCCCTTACTCCCTACCCTACCCATATGGCTTCCCACTCAGGATCTGCTCTTTGCTGTTGCTTTTGGCCCCATGTATGTATTTTTAAGAAGTTCTGATTCTAGACTCCCTAGAGTAGTAGGTAAACTGAGTAGATCCATGTGATAAAATGTTAGCACTGAATATCTTTGCTAAGAGAGTTTGTAATGTTCCAGCCATTTTAGAAATCCAAAGTATTGTTTATGTACAGTTTTCACATGGCTTGATATTTTTACATACCATACCCTCAGATTTAACTCTTTTAATCTACAGTAGCTTTAAAATACCCTACATTTCTACTTTGTTAATCTATATCCTTCCTACCTTTGAAATATCTGGGAAGAAAAACCAGTGAGAAATTTAAAATGAAATCTGTTCAGTGTTCGAGATCGCTTTGTGGAAGAGGCTGTGGGTGCCGGTGTGCTGGTTAATTCTGGAAGGAGAGCACAGCCAACCAGTGCGCTTGGCCTCTGGAGGCGCAGACTCCATCACGGAGTCTCAGCTCGAGACTCATCCTTTGGAAGATCCTTCATCTCGCTCTTACCCCTTTTCCTTTCCACAGTTTGCTTCAATTCTTTCACCCACAAAGAAGATAAGCTGCCTACCCAGGTCACAAGACAGAGCACGAGATAGAGAGCATATTGGAAAAAAGCCCATAATTATTTTAGTAGCTGTCTTTCAGATTCTCTGGGGGTTTTCCCAGCTAGTGCTTTTTAGAATTACAATACACTTCTCATGGTTTTTCTTGATATATGAAATAGCGTAATTTCACTCGATTTTTTTCCTTAGAACCTTTTTGTGTTGATACTTTTTTTCAACTCACTGATAAGATTTTTTTAATGATATACTGTGCACCTTGTACTCTGTAATGAACCTAACCTAATGGTTCTAACTCGAATTATAGTAAACTTACCAGTAATAGCATCTTTCATTCTTAAAGAGGTCTGTGCCGTTCCAGAATGTTTTCATATATATCATCCCCTGTAATACTCCAAACCATTCTTTAAAACATGTAGAGGGATTAATCGACAGATGAGAAAAGAGTGGAGGCTAAAACAGAATTAGTTTCTTTCAACATTTCATTGTTTTCTAGTTCAGTTTCCATTATATGATTTGTACACAACTGCTAGGTACTTGTCAGTGTTAGCAACAGCTAACTCTTCCCTTATGATGATGGAGCATAACTATTGTGTCAGTTGGTATTTATCATCATCTCTGCAGTTCTTGTAACTATATCAGAGATGATGTAGTTTCAGTGCATGGTTCACATTAGTTAGCTAAGATACGTTAATAAGAATATTCTTTGGGGCCCCTGGGTGGCACAGTTAAGCACCTGACCCTTGATTTCGGCTCAGGTCGTGATCTCAGGGTCCTGAGATTGAGCGCCATGTTGGGCTCTGCGATCAGCGAGGAGCCTTCTTAAGGTTCTCTCTCTCCGTCTGCCACCCCCCTCTGCTCACTCGTTTGCTCGCATGCTCACTCTCTCTTTCTTAAAAAAGAAAAGAATATTCTTATTGTTCATTTCTGACTTTCAGAAGAAAGACATAAACCACTTCACACCATTAGCTCCCATTTATTGAGCTCTTTCTTACAATATCCAGTGCAAGGTGTTTACATACACGGTTCGCAGTTCAATATCATAACTGAGAAAGAGGTGATTTTCTCTCCATTTGACTACTGAGGCAGTTATAGCTTGGAGAGATTAGGTAAATTGCCGGAGGTCAGCAGCTAGGAAGAAGTGAGGTCAGGTTTCCATGTCCGGCCGTCTGGCTCCAAGGCTGCTTGCTGGTCAGCATTATACTTCTTCTGCGGTGTGATATGACTGACGCTGAGTCAGAGAGGCTCAGAATCACCTGCCCGAGGGGTTTCCTAACTATTATTTGTTTTCTGTGATTGGTTATTACAATTCAGAGTTACTCAGGGGGATTGAGCAACAGAGATGTTTAGTGTTTAGAAGATAGCTGTATTCTGTTCTGTTTTCTGGAGGTAATTCTTTGAAGGCTCTGTGTGCCTGGTAGGGCCGGCCCAGGTGCCCCGCATGCTGGCCGCTCTCACTGGTCACACAGCATCTCCCCAAACCCCCAGTGAACTATGACAGGTTGGAACATTACATAGCCCCTGTACTAGCTGCTGCCTACCTACGATTTTATGGCCAAAAAACCCCCAAAACATTCTTTGCAATGAAGCCTTTTTTCCAAGGAATCCACTAGATGGCAGCAGACCCATGTGGAATAGAATGGGTCTTCGTCCCTGAAGGTAAGAGCCAGAAAGGGGACTGCTTTGTTTCTGAGAAAATAGTAATGCACCATTTTGGGTGTGTAGGAAATAGAGTTCTCTTTATGTTATGAAAAATGTTATGTGTTCTTTAAAGTCACCTCTAAAGAAGGATAATGGTGCAAATAGTTCAAAATTACAGGTCATCCAAAAATAATTTGTTCATTGTATTCTTGTAGAAGTGCATCTGGATTTAACCCTACTTCCATGTATTAGGTGAATTTTTCTTCAGGACACTGTTTATGGTAATGTAAAGAATTTGTTCCTCAATTTTCATGTTTCATGGGTTTTTTTTTTTCCTTGAAGTTAGGCATATGCCAATTAGAAGTGAATATAACTATCCTATGAATTTACAATACCCCAGACTAGATAATGAAGTGAAACCATAAAGAACCTGACTTGGGAGAAACTAGGAATGCTTATCAATTTTTTCGTATCACCAATCTGCTTGTCATCTACGCAGAGACCTTATTTTGTCTCCCTTTCTGTAAGCTCATCTTTACTCAGCATTTTTGAACATGGTCAACTTGGGTATGGCAAAAGAGCCTATGGACCACTATCCTACTGTTCTAATCTGCCAGAAGAAAAAGAACTAGGAGATCGTGAAAAACTGGAGAGTAATAAAATAAGAGAGTGGTAGCAATACAACAGTTACCCTACAAAAATGTTCAGCCATTAGACAACGAGGTAACTGTAATTCTGTTTCTAAATTAAGGTGAAAGAGCAACCTATCAAGCCAGCACCTGTGATGTACTGATTATGTATTCTTTCTGAAAGTATACATGCCTGGTTGGTGAAAAATTTGCACCATTGTTAAATATTGTACACGTTGGTGTAGTAACGTAGTGAGTACTGAAGTAACACTGAGTCAGGGTTTGTGAACACAAAGTTTTAGTAATTTTTACTAATTTAGGACAGGGGTTAGCCAACTTTTTCTGTAAAGGGACAAATAGTAAATATTTTAGGCTTCGTGGACACATCTGGTCTCTTGCATATTCTTCTTTTTTGTTGTTTGTTTCTTAATTCTTCAAAAATGTAACAACTGTTTTTAGCTCGAAGGCTGTACAAGGCAGGCCATAATTTCTGACCCTGTTGTAAAAGTGTAACAACCAGTCATGTAAAATGATGTCCCTGGAATCTTGCCAGTTCATAAGATCTGAAGAAAGGACAGGCATTTATTTCCTGAACAATTTCAGCCAGGCTGAAGGGTCCTTGTGATCCACTGGTGAGCCATGAAATTTACAGCTCAATTCTTTATCCCAAGTTAGCATACACTTATTTGTCCCTTATTTGCTTTGGCAAACATACACCTAAATTATGAAATAATCCTTTAAAAAATCTGTTACTGGGGCGCCTGGGTGGCTCAGAAGGTTAAGCATCTGCCTTCAGGTCCTCAGCAGGGAGTCTGCTTCTCCCTCTGCGTCTTCCCCTGCTTGTGCTCTGTCTCACTCTCTCAAATGAATAAATAAGATCTTTAAATAAATAAATAAAATAAAATAAAAATAAAAAGTCTGTTACTTTTAGCCCTTGTAGTACACTGAAAAATATTGGTTTGAAAACTCAGAAATCTACATTTTTAATCCTAGCTCTCCTACTAAGTAACTGATTTCTTGGATAAGTCAGTTATTCTGTCTGGTTCTCAACTTCTTTGTTTATAAAATAGGATCGAATGAATGCCATATAATTTTTCTTCTAAACTTGATTCAGTAATTTCAGAAATATGTTTCATAAGCCCTTTGTCAGATACCTTTAGATGAGCCCCAAATTTAGAGCTACAGAAATTAAAAGAACACAGTTGAGTCAGTGTTGATGTACAAAACCTCTCCCACAGTGCCGGAAACATAGTGGATGCTCAGTAAATGTTTGCTGAGTGAATGAATAGTTGAGCACACTTGCCTCTCAACTCTATTCTTATATATGCCTTTTATTTTAGAAATACATATCCTTCCTTACATAAGGTTTGATCTTTCTAATGCCGTTTTGTCGTTCACCTTTTAAAATACCCATCGAGCGTCAACCACATGATGGGTTCTAAGATACAAAAGTAAGACTAGTTTTTGCCTTTATAAAGAGTTTACTTTCAAGTCAGAGAGACAAGTAATTTAATTATTTCAATTTATATGCTAATACGGTATTAGAGATTTGAATGCCAAGCTGAAGTGTCCTGTTTCTTATACTTTGAAACCATTACAAATACCACCTCCATTTAGGCTTTTTGGATTGCCCTCCAATACAGGACCAATATTATAGCTCCTTACGTGAAGCATTTTTATGGCACTTAATGCTCCTGCTTCCTCTTTGGGTTTATATGATGTGCTTTCCTTCCCTTTTTTTTTTTTTAGGAAACTATAAGAGGCCTTATTTTACTTATATTTTCATGAAAAAGCATTCATGAAAAGCATCTAGCACTCAGTTAAATGCATTCTGTTAGGCAATGTAACTTAATGGGAGCATTCCTAATAAAGATCATTCTATAAGATACTGTGATACCAAAAAATTGTTTCCAAGTGAGAAGGTCATCAGCCAAAGCATTTCACTTGTGAGGAACTTCAGCATCTATACAATCTAAATAGTACTAAGTAAATCTAGCTTTTGTTTACAGCTAGCTTGTTTAAGAGTCTCCCTTTCTCTTTGGGATTGCTGCTAGGTCTCTTTACTATTCACCACCTTTATCACTCCGAGTGGAGGTAAGCAAAATGCAGAGCCTCTTAGAACAGTTGTAGTGCTTTAACAACCAGAATTACTTTTCTCCTAAGACTGGATGTGTGATGATCCTTCTCAGTGGTCATGGTGTTACAACCAAGAAGATCTGGATATAATTAAGAAGTCTAGGTATTAGGTGGCCAAAAATAAATACCCGTTATAGTTCATCCCTTTTGTTTCCTACAGTGAACATATTTTTTTTTTTGGTACGTTAGCTTTAAAAAAAAAAAAAAAAAAACCCCTGCCAGATACTGCGCTACTGTCTCAAACCACCAGAATTCCTCTCCCATTTCCACAAAAGGGGAAAACCAAGGTCTGTTCAGTTCTTGCATCCAGCGCCAAGTCTTGAGGGTGATTTCCAGTCCGTTCCTCCGTTTCAGCAAGATCGAATCACAGTACTCCTTAGCCAGTGGACCAGAGAGCACGTGCAACCACCACCACACACCCTGTATAAAACAGTGGAGGATGTGGGCAGGACGGAGACAGACAGTTTAAACACCTAAATAGGTACATTGCAGAACAAGGAAGAAAACACTGAAGGTGCTACAGTTGCCTCTCTACAGCTGGAAACACGGCTGTGGTTCACATTAATAATTTTCTCTCCTTTAGTAGCCATCCCACGTTCCTTTTGCCTTCGTTCTATGCCTCGTCTGTTCGGAGTAACCTGGACTGTCAAACCTGCGTCCTTGTTGCTCCTTCTCCGGTGCTTTGTGATTAGAGATGGCGGTATTAACAAGTTCTCCCCAGCTAATCTCCAGGGATATGTTTCCACTCCTCTTTCTCACTTGAGTGTGGACACACTCTTACATCCCTTTAACAGTTACCTGCACTGATACTGTGCTATCCTGGCTTCCAGTGGCTGCGTGGAATCTCAGCTTCTGCTCAGGTAGAAACATGGTTGTATCCCTCACTTGAATATTGTCTCTAAATTAACCTTCAGACATGGAAGAAAATTGGCAAATGGATAATTAGGTGTAAACGTGAATTATTCCTTTTCATTTCACCACTTAGTTCCCAATCTAAGTTTTCTTCCTGGCTCTGGGTAAAACAGCACCCTGGAGCGGTTGTTCTTTTTTTTTAAAAAAAAAAGATTTATTTATTTATTTATTTGACAGTGATAGAGACAGCCAGCGAGAGAGGGAACACAAGCAGGGGGAGTGGGAGAGGAAGAAGCAGGCTCATAGCGGAGGAGCCTGATGTGGGGCTCGATGCCATAACGCCCGGGATCACGCCCTGAGCCGAAGGCAGACGCTTAACAACTGCACCGCCCAGGCTCCCCTGGAGTGGTTGTTCTTTGAGAGCATGAAGATCCTCCTGTAGGACAGAGTTTCACCCTCCCAGGATACTGTCTCCCAAGTGACACCATGATTGAGTCTAAAATGGGCCAGTAAACATTCTAGAAAGTCCAGCAGGTTCTAGATAATGGAGTACTAGCAAACCAGTGAACTCCATTGTCTTTGGAAGATCTGTCCTTTTTTTTTTTTTCTCTGTAAAGTGGGTATCTTAATCAGAAACTCTGATGTGTGGAGCACCATGATTGTGACTAATGCATGGATTAGGAAGCTGGTAGAAGCTTGGAGGAAGGGAGTAGAGGAAGCACACCAAAATCCATAATCACTACTTCAGTGAACATAAAATTCTGTCTCATTCAAAATCCAAGAAGCATAATTATTTTGTCAGTGGGTGGCCTGCTAATACTCCCAAGAATGGCACCATATCACAGGTTTACTTTTGGTTGCTTTTGCTACGGATTGGTACATGGCATTGCCAGTAACCCTGATAGTCTCAGTAAGGGGAAATCCATGTTGGTGAGCCTGTATGTGGCTTTTATTCCTACACCATAGCTAGTTTACTGTTACTGAGTAAGTGCTGTAGGAGTTGGGGCAAGGGATAGGCTGACTGACATAGAACAAAATACAGAAAGAGATACACCAACAAGATAAAATAACACCTAATCCGGCTGGTAGGCAACTTAAGTCACTTGGTCACCTGGTACACCATTGTTTCCTTTTTATAGGAGGTTCAGTAGCAAGACTAGAACTATTCCTCAGAAGGATAACATTGTTTGCAAAGAGAGGATGATCTTGCTTCAGGATTCTAAAGGACACCTCTGTTTGTTCTATTGGGACTTGCAACTCGTTTTATAGAGTAGCCTGATATTGCACGGGCATTTAAGTTGCCATTTGATCAACTGAGTCATTAAAACCAAGTATAGAGCTGCTTGTACCAGCACTTGAGCTAGCTAGCTGCATAGCCTTTTCTTTTGAGGAGTTAAAACCGCAGCTGGTAACCCTTCGGGACATTCAGTAAAATGGGAGCCGCTCGCATAAAAGTCTCACCAGGCTCAACAGATGTTCCCCGCTTGTCTTTGAGACCGCAGAGAAAGCAGTCTGTCCTTTACTTTGCTGAGCTATGTCTACAGTCCATACAGATTAATGGACCAGGAGGAGGCAGGGCCCTATAGTTTCATGGAATTTATCTTCTACCTGCTGGCATGCTTAACATCCTTCCAGGCACCTAAGAGTGTATGGTCACTTCTTGCTTTTTCAGGTCCTAAAAGCAAATGTAAGCAGTGTATTGGCCTGTTGTAATGTTCTGTAGGAGGAGTTGATCAGTATCTGTGAAAACTAAACAGGAGTACAGAGGCAAAGAGTGTATGTAAACCTGAGATAAGACTGTGAAGTCTCACTCCTGTCCCATCCAATTGAACAGGACCCCTTCCCCTGTTCTCATTTATGAGATAGAACAGAAAGTGTTTACCAAATCAGCAGATATATACAAGGAGCCAGAGATTGTGGTGGTCTGTTCTAGAAACAGATCACATTTTGGAGATCTTTGGAATTGGAGCTACCATCTGAATAAGCTTCTGCTAAACTATCTTGACTATTTGTATCTCCAGGTGGGCCAGTTAAATGAGAATAGGAGAGGCATTGCCCCTCTCAGCATGTGGTAGCATTTCTGAGCATTTCCAGGGGATGCTGTTCTCTCTTGGTTTTACTCCTGTTAGACTGCGGAGCCCCTAGGGGCTTCTGATTACTTTTTCCCCATAAGAGCCTTCACTCAGGGAGTAAGGGTAAAAGCTGGACTTGCTGAGTGTTTCTGTGAAAAACGCCAGGGAGACAACCACTTGGTGGATTTAGTTCCCACTGGGCCTCTCAGCAGTTCTACATAATTCTTTTTAATGCCTGGACAATTTTACATAGCATTCACACATTAGAGTTGCTGATGCTTTTTAAGACCGATAGGCTTGTTGGTCTTTTTTTGCTCTTCATTTATTCAGTGAATAATATTAAAGTCCGTCTTCTTGGCCCATTTTTGTACTGGCTTGTCTGACTTTTCTCAGTTATTTCTAGTTCTTCATATGTTTCGGGTATTGCTGCTTCTTAGATATATCTCTACCTTTTGTTTTTAAAGCTTTTGATGGTGATTGTATCTCTACTTGCTTATTTCTCTTAAGTTGTACCATTCCGAAACATGAAAAGTTATCAGTGAAGTTGAATTTCTCATATGTTTATTTGCTTGTTATAAATTTCATGGTGACATCTTTTATCCTTTTTGCACTGGACTATTTTTCTGTTACCGATTTATAGGAGTTTTCTTTTTCCTGTATTAAGGATCTTAACCCCTTTGCTTATCATATGTTGCAGATGTTTTCTCACACACACACACACACACACACACACATTATTTATATATATATATCTGTAATACAGATACACATTTTCATGTAGCATTAAAAAATTATTTGTGTTGTCAGGTTTGACATTTTCCTCCATGGTTTTTAGTTTTATATCATGCTTAGATAATATTTTATCCCTCACTTGAAGATCATAAAAGGATCATAATGATAAATTTGTTTATCATTTCATGTAGCAGTTTAATGGTTTCAGCTTTTAATATTTAACTTAATAATTGCAGATTTATTTTGTTGTATGAGGTAAGGTAGTTTTCTATTTTAATCCCAAATGATTAGTCAGTTTTCTGATGTCACTTATTGAATTTTCTGTTTTTTCTCAACTTAATATGACATTTTTTAATGACAGGAACCCTCTAGAGATGAGATAAATGCTCACACTACAGTTTGTCTTGCCAACATACTTAGTTTTGAAAATAAAAGCTTTAAACCCCTATAAGGCAGTCCAAGAAAACCTGTTGAGATTCAGAAGGAAATATATAACTAAGCAAACAGCCATAAGTTAAACACAGCAAACAAGATTTCTGTGCCCTACAAAAGAAAAATCTACTACCCCCCCCAAAAAAAGGCAAAAAGAAATTCTTTTGAAACTAGCTTATGCTATATGATTCCCTTCCAGCATTTATATTTTTCAGCTTCGACTTGAAAACTGTCATTACATCATCCTCAGTGAACCTTAAAAACATTTAAGCTATATAAATAAACCACTCATTTAAAATAAAAAGAATGGGTGAGTTGGATCATTTTTCTCTAGTTCTTGGAAATGTGCAAATTCTTTACTTTGGAGATAGATTTTCAGCTTCTACTTGACATTTTATTTGTCTACACACATGCATAGAGCTACAGGACCTCCCCTTTTGTGAAGAATAACCTTTTTATAAAAATTGCTGTGTTTATAGACTTTGGATTGTGAGCTTAGCCTGAATTTTAACTCTTCACTTTTAATTTTAAATATTTTAAACCTACAGAAAAGTATAGCACAGTGCACTTTTTGTATGCCTTTCACCTGGGTTCACCAGTTGTTGCCATTTTTCCATTTTTGTTTTGTATCTCTCTCCAAATTTGAATTTCAAAATCAAATTTAAGTGTCTTCAGTAGCCCCACATTTGTTTCATAGCATTTTTTTCCTTCTGATTTAGAATCCCAATCCAAACTCCTACATTGCTTTTGGGTATTTTAGTAATTTGGGCACTTTAGTTCTTTAATTTGGAAAGCTCCCCTGCTTTGTCTTTTTTTTTTTTTCCTCTTTCATGACATTGACATTTTAAAAAGCCCAGACCAGTTGTTTTGTAGATTGGTCCTGCAGTCTAGATTGGTCTGTTTTTTGTCCTTTCATGATTAGATTCAGGTTAAACATTTTGGCAAAAAAAAAAAAAAAATGTAGATCATATTGTGACTTTCTCATTGCATCATGTCAGGAAGCTCATCATGCCATTTTGTCTCGTTGGTGCTGCTAAATTTGATTATTTGTTCTGGAGGCACCTGGGTGGCTCAGTCCGTTAAGCGTTGGACTCTTGACTTCAGCTCAGGTCATGATCTCAGGGTTGTGAGATCGAGCCCTGAGTCAGACTCTATGCTGGGCATGGAACCTGCTTAAGGTTCTCTCTCTCCCTTTCCCCCCACCACGTGCACACATTCTCTCACTCTTTCTCTCTCTCTCTAAAATTAAAAACAAAAAAATTTGATCATTTGTGGTTTTTTTTTTTTTTAAAGATTGATTGATTTTAGAGAGAGTGAGCACATGTGCACACGTGGGGGGGGGGGCAGAGGGAGAGAAGCAGACTGTGCACTGAGCAGGAAGCCCAACCCTGGTCTCCATCTCATGACCCTGAGATCATGACCGGAGCTGAAATCAAGAGTCCAACGCTTAACGGACTGAGCCTTCCCAGTGTCCCGATCATTTGTTTTAATCAACAAATTTATCCAAGGTGAAGTTAGTTCTTTTATTAAGGTCATCCATGGCGATAATTTCGGATTCTGTGAATGTCCTATGGTTTCAGCATCCTCTGATGACACTTGCCTGGATCCATAATTACATGGAAAATTACAAATAACTGTTTCATCTTTATTATTCCTCCCTTGTTTATTGACAATCATTCGTTCACTTTGTATTCCACTGATTTATGTAACTGTTACAATTATTTTCCTTACAGTTTTTATGCCAGTAGTTAAGTGAAGGTCCATGTGCCATTGTGGTAAATGTTCTAGGATCTAGGGAGGAAAATAATATTTTTGGATCATAAGTGCAGTTTCACATGTTTACATCCCCCCACAATTCCTCTTGAAAATTAATGCATTATTGTACCTAATTAGATTTAAATAAACCACTTACTCATCATTTTTTCTCAGTTAACATTTTCTATATTCATCTCTTTGGGGTTTTTTTTCGTTTTCTAATTGTCCAATTGCCTGTATTACTTTCTAACTTAATTTCGGTTGCCTTAACATTTATAACAATTGTACGTTTATCTTTTCATCATAATAGCTGTGGAAATACAGAGGAGTCTGAATCAGCTTGGAACGCCTCAAGATTCACCTGAACTGAGGCAACAGCTGTAAGTATTTAATAATTTTAAAAAAATAAAAGGAAAAAAAATCATTTACTGCTTTGTCGCTTTGATGGCATGTAGTGTTAACGTTTACTGGAGAAACAATGGAAAATTAATAAGATTTTTCAGCTCCTTTATTTGGACCAAGCTTTTGTGTAGGTTTTTCCCTGTTCAGGGTAGGCAGCTATTTCTCTTTATTTTAAAGAGCCGGCTCACTCTATCTTTATTTTAAAGAGCCTTTCTTATGCTTATTGAATAGGTTGTTTTGATGGCTTTTGAAAAATGATATTTTAAGCTTCTCTGTTTTCGTGATTTACTGTTCATAGCTAACAATTACTTCAGTGACTGGATTTTTATTGGTTTAGATCCAATACATATTCAATATGAATTGCTATCCCTAAAAAACTTATACCTAAATCCTTGAATTTCAGAAAGCATTAGCCTTTGGTTAAGGAAAAAAAAAAGTTCTAGTGAATTTATATAGTACATGTTTCAGGAAATTAATGTGCTGTTAGAAGAACGGCATAATGCTTTGTGGTGTTACAGATTTTATAGTGTTTTTACACATTTTCTCATCTGAACCTTTGTCTAGATCAAAACAGTTATTTTCGGGGCACCTGGGTAGCTCAGTCTGTTAAGCATCTGCCTTCGGCTCAGGTCATGGTCCTAGGGTCCTGGGATCCGGCCCCACATCAGGCTCCCTGCTCAGGGGCAAGTCTGCTTCTCCCTCTCCCCTTCCCTGTGTGATCTCTCTCGCTCTCACTCGCTCTCAAATAAATAAATAAAAATCTTTAAAAAAAAGAAAACAATTATTTTCATTTTGTTCATAAGGAAAATATGTCTCATGAGGGTATGATGATTTGCCTAACATCATTGTGAACCTGAATCTTAAATCATAATTCAGTGTCATTACAGCCATATTTCTGGTAATATGTGATAAGTGATATTCCAAACACCATTAGCTATACAAGGAAAAATTACAAAAAGGAAGAAATTAAAAGATAGGTGATGGGAATTTATGTTTTTTATGAAGTACGTTTTGAAGAATAAATAGTTATGTCTAATTTATACTGACTTTTTCTGCAGTGGAGAGATATTGGGGTGGTAAAAATGCCCCAAGTCTAAATAATAAACCATCATTTGTTAAACTAAAATGGAATAGAGGGGCACCTGGGTGGCTCATTCGGTTAAGTGTCCGACACTTGATCTCAGGGTCATGAGAACGAGCCCCACATCAGGCTCCCCACTCAGTGTGGAGTCTGCTTCCCTCCCCCTCCCACTGCTTCTCCCCTCCATTTTGAGCACACACACACTCTCTCTCTCTCTTTCAAATAAATAAATAAATCTTTAAAAAAAAACTAAAATGGAATAGAAACACATAATTCTTAATAGATATAATATTTTGTTAAGGCTAGTAGTGGAGATTGTAAGTTGGTAGATATCAATAAAGTCTTCTTTTCAGAAATTTAGCTATCTTACATTTTCTAAAGATTTTAAAAGACATATTAAAGGTAGGGTACTCGGAAAATAGATAGTGGGTTATAATTCTTCCTTACCAATCAGATACAGATATCTGTACTTAAAAATACTCTTATACAATATCTCATTATTTTAAAAGCTCCTAAGTATGACTAATAGGTGTTTAAAATGAGATGGGGCGCCTGGGTGGCACAGTGGTTAAGCGTCTGCCTTCGGCTCAGGGCGTGATCCCGGCGTTATGGGATCGAGCCCCACGTCAGGCTCTTCTGCTATGAGCCTGCTTCTTCCTCTCCCACTCCCCCTGCTTGTGTTCCCTCTCTCACTGGCTGTCTCTATCTCTGTCAAATAAATAAATAAAATCTTTAAAAATAAATAAATAAATAAAATGAGAGATAATATATTTGGGAAGTACTGATACTGTAATTTGTAAAGCAGCACATTAATGTAGGCTTTTTTTTAGAGTAAAGTTCTTTAGTTAAAAGTCTGACTTTCTACTTTATAAGCTACCTAACAAGATAGATACAGATACTGTTATAATGTACTTCTTATATTGTGTTCTTTCTCTTTACAGAGAAATGGTATTATTTTTTCCATAGCAAACTTAAAAAATAGTAAATGTGTATTATTATTTATTACCCCTTCCCTCTTTTTTTTTTTTTAAGTGTCTATAAAGATATAAATGTCCAGATAGAGAAAGAAGAAAGGCTACATGTACCCCAAGCCCTGGGAACTGGACAAAGTCTCAGGGGACAAATCCTCTTCATTTATTCAACTGACCTCCCAATTGTGGGATGCAGACAAAAGGCTCCCACCACCCCACCCCCATATCTAAAACATCAGACATCCCACAGTTTGGCTTTGGCTTGAGTCATCCTCCTTTCTAAACGG
This sequence comes from Ursus americanus, assembly GCF_024610735.1. Taxonomy (NCBI): domain Eukaryota; kingdom Metazoa; phylum Chordata; class Mammalia; order Carnivora; family Ursidae; genus Ursus; species Ursus americanus. The sequence continues at coordinate 45,826,760 of NC_142137.1, read as the reverse complement.
CCGCTGAGATTTATTTCTCAAAGCTTGGTTGCCCCTTGTGAGTGAAGAACTTTCCATGTAATATTTGTTCAATATTTATCAAAAAATAGAATCTGAAACTTTTTTTTTTTAAGTGGACTCCACGCCCAATGTGGAGCTTGAACTCACAACCCTGAGTTTAAGAGTCCCATGTTCTACCAATTGAGCCAGCAGGTGCCCTGAAATTTTCGTTTTCATAGAGAAAATTTAGAGCCAGTCTATAATATAGTGATTTTTATCAAACTATTCATCAACTGGCAGAGTCGTAACTTAAATCTTTTCGTTCTTTCACTATAATGTGTGTTTTCACATTTTAGGCAACAGAAGCAGCAGTATACTAATCAACTTGCCAAAGAAACGGATAAGTACATTAAAGAGTTTGGATCTCTGCCCACCACCCCCAGTGAACAGGTATCGAGCCTTAAGGCATGTTGTTGATGAATTGAATGTGAAAGAAATCACATGCATTGTTGGGTCTTTGAACTGTTATGCTAGCAAGGAAATTAAGGGGGAAAAATTGTATTTGAGATTAGTTCACAGAACACAAAACTATATTTAATTGCCCAGGTAGTATCCTGTGGTTCAATAAAGCAAAAATTATTTCCATGCAGTTGCCCTGACCCATAATTAAGCAAGTGTTCAGAAAATGCTTCCTGAGTAATTGTTTCCTGGCCTTCCAGGGCTGACTCAGTGAGACATGCACACTCATTCAAGATGTGAGGTTTCCTAGGGGCGCGTATTTATTTCCTTGCTGATTATTTAGCGGAAGTTATTTCTTAGGTGAGAGTACAAGGTTTTATTTTCCTAAAACGAAAACACAAAGAACTACTTCAGAATAATCTCAAAATCATGGCCCAGTTTTTAGGATGAAAATTTGAGGTGAGAAATGCAACATTATGGACCTTTTGCCTCGAGATAGTAAATACACATAGCATTTGAACATGTTGTCAAAATGTTATTGAGATGTAATCAGTAGGGCCCGTAATTGGAGCGTGAGCGAGAATTTCAGAATAAAACGAAGAGCCAGCTAGTGGTGAAACAACTTTTGTGAGTTCTGTAGAACTTCACAGCTTGATTCTAATAGGTTTCTCCCCCTTTCCTCTAGCGTCAAAGGAAAATACAGAAGGATCGCTTAGTGGCTGAATTCACAACATCACTGACAAACTTTCAAAAGGTCCAGAGGCAAGCTGCAGAGAAAGAGAAAGAGTTTGTTGCTCGAGTAAGAGCCAGTTCCAGAGTCTCTGTAAGTATTTAACAAGGCGTTACACAGTGAATGTGATGTTCCCGTGAGAGACTACAGTAGCTTTTTTCTAAGTCATAAGGATCTGTGATGTCTTGGAAATCAAAATCTGAATATTTGTTTTCAGGTTTTTCTGCTCAATTTTAAGACAGATGGTAGTTATGTATTGCTGTGGTTATTTTCTCCATGTCATAGAACCAAAGATTACAGATTATTACATAAAAATATGGAAGCATGTTGTCAGAAAAGACTAGGGGTCAGACCCTGAGTGATACTCCCACATTGATTTGCACTAGGGCTCATGTAGGGAACACTACTCCTGGGTTATATGAAGATGACAGAAATGAACAGAGTCAATGTATTGTGGAATACTGAAAACGAGTACAAGCCTGGAGAAAATAAACAAAAGGATAACTTAAAGTGAAATTTTGAGTTAATCTAATTTTAAATTAGCTTCAAAACTATTGCAAGTTGTTTCCTTGTTCCTTAATGTAGAGATTCCAGGACTATCGTACATTTTAATCACGTAACAGTAATTATTTGGCCCTTGAGAATATGTAATGAATTCCTTCCTTCTCAGCTTAGGATACAATTCTGTTATTACTCGAAGCACTTGACCTAGAAAATGAGAACAAAAACATTTCTCTCTCTACATACACACACGTGCACATGTGTACATAAATCAGTTTAGATTGTTATAAGAGAAAAAGTGAGTGTTGGTGTTTTTTCTTTGCCCCTTCTCAATCCATTCTATTACTAAATTATTCAGGGTGGTTTTCCTGAGGACAGCTCAAAGGAAAGGAATCTTGTGTCCTGGGAAAGGTAAGAAATACAGAACATACAGATCAAAAGATAATTTTTCAAATGTATTTTATACGTTATGGTCCCTAGAACAGAATGAAAGCTTTCAGTTTATTATATTCATGACTATCCTAAGTTATTTATAAATAGAAAGCAATAAATTTGAAATTTTTTTCAAAATAATTATTCATGAAGTCTATAAATATATAAAATATTCCAATATAGCAGTAATACTTTGTAAATAATTATTTACCCAAGTAAATATGATTGACTAATAAATTATTTGATGGAGATTATTTCCTCCTGTGACGTTGAAGTCAACCACAAAGAAATACCCAGTTGCCAAATTAAATAATACCTAAAAAAAACCCACAATGAAATGAAACATGAATAAAGGTTGATTAATATTTCTGTTATATTCTTAAACTTTAAGAATATAAATAAGAAGTTAAAGCAATTCTCTAACTTCGAAGAAAAGATACTCTATTTCATGTTTCATAAATAAGGAAAGAAGTCCCGTTAGTTTAATACCATTCCTTTTTTTCCCCGTGTTCTGTTAGCCAAGCCCAACCGCAGGTGCAAGTGCAGGATGAAGAAATCACAGAGGACGACCTCCGCCTCATTCAGGAGAGAGAGTCTTCTATTAGGCAACTTGAAGTAAGCCTGACGTGGCAGTTGGAGGGCCACTCTGTTCTCCGCGTGTTTGTCCTCAAGATGCTTAGACGTGCTGGGGGAGGGGCTTGAGAAAGAAAACTAAATATATCAATGTGGCATTTTGTATAAATGAGAATAATTCCCTTTTTTAAAATAAATCATGTTAGAATTCGTGCTAAAATGAGAGAACATACATCCCTCATCTTTGACTTTTGGTTTTTATCCTGTCACATCATCTCAGGTCCTTAGCACGGAGAAAATCTCAGTCCAGACGTGTCTGCTCAGGGAGTCTAGACGGCTTCCGGAGCACATGGGGTACCTCAGAGCCGCATGGATAAGACATGACAGGGGTTTTACAAGTATTCGATTCTCTGTAGTATGTTCGGGACATCAGAGATCTGAAGGGTTAATAAGCCTTCGTTCTGTGGAACCTGCCTACTCCCTACCTACCTAGAAGGTGGGCTGTAGCAGCTCACCATAGCTACGATTTGTTGAGCGTTTTCAAGCACCGTGTGATAAATTCTTTGCATTATCTCATTTAGTCCTCCTAAAAACCATGAAGTAGTTAGCTGTGTCTTCATCATCACCATTTTATAGATGGGGAAACTAAGGCACAGGATGAATATGTAAATTGCCCCCCAAATAGAATATTTTAACTTTACTCTTTAATCGGGCAAAATAATAGTTACCATATATTATAGAAAAGTAAAGTTATAATTTATTCATTGCTTTTCCATTGCATAATCAAATTTATTAATGTGAGACTTTAAATTTATACCTGACGTTTTATACTTTTATAATGTCAAATTGATGTGTAAGTTTTTACTAGAAATAAATCATAACAGTGATATTTTATACTCTTAAGAGGAAATACTGCTAGTGATAACAAAACTATCAGATTACATAAACATAAACTCAGTGACCCAGGGCCCTTCTCTGTTATAGATTCCTGGTTTCCATGCTGCCTCACTTGGTATTTTTAATGTCACAAGCTTACTTTTAAAGAACTGGTTACAGTTATGAGTAACTGTAACCAGGGCATAAGGTCGTCTTACTTAGGATTGTTTCTAGTCAGTTTCCTGATATTTCTGAAATTTATAGATGCATTCTCACTTGTGTCTAAGTGGTGGTTTGGGTTGTTTGGTTTTGTTTTTGTTTTTTTTTAAATTTTCCCCTTTTGTGGATCGGGGGCTGAATTTCTGGTTATAGTAACACGTGCCTTTTTCTCTCAGGCTGATATTATGGATATCAATGAAATATTTAAAGATTTGGGAATGATGATCCATGAACAAGGAGATGTGATAGGTAAGCCCCACTGGGGTGGGAGCAGGCTACATGCAGTTTACCTGCGGTAACCTCTCAAGCAAGAGTAACCCCTGACTTTCTTGGACCCCCTCGAGTTAAAAGCACAGGCTCTACCAACAGACAAAGCCCCACTGTTGGCCTTATCTGAAACAGATCTCATCTTTGGCTCCCACTGATTGAATCAACCGGCTTCATTTATTTCTGAAGCCCCAGATCTCACCAGAGCCTGCTGTTGCTGAGACCGTGGAGGCAGCCCGTAGTCTCTCTGCCGCCTGTTTGCTGGACCCCTGGTTTCCATCTCAACCCCTGCTAATTCTCACCACACCAAGCACTTTCTGGGAAGCCTTGCTCTTCATAATTGTGCATGCTACCTTGTCTTTTAGATCAGAGGGAATAGGTAGCCGTTTGCCTGAACATGTATCCCAGGGTCTTTTCGGTACATTAATTTAGTATTACTTGGATGCGAAGCATTCTTTTACAAATTCTTTAAAAAAAAAAAAAAAATGAGTGACTAAGACTCCCTGTAAGTTTTAAATGTAATAGCTCTTCAGTTAAGGTGTAACTGTCAGCACTGATCAGTGTCCTGATCATTTTTATCATTTAGAAATATGAAGATATCAGTGGTTGTTTCTAAAGATAGATTTCATACATTTTCTGAATTTGGTTCATTGAAATACTTGGACCTGTATTTTACTATAACTATCATTTGTCCATTCTTACCCTTCTCTGTAGCCACAGTAGATCATGGGGTGAAATTTCAAAAACCGATTCATTCGTTCATCCGGTAAACATTTATTGAGTGCCTGCTATGCCCGGGCACAAATCTAGGCATTGGGGATTTAGCCGAAATTAAACAAGAGGTGAAAGACCCGGCCGTCATGAATCTTATAATCTAATTGGAGGAGAGAGAATTTTTGAAAGAAAAGCAAGTAAATGCTGATAAGTGCTATCGGGAAAATAAAGTGGGTAGTAGGATGGGGCTGCTGGTGGTAGAGAATGTTACTGCTTTACTAGGGTGGTCAAGTAAGACCTTATGTCAGGTAACATTTAGTGAAGACTTCATGGAATTAAGGGAACAAGTGAAAGAAAGTTTTCCAGGTAGAGCAAAGGGCAGGTGCAAAGGCCTTCAGGCAGAAGCACGTCTGATGTTTTTGGGGAGTGAAATGAGCAAGAGGGAGATGGAGATGACGGTTGTTTTTTTTGTACCCGTGTTCAGCTGCAAGGGTGCAGGTTGGGGTGTTGTCACGTACGTCTTACCAAGGTAGGTGGCAAGGGAGCCGAGGGTGAGCGCAAGAAGGCGTGGCTCAGTGGTGGCCCAGGGGATCTCAGCCGGGTGAGGAGGAAGGTGAGGGCGTGAGGTGTGTTGAGGGACAGTGAAACAGTGGTAGGGTCAGTGAGGTCGGGGTGTTGGAGGGCGAGTGCTAGACAGGTGGCAGGTGATGCTCAGAGTGAGGTTTGAAACTGTATAGAGAAGTTGAGGTGATCGGTAGTGACGAGGCTGGGATATGGTCATGGAGGTGGGTGGCCTGGGAAGGGAGAACAGGCAAAGTCATTGAAAAAGTGTGGTCAAGGCCTGGACGAAGGCAGGGTCTTAGCAGGTCAGCAGTTGGCTTGCAAAATTGCCGATTTATATAATGGAAGCTTCGAAGGGTCCATGAGTGAATCAGGGCTAAAATATACAAAGAGTGAAGGAAGGACCGTGGGGTCTATAAATGTCTGTTGCAGGGGCGTCTGCTACAGGGGGCTGGATGCCTTTGTGAGCGTGAGCTTTAAGCTGAGCGTTGGTGCGGAGAAGGGAAAGGCTGTGGTCTCAGGCTGCGGGGGCCACGGGTCCCACCTCTAGGCCAGAGCAGCGAGGGAGGGAGAACTGTTGCCACTGAAGACGGCTGCCTGAGTCCTCGGGAGGGCTCGGTTTTAGCACCAAAGTAGGTTGATGATGACCGCAGAGCAAAGGGTGGTTTCCGTACGCTGCATTGACTCTCAGGAAGAGTCGCTAGATGTTTGGGGCCGCACTGACCATCAGAGCACACAAACTCCATAGTACTTTCTGGAGGTTACTTTTTTTTAAAGCTTTTAAGGTTACAGTGTTTAATGTTTATCAAGTTAAATTTCTACAACTAGCAAGATAACATAGGAGCTACTAGGACTCAGATCGCATCCTAGGGAATATTTACTTGGCGATCCCAATGACACCACAAGCCAAACGACTCCCAGGGTTTCCTGTCTGTGGACTTTCTTCATTGCCACCTTTGCCCAGGTCATCTTGTTTCTCGTGGACCGCCATTGTGTCGTAATGAGGACGGTCCAATTTCTCTTCCGATATCTGTGTGTTTGGATCATTCGAAAAATAGTGTAAGGAAGACTCAGAGCCAGTTTAAAAAGAAATTCACCTTTGCCCAGATACTGCCAATGTTAACACTTGAATAGGGAACATGTTTGGTCTTATGTTGCATGAAATCTTGTGATTTAGACAGCTCTCTTGCTGGAGCATCGGCACACGTCTAACAGCTTTGTGTGCGTGTGTGTGTTTTATTTTAAAGACAGCATAGAAGCCAATGTGGAGAATGCAGACGTGCACGTCCAGCAAGCAAACCAGCAGCTGTCAAGGGCAGCAGAGTATCAGGTAATACTAACCTCAGTGAGTTGTCTTGTAACTTAGGCTTTCCAGTCTGTGTGTGTGTGTGTGTGTGTGTGTGTGTGTGTGTGAGAGAGAGAGAGAGAGAGAGAGAGAGAGAGAGAGAGAGAGAGGGATTGATCAGGTATAAAGTGGCTGGAGACATTAAAATTTAAAGTCCCATGGAAGAGAGGTCAGAGATCCGCTGGTCTGTTTAAGCTGGGGTTAGTCTGTTTCCTGTTTATTCTCAGGGTTGAACCAGAATTGTGGCCCCAGGGATGGGAAGTTCAGTGTCTCGAGTCCCGAGGGGAGCAGGAGACAAGACACCTGCAGGCATGTCTGCCAGCTGGTGGTCTCTGACACTATTGTGACCTTCCAACCCAGAAACCTCTTTGAGACTTTCTTTCTCTGTTTCTTTCACTGTTTCCTTCCACCTTTTCTTTCTTTTTTGTCTGGGGCACTTTGCAGTAAGAAGGCAAAGATCTTTGCTCTAGAGAGTTCTCATCAAGTCCTATGGAAATTACGTTCCCTTGGAGTGCCCTTGATAACTAGGTATTGTCAGCTTTCAGCAGACCCTTCATCAGGAATGAATGGATTTCTTCAGTGGATCAGGTTAATACAGGGAGTCTGTAGATGGGACAGGTATAAAGCACATCAGAGTACTACACAAATATTAGGACCATGAACTATGAATCTATCATACGATGTGTAGAAAATAAGAATGAGGCCAGGCTCTTTGGGAACCCCTAAATGCCACCATAGCATTTGATTTCCCTCTTAAAACTCTTTTTTGTTGTTCATAGTTATTATCTCAGACTGTGTTGCCTTTTTCTAAAATATCTAAGATAGATGTTTTCAGTTGCTTTTCACTTTTCTCATTCACCTCAGAAGTCCCCTTTCATTTCAGTGCCATTTTTCACCACACAAATCACTGCAGACTTAAGGATCCATAGAGGACGGTGGAGCCGCATAGAGATTGCTGGGTACGGCCAGCTGTACTCAGTGCCGTAGTAGCTGAGGCGCCTCTACCTTCTGTATGCCTGTGGTTCAGGTATGCAGCTGGTAGAATAATGTCACAGACAGTAGGTGTCATTCATGAGTAGTTGAACACACACACACACACACACACACACACACACACACGATAATCTATAAAGGCCAACAGCCATATCTGCTCAAACGTGGGGTTTCGCAGGATTTATCAGTAACTAGGTTTACGTGTTATTTTGTTTTGCTTTTGGAGTTTGGAGGGATGTAGCTATATCTGCAAGTTTTACTTTTCCCCTTCCCTTGGGGCAGGGCAAACCCTGCAGCCACCCTGGGGGAAAGGAGCACATCTTCCCAGGCCACACCTCCGTTTCTGGAGCTGCCCCGCACTAAATCCCACGGGGGAAAGTAGCTTCCCTGTAGTTCTCCTGGGAAGCCTTGATATTAAACTCATGCGTCTGCAAAATAGGCTGCTTCTAAATAGTTTGGGCGAACCATGAGTGGAAGGGAAGCTGATAGGTACTCTTATCATTGCAATCCCCTGGGACCTCACCACCCCACACTCGGGAGGGTGCCCTGCGCCTCAGATAACCTGTAGCGGGGGGATGCCTGAGATTGCTCTGACAGGTGTATTACACCTGTGTCTGTGGTACTCAGGGGGAGTCTGGGGAAACTATGTAGGCAGGATGATCCTGAAACTCTGGCGGAGCGGTGCTTCACGTAAGCAGTGTTCAGTTGAAAAAATTGCTGAATATGTGGTATACTGAAAGTCGTCATAGTTTTCAGGAGAATTTCCGAGTCAGAAATCTTTCCGTAAATTTTATGGTACTACTAGTTGACAAAAAAAATGTACACACTTCTCAACTTTGTAAGAAAAAGGATTCTGGGGCGCCTGGGTGGCTCAGTCAGTTAAGCGTCTGCCTCCGGCTCAGATCATGATCCCAGGGTCCTGGGATCCAGCCTGTCGTCAGGCTGCCTCTCCCTCTCGCCCCTCCTCCTGCCGTGCTTTTTTTGCTCTTTCTGTCAAATAAATAAATAAAATCTTAAAAAAGAAAAGAAAAAGAGAAAGGATTCCTGCATGTCGATGTGAGATATGCAAGCCTTGAAAAAAATACGGAAATCTACAGCTGGGCCAGGAATGAAGAGTGGAACAAAACTGTTAACCTCTGTATTTTAAATGAGTGCATTGTGATTTTTTAGCTCTTTGTTTTTTATTTGTATGTTGAGATTTTATTTATTTATTTTTTAAAGATTTTATTTATTTATTTGACAGAGATAGAGACAGCCAGCGAGAGAGGGAACACAAGCAGGAGGAGTGGGAGAGGAAGAAGCAGGCTCATAGCGGAGGAGCCTGATGTGGGGCTCGATCCCAGAATGCCGGGATCACGCCCTGAGCCGAAGGCAGACGCTTAATCACTGTGCCACCCAGGCGCCCCTGTATGTTGAGATTTTAAATGCAGTTTCCACTAATATTAAAGAATGGGAACTTTGGAAACTAATAAATTCACTTCAGGAAACATTGCCAAGCATTTACACTTGCTGATATTTTCAGAGAACTTATTTTGAAGAGCAGCTCTTTGATAAAAGTTAGCTTTTAAGCTGTTCATAGTTTCTATACACAGGCCTGCCTCAGTCTATCGCTTAAGTCAGTAACTTTCATTTCTCTGTGTCTCCTTTTTTAAGCCCCACCACACCCAGAAATATGACCAACAAAAGTTGAATAATTGGCCCCTGAATTACCTCATTAATTTCAAGAAGACTGTTTTTGAAAGACTAGGGCCACTTGTATTTGAAGAGAGTTTTGAGAAGCAAAAAAAAATACAGCCGAAAATTTGAGGGCGGTTAATTACTATTGATTTTGCTCTAGAAATGAAGCAAGTGGTTTTCAGTTGCTATAGAGACGCTCCAGTACATCTGTAAACGTGTTTTTTGTTTTTGCATCTGCAGCGCAAATCCAGAAAAACCCTGTGCATCATCATTTTCATCATTGTCATCGGAGTTGTAATTCTCGGGCTCATCATATGGAAAGTGAAAGGCTAAATTATGAAGGAGCGCACTACTGCACTACATTCTCTAAATTATGTAGGAGGGTTCCTGTAATCATGGATCGGGTTTTTTTTTATTATTATTTTAAAGGTACTCCATAAAGGATGGCTCCCATACTTTGTTATTTTCATTTGGTGGGGAAGTTTCCTTTGGATCCAATCTGATACGTTCTAACACTGAAAGTTTTTCTCAGTATGACTGCTGGCATTACGTTTGTCCACGTTGTATATGCCTTTCATGTGTAATTTATTTACCTGTTAACTTGGCTCTTGGAATTAGTAAACATAAAGGTGTGCGTGTGTTCCGTGTGCATCTGCCTCTCACAGAGAGATAGGCACCCAGATTGTTCCTTCAGTTAAAGCTCTCAAATTTAATCTCGATTTGGGTCAGCAGAGGAAATAGTCTCAATAACTTAAAAAAAAAATTATCGTACCTGTTTGTGATGTTTTTGGGTTTGTTTTTTTTTTCCTGGTTCAGAGCAGCACAAATTATCTATTTAACCTTTCTTTTGGTTTTCTCTTAAGACCCTTGTTTACTCTAAATAAAATCAGAGAATAATTTCCTAGAGTATCTCATACTCCCGATGTGTATATATTAAGCATTTGCTGTAGATTGCCTAGTAAAATACTAAGGATAAATTGTTTTTACATAGGCCCTGTTTAAGTCTGATGTTTGCTGGGGTATTTATAGTCACTATAAATGTTTAATGTAATTTGAAGGAAGAGTATGAAAAATCAGTACCTATCGCGTTATAAATCTGAAGATCCCAACTTCTTATTCTGCCATGTACTTCCACAGCTGTTACTGTGGAATTAATTACCTTCCCTTAAGTCCTTTAGAATAATGGCTACGTGTGTATCCTGGGGTCAGAATTACTTTGGGGGAGCAACTTTCCCAGAATTACGGTTCTGAGCACTAACACTGAAAATTTAATGTTTACCTTGCATACCATTTTGACCACCCTTCATTAGAAAACAGTTTGGATGTTTGCCAATTAACTCACTTGCTTTTTTAAATCAATGTTGTTTTAATGCACTAATCTCAATACTGTAAAGAGGATTATCTTCGTTTATAGTTTGTATTTTATAATGTTCTTACATAGCAGTTTGATCGTGAAGTCAGTGTTTTACATGGCAAAGCTATGAGACTTCAAATGGGAACAAATAAAATATTAAGTAAATTGTATCTTTGCAACCAAAATAAAGATGATTTTAAAAGCGTCTGGATAGTTCTGTTTCATGAGGACTCTGCTTCTGCGGGACCAACACTTGACATAATCACACAGCAGCCCTTCTGTCTTTCTGGAGTACTGGTTTATTCGGTGTTTTATTTTGGCAATCTTAGAAAGTTCTGCTGCTGGCAGAAGCTGTCTTGCATGTCAGCAAAACGCCATATTGTTTTTTTCTCCACCAGAGACTGTAGAGCCTGTTCTTGTGAGTGAGTGAGTGGAAACTTTGAGACTCGGTGTTCACCAAAGCAGTTTGCTGTAGTGAACAGGACGGGCCAGGCGGGGAGAGGAATTTATACGAATGCTACCTGTGCTGAGGTCAGTGCGAGCCTATCGGGGCCTGTTTGAACGTGTTCTTTCTCTAAGACCACAGAGAAGCGTGTGATAAACCTGTGTCTAGGGCTGCATAAAACTCCCAACAAAAAACTCCCACACATCAGTTCAATTTTTTGCCACGGTCGTACTTGATAAAATGTCTATTCTCATATAGCCAAATGCCCTTACTCTATTCACTTCAGGGATGAGTTCCCAGGAATAGAAGAGCACTTAATTCTTTTGTGCACGATTTTAGCACCTTCATTTAAAGTGTAATAGTTTATAAATTATTTTACCTGGGACACAGATCAGTCATTAAAAACAGGAACTTCAGTGGTTTGCATTCTTTTAAGAAACATTGATTTTTGAGGGAAAATTTTACCCCAAAATATTTGAAACACAGTAGTCTTGATTTGAAAAAAATAAAAGGAAAAACATAGCACAATAGCCAAGGTTTTCAAGTTCTCGAAGTTTTCCTTTAGGTTAGTCGTAGAATCGCTTTGAAAGGTGAAGCTCACACTACGGAAAATACCATTGAAGGTGTTTTAATGACGGTCAGCATATTCGAGTCAGTGCAACGGAGTCGCAAACTGAAGAAGTTTCGTCATCAGGTGACTCATGTTGTTCATTTCAGTGTGCTCCAAAGACATTCTCGAACAGCTCGGATTGAGCCTCTGTGCAGAAATCGAATGACGGTGTGGCATGAAGTGTGTGACTCTTGTACTGCTCATTAGATACGGAAGTGTTTTGGTTTTGCACAACGATTGATAGTAAAAAAAAATACAGGTGCCATTTCAACAGAAGGCAGCTTGTTTGTTAGTAGGCATGGGATCAGTTCTAGAAAAATGTATGTGTGGGCACAGGTGAGCTGATCTAGGCCAGCAAACCATGAAGGCAGCAGCTGGAGTCAGGCGTCCAAGCGCTGCACGGCCAGCAGCGTCCGTGTCGTCGTCTGACTACACCGCGTCTTCGAAGAAGTTGCCGCTGACTCCTTCACTGTCGTCACTGATTTAAAAAAAAAAAAAAGTAACATTTTGTACACACAGAAAAACAGTGTTTTGAATATCAATGTTTTTCAACAAATTTCTAATGAAAAATGATTTTTGAAGATTTTTGTTCCACAAAATTAGTCTGTGCTTTAAGAAAAGTGCTGGAATAGTGTTTCTAGTTCGTGTAATTTTTCTTCGTGTAGAAAACAAGAACATAATAAAAGTTAAAACCTGTCTAAAGAAAAAAGTCCTTGTCCACCTTAATGGCCCAGAACAATTTACGAGGGTAATGGATTCAGCATTTATGTTTTTTTTTTTTAAGATTTTATTTATGTGACACAGAGACAGCCAGCGAGAGAGGGAACACCAGCAGGGGGAGTGGGAGAGGAAGAAGCAGGCTCCCAGCAGAGGAGCCCGATGTGGGGCTCGATCCCAGTACTCCAGGATCACGCCCTGAGTCGAAGGCAGACATTTAACGACTGTGCCACCCAGGCGCCCCTCAGCGTTTGTGTTTTTAAAGTCAGAGTTGACTACTGTTTACACATGATGACCAGGTTGCTGGAATAAAAATAAATGAGTTAAAATGGCATTTTTGGTTCATTTAGATATGATGAAAATTGCTCATTAGTGGTAAAGAACATCATCAGGCATCCTGCTTTCCTGGGCGGGGGGGCGACAGGGAAAGTTGTTTGTGTATTTTCATGATTCACTTACAAAAATGAAACATTGCCCTGTGGGTCCCAGACCTGTTCCGTCCACCCTAAGATTTGAACAGCTTGATGTCTCAAGCGAGGAAATACACTTAGCAAAACTTCACCAGCAGGAGCCTGAAAGGGCTACACTGCACCACTTCTCTGACACAAGGCACGACACCACCTCATGTTAACCCGTTTGCTCATCGATGAAACACTGAGTCACGACGTCCATTTTAATCGTTTGTTTCGGCAGTTATTTGGTCAACATGAAAATGAGGGGATCACTTATTCTTCTCCAAATAATCCTAATTTTAAATGCAGAAATAGAACTAAAGAACTGACACACTAAATAGATTTTTATAGACACTGTTGCTTCTGGCAGGTTTTTAAGAGGTTGGTCACTTAATTACTCAGAGTGGGATTCCTGTAGGTTTTGTGTAGTGATGGCATTTCTGCTTAAAATGTAAGCGGTGGAAGGCGAAACCAGATTTCCTGTGCCGTCGTTATATGCATAACACCCCTCCTTGTTTTCGAGGGAGTCTGCTAGAACTGAACTGAGTCTTTAAATAAACTTGAAAGGGCACTAATGCCCACTTTGGCAAACCCAAAGTACAGATTTTTAAGTGTTTACTGTAAGTACTGTAGACAGTAGTTGCTAACTCCAAAACCTGTTAGCCTCGGTGGAAAACTTAGAAACACAGCTATTTAGCCTCAGTGAAGATTTCCCGAAACTAATTTCAGTTTCTAATGCCTTCCGAAAGTTTCATACCAACTGTTTCGTGGTGGATTGAAATACTGAAGTCAGACCTGATAAAGGGAACCAAGTTTACATCTCTAGAAAGTAGAGGATCTAACCCAAGACAAGGATACAAGCTTTTAGTCGCTTGCATAGTGGGAGACGTATCGTAAAAAGCAGATAGTAATGTCAGTGATCATGCTAGGAAAAAAATAACTTAGTGGAGAATATTGTTATTTCATCCTCCCAAACCCAGGTGCTATGGTTATTTTATGTTCATGTAAAGGCGTTTCCAGTGTACCTGGCCACATCTGAACTACTTCCAGTGTCAGATTTAATGCTTTAATCTCCATAAAGGTTACCATAATTTTAACATTTAATTATTACTCTGTGGTGGGATATGTACCACAGTTCAGTAAGGTAACCATCATATATCATTCAAATTAGTTCTATCTTGCATGCAAAAGGATATTACTTGTTCTAAATTAGGACTTCCCTTGTGTCTTTTCCTGATCTACACTCACACATTTTTCTTAGTAATTTAGAAGTTGTCTATGTTACATTAAACTTCTCAAGCCTGAAATGGAGCAACAGAACAATACTTACCTTTGGAATGGTGCGGACATTTAAAATAAAGAGCCTATTTTATAAAATGTAAAACATGTTTAATGCTAAAATTTTATTTATTTCTTTTTTTCAGATTTTATTTATTTGAGAGAGCGAGAGAAGCAGGCTCCCAGCTGAGCAGAGAGCCCCACGTGGGGCTTTCATCCCAGGACCCTGGAATCATGACCTGAGCCAAAGGCAGATGCTTAACCAACTGAGCCCCAAATCCTAAAATTTTAAATTAAACTTTGATTTTGAGGTAACAGTAAATTCACATGCAATTGTAAAAACCAATACAGAGATCCCTCCCGTACTTTTCACCCAGCTTATCCCAATGGTAACATCTTGCAAAATTACAGTATCACCACCATAATAATGACATTGACTAAGTCAATATGCAGAACATTTCCACATACAACATTCAAACACCAAGCCCCTCCTTTTTTTTTTTTAAGATTTAATTTATTTATTTGACAGAGAGGCAGCGAGAGAGGGAACACAAGGAGGGAGAGTGGGACAGGGAGAAGCAGGCCTCCCACTGAGCAGGGAGCCCGATGCTTGGCTCGATCCCAGAACACTAGGATCATGACCTGAGCCGAAGGGAGACGCTTAACAACTGAGCCACCCAGGTGCCCCACCAAGACCCCTCCTGATGCCCTTTTATAACCACACTGACTTTGCTCCAGACCCCACCTCCTCCTTCCAACCATAATCTGTTCTCCATTTTTAAAGCTGTTATTTCAATAACGTTATATAATCAGAATCATACAGTATGTAACCTTTTGGGATTAGCTCTTTGCATTCAGCATAATTCTCTGGAGATTCATACCACTTGTTGCATGTATCAAGTGCATCTGGTAGTTCCTCCTTTTTTCAGTGCTGAGTAGTGTTCCATGGTTTGGATATATCACAGTTTAACCCTTTACCTGCTGAAGGATATCCGGTCAGTTTGGGCTATTATGAATAAAGCTGTGTTCATTTGTGTACAAGTTTTTTGTTTGAACATAGACTTCATTTCTCTGGGATAAATGCCCAGCAGTGAAATTGCTGAGTCATATGACAGTTGAATGTTTAGTTTTTAAGAAATTGCCAAACTTTTCCAGAGTGGCTGTACCAGTTTACAGTCCCGCCAGCAATGTTTGAATGATCCAGCTTCTTCACTCTCTTATCGGCATTTGGTGATGTCACAAATTTTTATTTTAGTTATTGTGATAGGTTTTATTTTATACTTCATCAGTGACTAGCGATGTTAAACATCTTTCCGTGTGCTTATTTGGCACCTATATTTCTTCTTCAGTGATGTGTTTCTTCATGTCTTTTCCTCTTTTTCTAATTTGGTTGTTTATTTTTTCATTGTTGAGTTTTGAGTGTTTTTTTTTAAATATGTATTCTAGATACTAGTCGTTTGTTCAATATCTAAATTGATTTGTAAGTATTTCTTCGCACTCTGTAGCTTGTCTTCTCTTAATGGGGTCTTTCACAGAGCAAAAGTTTTTCATTTTGATGGATGAAGTCCATTTTATCAATTTTTCCTTTCTGTGGATCATGCTTTTGGTATCACAGACTCTTTGCCTAGTCTTAGATCACAAAGATTTTCACTTTTATCTTGTGTTCTTTTCTAAAATTTCTGTGGTCTTAAATTTTAAGTCCATGATCCATTTAGAGTTAATTTTGTATGAAATGTGGGACTTACATCTAGGTTTTTGTTTTTCGTTTTTTGGTTTTTGGTTTTTTTTGCCTATGATGTTCAGTTGTTCCAATATCATATTTGTTGGAAAGGCTATCTTTCCTCTACCGAATGGTTTTTTGCTCCTCTGTCGAAAACAAGCTGGACAAAAATCAGTTGGACATATTTGTATGGGTCTATATCTGGGTTGTTATATTCCATTGATCTATGTGTCTATACCTCCACCAATACCAGACAGTATTGATTTTTCTATTTAATAAGCCTGGAAATCAAATCGACTGCTTGTTTTACTTTATTCTTCTTTTTCAAAATTAGGTGCTTTAATCCATTGTCTTTCCATATACATGTTAGAATAATCTTATCCATATTTACACAAATATCTTGCTGAGATTTTGATAAGAATTATGTTAAACCTGGGGCACCTGGGTGGCGCAGTCGTTAAGTGTCTGCCTTCGGCTCAGGGCGTGATCCCGGAATCCCGGGATCGAGCCCCACGTCAGGCTCCTCTGCTATGAGCCTGCTTCTTCCTCTCCCACTCCCCCTGCTTGTGTTCCCTCTCTCGCTGGCTGTCTCTATCTCTGTCAAATAAATAAATAAAATCTTTAAAAAAAAAAAAAAGAATTATGTTAAACCTGTGTACCAGTTTGGGGAAATTTGACATTTTACCATGTTGAGTCTTTCAATCCATGATCACAAGATGTCTCTTCATTTATTTAGATCTCCTTTGATTTCTTTAGTTAGTATTGTGTCGTTTTTAGCATATTAAGTTCTATATATGTTTTTATTAGGTTTACACCTAAGCATTTCATTTTTTTTGAGAGATTGTAAATGATACTGTGTTCTTAATTCCCATAAGTATATATACACTTGTTTTTTGTATGTTTATCTCGTATGCTGCAGTCATGTTTAACTCACTTATTAGTTCTGGGAGGTTTGTGTAGATTCCTTGGATTGTCTTACATAGAAAATCATGTGATCTGCAAATAGCAATAGTTTTATTTCTTTCCTTTTGATCTGTATGCCTTTTATTTCCTTTCTTAATGCAGTGCTTAGAACTTTCAGCACTATATTTGAATACGAGTGGGGAAGAGATGTCCTTGCCCTATTCCCAGTCTCAGGGAAGGATTTAGTGTTTCACCATTAAATATAATGTTAGCTGTAGGTTTCTTGGAGATGCTCTTCATCAAGTTAAGGAAATTCCCTTTATTCCTATTTTTCTAAGAGTTTTTCTTTTCATGAATTGGTGTTAAATTTTGTCAAATGTTTTTTCTACATCAATTGATATGATCATTTGATTTTTCTCCTTTAGCCTGTTAATATGGTAGATACACTGATTGGGTTTTGAATATTGAACCAGCCTTGCACCCCTGAAATAAACCCCACTTGGTCATGGTGTATAAGTTTCTTTATATGTTACTGAGTTATATTGACTAATGTTTTGTTAAGGATTTTTGCATTGTATTCATGACGGATAGTGATCATCGCTTTCTTTTTTTGTGGTGTTTTTTCTGGTTTTACTGTCAGGGTAATAGCTTCAAAATGAATTGGGAAGTGTTCTTTCCTCTTCTATTTTCTAAGAGATTGTTAAAAATTGATGTTAATTCTTTTTACGCTTGATAGAATTCTCTAAAGAAAGCATCTAGATGTTGGAATTTTGGAGGGGGAGCTTTTAGTTATAAATTAGATATAGTTATAAATTAAATTTCCATAATAGTTATGGGGCTATTTAATTCTTATATAATTCTCAATAATTCTTATTGAGTTGTGGTAGTTTGTGTTTTTCAAATAATTTGTCTCTTTCATCTCCATTTGTCAAGTTTATGAATGTAGAGTTTTGTGTAGTATTCCTTTGTTATACTTTTGATGTCTGTAGTAATATTCCCCTATTTCATTCCAGATATTGTTAATTTGTATCATATCTCTCTTATTCTTTGTAACTTTTTCTAGAAGTTTGTCAATTTTATTGATCTTTTCAAAAAACAGCTTTGTGCTTCATTAGTATTCTATATTGTTTTAATGGTTTCAATTTTTATTGATTTCTGCTGTCTTCATTATTTTTTTCCCTTGCTTTCCTGGGGATAAGTTGAATATATTTTAGAATTTCATTTTAATTTTTCGATGATGTTTTTAACGTATCTTTTTATAAGCCATTTTAGTGTTTGCTGTATTACATTATAAATATATAGCTCTCAACATGTATTGTGTCATCTCTTTACCAGTTGTAGTGAAATGTAGAAATCTTACCCCGCTTTGTGTCTCTTTACTCTTCCCGATTTATAATTGTCTTAAATGGTACCTCTACATATATTTAGAACCACATCCATATTGTAATTTTTGCTTCAACCACCTAACATAATTTTGAAAACTCAAGAGGAGAAGGAAAGTCTATTGTACTTACCCAGATTTTTACTATGTTCATTCCTCCTTGATATTCTTTTTTTTTTTTAAAGATTTTATTTATTTATTTGACAGAGAGAGAGGGAACACAAGCAGCAGGAGTGGGAGAGGAAGAAGCAGGCTTCTAGTGGAGGAGCCTGATGCGGGGCTCGATCCCAGAACGCTGGGATCACGCCCTGAGCCGAAGGCAGATGCTTAACAACTGAGCCACCCAGGCGCCCCATTCCTCCTTGATTTTCTAAAATTCCTTTGTGTATCATTTCCTTTCTGTTTAGGGACATTTTGTTAGGCTTTTATTGTTCTTACTGTATGTCAGTTGTCAGTGAAGTCTCTTAGTTTTCCTTCACCTGAAATTCTCTTGATTTTCCCTTCATTTTTGAAGGATGTTTTCACTAGACAAAGGATTTTATTTTCCTTTCAATGCTAGCAAACTGGTGATATTTTGAGATTTTTTTTTTTCAAAAGTTCCTTCTGAACTCTGTGTTTTCTAATGAGAAACTCAGTTTTTTAAATTATTTTTCCATTATAAGTAAGGTGTCATTTCTCTATTTCTCTTCCTTCCTCCCTTCATCCCTCCCTCCCTCTCTCCCTTCCTTTAGTTTTCAGTTTGACATGTGTCTTCATGTAGATTTTTGGAGTTTAACTTATTTAAGTTTTGTTCAGCTTCTTAAATCCAGGTACTTATATCTTTTGCCAAATACAGGAAGTTTTCAGCCATTATTTCTCCAAGTTCTTTTCTGCCTTGCCTTGTTCTTTCCTCTGGGACTCTGAAGATACAAATGTTAGATAATTCGTTTTAAGTCTTTTAAGTCCCTAAGGTTCTGTTTATCTTTTTAAAAATTTTCTTTCAGGGGCGCCTGGGTGGCTTAGTCCTTAAGCGTCTGCCTTCGGTTCAAGGTGTGATCCCAGAGTCCTGGGATCGAGCCCTGCATCAGGCTCCTCCGCTATGAGCCTGCTTCTTCCTCTCCCACTCCCCCTGCTTGTGTTCCCTCTCTCGCTGGCTGTCTCTCTCTCTCTCTGTCAAATAAATAAATAAAATCTTTAAAAATAAAAATTTCCTTTCAGTTATTCAGACTGGTTAATTTCTATTGTTTTACCTTCAAGTTTATTGATTCTTTCCTCTGTTTATTCCATCCCGTTATTGGGCCCATCAATTAAGTGTTTTATTCTGATTACTATATTTTTCAGTTTTAAAATTTCTGGCCCTTTACAGAAAAAAGTTTGCTGACCTCTGGAGTATAAAATTGATATAGTAGAGAGGGTCAACTTAAACTTAGTCAAAAGTTGGTTTCTTAAAAAAAAGTGTGTGTGCGCGTGTGTATATGCACACACACACACACACACATATATGCACACACACACATATATATATAGCTTTGGTGAAATTGATTAAGAATAAATTGAGACACAATTACTAGGAATAAAGATGGAGATCAAGAAATAAACACAAGAGAGATTTAAAAAATAAGAGGGCACTATAAACAACTTTATACCAATACATTACAAAACAGATAAAGTAAATAATTTATACGAAAAACGCAAATTGCTAAAATTGACTAAGAAAGAAGTAGGTGATTTCTGCTGGTGGTGTTATGGTTGGCTAGATATGCTCAATGATCCTTCCACTAATATAAGTTATTGGATAAAGTAAAACACATAATATTTGGTTCATTTTTTGGCTCATTAGAAAACAAGATAATCATTACAAATGAAAGTGAGTTAAACCCACAGTAGTTGGAAAATAGGAAAAGGCTATGATTCTGAGACAAGTTATGGATTCCAGGTAAATAAAGTCAAGAAGCTGAACCTAAGACTCTTGCATAAAACCAGGAGTCTTTAATGTATGAAAGTAGCCCTAGGTCAGTAAATTCTGATGGTTACTCTAAGAAGTGAGTGAAAATCCTCTCTGGAGGAAATCCTTCCTAATTAATGCTTCTGGATTAATTAATCAAACACATGGGGAAATAAGCCATTTTGATTGAGAAACTGATTTTATATTCAAGGACTTCAGATATTAGAATTAGCGGGAACGGAACGAATGCTATGAAATGCTTAAAGAAATAACTATGAATTAAAGTGATACATAATAAGAAATATGTAAAAAGATAAGGCAGGGGGCGCCTGCGTGGCTCAGTCATTTAGGAGTCTGCCTAGGGCTCAGGTCATGATCCCAGGGTCCTGGGATCGAGCCCGGCATTGGGCTTCCTGCACCGTGGGGAGCCTGCTTCTCTCTCTCCCTCTGCAGCTCCCCCTGCTTGTGCTCACTCTCTCTCTCTGTCAGATAAATAAATAAAATCTTCAAAAAAAAAAAAAAAAGATAAGGCCGATAATAACCTTAAGGAGCTATGAAATATCATTATTGAAATATATAAGTCAATGAATAGTTCAAGAGCATGTTAGTTATGGCTAAAGGAATCATTAGTTAACTGAGGAAATGACACATATTTTGTCAAAGACAGACAAGGACAGAGAAAATATAAATGACAGATTATGAAACCTGAAAGACTGAATGAGAATATCTGATATATGTCTAACTGGAGTCTCAAAGATGGAGCAAACAAAAAACAAAAAACCAAACAAAATCCTACAGTTGGGAAGCACAGTAACTGAACTGAGGAATTCAGCTGAGAGTTTCCAAAGAGGACTCAACCATGCGGAAGAAAGAATCAGCAACCTGGGGCTGGGGAAATTACCCAGAGGAGCAAAAAGAAAAACAACCGAAAAGAGAGAAGAAAGCCCTTGGGAATTAGGGAATATAATGAATAGAAATAATATTCTCATTATGGGAATGCCAGAAGGAGAAGAAAAGAAAAGGGACAGAAAATATATTTGAAGCAATATGGCCAAAAACTTCCCAAGCTTAGGGAGAGAAATGGACATCCAGATCCATAAGGGCCAAAGGACCCCAAATAGCTTGAATCTGAATAGGGCTACACTGACACACATTATGATTAAATTGTCAAAGTTCAAAGACAAAGAACTTAAGGGCAGCAAGAGAAGAGAGAGAAGTTACATGCAAGGGAACTCCCATAAGACTATTGGTGGATTTCTCTGCAGAAACTTTTCAGGCCAGAAGAGACTAGGATAACATATTCAAAACAGCAAAGAAATGGAAAGCACAGTAGATCAATAGTTGCAATAAATATAAATGGCCTACTCCATCAGAGAAAGGAAGGCTACATTTCCCAGTATATGCAGTTTACAAAAGCAAAAAGCACAAGGATAAACACAAAAACAGTAGGATTAAGAAAAATTATTTAACAAGTAAGTATACCACATTAGGGTAGTTATATCAACATCAGCCCTTATAAATACTAAGGTGAAAAGCCCTAATAGGGATAAAAAGTGTCTAAAAATAATAAAAGCTTTAATTAATGGGGCAGGGCTAACGAATCTAAATAGTTCTAAACAAAATAGGAAAATCCAAAATTAACAGAACTACAGAGAAACAATGGAGAACCCTATTATACCTCCTTCAGTTTTTAGTTCAAGCAGCACAAAAGTAAATATTTAGAACACAATAAACAAAATTTATTTAATAAATACAAAAAGGATCATGCACTCCAAAACTAGAGAATGCACATTTTCCTCGAGCGTGCATACAAGATTTAGAGGGAAAATGTTAGAAGAATGTTTTTGTGACCTCTAATGAAATATTGCTTAGAAAATATGAAAAAAAAAAAACCCCACCATAGTCTACATAAAGTCAACCAGTTTTAATTTAAAACCTTTCTGGAAATAACATTGTTAACTGTTTAAGAAACACTCAAACCAATCAGCTAATCAAGGTCTAGTTAAACTCTATAAACTCCACTACACAATAGGTGGCATCCTATCTCAGCCTTTCTTCCCTAAAAACGAGAGCACGGTGTTCAGTGCTAAATATCTTGTAGGGTTTTTTTCTTTTCTTTTTTTTTAAAACCAATTTAAAGGAGATTTTCTTTAAATCTTAAAAGATAAGGAATTATTTCTAACACATAAGCTACATTCATCAATTTTTTATTGAGTCACATTAAAAACAGAAATTACATTGTCTGTATTTCTTAGTTGCCTGCCCATCATCCATGCTACCCTTGTCAGTTCTTAATGACCCAGACTTTGGAATATTCGCTCTCCTCTATTCGGTAACAGCCATATGCTTCAGGTGGAACTGACTCCATCCTAACTCCAGAGATGGTGGGCACGACTTTAGATAAATCAGTCAGCCTGATGCCATTCCTTTTGTTTCAGTGAAGGGTTCAGAAATGGGCAGAAACCCAGTCTAAACAATCAGGTCAGGACTTCCTCTCCTTCAGCCTATAATCCAATTTGAACAGCACCTGGAATGTGGTACTCCGGATGGGAAGCCGGACACCGATGCAATATTTTAATATTTCGCAGGATGATACAGCTTTGATACTAAGAGGGATGCCAGGAGTTTGGTTCATTCATTCATTCATTCATTCATTCATTCATTCATTCAATAACAACTTGCTAAGTGCTTAATAAATGCTGAGCCTTGAGAAAGAGTAAAATCTTATTCAGCATATTGTCACCCTGAGGGCGTTGAAATAGTTGATAACTTCCACACTTAATTAGAAACAAAGATCATCTCTTAAAACTTCATCCTTGTATCTAGGAAGACTTTTGTAGTTTCAATCGGGAATTTTCATTCCAGAAAAAGAACAAGACAATGAAAACATTGTATGAAAGGTTTCTTTTAAACTTTTCTCAATTGACAGTTTTTACCCCAATCATCATAATGCTGAGAGGCTTCAGAAACACAAGTGACTCTGTGTTCAAACCAAAAACTTGGCCTCGGGAAGATGAATGATCGGACCTACTCACCATATGATTATAAGGGTCAGGTAGTTTAAAAAGAAATTACAATCTGAATTGAACCAAGGATGAACAGTGTTGCCATTGAGTTACAAATCCCAGCTAATAAGCATAACCTTGTAAAGAGAGGTTAGTGTTTGGGAAACTGCATGTTCTTGAAGAAGGGCAAAGCTTTTGCAATATAAATAGTTGTAAGTGTACTAGCTTTCATCTTTGATGCCTTAACCCTCTGTGTTTAGAGTTTTTGTATCCAGAGCCAGATAGAGAATTTTAGAAGCTCTAAATAGAGAAAAGATTATGATGATAACCCCACATGTAATTGAAAAGAAAATTAATTTTTTCATAAGGTCATAAAACTCATGTAAATATTGAAATTAAAATTACTTTCTTCTAGATTTTCTTACTTTAAAGTGCTGTATAAATTCATCACAGTTAAATTTTTCTTAGTCATTCCTGGATTGTCTGCTTTGCTGGTATCCTAAGAATGCACTTAGCCTGTTGAGTCATAATTCAACACTGATGACATTACAAATCTTTCTATAATTTCTTAAATATAGATGGAGAAGAGGAATGTTATATCAGAGAGGAATTTGATCACTCACAGCAAATAGAATTCTTTGATTTGGGTCCTTCAGACATTCTTTCTGCATAGGTCTAATAAGGAACAACATTTAATCCCAAGTATATTACACAATGACAAGCTGACATGAGTTTCAGAAAGACAAAGCCGGTCTTAGTGTGGACTGTGCAATGTTTAGTTTATATTAAACATGATCAGAAGAGACACTTACATGCATACACATCACTGAGATTCATGGGTCAGGTGTTTTCTGACTTGCTTTTCTAAGACTGGTAGTTATATGCCTCAGAGAACGAGGTGAGGTCTAGCCAGTCATTTTTGACTGAATAATGAATGCTTAAATGTCCACTCTTTCCTAATCTCCAAAGCTATTATGATTTATAAAGTAGTATGAGCTAACCCTTTGTTTTAATCATTGTATTAAGAGCAAATTTAAAGGCCAATGGCTCCCACTTAATGGTTCCAACAGGACATTTGTATTCTTTTTTTTAATCTAAAAACTTCTGTGGGCTCTGTGGAAGAGAGCAAAGAGAAATTGACTTTGACTTTCTTTTTTTGGGTGAATCATTAACTGGAAAGTATCTGTCATATCAAGATCTTAAGGCATAAGTAAATATTACCCTTACTGAAGGAAATAGAAAATCTTTCAATACTTACCCAATACATATTTAATACCTTACCTTTTCTTTTAATACTTTTAATTTTTGTTTCTCTGCTTGACTGTTTCCAAATTATAAAAATTTAATGGTGTTATTGTCTTTTACAAAACAATACTACTACTTAGAAGACACTATTCTTTTTTATTGAAACATACACAACTAATTATTAAGGAGAAACAAACACAGAGAGAGACAGTGGCATAATTTTATCTGTTAAATAGCATTTAAGTCACGGTTTAGTATGTGGTACTCTATTTGGGGTCATCAGTTATACTAAGTTGTCTCAGACTTGCAGTGTCTTTGCCCTTGTAAGTGTTTTAAAACTATTGAGGGCTGTTGGGAAAGCATTTAACAGGGAGAAGACAAGTACATTTTCTTTCTTTCTTTCTTTTTTAAGATTTTCTTTTTATTTATTTGAGAGAGAGGGAACATGAGAAGGAGAGACCATGAGCAGTGGGGAGGGGTAGAGGGAGAAGCAGACTCCCTGCTGAGCAGGGTGCCCGATGCGGGACTTGATCTGAGCAGAAGGTAGATGCTTAGCTTAATGGACTGAGCCACTGAGGCGCCAGACAGACTTTCAACGGCAATATTTAAGGGGGTAAAGCTAAGTTGTTGTCTCCATTTAAATTATAATATGTAACTAGAGAATCTCAAAAGGAATGAGAACACTATTATTGAGCCACAATACCTCTTGGCTTACATTAGCATTCTATCACCCATCCCCTAGGCCACTTCCTCTTAACCTGCAAAGAGGTTATTTCCTGTTACTATGACTCTTTTCAGTGGGTATTGACTTTAGTTCCACAGCAGAAACCATCAGAGGGAGAACTGCATGCTCCTCTCTTGTAACAATCATTATAATGTAAGACAAATTGCGCTGGGTGGGTTAAATAGGCAGAGGACTTTATTCAAAACTACTGCAAAAGGAGAGAGAAATTGAACTCAACTCTGAGGAAACAAAAGGCACTGAGGGGAGCTAGTGGAAAAGCAGTGGAGGGCATCAGCAGCGGGGTGTGGGAGGGTGGCGAAGTGGGGGGGTGGGGGTGGGGGGTAGCTGAGTGGGGGTTTGGGGGGGTTGGGCGGAGAGGGGTGTGGGGGTGGTTGTTGGTCAATATCATTAGGCCCCTTGTGTTTGCTAATTGTGCCCACTGAAGTTAGGCTCCTATCTTCCCACAGAGATTAGGAGATAAGGGAAATTTCTTTATGATTACATTTCAAAGCTATGACTCACAGATCCTCGAGAAAGATAATTGTAGGCTCTAAAAGATGTATATTT
Organism: Ursus americanus; assembly: GCF_024610735.1. Taxonomy (NCBI): domain Eukaryota; kingdom Metazoa; phylum Chordata; class Mammalia; order Carnivora; family Ursidae; genus Ursus; species Ursus americanus. The sequence goes on along the minus strand of NC_142137.1, from coordinate 45,801,109 downwards.
AGAAGGCACAGAGAAAGAATTTGGGATTGCAAGCTTGTTTGCTTGCTTGCTTGCTTTCTAGTTGTTGTTTTTTTTTTCCAAGTATGAACTTTATTTTGATTATTTATCTTTATTTTTTAATTTAAATTAAATTAATTAGCATATAATGTATTATGAGTTTCAGAGGTAGAGGTCAGTGATTCATCAGTCTTATTTTGATTATTTTTTAAATTGAAGTATAATTAACATACAGTGTTATATTAGTTTCAGGTGTACAATATAATGATTCAACATACATTACTCGGTGCTCTATAGTTATGAGTTCTCTCAAGTAGATGCTCTATGACAAGGGATGTCAGAGGCCCCCAGTCAAGAAGAAACTGGTCTACAGTTTAGTCAAGCTGAGGAGAACTATTAAACACGTTGGCCACTAATTGCTACCATTTGTTGAGTTCTGTGTGCCAGGTATTGGGCTCCATGTTCTACTTACACGTACTGGTAATCTTCCCAATCTTACTCCTTACCCTTTGGAGTCAGTGGTATTGTTGCCCCATTTTATAGATGAGGGATTTTAGAGATGAGGAATCTAAGGCTCAAAGAGTTTAAGTAACTTGCCCAAAGTCACACAGGAAGTAGGTGCCACGGCCAGGATTTTAACCTAGGAACCCTGCCTACAGAGACTGCACATCACTAGACCATCCCACTTCATCTGTATTTCTATTAAATCTTCAGGGTAGGGGCCCTACGATCATTAACAAATACTTCTAGAGAAACTTCCTATAAAATATTTGCTCTTATGCAGCACCTGGGTAGTTCAGTCAGTTCAGCATCTGACTCTTGATTTTAGTTCAGGTCATGATCTCAGGGTTGTGAGATCAAGCCCCACATCGGGCTCTGCACTCAGCATAGAGTCTGCTTGAAATTATCTCTCTCCCTCTGTCTCTGCCCCTACTCCCACTTGTGCACATGCTCTCTCTCTCTATCTCTAAAATGAATAAAATCTTTTAAAAATAAATAAATAAAACATTTGCTGTTGTCAAGTCATCCTGGGAAGAATGACAGCCCTTTATCACTACAACAACACAATATTTACCATCAGGACCCTGGGGTATGCCTACAAATGCCATAACATATGCTTCTTAGTCTCAGTTTTGGAGGAACCCCAGTTGTTCTAGCTCTATATTTGCTCGGATCTTAATTGGCAAAGATGAGGAAAGATTAGGTATAATAAGACAGACATTAAAAATGTAACCTTGGAGTGCAAGGTTGGTTTAACATCTAAAAAGCAATTAATGTAACATACCATATTAATAGAACAAAGCAAAAAAATCTATGATCAGCCTAATAGATTCAGAAAATGCATTTGACAAAATCCAGTCCCCATTCATGATAAAACTCCTTCATCTTTAAAAAACTCAAAGCTAACACCATCCACAGTGATGAAAGACTAAATGCTTTGCCTCTGAGAAAGATGTCCATTCTCATCACTTCTATATCACCTTGTACTGGTGTTTATAGCTGTTGCAATGATGAAAAAAAGAAAAAAAAAAGAGCATCTAGATGGGAATTGAAGAAGTAAAACTGTCATTACTTTTTACTTGCAGATAACATAACCATTTATGTAGAAAATCAGATGGAATCTACAAAAAAGCTCTTAGAACTAACAAGTGAGTTTTGCAAAGTTGGAGGATGCAACATCAATATACAAAAATCAGTTGTATTTCTGTACAATAACAATGAGCATTCTATAAATGAAATTAAGAAAATAATTTTATTCACATTAGCATCAAAAAGTAAAATACTTAAGAATAAATTTAACAATTTAACAAAGAAGGGCAAGACTTAGACACTGAAAACTAGAAAATATTGCTGAGAAAAAAATAAAAATAGCTAATAAATGGTGATGTTCTTTGTGTTTATTGATAGAAATCTTAATATTGCAAGATGGCAATTATTTTTAAATGGATCTATAAATTCAATGTAATCTCTACCAAAATTCCAATAGGAATTTTTGTAGAAATTGACAAGCTAATCCTAAAATTTATGTGGAAATACAAAAGACATAGAATAGCCAAACAATTTTGAAAAAGGAAAATAACATTGGTAGATTTATGCAACTTGATTTCAAAGCTTATTGTCAAAGCGTACTCAAGACAGAGTGGTATTGGCACACAGAAAAGGCATACAGATCAATGGAAGAGACTTGAGAAACCACATATAAATCCTTACACTGTGGTAAACTGATTTAATTAATTTGAACTTCATCAAAATTAAAAACTTCTGTGTCTTCTGCATCTGTCCCTGCAGGGTCAGTTTTTGTTAAGTCACAGCCGGAATGGGAACCAGACAGTAACTAGTGTTGGACAGACTGGAGCCAGGTGGGTGGGCCTCCTTTTTTTTTTTTTAAGATTTTATTTATTTATTTGATAGAGTGAGCACAAGTAGGCAGAGCTGCAGACAGAGGGGCAGGCAGAGGGAGAGGAGAAGCAGGCTCCCCGCTGAGCAGATAGCCCGATGCAGGGCTCCGTCCCAGGACCCTGAGATCATGACCTGAGCCAAAGGCAGACACTTAACCAACTGAGCCACCCAGGCGCCATGGATGGGCTTTCTTTAAAAAACCCACAAAATTACCAGTACAAAACTAATTATAAAAGTGAGTATCTAGAATGAGAAAATGAATCTCAAAAAAATTACAATGTTTTTAAAAAGCTGAAAAATAGTACAAACACCAGAAAATCTAGAAAATAACAGATGGCGATGGTAGTAAGGTCGCCGATGACCTGCCCGACACCACTATGACAATTTTTTTCCTACCTTTTTGGGCAGCACACACTTTGATGATCTCTTTATATGAAAAATTCTGTAATATTTTCTCTAGAAACTGAAAGTCTAATTCCATGATTGATGGAAACTAAGAGGTGAGAAAGCTTGCTTGCAACCTCATCATTCATTACTGGCGATACCACATCTGAGGTTCTTGCTCAGGCAGGGATCAGGAAAACCATGGCAGAACTCCAGCCTGGTTCTATCACTGAGCATGGATGCTGATGACCCCGGCCACAGAAGACGGTCTGCTTTGGTTAGGTCTTTGCTGCCCTTCTTCCTGCTGGGCAGCACCTGAAAAGTCATGGTGCCCCGCAGATAGGGAGACATCTCCTGGGCCCTTCCTCTTGGAGTCAAAGATAGGGCCTGTGGCTGTACCTGGAGGCACAGGATGACAAGGAGGTATGCCTGGCAGCCTACAAGACCCACTACAGTCTTAGAACCACTTCCAGATTGCAGAGGGTGACCACCAGACTGGGCAGCACTTCCTGCCTCCTGCGCATGGCTAGGGCCACTTCTTCTTCCTTCGTTACCCAGAGCACACAGTAAGCCTTAGAGCAGGTGCAACCGAGGGACTCTAAAGATTAAGCTTTGTTAACAGTACGGTAAATCCATAAATCCACTTCTGACCACGCTAACAACTTTCTGGAGGGTATCTGTGTACCTTGCCAAACAGATCCTCAAAGCTTCTCTGTCAGATGATTAGAAGGCAATTAGAAGCAATTTGCTCTTGTTAGCGTACATCCCTACAAAAGATGTTGAATCAGTGCAGACCTCGGGTTTAGTTTAGTGGAGATAGGCCAGTGGACAGACTGAGCAGGGTGAGAGGGGTGGTGAGCGGAGAATCGAAGGAAGACAGACAGCAGGCAGGGACAAGTGGTCCTTTGGGAAAAAACCCGCAGTAGCAATAAAATTGGCAGTTAGATTCATCGACCATCGCTCGAGTGGCTTATTTTACAACAGGAGGCTGCACAGAGAACAGAACAGATTACAACAGAGCCTCCTTCTCTGCTGTAAGAACTTCCTTTGAAAGAGCTGGACACGGGGGGAAAACCATGCTTCCTAACTGGCAGAAAGGGCAGTCAATACCGGAGATCAGGAGTCATACTGCAGACAGAGAGGGTCTCGGACAAGAGATAGCAGATAGCAGAGGGGTCCCAGGATAGCACAGGCCGGGTCCTGATCAACATGGCCGTGGGCATACCTTAGCTGAGGTAGCCAGCATCCTTTCAAGTCCAGGAACCTAGAGGCAGGAAGAAAGAGCTCTGGCAGCAAGGAGGGATGGGGAGAACCCAGGAGATCACACTGAAGTCTTTATTACCCGAAGAATCCCTCAGCATGCCTGTGGGCCTGTGTTTAAGGTGCTGGACATCCAGGGTCAGATGGCTTTCCTGAAGGCCGAACATCAGTTCGTGCAAAGCCAGCTATGATTTGGCTCCAACTGCATGCAACACACTTTTTTCTCTTTCCTGGAAAATTCTAGACAGACACAAGAGGGGAAAGACTGAGATTTTGTTACTTGATAAATTGAAGCTATTTATCTATCCATCTATCAAATGTAAGACTAGAAGTAACCATACAAGTAAGTAACCATACAAGTAAGATACTACTGTTAGTGGGATTTAGAGGAACATCAGGGGATATATTTTGAATCGCCTTTACACTAAGAATTCTCCAGGAACAAGCACCTCTGCGGAGAGTCACCTGGTTCCTTCCAGATCAAGAAATGACCAGCAATATGGTCTCGATTCTGCAATCAACAGCCTCTAGTGATGAATGAGGAGATGCTAGTGTTCTGTTTCCCACAAGGGTCTCCTAGACCTGTGGCAGGGGTGAAGGATGCCGTGGCCATCCTGTTGGCTGGCCAGCCGAGAGAGTGAGAATAGTGAAGCTCATACCTTCTAAACAACACCGTCAGGTAAGTTACCACTGGGTACATAAAAATAATGGTTGTGAAAATATCTTTACTGATTTTCATGTTTATAAAGAGAGTCCATGCTTCCTTTTAAACAACATAAAAATACAGAAAGTAGAATACAGAAGGTTTCCAGTTATCTCCCTTCCCATGAAATATTGTGTGATTTATATCCTTCCAGAATTTTTTTTATGTAGATAGACATTCCACATCTATATGTATGTAACTCAAATCTTTCTAAGTTTTCCAGGCTATGGGGTCACCTTTTACATGAATAATCACATAAGATAGCTCCAGTCCCCATCCTAAGTAGCTTTGGGATCTGGCATTTTCTCTAATTCTTTCAGACGTTCCTGAGGACGATGCTAATACGGTGGGTGGTTGTTACCCTGGATCCTGTTCTGAAATTAACTGCTAATCAATTTGTATTGGCTCCTCTTTACTGCTGCTCACAGCTCCAGCTTCTCTCTGGTTTTTTTTCTTCAAAACCTGAACATGGTCTCACCTCATTTTCCAAGACCCTCGTTAGATAGATACTGTTGTGTGGCATCAAATTTTACTGAACGTTTGGGATTTTGGAGAAGATGCAGAAATTAACCCTCGTTCATGTTATGCTTTTACGTTTAACTTCTGCTTGGTTCATGGTCCTGCACTATTTATGGGCAATTATGAATAATTGTCATTACGGTACACAGCATCTTTAAAGGCTAAATTCATAGCGTGCTTACGAGGGGCCCCGCGTTGTGCTAAGAACCGTTGATGCATTACCATATTTTATCTTCACAACAACCCTGGGAAGCAGGTATTATCACCATCATTATTTAGGATAGAAAACTGAGGTGAAGGAAGGTAGCGTCTCTGTGGTCACCCAGCTAACTAACATATGGAGAAGTTTTGAATCCAGGCTGTGTGACTTAGAGTTCCATGTTCTCCGTCACTGTGCTGTTCTGCCCCCACGCCTTCGTACTTATCAGAAACGTTGCCCATCCTAGTGATTACTACTGTCTTTCGCAAACATCAGTTTCACTGAGATGTCACTGGGATATCTTATCCGGCAGCTCTGGCCTCTCCTCTTGTCTACATCTTCATCTCTCAAAACCTTTTTTTTGTTTTGTTTTGTTTTCTTCTTACAGTCTCCCCCCAAAACGATACCCCCTTTCTTCAATGGTCATTCCAATCTTAATAATCTTGAATGAAGCTGAGTGTACCTTCGTTTTCCTTTAAGACTCACCTTGGCATTAAGACACATCAATGTCTATATTAAACTCCCTCAGCTCTATGATTTCTCTGTTACCTCTTTTTTCTTGTTTTCCAGGCTGAAAACTTTCTGTTTCTATAAGGGCAACTCACTGGAGGACACTAGAAATCAGTCTCTGTACAAAGCATGAGAAAACCCCAGAAGCCACAGAAAAACCACACGGAAGACTTCACGTTTGTCGTGCTAGGCATCCTTGGCAGTGTCGTTGACGATGAGTTGTGTGTGTGCAGTGAACTGGCTTACTGTAGACTCTGGACGTGAATGCTTTAGAGCTTTGTCGCAGGGCATTTGTTTTCACAAATACACATTTATCGTAAAGTGTTCGCAGAGACGCAGTTGTCTAGTGTGATATATGCCTGATCGGACAAATCTTACTGGGTTTTTCCCATCTCTTTCATAGGGCACAGGGAACATTTCTAACTCCGAGTGAATCAAGAGACGTGTGGATCCAGATGGAATGATACTAGCTTTCCTCCATAGTATCCCAGATACTTGAAGATCTTGAGAAATCTATCGTAATGTCACAGATGCTTTGAAATTCGATTCTGAGACTTCTGAACCGATATCTTCCAAAGAGGCTTTTTGACACTTCTTTTTGACAAAAATGGAAGCATCTCCTTGAAAACAAGTGTTATGCGGCATTTTTTTCTAAAACAACTCTCACAATTTAGTCGTAGGTATCAAAGCTGAACAAAAAGGCATGTGCTGTGTGACCAGGATCCCAACCTGTATCCTGGGACTTAGAGAACGTTAGCCTGAGAAACAAGAAAAGATGCTGTATCAGCAAAGATGTTAATTGCCGTGGGATAGCAAGAACTTGGAAGCGCGATATTATACCCTACACGGTGGAGCAGTTGTCTAAACTATTGAAAGCCGGCTTGATCTTACATTATGCAGAACATAAAGATTTTATCGAAGTACGGCATGATGTTAAAAATGTGATGAAAGTAGAAAATAGGATACGAAATTGTATGTTTCCTTTGCCTACAACAATGTACATTCTGTAGGTCTATGTTCTGGAAGAAGGAATAGACCTTCTTGGAAAGGTCGTTCTCTCACTCCTATTCTTCTTCCTGCCTTGGCCCGCTGCCCTGAGTCAAGGAGTTTTACCTCAAATACTAAAGAATGGTGACAGCCACCATTCACTGTCCACGGTATCAGTTTCACAACTTCTGGGCCATGTAGACCCGTGCACGTCTCAAAAGATACAGAAATTGACCACACAGTAGGACGAGGACAGAAATTTATTCCCACTCTGAAAACCCTGAAGAAAGTTCCAATCCATGCCTCGTTCCCAAAAGACGAAGGCACTGTACCTCTGATCCCTTGCACCAGGGTTTCATGAAGTGTAGTTGATAAACCCTGGGTTGGAACAACCTCTGACACTTGCTAAAATACAGGTTTCTGAGCCTATGCAAAGCCTACAGCACTAGTCATCCCCGTGTGGCCTGGGAATCTGCATTTTAACAGACTCCCCAGGAAATTCCACAGGACTGCCCTGCATGAAACCGTCTTCTTCTCGCACTGCCATCCCTTCACCTCCTCTAGGACTCCTGAGTTACTGGCATTCCGGTGACCTCTGACCCCCGGCCCTGGGTTCCCTGGTTCTGCCCCTCAGCTCTGCTATCTGAAGCCCACGATCCTTAGGAGACCTTGAACTTCTGTTTTTTATACTTCTGCTTTTCTGCATGCTTTCTAGCACCACTTGGCTTTCTGGGGAGAGGTGGGGTTTGTTGGGAAGCATTCTGCTATACTCTACAGCTCATCCCCTTCTCTGCCTAACACTCTCACTCTCATCCTCAGCCACCGGCCCCTGGAAGAGGCACAAGGACTTGGGGAGGATCCTTAGCACTCAGCAATTCTTTCCTTGCCAAAAACCACCATTGTCTATGTCATATTCCTCTTATGAAATATGTCTGTCATTCTATGTCACCTCTCCCCAACCCCTTTCAGGTATAGATGATTTTATTTACTTATTTGATAGAGAGAGAGAGAGCATGAGCAGGGGGAGGGGCCGAGGGTGAGGGAGAAGCAGACTTCCCGCTGAGGAGGGAGCCCAGACATGGGGCTCGATCCAGGGATCATGATCTGAGTGGAAGGCAGACGCTTAACCTACATAAGGAAGCCACCCAGGTGCTCCCCCACCCTTTTCAGGTATAGAAAAGCAAAAACAGACAAATAAATTAATTAATGTTAAAGGTATCTTTTTAAAATTTTAGCCTACCAAAAATGTTGGGAAGAATCATATAACCCTCAAAAAGAAAGTCTTTCCTGATTCTCTACTGAATCTCCCATCCAACAATAGTATTTATTTAAAAGAGAATGCCAGTAATGTTTTACAAATTCCAAATCGGCCTTGCATTTAAAGCCTCCCTAAAAAAAACAAAAAACAAAAAACCCCCCACATCACTAATGATGTTTTCTATAAAAACAAAAAGAGAAAATCTTCATTTTGAGTTCTACATTTATCTTCCACGTTTTCAGAAAATAAAAATAAAAGTGTGAAAAAACAAGATAACACGATATACTTGGGCAAGGAAACCCATACTAGCTAGCCAGCATGTGCTAACAAGTACCACTTCCAAATCCCAGTGTAGTCCTTGGTCCACTTCGCCAAAAGGTAGCCCTGACCCAAAGAACTCAGTGACTAATTAAAGATGAGATTCTCTTATCTCTATCTATTCATACATATAGAAAGCAGTTCACTTGATAACAAGACAGGCTGCTTTGAGATTCCCCCACCCCCCGCATGTATTCCTGGGGGTCCCTTGTGGTCGCAGTGCCTCAGAATATGCAGCAGCTGCTCTTCCCCTGCCTGAGGAAGGGAGGTGATTCGCCCCGAATTCTGTCCTGAGCATTCCCCCGCTGCACATTTTCTTTTAAGTAAACTCAATGCCCAACATGGGGCTCGAACTCATGACCCCAAGATCAAGAGTTGCCAGCCAGGCGCCCTCCCCTGCTGCACATTCTGTGAACGTTGAAGTGTGGACGTGTGCTGTTTTATGCTGTCCTCCTTGTTTGTTGGTGCTTGATTGTGTTTGAATCTTCACAGGGTTCGTGAATCCATCACCTCTCAAATAATAATAATAATAATAATAATAATAGCAATACTAACTGATAGCACAGAATAAAAAAAATCAAACACTTTGACTTGAATGGAGAATTTGACACCAAAACCTTAAAACAGGAATTTCTTCTATGGAATATGAATTCAGCCGAGTTCCTCAGTGCGTTCTGCAGAGAAAAGGTCACTTTCTCTTCTTAGCTTCAATAGAGTTCTCCCAGGAATCAAACAGATTACAGGTTCAATGGAAAGCTTCGGGGAGCAGAGCAATTCTCCTTTCAATCCAAAGGCCCGCCTGATGACCTCAGTTCAATAGCTTCTGTGTCATGTTGGCCCACCTTCCTTTGAATCCCTTCCAGGTGTGCTTTTTGGCTCCGGTAGACGCACGTGACCGTGGATGCATCTGGCTATGCTTACAGAGATGCATTTGTAATCTTAGCATTGAAAGATCAGAAAACTTGTCTTAACCGGTTTATAGTTTGGGGAATATTTGTGTGGCATTGTAGCCCTTCAGTATATCTCTGTTTAAAGAATCAAGCTTACTCAAGATGGATGGAATAAGCCTGACACAGAATTAATACATATTGTGGTTTCAAATAAAGAAGAGATTTCACAGAAAAAAAATCAATTCCATTAACTAGTCCAGGAAATAACCTATCTAAATATTGAAAAGCACATGCATGGTAAACCAATAAATAACAGAGATTCAAATATCTAGAATAAAAGCACAAAGGATAAAATATTAGAAAATATCAGATTTGCTTTCTAAACTTCTAGTGGTTAACCTTTAAAGAGAATAAAAATAATAAGACATTTTCTGTTTGTAGCCTCAGATTTTGTTTAAAATAATATTGCACAATGATGATTATTACTACACCATTTGGCTCCATTTGAAGAAGGAACATGATTGAATGAGCAACTTTTGACATTTGAAAATCAACACTGTTTACATTGGAGAAAATCACCATAGGTTGTTTATAAACAAGTAAAATGTATTCTCTGTTCACATTACCTCCTTTCAATTATATTTTTCCTAAAGTTTAATAACTGTAAACACTCTAAATGAAGCCATATTTCCAGAGCAGGCATAGATCACCATTCTTTTATGTTATACTTGAGTTCAAAACATTTCCCCATTTACAAAGGACTTGAAGAGCTAACAAAAGGTGAGGCAGTTGGGAGGTTCATCTTTAGGAAACAAGTTAGGAGTGGAGAAAAAGATGGTTGTGAATTTATAATCAGAAGATACAAAGAAAAGAAACACATAAAAGTATCTTACTCAGTTAACCTATTGACTTTCTAATATAGAACATGGTATTAAATCTTGTGCACCACAGAACACATTATGATACAGATGTTTGACCAATCTGAACTTGGACCTTTAAAACTTCAAAGCAGAATGAGGTTGTTCCGCTGTAGACTGAGTTTCATGTTTACATTTATACCCTTCCTCCTTTATTCTTCGCTTCATCTTCTGAAAAAAAAAAAAACATTTATTGAGTAACTAGTATGTAGTCAGTTGATGCATATTTTATCATTTTCAGTTTGGAGAGAGCAGCTGAGTGAGTTGGTCAATGAAGGGTCTCAAACACTCATGTTCCAGGATTTTCAATTTGGAAGGGGGGACAGAGGCAGGAGTAACTCGCTCTTGTTGGATGCAAATATGAGCAGCGGTCAAGTCTTACTACTCCATGGGTCAGAAAATCAACTTCTTTCTCTTGTATTTCTGAAGATGCCCTAAGAACGTACATCTGGAGCTCCTCTCTGGCTTGAGCTTGGTAGAAGCAGGGGCCCAAAGACCTAAAAGCTAGGATGTATTGATGTTAAGCACTTGCTGTCGTACCATACCTGTGGTTTTGTCTTACAGCCTTTCTCCTCTTCAGCTGCAATACTCCATCCCTTCAACAACTTTGCTATCTTTACTTATATATTATATGCATTTTAGGGTATATTTTAGTATTTATACATTTCATATTCCATTTTATTATATATATATAATATATTTATATATACATATGAATAGAGAATCAACCCAAGTTCATCTTCTTCATTCAAAGTGAGGAATTCTCTAAAGGTTAACACAGTCTTTCCTTCCTCAACCCCCCTGAGACTTGAATCTCTTTGTCTTCTCTGAGGCCATTGACTCTGTTCCCCCCAAAGCACCACTGATTGCTCTAATATCTGTATACAGATTCTTGCATTAGCTCATATAAAATTAATTTAGCTCAGATTCCCTGGAATACAATAGCCTGGGTACCTACTAGAATATGCCATATGAGGCACAGGTGCATGCGGGATCTTTTTTCCAGGAAAATGACATACATTAAGATTTTATATGAACTCAGCAAACGATGTCCCATGTCCTGAAAAGACACAAGCCTGACAGCTTGGTCTCAGGGCTGCAGGTAGAATGACAAACGAAAGGTGTGCTGACCTACTCCCCATCCTTCCTTGCAGGTTCACATACTTACTTCCATTTGCCCCTGGGCATACCTTAAAACACTTCTCTCTAGAGAATTGCAAACAGTCTAAACTGGTCACAAAGCGCAAGCTGGTCTCCGTAAAACATTATATAACTATCTCAAAGAAAGGAGAATTTGAGATTTTATATGAAATGCTGAATTGCAAACATGTATTCACTGTTCCATTAAATTAAATGTCCATTTAGACAATAACAGTAATCATATCCTCATCACTAGAACATACAATGGGAAATTGATCCATATTTTCTTTTTAAATTTTCTATCTTATCATTAAAAAAAAAAACCTCGAGAACTAAAAATGTATTCTATTTTGGTAGACTATTGATTCCAAGTGATTTTTGATTCTCTGTTGTATCACTCCACCACCCTGACAGCTGAATTAATCTAAAGCCAACAAGCCTTTCCTATTGTAATTGGTTTGGTTCATTTGCCATGTGGAGATTCGACTTTAGTTAGCCAAATGACAATCTCATGGCGTATTGAAAACCTCCATATGTCCTAAGGACAAAAATAACCTTCTTCTTCATACTCTAGTCAAAGTAAATATTTCCTAGTAACATTTCTCAGGACAATATTGCTTCAGTTAAAAAACCAACTGCTCTTTTGTATTCTTTTTAATACAATAAATGAGTATGCTTTGATCCGTGGTCTGGCGCAACAAAATCTATAAGAGGGAAGCAAGGAATAAATCTAACTGGGTCACATTCTTGTTACTTAGAAACTCTAGCATTCTTCTCCACTTTAATACTTACAATAACAAACACAACTTCTCCTTTTTTAGTGAAGAATAACCAAATAAACATCATCTTTTTGTGGAATTTAAACTAACATAAAAAGGCCATTTTGGCTAAGTCTCTAAGGAGGAATAAAATTCTTAAAAGACTTTGCACTCAATCTTCTTACTGGGGTTTTCTAATGTTACTTGGTGTAAGAGTCTGTTTTTTTAAGTTTAATATTATGAGGAGCGGGGTTCACAATGTCTAAGTTAAAAAGTTAAGTGAGGTTGGAGGAAATGCTGAAGGTGGATGAATGGATGGAGTTGTGAAATTTACACGCCTCTTCCCATTTTAGAGCTCTGAAAAGGGTTAGTTTCAACATGGAGGTCTGTGCTACCTAAATAAGATTTAAGTAGATAAGAGAAATCAAACTTGGGTCAAAGCAAACCCAGTCTAGAAAAATGTGAGCCTCAGGAACTTTTCAGTGATTTCAATGATTAAGTGATTTCAGTGATTAAGAGCCAGATGAGTGCCATAGGCATTAAGAGGAATAGAACTGAAAGGGAGGGACACTGTGGCACACTCCAGCTCCAGATCTGAAGAAATGAGATTTCATGGCTGATACTATTGGGGATTATAAAGGCTTGGGGGAGGGGCACCTGGGTGGCTCAGTCGTTAAGCGCCTGCCTTCGGCTCAGGTTGTGATCCCAGGGTCCTGGGATCGAGCCCCGAGTTGGGCTCCCTGCTCAGCTGGAAGCCTGCTTCTCCCTCTCCCACTCCCCCAGCTTGCGTTCCCTTTCTTGCTGTGTCCCTCTCTGTCAAATAAATAAAATCTTTAAAAACTAAATAAATATAAAGGCTTTGGGGAGATAGCCGATGATAACAGATGAAGGTTTTATCAAGATGAAAGTGACTAAAGTTTTAGGCTAAAATTTCATCTACTCCTTTACTAACTCTACAAATAGTTATCGAACACTTACTGTTAATTTGCCAGGCACTGTTCTTGGATCACGTGACACAGCAAATGCATCAGAACGAAATACTTGCTCTCAATAGACTATATGTTCTAGTTGGAATATAGACAATTAAAAAAAAATAAATGAAATCATCAGCATGTTCAATGATGGTAAGTGTTAAGGAGGAAAAGGAAAAAAGAATAAGCAGGAAGGAGGACAGGAAGTATAAGAGAGGGTCTGAAGTTTTAGATAAGGTGACCAGGGAAGAGACTAGCAAGTGAAAAAGTCTTGAAGCAGGAGGCTACCTGCATATTTATTTCATAGCTAATACTTCTGTTCCTGGAAATATAATGGACCAAAAAACTGTGAACACTTCCTTTAGAAATATCTTTAAATGCTGGATATGATACAGTAAATGTCGCCTGTATTAGACTTCTACATCTATGTAACAAATTACCTAATGGCTGAGCTTAGCGGTAAGCGTTTCATTATTTCTTACAGCTTTTGTAAACAAGAATCCAGGAGCAGCATTGCTGGCATCTGCTTCCAAGTGGCTCCCTCACATGGTTGGAAAGTTGATGCTCGTTGTTGGTGGGAAGCCTCAGTTCATCCCCATGTGGTCCTCTCCACAGGCTGCTTGGATGTCCCTATGACACGAAGCAGGTTTCCCCTAGAGCAAACGATCCTTGAGAGAGGCCAAGATGGCAGCTGCAATGTTTTTATGACCTACCCTTAGAAGACATACATTGTCATTTCCACATTACCCTAATGGGCACATGGTGTTAACAACCATGATTCAATGTGGGAAGGAACTACACAAAAGTGTGAATACCAGAAAAAAGGATCACTGAAGGCCATCCTGGAAACTAGATACAACACTACTGCATATGTATATAGGTGTGCACTCAAGAAATAAGGAAAAACAGATAGAAGAAGCTAAAAACCTTAGAGTTGAACAGCACAAAAGTAATAGTTACCCCGAAGGGATTTGCCTACCAGTCTCCATCTTCCTGGGTCTGAGGCGTAATCTAACCACAGCAGTTATTAATCACTAAGGCTTACATTCAGAAAGATAAGGATTTGGAATAAGAATCTAACACTAGAGTTGGACCCCTGAAACTGTGACACACTTAGCAAAAAGGGAACTAGAAAAATCCGCCCACGGAGAAAGGAAAACAAGAAGGGCCACTTTTATTGGGCTGAGTGCAATGGAAAGAAACCTGTTCCCTAAGAATGAATAGCCACAGTCAGACCCTCACGTAGCTTCAGGCGTGGACTTACACTTCCTGCAGGCACCGGGAGCCCCAGACTAAAGAACGTTTACAAAAAGTGGTCCTGAATTGGTAGCCTTGAAGTGTGAGGCAGAATCAATTATTAAATTCTCTCCAGAGAAACAAATTTTCAAACCATGACTTCTATGTAATACATACTTATTGGATGTGAGCATCCGTTACAAAATTATAAAACACACAAAGAAGCAAAGGCTCTATGGGTGAGACTCGAATAAACAACAAGCTACAGAATTGAACACTCAGGACTTCAGATTAAAGGATTATGAAAATAAAAATCCAATGTAACTCTTTTTAAAATAGTAAAAGAAATTTTAAAATGAAGCAAACATATAAAAATGATCACTCAGATTTGAGAAGAAATAAAACAGTAACAGCTATAAACTAGGGATAAGTAATAATCAAAATTACAGCCTCATTGGGGCCTCCTATGTGTCACATGTCAGAGTAAGGAGGTAAACAAACCCTGTCCTTAAAAAGCAGTTATAAAGTTGGGCAAAACATATGATCATTTTAAGAAGCACCGAAAAAGCATTTGACAAAATTAATATCACTTTTTGATAAAAATATCTCAAAAATTTAGAAATAGAAAAAAAAATTTCTCAACTTGATAAAGGGCATCTGTGAAACACCTGTGGCTATCATCATACTTAATGGATGAAAGACTGAATGTTTTTTCCCTAAGACCAGGAACAAGGTCAGGATATGCACTCTCATTACTTCTATTCAACACTGTATTGGAGGTTCTTGCAAGAAATAAAAGACATCCAGTTTGGAAGGGAGAAGTGAAATTGTATTTATCCAGATAACATGATCCTGTATCCAGAAAGCCCCAGGGATTCCATTAGAACTAATACACAAGTTCGGCTAGCTTGAATACAAGATCAGTACACAAAATTCATTTTTATTTCTATATTCCATCAACAATCTGAAAATAAAATTAAGAGAATAATTCCATTCATAATATTATTAAAAATAATTAAAAGCCTAGAAATAAATTTAATGAAAGAATGCAAGATAGGTAGATAAAAAACTAAAACTTGGCTCAGAAAATATATGGAAGATCTAAATAAATGAAGAGACATCCCATGTTTATGGATTGGAAGATTCAATATTAAGATGACAATTTTCTCCAAATTCTCCCTAGCAGAAGAATTTCAGAAACCAACAACCTGATCTTAAAACGTATTTGAAAATGCAAAAGACCAGAATACCAAGAACAGTTTTGAAAAAAAAAAAAAGTTGGAGAACTTAGAATTCCTGATTTCAAAGACTAATAGAAAACTATAATAATGACAACGTAGTATTGGCATAATAATAGACCTATATAAATCAATGACACAAAATGTAAAGTCCTAAAATAAAGCTTTCCATTTATGGTGAATTGACATTCAACAACAGTGCAAAGATAATACCTTGGGGAGAAAGGATAGTCCTTTCAAAAAATAATGCTGCGACAACTGACTATCTCATGCAAAAAGAGACTCTAGACCCTATCTCACACCATACACAAAAATTAATTTAAATGGATCACAGAGCTAAATGTAAAAGCCAAAATTTTAAAATTTTGCCCACGTGTGTTGTTTGCTTAGTTTTCTATGTATTTGGCACATATCTAACCTTAAATTCTCCCAGAAGTATAAATTCCCTCTCTGCTTCAAACACATCAAGTACCCCATCAATTTCAGAGTTTTGGAAGTTCTTCTGGAGCTTTCTGTCTTGTGTCAACGTGGACTGATTTCTTTCTATGACAGAGTTGTCATCTCTGGATCTCTCCATCAAATTCTTGGGGGAGGGGGGTTTCTTCCTTTTTCTCTCCCATGCCTGAGACTCTGATTCATGGTTCCACAACCCTCTAATCTCTTGCTTTCTTCCCTAAAGAGTTATTTCTGCAAAAAGATGGAAAAAAGAGACAAATTTCTGAGTTTTTCCAAGTCTGGAGATTCTTTATTGGTCCCTCATCCTTAACTGTTCATTTACTGGGTCTAAATGTTTAGGTGGGAGATAATCTTCCATAAGAAATTTGATGGCTTTGCTCTAATGACTTCAGGTTTCCAATCAGCTATTAGAAAGTTTGAGCCAATCTGACTCTCACTTTTTTTTTAAGATTTTGTTTATTTTTTTATTTATTTGAGAGAGAGAGGGAAAAAGACAGAGAGAGAATGAACAAGGTGAGAGGCAGAGGAAGAAGCAGACTCTCTGAGCAAGGAGCCCAATGCAGGGCTCTATCCCAGGACCCCTGACTCATGACATGAGCAGAAGGCGGACACTTAACCGACTGAGCCACCCAGGCGCCCCCAGCTCTCACGGTTTTACGCAATGTTTCCCCCTTCTCTAGCAATTTTCAAATTGTTTTCACCCCATGTTTAGTAATTTCATGAAGATATTCTCTGGTATAGTTTTATTTTCATCCTCAGTCAAGTGAACCCACGTCTACAGTTCTGGGATATTTTCTTTTCTTTCCTTTTTTTTTTCCTAAGATTTTATTTTTAAGTAATCTCTACACCCAACATGGAGCTCGAACTCTCAACCCCAAGATCAAGAGTCCTATGCTCTCCTGACTGAGCCAGCCAGGGGCCCCCTGTGAGATTTTCTTGACCGACTTGACAACTCCTCTCCTCTGCAGTCAAATTGCTCTGCTTTCTAACACTGGAACTTCTATTATTTGGACAGAAACTTCTTTGCTGATTTAGTGTTATTAAAATTGTTATTTGGCATCTTATTTTCATCTCTCTCTCTCTCTCTTTTTTTTTTTTTTTTTTGCTTTATTTTTTTCGAGGTTTTTGTTTTCAACATTATCTTCCAAGTCTTCTTTTGAGCTTTTCTTTTATGGTATTTTATTTTTAATCTCCCAGACTCCTTTTATTATGTGATTATTCCTTCTTAATGGCATCCTGCTATTATTCCACAGATGCTATATTATTTCTTAGCTCTCGGAGGATATTAATGATAGATTTTCGTTGTATTTTGTTTTCTCAGGAATAGTTTCAGATTCTTCAAGTTGCATAGTTGCATTGTTTTGATAATTTGTTTTTTTTTTCCTTTAGTCTCCGACTTTCATTTTAGAATAGTAGAGGATTTCCTCAAATACCCTATGATCCTTTGCAGCTCACTCATACTGAAAGCTGGGGAATTCAAGGAAAAGTTCTAGAAGCTAGTGGGACTTGTACGCTTTGGTCTCATGGTGGGGTGATCTGACTGGGCAGTTTTATTAGGAGGTCCTCAACATTAATATCTTTAGGCTGAGTAGATTCTCCAGTGAATAACCTTCTGCCTAGAGGATGTAAGTGAGAGCTCAGGGTTCTAGAAGCTAGAGGAGAAAGAAGGACTCTAGTCTGACATTCTGTACTTCACTTATTCTCCCTCTTTCCTTCCAGAACTCCTGCCCTCAGCGCTGCCTAGTCCCCTCACCCCCATCTCCATTTAGAGTTTCTCTGTTAACACTTTCTGCAGAGTAAACCTTAAGTGTGGGGCTGGAACAGAAGAGGGGTCATGAGGCGCAGCTGAGTGGAAGAGAGGGGGGATGACCCCAGCTTCCTAAATTTCCAAACACCCTTCATGTTTTCACTGTTTTCCTCACCCATCCGCTCCACTTGCAAGGATATTGAGTCCTCAGGGCTAGGCCGTTTGGAGATTCTGGGATTTAAGTCACCTTTTTCCTGGTCTTTCTCTACTGCCGGGTTAGGCTTTAGTTTCCTCAGATTTGCTAAGTCATTAATCATCGATCCAGGAGCTTTATGGCTTTCGAAATTTGGTGCTCTTTCCCCCCTTTACATTCTCTTTTTCTTTGTGGATGTAGGAATTTGAAAAATTGTGTCAGTGGGTTTCAGGAAGAAGGGAGTCCAGGCAAATCAAGTGTTCAGTAGACCATCTTTTTCGGAAATGTGTTGTATTCTTTTTTTTTTTTTTTAAGATTTTCATTTATTTATCTTTCAGAGAGAGATAGAGAGAGAAGACAAACAGGGGGAGCAGCAGGCAGAGGGAGAAGCAGGCTCCCGGCTGAGCAGGGAGCCTGACGAGGGACTTGATCCCAGGACCCTGGGATTGTGACCCAAGCCAAAGGCAGACACTTAAACCACTGAGCCACCCAGGCTCACTGCGTTCTATTATTCTTTATGTCATTTTGTGTGCCAGAAAGTTTTTGTACCTTAAATTAATTAATTGGAAAGATTTCATGCTCAGAAATAAGGACATTCAGGGCAAGACTGGTGGTGGGTCATAAGGCAGGGGATTTATGTATCTCAACAGTGACACCGTATTGTCAGAGCCCCCATTCTCTGCCACACAGAGAAATAACGTTTCTCCTGATCGCAAAATAGATAAATAAATAAATAAATCCCTATCCTTTTCTTGATAAAATTATAGATAATAAATAAAAATACTTTTTGAACTTTTTTCTTACTAACATATTTAACTCCATTTTTTTTGAGAGTCAATATTGAATAGTGATTTAGTAAATTAGGAATTAAAAAGCAATAAAAAAGAACCCAGGCATTCACATTTTAAATTTCCAGAATTAATGATTAGTTCCAAAAATGACCTGCTAGGTCCACAGACTTGTGTTTTGGCTTTCTTATAAATGAATTGCTATTTCAAAACTCTCAGGAACTAGATCTTTCCATCAGGTCAGAGGGCAACACGAGGCATCTCATGGGAAAGCAAGTGTTTTGCAAGTGATGTAAACGCCTTCAGGAAAGCCTGCAAGTCTGCGAGGGGCTTTATTCATGCAAGTCCGGCTCAAGGGTCTCAAGCAGTCACCACTCAAGAGAAAAGGGACTGAAAGTTGCATCTCGGATTTCAGCGTGCGCCTGGATCCCGGTAGCCGCCTCTAACTTCTGCAGGCTCGTCGGCCAGCTTCGGTGAAAATTCACCCTTCGGGTCCAAGCTGCTGGTTTGGTTAGTCTGCTGGAAAATTATGTGAAGCCCAGCTCATCCTGGGAGGTTGGGTGGGGCCCCTTCGCCTTCTCACTCTTTCCCTTTAATGTTCTTTTTTTCTGGAAGTCTTCACCTCTGTATTTACTGTTAACGACATGCTGGAGTAGACCACTTCTCTTGTAACCGTGTTATTGGAGTCAGCCGAGGTCAACAGAACTCTTTGCATGCATTTAATTACAGGGTTTTTAAATGGTTTTTTTCAGCTTTCCTGTATTTTACTGTCACTTCTGCTGTACTTTTCTCCATCTCCACGCTCCTTCTCCAAGGACATCTAATTCAGAGGGAAGCCTCCCTTTCATTAAGGACCAGTGGAAACAATAGATAACTTCTGGAGTTCTTACTTATGAGTGTGAATTCACTGGACAAAGGAATCCATTTCAATTTCTTGAAATGGAATATATTTGCTGTGCACGACCAGGTGCACTGGCGGATGCAAACAAAAGACGGCGTGGCTTGACTGACATGCCACGGTTTTATTCTACAGAAATTATCTCTAGGAGTCAAGAACAGTTTTGTCTTTAGGCCTATTTATTTATTTTATTTAACTTGTACTTATACAGTCCTTCCTAGTGCCAGTCTTCAAAGACTTTGTAAATATGAGCTCAGTCCTATGAGATAACTATTAATGTTACACACATTTTATAAGGGATAAAAAATGAGGCACAGAGAAGTGCACTAACTTCCCTAAGGTTGCACAGGTGGCAAGTGGCAGGGCTGAGATTCAAGTCCAGGCGGTCTCTTACTCCAAAGTCCATGCTCTTAATTTTCTAAAAAACTGAACCCATACCGTGTTAGCTATAGGTATACTCTGCTTATAGAAAGAGAAGGAAGAAAGACAGGGAAAGAGAGGGGAAAAAAAAAAAAAAACAAGGAAGGAGGGAAGAGGGAGAATGAGGAAGAAGCACCGGGTGAGGAAGAGACTCATAAATGACAATGATGAGTCACTGTCATCACTATCATCACCAGCTGGGTTTATTTAATTGGAAACCACATATTTAGAGAATGTATCATTTGAAAATGCTTCCAATATAATCCTATTTATGCTGCAAAATACCTGTACTTGCAGACAGTGAAATAATGCCTTAAAATCCAAATCTGCTTAAACCAGACATTTGAATTTGCTGAGTAGACTAAGATTGTGGGGGAATATTTCAGGATATGCAGAAGCTGAGGGAAAAAATGTGTGTCTGAAGAAAGGATTCCATTTCTACCATGTTCCTAAAAACTATATTCTGTTTTCAAGTGTAGCCTTGATAACTGAGTTTAAACTTTTGCAAAAATGTGTTAAATAGATATTCGAAAGATGCTGTCAGTGCAGGTATGTTTTCTAGGCACAGAGAGCTATCCCATAACACGTACAGATTCTCAAACGGGTGGTTAGGAAATGCATTGTGAAATTAGAGACACATTGTAACCGTGTGTGTGTGTGTGTGTGTGTGTGTGTGTGTGTGTGTGTGTGGTGGAGGCAGGGGGTCTGGAGGGTAAGGTCCTGATGCAGAAGAAATCAGATTGCGGAAGTGAGGCCCGAACCCTGGGACCCAAAGAATAATTGTGTGTGAAGCGATTTGGGTAAATAGAAGACAGGAAGAGATGACAATGTTTATGTAACAAAGCTAATCATTCAAAATGTCGTACCCAAACACTCACTTGGTTGACTGAATTTACTTCCTAATGAATTAATGTGATAATTTAGACAGCTATGCTTTGGGGTATCACGTAACAAAACGCATTAGCGTTGCAGACCTCTGAGAAGATGTTACCCTGGTCCTGCTCGAAACGGCACATCTCCATTTGTTTCTTTAGAGCTTAGATGCATTATTTCTTTCTGGTCGTTTAAACTTTGTGTCTTGCCTCCACGAAGAGTATCTTGATGCAGTTCTCTCTTATATAAATACTCTTCCCCCAAATTTTTGCTTTGTTTTCGTTAGTCTCCATGTTCCGATAATTCTTACCACATGGAGCAAAACATTTCAACACTTTATTTATTTAGGAAAATGGAGGCCCTAATTTTGTTCTTTCATTTGGTAGAGCTCAAAATAAGAAAGTGATGGTACTTCAAAAATGGTTTTATATTAAAGAAAAATGTGTTCCATATCCACTTCAAAAGGGGGGGAAAAACCTGTCAGGTTTTTGACTACCTAGAATTTGATTCATCTTCTAATGCTTCCTGAGTAACTTCAATCGCTAGAATGCAAGGTCCATGAGGAGACAGATTTTTTTGTTTTTTATGAGTTTTGTTCAGCGAGATATTGCCAGTGTTTAGACTTACAGGCACACAGGTTCTCAAAAGTATTTGCGAATAAATAAACAAACTATCACCCTGGGATGCAATTTAGATTTAAAAACTCACAAATTTCAAATAAAAAATATTTCAAGGGATTAATCCCGGTGAATTAAGGAAGTGTCCTTTTATAGGGCTGTGTAAACATGATGGTTTCTTAGAAAGGTTTGGCTTCACAATATATGTGAATTTTCTTTTTATGTTTGCTTATTTAGAAGTTCTCACAAAAATCAGCTGATCTATAAATTTTAAACATTGGTAAAAATACAAAATCTTCTACATGCCGGTAGCTATTTACAGAAAGCTGAATTAACTTCTTCATTATAGAATCATATACATATAGAATGTATACTGTGAACATTTCTTTCTTTTCTTTTTAAGATTTTATTTATTCATTTGACAGAGATACAGCTAGTGAGAGGGAACACAAGCAGGGGGAGTGGGAGAGGAAGAAGCAGGCTCCCAGCGGAGGAGCCTGATGTGGGGCTCGATCCCAGAACCCCGGGATCACGCCCTGAGCCGAAGGCAGACGCTTAACGACTGAGCCACCCAGGCGCCCCTGAACATTTCTTTCTATCAATTGGATTGTAGTTCTTAATTTTCAACTGTTCTTTCTGTAAAAATCACAATTTGCTTAGACTTTCTGATTTTAAAGGTCTGGCGTTCCCCAACCTAAGGTCTGTCCTGTACATGGAGATTGCCCTACTGACCAAACTGCATCAAAGCCTGCTCATAAATCTGACCTCGTATCTAATATATACTTTTAAATTTTATTTGAATCCTTGACTTTCTTTTAGATAAGCTCTACTCTTACTATCTTTCATCTGCACTAACTTGTTTTCCCCTCCCATCAACAGGGTAGTTAGCTGGACAGAGCTGTCTTGGATAATCTAATTAAGTTTCTGCTTTCTGTTAGCACATCCCAAGCATCTACTCTCTGGGTTTAGAAGGAGAGCTTTCTTTTTCTTTTTCTCTTTTTTTTTTTTTTTTTTTTTGAGCGAGGTGGAGGGGCAGAGCGAGAGGGAGAAGCAGACTCTGCGCTGAGCAGGGAGCCCGAAGTGGGACTAGATCCCAGGACCCGGGGATCATGACCTGCGCCCAAGGCAGACGCTTAACTGACGGAGCTACCCAGGAGCCCCTGGAAGGAGAGCTTTCTATTTCTATTGTGAAAAACCACAAACTAGCTAAATCAGGGCAATGGCCATAATTGACGGAGAGTTACCTTGAAATGGGATATTGAGGGACGTGGACGCAGAGCAGGCTGCGGCCACGTGATTGGTGTTGACAGGCCTCCGGTATTCCCCTTGACCCTATCCCTTACTTCTGCCTCTTCTGCCTCATTCAGTGGGATTCAGTCCGCTGCTTTTTCTAGTTCTCTCTTTTTCCACTCTTGGTCACCAAAAAAACATATGGAATTCATACCCCCTTAGACAAACACTTTTCAGGTAATTTCTTCATATTAAAGGGGTCACTTGCTTCATTAGGTAATTCAGAATTGACGATAAATGTGCTTTAAGAAATTACTATCATTGGGTTTATCAGCCTAACTTCGCCACTCTCAAATAACGTGCTTTTTATTACATGGGGTTTGCTTTTGTTTCCAGTGAATTAGAGGATTTCAATTAATGTTCTTTACTCGGCATTACTTATTATTTCCTTGGGAAATGAATTGATCCCGGAATTTCTGTAAGACCGAATTAAGGTGTCACTTTTAAAGAGAGAGGAAGAGTGGAGCAGAGGATGGTCTGTTCTGGCTGTTCGAATTGTTTCCTCTTTGTGGGAGGCAGGTCAAAGTGATCCCATGGGTCAGGACAATTCTCTTTCCTGGAATACTTAGACTTCTTAAATATTTTTTACATGGATAAACCTACCCTCCAAGGGTAGATATTTTGGAAATATTTTCAAATCAAAGCACTGGTTATGATAGTGAAAAAAGCTTTTCAGCAATATGAGAGAAACAGAAATAATATTTTGATTTCTCTGGTTTATATCCCAAATCATGATATTTTTTTACTTCCTTAGATTTTTTTTCTGACCTTACAGACCTGCAATATAAGTAGCAATAATAAAACCTTGTTAGTTTCTTTAAAAGACAAGTTTTCAAAATATTTCATACACATTAACTGGTTAATGCTTTTAGTCACGGTCAGAATTATCCAAATGTTTCCACTCTCTAATGTCACTAGCAGTCACAAAATAAACCTACAATTTGAAAAAAAATGTGATCATAACTTTTTGCTGCTGTGAATTCTAAGGACTAATTATGTACTTGAGAAAGAGAGCTAGATTATTTATTTTTTTCTAAGCTGTTCCTTAGAAGACATTAACTCTCATTTTATGTTGTGTGAAGTTTGAGTTTTCAACACCTCTAGTTGCGTTTTCCTAACATCTAAAAAAAGGAGAAAAATGGATTGATAATTTCCTTTCCCCTTCACAGAAATAATTGAATTACCTTAAAGTGTGTGTGTGGGGGGGGACAGAGAAATAAAATATAAAAAGATGACTCACTTCCTTCAATTTCACTCCAGCTTACTTCACCTCTTCACATCGTGTCCCTCACTGTTACATTTTCATATGTTCCATTGCCGTACGATCAATTTCAGCATATAACCATTCCTCTGGGAACTCAGTAACCATGTAAAGTTTTAGAGATTTGTGTCAAGGAAAGGTGCAAACATCTGTAGCAAATTGGTTTTCTATGGGGTTTTTTGTTTGTTTATTTTACTTTTACTCAATAAAATACTAGCAATAGAATGGTTTGATAAGAGATAAAAAAAAATTTCTAGGACCCATAACAGTTTATGGTAGTAAAAAATATTCCCTATTATAAGGGATTTCTTCCTTCACGACTGAGAGAAGATCCTGTTGTCTTTGCTTTTATATAAGTTGAAAAGCAATTTTCTTCCTCAATTTCCTCCAAATAGACAACACTACTGACCTCATAAAGTTACTCTGAAGCTTAAATGAGACAGTTCATGTAACATACTTGCAGAACTCAATAAAAGTATTATTATTGTGATGATCATTATCCTTATTATGGTTTTACTCCCAAGAGTTACAATACCTGGCTCTGTCCATAACCTCCCCTTAATAGTTATTCTTTAGTCTTTAAATGTCTCAAACTCACTGTTGGAATTTGTTTTTACCAAATACTAATTTCCATAAACATGATGGAAGGAGAAAAAGTAGAGAAGAAGAAGGTATTGTGAATACAGTGGTGTTCTCCCCAAAGGTGGGGCTCTTTAGAAATTACCCTCTGGTCGTGCTCCTGTTTCTCATTATTACTAGTACTTTTACTCCTAAGGCTAATTTTGTGGTGGCCTGGGGTTTTGATAGACTCTGTTTTGGTAAACTCTACTATAAGTGAGGTGACAGTAATTATCTGGTCAATTACAGCAGTGACAGTCGATCTGATTATTTAGTTTAAAATGTATAGCTTTTAAAAAAGTTATCTAGGTGAGGGAAAAGATGACTTTTAAGACCAAATTGCATGCATGTGAGGCTAAATTAATTTACCTTTAATGTCAAAGCTAATTAATCTTTAATTTCTTTAACTTCTGATATGGATCTTTAAATGCAGAAATTTCCAAAGGATTAAGACTAGAGCTTCAAGGGACGTCTGGGTGGCTCAGTCGGTTAAGCATCTGCCTTCAGCTCAGGTCATGATCCCAGGGTCCTGGGATCGAGTCTGGTATCGGGCTCCTTGCTCAGCAGGGAGCCTTCTTCTCCCTCTGCCTGCCACTTCCCTTGTTTGTGCTCTCTCTCTCTCTCTTTCACTTTGATAAATAAATAAAGTGTTTAAAAAAAGACGAGAGCTTCGATTTACAAATGAGGGGAAATAAAAGCTAGCAGCATAGGAAACAAATACGCACATTTTTCTTCTTCTTTTTTTTTTTACATACATATGTGTATATATATTTTTTCCAAGAAAATGATATGGTTCATAATAAATACTTTGTGTTAGTTACATTGCTATAATGATTTTTTTAATCCTTTTGAGTTACAGTCTCTCCGAGGGCAGGCACACAGTCCCTTCCTGTTATATGGCGGTTATCATATTCTCACAGGCCCTCTTCCTTCGCCCCTCACCCCAGGTACAATCTCTGCAATGAGTTTAGTTTTTCAAAAGCTGAGAGGAGCTGTAGACTTTAGGCTTTTGGTTCTTGGTCATTGAGGACCAGGCTAAAATCTCTGCAGAAGGAATTAAATATTTCAAGGGGGTGGGGTGGTTCGAGGTAGAACAAGCAGAACTGGGATGTCAATGACTCGTCCTGCCTCAAGCGCCATGAAGGAAAGGTACAGGGCGCTATGAGAAGCTATAACACATTATCCTCCCGACAACTCCATGAAGCAGGCATGCGATGCAGGGGACAGACGCAGGTGCACCTAAACTAGGCTTTTGGGGGTTGGGGAGGGTGGATTTAGACACACAGACTCTTTAGAATAACAAATTAACAGCAATTGTAAAGTGTAATTTTGAACATGGCAAAAACAACCCCACCAACCAAACACACGAGTATATTCCCTTTACATTCTCTCAGTCCCTGTACATGGCCACATTGTGACATGACTGTAATCATGGCATACAGATTACTTTGCATGGGGTTTTTTCTTACTAACGTATTATGATGGACCTTTCCCTGTGTTTCCATCCTTATAATTAGCATTTTCAACTACAGCAAGAGATTCCTTGTGAAGTGGGCCATGATTGGCTCAGCTATTCTGTGGTTGGACTCTGGTGCTTTCCAGCCTTTCACTATCATAAATAATCCCTCACAGCAGCCTTCTCCAAAGAGCTCTTGACCTCCACTGAATCCAGAAGATAAATCCTCAGGGGCCAGAAGTTTTGTGTTGAGAGGCGACGTAGTAGGAAGACCATAGGGCTGTGGGTCACACAGAACTGGGCTGGATTTCCCTGTGGGGAAATCTGGCTCCATTCCCCTTTGGGGCTTGGTCTTCAATTCAGTGTTTTCAACCTCTGGCTCCAGTCAACCCCTTGAGGCGGGGCCTTTGAACTTGCTGTTCCTTCTGGAGCACGTTTCCTGCGGATCTTCCTGAGTATCTCCCAGGCAACATCCAGACCTCAGCTCAGAAGTCGCCTCCTTAGAGGTGCCTTCCTGTGCTGCCCAACTCTCCCGTGCCCAAGCTTTGGCCCATTACCTTTTTTTAATTCCCTTCTGGGCTCCTATTGCTCTCTGGAATGGTGTTGGCCCATTTCTTGTCGCCTGTTCACTGTCTCCGACAGAGCTGTGGGTGCAGGAGGGCCGGGAAGGGTCCTGTCCCCTCCGGCCGCAGCTTGGACGCTCCCGGGGACACTGGCACCGTGACACCTCCCCTCTGGGGTTTCCCACCTGCCCCAGCCCCACCGCTGCATCCTTCTTCTTTACCCAAGTATTGATTAGACAGATTCAGAGCTGTATTTAACACTCATTCCCAGAATATGTCTTATACTTGCCAGTTTCCACATGGAAAAAATAATCGGTAATTATTCCACTTTTTTACTTAAGGGAAACTCTTTTTGTAACTTATTGTGACTGTAATGACTTCAATGAACTTTTTGGATAGTTATGTTTTTATACTTCTATATCTGGTCTTTATGGTTTTTTTTTCCCATTATAGTACAGATTTCTCTAAATTTTTCCAAAACCACGTATGGAATTTTGGAATCAAGTGGTACTGAATCATTTCATCCTCAGTGTGGAGCCAACTTCGTATTCAGTTTTGAATGGATACTGGTTGCTCATTTCATCTGATGACGCAGGCTTGTGTTCTAGTTGATGGCCATAGAAGTATAAGCACACAGAAGCACAAATACTTACTAAATGTACTGCATAACCAGGAGGATAACATCTGGGGGCCCTAGGCTTGGGGAGAAGAACACTGTGTTCACATTGCCTTTTTCTTCTCTATTCTTTCTCCAAACAGGTTTACAGAGGTTAGAACTTGGTGAAACCAATACCAAGGTTGAGCATGAGACATCTAAAACAAGTAACTGTGAAGAGAAGGATATGGAAAGACCCCAACATCGTTATTAATGGTGCCAGGCACCCAACCAACCTGCTTGTATCTAGTAAGACTTTGTAACTGTGAACAATTCGCTTCTCTTTAAGATTTATTTCTCCAGCTGCAGGATGAGAGTACTGACCAGGTTCCTTCCAAAACTGACATTTCTAGGATTAACTCAGCACATTTTATCACCCCTCGTTTCTCCTCCTGTAATCACCGACATCTAATGTCGCTTCATCCCCAGAGAAGGGCAGTTTGCCAAAGTATGAGGACATGGGTATTTTCAATAAGCTATAGATCATTCTGATGAATGGCAGAAATCCAGGGCCTATTGCTCTCATCAATACCCAAACAACTTTTTATGCATGGCTTTACAGCAATATAGACTAAATACTAGTATAAATCAGTTTCTTCCCTACAACATTATTGATAGACATCATGGTTCCCTGTAAAGGGAAATTCTAACAGAGGGTCATTAGTGATAAAAAAAGAATACTACTTTTTTTTCTTCCACGAACTTTTTTTAGTTGAAACAATTGGAGCATAGTTTATAGATTATGCAAAGTGTAGGTTTTGCGACAGAGAAAATGGTTTGTCAGCTATTATTTTTATTTTCATATGTAAGAGCCTAAGAGTGATTTCCAATGCCAACTGACACTCCATTGCAAAATAACCTCAAGAAGTCAGTCAAGCCCATCTCAGATAAAAGTAAATGTACTACAGCCCCACCTTCTCCATTCACCCACAGTCATCATTACTATCTCCCATTTTTACAATGAGGAGTATATCGTTGGGCTAATAGTGGGTCATAGCATTTTGCTTATATGAAAAATATCAGCTTTGTTGGAAGAAAGTGTCATGGTGAGGATTTGGTGGCTTTAAAAATTATTATTTTGGGGGGGGTGCCTGTGTGGCTCAGTCAGTTAAGTGTCCAACTCTTGATTTCAGCTGAGGTCATGATCAGAGTTATGACATGAAGCCCTGAGTCCAGCTGGGCATAGAGCCTGCTTGAGATTCTCTCCCTCTCCTTCTGCCCCTCCCCCTGACTCACTCCTGTATGTGCTGTATCTCAAATAAATAAATGAATCTTAAAAAACAAAAAAGAGGGACACTTGGGTGGCTCAGTCACTTAAGCGTCTGCCTTTGGCTCAGGTCATGATCCCAGGGTCCTAGGATTGAGCCCCACACTGGGCTCCCTGCCCAGCGGGGAGTCTGCTTCTCCCTCTGCCTGCTGGTCCCCCTGCTTGTGCGCGTGCACTCTCTCTTTCTCTGATAAATAAATAAATAAATGAAATCTTTAAAAAAAGAAAAATATTACTTTTTATTGAAGGTGAGGTAATAAATATTTTCTACAAATATTTATTAAGCATCTACTGCATGTTGGCCCATCCTCTTAGACAATGCATTTACAACCAGGAACCAGAAGTGGTTCCTGGTCTAAAAGGGCTAATGGAGGAAAACAGTAGAGAAAATATAGAAGTAAAAGAAAAACAGGAAAGAAGGAAGGGAGGGAGGAAGGAGAAAAAGAAGGAAGGAAGGAAGGAAGGAAGGAAGGAAGGAAGGAAGGAAGGAAGGAAGGAAGAAAGAAGGAAAGAAAGAAAGAAAGAAAAGAAAGGAAAAGAAGAGAAAAGAAAGGTAAGGAAGAAAGAAACCAAAGTTCTACTTTTGGCTTTTCTGCCCCTGACTCATAGTATTAACTTGAACCAGTGACCAACTTTCGTCTGTTAACTAAGCCCATCCACACAACAGTGAGAAAATGCTTCAGCTTCCCTGTTTGAATGCGGGACAACTGCTGAGATCACTTACATAAATATTTTTCTTTGAGCTCCCTAGAAGACAGGAACTTTATAAATATTTAGTATTATTGTTGCACCTTAGGTACGAGTAGACAGGAAAATTATGATACTCCTCTATTTACGTAAGAAACAGCCTATTTCGGACAATTCCAGTTCATGCCAAGCAACTTTGCATTGGTTTGTTAGTGTCCCTTGGGCTTTCCTTTTTCCTTTCTCCTCCCCCCCTTGCAGCTGATGAATGTGGAAATATAAATAAACCTTCACAGCAGAGGGTAGGAAGGTGAGGAAGCTCAGCGTGGGAGTAGTCATACTGGCCGACCTCAAGCTGTGTATCAGAATGGGTGAGGATTCAAACTAAACATTAGATTTTAAATTCCTGATTGAAAAGTGTGAGAAAATGATTCATTTTAACAATGAGTAATTTGGTTGCATGTTCTGTACTTGAGTAAGACCTTGCTGAATCTCTAGTTTTGTCTGTTCTGTTTCTTTTTTGGATACACACGGTGAGAAGAACCCTAAAAAAACGGGATTGTAACTGGCATGTTTAGAGTCTGTTTGTTTCAAGTGGAGTCTTCCAAAATTAATTCACCTGTTTCTTTGCAAATTCTTGTCCCACAGGCTGTTCCTCCAAGATTTTAATGGGACAAAGTTCCAGAATGATGTTCTCAGAATGCATACAAGGGTTATTTTTGGATGGTGGACTTTCAGGTGATCTTTTTAGTTTACTTTCTTATTCATACTTCCCCGCATTTCCTGACTTTTTTCCTTCTAAATAAGGAGCAAGTTATCATTTTTACAAAAACAATATTTTTTGTAAATAGTTTTGAAAAATAATAAAATTGAAACCCCTTACCACTGATTTCATTCTTCTCTCTGCCCAAGTTTCTAAAGGACCTCTACTTTCTTCTTGCTTTCCTTGCCAATTGAAGACTAGCAGTTATGCAGTAATTCATTTCCAAATTGGGAAAGTGAGTCCTCTGTGCCATTGAGTAGGCAGTCGGTGTTGGTCTAGGGAGCTCAGGCAACTAATGAACTACACTTACATAAAATTTTCTCTTTTGTCTTCATTTATGGGGATAATTCAAGCCAAAGCAGAGTGGGTCTCTTGCATATGAATTATGCTGGTAATGTTCTGCTTATTGACCTAATGTCAAGATGATTTTAATAGTTTTAATATTTCTTGAGCACTCAGGGTGTTTTAGATACAATGTCAGTTACAGACAAACAAAAGACAATAACTCCACATCCAATGATTCTACTTAATGAAATAATAAAAACCATTTAAGACTTTCTCTTTTGTGTATCCATGTGTGGTCTTCTTTTCTATTTTTGCTTCAATACAAATGCAGAGCAGAACACTCAACATATCTGGGGACCAAGCTTTCTCCCCACCATCCAACTTCCTAAAGAGGATGCTTCCAGGAGGGTCTGCAAAGGCATCTATTCCTTTTTCTATAAATATTTAGTAAGCACCTATTGCGTGCTGGTCCGTAC
Organism: Ursus americanus; assembly: GCF_024610735.1. Taxonomy (NCBI): domain Eukaryota; kingdom Metazoa; phylum Chordata; class Mammalia; order Carnivora; family Ursidae; genus Ursus; species Ursus americanus. The sequence continues at coordinate 45,770,114 of NC_142137.1, read as the reverse complement.
CCCAGGTAATGGATTTACCACTGGAAACCAGAAGGGTTCCTGATCAGAGAGGCTAATGGAGGAATACAAGCATATCAATGAGGCCTGGATGGAATATTTCATGAACACCACTATGGAGGGGCCAATGTCATCTGGCAGAAGTATCAGAGGAAGGATCAGAAAATATTTCAGAGGGGAGAAAAGGCAAATGTGGCAGAGTGATGTGAAACGGCAGGACTCTCTTTTGAAAATTCTAGAGGTAATTTTCATGTCTAGAGGGCATGAGGTGAGTGAGGTGAGAGTGATGGAAGGTGGCGCCAGAACATTAAATGGGGGGCAGGTTCTAGATGTGAATTTAGGACTCATAGAACCAACCTCAGGAAGCAGATAGAGCTGGGGGTTCCAGGCTCCTCCATGCTAGGAATAAAAGTAGGGTCACAAAGCAGGAAGTTTGCCTTTGATTGCTCTGGAATAACTGAGGTCCCCTGAAATCCTGCCCACCGTGGTGAGTGTGCCTCACATGGTGCCAAGACCCATTCCTCTTGGCCTCCACGTCCACCATGTTGTTCCTCTCTCTCCACATGCCTCTTCTTTCATGGCTGGAGCCAGCGGCAATAGCCAAGACCATGGTACTTGTAGGCACTCAACTCTTTCTTGCCTTGTCCCACAGTTTCAACAGCCCTCTTCTCTGATGCTGGCCTCTTGTCATGGCTAACCCTGTAGACTTCCATCCCCTCTCTCCTTGGGATGGGTTCCTTCTCAGGCCGCCCTGGAACTCTCTAGTCAGCAGATCCACTTGAAGGTCGCCTCCCAGATATGGTGACATGTGCCTGAATCTTTGGGAGAACAACATTTTGATGCAGGCTGGTGACTTTGGAAAAGTTCTAGGAAAAGAAATGGAAAGAGAAAATAGGAGGAAGAAAAAGCAGGCTGCACTATGACTTGAAGAGAGAGAACAGGATGTACATATGGGTGACTCCAAAGTCAGAGTAAAGTGTACATATTTGTAGTATTCTTTTTACCTCTATTTTTTCAACTGAAATCCTCTATTATTTTTCTATTTTGTATTGTTTGTATGTTTGTAAGCCACTTTAGAACTTTTTTTGAAACATGGCAGAATATAAATACATGACTAAATAAATACAGAAGGTAATTTATAGTCACTGCATTGAGTACCTAGCGTTCTGAAGACAGGAGTGATGTGGTCAAAAACACTTTTTGCTAAAACACTTTTTGCTAAACGCGACTGTGGTCCGAACTTGACACAGCAGGAAAGAGGATTTCAAATTATAATCTAACTTCCAAGTGATGCTTTAACCTTGACCTACGATGGCAAAGTAGTTGGCAGCATTTGTCCCCTAAACACCAAAACTGACCCAGGAGGAAGACACGCACCAGGGCTCTGACACCTGCCATCAGGAGCGAGACTTCCCCAGTCTTGGGGCTCTCACAGGGTGAAAGGGTGGGAGAAATGTCCTGGAGGAGGTTGGATGGTGTCGCTTTCGGGGGGGTTAGGGAGATCTCTTGGTACAATGGCTGCAGAAAGCCAACTGCAATGGTTACCCCAACTGGGACTTTCTTTTAGGGTTCCTCCACCGAAACCCAGGATTATCCCTTTCGATCACTCAACTCCTCCCCCTCTCGGCTAGGCTGAACTTGCCCTCTCTTATCAGTTTCTCCTTTCCCCGGGACCCCGCCCCCATCCCGCCCCAACAAGAGCCCACATTCTCCCAGAATTAGCCTGCTCACTCCTTTACCCTCGCCCCCAGCCCCCTTTTCCCGGCTTCTGCCTCCTCCACCCAGGACGCCCCCCTCTTGCCTCCCCATAGAGCCCAGACCTCGGGGACGGAGACCCGGCTGCGGCGCCGCAGGTGGTTGGGCGGGAAGTCAGAAGGGCGGAGGGTAGCCGGCGGCGGGGAGCGGAGCGGGTGGGGCCCCTCCCCGCGGGCGGGCGCGCGGCGGGCCGAGGGGGCGGGCCCAGGCCTCCCGCGCGCCGCCGCCGCCCCTCGAGCCGCCTCCTCGCTCCGCCAGTCGGCGCGACCCAGGTGCCGGCGGGCAGGAGGCGCCCGAGGATGTGCGGCTGGCTGCTGCTCCTCCTCTGGGGGCTGCTCCCCGGCGCGGTGGCAGGGGGCTTGGACCGGGCCCTCCCTCACCGCACCCTCCTCGACTCCGAGGGCAAGTACTGGCTGAGCTGGGGCCCCCGGGGCGGCAGGCTCGCCTTCCGCCTCGAGGTGCGCACCGCTGGCTACGTGGGCTTCGGCTTCTCGCCCACCGGGGCCATGGCCGCGGCGGACATCGTCGTGGGCGGGGTGGCCCACGGGCGGCCCTATCTGCAGGTAAGCGCGTCCCCTCCCGGAGCCCGCCCCGCCGAGCTCCGTCCAGTCTCCCGCCCTCGGGGCAGGCGCGAGTGCAGGCGCTCCCGCGGCCGCCCGGTGTCCTCCGCGGCCGGGGCTGGAAGCCGTCGCTCCCCGGAGCCCTGCAGCCCGAACCCCGCACGCGCTCCCCTTGGAGGTCGGCTCCCGCACCCCCGGAGCCAAAGGCGCCCGCCGCTGGGCCTCGCGCCTCCGCCGCCCGGCCCCGAGTCCTCGCCTGGGGAAGCCGAGCACGGGTGACCTCGGGAAGCTTTCTCTGAACACTTTCCTGTCCCCAGCGCCCCACTTACTAGATTCCCTCACATACACACCTGCCACACATCCCCGTTCATCCCTCCGGGGAAAGGAGAACGACCCTTTGGGGACCTAACGGGACGACTGTCAAGGTTGGAGGGACCTGTGAGCTTTAGCACTTTGCTGTCTTGCTGTCGAGGACCAGGATCCCAGAACTCACCAAATCGTAGCTCTTCTGGAGTCCTCAGGCACGGAGCTGAGGTCAGCTGCCTCATCTGAGAGATGAATGCAAGGTCCCCAAAAATCATTTAGGACCTTTGCTATTCTGGGAGCCGGTTAGGATGCCCATTCAGAGACCCGCAAAACTTAGAGATCCCCAGGCAAAATCCTCTAGGAAGTGGGGAAACTTTTAGCTAATTTTAATAGCTAACAAAGTTAATTTGACGGCTGCCTATTTGCTTTGAAAGAGTCGGAGTAGATACGATACGTTGCCTGTTCATAGATACCTTTATGAATGGGGGGGGGGGGAAGAACTTAAGAAAACCACAATGATTAGGTGGTTGGATTTTCAGGACATCTTTGTTTGATCTTGACAACATTTGGACACTTTTCCACAATTACATAACATCGTGGTGCTTATACTCTGTTACTTATAAAAGTTCATCCCGAAATACTGCCCTTTGCTGAAAGTCTCTCCTTCCAAATGAAAACTCCTTGCTGTTCTGGCATTGGGTTAAGGTTTTGATGATATTAAAATCAATGCACCGGATGAATACCAAAGTGCCTTTCTCAGTAATTTTATTCCTGACTTCTAAGTTTGATTTCCACAACTTTCTGGCTGAGATGTTATCAAATTTTAACTCTAATTCTGGCACTGAGCTGTTAACTCTGGCTAGAAATAAAGAAAATGACAGTAATAAAAGCTTTAAAACCATCCTGTTGTCTGTTGTTTTCATAAATTAATCTTTTTCTCCCAAAATAAGTATTCTACAACTCCAGTAAAATTAAGTTTTATGAGGATTGTGCTTTGTTGAAGTCACTGATGTATAAATTTCCTCCTGCGGCAGCATTTCAGGCATTAAATTTGTAAACCAAGAATTTGATTCCAGGCACAGGCCTTACTAGATGAATAACTTAACTCTCTAATGATAATGAAGAAGAAAATACCTTATTTAAATACCTAATTGAGCCAAGTCTTTTTGTTTGTTTGTTCATGGTGGGAGAGGCAATGTGCCCCTTAACTATCCTTGCAGGTTTTGTTGAAAGGGACATGGAGAATCTTTCTGTGACAATATAAGACAGGGTATACTTTAAAAGATAACTTGATATTGTTTCCCCCCAAAGAGTAGCATTTCTAGAAAGCCCATCCAATTTGATATCAAATGAAAGACCAAGAGTAGAGTCCTGTTTCAACATGCCATAATTGGCCCACCACAAAAACAGACTTTGTTAAACTACAGAGTGTTTTCACACTGCTGGTGGTTCTTTATAAAGATTGCATAAAAATTAACTAAGTGCTCTCTGGATTGACTTTGAGACCTAGAAATTTTCTCAAAGTAATCAGTGAATACCTATCACTATGAGATAAGCCTTACAAATGGTCACTTTCCCAATATATTTAATGAGCAAGAAATAAGATTTTCCCCTCATTTTTATTCCTAAGGAAATAAGATCCTTATTTTCATCTATAAATGGTAATTATTTTCTTAGCGGATTGACATCCTTTACTGTTCCCTTTCCTTAATCTTATTCATTCTAGGACATATAAAATACACTAAAAGTTATGCTAATCAGTTATATGGAAAGAAAATGGACTAAAACCTCTTTAATAAAATGAAAGACACCAAACACTAAAAATGAAAAGAAATGTGTCAGTTCCATCTGGGTCATCCAAGCTAGGTGATTTTCCAAAACTTGAAATCGAATCTTCTCTCTAGAAACTATTAATTTGCGAGTGTTCACACAGTGATGTGATAAGGATATCCTAAGCAACTATACCAAAAGTTGAATAGGGTTCTTAAACAGTGTATGTGATTCAAGTAGGAGACTTTGGATTTGATGTAATTTTACTCCCAGCGAGAATGAACTTTGCCAAACAAAGCATTGGCTTCTGGGGCATCCACGCACTTGCAGCTGCTCATGGTTGGAGATGGCATCAGGCTGCCTGATAATACCCTACATTGACACCGGGGTCACCTCCCCTTGCTGCTTTTTTTTTCCCCATAAATTTTATGTTCTTCTTATTTAATTTTTAAAAACTTGAACTTCAGATATTTTTTCTGTCATTGCTCTGACTTCTATTTTTCTGGTTATCTTAAACTTTTATATCAACTCCTGAATAACTGTGTGAGAATAAATTCCAGCCAACCAGTAGAGAATTATTGGTTAAAATAGGTGCTACAAACCCAAATGCCTATAGAGGTCACACAGCGAGTATAAAAGAGTGACGAGCTTGATCCCATGCTACAGACAGTAGAGAGGATGGAGGAAAAACGGGTTTTGTGACTGAGTTACTGTTTTGTGGGAATGCAAATGGGTATTGGCAGATCTTTTGTTTTTGTTTTTGCTTTTTTTGAGAAAGATGGAAATTTAGATGTGCGTAAATAAAATCTGATTACGAAATCCTGGCCACACTTCAAGTTTGTACAAAGCACCATGTAGAGCACATATATACACAAAATTTTAGTGGAGATGAGAGCCCATGGACAACTTAATCTGGGGCCAAGAGGGAAAAGGCTAAGGTTAGTAAAGAATCAACCCGAATTATGACAAGCCACGAAAGGCAGAGAGGCAGGTCCCATATCTCTTCAAGCCTGGCTTATTCTGTGCCAAGAAATGTCCAGTGTCAGAGGGGACCTTGCCCGTTTCTTTTTTTTTTTAATCTATTATATAACACAACACCCCCAAAACATAGTCACTTAACACAGTGACAGTTTGCTCACAAATCTGCAATTCGAGGAGAGACTAAGTGGGGACATATCTCTACTTCACTTGATGTCACCTCTAGGGTGAGTAGTTGGAATCATCGGAAGGCTCCCTCAGTCACTTGCCTGACTGGCAGCTGCTCTTGGCTCTTGGCTGGGGATCTCAGTGGTGGGAGCGTGGCCACTCCACGTTGCCACTCAGTTTCCCCACAGCTGAGTGGCCGGGTCCCCGTGGTCCCAAGAGGCCCAGGCAGAAACTGGATAGCAGCCTTTTATAACTTAGCCTTTGAATCATCTTCGCTGTAGTCACATCTCGCTGGATTCATGAGGGAACATAGACTCCACCTCAGGATCACATCGTAAGGGGTTCACAGCGGAATGAAATATATGCATGTGGCCATCTTTGCAAAATACTTGCTTCCACACCCATCCCCACTGACTTGTCACCGTCTCCTTCCTATGACCACCTTTGAGTACGTGTCTACATGGCTTCACTCTCTCTTGACGCTACTGAGATTGGGAGGCAATATTCACTTATTCACCTTCTTTCGTTTTACACACACTCTCTCACACGACTCACAAGGAGTTAGTGAAGAGTTACTTCTATTCCACACTCCCCCGCCAATAAAGACTACCGAAGCTCTACAACTCCATATTTTTCAGTGGTTGCCAGTCACAGATTCAGAGTTGGGCCCAATGAGAATACCTCCAGAGGGCAGTGTGACATTTGCTTGTAGGCTTGTGGAGCGAAGAATCAAATTCCGATTTTCTTGCCTCAAGGCAATAGGCTTGGCTACCGTTAAAACTATACCCAGAGGAGAGGCTGTATGTCCATTTTGTAACCCACTGACCCAGTCTGGAGACAGTTCCTCAAATGGTGTATAACCAGGTCTGATCAAATGGGAAAGAAAAGAGAACTGTGGTTGGGAAGTGAAGCCTGTCTCAGTATAATCTATCAGATACACTGTTGTGGAGTGGCTCACACTTGGGGTAACATGACCCCTGGGATGCTGCTGAGGTCATTTCTGCACTGTCTTTCACAGGATTGCCAGGGGCGGGGGTGGGAAGCAGTCTTTCCTCTTGCATTGGCTTTTGAAAACCTCACTATTTTGTCTCAATGAATTAACTCTCACTTCCCTGATGGATTCATGTCCTTTCCTTGTACTTTGCCCCTTTTTGACACAGTGCAATCCCACCCCCACCCCAGCCACTTAGCAACTGTGAGTCCCCATTTGAGGCAAGTAATCCGGGTTGATGAATGCCTAGTTTGTGTGAGTTAGAGAAGAGGGCAGCATTGTCGGATGTGCCGGTTGAATTTGCACAAAAATTGATTCACTCTTCCTTTGGGGGTAGAAATGGCTAGTGAATGGAGGCTGAAACATATGTCATCGTTTGTTACTGCCTTGCTTCTGGGCTGTCTCTAAAACTGAAACATTTCTGTGATGAGAAGTAAGTCTTCAGCAGCAGGGTAATTGCTGCTGGGCTGTTCGCTGAGGAAGTGCTTGGAAATTGTGCTGTGATTTGAAATCACAGAAAACAGGGAGCATTCTTTGTGGTTAACGATGTGCTGCTTTTAAGCGCACCCCAGCCAACGGCAACAAAGAAATGTTTGGAAAGCAAATTGAAAAAGCTGTAAGGGAACGATGAAGAGAGTGTACAGCCCTGACACAGCTCAGCTGGGGCTTTGTTAAGAGATATTTATAAGTCTTCAGATTATGCCCCCCCCCAATTTCCAGATGACGAAGGGACCTCTCAAGCTTCGTGCTTTGTGCATTAGTAATAAGGACACGTGAGCCAGTGCAATGCCCCACACACGATGAGACTCTTCAGCTGTGTGGTTCTCCCTGGCACAGCAGATGATTTCATAATGCCAGCCAGAGGAAACAGGGCAGACCTAAGAGCCAAGGGAATAATGCACCTGAACTGACCAGCAAGTTCAAGGCTTCAAACAACCAATGGCATATTTCTGGATTCTTGGAAGGAAGGCAGAGTCCACTTCAAAGAAAGTGAATGGTGGCTTATTGATTCATTTTTTGTAATAGAGTCCTAGTACAATAAAGTTGCTGGCAAAAGGAATTAATTCATTATACACCCCCGTGTTTCTGAGAATGTTTGATCCATATGAAAAAAAAAAGACAAAACCGTGCATATGGTTGCTTCACAATGCTGTTTATTGTAACTTTTTTTTTTTTTTTAAGATTTTTTATTTATTTATTTGACAGAGACAGAGACAGCCAATGAGAGAGGGACCACAAGCAGGGGGAGTGGGAGAGGAAGAAGCAGGCCCACAGAGGAGGAGCCTGACGTGGGGCTCGAACCCGGAACGCCGGGATCACGCCCTGAGCCGAAGGCAGACGCTTTAACCGCTGTGCCACCCAGGCGCCCCTGTTTATTGTAACTTTTAAAAAAATAATCAGTACAGAATTTTAAATAGACAGTTGTTTCCCCAGGAAACTTCTTCCCAATCTGTCTTTCAAGTTTGTTACATTCTAGAGTAGACCAAAAAAAAAAAAAAAAAAAAGGGCTGCTCATAAGGATAGCATATAGAGAATTCTAGAAAAATAACTTCAAATGTGTAATTTTTGTTAACTGTAAAGTTAGAATGATATATCGAGTGCTATACAAATAATGTATAGAGCAGATTTAATTTGCTAGTGAGGCTTTTCCTATTCATCTCATGTAGCCAAAAATTATGAGAAAACTTTAAACAGTTATTGCTCTTACAGGTGAAATGTTGCTGTTCTATGTATTTACTTGCTGCTCTTATGAGCTCAGTGTTCAGGGGCGCCTGGCTGGCTCAGTCTGAAGAACAGTGACTCTTGATCTCAGGGTCATGAGTTTGAGCCCCGTGTTGATGCAGAGATCGCTAAGAAATAGACAAACTTAAAAAAAAAGAGCTCAGAGTTCAGTTGATTCCCCTCAGGTTTCCTAAATTTCCCCACACCCTCAATTTTACAGGTGAGAAACAGAGTCTTATGTACCTATTAAATGGTTTGTTGGAGACCATGCAGATCAGCAGCCTGGATTCATTTCCTCTGGGTTCCGGTTTGCTGTTCTTTCTTCTCCTGCAAGTAAGCGGTAACTTACATAAAAACATATGCCAATTTTCTTCCTTAATAGTTAAAGAATATGTATAATAGAATACATTCTAAAAGTGTTGGTAAAATAAAATCATAGTACTTCTCTTACTACTTTTTTCCCACTACAAATGTCATAGACATTTATTTCAATGATATGATTTTTCATTCATTAAGTTCTCAATATATGCCATACATTATGAGAAGTCCTTAAAGCGTGTACTCTCATGTAATTCCCACAATAGTCCTGTGAGGTCAACGTCTTATTTCTCCCATTTTGTAGATGTACAAACTTGAGGCTCCAGGTCACACAGCAGGGGAATCATTTGTGACTCTCATGAGTGAGTAAAACACTTACCTATGAGCAGTGAACGTTGGAATGCTCATTCATTCGTTTAATCAATATTGACTGAATTTTGTTGACCAGTTCCAAATCCTAGGGACATAGCATTGAGTGAGATGAAGCCAGTGGTGTCATGGAGCTCAGATTTTGTTGGGGGATAAACAAATACGTAAGAAAAATATCGGAAAGTGCTGAGGTTTAAAATAGAGTGATGTGATAAGGGGAAACCATGTGACTATTTCAGATTAGAGTGCTTATAATCAAGACCCGAAGGAAAACAAGTGTCCCAAGTCTTAAAGGTTATCTTTGGAGATTAATCATAGTGTTTACAACTCAAAATATTATATCTATGAAGAAGATTATCTGGCATGTGCATCAAAGAAGTTAGTAGACCTTGAATATAGGAAACTGCTTACCTGGAAGAAATATAATTAATGTTTTAACAAATGTGTCTGAACCACATGAGCTCTCTTTTCTGTTTCTGTGGCATTGCTACACAGAAAGTGTAAGCTCCTCTAGAGTCTTTCAGGCTTTGATCTAGAGACTTCGTGATTTTATAGAACTTTCTTTCTTAATTCTAGGTGTGAATGTTTTTCTCTTATACTCTGTGTTCTTTCTCATCTGCCATAATATTAGAGAGCTAAAGAACTTGGAGAAGCCAGATCAGCAAAACACACGTGACTGTGGCAGATTTCCAACTTTTGGGCAATTTTAAAATGAAAACACGGAAATCTCGGTTTGTTAGAGAAAACTAAATTGCTGAGAAACTGAGAAAGATATTTCCTATGCCAGAAGTCCCCAAACTTCTCTGCACATTAGCACCACTTGGGGGTCTTTAAAAAATTCCAATGCCCAGGTAACTGCCCTCCCTCCCCCATACCAATTAAATCTCATACAATCTCAGGGGGTGGACATAGGCATGAATAAATTTTAGTTTCCCAGGTGATTCTGACCGGCAGACATGTTTGGGAACTCTACTGACTGACCTTATGTGTTCAGGCTCTTTGATAAGAATCAGGTGACTCCTTTGTGGTCAACCTACAGAAGCTTGGAAGATTCCAGGCATCTGGCATGGGGATGCCAAGGAGAATTCCATACCAAGTCATTTAGAGTGCATTTGAAGTTTGATGTTTGAAACAAGGGCTGGCGTATGTGTAGATACTGAAAATTATTTTATAAAATAGAAAAATAAAGTGGATTTTCCTAAAAGGGAAAGGCTTCTGAGATGAGCTTGACAGAGTTATTGATAACTCTGAGTATTTTTTCAGATTTACATGCTGAAGCAAGAGTAGCAACGGAAGGACTGTGGGTAGTGGTGTATTTCAACATATGCTGAACCAGAAATCTCTCTCTTCCTCATAGCTTTCTATCATTTCTATACACCTTTTGTCAGTTGGTTCTAGCTGCTGTATTTCTAGGCAACAGGAATATCTGCTCACACAGAGTCTAAAATTCATAAGTTACATATGGTTACAGGGCATCAAAGGAACATTAATAAATGAAAGTTCTGGATAATCTCAGCCTGTATTTAAGCCAAGAGGAATGTTCTACTTTAAAATCTTTTATTAGAATTCACAGTAACAAAATGGACTCCCTTTGTATTTGGAAAAATTCTCAAGTGTCTTTGCAGTTATGTAAATAGATATCTTCTCCCTTCCTTCCTCTGTTCTCCAAGGGTCCTAATAAGCAGTGAAATGCCCTGAAGCTATTCCCTGCGGAAGGGAGAAGGGGAGTAGTAGTGGGAGTGGTAGATAATTAGTATTTTATTAGGGTCTGGATGGAACATTTACAAGTTGGTGACTGTCAGTGTTGCCACATCTTCCTGAGGTACCAGGGACGACAATTCCATGTGCTTGCTTGGCAGGTCATCAAGAAATGCTTGCGTAATAACAGCTGAACACTTAAAAGCAGGAATTCTTGGTGTGAATCCCGGGACTGCTTGCTGCTTATTGGATGGGTGGTCCCTGGCAAACTCCTTAGCCTCTCTAAGTGACACTTTCCTTTATGAAGAAGGGACTCCTGCTATCTAAAGCATGGGGTTTTGGTGAGAATTAAATGAAACAGGCGTGTAAAGCTGTTCGGCAAATTATGTGGCGCATTGAAAGTACTTGAATACAAGATGTTACTATAATCGATCAAGCAATCAGAGAAATGTCAGAATTAGCAGGAGATGACATGGAGACAAGTACGGCAGCTTTTCAACTTGGGGAAGAGGCTTCTGCTCAATGTAGAGATGGGGGATATTGATAGCGTTTTGTAAGAAAATTTGAGGAAAACCTGTAATTCGTTTGTGACTACTTTGCCATCATGAATGACCAGAGACCAGCCTGGTTTAAATAAACACAGATTAAACTGACAAGATGGCATTTTCTTTTGCATTTGGTTTGCTGGACGTGTAGTTGAAGTATTAAATAAATGGTACATCTGAATGGCAGTAAGGGAATTGGCAGGGTCTCTCATTTCTTGTACGAGATGGACTAAGAAAGTCGAATTAGGCGTAATCATAGATATTTAAACATTCATACCCAAAATATGTTGATATCAGACTGGCTACATTAGACTAAGGGATGAGGACTCAAAGATGGTGATATATTAAAATAATGAAAGGAAACTAAAAGTTAAAAATTCACTGAGAATACACATAGAATTAAACACTTGGTTAAAAAATGAGTTGTGTATATATAAAATGTAAAATTGAACTTAATTAGAATTCCTATGGAAAAGTTCTAAATATTAGGTCATTTTAAACTCAGAATATGTGCTGGCTAAACGCACAGATGCAGTATTACCCTATACACTCTGCCGTTTACATCAAGGGAGGTAATATCGACAGATACTCTGTACCAGGCTACTCACATCAGAAGATAAGTTCTAGAATAACATTTTTAAGAGATCTCTAAGAGGATTACAAACATGGTTGAAATGTCTGGAAGTTGGGGTTCCCTGCGTAATGGGAAACAGATGTCAATGTTTTGCCTGAAGAAAGAAAGATTAGAAAAACGTGATCATTGTTTTTGAAATAGTGGACAATCTTCCTCAGGAACTATGGATTAGATGCTCCCTGTTAGGCTCCAGAAGGACGGAAAAAAGGCCCAATTAATATATTAAAAGGCAGAAGATTTTATTTAGTTCAGTATAACAAATGCATTTCTGACAATGAAAGCTCTTAAAATGGAATGAATTGCTTTGTGAAGTTGTAAATTCATGATCTTTTCACTAGAGGTATTAAATACTATGTAATCATCTCCTTAAAAATATTTTTGAGAGGGGCCCCTGGGTGGCTCAGTCGGTTGAGCGTCCGACTCGGGTTTGGCTCAGGTCATGACCTCAGGGTCATGAGATCGAGCCCCGCATTGGGCTCCTCCCTCAGCAGGGAATTTGCATGAGATTCTGTCTCTCTCTACCTCTGCCCCTCCCATATTCATGCTCTGTCTCTCAAATGAATAAATCAGTCTTTTTAAAAAAATATTTTTGAGAGAATTCCTCCTTTGGTGGGAGCTAGAATCAGGTGTCTTTCAGGTTGTCTTCCAGCTTTATGGTGATGCTGAAAATAACTTTATTCCACATTCATGCTTTTAGGTTATTCAAGAACTCAATAGAAGAGAAGATATTAGCAACTGCATTGGAAACTGTCTATGTTGTTTTTCACCCTGCCTCAGAAGTTGTCCCGTCTCTGTGGACAGGCATGCACTGCCCCATGAGAGTGGGTGTGAAACTGTTTCATCTCCCTACTGTGTGTTTCAGTATATTTGAATTATGTATAGTGAATGTGTATTTGAAATCTGGAAAAAAAAAAAAAGAAAGAAAAAGACTACATTGTGACTTGTATATACTCAGAAGAAGAGTGTGGAGGGCTTCCAGGGGGAAGCTGAATGTGAAGTTGGTGAGTTTCTGAAACTTGGTGGTGGCATTATTTTGATTTATCTCCTTCCAGTCTGCATATTCTCTGTCTTCTGACCTCCCCACCCCAGGAAGATGTCTAGGTAGGCACCTCAAGATTAACCTCATTCACCCTGTTTCTTTCCCAGCCTTCCCAGTCTCAGTAAATGGCAGCTCCTGGTAGCTCCAGTCAAAGCTGAGGAGTCTTTATTTTGTCTTCTCTTTCCTTCACCCCACATATGAAACACATCTTCAGGTCCTGTTGACCCTTCCTCTAAGCTAAATCGAAAACCTGCCCTCTTCCCTTCACTTTTACTATTACCACTCAAGCACAGACCACCCAGACCACTACATGACTCCCGTATCTTTTTTTTTTTTTTAAGATTTATTTATTTGAGAAAGAGAGAGAACACACACTAGTGTGGGGAGGGGCAGAGGAAGAGCATCTTCAAACAGACTCCCCTGTGAGCACAGAGCTTGACGTGGGGCTCAGTCCCATGACCCTGAGATCCATGACCTGAGCTGAAACCAAGAGTCGGTCGCTTAACTGACTGAGCCTCCCAGGTACCCCATGACTCCTGACTTCTGACCAACACTCTTATTCCTTCTTGTCATCCTCTACATGGTAGCCACAGTAATACACACACACACACACACACACACACACACACACACACACACACTTTTTTCATGTCAATCAGAATATGTCACTTGCTGCTTAAAGCTCAGATGACTTTTATATAAGCTTAGTATTAAATTTCAACTCCCTACCCTAACCTGTAAGGTATCACAAGGTCTGGGACTTCCTTTGATCCCTGTTGACCTCTTTCCTGGGCACTCTGTAGTTCAGCACCTGGCTTTTATTTGCTTCCTCAAACTGGATACCCACCCCCACTCAGGTCTTTTCTCATAACTGCCCTCTTTTCTGGAATCTGCTTCCTCTATAACCTCTTGTGGCTGGCTCCTAATTGCAATTTATTTCTCAGACTAAGTATCATTGCCTCAGTAATGGCTTTTCTGATCACTCAGCCTTAAGGCTTTCCAATTATTCTCTATAATCTGTTTTATTCTCCTTTAAGTATTTATTATCTAAACATTTTGGTTATATTATTATTAAAAATAATTTTTAAATTGTCTGCTTCCCCCTCCCCTCAACTAAATTACAAGTTTGATCAGGGTAGGGACTTTGCTACCCTGTATAGTCATGTAGCCTCAGCCCTACAGCAGGCTGAGAAATACTAGTTGCTCAACGAAATATGTGTTGGAAGAAAGGGGAAGGAAGGAAGGAAGGAAGGAAGGAAGGAAGGAAGGAAGGAAGGAAGGAAAGAAGGAAGGGAGGAAGGAAAGAAAGGAGGGAGGGAGAGGGAGGAAGGAACCAGTTTTAGTCTCAAAATTTACTTCTTGCATACAGTGGTCATGAGTAGTTAAGTCATCTAAAATCTTAAAAAATTGAAATGGTGGAATAGGATGAGGGTAAAATAACATCTTATTTCTATGATAAAACCTGAAATTGCTGGGGGTTTTTTTCCATTGAAGTTCATCATTAACCTAAAAAGTCAAAATATTAATTTTACATTCTATCTCTGTTAATTCTATAATGATAGCAAAGTATTAAATTACTCTGCATGAAAACTGAACTGAGATCATTGGCTGTTGAGAAAATCCAGGATGTGTATTTTCAGAAGGTGGCGCTTGAAGAGCAAACAGATTGTTGGGGGGGGGGGTCCCTTATTGGAACGCAAGCTAACAGGGCTCCTGTTTTAGCATTCCAGCAGCTATTTAACAGATCCCTTAGTAGACCTAAAGAGTTTCAGTTTCACCTGAAGTGGTTTCTAGAAGGCAAGGCCCCTTCTGTTTTGACATTCTGCTCCGATTTCTAAGATTAGTGAAGAAATGACTGATTAAAACCTGCTTACGCTGAAATCTGAAGATTATAGAGTTTGTTTATACAGTTTATGATATTTTTAGGATCAAAGATTCCCTTTAACACAAAAATATTTATTATTACACTACTGATATTATTAAACCACCGTAACACTTATTATAGAAATCGATATCACAAAGAGGAATGTTTGAAGTCACAAGGCTTTTGAGATTCAGAAAGAAGAGGAAATGCTACAAGCACCTGTTGAAGACAGTGACGGCAGATGGTAACATTTTTCTCAAGGTTCCCTGCAGGTGTGCTTACAATCGGTTTTCCAGGCTGAACCGGGTTTGTTCATATCTTTTATTCCACCCAGAAGAGTTTTCACTTCATCCTGCTTATCACAGTACCAGTCAAAGCTTTTCTGCTGCAGAGATTTTATTCAAGAGAGAGAAAAAAGACTGACAATGAGTAAGAACCATTTGAACATCTGTGTAATCATGTTTTTTTAACAAGAGGTCGTAGCAATCGTGCAGATTTTCAAAGCCGGCTTTTTGGATGTTAGTTTTAAAGTGGCAGTCAGGACTCCTGCTTATCACGCCAAGTGATAAACCAACGGATGCTCAGGCTGACTGACTTTACTCTCGCCGCACAGCATTTTGAAAGCTCAATGATATATTTCATCCTTTTTTTCAAAGCCTAGCGTTCAAAAGGCAAAATATCCTGTGAGAACATGTTTCATTTTTATGACACGACTGCGGATTAACTTTATTGCTGGAGTCTAGTTATCAACTCAGATTTTCAAGGGTAACAGGTAATATTTTATCTTTAAAAGGTAAAACAAGCCAAACACCTGATTAAAATAATAATCCACGATAAAAGCAAAAAATAATACCTTAATGACAGTTCATATTGAAGTTGATTTTTTTTAAGATTATTTATTTATTTCTTTATTTGAGAGAGAGAGAGAGAGTGAGTGAGCACAAGCAGGGGTCAGAGGCAGGGGGAGAGGGAGAAGCAGTCTCCTCTCTGAGCAGGGAGCCCGTTGTGGGGCTCGATCCCAGGGCCCCGGGATCATGACCTGAGCCGAAGGCAGACGCTTAACTGACTGAGCCACTCCACAAGCCTGAGGTTGGTCTTTGAGTTAGATATTTGAGATAGATGTAGATATTTGAGTTAGAATATGATTGAAATCCACATAAAGGGTCACCTAGGTGGCTCAGTCAGTAAAGCATCTGCCTTCGGCTCAGGTGATGATCCCAGAGTCCTGGGATCGAGCCCCACATCGGGCTCCTTTCTCAGTGGGGAGCCTGCTTCTCCCTCTCCCTCTGCCATTCCCCCTGCTTGTGCTGTCTCTACCTGTCAAATAAAGAAAGAAAATCTAGAGAAAAATCCACAACAGCCATTTAGCTAGAGTAACATAACTTGATGTTTCACTTTATAGAACATTAAAACTGAAAAACATAAAGAATGACTTCTGCAAATTTACATAATTAAAACATCTTCAAATCTTATTTTTAAACTTTTACAAAATCTTTACAGAATCATGATTCTCTGAATCCTCCTCAACCCTCTTGTCTTCATAAAGTCCATTTTTAAATGATACTTAATTGGAGCTTACTTTTATTTATCAGCATTTTATGTCAATTTATAATATGTGCAGTACATATCCTACAATTAGATTTTTACAGTGGCTGTAACATCTGACCATGACAGTGAGAGTGCATTGTGATCAATATTCCTATTTTTATTGTAAAAGTGCTAGAATACCAAGCACTATAGGAAGCTGGCTGAGGAATGGCTTTTATCACGGCTGCTCAGTAGTGCTGTGTCTGGCTCTATTTGCCAAATGGGACCTGCAGTGGGGGCACAGGGGTGCCATTCTGTTCTAATGGTAAAGGTGAAAATCAGATTGTAAAAGTGATCTGGGAGAATGTCATAAATATCTTATAAGTACTATACAGTATGGTTTTGTGAATATAAATTTCTAGGTGATATTCTTGGTATTCAGCCTCCTAATTGGTCGATGTTTTACTGTCAATTTCATTCTGCAGGTTATTTATTTTTTTCCCAAAGGATAATAGTACAAAATAACGATTCCGTGTAATTATTCACTCAGATAACGTGCATCCCTTTGTCTGTTGGGAAACCGCTAAACTCACTGAGCATACTTTTTAGGTTGAGCCGATCTGCATGAAGGATTTTCAAGATTGACTGTTCTTCAGATAAGTTGCTTTCTTTTCATCTCTTCTTTCCTCCCTCTCATCCTTCTTTTCTTGCTCCTGGCAAGAACAGTTGAAGGATAGGAAATTTAGGACCCAGATTTGTTTTTTCTTTTTTCTCCCCTCCTGCCTCACTTAATTGCACTTTTAAGGTTTGCCAATATGCCATTTTTTTAATTGTAAAATATCGACACCATTAAGACTATGTTTGTTTAACTCACGTATTTTTTTTATATAGGTTGAAGGAAGAAAGAAAATGCTGCTGGGGAATAATTTTGCACCCCCCAAGTTAAACTGTTTACATACTACTAAGATGTGAATATTGGATGATGGTTCTTGAATTCTTATCTTTTATTTCCAAAATTATCCCCTTAGTTAGAATTAGCAAAAGGAAAGGCAGGATGCTCCTTTTAAAATTACACATATTTAATAAGCATCTGCAATATGCAAGTCACTCAGGATATAAATTCACATTAGAAAACATTCTGAAAAAAAGTTTCTCTCTCTTAGATCTTTTTTTTTTTTGCGTTGTTTTTTTGCTTATTTATTTTTTGTTTTGCCTTATTTCTTTAAAATAGGTAGGGAATGCCCTCTTAGTGCGAAAGGATTTCAAAGAGCTGTTGCATGCATAAACTTTTTTCTTCTAAATGCTGATGTCAGTTTCATAAGATTCATGTCCATTTAGGGGCTGGAAGGTCACAACAGCGTTCCCAGATTTAAGTGCCAGATGTGTCTGCGTGGCAGATCATGCCGACTCAAACTCATGCTAGCATCTGGTTAAACACATTCCACCCCGATCTTAACCATATGTAAATGTAATTGAGAGCAATTGAGAAAATAATCTGTCTCCCTCTTTTTGTTCCAGTTATAGTGCAAACAATTATATTAAAGGTACAAATTTATAACGGGATTGATAAGATTAGCATTCTGTTTCCAGGCAGTTACCACATGGTTGAGAAGATAATTCTATGTCTAGAATATATTGCAGGCTACATGGGAATGCAAAAGAGAAGTAAGGATTCTAAGAAGGAATGATCACTTCCAGTTGGAATGATCAAAGAAAACTTCATAGAGGAGATAAAGTCATGAGTCTTGGAAAGAAGGGAGTGTTTCAATGGAGTTAAGTTTCAATGGGTGGAGTTAGCGGAGAGGATTTCTCAGTGGAGTGAAGAGAGTAGGGGGTATAGAGAAGAGTGTGAACAAAAGCGAAGAGATGGAAAACAGCAGAATTTGAAGGGAATAATAGATAATAGAGATCATGTGGTAAGATTAATGACAGACACTCTGAAAAACCAGGTTAGGCTAAACGGTAGAAAAACTTGAATCTAAATTATAGAACTTTGTACTATATACCATTGAATAAAACACAGTGACACATTGAGAGTGATTTTGACATAAATAATGCAGGTGGTAGTCTGAAGTGAGGTAGAAGAAGTTGTAATAGAGTAGAAGTAAAAGATGGGATATATTTTCAAAGGTCGAGCTGATAGGATTGTGGAAGTGTGAGTAACAGAGGAAGAAGTTAAAGAAGACTGCAGTTTTGAATTTGGGAAGATAGCAGGATACTGAAAGAAATTCAGGAAAACGAATCTTACAGACAAAGGGTGAATACAATTTTGGATATATTGCACTCTGAAATGACACTAAGACTTTTTTTTTAAATATTTTATTTATTTATTTGACAGAGACAGCCAGCGATAGAGGGAACACAAACAGGGGGAATGGGAGAGGAAGAAGCAGGCACCCAGCAGAGCAGGGAGCCCAATGTGGGGCTTGATCCCAGGACCCTGGGATCACATCCTGAGCCGAAGGCAGCCGCTTAACGACTGAGCCACCCAGGCGCCCCGACACTAAGACTTTTGAGTAGAATTATGCGATAGACTTTTGGATATGTGATACTGAATGAAGCTGGTGATTGGAAACTCGTGGAGTAGATGAGATTCCCAAAGGATTAAATATGAAGAAAGGAGATAATGTCAAGGGTTCTTCAGAATTTGATGTTTATGCTTAGAGAGTGGGAATAATAGAGATAAACTGTCAGAAGTAGGCAGTCAATAGTGGGGCTGTCCAGAAGTGGGGAGTGTGGACATCCTTGCCTTATTCCCAAGACTTACTTCTTCCCAAACTTAGGGGAAGACTTTAGTCTTTCATCATTAACTATGATGTTTATTGTAGGATTTTTTTATAGGTGCTTTTTATAAGGTTAAGAACGTACCCTTCTGCTGCTAGTTTACTGAGGATTTTACCATGAATGAATGTTTCAAATGGTTTTTCTGCATTTATTAAGATGATTGCGTGGTTTTCTTTTTTAGACTTCAATATGATGAACTGCATTGATTGACTTTGTAATGTTGAACCAACTCTGCATGATAATGATATATTATTCTTTTTTTAAAAATCACTAAGTTCTATTTGCTAATACATATTTGTGTAATGTCTTTGATTTTGGTATCAGGGTAATGCTGGCAACAAGCAATGAGTTGGGCAGTGTTCCTTGTTCTTTATCTTCTAAAAGAACTGTAAAGGGTTGATATTACCTCTTCCTTAAATATTTGGTAAAATTCCAAGTGAAAGCAACTTGACTTAGAATTTTCTTTGTAGGAAGGTTTTCACCCGCGAGTAGACTATAGGGCTATTCAGAGTATCTGCTTTCCTTAATAAATTTTGCTGGTTTGTGTCTTTCAAACTTTGCCTGTTTCTCATCTAAATTATCCAAGTTTCTTACATCTAGATGTGCATAATATTATTAACCTTTTAATGTCTGTAGGATCTAATGTAATATTTCCCTTTTATTTCATTTACATCTATTTGGTTTCTACTTGTCCCATTTGGTCTTTGTTTTATATTTCTCTTCTCCTGCTTTCTTTTAGATTAGTATTTTTTTAATGATTCCAAAAAGTGAATATTATTTAAGATAGAAGGAGGGCAAGATGTGAGCTATCATGTATCATAACTGAAATTCTCTTAAAGTGAGATGCGTGATCATAAGCTGAGGTGGGGAAATGCTGGCATCTTAAGCGGAGAAGGTTAGAATATTTGTCTCGAGAGGTCTCCTGAGAAAACAGTAAGGGATTAACACATGGATTTCTAAGCATTAGGAAGGGCCCAGCTCAAGGAAACATGTAACTGATAATACTATCTTGATAGCTAAGCTATGCTATGCTCAAATCTGAAGACGTGTCAAAATAGGCCTTAAGAACTGGAAAATGTGGAGAAAATATAATGGAATTACGGTGGTACGTAGGATATTTCACATTTCAGTTATAATAAAATCCATTCATGTTTCCCTCCATAAGTTTAAAGATACCAGCATCTTTTAGACAATCACATTTTGCCAGGAGTCTAGAGCTATGACCTAACTGGCAGCTGTCTTCCCACAGTATTGAACACTCAGCGGTTTGCGTAGGGTAGACGCACTCAAGGGACCCTCAGGGAGACCCGAGTGAAGTTTCTCCCATTTTCTCATAGCTAAGTTATCTGAAAAACCAGAAAAAGGTAGAATAGCTGAAAGGAATGGTTACTGGTGAGTGCAAATAGAGGGAATGAAAAGTTGGCGAGCCAGCTGGATATTCTGTGGGACTAATGGGTTTGGAAACATATTTGCAAGACTAGGCTAATTATTCTACTCTTCGAACTGATTGCATTTTGTGTTGTATTCTTTTTGTTTGCAAAAACTGTGATTGCTTGAGTCATGTAGTGAAATGTGAACTCAGTATAAAGGCACAGTTTATCCGAATCCCTCGCTGTCTATAGACATTGTTATTTCATCTACATATTGAAAATCTGTGTGATCCAAAGTGGGCAAATCACAGTATGACAGGAATATTTCATTTGAATTGTTTTCATAGTTACAACCGGTTCTCAGAATAAATTTTTTGACAGCCCCCAACTTGAGAGGTAGAAAAAATAACGTTTTATGTAAAAAATAAAATAAACAAGACAAAAAACCTTAATGTAGCTAATTTGTAGACAGAAAAATACAAACTAACCCATACTTTTCCTGCAGTGGCCACTACGGTGTATAGCAGTGAAGAAGGATACAGACTGGAGTCAGACTGGTTTTAAATACTGGCTTTTCTACTTACCAGCTGTTTGATTCTGGACAAGATGCTTAACCTTCTTTTTAAAAATATTTTTAGTTAATTAATTTATTTTTGAGAGAGAGAGAAAGAGAGAGCATAAGCGGCGAGTGGGGGGGTTGGTGGGAAGGGAATGAGGGAGAAGCAGACTCCCTCTTGAGCAGGGAGCCTGATTTGGGACTCAATCCTAGAACCACATGGGACTTGATCCTAGGACCCTGGGATCGTGACCTGAGCAGAAGGCAGCCGCTTACCCAACTGAGCCACCCAGGCGCCCAAGATGCTTAACCTTCTTGTGCTTTAGTGTCTTCATCTGTGAAATAGGAAAATAGTTTTATCTCATAACCTGATGTGAAGGTGGAAATGAGTTAATGCGTGTGCATGTATTAATACATGCTTAAACTGCGCCTGGTGGGTGGGATGTACTCAGTGAGTTGTAGTTGTCACCAGGGTGGAAAAAAAAGGTTAGTTGGGCTCTGTGCATCACCAGTAATGGGTTTGAGCAAATATCTGGGTGTCAAATTTACACATACTTGATAGCTACCTTAAAAAGATACTAGGAATAAAAATGCCAAATGCCATCCATTTGAGTGTACATTTACCATTTAAGTTTTTTTCTGATATAATTTATTTATTTATTTATTTATTTATTTATTTATTTATTTATTTTGCTAAGCATGGCAATCATTTCTTCAAATGTAATTTTGGTGTTAATAAAAATAATTGTGATTATATTTCAGCATGCATTTTCTAAATCAGCCATTTGTGGCTTTTTAAAAACAAAGTATCATCATGTACGGACAGGCCAGTACAATTAAGGCAAATCTGGTGTCTTAAGTGATGAAAATTAGCAAATTTGGTGTCTGTAAGTGATGAAAATTAGCACCGTGAGTTTTATAATATAGTAATATGTTAGTAAGGGCCAAGTGGTAGGATAGTAGGCAAATGATAAAATATAGCAAGTAAGTGGTATATGGTGCAGGGAAACATTGCAAAAGGGGAAAGGAAATTAGCATTAAATGGGCAATAACCATTGTAGGCAGTTTCCCCTCACACACTGTTTCATTTCTTCATCTTTCAAAATCCATAAAATAGGTATGTATTATCCCCATTTTACTAATGGTAGAACAAAAGCTCACAGAGTTTGACTTCGACAATTCTCCAAGGCTATTTAGGGGTAGAGCTAGGGGTCAGGTCCTCACCATTTGACTTCGAAGTCCATGACCTCTCTATTGCATTGTCTACCTCCCAGAAGTGATCTGTATACCACTGATCAAGTTTAGTACAAAAATCACAGCTGGGGGCGCCTGGGTGGCACAGCGGTTAAGCGTCTGCCTTTGGCTCAGGGCGTGATCCCGGCGTTATGGGATCAAACCCCACGTCAGGCTCCTCCGCTATGAGCCTGCTTCTTCCTCTCCCACTCCCCCTGCTTGTGTTCCCTCTCTCACTGGCTGTCTCTATCTCTGTCGAATAAATAAATAAAATCTTTAAAAAAAAAATCACAGCTGATTCATAAAAACAAAATTTCCCCAGTTTTTTGATATCCGGTAATTCAACGAGGCTCATTTCTTTCCATACTTTTCCACCGTATTTCATTTTAATAAGCTTTTGCTATTAAAGCACATGCTGAAATGACCTATAACCTCAGTCTCTTTGCTTTTAGGAGAGGTACAGGGAAGCCGCACCTGGTATAACACTGGAAAAAGTGCTTACTTTGGGGTTGGTTCTATCTTTGTCACAAACTAGTCAGTTCATTTTGGGGCCAGCCATTTCACAGTGTTGACGTTCCTCTTTTTGTTTGTATAATGAAAGAAAAGTACTAGGTGATCTTGAATGTCTGTCTTTTCCATCTC
Source organism: Ursus americanus (assembly GCF_024610735.1). Classification (NCBI taxonomy): domain Eukaryota; kingdom Metazoa; phylum Chordata; class Mammalia; order Carnivora; family Ursidae; genus Ursus; species Ursus americanus. The sequence continues at coordinate 45,747,288 of NC_142137.1, read as the reverse complement.
TTTCAATGCTCTAGGGTATTGTAAATCCATATCCCATTTTCCTGAAGGGCTGGAAGTTCAAACACAGACCACTTTTATAGGGAACTGATTTCCTAGTTGGATACCCTAGCTCCTTGAAAATTCCCAGGACTTTAAAAATGACTATAGATACAGGACTTTGTAATAAGCAAACCCAGAATCAGTTTTTTAAAGTCCTATAACCATTCCTAATGTAAATTCTTTTCACTCTGAATCTGGGGTGTCCTAATTTTTCTTTCCCGTATTTTCTACAGGATTATTTTACAAATGCAAACAGAGAGTTGAAAAAAGATGGTCAGCAAGATTACCACCTGGAATATGCCATGGAAAATAGCACCCACACAATAATTGAATTTACCAGAGAACTGCACACATGTGACATAAACGACAAGAGTATAACGGTAAGGAGTCTACGAGAAAACGCAGGCATGAACATATTGTATGCTTACAGTTGTGAAACACTGTGTAGAATAAAAGGAACAAATATTTAAAAGTAACCTTTGAAAACAGAGTCACAAGTCTGTTTTAGAATATCTTTGAGATCTTTTTGGAAGCCACAGAAAATCTAACTACACATTTCAAGAAAGGCAATTTTTGTGTGAATCTCAAACTTTCAAGGGCCATTTAAAGTGAGTATGATTTTATCTGTAAGATTTCTAGCTTTTTCTGTATAAAGTTTGAGGATACACAGTAGATGAAGGTTGGTAAAAATGTATTACAGAAGAGGGAATGATGATACTGAATATCAGGGTCTAATTCATCTGATTTGTGACTGGTTCATTTTTATAAATTTCTAAAGTCGAGATGAATAGTAGATTGATTAAAATTGCCTACCGACATGTTATACAAGATTTCTTATTGACTTCATACAAACATTAATATCTTTATGCATATGCAAATTAAATATTTAGACAGTATATAATTCATGTGTTATTTGGGAAGTTTCCATGAATTTCTTGGATCGATTTCATTTTGTATAGATCAATCAAATTATGTTTTTTTATTTGATAAATCAATGCTTTAAAAATGGGAATGTAAAAATCTGAAGCAGTTTTGATTAACATTCAGCATAAAGAGTAAAAGAGGAGGAAAAAAACACATGCAAAAACATGGATCACTTTTTATGTAATATACAGTGCAATTATATTTTAATTGGAAAAATAATTATAGTCATTTGACTTATTAAGAAAGAATATAGCTTTTAAAATAAATAGCTTTTGCTTTATTATTTATTTTCAAAGTTCTTGTTACAAAGTTCTGGCAAAGACACCTTTATCTGTGGGAGGACCGAACAATTTCTTTATACCTCAGCAAGCCCTCCCCCTGCCCCAGCATCCCTTGGGCAATCTTTCTTGTTTGCTAAGTGGAAACCAATTTCACCTGACAGTACTTTCCCTAGTTGGGATCCCCTAGTCTCTTGGAAATTCCCAGGATTCATAAATGACTAAAGCTAGATTCTAGGATAATAAACCCCAAATCAGAAATTCCTCCTGTGTTTGCTCTTTCTGTCAATTCATACATGTGACTGGGCTAGTGCCTGGGAAAAATCTATTATGAACGTAAAGATGCCGACCTGGAAAGTCATTTTAACTTTCATTCTGTTTATTGATTTTCCCTAAAACGTTGCATGGCATTACAACAGGTTTTAATGTTCTAGAATCCTTGCATCTTAACAAGAATATTTGCTTGGTAACTACGAGTTGCTAGTTTGCAGGCCTAGCGTGATGATGATTGACCGTTGCCATGGGCATAAAAGCATAACCCTGAGTCAGTTGCTCGTAGCTCTCTCTTGGAAGACATAATCTTGCGTGCTGAGAGAGACCGTTTCATCCAAAAAGAACCTTGTCTATTTGGATACTTACTGATTTAATCAAATGGACACAATTAATGCTAGAGACCATACTGAGGGCTCTAAATGTCATTATTCTCTTTTCTTCACGTCTCTATCCTGCTTTCACTAGAGTTCCCTAAACTCAGCTCAGTGGTAGGGAAGGTGCTCTCATGAGACCTAATGATTCCCCTGTCTGATCACTAGGAGAGCACGGTGAGAGTGATCTGGGCTTACCACCATGAAGATGCGGGCGAAGCCGGCCCCAAGTACCATGACTCCAATCGTGGCACCAAGAGCCTACGGCTGTTGAATCCCGAGAAAACCAACGTGTTGTCTACAGCCATATCATACTTTGACCTGGTGAATCAGGACGTAAGTTTGTTTCAGGTTTTTTGATTGAAAGGGTGGGCTTATTGAAAGCGTGTAAGAGTGTTTACTTACACTGCTGTGTTTAATAGTGTGACTTTGTGTCCCCCTCCCCTTTTTATTAAGACAGGTCCCCATCCCAAACAAAGGTACGACCTACTGGTGTCAAATGTTTAAGATCCCTGTGTTCCAGGAAAAGCATCATGTAATAAAGGTATGTGACTCACTCACAGGCTGAATTGAATGTGTGTGAATGGAGGAGAAATTGTTGTTAAAGGGAAAATGACTAAAAAAATAGAAATGATTTTCAAGTATATGGAAGTTACTTCAAGAACAAAGAACTGGCTTCTCTGACTCACACCCTGTCTTAGGAGTCACTGAATTTAGAGAGAAATCTTGGATTGTAGACAAGATTTTGGTTTTTGTCTCCTAATTATACATTTTAAGGTAAAAGTTTTGGGATGCATTTGAACACTACTAGTTGTTTCTTTCTTCTTTTTTAGAAAAGATTTTATTTATTTATTTATTTGAGAGAGAAAGCACATGCATATCTGTGCACAAGGTGGGCAGGGAGGAGCAGAAGGGGAGGGGAAGGGAGAAGGGAAGAAGCTCAAGCAGGCTCCGTGCTCAGTGGGGAGCCTGACGCAGGGCTCTGTCTTAGGACCTTGAGATCATGCCCTGAGCCAAAATCAAGAGTCGGGAGCTTAACTGACTGAACCACCCAGAAGCCCCAACACTAGTTATTTCTTAGGCAACACTGTGCAGTTGGAATTGCTGGAGTTTCCATTTAAATGATATATTTGCATATTAATAAATTATATACAAGAAGATTACATTCCCCACCAATATTGTTTGAGAATGTCTGCTTCATTGTAAATGTTGGATATTGTCATAAAAACAATTTTTATAGTGATTTTTTGAAAATAGGAAACCAGGAAAATTCGTGGATTCCTACAGAATTAAAAAATTCAGAATTGAGTAAGAAAGAAGCCCAGTTTGCCTGTGGCCTGTAATTCCCTCCCACCTCTACCAGGAATAGTCTCCCAAAACTTTTGCATCTGGTTAGTGAATGAACAGTATTTTTATGGAATTTCATGTCCTTGGCTCTGCGCTAGGAACCTTTTGGTAGTTCCACAGAGGCTGAATCTGTAATCCTTGCACTCAAAGAGCCTATAGTAGGCATGTAGGAAAAGTGTCCTAGACACAGGAAAGAATAAGATAGAATTCAATCGGACACCCAAATACTCTAAACATTCAGAAGGCTGACGTCATCAGCTTTTGTCAGCCCCCATATGTAACAAAGCAGAGTGGTTGTGAGAAGGGAGCAAACTTGTAGATTCTAGAATCCAGAGGGAAGTACATAGATTTGACTCTCAGGTTGTCTTTTGAACTAACTACACGCTCTCAGATAAGTAGCTCTGGGGTCATGCCCTGGTTTCTTGTCCGTATAGGGTGGTCCATCATCGAAACATTTTGGCAGAGATGGAAACACCGAGTACATTCTATAAAGTGTCTTAAATTTGTTAATTTCTGATATATTTTTCTGGTGACACAGAGCTGTGTTTTGTTTACACATGTGATTCTAACTACTTACAGAGACAAGAGGAGTAGGTTGAGGGAATGTTTACTGAATTACTAAGTAGTCCTGAGTATTTGTGGAGTATTTGTGCAATCAGAAGACTTACCAACAATGAGACTTCAAATGAGCCACTTATCTCTATGCAATGTTATTTTCTGTTTCTTGCATGTGCCTCGATACCATGCCTAAGCACTTCCCTTATGCCAAATAAAAGCCTTTCTCAGAAAAGAGAATGGTATATTTATTTATATATACTAGGTGTCATATAGTACTGTGTGTCGTGTGTCATTTACAGCCAATTTAATGGGAACTCAGCTTCAGGGACAAATGTAAAAAACTACAGGGTCAGAAATGAAAGTAAATGTTTCACAAAATGGGTCCCTTGATCATTTTTCAGCAAATGCTGATTGATAGGATAGGAAGTCCTTAACCACTTACATTCATGCATTTTTATTCCTAGTCGTTATTAATGTTAATAATTAAGTTGAATGGAAAAAAAAATTGTCTGCTCTTAAGGGGAGTCAGTCTATATTCCAGCTCTCTATGTAGGACATTTACTTGGTACCCCATCTAAGAATTTTCCTTTGCATGCTTATCATAGTAGTACTCAGGTCTGTGGGCATGTATTAAGTATTTGGAGTTCTATAAAATAATGAAAGTTCTTTACCCCTAGCAAGAGGGGATTTGAGGGAGAGAGGAGTGGTTATACAAAATTTGGGTGCTGCAGGGGCAGAGGGTCAGTGGTTGGAATTTTAATTTCCATTATTTCTTAAGAAGACCACGTATAGAGGGGCGTCTGAGTGGCTCAGTCATTAAGCGTCTGCCTTCGGCTCAGGGTGTGATCCCGGCATTCTGGGATCGAGCCCCACATCGGGCTCCTCCGCTGTGAGCCTGCTTCTTCCTCTCCCACTCCCCCTGCTTGTGTTCCCTTTCTCGCTGGCTGTCTCTATCTCTGTCGAATAAATAAATAAAATCTTAAAAAAAAAAAAAAAAGAAGAAGACCACGTATAGAATAGATTCCTGAGTTTGCTCTTAAACCCTAAAATGCGTTTAAGGTCGTTAAGTATTATGAAATATTTTACTCAGAAATGAACCTAAGTAGGATAATAGACAAAAAGAGAAGGGGCGCCTGCCTGGCTCAGTCAGAGGAGCACGTGACTTTTTGATCTCAGGGTTGTGAATTCAAGCCCCACGATGTAGAGATTCCTTAAAAATAAGGTCTTAAAAAGAAAAAAACCCAAAAAGGGAAGAGAAAGCTTTACTTAGAAAATAAATTCAAAATATTTATATTGTAAAAATAGGGGCGCCTGGGTGGCTCAGTCGGTTAAGTGACTGGCTCCTGATTTCGGCTCCGCTCATGATCTCAGGTTCCTGGGATCCAACCCTGCCTCAGATTCCCTGTTCAGCAGGCGTCTGCTCGAGGACCGTCTCTCTCCCTCTCCCCCTGCGCCGCCCCTCACTTCTTTTCTCTCTCTCTCAAATAAATAAATAAATCTTTAAAAATAGAGATTGTAAAAATAATTCGGGTTGTTTTTGTTTTGAGACAGTCTTAAAAAAACAGTTTTAATTTGTGGCTTATGCCAGTTTACAATAGAATTTTAATACGTTTCTACAGTAGAATTCATAGATCTAAAACTTACCTTAAGAAATTACCTAATTTCCATTCTCTTTCCCTTAGCAGAGATGATTTCTAGTAATTTAAGAAAAACATATCTTCTTTTCATAGAATCAAAGACTCCTATGTTTTGGAAAAGCCATCAGTGAGGTGCTTGTCCTTGCTCCTTATTTTATGTCCCACAAATCACTGGATCAAAAAGCTGCGGTTCTTCTCTGATTAAAAAAAAAGTACTTTCTCAGAAAAAAGAACATTGCTTTTATATTGTATTATATTCTGAGTCATTTGCAGTGAGTTTTAAGAACATATTGATGATAGTAATATTGTGAGAAATCAATTTTGTCTGGACTCTTATTTCAAACAAAGAAAAGTGTATACTTGCAGTCTAAATGTTAATAGTATTGCCCAATATACATTTTGTAGTTGTAATAACTATAAAACCAAGCAGATAAATAAAATATATCAGCGACTGTTTGTGAATATAGTCAATGCAAATGACTAAAATTAAAAAGATTAATTACATTTTTAATTTAAATTTTAATCATGTAATGATAAAAATTATTTACTACCAAAAATATGAAATAAGGTGAATATTTTCTAAAATTACAAACTAACAAAGGTAAATAATTTCTAAAAGTATAAACTAACAAAGGTCAATAATTTCATCTGCAGGGCTAATGGGATTGTGACAAAAAGTATTGGTGGTTTGAATTCACTTGTGATTCTAATTTATTGATTTGTATTTTGATTTTTGTGAAAAATGTTTAAAATTATGATTTGAAAATATTTGTATTTTCAGATGACAGCAGATCACACTAGAAAACAGATATGGAGATTATACAAAGAAAACTCTTAGTAACTTATACTAAAACCACACTTCTCAAGTGAGAAGTGACTCTCTCAAGACCCACTGTCCAGCCCAAACCTCCATATTTGAATATGACCCTATTTAAGCTTTGCCAAATAAGTAACTTTACCTTAAATTTAAATTTTTGGGAGAAAGTGAGTCTTTCCACTCTCTTTAGTCAATAGTAGTGATATCATTATCACCCGATAGTAACAATTGGATATGCTCTGCTAGAAGCTGAGTTATCAGTCGGTTTAACACACTGGGTTTGTGGGTTTTTTTAATGGAGCTTTTATTGTCAGAGAATTCTCTCATAGATAAACTGAACTCCTAACTCCCTTTAAACATGATCTATCTTACTTGATTTAATAAATAATTGTTGATGGCCTATTATGTTAAAGAGGAGAAAAAAGAAAAACAGCCGGGTTAACTCATCAACCCGTAGCCATCTGGCCTTAAAGGCCCACCTTTCCAATAGGGAGGCAGTAAGCCTCGTGGTCTCATAGGCGGGTTCTGTGCTCTGATGGGCCAGATCTGGACACTTTCTTTCCATTTTTAGTCGTTTATCCGTGGGAAACTGATTTGTCACCCACAGCTCCATTTTATCATTTAAATTCTAATGGTAACTTCCTTATGGGATTAGTTGGACTGAAGGTTACATAGCAGTTAAAAAATTTTTATTACCACTTAGCACAGTATCTGACATGTAGAAAACTCTTAATAAACCCAACTATTATTATCAGGCCTTTTTATTCCCCCAGTGTTGCTGTCTGAATGACTTTTCATTGAAAACTGCTGTTTAGTGAGGAGACCCAGAAAAGGAAAGAGCATTATGCTGAAAGGTTGACCATTGCTGGGTGTTAAGAGAGGATTACCTTTACTTCTTGTGTGACCTCTAGCAAATCATTTACTTCCTTGTGCCTCAGTTTTCTCATCTGGAAAATGGGCGTAATAGTTCTCACCTAATAGGATTGTAGTGACTATTAAGTGAATCAAAGGAATTTAACATATGTATTTAGAACAATGCCTGCCATATAGTGTTTGTTAAATAAAGCAATGAAACAAAACTACGTAGATCACTAGCAATACACCGTCGCTAATCCATCAATCATCTTCCTTGGTGTCTGGGTTGCTGAGGGATCCTGAACCAGTCAACTCTTTCTCAACAGTCAGAATTCCAAATAAAACCTAGATTGTCCCTCATTCCATTTAGGGAGGCCACCTTCTGTTGTAGAGAAATGTGAAGTTGGGATAAACAAAACGCTATCATCATTCTTCATCAATAGATGCAGGAAGAGAGATGCTCTGAACTTGCTACTGAACAGAACATCTTTCTTGACATGATACTAGATGCTGCTGTTCTTTTCCATTGGTGCCATTCATAAATCTGAATAATTTAATTTGGGGGAATGTTTCCGAGGACAAGAACATCTAATAATAATTGATACTGAATGACTGTGAAATGTTCTTGAAGCCAGAGTACTGTATAGCCATGAAATAGTCATTCAAAAATTGATTTTCCTGTCCTAGACACATGGCATGAACATTAGGGTTTACGTACCATGTTAAATAAATGTTGCTGGTCAGTTTCCCTATTATGTTTATTTCTCTTCCTCCTCGTCCTCCTTCTTCCTTCTCTCCCGGTTTGGCTCTGGCTCTTCCTCTTTTCCTCCTCCCTTCCTCCTTCCCATCCTCCTCACCATCCTCCTCCCCTTCCTGCTCCTGCTGCTGCTGCTTCTTCCTCTCCTCCTCGTCTTCCCTCCTCTTCCTCTCCTCCTCCTTCTTCTTCTAAATTAAAGGACACCATCACATGGGAAACTTCAGCATTAACATATTCGGAAATGTCAAGTATGATGGAGGATTTCTATTTCCGAAAATGTGTAAGACTTCCAGGTTAAATTTAGTAAATTGTAAGAATTTTCAGTGTCAAACTACATGACTTGACAACTATTAGAATGATTTCTTCTTTTCAGTATATCTTCTTCCTTTTTCCCCCTGAAATGATATCCCAAAATGTATTTTCATTGATGTGATTTTTCTTCCCTGATGGAAATAGCATTTTGGTTTGTCTTCAGGATGCATTTCCAAATATGCTTTAGTTCTCATTCTTTTTTCATGTGTTCACCTTCAGTTTCACTTCATTAGGTGGGAGACTAGCAGGTGTTTGGTATTGACCTTTGACTGAATGGTTGTATTTTCACCCATTTACATTCAACTCTCTTGAACTTTTTTGGCTTACCGATGTTTCCCTTTGTCTTTTTACCAATTTAACCGTTTCTCCTAAAGCAAATCTTGGGATATTTAGCTAGATCAATTTAGTGTGTTGAAAGAAATTAACTTTCAAAGTAGGCCTTCTGTGAAAATACTTTCCATTCCTTTTAAATATTTGGCAACACTTAATTTGGTTATTAAATTTTTAATACCAATGCATTACCCCTGGCACTGTGCATTTTGTCACCCATGGACAAAATGGGAAATTCCTTATCTTCTAGAAAAATTATGCTGTAAAATCATAAGAATCCTCTTCTTTAGGAATTTGTCATCCAAAGTTTATAAATACCAAAATAATTATATATATATATAATTATATATATGCATGTATGTATATTTCAGTGTATCTGAAATTTTATATATCTCTTATCCACTAGAAGAGATGAAAATATTTGGCCATTCACATAAAAAAGTGGGTAGAATTCTGCTTCTAACAATGAGTTGAGTCAAATTAGCGCATTTTAAAGATTGCTGTCTTAGATTGTTCAGCGTTGCAAAGTTCTTTCTAGATCTTCTTAAGTTACATCTACTTGACAGAAACATTGGAGATTGTCTAGCTACTTGGGTGTTCTTAATAGCCACTTGAGAGTACAGGGTAATTGAATTCACTTTGAAAGCATGTCTTTTCATGGAAGTGATTTATTGCTAACTCTGTCACTAATTAGCTTTCCGACCTTTGAGAAAGTACTTAACCTCTCCCTGGTCCTCAAATTCCTTGTCTGAAAGATAAAGGGATTGGACCCGATGATTTCAAATGGCTCTTTTTACTTCTAAATATCTATGACTTGCTAAACCTAAAAGTGAAGGCTTGCTGGGGTAAGAATGCTTAGGACCCTGTTGCTTCCCTTGAAGTTTAAAGGTCCCTCTCTTTAGTCCCTTGGGCCTGGGCTCTCCTAGAATGTATTCTGAAACCTAGATTCCCATCTGTAAATGGAGATAATTGTACTTGTCTCAAATGATAACTACCATTATCAAATGCAATAATATTCATGGAGTTCTCTCATCTTTGGCATGTATTAGATAGCTCATAAATAGTAGCTATATTTCCAATTTACATCGGATTTCAGATACCTCTAAATCTTGGAAGTAACCTAAATGAAATAAATCTAAATAAATGAGTAAATAAATCTAAATCTTGGACATAATGTCAGTTTTAAATAAGGATAGAAATTAAAAGTGCCATTGTGAGCAGAGCTTAGGGGTTGGTACAGTGCATAGTAGAGGCTCTGGAGATAGGGAGGGGTCGTATCCTAACTCTGCTTTTCATTAGCTTGATGACCTTGGGCAAACTTAACGTTCAGAGTTTCTATCTTCGCTTGTAAAGTAGGAAAAATAATTTCCAGGGAAGATGAAATGAATACAAGTGAAAACACCTGTTGCATGAAAGGCTCATAATTGCTCGTTTTCTTCTCTTGATGGGGATTATAGAGATGGACGACTCAAACTTCATCCAGTACTTTCTCATACTTATCAGGGCTGCACTGAAACCACGGTAGGAAGTCAGTTTCTATTTTATTTTGAAGAAAAGATTCCCTAGGAATTAGATTTCATAGCTTAGCTTCCATTTTTCTAACCCAAATGAAATTTAAGCTAATTTCCTCCTGTTCTTGTCTAAGTAAGGATAAAAGCCAGCTGGTGACTATGCTCTGGGAAATATTCTTTCACATTCTTAGGTCACCCATCAGCCTTCCATTCTGTGGCCTTAAATAACACCATTTTCAACAGACAGAAAAAGATATTTATTTTTCTTTGTTGCTCTTCTACCACCCAACTCTACTCCTAATCTAGTTCATTTTTTTAAAAAGTAGTCTAAAAGTTTGGGCAACAAAATTGAAAAGCATTAGCACATGTATTGATAATTGTTGGCTATAAAAATTGGTAAATAAATTAATGAACAGCCCTTTTATCGAAAAGACTAAATCCGTACTAGGATATTTATGTTGGATTCTGGGTGTTGATGGCAAAATAGGTGTAAGAAGAAGTATGGTAATATGCAGACAGGAATGCCTTTATTTAAATGTAGGGAGGTATGTAGGTAATATACTTATCTATTTTTTACTATTTTAAATACATTTTCCTGTTAGATTTCTCACAACCTCCCACAAGGCAAGTTGAATTAGCACCACTTTTCAGATGAACACACCGAGGCATAGCTGTACACGTAACTTGCTTAACACTATTACACAAATTCTGTGATGCAGAGCCAAGACCGAGCACAGATCTTTCTAGCAAAATTAGTGAACCTTTCTCTTTACAATTCTACTAACCCAAGCCTTCTAGTTGATATATGCTGCAATGAAAAATGATTTGGGTGAGAGATGTCTAATAGCTTATATCCAGTCACAGGCCCTTTGAGTCAGTTTCTCAGAGCCAAGGCTACTTTTGATCCTATAGGATCAGTGCAGAGACCAAAGGTTATATGAGTAAATTCCACCAGAACCTTCCAGAGATATCAGTTCAAAAGTCCTGGGAACTGACTTAGACCTAGTTGGGTGGCATATGAGCACACAGAACTCTGCTGTTTTCATGCTTGGGGTTTGAAAATATTCATTAACAGGAAATGACACATATAAAGTATCATTTGTGATTTAAGAAATCATTTAAATGACTAGAATTAAAATGATTAGGTGAAAGATTATGCATATGGCTATAAAAAGGCACAGAATGTCAAATCTCAGAGACAATGTTAGGGAGAAAGGAATTGGAAAAAATTTCATCGAAGAGAGTAGCCACACATCTTGTAACATAAGGATCATTGGGAACAAGACCATAAGTTTCTGTTTAAGCTGAGTTGCAGTCCTCTTTGGAGTGAAGTGAAAATAATGGTAATGACCTATTATATCCCCCTTCACTGTAACAGTCTATGAAAAGGGACTTATGGGAAAAAATAATATTTTAATTTGGAAGTTCAATTTATGGCAAAACACCCACAGAAAAGTTCCCTGAAACCAAGAAGAACTATGTTGTTGGAGAAAGAACTAGAAGTACTGGCATCTCAGCATGGCCTAAGAGCCAGACCAAGAGCATGGGTTCTAATCCCACACTAACCATTGGTCAGCAGAAGGTTAATGCAGCTGCACTACAATGCTTCTCAAGAGATTAATTCATGTCAATAACACAATTCAAAGACTATCAATCTGTGTAACTGAGAGGTTGTTCTAAGCGATCTTTAGCCCTTAAAATTCTATGACTTTGATTAAATATTGGAATTAACAAAACTGGAAACTTACAAATTTATAAATTTGATACATGTATAATATTTATAATAAAATAAACTGTAATAAAACTGTAATATAATATTTATAAAATAAACATGTAATAATGTTTATAAAATAAACTGTAATAAACTGTCCTAAAAAGTTGTAAAAGAAAGGAAGAGAATTTTTGTGTGTGTCCCCACAGGATGTAATATGCCAATTTTAGTTTGGTGTCTGTTTTCAATGTAAAAAATTACACCCTTATCAAAACAGGATGACATCCATTGTTTCCTTTTTGATGCAGTAATGATTTTTTTTCTAGTTCTTATGAATGAGACTTTGAGAAATGAGCAGGAAAACATTACATCCATGGTAGGATCTCACTTTAAATCAATGAGATATCTATTATTTGAGTTTATAAAACTCATAAATCAGAGGTCAGCTTCGGATAGTCCTAATCAAGTTATAAAAGACTGCACAGTGTGTTCTTTAAAATATCAAGCCTCTCTTGGTATATTTAAAATGAATGTGTTTCTACACATAGAAGTTTAATAATATATTTATTTTATAAGGAAAAATATTACTCTCGCATATCAAAAACATTATGGTTGAATCTTGCTTCACGGAGTCATTGTATTTTTCTGGATTCATAATCTAGGGTGAGTCATCTGACTAGAATCTGTAGGAATGGGGTCCAGGCCCTTATGGTGGTGGGTGGCTGTAGCTGTCATTTGGAAAAGTTCCCCAAGCGATCTTGATACGAACTCCTTGACTAAGGATCATTGTTTCGTATTTATTAAAACCTCCCAGGAGCCTGGGGAAGACCGTACCTAGGTTCCATTTTATAGCACTTCCTAAAATGTGCTTCACGCTAAGTAGCATCTATACCCATTTCTATAGTAATACGCTGTTTTCTTCAACAAACGTCCTAAAAACTGAACACATAGCACACATCTACTGTCGAAATACACCACTAGTTGTCTGCACATGAAAAAGATTTAAGCAGTTTATGGTTTTGAGATAGGTCATTCCCTGATGCATTGCATATTTCTCGTAGATGCGGACACGCAAAAACACCAGCTGTTTCCTGGAACCACAGCTGACTTTCATTATAAAATTTCCACATGAACTAATTCAGATATAAGGGATACTTTCTTCTATGAAGGGAAAAGATTTATGGCCTAGTGAAATATATACGTTGAAGTTAACTCTATACATTAATGTTTATAAGGTAATGGCCCCACTTTAGAAACTGTATACTGACGGCGACTTTGCTGACTGTTAATGCATTCCATTACCAATAAAGAGAGATCTTTGTATCACTGCAATCTCACTGAATTGTATGTGGAACTTTAAATAGTAAGTAAAGGCAAGACCAAGTAAATAACAATTAGTGATCATGTAAATACTACCCATAGCCTCCTGGCTTTCAGCTTGGCCTGAGGAAGTCCTGAGAGTATATAGGAGAGGCCCTTGGTGGTATGTTTCAGAAATCAGTGTACTTGATACACTATATATCTTAATCAGCTGGATACATCCCTTTGCACTACCCTCCCAATTGCGAAGAAGAGTCAATGAGTGTCTAATGACCGCCTGCTTTGGCCAGCATTCAGGACTATGTCTTTTAGCCCATACAAGGCAATATAAGAGAAAGTCTTTCACCTCAAGGACCTCCCAGTCCAGATGGGGAGAAGAGATGCCACCTGAATAACAGAGAAACCCCTAAAACTGGCAAGCGAACGTTGCTGTCAAAGTATATCGTATAGGCGAAAGAAAGCAGTGACGGTCTGGACACCATCTCCTGCTATATGGAAAGAATAATTTGGGGAAAGTACAACTAAATGGATCTTAGCGGGGTAGGGACGTGTGGCGAGGATGGCTAGAACACAACCTCTCTGTTCACTGGCTTAAGCACCAAAATAAAATAAGATGATGAGAAAACACTTATTGAGAGCACTGTACATTTCATGGATCATCAATCATCAGAAAAAACCTAGAAAGTAGGTAGTATTATTATCCTCGTTTTACAGAGCAGGAAACTGGAGCCCGGAGAAGTTAAGTAACTTGCCCATTGTTGATAAGTTTCCTGTTTGTATAATCCCCCTACCGCCAGGGAGACAGCGTATTTTTAAAATAAACATGTGTGAGCACTTTTGCTAGTTTAGCCTCAAAATATGAATTCTAGGTTTGCAGAGGGCGGCAGTCATTGGCTAAAAAGTAAGACTCTTGCTTCCGTGTTAGAGTTCCCAAGTATTACACAATTGTCTGTGCGGAAGTCCCATCTGGTCCCACATGTGGCAAAGAATACTTGATGCTACAATCAACATCTGCTCGTACTAGAGCCAACTCCCAGCTGCTGGCTGAAGTTTAAATCCATCGTATAGTGATGTCAGATTAGAATGCAGAAACTCTGCCGTTACTTGTTGTCAGGGTAACTGCATTTTCTGATCAGAGAATGCCTTAATCATACCAAAGCCCCTAGTGTGAAATGCTGAAAGGGACTGCAGACTGTGGCCTTTAATACCTAAATGGGGTCACTGATTTTTATCTTGAATGATACCATTGTGTAGCTTTATCCCCAGACATGAACTTACCAGTTTTACTTAATGTTAAAACTCTGGCAAGTTGCGTCATATTCTCCAAAATAGAAACCAAGGCTACCTCTTAATTGCACGATATGCATATAACCATTTAGTTCTTTAAAGAAAGGCTGAAGGCAGTTCCTCAGAAGAGGGTGATGGCCTTTGAATTCTTGTGGAAATGAGGGGTCTTCCTTAGAGCTACAGACACTGGAGAGTGATTTGACTGTTGAGTTTGCTGGAAGTCCGTTCCCTTGTCAATGTCAGTTACATGTTCTTAATAGTTGAAATGTATGTAATATATGTGAGCTTCTTCATAGAAGTTTGTAGCATTAAGGTTTGCATTTTATTGGACCATGAGCCTAATAAAGATCTCCAGAGATAATTTACGGATGGCCCAAGATTGGAAAAAATATTGCCTTAAAAGCACCCAAAAGACATTTTACAGAATAATTTATTTCTTCTTCAGCTTGAATTAATAGTCACATGAAATTCATATGTGATATGATATGCCTTGAAAAAAAGATCACAACCATTAAATTTTATCCCTTATTGTTTGAAAACATTTTATTTTATTTTGCAGAAAATGAAGTCTGATGAAAAAAGCTGCTTTTCTCATCCAGTTAGTTAACTGAAACCAGGTTTCAAATTTAGGTTATCATTATTGTAATTATTAAAATTTCCCACTTTCTAAAATCATCTTTATAAATGAAATTGGGTATTTTCTCCATAATAGCTATTTTAACTTCATGACTTCAAGGCAAAATTACTCCTTTTGGATGGAAACCGAACACCGGTGTTTCATCACCATCAGTAGCATGGCCTATTATTGAATATGCCCCTTGGCTTTTCTCTTACCTTTTATGATCTTGGTAACACTACATACCCATACGTAGAATAGAAATAACAATTCCTATCTTCTCAAAATTACTCTGAAAGTCCTTTAAAAATATTGAATTTTAGGGGCTCCTGGGTGTTTCCGTCAGTTAAGTGGCCGACCCGTCATTTCAGCTCAGGTCATGATCTCAGCGTCATGAGATTGAGCCCCACATGGGGCTCCACGCTCACTGGGGAATCTGCTTGAGATTCTCTCTACCTCTCCCTCTGCCCCTCCCACTCATGCATGTGCTCTCTCTCTAAAATAAATAAATAAATCTATAAAAAATATAGAATTTTAGATAACAAATTATTTGTCGAATAAATAAATAAAATCTTTAAAAAAAAATTATTTGTCAATTACTCATTATGTAACGGACACTGTGCTTTGTTTCTTATGCCATTTTGCAGATTATGAAACTGAGGCTCAGAAAAAAATAGATGTTCTGCCTAATGTCACGGAGTAGTATTATAAGACATCATGTAGGGGCACCTGGGTGGCTTAGTTGGTTAAGCATCTGCGTTTGGCTCGGGTCATGATCCCGGGGTCCTGGGATCGAGCCCCACATCAGGCTCCCTGCTCAGCAGGGAGTCTGCTTCTCCTTCTGCCTCTGCCACTCCCCTGCTTGGGCTCTCTCACTCTCTCTGTCAAATAAATAAATAAAAACTTAAAAAAAAAGATATCATTCACTTAGTCTAACAGTGAGAACTTGCACAATGCATTTAATTTATAGAAGTCTAAATTTGGAGGTCCCTGTCTTCCTAGTCACTTAGAGCTGGTTTCAAATCCTGGCTCATTTACCACTTATATGATCTTGGGTAATTTAAACAGTACTTCATGACACTTAGTTTCTTCATTGGCAAAAGGGAGATCCTACCTGTTCACAAGATTGTTGGGAAAATTATCTGAAGATCTTTATAAAGCACTTGAAGCAAGCATGGTGGATATGAAATAGTGTCCTTCTAATGTCACTTTTTGTTTACTCTGACACTCAAAACATTCTGTTTGCTTTGGGCAACATTTTATTTCATGGTTGCAAGAAAATGAAGTCTAGTGAGTTAATTAATTGAAACCGGAATTCAAATTTAGGTCATAAATCCTAAATTGCTACATTTCTTTTCAACATATGAAATATAAAACAATTTCAAGGTAAAAAAATACACCCAAGATTTGTATCCTTTTCTGCTGTCATCTTTTAATAATCTAGACTGAAATAATTTTTAGAGCTTTGGAAAAGCTTTAAATTACTTAAATGTAATTATCCAGTAATTTAGAGCAGTTGTGAAACTCATTTTGATTTCATTGACTATTTTCAGGCATTAAAAAGGGAAGCCTTGAGATAGATTTGTTTATATCCAACTGGATTTCATATGGTATGTTAGTTTTTTATCCCTTGGCTTTCTCTAGTTCTATTATCTTTGCTTTTTATTTTTTTTTAAAGATTTTATTTATTTATTCGACAGAGATAGAGACAGCCAGCGAGAGAGGGAACACAAGCAGGGGGAGTGGGAGAGGAAGAAGCAGGCTCACAGCAGAGGAGCCTGATGTGGGGCTTGATCCCAGATCGCCGGGATCACGCCCTGAGCCGAAGGCAGACGCCTAACCGCTGTGCCACCCAGGTGCCCCTATCTTTGCTTTTTATTTCTATATTCACTTTCAAGATAAATCTTAGTTCTTTTAAGAATGAGCCTGCCAGATACATTTTATTTGTTATGTAAGACAAGGTCTTATTGCAAGAAGTTGTAAGATTTACAACTGAATTAAATTTGCAAGGTTAGAGAGCTAAGTTCTTTTTTTAATGATAAACAGGAAATGTCAGTACTGAGTAATATTTTCCACTCATATAGCAAATAAAATTTTCCAACAGATTGTTGGTTCACATTGTTTCAAAGTATATTTATTCCAAGTTGCTAAAAGATATTTTATGGAATGATCTATTTGTTCTTCAGCTTGAATTAATAATCATATGAAATTCATATGTGAAATGAGGTGTTCCTTAATGATCCTGAAAAGAGATCACAAATGTCAAATTTTTATCCCTCATGGTTTGAAAGTTTAGGGAGTTTTTACTGCACACTGTTTCTTAAGGGAACTCTTAGGGGACGCCTGGGTGACTCAGTTAAGCATCTGCCTTTGGCTCGGGTCATGATCCCAGGGTCCTGGGACTGAACCCCTTGTCAGGCTTCTTGCTCAGCGAGGAGCCTGATTCTCCCTCTCTCTCTGCCTGCTGCTCCCCCTGCTTGTGCCTTCTCTCTGTCAAATAAATAAATAAATAAATAAATAAATAAATAAATAAATAAATAAAATCTTTTTTTAAAAAAAGAGAGAGAGAACGCTTAGGGTTTTTTTTCCTCCTTTTAAAATCAATTTTGTATGAAGTCTGTGTCTACCTGCACTGACCTTGACGTAAGCTTTGAAAACTGCATTTAATTAATTGTTTTTTAATTTAAATGCTGGGAATTAAACAAAAAGTATTATCTAATGTGTATTTGTTCCATTTTTAATGTAATATATACTTGTTACAAGGAAAAAACTCAAGTGTATAATAGGGGTTATGTCCTCCTTTCTCCAAATTCCAGTTCGGAGGTGACGAAAGTTAACGCATTTTTTTGTGTCCTTCTGTAACTTTACGTTCAAGGAAACACAAAATTACATAGGATTTTATTGAGTTAATCACCCTTCTTTTTTTAAGGAAAGAGGACCGCTGTACATATTACTTTGAAATTTGCTTTTTCAAGTTACCACCCATGTCTTTGCAGGTCAAAATGTAATAATACATTTATTTAAATATTCGCGTAATGAAATCCCCTCATATGTATAAACCACAATTTTTGCTGCCATTTACAGCTGATTTACATTCAAGGTGACTTATTTTTTTTGCTGCTGTAAGCAGTGTTTTAGTAAATATTCTCTTATGTATATCCTTAGTAGTTTCATTTTTATAGGATAGATTCCTAAATGCATTGAGTTAAGGTTGTAGGCATTCCAAATTTTAATATATTTGTCAGATCACTTCCTAAAATTCACATACTGGCAATGTGTGCGTAGTTCCTCATTCCATCTCAAGACTGAGTATTGCAGTCTTTTAAATTTATTGGCTACTGATAGGTGAAAACTGATATTTATGATTATTTCACCTTGCTTTTCTCAGAATACCAGTAAGACTGAGGCTCTTTTTATTTATATTTCCTCTTCGGTGAATTTGCTGTTCAACCAATTCGTTTTTAAAAAATCCTTTTATGGGGGCACCTGGATGGTTCCGTCGTTAAACGTCTGTCTTAGGCTCAGGTTATGATCCCAGAGTCCTGGGATCAGGGCCCTGCCTTGGGCTCCCTCCTCAGCGGGGAGCCTGCTTCTCCCTCTCCCACTCCCCTTGCTTGTGTTCCCTCTCTGTCTCACTCTCTGTCAAATAAATAAATAAAATCTTTAGAAAAATAATAATAAAAATCCTTTTATCGAATTACATACATATAAATTCACAAACACTAGTATACAACTCATTGGATTTTCATAAGGTGAACTAACCATGGAGTCAGAATGAAGATCAAGAAGTAGAAGCCTAGTGGTCCACCAAAAGTGGCCCTCAAGACCTCTTCCACGTACTGCCTCTCTCCGGACAAAACCACTATTCTGACTTCGATCATTTTTGCCTGTTTTGAACATTATGAGCTTTAGACTCTTTTCGTGTCTGGCTTCTTTTGCTCAGTATGATGTGTGAGTCAGCCATGCTTTTGTGTGTAGAAAATAATGGGCTCATTTTCATCTTTTTATTGAGTTTCATTATCTGAATATACCACAATTTTTTATTTATTTTCTATCAGTTAGCTAGTTCTATGCACCAAACCACCCCAAAATGCCAAGGCATTAAGTAAACGAACACTTATTGTAGTTTACAATCAACCAGGGGGTTCTTCTGTTTATTACTTTGCTTACTCTTAAGTCCGTAAGCAGCGTGGGGGGGGGTAGGCGGTACGTTAATGGTGGCTGGGCTTTCTCCTGCGGTGAGGAGTCAGCTCCTCGCAGGCTGGTCTAGGAGGCCTCAGATGGGAAGCAGGCTATCCTTCATAGTATGTATCATCTTCTCCAGAAGTCTAGATGGAGCTTGTTCAGATGCTGGTGGCAAGATTCCCAGTGAGAAAATAGAAACTCTAAGGCTGATTGAGGCCTGGTCTTAGGACAGGCGCACCACTACTCTTGCCCCAAGAAACAGTTCTCACCTGGCTACAAGACAGTTTTTCCTAATAGTTCATTCTTTTTCTTGTTGGATAGCATCCCTTTGTATGGATACAGCACAACTGGCTTATCCATATTCACTTGATGGATATTTGTGTTGTTTTCATTTGGGGACTATGACAAAGCTGCAATGAACATTTGTGTACAACTCTTTGGATGAATATGTTTTCTTTTCTCTTGGATGTATACCTAAGAGTGGAAGGACTGGGTCATGTGGTATGCAATACGTTTACTACTCCTAAGAGCCATCAAACTGTTCTCCAAAGGGCTGCCCTGTTTTCCATTCCCAGCAGCGAGGTATGAACGTTTCTGCTGCTTCACATCCTCACCATCACCTGGAATAGCCACTCTTCGAATTTCAGCCGTTCTAATAGTTGTATCTCATTGTGGCTTAAATTTGCATTTCCTTAATAACCAAGGATGTTGAACACCTTTTCATGTGCTGATTTGCTATTCGTATATTTTCTTTGGTGAGCTGCCTCTTCAAATCTTTGTCCATTTTTAAAATTGGATGTTCTTTTTCTTATTATTGAGACTTGAGTGTGCTTTAAGATCCTGGATACAATTTGTTTACCACACATTTGATTTGCAAATACTTTGTCTTAATCTGTGGTTTGTCTTTCTCACTTAACAGTGTTTCTGAAGAACAGAAGTTCTTAATTTTGGTAAAGCCTAGTCTTTTTTTTTTTTTTTAATGATTATGCTTTTGGTGTTGTAACTAAGAAATTTTGGCCTAACTCTAGGTCACGAATATTTTCTTATTTGATTTCTCTAAGCAGTGTGTTTAGTTTTTAGTGTAGAGGTGTTATACAATTTTGTCAAATTTATTCCTAACTAGCTAATATTTTTTATGCTATTTTAGATGGCATTGACCTCCAAATTTCATTTTCTGATTGTTACCAATGGGTACAAATGATTTTTATCCATGGATCTTGTGTCCCTTAAACATGCTAAACTCACCTCCTAGTTCTAGCTGAATTGTTATGGATTCAGATGGATTTTCTGCATGGATCATCGTGCCCTTTTAGAACAAAGACAGTTTTATTTCTTCCATTCTGATCTGATGCCTTTTCTTCTTTTTTTAAAAAAATTTCATTCTGGGGGCTTCTGGGTGGCTCAGTCGGTTAAGCGTCTGCCTTCTGCTCAGCTCATGATCCTGGAGTCCTGGGATTGAGCCCCGCATCTGGCTCCTCCTTCAGCAGGGGAGTCTGCTTCTCCCTCTGCCCTTGCTCCCCCTGCTCATGCTCTCTAGCTCTCTCTCACTCTCTCAAATAAATAAAATGTTTAAAAAAAATTTTTTTAAATAAATAAATAAAAATTTCATCTGTAGTGCACTGTGTAGAACCTCCACCGTCAGGACGAATAGGAATGGTGGGAGTGGATTCCTTGCTTGTTCCTTCCCTTAGGGTGAAAGTAGTCAGTGTTTTATCATTCAGTACGCTGTTAGTTAGAGACTTCTCTGTCACTCCCCTCAGGCTGTTTCTGGTTGTCCCATAGCTCACTTAAAATTCATTTTCTTAGTCTGTTTTTATTTTGGATAGTTATATTACTCTGTCTTCAAATTTGCCTATCTTTTCTTTTTTATTATCTACTCTGCTCTTAATACTATACACTGTATTTCTCACCTCAGTCATTGTAGTTTTAATCTCTAAAAGTTAGATTTGAGTATCTGAAAAGTATGTTCTCTAGCATATCTTTACTTACCATATTCAGACTTTAATCTATCTTCTAGAACATATGAAGTACAGTTATAATATCTGTTTTAATGTCCTTGTCTACTATTTCTATCATTTGCATGTGTTCTGGTTGGTTTGGTTTGAATTTTGTCATATGGGTTTTATTTTTCTGATTCTTTGTATGACTAGTAATGTTTGGTTGGATGCCAGACATTTTAAATTTACCTTACTGGATGCTGGATATGTCTGTATTTCTAGAAATATTTTTGAGCTTTGTTCTGGGATGTAGTTAAGTTACTTGAAATCAGGACTTTTGAGTCTTATTTTTTAAGCTTTGTTAGATACTCATTTTACCCACTGCAAAGGCAAACCTTTCTGAGTACTTTACCTAATGCTATGTGAATGACAAGATTTTCCACTCTGTTGGGGAAAGGCTCTGTTCTCTGCATTGTGATATTTCTGTCATTGTTTCATCTAATCCTTTAGAGTAATTTTCACCTGGTCTTGGGTAGGATTTTTTAGGGTGATTTTTACCTCCTTGGACTCCCAATGTGATCTCCTCAACTCAGAGAGAGAGAGAGTGCCAGGTTATGCCTGGGTTTCACTTTTCTGTGCAACAGCCCAGAAACTCCCTCTGGACAGTCATCTGAGGAAATCATAGGACTGACCTCATTTGTTTCTTGTTTCCCAGAGATCTCCTTCTCTGCCTGATGTCCACTGCCTTGAGACAATGCTCAACTTCATTCCTTATTAAGAAACTGCAAATTAAAACCACACCGGGATACCACCTACATGAATCTCCCTCTGAAAATTAAAGAGTTGGCAAGATGGGGAGTAACTGGAGTTCTAATATACTGCAGATGGGAATAGAAAGTGGTACCACCACTTTGAAAAACTATTTGGCAGTTTCTTAAATCATCAAACATACATTATCATATATTCTGGCTATTCTATTAGCTAAGTATTAGCTAAGCTACTCTAAGTAGCTAAGAGTAGTGAATGTATATGGCCATACAAAGACACGTAAAAGAGTGTTCATAGCAACTTTCTTTATAACAACCAAGAAGTAGAAACAGTCTAAATGTGTATTAATAGGTGAACGGATAAACAAACACAATGAAACACTACTCTGCAATTAAAAAGAATGAGCCACTGGTACATAAAACCAACATAGATTAACCTGAAAAAAATTGTACTGAATGAAAGAAGCCAGAAAAAAATAAGTAGAGATGATAAGATTCTATTTTTCATAAAATTCTAAAAAATGCAAGTCATCTATAGTGATATGAAACCATCGAGCAGTTTCCTGGGATGAGAATGAAGCAAA
The DNA here is from genome assembly GCF_024610735.1 of Ursus americanus. Lineage (NCBI taxonomy): Eukaryota > Metazoa > Chordata > Mammalia > Carnivora > Ursidae > Ursus > Ursus americanus. The sequence goes on along the minus strand of NC_142137.1, from coordinate 45,724,872 downwards.
GAGGGAAGACAGTGAGGGATTGCCAAGGAGCATGCGGAAACTTTGGGGGATAATGTGTATATGCATTATCTCAATTGTGGTGATGGTTTCATGAGTATGTCTGTATGTCAAAACTTAACAAATTTTATACTTTAAATGTATGCAGCTTAGTGTATGTCAAATTATACTTTAATAAAAGTGAAAGAAATGTTGTCTTCGAGAAGTTTTAGGTCAGAATGATATTTTTCACATTCAGTTATTCTTCCTTAAATTGTTTTTTGTTTTTTAATATGCTATTTAACTCATCCATAGGGATTTAAATTTCAATTATTTGTTTATTTCTAGAAATTTTGTTTTGTTCTTTTTCAAATATGCTGGTTCAATCTCTTTCTTGCTCATCTTTCCAAGCCCATCTTTTATTTTTTAAAACATTTAAGTATACTAAATAACACTTTAAAACTGAAATATACATAGTAATTTTCTACTTTATGCTTAATAATACCAATGACTCAAGTCCTTGGGAATCTAAATATGTTGTGTATAGTCTGTTTCCCCAAGTGTTTGTTAAGTTTTGCCGAGTTAATGTAATCCATGGAAAACTGAACGAGAGGATGCTCCTCCAGGAAGTATTATATTTGTATTTGCTTTTGCCGGTGCCAGGGGATGGCAACCCATGAGGGATCCTTTATTTTCTTGGTTTGGAATTTCCCCAACCATACAGGACTATAAATTTGAATCCTCCTGTCCCATGAGGGTGGACCTCTGTTTACACATCTCCAGGGGAGAATATTGTTATTATTTTCTTCTACCCATGTCTTAGTTAGCTCAGGCTACCAAACAAAATACCATAGACAAGTCAACAACAGAAATTTATTTCTCACAGTTGTGGAGGCCAAGATCAAGGTACTGGCAGGTAGGTTTCATTCTGAGGCCTCTTTCTTGGCATGTAGACAGCTGCCATTTCACTGTGTGCCCATATGACCTCTTCTTTGTGTAAGTGTGGGGTGAGGAAGGGGAGGACAACATGCTCTCTGGTGTCTTTTAGGAGGGCATTAATCCCATCATGAGGGCCCCACCCTCATGACCTTACCCAACCCTAATCACTTCCATGGACCCCATCTTCAAGTACCATCTCATTAGAAGTGAAGGCTTGAACATATAAATTTGAGGGGCGTGGTATACAAAAACATCTGGTCCATAATAATCCAGAACTATAGCAGAGACAGACAAGCTTTTTCATTGGCTGCCTTTGTTAGTAGTTAGATTTTTTTCTAGTCCACCATTTTACTAGATTAGTATGAGCTTAGAGGGGTTAGGTTCTATGTTTAAATGCAGGGTGCAGGAGAAAGAGGTCTATGTCAAGTTCGGTCCTGCCTCATTTGATTAGTCTATCCTGTGACCATTATTCCTGGAGACTCTAGGATCATCGTATGCCATATATTCCCACAGGAGCCTTAATTTCTGTTTTTATCACTCTGATTTTGACTTTATATTCTTTTTCCTTTACCTTTGGGAAATCTTCCTTAATTTCTTACTGAGCTTATCAATACATTTCAAGACACATTTGTTTTAAGCTTTGGGAATCCAGATGTCTTCCAACTGAGAGGTGTTCTGAACATTTAGTTCTCCTACTAGAATCTCAAGTTCCAATGGATACAATTCAGTTTTGCCAGATTCAGAATGAGAAGGCTGGATTCCGTGACCAAAGGTATTCCTGGTAATGTTCGGGGATCTCGTGATAAGACCACAAAGAGCATGAATTGTAAGCCAAGAAGGGGGTTTCTCTTGAGACAAAGAGGGACTATTGGGTTTCAATTGGACAAATGGCATGATTTGTTGTAGAATGCAGAGGATTAGAGCCAGGCGTTTAGCCTGGACATGTTGGGACAAAGTATGTGAGAGGGAAAATCAGCCTCAATTGGGAAAGTGGCCTTGGAAATAAGGAAAGAATGTTCACGAGGGTTGTTGTGGAGGTGGAAATTGAAACCCTCCCAACTTTTTTGATGTTAGGGGTTAGGACTTTTAAACAAATCTGAAAGAAGTGATGGTTCATGGGGGAGGGAAGATGATGAGTTCTCTTTTGGAACTATTATTACAACTCGATTTATCAGATCCTTTTTAGGTTTATTCTTTCAACTGCCGAAAAAGGAGGTTGGCCACATTTCTAAAACTTGCAAAATTCTCTTTGAATATCTGTGCTGATTGTAAATTATGACATTTAAATTGAGTGTGGCTTTTATCTGATTGAGAAAAACGTGGAATAAATCACCCATGCTTTTTATGTTTCCTTCATAAATAGATCCATTTTAATGTGATTTCTGTAACTACAGACCTGAGAATATTTAAACTCTGATAAAAAGTATTGATTGCAAAAGTTATTCTAGGTTTTATTTAAAGGAGTTGGCTAGCATATTTAGGAAAAAAGGCACATCAGACCTGTTTAGACTAACAACCTGAGTTTGTGCTTGGCATCTACCTTGCTGGTCACTTTGGCAATTCAGGTCACCATGAGTATCTAATAGGAACGGACATATGTGCTGGATCAAGTGCAAAGATGACTAGCAAAGTAGAAACGACAAGATGTTAACAAATTCTGGATGGTATTTGTACAAATAATGTTATATTATTTTCTCTATATATAAAATTTCTTAAGTAAGCAAGCAAACAAATAACCTCAAAGATGAATGAAACAGTGGCTTTGCTTTCCAGAAACCTACATCTCGAAGAGACCTATTTATTTAAATAGCAGAAGACAGCAGGAGACTTAAGAGCTTTGAGAAGGTGAATTCAGTATGAAACTGTTTACAAAGCTAAGCAAAGGCTTTATGCAGTAGGGGTTATCGTCCTAGAGTGGAGATTCACTCACAGAAGCCCAGTGTTTAACTCAAGTCCTAGCGTGAGCACACTTCAGTTTGTTGTCCTCTTTTCACGGAATAGCCCTAAAAACGAACATTTCTTTTTATAGAGATCTCATGTTTAAACACGTAGACAATTATCATATGGTTTCACTCATTTATGGAACATAAGAAATAGGAAGATCGGTAGGAGAAGGAAGGGAAGAATGAAGGGGGGGGTAATCAGAAGGGGGAATAACCATGAGAGACTGTGGACTCTGGGAAACAAACTGAGGGCTTCAGAGGGGAGGGGGGTGGGGGATTGGGATAGGCCGGTGATGGGTATTAAGGAGGGCACATATTGCATGGTGCACTGGGTGTTATATACAAATAATGAATCATGGAACGTTGCATCAAAAACTGGGGATGTACTGTATGGTGACTAATATAACAAAATAAAAATTATATAAACACGTAGAAAACGAGAGAGGAGCTGGAATTACAAAAGCCATCCACTGGTATTCATTTCTTTGCTTAACTTTCTTGAAGTACAAAAGACTATTTCGTACTTGTGGTCATGGCTAATTGCATTGGGTGAGGTCCAGCATAGATAGCCTTTTTCATTTCTTTTTATCATCCCTTTTCATAACCAGAGGGCAAAGCTTAATTTAAAAGATCAAATGGCTCTTTGGGACATCTGGGTGGCTTAGTCGGTTAAGCACCCAACTCTTGATTTTGGCTCAAATCATGATCTCAGCGTCTTCGGATTGAGCCCCCCCCCCCCCCGCCCCGCCCTTGGGCTCCATGCTCAGCAGGAGTTTGCTTGAGGATTCTCTCTCTCCCTCTCCTTCTGCACCCCCACTGCTCATGCTTTCTCTCTCTAAAATAAATAAATAAATCTTTAAAAAGCAAACAAATAAATAATCAAATGGCTCTTTGAAACAGCCTGTAACATTAAAGTACAAAATTATTTTGAGCCTATTTCAATTCCTTTTCTAACCCTAACTCCCGTTTCACACCCCCACTGCAGCCTGTTCAGATCAGAAAAGAGGCAGGCACAGTCACCCAGAGAATGGGACTGAATGATCAGCTCTGGGTGCAGAGCAAGCCTGGTACACAGCAGCTGTGCCCCTCTGTTCAGTTTACTTAACTGTACCTCAGTTTCCTTCTCTGTAAAATTTAGACAGTAACACCTACCTCCAGATTGTGTGAAGATGCAATGAAATAATAATAATATATTAATATTAATAATATTATTATAATAATATTTATAATATTATGTGATAATATGTGCAGTGTGCCGGGTACAAATAAATATGCTCGCGTGGTGGCTATTACTGATGCCATGGAACCTACCTGTTTTCTATGGGACTCGTCTTTTTGCCTGACCAGAGAACATAAGTCCTTCACCGCTGGGCCATACTCATCCTTGGATTTTCAGCCTGGGGCACAGTTCCTCAGGGTGGTGCCTAGTGAGTGAGTGTTGGATTAATGACTGGAATCTAGACTTAAATCAATGATGGTGAGTTGTGAACAATGCTCAGAAAATCTATCTTAGGGGCGCCTGGGTGGCACAGCGGTTAATCGTCTGCCTTCGGCTCAGGGCGTGATCCTGGCGTTATGGGATCGAGCCCCACATCAGGCTCCTCTGCTATGAGCCTGCTTCTTCCTCTCCCACTCCCCCTGCTTGTGTTCCCTCTCTCGCTGGCTGTCTCTGTCGAATAAATAAATAAAATCTTTAAAAAAAAAAAAAAAAAGAAAATCTCTCTTATCCCCTGGAGACGTGAACTTTGAATGTGTGGCACTGTGGATTATGTGTCTAATTTAAGGACCGAACTGAAGAGTTCTGCTGTGCTGCTTGCAGACACTTCCTGGAGAGAGCCGAACTCAATACGATAGTGATTTGAAGACCTGTACTTATTGTCCATTCTAAAGCAACATTACTTTATATCTTAGAGAAAAACACTTAACATCAGTTTCTCCTTCCAGTATAAGATAAAACAGAATATCCCTTACATTATTTTCACTTAAATTTTAAAGAGCAATGAATTCTAGACCTCTGGACAAAAGCCAACATAGAACTCTGCATGAGACAGTGTTATTAATTTGTTTTGCCTCCGGTTAGATCTAATCTTTAAACTGTGCCTGAAGGAATAAAAAATGTCATTCAATGATTATTTCCCTACTCTTAGAAGAAAAAAAAGATGGCTCATTTATTAAATTTCTTCAGGAAATATAATCCCTAAATGATGATAAATAAATGCTAAAATAATATACTTTATCTAAAACTGCCAACATTGTTATGATAAGGTCAATATAAACACAAGTACTAGACCTTTCAGGATGTGAAAATAAGTTTTTGAAAGTTAGTTTTAAAATATACACCATTACATTGATTCTTTTTATATGTAAGTTATATTGGAGTAAAAGAAAAACTAAGTTGTTTTTCTCTCTTCTAATTTGGGGTTGTGGCATTTTATCGTGAGGGTCATCTGTTAGTAATTGAATTCTGTCCTTTCATGGATGGAATTATTAGGCCTTTAAACTGTAAAAGAAAAAACATGCACAACAACAACAACACAACAACAAAAAGCAGACTAGCAACTGTTACTTCAAAGGAGACCAAAAAGGAAAAAAAACAACCCAGAGAGACAGAAAACGTTTGATGCAGAACCAAGGAAGGTCTCAGTGTCTTTGCTGGGACCCTCCCAGCAGGAGCTGGGCCTGCTCAGGGGGGAGCCACACAGTCTGACATCTGCCATTGGGCTGGGAAGTCTTGACAACAGGTTTGGGGTAGAAAAGTCTTTTAGTTTTTCTAAGAGCCTAAAAACTCAGAGGATATCATTGAATTTTCAGAGGATCAACATGTCTGTCGTCCTAGAAATCTAGCCCCAAATACATCTTGGTCAACTATTTCTCTAAATAACATTTTTTTTTAAAGATTTTATGTATTTGAGAGAGAGAGAGAGAGAGAGAGAGCACAAGGGGGAGGAGAGGGAGAATGGGGTCCCCGCTGAGCAGGGAGCTCAACATGGGGCTCAATCCCAGGACCCTGGGATCATGACCTGAGCCGAAGGCAGACACTTAACGATGGAGCCATCCAGGTGCCCTCTAAATAACAAATTTTAATTTAAAACACTATGAGAGGAAATAGATTATTTTGCATTGTGTAGGGAATAAACAATTTTGAAGGCTTTTGGGGACTTTGCATTGTATGATTAAGTATAATAGCATGGCGTATATATAATACATATGTAATATCATAGACAGATTATGCATAGGAAATATGAAAACTAACATTTAATGAATGCTTTGTATACACCATGCACTGTGAGGGGTTTCCCAAGATCTCATGTAATTGTCACAATCACCTTGTGAGGTAGGAGATAGAGACTCACATATTAATTAATTTCTCAGGGACATTCAGCTAGTAAGGGATAAAACCAGAATTTTAAAAAACATGTTATAAAGTTAAAATTTATTCACTGTAAAAATTCAAATACAGAAGGACATGAAAGGAAAAGCAAAAAGCTCTAACTTCTACCATTCACATTCTACTCCCTATAAACCAAATTAATATTTTCTTGTATTTTTCTGAAATTTTCTATACTTATGCAGTCATACCCCTTTATGTCTACTTCTGTGTATATTTTCATCCCTCCCTCTCTCTCTCTTTCTAAATATATATATATATATATATATGTGTGTGTGTGTGTGTAGTTTTTCTTGCTTTTATTTTTAGACCTCAATGGGATTACCTTATATATTTGACACTTGCTTTTTACATTTCATGGTATGTCCTGGAGATGTACCGCTACAGTATGTATAGACTCTCTTATTCTTTTATGACTGTGTGGTAGTCCATGGTTTAAATTTAATATAATTTAATAAAGAGCAACTTTAAATTATTTTCAGCCTTATGCCACTTACGAACACTTCGTACTAGTCTGCTTTGTGGCCATAACAAAGTACCATAGACCAGTAGACTAGCGGGCTTAAACCACAGACGTTTATGTCTCATAGTTCTGGAGGCTGAGAAGTCTAAGATAAAGGTGCCAGCAAGGTAGGTTTTATTCTGACGTCTCGTCTCTTAACTCAGTAGTCATGGCTGCCTTCTCACTTCGTTCAAGGATCTAGCCCTTTACTTGACATAAATGTTGCAAGGATTTTCGTCGTCGTTTTGGTAATTTAATGTTTACTTATCTTCGCTCAGCTGAGTGCTGCTTCTGGTTCTTTCTTCTATTACCCTTTAATTCATTTCTCCAGGATAAGAGAGGGGTCACATAAAATAAAGTTGTAGTGTCTCTGTATTTTACTGCATAAGTCTGTCTCCCTTGTTGCTCTGGGATGTCGAACCATGTTCCTATGAGAAGTAACCCCCTTCCTGCAATCTTATGTACCATAAAACGTGTTGATCCATGTGTGTCTCTCCGCTCTACATTGGATTGGCAGAAACCCATATATACGCACACCACCGATATACAATTGCTGCATTGAAAGGCATGTGTTGACTAATAAAACTGTGGGGGAAAGTTTTCTGAACCATATTCTGTGGTATGAAACAGTAAAATCATATCTACTTTATATGAATTTTCAATTCCATGAATTGCCAGGGTTTGAAATGCAGATTAACCTGAAAAACAATTCAATTTACCATTTAAAAACAGATCCTACCTATAAAGATGTAAGCAATAGCATACTAAAAAATAGCTAGCAAGATTTAGTCTTAATGTTATATTTTAATTACAACAGACAATTACAATAAATAATAAAGGCCTTGAAGAAGTCTCCTCCACATGGTGAATTGTCAACAAGTGGCAAAACAGTGAATTGCTACTCCAGGGAAGAAGAAGAACTCTCATGCATGCAATGATTGCATCCAGTAGAAAAAAAAAGATACATGTGCTAAGTTGCACAGAACTGAGTATAGTTTTCAACTGCTTGATACAAATTACAATATGCTAAACACATTTTCTCCTTTACTTTTTACAGTGAACTAAAAGAAGTTGATTTGTATTTTTGTTTCGTAAATAAGAAAACTGAGTTTCAGTAAAGTTAAGCAATCTGTCTCAGGTCATACAGCTAGTAAGTGCCAGATGTTGAATTCCAAACCAAGTCTTTGCCTTATGTTACCACATAGCCATGTCTCCTGAAAGAAGCTTAGAGAAACAAGGCAAATGTGTGCCAAAATAATCAAACATGGCATCCAGGGGAAACAAAACCTGGAATCTTTTTTTTAAAATTTTATTTGTTTATTAGAGAGAGAGAGAGCACCAGCACAAGCAGGGGGAGGGGGAGAGGAGAAGTAGCCCAATGCAGGGCTCCATCCCCAGACCCGGGGATCATGACCTGAGCCTAAGGCAGACGCTTAACCAACTGAGCCATCCAGGTGTCCCAAAACCTGGACTTTCAAGAGTGGCTAGGAGGACATATTGGATGGAATAAACACTGAACAAAACCATGGCGGGAAGAAGGACATGGTGTGGAGTAGGCAGGGATTCCTGTGGCTGGGCATTCACACATATGGGACTGTGCAGTTCACGGGCAGCAAACCACATAAGATCCTGAATGTCAGAAATAGAAGTGTGGACTTCATCGGCTGCAGGATGGGTGGGGTGGAGCCTTTGACCATTATCAGTTAGATTAACAAGATGAAAAGTGATTTGGGAAGATTAGTTGGGAGAGGGAGCATTGTCCAGAAAGCAGCCTCCTAAGTATCCAAGAGGACAAGCAGGCGGCTCCTGATGTCGTCCAGGTGGGCTGTACGACCTGTGGACCAGGGTGGACACTGTGCCTAGGCAGTAACGTGAAAAACATTTTGAAGACGAGAAAGATAAATTAGGATGAGTCATACCGCTTTGGCATGTTCTAAATATTGAGGGTCCTCATGAAAAAAATGTGGTTTTCAAACGCAGTATAGAACTCAAATACTACTTTGGGAACTTCTTTTTGTGTTTTTCAGAAGTCTGAATTAACAAACCTGACTTCATCCAGATTTGGGTAGTCCTCTCAGTGTTCGTGGTCTAAAGAGGAGAAAGACAAAAGGTGGCCGAAGAAAATAATTGTCCTTGATAATAACGATCAGCATCAAACTCATTTTTATTTCAACTGAATGTTGCTTGGGTTTATTTCAAGCAAATCCCATAGCCCAGAGATTTATGAGGTTTTAAGAGCTACAGCTTCATTTTTGAACTTTGCCTTTAACATTGTGTGGTCCTCAACCTTAGGCTATTTTCCCTTATGGTAGAAAAATAGCAGCCCGAACTCCTGAAATAGCACTTTCTGTTTCCTATTTTGGGAGGACAGCTCTTCTGTCAGCCACCATGTAAAGGTCCCTGTGATTTGACCAACTTAAGTTCATTTCAAGGATGGGATCACATAGATGGGTTTAGGCCACTCAAGGGAAGTGGGAATCATCCATAGCCAAATGGTGTGGCTAAAAAATTCAGGACCCTGGTAAAAAGTCTTCTGGGGGAATTGATGCTGGAAGGCAACCAAATTCTTAACTTCTCTAGAATATAACTTCTGTTCTCTTTCTAGAATATAAACTGTATGAATGTCAGATTCCTGTTTGATGCATCTTCGCTTTCTTCTTGGCATCTGAGAAAGAGCCAAATAGGTGGGGTACTTTCTGTCTTCAGTTAATTAGTTGAGTGAATGAATGAATGAATGAATGGATGGAGGACATCTCTGAGAGAAAAGATTTTCAGAGCAAAATGATAAGGAAAATTTATATTCAAAACTGTGCATAAATACATATAAGAAATGTCAATGTAGCTAAGTTTTTTTGGAGAAAGGAGGGAGATCACATTTCAGAAAAAGAACTCTATAGAGAAAATACTGTCTTACACATACAAATCTGAAAATCAAATCCTAAATAAACTGACATGGTACACATAAATATATATTTCATATGATTACATACTTTGTAATAAAACATGTGACCATGGCAATATTTTTTTTTTTTGCCTGAGTATTTGTAACATAAAAGTCTTAAAGTTAGATTTCAAAATACTGGAGTTTGTGAATGGATTACTTGTATAGATTTGTTTGTTATTTACTTGGATGCAATGTTAAACATGTATTTAGAACCCAGAATCCAACGTACAATAAAAATACTCACATCATTCTCTGAGCACTACAAGGTGTCTCGTGCTTCAGAAGTGCCAGCTATTTGATTCTCCAGCAATCTTATAAGTGAACCTTATTACCACTGACTTACTTATAAGGAAACTGAGCTAGAGGGAAGTTGAATGACTAGGAAACAGAGATAGAAAGTCACGTAATTATCAATTCTTTTTTTGGGCTGGGAATAATTAAGACCTGGTCTTTTAGCATTTCATAATAATGGCCGCCATATTACAGTATATAAATGTATCAAATGCACATGTACACCTGAAATTTACACAATGTTATATGTCAGATATACTTCAATAAAAATAAATAAGTCAATAAATAAATAAGAAAGCAATGGAACAAGATTTAAACCCCCAACATTGGATTCAAACCCCCAAAAGTGTGGTCCAAAAAATGATCTCCCATTATGCTGCACGTATTACATTAGGCTCTCAGACGCAGATCCTTGAGACACGGATTTATGTGCATATGACTGATTAAGGAAGTGCCGGGAGAGAACACGAGGTGGGAGAGTAAGACTAAGGAAGGGGAACAGCCAAACGAGGGCGTTATTGCATTGTACTTCCAGCTTTAACCTAATCCCATTGTCTTAGTGCACATGGGGTGCTGTACCAGAATATTAGACTGAGTGGCGTATAAACAACAGATATTTATTTCTCACAGCTCTAGAGTCCAAGATCAAGGTGCCAGCAGATTTGGTGTCTGATGAGATCTACTTCCACATAGATGACTGTCTTCTCACTGGGTCCTTACATGACGAGAGGGGCAAGGGAACTCTATGGGGTCTCTTTTATAAGGACACTGATCCCACTTATGAGAGATCTGCCCTCATGACGTAATTGGGCTCCAAAGGCACCACCTCCCAACACTATCACCTGGGGGTTAGAGTATCCGTATATGAATTTGAGGAGGATACAAATATTCAGTCCATAGCACCCATGGAAAGCAAAATTTTGTTTAGAGTCTGTCCCATCTGACCCAAAGTTGCTGGACATTCATACCGCCTTCCTCTCACCTTCCTCAGAGTCATGTACATTTTCTGGCATTTCTTGCTCCCTGCAAAGTGAGCCCAAGGTCAGGCCTTTGAGGAAAGTCACAGGTACGAGTGTTGAGAAATCAGGCCCCCCAGAGCCTGGGTGACAGGTACACAGAAAAGATTAAGTGAGCCTGAAGTGACCTTGGTAGAGCACAGACACTGTCTCATTTACTCCCCTGCCATTAAAGACACGAATATATCAGGGTGGTGGTTAAGAGCCCCGATGCCTGATCCGGGTCACCAGTGGTCAAATCCGGGCTCCGACACTTGGGCAGGTTTCTTAACTTACGTGGGCATTATCTTCTGCATTTATAAAATGTGTGATAATTCTATTGCCTAAGCTCATAAGGTTGTTTGGAGGATTAAATGAATAGATACACATACAGATCTATATATCCATAGACCTATATTCATTATTATATTCAGCTAGTCTATACATGGACTAGAGCATTCCAGTCTGATCGAAGGACAGCTAGGGTGCTGGGACTTGCTCAGTCACGTCACACAGCTGTTCAGTGGCACAGCCAAGAAGCGAACTCAGTCTCCTGACCTCCAGGTCTTTCCCTACTCCTTGCTGGCCATCTAGGTATTAATTTAACATTGCTTAAAGGAGCTAGGTGACCTCTAGTTTATTGATTATCTCAGTTAACTGAAAGTTAATATTTGTTAATATAGGGCTAAAAGCTACCTTAGGGTTCATGAATAATCTATTAAAAATTCAAAGAACAATAGACACAAGAATGCCGTTACAAACTTAATCAAAGGCAATTTTCTGCTTTGTTTGTGTTTATATTCTTGAGGGGTTTGGCAAAAGAATCTAATTACTTCACATTCAGAAATAAATGACTGTAAATCATAATATTTTAAGTCTCTCGAAGGTCCTTGCATATTCATCAAGTAAAACAGTCTTAATGGTGCTCGTTTGGGCAGCACATACACCAAAATCGGCTCGTACAGAGCAGACGAGCGTGGCCCCCGCGCAAGGATGACATGCAAATTTGTGAAGCGTTGCACGTTTTTCAACGATTTACTTCGGGCATAGAGGATTAATAGGAATGTAGTTCATAAATCCACGGCCCCATTCTGGTATTTTATTGTGACATTTATAGAAATAGAGAAATAATAACGTCCTGGCCAATCAAAACTCTCATGGTTCTATACTGAATGCCTCTTCTTCAATAATCCATTTTGCCTCCAGTGTCAAGAATTGACAAAACTTCTAGTATTAATGCAACACCAACAAAGCTGCCAATATCAAATTTTGATACTGTATATTTTCTTGAGATTTAATAGTTGCTGTGACTAGACAAAAACGAAACAAAACAAAACATGCTTTAGTGCTTTTAAATAACATTATAATAAGCTAACACTCTGAATTGCTACATAAGAACACTGAATGGAGGAAGAGAGCGTGTCCTGGTAGAGAGTCGCTCCCTCGCCTGCTTTGGGTACAGAGAGTGCCGGGCTCTCCTTCCCCCGTGGATCCCCGCCCCCTCGCCCTGGGGCTTCAACCGGAGCGTCTGTAGGTGTTTGTGGTGCTGGAGTTGGATCCTCTACCACAGCCTCAGGGGCAGTGCGATTTGGGGAATTTTTCTTTCCTTAGGCCTCTGAAGAGTTCGTGGCTTCACAATAAGTCTGGGCAACACAGCTGTCACCTTGCAACTAGATCCAATCTGAGTAAACAGTTCTCACTGCAAATTCTCCTTTTGAATAAATTGGGAATTGAAACTACTTTGGTGTTATCGCATCAAGAGCCCTTGAGACATTACAGTTGATTTCAAAACAAACATTGTAATAATAAAACTACGGAGTAGAAACATATACAAACACACAGAAAAAAACCATAAGGTCTGCTGTTCTGATAAATGTAATCACTAGCTTTTAGGTTGAACTGCACTTTGAATACGCTAAAAAGGAAATGGTAAGGTTCTGAATTTATGGTTTCACAGGCATCATATTTTAAACAAATACCAATGACACCGATACATGTGATTGGATCCAACACCATTTGAAAATATCTTTATGGCCCAAATGAATGAAAACCAAAGTTAGCCGTTTGGCTCAGAAATCATAGAGACTATGCTGCCTAATTCTATTCCCTAATGAGGGCCCAGGGTTAAAGGCATGGCACGTCTTCAAACCATGTTGAAATACAAGTCCCTGGTAGGACACTTCCCTTGTTCACAGTCATTATTCTGCTTTATTAAGTGGGAGACTCGTTTTCTGCAGGAGCAAGAATACGAAGATCTATGCCACTAATTTATTTAATATGACGTCATTGTCGACAGTTCTATTTTTGCAGAATGGCACAGTGACATACAGGTAACATTTCACAACTGTTTTCAGCATAGGAAACACGGGTCAATTCTGATACATACTTGTTACTGATGAAGCAGCAGATGTCGCTTGACTGTTGAGGGTTGTGGTCATGGTCATTGTCAATGGCTTCTGGTGTATGTTTTGTGAAACTGAGGTGACGGAAGTCAGTTTTGTAGAAACCCCTGGTGTTGCTATGGGTGTCAAGACAGTGACTGTCCCAGTCTTTGAGACTGATGAAAATGGAGTAGTGGACTGCTTCGCAGTGCTGGTAGCATACTCGTTTGTACGGCCGGAAGTCACAGAGGTGATATTCCTTGGAAGAATATCAAAAAACATTAACACTGAAGCTATGGCTTAGAGAATTACTATCCCCCTTCCCTGGGACTTTCCTTGTCACACAAACAAATCTTAAAAAATAAAACCTCAAAGTAAGCCAGCCTTAATACTAAATACCTATGCGGAATATATCAGGAATCAGTAAGCAAGGGAGAGAGACATTTGTGTGTTTATAGGGTGTGATTATATTTCCCATCTTGCTTTTCAAGGGCATTGATTGAAGGAACTTTGTTATTAATGTACCCAGATCCAGTTAAGAATTATAAATAAAATGAAGAAGTAAAATGAAAACAAATAAAATAGTTTTATGTGGCAAAAAGCTCCTAAGAGATTATTATGAATTAAGGACATTGGAGTTAATAATAAAAAAAAAAAGTTCCTAAGGGGGAAAAAAAGACAATTTCAGACACCACATGTATAAATACAATTGATGAATTAATGATATATATTTACTTGTGTTTGATTCTAAATCAAGACTCTTGGGTGCAAATAACAGAAACCCAACCTTAACTAGTTTTGGAAATAGAAAGGAACTGACTCATGAAATAAGAGGATAGATTGAACAAGTAAGCCAGAGAAGGGCAGGGATACAGCTGGTTGCAGGAACAACTTAAGTATTCAAGCCCTGCTGAGACTATCTTGTCTTGGGAACTTTTTTGTGCACCAACTTTATTGGATCTCACCACATACTGACTTCTTCCACAAGGTCCAGCTTCCAGAAGATGATAAGTTCTTTTTCATAATTTAAAATCCCAAGGAAAGATTGATGGGTTGGGCACCCATTCCTGAACTGATCCATTATGGCTGACAGAGCATGGCCACACATGAAGATGGTAGCTTCCATAAGAAATCAAGATTGTGGTAGGGGGTAAATTATTTCCCAGAAGTCTCCTCTCCCTCGGCTCTTCCCTTCATTCCTTCTCTTCATCTCTATTCCACTTAACTATCACTTCCTGAGCTTTAGCTGCCAAGTCCATTCAAGCTGTGGCCCCTTGACACCACATCAGCAAGTCAAGTTGTGCTTTGAACTCTGACCTTTTTCAGAGTGGATTACTTGTGAGACAATGATACCATTTTCTTGCTCAATTTGGTTGTCTCTTATAAGTGGAATATATTGTTATGCTAAAAGAGATCTCCCCATTAGGGAGGAGGATAAGGAAGATAAGACAGGTGGATACTATCTACTATCTTCCCATAGTCCCATGAACATATCAGCATGATTTTATAATCATCTGTCTACACTGCCAGTTCTGGCTGAAATGTTTTCATAGGCAGCATTGCATGAGGAGCCAGCTGCCCTCTGGATAACCTCTGTCAGAGATGGTTTACTGGCTTTTCCGTGGACATCAGCCTGTGCCTGGGGTGGGTATGTAAAGCACGGTGCCAGGAACAAGAATGGGCAGGAAGAAAAGTGCTGGAGATTTACCAGATTTCCAGCTCATTACACATTCCACCCATCACCTCTCTCCTTTTGTTTTAATTTTTAATTTGTTGAATTGCATGTTGTTTTTGGAGAGTTGTGTCCTACTCATGTTTCAACAAGCAACATCTTAAATAGGTAGACTTGGAAGAATAAGTATAGGAAAATTGCTCATAAGAGCTCTAATAACCTCCTGTTTTTCTCACACTGAGCTCAGTATCCTTGGACAAGTTAAGAAGGGAACTCTTCCCCACCCCAGCTCCTTTTTTTACCCTCCCAAAGTAAAAACTAAAGTAAGATACACATATAGTTAGCTATAGATAATAAAACTTATTTAACTCTCTCAAGGACACTTGCATATTCATCAAGTAAAATAGCCTTTAGACTAAGTAACTATATGGAATTATTTAACCTCAATCATGCAAGAGGAAACAATGTATACTTATAATACGTTTGTGTCTCAAACAAATGCAGGGATATTCATGACCTAGGTGTAAGCGTACAAATCTGTGATGATCTATGATAAAAAATTGAGAGTGGAGGATGTATTAGTTTCCTAGGGATGCTATGGTGAGTGACCATAAGCCAGGTAGCTTGAAACAGCAGAAATTTGTTCTCTCACAGCTCTAGAGGCCGGAAGTCCAAAGTCAAGGGATCTGCAGGGCCATCCATGCTTCATCTGAAGGCTCTAGGGAAGAATTGTTCCTTGGCTGTTTCAGCTTCTGATGGTCTCCGGTTTTCCCAGACTTGTGGCAGCCTGAGTCCAATCTCTGTGTCCCTCTTCACATGGTCATCTTCTCTGTCTGTTTGTCTGAGTCTGAATCTCCTCCTCCTTTCTCTTCTATAAAGACACAAGTCATTGGATTTAGGACCCATCCTAAGCCAGTGAAGCTTCATCTTAACTAATAACATTTGGAAAGACCCTCTTTCCAAATAAGGGCTCATTCTGAAGTACCAGGTGGACATGAATTTTGGAGGGACACTCTTCAACCCAGGACAAGGGAATAAAGCAAAAAATATGCTTCTTTGTTGTTATTGTTGAGGCAATTGGTATTTGAGGTTTGCAAAACCATGTGGATTCTTAAGTTTGCCAATGCTCAGTGGCTTTTTGGAGAAGTCGTTTTGGAACAGAATCCTCTTCCCAGTAGGGGTTGGTGAAAGACCATCAGGCAGGCACAGTTTTGTCAAGGACCCCAAACATTTAATGACAGAAGGATAATAAACATTTCCATGAAGAGGTTTTTTTTTTTTTTACCTCCTATTCTGAAATAGTGCCTTAGTTCTAGGTTCTAAGGAATTCGGACACACTTAGAAGCTCTTTGTCTTACCCCCATCTCTTTCTATTCTATAGAACAAGGTCACACCAAGTAAGAGTCTGGATCATTTCATTATTTTATATAATTAAAAAAATTTTTCCCCAATCCTTTTGTGTCCAACTCTGCCCTCATGCAGCTACCAAGTAAGGAGAAATTCTTACCTCTCTTACCAAAACAATTGAGTCATTTACCAAGACTGATTAGGGGCGATACATAGATTTTAAAAGGTTCACCATGGGAGCAAAGTGCTTTCATTTTCTGAAACTTGTCTCCTGCATCCTTAGCCAAGGAACAGAACAAGGAGCAAAATAAAGAAAGACTGATGCATGGAGGCACAAATTTGAATCATGACCTTTGAGCTCTTATATGAATAGTTGTGAAATTATCTTCAGTATCCCAAGTGGAGGATCAGAAGGGGAAGATCACAGAATCGATCACCACAGTCGTGAGGGTCAATTGTGAGGGGCTGGTGCACAAGTCGTTTCAGGGAGCCTCCTGGGAAGAAGTAGGAGGTTGAGAGACTGGCCAAGTGTGAAAGAACCAACAGAGCAGGAAAGAGGGACAGAAACAGAGTTTCAGAAGGAGCACAGTTCTGGGTGGTTTTCAGTGCAGGGTGGGACAGTGGGATTGGGTTGCTAGAAGTGAGATGCAGGGTAGGTCCCTGGCATTGAGACAATCAAGAAATTCAGAGGCAATGAATTTGACTCAGTCTTTTTGATGGAAAAGCTTCATGGAAAGACTTCATTTCCATTCAATAAATAGTTATTAAGCAGTCTGTGTGTGGCAGGGATTATGCTAGATATACCGATCTGGATAAAGAGGGTAAGAGGAGACAACAAGTCATGAGAACAGTGCAATATTTGGGGCTTTTCAATTCCCAGGTTCCGTTTTATAGTCGATGTTAATTTCCACTTTGGTCTTGGCTATGCTTAGCTGCTGTCTTTTTTTCTTGTTTTCTTTTATACTGCTAAGTCCTCTCAAGAGTAACCCAAAGTTTCAGTTACTTGAACTAACTGGAGACTCTTTTGCTCTTATAAATCCTTTAGGTTGAAAACTTCCCCCTCATCCCCATTCCATCTGTGATTTCTTTTCTAGACTGTTCCTTTGCTGTGCATGGGGGCTAACAGATAATCCACAGGTGCCAGGCCATCCTTGCCTGGCTTCTAATGCATGTGAAGGTGGGTGTAAGTAACTCCCATCTGTTCTGGTCTGTAAATCCCACCTGTGTACGAGAACATAGGAATCAGTAACACGGTTTAATACGTCATCAGCTGTTGGTGCCATGGCCACCCACTTCCGTATGCACTACTTTCTGTTCCTTTTTATTTATTTCTTCTGCAGTCATATAGCCAGCCTAAAACAAAAGTAAACTTAAATGCTTGTTCCAGTCTCAGAAATACCCATTTATCCACATCTGTATACCTTATGTTGCCATGACCTTCTCTGACAATTTTTATAAGCTTCGTATTTTTTTTTGAACAGAGGCAACTTTTGGCATTCCCATCTCGTTTGGGATAATATTGGGACATCTCTGAAGGAACCAAAATAAGTCACCCTGTTTAAGTGCTGCCCCTTAGAAGCAGCGATTCACTACAGCCTTATTTGTCTCAGAAATATTTTTAATCTAAAAATTAGATGATTATTTCAAACGATGCCATGATGCGAAAGGAGGAGTCTTTCTTGCGCAGACGATTCCCGAATACACAAGGAAGAGTGATGCTTGCCTTCCAGCTACAAGAAGGATGTGTCGCGGAGGACTGCTCTCTCCATCTGCGCACGGCGCTGTCCCCTCTCAGCCTCAGCCGTGCTTGGGCTAAGGAACAGGGCACCACGTGTGCTGTGACCGCTTGCAAGGCTTGCAGAATGGCTGGAGGAAGCAGCGGATAAAGAGCAGCAGTCTTTTTCTGGGATTGGTAGCAGGGCACTGGCGTCACTCTGCCCTGTAAGCATGACGGGAAGCTTGTGGGGCATTCTACTCCGTGTGGGGCACCAAGAGAGCCAGCCCCACTCTGGTCAAGACTTTCTCGCTCCTTGAAACGTGTCCCCTGCCCTGAATAGGGTATGCCTACCCCTAGGAATATCCTTGGGGTTTCACTTAACTATGCCACACGGTCATCTTAAAATTCCTGCTCCAGAAATTCTTCTATTCTTCAGGAGTTTGATAACCTGCATTTTTTCCTCTGATATTCGCGGCGCCTTCTTTCAATAGTTATTCTCACTTCTCTTTCTTTGTTTGTACTTTCATCTCTCACATCCTTTCCGTTTAGCCAAGAGCTTTGCTTCTTCCAAGCTTTCATATTTTCTCCTATGAACAGTGCTCAGTTTTGCATGCAGAAAATTTCCTTGTTATCTTATGAATGTATTTTTTTCTTGGGAAAAACTTGCAGGCTGTCCCCTCAGTTTGTAATCTGGAGGTCAGATTACAATTTAATTCTCTTTGAAGACCACACCAGGTTTTGAAGAGAGATCTTGTTCTTTGCTCTTCTTAGGAAAGAACATATCAAAAGGCCACCATCAGTCTCGTCTCCCTAAGGGCCAAGGGACGCTTGGAGTGGGGTGGCAAGGAGGGCAGGAGACTACCCCCTCCCCCCAGACATAAGGCTTCATCTTCCCTCTCCCTGGCAGAAGCTTCCAGGGCCTGACGCATCTCCCGCAATGACATGTTGCAGCTGGGAGAGTACTGACTTTGGGGTCAGTCCGGCCTAGTCTCAAATCCCCATCTACCGTTTCCTAGCTGTGGTACTTGGGGCTTGTTGCCTAATCCTCTGAGTCTCAGTTTTCTCATCTGTAAAATGGAGTCAATAACGTTAACCTGATAGATAGTTGTCAATATTAAACGAAATGATGAATCCAGTGGCTGGCAGATAGTAGAGTAGGTGCTAAATAAAATACATTCTGGGAATAGTAATAGTCCTAGAATGCATTGGTAGCTTGGAAGCTTGGTGTTGGTTTCAGCACCTACTCTATTTAAAAAAAAAAAAAAAAAAAAAAAAAAAAGCACTTGCTCCTAAAAGGTTCTTTCAAGAAGTTGACGTGAAGCCCCTTAAAGGCAGGCACCACCCAGCTTAATAAATATATTCCACATGCACACTCTCAGCTCTCTCTCGCTGTGCCTCGATGAAGGCCATTGCCTTCTGTAGCTGCCTGGGCAACAGCCAGCTCTCCTTTGCCCTAAGGGCTCCTCTCTGGACCCGTGTGGAGCTCAGCACAGCCTGCAGGTCCTGCCTCAACTGAGAAGGCACTTCGCAAACATGTCTCCTGTCCCTCTTTTCCAGTGGACATCCTAGCGGTGCCCCATCTCCCTTGGAGTGCTGAGCTGCCCAAATCAGTGAAATCTCCCGAGAGAGCTCCAGCGAGGTGTGGAGCTACAGTCTGATGGAAACCCTGGGTTACCCTTCTGTGCGAGGTATTACGCAACCTTGCCCGAACAATAACTGTCATTTTCAAGCAAAACAGAAAATAGTTTCTGCCTTCAGGGTGCGCGGTCCTTTAGAGATGAGACAAGTGCAAACAAAGCCATGTGCGATGTCGTGTCTGTGAATGTGATGTTAGAAATGCACGTGAGGGTTAGCCGTGGCATGACTCACAGTGCAACACAAAGGCAAGCTGGATTATAAAGTGGAACCCCCGGCTGCCTATTCAGATCTCTGCCTACTACGTACCATTTCCCTGGGCGGCTGCTTCCATTTTCTGATTAAAAAAAAGAGAGGGAGAAAGAAAGAATAACTATGTAGAAAATCAAAATGGAAAGTTTTGTGAGAGAATAGCTAAAAGCATGTTATCTTTATATGCATGTCTAAAGCAGAGAACAAGCAAGGGTTTCAAAATGCATTTGCCTGCCTTTGAGTAGTTAGGGATAAAGGCAAAGGCGTTGAGCTCTAAGGCAGGTAAAGTCTTGGAAATTTGGGGACACACCAGGGCTTCTTTAGCAGATGTATGGAGGTTTCAAAGAACCCTGCACTTCCCCTGCAGGTAAGGCACTTGGGGACCTCTGGATGCGCTTAGCTGCTTC
This sequence comes from Ursus americanus, assembly GCF_024610735.1. NCBI lineage: Eukaryota > Metazoa > Chordata > Mammalia > Carnivora > Ursidae > Ursus > Ursus americanus. The sequence continues at coordinate 45,704,483 of NC_142137.1, read as the reverse complement.
TGAGTTCCCCGGGCCAAGGTGGGCAGGGATTATGAAGGGAACTCACAGGAGGGACAACGGAAGGAACATGTTCACATGCATTGTGCTGTCAGTATGAGAACCAACTTGACCGCTCATTCTCTGTTCACTGGTTTCTACTTTTCCTCTCCTAATTTGAGCAGTGTCACAGGAGCACATCACTACAAAGTTGTTTTCTCTCCCAAATTCTAATAGTAAGATTCTTATTAGAATTCAGTTTTAATCACTAAAATAAAAATATCCATTATTGAGCCCTACTTTGTGTCCAGCACTATACTTAGCACCAGACAAATAGATGATAGATAGATAGATAGATAGATAGATAGATAGATAGATAGATGATAGATAGATAGATAATGGATAGATGATAGATGATTGGTAGATAGATAACAGACGAATGAGACATCTATCACCTTCAATAAGGATGGATAAAGATAATATTTTAAGATGGAAAAGAGGGAGACTGGAGGAGTTTATGTCTATTTACAGCCTTGATTTTTTTTTTAATGTGGTGAAAAAAAAAAGAAAAGAAAAGAAAAAAGAGGGAAGGGAACCAAGGGCAAAGTCGCCTAGAAGAAAGCAGGCTTTGAAACAGCTGCCACACAGAATAAGGAAAACAAATGTGAGTTCAAAACCCAAACGGATCAATAAATCCTATGATTCTTGGAGGAAAGCATTATCTCGTCCTCTTTTTTTTTTTTTTAAGATTTACTTATTTCTTTGAGAGAGAGCGCGTGTGCATGAGTGGGGGAAGGGTCAGAGGGAAAGAACCTCCAGCGGACTCCCGACTGAGTCAGGATCCCACCGTGAGACCTGATGTCCAGACCCTGAGATCATGACCTGAGATGAAACCAAGAGCCAGATACTCAGCCGGCTGAGCCACCCAGGCACCCCATGGTTATCTCATCTTTGCCGTTGCCGTCATTACCGTCATCATCATTGTTATCTTCTCCAGAACAAATTGTTTTTGAATCACATCATAACCATTACATAGTTGAGAGCACGATTCCTTTGAAAACCTGATCGTCGTTTATGCTGGTTTCCTGCTCACCGCAGGGGCTGTAGGGCGGTTTGATTCATGGCACCCTCTCTCCTGTGTGCTTGTTCAGGTGGAGCCAGTGATACAGAGAGGCCACGAGAGTCTGGTCCACCACATCCTGCTCTATCAGTGCAGCAGCAGCTTTAACGACAGCGTTCTGGACTACGGCCACGAGTGCTACCACCCCAACATGCCTGATGCCTTCCTCACCTGCGAGACCGTTATTTTTGCCTGGGCCATTGGTGGAGAGGTGGGACCAATGATGACCGAGATGGGACACCATTCGTGGATCATGTTTTTTCCCCTACGGTTCTAATACTTATACGTGAAGCTCTGTACATTATTTCTGATATGAGGGTGGCTTATTTTTCTTCCCGTTGGAAGCCATTCTCTCCTTAAGCCATTTTGTTATACCCACTCTAGATTATGGAGTTCCAGAATGTTGACATATCTTTGAGAATGGTTGGTTTGGGAGTGGAATAGAACTTTTGGGGATGTTCATAGGGCACGTCTCATGGAATTTTCCTTATTCAGGGTTTTTCCTATCCACCTCATGTTGGGTTATCCCTTGGCACTCCGTTCGATCCTTGTTATGTGCTCCTGGAAGTCCATTATGACAATCCAACATACAAGGAGGGTAAGTTTATTCTTCGTATGTTTTATCTGTGATTTTTTAAAGTTTTGTAAGTCCTCTCTTAACATGGTTGAAATAAACTAGCATTCAGTGTTAGAAATAATTAACCTATACATTTGTCATCCGAATTAGGATACCTTCTAGAGTGAAAGAAGATACTATTAAAAATTACACTGGAACAACAGTGATTAATCAGCACTGAACCAGGGAAAATGGACACCTGTGGTCACTGATCTTCAAAAAACAATTTGCATCCTACTTTCCAAGAAGCAGGATAATAGATTTTTCTCCTTGTGATATAAATTAGTTCCCAAAACATGGTGCTTATGAAACATTTTCTAACTGCACATATGAAAAGCTATCATTCATCATACTAGAAAATATTAATATCTTGTTGTGCAATAGGAAAACCATAAATATGCTCCAGAAATATTTATGCAGTGACATTGTGTAATATGATTTTGAAATGAAGAGGTTTTGTACTTACATTTGATTCCTGAATCTACTTTTCTAAACCTACTTATGTAATATTCCAAAACCAGAAAGTTGAAAGAGTCAATACAAAGTTCTCAACAGAAGTAACTCAAAGTTATTCTTTTACACTGATTTGTGCAATTATTTAGCAAATACTGAGCACCGACTATGTCTCCGGTCTGTGCTTAACGATATAACGTGAGTGAAAAACACACCAAACCGGGTGGAAATTATAGTGTAGTGAGAAAGAGAAACTAAAAATAATCACACCAATTAATATAAAATTATGTATGTGCCAGTGGTTCCCAACTGTCAATTTGGTAATCACAGGTAGGTAAGTCAGCCCTGCAGAAAGGAGTCAATTAGTTTCAAAGTCAGTGGGACAAATTTATGAAGGGGTTGGGACTCATTCTCTCCCTCCTTACTATAACCGTCTCAGCAAGGAATGTGTCTTACTCACCTTTCATCCCTGCATGCCTATTGTCGTGCTTTCTAGTCATATAATGGATTCCGAATATTTTTTGTTGATTGAATGACTGTTCGCTGAGTGATTAAAAGAATGGTGGCAAACTATAAAGAAAATTAATCATCAGTAGTTTATTCTATCAGCAGGTGGTTTCTAAACCAAGGGGCTTCTACCTCTATGGAAATGTTACTGAACTTTACCTGAAAACAATATAAAATAAGGCTTTTGTTGAGTTCTTCTATATTCTAATGAATGACTTTAGAATTTTCCTTCTGTCTGTCTTTATGTTAGATCAGTGTGGAATATATCAGCTAGACAACACTGATACACTAGTATACGGTTTCTCCCATGGTATACTGTATAAGTCAAAACTGCTTGCAGACAATATGGAGACTTATGTTTTAATTGCTGTTTGTGAAACTGAATGTTGTCTTCTATTAATCTTTACTTGTAATTCTTTCCCTTATGAGATTTTAAGGAAAATTAATAAATCCATTTCAACCGAATATGGAGAACTTTTTTTTTTTTTAAGAACTCAAACTCACTTTTAATTATATGCTCTTACTCCAGGCTTAATAGATAATTCTGGACTGAGGTTATTTCATACGACAGATATAAGGAAGTACGATGCTGGGGTGATTGAGGCTGGCCTCTGGGTAAGCCTCTTCCACACCATCCCTCCAGGGATGCCTGAATTCCGGTCTGAGGGCCACTGCACTCTGGAATGCCTGGAAGAGGTATGTGGAGTATCAGGTCTGTGAGCTGCTAGTCATAGATTCATCAGTGCTCTTGGAAAACTATGTTTGGAAAATCCTGTGCTTGTTATTATTAATCTTTTTCTTGTAGTCACACTGTAAAGCCATTATTTATCATTGTGGCAAGAACTTTGACTGCTTTTTTAAATCTTGAAGGCTGTAAGAGTAGAATTCTGGACAAGAATAACTTCCAGGATGTTTTCCTTCCTGACCTACCTCCTCTGGGTTGTTGTTTTTTTTTTTTTTCATATTCAACACTTTATGTTATCTTTTACAATTTCTACCTTGGTTTGTGTGGTCTCTTTTTCATTTCTCGACTTCACCTTTTATCCATATTTGTTTTTTCCATTATTCATTTAAGTTTTTTTCCTCCTTTCCTCTGCTTTAGAGTTTCCTTCCTACTCAAACCAAAGAGCAAGAGTACCTAACATAAAAATGCACATTGGATAAGAAAAAACACATGAAAGTATTTAATATTGGCTACTTCCGTTTACAATCCTTTTCCTTAAATAAACATATTTCAACATGGATCATATTCCTTATAAATTATAAGCTATTGTATTGTAGACAGATGGCAGACTGATGAAGTGGAAAGATTATGCCCTTTGAGTTATTTAGACCATGATTCAAATTGCCATGACATCATTTACTAGCTGTAGGACCACAGGCAATTGATGTAATTCCACTCTTCCACCTGATTTTCTTACCTCGGAAAGTGGGAATCATTTCTCCTTTTAAAAGTTTCTATTTACAGGTTACTGGAATCTTTTTGCCAGGAGCTTTGATTGACTCTTTACCTCCTAAAAGAAGGAAAAAGAAAGATAACATTTAGGAGTGGTCTGGTAGGTCCTCAGTAAGCATTAGGTCCCTTTCTTTTAAGCCCACAAATGTTACTTCACAAAGATAACACTGCTAGGAATAAGTCACGAAAAATCCAAATTCAAAATGTTTGGCTGCTCAAGCATTTACTTAAATTGCTTTAGATTTTCTTCTCAGTTGTCCCTCCAAGTCTCTTTTATGGTGAACTGTCTGAACATGTGTTTGTTTGGACTAATCGTGTCTTCCTCTGCGTGCCCCGCCTGTAGGCTCTGGAAGCTGAAAAGCCAAGTGGAATCCATGTGTTTGCTGTTCTTCTCCATGCTCACCTGGCTGGCAGGGGCATCAGGCTCCGTCATTTTCGCAAAGGGGAGGAAATGAGATTACTGGCTTATGATGACGACTTTGACTTCAATTTCCAGGAGTTTCAGTATCTAAAGGAAGAACAAACAATCTTACCAGTATGCCTGTTTTGTTCTTTTTCACTGAATCTTAGAAAAGTCAAGGCATCTATCCACTGCGATTTAGCGAGGTTTTCTCCCAGTAAAGTGAGTTGCTCATCGTACTGCCATTCTTGAAGCCACCCACCGTGGGTGGTGTGCAACCCAGGCGGAATGTGTTGGATCTGATTTCCAAAATCAAAACTCACTTTTCTTACCATTCCCAGGGGCAACTCAAGTTGTTGATTTAAAAAGAAAAGAATAATTTGGATTCTGAGTACCAAACAGTACTCTTACTTGAATTTCCAGTAAACTTTTGGGTTGCAATTCTGGTGATGCAAAAATCAGAGATTTTTTTTTATACCATAGGAGAGTTTTGGGATGTCTGATTTCAGTAAAAATGAAAATAAGGATAATTCTTTCATTTGACAAAGGTTTCAAACAGAGCTAATTATCCAGCTTGCAACAATACTTGGGGTTGTGGAAGGACAGTGTGTTGAGATACTGATCCGTGAGCCTTCTGAGTAGTGGGCCAGGGAGATCAAATCTAGGGACCAGCACCCAGCACAAGCTGCCTCTGGCCCATGAATAGCCTGTCCACTTCCCTGAGTGGTGAGCTGTAAAAAACATGATTTTCTGTGTATGCTGAATTGTTCCAAAGGTTAGAAAACATTGGAATAATAACTATTACTTTGCTTCACAATTCTGTTGTGAAGAAATAAAGATGTGACTAAAGACCTTTAAAGAAAATAATATAAATGAAGAGGGAATCACGATAACTCATATCTATGGCTAACATGTACGAAGTGTTTAATCTGCACTAAGAACTAAATGCATGTTATGTCATTTAATTGCTTCACAAAGCTGTGCAAAATAACAGCTATTTTATATAGTTATTTTTTAAATAAATAAATTGTGCCCAGATAATTCTTTTCCTTACCTAAGGTCATGCAGCTGGAACGTGGTGGAGTCTGGCCTGAGAGAACCTTTTTGTTTGTTTGCTTGTTTATTATACTAGCAGTCTTAGAATTAAGTAGATCACAGTTCCCCTGGATCAAATTTTTTTAATGAATCTGCTCACAGCAAATAAAACTATTGGCCTACAAATGTATTAGATACATAAGACAGCCTAAAACCCTAATCTGAAAGCTTTTTTTTTTTAATGTTTTAGGGAGATAATCTAATTACTGAGTGTCGTTACAACACAAAAGATAGAGTCCGGATGACTTGGGTAAGAAAATCTTTATTTTTATTAAAATTCATTTGTGGAGAAGGAGGAATAAACTTTCATTTTAGAGGAGAAAAAGCAAAAAGCATTCCCATTTGGAGGCAAAATTCCTGAATGTCATGAGCATGAAACATCATAAAAGTGAAATCAGAGCTATTTTCGCATTTTATCAGATTAACTAATGATTCTACAGCAATATTTACACTATAGTTTAGTGACCCTTTCATGAAAAGCTATCCTAGTCCTTTAGTTTTTCCTCCCCAAATCATATTAATTAAATACCTGTGGTCGCAAATGACCATCTGCTTGAGTCTGGACTTCGATGAATCAAGACTTCAAAAGGAAGAATGAATTGTATGACCTTAGAGCTTCTGACCCAAAGAGAAATTTGGTCCCAACAGATTTCCTGAAGAGTCCTGACAAACACTCAAGAAATAGACCACTCGTGCCGTACATGGTTTCTCCCAGGGAATACCGCCCCACCAACTCATTTTATAAAGTTAGCACAATCTTAATACTAAAAATTGATAATGACAGTATGAAAGAGGTCAACAACATGCACCCGATGGAAATATCTTTGATGGAGTACTGGCAAACCAAATTCTACATTATATAAAAATGTAATGTTAGGACCAATTTGGGCTTAGCTAGGGAATGTAAATTGGTTTCAAACAGAAAATATATTAATACCACTCTACATTAAGAGATTGAAGGAAAAAGACATGTGATCAGGTCAATAGGGGTAGAAAAAAGCCTTCATAAGATTTAAGTCAGTCATAAGAAAAGAACATTTTACAAACCAGGAATAGGAGAGAATTGCCTTAACCAGATAAAGCTTAGCTATGAAAAATCTGTAGCAAATATCAAATAACTTGAAATATTAGAAGTATTGCTTTAATATGAGGAGGAAGACAAAGATATTTATTATCATCATTTCCATTCAACATTGTACTGGAAAAGGAAAAAAATGAGACATACGGCTCAGAAAGGAAGAAGCAAAGAAGCAAAACACATTACTCGTAGATATAATTTGCTACATCAAAAAACCTCCTCAAAATTGATATCTAAAACTAACTGTATTTTAGTATATAAGAAACTATCTTGGGGCGTCTGGGTGAATCAGTCGGTTAAGCATCTGTCTTTGGCTTAGGTCATGATCCCAGGGTCCTGGGTTGGAGCCCTGCATGGCAATGGGCTCCCTGCTCAGCAGGGAGTCTACTTCTCCCTCTCTCTCTGCCCCTCCCTCTGCTTATGCTCTTTCTCTCTGTCAAATAAATAAATAAATAAATAAAATCTTTAAAAAAAAAACTATCTCAAGAAAATGCACTTTAAACCTCTAAGTTCTATAGAAATAAAATCTAACATTAGATGCGTTTTATCTCCATGGAAAAAAATTATAAATCATTATTTGCAAAACATTATAGTACACCTAAAGAAATGAAGAGATACTGTGTTCATGGAGAGAAGGCTCCATAAAATAAAGATAATCTTCTATTCAAATTGGCCTATACATTTGATATAATTCCAGTAAAAAAAATTAAGAGAGATTTTATGATTTGAGATTCTGGTATCCTAACTAAGAAATCTTTGCCCAGCCATAGCTGTGAAGATTTTCTCTTATTTTTTTCATATTTCTAAAAAGTTTACAGTTTTAGCTTTTATATGGAGCAAGTTGATTCTGAAGTCTACACAGAAGAGCAAAGGGTTAATAATAGGCAGACACTACTAAAAAGTAAAAGATGGAGACAAGCTATTGGATATGAAGGCTTCTTTTAAAGCTATGGCGATCAATAGTGTATTTGGGTTCAGAATTAGAATAGTGGTACATAATAGGAATCCTGGAAACTGACCTACAAACCCCCTATAAGGAAACCTGGTTTAGAATAGACATGGTATCCATTTAAGTGGGAAAAAATGGACTTTCCATTAAAGAATGCTAGCACAACTGGGTATACAATACACAAACAAGTCAATTCCCGGTAGATTACATATTTAAATGTGAAAAGCAAAATCTTAAAACTATTGGGAGCAAAATATATGAATATATTTTTATGATGTTGGGGTAGTAAGAACTTATAAAAAGCATGAACTATAAAAGATGGATGAATTTGGCTACTTGAAATCCTTTGGTTACCAAAAAGCACTATTAAGTAAGCAAAATACAAGTTTGAAACTGGAAAAAAAATGCAATACATGGATTAATAACGCATTAGTATCCAGCATATAAAAGAAATTCCATAAATCAGTAATGTAAGACAAACAGACCATAGAAAAACAGGAACAGACACAAACATTTCACAGAAATAAAAGCCCAAATAGATAATAAACATAGGAAAGGATGTTCAATTTCATTTGAGATCAGGATCATGCAAATATAAACCAGAATGAGATATTTTTACCCATCAGTTTGGCAATATTTAAAATTGCAATTCCAATGTTCTAAAACTGGCGTCCTCACACACCGCGAAGTGTAAACTTATAAAACCACTTTGGGGAAAAGCATGACATCATCTGAAAGCTGGAGATTCATAGATGCTCTACCCACTTCCATTCCTGTGAGGATTTCATCTTAAGGTTCCTTTTGCAGGAAGAGTTCCAGGAGAGAAATATGTAAAATATTCACAGTAACATGTAACAACACGAGAACACAAAGTTGGGGGCAGCTCAACTATTTATCAAAAAGAGAACAAATAAATACAATATAATATGTCCATAGAATATATATGTAGTACACACCTGTGAAAATTAATGCATTAAAGCCACATATGTTAACAAGAATGTATCAGAAGAACAAAAAGGGCAAGTTAAGCAGACCGTGGGTGGTACGATGTCATGCGTCTAAGCTGTAGAACATACAAAATGAAAATATTGTTTAGGGATGGGTACATACATCAATGAACAGAACGAAAGGGTTTGAGAAGCAATAGAATGATAAATAAAAGAGTAAGATAATCCTCATCTTCAGTTAGGATGGGGAAGAGGGAATTAAAAATGAGCACAGCGTACGGTCAGTCCACTGGTGTTGATTTTATTTGTCTCGTGCCTTATGTAGGATTTTGTTCACATGAAATATTTTACCTCGGATGTCATACATTATTATTTTAGTGTATATCTGGTGGTCTGCCTGGCTACTGGCCAGCACAGCTAAACCCCAGCCGCTGAAAATATCAGATGATAACTCACAACCGTGTCATTCACTGGGCATTGCCCTTGGTATCAGGGAATGCCCCACCTGAAGTTATGCTCCCCGAAATGGGGCAGCAAGCAGCCGGTGACTGGTTCATGGGAAGATACAAATGCCCGGCTTCCTTCCTACAATTTAGTATCACTCCAAATAGCCATCCCAGCTGAAGAATAAATTAAATATGATTTTTACTGAGGCATCATTTGCAGCCTCAGCTTCTCCCTTTGCCCAATCGTGCTTTGCTTATCAAGTGCAAAACATAGTTTTGCAACTTGTAAAATCATTGCATTTTAGCCACTGAATTAATTTAGAACTATGAACAACACTGCCAAGTTTTTCACCTTCATTTTTTGAAGAACAGATGATTTGCTGGGTACAGAATTCTTGGTTAATTTATTTTTCCCTGCAGCCCTTGAATATGTAATCCCAATATCTTTTTGTTACTTCCATCACTTAGGATGAAATGTCAGCTGTCATTTGTATCAGTGTTCCCCTGTATGTGACATGTCATTTTTTTCTTGCTGCTTTCAAGATTTTCTCTTTGGCTTTGGCTTTCAACTATATGACTATGATGTGTCTAGAGATGGCTCTCTTCATATTTATCTTTGGCATTTGTTGAGATTTTTGGGTCTGTAAGTTAATTTTTTTTCACTAAATTTGGGAAGATTTTGGCCATTATTTTTTCAAATATTTTTTCTACCTTTTTCTTTCTTCTTTCTCATTCTGGAACTCTGGTTGCATATATGTTGGAACACTTAATATCGTATTTTGACTTGTTTTCTGGTATATTTTCACTTTCTTTGGCTTTTTTTTTCTTTTTCCTTTTCTTTCTCTGTTCTTTGGATTGGAAAATTTCTATTCTATCTTTGAGGTCACTGATCCTTCTGCCATCTCAAATCTGCTGTTAAACACATTCTGAGAATTTTTTATACAATGATGGTAACGCTTAACCCTAGAATTTCTATTTTCTTCTTTTTTATGTTTTCCTCTCTGGTGTCATTCTCTATTTGTTTACTCATTTTTGACATATTTGCCTTTAGTTACGTGAGCATCTTTCTTTAACTTTTTAAACATTTTTTTAAAAGATTTTATTTATTTATTTGACAGAGAGAGAGACAGCCAGCGAGAGAGGGAACACAAGCAGGGGGAGTGGGAGAGGAAGAAGCAGGCTCCCAGCAGAGCAGAGAGCCCGATGCGGGGCTCGATCCCAGGACTCTGGGATCACGCCCTGAGCTGAAGGCAGACACTTAACGACTGAGCCACCCAGAAGCCCAAGGGATTTAAACATATTTTTAACTGTTTTTAAGTTTTGGTAAATGCAGCATCCGTAGCTTCTCACAATCACTTTCTCCTGGTAACTTTTTTTATTTTCTGAGTGCAGATCATAGTTTCCTATTTCTTTTTATGTTTAATAACTTTTGGTTGAAAATGTGACACTATAGATAATATGTTGTAACAGTTCTAGATTCTGTTCTCCTGAGGAGCTTTGATCTTCTTACTTTTAGTAGCTAATTTACTACCTAGATTCAAAATGTGACATCTGTCTTCTCTGTGGTGTCTTCTGATGTTTATATCATGTTGATATCATGACAACGAGATTATAGAAAATTCAGTGCAGTCAGGCAAAGATTCCATCAACCTGTTTGGTGTCACGTTAACCAAACTTCCCCGTAATCCTCTGAAATGTTCACTGTGGAGGGTAGTTTACATCATGTGAACAGAACTTGAAAGAGATTATTAGGTTGTTTAAGAGAGGCAACTTTTAAAGAGATGGAAATCATCCTATTGGTTTTTCAATGTGTCTCTACCTTCTTAAAAACCAAATCGTCGGTATGTTATTGCTCAGCTTTCAGATTTATTACATTTCAGTATTGGATGGAACTGTATGACATTGGTGGCTTGTGTGCTCTCAGTGTCGGAATTGGTGGAACGTATACTTTTCTAAATAAAATATCTTCATTTTCAGGGAGGATTAAGCACCAGGAATGAAATGTGTCTCTCATACCTTCTTTATTACCCAAGAATTAATCTTACTCGATGTGCAAGTATTCCAGACATCATGGAACAACTTCAGTTCATTGGCGTTAAGGAGATCTATAGGCCAGTCACGTAAGTATAAATGAATTTCGTAGTGGGGTAGTATACTTCAGAGAAGGATGAGATTCATTTTTGTATTGGATTTATCACCACATTATGGAATTATCTGAAGTCTTGTTCTGTTTACTTATTTTTAGCTGGGGTGACAACGTGAGCTTCTTGGTTGGTATGTCCAGGGTCCCCAAGACTCCCATCAGGTTCAGTGATTTTCTAAGAGGACCTAAAGGATTCGGCCTATTATTGTATTCATGGCTAATATTTATTACAGGGAAAGAATACGAAGAAAAATTAAGAAAAGGAAAAGGCACATGGGCCAAGTCCAGAGAAAACCCAGTGCAAGCACCCAAGCACCTTCCCAAGTGCACGCACACAGAATGTACTTAACACTCCTAGCATCGGAAAATGACAACATGCGTGACGTGTTGTCAACGAGAGATACTCATGAGAGACTCAGTACTGGGAGTTTTTATTAAGGGCTGGTTACATAGGTGTCCTCTGCCTAGTAAATACTAAAATCTAGACTCCTAGAAGGAAAGCAGATGGTCAACATAAATTGCATTGTTTGTACAAATAGTCGAGGCAGAATGAGTCACTCTTCATTTAGAGGCAGTTTTATACCAGTATAGGAAATTGTTTACTACTTAGGTTCGCTGACACCAGCCAGAGGTCAGCCTTCCAAACAGGCATTTCTAAGGATGGAATTCTCAGGCCTACTATGTTCACTCGCTCTGCACAATTGCACTTCATAGAAACTACTTATGATAAAATAATAAACAAGGTATATATTATTTTTGCCCTCTTGGGATTATATTCTAGAGTGAGGGGAGGGGTGATAACATAAATATAAAATTTCAGGTATCAGTAGATGTTATGAAAATGAAAGCATGTAGCTGTTGTCAGTACGGTGGTAAATGCCTCTCTGGGAAGGTGTCTTAGTCTGTCCAGGCGCTGTAACGTAGCACCATAGACAGAGTAGCTTATAAACAACAGAAATTTATTGCTCACAGTTCAGGAGGCTGGGAAGTCCAAGATCAAGGCGCCAGCAGATTCAGTGTCTGGTGAGGACTTTCTTTCTCATAGATGGCCATCTTCTAACTGTTACCCCACGTGGCAGAGGGAGGTAGGGAGCTTTCTCAAGCTGCTTTTGGGATGGCACTAATCCCACGAGGGCATAAGACCCCAGTTCCTAATACCATCACTTTGAATGTTAGGATTTCAATATATGAATTTGGGGGTGAGGAGGACACAAACATTCAATCCATGGCAGGAGGTGATGTTTGAGCAGAGACCTCTGTGGTGAGGAGCCAGCCATGGAAAGATATCAAGTGTACTCTTTGCAGAGCGAAGAGCCAATGTAATGACCTTACAGTGGGTATGATCGTAGCGTGTTCGAGTAACAGCAAGAAGGCGAGTTTGGCTGGAACAGAGAGAAATACGGGAGAGGGTAAATGAAGAGGTCTGACAGCAAGAGGGATGTTACAGGGGACATAAAGATCATGTAGGACTTTATAGGCGACATAAAAACTTCGGGTTTTAAGTGCAAAGAGAAACCATCGTAGGATAGAGACAAAGTTGATTTGGCTACTGAATTGAGAAAGGACTCTAGGAGGATCAGATTGGAAAAATAATACCAACCAGGAGACTGGTGATCGGCCAGTTGCGAGGTGAACGCGTCCGGGACCAAGATGGTGGCAGTTGAGCTGATGAGAAATGATTACAAGCAGGTTGCCTTCTCACAGTAACACACACTGGACCCACTGGTTGATGGCATCTCAGGAATGTGACGAGGGAAAAAGAGGAGGAAAGAAAAAATGGTGATGTGTGAGTGCTGTAGGGAAACATTTGAAGCAGAAATGGAAAGTTCTGCTTTGAATATGTTAAGGTCAACGTAGAAAAAAGGATTTTATTCAATCTTAGCAACACCACAGAGAAGAATTAGGGTGGCTGGTAGAAATTTTGGAGCATAGATTTTGTTTTAATATAAGGAAGAATTTTCTACTGATTAAGACTTTTCAAAATGAGGGGCGCCTGGGTAACGCAGTTGTTAAGCGTCTGCCTTCAGCTCAGGGCATGATCCCGGCGTTCTGGGATCGAGCCCCACATTGGGCTCCTCTGCTATGAGCCTGCTTCTTCCTTTCCCACTCCCCCTGCTTGTGTTCCCTCTCTCGCTGGCTGTCTCTCTGTCACATAAATAAATAAAATCTTAAAAAAAGAAAAAGACTTTTCAAAATGAAAGAGACTGATATAATGGGGTGAAAGGTACACATAGATTTTTGAGGGGCTATGGTTAAGGAGAGAATTAAAAAACATGTCATGAGAATGTGGTCAAATGCACTCACTGAAGTAGCATGTAGTTATGATCTACTTTTTTTCCAAAATATTATAGAGATTGTAAATGATGAGCTGAGAGCCCTCTTCTTTTTAAATTATACTATTTGTAAATATGTTCTAGTGAGTTCCTACCCAGACAACCCAATGACCACCAGAACAGAAGTCTGTATCTACTAAAATACAAACAACAAAAGGCTTATGTAAATTTGTGTGTAGTTCATAAAGTGTTTCCACATGTATAATTGCCATTAATTTGTTTTCACACAATTCCAGTAGGTAGAATAGGACTTATAATCCCAATTTTGTAGAAGAGGAAATGGAAACTGAGGGTTTCAGAAACTACTCCACATCAGATGGCTCATCATCAAAGGAGGAGCTGGTGTTCACTGTGTCTCTGATACAGACAGGGAGATAGATACCTGCCTTTTTATTCAAAATAAATAATTACATATGCAAAAAATAAAGTGATAAAGAAAATCAAAACAGTATATAAAAGGTCATTCTAAAAACACTAGGATTTAGTTTTGTTTTCGTTTTTTTCCCCAACGATTTCATTTATTTACTAGAGAGAGAGGACAAGCAGGGGGCAGGGGCAGAAGGAGAGGGAGAATCAGACTCCCCCCTGAGCAGGGCGCCCCACACGGGGCCCCATCCCGGGACCCGGGGATCATGACCTGAGCTGAAGGCAGACGCTTAACCAGCTGAGTCAACCAGGTGCTCCTATAGTTTTGTTTTTAAAACATCAGTATTGTTCCTAACTAAGACTTAGTAGCCTTTTTTCCCCCTTTAGAATATTTTTTTACAGATTGACTAGAAACTTCTCCCATTCAAGGGTTAATCTGAGAGCATGTTAAAAACAAATGGACATTCAAAGCTGTTTGTTTTATAAGGCGATGATTTAAAATGTATTCTATGGCCTAATTATCTTCTTTGGTGTTCAACCTGTGTAAATCCCCTGAAAATGCCCCACTCCCCCGTTCCAGTGAGCTCTGTTAGAGCCCACACCTTTGGTCTCTCCCCAGAAATACTGAAGTTGGGTTTTTCATTACTTAAAAAGACAGGGAGTTATATGCAACTAATGAATCATCGAACTTTATATCAAAAACCAGGGATGTACTGTATGGTGACTAACATAATATATATATATATAAAAAGGGAGGATTGCTTCCCAGAACCAGGCCAGTTTTGAGATGTCATTGCCCACATAAAACCACTAACTACATGGTTAAATTTATTTATTCTTCAAAAATACGAGTGAAAAGGAGCCTCTGTTATAAAATTGATGTTCAGGCTTCTTTAAATCAGACTTTCAAGTGAGTTCATCGCACCGACGCTGACGTTTTTGAAAGCCAGACCAAGAAGGTACTGGCTACAAGATCAGAAAGAGAAATGGCTAGGGTGATTTTTTTTTTTTTTTCTGTTTTACCGAAGAGAATATTGCGAATTTGGTTTCAGGATCCCCTACTCAAGAGGACCATCCTATAATATATAACCCCTACGCTCCTACTCCATGCCTTTAATGTGATGATTAGTTAGGTGCACTGTCTTATTTTAAACATTCTGTAACAATCCTAGGATTGGACGAAGAGCTGGTAGAAAAGTAGAGACAACTACATCCTGTCTCAGGATCTGTCTGTTCCAGGGGTTGTGATTTCCCCTGCCTCCTACAGATCTGGCAAGGCTTAAGGAAAAACAGAAAGACTCACAAAGGTCAGATAACAGACGAGATCACCCTTTTAGATCAATTCTGTGTTCTCTGCTGTACCACACGTCGACCTTGTCTACATAGCTCCAGTGAGGCCGATGTGATGGAAAGTTCGATGTAATTTGTTCAGTCGCTAAAAAAGAATCAAGGGACGTGTATGTATTTTTCCTTTGTAAGAAAAATCCCTTTATGTTTCTAATGTGTAAAAATCCCCCATGCTTGTTACAAAGGCTTTAAGGAATGTGGAGAAAAATGTTTCAAAAAGAAGGCACAAGCCATCACCTCCAATTCTGTTGGAAATAAACAATGCTAACATTAATTGAATGTTATTACAGACGTCTTTCTGTGGGGATGTTGCAATAAAGATGAATAGATTGCTGTTATAAAGGTGATAATTTGTGCACTGTTTCAAATAACACATTAAATCTTCATTTTGTTTAGTTTATATAAAAACACGGGGCATCTGGGTGGCGCAGTTGCTTAAGCATCTGCCTTTGGCTCAGGTCATGATCCCAGGGTCCTGGAATCGAGTCCCGCTTCGGGCTCCCAGCTTGGCGGGGAGCCTGCTTCTCCCTCCCCGGCTCCCTCTGCTTGTGCTCTCTCTTTCTCTCTCTCTGTCAAATAAATAAATAAATCTTTAAAAGATTTATATAAAAACATGAAGCTCAACCTGAACGTTCGTTGAACTTCAGATAAACATGGTTGCTGCTCTTGTTTTTAGCTGCAAGAGGTAGTATTTCATAAAAGGGTCTCTAATGTTGAGAACACAGATTGTAAAAGACTTGAAAATGTTGCACATACATGTCTCACTACATGTTTTGACTTCAGATCATAAAAGATGAGGACATTCATAATTTCACATTTCCCCCACAGCCCTTTTCCATGCCTCCAAATATTTATTACTGAGATTATCATTTTTGGATTTTCAAGACTTTAAATTTTCCTCCCATTTATTTCTCAAATCAAATTCCCACAATATTTAATGCAACTTTAAGGGTTTAATAGATTCAGTGATAATCCCTAATTTTATAGGATTTCTACATTTCTAAGCTTTTTCATTTGATTCATCAGAATGTTATTTCCAAGTTGGTTCATTAAGAAGGGTTTCCAAGTGCTTATGCCCTGCGTTTTTGTGTTGGTTTTTTTTTTATAATATTTGAGAATTTCTGCATTTATATCTGGACAGCATTTGGCTGGATGTAATATTTTGGGGCCATACCATTTTTCCCCTTGGGAGCTCTCCTTGGATGAATGGTAATATTTTTCGTCTTACCTGTAGAATTCGTAAGTTAAACTGACCATATTTCAGTGTCGAACATCTGTAGTAAATTTTCCTGAAACACAACATGCTCTTTCATTACATATATTCACTTATTTTTTTTTTCATTTCAAGGAAATTTTCTTATATTATATCTACAAAGTGTCTTCTAATCTATTTGGAATTTTTCACAAGTGCTTTCTCTTAAAATTTTTTGGAAGGGTTCTTCTGCTTCTTGCTTTTTCTAATTTACTTGGTGCTAAATTTGTTTTATCCTAAATTTATTTCCATTGGTCTGCTATCTCCCTTTTCATCTCATTCTGCTGTTTTAAATTCCTGTACATGAGCTCTTGTTTAATTAAATTCATGCTCTTATTACATAAACTTAGTACATGAAATACTTGTGGGAATTCTCTCCCACATAATTGGTTTGTATTTTCTTCTAGAGTCAGCTTTTTCTGCCTTTTTTCATGAAATAATTTCTTCTTTCCCTATGTTTGCAGGCTTGTTATGTCAGTTCTTGCTTGTGCTGAGCTAATTCTGTCTAAAATGTCTCTTTGCTCTGATAAAACGTGGGTGAATTCTTGTCTACCTTCTAAGCAAACCTGACAGTAGCCCTCTGTCTCTGCACACCACAGTTTGAGGTTTGGCTGACATATTTTATGTACACACTTTACCATATTTTGAGGGGAAAGGGCTGTGGGGATAGAGGTATAGAGGTGGGACTGTATACTCTGGATTACAGTGGATGGGTTATTCCTTCCTCAGATGTTATTAAGAAAATCTTCTGATGAAGTTTTCTTTCTTTCTTTCTTTTTAATTTTTAAAAAGGATTTATTCATCTTAGAGAGTGGGTGGGGGGGTAGCGGCAGTGGGAGAGAGACAGAGAGAGTCTTAAGCAGACTCTGCACTGAGCGCAGAGCCTGACGTGGGGCTTGATTTCACGACCCTGAGATCATGACTAGAGCTAAAACCAAGAGTCGGACACTCAGCTGACTGCGTCACCCAGGTGCCCCTTTAAAGCTTTTGTTTTTAAGTAATCTCTACACCCAACATGGGGCTCAAACTCACAACCCGGAGATCAAGAGTCACACGCTCCACTGACCGAGCCAGGCAGGTGCCCCCCTGAAGAAGTTTTCTAACTGGCCGGGGTTGAATCCCTTTCCATAGAGGAATGTCCGAGGCCTTACATCATGCGGTCAAGTCCGTGGTGGCCCAGAAGCTTCTCTTCTATCAGGGAGACAACTTTACTGTGGGCTTCCCAACGTTCCTCTACTCTTGGAGTGTCCAAAGGATTAGGAGTTATAACTTGTTAGGTCAGATTTCCTGGCTTTCCTCTTTAACAATTAGATTATCAAGCGCATGACATGGTATCGTCTTTTTTTCATCGGCTTGCTGGTATGTTTTTATTTCTGTTTTACTATTTTATTTTAAAGTCAAATTGCTTGAGGTAGAACTTACCTATGACAAAATGCACCCATTCGCAGATGTGCATACCCTCGTTAACCCCAACACGGACAAGATATAGAATGTTTTCATCACCCCCCAAGCTCTCTTCTGTTCTCTGGAGACAGTCCCACCTCCCGCACGAAGCCTCGGGAAACTGCAAATCTGGCGTCTATCATACATTAGTTTAATCTTTTCTAGGGATCCGATAGTATGTACTCTTTTGTGCCTGGCTTCTTGGACTCAATGTTTTTGACATTTGTCTATGCTGGTGCGTGTATCAGCAGCCCACTCCTGTTTATTACTGAGTAGTATTCCCTCGTGTGGATACACCGAAATCCAGCTGTTGATTCACCAGTTGAAGGACATTTGGATTGTGTCCAGTCTCTGGCTATTACAAAGAAGGCTGCTATGAACAGTATTGTATTCGTCTCTGAATAGACCTGTTTTCCATTTTCTGGGCTAGCACGGAGTGCTGGAATCACTGATTTGTTTACCTCATAAGACTCTCAAAATACTCTCCAAAATGATGTTTCTTTTTACATTCTTGCCAGTAATGTATAAGAACTCCTAAATTTTATTTATTTTAAGCAGATGTCATGGTATCTTATTGTGATTTTATTTTCCATTTCTCTTATGATTAACAATGTTGACCCTCTTTTCACACGCTTATTGGTCATTTATATATGTTCCTTTTTAATTGTTCCAATTTTTGTCCATTGTTTCATTGGGTTACTTGTTTTCTTATTATTGAGTTGTAAGAGTTCTTTATATTTTTAAAGAGTTCTTTATACTTATGCTTTTTGTCAGATATATTTTTACCATGAATTTCTCCTGGTCTGTGGAGATTCTCATTTTCGTTTTTTAACGGTATTTTTTCTAAGCCCATTTTATTATTTTTTAAAATTTATTTTGTGCTTTGGATATCCTGTATAGGAAGTCTTTGCCTACCCAAGGTTATGAAGATATTTTCTTGTTTTTTCTTTCCCCTAAAAAGTTTATAGTTTTCAGCTTTTACGGTTAGATTGATGATCGATGTTGAGTAAATTTTTATGTGTGTTGTGAGCTAAATACTGAGGTTGACAGTTTTTCATATGGATATCAAGTTATTCAAGAACCATTCGATGAAAAAAAACCTTTTTCCCATTGAGTTACCCCGGAATGTTTGTGGAAAATTGCTGGGTCATATACTATTTCTGGACTCTGAATTCTGTTTCACTGATGTTCATGTTTAGCCTTACTCTAATATCACACGCTGTTATCATAGTTTTATAGTAAGTCTTGAAATAAGACTGTGTAAGTCCCAACACTTTGTCATTTGTTTCTTTTCCCAAAATTATTTTGGGTAGTCTAAGTTCATTTCATTTACATATATATATATATGTAATCAACTTGTCAGTTAGATTAAATTTACAAAGGAAAATTGCTCACCAATATTAAATCATAATGTTAATGTAATTTGTTTTTACCAACTACAGTGATACATAAATAATACCCTCTTGTTTATATATGCATCTGGGTAGACATTTACACACTGCTCAGATATACAGAGAAATGAAATTGTTTTAATTTCTAAACCATTCCCAATATTCCTAACCAACTCCCAAGAGCCCCCATGAGAGCAGAACTTGCTACTTCAAGGTTATCTGTTTCTGGTTTAAAGCTTAGTCTTTTAAGGAAAAATACTCAGGATAAATATTTACTTTTTCAGGATTTCTCCTCTTTCTATCTCTTCCTTACCTTTCCTCACAGGTAATCCGGAAGTGTGGTATAGGATAGGCTGGAAGGGGTAGGAGGCTTGTTGGTGTGACGTCATTATAGCTAGAGTCCTGAACAAAGTCAGCAGGAATGCAGAGGAGACAATAATATGAGTCAAGCTGCCATCTCAGAGAGGCTCAGGACCACGTGCCCAGTCACCGCCCCGGTCATGCTGTCTCAGAACATGTGAACCTTTTCTACATCCTTCTCTATGCACTTATCGTAAATTATCAAGTGTGGTTATACCGCTTCTGTTACTTTATAGTGTGAAATCTCAAAAAGAAAATACTAGCTTACTGATTTATTCTAGCAGCAAAACTTTTTAAAGATTTCATCTGTGTGCAATACGCTACTCACTTTCACGTGCAAGGCTGGGGAAAACGCGGCCAATTTAGTCCCACTGAACGCTTTAGTGCGGATTTTGATGCCACCTTGTGGTGTTTCATGGGATTACAGGCTGATGATTTCCTTCCAGCATTTCTCACTGGTTATGAAATTGATTTTCTTTTTTTTAAGATGGACACCTTATGTCTTTGAAAAGCAAATTTTATTTTTAATGTTTGATTTTAAAACTATTTTATTTTTAATAAAACCTAGTTGTAGCTTTCCATGTATTTAATAGGACAGTGTAGGGGCCTCTGGGTGGTTCGGTCAGTTGAGCTGTGGACTCTTGGTTTCGGCTTAGGTCATGATCTCAGGGTTGTGGATTTGAGCCCTGCGTTTGGCTCCCCATTCAGTGAGGAGTCTGTTTGTCCCTCTTCCCCGCTCCCACCCCCGCCCCACCCCTGCTTACTCAAGTGCTCTCTCTCTCTCTCAAATAAATGAATAAATGTTTTTTAAAGGGAAATTGTGAATATCAAATATTAAAAGTGTAAATTCCTCAATTGGAGGTTAAATAGTTGGTAATTACTGGAACCCCTGGAATATCTTCTTGAGATGTTATGGGAGACAAATTCCTGCTGGTTACCCATGATAATCTCCGGGAAGACCCACGGTTTAGTTCATGTAAAACTTTGTGGTCTGCCAACACTTACTTACACTTCTCCTTTTTTCAGGAATCAATAATATAAAACTTACATTTAATGAAAAACATCACTTGAGGAGTATCTTTTCAAGCATATTGTGTCATTCTTCTGTGATTTCTTCTTTCTTTCGTGGACATTAATGTGTTTCTTTAGAGCAGCAAGTGGAAGCAAGAGTATATCTTCCACAGATTTTTTTTTCTCAGTAAAATTGAAAAATACTGGTTCAGTTTCAGATTTTTTAAATTTATTATCACTTAGGCAAGTCAGAACAGGCCAGCCAGCAGGGGTCAGGCTTTTCAACTCTATGGAACTGAAATTTCCATGTCTTACAGTAACACATTTCTTCATTACAGCATTAGCGTTCAATTCCGCAGAGCTGAACGCGTACCAGCTATAGCGTTAAGGAGAGCCAAAAAAATTAGCGAGGAATTGTGAGGCTGGGGGAAGCTTTCTGAGTCCAAGTTATTTGTCGAGAGTAGTACCCATCTGCTACTAAAATAAGGAGTTTTTTCAAAAGACTCCTTACTCAGTATATGTATTTCTTCAGGCAATTGCTGGTGACTCAATCAATCCTTTGCATTCGGTTTTCTACGTGTGTAAAAATGGACAAGTATGAGGTCTATTTTAGAATGTTGGAAAGTAATGGCGAATGTAATGCTTTTGTTCTGAATATGACTAATTGTGATTATTTTAAACTCAGGACCTGGCCCTTCATTATCAAAAGCCCCAAGCAGTATAAAAACCTTTCTTTCATGGACGCAATGAATAAGTTTAAATGGGCTAAAAAGGAAGGTCTTTCCTTCAACAAGCTTGTCCTTAGCTTGCCCGTGAACGTGAGATGCTCCAAGACAGACAGTGCAGAGTGGTCGGTAAGCCCTACGTTGTTTTCCTCTTCGGACAAACCCGATGTCACATTCTACCTAATCCCCAGCAGGCAAAATCTAGGGAACAAATAGCCACAAACCCAACGTTTCAGTTGTCTTTTGCTGATGTCTGATCACTCATTTGTTCAATAACTGCTCGGGTTGACCGCAAACTCCTGAGTCTGCCCCCCGAGAAGGGGGAGATGGACTGATCAACTAAGGTCAGAATGAAGCAGGAATAGGTGGGATGAGCGCTTCAAAAAGCAACAGAGTCAAATGTCTATCTCTTCTTCCCAAAGGCCCCCGTGGCTCTCTTCTCCACCTCCCTCTGAATCCCTAAGGCTCCGACTCCCCTGACAGTTGACTCCTTCAGCAGGCACGCCCCTCCCACCCACCCCCTTTTTACCCAGCCCAAGTGGGGGAGCTAAGCAAGACCTTCTCTTCAATCACAATCTTTGGTTTTCAGATTCAAGGGATGACAGCGTTACCTCCCCACGTGGAAAGACCGTACAAAGCAGAGCCTTTGGTGTGTGGAGCCTCTTCTTCCTCTTCTCTGCACAGAAGTCGCTCCCTTGAGCTGCTCGTGGGCTGCCTGGTTCTCGGCGGCATGCTGCCCAGCACACGCCCGTGGTTGTCATTCGGTGCCTGGGAACGATGCTTCCTGTGACCCGAACGTGTCAGGTTGAAGATGCTGTGGGCAGGAAGAGTGCGCGTGAGGCTGTGGAGATCGTCGGCTCACACACTCCCTTCCACCCCACGTGCATCCTTCCCTGTCTGCCTGAGAATGTCCACTGGGTTCTCTTCTTTTGCTCTGATACGTCTGATAACATGTATCCATCGCCGATACACAGAACTGGACTGACTTAACACAACCTCTTTTAACAATTTGGACAAAGTCAAGTGGAAGTAAAAGAGCTCTTTATTTCCTTCCATGTTTCATTTTATTGAAAGACTCATTATTGTTATTTCACTTTTTAATTGGTGATTTGGCTTCCAGATTCCTTTCTTAAAATGCTTTCATCTTAAAAATGTAAAAGAAAGTACTCTCTGTTCCACGTTTCTTCCTCTTTATTGTTCTTTGAGTGTGACTTCCCCAGTGTGACAATGGTCCTTTCTGTCCTGTAGTGTTCATTCAAGTTCTGCCCTTTTCTGTGAAAAACTGATGGGCCCCTTACCTCAGTGCTTTTCAGCGATGCCCATTCTAGCTTCCCTGTTTCTCTGAGTCTACTGGTACTCCCAAACTACCCCAAGCCCATCGTGAAGTATTCTCTTTTTCCTTCCCTACTCAGTGCTGGCCAAGTGAGTGTTTTCCCTGAGCTCTGTCACTTTCTAAAAAGAAAAAAGCTAAGGGAAACACAGAAATGGTGCATAATGGATTGTAGGCTGAGGAGAATATGTAGCTGGCTGCAAACCCTGCACTGTGAGGGGTTCTTCATGAGGTTCAGGGTCAAAGGCCAGGTGGTACGAGCCAGCCTAGGAAGGTGTGAGGTCCTTGCTGCACCTCACTGACTGAGTTGGGTGTCACGTGTGTGGCATCCTGGCTCAATTTGAGTCACAGTTGCTATGGTAGATTTATTTTTATATTAGTTAATGAACTAACTTCCCTTAGTAAAATCATCACCAATGGAAAATCTTGTCACTTTTTAGGTTCCCTTTGTGTAGTTTAGCCAACTCTCGCTGTGTGTCCTTTCCTCATTTCTTAAGCTAAGTCTGTTGGGTTATAATAATAAACTAAATAAAATTAAATGTTTGTGTGGTATCTTGTACACTCCTTGAGGGACGCAAGAGATTCGGTATTGATGTGTCCCGTCAAACGGATTGAGAATGTTGCATTTTTGTATTCCATTTGTAAGCCCTTTCTCTCCTGCAATGTCTTCAACACAAACTATATTGTCTTTTAAATAAATATTGTATTTTGGAGTGTTTCCTTCTTGGTTTTCAGAATTTATCCACTTAATGAAATGTTTGTAATATTTATGGGGCATATTTCATAGTTAACTTTACTTGTTTTTATTTCATAAGTGCTATATCGAATTCTATGATTTTCCATCCAAATATTTGTATAAGAAACACGATAATCCCAAACACTCCCTATTTGAAATTTCATGTTTATTTTTACTTCAGGATGTCTGAATTTGAGATGTCAAAGTAAAGTGATTTCCTTTGGAAATTATGTAATAGTATATTTGTTTTCATTGTTCTTAGTGAGGAAGGTGAATATACAGGCTAGAAAGGGATACATGGCTTTTGGAAGTTTGCAATGGTAGATTCAGGGAATCTACTTTTCCAGTGGATGTTACTAAGAATAAAGCTGACATTCTTCTCTTAGGAATTCTCATGAATGTATAATTTTGAGGCATTGACTCTTTATTTGAAATTAGGATAGGTTATCTGTTGAAAATTTGGTAGGATTCTGATTATATTCTAAGTTAGTTTGCTCTTACAGTGAGCAGACCTTCCTGAATAGTCCAGGCTTTTTACCCTGCCCTTGGTCACGTTGCATGACCTGTTTCCTAGGCTAGCAGGATTGTCTGAGACAAGGGAGGACACAGTCTGCGTGTCTAATGGTCCCTGCTTTGATCCTTAATTCAGGAAAGGTGGGGAAAACATGTGATGAAGCCAATATTCATCAAAGCCGGGTGAGGTTGAGGGTATCTTGAAGATGATCGCTTTCTCCGAAGGAGTCTCAGGAAGGATCAAGAGAGTCCTAGTAATGAGAAGAGAGGTGCAGTCCACAGAGGCAAACCTATTCAGAGCTTTGAACTTCATCTTAATGGCTGTGGCGGCCAATGATGTGTGGCAAACAGATGGACGTAGGGAAGCACTGTAACTGCACCGGACGTAACTGCGCCGGACGTAACTGCGCCGGACGTAACTGCGCCGTACGTAACTGCGCCGTACGTAACTGCACAATTTGCTCACCTGAACTTATTGTTGGATACATAAGCCATTTCCAGTACGATAAACATTGTTGTGATTATAAATATTACCTTACAATAAATTACTATAAGTGAAATTAAAGTCTTAATAATTATATTTTTCAAGAATTTTGAATTGATAATTATAAATTGAATTTTGATGAATATTGCCAGATGTCTTCAACTTTTTGTTTAAATTATTTTCAGATGGTTCAGAATTCTATCAACCTATCTCTCTATCCATCTAACTGTATCTATCTATCTATCTATCTATCTATCCTCTATCTATCATCCATCATCCACCTACAGAGAAAGAATGATAATTTAAATATGGATATGGCAAAATGATAACACTAGAGGACTCTGGGTGAAAGGTTTTTAAAAATCTATTCTTTTTAAGTTTGAAATTATTTCAGAATAAAAAGCTACAAATGTGAATGAAATAATGAAGATCCACTCAGAGTACGATAATCCAAGTGGTCTTTCTCCCCTAGGCAGTAGCCCGCCGTTTTGGAGAGGCAAAAAGGGAAGCTGGCTTGTGATGATTCCTCATATGCCTCTGGAAGATTATTTTTCAGTTTGTCAGTTCTGACTAAAGATGGGCATATGCCCAGTTTGGAGGTCCAGAGCAAGCAAGGGGCTTCAAGAATCCAGGGAGAGGAGAAGGATCCCAAAAACAAAATAAGAAGAGGTCTTGGAGTTTGAAATCATTTAAATATATATATATTTGAATGTATATATATATTTGAATGTATATATATATATTTGAATGTATATATATATTTGAATGTGTATATATATTTGAATGTGTATATATATTTGAATGTGTGTATATATATATATATATATATATATATATATATATATACATATACATATATTTCATTTGTGTTTTTCCCTTGATTAGATACCTATATAAACCTAATGTGTAGTAACGCCTATTCACTGAAGGGAATCTAGAAAATATGATAACTTTGAAAAAATAAATAACAAAATCCATTAATCCTATTACCTAGAGAAGACCACTTTTAAACCTTTTGGTACATCTGCTTCTAGGATATGCCTCTGAAAGGACATTTGTGTGAATCCATACACTGATGTGAGCCTGCACTAGCTTCTGCAACAAATACCAAAATACGAGTGGTTTAACACAAAAAAGGTTTATTTCATGCTTACATAATAGTTCAATGCATATGATTCATTTAGTAAGTTACTTTCCTTCTTAAGGTGATTCAGGTCCCCAAGATAACTACTATTTATTTCACAAATTTTACTGGAATCCTCCTTGGAGCCAGTCTGTGCACTGGAGTGTTGGCCTTAGAATTGTGAGCAAAAACTGCTATTATCTCTGCCATGACGGAGAATTAGTCTTGTGAAGAAGCTCATGGCTGAGACACCTGAAATCTATCACCAACATTTCACTTTAAAAAGTGGAAGGGGGGTGCCTGGGTGGCGCAGTCGTTAAGCGTCTGCCTTTGGCTCAGGGCATGATCCCGGGCATTCTGGGATTGGGCCCCACATCAGGCTCCTCTGCTGGGAGCCTGCTTCTTCCTCTCCCACTCCCCCTGCTTGTGCTCCCTCTCTCACTGGCTGTCTCTCTCTGTCAAATAAATAAATAAATAAAATCTTTAAAAATAAATAAATAAATAAATAAATAGTGGAAGGATTAAGAATAAATGTTAGTCCTTCAAATTGGATAAATTGAGCTTCGTGAAAAGCTTATTCATTCACTTTTCTGTAAACTTGGACCATGAATCTAGTTTATAGCTTAGTTTGATCATCGTAGCCCGGCAAAAGCTTGGTTGACAGGTGTCTCCAAATCCAGCATAGTCAAACTGACAGGTCATGAGCAGAACACAGAGCATTGAATAGACGGATGGCAGCATCCCATACTCCACCGGCCAGAGCTGTGTTCCATGGAAAATATGAAAAGTCATGGAAAACTGTTTCAAAGTTAGACAGGCTTTACTACAGAACTTCTCAGAGTCTTTAAAATATAAGTACACATTTGAAAGTCCAAAAGAAGTGATGTTCTATGCAACATTTCCCAGTGTACCGTGTTATGGTGGAGTAGCATTCCCCAAGAAACAAGCTTTGAGGCACACTGCTTTCCTGGCACAGCTTGGCCAGGTTTCTGTAACAAGTCTTTGGAAGATTCCAAACTGTTCGTGGGCAACTATAAAACATAGCCCAACAGACATAGGCCTTCCACTTACGTTCACTAGTCTCTTCCTCACTTCCTGTTCGATTTTGCCAACAAACACACACTATTTTCATTTTTAAATTAATCTAGAGGTAGTATAATATACAGAGAGAATTTTAAAAAGGAATTTAAAAGGGAGTATTAAAAAAGAATATACTAAAATGAATTACATGACATGAATAAAGTATTTGAGAAATGTTGACCAATAAGGCTGTATGTTTTTAGAAAGTTTACAACCTCTAGGCAGAGACTAATGGTGTGGAACTGATGTAATACAAAAAAAAAAAATTTTTTTTTGGAAAGTGTGGGGAATAATCTACAAATGTAGGACACAAGCCTGAACTGAACCAATTTCCTCGTTAATATTTTTAAGCAGCCCCATTAAATATTCACAAGCAAAATAATGCCATACATTTATCTAATGCTTTGGAATTTGCAAAGTGTTTTCACAGTATTTAATGCTTAAAACTGCTCTTATAAGTGAATAGTTACATTCAGAAAAGCTAAGGAGACAGCATTTTATGCCTCAGTAATCGTGGGAGACCTGTTTCAATCACTTCACCAACTACATGTGTATGAAATAGATCCAGATTACTTGGACTTACTAAGCTTCTGTTTTCCCACCAGTAAAGTGGGGATACTAATTTCTGACCTTGTAAAGTGGCTCGTGGACTAAAAGTGGCGATGGAGAGAGAGCACCCGGCACACGGCGCCGTCAATGGAACTTTTCTTCCTTTCTTTGCAAGATCTCACACTGGGGTGCACACCATCTGACAATAATGCAGATTTTTCTCTCCTAACTTTCAGATATAATCGACTAAAATTTGACTTTCACCGAACCACTTTTGCTGAGCAAATGATACATAATCAAATGAATATTAGATTTGGGTGAATTTGACAATCACACCCTCAAAAAGGCTAATGACTGACTGACTACTTGTTACGTCTTCCGTTTCTGAAGAGGAAACACATCGTATTTTGCTTTTTTCCCCCCTCCTCTTGGAAATAATGAGTTCTCACTGAAATGAATGTTAGTTCAGAGTTAAAATGAGCCAATCCACCTTTCTTGTCTTTTATATGATGAGTTTTGTATGTGAACAGCTTTAAATTCTGCTATTTTTTATTGCTTCATGAGCTTTTTTCTTCTGTATTTGATTAGGGTAACTTCACCTCACCTTGAGAAATTATTCCATAAGTTGTCTTCTTTTATTAGTATATGTTTGGAAAAACAGGCTTTTCCAAATAGTCCTACTAAATATAATGATACTCTGTTAAGCAAAAATAAGGAAAGATACGGGAAATGAAAGAGAGTGGGGTGGGAGAGGGATCTGTATTACAAGGGAAGTATTTCTCCCTATTCGCCACTAGAGGGCGTGCTGCGTTATCTGGCTGCAAATCTCGCTCACCTCTCAGAACCTGCCCTGACCTTTTATACCAACTCTACTTCCTTCCCTATTACCTTTATTGGCATTAATTCTAAATTCAATTACCCGAAGTTTAAACTTTCTGTATCTGAGGGTTTAGCTCCGATGTCAATCTTAGGTCTCTTAGCCTTTTACAGAGAAGATTCTAAGCCTCCTTTTAACATTTCCAGTTTGGGGGTGCCTGGTGGCTCAGTCTGTTGAGCCTCGGACTCTTGGTTTCAACTCAGGTCATGATGTCAGGATCATGAGACTGGGCTCCGCGCCCCAGTAGGGAGTCTGCTTGATTTTCTCTCCCTCTGCCTCCCCCTCTGCCCCTCCTCTCATTCACACACTCTCTGTCTTTAAAATGAATAAATAAAATCTTTAAAAATAAAATAAAATTTCCAATTTATTGCTTCACTATAGCTTGCGTTTCATACTTCACCTTCCATTTTGAAATTGTTTAGATCTTTAACTTTCTGTTCTCTTATTTCTCACTTTTTTGTTTTCTTTTCTTTCTTTTTAAAGATTTTATTTATTTATTTGACAGAGATAGAGACAGCCAGCGAGAGAGGGAACACAAGCAGGGGAGTGGGAGAGGAAGAAGCAGGCTCACAGCGGAGGAGCCTGATGTGGGGCTCGATCCCAGAACGCCGGGATCATGCCCTGAGCCGAAGGCAGACACTTAACTGCTGTGCCACCCAGGCGCCCCTCACTTTTTTGTTTTCTAATTTAATTTCCCCTTTTAATTCTGCTCCCCACTTAATCATTGTTTCCCAGTCTCTTTATTATTTAGTCCATTCGTTCTTTATGTTTAAAAAACATAACAGCTTGAAGCTCATCAGCAGAATCATGAGCAGTGGGTGAGACCGCACTTTGCAAACAAGAAGCAGTGGAGGAATTTTCCCCCCAGAACTCTTTGCATCTCTGTCACTGGCTCCCTGTAAAGGATTTCCCAGGACAGCTGAGGAAATTCTCCAAGGCTTGAAGTCATTTGTTAATCTTGCTAGAGTCATAGATCCCATCACTCAGATGGCAGAGTGGATTTGCAAGAATGGCGTTGCTTTCCACACACCAATCAGTAGTGATTTGAAGTACTCTGTTCTTTAAAACTCCATGGTCCCCAGATTATAAAACCGCAGTGTCTGGAGTTAATTTGGACAATTTCAGTCTCTAGTCAGGAACGGTATACGGGCATTGCTCTTGGAGAGCTGGGCAAATATGGTTTACTGAGCCAACATCTTAGGCTGCCAGTTTTCTTCAGTCGCTTTCGTGATTGCTAATTAGTTAGAGAAACGTTCTCTTTCCTTCTTCTAAAATCTTCTATTTTTACAGTTAACAGAGATTTCCTGCAGTCTGTCCTTTGCTTAATTGAGATGTAGTTGTCCATATGGGCTCTGCAGGGAATCTGTATGCAACCCTTAAACGATTTTAACTTTTCATCAGTCATTCACCCTTGAGTCAGACTCTCCGCTCTAGACTTGAAATACACTGGTAAACGAGAAAGCTGGAGCTCAAATACAGGCAGAAACAGAGTTTGTAGGTATGATTTTTTTAAATCTCTTATTTTTGAGTCCTCTTTGGATATAACTTCAATCCTGATGGCCGTAGGACATAGTTTCTTTTCACTTCTGATATATATCTTATCCTAATATGCTATATGTACATTGCATATAGCTATGTGTTAGTGATATTTTTAGAACTTTTAACTTATTTTTGGTTATTATCTATAGATGAATTTTTAGAACTTTTAATTTATTTTTGGTTATTATCTATAGATGAATTTATTTAAATCAATAGTTTAAAAGACCTTTCTTTAAGTAAGATATACCTGTATCTCCAACAAGAATATTATTTTTTATGTGATTTGGTCCCATTCAACGCTATCTAATTTATAAATTATACTCTCGAACACTTTCCCTACCAGAATGAAAGGGGAACTGAAGGTGGGGTGAGTAAGCGGAGAGCCTGAAGAGGAGGCGAGCTTTGGCTATGGTCAGTATCGCCCACCTACAGAGAAACATGTTTACTTGGACTTTGCTACACAAGCTTGGCCTCCAGCTCATAGTAGCTTTAAGTACTTATTTTGACATGAAGAACTGACTTTAATTCTTTGTCTTACTTCATTATGATGAACAGAGGATTGATTTAAAGTTGACCCAAGTACTGGGGCACCTAGATGGCTTAGTCAGTTCAGCATCTGACTCTTGGTTTTGACCCAGGTCACCATCTCAGGGTCATGAGATCGAGCCCTGTGTTGGGCTCCGTGCTGAGTGTGGAGCCCACTCGAGATTCTCTCTCTCCTTCCCCCTCTTCCCTCCCCCTGGTTGCACACGTGCTGTCTCACTCTCTCAAATAAAATAAATAAAATCTTTAAAAAAAAATTTGACCCAAGTGCAATGAAAAAACTATAATAAAATATTGACCTTTTAAAATTCCTCTTAAGATAGTTATTTAAAAATCCCTGTCCACTGGACTGTCTAATATGATTTAACTGAAAAGGTCCCATCATCTCCCTTTGTAACCCCTATTGAGTTTAGCGCTGTGAACTGCCTGTAGTCATTTCACTCTAAATATTAGTTGAATAGTTCTGAAATATGTAGTTTTAAAGTATCTCCAACTATGCTTTAAATTTTTTTAAAGTAGGTTGCCAAATCCCAAGAAGCTAAATATATTTATTATTTAAAATTCTAAAAAAAAATCTGAATTCAGAGTGTTTTGTACCAAACGCGATACAAAGCATGTAATGTCAGACTAAATAAATCAAGTGTTTTCATGTAAAGTTCTTTCATGGGAGAGCTTGTTTTTGGTAGAAAAACACAGCAAACAGAACTAGTATAAGGCTATGTCTTGCAGTCAGGGCTCACTTTGTAAAAAGGCAAAATGGATAACCATCCGTGTGATCCAGCTTCGTGAATTCAAAGGCTTATGGGATGGATGGAAAAACTCCGCCTAAAATTCTAAAAATAGAACATTAGTATTTGGTAATGGGAAGATAATACAGTAAATCTTATTATTTCTTCTGAAGAGAGAGGAATTCAGTGGGATGTGGGGGGGGGGGTCGAGATGAGCTGGGTGGTGTATTCAGGTGAAAGAATGAATAAGGGCTCCCGTAAGAGGTAACAGGCACTAGAAAGAAATCTAAACAACCTTCTCTCCCATTTTCTTAGGGGGCCACAGTATGGGCATAAGCCACACCCAAGATTTGTCAAAATAATTTGCCTTTAGTGCGTTCTCTCCTGTCACCCACAAAAACAGCATCAGTATAAAACAGCAAGGAAAACAAGAGGCTTCACAAGAGGAAAAGTCTAGTGCAAAGGTGACTACGTCCCCTGCAGGCAGCAGATGCATTTTCTTTCAGTCCCCCGTAAGGAGACATGGACCCGCCTAACACGGAACAAAGTTCTAGGGTGGGAGGTCAAGGGAAAAGAGGTGCTCCTTCTCCCCTCCTGGCTGTAGGTCACACCTACCGAACAGAGGGGCGACCCGTCCGTGAAGCCCTCATTTGTTTTTAAGGGACGTGGCTGCCATTGCACGAACATAGGTCCAGGCCGAGGCAGAAATATTCTCATGACTGGAGAATCCCGCAGTCTGGTCTTGCAGACGACACAGTAGCTTGGACTTTGAGCCACTGTGACCCCACAGATTCCTCACTCTTCTCCCATGTTCTCTCCCCACCCCACCTTCTACCTTCTATCTTCCATCTTCAGATTCGTCCTTGCTTGCTTTCTTCTTTTTCGCTTCCTCTCAGCTAGACACCACATATTTACTGAGCACCACTCAGGCCATAAACAGGACAAATCTTTGAACTTTCTACAACTGACTGCCTAATGGAAGAGAAACAGACAAATGCCACTGTACATATGTTAGAGTGGCTAAAATAAAACACTGAGAAATGCCAATGAGGAGATGAAGCAAAAATATATCAATTTTTCACACATCACGGGTAGGAATGTAAAATGGTACATCCGTTCTGATAAAAAGTTTACAGTTTCTTTTAAAATGAAACAGTCATTGAACATATAACTCAGCCTTCCTGCTCCTGGGTATTTATACTAGAGACAGGAAGCCTTGTGTTCACACAAAAACTTATACGAATGTTCATAGCAGCTTCATTTATATAACTAAAAACTGGAAACAGCTCAGATGTTCTTAAAGGGATGAATGCAGAAACAGACCAAGGTACATGCAGCCACTGAAAAACCACTCAGCAGAAAAAAGGACTGAGCTCTCGATATGAGAACTTGCATGGTTTCCAGTGTCATTGTGCAGACGGAACAAGACAATCTAGAAACGGTCACACCACGTGCAATTCTACTTGTATAGTATTCTCCAAAAGACGCAATCATCGTGGTGGGAGAGAGACCTGCGATTGCTAGGAATCGGGATTGGACGGAGGATTTGACTCTCAAGGGATAAAATGAGGAGGTTCCTCTGTGGTGATGGACTAGTTCTGTTTCCTGATTGTGACAGTTACACAAATATACATGTGTGATAAGATTTCCAAGTCTAGGTACCCTTCTCCTCCAAAAAAGGCACCTGAAAATCCTGGTGAAATGCCAACACTGTCTGTAGTCTAGTGAATTGCATTGTACCACTATCCGTTTGCTGCTTCGGACAACGCACCACGTTTCCATCAGATGTGCTCCTTCGGGAAAGCTGGAGGACGGCTACCCAGACTATCTGTACTACAGACTGCTTTCAGCTTCTCGGGAGTCTTAAGCTAGTCAAACATTAAAAAGCATAAATGAAAATTGTTTAAATAACAAAAGCAATTCACTGTGTATTGGCTGGAAAACTCACACTAATGAGTAATATTAGAATAAGGATCTGTCCTCCGTGGGGGAGTGTAGGGTGTCAGGAGAACGTTTCATTTCAGGATGTTGGGAAACATCCTCTGGAACGTTCGCTCTGCTCCAGCATGGGGCCAGCTGCCGTCACACGGAGACGGGAGCTGCAGGGCCCTTGAAGGGTTCAGTCGGAGTCACTCGGGCTGTGTCCAGTTACTGGGTGACTCATCTCAGCGGGTGCTGTGAGAGCCCCTGCTCTGTTTGAGCACTTTCAGGGTCTCTGCCTCACCGCCACGGCTGATGTGACTTCTCGTGAAAACCTTTCCCCCCAAAAGCCAGACTTTCTCAGCTTCTGTAGAACAGCTTTCATAGTCAAAGACCATTGCCAACGTAATTCTGTCAGCGTGCCCCAGGGCACAATAACGAGGGTGTCTGGCTATCAACCACACATAGACTGCTGGTGAGGTCCAGTCTCCCGGGAACACTCCAGTGACTTCAGTAGATGCTCTGAAAGGGCACGAGCCCCTAACAAAAGAAAGTTTTCATCTCTCCGACAGTTATGACATCTACAAAACATCACTTGGGTGACGTTGACGGGACAAACACTTCACAGGGTGCTTGACAGAAGATACCCAAACAGTTGTAGATATTGTTTTTTTTTTTTAAACCTTATTTTTTAGAGTAGTTGAAGGTTTACAACCAAATAGAGAGGAAGGTATAGAAATTTCTCACATATTCCATGGCCTGCCCCCTAGATATTGTTTATCTCATAAATAAATTTAGCCAGGAGACTGACATTATTCATAGCCAAATAATTTTCACATATTTAGTTGATAATAGTTAGTGTTAGTATGATATTTATTTTTCCATCGTTTTACTTTTAATGGATTTGCATGTTTATATTTAAAGTGAGTTTCTTTTGAGCAGTGTATAGTTGGGTCTTGCTATTTTATCCCATCTGGTCATTTCTGTGTTTCAATTATTTTTTTTTTTTTTAAGAGTGGGGATGGGCAGGGAGAGAATCCTAACCAGGTTTCACCCCCAGTGTAGAGGGGAAGTATGTGACAGGGGTTCGGGGGATCAGGGGGGCTCTCTCTCTCATCTATGAAATCATGACCTGAGCCCAAACCAAGAGTGGGGCACTTAACTGACTGAGCCACCCAGGCGCCCTTGGTCATTTCTGTGTTTTAATTGAAATCTTTAGACCATTTACATTCAATATTATTATTGATATGGTTGGGTTCAAATCTATTATCTTACTATTTCCTATTTGTTCCATCTCTTTTTTGTTCACTTTCTCTCCTTTTCTGTCTTATTTTGGATTGATTATTATTTTTAACTGCACTTTGTTTCCTTGCCGGTTGCCTCTGACTCTTAGTTATGGCATTTTACTGGTTGCTGGCGGGTTTAGAGTGCACATCTTTAACTTTTCCCGTCCTGCCTTCAAGTGATTTCTCATTACTTTGCATATAGCGTAAGGACTTCTCAACAGTGTGCTTCCATTTGTCCTCTTCAGAACTTTTTGCTATTGTTGTCCATATTCTTTACCTCTACGTGTGTTATAAACCCCGTGATACATGGTGTTATTTTTCCTTCAAATAGTGTATGCCCCTTAAGAAATTTCAGTGATAAGGAACATCTCAGCCATGCAATCAGCATTCCAGTGATCGTCCTTTCTTTGTGTGGCTCTAGCTTTCCACCCGGCATCCTTCACCTTCTGCTTGTCGGACGTCCTTGAACGTCCCCCGCACTGCGGGGCTGCCAGAAAGAAATTCATTCAGCTGTTGAGTTCTGCAAAAGCCTTTATTTCACCTTCTTTTTGAAAGACATTGTTGCTGAGAATTCTAGGTTGTTCGTTTTCTTTCCAGCGCTTCAGACTTGTGGCCCTTTTGCATTATTTCTGACGAAAATGAACAATCATCATCTTTATTCTCTTGTGCGTAGTGAGTCTTTTTCTCTGCCTGCTTCCTGGTGATCACTGTAGTTTTGAGCACTCTGATTTCGGTGTGCCTTGATGTAATTTTCTTCATGTTTCTTGTGCTTGGGGTGTGTTGAGATTCTCGGATCTGGGATTTATAGTGTTCATCCCATTTGGAGAAATGTTGGCTATTATTTCTTCAAATATGTTTTCTGTCTCCCACCCTTCTCCTTTAGGGACTCCAGTGATGTGTACATGAGGCTTCCTGAAGTTGTCCCACAGTGATGGGAGCTTTGTTTTTGTTCTGTTTTGTTTCAAAGCAGTCTTTTTTTTTTTTTTCCTCACCGTGCTTCATTTTGGATAATTTTTATTGCTATGTCTTTCCGGTACTGTCTTTCCAGTAATGTACTCTTCATCAAAGATATTGTAGCTTTCATCTCTAGAAATTTGAAGTGAATATTTTATATCTCCCATTTCTTTATTTAACATGCTCAATCTTTCCTCTAGTTTCTTGCACATATGGAATACAGTCATAACTCTTGTAGGGTCCTTGGCTACTGACCCCATCACCTTCATATCTCTAGATCAGTGCCAACCGATTGACTTACCCCCCCCCCCCACTATGGACTATATCTTCCTGCTTCTTTACGGGGCTTTTTTCTGCAGTAATTTTTTTAAAAAAGATTTTATTTATTTATTTGACACAGAGAGAGAGACAGCCCGCGAGAGAGGGAACACAAGCAGGGGGAGTGGGAGAGGAAGAAGCAGGCTCCCAGTGGAGCAAGGAGCCTGATACGGGGCTTGATCCCAGGACCCTGGGATCGGGCCCTGAGCTGAAGGCAGACGCTTAACGGTTGAGCCACCCAGGTGCCCCATTTCTGCAGTCATTTTTGATTAAATGGTGGACACTTTGAAGTTTACTCTAATGGCTGTTGGATATTTTTGTATTACTGTAAATAGTCTTGAATTTGGTTCTGGAACACTCTTAAGTTACCTGGAAACAGTTTAATCCCCAGATCTCTTAAATTTTGTTGATCGAAACATTTAGTCCAGGGTTAATTTCTTCCTTACTACTGAAGCAAGATTTGTCTTAGCATTTCAACCAATGCCCCATTAATTATGAGTTTTTTCACTCTGGCTGGTGAAAACAGACACTAGCATTACTTTCAGTGTTGAGTAACCACCAGACACTATTATTCCCTCCAATCAGTTCAGATGTTTTCTCCCCTGGCTTCAGCATGAGCTGACTCATAGTCAACTGAATACTACATGCGGACCTCTGCAGATTCCCGGGTTTTTCTCTCTGTATATCTCTTTCCTCTCTCATACACTTCCTATGAATGTTAGCATCCTTGGCTTTCTTGTAAGCCCAGTTTTGTCTCCCCAACTCAGGGACACTACAGGGTTCCTTTGATAGTGATAAATAGCAGCCTAGATAAATGGACATGAAATTGGTAAGCATGTAAGTTAGCAAATCTCATGACGGGTGGATATCTGAAATGACTGAGTTTTGGCCTGAATTTTCATTTTTCCCACAAAGGAGAAGAAAAGCTTATCTACCTGGTCAGTGGGGTTCCGTGAACGTGGGAAGTTTCCATCCATTTCATAGGGCCCAGTTTAAAAGGGAACACTAAGAAGGAAAGAGTGCAGAGCTAAGAGGACCAGAAAGCAAAGTCCAAGTCAGAGTGATCCAAGCTGCAGGAAGCCAGACCTCCGAACAGAAGGGCCAGCTGTAGCTGCCTATTCCTCCAAGGGTCTTTCTCAACTCTTCCCATCCCTCACATCCCTCCTTGTCTATTACCCAATAGCATCATGTGCTCCCTTTTTTAAGAGGAATTATTACTATATACTCCCTGCGTATTTTTCCATGTCCTCTGGCCTATAAATTCCACAAAGACAAGAGTTACAACTGTCCTGTTTATTGTTTCTCAATTGCTCCTAACATACTACTGCCTACAGAGAAAGTGTTCAATAAACATTTGTTGAAGAAATGCATTCTTTTACAAAGTCTTAGATGAAAACTCAGGTTGCTTCTAAGACCGATGTCATCTAACTTCCCTGTTGCATTTAATGCAACGATCACTACCTCCTTCTTTCTTCATCCCTCCTCTCCTTGTTCTTTCCCAGATGAAAATCTTTTCCTAAACCTTACCCACTCCTTGAATTTAAGGTGGCAAATTCAATAACTGGTGGCCAAGCAGGTAATATAAATAAACATTATGCTTGCCAATTATAAGAAAATTTGGAATGAAGAGGTCTCTGGCCACATTAACGAATGTAAGCCTCAACTAAAAGTGTCAATTTTTTAAAATTAAATTAAAAATTTAAAATGCTGAGTAAGCCTTACAAAATGTATTCATGTGATTCAGCAATTTCCAGGCTTAAATGTTGGTGCTCATCAGGGTTCCAGCCTTCTTGGGGTTCACTCTTGTTTGTATCATGATAATTCCTGGCCTCAAACATATTGGACTAGATACAGCAACGTGGAGAACTAAATATATATAAAATATGTAAAGTTATATTATTTATGTATACTATATGTTGTTATATATGTTATATATATGTTATATCCCTAATAGAACTCATCTTGCTCCCAAAAGTCCATGTTTTTATCTATTTCCTTTTTGTGAACTGGCCCCACAGTCTTCTCATTCATCTAACCTGGAATTCGAACTCATCATAGATGTCACCCACTTCTTCAATCCTCATAGTCGTCTGTCCCTATGTCTTGTAGATCCTTGAATACTTTCTCTGTCCGCAAGTGTAATGAGTTCAACTCAAATTTATATTATCTTTCATTTGACCTTTTGTCATAGTTACCTTGTCAGTGATTCCAAAACCTGGATGTGTGTCAGAATCATATGGGACATTTCATAAACATAAAGCTTCCCATTCCCAGTCTCCACATCATACCTACTGCAGCATAATCTCAGGGGACGGGCTTGGAACACTCACAGTTGGTTAATTAAAGCAAAGCACTAGCTTCTCCAAAATTCTCATCAAGGGGCGCCTGGGTGGCTCAGTCAGGTAAGTGTTCGACTCTTGATTTTGGCTCAGGTCATGATCTCAGGGTTGTGAGATAGAGCCTCATGTCAGGCTCCGTGCTGGGCATGGAGCCTGCCTAAGAGTCCCTTGCTCCCTCTCTCTGCCCCTCTCCCCTTTCTCTCCTTCTCTCTCTAAAAAAAAAAATGATAATAAATAAATAAATAAATAAATAAATAGTCATCAATATTCTTATCACATCACATCAGTCTATATTTCCAATAAACCTATTCACACTCAGGCTGCCCTTCCTAGAGAGGACAGTACATCACCCTCATGCTACAAAGAGAAACCACAGTTCAAGATGCTGCAAGACAGCCCAGAAATGCCTTCAGCTTCAGAACTTTAACGATTGACCATGCAAGTCAAAAGGCAAAATAAGGACAAAGCTTTATGACTTGGAAAACTATCCAGAAACTCGAGCTGAAAACCTAATTGCAACACCAAGAAATGAAATCATTTTCCTCAAAAAATGGTTTCTCTTCCTCACCGTTCTCATGGGAGAATTGTTACAGATTGTTTAAAAGAAGGATTTCTGTCAGTTTTGCGGACAGACTTTTAAGGTAGTACTAGAAATGAAAGACACGTGGAACACGGCCTTGCCCATATTCAATGAACCTCTACTCAGGGACTGGAGAAAATTCTTCAGACGTAGTAAATAGCTCTCCACTTCATTGTTCTGTCATTTGTTCGTCTTTAACAGAAACACATTCTCAAAAAATAACACATTTTCATAAGTAGACCAAAAAAAAAAAAAAAAAGCTAAAGCAACAGTTACAAAGTTTCTTAGTAAAACTTCTATTTATGAGAAATACTCTTTTTTCAACATGCCAGTGTTGACTTGTCAACCCAAAGTTTTAAGAAAGAAATTGTCGCTGGGTCCGTGCTGGTAGCACAGCTATGGGCGGGAACGGGGTGCCATCTTGTGGCACAAATGAAAAATGATTTGAAGTGCAGGCAAGCCAGTCTTTCTCGTTACATATTTGTGTTCTTGCCTTTGGAATTATTGGGTTCATAATAGCATCTGTTTTATCACCATCCAAATACAATAGACACATGCAAACGTTCTTTTTGCAACAGCTGGAACCTTCCGGGATAAGCCAGGACAGAGCACTGTTTTGAGTTTAGCTTCTTTTGGAGCCAATTGGGAGCACAGTGCCCTCTTGTGGTAGATTTGTCACCTTTGCAAAGAGAGCGGTAAATTCTCTGGAAGGAATTAAAAAAGGAGTTCAAGAAGGATTTGAATATTGTCAAAAGGTTAAGTGGGCATTTGAGGATCTGCATAGAAATCTCG
Organism: Ursus americanus; assembly: GCF_024610735.1. NCBI lineage: Eukaryota > Metazoa > Chordata > Mammalia > Carnivora > Ursidae > Ursus > Ursus americanus. Next base: position 45,665,378 of record NC_142137.1, on the reverse strand, counting down.
AATGCAATCCTAATAGGTTTAATGTTTTCTATTATTATTACATAAGAGGGATAAGAAAGTTCATCTTAAAACAGCTTTTTAAAGACATTTGTGATAAAGTACAGTACTTGTTTTGAACGCAAAGAGTGCTTCCCAGTCTCTTGTCTTGCACACATTGGTGGAACCTGTCGAAAACAATGACACATCCAAGCGTTTCTAGCCATTTCAAATTGAAAGCAACAAACAATAAAACAATCCCAAATTTATTGCCAATGTCCGTTTGTGAGAAGTGCCCCTAAATTTAGATTTCTCTCAAGAACCTGAATGTTTAGCAGGTGTCTGGCATAATAAAACTGTATTGGTTTCATTGAATTGTTGTGAATAGAAAGCTGCTCATTACATTACCTGTTGTGAGAATTCAGCTATGATTCTTTTCATGAAATAAATGGACCTGTTAAGTAATGAAAGCGGTGTAAATTAACTTTTATCTTTTCTTTTTTTTCTTTTTTTTTAAGATTTTATTTATTTATTTGACAGAATGACAGCCAGTGAGAGAGGGAACACAAGCAGGGGAGAGTGGGAGAGGAAGAAGCAGGCTCCCAGCAGAGCAGGGAGCCCGATGGCAGGTCTTGATCCCAGGACCCTGGGATCATGACCTGAGCCGAAGGCAGGCACTTAACCATGTGAGCCACCATGAGACTGTTTGCATATATGGCCATTCTATGAGCTCTGTATTGTCGGTATTCTCCAGCGGAACAGAGCCAATAGGAGATAAATGACCAATAGGTGATAGATAAATACATAGATAAGGGGAAATTTATTGTAGGAACTGGCTGCCACCGTTCTGGAGTCAGAAACGTCTATCTGGAAGCTGGAGAAGCGGGGCAGCTGGTGTGGTAATTCAGTCTGAGTCCAAAGGTCTGAGAAAGGGAGGCTGAAGGTGGAAATTCCCAACCGAATCCTCCAGCCTAAGAGCCAGGAGCGTCCACGCTCAAGGGCAGGAGAAGGTGAATCTCTCAGCTCAAGCAAAGAGAGAGAACAGAGTCCCTTCTCTACCTTTTTGTCCTGCTTAAGCTCTCAACAGTTGGGTGAAGCCTACTGCCTGAGTGAGGACGGTTTGCTTTATTCAGTTCAGCAATTCAAATGCTAATCTCTTCTGGAGACACCCTCCCAGACACTCCCCAAAATGATGTTTTACCAACTCTCTGGTCCTCACTTAGCCCAGTCGTGTTGACATACAATTAACCATTACAAAGTCCATTCTTGCCTCCTAAATAGTTATGGAAGGTAGAAATTTGAGATCATGACTTTCAGATGTAAGAGGTTTCCTCTTTCATGTAATTATCTTAACACAGAATCCTCAGATGAAAGTCAGTGACATTGACTTACGCCCTAGGGGCTGTGGTTAGCCATCGGCAGCTTTCTGGAAGCGATTCAGGACGTGAAAATGAGCAAACTAATCCTGGGAATATAGGATTCTGCGGAATAAAATACCTATAGGATTTGCTTCCTCAACTTGGGGACTTTGTGATTGAATTTAAGGCACAGGAAGAACAAAGCATGACAAGAGTTAATGTTTGCTTTTTTTCCACAGAGAGGTGGTGCCTGTTCACTTTAGAACACAAAACTAGAAAAGGTATTTGTTTGAGGTTTTGATTTGAAGGGTTCCAGAAAGAAGCTAGATTGAAACTTTCTCCTACACTAGTCTGATTAATACTTGACATTCCACTATTTCTTTCACACAGTGAACCACAGACAATCTTCAACATGTTTGGTATATTCTAGGTACTTAGAAAAAGGTAGACTGAAGGGAGAGAATTTATAATATACTTTTCAGGATTTACAGTCTGGTAAAAAAAAAAAAAAAGTCTCCGGGTGCCTGGGTGGCTCAGTCGGTTAAGCATCTGCCCTCGGCTCAGGTCATGATCCCAGGGTCCTGAGATCAAGCCCAGTGTGGGGCTTCCTGCTCAGCAGGGAGTCTGCTTCTCCTCTCCCTCTGCCCCTGCTCCTGGTCTCTCTCTCTCTGTTTCTCTCTCTCGTGTGTCTGCGTGCTCCTTCTCAAATAAATAAAATCTTAAAGAAAAAAAAGTCTCAATATAAGAAACAATGGGGACCAGCATAAGATGGGCTACAATCAATATTATAGGGGGGCCCAAGGGGGGGAAGAAAGGCGTTATTGTGAGCACTTTCCCTGGGCTACCCTTTTCACATCCATTTTCTCATTTAACCTTCAACGTCCATGAGGAATTTCCAGACATAAACGTGTATTGTGCTGAAGATCATCTACCAGTCAGGCAGAGAATCTGGGATAATAATAACAAAGATAATAATAATACAATTATAATAACCAAGAGATATAATTTCTTGAGGCTCAAGTGTATGTCATTTATTATGCTAGAGAACAATCCTGCAAAGTAGTGCCAATCATTCTTATTTTGTAGATGAGAAAACTGAAGTTTAGGGGGATGATACAATTCCCTTTCATCCCCCAAAAGAAAAATAAATGCTCAGTGACGATTCAGACTCAATTCCATCTGAGTCTTGAGCCATACTCTTTTTTTTTTTTTAAGATTGTATTTATTTATTAGACAGAGATAGAGACAGCCAGCGAGAGAGGGAACACAGCAGGGGGAGTGCGAGAGGAAGAAGCAGGCTCATAGCGGAGGAGCCTGACGTGGGGCTCGATCCCATAATGCTGAGATCACGCCCTGAGCCGAAGGCAGACCTTAATCGCTGTGCCACCCAGGCACCCCTTGGGCCATACTCTTGACCCTCTGTTGGGATGCTCTTGTGTCTGGACTCTGAAGCCCATGCTTTTGTTGCTAACGTGCCCTCTTCAAATGTCTTCTCCCCCACGCATGAACCACACATGTCAAGGACAGCTCGGTGAATGTTGCTACAGCATGAGAAGTTCTTTGGGATAAGACACAACATCTCTGGGAGCTTCTTATAGGACACTGCACACCTCTTAAGGGTTCAATTCTTTAGCTCGTGTTGTCCACGGTCACCAAAAAAGGAGATCTATGGTCAAATAAGCTTGGGAAACACTTGGTTCAGTAACATTAGAAACTTTTTTTTTTTTTAATTGCAAGAATTCTCAGTATCATTAAATAGCTGTAGGAAGAGTAGTTGTAAAAGTTCTTATTAACATGTGATATGCCAGGTATTTTGCTAAATGTTTAATATATGCACGTGATTTAGTGCTCACAAAATAATAGGAGGAAGAGACTATGGTTGGTCCCATTTTATGGGTGAGAAAAATGGAATCAGAGCCATTAAGTAATTTAATGGGGCCTGTGGAAGAAAAAGCCACACACAAAAATCTTTCTGTATGTAGCTCATACCTGGAATTAGTATAGTAAAATGCTCTGGTCCCTGAAATTCCCACCTTTTGATCATTACTAGAGAGTTACAAGTTTAAGACACAACAATTACAAATCCTCCAGAATGCCAAGGAACTTGCTCCAGAGATAGCAAGAGAAACTGTGGCTGAAGGAGGAAAATGAGCTCTGCTGACTGTGTGATATCTCCCCAGCCAGGACTTGAGGAACTTCTGGCTAATTTTAGCACATTTCCCAGTAGGAAACACCGTGTGTCCGGGGCACCTCTCCAGTACGCACTGGAATGCGACTCCAGAGATGAGGGGAGCCCTGCTCGTATTTATTCTGGCTGGCCCATCAAGAAAAGCAACAGAATGTGCTACTTCTACGACGGCAGAACTGTCCTGTCGTGACCCTAGCTGCTCCAGGATCAGGGCTTGTCCAGTACTGTTAGTATTCTGGAAAGTTCTCTGACTCATAAAACCGGAGAGGTCAAACACTTTATTCTAGTTCAGACCTGTAGAAAAGCATGTTTCTGACCACGTTTCTCAAACTGGCCGTGACAAACTCCCAGAGTGATCATGATAGATCAAAGAGCACAATTGTGAGACATAGAGGGACTTCAGAGAACCAAACTGACTTCCTTTAGTTCCATAATCAGTCCAAGAAGATAGAGGTTTCCTTAGCGGTCTGGATCTCCACATTTGGCAAAGTTGAGGTTAATCTGTACTCCGCAGGAGAAAGTGGCTTCCTTAATTAACAATGTGTAACATGGGTGTTGGAGGCTGTGGAGTGAAGTGAGCTGTCCTGTATAGCAAACCTAGTTTTACACCAGCCTGTTGAAAAGAAGCCTTTCCCACTGCTTAGCTAGACTTTAAGGTATTAGGAATGGACTCCAAGAGCTCAAATGACCCTGAAGACGCATTCACAGCAAATTTCTAAGAAAAAATAGGAACAGGAGAGGGCAAAGATGAAGAGATTTCGAAGTTTATTGCCATGCGATATATGACTAGGAAAAGACAAGGCTAACGAAGTGTTTCAGCTGGTAATATAGTATGCGTTTTATTCAAAAGCATGTATACCCGTACCTTCTATTCAAAGCCGGAAATACAGTGACGAGTACAGGTGTTACACTCCTCAGATTTGTTCAAAATGAAAAAAAAAATTTTTTTTTCAGTAGTATTTCATCTATAATATTCGATTCATTTCTGAACATTGTCTAAACTTCTTCAGTGAGGCCATTCCTCCTCATCAGCTGGTGACAGACTGTTATAACCGAAGCTGGATTATTCTAACACAGCATTGCTTTAGAGAGCAGTTTCACTTTACTTCTCACTGACCTCCTCTGCTTGTGCTAGAAACTCACCTTCTAGGAAAAAGCAACCTGTATTCAAAGTTCAAATATAGTATGATTTTTGAGAGGTTTTTTTAAAAAGATGTTTTTGTCTTAAAAGCAGGTATACTGTACACTTAAAAACAAAACAACCGTCTTTCCTCACTTCCTCCTTCCATTCCAAAAACAAAGAGAAACTAAGAAATAAACAAAACATGGTTCCTGTGTGTGTCCTTGTGTGTGTGTGTGTGTGTGTGTGTGTGTCTTCATTAGAAGAATCTTAGGGACTGTTCATTTCTTTGAATTATTCGGTAGCAAACAATGTGTAAATTTGTGAGCAGGTCCTTTGAGAAAGGCCAAGGAGAAAGATTATTCTAGAAGCTCTATTTTCTGTTTTTACAAGTCAGGGCAGGCGTTCCATGTGCTGTCTGACACCGCCTGCCACCTGGTCTTCTAAAGAGGACCACCGGTGGTGGGCAGCTTCTGGCAGCCCGCTGGACTGATGCTTGCAAAGGGAACGAAAACGTCTGAGCAAGGAAGGAAGCCTGGGGGCTGCTGAGGAGCTGTGATTATCCACACGGGCCCGTAAGTACGACCTAGGCAAGGCCTTCTGACTTTGGCGAGGTGCCAGGTGCCTTTGGAGAAAGGGAAAACTCGGGGTCACAGGAAGAAGAAGGCCAATATTTGCTCTTGGTATCTGGCTGTTAAAATAATTGACGCAGATCACACTGGTGAGCGGGGAGAGGCCAGGAGGCTGAGCAGCGGCATGGGGGGGGGATGGTCCCAGACATGGCGGGAGTTTCACATCCTGTGTTAAGCTGAAGGCTGGTGTTATTTTTTGCAGTAAAGCTATGGAAAATACTGAAAGGTTTGGGCAGGCAGTTTGAAAACAAAAATGGTGCTCCTTGTAATTTTGTGTCTGCCACTCTGCCAGCCAGCATATGCAGAAGAGAAGCAGCCAACCTCTTGCTCCAATGCCCATTTTCAGTGATGGCTTCTTAAAGGTCACCGATGGCTTGCCAGTGCATTTTTGCACGAGGAGTCCAGCTTTCTGTTTTGACATTCGTCAGATACGCATGTGGCACCTGAGGAACAAGGAGGAGACCGGGAAGAATCAGATTTTCTTTTGGCTCAATCACTGTCCACTTGGAAACTCTTGTATGTCTGAGTGCCTTAGTTGGCCTAGACACCTCCAACCCAGCAAAACATTCTTTTGTATTATTTTTATATCACACGCTTAACATTTTACCCTTTGTGTTTTTTTTTTCTTCACTCTTTTCAACTTGTCCTTTCTTCTTTTCTTAAACTTTTTTTAGACCCGGACTATGTCCGTCAGGTACTGTGTAGCTGTGGGAGTCGGGAACAGTCCTGGCATGAGGTGTCCACAGTCTGTGGGACACTTGAAAACAATTAGTAGCAATACAACCCTATCGACGCCATAAGAGACTCATACACAAAGTGCCATGGGTCCCAGACAATGACCCAGAAACATTAGGTGTCCATACTAATTGCTCCTATAATACAACTAATTTTGGTATCTATTTCCCTATCTATTTGATCAATAAGTTGTTGAAACTTTTTACTTTTAACTTTTCTTTCTTTTTAAAAGGTTTATTTGTCCTTAGAAGGCTGCCTTGACTGATTTATTTCAATCAAGATTTATTGACTGATGATCAGGGGCCAGCCCAGAATGGTGCTAGGATTTGGGAGTTACAGAGATGAATAGAAAAGACCCCTGACTTAAAAGAGCTCATGGTCTGATGGATGAGACATATTTTCAAAGCAATATGATATCATCCAGGTAGGCAAGTTCTAGACGTTATGTGTGAAGCACTATAAGAACACAGAGCAAGAAGAGATTATTTTCTCTGATGGGCTTCCTGGGGTAGGGTGGGTGAGGTGAAGTCACAAAGAGGGGCTGACATTTGAGCTAATTCTTAAAAATGATTGAGTTCACCAGACTGGAGGCACTGTATTTACTTCTGATTTTACTGAAGTTGAGGTGCAGCATAGTGAGTTTTTGCAGTGATGGAAAGCAAACAACGCAAAATTATTATTGTGTGTCCTTGTTCTTATGTCTTTAGGCTGCCTTCACTGCTTCACTGGTCCTGTTACTCAGCCTGTCCCCTTCTCAAGGTGTCCTCTGTGTCACTTTCTCTGTTCCTCCATTTCTGGCCCATCAGTTTACAAAGTCTTTCAAGTTAATCTGTCACCATTCACTAGTCTCTGAAACTAGTTTTAGCTCCAAAGGACTCATTAATATGCGCCACTCAGCAAAGAACCGTCTACTCTGCCTCTCATCATATAGCAGAGGCTTTGGTATTTCAGCCTTTCCCCCTCTTCAATAGCTTCTGTAAGTGGAGAGGAACAGAATAGAGATTTATTTTTCCACTATTATTCAAATGCCTACTCAACTCCCTAGAAAGTTGAAATCACCAGTTTTCATTTTAGTACTTTTCATCCCTGTGAATTACACTTGATTCCTGACCTCGTGCTTGTCTAGGTATGCTGCAGGTAACACTTGTTCTCATTTACCTGTAACTCATTGTATCACATATCGCATTATATCACGTCCCCACATTCTACCGTCATATCGCGATAGCACATCTCCACAATAAAACGTAGATGCAGTTACTGTATATCCTACCTGATTGGCACATGCTGGCCAGACATGATTCTACTGCCAAGCTCCTGATTTTTTTAGAAAACCTGAAAAAAGCAGTGAAGTCTTTTGGGCTCATGTGTTGTAGGCTATAAAAACCAGTCTTCATTATAAGAATCAGTGACAATAAGGGACCAACCACAAAAGAAGGTAGGCTACTTACCAGTAGTCGCCTAAGTGGTTTGAGGGTCTTGGGCTCTAAGTTTCATCGTTTGCCATTGGTCCAGTTACAGTTACAACAACAAACTCTGCTATTGCTTTTGTTCTTTAGAGAGACTGAGCTCAAGAAACCCAATTGTTTTTAGGTTCTGAGAAGAAGCAGACCAAGGACATTTTTAGAGAGTCTGCATTGTCTGACCTTTCCTAAATTTTCTTTTTGAAGATAGAGAAAATATTACTGTCTGAGAAAAAAAGTATATTCTTGGAACAACTGCACAAAGCTAAAAATAGTGGGAATTGAACATAAGAATGCCATGGTGGAAAGAAAGCCAAATTGTAGATTTAGGTCACTATGTTTCACTTAGAACATCTCTCAAAAAGGGGAAGAAAATAAAATTCTAATAGGGTACATTAAGAATCCGATTGGAGTTATTTAAACAGCAGATGTCTTTTATGGTGTAAGATGTACCTCCCTTAAAATGACTCATTTTGTTTCATGTATTTTTCTGAGAACACTATCAATCCAATTGGCTTAGGATACTAGACATTACTGGTTGGATAACTAAATTTAGTTTTGTGATCATAGATTAACTTTTTTCGTAAGTTTGTTTTTTTGTTTGTTTTTTAAAGATTTTATTTATTTATTTGACTGAGAGAGACAGCCAGCAAGAGAGGGAACACAAGCAGGCAGAATGGGAGAGGAAGAAGCAGGCTCCCAGCGGAGCAGGGAGCCCCAGGACTCTGGGATCACGCCCTGAGCCGAAGGCAGACACTTAAGGACTGAGCCACCCAGGCGCCCCAAACTTTCTTCATAATTTGTAAGCAGGCCAGGTTTCCTTTCAGTTCATGAATGTCATTGTCTTCAAAAGCACTTAAAATTTCAAATGAGTTAAGTGGCACTTGCCAGCCGAAAATGGCTAATGTTCCATCTAAATCCAGTGCTTTGGCCCTTTGGAACTTTCTATGTGGATCTTAAAGAGAAAATAACAACATTTTTAGTTATCTGCTGGGAAACATCTGTGTAGCCATATATTCTAATCATGAATCCAGAGAGATCTTTTTTTTTAAGATGTATTTATTTATTTGAGAGAGAGAGCGTGTGTGAGTGGGGGGAGGGGCAGAGGGAGAGAGTCCTCAAGCAGACTCCCCGCTGAGCATGGAACCCAACGTAGGGCTCCACCCCAGGATCCTGAGATCATGACCTGAGCCAAAATCAGGAGTTGGGTACTTAACTGATTGAGCCACCCAGGCACTACCCACCCCTGAGAGAGATCTTTTTAAAAAATACTTTATCTAAACTTATATCCTTTAATTTTGATAGTAAGTATGACATTAGGACAACACTCTAGCTCCAAATGTCTGAATTTATCTTCAGGCTAATCTAGTGGATGCCATTTATCTTTGTACAGTAGCAACTGCCTAGAACTGGCAGTTCTCCTAACTTTCTTTGTTGATAGCTTCTGAGCTCAGAAATGCATCCCCCCGTCCCCAATGGAAACAAATAGGTTCTGAGGGTTTGCAGAAACGAAGCATGGTTGTCATCCCAGAAATTCAAAACCTATTGCATGTTGTTTTGTGGACGGACCTTCTATGTGTGTCATTGACTGAGACGTCACTCAGTAATTCAGTGAAGTCATCATTCATGCTCTCAATCCTTCCTCACTAAACACCTGCCCACTAATTTGGGCCATTTTATTTTTTTGAAAACATGCAACATTTAAACTTTGGATAAGACTTTGAAGTTGGTGCTAAATATACTATCAGGTAAGACTATTACACCGGTAAGGGTTCATGCAGGAAACTATTGAGGTCTCAGAGACTGCTAATGTACTTACAAACCTCATCTTTGGGTATTGTAAGAGCCCATTTGTAAAGTATCCAACGGGATAGCTCAGGGGGTTGTGGACATTTAAAGTATAGCTTCGTGCACAGAATGAATGTTTTCGGGCAAGCTCTAAATGATGTGGATATAAATAGTATCAGAGACCTGATTCATTTTCTTGAGCAATCTCAGCTTCAATGGTGGAAACATTTTCGTTAACGTATTGTGAATGTCATCGTTCCTAGAACACACCTTATTTCTTAAGTATTAAAATACACCCTTTCTTATGGCCACAAATTAGATGCAAGGACTGTTATCGAAGGAGATGAGAAATACCTGATTCTTATGACATTCCTGTGAAATAGGCAGATTACATACACTATTACCCTATTTTAACTAAAGTTCAATGTTACCATTAATTCATTGAATATACATTAATTGGGGGCCTAACAGGTATCAGAGAAATTCCAGATCCTGGAGATATGTAGACACAACCTCTGTTTTGAAAAGAGCTAAAAATGTTTGCAGAGTCTAGATTATAAACTGATAACCCAGAGTTAGATGTAGCCAGCAGAAATGTTTGTTTTGATCTGCATAGATTTTTTAAAAAAATATATTGGTATAGTTGAAATAGAGATACTTTTTTCTCCAAATCTGGATTTTTAGGCTTTTATTGTAAACCTAACATTGGTCTACTGCCTAGGCGGGACATGTACTCTGTAGGCCCTAACACTTCCTGGTAAATATACCAATCTACTTCCTTAATAAGTATGCAGTAGCAATGCAAAGGTGTGACTGTGTGAGCTCATAACACTTGATAATTCAATGGATGTAAGAAACTATAGGGAGTATGGTAAGCAGAATATCAAGATGGTCCCCATGATCCTCAGCCCCTGATATTATTCCTGTGATTATCTTATGTTATATGGCAAAGGGGAGATCTTCCAGGTGGTTCTAATCTAATCACATGAGCCCTTTACAAGCAGACAGTTTTCTCTGGCCAGGAGCAAAAGAGGAAGTTGGAAGCATTTAAAGCAGGAGAAGTACTCAACTTACCCATGAGAAGGACTGGTCATTGCTGGTTGAAGATGGAGAGGGTGGCACTGAGGCCTTACTCTAGAAGCTAGAAGTGACTCCCAGCTCTCAGCCAGTAAGAAGATGGTGACTTTTGCCCTACAGCTATAAGAAAATGAATTCAGCCAACAAGATGAATGAGTGTGGATGGAGAGCCTTCCCCTAGAACCTCCAAAAAGAGCCAGCCCTGTTACTACCTTGATTTCTGCCTGTGAGACACAGTTGGGCTCCCTAGGACTTTTGACGTACGGAACAGTGAGACGATAGATGGGTGTTGTTAAGAGCTGCTACATTTGTGGTAATTTGGTACAACAGTAATAGAGAAACCAATCCAGGTGGGAAAATAACTAATAAAACAAGTGAGTAAAGGAAAAAGAAAGAGAGAAAGAGACAAACCAAGAAACAGACTCTTAACAATAGAGAACAAACTGATAGTTACCAGAGGAAAGGTGGGTGGGGGATGGGTGAAATAGGTGATTAAGGGATTAAGAAATAGGGGATTAAGGAATAAGAAATAGGGGATTAAGAGATTTACCACTATGAGCACTGAGTAATGTATAGAATTGTTGAAACACTGTACTGTATGCCTGAAAATAATACAACAATGTATGTTAACTACACTGGGATTTAAAAAAGAATTAAAAGAAAATGAAAAAAAAAGAAAAATTCTTTTTTTTTAAAGAATTTATTTATTCATTTAGAAAGAGAGAGAGCACGAATGGGGGAGGGGCAGAGAGAGAATCACAAGCTGACTCCATCCTGATCAGGGAGCCCAAGGTGGGGCTCCATCTTATGACCTTGAGATCATGACCTGAGCTGAAACCATGAGTCAGCAGCTTAATCGACTGAGCCACCCAGGCGGCCCAAAAAGAAAAAATTCTTAAGCAATATAGTGAATAAATGCCTGTGTCGCCACAGCCTCCCCACCCCCACCGTGTTGTTTTTCATTTTTCAAATTATTTTTGGATATTTTTTTACATACATGTGTTTATCTTATTTACTCCTGAACACAGAAATACTATAGTTTAATTATTTATTCCAGCATAAGTTACATTACTTAGGTTACATAACTTAGGTTACATTATATTGTGTCTGTGTTTGAAAATTGCAAGTAGCATTCTTACAATTCACCCTTGAATCCATGTGTTGGACAATCAATGGTTCTCTTGTCTGCATGTTGTTTCCCTGCCAAAAATCCACAGCACATAACAGGCCACCATTCTGTCCCCTGACCTGTCATCATGATGCACCCACAGAGATGCTTCATACTTGTCAGGAGAGGACCTGATGTCATGCTACAGTTTGTTTTGTTTTCCACATTTTCATTGCAACAATCTTTAAAAACTACAGAGTTATAGGGCTCTTTGCAAGACTCTCCTCGGGGTTCTATTTCAGATTTACTATATCTAGTCTCGCTATCTCTCCCCATAACAAGATCTCTTGAACTGTGCTTTGCTTAAATCATGAATTTCCTCTAAGCATTGTTTGTGGAAAAAACAATTATCAGTATCCAATTAAAAATCTGAAAAGGGCATGGTCATTTTCTCCTGCCCTCACAATCTTCTCACTTCAGTTTGTCTTAAATCATTCGGTACCAATATTCTCTTCAGACTGTTTTGATGCAAATGAAATTTCCTAAAAAGATAAAAGGGAATTTTAGGTCCCCAAATTTGATTCAATCCAATTAAGGCACAGATAGAAAGAGATTAAAAGAAGATTTAAAAATAAATGCATAAACTATCTCACTGTAAAATTGAAGTAGCTTTAAAAGTACTGAGAATTGGCAACAATTTTAAAATTTAATAGAGAATGCTTATAAGTAATAATAAAGTAGCATGATGATTTTATAAAATAATAGGCTGCTTATAATTAATAATATTTAAAAATATGGAGAGGAACATATAAATGTAGACTTCTTGAAGCCATTGACAAAAATATTGAAAGAAAAAGTAAGGTTCTCTCTCAACATCTTTGCAACTGCTTTCTCCTAATTTATCCCTTAAGAAAAGCCTCCTCAGTTAGCCCTGCAAAAACATTAACCTCCCTGTCACGTGCTATATTCTAGTCTCTATCGTATTATTCCATTTTATCTTCTCCATAAATTAGCAACAGCTGAATAGATCACATTTATTCTATTGTAGCCTTTTTTATCTGTGCTCTCCAGTTCCCAAATAGAATATGATTTCCTTAAGGAGGTTCTTTTTTCTTACATCTGTATTGCCGATGCCTAATACCCCATAGGTGTCAATAATTATTCGTGCACAGATTGACTTGTTTTTCAAATATGTTAAGTACTTTTGCCATAAATAGAAAAGGTACAAAAATAGTAATAGACGCACACACTAAGATCCAATTCTTTCATCTCTTTGTTTTAGTGTAGTAAAAAAGCAGTAGATAGAATGTATATAACTGATTCATTAATTCATCCATCCTTCTATCCATCCATCCATCCATCCATCCATCCATCCATCCATCCATCCATCCAAGAAATATGTATTGAAAAATAGTCTTGTGCAGACACTGTTCTCTCTCTTTCATTTATTAATTGTATGACCTTAGATGAGTCAATCTGCCTGAACGTTTTTCGTTTTCTATAAAATCATGACAATGATCCCCACATCCTTTGCCCAGAAAGTCCAAGTGAAATATTTCCTTTGAATATACTTTGAAAAAATGTAAGGCACTCTACAATAGTAACATATTATCATCATGACTAACATATCGCCCCTAGGAATGAACACATTTATATAACGAGGGCCAGAAAAGTAAGAATATTCATTGATTCGTATTCATATCTCCCTACAATCCTCATATGTGCTCAGGCAAATGAAGAAAAGAGAAATTTCTCTGCAGTTTTTGCCTGGGGCGTGAAAGAACAACTCACATACTATGTGACGAACCAGAATGCGTTTATTCATTCCTTTAAAAATTAATTTATTTTACAAGCATTTATTATACCAAAACTATATGCAAAGCGCAACGCTAGGCACCCCATGCGAAATGAACCATTTAAAGAAAACAATTTAAACATAAGTCTGTGTTATTCCAAATCTTTAAAAAATCCATTGGTCAAGTGATTTCAAATACTTTAATATTCCCAATCATTTAAACAAGGTCTGGATTACTGTCTTGTTCCCACTCCCAGTCCAGGGTTTTGGCATCAGTAATGCTGATTATAGGTAACATTTCCAGAACACTCAATCTGTGCAAGCAGAGTAGTACTCTACTTGCATTATAGGATTTGATACTTGCAGCAAATCTAAAGGATGGGTATTCTCATGTTACATGTTGGCAACAATGTCTCTGAGGCCACATTCTTAGCCACTATTTTGTATTCCTTCAGCTTTGTTGTCTGAATGCCCAGACACCCCACTTTATATAAAGATTGGTAGCTCTGCAATGTAAGGTGTCAGTGGTAATTGCTCTCCAGATTGAGCCCAGGTCCCAACTTGTATGTGTAGAGCCCCAAACCATACAGGAACTAGACTCCTGTAGGCATCGGCAACTTTCCATGTTGTCTTTCTTATATACCGCATTTTGGCAGCATAAAAAAAATAAATCCATTATACGTGGAAAATATTGTAATATCTCTGAAAAGCTGGGAAATACTGCAAACCTTGTCAAGCCAAAGCCTGCAGGAAACGTTTCTTTGACATCACACAACTACAGATGTCCCAACATGTCTGTCCCTGATGTGCTCGGCAAGAGTGATGCAGATCATGGCCCACCCTCATACAGGGGAGGCACGCTGGATTCCGACGACACTGGTCTTCCTTGTCCCTTACTCCTCAAGTGCAAAGGCAGCCATCATTTAAAACATAGTAAGAGTGTGCTAGTTCTATGAGAGAACCATTAGAGGAGGGAAATTCTCTTTAGCTTAATATGATAAAAATCAGATGTGATGTTTTCCTATTTACATAAACAGAACTTTCATTGAAGTCCATGACTGAGAGAGATTAGAACAGATAACAGTTACATGGAAGCTTGGCTTTTCTGGAAGTAAGATATGCCAGGAGGTATGTCACCATCAGGCACCTCATTCTAAGTCTGCTCCAGAGGTTCCTTGTGCAAACTGGAGGACCAGGTCTGCAGTTGCCCCAAGCCCAGGCATGAAATAGCTTCAGAACTCACCTAATTAATGTTGAGTCTAAACATCGGCTGAAATCTGCTAATGATACTGGCAAGAAACCCCAAAGTAGCCCTTATTTCTTTATTCACAGAGTCATCTAGAAATGTGGACAAGGTGGTTTGGTGTACCTACGGTTATGATCAAATCTTCCTCTTCTTCTACATAGAGCTCTGTATTACATACGGCCTAGAACAAGGCATCCAGGTAAGTCTGGATGTCCTGTTAATGCATCCAGCCAGGATGTCCTGTTCAGTTTCATTAGTAGTATTTCAACATGGCCTGAATCTCTTCGCCTGTTGTAGGAAGGTCCAACGAGCCAGAGATTAGAGATACTTGGCTCTTGTCCCACACTGCTACCAAAAAGCCATATGTGACCTTACACTCTTTCCTCAACTACTGAATCAGAGTTTGGAAGTTTCTTTCTAAATCTAGAAGTTTCTCTCTGTTATTTTCTTTGAAGATGACATTTCTTTTTATCCATGAACACCTCCAGGCCTTTAGCTATTTATTCATATCCCTTCCATTTGAACAATCCGAATGCTGTAATGAGTCTTCTTCAAATTCAACTGTTCTTTTATATGGAGACTTTATTCTTCAACTAGGATACACCATATATAGGAAGTTACGGAATCTTTGAGAACAAAGGCTGGGAGGTATCAATAATTTGCAGTTTCTATTGGAAGACAGGGGACTAATAGCAGGCCTCTTCCTGCCGTACACTATTTGAGGAGGACTTAGCTTAGGAAAACAGAAGGGCAACCAATTTCCTAGTGCTTCCTGGTGATGTGTAAGAATGAAGTTCTGAGACCCCAAGTGGAAAGCAGCAAGGCCAGAATACGATTCTGTCTCCACATCCTTCCTGACATTAAAATTTGATATTATTGTTATTTCACACAATTATTGCTTCATTGGCTCAACGGTAGTTCTGCTTTTTTTAAACAGAAATAAAGCTTATATGATACAGGTTGATTGTTAATCAGTGGCACAAAAGTAAAAACACACAAAAACAAATGGCGATAAAGCATCTTTAACAATTCTGCTCCTGAAGTATAGAATAGCACACGTGATAATAGTTAATGGTATGAAACAAAGTTTTAGTTATCTTAAGTGGTTAAAACATAAAGCTTGTTTAAGTAGAAAAGAAAGAGCTACATGAAAGCTTTGGGAATACTTCTGAGCAAAAGAAACAAAAAATATTCTTTTAAAAGATTTTAGATGTTGCCACAAGGTGGTGTGAAGAGTCCAACCTAGCTTGGTTGTCTTGTAGTAAGGAGGCTAAGGGAAGTCAGAAGGGGAAGGTCCCCTCAAGGAGGTAAAGCAGGGAAGAGGAGCAGCGGGTGGGAGTGGGGTGGGGGGGGTGTTTGTTCTTGGAGATACTTGGGACACGCCCACAGTACTTTATTCAGAGACCACTTCCTCCCTGTCCTCAAGACAGCCATGCTTCTCCTCACACCTCCTCCTGCCTAACTGAGGTGAATTCCTCTTTTTCCTTTTAAATTGCCCTCAAAGGTGAATTTTGTCTTTAGAAGTAACAACACAACACACGTTCCCTACAGTGAACAACTTTCCTTCTTTAACCATAACACATATTTGAGTCCATGAATATTTCCATAGAACATGAACTGCTCAAGGGTTGTAATCTATAACCGACGATCCAAACAGACTGGTTATCACTGGTAAGTGTTTCACATTAAATCCACCCTCTTCCCTTCTGACCTTGAGAGAATTGGAAGAGTATGAAACAGAGTGGTTATATCAAAGAGATATTCCACAGGCTTCAGCTTGATGTCGTTGGAAGAGCGTTCTTCTAAGTGCGTCAACATTTTCCATCTGGGCTGTCAACAGGCGTTGCCAGAGCTGAACAACACTGAAGGAAGTCAACCTGGAAAATCCCCTGCGGGGTATTGATTTTCTCTTCCCAGAGAAAGGTCTGGGCATGAAAGGAAAGTCCTGCTGTTATTACTGAGAGTCACATTCTTTGGGGCGGTTGGTTTTTCTACTGATTTGCAGAGCTGAAAAAGCACTTTGAAAACTTTGTTTACCACGTAAACATTACTCACTCCCGGGGCAAGCTTTCCTCTGTAAGAGTATCATTAATCAGGGATGTTCCTCAAGGAGGAATTCTTGAATTATATATATATATTTCCTTTTGAGTGAAAAAGCTGCCTAATATATGTCTACTTTCAATTCAAATTAATTTTAAAAAATATTTTATTTATTTATTTAGAGGAAGAGCAAGTGGGGAGAGAGACAGGCAGACTCCGTGCCGAGCACGGAGCCTGACGTGGGACTCGATCCTACAACCCCGAGATTATGACCTGAGCCAAAACCAAGAGTTGTCTGCTTAACCAACTGAGCCAGCCAGGCGCCCCTCAAAATTAGTTTTTGATTGAGTGCTGGTGCTTTAGGTCATGGTGGTCAATACTATAGTTCTTGCTCTCTACAGAGATTTTTTCCCCCCCATAACTGCAGTTGGAAGTACAGTAAGATAAACACCAAAAGAAAAGTAGGTCAAAGTTCCCCTGATCTTTTCAAGTGAGGGTCTGTTGCATTTGGAAGAGATCTTTGCAGGAAGTAGAATTACAGACAGACTGTGGATACTGACCACCTGTGGTGATTCAACTTAACCCTTGGGATCCACAGTCCTAGGCTTGCAATAGCAATGTTAACAAACTCTAACGTTCATTGAGCGCTTAGTATATGCTAGGTGTGGAGCTATAGACTATAGACTTCATCTTCACAATAGCCCCATGAGTTAGATGCTATTGTTACTTCTATTTTATCGATAAGACAACACTGGCACGGAAAGGTTAAGCAACTTGCCCAAAGTCACGCAGCTGCTGAGTGTGTGAAAAAGGATGTACAAGCAGTCGGGCCAGGTTACAGAGCCCAGTTACCACTACGCGACACAAGCTCTGTAATGCTATGGGTGAAAATAATTGAACAAGTATAAAATAGAAGAACTCATTACTTCAACACCTGGTCTATTAAGGAACTCTTCACTTTGGCAACCTTATATATTTCAAATATAACTGCAAACCTGGAATAAAAAAAAAAAAACAGCAGCAGTGAGCTGCTAAAAAGGACGCATCAGATCGAGGCACAAGACGCAGATACAGTGTTCTGGGGGGACACAGCTGGCCCTCATGCCAACCGCATTTACTGTTACCCCACACGCATCACATAACGTATCTGTTGTTACATAAATGGTTGCCAAATCCTAGGCAATTCAGATCTGCAATCACCAACATCTACATTCACAGAGGGGAGTGAGTACACAGGAAAAGACGGGAAAATGCTAAAAGGAAAAAAAAAAGCCCTCACATTATATGAGTTTATAGAAGGCGATCTAGGACAAGGGTCCCAGTCCTCACAGGCTGTGATAACCCTCAGAACCAACCCAGGCTGGCAACAGAGCGCATTAAGATATGTTCATGCTGGGGCGCCTGGGTGGCACAGTGGTTAAGCGTCTGCCTTCGGCTCAGGGCGTGATCCCGGCATTATGGGATCGAGCCCCACATCAGGCTCCTCTGCTATGAGCCTGCTTCTTCCTCTCCCACTCCCCCTGCTTGTGTTCCCTCTCTCGCTGCCTGTCTCTATCTCGGTCAAGTAAGTAAATAAAATCTTTAAAAAAAAAAAAAAAAAGAAATGTTCATGCTGGTGACCCTAAGTGATGCAGAACATCTCAAATGACGTTTGATGATTAGTTCAGAAAGAAAACTATAGGAAATATTGTTTGGAAAGATTTCTGTTGAAATTACTTTTGAACTGGACATATCATACTTCAGGGAACTAGAACCAACACTCATCTATCCAGAGCAGCATTCCCCGAGGGGTCCGTGTGACTGAGGTGATGACCTGCATTTCTCACTCTTGTAGGAGAGCATGACCGCCTGCCTGCTGAGCACACGGTGCCCCCCGCGGGGTCGGGCTGCCGGCGCCAGGCACCTGTGAGAGTGAGGCCTGCGGCTAAGACCCAGTCAGAGTCAGAGCTGATGGGAGCGGGTGTTTCTGTCTATAGAACTTCAAAATAGCCCTCTCTTTCTTTCTTTCTTCCTTTCTTTCTTTCTTTCTTTCTTTCTTTCTTTCTTTCTTTCTTTCTTTCTTCTTTCTTTTTCTTTTTCTCTTTCTTTCTACCTTCTTTTCTTTCCTTCCTTCCTTTCTCTTTCTTTCTTTTCTTTCTCTTTCTTCCTTTCTTTTCTTCTTTCTTTCTTTCTTTCTTTCTTTCTTTCTTTCTTTCTTTCTTTCTTCTTCCCTTTTTATCATAATAGGAGTTTGAAACTGAATATGACTTACATATTAGCATGCAAAGACTCATATATTACATATTGGTAAAGGGCTCAGGGTCCAGATCTGTCTTACCAACACCCGATGAAGTTTTAATTAAAATGCTGACTATTTTAATAATGGACTAGAGGTCCCTGCCTAAGAAGCAAAAAATATATAAGCAACTTCTCCTTCATGAATTTAAACACAGCCCTCCTACTGTAGAACCGATGATTTAAGAGTGTATCCACTGCTGCTTAGGAAGCAAAGAAAAAAGAAAAATGTTAAAAAAAACATTCCCTTAGAATTCTGCTTTATTTCACATACTTACTCTGAACCCTCAGGTTTTGGAAAATGAGCACTTCTTTACAAGTAACATCAACTGCATCAAAATGTCACTCAAAAAAAATCTGTTTCTTCTGCTGTTTTTTCCATCATAATTACCCAGCTTGAAAAAAAACCACCAGTTAAATGATGTCATCCTGGGAGTCTATGTGGTAAAACAAGGATTAGAAGAAACTTCCTATTTATATATTTGTTTTTAGATGACAAACAGAAAACATTGTCATTAGGCCAAATATTAAGCCTAGAATAATACATAGAAGGCCTTTCTTCTCTAGAGAAGAGAAACATGTCCTGAGCACTAAGGACTTGCTAGAGAACCTACCGTATACCCATCTCCATACCACACGCAGGGAATATGCCACAGAGGAAAAGAGGGATAAGCATAGGTTCTGAAGGAACACGGAGTCTAATGGGGAGACAGACATATATAAAGCTGCCTAACCAACTACGTAGGAAACGATACCAAGATCCTAGTGCCAGGCAGGCAGGTGCACTGAAGGCGAGCAAGGTGCTGTCTGGGCAGAGGGGAGGGAGGGAAAGAAGGGGGCAATGGGAGGGGAGGGTGGTACAGAAGTTAAGAATTCCAATTCTGGATTCAGCCAAAGGACCTGGCTTGCAAACCTAGATGACTACAAAATAGTTAGTGAATCTTGGGCAAATTGTTTATCTTCTCTGTGCCTTTTATATAAAATGGGAGTAATAACAGAACCTTCCTCCTTGGGTTGCTTTAAGGATTGAATGAGGTCATAGGTGGAAATGTGAGCACAGTGTCCGCATGGGATTGCCCTTAATAAATGTTAGCTAAAAACAAAGAGGAAAGGAGGGCTTTTCCAGTAGAGGAAGACCTGAGTTTGGTGGAGGGATGACTAGGTGGACAAGAGTGCAGACATTTCTGACGGAACAGACATGAAGTAGAAGATGTGGTCCATATATACAATGGAATATTACTCAGCCATCAAAAAGAATGATTTCTCAACATTTGCTGCAACATGGGCGGGACTGGAGGAGATTATGCTAAGCGAAATAAGTCAAGCAGAGAAAGACAATTATCATATGGTTTCACTCACTTATGGAACATAAGAAGTAGGAAAATCAGTAGGAGAAGAAAGGGAAGAAGAAGGGGGGGTAAACAGAAGGGGGAATGAACCATGAGAGACCATGGACTCCCGGAAACAAACTGAGGGCTTCAGAGGGGAGGGAGGTGGGGGACTGGGATAGGCCGGTGATGGGTATTAAGGAGGGCACGTATTGCATGGTGCACTGGGGGTTATACGTAAGTAATGAATCATGGAACTTTACATCAAAAACTAGGGATGTACTGTATGTTGATTAACATAATATAATAAAAAAATATTATTATTAAAAAAAGAAAGAAAGAAAGAAAAGTACATGGGGCGGGATTATTCGGAAGAAAGCAAAGGTCCTAGTAATGGGAGCACACAGCGCCCCAGGGGTGGAGTAATACCATGGGGCTGATCCGCGCTCTGAGTTGGGTGAGAGTATAGGTTGGGCCCTTTGCCACCCCCATGCCCAATTCAATATCCAGTAAAAGAGAATAACTTACGTGTTTGAGTATGCGCCTGAGTGTTGCACTGTCTGGACATTACACAGGTGTTTCTATGAAATACGAATTGACTTTATTTAAATAGAGCAGCTGTAAATCTCAGCTCACCACTCAGCCCGCATCTTATCAGACCTCTCGCCAGCACTATCACCTTCTCCGCTTTCTTCACTGGAGTTCCACGATACTGTGTGTTCTCTGTTTTCTCCTTACTGCACCGGTAGTTAGCTGTGTCTGATTCCCTTTATATTCAGCAAGCTGGTGGTAAAACATTACCGGCAGCTGTCCTTTTAAGAAGAACCTACCGTACAAATCGCTGTGGAATTTGGAGACTTTCTTTCCCGCAGAGCTCTCTAACCAACCAAGTGCCCGCACGCAGCTTTCGCTCGTCCTGGTGGCTACTCTCCCACCCCTTCTATCATCCAGTAATCGTCTGGCTCTCTTGCCTCTTGTCCCCTGTGCTCTGGAACAACATCTCTTCTTTCCACTTCACCTGCGGTTTCCCGTGATGCCAAACCATGCCAGGTAAAATCGAATTCAATAAAAGCAAAAGGATTCGAGGATGAAAACGGCCCACGGAGTGCAGATGTAGAACCACTGCCCACAGGGCAAGCTTCTCCCGCGCGATGCCTGGGAAACTAGCAGCGGGCTGTGGCCACGACCTCCTACCTGCGGCAACGGCGCCTGGTCTTTCTCCCCCCGAGTGAGGTCCCTCCTGGGATATCAGATTTCTACGTTGCTGCTTCTCAAGCCACCCGGTCTGCGGTATTCTGTGACAGCGCCGACTTCCATTTTGCACGCATCTCCCCAACCTCTGGGGAGGTGTGTCTCCTCTCTCTGACTTTGACCCTCTTGCTCCCTCTTATAAGGATTCTTGTGATTATACTGGGTCTAACGGGAGAAGCTCCCCATCTCAAGATCCTTAGCTGAATTACATCGGCAAAGTCCTCTTTTGCCATATAAGGTAAGATAGTCACAAGTTCTGGGGATTGGAAACTGGACATCCTGGGGGGGGGGACATTATTCTATCTACCACAGTGTCTTAGTGGTGAAACACTTTAAAGTCGGCCCATACTATCCGATAGAAAGCATGAGGAAGCTTCAGCTTTCCATAGCTAACCTTTCATTGAATAGCAACTATCTGCCAAACTCCATGATTTGTTGGGAATGTAAAACAATAGTGACAACAAAAGAATAATAGTAATAAATAGCACAGCTACCCGTAAAGTAGGTATAGGTACTAAGCAGTTGAGATAAATTATCTCTAAATCTCATAAAAATCTTGAAAGCTTTTATCTTCACTTCATAGTTGCAGAAACCAAGGCTCAAAAATGGGTGAAACAGCAAAAACTGGAATTTGAACATGGGTCTTCTTACTCAAAAATGTATATATTTTTTAAGATTGTATTTATTTGAGAGAGAGAGAGAGAGAGAGAAAGAGAGAGACTGAGCACAAGCAGGGGGAGCAGCAGAGGGAGAAGGAGAAGCAGACTCCCCGCTGAGCAGGGAGCCCGATGTGGGACTGGATTCCCAGGTCCTGGGATCATGACTTGAGCTGAAGGCAGACGCTTAACCGACTGAGCCACCAAGGCACCCCCAAAATGTCTATCTTTTGAACTCAAATACACTGCCCCACTTTTCCCCTCAGAATAGCTGAGGGCTTTCCCTCTGTTGGTGGCAGTAGAGAACTGCTTCTGTGCATTCAGCAGCTCACTGTCCATGGAGAATTGGGTTCAATAGGTCTGACTCTTGTCCTCAAAGGAGTTTTAGTCTAGTCTAGCCTAGATGTGAATTTTATTATATCAACATAATCCCCTTGTCTTCTTCCCTTTCTTTAATTTACTAGACGACCAAAATACAAATATTTCTTTTCAGTTTCTGGGAAGATTTAAATATTAAAATCTATTTGTCCTAAGGGAAAGGAGAATAAGGTTTCTAATTGCTAATAAGTTAGGCTCCAAGTATAAAGTCTATTGTGGCATAAAGTCTATTGTTTCGTTAAGTTTTAAGGCCAGAGGAAGTGGTTTGGATAAGAATGAGATAAGAAGGAATTTCCTTTTGAACTAAAAAGAGCTGTCCCTGGACAGAGGAGATGGGGAGAGTTCAACAAGATATGTCAGTGCTAAAACATTAGAATCCCATTGGTATGGGATTTCCTTCTGACCCAACGGATAAAGACTCTGTAAGGGAATTAGCTTGATTTGTAGATAGTAAAGAAATGCATTATTTCGTAAGCCTAGAACTTATAACTGATATATTTAAAGAAAATTAACTGATATTTATCAAGTGTCTGGTACATGCTCAAAACAGTCCTAGGCATGTTGGCACATAATTAAGCACATAATTTAGTATCTTTACTTGATGTTTGAAATTCTGGATGGAAGTTGGGAGTGGTGAAGCACATCGAACTATGATTTCACTTCTATCAGAATTTTGTTTCTTGCTTATGTTGAAAAAATTGTGCCCAAGGTCTGAAATTAAAAAACAAAACAAAACAAAAACTGAGAAGTAAATTGTTTTCCAATCAAGCAAATTCATTGAAATGTTATTTGTTCCTTGTTGGCTAATGTGTGTCATTGAAAGAGTTTGTAGCTTTTTTTTTTTTTTAAAGATTTTATTTATTTATTCGACAGAGAGAAAGACAGCCAGCGAGAGAAGAAACACAAGCAGGGGGAATGGGAGAGGAAAAAGCAGGCTCATAGAGGAGGAGCCTGATGTGGGGCTCGATCCCAGAACGCCAGGATCATGCCCTGAGCCAAAGGCAGACACTTAACCGCTGTGCCACCAGGCGCCCCAAGAGTTTGTAGCTTCTGAGAAGAGAGCCAAGGGCATCAAGAGAGGATTGTCTGTTAAAATGGGGATTTGGGTATTCTTAGCTGTTATGGGTTGAATGGTATCTCCTCAAATTTCATACGTTGAAGTCCTAATTCCTGCTACCTCATAATGTGACCTTATTTGAAGATGGAGTTTCTATAGAGGTAATCAAGTTAAAATGGGGTGATAAGGGTGGGTCCTTATCCAATATGACTGGTGTCCTTATAAGAAGAGGAAATTTGATGGTAGACACACACACACAGGGAGAACCCTATGTGAACATCAAGGCAGAGGTCTGGGTGAAGTGCCAATGAAGGTCAAAGATTTCCAACAAACCACTGGAAGAGAAGTGAGGCACGGGACAGAGTCTCCTTGTCAGCCCTCAAAAAGAAGCAGCCTAGCTGACACCTTGATCTTGAACTTCCAGCCTCCAGAACTGTGAGACAATAAATTTCTGTTGTTTAAGCCATTAAGTTTGTGGTACTTTGCTACAGCTGCTCTCAGAAACTAACACAATAATTGAACCCTTTAGGGAAGAAGTATTTAACAAAGAAAGATTTAACAAAATCTTGTAAGTCTCCATAACCCTGCTCAACAGATATCTAAAAACTCTCCTCCTTTCCTGTCAAATTTTATCATTAGCATTTCACTCAACGGCAAAACTCTAGACCTTGAATTTTTCAGATGTAAGTCAATGGTGCTATAACAAAGCTACCGATTGTTCTCTGTGTATACCAAAATCACTTCATAATGTGGTAATGGTTTTAGTGACATAAGCCTTGGGGCCGAGGCAAACTATAGAAACTACAAAACATGAACACTTGTAAGTAGATTGTATCTCTAAAAAGGCTAACAGCAAGACAAATGCTAATTGGGCTGTTATATTCAGAGAAACTAAAATTTTATACTTAATCTGTAGATTAGTACAGTGATGTCACTTTTTTTTTTATAAACAAAGCAACTTATTGTTCCATCAAGTAGCCAAAGGTGTTAATGAACTTAGAAAGGAGAATATGGATTAGAGTGACTGTGGGGATTATGTTCATCCAAGAATAAAAATTCATGGCACATAACAAGATTTTCTGAATCTTGCTTGTAGAAACTGCTTGAGCCATTCTACTTAAATTTTGAAGATAATTTGACTTATTGGTTAGAATCCAAGTTATATGGTATGGAGGACAAAAGAGTTTCTAAAATGCAAAAGTTAAACTTTAAATAAACTGACTTCTCATTTCTGATTTATATAGCATAATCAGACTGAAGATAGGGTATGGGGAAAATATAAAGAGGAATAAGACACTCCCTAGTTTCAAGAAACTTATGGTTTATTGGAAGAGATGAACTACTGTAACCAAAGAATTACAACTTAGTGCTATGGTGGGCCTGGGAATAGATGTATGACAGTCTCCCAAACAATAGTCTGGTCGTTCAGTGGTCTTTCTCTTAGCTTGGAGAATACGATATGAATGATAACAGTCTTTATACAATTGTTCCTATCTTTGGTCTAGGGAAGTTTCAGAAAGGATGTGTGTCAAAGATTGAATGATGCATGTGGTGCTAATTCTGCTCTTGCAATGCTTTCTCTTAATATCACTGATTCTTCTTAGAAAGCCAGAAGGACAGGGATCATATCAAAATATGCAAGTTGGACATTGGTTCAAACTTGGCAGCCGTTCTGAATTTCTTCCAGAGAGGACTATACTAGTTAAGGAGGCTCATCACTGAAATGTTGGGATAAGAACTCTAAACTCTATATGAACTTAGAGGTTAACCATTATCATACATGATTTGATATGTCTATCTTGTGATACTGAAGATTCATTTTACTCTCCCATTTTGGCTTTGATACATATGTAAAACCAAACACTCTCCTCCTGTTTCTACTATTGTTCCTTCACCTAGTTGCTCATGCCACAGAACTGGAAGTCATTCTAGTTTCTCCTTTTCCTTGGGGAGTTGCCTGTTGTAAGATAGTTCTCCATGGGTCTCTTGCATTTCGGCAAGTCAAGCAAGGCTAGTGCCCATTGTTCTGTATGATCTCAACAAGGATGTTTGTAAAGTGAAGAGCCTTAAAAGATAGAAGCAATGTCTCTCTCTGGAGGAAAGTGCAAATATGCTTATAGATGTGGAAGACACGGGTAGTGGTGTCTCCCTCTAGAGGAAAGGGCAGGCATGCTTAATGCTCATGAAAAAAATTTTGGGTTCCCTGAACTCAGAGTTCTTTCCTTATAATGCATTCTACTGTGTGTGCAGATGTCATCTGGCCCTTCTTTGTGTGGCCCTATAGACATGGAGGCTCAAGAAACTGGCATGAAAATGCAAATACTCAGGCTACTTCTATTGTTATGAGTAATAGACTCTCATCGTCTCTGACCCTGGATACTTGTATCTGTTATCAACATCCATGAAACTATGGCAGGTTAAATTGTTATCTTGCAAGTAGGGTAAAATTTCCCACCTTTTACAATTTTTGACATTTCCCTCCCTCACGTACCGACTCTTCCCCTGAACTGGGCACTGAACTTTATAGGGTATTTCCCCTTCAGAACTCTAGAGTTCGTTTCCTCTGAAACCTGATTTCTGTAGCTAATTAATAACTTCCTTAAGACTAGTCTTGCCTTTCTCTTCTTCTTAATTAGTCCTCAATGTTACTGTCAGAATGATCTTTCTAAAATAATAACTGTAGATAATTCTCCTGATAAAATCTTGCATTGTCTTTCCCAGGAAGGTAATGATGTCAGGATAATTGCAAACTGGGTGGAATGGCATCAAAGTTTTCATGAACCACTCCCCTCCCTGATTCTTCCACTTAACTTCCCCAAAGTGCATACTACATTCCAATCTTAGCAAAGTATGGATTCTTCAATTCCTAATATTCTTCCATAGTCATGCCTTTGTACAGGCTAAAACAAGCCCCTATCCTGGCCTGGTAAATCTTGTCCATCAGGAGTCAGCTAAAGTTCTCTTCTACAAAGAAATTTTTCCTGACATCCCACTTCCCAATATGACGTAGATATATACCTGTTGCTTCTATAACACCTTAAACACATCTCCAAAATTATATTTATAGCATTATATCATAATTGTTGGCTTATTCATCTTCAAAATTATATTTAATTATATTTAATGTTTGCTCATTATCTGCTAAAGAAGAAAGCTCTATCTTGTATCCCCCTGGGTATCACACAGTTTCCAGAAAATGCAGGTGTTCATTAATCCTTTCTTAGATACATAATTGAATATACAGTTGATGAGTGAAGCAGAATATAGACTTGTTCTGGAAAGAGACACATAGCCAAGTTCTTAATGTAGCTGTCTTTGGTATATGCAGAATGTAGGTCAACCTTTCACTACCAGTTGTTTATGATAATTACTGACACATTATCTATACAAGAATTATAAATATCATCAATGAACTGGCCATTCGATAATTTCTTGGCCTCTGTTGACACAGCTGGTCTTGGTCTATGTTATTAACTTTATGCCAGTCAGTTTGAAAAAAAGCCATATCAGTGATTGCAACAACTCTGCATGAATGAATCCAAGTTTAATAGTAAAAACAGGGTCTTCCTGAGTTGCACTGCGGGAAATCTGAGGACTGCATCTGGGAAATGTACGATAACAACACCCAAACTCTGCTCCTGTTTTCCCTCAGAGGAATGCCACCCATCAGAAAGAAGGAACACTCGGTGACTACTTCCTTTTGGATTTAAATTCATCCCTTTGCTTCCTCCCCCAAACTGACCCTACATTCCCAACAAAGACAAATCAAGGGAAGAAGGAGGATATCTCTTTTGGAGCGAAACTGCCAAGTAAGGAAAATCAAGAACAAGTAACCTGAGAAAGTTATGACTGGAGCCCCAGCAGAGCAGCCCATGCCCTTCCTTTACCTCTCTTTCCTGTGTATATTTTCATAGCCTCTCAGTTTCAGTTCACTGGCAGCCCTAGGAACGAATGCCAAGTGGGAAGATGTGACTGAGGGAAGAACTCTGAAAAGTGAAATGCCCTGGACTCACTGTTTGAACCTAGGAGGAAACTTCACTCACTTCCAAAGGCCAGATCATCTCAGATAGCAGCCCACAGGCACGCATTGCCTGGTTCCCTACAAGGCTGGGCACCAGGAAGAACCTGTGATTAGCTGGTGTCACCTCATCAAAGTGCAGAGGAAAGAGACTGGCCATAGTCACTCAGAGGAAGGAGATCCAACCAAGATTCCTACCTGAAACAAAAACCCTGTTCTCTGGAACAGGGGTGGAGATGGGGACAGATACTTCCTCTATGAGACAGCTTTGAAGTCATCCCTTAGTAAACATGTCTCCTCTCCAAGCTGTGCACACACACTGGGCTACCACCCACAATTCTACCTCTACCACCCAGAAGGAACCCCAGGGGGAATGGCTTTCCTCACACTGAGGATGAAGAGGAGGACAGTGGGGATGCCCATGACCTCCTGGTGTTGGGCACTGGGAACTGTGGTGCTGGTTTCCTGCTGCCACAGGGAGCTGGTATTAGAAGGGTCTGCACCGAGTTTGAACAGGCATATTTCTAATGTGTTTTTTTTTTCTAAATGTAATATTTATGACAGGAAATCAGGTTAGACATTCCTGAAGCTAGCAAGAGCTTATGAACACACTGTCCTATCCTCCCTGGACATGTAAATGCAGTTAATCTTTTGAAGGAAGACCTAAATACCTCACTCCTTTACATTTAACCTGAGCCATCGGAGGAATGCAAACATTGATTTGGAGCCAGGCCTCTGGTAAAGGATTACCATATGTGGGCCACAAGGAAATTCCTCCCTGCCGCCAGAGTTTATACTGCAGTGAGCTATGAATAGAAAGTTTGTGCATGGTTATGAATATGGATAAAATACATCACTCATGGCCAGGGAATGGCAAGCAAAATTGAAAACACATATTTTGGATCACATAATATTTTCAAAAATATATTTAAAAGAAAATAAACACAGATTGTGTGTGTTCATTTACTGCTTGAAGTACCTTTGGGGAAAAGAGACATCAACAACTTTTCTTTCCAAACCATGTGCTTTTCCTTGTGCTTTTTAGCACAGAGCTGGACTCTCTGGGAAGGAACGGGGTCTTGTAGAGTGCATGGTAAGTAAGGTT
Source organism: Ursus americanus (assembly GCF_024610735.1). NCBI lineage: Eukaryota > Metazoa > Chordata > Mammalia > Carnivora > Ursidae > Ursus > Ursus americanus. The sequence goes on along the minus strand of NC_142137.1, from coordinate 45,636,788 downwards.
TACAGGCAGACATGATCTCCCCTTCCTGTAGGAGACAAGGAGTTGAGTCTTTGAGTATGTCCAGAAGGGACCATGTGGCTTGGGGAGATGTGTTCAGCTCATTCCTGTTAGTATAGTTTACTCTTCCTTCAGTCTAGGAAGGATTTTGCTGGCGTCTGCATTTTAGGCTTTCATCTTTTTCCATGGACATCAAGACGGTATCTATGTTGTTAAGCATCCAGATGAAAACTGAAAATTTGCCATTTCATGTCAAACATAGAGCTCTGGCCTCTAGCAAAATTAAGAAAGAGGAAAACGTGGTTTTTACTATTGACCCCACTTTCATAACCACACTCCATCAGAGCAAGTCCTTCCTCCTCCTACCGGGGGCCCAGTCGCCTGCTATCTGTATATGCCCAAAGAATTATACATTTGCATGCCACCTGAACACAACCTCTTGGATTGGATAGCTTATTTAATTTTCCCCTTCTCTCTTTTATTCTGCTTCCCTCCAACTAAATTTACCTGTTCTCTCTCTTATCACCTTGAGATCCTGAGATCTACTGTGGGATAGCTAATTAATCTGATAATTCAGTGTGTTATTCTGTAGTCAATTCCAGGAACATATTTTCATTTAATGTGGATCCTCACATTTTTCATTTTCTCTCCTACTCACTTCCTCATCCTCAGACACTCCCTCACTCAGAGCATTGAGCTGCAGCAACATAGACCACAGGACACACTACTATCACTGGCTGGAGCTTACACTGACATGTGACCCAAGGACAGGAATCTGTCGTCTGACTGGGATCCTATCACATCACCTGGTACCAAAGACTCAGCCCAAATAGAGATGTAATGTGTCAATTTTATTATTTCACAGGAAAAAATAAGAAGACCACCTATTGTTATCATCTGATTTTACAAGGTCCTCATGCGGAACACGGATTAATGGCTGTGGTTAGGAAGGGTTAGGGTTTCCAGTCCTCACATTCAGTTCACATGAGACCCAGCTATACTTGGTTTGCTGTTTTTGATTTTTGTGATTCTCTGTCTGCATGCTGGAGCTTTCTTTGCAACCAAGATGACACTGATGAGAAAATAAGGAATCTCCTGGAGATGATGCCTCCATCCTAGGAAGGAGTCTACCCGCTTCATGTTAACCTCTGGCTCTGCTGCAACAGGAAGTGTCAAAGGGTTACCTCACCATTTCTAGAGTAATTGATTAAGGGGAAAATATTGTGGCAATTCCCTGAATTAAATGAAAGTCTGATCCTTTTTTGGTGAAAATTTGAAGTCAGTTTTACCACCCATGAAACAAGACAGGCCATCTACACATCACTTCCTATTCCTTCTATAATTGTAACCCCGTATTCCATAATATCAACTGCTGATTAGAAATTAACTTTGTATCAAAACCACACTGAGATACCACCTTACGCCAGTTAGAATGGCAAAAATAGACAAGGCAAGAAACAACAATTGTTGGAGAGGATGTGGAGAAAGGGGATCCCTCCTACATTGTTGGTGGGAATGCAAGTTGGTACAGCCACTCTGGAAAACCGTGTGGAGGTCCCTTAAAAAGTTAAAAATTGAGCTACCCTATGATCCAGCCATTGCACTACTGGGTGTTTACCCCAAAGATACAGACGTAGTGAAGAGAAGGGCCATATGCACCCCAATGTTCATAGCAGCAATGTCCACAATAGCTAAATCGTGGAAGAAGCCGAGATGCCCTGCAACAGATGACTGGATTAAGAAGTTGTGGTCCATATATACAATGGAATATTACTCAGCAATCAGAAAGAATGAGTTCTCAACATTTGCTACAACATGGACGGCACTGGAGGAGATAATGCTTAGTGAAATAAGTCAAGCAGAGAAAGACAACTATCATATGATTTCTCTCATCTATGGAACATAAGAACTAGAATGATCAGTAGGGGAAGAAAGGGATAAAGAAAGGGGGGGTAATCAGAAGGGGGAATGAAACATGAGAGACTATGGACTATGAGAAACAAACTGAGGGCTACAGAGGGGAGGGGGGTGGGGGAATGGGATAGACCGGTGATGGGTAGTAAGGAGGGCACATATTGCATGGTGCGCTGGGTGTTATACACAACTAATGAATCATCGAGCCTTACATCGAAAACCGGGGATGTACTGTATGGTGACTAACATAATATAATAAAAAATCATTATTAAAAAAAAAAAAAAGAAATTAACTTTGTGTAACTGTTAGATGTTCCATTGTTGGCTTGTGCCAATTTCATCTGCATCAGCTTCCAGAGTGCAGAGATAGTGTCTTTAACTTACTTTGCATAGTGTTTGGCCTACTGATTATTCCTATGAGTGTTGAACAAAATTATTTTATGGTGATCACCCCACTTAATGTGGATGTATGTGATGATAATGTTGATAAACTTTAAACTAAAGATATGTCACCTGCAGTTATAGGCTATCACTAACTGATACTCTATGATGTTTATTTTCTGTCTCCTCTTCTAGAAAGTAAGATCCATGCAGACAGACTTGTTTGTTACTGCTACATCCTGAATGCCTAGAACAGTGTTTTTTTTTTCTTTCTTAATTTTTTTTAGCAGTGTTATTGAGGTATAATCGATATACAAAGAACTATAAATATTTAATGTGGACAATTTGATGAGTTTGGACATGTGCAAACCCCCATGACATCACCACAATCAAGATAATAGACATAGCCATCACTTCCTGAAGTTTCCTTGCATTTTTTCGTTTTTGTCTGTTTTTTTTTGTTTTGTTTTGTTTTTGTGGTAAGAACACTTGTTATGAGATCTATTCTGTAAACAAATTTTGCAGTTCACAATCCCGTACTATTAACTACAGGCACTATGTTGTACAGTAGATTTCTAGAATGTACTCATCTAGCATAACTGAAACTTTATACCCATTGAAGACCTCTCCATTTCCCCTACCCCCAGCCTTGATGTCTTTAATGTGGACACTCAATAAATATTTGTTGAATGAATGAATACTTAAAGATTAAAAAATCCTTGAAGAGGAAGCAATTTCCTCTTCCATACCAAATTTTAGTGTTCATTCTTCTGCAGACAAAGTGCTTTTCTCTACGCTGTGCCAGACCTACTTTTTCTTGACTGCTGTTACCCCAGACTTTAATGAATGGTTGACCTACTTGGTGCGATTTTATTTTTTTTGATAATGTGGTATTTTTGGAAAGTACATACCTGATAATATTTCTTATCCCTGACACTGATGTGGTGACTAAAAAAATATACCCCAAATATATGCTCTTGTTGCTAAGTAATTTGTCAATGTTTGAATAGGCAGCAAAGAAGGATGTTTTCATAGTATTTAGAAATAGAGACAGCAAAATAAATGGTCCATTTTCCTCTCTCAGATCTGCCTTGTTCTTTTATAAATAAATACTGTACATACATACACACACACACACATATATACACACATACACACACAGGTATATAAATAGATAATTAGAAATAAACTGTGGTATATATCTCAATTTAAGAAGGTTAAAATTTCCACAGAACTCTTAGGAAAATTAATTGCAGGAGAAATATGTTCCAAACTGCTTCAAGGTTACTTGGAATGCCATCTCTATATGAAAAATGACTTAAATACTGAATTCAGGTCAATTTTCTACAAGTTTTGTTTTTATAGGAGAGAAAAACCAGTCAAGTAGTGATTTGTAAGAAGATTTTCATTCAGTTTTACTGTTGTTTTTACCTCAGGGAACATTTCTTGAGAACCACACGTATTTCCAAAACTTAGTAGATTTCATTTATTTTGCAACAATCCCAGAAAAGAAATAATGAGTGGATACATTTAGGATTGCTTATGACTATCATTGTCTTCCTGACTGTTTGGAAGAGCATTTGGAAGTAGGAGAAACAGTATTGTTTGTGGCTGGGAAAGAAGAATCATACGTGAAAAGTATTTAAATTATTTTATTTGCTTGTACAACTGACACACAGACATTTTGCGTCTCCCGTAGTATAAATATAAAAATCCTGCAGCATAGATTTTATCATCTTTGCAACTATAAATATCTGTAGTCATTTTATAACCAACTCACTAGTCCCTTTTAGCATCAAAAGCATTGATACTTTATCAACTGTGACAAATTCTTATTAAATGCTATGTTTACTCTATGTAGGTAAAAAAAGAACAATTTCCCAAAAATCAGGAAGCCAAACATCCAGTTTGAAATGTACATCATACCAAAAAATACAGAGTACATGACCCTGCCATTGAACTGCTCTCATTACATGAACTGCAATTTTTAGCATATGGAAGAATGGCTGCCTAACAGATTAGCCATGATCATTTATGCCTTTTTATTAATAAGTTCATAGTGGTTTTTTTCATGTTGTTTTTCTTTTATTCTCTGACCTTCCTTTTCAGTTAAATACTGTTCTATATTTGCCAATGGATCAGATATACTATCACTAGGAAAGTATAAGTAAGTTGTAAAGGAATTCATCCTTTCATATATTTTCAAGACAATAGTCAAATAATCTGTTTTAAAATTTAAATACAACAAAACCAAAGCTTCCTTCATAATCACTAGACTAGCAATTCATAGTGGCCAGAACAATGGAAATCTTGTTGACCATGGGCTACCAGGGACCCAGCATGTTGCCTGGCAAGAATTGCACACCAAATACTTGCTGACAGACTAGCACATAAAGAATATGTTCTGACAGAAAAGTCAGCTCAGGGATGTGTCTTTTACTAAGGGGAATGTCAAGCACCAGCCATGCTAACTAGACGTGCCCTTCAAGGAAATGACCAAAAACAGATACGTAATTCAGAGAGGTAAACACCTTCAAAAATTTTAGTAGAGCTTTCTATGTCCAACACCATGTGAAGAATTTTACAAATTAGAAATCAGTGGTTTGAATAAACCCAGAGCCTGAATAGCTATTTCCAGCTTTTCAAATGTGCAAAACACATTTTTCCTCTTCAGCTTCCAGGAGAGACTTGAAGAATCAGCATCATTTCAGGAATTGTTTTCACGGCCTTACTCTCAAGGAATAGACAAAGGAATGCCAAGAAGCACAGTAACAACAACAAAAGCCAAATACACAAATGGGCAGTTCAGATACAGAAGACCAAGTGTTAATATAGACCAGTCCAAAATGGAACAGTTTTTGGGTCACCGACTTCTAATCATAACCGACTTCTAATGATAACTGGTATGGCCCTACTTTTTTTTTTTTTTTAACAATTGAAACATTGGTATGCAATAAAAATCAGGTATAGGGTAGAAAGTGAAAGATAAAACTGATGAGCTGGGCAGGGTCTGGAGGGTACATAGTCTGTTATGACATACAGCAAAGGTTAAACTTTTAGAACAATGGTGATTCCTTGGATGGGGATGATAAGGTGTGTTTTGAGGGGGTTGAGAAGAGTTGCAGGGAGAACACTCACATGATCCCTCTGTCCCCATTCAAAAATAGAACATTACTCATGACCTCAGAAGAACTCAGAGAGCCCTTTCAGAGAACTAGCTCCTCTTTCCTCCTCAACCAGAAGTAACTCTGACCTGTACTTATGACTGTATCCCTTGAATCGAGGCAGAGGCTTGTAAAGGTCCCAATCAATGTAGTTTGTGGAAATGATGCTCTGTGACTGCTGGAGGTTAGGTCATAAAAAGGATGTGGCTTCTGCCTGGCTTTTTCTCTCAGGTCACTTGCCCTGGGAGCCCAGTCTCCATTCATGTAAAACCAGGCAACATGGAAGGATCATGTGTTGACATTCTGGCCGATAGCTCTAGCTGAGCTAATGGCCAACACCAGCAGCAAGCATCAGACATGTGCGTGAAAGAGACCCCCAAATTATTCTACTCATAGCTTTTGGTCTTCCAGTTGAAGTCCCCAACATTGTAGAATGGAAACATGCTGTATCTGTTTTCTCTGTACAAACTCGTGACCTACAGAAACTGAGAGATAATAAATAATTATTGTTGGTTTAAGTCATGTGTTTCAGGATAATCTTTCACACACCAGTAGATCACTAATGCAACAGTTAACTGTATGCCATAGACTTGGTCTATAGGTAATATAAATGCTCACAGAGGCACACAAACTTCCAAATACCAACTCAATTAGAAGATTTCTTCTGAACCCTGAAACCATCACTTGGGTGTAAAAACATATGTGCTTTAATGGTGAATTCTATAACAAAAAGGTTTTTCATGTGTTCAAGTAAATCCTTACATTTCAGGAAAAAGTGTGTGTGCAAGTATGTGAGTATACACTATAAATAGACTTATATGCTATCATATATATGTACATGAATGTGTGTATATACTATGAATATATATATTATAATTAACCTTGGTTCCAGCTAAATTATGTATCTTTTCATTTCATAAGAAGTGATGAATGCAATCTGCCTTTGGGTAAACTACTGATAGGATATATCTGAAAAAAGTTCGAAAATTTGTTGGGTGGAATGGGGAGTGTGCTAACTTGTAACTATGCACGAGTGGCATAATTTTATAAATATTTTCATATGATGGAGCAGCCAGCACTTTCCCTTATACATGATGCTTTCCTGCTGAACAAACTTTAGGCAAGACCTTCTGTTCTGTGAATTTGGTCTTACTGTTCCTGTTGTCACATCATCAATAAATGGCAAAACATTAATTTTTTTAAATGCTAACTACCGAAGAAAGACTTAATATGAGAAAACCTGAAAAGTACACTCAGGATATAGGGACCAAACCACTACAAAATGCTACAGTTGAAGAAGTCATATGTTTTTACTTCACTGTTTTATCGGTGTTTCCAGACCTACATTTCTTTCCACCAGATATTGTATTTAGACTTATAAAACAAAACTTGTAAGTGAAACACTGCCATGGAGGGACCAGAAGATCCAATGAATGACTAGTAGGTATGTGGTCTGTAAAAGCCACATTATTCCCTTCCTGGCCATTTCATTCCGTGAAGTGGTCAGAAATAGTTCTTTAATGCTAATTCCTGCTCAGGAGGTTCTCCATGCTGAGGACCACGCTAAATGGAGTAAAAAAACAAAAGCCTTCCCTCTGTAACCATAGTCAAGCTCAAATCCCACCTCTTCTGTAAGGTTTTCCCCAACTGCCCTTGATCTCTCTCTCACCCTGATTTCCTGTGGCTAGGTGCTGTGCCATCAGGCACTCTATTACATATCATTCTGCTCTCTGATTCATGAATACATTGCAATACCTTCACTTCCACCAGATCTCTGAAAGCAAGAATTGCTTCCCATTTCTTTTGTATTCTTCAAGACACCAAGTTTAGGGCTTAGAACATATCATGCCATGAAGAAAGTATTTGCTTTTGGCTTATTCATTTGAAAACATGACCAGATAAAAATGTACTTCGAATCAGATGATTATAATAGTGACGCTTATATTGTTGATACTTAATAACATGTTTTCCTTCCACCCAATTAGAAGTATTTTCTCATTGGTCTCACCATGTGTAAGTATCAGAATGAATTTCTCATTGTAATTATTAACAGGTTACTTGGGCCCATTGCTTAAAATAAATGTTTTCAAAAGAGCTGGGGATTGATAGGCAAATTTATGAAAATATTCAAGAGATTTCCCATAGTAAGCCTTTTGTTGAGTGGTTATGAATCATTGGGTAACAAGCAAGGCATGTTTCATATGGAAAGAGGGGTTGGATTAATTAATCTCAAAGATCTTTTCCATCTCTTTGACACTTTGACACCTTCTATTGAGCAGCAAAGGCAAATCTCAGATCATGCTAATGAAAACCTTTAGATTAAATATATTTGCCTATATTTGGATGTATGTGTCAGTCTTTAAAACTCATGATCAACAGCAAGGTGGCATTTTACTGAACCAGTCCACAACAGTACAGGCTGAAGAAGGCTCCAGTGTGTCTTCATATTTCACTGATGAAAAACTGTCTGAAAAATGGTGTTTATAAAAACATTCCTTTGCTGATTGTCTGCATCCCCTGCAGGGTTCAAGTGAGGGGTTTAAGAATCCGGGGAGGGCAAAGGCAGTGATGGGTGAATGCATCCTTTCTCACCATTCTAGAGGTCACCCTCAATAAGGCCACTCTTCTGTGGGAGGTGGGAAGGAATCTGATGCTGCCTGTTTGTTTTGGCAGCTTGTGCCCTGAAGATGCACACATCCAGAGAATGACAGAGAGCCATTTTTCCAGGCCAAGGCTAACTGTGTTTCCGTAACACCGTGGGAAGCTGCAAATGCAAGCCACACAGGCTTGTCCCCAACCTGTGTACAAACAACCTTCTGCTTCCAGAGATACCGTCCCTAAGTCACCTTTCATTCATTGACGACTCATTTTAAAAATTAAGGAAAGAAAATGCTGAAGAGGTGTATTTCATATCTTAATGATCTAGGTTATCAAGGACATAAAGACTTTCTTCATCATTATTATCATCAACACCCACAACAGCAGAGGCAGCAATGCCAACGGACCACCCAGAGAAGTTAAGTCTCCAAGGACTCCTTGCAATCCTCAGAATATCAATTTATTGCTGTCCTTGACTTTCATAAATTTATTATTCTGAGAGCCGACGTTCAAATGGTTCTCAAAATTAGTTCTCTACACATTACTGAGTATAATTATATTTTGTTAACATAAATCTCACAGCTTAGAATTCTTCACAAACCACCTGTTCAGATCCCCAGGTTCTCAGAAAATAAGGTATAGGCATAGTTTGAATCCAGAAGGGACATGAAGCAACGTTAAGCACCACTATATTACAGGGTTTAAAAGTCTCGTATATAGAATGTCTAGCTGCCTACAAACCAGAAGCATCACAGCTCATGAAACAACTATTCTGGACTAATGTGCTAATCCTGATTAATTGTTTCCACCTATTTTTCTTCATAGCATACTCTGATTTTTCCTTTGTATTACTATTACTTCTTGATTTTGAATGCACTTTACATATGTATTCGCTGTTTTACTTAAACCGTCAATGGAAATTTCTGGCATTTTGGCAAGAAAAATTCTCTCTCAAACTCTGTTCTGACTTCTGTTAGTCAAATTAGTAAGCAGGATGTGTCTTTGAGCAGGGTCTTTCTAGCCGTTCACAGCCAGCTATACCAGTCACACAAAAACTTGTTTTTCTGAATAGGGTATAGGCATAAAAATCATAATAGCCTTTTATCAACCGTTAATACCATGTCAAGCACTATACTGTTTTGTGTGCATTAACTTATTTAAACTATACTACAAACCTACAGAGTAGGACCTGTGATTATCCTCATTTCTAAATGAGACATAACAGTTAGGTAACTCGCCCTGTCACAAAGGGAATGCAGACTGGAGATGAGATATATTGATATATCAGCATAGCTAGAATAGTGAGCTAATTGTACAGCTTTGTGATGTCACATTTAATGGTTTTACTTTTTAAAAACATCCATCAAACACAACTACTGATTATGGCGGTATGGCGGACAGGATTTTCTGAGCAACTTCCTGCTGAAAACAACTAAAATGCCGATGAAGACAAATACATCTATAACCTGGCAGTAAAGGAAAGGATTATTAGAGGGCAAATACTAGGTGAAATAAAAACCAGAGAGGTGACTTGAATTCTGCTTTTATCTTAATGGTAGTCAGTAAAACCTGGTGGGTTTGAGCTTATGAAATGAAAAGACATAATTTACTGAAACCAGGGCTATGCACACACACACACACACACACACACATTATATATATGTATATATAATGTATATCTAGATATATAACGTATATCTATCTCCATTTGTAGTATAAACACGTATATACATATATGCTAACATATAAATTTATTTATAGTACACACACACACACGCACTTTTCCTGAAATATAACTATTAACTTGAACACATGAATGACCTTTTTGTGATAGAATTCACCATTAAAGCAAAAATGTTTTCATAAGTGAATGATGGTTTCAGGGTTCAGAAGCAATCTCTAATTTATCTTGCAAATTATCTGAACAGGATCTAAAAATCTGTGTGCCTCTTTGAGGATCTTTGTGACCTACGGGCCATAAAGTCTGTGGAAGATATGCAGATGTACATCAACTGGGAGAAACATGAGAAACTGTTTTCTAGGCCTGGATAATAATTATCTTTCAATATAATTATCCCTGCGGTATGTACAAAGAGAGTTTTGATTTTTCTAGAGATCCTTTTTAGAACTTTATGTGCAAACAAATGCCATGCACATTTTGCATCTTTGAAAATACTTTTGGTGTAGGATGTTGTTTTCCTGGGTAGGTCAAAATATTCCATCTCCACAAGGAGTTCATAGACTTGTTTCTACTTGATCAGTGACTTGAGTAATTAAAAACCCTGTGTATGAGACCAGGGTTATTACCAACGTCCAATTTAGGAAAAATATCTCTCATAGATGAGCATTTTCCCTTCAGGGAATAGTTTAGTCACCTGGCTCTTGTACCTCATTATTAATTCACTGTTAACTATTTTAAAAATGATTTACAGTCACTGCAGAACTGTCGTTCAATAGTTTTGGCTCACTACTGACAAATACAAATGTATCACAGGATGCTTCCTCAAAACACAGACCCCTGGATTCTAAAGTTGAAAAGAATATTGCAGCAACTTTCACTGAGGTTTGGATGATCTGAACCTCCTTAACTAGATGCCATCTGCATTCAGCTCATACCAAAGATACTAACTCAGTTTCTGTTAAGCAAAGAAAGAAACAAGTATTACCCTAAGAGAATTATACTTTTTTAAAAAAAGTATGCTTTAAAGAAATGTTGAAATGATTTGTAAAAACTTTTCAATGATTCAAAATTTTTTACTCTGAAAAAAAAAAAACCATTTAGAATATAAGTAGATGAAGAATCTTAGGAAATTGAGTGCCGGAAATACAGCAATGAGAAAAGACAGACTGAAGTCTGGTCTTCGTGGAGTTTCCATTCTGGGAGGGGAAGGCCAGAGCACATCTCATGTACAAGCATATTTATACTATGAAATGTGGTCCTGACATTTAACTGTGACTACCCTTATTTCTTTTCGAAGGATAAAGAAGGACAGAGCAGGCATAATTTAAAATTATTTATAATTCTTTTTAGACATTCCAGAGAAGTCAGTCAAAAAAAAAACTCAAGGTAAAAAGGTTTTCCCCCCCCCCCTTAGTCAAAAATAACAAATGAATGGAAAAAATTGTAAAAACTGCCTACCTGTGAGAGACCCACATCTCATCCTTTGGCCCTACAGCTCCGCCTGCCCTTCGCTCTTGTTTGCTCTTCTATCAATATCTACAGTCTTTGTTTAGATTAGCTGTTTTGATTGATTTAAACCCAAGATTATGTTAAATTTTCAAGGAATGTTTTGGTTATTTCTGTTAAATTACCTATTCATTTGACTACTCTGTGTACCGATTAATTATTTGCTCATCAGTTAGTCAGACTTGATCAGAACACATTAATCCCGTAATCTATGAAGTTGGACCCTTGTTTAACTGAGCTGTGAGGCACCATGATAAGGTTGCTTCTCAACAAATTTGAGTTGTTGGTTGCTGCCCCATCTGTTAACAGGAGTGAAAGACTGTGGTTGATAAGTAGGCTATTAACAGTCCCAAACCTGTTACAGAGGTCAGGGGTCAAACAAAACTGAAAACCTCAAAGGGGAACTGCATCTATGACTCTCTCTTCCATTTCTGGAATGACTTTGGTGCTATGATCACTCCAATTGCTGAAAAGAAAAGGCTCCAAGCTATGATCCCACCCACCTCTTTGTCCCCAGGGTTAGTCATAGGCCTGTACTACAGGCTGGTGTTCCCTATTATTAGTTCTAGAATAAGTCATCCAGTACATTTATTCCCCCAGGCCTTATTATAAACTACCTTTCATGCAAAGGCCAATCCCCAGCAAGAACCCTCATTGCCTTCCCCTTGAAGGATGTATACAATTTAAAAGAGTGTTGAGGGACCATAAATATTCTAGGGCTATGGAAAGACTCTCAGGACCATGTAAGGTTTTCCAAATATTTGTGATTTGGAAAGTCAGGTCAACCAAGTATTCCTAAGTCAAGGACAAGACCCAAGACTCAGCCTTCTGTCTAGGTGTGAATTTAGTGGCTAAGAGCATAGGTAGTTCTGGGTTCATATCAACAGCCACTAAGTAGCTATGCAGTCTTTGGCAAGATAACTGCCCATCTATGTCCTTACCCTATAAAACATTTGTGTGGTTATCATGGAGATTTATAGGTTAACGAATAAATGAAAGCAAGCTCTTAGCTCAGTATTCAGTAAGAGTTCGCTATTATTGGTAGTTTTAGGTACAATTTTATTCTGTGACCAGCTTTCAACTCCAGAGTAAATGTTATTAAAAGCCATTTATTTCAAATTAATATTTACAACACATAACTGAGTAGCAAAAATAAATGAAATTCACATTGATGAAGAATAGAAGAGAACGTATTAAAGATCACCATCAAAATAAGCATGAGTGCCTATAGTTAACAATATTGTATCGTATGCTTAAAAATGTGTTAAAAAGGTAAATCTCATGTTAAATGTTCATACTACAATAAAAAAGAGAAAAAATTAATAAAAATAAATAACATTTTTAAATAATAAATTCAGCTTCTCAGGAAAAATAAGCATGAGTATTCTTTCATGAAAATTTGTTTCAGATTATTTATTTGGATGGAATATATATGTGTGTGTGTGTGTATATACATATGTGTGTGTGTATCTATATCCATATCTATCTCCTGGTGTAAGGTGTATTTCTTAATGTGAATTATATCAAAAAAGCTAAAAAAGCACTGATCTAAAGTCTACTCTGTTAAATTAATTTGTTTAGTCTGATAGAAATGAATCTCTGTTCTTGGTGGAAAGGGGAAGGTTCATCATGCAAAATACCAAATGGCCCAGCAGTTTTCATTTTGGTATTGTTGAATTAAATTTGCCAATAATATGGTGATTTAAAAAATGGAAGAAGCTATATGTAGGAATTATATTAAGTGATCTAGCTTTACATGAACCAATGGCTTCACAAGATTGGCCCAGGGTCTGCAAGTTTATTGTGTAAAATCACGTATTATGTGCCAAATGTACCCCTTCCAAGATGAAAGCATGATGCCATAAATCACATTACATCAGTGATTTGGTGCAGTTGTGCTCGGCTGCACTTTTGACATGTGGGCTATACAGATATACAGTTGGTGAATAAAAAAAATCTAAAAAATATACAGAACAAATTCTTCTTCCTCTTCTGCATCTTTGTCCTCAGGAATGTATTGTATATAATACAGTGCACAGCTTTTAAAAATTAGCTTCAACTAATATGTGTTAACTATATCAAACAGATGAAGGGGATTCCTAATGAAGTGGCTAAAACCAATTGCATAAACATTCTTGGTAACTAATGAAAACAGTCCAAGAGTATAGGGACCTGATTCTTTCACCTTTCCCAGCTCCAGGGAATTAAGGTCTCACATAACATGGGTTTCGTTCAGTGTTTTCCACTCCAACAGAAGTTTTCTTTGTAAGACTCCTTCAAGTAGCATACCGATGGGGCTAAAGGAATGACTTTTTAAAAATCTGTTCTGTTTTTTTCCCAGATTTTTCAAATATATTAACTTTGGTTTCAGCTCATCTTTCCCACAGAAAAAAGTGGGGGAAAAAGTGCTTGTTTTCATCTGGCCTGGGCTACGATGTTTTCCTTCAGTACAGAGAGAAGTTGAGAGGCCATGTGTCTGGGTCACAAAGACAGATCTCAGCTGTGTTTTTCAATGTGCAGGTAGGTGGTCTCAGCCTTCTTGGCAGAACACAGTAGTCATATAATAAAATGACTCCAGGGACAAAGTGCCTTTGTCAACCTGCCCTCAAAGACAGTGATTCCTCCTCTTCTAATACAACAAAGTTGTTCTCTTCAGTGTTGCAAACCTTCAGAAAACCTCAAACCCTGTAGGATAAAGAATCCCAAACAAGTCCCTCTTTGAAAACAACAACAACAACAACAACAACAAATAAAAAAGATTCTTTAAGATGTGTACGGATCACATCAGTGAAACATGAACTGAACCTGAGTTATGGCAATATCACGTGAAAGCACAACGAGCACACCAGTGATCCACAGCTTTGGTGTACAGGCTGTTGAGAGAATCACATGCCAGCCACATAAAATCTATTATAAAGCACTAGAACCACACAAGCTAGGTTGTATTATGCAACTGATAAGGAGTAAAATTCTGCCAATTGTTCCATTCATAGGAATGAAGCCATGACAATCTTGTGATCAATTAAATTAGATAGGCCACACTCTCTTGCAGAAATCTTTTACATGATTTATATATTTAGAGATCTCGGATTACACAAATTATGGCCTACTGTTACTGGCTTGGTGAAGGTATTTAGAAGCCTTAACTAGTTCCACATGGAATAACCAACTGATTAGCATATTTTTATGATAATATGTTTCTTTCATCCTGTTTACTTCAGCTCCATTTCCCTGCATTATTTTTATATGTGGCGCAAGAAAAAAAAAAAAAGCAAATAAACCAGGTACTGAATTCTCAGTTTCCTAGGCACTGCATGCATAAAGGCTCATTAAAGGACATGATAGAACCCAGTTGGAATTTGGGAAGCAACTATAAAAAGAAATAGTCCCTCTGCCAAGTCTAGGAGGAAAGACAGATTGAAAGGTGACACAAATAACATTTGGAAGTGCTTATATAAGGAGTAGGCTTAACTCATACTTCTAATGGATGTTTCTGTAGCCTAGTTAAAAGAAGCACGTAACCAGAATAGAAATTTCTGGGTTAAATAACTCCAAGAGCATAAAGCACTATTTGCTATTTTAGTGGGGGGTCACTATTCAAATGTAACATCTTTATAGGAGATTACTACTATTATCTGTGTCTTCATAGTCATATCTTTACTTCTACAATATACTGTGATTTTAATCATTTTATGACCAAACTTTGCCGTATCAATTGCTTAAATTTATATACCACCTAAATGTCTTAAAAGCTACTACTATTTATACTTGCACTAGTTTCTTAAATGGCAATTTAGTCCTACATTTAGTGTTAGGAATAGAGTAAAATTAATGAAGAATAGGTTATGAGTTCAATCCATGGCAATCTGATTGAACATACTTCTCTTCCAAGGCCAGGGAAAGCAGCTTTGTCCTGGCTAGCCCTCTCACAAATTTAAGTCCTTTGCCCCACAGGAGATTGGATAGGGAAATCAAAATAGAGTTCCATCACCAATGCTGAGCACACTACTGAAATCCTAGGACTTCGAGACAGTGAGTTCTGAATAAGAACATTTTCATTTCATTACATGGATTATCAACAATCTAATGAGTCAAAGATGCTGAACCAAAACCACAGGGTCAAGATATGCCTATATAATTTCTAACTGAAGAAACAGCTTTAGATAGTAGGAAAAAAATGCAAGTATCGCATGAATCTCTGAGAATCTTAGTATTTGGAGGCAAGATGGAGTTTTGCTCCACCTCCACATAAACTGTGATTGATACTTTTACTGTTTAGTGTTTTATTTAGTGTGTTTTTCAGGAGCTCAGTGATAAGCTTGTCTTAATGGGGATTCCATGATCTGAGAGATCTCATTAATAGGAAGTTTATTCTAGTGTGGTTCTTATGTTTTTAACCAGACATTTTTGAGGCCTTGATGAAGTCCAACTATTTCTGTGTGGACCACATGAATTTTATGGGAGTCATTCCATTTATTTTTATTTAGGGAGGAACCTGTCAGGAATTTCTTTTACCACAGAGCAGACACTTTTTGTGATGATTAGTTGTTCTTTGTAGAATACTGATGGAGTTTTCGATGTGTTAAAAGTCCAACAGAGCTGAGAATTTAAAGGTCATAAAGGAGAATTTGAAGAGAATTTAAAGGCTTATGGAAGAGAAAATAGTTTCTAGCTTGGCAATTGACAAAATGAAAACTGATAATTATATGTTTGGGTCTCATGATTCATTGTTATTTATATAGATACTGTAATTATTTTAACTATATTGATTGATAAATTTGGTAAAAAATCAATAAATTCACCAAAATAATTATTCATACTGGTAGTTTAATCCCTCACAGATGAAATATTGATTTGTCTGACAATTTGTCTTTCACTTTTCTATTATTTGACCTTTTGGAGATAAGAATTAATCTAGAATGGTGAGGAAAAGTCAAATCTAAATAGAAAACATCTTAATTGTATTTTAATAAGGTCATTGAACATAGAGGGTAAAACATAAAGATAGTAGGGCAGGAAATAGCATTGACAGTTCTTTGTAGAGAAGTAATGGAAGAGTATAGAGGACACTATATTACTCATATCATTTAATCATAAAAGAATAAATAACAAGGAGAAAGAGAATTAAAGTTTCTTTCATCATGATTTTTTTCTGATCACACATTAACTTTAGCTCTCATATTCATCTCTTCACAGACCTGCAAATGTCCTCCTTATTTTTCTTTATTCCTTAGGTTTTTTTTGTTTCTCTGCCAAAAATGCTTCCCTTTCCCTCTCTGTTGGTCAATATCTAATCTACTCTTCAAGTTCTTGTCCTTCATTATACCTCCCCTGACTACTCTTATCCACCCTGATCTCAAAATAGAAGAACTGAAGCATTTGTTTGTCTTACAACTTTAGTAGATTGCAAGTACTTAGTGAAACAAACCCCTGGTTTTCTCACAATAAACTAGCTCAATATTCCCAAGAGGTATTAAAAAAAAAACTATTGTGATAAAAAAGTAAAGAGAGATATAATAAGAAAGGAAAGACAGAGCAGAAACGTGCTGGCAGTGAATAGGTAAACTAAACCTGTGGAACAAGTGAAAATATAGCTTAAAAGAGGCAGTGACCTAGCATGTCCAGCAAACAAAAAATTATGAGACCCACGTAAAGAAACTGGAAGATGTAATCCAAAATCAAAAGAAGAATCAGTCAATAAAAGAAGACTCACAGATATCAAGTTGAGACCTTTCATCAGAAAAATGGAAACTATAGGAGGGAAATAAATGGAAATTATAGAATGGAATATACAGTATCAGAAATGAATTCATTTGATGGGCTTAATGGTAGACTAGATACTGCTGAAACAGGATCAGTGAACTTGAATTTAAAGGTAGACCAATAACACTTATGCACACTGATGCACCAAGAAAAAATAATGCAAAAAGAAAAAGAAAGAAAAGAAAAGAGAAAAAGCCACAAACTGACCAGTGTCTGAGATCTGTGGTACTTAACAGATTCAAGTTTAGTGAACCCCAAGCAAGACAAATATAAAGGAAACCCAAACTAAGTACCTTATAGTCAATCTGCTAAATGCTAAGAATAAAGTGATCTTGATAGATTACATTCCAGGAAATATCAATAAGAATAAGACTGAGTTCTCATTAGAAACAACATAGGCCAGAATACAGAAAGATGACTTTAAAGGACTGAAAGGAAAAAAAGATAATATCATACTAAAGCTGACCAAAGAAAAATCAGTGCTGACAGAATTCATTTTCAGCAAATCTGAACTACAATAAACACGAGGAGTTCTTCTGTAGAAGGGAAAGTGATACCTGCGAAAACCCTGATTGGCAGGTATAAATAAGGAACATCAGAAAGGAAACCATCCACAAATCATCAAAAGAATGATAAACAGAAGCCAATCTATCTTCAATGTAGCTTTGAGACATCTTGAAACTTCAGGAACACACACCCACAGAGAAAGAAAAGGAAAAGAGAAAAGAAAAGAAGAAAAGAAAAGAAAAGAAAAGAAAAGAAAAGAAAAGAAAAGAAAAGAAAAGAAAAGAAAGAAAAGAAAAGGAAAGAAAAGAAAAGAAAAGAAAAAAGAAAGGCTACCAAAAATAGAGATCAAATAAGGGTATGTAAAGATGGAGGGAAGGAATGACCCAGCATTCAGTCAGTGCTGCCAGAGCAGCTTTCCCCTAACAAGTAGCACATGATATGGTTTTCAAATAAAAACCTCCTACTTAGAACCATCGGAATGCTGTATGGACTGCTATGTGGAGTTTCCATGGACTCCATTTGAGACTAAGTCTTAAGAGCTAGGAAGGCTGAGATGCATGGAGAATCACATAAACAAGCCACATGGACCATTTCCAACATGGCTCCCCATAAAATAATCTGAGCCTAACATGTAGAATGATCTTTTAGTCTGTCACCCAACTTCCACTTGTGTTCCTCTATAAACTAATCTCAGTATAGTATTCAGAGGGATTGTTTGAAAACTTAAATCAGATAATGATAATCCCATTTAAAACCCACTGTGACTGCTCATCTCAGACAAACCCAAACCCGAAGCCTTACCCAAGCTTTTAAGGTCCTCTGCGACGTGACCCTCATAACCTCTCTGAAGCCCTCCCCACCCTTCCTGTCACTCTAGTGACACTGGTATGCTTGCTGTTCCTACAGCACACTAGGCACTTTCCTGCTTTAGGGCCTTTCCTCCTTTGTTCCAACTGTTCTCTCTAACTGGAATTCTCTTGCCCCACATGCCAGCAATGCTGGGGACTTCTCCAACATCATCTTTTCTTAAATTCACTTTTTCAATAAGGCCTTCCCTGACCAATTTTTTGTACTCCTCTTGCATCCTGGCCCTCTCTATCCCCCTTTCCTGCTTTTTTACTACATAGCATTTAAAACCATCTGATACAACTATCCATCTCACTTTTTAGTTTCCTTACTCTGTCTCCCATATTAGAATTATGCTCCATGCTTACTTTCTTCTGCATCCTCAGCGCTTTGAATAGTACTTGGCGCAGAATAGGTTATTCATGGATATTTAGTGACTACATCAATAAAATAAGAAATAGTTATAATTGTTGCACAGGGGAGGGAAACATTTATGAACAGATCTGTGAGTGATTCGCTCAAAAATTCTGCTGGGCAAAGATTTTGTAAGAAAATGTGTCTTCTCAAAACTCTTTAAAAAGCCTGTTTAGTCTCCAGTTTTCTGAGCCTCAAATTTCCTATCTATAAATTGAGAATCATGAAATACATATGTCATGGGACTGCTATGAAGTCTAAATAAAATTAAAAAGCATGAAGCACCAAGTACAGTTGCTGGCATGTCTTCACATGGAGAAGCGTGTCTTCAATATGTATTGTTCCCCATACCAGTTTTACTTCCTGTCATCCAGGGAAACCCTAAAATTATCTCAAGAACCACACCTGAGACAGTATTCCTCTTCTTTGAAGGGGGAAAAATGTCTACCTCACCCACCCACCCACCAAACAAACAAAAATAGTCTTTAGTAAGAAGACAGTCTGGGGCTTCCTTTATGCTTTTCCAAGTTTTTTTTTATTTTCCTCCTCAGTGTGAAAAGTCAGCTAATCTTGTTCAAATTCTAAGAAAGTAATTTGTACAATTATTTACATGTACATAACTTATGAAGAGATGTTTGCAACATTTCTTCACGATTTTCTTCACCTATATAGCTATCCTGAGTTACGCATCAAGATCCTCATCTAAAAATTACTTGCTAGATTTCTTAGATATGAAAGACAAAATGGCAACATGGTTACCCAAGATTTTGTGATGTTTCTGACTAATTCAGAAAGTGGAAAAGAACCACAGAAAGAAAGTGTAAATATTACATTAACTACCCTAACGGGTACCACAATATGATGATGTCAACAAAGGACAGGCGAAGTGATTTGGATTTTTAACATTCTTTCCAAGCCTAAATGGATTAATCTTTGATTTGTGAAATTTGTGCTCTATTTCCACTTATGGGAATATTTTTCATCTTTCAGGGTCCTCTGAGCCTTGATATATTCGATCCCATGTTCTGGGTTTGGTTCTGGGAAGAGCACTTCAATAGAGTTATCCTTTCTATGGAATATCAGAGGTTTATTGTCTTAAACTTTGGAGCAAATTTTAGCAGCTGTGTGTCATTAAAAGCCCTAACCGAAGACAGTGTTCAACTACAGAAATACATACATCTCCCTCATTTCTTACTGTACTTCTGAGGAAGAAACCTCAAGCTTCATGTGATAATCTTTTTTTTCTAAATATATGTTTTTGATCAGCTTCTTTGACCTCAATAAAGCATCTTACCGGGGGGCTTGATAATGAGGTATGAGGGAGACCAGTGCTGTCCCCAAGCACATCAAGTGTCTGCTTGTCCATGGGCTTACCCTTACTCCTCTGTTGTAGGGCCTGCTGGCTGCCATTTGTTTGCTTGACACTTGAGTTCAGAAAGTCAATAGAAATGTTATACAGTAAGGACATAATGAAAACAGAACCTTGGGAAAGGATTACTGTTGATCTTTGGTGTGAGAAACCAATTAAAACTCTATTCTTTAATTAATTTTATGCCTTATGCAAGTTATCTGTTGGCATTATAAGACTATTTCCTAATGGCTAAGGATTGACTGGGTGGGAAGACATGATCAGCAGATCAAAGTCAGGATCAGGGTGATATACTAAGTGAAACTGTACCAGAATTTTTCTTTGGAATATCTATACTCAAATAATTATATATCTGATTCCCTTAAAGAGCTCTTTTTCTTTTATTTTTCTTGTCTCTTCCCACTTCAGCCTTTTTCCTCCATATTTCTCGTGCTATCCAAAAGACTACTTCCTTGTTAACATTTTCTTGTGAAAAAATGAGCAACTGTCTCTTAAATCAGTTTTCTTAAATCATTTTATAGTAGGTTTGCTTTTCCCCTTACAGGAAGTAAAAATATTGTACTTGATCAAGAGAGATATGTGTTAGAAAAATATCTGACCGTTCTTGGCTGCTGTTATTTGGGAATTCTTCTTATTTTTTTTCTGTGTCACTTAAAGGACAAATCAAATCTTTGGGGGGAAGTAGTATATCCCCATTAATTATATTTAGTTATTTGGGATGCAGAATTTTTTCTAAGGCTTTATTTATTTATTTGTCAGAGAGAGAGAGAGAGAGCACAAGCAGAGGGAGAAGCAGACTCCCCACTAAGCAAGGAGCCTGATGTGGGACTCGATCTCGGGACCCTTGGATCATGACCTGAGCTGAAGGCAGACGCTTAACTGACGGAGACACGCAGGAGACCCACTGGGATGCAGAATTTATAAAGCATTTGGCATCCTCTTCAAAAAAATATTTCTATGTGGTTCAGAAGTTTGAGTGTCTGAATCCCATTGAGAAATAAGGTAATGTCAAATGATCTCATAAGAACAATAGCAGGTAATTCCTGCTCTGCCACCAGCTATGTGAATCTGAGCAATTTAGTTAAACTTTCTAGACCTTGACTTTCAAATAAAAACTTTTGACTACATGTCTAAAGTTGTGCGGGGTTCTAGTTTATATAATTCTGAATACAGAGAGACATGTCAATTACGGAAGAAAAAGGGCTTCAATTTATTATGTGGTGCTTTTGGAATATATTCTTTTCTAATTTGAAACAGGTAACCTCTCAAGCATTGGGAGAAATTAGAATAATAATATTGACTTCAGGGGTGCCTGGGTGGCTCAGTCGGCTAAGCATCTGACTCAATTTCAGCTCAGGTCATGGTCTCAGGGTCATGAGATTGAGCCCTGCCTTGGGCTCTGTGCTGGGCAGGGACCCTGCTTAAGATTCTCCCTCTCCCTCTGCCTCCCCTCCCCCTTCATGAGCTCTCTCTCTCTCTCTCAAAAAAAAAAAAAAAGCATTGACTTTAGAGGGGGTTCCCTTCTTGCATGTACTCTTAGATAATGTTTAAATACTATAACACGCAGTTGACAATCAAGACCTTAAAGGTAAATGGAAAAATAAATTTTGATATAAAAAATAATATATATTACATTTTGCAGTATAGCAGAAAAAATGTATTAAGTCACACTGGCCCAGTGTTCTCCCATTGCGCTTTTCTTTGATAGGAAATTCTTGGTAAGGGATATGTTGTAGGAAAAATTCAGCTCTCACAGAGATGTCAGTGCATTGGAATTTCATTTCCTAAAGAATCCCACAGAGAAGGCAATGTGTGGGGGCTGCTGTGTGTGGCAGAGCCTGTAATACCATTTATCCCAGAGTACCTTCTCAGACTCACAGTGATAGAAGAGCACTGAGGTAGGTCTCACAAGAAATTGTAAACAACTGCCAAGAGTTAAGAAGACTGACCAAAGCTCATGACTGAGATGAGTATGTGGTAATACCTTTGGCCTTTTTCTTGGTAATTCTTTAATCAAGGTCAGATGCTTGTGGAAAAATATTCCACTTTTCAGATGACTCCAGGAACCCACCAAGTGACATAATAGTGAGGGTCATCCTATTGTGTATCTGTGTTTCACTTTCTCTGAGTTCTTATTCATTTAATAAAAATTCCTGCCCGTTACATCTTTTGGGTCATTTGGCTCAATTCACTGCCTTACATGACATCTGCATCTTGTAACCTTTTCCAGTTGTATATTTTCAGCTTAAGCATGTTCGTGACAGTTTTACTGTCATAAAATGAACTTGTTTGTGCTGGCATTTGCCAATTCACAGATGTCTTATTTATAGGATACAAGAGGGCATTTTTCTCCATTTAGAACACACAGCTCATGAACCTTCACAGTCTCAAAATTCTCCTTACCCATAAAAACTATGAGAATAGCACTGATCCAAGATTAAACAAACTTCAATTGGTCAAAATCCAGAACAATGGAATTCAGTGAATATTTAGAAAAGAAATTCTATTGCTCAAACCTATTTCTTAATCCTCTGCGTCTTTTAATAATTTGAGTGGCTTTGTGGACTGTGCAATGCATGTTTCTCTTACAGTTTGCTGAGATAGGTTTTACATGATTGCTTTTAGTGGAAGCCGATCATCAAATAGTCTAAGAGGCAAGGGGCTTATGTCCAGCCCAGTAAGAGATCAGTATTTATTTGCATCAGAAATGCATTCATTGATTCAATGGGGCATGTTTGTTTAGTGCTTGCTATAATGCCAAGCACTGTTGGTTCTGAGGATATAATGATAATCACTTCAGGCATGATCCTTGCTCTCACTAATCTCAGACAAGAATAAGTGGACAATTACACACAATATATAAACTGCTAGGATGAGTCAGTACCTAGAAGGGAGGCCAAAGCCAGACTATGAAGTTGGAAAAGGCTTCCCTAAAGGTACAAAATCTGTATTGAGACCTGGAAAGTGATCTGATGGGAATCAAGTGATCTGGTTACCTACTGTGGCATCACAATTGACCCCCAAACTTAGAGGCTTTATGCAATGATTTTATTATATGTTTCAGTTTTATGGGTAAGGAGTTTGGGCAGGGCTTAACAGGGAGATTCCTGTGCTCCATGTGATACTCAGACTGTGTGGTATGTTCCAACCCCTATCACAACTGGAGCCCTTTTGTCTTCATAGTGGCTCAAGGCTCACCAAGAGTGAGACCCTAAGAGATGGGATCAATAAGACCTTCCCTGACCAAGGCTCATCTACCCTGTAGCATCACTTCTTCAGCATCATGTTGTTTCCTAGTGAGTCATAGGGAATGTCCAGATTCAATGGGAAGGGGTACCAAGGTGATGAATAAAAGGAGGCAAGGTTCTTTGGGGAGCCATCTATGGAGCAGGTGATGGGGAAAAGAGGAGAAACTGAGTCTCAGGCAAGAAGAACATGGCTTTTTTGAGGAATTAGAGAGCTTAGCTGCTCTACACTTTGTGGCAGTGAAATACATGATATTTGCCTCCTTTTCTCTTTATCCAATATAAATTACACTTGTCATTTGGGAATTACTGTTTGTAAGATTTTTACAATATCCTAGCCATTTTTCTCTGAAGAAGCCTGCAGAGCTTCCAATTTCCAAGAGGGAGGAAGAAACCATGAAAGCTACTGTCCATGATCTGTTGCATTTGACCCTTGTCCGAATGGCTCAGAAATCTTTGAGCTACTCAAACCCAGTACATCAAGCCAAGTTTGACCTATATAACAAATATTTTCCGTTACGACATGAAAGGACTATATAGCTTGTATGTGACACCCTTGTCAATATCATGAGTTAATACTAACTGGTCTCTATCATCATCCCATACTATACTATTGCATATTTTTCATAATATATAATATGAAGTCCTTAATTTGAGGCAAGCCTCAAATCTTATCCATTTATTCTGCTGATTAATCTCCTTTCTATTCCTCCTGGTAATCAGGGCCAAGAGAAAACTGGTCCAAGATCTGAGAAAGCTGAGAGGGAGATATTCCAAACACCTTGATTTTTAAAAAGAAGGCAAACCTAACCTGTAATAATTCATGTGAGATCACCTATTGTTTACTGCTAATGAAAGTGAAGGCAGGGTGTTACCTTCATGTCTAATACTTTGCATTTTTAATTTAGGTATAAAACCCCCCCTTACCACAGATTTTAAGGCCTCAAGACAAGCGATTTCTAGGTTACAAAATAAAACTACAACCACTTGATTGTGTCATAGATGGCTTAATCAAAGACAAAGACAAATTTTTTTTCTCTTCCTCCTCTGGGTAGATTTCTATTTGAGTTACTTGCACGTTAAATCCACAGTTTATAGCAAATAACTTCTCACTTCGATAGGCCAGTAACTTTTTTTTTTAAGTTTAAACAGAATATAAGGTTTTGAGATCTAGAGGGCATCTTTAAGACATGTATGGCCTGAATGCAGAAGTCCAGAGATGGAGTGGCTTTGGGAGTGTGAGCCCTCAGGACATTTTGAGGAAGGAAATCTTGAGGGAGGGCTTTGGACTTCTACAGGCATAAATGAATGTATAAGTCAATCTTACTAAGTTCTTAATGTGGTGGGAGAGTCACTGGACACCTCTGTTAAATGAAGATGGAGATAATAATAGAAACTATATGAGACCATTTATAAATTGTGACATCCTACAGAAAAGATAAGTAGTATTGTTTTTATAATACAATTTCAATATGTGATTAACATTCTTATCTCTAATGGGTTTGTGAAAAAGAAAAAGAAAGAGAAAAAAGTCATTATGAAGAATGGCACATTTCTACAAAGAAAATACTAGGTATGACAGACCCATTAGGAATTAGTCTCTTTATTTGGTAAATAATATTTTAAATTTAGTAGATACAATACTCTCTGTTAGTTAGGAACAGCCTTGAACAGTGTCATCAATCTTCAGTATATGTTAATGAATATTGTTTTACATGTAGGTGTCAAAATGAAATGCCTAATATGAAAATAAAATCAAACTATTTAATGTATCTTACTGTGACAACATGAGTTGTACTTGAAATTACATTTAATTGGAAGAAATTCCTTTTTTTTTTTAGCAGAGAAACAGCCTCATGATATTTTGGAACAATATATTTAAGCCATTTATATCAGTGTGTCTATTTTAAGATTATGTATCTTTTTCTTTTAAGGTTTTATTTATTTATTCATTTAAGAGACAGGGAGACAGCATGAGCAGAAGAGGAGCAGAGGGGAAGGGAGAGGGATAAGCAGACTCCCTGCTGAGCACAGAGCCCAGTGTGGGGTTGATTCTAGGACCCTAAGATCATAACCTGAGTTGAAATCAGGAGTCTGATGCTCAACTGACCGAGCCACCCAGATGCCCCAAGATTATGTATCTTCTAGCTGATTATTGTCGAATTTGACAGGATTAGAAAATAACAATAGTATCTTGGTTAAAGCCATTTTTCACTACACTTAAGAAAATAAAATGCCCGTATTTTGATTTCAGAATAACAGTATTAGTACAATACACCGACCACTAGATGGAGACAAGCCCTTCTAACTTCACCTGTGATCGGTTTCTTGGTTTCTTACTCTGAGTAGAAACCGGAAACAAAGGATTAGGTTCATGCAGTACTGGATGCTGAGAATCCTCACAGATAGAGGTATTCTAGGCTTCATTTATGCTCAGCATTACAGGTCTCAGGAGCTGTTTCGTCAGAGCAGTGTTTACACAAAAATTTTCTACTATCATTGGAAGTAATTTCCAAACTACGATGACCTTTATAAAAGCAAGGTCGCCTTTCCTTTACTATTAATTTATCCAGATCTTCAGAATTCGCTGTTTTTGTTTGTTTATTTTGAGGTTTTGTCAAATTGCTTTTGATTAAACATCAGAAATAGCTGTTCAATCATTATATTATTAAAAGGATATTTGGTGTTCAAATTTCAAGCAATTGTTTGACATAAATATGAAGAGAATATTTAGGAAAAACTGACATGAATTCATACTCAGTTTCTTAAGTGATATTTCATCACATGACTGAAACATTTAATAAAATCAAGACTCTAGTCACTACTTTACATTCTAGCATCACCCTTTCCCCTCCCATAACGAGTACTCTATCTAGGGGTCCTCAAACTTGCTCACAGCAACGAGCTGTAATGCTGTCCTCTCCCTCCTCCTCTGCAATATGATGTCACCCAAAGACACCAGTGTTTGAGTGTCCTTTTGTTTGACATCCTTGAAGTATGCATTCCCTGGATGTGCATTTCTTTTGTAAAGTGAAAGTGGACAATCATAAAAAGGAAGGGGGCAGTCATGATAGAACGGGAGGAAGAGGGGTGGTTCCACTTCCTTCAAGACACTTTCCTGGGTCCTCACATATATCATTCTGAAGAAAGGATACAAACTGAACTAAACACCTAAAAATGTACCGTCTTAAAACTTGTGCCTCCCACTATTTATTAAGTGTTTGCATATGCCCAGGTTAGCCCAATATCAGGGCCACTGTTCTAGGCTACCATTTAATTCTTCTTTAAGTCTTCTGACGCACACTACTCTGAGCTGATATAGCTCACGCAGAGTGATGCCCTCTCTGATGGTAATGAGAACTGCACCAGTGGAAATATCCCACAATAATGATAAGCAAGCAGTTCCTGTTGGGCCAATCAATGAACTATTCCATAGAGCATGAAATGATCCGGCACTTATCTGAACAACACAATCTTTCCACTTGACGGGCACAGCTGGTCATAGGCCAATCCAGGGACAGTTGTGTTTTCCAACAGATTTTTTTAATCATTTGAGCCAGAATAGTATATCTAATTATTAGAATTATAACCACTATAGTTTATTGAAAAATCACCATGATTGTGCAATTAAATACATTATGTCTAGTCTCCATGGCCATCTAAACGGATGAGCTAGCCATTGTTATCTCCATCTGCTAATGATAAATATGAGGATGAAAGCTGGTGAGTAACTTGTCCAAGGTCATATAGGCAGCAACAGATGGCGCAATGGCCACATAATAAACATATATAACAATATCTACTCCAAGTAGTAACAATAACAATAATAACAGCAAGTAACCCTTACTGAGCACTCACTGTTATTCAACTCTGGAGCATTCTAGCTGGTGAGCCCCAACAATGGAGCACCAAAAAGCCTTGTTCTTGGAATCATATCAGCAGCAAGGAAATAACACTTGAAACGCTCTTGTTTAAAAATCACACACTTTGAGAAACTTGGTTGTTTGAAGTTATGTTAAAACCACAAGATAAAAACAAACCAGCCTTCACCTGGAATATATCAGAATGCCACCCACGTTAAAGCAGACCTGCTTAAATCTGGGAGCCAATCAAAATTGCTCCCTGTGTTTGATAGAGTTCTTCAAAATCTTCTGTGCTTGTCTAGAATTGATTGTTTTCAGGTTTTGTTTGGAGAGGTTGTGTTTCTGAACACAGATCTCCCTTGTCTGGCAAGTTTAAGCAAATTGGCTTTGCATTTTAGAATCATGCTACACTCTGAACCAAACATTTTTCTGAGCATTTGATTTACTTACTTACTTGTTTATTTATTTAATTTATTTATATTTTTGTAAAGATTTATTTATTCATTTATTTATTTATTTGGGAGAGAGAGAGAAAGACAGGGGCAGAGGGAGAGGGAGAGAGAATCTCAAACAGATTCCATGCTGAGTGGGGCTTGATCTCACAACCCTGAGATCACAATCTGAGCCGAAACCAAGAGTTGGAGGCTCAACCAACTGCACCACCCAGGAGCCCCTGTTCTCAGCAGTTTAGATGCCAATACATTTCATCCTCAAAATAGCCTCATCACTCACTTTGATCTCCATCTTACAGTTGGGGAAATTGAGACACAGAGAGGTTAATAAACTTACTCAAGGCCACACAGGAAATAACTAAGCCAAGATTCAATCCAGGTAGCTTGAGTTCAGAGTCCACACTCTTAATTGCTGTCATATGGCACCTGTAAAAACTTTTTTAAAAAATTCATAACTATACTAGAAAAACAAAGACAACCCTCTCACTGACCAGAAACTATGGGGAATAACCGAAAGATGGAAAGCAAATAGGAGTAGAGCAACATCAGGTAGACGATGGGAGCAGAACTAGAAGGGGCGGATGGGGAGAAGATGGAAGCAGGGGTAACTCTTAGGGTAATTAGTTCGTTGGGTACAGTAACAGGAGTATCTAGGAGGTCAAACTTCTGGTACATGACCTCTTGGCTAGGCAGGATGTTCTGCATCCTGGAGGCACCAGTAGGTGGGGGTTTGAGTTAAAGAAATGAAGCAGAACTCCAAGTGGTTGGCAATACCTAGGGCAAGTGGTGTGTCCTCACACACAGAAGACTAACTGCTGATACATTCAACGCAGTGGCATCTGTCTCTTCCAGGCCATCCCTGTGCAAACAGGCTGCCGCACAAATTCCACCAGCTCATGACAAGCATTAACCCCTCCTTGGGTTGTGCAAACACACACAGCAGACAGTCTAATCAAAAATTTCATCCGTAAAATTGAAAGCACAATCAAGAATCACTGAACATTTAAGAATACAGTGAAATGGAGCCTACAGATTTGAGTAATCAGATAATTTATATCTGAAAACTGAGAACTCTACAAGTAAACATGGAGCACATAAAGTAAATAATTAAACAGATCATGAAAATTAAAAATTTGATCATAGAAATTAAAAATTTAGGGGGCGCCTGGGTGGCACAGTGGTTAAGCATCTGCCTTCGGCTCAGGGCATGATCTCGGCGTTATGGGATCGAGCCCCACATCAGGCTCCTCTGCTATGAGCCTGCTTCTTCCTCTCCCACTCCCCCTACTTGTGTTCCCTCTCTCGCTGGCTGTCTCTATCTCTGTCAAATAAATAAATAAAATCTTAAAAAAAAAAAGAAATTAAAAACTTAAGACAGTCAGGACTGGTAGATGAAATAAAACTGGTCACATGTTAATTATTAAAGATAAGTTAATGACAGATACATGGATTTCATTATAATTTTTTCCTATTGTAATATGTTTGAAATTTTCCATAATAAGAGACTAAAAAATCATTATCTTAAAAAAGCTAAATAGAAAAATCAACATGATGAAAGATCAAGCCAAAGGGTTCTTATAGAACATACCACAAATGATAAAGAGAATGAAACTTGTTTCATTTCTTAAGAAAAACTAAATGACATGAAAGGTAGATCTGGAAGTTGTGACATCATCTTAAAGAAGTTACAGAAGAGTGATGGGACACAACATACAAAGAATTAATGAAACTGTTGCTTGAAAGGGATACCAAATTCTGGGTGGCTCAGTCGGTTAAGTGTCCAACTCTTGATCTCAGCTCAGCTCTTAATCTCAGGGTCGTGAGTTCAAGCCCTGAATTGGGAACCATGCTGGGTGTGGAGCCTACTTAAAAAAAAAAAAAAAAAGGACACCAAATAGATAATAGACAGTGTTAAAATCAAACACAAATGAGAATACCCCTGAAAATTCCCTGAGCAGAAAAAAACAGTTACTCATACAAGCAAAGCTTAATTTAGTTTATGTCACAAGACAAGTAAAGTTAACTTGAGAAGGGTCACTTCTTGGTTATGTCTCTGAAAATCACAAACAAAACTTAAGTAGTTACCCAAAATTGGTATGAGGTCACCACTAAACAATTCCCTTTCATTTAAGAAAATTCTATTATTGTAACCAACCACTGTAAAAAATAAACACTGCCTTCCTACTCTATATGCTGCTTAATAACAATATCCCTCCAAGCTTCATTCCATTTTTTACTTCCCATGCTTCTGTATTTTTGGTGTGTGCACAATACATTTTTACTAATTTCTACTTAAGTGATTTGTTGATTTCACTCCTGTTTTTTCATGAGCTTTTAACAATAGGTAGGTAGAGCTAGCTAGCTAGCTAGGTAGATAAACTACCAGTGACACCAAATTCCTTGTATGGACACCACATAGTGAAATTTCTGACTACATGAGTAAATAGCAGAGGCAGACATCAAAGGTATGTCAAATTTCAAAAGTATTCTTTCCGCCACACCGCATTAAAGGTAGGTTGTAGATTTCTGTGTTAGTATTTCTTCCTTGTAAGGCTACTATAAGAATATAGGCTGAAACATTGGTCCATAAGTTATGGAAAGTATGATAAAAACCTGTAAATAAAAAGGAATAAAGTAATTTGAACTTCAAGAGCACTAAATGATAATATTTCTATTGACAGCAAAAAAAAAAAAAAGTCCAGATTGAAGTTCTCTATATTATGTTTTTTGTAATGTTTTTAAATGTGTTTTTTAAAAAATTAAATATACGCTATTTCTGGCATTTTTAATACAAATATCTTTTTCACATTTTCATTTTCTATTTATGAAGACCTCTTTCACATAGATATAACGCAAAGAGTTATGTTTAAATATATTATTTTCTGAAGTGGGTTTTATCTTCATTTACATAAGTTATGAATTAAAGATTGCTTTAGCTGAACTAGACAGGCCATTCCTTATTGTTAAGAGCCATATTTTGTTTTGTTTTTGTTTATTTCATTTTTTTGATTGCATGTGTCCAAAGACAGTGCCTGATTATTTTAGACTGGTAATGGATTCTAGTTCTAGGTTGTTGTGTTTTTTTTTTTTTTCTCTCTGCTCTATCATCCCACTCAAGTGATTAATTGTCAACAGACACATATGAAATATTGGCAAAGCATAATAGGACATTACCATTAAGGCAAACATTTAATCATTTCATGTGGATCATTCTCTCCCAAGTTCTTTCTCTTATATGTAAAGGTTTTTGTATATCAATTTTTCATGGTGGGTATATGTAGTTTTTAAATTTTATTATTCTTGGTTGTCCCTCGAATGGGACTATCCTTAATCCTGGAAAAAGAAACAAAGAAAAAGCAAGTATCACCTTTTAAGCAAGATTAAAGCATAAGATGGTCACAGAGTGAGGAAAGTTAGACTCTTAAATGCATTTATTAGAAAATAAGACTACTTGGAAAATTGATGGGCTTTTAATTCAAGAAGCTAGGAAAAACCTACAGAAAGAAGAAAGGATGTTATACATGGAAAAGCAGAAATACATGAAATGACAACAGAGAAACAATAAAAGGATCAGCAACTAAAATCTGGTTTTTAAAATGATTAATAATATGGCAAATATTTTACACGATTGATATACTAAAAAAAAAGACATAAGTAAATAACAAACTAAATAGTAATAGGACATAAGTATAGATCTAATGTAACTGTGAAAGTCATTTGTGAATGCTAGTAAAATTTTTTGTTCCATACATTTAAATAACCAGATAAATGCATATTTTATAAAGGAATTGTCAGTAATTGTGTTAAAAAGAAACAGAAAAAAAAAACAAAGAAAATAACTACTAACTTTTGGCACAATTAAAACAATTATTTCAGCATTCTAGGGTGTTCTGACCCTTCTCTCCAAATAAGGATTGGAAATCCTAGAAGTGAGTTTTATGAAACGGTCAAAGAACGCATAACCTCTACTATGTGTAAACTGTAAAAGGAATGAAAATTGCCAACTGGTTCTGTTAGATTAATATATATTAATATCAAAGCCAAACAAAGATTGTACAAGAAATGTCAACTATATAGACCAAACTTCATTGTGAACTTCGAGATGAAAATTTAAATGAAGTACTAAGAAATTAAATACAACATTTATTAAGGACCTATCTTAGGAGGTTGAAAAAGAAACAT
Source organism: Ursus americanus (assembly GCF_024610735.1). Classification (NCBI taxonomy): domain Eukaryota; kingdom Metazoa; phylum Chordata; class Mammalia; order Carnivora; family Ursidae; genus Ursus; species Ursus americanus. Next base: position 45,604,906 of record NC_142137.1, on the reverse strand, counting down.
ATGATCAACTTAGTATTGTTGAAAGAAAATTTAAGAGAATATCTTTATTACCTTAGGATGGGGAAGGAGTTCACTATGGATAAACTGGAGTATATTGAATTTAAAAACAACTATTTAGCCAAAAAAAAAAAAAAAGCCATATCCACGAACAAGGTTTTGAAAAATCTACGTTTTGGAGTGGATATTTATAATGCTGGTATCCAACAAAGAGTTAACTATGTAAAGGTAATGAATAACTCCTATAAATATAGCAAAACCAAACAATGGATTGGAATAGAAACTGAAATCTCATAAATATGGTAAAGATGCTAGTAAAAAAAGAAATTCACACTTGAAAACTACACTTCAAATTGTATCTATTGTTGGCAATATCTGGTGTTGCTAAGGTTTGGAGCCTGCTAAAAGAGTAAATTGTTACAACCATTTTGAAGTTTGACATCAAATCAAGTTGAAATCTAGAGAATCGGTGGCTTATGTGCTCAAAGAGACATGGATAAAAATGTTCACCATGTCATGAGTAATGGCAAAAAAAATGAACAGCATCAGGCAGATAAACTGTAGAAAAATCTTGCAAGTAGATATGAGACACTAGTGAAAAAGCATGAACTACAGCTTCCCATATCAACTTGATTAAACCCTCAAAGCAATATTAACTGAAGAAACGACATTACTGAAGGACGCATATGATACCATTTACGTAAAATCTTAAAATATGCCAAACAACTCTGGACATTTATAATAGTGTAAGCATGCATGAGGATGAGAACAAAATTCAGGTTGATGATTATCTCTGGGAAGGCAGAGATTGGGGAAGGAAATGCCATAAGATGTGAAAAAGTGGCCAGGGAATGTTAGTCATATTTGTAATGAGCTGTTTCTTTAAAAAAAATTTTTTTTAAAGTTGAAGCAAGTATGATTAACTGTTATAACTCGACAGAACTTCATAGCTAGGTCTTGGTTCCAGACACTTGCTATGGTACAATCTTGCTTGCTGTATATTTGAAATATTTCTTGATACCTAAAGTAAATGCATTAAAAACAAGAAACTAAGCAATTCTTTAAAAAAAATGGGTTTCAGTAGGGACTTTATACGGGGTGGACTTGGATTAAAATATTTAACATCCTGCTCTAAAAACCTGGGGCCCTCATTTTAAGGAAATCACATTCTTATCTTAACCTCAATCTTCTGGATAAAAGTTTAGGTCTGTTTTTCCTGACTCTCTGAATTTTTCCAAATGGGATCTCTCAGCGGTAATGATTCAGGGGTCTTATGATAGTAGAAGAGTCTTTAGACAATGTGATCATTAAGGAAAGGTGAAATTGAGAAGTCAGAAGAAAAGATTTCATTAGATTCAAATCAAAGTTTGGATATATATTAAGGAAAAAACAAGCCATATATACCTACACTGTGTGATTGGGGGATAAGTTTGTACTGCTTTTTTTTTTTCAGCTGTTTCTGGAGAAGACTTTAAAAAGAACTCTTTATAGTCCCTTTTGAGCATTTTGTTTTCTTCTTTTCTGGGCATGGTTAACAAATTAAAAAGTCTATTTCCTCTCCACAGCTGTGCGTCATTACCTTGGGGACTATTATGGGAACAAATTCTAAAGGAGTTCGTTCTGCTGTCTAGCAGCAAGAGCTTTTAACATAAACAAGCCTGCAACCTCCCTGATTGTTCCTGCTGGTTACTCTGACTGTCCTGCCAGCTGACTGGTGTGCATGCCCTGATAGCAGACCCCTGACCTATGAAGTAATGTTGCCCTGAAGATACGGGATGCAAGGACAGGTCTGAAGTAAATTCAGTGAGTTGGCTTACTGATGAGGTTCTTAAGAGGTCATGGCTACAAGCATCTGGGAGTTATGAGAAATTGGATTGTATAAGGAGACTGTATTTTAAACCTATAGGTATTTGTTAATTTTTACTATTTTCATGAAAATGAGAAGCTAAAACTAATGTTTTTTGGAAAAATCAATATTTTCCAGTAGGGAAAATTACATATTTTAAAGTTCTGACTTCTTAAACAGCCAAAATAAACATGTTTTAACCAAAGATCCATCCATGAAACGAAAATTTTATAAAGATTGTTTAAGGTTGACAATGCGATAATGAAGCTGTTGCTGGCTTTGTTTATAATGTACTAAAGTAACTAGTTTGACTTCAAATATTTGAATTTACTTTGTTTGCTAGACATCCTCACCTTATCAGAAAAGAATTTACTTAACAAGATTAATTTGGAGAATTGAAGAAATAAGACTTTGGGAAATGGGACAAGGGTAGGGACAATATAATTTTCTAGGATATTAACCATTTATCTGTTTCCGAGACAAACAGAATAATGTGGGTGCTTACTGAGAATGAACTTGACTGTGCAAAAAAATAATAAATCATAGGGGATCCCTCTAATTGACTTGCAACAATAAAAGGATGCTGGTAAATCGTGCTGGCATATGGTCATCTCCAGCTGAGATCATTGATCTCATGGAGTCTTGGACTTTTAGAGTTGGAGGACAGGTAATGGACTTGGCTCAGACAGGTGATGGACTTGGGTGAAGTCACACATCACGATGGTCTAGGTATCTTTTTTTCTTTTTAAAACTTTATTTTATTTTTTGAACAGTTTCGGCTCACAGTAAAATTGAGAAGATTGTACAGAGATTTTCCATATATTTCCTGCCCCCCCCAGCCTCCACTATTATAAAATCCCCCACTAGAGTACTGATTTGTTACAACTGATGAAGCTGTATATCATAATCACCCAAAGTCCATAGTCGACTTTAGGGTTTTTTTCTCAGTGTTATACCTTCTATGGGTTTGAACAAATATATAATGACTTGTATCCTTCATTATGATATCGAACAGAGTATTTTCACTGCCCTAACCATCCTCTGTGCTCTATACTCTGACTATTCCTCCCCCCAACCCCCCCACAACCCGTGGCCAACCCTTGACGACCACTGGTCTTTTTACTGTCTCCACAGTTTTGCTATTACCAGAAGGTCAAATAGTTGGAATCATACAGGATGTAACCTCTTCAGTTTGGTTTCTTTCACTTAGTAATAAGCATTTAAATTTTCCTCCATGTCTTTTCATGGCTTGATAGCATGAAGAGCTGAATAATATTCCACTGTTGGGATGTACCACAATTTATCCATTTACCTTCTGAAGTATATCTTGGGTGCTTACAAGTTTTGGCAATTATGAATAAAGCTTCTATGAAACATCTGTATACAGGTTTTTGGGGTTTTTTTTGTTTTGGTTTTTTTGTTGTTTTTTGTTTTGTTTTTGACATAAGCTTTCAACACTTTGGGGAAATACTAAGGAGTGCAGTTGCTGGATTATATGGTAAGACTTATGTTTTTTATTAAGCTATCTCCCAAAGTGTACCATGGCTGGTACCATTTTTCATTCCCACAGTAATGAATGAGAGTTCCCGTTGCTCTATACCCATTCCAGCAAGTGGTGCTGTTAGTGCTCTGGACTTCGCCCATTCCACTGGATGTGTCGTGATATCTCACTGTTGTTTTAATTAGCATTTCTTGGATAACATATGATGCAGAGCATCTTTTCCTACTTCTTTGTCATCTGTTTATCTTCCTTGATGAGGTGTCTGTTAAGGTCTTTGGCCCATTTTTAAAGCAGGCTCTTATGTATTTTTACTGTTGTGTTTCAGGAGTTCTTTGTATACTTTGGATAACAGTCCTTTATCAGATGTGTCTTTCACACATATTTTCTCCCAGTCTGTGATTTATCTCACATTCTCTTGACATTGTCTTATGCAGAAATTTTTAATTTTAATGAAATCCAGTTTATCAATTACTTTTTTCATGGATGATGCCTTTGATGTTGTATCTAAAAAGTCATTGCCATATCCAAGGTCATCTAGGTTTTCTCCTCTGTTATCTTCTAGGTGTTTATATTTTTGCATTTTACATTTATGTCTATGATCCATTATGAGTTAGTTTTTGTGAAGGGTATAAGGTCTGTATCTAGATTCTTTTTTTGGGGGGGGGGTATGGATATCCAGTTGTTCAGCACCATTTTTTTTTGAAAAGACCATCTTTGCTCCATTGTATTGCCTTTGTTTCTTTGTCAAAGATCAATTGAATATATTTATGTGTGTCTATTTCTGGTATCTCTATTGTATTACACCAATCTATTTGTTTATTTTTTCTCCAATGCCACATTGTCTTGATTACTGTAGCTTTATAGTAAATCTTAAAGTCAGATAGTCAGGTTTCTACCTTTGTCCTTCTCCTTCAATACTGTGTTGTATTTCTGGTTTTTTTGCTTCTCCATATAAATTTTAGAGTCAATTTGTTGATATCCACAAAATACTCTTTTGGGATTTGGATTGAGATTGCATTGAATCTATAATTAAGTTGGGAAGACTTAATTGCGTCTTCCTATTTGTGAACACGAACTATCTCTCCATTTATTTAGTTCTTTGATTATTCATAGCTGCAGTCTATTTAATTTCTTTTGTGTCCCATTCATGCCTTGATTAAGACCATAAATAATGTCTTATTAACGAGGTCTCCCAAAAACTCTTTTAGAGTCATTCTGAGAGCTACTTTATCCAAACTTCCAAAATTCTTAGCAAGTTAATTGAATAAACTTTTGTTTAGAAATTCAATATGAAAGATATTATGCTCTTTGCTGGAGGTAAGACAAAATAAGTCATTGTTCCTCAAGAAGCTAAGCTTGATGGTGTAGATGAGAAACCTGTAGAAACCTACCCAAACATTTTTAGGGGTATTTGTGCTCTGGAGATATCGGAGACTTGATTTAATTCCCATCTCTTATTGTCTTGAAACAAAGTCATTACAGCTGAACTACAGTGGGATTATTTGTTATTGAATAAGCACTGTGTCCATATTACATTATCCCAAGTGATATTACCTGATACATATGAAGGAAGGGTTTTATAATTGGTGACATCTTGGCTTTGGCTATGGTGCTTTCCTTAATATCTTGGCTGGCTTAATAAGCATTGTCAGTTCCTACATTAAATGGTTTATCCTACACAAATATAGACCTAAATAGTGCTGGTTATACATTAACATTGTCTATTTTTTGGTGTGTGTGGTTGTTGTTGTTGTTGTTTTTCCTCCACTGTCTTAGGCAGAAATCTGTTCCAAATTAAGATAGACTTCTGACTAATCACTTGGAAAATGGCCTTCTGTTTGCCAAAGGTTTATTCAGATTCTTTTACTGCAATATTATTACCATTTCCATTTTTCCTTTATAATCCATATTTTAAGATTAAATTACAAAATAGGAGGTTATCCTTGAACTATTGAAAAAGGAAAAAATCCAAAATCCAAAAATGTGATTATAACTTGGTCGAGTCATGAAAATTCATGCTTCCAACCCACACACAAGACAAAATTTTATTAGTGTACAGTTTGTACTGTATGCTCTTACATTTCAGTCTGTCATGCCATAAAAATGCTTTTTTACTTGGATAAGTAATAAAAATCACCCAATGGCTAAGGCTGTTTTATGTCTGATTTCCACTATGTGGCTGTACAACTTTTGGGAATGTCTGATCAGTGCCAAACAAGAGCATAATTTTACCAATTGTAGGTCTGTTAGCAGAGTGTTCGGTGTTTGGGCTCTGTCTCCCAGTCAGAATTTTATCCTTACATGTAGTTTGTCTAGCTTTTATTTTACAAGTCCAAGTAACAATTTTATTTTGGCCTAAAGCACACTTTTTTTTTATGTATGTTGTAGTGGCTTTCTCAGTGTTACTTTTGAGAAGACTTTTAACGAACCCACAAAAAGTTGTATTAAATTAAAATAAACACAACAAAACAACAGGCATCTAGATGTTCAGAATCATGCATTCAGAGGTGATCTGGTTGGTTCTATCACTGAGTAGCTCCCCTCCTTAAGAATTTGCCAGCAGGTACCAGTTCTTCTGTTCCTCCTTACCATGTAATTCACTAAAATTAGAGTCCAAAATATACACACACCAAATAAACCCTTTTCAAGACACATCAGTACAAAACTTCAATTAGAAAGCCTAAATGTGTCATCAGACAATTGCATTAACCAAGCTCATTACTAGAAAACAGGCAGTATCTTACCAAGTACATTTTAAACTTCCTAGATACACAAATTCCTTTGAAAGAACTAAAGTACAATATCTTAGGATATGTGAAGAATAGGCAGGGCATTAGTCCTATATGCACCTGACTACACACAATCCAATCTTCTCAGGAGCTGCTCTGAGAGAGGGAGTGAGCCTGGAATCTTCTTTTCCATGAGTATATTACTGTGCCAGCAGGTGGGCAGCGCACGCCAGTTGCTGAGTCAAGTCTGAAGTATACCGAGAAGGGCCTCTTCTCCAGTGCCAGTATCAGGTAGCTGTGACAAGAATGGAGCTGTCCTTTAGGTGTCCAAGCCTCTCAGAATCATCCTCCATCTCTATGTATGGTAGAAATCAATTTTGGAAAGCAATTTGCTTGCTTTCAAGGCTCTTTTATCCCCCTAGCAAATAGACAGACATGCTCATCTAAAATAATATTGTTTTCACTTTGCAAACTTGCTATTTTATTTCTAAAATTCTAGGATTTTGAAAATGGATTTAAATGGGGATTTTCTAGCTCCAGCAGCAGCAGGCACCTAAGAGAATGTATAATTGTGAATAAAAACTGAATGGCTAATGATGATGAAAAAGTTTATTAATATGTATTTACAAAGCTGATTGTGTTGCTTAATTAACAATATCGTATTCAAAATTCAAAGACAGGAGGTCATAAACTGACATGACTTAAAAGACAAAACATGCGGAACATCCTTACACAAGAGTGCAAAAAAGAAGGAGAGCCCAAAGAGACAGAAGAAGACTGTCCAGAAAGGAGACATGATAGGAAAATTAAGCAGTTGACAAGGGCCATTGAATGATGGAAGTAGGATCCCTTTTACAGTGATATAACAATGAGAAAGAGAGTCAGTATGTACAAACAATTCTTCAAAAAACTATTTGGCTGTCAAAGGGAGGAAATAAATAGTATAATCACTAGGGAGAAAGTGAAAATTGAAAAGATCTTAAAAATGGAAGGGGCTTGTATACTTTTAAAATACTGATGGAAAAAATACAGTAGAGAGTAAGAAACTTTAGATACCAGAGAGGAGGTAGGCAATGATTAGAGCAAAATCCCTGAAAGAAGTTGGGGATGCTGGGACCCAGACAATGAATGAAAGAATTAACTTCAGATGGAAGGAGAAGCATCTCCTCCGTTGTCTGTGTGTGTGTGTGTATGTAAATATATATATATATATATATATATATATATATATATATAAATATATATATATAAAACAATAGGATATAACAATAGGAGGGTTCACGGATGCAAGTACATATATGTAACTTTGATAGTGGGAAGTTCTCATCTTTCCAGTAATTTTCGTTTTATATCATGATATTTAAACCTGGTTTTACAACTAATATTTTTCTTTAATGTAATTAATGTAATTAAATGAATTTCTTCCTTCTGGATAGTATTTATAATTTAGCATATTTACAACATTGTTTTGAAATATAAAATACCCAGGTATATAAACACTTTGCATCACATACAGAATTTTTACTTCTACCTTATGTAGTTTCTATCTTTATAGTGACATTCATTTGGCATTAGGATTTCCTTCTAGTGGATGGAAAATAATTTTAAATTTTAGCTGTAGCTTTTAGATTTAGATGGTAGTCTGTATAAATAGCTTTAGGCATGTAGCTTAAGGAATAAAATAATCAGAAATTCAGGCAAAAATGTTTGTGAAAGGATGTTTATTTATTGTTCATAAACAATACATAGAAAAATTGTATACAATCTGAAATTCAATCATAATGGATGAGTACATTATAACTAATAAAATACATACCACTTATGAAATTTTTCACAAAAATTTAAATAATATTAGGGGCGCCTGGGTGGCTCAGTCGTTGAGCATCTGCCTTTGGCTCAGGGCGTGATCCCAGCGTTCTGGGATCGAGCCCCACATAAGGCTCCTCCGCTATGAGCCTGCTTCTTCCTCTCCCACTCCCCCTGCTTGTGTTCCCTCTCTCACTGGCTCTCTCTCTCTCCATCAAGCAAATAAATAAAATATTTTTAAAAATTTAAATAATATTAATGTTTATATGACAGTGACTGATAAACATGAACAGCATGCAAAACTTCAGTAATTTCTTTATTATGTTAATATAACCACGCATTGAAAAAGTGTAGAAGATTATCTGATAAGTTTTTATTTGTTTTGATTCTTTGTTTTTCTGCTGACCTGTGTTTTCAAAACAGGAATGTAAAAATTTTATAAGCAGAAAAAATTAATATATTATGAGAAACATGTTATTAGATTGTTCTATTTCAAGGAACATATGTTTACATTGTTTCTAATCACTAAACTTTTAGATGATATGCCCATCTTGTAATAAATTTATTGTTTCATCTTAAGTGTCAGACTTGATATTTACCTCGATATCTATTTCTATTTTGTTATAAAAATGATGTCAATTACGTTCAATAAAAAAGTGTTTTTTTCTTTTAAATTTGCCATCATTTTTTTCCCTTAAAGTTAAAACATTTGCATATAATAAAGGAAATACAGGTTAAATGCAAAGGCAAAAAAGAGTCAAGTCGATTCAATTTAAGATTTGTTGTAGTTAATATAAATCATCTCCCTCTGCCTTTCCTCTAGGTTCTTCCAGCTGGACCTCTTTACTTGGTCTGTGCCTTAAGTCAGAGGACAGTATGTACTCTACCTGTACTGGAGCATTTTATTATTTGTTAGAATTTTTCCTAGTGCTAGGTCATTTTGGGCAAGAAGTCGTTGCCAGTTAGAAAAGAGGCAGAAGGGAAAGCAAAATAATGTACTCTAAAAAGGACAGTACTTGCAAGTTGCATGTCATTGTGTTATTTTAAACCAGCAAGAGTTGGGTTTAGTGGTGGCAGCCACATCTATCCTGGAGCTTGTCATTGAAGAGAACCAGGTATTACAGGAGCCACAAGCAGACTGTACAATTAGGGTTGGGTGAAAGGATTGGGTAATCCTGCAATAGTCACTGTTACATAACACTCCAGTCGCTGCCCAGGGATATGAGCGGTAACTGAATATTATAGCGGGAACTGTTAGCTTTGTCGCAGCCAAGGGTCACTTGTTGTTTCCATTATAAACCTTGTTTTGTAGTTAGTTGGTTTATAACCCAGACAGTTTAATTCACATCAGGCTGCAACCTGGCATTCAAATTAGAAGCCCAGAGGCACTTTTTTTTTTCCAATAATAGAATTTTGAGCTAGAAAGAACCAGAGGGATCATTTAGTCCAACTTCTATTTTACAAATAAGAAGACTGAAGCCTAAAGAGGGAACGAAATGTGCATAATGTCACACAGTGACTGCGAGGCAGAACCAAACCCATGACACAGGTTTTTCTGCCTTCCTGATTAAAACAGCATACGACCAAACAAAATGAACCATTACTACCCTGTGGTAATATAATCTCTTTGTAATGTAGCCATGGGGAGCAAGTGCTGGCAATCTTATATATACCAGGGCTCCCCCTTGACATGTTGAAGTGACTTGCCCAGGGAAACACAGCATGCGGAATGGCAGGATAGGAAAGAATTCAGGCCTGTTTTGTGACTATTTTGCATTTTTGAATTCTTTTTGCCCCAGTCTTATCAATTGATATTCCATTGACTCATTCAATCTCCCCAAAGAAATGACTGTTAAACCACTGACAAGTGGGGCACAAGTTTACTACATTCTCATGGCCATAAAATGAATCAAACTTGAACTGGGAGGAAAAAAGAGGGTTATGAAGCCAGGATCATGTTTCTATAAAACCAAGTGAGTGTAATCAGTCAACTGAACAATCGTTTCATCTCCATAATATCAAAAGAAAATTTTTGTGGTGGATTGTTTTTCTTTCATAAATTGCAACAATTATTTTGTCAACATTAAAGTCAGACTTTTTGATATAAATAGAGTAAACAGCATTTTCCTGAGCTATGTATTACTTCCAGTTGGCTGGAACTGGATATATACAGCTTGACTTCATGCCTAGCTGGCTGTTCTGAAATCCAACCCAGAAAAACATCCTACATCATTATACCATGGTTAAGTATTTAAGAGTGACCTTCTCTCCTAGATCTGGAAGCGCACTCTGCCACGGCAGCGGGATAGGACTTTTAAAAAGTTCATGCCATAAAATTAGCATTCAAATGTCAAAACATAATTTTAAAACCAGCATGCGGTTAGTACTTCCCACTTCTCTTTATCTTCACCTCTTTGTTTACACCCATGAGTCCTGAACCTTTTTTGAACACGTCTTTTCCCCCATGTATTTGGTAAGTTTATTTTTAGTACAAGTACCATGCATTATTTTTCATATTGACATTCCTTCTTCCATACACCATAGCATGTGTGGAGCCACTTTGCTCTTCATCTGTTATGATCAAAATTTATGTTATTCATGATATTATTTACTTGGAGATATACTTGTGCAAAGTACAAAATTCTTGTATTAACTGTGGTCATTTCTTGTAGAAGAATATGGTAAGAAATTGAATTAAGCCCAATTTAGGATAGGAGAAAGAGGAAAATGCTATGGAAACTGAGACTTTAACTTTTGTTTATAAGAAGTCAGAAATGAGTTGGAAAAGAATTCTCAGAGTATAGTTTGATAAACTTAACCCAACTAAGAAAATGTATCTCTTGTTTCTTGTACATTTTTCAGTAATTGTGTGCTTTTTTTCACCTTTATTCCCCAAATTAAGATATTGCATTATAATTACATTTTGTTTATATTTTCTGTCTGTGGTCATTGTTCTTTAAGCTTATGGTACCAACAGCCTGAAATTCCCATAAACTAGGAAAACCATATGGAGGAAGTAGATGGTAATTGGCAAGAGGAAAGGATAATATGGAAAGAATTAGTCAAAAGCTGTTGTAATAATTTGGCTCAGTGAGGGGAATTATTTGTTTTGCAGTTCTTGTCCAATATATTATAACATTATTGGAGATGACTTCATAGGTCAAGTGTCACTAAGAAACCTCATATTTTTATTTAGCATGAAGAGATCCAAACTTGCCAGAAAGTCAATATTTATCAGGGTCACTTCATTTAATATTTTTGTTTTCTCCATAACCTAATCCCAATTTCTGAAGTTGACAACGTTAGTCAGTGGTTTAGGTTTCCTCATTCTGTTGGAGATGGTGGATGCCACCAACCTAACTTCTTGTTACTAAGAAGTGAGTCTAGGCTAAAGGTGATTTCTCACTGAGTAGCACGTATCTGTGGTTTAAAAGCATGGGTATTAGCGGACTTCCTGGGATCACTATTGGGTTTCAGGTGTGTTTGAGGGCCTATTTTAGGAGTTTGGGGTCATCAAGTTGAACATTTATATCTTGTAGGAAGCACATGTCTTTATGAAAAATCCATGTGCAGACACTCAAATTGCATAATAATGAAAATCTAAGTATATTAGAGAAATTGTCTGTGCTGTTTGGTTTTAAAGCCAGTAAAAGGAAAATTGAGTTGAGATGAAATGAGAGCTATGCAGAATCCTTGTTCTAAGTCTGAACTTTAGTCAACTCTTGAAGAAGTTGGTAAAACTGACCCATGTTCTCTAATGACCATCATTGGTCTCTTGTATATACCAACCTAAGCATTGCTTACCTAAAATCACAGAAGTATCAGACCATGCATGAAAATCCATCCTACCTGTGTTTCCAGCCTGAATGAAATTGCATCTTGTAACTTCTAGGAATCTATGTGATTTCCACAATGCTGAAAAGTAATTCCATAATAAAAGGTGTGTTCTGAAAGAGAAAGTGATTTAGTCAAATTAGACAACTCAACTGTTCAATCAGATACACACACATGGCCATCCTCACATCTTTATATATAGCTGAATATATTTGTCCCAATTTTCTGTCCGAATATGTAGAATTCTTCCATCATATATTCTATTCCACTACCCATTACTAATGCTACCTCTTATATGTGTAGTAGCTTAATACTCAAAACACTTTCATATCCATAATCCAATTTCCATCTCTTTTTGCTTTTCATTCTGGGAGATTTTCTTTGATGTGACTAGGTTCTTCTACAAGGACTATTCTTGTATTCAATCTCTTTATGAATAATTTTATTTCCACAATCTGGTTTTAACGTATTTTTATATTTGGAAGTATAGTTTTAAGTTCCAAGAAAGCTTTTGGTTTTCTGGCTTTTCTTCTTTCATAGCAACATATTTTTGTTTTATTGATAAAATATTCTCCAGAATCTTGTGGAGGATGATTCTCTTAAATTCCCCTTAAATAAAAATTCTTTTTTTTTTTTTTTTTTTTTGCCTAAAGTATCAGTTTCCTTCTTTGTTCTTTTGGTTTTCTCTCAATACCTGGTGATCTATAGTGTTGTGGTTTTTTGTTTGTTTTTGTTTTTATATATGAATGAAAGACAAAAGGGAAAGAGAAAGAAAGATAGAAAATGGTATGGTGATTTATCCATTGACTAGGTTCATTATTCCTCCCAAAATTTACATAGTGTTATTTTAATACGATGGTACTAAATTTAATGCTAAAAACAAAATTTAATACTACATTATGTGAGAGAGGAAAAATTATGCCTCATACCTATGGGTGCAGTCTAAAGTAGGTCAATTTGACCACCAAAATCTGTATACTTTGATTCATCAGTTTTATTTCTAGAAATTTACACTAAGGAAATAATCAAGATTAAATTTACAAAGGACTAGGTGCAAGAATATTCATCACAGCTGTAACAATGTAAGAATGTAATGCCAATGTCAAGACTGGTATGCTGGGTAAATATATTACAGTGATTAAGATAATGGAGCACTTAGAAGTTCTATCTTGAGGCACTATTTAAAAAAAAAAGGAAATGCTCACAAAGTTTGTAAAAAGAGAAAATGTCTAATAGTCTAAATAATATGATACTATTTAAAAAATAAAATAAGGGAAATACTTGTGTGAGTGTGTGTGTGTCTGTGTGTGTGTGTGCGTGTCTGTACTAGAAGGAAATACAACAAACTATTAACCAAGGTTATCGTTGATGGCGAGAGAACATTATAGTTGTTGTGTTTTGTTTTATTGTAATAATATTGTTCCTCTTATTTGTAACATGTAACTTCTAAAATTTTTATTATATAGTATTTATTTATTTATTTAGGTCTTCTTTAATGTCTCTTAATAATATTTAAAGGTGTTCTCCATGAAGGCCTTACACATTTTCATTGGATATATTTCTATGCATCTTGTACTCTAAGCTGACATAACAAAATGGTATCTATTTTAAAATTTCATTTTTAACACTTTATTGCAACTATATACAGGTTTCTATATATTAATTTTTTCCAAGTACCTGGCTATATTGTCTCATTAATTCTGTTGATTCTTGGGGTTTTTTCATCTGTGAATTATAATGATTTTAGTTTCTTTCCCCAAAATTTTAGAACTTATCTTTCTTTTTGTCTTACTTGACTGTCTTAGACTTCCATGTTCAAAGGAATATTTTGTCTCAAAGGCTGATGTTTAATATAGGTTTTCTGTTGACCTCTTTTATCAGATTACAGAAATTCTTTCATTTCTAGTTTACTATGAGTTTTTAAGATCATAAATAATTGAATTCTAGCAATTGTTGTAGGTACTGAGATGATTATATGTCTTTTTATTTTATTTTTTAAAAGATTTTATTTATTTATTTTAGAAAGAGGGAGGGAGAGAGAATGGGCGTGTGAACAGGGGAGGGGCTGAAGGAGGAGAGTGAGAATCTCAAGAAGACTCCCTGCTGAGTATGGAGCCCAAGGTGGGGTTCAATCTCATGACCCTGAGACCATGATCTGAGCTGAAATCAAGAGTAGGGTGCCCAACCTACTGAGCGACTCAGGTGCTCCTATATCTTATTCTTTTAACATACTGAATTAAATTTATAGATTTTTCTAAGCTATTCAACAATGTTGAATTTCCCGATCATAATATGATCATGGATTAAGATTCCCAAAGTATTTGCTAAAATATTGTTTAAAATACTTGAATATGGGCGCACCTAGGTGGCTCAGTCAGTTGATGGTGGGCCTCTTTATTTTGGCTCAGATCATGTTCTCAGGATTGTGGGGTCGAGCCCCTCTGTGGATCTCTGCACTCAGCACAGAGTCTGCTCAAGATTCTCTCTCTCTCTCCCTCTCCCATTGCCCCTCCCCACACTCACGCTGCACACTCTCTCTAAAAATAAATAAATAAAATCTTTAAAAAAATACTTGCATGTATGTTCATAACATACATTTTCTTCTCTCATATGTACTTGTTGGGTGTGGTAGGCAGAAAAATGGCCCCACCCACCAAATGATGTCCATATCCTAATCTCTAGAATCTACGTTACTTTGGAAAAGGAACTTCACAAATGTGATTAACACTAAGGATCTTGAGAAGGGAAGGTTAACTTTGATTACTCAGGTGGACCCAATCTAATCCTTTCAGTTTTTAAAAGCAGAGAACATTCCCCAGCTGTGGAGAAGCAGAAACAGTGTGAGAACTCAGCCCACCATTGATGCCTTTGAAGATGGTAGAAGCCATAAGCTTGGAAACACAGGTAGACTCTAAAAATCAATTCTTCCCTAAGCCCCAGAAAGAAATAGCTTAGCTCATATTTTGATCTTACTCTGGAGAGATCTGGGTCGGATTTCTGACCTCCAGGACTCCAAGATGATAATGTGTGTTGTTTTAAGCAACAAAGCTTGTTGTAAAGTTTGTTACGGCAATAACAGAAAACTAATATATCTGGTTTTATTATTAAGATAATATTTGACTTATATGATGAAATGGGATTCTTTTTCTTCTATTTACATTTTCTGGAAGAATCTGTACAAGACTGGAATGATATTTTTAAAGGTGTAACAAAACTTTAAAAAATTATCTGGGCACGCTACTGGCTTTGTAAAGGTTTTAAAAAATATATTAAAATTTTTTTAAATTGTTGTAAGATTTGGAGGAGAGGAAAAGATTTTCCTTGATCCTGTTAGGGTCCCTGGCAAAGTCTGAAAATTTAACTGCCCAAAACAGGTTAGCAGGAGAAAAGGATACAATTTTATTTAATATAAATTTTATGTGACATGATAGCCTCCATAAAGAGATGAAGATTAAAAAAAAAAAAAAACCAATGAAAAAAAACCGAGAACTGAGAGCATTTATGCTAGGTTTGATGAAGAGTACGCAGTAGCATAGAAATATGATAGGTTAAGTAATCTGAAGAAATTATAGTAAACTGGGGAAAACAGTAAATCTTATGTTTGGATCTTCCTGACATTGCTTTGTCTTTGGAGATAAGGATGCTTCTTTCCTCTGGGTATAGGGAAGGCACATCCCACATGAGGGTTTTATGACTGGTTGTGGGGAGAAGCGGGAGAAAGGTCAGAGACACTCTCCCACTTCTGCCATTTTCTCATAAAAATATTTAATATGCCAATGTGCCATATTTTGGGGTAGCATGTCCTAAAGCCCATCAGATTATTCTTAATCTTACCATTAAATTCTTCTTATTATAAGATTATTCTTTGGTTTTACAACTTTTTTCCCCAAGAACTTAAAATTTTTCTCTATTTAAAAGTTCATAAAATTCTGATATTATCTTTTTAATTTTTGCTCTATCTTTAATTATGTTCTCTTTTCTATTACAAATATTATTTAGCCCTATCTCCTTTTTATTTTTCTTGAACAATTCAGTAGCTTGACTATTTTGTACATATATATTTTTGCAATTTCTTTACTTTTATGCATCTTTGATTTTCCTTTTGAAATAATTTCATTTTATGCTGAAGAGCATGCCTTAGAAGTTGGCTTACTGAAATTCTGCTGATGGTAGAAATTCTCAGTTCTTCTTTATGCAAATATGTCTTTATTTTGCCCTTGTTACTGAAGAGAGTTTGACTGGCTATATAATTCGAGGTTGACAATTTTGTCATTTCACTGTGTCCTAGCTTCTTTTATTGCTGTTAAAGAGGCATTTACTGTTAGTTCAATTTTTTGTTTTGAGAAAATCTGTTTATTCTCTCAGGTTGCTTTTATGAACTTCTCTTTGTCTCTGGAGTTCTAAAACTTTCATGGAAGGTATGCAATCATTCATTTTTATTTATGCCATTTGGAATGCACTATACTTCCTCTCTCTTATAAATTCTTGTCTTTCATCATTCCTGGAAAATTCTTTGTCATCACCTTTTCAAAAGTTAGCTCTGCTCCATGATCTCTATTCTTGTCTTAAACTCTGGTAAGAGAAACTTTAGGTCCTTTTATTACATTTTCCCTATCTCATCACCTCTCTTAAGTAATTTTCATTTTCTTTTGTCTTTGTGCTGCATTTTTCAGTATTTATGTGATGAAACTACCAGTTTACTTATTGACTTTTCATCTGTGTTAATCTGATTATCCCATAATTTTTAATTTGAAGTATATTTTTATTCTTTGAAGTTGTATTTTGTTGAAATCCACCTCCTAGCTTAAGAAGTATTTTACCCTCAATTTTAAAAATATTTTATACATGTCTTACAACTCATAATTCTCATATCTGCAGTCCATGAGATCTATATTGTTTGTTGGCTCTATTGACTCTCATTAGTGCCAGTTAGTTCCATTTTGCTGTGATCTTTGATCACAGATAATATTTGACTGACATAAATAAATAAAAATCCTGAGGGCCTGAATTTAAGTTAGAGTGGATTAATACAATAATAAAGTCCTGTTTTTACCCAATTAGTTAAGTAAAAATTTTAAATGAGAATACTCATTACTGACACAGATTTTTCTAAAGGAGGAAAACTTGAATAGTTACAGCTTGTTAGAATTAAATATGTTAAATAAAAAAATTTATTTTTAAGAAAGATTAGATAGTAGTAGAAAACTTAACAAAAATTCTTAGTGTGAGGGTGCCTGGGTAGCTCAGTTGGTTAAGCTTCTGACTCTTGATTTTTGCTCAGGTCATGATCTTAGGGTCATGGGATCGAGCCTTGCATTGGGCTCCTCCGTCAGTGGGGAGTCTGCTTGAGATTCTCTCTCTCTCCCTCTGCCCCTCCCCACTCCCTGCATGCATGTGCACATGCTCTCTCTCTCTCAAATAAATAAATAACTCTTAATTAATAAAAATTCTCAGTGCGTTCTTGATGCTACTGGGTTCAAGCCACTACCAAGGCAGTTATGAATAAATCAGTGAGGTCTTGGAGTGAGTTAATTATTATAAGTCCAGTGGGTAACCTCAAACTCGTACAAGAAACATAACTAAAAACAAATGAATACAGTGTTTTAAAAGAAACATCAACAAATGTATGATCCTATTTTAAAAATATATACTTCGAATTACAAGTGAAAAGTCTCTAGAATCTCTCAACAAAGAAAAAAAATTTTGTCCTTTTAAAATAAACTTTAGACAAAAACTCAAATTTCATAATGATAAGATATAGGTTAAGTGTAGACTTTTAAATTTTATGGAAACAAGCATGTAAATATTTCCTAGCCTTTTCTCATTGTCCTGATAAAATATAATGGTTATATGAAAGCTTTTCCTTTTCAAAGCAGCTATATCAATTGTCTAACCAATATATTTAAGCTTCTTTATTAAAGTTTGCCATGGACTGAATATTTGTGTCCCTCCAACATTCATATGGAAGCCTAATCCCCAGTGTGATGGTATTTGGAGGTCAGACTTTGGGAGGTGCTTAGGTCATGATGATGAAGGCCACATGAATGGGATTAATGCCTTTATAAAATAAACCATGGAGAACTCCTTTATCTTTTCCACCATGTGAGGATACAGTGAAAAGATGGCTATTTAGGAACCAGGAAGTAGGTCCTTACCAGACACTGAATCAGTCAGTGCCTTGACCTTGGACTTCTCCGTCTCCAGAATCATGAAAAATACATTTCAGTCATATAAGCCACCAGTCTGTCTTTGTTATAGTAGCCCAAATGAACCAACAAGTTCTAATTAAATTCTATAGTTTCTGTGTTCAGTTACTTTTCTAGGAAAGAATTAAATTAAAGAATGTGAGGCTTATCTTTTTTTTCTGCATTAGGGAGTGAGTCACTCTTGGACACACCTGTTCAAAATGTTAGTATTAACAACCTCTTGGTAGAATAAAATAGGCAAAATATATTAAAATTAAATGTATCTACTCCCACCTAATCATTCCACCTGGGAAATTATCCAATAGAAATAAACAATACATAAGGATTATTACAGCAGCTGGTACAGCTTTTTAATAAAGAATGGCTATGAATGGGGGAGTGGAGAGTGGGAAGTTGAATACATTTAAGTATATCCAAACCATGGAATGTGTTGGGAAACAATTTTTCATGGGTCTCACAGTTTGAAACATCTTAGGAATAGAGGCATTGACTTTTTTCTTCTGGACTATCTTTTTAAGGATGTTTGTATAATGAATAACTTTGAATGATAGAGATAGTGATTCCCCCTGGAACAAATTGCAGGCATGCTTACTGTCTGCTATAATAAAGATAATATCTCTCTCTTAATTAAAGAGCAGACATGCTTACTGCTCATTATAAATACTGACATTCTTTATGCTAAGGGATCCTCTCCTGGAATGCAAACTACTGCATATGTAGGCTACATCTGGGCCCATCTATGTCACCTCCATAGGACTTAGGATCAAAAGGAACTCTCAAAAATAGATTGATGTTCATGTTACCTATCATGCCTATCAAGATGTCCCTTAGTCTCCTCCATCAAGGCCCCAACCCTCTGGTCTACAAGAATATTAGTCCTGTGTCCCCCCATACAAATTCTAACTTGTTAACTTGCAAGTGAGAGAATATATCAGAACCTGCACAATTCTTTAACAGTTTTGGTGACAAAGATGGGATGCTGACTTTTGTAAGAGAAAGGACAGGGTTCTGCAGGCTAGGTCTGGGAATGTGACAAGACTCTCTGGGATCTGACAGCAAATGCTGGGCAAGGGGGAGGTGGTGTGGCAAAACCCCTACTGTCTTGCCTGTTAATAAATGTTGAGAACAGTGAGTGGTAGGATTGAACCAAGCTGCCCAAATGGTGCCTTGCTTATTGCTCACTCTCCTCTGGGCGGGTAGATGAGCTATGTTGCCATGACAATGGGACACCAAGGACTACAGCCTCAGCTAAAATGCAATGAGGCTACAACTGATGAACCAAAGAGGCTCCAAAATCAAAATAACTGGTGTCAGCCCTGAAGACCTTGCTACTCGACACAGAGCGTTGGGCAGACCAAAATCATCAGAAGTTCTTTTTATTGAGCTATAAGTTAGTACGTGCTTAAAACCTGCTCAAATTGAATGCAATACTTTGTCTACTGGCATGGAGCCCCTTTCTCCCTCCATACCTTCTGATTACTCTCTTCCTTTCTATACTGATCTCAAATGCTATACAGAGAGGTCTCTCTGTCCCTAAAAGAGACCAAAGGTCATACACACCTCATTATGCTTGGGAACTCTGCTGAATACAACTGCCCAAGTCACTATCTTACCCAGTCCTGTGAGGTGAGTAGGCACCCAGCTTCAGTGAATGGTGTTTGGACAGGGTTCACAGTGAGAAAAAGAAGCTAATAGGACTTTGGAGGTTAGGAAATTTGGGCCAACTCAATGTACTGTTGTTGTTGCTTCTATATCTGAATGTACTTCCTCATCCCAAGAGTGCTAAGAGGATTCTCCCAATCATGGAAGTCACATACAGATAAGCGCTTATAGAACATACGACCCTAAAAGACACCTTTGAGCTCAAGTTTCATTGACAAGTTTCAGGCAGTTGGGGTTTCTGGCAAAGGGAGGCAGTCTCTATCCTGAAGGACACTGGGGTTTCAGACTCATCAGTTCTCTGGCATAGCTACCAGGTGTGGTTTTTCGAAACCAGTTATAGCTTGCTACTGGGCTTTTGGTAAAGCTGAACACCAGATCCATGGAAGCCTTGTGACTCTGGCTTGATAGTCCCATTTTTTGTGTGGATCAACTGGAACTCAATGACTCCCACGGTGAGAATACCTAATAAGCCAAATTTGTCAGGTACAAATGATATATTCAGGATAACAGTCAGCCTAGCCTGGCTACCTCTCAGCTTGATATGAAAAGTGGCAGCTTTCCTCTTGGGAAAATTTCATTTCCCAGTGTGCTTTCCAAAGTGACACCATTGGTACAAAGGGGCCCTCAATTCACAGAGGTTCTCCTAAATGCCCAGTCTGGTTCCCTGATGGTGAATCTATATACAATTATGTTTTGACCTAAATAATTCAATTTCTAATAATTTAGAGTACAAGTACATTAATATGTTTGCATACAGTTATGTTTGCAAGGATGTTTATTGCAACTTTTTTTTATAGCAAATGACAAGGAACTATTAAAAAATTTCTAATTTAGGGACTAGACAAAGAAATTAATTGTTCCAT
Source organism: Ursus americanus (assembly GCF_024610735.1). Classification (NCBI taxonomy): domain Eukaryota; kingdom Metazoa; phylum Chordata; class Mammalia; order Carnivora; family Ursidae; genus Ursus; species Ursus americanus. The sequence continues at coordinate 45,584,462 of NC_142137.1, read as the reverse complement.
ACAAACCATGTCAAATTATCCCAAAGCATGACAAGTAAAAATAATGTTAGTAACTTTTTGTTTTTATGGACAGTATTTTCTCAGTGTTTTGTAAAGTGTGAATAAGAACATGGTTCATAACCTTTTCCATTTATTGATCAGTTACATACAACCTAGCAAATAACAGTGTGCTTGCTTAGACAGGCAACCTTAAGGCAAATTCCTTCCACTTCTCCCTCAAACCCCAAGCCCTCTGGTCCCACAACAATATCACCTCTATGGTCCCCCATACAAATTCTGGTTTCAAGATTTATTGTTACATAAAAAGGCAAGGCATTGAAAAATGTAAAATTTTATCATTTTCATGCAAAAATAGTACATATAAAGATGTTTGTGTGGACAACCTATGAAAGAAAACACAAGGCACTGGTAATAGGGATACCTCTGGGAAGAGACTAGAGGAACCCTGAAAAGTCTTTGGTGAAAATAGGACTTATTTTCATTGCTACATATGAAGAATCACATTTAGGTTAAGAAGTTTTATCTCTGGGTGGTGAAAATCCAAAGGACGACTTATTTACTGCCTGTTACTCATTTTGTATTATCTATACAATGAACTTAAATTTACTCCAAAGACCAAAAAAATTAGAAATATTTCAAATATTTTAAAGAAAGGATATATCCATAATTTGGTAGTGGGGAGAGCAACAAAAGTTGTAATCTCTTTTGCTGAAAACTACAATCCTGAATATAAATATGGATGCTGACATTAGAACAGGGAAGAAGTAAAAATATCCACACAATTAGTAGGCAAATGGCTGGTAGAAAAAAAATAGACCTAGATGCAAAATTACCTATAAGAAAATTGCACACATTATATAACCAAATGAAAATTCAAAGACCAATCCAACAATATCTTGTTTTTATTATTAATTTTGATGTCTTCTTAGGTCCAAGGATATGACCAATTGAGGAAACAAACAGTATTGTAACAAGAAATTCTCTGTTCCATTCATTAGGTTTCAATAGCTGAGTTTCTCCCAGAATCCTATCTGGACTAGCCTCAGTCATTACCATACCATACAGACAGACAGATCTCTCTGGGGCTTTTAGCGGGGATTCTTTTATTCCCACAGCACTTTGAAGGATTTGAGATGGAGAACGCTGGACCACTGCCTTTGCACGTCTTCCAGACAGTGGAGAATGTGTTTGGGAGCAGCAGATTGAAGTTCATCTTCTGGGGGCCTGTGAAAATATCTTTTGCTTTTGTAGATTGGTGAACCAAAAGAAAAAAAAAATACCCTCAATCATTGGATTGGTATTATATACTACCAGTACTCTTCTCATGGTAATGGTCCCACACAAACCAGTTTATAAAACTCCAAGAATGTGAGGTAGATCCTTCATCTTTTAGGAAAACAGCATCTCTTAAAACAATTATTTTATTTCATCCATGGGTTGTTGCTAATGGCAACAGAAAGAATGGACTGGAGTGTCATAATAATCCTCCATTAAATCCCTGGTGTTTAAATTTTAATGCTATAATTCAAGAGCTGACAAAAGCCCATTGAGTGCGTCTATGGAGAGGAAAACAGGCGGGCCCACTTTCTCAGGGGTGATGCTATAGCAACATGGAATGAATCTGGGGTCAGGGAACAAGCAGGCTCCAAGCTTTGTTTGCGTTTCCTGGCTAAAAGTAGAATTCAACATTATAAATTTTACCCAACTAAGTAAGTTATTTTGAGCAGCAGGAAGATAGCTCCCTTTGCCCTGCTGTTTACATTGAAAACAGAGAGAAGGTAACAAAACCAGAACTGGAAGAAAGACATATCGACAAATACATTATGAAATGACTCTCAAAGAGACCACTTTAAAAACCCCCAAACCCTGCTATGTTTGATGCCCAACCCTTCTCCCCTGGACAAATGATGCTTTCAAACATGGAAAAATATCATAATTCTCAAAATGCCTTTTAAAATAAGAAGATAAAAAAGTCTGATCAACAGTCCCTAAATGGGACCCCCGTCCAATCATGCAAGACATGGCAAAGTAAGTTGCTGTTGATTACGTCTAGCTCTTTATAATGGTATTTTGTTTCAGTGGGAGGATTTTTTCCATCAGAATAAACAAATATACCTGAATCACAACTGCCTTTTGTACAACATAAGGCAAAGAACAAACAAACAAACAATACCCTACCTAATTCTGAGGTTTGTGCTGCCAACTTTTCTTTCCCTAAGCATCTCTGTTTTCACTTTTGGCTTTAGTATTAAACCTTAGCCTACTGAGTCAATAATATAAACTAATACATTTGGGTGGTTATCCAATAAAGGTGTATCTAGTTACAGACTCTATTTGCATGGCTCACGATATAAAAAAAGAAGGATGTTAGGTTTTCAAGTGCTAAGTCATAGACAAATACACCTACCTGTAAACCATATAGCTCAACAAAACTCAAAGCAGTTCCTTCCTTTCCATCTCCTTGTCCAGGCCCTCATGTCTCACCTCAACAGTGAAAAATCCTTGCCCCTCCCAAACTCTCATGACCTCTAGTACCCACCTCCTGTAATTCATCCTATGGCAATATTAATCATCTTCTTAAAACAAAAAAATTTCTCCCTTATTCAAAAATCTTTGATGCTTGTAGAATCAAATTCACACTCCTACAGATAACTCTGCTATTTGGTATAAATAAGGCAAACTATATAACTTGCTGTTCCACTAATACGGCTTGTTTATACTTTCCTCATAATATATTTAGTTAATGGACCCTACCTAGAATTTTCCTAACATAACTGTTCACCCTTCAAGCTCCATTTAAATGTCACCCTTTCCAGGAAGCCTTTCAGGATCACTCTGTCTAGAAAAGATTTCTTCTTCTTTGTTTCTCCCAGCTCCACAGCACCTGTAGAATGGTCTTTCGGAACTTATTTACTTTATTCTAATAAACTGTCTGGCTATTATTCCCTGAGGACAGGGACTACATATTCAACTTGGAAGAAAAAAAGTTTTTAAAGAAAATATTCCCTAAGCTGTATTGCTTACCTGGTTTTGCCTATTAGGTATGCCAAATATAGTATTATCTATGAGAGGAAACAATGAAATAAAAAAATATTCATAAGTAATATATTATGATCAAGTGTAAGTATCTTCAATGAAAGAATGGCTTCGCATAAAAAGAAAAATAAAGGATTTAGATTAGGTTATTCCTCATGAATAAACAACCCTAATATCTGAGAAGTAGATCATGATACAAATTAAATTTTTCTCATGTAACCCATCCAATGAACCTGCAAAAAGATCTGCTCATCATAGTCACTGAGGGATCCAGGCTGGTGGAAGCCCCTTCTCTATACATCTTTACACAATCACTAAGTCCGAAGAAGGGAACCTGGCAAGCTCCAACACACTGGCTTTCTGCCCATGGGTGACATATATCTCTTCTGCTCACACCATAAGCCAAAGTGCATAACACAACCTGACTTCCAGGGAACAAGGAAATGCAATCCTACATGTATTCAGAAATGGAGACATTTTGAAATGTTTAGAGACTAGCACTCGTGAAGACTGCCTCATATTTTCCCTAGAGTTGAAGAAAAACAAAAGCAATAAATTTCAAAATTTACTTAAAACAGCAAAATACTTAAAAGTAGGAAACTCTAAGGTTGATCAAAGATGCCTTTCAGTAACCCAGGGAACTGTTTCCCTATGGTGACATTTTAAGTATTTTCCCCTTAAGATTAGATTAAAGATACAAATGCTTATCATCCTTGCTTTTGCTCAATACAAACTTCAAGTCCTGGCCAAGACAAAAAGACATAAAAAAGAAAATGAGGTACAAACTTTGGAAGAAAAGAAAAAACCTTCTACTTCCAACAGTACAATATGAATTTGTTGATACTGCTTATCTTTTGATTTTTTTTGGATTTTTCTATCAGAATTAATAATCATGAGCAAATTTAGCACAAAAATTACTTTAAAAAGCAAAAGCAAAACATAAGTGATCTGTACCAAAGCAGCAGAGGAACCAACAGTTGTATAAATGGAGTCTTAGAAAGAGAGGAGAAGAGCGAGTATGGGGCAGAAAAATTATTTGGGGAAATATTGGTTGGAAAATTTCAAAATTTTATTTAAAGATCCATCCATAATTATAAGAATCAAAGCAACCACCAAGCAGGGGGGAAAGTCCCACAGGCACATGATTTTAAACTGCTGAAAGTCAAAGTCAAACATCACATAAAAAGAACAGGAAGAAAATATACCTTAAATATAGGGATCCACAATGAGACAGCTGACCCCTCCTCAGAAACAGTGAAAGTCAGAAGACACTGGAATGACATCTTCAAACTTACTAAAGAAAAATACAAACCTGTTACCCTGGAAAAGTATTGATCTGCAGCAGGTATGCACTACAAGAAATGCTAGAGGAAGTTTTTTGGCTGATGGTAAACGATGCAGGTGAAAATGTGAGTACACAATAAAAAATGAAACATCAACTATTGTGATAAATTTTATGAAAAAAATAAATCAGATGAAAGGGGTAAACTTTTTTTTTTTAGAAAAACAGCAAACCAAATGATACAAACGAAAGAAAAAAATGGAATAATCCCATTAAATAAATAAAAGTCATAATTAAAAGGAAATCAAAAGGCACAAACTTCCAGGTATAAAATAAATAAGTCCTGGGGATGTAATGTACAGCACGGTGACTATAGTTAATAATACTGTATTGTATATTCATAAGTTGCTAAGAAAGCAGATCTTAAACGTTCTCATCACAAGAAAAGAAATTTGTCATTAAGTTTGGTGATGGATGTTAACTAGATTTATTGATCATTTTGCAACATATGCATATATTAAATCAGTATGTTGTACACCTAAACTTCCAATATAATGTGTGTCAATTATATCTCAATTAAAAAAGCAAACCTTCCCTCCAAGAAAATGCTGGGCTCAGATGGCTTCATTGGTGAATTTTATTAAGCATTTAAAGAAATGATCCCAATTATATTTAACTTTTTCTGATTTTTTCCCATAGAAATGTGCACTTAAGGGAACAGTCTGAGTTTATTTGCTGAATGGAGATATTTAGAACTCAGGTCTGGCCGGTAAGGACTTTGACTACAATTTCAAGTGGGTTTTAATATTACTGAGCTTATCCATTTGTTCTTCAGTTAACATTTGACACTGACCCTTTGCTTCAGCCAGCAGCCATTCCCACCCCCAACAGGGGCTAATGCACAAGAGAAATGACAGACATAGGAATCTGACACTGCTGTCGGACAAACAAGTCAAAGTTACAGTCTTCTTGAAGGTGATTAAAATCAATATCCACATAAAGTCAGTGTGTTTGAAAGAAGAAAAAAAAGGAGCACTGGTAAATTTGAGCCTAGATCAAGGTGAGTTTTGCATTTCATAAACAAATGCTTCAGGACAAATATCTGGAGGACTAGACTGATTACAATTCCTTTCAATCTTTTTATCACAAGGTACTCGCTGCAGATAAAAACGAAGAAAGAAAGGACAGCCTTTTATGTGCTTTTCTTTCTCGTTCTAACAATTGCCATTGTGGCTTCTAGAAGAAAACTTCCCCAAACATGAAAGAGAAGAGGCAAAAGCGAGGAAGGGAAGGCTGTGTGTCTGTGAACAGACATTTGAAGGTAAGCTTTCAAGGAAGAAGGAAAGTTCTGGCAAGTTTAAGGAGCATACTTTCACTGTATCTTGAAGGGCCTGGACTGCAGTGCATGAATTAATGTTGCAGGTCAGTTTCTCCAGAAAGTTGCCAAAGAGATGGAGCTTAGTCTACACAAAGTTTTTGGGGGAACTGCTGTCAGGATCAACACCTGTGCAGGAAGCAGAGTTGGGCCAACGGAGAAGCTGAGCTGTAGTAACAACACCTAGGGCAAGCTCCAGGGGAGCCCTGAGGTCGGAATGGCCCTTTAGATACACTCTGAGCTGGGGAAAGGGGACCTAGCCTTCAACCAATCTGGGGATGCATCTCGCCCTCTAGAGAAAGAGTGATCTCGTGCAATGTGGCTCTCTTCAGGGGAGAGAAGCCCAGAGAGGACTGGCAGCTGAGAGCCATCAGCCCCCAACACACTCAGCAGTGAAGGGAATTAGTCCTTCCTTCTTGGCAGAGGAATCGGGCCGGGTAACACAGCATCCATTACTGTCCACTTTTACATGTCTTCGCTCCTCTTGCTTTACCTAAGCCCAAACATCATTCCTCCAGGACTCTGGTGATTGTTTTTCCTAGCGTAAACTTATTAGAGGAAAATTAACAGAGAAAACTCTAGCTCTCACAGCTACAGCTGTGATAAGTTATTGTCTCCTTATTTCATAATCTATCCTAGATTCTCTTCTCCTACAGCTAGTACCTGTGCTGGTCTTGGTGGTTTAGCTGGTGGGGCAACCCAAAGTCATATCTGATTGCCGAAACCCCAGGTCATCAAGCCCTTTTGAGACTGTGACTACCATATTGGTCCATTTACCATCAAAACTTGGCAAAGAAGTACTAAGAGATAACCATATACCAACCATATTTCTCCCTGTCCCCAATGGGTCATAACAGCCTTCCTCCTGAGGTTCAGATCAATTGCCTCTATCAATACAGTGCTCCTCTCCTTGCCGCTGGCTCCTTAGCATGAGGATTATGACGTACACAGGCATAAATCGTACTTTGAATTTCTATGGTGGGTGTTTTCCACCGTAGGAACAAAGACCACTAAACACACAGAGGTCAGAATTTCAGAAAAAGGAAGCAGAAGTTCCCTATGGCTCATTCCTACTTTCACCCTTTGATTCCCGGCACCATGTATTCTAACTAATGGGGCACGGCATTATGTATTCTAACTAATGGGGCACAGCACCATACAGTAGTCATTGATGTGAGTATATACTGTGTCCTGGAAGATGACTCCCTGTCCTTGCGTGGTTTCATTTTTGAGCCTTATCTGTGCCAAATATAAGCTATTCTATTGCTCTTCAATGCCAGCTGCTTTTGGACGCTGTGGTATGTGACAGGACCTGTGGATCTTCGGACTGTGGGCCCACTGTTGCACCTCCTTTGCCATAAAGTGAGTCTCTTGGTTCAGAGTTTTTGAACAGTGGCATATTGACATTTTGGGTGAGACAATTCTTTGTTATGGGAAACTATTCTATACGTTGTAGGATGTCTAGCAGCAACTCTGGCCTCTAGCCACTAGATGTCAGTAGCATCCTCCCAGTTGTGCCAACCAACAGCATCTCCAGACTTTGCCAAATGTCTCCTGGGGGGAAATTACCCCTGGTTAAAAACACTACCTTAGTCTGATGCAATGTGATCGGGAATTCATGTGGATGAATTAAACTTTCTGTAATCCAATGGATAATGATGCTGTCTGAGGTTCTTCAAACAGGAAAGGCAAATCCATATCTAGAATATGTGTAGATTCAAACAGTGTTAATCCAAAATGAACGGAGGTCTCTTCTAGGATGGAATGAGTCCAATATATTGAACTTGCCAGTAGATGGTTGCTTGGTCTCTTGAAGGAATGGTGCTGTATTTGGGGGTCAGCATTGGTCTCTCTTGCTAACTGTTGGGTCATTTAGCAGTGGCAGAAGTTTTATCAGTCTTAGTAAATGGGAGATCATATAGCTGGGCCCATACACAGCCTCCATCCTTGATACCATAGTTGCTGTTTCTTTGTACCCAATGTTCGAACACTGGGGTCTCTGATGACAGAGAGAGCTGGCTAACATGGACTGGCTGACATTTTGTCTACTCTGATTACTTGGCTGTTTAATGCCTGTTCCAGGGTAGACACTCTTGTGGACACAAACATGCAATACAAAGATCTTCACACTTTATGCCCACTCCCACAAGTCCATCCACCAACCATGACTGCAGACTTCCTTGTCCCTGATCTTCCCACCTTTTTCCTTCCAAGCTATTTGTCACCCATGAATTTACATAGATTTTTAATCCTGGGCTATTTTCTTTCCCCCAAAAGAGGAGTAACAGTTGTACCACCTGGAGCTCTGCCTATTGAGAAGATTTTCTCCAACTAATGTCTTTCAAGGTCACCATGGAGAGGAGCTGTAGTGAAGTTCCAATCCATTTCTAGCTTGCACACTCATACCTAGCTGCCAGTTCACAAATCAGGTTTGCTCTTTTCCTTCTTTGTCAGCTGTTGTAATGCATTCTATGCAGAATAGTATACGCTGGGTAGGAGGTCTTGCTTCATAGAACTGTGGTGAATGAAATGTAAGTCTAAGCCTCCAGACTCTGCTGCTTGCTTGGGCCTTCTGGTGCTTTCTGTGCCTATTCCTCAAATACCATTTTTATCTTAAGACCTGGTAGGGCTGATAAAGTGTAATTTGACCTCTTTGACTATTATTTCTTAATCTCTAGAATGAGAGGTTTAATGAAATAACATCTCTATAACATCTTTTCCAATTCTAGAACTCAATGAGAGGAACCATAATTTTGTATTTTGAAGGATGATAAACATTGGCAGCTATTGTATCCTTGCTTTATGACCATGGGTCCCTCACATGGTTTTATCTATGAATACCTCAAAGTCCCCTTTTTATCACTCTCCTGACCAGTTAAATCATTACTATGAGAAAAACCAATGTTTCCAAAGCCAATAAAAATCCTGGGCCCCCAAGAGCAACATTGTTTCAAGTGTTCACCACTCAGTTTCTTGCTCCAATGGCACAATCATCTATACACCCAATTTATAGTAAATGTTACATTTAGAATTATAGACTATAGGATATCTCTGGGAGAAACCTTAAAAATGAACTCCCTGAGCCTCTTGGCCACATATGGCCTAATCTGTCAGAGGGAAAATTCGGGTTCATTGGCCCCACTTGGAACCTCTGTGGTCTTTAATACTTTGGGTGCACTTAGGTCTGCAAAGAAAGAATATTCAAGAATGGATTCACTAAACAATCAGTGAGAACTACTGACTAAGTCAGAGATACCCTGACATGGGGACTGTGAGGCATGAGGATTGCTGCTTAATTGATTTGCAAAGGGAAAATGATTTTAAAGTTAATTAAATACACTTGGAGAAACCTAAGCAGATTGTATTAGTCAGGGTTCTTCAGAGAAACAGAACCAATAGGGTGTGTGTGTGCGCGCGTGTGTGTGTATAAGAGATTTACATATATATAAAGATTTATTTTAAGGAATTGGCTCATAATTATGGAAGCTGTCAAGTTCAAAATCTGCAGGATGGGCCAGCAGTTTCTCTGGAAATCCAGAGAAAAGCCAATGTTACAGTTCAAGTCCAAAGATGTCAGGCTGGAAACTCGGGGAAAAGCAGATGTTGCTATTCAGGTTCAGAGCGTTGCAGAATTCTCTCATGCTTGGGGAGCTCAGTCTTTTATTCTTCAAGCCTTCAACTGATTGAATGAGGCCCATCTATGCTATGGAGGGCAATCTGCTCTACTCAGAGTCCACCAATTTAAATGTTAATCTCATCTAAAAGCACCCTCATAGAAATACCCAGAATAGTGCTCAACCACATATTTGGGCATCACCAGGGCCCACCCAAGCTGACATATAGAAGTAACCATCACACAGATTATAAAATAAATTTGTTTCAGAATTATTTTCACAAACAAATTTTGTTCAAGCTACAACATTATAATTGGATACTACAGTGTGTATCACTTATTTACATTTTTGGAAAATTGGCTAACATTTGAAACCCTCAAGTGACAGCAAATTAATGAAGGACTACTTAAGTCCAGTGATAGTTACTGCCTTTCCTGTTTTTAAAACATATAATTTACATATCTTGCTAAAAATGTAGCCTACGAATACTTTTTTTTTTTTTTTGTATTTGCACTTGTGCAGTAGTTTGCTCACCACTGATTTAGTATCTCCCTCCCTCCTCCCTTTTATTTTTTAAAGGGAGAAAACAAAAGTCCTGAGAAATCTATGATATGGTAAAGATCTTAATGTCAGTCTTTGTAATACTTCCTTTTTCTTATAAAGGCTTTTTTCAAATAAACAAGTTGAAACATGAATCATATTTATTTATTTAACCTAAATATAGTGAAAAGCTTTTAATTCCATTGCTTATACAAGATGTGCTTTGTATATGGAAATTGTTCAATATCCAGTTCGATACCCACACATTCATTACTCATGTTCACCTCTTTTTGGTAACAGTACTTTTTCTCAGATATTTAGAAAATGATTAAAGTTTAGGTCTTATTTTACTTGTCTTTGATATCTGATTAATTAAAGAAAAAACCCACAAGTGACAAGATACATTTATAGATACCCTTAAATTACTTAAAATTTTGAAATCTTAAGCTGAGCAGTATCTAAGTTTTACACACATATAATTGTCCTCATAATTGTGCTGCTAACAAATATTAATTATTGGGAAATTATTGTAAAAATTACTTTAGAAGCTTATTTTCCACAAAAATATGCAAATATTTCCGTAATTTTCACAGTGCTAGTTCTGTTTCAGTAAGCATGATTTATTTATCTATCATAGACGTCATTTAATTTACATTAAAAATTACAGAAGTAATATGTTCATTGAAACTATATTCAAGCAACAGAGGAGCACGTAAAGTAAAAAGGGAAAACAATAATTCCTTTGCCCTTAAAATCAGGAATTCATATTGATCTGCTTCTTCAATGACTGTATAATATGCCAGAGTGTGAATATAATATAATCTGTCCAATAATTCCATTAGTTGTTATTTCTAGTTATTCATGATAAAAAATGATGTGATAGTGAACATATTTATTTATCCTTGTGCATGATTGTTTCCTCCCACTGGATTTCTATAAGAACCACAAGTGAGCCAAAGACTATGGAAAATTTTACATTTTATTATTTATTATCAAATTTCTCTCCAAAAAAATCTGTGATAAAATTAATACTCCCACCAACTGCATGTGTGTGCACCCAATTCCCTACCAATGTTGGAAATTATCCATCTTTTAATACAGTTAGAATATATAAAATATTGTTTCCAATTGAAAATTCTTTTAATGTTATTTGATTCCACAATGCAATAGTAATTATTTTTTCTTTAAGTGTTCATTGTAGTCACTGTTTCATGCTCTTTTATCATTCTTGTTATTTTATTTCTATATAGGATCAGTATGTACTCATCCTGTTTGATCAGTCATTGCCTATAGGCATCTACTTCCTGGTAATCAGGATCTATATCTCTATCTTTATAGCTGTAGTTTTGTAATTTGGCTCAAGCATTAAATTTAATGGCTGACTCCATACAATAATCAACTAGTTAATCTGGAATCTCCTAATGCCAAGGCAACAGTACATATATCATTGGTAATCTCAGATTACACTAAAAATTGTCTTTAATAAAAAGCTCACCACACTACAGATAGCTTCTGCAAAAAACTACTAGAGATTATTCATTGATTCCTGCTACATTACTCACTAGAGTTTTGTTTTATGGAAATATAGTAACGCTGCAAATATTTTTACAAATTGACCAAAAATATGATAATTATTGTTGGGCAGCATAATAGAAATAAATATGCTTAGAGACAAAAAGGATATCACAATCATTTTTATGAGTAGATAATAATTTATGAGTATTTAATAATTGACTATAAATCCAGAATTTATCACTGCATCATTTCAGACTGTTAATAACTTTTACAAATGGCACTGAAAGAATTTCTCTAATACGGGATGAGAGAAGTAACTGACAGCAAGAAATTACATGACCTTAAATGGAAATTATCCTAACCCCAAATACTTATAGGAAACATAATTTTCACTCCAAAATTTAAAAATAAGTAACTTTCAATAGAATTTGACATTGTAAACCTTAATTTTGGTGACTTTTACTGGACACCTTTTTAAAAATTAACCTTTAATTTGGGGATAATTCACAAGCAGTTGTAAGGGATAATATAGAGATCCCATGTATCTTTTACCCAGTTTTCCCCAAATTATAACATCTTGCAAAACTGTAGTACATTATCACAACCAAGATATTGATGTGGACACATTAAAGATGCAACACATTAAACACAATGAACCCAAACCTTTGGGATGTAACAAAAGTGGTTCTAAGAGGGAAGTTGATAGCAAGACAGGCTTACCTCAAGAAGCAAAAAAAAAAAAAAAAAAAAAAAAAAAAACTCAAATATACAACCTAACCTTACATCTAAAGGAGTTAGAAAAGGAAGAACAAGCAAAACCCAAAATGAACAGAAGTCAGGAAATAATAAAGAGCATAAATAAAAGATACAGAAACTAAAAGAACAATAGAGCAGATCAATGAAACCAGGGGCTGGTTCTTGGAAAAGATCAACCAAATTGATAAACCTCTAGCCAGGCTCATTAAAAAACAAACAAACAAACAAACAAACAAACAAACAAACAAAAAATAAGAAAAAAGAGAGGACCCAAATAAATCCAAATAAACAAAATCACAAATAAAAGAGGAGAAATAAAAACCAACACCACAAATATACAAATAATTGTAAGGGAATATTATGAAAAATTGTATGCCAACAAACTGGACAACCTAGAAGAAGTAGATAAATTCCTAGAAACATATAACCTACCAAAACTGAAGCAGGAAGAAACAAAAAATATGAACAGACTGAATACCAGCAATGAAATTGAATCAGTAATCAAAAAACTCCCAACAAACAAAGTCCCGGACCAGATGGATTCACAGGTGAATTCTACTGAACATTTAAAGAAAGAGTTAATATCCATTCTTTTCAAACTATTCCAAAAAATACAAGAGGTAGGAAAACTTCCAACTTCATTCTATGAGGCAAGTGTTACCCTGATACCAAAACCAGATAAAGATCCCATAAAAAAAGAGAACTATAGGCCAATATCTCTGATAAACATAGATGCAAAAATCCTCAACAAAATACTAACAGACTCCAACAATACAATAAAAAAATCATTCACCACAATCAAGTGGGATTTACTCCCAGGATGCAAGGGTGGTTCCATATTTCCAAATCGATCAATGTGCTCCATCACACAGTAAGAGAAAGGATAAAAGCCTTATGATTATTTCAATAAATGCAGAAAAAGCATTTGATAAAGTACATCCATTCATGATAAAAACCTCAGCAAAGTAGGTCTAGAGGGAACATACCTCAACATAATGAAGGCCTTACATAAAAAAAACACACTGAGCATCATATTCAATGGGGAAAAGCTGAGAGCTTTCCCCCTAAGGCCAGGAACAAGACAAGGATGTCCACTCTCACTGTTTTTCTTTCTTTTTTTTTTTTTTTTTAAAGATTTTATTTATTTATGTGACGGAGAGACAGCCAGCGAGAGAGGGAACACAAGCAGGGGGAGTGGGAGAGGAAGAAGCAGGCTCCCAGAGGAGGAGCCCGATGTGGGACTCGATCCCGGAATGCCAGGATCACATCCTGAGCCAAAGGCAGACGCTCAACAACTACGCCACCCAGGCGCCCCCACTCTCACTGTTTTTATGCAACATAGTACTGGAAGTCCTAGCCATAGCAATCAGACAAGAGAAAGAAATAAAAGGCATCCACATTGGTAAGGAAAAGGTAAAACTTACACTATTTGCAGATGACATGATACTACATACAAAAAACACTAAAGACTTCACCAAAAAGCTACTAAAGTCACAGATATAAAACTAGTAAAATTGTAGAACAAAATCAATGTACAGAAATCTGTTGCATTTCTATACACTAATAATGAAGTAGCAGAAAGAAAAATTAAGAAAACAATCCCATTTATAATTGTACCAAAAATAATAAAATACCTAGGAATAAACTTAACCAAAGAGATGAAAGACCTGTACTCTGAAAACTATAAAACACTGATGAAAGAAATTGATGATGACCCAAAAAAATGGAAAGACATTCATGCTCGTGGGTTAGCAGAATAAATATTGGGGGTGCCTCAGTGGCTCAGTCGTTAAGCGTCTGCCTTCGGCTCATGGCGTGGTCCCAGGGTCCTGGGATCGAGCCCTGCATCAGGCTCCCTGCTCCGCTGGGAGCCTGCTTCGTCCTCTCCCACTTCCCCTGCTTGTGTTCCCTCTCTCGCTGGCTGTCTCTCTCTCTGTCAAATAAATAAATAAAATCTTTAAAAAAAAAAGAATATTGTTAAAATGTCTATAGTACTCAAAGCAATCTATAGATTTAATGCAATCCCTATCAAAATACCAAGACCATTTTTCACAGAAGTAGAAGAAACAATCCTAAAATTTGTGTGGAACCACAAAAGACCCTGAATAGACAAAGAAATCTGGAAAAAGAAAAACAAAACTGGAGGTATCACAATTCCAGACTTCAAGTTATATTACAAAGCTGTAGTAATCAAAACAGTATGGTACTGGCAAAAATAGACACATAGATCAATGGAACAGAATTTAAAAAACAGAAATAAACCCATAATTATATGGTCAATTAATCTTTTTTTTTTTTTAAGATTTTAGTTATTTATTTGACAGAGAGAGAGACAGCCAGCGAGAGAGGGAACACAAGCAGGGGGAGTGGGAGAGGAAGAAGCAGGCTCCCAGCAGAGGAGCCTGATGTGGGGCTCGATCCCAGAATGCTGGGATCACACCCTGAGCTGAAGGCAGACGCTTAACGACTGAGCCATCCAGGTGCCCCTGGTCAATTAATCTTTAACAAAGGAGACTAGAATACGCAATAAGAAAAAGACAATCTCTTCAACAAATGGTGTTGGGAAAACTGGACAGCTCCATGCAAAAGAATGAAACTGGACCACTTTCTTATACCATACACAAAAATAAATTCAAAATGGATTAAAGACCTATAAGACCTGAAACCATAAAAATCCTAGAAGACAGAACATGAGGTAATTTCTCTGACATTGGCTGTAGCAACATTTTTAGATTATGTCTCTTAAGGCAAGGAAAATAAAAGCAAAAATAAACTATTGGGACTACATCAAAAGAAAAGTTTTTTTTTCTTTTTTTTTTTTTTAAGATTTTATTTATTTATTCAACAGAGATAGAGACAGCCGGTGAGAGAGGGAACACAAGCAGGGGGAGTGGGAGAGGAAGAAGCAGGCTCATAGCAGAGGAGCCTGATGTGGGGCTCGATCCCAGAACGCTGGGATCACGCCCTGAGCCGAAGGCAGACGCTTAACTGCTGTGCCACCCAGGCGCCCCAGAAAAGTTTTTTTCTTATTACTTAGGCTAATAAAACAGTAAAATTTATTTTTTTTAATAATAATTTTTTATTATGTTATGTTAGTCACCATACACTATACCCTTAGTTTTTGATGTAGTGTTCCATGATTCATTATTTGCGTAAAAGAAAAGGTTTCTATACAGCAAAGAAAACAATCAACGAAACCAAAGGCAACCTGCAGAATGGGAGAAAATATTTGCAAATGACATATCTCATAAAGGGTTAGTAACCAAAATATATAAAGAACTTACACAACTCAACACCCAAAAAACAAATAATCCAATTTAAAAATGGCAGAAGACGTGAACAGACATTTCTCCAAAGACAGATAGCCAATAGACACATGAAAAATGCTCAATATCACTTACCATCAGGGAAATACAAATCAAAACTATAGTGAGATATCACCTCACACCTATCACAATGGCAAAAATCAACAACACAAGAAACAATAGGTATTGGCAAGGATGTGGAGAAAGGGGAACCCTCTTGCACTGTTGGTGGGCATGCAAGCTGATACATCCATTATGGGAAATCGTATGGAAGTTCCTCAAAAAATTAAAAACAGAGCTACCCTATGATCCAGCAATTGCACTATGAGGTATTTACCCAAAGAACACAAAAATACTACTTCAAAGGGATACATGAACTCCAATGTTTATAGCAGTATTATCTACAGTAGCTAAATCATGGAAACAGCCTAAGTGTCCACTGACTGACAAATGAATAAAGAAGATGTGGTATATATATACAATGGAATATCACTCAGCCATAAAAATGAATGAAATCTTGCCATTTGCAACAACACAGATGGAGGTAGAGAGTATAATGCTAAGCAAAGTACATCAGTTATGGAAAGACAAATACCATATGATTTTAAGAAACAAAACAAATGAGCAAAGGAATAAAAGAGAGAGAGAGGCAAACCAAGAAACAGACTTTTAACTATAGAGAACAAACTGATGGTTACCAGTGGGGAGGTGAGTGGGGGATAGGTGAAATAGAAGATGGGAATTAAGGAGGGCACTTGTGATGAGCCCCGGGTGTTGTATGGAAGTGTTGAATCTCTCTAGTGTATACCTGAAATTAATATTACACATATGTTAACTAACTGTAATTTAAATTTAAGAAAAACTTAATATACAAAAAAATTAACAGGATTTATTGATTAAAACAAAAAGATACAGCACATTTCCATCACCACAAAGATCTCTTATTTTGCCCTTGTACAGCCACTTACTTCTCTCCTATCTTTCTTTCCCTCCTACCTATTTGTAACTCCTGGAAACTACTAATCTGTTCTCCATTTCTACAGTTTTATTATTTTTAGAATATTATATAAATGAAACTATACAGTGTGTTACCTTTTGGGATTGGCATTTTTTAATGTCATATAATTCTTGGAAGATTCATCTAAGTTGTTATGTGTTTCAATAGTTAATTCCTTGTTATTATGAAGTTATAGTTGATGTTATGAATACACCACAGTATTTTTAATCATTCATCCATTAAATACTATCTGCCCCTATCCCAGTTTATATTACATATGATGCTCCTACGAATATTTGTGTACAGGTTTTTGTACGAACATAAGTTTTCATTTCTCTGGAATAAATGCCCAGGAGTACAATTGCTGGGTTGTAGGGCAGTTACATATTTGGTTTTTAAGAAACCAATAAACTGTTTTCCAGAGTAGCTAGATCTTTTTAAATTCCCACCAGCAATGCATAAGTGATCCAGTTTTTCTACATTCTTACTAGCACTTGGATTCTCACTACTCTTTTCTTTTAGTCATTTTGATATGTGTGTAATACTATCTCATTGAGATTTTAATTTGCATTTCCCCAATGGTTAATATTGTTGAACATCTTTTCATGCACTTATGTGCTATCTGTGCATCCTGGCCCGTGAAAAGTTTTTACCTGTTTTCTAATGGAGTCGTTTGTGTACTAAGTTTTTCCTATATTCTAGATACTCATCTCTTGTTGGATATGTGGCTTGAAAATTTTTCCTTAATCTGTGGCTTCTTTTGAGCCTCTTCACAAGGTCTTTTGCTGAGCAAAAGTTGTTTCTTTTTTATTTTGATGAAATCAACTTATAACTTCCTTTTGATCATGCTTTTGGTATCAAGTGCAAGAAGTCCTTGCCTAGTCTTAGATCCCTAACATTTTCTCTTTTCTCTTATTTCTTTCTAAAAATGTTATAGTTCTATGTTTTACCATTAAATCCATGATCCATTTTGATTTATAGTTTATATAAGGTGTGAAGAGGAGGCTGAAGTGGTTTTTTTTGTTGTTTTTTGTTTTTGCCTATGGACAGCCATCACTCCAGTACCATTGATTGAAAAATCATTTTTCCTCTATTGCATTGCTTTTGCCCTTCATCAAAAATCAGCTGGGTGTAATTGTGTGAGTGTACTTCTGGGTTCTTTACTCTATTGCATTGATCTATGTGTGTATTCCTTCACCACCATCACGCTATCTTAATTACCATCACAATATAATAAGTCTTGAAATCAGGAAGAGGAGTTTCTTCCACTTACTCTTTTTAAAAATTGTTTTAGCTGTTCTAGTTCCTTTGCCTTTCCATATAGGTTTTAGATAATCTTTCTCTCGCTACACAAAAACTTTGCTGGGATTTTGATAGAAATTGTGTTAAACCTGGATGGGAATTTGGGGAAAACTGACATCTTTATTATGTTGAGTCTTTCAATTCATGAACACTGTATGGCTCTATACTTATTTATATCTTCTTTGATCTCTTTCATCAGCATTTTGCAGTTTTCAGCATAGGTGCTTATTAGATTTATACCTAAATCTTTCTTTTTTTTTTTTGAGTGAACAAAAATGGCATCGTATTTTTAATTTTGACATCTGTGTGTTCATTGTTAGTATACAGAATTACAATCCACTTTTATTTTATTACTTTTTAATTTAAAAAATTTTTATTGCATCATTTCCCACCTGCAGCTGCTGCCACTGCTGTGGACACTGCTGACCCCCCTGACCTTGCTGACCATGCCTGACACCTGTGGGAGACCTACAATTAACTTTTATATGCTTATATTGTACCCTGCAATCTTGCTGAACTCACTTATCAAGTCTAGGAGTTTTTATAGATTCCTTAGGATTTTCTACAGAGACAATCATATCCTCTACAAATATGAGAAGTTTTATTTTTTCCTTTATAATCTGTGTGGGTTCTTTTTTAAAGATTTTAATTTTTTAGAGCAGTTTTAGATTCATAGAAAAAATTGAGAGGAAGGCACAGAGGTTTTTCATAGATCTCCTGCCCACACACATGCATTGCCTCTCCCATTATCAACATCCCTTACCAGTAGGTGCCTTTATTACGCTAGATGAATCTACACACTGACACATCATTACCACCCCAAAGTCCATAGTTTACCTTACGGTTCACTCTTGGTGTTATACAGTCTATTGGTTTGGACAAATACATAATGACTTGCATCCACCATTATAGTATCATGCAGAATATTTTTACTGCCCTAAAAATCCTCTGCGTGCTGTCTATTCGTCTCTCTATTCCCCAACCCCTGTCAACTGCTGACTTTTTTACTGTCTCCCTCATTAGTTATTTACAGGATGTTGAATCGTTGGACTCATACAGTATGTAGTGTTTTCAGAGTGGCTTCTTTCACTTAGAATATGCATTTAAGTTTCCTCCATGTCGTCTTATGTTTTATTTTTTTAAAGATTTTATTTATTCATTTGTCAGAGAGAGCACAAGCAGGGGGAGCAGCAGGCAGAGGGAGAGGGAGAATCAGGCTCCCCGCCGGGCAGAGAATCCCACGTGGGCTTGTCGGGCTCAATCCTGGGACCCTGGGATCATGACCTGAGCCGAAGGCAGACGCTTAACCAACGAGCCACCCAGGCGGTCTCTCCTCATGGTTTGAAAGCTCATTTCTTTTTAGAGCTGAATAATATTCTATTATCTGGATGTACCACAGTTTATTTAACCATTCACCTCCTTAAGGACATCTTGGTTGCTTCCAAGTTTGGGCAATTATAAATAAAGCTGCTATAAACATCTGTGTACAGTTTTTGTGTGGACCTAAGTTTTCAACTCTTTGGGTAAATACCAAAAAGGGCAACTGCTGGATTGTATGGTAAGAGTATGTTTAGTTTTGTAAGAAACTGCCAAACTGTCTCCCAAAGTGGCTGTGCCAGTTCATTCTCATCAGCAATGAATGAGAATTCCTGTGGCTCCACATCCTCACCAGAATTTAATGTTAGTGTTCCTGATTTTGGCCGTTCTACTTGGCATGTAGTGGTATCTCGTTGTTTCAATTAGCACTTCCATGATGACATATAATATGGGGCATATTTTCATACACTCATTTGCTGTCTATCTTCCTTGGTGACACGTCTGCTAAGATCTTTGAACGATTTTTTAATTGAGTTATTTGTTTTCTTACTGTTGAGTTTTATGAGTTCTTTGTATATTTTGGGTAACAGTTATCAGATGTGTCTTTTGCAAATATTTTCTCCCAGTCTGTGCCTTATCTTCTAATTCTCTTGACATCATGTTGTGCAGAGCAGTTTTTAATTTTAATAAAGTCCAGTTTATCAATTATTGTTTTCATGGATCATGCCTTTGATGTTGTATGTAAACCATACCCAAGATCATCTAAATTTTCTCCTATGTTATCTTCTAGGAGTTTTATAGTTTTGCACTTTACATTTATGTCAATAATCAATTTTGAGTTAATTTTTGTGAAATGTGTAAGGACTATGTCTAGATTCTTTTTTTTTTTTTTTTTGCATGTGGATGTCCAGTTGTTCCACTACATTTGTTGAAAAGACCATTTTTGCTCCATTGTATTGCCTTTGTTTCTTTGTCAAAGATCAACTGACTCTGTTTATGTGGGTCTATTTCTGGGTGCTTTATTCTGTTCCATGGATCTATTTGTCTGTTCTTTCCCCAATACCACTGTCTTGATTACCATAGTTTTATAGTAAGTCTTGAAGTCAGGTAGTGTCAGTCCTCTAACTTTGATACTGTGTTGGCTCTTCTGGATCTTTTGCCTCTGCATGGAAACTTTAGAACCACTTTATTGATATCTACAAAATAATTCTCTGAGATTTTGGTTGAGATTGCACTGAATCTGTAGGTCAATTGGGAAGAACTGACATCTTAACAATATTGAGTTCACAAGCATGGACTATCTCTCCACTCACTTAGTTGTTTGTTTGTCTTTTTTTAATTTCATTCATCAGAGTTTTGTAGTTTTCCTCATCTTGCACATATTTTGTTAGCATTGTACCTAAGTATTTCATTTTTGGGGGTGTAATGATTTCTATGGTTTTTATCTCCTTTTCTTGCCATATGACATTGACTGGAAATTCCAGTCACTATTTGAATAGGAGCAGTGAGAGCAGACATCTTTGGATTGCTCCTGATCTAGGTGGAAAGCATTCGGTCTTTCATCATTAAGTCTATCTTTGCTGTAGGGTTTTTATTTTTGTTTTTGAAAGTGCTCTTTATCAAGTTGTGGAATTTCCCCTCTATTCCTAATTTTCTGGGAGTTTTTATCATGAAAGAATAATGAATTTTTGTCAAATGCATTTTATGTAGCAACTGATACCATTATGTGATCTTTGTTCGTTAGACTGTTAATACGGTGTATTACATTACTGATTTTCAAATAGTAAGTTAGTCTTGCATCCCAGAAATAAACACTGCTTTGTCATGACATATAATTCTTTTTATATATTGCTGAATACTATTTGCTAATATTTTGTTAAGGATTTTTACTTTTATATTAATGAGGGTTATTAGTCTGTACTTTTCATTTTTGTACTATCTTTGTCTTGTTTTGGTATCAGGGTAGTATTAACTTCATAAAGCTAACTGGGAAATGTTTTCTCCTATTCTTTTTTTTTTTTTTTTTGGAAAATAGTGTGTGTATGGTGGATGTTACTTTTTCTTTAAATATTTGTATAATTAGTTTCAAAATTATAAATTCAATTCCCTTAATAGTTCTAGTGTTATTGCAATTATTCTCATCTATTTCTTATTGGGTGAGTTGTGGTAGCTTGTGCTTTTTGAAGATTTGGTCCATTTATTCTAAGTTATCAAACTTATGTGTATAGATTATTGATTTGAGACATCTTCTCTCTCCTAATATAAATTTAGTGATATAAATTTCCCCCTTAGAACTGCATTAGCTATGACCCACAAATTTTGATATGTTGTATTTTAATTTTCATACAGTTCAATATATATATGTTTTTAATTTTCCTTGAGACTTTCTCTTTGACCCTGGTTACAAATGTGTTGTTTAGCTTCCAAATGGTTAGAGGTTTTCCTGTTACGTTTTTGGTATTGGTATGTAGTTTAATTCCAGTGTGGTCCAAGACCACACTTTGTGTAACTTCAATTATTTTAAATGTGTCATAGTTTGTGTTACTGGCCAGGATATTGTCTATTTCAGCAAAGTTCCATGGATCTTTGAGAGGAATGTGTATTCTGCTGGTGTTGGGGGAGTTTTCTATAAATGTCAATTCAAGCCTGTGGGCTGATGGTGGTGTTGGGTTCTTCTATATCTGTGCTGACTTTCTGTCTGGCTGTTCCATCAATTATTGAGAGAAGGACGTTGATATCCTCAACTATAACTGTGGACTTATTTCTCTTTCCAGTTCTATCAGTTTTTGTTCCCATATTGTGCTGCTCTGTTCTTTGGTGCATATACATTTAAGATTGCTAGGTCTTTTTGGTGAATTGACATTTTAACATTTTGTAATGTCCCTCCATGTATCTGGTAATTTAATTTGCTTTAGTTTTCGCTTCCTCTGACACCACTGTGGCAGGTGAAGTGTGGGCATTACTCATTACTCCTAGATGTGTTTCTGGTTTCCCTTTCAGCCTCTGCTGACTCCTGAAAAGAGTAGGGGCTCCTTATTACTGCTAGGTGTGAGTAAGAATTCAGACTCCCCACTAAGCATCCTCTGATAGCACCCTGCTGGTAGAAAAAGGAGGAGTGCATCCTCCTGCTCTGCATGTGACACCGGAGAGTGGGTAGATGGCTTCATTACTACTGGATGGTGGTGAAAGTCCTGATGCTTTACTCAGCTTTCTCTGACCTTACTCCAGTGTTGGGGGGGGGGGGCGGGCATTCCTCATAGCCTGATGATGGTGGAAGTCTAGAATCTCCTGTCAGCATTCACTGGCATGGGTGAGGGTGGGGCCAGATTTTTCTTTTCTGTGGTATTTAGCTAAAGTAGAGTAGTTATTGTCTAAAACTTCTCCTTCTTTCTAGACCATCCTATTCCTGGTTAAGGAGAGCAGGCTTTTGTTGGGGCTTTTTTGGTCTATAGCCACTTGTGTTTCTGAGTTACCAGTTTCTTTAGCTCCAAGTCTGGGATATATGAGGCAAAAATAAAATATAGGGAATTCACCATTGTGTCATTTCTTGGGTCCTGAGTTCCTAGTCAGTCTGCCTTCTTCTCTCATCTTTCAGTCTTCCTATGATTGTTTTGTACATAAGGACCAGGATTTTTAGTTGTCCATAGTGGGAGGAATAAGGAAAGGTATGTCTATTCCATCTTTTCCTCTCACTGACAATTTTAATTGAACTCCCACCTCTCTCTATAAGCATTTGCATTTCAAAAGAGATAGTCTGACATCAGCTCCATTGACTGTATTACTTCAGTATAAAATGATTCCTCTCTATATATGCTTGGATGTAAAAAAATGTGAATCATCTTAATTGCAATCAAATTTAGTCTGTTGTCTTTGGAAGGATTCTGCTGGATCAGTGATGCATAATCACAGACAGGCCCCAAACCATGCACATATAGCATCTTCTGATCTAATGACAATATGGCAAATTCAGCCAATATGTAAGAGATGCACATTATTAGCTGACCTTTCAGGCAAGGATTTGCAGGAAGAAATAAAAGAAAAACAGAAAAGATTTCATTCATGAAACTTAAAACAGACCAAAAAGTAGGTGGGGGAAAATGCAACTTCTAACACCAACCATAATAGCAGCCTTTGGGAAAGGTTTTTTTACATGTCATGAAAGTTTTCCAATTTGTTCACTGGGGGAACACAAAATTTCTAGTGTTTGGGGGGGACACTACTTTAAAATATGTATCTTTAATGTCATTATATAAATTTAGACCAATATTAATATAAGAAAATATTTCTTTATTCAATATCAAAAACCATCTCTGAGTACAATAAGCAACAAGCCAATAGTTCTAGGCCCGTTTCCACAGTTCTTTTCTTTTAAGAATACTGTTTTCTAACTCTATGATTATTTTATTATAGAACATAGAGTTTTAAGAAATACACCTTGAGGAATACTTGAAATTAAAAAAATTCTATCCTTTTAAATTTTAAAGAGCAATTACTATTTTAAGAAAAGAATAGTTCAAGTCTTCATACATATCTAAATGACTTTGTAGCAAGCTACAAAACTGAAAAAGCCATGATAAATGAATTGTTGTTTGATCTGATTCTGAGCGTCAATTATCAACTTGAACTAGGCCTATACCTTCAGTATTGTGCTCTGGAATGACAATGTGGCCATGATAGAAGGAAGGGAGGAAGAGAAGATAGGGAAGAGTAAGGAAGAAGCGGGGAAATGTGGAATGACAGAAAGGCAAAAGGAAGGAAAGTAGGAAGGAAGGAGGGAGGGAGGGAAAGAAAGAGGGAGGGAAGCCAGAGAGGGAAGAAGGGAAAAAGGAAAAGAAGGTTCAAATATTTCAAATAATCAGCACTAGGAGGGAAAACTATTATTTTTCATGCATATACCTTATTGGCTCTAAATTAAGAAACAAGGAAAATAAATAAAAAGCACTGGATTTTTTTTCTTGCCTTCTTAAACTTCATTCCCATCTGTCTGCTAATAGTACCCCAGTTTTACTGTGGAGATCAATGCTTCCTAAGGGATGTGATAAGCCCATTACCCAAGTCAGGTCAATCAGTATGTATAATACAGAATGTTAAAAACTTTAATAAGACATAATAAAGCAACAATATTTGTCTCTACCTAAAATTTTGTTCATTAGCCTCATTCAACTAAAATATAGAGTCTATAATCATCTAGAATAAAACCCATCTGAACATCTAGATTGAGTGATGACCATAGTTTTGTAGAATATCCACCAGTATTCACTTGAAAATGCCCAGGTTTCCATGTGGATTTCATATCCATAAGAATGTTTACTGCTTGAAGAACGACTTGCTCCTTGAAAAAATTCAACCGGACTGGTCAAGACAAATGTGCTCTTAAAGCAGTTAAGGTAATCGGTCTGCCTTAAATGGCACAGGCTACAATTTCACAGACAAACCACTTTCAGAACTCTCTACTGGATAATTTAAATAGGTAGGCTGTTCGTGAGACTTGCATATAATTTGCACTATGATGCAGGGGAATGTTTGTGGTCTCCTGTAGGCTATTTTATAACATTTTTCAAAAAACTTCTAAGAAATCATATCCACAGAACGTATTACTTGAAGGTACCGGAAGGCATCAGCCTTTAATTACAGGGAAAAGCATTTCTGTTGAAATACAGTTAAGAATAGAAAAATATATAACTTCTAATGGATTGAAGGCACATTTTACAGTTCCTATTGGACACTGGATTATGTCAGTTGAAAATCAGAACCAGGGTATACAGTAGAGTTAAACATTCTGGAAATTTTCATGGTTTTCTTTCATTTTAGAACTAAGTTGACTGACTATGATGATGTAAAAAGTTGGGTTGAGAGAAAATATACTCAGTTATTTGGTAAGTAATTTCACATGATGTATTTACTATGATTAATACCTACTAAACCCTGAGGATTCAAAGCAGTATCTAAGAGTTAAAGAAATGGGCCTTTGCATGAAACAACCTAACACACAGAAATCCATAAAATTGATGGTTCCTAAACCACATTTGCTTTCATTGTTCTGTCAGTACCATACGTTGGTGCTTCTCCGTATTAAGCAGCACTTATACCTTGGCAGATCCAGCCATTTTTGGGTTATCAAGGCAAACATTTGCATTTGAAATGTCACTTCAAAGTGAAAAATGTGATTTGTGACATCTGTCAGTACAAATACATTTCTAAACAGCTATCCGGTTCCTTATATAATGTAAGCAGAACAGAAAATACATTTTCTATAGATCACCAGAATAAGGCGTGAATGAAATACAGTCTCAGGATAGTAGTATTTTTGTACCATAAATATTCCAGTATAAAGCCCTCATGACTAGATGGCAAAGAACAGAATCAGAACTCAGGTTCCTGGAAACATGTTCTGCCTTAACACATTGCCCCTTCCAAATAAATAAATAAATAAATAAATAAATAAATAAATAAATTATATATATATATATATATATATATATATCAATAATACAGAAATAAAAATCATAAGATTACCCATACACATTAAGTTTAGAAAAGTGACGGTTTTTTAAAAATCCCATACTCTCTAAACAAAAAGATAAAGACTATGAACACTGCGATGGTGTATTTTTATCTGATTTATTTTTTCTACTCTAGCTTTAAAAGAAGTCATAGTTGTACTAATGTAGCATTATATAATTTTAGAGCTTACTTTTCCATTTAATTTTATAATAAACACATACCATAGTTTCAAAACTTTTGTAAATATGCCTGGGTGGTGTTTCATTGAATTGGATGTTCCATAGTTTAGAAAATGATTTCTATTTTTGATCTAATTTTGGAGTGAAGTCCTCCAGATTTAAATACTTTGCACTGATGCCTGAAAATGAAATCATTTTGTCTTCATTTCTTGTGACTTTAGGAGTGTAGTGTTCATTCTAGTTAAACTCAATCTTTTTCAAGAAGAATCTTAAGGAGAAAATCTCAATGGCAAAGTGTGAACAAGCAAAAGATCTGCCAATAATGGGAAAAGAGCTATCCCTATGATGTTGTAATTCTCAGAGCCAAGGAATAAGTCTTGGATATTCTGGGATTGGTTTGTCTAAATATCGGATGTGAAGAAGTCTTCAGGTTCACATTTTTCCTGGATTAGCCAGTCTTTGACTCTTTATCCTTATATAGAAATGGCTGGACTGGTCAGATTTTAAAAAGAAATGAAGAAAAAAATTTTCAGGCCAAATCAAATTTTATGTTTCTGTTTCTCCAAATTATTTTCAGATGCAAGAAAAAGCAAACCACACAGAAGAACTGCACACTGCAATGAAGCTGGAATGCAAGTCTTCATCAGAAGGGAGGGAACAAACTTTGGATAATTCAACCACAAAATATGTGAACCACAAACAAGTGTAAACACACAGGTAGACACAACACACACACACACACACACACACACACACACACACACACACACACAAACACGGGTCGGCCCTTTTCCCAGGAATTTTCATCAATGCAGTTTTTTTTTTTTTAAAGCTTATTAACATCCCAGTAAAAGTATATAAAAATTTCATGTCTGTTTCCATGTTTAAATGCTTGGCTTTACAAATATTGCAAATATACAAAACAAAACAAAACTTCAAAATAAAAACATACAATCCATGGAATTCAGTTTCTTATAATCAGGCCATACATAGCCAATTAAAATAAAAAATAAGTGACTATGCCTCAAATCTTCCTCTAGGATTCAGGCCCCAAATCTTTCCCTAAAATATAGGCATTTTTACCATAAAGTGTCTTTTTCTTACCTCTATTATTTAGGCTCATTTATGTAGAGGACAGAAAATTTCTATAAAATAAAGTTAGGGATTAAAGACACCCATCAGGTTGCCCTTTTCTTGGGTGCAAATAAGTTAAAACTTTGCAGTTAAAGCATAATGGCCGGATATCAAATTGTAGTTTCTTTGCCAGTTGCCATACTTCTTTAAAAGTATCTAGTTATGCATAAATTATAGAGTTTTAGCAATATTTTGACTTTTTAATTTTCTCAGATAATATTTTCACTAGGCTATGAAATCCCTTTCAGGCATCTTTATAGTAAAATGAAAATTTTCTATGATGTCCAAATCTTTTGGGGAAATAGTAATGTCTTACATTTCTTGACTTTGTAGTTATTTTTAAAAGATCTTATGCTATAAGATTATATGATTGATTTCATTCATTTCTTCTTTATTCCTTCATTGCCTTATACGTGTCAGCTATGGGATTAAGTTTCAGGGATTTCTACATGCATAACATAACACACACCCACAACGGGCTCTCATTTGCCTATAGGTAAGCAGGTAGTTTAAAAGATGATTGGGTACTTTTATTTTTGAAAATATGGTAGGATAGTTGTCCAGAAAGACTCTTGCAGAAAATAATACCTACAAATACTGAATAAGTTTTTGTAAAATGATATGTTTTTGTATTACTTGTCTGAACTGATGAACAAGACAAGGAAATCTTAATGGGGAGATAGTAAGAAGGTATAAATACAAAGAAGCAAGCAAGTTCCAAAATCATTGTTTGTCTTGAGGGCATCTGCCATACTTGGTGGCCCACAGCTGCATGGGCAAAGTAGAGAACAAAGCCTGGAGTCTATGCAAGGGGAGATACAAGAGGGAAAAAATTCCAAAACCAAAAGCCTCCAAATGGTGACATCCTGGTAAATGAACTGAGAAAGAACATTCTCAGAAGGAGATTGAAGCCATAAAAGCAACTGTGAATGAGAATCACCAAAATAATCAGACTCAAAATACTGTAGGCTTGTAAAGACACACACAGACTATGAAATGATCATCAGTCATATGTTTCGAGAAGCAAGATATGAAGATTATCAGGAAGGACAAGAAATTTTTCAAAAATCACTAGATATATGTAAAGCAAGAACCAAATAATGAATCTGAAAATAAAGGCTTTAAGCAGAATATAGTAGAGACAAAGAAATTAAAAATATGAAATATAGTTAGGCAAAACAGAAGATAAAGAAGGTAACTGAAATTTCAGATGGAGAATGAGAGACAGAGACAGAGAGAAAGAATGTAAACAAAGAAACATTCAAAGTGTTAATGATTTAGAATTTTCTAGCATTACTGAAGGATATCAACTTTAAGCTTCAGGAAGTCCAAATATTAAAAGCACATCTAGGTATACTGTCAAACATAACACCAAAGACAAAAAGATCTTAAAAGAGAAACAAGATAAAATAACTTCAAACAAATAAAAATTAAACCAAAGCAGACCTCTCAATAATAACACTGGAAGTCAGAATAATATCTTCAGAGCTCTGAAAGTAAATTCAGAAAGAAATGAAGAAGCATCAGCTTAGAATTTTATACTCAGTAAAACTATCTTTTGGGAATAAGGGTAAAATGAAAACTTTTTTTTTTTTTTTTTTTTTGTATTCCAAGGAAAAACTACTTGAAAAAGAATACTGGAATTTGAGATATAATCCAAATTATAAAAATAATCTCTTACATTTTGTTCTGTTTGTAATTTACAACATTCTTTCACATTTCTTTTCTTGCTTGAGCCATAGTAATGTGGTGATGCTCTTGCCCCAAATAAGAAGTTATGTTTTTCCAAAGTTCAAAAAACAAGTTTTATTAATTAACTTTAAAATGACAAAAAAATATGTAATCCATCTAGCTGACTTGGAAAACACCATGTAAAGAAATAAAAAATCATCCAATATCTCATTCCTCAAAGATAATCACTGTCAGTTAATAATTTGCTCCAAAATCTTCCTATAATTTTCCACCCAGATGTCTTTTTATAGTGTACTTTTCCCTTGAAAATAGATCATAAGCATATTACTATGCCAATCATTTTTCCTATTATGTTATTATTTTTTAAATGATAGTTAGCCTTTATCATATGAATCTTGTTTAATCATTAAAACACTACTTAGCTACTGTGGTAGTCTGGATTATTAAACAGCAAATATTTGCTTCCCTCCCCTCATACTGCAGATGATCTTCTAACGCTGTTGATTTCAAGCTTGGCCATGGAACTTATTTTGGCCAATGGAAGTTAATGAATTTTATGCAGAAATGATAATTGTATTTGCCCAAATCGATTTGGCTCTAATGCTTTGATGACTCACTGTAGATAGCTGTCAGTCCTTTCAGTTTCGGACCCCCCAAAAATAAGCCCATCTGGAACAAATCTGAACCCAAACTGGACCTTAGAGCCAAGTACGGTCACCACAGAGCAGCCCAGTCAAGCCTAGTCTAAATCAGCCAATCACTGTTGATCTGCAGACACATAAGCATTATTCTAGAATAAATGCTTGCTATTGCAGATAAAGAGTTTGGAGATGCTTTTTTGCATGCATTACTGTGTCAACATCTGATGAATACAACTGGAATTGAATATTGAAGTTTTTTCCAGTTTTGCTTTTATAAATTGTGCTTCAATGAACATGTCACTACAGCTTTTTTAAAAAGTATAATTATTCCCTTTTCACAGAGGAAGAATCTAGGGTTTGGTTTAAGTGTGTACCAATGGTACACAGCTATTAAGTGGCAAATATAATATGAATTTGCATCTGTCTAATGCAAAAGCCCATGTTCTTTATAAGATACTACATTGCCAGTCACTGAAATATGTTTATTCTTTGGGATAAATACATACTAAAATAAGTCTGGTGTTTTATATGGCATAGGATAGCTTTGACTGGCAATGTAAGTATTAACTGATTTTAGTTTTATGTTCATTTAAAATTAAATATTGCACTGAATTCTTGTTACATGAAACACTAGAGTCTCTATATCTGTCATTTAAAGCAACTTTAATTTGGTACAATTTTTTTTTCTGAAAGCAGACATTAAATCAGACAATAATTTGTAATGGAAACTGTAGGTTCAATATGAGAATGAGTGGCTTGCTAAAATTTTCATTTCTTGGTTCCCTCTTTTTAAAATAGGCATTGTTTTCTTATGATCACTGAAAGTTTATTCATATTTTCATAAACATACACAGTAAGATAACACTTGAAAGGATGTGATGGTACTTTTTATTAGAAGTCAGTAATGTTCACATTATTCATGTGGCACAGGGTCATAAGGGACTAATACACATCTTGTGAACAAGCAGACATACAAATTAGTAGCTACCAAAAGAACTCCACGTTCCACCTATGTTTGCTAAGTTAAACATATTTGATGTTTAGGTGGTCCATCTAGAATTAAGAGTATGTCTACAAGTCAAGAGAATACCATTCATTTTTTTTTATGTTCAGCCAATATCAAACTTGACATCATGAGCTCAAAAAGTAAAATGAATTTAGTTAGAATAATTCCAATAGACTAAAAGCATTTTCCTCATAAGCCCTCTCTACAGGAGATACATATCTTTTTAACTTGGAGGTCGAGGGATATTATTGCCAAACGGACAGATTATGGCATTGGGGATCAATTTGCAAATTCAACCATTTCTGTATATGGCCCTTTTGTTATGTGACTATAAATATGCACATAATATTTTGATCAGTTGGGTTCAGTCACAAAAAGAGAAGTCGAGTTAACGAAGTGAAAAGTACAGATCAGCTTTGTCTTTCACAAGCAAAATTGCCTAAAATAAAAACTAACAGGTCATTTCCAAAATGTAACATTTATTGAAGTACACACCCAATATCTTTGAGCATGTACCCAAAAAATGATGACACAAGAAGGAATGGAATGTAAAATGAGAGACATGAAAACATAGTCCTGGAAGCTAGCAGAGACGAAGTCATTGTCTAGTGAAACCTTTCAGAGAAACTTAATCATATCTTTTCAGTCGTCTTAAAGGAGAATTCTAGAAAGTAGCGATAATGGGCAGAGGTAGTGGTGGAAATGCAGAATAAGGGTATGATGGAAGGAAATAAGCCTAGTTTAGATGCATTGTACGATCTTGAGAGTGATGAGAGCTAATATAGGAAAAGCAGATTGAATGTCCATGAAGGATGATTTTATGTATATCTATATCTGAGTATGAATATATATGTGTACGTATATGTATATCTATCTATATCTATACCTACAACTACTGAGCTGAGAGTGTATCTTTCCATATCATGCTTAAAATATTATAATCATGAAGGCTTATGCATGCAGATTTAAGAATTTTCTGAATTTCTTTTCTTCCAGAGCAAGATTGCATTCATGCTTTATGCATGTCAATACTATGACAGGGAGTTAATTGGCACCAATGAAAGAGGCATTGGTGTCTTAGCATTCAAACTCCTCATGCAAGCATTTTCCATTAAAGAGTTCAGTTCAAGAGAAGCGCCTCCATATTAGCTTTATTTACTCTAATATGTTAGAAACATGTGGGGCCAGTATGGGGCTTGCAGATGTAGCCAACTCCTCCCCCAGAAAACTCATGCTGAAGGGTGTAGGCCTGGGTGATGACCAACTATTTCTCAGGCCTTAGAAACTGCTTAAAAACCATTGTTTACTCACTGAGCATCCAAGACCATGGATGTCTGTGGTATTTCCCTCCACCCCAGGGATTCTCAGATCTTCTTAGTCTATGAACTGTCCATACAATGATGTCATAATGAATGCATTGATGAAGCACTGTCAGCTGGTGCTCACAAAGATAGGACAAAATCACAGCACTGTCAAATGCTTTCCTGCATTCCCAGAATCAGTTTTGGATAGTCTGTATCAGCCAGATGTGAACTTCATCCACTGCAGTCAGCTAACTTGGGGATGACTCTACTCCCACATTGCTGACCATAATTATTTCCTGCTGCAGGAACACTACTCTCACTGCATGTGAATCTTTTGTTAGTTTCCCTGTATTGGCTACCATGTCAGGTTATAAAACAGGTTTTTTTTTTTTTTCAAAGTATGAAATCTGTCAGATCTCTATAAATGTAAGAGGTTAATTAGCATCCCCCAAATCCTTGCTCTACTGGTGTTTATCTAGAGAAAGACTTCTCTTTCAGTATTTATAAAATAGTATTCAAGGCCTCTGGTATAGGCCAAAGAAGCTGATTCCCATGGACAATCTAATTTAGCTACAAACCACATGACTAACCACATCCTACTTCATTTAGCACATACATGGAGGGTAAGAAAAGGTCCACTCCAAGCAACAATAAGCACATGGTGCTCACCTCCAAGTCTTCCCATCCTTTCTGAATACTGCTCTCCTTCCTCCTTCATCAACAATCAAATGGAATGGGGGTATATAACAAAGAGATGTTTCCTCTTGGCTCAAAAAGAATAAATTCTTTATCTTGTCGAGAAATTTACATTAACTATGGGAGAATGCTTTTTGACACTTAAGAATTCTACCTCAAGATTTGCTAAAGTTTCACTTCACTGAAGGAACTCGGTGCATCCTGTTACACATCGAGGGAAGACCTGATGCTGTCTACATGTCTACATGGTGGCCAGTGGCTAAATAAGCCATTGCAGGCTGAAATGAATTCTTCTGTGCTGTTTCTTACTCCAAAACAGTGGCTCACAAACTTCTCTTCTCAGTGACACACCAAGCAACAACATGTATGTGCTCCATATACTCTTATGGGCATATGTGGATTTTCACATCACCCACAAACTTTCTTTTGTCAAGCACTCCAATGATTCATAATCTCCACAGTTGTTAATGACCCACCAGTAGCAGTCTCTCTCACTTGGTTGTCAGAGGCACTGGGGTGAAAGCACTGGTCTCATCGCCACTCTCCACTGAATCTCTTAGAAGAATCTGTGTGTGGGATGGAGAAGTCAGGAGACACAGGAGCTATATTAGAATTCCACTCCAGTCTGATGATGGTGTACTATAGATACGAGTTTGTTAGAAACAACAAAGATCGAGGGAAATTGGAATAGTGATCCAGCTTAAGGTGAAGAGTACCCCATCTGGCTGCTCAGCCAGTTTTTCTGAAGTCTGGAGCATCGCAAAGGCCAGTGAGAGGTTGAGAAGATCTGTTAGTCGTACAAATAAATGGGTCATCGATCAGGAAGGCAAGAAATGGTTGATGGTCCCTGTAGACATGGGCTTTCAGACTCTTGAAATTCTTTTGGCCTGACATAATTTGTACTCTCTCTCTTTCCCCCTGAACCCTCTTCTCCCTTGATCACTTCAGATCTAAAGATTCATTACATTTATGGTTTTTGAGTGAATTAGTGCTACTGTGGGGGATTAAATGATGGGGACTGGACACTGCAAGCTACTTCTCTCTCTGCGGCAGACTCCTGTAAAAAATCTGATTCAAAGAATATCAACGCATGGGACGCCAGTTCCAGTCATCTAATCCTGTGAAGTATAAAGAAACTTTTCCACACCCTTTAATGATACCACAGAGTAGATTGTCAGAGACGTATTTACTCTGAGAAGCCACAACAAAACTTCTGGGTACGACTGCACAATCATGCATGCTCCTTCACCGTGGGCTTGCCCCCACATATGAAACAGATGCCCCACATATGAAACAGATGCTGGTGAGCTTTGTCTTAGTTTAAATTTTATAATTTCAATACACTGCCCAACAACAAGAATTTATTGAAGAGACTAGTCTAGGGTAAAAACCCAACTGGTTATCATAGCCACACATATTTTTTGTGTATTTTCTGGAGTCTTTTGTAGAATCTGACTACAAATAACTTTTAAAGAATAATAAGCACAGTAACTCTTCATCCCGCTTGAATGAGAACACACTGAAATGGTAGTCTGAAAATGTAATAATCTCATCTTAAAATCAATCTTTTCAAGACTCGGTTAAAATAAATAAGAAAAGCCTTTTCCTGTCTCTAAACCAAGTCTGATAAGCATCTGAGACAATTTCTCGATAAAATCTTCACAAAACACATCACATCCCGGGATGCTTTCATGAAACCATTCAAATAATTGCAACCCTTTTCCTCCTTCCATTGTTGCATTCCTTAATGCACACACAGACACATACACAGTCCTGCACACACACACATACACATGCACACACATACATCTGCACGTGGTCCAGAGGTATTTGCAATGCAAACATCTCAATATCCTCACTTTTCTTTATCTTGGACTCAGACATGACACATTTTTCAGACTTTTCAATAATATGCTGATAGTGAATTAGGCTTTTATATGATCTATGGATTATGTTCTTCCAGGAACTGCCAATTTTACTCTAATATGATTCCAGTATGCTGAGAGACTTAGTCCAACTAGAATGTGCTGAAGAGATGAATGTGGCTTCCACACAGGGCATATTTCAACTTTTCCCAAATAACATTCCTGTAGAGATTAGAGGATAATCTGGCAGCCAGACCAAGCCAATTAAAATAGTAATTGAAATGGTTGGAAATGTTTTCCTTGGCAAAATTTGGTTATTTTGCTTCATTTTGGGTTTCCGTGAATAACAAAAAAATAGGGTCAATCATGAGACTGCTAATTTATTTTCTTGGTTATCTTTTCTCATCAAACAAAAAAAGGGCTGCTGTGTAGCTGAAATGAAAAACTGAACACCGTGGTATGGTTCTCATAGAACCCACAGAATGATTCTTAAGCTAACACCAGTAAATCTATTCTCAGCATAGAATATGTGGGAATTGCTGTTGTGAGTGGCAGGGGTAAAATGAGGAGGGGGATTCGGTAGGAAATAAAAATACAGAACAGGCATCCTTGGAAAATGTAGGTTTACTTTTCCCCAGATCAATAGATACTTAAAAGTTGAGACTTCTAATTTAAAGATATCAGAGATGAAGAATTAAAAAATCAATTCGTGTGTCATAATTCTCTTCCGCTGAAATCAGCTGTGTGCTACTAAATCTTTAATAGTCATCTCTGGGATCTGAGAGCATCTGATTTTTTAGTATTCGCCAATGTCTATGATGTAAACACTTTTTATCGTGGCCAATTTCAATCTACCAACCCGATGTTCCTGAACATAAGACTTGGAACGAAACATGCACAACTTTTGCAAGCCACAATAACACTGTTTCAGCACATCACGGAGTGAAGTCATAGTTTTACAAAGAAGACAAGATGTGAAAATGCAATCTAGACTGACATTTGGTAAAAATACTGATAAAAGAAATTAGTAGGCAAAGAGCATCATCTCACAAATTGATGAATCGGAGTTTTGCTGATTGAAATGGTAAAACTTGAGAAAATCCAAATTGTGGAACTGATTTAAAATGCAAAACACCTTTTTATGTCAATCCATGCTTCTTCCCTTTCAAACCCTGCTTGTAAGCTCAAATCCTCTAGAGAAGTCTGAAAACAGGTGGTGTATCCATTTTAGCATCCTCTTGGACTTCAGACCAATTCAAAACGCCATGTACTAGCCGGGCTAATCCCGCACAGAATTACAGGGGGAGCTTCCATAAAGTACTAATTCTTTGACCCTACCCAGGACCAACTAAATGAGAAGGCTTTGAGGGGTGCCTGGGTGGCTCAGTCCGTTAAATGTCTGCCTTCGTCTCAGGTCATGATCTCACGGTCCTGGAATAGAGCCCCACGTCTAGGCTCTCCACTGAGCAGGAAGTCTGCTTGCCCTCCCCCCGACTCATGTTCACTTCTCTCTTTCTCTCAAATGAATAAATAAGATCTTTAAAAAAACCTCAAAACTTTGAGTGAGGCAATGCACTGATAGTTTTAAAAAGCTCCCCAAGTGTTTATTTTGCAAGCAGCATTGAAAACTATACTCTATTTGTCTCCATTCTCACTGATAATGCTCTGAAGAGGTGTCTGTATTCCATCCCATTAAATTATGAACCCTGGCTGGACCAGATATATGATTTCTTTTTTTCTCTTTTTATTCCTTCTCCCAACTCCACAGCATCAATAAAAAAGACTGATTAAGTTTGGGATGGACTAGAAATATCAAACTATTCTGTTGGACTCAATTTATCCTTATTTTCTCATTTTTAGGCTTCAAACCAAGCTCAGAAATTTTTGAGATGGATCACATTCACCAGAAGCATGTACTATAATGATTTTCAGTGATTTCAGGACACGCATGCAGAATAAATCACCTTTTTTACCTAAAAATGGAAACTAATTATACATTTGATTTATTGAATGATTAACACATAGGATTTATCCACATATTGCTGGTATGAGTGTTAGTATATAAAGCAAAAAAAAAAAAAAAAGGAATAAATGTTCCCGCCTTTAAAAAAATGTAAAAATACATTAAAAATATGGGTGAAGTTTTAGTTTTTTCCCAGGAGGACAAACTATATGATGTTATATCATAACTTTGTATGATTCAGTTACTTGCACAATTACTTTGAGAAAAAAAATCAAACGATTCAAAAATGAACCTGGCCTATTTTCCAAATGCACAGTCCTCATCGTTAGTGGCAGCCTTGATCAAATTTGAGAATCTTGAAAAGACACACTATCTATGAATCTTGGAAAAACACACTTCATGTGTAGAAATCTATGCCACCCCCAGGCATTGCAATGGAGCCAAGAACAGCAAGAAGCACAACAAAGAGCAGCTGTGGCTCTTCACATGTGTGGTACCATTTAGGCTGATGCCCAGGATATCGTATCATTGGTCCAAAGGGTGCAGCTGCACCAGCTGGCAGACTGGGGAAGGTGGCACAAACACAGAAGGCAGAAACTGGCACCAAGCCTCACCTCTCCCCACGCTCACTCACTTCCTGCAGCACTACTCTGGGCCATGTGCACAGAGTGGCCAGCATGTGGGCAAAACAGTACTACAATTCAGCCAGACAGCAAGTGTCATCACTCAACTCTGTCACTGGTTGGTCTTCCGTGGAGGCGTATCTGAAATGCAGCATATTAGTTCACCTGCTACACTACAAACTACTCCCAAACACACAGGTTTCAAACAGCAATCATTTATTCTTATTTATACCCAAGTGAGCAGAATGTGGTTCAGAGGATCAAGGTTGGGCTTGGCTGGATGGCTTCGTTACTCACTGTGTTTCTGTGGATTGACCGAGGCAGCTCTGGCCTGTGTGTACTTTTTCCGGAACCCAGGCTGCAGGGGCAGGAGCAACCTGGGAGGAAGCTCTTATCAGAGCAATGGGAGAAGAGCAAGGGTGTAAGTGGAAATACAGGGCTTTTAATGCCTAGACCTAGAACTGGCAAATTGTCACTTTTGCTCATATGCTTATTGACTGAAACAAGTCCTATGACCGAGTTCAAATTCCAGCAGTGAAGAACCACAGAATCTCTGCCCTTGAAGAGACCATGGCAAAGGCATAGACACAGGATGGAATAAAGAATTAAGTCCAATGGATCAATCCATCACATAAGCCTGCCAGTTTTTCTGGACAAGAATAATGATAATGAGAATGATGACGGTGATGCTGATGGTAGCAGCTATCTTTTATTATGCATTTACAATGGCCCAGGCACGGTTCCAGACTCTCTCTGTCTCTCTATATACGTGTGTATAAAATCTCATTAAATCTCCAGGATAATCCTACAAAATGAGTACTGCTATATTCTCATTTTACAGACAAGATAACATTGGTAGGGAAAGGATTTTATAAGCAAATAATGGGCAATTATTAGTTTAAAATAACAATGGTCACACATTTTCTTAAACTACTGTACAGGCATATTATATAGATTACGTACGGTACCTCTGGGATTTCTCACCTTGACACTAACTGTCTTGAGAGTAGATACAGATGGTCTGGGACATCATGCCATGATTATATAGGAACAGGGACTAGAACATGTGTTCATCACTGGGGTTTACCTATGGAATGTGCATATAATTAGAGTAACGACCTCCAAAATAAACTAGCAAACACCTTGACTCAAAAGCCAAAAAAATTAAAATGGAATTAAGACATATCAGGATGAAATTGTGATGATAAATTCAATATGCTTTCCCTCTTCTTTCTATGCTTTTAGGTTTGAGGCTTATGGAAATCTGTATATTGAGGGACCTGTGGGGGTGGATAACTCTAATCCTTTGCCCATTTATATCGCAGAGCACAACAGGAAAGATTACTTCCACAGAACGGGGAGAGGCAGAAGCCGTGATTGTCTCCAGCAGAGGTGGGTGATGTGGAGATGGAACAGCGGACATGGCGGTTCAGAGCAACTTCCGGCAGATCTCCTGCAAACCGCCCGCCTCAGTGCTGCCAGCAGCCATGCGATGGCTGCTTATGATTCTAGCATCTTCCTGGGTTACCCCAAGGTCACAGAGGCTTGCTCTGGCCCTCACTCCTCCAGTGGGTTTTTTCCAGTGCTTAATACCCTATGTGAAATCCTCTGGTTGAAGTAACAAGTTGACCTCTCTAGTTGATTAACTCTGACTGTTTGAGGCGATGAGTGCTGAAAGCTCATAAACAAATAAGTGTAAACACTGATGGTAAATTTGTCCAAAACAGAATGATTATGTCCAAAATATTCTCAGAAGTTAAAAATCTATAAACAAAAAAATAATATATTTTTTAAAGATTTTATTTATTTATTTGACAGAGAGAAAGGCAGCGAGAGAGGGAACACAAGCAGGGGGAGTGGGAGAGAGAGAAGCAGGCTTCCCACTGAACAGGGAGCCCGATGCGGGGCTTGATCTCAGAACGCTGGGATCATGACCTGAGCCAAAGGCAGACACTTAACGACTGAGCCACCCAGGCGCCCCGCCAAAAAATACATTAATAACAGTAATTTAGACTGTAAAGTGCTGTTAACAAATAGAAGGACATTGGGTAGGCAGATTTTTGAAGTAACAGAAGAAAAAGTATACTTCACCTTGCAAAAACAAGAGAAGGTTATTCTTTCTTTTTTTAAGATTTTTAAAATTTATTTGTTAGAGAGAGAGAGAGAGAGCACAAGCAGGGGGAGCAGCAGGCAGAGGGAGAAACAGGCTTCCAGATGAACAAGGAGCCTGAAGTGGGGCTCGATCCTAGGACCCCGGGATCATGACCTGACCTGAAGGCAGACGCTTAACCAACTGAGCCACCCAGGCACCCCGAGAGAAGGTTATTCTTGAATTTATGTTCAAAATATACATTAAGGAATGTTTTTGGAAAACCATAATCATTAATAGAATTAAAAACTACATGTGTCAGTCTCAAATCACTTAATGGTATTCAGTCAAGCATAACAAATTTGGAAAACCAAGCTCATTCATTTTCTCTCTCATTTGTTCAGC
The DNA here is from genome assembly GCF_024610735.1 of Ursus americanus. NCBI lineage: Eukaryota > Metazoa > Chordata > Mammalia > Carnivora > Ursidae > Ursus > Ursus americanus. The sequence continues at coordinate 45,545,322 of NC_142137.1, read as the reverse complement.
AATTTTTCCATGACAACCTATGACTGCCAGGCAGTATTTAGATGCTGGAGAAACAGCAGCAAACTAAGCAGACAAATCCTAGTCCTCAGGGAACTTACTTTTAGCGTTGAGATACAGACAATAAAGATGTTGAATAAATACATTATATAGTACTTTAATAGTACTTTAAAAGAACACAGTTACTACAAAAAATAAAGTGGATAAGGAATTCTAAGGTATAAGCTTACAATTTTATTGTTTAATTTTTTTCAAGTTTTTATTTAAATTTCAATTAGTTAACATACAGGGTAATATTAGTTTCAGGAGTACAATGTAGTGATTCAACACTTCCATATAGCAGCTGGTGCCCGTCACAAGTGCCCTCCTTAATCCCTATCACCCATTTAAGCTTGCAATTTTAAACAGGGTAGTCAAGGGAGGCCCTCTTGAGAAAGTGATATCTGAGTCAAGATTTAAAGTAGCAAGGAACAGGATTGCCTGGGTGGCTCATTTGTTTAAGCGTCTCCCTTTGGCTCAGGTCCTGATCCCAGGGTCTTGGGGTCAAGCCCAGCATCAGGCTCCCTGCTCAGTGGGGAATCTGCTTCTCCCTCTGCCCCTCCCCTCCACTCATGCGTGCTCTCTCTCTTTCTCAAATAAATAAATAAATAAAACCTTTTAAAAAAAGTAGTAAGGAACAAGCCATGCAGATAACAGAGATGAGAATTTTCCAGGTATTGGAAACTCTTTTTGCAAAGAACCTGAGGCAGGAATTTGCCTGATATGTTCAAGGAAGAAGAGGTCAGTGTTATTAAGGTAGAGAGTTTCTAAGAAAGAAAAGAAAAAAAAGAAAAGAAAAGAAAAGAAAAGGAAGAAAGAAAGAAAGAAAGAAAGAAAGAAAGAAAGAAAGAAAGAAAGAAAGAAAGAAAGAAAGAAAGGAGGGGGGAGGGGAGGGGAAGGGAGGGGAGGGGAGGAGAGGAGAGGAGAGGAAAGAAAGGAAATAACCGAGGAGTTAGCTAAATAGTAACAGAAGATCCAGGTACTTCTAGTTTTTTGGATTTTTAATATTTTATTAATTTAGTTAGCTAATGAACCAGCTAGGTAGGTAGCTAATTTTAAGGAAATAATATATGCAAATAGTAAATTTTCAGTAGTGCAAAGGAGTGCATTGAGAAGTAAGCCCCTGCCCTACCCTTATGCAGAGTTCCTAGCTCCCACCCCAGAGGAAACAATGTTACCAGGTCTTCTATGTATCTTTCCAGACATTTAATGACTTTTTCTATACGCCCCCAAGTGAGGTAATTTGGAAAAGCAGAATGTATCTTTGAAGGAGATCTGGACAAGGTTTGTTTTCATAGATGCACCTTCATCTTTGTGCTATGATTATAGGCCCCCAATGAGGATGGCAGCCCAAGTCATGCTCATCCCAGATGGGTGGGGTGGGGCCTATCTTGTGAAGTCACCAAGTCACCTCATGAAGAAGCTACCTGTGTGTGGCCACGATTTATTTTGAGAACTATTTCTATTCCCACATCCAGAGGAGGATTCCATGACTGTCATTTCTTGTGTCATTTTCTCCCAAGGATAAGGAGTGATTTCACTTAGCACTTGAAAACAGGTGTAATGAAGTGTAAAAACAAACTGTAAGCAAAAAAAAAAAGAAAAGAAAAGAAAAGAAAAAGTAAAATAAAATAATAATAAAGTAAAAAATGGATGGAAACTTCTGTGTTTCACCAATGGGTATGGAAAGGTGACAATAGGTTCTTTGTCTGATAAAAGTTAGAAGGTGCAGGGCAATCCAAGATTTTCCTCTAAGTGCAGCCAAATTATGTGTCAGGCAGATGTGATGACCACCACACTATGGAAACCAGCCAAATTATGTATAATGTATACTTCAGACTTTCAGACATTTTCCTTGCAGGTAAAGAAACAGGAATCCATAAAACTCCTTGTATGTCTCTGATATTACAGTTGGTCTGCTATTTTAACATGGCCCTCACAGTATGATTCTCCTCAGTGAGATGTCCTGTGTAATTTTCTAAAAGCATTAGGAAAAGTGCTATATGATCGTAGTATCCACTGCTCTAATCTTAGTAGGTTAAGAAAAAGATGCTTTATTCTTCAGAAAGATCCTTATGATCAATTACTCGTGCATAAGGTTTCTTGATGTACAGAATCCCTGGAAGATGCTAAATAATCATCATCACCACCACCACCACCACCACCACCACCATCATCATCAAAAGGTGAGGGTAAGATGTTACCAACTGGATTTGACTTTGGATATTTTTTGTAAAGTCTATGGCAACACGTCTCAAACTTCTAAAGGCCACTAGAATGTAAGCTCCATGAGATGATGCATATTTCCATAGTGTTTAGACCTGTGCATAGCCCTCATGGCATGGTTAATTTTATGCATCAACTTGGCTAGGACACGGTACCCATATATTTGGTCAAATGTTCTTGTAGCTATTTCTCTGAAACTATTTTAAAAGTAAGATTAACATTTAAACCAGAAGACTTTGGGCAAGCAAATTACCTCCATAATATATGTGGGTCTCATCCAATCAATTAAAAGCCTTAATAGAAAAGAGACTGACCTGACCAAGCCAAGAAGCAATTCTGCCAGCAAGACTAACAGACTCAAACTGTAACTCTTCCCTGGGTCTCTAGTCTATCCTGCAGATCTTGGACTTGCCAAGCTTCCACATCACCCGAGCCAATTCCTTACAATAAATGTCTCTTTATAAATGTAACTGACAAAAGATATATACACATCTAGGTAGTTCTGTTTCTCTGAAGAACTCTAATACAATTTAGTAGGTATAGAGTAGTTCCAAATAGCATTTGTTGAATGAATGAATGAATGAATGAATGAATGAAATACTAATTCATGACAAATGTATGTATGTTTCTTTGGTGGATGTGTTTTACATGTGTTCAATTTTTTTATTTCAAAATAATCATCAAAATACTTATTGTACAAACTCTGTAATTTAGAAGTAAAATTTAACTGTTAAAACTCTTGCTACTATTTTCCTAATAACCTAAATAGATGGTATCCTACTTTCTCTATTTGTAAAGGAAAGCAGTGATAGCTTTATTTTGAATTACACCATTCTGTTCTTGACACAGTGAAATTGCCAGAGTTTAACCGATCCCTCAAAATACCATCTTCTAGGAAAAAATGGTTGCATATCACTAGATTTTCTCTAATCTGCTGACATAAACAGCTGATTACAGCTGCCAATGATTATTTTTCATTAAGTGAAAATTAGTAATATAATACATAGCTCATAGTTTGTGTCTTCCAAAATCAACTTCAACACACACACACACACACACACACACACAAGTGCTCATGTACTAAAATGCCTTTTGTTGCTTTATCTGAAAAGAACAACAATGAAAGCAAGGCCACAATGGTCTCTTCACCAGGCTGAGCTGGTACTTATTTTCCAACAGGTTAGTCATCTCTAGAATTAAAATGTATGGTTAACTTGTACTAGTATTTCCAGTCTTCTCATTCCAACTTTTTTCTTAACTTAAAAAATGACCGAAATTCCATTTTCTTTTACATTTTATGCCTTGCTTGCCTCCCCTGACATATGTAAACCATCATAAAATTTGACTACTAACCTTGTTTTGCTTTTTTCAAAATTTTTACCTAATCTAATGCACATATACTATTCTAAAAGGACCTCTGGATCTAGCAAACTCTCATTTAATGAATCTGAAGATTCACATCAATTAATACCAGTGAAGACCTTTGAGAAACAAGTCAATACATGTATTAAGGATGCTTGAAAATGAGTAATATAAATACAGCCTCCCAAAACAGATGAAGAGAAAACTGTGATTTACTCATGGTCTATTTGGCATCTTCTCTTATTTGTACCTTAATCTTCCACTGCTATTTTCCAACCAGGGCTTCCTTTCCCAGCATAATCAATCTGGACAATGTATGCTTACTATCAAAATATAACCTTCTGTCCCATGTTGAGATTCAAGATATAAAGCTAATGTACTCATGGGTACTAATGGGTTAATACTTTGACACTGCCAGATGCCAACTGATACAGTGTTTTAGAGATGATGTCTTAACTTGAACAACATAATCCATTAGTTGGAATTTCAGTTTTCCATTGATCAACAGAAAAATATCTAGGATAAAAATTAGCTCTTGGAACCCCCTAAATCAAACCAACTAGGAATATGCCTACTCAGACTTTATGGGGAGTTTACTAAAATTATGATTTTGCTAGACACCCAACAAAGAATCTAAAAAGACCAAAACGGGAGAGAAGACAGATATTATAATATTAATATCAGCTTTAGGGGAGAATTTTATCATTTAATATAATTATTTGACTTCCTGTATATTAAGAATGCTGGCTCCTGAAGTCATTCATAAGTAAATGAATCTGAGAGGTATGACTTCTGATCAATAATAGGATTGAGGAAGCCCTTCAAATGTAGCTTCCATATAGAAAACCAAAGGAACGATTCAACTGGATTCCTATGTAAAATGGACAGATTACCCTCCAAGAGAAAGAAAGGAAAGGAAAGGAAAGGAAAGGAAAGGAAAGGAAAGGAAAGGAAAGGAAAGAGGGAGGGAAGGAAGGAAAGAAAGGAGGAAGGGAGGGAGGGAGGGAGGGAAAGAGGGAGGGAGGGAGGGAGGGAGGGAGGGAGGGAGGGAGGGAGGGAGGGAGGGAAGGAAAATAATTTACATCTTAGAAATTAAAGCTGTTGGATGTCTTCTAAAATCAGTCAGCATTATCCATTTAAGGAATTATAAAAGAAGGGAGAGGTAAAATTTGGTTCAATTTTGCATTTGTAGAGATGAAATAGAACTTTTTCTAAGAGAAGTTAATAAACTCAAGATTAGATATTAAAACAAATTCCTTAGTTGGAAAGATGAAATGTACGAAACAGATTTGTTTGGGGAGTTGCTGTGTAAAGCCTCTGATGTTGGGCGAAGTAAAGGAAAATGTTGTTGGATCTGGAGTTTAATTTTTTAATTTTTTTAGTGAGTAGAAATGAACTCATCTCAATAGCATTTCCTCTTTTGTACTTTGCCTAAGCTATTCTTCTAAATTGTAATATTTAGCCGTGCCAATTCCCAGAGATTCTCATATTTCTGTCTCAGTGCTGCTCATGAAATAAACAAAATTCCTACAAACTGGAGCTACATCTTAAATCGATTTATATTATTAGTAAGAACTATGGTGAAGTAAAGCACACCGCACAGGGAGCCAACGGGGTCCACTTTGTAGGCTCAGCTCTTCTGCTGGCTGACAATGACCTCTCTGTGCCTGGGTTTTCTCCCCAGTAAAAAACTCCCTTAAAAAAAGGAGTAATAAATAACTCCTTACTTATCTTCTTCCAACCAGCAGAATTTGTCTTTGTTATATAAAAGTAGCCTGATCATGAATAACAATCTTAATAGCAGTGAGAAATGCATGGAGTCACTTTTCAACAACTTCGACACTCTTGTGTCTTGAACAAAAGCTTGGAAATCATATAAATTTGTTCCCCATCTTCAGTCTGAACTTCAACTTAACCATTCAAATATCTCTTCCAGGCTAATCTTAGAGATTCTCCCCAAGAGGCAAACATCACAACTTCCATCTGCAACCTTAAGGCCAGAAATGGCTTCCTTCCTTCTGGTCTGAGTTGCCTGGCTGGATTTTCAACTTAACATCATGTATTCTATCCTTAGTGGGAGGGAATACAATGGGGCTGACCATTTCAGTGCTATCTATCATTAATCTGAGCCACAGTAAATTTGTTTGTACTAGAGTTTCTGTGGTCTTGCATTGCATTCCAGTGAAATGATAGAACCTGATCCCCTGATGGAATGTTCTCTTGCAGGTCTAAAATGACTGGATGATAAAGCCAAACAGGCTGGCAGGAATACTGAGCAGTTCCTGATAGGGGACACAGGGAAGGACATTGTTTCTCTCACTGACCAGTCTCCTAGCAGCCTAATGCACAGTGGCTCTTGACATCATGCTCTCTAAACACCCAAATTTGGAAATATTAAATCAATTCTTCTAAAATGAAATAGGGACCCAGGAAATTGTGTTTTTAAAATATGGCAAAATTTCTAGTAGTCCCCAGTGCTTAAAAGAGACAGGACTTTTTTTTTAAGAGAGAGAGAGAGCAGGGGCAGGGGGAGAGGGGCAGAGGGAGAAGGAAAGGGAGAGAGAGAATCCTAAGTAGGCTCCACAGTCAGTGCATAGCCTGATGAGGGGCTCCATCTCAGGACCCTGAGATCACGACCTGAGCCGAAATAAAGAGTCGGATGCTCAACCGACTGAGCCACCCGGGTTCCCCCAAAGAAACAGGAAAATGTGATGAAAGGAAGCATAATGATATTGTGTATCCCCACCTCCTGCCTTCTAACAGGTGAGCTCTTACAATGTCCATTGTATAGACAAGGCCGATAAAAATGGAACAGGAACCCTATTGAAAACGAACGCACCAAGAAATAGGCAATGGTCACGATAGGAGCTATTTAAGAAGGAACAGCACAAGACGTTGACAAGATGGTGAAAGCTATTTTTCCTTGCTGACACCCAAAAAGTAACCAGAAAGGGCTTCCTTGTTCCACTCCCCCCTCCTCTGAGTTGTGCGGCTTTCCTGTGAGAAGCCTGGAGGAGGGCAAAGTGGTATTCCCCGAGAATGGGCTTTCCCAGCCTCTTCCAGAGCAGTCCAGGTCTGTGAATCAAGGCCGGGGGTGGGCCCAGCACAGTTTTCCTTTCCCCACGCAGGCCATGATTAAGAAGGCATCTGTCTGTCACCAGAGGCTTTCAGCTGTATTTCCAGCCCAGCTTCCTCCCCACTGACTCATCCAGTGATGCCACAATCTAATGTTTATGACCTAACAGTTGATCACCATGGAAGGAGCAAAACCGACATTGAGATGCTGGACAGTTTCGGAAGAGGCAAAAGAAGACCCTTATTCATCGAGACTACATGTGAGGACTGAACACCCTATTCCTCATGCGGGCACTTCCACGGGTTGCTAAAACTGCTCTGTGGATGTCTTCATGCCTATTGGAGGACCCAAATAAGGACTTCGGGTGACCAAGTACAAACACAGGCCATGGCATTTAGGAACGAAGAACAAGAAGCAGAAGGGAAAATGTGTACGTAGCCATTTAATGAGGTTTGGATGACAAATGCTGTTTCCTTACCTTTTTGCCAGCATGTGGCGAAGGTTTTAAAAGAGAAAGAAAATGTGCTGAATGCCAGGAAAAGACTCAGATCCCCCAAAACTCAACCTTAAAAACAGAGTCCTGCTGGTATATTCACAAGCCAGGAGTATCAGGATCTACTTTCTGGTTATTCCGGGTGCTCCCCCCGCCCCATAAAAATAAAAGCTGAAATGAAAAAGCAAGCCAGTGGAAGAAAATAACTGCTTTTTAGTAAAGATCACTGTATCAAATGCTGTGAGTGGCAGGAGGTCTTGGCACAGATGTGGTAACTAGATGAGGACGGTGGCGTGGTCAAGCTGAAGTGAGTCTGCCTTCTTGGACTGCCCTTCCCAGACTAATAATCAAAAAGAGCTGTCTTTCTCCAGCCCCAAACAGTCCTGTACGAACAGTGTTTCCCAGTAGTGCTTGCGGCTTACAAGTAATGTGAGAGTCTTTTTATAACTGTTGAGGTTTAATTTAAAAGGAAGCTCAGAATCAGCGGTAAAGGGAGGGGAATGTTGTGAACTACAGACCATCTGAATTGGGGAAAATCATAAATACCAGAGTGTCTGATTATGTGAGCGTCTCTTGAAGTCGAATAATGAACCTTCTTCATGTTCTGCTTTTCTGGACTTGGCTCCCTCTGACAAATTTGCAGGCATCAGGGTCTGTCTGGAATTCATTCCAAGTTGGAGGGATATTTTTTCCCTTGACATTTTGCAGCTGAGACAGCCCCGAGCAGGAAGCTGAGGAGCGTAACATTACCAAATATGTCCTTTCTCCTGCCCTTATATTTTATTTCCACAGGAAAAGAAGGCAGATGAGGGCCAATGGGAGCTGGCCAATGAGAACACGGCCACAGGGGCGGCCTCTACTGGAGGTGGGGAAAGTGATCAGATGTCATTTTTCACCAAAAAAGAGAAACTAACTATTCTAGGTAGCACCAGTTGAAATGTGTGTAATGCTGGAGGAAGACGTCTGACCGTTTCCTACAAATCGCCCAGCTATTTCTGGGGAACATTTATCACCACATTGGTCTCATTTTCTCATGAAGGCCTTTACTAAGAGAGCAGGCAGTGTGGTATATTGCTAACATGTCTGTGCCTTTGACCAGATCACTTCACCTTTGGGGGTTTCCAATTCTTTATTGGTAAAAGGAACTTTCGATGTGATGATTTCCCAGATCTTTCCAGGTTCCCATGACTAAAGTCGGCAAGCTAGTTTGATCACATGCCTCAATCACTAAAATAAATTTGAATATCCATCTAGTTACATGTGTATGTATATGTACTGCTTTATAAGTATGTTATAAACTTACAAAATATATAAACACAGAAAATACAAATTAAAAAGGAGACCAAATATGTAAATTCTAGTATTTTCTCTCCAAACCTCAATAGTCTCTCTTAAGCACTCCCTGGGGTCTCTTTGTAGATCACTGCTCTAAGCCACATTTCAGTTCTGATTTCCTTTATGGGTGTAAGACATTAAATCATCATTTCCACAGGGGCTAAGAGAGAAGAACATAGATCATTAAAGTGACTGCAGATTACATACTCTTTGCTTGCATATTAAATACATAAGAAAGTTTTTTATTGTTTTTAAATTATTTTTTAAATTTTTATTTTTTAAATTTTTTTAAAAGATTTTATTTATTTGACACAGAGAGAGAGAAAGCACAAGCAGGGAGAACAGCATGCAGAGGGAGAGGAAGAAAAAGGCTCCCTGGTGAGCAGACAGCCTGACATGGGGCTCGATCCCAGGACCAGGACCTGAACAGAAGGCAGACGCTTAACTCACTGAGCCACCCAGGCACCCCAAAAAAGTTTTTTTAAAACATAATATTTTTTGGTTAATCTTGTTGTACCACTTCTAAAAGACACTAGTTACAGAGAAATTTCTTTACTGAGAAAAACAGCAGTGTAAGTTTGTTGTAAATGGAAATTGGCAATTAAACTTGAGTCAGGGAAGTATTTGGGAGCCGTAGAAATTGGGGTAATCTGGAGTGTTTATGTTGTGTCCAAAGACAGAAGCTGCTTTTCAGCCCCAGCAAGCTTTCATCATGCAGAAAGGGAGGTCTACTGCTGCCAAATGTGATTTTTCAAAAGAATTGGGAGACCCAGATTTTAATGTGAAATTAAGTTACTTTCTCAAATTAATGTTGCTCAAAAATTTTAGAGCCAAGCATATAATAACGATGAACTATCCTCAGCTAATGGGCAGGCTCTTGGTGATCTCTGACCTCATAATCAGCTGATTTAGCTCTGTAATTTTTATAATATTGGCACTGTATTCAGACATCCAAGTTTCTGGGCAGGGTGGTTATGTATGCGTAAGAGAGAAAAACATGAGATGTCATTTCGTTAAGATCATAATGTTTTCAAAAGGGTTCACTTCTTGGATACTCCTAAGGCTGCACCATCAGACCAATAATCTATGTTGTTTAGTCATAAAAATAAGGAAAATATTACATTGCTCTTGATATACTTGTTGCTTTTGCATATGGAAATACTATTAAAAAAGTATTATCTTAAATTTTGATGTTTTATTGATCAGAGATTGGCAAACTTTTTCACAGATATTTTTCAGTAAATATTGAAGCTCTGTGGGCCATCTGGTTGCTGTTGCAATGACTCAGTTCTGTGTGGCCGCACAAGGAGCCATTGACAATACATTGCAAACAAATGGGCCTGGCCAAGTTCCAATAAAACTTTATTTACACTAACAGACTGTGAGCCAGATGTGGCCTGTGGGCTGCAGTTTGTCAGTTCCTGTATTAAATCCTAAGCTCTTCTAGGGTATAACCTGTGTCTGATCCGACTCTGTATCTTGAGTCCACACAATCCTGGCACAGAGGAGGCGCTCCACGAATATTTGTTAAAATAAATCGAAGGGTGTGGAACTTAGCAGTTTATGTCAATAATCATTAACTTCCCATTTGGGAGATAGAAAACCCACAGGAGGGTTTATGCATTGTGTCCACCGTGAGGATTACATTGGCGTATGAATTCCCTCAGGGAATTTGTGGCTCATCCAAATGTTCTGAACAAGGAAAGGAGGTACTCCGTCAGGCTAATGAAGCAACCTGAGACTGCTTAGACCTCACACAGACTGAAGGGCCAAAGAGCAAGAGATACAAGAAGACCCTCAGAATTTCATAAACACGCTTCTTCCAAATCTCTCCTCAACTCTTTTTTTTTTTTTAACAACTTAAATGACCAAATACCAGACATCTATTGTGTCCTTACACTGTAGTGCAGTGCTTCTCAAAATTCTGGTCATGACCCAGTGGGCACACACTAAAATGTTTCCCAGAACAATTCTTACTCTTTCTCTCCCATTTCTAAATTTCGTTTTTATGAACTGAGGTAAAATTGACATGTAACACTCGCTTCAGGTACACAACATAATGATTCAGTATTTGTATATGTTGTAAAGATGATCACCACAACAAGCCCAGTTAACATCCATCATTGTCAGTTGTCATATAGCTACAAAATTTTTATCTTGCAATGAGAACTTTTAAGAGCTACTCTCTCTGCAACTTTCAAATATGCAATGCTGTATTATTAATCAGAGTTGCCATGCTATACATTACATTCTTCACGACTTATTTATTTTATAACTGGGAAGTTTGTGCCTTTTGACCCTCTTTACCTGTTTCTTCCATTTCTCAACCCCCACCTCTAGCAACCACCAATCTGTGCTCTGTATTTGTGAGCTCAGTTTTTTTGGTTTTTTAAATACCTCATATAAATACAGAGTATTTATCTTTCTCTGTCTGACTTATTTCACTTAGCATAATGCCTCAAGGTCTGTCCATGTTGTCACAAATGTCAGGATTTCCTTCTTTGTGGCTGAAGACTATTCGATTAAATATATACATACATATTTTTTTCTTTATCCATTCATCCACTGATGGAAACTTGATTGTTTCCATATCTTGGCTAATTCTTATTCTTACTATGAGTAATTCACTGGGATATCCTCTCTTTGTTTATATTTGATTTATTTTTAGTGTGGCTCACAACTTTCTTAATGGATTTTATCACCCACTAGATATGGCATTTGGTGTGAAAAATCATAGAAACATTCAGTTCTTATTCTAAAGGGATTTACACTCTAACTGGAGAGATAAGATATGTATATACCAACATCTAGGGAACAGTGTAACAGGAGATAAGTCACAGCATCTGTGACACTTGGGGCTCTGCACTGGTAGTAGCTGGAGTTTTGGAAACCATAGATGAGTGGTGGTATTGGTCTAGGCTGGAGGCCTGACACATGGAAAATTTATCTGAAAGGAGTGGAGGAGAAATAAGTGAATTGGGCTAAGGCCTCACTTTAAGGAAGAAAAATAAGTCTTCCAAATAAAAATGCAGTTGAGGGCAGCTTCTTTTCTCCTGATTCCATTCCCAAGATGAAGGAAAAGAGCCTCAATTAAAATTTAGCAAGGATATGCTTACTGGAACAGTATGTGAGAGGATTAAAGAAGAATGAGAGGTCCACATGATTCATTTCCAAAAGCCAAATGGAGCCATGGAAAGGAATGGTCTGAGAAGAGTATGATTAGAATAATCACTTTCACTTAGAAAAAAGGTGAAGATAACTCTTTGGAGAAAAGAGAAAACAAAATTTGAAGATTGGTGAGATCAATCTAGACATGCAGTTAGAAAACAAAATAATATTTTTTATTGGCTATTAAGATTTTTAAGTTAGGCAAATATAGAAGTACTCTGGTAGTTTTCTTTGGTTGGAGCCCCTAGTTTGTCAAATCTGGTGTGGTTTTGGGTAGATAAAGGGGAAAAGAACCAAATGGGTAGTCAAATGGTCAAGTGGATTAATTAACTGTGATAGCCTTATTTAAGTTATGAGTAAAAACACATTGATTGTAGGAGTGAAGAGGCAAGGAATGGAAGGGACAGAATTGGCAGAGGACCCAATAATCAAACATATTAAGCAATTATGTAGATTTCCATTAACATAAAGAAACTATACAGCAAGGGACCCTTGCAGAAGAGTTCTGAGTGTGAGAATCAAACCAAGTTGAAAAAAGTAAAATAAATAGAAATGTCTATAAAATAGCTTGGGACAGATAAGCCCAAGAAAGACAAGCATATTTGAGAATCAGAAAACAAGAGACCGTATACTATAATTTAAGAGAAAAGGACATAAGGCATAGAGAAAATAGAGGATGAGGTTGAAACTGGAAGAGAAGGAAATAATGTAAATACATATTGATTTTCATTTTTAGGTATGATTCTAATTTTATAATAAGAGAAAAAAATCATAACAGTAACAAATAACTTATTTGAAGATCATTTCCACTTTGACAATTCTACAATGGGGTTTTCTGTCCAAAGGCTTTATGAAATAAATAAACAAGAGAAATAAGAAAACAATAATGAAGATGATGGTCTCTCTATTACACAGAAGATGGCACCCTGGAAATCAGTAGTCTAGTTTATAAGACACTTAAGGGAGGGTATTTATAATTATCTCACAATGATGTGAACTGCCAAATTTTTCTCAAAATATAATTAATTTTAAACCACTTTTTAAAAAAATCTTGGATATTATGAATAAATCTAACGCTACTAAGTTCATCAGAAACCAGGCTTCGCTTACTTTACTGACAAAATATGCTTCACATGACACGTTAAGGAAAAACCAGACATATTTTTTAAAGCTAAATATTATATTCTCTCTTAAAGTTTATCATTTTCCAAGTGGCTTATCCTACTTTTCCAAAGCACATCTGGAACAAACAATCTTTAGAAGTGATGTTATGGTTTCAAGGGCAAGGTTTATTGAGCTTGGTTTCAAAGAGCTCCTCAAGATTCCTTAACTTTTCTTCAGAAGAAAAGGCCTAAGTCTTTATCCTAACACTAGTTAAGAAATAACAAAGAATAAAATCAAGCAGCAGGAGAGGTCCAAATAGTTCTGGGCCTCTACGTAAAGGAGAGGGTAGGGGCTCTCATCCTGGAACCTGAAGTTCAGGTCCCTTGTTAGTGGGGGTGCATTTAAATAAAAAAGAGTGGCAGGAGGCATAGACTATCCATCCTAGCTGTAGGGATCTCTTTCAGGATGGGGTCCCATCTTTGACATTTGCCCTCAAAGACAAACCACTAACCTTCTCTCTACTCTGGGCAACTTACCCTAATAGTTGGCTGTTACTTATATTATTATAGAAAAATTTTCCTGGGCACTATATCAGCTCCCAATGTAGATTTAACATATTTTGTTACATCTCTTCTCTCTCTTTATCATAGTTTATTTACAGAGGGAAATTCATTATAAATATATATATTATACATGTTTGTGTATGCTGTGTATATACCAGCAAACAGACTAATTTGACATCCCATTTTATTATCCCCACACACAATGCATATGCAATACTAAATGAGGAGTGAAGTTATTACAAAGTGTCATGGACAGCAAGCAGTGACCTTTGAAAAGTGAAGATTTCCCTAAATCTTTCTCTGTACAAGACCAGAATTTATTCTGCACATGTTCTGTATTGCAACTCATGGCATGGAAATTTCAGTGACAAAACTTTGTAAGAAGGCAGAACATAAAAATGACTGATTTTTTTCAGGAAGAGAAAATCCTCTTTAGAAAAGAAACTGCATCAGCAGAACCAAAGGCATGTAACAATATTTTCTGAGTGAATAGTAAGATATTTTCAGGCTAAGATGACATAACTTCTTTTCCTTGTTGAAATGTCACTACGAGTAAGCCAGGTCATCTAACTCTGGTCCCTTGGATAGTGCTGGGTCAAGGATGGTCAGACAGGCCCAGGAGTAAGGGTTGCGGGACTCAAGATAAGAATAAAATTGGAGGGGCGCCTGGGTGGCTTAGTCATCTAAGCTTCTGCCTTCGGCTCAGGTCATGATCTCAGGGTCCTGGGATCAAGGTTCCTTGCTCGGTGGGAAGCCTGCTTCTCCCTCTGCCTCTGCCTTCCACTCCCCCTGCTTGTGCTCTCTCTCTCTGACAAATACATAAATAAAATCTTTATTAAAAAAAAAAGAGTAAAATTGGAGTGTTCGTTTTGGCAACACATATACCAAAATTGGAATGATACAGAGAAGATTAGTGTGGCCCCTGCACAAGGATGACACACGAATTCGTGAAGTGTTCCATGCTTTTTTCATGTTTTCTGCATATTAAAAAATCATATTGTACCAATTGGTAAACAATTCAATACCTATAAAATGAAAAAAAAAGTAAAATTGGAGGCCAGCATACCATATGTCTCAGTATTTAAGTTATAAATCAAGCTAACACACTGTAAAAAAATATGTTTTATTCTCTTACTTTGACATATGTCAGTGACAATGACAAAATTGGAAATATGTCCAAATCTATGGTTTTTATATGACTGGAAGTCAGCAAATTAACAAAGACAAGCACATTAGTTTTTATTGTGCACACTGTGTTCTGTTGATGGTCCAATGATACTTGGATGACTAATGTAACGGGTATAGACATTTAATAGTAATATAGTAAATATTCTATAAACTAAAAAATTCATAGTACTATGAAAAATGTTCCACAGCCACCATATGCAACTGCTACAAATACCATACTAGTCTGGGAGTATCTCTGGAACCAAGAATCAGGACACAAAGAATAGCAAGCACAACGGCTGCTCAGCACTACTGGGAAACCACACTTCGTTATGAAAGAACGAATATGCATTCCTATTATCTGGAAGGAGGGACTTGATAAATCACTCAATATATTTTATTGTACTTAAGGGATTCTGCTGTACAAAGCCTGCCTTCACTCCAAAGTGGTTTCTTTCTCCAACAGCAACAAAGACCCAGATAGAATTTTTTTTTTTTTTTTTTTTTTGCAGGACACAGAGCCCAAGATAGGCACGAACATTTCCCCAGAGCCCGAACAATGTCAGTCCCAGCGGGAATGTCTATGGTTCCAGGTTGGCCTGTGCTGGGGCTGCGTGCTTGGATCCATAGTAAGGGCACCTGTGTTTCCTTAGAAAATTTCTTTATCCTGGGTTTGTGATATTCAGGGCCTGAAGTGCAGTACACCTTTTGCTCGCATGTGAATGCAGTGCTGGATTTAGGTTATTTCCCAAGCTTGTTTACGGACGTGCAGAATCTAAAAAGGCTTGAGGCATGAACAAGCTTCCACAGAAAGCTGTTATTATGGTGTTCCTTGGCAGACTAGAATTTGGTGATTGTATGTACTACATTGGATTATGAGGGTGGCCATTGCCACGAAGGCATACAGTTGTAGATTCACTTCTAGCAAAAGGGCTTCAGCAGTATTTTTTTTCCACGAACATGGTCAAGTCTACTCCAGGGGAAATAGATTTTCTCCAGTGTTTTGTTTTGTTTTCTTAGGAGAATTTCTGATCCAACTGAACCTGACAACTCCTTGATCTCAAGTCCTGTTTTCTTGCTCTCCTGCCTCTATATCCTTTCACCCAAAAAACCCTCTGTCACCACTGGTTTAATTCCAGTTTAATTACAAGCATTTCAATTTCTGATCCATCAAAACTTTGGTCTTCCCTAAGTATGCATTTCCCACTGCAGTCTCATAACACTTTACAGGCTCGGAACAATGGTTATCTGTTCCCTCCTGCTAGGTTTCCAGAAACAGGCTTTAGAGAGCTGCCATGTGTTTATCTTTCTTTACACTCCAACAAGCACCCCTCCGTGACTCACACACACAGAAAGCCAAAAGCCCTGAACGGTTGTTTATTCTCACCAGCTGGATGACCCTGCACGTGGCTCTCAGCATGGGCGAGGATTAGAGATGCTGGAGAGGTGTGGCCTGTGGAGGTAAGTACGCACAAAACTGCATCCGCCTGCACTTTGCTTAGATCCTCTAAGGAAGTTCAGAGTTAACCGTGAAACTCAACTCAGCTTGTCATCTTTGTTTTTCTCCATTTACGCTCAGATGGGAGAGGAAGGATCAGATAGACTGGCCAAGAGAAATACAAGTAGAGTGGGGACTTGTCATTTTCAAATGCATATAGCACAATATTCAGCCTTTAGAACTGATGCTCGGTGGACAGGTAGCACATGACTCTTGATGGCCTGATTAGATCAATTTGCTACACCTGCTTCAGAGAAGATGGACAATCCTTTACCCCAATCACAAATTACATGTGAGCTCTAGGAATTGTTCAGTTTAGAGCTCCTCAGTCATCTGGCTATTTTCTGCCTAGTCTTGTGAAGTTTTATCCTATGTATGACCAGTATTCGGCAATAGACACATGTTGGATTTCAGTTATATAAAGCTCATCCAGCAGGATGTCCAGTAGGCAAGCTGGAAGACCTAAAGATGAGAAATGTTTGGAGACTTAGAGGTCATCAGTGTATAGTCCTTGAAGCTGTGGTTATGGAGAATATTGCTCAGGAGAATAAGCAAGGATGAGGGTACTTCATTATTAGTGGGATAAAGAGTGAAAAACAGCCAACAAAAGCCTCACATGCCATAGCTGGAGAAGAGGAGATCAAAAGGTCCCTCAGAAGTCATTTTATTTATTGGAGATATCCACCAATTCTGGTCTTAGGGAGAGTATACTGCTGTCCTCGCACAGGATAACAATTTTATCCTGCCCCTTCCTCTCAGACATCTGAAGAAGGCTGGGTAGGTTCACAGATAAATCATGAGGACTAGCCTATGAGAAAAGGAGCACACGCTGGATGAAAATGGAGAAACTTGTGGAAACAGAGATGGATCTCAAAGATTTAATCCAGCCAAGTCATGATCACTCTTGTTAACTTTGGTTAGGCAACACCGTTGTTTAGCTTTTTTTTTTTTTTAAAGTAATATATAAAGGAATCCAAAACTAAACCATAAATATTACAGCTCTTTAAAATAAAAAGCTGTAAATAGAAACCCATGTAGTTTACCAATAGTACTAACCATTTTTTAAATGTATCTCTCTGAGTTTGACAAGTTTATGCAATAAAGCAAAAGAGCAATAGTTTTTTTTCTCCTAGGAACTAAACCTTTATGCACTAAAGAATGTAACAGAAATTGCCATTATAAGAATGCTGACTTGGTGACTCCTTAGTGATTTTTCTTTATAGAATCACAAATGTTTTCAAAACAGACAGACTCGAAATACTTTAATGTCAAAGTAACAAAGCTTTTAAAGAAACGAAGTTTGGGGTTGGGTTCAAATAGGTTTAGAGGAGTACTGTTTTCCTAAACTAAACTGAAAGGAAAGTCATCTTTGACCATCAACCACAAACCAAAGTTTTAGGCTTTGACATGCAAGCTGACAACTGCAGATAGATGCAACCAAACAAATTAAAGCCTAGACAAATTCAATATTAATTACCTTGACATATACATGTAAGGACAATCAACATTAGAAATGAATGTATTTGAATATGTAAGTTTGGGGGCTATTCTTCTTTAGAAGTGAAGATTATGTGCAGGACTACAAGGATTTAATGAGAGAATGCAATAAAGTACTTGCCCTGGGGCTTGGCATCTAGAAACACTCAAATGAGAACTATCATTATTATGACATCATCATTCCAGCCAAGCCAATTCCATTATGTTATCCTTATTATAAACACTATGAGATTTTATTTTTGCTCTCACTGGTATGGTCTAATTTGTCTCCAAAGACGGGTAATATCAGTAGTCTGTTTGAGTTTAGGAAGTGGCAGACGGAGCTTAGCAAACAAAAGATGACTTGTAGGTTCCTAAGTAAAGTGAAGAGACCAGTGGGGAAGTAAATAAATGGGGAAGTAGTGGGGTTAGGCTCACAGAAACCAATCTATTTTTTTAAAAAGATTTTATTTATTTATTTGAGAGAGAGAGGCAGAGATAGCAAGAGAGAGCACAAGTGGGGAGGAGAGATAGAAGCAGGCTCTGTGCCAGCAGGGAACCCAACTTGGTGCTTGATCCCAGGATCAAGAGATCATGACCTGAGCCTTAGGCAGATGCTTACCCAATGGAGTCACCCAGATGCCCCAATCTATCTTTTATAGCTGGCCCCAGAATGGGTGGGGTGGCCAGAACAAATCTGTGTCCAAACAAGCAAGATTCAGGCAGATATCAATACTCAGGAATGCTGAACTCCTAGTGGGTAACTAGAACAGCAGAGGTGTCAGCAGGCAGTACACAGGAATAGGTGAGGACAGTATTCTTGTCCTGGATGTCCGATAGATCCGGAGAACTAATAGCAGTGCGTATTAGAAAGGTAGGTAGAGGCATCAGGGTCATAGCAAAGTAGGCTGAGATTTAAGGTAGGGCTATACCTAGAGTATACGTAGGACACAGAGAATAGGATAGAACTACAATTTAAAACCTAATGCAAAACTAAGTTGTGAATTCTGAGCAAACAGCTCTCTTCAGACACACTGGATACAGATTGAATGAAAGTAAGAATGGCCTGGTCACCTGGTCTAAAGCTAGTGGACTTCAATATCTGCAGCTGGATAGACATGAGTAGAAGAGAGACTAATGGAGTAACAAATCCACTCTTTAGTCCAATACATGTTTCTTGAAAGCCACTGCATAAAAGACACTTTATTGTCTTAATGTGTCAGGCCCTGCCTGGGGTAAGTACTTCACATATATCTTCCCATTAAATTCCTACAGCCTTAAACATAATCCTTACTTCCATGATTTTTGAAGTTATTCATCAACCATGCAAATGGACAGTACTGATTTCAAGTAACATGGCAATAGTAACCAACGTTGTCTTGGCATCTAGAAAAATGGCCGGCAGCAAGGATGAGAGAAACCGCCTCTGAATAGCTGCTATGTTACCCAAAGCAAGTGAAAGAGGAAGTCAAAAACACAGTCACACCAAAGGATACCTTTAGGGGGTGCCTGGTGCAGGAGGCAGTTAAGCCTCTGGCTCTTGGTTTCAGCTCAGGTCAGTGATCTCAGGGTAGTGAGATCAAGCCCCAGGTCAGGCTCCGTGCTCAGCAGGGAGTCAGCTTGAGATTCTCTTTCCCTCTCCCTCTGTCCCACCCCCTGCTTGTGTGCAATCTCTCTCTCTCTCTCTCAAATAAATAAATCTTAAAAAGAAAAACAAAGATAACTTTAGGCACCAGTCCTCAAATGTGGTTTCCAGACCCCTAAGTTTCTGGACACCTTTTCAAGGGTCTGCAATGTACAAATTATTTTCATTATAATATCCATATTATTTGCTTCTTACATTGTGTTAACGTACTCATAGTGTAAAAACTATCGGGTCAAAGGTCCTTGTGCTTTAGCAGGACTCAAAAGAAGCGGACTCAAACTACACTAGTAGTGATTCTATCTTCACTGCTGTGCACTTGTCATTTTTTAAAAAATCTAGCTTTGTGTAATATTTTTGATGAAACATAAAAAGAACTAATGTTATTAAATCTAAACCTTTTAGTCATATCTTTCTAATACTACGTATAATGAAATGGGAAATACGCATAAAGCACTTCTTGCTAAAATATGCCGGCTGTCTTCAGGAAAAACGTTGGTGATCTTTTTGAGTCAGAGTCAGGGAACATGATTTTCATTTAAAAAATGACTGGCAGACAAGCTATAGTCATTCACACTGGGGCATTTATCAGACACTTGCTCAAAAATGAATTGAAGTGATCCCCAGGGAAAACAACTGACAGTTTTTGATACCAATGATAAAATCAGAGTAAAAGTGAAGATTAGGATTTTCGTAAATTTAAATTGGTCACTTTGAGTTTGACACTTCCCAACACAATAAGACTTCTGATGAGATGGGTGGTGATATTAACAAAGGCAAGATATATATGTGATATATATTTTAACATAATATTTAATATTTTAAAATATAATATTTAAATAACATTTATATATAATTTTAATATACTTATATTTATAAATAAAATAATGAAACATGTCAATATTTGTAAAATCTACCTAACTCCATTAACTAACATGTTCCAAATGATACATGTGTGATTCTGGAAAATAAAAGACATAGTCAAAATACAGGACAGATTTTAAAGTAAGAGTATAAAAATTCATTGATGGGGTTTAAGATCTCACATTGTTACTCGTAAGAAATTACCCCTTCTTGATTTTTGATACAGTATCAGAGAAGAATATCCATGACTATCTAAAAGCACTATTAAAATACCCATCCACTGGGGTATCTGGGTGGCTCAGTCAGTTAAGCATCTGATTCTTGATTTTGGCTCAGGTCATGATCTCAGGGTCCTGGGACTGAGCCTCGTGTGGGGCTCTGTGCTCAGCATGGAGTCTGCTTGTCCTTCTCCCTCTGCTCCTCCCCCCACATGCTCTCTCTCTCTCTCTCTTAAAAAAATAAAATCTTTTAAAAAATAAATAAAAAAGATCAAATACCCCTCCCTTTTTCCATCCACATATTTGTGTGAGGGCAGATTTTCTGTATATACTTTAATTCAAAGCAACATATCACAACAGATTGAATACAGATGAGGATGAATATCCAGCTCTCTTCTATTGATCTAATATCAGTAGATATAATAGCAATAGATATAACCCACATAAACAAAAGCACTTTGGGGTTCTCAATAACTTATAAGATTATGAAGGGATACTGAGGCCCCACATTTAAGAACCATTACATTTAGGCAGTGAACGCATGAAGGCTAACCAACATGGCTGGCAACAGGCAGAGTGGGTCAATTTGAACAATATGAACCAATTTGAACAAAATGAAGGAAGGAGCTCCAAGAGTACCACTGAAAAATCAAGGACTGTTCCCATAATTAGGCAAAGTCAGTAGAAAATGCTAGATCCTCTCATCCTACCGGTATGACCCCTTTCACCCCCGCATATGACAAAGACCATCAGTACAGCACTATCTCTAAGCACAATGACCACAGATACATAAACAACCTTCCATGGCTTTTAGGAAACTCAAAGGATGTGCCAGAGCTCTCAGCAACGTTTACACAGGGAGGTAAAAGAGTACAAGAGTTTTGATTTTGCCAGCGCTTCCCAGAAGGTGGGGGCGTAGAAGCCTTATGTGAAATAATGGAAGAAGGGTTCTCTTCCAAAGCTGCAAGATCAAAAGTGGAGTGGGAAAATGGGAAAAGGGCATATGGAGGGAGGCAACAATCCAAGGGGTACTATTTCAGAGCACAGAGATGTAAAATATACTCTCTAAACTCAGTGATATTGTATGGTGTCCTTTATCATCAGATTATGAGCGCCTGGAGTACATTTTTAAGTGTACCATTTACAACAGTTACCAAAATAAGTGAAAGTAATCTTATTTTTATTCTATTTAAATGGTGTCCATAAACAGTATTTCTTGGAGAAAATTTCAGAAACTATAGCAATCTTTCAAACCAGATGGCCAGTATTATTACTACCATTTCAATTCCATATATTTAAACACTAGGCACAACATTTGAGTGCATCGGCAATAAATCTAAAAACATAATTCAAGTTTACTGAAGATCAGGCCAACTTATATTCTATTTGATGGTCTTGTTTTTCAGCTCATGCCTATTAACAGTATGATGTGAGTGTGAATTTACGGAAGCACGAGTGAAAACCTGGGATCTGTGTTGTAACTGTGGGAACTGACAGACTCGCCAAAACTTGTACTGACTGAAACACAACTCTTTCTTTCTCAGCATATTCAGCAGTCTTGGATATTTTGATGTATCTACTTTCAAGCTTCTGCAAAGATATTCCCCACGTCTGAATAATTGTGCTTCCTTCCCATGCAAGTAAGTGAAAAGTAAGACTGTTTTCTTCGGAATAATGGTAGGCAAGCCACTATAATAACCCAGAAAACCAAGATGTCAAAAATTTGATGAGATCATTTATTTGGTCAGCTCCTATTATGCACCCACTATATGGGGGATCTTAGCAGCTTATTTTCATTTGGCTCTTATTTTTCCCAGAGGGCATATTCTTTCAAAGTACTTGTGTTTTGTTTTGTTTTGTTTTCAGCTATTTTGCTTTTGGTTTTAACTCTCCACTCCCATGCTTATTTTCCATGGGTCCCAGGTTCTGATGCTGTCCTGGGTATCTGACAGTAAGTAGAATGCTGTGCTTTAAAACCCAAAGGAACAAAATTCTTACGGTTTTGCAGAAAGATTAAGAACAAAGAAACTTATTTCCAGATCATTTAAATACATATACTTTCAGAGGTATTATGTTCTCCCAGATAAAGCATCCTCATTTTTATTCATATTAATTTCTGAAACAGAGACTAAAATATCTCAAAAAGCTTTCCAAGAATGTTATCTTTTACACTCAACTCAAGCACTCTTTGCCAACTACAAAGCTCACAAAGCTTATTTTATGAAAATAAGCCTTAAATGAATGAGGCCTGTGAATCAAAGCAATTAGGTAGCATTTAGCTGGTTAGCCCACATATGTTTTCCTCATCCCTGCTTTAACTCACTTGTGTGCATCAAAAACAGAGATGTGAAAAGAAAACACAGTTAGTTGGTGGACCCTTATGATTCTGTCCAAATGATTCACTGATCAGTAGCCTTCATTTACTTTCTATTTCTGTTCTAATTCTCCCTCATGAATTTTTGACATTAGCAAAATTTCCTTCTATGATTTATTGCTCATGAAAACTTTCTTCACACTCATGTTTTATCAGATCATGTCAATTAGTATCCTGAAGTTCTAAGAAGCTGTCTCTACTAGCAAAAATCCTTTGTAAATCACCAGCATTTTTCCCTTTCACCAGCTGAATAGCTTGAGGCAGGAGGAGGAGGACAGGAGTAGTGATACATGGCGACACATGCATCTGTGGGCTTTTAGCTTCAGCGTCTTAAAGAATGCGGACACGGGGAGATAGTTCAAAGAAACTGTGTTGCCTTCTGGAAGAGGCCCAGTTCTAACTGTTCTCAAGGTATTAAAATGTTTCCCATCAGTTTTCTTATCAAACAATTACTGAGCACCCTCCATACTCCATTCAGGCTTTTGGCTGGACTCCAGGAATACAAATATGAACAACATGAATAAAATAGAGTCCCTGATCTCAAAATTCTCATAGTCTAGTAAACAGAGATACACTAAAGAGAATCAACATAGGTTGGGAATATCATGCATTCACTCACACATATGGAGATCTTCCTGCACCATTCACTGTGTTGATCATGACAGCAGACGGGAACTCAGAGGAAAGGCCATTAGCCCAATTGGAGATTTCCGGGATGTCTACCTGGAAGAAACCACATTTGAATTGTTGTTATACAGATGATGACAGGGGCAATGGCATTTCGGGTAAGTAAAGGACATAGTCAAAAGCAGAGTCATGTGAAATGTCATGGACAATGCAGGAATCTATGCTATTTGCTATTTGTAGAACATTAAATGCCAGGATTAGAGATATGACAGGATTGGTGTTCTGTGAAGGAGAAAGAGCTGGGCTGGAAGGAAAGAGCTCATCTTCTCAATGTCCCCTTGGCTAGAAGGAACTTAGAAAGGGTGAAGGTATTCTCTCAGCAAGGTATTAAAAACTCATTAGGCTAATTTATCACGATTGTAAAGAATTTGGGTCAGAACTTCCTGTCATCTGGTATAGACAGAAAAAGCAGGTTAGGTTCATACTATGGAAATAAACAAGAAGGTTAGCTGGACTGAGGATCGAATTATTCACAGACATACAGCACAAAAATGCACATACGCACATCAATGCTGGTAGAGCAATTTATTTGTATTAGCTAAAAAATATTGACTTAAAAGGTAGTATGTCTAAAGGCACTACCCAGATCTTGATTACTCCAAAAGGGAGTGAAAACAATCTAACCAGTTTAAACCAGAGTCCTGCTCACTTCCGTTCCGTGTCCTCTTCCCAGCATCTGCAACTTCTAAGACTAGAGATACCCTTACTATATGCTTCCGTGGGCAGGTTAAGGAGAAGACAGAGAAGTACTATCTCTATATTGCCCACTTTTTCCTAATCCCTTTCTAGCTTTCCTTCAAGGGGCCGGAGAAAAATCTGTTCTGTGATGTGAACTGCATACAAACTATTCACAGTTGACCACATCCGCTGGGCAAGACTCACCAATCCCAAGGAATGTACAAACTCAGGTTCCAAAACACAGGCTGACTGATCATTCTGGCCGACTAAATTGGGAACTAATTAAATGTTTTAACTGGAAGTCTCTCCTCACTGCAGCAGAACAGAGTCATTTTGAAGCAAACATTTCAATGAAACACTTCTTAGGGAGAATCCAATTTAACTACAAGAAACAACGGCTTCTGGTTGGCAGCACAACGTATTCCCACTTGATCCGCCCCGCCTACCACCCAGGCTAAATGTCACTTATGCTCAGAAGTATAGCCACAGAGAAGGAAAGATATTATATCTCATAGATATCAAAGTCATCAGAAACAGTCTGTTCTTACCTATGTAGGATTTTAACCTAGTCCACTGAGGCTGACGAAAGATTATATAAATTATTTACGTAAAGGAGATTTAAAGGAGTATTTAAACATGTTGGGTGTTGTTTGAATGTAGTAAGAGTGGGAGGTTAAATTATTCCTTTCATTTCCATTAGTAATTAGATGTTGGTTGAAGCATTTCTTCTGCCCAGCAATCCCTTAAAGAGGTATAGTGTTTTGAGGCAGCCGAGCACTAATTCTCTCCAAGCAGGGAGTCTCCACATGAACTTACAGCCCCAGCGTCTTTACAGGGGCAACTGGAATTAGATTAGCCTATGTGGATCTAAGAAGGGAATCTGATCAGAAACTCTGAGGGCCAGAAAGAGGAAGTTGCTACATGTCCTGAAGTGAGAAGTCTCCCCTTGGACTTCTGGCCCAAGCTTCCTTAGAAAATCAGAATCCTTCCACATGACAAAGTCCCCCATGTTATTATTAGGTATCATCCACTCACTCGTTCTAGATGAAAAAATTAGTGTCAAACACGAAAGCTGCTGCAATAAATACACAAACAAGTCTTCAAGTTGTTTAGCAGCTGCTCTTGGGCAAGAACTGTCTAGACTGGAGATTGCCATCAATGTTGAGTGACTTAAATACTTAACACAAGTCAGAAACTGTGCAAGGTTATGGTGCACAGACATGAAAAAGATGCATAAAATGGGCAGATACATAAAAAGATAACTTCAGATATTGTAAGGTAAATTCCAAGACAGAGACAAGCATAGAGTGGTATAGAAGCCATTCTAACAGAAGGGCCCCAGGGAAGAAATTCTGAAAGGAAATCAGGTCTAAACTAAATTTCGCTCAATGAGTAGGAGTTGGCCAGTTTAAGAAGGAAGGGGATGGGCACTGCAGTTAAAGGCAGCAGAAGAACCAAAGTAACGAGTGTATGGTTATCCCACAAGTAGTTTAATGTTCCTAGACTTCAAACTGGGAAATGAAGATTGGTCAGTAATCAGAAGCGAGAACGACGTAAAGTATTTGTCTCTAGTGGGAAAAAAAAAGAACTCTCGTAAACCAGAAAAGACAGACAGTCAAGGTTTTAACATGGTCAACAGATGTGAATAGGCATAGTACAAAAGTGAATATCTGAATATCCAAGAAACATGACTATTTGATTGCCTCACTAGTAATCATGGAAATGCAAAACACAACTTTTATGCTATGATAAGAAACTTGGACTTTATCCTCTGGATAATGGTAAGCCATTGAATAATTTTGACAGAAAACCAAGAAGAAGAAAAAAAATAAATAAAACAGACGACAGAAATAGTTCCACAAGGGCGCCTGGGTGGCACAGCGGTTATGCGTCTGCCTTCAGCTCAGGGCGTGATCCCGGTGTGATGGGATCGAGCCCCACATCAGGCTCCTCTGCTATGAGCCTGCTTCTTCCTCTCCCACTGCCCCTGCTTGTGCTCCCTCTCTCGCTGGCTGTCTCTATCTCTGTAGAATAAATAAATAAAATCTTAAAAAAAAAAAAAAGAAATAGTTCCACAGAGGATCCAGATATTGATACACTAGTTACATGGAAAGGTAAAGGGCCAAGAATAGCCAGGATATTCTAGGAAAAGAATAAAGTTGGAGGGCTCACTTTACCAGATATTAAGACTTATTATAAAGCAACAGTAATAAAGACAAAATGTAATGATAGACAAAGTAAACCAATGGAACAGACTAGAGGGTCAAGAAATAAGCACACCTATATGAACATTATGTTTTGGTAAAGACAACATTGCCAGGCAGAGGGCAATGTACCATATCTCTGTAAATGATGCTGGGTCCTCTGGATATGCACATAGAAAAAGAAAGTAAAATGTGACTCCTACTTCATATCACACACTAAGTTCAAATCTAGGTATACTGTAGAGCTGAACACAAAATGTAAAATAATAAAGCTTCTAGAAGAAAAGATAGGAAAATAATTCATGATTTGGGGGAAGGTAATGATTCCTTAAACAGAGCTCATAAAGCACTAGTCTTAAACAATTGATAAATTAGATTACATTAAAATTAAAAACATCTGTTCATCGAAAGACTATTAGAGAGTGAAAAGGCATATATATGTGGATAAATGATGTTATATTCATATAATGGAACACCACACAGAGATGACAATTAGTGTTCCACAACTATATGCCAACATCTGGGTGCCTTTCACAAACATAATATTACAGAAACAAAGCTAGACCCCCAAAAATTATATTTCATATGTCACTTTCACAAAATGTAAAAGTAGGCAAAACTAATTTATGTTTTTTGAAATCCAGATAGTAATTATTTTGGGGGTTAGCAGTGAATAGGAGATGGCAAAAAGAAGACTTTCATAGGTGTTGATAATATTCTGAGTTTCTGTGGGTGGTCATTATACAGACACAGTCAGTTACTGAAAATGATTTTCCCGTACACCTATGGTATGGGCCTCATTCTGGATACCGTGTATATTTGATTCAACATAAAGGCTAAAAAGCACCAGTAAAACTCAAGCAGATAAAGTACATGCGAAAATGACATTAGGTGTAAGTAAAGTGCTGTCTATACTTGCTATAGTTTGTCCTTAACAGCACCTTAGACTATCTTCTTTTAACAGACATGTTTGCATATTACATACCTGAGAATATTCTTTATTTAAAATAATCAAACAAACTGTTTGGTGCACCCAATAGCATTGCCAAATCTAACACAATATTAAGTGGAAGAAGTCAGTCATTGCATGTACATAACGTTCAAAAACAGGTAAAACTAATCTATGGTATTAAGAGGTAGTTTGGGTAGTCTTTGGGGACATAGTGGGGAACTGTAAGATGCTGATAATGTTCTATTGATTGGGTGGTGATTACATGTGTTTACTTTGTAATAAGTCATTAAGGTACATACTCAAGGTTTGTGCATTTTTGTATGTTATATGTCAATTTGTAAAATTATATTCAAACACAAAAATATAGAATATACCCTGTAAGAGAGTTGGTGAAGGATATAACATCATTATTTAGAACTGAGAAAAAGGTAGGAAACTGGCAGAAAAGGCAGACGATCTGACCCTGCCAAAAAAGAATACTGTTGGGCTCATAGTACATTGTCCCTGTCCAAGGTCATTCACGATCTTTGACCAAGTAGACTTTTAATAAATATGCTCCCCTTCTAGCTGCAGAATATCAGCCTGGAATTTTTCTCAAAGGAATTTCTGAGCTTCAAAGAGCCTTCTTTGGGAAATATGCACAGGATAAACTTTCACAGGTAGGATTTTTTCCCAATTATTTACAATCTGTTTCAGTATACCGACTATATGTTAGTTTCTACCCAAATGCTTTTGTTTTCTAGCTAAACTTCCATCTTGAGAATTAGCTCTCTTTATATATAAGCAAAGTTACCAATACACTTTAGGCATTTTGCAATACAACCGTAGCCTGCAATTCCAAAGTATTATATATTTCAGCTTGCTTTGGCCGATTCTTATTCTTAATCTTTTTTTAATTACTGTTTTTGTTTTTGTGTGTTTGCTGTTCTACTTTGAGGCGCTCAGGTAACTTGCCTCCAAATAAGCATCTTCTTTGTGGATCGTTACCTTAAGTTTAGTCTCTATCTTGCTATTCCTTCTCAGCAGTCCCCAGCATGGTCAAATCTTTTGGAACTATGCTTCATATAGCCACAGATAATTCTTCACTGTGCCTGCTTTGCATGCCCTCCTTCAGAGCATGACAGCTGCTTAGAGTTACTACTAGCCTACATGCTCCATATATATATTTACCCTAGAAGACAGAAGAAAAAAGCTGGAGTAAAGACACAGCCAGGGGCAATGCATTTTTTTGCAACCCAAAGTTGAAGGTGGCGATGTCCTTACTTAATTATTTTTTATGTATCACTCACAGTCATTTTGATAAAGCTCTTGCATAAAGTCTTTTAAGGGCAGCAAATCAAGCAATTGCCCTGGGACTGTGCTTTGGAGACCCTGCACTGCTAGGTGCTTGTAGTCTGATTATTCTTTTCCTGGCAGGAGGGTGCCCAAGTAAGGGCTAGGAGGGCTGAGAGAGGAAAACCAGAATAGCAGTAAGCAAGAGTCATGGTCTGGAGTGGGGCCAGAGGCTGACACTGGGGTGGCAAATCTGAAAAAATGTCATCGATGAAAGTGACAAGAGCGGGGAAGCTGAGATATGTACAGGAATCGTAAAACAGGGAAATGAGAAATGAGTTGGGGAGTAGATAACCAGAAGTGGTGGTCTAAATTGCTGGTTAACAAACCTGCTGTGAATTAGGAATGACCTGAGCATTAAGAAATCACTGACACTGGGTCCTCACCAATACACACACGGAATGAGACGCTTCAGAATGAGGCCCACGCGTCTGTCTTTTTCGTAGCTCACATAGATTTCTGATGTCCTATGTCAGCGGAGCTGTGTCTTAGGGAACCACCACTCTGGAGAAACCTGAAGTGGGGGCTCTCACTGGCTTTTTACAGAACTCCAGCATAGACCACTCTGGGAGTCGAGGGTTGTTTAAAGGGGCTGGCGCGAGGTGAATAGTTTGCTAGTGATTCAGGAAAATGGCATCAGGAGAGAAAATTTGGTTCACAAACTAAGAAGGGAAGCCAGTTTAGTACTAACCTCTGTCATAGGAATGAATCTAGCATGTTGCCTTTCTTTTCAAAAATGATGGGAACGTTCCTAGTAGATCATTTCCCTCCTGGTGGAAAAGACATTCCTACTTGAGGTGAAACAAGCAGGAAGCAAAAGGGAACGACAGTATGCAATCTGCCCATCAGCTGAATATTTGCTTCTCTCCGGTTACTGTCACAGAAGATGATACTTGCATTTTCGAACAAAGGGGGGGCGGTAAATAAACTAACGTCAGAGGCAGCTGTGCTTGGGTTGGCCTACGCGGAGCTCCGAAGGGAGCCTCACCAGGAGCTCTGAAGGCCAAAAAGGAGGAAGTTGCAAAGTAAAGTGTCTCTTTCAGGGACAGAAGAAAGCACCAAGGCTTGGTTACCAAGTGATGGGTGTTCAGCAAATCCCAAACACGTCTTGGGATGACAACACGAACGGCCTGAAGCAGGACAAGAGTGTGCCTGCATGTCCTTGGCTTGGCTCTCCCTCCTCCAAGGCTGGCATTGTGTCTGTGCTATTGTCCGCTTCACTAAAACAGAATTAAGGGAGCTGAGGTAAGCCATTGACCAGAGTGTTTCCTCAGCTCCTGAGGAATGTTTACTGAGGTGTGGTGTTTTTCAAAGCCTTTAATAAGAAGTACGCCATGTCCTCCGTACCTTTATTTTTCTAAATGTGTGGGGAGGACACACTGTTTTCGCTCCTTTGCCAGCATTCCAAAACATTCTTGTCGCCGTGAATTCCATGGCACCCTGTGAGGGTGGACAGCAGGGTGAGAGCTTTGTACTGCAGTAATATATTCAGGTTTTCCAAAGTAAAGAAACCGGACTCTGTAGAGACATCCTAAACTAAGGTCCCTCAAAGGTGTAAAATGGAAATCTTTTTGAAAAAGGCAATGTGTGTGGGAATAAAATTAGAATTCACCTTTGCCTTTGGGATTATAAAACAGAAACAGGAAAAAAAATGCTTTATTTAATATCTTCTTCTTGGCATTTTGATCCCTCCTGAAATCACTATCAATAATTTAGCCAGGCCACGAAACAATGTATCAGAAAGCAAGCTGTGGATTTAATGATGTAAATATCTGTCTTCCTCATGCAAGCACTGAAACTTTACTGATTTTACTAGTCTCCACCAACCTCTGTGACACAGAAAATGTTCTCTCCCTGCAAAACAACAGCCTAGGATGGGGCTTTTCCTCTCTGCTGGATAAAAACAGTACAGAAGTACCTTTCACCCAGATGACAACAAGTAAAATAGGAGACACAGTAGAGAAGAAAAACACTTTTTGTCTCTGTTAGTTGAGAGACGGAGGTTTACCAAGAATCCACAGGGGAGAAGTTTCTTAACCAAACTAAGAACAGTTTGCAGACTCTACTAAAATCCTCCTGAACTTTGAAGGATATGAGAAATTTTGAACTCAGTGAACTGAGGTGCCCATATTTTGGGAATTAACAAGTGTGTGTCCTGATTGTGGTTTTCTTTTCACAGCATCCCACAGTTACATTCGTGCATCATTTTTCAAAATGGGGCAGCACGGTGCACTGTGGTGTAGATGTTAACAAAAATTAATGTTTGGAGAAACACTAAGGGAAATCTCTGTAGGAACTACAATCTCTTTATGAACGACAATTGAGGGGTTGGAGGCTTCTTCACTCAAAGAACTATCCTTTTAGAAGCCAAAGTTGTAGCCCTAGTTTGTGAAAGGGATGGTCCGATGGGTTCACTGGGCATCATTGTTTCAAAGAACTGGCAATAGACAGTAAATTACAGAAATTGCCTTAAGATTGGACTGTACCTTTACATCTTAAATATCAAAATATGAAAATAGACAAGAAAATTGACTATAAAGAAGAGTACTTCAATTTTCCAAAGTTAGAAAATTAGGATGGATGTAGAAAATTCAGGAAGATGGCTTACTGTAAAAAACACCTATGTGTTAGAAAGGCAAACAATTATAAATGGTTCTATTTTTTTATAAAAGAGTTTTAAAATACACTTCTCTATTAAATTAGCATCATCAAGGCCATTTTATCCACTAGTCATTTGAGCCCAGTGCCAATGGGCTGTGAGATTTTTAAAGGTCCAGAAGAATGATTGAAACTTGAAAAAAAAAAAAAGTATTGGCTCCAAACTACAAAATGAAAGCTGTAAAATGAAAATTAATTAACTTAATTAAATGCCTACAAAAAAATAACATTACATCAACTAGTCGACTGCAACTCTACTCTTGTAACTGCTGTATAAATTATATTTACTGCAGGATATGGGTGGATTTTAATTTGCCTGATATATTATAGGTGCAGGGCAGCCAACAGTAAGATGAGAAGGCCTCAAAACAACCATGAATAACATTAATATGATCAAATTGGCAGTCTGCTTTCCTAAAGGCCTTGGAAGTTAAACAAGGGAAAAGAGAATTAGGAATGCCAATATTAAGTACCAAGACAGTGGGCTCTAGGGAGAATAATGCCACTCCTCCCAAGAATAAGCAATACTGGCTAAAATCTCTGAATTCAAGCACTGCTGTATCATAGTGTCTTTTTTGGGGGGGTGTTTTTAAATGGCAAGTTTTCCTTTGAAGATGTAAATATGCCATTTATACCTCACTGTGCACCATACTCAGAAAAGTTAGAAAATCAGTTCAGGGGCGCCTGGGTGGCACAGCAGTTAAGCGTCTGCCTTCAGCTCAGGGCGTGATCCCGGCGTTATGGGATCGAGCCCCACATCAGGCTCCTCCGCTATGAGCCTGCTTCTTCCTCTCCCACTCCCCCTGCTTGTGTTCCCTCTCTCGCTGGCTGTCTCTATCTCTGTCTAATAAATAAATAAAATCTTTAAAAAAAAAAAGAAAAGAAAATCAGTTCAATGCCATTCCCTAAGGGTCAGTGAGCGTGTGGGGTGGCAGGGGTATGGGGGTGAATTTTAAAGATCAAAGAAGATCTGGCTCTAAGCAAGGCAGGCCTGGCTGAAATGTAAGATTAGTAATGTCTGGGATGCAATATACTGGGTAAACCAGTTTAGTTTGGGACTAATCCTAGATGTTGGTATCTTCACCTGATCTTTCTTATTGAAGGAAAATGATCTGCTTCTTATTATCCTCTTTTCACCCAATAAATATAGTAACATATCCATGGATACCATAGCAATATAATCCACATTCAGTGGACATGATAGAGAAAGCCAAAATATTTTTCTTAAAAACTGCTCCTTCCTATGGGGAATCTCTGTCTCTCTGTCTTTCTTTCTCTGTCTGTCTCCTGGTCTCTCGATATCTCTCTATACACATGTGCACACACACACACACACACACACACACACACAGAAATTATGTCAAAAATTATGTGATGTTAATTGCTAAATCAGGAGCTATAAAACTAAGCTGGGGAACCTAGACAAACAGCTCACAGCTAAAAACCTTGTGATTCGAGGAGTTATGGTATTTTATGCAATATGAAATCATACAGACTATCATGGAATAAATAATTTTTAGGATTTTATTAATTATTCATGAAGTGGTTTTGGACCTCTTAAATTGGGAAGGGCAAAAATGAAACCAGGCCAGGAGGTAAATGAGGAACCAAAGGAGCCAGGCCTACAAAGCAGGGTGGGGGTTATAGGGAAGGAAGTTACTCAAGTAATTTAATAAAATTATTTTGGATTTCCCAATAACTCCTTGTGTTTGCTTGGTTTTTTTTATATAACAGTTCTCAACTTGGAATGGTTCTGTTGATCTGCAGAGAAATCAGGACTGAGGTTCGGAGGTAATTTAAATTTACTTTTCATTTTTGCTTGTTTAAAAAGCTGATTACTTGGACAAGTTCTTTCCTATCTCCCTAAAGCTTTCAGAAGCAGCTCTTTAATTAAACTCTATTAAAACAAAAAAACAAGACCTGTAATTTACTTTGGATGAATGAAGCTTTATGCTTTTCGCTGAGAGAAGAGAGAGAAAATATTGTTTTCTTTGTATATGGTGTTTGAGAATTAATTTTAAATAAGATGAATACCTACCTGTTATAAACCGGTCCAATGATATAGAAGGGAAAAGTAGGGGCGCCTGGGTGGCTCAGTTGGTTAAGCATCTGCCTTCGGCTCAGGTCATGATCCCAGAGTTCTGTGATTGAGCCCCACATCAGGCTCCCCGCTCAGTGGGGAGTCTGCTTCTCCCTCTCTCTCTGCCCCTCCCCCTGCTCATGCTCTCTTAATTTCTCTCAAATAAATAAATAAAATATTTTTTTAAAAAAGAAGGGAAAAGTACAAGTTCTCCTGTGGCAGTTTCCTCACCTTTCTCATCCCATCCCCTCATGTACAATCATTACTTGCATTCCGTGCATTTGTTCTCCATTGTTAACATGACAACAAAGATTTCTGCTTCTCATAAAATAGCAATATGGCCCTATCCTAGATAATTAGAGCACACTATTTTCTTTTGTACCCTACACTTTTCCTCTGACTTGAGTTTTTCAGGATCCTGAAGTACATCCTACCACAGAAACACTCACATCTGTGTAAAAGACTATGCATCATTATGCGAAACACTGCAAATTTGGAGGTGGCTTCAGATGTCCTATCAGTAGAAACAAGGCACATCTATACTAATGACTCGCAGTCATTGAAAGGATGAGATAAATATATATGTGCTGATATGGAAATACATTTTATTTGACGACAAAAGTGAAGAAAAAGCATGACCTATTTTTTAAAAAAAAGATTATTTGAGAGAGAGAGAGTGTGTGTGTTCGAGAGAGAGCGAGCGTACAAACAAGGGGAGGCAGAGAGGGAGAGGGACAGAGAGGATCTCAAGCAGACTCCCTGACATGGGGCTTGATCCCCCCACACTGAGATCATGACCTGAGCTGAAATCAAGACTCGGCCACGAGTAACCAACTGAGCCACCCAGGCGCCCCAAAACATGACCTATTAAATGCCAAAAGCAAATTAGAGTATGTACTACATGATTACGCACAACACCCCTGCAGAATGAACCTAGTTTATTACTGTGATTCCAAGCTTTGTTCTGCATTTACATGATTTCTGCATCTGGAACATGGGCTCTCAACAAAAACGTACAGAATGAAGGAACAAATCTTCCTGCTCTCATATTAGGAAAACTGCACATGATACATGATTGATAGATTAAGCCCAAAGTACAGAGGGAAAGGAATTAGGACTCTATTTATAAAAAGAAATCTATAAAAAGATATAGGAGGGGGGCCAAATGGTGAAGAGATAAAGGGGACATCCTGCAGGTCCGTGCCACCCTTTCCCAAAAGGAAGTCTTACTGTTGATGGGTTCCATGTTCGTACTCTTCCAGTTATGAAGAATGGCATAAAGGGATGCAGTAGTATTAGTGATTTAAATCAGAAAGATGGCTTTGGCATTCTAGAACAATTTCTATACTGGGATGGGGGAGAATTGGCCTGGGAAATCATGGTTTGTATTTGTTTGAATACAACCTCAGGTTCCAGTTGTGGGTAAATACAAATTAGACACTCTCCTTCTTTCTCTTTTAATGCTCGTTGACTTTCTTTAGTTTTTCAATAAAGAACTTACATTTGAGTTACAATTGAAGATTTTAAAGCTTAAATTGGTTGAATTAAAATATATTCAAAAGGGCAGGCATGATATGAATAAACTGGCCATAATGTATATCTACTTTTCTGATGGTTACTGATCTAAAGTTGAATCTGTTATTAATATATAGATTACTTATCCTTCCCAAAGTCCTTAGTTCCCTATAGGGCACTTTCTCCTATGACTAATTAAATTTATACAGTAGAAATCTGGATGTGTATAATCTTTTAGAAATTTTTAGGAACACTTCATAATTATTTACAGTTAACCCTTGAACAACTTAGGGGTTAGGAGGTCCAATCCCCTGCATAGTTGAAAATCCACGTGTAACTTTTAACTCCCTAATAGCCTGCTGTTGACCAGAGACTTACCAACAACATAAGCACTCTAACATACACATAGTTTGTATGTTATATGTATTATGAACTGTATTCTTATAGTAGAGTAAGCTGGAGAAGGAAAACATTAGGAAATCATAAGTAAAAGAAAATACACTCAGACTTTAATTAGGTTAGAGGCATGTATATTTATAGTACTGGACCATATCCAAAAAAAGAAAAAAGAAACGAAAAAAAAAAAAAAAACAACCCTGCATAAGTGGACCCACAAATTTCAAACCCATGTTGTTCAAAGGTCAACTATACTTTAATTCTTTTTTCAAATATGAGTTTTTATTCCTGATAAGATCAGAGATACAGGGTCTAGGCAGCACCAAATATTTTCACAAAGATATGCAGTGTTGAAGCATAAGAGCTTACACTTTATGAAACCTAGATACGTTTTAGTTTCACTTAGCTATTAAGATATATCTGAGCTAAAGAAATAATATATTAGACTTGGACATATGACTCTCTGTGGTTAAACTGATCATATGTTCTATCTGCCTAAGATAGTTCCTACTTACTACCCTTGTCCTGGTAAAATTATTAACCAGGTCCCCTTTCAAATCTATCCAGGTTTGAAAATAAGTTACATTGTTATCTTATGCTAATTAAAAAATGGTTGGCCTTATTTCAAATTTCTGTCTTTACTCACTTCTACTCCATATCATATCTTATTTTCAGATGCCCAAATCAGAGGACATTGGTTGGATAAAGATTGAAAGATAATGATATCTGAACCTCCCCGAGGACATTGAAGAATACCATTAAGTTGGGCTACCAAAAGGTTGCAGCTGTTCGCTGGCAGAAATTCAGAGCAACTGTTTCAGATTGTGCTTTTGCACGAAGAGAGTTGCTCACTATTGGGCCTTCTTATTGAAATGAGACGGTCTGTGCTTCTCCCTGTCTCTGCCTCCTCAAATTCCTCTGATTAGGACAAACAGCATTATAAGAAGGAAACTGCGAGTCTACTCCCTGCACATCCTAACAGATAAACTGAAAATTCCAGTGCAGTGAAGTAATTAGGGCTTTTTCTTGAGATAACTTGTAACCTGCACAACAAAATCAGTTCAATACTTTGATAAACTTAGAGCCTAAACAATTCTGGTCCTATGGAGCTTTCTCAGCTTATCACTCTACCATTTCTGATTCTGTCATTAAACGAGCTCACTTACCTGATATTCTTAAGAAGTCCTTAACATTCCCAGGATTTTTTTTTTCCTACTTCATAATCACTTTCTAGTTCCAATCTTTTATTTGGATGCTAATTTAACTGACTGGCACTCTTTAATTAGGTTGGAGGAATGTATTATCCAAAGCAAGAAAGAAGTGAACTAAATTGGAATGCACCATAAAAGGTGGCTCTGTGTTTTTTAAGAAATGGTGGTAGTGTCGGAGGTGGCTTTTTATTTTGATTTTTTGTTCGTTTGTTTTTAGCTGTGGCTACTACTATGGCTTAGATCTGATAAGGTGTGCTGGAAAGCAGCCTCTTCCTTGTCCTAAGCATTCAGTGAGCAGTTGACATTCTTGTACAAATATTTGAAACTAAACATTCTTTGAGTTAAAATAGCATTGTTGTACTAATACCCTGTAGAATGTTTATTTTGGCATTTTGGATTCCTAGCATCAGTAGTAAAAAAAAAAAAAACATAGACTCCTACTTTATTTCCCTTTCCAAATATGTTTTACGTTTAATTTGATTATAAGCATCTGCATATATATAATTCTGACTT
This sequence comes from Ursus americanus, assembly GCF_024610735.1. Classification (NCBI taxonomy): domain Eukaryota; kingdom Metazoa; phylum Chordata; class Mammalia; order Carnivora; family Ursidae; genus Ursus; species Ursus americanus. The sequence goes on along the minus strand of NC_142137.1, from coordinate 45,508,494 downwards.
CAAAGAGACCAAATCCCCACCCCCACCCCCCACCCCCCGCCGCCCATGTTCTCACTGGCTACTGGAAGCATCTTGCCTTGGCAGTTTTGGGAGGGCCATCCTCCCTGATTTCATCGGTCCAGCAAGCTGCGCCGCTGGTCATCTGTGTGCGATCTTCTCCTGCGTGCCTTTTGGCCTCTGCTCCACTTTATGCCAAACTCACAGGTTAACAAGACCATCTGATATCCCTCAAAGCTGCAATGACAAGGTATCCAGATATGATCCAGCTGAACTAAAAATACCGTGTTTTAAAGGGAGGTCTTCTGAGAAGAACTTCCCATACATTCTTGTGCTGTTAAACCACACCACAAGGCTGGCCTGAAAGTGAGGGAGAGATGTTGGCATCCTAGGAGCAACTGTCATAACCCCGTTGAGCTAGTGTGTGGACCTGCCCTCTCAATCCAGATCCGCAGACACGACTTCCAGACTTCTGTCTTCTTTCTGATTTTGTTGGCTTCTTTTCTCACTAATCTGAAACTGGAAACTTAGTCCATGGCTATATCCCCAAACTCTCCTCGGGGCTGACTTCAAGTCTAAATGTTGTACTCAGCGACCTCCTCACACCCAAAACTCTATTGAGTTGTCCATTTTGGCCTGATGTTATAAACCTCTGATCTCCACTCATATTCAAGACTCACATCAATGAAAAGAATCCTCAATCTAGAACCCTCCATCAGCAGCACCCTCTAAATCTACTCATTATTCATGACTGCTGAGACTCGCAAACTTGTTCTTCTGATATAGTCTTTTCCCATGGTAAATACGAATATGGGGGAAAAAATTAAAAAAATCAAAGATGTTTCAACTCTCATTAATCATTTCTCTGCTTAATAACTTCTGGGGGTTCCTCATAAATAATAAGCAAATTGATTGCTTTGCTAATTAAATTGCTTAAGATCTTATTTCAAACAAACTCTCATCTCTAAACATCAGCATTTTATAACTATCCCTATGTGCCCTACACCTTGGATCCTAATTAAGCAGGACAACTAACACTATTCCCCCAACTTATTATGTATTTCAGTACCTCATGCGATTAATTATTCTTTCTCTTTGATTGGTCCGGAAATTCTCCTCATCTTTTTCCCAGTGATCTCTATTATTCAGCTATAGACCCACTGAATTGGCACCTCTTCTAGAAAGCCTTCCTCAACCATCCAGAAGGTAAAAACTGCTTATGTACCACTTTAATACAGTGTGTTATTAGTGTTCTTATGATTTCTCAAGCCGTTGTTACTCGAGGGAAAAATATCACGACTATAACATGTATCTGTACATGCCAAACTAGAAAGGGCAAGTTAGAATATTGGCTTATAACATAACATGGAGAGTTGTCAAATCACTATGTCATACACTGGAAACTAATGTAATGTGTGTCAACTATATTTCAATTAAAAAACATAATAAAATAATAAGCATACGGGCTTTTAAGCCTGCAAAGATCATTTGTGCCTTAACTATGACATGAGATTTTCACTAGCCTTACTCTGAAAAATCAAGACATCGGACAGGAACAAAGGCTTGCAGTACAGAAGAGGCATTATTGGAACTCTCCAGACTCCTCAAGGAAACAAGCCCTCTCTTGAAATCCCAGTACCTAACGGAATCCTATATCCAAAAGCCTCCTACTTTCCATCAAGAAGACGGACTTCAGTAACAGCAGAGCCCATCTTCTATGAGATCAACAACCATGCTTCTACTCTACTATTTTTGGAAAACCATCTGTCCATATTCTGAGGAGTTGTTCCCAGTGTTCTATACAGTAATTCATTCATTCAGTAAATAGATCATTGACCAATGGCTAGGCATTGTTATAAAGAAAACCATAGGCCCAAAATGGAGTCACTTAACACTTGGCCATACCACCAAACCAGGGCTTCAAATACCTAATGTAACAGCACTTTCAGCCTCTCCCAGAAATGTAGACTTAACCAGTCAGTCAAGAATTTTCTGGTCAGCACCAGTGAGGTCATCTGTCACATGGACCCTCTCCAACAACCCCAAAGGAAGGCAAACTCACCAGAAATAACCCTTTCTTCTGTGTATGACTTCCTTGTCCTGCCTTTAAAAACCTTTCCCTTTCTGTAGCCCTTTGGAGCTCCCTTTACTTGCAAGATGAGATGCTGCCTGATCCATGAATCAATAAATAAAGCCAATTAAATCTTCAAAATCTATTCGGCTGAATTTTTGTTATTTAACAGTTTTGGTGGCAGCGATGGGATCCCAGGTGAACCCCTAATGGCATTCGGGGATAATGAGAAACACAGGTGTGCTACCCCACAAACCTTTTGAGCTCACTGTTTTTATCACCATTTCCAAGGGCCACTGGTGAGCTCCTCTCAGTTGAGCTCCTCTAGTTGAGCTCTGCAATTTTTGCATTCAAGCTCCTGACCTGATTGGCTTTCTAGTCCAAGGTTAACAGGTCATTCTAGACTGACCATCAGGAGGCTCTAATGGAGCACCAATCCTTAGCCCTTGGCTCGGTCTACAATTCCATGCTGGAACCCCTTCCCCAGTTCCAGTGTGCAGTCTCCCGAGTAGAGTCTGGGGTTTAGTCCACACTGGGAATTGCTGGTGGTGAGCACAGTCCACAGTGACATCTTTTGGTTACTGCTGGCGTGTTGAGGTGAATGTTTGTCCTGTTTTGTGTCAATGAAGGCTATCGCCTGTGGGGATCTAGAACGTGTAAAAAAGAAAACCATAGGCAAAAATTGGTGGGCACAGGTTATGCATTTAAGAACTGTTAGAGTGCTTTGCCATCTAACTCAAAGACTCCCATGTTCCGATAAGTTAGTCATTGAACAGGAGTCACCTGTCAACCTCAAGGAGAACGACAGTGCCTTAAGATATACTGTAAAACATGGAAAATCTCCAACCCAGTGGCACATTCTTTTTAGGTATAGTTTGGCTCTGAGCAACCCAAAGCCTTACTTAATAGGATTCTTAAATTCCATAGAGTTGAATGTGCCACTTCCAGTACACCTGTGTCCCTTATGCTAAGAACTATAATCCCCAAAGTCGCAGAAAATCTAGTAAAATGGCCAAATCTTAGTAAAAGCAACCTAGAATTACAATGGCCATTATGCAAAATGTTACAATTAGATAATACCATTTAAGAAGTGCACTTGAAAGCAAGGGTTTCTAGATGAAACAGAATTAGATGCTTGTTTTAATCAGCATGCAGAAGTCTTCAAAGGTTTCGCAATTCCAAAAAAGTTTTCATTGAAAGATTTGTTGCAAACGGCTAATGAAAAATTAAAGATGTAAGAGGCCTAAAACAAAAGTAAGACTGACAGGACTCCTATTTCTTCTCTCTACCTTCCTTTGAGTAATCCTCTGTCTCAACTGTTTTTCCACTGTGAAAAAAAAAAAAAAAGCTACACAACCGTAAACAAAAGTCCATTAAGTTAATTGTTTTTCAGATACCGCATATCTACCTTCAGAGAAGGGCCTTCAAATGGGTCCCTGCCAGAGTTGATGAAAGTGAGGAATTTTCTGGTAAAATGCTACATTATTCCCTTAAATAGCTAATGGGAAACTGGATATCAGACTCTGCAGAGGGGATCCTGGAAAAACGGGCAGAAGCCAGAGGAAGGTAAGAATTCTTTCCAGAATCAATTCTTCCAAATCTGTCTGTAGTGCCCAGTTGAGTGAGGAAAATATAACTTCACACTGTCCCTTCCTTTCCCAATACAGACCCATTGGTTATTGATCCTTTCTCTCCTAGGGACAACTACTGACTTCTTCCTTGTCTCAATTTGCATCCTAAGAACTGGGCTTGAATTTTCTGCCTGCCAGGACATAGAGATTGTTAGTTCTTTCTTTGGCTCTCTTTGGGGAGTGATTCTCTAACTTGGGAAGATAGTATGCTTTGTACCCTCTTTGGGGAACACTCTGACACCCAAGGGGGGCTTAGTCAATACTGCCAGAAATATTTATTGTTTGTGCTGGCCAAAAACTGACAATATATTTAAGCACATTTTTTGAAAGGTGTTCTGTAGTCAAAAGGTTGGCCAAACTGATATTCAGAGCCTGATAGGAATTTTTTTAAAGGCCTCTCCCCTAAGTTAAAATTAGAGCTATGTACCAGATAGAAAGAAGCAAACTGCGGATAAGGTTGTTTGATAGATGGATCAATCTATGAGATCATTTAGATTACAGCCCAAATCTTTGAAAAATTGAGAACTGTCCTTACCTTACAAATCTTTTGCAAAAATAGAAACGTAGTTCTAGAGGAAGTTCAAATTACACCCATTCCTTTTCACCAATCCCAAAACCTCCCCTCTTTATCTCAAAAGTAACCTCTCTGGAAACTTATTTAGATCATCCCCAATTCCTAAGACTGAAGGAAAAAAAAAAAAACAAGAAAAAGAGGGCTTTTTAAAAATACAAATGTCTATAGAAGCACCCTTGCCCAAAATCTAGCCCATGGCTTCTATAAGTTTACTTGTCAAGGACAAATATAAATCTTAAGTGTCTTCTCTCCCGAAATTAGTAGAAAAAAACTTCAGCCATCTGAGCAAGTAAGCTTAATTTATTCCATCTGCCAGAAAAACACTTTGGATCCCACTCTTCTTTTATGAACTAGTAGGTTTTGCTTTATTATACTTCTTATGGCTAAAATTTTAAAACAATAAGGTGTTTGCGTCTGTCTGTATGTTCATGTGCGCCCCTTTATACACATTGTAGATATGCAGTATTTTCTACCTTTGGATGGTATTGCCAAAATTCATTTGCAAAAGAGCTCTATTAAATTGGCTTAAGAAATTCATTGCTTATACAAATTAGACTCTCAGAAATACAATAGAAACTTAGCCCAAATGTTTTTCAAGTTCATGTGATCTAGGATTAATATTTAATAAATAAAAGCTAATTGAGGTTTGTTGGTTTTACTAAAACAGGCATGTTTTTAGTTTTCAGCCTTAAATATAATACTTTTGGTCTACCTACATTCACTATAAGTCAGATAAGCTTATGTTCTATCACAGAATTTGTCAGCAAGAAAGGTAACTTAAAGATGGTGCTTAGTTGTTTAATGTCTTCTGATGTTTTAATGACTAATCTAAACATATTTAAACAAATGAATTAAACAGATGTAAGACAAAAGTTTATAAATGAACTTTTCAACAACATTTATGTCTACTTAGTTTTCCCAGATCATTTTGGTATCTTAAAACTTGGGGTTTTGTTAAGTTAAATTAGATGATGGACAGTCATTAAATATCTAGATCATTTCCACATAAGACAAAATACTGGGTCCCCTGGATGGCTCAGTTTGTTAAGCATCTGCCTTCAGCTCAGGTCATGATCCCAGGGTCCTGGGATGGAGCCCCATGTCTTGCTCTCTGCTCAGTAGGGAGCCTGCTCCTCCCTCTCCCTCTGCCTGCCACTCCCCCTGCTTGTGTTCTCTCTCAGTCAAATAAATAAATAAAAGCTTTAAAAAATATAAAGATAAAATACTAAAACTAATTACTGAACATTGGTTTATGTATTTTGGCTACTTATTACAGAGAAACTGGAAAATTGGAAAAAGCATATGCTTCTAGAAATTATGAAATGCATTCATAAATTTGCAAATCTAAAGAATGCTAGTATAACAGTTCATACTGCTTATACTTAGCTTAGAAATGAAGGGTTAAGAAAAATTATAATATATGTAATTAAAGCCACTAAGGTTTGTGGAAAAGCAATCTTTGGAAAGAACTTTTAATATGTAATCAAGGTGGCTTTCATTCAAAGACAGTGGCGATAGAATCTATAAAAATTGTGGCACACATGGATGAAGTCCATTCTGCTTCTTCAAAAAAAAAAAAAAAAGACTTCTGGTGCGACTTTTGCCATCCTAATGTCCTTACAACATGGCAATAGCATGCTCCTGAATCAGAGAAACTAAGATGGGTAAACAATGGTTGAAAATTAATAGCTGGGGCTATGGGAAACCCAAGATAGCTACTTGGTTCTTCCCGGATCCCTGGAAAATCCCATTTTTCAGGGTTTGCATTCCTTCACCCACCACAGTACATTTCAGATGACTCAAATTATGAATAGACATTGGTGGGGAGACTTTTATAAAATTGCGAAAACAGTCTACCGGCAACGCCTAACCTGTCAGGTCCATAATCTTGGAACAAACATTTTTATTCCCACAGGCCTCAGACCTCCTCCCTCTGGACGCTTTAAAACCTGCAGATGGACTTCATTCAACTGCTACTTAGTACAGGTTGTCAATATGTTCTTGTTATTGTACATATGGTTTCTACATGGGTTGAAGCTTTCCCCTGCCCCAAGGCTGATGCCCTCACCATGGAAAAGAAAATGTGTTTCCCATTTAGGGGGTACCCTCCATGGATCTTCAGTGATCAAGGTGATCAAGGAACCCACTTCACTGGGCAAATAATATGATGCTCAAGCTTGTCATCAACAGGTTAAAGAAGCCTTTCCAGATCCCAATTCAAAAGATCTTTTTGGTCACAGTTTAGAATCTAGAAACTGAGTATTCTGGATATACCATCAGAGGAAGACAGCCTTCAAGTTCCATTTGAAGGGACCTTCCCAAGTGCTCCTGACCACAGACACTGCTGCAAAACTAGAAAGTACTGAGCCCTGGGTACCCATCACACAGCTAAAGACTCCACCTGACACTTGGTCTTGTTTAGACACTGGAGACCTCTGAATCAAAGTGACAGGGAAGAGAAATAGTTGACATTGAGGTAGACTGTTTCCAGTCAAGATGATGAATCAAGACTTCCTGCTTAAACAGAACATGAAACCCTTTCTCCTTTTCCCTTCCTTCACTCTGACATTGGCCTAGAAATATAACGCCCTCACTGCATCTTCTGTAGGCCATTGCTAAGGGGTGTAACCTCTAGAATTTAGAACAACCTTTTATTTCAGCCTAGGAGAAAATCTAACTGAGCCCCTCACTTTTCACAAGCAAAATAAAATATCTCATTGACTGACTCCCCTGAATTTACACTAATGAGTTAGAAAGGACCTACCAGGAGGTTTTCATGATTCGGATTCACTTCTTTCACCTGGTTAGTGATAAACGTAAATAAGGCTATAATCAGGAATTTCTCCTTAATTCTTGAAATTACTGAAAAATCCACTGCTAAAGCAATAGCTATGTAGCAAAGATCCTTAGACTCTCTGGCCAAAGTTGTTCTTGATAATAGAATAGCCCTTGATTATCTTTTAGCTGAGCAAGGGAGGTGTCTATGCTATGGCCAACACCATCTAGCTATACCTGGATTAATACTTCTGGGGAAGTTAAAACTCAATTACGTAAGATCATCGAATAAGCCACTTGGCTTTAAAAGGTGAGTCCTTCAACAAGATCTTTCTTTGACTTATTTGATTTTGATTGGCTTGGGTCTTGGGGACATCAATACAAAGTGCATTACAAACATTGAGAATTGTTCTGTTTATAGTGATCATAAGAATCTCCCTGGTGTGCTGTATTCTCTCAAAGGCTGTAAGTACATGCTTGCAGCCACCAACCAGGTAAATGATCTCCCTAAGCATGGTACATTGGTAAAGGAACAAAGAGAATGACCAAATTAAAAAAGGTAAACCTGAAGCCATGACCTGTGAATATCATAGAGGTTAAGCAAAAATAGGACTATGGACACCACACAAATGGAATAAGAAAAACTGCAAGAACTTCAGAGAGGCAGTGGAGAGTGGCACCAATGTTTCAAATTTTATCACATCTCATTTAAGATGAGAGTCTGATCAAAGCAGTGGGGGGGAAGGGGTTGTTAAAAAAGGAAATCACACACCCAAAATGGAGTCACTTATGCTCACCCACATCACCAAACCAGGGCTTATTACCTAATATAATTGCACTTTAGCCTCCCCCAGAAATGTAGTCTTAACCAGGCAGTCAGGAATTTCCTGGGCAGCACCAATGAGGTCATTTGTCACATGGGCTCCCTCCTTTTTGGAGCCCTTTGGAGCTCCCCTTTACATGCTAGATGGGATGGTGATTTATGAATCAATAAAATCGGTTTGAACTTAAAATTTACTTGACTAAATTTCTGTTATTTAGCAGCATTAAATAAGATTTGCTCTTTGCCTTCATGGAGTTTTAACTTTATACAGAAGGAAAATGTTAACCAACCAATTCTTTTTAAATTTCCATTATCAGAAGTGCAGCAAAAAGAGAAGTATGGGCAGCTATGACTTTGTATATTAACCCCACCAACTGATTCTGTTTGAAGAGCAGAGAAAGCTTCCCTGGGTTAAGTTCGTATTTATTTAATATTTGAATATTTTTACTTAAGCTGAATCCTAGATGTTGGCCTCTATCTTCATGCTTGATTTTTCTGTTTTACCTAAGAAGGCACAGAGGAAAATAATTCAGACTCTCATTTGCAAAGATCAGGCATAACCTGAGGTTTGCTTTTCTTCTCACCTCCATTATAAATGGTGTCTTTCCTCTTTCAAATTGTTATATTTTTGTTATTCTAATTCCATACTAAAAAATAAATTAGAAAAATCAGTTAACTATGAAGCACTGTTATAAGGGAAGAAAGCACCAAGAAAGAGCAGATATATTGATGTTCACTTTCTGTATTTTGTACTGTTATTTAGCTAGTAGTTTTATGAAGAAAATCTCCTACCAACATGTTGAAACAGTCAAGGTTAGGGTCATATAAAACCTTTTTTTTTTTTTTCATGAGTTTAGAGGGTATCCAGTACATTATTTTTATAAAAAAATGTGTAAGCCCTAATGTGAGAGTTTTCTGTATCACAAATCATGCAGCCTAGAAAAGAAAGTTGTGGCAAGCGAGAAAGTGATTGGTTGGAGTAAAAGAAACATTCCATCTAGCGTAGCTATAATATTTAAACCATATGAAAGCTTGACTTCTTGAAAGTCCTCCATAGTGAAAGCCAGTACTCATTTCAGGGCAAACAATGGCTTCCCCCATCCTATGTCCTGGCAAGCTTTTCATATTCCAATTAACTTTGTTGAGGATAAAGAGAATTATGGCCAAATTTACTCTCTGAGAATGAGAGGTTAGGAACATTTGGCCTCTGATTATAAGGATGTGAAATGGGTGTCTAGTTCCTCAAATCTTTGATTTTGCTTTGATCGTTTTCAATGAATTTGTTAGGAAGATTTTTTTTTTTTCTTAGTTTAAGTTGGTCATATAAAGATATTTCTTAAAAATAAAGTGCCTTTTGGCTGAGTGGCCATAAATATTAACTTATACCTAGTTGGGATGATGGCATACTTTATCCCTCAAACAGGTTCTTAGGAAATTATCAGGTTGCTCAGTAAAAGATGGCTTCTCTTTGCATCAGTCCTGATTAAGTTTATACGTACATATGCACATACATGTTTATGTATGGTATGTGTACACATATGTGATATATACATATTTTCTTTTTTAAAGTTTACTCGGTCTCTTAATACATTCTTTATTCTCAGACTGGAACAACCCTGTGCCAGAGAGGTAGACACACCGTTAATACAAAAAATTAGGGGGTCATCTGCTTTATAGGCACTTTCTATGCCCCTAAGGCATTCTGGAAAACTGCTCATGTGTGGTCTGTGAAATCTACCCTGCCTTATTTAAGGCCAGAAAATGACTAACTTGAAGTTTGATCTTTGAGTTAGTCACATGGCTTCCAAACTTGAAAGTTCTTTGTATAAATACAGAGGCAACCCTGTGTCTTTTCCATGTAGAACTGGACTTCATTCTATTGGGAAGGAAAATCATGACCGTGATCATGATTCAGAGCTTCTACTTCAGTTACCAACATCCCCTTACTGTTTTTCCAGAGCTCTGGCATTTTCAAATGGACACTGCTCCACCCACAACTCTCTTAATTTCTTTCTCAGCTCTAAAAAAACACTACTCTATTTATATCTTTAGTTTGTTCTGATTTTTTATCCCCATTGGGAACCTGGATGTCCTACATAAGTTCTGTAAGTATGATTAGTTGTACCCCAGGGGTTATAACTTCATTCTGGAGATAAGTAAACATAAGGAACAAAGAACTGAAAAGTTTGCTTTTTGTATGCCATCATCACAACTAGGTATAAAAATCTGTATGTCATTTGAAACATGTTCTTGAAGAGGGAAGGGTTAAAAATCAGACATTGTATTAGTTAACTCTTGCTGGATAAGATAACACTCCCAACCTCAGTAGCTTAAAACAACAAGGATTTACTATTTTTCTAATCCTGAGTGTTGGCCTGGAGGTTTTCCTGCTTTCATCTGTGGCTGCTTTCACCTGAAGGGATGGCTGGGGCATGACTAGAAGCTAGACCATGAGTCCTCATATCATGGTGATCTCAGGGTTCCAATAGGGCCCGCCCTAATGCACAAGCATGTATTAAGCCTCTACTCATGTCACATTTGTGGATGTCCAATTAGGTAAAGCAAGGCACATGTTTAAGCCCAGAGTCAATGTGGAAGGACTATGTAGGCCATGGCTACTGAGAGGCATCATTCACTGGGGCCATTATTACAACAGCCTACCACAAATGGTGTTAACAGGAGAGCACATTTGATATTCACACTGAGACAGAACCTTAAGGAATAATGACTTGTACTCTAGATTTAGCACAGTTGCATACCTGGAGAGAACCACAAACTAATTTGTGGGTTGTCAATATGAGAACCAGGATTACTGATTAAAGGATTTTTGATGCAATATTTACTAGATAAAAAGACATGGGTTCTCAGATTGAAAGTTTACATCAAGTAAACAATAGGGATAAATTCACATCTAGACACATTATAAGGAAACTATGTACCTCAAGGCAACTACATCAAAGATAAATGTAAAAATCACTTAAAAAGGGGGAAAGGAAAGAAGAGATGAACTATGAATGAACAACATTCAGAAAGACAAAACAAATCTTATCAGGAACACCAGACTGTATAACACGGTGGAGGAGTATCTTCTAGGTACTGGGGTTAAATAACTTGCAATTACAATTCTATATTTAATTCAACGTTCAGGAATAAGGGCAAATTTTTAAAATTTTAGACCAGAAAAAAGTTTAAGAGTATTTGGTACTTTCAAATGTTAGATAAAATTCAATATAACAGTTAATAAGAATGATATGGGATTGGGTGTTATGTGAATAGTTAAAACATACTGAGATCCATATCATGCATGAAGTAAGTACAGGTACTGAATAACTTTGAACTTTGTTAAAAAATGCATACTGAAATAACTAGCATAAACTTAAGAGGTGTCTACATGAAAAGAAATATAATCTATAGCTTCCAAATCAGCAAAGGAAATAAAGGCAAATTTTCTAAAAGTTTTTAATGAAACAAAATGCAGAAAAGAGGAAAAAAAAGAATGTGTGGAAAATAAAATCAAAGTAAGATGTTATAATGAGTAAACATAAAAAATGCAAATAGGTCAAACTAATATATTAAAAGAAGAAATTATTAAACTGATTTTATAGAAATCCACTTAAGTCTATTTTAAGAAACATACCTAAAGCAAAGAAGACAGAACTTGACAATAAAGAGACAAAAATATGTAACAGGCAAATGAAGATGCAAAGCTAATTTAGCGATATTTAATGAGATACATTAGAATTTGAAGGAAAAATTAGTAGAAAAATTCACATAGATGCAATAATCAATAATTGTGAATAAAGACAAGTAAAAAAAAAAAAACTCCAGGAAAAATGGACAAATCCACAATGAATAAAAAATTGTAACATGCCTCTATCAGAAATATGCAGAAGTAAAGCAGAAAGAAAAAGCAGATAAAAATTAACAACTGTATGGAAGAGTTCAGTGACATAATTAATAATCTTGATCAACAGAACTCCTGGATCCAATAAACAGAGAGTACACATTTATTTCAAGCATCAAAGGGACAGCTAAAAGATTTGACCACATATGCAATCTCAATAAACATTGAAGATCTATAGCATATATTTCATGTTCTCTGGACAATCATATAAGAAATCAACATTAAAAATGTACTCTTAAACCATATAGAAAGTATAAAACATACTCTCTAGTTAATGGTTTGAAGTGGAAATCACACATGAATATTATAAAATGTATAGAATTGAGCAACATTTGGTGTATAATATATCAAACTTGTGAGGTGTACCTAAGTGATTTTCAAGGAACATTTATTTTATAGGCATCAATAATTTTATAAATAAATTAGAAAGACTAAACAAAAATTAGTTAAAAATTTGACCCATAATGCTAGACAATACATAATAGAAAATACCAAAATTAAATAGGATACAGGGAATATTAAATAGAAAATGGTGAAATGGGGCTTCTTTGATAATGAAGAGTGGCCATATGAGTAAGTTATGGCCACCGGAGTATCATAAAAGAAACGTATATCCTTATAAAATGTAGGCCTCTCTTCCTCCTCTCCATGGTCCTTCCAACTGGCTGGAATGCATATGAAAAAAATGGAGTTAAAGAGGCTACCTCTGGGGGCACCTGAGTAGCTCAGTTGGTTAAGCCTCTGACTCTTGGTGTCCATGGCTCAGGTCGTGATCTCAGGGTCGTGAGATTGAGCCCTGTCTCTGGCACTGACACTGAGCTTGGAAGGAGAGATTCTCTCTCCTTCTCCCTCTGCCCCTCCCACTTGTGCTCAAGCTATCTCTCTCTCTCTCTCAAAATAAATAAATCAATCTTTAAAAAAAAAAAAAAAAGGCTACCTCTAACCAGTCCACCTACTTGGACTCACATAAGAAAGAAACATTCCCCTTATATTTCTTATAGAAAGAAATAAAGATCCACAGAGAAATCTAACCTTAAAATTAAAGTGATGATTTATCTCAGAATGTGATGCAATGTAATGCACCCCTTAAAGAATAATTAACTTAATGGTATTCCCAATAAGTGATGAAAATTAATTCAATACTCATTCATGTAGAAAAACAAAATTTAGCAAATAGGAATAGAGGAGAAACATGCTTAACCAGGTAAAGGATTCTTATCAAAACTCTCCAGCAAATATCATACAAGGAGACCTTCCATTATCTCTTTTATTCAATAAAACATTAGGTATGCCAGCCAATTTAATAACACAAGAAAATTAAATAAAATGGCTTACACCATAAAGATAAAAACAAGCTTTATTTGTAAATGGTATGGCAGTCTACATAAAAAAATCTGAGAAAATCTATAAATTATGAGACTTGAAAAGGAGTCTCTAAGGCTGTGAGGGAGCCTGAGAGTTTTCTGGGACAAAGTCGCCAACTTTTCCTACAGAGAGAACCTCTTGGTATTTTGTACTACAAGTGAATTTTTAAATGGATAAAGAAACTTGGCCACTTTGCAAATCAAATTAACCAATCATATTTACATTGATATTTGTTATATGATGAGTAAGTCTTTGTCAGTCCATACTGCGCTGAAAAAATACCACAGACTGGGTGCTTAAACAAGAGAAATAAATTCTCTCATAGTTCTGGAGGCTGGTAAGTCCAAGATCAAGGTCTAACAGAGTTTGCTCTCCAATGAGAGCTCTCTTTATGGCTTATAGATGGACCCCTTCTCCCTGTGTCTTCATGCGGCAGGGAGAGAGAGAGGGCACAAGCTCTCTGGTGTCTCTTCTTATAAGGACACTAATCTCATTATGAAAGCCCCATTCTCATAACCTCGTCTAAACCTAATTATCTTCCAAAGGCTCCGCCTCCAAGAATCATCACATCAGAGGTTAGGGTTCCAACATATGGATTGTGGGGTGGGGGGCCCACACAATTCAGGCCATAGCAACAAATCTTCACATTTGCATATTATGAAAGTTTTCTTCATATGATACAGGAGATAAGAGAGAAAAAGGGTGATCTCACCTGTGATAAAGGTGTGCATGTTTGCTTTTTTCCAGTTTCACTATTTTCTATAGAAATTAATTCCTCCTTGTATAATTTCATCTACAATGGGCAAAATCGGATGAGGTGTGAAGAGAAATTCATATTTTTAAAAAGGCTTGAGAGAAATGTGGCAGGAATCTCCTAGAGAAAAAAAGAGATCCTACAGAGATGTCGACAAGGGCTAGGCAGATGTTTTTGCAGTCTTGTGCTCTGTGGGTATTTGTAAAAGAGGAAAGTTACCCTAACCTCCCCAGACAGGCATTTATGGAGCATCGCAATCCCTGCATCCTTTGGACGTTGATGAGACTCACTGCCAGCAGCGGGCGCCTGAACAGGATGGCCAGAAATCCCAAGAAAATAATCAAGACAGAAAAATATACCATCATCGCTTCTGAATAAGAAACTGGCTCACATTTACACACGAAGCCACAGACTAAATAGAAATTTCCCGTCCCAAAAATGAAATGTGTGCAGAATTCTTGGCGAGTGATACCCAGTACAACATACAGCTAATAGTACCATAATTTGCAAACATCCTCTGAGTTTTCTTCATAGGAACAAGCCTCCTTCATTAAGATATTACTGCTGGGAGGGGCGCCTGGCTGGCACAGCGGTTAAGCGTCTGCCTTCAGCTCAGGGCGTGATCCCAGCGTTACGGGATCGAGCCCCCATCAGGCTCCTCTGCTATGAGCCTGCTTCTTCCTCTCCCACTCCCCCTGCTTGTGTTCCCTCTCTCGCTGGCTGTCTCTATCTCTGTCGAATAAATAAATAAAATCTTAAAAAAAAAAAAAAAGATATTACTGCTGGGTGAATGGGAATATGTCCTAAGGATCAATGTGATGACTGACAGCAAAGTTGCACAGCACTGATACTAGAAAAACCACCTACTTAGCTCAGTCACAAAACTCCCATTTTACTAAAAGAATCAGGAATTTCCCAACTCAATTGTTGTTGTTTTTTTTTATGTCAGCTGGAGATATCCCAAAACATTCTTAGCAGGAGGAGGTCTAGAGATGTTGGAAAGATCTTGTTTAGAGAAAATTTGTACATGTGTTTCTGTGTGTTTCTTTACTTTGCGTTTCTGTGTGTACACAGAGGAATAAAATACGGTATTCTTTATTTATAAATTGACCCTACTGACTCTCTTATTTTCTAACAGTGATGATCTATTTATAATTTCAAACTGCTTTATGAAAAGGGGAAGAAAAAAAAGACCGGGGAAACCCAACATCCACAAACAAAAACATCTGCAATCGTCCCACCTAGCACCTGAACCCCAAAAGGCAGGGTAAGCTTCAACTGCTATGTCTACACAAGTCAGTATTGTGTTAAATTAAACTATTTCAAAGTCGAGGGTGTCTTTTTATCACGTGAAACATAGCAGCAATGTGTGCATCTAGATTCTGGTTTCAGTTCTGCCAATGGCTGGGTGACCAGAATAAAGGAACTTGTGCCCTTTCTGCTCAGTGACTAGATCTGTAAGATGACAAGGAGCATGATAGAAAAGTGAAAAGAAGTTGCAGAATGTGAAGTCAGAAAAATTAGGTTGAAGTTCAAAATGACTCAACTCTCTTGAGGCAGAACACCCTCAGGGTAAGTACGTACTGAACAATTCCCAGGGCTTCAGCCCTGAGCTAAAGCTGACAGGAGGAGGGGGCGTGGAGATGGAGGCTCAAACGCTCTGCTCCAAAAAAACACATCATATATCCTTCCTCCATGAGGTAAGTCTCTTCTTACACCAGAGGACAGTTAGTGGAGTGACTCACATTACACATTACTACATTTTTACTTTAGGCATTTTACAATCAATGTGTTGGCCTTACTTTTCTGAGAAATCATGTTTCGAGGGAATCTGGGACTCTGAAAGTATGAATTTAATGATATAGTGATAGCATTACTTTTTCCTGTGATTTAAAACTACATGTGCCTTTTATTTTTTATTTTTTTTAAAGATTTTATTTATTTATGTGACAGAGAGACAGCCAGCGAGAGAGGGAACACAGCAGGCGAGTGGGAGAGGAAGAAGCAGGCTCCCAACAGAGGAGCCCGATGTGGGACTCGATCCCGGAACGCCGGGATCACACCCGGAGCCGAAGGCAGATGCTTTAAGGACTGCGCTACCCAAGAGCCCCTACATGTGCCTTTTAAATAAACAATGCCGGATCTTCAAATGGAAAATTTTATAAAGGAATCATGGCACCCCAGAGCATTTAAAAAGGAACTGTAGATAATGTATCCCTGTGACATTGTTTACGTAAATCTCACAGCCAGGATATGGCAGATTCCTGTCCCTAGGCTCTTAGCCCAGCACTCATTGTATCACCAAAGACAATAGTCTTTCACATGAATCACTGATGCTTGCCAGTTGCTGACAGCCTACTTTGTTCTGATCTCTCTTCATAAAGAACATAGGAGACTTTAAACCTTCCAAGGTTTTTCACCGAAACAAACAAAACAAAACAAAACAAAACAAAAAGACCTAACCAACAAAACCAATAAACACCTGATGGCCTTAGCACACAACCAGTAGAGTTACAAAGTTATTTACTATGTGTTTTTATGATATAATGAAAAGTATAACTTATATTTCAGATAACAGAACCTAGTGGTCAGAAACATTATGCTGGAATCATACAGATCAGTGGCTCTGCCATTGATTAGTTGCATGATCTTTTAAGCCTCCGTTTTCACATTTAAGAATGGAAATAATCATATTAGTTACTCTTACAGGGTTGAGAAGATCATGTGAGATAATCAACACACATACTCAGGTCTGTAGCTGATGTAATACATGTGCCATTATTCTAATTTCCTGATAAATATTTATCCCTTTCTGTATTTTAACACTATCAAGTAAAATAGACCCTATCAAGTAAAATAAACTGTGTTTAAAGTCACAACAATAAGCTTTAATTTGTATGTCTACTATTTCCTTTGATCCACTCTAAAATCTGCTAAAATAAAACTCAGAATAACCTAGAGGTTGATCTGGATTTTCCTTCTCCGTCATTCTGAAGATGTTTCCCTACACTAAGGTAGGGAAAGAGACACTTGGGAAAGACTCTCAGACTTAAGTCTCAAATTCCTAACACAAACTGATCTAGATTCAATAATTGTTTCCCAGGGTAGGTCTGATGGCTTAGCAGTGCTGAATTAGAAGAAAAGTTCCTCCCTGTCGTCGAGTCCCGGCATGAAGAAGAACGGCTACTGATAACAAGCACCATCCTCTACTGATGGGCTTCTGGGATGCTGAGAGCCTCACAGGCATGACTTCGTGTCTGCAGGAGAGCTCAAAATACCTATTTAAACAAGCACTCATAGAGAAGAAGACATATATTTCTCACATACAATTTCAGCTAGGAGATTAAGTTCAGCTATGAAGGCAGGTTTAAATGAAGGGGAAGGGAGGGAAAACTGAATGGGAAGAAATCAGAGAGGGAGACAAACCATGAGAGACTCTGGACTCCAGGAATCAAACTGAGGGTTACAGAAGGGAGGGGGGTGAGGGGATTAGGTACTGGGTGTTGGGTATTGAGGAGGGCACGTGTTGTGACGAGCACTGGTTGTTTACACAACTAATGAATCATTGAACACTACATCAAAAACTAATGATGTACTATATGTTGGCTAACTGAACGTAATAATAATAATAAAAAAGAATGGGTTACATTAAACAGACCAATTCCCACTGTACTAAATCCTAAATAATTCAGTGAGATTATCTCAATGCTTCATAAATAAATAAAGTAAAAAATGCAGAGAAGAATGTCTCCCCTGATCAGTCATCGTTCTTACTTACCTAACCCTGTATCTCGGTCTATTTTTCACAACACCAGCACCACCTTCCTTTTAATCTGAATGGCTAAACTTTCCTAAAAATATCCAGCGACTTTATTCCCCCTGGGGATAACCAAACCAGACAAACCCAAGTACTTGTACGACCAAGATGCTGTAGCTTCTTTACGGCTGCTACACAGCTCCGGGGCCACAGACTGGATGGGTCTGGAGACTGCCAATGGACTACATTCCTCTAACACCTTATAGACATGCTTTCCATTTGTAATTTTTGCTACTGATGTGCATTTCCCAATGAAGGACACCCTTGGACAGGGAGAGAGGAAGCCACGAGAAGGGATTCCAGTTCTGGTATAACTGGCTAAGTTATTAGATTATTTGAGTTAGTGTGTCTTGCTTTCTTCATCTAAAGAAGGGCTTGGACCAGGGCCTTTAGGTGTCCTGTATGGGTCAAACATTCTATGACTCTGGGTAGTTTATCACGAGTTATCATATCATTTACAATGCCTTCTTGTGCTTGTTGGGGGGGGGGGTTGTTGTTGTTTTGTTTCTTTGTTTTTGCTTCAGTGTTTTGATTCTCAGCAATCATGAGGAATCCAGGGATAGGTAGAAACTTCTCTCATGTCTTTGAACAAGCAGGGCAGTCTCACAAAGGGCTCAGACTCTACTGCCCTGGAATAATGTCTTCTAGAGTCAGAGTGAAAGCTGAATGATAACTGGCTGAGAGATACAGCTGGGAAAGTTCAGAGTCTTCTCACATACTTTTACATTATGCTCCAGGGTGCCTTCAGTTCTATTTATTCTGCAAGCACTGAAATAACCCCAGCATATTTCAGCAACAGCTCAAGAAAGAGCATCTTTTTGACTTCACCATGTATGGTTTCAATCCAACTGTTTCCCTTTTCATATCACATGATATTCCTGAGCTGGATTTTCACAAACCTAACAGACAGCCACATCTCCCCCAAAAGGGCAAAGGATGCTTGCTGACAAGAGGCACACAAATTCCAACCAATCACTTGAAGCTTTTATTCTTAAACCAGCACCGAATAGTTTAATAGCTCATCTTGCCTGTTATAAATAGGGTCTGGTGCCTATCACTCCAGCTCACTGGGAAAGAATGCAAACAGTCCTAGGAATGAAATACTCAGGAAGACTGTCCTGCCTGGTCAGAGCTATTTTATTTTAAATGACAAAATTTTCCTCCAGACACGGAGAAAGCCTTACATTTTTAGCCTGTGAGTTTCTCATCCTTAGGAATGATGTGACGTTTTGTATGAGAGAAAAAAAGGAAGAAGAAAGAGAGGGGGGTAGGGAGTTGCATCGGTGGTAAAAATGTGCTGAGCAAATCCTTTCTCTCTCAGCTGGCCTTTAAAGGAATGCTCATTATTTTGACCAAATCTATGTGGTCATGTTGCATTCTCCAGGAACAAATATAGTTCATGTAAAGGTCTGTTCAGAAGGACATCTAGAAAGCCAATAGCAAGCAGCAATTAGAAATACATACAGACAACACCACGTTGAGTCCAATAGAATCAATTACCAAAACAAAACAAAACAAACCCCTCAGGAACAAAGAAAACGGACTCGTTCTTTTTTGACGAGATCAGGCACTTCCAGGGTGGTATGGCCATAGACGTCTGGACTTGTGCTTTTTTATACCATGCAAAGAAGTGAGTGTGAGAGATAATCCATATTATTAGATGAACAGGTATTTTTTTTCTTTGAATAGAAACTGATCCATTTTGAATATAAGAAAAAAGTACATGAAGACAGGTACAACTGCAAATTTTTCTGGTTTAATTATCAGGAAACTAAACTATTATCATATTTGTAAACGGGATTTTGAGGTTTCAATTTCTGAACCTAGAAATATTTCTCATTCCTGTTACATATTAAGGAGAAAGTGCATGATGAAAACTCATGTCTCTTTACTGTGGTAACAAAATACAATTAATTCTAAAGGATTCCCGTGTTTTTTAAACCTAGATAACTTGCCTTTACCAAGATCACCACACCTCAAACTCAACGGCACAATACCGTGATCTCCAGCTTTGTGTGG
The DNA here is from genome assembly GCF_024610735.1 of Ursus americanus. NCBI lineage: Eukaryota > Metazoa > Chordata > Mammalia > Carnivora > Ursidae > Ursus > Ursus americanus. The sequence continues at coordinate 45,488,764 of NC_142137.1, read as the reverse complement.
ATACAATTCTTTTCTTGACCTGAATCCCTAAGTCCACAGTTGGGAGGTTAGATGCTGTATGCTTTTCTGAATACACAGCTTTAATGACTCTAGATTGAAGAGTCTCAGCATAAATAAACCTGTTTAGAGCTAATGATTTATAGAAATAACTGGATATACAACAGTGATGCTAGATGATACTTACTTTTGAATAGTGTGGTGCAGAAGTTTGAATTCTAGCCTGGTTCATATGTATAGTGCAAATCAGAAATAGTAGCTTATGTCTATAATGTTGTTAAAGTATTTAAACAAGGAGGCCAGCATACTGAGGTGTCTCTAATGCAGCAGTGAACCAAAATCTGAGCCAGAGTCAATGCACTTGGATCCAAAACAATGAAACTTAAGGACAACCAATCACAAACAGTGAAGGAGGCTTTCCCAAATAAGGCAACCACTTAAGCAATAACCAATCGAATCATCTCTTTGCTTTGGTTTGGTGTCTTCTCTATAAAAACCCTGTGCCTCCCTCCTATGGGTGGAACTCTTCTAATCATCTTTGGCTTGGCACTGCCCAACTTGAATTAATGCATGCTCAAATAACCTTGAAATTTTTAATGTGCCTTGGTTTACTTTTTAACCATGAATAACCAATAAAGTTTTTCCTGAAATCAGAAATAGGAAAGTGATCGGAACAATTGTCCTAGAGTTGGTTTTTTGTTTGTTTGTTTGTTTGTTTGTTTTTTTGACTCCTGTTCTAAGAAATGTAAACCTGTCCCAAACCAGGGAAACGTAAGTGTAGTAGTTGTAGTGTTCGAGTCACGAGACGCCCCAAAACAGTTTGTTACTTTTGTTGTTGTTGTTGTTAGCTCAAAGTCTGTGTCAGTCAAACCCTAATGACTTGCATGCACAAATGTTTTATTTCGGGCATTTAAATTTTTACACAAAGTTCACAGAGTGTCTAAATAAAGCTGTTTTTATATTGAATTTTCTAAACTGCCTTTACTTCAAAAAAATGCCTTCCTTCACCCCTTTCAAAATGAGAATATCCATTTCAATTCTCATTCTTACCAAAGTTTAGCAGATATCCAAAGGGGTTATTAAAATGCTTATGTAAACTGCCCCTGTAAGAAGCATATACACATGTCTGACTATATTTTTTTCTAATGTAAATATAGTCTTCAAAGAATTTTTATTGGGGGAATTGGCTCATTTCAGCTTCTTGGCATTGTGGTATTTCCCATGACCCTATCAATCTAGCCCAAAGAGACCACCTTTCTCCTGGCCAATTAATCACTCATCCAAGCTGTGTCATCTGCCATCAAAATCCCCAGATAAAATGGAAACTTGATTAATTGCACAGAGCATAATTAGTCATGAAATTCGTGATGATAACTCACATACTTCTAAAGTCTAAGTCTAAGGAGTGGAACTTATAAAAAAGATCTTGACCCACTTGTTTTTAAAGAGGGCCAAGGCAGTTCAAAGAGCAGAAGAGGTAGAAAATATAAAAGGTGAAGGCAGGGTTTTGAAGCGGCCCAGAACCATACTTGAGGCTCAGTCTACCTTCACAGTTTCCACATACTAAGGAAAACAGAGCGAAATCTTTACTTCATTTCCCATTGTCAAAATAGGCAGAGTTCATTTAAGATCTGGACATTTACTCTTCTATGTTTTAAATCTAGAAACGAAATCCCTCCATCATGGCTACCAACTATGTCACAACCTGCAGTGTGACAAGTACAATAAGACATATTAGAAGGTATCAGTGTAGCGGCACCTGGGTGGTTCAGTACATTAAGCATCTGCCTTTGCCTCAGGTCATGATCCTGGGGTTCTGGGATGGAGCCCCGCATCAGCCTGGAAGCCGACACTGGGCTCCTGGCACAGCAGGAAGTCTGCTTCTGCCTCTTTCCCTGTTCCTCGCCTTTCCCTTCCCCTTTCCCCCTGCTCTGTTTTCTCTCTCTCAGATGAATAAATAAAAAATCTTTTTTTAAAAAGAAGGTTCGGTGTATAAAGGTACATGAAGATCTAAAAAATATACTTGTCATTTTTAATTAGTATTACAGTAGTCCAGATGTTAAACAAATGGACCTCACTGCTAATTATCATACTACCAAGTTAAAAGACAAGTGGTTAAACTATTTTTTTCACAAATACAGACATTTCAAATCGATGTAACTGCAAACAGAGGCATGAGTCAGTAGAAAGTGAACAAAAATTAGAAAATTGTCTTATATTAAAATTAGAGCAATTCCCAAAGCCTCCATTTACTTTATACTTAGAAACGATGAGCTTTGATCTTAGCTTCAGTGAAAAACCACCATTCCAGGTACTATTTCCCTTTTCTTTACAGTCTGAACTTTTTAAAACCAATGTCAGCAATTTCACATCCTCTCCTGCACCTGGAAAAGTGCTGTTTCAGACTTATAGGTTATCCTTCAATTCCCTATTCATTTCACTTCTTAGCTCTAAGTGGAAAGTGGGGGGAAATAGTCTCTCCTGAAAGACTACCTTTGGTATACCCTTTGTTTATCCTTATCATTATGGCCATGGAGTTTCCTGGATTTAAGTCCCTCCCAGATGTTAAAAATGTCAAGATCTTTAAACTACAGACTGTGCTCTTTGCACGATGAGAAGAGAAACCATACAAAAACTGTTTCCAAAGAAGCATTGACATCTGGTGGGCAGAATGTTGTGTAAGTTTCCAAACAGGAAGGCAAACTTTCCTTTCAGACAAGTTTGAATATCATGTGATTAACATAGCATTAAGATATGACAGGTTATAAGAATGATTTTGACAAGTGATTTTAATTTTTAAAGATCAAATAAGAAATGGATATGAAAAGTATTATTAAAGGAGTCAGTGAAACATTAAAAAAAACAACAAAAAACCCACACCTTCTCTGAAAACAACACTGCCAAGTACATTTGTTTTAAGTTTCAGCTTTATTGAAGTATAATTGACAAAATGGTAAGATATTTAAACTGTACATCATACTGATTTGATGTATAGACATTGTGAAACGGCATCCCCACTTAGTTAACTAACACATCCATCACCTCGCGTTTTTTCCTCCCTCCCTCCCTCCCTTTCTTTTTTCTTTATTTTTCTTTTCTTTTTTCTTCTCTTCTCTTCTCTTTTCTTCCCTTCCCTTCCCTCCCTTCCCTTCCTTTTTTCCTTTTCTTTTCTCTTCTTTTCTTTTGATGAGAACATTTAAGTTTCACCCTCTTAGCAACTTTCAATTATATAGTATAGTATTATCAACTATAATCACCATGTTACACATCAGATCCTCAAACCTTATTTATCTTGTAGCTGAAAGACTGCTTGCACCCTTTTACCAACCATTCCATATTTCCCCCACCCCCAATCCCTGACAACCACTTTTCTACTGCCTGTTTCTATGAGTTTGGCCATATATATATATATATATATATATATATATATATGGACAAATACTGTAATATATCACATATATTATATGTATGTGATAACATACAGTTATGTATATATATAGACAAATATATATAAAGACAATATATATATATATAAAGACAAATACTGTGTTATCACATATATTATATATATATGTGATAACATACAGTTATGTATATATATAATATATGTGATAACATACAGTTATGTGTATATATATATACATACAGTTATATATATATATACATAGTTATATATATATATAAAATATATGTGATAACATACAGTATTTGTCTTTCCTTGTCTGGCTCATTTCACTTAGCATAATGCCTTTAAGTTCCATCCATGCTGTCACAAATGTCAGGATTTCCTTCTTTCTCATGGCTGAATATTACATTGCATATAAATGCCACATCTTCTTTATCCATTCATCCATCTAGTGACACTTAGGTTGTTTCCATATCTTGGCTATGTGAATAATGTTGCAATGAACATGGAAGTGCACACATCTCTTCAATATCCTGTTTTCACTTCCTTTGGATATATACCCAGAGGTGGGATTACTGGATTTTTAATTTTTTGAGGACCCTCCATACTGTTTCCCATAGTGGTTGTACCAATTTATCATGCCATCAAGAGTATACAAGGGTTCCCTTTTCTCCACATCCTCACCACTTATCTTTTGTCTTCTTGATGATAATCCATTCTAATTGGTGTAAGTGATATTTCATTGTGGTTTTGATTTGCATTTCCCTGATGATTAGTGATGCTGGGCACGTTTTTATGTATGTGTTGACTATCTCTACTTCTTCTGTGGAAAAATGTCTATTCAGATTTTCCGCCTGTTTTTAATGAAACTTTTCTAAATATTCTAAAATTAGTACTCACTTATAAACTAAGTCCTAAATTATTGTTAATAAACGGTATGAATTTTGCCTAAGCTAATATCTTATTCTAGTAGCATAAATTATGCTGCCTAATACCACTGGATACTTTGCAGTATAAATAATTTCTGTTGGAGAATTATTCTACACATACTCCTACAGAGGCTTAAGTTGTATATAGACTCAACAAAAATGTATTTATTCACTCCTCGTTCATTAATTCCTTTATACCACATTTACATTACTCTGTGTCAAGTGCTCTACAAGGCACTGAGGGGGCAAAGAGAAAAGAAACAGTCCATGACTTCAATGAGTCCAGTGGGAAAGATAAACATATGAACAGAGAAAAACCATGTGCAAGAAGAAAATTCCACTGCAGCACCTCTTTTAATAAGGACTATGGTTTTCTTTTCAGCAGCTTCTTATCAGAGATCAAAGTAATAAAAACATAGGCATTTCAGGATGTCACAAGAGCAGGGTTTCTATGAAACCTCGATGCTGGGTACCAAATGTCACCACACCAGAATGAACAGGAGGCTTGAACTCTTTGATCTTGAAGCCTCTGTACAGGCAGTGATGGTAGGCAGACTATCTAGAAGGAATGGATATGCCCTTGACACCTGTTCTAGTCTTGGCAGAAAAGAATAACAGCGAGATATGTGCTCTTCTGCCCCCAGAAACTCTTGGAAAATATCTGATGCTTCAACTGATGGGTCACTGTTAGCCTTAGTTTCACCAAAGGAGGGTAGGTCTAAATAAGAAAAGAAAACTGTGCGGCGTTGTTTCCTTAGGCCACCTTTACCCTCTATCGGTCTCATTAAATAGAGTAACTTATGAAGTTATAGAGTTAGATCAAAGGTCTACCACTCTCAAGTTATCTTACCACATGGTTACTAAGGCTGGTATTTTAATGGACTCAAATCTTTCTATTAGACATAAAACCAAAGGTTTGAATGAAGATGCTTATTTGAGATAACACACATTACTGAAATTCATTCACATCCATGTAAAGTGGAATCCATCAACCACACTATAAAGGCTGGTATCAAATTCTCTTCTATTTACACAAGACGGGAGGGCTAGAAAGCAGTTGGAGAGAATGTGCCAAGAAAAGTTGAGAATGTGGAAGCTGAGGCCTGTGAAAATGGAACATGAATTTCATCAACTTCATAGTGTGGTTTGGGACTGACCATGCAGCTCTGAGTGTGCATTAAGTTAATGCTGTTTGTGCAAGCTGAGTATGTGTGTGGCTGGATCCTACCAGTTAACTAAGGATCACATCACGTTGCAGAAGTCAACCCTCTATCTGTAATTATAAAGATTTCATTTGCTTTTTTAAATAAAGGAGTGTGTTAACTCAAGATTATTCACAGACAAAGAATAATGTTTAAAGGTAGGTAGGGCCTCCAAAGAGGACCACTTGGGTTCAAATCCTGATCCTTCTCTTCCTAGGCTGTATGACTTTGAGAATGCAACCTGACCACTCTGTGCCCAGGTTCTCACCTGTAAAAATGAATGAGACAAACTGAGGGTTGCTGGAGGGGAGAGCAGTGGGGGGATGGGGTAAGTGGGTGATGGACATTAAGGAGGGCACATGATGTAATGAGCACTGGGCGTTATATAAGACTGATCAGTCAATGACCTCTACCTCTGAAACCAACAATGCATTATATATTAATTGAATTTAAATAAAAATAAGTAAATTTTTAAAAAATGAATGAGACTAATACCTAACTTAGAGGAGTGATGTGATGGTTAAAAGAGAGAATACAGAGGGGCTCTTAATATAACGAAAGCTCTCAATTCATATCTGTTATAATTATTTTCTGTACAAGACTGAAAATGTCATCCAAAGTCACGGAATCGACTTACTTGAGACAAAACTAGGCATGTTCTGGTAAAAAGGAAGATTGGCCAACTTAGTAGGATAGTTAGACATTTACATTGTACCCTGAAAGCTATTCTAGAATATTTTGCACTTTTACAAGAGCCATGAAATATGATATTGGTATCAAACCCTAGGAATATCTGAAGAACATGCTAGCATCACAGGAATCTTCCTGAAGACTTCCAAAATGAGCTGCTCCAATATTTACATCAACTTGTCTAAATAGTAGAGGAGATGGAAGGTAGGTTGAGGTAAAGTCCAAAAGAAACTGTGGTTAGTAGAAATTTCTTTTATGTCTCCTTTACGAACACTCTGTGTTACATTGCAATATATAAATAGAGAAAGTTTTCACAAAAAGTTCCAAGACAGACGCTCCAGGAAATTTCACTTCGTTCATTCTGGGGTATCACCCACCAGCAACCTGGCATGGTTTTCCAGAGATTCGGTTACTCCAATTTGAGAAGCATGACAACAGGAAATATAAACAGAATTCCAATTAGCATATTGCCACTGAGATAGATTACACAAATTATTTAACACACAGTTATGAAATAGGAGGCCCAATGGGGATAAAGCTTGAATATTCTGGCTCTCTGACTATTCCCACGTGTATCAACAATTTGAAAAGATTTAAAAGGCGAGTAAGTGTACTTTTCACCTGCAGAATTTTATTTTTTAATGTGTTCAGAAGGTATATCTGATTCTCGACATAAATGAAAGCTATCATATTGATCCTCAATGAATGCCTCAGGCTGCCTGAATTACTCTTTTTAAAGTTTTCAGGGTTTTGTAGAAAGAACATTTTACAGTATATAGTTTTAAAATATATGATAATTTGTTTTTTCTCTTTTTTTTTTTTTTTTAGTTGATCATGTTAGGCCATGGAAAGGACAGGGAGATATGGGACACACTTAAAAGAAATAAACAAACCCAGTTAAGTTTTGACCTTCTTTTACAAAGCAGGAAAAAAAAAAAGCTGTAACTGGACAGTAATAGCTTTAAAAAGCTAAGTAACAAAGTACTGATCAAAAAAACAAAAAACAAAAAAACCAGTAACAAAGTACTGATTATAACAATTTCTATATTTCTCCAACTCTTTTGAAAGACCCTACTCATATTTTTCAATGAGAAGCATTAAATATCTGCTCTGATCAGTTGGACCTTTCCTAACTCCTTGTGGAATTATGCAGGGTATGTGGTATCTCTTTGGGCACATAAAAGGTCTTGGATGATTTCCATCAGTACTTTCAAAATATGAAAATGGACTAGTTTAATTGCAGAGTTAATTCATGGATATCATTTTGGCAGGGGCACAAGGGTAAAAAATAATCTCTCTCCACGGAAACCAAATACAAGGAAGTTCTAATTGAATCATGTGTTCCATGGATATGAGCCACATTGTTTTGGTCATGGACATTTATTTTCCATCACCTTTTTAAAAATAAGGTATCACATTACGGTTAAATTCCAAAGGTGTTTCTTCCCCACAAATCAAAATTAAATAAAATTAATTTATCAAAATAACCATATGGATTTCTGGAACAACATGTTGAGTTAAATACACAGGTTTATCATTGCTTCAACCCAAAGCCCCTCTAAACTATCATTAAAGGACATAAACAAGCATAAAGTCATAAGGATAAAAATAAGAGAAGACTAAAATAGATGAGAGATGGTGCAGAACTGAACCATCCTTCCAATTGCTCAAACCCAAAACAGCATTATCCATGGGCCCACTGTTTTGCTTCTACTTATATCCCATCCATTGGGAAATCCTGTTGGATCTACCATCAAAATACATTCCGAAATTTGCCATTTTTCACCATTTTGACTGCTACCACCTTAGTCAAGGCCACCATCATATCTTGCCTAGATTCCTGGAGTAATCTCTTCCCTGGCCTTCCCTGACCCACTATGGCACATTCTCAGCATAGCAGCCAGATTGCTTCTTTTAACAATGTCATGTCTTTGAACAACATCACTCGTGTTTGAACACTCCACTCTCCTCCTTCACTAAGAGGAGAAGCCCAGTTGTCACAATGGCCCACAATGCCTTACCTGGTCTAGACTCCCATTCCTGTCCTCCTCCTGACTTTATCTTACCACTCCTGCCCTTGCTAACCCTCTTGGGCCACAAGGGCCTCCTGCCTCGAACATACTGTCTATACTCCTGCCTTGGGTTTCATGGGCTGCTCCTTCTGCCTGGGGTGCACTGCTCCCCAAAATTACACACCTCAAATGTGTGCTGTAACTTCACTTTCTCATTGATACTTTTTCCCACTCACCCAAAGTGCAATCCCAATCTTTATATATCTGATATCTATTAGTCTGCTTCATTTCTTTTCCATAGTGTTTATCATTCTCTAACATACTATATAATTTTCTTATTATGCATAATATCTGTCTTACCCGTAGAAGGTAAACTCCTGAAAGCAGGAATTTTTGAACACTTTTCATCTCCACTGTATCACCTACATCTACAATATTTAACTCAACAGGTACCCATAATAACAATGCCAGGTAAAATGCAGGATGACCAGTTAACTTTGAATTTCAGATAAACAGCAGATAATGTTTTAGCACAGATACATCCTGTCTGCTGTTTAACTAGAATTCAAATTTAACTGGGTATCCTGTGATTTTATTTGCTAAATCTGGCCATCCTAACTTAAAAATGTTTGTCAAATGAATGAGGAACAATTTTGGAGACCGGAAAGCTGAGGGAATAATGGTAAATAACTCAGCAACTTACAGAAACTTAAATACTAAATGTCAACAGGGCTGGAGTAAAAGAGAACAGGAATGAGGAAGCCATGAGAGAGAGATGATCTGTGGCTCGGATTCCTGGAAACTATAAGGAATTAAAGCCATTAAGTGCTCCCAAAGTGGGGGGTATAAAAATGCATGGGAGAGGACAGTGGGTGAACTAAAAACAGGAGGATTAGATTGAAGTCTTTAAAAGAAATAGACATTTAAAACCTCCCACATGCTGACCAGATAGATGACTGCCTGTTTTACTCAAGCACAGAACTAAACTTTTACCTTTCTGAGAAAATGAATCATAAAAGTACATCAGACAAAACAACTGAACAGGAATTTTGATAACACGTAAGAGAAATTCATTATAAAAACTCTTAGCAAACAACAATGGACAGGGATTTCCTTAGCCTGATAATGGATATCCACAAAAACCTACAGTAAGCATAATTCTTACTGATGGAATATTGAACGCTTAGCTGAGACTTCAGAAATAGAATGAAGGTATTTGAAAAAACCACATCTATTCACTATCCAGTAAAATAATGAAAGAAAAAAAAGTAAAACATATAAGAATTAGAATGCATGATTGTGAATGTAGAAAGTCTAAATGTTTATTGATAACTATCGATAGCATTAATAAGTCACTGGATATGAAAATCATTTGTATTTGCATAAGCTAGCAAAAACAGAAAATGCAGTTTTAAAAGAATGGTAACATAAGAGTATAAATTGACTATGTAGGGATAATATTTAACAAAAGATGTGTAAGACTTCTATATAATACTATAGAATATTGCTGAAATTTAAAAGATTTTAATGAATATTCATGAACTAGTAGACTTAATATTATAAAACTTTCAATATCCCTAAATTAATTTATAAGTTCAATAAAATCCAAATAAAATCATAATAGGTATTTCAACAGAAATTGCAAATCTGGTACTAACATTTATATGAAAACACAAAGGGTCAAGAATCGTTTATTCTTGAAGGGAAATAAGGTTGGGGAACTCACATTGCCAGATGACAGATTGCCTGTGGGATTACAGTAAATAAGACAGTGTGGACACAAGAACAGACCAGCAGATCAAAAGACAGAAGCTAGAAACAGTCGGTCAAATATATGGTCTCTTGATTTATGACAAACAAAAATCAGTTCCGTGTGAACAGTGACGTCTAAATATTGAAAGGCAAATCCATAAAGATTTAAGCAGGTAACATAAAAGAATATCTTCATGAATTAAGGAGGGATGGATTTCTTAAATAGGACCAAGGAAAGCCTTCACCAGTAAGGAAAACAATGAAAAACTAGATTTCATTAAAATTAAGTGATTGTATTCATCAAAACAACACTATGACAGTGAAGAGTCACAGAGTGGGAGAAGATATTGGACATATATTTGATGAAGATCTCATGTCCAGAATAAAAAGAAACCTGAAAAATAAATAAATAAATAAATAAATAAGCAAATCATCTTCACTAGACCAATTTTTCTCCATTAAAGAGCATAGCCAAATAGCTGGCTAATAAGCATTTGGGAAGGTATTCAAAATAACCTCCAGAGAGATGTCAGTGAAAGCAGTGAGTTTACTTCTCACTCATCAGAATGGGTAACATTTAAACAAACAAGCAAGCAAGCAAACCCGGCAATACCAAATGTTACTGAGGACCCGGAGCAATTGCAACTTCCCTTCGTTGCTGGTGGGAATGTAAATTAGGACAACCACTGTGGAAAAGAGCCCAAGAATATATGCATACCCTCGCAATTCCTGCTCAAAGCTATATACCAATGGAAATGAATATATATGTTCACTAAGAGACTTTTATAAGAATGCTCACAGTAACAGTATTTGTGATAGCCCCAAATTTGAAACAATCCAACTGTCCAGCAATAAATAGACTGAATAAATTGTAGTATATTGATCAAATTTTTTAAAAAACTACTATACACATGAAAACATGGGTAAGGATCAGAAATATGACATGCAAAAAAATCCACAGACAAAGGATATATACTGTCTGATTCCATGTACCTAAAATTCAAAAACAGGCAAAGCTAATTTATAAAAATAGAAGTCAGAACAGAGGCTATCCTAGTCAAGTGGCTGATGCCTTTAGAGAGGTCAGAAGGTTTTAGGGGCTTTGCTAATATTCTTTTTCTTGATTTAAGTGATAGTTACATGCACATGTTTAGTTTGTAACAACTCATCAAGCTGTACACTCACAACCTGTGCATTTTTCTGTATGTTTATTATATTTAAGTAAACATTTTCCAAAATGAGGAAGTATTGCTGAACAAGAAAGAAAGAAGGAAAACCGCCCAGGACCTACCAGGAAGAGGAAGCAGTTAATGGAGGGATAAATGAAGGCTGAAATGAAACCTTCCCCTGAGGGCATTTGCTTATCTCAAGAACTTACAGGCAATGCCTTTTAACTTTAGATGCTTGCAAAATGGCGAGATAAGAGGTAGATCCTGGCGGTAATGCAGGACCTTTCAGGGCTGGGGCAAGAGAGAGAGTCTAGAAAATATTTATCTCCTGATAAGTATCAAGAAAACTTCTTAGTCTTTGTGTGAGTATTAGGGGGCAAGAGAGGTATTCAAAACTACAGGTTTAGGGTCCAAACTTTTTACCTGTGAGATCTAAGAAGCTGAAAATAATTAAGTGTTACTAAGTAAATAATGTCCCAGGATGCTTGGCTAAAGCAAACAATACCCTATCTGAAGGAATATATGCTCATTTCAGGTGTCCTAAAATTATGCAGATAAAGTTCCGTGGAAGGACTGGTGTTACCCCTGGGCTTCTGTCTGCATGAAGCTGGTGTCCTCTTGTGCTATTTGTACAAATAAACCTGTGGCAGGATCTGTGGGGGAAAAAAAAAGGAGAAGGAAAGTAAAAAAAGAAAATTTGTCTAAAATGTATAGGTAAATTCCACATATTGATATATAAATCTTCAGCTGATGTAGGTGGCAAGAGTTGCAGGCTATGTTTTTTAATAATATGTGGGAAACTGGTTTCTTTTTAGAGCTAGAAAATGAAAAGGATGAGTCAAAAACATAGGAGATTGATACATCTCACAACTGAAAACCTCTGAGTATCTATTCTACTTATTAGGTACATGGAGCTTGGAAGACCTTGATATGCTAGAGTTGGAAAAACCAATATCTGGCAAGCTTATTAGGAAAATGATCATCCAATAAAAGGTACAACCATATATTCTTGGTTCTCATACACATCTTTATAGAACATACTCTTTATAAGGCCTTTTAAACCTAATACACCATTATGAATGGATTTGTTATCTCTAGGTAACACAGAAAGCCACTCCACAGCTTTTATTCCCCCTTCCTGTACGAATAGGCTTGCAATATCTGAGCTAATAGAAAGTGACCAAAAAAAAAAGTACCAGTAAAGTTGCTTAGATGCTAGGAGTAAACACACATAAACTGTTCTCCATTCAGCATGAATGACCATAAATACACACAGCGCACTACAGAAAGCTAAAAGTATGCATTAAAAGATAGCAGGACTCTTGAAAAGTCCAAACAGCTGTGAAGTACACTTAGCCACTGTGTCAAGGCTATTTTATACCATGAGGTTTTTCTTGGTTTTGCTCCACTGCTAATAATTCAAGACTATTTGCCTGATACTAATAATTTGCATTGTCTTAGGATCAAGCTATGTTACTATTATTTAACTGTGCTAATAGTAACATTACTCTAAATAAAATAATGACTACTTTTTATTTTCCCAAGTTTGAAAATATTTAGGGGAATTGTTCAACTCAAGAATATTATAGTTTTCTACTTAAACTCAAAATTATTCCTAAAAAATCTAATTCCTTTTGTTCTTGATTTTTAAAAGTCTTTTCAATGTTTTTAACTCTATACCAAAGGATTCTGTACATAGCAAAAAAAAAAAAATGATATTTAAAACAAAAGTAATAAGTTAACTAAATAAATTTCCCTTGAAATCTTAATTCTTAAAAATTAAAGCTGAAAGTTCATTAGAAAATTAGTTTTGAGAACTGTCAAACCCAAATCAATTTTAAGATAATGTGAATAATCTGAATTCAAACTTCATCTGCTTTAATACTGGATTAAGATTATTAGATCTAAAAATCAGGTGGTGTTTCTCACCCATTGCTTTACAAATAAATGTTAACTTCATAATTGTAGGACTGGATAAATAATGGATAACTCTGTTCTTAGGAATTACTCCAGTGGGACCTGGGGGAGCACCCACACTTTCATATAGACAAGTTAGAGAGAGAGAGAGAGAGAGAGAGAATGCACACACTACCAGGTACATGGATTTAACATACAATGAATATTGTATGCATATATCTTCTATTTGCTCTCTGATTGGGCCATCTCTCCAACATCCCTCAGCAATGCACAACCTATGGCATCACCGTTCAGCCCTGCAGCATATCCCCAGTAGGTTTTATGGAATCTTGCCTTATACAAGCCTGGCTAACCTCCAGCCAAAGATCCAAGGTGAATCCTCACACAGATTGGCTTGCAAATTCCAGCTGCTTCCGGCAGCCCCAAATTCCAATCTCTGCCCCCCAAACTCAGCAAGACTCTGTATCTGCTTGGGCTCCCTATCCTGTGATATGTCAAGAATTTGTCCCAAGCCCCAAACTGGGGAAATAATAGGGCTCATCTTATGTCTTTCCTTTATCTCAGCCTGTTCTTCAATGCTTAGAAACAAACACTTGTCTCGTGTACTTACCTCTGTGTTAGAGTTGTTTTTAGTAAGAGGGCAATCCACTACCAGCTGCTCTGTCACGGCTGGAAGTGACAGTCTCCTATGTTTAACTATTGATTTTATTAATAGTTATAGGATTAATGTTTTTTGTATCTTCTTGAATCAATTGTGGTTTTCCAGGAATTTGTCCATTACATATAACTTTCCATATTTCCCGGTAAAAATTTGCTTGTAATACCTTCTTGTTTTCGTTTCAATGTGTGCAGCATCCATTCATTCCCAGTAGTATTTTTTTGTGACTTCTCTCTGTTTCTTAATCAATTTCATCAGAGGTTTGTCAAATTTATTAGTCTTTTCACTGAACTGATCTTTTTTTTTTGCTGTGTCAGTCCTCCATATGGAATGTTTCTCTGCTTTGTTATTATTTTTGCTCTTATCTTTATTGGGTCTTTCCTAAACCTTTCTTTAGGCTAATTTTTTTGTTCTGCAAGACAATGTATAATTGATGAGCAGTTCAGAGTGTCATTTCTTTGGTAGTATGGGATTGACTCTTCATGTGAAAAGTCATATTGGGTATGACCCATGAGGGCAGAGACAGTATTTGTTTATCTTTCTATTTCCAGTGCCTAATGAATAGGCCCTTAAATAATGTTTGCTTTTTAAAGATCTGGAAAACTACATCTTAATATGATTAATCCTTGAGAAAATACAAAACACTTGTACTATGTTAAAAAATTCACTCACAATATAGTCTTTAAGAAATCACTGAGGTTGTTCAAAGCCATGTTATGAAATAGAACATGGCATCAATTTTGGCCAACCCTTAGATCACAGTATTGTCTATGTCAACGGATAGAAGCAACAGTATTGAATTTGTTTACGATGTCTCCAATTTTCTCTGAAATACCTCTTGAGTTCTTAAAAGGTAAAGCAGTTAAATAGTGTGTTTTTAATATATTATTTCTTCTAGCCTTCCTTCTGATTTCACTTAGAACTTTGGGCAATATCTGACAAATTGGTATCCACAAGTAATTTTAAATAACATGAAGAAATCAGTTTATCTTACAAATACGTCTTTATATAACCCGTTGTCACACTCCTTTATTAACTGTTACTAACAATTAGATTTTAGTTTTTACAACAAGACTCCTATAAACTCACCCTCAGTGTTACATGCATCTGGTTTGTGTCAACCTTACATCAAGCATAACATAAAAATATAACATCTGACACATAATTCATTTTTTAAACACTGTAAGGGGAGAAGATGGAAAACATAGTCCACAGGCCCCAGGATTCAAATATCTTCTCTTGCCAAACTCATTTCCAAGTCTGTCTTTTCTTTAGCTGTTAATGAATTCTCAGATATCCATGTATAGACAGAAGGACTCATACAGGGCATTCAAAGTTCTGAATGCTTTGAAAACTATAAAGATCTCAGAAGCAAAGATACTGTTCTTTTTTTTCCTATTCAACATGAAAACTAGTATGTGAGTATTTAGACTTCCATTTTACCTTCTATTTACATTGTCACTAGAATAATATTAAAATCAGTCTGCATTAATGAAACAAAATCTTTGATTTTGTGACAGGCATTGTATAGACACGCTTCTTTAAGCATCCAGAATGATGCCTGCTGGCAGAGCCGAAGCATTCTAGGGTCCAGGTACATTTGCACAGATTATCCACAAAGAATATAATAGAATATACAATTTTGATCAAATACTTTATATGATTGAAGATGCCTGATTTCAAACTGTGTTAACAAGGCCCACTATGAAAGACTCAAGTGAGAGTGAAGCATGATTGGCTTGGTTCTCTTCTGAAGCCTGTAAGAAGATTTTATTGATGCTGAAATAGATTTCTAAATCTCAACCTTTACCAAATATAGTTTTCCTGGAAAAGAACTGTAGAAATATCACCTCCCAATCTTACATGCTTCTGCTTAAGACAGTGTTTTCCTAGTAGATAACCAACACTATATACAAAAGAAAGGAGATTAAAAAAGTATTTATCTGAATAGTCAGATCATTCCACATACATGTTAAATTATTTAATTAGAAACAGCCTAATACTTGTTGAGCAGCTATGAAGGTAGCTCTGGTGGTGAACAAACAGGGCCCTCCGATGCCTCATAGCTCAGTGGGGTGCATTGCTGAAATCTAGAGGTGTAACTGGGTTGATATTTTCTGATTCCTTCCCACATTTCAGCCAGACGAATATTTCTTTTCCAATTTATGAATGTGACACTAAACAAAGAGAAGCTTAAAAACTCACACTCTTCATTCAAATACTATGTTCTCTTGACTTTATGATTTTGCTTTTTAAAAAATGGGTGGCTAATATTTTAATGAAATAGAAAAATATCCAAGGAAATACTTCTAAAGTAAATGTGGAAAATAACACTTATAAAGCAAAAAAAAGGCTTAAAGTCAAAGAACATTTTAAATAGGAATATTAAAGGTATGATTTCATTGATTTTTTCATTTCATTTTTCATTCTTTTCTAGTTCTCCCATGTCCCATATTAGTAATACGGATAAAGAACACTTAAAATATCTTCTAATTAACATGGTGTCGAGTTCAATTTCCCCTTGAGGTTCAGGAAAAAATATTCAAGATGACGGCAGCTGCCTTCATCTTTACAATCTAACCACTCCACACCACACCACTTACGTACCCTGAGTGTTACCCCACTTGAGTGCCTTTGCTCATTCTGTTCCCCACACCAAGATCTCTCCTTCAAGGTCAATCTCCGATTTGACATCTCACTGAGCTTTTACTTGATCTCTCTCCCCTACTTTCCAAACCCAAGTCTGATAGAATTTTCCCTTCTCAAAACTTCCATGGTCCTTTGTTCTCACATCTCATCTAGTGTGCTGTGCTTCTGGGGTTTTTTGTTTTGTTTTGTTTTTTGCTTGTTTTCTTTCCTTTTTCTTTTCTTTATTATTATTTTTTTTTTACTTAGAGCAGTTTTAGATTCACGGCAAAACTGATCAGAAAGTACAGAGATTTCTCTGATAAACTAACTTGAAATGAATGCCTATAAATGATAAACTCAGTGTTTTCTCCATTCACAATAACATATCAGACTATTTCCCAAGATACCACCCAGATGAGTGACTCACTGTATGTGGGCTTCAAATTACAGTCATAAGAATATGCAGTTTTACGTTTGAATGACAATGTAACATGTGCAATATTTTTACCTACATTTTGTGTACTTGATTCCTTTCCAACAAAAAAGCCCAAAAGCTATTGCTGCTCCCTCATCCTGCCCCCAAAGAGAAGGGGCATATGGTATCAAAGGGAGACCTAATTACGTTCTACCTTCTCTGTATGTGGACTGAAGACCAGGCCCAGACAGAAGGGCAACACATTTTCCTAATACTTCAGGAAATTCACAAAATGATAATATAAGGGCAAAAAATGTTAAGCTCCAAGTCAATAGGATCTAAAAGCTTTAAAATGAGTTTGCAAAACATATGACTCATGGAAAAATCTGTTTTGGAAGACTTCCAGAACAATTCAGGACAGTCAGAAAAATGGTTACCTACTGGAGCAACTTTTTAACAATAAATTCTATCTGTTTTAGTGTGGATGCCTTCAAGAACTATTGCGAACTGTGACTTTTATTTACTTATTTATTTTTAAAGATTTTATTTATTTATTTGTCAGAGAAAGAGAGAGAGAGAGCACAAGCAGGGGGAGCAGGAGCAGAGGGAGAGACAGGCTCCCAGCTCAGCAGGTAGCCCCATGTGGGACTCGATCCCAGGACCCTGGGATCATGACCTGAGCTGAAGGTGTCCCTGAACTGTGACTTTTAAACAAACACATATATACACTATTTTTATTACTCTTTCCACAAACCTCTATTTTCTTTAAGTCCTCAATCTTGCCCTCCATAGTTTTACAGGACACAATCCTTTTCACTAGCACACTATACAAATTTATGCAAGATTTCCAAGCAGGTCTTTATCTCAGCCCCACCTAACTGCTTCACTAAGCAAACACTGGGTTGTCTACATAAAGTTTAGCTCTACTTCTAAGGGGCAGTTGAGAAAATGCAAACATTGCTTTCAGTTAGCATACTGTAACTAAAATCACCATCTCCCTTTCTGGCTTCTGAAAAAATACCCCTTCCCCAACTGTGTACCACTCCCCACTCTTAAACTACATTGGTTTTGGTTAGTAGGAGAAAAAATACAACCTTCTTAATAATTAATATGGGCCTGTGCTTTTAACACTTTCAAGGTAGATCTATAAACATTATATCATTTGAGTTTCTAAACAATAATATGAAGGCAAATATTATTTCTATTTTAAAAGTGAGCTTCAAGTCACAAAGCTTGAGTTGAGATTAGAAATGAGGTCTTTCAATTCCAAATTCAATGCTTTTTCCATCATAGTCTTTTGTTCCACCTTATTCAAGGTTATTCTTATGTTTGTCATTCTCTACATGCTTCTCTGTATTAATATGGATTATAATACCTGGTTAGGAGGAGGACACTGTTTCTCTTTGTATGGCACATAACATAGTTTTAACTATTTTTTAGGCAAGCGTGTATCTAACAAAATTAGTGATTTTGCATTTCTTTGTTATTTTATTTTATAGATGAGAAACCTGAGCCCAAAAGAAGTTAAGTATTTTACCTAATTCACACAGTACATGGCAGAGACAGGATTTAAACTTTAGTCTTACCTGACTCCAAATCCCATGATCTCCAACTGAACCATCGAACCTTCCCCCAGGGCGGTCTCTCTGGCAAATTCTACCAGAAGCAAATTTATTTTGTACAAAAACTTCAATCTAAGCCTATCCTGATTAAAAGGTTATGATCTGTCCCTGTCCAACAGTAAATCTGAGGCAAAGTGCTTGTTCACTTAGCACTAACTACGTTTCCTTCTGGAGATTCACTATAATAACAAGCACTCCTTTGGTAAGACTCCAATTTTTTGGCCTCCCTGGCCCAGTGTGAGATGACTCAGGTCAGACTACAGCAGCTCCAAACAACCCCTTCTAAACAAGACCTTAAGAATGTCAATGACTCAGGTACTATTGTTCTCAGATGACCTTGGGTGGGGGCCATGACAATTCACCAGCCTGAAAAATTAAGCAGTGCAAGATGGAGAAAGTTGATTTTCTGCTTTCAGAAAGAATTTTTAATGTACCAACTGACTACAGCATAACCTGATAAATGCTAGACCTCTCTCAAATTAAATCTTATTTTTTCCTCTTTTGATTGAAGGAAAATGCAAGATAAGACCTAAGAGTAGTTACCCTCTGAAGCCCTCCAGGAAATGTTTATTTTGTCTTATGTATAAAACCATAAATAGTATCCAAAAGAACTTGATGTCCCTGTTAAGAATGAAAAGGACCATGGTAAACAGCTGGAGGGGGCTGATAGCGAGTCCCACCGCACACATTCTTTACCAGCCCCCTGAATTGCTCATTTCAAAACGGAGGAAAACATTTCCTGCCTTAGTGCATAACACAAAAAGACAAATGGTCTGGAATGACCTCAGAAGATTTAGCAGTTTTCTTAAAAACTTAAACAGAGTTTGCGCAAAGCTTCGATTAACTGGACATCTGCCAAACCACTTGGAAAATTTCTGCATTCAGAAAGAAGAAGGATTCTCAACATGAGAGAGATTCTCCCTAAGAAATCATCACAACCACTGTAAATACTTCTGTCATTGGTTGTATAAGTGATTATACCAGCATATGTGCTTTTCCAAGTCCCCTCATTCCCCTCCAACTAAAACTTCCCAAAAATAAAGTCTGTGATTTACTAATTTGTATAATCCTTGTAGAATTTAAGGTATTCACCCATTCATTCATTCATTCGTTCGTTCGTGTAACAACAATTATGTTTGACACTGTATCAAGCATTGGGGCTACAATGACATTTGATCCACAGATATTTCTTGAGCATTTACTATGTTTCTGACACTGAGCTAGAAAATGGGGTATGGCAGTGAACTAGACAGTCAACCGTCCTGTCTTCACGGAGCGTTCATTCTAGTTCCGTGGGTTTTAATCCTTGCTGTGAACCAGAATCACCAGACCACTGATGAGGCTCCACCTGTTGCATGAAACCAATAAAGTCAAAGACACTGGTCTGGTGGAAGATGCAGGCAATAAAACAGAGGATTACAATATGATGAATGAAATGACTGACAAAAGTAAAGAATATTTTGAAATAACATAGAAAGTACACACAACCCAGACTCACGGCTGAGCAGCATGTTTCAAATGATGACTGATCAGTTAGCCTAGGAAATGAAGTAGGAGCATTCTAGAAGGAGGACATTCAAAGCAGAAAAACACATTTCTGATACACAGCAGTGATATTGCTATTTTTATGAGTAAAACATGTGAAGCCCAAGGTTCAAAGAGAGAAAGACAACCATAGGAACTGGATAAGCAGGTAGAAAGCCAGAGCAAGAAAACTCCCCGATTCTCATGCTGAGGATTTGGAAGTTATTTCTTGAAACAATTAGAGATTTGGGGGAAATTTAAACAAGAAGCTAATATGATCATGCATTGCCCATTCTTTTCCTTTCTTTCTTCCCAGGCCACAGGTATATAAATTTTGCAGGTCTTGAAGCAACAACACAGTAACCCCAAATTGTATCATCTCAATCACTGGAAGAAATCAAACCTTGACCCACTAAATAATGGCAAGCATCTTGTGTCCAGCTTCCTCTATCTCCCTTTCCACTAACCCAGTCATTTGTCGTGCTCTCCAGTTTCCCAAGCCTGAGCCCTGGGAGATGCTGAGGACACTTAACACCCAGGTTCCCCAGAAAGAGGAGAAAGCACTGGAGTGTGGATGGAATGGTTTGAGCTTGGTGCACAGGCCTCCAGTGAGAAGGGGACCTAAGTCCTCTGAGCATTTTGTCAGCTTGCTTATCTGATAAGGCAAGAATGAGAATCATTTTCCTAGGAAAAGATGGTAATTTAAGGTTTTTTTCCCAGGCTGTCCTATAATTATTTGCCTGTATGGGTTTCATGGAACCCAAAATGCGTTTTTGTTATTTATAGCCCCCTATTTTTCCCCACTATTCATAAAACAGTGAAAAACAGTTCTTACAAATAAGGGAAAATTCAAGTACAGTACCTGCTTGTTTGACTCAATATTTTGATTTGATTTAAAAATCAATAATTTATTTTAACTAAATGACAGACATTTTATTCCTATGTACAAAGAACTCAGAAATCCCACTCTGCCTCCCACATTCCGTTTGGTCACAAGAGATAATGGCTGCATTGACAAGAACTATTTCCAGTTCCTGTCAAGGGTCATTTCAGAAAGAAAGCTGTAGCAAAAGCCTCACACTATTATTTTTATTTTAAAACATTTAAAAATAAATATCTAGTTATTAGCCTCAAGGGTCTTCTTGTTTCTGCAAATGAAAACCTTGGGAGGAAGTAGTTTTATGCTGGTGAAGCACCAGGTTGGCCAGATTAAAGGGGACCAAACCTAAATACTAGCTTTTGGCAGCTACAAGTCAGACCCTGGTTTTTCTCCCATTTGACCCTGCTTAGTGGCCTCCTGGGATCAATAATGGGAGACGAAGACTCACTTGAGACAATCTGGATGTTGCTTTCCTTTTGAAAGAGTCAGAGATCAGAACGCTACATCTTACAACATAGGTATTAATAGCAACTACTGTTTGGTTTCTTACTCTGTGCTAGGCACCATGCCAAGTGTTTTATATATAGTTGACCTTTAAACAATGTGTGGGTTAGGAGTGCTGACCTCCCGCACAGCTGGAAATCCTCCTGTATCTTTTGACTTCTCACAAAATTAACTACTAAATGCCTATTATTTACTGGAAACCTTACTGATAATATAAACAGTAGATTAACACATATTTTATATGTTATAATGTATTAAATCCTGTATTCATACAGTAAAGTAAGCTAGAGAAAAATGTTTTTAAGGAAGTCATAAGGAAGAGAATATACGTTTACAATATTGTACTATATTTATCAAAAAAAAATCTGTCTACAAGCAGACCCATGCAGTTCAAACCCATGTTGTTCCAAGGTCAGCTGTACATGCACTGATTTAATGTATACAAGAACCCTGTCCCAAGAGCTTTACATACATTGCACTGACAGAAATCATGAAACTGGTCAGTGGGGCAGAAGGGATAGAATTCTTTTTTGTGACACAGAATCAAGAGCTCAAGAACCACTACATATGTTTGTTTCTCTGTCATTCGACACATTTTTCCATGCGAATCATAGTTGTTCAGTATTCATATGGTGAATATGTAAAAAAAGGTCCAAGAAATGAACTTCTCCCTGACTCACTATATCAACATTTGTGTTCTTCAGGTACGTGAAACTGCAAAGACTAACTACTTATATCTCCAATGAGGCTCCAGCAATTAACCATGAGCCAGCTGCAGGTCAGCTGGCCCTTGCAAAACAATCCAGCCTTATGCTCCTGTAGCTCTTTCCAGCACTACAGCCGGGAAAAGGAATTGGACGATTATCAATGACCCTTTTGTTTTAGATCTATTAGCCTTGAGGTAGATCGTCTGCTGAAATATTTACCCTTTTCTTCCCTGGTGATGTCATTCCCATAGATACTTTGAGATAGCTAGCTAATTACCACTTAAAACTACTTTTTGTCTCCTGAATTCTTTTCTTCTGCTATTCCAACCCAGTAATTCCAAACAACAGCAACAAGAACTATAGTGTTTCTCATTCTGTTGTCCGTTCTCTGAACTTTCTAGGTCAATGTAGCAATTTCTCTTAGTAGCCTCAATGATAAACCTTATTCAAGATATTCAAGCCTGGGGGCGCCTGGATGGCTCATTTGCTTGTGAGTCCGACTCGGCTCAGGTCATGATCTCAGAGTTTGTGGTTTAAGATTTTCTCTCCCTCTCCTTCTGACTTCCCCCCACCCTCATGCACTCACTCTCTCTCTCTCAAAAAAAAAAAAAAAAAAAAATATATATATATGTATATATATATATATATATATATCTCCAAGTCCGTATATGAGAAGGCAATGTGTGGTATCTGAGGAAAAGTGGGGGTCTTCAGTAAGACTGGCTTACACCTAGTGCAAATGTTTATAAGTTACTTAATCTCTACAGCCTTGAGATTCTCATTTTAAGAACTGGATATTAATGCCTACCATTCAGAGTAGTTAAAAGGATTAAATAGAAGATATATATGAGCCAAGTATTTTGCATTTTCAAAATAAGGGGTAGATACTTTATAAAGGACAATATTTATGGTCTTATCCTTAAAGGCTGTTCTAAATTTGTTTTAAGAAATACATTTTAAAAGTTAAACAATATCAAATAAATATGAACGCTAATACGATCTCTTTAAAGGACCTTAAGTGATACCTTTATGTCTGCTATATTCAGTCCAGTCCTGATTAAACATCACAGAAAGAAGCAGGTGTAGAGCTTTTAAAACATAATTATGAGCCTCTTTTTATGAAACCATGTTGGTGGCTGTGATTTCCATAAAGATATTTCTTATAACTTTTTTTTCTTCCATCATTTCTGCCAGTTGCAAAATCTTCCTACATCATACTCCAGAAAGTGTCTGTAAATGTCCATGAACATTACATTGGACTAAACTATGAACTCCTACTGGGTGAAGAGGCATCACAGAATAGTGGTCGTTGACACATGATTTGGAATCACACTAGCGTTTGAATCCCTAGCTCTGACATATAAAGCCGTTTGATCTCCCTGAACCGTTTCTTTACCCATATGCTACAAATATATAACACCTATTAGTGCCAACATTCAATATAGTGGGGTGCTATATTTGGAGGTCCACACACTAAAGATGTTCAGTAAGTGTATTTCCTCCTCCCATCTCCCTGTTCATCTTCAATATCTAGCATTTGAACTTACTAATTAAATTGAATTAATATTGTTTTAATACGTACATGAAAACACTCTAAAGACCCACTAAGCACATTGACCTTTTTCTGTAAGTAGGAAAACACACCTCTTCTCACCTCATTGTCCAACAGGCGTGAGTGCACACATGCATACAGGCACACACACCACACATATGTGCTGATATGAGAGTTGCCCCACCTAGTTCCTGCCAGTAAACAGTACTCAGATTCAGGTAGCATCACTACAACGCAGTTTTGTTTAGAGCTCCCCAGTGTCCCAACCTGCCGCCTACGTGAAATATCTTGTGTCTTAATTGCCGGTGAGCAGCACAGCTATTTTCAGTGATACAGTGAAAACTATGCCATTTTCCAATAGGAATATGTTTAGCCACGTCAGAAGAAAAGAAGTCTTTATCTGATTTACAGTTCAGAAGACATTGTGACATCCTCCTGAGGCCAATATCCGGTTCCATGATTCCCAACAGAAACACAATAATAATGATATTAAGAAACAGATATATCTCAGTATATACCCAATGTATATGGTAGAATTTCCTAGGTCACTCCAGATCCATTCATTTCTCCATGGGAAAACATAGAAAACAATGGAAATTCTTTTATATCCCTCTCAGAAGAGATCTTGCTGACAAAGTTCAAAACACTCTTAAGAAGAAATGAAAAGCAAAACAAACAAACAAAAACCCAAGAAATTTCAATGATGCAACTCATTTATTTATCCCTAAATATATTTCCTTATTTTACTTCTTATCCCGGGAATCATTAGCAGGTGACTTAAACTTCCAAGAGTTTTGAATGTGTGGATTTTGGTAGGTTGCCAAATAATTACCTTGTTTATTCCTTTCCAGTTTCAGGAACTTTACTAATAAATTTTGCTGGTAACCAACAACCCCATATGACTGACACACACACACATCTGGTGGAACTTTTGCAGCATGAAGCTGTAGTAGGCAGATGGGTACCATTTTATGAGGCTCTGACACCAAACTGATGATGCCAACCCAGTGCTCCTTCATATTATGCTAGTAAATACTTGGAATGGAAATCTTGGAATCATAGATCAAACTTACAAGGTAAAAACATTACAAGGTGAAAACTTCATGTGCCTCAATTAGAAATTATTCTGCTTGGTTCATATTTTCCATTTGAAACTTTTTTTAGTCCCAGTTTCTCTGACGTTTTACTCACGAGGCTAAAATGTTATGCCCCACAGGAAACTATTTTGACTTTTTTTCCCTCTCTGTTTCATAGCTGAAACAGAGAATTTACACTGTGAGGCATATCAAGGTTTTCCGCTAATGGTAAATAAAACTTTGAGTCCTCCAAAAGTTGATTGTGTAATCTACACCACAGAGTGCAAACCAAAAGTAAGTTACTGCATGTTGAATCCACTTAAAAAAGAACTGAAAGTATTATTAAACAGCTTGAGAGGTTGTTAAAGGAATGTTATTTATTCACTAATGGAAATTTGGCCCAAGCCCCAAGTCATTATTATTTCAAACAGCAAGGACCTGAAGATTAAAAGCCTTCCTCTTGTTGACAGAAATCATCTTCTAAAAGCAGATTTGAGAATGTTGGTAGGGAAGGCTAGGCAAATATGATTTCCTACACTGCAAATAATTCAGTAGGGAGACAGAGTTTGTCCCAATAATATTACCATTACCTTAAAAAATAGCAGAAATTATTAAGAAAACAGCTGAATAAAAATGGAGTGCCTCAGTGGAATTAGTATGTTGTACACCTCAAATTAATGTAACATTGCATGTCAACTGTACTTCAATAAAAAAAAAATGGAGTGCCTCAAATGATCAGGATTGCTTTAAAAATTAGATCTGAGAATATTTTACATAATCATAAGAAGTCAGTTAGCATTTGTGGGGCCTTTTCAAGGACTGTATCAGTTTTCTTTTGTCACACGACAAACCACCCAACCAACTATGGGTTGGTGCTCAACCAACCTTTATTTAATTATTCATTTTGTAGGTCACCAATTTGGGTGGGACTCAACAGGGCAGTTCTGGTTACAGCTAGACTCACTCAGCATCTCCAATCAGCTCTGGGGGTTAGTTCGGTGCCAGCTAGTCGAGGATGATATGGTGAACAGAATAATGACCCACCTCCCCAATGCTGGATAAGAACAGGGTCCTCAAAAGTGTAGGAGGGAGTCAAAAGAGGAGGTCAGAGTGAAGTGAGTTGAGAGAGACTCCAACTGCAGTTGCTGGCTTTGGAGATAAAAGAAGGGACTGTACGCCGAGGAATGAGGGCAGCCTCTAGAAGCTAGAAAGGTAAGGAAAAGGATTCTCTTCTAGAGCTTCCAGAAAAGAACACAGCCCTGGTGAAAGCTTGATTTTAGTCCAGTGAGATCTGTCTTGGACTTGACATACAGAACTGGGAGATGATAAATTGGTGTTATTTTAAGCCACTAAATTTGTGGTAATTTGTTAGAGGAGCCATAGAAAACTAATATAGATGGTCTCAGCTGGGAGAATCTGTCTCTGCTCCACATGGTTTCTCATCCTCCAGCAGGCTATCTTCCGGTCTTGCTCAGATAAAAAGTGGGGAGGATCCCAAGAGAGTGAGTGGGTAGAGTGCAAGGCTTATTGCTACATCTAAGCCCCAAATTGGCTCATCATCATTCTGCCATATTCTGTTGGCCAAACCAACTCACAAGACCAACCATTATGGTTGGAGATTTAAGGAGTAGGAAAACAGATCCCACCTCCTACTGAGAGGAGCTGCCAAGGAGCTCAAATCAAAGGAGGGAGTCTAGTTTTGCAAATAATCTACTACAAAGACTAAAACCTTCATATTCCACTATTATAACTTTTTTAGGAATTGGGCTTAAAATTTGAACAATGGTATTACCTTGAAGATGAAAACAGTATGTTGTGTGCTTTAAAAGTTGTATTAGTTTTGATTATAGTACTAGTAACCTTTCTTAAAAAGTTAAGACCTATCTTTTCATTTAAATTAGATTAACATTATTCAGGGTGTCCAGATTATCTGGACATCTAAGCGGTGTTGTCTGATAGCAAATTAATGGGATTCACATACATAACTTCACATTTTTAACAGAAGCCACATTTTTAGAAAAGTAAAAAGAAACAGGTAAAATAAATAACAATATATTTTATTTAAGCCAATGTAGCTAAATATTATCATCCACCATGTAACCAAAATAAAAATATTGAGATACTTTGCATTCTTTTTTTCATCTTAAGTCTTCAAAATCCAGTATGCATTTTATACTCCTAGCACATCTCACTCTGCGCTAGCCTCATTGCAAGTGCTCCATAGTCCCAAACATCTAACGGCTACCCTACTAGACAGAGCATACCTAAGAAATTCAAGAAAAGCCCCAGGCAAAATGAGAAGGAGCCAAAAGTCTGTCCTTAATGCTCCTCTTCTCTCTTTTCTGCGTTGAGACATCTTCCTACTTCCTCTTTCAGGGTCCCAGTGTTTTGCTGTCCACACTCTCGCTCTAGGAAAACAAGCAAGCCTAGAGCATGGAAATACACTGTGATTTGAACATCCTGGGATTTGAAATCTGAAGTGCCATTTACCAGACCTTGCAACATCACTTCATTTGAGCTTTGGATTCCTCATCAATACCTAGCTTACTACTCTTCAGAGAGATTTTATGAAGTTCAAGTGCAGTGATTAGCACAATGCTTGGCATTGTAAAGGCATTGCAAAGAAGTTATTGTTAATTTTTCTTTTAAATCATGTTTGCTAGGAGAAGGTAATGCTTGATTTAAAAAAAAAAAAAAAAAGGACTGCTTTTAGAATTTCAGGCACCCCTCACAGGCAGGAGAGGGTATCCCTTCAGAGGAGGTGAATGAATCAGGGTTATGAACTGACGGGGGGGGGGGGGGGGGGGGCGGGGGGGGACTATGTTTGAGAGCAAGGTATCCTGTGAAATTCCAGATACTTCCAGACTCTTCTCTCTTTCTGATACTATAAAAGGAAAATTAGAAAATCATATTTTCAATATTTGAAAATCATATTTCAGATGTTCCTTCAACATAAGATAATTTCCAGTTATTTTCACTGTAAAGATTTATTAAAGAATAAACTATTAGTTTACCTTTTAAGCCAAGAAGCGTACTCCATTTCCAAAAGTGGATAAACTACAATATGACTGAATATGGCAGTGCAAATTAGGACAAAAGGACAAATTCATGTATAATCTATAGCCCTTTAAACCTCAGTTTTTCCTACAATGTAGATACATCTAAATGCTGCAACATGATACCAGCATACTTCATACTGTCTTAGTGAATCACTGCCCTTCCAAACAAACAAAAATATACAATTATTAGCTTCCCAGAAAGTGAATAAAATGTTGGCAAGTTCAATAAAATATTCTTTGTGAGTCAGAGCGTTCTTTGATATTTCCAAGACGCGCAGTCTCAATTGCAAACATATTGTCTTTGGCCTTCAGCCCATGTGATTGGACACCAAGTAGTTATCTGACAGATGTGATCGTGAGGCAAAAAGTAGGAGAGATGTGCCCATGGGCTAATGGGCATCTGGTCAGATACTGGAATGTCTTCCTAAGTTACTTGGTGTCTTCGTTTCCTATGATTGCTGCAACAAAGTACCACAAACTTAGTGGCTTACAACAACAGAAAATTATCATCTCAGACTTGGAGGTTTAGAGGTCTGAAATTAGGGTTTTGGCAAGGCTATCCTCCCTCTAAAACTTGTAGGGGACTCTTTCCTTGCCTATTCCTAGCTTCTGATGGTCTGCTGGCAATCTTTGGCATTCCTTGATCACATGTGCATAACTCCAATCTGTGTTTATCATCACAGGCTGTCCTTGTGTGTCTAAGTCTTCACAGAGCTATCTTCTTATAAGGACACTAGTCATATTGGGTTAGGAGTCCACTGTACTTGATTACGACCTCCTTTTAACTAATTACCTCTGTAGTGACCTTCTTCCCAAGTCAAGCCACATTCTGAAGCACTGGGGGCTAAGACTTCAACATATCTTTTTAAGAGACACAACCCGATCCATAATATTTGGTTCCATTGGGATCTGAATAAAATGGACGAAAAGCCACGGAGTCTAATGGTTAGAGGCAGGGACTCTTGAACCCTTACCAGTCTGAATGAACTCAGGTGAATTCAAGTCCTAACTTTGCTGCCTACTGTGTGATCTCAAACAAGTAACTTAACTCCATGTGCCTCAGTTTGCTGCTGCTCTTGTCCTTGTCTGTTTGTTTTTTATTTTGTTTTGTTTTGTTTTGTTTTCCTCTACCTATAGGAAGGCAATAACGGTAGCACCTAACTCACAAGGTTATCTGAGGATTAAGCTAACATAAAAAATGCCTAAATAGTGCCCACCAAGTAGGAATACAGTGAAAATGGTTACTTATTACTTGGTTGTTATTGTGCTTTACAGCTTAACTCCTCATAGTTATTTCCTGCCCAAATTTGAAATTCTCTTCTTCACAGAGGCAGCTATGCAACTGCTCTCTTTTGTCTTGTTTTTGCTCTTTCAGGTATAGTTTTTTTTTTCTTTCAAAATCAAATGCCTCTCCTGTCACTTGTGCTTATGGTATGTAAACAGACAAACTTTCCTGAGAGGAATTTGGCCACACATATCAAAAGCCTTAAAAAATGTTCATAACATTTGATCCAGGCAATTTATTTCCAAGAATTTATTCTAAATAAATACTTTAAGGTGAGTGCAAAAATTCTGCTATAAGGGCTTTTTAAAAATCATAGTCATATTTACCATAACGGAAAGTTACATAAAAGCTATTTTTGTAATGGATGATTTTTAAAAATCATACATCTGTTAACATAATCAAACACTATCCAATCATTGAAAATTGAATTCAAGATCATTTTCAACAAAAAAACATATTTGCTATATATTATTGAGTGAATTAAAGACAAAACATTCCCTATAGCAAAACTCTTCAAGAAATTTTCTTTGGTGACATAAATATTCTGTATCTATGCTGTTCAAGATGGTAGTCACTAGCCACACAGAATAACCACACATTAGAAATGTGGCCAATGCAACTAAGGAACTTAATTTTTATTTCATTTAATTTTAATTAATTTAAATTTAAATAGTCAGATATGGCTCATGGCTACCATAATGAACAGTGAAGGTCTAGGGTATGTTTTGTTTGTTGATTCCTCTGTCCCTACTTTCCTCACCTTCCTTTAATGCTTCTCTCATGTCTCTGTCCCTCCCCCCAGACTCAACTTGAAAGGTAATCTTTACTCTTCTCCCTCTATTTTTTAGCCAGTATCATCTGTTTTCAGGAGATAATCTAATAACGAATCTTTTTCTAATAACGAGGCTTTATGGGCTGCTAGTTTCATAAGTATTTGAAACCTAACCAAAATCTGACCTACTGCCGAAGTAATCTCATGAGAATTTTACACATGAAGCTGAACATGAGGACAAATAAAATTATTTTTCACCATAAAATAAGAGATCTTCCATAGTCACATTTTTTTACATATTCACTTTCTAAAACATTAAATGTTGCCCTGAGGACAAGCCATTAGACTTATTTAGTGATGATACTGAAGTGCTAAACTATGACAAAAAAGTGGAGCAACTGCAACTTTGTTGATTTTATTACTTATTACCTCTTGTAGTTTTCTTGTGGATTCTTTAGGATTTTCTATATGTAGCATCACGTCATTTGTGAACAGAAATACACTCACTTCTTCCTTCCCAACTTGAATCCTTTTATTTATATTTTCTTGTCTAATTGCTTTAGCTAGAACTTCCAGAACAATGTTGAATAGCAATGGTAAAAGTAGAGATCCCTGTCCTGTTCCTGATCTGATGAGGGAAGATTTCATTCTTTCACCATTGAGTGTGACTAGCTGTGGGTTGTTTTTTGTTTGTTTGTTTGTTTGTTTGTTTGTTTATAAATGCTGTTTTATCATGTAGCAGAAGTTCCCTTTTCATCCTAATTTTCTGACAGTTCTCATAATAAAAAAGTGTTAGAACTTTTTCAATGTGAATTACTTCCAAGTCATTAACATCCTTTAAACAGCATTGAGCTTTGTGCAGTCAACAATTTAATAAGTGTTTACTGAGTTAAACCGATTTGAAAACAGCAAACACCAAAAAACCTGGAATCACATGTCAAGAAACATTCTTTGAATAAATTATCCTTAGAGATTCACTTGGAAAGGTTGACTTCTCCACCTCCCCCCCCACACACACACACATAAGCCATGTAACTCACATAGGAGTTTTTTTAAAAATCACCTCTTACACTAAATAAATTTTAAAATATGGAAAGGGTGAACTCTGATACCTAACACCATTAGTAAACATAGTTGCCTAAGAACGCTCCTAATATTGGAATGGGAAAACAAAGCCACTACATACACCTTTTGTAGAGAGTATTTGCAGCCTCAGAAGCCCATGCCAAACATAAAAGGTTCCTCGACAGCTTGGTGTCAAATTTGAATATCTGAGAGCTTCCTCCCAAATTAGATCATATGACATATATTTTTAATGTCTATCAACATCAGAGCAGCATATCGCAGAAGCGACTTTGTGGCTTCCACCAGAAATCTATATTTTTCCTCCTGGGTACATCTGTGGCATTTCTTACCAGGTATGATGGGCCCAGGTATGTTATTTTCCTTTCAGGCATCCTAATTGGAACTTGCTGATGAAAAAAAAAAAAAATCCACAAGGAACACACAGTACAAAATAATATTTGTCACTGATGTGGTAGAAATAGAAAATTACACAAACAATTTGGGAATTATAGGTTCATCACCACTGGGGTGAAAAGTTATAGACCATTTCTCACCCTCAATTATCCATTGGTTCCCTGTTGTTCCTGAGCCAAATACCTGGTTTCTTTGCATGCTTCTCTAGCTTCTACTCACCAAGATCTAACACTCAAAAATGCCAGCCAGGAGTGACAGCGGCCAGGTTCTTGGTGAATACCTTCGAGGGCAATAATATATGTTTGCATGCAACTCATAATTAATCACTAAACTTCCTTTTGGGGAAAACAAACACATTTTGGGGTATATTTTACTGTCTGGGGGGCAAGAAATGACAGGATGGGAAGAGAGGAGAAGCAAGTAAGGGGGGATGATTGAAAACATTTGACTTGGCTTGAAATAAAAGTACATATTTCACACATATTTTTAACCAACCCCAAAAGACAGCCTGACTTCGAACACGCTGAACAGGAAGCCATTTACTGTTGGAATGCTTGCTGAGCCCATCCAAAACACACACACTCCTAATACCCCTGGGCTATCTAAAAAGGGTTGGGGTGAAAATATTTAATTTATATGTGTAATCCTGCTTCCTGTTTTATTTTTTCCTCCTTGCCAACTCTGTTTTTCAAACTTTGTGAAAAAATGATAGGAAACCTATTTCTTTTTTGTCCCCACCCTTTATTGACCCAGCTGTACATTCTACCTCAATTTATAGCTCATACCTGGCTTGAAGACCAAAGAGAGAAAGGTAAAGACGAATTGCTAAACTCTCATGGTTACTGTGGCTAAAAAGGAATCTGGGTGGAGGAAAGCTTGCTGTGGTGTCCATATCAAGGGCAGGAGGGTGTGGAACAGGAGCCTGCCTTGGCTTTCAGAATGTGTGCATTCAGTAGCATGCATTCAAAAAGAGTAAAAGGAAGGGTATAGAAAGGAGGGAGGAAAAGGAATTTTCTTAATATTAGATGAGTTGCTGGAGACACCTGAATCCTATTAAATTTCAGAGAAATGGTCTTGGTGATCAAGAGGAATTTTAAAATATTTTGCAGAAGAAAATAGAAAGACCCAAATAATTCATAATTATAATTCAAGCAAAAGAATTTTCCAAAACTTGGTTTAACATTGAAGATATGCTCTTTTAGAATAAAATGAATTCCAGATGGGTGTACTTTACATAGTATACCTGTTACCCTTGTTATTATATTTTGATTTCTTGAGAATGCTGAGTCAATGTGCAATAAAACTTTTGAAAGAAAATCTTAAACCAACTGGAAATCCAGCAAGCTTGAAGTTCAGGTTTCAAAATTCTTGATCTCAATCTAATTTTCCCAGAAATCTGACCACACTCTATGGAAATCCTGTCATAGGAAGGGTTTTATAATTGAACAGTTTGTTTTAAATACTTCAAAAAAGGTGGAGAAATCTGCAAATACCTGAACTCAAATAAGTATTTCAACATTACTTCCTGAAGCTATGCTTCAATTTTAATTTCATATCAGACTAACACTCTAAGTGGAACACTAGCCTGGGAAATTATACCTGTCACTATGGGCTTTACGATGCTTTCACGTCCAAGTCACTGGTTTGCCTTAAACTTTTGCTTGAAGTAGATAAAGGCAAGGCAGCAATCCACTTTTAAACTGCTGTGAAGGTACTCCACAGTATAGTAAAACAGTTCCTTAGATCTTTTGTTAAACCAGCTTTCAAAGTTTATAAGCAAGAAACAAGATAACATCAGCTTGTGATTTTGAATTCAAAAAGGAAGTCAGACTTTCTATTGACCTGAAAATACTGTGTGGACGCAGATGCACACTGTGGTTGACACCCTGTGGCTCCAGCTAACACAAGCCACTGACTCTTTTCCCTGTCACATATTTTCAGCATGGCTTATTTTAAGGAAGGGGAGTGAACGTAGAGTTCTGATATTATTTTCAAGGTAAACTAGAGTGGATTACCAGTCCTGCTGCATAGTCCTTCCTGTGTTAGCCATCTGCAATAATCATGAAGATTGCTGTCACAAAACACTGAGAGAAATTTTCACATAAAATGATACCTCCTGGAACTAGGTATCGTATCCAGTCACCTGTGAATTGTGCCAACTCATGGTGTGCAGTTCAACCAACTTGATGGTGTCCCTGAACACAGGTTTAAGCCCGATCATGCCACCCTGTCCCCACTCCAGAACCAACAGAGTGTATCAAAAAGGGATCTCCTTCCCCTCCCGAGTGTACTTGAGTTCTAGACACCTTCATGACCTACGTCTAGTGACCAACAAGCCAAGGAATTAGGAAGCCTGGGGCACTGGGATTACCTTTGGGTAGGTAAACTCTTGGCTCTACCTTGGAAAGTCTGGTCAATCTTCCTCTTCTGTTGCTATGTCTCCCACTGAGGAGCTCCTTCTGTGCCCTGATTCTGCATCAGGTGGCATTCTACAGTGTCCCACTGAGATGGTTGATACGGGGCCTACTTTCTTTCTTCATGTCTGCTATACTCTTGCCTCGTAGAACTAAAATGTAACTCCTATTCCCTTAGCATAAGTCAGACTACCTTCCCTAGTTAACAACTCAAACTACACTTGTCTTAGTGTTTGGCTACTGCAAAAAGCCCCTCAGACCTTGTCCCCAGCTTATCTCCTCAGATAAGGCCCTCCAACCCTAGAGGTTGGTATCTGCCTATATTGGAATGGCTTTTTTTGCCATACTCCCTGAATTTTGGGTTTTGTAGGTTGCAGTCCCTTTGCTGAGATGGAAGGATCTATAGCTGGTCCTGCCTACATTACTTCCTCTGCTAAGCTTAGTCCCTTCAGGCTTCTCCTGGTTTCCACATTGTTGTGGGACCCTCCTGGGAGCCATTCCTGATGGGCACTGAGTACGAATGAATATTCTTTTCCACCTCACGTATTTCCTCCCAGTATTTTCAAATATAAAGGCCACTTTATGGTGAAGAAATTACTCAAATCCTTCCATGTGTAATTATAATTTTAACACTTTTTATTGGGTAATAAAAAGTACCATTAGGAGTATTTTTAATCTAATTTATATTTTTTGGATCATGAGAGCCCCTCATATCTTTGAAAAAAAATCATCCATAGTTGACTAAACTAGATAATGCATGTTATGTCTAGCATGATGCCTATACCTAATAGCACAGAATAAACATTGGCTATGATTATTGTTGACACTGTTCTTACTCCAAACATACAAACTCACATGACCTCCCAGCTTCTAATCTTATCCCTCTACAAAGCACACAGCAGAAGGAGTGATCACTGAATCTGATCAGGTCATAAAACACAAATTTATTTAAGTATTCCTACCAAGCCAAGAGTAAAATACCAACTTCTTGACCAAGCCTACAATGCCCTTCATGATCCGGCCCCTGCCTGACCCTCCAGCTTTCTTTCTGATCCTCAGATTCAGCTTCTAGCCTCCACAGGACCATTGCCCTGGCTAATCTTCCACCTGGCAGATGTTTCTTCTAGATCTGCACATGGCTGCCTCCTCTTGAGTCATCACATCTCAGTTTAAATGACACCACTTCAGAAAGTCCTTCCCTGGTCACCCAATTTAAACAGCCATGCAGTCGCTCTCTATCACATTTCCTCCTTTTACTCCTCTGCATAGCAATTTTATCTGTATCTACTATTTCTATTGTTTATTCATTTATTGCCTGTCTTTCCCCCACTCCCCCCAAAAGAATATAAGCAGGGTACCTACCTACCTTGTTAGCCATGGTATACTTGAAGTATCTATTTGTACCATATCTATATTCAGCCTACAGACATGACAAACAATATACATGTGTTGTTGCAGATTCCTTACAATAAATCCTTGGGCTCGTCCCACCTATAGCCTACTACATTAAATGGTACTTCCTCTGAAATTGAGAAAAGCATAATCATCACTCAACTCTTTGAAATCAAAGGCAATAGTCTCCATGTTCCAAACCTTGACAGTCAGTTCCCATGGCAAGGCTGCCAATGACTCTCTCTCACAGTGGGCGACGATTTGAGCTGCCTTCTCTCAGTTCCCTGTCTTGACATCACCAGGAATCACTGATTAAGTGCCTCATTATGTAACTGAGAAGGTATATACCATAAAACTTGGTTCTCTAAAGCCTAGAATTTTAGCCTCTTAAGTATCCACATCACAGTAAGTAGACTGTTGTACTTCTATTTACTGCAATAAAAGAGAATGGGATACAAGGGAGACTGAAAGCTACATTATGGAAGCAGAGCTTTCTGAGTATGAGTGAAGAATCTTCCAGGGAACCCTCACCTAGTCAAACTGAGACTGAGGTCATAAGTTCCTAGGCAAACCATGCCCAGGCATCTTACAGCAAGGAAAGTAGTGCTTTCACAGGAGGCAAATGCCTCTTCCCCTCCCCCACCCCCATCTCGATATAATTAACAGAGGGAAAAAAAATTTAAGAACAAAGAACATTATTCATAAAATATGGTTCACAATAAATACAAATTATCCAATTGAAAGTTGGCTGCTGCAGACACACAGACTAAGAACTTGGCAACAGTGATTGCCAAAGAATGACAACAGAGACTGACAATTTGGCAATAGTGACTAATCCAATATGGACTGGCAAGGAATAGAGAAACAGAATGCAAACCAGAGTAAAAGAGAAGACATCCAAAAACATGAGGACATGGATATTTGGGCAGTGTCTCTTCAAGTTTCACCAAAAAAATGAAACCACCTGTAGCTTTACACATATGTAGTCTGTAGTCACTACAATATGACTGCTATGGTATGATAAACTGTTAGAGAGCTAACAACACAGCTCTTTCATTCTTGGATACAAACTGTACTAAAGAGGGGTGCCTGATGGGCTTAGTCGGTAGAACATGTGATTCTTAATCTTGGGGCTCTGAATTCAAGGTTACTTAAAAAAAAAACTGTACTAAAGAATACATCTTTCTTAATTACTGACAGAGATGTGATTTGAATCAAGTAGACACATTATATAGTTTTAGTCATTTATCCAGTGAAAGCAAAATAGTTTACAGTCCCTATAGCAGGCTTCCTTAAAATGTTGAGCCCCTTTAGTAGCTGTTCCTCAGAAAAAGAAGAGGGAGTGGCTTCATATGCTTATACTGGTTTTGAAAATATTGGTTTAAATGTTAACATGTTTATATTCAGATGCTTCAATAAGCTAAGGTACAAGAGGTATCACCAAGGGTATAGGATGTCACTGCCAGATGACCGTGGACTCCTTTCTTCAGCAAGTATCTATTAACATCTAAAGAATGTTATATGGGAAATATTGCCATAGGAAATAGTGCCTAACAAGGTTTCATACTTGCTATGGTTCCATTAGGAGAAAAGAATGACAATAGGATTCTAAGTCTTCCACCTCTGGAAGACCATAATAAAACAAAACTAGGATGTCCCAGAAAGCTTTCCTAGAAAATCCTGTATAGGCTTCTGCTCGTGGCTCTGTAGCTTCACCTTGGGCACATGACCACAGACAGGTGCAAGGGATGTCAGAAGAGTGAGAAGTAGCCTTCTCAGCATCCAAGGTAGAGGCAAATATAGGAAAAGGAGATTGGGAATGGTCTGGGGACCTCACAGCTATAGTGTGTGACATGAATGGGAAGTATGTGACTTGCACTGTCAAATATTAAAATGTACTATATACAGTTTCAATGGTACAGAAGCAAAAAAAAAAAAAAAAAGCCAGAAACAGACTGGCTCAGTAATTATATTTAGCATATTATAATATGCTTAGCATATTATAGAGATGAGTTTCTAAGTCTATAAAGAAAGGAATGTTAACTTAGTAAGTAATTCTGTGAAAATCAGCTATTTAGAGAATACATACCATCAATTCCTACCTCAAATCATAATCAATATACATTCCAGATGGGCTTAAGAGTTAAATGTTAAAAAAAAAAAGACCTAGAACTAAAGATAAGTATGGAGCTCTATTAAATTTCCTAAACATAAAATGCCAAGACAAAAAAAAAAAAAAAACAACAAAAAACAAAGATAAAAGGTCAGTAAATTTGTCTTTAAAAAGTAAAATATATATAAATCACAAAAAGCATCCCAAACAAAATTAAAAAAAAAAAAAAGAAAGAAAAGCAAAAACGGGAAAACAGTTGCCAAAACTATGACAGATCACAAGTTGAAATATTAATATATCAAAAATTTTTACAATTCAGGAAAAGGAAATGAATAGGCAACTTACAGAGGAAAAGTGTATAAATAAAAAATAGATATATTTTTAAGAACTTCTATAAGAGTACTCAAATACAAATTTAAATTAATTTACTAAAATATTAGTATAAAATATTTTAAATAGAAATTCTCAGTTTTGTCATCAGTGTGGTGAAATAGACACACTCATAAATTGGAAGTGGGAAGGTAAAGTCTTGCAATCTTTCTGGAATGCAATTTAGTCATATATTTAATACGTTTGGCTCTGAAATTCCACTTCTAAGGAAATCATCCTAAGGAAACAATCAGATGGAAAAAGACAGTTATAAGAACGTTCATCATGGCTTAATTTTTAATGACAAAAATGAGAAA
This sequence comes from Ursus americanus, assembly GCF_024610735.1. Classification (NCBI taxonomy): domain Eukaryota; kingdom Metazoa; phylum Chordata; class Mammalia; order Carnivora; family Ursidae; genus Ursus; species Ursus americanus. Next base: position 45,450,924 of record NC_142137.1, on the reverse strand, counting down.
CAGCCTATCTAATTACATTAATCATGCTTATATCAATAGTAATGGACTACTCTATTATTATGTAATAATAGTAATGATAAATATTAATTACTAATAATTATTAATAATAATTTATGATGCCTTATTTTATTATTAGAATGATAAAACTTACTTTGTGCCAGGAATCATTCTAAATGCTTTGATAAATACAGATTCATCCATTTAATCCTTATAACAAGCCCATGAACTCTGTACTATTTTTATCTCATTTTAGAAGCGTGGAAACGGAGATACTGAGAGGTTAAGTAACATGCCCAAAGGCACCCAGCTGGCAAGCCACAGAGCTGGGATTCAAACCCAGGCAGTCTGATTCCAGAACCCTTGGTCTTAGTTCCTACACTTACTACCTCGCCCATCCATCCATACAGCAGAACATGAGTTAGTCACTGAAATGTTTTCAAATTCTCTTTCATGATGCAGAATATGCTTACATTCTATTAGGAGGGAAAATCATTACACAAAAATTTAGGTGTGGCATTATGCCAGTTTTGCTAACCAGTCAAATACATATGAATAGGAAATGTTAGAAGGAAATATATGGAAAGGCCAAAGAAATTATTCTTGCCTGGTAAGAAAGTGGTAAGTAATTTTCATTTTTTTTTCTTTATACTTTTGTGTGTGTATAAAGTTCTAACAAGGACATGTATTATTTTTATAATCAGAGAAGAATATATATTGAGAATAAAAAATATTGGTACATAACTGGAATAACTGACATCTTGCTTTATCTGCCCAATTGCATTTTCTTAAACATACAGCAATTTGGGAACTGTAGCTCTGTATCGAAAGCTGCTGAAGTTACAGAACTCCTTCCCCATTTGTGTGAGTATCTGAAATGTTGCCCTTGGCACATTCTTCACCGTAAAGCTAAAGACATCCCTCAAGGGCACCATACTGCTATTGCTAAGACAAACAAACAAAAAAGTTTTAAAACTTCCAAGTCCATTAACTGAAAATAAGAAAAAGATACATAAGGAGAAAATGATTCATTTCTTTCTCTTGTTTTTTGGTGTTTCCTGTTTTTGTGTTTCTTTGCAAGGACATTAAAACATTCCCATCCATAGCCACTGCTATCCTTCTCTCAACCATAACCTACTGACATGTCAAAAAAAAAAAAAAAAAAAAGAGCCTCTTGAGTCTGTTCCATGGAATTAGGTACAGCTTAGGTTTCTAAATTAACTGAAAAATCTTACTGCATACAAGCTGCTTTTCTTTGAAGCCCCAAACTACTAAAGACAAAAGAAACACGCACATATATATGAACCACCTCCCTATCTATAAACACTGAAAATACTTTTACATGTATTATCTCACTTTATCCTCACAACATCACTTGGAGGCAATAAAGATGCAGATCCTTAGGCCTTTGGGAGGCTTTCAAAATAAAGTTAAAATATGACTTACTTATTTAAAAAAAAACAACCCTGAAGTATTAAAGCGATTCACATACCAGAGTTTCAAAGGCTCAAAGCTGACCACGAGTAAGAAAAAGCAATGCACAAGTAAATGAATGTATGAATTATGGCCACGGCACATTGCTATTTGGGGTCTGGCTAAAAGATCTGCAATAAAGCACTGTCAATCCTAGAATGATTTTCTCATCCTGCTTGGGGGGATTTTTAAAATATACCCTGAATGCAAATTATTTGTTTATTTTTTCCAGAAGCTCTTCTTGTCCTTGACCTTGTCAAGCCCCACTTCCCTTAAAACCACCCTCCAGTCCCTAGACCACCAGACAAGAGTTTTTAATCCATCAACCAGTTAAACACAGGAGTGGGTATCTGGGGCCCCAGATGTGACTGTACCACCAAGGGAGAGTATGAGTTTCAATAACTGAGCCGCCCAGTGGCAAAACAGAAATAACAGTGCTAATTTTAACTTCATACTTGATTGGGAATACAGACAGTGGCTTAAAGTTTCTCTCTGCCCACACTAAAAGAAAGAACTAGCTAGGTAAATGAGTTAGGTAAATAGGACACAAGTAGAATTTGATTCTAGGCTTGCTGTGAGCATAGATATAACTTGGCTACTTCGTCCTCCCAAACGTCAATGGTTTCCCTGTTCCATGGGAATAAAATCCAAACCACCTGATCTACCCTGAAAAAACCTCAACAGTCTGACCTTTTGCTTCTTCCCCAAATCAACCTACCTAGGCTAGTGTAACATACACAATTCCCAGAATGCATCCCACCCATCTTGCCTCTGAGCCTTTGCCCTTCTCCCAGGCGCATCCTTCCCTCCACCTCCACTGGTTGAATTTAACAAAAGTAACTGTGATCATTAGTGGAGGTGCTCCTTTGGGCCAGGCAGTGCTCGAAATGCTTAATATCTCTCATCCCATGTGAGCCTTGCAACAATCCTGTATTGTTCCTCTTATCATTACTGCTTCTATCGAAAATGAGAAAAATGAGGCACACGAAAGTTGAAAATGTCACCTTTAATCCAATCTGCACAAGCTTTGGGTGTTTTCTGTTTTATTTTTAAGTTATACTCATTTAATCATTTTCTTCTGTTATTTATCATTTGTGCCTATTTTAGGCCATTATCATGACCTGCGTCCTAGGACAGCCACTTGTTCAGCGGGCCCTTGAGTGTAAGGAGGGGTGTCTCTCTAACTGAAGTCCTGGCACCTCTGGGGTCCCGGAGACCCTTTCAGGGGTTCTTTGAGATCAAAATACTTTCATAATACTACTAAGACTTTATCTGCCCGAGTGGTCTGCAGTATCACACATACACACAAAAACTGCAGAAGCAGATACGAGAATACTGCTATCTTCTCTTAAACCAAGCATTTTAAAGATATTTTTGGAATGTAAAACAACGCCACCTTTCTCACGAATTTTGTCTTAGAATATAGTTTTTTCATAAAATGTTATGTTTCCATGAAATGAGTTTATTGTTTTTAAATAAATTAACACATACAAATTTAACATTTTTTTCAAATATAATTTCAAATATGGGAAATGCAAGTATAACCCACATAAACAAAAGCTCATAAATCCCCAATCTCACAAACATTTTCAAAGGCTTCTGACTTCCTCTGAAAGATCATTTCTATTGATAGTCACAGACCACCTTCCCCCAAGGTCACTTAAATTATCATCCAAACTTTTCAGTAAGAGGTACCATCTATAAAATTCTGCAACAGAGCCTACGTGACCAGGCTGAAATAGTAGCCCAGTGGTTCCTCCACACACCAGCCTCCCAATAAAATTGGTGCCTCAGCAAAATTATAGATTAGCTCACAATACAGAGCTTCAATCAAAGCAACTTATATGTCCTTGCTTCTCTTGCTGGTACAGAGAACACAGACACCATTCTAGTCCCGAACCTTATGCATAACAAGGGCCAAATGAATGTTCACTGAATGTGTTTGACTAGGAAAACAAATTATCTTGAACTGCCATAAAGTATTTTTAAAATATACATTTTCTGATAAATAATTAACATGTTAATTACAAGATTTTGATTTCTCCTCAAAGAGTTCTACTATTTGTCTGTTATGGTTATGAGTTTAAAAGTGATACAATTCTACTTCATTTAAAAGATCTTATAATTCAGACCTCATAATTACATACTGCACTTATCCAAAATTATAATAATTAGTAAATTATATTGACATCTACCTAAAAAGAGCTGAAAAATACTAGAGGTACTCTTATACCAAGACCCACAATGTCATTAAAAGGACAAAATTATTTTTTTGGAGTGGATGAGTAAACATCAAGTGATACCTACTTGAGAAGCTACTAACATAAATATTAAAATTAGGATACTTATCTGGACTTCCTAAGCTTCTAAACCAGTCTGGAAGTGTCCTAAAATATTTCCTGATCTAGTCCTAACCCCCCTGACAATGACCCAGCTTCTTAGTCTGACACCAAAGAATAAAACTAAATGGAAAGCTAGGGAAAAGGGAAGGAAGGTTCTACTAATACAATAAGCACCCTGGACTTGACCCATTCTATATGCAGTTATCATCACCCATAAACTTGCACATCTTTGGTCATTATTGAGAAACATGGAACAAAGACTATTTTTTCTACAGGAAGTTTTATGTGAACCAATTAAAGGGATACATCGAGAATTCAATAATCAAACTCAGATCTTTGCAACCTCATTACTGTGGTTATTGTGTCATTTCCTGTATGCTGAAAGGCAATGTTTTAAAAAAAATTTTGAAGATTTTATTTATTCACTTGAGAGAGTGAGCGAGCGAGCATGAACAGGGGGAGGCGCAGGGGGAGAGAGAGTAGGCTCCCCGTTGAGCAGGGACCAAGGACTCCATCCCAGGATCCCGAGATCATGACCTCAGGTGAAGGCAGATGCTTAACTGACTAAGCCATCTAGGTGCCCCTAATTTTTAAAAATTTTCGATTTAACTCCATGCTTTTCCTTGTGGTGTGAATTTGCCTGAAATCCCAGCTTACATCCTGCTTCCTTCCTGAACTCTTGAGTGACTGTCCTCCCTTTAAACTCACATGATCTCTTCTGGGTCAAAGGCCAGGAGGACCCTTCAGGCTCATCCAGTATCACTTCCTCATTTTATAGTGGGAGTAATGAGGTCAGTAATGACTTACCCAAGGTTTCACAACTAAATACAGCAGGGTCCAAACCAGACTCAAGGTCCTGGATCCAGGCAATTTACCATCAGCATCCAAACACTGCCACTTAATTATCTTCTTTCATGTTTTATCATTAACAGTTTCATCACCTTGTACTTTGTTTCTCCTCAAAATTTTTCATCTCTTCAAGAGAAAGGACCATAGCCTCAATGCAACATAGCCTTGAGCTCATGGTTGATACTAACCAATATTTATTGGTTTAAATTAAATCATAAAAATACTTTTTTAAAAGCAGTTTGAGGCGCCCCTGGGTGGCTCAGTCAATGAAGCATCCGACTCTTGATTTTGGCTCAGGTCATGATCTCATGGTCGTGAGATCAAGCCCCAGGTCAGGCTCCATGCTGGGTGTGGAGACTGCTTGGGATTCTCTCTCTCTCTCTCTGCCCCTCCCCCTGCACATGATTGCCCTCTCTCTCTCTCTCTATTTCAAAATAAAATAAAACAAAATAAAATAAGTTTTAAATAAAGGGGATAGGCTGCTACTACAACAGTATCCTGGGAATGCCTATTAAATAAAGTGAGAGCCAAGGAAACAAAGGGAACACAGCACATTATTTTGCATAGTGTTAGATTTGAGGTTGTGATTTTCTTTGCTCTTCTGACTGAAGTGAAGGGGAGGAATATGATGTCATTCTTGAACCATAATTTTAATCTGCTTTTCTTAAAAAACAGGACACATACACTATTACCATTACCATTCATCTCTTCCACAAGATCTTTCTTAGTATGAAGATCTTTTATTCTGCAGACTTCAGACAACTTTATTATGGCTTTTGATACCTGTTACAACATGGATGAACCTTCAAGACATTATGCTGAGTGAAATAAGCCAATACAAAAGGACAATTGTTGTATGATTCCATTTACATGAAGAACCTAGAATTGTCAAATACAGAGATAGAAGGTAGAACAGTGGTTACTGGGGGCTAGGGGAGGAGGGAATGGGGAGCTATTGTTCAATGGGCAGAGAGTCTCAGTATGGGATGTTTAAACGCGGTGATGGCTGCACAGGAATATGAATGTGTGTGAGGCTATTGAACTACTATACACTTTAAAATGGCAAATTTTATAATTGTATATTTTTTCCCACAGTAAAAAAATGAAATGATTGAAAATGTGATGATAAAAACCACGGGATATAGCACGTATTTTAACTTGGAAGCAACCTTTCTGTTTTCATTCCGTGGTTCATCCTCACATAGACACAGCCTCTCAGAGTACATTATTGATGAGCATAACAGACTCCCTAATGGGTTTTTCTAAGGGCTTTTTAACAATAAATTATCTTAATTGTCAAGAGACTAGACAGATGTTTTACATTTAACCAAAAATTACATGGCTCCTTGGATTTAGAACCTCCTCTACAGAACAAGAGGTAGGGCTTCAGGAACTCAGATGCCCAGTTCCTTTTTCTCCATTTGGAAGTCTTTACTTCCTTGGGACAGTCAGAGTTTGCTGTAGTCTTCCATAATTCATTTTGGGTGCAATAGGTCATACATCTTTATCTGGAGTCCTTCCTCATGGGATGAAACACCAGCAAAGCTGTGGACTTTGGAAATATGCTCAACATTCAATACTGTGTGTTTTTTCTACATACAAAATTACTGGCCTCATAGTAGACATGAACTTAACAACTGGAAAAATATTTTCCAATAATCTCTCAAATGGGATGAAAGGGACATGGGCTTGGATTTTTTTGAAAACTAAAGAAAAACTTAAGTTCAATTTTTTTCAGGAGTTTCCAAAACAATTTTGCTAATCAACATAAATTAACCTATTTTTTTTTATTATAAAAGGGTCCACTTCTACCTAAAGTAGTAATTTGAAATAATGACAATAAGTGCTATCTTAATACTGGTAATTGTTATTAATATTGACACAATGGACACAAGTCTCTTTTAAGATTTTAGAGATGATGATGATGATGATGATGATGATGATGATGGTGAAACAGTCTCTTCACTTTTACAGAAGGCCATAAGTAGAAGAGTGTTATATAAAAGCATCCCGCTTTCATACCCTTCTGGTCACACAGACATCTAAAGGAGGCCTTAAACCTAGAGGAATAAACAAAGAATCTCCTGGACAAAATTTGGTCACTTTTATGCCTTAAGTTTAAATGGAATAAAAAAGCTTTGAAGTTGAAAGAATTATAGGTCAATGCCTATACAATGAAAACAAGAAAAGAAAAGAAGGTCCAAGCTTGTGAGTGTCCAAGTCAAGTGGGAAGTAGGTAGGATTGCTGGCAAGGGAGTAATAGAAGCCTCTGTTTGCCAGTCCACATGCAGAATGGGATCGCTGAGAGTCTAGTGAGAAAATCCATCATTACCACATGAAACGTCAAACACAATCCACTTCATGGAAATACCTATTATTTGATGTCTGTGTACTTCCAGTGCCTGACCCTAAGTAACGCAGAAATGTAAGGAGAAACACCAAAATGTATTTTATCACATTCCACCTAATATGACTTTATTAATGACAGATTCTCTAAAGCTAAAGAGAAATTTGTTCTTTATATGTTCATTTCTAACTGGGCCAATGAATATAATAAAAAGTAACTGAGGACACTTGTAGAAACATGCTAACAGTTTTTATTATTGTTAATCAGTAGTATTGAAAGAGCATTTAAATGGGGCTACAGAGTCTATATATTATGACTCTGTACTCAGGTCTCCCAGCCATTTCTGATTGGGAACGACTCATGTCAGTAATTAGGATAAAATTCATCTTTGAAGTCAAGCATTCCCTATGCCTATGTGATTTTAATTTTTACATACACTTGAGGGAAAGCCTCTCAGATGTCCTCTAACTCAACTCACACTCAAAAGGTGAATTTTTTAAAAGTCTGCATTCTACACTGATGCTATGATTAGCACAGTTAGAGACAGGAATGTAGAAAAGATAGTTTGACTTACATGCTTCATCATTATGCCCCTGCATTATTATTTATAAAAATAAACTTCCAGGCAATTATATGTGGAACTAAGGGGAATCTTCTGGTATCCTTCATTCAGGTAAGGAACATATTGTTATGCAATCAGATTTCTGGATTATAAATATTAGAAATATTTTCCATGATATTTATTTGGGCCAGAGAGAAAATGTATAGATTAGACTACAAATTCATTTATTCCTTTAGATTCACTGAGAGTCCCAAATACAGTCTCTTCATTTTTTTTTATAAACCTGTTGAATGGCTTAAGTCTCAGTTCTAAACACAACATTAATATAAATGGTCTACCTATGTCCAGTCACATCTTAGCATCAACACTGATATTAAGGTTAACTGATTTTTATATCTGTTAAGTCTACCCACTATATGGGTGAGGGTAGCCAACACTTGCACTAAGGATCCCTGGGATCAACATTTTAGAGTAATCTGTAGTCAATCATAGCAAGGCTGTGAACTCCAACACCTGAAAGGAAACCAATTGCAAAAAGTGAGTTCCCTTTGTAGGATATGGAAACAAGCCCAGAGCTTTCATAGTCAATGATGACACTGCTCCCGTTACAGGAGAGCATGATGTCCTTCCACACTCTGATAGCTGGAAGATGAAGGTTCCAGCACAAGGTTCTGGACCTCGCTTTGAAAGGAGCCCTCTTCCAGGATCCACTCCCCACGGTGACCCAGGCAGCTATAGGTAAGAGACCAAGAGCCCATCCGCACTTACAAGGCGGCTAGTGGACCACAAGGACGGCTAGTTCAAAGCTAGCTTGGCTCCTAGACATACTCAGAGATCACTTAATACCAGCTATGTTTGAAAACCAAAGACAAAGGGCACAATCTATCAACCCCTCGATGCTGACAAGAGAGGCCACTCATTTTTTCCACAAGGCTTACCACAAGACTTACCAGTTTAGGAAGGCACTTCCGTGAGCAGAAAGTACAGCCCCGGAATCATCCATCTGCCTTCTGCTAGTCCTACTTGCTTTACTTTTCCTACACATTCCCTATGGTCTAGTCCTTGTTGATAAGACTCTGGACTGATCTTAAATTCTCTACCTCTTGTGGGGATACTCCATGTAAAATAATATTTGCGAAGTACTAAAGAGATCATTATATTTTGTGGGTTCTGCCAAAGCAGTTTCTTGGCAAGTTGGGTTTGGACGCTCATTTCCGAATGCCACCTCCCTGGAAGCTGTAGCAGATGATTACAAAGAGGGGAAAAAATGACCCATCCAGTCACATCCAGTCAGACCCCTTTCCTCACTAAAATTGTCCCTGATGCTTTTCCCCCCATCCCAACCCCTTCTTTCTACAAATCTTACATCTCTAGCTTTTATCTTTTTTTTTTTATCTCTCTCTTCCAAGTGGAGTTATTTGTGACAAGTCTAATAGCGTGAGATGAAGAAATGGAAAGAGTAAAGAAACGTGAGCTCAAACAAATTATTTCTTGCTTCCTCCCTGCTCATGACGCTACCCCCCCTCCAGCGCCCTGTCACCTGCTCTACTGGGTGGGGGCACAGGCCAGTCCTTTCTAAGCCTGCTCTGCCTCTGAAAAGTCTGGGACCCCTGAGTCCATTTTTCCGTTCTAATCCTTTATGCACCCCAAACCTTGTCAATATACAACTGTGTCTCTCCATTAGGATCTAAGTAACAAACACAAAAACAACCAAAACAGAGATGAGGAGGATAGAGGAAAAGCTTTTATATGCCTTTTGTGTTCCAAACGTTCAAAGTAAAAGAAAAATAAAAACCAAACTCTGGGACTGAGGAAATTTGAAAACATTTACACACACACACAACTTAAACATCATGATAGAGTTTATAACTATTAGTGGAATGCTGTATTTCAGGAGCTTAATCTATTTGAAAGACCTTCTGGGTGAGGCTGAGGACCTAATGAACCCAGTCTTCACTAGCAAGTATCACCTAGTGGTTGGGTGTGTATGCTCTCAAGCCGGGATGGGTTAAATTCTCAATTCTTCTGTTTGCTATCCATGTGAAAAAGCTACTTCATCTCCTTGTGTCTCAATTTTAATAATCTGTGAAAGATGGTACCTACCTAATATCGTTGTGAAAGAGAAACGACAACACTTAGAACTGTATCTGGCACATGGTAAGCATGCAACAAATACCATTACCATTGTTATTATTATTATATAAGATAACATTTCTACATCAGTTGCAAATTTATAAATAGCCTTAGAAAGTGGAATCTGTACACTAGTTGGGAACTCCTACAAATTTGCATGACAGGAAATTTTAGGAATATGTTCAATTTGTATTGAGTAGAATGATAGATTGTTCTCTTTATACACAGCTAATAAACAGTAAGAAATAAGCTTGATTTTCAGGATTTTTTTTTTTTTTTGATGCAAAATGTCTTTTGGAGCCAAAACATGGAATTCCCTTTCAGGGGATTATGTGTAGCATTTCCCTCTGAAAATTTTAAGAAAGGAACAACGAACTCCCTTTTCTGGATGACTTAAATAGTCACCTGCTTAAAGACTGACTATTAAACAAGAGAATTTTATGAGGTTCCTATGAGCCCTATTATCCAATTCTTTTTTTTTTTTAAAGATTTTATTTATTTATTTGACAGAGATAGAGACAGCCAGCAAGAGAGGGAACACAAGCAGGGGGAGTGGGAGAGGGAGAAGCAGGCTCATAGCGGAGGAGCCTGATATGGGGCTCGACCCCATAACGCCGGGATCACGCCCTGAGCCGAAGGCAGATGCTTAACCGCTGTGCCACCCAGGCGCCCCCCTATTATCCAATTCTTATTACTGGTTTAGCGATCAGGCTCTTAAGAGGGTACCTCTCTAGCCTTCCCCATTTTTGACCTCACGAAGGCTTTATTTCAGCTGAACTTCCTGCTACCTAATATAACATTTCAGGGAATGGATGGCATTTCAAGATCGGAAATGACTGATGGTTTCTTGGGCCTCCTGTGGTTACTATAATCGTGCTGCGGTGGGCACGGCTCAGGCCCATGGTAGCTAGAGGACCACGGGAGAAGAAGCCCACTATAGTATTTTTTTTTAATTTTTTTTTAAAGATTTTATTTATTTATTCGACAGAGATAGAGACAGCCAGCGAGAGAGGGAACACAAGCAGGGGGAGTGGGAGAGGAAGAAGCAGGCTCCTAGCAGAGAAGCCTGATGTGGGGCTCGATCCCAGAACGCCGGGATCACGCCCTGAGCCGAAGGCAGATGCTTAACCACTGTGCCACCCAGGCGCCCCCCACTATAGTATATTAATTGATTCATGGCAAGGAGTCTCTTAGATGGCAGTGGATTCTGTGAATGTTAATGGGTCCCTCCCTCCCAGCCTGTTAGTATAAACACAGGCATCTGCAGTAACCCCATTCAAAGGGGTTAATGAAAAGGGGGCAGTTTCGTTGCCCCTGTGACCTTGTGGGTCCCTGTCAAGGCTGCACTGACCTCTCCACTGACCCTCTGTTATATCACATCAGGGAGGGCTAACGAGCCAATCTATTCATTGTGTCCTTCTCTGTTAAATATCCAGTACGCTGCTTGGTTTAATAATAAACCAGAGGGAAAAAATTTGAATGAACAGAAGTTCTGCTAACCCAGATCAACTCTTTGTTTGCCTGACCTAGGACATTTAACATTTGGGGTTCTGACTGGGTTGACATTACGCTAATCCAACCAGATGTGTTCATCACAGTCTATTTGGGTTTAGAAAGTAACATACATGCCAATCCCTGTCCTTCCCCGCATGCCATTTCAATAATGCCTGAACAATATTAACAAGATGAGAGCTAGCAAAAACAAGCTATTATGCTTCTATAACCCAGGCTCCAATGGTGATGTTTAGAAACACTACTTTTTCTCCAGTAACACAAATATGCAAAGTTATCAGAAACCATTCTCCTCTCTTAATGTGAAAACCTCTCTAATTCTGAAGCTGTTTTCCCCATCCATGAAAAAAGCTTCTCCCCTTCCCAGCCCTTAACGTATCAGGTATTAAGCAGTAACAATGTGCCAAATTCTATAAAGGACATAATATCCCAATATTCCTACTGGGTTCACCATCTACACTCCACCTGGCTGCAACAGCCAGGAGCTGTCACCTGAGATTTTTCTGCACTTGGAGGTGGTCCAAAGAAAAAAGCCCTCCCATCAAGACTGTTAAATCCAGGGCAGCGATATCTTCTTGAGAACACTTGTTCAGGTGATATTTTCCATTCCACTGATAGCATGAAGGGGATACAGTAGAGAAAAAAAGAATCAATCCTAAAAATGCCACAAATTCCAAGAGAATCAGAGTGCTGCCTATTCACCACCTGCCAATCACAGCCTGTGACAGCCCAGAGCCTGACCCTCTGGTCATGCCTTGGACCATGAGTTGCCTATGTCCCTGAAATTAACCTCTGAAAGGAGCATTACGCTCACAATGCCCAGGGCAGACCTGAAGTAAATCTCTATTGAGACCCAAAGTGGAAAATTCTGAAACCCCCTTTCCCCTATTTAAATTGCCAGAATAATAACAAAAAGTGCTTTTCTTGGTATTATTTCATGTTGTCTCTCTCCCCTTTTCCCCCCTCCCCCTCCCCACCATGTCTAAAACACTAGGGACTCTGGCCTCAAGGGTGCTAGTCTGTTACCTTAGAGACTGTTTCTTTACAAGGCAATAGAGCGGCAGAGGGCATGCCTTTGCTGCTTACCTTGGCAACCGTGAACTGCTGAATGCTGTTCTCATGAATGCAAGTCATTCACCACCATCTGGACATGCCCACAGGTATAAACATTTTTTCAAGAAAGGACCAGGGAACACACATTGCATCAATAAATCTCTTGAATGACCAACAAAGCCATCCCATAGGATGGAACATTATCACACTGAAATTAGAGACAACATGAGTCTCTAATGGCATTGCTTCTAGTCAAGGTCAAACTAAATGTTCCGTTTGTACATCCTTCAGCCTTATTAGGCAAATGGCATGAGTCAGGGAATGAGGTATAAAGAAGGAGGGGCAGAAAGAAGCTTTCACTGCAGAATGGAAGACCACTGAGTTTGACCCAAGAATAAATACACCTTAAGGAGTCTGGGAGAGGCTATTCATTTCTCACTAGCATTTCTCTAGGTGGAAACCCAAGAGAAGTAATTTTTTTTCCCTTGGCTTGGTGAAATAAGACTGGCACAAACCCCATTCAAAGGCATTTTTATGTTCTTCATAGACAAACATTACAGATGAAATTCTTAACATATTTATAAAAACATAGACTTTGTGCTTGTTTGGGGTTGGTGGGGGGAGAGGAAGTAACAAGGGTTCTTCTATGTTTTCCTATAAACAAGGTTGCTATGAACCTCGGAATTCAGTCATATCCAGCTCTAAACTTAATTCTTCCATGTGTCTACTTTTTTTACTTGGAAGTTGTTACACTTCAGTGTGAAACTTTCAAATAATTGACTAGCTTCTCAGGTATGATGTCTTTTATATATCTGCACCGTGCTCATTCACACACACACACACACCCAAATGGAAGTAAAATATATAATTCTAGCCACATTCGAGCTTATATAACCAAAATAGAATCTCTCCCATGAACCAAGATTTCCTGCAGAAAGAGATGAGGGGAGAGAAATCTTAGGCAAAAAACAGTCAGCGATATTCCTAATATGACAAATGGGGGGGGGCAACAGGAAGAAAGAACACAGAAGTGTGGGCAGGGGGATAAGCAGATGTCAGAGTTTTCCTAATTTTGCTAGTTGTGGAGCAGAGAAAGCTAAAAGTCTTTATGGACCGTTGAAAGAACCAGGGACATGGCCAAGTACATTTCTACAAAAATTACATCACTTCTAATACCCCTACCACAACTGCTGAGTAATCTGGTTGGGTCTCAAAGATGACTTGAGATGAACCTGGTAAGTTTGGAACAACATATCCTCTTGCCATAACAAGACGTGTTATTTTTTCCTTCTTTGGTGATAAAGCTTTCCAGTTCAGTAAAAATCTTTGTTTACCAGATATAAAAATGATCGTTTTCAAGCTGTGAAGTTGACCTTGGGCTTTTTCGTTCCCTTCCCCCTCCGCCTTTTGCCTTTAAAAGTTCAGGATGTCTCAAACAGTAACTGTTACATTCTGTCTAGCAAGCCTGGACTGTGGACAGTGATCTAACCTCTTGGAAAAAACATGGAGTTCACCCAAAAACTGAGAGAGACATTCTCTCGCCCCAGCCGCCAGCTCCTAGGTTTCAAAGCTCCGGGACAGACCTCATGAACAGCTTGGGGCTCTAGCATGTAACCTGGCAGCGCCAACTCAAACACAGAAAGCACTACAGCAGGTACAAACAGCAGCCACACACCAGGCCAGGCCCCAAAAGGCAGGCAGTGAGGGGGGAGAAACCAGGCCATGGGCCCCTGCCTGCGTCACGCTCCTGCAGACCTCTCCTGTGTCTGGGGACACATGGAAAAAGAGCAAACTTCCCAGCTGGACTGCAAGTTCAGGAAATCAAGTCTCATTAAGTGAATATAGAAATATCTGTCCGCCTGGAAAGAGAAAGATCTTGCTGATGTACACACACACACACACACACACACACACACACACACTCGCAGCAGTAAGTCACCTATAATTATCTTGATTTTCTTGAAAGCAGCAAAACTGGCCTCTGATAGGATATGTAAAAAATAAAGCCATTTCTTTTTCCTTTGGGGATTTTGCCCTAGAGTATTCTCAGTGCTCACACTTCAAGGGCCCACCACACTCTTAAAACACACTTGGTTTTCAATATATGAACATCTATTGATGGCTTCAGGCTTTTGAGACGGACACAGCCACTAATCTCAGTGGTTCCAGATCAGTATGTGTGAGTGTGCATTCAGAGAACAAAAGAAAATGTCCCCATCCCTCAAAGAGAGGGCCATTGAGCTTTTTAGATGTAAAGACACTGAACATCCTTGGGAGCATTCTCTTGGCCCATTGACTTTTTAAAGCTAAACTACCAACCATTATATATGTTACTCATTTACATAACAATTTTCTAACAAGATGGAAATACATTCCATTCCCCTAAGAGAGTTTATTAGCTCAGAAGTCTTCTAATAGTGGGAATTATTTTTAAGTTTGTATTTCTTTGTACTCTTACACCATTTTGTATTTAATTGTGTGCAATAAACTTTATTTTGATAACTGTCAAATTGTTGTTTTGCGTGTACTTCACTAGCACTTGTCGCTATTACGGACATGAGTACATGACATTCCTATCATCAAGCAGCGCAAAATCTCTTTGGAAAAATGGACTTCAAAACTATACATTGTACTGTTTGCCATTCACAGTCCCTAAACCACTCAAACATCATTTTCATTAACGGCCATTAAAATATCTACGGAAACGCATATCCCATTTTAAATTCTAGGCCGAATTTCATGTGGGGACAAGTCACAGAAAACATGGTCCATGCCACAAAGAGACTTACAACTGACCTGGGTGGATTAAAACATATCTCACTTGTTTCGTGCTTTATATTTGAACTCTGAGACTTATGTGAAATAGGCATCTCCTCCAAACCCACAGAATCACAGTGTCACAGAAGGTCATAACTAACAACAGCTAATAAGGTACATGTGTCGAGATTTGCCATCTAAATTACAAATGACAGGATGGGACCCCTCCAAATTGGGAAAACTAGGTAAGGCCATTCAAACCATTTTGATTATTAGCTCTGACTGGAGTAAAGTAGAAGAAATAAACTTTTGTCCAAGTGGGGACTGGCTTCTGCTTCTCTAAGTTATCAAAATCTGAATATGTATAAAGTACTTCATAAGAGGGTCACTGGTTTCTATTTTAATTCTGTTTATTAATTCAGCAATAACTTGACCCTAGCAACACTGATGAACCTTCTCCATAGTACAGTGGCCCTTACCTTGGTTTTGAACACTCCTGCATGACTTCTCACATATGGATGAAGCCATTCAGACTTTAAATAAAAAGGTTTAGTGTAATGAGATTTTTTTATAGATATACAGAATTAATCAACTTCATAAGATTCTGAAAGAAGTTGTTTCTTTTATAGTTATTTGTAAATTAAGAAAATGTCAATCTTCATTTGTTGTATCCTTGATTTAGTTATAGTGTGGCTCCAACCTTGAAGATTCCATAGGAGTCATTTTAGTGAAATTAAATACACAAGTACAAACTACACACTGTATACCTGTTAACAGATCATAGGCTCTCAACTAGGAGTGAGAGGATAAGAGAAATACAACCAACGGCATCCTGCTAATTTTACTTGGCTTTTTCTGTTGTCCCAGTCCTCTGTGAACTGGGAGGGAATCTAGATTTATTGAGTCCAGTCTACATCAAGCATTCTGTGAGCCTGTTGACATATATTGTCTCTTTTGTTGCTCATAATAACACTATTCCTATGTGCATTGTTATCTTCCTATTTTAGATGTAGAAACAAATTTGTAGAATAAAGAATCGTTCTCAATGTCTCACACTGCTAATAAGTGATGGAGCCAGGATTTCAACCTCGTTATTCTAAGAGCTGAGGTCTTTCCTCAACACATTGTGCTCAATACAATGCACTGTGCTACATTCTTTACTCCAGACCTTGATGTGCCCACATATGCCATATCTGTGTTACAACATGTATAATGTGTACCTGTGTATAATATAAAAATTCTTTATCAGCCACCAACAGGAAATACCACATTAAAAATAAAACATTAAAGGCGTTACCATTAAAGACAGAAGAAAGATTCAGATGTATATTATCAACACAGCACTGAACATTATTCAGGAGACTCTGGCTAATGCAAAAGACAGCAATAAAAGGAGTACACACATTGAAAAGAAAGCAACAAGTCACTCCTGCAGACATCATGATTATACATCAAGAAAATTCATGAGAATCAAATAAATTCATTTCAGTAAGCTATTCATGTTTAAGATAAATATTTTTAACAGTTAACACTTTTCTTTTTATACCAAAAATAACTAGTTACTGGAATAACTGGAAAATTTCCATTCACACTAGCAAAAATAATTTAAATGACTAGAAATAAGCTTACCATGAATGGGTAAAACTCATATTTAAAAAAAGAACTATAAAACATTAATGTATCACATACCAAAAGTCCTAAGTGGAGATACATGTTTCTAAAAGGTCCTACTATTATAAAGATGTAAACTGTCTCCAAATTAATCTATAAATGCAATGCACTCCGAATAAGATTGTAGATGACACGTGACAAGTTGATTCTAATACATCTGTAAAGTGGAGATTATTTTTTAAAGAAAAAATACTATTTTTAAAACCCACAGTAAATAAAATCGTGTGATATTAGCATAAAAGTAATCAAGTGGGTTAGAATAGTGTGTGCATAGAGCCATGACTAAAAGATAATTTGGTATATGATAAAGACAACATTTCACAGTTCAAGGAGGAAAGGATGGAATTAGCTATTCCAACATTGAGGGGGGACGGATGTGGAATATAGTCTTCAATAACCCACTTGAAAAATGAGTAAAAAATATGATCAGATAACTTACAGACATGGTAATACAAATGGGGAAGTAAGTTATATGGTAGCCTTAATACATACAAGCACAAAAAATAATACTAGATATCAAAGAATTATATATAAAATTAAAAAGTATAAAATTATTAGGAGAAAATGAAGGAAAATATTTTATAACCCTAGAGTAAGGAAGCCTCCTACACAAGATATATTATTAAAAAACAATAAATGATCGGTCAATCTGACTACATCAACCGTAAAACTTCTGTATAGCAAAAGATATATACAATGTTAAAAGACAATGGACAGCATGCGGGGAAATATTTTAATTATATATATTACAGAGAAAATATTAAGACTTAAAACATACAGCCAAAATCAATTAGACCAAATCAATGGAAAAAACAATGAGAAAAACGGAAAACTGGGCAAATAGTACAAACTGGCTTTCTCCAGACATGTAAATGCAAATGAACAAGTAAAGCTATAAATAAAATAAAAATAACTTTTCTTCTGCTCTGAATGGGCAGAAACTTTAGTAATAATCCTCTTGAGTTCATAAGGAGGCAGGGATATGGGTATTATTGCCTCTTAGGGGTATAAATTGGTACTGACTTCCTCAAGGATAATTCGATAATAGTTTTACAATCAAATGTACGTTTCCTCAAACAGCAATCTGCTTTCTTGGTAGCTTCTTTGAGAAATGTGAACAAAAAAGTACGTTTCAAGATAATTTTGCTATAATATTGAAAAACAGTAATGCCCTGAAGTTTTGCCCAGCAGGTCTGTTTATTTTTTAGATAAATAAAGCATGTGCATACAATGGAATGCCCTACAGCAATCAAAAGAATGAAGAGGATATATCCTTGTGGACACAGATAGATCTCAAATAAAAACATTAAAGAAAAATACATGCCACATATCATTCGAGTTTTCTAAAAAGGAAAATAAAAATAAGAACAAATGAGACGAGTAACACAGAGAAGACTACACATCTGCGAAATAACAGAAAATCTATACAGTGATCTCTGCCTCTGATTCCTGACACAGAGCTCCTAACTCCCTTGGAATTTCCTGGATGATATGAGTCTTTTCTGTTCTAAATGAGGCAGTTCTTGGTGGGGTCCTAGACAGCCTCAGGATAGGGGATGGCCACCAGGAAGACCAAACCATGATTAGAAGCCTGGTACTTTCATCCCCAGACCCCATCCTCCATAACAGGAAAGTGCTAGAATTTGAGTTGACTCATCATTGCCTACAAGATGAAGCTTCCACAAAAATTCCAAAAGTACAGGGTTCAGAGAGCTTCCAGGATGGTGAACACCTCCACATGCTGGGAGGACAGCACACCCCGGCTCCATGAGGAAAGAAACTTCTCCATTCGGAGCCCTCCTGGACCTCACACTATATATCTCTTCATCTGTATCACTTACATCCTTTGTAATCAGCCAGTAAACTTGAGTACATGGATCTCTGAGTTCTGTGAACCATTCCAGCAAATTATTGAACCCAAGGAGGGGGTCATGGAAGGATCCCAATTCATAGCCAGATGGTCAGATGTACAGGTAACAACCCAGACACTAGAACGGAATCTAAAGTGGGGGAAGGCAGTCTTGTAGGAACAAGCCCATAATCTGTGGGTTCTGCACTAATCCTGACTAGTGTCAGAACTGAACTGAAACGTAGGACACCCCACTGGTATCGCAGAATTGCTTTATGTGGGGAAACCTACACACATTTGGTGGCCATCAAGTAAGTATTCTAAGTAGAGGAGAAAGGGGAGTCTTTCCTGGACAATATCAAACTGGGATAAGGACAACTGGAAAGGGGGCCAATACTACTACTATTTGGCTCCTTAAAAAAAAAAAAAAAAGAGTATGCCACATATATAACTTCCAAAAGTTTTAATGTTAATTCTCCCCAAATTAGCTAAAAGTGCAATGCAAAACAAAACAAAACTCCACTTGTTTTCTTTTTAGAACTTGACAATTGATCATCTGGAAAAAAATGCTGAAAATGCAGCCAACACATTTTTGTAAAAGAGTAATGAGGGGAAAGCTTGTTTACCAGACCTCAGAAACGTACTATAAAGTTAAAATAATTAAGACAGTGTGCTATTGGTTCAGTAAAAGGGATGGTAGACCAAAGGAGTAAAATAGGGAGTCTGGGAATAGATCCATGCATGCTAGTTGGGACCTTCTGGGTTACGAGTAGCACTGGAAGTCTAATTTGCTTAAGTAACACACAAAAAAAATGCATCAAGTAAAAGAAAAATGTAAAAATCCATCTGTGTATACCCGTGATCATAGCAACATTATTTACAATAGTCAAAAGGTGGAAGCAAACCACATGTCTATCAAGAGATAAACAGATAAACAAAATGTGGTATAACATACAACAAAAGATTACCCAACCTTAAAAAGGAAGGAAATTCTGACAAATGCACAATATAGATGAACCTTGAAGACATTATGCTAAGTGAAATGAGCCAGTCACAAAAGGACAAATTCTGCATGATTCCACTTCCATGAGGTACCTAGAATAGTCAAATTCATACAGACAGCAAGCAAAATGGCAGTTACCGGGGCCTGGGAAGAGGGAGGAACAGAAAGTGTTGTTTATTAGGTATGGAATTTCAGTTTGGGAAGATTAGAAAACAAAGTTCTGGAGATGGTCAGTGGGGATGATTGTACAACAATGTAAACGCACTTAAGGCCATTGAGCTGTACACTCCAAAATGGTTAAAATGGTAAATTTTGTGTAATGCAAATTTTACCATAATAAAAAAATCCATAAGAAAAACAGAGATGCATCTGGGATTACTGAATCACCCGAATCGAGAACCCTAACAGAGCCCGATCTCTCTTTCCGTGTCTTTTCATTGCATTTCTCTTCATTTTGATTTTATTTATCTTTACCACAAAACGTATTTTGGTAGAAAGCACCAATGTCAAGTGGCTCCTGAGTTTTATACTCAGAGCTTCAAATTCCCTCTAGTCCCAACCCCAAAAGTCCCAGGCAAGGGACTCGCTGATGCAACTTTAATCAGGTACCCACACCTGAACTAATTAAATATGGCTTAAAAGATGGGACTCACAGCGAACCAATACAAGCCAGCCATATAACTGATGAAGACACTATGCTAATTTTTTGGCCATCAAATTAGCAAATAAAGAGGTAGCTAACATGCAAACTCTGGTAAAAGGATAAGGAAATAGCTTCCATTTCAGACCATGATGGATTACTTTGCATCAGACCAATATCCGTACCAAGATCATCCAGATAAGTTTGATAAAATATATCTGAAAACAGCTTGAAGGTGCCAAAGGGCAGCCAAATCAGCCAATACTTGGTGCAGGGATCTGAGGTCAAGCAGAAAGTTATGCTCTAGAGCTTTTCCCATTATAATGGAGCTGATGAGACAAAAATTAGAGTTCAGAGCTACCAAGGAAAATAGAATTTGAGGATCCAAGACTCCTGAAAAAAGAGAAAATCAGAGAAGTAGAAAGGTGACAAATGGAATGAAAATGTTTTAAGGTCCTTACATTTTCCACAATGTGGTAAAATTTCTCTAATAAGGTAAAGATGAATATCGTAAATTCTAGGGTAACTTCAAAACGAATAATAAAAGACGGCATAAATAATATGCTTAAAAAAGTAAAAAAGTAAAATAATATATTTAATCTAAAAAAAAGGGATCAGAGAGGAAAAAACCAAAGAGCTAGCCAATAAAAGAAAAAAAATAGTGTTACAGCAGATTTAAGCCCAAATATAGTGGTAATTTTATTAAATGTATATAAACTAAATATTCTAATTCATGATAAAGAGTGTCAAAACAGCTATACACCGTTTAAAAGACTAGCCTTAAATAAAGGACAGAAAAAGCATGAAGTAAAGAGATGAAAAAGATATACTATTAAATAGTTAAGCAATGAAAGCTGGTATATCTGTATTAATATTAGACAAAGGCAAAAATATTAAAGGAAGAATTATTTCAAGTAAAAGCTATCATTTGTAATGATAAACTATATATATACGCATATGCATCTGGTAACATAGGCTCAAAATATATAAAGCAAAAACTTAATAAAAATAAAAGGAGAAATAGATAAATCCACAATAACAGATACAGATTTTAAATGCCTCTTGCAATAACTGGTAAAAAAAAATTGACAAAATTATCAATAAAAATATAGATTATAAACAAAGGATTAGCAATTTGGAATGTCAACAGAACACTCCACCTAACAACTTGAAGATATATATTCTTTCCAACTGCAAATGAGACGTTCTTCAAAATTTACAATATTCTCAGCCATAAGGCAAATCTCAAAAAGTTTCAAAGGAATGATACTATATCATGGTATCATGTCTACTGACTATAGTAAAAACACAAATTCTTGTTACATACTAGCAGTAGTTATGTGTATACAAACACACACACACAGACACACACATATAGAACATATAGTATGTTCTATATATATACATGCTTTTATATATATACATACAGTTTTATATATATCTATCTATATATATCTGCAATATGTATACATATTTGCTAAGAAGGTAGAACTTATATGTTCTCACCAAGAAAAAAAAGATAAATATATGAGGTGATGGATGTGTAATTAACTAGATGGAGGGAATCCTTTCACAATGAATACACATGTCAAATCACCACGATGTACACTCTAAGTATCTTACAATTTTATTTGTCAATTATACCTCAATAAAGCTGAAATTTTTAAAACATATTAAATGTAAAATACATTTAATATAAAATACAAATAACACTGAAAACCTAAGAATAAATATGATTAAATATATCCAAGACTTCTACTGGCTTTATTACTGAGAAACCAAAATAAATGGAGAGTTATACCACATTATGGATTAAAGGACTCTCTATATGACTGTAAATTCTCCCAAGTACTGTATTACAGATTCAATGCAATTGCAATCAAAATCCAAGAAGGCTTGCACTACCAGATGAGCACCTGCTATCAAGCATGTGGTTTTGACAAAAAAAGACAGATAAATTGACCAGAAAAAGAGACATATAGAGTCATCTGATTTACAACATAGGTGTCACTGTAGCACTTTTCAATAAATGGTGCAGTCAATTGGCTATTTATACGGGGAAAATATGAGTACTGGCTGCTTTATTATACCACATAAAATCAATTTACAATGAATTGAAGATCTGACAACGAAAGGTGAGACAATACAGCTCCTACCAAAAACATAGAGAATGCCTTGAGTAGGCTAAGATTTCTTAAGCAAGAACAGGCACTAATTATAAATGGAAAGGTTGAAAAAACAAACCTCATTAAAATTAAGGATTTGTTTAAAGACACTATTAAGAGAAAAATATCTCTAATTAAAATTAAATATGAAAACATCTAATAAGGGATATTATATACATCAAGGATACCTACCCAGAAAAATAATTCCTACTAAAAAAATAAGAAAAAGACAACTGATTTTTTTTTAAATGGACAAAAGACCCGAAAAGGTACTTCACAAAAGAAGACACCCAAATGACGGATAATCATATGAAAAGGTGCTACCTCTATTAGTTATTGAGAAAATGCAATTAAAACCACAATTGTAGGAACACCTGGGTGGCTTGGTCAATTAAACTGCCCTCAGCTCAGGTCATGATCCCAGAATCCTGGGATCCAGTCCTGCATAGGGCTCCTTGCTCAGCAGGGAGCCTGCTTCTCCCTCTGCCTGCCACTCCCCCTGCTTGTGTGCTCTCTCTCTCTCTCTCTCTCTGATAAATAAATAAATAAAATCTTTAAAAAAACCCCACACAACTGTATACCACTATACACCCATCAGAATGACCAAAATCTTAAAAATAAATAATACCAGAAACTGGCCAGGATGTACAACCGGTAGTAGCTTACATTGCTGTCGTTGTGATAAACTGCACAATTTGGAAAACTTCTAAAATTAAATGCACACCTGCCCTATGAACTAGCAATTCTACTCTGAGGTAAATTTCCAACATAAACGTGTATGTATACATAATATATTTTGTGTGTGTTTATATATATATAAACACACAACATATAAATTAAATGTATGTGTGTGTATATATATACACATACACAGACAGATACGTACATCAAAGGCACGTGGAAGAATCACAATAGTGTTATTTCTAACAAACACATAAAATGTCCATCAACAATACAATGGGTATAATATATTCCTAAAATAGCATACCACAGAGATGAATGAGATATTGAAAGCTGTAGCAACACAGACGGTCATCAAACACAAGCATAATATTGAGCGGAAGAAGCTAGACAGAGGTACAGAATACTAACTAGTATACAGTGATAGAAACAGGATGGAGTTTACCTCTGGGGTAGGAAAAGCAAATAATGACTGGGTGAGGACCCAAGGATGACTTCTGTCTTGATTTAGATGTTGGTTACACAAATGAATTCACTTTGGGTTTGGTTTTGTTTTGTTTTAACTTTTATTTTATTTTTTTAAGTAGGTTCTACACCCACCATGGAGCCCAATGCAGGACTTGAACTCACAGCCCTGAGATCAAGACCTGAGCTGAGATCAAGAGTTGGCTGCTTCACCACCTAGGCATCCCCTGAATTCACTTTGTTGAGTCAATACTTATGATATGCATTTATTGTTGTATATGTATATGATGCTTCTATTGAAGCATAATTTAAGTAGTGTGGGGAAACAAATGTGCTCTATTCACTGATGATGGGTGCGTGCCTTCGTAGAACCTTTTTCAAGGGCAATTTGGTAATATTTATCAACTGAATAATTCCATTTCTAGGAGTTTCTCAAATGGACATATTCACTAGTAATAAGTAAAGTAGAATAATAATTTTCTGAAGCATTTGTATGTCTCGTATTCCTTTAGACACTTCCAATGTATTGGTATATTTATGTATTAATTCCAATAAACCAATGGGTAGGTGATGTCATCCCATTGTAGGGAGATGTGAATAGCAGCATTCGTGTAATAGTAAAAATCAGAAATGTAAATAATCCCCAATATTGAAATAAATATTAGGTCATTCATACAATAAAATAAATCAGGTAAGTATATATGAAAATAGGTTAATAATTGGCTAACAAAATAAACACTGAGGCTAAAATGATTATATTAGAGCTCATTTTGTTTTAAGAACTAAAGATAAACATACATACACATATGTAGAAACAAACCTGGAAGGATAAAAATTAAATTGGTGAATTTGGTTATCTCTGGGAGGTGGGACTGTGCGGAGGACTTGTACTTTGTAGTTTACACATTTCTCTATTTATAGAATGTTTTACAATAAGCATGTATTACATTCATGATTAGAAAAAAGCCATTCTCCATCAAAAGTAATAATAATATCTTCACTTTTCCATTCTTGAACTCAGTCAAAACTCAAAGCAATATGAAAAAAAAAAAGAAAAGAAAAGAACTCATCTTAAAAATTACCTAATAAAAATTAAAAGGAATCTATCTCAACACTCCTATATCGAATGCCTTCATATTTTTTTCCGGCCAAATCTTAAGAGTGATCTTTAAATCCTTTTCTTCTTAACACTAGGGAACACCAAAAACAGTGTATGGTAGTGAATATTTTAAGACCCTCTTTATAAGAAAACTACGTCTTTGTTTCTTGCCTCTTTGTTGGTGATACTGAATGGAAACTTTAATTCACAAGGTTTAAAAGTAGATTTTGCGAAACAACGCAAGTGTAAAAACCATTAGTGGCAACAGCATTTGCTAAATACTGACATCTGACTGTGTGACAGGTCCAGTGGAGCAGCTTTCGGGTATCTAATTCTAAAACTGAAGGTATATGGAAAAAAAATAAGAAGTCCTTGGCACCTAGGTCAACAGAACTTCTTCTGACAGAACTGTTGTTTGTCAACCTTACCTAACTAAAAAGGAATGTTCTGAAGAGCTGGATTTCAAAATAAGTGGGCCAAATTGCAAGACATAAACAGTATGTTTATATGTACACAAAGAATTTAGGGAAATCCATAGCCTGGAGAAATGCATTTTAAACCAAAGCGTTAACCATCCTCTTCCCCTCTCATTATGGCCTTCTGATTATACAATTCATCAAGAAGACAGATTGCAAGCCCTTTAGTATTCATGCCTAAAAGGTCAGAAAACCCTGGCAAGAAGGAGGAGAGAAAGAACAAGGAAAGAGAAAGAAATGAAAACAAACAAGAGACTTGAAGGAACCGTGAGCATCCAAACCCTGGCATTAGATTTGGCAACAGGTGAATTTTCTTTGGAGGGTACTAATTTTGTAAGTCAAAGCTATTAAAGCCCAACTTCCCGTTTCAGGTCTGGAAGGCATAACGCACAGGTCTCTTGCTCCAGCCCTCCCTGGGGGCTGTATTTTATCCAACTTGTCCCACTCCCTTCGCTGGCTCATATTTTAAGTGCAAAATCTACTGGCCAAGACCATTCATTTAGTCTTGCCACATACTGTGCGGAAGTCTATGTCAACCTTAATCTGCCCTTCCCGGATAAGTATACATGGCTCCACTAAATGCACAAGCCTACAGTTCCCAAAAACGTCTCATGATACTTTTAAATCTCAGGGAAATGTTCAATACCCTTCTGCCTCACAACTCAGCTGGAAACAGATTAATTGCCATTCATTGATAAGACAGTTATCCACCACTTTTTATTTTCATCTTACTCTTTCAAGATTTCTGACTCCAACAATCTTTGAAGCACAATGGAATCAAGCCATCAGATTTTCTTTTTTTTTAATAATTTTTATTTTGTTATATTAGTCACCATACACTACATCCCCAGTTCTTGATGCAATGTTCCATGATTCATTATTTGTGTATAACACCCAGGGCACCATGCAATATGTGCCCTCCTTAATACCCATCACCGTCCTATCCCAATTCCCCACACCCCTCCCCTCTGAAGTCCTCAGTTTGTTTCCCAGAGTCCACAGTCTCTCAGAGTTCATTCCCCCTTCTGTTTACCCCCCTTTCATTCTTCCTTTCCTTCTCCTACCGATCTTCCTATTTCTTATGTTCCATAAATGAGTGAAACCATATGATATGTCTTTCTCTGCTTGACTTATTTCACTTAGCATAATCTCCTCCAGTCCCGTCTATGTTGCTGCAAATGTTGTAAAATTGTTCTTTCTGATGGCTGAGTAATATTCCATCGTATATATGGACCACATCTTCTTAATGCAGTCATCTGTTGAAGGGCATGTCGGTTCCTTCCACGATTTAGCTATTGTGGACAATGCTGTTATGAACATTGGGGTGCATATGGCCCTTCTCTTCGCTACGTCTGTATCTTTGGGGTAAATACCCAGTAGTGCAATTGCTGGATCATAGGGTAGCTCAATTGTTAACTTTTTAAGGGACCTCCACACTGTTTTCCAAAATGGCTGTACCAACTTGCATTCCCACCAACAGTGTAAGAAGGATCCCCTTTCTCCACGTTCTCTCTAACATTTGTTGTTTCTTGCCTTGTCAATTTTTGCCATTCTAACTGGTGTAAGGTGATATCTCAAAGTGGTTTTGATTTGAATTTCCCTGATAAGCCATCAGATTTTTTTAATGTGTCGATTCTCCTATTCTCTCTCTTGAAGAGCTCTTTCATACCTTCTCCATTTTTCTTCTTAAACCTTTATCCCTCCTATATTCTCTGCCATCAGTCTGCGGGCTGCCTATGAATCTGGATAATGCCAACCCCTCCACTTGTGCCCAGCTCCTAACCACTCTTCCTTCTCTCTCTTTCATTGCTCATTTTTCTCCATTCTACTCACTATTATTCAAAAACAAATGCACTAATCCTCTCATCTTTCAAAATCTTCTTTTAACAGCTCTTACCTCTCCAGGTACTACCTTATTTCTCTTCCCTCTGTGCCAAAACTCCAAGTGTTGTCCATTCTTACTGCCTCCAATCCACTCTTCCCATCCTCTCGATCTCACTTTAAAGAGCACCGCAAACCCACACCACTCCAAGAAGCTGCATCAAGAACCTCTACATTGCTAAACCTAATAGTCATTCCTTGATCCTAATTGGTCAGTTTTCAACATTTAACATACTCAGCCACTGCCTCCTCCTGAAAACACTTCTTACTTGACATCTAAGTCAGGGCTACTCTTCTGGTTTTCCTCCTGCCTAACTGTCCACTTCTTCTCAGTCTCTTTTCCTGGTTCCATCACCTCTCCCAATAAGAAGTTCCCCAGGATTCAGTCAGTCCTTGGTACTTCACTCTATGTTTACTTACTCTCTAGATAATCTCATCCAGGGACATGGCTTTAAAAGCTTCTCTTTGCTAAGTTTTCCCAGATTTATATTTCCTGACCTCTCCTTGGACCTCCAGACTTAAATATCCAGCTACATACTTGACACCCACAGCAGGACATCTAACAGGTATCACAAATGTAACTGGTATAAACTAAGCTCCTCTCTATTCTACTCCCAGTCTTTTACACCTCAGTAAATGGCTATTCGATCCATCCACTGGCTCAGGCCAATAAATTCTGGAGATTTCCTTGGCTCCTTTCTTTCTTTCACTGCCCCCTACCCCGTGTTGAATCCATCAGAAAGCCCTGTTGCCTCTGTTTTCTAAATATATACAGAATCTGACCAGCATTTACTACTTTTGCTGCTACTACCCTGGTCCATACCACCACTGCTTTCTTTAGGCTTACTGCAAACACCTAACGGGTCTTCTTTCTTTCCCCTTGTCCCTTCACTCACTACATTCTCAACACAGCTGACAGAATGATCTTTTAAAAAATGTTGGGTCATGTCACTGCTCTGCTCAAAATCTTGAATTGATTCCTATGTCACTCACTGTGAACAAAGGAAAATCCTTATTATGACCTCCAAGAGCATCCCTATTATCATGCCCCCTTCAACATCCAAGTTTCCTCTCTGACCTCGTCTCCTACTACATTACCCTTCTCTGGCTCTGTTCCTGCCACAATAACCTAGAATAAGCCAGGTGCACTCTCACCTCAGGACCTTTGCACTTGCTGTGACCTATTGCCAGGAATAGCCTTTTTATCTAAGATAGAAACATGGTTTACTACCTCACCTCCTTTAAGTCTTCACTCAGTGAGACCTTCCCTGAATCCTGTAGTTAAGAGCTCTATCCTCTACATCCTCCTATCTCCTCTTCTCAGCTTTCCTCTATAACATTTATCGTCACGTAACATTTTTTATAGCTTATATTCAATGTTAAGTTCCATGAAAACAGGGATATTTTCCCACTTTGTTCATTGCTGCATCTCCAGCACTTGAAACAGTGCCTGGGACATAGTGTCTAACAAGTGAATTGAATGAATAAATGTGGTCAGCTTAGTAACTGCCAGGAAATGAGCCAGTTGCTAAGTACAGTACTGTTTTACTGCTCTAACTACATCATGGTCTCCATCGTCAAAATTTCCCATTCGGATATCTCTGAAATCATTTTCATTCCAGAAGACATACCAAGTGAAGTATTTTTCATTACGAGACTTGTTTCAGATGCTTGCTAGGAAAGGACCCCTGTTACCAAAATGCTCATAGATCTGCCTGTAGAGTAAAGCAAAGCATCTTTTCTTTCCTTTTTTTTTTTTTTTTTTTGCTTTTTTCCCCTTTTTTTATCCAGGTAAAATTGACATATAACATTATATTAGTTTCAGTTGTACGACATAATGACTTGATATTTGTACACATTGCAAAATGATCACTGCAGTAAATCTAGATAACGTCCATCACTATACACAATCACAAATATTTTTCCTTGTAATGAGAACGTTTCAGATTTACTCTTAGCAACTTTTAAATATACAATATTATTAAATATACAATATTATTAACTATAGTCATCATGCTGTACTTTACATCCCCAGGACTTATTTATAACAGGAATGTTATACCTTTTGACCACCTCCACCCATTTCATCTATCCCCTTCTTCCCCACATCCGCAATCACCAATCTGTTCTCTGTATCTTTGTGTTTGGGTTTGTTTTATTTCAGTTTGCTTTTTCTTCAGATTCCACATATAAGTGAGAGCACGTGGTATTTCTCTTTCACTGTCTGACTAACTTCACTTAGCATAATGCCGTCAAGGTCCATTCATGTCACAAATGGTAAGATTTCATCCTTTTATATGGCTGTATAATAACACTGCATATATATGTATATATACCACATTTTTATCCATTCATCCATTAATGGACATTTAGGTTGCTACCATGTCTTTCTTGGTTATTATAAATAATGCTGCAATGAACATGGGATGCACATATCTCTTCAAGTTACTGTTTTCATTTCCTTCTGATAAATATCCAGACATGGAATTGCTAAATCACATGGTAGTTCTGTGTTTTGAGGAACCTCCATACCCTTTCCAGAGTGGCTGTACCAACTTATATTCCACCAACAGTGCACAAGGTTCCCTTTTCTCTACATCTCTGCCGACACTTGATGCTTCTTATCTTTTTTATAATAGTCTAACAGGTATAAGGTGACATCTCATTGTGGTTTTGATTTGCATTTTCCTGATGATTAGAGATGTTGAGCACCTTTCCATGTACCTGTTGGCCATCTGTATGTCTTCTTCGGAAAAATATTCAGACCCTCTACCCACTTGTTAATTGTTTGGTTTTTGGTTTTTAGTTTTTTTGCTCTTAAGTTGTATGAATTCTTTATATATTTTGATTATTAACTCCTTATCAGATATACGGTTTTTAAATATCTTCTCCCATTTGTTAGGTTGCTCAGGGCATCTTTTCTTTTTAAAAGCATATTTCCTAAAAAACAAAAACAAAAACAAAAAAAACCCCAAAAACCCTCTATAGAAGAAAGCAACAACAAGCCTTCTACCTTGTTAAAATTAAGTCAAGTTACTATATAAACAAACTCAAAAACAATGCCATTTTCCTAATTATTCAATGTGTATAACTTGAGTTTTTATCTAATTTTTGGCACCAGGATTCCTACATTCTGTGAACTTCTTGGCAAAGGCCACATGGCATGTTTCCTTGGTGAGAGTTCATTACATCTCTAGACTTGTTTGATTCACTTTTCAAAGTTTGAAGGAAAACTCATTTATAACAAAGGTGGAAGAAAGTAGAGAGAATTATTTAAGAAGCTACTTCTCTTTTTCTGATTCTGAAATCCCAGTGTTGTAAGGGAAGCACCGTTAAAGCTAACTGCTATTGAAACAGCAGAACGCCTGGCGACTGCTACTGCTCTATAGTTCCAAGACTCTCCCCCGTCCTGAGCACAAAGTTAGATGACATTGCCATTCCCCTTGCACTTAGGGCCATGGCTGCATCACTAGGTCCTCTTGCATGAGTCTATCCTATAGCTCAGACTGAAACATTAAGAAATCTCCCATGTGATTCTCTGTTACCTCATTTTCTGGCTGGCCGTGGAGAAGCCATTAGAAGTCTCTGAGGTCCTAAGATGGTGAAGGAAGACTGGATTTCTTAATGACCACAAGATAGGCTGCTTGCTGGCCCACCCTGTTATCAGATGTTAAGCCATGGGGATTTGGCCATTTATTACAGTAATTACTGTTACTTATCTCAGGTAAAATATTGTTAGAAATGGTGCTCCCCAGAGGTAAGTGGCACATAGTCCTATCAGAGGCATATCCTCCAGCTATCTGGCAGGAGTGCGTATAAAATATACATATTGCACAGCATCTGCCTTTCATCTGTTTTACTCAATGACTACCACAGCATGGCGAAAGTAAATTAAGGCTTCCCAGAACTAAGGAACAAGTTCTTAAATATAAGTTGAAATGACTTGCAATACACCTGTTTAGTGAATAAGAACTTTGCTTCATTCTTAAATCAAATTTAAGCTTAAACTATCCCCCTTTTACTCCCAATGAAGCCAATAAATATAGGTAATAAATCTGATAGTACTTCTGAATCTTTCTTCATCAATCAGAAAAATCTTCCAAAGACTTCTCTGAATATCACTACCACCCCATGATGTATTTCCTCTTAAAACTATAAAATAAATCCATCCATCCACATATACTTTTTGAATGTCTATTATGTCCAAAGCACTGAGATAATCCTGTGAAGGAAGAAAAGGAGAATATATGGAGCCTCCAATCCCTTCATTATTCAATTTATGTTTTTTTTTATATTGTCACATATATACCTATGATGATCAAGAAAGATCTAGATGTAGGATGTAGACGAAGGTAGATGAGACGGAAACAGAATGATGGAGTGGGAACAGAGGGATATGATAATGAGGAAGGTGAGGTAGGACTGGCTAGTATTAACAAATGAAGGAATTAACCAGATATTCTGAGTTGTAGAGGTCTCCCTACCACCCATATCAATAGAGGTATCACCCAGCTCTGCGGCTCCTGAACTCTTCAGCCTTAAAGTTTCTAACCAGGTATTACATAGCCCGATGACTGTTGAACTAGACTCCAACCCTTGGACCAAGGCTGAGTTTAGAGGCCGAGGATCCTGGGAACGGCCCTGTGAAGGGACCTAGGCTCAGCTGTTCCTGGCAGACTGAAATGGAACCCAGGCTCTGTTTCCTTACCACTCCCAATAACACCAGATAGATCAAGGTTTACATCTGCAGTCCTACGGCTTATGAGCTAATGATGTTATTTATATAAGTCATTGCTCTAAACTTCTAGTCTCCTCAGCTATAAGATAGGAATGATAAAAGGACATATCTCATAGGGTTATCATAAGAATTAAATGAGATGATATATATAATGGACACAGCAGCACTTGGCACATAGTAAGCACTCCAGAAATGGTAGCTGTTTTATTATTTCAGTGCCTTATATACATAAGATCCAAGGTTCTAAGAGAAAAAAAAGTCTTTAATTTCATCTAATCCTTTCAACCAACCAGAAAATTGAAAACAAACAAAAAACTCCTTCATCATCTGAATTACCTAATTATGAACTAATCTAAAGAATGCTCTGAAAATACTTTAAAGTACAATGAGATACTTTGAAGACTTAACAAAAGGCCTTCATAATGTCCCCTAACAATATGGCAGAGGTGAAATTATTTTCCTTCTATTTCATGGTCATTAACAAATAACCTGACTCACTGAAAGAAGAGATTCTGGAGACTGCCTTGGGTGGCGTGAGGTAAGTTTGTCAAACAAACAGCACATCATTTTAGCTAGAAATTAATTTTCGGTATCCAATCAACTAAGTAAGAGATGTTAACGTTTCAGCTGCTCCAACATCAGGAAGCCTGTGGTCTGTGCAGGGATGGAGTGGCCGAAGAAGGCAGGGGGAGGATGGGGGTGTGGCATTCAGAAGGCTCACAGCAACGGCCAGTCATCAGTCATCATGGGAACACTTAGTCTTTGCCAACCAGAACGGCTCTTCCTGTACTTAGAAACTGGTATCTGCCTTGCTTATCTTGCCTCATATCCCACAAGGAATTGCTGGTAACACAGGGAAGTGAATTTAGAACTCTTAGCACTTACCTCTCATTTGCAAACTAATCCTGATCTTCCCCTTTACCCTTTCTAGAAGATCCTTACATTAGAAACCCTATGAGACCCATCCCCATGGCCAAAGAAATGTATCAATTTTTAAAAATAAGCAGAACTTTAAAACTAGTGCTCTCGGGGCGCCTGGGTGGCGCAGTCATTAAGTGTCTGCCTTCGGCTCAGGGTGTGATCCCGGCGTTCAGGGATCGAGCCCCACATCAGGCTCCTCTACTAGGAGCCTGCTTCTTCCTCTCCCACTCCCCGTGCTTGTGTTCCCTCTCTCACTGGTTGTCTTTCTCTGCCTAATAAATAAATAAATAAATAAATAAATAAATAAATAAATAAATCTTAAAAAAAAAAAAAACTAGTGCTCTCAATTATCCACGTACAAAACTTGTTCTTTATGAGTTATACCTGTCAGATTATTAACCTGAGATAAAAGACTTCCTGCAGTCAGATGTCCATTTTTCCTGACACTGCACCAGCGAACAGTTCACTGAGAATACAGTTACATTTTACTAGGTTCTACATAAAGTCAAAAGGATAGACTCCTGTCAAACAAACCCCCTAAAATTAGCTATATCTTTCCTTGGGGCTCAGTTTCCTCTTCTGAAAAGTAAAGGAGTGAAAGTAAACAATTTTTGAAGCTCCCAAAGGTAAAATTCTGACATTGTCTCTTGAGCCAATATCCTCCATTAGCAGTGAATCATGGGGACTTCCAAAATAATCTAGTCAAACCTAAAGAATGCTAGAATCCCCACGACAACATCTGTTTGATCATCTTCACTGAATGAAAATTTACTACCTCCTGAGGCAGTCTAATCAAACTTCCAACAATTATTTTCAATGGAAGGTTCTTTCTTCTATTAAGTTGAAATCTGTTTCTTTGTAATTTTCATGTCTAGATCATGAAAATTGAACATTGTAATCATACAATGTTCTCTCTCTCTCTCTCTCTATATATATATGTACCTTTGTATATTGCTATAGCTGAAGAGTAGAAACATCACTTCTTAAGTTATGAGGTCTTGAACTACATCCTCCGTACCTGTATGTTCTACGTCCTCTATACCTGTATGTTCTACATCCCCTATACTTATATGTTCTTTCCACATTCTACTTTCCAACAAGCATAACAATAATCATCAAGTGTTCAGAAGCACATTCATGTTTATTGCAATGCAGAAAAAAATCCATGTAAACACCTGCATTTTCATGTGGATTCTGTATAGATATGCTTTATGCACAAGTAAGCGAATAAATAAAAGGTATGTGGCATATGCATATATTCGTAAAGGATGATATTCAAATATCTAGAAAGCATTGTCAAATTGATTCAAGCATTGTATTATCACTTAGTTCTAATGTCTTTGAAACACAGAAAACATGCAAGAGAGCTCTTACAAGCCAGGTTTTAAGCTAATGAGTTCTATTCAGTTATACTCTAAATAATAACATGTTCATTTTTGTTTACTCTTATTTGCTACAGCTATAGTCATCCACAACACTCCTCTAAATGCTGGAATCCAAATCCTTCTTCACATTAATCCTAAACTATCACTTTTCTAGGAATTTGGATTTGTCTGATTGCTTCTATACTTTCAAATCAACATATTTCTTATAAAGTCAGAAATAGCTGAACTTACTGAATCTCTTGATTCTAGACAGCACAAAATGAGCAGAGCAACATTCATAGTTAAGCATTTAATGTATCTTTTTCAGATTATTAATAAAGTGAGGAGTTGCATTTGTACTCACAGATGGTACTGGAAACACACCTCAGCACTTCTGTGTTTCAGAATAATCTTGATGGAGAAATTTAAAAGTATTTGTGAGCACCTATGAGGTCAAAGGTACTGCCTAGGCAAAGCAACAAAATCAACTTTGCTATGAACATTGTGTTTCAGCAGTCTCATTTGTAAAATGGAAGTAACACCACCAAATTCTTGTGCCTGATAAGGTGTTTATAGCCACCAGGGGAGGAAAAAGCATATGAAAGAATACTGACAACCCTAGAAAGTATCATATAGACATTAAGACATTAAATTAGTTGTCATTTCTGTTGCTATCCATATATGTACCATTCTTATTTGAATATTAACCTAAATGTCTGAATCCCATTTTTTTTTTTTAAATCAAGCTAGAATTTTCTAGAGGACAAATTTTCTCAAGACATTTTAGAATTTCCTGCTTATTTTACTTCAAGCCAAAAGTACTGCAAAAACAGCCACTCTTGTAATTCTTTCACACCTCTGTTTCCAATCCTGGCCAGACTCTCAAATACGAGAAAGATGTGTTAAGATAGTCAGGGGAAAAGTTCAGTGGGTGCTACTGAAACTCTAAAACCAATTCTGGAACAAAAGTGATGGTAGCAATTTTTTGGCACTCAGTTTGTGCTCCTTCTATCTATTGAGATGGTCAACCTGCCCTAATTTCTAGGGTTTTGGTGATTAAACATTTTAATTGCCTATCGTGTTTGCCTTGTATTTGTAATCCTGATTTCCAGCACTGAAATCCTCTATCTGCCCAAGGCAATGGAACATATAGGAGAATCCAAACCTTGCCAGACTTGAAAACTTTAAGGCTACACATCTAACATTCAGTAACTCTAGTAATAGAAGTAATAGATTAGTAATTGATAACAAATTATGTTTTATTTATTGCCACTAATACCCACTCTCATAAGAATTCACAAGGTCGGGAGAGTCTGGAAAGGGCATGAGGGCCATCTTGTTCTGATGGAAGAATCTCCATGCCCAGTGATTTCCCACTAGTTTGCACGAAGATCTTGGAGTGATAAAGGAGTTTATGTCAACCCTCTTCAGCTAAAGAGAGAGGGCTATAGACAAAGGATAGGATGGAGAATAATACCGGGGTGGGGGGCAGAATTCTTAATGGTAAGAAAAATACCCACAAACAAAATGGGAACTAATATTCAGGTAGATTAATTTGGGATGTTTTGATGATGTCATTCTTTTAGGGGCATTAGAAGTCACTGAGTTATTTAAAGAGAAAGGTTAGAAGGATTTAGGTGAAGTAAGAACTTGCAGTTTCCAGGAAACATAAAGCACGCGTCTAGTCTAGTGTGCCTGTAAGTGTATAATTACAGGAAGAAAGCCTTAGTGCTTTTCTAGTCATGGCAGCCAGGACTCCTATGCTTTATTTTTTTACCTAAAAGAAGAAAAACAACAACAGTGAAACTAAAACCACCAAGTTCAATTCCACGGGCCAAATCCTAAAAATAGGTCAGACCCAGCTTTCTTACGGAAAGAAATACAAAGTAAGAAAGAAAAGAAAACAGAAGATTGGAACTGCTTTCCAAAGTCGTCTGAATCTAATGCCAAGTCCACAAGGCGGCTTGGTTTTTAGGGTCTTTTGTGAGTTGTGTTAAGCTCTACACAGTCACCAGTGGCCATGTTCATGATGCTGGGACATGATAGGAAAGAAAACATTATTGAAAGCCATACATGCTTAGTTCTTTATACCAATGTTCACAACGTACAATTTCGGTTCTTACGGACAAACTTCATAGCTGTTGTTTAGAGTTGCATATATTAGTTCTCCATAAAGTCATATATAAAATGGTGGGATTAAACATATAAAATAGTTCATACTCTGCATTTTGAATACGGCTTTCAGTATGTTTTTCTGTATGTATCACGAGGACTATGTTTTAAAATAATCCAGAGTTTATTTTAGATTTGTGTCCCATATAGATACAGGGACACTATAATAGGAAGGACTTTAGGATTATGATTCACAATTTTGCTTCGTTATCACAGCATCATTCATAATTCTCTTTAGTTCAGAATATACTCCAAGATAGAGGTTAATGTTAGTTTCCCTAACAGATCAACTCAGCCATAATTTTCATAAAGATGACATATCTATGGAGATCAAGAGAAAAGGCTCAGGAGGAGGAGTTAAGATGGCGGAGGAGTAGGAGACACCGTTTTCAGCCAGTCCTCCGAGTCGAGCCGGATAGGTACCAGACCAGCCTAAACAACCACGGAACCAGCCTGAGACGCAGGAAGACGCATCTGGATCTCTACAAATGAACATCTCCAGCGCTGAGTATTGAGGTACGAAGCGGGGAGCCATGAAACTGTGCACAGATATCGGAAGATAAACGGAAGGGGGAGGGAGCCGCCGTGTTCGGGCGCCGGGAAGCGGTAGCCACCTGCACGGGGGAGCGGGCGGACTCGCGGTCGGCACCCGCAAAACAGCAGACTGAGACCGTGAGCCGGGTGTGCGCGCCACCAGGCATCTCGCGGAACACCGGAATCCCGGTGCGCTCACTGGATCCAGACTGAGACCGGGAGATCCGGGAGTGGGCGCGGGGCGGCTGGCGGCTGGCGGCATTAGAAACACAAAGGACAGAGACGCGCCGGCCCTGGAAGTGAGGGCTGGGACGCCAGGTGTGGGGCGCACATCCCTGGACGCTGCAGGGTTGAGCAGCACCAACAGAAACAGAGTTAAAGTGGCCAGAACATTAGTAGAGAACGGGCCACAATCCCTCTGTTCTGTGACAGAGGCTGAAATTTGGCCGCTGCTGCTCTGACTCTCAGAAGAGGCACAGCAAACCGCCAGGGAAAGCCGCCAGAGAACAAAAGCCTGGAAATACCGGCTCAGGGAGTGCCCCTCCCCATCCCCCCTCGCAGGGGACGCCCAGACTCTACCCAAACATGGCTGCCTGAGTATCGGTGCGGCAGGCCCCTCCCCCAGAACACAGAAGGCAGGCTGAAAAATCAAGAAGCCCACAACCCGGGCGCCTGGGTGGCGCAGTCATTGAGCGCCTGCCTTCGGCTTAGGGCGTGATCCCGGCGTTCCGGAAAGGAGTCCCTCATCGGGCTCCTCCGCTGGGAGCCTGCTTCTTCCTCTCCCACTCCCCTGCTTCTGTTCCCTCTCTCGCTGGTTGGCTGCCACATAAATAAATAAATAAAATCTTTAAAAAAGAAGCCCACATCCCTAAGATCCCTATAAAACAAGGGGCACGGCCTGGGACCCAGTCAATAATTTGGGCTCTGGAAACCCCGCAACCTCTCTTCATCAGAATGACAAGAAGGAGAAGCCGCCCCCAGCAAAGAAAAGACAGTGATTCTGTGGCCTCTGCCACAGAAATAATGGATATGGATGTAACCAAATTATCAGAAATGGAATTCAGAGTAACGATGGTCAAAATGATGAGTAGAATTGAAAAAACTATTAACGAAAAGGTTACTGAGAATATAGAATCCCTAAGGACAGAAATGAGAGCGAATCTGACAGAAATTAAAAATTCTATGAGCCAAATGCAGGCAAAACTAGAGGCTCTGACGGCCAGGGTCGCAGAAGCAGAGGAACGGGTTAGTGAATTGGAGGATGGGTTAATAGAGGAAAAAATGAAAATAGAAGATGGTCTTAAAAAAATCCACGCCCACGAATGTAGGTTACGGGAGATTACTGACTCAATGAAACGATCCAATGTTAGAATCATCGGCATCCCCGAGGGGGTGGAGAAAAACAGAGGTCTAGAAGAGATATTTGAACAAATTGTAGCTGAAAACTTCCCTAATCTAGCAAGGGAAACAAACATTCGTGTCCAAGAGGCAGAGAGGACCCCTCCCAAGCTCAACCATGACAAACCTACGCCACGTCACGTCATAGTGCAATTCGCAAATATTAGATGCAAGGATACAGTATTGAAAGCGGCCAGGGCAAAGAAATTTCTCACGTACCAAGGCAAAAGCATCAGAATTACGTCAGACCTGTCTACACAGACCTGGAATGAGAGAAAGGGTTGGGGGAGCATATTTAAAGCTCTTTCAGAGAAAAACATGCAGCCAAGGATCCTTTATCCAGCAAGGCTGTCATTCAGAATTGATGGAGAAATAAAGACATTTCAGAATCGCCAGTCACTAACCAATTTTGTAACCACGAAACCAGCCCTACAGGAGATATTACGGGGGGTTCTATAAAAGTAAAAAGGCCCCAAGAGTGATACAGAACAGAAAGTCACAGCCAATACAAAAAAGACTTTACTGGCAACATGGCAACATTAAAATCATATCTCTCAGTAATCAGTCTTAATGTAAATGGTTTGAACCATCCCATAACGCCACAGGGTTGCAGATTGGATAAAAAGAAATGACCCATCCATTTGCCGTCTACAAGAGACTCATTTCAAACCCAAAGATGCATTCAGACTGAGAGTAAGGGGATGGAGTACCATCTTTCACGCAAATGGACCTCAAAAGAAAGCTGGGGTAGCAATTCTCATATCAGATAAATTGGATTTTAAACTACAGACTATAGTTAGAGATGCAGAAGGGCACTATATTATTCTTAAGGGAAGTATTCAACAAGTGGATATGACAATTATAAATATATATGCCCCCAACAGGGGAGCAGCAAGATACACAAGCCAACTCTTAACCAGAATAAAGAGACATATAAATAAAAATACATTAATAGTAGGGGACCTCAACACTCCACTCTCAGAAATAGACAGAACACCCTGGCAAAAACTAAGCAAAGAATCAAAGGCTTTGAATGCCATACTCGACGAGTTGGACCTCATAGATATATATAGAACACTACACCCCAGAACCAAAGAATACTCATTCTATTCTAATGCCCATGGAACATTCTCAAGAATAGACCATGTTCTGGGACACAAAACAGGTCTCAACCGATACCAAAAGATTGAAATTATCCCCTGCATATTCTCAGACCACAACGCTCTGAAATTGGAACTCAACCACAAGGAAAAATTTGGAAGAAACTCAAACACTTGGAGACTAAGAACCATCCTGCTCAGGAATGACTCGATAAACCAGGAAATCAAAAATCAAATTAAACAATTTATGGAGACCAATGAGAATGAAAATACAACAGTCCAAAACCTATGGGATACTGCAAAGGCAGTCCTAAGGGGGAAATACATAGCCATCCAAGCCTCACTCAAAAGAATAGAAAAATCTAAAATGCAGTTTTTATATTCTCACCTCAAGAAGCTGGAACAGCAACAGAGGGACAGGCCTAATCCACGCACGAGGAAGCAGCTGACCAAAATTAGAGCTGAAATCAATCAAGCAGAAACCAGAAGTACAGTAGAGCAGATCAACAGGACTAGAAGCTGGTTCTTTGAGAGAATCAATAAAATTGACAGACCACTGGCAAGACTTATCCAAAAGAAAAGAGAAAGGACCCAGATTATTAAAATTATGAATGAAAAAGGAGAGGTCACGACGAGCACCATTGAAATTGGAAGGATTATTAGAAATTTTTATCAACAGCTATATGCCAATAAACTAAGCAATCTGGAAGAGATGGAATCCTTCCTGGAAACCTATAAACTACCAAGATTGAAACCGGAAGAAATTGATTCCTTAAACAGGCCAATTAATTATGAAGAAATTGAGTCAGTGATAAACAACCTTCCAAATAACAAAACTCCAGGCCCGGACGGTTTTCCTGGGGAATTCTACCAAACATTCAAAGAAGAAATAATACCTATTCTCCTAAAGCTATTTCAAAAAATAGAAACAGAAGGAAAGCTACCAAACTCATTCTATGAGGCCAATATTACCTTGATCCCCAAACCAGGCAAAGACCCCATCAAAAAGGAGAATTACAGACCGATTTCCCTAATGAATATGGACGCCAAAATCCTCAACAAGATACTTGCTAATAGAATCCAACAGTACATTAAAAGGATTATCCATCACGATCAAGTGGGATTCATACCTGGGATGCAAGCGTGGTTCAATATTCGCAAATCAATCAGCGTGATACATCATATCAACAAGAAAAGACTCAGGAACCATATGATCCTCTCAATCGATGCCGAAAAAGCATTTGACAAAATACAGCATCCTTTCCTGATTAAAACCCTTCAGAGTGTAGGAATAGAAGGTACATTTCTCAATCTCATAAAAGCCATCTATGAAAAGCCTACTGCAAATATTATTCTCAATGGGGAAAAGCTGGAAGCCTTTCCCTTAAGATCAGGAACTCGACAAGGATGCCCACTCTCGCCACTATTATTCAACATAGTACTAGAAGTCCTTGCAACAGCAATCAGACGACAAAAAGGGATCAAAGGTATTCAAATTGGCAAAGAAGAAGTCAAAATGTCTCTCTTTGCAGATGACATGATACTCTATATGGAAAACCCAAAAGAAGCCACTCCCAAACTATTAGAAGTTATAGAGCAATTCAGTAACGTGGCAGGATACAAAATAAATGCTCAGAAATCAGTTGCATTTCTATACACGAATAACGAGACCGAAGAAAGAGAAATTAGGGAATCCATCCCATTTACAATAGCACCAAAAACCATACGTTACCTTGGAATTAACTTAACCAGAGACGTAAAGGACCTATATTCTAGAAACTATAAATCACTCTTAAAAGACATTGAGGAAGACATAAAAAGATGGAAAGATATTCCATGCTCATGGATCGGAAGAATTAACATAGTTAAAATGTCCATGCTACCCAGAGCAATCTACACTTTCAATGTTATCCCGATCAAAATACCAAGGACATTTTTCAAAGAACTGGAACAAACAGTCCTTAAATTTGTATGGAAACAGAAAAGGCCCCGAATCTCCAAGGAACTGTTGAAAAGGAAAAACAAAGCTGGGGGCATCACAATGCCGGATTTCGAGCTGTACTACAAAGCTGTGATCACAAAGACAGCATGGTACTGGCACAAAAACAGACACATAGACCAATGGAACAGAATAGAGAGCCCAGAAATGGACCCTCGGCTCTTTGGGCAACTAATATTTGATAAAGCAGGAAAAAACATCCGGTGGGAAAAAGACAGTCTCTTCAATAAATGGTGCTGGGAAAATTGGACAGCTACATGCAAGAGAATGAAACTTGACCACTATCTCACACCATACACAAAAATAAACTCCAAATGGATGAAAGACCTCGATGTGAGACAGGAATCCATCAAAATTCTAGAGGAGAACATAGGCAACAACCTCTACGACATCGGCCAAAGCAACCTTTTTCATGACACATCCCCAAAGGCAAGAGAAACAAAAGATAAAATGAACTTATGGGACTTCATCAAGATTAAAAGTTTCTGCACAGCCAAGGAAACAGTCAGAAAAACTAAGAGGCAGCCCACGGAATGGGAGAATATATTTGCAAATGACATTACAGATAAAGGACTGGTATCCAAGATCTACAAAGAACTTCTCAAACTCAATACACGAGAAACAAATAAACAAATCAAAAAATGGGCAGAAGATATGAACAGACACTTTTCCAATGAAGACATACAAATGGCTAACAGACACATGAAAAAATGTTCAAAATCATTAGCCATCAAGGAAATTCAAATCAAAACCACACTGAGATACCACCTTACGCCAGTTAGAATGGCAAAAATAGACAAGGCAAGAAACAACAATTGTTGAAGAGGATGTGGAGAAAGGGGATCCCTCCTACATTGTTGGTGGGAATGCAAGTTGGTACAGCCACTCTGGAAAACAGTGTGGAGGTCCCTTAAAAAGTTAAAAATTGAGCTACCCTATGATCCAGCCATTGCACTACTGGGTATTTACCCCAAAGATACAGACGTAGTGAAGAGAAGGGCCATATGCACCCCAATGTTCATAGCAGCAATGTCCACAATAGCTAAATTGTGGAAGGAGCCGAGATGCCCTTCAACAGATGACTGGATTAAGAAGTTGTGGTCCATATATACAATGGAATATTACTCAGCTATCAGAAAGAACAAGTTCTCAACATTTGCTACAACATGGACAGCACTGGAGGAGATAATGCTAAGTGAAATAAGTCAAGCAGAGAAAGACAACTATCATATGATTTCTCTCATCTATGGAACATAAGAACTAGGATGATCGGTAGGGGAAGAAAGGGATAAAGAAAGGGGGGGGTAATCAGAAGGGGGAATGAAACATGACAGACTATGGACTATGAGAAACAAACTGAGGACTTCAGAGGGGAGGGGGGTGGGGGAATGGGATAGACCGGTGATGGGTAGTAAGGAGGGCACGTATTGCATGGTGCACTGGGTGTTATACACAACTAATGAATCATCGAGCCTTACATCGGAAACCGGGGATGTACTGTATGGTGACTAACATAATATAATAAAAAATCATTAAAAAAAAAAAAAAAAGAAAAGAAAAGGCTCAAGAAGGTCTCATGTTCTACGTGCATTTGCTTTCTACATTCACCTTTCACCAAACACTTATTGGGTATCTACAACCGTGCCATGTGCTGTGTTGGACACAAAGATAAATAAGGAAATTGGCATGCATTAGTGGAAAAACCTAAAATAATTTATGTAGCATGCTTAGCTCATTGCCTGGCACAGACTAAGTCCTCAGTAAGTGTTAGCTACTGCAACAATGACAGCACCACTGAAGACCCTTCTACGTATGAAAACATGCCAAGATTGCTGTGCTTTCACTTTCCACAATGTATTATGCTATCAATTTCACTTTTAACAGCAAGAAGCTTTCTTCCTGCCAGGCAAACAGGGCCAGG
Organism: Ursus americanus; assembly: GCF_024610735.1. NCBI lineage: Eukaryota > Metazoa > Chordata > Mammalia > Carnivora > Ursidae > Ursus > Ursus americanus. The sequence goes on along the minus strand of NC_142137.1, from coordinate 45,407,822 downwards.
CAAGTGTACAAAAACATACAATACAATGAGTAACATGATTAGAATGGCAAAAATAAAGTATTATAGTCACTTGAAATAGGTTGTGGAAATGAGGAAAGATTGCCTTCTCATGGGAGTTAATATTTGATCTGGGTTTTGAAAGATGGGAAGTGGTTCAGTACGAGCTCAGCTAGATTACAGATTATGTAAACAGAGTTGTCAGGCAATATAGCGGCTAATCTTGAATGCCAGCCGAAGAGCTTATTTTAGACTATTCACCAAGGAATAGCGCATCAGTAAAAGTACTTGAACAGGAAGTAAAATATACATGTACATGTCTACCTACATGCGTGTGTGTGTGTGTGTGTGTGTGTGTGTGTGTGTGTGTGTGTAAAAGTGCAACACTATACTACTCCAAAATACTTGGTTCCTTTCTGGTCTGTAATTTACATTCTAGGAAATAATACAATGGTCTGGCTGCAGGGAACAAGTTAGAAGAGCTGAGGTGCATAGAAGGCTCTCTGAGGTCAGGGACTGCTTCCTAATCTGGGGTTGGCTGGAGCACAGGCCTCAGTTGGGAGGCTGGATAACAACGTGGACCCAGTAGCTCCTGGAGCAAACTTCACCTCCGGAGACCTATGGATACACTCGGAGCAAAACCTCTGGAGCCTGCCTGCCCAGGTCCTGGGAGAGAGGCCTGATTTGTTCTGGAGCACTTGCACAGAAAGGACTGTAGTAGAAGATGAAACTACTAGCTGCTCCAGAGGCTGGGAGAGAGCTCCTGCTTAGATCTGGAAGGATGTGGAAAGATAGAAAGGTTTCCGGTCTTTATCTTAAGAGTAGGATGATTCTTTGTCTACTGCTTGGTGTATTAGTTTCCTAGGACCACTGTAACAAACTGGGTAAGTTAACACAACAGAAATTAATTCTCTCCAAAGTTCTGGAGGCTAGAAGTCCAAAATTGAGGTGTTGGCAGAACCATGCTCTCTTTGAAGGCTTTGGGGAAAGAATCCTTCCTAGCTTCTTCTAACTTGTTGTGATTGCTGGCAATCCTTCATGTTCTTTGGCTTGTAGACACATCACTCCAATCTTTGCCTCTGCCTTTACATGGCCTTCTCTTGTGTGTGTGTCTGTGTCCAAATGTCACTCTTCTTATATGGATACCAGTCATCAGTCATTAGATTAGGGCTCACACCAATCCATGTGACTTCATCTTAACTTGGTTATGCCTGTAAAGGCCCTATTTCCAAATAAAGTCATATTCACAGGTTCCAGAGATTGGGACTTCAACATATCTTTTTGGGGAACACAATTCACCCATAATAGTTGGCTTGTAGATTACCGAAAAGAGGATACAGTGTCTCCTACCACCACTTAATGGTAGTCTCTGATCCAGTGACCTGGTATCTTAACTGACGACTTACAGAGCCATAAGTGTTCAGGATTCTGGGAGGCAGGGACACAAAACTCCATAAGAGCCTGGAAAAAAAACAACCTCCAACCTCCCAACACTTCTGATCTCCCCACAACAAACTGTCCAAGAGTCAAGTCTCAAGAAGGAAGGAAGCTATAATTAGAAGTGAGAGCCACCTGAAGTGATGGAATTTAAGACAATCCCATCCTGTTTTATAGCTCTGTTTACCTCAATCCCTACCCACCCCCCCAGGAGGTACACTCCCTGGCCACCTCTCATTGCTCAGACTCAGCTGGACAGTCTTCAAAAGCCTATGCAAGGACACAGGTATGAGGGCTCCAAAGACCTCATAACGCTCACCTGCAAGAGGGGATGTGATTAAGCTATCTATCCGGAGATAGCCAAAAGAAATGCACCAGAAAGGAGTTTTAGGACCATTACTGACCTATGCATAGATAGAAATGTTGGTCGATTCCTACTTTATGCTTTTGTTTGACAAATTCTTAAAAAGAGTTTTGTTAGCCAAAACTCTGCATTTTTCTCTAAACTAAAAAAAAGAAGTCAATAAAGTTTTATTATTGCTTTTTAATTCCCAGCTCAGAATCAGAATCTTGACATGTTAGACATTCAACATACAGGTGAGAGGATTACAGGAACAGACTTTAATTCTATCCTTAGGATGTGCTTATATTTCCACTGACCCATGATGACTGCTAATGACAGCTGATGGGATTTATCACAATTGTAATAAAGTCTTTGTTTATTAGCTTATAAAAATTGTTTCAAATCTGCTTACCTTACTAAATTCTAAGTACCATGAATATTGGGCCTATATCTATTTAATTTGTTAATTTGTTAAAAGATACAAGCTCCCGCATGTATGGGTGAGTGCTGAACCATAGGAAATTGCTATTTTTATACTGAAAAATTGTCAAATATCAGAGGTTTCCTATGATCTAACATAATATGTATTGATAAATATATATATGTATATGTGTGTGTGTGTGTGTGTGTGTGTGTGTGTGTATATATATTAGATATTCTATTTATTCAACATATATTTACTTGGCACCTACTTTATGTCAGCAACAAGCCTCCTTGTATGTAAGCTACAAGGAGGAAGAGTCCCTGCACTAGAGGAGTATACAGTACAGTCGCTTTCTCCCCAGGTGTATGATCTAACAGCGATCTTATCATGTGCCGTGGAAACACAGAGAACAGACCACTAACCCTGACTGCACCACTGAAGAGGACTTCACTGAAGACATAACAGGAGTCTCTCAGGAAAGGGAAAGAAAGGTAAGGGCACTAAGGAACCCCTGTGAGATGGCATGAAGGTATGAAAGGATTTGTCCTGTCAGGGAATAATGAGCAGCTCAGGGTAATAGAAGCATAGCGTAAGAGGGATGGATGAGGGCTCTGAGACAGAAAGGGTAGATTGGGTCCTAGTGTAAAGGTCATGCTAAGGAGTTTAAGATTTTATTTTATTTACAATGTCATTATCAGCTTTGATTTTGAAAAAGATTAATTTTAGATAGATAACTCTGGTGACAATGTGAATGATACACTAAAATGGGGAGGAGCAGATGTCCAGATGACAAGACAGGAGGCTGTTGCAAATGAATGGCAGCCGGAGGGTGGAAAAGAGAGGCTGGATTCACAGGGATTTCTGGCAATAGAACTGACAAGATTTGGTAAAAATACCAAATATATCTGTCTTAAAATTTTGGAACTTTTAGGTAGTTGTTTCCTCAAACCTTTTTTCTGCCTTGTTTTCTCCTTTCAGACTCCACTTACATTCATGTTAGACCTTCTGATATTGTCCTACAAGTGACAGAGTCTCTGTTCATTTTTATTTTAAATCTTTTCCCTCTTTGTTATTTAGATTGAGGAATTGTTATTATTTATCTTCAAGTTTATTGATTCTTTCTGCCATCTTCAATTTGCTCTTAAACGCATCTAGTGTTTTTTTTTTCCTTTCATATATTGTATTTTTTAGTTCTACAGTTTCCATTTGATTCTTTTTTAGAGTTTTTATTTCTCTGTTGAAATTTTCTCTACTGACTTACTGTGATCGTATTTTTCTTTACATTTTTATATAGTTGTAATAGCTGCTTTAAAATCTTGTCTGCTAATTCCAATTTCTTGGAGTAATTCTCTACTGATTACCTTTGCTCTTTAGCACGGGTACCACTCTCTGTTTTCCTCATATTTGGTCATTTTGTTTTGCAGCCTGAATCTTGTAGAGAATACGTTACATTTCTCTGGAGATTACTGATGTTTTGTTTGTTTTCGCAGGAAGATACCTTGGCAAACTTAAACTCCAAACTGTGTTTGCCCTGTGGTGGTCAGCAGCTGCACTTTCTGTTCAATCCCTTCAAACTCCTTCCTACCACACATGCATACCTCACAGGTCAACCAGATATTTGGACAGAGTTAACATGCAGAATTTGGGGCTCTCCTTCTGTGTCTCTCTCCTTTCTGGGATTTTCAACCTCACTCTCCAGTTGCTATGGTAACACTGAATACAATGCTGACTGGAGCTGCCCTCAGGTGACAAGCACTAAATATGGGAAGTTCACAGGGCACTATTCTGTTTCCAAGTACCAATGTTTCTCCAGTTTCTGCCCACCTTTGCTTGTCCTCCAGTAGCTTCAGATAGTTGTTCTATATATATATTTATATATTTATATACATATTCACACACAACATGTGTGTATGCATCTATGTGTGTGTATAAAATTATGTGTATATTGGGTGGGTGTGTGTATAATAGTTATCACTGGAATGTTGATCTGATATAAGCCACTCTGCCACTACCAAGAGAACCCATACCTAATATAAGATTAGATGTATTCTCTGTTTAGAAAGTAATTAGGGGGAAAAAATCAGTAAGTAATAAAGTCCTTAAATGGAAAGTGAAATATATTAAGAAAAAACAAACAACCCTATAGAAAAGTAAGCAAAAGGATGAACAAATACTTCACAGACGGGGAAACACAAATGGTCAATAAACACATAAAAAAATGATCAACTCTAGCAATAGTCAAGTAACTTCAAATTAAGATAACAATATTATACTTATTTTTAACAAAAATTAAGACAACAAAACCAAGATATGGATCAATGGAATTTTATATGCAGTGCTTATAGGAAGATAAAAACTGTACAGTGGAAAATAACTTGATACTGTTTTGAAAAGTTGATCATTTGTTATTCCATTCCAAAATATACACAACCTAGAAAATCTCTAGTACTCTGCATCACGAGTACTAGAATGTTCAGAGTAGCATGTTTCACAAAAACATAAAAAAATCACGGAAACCAAATATCCACTCACAAAAGAGTGGACAAATTTTGATACATCCTCAAAGTTAATATTATACAACAATGAAAAGAATGACCTACCACTAAACATTAATATATATTATCTTAGAAAGAGTATCAAATAGAAAAAGACTAGATACATATATTATGAAACCATTTTTATAAACTCAAAATACAAGGAACTAAATAATATCTTATCTCAATTCATATGGCTACACAGTAAAATTCTTTTTTGCTGAGAGAGGGAGGGAGAGTGTGCACAGAGGGAGAGGGAAAGGGAGAAAGAGAAGCAGACTTCCTGCTGAGCAGAGAGCCCAACATAAGGCTCAATCCCAGGCCCCTGAGATCATGACCTGAACCAAAGGCAGATGCTTAACCAACTGAGCCACCCAGGTGATCCAGTGAAATTATTTTTTAAAGAGAATGATTAATGAAAAATTCAGCATAGAGGTCACTTCTGGGGAAGAAACAAGAGATAGATAAGTAAGGAACAAAAATGTATTGGTATTTTTCTAATTCTTAAGGAGGGAATGGGTTCACAGGTATTCCTTTGAAAATATGCTTCTTAAATGATTCATATTTACATGTCATCTCTTGTATGTCTAAAGTAAAATATTAAAATGTATAAGAGGCAGAAAATGAATAAAACTTGGAAAAAAGATGAATAAAAGCGTAATACCAGGAAGGATATCTTGCTGTCATGTTTTTAGCTGAGTAAATACTACTTGGCTAAATATATTCTTTGTAAATCCCAACTAGGATAACATTTAAATAATTCGGTACTTAGATGTCTTTTAGAATTAGCATATTTTTTGGAGTAATAAGGCTTTCAAAAGTCGTATTTGTGTCAAAAAATGACATTCTGAGTATTCATAACACAGTAGCTTGTATAAAACATTTTTTGATGAACTAATTTTTCTTTTAAAGATTTTATTTATTTGACAGAGAGAGAGAGCACAAGCAGGGGGAGCAGCAGGCAGAGGGAGAGAGAGAAGCAGGCTCCTTGCTGAGCAGGGAGCTCACCGCGGGGCTTGATCCCAGGACTCCAAGATCATGACCTGAGCCAAGGCAGACATTTAACCAACTGAGCCAACCAGGCACCCTTTGAACTACTTTTGACTTCAATTTTCTGTACAAACGTCCTGGCACTTGAAACTTAGAACTTAACCTTATTATTTAAATAGGCCCTCCCCTTTGGTTTACAACTAGTCTGGTAGTGTATACTAAGCAACTACTGTTATTCAGACAGAAAATGTGAAAATCCATCATTCCCAAATAAGGTTGCTGAGTTAAGTTCTTTCCTACCCCAAAATCTTGTCTAAACTGATATGTGCTTTTTCTTTTCAAAATGTAGGTCATTTTGAAAGAAATGCTTTCATAAGAAAACCATGTATGATTAATGCTAATTTGAAAAGGTACCCTAAAATTCTGTGGTCTTCTGAACATCACATGTTGAAAGAAAGCTATTTGGGATCATATTGTAAGCTTCCCAAAAAGGCCAAGGAGCCTTTTCCTAGTGATGTTACAGAGTTCATCTTGAAAGCAGCTGGAAATATTTAGGGAAATAGTAACAATTTAGAATGTAATTAGATTCTTAGTCATCAGGGTAAAGAACATACCAGACAACAATCAGTATGCCAGGCTTTTTCAGACCAAGGACAGAAAGTGAACTGCAAATCTAGAAAAGATTTCCAGAAGGGAAAAACATTCAAGTAGTTTCTTCTACTTACCAAGTATGTTTTAAGTTCTCATGGGTTGGTTTCTCCAATCTGATGATACTGGAACACTGAAAAATTAAAGTATAAGTGATGAAGACCAGGGAACATTTGAGATCCTTCCTATTCAAGTGTGGTTTGCGGACCAGATGGGATCTTGGCTGAAATTCAGAACCTTGGGGCCACCCAGACGTACTGAGTCAAAATCTTCATTTCCACAAGACCCCCACATGATTTATGTGCACATTAAGTTGAGGGACTCCCTGGTGTAGACTAAGTTTATTTCAAATGAAGTTACATAAAATCATTTGCTTTTCTTCAGGTTATTATATTCCACAGAAATGCTTATGAATAATAAGGAAGGCCTAAAGAGAGATGGTGCTCTTTGCTTTTCCACTCTCTTCTAACTAAAACAAAAAATGATTATTACATGTCCTTTCCTGAGCATTAATTTTTGTGAACTGGGAAAGCTAGAAAAGCAGGTGTTTCCCTTAGGATGAAGGACACACATAAGACCTTCAAAGGCAAATATTAAGCTAGAATTATTATTCTGTTAAAAATACTTTCCTGTTGTGTTTTCTTTTAAATTAAAAAACTTATCCCAGGAGACATTTGAATGTATGAAGGTTGAGTTAAGAAGAATTGTAAGTACCCAGTTAAGATGTTGCCATTAGAGCTCACAGGTGACACAAAACTAAAGGTATTTTACTTAGAAACTGGCCTCTTCCTAATTTCTGGCAAGTCCTATCAGTTTTAGGTCTGCTGTACTATGGGCATCTGGGCTCCATTTCCTCTGAAAGCCTTATCCAAATCATCACTGTCTCTCTCCTGGGCCAAACCAACAGCCTCCTAACCAACTGTCCCCCCCCTCCCCTCTTGCATCCGCTCCAGCCCTTCTCAGATGGCAGTTGGGGATGGGGGGGGGAGGCTCTGTAAACACAACTCAGACCATCACCTTCATGACTCAAGCCTTCCATACCTCCTGTGCAATGGCCCAATGGACCCTACATGGAAAGGCACCTGCCTCCCTTAACACAGGTATCCTCCTGCTCCCCCATGGTGCACCCACACCAGCCTCAAGCCCCCATTTCTGGCCCTTTCCTGCCTCTGGTCTCTGTACCTGCTCCTGTCACCTCACCCTAACACAAACACTCTGGCTCATTCTTATCTTTCAACTTGAAGGTTACCTCTGCGGGACGGCCTCTCCTGGACGGGCCACCTTACCTGAAATAGCACCTGCCCCTCATACCCTACCACTCTGTCGCCATCACTGTCTCTCTCCTAGTGTCCTATAGTATAATCTGTAATAATCTTGTTGATTGGTTCTCTTGCTTATTACCTGTCTCCTGAGCTAGACTCTGTGGTCTGTGAAAACAGGGACTGGTCTGCCTTTCTCACTGCCCTATCCCTAGCTCCCAGGACAGAATCTGGCACATAGGGGTGCCCAGTAAACATGTGATGAATGAATCAATGAGCGAAATTAAAGGAATTAACATTATAAAGATATGATTCTTAGATAGTTATTAAACATATGTTGTAGGTAATTGTTTCTTTGTAACTTTATTCAAACAAAAAAACTTAAAATATATCCCAGTGATATCACTGAACTATAAATCATCATTATATCACCCTCATTTTTTTCATCAGTCCATAGACACTGTGGCCACTAGACTGGGGAGAATATATTGGTCATCCAAGTCATGTAGTCCAAATCACCTTTTATATTGCACGCAAGTATCTTCCTAAGAATCATATCTAATGTCACACTGACGATAGACATGGCTAGTTGTCTACCCAATCCATTTTCCCTTCTCCCTCCCTTATAGACTGCTATTGTTTTTGGAATGTCAACGTGCCCAAATAACACTTTTCCGCCTGCCTTGCAGTCAGGTGAGCGCCATGAAACACAGTTCTGGCCACAGAGACAGACACTTAAATCTTCAGAGAAAGTTTTGCATTCGTAATAAAGATTCCACTAATTGCTCTGGGATGCTCCCTCCTATTACCAACCTGGAACTTGAACATGATGGCTTGAGGTGCAGCAGCCCCCACTTAACCATGAGGAAAATATGAAGAGAAGCACAGAGATCTTGCTCCGGATAGCCTCAAGACACTGAACCAAAACCAGCAACTGATGCTTACCTTCAAATTTCTTTGTGAGCAAATGTGACTTTGTGTAAGCCATTGTTTTACAAGGTTTTCTGACATGCTCTGCCACTTTAAAACCTGTAGTGAGTCTTTCCTGACTATAAAATAAAGTCCAGACTTCTTCCTACTGAACCCAGAAGTTTTTGCAATCTCACCCAAGCCTTGTTTTATCTTCTCATCCCATCCCCCAGCCATGTCTTCCTAGATCCCCTCAACTACCTGCCCCCACCAATGCTCTCCAAACCTTCAATGAGTCTGAACAGAACCTTTCCTTACTGTATCACACATCTCTCAATTTCCACACATGCTACTCCTCTTGTTCTCTCCATGAGAATCAGAACCATCTTTTAAGAACCAGGTCAAGCATCCTTCCCTCCATAAGCCCTCCACATCCCTCTGAGGCAATGTCCTTGCTCATTCTTCTGTGCCTCCCAGTGCCATTACAACACTGTGGTCTATGCTGTAACTGTCCTGTTGTGTGCCTGTTCCCTCCGGTCTGTGAGACACAGGCTTGGTATCTCAGTCATCTTTGCATCTTATTTAAATACCTAACACTCCACTGGTTACCACACCCCTAAAAATCATTCACCAAATAAAGGAATGAATGTCCTTCAGCCCATGGGTACTGTTTTGGAACCATTATATTTCACTGTGTCTCTCTATGAATAATGCATTTTAAGCACCTACTATGTGTCAGACTCTATACTGAGCATTAAGGATAAATTTTGTCCCTGTGTAGATATTCCTCCATTGAAAAAACTTAAACAAATCGAGTGCAAGTCAGTTAAAGGGTATTACAGGATATCAACTCTGAGCAGTAATAAGTCATGAAGGCAGAGATGATTATATACCCCAAGGCAGTAATGGAATGCAAAAAGTATCATCTAGAAAATAAAAGAGAAATCTAAGGCTGCCTCATTAGAATGTTAAGAAGAAAATAAGCAATAATTCCTTCTCCACTATTTATGCACTACTAAGGAATAGAAGAGAAAAACTAAGATGAAACAGAAATACTTCTACTTATACACTCAGATACATGTACAGCAATGTGTCTTACACGATTGTTACATTACAACAGTCAAAATTTGGAAACAATCTAAATATTTCTCTATAGGGGATCCATTAAATAAAATATGGTAATTTCATACTACGGAATATTAGGTAGCCATTGAAAGAATGAGGAAGTCCTATAGCTACTGCTGTAGAAAAAAACTCTCCAAGATATATAACCAAAAGAGAAAGCAAGCCACAGAATAACACAGATTGCAGAAGGAAGGAAGGAAGGGAAGGAAGCAGGGGTGAAAACCGACACAAGAAAAAAAGCTGAATAGTACTACATCTATGAAAGAAATTAAACTTGTAACGTCTTTCCCAAGGAAAAAACACCAAGCTCGCTCTCATCCTTGATTCCTACAAAACTTTCAAGGAAAAAATAATACTAATCTTACATAACATCTTCCAGAGAAAAGAAACAAAGAAATATTTACAATATCATTTTATGTGGACAGCATGCTGACATCAAAATCTGACAAGAATTTTATAAGAAAGAAATACAAGAACAAGCCACTGTCTCCCATAAACATTGTTGTAAAAATCATACACACAATATAAGCAAACTAAATCCAGTGGTCTATAAAAAGAATTAAACACCACAACCAAGATTGGCTCCTCTCAGAAATGCACAGGCAATTTAATATTTGAAATCTACTAATAAAATTCAACATACTTACAGGAAAAAAAGAAAAGAAAAAAACTAATATGGTCATCTCAAAAGATCCAGAAAAAAAAAATCATTTGATAAAAGTCAACATTCATTCTTGGTAGGAAAAAACTCAACAAATTAGGAATACAAGGGAACTTCCTTAACCTGATAAAAGATAGCTACAAGAACAAAACAAATCAAAACAGAAAAATCCTATAGCAAACATAGTAATTCATAGTGAAACAGGAAAAGCCTAACCCATGTCCAACCCTCATTGCCCTGACTATAATAAACTATAAAAATATTTGCCATTAAATTGATAAACCAAATCATAGCTGAGAAGTAACACATAAATGGCTGATATGTATAAGGTAACGACCAACCAAATAGGTATTCCAAAAATGTTTGTTGCGTTACTTGTTGGGGTTAATGTAGAGCATGAAATCAGCCATAATACCTGGCTCGTTAAAAAAATGCGGGGGCCTGCATGACCACTTTGCCCTTGGAATGCGGTGGGGAGTTGCCTTCCCGAAGCTTTCCGAGCCCGAACAGCGGCCCTGTGATCTAAGAGATGTCGGCATTGTCCCTTAGGCTACGTTTAGCAGAACTCATAGAACACCCAAATTAGCATATCGTATCTTCCCCTTAAACAAATCCTCCCAGTTTCAGTAAGACCCCCTGTCACACATCATGTGCTTGAGAAACAGTGAAAGGGATTTGTGATTATCCTGAAGGACCAATAATAGCATGAGCAAAGAAGAGCAAAGAGTCTTGCCTCTGAGTGTTGACCCCCGTAATCTTTCATCCATCAGAACAGAGAGTGCTGGTCATTCCCGGCAATTACTTAATTAAATATACTCTGGAATTACAATCATTCTGCTCAGGAATAAGGGCAGTTCAATTTAAATTTGGCCCAGCAAATTAAATGCAAAATTTGAAACAGGGCAATAGCAAATAGGTTGATTTATTTCTTGCATATTTGTATTTACCTTATCTTGAACGTCTACTCCTAGATACATCTAAGAATTTAATTCTATATTCTTAGTTGCATGTTACTGTTGACTTACTTGTTTTCTTTGTAAGTTACTTTAAGTCAGTAGTGGAAGTAACCCCTGAATAAATACGTAAAAAACAAATAAAAGGTGGTTAAAGCAGGACTCAGCTAGCAAAGTCACTCTTCTTAAGCCCTCAAATTTTCTTATTGTGAGAAAAAATATCTAAATAACACCAAATCCTAAAACACATTGTTCTCTGCCATTTAAAAATAAAGTTATTATTTTTTTATTTAAATTCAATTAGCCAATATATAATACAACATTAGTTTTCGATATAACGTTCAACGATTCATCAGTTGCATAAAATATCCAGTGGTCATCACATCACATGCCCACCTTAATGCCCATCACCCAGTTACACCATCCCCTCACCCACCTCCCCTTCCACAACCCTCAGTTTGTTTCCCGGAGTCAAGAGTTTCTCATGATTTGTCTCTTTCTCTGATTTCTTCCCATTCAGTTTTCCCTCCCTTCCCCTATTGTCCTCTGCACTATTCCTTATATTCCATATATGAGTGACATCATGTGATAACTGTTTTTCTCTGATTGACCTACTTCACTCAAAGGCACTCAAAATGTAGATACCTGAATTATCAATAAGAATTCCTTTTAGGCTTTACTTTGGTAGACATGATAGAAAAGAGTAGAGATTATCTGTGAACAAAAATTACTTTCTAAAGAAATATGACAGTTATTAACACGGGACATCATCTTTCTGTATTAAATTTTTGGAGGTTCTAGGTTATTTAAAGTATGATGAACCTGGGCTGCCTGGTTGGTTCAGTTGGTTAAGCGTCTGCTTCGGCTCAGGTTATGATCTCAGGGTTCTGGGATTGAGCCTCGACTGGAGCTCCCTGCTCAGAGAGGGGAGTCTGCTTCTCCCTCTGCCTCTTCCCCAGCTTGTGCGCATGAACGCTCACTCTCTCTCTCTCAAATAAATAAAAACTTTTAAAAAAAATAAAGTATGATGAACCTTTCCCTGCAAGTTAAACTTTGTAGTCCACACTAATAACAGATAAAGATGATAATGTTGCATTCCAACATCAGATTCTAAATTACAAAGAACAAAATTTTGTGCCCATTCAGCTTAACCCTTAAAATGTCTTTTTTTCCCTAACAGTAAGACGACTCCCAATGCATAAATGTAACAACTACGCTATGATATGAGCTCCTTTAGAGAAGGAGCTGTGTTAGTTAACTGGCACAGTTTAGGCACTCGATAAAGAGTTGTCAAACGAATGAATCAGGTTTAATTCATTTTATTCTAAAAGAGAAACACCAAAACATGCTTGTTACAAAATAAAACTAGCTTAGGAAAGTAGTAACTATTACTAGAAAAGATGTCCAAATTGCCTGTTAAAAATAAATAGAACATCAGATGATGGCATCGGGTTGAGAATTTACCATGATCCAGTCACTTTATATTTGTTATCTTATTTAATCCTTACCGAAGCTCTACAAGGAAAATACTACTGGTATACAAATTTTACAGATGGGGAAATGAAGGTTTAGAGTTACGTAACTTGCCTGAAACACACAGCTACTAAATGGTAAAGCAAGTATTTGACCTCAAACACTCTGTCTCTCAGATTTGCTCTTTTAACCACTATGTGATCCCATCTTCAATTTTGTAAACCACTTTTCACTTACAGTATGTAGTGTCTTTGAAAGCCAATAAGAAAAAAGAGGGGGGGTGGAAGCACTAGGCAGACTCCCACTTCCTAAAAGGAGATATGAGACACAATGAAATTGCTTATAATGGCACGTATTAGAGCCAAGAAGGTGGTTTTTAATAAAACTGAGAAAGGCTGGATTGCTTTCCCACAGAAATTGTGGAAACACAGATGCTGCCCAACCTTAAAAATGTAAAATTGTTCATGTTTTTGATCTCTGGACCAAAGGAAAAACTACAAATTCCACTGTTTGGAACATTTGATGGAAGAGTTTTAAAGGAAACCATTATTATAATCATGGTACCCACCAGTGCTATGAGAGTCCAAGCTCTGTCAACATTTTCTTTATAAATTCACTATTAGGACTTTCTAACTCATCCAGTATTATGCAGTGAGAGCTTAAAAACCTGAAATGTAAGATCTTAAATGGTGAGTGATATTGTTCCAAGAATTAAGGAGGAAAATGGATATCATGTGATACAGACACAATAGAAAAATGTCTGGCTTATCCAGCATTTTAACAGGTATTAGCTGTCTTTTATTTTGTTTTTCTTGCTTTGGAAGGTTTAGGGGAGGGGGTGGGTTGATCTGGAATGGAAGGCTGAATTGCAACCAGCCATGAACAAAATTTTCAAAGTTCTTAGTATGTTACAAAGAATGTGATAAACTGTTAAAAAACCTAGATGTTGTCTCCATTTTCTGAGTCTGCACAAAGGCTTGGAATCTCATAAAGAGAGATTACGTTTAAGAACTCTGGCACTTTGCTTTTATCTAAACCATAAAGAGATTGAAAGAACGGTCATTTCTAATCCTGTCTAGTACATTCCAGCTAAGTGGGAGCAAGAAGACATAGGATAAAAGGAACTATTCAGTCATTTTAGAACTTCAGCAAGTGTTGAGATAAATTCCTTTCTCAGTAAGGGTTAAAGCTGAACGGGCCTGATTCTCCAGAACATGCTTCTCTTATCCCCACATCCTACATCCCCTGCCACTGTATTTTTGCATCTTCCTTCCTTGAGGTGACTTGCCTTTAATACAAAATCAAAGGTGAAAAAAAAATGTCGCAAATCATATCTTACAAAGGCAAGTGAAATAAATTTATTTAACAACTCATTTTGGAATTACAGTTCATGTCACCATTTATCATGCTTAAAAACCATAATAAATGGTTTGTAAAATCACATCGGATGGCTAAGTCAGAAGAGAGCCAATGAAACAATGCAATCCACTTACTTCTTTATGGCCAATCTACAGTCACAAAATGTGGAAGAGACAAGAAAGATTAGGCCCCTCACAGACACTGGAAAAAAACAAAAACAAACCCACAGTGCATTGCTCAAGGCCACCCTATTTGCCTGGAACCACACAAACATAACCATATGTGGCTTCCTTTGCCAATCTATCCAATTAGAGTTTTACCTTCTGGATCTTAAAAAAGATACCGTCTACATGAAGTTTCAATTTTAAACTCCCTCTGCCTCATAGGAATACTACAACTCTGCTGGTTGGTTATTATAGTGTAAAGTGATTTAGATTTAGTTTCTGGTAGGGTCTGATATTCCCTACCGAAAGACTCAGCAGACTGTTTAAACTGACTCGGGATTTTTGCTTCTGGATTTATTTTACATAGTGAATTTTCGACCCATTTTAAATAAACTGTCCAATAAGTCTTGAAACTTTAAAAATTATGGCTCTTTCCACAATGATGCTTTAAATCTTATGAGTCACGTAATTTTCTTATGTACCTTTTTTGGCTACAAACACATCCTAATATTAAACAAAAGTGATTGAAAAGTAAACTGATGCATGTGTCAGCATAATCTAAATATGGAAGCATCATCTTATAAGTAAAAATGGTGCATTTTAAAATTCTGAAGTTAGAAGGTTTACTGTAAGTAGGAAGCCAAAAGTTCAGACATTCAACCAAAGTGGATCCAAACCTCTTGGGTTGGAAACATCACAAAAGCGGGCTTTTCCACGAAATGGCCTGTATTTCCTGTTTTCAGCTCAGCTGGAAGTGCAACAGGAACAATAGTTATTATAGCATGGCACTTCTTCTACTTTTGGTTTGAAAACACCAAGCAGACGCTATGAGCGTGACGAATCAAAAGAAAAAAAGTTGAGTGGAGAGGTGTTCTGGGCTACTAAAAGGAGAGTTAATGGGGACAGAATTTCCTAACTTGACCACCAGTTAACCATAGCTTGGACGCCCAGTGTGCTATGAGTCACTAGCAACTTGCTCCAAAATAACACAAGAACATCTTGGGCTAAATCATTACTGGAGTATATTGTTAATAATATTTCCAGAAAAAGAAATTAAGCAGGAACAGTTATTCAATGAGTAAAATGGCACTCACATAAATTCCTTTTTACAGAATAATCTGGAAATGAGATAGCACAAGCAACCTGCTAGACAGATAGTCTGATAATGTTATTCACCACATGCATTTAGAAATTTGGGGCAAAAATCACAACTTCCATCAACAGGTTGATAATAGCTCTTCACAGGGAAAGCGTGGAATTGTTAAAGACAGAACATGAGCTGAATTTTCAAAAGCAAAGTCTCCAAAGTCTTATGGATTGTGAATATAGAGCTATATTTTGCACTTTCCAAAAGGCCATTTACTGCTGTTGTCTCCAACTTACTCTCTTAGAGTCTTCAAAGCTAAGGCTTCCTAACTGACAAACTCAAGCCACTAATATTCAACCATTTAGTTAATATAATTATAAGACCTATATATTATTGATTTGCATCCTCAATTAAGAAAGCAAATTTGGGAACTATTGCTGTTTTCTACTTGATCGCTTCATGATAAACAGCAGCAGGTAAAGTTGGACAAGTCACCTAGGGATACAATATCTAAATATCCTCTTCTATAACCTGGAAATACGACTTACCCCCTAATAAATCAATTCCCAAAGATGAAATACAAAACTCTATAATAATAAAATACAGGAGACAAAGAAAGCAAGTGTTTGGCATTTGCAGCCAGGACCAGAGAGCCTTAATTGTAGAATATATCGACACCAACCTATAAAGGAAGTTTGAGAGGCCTTGCAGAGTGGAAAGTAAAGCAGTGAAATGAGACAGCTCAACTGCGACACGGGTCTAGGGGTCACTAGCCCTCTCATCCATCCTTCTGTGAAGAACTGTCATTCCGAGCACGAGGACCAAGACAAGCCTGACGGTCAGGGCAGTGCCTTCGGGTTTCAGGGCCTGGTGGTGCAGTGACTCACCAAGGTCAAACAGAAGAGCAGAGGATGCATTGCTCAAAACTCGCCCTGGGGCAAGTTCTCCACCAAGGTCAGGGTATGAAGCCAAGCCAGGCAAGAGTCAGTAAATTCTAGAACAGGCAGCTATGCCAGAGTCGCAGGCAGAAAGATGCTGAGAGGGCCTAGACCTTTGGAGGGAGGAAGGATGACAGTGGGTACAGTCAAATGAGGACCTGCCCTACCATCTGGGGCAAAAGTCCTGCACTGGCATGTGCTGCTTTGTTCTACTCCTGTGTTCTATTTTGGCAATCTCCATTTCGGCACAGTCCCTGCCCCTCCCTTTCATTTGCAACCTTGATACTTCATTTGTGTGCTCTGTGCCTCCAGGAGTTTATACTCCAGGTCTAACTAATACTTACCATGAAAACAGATTAATCAAGGGCACATACAGTATGTTGTTTATTCATTTTTAGGACTGGGTTAATAATTTAGCAATTGTAGTTAATGGCTAAAAAAAGAGAGATAAAGGAATAATGGGTCCCTTGTTTGGTGGCAGCCAGCTTCCTTCCTGGAGCCGTGCCACTGTCGGGCGGGCGGGCTCCGAAACAGGCATGAGCTCCGCTGTGGGACCACATTCAGTTGATGGTAAAGCCTGGACGAGCGTTACTGGACTTTAATCTAGCAGACTATATGTATTTGTTTGTTCAACTTTGATCCCACGACAAAAAAGAAAAAAAAGACTATGTGTGATTTCTTGAGAAAGACTTGCCTGGCTGACGTAATCCGGACACAAAGGAAACTCAAACTACACAAGAAGCAAAACAGATACATACAGAGGGGCTCTCCTCATTTAAAAATTACATGACAATGAGACCCTCAGAGCGAGTTATGCACTGGGGCAAAGACTGCATCTCGTTCATTTTCTATGTCCCAGCATTGAAGGGTAGCGTCTGGCATATGGCAGGCATTCTACAAATACTCCCTGAACTGAACTGAACTGCCTTGCTTCATATCCTCACCGCTGGTCTCCTTTCATCCATCCAGTTAACAAGCTGCACTTGACCTCAGCTCAGCCATCGCTTCCTCAAAAAGACCTGCCCGGACCTCCCCAACGTGATCAATCCCCCCCAATAACAGTATTATGCACGCTCCTTCAAAGCACCTATCAGCCGTAATTGTACATTTACTTGCGAAGCCCTTTGATATAAACAATACAAACCATAAGCAATAAATTCCAAAGAGGCAAGGACTGTGCCTTTTTGTTTTTCGCTCATGCGGTAAATGTTGTTTTTGTTGGCACTCAGTAAATATTTGTTAAAGTAGTGGACCAAGAACCCATAATTTTCATGGTTTCCTCTCATTCTAATAATACTCACAAGACCTCAAATAATATGAAATAAATTATCCAGCACACACTCACATAACAGTCAGAGCTGGGAAAGCAAGTTTGCAATGCAGGCCATTCAGTGAGGAAGAATTTTAGTAAGGCAAAGGAAAAATGCAAATATCTTTCATTATAGCTAGAAGTGAAATCTCCATTCTGGAATGTACCATTAAACTCCTTATGGAGAAATGTTTATTCTTTTATAGGCATCTCAGTTGTCTCATTTTTTCTTTAAAGCATAATCCATTAAATTGAACCACTAAAGGTCAAAAACTCTCAAATACTGTCGATCTCATATGGCCTGATCTAGCAGACAATGTATATTTGCTTACATAGTTATTTAGCCATATGTAAGCAGTTTTTCTGTAAAATTGTTCTCTGTACCTTGGGAGTAAAAAAAAAAGGGGGGGGGGAGACTCTGCTGATTCAAAGTACAATACTGAAGAATATGAGATATGGTAAATGACAAGGTTATTTTCTAGTTGAAGACAAAGAAGGAGCAGAAACAGAAACTTAGTAATATTTAATCCAATATCTTAACATTGACATTAAACCAATATATCCAATCATTCAGTCAGCAACTTAATAAGCAAAATTCCAGGAGAATAACTAAGAGGCAAGAAAAGAGCCTCAAAGAGGGCTATTGCTTCAATTGGACCATATTTATGCAGCAATCCCTGTGGGTCAGCATACTCAGCACAAAAGATTTGGCAGCAAAAGACACAGATATAGTCCCTGCTCTCAGGAACTTACAATCAGTAAAAGAGGCCTCAACGAACATGTGCAAGATGCTCAACATTACTCAGCATCAGGAAAATGGAAATGAAAACTACAATGAGATATCACGTTACTCCTGTCAGAATGACTAAAATCAAAGGGATCAGGAATAACAAGTGTTGATGAGGTTGTGGAGAAAACAGAACCCTCATGCGCTGCGTGTGAGAAGGTAAATGGGCGCAGCCACTGTGGAAAACAGTATGGAGGTTCCTCAAAAAACAAAAAAATAGAAATGCCATACAATCTAATAATTCTCCTACTGGGTATTTACTCAAAGAAAACAAAAACATTAATTCAAAAAGACATGTGCACCCCTATGGTTATTGAGCATTATATTCACAATAGCCAAATTGCGGAAGCAACCCGAGTGTCCATCAACAGATGAATGGATAAGGAAGATGTGGTAGATATATACAGTGGAATACTGCTCAGCCATAAAAAAGGATGAGATTGTGCCATCTGCGACAACACGGATGGATCTCAAGGATATTATGCTAAATGAAACAAGTCAAGATGGAGAAAGACAAATACCATATGATTTCATTCATACATGGTACCTGAAAACAGCAAATGAATAAACAAAAAGTAGAATCAGACCTATAAATGCAGAGAACAAACTCATGGATTGCCAGAGAGGAGGGTGGTGAAGGGTTGGGCCAAATGGGTGAAGAGGAGAGGGAGATACAGGCTTCCAATTTTGGACTGAATAAATCACAAGAATAAAGGGCACAGCACAAGGAATACAATCGACAGTATCATAATAGCACCGTATGGTGACAGATGCAGCCATACTTAGGGTGAGCATAGCAGTAACGCACAGACTTGTCAAATCCGTGTTGTACACATGAAACTAATGTAACGTGGTGTGTTAACTATACTCAAATTTCAAAAATCATTTAAAAAACAATGCAAGAGGCCTCAGTGTGTGTCTCACATGCTTCACAGCTCCTCAAGCTTCATTCTGTCCCCTGAGCTAAACTCCCAGCCTCTGGCAGGTCCACATGGATGGTCTCCTTCCCCTGTAAGGAATCACTTCTCTTCACGTAGCCAGAATTTTGGGGGGACAGGGCTATTGTACCAAGTCAGGCTTCAATACATATTTTTAGAATAAATTAAAGAATAACTTCATTAATCACCCAATTGATAAAAGAAGATCTGTACAGTAGAAGCTAGGTGAGAATATCTATGGTTTGCTTTCAACAAAAGTCAGGTTTTTCTGGGTTGGCTCTGATCTTCTAAGCCTTTGAGTATATTTCTTGATGGCTCTTCTATTACCTGGGATAAAGAAGACATTTTTATGGCTGACTGAAAGTCAACCTTACCCAAAAATAAAAGTTTGATTTTTCTTCTTTAACCATGTAATATGTGCAGCAGGTACCTCTGACTCTTAGAAGGTAGAAGAATCTCCATTCTGTCACTGTGTAACCTTGGGAAAATTACAAAACCTCTCTGTGCCCATTTTTTAAATCTATAAAATGTTGATAACCATACAGAAACTTTCTGAGAATTAAATGAGACAATACATGTAAAGCATCTGGCACAGTATCTGGCTTACAGTAAGCCCTCAGTCAGTATTGGTATTATGATTAATACTATTGTGTTTATTGTAGCATTATTATTCTTCTTCCTGTCTATTTTTTATGGGGGAAATCAAAGTCCTGGTTAGATTGAAGAGCTCAAAAAAAGATCCGGTAATTTCATTCAATCATTCCACAACTTTATTTAGTTTCTGCAAGCATCTAGGTTGACCAGCCCCCAGAGTCAAACGGGCAACTTACTAAGGGCTTGGAAGGGAGAGGGTAGAATTGAGAAAGAGTAAGTGAAGCATATATTAATGGGTCCAAACTAAGGTCCAAACCCATATGCAATTAGCATAAATAAAAGGAATCAGGTACAGAAGTGAATGTCAGGGTCATTGGGTGGTGTTAAGTCTTAAAAATTATATTAACCTTTAACAAGAGGAGAGCCTAAGTTTGGAGAACTTTCTTACCCATGACTGGACCCTACTTAACTTAAAATGCTAAAAAAATTCCCCATCTTAAGTGAGCACAAATCTCATCAGAGATGGTTTGTTGGGTTATTGGTCATAATAAAAACCAAGAGTTAGAACATGGTTACCTTGGCAAGAACTATCATTCAAAAAATGAACTGGAAGTCTACTCAGAAATGGAAGTCTACACTGAGCTAAGGATGAAAATCCTTAGTGAAGAACAGTAGGCTAATTTCCTAATGTGTTGAGCAATAAAATGGGAAACTACCTCAGACTCAAGACTTAAATCCCAGGTTGCTCCAAGCTGGTCTTAAAGAGACTGAAGTCTGCAGTGGGGAAGCAGCAGTGACTTATCTGAAAGTCCCCAAGTGCTTTACAGGGTCATTATTTGCTGACTGCTTTCCACTGACTACATATCTGGTTTCCACCAGATAGGCCAGAGTATCCTGCTAGAAATACACAAGACTCAGGAAACTGCGTATGAATAGTCTCGAAAGGTCTTGTTAGTTTGTTTGTTTGTTTTTAACCAGGCCAGAGATGTGCTGGAGGGGCAGGAAGATGCCTTGTGACCTGTCAGAACTGTGAAGGCTATTTGCAAGCTAACACTTAGCCTGTCATCCTTGCACAGATGCTGGAAGGAGACAGGACATCCTTGGGTCAGAGAAACCTGATTTTATTACTCTCAGCCGTAGTGGTACCACACTGTTAGCATCTTCCTGCACTGGTTCGCAGCATGCCAAGGAACATACAGCAACACAAAAACAGTCAGGTGGCACCTGTGCATCGAGTGAGCATTATAGGAGAAGCACCCTGAGCTTAGGGAGCCTGAATCTTTTACACTTGTCAGGAAGCAGGCCTACCCTTTGCTCTGGACGGAGACATTATCTCCATTTTCCAAGGCTGTTCTCTGTATAAACATTCTTGAAATGATAGAATGGAATAAAGTCAATTAGTTTCTCTGTTCACAAAACATGTAGAAATGAGACATCCATTCCGAGAATTGTCTCCCAACATGACCTTGACACTAAGTGTACTCGTGAAAAACATGCTTAAATGCTTGACGTCTTGCTGGTTGAACCGCTTAAATGACAGTGAATATGCAAATCCCTTTCCGGCTCAGAATGTCACCTAATCTGGACAAACCATTATTGCAAATTCCCAAAAACATGTTCCTGAGCTTGTCAAACCACCTACAGGTATCTATTTCTTCTTTTCTAAGGTCAGCACACATTTCTAAGACTCATCTTTTACCATTTCCCAGAAGGACTTGGGGATTTGTATTGTAAGAGGCCTTTGGAATATAGAATCTTTCCTACTAGTGCCAGCACAGTATCCAAAAGTATAGTCTAGGGGCACCTGGGTGGCTCAGTCTGTTGGGCGTCTGCCTTCAGCTCAGGGCATGATCCAGGGGTCCTGGGATCGAGCCCTGCCATCGGGCTCTCTGCTCAGCAGGGAGCCTGCTTCTCCTTCTCCCTCTGCTTGACACTCTGCCTGCTTGTGCTTTCTCTCCCTCTCTCTGTCAAATAAGTAAATAAAATTAAAAAAAAAAAAGTATGGTCTATACCTATCATGGGTTTAAGGTAGGCACAGTCCTGCTGTATACTATGAAAGTATTTCGGTAATAATGCCCCCTGCCTCCACCTACCAGTCCACCAAGCCTCCTAAGTAAGGTTGTCAACACTGAATGGTAAGAAAGGCCTAAGTTTAATGCTTATTAGTTGTTGCCTCGGATGAATCGCTTTCTTCCTCTACCTTAATCTCTTCCATTGCGAAATGGGGATAATAATACTCACTCTTCCTACCACACACAATTTAAGAAAGTCAAATGGTGTAACATCTGTGAACGCATTTCACAACCAAGAAAAAAAGCTTTAAAGTGATTTAAATTAGTATTCCTCCAGCTTGCTGTGCCTTCGGGGATGGCTTCGGTGTGGACACATATAAACCAAGTCTGGTCATTTCCTACTCAGGAACTGGGTCACCAGAGTGCATCGAGCAGAGCTGTGGGGTAATCAGTTATCCGCAATTAGATTCATGTGTTACTGAGTGTCCAAGAGATACCCCTTTACCATCACAGATTTGGGGAGACGCTGTGGGGTCAAAATTATTTATCTCTTCAACTATCTTGATATATCATTTTCTCTATTGTCTTGATCATATTAGCCATAGCTATTTTAAGTCCCTATCTGGTAGGTGCAATCTCTCAATCCTGTATGGGTTTTTTGTGGTTTTTTTCCTCCTAGGTTTTGGTTATTTGGTCCTGTGTTATGGCATGCCTTGCAATTTTTTATTGAATATTATGGAGACTCTGAAGGATATCGTTCTTCAGAGGGTAAATTTTTTCCTGGCATTCAGAAAAAAAAAAAAAAATCTGGTAGATCACCTGATCCTTTCTAGGCTTGATAGGAAGCTCTGTTATCTCTTGTCTATTTCAGTTTTCCCAGAGTAAGATCCCTGCTTCTGGGGCTTGACAGACAAGGTCTCCACCAAAAGCCTGACACTGTTTACCAACACCCCTCTACATTGGCAGCACTTAAATCTCTCCCCAAGCACCCTGTGGCTGCAAGTATCACCAGTCAGCTATTTGGCCATGAGATGTACTTTTGTACTCGATCTCTTGAGGTTTCTGCCCTGTTTATGTGCAGGTTAGTTGTTAGCAAATAAGCAGAATTTTTATGTAGATATTTGGGCTACTTTTCTGTGGTTTCCTCCTCTCCAGAAGTGTACCCCTCTAGTCCTAGCCACTTTGGTTGCCCCCCCATTCTGACTTCTTTCTACCTCCTCCAGTAACAAAGGCACTTTCTTCTTATACTTCATTCATGATATGGACATTGAAAGAGAAATCAGATCCCTTCCTTAAGACTGGTAGGCAGTAAAGATAGTTTGACATAGTAAAATGAGGCTAGGCAGGGTTCATGTTATGGGGGGAAGGCGCTAATAGCATGCAGTAGAAACAGACTGATTTACTGTAGCAGACAAGGACAGGCGCAGTTCAAGGTCAAAGTGGCAGAAAATCAGGTAAGCGCTCACACCAGGCAGACTAGGCGATCCTCAAAATCCTGAACTTCCACCATGAGCAAGGCATCAAGAAGGCAAAGAATCCCAAAGTGAAGCCTGGCATAGCAACATGGGCTTCTGGCATTCCAATTACTTTTCCCTGACAAAGGAAGTCTTTCATTTTGTCTAGATCATGGCTAATCAATCGACTCAATCACTGAGAGGCTTAAATCAACTCTGACTAGTTACACAGTGACCGTGGCCATCGGTAATTACATAAGGAGACAGATTTCTAGCAGGAGATCTATAATCTACCACCATCTCCTCAGGTTGTACTATACCAGACTGCATGAGAGACCCCTACATCCTCAGCATTATTCGTCCTCATCAGTCACCCAGCCATCTGACAGAGACCAGGGGGCTTCCAGTCCATGGGAGTCGTGACTTACAGCAATAACTAAATGACCTACTTAATAAAAACTCATTTATAAGAAAATAAAATTTTTTTGAAATAAAAATATAAAATTAATCAACAATCTTGCCTTTCTGGTATACATATTATACTTACCATGAGCAATGTATGATTTGATGATTACTATTTAAGGCTTAAAGAATCAACATTGTTAACACAATTTTTATTTTCTAGCCAAGCAGCTATAAGAGACATGGCATTTTTTATGTGTTTATCTCTATATTCCTCTTATACTTATTAGGGAAAAAGATGAAGTGTGCATCATCTTGATATTTCTAGAGCTTAGTGCTAACACACAGTAAATGATCAATAGATGAATAATGATTTAGCCAATTAAACATTGAGGTGGGTTTGCACTAATCCAAGGAAATGCCCCTCATGCTGATATCAAGTTAAATGGACTTTCTTGTCAGGTACAGCTCTATAATAAAAGCAGAGAAGAGAAGAGAAAAGAATTGGGGATTGTTAAGGGCTCTAAGCCAGATTCTTTACTAGGAAGGATATAGTATGCAATCAAAAGAGAAGACGAGAGGGTTTGTTTGAGAACTGGCTCTGCCACTGTCTGTCTGAGAGCGTGTCTTTGAGCACGGCACACAATGCCTAGGGATTCGGTTTCCCTAGCCTGTATAAGAAGTCTGTCCTCGCTCCACAGAGTCCGGGTTCTGCAAGGGGGGTGAGCCGAACTCTAGCTCCCTCTCTTGCAAGAACCAAGTTAGCTCCTCTTAGTGTCTATTGATTATATTTCTGCCATAGGTGGTCATGAAAAGCAGAAGACCACATGATCCCAGAAATTTTTCCAACTCTGCAAGTTTTTAATTCATGTTTAACTAGATGAGGGCGGGAAAAAAAAGAAGCTGTGAACTTTTATAATCAGAACCAAAAATAAAACTAGTTTCATGGTGCCCAAACGAAGTATTTCTAAGAAAAATTCCCAAGACTTCCATAGTTTTTAAACTTGCACACTTAATAAATATTTAATCCAAGTCTTAAACACATTTTCTCAGAATTCATCACAATACTTATTTTCTGAGAACTAATGCCACATCTAAAAGGACTTCTTAGTCTATTCTTTTCAGCAGAAAGCTGGAGTTTCAAAGCAAAATAATTTAATTTAGTAACTAAGCTGTTAATTACTCTGGTTTATGTAGTTTTTAATAATTGAAAACATTATTCTCTGGTTTCTCATTTATTGGGCTTTACCATGCACTAACAATGCTTATAAAAGAAATCACTGGAACGCTGAGAAACCCTTCTCCAGAAAGTGAATTTCTACTTGATCTCCAGTTTTTTTAGTATTTTAATCTGAGAGAGTAAATCTTTCCTCTTTCTTGATAATATTAACTATCAGAGTAAATGTAATAATATCTAACAGCTGGGAAGCACTTACATATACATCAACACTATATTGAACACTTTAAATAAACTACATTTCACTGAATTCTCCCACCTGCATTCCCCATTTTCCAGAAAGGAAGCTGAGACACAAGCTCTCAGTTAATGAGAGCCTCGCACAAGTAATCTGACTCCTGAGCCCATTTGTTGGAGACACTGTGGCACATTGCTACACACCAGTGTCTAGTAAAGGACATTGGTACCCTGGGAATGAAATAAACCAGGATGTTGAAATTGCTAAAAACAACAGCAGTAAGCTAGAATTCATTTTACTCTTTTCTGTTTATTTTTATTTTCCCCAGAATATATTACCCCATCATAAATTAAATAAGATAGGATGAGGTAATGAGAAAAAAGAAAAAGCAATAGAGACAGAGCTAATGTCAGGAAACGTGCACTTAACATCAGTTCTGCCACTGGCTATGTGGCTTTGGACAAGGCTTTAAGTATATATTCCAAGCCTGGGCAGGGAGTGAGGGGAGACTTTAATTTTACCTACATAAAAATTCATAAGGGCTTTAGGGAGTTACGTCAATAGTATTATGAATCACCGAAACTGGTGTGATCATTATTATTATTAAAGGAATAATGGTAAATAACAGTCATGTTTTAATTTCCATTATACTATCCTAAACTGAGCTTTAAAAAACTATTCTAAGACAGTTTAAAAATGGTTTTCTTTGTTTCATGGAACTTTTCCTATAAATAGGAGTAAAACTGTCAGTATTTCCTGTGTGACTTCTTCATTACTCTGCAACTTTCTAAAGACAAACCACATTAAATAAACTCTAGCGAGGCCATATTTAGAAGATAGGGCAATTAGCAAAACACTTCTTAAAGTTTATTTATCTCATAGGACAGACTACTTGCCTTTTGTTTTTAAGAAAAAATTAACTGAAATTAAAAGAAAGCACATATTTTTGCTATATTTGTGTTAAATAAAAATCTAATTCACAAACAGATATACTAAATGGTAGGATTTGGTCATAATGTGATCATAGGTTTGAACTGCCACAGGTACTGTTCTTTTCTTATACTTTACCTTTTTCACAGTAGGAAGTCAGGCTCTGTCTGTCACTTCACCCTGCGACCTGAAACCAAGGGACATAGTGTTAATTTTCATGACAAACTAAAAAGAAAACTCCTATTCCTAAATCTGCTAATTGTATATTCAGAGTAGAAATTACATTTCCCTTCTATTCAGGATTTGCCCATATAAAGATATCTGCAAACTTCTTTATATGTAAAACTTCTATAACTGTTCAGATCAAGTCAGCTTTAATAATCAACCCCATACAACGTGTGGGTTAAATAATTCTACTTCCTTCCTGAGGGGGGTGGGGAGGGGAGATAGAAATTTGACCTCATTTCACATTTGTTTTTTAATTTCTGGTGAAATATACGCATCATGAATTAGCCCACAAATCAAATGAGTATAAGTTGGTTATTTATTTTTTTTAAAGAGCCACCAATTTTAGTGAATTTTCATTTTGGTTTACTTTTGATTTAATGTTTTAGGTTGGTTGGTTGGTTGGTTTTATAAAGACATCCACCAAATACTGACTTATATTGTGGTACCCATTCATCTTCTAATTCAATTGTTGGTTCTCTGGACTGTCTGATAACAATCCCCCACCTACATAACATCCAGACAGTTGTAGAATTCTCTTGGTAATATTCTCAATGATGGTGATTCCACCACCTTCATCCATATGTAAACACACCACATAAAGACAAGCTATTTACCTAAAAGACCCAGCAGAATTTGAGAGAAGTGTAGCTCAGAGTTTCTATATCTGCATAATTCCTGATACTCTAATCCAGAATGAAAGGAAGAGAAATCTAAGAAGGTTGACTTATTGAGTCTGTAATGTCCTGTTTTAATACCCAGCCATTTTCCACTCTTTGTGCCTATCAGAGAGAATTTCCAGGATTTATACAGAGTAGGAACTAGTTGCACACATTAGTTAGTGAACAGGAATGCTTCATCTCTATGCCTTTAGAGTGCCAGCTGACCCAAGAGTAGCCTGATCCAAGCAAGCTAAATTCATACTAATATGCAAAGCACTCTGCTAGGGATATGGAGACTTTTAACACAAGCACAAGCTGGGCCTAAGGAGTTTCTAGGAAAAATAATACACTTTATCAAATCCAGAGAAACAAAAATCTGCTTATGCTAAAAGTAATGTCTTCCCTCTAGTTTTAATTTATTTTTAGGGGCACCTGGGTGGTTCAGTGGGTTAAGCGTCTGCCTTCCGCTCAGGTCATGATCCCAGGGTTGTGAGATCGAGCCCCCACATTGGGCTCAGGGAGTTTGCTTCTCCCTCTCCTTCTGCCCCTCCCCCCACACTCATGCTCTCACTCTCATGTTATCTCTCTCTCTCTCAATTTACTTATTTGAGAGAGAGAGAGAACACGAGCAGGAAGGGCAGAGGGAGAGGGAGAGAATCTGAAGCAGACTCCATGTTGAGCATGGAGCCTGACAGGGGGCTCGATCTTATGACCCCGAGACCACCACCCAGGGATCACCACCACCTTGAGATCAGATCCTAAGCGGAAACCCAGAGTGGACACTTAACTGACTGCACCACCCAGGCACCCCAAGTTTTTCATTTGTTTTAACTTCTTCCAAAAAGTTACTGAGAACAGAATGACACCATTGCTATCACACGATCCAAACACATGAGGTACCTGTAGCTTCCAACTGTATAACGTCATATGTGTTCATATAAAGTAAATAACTACATTAACCTTATATATAAATTCTATTTTTTCTCAAAAAGTTCTAGTGGGAACTGAAAACCCCCAATCAAATAAATAAGGATATGATAGATTTCACAGTATTTGTTAACAAACAACATTGCCAAGTTTTTGAAAAATATTTTAAAACTATTCTAAGCCCATATTTCCAACCTAATGATACAATTATTATTTATTTGGTTCTGAGAGTGTCAAAAATAAAATTTTTGAGTGTTATTTAAGTTGGGTATTTAAATAGACAGCTCTTTATTAACTTAAACTTTGAATAAATATTATGGCTTCATTAACAATTATATTTTAATGAGGCCTTTAAATTTAGAAATAATAGCTCAAGCTAAAAATAATGAGGTGGTAGGCACTTACACTGGTTTAAAAAAATATTGTGTGCATTACACAAGTTCCATAATTTCTTCCAAGTACCCTTTCCTAGGAAAATTGTTAGTTTTTTTTTTATTATTATTATACATAACCAAACAAAAAAATTTTCATGCTCAACTGATGCAATGGTTATTTAAAAAATAAAAATTAAAAAGTCCCTGAATTTTGCCTTTCTGCTTCACATTTTCATGGAATTCTAACTTGCTGTAGGGGATCTTAAGTCCATGTTGTAACAGGTGAGTGATTCTTTTTCTTTTTAAAAATCCCATGCTTCTCCATGTAGTCATTTATCCAGCAATAGGTAGGTATTCAAACTTTACAGAAAGCATTATGCTTTGTTCCTCTTGAAATACCACTGTACCTACCAAATACGAATAGGTCACTCTATCCTCTTTACTTAATAAGAGGTGATGTGGTGTCTGGAAAAACCTATGGAATTTGGAGAGTTAGAGAGGCCTGGTGGGAATCTTGGTTTTGCCACTTACTGGTCCCCTGGCATGGACATGGTACATCGTTGTCCCCGACTCTGCCACTCCCTTTATCTGCAAAAAAGGGAGTAAATTGTATCCCTGTGCAGGTTGTGTGAGGATTTGAGTTCACATGTATAACCAGTCTGGCACAGGTCCTCAATGAAGGCAGCCACCACTGTTAGCAGTAACACACGTGAGGGTCACGTTGGCGGACTGTGGAGAGACGCGCCTCCTCTCCCAAGCACATGGATGGTCACAGGGAAACAGTGTGTTTGAGGAAGGAGACCACTCACCATCCACTGAGACCCCACAGCTGTTTCTGGACTGTACACAGGGGGTTGCTGGGAAAGTAGGACGGTGTGGTAAGAAGACGAGGGTCACAGACTTAGAGGAGACTCCTGTGCCCACTGCCGCACAGACGAGCCTCTATCACTGAAAGGTGCCAGCCTTTGTGCACTCTGAAATCTGGTTTTATTTCTCTAGTTAACCAGTATTTGCACTGAAAGTCCCCTCAGGATGCTTCCCTATGTTCTCACACTCAGTAAAAACTGAAAGGGTTGCTGGTACAGTTTCAACAAGGCACGATATGCACAGAAGAAGTCTAGCCCCATTTAAAAAAATGTGTATGTCCCCTCAATATGAATACATTATTAATCGCAATAAAAGTATCATTTTACATTTGACAATTGCATTTTTGTTACTTTTCCATTTTTCTTTCTTGACTTCATCTCTATTCTCCAAACTGTTGTAATTCTGGTATTTGTTATTTCAGTTAGGTCTCTGAACACAATATTTAAAGCCAGGTTGCCAGTTCAAAGCCAGATGTCTGCACACCATCCTTAAAGATTATATTTGTTCTACAAACACTTACTCAAGAAACTCCCATCAAGTAACATTTATAAACAAGGTGCTGGGCTTGGTACCTCAGGGAAAGAGGGAAATGATTCAATTCTGCTCTTGTGGAACTCTGTCTGGTAAGGGACACAGGCAAATGACCACACAAAGAAAAGCTGTGAAAGGGTAAGCCCTAACGCAGTCTGGAATACCAAAAGGGAAAGTGGCTGATGAACTGAGAGTTGAAGAAAGAATAAGAGTTGGCCAGCCTGCACAAAGGCATGAAAACATGAAGCTCTTGCTAAAGTCATCATTAGACTACTAGATCTCATGTTAGCACAGTGTCCAGTGCGTACATCCATTCCTGAGTGAATGGATGAAAGAATTTGTGAGACACCCTGGCCAACTAATATTCACTTTAGCCATGTTTGTTCCTCACTAATACCAACATTTTCAATACTTTGGAGTTATTGGATGCCCACTGTGTGCAAAACATCTTACCAGGAATCATGGAGAATTGTAAAAAGAAGAAAAAATAGAATCTCTGCCCTCAAGAAAGATCCACTAGTTCAACAAATATTTATTGTGTGCTAAGTTTTCTCCATATGCCTGACACTCTGCAGGTTGTGGAGCGAAAAAGTAATATATACTATTTATTAAAGCAAGAGGAGAAACAGGAGCATAACAATTCTAGCATTACTAATTCTTAGTTTTTGAGACCCTCTTAATTTTACCCTATAAATCCGCAAATGTCTTCTTAAAACTCTCCAAGCCCTGATGAACTATTATAAAGCAAAGTAATGTATATATGTTTCAAAAGATTAGAGGACTCAAAATAAAAGTGATGTATTCAACGTGAGAGTAAAAGAAAGAAATTAGGATTCTGGTTCTTACACCGCACTGCCTTCCTTACTCTTTCCAGTTCCTCCCCATGTTGGCTCAGGTCAAAACAACCCATCTATTCTCTTCCATATATGCCACAGCATTTACAAAGTCCAGACTGTTCACACCATTCCCAAGGTCTGGAATGCCCTTGGTGCTCCTCTTCTCCTTCTCCTTTAATCCAGTTTATGTCCATGAGAAGTCACGCCAGGTTTCTCCATGTTGGCTGTACTTCTCTCTTCACTCAAGGAGCACTGAGTGCCATATCCCTCCGTGCCCACTTAGTGCCTTACCACCAACCCACTGACATTCGAGCAAGAGCTCCTAAGCCTCATAGCATTTGATTCTATCAGAATCTATGCTTCAAAGGTCCTCAAAAGTTCTAATTTCAGAGTCATGAAATATAACGTCATATCAGTCCTCCAGAGTTCTCAATGTCTTGTGCTTCCTATGTCACACAAATGTCACACCAAATAAAGTCACTTAGTTTAACTCTTAGTCTGTGTATGATCTGCTTCTGCAAATAGATTGTAACCTCCTTGTAAGCAAGAACTAGGTATCTTTTAATAACCCCCTGTGTTTAAAACAATGTTAGAAATGTAGCAAATGCTCAAAAAAAATCAAAATATTTATAAATTATTTATTTAGAAAGGGAACAACAACAAATAACTGATTGACTTTAATTTGGGTTATTTGAATAGATTTATTAGTCCGGAATAGTTTCCCACTAAGATCTTCTTAGGCCTTAGGTTAGGCAACTTTAACAACTGTATTAACTTTTTAAATTACATCAGGCAGTCGATCAGTCAGCAACCTTTCCTAAACACCTACTAGTGTTACTACTCAATTTTCTAGAGAATTATTTACCTTAATAATTTTGGCATGAATAAAATAAACACTGTAGTCCCTAGTATTCTAAAAAATATAAACTTACCAGATATGAATACGTGAGCCTCAGAAATTTTATTTATATAATCAATAAATACAAAATACCCATGAACTGATATAAATATGCTATAACTCACCATAGTTCCTAAAATTTTAGTAATTATGCAATTTTAGCTAAATATAGAACCTCTGTAGAATATTTTAAAGTTCAAGCTAGTTCCCAAACTTTACATAAGGAATTTATTCAAAGTGGGTTTGTTTGCAGTTGATACTATGTGAGAGGTTATTCACAAATACTCAGAAGTCAACTTCCAAGAAAAACCCTAAATTACCTAGAAACTAAAAAAAAAAAAAAAAAGAAAAAGATAGCAATTTGCCAGTAAGCTCTGCTATGATCTTTGATATCTTTAAACAATTTCTTTACCTTTGTCATTGTAAAATTTTAGAAATTTTAGAAAGCCTTTGCTCTAAAACACCATTAAAATGTTATAATTTTCTATGTGTTCCATTATGTTAAAAAAAAAAAAAAGGCTGAAGAGCACAGCTATATCCCAATACCGTGACAGAATTAGAAAATGTTGCCAGTAATTACATTAGAAAATACAAATGTAAAAGTAAAACTATATCTCTTTCACATTGATTAAGTCTGTATTTGCCACGACATTTTGTAAGTGTAAGATCCAGAAACTATAAATATATATATATATATAAATATATATAAGTATATATACAAATATATATATAGTATGGGTTCAATAAGACAGTAAAACAAGCTTAGAGATCAAGACCAGCATTTTTTTTTAATAGAAAGAAATCAATTTTAAAATATCAAAGGTATCACCTATGGTAACAATAAATATTGTCTTTCTAAAATTTGTTTCACTGTGTACGTGTGTGTGTGTGAATGCATCTGTTCTGGATCAAATATAAAATGAGCTCCTACTACAGTCAAAAGTTTATTTGGTGTAAACACACCTTACAACTCCTCTAAGTGCTGAATGAGCAAGATGAGCAAAGTTATAAGGGCATGAAATACATGAGAAAATTGTAAGTTATTGAAACTAACTAGAGCAAAATAGGAAAAGAAAAACAGAGAATAGGGCAGGGGTGGTAGATAGTGAGACATAAGAATGGACAAGATAGGAGCCAGACACAGGGCCTTCTCTTAGAGGCAATGGAAACAGTGTGAAGATTTTAAGCAGGTTGCGTAAGCACTTCGTATTGATGGATTCTTCAGGCAGCAGCGGAGGGAATAAATTGAAGAAGGCAAGATACCAGTTAACAGAAAGACAAATGCAGTGACTTAGACAAAAGATACTGATGGCATGGTATCTTCGGAAGATATCATGGGAAGGTAGAGTCAACAGGGCTTTGTGACTGATTAAATATAGGAGGTGAAAGAGGAAAAAGAACATCCAACAATGTACAGGCTTTAATAAGGAGTGGTATACTGCTCCCAATCACCGAGTCCGGGAACACATTAAAGGGAACAGATTTGAGGGTAGGGGGGCACGAGTTTGATTTTGAATATGCTTACTTTAACATCCATGTAGGACATTCAGATTAATGTCCTGTACACAGCACAGATGAACCCAGAAAAAAATTTCTGGTTGAGATCCAGAGAGCAGGGAACCATCAACAATGTGGTAGTTAAGGAACGTGTAAGTAAGAAAAGAACCAGGGACAAAAGACTACAGGGCATCCACATCAAAGGGATAGGCAGAGGGAAGTAAGACTTCAAGGGAGATCAAAGGAAATGGTCAAAGAGAAGGAGAGAGAATGGGACTCAACACACCCACAGAGAGATCAAATTATATAAGAACTGAAAAGAATCCCCTGGATTTAGCAACAAAGAGGTTGGCTGGTGCCAATTTGCAGTGCTAGAGTCAGGAACCTTATTGCAGTAGGTTGAATAGTAACTCAAAGGTAAGTACTTGGCAATAGCTAACACAGAGTGTGTGTGTGTGTGTGTGTGTGTGTGTGTGTGTGTGTGTGTGTGTGTGTGTGACTGTGTGTGTGAGCGTGTGTGTTTTAGGAGCTTCAGAGTAAAAAAAAAAAGGAGAGCAGTATATGGGGGGATGTGTAGGACAAAGGGGGAGGCTGTTTTGTTTGGAGACTTTTCTTTATTATGTGAGAGAAATGTATACATCATTATAGGCTGAGAAGAAACTACTAGAAAAAAAGTAATTGAAAGACCAGAGAAAGGGAAAAGAGAGAACATGGTTGCACAGCAGACAGATGGAAGCTGGACCAGCAGAGGTCTGTCTGAATCAGTGCTGCCCAATGGACCTTGCTACAACGACATCAAGGGTCGCCACGTTGTCCAATATAGTAGCCGCTAGTCACATGTGGCTACTAAACACTTGAGATGCAACCAGTACAACTGAGCAACTGAATTTTAAATTTTGACTAATTTAAATTTAAATTGTTACATGTGACCACCGGCTACAGAACTGAAGAGTGCAGCTCTACACTGTAGGAATGGATATGAGGCTGGAGACAGATCAGCCCTGGGAAGGACGCTTGAGTTGGTCATCCCGATAGTCTCATGTAGGCAGGAGGGCTGCCCTGCTGAGAGGCGGTGGACAGGGTAGGGCCCTTGAGAGAAAAGGTCTGGAAGGGAGATAGAGGAAAAGATAGGAAGGAGCTGACTAGAACAAAGAAGAGCGCTACACAGCCGAACTGTGGGCCCGGCAGGGACTGGAGACAGTATACGGCAGGCAGTATGTATATGAACAAATAAGGCAGGGGGCTGGCTTGATAAAAGGTTGGGAGGCTGAATGCCAGAGGTGCTAACAAGAGACTGCTGACATAAAACATGGCATCATGGACAAGTAAGGAAGCCTTGTGCTCAGAAGAAAAGGAAGGGGGCAAGAAATCAAGGTCTCAATTGGGTCAAACAAGGGTAGGTGAAGGAAAGAGAGAGCAGGAAAGGATAGATGATGTAGGACCCGAGGGGATGGAGTAGTTCTAGGTAATGTAAGGGCTTGGGGCAAGTCCTGGTTGGCTTAAAAGAAGCAAGCAACAAGAACATAGAAGTAAGTTTGGATGGTTGTTCTGGTGAGTACTAGGAAAACCCATGACGGTGGCAGGAACAGGGGTTCAATGAAAGAACATGAGCCAAGTACAAAGTCCCCAACAAGTCAGAAAATCAGTAAGCTTTCTATACTGACACATATGAAGAAATCCCCTAAGAATAAGAATTTTTAGGACAGGGTTTCTGCAGAACCCTGCACCAAACTAGAGAGAGAAAGGGAGGATGAGCGTGGGAAATGTGGTCTCAAATGTGGCTTATCAGGAAGTCCTGAGGAAGGACTTTCTGGGAAAAGCAGAGAGACAGAAGGAGGACTGACCACGAAAGTTAAAAGCAAAACCAGCCACAGCCCAGTCACACACAATGCCATCGGCCTGTGGGTCCCAAATCCACAGTCCAGCCACCCTCTTGCCTGAGTCAGCATGCACGGCCTGCCACCTGCTCAATGCCAAGTCAACATGCTTCACCTCAGACCGACGAGGACTCAAACTGACACTATCCCCTCAAATTCTAGCCCCTATGTTCAAGTTTGTGCACAAAGGTGGGCATAATTATAACAGCAGAATAAAGCAACCCAGATAGTGACACTAATTTGGTGGAATATATCATGGATAAAAGGAGGGTGGGTGCTAGGCTGAGCACATCTCCAACAAGCACATCAAAGAACAATACATACAGCATGATTCTGGTTCCTAAAAGAAACAAACCCACAAAAAATAGAACAAGACGAAATCAGAGAGGGAGAAAACCATAAGAGACTCTTCATCATAGGAAACAAACTGAGGGTGGCTGGAGGGGTGGGAGGTGGGGGGATGGGGTCACTGGGGGATGGGCATAAAGGAGGGCATGGGATGTAATGAGCACTGGGTGTTCTATGCAACTGATGAATCAATAACCTCTACCTTTGAAACTAATAACATACTATATGCTAATTAATTGCATTTAAATAAAAAAATCCCACCCCCCAACTCCGAAGAAAAAAGGAGGAGGAGGAGGACTGACCAACCATCTGCAAAGATGATTATCTCCCAACAAGAAGGGGTCATGCTAGTAGATAAACAACTTGACCAATCTATAACTTTCTCAATTCAGCTTCCCTAGGAGTTCCGTTGTGCTTCACTTTTCTCCAAAGAGGCAGAGGAAGTAACCACGTTTTTGGCTATTACTATTATAAAATCAGGTCACAATTTTTGCAGCTATTAAATGCATTTACGTTATTGAAAGAGATACTTCATTTTCCACTTGTGCAGTTCTATTTTGGAGTTATCTAGCTATTGAATTTCATAAGGTTAAATTTCCCCATATGTACACAGGGTTTATCAGTATCATCCACATTGTAAAGCCACGTCACATTCTTGTACCCAAGTCTTTCTCATCCTCGTTTTATATGTTAACACTTTCTTTCTTTCTTTCTCTCCCTCTCCCTCTTTCGTTTTATGACTTGGCAAAAACTAGAAACTTAAAATCTCTCCCCTCTCCTATAGTGTCAATAATGCCCACATGCATGCACGCGCACGCACACACACGCGCACACACGCGCGCAGGCGCATTCAACTCTCCATGTCACAGAGAGACATTTTCCAGGCTGTCGCAAAATTATTAAACCTAAGATTGAACAGTAGCCTAACTTATTATTTTATCATAAATATTTCTATTTTCTCAAGTGTATTCATATTATCTGTTTAGCTGTTTTAGATATGGCCATTCATTCTTAATAATTGGTATCAAATTCCTTAAAACTGTATTATTTGCTTCTTTCAAGAACTTATACTCCCCCCTGTGGCAATTTGATAGAAAAAAGAAAAAAAAAAAAACAGAAAATGGGATCCTACGAACAGAATCACAATTCATAAATCATTCACAAGTGACATAACAACGGTATGTGCCTTGCTAGAAAAAAGCTGTCAACAGAAAGTCACAACATTCTTTTCATCCTGTGTAATCTGCATAATACATGACCCCAAAACCTACTGGGCTAAAGGCTAATTTTTGGCAAATGCTAAGGCAGAAATTTAGTATCTGAAAATATTTAGATATGAGCTAAAAGGAAAGTTTTATTTTACTTTAGCAAACATTTTTTGAGTGCTTACTCTGTTACAAGCACTGTGCTGGGTACTATACAAGATTTTTGGTATTTAATCCTTATAAATTATCATATCAATCTTATGAGGTGGGTATTCTCATATCTCCAAGCTGAAAGGAGCCAACTGAGGCTTAAATTAAGTATTTTGCCTGATGGATGTCACACATTTAATAAAAACAGCTAAATAATGAAACAAAGAAGGAAGGAAGGAGGGAAGGAAGGAAGGATACCAACTAACTCTCTCTTGAAATAGTCAAAAAGAGAAATACAAAGTCCAGCAAATTCTATATTCAGGTCAATTCTATGTTACTGCTATTAACAGAACATTTGAAATCAAGACAACAAAAAGTTGGTCTAGCTAAATCCAAAACAGTGGTTAGTTTTATGAAATGCTTTAAACTACAGAATTAACTTACTTTAAGTAATAATATTTCATTCTAGAATATCAAACTTGAACTGTTGAAAATCCTGTTTAATTAAATATGAATCAAGCTTATTTTGTCATGCTTTATTCTTGAGATCTTAAAAATGTAAACATCTAATTTTTTTTTTAAATGATCTTTTTCACCTTTGCTTTTCCACACCCAGCCTGATTGAATATTGGGCTGTATGGTAACACAGTATTTCCCTACCAC
This sequence comes from Ursus americanus, assembly GCF_024610735.1. Taxonomy (NCBI): domain Eukaryota; kingdom Metazoa; phylum Chordata; class Mammalia; order Carnivora; family Ursidae; genus Ursus; species Ursus americanus. The sequence continues at coordinate 45,370,620 of NC_142137.1, read as the reverse complement.
CACCACTGCCAGGAAAGATGAGAAATCTCAAGCAAAGTGACCCTCAGCAGTGCTTTTCTAACGGATGCCAGGTGATGCACCTGTCAATGCTTTTGGGACACTAGTGCTATCTTGGGTCACCTGCCCTCTTGTGAGTCTAACAGTCTACTTACTGTAGACAAAGTGGGTTCCAGATTGCCCTTCATACTCGACCTAAAGTCGTTTTCTCTTCTTAAAAAGCTGGATGTGATGCATGCGAAATATAGGAGTTTGGAGTTCCTGAGCCCTCTTTAGGCCAGGCTTCAGCTGAGTGAGGTGAGAACTTCAGAGAGGCAGAAGTGGCATCACCATGCTGTGCCCTCCCACTCCCCTCTGGCAGCCCCTTCAGAAGCTAGCTGGGAGGGGCACCTGGGTGGCACAGCGGTTAAGCGTCTGCCTTCGGCTCAGGGCGTGATCCCGGCGTTCTGGCATCGAGCCCCACATCAGGCTCCTCCGCTGGGAGCCTGCTTCTTCCTCTCCCACTCCCCCTGCTGTGTTCCCTCTCTTGCTGGCTGTCTCTATCTGTCAAATAAATAAATAAAATCTTAAAAAAAAAAAAAAAAAAAAAAGAAGCTAGCTGGGAAAAAATCTGCTTGACTGGTGAGGGAGAGGCCTGCCTGGAAAGTAGTCAAAGCCAACAGGGGATACTTTGGCTGTGGCAGTGCCCAGCCGTACTGCAAAGTAAAATTGGTTCAAAGTCTAGCTTAGGCTGGACCGGAAGTTTGCTTGCTCACCTACAGAGCCGAAAACACACAGAGTCTGGAGAATCAACCATATATGGAAATGGCAGGGCAAAACACATGAGCAAGAAGAATAAACAGAGAGTGGTTAGAAATGATGAAAATCACCACAAAGACTCATTTGGACAAAATCAACTTTCATCATCTCTATGTAAGAAATAGCTTAATGGTGAAATATTTCCAGACATTAGCAAGTCTACGGTTATATGAAACTTTTTCCTATAGTTGTTAATTTTCACATACATGCATGGGTCAATAAGAAAAGTCCCCCATTATAAACCTGCCATTCCTGGATAACACTCTTAACCACTGCTCTGTGTAGTTATGACATAGCTCTCATACCGTTAACAATACGAAACTAGTCACGATTCAAATCACATTATTTCATTGTGAAAGGAGAGAAGGGAAAAGCTATAAGCCTGAAATACAAACTGTATTCAGTTTAAGGAAAGTGCATTTTCACTGAAGATGAAGTTCACAAAATAAGCATTATGTCAACAGCATGCTGCACCATGTCTATTAAGGGATACTGGTGAAGAATCTCTGTTTAGCCTCAATGCCAACAGCCTGAGGCTCTATCGCGGTATTTAATCATAAGGATCGCTGATCAGTGAATGGTGCGATTATTCAAGAAGCCTTTCACGATGCCTGTGGTTGGTCTGAGACTCAGTCTAAACAAGATCGCACTGAGTTAGAGACTGAACATTTTCGGTGTGGGCTGAAGCTGATGTCACACTGGTACACACCCTGATATTAAGCCTTCCAAAGCATACCCATCATCTTGGCTCATTTGTCCTTTTCCAGCTACATCAGTTCATCAGCAGATCACAAGCAACACATCTGTCTACACAGCAAAATCACAGAAATCTTAACTGTCAAAAAAAAAACTTTGTCTAAACCCAAAGTTCTCTCCTTATGCAGATCTTAATCATTATCTTGCTACTTCATGCTTATCTCAGACCACAGCATAATACTGACTCTGCCAATTAGCCCACAGTGTTTTATTTTATATGCTTCTTAGGGTGTATGCTTTAAGAGTTTCAGAATATTGGAGATAACTACCTTAAGAACACACAGCGTTCGGAGATCCCTGTATATAGAATGTGACGAAAAGAAACAGAGTTTGGAAGAATAGTCAAGGGTGTTCCCTTTACAAGAACTGAATTCAAATTTACACGTCCCTGCTCCACCTCTCACCAAGTTTGTGTTATGTCACGTAGCCTTCTTGGACCTCGATTTTCTCACCTGCAAAATGGGGAGAATAATACCTCACAGAGTTGCTAGGAAGCTCAATTGTCACAGTGTATGTGAGGCGGCTTTTTAAATTTAAAATCTCTACATTAACCGAAGGCGGTGATACAGCCGTACAGGGTATCCATTTCAGGCACCCAGACAAAGCTCTGAGTAGCATTCTTGTTAAATTGATCTGACAAAATCGGCACTGTACATTCCACTGTCAAATTAAACAACGCATTGGTTCAGTTTTACTTCAAATCTGTTGATGCCAAGAGCTTAGAGTGTGCTTTTCTTCATCATATTTGGTATAAGCTCTGACTTAGAAGGTAAGACAACTTCTCAGAAAGCCTTATCCGTGTGTTTAGATTTTCATATATGATTCCCAAAGGCACAGTTATTTAAAAATCCCCTCATAGGAAAACATCTTAGAAACTCTTCGGACAATTTGAACAACTTAGTATTCAGCATTCTAGAATGTACTGGCTACCAGTTTCCATTTAAGTTGAAAACTTCCTTGTCGATATCATGGTGCCACAGTTCACATTTCAAAATGAAATTAAAGAAAAATGTCAATTCAAATATGTGTAGAGTGTAAAAATATCTGTGGCATTATATTAAGCAAAACAATACCATCTTGGTTTCTGAGAAACAAATAATCTAAAGAAAACATCATGGACATAGGCACTAATAACTGTTTGGTACTTTCTTTAGTATTTACACACTGTATTCTTACCTAAGGGTTAGTGGTAGCTTATATGCTTTTCATTGAAGAAAGGACTATTGGGACCTCCCTTCCCCCATGAAAAAAATGGAATGAAAATGATAAAATGGAAATGAAGGGAGCAGATGCTATTATGTGATTAAAATAAGCTGAGTATAGAATTTATTTTTACATATCCTGAAAACCATGATTAAAAGAGAAACATATTGTGATACTTCTTCCCTACAGATGACATGCAAGGACATAAGACAAATAAAAAAGTTTCCTTTGTGTGGTGTCTCTGTCAATTCTGAGCATCTAATCTAACATATAAAGAAGTAGGATTTGATTTTGTGTAAGCCCTTACAGAGATCTAACACTTTAAAATCCTTGCAAAATTGAATGGTGTTATAAAGTCAGACCGTGATGGGCTTTTAAAATCAAAGCTGAGTTGGGCTTAGTCTTCAAGGCAAGGAAGAACCATTGGAAAACAGAAGAAATTGGTAAATTTAAAATCTTAATACATTACATAAAAGTACTTTCATAAATATGGTGCCCTGGGGCTGAAAAATAACCTTGAGCAAGAGGGAAGTTTGGGTTGTGAGAGGACTGGTACCTTCCCAGAACTTATGTGGCAGGCTGACAGCAGGGATCGAGCTCCTCTCTCCAGCCTTCTTTCTAGCCAGTCCTCTGGCCCTAATGGTTTTTGAAATGTACTCCAGAAAGGGAGGCCTGGCTGGCTCAGTCAGAAAATCATGCGACTCATGATCTTGGGGTTGTGAGTCTGAGTCCCAATATTGGGTGTAGACGTTATTTAAATAAATAAATAAATAAATAAATAAATAAATAAATAAATAAATAAATAAATAAAGTTTTTTTAAAAATGTATTCCAGGGAGCTCTGAGGCTGTGAGAAGGGGCTCAGGCTTGTTGGTAGGAGGTGGGGACACATTTCAAAAGGTGAGTTTATGGAGCCTGTCTTAGTTTGCCCCACCTCCCCACACCTCAGCAGAATTTCTAGGGACACATTCACATCACATGTCTATTTTACACTTGTCCTTTCAAAATATTTATCCTTTCCCTTTCTCCCATTCTTTGAAATAACTTATCTAGTCTCAAAACTCTGTTCTTCCTAAACCTACTGATTTGGTTTCCCCAAAATCACACATTTCATTCCCTCTTATCACCTCAAGTATCACCAAAGAGACTTCCCATTTAGGCTGATAAAACCAAGGGCTGTAAAGACTCGGGGTTGCTAAACTAGTCAATTCGAATCGCTAATATGTCAGGAAAAGTATTGGAGACCCATCTCTACCCGTAGTTGCATCCATGTTCTCCAGCACCATCTCAGATTAATGGGAACAGACTAGAGGCAGCACGGGATTTTAATTAAACTAATAAAATAAGTGAGACAAGCAGTAAACTGAAGAAAATGTCATTAAAAAAAAATTCCTTTCCTTTCTCACGCTAACCTTCAACTGCATCTACAAGCAAGTAAATGAACATGCAAACAGAAACACAGACCGCATGGAACAGCCTTGACTACCTTCTGGACAAACACCTTTGCATCAGAAAATATCCCAAGAAAGTCAGAGAAGTAATTATAAGGAGGAAAGAGCAGGGAGGAAATGAATGTAATTTAGATAGTAAACATCCGCACTTCTTTCCCACCTCTGAACTCCCAGGGAGCACGCCCTCTCTTTAACCTTCATCTTAAGCAAATACAAGGCAATGTAAACCAAGCCAGGGTCTCTGAAGATTTTAGGATAATATTTATAACTATTTTTCCAAAAGCCGTCTGGCATATCATTTTGGGGGGTGGAATTCATTTACCTGATTGAATTTGAGGCATGCTAGAAACATCTGAAGCCCACTCCCAACCCACCAGACCAACAAACGGCTCCCTGTCCAGATGCCCTTATACGGCCAGACTTCCTATAAATCTGACGGCTCAGTGTATGCATTGCGTATGGGTCTTGGCAGCGAGTCACATTCCTCGGGTATGTTTCCCTGGGAGCTCTGATTTCCGCTTTGAGGGCTGGCACAGACTCCTACTTGCTCTTATAAGAAAATGGCTATGCCTGGAAGTTGAAAATGTGGAAGATTCCTTCTTTAAGTACACAACCACTCCAAAGTCTACCCACTTTCCTGTCATCCTGCCAGGTTTTCTTGATGTCGGATATCTGATCAAATAACCTTTTTTTAGGGGGGGAAACAACAAAAAACATAAGAGAAAGAATGTAGTACATCCACAGCTGAACATCTTACAAGACTTAACCGAACGACCTGTACAAGTGATGCCTGAGTAGACACACACGTACCTTATATAGTTCTGTAAACAGGGCCCGGTGGCCAGCTGCATGAATTCCTCATTAAAAAAAAAAAAAAAAGCAGCTCTCTAAAAAGCATTTGCTAGATAAACACTTGCTTACAAGACAAAATTAGCGCATCTTAACCATTCTGCACACAAATTCAAAGAACTTTTTCTCCCAATTCTAACCTGCTGTCAGTCAAAAGGGTTGGGATAAGTCAGAGTTGGACAAAGTTGTAAGAAGCCACTATTTCCACTTTACCGCCCAGGTGCACACAAACATTTGCTGAGTCATTTATAATAGCACAAGAATTCAGATCTCATGGCGTGAGTTAAGGATGGAGTGTCAGCCTTTCCCTTTGAATTTCCTGGCACTTGATGGTCCCCATAATACAACATAAACTTACTTTGGAGCCTGTGAATGTCTTGGGTGTCTTCTCATTCTCTGTCTCTCTTTGTGTGTGTGTCTCTCTGTGTCTCTCTCTCTTTCTGTCAGTTTCTTAATAATAATCTTTTATTTCAAACTTTTCAAAGGGATTTTGATCATAAAGCCTCAACCTAACCTTATAATGCACAACATTATTTTTCTGTTCTGACATTCCATGTTCTGTATATTTCAGTATATTTCCTCTTAGCCGATATTAAAACCATCCATTTGGAGCTAACTACGGACTTTTTGAGACTTCAAGGGACCATGTGAATTTTAGAGTAAAACCAAATTCTTTTTATAATATGTCTTGTTATTTTTAACAACCCCAGAGAATGGTAGTATCCATGCTATGTTTGTGGAGAAAAAGAAAATGAAGAAAGATTGGGGCGGGGTGGGGAGGAACCAACTCCCTAAGAATTTTAATCCAAGTAACCATCATTTAATCCTGTGAAATAAAACATTCTCATTATCATCATTTTAACAGCATCAACTTGGAAATATGGCTCTTATGTCCCTAAGATTTGTGAATGGCAGTTCTAAGAATATAAACCAGCTCACCTAACGGTAAGCCAGGCCAGCAATTTATCCCTTCCATGAATGAAAGTCTCCACTCTGCTGTAGTGAGGCTATTGGTGGTGGCTCTCGGACTCTCCAGGGCATTCAAAAATTCCCAACCATTCTCCCATCTCCCTCACCCTTGCAAGCCACGAGAGATCACCACCTAGCCCACATCCCACCTTAGGTGAGGCCCCAGCTTCACATCCCTACCCTTCCCCAGCTACCACACCTTCCCAACCATTAGTGGTAGACATAATTCGGGGTTTAGGTCTTGAAAGATTTCACTGTGGCTTCCCACATATTTTGGACTTTTAAAATCATCCACGAGGGAAGAAAACGTTGGGGGCCAAGTTGCCTTTAATACACATGTGGCTATTAACATAACTTGGAATGTTCCGTCTTTAAATAGGAACTTTTAGGCCTCTTCTCTTTGAGGAATGCTTGGAAAGAACATTAAATAATAATGTTGAAAATTCCTCCTGAGCTTCAGAGCCCCTCCCCTCCCTCTTGCTGGCCACTCACACTGTTGACAGGCAACTGCACTGTACAACATGGGCATTGCTTAGGGAGGTAATTGTGTACAGATGATGTGGTCGATGCTGAAGTTGGAGTAGTTCTTTTCTTCTTGGCTCTTTTTCAATAGCATGAATTGAAACAAACGGAAAAAAATGCGGCCAGTTTAAACAGGCTGTTTTCAAATTATAAAACTGTAGTGTTGCTTCCGAATGCTCATCTTTGCATCAGAAACAGGTGTCTTTATCTAAAACCTAGCCAGTGAAACATCAACAATTGAAAAGAATTTACTCACTGGTAAAACCAGTGTCAAATGACGGGCATCACAATAGAAAAAAAAAAAAAATGGCGGGGCCCTGGAATCACTCTCTTCACATAAAATGGCAACTGGAATTATTAGCCACAACAACAAAAGAGCAGTTCAACAATAGACTCTAAATGAAAGTTAATTCATTAAGTCCTTAGTGAAGCTAATATTAAGAAATGGAAATGAGCTTAGTGTTTATTGGCCATATTTGACTGCTATGCACAAGCAGAGAGAATAAAACCTGTTGTTCCCTTGACCTGATCTCACTCCACTAAGCTGCAGGCTCCTTGGTAAGTCACAATCACTATTCACAGAAGTGTGGAGAGTTATTACTGAAATATATTATTCACTGACACTCTTAGTTCATAACCAGAAATAATAGGGTACACTGTTCTTGTTATATTATCAGATTTTTTACCTCAGGACAAACCAAGTCCAATCCACATTAGAAGATTATAGGTTTTAGTATAAAAATATCATTCATTTCTCAAAGACCCAAACTGTACTTAGAACACCCCAAGTAAACCCCAAGCTTCTTGCTGGCCCTCCTGTCTGCATCCCCTCTCTTCCCAACACCCAGAGCCTCTACCTACTCAACACAAAGTCATGGGCTCTGACATAACAACAGACCCACTTTTCTGGAAACGCTGATGCGCATTCATCTTTTTCCTCCCTATATCCCCAACAATAAAACAGTTACACATATTAAGAGAAAACAAAGCAAGAGTGCTGGAAATCTCCCCCAGAAAACTGCATGCATACTCTTGACCCCTGGCTTTGTTCTCTGTCTAGTCCCGCAATAGGCATCCCAACCCTTATCTCAAGTGAGAAAAGATCGAATTCCTACATCTCCAATATGGAATGTAGAGTGTGCAGGTAGGCTTCTTGGGGATTTCAGCTGGTCAAAAGCAACCAACTCCTTTTCTGCTCTCCGAGGAGTGTCAAAGGCCCACAGCCTCTAAAATTAAAATATTACAAAAATAATAAAAAGGAAACCCTTCCGAATTTTTTAGGAATCCCTGCTGCTAGCCTCTTGGGCTACCCACCTCCTAAAAAGCATTTAAGTCAGAGGGTAGCGCGGGAACAGCTATTAGAAACAGAAGGGAGTGGTACCAAAAAATTAACAGTAATTGCTGATGTGTTTTTCAATGATATAAATCAGGAGTGGTGCGAAGAAGCAAGGGGAAAAAATCCTATTTGGTGCTGGAAATACTGAGCGTTTTTTTTTTTTTTTTTTTTTTTGGTTAGCTGGAGCGTGCCAGCTTTTTCAGACGGGAGGAATGCTGAGTGTCAAGGGGTCAGGATCAATCCGGTGTGAGTTGATGAGGCAGGAAGGTGGAGAGGAATGCGAGGAATGTCCCTGTTTGTGTAGGACTCCATTCAGCTCATTGGCGAGCCGGAGCCGCCCGGAGCGTATAAAAGCCGCGGGCCGCCCGCCTCAGCCTCACACAACAACTCTTCCCGCTGAGAGGAGGCAGCCAGTGCAACTCCAACCCCGGCGACCGACCGCCTCCCCTCCCCCGACGGCAGCCGCCCCGGCCGACAGCTCCCAGACCTCAGCTCGGAGCGCCCCGGCACCCAGCTCCGGCCCGAGCCCGCGACCCAGCGCCGGGACCGCCGCACACCCCGCCGCCGCCGCGCCCTCAGCCGCGCTCTCCGCCCGCCGCCCGCCCCGCCCGCAGCGCCCACCATGTCCGCCGCCGGCCTGGGCCCCGTCCGCTGCGCCTTCGTGCTCCTGTTCGCCCTCTGTGGCCGGGTAAGCCGAGAGCGCCGCGGCGGCCGGCGCCTGGGGGAGGGCGTGCGGCCAGGGCGGGGCAGGGCCCGGGGCGCCGAGCGGCGTGCGCCCGCTGACCGCCCCCTCCTCCCCGCAGCCCGCCGCCGGCCAGGAGTGCGGCGGCCCGTGCCAGTGTGCGGCCGCGCCGGCGCCCAGCTGCCCGGCGGGCGTCAGCCTCGTGCTGGACGGCTGCGGCTGCTGCCGCGTGTGTGCCAAGCAACTGGGCGAGCTGTGCACCGAGCGCGACCCCTGCGACCCGCACAAGGGCCTCTTCTGCGACTTCGGCTCTCCGGCCAACCGCAAGATCGGCGTGTGCACCGGTAAGAGCTGCGGCCCGGACCCGGACCCCTCGCCCCCTCCGCCGGCGCGGGTGCTGGGAGCCCTGCCCGCCGGAGCCCTGCTCCCCGCGCATCCCTGACTCGCCTGCTGCTACCGATGACCTGACCCTTGCATCCCCCCGTCCCTTGTTCCCTTCAGCTAAAGATGGTGCCCCCTGCGTCTTCGGAGGAACGGTGTACCGGAGCGGAGAGTCCTTCCAGAGCAGCTGCAAGTACCAGTGCACTTGCCTGGACGGGGCGGTGGGCTGCGTGCCCCTGTGCAGCATGGACGTCCGCCTGCCCAGCCCTGACTGCCCTTTCCCGCGGAGGGTCAAGCTGCCCGGGAAATGCTGCGAGGAGTGGGTATGCGACGAGCCCAAGGACCACACCGTGGTTGGCCCTGCCCTTGCCGGTGAGTTAAATCTGCCTGTAAGTCAGTGTTGTGATCCAACCCCCAGGGGCTGACTCCTGACTCTGCCAAGGGAAGGGGGAAATGTCTTATCCTGGCGTCTTACCTTGTGTTTGTGTGCTCTGCTCTCACAGCTTACCGACTGGAAGACACGTTTGGCCCAGACCCAACTATGATCCGGGCCAACTGCCTGGTCCAGACCACAGAGTGGAGTGCCTGTTCCAAGACGTGTGGGATGGGCATCTCCACCCGGGTTACCAATGACAACGCCTTCTGCAGGCTGGAGAAGCAGAGCCGCCTCTGCATGGTCAGGCCTTGCGAAGCTGACCTGGAAGAGAACATTAAGGTACATTTTCTGCTCCTATTAACTAATTTTTTTGGAATGATAATGGATAAGACCAAAGTTGGGTCTCACCACCCCGATTATTATAGACCTTTTATCTCCAAAAATACCTAACCATCGAGCTGTTTTGCTGGAATGAGATGTTGTGTAATAGGAACCACCAGCTTTCCACTATGAAATTCTCCACACTGTTAATTCAAGACATCCCAAGAGAGGCTATGTCTATTTTTGGAAAACTGGCAAATGAGACTCAAACTTCCTCTCCTCAAAATATAAACAAAAGTCAGACAACTTAAGAATAAAACACACAGAGCTTGAAGAAAGCCACTCCCCTTATAGAGTCATTGATTTTTTTTTTCCTTCTGCTTTGTCTTCCTTAGAAGGGCAAAAAGTGCATCCGTACCCCCAAAATCTCCAAGCCTGTCAAGTTTGAGCTTTCTGGCTGTACCAGCGTGAAGACATACCGGGCTAAGTTCTGTGGCGTGTGCACTGATGGCCGGTGCTGCACCCCCCACAGAACCACCACTCTTCCTGTGGAGTTCAAGTGCCCCGACGGGGAAGTCATGAAGAAGAGTATGATGTTCATCAAGACCTGTGCCTGCCATTACAACTGTCCCGGAGACAATGACATCTTTGAGTCCCTGTACTACAGGAAGATGTATGGAGACATGGCATAAAGCTAGGGAGTGTGAGAGACATTAACTCATTAGGCTATAACTTGAACTGATTCACATCTCATTTTTGTGTAAACATGATTTCAGTAGTGCAAGTCATTTAAATCTGTTTTTCTAACTGGGGGAAAGAAAAAGTCCCACCACATTCAAAATATTGTGCCATGTGACCTTCAAATAGTCTATCAACCCAGACACTGGTTTGAAGAAAGTTAAGACTTGACAGTGGGATTACATTAGCACATAGCACCCGAATGTATACTGAGGGGTGGCTTTACGAGCAGTGGGAGGGCACCTGTAGAAACAATTGTCATCTTAAAGTAGTATGTGCCTGCTCTTTGGAGTATAATTGAGAAGGAAAATTTTAGCATGCCCACTGATTTGCCTGTAGCTCTAGCGACAGCTAGGATGTACGTTCTCCAGCCTTCTTGAGGCTGGGTCAAGTTCTTCTTTAAGTCAGAACAGCAGATTGAGCTCTGACATTCTGATTTGAATGATACTGTTCAGGAATCAGAATCCTGTCTATTAGACTGGACAGCTTGTGGCAAGCAACTTTGCCTGTAACAAGCCAGAACTTTTTTTTATTGATACTGTAAATATTGTGTGTATATATATATATATATATATATTTGTACAGTTATCTAAGTTAATTTAAAGTTGTTTGTGCCTTTTTGTTTATGTTTTTAATGCTTTGGTATTTCAAATGTTAGCCTCAATTCTGAACACCATAGGTAGGACGTAAAGCTTGTCTGATAAGTCAAAGCATGAAATGGATATTCAAATGGAAATTCTGCTCAGAGTGACAGTCCATCAAAACACATTGTTTCCTGAATAAGAGGCAGTGATGCCCTCGGAAGTCTGATTTGTCAGTTGGAAATGTGGTAGCCTCACTATTAATGAACAAATGGCCTTTATGAAAACATGAGTGGCTCTGTATAGCTGATCAGTTTTTCCACCTGGAAGCATTTGTTTCTACCTTGACTATGACTGTTTTTTGGACAGTTTACTTGTTGAGAATGTGACCAAAAGTTACATGTTTGCACCTTTCTAGTTGAAAATAAAGTATATATTTTTTCTATAAAAAGTGTGGTTATTCACATACTCTTCTAAACATTTCTGAGTTTTCTTAAGTATATATGGGAAGCTTTTGTCTTAAAACAATTCATCTATAATTTTTTAAATCTCATATATGCTGATAAATTGGTTAATCAGTTCAATAGAACTTTATATAAACCCCTTTCACACTGAATCAAGTGTCACAAACTTGCAGGCATACATGGTGTATGTGTGTGTGTGTGTGTGTGTATACTGAGGACACTGGCATTTTTTGTTACCTTCATAGTACTTTATAGACATTTAAATTCTCTCTAGGTAACTTTAGTCTCCAACAATCCCTATTGGTTACACTTGGTCTTGTTTACATTTAACACCTCTGGCCATTGCAAGCATTTAATTTACAATCTTTCACATCACAAACTAGTCTATGTGCCTTACACATAGGAAAGGTTTTGACTATTTTCTGAGTTTGTATACTCTACTATAGATCTATTTCTGAACTTCAATAATCTTACTGTTAAATCTGCAGAGTATAAAATCTGCATTTAAATGGAACCACTTGATAAATTGCATTTTTGTATAATTTTGTTTTCAGTTGCCATGTTAACCAATCACAAATAGATGATGGCCTAAGTAGGAAAGGAGCATAATTTCTATTAACGTTAATAGGAATTTGTCTTAAATTAAAAGCAACTCTCAATCGCCCCAAGCTTTGGACTATCATTTCAAGATCAATAGCTTACCAAGTGGTTTATAAGTGACAAAATGAAATTGTTCAAGAAGCCTGGAAATGGTACTGGACCTATCCAGGCCTCCACCAAAAAATCAATTGAAGTAAGTGGCAAAGAAAAATATTCCAAACACAACTGAAAGCACAGTTTTCTCCAGATCAGTATAGCTATGGATTATAGGGGGGAAAAAGTTGCAGACAAACTAACCCATCACAGGGTAATTAGCAATGTTGTAGTGCCAGTGTCATTCCAAGAGACAAAAATACATCTGAAAATAAAGACTAGCTCTACAAACCGTGCCCATGCCACAAACCAAAGGGAAAACTTCCCGTGTTCAAAATGTGCAAAGTATTTCTGGTCAAAACATTGGACTTTTAGGATACACCCACATACGTATATAGCAACACTGTCGGCAGCTGTACCCCACTTCCCCAAATAAACCCACATGTACACACACACACACACACACACACACAGAGTACACTGGCTAGTCTACATGTTCTGTCAATATACTCCTAGATGCAAAGATGAAGGGCCATGGTAAATGAACCTAAGTGTTTTATTTTGTTTTTAAGGTATCATTTACTTATTTGAGAGAGAGAGCATGAGCGAGAGAGCACAAGCAGGGGGAAGGGCAGAGGGAGAGAAAGAAGCAGACTCCCCGCTGAGCAGGGAGCCCGACATGGGGCTCAATCGCAGGACCCTGAGATCATGACCCAAGCCAAAGGCAGATGCTCAACCAACTGAGCCACCCAGCCACCCCAAGCCTGAGTGTTTAAAAAGGACTTTGAGAATTCTGGGAAGATACAAGTAATAACAGTAGCATAGATTTGAGATGTTTCCATTTTCCACATAAAAACAGAGTAACTATATTGTGACATCAAAATTCCACGGGCAATATTTACAACAAAATTAGATGGCAAGGGGTCCCTTCAATCCCAGGGGGAGAAAATCATCCACCACCCAAGACAAGCACTGTGTCAGCATATGTGTGGGAACAAAGAGATGCCACAGGATATCTGATGCTTCTGAAGAGAGAGCTTCAGAACAGCCAGCAGTGAAGCGTGGGAGACCAATCTGAGGGCAGGGGGTTCTGCCCAGTCAAATAAATCTTACAAACCAGAGCTCTCTCCCACGGGAGGACTCCATGCTCGTGGGAATGGAATCAAAATTGAGCAGGTCAGAGACAACAAAGACATTGAAAGAGAAGGTCTAGGTAAAAATGAGGAGAGGAACAAAGGTTCAAAATCGGAGGAAGTAAACTGCCTGTTTATAAGACCACATGAAACAATGAAAGAGGGATCTCTGTGAAGTTCGAAAAGCTGTCTAAATCAAGCGTCCTTATGGAACAAAGTTCAAGAAGACTAATTTTACATAAGAAATAGGAAAAACAAAATTATTGAAGCCCAATCCCATACATTATTAGATGAAAATAATAAAGGACAGAATAAATCCTGACAGATAATAAAAGCATGTCAGAAATACATGCCCAGAAAACACATCCAAACTATATTATTTTAAAAGACTATAAAGAAAATGAGAGTAGATATAAATGATAAAAAGGAAACAAATAATGACATAAAATAGCAACATAAGTCAGAGTTAGTAAAACTTAGAAATATGTTGATAAAACTCAGGAAGGAATTGGAAATAAATAAATAAATATATATATATATATATAACAAGAAGGAACACAAGAGTGAAGAAATACAACAGGTAATTCTTTAAGAAGAATAGATGGTGAGGAGAGGGAAATTTTTTAAATAAAAAAAAAGAATGAAAGTGTGTCAAGAAAAAATGATAAATATTGTAGATGGGCAAAGAAGATCTAACATATGGCTAGTAGGAGGTCCTGGAGAAGAAAACAAATGCTATAAATCAAGAAAACTTTACTGAAACAAAAAGTGATTTGAAAGAGCATGCCATGTACCTAATAAAATCCACCAACACCAACATGTATGCTAGTAAAATTTCTGAAATATAAAGAAAAAGGAAAAACCATCAGAACATCTAGGCAGAGAGAACATGAACCTTTAAGTAAAAGAAAATTAACTCATCATCAGGCTTTTTGACAGCAATATTTATTTATTTATTTATTTAAGCAACGCTTTATACCAAAAAAGTGGATTAACATTTAGGATACTTGAAGAAAGAAAATGTGAATTAAAGAATTTTTATCCTCCAGGACTGACATTCAAGACAAACTGCCAAAAATAGGCAAGAATTGGGGTGCCTGGGTGGCTCGCTTGGCTGAGCAGCCAGCTCTTGATTTCGGCTCAGGTCATGATCTCAGGGTTGTGAGATCAAGCCAGGCATCTGGGTGTGGAACCTTCTTGGGATTCTTTCTCTCCCTCGGCCTCTGCCCCTTCCCTGCCATGCTCTCTCTCTAAAAAAATAAATAAATAAAGTAAAAATAAAACATGTAAGAATTTACAGCATATTGTTCCTGTGGGCCCTTTCTGAAAAACCCTATTAGAGAAAAAGCTCAGAAAACAAAGATATCTGAGAGATATTAATATAAAAACTGGTATATGAACATTCAATATAGCTTATCTTTAGAACTAAGATTAAATGAAGGTTAAAGAGGAGGGTACATAGTGTACAGTGGCTATACAGCATTTCTGACAGTGTAGAATGCGACCATATAGGGTGGGGGAGAAAGGACATAGCGGACACCTCCCTCCAAACATTTAACTGCTTTTCGTGGTGATGGTGGTGATATTATTATTCAGAGACTGCTGGGTGTATAATATGGGATCAAGCAAGCAAGCCACTTGGTGGCTCACTTGGTGAGTACTGGGATTCTTAGTGAGGAAGTCACAAAATACAGATATAATACAAAAGCAACCGGTTAAGTTAAATTCCATATTTCTGAATTTGAACTAGAAATATCAGCGTAAACTTATGATGTATTTGATCTCCTAACACACACACAAACACATACACACACACACACACACACACACACACACACATATTTTTTCCTACATCTGCTCCCTGAAAAGGCTTAGGTACAGTGAGAACTCAGGAGGAATAAGCATCCCTAGGCCACAATCATGCTCTTGAAATACTATTTTCCACTAAAAGAAACTAAGACTTCTTGGAGAATGGTTTTATTCCAGGTCTAGCGCAAGGAATGTGTAAGATAAATACATTTATTCATGGACTACCTTTTCTTTTTAAAGATCTATTTTATTTATTTGACAGAGAGAGAGACAACCAGCAAGAGACGAACACAAGCAGGGGGAGTGGGAGAGGAAGAAGGAGGCTCCCAGCAGAAGAGCCTGACGTGGGGCTTGATCCCAGAACTCCGGGATCACACCCTGAGCAGAAGGCAGACGCTTAACGACTGAGCCACCCAGGCGCCCCCATGGACTACCTTTTCATATTGGATAAAAATGAAGCTAACAAGGACAGTTAAGACTGTATCAAAAAGGTAAAGGAGGCAAATTCAAAAGACTCCTGTGAAAACCGCAATTTGAGCAGCTATCAGGGTAAGAATTGCAGTGTATTAAGACCATCAACTGTACTTAAATTTTTAGTTCATTCTGATACTTAAACACCTAGTTGGTGACCTGACAATGACAGAGAACCTATTCATTATACACAAGCTCTCCAATGATTTCAGTATCAGATTTTTGGTACTCTACACATTTCACAGCGACTCCGAAATGCTCAGCCCAATCTGTACCAACCCCAGACATAATTCCAAGATGACTTTTAAAAGAAACAAATGTCTTAATTTATGGTAATCATCTCATAATGGTTAAAGTAATTTTATATTCTTTTAAAATAATCTTCTGTTTTACAAATTCTCAGGAATGAACACACGTTATTTTATAATCAGAAAAAGATTTTAAAACTAAATCTTAAAAAAAAAAAGAAATTTTTCCTCTCCTTCCTAAAAAATAGCAGGGAAAATAACAAAATGTGTTTGAAGTTTTCATGATTTTGGATTTAATGAACGGTTTGCAACATATAAATAAATAAATGGCTTAGCTATTCAAGCCACTATTACTTAATTAGCTGCATGCCTAGGAGTGTGAGCAACACGCATGTAGCCTCTAGGGAATCCACATATATTCATACATATCAGTGTATTTTCGTACCTCATCCTCCCAAGCCATAAATGAAATCATGGAAGATTTTTCTTCTTAAGTTTTTAATAACTATTCTTTACCTCATGAATCATACTGATTATATATAGACTGTTGCTAAGACTAAGAATAAACAGTGTAAAATATATCCTTAAAATACTAAGTCAGATTCCAAATCCAAATACAGGATCCAAAGAAGTAGACATGAAGACCCATCTTCTTTATCAGATGTTTGAAGAGAGTGAAAAAAGAGTTAGGAAGAAATGTCGAGTTAGTAAGAAATGTTGATTAATTAGAATTTACATCTGAAGACCAGAAAGCATATTAAGACTTGCATTAGTTCAACAAATGCTAACAATTTTTGTCAGCACAGTGAATGCATGTAATTCAGACCAATACAATAACTGGAAAACTGTATGTCAGTATCTACTAAAGCCAAATACATAACTACCTATGACACAGTAAACTTTCACTCTTAGATATAGAGCCAAGAGAAATGAACAAAATAATAAACAAAATTCTCAAAGCAGTTCTATCCATCCCAAAACTGAAAACACCCCAAATGTATATCAACAGGAAAATGGATAGAATGTAGAATATTCATACAGTGGAATAATATGCATCAATAAAAAAGAACCACTGACATTACGCTGAATGAAAGAAGCCAGATACAAAAGTATATACACTGTATGATTTCATCTATATGACACTGAAGAATAGGGAACACTAATTAATGGTGATAGAATTCAGAATAATGGTTACTTTGGAAGGGGGCATGAAAAAATGTGTCATACATTTATTAATGTATATTTCGATTAAAAGATCTGAAAATTAAGTAGTAAATTCAAACACCTTTTTAAAGGAATATTGTTAAAACATTAAAAAGGATTATCTAGGGGTTATTTTTTCTACCTTTATAGTATTCTAGAATTTCAAAATTGTTTACAAAGAATAATTATTACTTTATAAACAGAAAAAAACTTATTTTTAATATTTTAGGTGATAAGCTTCAGAAAAATAACACAGTGCATATAACAAGTTTCACTGCACAATGAAACTATTATAGCATCCCATGTATGGAAAATGAGGTTGAGAATTTAATGGGGGTAGAAACTCAACGCTAAAAGTACCTATCAGAAGAAAGTCCTCCAAAAAATATTTCAGGGAGGCACTGGATTTCCCTTTTCACATCAGATGGACTCACACCAATTTTTATTTAAATCTCAGGTTGACCTCTTCCAACATTTATTTTTATTAGCTTATCAGCAGGCTTTTTCATTAAAACATAATTCCAAAATGAAACTAATAAATAGAAACCATGAAACTATATATTTGATGTTTATTTAATGGGACTCAATAAACATTATTTCGTTTTAGAGCACAAGATTTCGAGGTACCTGGAGCTCCATGTGAAAAGTAACATCTCACTATGTAAGTTACACTTCAACACTAAGAGTTATCAACACATTGTATTATGTGTATGTGCACTTCACCAGGATACAGCAGGCAAATGGATATAAAACACCACTTTTATTAAAAAGAGTAACTGCTCTTATCCATACCACCCCTACCTAATTAAAACAAACAAAACCAAAAAACTGGAGATACCAGTTCATGAAGCATCCTGGGGCAGATGGATGGTAGGAAGAGGAGGTAATACTTTCAATATATTTTATTCATCTGTGAATAAACCAAAATTTCAAACCAAGTGCAGCTGTCTATTTTCTTAAAAAATCATTACTCTGCATAGACTCAGTTTGTTAGAAGAAACTAGGCTTTATGAATGTCACTTAGGGCATTGGGTCCTTTCCCTGAAAAGACTGGGGTATAAAACAAATACAACAGTAATTACATATTTAGTCTAAGATTTAATAAAGACAAGGGGAATAATAACAGGGTCTCTGAATCTAATTGGTTGAGAAACACCTGTAGTCATTATCTTGCATTTCAAATGACTTCTAGTCAATCATCATTATGAAAAGAATATACAAAACACAGGTAGTATCCAAATCTAAGTGCTGATGTGATGGGTGTTATATAAAAAAGTCAGAATTTAGGGAACACAGACAAATTTAACACAAAACCATATATAATCCAAAATTCAGTAGAGTAATTTGAATTAATAAATTGGGATCAAAATTTCGAATTTAATTACCTATATGAAAAAAATTTGAATGTATACATCTTCATTCACTATTAACAATGTTTTTCAATCCAATTTATACTGATTTATTCTGTTTGGGATTGAAGTCCTTTAAAATGAAAACCCTTAGCATTAAAAATAAAAGATAAACTATCATCTTTTTTCAAATATTCTTTTATATCATTCCAGAGGTCTTTTTTTTAATGAGAATAAACCCAACTCCATTTTTTTCTCCCCACTCTGAATTCCTCTCTAGCTAAATTTTTTCTGATCTGTGGTATTTCTTTTTTTCTTTTTAAAGATTTTATTTATTCATTCAACAGAGAGAGAGACAGCCAGCGAGAGAGGGAACACAAGCAGGGGGAGTGGGAGAGGAAGAAGCAGGCTTCCCAACAGAGGAGCCTGATGTGGGGCTCGATCCCAGAACGCCAGGATCACGCCCTGAGCCGAAGGCAGACGCTTAATGACTGAGCCACCCAGGCGCCCCTGTGGTCAGTATTTCTTATACTCTTTCTAGTGAGGTATTATGAAGTACTGAAAATGACATTAAATCCAAGGATTTAGGAAAATTTTTCTACAACATGAATGCTTATTTTTTTGCATTTTATTTATTTGTTGATTTTTAAACTTTACCCATAATTTCAGCTGATGAATCCCAGTGTGAAGATTCTTTCTTTCAGGTCACTTGTAACTTTTAACTCAGGGTTATTAGGCAAGTTTGCATATTTATGTCAAGAAACTCTAAAAGGTCTGGGGCAATTTTCAGGACTGTGTTTACATAGATGCCTCAATGTAGAGATGTGGTGGGAGAAGGGAAGCATGTGGGGCATGAGACAGACACTGTAGTTCCATGGACTTTGGGAGGGAGTTATGGGCTTTATAATGTGACTTTTGGGAGATAACCTTCCAGGGAAGACAGGGGCTTTCCTAGAGCTCTGGGAAAGTCAATTCATGTGTTCTGCCTCAATAATTACCAAAAGAAAACGGGAAAGGCAGCAGAAACAGCATCCTGAGTGCTATTATGCACACTCTTAGTTCATTCATACAATATTGTTGGCTTCCACTGTTTTTGGTATGAGTCTTTGTCAATTTTCTACCATCTGTTGTGGTAGTCTTTGTGTCACACTATTCCAAACATGGTATGGCTGTCTTGTGACCTCCCACACACATAGATTGTTCAGCTAACTGGAGTACACAGGGGACCCCACAATGAGAAAAGATGCATCAGTCTTTCAAGCCAGAAGCCCAGCATCTCCATCCGTGGGATTCTTCTACCAGAGGTATGTAGAATAGCCAATGGAGATACAAAGAACTCCGAAAGAACAGTGCGGCATTATAACTGCCCCTTAAGGCTTAACAGGGAGCCTATTGAGAGCTGGCCTTGAGGAATGATGCTGGAAGTCTAATGCTCCCATTAGCCACTGAGGGAAACCAGGAGCTTTTTTGAGAAGTTCTTTGGGATTCAAGTCCTTTAAAATTTAAAATTTAACTTTTTAGGTTTTTTTTTTTTTTTAAGATTTTATTTATTTATTGAGATAGAGACAGCCAGTGAGAGAGGAAACACAAGCAGGGGGAGTGGGAGAGGAAGAAGCAGGCTCCCAGCAGAGGAGCCTGATGTGGGGCTCGATCCCAGAACTCCAGGATCACGCCCTGAGCTGAAGGCAGACACTTAACCACTGTGCCACCCAGGCGCCCCGTAACTTTTTAGGTTTTAATGGGATTCCAAGGAAATAGAAGTCTGGAGTTACGATCACTTGGAGCAGTGTTCACCAGCAGGAAGATCTGCTGGGAGGTATGGCTACTGGTTAGGACCTGTAACAATATGGGTGGCCATTGGAAGCTCCTGCTATGGAAACTCATGCTTAACACTGTTGGAAGTAGTGGCCAGTGGAAACAGTCATTGCCAAGAACCACAGCCAAGAGGCTCTCCTGAGAGATGTTGACTGGAAGCACCGTTGGGTGTCTCTAATAGAGAGTTGTGTCTGGGATCATCTACCTGAATTTGGGGGAAGGAAGCAGTTTGTTTTGTTTAAACATGCGTGGCTGAATCATTCTTGAGGTTAGGGGAAAAAAGAAGTGCTATTGGTCTTATTGTGCTCTAAACTAAAAGCATCATAATTTCCCTCAAAACCAGCTTCTCCATGTGATTCTGCATTTCTATTAATAGCGCTATTAATCTACTTGTTTCCCAGGTGGAAACACTCCATTATCATGGAATTCTCACTTCCCTTCTACCCATGCTCAAATATTTTAACTTCTGTTTGTAAATTCATTTATAGGGAAAGTAGTCTCAGACCTAATCACAGTGGGCTCCATGCTTTTGTGAGTTTCACCTCCAGGAGGTCTGTGAATATTAAAGGAAAATCTCCTCTTGCTTCCTTCAGAGGAAAGGGAAAATTAACCATTTTTCAATACACCAAAGCACTCTCTTCCTCTTAACAAGGCCAGCCCTCTAGAGAAATTATTTGACCAGAGCCTAGCCTATTGGGGTTTTGTCAGAACCTAACCTACCTTGAGAAAGATAAATACCTAACTCCAGAATCCTCTGGTTATGTGGTCACACCTAAGGAGTGGAAACAAACAACAAACAAACAAAAAAAAAAAAAAACTCTTGAGAACTATTGGTGAAGTTCACAGGGGCACAAGCTCCAGAGGACTGAGACCTACTCATAAAACTATAGAATGCTTCCCCTCCCCCAACACCCTATGACTACGTTACTAAAGGCTTATTTACTGTAGTTCCTTTTATTCAGTACATCATGTGCACCTTTCAACAAAAAATTACAAAGCCTAGGGCACCTGGGTGGCTCCGTTGGTTATGGGCCTGCCTTTGGCACTTGGGATCAAGCCCCGCCTCAGGCTCTCTGCTCAGTGGGGAATTCTGTTTCTTCCTCTCACTCTCCCTCTGTGTTCTCTCTCTCTCTCTCGAATAAATAAATAAAATCTTAAAAAAAAAATACCAATGTCTGCTCTCAGACTAAATGGAATTAAACGAGAAATCAGTAACAGAAAGCTAGCTAGAACATCCCCTAGTACCTGAAGGTTCAATAGCACATTTCTCAATAACACATGGGTCAAAGAAAAAAATCTCAAGAGAAATTTTAAAATATTTTAAACTAAATGACTGTCTACACAGAGCTTCCTGAAGAGCCCAGGTAGTCACTGGGTAGTTCTGTCACTTCTGCTCCTTCTCTAACCTCTGAGATGCTTCCGTGAGCAGTGGAAACCGCTAAAGTCAAGATTTTCTACAAATTGATATGAAAGGACCTAGTCACAATAATCTCCTATTACTCTTGTACACTGCTTATGCCAAAACCCAAACTGGACTTACTCATATTTCCCAAATAGTTTCACTCTGACTCAATCTAGTCCCTCTATCTGCAAAATTCTTTCACTGCTCCTTCCATAACATGTGTGCACACACACACACATTTTTTTATTTCAAGTTTTTTTTTTTAAGATTTTATTTATTTTTTTGACAGAGATAGAGACAGCCAGTGAGAGAGGGAACACAAGCAGGGGGAGTGGGAGAGGAAGAAGCAGGCTTATAGCGGAGGAGCCTGATGTGGGGCCCGATCCCACAACGCCGGGATCACGCCCTGAGCCGAAGGCAGACACTTAACCGCTGTGCCACCCAGGCGCCCCTTTATTTCAAGTTTTTATTTAAGTTCCAGTTAACATACAGTGTAATATTAGTGTCAGGTATAGGATTTAGTGATGCATCATTTACATACAACACCCATTGCTCATCACAACAAGTACGGTCCTTAATATGCATCACCCGTTTAACCTATCCCCCCACATATATTTATATATAAATAAACCCTACCCACCTTTTAAGCTCTTCGCGGAAGTCACTTCCATGAACCCTTTCACCTGCAATGCCCCCTTTTCTTTTAAATGCTCTACCAAACACTCTGTTTATAACTGTATTATGTCACTTATGTCGGTTTTATCCATATTCTAGTTCTTTGCTGTCCAGATAGTAGCCACAGACATGTGGCTATTAAATTTAAGTAAATTAAAATTAAATAAAATGTGAAATTCAGGTTCTTTGTCACACTAGCAATATACCAAATGCTCAGGAACAACACGTGGCTAGTGGCTTCCATATTGGATGAGACAGACGTAGAACACTTCCATCATCTGTGAGCACAGTCAGCTTTACCCAAAGCACCTAAGCCAAAAGCTGGAAGATGATGGTTCCACCAAAGCAAGGATCAGCAATTTTTTTCTGTAAAAGGCCCAATAATAAATACTTTACCCTTTGTGGGCCATACAGTCTGCCATTATAGCTTAAAAGCAGTCATTGACATCACATCAACAAATCGGGATGGCTATGTACCAATAAAGCTTTCTTTACGAAATAGGGAGATGAGCCAGATTTTGCCTACAAGCCAACTCCTGCACTAGAGAGAAACTGAGTACAATTATGTACTCAGGATGGAAGTCAGGCAACAAAAACAAATACAAACAACCACCATCTATTGCATGCATAGCGTAATATAGATATGCCTGTTTTTCTGGGTCTTTGAAGCATCACCTCCTTTATAAGGAGAATCTTAACAGATGACTTTTAGGAGGCTTCTTTTCTTCTAAGTTCACCAAATTAAAATAGTCTACTGAGTGTCCAGGTGGCTCTTGCAACTCTTGGAACCCAGGAGAAAAAGTGGCAGCCACCACGGTAACAAGCCTGTGGGCAGTACCAGCTCCAGCAAACATAATTTGCCTTTACACTACAACAATTTCATAGGCTAAGACATGTCATATCTCCTCTTCAGCCTCCCCAAGATAATCTGCTTCTTTCCCAATCTTTCCCATGACAGGTAATGGTACTGCTTTGTACTAATCATCCAGGTTAAAAGCTGAAGGGTCACCCTTGACTTTTTTCTGCTCACACTGCAGACCCAGCCAGTCAGCAAGTTCTATATCCAAATTACATACTGAATCTGTCCCCTTCTTCCTACCTTCACTGCCACAACTCCTGTCCATGTCACCACAGACCCTCTCCTCGGTTTCTCCAAGAGCCCCTTGGGTCTCCCTCCTGCTTGCTCTTCTACTATCCTTTCTCTGTTCAGCAGCAAGAGTGATCTTTCTCAAACATATATCTTCCCATGAATTCCCATTAGATAAAATCCAAATTCCTTAGCATAAGTCACAAGGCTTTCATGATCTAGACTTTCTCAACCTTCCCAACGACAACTGTCTCCTTCCATTCCAGCAACGTTGTCTTCTGGCCATTCCTTAAATGCTCTGAGCTCAGCCCTGTCTCATGGCTTTTGAACTTTTCTATTTCCTTCACTTAGGCAGACTTTTCCCCAAGAATTTCTAAATCCACTAGAACAGGGTGTTTCTTATTCTCTGCCGTATCTGTAGGTACAGAGAGTACTTAAGATAGTCTATAAGTATTTTCTGAATGAATGAATAAAGAGAATATGGTAAGACAAATGAGGGTAGATATATAGACAATGGGATAATGCAAAAATGTGCTGGTTAGTGTCATAATTCCAAGGTTCCAAAAGACAGACAATCTCTCTGTTTAAAGTTTTCCTGCCTGGTCAGATGGCTACACTAAGAAAACTTAAAAGTAGCATTCACTCTATATGTAAAAATTACCAGAAACAACAACAAATCTCAGTAGTTGCTACTTTGC
This sequence comes from Ursus americanus, assembly GCF_024610735.1. NCBI lineage: Eukaryota > Metazoa > Chordata > Mammalia > Carnivora > Ursidae > Ursus > Ursus americanus. The sequence continues at coordinate 45,346,614 of NC_142137.1, read as the reverse complement.
TGTGATTGATAAAGGGTTATGTTCTCTGAGACAAGGTACTTCATTTATCTGGAGTTCAGAGAAGAACAGCTTCGCACCACAGAGAAATAAGGACCGTGCTAAATTAAGCCAGTGGGAAATGAGCTGATTTAATTAATGCTGATTTTCTCCCAAGTGCAGAAAGAATTTTGCAAAGAATTCCTAACACTAGCAAAATTGGCAACAAAGAACGTTTCACACTTGTAATTGAAAAACGTAAAATGCCTACGTCAGTAAATCCCAAAAGATGTCATTACAGACAAATAAGTAACTTTATTGGCCATTGAAACAGCTCCATGACCTCACTCCCGGCATCCTGACATGGACCGCTGTGGCTGCGTGACATGGATGGCACAGGGATTAACTTTAACGTTAACTTTCTAATTCTATACTAATTACTGTAAAGTATGCACAACATAATTATGGAGAGAGTGGAACATGCTGGTTTTCTTTATTGCCGATTAATGCAAAAAAAAATTTTTTTTTTCAAATTAGATCAGTGAAAGGGCAATGAGAATAGCCCTCTCTCTCTTTCGGAGAGCTTTCTTCCTGAACACCCATATTAATCAGCTCTCCTGGAGTGGCAAACCGATCCCAAATCTCATGGCTTACAACAACAAAAGTTCATTTCTTGCGCAATTCCATGTGAGCAGCTGTACCTCAGGAGCTGAGGCTTTGCTCCCATGTGCCTTCTCATGCCAGGAGTCAGGCTGAAGGAGCAGCCCCTATTTGGGACACAACATCATTATTAGGCTGAGGGTAAAGGACAGGGGACAGACCCAAATCACACAACTGCCCTTAAAGCTATTGCTTGGAGGTGGTATTCATATTTCCATTGGCTGAAGCAAGTCACGTGGCCAAGGGGCTATGGGGCAGCAAGTGTGTTCTCCCCATAGGCTGGCTCAGCAAGTTACATGGCAATGGGTGGGAATGGATACACACCCTCCCGCGAGGGGAATGAGTCAGTGGAGGCAATAACGCAACCTACCCCAAGAGCCAGGAGCACAGTCATCCTGAGTTATCCTTCCCCCGATGGACTATGCTGAATTTTGTATAGTTTGAGCTTCTGAAGCCTCCTACAGTTTTTAACTCCTTAATTATATCCTTGATCTTGAGTTCCATTCTAGTCCTCTGTTCAAGTCTGTTCTCCTATAGGGTGCAAAGATTTAACCCATCTCTTTTTGTAGACAATACTACCAACTTATTAGGTATCAGACCCACTTGTCGCCTTATGTAATCCTCTGCGTATTCAAATAAATGGATGTCTGAGAAGCTCGTGAAGTTGCCAAATTTCTCACTGCTAGAAATTGATATGTCCAGGATGTGAATTCCACTGACTTTCCAACACATCATACTGCTACTATGTGAAGTTGCCTTATCCAGGAAAGAGAAAGGCTGAGTATTGGCTGGGTGGAGAGCGGTTTCCAGGGTCATTTTAAGGCCTTGGTAGGCTCTGAATTCTTTTACTATGGAGGCTCCACTCTGCATCGTATAAAACATATCAAAACAAACCCTCATCCCACACTAAATATAATTTTTGGCTGTAAATTTCTTTGAAAGGATGTTTACAATTTAACTTTTAAAATTATTTGGCTACAGGTAGCATTTGATTTATGGTTGGCGATGATTTGTTAGTTATTACTATGTATACTTAGGAAGTATTTCAAAGTAAGAAATCCCAACTTCCAAAATTATATTCAAATGCAATGAAATTTATATAAATACTAAAATTGACAAGACAGTTGACACACTGTTACATTTGTAGATTTTAATCAAACATTTATTACTTTCAATTTTCTATTTTTTATTTTTTTTTACCTTATTTGAAGCCCACACATATTTTTTTTTTCAGGACTCAAACATTTTGTCAGCCTCTGAAAATCTCAGAGGCTCCAGGACTCGTGCCTATGCTTCCCAATGGATTAAATAGCCCTGAAGATGATTTATCCCAGAACTATTCTGGGTGAGGAAAAAGGCATCCTCAAAACATGGAGCCCAAGACAGAGCCTTGAGAAGAAACTAAAATAAAAAGTCAAATATTATCCAAAGATCCAAGAATAGAATCTATGTGTGAGACAGCAGGACAAAAGTGACAAATCTGAGATTAAACCTGAGGAATGGGAGTGAATGGGAGGAAGGGGGCAGGGGGTGCTTACGCAGTGAGATCTCTAGGCATGAATGCCTCTTCGGCCTCTGTGGAGGTGGAACCTGCTAAAACGCTGGCATTTAAGAATAGCATATTTTTGTAGTTGACCTGGGGCAAAAAATATGTGCCTTCACATCCTCGTCCCAAATGACTGTTCCCCTGGACTTCAGAACTCCTGCCCCAACACAGTTCTTACCCTCCTTAGTTTTTGGAGAGCTGCAGCTCCCCTTCTGGGTTCCTTCCTTGCAGGAGGGACTCCCTTCCCTGAGGTTCCTCCCTTGGACTTTTGGCCATCCTAAACTTTGAAAGAAGGGCCATTGACTGTGATCCTGGAAAAGACCAAATCTTTTCTGATGTGTTTCTTTCTTCTTCGTTGGACTTGTCTAATGGAAATTGTCTATTCAGTTGTTGAGGCAGATTCCGTCTGTGGGTGAAGCTGACTTCCATTCCCCAGGTTCAAAGTGATGTCCACGTCCACTCTCACTCCCTTATACTTACACTAACTTACTCATAGAGCCATGTGGCCTCAATGATTAAAGGGTTTCTCTGGCTGTGCTGGAACAGCTCAGCCCTCTAACTTTTCCCATTTCCCACTGAATTCATGTTTCCAGTCTGAAGAAGACCAGTAGGTTTTCATTTGATTTTGAAGCAGAGATGATTGATAGACCATCAGTAAAACTCTTTCCACAGCTTCTCTCTATTGGTAAAATTAAGTATCTGTTTACCTAATGCCTGTAAAAGAACTTCTGGAACATAATTGCTTTTTCTTTTTTTTTTTAACCAAAATTTTCTTTCACCTTTAGTAATGATACCCTGATTGATGAGGACCAAGATTATGAGTCTGACTCCCAATCTCATCCCTTCTTCACCATGGAGGATGAGGATATTTTATCAATCTGTCTGTGATCATGGAGCCATTATGTAGGTGTCTGTCCATGGTAAAAGCTCTTCCAGAGAGAAGTATCCTCAGAAACTAGAGGATATGGAGCAGAGCACTTCATGGAGCAGAGATGGAGCAGAGCACTTCATGAAGGCGGCTGATGGAGGAGAGTATCTGGAGCTGCCCAGCCCATCCCACCAGGCTTCAGGTGAGGAGGCATCTGGCCTGACAGTATCACCGAAGGAGATGGAGCAGAGCACTTCATGAAGGCGGCTGATGGAGGGAGAATCTGGAGCTGCCCAGCCCATCCCACCAGGCTTCAGGTGAGGAGGCATCTGGCCTGACAGTATCACCGAAGGCCACCAGCTGTGCACCACAGTGTGTGTGGTGTCCCTTGGAATGACACAGTGCACCATTTGTGTACTTGTACACTGTGGACCTGACAAAGGGAACTCAGCCTAGCAACAGAGCAATGGTGTTGGAAACAGGACAAGCCAGCAGAGGGCAGAGCCTCAGCTGTCCTGGGTTTCAGAGCAGGAAAAGACAGCCGCTGAGGTCTGGAGATGACGTGCAGTTTGAGATTTGATGGAAATAACTTTACCACTGCGATGTCCAAGGTGGTAGTTGTTGAGCACTTGAAATGTGCCCAGTGTAACTGAGGAGCTAATTTTTAAATTTATATAATTTTAACTAATTTAAAATTGATATTCAATGCAGTTGTTGGAAAACTTCATGTGACTGGAATAACATGAATATATAAATCTATTTTTCAGCTTTAAATTTATGCAATCTAAACACATCACATATTTGTCCCCAAAATTTAGTGTCTAAATTGAGATGGGCTATAAATGCAAAATACACACCGGATTTCACTAAGTATGAAAGAAATGTAAAATATAGCAATCATTTTATATTACTATCATGGTAAAATAATAATGTTATATTGGGTTAAATAAAATTATCATTAATTACTAAAACTTAAAAAGTAAAAATTAAAGATTAATGTATTGTCAAAATGTATTAATATAGTAACTTAATATATACTTAAACATAAATGTCAAACATTTATATATTTTATATAAAATATGTAAATATATATGCAAAATTAATATATCATTACAATTAATTTTTCTTATTTCTTTTTACTTTTTAAGTGTGACTTCTAGAAAATTAAAACTTGCACGTGGCTCATATTTCTATTGAACAGCACTCCTCTGTCACCTATTCATGTATATCCTCTAAATTGTTTAAAATTTTAATTTTTAATGGTAAAATACTATATGAACTATTGAATAACCTCTTCTCCACTTCCCAACATGCCAAGAACGTCTCGTCCTAAGAACAGATATCATCTCCAACCTCATCTAAACTAAATGAGAGATCCTTGTTTATACGCATGAGCTTCTTGCTGAGAAGACTACATGGGTTCAATCTCCATTTCTTAGCTGGACGTTTTCTTAAAATATTGAGGGTGGAGAGCTGACAGGTGGCAGAGCCCTGGACCATTCACAGAGATGTGTCTCCAGGACTCGGAGTAGAGCCGCAGATGACAGGACTATTTACCAGCTAAACCTCGACATCTGCCCGAGCTGTGGCACCAATAACAGACTATTGGCTGTCAGTAGCAGCTCTGAGCTATTCTCTCGCACGGGCTTATGATCAAGCAATAACACTATTTTTAGGAGGTGACTCTGTCTAGTTGACAAATCCTGCAGTGGTCACAGACTGCCTCTAAGCAACTAATACAAAACACATCAATGAGACTTGCTGCATTTAAAGAATTATAAGAGAACAGGGAGTAATAAAGTCTCGAAATAGATTTTCTTATAAGAAACTTTCCCTTTAAATGTCAACTTCAGAAGTTCAACTCAAATATAGCAAACCTGGACTTCTCATCCATAAAGAATAATTATTTTGTACATATGCCTACATATACTGATATAGAAAGGCTTAATCACTTTGTTAATTTCCAGATCCCGAAGCAATAGTTAATGGCACCAATATTCCTTGCATGGTAAAAATTGTTCAGGGACAATATTCACTCTCAATTCTACTTCTCAGAGAGGTAGCATGGTAGTGTGGGAAAATCACGAGCTTCTAGTGCGTCAAAGGCTGGCATTTAAATCCTGGATGCACATTTACTGGTTCTGTGGCCTTAGAATGTAATTAAGGTTTCCTAAACTCAGTTTTCCCATCTGTAAAAGGAAGCAATAATAAATGCCTTGTACTTCAATATGAATATCAAATTTAGTATTGCATTCAGCAGATTCTCTCAAGCACTTACGATGGGCTAGGCACATAGTCACTGATATATAATAGCCAATCAGTAAATACTCTTTTTTTCCCCACCTCATGTTACTTAAACATCTAATCTGATTAGAGAATACACAGGTAAAAGAGCAGAGATAAGGAGAAAATTGAAATAAAGCACGACACCCTGCCAGTGTAGGCTAATAGGACAATCTATAATTTGGGGTTTTTTTTCTCATTTTACTTATAATAATTTAGTTTTAAAAGGTATTTTAGTGGAAGTCCACTGAAATATGGTCATTTGCTCTTTCCTTTAGTTATACTGATATAATTAGTCATCTAAACATGTCTGGGGGATGCCTGGGTGGCTCAGTCAGTTAAGCATCTGCCTTCGGCTCAGGTTATGCTCCCAGGATCCTGGGACCAAGTTCTGCATTGGGCTCCTTGCTCAGCAGGGAGCCTGCCTCCCCCTCTGCCTGCTGCTCCCCCTGCGTGTGCTCTCCCTCTCTGTCAAATAAATAAATAAAATATTTTTTAAAAAATAGAAAAAAGTAAACATGTCTGGAAATTGATGATTATCATTCCTATATATTAAACCTTAATCTGCAGAGATCCTAGATGAGGAATTGAGTCTCTACATTCAAGAATTAAAATATCCTGTATAGGGGCACCTGGGTGGCTCAGTCGTTAAGCATCTGCCTTTTCAGGGCATGATCCCAGGGTCCTGGGATTGAGCCCCACATCGGGCTCCCTGCTCCACTGGCAGGGAGCCTGCTTCTTCCTCTCCCACTGCCTCTGCTTGTGTTCCCTTTCTCACTGGCTCTCTCTCTCTGTCAAATAAATAAATAAAATCTTTAAAAAACATATCCTGTATACATAATTATGAGAATTAAAATTAGCTGACAAATTGGCATATTATTTTGTGATACAGATAGTTAACAAACTACTTATTAAATCTGATTTACAGTTTGGTATTTTCTTTTTTTGACATAAAGATAAAATTTGTTTTTCAAATTACAAACATTCTGTAGGCCTGCAAAACCTTTTGTCCCTGGGCAAGTGTTGTATTTAGAAGACCTAACAGATAAGAGCCTGTAACGTGTTCTAAGGCAGGGCTTCTCATGCTTCGGTGATCATCAGAATCCCTGCAAAATTTATTACAATAAAAACTGCTGGCCCCCACCTTCTGAATTTTTGACCCTGTAGGTCTGGAGTGAGATCTGAGATTTGCATTTCTAACATGTCCCCTGGTGATGCTGCTATTCCTGGTCTAGGGACCACACTTTAGAAATGTACTGGAATCCAGACGTTCTAGAACAGACCCCTAGTGAGGGGAACTACACTTACACAAGCAAGGATGTGTGTAGATTCACAGAGGATATTTGGTTTTTGCTTCAAAGTGCTTACTGTGTGGCAAGACTTAGTGTCTGAAAGACATGGTGTTGGTACAAGGACCAGTGGGGTTGCAGTTTTTCTAACAATTTGTAGAATTCTCTTGGGAAAGTCACTTCCCCTCTCTGGGCTTCTGAGCTGCCTGCGTAGAGTAGGTGTTGGGTGTCAGTGAATCCTGAAATGGTAAGGCACTACATCAATGAACGTGATTAATTTTTCTTAGTATTGAAAATGAAAAGAATGGAGAGCTTACTTTCCTTGGAAGAATACATGCAGTCTGAACACTATTGCAAAGCAGGAGGGCAGGACAAATCTGGACAAGAAGGAGCTGGTTTGGCACAGTGGGTGGCTGAGTCTGTCACAGCTTTAGAACACAGCTGCTGAAAATCTGGGAGGAAACTCAAAGAGCTGTAACCTTGCTGTCCAAATGAGGCTACCAGCAAGGAAGAAACTGGAGCAGTCAACAACTGGTCGACCCAGCAGGACCCATGTTCGACAGGAACACTATGTGACAATGGCGGACAATAGCTGTGCTGAGGGACAGAACAGTTTGCTCTGTCCGGGGCTTGGAAGAAGACTGCCTCCTTTTGTACTCAATAATCCCTAGGAGTTCTTGAATAGTTTGCTGGAGAGAGTGGGGTCTGAAAAGAGAGACATTGGGCTCTTTTAATAAAAGTGTTTGGATTTAAAGGGATTACACAGAAAAAGAAAGAAAAGTGATTATACTTGTACACTAAAAATTGGTGATTTGGCTCATGCCTGAGATATATTATTTGTTTCTGCCATGGGAAAAATCAGCAGGACTCAGTGTTCTATATCCCAGACCTAGAAAAATCCAAATAATCAGATAAGGAGCAGCTGTCACAGGTGCTACCACCCTGTGGTCATATGCGTCCATGGATGCTAAGGACTGCTTGAATGATATTAGGTATTAAAGATTTGCTGGATAGATTTCTGGTTTTGGACAATAGAGAACTTGATCATTCTCCCACTACAAAGCTAGAAATTCTGGGCAAAATATAACCAACATTCTTTAAAATGAATTGTTGAGCTCTCAAGAAAAAAAGGGAATTTTATAGAGCCTTCAAATTACAAAAAAAAAATTTAAAAAGAAAAAAAGCTAAAACTAAAGCTATGACACAGAGGCTACCTTGGAAGGGAAGCAGGTTTCCAGTCCAGGAACCAAAAGTCTGGGATCTTAGCACCCACATAAGCACAGAACACGAAGCCCTGACACGAGGAGCTGGTGATGAAAATAAGACTACCACCTATGCTTTTCCTCCAAAATGCCAGACCACTTAAAATGGTGGCCTAGGAAAAAACAACAAACAAACAAACAAAAAACACCCCAAAATATTAGTAGCACAGGAGAAAAAGTTTTGTCTGCCTGACTAGAAAAAAATCCATGTGTAGCTGTGGGCCTTCCCATGAGCAGTTTGAGGCTTGAAATAGCCCTATTTATGTAGTCTGGGAACCTCCAAGTTAGGGGGTTAATATAAAGTTAGTTTTACAATTCTAATGTCCTCAGTGTGCCTGACTAAAGCAAAGTGGAAACCTTTTTGGGGAGACATAGTCCCAAACCAGGCTGTGGAGAAGTTCCATAGGTAAAGATGAATTCACAATTCAAAATTACAAAACACGTATTACAATGATCTCTCATGAGGGAATGTTAGGGCAGAAAAATAGGAATTTTAGACCCCCAAGAATTAAAAGAAAAGAGGAACAAAACATCATTTGGGGATGGGGTGGGGATGAGAAATAGGTCTCTACTCCACAAATGGTAATGACAGCTAGCGGCTCCTGAGCTCTGTGTGGAAAGGATTCTGAGGCCTTGTCCAAACTCAGCGGAAAAGCCTCATTGTCATGTATGGTGGTCTCTTCCTATCGAAAAAGCTTGCTTGTTTATTTTCTCTCTCTCATCAGGGGTGCCAGAACCTGTCAAACAGTGATGAAAAGTTTGTGACTAAAAGAGAAAGAAGTAGCAGTGAAATGTTAGGTCCTTTCCCAACTCACTCTCTCCTATATGTTCCCACCGCACTTAGTACACCTCTTCAGGCCCGCTTTTCAGGGACTGAGGCTAGAAGCTTATGAATCTGTCTCCAGCACGACGCAGTGAGCTCCCTGGAGAAAAAGAAACAATATTTCATTCAAGTGTGTCTCCCTCGGGCCGATCAAAGTACTTAGCACTTAGCTCGGGTTTAATACAGGTGTGCAAAGTTGATCTGAAGAAGAGTGAGTGAGCAGAATTAAAAGTCAGAAGGTAGAATCATTTTTCACAGAAGTGATCCCTTCATCCTTTATGTCGTCTTCCCATATGAGAACGATTCACTCTATCCAGAGCATCCAAAAAAAAAAAAGAATCACGTATTTATTTTTGTTTCTTTTCCCTCCCCCAGCACCTGTCACTATTCTTGGCATATAACAGGTGCTCAGCACATTTTGGGTACGTGACTGATAGATCAGCTTTCCCAAAACAAAGCTGCTTTAACTCTTTCTGAAACTACCTGTCTTTCTGGAATTCTAGACTCCATGGCCAGCTGGCTAGAGGCATCAAAAACAGCCATCAGCCCTGGGAGAACCGTCCCAGTGGGGCACAGGAATCAGCTAATGAAAGGGTGAGCAGCAGAACTGCCTCAGATGCCACGTAAAAAGCCACTGTTGTTACTCCTCAAGATATTTCCCACATCAGGATTGTTGACTTTTCTTCCTTGATCTCTCTCTTATTTCCCCAGTTAAGTTTCAGGCTTGCTTTCTTCTAGTTTCAAACCAAAATTCCCTCCCCAGAGATATCTCTCCAAACAAGGTTTTATGAGGAAGGCTAACAGACCGGGGCTGTGGGCATCTTTGATACGGACGAGCACACAAACAGCCCTCTCGCCTCCAGGGAGGGCTGCCAACCAGGCAGCCACTTTACAGAGACAGAACTCCAGCCCCGCCGGCCTTGCCCTCCTCCCGCTCATCATGCCCCACATCCGAAATCTCTATCCATCATTCGCACTCCTGTTTGGTCTGGACAAGGGAGTGACTTTGGCAAGGCTCTCAGAATATTCCTCATGACCTCCGGCATTCCTCTTTGCGGTCTAGCCAACCACAGTGGATTAGTTCAGTTTCCCATTTTAACAGAGTTTCAGGAGTCAGTGGACCAATTTTAAGACTCCTGTGTTGAGAGATCAGATTACTTCGAGTGGCAGAACTGAAAGGATAAGGAGAGAAAAGCTCCATGGAAAAAAATGGCATTTGAGCAAGAGCTTAAGGAAGTGGGGAAGACACTCCATGGGAACAGGGAGAAGCAGACACTCCGTGGCGACAGGGAAAAGCAGACACTCCATGGGGACAGGGAGAAGCAGACACAAAGACGGAGACGGTGGGGGTAGCTATGGGCATACCAAGGGCCTCGGTTTGAGTAAAATGTGACAAATATAACAGGATGAATGAAGATGAGGAATAAAAAATCATGTTAATAAGTTGGTTGGGGTCAGAGCTGAATGTAGAAGAAGTACAAAGTTATTCTGTGGCAATCCCCAAAACCACAACCATTTCACTATCTACTATGTGCCAAGTGCTACCGCAGCCACTGAGGTTACACAATGTCTCAGACATAGTCCTCCAAGTCCCCTCTAGGAACCCACAGTCTACTATCTGGTCAAGAGACTCTTGAGAAACACACATTATAAAATAAGGCTATTTTAACCTATACTGAGCAAAGTACCTCAGGAAGCCAGAGGTATGGGGAAAGTGGCGGGGGGGTGGGGGGGGTGGCAAGTTCGGTGTCCCTGCAGGAGGAGGTGAATTTTGTTTTGGCTTTTACATTTTGACCACCTTCACTCATTTTTCCTACTCCCCACCAATCTGTTCTCTGTTTCTGTAAGTTCAGGTTTTTTTAGATTTCACATATAAGTGAGATCATACAGTATTTGTCTTTCTCTGCCTGACGTCTCTTAGCATAATGCCCTCAGTGTCCATTCATGTTGCTGCAAATGGCAAGTTTTCTTTTTTTTTAATGGCTGAATAATATTTCATTGCATATATATATATATATATATATATATATATATATATATATATACACACACACACACACACACACATACCATGTTTTCTCTATTTACCCATCAACAGACACATAGGTTGTTTTCATATCTTGGCCATTGTAAATAATGCTGCACTAAACATGGGGGGTGCAGATATCTCTTCAAGATAGTGATTTTATATTTCCTTTGGATATATACCCAGAAGTGGGATTGCTGGCTCATAGGATAGTTCTCTTTGTAAATTTTTGAAGAACCTCCATACTGTTTTCCATAATGGCTGTACTGACTTACATGTCCACCAACAGAGCACAAAGTTTCCCTTTTCTCCGCATCTTCGCCAATACTTACTATCCTGGCTTTTTGATGATAGCTTTCTAACAGGTGTAAGGTTTCTGTGCTATTTGTGGCTTTGATTTGCATTTCCCTGATGATTAGTGATGTTGACCACCTTTTCATGTACCTGTTGAATGTCTTCTTTGGACAAATGTCCACTCAGGTCCTTTGCCCATTTTAAAATTCAATTATTATTATTATTATTGCTATTAAGTTTTATGAGTTCCTTATATATTTTGGATATGAACCCCTTTTAGACATATGGTTCGCAAATATGTGAGTTCCTGATTTATTTTGGATATTGATCCCTTATCAGATATATGGTTTGCAAACAGTTTTTACTATTCGGTAGGTTGCCTTTTTATTTTAACGATCATTTCTTTTGCTGCACAGAAGCTTTTTACTTTGATATAGTCCCCCTCACTTATTTTTGCTTTTGTTGCTTTGTGCATTAGGTGTCATATCCAAAAATTCACTGCCAAGACCCATGTCAAGAAGCTTTTCCCCTATGTCTTCTTCTAGATGGTTAATGGTGTCAGGTCTTACGTTTAAGTTTTTAATTGATTTTGAGTTTCATTTAATGAGTGGTGTAAAATAGGGGTCCAGTGTCATTCTTTTATATGTGAACATCCCATTTTCCCAGCACTATTTCTTAAAGAGACTGTCTTTTCTCCATCGAATATTCTTGGATAACATTAGTTGACCACGGGAGGAGATGAGTTTGAACTGGGCTTTGGAGAGTGAGATAATCAGAGGTTTGGGAATTAATAGGACACATGAGCAGGAGAAGAGGTATAGTTAAGGGCAAATCAACTGTGTTTGAATCAGTGGAATATTGGTAAATATTTAACAACCAGCTGGAGGAGGTGGAAAGTCCTGGTTTATAGCAACAGAAAATTTCTACTGTAAATGCTTCCATGATAGCCAATTTCAAACTACCAGTGTGAAGTCCACCAGCTTGCAAAATCTCTGACAAGCTATCCATTGGCCCTAGAGGCTGGCCCCAGCACACCCCCGCCTAGTTTGAACATGTTGAATTTGAGATGATTGTCAGACATCTAGATGAAGGTATCTAATAGGAATTACAAGTCTTTTGTTCCTCTGAGAAGGTCTTCCAAGTCTCAGGGTCTGCTACATTTGGGAAAAGTGGCACGGAGAAGTTAAGCTCTAGGCTTCGCGCTCCTATTCAAGGAAAATAGATCTGTTGTAAATCTGTTTTATGCTTAAACATTAGGTACCACTTCACCAACTTAGAGGCACCAAATAAAAGAATATTTCAGGTTATATTCACATTAAAAACTAACTGCACATCCGCATCATGTCCAATATGCTCTTGGAATTACCTTTCCAAATAGCCCTGGCTAGGTCCTCCACCCAGATGCCTGTTACAGATTTTCCATAATCCCTTACTGCCACCTGCTGGGGGAAGAGGTGCAGCGCTCAAGGTCAAATTACCTCAAGAACCAGTGGAACACAGAGCTACAACTTCTGGGCTCTTTGTACTCTAGTGTCCTTGGGATTGTTAAAGCAAAAACCAGTTGAAAAAAGATAGTCCACGCAGTTCAGAGAAATGTACCCAGTGGCACCTTCAGCCGTTGCTGGCCATTCTCAGAGCTTTCACGTGCCTGGTGAAGATCTCTGCTGATTTGCCCAGACTTCAGTGACCTTTGGGATACAAGGGAAGGCACTTCTCGCATATGATGCTCCTGTAAATAGTTCCTGTTAGTGTCCACTGCTCTCGATGGATTCTCAAACAGACAGACCATGGTTCCCAAGGAATTCCTATGGCATCTTTATACTTAGTTCATACGCCCCTAGTATTTCCTAAACTGAAGATGCTCTATGGGGATACATCACTGAGATCTAAGAATATTTTCAGAAGTTCGTATTACGCACTTTGTCCAATCAATAAGATGAGAGTCTTTTTTTTTTTTTGGCAAAGTATTATGCCAAAAAAACCCCACATCAATTCTGTATAAACCTAATTAAAAGGGCCAACTAAACGGTTCCTGATTTATTTTGTTTTCTTTAATTCATAAGGATGAGAACTTCATTAAGAAAAGAAAAAAAACAAGACACAAAGGTATTTCAAATTCATTGGTTAGGTAACTATTAATGTAATCACTACTTTTCATATTATTACCACAAGGTGAAATTTTAAATTATTTATGAATATACCCATTTGGTTACTATAAAATTTTACTAGGAATGCCAGTTTTTGGTATTATTTTTTTATTTTAAAAACTTGCCATTTTTATACCAAAAAAATGAATATGCATCATAAACATAGCAACTAATGTTCAGCTTTAATTTGAGCAAAATTAAATAAAATGGCATTTTTTGCACCTTAGAATGATGGATAAATTAAATCAATACATATGTTTCTATCAAGAGAAAATACCAAAATTGCCAAAAAGACTACAACTACCATCATTGTTAAGGGTGAAAGACAATGTTTCCCTGCCAGGATTGAGAACGACGTAAAAATTCCACTCACCACTGCTATTCCACATGATACTGTAAGTTCTAGCCAGTCAAACAGAACAACAACAAAAAAGGAAATAAAAGGAAGACAGATTGGATAGGAAGAAATAAAACTGTCCTCATTTGCAGGTGTTATGATGACCCACATAAAAAAATCCCAAAGAATGTGCCCCAAAACTCAGACAGAAATTACAATATATTTCTGTAAATTTCCACTGAATGTGCCTGCCTCTCCTGCCTCCCCGCCCACCTCCTCCTTCTCTTCGGCCTCTGTCACCCTTGAGACAGCAAGACCACACCTCGCCTTCCTCCTTCTTTATGATGATCTACTTCCAGATAATGAAGAGTAAATAACCTAACCAACCCATCTGTTGTGCATGTGTGAGTGTCTTCGTGTGAGAATCTAGCAAGGATGGCAAGAACCATACGAGACGTTCTCGTATCTACCTCATTATCAACGAGGTATTCATTGTATAGAACACTGTGTGTAAGACTCACATGGAAGCGGTTAGCCTATCCTCACATAGGCATACGGTGAGTAATATTGAATATAAAATAACTAATGTGTTAGTTTTCTTCCTGTTTTATAACCTTGCTTTTAAAGAATTATATTGTCGTACAGTATGCCTCTCTCATAATTGGAGAAATGGTAGGTCAGCCTATTATCACACAAAAGTTTTTTTTTAAAGACTGTAACAACGTTTCCAGTGGCTGTATTGTAAATAGGACTGTAATATTGTATGCTATGAGATTTCATGATGACCCATTCGTGTAGCAGCTAAGCTACTGTGAAGCAATCACGTTGATTGTACTAGGCCACCACAGAGCAATCATATCGCACTACTTCTTCATTTTCACCATATGAACCATTACACCTGTAAATAAACATGAATTACTTTTTCACTTATCTCTTCATTTATGTCTAGTGTTAGTAATATGTGTAACATCTACACGTATGATACAAATAAGACAATATTTATGCAGGCAGGGCAGAGATTTATCTTGTAAACAGATGGCATAACCTTACAGTATGGGTAAGTACATACTCTGCTGTAAGTGTATTTTCTCTTCCTTATGATTTTATTAATAACATTTTCTTTCCTCTAGCTTACTTTATTGTAAGAATACAGGGTGCAATACATAACATATGAAATATGTGTTCGTTATTTATGCTATCAGTAAGGCTTCTGGTCAACAGTAGGCTATTGGTAGGTAAGTCTTGGGGGAGTCAAGTTATATGAGGGTTTTTAACTACACTGGGGTTGGCACCACTAACCCCCACATTGTTCAAGGGTCAACTGTAATTATTTAAAAATAAAAAGCTGCTTTAAAAAATCCAACTGAAAAAAAAACACTCATTGACAATTGATACATATGTGTACCGTTATATGATCAGATAACCTCTTATTAATGAATTCTAAGGGCAAGAATCCAATGTACTAATTACACCTCTGCTGACCTGCTTCACTGTTCCCTCTATGCCCCAATTCTTGTACGCTAGGACATGAGCGAATTCTGCCAACGCATAACTCCTTACTGCATCTGATTTAATGATTGACATGTGTGAATCATTCTATTAGACGTCAAACCCAGGTCCACAACAATGTCATCTTTGAAACCTCAGAGTTTAGTACAGTGCCTGGCACATATTAGGGTTATACAAAAGTCAGTGAATGAATGAGCTAGAGCCCAATAAACTGTATGTTAATTTTAAGAAATGGAAGAATGAATGTGTGGATAATTGCAGATAATGGCTGCAAGAGTTTACAGGAAATATTTTGAATGAAAAGGTCGACATTTTCATCACAAGGAAATCTTACAGGGAATGTTCTCACTCTAGCTGCCCTGGTTTTTCCTAAAACTGAATAATTCCAAGACAACCAGCAGAGGGAGAACTACTCCCCAGTTTAAAGTTGGAATCCAAACCACTTACAGGTGTCTCCTGCTTTTCAAAAGTTCGAGATACGCCACTTTGCTTTTACAAAAAACATAATAAAAAATTATTAAAAACAAAAACAAAAAAAACTATATGAGCACCTGTTTTTGCTAACCAAAAGACATATGAAGAGGATTTTTTTATTTTCACAAAAAAAAAGTCAGAAAGCAAACGTAGCGTTCAGCACGTTTTGCAGTGAGCCTTTACCGAGGCAGCGCACCCCCAGCAGCGAGAGGGGCCCCGCGGAGTTCCTTCCCCCAACTACTCTCAGCATCTCAACATCCAACCCCCACAGCTTTGAACTGTCTGTGAGCCTCTGTGCTTTATCCCAATTTATTTTGTGCCTCACTTAGCAAGATGTGTCCAAAGGTATCAGAAATGCCTAAGAGAAGATATTTTGGGGGTCGGGGAATGCTCAAAACAATTTCCACCTAAATTAATAGTCATTGCTTCTTCTCTGTATGCCATTTCTACTTAGGAAAATGTTCATAGGCACCCCTACTTTTGGGTTGTGGGGGAGCCTGTATTCGGGGCTCTGGTAGTTTCCTGTGTTCTATTTTATCCAATGTGGCACTTACAGAGCTAACAATGTTTCTAAGGTGACCGTTGTTTTTTGGCATTTTTACTGCTGCTACGAAGTAAAAATTATTTATTTATTTATTATTTATTGCTATGAAGCATATTAATAAACTTGCAGAGCCCCGGTCTACAATCAGGACCTACCATCTGTTCTATAATTATGTCCTTCTCCCACCTCAATTTTTTTTTTAATTACGGTAAAACAGACAGATAAAAACATATAACACAAAACTTGCCATCTGAACTATTTTAAGGGTACAGTTTCATAGTGGTTAAGTATATTAATATTGTCGTGCAGCAGAACTGCAGAAATTTTCCATCTTGCAAAATTGAAGCTCTGTACCTATTAAAGAACCCACATGTCCTTCCCCCCCCCATCCCCTGGGGACTACTATTCTACCTTCTGCTCCTATGAGTTCGACTCCTTTCGATGGCTCATGTAAGTGGAACTGTACAATATTGGCTTTTTTTGTCTGGCATATTTCACTTAACTTAATGTTCTCAAGGTACATCTATGTTGTAGTGCGTCATGGACTTTCCTTCCTTTTTAAGGCTGAATAATATTTCATTGTATGTATAGACCACATCCATTCATCTGTCAACATACATTTAAGTTGCTTCCACCTCTTGGCTATTGTGAATTGTTCTGCTACAACCACGGTATGCATCAACATGGCCTTTAAATATCAAATCAATACACACACAAAAGACTTGGGTCTCAATTTTTAACTCAGCCTTGTTGCTTTCACAAACAACTGAAGATAGACTTTTGAAGCATTCCAACGTTATATAGCAGGTAATAACACAGGTAGTCCTTTCGTCTGCCTTCAACTGTCTCTGTACCAATTTCCAGACTCTGCCCACTGCCTGGTCCCAAAGCCAATGCCACACATTTCAAGTTGCACACAGTACCACCCGCTCTCAGGTATCAAATATGTATCGTTGCATAAAAACACTCCAAGACACCGTAGCTTATAAGAATGATTTAATAATTCTCCTGATTCTATGGTTGTGCTCAGCACGGTGGTTCTTCTGCTGGTCTCACTGGGGTCATTCACACCACTGCAGCCATCAGGCAGCTCCATTAGGGCTAGAGGGCATACGAATGCCTTACCCTCTCATCTGGGGCCTGGTGCCAGCTGCGAGCTGGGCCTCTCTTCTACACAGTCTCTTATCAGTCAGGGGGTTAGCCCTGGTTTCCTTACCTGGTGGTGGGAGCATTTTCAGAGCCCAAAGCATAAGGTGCAAGGACCCTTAAGGATAATCTCATAAGTGGAAAAATGTCACTTTGGCCACATTCTGTTGGTCAAAGCAAGTCCCAAGACTAGCCCACATTTGAAGTTTGGAACAACAAAGTCACATTACAAAGAAGCACGTGGGACAGAAAGAGCAAACAATCGATGCCAATGGTGAAATGGGGAATGTAACAAGAACCATTCTAGGAGAAAACCCAGGGACATAGGGAAAGAGAAAAAGGGGTTGAAAGAGATGTGCAATCTCCTGGGTATGCACTAAATTGAGGAAATGAACCACAGTCCAAGAATCCAACACAGGAACTGTTTACATCCCCGACAAGGTGAACATTTGTATGAGACACAATCTCAGAAGAGGGAAGGAGCCCAAATATCATAGAAAGTCTAAGATAACCTCAAGCCCTCTTTTCTCCCACCACTACTCTACCCTTGGGCTTCAAAAAAGTGGACAGGAAGCAAAATATTTCTCCCTGCAACTATAGTTTAAAGGAATAAACAGATGACTCTCAGATACAATTGGAAGATGGTCACCCACTCCACCTCTGAGTAAAACAGAATGTCAAACAGATCAAAAGATAAAAAGAAATGGCATTAGACTTAGTAAATACACTCTGGACTAAAACGGGAGGGATAGAGGGAGGAAAAGAGGGAGACAGGCAGAGTGGGAGGGGAGGAAGGAAAGCTTATTCCATCTTTTCCATCTAGAAGAAAACAGGTCGAACAATAAGAAGAAAATAAACACAGGAGTCCAATAAACAAAACTAAGCTCAAAGAAGATACGATAAAACAATAAAAGGAGATTTTTAAAAGAGCAGATAGCAGGCCCAAAGAAATAACAATACAGAAATAATAAATTACAAATAGCAAAGAAGAAAATAAACATGCTGAAAAATGGAATCGGGGCAGACAGGGATGCTTGAGATAATCCCGGTGATTGGAAATGTATTTAAGAAAGATTAATGCAGCAATCGAGAAGCTAAGAAAGGAGCCAGGAGGTAAGAGTGGGAGGCCGCCTGGGATGATGATTATTTTGCTCCTTACGCTTTACAGCATATTTTTACATTTCCAAAATAAAATGAAATCTGTCAATTAGGAAATCAGTGTTCTTTATTAAAAAGAGAGGTTATGGGAGATGGGGAGGGTTGGGGAGGTGGTCAGAAACCAGATTATTGGACTTTTAAACAAGGGGAGAAGTTAGTAAGGAAATTAGGTCAGACGTAAGCTAGGCCCCTATTGGTCCTGTCTCACTGTGCGAGCTCCAGGGACAGACACAGCAGGGCGGACGCTGTAGGGAAATGGAAGGACAAGTACATACCCCAAGCAGAGAGATGGCAGCGGCACAGAGGTGGGAACCACAGACGTGTGGCTGAGGAAGAAGGGCTAATAACGAGGAAACAAAGCCCTAGGGGAAGTGAGAACTCAGGTCCGAAAAAACAAAAAGAAATCACACTTTCTCCATGAGAGACTAGAAGAAGGGTGGGCAGGTGTGAACACAGAAGCTTGGAAGGGAAAGGAAGATGACACAAGACAAACGTTTTGTGTAATATGGTGGCATTCAAGTCCAAATGGGCTTTTTGGAACTGGGTTAACCTCACCATGGCGAATGGCAATGTAATGAGGGAACATCACTCACGCACTATTAATAGGCACCTCATTGATATCCTAGGTCCCGGATGTTTTCTGCTGTTTGGATGCTTATCACTGCATATATAGATACGGGTAAAGACACTACGAATACTTTATAAGAGTCAAAAGTATTTTTTATCTAAATGAATTTTACTGGTTTTTTCCCAGATTATAAGAGTTAATGAATTATAGATGAACGAGAAAGTGAGGACCACCCCAAGCCCCAGCACTCGGATATAATCATTGTGAATATTTTACTGCATTAACTTCCAGAGAGAAGAACAAGAGGGGAGAAACTGAACAAGAAAGATACAGAAGGAGAAGAAGGGAAGAAAGAGGAGGAAAAGGGATTTTATCTTTCTTTTCGCCAAAATGGATACATTATCAAATGCTATTTCAGGAGCTGTCGTTGATTCCTGTACGTGAAGTTTTTCCCCTTCAGCAGATTTAGATAAAGATCACATCTTAGAGACTGTTCTCTTGTATGAATATACTAGACTATTACTATCTCTCTAATGAGAGTCAACCATTTTGAGCATCATTTTAGGTCTTCGTACAATTGTACGATGGCTTCTTCAGAAGAATTTGAGGAACTGAAATGTGAGCCATAGTTTACGAACAGTTTTTAGACTTTTGGAATGCAATTATCAAATTACCTTCATTTGGGCGTAACAAGGTTTGCTGCCACCCGCAAGGTGCGACTGACTACTGCTGATTAACTTCGTGACCCTGGAGACCCACATCTTTTAAAACTTTTCCCACGTGGTAAGCACAAAAAGAATGTCATTTGTATATCTTTAACTTAAGACCTAAAACATTTTTATGTTTTTGTTTTTTGCAGCTCTTTTCCTTATGAATGTTTTAATCCAGACTTTTGTCCGTTTTTCAATTGAGAGTTAACATTTTTTTATTTTGCTTTTAAGTGCTCTTTTTAAATGATGATATTTGGTGCTATTAATACACTATTAATGAATTTAGTTCTGGCTTGGAATTCAGCTGCTGATGGAGCAGAAATCGATGAATTTGAACATTTTCCATGTACTCTTCAAGGAGGCAGTGTGACATGCTGTTTGAATATATGAGCTTTACCAAGACCTGGGCTCAAATCCTCACCATATATATATATGTAATGTAATATATAGTAAATATATAATGTAATGTAATATATATAATGTAAATCATTTAGCACAATGTCTGGAACCAAAGAAACACCCAGTTAAGTTAGCTATTATTGTACTTACCATATTTGATCTAGTTTCAGAGATATCTTTGTTACTATAATAATGTGACTGATTCACTGAGTAAATGAATAATCAAATTTGTTTACGGTCAACCTCCCATGATGGAAAGGGAGGATTTCACATCACTAATATTTCTTCGTCAGTCACTACGTTAGCCAATGCTAGATTCCACTGCCCTGAATTTCAAAGATATGAGAAGGGGTAGGAAAATCTCTCTCCTCCTGAGTAAAGCAAAGTTGCCTCAGAATGTTTGTTCTAGATGTTCCAGCGGGGTTGCTACTGCTGACTTACTTCTTCCAGGAGGATGTGTTTTTCCTCACAGCAAAAGGTGTTACCTGAAGTTGACGGATGTGAGGACTGAGAGATGCTTCTGTCTGTCTCCACCTTTGCCAGTGAATAAACAGCTCTTTGTGGCTGGAGGAGCACTACACGCTCTGCAGAGAGGTTTTCATGTGAGACGTCAAAACTCTGAGAAGTTCACTCTTTTCCTCTTCAGTTCACCACGCATCGTACTCTCCACAGGAAAGTCAATGAAACTGTGAGTCAATGAAACTGAACGGCCCTTGAAAGGTATTCTTGATCTTATATGTATTACATTTTTATTTTTATTTTTGTATTAGATTTATTTTTAAAATTCTGCCTTTTTTTTTTTAAGATTTTATTTATTTATTTGACAGAGAGAGACAGCCAGCGAGAGAGGGAACACAAGCAGGGGGAGTGGGAGAGGGAGAAGCAGGCTTTTAGTGGAGGAGCCTGATGTGGGGCTCGAACCCAGAACGCTGAGCTGAAGGCAGAGGCTTAACCACTGCGCTACCCAGGCACCCCTAAAATTCTGCCTTGTGTACTAGGAAGATATCTAGAGATGCACTTCTTTTTAAAAATACCCCATTGAAAATACCATCTGGCACTTAAAAACTAGGGATGCAAAGAATAATTGTCAGTGTGATTGTCCTCTAGTGGCATTTGTATCACCTGTGATTCCTGAGCTGTCTTAAATGGATATTTTGGTAGGATCAGCTTATTGGGTCTTATTCATAATAAAGACATTGTCTCCATTAACCAACTACTATGTGCCAGGTGCTATACTAGAAACAGTGGCTCTAAAGATTATTTCTGTTCTCAATGACTGACGACTCTGGAGACAAGACCAAGAAATACCTGAAAAGGAATCTATCAATTTAAAAAAATATATGCTTAAATGTCAGAAGAGAGTTACAACCACTGGGGAAAAAAATCCCACCGGATTGAGTTGTATTTCTTATGAAACAGCACACTCTTGACATAAATCTCATCAAAGTTAGAGTTTTAGGGAAGAAACTCAAAGGGTATGATCTTAGCAAATTTAACAGAAGACCACAGGCTGGAAATGCTTAGATAGTGCAGCTTCTTGGGACTTCTCAACCTTTCTTCTGAGGTTTGTGGAATGTGCTCTCTTTAGGATAAGGTCCTGCCAGGTTCCTGGAAGACCTAGGGGGAAGCTAACAATTCTCTTATACCCGTAACCACATCACCCTGAAATCATTTCCTTTTATGGTTGCAGACTACCCTTGCAAGCCATGCATTTGGATCTAGTATCAGGGGCTCAGTACAATTTCTTAGTAGGTCAAGGTGCCATCTAATAACATTGTGTACAGATTACAGGACAATAAAATGTATCACACACATGCAGTTGGTTGCAATTACAGAACAATGACTAGCCTGAGGGCCTGTGCTGTCATCTCCAATGTCTGGGAGGGTCTGATCAAATGATCATGCTTTAGGGGTGAAGAGAAGAGTACTGGTGTCAAAAGGAAATGGGCCTTGGGTTAGATGTTGAAATCGAGGTGAAATGTTGCTAAATAAGCACCAAGGGGGCAGACATCCCAACTGTTCCTGTTCCCCAATTTATATCTAATGCCCATTTCCTTCACACACAGTAAACACAGCTTTGAAATCTGCTGTCAATCTTGATCTAATCGAATCTAATCTAGGTGAATGTGGTGAAGTGTCCTATTGAGGTAAACAGTGGTGAGATCATAAAAACACAAGTACACAGAGGCCTCACAGATTAACCACTGTTTCCGTTTGGACCTTCATAAAAGTGAGTAACTCTTCAAAATGGTGACACTGTGTCAATATCTAGAAAGTTTATGACAGAGAACGCAAAATTGTAGGTTTCGATCTAAGATTTTTTTAAATCATAAAAATTTGAGCAAATGAGATCCATTCGTTGAACTGAGAAAATTTTGGTCTCATTTATTTAAAATAATCTCCAGTCTCTCTTAACTTATAAACCTTCCGTTCTGCAAGTTTCACTTTCTTTCTATTACACTTAGCACAATGTCATCTAAGTGTAGGCATAAAAAATTTTGATAGTGAAAAATACCTGGATGTCTTGGGGCAAAATTATTAAGAGATACAAAAATCTCATTTCCTGGATATTTATTAAATCGTTTTGTATCTCTATTCTGTGACAGCTGAAGTCTATTCTGAGTTCTGAATTTGATCTGTAATGAAATTCTATATGAGTTTTAAATGAATGTGTTTTTATTAAAATCCTGCCCCCTGAGTCGAGGTTTTATGGGCAAGTATGAAGTTAACTTTAAAACTACGACATTGGGGTGGAATGAAAGGCACACTTTTTCTGTTGCTTCCTTTCGACACCTCACCAGGATAATACCCATTGCAGAGATTCTTTCATTTCTAGCAGACTAGAACATGTTTTATGCATCTACAACTTCTGCTACGGCTATAATTTCTAGTAAATATCTTTATTTTTCTTTTAATTGCTGTTTATAGGTAATGGAAAGGATAAGTACAAAAATTTCATGTTGAAAAAAAATCTATGGAAGTTACAAATTGGATACTTTCCCTCTGGTTTCAGACCATTCTACATACTGGAAGGATATTTTATACACGCCTGTCTTGTTTTACCTAGAAGTATGACTGCAAATCATCTAAGTGCCAAAAACACGAATATAGGTCACAGAAATCGATGTTTACTCTGTGAACCTGAAATGAACTTTGAATCTTTTTTCTCATTCCAACAATACAGCTGTGGTTAATTGTCTACAACCCTTGCACGCAGTATCATCCCTAGGAAAACACCACCACGCCGTTCCCTGTCCCCACCCTTCAAATACACAACACAGGAAAGCAGCCAAGTTTCTGTATATACAATTTTTATTGGTAAATCCACATTTCTTAGCTTAGAGACATATCCTGTAGACTTTTCCCTCCCCCTTATAATATTTAGACTGCCAAAAATCAAGGAAAATTTCATTGGACTGTAGCCATGTTACAATTTTACCTAACGCTTATGAAAGCACCAACACACCAGATTCCTGTCATAGGCTTTGGCATGAAGTGTAATCACCACATTTAGTTTCAAAGTTCAAATGCCTGTTTCTGTTATAGATTAAGCAGGTACCCACAAGGCAAGGCAGGACAGTTACTGTAGCTAATGACAGAAAAAAGTCAAGGTGGGGGGTGGTAACAGCCTTTCCTGAAGGACGGGGTGGTCTTAGCCACAATCTCATCCACCTTCTCTCCTGAAACAGGACTGGGCCAACTGGCCTAAAAGTCCTCTACACATTGACCTACCCTGCTGAAACATTTGCCTTCTTCCCCCTAAGTGTGACTGCTTTCTCTGAAACTTCTAAATATTTTCAAGTTCCACCTGATTCTTTGCTCTGCCATGAACGAGCGGACAGCTATGAAATTTTATATGGCAGTAACTTACCTCATTTGAGGAGTACTGATCAGAGGCATGGCAATAAAATTAGGGGAAAATAAAGGTTTTGTTTTGCATATGAAAAAAAGACATTTTCATATAGAGCCATGTGAATTTACCATTCAAATTGGGGGGCTGGAGGCCAGTCACGTGTTTTAAATTGATGAAATAGTCAAAGGAGAGATCTCTTTCAAGACAAACGAAGAAAAAGAACACTGTAAGAGCGACGGAAAAAAACAAGCTAAGCAGGAACAGGTGTGGATGCTCCTTAGAGTCAGCACAACATTAATAGTCTAGTCGACTTTTAAGAGCAGGAGCTGCTTAGAACAAAGCAGGAAAAATAACGTAGTTGTATATCATAAGTCGGTCATAGCGACATTTATAGAAATATCAGAAGTAGGAGTACATTGGAAAATGCCAAAGAGTATCCATCCAAAGGATGTTAGAATGTCCTTTCCTTACCTGTTCACCTGAAGAACTCCATTTCGCACCAAGTTCTAGCCCAAATGTTTCCACCTCTGGGAAGGCACTGCTGAGACTGTCAACCACCACCCGGTGTCTCCTCCGTCCTCCCTGGCACCCTGCCTATGGCTCCATTAAAACAATTACCATGCTTTAGGCATCATCTACACTTCTGCTCCATCCTCTCCCTCCCTAAGACTGTAAGGATTATTACTTGTCCTTCTTTGTATTCCTGGTGACTGGCAAAGGGGAGACACATCTACCCATTTAATTAAGATCTGCTAAGATGCTTTACATAGAGGCAATCATGTGTCTGCATGTGTTTAGAAGAATATATAAAAATCAATGAGACACTTCTATAAAGAAGTAGATATCCTTCTGCTAAGTGCAGATAAAAAGCTTAGATATTACATATAAAACAAAAATAGGAATATTCTGAAAGGTGGAGAGAAGAAGGGAGGCAGGCTAGGGACCCTGGGACCCAAGGGACAAAACTATGATGAGTTCCCCTGAGTTTGCTTTTTTAGCTCGTAAGTCCCAGACTTGGAGCTGAAGATGTCACAACCTGTGAAATGCCAACAGAGGAGGCGAAAAGAAGTCCTAAGAAAGGCCTGCTCTCTAGCCAAAGGACTGGAAAAGGAGTAGCCTAGCAAGAGAGAAAACAGTAATTGCTCCACTCTAGCAAATGCCACCGAAAGGACCACAGACCCAAACATGCCAGCAAAGGCCAAGCCTGACATCGACAGGCTGTCATGAAGGATCCTAACTCCCCTGACAGGGTAGGATCTGAGAAGGTTGAGTAGGCAATGGGTCATTTCCTCCCCACTTGGTTGTAATAAAGCCTTCCCAGCATTCCTGCCCACAGTGTCAGTGGACACCACTGTGGAGCAGTGACAAGGCCCCCTGCACACCCCAGCCAGGAAGACATCAACGGAGGCCCAGTGGGGAGCTGAATTCCCACCCTGTGCAGCAGCAACAAGGGTCCCATCTCACCCCAAGTGTCACTGGAGGCGGAGTGGGAAACCTGTACTCATAACCACACCTGGAAAGAACCAGACAGTGCCCCTAAGTCCCCCACTAGGCTGATGTCAGAGAAAGTCAGCTAAAACAGAAGGTTTACATAAGATCCACAGTCACATAACACCTAAGATAGTCAGGTTCCCACTGAATATCATTCATCATTCCAAGGACCAGGAAAATCTTTTTAAATGAAAAAGACAATGGATGCCAGCCCTGAAATGACACAGATGCTGGCATTATTCGAAAAGAACTTTGCAGCAGCCATCACAAAAATGCTTCAGGGAGTAATTATGAATTGCATGGAATAAATGAAAAAATAGAAAATCTCAGCAAAAAAAAAAATTCTCAGCAAAGAAATAAAATATATATGAGAAAGAACCAAATGGAAATTTTAGAGAAGAAAAAACAATTTTAACTGAAATACAAAAATCAATGGGTGGGCTCAACACCAAAATGGATTAGAGAAAGAAAATAATCAGTGAACTTAAAGACAGAATAATAGAAATGACCTAAATTGAACAACAGAGAGCAGACAGACTGGAAAAAAGCAATGTACAAACCCTCAGGGCCTTACAGGACTAAAACAAAAACCAATGAAACTTTCTAGATTACTAAATAATTTTTAGATACAAATTATATTATCTAAAGGATTTTGTGACTTGTAGTCTGTTGAAGAATGATCATCATATGAAGGACAAATAAAAAATTCTGGTGGACTAATATAACACCTAAATCAAACCCACATAGCCTGAAAGTGAAGGAAGCCGTTGAAGGTTCACAGGTTGGGACTAAAAGGTACAGGCTATCTGGCAGAGAGGTCAGATTCATTGAGCATGACCACCAAGAAGATGTAAAGCAAGGGTTACACATTCTCACCAAATCTATGGAACTTCAAAATGAATAGCTCAGCATAGTTCTGCTGCTGGTGGGGTCATTTTTGTGCATAG
The DNA here is from genome assembly GCF_024610735.1 of Ursus americanus. Taxonomy (NCBI): domain Eukaryota; kingdom Metazoa; phylum Chordata; class Mammalia; order Carnivora; family Ursidae; genus Ursus; species Ursus americanus. The sequence goes on along the minus strand of NC_142137.1, from coordinate 45,320,304 downwards.
AGGAAAACGTTCCTACCATCTTGATGAAAAATGCTACCACGCCTGTGTTGACAGGTTCTCTGAAGTTCCGCCAAGACATTTTTAATAGTCTAACATAACCACTTTTAGAGCTATTTTCAACCTGTTAATTACAAGTGATCAGGATGGGAATATCTTTCTTTCTGTATAAACAGAGAATAAAAATGTATAGCAGGCAGATGGACTCCGTTACTCAATTCACAGATCTTCCCTCAAAGTTTAACTTGTTAAAGACATTAAATCTGAAGAAGTCCAATCACAATTAAAAAAAAAAAAAACCCACAGGATTACGCATTTTAGCTTTTGAATGGGTGTATGGCAAAGACGGAAAGAGGGCCTTAGAAATACTTTTGCTTCCACTAATTTTTTCAGTTAAAACTAAAATGAATGAAATTCCAAGTCAGAAAGAATCCAGAATCACCTTTAAATCCTTGTGAAAATCTGAAGGTAACACAGACTACTCCAATCCTATCCATTATGTTGCGCCTGCCAGTTCCGCAGAAGTTTATTAGTGAAAATAAAATTCAGATATCTGGTGTCCAGACAATGTTCACAGCTACTTCTGCCCTTAAGAGAGATAGAAGAGCAGTTTTAGGTATGGTCTGTGTCTTTATTCCCCAAATTGGAACAATTCTTACACATTCAAACATGTGCGAGACCCAGCGAGAGTATTTGGCTACTGCCGGGCGGAGGCCGCGAGGTTCCCTGAGACGCCTGTAACACAGAGGACTCGCAGCTCTAACTCTGGTCGGCAGTTTCCAAACAATGCGACAGCGTGAAGAGAGGACCGTATCGAATAAAAGGTTCTTTCAAAAACATTTAGGGTGTGGTTTTGGAATAAAAAACTCAGTCTTCTTGGTTAAAGGTTGGCAAATGTGTTTTCAGCTTTAGAATGTCTGAAATTGGCTCTTTCCTTTCTTGATAGAAGCTGAGTCCAGTGATGTGTTCAACATCCATGATCCGAGCTCTGTGTAACCTCAATAACTCTTCAACCCATGAAGACTCATGCTTCCCGTTCTATGAAGGTGGGGGAAAAGAGAAGTCATCGGAGAACAGTCAGTTCGCTTTCCCTACGAGCACTCCATCTTCCCATTTCAATGAGTTACGACATTCTGGCTCCCAATGGCAGATGCTACAAGCTTTGTGAGGCATGATCCCTGCGCCTGGTAGCTCACCATCTAACACATGCGATGCATGTTTGTTTAATTAGATGTCTCGAATTTGGGAAAAGGGAAGTTTATGTAGAATCGATGCTCATGTGTTGCATTGGGGCGAGAAATTTCAACAATGTGAGGTTAAAAAAAAATGTTGGAAAAACAGAAGCAACGTGGCATGGTGGAACGAATATGGGAATGAGCAGAAAGAAACTTGGATTGAAATCCGGGTCCTATCATTATCACACCATGTAAACTGAGGCAAGTTATTTAACATCCGAATCCTGATTCTCTTACCTGCACCCTCCTGACAGGGTTGTTTTGAGGATCAACTGTAAGGATGTGTGCAGATGCACGACAAAAATACCCGTTCTCATCAGAATCAGTTATTTACGTGGTTGGAATGAAGAGAGGGGTTGGGGGCAGTGGTCAAACACAGTTCCATCTCTGGGGAGGTAGTGAAGTCTCAGCTACTAGGAGATCAGACAAGAAGTAAAGGCCCATGCTCCAGGACCTAGAAGCAGAGCTGGTGGCAGAGGCAGGTAACACAGGTGGAAAGCACACATTCACGTGTAAGTACCCATTTTTCTGAATATGGCTCCTGGAGAAGGTCAGATGGAGAAGGTGTCCACTGGTTGGTGGGCTACGATTGTACTTTAAAGACATCCTCCAATAAAGAGTTCTGTACCGTTGGGACATTATTAGTTGGAAATGATAAATACAGACTTTCCACATAAAAGGGAAATGGACCAATAGTTTCCATTTTCCCATTAGCCTCCAATCATCACTACACCCCATGCTACCTACTGCCCCACTCAGTCTCTTTCTCTCCAACAATCTTCAGTCTGGCTCTTGGAGGAATAACCCTGACTCAGTGGACTACTTGGCCAGTAGATATTTTCCATCTGTCCCAACAGACACAGGAATAGATAAAAAGTATAGGCAAGATATCTGATGTCTCAGGCCACTAGCCTGCTAATGTTCAGTCGCTACTTCGGAGACGAAACAGAAGGAATCAGTCAGTATGTGTGACCGACCTTGAAATAATCCTCTCTCTGGTTCAAGGCCAATATTTAGTGTCTTCTAGGTGCACTGCTATTATAGAATTTGAGAAATGTTTGCATTTAAGACATCGGCACAACAGCTTTTGGAATGGTAGAGATGGAAAAGGAACTCAGTGACATCATTTTGGTCAGGGAGATGTAAGCATAAGTCTCTTTGGGAGGAGGGCCCAGAATTCTGACAGGATATCTTGAGAAGTAGAAACCATCTTTAGCCCACCCGTGCCACATGCTAAGAACAGTGGCAAAGGAAGACAGGAAAGGTCCAGGTCCCTAACAGTGCTACTGACCCAAGACTGTCTACTTCTGGAAGTCCCATCACACGAGGTACCCATTAATTGCTCAAGTCACTGTGAATGGGTTCTTCGTTATTTGCTGCAGAACACAACACTAACTGATAACTTCAGTGACAATTCAATCTCTTGAGGAAGAGAAAGCAATGAAGAAGGAACACTCAGTATGCATCCAACAGTGTCCACGACAGCGACCAGCTGGCAGACGTAGATGCCCAACGGGCATCCAAATAGTTAAAATCCTGCCATTCTGTACTTAATTCGGAAGCACAAGGGAAAATAACTTAATGAGAAATATGTCCTATGAGGACTGGTCAATTAATTCTCAGTTTGTCAGAGAAACAATTAAAGAGTGAAATATCTTCATGAGTTTTAATGAGTGACACATAGACTCCTAGGTCAGGGATGACAACGGATCTCTGTATTCTACTCCTGGGCCCACGGCAGAAGCTACTGTCTGTTTTGTTCACTGCTGTGTCCTCTGTCCGAAGAGTACATGGCAACACATATTTATTAAAGGAATGAATGACTGGATCCGAGAAGGGATAAATGAATAAATGCAGGAAGGAATGAATGCGTGATCACAGCACTCTCTCCTGCGGAGCTCAGACTGGGGCCTCAACATCCTTTTGACCACAGGACTCCAGCTCTCCACCACCCCTTTAAATGAGCCTGGTGAGAAAGCTACATCGCTTTGCCAACTTACGTCTACTTCGATGGACAAAAAAAGAAAAGTGGGAAAAAAAAAAAACAACTAGAAAATCTGGGAAGTATTCTGAAAGAAAAAAATTGGCTCACCATAAGGGAAAACTTTAAAATTCCTAAAATTTTAATATAGTCTTGGTGTTCAAAGACTAGTTTAGGTTTTGTTTTGTTTTGTTTTTTAATTCTGAGCAAACAGGGTAACATAAAACAATTATTTCCAAATGTTGAATGACAACAGAATAAGAAAAGATAATTAGGGACAAACATGATTTTTATAATAGAGTGATATACAGAAAATTAATCTGAAACACTACCTAACCATAACTTGAAGACTAATTTATAATAGTGCTAACACTTTGGGAATTATAAATCCAGTTTTGAAACAAGAGTAAATTCATAGTTCAAATAAATCTAGAATTTAGTGGTAAGCCATATGCAGGCACTAAGTTTTTACATTTTGATTTGTTTTTTGTGTTTTAACAGACAAGGGTGGTCTCCAAAGATATCTCAGAGCATCAAATTTAAAACCATCCTGCAAAGTACACGTAAAGCACATCCTTTCAAAGTATATCCTTTCAAAGTGCATATGCACATTCTGTTTTCACCCACAGTAATGTCAGACATGACACACACAAATATATTCGTATTTTCAACATTTAAGGTAATAAAGGAACAAAGGCTACTTACTGCACAGCTCTCACTGTTGTCAGTCCTGTGAGGCAAAATGAAAGCTAAGCTGTCTAAATCATCACACTGGGAGGGAGTCTGGAATGTGTTTTTACAACTTGTCAGCACGATGAAGAAGTGAGTTGGGATCAGAATTTCTTGATTACGGATGAGTCTGCTGTTTCTGGAAAATATGGCAATCTTCACTTTAAGAAAGAAATAACTCTCTTCTTTTTAATGAATATTTCAGTAAAGTGTATTTTAATACAATGCATCTAAAAATAAAATTCAGTCAAATAATTAAATGTATTGTAAGAAGTTAGTAATCATAATACTTCAACATGTTCTGCCAGACTGCGAGAACGAATTAGAAGACAAACACAAACCCAATAATTATTATTTTCTATAAAAATTTACTGAACTTCAGATTTTTTTTTATTCTACCTTAAGACACTGGAATTGAGACACTCAAGAAAAAAATATATCATTCTCAAATACCTACAACTAAGATTGAAAGCATTACTGATAGTCTTCTCAACTTTATGCAGCTGTGCACAGAGTGTAGACAGAGAGGAAACTGGTATGGGATTTTTTTCTATTCCAGCCCCTCCAGTGAAGTCATGTTTCTGTGAACTCTCCTTTGTTTTAAAGGGATTTCCTTTCTCATCACAGTAACTTCTTTTAAATTGCAGCATATTCTCCAAGACGTCCCAAGTAATACCTTTATGTCATCTTACTTCTATATCCTTTGGTCTCAAAGCCAGATTTATCTATTCGTTTTTCAGCATCTTTCCAAATTTAAGGTAGTGGGGGCATTGTCTTCGATTATAATCTTATATGGAACCATAATATATAAAACTGATTAAAACAGAGTTCTGGTGGAATGTGAAAGGTATGAAGTTCTCTTCTTTACCCATTCTACTGCTGTGACTTCTGAGGCAGTTATGTTGGGACCCCTACACCTCGAGGAATACAGTAAAAACAACAACAACAAAAACCCCAAACCCTGTCATTTTATAAACTACTGTCTATAAATTATACATTATAAGCTAATGTGTCACAGATGTATGTGTGTGAAGAGTAATCTCTGAGCCTGCCTGAGTCAGCAGTTCTCAGGAAAAGAGCTGAACATCAGACATTTCATTCTCTTTTTCCCGTAGCCTTAACAGCAATATTGCTTCAAAAAATCCTGCTGTTATTGTTTTAAGAAAGATCAAATGGTTTCTAAAACGTTCTGCCACTCTACTTTATAAAAATAGTACTCACTGATAGTTTCTTTCAAGATGGCCACTCAACCTCCCTCTAAGCAAGGCTGGGTAAAAGCTGTGACATTTGCCCAAGGTCTACACTTGGACACTACAGCTTTCTAACCCCTGATTCTTCCACTCAGGATGCCTCTAACCACACCACATGGTTCTTTATCTTCTAACCAGAAGTAGTTAATGAAGACAGTATCTTATCAATTAGCCACACACAGAGATTTTAAACATGGATGTTACTTTCATAACATATGGTAGAGTTCAGTGTTTAATCTGAGCTCAAGAATTACTCATCTAAGCTGAATTGGGGAGAAACACTCCTTCTTTCCTCTAAAAAACATTTTTCTGAACACCGAGCAAAACATCAAAATTAATCAGATATTTCAAGGGGTTTCCAGTGTCATCAGAAATGGCATGTCCGTCAATAGGAACGGTATCAGACAGAAAAGGCTCTGCTGACTGAACTGGATGGTAATCCCACACAACAACTGTTTTTAAGAGTAAATGAAATATGTTCTTACTGCTTCAGGGTCTCTGAGGAATCATAACATCCGTCGTAATCAGAGTCAAACACAGGACCGCTGACGACATTGACGCCATTTCTTTCTTCTGCATACCTTGGCAGAAGGGTGCCATGAAAGTAGCGCCATATAACTGAAACAAGAAGGACGTCAGCGTAGTTGCAGAAGAACAAGGTGCCATGCTGTCATGTGAAATAACTCAACAACCTTATTCAAAACCAGCATTTGTAATAATTACAGACAGTCAAATTTGGCTTCAGTCTTAGTGGGAGGCCAAAAACCATTGTTCAGCTTTTGCCTTTGGCAGAAGAGGCAAACGTTGAATTCAACACTATTTTGGGCATCCCTGACCACGTGCATCACCATGAATTTGTGATGACAGATCATCATGAGGCATAAAAAACCATGAACATAAATAAACAAGGCAGGTTATTCAGATTTACTGTTAATACCTGAATATTCCCTTTGAAATAGTCACAAGTATTCTACACATAAATTAGAGTAAAAATAGCCTTGAATACTCGGTATTTTGAAATTCTATGTCACTTGAAGCATAAATTTATATTTATTTTAAGTGTTCCAAATACTGCGATAATTAATAATGATGCCCAAATTTATTCAAGATTAAAAACAATTATCAACAACTTCCAAAAGTTAAATGGGAAAACAAACTGAAAGTTAATTGTTAGGAGACTATATTAGCCAGGTAACATAGGAAGAATATTACATACTTTTTTCACCAAAAAATGTTGTTTATAAAGATGTAAATACAAGGCAGAATAATAGGTATTGGAATAGATCATAATTCCAATAGTTGCAGAATTTCTGTGTACTGGTATTACCAAAGTTAAGAATGAACAAGAATGTATAGCTCTGAGAACATATACCTATAAGACCATGTTTGATAGTCATTTAATTTAGAGGATCAGTCTTATTAATATAAATTATACCTGTAATACACAGAAATTCATTGAAATTGTGAGATACAGGATTAAAATTTTTTACCTTGAAAACTCTGGTACATTGGCACTATATTAGTATTAAGCAATGCTTCAGAATATAGTTGATTTGAACCTTTATTTAGTTCTACAAAGAAAATAAAAAAAGATGACTTTCATTCTTCATGAATCACATTAGAAATTATACTTTCTCATGGGAGGGCATTTAAAAAAAAAATCACCTTAAACCCATAAAACATTCCTAGGTACAGGGTAAGGGAAAGTGCAATGTGTTTGGTCATGTCTCTTAAAAAAAGTAAAATATTTAGATCTTTTCTTCAAGATGAATTTATCAAAGGAACAAAAGCTTAGTAACAGCCCCAAATCAAATATGTTCAAATTTTACCATATTTGCCTATTTCAACTAAAAATGTATTGTGTTGACAACCCTCTTTCCTTAAACTCTTCCACAGTGAGAAGAAAAAAGAAAGTATCTGGCTTCAGAACAACACCTACTACCCAGAAAAAACATGGCAGGATGTCTGCCTCGAAATGCTGTACAAGGCGTCTTTGTATGGATTTTCGGCTTGGACCTGGTCTATTTTTATAAAGCAATAGCCAAGTTCTGACTTCAGACACTTACTCCAGGGACTCGACTGGATATTGAGAATATTTGAGCACCTGGAGCCTTCTGACTTTTGCCTTTTAAGGCCAGCCTCAAAATGTCTTCTCATTAACACACAGATTTGCCACATTAAAAATAGAACATTTAACTTAAAAAGAAAAAAAAGCTATTCCCTAGCAGCTCCATTTCTGTGAAAGAGCAAGCACACTTAGGCTCTGCCTATCCCTAATTCTTTGACAAATGACAGCTTTCCTTTTTAATAAATTCTTATTTATTTATTTGAGAGGGAAAGAGAGACCCACTAGTGACAAGCAGGGGTGGGGGTGTGGGAAGGGCAGAGGAAGAGGGAGAAGCAGGCTCCCCGCTGAGCAGGGGGCCCAACATCCCAGGACTCTGGGATCATGACTTGAGCCAAAGGCAGATGTTTAATGGCCTGAGCCACCCAGGCACCTCAACATTTTTCCTTTTAACAAAATATCTCCTAAGAACCCTGATATATCCTTCCGACCCAAGCTTTCTCAAATTCTGAGTAAAAGAAATGCAAAAAAGTAAAGAACGTCCTACCTACAGTGTCTGCACTAAACCAACTACCCTCCAAACAAAAGCTAAAAGTTTTCCAAAATTCAACTTTTAGACACTTTAAAAATATTCCCTAAGAGTTATACTTCTCATTCACCATTTTCACCATTAAAAAAACAAGATGATGTACCCCGCCTCGTAAGGAAAAGAAGAGGAAGCGAGAAAGAGGACAAGAGAAAGGGAAGGTCAGGGAGATAGAAACTTACGTGGTGGGTAGAGGAACCCGTAAGTCAGTTCAGCGTTATTTTTATAAAAGGAACACTTATGGACAGGACTAAGAGAAATTCGAAGATCCTGGTAAAGACAGTTGGAAAAATTTTCTGCAGAGAAACTGTCCTGAAAAACAAAATGAAAAGAGCCACCAGGTGTCAGGCATACAAAAGAAAAGAAGACTGCTTTCGGAGTAGCGAAGATGAGCCACCCATTCGGTTACAGGGCTCTGGCTGTCCTTCTCCATTTTCCCATTTTTCTACTAGTATATTCATCTTTTTTCTCACTGAAATGCAAAAACTCTATGATATTAAGGCTATTAGTCATTTTTCATATATGTGCAAATAGTTTCCTATTATGCTGGGCTAATTTTGTGTATTGTGTTTTTTTAGTTGCAAACGTTTATGTAGCGAAATGCTGATTTGGGGGGACCTGAGTCTATCCTCCATACACAACTGCACAGACTGAAGCTGGGGGTGGGGAGCCACTGAACAACAGTGCAGCATGAAAACCTCAGGAGCACTGATGACTGAATTTATGCAGCTTTGATTATAGAAGTCAACCGGACATGTGAACAGAATGAAAGAACAGTGTAATTAAGGCATGAAATGATAGTAAATCTGATGGAAACCTACAAAACACTGTATATATCACTGAGTCAGGTAAAAAAAATGTGTTTACAGTATTGGAAGATAGTCTTCTAAATTAGAACAATCAAATTTATGGTAGAAACTTTATGGTAATTATGTGAATATGTGTGGGTGCGTAATATATATATATATATATTTTTTTTAACACAGGAATTACATACATACACACACATATCCCTGTCTTTTTATTTGGCGTTCTTGATGAGTATTAACAATAGTTTTATTTTGTAAATCCAGTTGCTACACTCAATTAAGCTCTCTCAAATCCCCTTTCCACCGCTTAAGGGCATCCTGTAGCTTGCCAGGCATTCAGTTTCTGAAAATCTGGTTGGTCTAGTTTAAAACTTTCATTTGATTAAAATCTAAATTTCATCCCCTCCCCCATTCTCTCTTTCAAGGCCTGTCTTGTTTCTCTTTCTACCACAGCAGCCAGGGGGCAGGGGTGAGGGGATGGTGGTCTTATTCTGGGGTATTTGCCCCCACCCATCAATCCTTGACTCTTTTCAAGGCCTTCCTGTGTTCTGGGAAGTGGACAGGATCCCTGGCCTCTCCCTGGTCTGGTTTGGGGGCGGGGGGAGGGGTCTTCCTGTAGGTGGTACATGCAGAGAGGTTACTGAGCTTTCATGGCTTCCCCCTAAGGACCCCCTAAGGTGAGCGCAGCTGACAAAAATCCTTGTGCTCACACATCTTTGTATTTAGAACTGAATCACTGCACCTGACTGCAAAATTAATTTCACAAAATTATAAATGACAATCCTAAAATATGAAAACAAACAAAAAGCAAGGGAGAAACTTTTATTGCATGCACACCCCTCATTCCGCACAAGAAGAAATCTGCTCTGAGTCTCAAAGTCACCCAGCTGGTTTGAGGCAGAGCTAGACCCAGAACCTAACCTTCTGACCTGCAGTTCAGTGATCTTCTAATTCAGGAACTGATGACAGAGCCAAGATTAACTGACCCAAACTAACTCTGCTTTCAATGTTTTGCTTAACGATGATCTGAAATAATCACACATAGCTAAAGAGGCGACCAATACTTGCATTTCTGTCGACGGTGTAAGAGGTCCAAAGGGGCATCAGGAAGTCACGGCTGTAACCACTCACGAACTGGTGCTGGTAGAGAAGACAGGCCGAGGTGTTCCTCTGGAGAACTCTGGGTCTTCCATAAGGTAAAGTGCTGCGCTTAATAACCTTCTCTTGGGTTGCAGGGGGAAAAAAATGAAACCGCCATTCAAACATATTTACTGTGAATTCTATGACAGTAATATAATAATACATTCATCCAATTCTTTCCTCTACTTAACACTATTGAAAAGTTATTTTTAAATGTAAAAAAGGAAAACTAATTACAAAGAGCAGAGCCATAAACAATTAACAAAAGGGATTCACTATAGTTTTTGCCTATGAAGATTCTGAAAGATCAGTGCAAGATCACGATACCACAAGAGGACATTACATGAGATCGCGAAGAAATTTCACCATTAGGACTTAAAGATATTGCTGAAATTCTTTAACATTATTTTATTTTTTTTAATGATTTTTTATTATATTATGTTAGTAACATTATTTTAATGATTTATTCTTCAGGGAAAACTTCAGACAGAGAAGTTTCTGGATGGTATAGGTGCTCAGAAAGCAAAAAATCACAACTAAAATTATGAGACGGAGCTGAATGAAACAGTAATAGTAAGAGACCATTTACTGTACTTTTTCCAAGTGTCAAGTGCTTTGTAGAGTCCTTTGTATACGTCATCTAATTTAATTCTTACACAGCCCTATGAATTACAGTTATACACTCATTTCACAGATGAGAAAACAGTAATTTACAGAGTGAATACTTTTTCCATGGACATACAGCTCCTGCGTTCATTCAAACACAAATCAATTCCAGAAGTGTCATCCTTCACCACAATGCTTTGTCATCACAGGGCCATCAAAGATTTCTCTAAACATCTGCAGAGATTTTATTTTTATTTTATTTTTGAGACAGAGAAAGAGAGAAGGAGAGAGGGAGAGCATGTGTGAATGGCGGGAGGAGCAGAGGGAGAGAGAGAACCACAAGCAGATCCACACCCAGTGTGGAGCTCAATGTGGGTCTCGATCTCAGGACCCTGAGTTCACGACCTGAGCCGAAATCAAAGAGACAGATGCTTAACTGACTGCGCCACCCAGGTGCCCCACATTTACAGAGATTTTATATAGGCAAATTCAACTTGGGAATTATGCACAATTTGCCTTTTTATTCCAGAAGGAAAAAACTGAGCCAAGTAACTTAAGGATCAGAGACTATGTCAAAATGTATCAGAAACCATATCAAAGTGACGCGGAACATCCCAGTCACAACTGACGAATGTTAGCAAATGTCAGGGTAAACATGTCTTACCTTCTGCCACAGTCAAATTCAACTGTATCTCAAAATCCACAACTGGCAAGACCTAAAAAGTTAATAATACGATTTTCATCAATGAGAGACACGAGGTTTGGTTATTATTTTTGTTTTGAGACATGTTTTAATCTTGTGACAAACAACTCCTACAGCCTAATTATTCCGTCATGGGACGAAGACAGAGCCATCTTGTACAAGTCAAAGTTTATTTTTTTCGACGAAAAGGATCAAAGTTCAGATGACAGCTGCAAAAAGACAAAACTGTTACCTAAGCACAACACTAGGAATGAAAAAATAAGAATTGCTGCTTTATAACTCATCGCTACTCTTCAAGTCTTTCTATGAGCCTCAAACAAAACGGAAAGCATCGAATCAACTGCTCCCCCAAATCTCTGTCTTTAGGGACACTATCAGTTTTGTTCACTTGTCACATATTTTTATCTTCTTATAACCGTATGTTAAGATAGAAGTAAAAAAGAAACAGTGCCATCCATCCATTTCATACCAAAAAGAAATGTGATTTTTCCCTCTACATTTAAAATTAATTGAGAGATATCTTAGAGGAAGAATACTGTGATTGGTTGACGATCAAGACCTCACTGCTAGGATAACAGCTCAGACTCCATGATTTAGGAAGCTCCGGACTCAGCTGGACTTCTCCCAACCTGCCCCCAGTCAAGTCACAGCACCAAGCAATAGAGACAGAGGGGAAAATGCAAAAGCAAGGAAGAGGAAAAATCAACAATAAAAGGGCGGCATGTGTTCCATCAGAATTGAACATAAATAGATATTTATGCCCTCTCACAGATTTTAATTTGATCGTTAAGTGTTTCTATAGCACGAGCTCTGCAGAGGGTGCTGTAAGATCCGACTGGGCTAGACTTTGGTCAATACTTACCGAAGGATGGCACGAGCAGTCAAGGTTACGTCTGGGGGATCTTGTGAAAGGGCACTGTACCACGGGGTGGACTTCCTTGGGATTCTTTGGGGTATAAACAGGGTTCTTTAGAAGGTGGTTAAGACTTCCATGAGTTCCATTATTAGGAGCAGGCGTCAAATTCAGCAAATCTACACAATTCCAAGAATGGTAAATGGTTACTAGAGGTTTCAAAAGCAAATACACAGCAGACTTATCCTACGATTTTTATCCTTTTTAAACCCTATCTATAAAAGAGTTCTTTACTCTCTACCTAAAATGAAACTATGAAATGCTCTTGAATTTTAGAACATTTATGACTATGCTGTTCTTAATGGAATCACCGATATATATGCTATACTTCTCTCTGGAAACTTCTGAATTTTAATGTGACTATAGTTACCACCACTGCATGCTTATTATATGCCAATCACTGTGCTTATGTATTTTTCTTACCTAATCCTCAAAACAATTTAGTAAGTTATTGCCAATATCTGGTAGCTGAGTAATCACAGTGCTTTGCTCAAGGCCTCAAAGCTACTAACGGAGTAAGACCTAGGATTCAAAACCAGGTTTATCTGACTCTGACTCGTGCTCTTGGTAATAACAGCAAACACTTCTAGAGTAAACCACTTAGCATATGCCAGGCACTGTGTTAAGTGCTTCAGAACATACGAATTCACTTAAGTATATAGGCTCCCACTAGAAGAATTACACTGACGACATATTTGAGTTTTGCAAATGCCCAGTATCACTGTCAGAAAAAGGAAGTGATACTTAAAACACAATATCCAACCATAAAAGTACTAATTAAGAAAGTACAGGGTAAACGAAGACTATATCTCATGGGTCCTCCTCCATTTCTACAACCTTGACATTGTCATCCATGCAAGTATTATCGTTACCAGAGGTTCTGCCTGTCTTGTGACAGGGGTCACAGACTCCAAACTCTTTCTCAGGCTTCCACTGCAGACCTGTTTCGGTTGTCATACAATTAAGCCCAAGGCCTGGCAAACTACAAGGCACTGGGGCTGTACAGACCCCCCTGCTCTGGCTGCTCCAATTCACCCGTGGGCGGCCTCGTGGAAGAACCGTAAGTCATCGGATGTCATGATCCCATAATCTTTTCAATGACTCTGGGTCAGGAAGAAGAAGGTCGGTCTCCCCTCATCATCATCTCTACAAAGATGCCCACCATGTGACCTACTTTTGAGAATCCCATTCCAGGTCCATTTTAAAGAAGTCCGTTCCCACTTACCACACATTAAGTTATAGACTTCGATATTTTCAAAGGCGTCCACTTCAGTGTTGTGCTTGAATCCAGGTCCGTAGCCAATAAAGAGGGCCTACGTGGGCCAGAAAAGTACCAGTGTGTCAATTCATTTCAGCTGTGTGCCTAAAATTATTTTATATTATCCACGCTGTACATATCTAAACTGGCTAAGATCATGGGAAAAATACTGTGTCCATGGACTTGGCGGGATACTGTTTTAACTGGTGTTGCACATTTAATCTGAGGACATGTGGGCTATTGCTCTCAGCTTTACTGCAATTCCTGACTTGACAGTCAGAACAGAATGAATGATGAAACTATTGCTCATCTGTGAAACGGGATACAAAGGTCACCCTGCCCACCTCGCACAGTGCTGTAGGCGTCAAATTAAATCACTGTTGTGAGTACATTCTGAAATTTTACATTGCTGGGTAAATGTGAGGCATTACCTTCATGTAGAACTAAAGTATGATATCTTTTCCCCTATTAAATCACTAGTTTTCATTTACTGTGGGGCAATATTCTTAAGGGAGCACAAATACACGCAAAATAACATCTAGAAATTTAATATGAGGTAAAAGTCACACGTTTATGAAACATGAATATAAAATTTTAACAGTAGTCTCTTAATGTAATGCCCAAAGTAAAACAGCTATATGAAATTATAAGCTTCATTAATTCTCATTCAAGACATACAATCACACTCCATGTTTCTAAGTCTATAACTTTATATAGTTTTCTTCAGATATAAGCTATTATTTTTTTAAGTGTAACAAGCTTACTTACTTGCATATTTGAAAGCAAATTGTCAGAACCATGGAATCCAATCCCACAATCTTTCCTTTCTGAAGGAGTCCTAATTTTGACATAATATGAATTAATGATGTAAAGTCTAGTCACACAGCCAAGTTTATAATCATAACACTATTTCTGTTCATAAAGAACAAGTAACTATTTTGTTAAACCAGACAAAAAAAGGTACACGAAACCACCAGGCGTGGAAAGCATTAAGGGGTCACCCTTATCTTTTATTTTGTAGATAAATCAACTATATAGGAAATGTAGCATGGAGGGGAAAAGCCACTAGCATTGACACAGAACTAGTTTTGAACTCTGACTATGCCATTTACCAGCTGTGACTTCGTCAAGTTAGTTATCTTCTCCTGGTTCCAATTTCGCCATGTTGGGTTGTTCGTACAAATTAAATGGCTTAGTCTAAAGAAATCTTTGGAATACGTAGGTATTTGTGAAATATTAGCACATTATTAATATAAGGGTAAGGACCATCCCTTCCTTCATATTCTTCTTCCAAATACTAGAAGCACAGCTCTCTAGTGAAAGGAGAGACGGTGAAATGTTAACTGAATCCTTGTTCACTGCTTAGGTTTCCTGTATCATCCCCAGCTTCCTGGCAACTCTCAAAAGAGTTAATGATCATGTTTTGAGATATTAACAACATCAACCATCCAAATAATTTTCCAACACACCAGAAAACTGAGGTGAAAGAACAACCCTATGAAGAAAGTAATTGCTCATTATCATAAAGAGCTTTTACCAATTATTTGCTGGATTTAAAGGTATTATTAGGATAGCTGTAATGTGCAGAAGAGATACAATGGTTAAGTAGTAACACAAGCGTAGAACATAAGAAATAATCAATACGGACGTGAGCAGAGCAGTGGTTCCTAGCTGGGGGTGCATGGCCCTCCCCAGGGAACTTCGGGCAATGTCTGGAGACATTTCTGACTGGCACAACTGTGGAAAGGAAGCTTCTTCATCGAATGGGTAGAAACCAGGGATGCTTGCAGACATCCTGCAATGCACAGGACAACTCCCCACAACAAAGAATTATCTGACCTAAAAGGTCAATAGGCCAAGGTTGAGAAACCCCAGGACAGAGTGAAGAGAATCCTATTTGTACAGTTTTCATATAACAACATTGTTGGCAAGGGCCCAATGGTGACACTGAATTACTAACATATCAGGCTAAGTTTACCTGGAAACCATCAGAACTTACAATGCAAGCTGCCACTGAGGGTCCAAATAGAACGTCAAGGGCTCAATCCTGTCATTTTTGGCAAAGTGCAAACGCTTTGGTAAGAAATGTTTCAGGTAAGGTTTGAAGTGCTGGTTTGGTTCCCGGCACTGAAATTATAGAAGGTAAAGAAAAACTCTTATTTCCATAGTTTCTTATGTGTAAACTTCTCTTGAAATTGTTTAAATCAATGCATTTTTTCTGATAAAAATTTCATCAGCCTGCTCACTAAGTCACAGATGCAAAAATAACTGAGTTCCTAACTTATATAATGTACCATTTGACCATTCTCAACAATACTCATATTTTTTACAGAAAATCAGGATTGCTGCATAAAAATCCCAAAACTCTTAGACTGTGTCACGCGATTTTGAGTTACTACTGATGATATTCTTTTCAAACACTTACAACTACAACATTAAGAATTTTCTTTAATGCTTAAAGCACACCAAGTAAAAAAATGTACTATAAATAACCCATCACCGGGACAAAAACCTATTTTTTTAAATGGCCATAAAGACTGGTAGGAAATATACAATAATGCTAACAGTACCAATGGTGATACAGCTGTAATTTTTTTCCTTTTTTTTTTCCAATTATATCTTCACTGTCATAAAAATTAAATAATGATAAATGAAATCTTAAAAACTTTTTAAAAATATTTATTTATTTGAGAGACAGAGAGAGAGCGCGTGTGCGTGTGCACGAGTGGGGAGAGGAGGGGTAGAGGGAAAGGAAAGATGATGAGCAGGGAGCCTGACATGGGCTCAATCCCGGGACCCCGAGATCATGACTTGAGCTGAAGACAGATGTTTAACTCACTGAGCCACCCAGACACCCCCTTGAAAACTTTCAATGCTAGTTTATTGGGACATGTCCTTAAAGATCTTTAAAAATAATAGGGCATTTAAATGTTGGCCCACATACTCAAAAATTCTTTTTTTCATGTTCAAAAATTCTAACGCTAAAATCCAAGAACAGATACTGAACCTCTTTTCTAAATATATATTAAACAAAACTAACAGTAACTAGATAATGAAAACATAAAGATATCTACTCACAGAAAGATTTCTGGCAAGGTCTTCGTAATCAACTGAAGGGGGGACAAAGATAAGAATTAATTGTTGATGGTATGCTACAATTAAAAATAAAACAAAAATGTTGAATGTCAGATTCAAACTCTGTATTTAAATTTCAAAACACATTTCAAACAGCTTATTTAAATGATTATGTATCAGTCATTGGCAGAATGAGAGAGATCGTTAGGAACCACCCCATGCCTGTGAAATTGTGTCCTACTGTTAAATGAAAAGGCAAGTTACAGAATATCTATCTATCCATCTGTTCATCCATATGTGTGTCCATCCATCTATCTGTCCATGCATCTAGATCTAGTATGATTTCAAGGTATAAAAATTAAAAAACAAACATGTCTTATATACGCATACCAGGTATCAGGAAAGACATATTCCAAGCCTAGCAATGTTTATCTCTAGAGAGAGGAAATGAGTTGTGAATTAGGGAGATTCAGGGAAACCGTTACTTTTTACTTTACATATTTTGGTATTTGACAATTCCAGAATTTCCAAATAAAAAGGACACAGGGGACCTAGGAAGAGAGGGCAAGTAGACTAGTTTTGAAACCGAATTTGATAACAAGACCATAGATTTAGTATATTCTGTGCTACAAATCAATAAATGTCTAGCTTTCCAAGATTCTTCTAGTTATACTTTACATAATTTTGAGAAAGTTATTCAGATCAAAGAACATGTATTGTATATATGTTTTATGTATGTATATTGATAAATAAATATAGATATAATTTTTGCTTTAATTTGGAAAACTGAGGCCTAATGAGATAAGGGTGTGGTCAAAGCTTTGCCACCCCATCCTAAACTGTTCTGGGCACTGCCCCCACTTGTACAGTTTTTATAACAGGCTTTGTAACAATTGTATACTACTTTTATAAATTTAAAAAAATGCTAATTAAAACTTGCCAGGCATATAGAGTCTATGCTTAGTGTCTCTATATTAATATACATTTTCCTGCAGTGAAATCTATGTCTCCTCATGAATATTCAACAGTATCTACTGAAACATACAGCACTGCAGTGCCCATACCTAACCGATTCCGATAAATGTCAGACAAGCTTTTTTCTCTATTTCAAATTCAACTGTAACAAAAAAATAAACAAGACTTGCTGTAGGTATCTGAAAGTTACCAAAGATGGCAATCAAAAAGCGGGCTATAACAAAGGTCTAAACAATTAGGAAATGGACCTCTTTTGCAAAAGAATTAATATTTAAAAAAATGTCTTGGCTGTTCGGGTTCCACATGTGTCCAAGAGAGAACATGAAATTTCTTCTCTGTTTATAAGACATGTTCCTACTGTGTTTTGGAATGGTCAGAGAAAGTCATTTCTGAGGACAGAAACCAGTTGTTTATAGAATTTTAAGAACTACAGAATTGCCAACATTCCTCCTCATCATAGAATATTATTCTATAACAGCTCTAAGCTATTTTAATGGAATGTCATTAATTAAACTTGAGTCCATGTAGCTGAACTTTGCAGTGCTTTTTTCGTACAAGTAATCTCGAACCTAATACAAGTAAAACACACACTACAACATAAAATTGTACTAAGCTCATCAAATCATATGCTTAGCAATAAATAACAAAGATAAGCGGTTAGACCTGTGTCCTCACACCCAATGCCTTTATAAAATTCCTTTGGGTGCAGAAGATCTGCATTGGAGAATCAAGCATGAAGAGGAAATTCACTTTAACTGATGCACTTTAGTGTAGAGACAGAATAATTTAGAGGAATGTATCCTGAATGTAATCATAGTCAAAGTTAGCATCCACATATACTCACATGTAAAGTACTTATCTGGGACATCAGAGGGTCTCAACCGAGCTGCGGGTCCATACACAATTCTAATATCTTTAACATCTCCCAAATATTTATTCAGATATACGTATTTCTTGCAATTGCCTTGTTCCATGCCTGGGAGGAAAGAAAATTCCCAACATGTCGCAACTTTAATAAGGAATTTCACATGCAGAAGAGAATTTCTTTCACCTCCAGAATTTAATTCAATAAATATGTGCTCAGTGCTCACGTTAAACGTCTAATAGGTGAGACACAGAATTTCAGCCATAGATACCACTGCACTTCCCCCAAAAAAACTTTTTCCCATCCTTCATCCATAATCAGTTCAATATTTCTTATTTCTTAGGAATATCACAGTTTCAGGCTGAATAGAAAAACCTACTCATTTTCCCCAGATCACCTAGAATACGAATGGTAACATAAAATTCTCAGTCCTGTTCCGGAACTGTAGCTTCTTTGGGACAGAACTTCTTACAACCATTTCCTGAAATAGCTTTTAGTAATTATTTCTGAAGCAAACAATAACAAGAAAAAAACAAACAAAAAGAACTTGTTTTCTATTTTCTTATGCACTCTCTGCTTTTGTACTCCCAAGGCTGTCAAACAAACATGTTCTAAAGGTCAAAGTAAGTAAAAATGAAATTAACATAGCGCTAGAATTTATACCACTTCTAAAATGAGACTTACCATGCTAAAGAAAATAGGACATAATAATGTGTTCAATTAAATCTAAGATTGTTAGACTAGATTTACCAAAATTTAATATTAAATGCTTTTTTTTAACTATTCAAAATTCCTTCCTATGTAACCCTTCCCCACATCAGGAAATGGGTGCATTGTCACTGACAGGCTCTTAGGTTTCTGTGAATTCTGTGTTTTACTTATACTTTATGTTTAATATCATTTTTTCCTAAAAACTTTCCACAAGTAACTCACATTAAAAAAAATATAACAATCAGAAGAAATAATGAAACAATAACCAATCAAGGAAACTTTTTTGGGGAGCACCATTTAGCCTGCAGGGTAAATGATGCGAAGTCAGATTACCATGATCTGAAATAAGGATGAGGTTCAGGCATCGATGCAAGTTCAGCTCTTGCAGACCATCCATCAGCATGCCAACCATGCTGTCAACCCTCTGCAATGCTCTGATGACCTACAAAAGGGAAGCAACCTCATGTGATGGATTCCATAGTAACGGCTACTGCTATATAAAGCTATCTCTGTTCATACAGGGAAAGTTCAGTGGATGCAACTACTATGATGAACAGATTTACATTAGGCGAAGACAGGTCAGGTAAGACAATGCCCATTAACAAAAGAAGGGCCCAAATCCCATACGTACGTGCTCAATTGTAAGTATTGGGAATGACTCCAGCTGATCTGATTGTCTAAACTGTCAAAAATGTCAAAATCATTCATGAAATGCTTTTTATCGTTCTTGCATGTATTTGATTTTTCAAGTTAGAACGAGGAATACAACCCACTATTTCCTTACAAACTGCATGTATTTTGCATATGTTGTATCCCAAGGACACAGGAGAGCAAATGATTTCAGCAACTTGCTTTTGACACTTCTCTTTTCAGCTCTCCTTACAAAACCACCCGAGGAAAATTCTTTGCAGTTCTACATGTGCTTTCTGTTATGCATCAAATTAGTCTTATGTCTACGGTCAATGAATTTCACTGTAATATGAAACAAGTCTCCCAATATGGTCTTTCAGTCACTCAATGGTATCCAAGTAATTCGAATTGGAATTTTTAAGTATTCAAAATAAAGTACGTTTCGATGTGCCAGTAATATTAGAATTTAACAGAGGTTACAAGTTGGTGAATATGATACAAAAAGCAACAGGCTCAATCTTGAACGCAGATGCATCAGAAAAGTAGTACTTTGGCAAATCTTCAATGACATTAGAAAAGGCAGCCCTGACTTTACAATTCATATGATCTGATAATTGAACAATTACAAAATGATCGTTAGACTTATTTGTAGTGAAACTGACCTGGACAGCAGTCTTAAGTGTCAGGGAATTTAGTGAATGAATAAAAATTACACTAGCATCTGGCCAACTCTCAAACCAATGTAACACTGACAAAAAGCTTTTCCCTTTCACCAATGATGACATGGTCACGTTGTCCGCCATGTGTCTTCCTTATCCCGAGCATTTGTGCTTAGTTGAAGGACAGAAGCAAAGCAAGGGCACATGGAATTACTAACTACATTAGAGCTGCTGCAGATGGATTTTGATGGAAAGATCTAGAGAGTATATATAGACCTAGATTGAGGGTCAACTTCCCTCTCTCTTTCCTCTCTTTTAGCTGACAAGATGGCACCCAAGAGGAACCTATGCTTTGAGAGGGGCAAATGTGGAGTAAACCCAGGGTAAGGGAAGCCAGGAGAAGATCGTTTAGGCAGGTGTTTTAAATTCAAGTGAGAAAAATGAGCCTATGTTCTCCCCTCCTCCTGCTGTTGCTGAAGCAAGCATTTAGAGCAAGTAGCACGGCAGACACGTTAGGATAGGCTCTGGACTAGACTCTGTGCTAAAGAGTCTTTGAGGCTCACAAACTATCCAGTCTGGGGGTGAAATTCTAGCTATTCCTAGTCTTTTATCTCTTGGAGTCACATGGGGGAAAAGACAACAAGGATTCTGAGATTAGGGACCTTGGCTATACCGATTCACCTTTCATCATGATCAACAATATTCACAGATCCTTCTTGTTTCTTTTCAGATCTCAGGTCATAAATAAAATATACATCATAAGGGAACTCAGCTTAGAGGTACAAAGAAAGAAGCTCAAATCATTTTCTGTTTTAATGCTTCCTCTGCTCCAAGATACCAAAATTATATGGCCACACAAAACTGAAAGCAGTATTTGATCTTTTAAAGCACTATACCGATTACAAACATAGCCAGGAATGAGCTAAGTTCCTGAAAGTGTGTCAGGACAAATTAAGACCTTACATTGACAGTCTTAGTCCATGAGCTGTTTCCCCATCTCTAGCTTCCTAGTAACTGCTGAATAAAACCATGGTTACTTCAAATTCTCTATAGTTTTGACAAAATTTCCTATTTTTTGATGCCCGAGCTCTGTTGTGAACATGAGCTCAGAGATCAGAGATGTATCTCCTAGGGTGGAGAGATCAAGGTAGGCTTCTTGTGCTATTTGACTAATTCTCCTATATTGCCATAGAAAATTGGAGTCTTACCCACTTACAACATTTCCAAAGAGCCCTTAGTTTTTTAGGTCGATGTACGGAGAAATGGAGTGGATAAAGGCTTTGGAACTGAGAATAAGGAATTTACCATCAGTTCAATTTAGCACTGTGGAAAGTACAGACAAGCCAAATTCTCCCTACTGTTATTTTTACTAAAACACATCCTTTGGTTTAGTAAAACTCTGCTTACTACTCATTCCAGAACCACGGAATCTTAACGAATGGTCTAGAAACCTGCTTCAAAGCAAGCTTTAGTTAGACGTAATCACCGATAAAAAGGTACTTACTTCACTGCTGACTGGTCCATACGAATGACCTGAAGAATCTGGTTCTTCTAAATACAGAGTGTAAAAGTGTGGTCTAAATCAAACAGCATCAAAATGTAATATTTTATAAACACATTGTAAAACAGAACGGAAAGAATAATTTAACAATCCATAGTGATTAAAAAGTCTACACCACTGGGGTAACATTTCTAAACTTGCTGAGAAATAATTTACAGGTTTGGAGTTCTTCAAAATGCCGCTATCCGAGCTCCATAAAAAGAGTCCATTTGGATATAAAATGCCAGAGCCAGCTGCAAAGTTTTCTTGCAGCTCATTTTAAAATATTGTGTGATTTCTATAAAACAAAGGAGTATTTACCATAGAAATTAGGCCTCTACATACCTTTCATCTTTAGGAAGCTGCAACCACTTAAGAATAGCTAAAATCCTTTCTTCAAACGGTATGGAACTAAAATTAAGAATAAGCAAAATGAAACAATTTGTGACAATTGTTCGAGTTTAAAGTATCAGCGTTTTTCTCACCAAAAATAGCACTGAAAGACTAAAACAATTCCATGCATTATGTTTGAAGCAATGCAAAAATTTTATTTTAAATTTGTTTTCCCAATAAAGAAACAAAGGTTAAGCTTTACACATATGAAAGCTGTCACTGGGTTTAAAAATTTGCTTCTTGGGGTGCCTGGGTGGCACAGTCTGTTAAGCGTATGACTCTTGATTTCTGCTCAGGTCGTGACCTCAGGGTCATGAGATCGAGCCCCGCGTCAGGCTCCCCACTCAGTGAGGAGTCTGCTTGAGATTCTCTCTCACTCTCTCCCTCTGCCCCTCCCCCCCGCTCTCGCACATTCTCTCTCTCTCTCTCAAATAAACAAATAAGTATTTAAAATAATAAATAAATAAAAATAAAAATTTGCTTCTTATACCTACTTGAGGATATTATTCCTGCACTGGAGAACAGCAATTGCTACCAGGTGAATAACCCATGTGTCAATAGATTCTAGAAGGGCACCTTATGGAGAGCTCACTAGTTCGAGACTCAAAAGTTGGAGTCAGTCACCACAACTTCATTTCTTATTCCTGCCCAAGGAGCTGAATGCAAACTCCAACATGATACCAGCACTTTCCAAAAAAACCTCTAGAAAAAACTTTGTCTAGTTTTACTGTCCATCCATCTATTCAAAACCCATTTACCCTCCATCTAAAAGGTAGCTGAGACAGAGCCCTTATGCTGACCATTCTCATTTTTCAGCCAACACTTCACAGAAACGCTGGAATTCAGGACTGGATAAAAAGGAGAAGCTGAGATTTAAAACAAATAAGCTGTTCTGAAAAAAATGCACCTATACATACCCATTATATATTTTATAGATGTCTGGGAAAATTCCATTAATTTCCACATCTGATCCTGGCCAAAAAAATGTGCCACTTTTCAGGCCTTGATATTTAGCAGTGTGCCAAATCTGAGCAAGAGAATGAAGGCAAGTCAGAAGCTTACACAACCGTGCATTTGTTAGAAAAGTATGTGTTCATGTGACATCAGTGCATTCCTCTCAACGGCTACAATATTTTTGAAGTTAAGGAGCTTCAGGAGTGAGACTATAAAATAATCACTTAATAGGACTCTGAACAGCAGCAAAATGAAATGAAATAGAGATTAAATTAACCTAAAAAATATAGACACCGTCATTTGGAAACCTATGCAACTTTCAGAGCCCTAGCCTTACTTAATGGTCTCCCCCTGCAAGAAGAAAATATTCCCAAATATACATGTGTTTAATTTGTTGACATTTTTGTTATGTAACTAACACTTATTAAGGACTTACTGCCAATTACAATTCTAAACAGTATCCCCATAAGCATCCCAAATATTAATTTGGTTAATCCTCACAATAACCCCCTGAGGTCGTTAATGGCATCATCTACAGTATAAATATGAGAAAACTGAGCCACAGAAAGAATAATCTGCCAAAAGTCACATAGTTTTAAATATCAGCACTAAAATTTGAATTTATACCCTGTAAATTAAACACCATGATCTTTTTCCTTCTAAGAGGAATATCGAGACTATCCAAAAAGACCCCACAGAATTTTTGTAGCCATTTTTTAAAAATACAAAGAACACATCTAAACCATGGCCAGAAAGAATCTTCTAAATTAGCATATACAAATGAAGTCAAAGTCCACCTCCTTCAGAAACAATTAGTTTTGTGTGGATCAAAATATGGCCCCCAGACTACTGCTAGAAACTACCAGTACAGGAAGGTACAATCAAGCAGGAGAGAGAAGAAAAATGGTCCGAATTTCCCCACCCCAGCTATGAGATAAACTATTCTCATTACACAACGATACAAGCTGTGTTTGGGATTATCAGCATTCATGACCATCTATAAAAGGATGGCCACGGACACGATCAATGATGTAGGTTTAAAAGCTCCAGGGAATCTGTTATTTTACTCTGATTGAAATAGAGGAGAATAATTTTAAAAAACTATTTTAGTAGCTAAAACAAACAAAACGACTCACTGGTTCTCCTTTGTACCACTCAGGATTAAATTTCTCCTTACTTCTAAGTGCGAAGAAAGCGTTCATTTTGGGATCATATATTTTATTGTCAATTATGCCATGGGATTCTGGATAAAGTCCCTAAAAAATATAAAAGCAGGTTTTATGCAAGTTGTGAGTTTTTTAACGTTAAATAAAGTCAAAGAACAAAATCATCGAGGAGAAAGAGGTGACTGAAGCTACAGGAAACTTAACATGGTTTAAGGAAAGAACAAAACAATGGGACTATCAAAACACAACCTACCACTAAAGATTTCATATAGTGTTTGTGTTTTACATTATGCAGCAGGAGAAAATAAGTTAGGAATGGTATGGATGAGGGCATATTTAAATAGGCAGCCTCCCCAATTTTTTTTTTAAAGATTTTATTTTTATGTATTTATTTATTTGAGAGAGAGTGCAAGCGAGGGGAGGAGCAGAGGAAGAGGGACAGGCAGACTCCAGGCTGAGCACAGAGTCTGACACGGGCCGGATCTCACAACCCTGAGATCATGACCTGAGCCGAAATCAACCAACTAAGCCACCCAAGCGCCCCTACAGCCTCTCCAGTTTTTAAAAAAGTGTTCTGTGCTCCTTCTGCATTGCTGAGTAGGCATCTCTGTAGGACAGACTTTGTTTTAGTTGAGTCTGAGCACAGCTTGTAGTAACACAGGCTAAAGAATTAATTTTCTGGCTTCAACCCTAATACCTAATGAATTTGACTTTTTTTCTGGATTCCAATTAAACTGGGAAACTTTAAAACAAAAACAGGGCTCTAATCTTATCTACAGTCAGGCAAAATGGATTGCTTAAACTCTTGCATCAAGATGACTGGAAGGATCAGTTAAGAACCCTTGGGGCGCCTGGGTGGCACAGCGGTTAAGCGTCTGCCTTCAGCTCAGGGCGTGATCCCGGCGTTCTGGGATCGAGCCCCACATCAGGCTCCTCCGCTATGAGCCTGCTTCTTCCTCTCCCACTCCCCCTGCTTGTGTTCCCTCTCTCGCTGGCTGTCTCTGTCAAATAAATAAATAAAATCTTTAAAAAAAAAAAAAAAAGAACCCATGAGCGTGGGACAAATTTGTACAAATACAGCAAGCTACAAAACTATAAGAAATAAGACACAAACACTGGAGAATCTTAAAACTGAAAGGAAACCAAGAAATAATTTTTTGAGTCTTTAGTCACCTCTTTTCAAGATGGAAAAATTGAGAACAGAAGGTAAAGTGACCTTCCCCAAACTGCAGTTAATTAGTGGCTGAGCAAAGACTAGGTTTCCTTGCTTAACTACATACTGGAAAAGAAGTTCTTCTTTTCTGATCTGATGCCTAATTATTCACTCAAAAAATGTAACATTTACATCTCACTTCTGTGAACATATAAAAGTCGAAACTTGGAGCTTACAGTGACAATGCTGTAGTGATTGGGAAAAGTTTTTGTTGGATATACTGGTTTCATGTTTTTGGTATATGTTCCACAGTTTTCTACAAGCGAAAAAAAATTAAAGATTGTTATTAAATGCAACTGACAATCTGTTTACTTTATCTAGCTTTGCTACCAAATAAGTCTAAATAGTATTAGAAAATTAACCCAGGAGGGATTTATAACCCTATAAAAATTTAGAGTTAATTATAAAGCAACATTGTAGATTCAAATTCAATGTTGAGTTAATTTTTCTCAGAAAAATATTAAACAAAATAATTAAGCCAATGAAAGAATTATCCCATACTTACATTAAGTACCAGATGGACCACTTGTAATAATGAAGCCTACTAGATCTTTGTTTGATCCTACTTAGTGGTCACATACCTAAGTAACGAGAGGTAGTTAAAAAAAAAACCAAAGTGCATTGGTAGCAAAATCTGCAAAATTAAAACAAGGGTGAAGCAGTAGCTGGGGGGACAGTGTCCCAGTGTGAAAATCCAGAACCAGCTAACTCTGGACAAACTCAATACGGCTCTAAAGACAAAAGGAATCTTCTGGCTTCATGCCATAGAAAGCACAGAAGTCAGACTGTTCTGGATTTAGCCTGGGTGTCATGCTCCTTTTCTCCTGCCTCTACTGCTGAGAAAAAAAACCCAAAAACACGTAGACTAATGATTCTGGCATTTCAGTGCATCATTGTTGAAAACGTTCCTCAGACTGGCATGCGTCTATCTATCTCAGTGTCTTCCAAACAGTGCAGAATTACAGAGTATGTCCCCCAGTATCCAAAGCTGGGGCTTAGGCTAATTGTGTACTGATTTCTTTTAAACTTCACATATAGTCCCCCCGACTCCTTAATTCTGAACTCAGGATGCCATGTTTGGTGCCATGGAAACAAACTTTCCTCCTAATGGTCACAAAGGACCAGATTCAAGCTTCAAAGCCCATGGGCCTGATAAGAACAGAGCTTTCCTTGACCATGCCTGCTTTTTGCTAAACAATTTTTTTTCATGTCAATGATTATTTATAAAAACTATTTTCTTCTAGGTAAAAATTAAAAACAGAAATTTCAAAAAGTTTTCCCAAAATTATTTTGGTTTGTCATAAAAGAAGTAAAATAAATGCACACATGTATTTACTGAGAGTGATTTTAATGTTTAATCTCATATACTCAAGTCTAGTAAATAATATTTTAGAATTCCAGAACACTAAAATCATTGTATTAACATCTATTTCAGCCTTAAATTACACTGTAACTACGTAACTACTGATCACTGATAATGAGCCAAGTTCTACAATTTTTATACCATATACATATTTTTTCCCTTCCCAGTAACAATGACGATACAAGTGATACCCATATAATGGGGGGTTAATGTGCTTTACAACTTGAGCATTAATAGTAAGACCAGTCTACTATTGCATCAATAACTTCTAGAATAATCATTCAATTAAGGCCTTGTATGAGGCAAAGAAATTGGAAGGATGTTACATGATACTGGCAAATATTCAATGTCTACACTACTAGAATCATACCAGAAATACCTTCAGTTTCGAAAATTCTCTTTTAAGATGTAATAATTATTAATGATTTTTCCACAAAAGGAATCCAAAATTCTGAGGAAAAAAATTTAAACTGTATTATCTTAGAAGTATTTAAAAGGCAGCTTCAAAATAATTACAATAATTACAATACAAAACAATTACAATAATTACATGATCAGGTTGAACTACTTCACAGCAGAGATATGTGGTAAAACACAGTCTGCCAGTATTTTTCCAAAAAAACCTGCCTCTCTAGTCTATCTCACTAAAACGGTGACACTCCCAGACAGCGAACGCTGAAGTTACTCACTTAGTTTGCTAATAACAGGAAGAAGGCCACCCCAGGTGTGTAAATATTCTGCCCTGAAGCCATCCAAGGAAAATAAGAGGGTAGGAGGTGTTTCAAACCTGGATAATGAAAAAGAAAAGAAAAAAAAAAACAATGTTTAAAAAAGCAGAAGGAAGACACACATCCAATGAAGGTTCTTCTCCTTCCTTGGCACAGGTCTCATGAAGATTTCTCGCTGAGGTTGGTACGTAAACTAAAGTAAACTAACGAGCTCAGCGAGCATCCTTATAAAGGAGACTTTACACGGATATCCATGTACATGCTTTTACATTTCATTACATATACATATGATATATACATTTATCATCAAGTACTATTTCTCCAGCACTCATGCCATTTTGAGCCACTGTATGGAGAATATCATTCATGGTCCCTGCTATTCCAAAAGCTGGACCAAATGCTACTAATACATAATAATATTTTCCCAATTTGCAGAAGAATAATTGTTCATAAATAGCATTTTCTAAATTATGTTTTTGTTTCCATTAAGTTTTTTCCTGAACAACCACTTTCTGATATTGTCTCTATATGAATCGACTAGATGGTACTTCACATCGCATAAATTGTATATAAAATTCAGTTTTTAAGTTTACTACATTTGGAAGATATTACTATTTAGTAGAGAAGTTTGAGATGTATTCACTGCTTTTAAATAAATAAACAACAAAGAAACGATCCAAAGCTAGGAATGAACAAGGAGGGCACACGTGCGCGTACACACACACACACACACACACACACACACACACACACACAAGGTGTGTGGTGTGGAAACCCAAAGAAGGAGGCAAAAAACACGTACAATGATGTGCTCAGTCAAAGAGAATAACTATGTGCAACTGTTATATGGCCAAACCAGAAGAGGCATGGTTCAGAAATTCTGAACTTCTAATGTACCTGGTGGATGATAGGAGAGTTGTACATCACAGGATAACTGTAAAAAAAAACTTTCCACTTAAAGTTTACTCAGTAATTTAAAATTTGAGAGCAAATGCTTAACTTTGCCTTACTTTTTTCAATTCTACCTCCTCCTCAGCTTACTCTCACACACAAACACAAAAGGAAAAAGAAAAATTGGTATGTGTTTTCCACTAACTAGTGTTTGCACCATAGCTCAGTTAGAAGATTCCAGAATCAGGTGCATAGGGTCTCAACAGTCCATAAATGTATATAATTATTTGTATTCACTCAACATAAAACATAAACAGTTTATTGTGCCACCAGGGAAATATACTGATATAACTTCCGGTATAATAACGTATGTTCTAAATTATGATCTCATTTTAAAGAAAGGAATAGTTACATTTCCACTAAAAGGATCAATATTACAACTGAAAAATAATGACCAATATGTAGAAAGAAAAGAAAGATTCAAAATGCACTAAATCTGGGGTGCCTGGGTGGCACAGCGGTTAAGCGTCTGCCTTCGGCTCAGGGCGTGATCCCGGTGTTATGGGATCGAGCCCCACATCAGGGTCTTCTGCTATGAGCCTGCTTCTTCCTCTCCCACTCCCCCTGCTTGTGTTCCCTCTCTCGCTGGCTGTCTCTATCTCTGTCAAATAAATAAATAAAATCTTTAAAAAAAAAAAAAACAAAATTCACTAAATCTAAATTTTCCAATATACCTTGGATTTAAAGGACAGCTCAAGGTACAGGAGAGGTCTCCCTTTGAAAAAAGTATCTTCTATTGTAATTTTTTGGTTTGGGTTTAGTTTTTGCTGCTGCTACTACTGTTGTTTAAAACAAAAAAGTACTCTCTCATGCAAAAGAAAAAAAATACACATCCTATAAAGCAAAAATAAATTCTATACACAAACGAAATAAGCTAACGTACAGCTTTAGAATTCTTAATAGTTTGGGGAAAAAATCATGACTGTAAAAGGTAAAAATGTATTTCTGCAGATGAATAATTCCAATTATACAAGGTAGTAGATCTCAAGTGGAGCAAAGATAAATCTAGCTAACATCTTCATAACATTTCCTCCCTTTGAATTACACACTAATTTCTTGATGGCCTACTATACATAAGGTGCTGTGATAAATACTTCAAGGACAAAAAGAACCATATGAATTATAAAAATTACGCAACACTCTCTCACAGATACATTGCTTATCCCCCAAATTTGTAAGTGAATCAAAATAACAAAAAGTAAGAAAGCTGTAAAGGAATTTGCTGCAGATTTAACTCTCAAAGCTACAAATCAAAGTAAAAGGCCTTCCTTCCTAAGGAGAAAGACAAAAGATTTCCACCCACCGCTCACGAACACTAAAGACTAAATAGTCATGACCTCTCTTTTTTCCGTTAGCTTCCAGAGTGGGAGTCCTTCCATAATCAACTCTACATCACCAGCACCCAACACAAGGCCTGGCTAGAAATACTATTTAATGAAACAATGATTATTATTTTTATCTTTTCAATTTAGAATGAGAAAAAAAATAGTACCTTAGAAAAATAGTATTTCAGAATATCATCTTACCCTGCTGGACACTGTGGCTCATTAATGCTCTCACATGTTTCTTCTACCCAACTTTTCTCTCCTAAAATATTTTCAAGAAATAAAACAAGTTGCACACACTGAACCGTAACGATAATTGTGATGCTGTGAGACATATTAAGACAAATTCCAAAAACAAAATGTTAATAGACATATAGATAATATGGGGCATGATTCTAGGGAAATATAACAAAAACAAAGTTATTCTGTTTCAAAATCAGAGTTAGTTGACACCAGGAAGAAAAAATATATAGTTGTAGGACTAAACCATATTACTGTATTTGTGAGAACTTGAAGGCATCCTTGTTAATATTTTCAGCCAAAATTTACAAGCCTCATTTATCCACCTGACAATATCTTCTAGTACTAAATCCTTGATACCATAGTTCCTCTCATATCAATTTCAAAGAACCCTTGGACAAGACATCACAATCGCATCAGTTTACATAATACCCTATAACCATGCACAGTAATTTCACACCTATTCTTTCAACCTGTGGCAGACATTGTCCCCACTCACTACGAGGGCACCTGGGACATAGAAGTCAGCCAGGACTGCAAAAGTCATCTTTCCACAAGGCAGCATTCAATAGAAGCTAATGGACCCCTGGGTGGCTAGTCAGTTAATTGTCTGCTTCTCCTCTCCTCCCCGCTTGTGCTTTCTCTCGTATTTCTGTCAATCTCTCCCAAGTAAATAAATAAAATCTTTAAAAATAAATGAAGAAATATGTAGCTAATGTCCAAATAACATGAAGAAGGGGTGGAAGCGGGACAGGGAGTAACTATAGATGGAACAAGATTTGCTGAGCATAGATAATAGTAATTCTTCAACTGACGGATGGATATAAGATTCACTGCATACTTTCTTTATGCATGTTTGCATTTTTCTTTAATAAAATGTTTTTAAAATATTTTTTTCAGCCAACATAGTTGGTCCATAAATAGGACTCCTAATGTAAAAAATAACACCCCTGCAAAAGCCCACGGCCACCTAGGGGGATGGCAGGCTGCTGTGGAACCAGATGGGCAGGTGGAGAGCTGACCTCGGCACACGGCGCCGTAGTTGACACAGCAGTCGCCCTTGTCCCTGCAGTCATCTGAACAGGAGCAAAGGCTTCGGGACAACCTTTTCTCACCACACCTGAATTTGCTGCAAGTCCATATACGTTCTAGAAACAAACAACAAAATACATGTTATGGTCCAAATTCAACACATCTGACGTGGACGCAGATGTGCTCTCTTCTGGAGAGACACAATGAACTCTTTCATGGAATCGGCCACCACAGTGGTTGACCTGAACTAACAGAAAACAGGCAAGCAATAATTGTTATTCTGTCGCTTAGAAAACCCCAGAATTTCATGATTTTAAAACATGGACAAACATTATAATCATACAATTCATAGACAGACTTTTCTTGGTTTTTTCCCACCAGCCATTTTCAGGGTTCTCAAAATTTAATGTGAATCTGGCTTATTCTCATTTAAATATTAAATATCCATGTCGTATGTAGAGAAATCCAACTCAAACAGAGAAAATTTACATATTCTGATGGTTTTATTTTGAAGTAAGTAAACATCTAAGTACACGTGAAACTAATGTAACATTTTGTGTCAACTCCATCCTTCAATAAAAAGAAGTGGGTGTCTAAGAACTCTTGTTTTAATGAGCCCATGCTGAAAATATTCATATATTTCAAGCAGGCTTTTTGAAGTTAGTTTAAGTGCAAATTAGATTATATTGGCTTTCAGCATACATAAGAAACAGGCATGGTTTGCCTAGCCATAAAGTGCTGAACAAAGGCAAAACAGATGACATTTTTCTCTAAGGAAATACAAAGGCCAAATTTTTAAAAATCTCAAATGAGCTAGATAAATCACAACCTAAAAGATGCAGAACTTGTCTCTGATCTTTTACTAATGCCCATGGCCCCATTTGTTCCCTGCATATTTTTATTTACCTGGTTCTATACATGTCTCCTGGTAATCCAGACAGCAGTTTCCAAGGTCAACGCAAGCAACATCACAGCGGCAGTTGCCAAACGTTCTCTCAAAACACCGACCTTTGCAACTTTTAACTGAAAACAGTGAATAATGAGTTAGAGCTTTCGGATCACAGAAGCACAAAGCAAAATCAACTAATATACCTAAGATAGATTCAAATCCTACCTTAGAAGACACGGATGGGGTAATAAAGGTACCCAACAATCTTTTCACAAATACACGTAGAAAGTGGCACAAATAGAAGGCATGGAGTTTTGATTTTTATCTCTTACCATAGAGAAGCAGAACTTTTAAAATTCATGACAAACCCGACTGGGGCTGATAAGACTTAAATCCTTATGACCCACTAAAGAAAAGTCAGAAGAAGGGACTTGTGCGGAACGTTTTATGCTCTGAAAAAGTTGGCTTCAACAGCCAGAAAGTTCTCTAAAATTTCGAAATGTGAGATAAGGTTTTAAAAGTGATTATCTGAATATTTCAGAGAAAAAGAAAGAAAGCCTGACTTACCTCACCCCCAGTCTTGGTGTATAAAAGAAGTAATGTCCGTGCACGAACATTCTGTAGGAGTACCCCTCCCCCCATCACCTAAAATACCCATTTCGCGTTCAGGTCCAGCCTGGTGCCTGAACTCCCCAGTCAAGGTGTGATTTCCTTTTTTTAAACTTTTGTAAGACCTTGTCTTTCCCTCTGTCACGTCCTTCCATCTGAACTAGAGTATTTCATTAATATCCAGTCTCACACTAGACTACCAGTTTCTTAAGGATAAAACCACACGTGGATTTTACCCAGCATACTGCGTCCGGGCGCCCCGCAAGATGCTGGGCTATAGCTGGTACTAGCAAGTGTTTGTTAAATGGATACACGGTGGATATGGAAGGAAGACTTTTTATTAAACACAATAATTTTATGTGGTAGCTGTTTACTAGATACCTGGCAAAAGCTAGGTTTTCACGAGATTACTAAAAAAAATCAGGACGGAGAGAAAAAAAAATCCACTTATAAAATAATGCAAATCCAACAGAGAAAAGGAATAATCCTAGCTCCTGACCACCAAGGCCCGCAATTTTAAAAGCCAAGGGCATGTGACAGTAAGTTTCTGGTTGCCCAGAGATGCTAACTGGTTACCTAGTAACCCCTCCAGGGCTGCTTCAGCAACTAACTCCCTGGGAAAAAAGTGTCCTAGGAGTCCCTGGAGAAAGTCAGGGAGAGGTCTCCAGGGGCCCAGCACTAGAGTCTTTGGGCCATGTTTGCTTGTTTGTTTCACTGTTCTTATTTTTTTTGTTGTTTTGGGGGTTTTCTCTTTGTTTGGTTGATTTTTTTGGTCCTAGCCCCTTTTTGTTGTTTTAGGAACAAGTTTTGCAAATAAATAAAATACTATATGGCTCATACAATAAAAGAACTTCAGGAAGGCTCAAACCAGCATCAGATCTGCAGTAACTACTGAGTACCCACAGATGAGGACATAACGCTTTTCTCAATCACATTCTGAAGAAGTCTAAATAGCAACACACACACACACACACACACACACACACACGTGTGTGCACATGCATTACTGTAGTAATTACCTTCTTTGGCACAGCTTGGTTTCAACCCAAATATACAACCAAGGATTGTTGTTAACACACAGACTGACAATACCTGTGGGGAGAAAAAAGAAAATTACACAGCTTCAAACCCTTTTATTTTGTCAAACGTTTCTAAAGTTCGTGGTGCTGCTCTGTTTCCTGATACGGGTGCAGGTCCCATGGATGTGTGTGCTTTGTGAAAATGCAAACTGCACAACTATGCTTCGCGCATTTTTCTGTACGTATGTTATATTTCGAGAAAAAGTTTACTTAAGTGTTAGCAAACGAATCTGTGCCATCGAAGATTAATGTTTCCAGAAATTTCCCAGTTAATGCAAATGAATCCAGTCAGAGAAGTTTGAAATAATGAAGGGAAGGAGAGAGGAAAACAATCTAGTTAGAGATTCAATTTCTTATTTGTTAATCCATAAAAGGCACCATGAGACTATTAGATGCCTCTTTTACACAGTTTAACTACACAAACCTCAACAATAACCTCACATGCCCCATGCCCCACGGCAGCTTGCAGGAACAGGCGCTAGACAGGACTGGGCAACTGCCCTGCGCGCCCAAACGGTAACACAAACTGGTTGTGTGACTTGGGTGAGATCACTAAGATGTTCTAGACATCAGATCACTCCCTACACAATGAAAGGGCTGGACTACATGGATTGCTAAAAATCTTTCCAGCTCTAACATTTTGCCACTTCCTCGTTCACCACTCTTGTGGCCTTTGACATTTTAAAGTAAGTAGATACACCAGACAGAATTTTTACTTGAGAATTAGGGGGGAAAAAAGGAGCAAAAAACAAAAAAATTCCAGAGAACACCCCTCAGTATTTTTAGTGGCATGGAGTTTCCTGGACAGCTCTCTGGAATCTCACTTTGCGGGAAAATCCAACAAACTATGCATTCAGTACCAGCTATGTGTGAAGACTGTTATGCACAGGAAAGAATAAGAGATGCCCGGAGAGCTTCTATTTGTGTGGGAAAAGGTAAATATAACAGCATAAATGGCTCATATTTGGCAGGTTTTAGGAGGCCGTTCCAGTTCCATAGTTGTTTAAAGAAGGAGAAAGGTTGCAGTCGTCAGAGAGGAGATCAGAGAAGGCTCCATGGAGAAAGGCTTTGGGCGGGGCTTTGAAAGGGGGAGCTGACAATATGATCTGATAGACAGATGATATAATAGAGCACACTTCTAGAAGGCAGGCCAGCATAAGGACAGGTCTAAAGGAAGAAATACAAGGCAGCAAATGAACAACGAGCTGCTTACTTTGACTAGAGCAAAGAATATGCAAAGGGGAATGGATGTAGGTTGGACAGGTGGGCTGGTGTTTCCCAAAAGCCAAGCTAGAGAGATAATAGAGACAAGAGGAATGGGTGAATGGGTAGATGGTGGGTGCAGGCTTTCATGACCTCACTCTCTCAAATGAGACATATCAAGTCTTGACCATACATGTCAATCACCAGGGTTAGGGACTGGATACTCAATAATAAAACAGACATGACCTTTTTCCTCGAGGTGCCTAATATCAAGTGACTGCCAAGAACTGAAGAGAAAGGAAATGGTTAAATAAAGAGAATCAGCAGGTCTAACTTATTTCAGAAGAAAATGAGGGTAAAGGAAGGGGGAGCAAGAATATAGCGCGTCTCCAACACAACAGGGTCTAGGTGAAGCCTTTTTCTTCGGAAATCAAAAACCTAAGTGTATGTATGTCCACTGAAATAGGGAGTGGTCAGAGGAAGAGCTTGAACTAACAGTAAACAATGGCCAACAGAACAAGGTACCAGCAGAGAGCACAAATGGATTCCCCTAAACCTTTGATGGTGGTGTAAGCTGACACAAAACATATGAAAGGTAATTTTTAAGTCCCTATCAAAAACACTAAAAACTCTTACTATCAAATAAACATATAGGGAAATCAAAGAATCGTAAAACTCATCTGTATTTCATATACTATAATTTAAAACACAGGGAATTAAAGTTTTCATTGTAATAAACTTATCAAAAATGGTTTGAACAACAACAAAAAAAGAATGGTTTGAACAGTGTTTTATCTTCTTCTCATCACATAGCTTACAATACAGAGTGAACATCTTTTCCATGCCTTGGCAAACAGCCACGTTCCTTTCCAAGCTTAGATCAGTTTTCCATGTTTTAACCTTTGCACATTTAATACGTGCAGTATTTCCATGAGTTTCTTTAATATGAATTCTTATCCTCGCGTCCCTTCCCCTGGGACATCCTCATCCTTCCCATCACAACCACGTTCCTCACGATGTCCATAAACTCACCTCTGGCTGCACGGCTAGAGTCTGCTGAACAGAGGCAACGTTAACATTCCCACGGTTGGCTTTTTCTTCCATAACCCCATTTACATGTGAACTGAATTTCACTTCTGGCATTATCACTTTTCTCTCCTTTACTGAATTTTCATCTTTCTCAGCCAGTTCTTTCAATGATCCATTTGTAGAAAATAGCATGTACATTTATCACCGGCAGACAAAGAAGCAACACAACTACTTTCTCTGCTGTCTGTGAACTGATCGACAGATGCATAGTAACCAATCACTGACAGACTTTAGAAGAAGCCAGGTTGGTCACTGGCCACCATATGCATCTGTTATTTACACAGTGATTGGTGGACTGAAAAAAGCTAGCAGCAAAGGCTGTACTCTATGCAACTCCTCACAGTAATTAAATCTTGGTAACTGAAACTTGAACCATGTTGTTGGAGGCCTGGTGTTATTTAATGAAACTGGTAACTGAGATTGAGCACGCCACAGAGTCATGCAAAACTAGGGCCACCTGTACTCTCACATGTGGGCAAAAGAGTCGTCCAAGGCTGCTTATTTCAAAACTGTTTGTCTTCACAACAAACAAACACACACACACATAAACAAAAACCAAGAAACAAGTTCATTTTAAGAAACTGGCTTAAAAAGACAGTTTACTCTATACAATCTCAGGAGGTTAGCCTCAAAGATGGCACGTCAGAAGAAGGCTGAGAGGAAGACAGAAAAGCACAACAAAACTGAGATACAGCCAGAGGAAGCTGGAAGCAGCTGATGACAGACACCCTCAATCTCCTTGGGCAAGTAAGAATATCTCCTGGGAGTCAAGAAATCTAGCCGGGGCTCTGTAATGAGGGGGCACAGGACATCCCAAGGGAAGAATGGCTGCAAATCCATGGTAACAAAGGAGAACGAATCAACAAGAGAAGGGTGAAAAGACCTTCAAGCTCTGGGAGCCCAGCTGAACCTGAAATCATGGATTACAATGGACATGAGTGGCCTGGAACTCCAGGGCTGGGAGTGGGGGGATAGGACAAAAAGATAACATGGTGTGAGGAGATGGGAAGGCAGGGGAAACCTTGCAGAAAAGCCAACAAGGTCAAAATGTGGCTGCAGTGGCTGAACAGGGTTGGGACCATGTGGATACTAATGTTTGAGAACTGGGAGAAGACAGGGGATCAGGCAAGTATGGGAGTGGGAATGAGGGAGGGAGCAAGGAAGGAGGAAGAATGGAGGTTATGAGCCTGAAAGGAATTTCAGAGTCTGAGTTCTCAGAAGTGGAACAGTTTGGAATGGAGATGAAACTAAAAGGAGAAACCTGAAATTGGCATAAAATACTTGTTGGAAGTAAGAAGACCTGAAAGTTCTAGTACTTATAATAATATTCAAAGTTAAGTTTATACCAACAAATGAAAAATCACAGTAGAAAAACTTTATTTATATTCTGAAACGTATTGACTTAAAATACACATTCCCTCACTGCTGTAAGAAATTTAGTCATGGAGATGTATTACCAACAACTGTACTGTTCTCACTAAACATAAAACAGAACTTACGAATGGTTCTGTTACAACTAAGTCTCATCTCAAGGAAAACTATGGGAAGATCTGGCGGTAGGCAAGCATCTAAATCACAAGCATTAGGTGCGCCTGGCGGCTCAGTCCACAGAGCGCACACCTCCTGATCTTGGGGCAATGAGTTCGAGGCCTGTGGTGGGCAAGAAACCAACTTAAAAAAAAAGGAGGAGGAGGAGGATAACAACAACAACAACTAGGTGGGTGATCTAGTCAGATTGTGAGGTAGACTGTGAGGAAAAAATCATGTTCAACAGTCACTACCTGTCTTGCACACAATTAACAACCAACGGAAATACCTTGTGAAAAATACTGCTCCTAGCAGCCAAAAACGTCTAAAAATAAATCCAATAATTTAAGCGCCTAGATGATGAAAATTACAAAACGTTACTGAAAAGCAATAAAAAAGTGAATAAAAAGAGAAATGTGAAATACACAGAATTCCCAATCGGGGTGCCTGGGTGGCTCAGTCAGTTAAGCAACCGATTCTTAATCTCAGGGTTGGGAGTTCAAGTCCCATGTTGGGCTCCATGCTGGGCGTGGAGCCTACTTTAAAAATATAAATAAAATAAATAGTAAATTGTAAGCATGAGTTGAAAACACACATAATATATGCAGTCTCCACTCTCTTATTAAGCTGAAGAGGCATGACTTTTTTTCATTACCTCTTCATTGCTAAAAGATGTCACTTATTTTTTTTAAGATTTTATTTATTTGAGAGAGAGAAAGTGAGAGACAGCACAAATGGGGAGGAGAGGGAGAAGCAGGCTCCCCGCTGCGGGGCTAGATCCCAGGACCCTGGGATCAGGACCTGAGCTGAAGGCAGATGCTTAACCGACTGAGCCACCCAGGCACCCCTAGATTTTTTATAAGATAATGCAAAGCATGGAAATGACACAAAAATATGTCAATAGGAACAATTAATTCTCATCTATAATTACATCCATAAAAGATGAAATTTACATCATCTACTACTGTGATACACAATACCCAATCAGAATAGTTTTTAGCAGGAAATTTCAGAGCTGTGAAATCTAGTTCAATTTTAATTTCTTCTCAAAGTACTTTAAGGAAGCAGTGTCAAGGGCGCCTGCGTGGCTCAGCTGGACAAATAATTGTTGAGCTGAAAACCAGCCAACTGTGACTTCCGTCAGTTAAGCATCTGCCTTCAGCTCAGGTCACGATCTCAGGGTCCTGGGATAGAGCCCCACGGCGGGATCCCTGTTCAGTCTGCTTCTCCCTCTGCCCCTCCCCACTCCTCGCTTGTATGTGTGTGCTCTCTCTCTCAAATAAAATTTTTAAAAAACCAATGTCAAAATTCACTATTCATTTTTACCTGTATAACAGTTTAGGTAGTTTTCATATTTTGATATTCTCTTAGAAACTAGAGACAAAGCATTTTATCTTAGAACACACGGAGCTACCAGACATACAAGTAAAGTGTTGGAATGGTTTGCCCCTACATTAGAAAAATATTTATTTGAGAGTTTCTTGCTTGTTTAGTTGGAGTCCTTAAATCATTAGGCCTTTCCTGGACATTTAGTGACCCAAAAGAAAGAGGTACAAAGAAAACATTTTTCTTTCCTCACAGATTCCCTCAAATACAGTGGCATTAATATAACACGTATTATTCTTTATTGAGCATTTACGTGAGTGTCTACTTGTACGCAGTCCCTTTGCTAAAGGCCAGAGAGACAAATGAAAGCAACTCCTATCCTGACAGAAATTAAGCTGGGGGGGGGGGGCGTGGAAATGAATGATCACAACAGAAGGGGATAAGAGTTACAGCAGAAATATGTAAAAACTGTTAACATGCTAACAGCACAGTGGAGAGAAGAAAAGGAAAGAATGGTGATAACAGAAACTTCACAAAGAAGACTTGCAGAGAAAGGGATGTCCCCCTCCATCAATAAACAGACGTTGAGCGTCTGCAGTATGCCCTGTGTTTAGGTTCTGCGGGGAAGTACAAAAATAAAACAAAAAACCATTTGCGGTGAAATCCCGAATCTCCGAGTTTACCATCTAATCAGGCTGACGACTCTAGAATTTGTTGATGATAAAGACAGGAAATGGTGAGAAGCAGCCTAAGAATTAAATCACGTGGTAGTGACAATGCGTGCAATTGGCAGCTCGTGCAAAGCCAGGGAGGTACAGAAGCTACCACCGGCCTGGGCGACGGAGAGGAACGGCATCACTGGCATCACTTCTCCAGTACTAGGTGCTAGGCACTTTTCTCAGAGCTTTAGATCAAATCATTTAATCTTCACAATAACATTATGAGACAGATTATTGACATTAACCCAGTTTAAGGAAACTGAGCTGCAGACAGCTGACAAGCCGCAGGGCCAAGATTTGAACATGGGCAGTCAGGCCGTAAAGCGGTGGGGCAGTAAGGGGACACGGGAGTGGCTGAAACGGGGCCGTGGTCTTGCGGGCAGTCAGTGGGGAGCTGTTAGGGCGTTTAAATATGGAAGTGATGTGACTAGATTTACAAATTCTAGAAAAAGCCTTTGGCAACATTGTGGAAGGCTCTGGTATAAGTCCAAGTGTGAAATGACAGCCTGGACTCACCTCCCTCTCCTTTCTCAGGAGATGCTCTGTCCTCCTCTGTCTTTCTCACCCCCAAGCACTACAGCCCTCACCACACTCCGTGAGCTCGATCTGTCTCCGACTAGACGGCGAGTTCCAGGGAAGGCTCATTTACTCATTTCTGTATTCTCCATGTCCAGTATGGTGCCCAGCACACAGGAGACATTTGACAAATAATTGTTGAGCTGAAAATCAGCCAACTATGACTTCATTAAACATAATTTGAGGGAAAACCATAATCCTCTCCCTTTTCTTCATCTGACTTGACAGAGTCGGTCAGTTTAAGTGCTTTGGTATCTGCTCCGTATAAATGATGCTTACAATA
This sequence comes from Ursus americanus, assembly GCF_024610735.1. NCBI lineage: Eukaryota > Metazoa > Chordata > Mammalia > Carnivora > Ursidae > Ursus > Ursus americanus. The sequence continues at coordinate 45,279,912 of NC_142137.1, read as the reverse complement.
AATGTACAGGAAGAACATTTTAGGAAACGGTAGATTGCTGGATTTGGTATCCACATGTGACAGATGGAATATAAATGCTCATCTGAGGTGAAGATGCACGAGCTGACCGACCACACTGCTTATCAGTCCTCTGACCTTTGAGCACAGCTGCACGCTCTCTGAAGAGAATTTTGTGAGAACTCAATTCCACACAGAGCTGAGTCTTCGGGCAAATTTTTTCTTTCCTAGAAGATGAGGATTAGGTCCTCAGAAACTTCCACAGGGCATTTGAAGGGACACCAGAGAAAATGTCATCTTCTTGAAGAACTTTTAAGTATCACAAAGTTCAAAGTATACCTTAGAACAACTGCTTGAGTGGATTTAGGAACTTCTTCAAGAAACAGTTCTAACTTTTGCTTGGCCTCTTACACACTCAGTATCATTTATGTTTGACTTAATCGAAGATTCTCCCAAATGGCAGTGACATTTTACATAAAGCAATTTATAGGAAGGAGCAAATGAAAATGAGGAGGGAGACGCCAAGCACTGAACAAGGACATCCCTCTGGGGCAAACCTCACATTCGATCTCTCAGTGAAACATTACAACTCTGAAGAAGTTGACTTCTGCCTGGTAGAAAGAGTTTCAGGTTCAAAATGGCTCGGGTTCAAATCCCACCTCTCTTAACTCATTTTGTCAGCATTCAACACATACTTCTTGAGAGACTACTACATGTCAAGATTGAGCTAACGCTGGGAATACACCAGTGCACAAAACGATTTCTGTGTTCTCATGGAGCTCGTGTTCCAGTGACTTCTAGACAACCACAAACTGTGGGACTTGGGAACATTTCATATATTCATTAAACCTCATTTTCTAAAAATCTCTAAAGGGGTGATAACACCTACCTCACAAAGCTAGCACAAGCTTTGGGCATAATGTACAGAAAGTGCCCAGATGGGTCCCTGTGACACAGAGGTGCTCAAAAAATGATAGCTCCTACTAGGAATATCCAACTCATTAAGAGGACTTGAGCCCATTAAAGAGTCTTCCACAGGGACCATATAACCAATGTTTAAGCAAACTACAGGGTATTGTTTTTAATATGCTGGTAAAAGAAATGCCATACACTAGTATACTAACATTTCCCCTCCCCCCTCTTTTTTCTACAGAAATCTGTTTTCAACAGCTGTTGAAGACCATGCAGTGGTTTTTAAAAAAATCTACCCAAAGATGCAATCGAGAGAGAAAGAAGGCAAAATGTTGTTTTTCATGGGATGGTGGTACTGGTAATTTTAGTTATAACTATACAGCAGCTCTCCAATCCATGCTGATGAACAAGGGATCCATGTAAACAACCATCTGTATATTAGAGAGTACTACAGACCCGTGTCTGCACACTTAACAAAGTATAAGCCTTACACTGATCCAAGCACTGTGAGTATAAGAACAAACACCTTCAAATATTCATATTCTTTTGCTCAAAAATTATACTTTTTGCAGCTTATCCTAAGGTAAAAAATTATGTGCAAAGATTTATTACAAATGTTTACATGTAGCAGTACTTACAAGAAAAAAATAGACACATACACAATCTCCCACAATAGAAAATGGCTAAAGAAAATGTATTTATGTAATTGAATATTATATAGTCATTAACAATGATGATGTAGAAGAAATTTTACACACTACTGACTACAAATTGCAAATAATAAAACAAAATGGGCAGTGTGGTCCTAATTTTCTGTTATATGTGATATATCTTTTATAAATAGTCTTATTTCTGCCTGATGGGCTTACAAGTGATTGTTTTTTTAAAGATTTTATTTATTTATTTGACAGAGATAGAGACAGCCAGAGAGAGAGGGAACACAAGCAGGGGGAGTGGGAGAGGAAGAAGCAGGCTCATAGCGGAGGAGCCTGATGTGGTGCTCGATCCCAGAACGCCAGGATCACGCCCTGAGCCGAAGGCAGACGCTTAACCGCTGTGTCACCCAGGCGCCCCTACAAGTGATTTTTTTTTATCTTCTTGGTACTTATCTTTATTTTCCAAAGTTTCCACAATGAACCCATATGCCAGAGAACTAAGGGCACTAGGATACAGATTATTAGTGACCCAGAGTAAAGTTTTCCCATTCTGGCATTTTAGAGATCTTCAGCCCAACTGGAAGCTCTCCCTACCCACTTACTCTAAGCAAACTCCAATCAACAAATTCTACCTCCATTCCACCTACCTAATCCCTCATTCTGTTTTTGTTTGTTTTTTAAGATTGATTTATTTATTTGAGAGGGAAAGAGAGAGCACATGTGCATGAGCAGGGGAAGGGGCAGAGGGAAAGAATCTCAAGCAGACTCCAGGCTTAGCTGAGCATGGAGCCCCATGTGAGGCTCGATCCCAGGACCCTGAGATCATGATGTGAGTTGAAATCAAATTGGATGCTTAACCAACTGAGCCACCCAGGCACCCCCAATCCCTCATTCTTTTTTTTTTTTTTTTTTTTTTTAGATTTTATTTATTTATTCGACAGAGATAGAGACAGCCAGCGAGAGAGGGAACACAAGCAGGGGGAGTGGGAGAGGAAGAAGCAGGCTCTCAGCGGAGGAGCCTGATGTGGGGCTCGATCCCACAATGCCAGGATCGCGCCCTGGGCCGAAGGCAGACGCTTAACTGCTGTGCCACCCAGGCGCCCCTAATCCCTCATTCTTAAACATCAGTGAACAGCCATGATTCACCATTCATTTGAAGTCAGCCTACAATATGAAATAGACAAAAAGTGTAAGATCAACATGAAGGAAAAAAAGGGAGAGGAAGGGAAAAATATATTAAAAACAAACACCTAATTAGTATTCTCAGTGGGATTCAAGAAGATACACGCAAATCTTCAAGTCGAAGGTCCTAATATCAAGTATCCAGAATAATAAAAGAAGGCTCATACTTATTCACATCATTATAAAATTCCTTAAGCTATGCCAAGTTTATAAAAATAAAATTTAAAAAGAGCAGTAAAGATGTATAAGATCAGAGTTAGTTTTTCCTTAGAGGTTTAGTAGAACTCACTGGTGAAGCTCTCTGGGCCTAGAAAGATCTGTGTAAGTTTTTTAATTTCTGGTTCAATCTCTTCATGGGTTATAGAATTATTTACATTTTCTAATTTTTCTTGAGTCAGTTTTGATAAGGTGTTTTTCTTCTTGGACTTTTTCGCTTCATCTACATTTTCACATATATTGGTAGAAAGTGATTTATAATAGCCCTTTGTTAACTCTTCAGTGTCTGCAGATCCGTGTTTGTGGTGCTGCTTTCATTCCTTCTTTCCTTTTTGTCTTAATTATTAGGCTCACCAGAAGTAATACTCCTCTTTAAAGAATCTACTTTTTGCTCTGCCAGTTTTCTCTTTTATATGTTTATTTTTTCTTTTACCGATTTGTGGTCTTATCTTTATTTTTTCTTTCCTTCAGTAGCCTATGTTTAATTTTCCATTTTGTGTTGGCTTTTTTTCCAAGTTATTGATTTGGCTACTTAGGTTATAGTTTTATAGACTTTCTTCTCCCTTAATATTACTTTTATTCTTATTTTTAAACTCAAGTCATTGTTGTTTTATAAGTTCATTTAGATTTACCCAAATAGTTATGACTTCATGCATTTTAACACATTTTCTTTTGCACCTTTTATCTGGAATCATCTGGAATGTATTTCCTTCTGCCTAAAGTATTTCTTTTAGAATTTTCCTGATAGCAGATTCTCTCAGTATTTGTTAGTTTATACTTGTCTTTATTTTGTTCTCATTCTTGAAAGATATTTCTTCTGGGTACATTATCGCAGTTTCGCAATTATCTACTTTCAGCACAGTGAAGATATCATTATACTATCTTAGCTTTTTATCATTGCTACTGAGAATTCAGCTGTCTGTTGCACTTTTGAAGGAAATATGTCTTTTTTTTAATACCTTTAAAATCGTTTTATTTTTACTTTTGTATTCTGCAATGTTATTCTGTCATTTGTTGATATATATTGCTTTTATTTATTCTGCTTAAGACTCAATGAGCTACTTAAATGTGAGGACTGGTATCTTTCATCAGTTCTAGAAAATTGTCATCTCTTCAGATAGTATCCAAAATAAAAGAAAAAAATACATATTAACAGGAAAACATTAAACTACAAATAGTGACCTAGAAAGTCTTTAAAAAACCAAATAAAATTTCTAGGAATAAAAAATGAACAAAATTCAGTGACAAGGCTTCACATCAGAAGAGACACAGTAAAAAAACAGAATTAGTAAGCTGGAAGATAGTTCATAAAACATCATCTAACATGTATCACAAGAAGAAAATCACAAGAAATTACCCTTCTTCCAATTCACTATTATTTCTTCTATAGTTTCTTTTTTCTTTAAATAAGTGAATTTTTATTTTTTTTAATTTAAATTCAATTAATTAACACATAATGCATTATTTGTTTCAGGGGTACAGGTCTGTGATTTATCAATCTTATATAATACCTAGTGCTCATTACAACACATAACCTCCCCAACTACTAAAACTTTTTATTTTTTTACTTTTTTAATTTTTTAAATTTCTTTTTTTTGGGGGGAGGGGCAGATGGAGAGAGAGAATCTTAAGCAGGCTCCATACCCAGCGTGGAGCCTGTCACAGGGCTCAATCTCATGACCCTGAGATCATGACCTGAACCGAAATCAAGAGTGGGATGCTTAACTGACTGAGTCACCCAGGCACTATTTCTTCTACATTTTCTTCAAAAACAGTCAAGAGTTTTATAATCTATGTCTGATAACAATACCATCTGAAATCATTACTTGTCTGCTCCTGAAGTGTGATATTTCTGCTGGTTTTTGCTCATGGTGCCATTTTCCTCTGTGCCCGGTTGTTTTTAACTGTGTTCTGTTTACTGATGTTAAACATTTTCAGGACTCTTTAGAGGCATGGGATGAAAGTGTTTTTTTCCAAAAAGGATTTATATTTGCTTCTGCCAAAAACATTAGATAGAGAAGACCACCTTCATAACTTAAGGTAGATAAAGTGAGATCAACTTGCATGTATCCTTATTTATGGGACATACACCATAAATTACACAACAGCTAGGTCCTTCACAGACTGTTCTAACTTCATACAACATGATACATATATATTACATTTATAACAATTCATAGCATGTAAGATATATAAGCATGCACAATTTCTTTACAGAATAAAATTATGACTTCAAAGCTTTATTTGTGATTTATGATAGCTTCCAGTAATGTACCTTTTATATTTCTGTCTCTCTTACGTACGGTCAAGCTCATTAAATTCAGTTTAAGAAATATTAATGCCTGCCTGTACTGTATCAGGGAACATCCAGTATGATAACTGTCTTAAGAAATGGCCTTTATCCTCACAATTATGTTAGTTTTGGCAATTATGGAAATAGTGATATTTTTTATTATCTCATTAATAGGTCTCAATTAAGAATCACAGAAAAGTCATTATAGAGATATTTATCATCTTATGACTAGTATAGGTTAAAGACTACAATTTGTAGACAGAAGGAGGAACAGATGCTAAAACAGAAGAGAAACATAACAGCCATTTCGTTAAGTTTTAAGCAATAACTAGCAACTTATTAAAGTGCACACACACACACAATGACAACAAAACCCCACAAATACCTAGGGTCATGGTGGACAAGGCCATCTGTTACCAAATCACTGCTTCCAAGAGCAACTAGAAGGACCAATCAGAAGTCTAATGACAACATAACAGAGGGGAAACACTATGGCGGCTCCTTCGGATCTGCAAAGATCCATGCATATGAGGCACAACTTGTCACTACCTGCTCAAACCCCGCTGCTAGGACCTCTCTGTTACAAGCAAGCTAACGTCACCAGCTATCCCACTGTCCCTCAGAGAGAGTCCTAGTACTGCAGATAAAACCAATCTCCACTCCGTAGACACTAGTACAGCACTTTCCTCAAACATAAAAAGGAAAATGTTGGCTTTAAAATGAGCGATATTAAGACAGGAGACCACAAAAACAAGCTTCAAAACATATCACAGAAATTCTGGACTTCCTAAAACTCCATCAACACATTTCTTTTACAATACCAATTAACAGAACTGCTGAACGAATGCCATCATTTCAAAGAGTACTTGCTTCTAATTTGTCAGAAATAGTGCTATGAATCTGTTGCATTTTTTTTTTTAATGGCAAATAAATCTGCAGCAGGGTTAGTTTAACAGACTTTCTAAGTCTAGATTCTAGTTGTGAGTAAGGAGAACTCTATCCACAATGAGAACCCACACACTCTTCTTTGGAATATTTATGTTCTTTTTTTCAAACCTTAGAACAAACACACACACAAAACAGAAGAGAAATAAAGTCCGAGGAGACAGAGCAGTTTAGTAAGACACAAAGTAGAAACCCTTAAATTATTATTATTTTAAATACTGGTTCTCTTAAATGCTCCCTGTGTCACTCTGGAGCTCCAGGCATTTAACCCTTTCCTAAGTGAGAAAGAAAGAAAACAGCAAATGGAGATTTTGCAGCATTCAGGTGTGATACTATGGACATGAAAGACAGAGAAGACAACGCCCCCAATCTCACAGAAATCTATCAGGAGATGCTGATAAAAGAACATGCAGTTCAAAACAATTATGTTGAATAAACACATTTCATATTTGGTTGAACTAGTCTCTTGGGCTGATAAAAATATGAGATTCTTCCCTAAACTAGAATTAGTAGTCCAGAAGAGGTTTTTTTGGCACCTTTGATATTTAAGCAAATAGTCATTTCATCAATTCCCTGATTTTCACAAAGACTTATTCTGGTTAAGCAAACATCAGAAGAAAAGTATCAAAGAAAGCTCCCATCAATAGCCCATAGGTGCTGGTAATGATAATTTAAAAATAATCTTTTTAGGACAGGTTAAAATAAAATATCAAATTAAAAGGCTGGCTTAAGAAACAGAAACAATGTTACTACTTTACCATAAACCACAAGGAAATTATTAAAATCCTAATCATTTTCAATTAAAAATATAAGTATAGCAAAATTGTGGCCCTAATCACAAAAAGACCAATAACTCTCATGCCTTTATCCAAATAACGGTATGTATCACATTTGGAGCTTGGTGATACCGAGGAAGCCACGTCATCTATAGTCCCCAGAGTGGGCTGGACTGAATATTCTCTATGGTCCCTGATAAATCTAAAACATCTATGGATCTATTTCTGACAACTGATTCTACCTTTATTTGGATCACTCCCAACTCCATCTTCTATACCTCCTCTCTTAAGGAATTTTACCCCAACTATGTGTATGTATTAAGATTCTTGGCTGACTCTGGAAAACAGTATGGAGGTTCCTCAAAAAGTTAAAAATACAACTACCCTAAGATCCAGCAACTGCACTACTAGCTGTTTACCCAAAGGATACAAAAATACTGATTTGAAGGGATACATGCACCCCGATGTTTACAGCAGCATTATCAATAGTAGTCAAATTATGGAATGAGCCCACATGTCCATCGACTAATGAATGGATAAGAAGTTGTGGTGCACGTACACACACACACACAGACACACACACAGACACACTACTGGACTATTACTAAGCCATAAAAAAGAATGAAATCTTGCCATTTGCTATGAGGTGGATGGAGTCAGAGCATTATGCTAAGTGATATAAGTCAGTCAGTGAAAGACAAATACCATATAATTTCACTCATATGTGGAATTTAAGAAACAAAATAGATGAACCTGGGGGAAAAAAGAGAGAGGCAAACCAAGAAAGACTCTTAACTACAGAGAACAAACTAAGGGTTGTTGGAGGGGAGGTGGGAGGAAAGGATGGGCTAAATGGGTGATGGCTACGAAGGAGGGCACTTGGGATGAACACTGGACATTGTGATAAATCCATTAAATTCTCCTGAAACTAATACTACACATTGTATGTGAACTAACTGGAGCTTAAATAAAAACCCCAAAAGAAAAAAAAAAAAAACAGATTCTTGGCTGAACACAGGCCAGTGGAATAACTATTAGGTCTGTCATGAAAAGAACTGGAAATACCAGCCCTGGAAACTTACTTCCTCAGGCAAATCGGAAGTGGGAGTCAGGAACTCACTTGGGCCATATCTCTCATAGTCAAAATTTTTCCTGGAATGCTGGAGAGCCCCCAGAGAACTGAGTTATCTAGGGCAGCAACTCTTTTCCCTATTATGTTCATTTAATTTCTTTCCAGTTGTAATGAGAAATAATTGACATACATCACTGTAAGTTTAAGGCATATAACGTGATGGTCTGATTGATATATATTGTGAAAGGATTACCACAGTAAGTTCGGCTAGCATCCATCATCTCATATAGATATAATAAAAAGAAACACTTGTTCATTTATTTTTGTTTCAAAAAGTACCAAGCCCTTCAAAGAGAAGAATATCCAGTACTCGTAACTTCTGGCTGAGTGCGTAAATCACTTCTCTTACATCTCACCAATTGCTTTCACAGACCATTTCTCTCTGAGGTTAAAGGTTGAAGGGTAAAGCAGCAGCCACTTGGTGGTATAAAGTAATGGTTCCAGTAAAGAGATTAAGCTTTGGTGGCAACTTCACACCATGACCTGTATACCCTCCCTGCATTTTGAGATGAAAGCACGTAATCGACAAGACCCGTAACAGAAAATACCTCAACACAAAGCAGGATCTCTCTAAAAAGTCTGGAGGGTAACTCCTTGCATACAGCCTCCTGCCACTAAGCTTCCATTTATATCCACAAATGGAAAATGCCCACATGGGATCACAGAATTATTAAATAGCAATACTTTGTTCTTGGTTTGATGGTTTATTTAACCATCGTTTGTTTTCAGTTAGCAAAATACATTTTTGTGGCTTCTCTTAATGTAATCTTCTCACTTTCCTCTCTTAAGAAATGTAGTCTATTGAGATAAGATCTTGAGGAAAGTGTTTAGCAAACTGGATTTCTATCTCTTGACTTATAACAAAAGAAAATAATAGGGTGCCTAGGTGGCTCAGTTGGTTAAGCGTTCTCAAACTCTTGATTTCGGCTCAGGTCATGATCTCAGGGTCGTGAGGTCAGCTCCGCGCTGGGCGTGGAGCCTGCTTAAGATTCTCTCTCTCCCTCTGTTCCTCCCCAACCCTACTCAAGTGCTCTCTCTCTAAAAAATAAATAAAAATAAAGTTTCAAAATAAAATGACAAATGCAGTAAATATTTAAAGATTTAACATGAAATCACTACAAGAAAAATATGAGCAACAATTTTATAATTTCAGGGTGGTGAACACCATTATAAGGATGGTGCAAAATCCAGAAATTAGAATGGAGAAGTTAATATATTTGATCCATAAAAATAAGGAATGTCTGTAACGCCAAAGAAAAAGAACATCAGCCATAAGAAAAATCGGGTGGGGGGAAACTAGGATAAAACATTTTCAACAGGGGTGCCTGGGTGGCTCAGGCAGTTAAGTGTCTGACTCTTGGTTTCAGCTCAGGTCATGACCTCAGGGTTGTGGGATTGAGCCCCATGTCAGGCTCTATACTCAGCACGGAGTCTGCTGAAGATTCTCTCCCTCTCCCTCTGCCCCGCCCCTGCCCCCTCAAATAAATAAATAAAATCATTTTAAAAAACCAAATATTTTCAACATACGACAAGGTTAACATCCATGATAGATAATGAGACATAACCAAGTAGAAAAAGATAATCTGCAGTAAGATTTGTAGATATTTGGTATTAAAATAAGATATTTGGTATAAAATACCAAAAGTAACAAACTAGTCTATGCAAAGTAAAATGGCTAATAAAAATATGGCATTCACCTTCATTATAAATCAAAGAACTATAAATCAGAGTCCTTTTTTAGCCAATGAAATGAATTATTAAAAAGATTAATAATTACAAGTGCTGGCAAGGATGTAAGGAGATACATGCACTTTTGCACTGCCTTCATAGAAATACATACTCCTGGGGCGCCTGGGTAACGCAGTCGTTAAGCATCTGCCTTCGGCTCAGGGCGTGATCCCGGCGTTATGGGATCTGGGATCGAGCCCCATATCAGGCTCCTCCTCTATGAGCCTGCTTTTCCCTCTCCCACTCCCCCTGCTGTGTTCCCTCTCTCGCTGGCTGTCTCTCTGTCAAATAAATAAATAAAATCTTTAAAAAAAAAAAAGAAATATATACTTTCTAAAAGGTCATTTAGATTAATCTACCTAAAATCAATATGTGCATAATCTCCACTCCTGCAATTCCAAATTTAATAATTTATCTGATAGAAATTTTCACAGAAGTGCATAAGGCTATGCATAGAGATATTTATTTATTATAGCATTATTTCTAGTAGCAAAAACGTGCAAAGAACCTAAATTCCTGATAATAAACAACTGAATAAACATAATGCATTATGGAAAACCCAAACAATATAAAATACCGATCAATTCTTTTGAAATTATGTAAACCTATCACTGAAATGCTTACTCTTAGGGGCACCTGGGTGGCACAGCGGTTAAGCATCTGCCTTCGGCTCAGGGCGTGATCCCGGCGTTATGGGATCGAGCCCCACATCAGGCTCCTCTGCTGTGAGCCTGCTTCTTCCTCTCCCACTCCCCCTGCTTGTGTTCCCTCTCTCGCTGGCTATCTGTCTCTGTCAAATAAATAAATAAAATCTTAAAAAAAAAAAAAATGCTTACTCTTAAAGCCTTCAGCCCCCATGTAAGCTGTCTACTCTGAAGCTATCATGCTGTAAGCCCAAATTATCCAATGCTGTGAGCCTGCTTCTTCCTCTCCCACTCCCCCTGCTTGTGTTCCCTCTCTCGCTGGCTATCTGTCTCTGTCAAATAAATAAATAAAATCTTAAAAAAAAAAAAAATGCTTACTCTTAAAGCCTTCAGCCCCCATGTAAGCTGTCTACTCTGAAGCTATCATGCTGTAAGCCCAAATTATCCAATGCATAGATCTAGATCACATGGGAAGGTTCTGGAACTACATGAGGTGGGAGCGAGATGCAACTCCAGCTACTACCTGACTACAATCACATGACAGACCCTGAGCCACGTCTGTCCTGCCAAGCTTTCCCCACATTCCTGACCCATCAAATACCACGAGAGGGTTTTGAATCTATAAAACTGATGACCAAATACTGAGCAGAGAGGAATTTATCAAGCTGGCAGGACCAACTGGTATGGCTCTCTGGGCACAGGAGAGAACATGCTTACTTTTCTTTCTCCCAAGATTTAGTGCCTACGTCATTCCCAAGGTAAAATGATGAATGGAGGAATGTAAGAATTAATTCTGCTTAACTGATTCAGCTTCATTCAGAGGGAATGGTCTGGTTCTTCATCCCTTCACTGAAGGAAGGGAAATGCCTGGAAAATACTCCACATAGCGACACGGGGATGTGAGTGATGTGTTGTATATCTTGCTTCCTTTGTTATAGACAAAGAGAATTTAGACACAAACATTTCTGTAAGTCCACTCCTAATTTTCAAGTGGAAAGCAGACTTTTGGTTATGAGTATCAAGAAAACTAGTAAACACTTAGGGGGAAAAAAAGAGAACAAGATGAGGCTGAAAGTCTGAAACATCTTGTAGTACCAGAAAGTAAATGAAGTGCTAAACACACACACACACACACACACACACACACACACACACACACACACAATGATGGGAGGGATGTCAAAAGGTATAAACTTTCAGTTATAAAATAAATAAGTCCTGGGGATGTAATTAATATACAGCATGCTAACTATAATTACAAATACTGTTACATATTTGAAAGTTGTTAAGAGTACATCTTAAAAGTTCTCATCGCAAGACAAAAAGATCTGTAACTATGTGCGATGATGGATGTTAACTAGACTTACTGTGGTAATCACTTTGCAATACACACATATATTCAATCATTACGTTGTACAACCGAAACTAATATAAAGTTATATGCCAATTATACTTCAAATAAAAAAATTACAACCCAATTATCCAGTGTATGAACATCTCCATTTCACAACATTGTAACCTCAATATTTTGAAATTAAAGCAACTTTTTTTGCCAACTATACTTCAATTTTTAAAAAAGCCAACTATAATTTAATTTTAAAAACCCGTTAATCTATAAAGAAAACAATATTAGTAAACGTTTAGGAGGAAAAAAATAGGACAAGATGAGCCTGAAAGTCTGAAACATTTTGTAGTACCAGAAAGAAAGTGTTAAGCACAAACACACACACACACACACACACACACACACACAGAGTGATAGGGTAGGTCAAAGGGACACAGGCGCCAACTCCCAATGGCCAAAGCCAGAACAATTTGAGCAAAAATACAAAAATACCCATATTTTTGGATTATAGCCCAAAGTATAAAAGAAGTATCGGTAAGTACAAACGGACATAAATAAATGACTGAATAACTAAGAAGTGGGGCCGAACGGACGCATCTCCCACACAGAAGAATTCCAACTAATTCATGTAGATACTCCATCCTCAAGGTAGAACATACCCGACTCTAATAGAAGTGTTGGCTGGGATTCCAGAGTACAAGATGGAAAAGTACTAAAAAGAGTATCCCTAGTGAAGAACACGGAAAAACACTACCTCAGTGGTCTGGCTCCCAAAAGGGAACATTCCCACTCTAATCTTGAGAAAAACGTCAGACAAATCCCAATTGCAGGACATTCCACAAAACACATGAGCAGTATTCCTCAAAATGGTCAAGGTCATCCAAAACAAGAAAAGCCTGAGAAACACAGCCAAGAGGAACTTACAGAGATTGGACAGCTGAACCCAATGTGGGATTCCTGGATGCGATATGGGAACAACCAACAAACAGAAAGGGCAGCAGGGGAAAACTAAGGAACTAGGAGTTAATAGGCGGTATCAATATGGGTTCATTGGTTGTGACAGATGCATCACAGTAATGTAAATTGTTAATCATCTCAGCTCTGTTTTCACCAACCTTTCCCTTGGCCCCTCTTGCCCTCAAGGTGGGAGCAGGTTCTTTGTTACCCTTCGTGGGCTGCCTCATTGCCACACCAGCCCGTTTGGCTCTCAGTCCTTCCAACAGCTGTGCAACTTGTTTCTTGTATTAAATGCTCTTGATGAAAATACCAAGTATAGCCTTTCTTTTTCTGATTGGACGCTGGCCCATACAGCAAGGGATCTCTCTCTCTCTCACACACACACACACCCCCAAGGCATAATCTAAAGCCATAATCTAAACTAAACTGAATATAGGCAAAGAACTTTCCATTTTGAGGATTCATTTGTTTTTAATTCTCTATCTCCCAGATACAAAAAGAAAAAAAATACATATTTTAATTAAACCTTGCTTCGGCTGGATTTCAAGGGAAAAAAAAAATCACTGCCAAAATAATCCTGAAAATGGCTTGTTTCTTTTGAAGCGACAATCAAGAAAGATGAGTCATTAAATTAAAAGTACTATTAAATGATTTTAGAAAAAAAATGTTTTAAGTGAAGCTCAAGAGATAGAAAAGAGAAGAAAAGTAGTTCATTTATGGGACAGGACAGCCCTTTCTACCCTCAGGCTAAGGACAAAACAGATGGGCTAAAAGGTAAGGAACTACGCATTTTATCCAAAAGACAGTTCTTCTTGCCTAGGAAGGTATCTTGCCTTCGCAGCCGGTAGGTCAGAGATAAAACACAAAAGGTAGAGAAAGGACATTGTGCTCAGTTAAGTTCATGTGATTTGGTTCTGTCTACCCTACCACCCCAAATGATTTCTGCACCATAATAACCAGAGCAACTTGCATTTATTCTTGAAAGATGGGTGGGGCGGGGGAGGGGTAATAGACAACAAAAAAAAGAAAACTATACAGAGGATTCCTGGCAATTCTTCCCAAGGACGGGAAATGGGAAAAACAAGGAGATAACACCTCGGTTACTCCGTCACAATTACAGTGGAAACTTAAAGACGCAACTTAAAAACTGGTAAGGGATACATGGGTTTATAACTTAGGAGGGAGCATAATTTTAGAAATGTGTCACCCTTTAATGTGTATATTTAGGCTTAAGTCAACTTAATTACACTCAATCATTTGGATAAAAAAAAATCCTAAAATTACATTTGTAATAACGTTCACAAAGTAAACCGTTTGAGTAATGTCTTTTGTTCCAACAAACGTTTCTTGAACAAAGAACATCTGTTCTATGTACATGTTCATTAGTACTTGCTGGAAGAACTATAAAAGTAAAAAAAACCCTATGATATCACAACCTTCTAGCAGCAGAAGTTTGTAAGATGCTAATTTTCTATCTGCCTCCATTGCCCAGTCTGGTAGGGACTAGTTCTTAGCTGTGGAACACTTGAAAAGTGGCTGGTGTGACTGCGGAACTGAATTCTTTTTTATTTAACCTTAATTAATGTAAATTTTAATTTAAATAGCTACTTGTGGAGCTTACAATCTTACAGAAAAGAGAAAGTAGTTATGAAACAGCCAAGTGAAAAAGGAAAAGCACATTCTTTCTTTGGCCGCCATCTTCTTTAATATCTTCCTACTGATGTAGGTTTGGAATGTAGGTGAGCTGGAGTTAGGAGCTGAGGTCTGCAGCCGATCACTGAATTCTTGAGACATCTTTGGTGGAACATGGTGGTTTTATTCAAGCACGGGGGCAGGGCCCGTGGGAGAAAGAGCTGCCGCACCGGGGTTGTGAGGGGTGACCTGTTATAAACTTGGGAGCTAGGAGAAGGAAGGAAAAGGAAGGTTTTCAGAAGAACTTTTGTATGCTGAAGGGAACCTACAAGATATTGGAGGCCTTGCCATTGTCAAGTTAAGGTTGTTTTTCCCTCTAGTAAAGCACTGACGTGAAGAGAGTTGGGAGTTTCCTTCTGGAAGTCAGGTTATTGATAAGAATGGATTTTTTCTTATAAATCACTGACATTTTTTAAACTGACAGAGGCTCAGTTCTTGCAGAACTGTGATCTCTATTAGTTAACCACTGGTTTTTTGTTTGTTTTTTTTTTTCCTTCCCCTTCGTCTTAGGGCAGCCAGGAGTGTCTGAGGAATGTCACACAGATCCCACGTTAGGGGACAGGGGCTGGGGGGTGTCAGCTTGTGCGTTGCCCTCAGCGGGCCTTCTGCTCCCTCATCACTACCAATAAAGCTAAAATGATCTTCCCAAAATGCAAATCAGATTTTGTCACTAAGGATGAAAATAGAAATAAAAACAAACAGAAAATTACTTCACTGATTTCCAATTGCTCTTAAGACAAAAAGCAAAATGCGCCTGGCAGTCTGCAAGGCCCTGCCTGGACCTGGCCCCAGACCCCCTTTCCAGCCGTCCCCCTCACACAGCTCTGCTTATCAGCCGCCCTGGTCTCCTCCCACTTCAGGGATGGACCACACCCCCTGCTATCCTAGGGCCTTGTACTTGGAGCCACCCCCCTTCAGAAGCCTCTGCTGCTCACCAGTCATTCCCCCAGGACACCTTCAACCTCTATAACTAAGCCACCTCCCCCTCAGGGCTCTCCCTCCTGGCCCTGGGTAAGGCTTTGAGGCAGCTCTTATCACTGCTGCAACCTGAAACAATCTTACAGATTCCTTGATAACTAACCCCAGCTTCCTGCAGGAGACTGCTCACACAGTAGGAACCCAAAATACTAGATTAAATAAATTACCCACCCTAACAATCACAATCAATCCTAATCTAACATCTATACTCTCTAGGGCATTTTTCTCATTAGTTTATGTATATTAATTCATTTAATTCTTAAACCTATGAGGTAGCTAGCTACTGTTTTTATCCCTATTTTACAGGTGAGGAGACTAAGGCACAGAGAAGCTAAGGGACTTGCCTAAGGGCACACAGCAGTTACTGACAATGGTGAGTTTCAACTCCAGCAATCTGGCCCTTAACCGCTAAATTCTATGGCCTCTTATATGATTAAGTAGCAACGAAGCACTTCAGGGACAGGGGAGATGGAGCCAAAGGGCAGCTAAGGAATGTTTCCCCGTGAAAGGAGAAACGGAGTTGGATCCCAGGGAGTGCCTGGAGTCAGGTAAGAAAAAGGGAGGTTTAAAAAAAAAAAAATCACTCTTGGGGTAGAAAACAGAAATAATCAATACAAAGTGTATCTGGAAAACAGTACAAGTCTGAGCTGACTAAAATGGAAGGTATGTTTCGGAAGAGCTGGGACCCTGTCAAACAGGCATCTTGAGATCTTGGGGGACTCTCCATTGGCACAGTCCCATAAGAGCTGAAGGTGAAAATTATGTAAGTCCTTCAAAGATCTAAGTCCAAGTTAGGCATACAACATACGCATGCCCCATATACTACAGAAGGGACACAGAGTCCCGCTCCCCTGTGCCTTCCAGACCGGATTCACCAGCCAGCAGTGCACTCCCTCTTCTATCACACAATTGTGCCAATCCAAGGAGGAAGAGTGCTTCACATCAAGTCTGACAGGCACTTCCATAAAGGCACGTATAAAATCACCAAATACTTCCACAGCTCTTACCACGCACAAGAGTCTAGTCCAAGCGCCTGACAAATCGATCAGTGGCCACACATAATTGTCCAGACCTCCAGGACTGCTATGAATGGATGCAGCTCTTCACGCCCAGCCCCCACCTGGTAACACTGTTACTGAAGCAATGAGAAATGTGCAGAAAGAAGATTGGGATTAGGGGTACGCATTTCCCCTTGTGCGTTATGTTTAGGAAAACTAATCATTCCACCATAAGAAAGAGACCTGGGCCGTGGAGGTGGAGCTGAGGAGTGAATAAAACAAACAAAAACAAAAAAGTGTTCTAAACATTTTTTTTAATTCTTAGGGACTAAGTCTGAGGTATGAGCAGGATGCTTTCAAAGATTACCGGGTGAACTAGTAAAATAAAAGTCTCGAAACCCTATTGCTGAAAGGTTCAAAAGCTGTCTAGCAATAACAAAACCTAATAATGGAATATAAATTTAAAAAAAGGAAATGGAGCAGTATCTGTAGTATGATCCCATTTTTGTTAAAAAAGTGATACACACACGGAGAGGTCCTGAGGTAGAAAACAAAAACAAACAAACAAAAAACTATTAAGAGCAGATAAGAAGAACGCAACCTTTATTTTCTTCCTTATACTTTCCCACATTTTCGGAACCTTCTGTACTATGTAGTACTTTTATAACAAGGCGGAAATACTCTAAGCTCTCGCCACCTAATCCAAAACCCTTGTATTGTGGTTAAAGAAAGTGAAAGTCAGAGAAGGAAAGCAAATGTCCAAAGGTCACACAGCAACTAGTTCTTGTGACTCCAAGTTTCACTCTTTCCGTGCCCGTCTCTTAAGACGTGCTTGAATCATCCTGGAAAAATCAACGTTCTCTTTTCCTTTAAAAGTTTCCAGGAGGTGACAAATGTATAAATGCTTTTATATATATATCAACATTCCTCATATTTACTTCTTTGGAGCTGATCGGTAAGGCATTTTAGCGTACAAGTAGAGCTGTTCTGTAGTTCTCTTAATTAAAAGAGACAGGATCCACATAGTATTCATAATGCTAACCACACCCTTCCCACCTGAATATACTTCATTCACCTGTTTCCTCGTCTCCAGAAGATTCTAATCTCGGTAATGCTGGGTGGCACTCTGTAGGCAACCAATGTGTTTGGATGATGAAGTATTATGGAATAAACTCTGTGCCAAGGACATTGAAAGTGATTCAACGCCACCTGTCAAAGCCCTGGGCCAAGATTTCTTTGTTTTGGTTTTGTGTCAAGTGTACTGTTGATTGTTGAGAAGGTATGGGCCGTGGAAAGAAGACTTGAAGAGCTGTATTTGATGGTGAAATGTAAAAGTGAAATCTGCTTGATACTTTGATAGATGGATGCCTGAATTGGAAGGAACATCTGAGCGTTATCAGATCAGCAAAGGCAGAAGATTGGCACCGCTGAGAGCAATCAAGGGCAATTAGAGGACAAGCCAGGGCAGAGTAAGGAAGAGGCAGTTAAAGTGCAAGGAGGAAATGAGAGCACAGGTCGGCTCCTGGGACACGGAAACTGTACACGTGAAGGGGGGGTGAGAGACGGTGTATGTTATGTCCTCTATGCACAGCGAAGGCAATGGCTACTTTAATCAAGGCACCCTGAGGTCCAAGGAAAGAAGGGGCCAAAGGCAACCCAGCAGTTGTACCATTTCAACCCAAAGCCAACACAGTTGAGGTCATTAGAGAACATTTAGTAATTTTTTCTTAAGCACAGCCTCATGTATGAAGTCTGCGGGAGCACGAAGGTAAAAGAGCACCCCCGGCTAGAGAAATTCGGGCTGGTGTGCCCTCCATACCACTTCATCATCCTTAAAAGCACTGCTCCTCAAACTTTAATGTGTGAACAAATCCCGGTGGATCTGCACAAACGCAGATTCTGGCTTGGCAGGTCTGGAGGGGGGCCCAAGATTCCGCATTTTGTACAAGTGCCAAGGAGGGGACGCTGATATTCCAATCTGCGGACTATACTTTGGGTAGCAAGGATGTAAATGCCGTCTGAGTGAGGAAAAATAAGAAATTCAGTCACACCGAAGCTTACCAGTAATCCCAAGAAAAACGAGGGCACATTTTGTGTGCCACTTTGTATATGCTGTGTAATTTAATTCCCCTTACAACAGCCAGTATGATTTGATCGTCTCCATTTTATTGTTGTGGAAGCTGACAGTCAGGAAACTTAAGTTATTTGCCTACATTCAAACAGCTAATAACAGTTTCAGGATTTAAACCCAAATCTGTCTGACTTCAAAACTATTTGTCAATAAGCTACAGGACTAAAATTAAGAGAATTATTAGAAATTCTTAGAAAGTCTCCCAAATTTCTCTGCGCCATGATTTTTCATCTCCAACATGGAGATACTGGCAGAGCTGTGGTTTAGACCAGAAGAGGTAGCAGATGTAGGAGTATTTTGAAATCTAGAAAGGACCTTATATAAAGATACAGTAAGTCATAACTAGCTGATTCTTTTCATATGTCTAAATCTCTTTTTTTTTTTTAAGATTTTATTTATTTATTTGACAGAGAGAGCACAAGCAGGGGGAGCAGCAGTCAGAGGGAGAGGAAGAAGCAAACTCCCCACTGAGCAGGGAGCCTGATGCGGGGCTTGATCCCAGGACCCTGGAATCATGACCTGAGCCAAAGGCAGGGGCTTAACTTGCTGAAACACCCCAGAGCCCCTCAATTCTTAAAATAGTATTGAATGTACACCTTTCCTTAAAGCCGATATTCTTAAAAACCTTTGGGCTCAGAATTCCTTTATAGTCTTACAGAGAACCCTAAGAAGCTTTTTCGGACAACTGTGGACATTCTTTAAAACCACATCAAAATTCTACAAGTGGTAATTTCTTAAAGGCAAAATGCAACATGAACCTTGAGACAATTTTAATACATTTTTCATACTGTTACATTAAAACCCATTAGTCTATTTGCACTTTGAATGAAACTTACACCCATTCATAGTTTTGTAAATCCTCCACTGGTCCCTTGGAAAATATTAGTTTACTGAGTTATGTAGTTCTTCCAAATGTTGACACAACGTCTTATACCTTACAGAAAAAAACCCACTCCTTACTATTTCCATCAATTTCTTCAGAAGTCTTTTTTTTTTTTTTAAGGTTTTATTTATTCAAGAGAGAGAATGAGAGAGCACAAGCAGGGGGAGCAGCAGAGGGAGAGGGAGAGGAAGAGGCAGGCTCTCCACTGAGCAGGGAGCCTGATGCGGGGCTGGACCCCAGGACCATGACCTGAGCCGAAGGCAGATGCTTAACTGACTGAGCCACCCAGGTGTCCCTCTTCAGAAAGTCTTTAAAAATTGGGAAGCAGCTAGTTCCGCTCACAACTCAATCCGTCTTCCCTCCAGAAAACCACAGTTCTTCATTATCCAGCAGACGTGTGGATGTGTCCTTTCCATTTCACACCTACTAAGGAGACAGGTCACTTAGGGTTGAGATTTAATAAAATCTGCCTCATCGAAGACATTTTCACTGCTTCATCTAGTACATTCTTTTAAGCGAAACAGACTTCTTTTTCGTGTAATCGCAAGAGCATGACTACTCCTCCAACTGGGGCCACCCAGTGCCTGGATTCCTGCTAAGGCGACAGCAGCCGCACCTGCCATTGCTTTAACACCATCAGCGTAAATGTCAACACAGTGAAGAGGGCAAATGACATCATGCTATTGTTGTTAAAATCGTTTGGAATCCATGGTCCCCCAGAAAGCCTTAACTTAGGGACACCCCAGGGACCCACACACCACACTTTGAAAGCTACTGCCTGAAACAGTTTGGCTTTTGAACCTTTGTTCTACCTGTGTTGTCTTTTGATTATAACATATTTATTCAAAATAAAGGTCTGGAGCAACAGGAGACTCTATGTGGAAAAATGTCATAATGACAATTATATTTATATCGCTGCACAACAGCTCCATAAAAACTACTTGAGTTCCTTGCCACGTCTCTCTCTCCATGACGGACCAAAGGTCCGAGATGCTTGCGAACGTCACAAAGCTTTTCAAGGGAGAGAAATCAACTTTAGGAACAAGCTCCTTTCTCTGCAATAGTTCCTGAAAACCACGCTCTTGAAGGACCTCGAACCACACCTGTGATAGAATATTTGCCACCTAAATCTGTGTAAAATCCTAAGATACGGTGAGAAAAGGATCCATCCACAAATGGAAACCGTTTCCCCCCCAAATCCGTACACTGGAAGCTCAGAGGACACGTGATCACTGACACCACACTGATAAAAAGGCAAACGAATGGGATGCCAATCTGTCGTTAAAAGTCTTTTGGTTATCAAAGTTTTCTACTCCCAAATTTCACCTGTAAATTTAACCCACTGTTTCTAGAAGCAGAGTAAATGAACCACCTACACCTGAATACCTTGAGGTACTTAATATATTATGCAGATTCTTTGGGTCCATTCCCATCTTAGTCTGCTCAAACGCTATGACAAAATGTCACAGACTTTAGTGGCTTAAACCACAGAAATTCTCACTAAATTCTAAACACTGGCAAGTCGAAGGTGAAGACTCTTCTTCCTGGCTTCTGTCTTTCAAGATGTCTTCACAGGACCTTTTCTCAGGTGTGGTGGAGAGGGGCAGAGGGGAGGGAAAGAGACAGCTCCACCTCCTCTCCTTCCCTTTCTTGTAAGGTTACTAATCCCATCATGACAGCCCCACCCTCCTGACCTCATTGCAGTCTAATCACCTCCCATAGGCCCCCGTCCCAAGTATCATGTCATTGGAGAGTTACAACTTCACCGTGTGAATTTGGGAAGGACACAAACATTTAGCCCATAACAATTTCAAGCCTTCTACACCACAGCCTCTGGGAAGGGGGCCCAGCAATCTGTTGTCCTTAAGAGTTTCCGGCTGTTTTCCTAAGCACACTGCAGTTTGAGAAACCTGATTGCACCCCTGTGAGCCTGCTTCCTAATCTGTAAACTAGGACTGACTGTCACCATACTTTCCTGTTCCAGGGTTGCTGACATGTTGAGGATCGATCAAGAATATATGGAAAAATGCTTTCTAAAACTGCAAAGTGCTTTGTGAATAATAATCATCATCTAAACTTTTATCACCTACACTTCTACCAAACCTTATTCTAAAAACTATAAGTAGGGGCGCCTGGGTGTTTCAGTGAGTTAAGTGCCCCACCCTTGATTTCGGCTCAGGTCACGATCTCAGGGTTGTGAGATCAGCCCCATGTTGGGCTCCACGCTGAGTGTGGAGCCTGCTTTAGATTCTCTCCCTCCCTCTCCCTCTGCCCCTCCCTTTCTCTCTCTCTCTAAAAAAAGAAAATAAAATAATAAAAATTTTAAAAAATAAAAACTAAAAGTGAGGGACACCTAGGTGGCTCTGTCAGTTACGCATCCGACTCTTGGTTTCAGCTCAGGTCATGATCTCAGGGTCCAGAGATCAAGCCCTGTGTCAGGCTCCCTGCTCAGTGGGGAATCTGCCTGAGATTCTCCCCCCCCCAAAATAAATAATCATAAGAAAAACTAAAAATGAAGGAGGATAAAATAAAGATTATTATAGGTGCTATCTTAATTCATATAATAAACCTCGAATAACTAAAATACTCAGGAAATAGCGTTTTCTAGTTAATATGTAGCTGAACATTCTGGTCACTCTTTTGAAAAGCCCTTTTAAATATATTATTATACTTTATTTCCGTGGTAAATACGTAACTTAGATTGTATTTGATGCCAAAGGGCTTTTATTTGAGTCAGCTTTCTGAAAATCAATTCTTGCTACATAGGACTCAGGCTTAAAAGAGTAATCTATGTTCTGCCTTGAACTCATTTGCTAAAAGGTTTCTTGTTTGCCTTCTGTTATTTGGGGATATTTCCTAGTTGATAAAGGCATGTTTATTTTAACCAAAGGTAGATCTCTAACTACAGGTTGTATTCCAAAAGCTTTTATGTTCGTAAATCATTTGAAATATGAAATGCCTCTCCTTCTACCAAAAAAAAAAAAAAATTATGAATCACAATTAAGTTCTTTAACTTGTCCAAAATGCCCATAATACAGATGAAACACATTTGCTAGTAGTTAGAAGTCACAGGGCTATTTTGCAATGAGATTATCAAACTCATTCTGAATATAAAATTATTTTCGTTTACCTTCACTGTTGGTATCTGAAAAAAAGTAAGCTGGAGGAAGATGAGAATGCGATAGATAAAAATTTCTGCAACTATCCAAACGGATCAATGGTCCTCAGTGCTTTATTATACAGAATGCATAAGGCCTCTCAACACGGCCATCAGGGATTCTCTTCACAGTGAGAAATAATGGAGGCAGGTTCAGAGTGAACTGAACAAGCAGAAGGCGAGGGAATAAAGAAAATGCTGAAAGGATGGCTGTGTATCCAGGGAGCAGGAACTGCTGAGGTATCAATGGTGAGAGGGAGACCAGAATGGGACTCAAAGCAGAGAGGAAGTAACTGGAAGCAATGCTGAAGAAAACAGGACCCTGCAAAAGCCACGAAGACTGAATGTGGGGTATGAGAGCAAAGTCACCAACACCGAAGAGGCCTCGATACAAAGGGAGGCAGACTCGCGTTGGCACCTGCGGGACGACCTAACCTGTGCGCAGCCAACGGCCACACTTGGGTCGTTGGTACCTGAGAGGATGGCGGGTGTTAGATCCGGCATCTGAATCCATGCGATCACGAGGGCCTTGGTGGCCTGTCCTACGGCCCTCTGACCTGGGCTGGGGCCTTCTGTGTACAGCTCCCTCACGGCCTCTTCCGTCTCCCGAGGCCCTAATGAAACGATCTCCCAGTTTTGATCTTACACCTGACCTCTACCCAAGCACTGTCTCTATCAGCGCATCTACATTTAGACTCCTGACTTTCAACTGCTCATATGGGTCTGTGGTCCTGTAGTCAGTCTTCCCATCTTGCCCTTTTCCAAGGCACAGTGTCACTATGGTCTGAGTAAAAATGCAGTGCATTCATTCATTCAACCAAAAGCCGACACTGAGTGTCAGCAGAGAATTAGGGGCACCTAGTGGCTGTCCCTTAAGCATCTCACTCTTGATTTCGGCTCAGGTCCTCATCTCAGAGTTGCTAGATGGAGCCCCCATATCGGGCTCTGTGCTCGGTGGGGAGTCTGCTTGAGATTCTCTCTGCCCCTCTCCCTCTGCCCCTCCCACCGCTCAGGCTCTCTAAATAGATAGACAGATAGATAACATTCTTTAAAAAAAAAAAAAAAAAGAGCAGAGAATTATCTTGAATGTTCTCCACACCGTATTTTGGATATAAGACAATGTGTCGTAAAAAGGGGAGAAAAACTTACCGAATTAGTAACTTTCATGCCCAAACTTCTGAGAGATAAGAGCAACCTCTGCCACTTAACAAAGAATTCTTTCACTGCAGGTGAAAGTAGTCTTTAACCAGCACCACCCACATATAAAGCCCTTTAAATGTACACAGGTATATGTATTCATAAGCACCACAGCAGGTCACAAACACAAAATGACGCTTTAGAACTCACTGGTCAATGGAAACATGTGCTGCACTGTGGTTGAAAATTCTCTGCCCTTTAAAATGATACCAGGGAATAAGAAAGATTATTTCAAATAAATCTTCAGTCTAACCTCAGTGGAAGTCAAAATTTCAGTTCAAAATTTAATTCGAAACTAAGGCAAGGCATCCAGTATTTAACACATCTATGAAGTACACACACAGTAATACTTCTACTTGCCCTCTGCGTTTTCTGCAGTCTGGCTCAGTGCCTGGGCATGAGCATTTCCAGGGCCCAGGGCCAAAAACCACCAGAGACTGCAATTCTTTCCTTGGACTCAACCACCACACTAAAGAGCAGCAAGGGTAGGACAGGATCTTCCCTTCTTCGTCCGCTCTCACATTAGCACATCATTTAAGCTTATCTGAAATATCTTCAGAAAAATGTAACACTTGCCACTGATTATCTCTCTGGAAGGCAACTCTTGCAATTCTCCTGCTAGGTTTAAAACCTGTGTGGCTGAGGACCAGATCAGTGGTTGGCCTCTAATACTCCCAACCCCGGATGCAATCAGTCAATTCATTTCTTCAGCTTTATGAAAAGTGTGTTGATGTTTAACTTGAAAAAAAGAATCCCATAATTGCAGCTCCTTTCTAGAAGACCTCTCCCAGAACTCTTTGATGTCAATTGTCAAATTCCTTCTGGAGACCCTTCCCTTTAGAAGTGCATCATTTGGGGGGCGGGGGAGGAAGCAGGGTATTGAAGTAGGGAAGAAAAAGAAGAATGGGTAAAAGGTTTCACATTCACTTAAGTTACTAATTAAGATTTCAAAAACATAGCAATGAGTTTAGGTGTATCATGTCCCACAGTATTTCATCAAAGACATGAGATAAGAATTCTTTGCCGGTTCGTGTTATAGCAAAAGACCCCACCTAATGGAATAAGAAATATTCATGATTGTACTACTTGTGAAAGGAAGACCTAAGACACTTTCATGTCCAGTACCCAGAGTCACATCATCAGAGCACAATGGAATGCTGTTTGACCAGCTGATTGCAGGTGTCAAAGACTGAAACGCATGTTTCAAAGGTAGACCCTTGCTGTTACCTACTGTGGATCTCTAAGTAAATGAGGAGGAAAGATTTAAAAACTGAATATAGCAATTGGCAATTTAGCGACCTCCCAAGGCTATAGGCATTTAGAAATTACTTCACATTAGAGTTACACACGATTCAATGTACAATTATTCAATACCTAGCAGTGTACTAAACACCTGAAAATACAGATACTAAATAGTTTATGTGATCATGTTATAAAAGCAAAGGTCTCCCATTAACAGAAACAAAAAAGGTGACTCAAAAGACCAAAAGTAAGTTCTCATCCTGATGCAAAAATATATGTTGAGATACAAACATTATGTGGTTTGTGATTCTTTGAACCTTAGGCTTAAGTTTTAATTACTAAGCATATGACACCATCTCTTTAGTCTAGGAATGTTGGTTCCTCGAAGTATTGTCACATCTCCAAGATACCGAAGATATAGTGAAAATGGAAATGCTTATGAAAGGTTTCAAATATCAGAAAAGATACTCTCCACACAGCATTGTTCGATCATAATGTAAATGATGTTACTTCCATAAATGCAACAAAAGTTATGTCTCCTTGTAATTTTCAATTTACTTCCCCACACACATTGTTCCCATTGGATCCTCATAATAACTCTATGCAATGGGCAATGGAGGTGATGTCCTCATTTTAACAAATAAGAAATTGAGGTCTGGGAGAGTTATACAAGGCCTCAGCAATTACTAACTAAACCAAGCACCCAGGCTCTGACTCTGAGCCCAACACTTTCTATCATAGGAATGAAACTCCCCCCCCCATATTTCATCAAATTAACTATGGATCTTGCAACTGTCATAACAAAATAGAGGAATAATGGTTACGTTTGTTAGCAACAAAAATCTTTTAACCTACGGTTAAAAAAGTGGACAAAGAATCTTCATAACATGAATATTGATGGAATTTCTGAACAGCTGCAAGGAAATTCCTGAGCAGAGCCAAAAGAAAAGGCATTTCCCAAAGTTTCTGATCAAACTTAAAGAACTCTGTTAAACCTT
This sequence comes from Ursus americanus, assembly GCF_024610735.1. Classification (NCBI taxonomy): domain Eukaryota; kingdom Metazoa; phylum Chordata; class Mammalia; order Carnivora; family Ursidae; genus Ursus; species Ursus americanus. The sequence goes on along the minus strand of NC_142137.1, from coordinate 45,253,853 downwards.
TTCGACTGAAATCAGTTAATGAAAAGAAAGTCATCAATATTACCCCCAGAGTAGACCCCCCCCAAAAAAAATGTTTAAAAGGGGGAAAAAATGTTGGTCTTTCCTAAGACCAACAACTTTCGGGCTGGTCATTTTTCCCTTCTAAAAACTTCGTACTCTGCTGGCGGACAAGCGGTATTTCTAAAGATCGCAATTTTAACAGCTTGATTTCCTAAACGAGGCCTTGGAAGCATCCGTGGCACACGTGAGCGTGAACTACTCCCCCGCGGTAATGAGCAGGAACGGAGCGGGGAGCACGTCTGCGAGCCCAGAGGCGAGCGCGTGCAGGCGAAGGGGAGCCGCAGCAACGCTGCCTCTCTCCGGGCCCCCGGTGCTGACCGCGCGCGGAGCGCAGGAGCCCTCGGGCGCCGCCCTCCCCGCCCTCCCGCGCGGGGCCCGGCCGCGGACCTACCAGCGAGAGCACCTTATAGGTGTTGGGGTCTTTGGCCGTGCGGGCGCGCGCCGCCTTCTCCGGCGGCTCCTCCCCCACGTCCATGGGTGCCAGCAAGGACTCAGCGGCCGGCCCCTCCCCGGGCCCCGCGGCGGCGCGACCGCGACTCGGGTCGCGGCCGTTCCCCGCCGGGTCCTCCCGGGGAACGCGGCCGCCCTCGCCGCCGCTGCTCCCGCCCCCCGCGCAGCAGTCGCGCTCCATCGTGGCCCCCGGCGCTCCGGCCCCGCCGCCCCGCCGCGCCTTTAATGGGCTCCGCGCCGGCCCCGCCCCGGCCGCCGCCGCGCCCGCCCCTCGCCGCCAGACCCTTGGCTCCGCGCCCGCCGCCCAGCGCTCGAAGTGAGGGGAAAGCAACTCAACGCCCCGGATTATTTGGCTTCCTGTCTGATTTCGGGCACTCTGCGTGTCGGTTATTTTGGGTCCTTTACGTGGGCGCGTCTTTAACTTCCCCCAAAGCCTTCCCCTCCCCGCGCCCCGGGCACCTTCCGAACACTTGCAGGAATCGCCCTGCGTGGCCTCGCGGCGCGGGCTAGACTGGAATTGCAGAGTGTGGTCTGCAGAGGGCATGAGATCATGGGGCCCCAAAATAGAGCGGGAGGAGGAGGAGAAGGATGCAGCCGAGGCCGGGGCAGCTTCTCTACGGCGGGAGAGTGGAGGCCGGGCCGACCTGTGTTTCCAGTGGGTTGGGCGAATAGGCCGGAGGGGTCGAGGGTGAGACAAGGTGACCTTTTTCTCCTGCGTAGGAGCAAGCGAGAGTTCCCTCAAGGCCCTGCTACCCACTACTGCTCTACCTTGAGAAAGGAATAACCACCCTTCAGAATACCTGATGTAACCAAAGCACTCGTCTATGAGGGATACTTCGTTGTTCACGGTTTCATGTGGTTTCTGGGTTTTTCTCGCTGATCGTGCCTTCATATCTGTATTTATTAGTTCCTTTAGCCATTCTGTGTCGAAGGCTCCCAAGTGTCAATGTTGCCTGATCTGAGGTTGACGCTGATACTTGGTTAGCAGTATTGGACATTTTAACAGTCTGAAATACTCTGATACTTTATTTCTGAACGAGGGCATGAACAGTAAGCTATAATTCTTGAGGCGTTTTGATTCACCTTTGATTCTACAACTTTCACATTTCCTTCCTCATCAGAAAAACCACAAGTGTGTAGTGAAGTGATTCTTGTCTGTCAAGGGGAAACCAGTGACTTTCAACTGCTTTGCAACACCAGGGACTGACTTTGGGGACTAAAGAAAGTTATACAGTCCAAAGACAATTGTCAATTCATTTTGACTACGCGAATGTATACAAATATTCTTTTTAAAAAGCTGAGGATGGATATTTAACAGATATAAAGTGTGTGTTGTTCCCTTTAAAATCGTCCATTTAGGAAGCTTTCCATTTCTATTGACTCATTCATGCACTCATTCATTCATTCAATAATAAGCCTTTCAATTCAATCTTTTGGCCTCCACAACTACGTATACCATATCGAAATGAATAAAAGTATGTATTTCTCAAGTAGCTCTCAGTCTGGTTGAAGGGGGTAAAGACAATAAACAAACAACAACAAATTAAAACCCAAGTCAGTCCTATATGCAAAATAGAGTCACAAGATATTTTGAAAGTTTAGTGGAAAGGTAACTGACATCTGGAAGAAGTAAAGGCCATCCCTCAAAACATGACTGAGCTCTTTTTTTTTTCTTTAATTACCTTTGAGTCAGCTTACAAACCACCCAAGAGAAACAGGTTTTCACTATTTCGTAGTCATACATATTTTTTACCCAAACTTGGCTCCAAATTTTCCTTTAACTGTTTCCAAAAATCAGATTCAAGGACAAAGATTTGCGCCACAGAGACTGGTCAAATGAGTGTCAAAACTTCTAAAAGAGACTCAAACTTCCAGAGTGGCTTTGAACCTGACAAAACTCATGGAATCAGTATATTGATCATAGGCATCCCAAGACAAAGAATCACTTTCCAGGCTTCACCCAGGGAACAGTGAGCACACCTTCTGCAGGGACACAAAGTCAACCGCCCTCAGGGAGTGAGACGGCCCCTGCAGGTGACCTGTGTGCTCTTCTTAACAGGGGTGAGGATTTACTCAGCAGGATCCTGTGCCCATTGTGGCCAGAGAGATTTCTCAAGAGACACAGGAAATTTAGATGTTTGTGTGAATTCTCCAGATTGCAAAATTTTGTCTACAAAATTCAGAAAAACAATTTCTTTAAACACTTGAAAGGCCAAACAAAATGTAACACATCTGCAGGGTGGGCCTGGCTCACAGGCCACCAGGATGTGGCCTCTGTCTTACGCTCAGGCTTCGCCTGAGCCATTAGGGACTTCTATGGGTAACTATAAAAGTCTCATTGAAATTTTAAAATCAGAGGAATAAGAATGGATCAATTGAGTATGCCACTCGTACTGCTTAGCTACAGACATCGCCATGCCTGCGGTGAAGTCGTGCCTCGGTCTTGTTTCTATTCCAAATAGTCGAAGGGGCAGCTTCACACTCCAAGTACAGCAGAACTTTCCTGGTTAGTGCAAGGTTAATAATGACTGTTTCATCCTTGGTCCTAAGCGACTCTGCTATAATGATTGAAGTCCGTGATCCAGTACAGCAGGAAAGATGAGAGTCTAAGAGTTTATAAGATTCGTTAAGTTTTATTCTACAGAAATATTTAAACACTTCTCCTTCAGTGCCTGAAACTTGAGACACAGATAAGACCAAAGCACCAAATAAAACCAACTTATCTGTGTTTGAAGGATGATTTCTCAACTTGAGGAACAGTTCTTCTTGGATTTTAAAAACTGAAATTATTTTAGTAATTATTTTCCCAGCTGTTCCTGAGCTCGTCCAGCTTTCTCCAAATCCCAGTAAAACATGAAAGACATCTAGCCCAGCCTAAGAACGAAAAAACCACATGACTCTTTAATCTTCGTGAGACATAGAAAAAATTATTTTCCATGCATTAATTTATTTTTAAGATGTTGTATGACATCCTTTCTCTTTCCTTTTTGTAAGCACAAACATAAGCTCTCTGGGAGAAGCTTGGAAAACTATGTGACCTTGTACAGATTACGAGAACTCTCTGAGTCTTGGCTTCCTCATTTATAAAATGGTGTTACAAATAATACCATAGAATTACACGGCTATCTCCAAACGCCAACAAAACAGTGAACATTTCCCCAACTTACACAAAAATTTAAATGTCTCCTTTCCATATTTAAATGACTCAACTCAAGCCCCTAACAGAGAGAAAAAAAACAATTTCATCTTCACATAAACAATGCATGATTTATACTTGGTTTCTGGAAAGGTTTGAGAGCTGCCAGGGAGAATGCATCTACAAAGGGAGAGCCCGTGGGGTCAGGCAGGGATGCTTGCCTCTCTGGGATGGAGGAGAGACGGCTTGTTATCAGGTAGATAGCAAAATGAGTGAAGTGAACCCCAAAGTATAAAATGCAATTGAGAGTAACTGAAACTGCGGAAACATGGAAAACACATATCCCATCTAGAGGGAGCTGCTGTCCAGGCCTTCGCTTTCTGGTTGTCTGCAGTCTCTGACACTCCCGTAGTCCCCTATATCTCATTTCCAACAAAACCCCGGGGTGCCAATAATCTGAATGTGTGCCTTGCTATTTGCGTTCTATGTGCCTCCTGTCTTTTCTTTCCCTCGGTTCCTCCTTCACTTCTTTAAATTTGTGATAATTTTTTTATTATACCATGCTAATTCCTCTGTTGAATTTTAGCTTTCTTAAAAGTGCTTTTCTTACTCATTACTCTAAAAGTTCTAATAGGCAACTTTAACTTACCATCTACTTCAAATTGATACTGACTTCATTCTAGTAAAATATAGTGGTTTTTTCTGCAATACATTTCTATTTCCTCATCCTTTCGTTTGTTTGTTCAAGATTTCATTTATTTATTAGAGAGAGAGAGAGAGAGCAAGCGCAGAAGTGTGGGTGGGGGCAGAGGAAGAGGGAGAAACAAACTTCCCGCTGAGCAGGGAGCCCGATGCTGAACTCAATCCCAGGACCCCGGGATCATGAGCTGAGCCAAAGGCAGACGCTCAGCCAACTGAGCCACCCAGGCACCCCCATTCCTCATCCTTCTTTCACTATTAGTGTTATATATATTAATCTATATGTGTTACAAAGCTAATGAAGCAGTGTTGTAATCATTGTTTTAAACAACCATATGTTTTAGAGAAATTAAGAGAACATACATGCACACACATACATACACACACAGATTTTTTTTTTCCCCCTGAACATGAGTCACTTTTTCTTGTTTCTTTGCATGTATTATAATTTTGGGTTGAACACTGGACTCCCAGGTACTGTGTTATAGCAACTCTGGATTCTGATTATTTTTCTGACATTTTTAATACTCCCCTGGACTTATAGCTACAGATTTGTCCTACTGTTTTCTTTCTTTTTCCTTCTTTCTTTCTCTTTCTTTCTTTCTTTCTTTCTTTCTTTCTTTCTTTCTTTCTTTCTTTTTCTAAATATTTTTTTTATTTATTTATTTATTTGACAGAAAGGGAGACAGCCAGAGAGAGAGGGAACACAAGCAGGGGGAGTGGGAGGGGAAGAAGCAGGTTCCCAGCAGAGCAGGAAGCCCGATGCGGGTCTCAACCCCAGGACCTGGGACCACACCCTGAGCCGAAGGCAGCCACTTCAGGACTGAGCCACCCAGACACCCCCATCCTGCTGTTTTCTACCCTTGCCATTTTCACACCTCCCTACCAACCCCACCAAATCTAGTCCACTCCTCTGGTGGCTAAAGGCTAAAATTTCTCTCTATTCTTATCCAAAGCCCTAGTAGTTTTTCAAGAATAAATGCTTCTCAACTTATCTTCCATTGGTCAATTTACAGAACCCTGAAATCATTGTTCTGTCCATTTTTATACTTGCATATGGTGAAGAAAATTTGCAAATCTTTTTAGCTGACATAGCTGGAAATCCATTTCAGATTTTTAAGTTAATGCTGGAAATTTGAACATATTTATTTAAATTTTTCAGTACTGGCAGCTGTGGGGTACCTGGGTGGCTCAGTCAATTGGGCATCCAAATCTGACTCTTGATTTCGGCTCGGGTCATGATCTCAGGGTTGTGAGATTGAGCCCCACGTCTGGCTCTGTGCTCTGTGCAGAGTCTGCTTGGGGTTTTCTCTCTCCCTCTCCCTCTGCCCCTTCCCTCACTCTTTCTCTCTCTCAAATAAATAAATAAATAAATCTTTTTAAAAAAACACAAATAGGGGCGCCTGGGTGGCGCAGTCGTTAAAGCGTCTGCCTTCGGCTCAGGGCGTGATCCCGGCATTCCGGGATCGAGTCCCACATCGGGCTCCTCCGCTGGGAGCCTGCTTCTTCCTCTCTCACTCCCCTGCTGTGTTCCCTCTCTCACTGGCTGTCTCTCTGTCACATAAATAAATAAAATCTTTAAAAAAAAAAAAAACACAAATAAAAATTGGCAACTGAGTCAATATTTTTAAAGACACCATGGAGGCCAACAAATGTACCTGAAAGATTCATTGAACCATAGGCTCTCAATTTGAAGACTCTATCTTAAGTGTATGCCAAGTGTGCTTGCAAAGCACTGAAATTCTCTCTCAGTTTTCATTTTAACACCAGGCTAGGAATTCCCTGTCTGTGCCCATGTCCACTCCATAAAGGCTAAATCACAGTATTTCAATCCCTTTGTATTTCTTTGGGGTAACTCAGTGACGGGGGTAATGAAGAGTCAACTGTGTGTTGAGCTGAGTTAAGGTGTGAGGGGACTGGTTCCCCAATATATAATCAGTGTATTATTCCAGAAGAAAGGAAATTGGATGCTAGAAAGCGAAAACAACAAATGTCCACTAAAACCTCTTTAGCACCTTCTTTACTATTGAACTTTCTAGGCATTGTGAGGATCTCCATGGGCAGTTTCATCCAAGATAACAAATTGCTACTTAAAGATTGTGGACATTATGCCTGCTCTTTGGAAGTCTCTTCATTTTAGGAAATATCTGTAGAAAAGACACAAATATATACATGAGGATTCAGATGCACAATATATATTAAATAAATGATCTTGTTGCCTTCTAAGCCTTCATCTCATTGGGTAACCAGGGATTGAGGTGATCATGGGGCAAGCTAGATCATATTATCTCAATCCTTTTTAGTATCTTTGGGGTAACTCAGTGTTTGGGGTAATAGTGCTCATTCTTTCTGTTTGCTCCCATATCTCTACTCCCCAGGACGTTTGTCGGCAGGGGTTGGACGGAGCTGTCAGTAAGCAGTATGGGAGACGCTTGCACTGGCTTGCTCTTTTGGGGTTTTTCTTTGGACTTTTGCTGATCTATGTGGGCAATGTGAGTTCCAATCTGGTCGCAGGGCACATTCAGTGATGTCTTCTGAAATGCTGTTAGTAAACGTCTGACTTGCTTTCTTGGCTCCAACAAAGCTCAGAACTTCTTTATATTTGAATAAACTCTGCCTCAACCCATGGTAGGGCTACAAATACTTCCCAGTACAGCCACATCCTCCATCCAACCATGGTCTGAGTGCTTTATATTTGACTGTCTGAGTTAGCAACACTTTATCCTTAGCTGTAAGGTTTATAGCGTAACTCCACTGGCTCTCAGCTCAGTAATTTCCACGTTCCCACGATGTGTGCAGGAACTTGTGAATTGTTCCCTTTGTATAAGAAAGCCAATGAAAGCGTCAGAGTACCCGTCAGATTCTGCCTGACTATATTAGTGAGGGGAGCAGTCTGTCAACAGTTCCTCCTGGAGACTCCATCAGGAAGTAGAATAAATGTATCTGTACTTCAGGCTTTCTATATGGCCTACCTACCGTCCAAGACTTCAGCTCACAAAAGGCAAAGGCTGAAGGACATGGATCAGCATAAACATAATTTGAATTTCAGAAAAAGATGGGGGGTGGAGTTAGGAAAAAACTATTTGGAGAAATAATGGAACAAAAACCTGGGTGGCTCAGTCAGTTAAGTATCTGCCTTCTGTTCAGGTTATGATCCCAGGGTCCTGGGATCAAGCCCCATATCAGGCTCCCTGCTTGATGGGGAGCCTGCTTCTCCCTCTCCCTCTGTGGCTTCTCCTGCTGGTGCTCTCTCTCTCTCTGCCAAATAAATAAACAAAATCTTTTTTAAAAATAATAAATAAATAGATCAAAATTTTCCAATTTTATTTTTTAAGATTATTTATTTATTAATTTGTCAGAATGAGAGAGAGAGAGAGAGAGAGCACAAGCAAGGGGAGGGGCAGAAGGTGAAGCAGGCTCCCTGCTGAGCAAGGAGCCCAATGCAGAACTCGATCCCAGGACCCTGGGATCATGATCTGAGCCAAAGGCAGACGCTTAACCGACTGAGCCACCCAGGGATCCCAAAATTTCCAAATTGTAAAGGAATCTATCAACTCACAGATTTTGGAATGTAAACTATTGCCAAGCAGAATCGACACACACACACAAACTGTATCAAGGCACATCGTGATCAAATTGCTGAAAACTAGCATTAAAGAAAAGTTTTTAAAGCAGCCAAAGAAAAAAGATGCATTATATTCTGAGAGGGTTAGAGGAAAGATAGGAATTACAGTAGATTGCTTGTTAGAATCTATTCCAGCCAGAAGATATGGAGAGACATCTTCAAAGAACAGAGAGGAAAAAAAAAAAAAAAACACTTGTCAAACTAGAGTTCTTTGCCCAGTGAAAAAGACCTTTGAAAAATAAAGGCAAAATAAAACATACTCAGACAAATTAAGCTGAGAGAATATATCCCCAGCAGAACTGCACTACAAAAAATATCAAAGGTAGCTCTTCAGCAGAAGGAAAATGACAACAGACCAAAATTTAGAGCTATACAAAGGCATAAGGAACATGGGAAATTGTAAATATTTGGATAAATATAAAGAATTTTTTCTCATTTAATATTTTTCAAAAAAGATTTATTTATTTGAAAGAGAGAGAAAGCACCCACGAGCGTGCATATATCTAAGGTTGCAGGGAGGGTGAGAGGGAGTGAGAATCGTCCAGTAGACTCCCTGGTAAGCAGGAGCCCGACTCCAGCTAGATCTTACGACTCTGAGATTATGACCCGAGCTGAAATCAAGAGCCGGCCGCTTAACCCACTAAGCCACCCAGGGGCTCCTCTCATTTAATCTTTTCAAAATAGAATTCATTTGAGCAAACGTAATGACAACTTATCATGGGATTGGCAGCAGGTATAGAAGTAAAAGACATGACAACAATAGCATGTAAGATGGGAGGCTGAAATGGAACCAGTAAATTTCACACCCTCTAGGTGAAGTGATATGAAATTAATGGAGGATAAGTTATGACAGTAGCTGTATAGAGTAAACTTTAGGTCAACTACTTATAAAATAAAACAAAGAGCTAGTATGCCAATATTGGAGATAAAATGGAATCATAATGATTCAAATTAACCCAAAAAAGAGGAAAAAGGGAAAAAAATAAACAAAAGATGAGAAAATAGAAAATAAATAACATGGTAGATTTAAATCTGCTTACATTGACAATAACCTTAAAAACAAATGGCTTAAAATCTACCTTAAGTAAAGGGAGAGTTTCCATATTGAATAAAAATGCAAGACCCAACTTTATCAAAACATACCCACTTGAACAGTAAAGATAGGTAGGATGAAAGAAAAAGATGGAAAAAAGATATACCATGCAACGCTGATCAAAAGAATGCTAGCATTTTATAATATTATTAGACAAAGTAGTTTTTAAAAATTTACCAAGAATAAAGGACATTTTCTTATGATAAAGGGACATTTTTCTTATCAAGAAAATATAACCCTAAATGTGCATGCACTTAATCAGAGTATATTAAGCAAAACTGTATAAATTTGAAAAAAAGAAACCTACAGCAATACTTGAAGATTCAACACTCCTCTCAGTAAGTGATAGAACAAATAGAACATCAGTAAAGATACAGAAGAATTAAATAGCAAAATCAACCAAACTGACATAGCTGGCATATATATAAAACTCCACCCAACAGCCAAATACACATTTTCATGTGCTTATGGTACGTTAACCAATATAGATTATAAGAGGAGCCTCAGTACATTTAAGAGGATAGAAATCTACAAAGTATGTTCTCTGAACATGACAGAGTTAACTTAAAAATAAAAACATTCCCAAATATTTGGCACTTAAATAGCATAGTATTCCCAATACCTCTTGCATCAAGAAGAAATCACAAGAGAAAATAGAAAATATGTTTAACTTAATGAAAACACAATGAATCAAAATTTGTAATAAGCAGATAAATCAATAGGTACAGGAAATGTTATAACATTTAAATTTATATTAGAAAAGAAGTCCCAGGGGCTTGGATGGCTTAGTCAGTTAAGCATCCGACTCTTGATTTTGGCTCAGGTCGTGATCTCAGGGTTGTGAGATTAAGCCCCACATTGGGCTCCGCGCTGAGCATGGAGCCTAGCTTAATTCTCTCTCTTCCTCTCCCTCTGCCCCTCCCCACCTCTCCCTCTCTAGAAAAAGAAGAAGAAGAGGAGGAGGAGGAGGAGGAGGAGGAGGAGGAGGAGGAGGAGGAGGAGGAGGGGGAGGGGGAAGAGGAAGAGGAAGAGGAAGAGGAAGAGGAAGAGGAAGAGGAAGAAGAAGAAGTCTCAAATGAATGATTTAGAATGAGGTGAACAAATTAAATTTAGATAAGCTGAGGGAAGAAAATAGTAAGGAGGAAAATATAAATTAATGAAATTGAAAAAATTTAAAGAATTTTTTTAAAATAAATAAATAAAAAGAAATTAATGAAAATGAAAACAGAAAAAAGTGAAGAAAATCAATGACACCAAAAATGTTTCTTTGAAAAGCTTACAAAAATTGATAAACCCCTACTTCGACTTACCAGGAAAAAAAGAGAGAAGTCACAAATTCCCAATATTGTGAATGACACAGGTGACACAAACACTAGGAATCCTCCAAACAGTAAAAGAACAAGGAAATATTATGAACAGTTGTATGTGAAATTCTAGAAAGGCGAACCTGTAGTGACAGAAAGCATGTCAGTGTTGACTGTAAGTGGGCACAAGAGGACTTTCTGGAGTGAAAGAAATGCTTTATATCATGATTGTGGTGATTACATGACTCCATCTATACATACGTCAAAACCCATTAAAGAGCACATCTAAAATCAAAGAATTTTACCGTATACAAAATATGCCTCAATAAGGCCGATTTTCAAAAATTAAAAAATGCAGTAATGTGAACAGGGACTTCTGGGCAAAGGTGATGGATCGAGCATATATATTTTCTTTCACTTTCTCCCAAACCGCACTCAAACAACAGAATGACTTTTTATAGGCATACATCCACAAGGACAAAGAGAATTGGAGACAAGACGACCAGAATAATACAACATTAGGTAGAAAAACAGCTAGACCCTTGGTAACTGCTTTAGGAGACCAAAGAAAGTGTAACCCTAAACCAAAAGTAAAGAAAGCCAAGATGCAACTAGATTTATATGTAAAATGCCCTACACCAGGTAATACGCTGTTAGAGGATATAAAGATTGGACTTAAAAACAGGAAAAAACAGGAAAACTGGTTAAACATCTGTTTAAGAAGCATTGAGAGGGCCAGAGTCTCACCCTGACTCCATGCAGTTGGTCTGTCTCTTGTCCCTCGTCAGCAGAAAACTGAATGTTTATTCTGTTGTGAAAATAAAACACAGTATTTGGACTCCAGGACTCTAGAACTGAGAGGCAAGAAATTACCATATTCATATACTTAGCTAGTTACCATTATTGGGAACACATTTACTGATGACTGTTTACCAAGGGCTGTACTAGAAACATAAAAAGAAACAAACAAAAACCAAGAGTTGTCTATCCTCACAAGAAGCTCCTAGCCTAGAAATCTTGACAGTTTATTGCAATGTTGCAGTTTGAAAGCTACGAACAGACAGCAGCAAGTGTGAGGGGCCCATGGAAAGGTACCAATCTCAAATTGAAGGGCCGGAGTCCTGATGACATCATTGCTTATGCCCCCTCTAGTCCACTTTAGAAAACCGATTCCAGGGAGAGCCACCAGAAGGGACATAGCGCTGCCCCTTTAGTCATGACTGATTTGATCAGAAACATGCCTCACAGAAATCCAGCCCATCCACTGATTCTACTGTGACTGACTTGAGCTGTGAGGTTTTCTGTGGGTTGACAATTTTACATCAGACATAGTGGAAAAGTCACGATGTAGAAAGGGCAGCTGACCTGTGTGCAAGGTGAGTCAGCAAGGGAACCTGGTACATGGAGAAAGGAAAGCATAGAGCAGGCACTTGGAGAGAAGCAGAGCCGGGAGGGAACAGGATGTGATCTCCTGGTTTTCAGCACCCCAGCCCGGGAGGGAACAGGATGTGATCTCCTGGTTTTCAGCACCCCAGCCCAGGACCGGAGGGCTCAGCTCGACTTTACCTACTGTCTTTGGATTTTACCTGTTGTTGAGTTCTTAAAGGAATGTGCCTCCTTTTTTTTGCCTTTAGATGGTTTTGTTTTGTTTTTTGTTTTGTTTTGTTTTTTTGGTTTTTGTAGGTTTTTTTTGCCTTTAGTTGGTTTCTTTCCTTAGGTACAAAAAGACTAGAACAGGGGCCGTGGGAGACCTCCTAAAGAAAATGATACCCCGGCAAATCTCGAAGGGCCAGTAAGGGTTAGTCAGGCTTAGAATAAGGACAGTGGGATTCCAGGATGAAGGAGTCCACACAACGACTCACAGACGTGAGGAAGTGGGGCTCCTTCCAGGAACTGCACCACAAGCCGTTGGATACCGTGGATGCATGACAGCTGGAGAGAAAGAGACCAGAAACGGGCAGCTGGCGTCTAGGCGCTGAATGGATAAGGTGATGAAGTAAATTCTTGGCCCATTCGGGTCTTCACTTGTGCAACACAGAGAAGCTTAATAAGACGACCAGAAAGTTTGACAAGGCAATTAAAAGACAATGAGTTATGGTATTCTGTTTCCTAGAGAAAAATTGACAGAAGTGTTGTTGTGTGTAAATGCCCTACTTAGAAAATTAATCCAGGGGGAAAAACTTTCAAAATATCTCTTTCTCTATGAGTTTAAGAGAATTCATTTTAAGAAATTAAATGAGAGAGGTGCCTGGGTGGCTCAGTCGGTTAAGGGTTTGCCTTAGGCTCAGGTCATGATCCCAGGGTCCTGGGGTTGAGTCCCACATAGGGGGGAGTCTCTTTCTCCCTCTTCCCCTCTCCCCTTATGCTCTCTCTCTCAAGTAAAAAATAAAATCTTAAAAAAAAAAAAAATTAAATATGAGATGAATGGAATGGTAATTATTCACAGGTCTCAAACTTTCCATGTGAATCTAAAACAAAATAATTCTGAGTCTTCGCTATCAGTTAATGAGAATTGAAATTAAGATTAACATTATTATAACAGAAAAATTAATTATCCAAAAGTCTCCATATTATTGAGATTATCATACTTCTTTATAAAGAAAAATGAAGGTCTTAAACTTACAAATTTTATTAAAGCATTCAAATTAAAGTGAAGAGAATTGAATTTTCAGAAAAAAATGTATGAATAATTAATTGTGTTTACTCTTGGCCATATATATCTTGATCATAGAATCCTCATAGGACTAAAAAAACTTATACTAAAAACTTAACTGTTTAAGGGGAGCCTGAGTGGCTCAGTCAGTTAAGCATCTGACTTAGGCTCAGTTCATGATCTTGGGGCCCTGGGATTGAGCCCCATGTCATGCTCCCTGCTCAGCAGGGAGTCTGCTTCTCCCTCAGACTCTGCCCCATCCCCCTGCTTGTGTGTTCTCTCTCTTTCTATCAAATAAATAAATAAAATCTTTTTTAAAAATTTTAACTGCTTTAGTAAAATTAAATAAAATCAAGGTGAATATACATTTTAATATACATGACTATTAAACAGAAAAAATATTTTACATATTTTTACATCTAAAAATTCACTGATTTATTCTTTATTATTATGCATTCACATGTACACATACACATATGTATATCTTTCTATGTCTATACATCCATCCATTGCACAACCATAGGGAACAATTCGACGGAAGGAAACAACATATTTGAAGGAACACATAACTTTCAGTTTCTGAAGCCATAGTCGGGTCTTTGACTAACTGAAATACTTAGCAAATTTATGTGATCTGGCATGGAGACTAACAATAATAATATTAACTTATTTTATTGATTGTCACTGTGTACTGGTCATGGTAGTGGAGACTTAAGCCATTCACACATTTTTTTCACCCCTTTTTTATTCATTTATTTATTCCTTTATTCGCTTAATATTTATTGAATTCCTACCATGAACTAAGTGTTATTATAGGCTCAGTCTACAAGGGTAAAAAACCATCAGTCTTCTCAAGGAGTTTAAGAGTCTAGTGAAGGGAGATAGATATTAAGCAAATAAATGCTGAGAATTATATTTAAAAATTGTAATAAGCACTATGATGAAAAAGTACAGAATGCAGATACTAGAGTATCTGAACTAATCTGCGGTAGTGGTAGAATGTGGTCAAAGGTTTCCCTGAGAAAGTGATGCTGGGACCAAAATTTGAAAGATAAGTAGGGCTTAACTAGAGGAAGTGAAAATGAGACCACAGACTCAGATGATTTTGAAAAATGCTTACACTGGTTGTGTAACATCTCTGTAGAGGAAGAAATGAGATAAATGGACCACGGGTCATAAACTGGAGACAATTCAGTTATCAGTTCTTTATCTACCAATTTTATGGGTTCCCTTTTATATGTGAGAACAATTCAAGATTTCAAGATCCCCCTCCAACATTGCCAGAAATAGTTTTGGGATCCAGATGGGGAGGTAGTGCACTTGAATTTACAAGTGAAAAAAAGAACTTCAAAGGGATGATAACAATAATACACCTTGGAAATGTGATTTGGGTATTTGCATTTTGAAAATAGGAAGAGAAATAGTAAATTAGGTGAAATATACATTTGAAAATAGATTCAAATATGTATTTTGAAAATAAGGGAGTCACATAAATGAGAAAAGTTATACATCCAAAAGGAGAGTCAAAAAGAAAGCAAGTCATGGAAGGATGTTGAAAAAGGAAGTCCATAAAGATACTTTTTGTTTTGGTTTACCTGGAGTTCAGAAGCCCGAAGTAACAAGTGATCTGTAGGAGGCTGCAACAGGAAATTGAATGTCTTGTGCTCTTTTTGCCTCAATCATATAAAGTTACACTTTCAGAGCCATTTCGTAGGAATGAATGCTTGGCAAACGGAAAAAAAAATGCAACGTAAAGATTTACTTTGGCCTTTTTTACGCTTTGTTCAGAACAGAGATATTTGAACTTTGTAAGTCACAAATTGTAAAATGTATCAAAATTTTATTTTAGCGAAGTATTACGTGTCTTTCAAAATGGGAGGATGTGGACTCTGGGGGTCACCATGTTAGGCCTTTGTGCATAAAGAAGCACTTGGCTTCCCAACTCAGAGAGGAGGCTACCATGTGAGCAGGACGGGCAGACCCTCCTCTCTAGCAGTTGCTATCTTGTAAACACAAGTGAAGTAATCCCAAGGAGAGGCAAAAAGGACTTGAAGGATTCACTCAGGCATGCTCTTCTGCTCTCTGGAAGTAAGCCATGATTGAGATTGGCTGGAAAACAGCTGTTGGTGACAGACCCAACTGGCAAGCAGCTGAGACACGAAGCTGCTTTTTTTGAGCAAAGGCTTAAAGCCAATGAGATCTCTAACAGGCACAAACAACCACGGGTGCCCTGTAGAGCCTTGTTGCTATGTGACTCTATTACAGGGAGAAAATAAATTCTGAGAAATAATAAAATAATACTAATTACCACTTGTGGGGTTGATGGGGTTTAGGGCAGGCTGCCCTAGAAGATGCTGTTTTGGCATATTAGTTTGAATTAAAGTTACTTGAGAAGCAGCCAGTACAAGAAGAGTGTCCTGACTCTCTTTTCTGCCTCTCTGAAAGCAGGGAATAAGTCTCCGAGCTGAAAGACACCCTCCCTGCACCAGGATGTAGAGACGTCCTTATTGCTAGAGATCAGGAATTCAAAGCCAAGTAGGCTTTTTGTAAACAAACTCTGCTTAGTTTCCTCACTAATTAGCGCTCAAATCTAAAGTTTCCTTGTCTTGTCAGTTCTTCACAAATGTATTATTTCTTTGTCTAAAAGGTATAAAAGTTGCCTTCATTGGTCACATTTTTGGGTCTCATATTCTTATGGGGCTCAGTATATACAAAATTCAATCTGTTTTTCTCCCATTAATCTGGGCTATGTTAATTTAAGTATTAGACCAGCCAAAAGAACCCAGAGGGGTTGGGGCAAACTGTCCACTCCCCAACAGTTCCGGCACAGCGGGCAGGATACAGCACTTGCTGGACATGACGTGCTCCAGGGCTACAACTGAAAGATCCTAGGGCCTCTGACTAGCACCAGCAGGAAGAATTCTTACCACATCTGCCCCCCAGGTCTCTGTCTGCTGGGTTTAATGGAAGCAAAATTGGTGAAAACTCTTTTGCCCTTCTTCTAAATTTAGATTATCAGGAGAAAATATTTGTGGAACTAATTCCTTGGTTATAATGACTCTGGTAAAGATTCTGTATGAGTGCTGTCAGTTTGTATTGATCCTTTTCCTCCCAGAGATGGCTACGATTTCTTTTTGTTTATGTCTATTATATCATTCATCATAAGGAGGAAAAATCAAAGGGCAAAACACAGGCATAGACCCTGTAAGCCTGCTGTTCGAGCTGGCCTCACAGACTGATGAGTTCACAGTTCTCACCAGACTGATGTCTACTTATGAAAAACTTTGCTGTGGGTCCCCTGTGTAAAAACTGCATGAAACTTTTCCTTTTGTCTTGTTCTGTGTCCTGAGAGTGTGCCTTTATGACCAACAAGAATATTCTTTCTGGTCTCCATTATCCATAAGATATCCCTATCTTAAGATACCCATCAGATGCACTTAGTAGGGTACACTTTGGTGGTCAGTTGAGTGGGCTGGGATTCCAAGACACAAAGGTACAAGCAGCATTCCCTTTGTCTAGCCATGCCAGCTCTCAGGGGAATTGTCATAACAGGTCCCAGTCCATAAGGGGCCTTTGTCATCTCAACCTTTGTTGTCTGCTAGTGCTAAAAAATCTCATTCCTATAAGAACTGCCCAGTGTCACAGATTAGCGTGTCTGTGACTGGACAGGCGTTGCATGTTCCAACAAGAGACCAGAAACAGCATTTTCACAGCACCATCCCTACTGCCTATGCAATGAAGGCCTTAGCTTTCTTAGGCCATCTGTACCTGTGAGGGCTGCATCTCTTCTACTCTCTTACAGGATGCCTCTTGCTTCTTTGGTGAAGCCATAAAAAAAGCTTATTGGTTTGAGTCACTATTTGGATTAGTATAAGAAGAATCTTATATTCATCAATGATCAAACAATGGATCCTTTGAAGTGGAAAAACTTCTATATTTTAGAGAGCCTAGACAATTGTCTTATCAATACCTATGGGAAAGACCAAATTAAAAAGTGGATATGAAAAATATGACGGCTAACCTTAGGGACTCCATTAACAAGATAAAAGAACACAAATTAAAATTAAAATTAAACTCCAAATCCAACATAAATTCCCCTTCTTAAAATCTGGCCCTATCTCCTCAAATTCTCTTAACTCCTCAAACTCCTCCACCTTCTTCAGAAAATCCTTTAAATACTCAGCTGCTTGTTTTAACTTCCCTTTCTCTACAAGATTTTCAGAGAGCACTCCAGCCTAGTCTCTAGGCCCAAGGTCTACAGGTTACTCATGTAAATGCTAAGCCAGGAAATAAATTCAGAAATACCCAGGATGAGCAATAAGATTCAGTTTGCTGGGCTTTATAACCAGACTTTGCCGGCTTCAGGTCTTCCTATGCAATGTCTTTTGTGGATATATCCAAAATGCCCACGTGAAGAATTCATACTCTCTGGACAAGAGAACATAGAAATCTTTTGATTTCCATCTTAGTTGGAAATTTTCCAACTGATTGAAAAAGGCAAATTCAAAATAAAGTGGTAGGGTGGGTAAATCAACTTCTAAGCACTATAATGGCAAAGCCTATCCAATTCTTTGAAGATATCTTATGGAAATTCAGATTTAGAAAATAAAATAAAATCAACAATTCTTAATTTATAAATGAACTCTTCAGAAAAACAAAGCATGACTCCGAAAGCAACTCAAAATCCACTCAGACCCTTTTCTATCTGCCTTCAGACATTTGCAGATATTCTAAAGAAACCAAGATATTGAAAACA
Organism: Ursus americanus; assembly: GCF_024610735.1. Lineage (NCBI taxonomy): Eukaryota > Metazoa > Chordata > Mammalia > Carnivora > Ursidae > Ursus > Ursus americanus. Next base: position 45,236,077 of record NC_142137.1, on the reverse strand, counting down.
AAGTTGTTCTGTACCTAAGAAAAAGAAGGAAAATTTAAATAGTAATTACTTCGGGTTTCTGGTAATAGACAAATATATCCCAAAACTCTGAGGAAAAGACTTATATTGTTTCTCTGTTCCTTGAAGTTATAAATCTCATCATGCCTTTAACATGTAAATACAGTCCATTAACACCCAGAGGCTAAGGGGGGGGGGGGAAGGCTGGGAGGAGTGGGTGGAGGGAGGGTTGTTGGGGGGAGAAAGAGGACTTTTAAAAAATACAAATGCTGGAGGCTCCCTTGCCCAAACTGTAGACCACAGCTTCATTAAGATTGCTTCCAGTGACAAATACAAATCTTAAATCTTCTCCACAAATAGTAAAGCTTTAGCTATCTGAATGGATATACTTATTCCAACTGTTATTGATAAACTAGTGAGTTTTATATTGTTATACCTGATTCATGACTAAAATTTTAAAATTAAAGCAATAGGATCTCTATTTATGTTCATATGTATGTCTATAATACATACATTACAAGTATGGTGTTTTTCTGCCTCTGGATGGTATTGCCAAAATTAATTCATGAAATAGTTCCATTTCATTGGCTTAAAATTAAGGGCTTATAAATTATCTCTAACCCCCCCCCAAAAAAAATAGGAACTAACCCTATTGCTTTTCAAAATCATATGCCCTGGGAAAATATTGGATATTAAAGCAAGTTTAAGTTTGTTGGTTTATTTTTTTTATTTTTTTTTTTAAAGATTTTATTTTATTTATTTGACAGAGACAGAGACAGCCAGCGAGAGAGGGAACACAAGCAGGGGGAGTGGGAGAGGAAGAAGCAGGCTCATAGCGGAGGAGCTTGATGTGGGACTCGATCCCGTAATATCGGGACCACGCCCTGAGCCGAAGGCAGACGCTTAACCGCTGTGCCACCCAGGCGCCCCTGTTGGTTTAATTATTACAGACATGTCTTTAGAGTTCTCAGCATTAAATATAATGCTTTTATTCTACCTAGCTTTACTAAGTCAAATAAGCTCATGTTATCTCTGTTACAAAACTTGTCAGCAAGAAAAAAAACAAACTTAAGATTTTGGCTAACAGCTTTAATGTCTCAAGAAATTCCCATGAGTAATCTAAGCATGATTGTTAAGAACACATGAGTTAAATAAGTGCAAGTGAGAGAAGAGTTTTAAAAAGTGAACTTTTTAGCAATGATTGCATTACTATATGTCTACTCAAATGGTTTTCTGAATCGACTTGGTAACTTCCAGAACTTCCAGTCTTAGGATTTTACTAAGTTAAATTAAATTATGGGAACTTATTGAGTGTCTAGATCATTTCCAAGTAAGATAAATACCGAAATATGAACTGCTAAACAAGTCTAATTCTACCTCCTTTACAAAGAAACTAAAGAGATGTGCATGTATTAATGAATATGTCTTGTGCTATGTTAAATGAATTGTGCTATAAGGAATTGAATTCTTCTAGAAATTATGAAATGTATTCATAATTTTGGCAATATAAGAATACTGATGTAATAGACAACTCATAATTGCTTACTTGTTAATTTTCACTAGAAATTAAGGTTGCTAAGGGTTAAGAATTCTAATTAATATATTTAATTAAAGCTACTAGAAATAAGGGAAATAACTCTGTAAGAAAAGTAGGATATATGTTTTTAGAAAGCAAATGTATGAGGAATAAAGATGCATTTTTGTTGAGGGAAAAAGAAGTAATTTTGTCCTGAGGTAAAGCTGATTATTTCTAACGGGAAAGATAACAAGGGACAAATTAAAATAAACATAGAAAGTTGTACAAGGTTTATGAAAAAGGAGTCTTGGGGAAATAATTTTATATGTGATCAAGTTGGATGAAATTGAATTAATTTGTTACACGGGTTAAAAAAATAAGCTTGAATATCGATGTCAAACTGCAACTTAACTTTCTTTCATCTGCAGAATGGACAAATAAGTCCGCTTGGACTATTGGTCTGCTCCTCATAAAAGTTTATGTTCCTTATAAGAAATTATAAAATGTTTTTCTTTACCTTTTAAAGTAATCTGCTTAGAAAATAAGGGTTCTATGTTTTTCAAAACAATTTCCTGTGTTTATCAGGTCTTTGATTACTGAAGTAAACCTAGTCCTCTTGATATTAAAAGAGCTGAGTCTTGCTTAGAACTGTGCAACCTTTTTTTTTTTTTTTTTAAGATTTTATTTATTTATTTGAGAGGGAGAGAGAGAGTGCATTTACATGAGCAGGGGGAGGAAGAAGCAGACTCTCTGCTTAGCAGGGAGCCTGACATGGGGCTCGATCTCAGGACCCCAGGATCCAACCTGAGCTGAAAGCAGATGCCCAACTAGCTGAGTCACCCAGGCATCCTGAGAACTATGTAACCCTCTACATTTGCCTATGACGTCTGTAATTGTCACTTTGGTTAAATAGATAACTGAGTATTGTTTCACAGTGACCTATGATCCTATTTTACCAAGTGTTTTAAAACCTTTTTGATGTTTTTGACATACTTTCCCCCAATCAAATTCAAAATAGCCCTTTTGACCTCAAACTTTGAGAATTTTAAGAGGATCCCCCGGGGCATCTGAAAAGATTTATTCTCTCCTCTTATAAAAGAGAAATGTTACACAAGTTAGACTTATTTAGTATGTTAAATTATGTGGGAAGCATTGTCAAATAGGTGATGATAACCCTTCTTAAGTTATATGGTATAAGTGAATATTAATAATATGAGTACTCTAAAAATTGTATAAAATTCCTAGAATTCTGATATGTCTTAGTATAGTGTTATCAATCATAATTCCAGTTATCATTATCTTAAAATGTTGTGTGTCACAGAAATAAATTATCTTGTCAAATTTTCTCTCCAATTGCATTATAATGAACTCTCACCAGATATTTAATTATAGCTATTTGTCTTTTTTTATTTATAGACAGTTATTGTTTTATTCAGATGCTTTTACAAACGTTTCCTGCAAATTTGTTTCATCTTCAGAGAAATTCATGGAAAAGAATCTGACAAATACTCTAGAATACAGTCTTCTGATAACTTTCAGATCCTCCCACTGAACTAAATAATAATTTAGAAAAGCCTTACCAGAGAAACTGATGGCTTCCCAAAACTTCCAACAAAAGACAGATCAACAAGAATTGATTACATGGGACTGAATGAACTGAGGAAGATGATTATAATTTTTATGACATTTTATTTGAAACATTGTTAATTTTTTGTTTTGTTTTCCAGATTTAAAGAAACATTTTTCTCTTTTTCTCTTATGACTTGGAGCAAAGATAAAACATCTATCTTTTCCTCCCTACTCTCAGTTAATATTTTTAATATTTTTATGGCAATATAATTATTTGTATATGTTCAATAAAAATCCATATTTCACGTGCTTTGTCATTCTTTGCATCATTTCTGTGATGTGCTAAAGACATTCTAAGTACTTATGTGTCCATCTGTTTTGTGGAATCCCAGAGTAGTCACGAGATCTATTAAAAAATACTTCTTTCTCAGACTCCAACATGTTTGGTAAATCTGTCTCCTAAATATATTTACTCACACAACTTCTTCCATTGGTGGCAGATATTTTATTAGGGAATTCTTTTTTGAAGAGTCAAGGTTCTCTTTGGCTGAAGAGAAAGGAGGGGGGATCAGGAAGGAAAGGAAATACATGACTTGGTTGTGCCTGATATCCATGGATCCCCACCGGACTGCACCCAAATATATTATGTTGAAGTGTCTACCGCTGTTCATAAAGATAGTTAAAGAAGTATCATTTTGCAGTGAGAAAAGGCTTTGGAATCAGAACACCTTTGTGGAAGTCCTGGTTTCTCTATTTAATGGTTGGAGGACTTAGCCAAGTTACCTCACTTCTTTCTGCTTTGGTTTCCACATCTGAAAAAGGAGGATAATAGTACTATCTGTTCTGCCCATCTCAGAAAGGCTGTTTGAAATATAATGAAGATTCTGGACATGAAAGCATTTTGTAAGTTTTAAGGGGCCATTAGAGGTGGTGATGATGTTCCTGTTATAATTACTGTAGAGTAGTTGCAAACCGAAGCCAAACCTTTTATTCCGAAAGGGTGATTTGCCATTTCGGGGAGGTGGTTTGTTTACCCTAAAATTCCTAGGATTGTATGTTTTAGTTTCAAACTAGGTTTTGGCAAACCTAACTTGTAAACATTATGTATTTAAAATTAATGCTTATTTTTTATTTCATACCATGACTACTGAAAAAAAGATTTGTACCCTGAAGAAACTTTATAGGTTATAACCACAGAGAAGGCAAACTGGTTTTTCTTAATTGCTCGGAAGGACATTGTATCCTGAGGTGATAATTGTGTAAATTTGTAGACCTGTCTGAGGATCCAAAGTAAATTTCTAAATATACAGAACTCTATGCAAGAAAATAACCTTTTATTTCAAAGTAAAATTTGAGTTTAAAAATAAAAGTCAGTGTGCTTTTTTAGAAGATCTATGATAAGATAAACAGATCTGCCCTCCCTTTTCCCAATCCTGACTATAATGACCTTCATTCCTAAAGAAATCACATAAGACTTCTTTGCTGCTTAAGATCACTTCTTTTTGACCACAATCTGCCCTATTTTCCCTCCCTTTACACCTCTTATTCCAAAGTGATATCAGCTTTCAGGTAAAAAGCAATATTCAAATATCTTTTTATATGGAAGATTCTGGATGTTCCTTAATTCTGTTGCCCTACCCTCAATCTCTCCTGTGTTTTTCTTTCCAAGGATATATTAATGTACGATATACATAAGATAGTTTGTACACCATACAATAATTTTTCTGATTTTAAATTACTCTTTGGCTAATAGTAGAAATAAGTATTTGAAGGATATACTATTTTTAAAAAACAGCACTTTGTTTTTCTTTTCTTTTTATTGAAGTATAATTGACATACAATATTATATTAGTTTTAGGTGTTCAATATAGTGATTCAACATTTATATACACTACAAAAATGATCACAATCATAAGTCTAGTTACCATCTGTCACCAGATAGAGTTAATACTATATCATTGTCCATATTCCCTGTGCTGGACATTGCATTCCCATGATTTTATTTTATAACTGAAAATTTGTTCCTCTTGATCCCCTTTACCCATTTTGCCCACCCCCCAACCTCTTCTCCTCTGGCAATCATCAGTCTGTTCTCTGTATCTGTGAGTCTAGTTTTGTTTTATTTTGTTCATTTTTTTTATTTTATAGATTCCACATTTAAGTGAAACCATATGATATATCTTCCTCTATCTGACTTATTTCACTTAGCATAATAGCCTCTAGACCCATAAATGTTGTCAATGATGGTAAAATTTCATTCTTTTTTTCTTTTTTTTTTTAGAGTGAGTGCACATGTGTGCATGTGCATGCCCCATGAAGGGCGTTGGAGGGGCAGAGAGAGAATCTTAAGCAGCCTCCACGCTGAGTGCAAGCCTGATGCAAGGCTCCATATGGGACTCCACACAGGGCTCAATCTCATGACCCTGAGATCATGACCTTAGACAAAATCAAAGTCAGACGCTTAACCAACTGAGCCACCCAGGTGCCCCAAGATCTTCTGTCCCTTTTTAAATCAGATTCGTTTTCTTTCTTTTGAATTGTGTGCATTCTTTTTATTTTTGGATATTAGCCCCCTATCAGATATATGATTTGTAAATATTTTCTCCCATTCAGTAGGTTGCCTTTTCATTTTGTTGATAGTTTCCCTTGCTGTGTAGTTTTTTAGTTTGATGCAGTCCCATTTGTTTAGTTTCATTTTGTTGCCCTTCCCTGCGGAGTTGGGTCCAAAAAAAACCCCCACTAACACCAATGTCAAGAAGCTTACAACCTACATTTTCTTCTAGGAGTTATGTGTCTTCAGGTCTCACATTCAAGTATTGAATCCACTTTGAGCTAATTCTTCTGTATGGTGTAAGAAAATGATCCAGTTTCATTCTTTTGCATGTAGAGGTTTGGTTTTCCCAACACCAGTTATTGAAGAGACTGTCTCTTTCCCATCGTGTATTCTTGCCTGCTTTGTCATAGATTAATTGATCATATATGCGTTGGTTTATTTCTGAGCTCTCATTTCTGAAAAACAGTATTTTGAAATGATTTTCCTGCAAACGAAACAATCTTACAGTGGGAAATAATTAAGCTCATAAAGAATAATCACTTGGCTTGCATAGCATCCTAGGTTTCTAAATTTTCCAGCAATATTAGAACCAGTCTGTGCACAAGTTTTAAATTAGGGAATCATATTTTAAAAATTGGGGAACCATGGCTTTATTCCATAAACAGCAGGAAAACTGGAAGGGAAGAAAGAAAACATGCTTATCAAATTGAATTATTCCAGTTGGCTGTTTTTTAAATCAAATCACCAGAATGACTACCAAATCTATTCCTTGGGTGGCATGCCACAGACTCCTAATAGAACCAAAATATCAGAAGTGTTTATAAGGGTGAACCCCCTATAGGGAAGGGAACTAAGAAATTCCAATGGTTCTTTACCCCCCATCCTCACCCCCAAGCCCCAGGGTGACCAGAACCCCTGGTGAAATCACCCATACTTGAGACTAAAGATCTTCTGTGGGGGTGTATTAGACTTTCAGTGAGGCATGTGAGTTTTTGGGAGAAAAATCAATATTATGATACAATTTTATATTTTAAAAAGCCAAATAAAAATTTTTATCCTGGGGGCACCTGGTGGCTCAGTTGATTAAGCTTCTGACACTTGATTTCAACCCAGGTCATGATCTCAAGGTGGTGAGATCGAGCCCCACCTCCGGCTCTGTGCTGGGCATGGAGCCTGCTTAAGATCCTCTCTCTCCCTCTTCCCCTCCACCTCCCCCCACTCATGCACATGCACACACACATTCTCTCTCTCTTTAAAAAAATAATTATTCTGAAATTTCAAATCATTTATTATTAATTTGGTTTTCCAAGAGGGCATGGATTTTGAAATGTTGAATTCCATCAGGACTTTTTCCTCCTTTCTGCTTCCTGTGGGAATTTGCCTGACTTTTCATGCCAGAACCAAGATCTGTCGTGACAGTGGGTGTCAGTGAGGCCACCAGTTTCTCAGGGGGCAAGAGAGAGAAATCCAGCCTCCATAAGCTCCCTGGCCTAGGACACAGATGTTCTACATTTGCCCCATTCTTCTCAGTAAGCCTTTCTGTAGAAACTGCAAACCCAATGCCCCAGGGTCCTATATGAAGCCTGAGTTACATGCCTGGAGAGTGAGCTGCTGGAGCTCTGGATGGGAGTTTGGCTAGGAGGAGGGTCGCCATTTCCGACAGAGCAATTTTCTTCCATACCAATCTCCTGGGAGAGAAGTAGGATGGAAGGGAAGGAGGGAAAACCTGGCCCACATTTATCAGTACCGGCTTACTTAAGCCTTTTGCTAAGTAACCATAGAAAAATACATCGAAACAACAAGACTTCATTACTACAACCAGAAAGAATTTTTCATGATTAATTGCTTCTTAGTTTCCAATTCCTGGAATACAGCTCTGCTAATGAGAACGTGCTAATACTTCTCTAAAATAAAATAAAATAAAATATGACTAACAAATAAAATAAAGTTAAAATTCATATGCTGGAATTATCAGGAAATATTAACACATACATGTTGTGTATTGATTATTTCTTATGCAGAAATAAAGATGGAAGTCAGTTTATCACACAGAGTAACCAATGAGAATTAACAAAAAGATTGATGAATTGGCTAGCCTTCTTGATCAATGGTGATTCCAAAGGATTGAAGTCTAAAGATTTTGTGGTCTGTAATAAAAAATGGATCACCTATTATGCATAGATCCATTTTTCAAGGGCCGCAAGGATACACAGCCTTAGGAAGAACCAATCTGAAGGTGGTGGGCATGGCTGGCTGTAGCTCATTCATGCGCTCAGTGATGTAGACTCTGATTTCAGAAACCAAAGCCTCCAGGTTCCAGTATTAACCATTAACCAGCAGATTACCCAATCACTACATTAGGAATGCTTTCATTGGCTTAATGTTTTATCTACCTATATCAACACTTTTTTTTTAAAGATTTTATTTCTTTGTTTGAGAGACAGAGAGTGAGAGAGAGAAAGCACAAGTGGGGGGAGAGAGGGGCGGAGGGAGAGGGAGAAGCAGACTCCCCACTGAGCAGGGAGCCTAACTCGGGGCTCAGGGCTAGGACCCTGAGATCATGACCTGAGCTGAAGACAGCCACTTAACCAACTGAGCCACCCAGACCACCCCCCCATATTAACACTTTATTTACCAAAATGCAAATATTCTTAAGAGCAATAACAGAATATGTTTTATGCAGCATTTATAACTCAATGGAGAGTAGTTTATGACAACCCGGGAGCTGGTTCTGACAGGGAAGGAAGAGAGAGAGGATGAGTGCATGGAGCATCTGAAATGACTGTGATAGTAAGAGTGCACACAAATGGCGCCATGGACTCTGAAATCAGCTCATTCATTTTTCTAGCCTTGTTTTGTTGAACCTTACCTCGACAGCATCCCCCTTCATAACAGCCTAGGTTATCTGGATAAACGAAAGAGGCAGGAACTAGTGAACAGGATAAACCAGGATTTCATATCTCATGAAGCAAGTGGAACAAGATGGAACATCTCTTGGTTAGGAGGGGATTAAAAACTCCACACTAAGTGGGTGGGCACATCTGGAGAAGGGTGTTCCAGAAAACAAGTGTGGAAAAGCTCTAAGAACACACACAACCTTGGTATGAACTGATGTTCTACATTGACAAAGTATTCTGGTTGCCCCGGTTTCTGCTGCATCCCAGTGTCCTCTCTGCTCACCTACCCACCTGGTGCTGTCACATCCACTCTCTAATAGCCTGTGATGTCCTCCAACCCAGTGACCCTTGGGCTCCAACATCGCTCTCCTCAGAGTTCTGTTTTCAGGAAACTGTGCTCTTAATCAATATCAGTGACATGGCTGCCCAGAAGTCTTCACCAGTGGTCTAATCTACTTCCAATGTAGAGCTAGCAGGTCAGAAATAGGTTTCATCTCACCAGGCCCATGGAGTCCTCTCAGACCCTCAATCTGCCTACCTTACTACCTCGTGAACTATTTTAATCTCCACTACCACCACTGCCACCGCCATCAAGGCCCTTACACCCATTTTTTATAGGCATCCATCTCTTTGTGAGACAGATATTGGGAGCTTACTACATGGCTGGCACTGGGAATATAGCAATGGTGGGAAGAGACACAAATCCCTGCCTTCCTGGCACTTCAGGTTACTGGGGGGTGGGGGGGTGGGAGGGATGGAGACAACAGGGATAAAAAATAAATAAAACATACAGTGTGTCAGCTGAGTTCTATGGAGAAGAATAAGTGAGGTAGGGGAGAGGAGTATTAGGGAGAGGTAGCTATAATTTTAATCATGGTGGACAGGGAAGACCGTACTGAGAAGGTGGCATCTCAGTAAAGACTAGAAGGAGGTGATGAAGAGCATGTGGGGAAGCAGTGTTGCACAAAAAGGGCACTGGCCACTGCACAGCTCTGAGCCCACAGCCTGTCTGGCCTTTCTGAGGAATGTCCAGGCCGCCAGTGTGGCTGGAGCAGAGCTGGGGAGGGAAGACGAGAGCAGATGAAGTGAAAGAAGTCAGGAAGCTGGGCCTTAGAGGTGAGAAACAACCCTTATCTCCAAATCCCACGAACACTGACTACCATTGTGAGACGCTCCCCTAGAGAACTTCTTCTGGGATTTCCTATCTTTTATACCCAAGTGCAGCCAGAGGAGTGACCGTAAGCATGTGGAGGCCCTGCCCTCTGTTCGGAGCCTCTGCCAATTTAAAGCAAGATCCTCACGTACGCCTTGGTTCCTTCGATGGCAGTTACGTTGATAGTTTTTAGCTGGACTTGTGCTTGCTCTCAGTTGCTACAGAGATATAAATCTGGGGAGCTTTTTTTTTTTTTTTTTTTTGCTGTTGACTTTTCTGCCTATTAATTCAAGAGCAGAGGAAGTATACAGGAGAATTCACGATCAGGAATATGGGCCTTTCTAATCAGAAGGGGGAATGAAACACGAGAGACTATGGACTCTGGGAAACAAACTGAGTGGTTTTGGGTGGGGGTGGGGGATTGGGCTAGCCCAGTGATGGGTATTAAGGAGGGCATGTATTGCATGGAACACTGGGTGTTACATGCAAACAATGAATCATGGAACACCACACCAAAAACTAATGATGTACTGTATGGTGACTAACATAATAAAAAATTTTAAAAAAAAGGAATACGGGCCTTTCTGAGCCATGACACTAAGAATATGGAGATAAGATAAAGACCAGCAGAAAGTGGGAGAGGCGGTTATGAATTCTGAAGGGCCGCACTGGCCTGCACCCGTTGCAAGGTGTCCCCACGGCCGAGATCACCTCATTATTCTTCCCTCCTACTGAATAATGCCTGCTTTGCAACAAACTATCCTCTGATAGTTAACACTTGCTATCTTCTGAACTATTTTAAATGATTTTGTATATTTCATAGTACCCAGATGTCATTGTAATTTTTAAATGAGAAGTCTTTTTTTAAAAAGCCCAAGATTGAATCCAAGGGTAGGAAGTATTCAGCAGGGAATAAAGAAGAATTGACTCTGGATTCTAACCCCACCCTACTTTTTTTATAACCACAAAGATATTTCACACAAATTTTCTGTATAAAAAGCAATTTAGAACTTATTCTGTACCAGACATTATCTTCAGCACATATTAACTCTTTACATGTATTAACCTGTAAAAAATTTCCTGATGTATTCTATTGCTATGCCCTTTTATAGATTTAAAAAGTTGATGCTTGGAGAGTTTAAGAAATCTGCACAGTGTTGCTCTGCGTAGCTATCAAAGGCACATAGTTTCCTTTACTCTGCAAAGGGAGGTAGGAAAAACCAGTAAAATGTATTCAAACCTTAAGAAGCAATAACCAGGCAGATATCATTCGATCTGTCTGTGATATTTAATCCAGTGTATTCCTTGATGGATTTCTCTGATGGATGAGGGATAGACTCCTTTAAGGATCTAGTAGAGATCAGGAATGCCATAGGAAATCTTGGCTTCTTCAGATCTTAGAGCCTCACCAATTGGCCTGAAAACATTGTAAAAATAGATATAGACACATTATCTCACTTTTTCCATATCTGAGTCCAGTTTCAACTGAGGAGTCAGAATTATGTGTTTAGGGGAGAATCATGGAAATAAACTAACTGAACACCATCAGTTCTGCTGGAGCTCATGTACCACGGCTACTCTGTGAGTTAGTTGTCCCTTCCTTATCTCAGGGTTAAGAAATCCAGAAAAATCTCCAAGAAATGAATTTAGTAGGATGTACATGAAGAGTCTTGGCCATTCCTTTTTTTAACCACATCAGACAGAGGGTAGTGACTCCAAGACTCAAGAAAAGCTCCCCACTGGGGACACTGATGAATCCAAGGACACATGGCTCACTGTCCTTGAAGTCAGGTCACTCAGGAGCACACAGAGTGCCAAGTGTCTCAAAACCCAAAGTCCCCATGGTTTTTGCATCAAAGTCTTCCACCCCGTCCCTCCACCATGTCCTTGCTCTTATTTCATTGCCATCAACTTAAATCCATAACATTTACATAAAGTGAATCTCTCTTTATAAGTTTGTAGCATTCTAGAAAAGTTATGATTTACTTTTTTGTGCAATTTTTATAAATCTCATTGTAAAGGCACATTGTCGCTTCAGACACACCATCTCGCTTGAAGAGCACAATTCATACATATAAGTAGGTATTTTAAATTTACATATTTATATATATTTAATATACATATATTATTTTACAAGCTACATTACAGTCACATGTCATGATGTCTCAAACTTTTTGAAATGTCATATTTAAGAAGAATATAATTTCTGATAAAATCATTTTAAATCTTGAATTAAAGTTGGTGGATACTTGTGGTAAAACAGTATGGTAATAACATTTGAAAAATTCCAAAATTTTTTCTTCTTATCTCTCGATATTTTCAAATCAACATCCCTCTTCTAAACCTAAAGAAAATCCATTCTTTTAACAAATACCAATTTATTTGATAAATATATATTGAGTAGTTGACATGAGCCGTGAGCACCTACCACCTGACAGAAACATTTGCTGGGCGATGGAAACATAATGAAGAAATGAGTACCAAAAAAGGTGATCCTTGCTTTCATGGAGTTGAGTGTCTAATGGCAGTCCTATCACACCAAGGAATATGACTATAAGCAAATAAAGATGAAGGCAAGATATTTAGGACTTACCAATTATTCAAACCATTTATATGATAAATTATTTTATCAATAAACGACATGAGGGTGCTAGCAATTGTTTGGGAAATATCCAACTGGTTGCCCAACAACAGCACTTAGAGATCTAGTCAGCATATAAACCTCAATATGGCAAAAGTAAGCCCTGTATCTTGTCCCCAGACTTTCTTTTTTTGAGTTGATATCCTCTTTATCCTTTACCCTTTGCTTAGAACAAAACCTTGGTGTCATCTTGACTTTTCCTTCTCCGTCAATTTTTTTATTCAATCCTTCAGCAAATCTGTGGCTCTACCTTCAAAATCCATGTGGAATCTGACCACTTCTTACTCTTGCCACCAATCCCACTGAGGTCTGGAATAGCAGAATAGAAGTGATATCAAATCTTGCCTGGATTTTTACAAATACTCCCAAATGGCCTGTCTTTCTACATTGTCCCTGTAGACACTCAGTTCTGTAGCGTCCCTGCTAAAGTTTAAGTCACTCCTCTGCTCAAACGTTCCAGTCCACACTACCCACCCATTAAATTCACAGCCCTACAGAGGCCATTTTCACTCTGACCTCACCTCTTGCTCCTTTGCTCCTCACTCCCTCTATTCTACCATCCTGGTCTCTTGCTGGTTCCTGGACTGGCCAGGAACATTCCCTTTCTAGAGCCTTTGCTTTCCCTGTTCCTCCTGCCTGGAATGCCTCTCCTCATAGATCTGCATGGCTCACTCACTCCCTCACCTCCTTCAAGTCTTTGTTCAAATAACATCTTTCTAATGAAGCTCCTCTTCTATTTAACATGGCAACCTATACTGGTCCCCGCTGCCCAGCATTCCTGACTCCTCTGATTCTCTCTCCTTTTCTTTTCCCCAGTCCTAAGCACCCGTTAACTGGTATATAATTTTATATAAAATTACTCTGTTTCTTTGTCTTTCCCACTAGAATCTAAAATTCATAAGGGCAAGAAGCTTTGTCTTTCCTCATTCATGTATCCTAAGCATTTAGACACAGTGATGTATCATAGGATCTTCTAACCATGCTCACTGTACACACATTACCTTGTTTGAGCCTCATGACAACGCTGCAAGATACTGTTAATGCACCACTTCACAGATGAGAAAACAGGCTGTGGAGAGAGGTGGTTATTTACTTCCTAAGGTCATATGGCTAATAAATGGAAGAAGTAGAATTCAAACTAGGGTCTACTGAACGGCAAAGCTAGAGATCTTCTATAACCCCAGGATGTAGAACAGAAGTTATCACTATCCTCACCAAAAGAAAGAAAGGAAAGGAAAGGAAAGGAAAGGAAAGGAAAGGAAAGGAAAGGAAAGGAAAGGAAAGGGAAGGGAAGGGAAGGAAAGGAAAGGAAGATCGCTGTGAGAATTACACATGACCATCCAGTGTGACAGGTTTTAAAGGTGTGGTTATCACTGATATCATCACAATATTTTTATATGAAATAGTTAACAAAACATATAATGCTATACTTTTTCAAACAATGGTCTAGAAGTCATAAATATGGCTTGAGTGCTCAAAAATATTTGCTCACTTTGGCCCCCTAGGCACTACTCAGAATGTGAAAGCTTATCAACAGCACGAGCTCTGGGTTTCTCTGTGAGAACCTCAGCAGGTCAGTTAGTTACTGGAAGGTATTGTTATAGGATTTTTGTCCCCTTAGCGCCCGTGGTTCTTGGTCATGCTGCCAAGGGGCCGGTGTCCCCAGCAAGAAAATATGGAGTCAGGACAGCTAAAATAAAACAGCACTGACGTCCTGTTTTGCAGCTTAGACAGGGCCACACCGACATTCTGCTTTGCCGCCCTTGCAGAAATGACTTCTGCAAAACGTCCTAAAATAAGACAATTAACCACAAAGTATTTGTCACTATCACGGGCAAGGGGCAGCTAGGACATAAGCCCCCAGATGTCAGCAAAAAAAAGACCATCAGCACAGAGACATTAACCTAATAGGCAGACAGATATGTGACCAAAGGTCTGATTGGCACAACTCAGCACACCCTGATTGCTGAAGATAGTTCCACAAAAGAGCTCATAAAACCCCCTAAACTGAGAAACTCCGGGGGCAACCCTCTTGGGCTATCCCTCTCTGGGAGCTTTATACTCACTCAGTAAACTTTGCTTTGCTGCCCACCACTCTTTGTCCGGTCTACCTCTTCATTCTCCCAAGTGGCATGACCAAGAACCACCGGCACTAAGGGGACAAAATTCCGTAATAATTTAACCCTCACTTTTAGCTTTCAAGTGCCTGATCCCTGATGGACACAAACACCTAACATCTCTCCCTGCGCGCAGGGAGAACAGAAAGGCATGTCTTCCGTGTGGCCCGTGCCATCTTCCCAGGCTCTGAACGACAGCTTTTGCGTTAGCTGATTCTCACTGTTTGTAGAAGTTCCAAGCAATTAACATCAGGGAAGATTCAGTAGAGGAAAAAAAATGTTTGACCTTAGGGGCAAATGTTTAAGAGAGAGAGGTAGAGAAACCACTCCAGGGATCACAAGTGACTTTTCAATCCGAAAGGACACATGGAGTGCAGCCCGAAAGGCCACAGCAGTGCAATCCCACAGGGAAGTGTGCTGACGCAGGGCACGCACGCGCCTGCGCAGACCCAGCTGTTGGCTGACTTCCTAAAAGGGACATTGCGCCTTTAGAACGTGGTGTCCACTTTGAAAATGAGCGCAATTGGTATGCCTGGGTGGGAGAGTCCGTTGGACTTCTCCGCTTCAACAAACAGTTCTGAATCAGGCTTCTATTCCTTCAAGAACCAGGCTTACCTTCAAATTCGTTTTGGCTTATGGAGGCCCTCCTCACCCGCTATGGTCACAAAGAAAGGAATCCTTTCAGGGAGACCTCAGAAAATATATGAAAAGGGTCTTTGAAAGCTATCGCATTTTGAAACTGACTTTCAACGAGCTACTGCCACCTGCAGTGATCAGTTTAAGTAGATTCAATGGCTTTTCTTTATTTTAAGTATTTAGTAGTTCACTTTTTCCCACTATTCTCAAATAACCTAAATACTCTGAGCCTTCGATGTTCTCTTTACAAGGAAATTCACAGCATAAGGAGAAGCATTCTTTTTCCCTGGTGATGTTCCCAGCAGATTTCTGCACTGCCGACGGACTACGGTTTGTGGGCATTCATCTATAAGCATAACTGTAAGCACAATTCAAGAAAACAGACATCCAAAACGTCACCTTCATGAAAGGGCAGTGCTGTTTTAAGTACGATGTTTGGGAGTTTAGGAACAGAGAGAAGTGCTTTTACTGAAAAAGTAACATCCCCAGTGAGGCCCATTCGATTCATGAACTCCTCTTCTGTCCTTCCTCCCCGCCTTTCAAACCAGAATCAAGTCAATCCTTAGCTCCCCAAAACTGTTCTGTGCTTATGTCAACTTTTATTAAATACTTATTACATGCCAAGCATTGAAAGTGTGAACGGTGAAATAAAATACAGTCACTTAGGTCAAGGAACTTTAAAACAGAGCCGGGAGGCCATTAAAAAGCGGGCTGTAAGCACGTCTTTACCAGATGGGACCATGGACTTTTGAACTGGGCCAAACAGCAAATACTCCAAGGACTCTGCTCTGAACACCTGCAACTTGTTACAGTAACAGACTTTTGCCTCCCGAGAGCTTTAGCAACCAGTTATGTTTTGCCCTGATTAGTTGTCTGACCAACACCGATCAAAATTCTTTGTAAACAATATATACAAGTATTCCCTTTTTATCTTTAAAAACCCCTGGCTTCTGCTCCCTAATGGGCCACAACCACCCCGAATTGTAATTCTTTGATCCCAAATGAATGCTTTTGCTTAATTATTGCCTCCTGACAATTTTAGGTGCACCAAGAACACAACTGAATTTAATTTTCACGGTAACCTCTTGAATGGGTACTGTTTATATTCCCATTTCACAAAGGCAGAGACTGAAGCTTGCACATTCTGCTTAAACAATTGGGTGGTAAGTGGTGACCCAGGCTCAGAGCCCTGTTCCTTCACTACTGCCCTGAAATGCTTCTCTTGGCCTGGTTCTTGGCCCAGTTCCTTCCACCTCGTATGGGTCCGCAAGTGCTGAAATTTCATCGGAAGTGTTGTAATGAGAAGGATAATCCCAGGTAGGAAATGAATTAGTGGGACCTGGAATCTCTGGCCTCTAGAAAGAGAAAGGAGCCCCTGGGCAGGGGCACCTGGGTGGCTCAGCTGTTAAGCATCTGCCTTCGGCTCAGGTCATGATCCCTGGGTTCTGAAATCTAGCCCCGCATCAGGCTCCCTGCTCTGTGGGGAGCCTACTTCCTCTCCCACTCCCCCTGCTTGTGTTCCCTCTCTCGATGGCTATCTCTCTTTCTGTCAAATAAATAAATAAAATCTTCAAAAAAAAAAAAAAAGAAAAAAGAAAAGAAAAGAAAAGAAAAAGAAACAATAGCGCACATTAGGTGTGAGATCAGTTATCCTGGCTCCTTCACCCCCAACCATGGCCACAGCCTCACTCTGGAAGGAGAGGTCAAGACTGGCCACGTAAGCACAAAGGAGAGAATCTAATGCTTTATTGTTCTTTTTTATTTTTACTTTTTCAGACTTGTAGGCTTTGGAAATCTGCCAGAAAAGCCTGAGAACAGCCTTAGGAGAACTGTTGGCAGCACCCCCAGGAGCTGTTAGCCAAAAGCTTCAACCTCCTCTCCTCATCACGGAGACTTGTCTGTTGGGAGTAGCTCAAAGATATTCTTTCAACCAAGATAATTAGTTTAACAAAAGGGAGCCATTGTGGTTTATGATTACTAGGTCAAGATACGGATTGTTCCCTCGTTTTTCCCTCCTGAGACCTAAGATAGTAAAGTACTTTTGACCTTGTGCAATAGAGATTCTCTTTCCCTGTTAAGAATAACGTGGGGAGGTAGGAAGACGTCAACATTCATTGTACCACTTTTCGCGGCTTATGTTTACACTGTCGGCCTTCACTTAACCCACAACCATGTGGCCCTCACTAGTAGAATCAGGAGAAAAACATAACATCCTAAGACCAGCGATGGCCCTGAAGGGGTCAGAACATACCACCCTGAGATACGTAGCTTTGGCATATCGATTAAGTTGAGCTGAAGGCACTTAACAAACAGCAGGTGCAGGAAGGCCCCCTCTTTCTACCTAAAGGTAATAAAATTTGCCATGAGAAAGATATCCTCCCTGCACCAGGAAGAGAACATTCTTATCACCAGAGATGAAAGTACAAGCAAACCTACTAAAATAACTCTCATCTTCCATTAGTTTCTCCCATATATTTTCTCATCATTGCCTCACAATTTACTGCCCCGAGCCCAAACCCCTTTGTCTTACCACATCCCCACAATTTATCATTCATTGTTTAAAAAATATATATAAGCTCTGGGGCCTGATGGCTTCTTTTGGTCACCGTTTTCATTTTGAAGACTCATGTGCATGCATAAAAATATTAAAATGTGTATGCTTTTCTCCTATTAATCTGTCTTCTGTCAGCTTATTTCTTAGGCCCAGCCACAGAACCTAGGAAAACAGCAGGAAGTTTTCCCTTCCCAAGAGCCCTCTTGGAAAGCATGGAAACTTGATGACAAAAACTAGCCAAACTGATGAAGTGCCTCCTTAAAATATTTTTCCACTTTTTTGTTCTTACACATGCGATTCACAATCATTTTCTTCAAAATCTAGAAAATAAAAACAAAAAGAAAATGGGTAAATTAAAACCACTCAAAATACCACTATGCAGAGATAATTACCATTTGTGCAGATTCTTCCAAGCTCTTTCCGAGTATAAACATACACTTCATCATATACACGACATCATTCATGCAGTTTTGAGCACTTGCCAATTATCTCAAAATCAATTGCCGATGCTGAAACCAGCACGTTTGTTAAGGTTTCCGAGACGCTGTCCTCCAGAAACACGGTATCCAACAACATTTTCCCTAACAGTGTTTGGAAGTGCCCTAAAGTCCTTTGCATAGCAAATCACTGGGCCCCTATAAGAATGCCAGGAGAGGGAAGAGGCAATTTTACTGCTTAGCCAGGAGGGCTAAGAGCCCCACCAGGGCTCTTAGACTTCACTAAGATAATGTAAACGATGGTCATTCTGTTGCCCCCATCCCTAACTTGCAAAATGAGAGGGCAGTAGAGTTAGGTCAGTATCCCAGAACGATGGAGAGTCCCAGGGCCTTCCGAGAAGGCAACGTTGCTATGTGCAGTGTGGTTAAGAAAATAGAGCAAAAGCCAGCATCTGGTGTAGAGACTGGTCTGCAACAGTTGGTAAGAGCTGATGCTTCAGAGGTGCTGAACCAATTTATTAACCTAATATTATACGGCAATTATTATATGCCAGCCACTCTTGGTGCTTTATAAATCTCATATCGTTTAATTCTTATAACAACCCTGTATTAAGGCAAATAGCACCTCTATCCTCATTTTAACATGGAGGCTAAGTAACTTGTTGGGATTAGTTTTAGAGTCTGTGTGTCTAACCACATAGCAATGTTGTCCATCAGGGAAAGTCCTTGATCGAACGAAGAGCATTCCCAACCTCTCCCACATACATAGCACAGTAAATGCTCAATTTTTTCCAACCCAGCAGAAAGCACCATTTCACTGGTATTAGAAAAGTAAAAACAACGAAAATGGAAATTTGCACACAAAAAGCCACATAATACCTAAAATAACTAAAATAATTTTAGATAGTAACATGCTCCCTGCCCCTGATTTAGCCCTGGTTTCATCTGTCATTTATTAATTTTAACTTTTTCTTTTCTGGAGCAGATTCAGTTTTTTTTCTTCAATAAATCAGAATTGAACTATTGAAGGCTGTGTTATTCCAAAGCCCTGTGACATATTTCATCTTACTGAATTCCCCAACCAGTTGGGAAGCTATCAAGGCTTAGAAAGGCTAAGTGATTTATTTGTGATAACAGAGGCAGGACATGAACGCATCTTCCAACTATTTCCCCACTCTATCACATGCCCTGACCTCTGTAATCTTACCAAGGGCGTTGAAACCAAGCAAAAATGGGAGGAAGTGTGCAGATATGTGAACAGACACAGGTAGTTACATAGACAAATAAATGTCTAGACACACACAACCATAATACTGCATGCATTTTTGGAATCAACCATCTGGTGAATTCACCTCCTAGAACTCAAGATCTCCTGATCATCTGATGTACACATGCACGCACGGATGTGTGCAGTATGCGTGTATTTGCTCACTCCTAGCCAGCTTCCTCTTCATACCCCGCAGAATGGATTCTATTTTTTTTTTATCATGGTAAGTGTACTCTTTAATCCCCATCACCTATTTCATCCATCGCCCCACTCATCTTTCCCCTTGTAACCATCAGTTTATTCTCTATACTAGGAGTCTGTTTTTTGGTTTGTCTCTCTCTCTTTTTTTTTTCCCGTTTGCTTGTTTGTTTCATTTCTTAAACTCCACATATGAGTGAGATCATATGGTATTTGTCTTTCTTTGACTGACTTATTTTGCTTAGCATTATACTATCTAGCTCTATCCACATTGTTACAAATGGCAAGATATCATTTTTTATAGCTGAATAATATTCCACTATATATATATTCCACTAGATGTAATATCTTCTTTACCATTCATCTGTTGATGAACACTTGGGCTGCTTCCATAGTTTGGCTATTGTAAATAATGCTACAATAAACATAAAGGTGCATGTGTCCCTCTGGCTTAATGTTTTTATATTTTTTGGGTAAATATCCAGTAGTGTAATTGCTGGATCATAGGTAGTTCTTTTTTTTTTTTTTTTTTTTAAGATTTATTTATTTATTTATTTGACAGAGATAGAGACAGCCAGTGAGAGAGGGAACACAAGCAGGGGGAGTGGGAGAGGAAGAAGCAGGCTCATAGAGGAGGAGCCTGACGTGGGGCTCGAACCCGGAACGCCGGGATCACGCCCTGAGCCGAAGGCAGACGCTTTAACCGCTGTGCCACCCAGGCGCCCCTGGATCATAGGTAGTTCTATTCTGAATTTTTTGAGGATCACCCATAGTGATTTCCACAATGGCCGCCCCAGTTTGCATTCCCAGTGACAGTGCGCGAGTGTTCCTTTTTCTCCACATCCTTGCCAACACTTATTGTTTCTTGTGTTTTTTATTTTAGCCCTTTAGACAGGTATGAGGTGACCACAGACCTGATTCTTAAATTTCACCATCTCAAGCCCTCTGGCTTCTTTTCTCTCTGCAGCTGACAGCGACAGTTAAGGCCATATTTCATTCCTTCATATGTTTACTCATATGCATGAAACTGTGCTGGAACCTTCTACACAACTTATAAACACACCCTCACTCTCTTTCAACATAAACAAACACACACAAACACACAAGCACAGACACACATGCATACACATGCACACTCACGTGTGTACCCATGCACACACCTACCTCCTGCAGTCTTAAATTCACTCTGGTTTCTATAGCTTATAGATAAGACGTCAATTCTCCTTTCATTCATTAAACATTGTATTATTTCAAGCATACCCCAAGGCCCCATATACTAATTACATAGGTTAGACGAATCTTAACATTTTACCTTATTTTTTTTCTTTTACTAAAGTAATACAACATTATAAATACCATAGGAACTCTTATATGCCTCTCCTTGACCCCTTCCTCACTGAAGGTAACCACTACCATGACTATATCATTTAGAGGTTGCATATTTTATTATTTATACATGTATTAATTAACACTTTTTAATCTTTTGTAGTCTTAAAATTTCCTTTAAATGGAATGCTGGAGAATCATCCTGAAATTTTCTTCATTCATCCAACACCGCTTTGGAAACGTATCCACAATGATACACGTAGTCATAGTTGATTGTAATGGCATTTTAGTAGTGTGCTGCTGTATGTACGTGTTATAATTCGTTTATGCTGTTGCCTCTTTATGAATATGTAGGTTATTTCTCATTTTTTTTTTAATTGTAAGATCTCATCTCCTGCTGCTTCATGGAAATGAAGCTCCTGGCCCCAACACTGGTAAACTCTCCCGAGGCTGCTACAGAACCAGTTTGCACACTCCCCACTCCAGTGTTGAGTTATCCCTTTGTGTATGGGCCCTGGGGTATCTCTTACTTTTTGCAAATTTAGCTACACATTTAAAGCATGTTTGTCATATTTTATCCAACGTATTAGGTGTGACTTAGCAAGGATGTTTTCTAGTTTTTCTAGTTAGTAGGCCCTTCTTACTACCTGAAATGGGAAAGCCACTCCTTTCTTTTCTTAACTTTCCTTTTCATTGGTGTCACCACATTCTATTGCTTCTCTCTCTTTTTGCTCCTCTTCCCATTTCTTGTCCTTTAAATATCGAAATTATCATAAGGTTTGTCCTGACCCCTCTCACTCTAATGTGTACATCCTGGGTGATTGTTTTCATAGACATCACTGACCACCACATACTGATGACTCACAAATCAGGAACCCAGAATTCTCCGCCCAGAATCTTCCTGACTTTCGGATCTGTATATCCAATTACCTCCTCTTTATTTTCACCTGAATGGGCCACTGGCACATTAAATTCAGCACGTCCGAAACTTAACTCCTTCCTGCCCCCAAATCTTCTCTTTGTTTTGTATCTCTAAGAGACAGACAATGTCATCCACCCAAGCTGGAAAACTTAGTCACTCTACACTCCTCCCTGTCCCTCAAACTTGGTTTCCTATATCCCATTAGAATCATTAACCACCAAATCCACTCAGGTCCACCTCCCTTCTCCTCTACTCAGCCCTCCCCCCACCCTTTTTTAAATGTTTTAGGCCTTTGTCATCTCTCTTTGAGCAATCATAACAGTCACTTATCTCTGCCCTTGTGCTTCCCTTGCTAGGGTTGTCAAATTTAGCAAATAAAAATACAGAATGGCTAGATAAATTTGAATTTCAGATAAACAATGAATATTATTTTAGTGTAAATATTTCCCAAGTATGGATGGGAACCTATAATTTATTTGGCAGCCCTACAAACACATCTTTAATATTGCTGTCAAAGTGAGCAAAAAAAGGATGCCTGGGCGGCTCAGTTGGTTAAGCATCTGCCTTTGGCTCAGGTAATGATCCCAGGATCCTGGGATCAAGTCCCACATTGGGCTCCTTGCTCAGCAGGAAGCCTGCTTCTCCCTCTGCATGCTGCTCCCCGTGCTTGTACTCTCTCTCTCTCTGACAAATAAATAAATAAAACCTTAAAAAAAAAAGTGAGCAAAAAATTTTACCATAGTATTTCCAGCTTCATGTCATCAAAGTTTCCTTGTTGTCCACAGACTGTCTTTGGACAAGTCTTGACCTGGCACACAAAACCTTCCATGACCCAGCTACTCTATACCTCTCCAATTTTCCTTACATATCTCTCCCCTCATTCACTGTGTTCCAGGCACACTAGCCTTGGTCCTGGACTACATGGAGCTTTTTTCTGTCTTGGAACTTACAGGCCTATCTACCAGAATCACTGTTCCCCAGATCTTTATATGGCTGTCAGATTCTCATTTTTCAGAACTTAACTATCTGTTATTTCTTCAGAGAAACCTTCCCTGGGCATTCTATCTATAGTAGTGCCTGGTTACTCTTCATTTCATCCTTGTTTCTTTTCTTGATAACACTTCGACAATCTGAGAGTATCTTGTTTATTTGTTCATAATTTTATAACCTACCTTTTCATTAGAACATAAGCTCTATAAGATCGAAGATTTAACTTGTTCACCACTGTACTCCCAAGGCTTAATACAGTTCCTAACACATAGTTGGCACCCAATAAGTATTTATAAAACAAGTGAATAGGTGAATGAATAAACAAGCAAATGAGCAAATGGATGAATAGTTAAGCCCTCTAGCCATGAGTGTGTTTTGAGTCCTTGCTTATGCCCTATGCTTCCTGCCCTATCTTAGTCAGTTTGGGCTGCCATAACAAAATACCCTAGAGTGAGTGGTTTAAACAATAGAAATTAATATTCCCACAGTTCTGGAGGCTAGAAGTTGAAGATCAAGGTGTTAGCATGGTCAGTTTCTGGTGAGGACTCTCTTCCTGGTTTATAAATGGTTGCCTTCTCACTCAATCCACTCATGGTAGGGAAAGAGAAAGAGTGGGCAAGCTTTCTAGCATCTTTTCTTATAAAGGCACAAATCCCATCATAAGTGCGCCACCTTCATGACCTCATCTAAATGTAGTATCTCCCAAAGGCCCCATCTCCAAATACCATCACATGGGGGTGAAGACTACCATATCTGAATTTGGCGGTGACACGATTCAGTCCATAGTATGCCCCAAGTGTAGTACCCTCTTTTCGCTTCTGTGTGCTCAAGAATCACCATCTCTACACAGAGATTCCAGGTGGAATAAACCACTTCTTCCTTTGAACCTCACCAACATCCTATGTATCTATTGGACTTTATTATGACTAGGTTTTTACCCAACTGCCTTCCTCTCTGAGACTGTAAGTTCCCTGGGAGCTGTACCAACACACCTCCCTGGGCCGTGTCTGGCCTAATGCCTGGTACTGTATTCCCAAGAGTCAATACAGCTCAACAAATATTCATTAACTGCATAGATAATTGGATAAATGAATAGTAGCATCTAAGAAGGCAGTATAAAACAACTACGGTTTGGATAGCCAATATTCATATTATAAAGCTCATAAAAAGCTACTCCTAGAAAATATATTCTTGGACTCTCAAAGTCTATTTATAGTTAGTTTTCATGGTATTTATTAATTTGGTTACATGATTTTCAAGTCAACCTGTGTTGACTATTAGTTTTCGATTAGTTTTCTAGGGTGGCCATAACAAAGCAGTACAGACTGGGTGGCTTAAACAACAGAAATTTGTTTTCTCACAGTTTTGGAGACTAGAAATCCTAGATAAGGTGTTGGCAGGGCTGGCTCCTTCTGGGGGCCCTGAGGGAGGGATCCATTTCAGACTCTCTCCTTGGCTTATAAATGGCTGTCTTCTCCCTGTGTCTTCTTCCCTTTCTCTTCCCTCTGTAAGTTTCTGTGCCCAGATTTTCTCTTCTTATAAGGACTCTAGTCATTTGGATTAAGCCCACCCTAATGACCTCATCTTAACTTGATTACCCTTGCAAAGACTCTATTTCCAAGTAGTCACATTCTGAAGTATTGGGGGTTAGACTTCAACGTATAAATTTGAGGGAGAACACAATTCAGCCCATAACACAATGTCTGTAAAGCAAATGAGAAAAGTGGCAGGCAGGGCTGGTCTAAGCAGTCACATAACTGCAGAGAAAGAAGTGATAACCAATCACCTGAAACCAAAGGACAGAACATGGTGGACATGGGGTGGGTGGGGAGTGGTAGTGGAGACCACATTGAAAAGCTAGTACAAAGTATATTAAAAAAAAAGAAGAAAAAAAAAAAAAAGAAGGACCAAAAGACAGAGTACATTGCTATTCAAGATAATAAACTGAATCTGTAGGACCATATCTGGTTATGTATAGAATAGTCGGTTTAAAGGGCCAGGAAGAGCTGTAATACGTTTTATAAAGTGGTCTTTCAAGCACAGTTCCATTGTTCTAAATACTGTTTCTTAAACGTAAACCTCCAGGCATATGAAAAGTTTCATTACTCAGCCCTCCAGTGGTCCCAGGGGTTCCTACTAACTCCCATCTCCAAGTGAATCACCGTAGATCGTAAAGTAGAAACGAAAAAACCAAAATATCAAGTAGTTCCCCCAAATGGGTTAAAATACCAGGAATATGCATTCAGGCGAGAAACATCATGTGTAAAATAAGACACTTTCTATCGTTTAATTCTTATGTTTACTCTTAATTTCTCCTTTGCCACCCACCATCTAGAGAATCCTGGAAGAATGAATCACCATGTGTGAAGGAAACTCAGGAGTATTGGTTTCTTGGAAGTCTGGCAGGTGACTCATTTCATAGATCTTGTCTTAAACAATTTCATTTGGGAAAAAGGTTTCACGATTCCCAAATATACAGTATATCTGTTAAAAAATTTAAACATAAAATAAATACAGATAAAATAATATATAGCTTGTTAAAGCTGGGAAGTGTTGTATACTTTTTGTAGCATAAGATATCTTCATTTCATTATGTTGTCTTCTACACTCATGTTTTTAACCATAACTACAATAAAAAATTGTATTAATCAGAGTAATGCTAACTGTTTCGGCAAATACATGACCAAAACTGTGTTTCTGTTCAAACACAATCACCTTGAATATTTTATTTGGGACAACTCAGCTCTGTCTTTGGTGATCCTAGCACTTCTATATTTGGGAAATTAGCCAAGTATAAGGATACTTTCTATTATATTTCAATCAACAGAGAGAGAACTCTGTACATTGGATATTCCTGAATTCTTTCTTCTCTAGATTAGAAGGTTTGGTTTTGGTATGGATTCTTTTATATTCCTGAAATCGCCTTGTGGAATTTTTCAACTTAGGCCAGTGTCTGGACCGAAGTAACAATGGAGCTTACCAATTTAATGCACCATATGCCATAAATAAATAGTGTTTTTGTAGAACTCCCAAAGGAATTAATTTCTACTTCTTTAAACAGCCAAGTATATTCACAAAAATGGGATAGCATTTGTCTCCTGGTATAAAAAGAGGTTTAATGAAATACTGTCTGCAGAGCATTTAACACAGTACTATTATCTGTAAGAAACAGAGAATAATCAATATACAGAACACGACCTTATACAAGCAGCACTTAGAAGGATATGCATCCAGATATTAGCAGTGATCTGCTCTGCTTGGTCCTATTTTGAGTGTTATTTCTTTTTCCTATCTGTATTTCTCTGTGTATAGAAAGCATTTACAGCTTTGTAACAAGATTAATAAGTTATTTTTGGGTTTTTAAGATAATATTTCAAATTCAGGGCAAGTGTTCATTTATTCATCTTTTTACATCAGAAATTCCCCTGTTGATTGCTTAGTCCAAACGACCCATTTGCAAAATAGGTCTTATTTCTCCATTAAGAGTCATGTGTTTAAATTTTTGTTAATGACATAAAGATATAATTATAAGGCATGTATGAAAGGAAATGTTTTCTTGCCTACAAAAGCAGTCATTTTTTTTTGTTGTTGTTTTTTGTTTTGCTTCATCAGGCTAAATTTGGAGGAAAAGTATTAACAGCAGATAACCTGATAATCATAACAGCATTTCCAATTAAAATGAGATGAATCACTGCCTGAAAGTCTAAATAACCAGATGTGCCTAAAATTCTGTGATGGCTCCCATTCTCATCCTGTGTCTACCCTGAAGCCAAACTCAGCTTTTGCCACATCCTCAAAATAAATCCAACACTACAATGCATTCATAAATAATACAAATTTTACTGATGATTTCTAGGGGAAATGACGAAAAGAAATTACATCACCTATCGCCCAGAAAAACTCAGTGAAAGTTAGTCTTCACTGTTTGTTCCCACATTCCCTTTTCTTGTCTGCCAATCAAAAAATTCAGATTTCTGTTATCTTAACAATCAAATCCAGCCTTTGGCTTGAATTCTTGGTTTATCGGAAAGAAACCCAAGCGGGTAACCAGCAACGCCCTCCACAGACAACAGCCATCACCACCACAGTAAAAGAACAAAACAAAACAAAAACCAGATAAATAAATAGTGTTTGTGAAGTCTGGCCTGAACAGTTCATCAAAATATTCACCCACCAAAGCAGGTGCGGTAGTAATGAAATTCTACAGGTAAGAGAATGTTAGTTTCACCAGGTAGATAAATATGCAATATCATCATAGATCCATAAACACAATATGAAAGCGACAAGGGCTCCTTCAATTCTGCTACCGACCTGTCTTTGCCCCCAGCTTTGACTTCTGATGAGAACGAGCTGGCCAATCCTGAGCTCCTGGTACGAGGGGTTGGGATGAGGACTTGGGACGGGGACTCTTTGTAAGTTCCCTCTGTGTTGGGAGCTTTCTGAATGCCCTCTCAGAAAGCACATAGCAGTGGCTTCTGAGGACACATGAAACCTCCCAGGGCAAGTATTTTTTAAGAAAACTCTTTTAAAACCTAAAAGAAAGTTTTCTCTATACTTTTATATAACACATTTGACTGATCAACATGAATTTTAATTGGACATACCCAGCAAACTTCTACTCTAATAGTCATGTGTCCTGTTGGAATATAAAGCTATCTATAACATAAGAGTAAGAAATCCTACCTTGATAGCTGTCATGAGTCCAAAATCAAGCTTTTTTCCAACTATTGACGCCATCACTCAGCAACCATTTACTAATTGCCTAGTTACTGTTTCCAAGTATGTGGGCTCTGGCTTGTAAAGTCAGAGTGGGAAAAGAGGAAAACCCAGCCTACAAAGTTTCCATCAAATAAGTCTAAACTCCAGACATGTCTTGAGTCACTCTGACTCTACTTGGTTATTGAAATTATATGGAAACTTTTTCTACCCGTTGGCACCGCTAAAACCTCCAGACAACTGGTTTCCAGCTTTATGGTGCGCTGTGCTGTTTTTCCCTAATTGCTTTTTGAAACGTAAGAAAGTCTAATTCTTCCCCTTTCTTCCTTGCTGTTTTGAGGTTTCCAAATTTATGCTTGCATATTATCTAAGGTATTTCTATTTTAAAGTAAAGATGATTGCAATTTTAGGTTTTAATATTCCACTTCATTTGGTGTTGCTTCTCAAAACCAAAGTCACCCAGCCAGTCTAAGGCGGCCAACATTCCATGGTTGTCCCAGACGTACCTGATGAACATGGCTTTCCCACAGCAATCTGGGGGGGAATTGCGTGTATCCTGGGTGGCCCCAGGCTCTCCTTTTGCGGATCCTTCCCTATTACCAGCGTCTTACCCTCCAAGTTTTACCCAGAAATCTCAGGCAACTATCGTCTCTAGAGATCCCAGAAAAAATAAATTACGAATTGAAGGAGTTAATCTCTTAGGGATGTATACAATTCAAAATAAGGCGCATAGATTTAGGACGAATTTAGCAAATCTGGGGTGGGAATAGTTCAGACTACAAAAGGAAAGCACTTCAGGGCATACTTTTCAGAGGGGGACAGCACAGGGAAGAGGAACAGTGCTCTAAATTCTCTCAACTTTACTTGCTGCACCTGTACCTCTTCTCAGGACTGTGTAGAGAAGTGAGATCGTGAAAATATAAATAAGTGGTATTGCGTAAATGCATGTAAAAAGGAGTGAGATCTGAATGTGGCTGATAGGCTAGTTAACAGTATTATACAATGACATCTCCCAGTTTTGACCTTTTACTATAGACACGTAAGATGTTACCACTGCAGGAAACGGGGGAAGGGTATACTGCACTCTTTGTTCCAATTGTTCAACTTCCTGTGAGTCTCTAATTATCTCAAAAATACTTAAAAAAAAGTGATAAAGGAATTTAAAGTCCTCCTAGGAAGGTACAGTGCACTAAAGAAATAATATTAAAATCTTACGTGGCTCATTTTCAGTTATCTTCTATGTCCCAAAGTGCCATGTGCGTCATTTTAAAGGTAACTGATAACTGGGGCGCATGGGTGGCTCAGTGGGTTGAGCGAGCTCGACTCTTGATTTCGGCTTAGGGAGTGATATCGTGGATGGTGAGATGGCCTCCCAGGGCCAGCTCTGCGCTCAGCGGGGCGTCTGCCTGAAGAGTCTCCCTCTGTCCCTCCCCTCACTTGCGCACAGGCACTCTCTGTCTCTCTATCTCTAAAATAAGTAAATAAATCTTTAAAGTAACCAATAACTACCCCCTCGATACAGTTCATTCAACAAGAATCATCTTCAAGTCTCAAAAAAATTTTTTTGGAAAAGCATTAATGTGATTTTTCTCTTTTGCCTATTTTGAGCACATTTTTTTTATCCTGACTTGCCCAAAGATGGATGAGAGTGAAGTGGGGGAAATTAGTATGCTCTTCATTCTTTCACAAATATCAAGAGAAACACTGGAGATCTGATCATTCAAAACTAGGACTTCGCCCAGAGACATTGGCCTTTCACCACAGATTATTATTTGGGAAAATGAGTATCTAAATTCCTTGATCTCCCCTTCAGCATACTCAGGAACTGACCTGACTGCCAAGACACGGAGTTTTCAGTGCAGAAGATCCAGAAGGAGGAAAGGTTGCTCTTTTCGGCCCTGTCGGGGGCCTTGTGAAAAGGAGGGGAAAATAGAAAGAGGCAGCAAACAGATGTGCCTATCAGTTTTTACACCGCTGGGCTACAGACCAGATGTGTTAGGTTCATGAGGAAATAGCTTTTGAAGGTACAGGGGAGGTGCCCTCGCCCTGTGGGCCTGGGGAAGAAGCTGCGTGGAGCTCACATAAGGCTGTAGGGCACGGTCCCCGAGACGGAGCAGATGGAGTTCCTGACGCTCGCTTTCCTGAGCCGCTCGGGTTCCCTGTGGCACGGATCCTGGCTTAGAGCCCGCTTGTGTGGGAGAAGAAATCCTACATTCGGGGGTGTGATCGGATGTCGAGGCCAGCTGGATGGAGAAGATATGGTGAGAGATTCAGAGGCTGAGGTGCCTACGTCGGATGGATGGACCTTGAGCTCAGCACCAGTAGATTTCAACACTGGGGACCCATAGCGCAATTCCACGGCCAGGCAGAGAAGAACGGAGCTCTCAGAATAGGAGATGCCGGCCAGAGCACACTCACGGACAGCGGGGAGCCAGGGATCTCCCCCCACAGCACCACAAGGTCACCAAGTCCACCTTGTTTTCGTTTAAAACTGGACAGCATCCAAGAAAGAAAAAGAGAATGAAATGTTTTCATCCTAGAGTGTCTGAACACCACCCAAAGAGATTGCTTCTACATTCTAAGGTCACACTAGGCTTTAAACAGGACTAGACTTGGGTTCAAGTTTTTCCCTGTCAACCAGTAGATGGTGACTTCTCTGCACATCTGAATTATAGCATAGTGAGTTGTGAGTTAGATTTTTTTAGTCTGCTGTCTATGTGTCTTGTAAATGACAGGCACTCTACAGGGTACCTGGGAAGCTAAAGAAAAGAAGGAAGATGAAAACTGAACAGGATTTATTCTCACTGCGATTTAATTATACGGCAGGACAAATCATGTTATTGCGTCCTTATGCGTAAAGTTTCTCTCAGCATAGCTTAGTGTAGCCAAAGCTGTTAGAGCTTTCCTAACACAAGTTTAAATGGGCCCAGGTAAGTTGACTTAGCATTTCCTGAGCCCCTTCTCAATCAGACACCCTGGTAGTCGCTGGTACAAAGATGAACGAGATAAGGTTTCCACTCACAAATTGCTCACAAGCATATAAATAAATAATTGTGATATCATGAATGTATGGGCTCAAATTACTTTCTTTTTTAAAGATTTTATTTATTTGTCAGAGGAAGAGATAGAGGGAAACCACAAGCAGGGAGAGCAGCAGGCAGAGAGAGAAGCAGTCTCCCCACTGAGCAAGGAGCCCAATGCAGGACTCGATCCCAGGACCTTGGGATCACGACCTTAGCCGAAGGTGAATGTGTAAATGACTCAGCCACCCAGGCATCCCCCAGATTACTTTGAAGAGCAATGGTGTCAACAGAAGTTCTGAAGTGATGGAATGAAATGAAAATCCATCAGGCAGCCTTTCACCAAGACTCTAGCCAGCCATGTTATTGAATCAATAATCTGCCTAGTAATAGTACCATCCGTAGTAGCTCAAAGAGTTACATTTTAAAATTTGTGGACTGTTTTATATTTTTTAAAAATATGTGTTATTTTCCTGCAAGCTAATTTTTAAGACTAGACTAAGCTCTTTCACACGGGGATCTATAGTCCCATGGTAATTTTCAGAGCAAGTAACAGGGTATTATAACGGCAGTTTTCACTTTTCTAAGCATGTTTCATGTGTTAGCTCACTTAATCTTTACAGCAGGTATTAAACTGTCCAATTTTAGTGACGAAAATGAACCCCACAGAGTTCATGAAGTATGATACAGCGGCCCTGCCTTTTAACCATCGTGCTGTACTTCCCGTTCCCTGTGTTTTCTCCAAAGCACTTGGCAGGCCTTTCCATGTACTACTCATTTTACAAACTGGCTCCATCACTCCACATTTACTAAGTGTATTCTTCAGAACGCTAGCACTACATGCACAGGTTGCTGGCGCCTTTTGTTTTTAGTTACGAAGTTGTTGTTTTTTTTTTAACTGAAAAAATCCTCAGAGCCTTTGCTGTATTAATATGCAGTCTATAGACTTCCAAAGGACGTGATCATGTTTAATGCTTCCCAAACATATAGACCAGCTGGTAATAGAACATCCCAGGTCTGGTAGGTTTCTCCAGAAATTCAGAACTAATAAGATACACACACAAACACAAACACACAAATACACACACACATAGGTACCCACACATCTATATATATAATAAGATTTATTTGAGGGAAATGGCTCAATGTGGGGCACCTGGGTGTCTCAGTCAGTTAAAGTGTCTGACTCTTGATTTCAGCTCAGGTCATACTCTCAGGGTCATGAAATTGAGACCTGCATTGGGTTCCCCACTGGGCATGGAGTCTGCTTAAAATTCTCTCTCTCCCTCTCCCTCTGCCCCCCTCCTTCCTCTCCCCAAGCGCTCTCTCTCTCTCTCTCTCTCTAAAAAAAAAGAAAAAGAATAAGAAACTGACTCATGCAATTATGGAAGCTAGAGAATCCAAAATCTGCAGGGTGTTTCGGCATGCTGGAAACCCAGGGAGGAGCCAACTCTCAGTTCAAATCCAAAGAACTAATATTGCAGATGAAGTCTGACAGTCTTCTGGAGAATTCCCTCTTGCTTGTAGAAGTTTTTGTTCTAGTCAAGCCTTCAACTGATTGGATGAGGCCTACCCACATTACAGAGGGCAATGTGCTTTTCTCAAAGTCTATCTATGTAATGCAAATTTTATCCAAAAGCACCTTCACAGAAACATCCAGAATAGACCCAGCCAAGTTAATACATACAATGAGACATCATACCTAAAGATTAGGATTCCACAGACATTACCTTAGAAAACCCTGCCTTAGCTGGATTATCAGCTTGAAGATAAGACCTGAGTTTTGAGATTCTTGTATTCCTCGATATCATGATTAATTGACAGTAATACTGTAATTATGGTAAAAATGGAATGAGCACTGAACTTGCAGTCAAAAAAACATGGAGTCCAATCCTGGCTTAGCATTCTGGTAACTGTGAGGGCTTGAGTAAATAATTCCAACTCCATTCTTAACAGGTTTGTTATATGTGAACTGGGAACAATCACAACTGTGTCAGAAGATTGTGGAATTAAATGGCGAGACAGGTGTAAGTGTGTGGTGCATTTTATGAATTGGAAAGTGTTTCATAAAGTGAACAATTATAACTCCATGACAAAAGACTATGTCAAAATATAGCAATGTCAAAACACATTTCAGAAAATCAAAACACTCCATGTTATTTTATTTCAATGTCACCGAAACACGGTAGCGGTTAAACCATGTGAAATTGTCAATGTTTAGCAGCTTGTTAAATTGAATGGCAATTTCTTATGGCTTATCCTGATACTATAATATGAATAGAGGATAAAATGCAGAGTTATACTTGGCGTGATTGCCAACAGACTTGATAATGCAAACTAGAACTTGATATACCCTATTCAGTATTGTCTCTGCCTACAAGATTTTATTCTGGAACAGAGTGACTCAGAGTACCTATTAAACACAACAAAAGGAAAAAAAAAAAACAAAAACCCTGAGCACTTTTTTGAGTTGGTTGCACCTTAAAAAAAAAATCTCCTTTATCTTTTTTTTTTTTTTTTTTTTTGTAAGGTGGATCCCAGGAAATGGTGAAGAGAGGTCCGACAGGATGAGAAATTTTTTCTAACAGTCATGCTGTCTTCCTGGAGCACACCAGTCATGTGCCTTTGTGATTCCGCCATGATCTGCATGGTTAACACCTCATTTCCTTCAAGTCGGCTCATGTCTCACCTTCTCAAGGAAGGCTGCCCTGACCACCCGATTTTATATTTTTAGCAACCTGTCCTCACAACCTATTTTCCTGATGCTTTTTACCCTGATTTATTTTTTTCTGTTTTTTCTTTTATAGCACTCATCACTTCCTCACACATATAATTTAATTTTCTTCTCCGTTATATCTGTTATTTCTTGTTTGCCTTCTTTGCTAGAATATAAGCTTCGCAAGGGCAAGGGTCTTTGTCAAGTTTGTTCATTGATTATCCAAAGCCCCTGGAACAGTGCTTGGAACATGGAAACTCAATAAACATTGGTTGAATAAATAGATTCAATGAGAAGATCTTGAATAGGCAAGACGAGTTGCCAAATGACTAGGAAAAGGGAATTGGTTCCAGATCCAAAATTGGTTCCAGATCCAAAGGAACAGCCAGACAGGAAGGTATTTAGTATCAAAGAGATCCATTAAAGATTTGATCCTAAATTTCTTTTCTGAATCTGTAAAAAACCTTGCTTAAGTGCTGGAAGAGGCGGAGGAATGCTGGAATCTGAGGGGATTCTTGACGAAATCTCTGTAGAGTAAGCTTATTTTCTGAGATGAGATCCACACAAATCTGGCAGAAACTCATGATTCTACCGCCAAGTCCAGTTGATCTGAGCCATTGTGGTCAATCTATTTCCGTTTTTTTGTTTTTTGTTTTTTCCCCCCTTTCCAATATCCCAGAGCAACAGGATTAACCATGCCATTGGTTCCTTTTTTTCCCCCTTAAATTACTTATGTGGCCATAACTTATAAAAATATTCTTGGACCTAACCAATGGATAGGGATTGTAATAAAAGCAGGCCAAATTTAAAGCTCAGGGCAACCACTAACCATGCTGGAGGATGCTATTCATGTGACTAACTCGTTCTGGCAGGAAATAGAGGAGTCAAACCTGCAAATCCCAGAGCAAAGAACAACCTGACACAATCCACAAATCTGAGTCACTGAGGCTGTGCCTAAACCCAAGTGAAGCAGAAGCAACTGCCTGGTTAGTTAAAGTGAGTGCTTTCTATTTCCTTAGGAGACTAGCAAACCTCTTAAGCATCACATTAAATAGACAAGACACTGTTGTAATCATTAGGCAAATTTTTTTTAGTTTCAAGAAATGTGAGAACTTTTTCTACATCTTTGCCCATCCCTCAGAGACACAGACCATTATTCTTCAGTTGAGTAAGCCTTAAGGGAGGGGACTAGCTGGCCTCTCCAGATTTCTTCCAAATCTACAAGTCTTTAATTTCTACATTGACAAGCATAGTATTGTAGGAGAATTGAAGAAGCACAGCTCTAAGTCTCAGTCCTACTTTATTAGTCATCATTCAGTGGCCTTTATAACGTGGATTTGGGAGGCAGAGTTGTACGAATTCTCTGTCACTGGAAGACTGAGGTTTGCTCCTGTCTGGAAGTTTGTTCAAGCGTGAGTCCACTGATTGAGGGAGTGATTGTGGTCTGCCAAGGGTGCTGTGTAAAAAGGAAGTCGTTTCTTCCAACAGCCTTGTTTGTGTTTTCGAAAACTGTTTCAGTTTATTTTCTGTTTCCATTCCCATGCCCAGCCCTCCCAAAGTAAACAGATGACAAGGAGTGGTGGTGGGATAGTGGTGAGGCAGGGGTGGGGATGGAGGTGGAGGAAGGAAAGAGATGTCCCTAGGGCAAAAGGATTTTCAAAGAACCCAAATGTACTTTGGAAATAAACTCAAGTGCCAAAACCAGATGGGGTTTATAGCATCAAGATCAGCCCAATCTATAGGCATAACTACAGACTCCTAGAAATTCCATTTATTTATTCTAAAATGATCAAACACTGATGAACATTCTTATACTAAACTCCAGTGAAATTAGTGGCTGACTATGAATCTTGGACACATCAGTAGGTACACCTCTTTCTTCCATTCATCCCACCCACCCACTTCTACTTGCCCAGAAACCTCATTTGTTTCTCAGATTTTCTCGAAGAATAGACCCTGAACTCCCTTAATTCCATCTATGGCACTAAAAACTGAAAGGTTAAAAAAAAAAAGGAAAGAATAGAAAAGAAAAGGATAGAAAAGAAAAGAAAAGAAAAAAGAAACAAATGCATTGAGAAAATAAGCTTCCAGAATTTTAACTAAATCTGGAAAATAAGCCAACATTTAGAATTTTCCTTTTTTCCAAGTCTACTCCCAAGACCTTAGCTGACCTCATTTGGATTAGAAAGTTCTCTTTCTACAAATTAAATTAATTGTAAACCTTGATTCAGTAACATTGGAACTGACAAAAATCTCCCTTTAATAGACCTGTCTACCAAAATGCATACAACTAAAAATAGCAGTAATATGTGGTTCCTCTATTTAAAGGCAAATAATTCTATTGTATTAAATTATAACTTACATAGAAAGCACTTATCAAAAGTTAGTTGATCATGTATTTCTAGGTCAGCAGAATAAAAAGAAAAGACAATTACATTACCTGAGACGATATAGTTCGATTGTCCAAAAGTAAAAAAATAACTATATGTATATAGTTATAGTTATACAATTTATATAGTGTTACAATGAGTATGTGTTACTTTCATGATTCAGAAAGCATAAATTATTTCCATTTTTGGTGAGGGAGAACCATATCTCATTAAATTTGGATTTTGAATATGTCAATTTAGAAACTAAAGTTGTGCCAATACAGTACTTTTAGTTTCAGAAAATAAAACTACCAAATATATGTTTGCCCACTTCCAAGAATTTTCCAGAAGATATACTTCCAACAAAATTGCATATGCATAAGATTATTCATTGCTGTATATTTGTAACTACAAAACATTGGGAAAATCTAAGGGTTCTTACATAGGAGATTGATTTAATAAACTATGGTAGTCCACAAATTTGATATCCTAGATGAATCCGATCAATTCTCTGAAAGACACAATCCTCTGAAACTCATACAAGAAGGAATAGGTGATCTTAATAGACCTATATCTATTTTAAAAATTGAATCGATAATTAATGACCTTCTAAAACATAAAGCACCAGGCCTAGATGGTTCACTGGTAAATTCTACTCAAAGAAGAAATTATACCAATTCTCTACATTCTTTTTCAGAAAATAGAAGCACATCTCATGTTTCCCAACCCTTTTTAGGAGGCTAACATTACCCTAATACCAAAACTAGAGAAAGACATTACAAGAAAAGAAAGTTAAAGACCAATATCACACATGAACACAGATTTAAAAATCCCCAACAAAATATTAGCAAATTGGATCCAACAATGTATGAAAATAATTGTACACCATGACCAAGTGGGATTTATCCCAGGTATGAAAAGCTAATTAAATATTTGGAAAACAATTAATGTAATCCATCACACCAAAAGGCTAAAAAAGAAATATTAATAATCATATTAATAGACAGATATTAATAGAAAAAAGAATAGAATAGAATAGAGAAAAGCATTTGATGAAATTCAATTTATGATAAATAGCTCTCAGTAAACTAGAAACAGAGAAGAACTTCCTAAACTTGGTAAAGAATATCTACAAAAGAGCTACCACTAACATCATACATAATGATGAGAAACTCAAAACTTTCCCACTAAGGTCAAGTACAAGGCAAGGATGTCCCCTCTCCCCTCTCGTTTCAACAACATACTGGAAGTTCTAGCTAATGTAATAAGACAGGAAAAGGAAATTAAATGAATACAGATTGGGAAGGAAGAAATAAAACTGTGTTTTATTTATTTATTCACAGATTCTTTGATTAGCTATGTAGTACATCCAAGAGAATCAACAAAAAAACTCTTGGAATCAATAAGTGATTATAGTAAAGTTGTAAGATACAAGATTAACTTGCAAAAGTCAATCACTTTGTGGGGCGGGGAGGGCAGCAAAGCAAGGTCTATTGAGTGGTAGCAAAGCGATAATACAAAGCTCCCAAGAAGGGAGGGGACCAGAAGGCGTTGCCACAGGAGTTTCTACATCAGCAGTTTTTATGAGCTTGTTGGTGGACTGTTTTAAACTGATTAACTCTCCCGGTGCCCAACATCCAATCAGATTTTTGTCACCTATCTATCATATCATATGGGAAAGGGCGGGGGGCTCCTTTCAGGGTGGTGTAATCCTTTTAAGGGTGGTTTCCTCTTAGGGTGGGGGACCTCTTGTCCTTGCCTGACTGCCTTCCATCTATCTTTCATCATCCCCCCCCCCCCAGGAGGTAACCCTGACTGCTGTTAGGGAAGAAGGGGACGACTGATCGTAGCTACTTCCTGCTGGTCAGGGGTGTTGGATGATATGGTAGTCAGTGTTCCTTTCATCCAGATCTAACAAGGGCTCCCCTGTAGATGTCTGGTTTGACCTCCACATGAGGCTCCATCTGAACCACCACCATTTGGAATTTGATGACCTTTATTGGTTAGTTGTCCTTAATGATGGTGGATATCCCAGATGAGTCCCCATAAATTTTGCAAGATGTTTTTCTCCATCAGTGCCCACAGTTCTTGGTCACACCACTTCAAAAAATGAAGAGGTCGACCAAACAGAGTGGTGGGCAGCAAAACAAGGTTTATTGAGTGATAGCAAAGTGATAGTAGAAAGCTCCCAAGGAGGGAGGGGACCCAAAGGGGTTACCCTCAATCACTTTTCTTTATGCCTGCAAAGAACAAGTGGAATTTGAAATTAAAAACACAATGCAACTTACCTTAGCAACCCCCAAAATGACATACTTAAGTATAACTCTAACAAAATATGTACGTGATCTGAATGAGGAAAATGACAAAAGTGGTGAACCAAACAAAGAACTAAATAAATAGATATTCCATGTTCATGAATAGGAGGACTCAATATTGTTAGGATGTTAGCTCTTTTACTTGATCTATAGATTCAATGCAATCTCAATCCAAATCCCAGCAAATTTTTTATGGATATTGACAAACTAAATCTAAGTTTATTTTATTTATTTATTTATTTTTTAAAGATTTTATTTTTTTATTTGACAGAGAGAGACACAGCCAGTGAGAGAGGGAACACAAGCAGGGGGAGTGGGAGAGGAAGAAGCAGGCTCCCAGCGGAGGAGCCTGATGCGGAACTCCATCCCAGAACGCCGGGATCACACCCTGAGCCAAAGGCAGACGCTTAATGACTGAGCCACCCAGGCGTCCCTAATTCTAAGTTTATAGAGAGGAAAAAGACCCAAAATAGCCAATATGATACTGAAAGAGAAGAACAGAATTGAAGGATTGTTGCTACCTGACCTCAAGACTTATTATAAAGCTGGAGTAATTAAGACAGAGTGTTATTGGTGAAAGAACAGACAAATAGATCAATGAAACAGAATAAGGAAGCTAGAAATAGACCCACGTAAATATAGCCAACTGATCTTTGAAAAAGGATCAAATGCAATACAATGGAGCAAAGATAGTCTTTTCAATAAACAGTCCTGGAACAAGTGGACACCCACCTGCAGAAAAGTGAATCTAAACACAGACCCTACACCCTCTACAAAAAACTAACTCAAAATGGATCATGTACTTAAATGTAAAATGTAAAACTATAAAACTCTTAGAAGATAACATAGGAGAAAATCTAGATGATCTTGAATTTAGTGATGACATTTTAGATACAACACCAAAGTCACAATTCGTAGAAGAAATGATTAATAAGCTGGACTTCAGTAAACTAAAAACTTCTGCTCTGCCAAAGACAGTATCAAGAGAACTAGAAAACAAGCCACAGACTGGGAGAAAATATTTGCAAAAGATACATCTGATAAAGGACTGTTATTCAAAATATACAACGAACCCTTAAAATCCAACAATAAGAAAATAATCTGATTAAAAAATGGGTTGAAAACCTTAACAGACATTTCACCAAAGAATATAGCAAATAAGCATGTGAAGGTTCTCCACATCATACATAATCAGAGAAATGCAAATTAAAACAATAATGAGATACCACTACATACCTATTGGAATGGCCAAAATCCAGAACACTGACAACACCAAATGCTAGTAAGGATGTGGAGCAATGGGAACTTTCATTTGTTGTTGTGGGAATGCCAAATGGTAGAGCCACTTAGGAAGACAGTTTGGCAGCATCTCACAAAACTAAACGGAGGTGCCCTGGGTGGCTCAATTGGGTGTCTGCCTTTGGCTCAGGTCATGATCTCAGGATCTGGGATCGAGCCCCATGTTGGGTCCCCATTCAGCGCGGAGTCTGCTTTCCCTCTCCCTCTGTTCCCCGCCCCATGCTCGCTCTCTCTCAAATAAATAAATAAAATCTTTTAAAAAAAACTAAACATAGTCTTACCATACGATCCAACAATTTTGCTCTTTGGTATTTACGCAAAGGAACTGAAAATTCATGCCCACACAAAAACCTATATATGGATGTTCATAACAGCTTTATTCATAATTGCCCAAGCTGAGAAGCAACCAAGCTGTCTTTCAGTAGGTGAATATATAGACGAGTATACCCGGACAATGGACTCATGGTTTTTTGTACACATAGTTATAAATATGAATAGAGACACAAATAGAGATCCTAGACAAGAAGATGTAGACACAGATTGTTCTTTTGTTGACTAAAGGGGCAAAGATGCAGTGATACTCCAGAAGTAATTACAGAACCAGTGCCCACTAAATGGAATCAGGGCTCCCTGGAGAAATGGCTGATTCCAGAGTTAGCACAGGGAAAGTATAAGATGAGTCTAAATCTTTTTTATATCAAAACCTAAGGAGGTACTCTAAAAATGATGAGGATATATCAAAAGGACACAAGAGTCTACTTAAAGGAGCTCCCACAGGCCAAATCTGGGGCAATTTGAGTACCAAAGTAAGTTAACAATTATAGTGTATTTTAATTTATTGGAATAAAAAGAATCCATGAGTCTATAAAAATAACAAAAAATGAACAAATAAATGCACGAGGGAAAACGTTTCCTTACAGTAGAATGCTAACAAATGTAGAAGGAGTAATGGCAGTTTAAGAAATCACCTTTTTGAAACTATCATAGTAAATTTAATCAGCAAGAATTATTAATGCAGGTAGGGGGCCTTGGATGGCTCAGTTGGTTAAGCGTCTGCCTTTGGCTCATGTCATGATCCCAGGGTGCTGGGATCAAGCCCCGCATGGGGCTTCTTGCTCTGTGGTGAGCCTGCTTCTCCCTCTCCCTCTTCCTGAGGCTGCCCTGCTTGTGCTGTCAATAAGTAAATAAGGTCTTAAAAAAAAAAGAATTATTAATGTACACTAAAGGCAGTGGGTGATTCAACAAAAACCAGGGAGTTTATAGGGTCTCAAGTATTCCCCACAAATAACATAAAGGGTGAAATACTATCTTTACAGAAAGGAAGCCAGGTGAACATGAACTTAACCAACTGATAAAATTTGGCATCATTAACAATGACATAATTGAACATCTTGTACTTCCGGATATAAAGCACTGAGAACACATCATCACTGATGGAGTGTTCCTGCCAAAAAGGCAAAACATTGATCCAATTACAAGGAAATGTCAGAAAACCCAATTTGAGGGACAGTCTACAAAATAAATGACCTGGACTCATCAAAAATGTCAACATTATTTGGTAAAGGCTGAGGAACAGTTGTACATTTCAAGAGACCAAAGCGGAAAGAAAACAATGCAATGAATATTGTTCTGGATCACAGAAAATGCTATCAAGGACATTACTGAAAATGTGAGAAAACTTGAATTAGACCTATAAACTAAATGTTATTGTACCAACATTCAACCTCCCAACTACAGTTGTATGAGTTAATGTCCTTGATCGTAGGAAATACACATTGAAGTTTTGGGGGTAAATGGGTGTGATGAGTAGCATGTACTCTCAGAAAGTTCAGGGGGAAAAAATAAGGATATTAACAATTAATAAAGCTCGGTGAAGGTTATACAAGAGTTCTTTATACCATTCTTGCAACCTTTCTGTATCTTGGAAATTCTAAATAATTAATTTTAAAATGCAACTAACATTGTCTACATTTTCCGATTTTTTCAGAATAAAACAAGCTCACTGTAAAAAAAATTAACTACATACTTAAAGTTGTAAAGTAGCAATTTCAAAACCCTTGTAATTCCATGACTTGCCAAATACCTGGTGT
Organism: Ursus americanus; assembly: GCF_024610735.1. Classification (NCBI taxonomy): domain Eukaryota; kingdom Metazoa; phylum Chordata; class Mammalia; order Carnivora; family Ursidae; genus Ursus; species Ursus americanus. The sequence continues at coordinate 45,194,778 of NC_142137.1, read as the reverse complement.
CCTTCCTTCAAAGTGATTTCACACATTTGTATTTCTTTTTAATAGGATAATGATTATACAAAAGGAAGGTATAATATCACACAATCTCCATGCAAAAAAAATAACTAATTTTTCTGACTGAAATGTGTATTTCTGTGTTGAGCACCCATTTGACCTGATAATAGAAAAGAACTTAGTTACTTTCCAAGAAACTCAGAAGCAACGAGGACATTGAGTTAAATTCAGTTCAGGGGTATAACCACCCTCCATTTTTCTCCCCGTGGGAGTCTAAATTCAGGTGATCTTATCTATTTCCAGGCTGTGATGGGGTAGAGGAGTATGAATTGGAGGAATTCTATTTATATTCAGGGTACTAATGTTTGTCATGTGATTGGAAATAGTTTTCAACTTGTGTTTACAGTTTTCCCTGCACAATTTTTGAAACTAAATCTTACGAGTGGAGAAAATAATGTAAACACACACACACACAAACCCAACCCAGTGGCATTTAAACTAACATTTCAATTAGTTGTAATTAATGACCAATTGACCTCCTAACAGAAATAGTTTATTTTTTTGGAATCTTGTGTCATAGGATTTTTCATCACTAGCAAAGCCTTTGTCCCCTGGATGAACTGGTCTTTATATATCAGAGAATCTTTCGGAATGTTGCTAGTCTAGCAACCCAAATATCTAATCAATGCTATCGCCCCTCAAAAAGTATAGGGTCTCCTTGATTAATAAGTTTTGAAAAATTAAATATAAACAGAGTGACTTTTTAAAATTTTAGACAATACCAAGGGTCACAAAATAAATTGATCTCCCTCTCTACCATTAATTCCTACCTCTCCTCACCCCAGCTATATTATACAAATCAGGGATTGACAAAGGAGAGCCCATCCATGGTTTGTTTCTTAAAGTTTATTGGAGCCAAATCTAGATCTCCGTGGGTCTTGATATTTTTGTAAATAAAGTTTTATTTGAACACAATCATTCCAATTCCTTTTACGTAGTATCTATGACTACTTCCGCAATGTAATGGCAGAGCTGAGTAGCTGCAACTGGGACTGTATGGCCCAAGACATTTTATCATCCGGCCCCTAAAACATGATAGCATGCTATTTTACCTAGTCCTCTGTTTAACAATAGACATACATTCAATATACAGATATGTTACTTTCTTCATAGTATTGGAATAGCATTCCATTCCATTATTTGTTTAAACAAATTCTGTAATTTGTTCAACCAGTCTTTTAGGTTGTTTTCTGGTCTTTCCTACTGTAAAAGATTTGTTGACACAGTTTTTACAAGTGAAGTTACTGAGTGAGGTAATGCGCTTATTTTAATAAATATTGTCTAATTGTCAAATGTAACACTTCTTGGTATGACGTTCACCAAAGTGACACTTCTCTTGCTCTCCCTTCTGTTTAGTTAATGCTGGGCAGAAAAATATAGCCCAAGATTATAAATGAGACAATAAATATAATAAGGTAGGTCTCACAGAGTATAATCTCTGTGCAAAAAAAAAAAAAAGTGACTTCAAAATAAAGTTCACATTTACAGAGATGAAAAAGAAGAGAATGATGAAATTATGCCACATGGTTTTTTAAAGGAGTTAAGGAAAATGGAAAACTTTATTCTGTGATTATTTTACAGGAAAAAGTCATTACGTTCTGCCAGAATTCATTCATATATTAAGTTAAATAATGGTTTCAAATATGGGTAAATATGTCTTTAGTTGTAAAATTTCAGAGACAGGCTGTGATTTTTCCTGGTAAAAGTCCAGTCCAGTAAGAAGTTCTACATCGCGGACCCGAGCAATGTGGGCTTGCCATCTTTCTTCAATCCAAACAGATTCTGGTTTACCTTCCTGTAAAATGAAACAAAAGACTTGTTTTTCACAGGACATTATTTTTCATTAACAGAAAGATCTTTTATTATTTACAAGTTTTCCTTTTTCCTGGGGTTTTTATTGCCTTATGTCTTAAGATAGCCAAATGTTGTTGTTCCTTAAAATAAGAGGAAAACAAAAGTACAAAGTGCACTAGAACAAATACAGACCACCACAAAGTCATAGAGTTTAGCTATTTTTTTTTAAAGATTTATTTATTTATTTATGCGACAGAGATAGAGACAGCCAGCGAGAGAGGGAACACAAGCAGGGGGAGTGGGAGAGGAAGAAGCAGGCTCATAGCGGAGGAGCCTGATGTGGGGCTCGATCCCAGAATGCCGGGATCACGTCCTGAGCCGAAGGCAGACGCTTAACCGCTGTGCCACCCAGGCGCCCCTGAAGTTTAGCTATTTTAATATTCACTTCAGATAGAAAAGAAATAAGACCTTACAGATGAAGTTAAATCCCCAACGTCCTTCTACTCAGCATTCATCATTATCACGAGTTCATGTGAATCCAGCCTGTGTTTTTAAACTTCTGCTGCCCATCAATGTACAATATATGTTACTGACTTATGAGTTTTCAAATTTGTAAGTGATATTGTAAGTGGTCTTCTATAATTACTTTCTCAGTCAGTATGTTTGCAATCTATCCATAGCGATATACCTAGAGCTAGTTAAATCATGTGTTTTTAGCTGTGATTTATGGTGGAAGGTTTTTTTTTTTATTGCCACATTGATAGTGCTTTTGGCCTTATAAATATACTGTAATGAACAATTTGGCACATGTCTCCTGTATTCAAGAATACGAGTTTCTAAGGTCTATAAACGAACTTGTTGGATCATAGAGTCCATGCTACTTTAATTTTACCAGATATTAGACCTTGCACTCCTCAAGGTGCTCCTATCAATTTACATTGCATTGGCAGTGGAGGATAATACCTCTTTCCCCACATCCTTGCCAAATCACAAAACACAAGAACAGTGTTCCATCTCTGCTTGATTTTATTACCCCAAGTATCATCATAGCTCAGCATCTTTTCAGACATTTCTTGGCCATCTGACTTTTAATAGGTTTTGTGCTATGTAAAAGTTAATTCGATTATTTAGAGCCATGGGTTTCTACATAATTTCTTATTTTTCATATAGCAATTTTCTGATATTCATACGGTACTGTTAATTTTCATTTCAATTTTTTTAAAGTAAGAAAATATAAAAGTTTGTTGAATTAGAAGAGTGTGTTCTAGTAACTGTCATTTGATTTATGATGTTACTATATGCTGGCTAACTGAACTTTAAAAAAAAACTGTCATTTGACTTCAGTGTGGTAGTTTACCTGTTTTTTAAATACACAGGCTTAAAATAGGGAGCTATTATTTGAGCTAGAGGAAGTGTGAGAGGAAACTACTTCTAGTCTCTAAGCCCCTAAGTACTTCTAACCTCCTAAGTGCTAATGATGTACATTAATTTTTAGAATAAACAGCAGTGTATTAATTTGAGCTCATATATCCAATGGGAATCTAATGAATTCATTCTTTTTTCTGGCCTTTACTGGTCTTCCATTTCAGCAGCATTTCATGTTTCGTACCACGTTTTTCATAAAGTTCTCTCCGACTTGATTTCGAGTGCTCTGCTCTCTCATGGCTTCTTTGGTGTCTTGCCAACTAAATGTTTACTCAACACCTGACTAGGTCTACCCTCTTTTAAAATTGCAATTCAATGAATGGAAAGCACAACACATAACTCTCTCTAGGCAGGGGTACTACTGACTACCAGCCAGTCCACCTGCACCAACCAATCAGAACAGAAGCCAGCCATGGACAACCCTCACTGTACCAGGGCATCCCATCAGAAGAGCAGCCTTACGTACATACAGTTCTTATGAGCTCTATTTAAATACAATTGACCCTTGAACAACACCGGCTTGAACTGTGAGGATCCATGTGTATGCAGATTTGTTTCAATAAATACAGTACAGAACTGCAATGGTCTTTTCCTTATGATTTCCTTAATAACATTTTCTTTTCTCTAGCTTACTTTATGGTAATAATACAGTATATGATACATAGAAAATATGTTGTAATCAGCTGTCTATGGTATCGTAAGGCTTTCAGTCGACAGTAGGCTATTAGGAATTAGGTTTTGAGGGAGTGAAAAGTTATGGATTTTCAAATGTGTGGTGGGCAGCACCCCCAACCCCCATATTGTTTAAGAGTCAACTGTGTATGTGTTAGAAGTATTATATACCCCTAAAATATAACTCACTTTGCTAGGTTTTGAGGCAATATCAGTTTCAGTATTTTTCCCCTAACTACTTCCTTATTTCCTCCCCTTAACCACATACGGTGTGGTTATTGCTGTTACCACACTCATGAAATCGCTTTGTCAAGGATCACCGAACTGACTGGAGTTTTTTGTTTGTTTTTTGTTTTGTTTTTTCTTTTTTGTTTTTGTTTTAGATCTTTCATTTAGTCGATCACCCCAAACTTCTAAAATTCCCTCTTTTTTCTAACTGCTTCCTTATTCACTGACACTTTGTTTCCTCTATCGATTCTAGTATTTTCCATCCTAGAAATATAGACATTTCCCTCAGTTTGATCTTTGGATCTCTTCTTTCCACCTTCCTCCCTTTGGCAACTTTATTTCACTCCCATAATTTAGTACCAAATCTGTCTCTACAGTTCTGATTTCTCTTCCAAGTTCCATACCTGTATTTTCCAGTATCTTCTGAACAAGCACAATAATGATTGCCACTTGGACTCATGACAACATTCTCTTTTATCTGACAGGAATTTAACAACACAAAGTTGAGGGGAAAAAAAGAAAAAGGAAAAGAAGGGCGGAAAATATGGAAAGAACAGAGAAGGAAGAAAATAAATAAGGCTGTATGAAGCTAGTTCCCTAGACCAGGTGTGAGGTGGAATTGTGAATCTATCATTTCTACAACAGGTGTCAGTTTCTTCAGATCTCTTACACTGGGGGTACCTCCCTGCACTGAGTGATTTGAGTATTTAAAAGTGCTGTTTCCATACAATGTGCTCCTTAAAGCAAGCCAGCTATTTCACTGGGTGCCTTTTCTAATGCTAGGGGGAATATAGGCTGATTTAGACTTATTAAGGTATAGTTTGTATATATACAGTGCTTATTGGGTGATTTGATTAAAGAGGATTTTATTTGTGTAGAATCTCACTTTATGTTGACTGTAGAATGTGTAACTCCAAAATAAAATTTAATTTGAATGGTCACCATTTGCTTACTATGTGTTGAGAATTCTTAGGATTTTATGTGAAATAATTTAACGCTCAGCAATTTTATGAGGGAAGGTGAATTTTTGTATACAGTTGAGATTGAGATTCAGTTATTTCCTCAAAGAGGTGATATCAATAACTGAACATAGGATATCCAACTCCAAAATCCATGCATTTAAGATCTGTTCTATACCACTTCTCATGTATCTTCCTAGATATTCAACTAGTTTCTCAATTTGAAGACCACCAAGAGCAAATCCATCCTTCCCCAAACAGCTGATTGTCTCATGTATTTCATAGACAGTCATGCCTAAATTTTCAGTTACCTTCGACCCTTTCTCATCCTGCCTCTCCCCTCCCTCACGTCTAATGGACAGCACAATCTCTTATAATCATAGCTTGGTTTAAGTTTGCTTTATACTCACCATATTATTATGTGTCCTAATTATGTCATATCCTCATTACTATACTGCAAATTCCTTAAAATCTTAGATAATATCCAATTCAGTAGTGTTTATATCTTCTTCAGTGGAGATGATGCCCTATTAATTTTGAGATCATCTTTACTTTGGACGTTCAAGGCTTCATACCATTTGTACTTTACCTTGAAGCGTAGGTAGAATTTTTAGCAGATGGAAAAGAAGGGCATTCTAGTAAAGAAAAGCATGAGCAATGATATTGAGGTAGGGAAACTCAAAATGCATCAAGCAGTTTCAAGGACTTCAGAGGGCCCACAACTTGGGTTTGTAAGGTCAACGGGAGGTAAATTGTGAAGAGCCTTAAGTACAGGCTAGGAGGTTTTTGTTTGCTTGTTTTCATTTTTTATTCAAGGTGGATAAAGTTTTGGGATGAGAAAGTATGTCATAATGAAATCCTGAAGTTTAAGGTAGTTGGTAGCGGAGTACAGAGGTGAAGGGGAGGACAAGAGACAATGAAGCTACTGAGGATTCATTTTCAAAAGTTCTGATAGAAGGCAATAAGGGCCTGGACCAGGGATAGCCTACAGTTTCTTCTTGGCACACCCATTTTAATCAATCCATAGTAGCTACCTAGGACCTGCTATAAAGAACTATAATTCTGATTCAATGGTAACCAGCACCACAGTGTATTAGTCGCCACTGTCACCACTGGAAGAGTGAGTGAAGAATGATGGCTTACCCTTTTCTGGAAACTCTTGCCCACTCTAGGACTATGAGAGACCCACTGCCTAGCCTCTAACCTTTGCCCTCCATCTTTAGTCACTGAAAAATCATTCAAACATTCAAATTCAAATCCTATCTTCAAGACCCAGTTAGAATGTGACCTTCCCTACTAAGAAATATTTCTCCTTTGAAAACCTATAGCAATTTTATCTGTCCCTCTTTGTGCCACTTCTCTTTTCCCTCTTCTATTGTACTAGGCATCTAAGGGCTAGACTGTGAGCCCCTTTTGCTAGAATTCATGTCTAATTTTTTGGTGTATCTCCCATAATACATAGTATAGTGAAGGCAGGTATGGGTTGAACACCTGAAAGAACAGAGATGAATTCCAATCTGGCCTAGAATCTAAGCTTTAATTTCCAGTCCTTACTAGCCTACGGGATTTTCCATGTGAACAGCCATTTCTACAACGGACGTGCCTAAACTTAACTATCTTATCTACCTGCCAAAATAATTCTCATTCCTAACTTCCCTCTCTGTTTTTTCCCTAATTACCTACATTTAAAATCTCTGATTCATCTTTGAGTCTCCCTTTTTCTTTGGCTGTTGCATCCAATCAGTTACCAAATCTTTTCTCCATTGAAGGTTCTTCTCCATCCTCTCAATTTGTTCAAATTCTGCCCATTTTCAGGACCTAGCCCTACTCTCTCCTCATTTTATATAACCCTCCTTTATTGATTACGCCAACCCCATGTGTTTCAAATTGAAATACTAAATCCTTAAACATTTAGCAATTAATCCAACTTTGGATTTAGCAATTAAAGCAACTTTGTGACATCTTATTTTTTATTTTTAAAAAAATTTATATTATCAACAACCCATTTATGTGTCTATATTTCATTTATCCTTATTTATATCTCATTTATATGTCTCATTTACATGTCAAAATTATATATGAACTCCTTGAGGGCAGAGATAATGTATTCCTACTTGGTGCATTCTAAAAACTTTCACAGGACTCTGCACTTAATGGGTACTCAATGTATTTGTTGAATAATTAGTAAAACCCAATTATAAGAATACATATTTTTCCTATAAAAAATAAATGCAGGGGCGCCTGGGTGGCACAGCGGTTAAGCGTCTGCCTTCGGCTCAGGGCGTGATCCTGGCGTTATGGGATCGAGCCCCACATCGGGCTCCTCTGCTATGAGCCTGCTTCTTCCTCTCCCACTCCCCCTGCTTGTGTTCCCTCTCTCGCTGGCTGTCTCTATCTCTGTTGAATAAATAAATAAAATCTTTAAAAATAAATAAATAAATAAATGTAGGTCTAAGTAACTATTCACATACAATTTTCCTTGATCCATAGAGATGTTGAAGTAGACTACCACATGACGCTTTAAAAAAGTGTTACTTTAACTCATTGTGTGTAGGAAATTAATTTCAGACCTCGTATTTCAAGGTGATGGAGTTTTTATATTTACATATCCATTCAGAAAACACTGAGTGCCAACTTTGGCGCAGCACCTTCAAGTTTCTGTGCTAAGAATAAAAATATTAATAAGATACCACCCCTGACCCTTAGGAATGTGAATAAAACATATATGAATAAAATACATAAGATATGCATATGAACACATGTTCATGTGGGCATATACATATTTAAATTGACACCAATTACATAAAGATCAATAGTCTAAGGAAAAGTTTTAAAATGAGGTAATTTAGTACAACTCTACCCATGAAACAACTAAAAAAATATGTTGGAGTCAAAGCCACTTTTATGAAAGCCTGGAAGGGAGCTCTGACTAATCATTTTCTCAGGTCCCGAGGACTCTCCGGGAGCATACTCACTGGGCAGCTCTCCACGTTGGTAGGTCGGTGAGGGATAATAAAGGGCAGGACATCCAACCACCCAGGGCAGGCATCAGGGGTGTGGCTCTGATTTTTGCAACTGGTCAGCACCACAAAGTAGTGCGTTGGGATGGGAACACCAGTGTTCCCTATGTATCTAAAAACACAATTGAAAAGATTTCATGTTATACTTTTGCTTCTAAAGCATTATTAATGTCAATATACAGTTTTTAAATAAATGCTAAAGTAAAAATACAGTCAAAGAAAGTAAACGAATAGAAAGTACAAAATACTATCTCATATTTTTACACTTCCATGAGCCCAATCAGAACTTTATAGAAGTCCAAACTTGGCCATTATAACATTACAGGAAAATATGAGAATACAAAGAAAAGCAGACCGTGACACTATGCCTCTTGTGTTTCCTAGTTTTGTTAACCTTATATTTTATACTGACAATTTGCAATAGGCCAGGAACTGGAAACAGAGAAGCCCCAATTCCAAGTCTAGCTGAGCACTTCGGCTAGATGTCTAGGCAGGTGCTAATCCTCCATGTTGTATGACTTGGTAAGTTTCCTCAACTTTAACATGGAGGTGACCTCTACTACCAACTTCAGAGTGCACATGGGGATAAATCCATATAACCTATATGACAGTCCTTTAGTGTTAGACAATGAACATGAAAGTGCTTTTCAAACTTTTAAGTGCAAAATAAAGGTAGGCTATTATTACGAGCCCAGTAAAAGAAATACAACTGCTGTAAGTAGTTATATTACTGTGATTCTAGGATTTTGACATGAACTCAGATGGTTCATAGCCTGGATTTCCCACTTATTAGCTGTGGGACATAGACCAGATACTTAACCTCTCTGTACCTCAGTGTCTCCATCTCTAAATGGGAGCTAATAGAATCTAACGGTAGGAATGTTTTGTGGACTAAATGAAGTGTAAATGTTTAGAAAAGTACTTAGCATGCAGTAAAGTGCTATCCAAGTATTTGCCAGAATTATTAAACTGTGAAATATAGGATTAATAAGCACTAAAATAAGGACAAGACAAATGAAATGGAAAAAGGCCTCACACTGAGTTGTCATAAACGTTACTCTATCAGAAGGTATGGGTAGAAACTGCTGAATTACACAATCTAGGCTCAGACAGCACCATTGTTTACTTTGGCCCTTCATACACTTTGATGATAAAGAGAAATAATGAATAAAACTAAAACTCTCTATTCCTGGATGCCACATTCAAAGGTAATTCTTAGCAATGCAGTATGACCATATTTAGTACAAAGATATAAAGGTTAATAGGACTGGTTTTCTAGCGGAAGCCTCTATCCTCTCCTGGGAGTTATTTTACGAATCATCCACTATTGGACAGTATTGTTAATCATCACTACTTGATTTTTTTTAAATTAATTGCTGGACTGGCTCTGTATTTATTGATAGTACAGTGAGTCTCTTCTCTTTAACCTTTACAAAATCACACTTCCCTTGTGCCCATTGTTTAGAAATTTTCTAAATAAAAAGTTTGTTGAACTTTTCTGACAATTTCTTTGCCCATTAGTTTAAATTTTTGCCATATAAAATTTTTGCAATCTATTTAGACTAGTTGAAAATAGTCAACGATAACATCTCTACATAAATATATTGTGTAATATTTAGAATACTAAGCTTTTATTTAGAGTACCGAGGTTTCCCCTCATGATACCGTATTGCTAAATCAAAAAGTCCATTTGTTTTCAAATTACTTACCCTGTAATTTCATTTGGAGCATCAAAATGGCCATCGTAATTATAATCAAATACTGGCCCACTAACCACATTTACTCCATTTCTTTCCATGGCATGTTTTACCAGAAGAACACTGTGGAAGTAATCCCACATTTCTAAAAATAACAGAATAAGATGTTTAAAATATCTACCTTTATTGAACATGGAAATATTTTCTATTAGAGAGGTACATTTAAATAGCATCAAATTCTGCTTCAATAATTGTCAGTGGGGTTAGGTAAATTCTGCAAAATAGTCCATGTAACAAAAATAAATAAATAGTCACATTGATGGTACTTCCTGTTGCTGATGTAGTGGCAGTCTTGACATTACAGTAAAATATGTTTCCGAATTACTTCCTAGTACTCAGGTGCTTTGGGGACAGTGATATTCAATAAAGGTCAGAACATGCATACTGCTTAATTAATTACGGTCCTAGGGACAAACACCTTTCACTCACTTATGGTAAGTATCAGTAAAATTTCTTTTTGTGAATAGCCATTGAGAGCTAAATTACGATTAAAAAGAAATTACTGAACTTCTAGTCACAAGGCACCCAAAGTTGAAGTAGGTTGAAAACAAAACAAAACAAAACAAAACTATGTCAGAGATCCTTCCTATTTCTAAATTTAAAGCATTAGAACATAATGACTCAGTATCAGGGACAAATTGCAAAAAAAAAGTGTTCAGTTTATAAGTTCATAAAGTCACTTTGATTTTTTTTAATGTTTTTTTATTATGTTAGTCACCATACAGTACATCCCTGGTTTCTGATGTAAAGCACTTTGATCTTTTTAAATTAATAATCTAAATGTATACTTACGTTTAAATGCTTTATACATAGGGACCAAATTACTTGTGATTAAAGCATCATATTGACTATCAGAAGTTCTATTGTTTGCTGCAAAACAAATGGATTTGGTTAACTCTAGCCAGAAGAGAAAATATAACACACTATGTAATAAGCAAAATACTATTACATACTAGTGAAAATTTATTAGCAGTCAAAACACAGGGATACTAAGTAGTCTCCAGTAAAGGTTATCAATAATGCTGGCAGTTTAATGTATCTGATACCTATAGGTTGAATGGTGACCCTCAAAAAGATATATCCAAGTCCTAAACCCCCTGTACCTTTGGGTGTGATATATAGGAAAATTCGGTCTTTGCAGATATAATTGAAGTAAGGGTCTCAAATGAGATTATACTGGATTTAGAGTAGGCTGGTGTCTTTTTAAAGAGAGAGGATGTTCAGGAGAGGAGCAATTCAGGGGAGAAGTCACTGTGAAGACATAGGCAAAGACTGGAGTAATGTAGCCATAAATCAGGCGATGCCTGGAGGCCCCAGAAGCTGGAAGAGGTAAAGGATTCTCCCTTAGATTCTCTCCTTCAAAGGGAGCACGGCCCGGCCAACATCTTGATTTTGGACTTCTGGTCTCTACATCTGGGACAATACATTTCTATTGTTTTAAGCCAGCAGGTTTGTGGTGATCTGTTACAACAGCTCTAGGAGACAAGCCCTGGACCAGTATGAACGCACAGTTACTGAATGTGCACAAAGTAATAATGCGGCTATACATAACTCTTCCAAAATCAAATTTCCCTAAGTGAGTTTTAACTCGATGAAGACTGCTGACGGCACCACACCGCACATGATTGGTTTGGAGGACTCCTGCATGTGCTGTCTAGCACAGTGGGTGCTGGGCGTGTGTGCTCGAGAACCAGACTGCCGAGGTTGGAAGCCCAGCTCCACTGCCTACCAGCTGACCCGCTGGAGCAAAGTGCTCCGTCCTTCTGTGTTTCATTTGTCTCGTGACATCTACATCACGGAAATATCGTGAGGATTTAAAAAGGTGCAAACCTATAATTGTTTATTATAATGCTTTTTATATTTAAACTATACTTGGGCATGCTAATATTTAAATGAAAGGCCAATGGGTGGACACCAAAAAAGCAAGAAAAACAAGTTTTGGGGGTTTTTTTCCTTAAAATTTCACATGCTATTCACAGTCCTTAGAACCCTTAGAAGCTTTTTCTGCTTTTTAAATTAAGCCCTGAAATTTGGGATAGCAATCCATATATTATCACCTCCATTTCAGAGAAAAATAAGGTTAGCTTCTAATGGAATTTCTAACAAACAAAATAGTGGAGAGTTAGCAAAGAGTTTCATTTCATCCTTAAGATTTTTTGAGACAAGTTGTTTAGTTATTAATTTCATTTCCTTGTTGATGCAAATATATACCAACCAACGCCTTATGGGTCAACAGATGCGATTTTATACAATAAAAAATTATGAATAAAACGTTGCAACTACTTAAGTTTCATCCTAGGGTTTGCATAAGTTTGGGAACTCTGCAGATATTTTAATAAGATATATCAGTTTATGTATCTTAACTTTGTGTTACGGATTTAAACTGATATGCTACTTGTTTTTATTAAGCCTCTCCCCCCACTCTTAAGAATCCCTAAATTATAAATCTCTAAACTGACTTCTGAGGTCATGGCTTCCAGAAAAATGAAGCCAAATATCAGGAGCTGACACATTCCCAGAAGCTGAAATTGTTGAAAATCTCATGAGTGAGTTAATAAAAATGACATTTCCTGCTGAATAGGGAAGAGATTTGAGTTTAAGAAAAATAACCCTGGCTTTTGCATGTTCCCAAGAAAGATGCTTTCTAAAAAAAACCCTGAAAGCCAACAAACAAAAAATGTAAAGTTCATTCAGCTGCTTCATCCACGGTGTGAAATGGTTGAGCCTGACATGCTCCGTGAGCGGCAGGCCTGAACTCCAGCCTATTTCTCGCCACAGGCCCAGCGGCAGGCTCTGTGCAGGCCTTCGCTTGGCAGGCAGCCAGAAAAAATGTTTTTTTAGACGCTTTGTGTCCCTCTCCCAAGCATCTTCAGTTTTAAAATTCAACTTAAACCTGCTGAACTCTCTGAACATCTGGGCCAGATTAGAGCTGATGTGTGGTTCGCACTGCAAAATTTATTAGTCTTTATTATAGCCGTTGCTCTGCGTCGGGTCAGCCCACAACCACTGGAAGCCTCCTGGGCAGCGAGCTGAGCCCAAGCAGGTAGTTTCGGCCGGGAGCGTATGTTTAAAGCACATGCCCACATCCAGCTGATGAGGGCTTTCTAAGCTGCTGCCCTAAAAAAGAGTTCTACTAACCAGGAGGATAGAGGAAGCCGTGGGTGATATTCTCGTCTGCTAAATAAAAGGAACACTTTTGGCTTTCAGAAGGAGCAACCCTGACATCAGCCCGCAGACAGTCTGGGACAGTGGGAGGAAGAGGCGATGTGTCTCCCTGTTGAAAGAGAAAAAGAAGGGAAAAAAAAGTGACGCCCACAGTTGTGGCTAACCCATCGCCTTATATGGTTTATAACTTCCCTCGAATGTTTTTCATTTAACCTTTTCCTATTTTCTTAGTGAATCAGGTCTACGCAAGCAATGGAAATGGATGTCTTCAGCAATGTTTTCTTCTGTGGTTCCCTTCTGTTAGGGACACTGGGAGGGCAAATCAAATACATCTTGGAAAGGACTATTTGCAGAATAAAACTGAATTGAGAGCAAATGAATAACGGGAGCTACCACTAAAAAACAAAATTCTTTTTAGGATCTAACTTGAAGGTGGTGATATATATGGTGTGCTTATAAGCAAATATTGAAAATAAAATAAAAACAATTCATTTTTAAAACACACATTCAAACGAAGGATATTATTCTTCAGTTAGGCAATCTGAGATTAATTCAAAGAAGCTACAGTTGTGTGAACTTACTAACTTAGAGACCTAAAAAAAATTGGTAGCCATGCTTCATTTATCATGTAATATAGGAATATATTTTTTGCAATTTTCTTTGTAGCTATTATTTATTTATTTAAAGATTTTACTTACTTATTTGAGAGAGAGAGAGAGCACAAGTGGCAGGCAGAGGGAGAAACAGGCTCCCTGCTGAGCAGAGCGCCCAACCTGGGGATCGATCCCAGGAGCCTGGGATCATGACCCGAGCCGAAGGCAGATGCTTAACCGACTGAGCCGGTGTAACTCTACTTAAAGACTAATACAATAACTTATCCACTATCAGGCACTAACTTATCCACTATGCTGCCTAACCCAAGTGTTTAAGGTAATGCAGTATTAAATTACCATATTTCAATTAGCATATAATCATGAGTAAGTAAACATTTTGCTATTCATTTTATTTTTTTCAGATTTTGATTCATATACCCACTACTGCCCACAATGTATCTATTTCTTAACAACAAAAAAAGGTTACATTAAATTAGGATGTTCTTCCCCTATTCAATGCATTGTGCTAAAAGCGAAAATTAGCTATGCTGTCTAAAATGTATATAGTGATCATTTTATAATATGTACATGTTGGAAATCATCACATTGTACACTTGAAGCTTATACAACATTTTATGCCAATTATATCTCAATAAAGCTGGAGAAAAATAAAATGTGTAATACCAATTCACAAAGAAAAAGGCAAAATACACTGTACACTATATTCCTAGGCATGAGAGTACCATGACGAGGTACAGAATAGGTAGGAGATGAAGCTGAGCGAAGTCTGAGGAAAGCCAACCAGAGAAGGTACTACCCAACACACTACCCCACTGCAGCTGGAGAACACTATATAGAAGTTGAGGGGACTCCTCAACTTGGTTGAACACATTTATCTCTGCTCCCTTCCTAAATCCCATTAAAAGAACATTAATGATGAAAACACATAATGGATAATAAGAAATTTGCAGAAGCTGGAAGTCAGATCAACATTGGTTTACTATTATAACATGACTTAGTAGACCAGTAAATACTGACAACCAAAAGCCATGACTGGGGAAAGCACAAAGAAGTGGATTCTTACTGCCAAAACCCACGGGTAGAACTTGGAGTCTCCTAAAGACGGGTCATGTACATGGGGCCAGAAAGAAGAGGACAGGCTGCAAGTCTGTAAAAGAGGCTAGATAGAAAGTTTACTCACTGGAGAGGTTGAACCAGAGGGATGTTCATACTGAGGGACCCAAGACAGCCCAGATAGCAGGTGCATCATACTGAAAGCAGTGGGATTAAATAAAAATCCACATACTGAATGGTGAGACTCCCCCCAGTCTCATTGCTCACATGACGGCTGCCCCATTTTACATGCTGGGTCAGATTAAAAGTGTCCTTTCTTCGGGAAACAAACCAGTCCAAAAGGAAAACTAGATGCTTACAATTAGGAATCCCCAACAAAATAGCTAGTTCTTATTCTGATCAACCTATAGTGAAGTCTACCAGTTGGCCAGCCGCAGCCACACAGCTTAGTGCTTCTCCTTTAACATATAAAAGTATAACCAAGGATCAAACATTTTGTTGGGATTGAGGAGGAACCAAGATAAAAAAGAGACAATGCAGAAGAAAACTTGCTCCATAGAGAGATGGGAGTATATATGACATCCATATAAGAAGAGAAAGCAATAGAAAAACAGAAAGAGCTCTTGGGATTTAAAAAAGAATATGACAACAGAAATAAAAAATTCAATTAAAAGACGAAGCTGCAAATATCTCAAAAAGTAAAATTAAAGACAAAAGGTGGAAAAAATTAGGGAATGTAAAAAAACATTAGAGAATCATGCAGGAAACCTTATGTCCTATTAATTTGAAGAAAAATGATCTCTAAAATTCTAAAGCTAAAAACCATCAAATAAGTATATAGATGAAATAAGAATATTTTAAGATACATAAAGTCTAAAAAATACACCTTTCCTTCTTCCTTTCTCAGGAAGTTCCTGAGTGATAGAACCCGCCGAACCAAAAAGTAAACCAAGAAATATGAAGATATTTGTGTTAGAAGCGGTGGATTAGCTCTCACCATTCATTTCACTCTCCTAATGACAGACATTGGAAAGCTAAAACCATTTGTTTATATCCTTTCAGACACACATCAGAGCAAACAGTCCTGAATGACCAGGTTTCTTCATCTGACATCAAGGGGCACGTAAAGATGTTGTAAAATGGAGAATCAACCATATCGATTGTCAGCCCCATAGACAACCAGAATCTTGTGAGTTGATGTTTCCTACCACACGCCTTTAACATTTTACTCTAAAACTTCACGTTTTGTACGTCTTACTTGAAGAAATGTATGATACATAAATGTAGCCATGGATGTATTTTCTGTAATGGGAGGAAGATGAAATGCCTATATTCAACAGTTAAGATTATAAAAATGGGGACACTGGGTGGCTCAATTGCCTTTAGCTCAGGTCATAATCCCAGGGTCCTGGGATCGAGCCCTGCCTCGAGCTCCCTGCTTATTAGCAGGGCGCCTGCTTCTCCCTCTGCCTGCTGCTCCCCCTGCTTGT
Organism: Ursus americanus; assembly: GCF_024610735.1. NCBI lineage: Eukaryota > Metazoa > Chordata > Mammalia > Carnivora > Ursidae > Ursus > Ursus americanus. Next base: position 45,178,547 of record NC_142137.1, on the reverse strand, counting down.
TCTCTCTCTATTTCTGACAAATAAATAAATAAAATCTTTAATAAATAAATAAATAAAGTTATTAAAATGTTAAGGAAGGAAGTGCATTGTAATTTCTAATGAGGCGGCAGCTGTAGAAGTTAGACTCACGTACCACTTGGGCAAAAATGCTTACTATTCTCTCAAAGTAGTGTGGACTTTGAGTCGGGGAACACGGATCAGGATGGCTTTAGCCAGAGTGTTACAAAAGGGTTATACTTTTTTTCTGTTTACTGAAAATCTTGTTTCTTACCTACCAAACTTGAACCCCTAATACAAATGCATTGAGACTAGGAAGACAGGATGTGGCCTCCTTTATAAAGGGGAGATTATGCAACAGGCAGCCCTCCAGAAGGATGGTGGAGAGGTATGATCACGTCATTTCTGAGTCCTGGGCTCCTGAGAGAAGGCACAGTGAACCATCCCTCCACCTCCACACACAGAAACAGCTTCCACCCGGCTAGCTCTTCAGAGCTCTTTAGAGTTTTTTAAGCCAGGGGATAGAAAGTCAGGAAAACAATAAATAGAACTCAGACACTCCGATAAAATCTGAACTCCTTAGCTCTCAAAATTGTTCAAGAGAAGTAGGTGATGAGCATAGACAGGAAAGCGAGATGCTTTCATTTCAGGTCTTGCATGGGATTAAAATAAAACTTGAACAGTTGATAAAATTATTTTATTTAAGTTATAGACTCTCTTTACCTGTAGGCTGAACATAAAAGCTAACGTTATTTATTTGAAGATTGGATTGCTACCATCTGGTCTTACGGTAAGGATAATAACTGTACACTTGTAAAATTATTGTTTTAGTTGTGTTTTTTTTCTATAGGGAAAATATTTCTTATACTTCCAAAAAATGTTTACGATACATAATAATGTTCCTAGTTTTTTAAAGAATCATAAAACATGATCGAACCATAATTTATAGTATTAGCGCTAACAAGCTTTGGAAACAAAAAAAGGCTATTCAAAAATCCAGTGATGTGGGACGTATATATACACATACAGATCGAGAGAGAGAGAAACATTTTTCAAGTGTGCTAGATTTTTTTCTCTGAAAAAGTGCTTTGATTTACATTACAATTATAAGGCATATATTCTAAAACGTGGTCATAATTTTTGCTCTTCATTTCAGTTTCTCACCCAGCAACAGAAAGAGCAGTTCACATAGTCTTACTCAATGGGCCCTGAAGCAAAACCCATATACAGTCTCATCAACCCTAATAGTTTGGAAGCTGTTATTGCAGGACCATGATTTCAAATCACAGCTACTTCTCCAGAACTCTCCTGAGATAACAACAACAACAAAAATCAGAAAACCCACCAAAACCACAGAAAAACAAAAGCTCCATAAAACTTAAAGGCACAAGCCAATTGGGCCCATGCTCCAAAAAGTGCTTATTTAAAGTCTGATTTCTCAAACACAGGGCAGATTTACAGCATTTTAATGTGAATCTCAAAACATCCTTGCATGTAATTTTCTTGAACCACAACATACTAACAGAGTAATTTCTGAATTAGAAAGCAGAAAATTGCTAGAATTCCATCCTGTCACATGGAGGGAGAAATACACAAGTAGTTCTGTGGGATCAGTGAAAGGATAGGAACTTTTGGTAACAAAGAAGCTCGTTTTAAAACAATAACAAAAAAGAATTGTACTGAACTCCTGGTCTGAGCCCACTCAAAATCTCTCCGCCTCTGGTTTCCGCTAAAGCTCATATAAATTCAGGAATGCAAGACCACAGGGCAAAGTATTAAACCCATCAACATTCCCCTGAACTCCACACAATCCCTGGTGCCTGGACTTCTCAAAATAGAGAACTGACTAATAAGACTGGCCTTAAATATACTGCTCTTCTCAAAACCAAAAACAATTAGGAATTATCTTAAGGAATAAATAACATCATATTGTTGTTCCACAGCAGGTTGAAGAAAAACACAACGTGAACATTTTGCATAATAGGAAAGTGCTGTTGCCATTAACCATGCACATGAACTCAGGTAACTCTTGGTAAAATGTTTGCCCACATTGGGTGGCAACATCAGTGCACTCCTACCGCGGACCACAATTAAACGATTGTCAGCAACAGAGTTGGTGTTCAGAACACACAAAGCTTCAATTAATAGTGGGAAAATATTTATTTTTCTCCAGAAATCTTGAATTGGAACAAGACGAGTAAATAAACCAGATACAACCAATCACTTCCTGGCCCTAAAAAGGAGTGGAGTATCTGTACCCTTAGAAAGAACAGTAATAAGTTGAGTTTTGTCACCCGCAGAGTCTTTGGATCTAAGATATCAAGATTTTCTTTACAAGAACAGCTTTCTGATTATTTATGAACCCTTCTAGCTGAAGGCACTGCTCTCTCCTTTAGTCTTTAAAAATAATGGTTGGGATTAATTTAGCCAATGCATTCATTCAGGAAACATTTACTGGGCAGCTCTATTGTGCTGGGATACATTAAACAGAACCATCCCTGCCCCGAAGGGGTGTTTTGATGGATTTTTGGCAGACTTTGATTTTTGCTTTCATTTATGTTTTCCTGATTGCTAATGAAGTTCAATTGGTTGGCTCATAGTCATTGCCCATTTATTAACTAAGATGTTTGCCATTCTCTTGGTTAGTGGAAGAAATTTACTAGCTATTCTGGATCCTAATTACCATTCTGGATATTCATCACAGTGGAAATACATGGTCTCATCCGTAACTTTGTCTTTTTGTCACACATTACATTAAGACAGTCCAATTAGTCAATTTCCTCTGTATTTTTGGTGTTGTTGTTGTTCTTGTGTCCCAAGAAATCTTTCTCTATCCCAAGGTCATAAAGGTATACAGAAAGGAAAATATGGATTTGCTGTTCACATTTAGGTCTATAAACCCACCAGCAATTTAGTTTTGTATATGGTATGAGATAGAGATCTAACATTTTCTTTCTTTTCGTAGCCAAATGTCCCAGGGTCACTTATCGAAGGAGAGATTTCCAGACAGTGAAAAAGGAAGACAATTTCAACATTTGGATTCTGAACCTCAGCCTGGAGAGATCTATGATACAGCACATCTATACCTTTAAGTCTAGCCTGACCTATTAGAGTACTGGATCCTTCAGGGATGGATTACTTCTTATTCACATTAGGCTCCTTGTGCCTACCATAATACACAGCAGATAGTAAAGTATTTGTTAAACAATCAAATAAATAGCCCTTTATAATCTAGTTAGCATCAACTTCTGGGTGCACCCACCATGTACTTAGGATAGACAAAATAAACAGTGTGCCTCTGTATTTCCTGTTGCTTGTCTTGGAAAGCTTCTTTCCTACCTGCCTTACCAACAGGCCTGTGAACACCTTTTAACTTCTCCAGGCAAAACACGACATGTTCTCTTTTGCACCCACATAGCACCTATAAATACCTTTAAGAAATACCTGGGACATTGTTTTACAAGACACAGAGCAGAGAACTCCCTTTGGGATCTCTACTGAAAATCAAAAGTCAATTCTTAGAATATTCGAGAGCCATAAATTTTTTCCAGCCTGCATGGCTCAATGGACACAAACTCACTGGTTTCGGTACTGTATATGAGCTCCATATGGGCATCTTGATAGCTTTTCCAAATCCACTGACATATTCCCTGTGATAGAGAAGACAGTGTTCCTTGTTCTTCTGCATAACCCTGGGCCTCCCAAATGGTAAATTTAGTTTCTCCGTCGCGATTACTAAAATGAAAATAACATAAAATAAAATAATAAAAATGTTTGTAGTTAGCAAATGTTTTCTACACAAAAAAATATCATCTGATGACTATTACGTGCCAGTTACTCTGAGAAATGTTTCACATACTTAACCTCTTAATTCTTACAACTCTGAGGCAAGTGTTATTATTCCATTCTACATATTACAAAACTAGGGTTTAGAAAAGTAATCTGGCCAAGCAGTTAACAGTTCACAGGACATATTTGAAGAGATACAACCTCAAAACCAAAAGGACATACTTTGTAACAAAGATAACCTCCCTTAGCAATTATCACAGGAAAGACTTGGCAATTTTAAAGAACAGTATGTCCTAATGTATTTATTTATTTTTATTTTCCTATTGTACTCTAAAAATCCATCAATTATTGATAGTTTTAAAACCTACAAGGTATTCATGGCATGCAGTAACACTCTACAGATTATAAAAAGATTATCAACCAACCAAGACATTTACTAAACTCTTACTGTGTACCTGGCACTAATCTAAGTGCACACACATATTAATTCATTTAATTGTCACAAAAACTCCATGAAGAAGGTATCCCCATTTTATAAATGATGAAACAGGCCTAATGAGTTTAACACGAGAACACTTAAAAGATAATAGGTAATAATAATGCTGCTACAGGCCAGGCACTGGTCTAAATTCTTTCCACAGATTAACTCTTTCCATCTTTACAACTGCATACAGTGGGTGCCATTGTTGTAGATGAGGAGACTGAGACACAGAGAGGTTAAGCGACTTGGCCCAGTCACACAGCCAATAGAGGTAGGCCGTAGCCAATAGAGTGTGGGCGGTTCACATCTAAGAAAAGGAACAGGCACAACCATCTCAAGGAATTTGTTGTGTTCCTGGAAACACTGTAACTACCCAGGCTTATGAGTGTTGTTATTTAGATCTAGTTTTGTGGGGGGTTTTCTTCTTGTATTATTGGCAATGCAATCTTCATGTTCAAAAGCCTCTGGGAGCTTATTTTAAAGAATCCCCCAAAGGCAATACTGTGTTTTGTTAGGGCTAAACACCAAAGACTTGATGTGTTTTCTACTGACTTACTTGCATCTTGAGGGAGATTTAGCATCTGGTTCACATGCTGCACAGAAACATTCTGCAAGACCATGTGGGAAAGACAGACGGGAGTCAACACATTGTAAGAGGATTATTTCTACAGTAATGCCTGAATATTTTACTACTCAACAAACAAGCCAGACTAACTCGAGTTTAAATTCTAATTCTGCCACTTGCTCAGAAATAGGCTTGGGATACTTTGTGCGGGAGTTAACAAAGATACGATCGATAATGCGGCAAAGCACGGTGACCACAGCTAGAATCAACTACTTCGTGGGATGACAACATCCCTGGGCTGCTCAGGCTTTTAATAGGAGTACAGCTCACTAAGGGTCTTGCTGAAATGCAGATTCTGATTAGAAATCCTGAGCCCAGTGGGGCCTGAGATTCTGGATCTCTTACCAGCTTTCAAGTGAGGCAGATTCTATTCCTGTGACCACACTTTGAACAGCAAAGGGCATTCTTTACAAAGAATTTGGAGGTTTGCAGTCCGGTAGATCAAATTTCTGTGACCTTGGACAGTTTACCTACCTTCTCCGACTCTTCTTTTTTCCTCAAACGGAGACAAAAACGCCCACATTGTAATGCTTATTATTATTATTATTATTATTATTATTATTATTATTATTATTTTAAATGGAGGTTCCATCCAGGTAAGCTGTAGGTAAGAAACCCACACCCTACTCTGATCTGGGCTGTGGATTTGATTTTGATTGGGAATCTTCACTGGACTTTTATCCTTTAAAGCCTCTTTTGGTCAGCATTGATTTATATACTTATTGATCGATGCGGTGTAATGTTTTTGAGGATTAAAGAAAGTCAAGGGTTTGCTGACTCCTGGTTTAAGGAATAATTCTTACCCGAGGCAGCAGGTACTTATTTAGCTCTACAACATTTTGAACTCGGCATCCAATGCACCTTGACACTGGTTTTAACTTGATGGTCTCCTGATAACTGGGCTCCGATTCCATCCTGAAATCCCAGCCCCCATCCCTGTGCCCTAGTTCTCACAGGTAGGGTTGGTCCTTGCATTATGAGCTCCTGTTCTGACTCCTTGCCTTTTTTTTTGGCCGGGGGGATGGGGGGAGACTCCTAGCACTGGAATCTCATCTTACTGAGAGTCTCTTGGGATCTGAAGTCAAGCTCCCGAACTCGGCCAAGAGCCTGACCCACTGAAAAGACCTGAAAGAGGTCTTGTAGCTGTAAGAGGAGTAAGTTTATGAAGGAAATCAAAGAGTGGCTAAGATTTAACTGTTATGAAGAGTTAAGACACTCAGCTCACAGGGAATTATTAATGCCCAAACAGTGCTTCCCAGTTTACAAAGCATATTCATATGCTGGACGTTACAATGCATCTCTCACCTCCAGACAAGTTCCAGAGACACTGCATACATTCACTTAGTAAATGTCAGAACTAGAGCACAAACCCGGCAGTCAGCTACCCCAGTTATAATCCTGGCTATAGACTCACTTGCCCCTTTACATTCTTACGGATACGTGAAGTTATTACTTACGTTTTGTAGCCCAGGGCAGGAACAATCTAGATCGTCTGGGGGCAATGGAACAGTAAAGCCACAGACAGAAGGCTTTGACACTTCCTCTGCATGGGTTGGCTTATAAAAAGGTACCCTCAGAAGATGGTTCAAACTCCCATGGGTGCCATTGTTTGGTGCTGGTTGAATGTGTAGAAGATCTGTTTTTAAAAATAAATTTGAAGTAGTTTTAAATGAAAAGGCAACACCATCTATCTAGCAGATGGAAGACAACAAAACTTCCTTTAATAAATTCTGCTCTAATATGGTCTTGTACTGCATATGCCTTCAGGTTAGTGTCTCTTCCCCCAAGGAATTTTTTTTTTTTTTTTTTTTTTTTTTTTTTTTTTAGAGAGGGACAGAGAGTTGGGGGGGTAGGGAGGGGCAGAGGGAGAGGAAGAGAGAGAATCTCAAGCAGACTCCCCACGGAGCACAGAGCCCAATGTGAGTTCCATCTCGCTACCCTGAGATCATGACCTGAGCTGAAACCAAGAGTCCAACACTTAACCTACTGAACAACCCAGGCGCACACACTCCCCCACCCCACCCCCATTCCAGGGTTTCTATCACCTCCTCTTTCTAGACAATGGGAACATTTGTTATAAGCTACACGCACTTTCAGGAACTGTTTCTGCTCCTCCAGAGAAAAGTATCATAACTTAAATGCTCCCTTTGTTCCTTAAGCATATCCTGGTTTTCTAGCATAAAAAGCTATACTTCAATCAAAAACAATTTTGAAGAAGTTAATTTACAATCTTGCTTACAGTGTATTTACTTAGCTATAGGAAACTTAAGGACAGATACCTTTAAAAAATTAAACTCAAAAATTTTGCACAATATTTAGATAACTTTTTCTATTTTTTTATACAACACAATATACAGATTATTTTACAAGTATAGTTTTTTAAGCGGCTCCTGCTGAATACCACCAAATAGAGCTCTCTTAGAACTGAAATCCTATCTGATTCCTTCTAAGCCTCCCCACAAAGGGCCAGCATCCCTGACCACAAACTCAGCTTGGGAACCAAGAGTCAAAGTTGTTCAGGCTACAACACGTTATTTTCAAATGGATACTCTTTGGTTTCGAAGTCATATTCAATCACCACAGGCCTTTGGCAAGATTAGGAATGACAACTGTGAGTATATTTGCGTCAGAATTCCTGAAGCTCAAGGTGAAACTGCAACTTACCCATTGCCTTGCCGAGATAAACGATTTATTAGTACAATGCTCTGGAGTAAGCATGTAGGCAGAAAAGTAGGGGAGATCCCCTAAAATTCTAAGTCTTCAAGTTTGTTTTTTTTTAAACACTGAGTGTAATCCCAAGCATCTGTCCGAAAAGGACTTTCCACCATCTAAGAAAATACTTGTGCTTTTAGGGTTTTTTTCCCTGCTTTGAAAAGTTAGAAATGTACTTTTAATTATCTAAGTTTTACGAAATTTTCAAATAGTAACTAACAGATAGAAAAGTTGGTCTCCTGAGATCTAATGTTTATCATTACCAGCAAACAGAAAGAATTCACCCTTATGGCTGAGTGCTTCTGAATGATGATTCATTCTCATCTTTCCTACTTTCTGTCTTCTTAGGGCAAAGCATCTGTCTCTGGGATTCAGTTTATTACCAATTTCAGAATACATACTTTACAAACTATGTCCACATTTTGATGTTAAATTTATATAGATATACTCACCACACATTAGGTTATAAATTTCGATATTTTCAAATGGTTCAATTTCAGTCTTCTCTTTGAAACTCGATCCATGTGCCAAGAAGAAAGCCTAGGTGGAAATAGTCCTACTGTTACTAGATGCCATCTAAACTCAAAAATGTTGGAAGAGACACAATTTTCCGTCTGTCCCAGCTCTCCAGTTGCGTCTGAGGCTACTGTAAGGATTTCTTTTCAGGTTTGAAAATGATTTTTATATCATTTGCACCTATGACTGGGATTCCAACCATCCCAATCAAATATAATATATTGTATTTACTTTTGCTAAATGTACCTGCTTCCACAGCACCTCGTATGTCAGGAGACAAGGAGAAACAAACAATAATGGACAACCAATGTCAGCACAGTTCTACCATATCTATATAGTATAAATTAGAAATTCAAATAACACTAAATATTCTTTTCATATCATTGTTCAAATGTGTTAATACGTGACAAAAACTGTTGAAGTCTCTAAATGCTGAATTTTTTTTTTTACGACTTCTACTAACCTACTGATTTCTTAAATATATCTCTCCTTTAATTTTAGGATAAAGAAACCTAAATATGTTTATTTACATTTAATTAATTCATGTTAAACATTTATTCATAACACATCTAATATTTTCAGATTATAAATAACTAGAAGAAAAGTGTCAAACATTAATAAACAATTATTTTTGGTAACAGGGCCGTGTGTGTGTGTGTGTGTGTGTGTGTGTGTGTGTGTGTGTGTATTATTATTATTAATGGAAATAGATAGGACAACCATGTTGCAAAAAATCATAAAAGCTTTACCTATGGGGGAATATCAGCTACACTTAACTCATGGACTGTACCAAATAGTCTCTTCCCTGGGCTTCCAGGAACACACTAGGCTCCTGGTTTTCTTTCCTTCCTTACTGGCTTTACTTCTAAGTGTCTTTGCTAGTGACTCTTTCAACCTCTTCAAGTAGATCTGCTTAAAGCTCAGTACTTGGTCTTCCTTTCTACCTATACTCAGTTTCTGAGGATGGTCTCTAGTTGCGGATCTTTTAAATAATTTACATACCTAAAACTCAAAGTTTTTATCTCTGCATAGACAGACTCTTTTTAGGTGTCTATATAACATCTCCACTTGCATGTCTAATAAATATTTTAAACTTAATGTACCCAACTGAATCCTTGCTCCTTCCTCTCAAATCGGCCCCAGTTTCACATCCTTCCAATAGCCTCCGAAGGTTCTCTCATCCCCAACATATCAGGCACATGCACCTTTAGGCCTCTGCACTGGCGGTTTCCTCTGCCTGGGACTCGTGTCCCCAGAGTATTTCAAAGGTAGATTCTTCCACCTTCTTCAAGTCTCACTTCAAACATCATCTCCATGACTCTTACCCTCTCCACCTTGTGTAAAATTGCATACTGTCCCCATGGTCCCCTGAAACACCCCCAATGTCTACGTACTCTGCTTTACTTTTATTTCCCAGGGCACTTATCCTCTAATATACCAAATAATGTATTTCCTAATTACGCCAATTGTCTACATTCCTCTGTTAACAAACTTCATGAGGGCAGGGATCCTTATCTGCTTTGTTCTCAACTGTATTCAAGGATCCTGAAGATTGCCTATAACAAAGCAGGTACTCAATAAATATTTGTTAAAAAAATAAAGCAGTAAGTTACCTCCATGCTCTTAAACTTGTTGTTATAACCATGATTGCCTCCTCCACATGAATATGCTTTACTCCTTTAAAGAAATAATATTATATTGCAATTAATATTGATATAAAATCTTATTATAAAGCGAGCTTTAATGGGTTTTTATGTACCTTCTGGTTTTATATAAGTAAATTTTTCTATCGACAACAGCATAAATATAGTTCCTTTCATGCTCAAATTCATAACCACAGAGGAACAAACAGAATGGTAGGAGAGAAGGAAGGAAGAATTCCAGAATCTATAAATAGAATTCAAAAGCCTTTGACCCTTAGCCATTGACAACAAGATAATAACAAAGACATAGATTAAAAAAATAATTTGAATGTAACATTGTGTGTCAGCCATGTCAATTAAAAATTAATTAGAAATATAAAAAAGTAGTCTTCAAGCTTATCTTTACACATTAATTAATGTCTGTGTGATTAAGAATAGTTTGACTAATACTACTGAAAGGTTTTCAGTACTTAACAAATAAGTCTTTGAAAATGGGAAAAAATACTGATTCCTATCAGATACCTAGGGAAATAATATAAAAGCATAAAGAATATGGAAGGAAAGTAAATTATAACACTTAGTAAGAAGAAGCTAGTATGTTCTTGTAAATTAAGAGTTTATTTTTAATTTTTGGACTATTCTTCCATAGAATGTTGCTCCATTATTTGAATGACTTTTCAAATATAATTAGTCTTTTGCCCACCTTCTTATATTTTAGTATTTGAATTGAGGAGTATTAGCAATTTTATACATAGTTGGTTTTTATACATAAAAAAAAAGGCAATAAATAAACCTAGATTTTTTTTTTCGTAAAGCAACAATGTTATACTGGTTCAAATTAGGTCTAATGGAAAAAAAGACTCCTCTTCCCAACATTTGGCCTTAAGAGATTTTTCTCATTTGCTTTCCTACTCCCAACTCCCACTCCTCAGGCAAATACACACACACACACACACACACACACACACACACACACACACACACACGTTTTTGTTTGTTTTTATGTTGTAGGCAGGACTTTAATTTAGTGTCTCAAAAAATTAACTTTTAAAGCATTCATAAACGACTCCCACTCGGTTTAAGTAAAAATAAATCACAAAATAAAAAATAAATCACATCACTAAGCAGGCTACGCTCAACTCTACCCAAGAGAGGGAAGAAAGGAGAGGCTAAGCTGGAGTGGGGAAAACAAGAGGGGTCCTATTTATAAGGGGTTTAAATTCAATCACCCAAAGGTGCCAGTTCATTACCTTGGTTAAGCCCAATAAAATTTTTGGCATAAGGAAAGAGTTGTTTTAAAAATATTTTTATCTTTATTGCAGAGATATTTGGTTCCTTCAAGATTATTGAAACTATCTGGGGATAATTAAGTTTTAAATTCTGTGTGGGAGGCTAGAAGATTCAGTAATGAAAGAAAGAAAAAAGGTCTTTAGAAAGAAGTCATTGGTAAAAATTTTCTAAAATTGATCCTATCTTTATTTTCAGAAAAATATTTTTTAATATTTTCAACTTCTGACCCAACTCAATTAGAAAACTTCAGTCAATATTAAAATCAATACTTAATCAGAAGTTAAAGATAAAAAAGTGTTTGAAAAACACTATTTTCTATTCATCTCAAAATTTTAGAAATTTGCTATTCTAACTGCTTTCCAACCATTAATTTGACTCTGGAAATTACATATGGAAAAATAGAAGCCAGCATTTGGAAAAGATGAGTTGATTTTATCTGTCATAATTTAGCTCAACTTCCAAGCACCCTACGAAATCTTCTGGAACAAATTCTCTTTTATCTTATCTATGTCTAATTAATAAAGTTGAAATCAAGGCCAGGTTCTCCGCCACAGCTGAGTAATGACACAGGTGGGCGACGAGCAAGACTTCTTTCCTGACCCCCAGGCAGCTGCCAGGTCTTCTGCGCCTGTGTAGCCTCTTTCACATTTTCCCCTGCTCTCCTCTTCGGCCACCATTCTAAGCTAGAGCCTTATTACTTCAGACCTGAACAGAGTTCCTAATCGGTTATCCTGACTCTGAATTTCTGAATCTTCCCAGATCTCACACACACAGACACACACACACACACACACAAACTCTACTCATATTGAACACCGTGAGCTCTCTGAAATGCAAATCCACATATCCACGTATCCCCCTCTAGACACCTTGTATCTACCAATGGTCGGCTTCCTTTACAGTCAAAGTCATAGGTTTAATTCATGACAGGTAAGGGCCTTCAGGAGAACAGCTTCTTTCACCTGGTGCTCTAGCAATACAGAACTACTTGAAATTGCTGGAACCTAGTCCTTCTGCCTGCAAACCTATTTCTACCCTTGCCTGCCCCAGAGCAGCTGCTCTGGCTTTAAAAAGGTGCCCCACTGCTCTGGGCAGAGCATTTTGAGAAAGAAGCACCTCTGAGAAGATACAGCCTGGCAGTGCTCGGGGCTTGGCAAGCAGGTGGATGCCTTCCAGCAAAGGAAAGTGGTCTGTTTGCTCCTGCAGACATAGCTCCCCTGTCAGAGCTCAGTGAGCTGAGCAAGGGTTCTCTTTCCACTGCCTCTCATCTTGGCTGGGTGCCTCTGGGCAGTGCACTGACTGCACAACTGCCTGGGGCAGCCCTGCTGTATATGTGACAACATTTAACCTATCCCATCCTCAGTCTTCAAAGCCCAGAGCAGGAATCACACCCACCAGGAAGCATCCTCTGACGTTCTCTGACATCCACACCTGGGCTGTGTAATTACTCTTTGTTTCCTTGTACCTTGTACTTGATCCTCAAGCAGCATTCGTTACACCTGATTGTAATTGCTGTCTTCCTTCTTGCCCGTGCAAAGATCCTTAGGGTGGGGACTGTGTCTACCCCCATTTCTTAGAACGGTGCCTGGGAGGGGAGCCTGGGTGGCTCAGTTAAGCAGCTGCCTTCATGATCCCAGGATCCTTGGATAGAGTCCCACATTGGGCTCTTTGGTCATCAGGAAACCTGCTTCTCCCTCTGCCTCTGCGGCTTCCCCTGCTTGTGCTCTCTCTGACAAATAAATAAGTAAAATCTTAAAAAATTAAAAAAAAATGACTTTAAAAAAAGGAAAGGTGCCTGGGAAGTATTTGTCACTTTCTGATCATAAAATAAAAAGCTATTATTGGGCACCTGGGTGCCTCAGTCGGTTAAAGGATGGCCTTCAGTTCAGGTCATGATCCTGGAGTACCAGGATAGAGTCCCACATTGGGGTCCCTGCTCAGTGGGGAGTCTGCTTCTCCCTCTGACCCTGCCCCTTCTTGTGCTCTCTCTTTTAAATAAATAAAATCTTTTTTTAAAAAGCTATTATTCATGTTCTTTAAGGGGGCACTTTAACAATACTTCTGTTGTAGTTTCAAATAATTGGGTTTCCCTAAATTCGTAAAATCCAACACATTTTAGGCAAAATAAGGATGATGATGGTAGTGATAGGTTTCAATCAATGATGAAATTTGCTACAATTCTGGACTTAATCAAATGAGACTCCTTGGTTGCTCTGGTTTGGGCTGTCGTCAACATTTCCTTTGATCTAATTAGTTTACTTTAATATCAAGAGAATAATAAAACCAGGCTAATTTTGTGTTACAGATGATGATAATGAAGTCCTGAGACATTAATTTGTTTAAGTTCTCACAAACCAGGTATGGAGATGGGTCTTAAACTCTCAGCCTTGAACATCTCACTGCTAGCTGTTAAACACACAAAGCTCATAATTTGAAACTAGATATTAATGTGTAATACCCGGAGGTATTCTGGTGGCTGGACTCTCTTCTATAGGCAGTAGGTCATGTTATAGGATCAAGGGGCACTTGCTCATTTTGTACCAGTGGCCTCCTAACTTCAATGTCATACTCTCAACAGTAAATACTTGGAGAATTTACCCACATTTGGACACATAAGTGTTTACATATTACATACCCACATTACTAAGAGCCTTATATACTTAATATTAGTAAAGCTTAGTCTTTTAATTCTGGAGAATGCTATGTTGAGCCACACAGTGAAGCCACTGACCTTCACAAGAGGTTATGAAACTCCAATGCCAAGAAGAGAGGCCAGCGCCATCTATGGGTCATGTGTGAACACGCACACTCTCTGGCCCAACCACGTACTGCTTGGGGTTTCCCGTTATCTCACACAACAGGCTCTGCCAAAACCCCAGTTCCTCATTCTGCTCCCGTATACATTAGACCTCAACTACCTCATCTTTTTTTGTCTTCTCTTTGTTAAACGTATCTTTCAGACTCTGTATTCCCATTGTCCTCTGTCTCCTCCGGCACTACATAGCATACAAATAAGGCCAGAAAACAATATGATCCTCATTCCATTTAAAACCATTTATGCACATGGAAAAAAAACCCAGAACACTGGAATAAAATATAAAAATAGGAAACATTAGTTAAACTACCAAAAAGCGTGTATATGTTTGCTGGCTTATTATCAGTCTTTGTCATTGGATTCGAATCCTGTCTGTATCCCAAACGCCTGGATCAAGGCCCAGCACTCACAGTAACAAACATCAATGTGATTTGTGAAACCAATGAATGAATTGGTTATCTTGGGATGAAGCGATTCAGAATCGTTTTTTTTTTTTTTCTCTAAACAATGTGAATGGTAACTAGAAAAAGGAAATAAATATTAACACCTAATTTGTTAGCTTGGCCTTAGAGCCATAAAGGTGCTCTTCCATAAAAACCACAAAGATGACAAAGATCTCGAAGAGCCATCTAATTAATCGCTTACTACCAACCTGGAAGACAACTGAGATCATCTTTACATCCTGTCTACCACCTGAAAAAGACCCAAGTGGGGGTTAGGAATGTGCTGGTAGTAACAGTTTCTGGAATGGTCTATAAACTGTCAGTCTTCTTCCTCCCTCTTGTCTATATTGGGAGGGTCAGGTTGCTAAGATTGGCAGATTGGCCCCCTAATAACAGGTGTTTCAAATGCAGAAGTGCGAGGTAGCATAAGAAGTCAAGGAAGTATCAGTAATCAGGAAAAATGCCATGATCGTAACAGCACGGTAAAATGAAGGTAATCTGTATTGAAAGATGGTTGTTAAAAGTATCACGAGACAAGTAGATAGACGCACAAACCTCACAGCCAGCCACTGCCGATCCACCAGAAGAACAGCTTGGTCAATTCTCACGTTTTTGGCAAAGTGTAGTCGTTTTGGCAAATCAGGAGTCAGATAGGGTTTGAAATGCTGATCAGGTTTCCTGCACTAAAAAATAGGTAAATTCTTTCTTCGTCTAAGTTATAAAATGTGCAAGCTAATTCAACAATTTCATCTCCTAAGACAATTAAGCATTTTTTTAAAAGTGGCAAGATTTATTGTGGTGAGCACTGTGTAGTGTGTAAGACTGATGATCACAGACCTGTACCCCTGAAACAAATAATACATTACATGTTAATAATTAAAAAAAATGTAAGAGGATTTAAGCTTGGGTAACAAAATAAGGTTATTAAACCTATTATCAATTTGGTCACATTCCCCAATTATGTTGTTTTCGTTGTTGCAACAACATTTAAATTATAATTAAAATTTTTATTTAAATTATGGTTTGGTGTTTGATGTTCTAAGTTTTTATTCCTGTGTATGTATCTTAAGCCACCACAACCCTCCCCTCTTTTTTTGACAGACAGTAGATGTCTAGATTTCGAGTGGCAATTATGACTTTTGAATTTAAATTATATATGAAAAGTATATAACACATTAGTAAATATTATTAAAAATTTTAAAAATCAGTTTAACTGCACCAAAATCCTCTTACAATGGATTCAATTTACCCTTGAAATAACCTATGTCGGCTTAATTCTCAAATCAAGTCCAAAGTTTTTGAAACTTAGGACAGTGAAAAATTCATGGATCTCTTAGAAACTGGAGTAAAATGTTATTTAATAATTATTGCGGTAACTTGATGGCATATTTTAAAACTGTATAAAAATGCAAGAGAAACAAGAGAAACAAAATACAGGTAAGAATATGGGGAAATTACATTTTTTTCTACTTCCCCAATCATCTCATCAATATTTTAAGTTTGTGTCACTACTATTTTGTGCTCAAACTATTTAGTGCTCAATTTATAGACGAAAAAAGATACCATGAAATTGAACAAAAAACAATTGAAAAAGAAGTATGGACAATACAGCAAGGAGAGTTACAGAATGAAAAGGGGAAGGGAGGGGCGCCTGGGTGGCACAGCGGTTAAGCGTCTGCCTTCGGCTCAGGGCGTGATCCCGGCGTTACCGGATCGAGCCCCACATCAGGCTTCTCCGCTATGAGCCTGCTTCTTCCTCTCCCACTCCCCCTGCTTGTGTTCCCTCTCTCGCTGGCTGTCTCTATCTCTGTCAAATAAATAAATAAAATCTTTAAAAAAAAGGGGGGGGGAGGGATTATTGCAGATATTTCAGCCAGTTTTTTTTCTTGCCTATTTTGGTATCTTTATCAAGGCTTCTTCTTTTTCTAATTCATCATTACTTCCTTTTTTTGTTGTTGTTCTTTTAAGATTTTCTTTGAGAGACAGAGAGAAAGAGAGCATGAACAAGGGCAGGGAGAAATGGAGAAGCAGGCTCCCCACGGAGCATGGAGCCCAGTGCGGGGCTCACCCCAGGACCCGGAGACCATGACCTGAGCTGAAGACGGAGGCTTAACCGACTGAGTCACCCAGGCGCCCCCATCATTACTTCCTTCTGAAGCCGGTATTTCTGTAACATCCAGGCAAGCCCAAGATGGCAGCTGCTGGATGCGCAGTTTCACAAGGGACTAGACTGTGCCCTTGACGACCACAGGTCATGTGAGAGTCACACTTTCCTAGCCAGTGTGTAGCCAGAGTAAACCCCGAGGAGACTAGAGGCATGCCGCCAACTTCCAAAGAACGGGGTTATATTTTGCCTTTGAGAATTTAGGCTGAAGACTCTAAAGTTGGGAAAACTTGGGTCATTTTATTGCAGAACAGTTGATGCTGTTGTCTGGCATGCAGCCAGGACTTTGTTGGACTTAAAGAGTCACCCGTTCGTGTTTGGTTATGTTTGTCCGAAATAAGCTCAGTACAGGACCGTGGACCAGCGTTACCGGGAATATTGCACTACCACGTGCAGTATTTCCTGGGAATCGTGGACGACTTCACGACATGATGGTCCATTTCTTCGGGGCTCTGTCGCTCCAGGCCCAGCCTCTGTTGACAATGCCAGGTAATGGATTTCCAAAGCTTGTGGTATCCAATCCCCCTGCGCTACCGGGACTGTTAGAGATTTGCCCTTCCTCACCCAACAGGCCTTCAGCTATATGGCTAGTGACGTAATGGGGAAAAGAACAACAATATGGGGTTGTAAAGAGTCCACTTGTTGGAAATTAAGAAGTGCGCCTCCCATCAGCATGAACGCACTGCCTGCAAGCCCTTCGCCAGCGGGGGTAAGACTGCCTCCCAAGTGCACCCAAGATCACGTATCAGAAGGTGTAAGAGAGGGGCGCCTGGGTGGCTCAGTCGTTAAGCGTCTGCCTTCAGCTCAGGCGTGATCCTGGGCGTTCTGGGATGGAGCCCCACATCAGGCTCCTCCGCTGGGAGCCTGCTTCTTCCTCTCCCACTCCCCCTGCTTGTGCTCCCTCTCTCGTTGGCTCTCTCTCTCTGTGTCAAATATATAAAATCTTTAAAAAAAAAGGTGTAAGAGAAAAAGGGAGTGATTAAGACTCTAAACTGCTGCTCTAATGGTCATTTCAAAAATTTTTAAATAGATTTTATTTATTTATTTGACAGAGAGAGCAGAGGGAGCAACAGGAGAGGGAGAAGCAGACTCTCTGCTGAGCAGGGAGGGATCCCAGCATGGGTCCTGATCCCAGGACCCTGGGATCATGACCTGAGCCAAAGGCAGACACTAAACCGACTGAGACACCCACACTCCCCTCTAATGGTCATTTCTACATCAGACGTGCGGTGGGTCCCAGGGTACAGTAACATTCTTCACCCTGCGTTTTTCTCACCTTCAGTCATTCATATTGCATCCTAACATTTTTTACTATAATTGCATGCCACCTATACTTAAATAATTGAGCCCCATCCCAAGCAATGATAAACTCATGAATCTCATATAATAGATAATATACTTGGGAATATACCTTAAATACAGAATCATGAAAACTACAACTACGAACATGTCAGGTCTCTCTAGGAGGGGTGAGCTCCACTTTGAAAACCCCAGATGGCCTTAAGCTACGTATCTAGAATTTATCCTGCCCCTTTACTCACGACCTGGAATGTGGGAACCAATCAAAAGCAGTTGCAATTATACTTCAAAGGTAAGGAGATCATTTTTCTGACGTGGATGAAGAGATCGGTAAGAGTTCATGATTCACTATTTTCTGACATTAAGTCATGCAAAACATGGGACAGGCAATGCAGCTTGAGGCGCACCGGCATGGCCCTTCCGCATGGGACGTCAGCCCACTCAGTGAAAACCAGGAGTCCCCCAGACTAATCTCCTGTAGGGGTGGCGACTGCAAATGGAAACACCTAAGATAAAAGCAACTGATATGTAGAGGCGCCTCGGTGGCTCAGTCAGTTAAGTGCCTGCTTCCGGCTTGGGTCCTGATCCCAGGGTCCTGGAATCACCCAGGTCAGGCTCCCAGCTCAGCGGGGAGTCTGCTTCTCCTCCCTCTGCTGCTCATCCTGCTTGTGCTCTCAATCTCTCTCTCTCCCTCTGTCAAATAAGTAAATAAAATCTTAAAACAAAACAACCGATACGCATGTAAAATAATGTCAACAGAGGGTTTCAAAAACAAATGACAAGTGCCCTGGGCTCGGAAATATAGAATATAAATTCCTTCCAACCCAGATTTTAAGGACATTATATTACCTTACATATATGTATTAGGACACTGTATACTTACGCTGAGGTTCCTAACAATTTCTTCAGAATTAACTGTTTCAAAAGACAAAAAAATGAATCAGATTACAAAGGTGAACAACTCAGATGAATCTGACATCTACATTTATTAATGACTATGATCTGGTAAGATTAAATAAGAATTTATTTTAAGAAAAGAACTATTTTAGAATTTAAGAATGTATTTTAACCTAACAATTAAGTAGAATATATTAAATCTTAATATTTTATGTAAGTAGAATATATGTTAACCTAACAAGTAGAATATATTAATTTTATTTATATTAATGCTTTGTTTTGATTAGTATATTATTAATATTAATAGGATTAGAATGTTTTAATCCAACAATATTAAATATTACCATAGACTTTATAGACTGATTATATTAAACAAGGAAGGGGATTTCTCCTTTGCTTCTTTGTAGTCTTCCCAAGAAGCTGGAAGAGGGGGACTGGCAGTCTCTACATACCCAGAATCAGGAAGTACGGTTATTCACTTTCGATTTTACCTTTTTTTCACATAGGCATCTTCATACTTACAACTATAAAAGTCATGAGGTATATTACGAGCCCTGATACGAGGGGCAGGCCCTTCATACATGTAGAAGTTTATTCGAGGAAAATAATTAGTCATATACTCCACCTTGTCACAGTAAGTCTGATCCATTCCTGAATTAAAAAAAAAATCCGCTGAATATATATATAGATAGTAACAATCAGTTGTCTTTGATCATGTCAAATAGGAGATATTCTGGGTTACAGATCTCAAGTTTCACTGACCACCTGCACAATTTACCCTATGATTTCACTCTAAATGGCAGACCTTGAAAATCCTGACAGTGGAGAAGGGTCATGTTTATAAGAGAATAAACAAGAATCATAAACAGATCATTTGTTCAACAGAAATCAACTAACTTCAAAGAAGAAAATCCTCTAGAGAAAGTTAATATCGCAAACATGTTATTTAAATTTATCTAAGCAGTATCATCCTTCAAAAAAGGTTTCCGTAGTTAAAACTTTACTAAAGATTCTTCAGACTACACATAACTTTTTATTTTCATATTTGTTCCTAAATTTATTTTGTTTTTAAAATTTCTTTTAACACAATGCACATTAAAATGATTCCCTTTAATTTTAAAACAGTAGGACAATGTGTTAAGAAAACATTTTAGGAATTTTTAAAATAAGTAGTTCTGCTTCTCATTATTTTGATGTCCTAAAATATGAACGAAAGTTCTGTAGACATAGTCCTTCGCCTCCTCTCCTCCACGCCTGGTTCCTTCACAGCCTTTGGAGCTTAGCTTGACTAACCTAGAGAGGATTACCCTCATCTGGAAGAGGCCCATTTCTGCTTAATGTACGTCCAAACACCCCGTATCTAGGAAAGTATCTGACATTGAACAGGCATTCAAAAAATATTTGATTGAACAACAATCCAACCATATCCCTGTTAAGTACTATTAACTCCATTTTTACAGAAAAATAAGTTTATGGATGGATTTTTCAGAATGAATGGTAGAATAAACCAGAAATTTTAGTTGTAGTCCTCTGTTCATCACAGCCTACCACAAAACTTGTTCCTTGCTCATTCAAGAGCTACTAGGTCTGGAAGTACAGACTTTAAAATATCACTATCCTTTTTGCATACTCCTTGAAGTGGTAATACATAATCAATGATAAAATATGATTTAAAAAGGAAAGTATACCATGGTCGGCCAAAAGGATTATATTGACACAGTTGTGTAAGTTCCGCTGTTTTAGGCCTTCCATCAACATTCCAAAAGCCTTATCTACCAACTGTAAGGCTTGAATTACCTGAGGGGGAACAAGAAACAGGAGTTAAGATTGTCTTCATGAATTAAAATTTTAAGTAATGAAATCACTACCTAAGGGAGTAAAAACTGAATACATTTCCTTCTCTGAAATTTCTGGATTTTGAAGTACCACGTGTATCAAATACCAATTCCCTAAATTTCTATAGACAAATAAAAAAAATTAAACCATGTTTTCAACAAAGGAAGATAGACTACTAGCCAATAAATATCTGAGAAAAACGTTCAACCTCCACAATGTTATTCAGCTGCAAAGGCTTTCATGATAATGCCCAGTGTTGGGGAGGGAAGGTCACGGACACCCCTATAGAAGTCTGCGTGGTTACACGCGTGCTGGGGGATCACGTGACAATGCCTAACTGCAGAGTTAAAAAGGCTATAGGCTACCCTATAACCTAACAGCTAACTTCTGGGCATTTGTCCTCATAAACACTTATAGTACAAATGGAGATTTATACTGAAGGCTAGTTATCGCTACATTCATTAATTCATTAATTCATTCTTTCATTATTTCAATACAAGTAAACATAAATATGCCATATCCTTAAGAAGGCATACTTACATACTTAACGAACATTTTGAAATCTGTTTTAAAGAAGCATGGCATGGGGAACGGCTCCCAATACAATGCTAAACATAAAAGATGAAAGCCAAACTGTGTATGCACCCATACATTGTTTGTAGTCCTGATTTCATATTTTAAAAGAGTTCATTTTTTTGGAGAGAGAGAGAGTAGGGGGAGGGGCAGAGGGAGAAGAGAAGCAGACTCCCTGCTGAGCCGGGAGCCCAATACAAAGCTTGATCCCAGGGCCCTGGGATTGGGATCATGACCTGAGCCAAAGGCAAGTGCCTAAGGGTTGCCACTACCCTAGTTCGAAACACAGTGATCTCTTTTCTAACCCATTCCTCTCACACAGTGAAACTGATCCTTAAATACACGTACATCTGATCGTGTCACTTCCCTGATTAAAGTGCCTCAGGGCTGCCATTACATATTACATGGCCAACAAGGACCTGCATGAGTTGGTGTCTGCCTGCTTCTCTAGGCTTCCTTTTAGCCCTCACCTCTGGGCCACTGCGCTCCAGATGTGTGTGGGACATAGTCTTCACACAGCATTCCAGCAGCGCCTGGCACAGAGGTGTACACGAGAAGAGTAACTGCTATTATTATTCTTAACTATTATCATGCGGTCCATTCGTCTAACCATCTGTCCATTTTTCTGTCTGCTCATTTGTCCATTTTGTGCATTCCTCTACCTGCTCAGCTCCTCCCTCAGCCAGGTCATTGATGACCTTTTTTCTTTTTTATTATTCAGAGAACTTTCTAACCACCCCAGTCCCCACTCCACCGCAGACTAGGTCAGGACCTCCTTAACCACCTCTCAGGGCACCTTGATCTTTTCCTTTGCAGCACCTTTCAAAATGATACTTAAAGTTTATTTGGAGGCCAAACTAGAGCACTTAATAGAAGAAAAAGATATGGTGCCTAATATAAGTCAGCAGTGGGTGTCAGGCAAATGCAGATTATAGTGTCCCCTCTCAAACAATTGTATCGAATATGGATAGGAATTAAAAAAGAGGGGCACCTGGGTGGTTCAGTTGGTTGAGTTTTCAACTCTTGATTTTGGCTCTGGTCATGATCTCAGGGTGGTGAGATCAAGCCCTGTGTCAGGCTCTGTGCTCATGGGGGAATCTGCTTGAGATTCTCTCTGTTCCTCTCGCTCCACCCCTCCCCTCCCCACCTCGTGCGCGCTAAAAAAAAAAAAAAAAAAAAAAAAAAAAAAAAGAAGTGGTGAATATACTTCAGATAGTTCCTATGCCACTTACCCTTAAAATAGCCTGATTAAATGTTAAATTCTGGGATATAGTCAAAAGCGGTGTTGGAATGTGAAGGACAAAAGGGTTAAAAGTGGTAGGACTTGAGCGGGGCTTTGTGTAAGGAATCATTTTGGTTTAATGGGAAAAAGGTAAGAAGGGGGCTTCTGGTAAACCACAAAGTCGGGGTGCCAGGATAAATATGCTTGTATTCCAACAGAAGACAACTGTGAAATCAGTTTCCATGAGGAAGGAAAATGCCATCCTCATGGAGGCCTTCCCAGCTTTACATTATGTCCAGGACGATAGAGGCTTCCATGGACTTCAGAAGACAGATGACTTCTTTATTTTTTCTTAAGTAGCATTTAAGTCCTATCTTTCTGTAGTAAAAATGTAACATAACGGTTTAGATAATAACAAAACTCATATTTAAAAGGGGACTTCAATGATAATAGTGGCCCAGGAGGAGAGGAAGAACTCTGCCCAAGGCAGGAGCATATTAAGTCAGATTATAAGGATCTTATGAATGGAACAAAGTGCATGAAGAGACCGCGGACAGTCCACCACTGACGTGCAGGTGACCCCGCTTGGACAGAGCTACGTTAACGTGCCGAACTGGCATATGCAGTAGCTGCCTGGCTGCGCCCACCGTGTGAAATCACACAGCTGCATCTAAGTCCCCCGCAAATGTCTGTCAAAGGAATCAAGTTGTAGTTAGTAAAGCAGGTATCTTCTTTTAGGCTTTAAATTATTTTGTGGTTTAATAAGGTAGACCGTTCACTATTTTAATGTCTTCAGGCTCACATCAAATACATTTTATGTAGTGGGAGTTCAGGAATATTTTATGTTGGAGGTTAGAGCTAGATGATCTTGCATTTTGTTCAATCGAACACTTACTTCACCACTGACCGGCCCACTATTATGTCCTGCAGAATCAGGTTCTTCCACGTAGATGGTGTAGAAAGCAGGTCTAGGGGTAAAATGGAAACAGAGAAAGACATCATCAACTTGGAATACACCTGCTGGTTGGATTTGGGAAAACTATAGGTTTAGAACTTGGTGGCAGTTTCCTTCTTTTCCTCTGGCCTCCTTCTCTTCATCCAAGCCCAGTGGTTCTGCTTGGCCCCAGCACAGAGCTTCCCCGAACAGGAAGGAAGATAGATGTTCCTGGGTGTGGAGTGGCTCTAACTCTGTTAGGAACTCTGCCTTGCTCTTACTGCTGAGTCCTCTCTTGCTGTGCCCAGTCCTTTCTATCTCCCAGTCTCTGACTTGGGGCTCACTCTTTGGTCTGCCATTCTCGTTCTGTGAATGTCTGGTTTCTAGTGACCTGTTGCTCTCTTGCAGGATGCTCTGACTCCAGGCGGCTGCCAGGGCCTTGCTCCCACACCTCGGGCTCAGTGAGTCTGTGCTCAAAACAAAGTTTCAGATCCGCTCTGCATTCTGCCTCTAGGCTGTATCTGGTTCTGCGGTACTGGCCTCTACTCTCTGGTACTGGCTCTATCTCTATCGCCCCCTAGCGCCCGTGACATTCTCAAGAGCAAATCATTCTTAAAATTTTCTTAAAAAAAAAAGAAACGCCAACTTTCTTTCAGAAATGGTCATTTACAATTAAGAGATAATTTCATTTTAGACCCACTAATATCCCAGTGTGCCCGCACTTTTCTGATACTAGATAAAACCTTTCAGCTTTGGGCAGGTCCAGCCATTTTAACAATGTGGAGATCCTTTCTTCATATGGGATACTGCTGTAAAGAAAAGAAAAAATAATTTTCAAAAATTAATCAAATCAAAAATAATCCCATTATATTCCTACTCAGGAAGACAGGTTGATATTTGTAGATATCCATTTTGTGTTCATATGTGATCAGAATACTGAAGGGGATTTAGTATTACTCAAAGGGATTCCTGTTTTCACTACTTAGAAATAGATGTCTCAATATAAATTAAATGTATATTATTTTCTTTCCTTCTTAACCTCCCCTCCTTCAATTTTTCCCCCACCTGAAATAAAAGACCACTAATTATGATCCATTCATTTGAGTTTTATTTCATTCATTTATACATTTATGTTATATTGAGCACCTATTTCTACACACTATTAGTTATTTTAAATAAAATTTATCAGTGGGCAAACCAAAGATGCCTTCCTTTCTAGAGATGATATTCCAGTGAAGACAATGAACAATAAACAATAGATCTGATACATAAATACATTATCAGTATATCACAAGGTGACAAATACTATGGAGAAAGACAGACTAGAACACAGTAAGGGCATGTGAGAGCAGGGTGGGCATGGTTTGGAATTTGAAATCTTTGTTTGGTCAGGCTAAGAAAATATTAGGAAAATAATTTTTAAGCAACAGCCTGAAGGGGGTGAGGGAGCGGGTTGTGCAGATACATGGAGACAGTTATCTCAAGCAGAGGGAACAACCCACCCAAATGCCCTACACAGGGCAAGCCAGGTGGGTTAAGGTCCATCCAGGAGGTGAGAACCTGGTGGAGTAGTGGGAGAGGAGGTCTGAGACACAGGGGGGTGGTGAGGGTCATATGGACAGGGCCTTGCAGGCTTCTGTGCATGGGACAGGGAGCCATGGAAGTTTTTGGTGCAAAGAAGTGTCGTAACTGGACTTGTTTTTTTAAGTTACCCTTCTGGAATAGATAGATTAAAAACAGATGACAGGAAATAAGAATAGAAGCAGGGAGATGTGTCAAGAGGCAAGGGCAGTAACAGGCAAAGGATGATGATAGCTGCAACCACAGCAGTCATGCTGGAAATTCCAAGTTCTCAGACTGCGTGTATTTTGAATTAGAGCCACAAACTTTTACTGACAGACCAGATGAGGGTTGAGAGAGAGGAATCAATGATTTCTTCAAGATTTTTTATCCAAACAACCAGAAAAGCAGAATTACTATCAAGATTAAGACCAAAACCATCCCGATCAGGCCTGTGTAGGTGGGATCATCTCTGCAAGCCCTTCACTACCTGTCATAATTCATATATATGGAAGGAAAGGAGCCGTTGATAGCCACGTCTGACCCAGGCCAAAAGAAGCTACCAGCTTTTAAACCTTGATACATTGCTGTCAGCCAGATCTAGAAGAAGAGAAAATTTAGGATAAGTGAAGAGAATAATTAGCTTGGGTAGACTTACAGGAATGGTGACATTTTTTAGAAACCACACAATATTAACAGCTGCAAAATTTAATTACCCAGGGATCTAGCTCGAAAATCAAAAACATAGTAAGCTAGTAAGAAAGATCTTTTTTTTTTTCAAATTGGTAAAATTGTACAGTTCCTCCTTCCTTTTAAAGAATCAGAATGAGGGGAAAAAGTAACAGAAAATCCTTCTGAGAAGTTTCTACATTAATATGTTTAGAATACTCAGCAGGTTTCAACAGAAGGCAAGTTAGGTGAGCAATCATAAATATTTAGAAGATTTAAGTTGTAAGTGGTGAAACACCTTCCCAACACCCTCCACCCTTAGAAATTAGAAAGATAATGTAAAACTGGAGAGAAGAGTGATCCACTAACACACCGAAAAAAGGAGATTATTTTGGGGTCACATTTAGAATGCTACATACTGGTTGCCCTTGCCACCAAGCGGGATTATTTTTCTCCTTGGATGAAAGTGAAAAGTTCCTGTTGAGGTTTACATCATACATATTATTGTCAATGATGCCATGGGATTCTGGATATAATCCCTAAAATGATATATAATTTCAAAAAAGGTTTAGAATAAAATAATATATCAATAAAACACAGTTAAGTTGAAATAGCATAAAATCTATAACTCATATCTTGGAAAGATGTCATATGCCTTTCAAAATAAAACCTTTGGGTTAAACCCAAATACCAAATACATACATACATGTATATATGTATATACATAGGTGTAGGTGTAAGTGTAGGTATAGGGGTAGGTGTTAAGTATAGGTATTTATATACATGTGTAGGTATTCTGGCTCTACCATAGTCTAGAGCAGCAAATGAATGACTTTGGCAGATGGCTTGTGCTGATGGTGTTAATGTAACTTGTATATGATTAATTACTGTTAGTTTAAGTTTCCTATATTATAATGATCGGCCACTGGTTACGTTTGCCGAAAATTGTAAGAAATATACTACTAGGAAACTTTTTCAAGTATCAAATATCTTGGGTAAAGGGGTTCAAGTGTGTTACCAGCACTTTAGAAGGGAGCCTGCCTCGTCTGTAACCATCTTCCCTTCCACTCATCAATCAACCCAATCATTCCTTCAATCTGATCACATATTTACTCTATACATTTCATTGAAAGCCTATGATATGCCATGCATTTGTTAACTAATTTTAGGTAGATTTAGAGTCATTACATGAGAATATTTCTATGTATATGAATATGGACACACGTATGTATATACAGTAAATTAACAGCACTTATGTATATAACCCTTTATTTATACATACATATGCTATATATGTGTTATATACATAATGTACGTATATTTATGTATACGTAATTCTTTTTTTATTGAAGTATAGTTGACATACAATGTTACAGCAGTTTCAGGTGTACAACACAGAGATCTGACAATTCTAGACATTAACCTATGCTCACCATGGTTAAGCGTAGTTGCCATCTGTCACCATACAACATAATGACCTTATTGTTGACTATATTCCTTATGCTCTACCCTTCATCCCTGTGACTCATTTATTTTATAACTGGACGTTTGTATCTCTTAATCCCCTTCACTTATTTTGTTGATCCCCCCAACTCCCTTCCCTCTGGCAATCACCAGTTTGTCCTCTGTATTTATGATTTTGTTTGTTATTTTGGTTTTTGCTGGTTAGTTTGTTCATTTGTTTTGGTTTTAGATTCCACATATAAGTAAAATCATAGGCTATTTGTCTTTCTCTGTCTGACTTACTTCACTTTAGCATAACACCCTGTAGGTCCATCCATGTTGTCACAAATGGCAAGATATAATTCTTTTTTATAGATGAGTAATAGTCCGTATATGCCATCTACAATGGAATACTACTCAGCCATCAAAAAGAATATCTTGCCATTTGCAATGACATGGATGGAACTAGAGGGTATTTTGCTAAGAGAAATAATTCAATCAAGGAAAGACAGTTATCATACGATTTCACTCATACGTGGAATTTAAGAAACAAAACAGAGAATAGAGGAAGGGAGGAAAAAATAAAACAAGACAAAATCAGAGAGTGAGACAAACCATAAAAGATTCTTAATCATAGGAAACAAACTGAGGGTTGCTGGAGGGGAGGGAGGTGGGGGGATGGGGTAATTGGGTGATGGGCATTAAGGAGGGCACTTGATGTAATGAGCACTGAGTGTTATATACAACTGATGAATCACTGAACTCTGCCCCTAAAGCTAGTAATACTCTAAATGTTAATTGAGTTTAAATTAAAAAAATGAAAAAGAATTCCATATATACCACATCTTCTTTATACATTCATCTATCAACGGACAGTGAAAATGCTTCTATAACTTGGCTGTTGTGAATAATACCGCAATAAACATAGGGTGTATGTCTTTTCAATTTAGTGCTTTCACTTTCTTTCTTTTTCTTTCTGGATCATATGGTATTTCTATTTTTAATTGTTTGAAGGAATTCCGTATTGTTTTCCACTGTGGTTGCACCTATCTACGTTCCTACCAACAGTGCATCTTTCTTTTTTCCTCCACACCCTCGCCACCACTTGTTATTTCTTGTCTTTTTGATGCTAGCCGTTCTGACAGGTTTAAGGTGATATCTCATTGTAGTTTTTATTTGTGTTTCCCTATTGCCTGTGATAATTATGTTCTATAAAGTTGCTGCAAGCACTGATTCAGTGAATACTGAACCGCTACTCCTCGGGAAAATACAGGGATAGGTTCCTGCAAGCCTCTAGTCACAACATTTTTGTCTGCTGATCAATACATAATCTTGTTTTTGTCTGTTTCTGTTTAAAGATATCTCACGTAACCTAGGTTGTTGTTTGGCTATAACTCGGGCCTGAATCAAGCTTATCTAACACACATGTATCTTCTCTATGAGGGACATCGTGGCAATCCTGCTTTTTGGAATACTAGACAGCACTTGGCACTACGCTTGAGGGCTATTTTAAGCAGCGATTTAAAAATCATCAACAAAAAGCACAAACGTGAAAAATATGATACTGGATAGGCAGTAGACTGTGGAAACAACATTTGTTTACTGTATGAGAGCTACAACATGAACAGCAGAGTGTCACGTTGGTAGACCTCAGGTGGGAATACGTGAGCGGTGCAATTTTAGTATTTAGGAAAATCTGCAAGTATATATATGTATACACATATGTATGTGTGTGTATGTATACACACCCAAGCATACATGCGTACATTACATATTATTACTTACGAGTTACAATTTAAATGTTATAGTTACTGTTTCCCAGTAATAAAAGAATAAGTTCAAAGTTGCAAAGACACAATACCCTTTGGTAACAAAGGCTGAGGTGAAGGACTCCTTAGTATGTGTTCTAAATCTATAAATGTTACATAAATTTTATTTTGAGTTCAAATTGATCATTTCACTTATGTCTTACCATACATGACAATTCACTTGGTTTGTTTTATCCAAAGCGATCTAGCCAGAATGAATTTATTTAAAACAGATGGCTTTGTCAAGTTACAGACAACGAAAAGATTAGGAAAACAAGAAATTTCCTACATCAAAGTGGCTGTCCTCACACATAGCCTACCATAGCTGACTTTCAGGTAAGTGGAGGCAACTCCAAAGATCAAAGGAGAACGGTGTTTCTCACATCCAAGAAGCTACCCTGGCCTGTCGCACAGATGAATTAGCCTACTGCTGGGACATTCATCAGACTTCACACCACAGAGCACTGGACTGGCCTCGCAATGAGGTGCTACTTCCTAGCCTGAATTAAGCCATGAACTGTCACCACGTGTGCCTGTGAAATGTGTGGCATGGAGCTCAGTGTGGCCGTGCCTCAGCGTGTCCGTGGTGACCAGTTGCCTGTCTATGGCCTGTCGGTCTTGCCACTGGGCCAAGCACTTACCGTGACAATAGTGTAATGATTTGGGAAGGTTTTGGTTGGATAGACAGCTCTCATGTATTTCGAATGAATTCCACAAGTTTCTGCAACAAAGCAAAGTGAGAAATTAAGAAGCCCCAGCACCCACAAAACCGCCCCTACTTCCCGTGGCAGTGGCAGCAGCCCCCCGGACCCAGGCAGCCCACAGTCCCAGAGGCGAGGACCTGGGCTGCTTGGCAGGGGCAAAGCAGACCTTGACTGCCATCAACAGTGGGGAACCCCGACCACCACCATACTGGAGGGACTCCAATTCAAAAGATCCCTAGAGCTACCATTTGGTTTGAAGGAAGGGATCCATCATATTGTTCAGAGGCACCACCTCCCTCTCCTAAATCAGGCTGAGAAGGAACCAGTCAGCTTTTACCTCCTCCTGGTTGTTTTTTCTTTCCCACCCCATGTTATTTTTTATCTCCCCTCTCACCCCTACCTTTGAAGCCATTTTATGAACTGTCACGTGTCACCTGCACCTCCAGTAAAAACAACAACAGGCTTTCCCCATGGGGGAAAATTTTGAGTTTATTTTATAAATAAAAACTTAAACATAACATTTTCCAGAGAAATAAAAAAGTAACTAAAGAGTGGATTAAAGATGGAAAGAGGTTGAAATTCTGATGCCTACAATTTCTCCATCCCAAGGAATGTCAGTTTTTTGTAGAGAAGTGAGCCAAATCAAGGGTCTACATTTTTCTGTAAAGGACAGATAAATATGTTCAGCTTTGTAAATCCATACAGTCTGTTATAATGGCTCAACTCAGCTATTGAGGCCCAAAAACATCCGCAGGTGCTACGTGAACAAATGAGCATGGCTGTCCTCCAATAAAAATTTATGAAAATTGAAATTTGAATTTCATGTAATTTGTACATGTCACAAAATATTCTTTCCCCCCCAACCATTTAAGAATATAAAACAATTCTTAGCATTTAGCAGGACACAGAAAAACAGTTTTGACCATGGGTCACAGCTTGCTGACCCCTCAGCTAAGCATACCCTAAATTATGCATTGCCATCAACTTTGTTTTTGCTGCTCCCCTCTTCCTGACCCCGGTCATTAGGATGAGAATGTCTAGATCACATTTGCATCTCAGCTAATAGTTCTTGTATGACAGTATCCAATATAAAAAAAGTCAACACAACTATCTAGAAAACTGAAAAGGAATTCGACTTGTATCAGAGCATACGCCCATGTCATGTAGTAACACAAAACGAGCTAACTTTACTACTTATTATTTTCAGTATAGTTTTCAACTGGATCACTGCAGTTTCCTGTGATCTGTTTTCCACAAAGCATGGCGTCAATTTTGCTCTCAAATGTCCTGTTGTTTTCGGTCTGTGCAATGACCCCGCAGAACGAGGTCAGAACCACTGCAGCATTGCCGCTCCCTCTGCAACAGTGAAATGCGAGAAATTTTCCATACCCAAGTCCTGTCAACTCAAATTCTAAAACAAAGCTTCATCATTATCAATTCTATTTAGGTGAAAACAAAAAGCAAAAATGATTGTTGTCCAGAAAGTAACAAAGTTTGGAGCTAGAAATAATGAATGTTTGCTCAACTAGGCTTGGAGTTGGTCCAATACGCAGTGTTTCCAATATGACCTGGAGATTACCTCCTTCAGAACCTTTTTGGGCTCCATATCAAGTTTACTGAACAGGACTCTGGTAGGAATGGAGGGGTAGGTGGAAGGTGAAGAAAAGGGAGTTCAATAAATAAATAAATAAACAAGCAAATAAATAAATAAATCAAATCTACATTTGTGGCAAGCATCCCTAGTGGTTCTGTTGTACCTAAGGTTGAGGCCTGCCCTGCGATTTCATTCCTAAGTATAACTGAAGATTAAAATAACCTTTTCTTTTAGTTAATACTACCAATAAAGAAATCTCATTCTCAATCATAGAAAGATACATTTATTACTGTTACGAAGTCATATGATAAGAAAATAAAATGAGATCCAATTCATTATACAATGAAAAGAATTTAAGTATGAGAAAAAACATACAAAATAAACAAATATAAAGTCAGTTTCTGTTTTTATTTCCTTCAAACATGGGTAATGTAATTAAATTCTTAAATGCCTAGAGGCACTGAGTATAAAATAAAATATAAACTAAGCTACTGGTAATGGAAGAACATGACACCTCCCTATTGCGAATGTCCCAAGCAGGACACACCTGCTGATTATCCATGACTCAGGCTACCATTTGGATCACCTGCCTTTGAACCACAGCTGTTGTAGAACAGCTCACAGAAAGCAAAGTCTTCTATGATTGTTTCTCCCAGAATTTAATAATCTAAATTAAAACTAAAAAGAATCATTCTGGAAGGACACACAATAAACCGGTAAGAGTAGTTGCTTCTGCAGAGATGAGATCAGGGCAAGAGTTTTATTGTTTGTGGGTTGGTTGCAGTTATTCTATTAGATACGTATTTTCCCCTACTATTTACATTTTAATATTGTTTTAAAAAGTTTATTGTTTATATAATTTACTCCTTAAAAAAAATTTTAAAAGGGAAGTACCAGCCAAAAAAATCTGAAAATATAAATGGAATAAACACATACCCCGAGTAACTACAAACTATAAGGAGGAGCAGAAAACGAAATGGATGAGTAGGTGGAACAGCCGAGAGAAGCAGCAAAAGCAGTGAGGATGCACGCGTATAGCAACAAACAGCTACATTTAAAAAAACCTTCAAATAAACAACCTAACTTTACACCTCGAGGAACTTGAAAAGAACAAACGAAACCCAAAGTTAGTAGAAGGAAACCATAAAGATTACAGCAGACATAAATAAAATAAAGAATAGAAAAATAATTTTTAAAATCATGAAAATTAAACTTGGTTTTTGAAAAGATAAAATTAACAAAACTTTAGCTAGACTACACCTTTCCAGAGAAAATCCTAGGATTAGAAGGCTTCACTGCTGAAT
Source organism: Ursus americanus (assembly GCF_024610735.1). NCBI lineage: Eukaryota > Metazoa > Chordata > Mammalia > Carnivora > Ursidae > Ursus > Ursus americanus. Next base: position 45,146,229 of record NC_142137.1, on the reverse strand, counting down.
TCTATCAAATATTTTAAGAATTAATGCTATCATTCTTAAACTCTTCCAAAACATTGAAAACACTTCCAAACTCATTTTACGAGGACAGCGTTACCCTGATATCAAAGACAAAGACACTACAAGAAAAGGAAACTGTAGGACAATATCCGTGATGAACACAGATGCAAAAATCTTAATGTGATGCACCACATTAATATAATACGGGATAAAAATCACATGATCATATCTCAACAGATGCATGAAAAGCATGTGATAAAATTCAATGCCCTTTCACGATAAAAACTGTCAGCAAACCAGAAGTGAAGGGATATTACTTCAACATAATAAATGCCATATGTGGAAAGCCCACAGCTAACATCATTCCCACAACGAAAAACCAAGCTTTTCCAGTAAGATGCTGGACCCTTTCAAACACCATAAAAAATAACTAACTCAAAATGAACTAAAGACTCAAATATAAAGCCTGAAACTGTAAAAGTCTTAGAAGAAAAGAGGAGGAAAGATTCATGACATTGGTTTTAGTAATGATTTCATGAATATGATACCAAAAGCATAAGCAACAAAAGCAAAAATAGACTAGTGGGACTGTATCAAACTAAAAAGCTTCTGTGCGACAGAGGAAACCATCAACAGAAACAACATGGAATGGAAGAAAATGTTTACAAGCCGTGTATCTGGTAAGGAATTGATTTCTAAAATATATAATGAACTCTTACAACTCTAGAAAAGAAAAACTAAAAACCCACTGAAAATTTTGCTAAGGACTTGAATAGACATTTCTCTGAAGAAGACCTACAAACGACCAACACGTGTAAGAAAAGATGATCAGGAATGCCTGGGTGGCTCAGTTGGTTAAGCATCTGCCTTTGGCTCAGGGTTCTGGGATCGAGTCCTTCATCAGGCTCCTTGCTCAGCAGGAAGCCTGCTTCTCCCTCTGCCTGCTTGCCCTGCTTGTGCGCTCGCTCTCTGTGTCTCTCTCTGACAAAAAAAGAAACAGAATCTTAAAAAAAACCAAAAAGATAATCAATGTCACTAAATCAGGAAAATGCAAATCAAAACCACAATGAGTTATCACTGCACACCTGTTAGAATGGCTGTTGTCAGAAACACGAAAGGCGAGTGCTGGCAAGGGCACAGAGAAATTGCAACTTTTGGATGCGGATGGCGAGAATACAAAATAGTACAGCCACTGTAGAAAACAGTATGGAGGTTCCTCAAATACTTAAAAATACAACTATCCTATGATCCAGCAATCCCACTTCCAGATGTTTATCCAAAAGAACTGAGATCAAGATCTTGAAGAGATATTAACACTCCCATATTCAGTGTAACACTATGCACAACAGCCAAGATGTAGGAAAAAAACCTCAATGTCCATTGACAGATAAATGCATGTTTTAAGTTATGGAACTTGATTCAGCCTTAAAAAAAAAGAAGGAAATTCTACAATATGCAACCCTATGGATGAACCTCGAAGACATTAAATGAAACAAGCCTGTCACAGAAAGACAAATACTGCATGATTCCACTTATCTGAGACATCTAAAAGATTCAAACTCATAGAAGCAAAGAATAGAATGGTGGTTGCTAGGGTCTGTGGGGAGGAGAAAGTGGAGAGTTGCTAATCAATGGGTATAAAATTTCATTTACATGAGATGAATGAAGTCTAGAGATCAGCTGTACAACACTGGGCCTACAGATAACAGTATTACATTATATACTTAAAAGTCTATTAAGTGGTTAGGTCTCATGTTAAGTGTTCTTCCCACAATAAAATTAAAGAGGAGGAGGAGGAGGTGAAGGGGGCAGACAGCAAATGGCGTCTGCTGTGGAGAATTTAAGAGTTCTATTATTCATGAATGTAAACCTTGCTAACTCTAATCTTCAAAACTCTGCAAACGTTGCCTGTCAGATACACCTGTTCTACTAGTCTTATTCTGTCCCCAGTTTCTCGCCCAACTTTCCAGGAAACCTGACTTGAAGTTCAAGCCAAATCACCTCTATCTTACCGGACAGTTTCCTGTTCTTGGGGATGACCCCTTTTTTTCTGTTCCCACCCACACTCAGGCAAGACAATGACCTCACCTGCTCACTAGAGTTGAGTCTGAGCCCTTTTAACCATCACAGATATGACTCATGGTGCTGTGGTATTAATTCATGCTCGGTTTTCATGACCACTGTCACTGTCACCCAACCCAGAGGGCTTGATGGGACACTGGAGATGGGGTTCTAGACTTCCTTAACGTGATGCCTGTTGTCATACACCTCCCTCAAGCCTACCATTCCCAGGACATCCTAATCCTAAGTCTTATCACATCTACTCTTAATTGGGTCTCCTGAAAGCTAACGTCCCATTTTGCCTTGGTAGCTCTAGTTAGTGATGTTTATACCTTAAAGGATCAAAACCTTGTCTGCGTGACTTAAAAAATACATATTAAACCTTAGAAAGGGAACACTCTCCAAGGCCCAATATTTTTCACTGGTGTCATTTCCAACCCTGAGTGGGATGAGCAAATCAAATAATGCCACTTCAAAAGGGGTTCAGCTCAGCCTGGTTAGCTAAATTCTCTTTGGATAGAGAATTTGATATCCAGATTATCAAGGAAAATGCAGATAAGGAAACAGAAACTGTGGGAGGTGTTTATTAACTTTCAGGGCTGAAGCAACTCAGCGTTTCAATGGCAAATCCCGAATTTGGAGCCAGTTCTGTCAGAACCCCAGACTCTCGATGTTTTTGCTAAGGATCTGCCTCAGAGAGCAAGAGAAAAGCTGAAGCAACAAAGCACCTTGTGTTAGAGGGGGAAGCAGTCCATCACGGGATTTTAGAGCTGGAATGAACAGTAGAAATCATTAGAGCTAATCCTCTCATTCTACAAGTGAGGAAACTGAGACCAAAACAAAGGAATGGCTTGTGTCAAACAGCTATTTTTTAGTTATCTGGAGAAAAATAAAAACAGGACACCGGAAAAATTGTTGATAAACTTGGGGGACCTTGGAGCCAAACGAAGGCCTGGCAGAAGGGGGAAGAAAGAAAGAATTGTGGGGCAGTGAAGACTATAGACCCGGGAGCCGACCCTCTGGCTCTAACCATACTCTGATACTTCTTGGCTCTGCCTCCTTAGGCACTTAATTTCTCTTTATTAATAACCTTATAAAATCGTATGAGGGCCGAGTATCCTGAATAGAAGTGTAACATCCTGATTAAGATGACAATAAAACCAGTACTTGTAATAGCGGCTAAAAATCATTCCGTGTGTACTCGCAGAATGCCCATCAGGTAGGAAGGGACGATTTTACAACTCAAGAGAATGGGTACCAGCAGGTGAAGTCAGCTTGCCCGCAGTCTCAGATCGCTACGAGGCTGTGGAGCCAGCTTCCCGGCAGCTGACTTCCAGAACCAGACACAGATACTGGACTTCTGCCTCCTGGAGCACTGGTTATGTGCCGGCTCTGTTCTGCCACTCAGGCTCCTTCAGGCTCCTGTCCCCGCTGGTCACATTCTTTTTGCTAAGACCCAGCACCCAAGTCTGACAAACACCACTATGGGGACAGTGTATGTGAAGAGATTTTCTTAGGATGGAAGTTATGTTCAAATACAAAACAAATCACAATAAACAAACAAAAAGATAAACGTGCTACAAAATAAGGAGAAGCTAACAAGTATGAAAATAGATAACATGAGTGATAAATTCCTCAGGATCTTCGGAGGACCTGGGAGAAGGCAAACGACTAATATGGAAGGTCAGGAAGGAAGGTACCCATCTACAGACTGGTGAACTAGTGTCCTTATCCATTGTGTGCCTGAGGCTGTGGAAGACTTACTCAGTTTATTAATATTAGGTATGAGGGTGTCCCATGTCTGCAAATATTCAGCTCTAAATCCATCCATGGAAAACAAAATAACTGGTGGCAGTTCAAATCTGAAAATGGAAAATAAAATATTAGTCTATTATTTTGATTGTAAAAAAAAATAAAGACAATTTTCTGTACTACTTACAATTCTCTAAATTAGAAAATGTTTAGAAGGTACAGTAAGAAAACAATCCTGGGTCATTTTTTTTTTTTCTTTTTAAAAATCGTTATCTCTTGGGGCGCCCGAGTGGCTCAGTCGGTTAAGTGGCTGCCTTCGGCTCAGGTTGTGATCCCCGGAGTCCCAGGATCAAGCCCTGCATCCGGCTCCCTGCTCAACAGAGTCTGCTTCTCCCTTTGACCCTCCCCCCTTCTTGTGCTCTCGGGTTCTCTCTCAAATAAATAGAATCTTCTAGAAAAATTTAAAAAATAAAATAAAAATTGTTATCTCCCTTAAGAATCAGTACTTGCGGTATGTAAGGAACCCCTAATTAGCATATTAGTAATGTTAGCAGGTCAGTAATCCCTTAGCTTCAGTCTTTAGTAGCTATTGAACTCTAAGCAGTTACTCGACCTCTCATAACTCAGTCCCAACCCACTCACCTAATACTTTGGAATCACTATAACAGAACATTAGTATCATTGCCCTACCTCAAATATATTTAGTATTTTACAGTAATGAGTATATATGGAGCTAATTAACTGCAGTTTTTCAGAGGTCAGCAGCATGTGAGCAGAGCATTAACAAAACATCCCCAGAAATGGGGCTGTTAACTGCAGACCTTTCATGGACCTGACTTTGCTGAAGAGTCAAGAGCAATGATTACTGAATATGAGGCTCAAACTCAAAAATTGTAAAAGTTAATTCTTCTACTGTATTTTGGATATAATTATGATATGAAATTTAGGAACTCTATAGCTTATGAGGTTTTTTATTATGCTAAAGTTTACCCTTTCAGTTCTTTATTCTTTTTTTTTTTAAAAAATATTTTATTTATTTATTTATTTGACAGAGATAGAGACAGCCAGTGAGGAGGGAACACAAGCAGGGGGAATGGGAGAGGAAGAAGCAGGCTCATAGCAGAGGAGCCTGATGTGGGGCTCGATCCCACAACTCCGGGATCACGCCCTGAGCCGAAGGCAGACGCTTAACCGCTGTGCCACCCAGGCGCCCCTCGGTTCTTTATTCTAATCTCACTATGTTAATATTAACATCAAACGCATTACAAATCTTTTTAATATTTTAATATTTTAAATTTAAGTTAAAGTGACAGAAGGTAACTCTCAGGGTATAGCCAAAGACTGTCTTTTCTTTGTTCAATTTTTTTTCACTTTAAAAATTTTACTTGTATATATTTTATATACACATGCCCACACACATTTCACAGATGTATAGTTTGATAAATGTTTCCTAACTTCCTAACTGAACTCCACCCAGATCAAGAAACAGAATACCAGCACACTAGAATTCTCCCTTCCAGCTCCTTTCCACTCAACAGCCCCTGCAAACCACACCCCCACCAAGGGTAAGAAGTAGCTTGACCTCAAACAGAGATACGTTGTGCCTGTAACTGATTTTATATTTACATGCAAACATAATCCAACAGTTTGTATTCTGTTGTGCCTGGCTTCTTTTACTGAACCTTGGGTTTGAGGTTAATCCATCATTCATTCTCATGGCTGTCTTGCAGTCCAGTGAATGAATAAACCACAAGTTAATCATTCTACTGTTGCTGGGCATTTAGGTAATTTCCACTTTGGAGCTATTATGAATAGCAGCTATAAACACCAACATTTGTTTTAAATTCCAAATATACCGCATGCAACTGAGTATGTGAAGCTCTGTGCTCAAGGAGCTTCACATTGAAATATTTAAGCAGGGGGTATGCAGTGGTGGTGACGGACACTGGGGAGAGTATGTGTTGTGGTGAGCGCTGGGTGTTACATACCTGTACCCCTGAAACAAATACATTATACGTTAATTTTTTTAAAATTGAAAAAAATAGTGCAATCCCCTAATGCTAGGTGAGGAAACATGCCTTTTATCCCTTATTCTGTAATACATCTGGTGCAAGTTTTTGCTCATAAAATATTTCTTCAATAAATAAATAGATAAGTGATGTTAGAAAAAAATTGAAAAAAATAAATTTTTAAGCAAAAACACACTTTTTCAAGAAAATTGCTTAGAGTATTCCTTAAAAATTCTGACGAATACTCAATATTATTATGGAGAAAGTTCTGAATGCTAATACAAACTATTTTTTTGAAAGATTTATTTGTTTATTTTAGAGAGAGCATGAGAGTGCATGTGAACAGGGGGAGGGGCAGAGGGAGAGAGAGAAAGAATCTCAAGCAGACTCCCCGCTGAGCACGGAGACTGATGTGGGGTTCACCCACTATCCATGAGAGCATGACCAGAGCTGAAATCAAGAGTCTGATGATTAACCGACTGAGCCACCCAGACACCCCTAATATAAACTATTAATAAGAAAAATAACTTCCATGTTTTTCAAGGTGCTGAGTAAAGCTAGAAAAATATCAGCCTGGCCATCTAATTCCATATTGTAAAAGAAACTGTTGAGGAGAGTCCAGAGGACAAGTCTATTTGGTTTCCCATAATACACAGTTATTGTAGTGTAATTCATTTAACAAATATTGGACTCAGACATTATGCTAGGTATTGAAAATAAAGGCATGAAGGAATTAAAGCCCTAATCTAGGGGATGAAACTGAGAAGTAAACAGGAGTGGTTAAGGGGTAGATTTGATTACAGGATGCTATTCAACTACGTAGGGGATGTCAGATTTGATGTTTGTAAGGTAAGAGCAGACATGTGTACTTGGACCTAAAGAACAAATAGAAATAATATGAAAAGAGAATGGGACCAATGTGTTAATCAAAAAAAAAATGGGTGTGTGTGTGTGTATACATGTGTGTACATACACACACACATACACACACACACACACACACGCTGTGCAACAGCCCATGTGAGAGATGTGGTAAATACATGCAATAATATTTATGAGTCTCAAAATCATTGGATTAAGAGAAAAGACACAAGGGAACATATGGGATGATTGCATTTGTATGAAATTCTACAACAGGAATCTATGGTGATAGAAATAAGCACATGAGATGTCTTTCTGGGGTGATGGAAATATTCTTTATCTTGGAAATAATCTATATCTCTGGGTTACATGGGCTTCTGAATTTCCAAATCTCATTATACTGTACATATAAATGTGAGCATTTCAATATATGCAGATCATACCTCAAAAGAAAAATAAAATGGAAAATTAGGATTGTTTTAACTACCATATATAGAAAACTCATCAAGAAGTTCAAGTGGTGCATTGCAATTTGCATTGGAAATACTTATTCTTCATAAATTCATTAGTATAAGGCTGTTAAAACTTTTATATTCAAATATTCCATCCAAATAACCTTGCAGCTTAAAAACAAGGTCAAACGTTTACCTATGGGATCAAGATGTTGACTTCTCACATGAAATCTTCTGAACTTGGCATTATTATTATTATTATTATTATTATTATTATTACTACTACTACAATTTTATAGATGAAGCTTAGAGAATTGACTAGAGCAAATATACTCAAGTATCCTTTTTATTCTACAATTTTTGCTCTTCCACCCAGAAGGCACTGAACAGGGCAGCTGGATCTGAGGATTGGGGTAAACCAAAGTAGCATGGTACAAAAACAGACATTTTCCACACACATTCTTTAAATAAAATAATGCAACCTAAAAATGACTCCACCAATTCTTCCTACACCCAGATATTCCATTTTTCTTCTACCTCAACATCTTCCTTCCACTGTTTGGGCCAGAAGAATGAAGTCAGTGAAGGGCAGAAGGGGCAACTGGAGGGGAAATTCACCCTGACTAGGAGGTGACGTGGGGCATGCTTCCAGGGCTGGGAAAGGTCCAATAGCAGCCATTATAAATATGTGGAAGAGAGGCTTGAGAGGGGTGGGATGAGGTGTTTCACCTCATGCGTTCATCACTCATGTACACATGATAAAGTTTTCCTCATCCACTTTTCCTTGTAAGGCCTTCCATGGACAAACTTCTATCCCTTTCTTCAGTAACTGTAAATTCAAAGTTCCAGGATGTTCATAGGAATGAGTTCTGGCTAGAGTAATTCAGATCTAAATCCTAGTCCTGACCAGAGGACCCTGAAAATGCTAGCATTTAATACTTCAACCACTTTTTTAAGTCATTGTTTTAAGACATGAATGTAAAAAATTAATTAAAAATGCTTTGCAAATAATGACATGAACAGAAGTCTGAGTTTGAAGCCACCAAGAATCCTAATTGTTGGTTAAGTGTACTGTTTTAAAACATAAGTAAAGCCGAGGAAATGCCACCCTGCTTCTCAGCTACATTCCATGTAAAAGGAGGATAAAAACTCCCCGTAGTCTCACCCTTCTGGACACTGAGACTGCTGGGCTGTGCCACACTCTTCTTTCACCCATGAGGTTTCTCCTGAAAAACAAGATCGAAATCTTTAGATAGCTGCACCACAGAAAAGAGAAACAAATGTTCAAAGAACATGATCTTTCCAAACTACTTCATTCATGTTATTCCAATGACTAAACTCTTCCAGAACATGTTAAGTGCTATTCCACATGTTGAAAAGATCAGTGTTTTCCCAGAGATTTGGACAGATTGAATACCAAGAAGCTCATCTTTACCAAGAAAAACAAAGGTGATTCTTTTAGCTGGAAAGAGACAACTAGAAAAAAAAAAGAGTTTAATAAATATAGATATACCATCTAAAGAAAAGATAAAAGAAATCATTGTCGGGGGACAGATGCGGCCAATGAGAATAATTGATTTCAACTGGGAAAAATGAAACATAGAAAGTTTTAACTTAACTAAGAAAATTTTACTTTATGAATATTTCTGTTTATAGAACATTCCAGCTAACTAATGAAGTAGAAATGATAGAGTATAAATACCATCACTTGTATCCCTTGATGGATATATGCAATGATCATCAATGGCCAACATCCCAGAAAAAGCAACAAGCAGACAAGATGTGCCTCTTGATGGAAGGAACACCACCATCTATGGAGTATGCTTGCAAAATAAATAAATACATTGCACCTGGATCTTAACAGTCCTCTAATTCTAACTCCCAATTTTCGGGAAATGCAGGCAATGACAAACTGCTTAAGTCACAGAGGATACAATCTGCAAAACAGATGGGAAAACTCTGCAGGACAAAGGCCCCATTTCTCCTACATGTAAATTACAAGGGGGTAAAAAAACAAAGAGAAACTATTTTTAAAGGACTCGAAGTATATAGCAGCCACTTGTAATGTGTGGAATCTTTTTGGATCCTACTTCGAACAATCTTTTTAAAAAAATGCTATGAAACAAGCAGAAAATTTAGAACACTGGATATTTGATGACAATAAACGACAGTTGAAGTTTTTAGATATATTAACGGTATTGTAATTTTGTTAAATATTTACATTTTTAGATACATCCTGAAAATATTTACAGATGAATGATATTAACTCTAGGATTTGCTTAGAAATAATCTAAAATTTGGGGAGAGAAGTTGGGGTGAATAAAGACTATTTTCTTAAGGAAAAAAATCCAAAACTTGAAAATAAGCAAAAGGGGGATTGATCACTAAGCTTCATTTTAATGTCATGCTGGGCATTATCCAAAAAGCACACCTATTATCTAATTACCTAGGAGTATATACCCTTATCTAGCTTATTCCTTACCATTCATCTTACAGAGTAACAGTTAACAGTTCATTGGTAGAAAAGTAATAGCAACATATGTGATTCTTGCCTGATAGCAAAGAAACTGTCATGCAGAAATGCAAATCCTTTCTGTCCCACCAGAATTTACACTATAATTTCATTCTAACGTTCTTTCAGTCATATATATACTTAGTCTCTTCATTCTCTTTGAGCCAGATGGACATTCCAGGAGGTTATCTCATGAATGACCTAATTACTCTTTGACATGTTCACGTTACATTTCTATGAGAGTTATGTTTTTATCTTTTTGAAAATTATACTTTGTCAAGAGGAGACAAGACTGGCCATGAGCTGACAGCTGCTGAAGCTAGGTGCTGGACATATAGGGAAATCACCATACAATTCTCTTTTATATATGTTAGAAATGTATCATAAAGCTTTTAAAATTTTAAATTTAAATTGTAGGAGAATAGCTGGTTTCTTGTACAAAAATTATTCAAATGCCTTCAAACTTGGGCTTGAAGATTTAATTTTGGCAAAAATCATGAAACATCTTTAAATGAAGTGTTGAATCCTTAGAGAAAACATTTACATTTATTTGGAAAAATAAACTGAAATGATAAAATTAACTTCAAAGTACCCAGTTAGCAGTGGTGATAAATGTCAACACTGCTTATAATAATTACTGTTCTATTAAATTTCAGCAGTGCTGTGCAATGAATTTAGTGGGAAAATTTACCATATGACCTGAGGATCAGTCTTCACATAAAAAGTTAAGAGTTATATATTTGAGGGAGAAGGTGGGAAAATAGAGGTCAGAGGCAGTGTGTCAGTGAACCTACAGAAATAAGCAAACAAGAAATTGCTTTCATGGATTTAGCAGAATTTTTAATGATTCAATATTAAATGTCAAACAATAATTATTTGAAAAAGAAGTTACCATTTCAGGCATTTATTTTTCTTTTTTGATAGCTCTTATTAGTTGATTTTCAATTATATTTTGTAATAAAAATTAATTCACCCATTAGTGTGAAATCTATTTTCTACTAAGAGATTATAGTTTTTACAAAAAATCAGAATTCAACCTAATCTCTTTTTGGCCTAGAAATATTAAAAGTATAAGTTAGTTACCTTTATTGGGTGTGGCATTATGAAAAAGGGATTGATAAAACTCGAGGCAATTTTGTTGCAGTGTGTTTGTGTGCATTTTTCATAGACTTCATTACATGTTCCGAGGGTTCGGTAATTTTTTTTTTTTTTTTAAACTGGCAGTATGTCACTTAGAGTTGGAACCAGGAGTTGAATAACCTGTATCCCAATCTTGGTTCTGCATTAACTCTCTGAAGGTCCTTAATCAGTAATTTGACCCCTCAGAACACAGTAGTTTCAACAGTAACATTGGTTTAACAGATTGATAGATGGGCCAGATAACCCCTTTCATCATGTTTTAACTTTAAATCTGCCATCCGGTATCTCAAACCACAGATATTTCTAGCATAGTCATTGGACTGGAGAAGATCTTATCAATGAATATGGAACTTTTGGAGTCTTTCTCTTCTTTTCTATAGTATCTATGCTATGAGCTCCCCCTCCCTGCAGGGCACTAGCCACATTTCCTCCCACAATAAACATGTTGTTGTTTCTTCTACATGGAGTAGCTCAAGAGTCTCTGAGTTACTTCAGTTTACGCGGCCTGGGTCAGCCAGCTCTGAGGTCAATGAACACACAGAAGCAAATGGGCCAACCCCCTCTGCTTACCTTGGCAGACACTCTTGTAGTCAGCACAGCAGTCTTTCCTCTGCAGACAATCATCTGAACAAGAGCAGAGGCTGGACTCTAGTCTGGCTTCCCCACAACGAAATCTATTGCATGTCCATATTCGAGCTGTAAAATTGCACAATTCAGAGCCCAACATTTAACTTACACTGAAGTACCCAATAGCAAATGTAAATTCCATGTCTTTATGCTTGTATTATTGTAAGGTCAAATTTTTGGCTTCTCTGCATTAATAAATGTAAATACGTAATACAAATAAGGGGAAACCCATCACTTTTCTTCATTTGGCATGAGTAGCAGAGAGAGATGCAGTTTTTTAAGCTGCAGCTCTGGTCTACCTGGCAGGTACACCTCTGAGTTTGGAGAACTCTGAACACTGGCTCTTTTCCCACCCAAAAGTAGGAGCTCCCAACGGAGAGGAACTACTAGTAATGGATGCCACCCAAGAGCAGTTTTGTTTAAGGACAGGCAAGAAGAAAGAGGCAGTAACAACAGAAGTTACAGGAACTCGGTCAGATCTGTGAGAAAGTAGGCAGGTCAGCACACCTCGCAACGGGGGGTAACAGAGCTAGAAGGGCCTCCACCACGCCTCTGCGCTCTCCTAGGCTATGTGCCCAGTACAGATCAGTGTAAGTAAACATCAGTGCTAAAAACAGCAAGAGGCTGTCCCATGACTGCTTCCTAGGGCCATCTGCTAGGAAGCAGTGCCTAAAATCAACATCAGCCCTCTGCTCAGACAAATGCCTTGGAAAGGTGACTGCCACGTGCTTCTGTTGTGTATAGAGCTCTTCATTGTCCATTAGGTATCATTTACTTAGAAAAAATTGGGGGAGATTAAGTAAAGGGAATACAGATCTTATCTATACTAAGTTATCCCTTCCCCTTTGCCCTTTTCGGAAAATACAATGTAAGAAGCTCTACTATTCTAATCGTTACCCTTTGAACTGCTAGCCACCCCCACACATACATGCCTTTGCTGATTTCTTAAAAAAATTAAACATTGAGAGCTGTCTCTTCTACCCAGAGAAGTTGTGCTCAGTGGAGTGCCGGCATCAGAATCGCCAAGAATCACCAGCTTTCCAAGTAAGTCTTATGCACCCTGACATCTGAGAACCACTGCAAATGAAACTGAGTAAGATGATTAACTTGAGCCATAGTGAAACTGCTTTGCGACGCTCGTACCCCCGGCAACACGTACAGCGTTTCGTCTACTGGAGACCATTATTCCTCAACCTCAACCTCAATCAAATCAGGTGTGGGCTCTGTGTTTAGTACTGAGAAAGGGGAAACGATAATCCTGTACACAAGCTGTTGTGGGCTGAATAGGGTCCCCCCAAAATGCTGGAGTGCTAGCCCCCGTTGCCACGAATGTGACTTTGCTTAGAAAAAGATCTCTGTAGATACTCGAGTTCAAATGAGGTCATTGGAGTGGTCCTTATCCAGCGTGACTGGTATTCTTATAAAAGGGGAAATCTGGGTATGAACACACACACACAGAAGGAAGACGGTGAAGACACAGGGAAACTCTCCATGAAGACAAAGGCAGGGTTTGGGGTTATGCTGCCAAAAGCCAATGACCGACAGCAGAAGCTAGGAGAAGGGCAAGGACCGGATCTCCCTCACAGCCCTTAGACAGAACCAACCCTGATGAAACCTGCATCTTGGATTTCTAGCGTCTAGAACTGAGAAAATGAATTTGTTGTTTAAGCCCCCCCAGTTTCTGTGTTATGGCAGCCCTAGCAAACCAATACACAAGGTGTATGGTGAGCATCTGGACATGCGTTAATGACAACCAACATGCTATAATGAACTTATCCTCAGAATCCATACTTGGTTCCACACAGGTGTCTTCAAAATCCCAGCAGCAGTCGCCTCTGTGTTTGCATTCCATATCACACCGGCAGCTCTCCAGTCCTCTGAATGAAGAATCAAAGCATTTCCTCCTGCAACTGCCTGTAGGGATGGAGGAAATGAAACCAGTGCTTAGAAGTTATCTGAGGGGCACCTGCGTGGCTCTTGATTTCGGCTCATGTCATGATCTGAGGGTCTGGAGATTGAGGCCATGTCAGGCTCTGTGCTCAGCGGGGGTCTGCTTGAGATTCTCTCTCTCTCTCAAATAAATATAATCTTTAAAAAAAAAAGTTATCTGATATCTCAGAGCTAGATGACAGAAGCACAGAGAAGAGGTACCTAGCACAGACTAGGTCAGACAGATTTTTTTTTTATTGTGCTGTATGATTCATCAGGGCAAAGTGATACATGATAAGTGATTCTTCCTCAGGACTCCAGAGAGGCCCCAGACTCAGAAACACCAGGCACCATTAGGTGAAGATAGGAGGGACAGGCAGAGGCTAAATAAAGTGAAATTGGTTTAAAGGCTGGAGATGGAGCAGACACCACCCCACCTCCCACTCCAGCTGGAAGGCTCATAATCTGGAGGAATTTAGGAAAAGTAGCCTTCATCACACAGGGAGACATAGAGGATAGCTATGATGAGAAAAGATGAGCAAGCTGTACTCACAAACATGAAGAAATGGTTACCAGACATTTGAGGCTAGCAAGATAAAATCCAACATAAAAGACCAAAACAAATGAGAAAAAAAAAAAAGAAAGAAAAACTTGATTGAAAGGAAACAATGCAAGGAACATAAAATCATGACTTGAGCCAAATCATGAACACAAGCACACACATGCACAGTGAGATCTTCAGAAAGGAAGATATTCTATCCATGAAATAAGAAAGAAGGCTATAATTTTAAAGAGAAATAATGTTCAGCGTGCTCCTTGAAATAAAAACATGAAAGCAGTAAATGAAAAAATGAAAAAAAAAGAGGGGTGTGGTAGGCAGAATGATGGTTTCATAGAAGATTTCACACCCTAATCCCCAAGACTGAACATACTATGCTGTTTTACATGGCAAAGAGATATTGCAGGTATAATCAAGGCTACATAATTGACCTTTAAAAAGGAAGGGAGTACCTAAAAGTGAAAACAGAGAAAGTGGAGATGATATTGTTAAACAAATCATATTATAAAAGGATCAGCACAACAGGGATAAAGAGATCTTGAAAGTTCCCAGAGAAAGATCATGAGCAATCTATCAAAGATCACAAGCCAGAATGGTATCAAATTTCTTAAAAACAACACTGAAAGCCAGAAGACAGGAAAGCAATATCTTCATATTTCTAGAGGAAAATTATGCTCGTCTCAGAATTCGGTATCTAGCCAAACTATCAAGTGTTAGGTTAGGGTGATGAAAATATCTTTAGACAGATAAGGACTCAAGTTTTATCTTTTATGTATCCTATTTTAAGAAGCTACTAAAGGATGTTCTTTAGCAAAATGAGGAAGTGAAACAGATATCCAAAAAATAATGAGATCCAACACAATGGAGGGTCTAGGGGAACACCAAACAATCCAAGAGAGCAACCAACACAGACTAGAGCAGCAGAGCAGAGAAACAAAAGTTAAAATAAAAGATAACACTCTATACCTAAGTTTACATTGCCAAAAATGAGAGAGCCAGATAATGCCAAGGGTTGGGGGGCGGGGGGGGGGGATGCGTGATAAAGACAGAGTAGGCTGTGGCAGCCATTCCAGAAAGCAATCTGGGGCTACTCACCCAAGTTAAAATACGGACCCTAAGACCCGGGAATCCTATTCCTGGGTAGATGATGAAGCAATCTCACACGGGTCCTTAAGGGAACCTGCAGGATTTATGTGATGTAAGGGAACTAAAGTCAACCTGGTTATCCAGCACCGGGAGGAAGGCATAGGTCAAACAGCCTATCACTATACATGCTAAAGAGTACTACGTAGTAAGTAGATATATGCCTAAGAACAGTTGCATGCATAACAATTTAAATGGATCTTAAGAAACATTCAGTAAAAAAGTAACCCCAAAAAATTTATATACCATTTATACAAAAGACCTTTACATTTTTATATGCATCTCCTACTTTGAAACATTGTCTGCACATGGCTTTCAGGACACACCAATCACCTGGCTTTCCTCCCACATCCCTGGCCAATTCTTCCTAGACTTCGTCAGTGGTTACCCCCTGCCCCACCTCATCTTCCCACTTTTTAAGGTAGTATGCTCCAGTCACATTGCTTTAAATCCACATATGACACTGATAACTGCCGCATCGCACGTCCATCTAGGACTTCCCTTTGAAAGCCAGCCTCATGTATCCAACTGCCTTCTGGCTTTTCCACTTGGACATCTAGTAGATATTTCAAACTTAACATGTCCAAAGCCGAGTTCCTGATTACTCTCCCGAAACTAGCTTCTTCTACAGTGTTCCCCATCTCTATTGTGGAAATTCTGTATTCCCAGATGTTCATACCAAAAATCTTGACGTTGTTCTTGACTTCCCTCTTTCTCCATATCCACTGTGTGGATAAATCGATCTACCACATCCAAAGATATCCAGAATCCAAACACTTCTCACCAGTTACAGCGTTACCACCCCAGTTCAAGACATAGAGCTTGTGTGGATTATTGCAGTAATTTCCTAATTGGTGTCTCCCACATCTCCTGGTTTCACCCTGCCATTTATTCATAACACAGCTGCCTAAGTGAGTGTGTGGAAAAGCAAACCAGGGCATGTCGCGTCTCTGTTCAAAACTCCAATCACTTCCCATCACTCTCAGAATGAAAGCCTATGGCTAGATTTGACTTGACAATCTTACTGACTTGGCTTCTCTTCAGTCCTTTGGTTGATCTCATTTTATGACTACCCTCCCTCTTGTCCTCTTAGTTCCAACTCACAAACTTTGATATTCTTTAAATGAACTTGCCAGGCAAGCTCCTGACTTAGGCCTTTGTCCTTGTTCTTTCCTCTTGCCTGGAATGTTCTTCCCCCAGATATCCCTATTTCTCCCTCACTTTAGCTCTTTACAAAAGTCATTTCACATACACATCCCCATCCCACCCTAACTCCATATATTTTATAATCCCTTCTCAGTCTTCCTTATCCCTTAGCCCTTTCCTTATCATATTAGGTATATTTGGCTTATTTATATTTTTAATGTCTGCCTTCCATGCTAGACTGTAAATTCTCTGAAGGATGTGTCTATTTTCTTCACCACTGTATTTCCAGAAATTAGCATAGTACCTAGCATACAGTGACCAATTATTGAAAAATAATTAAAAAGTGTGTGTGCATAAAAGAATAAATTTATAAGAACACTTAAAAACTCACACTAGAAAAAAAAGTACTGTGCCTATAAAAAGTGGGTTAATTGGAGTGGAGAATGGTGAAAATGGTCCAGGGTTGGGAATTAGGACTCAGTCATGGAAGAATGAGGGGATGAATATTTTAAGGATGCTGGTAAAGGAAGGGCTGGAGTTAAGTACCAATGCCCTGGGTGGGAAGGGGTGATGCCCCATGAGGGCCGATAGACTGAGATAAAAGGACAAGAATAAGGAACAATGACACTGGGAAGCCAGCCAGTAGGTGTACTAAAGTAAGGAAGGGAGAGAAAGAGCCAAAATAATCAGAGATTTTGTTCAGAGATTAGTATATGCCTCTTGCAACTGATTTCTGTGACTTGGGGATAAGAGAACAGGAACTGATGCACACCTGTGCACACTAACTTCAGAACAGTGCTACCGAAGTGGCACACCTCCATCTGTTAGGTCTAGGACTGGTACTGTAATTCAGAAACACAGCAGCCAGGTGACCCCAAAAAAGACATTTTCCAGGTAAGGTCCACCTGTCCAGTTCCACCGTGTTTCCACGTTACACTAGGGGTACTGAGTGTTTGTTAATTCTTGAGTGAAAACAGAACTGGAAAATTGACTGTTAATCTCACCAAGAGTCTCCCTAACAAAGAAGCAATAAGACCTTCCCCAGGGGCGTCAAACTGTAAGTTAATTTGTTAATTCTTGAGTGAAAACAGAACTGGAAAATTGACTGTTAATCTCACGAGAAGTCTCCCTAACAAAGAAGCAATAAGACCTTCCCCAAGGGGATCAAACTAGAAGTTAACCAGCCAAATTAAAAAGGAGAATAAATTACCTTACATTTGACCTTCCTAAAAGTACCAAAACAATACATAATGAGATATAGAAAAGGCTTTTCATATAGTTACTTGTAAGTGGTTTCAGTACTGTTGACATTGATCCGATATGGCAAAAGAGATGTGTTTTGATACTTTGGGGCCTCTATCTCCTATTTTTTCTTTGCTGCTTTTTTTAAAGATTTTTATTTATTTATTTGATAGAGAGAGGGGGAGGGAGAGTATAGGGAGAAACAGACCCCCCGCTGTGGGGCTCCATCCCGGGACCCTGCAATCATGACCTGAGCCAAAGGCAGACGCTTAACCAACTGAGCCACCCAGGCGCCCCTTTCTTTGCTTGTTATGAGGAAAAATAAATAAACATGAAGCTTCTACTCTGCACTACATTTAAGAATGTGGCATCACCTAGCCAAGAAATAGTGCAATTTCGGGGAGAGTGCGGGACTAACACAGCAGGAGGTCCTCGGAGGGAAGCAACCAAGACTTTTGAGAGCAAGTTTATCAGCAGATAGGAGGGAGTAGAGTAGGTGCTGGGACAGGAATCTTTAATCCAGTTACCAAAGTCCTCTACGAAGGCGAGGACAAATGAGAGGAACGTACAGGAATGATATGACTCACAAGGGAGCAGGGGGTGAAGGCAAAACGGTCAAGTCCAGAAGTGACAGTGGATAATGCTAACCGCAGATGTGGGCTCCTAGAAAGTGCAATGTGGGAGAAGGAGGAGCGTAACAGGGCACTGCTCCATGCACAAGAGAGGGGGCTCCAGAGAGGAGACAAGCTTCAAGGGGTGAGGGTGAGGACAAACGAGTAATAAGAACTGTGTTGAGAAAACACGGAGGGGTATACCTTGCTCTTCCTGTCGCCTGAGTCCAAGCCCCAGCCCCAATCCAAGTGACACAATCACCAACAAAGCAAGAAGAACCTATTGAGGAAAAAGGAAAAGTGACCTTTACAATTTTTTTTAAAAATGTAAAATGTACAAAGATACCGACCTTGCTCTCTCAGTGAAGAGTAAAGGCACGGAGTGGGCTAGTCACAGTGACACCAGATCCAGCAATGATAGAGGCATGCACAGTTGTTTTTTTTTGTTTAATGCCTGAAAATAAGAAAGCTTTACGAAGAATTTTAAAAGACTATTTATTACAGATCTTAAAATTCAAATACATCAGTCCTGGTTAGCTTAATCCCAAATGGAGTTAAAGTATGAATGAAACCATGGGAGCCATTTATTTTCCTTTGCCCATTTCTCATTCTTAACTAGACACCTGTTTGGAGATCATTTATCTAAAAGCATTCCTCAACTGTGAAAACTGTAACTACCTCACTCCTAGGGAGCAGAAGTCCCCCCACCAAGCCCCACTCCCCCCGCCTAGCTCTGGCCTACAGAAGGGAATGAGACTATCCAACACATGTAAAAATATAGCGTCCAAATAATTAACTGGCAAATGATCCACTTTGATCCCACAGCTCAGACCAATGATGTGGAAGCTCTGCGACCGAAGATTGTGTGTGTGTCATTCATTATTGCTACTGCTGACCAGGCTCTTCAGTGTACTGGACTTTATGCATGCCTGGAATTCTGCGGTGATATATTGGACAAACTCATGATGTACTGTATGGTGACTAACATAACATAAAAAAAATGAAAAAATAAACTGTGAGACAGTGAAAGAGAATTCTTCCCACTGACATTTTCCCCCTCCCGGTAAGTCCAATGATAAGTATCTGGGTAACAGAGCTTGAATAATATATAGCCATAAAACATGAATGGAACAGACACACAAATTACTTAGGAAGTATTTTATAACACGAATAACCTTTGTTCTGGCTTTAAAAAAAAAACACTTAAAAAACACACACCATCAAAATTGCTTAGATAATAAAAATCTACATAAGCATTGATTGTGTTTGTTTTCATTCTGAAAATCAACTGGAAAAGTTGACCCATCTAACTTTTACCATAGAAGTGGATTCAACGATTGGGAAAACATGTTAAAACACTGTAAAAACAATTGTTTTATGAAGTCTGAAAGTTAGCCCAAGTTTCAGTGACCTTCCAGCAGGCATGCATTCAATGGAGGGAATGGAAGGGGGAAAGCAAACATAAACAGTTATTAAGCAGCATCACTAACACTTAGTCCCTTGTTAAGATGCTCAAAAGCCACAGGTGACCAAGACTAGGAACACAAAGCAGCGAAATACAGGGAAAGAGCCATATGGTAAACCTCATGCATCTGATTTACGTCTCGGTACGGTTGGGTTTTACATCGTATCTTTGGTCCTTTTGCATTCAAACTTGATGGGAAAATACACAGCACCTAGCTGTCCTTAGGATGCTCTTGAACTTTCTCCTGTTAATTTTAATTTTTAGTGTCTGTTTCTTCATGACTGTACTTTTCCCATGTTTTTTATTTCTTCCCTGCATTATTCTATAAGTTCCTTAAGAAGAACTTACAGAATCTCATGTAATAATTTCCTCTAAATACGTAGTAATTTTTAATCTCATATAATCATTTCCTCTAAATATGTAGTAATTCTGAACAGGCTTCTTCTTTAAAGATTTTATTTATTTGGGGAGAGAGAGCATACAAGCAGAGGGAAGCAGCAGAGGGAGAGGGAGAAGCAGGCTCCCCACTGAGCAGGAAGCCCAATGTGGGCTCAATCCCAGGACCCTGGAATGATGACCTGAGCTGAAGGGAGCCACTTGACCTACTGAGTTACCCCAGGCGTCCCATGAAAAAGCTTGATATTGAGGTGCACATGTATCTTAAACTATTTATGCTACCAACAAAGTGGAGAGGGGAGAGCTCCGGAGTCAAAAACCTCTGAGACTCCAATATTTAGCTTTCGATGGCTGAATAAAGAGCGCTAGAAACACAGTAGATACATGTAAAGTTTTTTAAATGAAACTTGTGTTAAAATTTGGCAACAGGGTACTTTAGAAACTATGATTTTAAAATACTGAGCTATTATACATACTAGTAAACCGTTAGAAGTATACAAGGAAGGAAAATAAATGATGTACAAAATTTCACTTCCAAGGGTTTATAATTTCTTGAATTTGTAAGATGGGATAGATATAATAAATGGCACAGAAGCTAACACTCCGAAGTTCCCAGAAGGATAACGAATAAATAGAATATCTTGACGGTTTACTTTGTTAGTTCCTGGACTCAGCGCTTACACACATGGTTTCATCCACTTCTAGAAACAATGCTTGAGTGACAGAACGGTGGTGACATTAAAGAAAGTAGGGAATTAGGAGAAAATTGCAGCCTGATAGGTGTGAAACCAATTAATCAGCTGGTTTTGCCTTGAGACACTGGAAGAAGAGCCAGCAAGGCGGCTTTTGAAATTGTATGACAGAAACTCAGCAGGAAGTCAGACCTACTGGCTTGCTTGAAATTCTTGGTCGAGGATGTGACTTTTAAAATCATAAGATGAGATCGCCCACAGAAAAGATCTTTAGACTGAGTTTGGTGGGAACACTGTGTGCAATGTGCAGTGAGAAGATAAATCAGCCAAGAATGCAGATAAAGAGAAGTGTCATAAAAATGGGGGATATCAATGCCATCACGGAAGCAAGAGGAGAGAATAACTCAAGATGAGAAAATAATAATAATAATATGCGGGAGTATTATTGTTATGGAGGTGCAGTAGGACAAGGACAGAGGAGAAGGACTGACTTTCAGGGAAATGACTTCAGGACAGTAAAAACAAGCAGAACTGGGGGCGCCCGGGTGGCTCAGTTGGTTAAGTGTCTGCCTTCAGCTCAGGTCATCATCCCAGGGTCCTGGGATCCAGGCCCACATTGGGCTCCCTGCTCAGCGGGAAGCCTTGCTTCTCCTTCTCTCTCTGCTGCTTCCCTCTGCTTGTGCTCTCTCTCTCTCTCAAATAAATAAAATCTTAAAAAACTAAAACTGAAACAAAAACCAAAAAAAAAACCAAGCAGAACAGAGAATGGTTGGGTGGTGAGAAAACCAAGGTAGTGGATGGACCCCCCTTCTCCCCAAAAGTCTGAATAATCAAATCAAGGAAAGCTTTTCTTTTTTTTCCTTTGTAACAGGGAAGATCTTATCATATTAAAAAAAAAAAATCAAAGAGGAACTAGACATGAGACCATCTTTAAGAGTGAAGTAAACTAAGTTAAAAGCAACAGTCCAACGAAGAATAGAAGATAGGGTGATTTCAACTGCTCACTCTCTGGCCTTAAAGATACCCAGGCAGTATAAAATGGTGACTTGGGGGGGGGGATTATAATCATGCTAAAATCAGCACTGCTGAGTGTTTCAACACAGACCCCCACTTCTTAGATTGATCAAATATTAATCTGTTGTTACATTTCTTAGGCAAAATAGGATTAAAAATATTAACTTGGCATCGCATTTGTCAGACGGGTTAAACTGAATACGATCACTTAAAAACTTCACCCTGAAACAGCAACACACTGGGGATTTATACACTTAACACTGTCTTAAAGCTAGAAGGACTAAAATTTAAAATTGTACTTACAATACAAATTATTTTATATTTCTTAACACTGCTCCTCTTAACAGGTTCTTCCGTTGATAAAACCCGCATAGACTCCATTATCTGTATAAACCTGTTTTACTAGAAGACGGTAGTCCTCCCCCTTTTCTCCAGTCCAGCAAAGAGGAACTGAGTAAGGTACGCGGCTGTGACTAACTTTTAAGTGTTTGGGAAGATTAGAGGTCTTTAGTGATTGGACAATTAAAAGAGCGGGAAAATGTTGTAATAACAATAGCGTCAAGAGATGAAAGTCCTTTCCCGAGACATTGTAGACAAACACTAAATACTAATCAAAACGTTTGTAACAAGAATAATACAATAATCAATTTTTAATACGATCTGACCATTTGCTTTCTTCCAAAAATAACCCAAAACAAAAAAGACTTGTTAGGGAAATTCCAGGAGGTTTCTATATTTGTATAAACTTCATAGCACAGCTGAAAGCCACCACATTAAAAAGGAGCTTTAGGGACGCCTGGGTGGCTCAGTCAGTTAAGTGTCTGCCTTCAGCTGGGTCATGATTCCAGGGTCCTGGGATGGAGCCTGGCATGGGGCTCCCAGCTCAGTGGGGAGTCTGCTTCTCCCTCTCCTTCTGCCCCTCCCCCGCCAAGCTCGTGCTCTCTCTCTCTCTCTCTCTCTCTCTCGCTCTGCTCTCTCTCTCTCAAATAAGTAAATAAAATCTTTTTTTAAAAAAACTATTTGGATACCTTTGGCACACAGTTCTCTGCACCAGATAAACTTAGAAACACCCAGAGAAGTCTTTTAATTTTCGTTTTTATTTTTGAAATTCGGAGGCCCAGGCTCCACTTCCACTGAATTAGAATCTTCTGGGTTTGGGGCTAAATTATCCCTCCAAGCCATTTTATATGTAGCCAAAGTCAGTATAGACACCTCGCTTTGAGCAGTGCATGCACTTTTGAATTCTTTTCTGCAAACATTTACTCTGGATTCTACCTAAACCTGCCAATTGTACAGATAACACTAGAGAACCTCTAGAGCTTGACTACGTGCCCAAGGTCACCTTGGGTAGCGCTGTCTCAGAAGTGAGACTCCACCTGGTCTTGAGACTCCCGCATCAGGGGGTACTGTTGTTACCATTGTTGTTGGGGCAAACAGAGGGTAAGAAAGAAAATCATGTCTAGAAAGAAAATCAACATCACAGCTGGCATAAAAATTAGATTCCTAGGAATTAGGGCTTTTATCTAGTCATCTGACATCTAGACATCTGACAAGTTATCTAGCTTCAATTTTTTCTATTTGCACTTAGGACAGTCTACCCAACCTGCCTCTACTCTCCTTAATAGTTCTACTTCTACCTTCCTTTCTATGGTGGTAGTTTTGTGTGTCAATTTGGCTAAGCTATCGTATCTGGTTATTAAATCAAATCTAATCCAGGGTGTTGCCACAACGGTATTTTGTAAACGTGGTAGCATCAACAATCAATTGACCTTTAGACAAAGGCGGTTTCAACCACTCAGTTTAAAGCTAAAAGAACAAGAAATTTTGCCTCAGGAATCTAGGGTGTTGCCACGATGGTATTTTGTAAACGAGGTAACAACTACAATCAACTGACTTTAAAAAAAAAAGGGGAAAACCCTCAGTAATGTTGATGGGCTTCATCCAAACAGTTTAAGGCTAAAAGAACAAGAAATTTTGCCTCAGGACTATACCATTAGCCTACGTTTCCAGCCTATCAGCTTGCCCTGCCCTATGGACTTTGGACTTGCCAGCCAAAACAATCAAGTGAGTCAATTTCTTTCTCTCTCCCTCCCTATCCCTCCCTTCACCTTCACCTTCACCTCCTTCTGCTTATCTGGAGGACCTTGATTGATACATCCTTTGAACATCTTCTCACACCTCTTTTTAAGACTTTGCCCTACTTGAACTTCTCCTTATTTGTACCTCCAGAGTCTGTTATCTTGGTTTCTGTCTTCTTGGTTTTTTTTTTTTTTAAGATTTTATTTAGTTAGGGTCACCTGGGTGGCTCGGTTCGGTAAGCGTCTACCTGTGGCTCAGGTCATGATCCCAGGGTCCTGGGATTGAGCCCCACATCAGGCTCCTTGCTCAATGGGGAGCCTGCTTCTCCCTCTGCTTGCAGCTCCCCCTGCTTGTGCTCTTGCTCTCTTCTCTCTCTCATTCTAATAAATAAATAAAATCTAAAAAAAAAAAAAAAGATTTTCTTTATTTCAGAGAGAGAGAGGGAGGGAGCGCATATGGGCAGAATTGGGGGGGTGCAGAGGGTGAGGGGAGAAGCAGACTCCCCGCTGAGTGGGCTCAGATCCCAGGACCCTGAGATGATGACCTGAGCCAAAGGCAGATGCTTAACCGACTGAACCACCCAGGTGCCCCTCTGTCTTCTTGATTTTTAACTCTTTGTCTTGATACTTTCTATAATAATTTATATGCCTTGACTCCAGAATGCTTACCTGGTACTGATACCCCAGATGCACTCAGATGCTGCTTCCTGGTACTTTCCATGATGTCACTTGATTCTATACCGGCTTCGTTCACCAGAATACCACTGACTCTGGCTCCGTATTTTTATTATTGTCATGAGCACGCTATGAAGGCGCACACGATTTGTGTCTTTCCACGATGTCAGCTTTATACAATCATAAAGCAAAGTTAAATCACAATGATAAAGCAGGTTCAGGATTCCAAACTCAATGACAATTCACCATGTGATTAAACTTGGCTTCTTACACGGCACAAAGAGCAGGACAGAAGACAAGTCACATAACAAACAAGATAACGCAAGGGTGCAGGAAGTGAATGAACCAAATGCAAAGTCAGTCTGTGGGCGCACAGTTGAGATGAGGTCTCAGTCCGGTCCGGTCCGGGTCAGCTCTCGGCACTGACTGCTTCTGATGTTCCAGCAGGCAAGGCTCTTGGTTCTGTTTGGAGTTCAATCAGGTAGAGTGTTCGGTGGCAGTTGCCTTTTTTAAAAGGTCAGACGTAGAGGGGTCATGCTGAAGAGTCTGACAGTTTGCTGCCCAAATCCTCCCCTTTTTAAAGGGATTGAATCAGTTTTGGGTCTCTGCAGACCTCCTCTGGTTCTGCTCGTTATCAGTTCTGGGGTGTAAGCTGACTTGGTCTAGGCAATATCTTCTAGCGGCAGAACCTCAACTGCTTCCGTCATTTCTTGACCCAGGCTTCTGCTTGACATGAGAGACTCCATTTTACTCTCTACAATTATGTAATTCATTGCCTCCCCCCACTGCCAAAACATCCTTCCTCTCTTCTTCCACCCTCATCCTCCACCCTCTTCCAACCCTGAGAACACAAAAACACTGGATAAGAAAGTCAAGAGGCCTCTGATACAATCTTGTCTCTCTCACAAGTTAATTGACTCTTGACATCAAATTATTCATTTTTAAGATGGTCTCAGCTTATCTCTAAATTACTAAATTAATGGAAAAAGATCTTAGTCGTTCAGGTCCTGAGGTGAGTAAACCTCAGGGGATCTATCTGGGGCACACACCCAGTGGAGGTAGAGATGTTAGCATTGTTTGCTGTCTAGTTTATTTTCTACTACAGCAATACCCCTAAATGAGCCCATAACCCCAACCTCTTTTGAGCGTCTCAAGTCTTAGAAACTTATTCCCAACAGTCCACCGGAGCATTGGACACTGGCCAAATCTACACAGTCCATGCAACTTAGACTTTGGAATAGACTGCCTGGTCACCTGGATCTGATCCTATACTCTTTAACATTGGAAGCTGTGCAATTCTTTTCCCCTTTAAACTTTATTTTTTTTATAAAAGGATTTTTTTTAATTTACTTGACAGAGGGGGACAGAGGGAAAGACAGAAAGCACAAGCAGGGTGAGTGGGAGAGAGAGAAGCAGGCTCCCCACTGAGCAGGGACCCCAGTGTGGGGCTCCATCCCAGGACCCAGGGATCATGTCCTGAGCCAAAGGCAGGCACTTAACCAACTGAGCCACTCAGGCACCCCTCCCCTTTAAACTTTAGAACAATCTGCACCTTCTGGGTTCTGAAAGCTTCACTCTGCTTATTGTAATGATTAATGGCCTAGAACAGTTGTGCTCTGATAGGTAGATATCACTACATCTCCCACCAGTCATAAATACTTCTCACACTCTACAAGGTCGTCATGAATTCGCAGAGCTTTTCTAAAATCACAGAAAACCTATTTGCTGCTGTCTTGGGAAAGCCCCAGGGACTGCCAGCATCAACTTCTTAAGTCACATAAACCCAGCCTTTCTGGTTAAAGCACTAGAGCTTGAGTGGTAGTTGGACAAGCCAGACTGGGAAGGTTCAGAGAAACTAGATACACCGAGAGAGGTGGTGGAGGTGAGGCAGATACTAGGCTCAGGTCCAGCAGCAGAAAGGAGTCTGTCAAGGTTGAGAGACCTCAAATAACATAATAACAAGAGGGCAGGTGGCCAACTTCAAGGAGGGCCTGTCATAAGGAAAAGGCAGAAAAACACACAGAGATATTGACAAGCATGCCTAGCAAGCAGAAGCTGTGCTAATGGGTAGTTAGTATAGGAAGGGCAGATGCTAGTCCATGGCCAGTGAAAATCCAATATTGGAGCTGATACTAGGACTAGCAGTCCAGGTAGGACTGCTGTTAACAATGCTGAACCAGGGCTGAGAGGCAACATTTTATATGAGGGTCAAGCAAAAGCTCAGCATGGGCTATAGGACCCAAGTTCTTGAAACTGAAATACAAATAAAGTGGCTGGGTTACTAGACATCCAAACAATGACAATGATAATGTAGAATCAATGACTATAGATTGATATCAGTATTTTGCAGTACCTCTGTGTGTGAAAAGACATTTTCCAAGATGAAATACATAAAGTTTCACTGCCAGTCAACTCAGTTGAACATTTATGATCAACTTGGAGATAGAGAACAGTCATTTTGAACCTCAGTTAAACAAAAATTTTCTCCCAACCCTGGAGGGGAAAAAAAGAATTCCATACGTCTTATCAGGAAACACTTATTACCAAGGGGGGAAAAAGGTACTCTATTATTATTACTTTTTGAATTTTACCAATAAAAATTTGCAAAAATTTATTTCTTAACTTATGGTAATACACACACATCTCTGATTTTATACACATAACTACATAATACCTTTAGTTTTGCTTCTTGGCCCACAAAGCTTAAAATACTTACTAACTGGTCCTTTGTAGTATTGCTAATCCCTAATCTACCCCTAATTTCTTCCAACTTTCAAAGGCTGCCACTAATGTATTTGGCCAGAAAAACTTGCATTAGCTTGTCACTTGAACCACCAATTACTACCTCTTATGATTCAGAAGTCAGAAGCCTACTCTGATTCCTCCCATGGCATTGCAATTGTTTTCTTCTGAACAGTCAACATTTCTAAGGTTGTCTCTGGGTCTGGAGCTCTGTTTCTCTTACTTTGCCTCAAGTGCAGAAATATGCCCTAGTAATGTTAGAATTTTAAGACTCTTTCTTACTTGTTTCAAAACTCTGAAATAATTTTACTGCTAAAAATTTTCCAAGCTCTCGTAGACTCTTCTTGTTTTCAGTGTTCTCAAGTGGACCTCATTTATGACTGAAATTCTAGAGACATCTCCAGAAAAGACATCCAAAAACCAGAGTGTTATCATGCTACCTGTGTTCTCCAAGGCTCTCCAAGGTCCATTTAGGCATAGGCCGTGGGTTCATTCTTCTTCCCTGAAACCTGGCAGGAACTGGATTATTTTCCCAAACTGGTATCTCTACAGCATGACAGGAACAAGGTCAGTTTTGACTTGCCATTTGGTCCAGTATCTATCACAATGGCCAGCACCTAGAAGACATTCAATAGACACTTGTTGAATAAATCATTAATGGTTTCAAAAATAATGTGAGGTCTAAGCCCACCCTCATAAATGTCTAGTAAACCAAATTGTAATGAATTACTTTACTAGATATAACTTCGGATGTGATCCAAATCTTTTCCTATATCCAGCATTTCAGAAATAGCAATCATTTCAAAGGAAGTCTCGCCCATGAAACAAATGCACTTTATTTGGATTCTTTCATTTAATTCAGAATAAAAAATAACAAATGAGAACCACCAAGCCCCAGATTTTATGCCAGGTGATGCAAGAATGTTTAGCATCTACTCTAAAGAGCTTCAGTCTGGTAGGAGAGACATTTTCAACCATAATACAGTGTGGTATGCACTATACTAGTGGTATTAATGAAGTGCTAGGGGAATAGAAGGGGAAACAATTAAACTTTTATAAGAGAATTCAGAAAGGTATCAACATTAGTTTGCTAGGGCTGCCATAACAAAGTACCCTAGACTGGGTGGCTTAAACAACAGAAATTTATTTTTTCACAATTATGGAGGCTGGAAGTCCAAGATCAAGGTGATGCAGGGTTGGCTTCTCTTAAGGCCTCTCTCCCTGACTTGCAGATGTTCACCTTCTCCCTATAACTTCCCATGGTTGGCTCTCTGTGCATGCACCTGTCTGGTGTTTCTGTCTGTGTTCCAATGTTCTCTTCTTATAAGAACACTAGTCATATTGATTAGGGCCTACCCTAATGACCTCATAGTAACTTAATTACCTTTTTAAAGAATCTATTTCCAAATACAGTCATATTCTGCAGTAGTAGGACTTCACCATATGAATTTTAGGGAAACAAATAATTCCATAACGTAAGAGGTAACATTTCTAATAAACGTTATGTAACTTAAAATGTAACTCAAGTGCTATTGCTGAGTAGCAGGATCATGAGTCCCATCACCACTCCAATTACGTCTAGAGCACAGTCTTTGCCAAGGTTTTATGTACTTGCACGTGCAGGCTTCAAGGGAAGCTCTGTGAGCTGCTTGAAATTATGCACAGCCTTGATTTTGTGAATGTGTGTGTGTGTGTGTGTATTTTTCTTTTTCTTTTTAAGATTTTATTTATTTATTTGGCAGAGAGAGAGCACAAGCAGAGGGAGCAGCAGGCAGAGGGAGAGGGAGAAGCAAGGAGCCTGACACCGGACTCAATTCCAGGACCCCAGGATCATGACCTGAGCCAAAGGCAGCCGCCTAACCAAACTGAGCCACTCAGGCATCTCTGTACTTGTTTTCTTTATAGCTTACATCAGGCAAAGCTTCTAAAACACAACACTTTATTTTTTTTAAAGGTTTTATTTATTTATTTGTCAGAGAGAGAGAGAAAGCACAAGCAGGGGGAGAGGCAGGCAGAAGGAGAAGCAGGCTTCCCGCAGAGCAGGGAGCCCAATGTAGGACTCAATCCCTGGATCCTGGGATCATGACCAGAGCCGAAGGCAGATGCTTAACCGACTGAGCAACCCAGGTGTCCAAAAAACAACACTTTAAAGGACATAACAGGACGAATATGGCAGAAGAAATGAGACAAATCCAAATTGAGGGACATTCTACAAAACGATTTACATGGAATCTTCAAAAATGTCAATTTTGTGAAGTGGGGACAGAAAGGATTACAGAACTGTAGTCTGAAAGGTGAAACCTAACAACTAAATGCAATGCAAGATCCCTGACTGGATCATGGAAGAATAAAATGGAGTAAAAATGGAAGAAAAAAAGGATAATTGAAGGCCATTACTGAGACAAGTGAGGAAATGTGAGTGTGGATGCATTCCAGATAACAGTGGTGAATTGATGTTTAATTTCCTGAGTGTGATAAGTGTATCGTGGTTGGGAAAGTCAGGTCCTAATTGCATTGACTTACAGAAGGCACACAGTGAAATATTTCAGAGTGAAGTTATGATGTCTGTAAATAATTCTCAAGTAGTTCACACAGATAGAATCAGAATGGAGAGGGACAGAGAGAAGAGAGACAGAGAGGAAGAGACAAAGAAATAGTAAATGTGGCAAAATGTTTAAAATATGTGTGTTGATTATTAAATTCTTCTAATTTTTTCTCTAGGTTTTAAAATTTTCAAAATAGTTTGGGGAAAAGAAATAGTCTTTTGAGAAAGCTAATGGAGGATGTGCTCTCCTCCATCCCCCAAACCAGGGAGTAAATAGAGGAAGAGGAAGGCTTGTAGCTGAACACACAGATGTTACATAGGACAGGGTGGTGAAAGGGAATCCCCAGGATGCTATCCCCCCGCCAGTAGCCTTGAGGCAGGTGTAGACTGCAGGCAATCCGGACAGGATTACTTTACACGTCTGCTTCCTGAGAGGAGATTTACATCTCAGACAGAGGTTTTTGGGTGAATTAGTGATAGGCACATCCGAAACTTAGCAAAGAAAAAAACATAAGACAATTATTATTTTTTTAAGATTTAATTTCTTTATTTGAGAGAGAGAGAGAGAGAGAGTGCACAGAGGGAGAGGGAGCAGCAGACCCCCGCTGAGCAGGGAGCCCACTGCAGGGGCTCCGCTGGATGGCTGGACACAGAGACCATGACCAGACGCTTAACTGCTTATCCAACTGAGCCACTCAGGTGCCCCAAAGACAATGATTAAGTCCCCAAACAAAACAAAAAGTGGTACAGAAAAGAGAAATGTAATCACAATGCACTGTGTTGCTAACTGTAGATAATCGCTACGGAGTCAGAACAGTATGAACGGTCTGTAATTATTTACTTAACAAGTTCTGATACATGCATGAGTAGGTTGGAGAAGGAGGAAATGTGAGGCATACCAGGGAACACTACATACTCGTCTTTCCTGGTAAGAAGTTGATATAATATCTAAAACTGAAATAGCAGGAAATAGTAGAATAAAGCATGTTATATAGAAAAAGATTTGAAAGTGGCTAGCTTCTGGGAAATGAGAGATAGGGAGGAGTTTGGTTGAAAACTATTATTTTTTTAATATGAGCTTTGGAGAATTATTCATCTTTTTAATATTTACATGTAATGCTTTGAAAAAGAATAACAGTGTAAAGGAGTTAAGGATTATATTAATAGTATTATCAATTGATTTCACAGTGTATAACCAGAAAATTAAAGTTTTTAATTCTGGGGGCGTGTGGGTGGCTCAGTCGGTTAAGCATCTGCCTTTGGCTCAGGTCATGATCCCAGGGTCTTGGGATCAAGCAGGCATCAGGCTCCCTGCTCAGCAGGGAGCCTGCTTCTCCCTTTCTCTGCTGCTCCCCCTGCTTGTGCTCTCTCTCTCTGTCAAATAAAAAAAAAAATCTTTAAAAAAAAGTTTTTAATTCTGGACTACACAATGAACACTACTGGTATGAGTTAAAGTACTGTCTGAATCAAAACATCTCTATACAAATAAAACAATCCAGGAAAAATGAGGTTTTTACAAGGCAGAATGAATTATAAGAATCAGAATTCTTTAAGCTGTGAAATCTGTACGGTAAGAATTTTAAAACAATAAATTTGGAGTTAGAAAGCCATTCTTTCAAAAGAAAGAAAGAAAAAAAAAATGAAGTAGCTTGGGTTGAAAAAATTTAAATGTGAGCTTATGGGAAAGGAAAAGCCAAAGAAGGATCTAATGTCAGAGAGTGAAATAATGGAAGGTGTGCTCTCAGAATATTTACCCGGTTCTGGAGAATAGAGTGGACCGGAGCGGGCAGAGACGAAGACAGAGAGGTCAGGTAGGTGTGAGTGTCACAGTCCTAGAGAGAGGTGACAAGCTCCATGAAGCCCATGGAAACAGGTAAGTGCTGGCCTTGAGAAATAGGACAGCAGCACCTCTGAGCTTGGAGACTGATTCTAAACTCAGGTGACTAGGAGAAGGGTGGGCAGGGCCCTTAGCAGAGAGAGGGGCACCAGGAGGAGAGTCTAGTTTTCTAAAAAGATGACAAGTTAGGTTTTGGACCTAGTAAGGTTGAGTTATTTGGGGAACATATATGTTGAAATCTTCAGCATCAAAAGTAAAGAGAGTATCTTCTAGGAAAGAAGTCTCCACTCCATTTTTTTAAAAGTATTACTTTATAATAAATAGGCAATCTTTCCCATCTTTCTCAGGTAGCCAATCCTGATACTTAGGCATTTAGATTAGTTTTCTGCGGCAGTGCATGGGTGGCTCAGTAAGTTAAGCGTCCGCTCTTGATCTCAGCTCAGGTCTTGATCTTGGGGTTGTGAGGTTAAACCACATGTTGGGCTCCATGTTGGGCACGGAAACTACTTTAAAAAAAAAAAGATGGATGAGTTTTCTGTGGCTGCTGTAGCAACTTGCCACAAACTTAGTGGCTTAATACAACATAGATTTATTTTATAGTTCTGTTTCTTACAAGTATGCTACAGGTCTCATTGGGCTGAAATCAAGGTGTCCACGTGGCTGGGTTCCTTTCTGGAGGCTCTAGGGGGAGAATCTGGTCCGTTACCTTTTCCAGCTTCTAGAAGCCACCCACATTCCTTGGCTGATGGTTCCCTTTCCATCTTCTAGGACAGAAACCTTGCATCTCGTTGACTATTCTTCTTTAGTCACATCTTCTGGCTCTTCTCTTCCAACTCCCTCCTCTACTTTTAAGGACCATTTTGATTACATTGGGTCTATCCAAATAATCCAGGGTAGTCCTAGTTTAAGGTCAGCTGATTAGGAATCTTAACTCCATTTGCAACTTTAATTCCCCTTTGCCATGAAATCTAACATCTTTTCAGGTTCTGGAGATGAGGATATGGACATCCTTGGGGGGGCTAGTATTTTGCCCACCAGAGGCAAAACTACTTCTATACTTTCTCCTGATGTATGCAAGCACATACCTGTAAAGATAGATAGTGGTTGACATTTTCTTTCTTCTTTTCCTCCATCCTTCTCTTCTTTTCTTCTCCCCTCCCAGGCTTTCTCCCTTCTCTCTTCTTTTCTTTCCTTCCCAACAAAAGTGGAAGTGTGGTGTGTGTAGTTAAAAGGAGCACTCCTCAAGATTATCCTCACTTCTGACACCCATTCCAAGTTTGGGAGTCTCTAAAACAACACTTAGGTTTGATGATTTTCTAGAAAGACTCATATTATACTCATGGTTATGGTTTATTATAATTAAAAGATACATATGGAAATCAGTCAAGGGGAAAAGGCACATAAGACATAGTCCAGGGAAGTTCCAAATGGAGTTTCCAGTTGTCCTCTACCCATGGAGTTGTGGACAGCATTACGTTGCTGGCATCAGTACCTGACAGCATACACGAAATGTTGCTAACCAGTAAAGCTCACTTGAGTTTTGTGTCCAGAGATTACTGGGGCTTCACAATGTAGACGTGGTTGATGCCTTTGTAGCTGAATTCTATCTCCAGCCCCTCCAGAGGTTGACCTCATAAGCCAAACTTCCTCACCCCAAATCACATTGTTAGACTGCCTAGGGTATCTCAAGGGCCCCAGGCAAACCAAAACACAGTACAACATTCCAAGGGCTTCAACATTATCCTTCAGAAGTCAAGGGCAAAGACCAGATTTTCATTTCATTGATGAGTCCATGAGTTAATTTATCTGCTTGGAACCTGAAACCCAGCTTACTCTCCATATCTTCCTTTACAATCTCAATATTCTTTCATTCATCATTCACTCATTCATTATGACATTATACTAGAATTTGGAATAGAAAACATGAAGATACAGATGATACTCTTATGTTGCTCACATGTTGATGGGGTATGCCTCCTCTCTACTCCCATCCTCCAAAGACCCTAAGCTGCTTCATTTCCACCCTCAAATCTAGGGTTTCCAGCTGCCCATTACATTTGCTATATCTTATTCCTTAAGGAGGTAGGTATACCCCTGGGTTCTTCTAAACCCTGCGCTTGTTTTTAAATTTCTTTTTTCTTTTTTTTTTCTTTTTTTCTTTTTCTTTCCTTTTTTCCTTTTGTCTTTCTTATAGCTCACTCCATTATTTACAAACCCAAAGCAATCATCTCATTAGCTGCTGACTCAGACTACTCACCCGGGCTTTCAGGGCCCTCCGATTCTGAATGATGCCTAGCCTGGCCTCCATCACTAAGCTGATTTAAGTATTTGTCTTGAGTCCAGAACTAGCAATGATCTAAATGTACCAGCCTTTTCCACAGAGTTGTCCTAGGTGTTCTCAGTTTATCCCAGTCTTGCTGGTCACTTCTACCTCCATGTCTGCCTTTACTTATTTCCTGAACTTCTGACTTAGTTCCTGTTCCCAGCACAAAGGCTCCATCTGGAACCAGTTCAGTTGCCCTGGTTCGATCATTAGCACACTTCCTTGGGTGCAGTTATGTGTTCACCCTTTTGCTCAGTCCACTTTGAGCTGCTCCAGGTAATTATTCTTCCTGCTGTGAAGGCTTGGTCATTTTTGAGGAAAGCTAAGAAGGTTGATATGTTACACATTCAAGCATATCTCCATCCAGTCCTTTCCTTAATATGTTTTTTTTCTTCCTTCTAGTGAACACAGTTGTTTGACATTTTCTGCTGAGGAAATTATATTCCATTTTATAGAAATTTCAAGGTAAGGATTTAGAAGAATATTTTAACTGAATGGACTGATTCTTGATTATGGCCTACAGAATTGTGGAACCACTCTGTCACTGATTATCATCAAATATTGCCAAAGAAATAAAAGAAGACCTACATAAATGGAGAGAGCTACCATGTTTGTGGACTAAAAGACTCAACATTGTTTCTGTGTCAATTATTCCCAAATTACTCTATAGATTCAACTTAATCCCCCCAAAATCTCAGTATTCTTTTTGCTCAAATAGACAAACTGATTCTAAAATTATATGGAAATGCAAAGGACTTAGAATAACCAAAATAAGCTTGAAAAAAATAATAAAATTGGAGAACGTAGGCTACCCTACTTCAAGGCTTCCTAATAAGCTACAGCAATTGAGATACTATGATATTGTCATAACAACTGGAACTCTCACACATCTGTAGTATTAGAGTATAAAAATGGTAAACACCAGTCTGGGGAACTGTTTGGCAATTTTTTATAAGGTTAAACATATACTTACCACATGACCCCAAAATTCTACCCCTAGGCATTTACACAATAGAAAAGATAATATATGTCTGCAGGAAGACTTGTTCAAGAGTGTTCATAGCAACTTTATTCACATTATTCAAAAACTGATAATAATCTAAATGTGCACCAACAGGTGAACTGATAACATTCTCTAGTATACTCATACAATGGAATGATACACATGGATGGATCTCAAAACATGCAGTTGTGTGAAAGGAGCTAGACACAAAAGAGTACATACTGTGTGATTCCAATTATATAAACTTCAAGAACATCCAGATTAATTAGTGGTTACAGAAATCAAAACAATCTTTGCTTCTGGGAAGGGGGACTGGCTGCAAAGGAACACCAGGAACTTCCTGGTGTGATGAAAATACTCCATATCTTGACTGAAGTCGTAGTTAAACCAGTGTAAATATTGGTCAAGATTCATGGATCTGTACATGTAAAATTTAGGTGCTTCATTGTTTATAGATTATACATCAATTGAAAAAATGAATATTGGGGGAAAACACATCAAGGTCTAGGACTAGATGGTCAATTTTTATTCAATGGATGAAGCATCAGCAAGCATGATATAAAAATTAAAATGTATTTGGTTGTGAAAAAAATGATGTAATTCTTTCCCGACCATTCTACCTTTTTAACTATACAAGCCCTGGCTATTATTAAGATTTGCTAGCATTTGCTGAGAACATACTGATTTGGAAACAGAGTGGAGGTATGGAAATCTGCCTGACAGTAACTGAAAACTCTTAGAAGATAGTCCAAAATAAGATAATGTGTTTATTTTTATTTTTTAAAAAGATTATTTATTTATTTATTTGACAGAGACAGCCAGTGAGAGAGGGAACACAAGCAGGGGGAGCGGGAGAGGAAGAAGCAGGCTCCCAGCGGAGAAGCCTGATGTGGGGCTCCATCCCAGGACCCTGGGATCACATCCTGAGCTGAAGGCAGACGCTTAACGACTGAGCCACACAGGCGCCCCCAAAATAAGATAATGTGTTTAGCATACAAAAAAGAACAATAGATTGTTAGGCTACTTAGATTTTAATAATTCTGACTCTGTCATCCTTCTAGCTTGGACATTCTACAAAATTGATTCCTGCAACAGAGTTCATTAAGTACCTAACATTGTGACTAGCGTGGAGCAAAGGGTGAACAAATATTGCATACATGAAGTACTCTACTACTTATGCACTAAGATGTTATATGAGGATAAGGAAGAGACCCTCGTTCTGCTTGAACAAGGGGGGCAGGCTTCCGGGAATATGTCAAACGGATGCTTGGAAGAACACAGTGGTAGGGGTCACTCCCTGCAATGCACTTAGCCATTGCTCTGCCCCTGCCAATGGGTCAGCCTTCCAATCTGCCAACCATTCTCCACCCCCACCTTCACCAAAGATGCTTTAGGTGTTCAGTAATTGACAAATATTATGTATTTATTATATTATTTCATTTTAGATGATTATAGCTAATCATTTATTATTATTTAAAAAAATTTTTAAAACGGTAGACATTGTTTGATTAATTAAAAATAGTATTAATGCATTCATTTTTTAAAAATTTTTATTAAAAGCCTGCTATGTGTCAGGCACTGTGCAAGGCACTGAGGTTACCATACTTGAGAAGACATGGTCTCTGTCGTCAAGAAATCTATGGTTTCAACTCCTGGCTCCAAAAGGTCAGCAGCTCACGGACATCAGGTTGACCTCTCGCTGCCTGCCATTCCCTGGGCTCCAGGCTCTTTTCTCCCTCCCAGGAGGCAAAAGCATTAGCTCGGAGCAGGAAGCAACTCCCGCTCTGGCCGGGAGGTGGCGGCCTACAGCCGACGACCCCTCAGGGTGACGTAGGCTCAAGGCTCCACGTGGGGGCGCTCTCGTCTGGCTCGGCGGGCCGCCCTTCTCCACGGCCGGAACCAACGGGCTGGGTCCCTGGTTTCTGCAGGTTTCATTATCCGCACGCACCCGGCGCTTCCCGGCTTCCGTGTGGACGCCGGCGTTTTGCTGGGCAGGAGAGGGGGAATCCTCTCGACCGAGAGCTAGAGAGAGAAAGCATCCCCCGCGAGCTGAGGTTTCCTGCGGGCGTCTCCGCCCCTCTGCCCGTCAATTCCCGGAGCTCGGGCCTCACCCGGGCCGCGCGCCGGGCGTCGAGGGAAGGCGGGGCGATGGTACAGATGGAGACGCAACTGCAGAGCATTTTTGAGGATGTGGTGGTGAGTGGAGGCGCCGGGGACCCAGGGCGGTTGGCTGGGCGGCGGGGGAGAGCCCGGGAGCCCGGCCCGGGCCACCTTTCCCCACCTCTCCTTTGTTGTGACACCTTGTGTGCCTGCGAGGGTTTAGCGAGTTTCAGAATGCTGTCAAATTCGAAGCCCCCTTTGAAGTCCACAGCACCCTTGGTGACAGGCCAGGCCGGAAATGATATTTTGTGCGGGTCGCTGATTAAGGTGACTTGTCCTCTATTACATTTAATACTTTCCTCAGGGAGGGCCCTCTTTTTTTTTTCTTTTCATTTTTCTTTTGTTTTCTTTTTGTCTTTTACATCGCTTGCTTTTTGTTTCTTACAGAAAACGGAAATTATAGAAGAGGCGTTTCCTGGGTGAGTATCTATGCATGGCAGAATTTTGTGGTTTTACGTGAGTGTATCTTTGTAAGATTTTACTTAGGTTTGTCTTGGAGGTATCTTAAGATCCATAAGATGCTGGTTATGTTGAATTAGCCTTTTAGAACTAGTAGCAAATAATGTGAATTTTGTTTTTTAGAATGTTTATGGACACCCCTGAAGATGAAAAAACAAAACTAATTAGCTGCCTGGGGGCCTTCAGACAGTTTTGGGGTGGTCTGTCTCAGGTGAGCACTGCATTTTTACTACGTTCAGCTGATTGTTTTTGATGCCTTCTTTTTTACATTACTTGGATGTTGCTGTTGAGGTCTTTCTGGAAAGGGAGAAGCAAAAATGTAGTTATTTGTTATTTGTATATTCTGGTTTCCACTTGTTTCAATTTGCGTTCTTGCAGTCGAGAACCCGTAGTAAGAAGTCAAACTGATGACAGCATGGTGTAAGATGTCTTTAAAAATCTTCCCTCATGTTACATTATATAAAACCATTTTCATCCTATTTTGATTTATTTGGTGCATGGGAAAACAGCTCTGGTAGGGATTGTAAAAGATAGAGATTTCATTTATTTACTCAACAAAGGAGCTAGCAAAGCACTGATACAAAGATACTTTGTTTAAAGATACCGTAGTAAAGAAACAAAGATGCCACAATAAGGATACTATAATGAAGATACAAAGGTATTCTTTTTTTTTTTTTTTTTAAGGTTTTATTTGTCAGAGAGAGAGAGAGCACAAGTAGGGGGAGAGGCAGGCAGAGGAAGAAGCAGGCTCCCTGCTGAGCAAGGGGCCCAATGTGGGGCTCCATCCCAGGACCTTGAGATCATGCCCTGAGCCAAAGGCAGACACTTAACCAACTGAGCCATCCAGGTGTCCCTAGAAACATATTCTAATAAAAATGAGGAAAGGAGCAGTAAAACTTAGTAACAAAGAACGGTCACCAGAAAATGTATCCATGAAAAAGACAAAATGTATGATCCTTAAAGAACTGGTGTTCCAATAGTGTATTATCTCTCATGGTGTATTCTTGGTAGGAGAATGAGAACTGTTTGCATTTGAGCCACTGGTGGTAAGACTTCCTACTCAAACATGGGTTACATAATGGCATACATTCATTTTTTAAAAATCTTGTTTTAATTATCTTCTAATAGGTAATCTTTTCATATGGCTCCAAATGCAAAAGGTACCAAAAGGGAAACCCAGTGAATAGTCTGCCTTCCATCTCCTTTAGCTTAATCACCCGCTCTTTTTCATATCAGCAGCCAGTATCCCCAGTTTGTTGCCTTCTGGAAGTATTTTACACGTATAGGATCCCATTTGTATAGAACGTTTATATAATGTGTTCACTGTTTATTAGCACCTTTTTTCCTCCTCCTGTTCACTTCTGAAAGTAATTCTACATCAATCCATCGAAAGTTCTCTCTGCCTTTCTTTCTTACAGCAGCACAGTCTGTTATGTGGCTGCACCTTGCTTTATTTAACCAGTCCCCTACTACCTGACACTTAGGTTATTTCTTAACTTCACTTTAAACAGTACTGTAATGAACAGTCTTATGCACGGGACACTGCATAAATTTCTGGAAGTAGTATTGCTAGGTTAGAGGATATGTCTATTTATAATTTTTATAGAAATTGCCTAATAGCTTTCCATAAGGGTCATACCAATTTATACCCCTCTAGCAATGTGTAAGAGTATCTGTTCCCCAGGGCCCCTCGGTAGGGTGTTAATGAATTTTTTTGATATTTGCCAATCTAAAACAGGAGAAATTATATCTCATGGTTTATTTTGCATTTCTTTGGTGTTGAACATCTTTTCAACATATTTTAATTTTTTAATCCATTAAACATTTTATGAATTAAGGATGGTCCTTGTTTTCAAGAAATTTATATCCTAATGGAGCCAGGAAGAAAATAGATATTTCTGAATCACCAGTATACATTCAACAATAGAAGTGTGTATGAGGGACAATGGTAGTGCAGAGGGAGAGGACATGTAGGTTCTTCCTGAGCGTATCCTAGAAGACAAACTGATATGGAGACTACACTTTCGTATCAGATTTAAAACTATACAAGTCTACAATATTTAATATGTCATTGGATTCACAATTGGGCTTTTAGGGATTAGATTCACACAATTCTTTTTTTTTTTTTTTAAAGATTTTATTTATTTGACAGAGATAGAGACAGCCAGCGAGAGAGGGAACACAAGCAGGGGGAGTGGGAGAGGAAGAAGTAGGCTCCCAGCAGAGGAGCCTGATGTGGGGCTCGATCCCATAACGCCAGGATCACGCCCTGAGCCGAAGGCAGACGCTTAGCCGCTGTGCCACCCAGGCGCCCCAGATTCACACAATTCTTATGAGACTGATGTACTCATAGCGGATTTCCTCCCCCCACTGATACAATCCTTGTTAGAGTTTTCTATTGACCATGAGTATGTTAATAAAAATCTTACTCCTTTTAGTGGTCTCCTGTAATAAAAATAGTGGGAGTTTATAGAATTACATGATTTTATGCTTAATAAAACTGAAACACTAAATCTGAATTTTTCCATTTTTTTTTAAATTGTTTTCATCTGTGAATGTTTATAATGGAGTTATTTCATTCATAGTTTTGATATACTCCCAGGTATAGTATTAGGTATTTGTCAGTTGTAAATGTCACTTTGGACCTAAAATGTAATCATTTTTTAATTTTCCAGGAATCTCATGAACAATGCATCCAGTGGATTGTTAAGTTTATTCATGGCCAGCATAGTCCTAAAAGAATTTCTTTTCTTTATGACTGCTTAGCAATGGCTGTGGAGACTGGTCTCCTTCCACCCAGGTATGTTTAATGGTGAATATGAGCAATCCAAAGAATTTTGGTTTTTTTTTAATTAATGTTTGGAAATTGGTCGAGGTTGTTGTTATAAAAGGATGAAGGAATGAAGAAGGAAGTTAGGCTCAACAAGTAATCCTCATAAAACCTCAGGTTTTAGTTTCTAGGGTGTAGTATTCTTAGAATTGTATATTTAAAGGCTCAAAATGAGGCAGGCTTTGCCTTTCATTCCAGGGGCTAGGATCACTTAACATTTTATTAACACTTAACGGTTATGGTGGTTGACTGAGCTCAGTAGGCAGTTTTACCTCAGGGTCTTGGGATTATCGTCCGATGGTGGCTATGGCTGTAGCTATGACAAAGGTTTCCCCATTCATATGTTTGGTGGTTGATGCCTGGCTGTCATCTGACACTTTAGTTGTGGCTATGGGCAGGAACCTACATAGGCCCCTGTCCATGAGACCTGGACTTTATCACAGCATGGTGGTGTCCAAGACCCAAGCATTCAAAAGAATGCTAGGCAGAAGTTGCATTATCTTGCCTTGAGGCGTAAGTGTCCCTTTTGCCATAATCTTAGGCCTGCCCACATTTAGGGGAAGAGAATGTAGGCCCTTCTCCCACCTCTTCATGGGAGGAGTTTCAGTGTCACCCATCAGAAGAGCATGTGGGATTGAAAATCTTTTCACAGCCATCTTGGAAAAATACAATCTACCACAAACTGATAGATGGTAAATACTTAATCAATAGCTTTTGGTAAATTTCTAGTAAAAATATAACAATATTATTTAGTTCTATTTTGTATTCTATCTTTCACACAAGTAAGCAGCATAATATATTATATATGTAATTTTCTAAAAGTGTTCTTGAATAGTAATGTACCTTTCTGAAGAACACTGTGACAATATAATATCCAGAGCACACAGACCTTGGCTATTGGAAAACTTGGCAAAATTCTGTCTTGTAACTGGAATGGGTATTCTTATTTTCTAGGATGGTTTGTGAATCCCTGATAAACTCCGACACACTTGAATGGGAAAGAACACAACTTTGGGCCTTAACATTTAAACTGGTTCG
Organism: Ursus americanus; assembly: GCF_024610735.1. Taxonomy (NCBI): domain Eukaryota; kingdom Metazoa; phylum Chordata; class Mammalia; order Carnivora; family Ursidae; genus Ursus; species Ursus americanus. The sequence continues at coordinate 45,104,931 of NC_142137.1, read as the reverse complement.
GAAAATAATTGGGGGAGTGGATTACAAGGTATTTTTTACTAATTATAAAAAGTAATCACTTTGAGACATGACTAACTTTTCAGTGTGTATATCTTAACTTCTGAGGGGAGAAATGAGGTGGAAGCGTTTACAAAATCTATTTTTTGATGTATTTCCTAAAGGGACTTAAAATTGTTCAGTGTTTCCCACAGCTTTTCTGCTTTCCTCCTAGTATTCTTTAATGCAGGTGGCTAATATTTTTTTATGATAGATAGGAAAGTCAGCAGGCAAACTCTGGGCCCCTTCATCCCACAGATCTTATGATGTTGTGACCCCTTTCACATGAAAGAGCACAGAGCAGGGGTATGTGGAACTGTGAAGGGATGGAGGCATCAACTGATAAAGGGAGAAAGTCCTGCTTTACCTCTACTTTGACCTCCATTGAAAACATGTCCTTCAGCACTTCTCTTGAGCCAAACTAACAGCATATACTCTGTAACTGTGTATCTTAATACAACTCAGGATCTCCCTTGCTGCACAGCCATTCTCCTTCATTCAAATCACTTTGTTGCTGTCCTTTTTGAAAGAATTACCAATGCCTGACCCTATGCTTTATGTCTGTATTTTCTCAAATCTGAAATGACTTAACTGGTTATTATTGATTTGGATCATGATTCAATACAAAATTAAATCCAAGAAGTTTTTTTTTTTCTTTCTCTTTAGTTTCCTTAGCAGGTTAACATGTAGTTTCTACTTTCTTATTTGTATGGTGCTTTATAATTGTTGCTAATTTCTCTCATGTGTATGTTTTGTCTATCTTTTTTACAAGATTGATCACACAGTTTATACTCAATAAATGCATGTTGAATGAAATTTCTTCTCCATGTATCAGATTCTGCTCTGAAGTAATGCAGCTGGTAATAGATGAGAGGAGATGACCAATTAACAAAATAGCTTTATTGGATAAGTTTGAGTGATTAGGTATGTGATGGATGAGAAGGGGAATAAAATTAGAATATGACAAAGGGAGTGAGCAGAAGGAATCTCCTGCCAGAAAGTTTAACATTATGGCCCATGTCTCATAGTATTTTCAAGTTCTATTCAGATTGTTTCTGCCCCTAAGCTCAAATTAAGCTTTTTGGACCATTGTAACAATAGAAACTCTTGTAATGTTGTGAGGGTCCAGAAAGCTTCGCAGAGTGTGGAAAGATTAATTTTTATTGTAAGTAACTTTCTTTGTTCATTCATATTGTTAGACGTTCTTTAAAATTCTACTTTGGAACATGACTCTTCTTTTGGGCTATAATTAGGGACTCGAATGTTAGTTCTGATTCAGAAAAATTGAAAACATGATCTTGAAGGTAACTTTTTTCCTGAGTATATTGTTGAAATCTTTAGGTGTTTTAACTAGCACAAGGAGCACTACTTAGTTTTAACCTATGGGTTTCTTCTTTTATCAGGGTGTTCGAGATCTCTTAAAAGTGATTTTGGAGAAAATCTTGACAATTCCCAATACAGTGAGCTCAGCTGTTGTACAGCAGCTTCTAGCAGCAAGAGAGGTAATTTAGACATGTCCGCAATTCATTGATCGTAACCTCAAAAAAGTCTATAGTTCTGTGCCTTTAAAATATATGGTAGTTTGTGGACTATCCCATTTGGGTACTTTCACAAAAATCACTTCTAGTTTTAAAGATGCTGTTTTACTTGTATTATATTTCAAAAGAAAATTTTAAATTTTAATTAAGTCATGGCTCTTAAGTAAGAAAACAACGATACAGACATTAAAGTATTTAGCTGTTATAAGACTTTAGCCTATGGACCACTTAAAAGATCTTTGTGCTTTGTAACTGATGTTGCAAGAATTATTACTTTGGTCTATTGCTTTCCTGTTAGAGTCTACAAATATTTAAAGCAATATTACTTAGTAACATCATTTCATTTTTCATTAATCTTCATTTTTAGAGATTCTTCACATATAAATGAACTCTTTATGCTACAGATTGAGCCCAATAAATCCATAAAATAATATCTTTGCTTTTAATATCTTTGTTGTTACCACTGTTGCATTTAAAGGGTTTATCTGTTGAACTAACCAAGAGGAGTAACGTTGCTTTTTTATTTTTCTTAGGTTATAGCATATATCTTGGAAAGAAATGCCTGTTTATTACCAGCTTACTTTGCAGTCACAGAGATTAGGAAACTGTATCCTGAGGGAAAACTTCCACACTGGGTAAATCTGATATTTTCCAAGTTTTTTTGGTAGAAATTTTAATCAAAAATAGTTACATTAATCTTATTTTTGTGTGCTTATTTTTAAAATGGTCACTTATGTCCTGAGATAAAATGTACTTTTTTATCATTATAATGTATTTCTTTTATTTCTCTGCTATCCTGTTGAGACAGTTTCTTTTCTTTTCTTTATTTTTTTCTTAAGATTTATTTCTTTATTAGAGAGAGACAAAACGTGCCTGGAGTGGGAGGGGGGGGCAGAGGGAGTGGAGGAGAGAGAATCTCAAGCAGACTCCCTGCTGAGCACAGAGCCTGACACAAGGCTTAATCTCACAACACTGAGATCATGACCTGAGCCAAAATCAAGAGTTGGACACTTAACCAGCAGAGCCACCCAGGTGCACCAAGACAGTTTCTATATCATGTGTGAAAATATGCCAGCTTCATGAAATATCGAAGGACATAGTGGTATGATTTGGCTTAATTCAGGGACAGATGAACTGGGAAGTAATTGTTTGGAAGGAAGTAAAAAAGGACTGACTTTTGAGTAATTTTTATATGCCACGTATTATGTTAAATCTTTACATACTATCTCATTTTACATAAATGATGGTTATAGTCAAAGCAATCTTGATTTTATTTTTATACTTATGTTTTTTCTTTTGTTTTTAGTTACTTGGAAACCTGGTATCAGACTTTGTGGATACCTTCAGGCCCACAGCAAGGATAAACTCCATTTGTGGTAGGATTATAATTTAAAATGTACTAAATAGTACCTGGTTTTTAGTGAACTATTCAACAGAATTGGCAGATGGTATCTTACACATGTCTTGGTGGTTTGTCATTTTGGTAATTTTGTAGAAGCTTAATAATAGCCATTTACTTGTTTTTAGGTTCTTTGCAGAGTATGGGGAGGAAAAACCAACTGTCTGGACTGAGTCTAAGCTTCAGATAGAATCATTCTAGAAGATAGAATGATTTCCTGGTGACTAGAGGGAACTTTTAATAGAGCTAGTACAGCACCATGGAATCTCCAGGCCACTAGAAGTCTCAACTGACTGTCCCTCTCTGGCCATAGTACACAAGACTATCAGGCTCTTTAAGCCCATTCCAATTCACACTTTTGTTCTGTACTTCATTTATTTTTTCATTTTTTCATGTTTTGTTTTGTTCTCACGATTTGCTTTTAAAAACAAGCATGTGATTTGGCAGTTGGTGCAGTGCCCAGCACTGTCTGGTTATATAGACCATTATTTAGTCAGTGACCAAATTATGAACACTTCTTGTAAGTCGGATGCTATTCTGGATTGGAAATACAAAAATAAAGCAAGCAGGCACTAGACAGATAATTCTCAGACTTCTAGCTTTTTTGTAACTGAGTGGATATTGGTATCATTTAATGAATTCTGGAAGTGGTACAGGTTTGAGAAGGATGATGAGTTCAGTTTAAGATCTGTTAAGCTTGAGGTCCCTGGGAGACATCCAAGTGACAGTATTCATTAGGCAGTTGGATATATGAGTTGATGGTCATATGCTACATCTAAGTCCTCTAGGAACAGCATGCATAAAGTTAATCATGTTGACCCTAGACTAAAGATCTGCAGACTTTTTTTTATAAATGGTGACCATAAATATTTTAGGCTTTGTGAGCTATACAATCTGTTGCAACTATTCAACTCTGCCATTATAGTAGGAAAGCATCAGTGTCCCAACAAGACTTTACAGAAACAGGTGGCAGACTGCATCTGGCCCATGGATTATGGTTTGCTGATCTTTATCCTATATACTTGAACAAATGCCAACATTTTTGAGTTTGGAAGTCCTATACAATTGGTCTCCAACCGTCTGGACTAAAAATAATCAAAGAAAATTCTCAAAATTTATATCTAATTACCCCTTTTTAAAAATCAGTGCCTGATTCAGAATAGATATTAAATATTCATAGTGTGAACGAGGGACCAGGCATTTGTGTTCACGTTTACTTTAAAACGTTTTTTTGTAATACATACAGGCCGCTGCAGCCTTCTGCCAGTTGTAAATAACTCGGGAGCCATTTGTAATTCATGGAAATTGGATCCTGCAACTCTTCGTTTTCCTTTGAAAGGCCTTTTGCCATATGATAAGGTATGTTGATAAATATAATGGAACTTTGGTCCATCTAACAGTCTTCATCCTGGATTATATGATATGTTATGCTAAATTGTTTCTTCATAGACTGAAGAAGTATATATTTAATGAAAATAGTTTTATGGTTTCTCATGTGATTCTAGTATCCAAATACACCCTGTGGTTTGTAATATTGGGTGTTTATGCTGCAGTTGGCCCCGACAAAGCACTTCTGTTAAGAAAACCAAATCTTTATAATGGAAACCTTTTTATTCTTCCTTTGCAAAGTGAGGACCAAAAATGAATTTGCACTTTTCTTAAAATTTAAAGAGTGAGTCTCTCCTTTGTTAGATTTTTTATTTTTTATTTTTTTTAAAGTTTTCAAAAAATTTATGTAAGTAATCTGTATGCCCAGCGTGGGGCTCGAACTCAGGACCCCGAGATCAAGAGTCACATGCTCTTCCAACTGACCCAGCCAGGTGCCCCTACCTGTGTTAGATTTTTTAAAGGGGGTTGGAGAAGGCAAAGTAGAGTAGAATATTCTCAAAAGAAAAAAAAAAATCTACAAGTATCAATAAAATGAAGCATGAGATATAGACAGACCTAAAGCTAGAATGAAATTTGATAGATTCATTATAGTATCTTGGGTGTTGAAATGGTTACAGAGCAGAGTATGAGGAGGACTAGAGGTTTTTTTTTTTTTGGACTAAAAATTTTTCATGTAAATGTTTTATGTCAAAAATGCTGTACAGAGTGATTAGGAAACTAGTCCAGAAGTGAGGAGAGGGAAATAGTGACACTAAGGTCACAATCCTGGACTCTTGGCATATTAGTCGGCAAAACTTGGGAATGTGAAAAAGTAGTAAACTAAATGGCATTTACAGTTATCATGATAGCAGTAATATTGAAAACAGATCAATTCATTATACACTTACTGCATGCTAGCCACTGTTCTAAGAAGTTTTTTACAATAGCCCTTATTCTCAACTATCGTCTTAGTATCTCCATTATACAGATGATGAAACACAGAGCAGGGTAATAACTTGACTAAGGCTCCATGTTTATGAAATGGTAGAATTAGAATTTGAACTCAGACATGCTGATTCCAGAATCTACACTCTTAACCCCTGTACTATCAAGTCATTTGTCCTCTCCAAATTTGGAAGTAGTGTTTGTTTGTTTACACTTGTATGAAAGTGATTGGAAACTACCTCCATTCCTCTTTGGTTAGATTTCTGAGCAGAAAATTTTCCTTACAGTGATGCTTAAGACTCTCCTGTGACAGTAACTGAAGTCTTTCTAAATTGAGCCTCTGTTTGACCTTGGGCAAGTCCCTTCACCTCAGTTGTATCTCCTATCAAATGAGGGGTGGGATCAGATTAACTGTAAGCACTAAAACCCTATGATTTTTTTCCACTAGATACTGCCTACTGTGTGAAGGTAACAAGTGCCTTTAGCAGATTTTTTTATCCCAATTTCAAATTTGAATTAACATTTACTTTGATCTTGAAGCAATAATTTTTTTTATTTTCTTTAAAGGATCTGTTTGAACCACAGACTGCTTTGTTGAGATATGTATTGGAGCAGCCTTATTCCAGGGATATGGTCTGCAATATGCTAGGTTTAAATAAGCAGGTACTGTACTATGCTGGAAACCAAGTAAATTCTGCATAGAATCTGCACTATTCTTTTCTCTTTTCTTTGCTAGAGCTAACTGAGCAAAACAGTTAAGAACTATTTGGTGATTTTTTTTTTAATATATGGTTTATTAAACAATGTATTGTTCCTATCATTTATATATTGCTTTAAAAATGTTTAAATTAAAAAGGAGATATTTTAAAAGTTGGTTTATTTTGCATTGCTTTTTTTTCTATAAGGCCAGTTTCAAGTATACCTTTTGCCAGAGAAACCTACACATGACTTAACCATAATTTTTGATTTTTTTGTTTGGGTGCCTATTTTTATAACCCTTGGTATCTTCAGCATGGCCTGACTGCTGATTTTTTTTTCCCCCTTTTTGGTATATGTTTGTTTTTGGTGGTTTAACATGTGGGAGGGTTTGTGCTGACTCTGGGTTCCTTGAGGCTGGCCTCATAGTCACTGTTTTGTCTTTTCTTTTTTTCTTCCTTTATTTTTGTTCTGTCCTGTCTTGTCCTGCCCATCCTCCAATGCTCTAGACCTTGAACATTGCTCAGGTATGTTCACAACCTTACTGTTGTATTGTGACTAACGATACGCTGGCCGCTTTGTAGCCACTGATTCCATTTAGAGAATACATGTATGGTCGGGGCTTGAAATTGGCAGGACCATGCTGAGACCAAGGCCACTAAAATGCATTTCTTCTTGGGATTTGAGAGTTGTTTTTGGTGGATTGTTTTTGGTTTTGGTTTTTGGTGTTTGTTTTTTTATATTCTTTTTTTTCTTTTTTCTTTTTTCTTTTTTTTTTAACAAAGAGACAACACCTGGCACACAATAATGCCTGTCACTTTTTGATAGGTTGTTTTTCCTTCCCACTCCATTTTACTTTTTTTTTTTTTTTTTTTAATACTTTAGGGCTAAAGCTCGCCTTGTGGAATTTTCAGAGATGGAAAGATTTATGGTGGCCTTTATCTTTCCAGATTATTAAAACATAAATAAATAACATCTATAAAAATACTTACGTTGCTTTGCCTTAAAACAAAAACAAATTAAAAACAAAACAAAAAAGAGGAAAAACTTTAATAGAGATACATTATTTTAAAAGTTGGAGTGGTAACTTTATACAGGGAAGGTTTTTTTGGAAACATGGGGATTGACTAAGAAATGTCACACTCTTAGGTGACCCCACACCTGCTTGACAAACACCCTTCTTTGTCAGTCTTTGCCAGAAGTGTCCTCCTCCTAGAGTGGGCTCCTTGCAATTGAAGCTCACCTGTAGTGGGAGAAAAACACTGTGGCCAAACTTTATAAACCAAACTCTTATACAGTCCCAAGTCTGTTCCAGGACTTTTCACCTTTGAGATTTTAAGCAAAATAGTGGTTCCAATTATTTTTGTTAAAAATTTTTGAGCCCAACATATTAAAATAGACCAGCTTTTTGATTTTAAAAAGACGTTCTTGTCTAGGTTATATAAAATAGCGTTACTGTTTGCAATACTATAGTGAAGGTTGTGCCAGTGCTTCCATTTATAAAGCCCTATTTTTAAGGACATATAGCTTGGCCATAAAACTTGCTCAGTGTTGAAACTTTGCATGCCAAACCTCACCCTAGTAGCAGTATCTCTTTTATTATTTTAAGTTTTTTCTTCTGAAAAATTTACCAAGTTTCCTTGTTTGGACAAGCCTATGTACATGTGAAACTGAAACTGCTTCACACTACAGTACCTGACAGTTACTTCATATAACCTGTCAATTTAACATCTTATATACCAAGTCATTAATTCTGATCAACTTTCACTTGAGTTAGAGGTAAGTATTCAGTCAACTTTGAAAGAATGCTTCACGCTATGTCTTAAAACTAATTTTTGCAATGAACTTTAAGTCATACTTGACTCAATTTTTCTTACAGTTTGGTGGATAAGTGTACCGATGGTCATTCGAGCTGCGAGTACCTTCCCCCAGATATCCTTAGTTATCATTAGCTTTTTTCTCTTGGGATGCAGCTCTTCTCAAAGTAGAAATTGACAAAACAATTCATAGAAGAGTATTTCTGATTTGATTATTTTAATAACAAGTTTCAACCTAAAAAAAGTTTATGACTAAGACATAAATCCATAAAAAATAAAGTTTATAATGGAAATGCTGACAGAACATTATTAGTATTGGTCCCACTGTAAACATTGTCAAAAGTTCACAATTCATCAGTAATTGTTTTGGTAGAAAACTCTGTAGTGAATGGACTTGTAGATGGAAGATACATGCTGATTTGACTTGATATATTATTATTTTTACCACCTGGAAAGTAGAGTAGAAAATGAGAATACAAAGTATAAACATATGATTAAAAATAAACAAGTTATTTTATCACATCTTTTATCATTACAGAACTATATCCTGCACTATACTTTCTTGTCCTTTCTCTAGCAATGCAATAATTTACTTAAAGCTTGAAACCTTTTAATAGCTGTCCATATTGCATTTTCCAGTAGGAATTGGGCTATATTTTATCCTAAAGTCGGTCACATTCAGAAAGTCATAAATAGCCCAGTTCTGTGACCAGCAAGGTGGAGTGTTCACAGTGGAAGAATCCTGTTTTGTGTGTTTACACAACTTTGTGTTCTTTCTGCTGAATAAGAACATTACAAAACGGATAACACTCCTCAAGCTCTTTGGTGGTGTGTAAACTCTGGCTACCCTGAGACAATGAAGTACTAGACTAATCATTCAGTTATCTTTGAAAGGCACCATTGAAAGTGGTATTAACGCATAGGGCTCCAATTCTGATTGGCAGAGAATATGATAAATGACATACAAAGGGATTTCTTTTCCCAACTCGTCCTGAATAGGTATTGCTCTAAAATTGATTTCTAGCACTGAAATAATGATTTGAAATTTAACTTAAGCCCACCTAACTATAATATTTTAAAATTTTACAACAAAAGCAGTACCAGAACTGTTAAATCAAAGTTGTCAGGGGCCACTTAATGTAGGATGTGGTTACTTAGACTGAAAAGGATTACCATTTGCCATTTGAAATAATGGTGGGAAAGAATCAGGGGCATGAGTAGAGGTTAATGCTAGTGTTTCTATTAATGCCTTGTACCTCATTTTCAGCTTTTACCAAAGCTGAAAATTAAATAAGTTTCCAATGTAGTTTGAGCTATAATGCAGAAATTAAATTGTTAAAATATTGACCTTAGATTCTTATTGTTTAAACAGGTTTTAACTAAATATGCGTATAGATATGATGTAAACTAGCTAGTTTGATTTATATGCCTATATCTTGAAGACTTAAATTTACAAAAGCTTTTAGAAAGCACATTGTAAATAGCCATAGACAAAGCACCCAGTGGCTTACCAAATTACCATAGCCTAGTGATTGATAATTAATCATTATCAGATTATTAAACTGCTTTACAAATTTTCATTTGTTCCACTTTGTAAAATAATCTACATGGTGGAGAATATTAATTGTAATGTACTTACTTTTTAGTAATGAAAACTAAAGCTAAACTTATTCTAAAGTAGTTCACACGGACCATTTTATATTTCAGTGGAGTTCTTTTTTTTTTTTTTTGGTATTAATAAAATTGGCAAATAAACGAAGGAAATAAGCTATCTCAAAACTCAGTTTGAGAAATATCCTTGGCTTTAACCAAAACACCTGGGAAACAGTTAATCCTGATGGATGTTCTGCCACACTCAGACACAGGGCATTGGATGCCGTAGAGATTCCAGACTGATAAATTCTTAACAGAAAATTTAGAGGAAGTTTGAGTCGTGGTATGTATTGAAAGATCATCAGCTTTAACTGTAAATTTCCCAGTTCTTACTTTGTCAAAATCTTAATATTTTTGGCTTTCCTCTTTAAATCCTTAACTATATGACCATTACAACATGGTTAAAGATATGTAGGTAAAAATCTAGTTTTTTAAAATAAATATCTAATACTAAAAAGGGAAATTCCAAAATGACTCAGGTGCTAAAAACCAATTTTATTTAGTTTGTTCTTTTTTCCTGAAGTGGACTAACGGAAGACCATCATGGATGGAGGAATAGATGACAAATTGGTTAGTTTCCAAACTAGAAGCAAATTCCCATCACTAATGAAAAATTCCTACTGGAAATCCTGGCTTTACTTCTTTTCACAAATTTTTCTGACTCTTGTATACTTTGAATGATTTCACTCTAAATTTGTGTTGTCTGACACATTTCTTAGGTTGTTGGTGGTTGGCAGAACTAGTGAATTTCAAGCCCTGTACACAGTAGTTTTGCATGCTGATTTAAGAAATAGTTTGTAGTGTTGTCTGTTGCACTTTGCTCTGCTTCATAATGATAATTACATTTGGAGGGAAAGTACTGTAGTCTCAACTGGTGGTGTTAATATTGCTATTTGTAAACCTGTAATGTGGTTGAACTGTGATCATGGCATTGTGTTTTTGGAAGAACTCTGAAACAACCATTGATGCTTACTGTTTTGGATAGATGTTTGTTCTATTTGCATGCTTCAAGAAAGTGCAGCTATATTGGAGCTTTACAAGTTTGGAGCTGGCAAAGAGCATGCAGAAGAGGGGATGCTACTCATTATGTTTTGTTTTTTTCCAAATCCGTCCCCATTTTGCATTTTTTCCCTAAATTTAAAGAAATCATATCCCTTTTTCATGGCAAAAGACTAATAATCATGTCTAAAGTTTAGAGGGAAAGCATCTGTATTAGTAATTGTATTCACTAGAAAGGCTTCCAAGTGCCTGGCCATTAAGTCATATAACATATTTTATAAAAGAAATATGAAAATGGCTTAAAATATGGCTTAACATATTTCTTTTGGTAAAAGTATATTTTTTTAAATCACTTTTAAAAGCATAAATCTTTTTGCCTCTAGAAAGGGAAGTTGCATTTTCATTTTTAGTGTTTAAATTCAATTCTTTTTCTTGTTTTAGAATTTAAAATAGTCTAATTTAAAATTAAAGCTGCATTATGTTTGGCTTCTAAGAAGGAAGAGCAGAGATTAACTTCGAGGTTGGTTTTTTTTTGTACAGGAAGTTTCCATTTCAGTATCAGGATCAATAACACACATTGAAAAACAGATACTGAGTAATCTGGCAGCTATTTAGATATACTTCTGTGTGTAAAGTTAGTATAAACTTGTGGCGGTTGTTCTAAAATACATAGATTCTCTCTGCCTTGTTTGCTGTCATCACAATATTTGATTCTTGGAGATTTGGGGTTTTTATATTTTGAGTTAGAATGCGAAATTAATACTGCTATCCTCATTTCATATGCTTTTTAAATTATCATTTTTTCAAAGGATAAATAACAGAATTTTCTACTGTGCAGTGCCCCTTGTCAAATTGAAACGATGTGTGTAGTGAAAGTCAAAAGTTAATAAGTCTGTTTTCCATGAGATCTGAAAAATAATTTTTTATGGAACTCATCGTCTATGATAATGTAACATGATGCAGCTTTAATAGACTAAATCTAACCTTAACTTTCTAAGTTCAACTTCATTCCATGCTTCTCAGCCTCTTGTTACAATTAATGCCCATTAACTGGTAACTTCTAAAACTAACCGGGAGGCTTTTGGAATACTGTATCTAATCTCTGCCCTACAGCACAAGCAGCGCTGCCCTGTGCTGGAGGACCAGTTGGTGGATCTGGTGGTTTATGCCATGGAGCGGTCCGAGACTGAGGAGAAGTTTGATGATGGCGGAACAAGCCAACTCCTGTGGCAGCATCTCTCAAGTCAGCTCATTTTCTTTGTGCTTTTCCAGTTTGCAAGTTTTC